>NC_068923.1:53989532-63989532 GCF_023091745.1 Budorcas taxicolor | reverse complement strand
ATACCCTTGGGGTTTATGTTTTTACTCTATTATATCACAATAAGAATTTATGCTTGTAGTGGTTTCCAGCCTAACGACTATTTCATATACTCTAATATACAGCCTCTCAAGGGACATTCACATTATTTTTAGGATAGAGTTAGATATGTTCCATAAATTAAAACCTTTCAAATTTTCTGAAACCTCAAGTGACAGGGGAAAATTATATAAGATGTCTGGTTTCTTGTCCATTTCAGTCTTTGTTACACCACAATGCATGTCATATTAGTTCCACTTCTGGAATATTGGAGAGCAGCTCTCTGTATAGCAAAGCAGAAGCAGTAAGACTCTGAATTCACACTGCCTGACTACACTGCTCATTAGCTGTGATTTTGGGCTGATTATTTAGCCTTTCAAATCCTTGGTTTCCTCCCTTGTTAAAAAGAAATAATCATTTTAAGTTTATCATTTAATTGCTGTCATGATAAAAGATGTTACTGGTAAAAAGAACTTGCAGCACTACCTGCTATATAAGTGCTCATTAATGTTTCTGAATGCAATTATAGTTATAGTAAATCATGAAATTAATTATGTATCAACATAACAATAGCATCCCTATGTTAGTGATATTATTTTTAGAGAGGCAACAGGAGACACGGTGACTAAATCACTCTCAGAAAGTCCAAGAGAGAGAATTAATGGAGTCCCTATGCAATTCCAGGACATGGAACTTGGTGAATGAGAGAAGGTAAGGAATGTACAGACAGACTTTGCCTATTGTTTATATATGCAGGTGACTATCAGTCCATTCTTTTATTGTTTATATGTGCATATGACCATAGAATACAATTCTTACACCACTGTATTTTGATACATTCACCTATATATTGAAGGGTATGGTGTCAGCTTCAGTTCAGTTCAGGTCAGTTGCTCAGTCATGTCCGACTCTTTGTGATTCCATGAACTGCAGCACGCCAGGCCTCCCTGTCCATCACCAACTGGAGTCCACCGAAACCCATGTCCATTGATGATGCCATTCAACCATCTCATTCCTGTCATCCCTTTCTCCTGCCCTCAATCTTTCCCAGCATTAGGATATTTTCAGATGAGTCAGCTCTTTGCATCAGGGGGCCAAAGTATTAGTTTCAGCTTCAACATCAGTCCTAATAAACACCCAGGAGTGATCTCCTTTAGAATGGACTGGTTGGATCTCCTTACAGTCCAAGGGACTCTCAAGAGTCTTCTCCAACACCACAGTTCAAAAGCATCAATTCTTTGGCACTCAGCTTTCTTTATAGTCCAACTCTCACATCCATACATGACCACTGGAAAAACCGTCATCTTGACTAGATGGACCTTTGTTGGCAAAGTAATGTCTCTGCTTTTGCATATGCTGTCCAGGCTGGTCATAACTTTTCTTCCAAGGAGTAAGCATCTTTTAATTTCATGGCTGCAAACACCATCTGCAGTGATTTTGGAGCCCCTCAAAATAAAGTCAGCCCCTATATCCACTGTTTCCCCATCTATTTGCCATGAAGTGATGGGACCAGATGCTATGATCTTCGTTTTCTGAATGTTGAGCTTTAAGCCAACTTTGTCAGTCTCCTCTTTCACTTTCTTCAAGAGGCTCTTTATTTCTTCAATTTCTGCCATAAGGATTGTGTCATCTGCATATCTGAGGTTACTGATACTTCTCCCAGCAATCTTGATTCCAGCTTGTTCTTCCTTCAGCAAGCGTTTCTCATTATGTAGTCTGCATATAAGTTAAATAAGCAGGGTGAGAGTATACAGCTTTGATGTACTCCTTTTCCTATTTGGAACCAGTCTGTTGTTCCATGTCCAGTTCTAACTGCTGCTTCCTGACCTGCATATAGGTTTCTCAAGAGGCAGGTCAAGTCATCTGATATTCCCATCTCTTTCAGAATTTTCCACAGTTTATTGTGATCCACACAGTCAAAGGCTTTGGCATAGTTAGTAAAGCAGAAATAGATGTTTTTCTGGAATTCTCTTCCTTTTTTGACAATCCAGTGGATGTTTGCAATTTGATCTCTGGTTCCTCTGCCTTTGCTAAAACCAACTTGAACATCAGGGAGTTCACAGTTCACGTATTGCTGAAGCCTGGCTTGGAGAATTTTGAGCATTACTTTGATAGTGTGTGAGATGAGTGCAATTTTGCGCTAGTTTGAGCATTCTTTGGCAGTGTCTTTCTTTGGGATTGGAATGAAAACAGACCTTTTCCAGTCTTGTGGCCACTGCTGAGTTTTCTAAATTCGCTGGCCTATTGAGTGCAGCACTTTCACAGCATCGTCTTTAAGATTTGAAATAGCTCAACTGGAATTCCATCACCTCCACTAGCTTTGTTCACAGTGATGCTTCCTTAGGCCCACTTGACTACACATTCCAGGATGTCTGGCTCTAGGTGAGTGACCACTCATGATTATCTTGGTCATGGAGATCTTTTTTGTACAGTACTTCTGTTTATTCTTGCCACCTCTTAATATCTTCTGCTTCTGTTAGGTCCCTACCATTTCTGTCCTTTATTGAGCACACCTTTGCATGAAATGTTCCCTTGGTATCTCTAATTTTCTTGAAGAGATCTCTAGTCTTTTCCATTCTATTTTTTTCCTCTATTTCTTTGCATTGATCACCGAGGAAGGCTTTCTTATCTCTCCTTGCTATTCTTTGGAACTCTTCAATAAAATGGGCCATATCTTTCTTTTTCTCCTTTGCTTTTGGCTTCTCCTTTTCACAGCTATTTGTAAGGCTTCCTCAGACAGCCATTTTGCTTTTTGCATTTCTTTTTCTTGGGGATGGTCTTGATTCCTGTCTCCTGTACAATGTCATGATCCTCCGTCCATAGTTCATCAGGCACTCTGTCTATCAGATCTAGTCCAGATGATAGAATGTGATCCACTGGAGAAGGGAATGGCAAACCACTTCAGTATTCTTGCCTTGAGAACCTGATGAACAGTATGAAACGGCAAAAAGATAGGACACTTAAAGATGAACTCCCCAGGTTGGTAGTTGCCCAATATATTACAGGAGATCATTGGAGAAATAACTCCAGAAAGAATGAAGGGACGGAGCCAAAGCAAAAACAATACCCAGTTGTGGATGGGACTGGTGAAGTTGAACAGTTCTGTGAAGACCTATAAAACCTTCTAGCACTAGTACCCAAAAAGATGTCCTTTTCAGTACAGGGGACTGGAATCTAAAAGTAGGAAGTCAAGAAACACCTGGAGTAACAGGCAAATTTGACCTTGGGGTATAGAATGAAGCAGGGCAAAGGCCAATAGAGTTCTGCCAAAAGAACGCACTGGTCATAGCAAACACCATCTTTCAACAACATAAGAGAAGACTCTACCCATGCACCCATGGACATCACCAGGTGGTCTACACTGAAATCAGATTGATTATATTCTTTGCAGCCAAAGATGGAGAAGCTCTATACAGTCACCAAAAACAAGACCAAGAGCTGACTGTGACTCAGATCATGAACTCCTTATTGCCAAATTCAGACTGAAATTGAAGAAAGTGGGGAAAACCTTTAGATATGACCTAAATCAAATCCCTTATGACTATACAGTGGAAGTGAGAAATAGATTTAAGGGACTAGATCTGATAGACATAGTGCCTGATGAACTAGGAATGGAGGTTCGTGATGATCCAATGATTGTTGGCAATTTGATCTCTGGTTACTCTGCCTTTTCTGAATCCAGCTTGAACATCTAGCAGTTCACAGTTCAGGTACTGTGAAAGCCTGGCATGGAGAATTTTGAGCATTACTTTACTAGCGTGTGAGATGAGTGCAATTGTGTGGTAGTTTGAGCATTGTTTGACATTGCCTTTCTTTGGGATTGGGTTTAAAACTGACACTTTCCAGTCCTGTGACCACTACTGAGTTTTCCAAATTTGCTGGCCTATTGAGTGCAGCACTTTCACAGTGTCATCTTTCAGGATTTGAAATAGCTCAGCTGGAATCCCATCATCTCCTCTAGCTTTGTTCATAGTAATGCTTCCTAAGGCCAACTTGACTTCTCATTCCAGGATGTGTGGCTCTAGGTGAGTGATCATACCATCATTATTATCTGGGTCATGAAGATCTTTTTTGTATAGTTCTTCTGTGTATTCTTGCCATCTCTTCTTAATATCTTCTGCTTTAGTTAGGTCCATACCATTTCTGTCCTTTATTATGCCCATCTTTGCATGAAATATTCCCTTGGTATCTTTGTTTTTCTTGAGGAGATCTCTAGTCTTTCCCATTCTGTTGTTTTCCTCTATTTCTTTGCACTGATCACTGAGGAAGGCTTTCTTACCTCTTCTTGCTATTCTTTGGAACTCTGCATTCAAATGGGCATATCTTTCCTTTTCTCTTTTGCATTTAGCTTCTCTTCTTTCCACAGCTACTTGTAAGGCCTCCTCAGACAGCCATTTTCCTTTTTTGCCACTTTTCCATTGGGATGGTCTTGATCCCTGTCTCCTGTACAATGTCACGAACCTCTGTCCATAGTTCTTCAGGCACTCTTTCTATCAGATCTAATCCCTTAAATCGATTTGTCACTTCCACTGCATAATCATAAGGGATTTGATTCATACCTGAGTGGTCTGGTGGTTTTCCCTGCTTTCTTCAATTAAGTTTGAATTTGGCAATAAGGAGGTCATGAACTAAGCCACAGTCAGCTCCTGGTCTTGTTTTTACTAACTGTATAGAGTTTCTCCATCTTTGGCTGCAAAGAATATAATCAATCTGATTTCAATTTTGACCATCTGGTGATGTCCATGTATAGCATCTTCTCCTGTGTTGTTGGAAGAGGGTGTTTGCTATGACCAGTGCATTCTCTTGGGTGTCAGCTTCAAGTCTTGGCAATTATAAAGTTGTTATAAACATTTACATATATGAGTTTCATGGTCATAATTTTTCAATTCAGTTGGGTAAATACATAGTACTACTGTAAGTGGTGGATTTTACACCAAGACTATGTTTAGTTTTATAGGAAACTGTCAGTCTGTCTTTCAAATTGACTGTAATATCTTTCATTTCCACAGTGAGTGAGAGGTCCTTCTGTTCCATATTCTTACCATTGTTTAAGATTGTTATATTATTGAATTTTAGTTTTTCTTATAGGTGTACAGTGGTATTTTATTATTCTAATATACAATTACTTATTGGTATCTATTTTTAATACCTTCATCTCTGACTTTTCATGTTTTTTGAATATAAATACTTTATCAGTTATTTGATTTGCAAATATTTTCTTTCAGTCTATGTTTTTAAAAAATTCTATTAATAGTATCTTTTACTTAGCAAAAGTTTTTAATGTATGAGATAAAAGTTTTAATGAATGAAAGAAAACATTGCCTTGCATGGATCATGCTTTTGATGCTGTAATGAAAAACTCATTTTAATCCCACTGTTACTTACATTTTATTCTATATCCCTATATAAATTTTATGTTTGTGGTTTACATTTATGTCTGTGATCCTCCTTGTGTTAATTTTTGTGAAACATTAAGACCTGTGTCAAGATTCATTATTTTTTGTTGCTTTCTCATACTGATGTTCAGTTCCTATCATTTATTACAAAATCTACCTTTTCTCCATTGAATTGCTTTTGTTTCTTGGTCAAGGTGATTATATTTCATAGATCTATTCCTGCAATCTCTGTTCTGTTTCATTGATCTGTTTGTGTTTTCTTTTATTAATACTATGCTGAGTTGATTATCAGACTTTTGTAGAGTTAGTCCTCCAAGTTTGTTCCGCTTGAGTGATATGTTGGCTATAATGAGTCTTTTGCCTTTGCATATAATCATTAGAATCAGTTTGTTGATGTTGTCAAAATAAGTTGCTGGAACTATATTGGAATTATATTGAATCTGTAGATCATGTGGATAAGAATTGACATCTTACCAATATTGTCTTCTTAATATTGAACATGTAATATTTCTGTTTATTTATATCTTCTTTGATTCACTGATAGTTGTATAGTTTTCTTCTTATAGACCATGTGCATAGGTTGTTAAATTTATTCTTCAATATTTCATTATGTGGATGCTTATCAAATAAGTCTTATTATCTGATCTTTACAATATTATAACTAATTCAAATGACATCAAAAATAAGATACAGAAAACTGAAAGGTACAGATGGGTACACATCTCTATGGGTATGTCCTTTCTTTTAAGCGGTGCTCTGGTCCACATTTTATGTATAAGCTTCTAGGTGGTTCATGCAGGGTATTACTTAGCCAATAGAAGCTATTTAGGTCATAGATGATCAGTTCTCTACTCCAATGATTATATACATTATGAACATTTTCCAGAGTTCCATGTCTCATATATCAATAAGTTCTAAGTTTGTTTGCTATAAACAACCTAGATACCAGGTGAATCATGCTGAAAATAACTCATAGGTAAAGGGGGTTTCCTTGTATCTTTCTGTTAGTTATTACTATCAATAGGAGATTTGATCTTATGTATTTTTACCCTACTTTCCCCTGGGGAAGGGAGTTTGTATTTCAAACCAATTCCTTCCTTTACTGGGCTTTGTGTGTGAGACTTTGCAGATTGGGGATATGAAGAAGAAAAAGGTAGCAAGATCTTCTGAAAAAAAAGTTTAAGGTTTCAGTAAGTATGAGGATTACCTGGTGTTAGGAAGTTGCATTGATTACTTATATTTTCTTTCTATATTCTTTAATAAAGGAGATATTATTATTATAGTTCTACATTATACATGTTGATGCTACTGACCACTTTTAATAACAAAACAGACCTCTTTTATTTTCCAGGAATATTGATTAACCATGGTATAATGAATGAATTACAGATTTGGGGTTAAAAGAAATCTCCCCTACTGCTTTTAAAAGCTTTATGAATCTGGTACTTTCTGACTGTATGAACCTAACTCAGACAATGTTTTGTTATTTCACTTATGAAGTGGACAATATAATGTGTCCTTTGCAGGATTGTTTCATGAATAAGAGATGATGTAAAACAACAGAACAGGCTGAACATGTCAGGCATCTTGTTATTTAGTCACTAAATCATGTCTACCTCTTGAGACCCCATGGACTGCAGCCCTCCAGGCTCCTCTGTCCATGGGAGTTCCCAGGCAAGAATACTAGAGAGGTTTGCCATTTCTTTCTTCAGGGGCTCTCCCTGACCCAGGCCAGACCCTTGGCTACAGCATTGACAGGTGGATATTTTACCACTGTGCCACCAGGGAAGCCCATGTGAGGCATATATCTTATGATAATCATCCATATTACATTTTCCATTATATTAATGGAATACAATAAGTGTGAGTTCTTTTTTTTTTTTTCCTTTGAGTTCTTCTTGTTTAAAACTGTTTAATGGTACAGCCAGTTTAACTTTAAAAAGTAATTCCCTAAAAGTTACCCTCCTAAAAGTTATTCTACCTTTAAAAAAAAATCAGTCAATACAGAAAACTAGATCAGCATAATATTCGAACTGACAGATCAGAGTATTAAAAAACATTAAATTAGGAACCCTATTCTTCTCAGGTTTTAATAACAGTGGCATACTATTTGCATAACAGAATTTAAGAATTATTTTGACCAAATAAAGAATAACTGGGATAATATCTATGTCCTACCTGTGAATTCTGAGAAAGCAAAAAACAGTCTGTAGAATATTTCACTGTGCAATGGTATAAGTAGCCACTAATTAGAGTATTCAGTTTTATCAATACAGAAATCAAAGTTTTGGACACCCGAGGCTCACATTTCTTTCCATGGATTGCATCTTTCATCAACAATCATGAAGTTCTTATGGTGATGGTTCTCAGCCCTATATGCACATTAGAATCACTTGGAGGAGCTTTTAAAAATATGATGTCTAGGTCTCTAATTAAGCCAATTAAATCAGAATAGCAGAATGTTACCAAGCTTGAGAATGTTTGAATGTAACCTGGTGACTCTAATTAACAGTCAAGTTTAAGAATCAATGATCTAGTGGCAAGTTAACTGACAAGTAATCTAGTAGTTCTGAAAATAAACAGATAATACTAAAAGATTTATTCCTACCTGTGGGAGAAATAAATTTTCTCACTACAACTCCAATATTTGATCAAAAAACATCAAAATAAGAATTAAAGAAAACATAAGTTGGGCTGAGGTCTATAATTTGTAGATCTTATGTTCTATTATATTCCTACTTCAAGGAGAATCTCTACCTCATGAGTTA
Source organism: Budorcas taxicolor (assembly GCF_023091745.1). Classification (NCBI taxonomy): domain Eukaryota; kingdom Metazoa; phylum Chordata; class Mammalia; order Artiodactyla; family Bovidae; genus Budorcas; species Budorcas taxicolor. The sequence continues at coordinate 63,981,352 of NC_068923.1, read as the reverse complement.
TATTGGAAGATATAGGATTACTATCTGGGAGAAATTTGAATAAATGTGCATTTTCTAACACTTGTATTCATTCCAAATTCTTCAAACTTTTTAATTTGTTAGACTATGCTAGCAAAAATATAAAGATGCTTTCTAGTGGAAATACCCTTAAACTTCAGCTCCATGGTCCTTGGATACTATCATGTCTGTCACTTTGTATGCATGACAGTACACATCGCATTAACCAAGGCACATACTTTTGTGAAGAGCTATCACAATATTTGTTTCACTAGGTAAAACAACGGTTCCCAATGTGGTTTGGAATCATGATTATGAAACTCTAAGCAAGAGAAATAGTGAGCCACAACTAAAGAAAGAAAAGGAGATCTCATTAAAAGCGTTAAAGTTAAAAGAGAAAAAAAATCTGATAGTTGACTGTAGAAATGGAGAATTTTCTTCAAAAGGTTGAGTGGCCTTGAAATGTACTTTGCTGAAAGCAAATTATTTTTATCATTTGAATTACAAATGAAGTTTTGACAAAATTGGACTGATGGAGGCAGTTATTATTAGAGTCTCAAGGTTGAGAGAATTGCTTAATTTCATACTGAAAAGGGAAAGTACCAGCTGATATATGCAACATAAAGTCAGAATCTTGTACCTATATCTGAATAGGAATCAGTTCAGTTCAGTTCAGTCACTCAGTTGTGTCCAACTCTTTGCGACCCCATGAATCACAGCATGCCAGGCCTCCCTGTCCATCACCAACTCCCAGAGTTCACTCAGACTCACGTCTATCGAATCAGTATGCCATCCAGCCATCTCATCCTCTGTCATCTCCTTCTCCTCCTGCCCCCAGTCCCTCCCAGCATCAGAGTCTTTTCCAGTGAGTCAACTCTTCGCGTGAGGTGGCCAAAGTACTGGAGTTTCAGCTTTAGCATTATTCCTTCCAAAGAAATCCCAGGACGTCCTCCTTTACGATGGACTGGTTGGATCTCCTTGCAGTCCAAGGGACTCTCAAGAGTCTTCTCCAACACCACAGTTCAAAAGCATCAATTCATCGGTGCTCAGCTTTCTTCACAGTCCAACTCTCCCATCCATACATGACCACTGGAAAAACCATAGCCTTGATTAGATGGACCTTTGTTGGCAAAGTAATGTCTCTGCTTTAGAATATTCTATCTAAGTTGGTCATAACTTTTCTTCCAAGGAGTAAGCATCTTTTAATTCATGGCTGAAGTCACCATCTGCACTGATTTTGGAGCCCCCCAAAATAAAGTCTGACACTGTTTCCCCATCTATTTGCCATGAAGTGATGGGGCCAGATGCCATGATCTTTGTTTTCTGAATGTTGAGCTTTAAGCCAACTTTTTCACTCTCCACTTTCACTTTCATCAAGAGACTTTTTAGTTCCTCTTCACTTTCTGCCATAAGGGTGGTGTCATCTGCATATCTGAGGTTATTGATATTTCTCCCGGCAATCTTGATTCCAGCTTGTGCTTCTTCCAGCTCAGTGTTTCTCATGATGTACTCTGCATAGAAGTTAAATAAGCAGGGTGACAATATACAGCCTTGACGTACTCCTTCTCCTATTTGGAACCAGTCTGTTGTTCCATGTCCAGTTCTAACTGTTGCTTCCTGACCTGCATACAGATTTCTCAGGAGGCAGATCAGGTGGTCTGGTATTCCCATCTCTTTCAGAATTTTCCAGAGTTTATGTGATCCACACAGTCAAAGGCTTTGGCATAGTCAAGAAAGCAGAAATAGATGTTTTTCTGGAACTCTCTTGCTTTTTCTATGATCCGGTGGATGCTGGCAATTTGATCTCTGGTTCCTCTGCCTTTTCTAAAACCAGCTTGAACATCTGGAAGTTCACGATTCAGAGTGTTGCTGAAGCCTGTTTGGAGAATTTTGAGCATTACTTTACTAGCATATGAGATGAGTGCAATTGTGCAGTATAGGAATAGGTATAGGTTAACATATGAAAAGGTCTATGTTGAGGTTTACTGAGGCCTATTATTTTTGTATTGTTAACTATTGTCTTAAAGGAATTTAAAATATTTGTAAAACATTTAAAACCAAATGTTTGGAAATCCAATATATGTTGCCATATATAATATACACAGCAATTCATCAATATTTACAAGCCAGTATTGGTTCAACTACTGATGGAAGGAATTTAATAAATTGGTATTTAGTGTAGTGCAAATCTGTGTCTTTATGATAAAGATTGACTTCTGAAAAACCATGTTATAGTTACATCTTCTAAATATTTATTTTACTTGTAGCTCTTTAGCAAGTTTATCCCCAAATCTGACATTGTTTTATATAAATGTTAAAAATTTGCATTAAAAATATGATGATTTAATAATATGCTAACAAAATTACGTAAAAATTCCCACAGGAGGAGCATAATTTATAATTCCTACAAGCAGGCCATAATATCATACAAGTTTGGAGGGTAAAGCTACAAAAATTAGCCTTTATTCTCTTGCTAAAAAAGGAATTTCTTTAAAGGAAAAACATTGACAATTTATAGAACAGAGTATAGGCTGGAAATCCAGGCTAAAATCTAATAGGGAGCACATGAGAAAGGAAATAAAATCATCATGAAGTTCTTAAATAAGAACATCTGGAAATAATGTTATCAATCTCTGCAACCATTTTAAAACTCAGGATTTGAATTCTAGGGGAGGCTTTGCCTTGATCACCTTATGTACCATCTCCTGATTTGCCCAATAAGGAAGAGGTAGTTTCTTTAATCAGAGTGTCAGGATGATGTTATAAATTTGATGCTCTCATCCAGAAAGAAGTATATCTTCACTCTTAAAGAAAAGTTGATATACCAAAATTGCAAATATAAAAAGTCTTCGTTGATACCCAGCCTGCACAAAGAAGTACAGCACCAGGCTTCCTTTATGTGTGTATTTTACACTTTTATTAAAAAAAAAATAAAAGAAATAAAAGAAAGGCAACTTTTCTAGAGTTTTAAGTTAAGCCAAGATGTGAAATACTGATCTATTACTATAGATCTCACACTTCCTAACAATTGTATACTAAGAATATGCCCTTCATAAGTGAGCTTTATTAGAAACGAAACCTGGATGAAATGAGGGCTTTGTTTTCACAGAACTCCTGATCAGGAAGGATTATAAGTATCACTGAGCTGAGAATCCAATTATCCTAGTTAGTAAACCCATGCTCTTTTTCAGTTGTAATATTGAAAGCACATTTGATTTTCAGTTTTTATTATAATGTGTCAGGTAGAACACTTGTGTTTTTTTGCAAGTTGTAAATACTATAGACAAGCCATGTAAGGATAAAACAAAATGGAAACTTGGATTATTTTAATCTTGGAATATTTTACTTGTTTCCATATTTGCAGAGTCATCCACATCTTCTCTTTTGGGAAGCCCTTTCAAAAAAGCCACCTCAATTCCACTGATGGTTTTTAAAAGCCTGTTCTTTTATTGCATGGCATATGAAAAATGCATGTTTTTCCATTAGGAATAATGCCAGTTATGATTTGATATACCTAAATATTATATTATACATTTTCTTTTAATACAGTATTTAATTATATTTTTATATGTATGCTAGGTGCATTTGGTTGCTTTCCCAAAAGCCATTCTTCCCTTTATTTTCTTGCTAACAGATCTCCAATAGGGTTTATAGTAAAGTGCATAGCCCAGAGGGTTGGATTCAGTCTCATTTAATTGCTCAGTCATATCTGATTCTTTGTAACCCAATGGACAGCAGCATGCCAGGCTTTCCTGTCCAACATCAACTCCCAGAACTTACTCAAATTCATGTCCATTGAGTCAGTAATGCCATCCAACCATCTCATCCTCTGTTGTTCCCTTGTCCTCCTGCCTTCAATCTTTCCCAGCATCAGGGTCTTTTCTAATGAGTCAGCCTTTCTCATTAGATGGCCAAAGTATTGGAGCTTCAGCATCAGTCATTCCAATGAATATTCAGGATTGATTTGCTTTAGGATTGACTGATTTGATCTCATTGCAGTCCAAGGGACGCTCAAGAGTCTTCTCCAACACCACAGCTCAAAAGCACTGATTCTTCAGGCACTTAGCATTCTTCATGGTCCAAATCTCACATCCATACATGACTATTGGAAACACCATAGCTTTGACTATATGGACCTTTGTTACCAAAGTAATGTCTCTGCTTTTTAATATGTTATCTAGATTTGTTGTAGCTTTTCTTCCAAAGAGCAAGTGTCTTTTAGTTTCATGGCTGCAGTCACCATCTGCACTGATTTTGGAGCCCAAGAAAATAAAGTCTGTCACTGTTGGATTATTTCAGGGTGAATGCTACAATGACATTCCTATTTTCCTTTTCCAATGATTAGTCTAGAGACAGGCATATGACAGAGTTCTGGCTAATGATATAAGGAATATCTGTTTAAGACTTATGGGCATCAATTCCTTCCCTGAAAAAGGCGAGTGGATTAAGAATGCTGCCTTTGTGTGTGTGTGAGTGTGTGTGTGTGTGTGTGTGTGTGTGTGTGTTTGTATGGTATCATGAAAGATTGTAATGCTTTAGATTTTACAATATGCTGCACTACATTGAGACCATGAAGAAAAGCCAAGAGCTACTCAGAGTAGTCCCTGCTGCTAGCTTTCTAACAATGTGAAACACATATCAGAGTAAGTTATGTGTTCTGTTAGCTGCAGTCAAAAATAATTCTGATATATAAGCAATTTAAAAAATGGCTTATTTTCCATTTAGCAAGTGATAAAGTTCATGTTAAATAATATAAGAAATATACATTCTGTTGAAGAAAATTCAAAATGATTTACAATATCATGTTTAAAAATTTGGATTAAATGAAAATCTTTAAATATTTTGAAATACATCTTGTAGTTATATGAAACATGCTAAAAATAACAAGTGTACAGTAATTTTATCATATTTGTTGTGGTAGATTGTTTCTAGGCTGATGTTTGCAAGAATTCCCAAAATACATACTTTGGGAAGCATTTTATTTCAAATACATTTTAAAAAATCTTATGGATTGTCTTTAAAATTTACCATTTACCATGACATGTTTATAATTCTCTTTTTACCATTGGTTTTGACTTACTCGAAACATTGCCATTCTTGATCTATCTCAAAATTATAACAATTAGAGAAGAAACAGCAAAACTAGTCATGTACACTAATGCTTAATGGTGTGTAAAACCTCTCAAAGTGTATTTCATTTTCATGATGACAATAAACAGTATGAACACAAAGTGTGAATGCATGAATCTCTACCAACCTATAGAAATTGGACCAAATTCTTTTGTGGTGCAAAAAAAAATATCATAATGGGACTTAAGAAAATGTTCTTTTGAATGGCATCAGAATCATGGACACATAAGTTTTTTTTCCCTCTACCCTTCAATTAATTCACAACTAATAGACATCTGTGTCAAAAACAGAACAAAACACCTCTGCACAGCGTATCAGGATACCTGAAAGATATACCCATCTGTGCTTTTGCAATATATGGATTGGACCATGGAGGGGGGCTGCTAAGCACGGGGCGTGGCAGTGGCAGAGGTGGCAGAAGCAGAGAAAGCAGTGGCAACTGTAGCACTGGGACAGTGTGACCTTTTTGGCAGAGGAGGTAGACGGTTTGACCACATGTAATGGAGCAGAAGGGACTCATTACCCTCTCTGAGAAAGACCACAGTGACTGTGAGGAGGAAAAGGACCTAAGTAGACCAAGAAAAATGAAGGAAAGTGTTTCTTTCTGTCTGCCCCGTGAGTTTGGCATGAGGACTGCCCACAGACCTCTGGGACCACCACCTCTCCCTCTGAATTTAGACATGAGTTTGAGCAAACTCTGAGCAAATTCATGAGTTTGAGCTTTGGACATGAGTTTGAGCAAACTCTGGGAGATGGTGAAGGATAGGGAAGCCTGGTATGCTGCAGTCCATGGGTTTCCAAAGAGCTGGACATGAATGAGAGACTGAACAACAAATACTTTTTTTGAGATTTTGCTGAACAACACTTTAAAGACTTAAGTAAAATGTAAACACTAGAGTCAGATTGAATGTTCTTCATAAAGCTTAATAACCTAAAACTCTTCCACTTCTTAGCCACAGAGTCTTCTGACAGTAAGAGAGCAAGACACTTTTTGTGACTCTAATTTCAGGCCAGTAGTTTTTTTGCAAAGAGACCGAAATGGCCAGTATTATCTGAATTTATCAGATATTGGGTGTTGTTTTCGTTGTTTAGTTGCTAAGTCATGTCCAACTCTTTTATGATCCCATGGACTATAGCCTGCCAGGCTCCTCTGACCAGGCAAGACTACTAGGGTGGACTACTATTTCTTACTCTTAGGAATTTTCCCAACCCAGGGATCAAACCTGTGTCTCCTGCATTGGCAGGAGGATTCTTTACCACTGAGGAGCCACCAGAGAAGATCATTGGGTGATACAGAGATATAATTAAATATTTTTGATACTTTGAACTTTGGTAATCAACTTTACTTTTTATTTTAGAAGCCTATTTCTTCATGATGTCTTAAATGTATATATCAATGTAAGTACAATGTGTGCGTGTGTGTGCGCACTCAGTCATGTCTGACTTTTTGCGGCCTCATGGACTGTAGCCCGTCAGGCTCCTCTGCTGCATGAATTTTCCAGGCAAGAATACTGGGGTAGGGGGAGCCATTTCCTACTACAGGGTATCTTCCCAATCCAGGGATTGAACATGCGTCTCTTGTGTCTCCTGCATTGGCAGGATTCTTTACCAATAATGCCCCCTGAGAACCCCATAAATACAAAGTATGGTTGACTTTAAAAAACTTTTTTAAAGTCATGAAACAAAGAAGCTGTGTTGCCCATGTCATGTTTATAAACAAATTGATTACAAGGTTTTCTTTCTGTTTACCTGTTTGTCTATCTATTATATCTATGATGTGTCTGTCTATTCAACATATACTTGAGTCCTATGTGCCAGAACTGTTTATGATAAAACACTGAGCAACACAAATCTCTCTTCCCATAAAAAACTCATTCTAGTATAGAACACAGATAAGAAATAAAGGTTGGGTATTGATAAATGGTATAAAGCTAAACTGTTCAATATGGGAGCCACACAGAAATTCATGAAAACTCATGAAAATGAAACATTAGGTTCCTGTGTCATACTGGTCACATTTAAAATGTTCAGTATTCATGCATGACTTTTGCCTTTTTACTGGATAAAATGGACATAGAATATTTTGTCAGCATAAAAATATCAATTGGAAAGGTCTCCAAGTATTAAAAAGCAAAGTTAAAGCATGGAGTTAGTATAGAGGGCTAAAGAGATCATGACATCACATTTTGTTAGGTGATGGTAGTAGTGGGGTAGTTCAGGGACATCCTCTCTCAGGAGCTGACATTTGATAAAATCATTGACTCTACAGAGAGAGTATTTGGAAGAAGGGCTCTACAGTCAAAAAGTTCTCTCTGCATCCTTCTTATTATGAAGGTACATATTTGTAATTTTTCAAAAAACAATTTTAACAGTTTTCATCAATTATCTCAACTAATTCTTAAAAATTCCTTGGAGACATTATATAATATTTTCAACTTCAAAACTGATTGATGGACACCTTATCTTCGACAAAGGAGGCAAGAATATACAATGGATTAAAGACAATCTCTTTAACAAGTGGTGCTGGGAAAACTGGTCAACCACTTGTAAAAGAATGAAACTAGAACACTTTCTAACACCATACACAAAAATAAACTCAAAATGGATTAAAGACCTAAACGTAAGACCAAAAACTATAAAAATTCTAGAGGAGAACATAGGCAAAACACTCTCCGACATAAATCACAGCAGGATCCTCCATGACCCACCTCCCAGAATACTGGAAATAAGAACAAAAATAAACAAATGGGACCTAATTAAACTTAAAAGCTTCTGCATAACAAAGGGAACTATAAGCAAGGTGAAAAGACAGCCTTCTGAATGGGAAAAGATAATAGCAAATGAAGTAAATGACAACTAAACTCAAAAATGTACAAGCAACTCCTGCAGCTCAACTCCAGAAAAAGAAACGACCCAATCAAAAAATGGGCCAAAGAACTAAATAGACATTTCTCCAAAGAAGACATACATCTGGCTAACAAACACATGAAAAGATGCTCAACATCACTCATGATCAGAAAATGCAAATCAAAACCACAATGAGGTACCATTTCACACCAGTCAGAATGGCTGAGATCCAAAAGTCTACAAGCAATAAATGCTGGAGAAGGTGTGGAGAAAAAGGAACCCTCTTACACTGTTGGTGGGAATGCAAACTAATACAGCCACTATGGAGAACAGTGTGGAGATTCCTTAAAAAACTGGAAATAGAACTGCCTTATGACCCAGCAATCCCACTGCTGGGCATACACACCAAGGAAACAGAATTGAAAGAGACACGTGTACCCCAATGTTCATTGCAGCACTGTTTATAATAGCAAGGACATGGAAGCAACCTAGTTGTCCATCAGCAGATGAATGGATAAGAAAGCTATGGTACATAAACACAATGGAATATTACTCAGCCATTAAAAAGAATACATTTGAATCAGTTCTAATGAGGTGGATGAAACTGGAACCTATTATACAGAGTGAAGTAAGCCAGAAAGAAAAACACCAATATAGTATACTAACACATATATATGGAATTTAGAAAGATGGTAGCGATAACCCTGTATGAGAGACAGCAAAAGAGACACAGATGTGTAGAACAGTCTTTTGGACTCTGTGGGAAAGAGAGAGAGTGGGATGATTTGGGAGAATGGCATTGAAACATGTATACTATCATATAAGAAACAAATTGCCAGTCTAGGTTTGATGCAGGATATAGGATACTTAGCGCTGGTGCACTGGGATGACCCAGAGAGATGGTATCGGGAGGGAAGTGGGAGGGGGGTTCAGGATTGGGAACACGTGTACACCTGTGGCAGATTCTTGATGTATGGGAAAACCAATACAACATTGTAAAGTAAAATAATAATAATAATAAATAAAATATGAAAAAAACAACTGAATTACAATGTGAATATTTTGGTTTTTTAATTTCAGCCTTATTATTATTCCAGTTTAGAAATTTTTCTACTCATAAAAGATGTATCAGACCAAATAAATGTATATATCCAAAGGATAATGTGAAAATATTCAGAATTTCTCAAGTTTTTCCATTGTGTGTCTTTATATTTAGAATGATGCATTTCTTTACTTTTACTCATTTTAAGAGATTGTAAATATGTTGGTTTATTTATGGCAAGAAGTTGAGATATATTTGGGACCATGTCACTAACTTCATGAATTATTCCAAAAGAATTTTAATAGAAACAGGAAAAAGCACAGTTAACTATCAAGGCATGCATCAGAAGAAGAGTCAGGGATAATGACAAGTTAGAAGGAATCAGTAAAAGTCAATTTCAAAGATGGTAGATAAAGACACTATTGTTAACATTATTGTGGAACTTAGGGGAAAAAAATTGAGTGTTTGAAAAAAAATATGATGAATAGATTCTTCTCATTGGTTTTAAACAACAGGCTATCTCTAAGTAGATTTATGTTTTAAAGCATTTTGTGTGTATGTGTGAATCACTTAAAATAGTCCAATGGGACTACATATACAAAACCAAAATGCTTGATAAGACTTTTTCTGAAGTGACTAGTCATTATCTACACACTGTCTACTTACTTAAGAGTTGTTTGCTGGAATTACGAACCTTAAGTTTTATTTCAAAACAAATAATCAAGTGTATTCATCTTGACAACTTAAAATTTAATTATAGCAACATATTTGAAGTTTATTAAATAAACTTAAATTTCACTTAGATCATTTCTTCATAGATTTTTCTCACTGACATGAGAAAGAGAAATAGATTTTGGCAGAATCTTTAGCTCATTAGGGTAAGTCAGTGTTATTTAGAATCACTGATTATGACTACGCAGTCACAGAGCTCTTCTCTTTTGGATAGGCTGTTACCTCTTTCCCATTTTATTAATTTATTTCTACTTCTGTTATATTCTAATAAAATGATGTAAAATAGCTTCTACTTCCATGTTATTTGAGATGCCATCCCAACTTTGTTATTGAAAAGATATTAAATTTATTTCTTATATATTTTAAAGTCCACCTAAGTATTTTATACACATTGGGCTAGTTCATGAGAGTCTTAAGTGAACATAGTGCCTTTCACATAACTTTAGGAAACATATCTGTTGATTTTTGGGAGTTTCTTGCTTAGTAAACATTTCAATGCAACATGTATTATTCAGCATTTACTCAAATCAAAAAGGTAGTGTCTTGCAGAAATATAATATATACATATTTTCTATTTTCATGTCCTTGGGACTTAAAGGGAATTATAGGGTTGCTGGGGAAGATAGAGAAAATTTTAGATGTCCAGGGGATAGGTCATGGCTGAGATGGGAGTTCATGGCTTAAAGATTAGTAGATACTATAGGTGGAGTTTAGAAGGGAAGTGGAATTCAGACAAACTTATTGTTATTTTAAGTGAATTTCAAGATTTTTGTGAGAGACTTTACGATTACCTGTAAAACATCCCTCCCTCCCTCTTATTGTATTTATTTATTTACTTTTTACTACATAACTGGGAGTTGTTAAACAGAGAAATACTCTTGGCTTCCCAGATGGTGCTAAGTGATAAAGAACCAGCCTGCCAGTGCAGGAGATGTAGAGACATGAGTTTGAACCCTGGGTCAGGAAGATCCCTTAGAGAAGTAAATGGTGACCCACTCTGGTATTCTTGCTTGCAGAATCCCATGGACAGAGGAACCTGGTGAGCTATATAGTTCATGGGGTCACAAAGAGTCAGATAGAACTGAAGTGATTTAGCATGCACAAGCACCTTGTTATCCCTCAGCATCTAAAAGAATACTTACCATGGATTGGATTTTAAAGAAATTTTGATTAATTAATAAATACATTAATAAATAAGTGGTTTAATAGGGAAATAAATAGATATCACTATCCAAGAATTATATAAATCAAGTCAATATGACGCTAGATATATGAATGTAGAGTCATGTTTTCAGTACTGCAATGCAAAGTCTTCCATTCTAGATGTTGGGCAATAAAAAATGACTTATTTTTTTGCTTTGTTTGTTTAATTGAAGTATAACTGTTTAAAATATTATATTAGTCCCAGGTGTACAATATAATAATTCAAGATTATTATAGACCATACTCCATTTAAAGTTATTACAAAATAACGACTGTATTTCACAGTGCTGTAAAATATAAACTCATTGATTATTTATTTTATACATGGTAGTTTGTGTTTCTTAATCCCATATACCCGTATCCCTACTCTTGCTCCTCCCTCACCTGTCCTCATTCCCCACTGATAGCCACTAATTTTGTACTCTATATCTGTGAGATTGTTTCTGTTTTGTTATATACACTGTTGTTGTTTATTTGCTAAATCCTGTCTGACTCTTTTGCAACCACATGGACTGTAGCCCACCAGACTTCTCTGTCCATGGAATGTCCCAGGCAAGAATACTGGAGTGGGTTTCTATTTCCTTCTGCAGGGGATCTTCCCCACCCAGGGATCAAACCTGCATCTCAAAGGGGATCAATGCTGGAGCGAGAGGGGCTTGTGTGGGTACCCTGTAAGGGTTGGAACGTGGTGTCAGAGAGCTGGACTGCCCTTGAAGTGCCACCTGTGTAATCACCAGTAATGGCTGCCCCTACCTGCTCAGACGTTGCTTAGGGTTTGAGTTCTCACAGTATCCTATGGCTGAGCTTTTTCCTTGGTTGTGGCAGCCCTCTCTCCAGTGCAAGGCAAATGATACCAGATTATTTGCTCTGCTCAGACTGGGGCTTGTGCCAGGATGGTTTGGGAAACCACAAGCTAGCTGCACAATTTCGGTCACCCTCTCTGCTCTTCTTCAAGGGCAAGCTAGCATTTGTGCATAACTCACAAGCAGAATCCAGGCTTTCCCAGCTCTCCTATTACTCCCACCAGCCCTCCATCGTTAGGGGCTCATCTTCCTTTTGTTGACCCCCAGGACTGGGGCACATAATATATGCATCTAACTGTTTCTCCCCAGAGAAGATCTCTCCCATGTGATATCATCTTCCCCATGAGTCCCCTCGCAGGCACCTAGGTCCTGATCTGATAATTCTCTTCCCTTCCTACCCAATTCACATGTATTTTTTCTTATAGCCTTGGATGTACAGGAGTCTTTCTGCTGGTCTTCAATTAGTTTTCAATGAAAATTGTTCCACATGTATAGTAGGTGTATTTTTAATGTGTTCAGGGGGGCAGATGAGTTCTGTCCTTATATTCTGTCAGCTCAGTTTGAGTCTCCAGAATGACCTGGTTTTGGCTAATTAGATTCCAAGTTTCAACACATTCTTGTATACATTTCTGAGCTCTGAATGCTACAAATTATCTAATGAGAATGATGGAAAACCAGGACACCAATATAAGACACTGGTTACTATCTTAACCTACAGCCATAGTTTCTAACTTCTTTGGATTATAACTGTTTACCAAATTTTTTTTCTACTCTACCTTTATACATGACCACAAATAATTCCTAGGTTAATTACCTGCTAACTTTCTTATTGCATTTTTGCTTACTACTCTCTTCTGTGAACTCCCTTGAGACTAGCATCTACCCTAATATAAAAGAGTGGAGTATTTTTTAAAATATTCAGACAAATGAAGATAGTTCTAAAGCCACATTCATTAAGTGGTTACATTGGCTTAGAACCCAATTGGATTATCTGCATATATTAAATTCCATGATCTTCCTTTCATTTCTGTAAGAACCCTGTCACACTAGTTCACATTCCTTTAGGCACAGTACTCCATCAGGATTGAACATAGCTTTTAGCCAGTCCAATCATAAGAAATCTTCTGACTATCACTGACGCTTCAGGAATAGGGCCTCTTTCTTTGGCACCTGGAGTCTTGAAGAGATTGTTAATTGTTTTTGCTATATGAACTATGTATCTTAAGTGGGTAATATTAGATTTTGGAATAAATTTAGAAGAAGGTAGACTTTGAGAAGGAAAAGGAGAAATGTCTAGGGCCTTGTGAAATTATTTGAGTCCCTGCAGAAAGCTGCATTTTAAGTCAGTCTACCAGACCCTATTCTGTTTGGAGAATGAATAAGTCTCCTATATTCTGTATTCTTAAGTCACTTTGGGGTGAGTTTTGTGTTGTTTGTAAAAAGTCTGGAGCAAATTGATAAAAACATCAAGTGTGGATATCTTATCTAATCCAAAGTTATCTGACCACTAATTCCATGCTCTGTCCACTGCCCCACACTGCCAATTTCAGTCTCTTCATTGCTGACGCTGTATACCTGACTCCAAGTTGCTTTATTCCATTTCTAAATCCTACTATTCTTGTATATGTCCCCACCACCAAAAGCTTCCATATATCTTTCTATTTTTTGCTATTACTGCTTTGTTTTGTGTGTATAGGAATTTTCTGCTTAATTTATGACTGAAAATTTATGTTTTCACATTGAAATATGAATATCCTTCTCTTTTTTAACCATACGCTCCTGGAATGACTTGCTGTCAGGTCTCCAAACTCTTGATTGTCTTCCTAGTGTTTCCCATTGCCATGTTTCAAATATTGACATTCCTATTGCCTGTCTTTTAGTTTTCAAATTTTTGATTCAGCATTGTATCAAGAAATGTCTCCTATGGTTTTATGTTGTTGTTGTTCAGTTGCTAAGTCGTATCTGACTCTTTGTGACCCCATGGACTATAACATATCTTCCAGTGTCATCTTTTTGCCTTGTTCATATGGTTTTTTCTCATGGCAAGAATACTGGAGTGAGTTGCCATTCCCTCCTCCAGTGAACTGCATTTTGTTAGAACTCTTCACTATAACTCATCCATCTTGGGTGACCCTGTACAGCATGGCTCATAGCTTCATTGATTTACACAAGCCGCTTCACTGAGACAAGGTTGTGACACATGAAAGAGCATATGGTATTATACTGAAATGTCAACTTGATCACCATTCCTGTAAAATTCTATTTACCCTTGGCTTCATGATACTTCTATGTGTGTGTGTGTGTGTGTGTGTGTGTGTGTGTCCTAAGTCGCTTCAGTCGTGTTTGACTCTTTGCAACCCTATGGACTGTAGCCTACCTGGCATCTCTGTCCACGAGATTTTCCAGGCAAGAATACTGGCTTGGGTTGCCATGCCCTTCTCGAGGGGATCCTCCCGACCCAGGGATCTAATCTGCATCTTCTAGGTCTCCTGTGTTGGCAGGTGGGTTCTTTTTCACTAGTATCACCTGGGAAGCCCTGATAATGCTATAGCCTTAACTATAATTTCCATCCTTTAAGTCACTATAAATCAGTTCACACAGAGTCCTTTGCTGCTGAGGCTTTGTTATTCAAACTACTGAGCTTAAAAAAAAGCCACCAGCTTTAAATCAACAATTCAATTGACCCCATAGTTCATCCTCCAGCCGGAGAAAAATACATTAAATTGTCTGATGAGCTTCCTGGTGTCAAGGTGGTCAATTAGGACAATAAGCCAAACTGAAAACAACAGTCAAGCTTTTATTCACCTATTGTGATTGTGAAAGGAAGAGGCCAAAGAGCGAGGCACCAGCTCCCAGCGTTCCTTTTCCCCCCAAGGAATGGCAGCAGGTGAGGATCAGTTGAATACAGTGTGCAAGGAGGGAATGACACCACTGCTGAGGATCCCATACAAAAGCTCTTGCCTTTTTATGGACTCAAGGGACAAAGGAAGGGACAGGGAAAGAGGGAAGGAGTGGAAAAACATAGAAAGTGGATTTAAGTGACTCAGCCTACCTAAGATTTCTGAATGGATATCTTTACGCATCAACCCTTATTGACGTTAAAAGCGTAATAAAATTATTATATTTTAGAAGAAAATAGGAAACATATCTAATGCATGACAAGTGAGTTCATTATTTTAAAGCCATAAGATAGACAATTTGAAAAGCTCATTATTCTAATTAGTCATCACGTATCTATGGAAACAATTATCTATTAGAACTCAATAAAGAATCAGATCCTCAATTATCTATTAATATTCAGAATCAGCCCACAGGATAAGCCTAAATCTACACATACACAGTGACTTTCATACTGTGAATATGTAAACGGTGGTCAGTGCTCCCCTTAAGGAAAAGAATAGAATGTAAATTTCATTTGGATGCTCCAATACTTAATTATAATTTTAGAAATGGAAAGCATTTAGAAATGGAAAGCATTTCTTTTAAGTAATCATATTTGCCACTCTTAGATTATTTGAAAGGTTGGAATTTATATGTATAATATACAATCCTAACAAATTTTTTAAATAAAATTTCACTTTCTATTATATCTGCTTAGTCTTTAATATCTGATATACTAGCATGCATGCATGTGTTCTAAGTTATGTCTGACTCTTTGAGACCCTATAGACTGTAGCCCGCTAGGCTTTTCTATCCATTGGGGATTCTCCAGGCAAGAATACTGGAGTGGGTTGCCATGCTGTCCTCCAGGAGAGCATCCAGACCCAGGGATTGAACCTTTATGAAAATGTGCCCGTGGTTTCCATAGCTTTTAAAATATACTACAGAGAATTTAGAGATCATTTTCATTTTCCAGTTGAGACTTCTGATGTTAAAGTTGCCTGAGATGGTATAGGGTGGAGCAATGTGGGTCTACTGGGCTTAAATGAATTATCCATATATACTTAACATCCTTTTAATCCTCTTCCCCCAAATTTGAACAAATTGTTTTAGGGTTATTATCTCTTTTGTAATAAAAATTAATTTTAAAAATATAATTCACCTTCTGCCAAATTAGGTACACTACATCTATGATCTAGTGGATTTAGAACTTTAGGACAATTTACATTATTGTTAGTGAATAACTCATAAAATTTATAAATGCTCTTGTTGAATGAAATATTATTTCTTTTTATTTTCAGGTGGTAAATAATTTATAGTAAGAAGCAGTAGGATTGTATAGTTAACTCTCATTTTTATTTTATACATATTGATTGATATTTGTTTTTTTATATTTGTACCTAATACAGTTGAGAGACACTATTCTGTGTGGGATAGGGGTGTGGGTGTGTGTAATGTAAGTGGATCAGTTTCTCTCTTTTTCTAGGACTATGTTGAAAGAAAAAAAACCAACATACCGTGGGCAACACTACTGTAGAATCTGTGAATATCAACAGGATTGGGATGTCTTATGTTTTCCTTATACAAATATTATAACTTTCCAGGATTTTTAGGTAGCAAAGAGATGTAACTTTGTTTAGCACATACACAATTTCAATAAAATGGCATGCAATTAAAAGGTAAGTGGAGTCATCACATTTCCTCAATGCTAATTATGAAAGAATTCTTCCATAGATCCCCTAAAGGAAAAAAGCCTAGAATTTTTTTTTCACTTTTTGACACAAAAACAGCTGTTGGATGACTATTCAGCTTAGTTTAGAACATTTCACTTTTTTTTTTCTTGAGCGATTAACAGGAAACAGATGCTTCCTTTGACTCTTCTCTAGGGTAGACCTTTCATGAGGAAAAAACCATGTTGATCTCTGATGCTCTCAAAAGTCTTGACCTTCAGTCTTAAGTCATGTCCCAGAATTTGGTTATATCACATTAATTTAAAAATCACTTAGACTGATTGTCATGGAATTTTTGACATGTTATATGGCAAAGTTATTTTTTCAGTGATTCATATTTGTTTTTAACAAGAACATATTTTAATATTACATATTAAATTCATAAAATTGTGCATATTTAATTATATACAGAAAGATATATGTAAATATCTCATTTTTCTCATGTAACCAACAGTAGATATATTTAAAAAGAAAATGTCCTGATAAATTTTTACATCACCTAGGGCTACCAACATATCTGCAACAATGTTTTTTATGTGAAATTCACAGCATCAACATCTGTGTTAAGGGCTCTATTCTTTTCATGTGTGTTAGCTTGTGTATTTTTTATTTAAATGTTTTATATTCTCTCACTATAAATGTATAAAATATGGAGAATTGGTTCCAGTGATGGGAATAAGAGCCTGTGCCTATCTTATATTTTTGCAATGATAGCTCCTGAATATACTGTGTTTAAAATAGCTCAATAAATATCTATTAAATGAATAAGTGAGGCTGCCAATGTGGCAAGATAATGTACCAATATTTTCATTTGCATTTTTCTTACTAGTATAGCTACTGATACCTGTCTATCTATCTCTAGCTCTATCTGTGTGTATCTATGTAAGGCATATCTGTATATAGATAGATAGATAAGGTTGTGTTGATCATTTGGGTTTTTCTCTCCTCTTGTAAAAAGACTTGTAATTTTTTCAACTGTGTCCGGCCTCCTTAGTCTAGAAGAATGTTTTGTGTTGTAGAGATTGTATTTTAATTTGACAAAATAACACTTCAACCCAGATATTTATTTCAAGAATATACTGACAATAAATGTTTCTGGTGATATGCCTGGGAGGGGTAGCTTTGCTCAAAATTTAAAAAGGGTTACTTGGGAGCAGCAACAGTGACAGATTCAATTGCGTGAAGTGAACACTGGGACCTGCAACTGCAGAGACAGAACCTCTGCAGCTTTTGCAGTGGACCCTTCGAGGTTGGAGAGTAATAGCAGATGCTCTTTGACAATGTTGCAGTGTTAGTGGTAAAGAACTCACATGCCAATGCTGGAGACATAAGACATGGGTTCAATCCCAGGGTTGGGAATATCTCCTGGAGGAGGGCATAGCAACCCACTTCAGTATTCTTGCCCAGAGAACCCCGTGAACAGAGAAGCCTGATGAGCTACAGTCCATAGTGTCTCAAAGAGTCAGACATGACTGAAGCAGTTTAGCACACATGCATGTGCAGTGTGAAGGAACTAGAGTTGCCCTACTCAAATGACCATACATTCTTGGGATAAAATTCTAGTAACTACCACTCTTGGGCTATAGACCAAAAGACTGTTCTCTATTTTCCAGGCATCTCAGAAATTACCATATCCTCAGAATTTTTGTATAACCTGAGGTAGGAGGAAGAACCATGCCCACTCCACATGATCCAGAAGCACTTTCCCACCCTCTCTTGTGGGGTGAAGCTGACTCAACATTTATCAACTTTAGAGTCGATAGAATAAGTAAAGCTTCTTAAATCTAAGTGCTATTTAGCATACTCTCACTATTACACACAAATCTGCCTGACACCCTGCCATTAGAGCAAGATTAGGAGACCATATTTGAGCTGTCATCATATAGTAGCGATGATCTATATCTTAACAGCTGAAGCATAGGCTTGATTGATCATTTTCATGTGCATTCATTAGGAAGGATTGCAAAGCCTGCCTTAGCATCCATTAGTGTCTATTTTACTTCTAAAAATCATTATTTTTTTTTCTAGGTGATGAATCTCAGAACAGATTCTTTCTATAATTAAGATCCAATGTGAAGAGGAAGGTTACTTACATACAAAGACACATGTAGTCAAATAAGAAAAATATTCTTTATGATATTTATAAATTATCCTTTCTTAGAACATAAATATTAAGCATATAAATGTAAATTTTACATTTATTAAAGAAAATACAAATAATCGTATAAGACACTATAAGTCAAATTAGTGTAGGGACAATCCTTTGAAAAGTTAAGGTGATTGCCTGCCATGTGTTTCTAATCTAAATACTTAGATCTCCATTCATTCGTGCATTTTTTTTTTAAGCTATTGATCATGAGTTTTCCTTTGACAGGCACCTTCTCCCTCAGTTGAATGGCTACTTAATTTCTCTTAGTAGAGAAATTCAAGATTCATTTATGTGATGATAAATTGTCTGAATGAAGATAAAAGAAAGAAAAATGTAGAGATTATTTAATTTTTTGAGGCATTTTGAACAAGTTATACTGGTATTAGTCCTTTAGTTTCTATCTTGCTTTATTCACTTACATTTGGATTGTGGCACAGAATGCTTCCTGGTGAAGACACTCAAATGATGGGAAGAACTTAGTTTCTATCTTACTTTATTCACTTACATTTGGATTGTGGCACAGAATGCTTCCTGGTGAAGACACTCAAATGATGGGAAGAACCAGGTGAGTCTGCAACAACTTGGTCTGATAGATCAGAAATAAGTGAGCCTTTCTGGCTGCAGAATGGCCTTTGGGACTTGGGGAGCAACAGAGAGACTGTCATGCTTCCTTTTAGGATGTGGCTTTGGGACAGGAAATGGGCAACTTCTCAAAGGCCCTCCCATGGCATAGGAAGGGCTATTTGAAAAGTAACACCGAAAGTGCCATGTTGACAAAGATGGTGATGCGTGAAAGAGATAGTATTGGCACATGTAGAGAAGGAAACACAACCAGCTTTGTTCTGGCCTCTGATCTAGGAGGCCACCTTAGAAAAATTGGCACAGTACCTAGCCCAGGACTGAGAGAAAAATTAACTTCTCCATAAGGTACTAGGCAGGTATAGTTACAATGGCATTTTTGAGGGTGATGCAGTGGCAAGAACACATCAGGGCAGGACAAAGAGCTCTAGCAGTATGAACCAGCATAGTCAGTGCACTCTGGTGCAGAATCAGAGGTACTACATGGAGTTTACAGAAGGTGATGCTACCGGTTGACACCTGGAACCTTGCATAGACAAAATCAAGAAACAGAGAGCTGGATTTCAACAGTCAGAAAGACATCACTACATAATGTTTTTTGCCACTTAGAAATTACCCATAGACCCCATCTTTAGGCTGATTCTTAAAGAAGATCCTGTTACACATGTAACAACCTGCCCCATCACTCTCCCTTTGAGGCCTTAAATATTATTCATGATTATCAAGGCCACAGTGGCTTGGAGAATATTATGCATCATTATTAAGGCCATGGTGCTATTAACTTTAAAATCTTTAATCTTTTACCCTCTGTGTACGTATATTTGCCTTTGAGCTGCATTCATTAGGGGCAACCTCTACTTCCTCAAGTGTGACTTCTTATGGGCTTTTATCAGATCTAGCAGGTGTGGGGAGTTGTAAACCTCACCATCTTCATGGTGTTACAAGTGAAGATATCCTTTTTACCCCACCATTTGATCCAAGCTCTCTGGTCAACCTACTCCTCAAAGTAATCTGTGAGAAGGCACAGTGTGAGAATCTGCACTGTGGTATATAAAGAAGGAAAGGCTGCTTCCATTCCCAAAGCATGTTAGGATGTTTCAAATTTGCCACAAAAACAAGGCATGTGTTTCTTCTTAAAACCACTGACATTTAGATAAAGTACCATCTACTCTTCCCTCAAAAGTAGACATACGTATTTTCACAGAACTATCAGAGAGCATCTGTTTTAAAGGCTTTCATGAGTTGAATAAATTGTTCCTTGCTTTCCTTCCTTCCTAGTCTAGTGTTTAGAGTTTCTCTGTACTCTCCGACTCAAGGAAGAATCCTGCCTCAACAGTGTGCATATGACTAGCTACATGCTAGCTCCTTCTGATAGCCATTGTCTAACATACTGGCTCCGTTCTTATTCCTATTATCAGTGAAAAATCTTGGAATACACTTTTATGTCTAATATTCTTTTCTGTTTCTTTCCTGTACTTTTGGACTTACACTACTCCATAAGGCCCACATCTAGTTCATAAGAACAGATTTCTATTTTCACTTGGCTTGAAAATAGCTGAATGCTTTATGGCCTAGCTCAGAATTGGCTTCAGAATATCAGTTCTTATTCACTAAGAAAAAGCAAGAGAACAGGGCACAGCTTTGTCCTCACTTCTCCATTATCCTCTGAGATTTCTGATAATTCCCCTTCCCCCACTGCCTTGGCTTTCATTCTCATGCACCCTGGAGAGAGGCATAGCACATCTCACAGCTGGAGAGAGACCTTGACTATTGTAAAGGCCAGTGCTTTAGTACACAGCCATATTATAAGAATCAAACAGCCCCTTATGTCCAAATTTTCTGTGTCCTATTTTCCACAGATCTGTTTTCTCTGTGCTCTTAACAGTTTTTGGAATAAAAGTCTTTACTCATGTTGAGCGCTGTGTATTACCTAAACAAATGCAGAATTTGTTAAAGATGTGTGGGTTTGGTATCTATTTTTTCATATCTCTATTTCCAGCTTATCATTGCCTATTTCAGTTCACCAAACAGCAGGTGTTTGGATTCTCTGCTGCCATTTAGTTTCAGCACATGTTCTGCCCAGATGAGTGGTTTTTCAGCAGGTGCTCCTAAGCATCAGTCAGAGATTTCCTGGGTTAGCTATCAAACCAACAAAGCCAACCGTGAGCTGCCCCAAAGCCTTTTGTCACTGAGATCTCAGTGTGGTACCTCCAAGGACCTGTTTGTTACATGTCAGGTAGGAGAAAATCAAGAGATGCACATTGAGACCTCAATTCTGTATTAATCTACCCTATAGATACCCACTCCAGTACTCTTGCCTGGAAAATCCTATGGATGGAGGAGCCTGGTAGGCTGCAGTCCATGGGGTCGCTAAGAGTTGGGCACGACTGAACGACTTCACTTTCACTTTTCACTTTCATGCATTGGAGAAGGAAATGGCAACCCACTCCAGTATTCTTGCCTGGAGAATCCCAGAGACAGAGGAGCCTGGTGGGCTGCTGTCTATGAGGTCGCACAGAGTCAGACACAACTGAAGTGACTTAGGGGCAGCAGCAGCAGCAGCAGCATAGATACTGAATGTTACTCTGTGTCAGTTATAAACAAAGTGAATTTTAATAGAAATGAGGTTAAAACTGTATCTTTTCATGTGGTTAATCAATCACCTGTCAGCAGGAAAATTCAAAATAAATGTAGTTCCATGTTGGTGAGAAAGGAAAAAAAAAATGAAGGAATATCTTTAATTAAACTAAATGCTATTGTTTTGTTTAGTCGCTAAGTTTTATCTGACTCTGTGAATCCATGGACTGTAGCCCACCAGGTTCATCTGTCATCCACTATCTCCCAGAGTTTGTACAGATTCATGTCCATTGAGATCCCCTTCATGGATCACAGTCTTGCTGTGGCAAAGGGGCTTGCATAGCTCAATGAAGCTATGAGCCATGCTGTTCAGGGCCACACAAGACAGATCGGTCGTAGTGAAGAGTTCTGACAAAAGAACTCTTTGGTCCACTGGTGAAGGATACTCCAGTATTCTTGCTGGAAAACCCATGGACAGTATGAAAGGGCAAAAATCAAATGTAAATGATATCAAAATAGGGTCCATTTATTAGAGAGTTATTTGGAAAAGAATTCATCATGAATAGAAACATTCCTAAGCAAGATTTTTTCATAGCAGACGTGTGTTTGTATTAGAAAAAGAGGGCAGTGGAAATTAAGAAAAGGGAGGTAAAATGGATAGAACAAAGGAAGAAATAGTACTCAAATTCAGCCTTAATAACTTGAGTCAAAACAAGAGAGCTGAGTCAAAATCTTGAGAGCTTTGTCTTCTTGTCTTTAGCAAAAGAGCTAATGTGAGTTGTAAAATATTTTATTTTTTGCAGATTTAGAATTCCTATGCAGAAATCTTGGTGCTATCAGTTGGTTATACCTACATTTATTTTAAAAGATTTTAGTCAAAACTTAAAGGATATTATGGAGGTGTTATAATCAATGTTCTTAGTCTAAATATAGGAATATATACACAACTCAAATTAACTACACATTTTCCTGAAAAACATAGAATGAATAATTGTGATTCTCCTTGGTATCTCACTTTTAGCATTTCTTCTGTTCTCCCTACCTGACTAAATACCATGATGTGTTTTGATTTATTTAAAATGTAACTATTACAATTAACTTGAATACTTTAAAAACTCTAACACTAACTAATATAAGCCCATATAAATATTATATAAATTAGTTTTTATCTTTTGATAATTATAAAAATTACATTTTTCAAATTTTGTGTATATAACTTACCTGGGATGTTATGGTATTTGAAACCTTTGGTTTATATTTACTGTGTGTGTTGTTATTGAAGTTCTATGTTGAAGTGTTAATTTCCTCTTTTATAAAATGAAGCTTATAAATTTTATATCCCTCCTTCATCTTCCCTGGTGGCTCAGAGGTTAAAGTGTCTGCCTGGAATGAGGGAGACCCAGGTTCGATCCCTGGGTCAGAAAGATCCCCTGGAGAAGGAAATGGCAACCCACTCCAGGACTCTTGCCTGGAGAATCCCATGGAGGGAGGAGCCTGGTAGGCTACAGTCCATGGGGTCGCAAAGAGTCGGACACGACTGAGCGACTTCACTTTCACTTTCATCTTTCTTTTCTTCATGTGTTAAATCAATGTCAGAACAATTCTTCCTAACCACAAACACCACTCTCCACTCTAGGCAGTCAACTAGGGATGTTATTCTTTCCACCTAAAGTGTTTGGAGGAAGCCATGGAATCAAGTGTAGCCTATAAATAGATTAAGCTCTACTTCACTAATGCATTAATTTGAATTTTATAGCAAAAGGGCCAGACATGTGACTATATCCACAGCTATGCTTCTAAATCCACTTATTTGACTAACATTTATAAAGAAACTTTTAGTATTTAACAGGTGCATCTGCCTCAAGGACGTTTTCTGTCCAAACTCCCCAGATGGTTAAACATCAGAGGTCTCTCTGTACCTGTAAAATGACTATACATTTATAAACACTCTATTTATTATGCAGGTAATTTTAAAACTTTTGATTTATTTATGGTAGTGTTTATTTGGTATCTGAATTCTGTGCACACATATTTTTTTTTGCTGATGTGACTTAACAAGGACTGCCTTTCCATATAGCTTGAAAAACACAATAATCAGGTCAAAAGCATAGTTTTCATTTTTGCATCAAAGTTTTCTAGTGAATATTTCATTTCATAACTTCTTTGGTTGAGATGATTAAAATTCAATAGGTTTATATTGTATTTAACAGGATAGTATAAGTCAAAATTTTCACAAAAAGGTCCAAGACATGCATTCTTGGCTTTAGCATGTTTCTCTTTTTGATTACATGAAGTCCTTATAGGTCCATCTTAGACAACAGGGCATAAAGAGAACTTCTGTGTCTCCAACAACAAAAAAAAAACAAAAACAATTCAGACTTGAGCCCTATACATTTCTAAGATTCCTGAACAGCTCAAAAGAATCCTGAATGAACTGTAGGGGTTTGAATTTCTCTTTCTAAGTAGGCTAAGAATTTGGATCAAAACCAATTCATAGATACAAAATAGGCAAGAAATATTTGCAACATATGTAACTAGGGGTTACTATCTCTAATATCTTAATAGAAAATAACTGCAAGTAACAAAATAAATATATTTAAAACCATTATGTTGGGAAATACAATAAAAGATTAATCAGATCCAGTATTGCTGAAAATGTGAGAAAGTACTTATTGGTATGTGATTGATGATGGTAGTAAAATTTGTTCTAGTTTCTTTATAGGACAATTTCCCAATAACTACCAAACATAAAATAACCCTATGGGCTGAGCTGGTATTATCTTCAAGTATTCTTTATTCAGAAAAAAGGTCTATAATTATATACATCAACATAATATATATGTACATGTATGTTGCACAAATGTTAATATGTATGCATACATGTAGATACAAGTCTATCTAACTACTTTAAATGTCTGTTTTCCTACCTGTAAAGCAGGAGTATTAATAAATCTAGCATCATAGAGTTGTATTTATTAAGTGAGATAATACATGTAAACAATTTATGCAGTGCAGGACACACAGAAAGTAGTTAATTCATTTTTGTTGATATAAAATATGGAAAATACTATTTTATTCTTTTTGGTAACTAAAATTAGCCTGAAAAAAACATACCCTAAAAAATATCAAAAGAGTGGGAAGTAGAAAAGGAGTGAGGTAGGAAGAGAATTTTCATGTTATATAATATGGACCCACACATTTAACAATTTTCATAGAGGATTTACAGATTTGTAAGTTAAGTAAATATTGTGATACTGATAATGATGATTGGATGATTATTATAATTTAGAAATTTAGAAATTCTTCACTCTGAAATCAATAAATTTTACCTTTAGGTAAACACACTTTTTTTTTTCACTTAAAGCTTTAAATTGATGTATGAGAATTAAATAATCATTAATATACACCTTCTCTTGGAATGAGAACTTGTTAAAAGTGCTTCATAAAATATTTTGGTTGTGTATAAGCAGTGAAGAATATACCTTAGGGGAAATATGAAGGTTAATCCATTTAGTAAAGATTTATCCCTGAAAGAATTCAACTGACTGGTTCTCTTTTATAAGTTTGGAGGATGTTGAAAGAAAAAGTCTTGATGAAAAATCTCTGGTTCTCTTAAACTTGTATCTGGGAGCTATTACCAAGAATTCATAATTGATTTTACCTATGCTAGAGGAAAGTACTGATTTTCATGATTCATGCCCTTTATGTTTGAAGTTGAGGCTTATTATGGTGCTACTATTGAATGTGAATGAGCATGACTAAAAAAAGCTGATGCAATTAGCAGTCTTTACAAGAAAGCCTTCACATAACGATCTTTCTTTTCGTGGGTGTTTGTAATCACTATTTACCATGCTGCCCCTTAAACTCACAGTTATGTGTCTCAGAATGACTCATTTCATTTTGGATTTTACTTGAAAATGTGTTTTCTATTAGTATCTCTTCGGGGCACTGATTGAGGCTGTCTTTTTGGTTTTTTTTTTAAATCTGTCTATAAAACTTTTTATACTTCAGCTCTTCATTGTCCTAGTTTACCTAGTTGCTCGGTCGCCAATGTCTCCAGCTGTCCTGCATGAGTCCTGATTGTATAGCCCTGAAGATTTGTGTGGTGCCATCATCACTAGAATATTCATTAGTCTGACCTATCAGGCTGAATCTTACTATTGATCCTGTGTTAACATCATTTAAACTTGCTGTTCGTGTCGTGAAGGAGAGTACACATATTTCCAGCTTCGTGGATATTATCATTTAAACAAGCTGGATAGCATTCATTTCCTCATTTAAGCATCTGGTGAATATAACAAAATGACTTCTACATGCCAGGTACCATGATTCTAGGTACCCAGAGACACATGTAAACACAATGGATAAAGTTTGTTGTCATTCAGTCGCTCAATTCTTTGCAACCCCATGGACTCCAGCATGCCAGGCTTCCCTGTCCTTCACTATTTCCTGGAGTTTGCTCAAACTCATGTCCATTGAGGCGGTGATGCCATTCAACCATCTCATCGTCTGTCATATCCTTCTGCCTTCAATCTTTCCCAGCATCAGTCTCTTTTCCAAGTGCATTGCAATTATTGTACACTTTATTTCTTTTATTATTACATCAGCTCCACCTCAGATCATCAGACATTAGATCCCAGAGGTTAGGGATCCCTGTTTAAGAAGATTAAAAAGTGTATTAACTAACCACTATGATATTTGTAAGTTCTCAATCATCTATAGTCTAATAATACATTTAGTAGGCACTCAAAATCACTGGCAGAGAAGGCAATGGCACCCCACTCCAGTACTCTTGCCTGGAAAACCCCATGGGCAGAGGAGCCTGGTAGGCTGCAGTCCCTGGGGTCGCTAAGAGTCAGACACGACTGAGCAACTTCACTTTCACTTTTCACTTTCATGCACTGGAGAACGAAATGGCAACCCACTCCAGTGTTCTTGCCTGGAGAATCCCAGGGACGGAGGAGCCTGGTGGGCTGCCGTCTATGGGGTTGCACAGAGTCGGACACGACTGAACAGACTTAGCAGCAGCAGCAGCAGCAGCAGCAAAATTGCTGCAATGTAAATTGTATTAACTCTGTTAATAAAAAGATAGGGTACATATGTTATTGTATTTGCTCTTGACGAGAATTTCATAAATACCCTTGTGAGGAAAGATCTGAAATTACCAGTGAATCCCCACTATACTGTATCTATATGTATTATACTGGAGGAAGATTAATATATTTGTGCATACACATACATTCTAGCAACGTTAGCCTTGAATTCTTGAACAGAAATTTGTCACTTTTCAGAGAAAACATAGGAGGAAAAAAAGAAAGCAGCATCCTAGAGCGTAAGTATTCTTCATTATAATGTATATGTAAAACCATCTTTGTTTCCTCTAGAATCAATAACTTTATCTGTACTTCTTGCTTTTCTTTCACTCCATGGTTTTGCATTAAATACCTGATGATCTGTCATGATTTTATCTGCTATACATGAAATTTAGCACTGGTTTCTATCAGTGTCTCCCATGATGTTTCTCAATAACTGTGTGGTTTTGTTCCCATTAAGGTGTCCCTGGTGGCTCAGGTGGTGAAGAATCTATCTGTAATTCAGGTGACCTGGGTTCAATCCCTGAGTCAAGAAGACCCCCTAGAGAAGGGAATGGCTACCCATTCCAGTATCCTTAGGGCTTCCCTGGTGCTCAGGTGGTAAAGAACCTGCCTGTAATGTAGGAGACCTAGGTTTGATCCCTGTGTTGGGAAGATCCCTGGGTCAAGAAGATCCCTAAATTGGGAAGATCCCATGGAGAAGGGAACAGTTATGCACTCCAGTATTCTTGCTTGGAGGATTCCATGAATTGAGGAGTGGCAGGCTATAGTCCATGGGGTCTCAAAGACTCAGACAGGATTGAGTGACTAATACTTTTACTTTTCACTTTTGTTTCCATTGGTGATCATCTAAGATAAACTGAATGCAGGGCAACTGGGAAACAGAGCATGGCAGGCAAACCACACTTTAGAGAATTTTTACAGGAAGATATGAAATGGTTGGTGAACATCATAATTGAGGAAATCAAGAAGATGTAATTGGACTTGGCTTTCCTGATAGCTCGGCTGTTAAATAATTAACATAATCCTGCAATGCAGAAGACCCTTGTTTGATTCCTGGGTCAGGAAGATCCCCTGGAGATGGGAACTGCTACCTACTCCAATGTTCTTGCTTGGAGAATTCCATGGACAGAGGAGCCTGGCAGGCTATAGTCCGTGGAGTCACGAAGAGTTGGACATTACTGAGCGACTTTCACTTTCACTTTTCAGAGTAGTGATAAGGTGGGCTAAACTCAGCTCCTAGAAAAATGCTCTTCAACTTGTTTTGCTTTTCACTTTCTTTTGCTCATCCCTATTATTCTGATCCTATCCACTTATTTTCTACCAGACATCTTCAAATTTCTGATTCGCTGGTAGTGCCTTGTCCTGTTGCTAGCAATTGTTAAAGTTTTATTCTTTATTTTCATGTAGTTTGTCATATTAATGGTATCCTAGAGAGAAAAGGAAATAAATCTCACTTATCTTTTATTGGAAATACCAATAAATCTCATTTAATTTGGTGTCAAAGAAGGCCTTATAATTAATGTAATAGTACAGAAAATAGTGATTGGAAATATTTTATTTTCATATACTAGATCAAAATTCAGATCCCAAGAATAACAGTGAATTGGAAGACCAATCAAGCAAACATACCAAAATTATAATACAGAAGTAACACATTCCTCTCAGAAAATTTCCTCCTTTTATAAGAGTGAGAATCAGATAGCATTTCATTTAAAAACTACCTGCATTTGTGTGTAAAATTGCCATGAATTTTTAATTATAGGCTAGATGGAAGAATGTTTCTACTTGGAATGTGACAAAACTGTAACCAGAAATGGAAGTCCCTCCAGTGTGTTCGTGGAAAGCAGCATTCACACTGATCCAGCCAGTTTTTGTTTTAAAGTATTTTTTTTTTTTTTGAGACAGAGTATGATTTTATTTTCTTTTTTAAAATATAGTTTATTAATTTTAATTGGAGGTTAATTACTTTACAATATTGTATTGGTTTTGCCATACATCAACATGAATCTGCCACAGGTATACATGTGTTCCCCATCCTGAACCCCCCTCCCTCCTCCCTCCCCGTACCATCCCTCTGGGTCGTCCCAGTGCATCAGCCCCAGGTATTTTAAAGTATATTCATTATGATTACCAATGAACTGACAAACTACAAGGCATGATATTAAAAAGCCTCTATCAATTTATCTAGATATTTCAATAGTTATATAATTTATATATATGTATTTAAAAAAAATCTGAATATGAAACTTATATGAGTTAAGTCTATTGACTGCATTATTGTTTTTACTTTTTTTCTTTTCCTTTTATTTTACTTTTTCTTTGCTATATATTTCCTTATTACCGTAGAAAAATTCTACTATAACTATCAAACATATCTGATATCATTTGTAAATGATTTAGCTATAATTAACACTTCAGCTTTCCTTTTTAAAAGTCTATTTGTCAATATTTTAGTCATACTTTATTTTTTCTTAAGCTGTAAAATACTGAGCTATTTTTATTTCTGAAGTCACCTAATGAATGATACCTAATGTTTGACAATTGATTTTAAAATATTAAATTAAAATATTTAATTGGATCTTAATATCTATATTATCAGTTATATGGACTATATGAGCCAAACTACTAAATTTGATTGACATGTATAAAATAATGACAATAACCTTCTTATGTCTTTCAACAATGATATAAAATTTCCTAATTTTTCTCTTTTGAGATGGCATGATGAAAGTTAGAGTTCATCTTATACTTCACTATAGGGAAGGAATACCAAAAATATGAATCTGGGAGCTTGTAAACACTGTTTCTCCCTTCCCGAGAGGAGATAAAATATTGCTTCTAAAGTAAACGTATTCTCTTTGGGAACAAACAGAGAAGACCTGGGATCTGGGTTCCTACATTTTAGAATATAAATAATTTTCTCTAGGGGGAAAATCTGCTATTTGTTACAACCCAGGGTTTTATTCTCCTTGAAATTTAAATATTTACCTGAAGGAGGGTACATTTCTCTAGAGTTTTCACTACCTAGGTTTGTCTTTTAACTCAAGTTCTAAGTTTCAGTAAAATTTGCCAAAGAATATCCAACAGTATAAAATGCTATCTCTATATAACAGAATATAGATATAAAAAAAACTCACCTTAATTATAATGTATAAAATATTTTCAGTCCCACAAAAGTATTATTTATATATGATTTTGTTCTTTTGCTTTGTTTTGGTTTGTTCTTAACTAAGTGGATACTCGGAGAAGGCAACAGCAACCCACTCCAGTACTCTTGTCTGGAAAATCCCATGGATGGAGGAGCCTGGTAGGCTGCAGTCCATGGGGTCTCAAAGTCAGACACGACTGAACGACTTCACTTTCACTTTTCACTTTCATGCACTGGAGAAGGAAATGGCAACCCACTCTAATGTTCTTGCCTGGAGAATCCCAGGGACAGGGGAACCTGGTGGGCTGCCGTCTATGGGGTCGCACAGAGTCGGACACGACTGAAGCGACTTAGCAGCAAGAGGATACTCTAACATTTGCTGTAAATATCTAATGGAAAGAGAGAAACTGGTAATTTATAAGAGCACTGGTTCAGTTGCCAGAATGAATTCCTTGAGGAATCAAGAGTTAACAGATTACAGAACCCAAGTGGAAGAATGGGACTAATTAAACAAGATAATAATATTCTTTCATTCATCACAACAGAAGAAAAAAACATAGATACAAATAATAGCAACTTAGTAAGTTCCATGATGAGACAATAAGGAAGTTTCTCTATGATTGCTTATTTATCTTAATGAAGTTTATTGCAAGTTTTTCAGTTTTCAGTAAGACTTGCAATGCTGTTAATGGATGTTAGAGGTTTTAGATTAGAGAAAATATTTGAAATATAATATCTTGGTGATTGGGACCATGACTTTATGGGGAAATATAGTTGACAAGTAATTAAAATAAACTAGTAATTGGATTTTTTTCAGAT
The DNA here is from genome assembly GCF_023091745.1 of Budorcas taxicolor. Classification (NCBI taxonomy): domain Eukaryota; kingdom Metazoa; phylum Chordata; class Mammalia; order Artiodactyla; family Bovidae; genus Budorcas; species Budorcas taxicolor. Next base: position 63,950,620 of record NC_068923.1, on the reverse strand, counting down.
AAACCATTTTAAAAAGTAACAAAAGAATTTAAGGGTGTCTCATGCTTAATTTTACTTGTCAACTCAGCTAGGTTATGGTATCAGTTGTTGTTTTTGTTTTGTCTTGATTTTTTTTTTTTTCCTGGTCAAATACCAGTTGGATATTATGGTGAAAGTATTTTGTAGATGCAGTCAACATTTAAAATTGGTTTACTTTAAGTAAAGATTGCCTTCAGTTACCCTCAACTGTGAGGGTAGGCCTCATCAAATAAGTAAAGGATCCTAAAACCAAAAACTAAAGTTTCCTAGAGAAGAAAGAATTCTGCCTCAAGACTGTAACATTGAAATTTTGTCTTGAGTTTCTGCCCTCCCAGCCCAGATTTCAGGCTTGCTATATCCAACAACTGATTGCATAAGCCAATTCTTGTATATAAAATCTTCTATTGCTTCTGTTTTTCTGTAGAACTTTGACTAATATAGGGTGCATTCATGTAAGTTATGTTGAACTTTCGTATGAGTTATAGACTCTAAGTTGCGTAAAGAGAGCTGTGACAAGATGGGGCAGGAACAGATTGTGATAGCATGGTAAGATCCATGGATTGCCCTCAACATAACCACTGGAAAAGAGTAGAATGAAAGTTTTGTAAGATTTGATGATGATAAACTGAATTTTAAAAGATGAAATGGAAAGCCTTTTAGACAAAAAGGAAAATTGATATGGACTGTGAAATATAAATTGGGAAATAGAAATAATATTCTGGGTTATGATACATGAATTAGAAAGCCTGGATTTCTGCTATTGATTGAATTAAGCAGGCATATGGAGAATAATGGAATTAGAATAGAATATTAGAATAATGTGGAGTGATCAGCAGTCTAGCTGTTTTCTGTTAATTTCTCTGGAAGTTACAGAGACCTAGGCAACTCATGTTCCCTGTGGAATCGGTTTTCCCAGTGAAGTAATAACAACAACAATAATAATAATAACAGTAATAATAATGGCAAGAAGAACAAGAGATGATAAAGAGCAGCTAGTGTTCCTATATTTTACACTATGTCTGATGCACAGATCAAAGCCTTGCCATATATTACCCATTTAATCTACTCACTGAAAATAGAATAATTATAGATAGCTCTTTCAAGGTGATGCAGATAAGAGGACTTTGAATGGAAATCCCTATTTCTCTGTTTCTGTTTTATTACTTATATTATGGAGATAAATAAACAGCATGATAGTCTAAACATACTCACCAGAGCTAAAAATGGTCAGAGTAACTAACCTGACCAGAGTTCACGTCTAGCTTTAGAGAAATAGGAATTATTATGGACAGAAGATGCCTAGAGAAGGAAATGGCATCCAGCTCTACAGTATTCTTGCCTAGGAGCCTGGCAGGCTATAGTCCTTGGGTTTGCAAGGAGTCAGACATGACTGACTGACTGAGCACACAGCCCATGGACTGAAGAGGATATATATGACATATACTATAGCTAATAAATGGGATCCTATCTGGATGTGGACAAGCTCTACCGTGTAACTCACATGTATTCCCCTCCTGCATTGGTCAGAGTTCTTGGAGGAAACAGATGACATACATAAATGGGGTAACTGAAAACAATTTAACTAAGGAAAAACACAATTATTTACAAAGTTGTTGGCAGAGTTAAGGGAAACAAATGTTATAGTGAAGCATTCTTCCAAACAGCAGCCGGGAGATATGAGCACCCCAAAGCCTGAAGATGAAAACTGGGAGCAATGGTCAGAATACAGGGAGAGTAGCTCTGAGATGGAGCCACCCTGCAGGAGTTGGGCCTTGGTTAGAGGGAAGCAGTGATCCTCTGGCCCAGACCCTTCCCTTCTCCCACCCTGCAGTCTTCCTCCAAAAACTCAAAACCACACTGCAGATATTTATAAACAAAGCAACTACTAGTAATATCACTTTAAAAAATAAATTATTTATTTGTTTGTTTGTTTTTGGCTGTGCTGGGTCCTCGTTGCTGCTTGGGCTTTTCTCTAGTTGCAGGAAGCGGAGGCTACTCTCTAGCTGTGAGGCTTCTTAGTGTGGTGGCTTCTCTTATTGTGGAGCACAGGCTGTAGGGCATGCAGGCTTCAGTAGTTGTGACACATGGGCTCAGTATTGCAACTCCGGGCTCTAGAGCATAGGCTCAGTAGTTGGGGGGTACAAGCTTAAGTTGCTCCATGGCATGTGGAATCTTCCTGGATCAGGGGTTGAACCTGTGACTCCTGCATTGGCAGGAAGATCCTTTACCACTGAGCCACCAGGGAAGCCCCTGTAAAGTCACTTTTAGTTCCTAAATTTTTGTATATCAGAGAAAGACCAGAATATCTTGAAGAATAAAACATTCTTTGACAAAGCAGGAGAAAAACATAACATTTTTTTTTACTATGACTTTTATCTTCTGCCATAAGAGTTTTATCATCTACAAACCACTCTACATAGACAAAATATGAAAACTATGTCTCAGAGAAGTTAGAGATACTGGCCCAGTGTTTAGTTACAAAATGACTAGGGCAAGCTGCAAGGTCTTTCTTTCTAAAGCTAATGATCCCAAACTCCCTAGCTAAGTCTGTGAGTCTGTGTCTGTTTTGTAAATAAGATCATTTGTATACTTCCTCTTTTAAATTTCGCATATAAGGGATATCATACTGATATTTCTCTTTCTCTGTCTGACTTACTTCACTCAATGTGACAATCTGTGGCTCTGCCTATGTTGCTGCAGATGACATATTTCATTCTTTTTAGTGACTGAATAGTATTCTATTGTATATGTGTACCACATCTTTGGGCTTTCCAGGTAGCACTAGTGATAAAGAAGCTGCCTGCAATGCATGAGATATTGGTTCGATCCCTGGGTTGGGAAGGTCCCGTAGAGGAGGGCATGGCAACCCACTAAAATATTCTTGCCTGGAGAATCTCATTGACAGAGGAGTCCATAGGGTCACAATGAGTTGGACATGACTGAAGCAACCTGGCACATCACACCTTTATCCATTCATCTGTTGATGGACATTTAGGCTGATGTGTACACATGGCTATATTTAAAATGAGTTATCAATAGAGACCTACTGTATAGCATAGGGGACTCTGCTTAATGTTGTGTGGCAGCCTGGATGGGAGGGGAGTCTGGGGGAGAATGGATGTGTGTATGCGTATGGTTGAGTTGCTTTGCTATGAACCCGAAATTGTCACAACATTGTTATTTGGCTGTGTGTGCTAAGTTGCTTCAGTTGTGTCTGACTCTGCAACCCCACAGACTGGGACCCACCAGGATCCTCTAGCCATGGGATTCTCCAGGCAAGAATACTGGAGAGGGTTGCCATTTCCTCCATCAGGGGGTCTTCCTGACCTAGGGTTCAAACCAGCGTCTCTTACATCTCCTGCATTCACAGGTGGGTTCTTTACCACTAGCATCACCTAGGAAACCCTATTCAGCTATATTCCAATATAAAATAGAAAGTTTGAAAAAATAAAGGTAATGATCTTTCTATTACAATACAGGTTCCACCAAAATGGGCTTCCCTGCTGGCTCAGATGGTAAAGAATTTCCCTGTAATGCAGGAGACCCAGGTTATTCCCTGGAGAAGGGAATGGCTAACCACTCAAGCATTCTTGCCTGGAGAATCTCATGGACAGAGGAGCCTGGTAAGTTCATGTGGTCACAAAGAGTTGGACAAAACTGAGCAACTAACACTTTCACTTTATTTCCCCCAGAATAATTGATCACCGGCTCCTGTTCCTACCTAAATCTGGCTTCTCACAGTGAGTTAATCTCACCTGAGGCAATTTTATTTTCATATTTCTACAAAAAATATATTCTAATCTTCTTTTTTTCTGTCTTCATTGTTTACTGGTTATATTTTTTTTTCCTGCTTTTTCCCTTGTGTCTCTCTCTTGGACTCAATTGAACATCATTTTTCTTTTATTAATAATTTCCTTCTGCAAATAGAAATGCTCAGGTCTTGAGCATTTAAAAAAATTTCTTAACCACCTGAATATTTTAATTGATATTATCACTTTCTAATCTATTACTGCTTCAAGTTTCTACTTTGAGCATTTCACCAACATCATAAACATTATTTTAAAATTCACAACTAAAATTACTTCCCTCTTATTTCCCTAATCCTTTTCAATCTGCAGAATTCACTCTGAATTCTGACTGAACCATTCCGTTGAAGCTGCTTTCTTTAAAATAACCAGATTAGGAAAATTTATTCTCAAACTCTTTTTTTCCCTCTATATTCATTCCCTAAAATGTGTCTACAGAATTTGTTTTTTATCAGGAGTATCATTCTTGAAATGTTTTCTTCTTTTTCTTTCAGTAATGCCATACTGTTCTAGTTCCCTTAATTCTCATTAATTTAGCTGTCCTCTTTGATATGTCTATTCCTATTTTCCTTTTAAAAATGTAAGTTATTCATATCTGTTCTGCACTCTCTAGTCTAACTGCATATGTTTCTGAACTGTCTTCAGCACTCCCCACATTCAGTTCTCATTTGTATAAATGTCATTATCACTCTTTCTTCTAATCATAATTCTTCACTTTCAACAACCTAGTGATAATTCTATTTGTGTGTTTTCTAAAGTATTTTCTTTTGATTATATAATTACAGAAAATATGCTGGAAAATTTTTCTGCAGCCAGGTATTTATTCTCCTCTTGGGTAATAGCAGTATATATTGCAGTATTTTAAGGTGCAGAGACATTCTTCAAAAGAAATGATTTTCTTTGATCAAATCAGGTGTTCTAGTGGTTTCACCAGAATCCCTCTCCCTTGCTGTTGTTTAGTTGCTAAGTCATGTCCAACTCTTTTGTGATCCCTGGCTCCTCATCCATGGGATTTCCCAGGCAAGAATATTCGAGTGGATTGCCATTTTCCTCTCCAGGGGATCTTCCCAACCCAGGGATTGAACCTGCTTCTCCTGAATTGGCAGGTGGGTTCTTTACAGCTGAATCACCTGGGAAGCCTCTTTCTTTCTCATAAAATCCTGCTATATGCCACCAGAAATTTGGCTTCACAGAAAACACACTGCAGGATGGTATTCCAAGTGAAGTTCCAAATTCCAGATAGAATTTCTCTGGATGGTTCTATTATGTTCCCATTAACTAACTAACCTAGTTTCAAAATATTGGTGTTGTCTTTTCTTCTGTTCCCAATAGTCTAAACCTAACCACTCAATAAAATTGGTTAATTCTATTTTAACAAGACTCATACAGTCACTCCTCTTTCTTCCCATTTCCATGAATATTAACCTACACTGCAGACTACATTTTGTCTCAGAAACAAAATTTCAAAACATAATTTTTATTTAGTTTTCTTATTTTCATAAGTTTAAGCCATGATATTATAAATTTTCAAATTAAAATTTTCACTGGTAAAGCTAGTGAAGAATAGAAATAATTATATATATCATACTGATGTTTAAAAGAAACCTTCTAATACAACACTATAATTACTCTAACAAGAAGGATTTCATCCTTCATGGAAGTATATATTAGATTGCTCTTATGATGCTTAAAATCATAAAATATTTTGATTATCTTCATTAATTAATTAATTTATTTAATAAAACTTTGGAGGTGTTCAATTATGCCTGAGTTCATGACATGTATGGGAATATATAAAGATAAACACAGCTATGTCAGGCCATTATGCACACATGTATGTGTGTTCATTCCAAGTAAAACAACTGATTACTCTGGAGGAAAACTTACCCAGTGAAAGCTACCAAGTAAGTGGAAAAAAGAAAAAATACCATGTAACAAAGTGCTTCTATTGAATAAAGCATGCCATATGTAGGTGACTATGATTATAAGCTATACAAGACTGGATTAAGATATTTATTTATTCCGGACATATATGTTGTGTTTACTATACCTGGTCTCAGGAATACTTCTCTCACCCCTCATTAACATATGTACAGGTTAATTGCCACGTTAGGTCTTTATTCAACTACCTTAATTCCCCCTATGTCTGTGTTGGTGAGGTGTTATATAGAACACAGGGGTTTAGACTTCATGATTTGAAATTGCACAGCATGGATTCAAACTCTTTCCTATTTATTAAGCTAACTTTTAGTAAGAGAAGTTAAAAATTTTTCCAACCACAGCAATGGTAGAAAATATTTTTATCCTAAGAGTTGTGAAAATTAGATTAAAGTGCCTTGACACATAATACTTCCTCAGTCAGTGTTATCAGCTATTAAGTATTTATTATCATGTCATCCATTTATCTCTCAGATATTGACTCTCTGTTAAATTATGTATATAGTGGATAGTTATTTTGGCCCACAGATTTCTATAAGGTTGTGCATTAATTTTCTGTTGCTGCTATAGCAAATTATCACAGACTTTTTGGCTTAAAATAATTTAATTTTTTAAATAATTTAAATTTTATTAAGCTACAAATAGCTGTGAAAAGAAAAGTGAAATGCAAAGGTGAAAAGGAAAGATAAACTCGTTTGAATGCAGAGTTCCAAAGAATAGCAAGGACAGATAAGAAAGCCTTCCTCAGTAATCAATGCAAAGAAATAGAGGAAAACAACAGAATGGGAAAGACTAGAGATCTCTTCAAGAAAATCAGATACCAAGGGAATATCTCATACAAAGATGGGAACAATAAAGGACAGAAATGATAGGGACCTAACAGAAGCAGAAGATATTAAGAAGAGGTGGCAAGAATACACAGAACTGTAAAAAAAAGATCTTCATGACCCAGGTAATCACGATGGTGTGATCTCTCACCTAGAGCCAGACATTCTGGAATGTGAAGTCAAGTGGGCCTTAGAAAGCATCACTACGAATAAAGCTAGTGGAGGTGATGGAATTTCAGTAGAGCTATTTTAAATCTTAAAAGGTGATGCTGTGAAAGTGCTGCCCTAAATATGTCAGCAAATTTAGAAAACTCAGCAGTGGCCACAGGACTGGAAAAGGTCAGTTTTCATTCCAATCCCAAGGAAAGGCAATCCCAAAGAATGTTCAAACTACCACACAGTTGCACTCATATCACACGCTAGTAAAGCAATACTCAAAATTCTCTAAGCCAGGCTTCAGGAATACGTGAATCGTGAACCTCCAGATGTTCAAGCTGGTTTTAGAAAAGACAGAGGAACCAGAGATCAAATTGCCAACATCCACAGGATCATAGAGAAAGCAAGAGAGTTCCAGAAAAATGTCTATTTCTGCTTTATTGACTATGCCAAAGCCTTTGACCGTGTGGATCACAATAAACTGTGGAAAATCCTGAAAGAGATAGGAATACCAGATCACCTGACCTGCCTCTTGATAAATCTGTATGCAGGTCAGGAAGCAACAGTTAGAACTGGACATGGAACAACAGATTGGTTCCAAATAGGAAAAGGAGTATGTCAAGGCTCTATATTGTCACCCTGTTTATTTAACTTATATACAGAGTACATCATGAGAAATGCTGGCCTGAAAGAAGCACAAGCTGGAATCAAGATTCCTGGGAGAAATATCATAACCTCAGATATGCAGATGAAAAAACACCCTCATGGCAGAAACTGAAGAAGAACTAAAGAGCCTCTTGATGAAAGTGACAGAGGAGAGTGAAAAAGTTGGCTTAAATCTCAACATTCTGAAAACTGAGATCATGGTATCTGGTCCCATCACTTCATCTCAAATAGATGGGGAAACAGTGGAAACAGTGTCAGACTTTATATTTTGGGGCTCCAAAATCACTGCAGATGGTGACTGCAGCCATGAAATTAAATGATGCTTACTCCCTCGAAGGAAAGTTATGACCAACCTAGACTGCATATTACAAAGCAGATACATTACTTTGTCAACAAAGGTCTGTCTAGTCAAAGCTATGGTTTTTCCAGTAGTCATGTATGGATGTGAGAGTTGGACTATAAAGAAAGCTGAGTGCTGAAGAATTGATGCTTTTGAACTGTGGTGTTGGAGAAGACTCTTGAGAGTCCCTTGGACTGCAAGAAGATCCAACCAGTCCATTCTTAAGGAGATCAGTCCTGGGTGTTCACTGGAAGGACTGTTGTTGAAGCTGAAACTCCAATACGTTGTCCACCTGATGCGAAGAGCTGACTCATTTGAAAAGACCCTGATGCTGGGAAAGATTGAGGGCAGGAGGAGAAGGGGATGACAGATGATGAGATGGTTGGATGGCATCACCGACTCAATGGACATGAGTTTGTGTAAACAGGGAGGCCTGGCACACTGTGATTCATGTGGTTGCAGAGTCGGACACGACTGAGTGACTGAACTGAACTGAACTGAATAAACATTTCTGAGTGTCAGAAGTTCAAAATGGCTCTTACCATACAATGTTGGCCAGGCTGCATTCTTTTTGGAGGCCATAGGATAGAATCTGCTTTACGTAGACTGCAGAGGCCACCTACACCCTTAGCTCTTCCGTCCTCTTTTATCAGTATTAGCAGAATAATATTTTCACATTTCTCCTTCTGATTCTGACCTCTTCTAGAATGATCCTTGTGATTACATTGGGCCAAATTGATAATCCAGGATGATCCTATCTCAAAAACCTTTATTTTAATCACATCTGCAAAGTCCTGTCTACTTTGTAAAATATTTACACATTTCAGGGATTAAGAAGTGGACATCTTTGGGGGCCACTATTCTTTCTATCATATGCAGGATCGATAGCTTTTGTGTTATTTTTAGTTTCTACAGGGCTTAGTGTATATATTCTGCATCTAAGGGTACAATAATTGTTGAGCAGATAAATCAGTAATGGAAGAATGAATAGTGAATAATAGAAAATCTTAGAAATACCTGGATTTCCTTTAGTATTGCTGCTACTGCTACTGCTGCTAAGTTGCTTCAGTCATGTCCGACTCTGTGTGACCCCATAGATGGTAGCCCACCAGGCTCCCCTGTCCCTGGGATTCTCCAGGCAAGAATACTGGAGTGGGTTGCCATTTCCTTCTTTATTGCTGTTACTACTTAATTATTCAAGCCAGAGCTTCCTGCACTCTGCTAAAGTAGCAACTAACTCTTGGAAGATTTTGACTTTTTTATCTATTTTAAAAAGGCTTACCTACATATTATAAATCAGCTTGGGACATAGCTCCAATAAGAACTGTGCTCTCAGGACATACTTCCATCATTTCTTAACCTCTCAACATGTATGTACTGTAAGTACAATGGTAAGACCATTTTGAATAAATGACATGTGTCAGGTGTGTTTCTTTGAGGTGAATGCTGAAGTTTTCATCTTGAGTTGTGATGCTGCTTAGAACATTCTAAGTTGTAATTTGAACTTGAACACCGTTTTCGCTTAGCAGAATGTCAAATTTTTTCTGTATCAACTAAAGAGAGGCACTTAGCTCTAAATTCACGAGGGCTTAATATAACGTTTTTGATGTATCAGTTTAGATGCCAGCTATTTACGTAGATTGTATTACTCATTGTACACCAACATCTTGCTTTAAGCTACAGTAAAAGAGCTTTCCATTTGAATGTTTTATTTACTAACTGCTCAGAGTTGTTATTCAATATTCAGTTTCTACAGTTTCACAAAGCTCAGTGGAACTTTTGCTCATCCATTTAAACTTTAATCATGGCAAAGCAGTACATAGATAATGATTTATTGGTTCAAAATAGAACCATGAAATGACATGAAAAATGTTCATATCTTGATTGAAATATGAACATTTACAAGGTTATTATATTTAATTCACTTCATGGCAGCAGCACAAATAGAGTTTTCAGTGTTATATCCCTGTATTCATTTGCATCACAAACTCTCAGACTGAAGGCTGTTGTCTCAAGCAGTTCAGACAGCTGTAGGCAGAAAACTCTGTATGTGACATTGCTTGTTACTTACATTTTTTATAGATAAATCTAAAATTTAAAATTTTTATAATGAGCTAGAGTTATTTGTTTGAAAGAACACTCCCTATACCATGATACTGACTTAAAACTCTTTAACAAAATTTGAATTATATAAGAAATATCCTCAGTGGAAGTTTTACTAAGTTCAAACCTGTCTATAGGATGCTTTATTTGGAATGTAGACATTTTGGTAAACATGAAATTTATGATCACATATACAAAAATACTGATAGATGTAGTTACCAAGCAGATTTTTTTGGTTCCTTAGTTAATGCCTATGAAAAGGAGTAATAGAATTGCCAAGAATATTGTTAAGTATATCCAGAGGCTAATTCTTACTTATATCCCAAAAACAAAAGGGAAAAAACCAAAGCCTGTTGAAAAATTGTGGGAAATTGGACCTGCTTTTGGAGAAGGCAATGGCAACCCACTCCAGTACTCTTGCCTAGAAAATCCCATGGACAGAGGAGCCTGGTAGGCTGCAGTCCATGGGGTCGCAAAGAGTTGGAGACAACTGAGTGATTTCACTTTCACTTTTCACTTTCATGCATTGGAGAAGGAAATGGCAACCCACTCCAGTGTTCTTGCCTGGAGAATCCCAGGGACGGTGGAGCCTGGTGGGCTGCCATCTATGGGGTCGTGCAGAGTCGGACACAACTGAAGTGACTTAGCAGCAGCAGGACCTGCTTTGGTGTAAAGGAGGTAATCCAGAAGGTGACCTCTGTTTTCCTTTCTTGTTGTTCTTGTTGAGTTGCTCAGTTGTGTTGGACTCTTTGCGACCCCTTGGATGGCAGCATGCCAGGCTTCCTTGTTCTTTACTGTCTCCCAGAGCTTGCTCAAACTCATGTCCATCAAGTCAGTGATGCCATCCAAGCATCTCTTCCTCTGCGGTCACCTTCTCCTCCTGCCTTCAATCTTCCCCAGCATCTGGGTCTTTTCTAATGAATCGGCTCTTTGCATCAGGTGGCCAAAGTATTGGAGTTTCAGCTTCAGCATCACTCCTTCCAATGAATATTCAGGACTGATTTCCCTTAGGATTGACTAGTTTGATCTCCTTGTAGTCCAAGGGACTCTCAAAAGTCTTCTCCAACACCACAGTTCAAGAGTATCAGTTCTTTGGCGCTCAGCCTACTTTATGGTCCAATTCTCACATCCATACGTGATTACTGGAAAAACCATAGCTTTGATGAAACAGACCTTTGTTGGCAAAGTAATGTCTCTGCTTTTTAATACACTGTCTAGGTTTGTCATAGCTTCTCTTCCAAGGAGCAAGCATCTTTTAATTTCATGGCTGTAGTCATCATCAGCAGTGATTTTGGAGCCCAAGAAAATAAAGTCTGTCACTATTTCCATTGTTTTCTTGTCTATTTGCCATGAAGTGATGGGAACAGATGCCATGATTTTTTTTGAATGTTGAGTTTTAAGCCAACTTTTTCACTCTCTTCTTTCACCTTCAACAAGAGACTCTTTAGTTGCTTTTAGCTTTCTTCTGTAATGGTGGTGTCATCTACATATCTGAGGTTATTGATATTTCTCCTGGCAGTCTTGATAGCAGTTTATGCTTCATCTAGCTTGACATTTGAAATGATGTACTCTGCATATAAGCTAAATAAGCAAGTTACAATATACAGCATTGATGTACTCCTTTCCCCCTTTTTAACCAGCCTTTGTTCCATATCCGGGCTACCTGTTGTTTCTTGACCTGTATACAGGTTTCACAGGATGCAGGTAAGGTGGTCTGGCATTTGCATTGTTTTAAGATTTTTTTGCAGTTTGTTGTGATCCACACAGTCAATGGCTTTAACATTGTCAATGAAGCAGAAGTAGATGTTCATCTGGAATTCTCTTGCTTTTTCTATGATCCAACAGATGTTGGCAGTTTGATTCCTCTGGCTTTTCTAAATGCAGCTTGAACATCTGGAATTTCTCGGTTCATGTTCTGTTGAAGCCTAGCTCGGAGAATTTTGAGCATTACTTTTCTGTCTTCCTAATGTTATCTTAAGCACCACTGGGCTATTATAGGTTTTGGGGGACGCTTGTAGTCCCATCAGTTGATGCTGTCACTGTGCTTCTGCAGTGAATCATTCTTTCATTTTCCTTCCCAGTGTTACAGTTCATTATTTTTCTGGAGATATTTAGAATATTTTGTCTCTGGACACTGACGTGGGCCCTTTGGAAATGTATTTTGAAAAACCTGAATACCACCATCCCTTGGTTTTCTGAAAAAGTAGCTTACTTTGGAAAACAACTGCAGATGTCAGAAACATGATCCTTAGAGTTTTTCAGAGGAACTCTCTCTTTATACCAATCACATTTATATCAATTACAGGAGACATGGGGGGAATCCCTGGGTTGGGAAGATTATCCAGAGGAGGGCATGGCAACCAACTCCAGCATTCATGCCTGAATTCCTTGAACAGACAGGCTCCAGTCCATAGTGTTACAGAGTCTGACACAACGGAAACAACTGAGCACACACACATTTATTTAATCCAGAAGGAGCCTAATGGAGTAACCAAATGTCACAGTTTCCTCCTCACAGTCCTGTTTTTCCCCTGTTACCTCATATAATTATTAATAGCTCTTCCAGATGGTGAAGTGGTAAAGAATCCACCTGCATTGTAGGAGACAGAGGTTTGATCCCTGGGTCAGGAAAAGATCTGGGGTAGGAAATGTAACCCACTTCAATATTCTTGCCTGGAAAATTCCATGGACAGAAGAATCTAGTAGGCTATAGTCTATGGGGTATCAAGGAGTTGGACAGAACTGAGTGACTGAACACATACACACACACCTGATACTCACAAACATTTCCTGATAGGATGATAAATTATATGATCACATAAAACTTAACAGCTTAATACTTAAAATCCTAAAAAAACCTTCATTGTTGAGAAGAAAATGCTTCCTGAACTAAAAAGATTCCTAGAATTTGTGCAACTTTTACTATCCTATTAGAAAAAGAGTCATGAATTTTGAAGAACAATCTTTGAGAACTGATCTATTTGATGTGTATATTGCTTGGTCTAGTCTGACAGTTTCATTAAATTGGTGTAATTTTCTTTGGCAGAAAAGTGATTGTATCTAATTTCAGAGCCAAATCTCTTGAGAATCCTAAGCTAACAATTGCAATATGAGAAGCTTATCAACTATTTAAATTTTATGTTAAGGATTTGTTGCACTAAATGGAATTTTTTAAAGATTTTAAAATCTTAAAGAAGAGTGAACTAGGAGACATTTGCTTATAAATTACTATTCTGAGGGAACATTACAAACTCCAACATTAAAAGGATTTTATACTTGTGTTTGCCTACCATCAATGTTCTTGACTTTATATGTTTATTATCATCTAGTAATATGTAGAATTTTTTAATGAAATGACATAGCTGAATTAATATTAATGGTAACCAAATTAAAACACAGGAATCCACTGGTTTTGTTTGTATCTGCATTATAGTTTAATAGCACTGTGGACTTGAGGAAAATAGTGATAGAACACATGATTTTTCCCCTACAGAAATCGTGGCATCAAAAATAACATCACAATCACCATAATTAATAACAGTACCTGTCATAGTCCTGACAGGGAACAGAAGTAAATCTCAAATGGGGTATTTTGAAGAGAGTTAGATAAAGAAGCAATTTTCAAAAGTTATAGAGGAAGTGTAGTCAGGTATAGAGAAACCACAAGAGATAATTCAACATTGTGGGCTTGTAACAGAAGGGCTGTTATGACCCAGAAACTCCCAGATAGTGAGTCCAGGGAATAATCAAGCCTCACTTTTCCAATTTTACTTCTGGTTCTCCCTAATGGCCGAAGTCACCAGAGTTTGAGAAGTCTTACCATACAGACTTCAATTTCCCAGGGTAGGGAGTAGGGTGGAAACTCATGCAGAGTAGCTCTTTAGGAGAAAATATAGGACATCTAGCAAAAACTCTCAGAGGAGGCAATGGCACTGCACTCCAGTACTCTTGCCTGGAAAATGCCATGGACAGAGGGGCCTGGTAGGCTGCAGTCCATGGGGTCACTAAGAGTTGGACACGACTAAGAGACTTCACTTTCACTTTTTACTTTCATGCATTGGAGAAGGAAATGGCAACGCACTCCAGTGTTCTTGCCTGGAGAATCCCAGGGACGAGGGAGCCTGGTGGGCTGCCATCTATGGGGTCACACAGAGTTGGGTATGACTGAAGTGACTTAGCAGCAGCAGCAAAAACTCTCATCAACTTATCAGGACTGACTTCTTTGAACACTTACTGGATATATATGCCAAGTAACTTAATCTATATAACAATGATATAAAATTGTGCATTTCCCTCTCATTTTATAGATGAAGCTCAAACTATTTAAGTAAATTTTTCAAGGTTGTAACTTTACTAATAGGAATATTTTCATAAAACCCCAATCTGTTTAAAAACACTAAGCACATTACTTTCCTTGAAGGTTTCAGATAGCTGATGCAGACTGGCATAACTGGTGGAACTCTCTCTGGTCCTTCAACACATGGGTTGGAAGTTCTTAACCTGGTAGTTTACAAAGGCTTATTTTCAGGTGGGCAGAGGTTCGCATTGGTGCAGATGGCTTTTAATTGTTGATGCCTGGGTATGTGCATATGTGCTGCCATGTCCCACTCTTTGTGATCCTTTGAACTGTAGCCCACCTGGCTCCTCTGTCCATGGGATTATCCAGGCAAGAATACTGGAGTAGATTGCCATGCCCTCCTCCAGGGGATCTTCCTGACCCAGGGTTGGAACCCACATCTCCTGTATCTCCTGCATTGCACGAGGATTCTTTACAGCTTAAACCACTGGGTAGGGGTCTTTAATCCTCAGAAAACATGCCATTTTGTTATTCAAGCTTGAATGTAGCTTTAGAAGTTTTGTCTGCAGAGGAGTTTCTCAGCCTTGGCACTATCGACTATTAGGGCTGGACAATTGCTTGTTGCGTGTATGGGGAAATTTCCTGTGCATTGTAGTATCCCACTAGACATCAGTAGTACCTTCCTTCCAGATGTGACAATCAAGAATGTCTCTGGATGTTGACAAGTGTCCTGACATTAATTGGGGGAATTCTTGGTCATTATTTCTTCAAATATTTCTTCTGTTCTTTTTCTCTTTTTAGTATTTTCATTAAACCTATATTTCAACTTGTATATATGTCCCACAATTGTTGGATATCTTGTTCCAGGTTTTTAGTCTTTTTTTTTTCACTTTTGAAAGTTTCTATCAACATATTCTCAAATTCAGAGATTCTTTCCTCAGTTGTGTCCAGTCTACTAATGAGCCCACACAAGTCACTCTTCATTTCTTTTATATCTTTTGTTCTCTAGCATTTCTTTTTTATTCCTTCTTAGGATTTCCATCACTCTGTTTATATTATCCTTCTGTTTTTAAATGTGGTGTACTTTTCTTTCTTAGAACTCATAGCATGTTAATCATAGTTGTTTTAAGTTCCTGGTCTGATAGTTTCACCATTCTTGCCATATCTGCTTTTTGGTTCTGATGGTTACTGTCTTCAAACTGTTTCTTTTCTGTTTAGTATGGCTTGTAACTTTTTAATTGAAATCAGCCATGATATGCTAGGTAAGAGGAACTCTGATAAATAGGATTTTAATGATATGGTGGTAAAGTGTGGGGGGAGGGAAAGTGTTCTATATTTCAAGATTAGTTCTCAGTCTTTTAGTGAACCTGTGCCCCAAGCTATGAACTTTACAAGTGCCTTTAGTTCCCCATTCTCCTTATCTGTCTCTGCCTTCAGTAGAACAAAGATGGCAAGAGAGGGCTGAAGTGATATATTTCTTTTCTCCCAGGTCAATTAGGCCCTGAGGAGCCCCAGTAGATTAGCCTCAGATTTTAAAATGTTTCATTATCAGTAGGCCTTACTAGACCTTGAGCCTCAGTATATGCTTATTGTGATACATCAGCATATGCTAAATGAGACACCCATAGGTGCCATGACAATTTCATGGCTGACCATAAAAGGTCCTAAAGTAGGCAGTGGCACAATTTGTGGATATCCCCACCTTCCTCAAAATAGCTGGAATACTTCTCCCATTCATTAGTCTATGAAATTACCCACCAATATAAAAAATGCAACCCCATACCCTGGTACTTTCTGCCTCCGAGATGGCCCACAGTCTATCTATAAATTGTGTACCTCCCAGAATAACTTCTTTCTCTTCTTGCAGGAAAGAATTCAAGAGCTTAGAAGAGCAAGCTATGGTGACTCTTTGCCACCCCATGGATTGTAGCCTGCCATAACTGTCCATGGGCATTCTCCAGGCAAGAATACTGGAGTGAGTTGCCATGCTCTCCTCCAAGGGAACAAGAAGTTTTAAAACACTTGCTGTGAGAACTTGGTAGAGCTCCAGGAAGTAAAATGTGGTCACTATTTTACACTCACACTCAAAAAATGTGGTGACCCCCTATTACTTGGCTCCACTGAAATTTTTAATGCTCAGATTTTTTCATGCTGAGCCTCCAACTATCCACAATTACAGTTCAGGTTTTCCTACCTCAGCACTGGTTCCTGAAGCGGTTTCTGCTCATGGGTCTCCTCTTAGTAGTGATTCTTTTTATCCACTTGTCTGTCTCTCCTATTTTGATGAAAGTGATTTGTCTTTTGACTTCACTTCTCTGACAGATTTAAGAAGAATTGTTGAGTTTTTCAGTTTGTTCAGGTTTTTATTTGTTAGAGTGTATTGATGGCTTCCTTGCATGCTGGAGCAGAAACTGGAAGTCTGGGGACTGCTTTTTTAACCAAGGGTAAATTTCATGACTTTGTGGAGGTGAGGCTAGACTTTACAAATGGCCTGAGATAAATGGCAAGTATACACGAAGGGCCTTAAGCAAGGCCTGCAGGCTACAGCTTGATAATGAACTCTATTTGGAGTGTGTATGTATGTGTGCACTTGCATGTGTACACGTGTGTTAACACATGTACACACACATGCACCCTAGCTTTAGCTGATGTGCGGCTGGCAGAGATGGCTTAAATAAAACTAAGGCAAGCATTTAAGAAGGGTTTCATATTGCTGCAGAGTATTAAGGAAGCCCTAACTCTTAGATTTTAGTGCTAGGCATTCTTGGACAACTTTAGATAGGTGGCTCTAATTTAATTCTACACTTATATTTAGAGATAACTATGAATCGACTAGAAAACTGGGTTCATATGGTTTATTCATAGATTCTTAGGCATCACTCTTTATTCCTTGAAATCAAATTGGTTCTCATTCACCACCCATAAAAAAAGTGGTTGATTATGAAATAGTGATATACTGTCTATTAAAATAATGTGCCATTTTTATGACATCAAGTAGAGAAAGAAATTATTGCAAAATAATATAGCAGCATTAATAGTCTGGGTCTGGAATACTTTGAATCTTTAGAGTCAGATTTGCTTAAAAACGGAGACGAAACTAGATGGATTTAAGAGTGCTTCAGTCTTACGATTAGGATGAAAATGGTACAGGAATAAAAACAAAATAAAACAGATCAGGCTGATTAAATTGGAGGAAGAGAGATATTCTTAAGGAAAAGATTGAGATCTAATCTATCTTAGAGGATAGCTTAGAAGTACCTAAGAGGAAAATTATGTCTTGAATTTCAGTCTAAACTGATAAGCACTGGTACATAACTACTTTTTAAAAGGCCATTAAAATAAAGAAGCATTTTAAATGCAATTGAGAAATAGTGACTAATGCCCAAAGAAATTTAACAGGGAAGAACAAAATATTCCAGAGTAGATGGAAATGGCTCCCACAAAGAACATCAGGGTTCAAGAAACCATTGAGAGACACCCTTGAAAGCTATGACTTAAGGATCCATGCTAAGAAGAACAGCCCATTAAAGATTATGACAAGCATAGCTAGAAGTTAAAAACTCTAGATATATTTGAGAGAGGAAGGTCTGAGGATTGGAATATAGACATTAAAGGTGGGGATGATGAGATCACCTGTATCTTGGGGGAACATGCCCAGGCTGAGAGAAGATACAACAAAGTTATCAATGACAGATAAAGTCTGTGTCTGAAATAGACGTTGAGCTGAAGCAAGAGTACCTCCCAGCTAGAGCTATGCAACTTAGGAAAGTAGAGGAAAATCACATTTATTAGATATAGTTGGCATTGAATAATAATTTCTGAAGCTCTGAAGGAATTGTGCCCATTCCAGTGGGAGACCCCAGGGACAGTGGCTGAAAGAATACCTGCTCTCTCCAGATGCTGGGATACCCTCTGAAACATGTGACTTAGAAGGACTTAGAACCTATGCTCTGACTTTTCTCTTCCTCCAATGGTTTCCCCAGAAGCCCACATGGTTTACTCTCAAAGTTGCCTAACGAGTCATTTGCTTAAATGGGACCTTTTCAATGAGGCTTAGCCTTACTACTCTATTTAAAACTATCATCTATTGCTCTTATGGTTTTTAGTTAGTACATGTCTTTTTTTTTTTCCCCCAATAGTACATTTGAAAACTTTATATAACTTATTTAATATTATTATGAATTGCTTATTTTGTCACATTATCTAGAATATAAGATTCATGAGAGCAGAGATATTTGATATGTTTTATTAACTAGTGTATCCTAAGATTTTAAGAAAGTGCCTGATACATAGGAGTCTCTCAGCTAATATTTGTTTAATGAATACAATTTGTTTAAGTACATTTTGTACTTATGACACTTGGAAATAAACTATTACAACTTCTGGGACTCTACTGGCATCACACATTTCCAGAGAGGAATTACTAGCTCCTACCAAGCATAAAAACCCCTTTGACAGAAAATTAACAGATTGAGAGAATTGGATGAATGATTTTAGGGTTTAAATTAAGACTTTAAAACTTTAGTCATTAATTCACAAGAAGAGGATTTTATTTTCAACTTTAATTTATGGCATACTTAACATCATTGCAGTTTAATCTTTGAATTTCTTCCTAAAAAGTTCTAGAAAATTTGTATTAAATTATAATGTATCCCTGCATTTTGACAAAGTTTTTGTTGTTAAAAAATATTTGGACATCTCTTTACTAGAGGTTCCTGATGTTATTTGAATTTATTGAGTTCATTCTGATATAATATCAATTCTAATTGATATAACATTATGAATAATATGATTGGACTTAATTTGCTTTAAAAATGATACAAAGAATAAATTTTTTACTAACAGTATAGACTGCTCTTGGAATTAATGTAGTGAATATACTGTTTTGATTCATTTCAGAACATTTGGGTGGCAAAATCTAAACCAAATACTGATACTCTTAGGAAGATAAAGAAAGCAGCATTTGCAGAAGTTTAGTGAAGTGGACTCATGATAGGTAGATGAAATACTATGCAGAGAAACTACTAATTACTTGGGGCGGGGAAATTCTTCGATGTTCTTTAACCCTGAGCTTCCTTGTTCAGTCCAATGTGGCAGGGGTGGGGAGGGATACTAGGAAATGATAAAGGAACACTTTCCCATGTATTTTTTTCCCTTAAATGGAGCCCCAGACCTTTCTTCACCTTTACTCACTTCTCCTTAAAGATGTGTTGTAAATTACTCTATGGATAATTTTGAGAAAAATAAATGGATATACTTAGCTCACCTATCTTCTTTCTTGGAGATTAACCAGCACACAGAGAACACAATTCCTCTCTGTTCTTCCCTCTCAGCAGAGGAGTGTCCAGGTCTAACATGATAGTGACTGGTTGGGTAATTTTGGCGATTTAGTTGGGATGTCCCATTTTGTGCTAAACGAAGGTACCCTGGAGAAGGAAATGGCAACCCACTCCAGTATCCTTGCCTGGAAAATATCATGGACAGAGGAGCCTGGTGGGCTGCAGTCCATGGGGTCGCAAAGAGTTGGGCACGACTGAGTGACTAACATAAGCTACACCCTCCTCATTGGTCTTCATTAGTATCAAGGATAGTATGTTAGCCTCTACCTTTATTCTTTGTTATTTAGACCTAGGTGGAGAAGAGACTTTTTATTTATTTCCTTTCTCTGGCTCAGATGGGAAAGAATCTGCCTGCAGTGCAGGAGACCTGGGTTCAATTCCTGGATCTGGAAGATCTCCTGGAGAAGAGAATGGCTACCCACTCCAGTATTCTTGCTTGGAGAATTCCATGAACTGAGGAGCCTGACGGGCTACAGTCCATGGGTCACAAAGAGTCGGACACGACTAAACAACTAACACTTTCACTTCTAATGAATCCAAAAAAAGTGTTTTCTTGCTGGTTACCTGCTTGGGTGAGAAGCCCTCATTTTGAGATTTATAATGGTGAGAAGATAACTCCATTTTCTCATTTTTCCTCTATCATGTTCTCCTAGAGCATCTTGGATCTTACTTCTTTTGCCCTCTGGTACATGGCTGAAGCAACTTAGCATGTACACCCACAACATTTTAAGTCCAACCACTCCGTGCACAGCTAATTCAATGGCTTCATGTCTCTCTACAAGGGCCAGTATGAAAGTATGAGACAGGCTGCTTCAGTCCTGCCAGGATTATTTCACTAGAACTTAAAGTATAAGTAAAAGCTTTTACTTAATGGTTGTGCAAATATGTAATGTGATTACAACCTGAGAGAAAGGTTTAAAACTTTGCTTTCTGACTTCATTTCAATATAGGCCTTTGTTAAGTCTTTCTTCCTGAGACTCCTCAGAGTCCCCTAAAGAAAGGTCCCTTCTCTGTGCATTAAAAAGAATATAAATTTCTGAAACTATTTTCTGCCCAGATGAAATGCTCTATTTCTGTATCCATTATTCTGCAGCATTATTCACTGCTTGGCCTTCATGTAATGTAGTTCATGAGGGGTGTGCACTTCTCAACTAGAGGCCATTTGAAAACATGTGAGAATACTTTGTCAAAATGACTGCTGCTGGTGCTAAGTTGCTTCAGTAGTGTCCGATTCCATGCTACCCCATAGACGGCAGCCCACTAGGCTCCTCTGTCCCTGGGATTCTCCAGACAAGAATACTGGAGTGGGTTGCCATTTCCTTCTCCAATGCATGAAAGTGGAAAGTGAAAGTGAAGTCACTCAGTCGTGCCCGACTCTTAGCGACCCCATGGACTGCAGCCTACCAGCCTCCTCCATCCATGGGATTTTCCAGGCAAGAGTACTGAGTGGGTTGCCATTGCCTTCTCTGTCAAAATGACTATAAGTTATTTTTAAAATGACTAGACAATAGTACTGCTATTTTTGGTGGACTGGAAGATGCTAATTATACCATGATAAGAGGACAATCCCATCCAAATGTCACCTCATTAATTAAAACAAAATAAGTTGTTTCAAGTTTGGGGTATCATGAATCATGTTGGGATGATCATTGTTGCAGTTGCCTTTCTCTGCACAGTAGTGAAATAGCTGAGATATAGGATACGCTTTTTGTGATCTAGTACATAATACCAGTCAGTTTTCCCAAGTGGTTGTATAAAATTTATATTTCCATGGGCATTGTATGAGTGTTCCAAAAGCTCTATAACCTTGTTTCCACTTGGTGTTTCAATCTCTTTATTTATTCATCTTTAGGTTTAGCTGTATTACTGGCTATGTAAAGTTATTTTGACTTGAATTTATCTGAGGACTAATGTGGCTGAGAAAATGTTCACATGTTTTGGGGGATTTACCCCAAACTGTTTTGAAATTCCTATTCAAAATTCTTCTCCCACTTTATTTTTTGTTTCTTTCAGTTTTATTAAAATATAATTGATATGTAGCACTATATAAATTTAAGGTATTCAGCATAAAGGTTTGACTAAATACATTATGGAATGGTTACCACATTTAGTTTGCTGATTATCTATCATCTCATATAGATTAAAAAAAAAAGAAACACTATTTTTGTGTGTGATGAAAACTCAAGATATACTCTCAACTTTCGTATATAACATACAGCAGCGTGAACTGTATTTGTCATATTGTACTTTACATCGTGGTACTAATTTATCTTATAACTGAAAGCTTGTACCTTTGACCACTTTTGGTACCATACAGAAAGATGACACTTTTATTGACTGTGTTCTGTATTGCTGTATATTTCATTTTCATGACTCATTTATTTCTTCTCCCATATGTACTGCCTTTTACTCTTTAAATTTTATCATTTAATCAATCAATGTTTAATAATTTACCAGTTTTACTTTTTTAAACAAAAGTATGTATTACTTAGCATTTTTAAATAAATTCAAAATATTTTAATACTTTTCTTGTGATTTCCTCTTTGACTCATGGGTTATTCAGAAGAGTGAGTTATTTAATTTCTGTATTATTGGAGAATTTCCATATATCATGCTTCCATTGATTCTTAGATTAATTTTCTTATAACAAGAGAACATCTTTTTTAATTTAGAAAATATTTTATTTCTTTTTTTTTCAGCTTTATTGAGGTATATGTAATTATCTGTGTGTGCTCAGTTGCTTGGTCCTGTCCTACTCATTGCCACCCCATGGACTGTAGCCCTCCAGTCTCCCCTGTCCATGGAATTTTCCAGGCAAGAATGCTAGAGTGGGTTGCCATTTCCTATTCCAGGGGATTTTCCTGACCCAGGGATCAAACCTGGATCTCTTGTGTCTTCTAAACTGATAGGCATATTCTTTACCACTGCACCCCCTATATACCTCAATTAATTAATAAATAAAAGTTTAAATATTCAAAGTATACAACATAATGACTTGATATACATATACCCTGTGAAACGATTCCCACAATCAGGTTAATTACCATATTCATCCCCTCATGGAGTTTACCGTTTTTGTGTGTGTGTGTGATGAGAATACTTAAAGTCTACTCTTAGTAAATTTCAAGTATAAAACAGAGTAGTAGCCATGCTGTACATTATCACTAAGATTTATTCATTCATCTTATAAGCCGTTGACTAGTATCTCTCCATTTAACCTACATTCAACTCCTGGTAACCACTGTTCTCTTCCAGTGATTTTTTATTTTATTTTTTTTTAGATTCCATGTACAAGCGAGATCATACATTGTTTGTCTTTCTGTCTGGCTTAACATAATATCCTCTGTGTCATCCATGCTGCATGAAGAGAAAGATTTCTTTCCTTCTCATGACTGAATAATATTCCAATGTGTCTATGTATCTACTATCATCTATCTATTTATTTAGATTCTGATGCTGGGAAAGAATGACAGCAGGAGGAGAAGGGGACAACAGAGAATGAGATAGTTGGATGGCCTCACCTACTCGATGGACATGAGTTTGAGCAAGCTCCAGGAATTGGTGATGGACAGCGAAGCCTGGTGTGCTGCAGTCCATTGGGTTGCAAGGAATCAGACATCAGTGAGTGACTGAAATGAACTGATCTATTTGTCTGTCTATGTCACATCTTTCTTATCCATTTATTCATGGACAGACCCTTAGGTTGTTTCTATATCTTGGCTATTATGACTAGTGCTACCATAAACATGAGAATGCAGGTATCTCTTCAAAATAATGATTTTATTTCATTTAGATATAAATGGATATATATGCAGAATGGAATTGCTGAAATGTCTGGTAATTCTTTTTTTTTTTTTTTTGAGAAACCTCCACAGTTTTCATGGTTGTACCAATTTACATTGCCACCAATAGTTTATAGGAGTCCCTTTTCTCTATGTTCTCCACAACATTTACTGTTATCTTTTCAATAAATGCTTTCCTAACAGGTACAAGATGATAAATAATTGTGGCTTTAATTTGCATTTCCCTGACTGATAGTGGTGCTGAGCAACTTTTCATATGCCTGTTGCCAATTTACATTTCTTCTTTGGAAAATTCCTATTCAGTACATTGCCCATTTTTCATATTTTTTTTTATTATTATGCATTATCTGTGTTTCTTATATATTTGAATATCAACCCTTTAAGGTATGTGGTTTGCACATATTTTCTCTCATTCTGTAAGCTGCCTTTTGATTTTGCTGATGATTTCCTTTGTTGTACAGATTTTTAGTTTGATATATATCCACCTATTTATTTTTCCTTCTGTTGCCTCTGCTTTTGATATTATATCCAAAAAGTCATTACCAAGACCAGTGTCAAAGAATTTATCCCCCTTTGTTTTCATGTAGGTGTTTTATGACTTCAGGTCTTACACTTAAGTGTATAATCCATTTTAAGTTGTGTTGAGTTAGTTTTTATGACTGGCATAAGATAAAGGTCTTGTTTCATGCTTTTGCATGTGGGTATCCAGTTTCACTGACACAACTTATTTAAGAGACTATCCTTTTCCCATTGCATATTCTTGACACCTTTGTCAAAGATTAGCTGTGTATATATGGATTTATTTCTGTTCCATTGGTCTATGTGTGTGTGTGTTTTTTTTTTTTTTGCCAGTGCCATATTGTTTGGATTACTTTACACTATAGGTTGAAACCAGGAAGAATGAAAGATTTCTTTGGCTATTTGGAGTCTTTTGTGGTTTCATATAGATTTTAGGATTTTTTTCTATTTCTGTGAAAGATGCCATTGGCATTCAATGGGGATTACATTGAATCAGTATATTGCTTTGGGTAGTATAGACATTTTAACTATTAATGTAACTATTGTTAATTTAACAAGTAACAATATTAATTCTTATAATTCATGATCATGCGATCTTATCTTTTCATTTATTTGTGAATTCTTAAGTTTCTTTGATCAGTTTCTCACAGTTTTGAGTGTAAAGATCTTTCACCTCCTTGGTTCAATTTATTCCTATATATGTTATTGTGTAGTGGCAATTATAAAAGGTTTCCTTAATTTATATTTTATAGTTATTTATTACTGTATAGAAATGCAACTGGTGTTTGTCATTGATTTTGCATCCTGCAAGTTTACTGAATCTGTGTATTGTTCTAAAAAGTTTTGGTGGGGTCTTTAGAGTTTTTTATAGATAAGATCATGTCATCTGCAAATGACACAATTTTGCTTCTTTTCCAATTTGAATGATTTTCATTTCTATTTGTGCCTAATTGTTCTGGTTAGGATTTCCAGTATTTAACAGATATGGTGAGAATAGGAATCCTTATCTTGTTCCTCATCTTTAGGGAAATATTTTCAGCTTTTCCCCATTGAATATGATGTTAGTTGTATGTATAAGTTATATAAGCCTTTCCTTTTGTGATGTACATTCCTTCTACATCTAGTTTTAAAATTTATTTATTTATTTTTTAATTTTTATTTTTACTTTATTTTACTCTACAATACTGTATTGGTTTTGCCATACAATGACATGCATCCACCATGGGTGTACATGAGTTCCCAAACATGAACCCCTCTCCCACCTCCCACCCCATATCATCTCTCTGGATCATCCCCATGCACCAGCCCCAAGCATCCTGTATCCTGCATCGAACATAGACTGGTGATTCATTTCTTACATGGTAGTATACATGTTTCAATGCCATTCTCCCAAATCATCCCACCCTCTCCCTCTCCCACAGAGTCCAAAAGTCTGCTCTACACATCTGTATCTCTTTTGCTGTCTCGCATACAGGGTTATCCTTACCATCTTTCTAAATTCCATATATATGTGTTAGTATACTGTATTGCTGTTTTTTTTTCTGGCTTACTTCACTCTGTATAATCAGCTCCAGTTTCATCCATCTCTTTAGAACTGATTCAAATGTATTCTTTTTAATGGCTGAGTAATACTCCATTGTGTATATGTACCACAGCTTTCTTATCCATTCATCTGCTGATGGACATCTAGGTTGTTTCCATGTCCTGGCTATTATAAACTGTGCTGTGATGAACATTGGGGTACATGTGTCTCTTTCAATTCTGGTTTCCTCGGTGTGTATGCCCAGCAGTGGGATTGCTGGGTCATAAGGCAGTTCTATTTCCAGTTTTTAAAGGAATCTCCACACTGTTCTCCATAGTGGCTGTACTAGTTTGCATTCCCACCAACAGTGTAAGAGGGTTCCCTTTTCTCCATAACCTCTCCAGCATTTATTGCTTGCAGACTTTTGGATCACAGCCATTCTGACTGGTGTGAAGTGGTACCTCATTGTGGTCTTGATTTGCATTTCGGTAATAATGAGTGATGTTGAGAATGTTTTCATGTGTTTGTTAGCCATCTGTATGTCTTCTTTGGAGAAATGTCTATTTAGTTCTTTGGCCCATTGTTTGATTGGGTCATTTTTCTGGAATTGAGCTGCATAAGTTGCTTGTATATTTTTGAGATTAGTTGTTTGTCAGTTGCTTCATTTGCTTTTATTTTCTCCCATTCAGAAGGCTGTCTTTTCACCTTGCGTATATTTTCCTTTGTTGTGCAGAAGGTTTTAATTTTAATTAGATCCCATTTGTTTATTTTTGCTTTTATTTCCAGAATTCTGGGAGGTGGATCATAGAGGATCCTGCTGTGATGTATGTCAGAGAGTGTTTTGCCTATGTTCTCCTCTAGGAGTTTTATAGTTTCTGGTCTTACATTTAGATCTTTAATCCATTTTGAGTGTATTTGTGTGTGCGATGTTAGAAAGTGATCTAGTTTCATTCTTTTACAGGTGGTTGACCAGTTTTCCCAGCACCACTTGTTAAAGAGACTGTCTTTAATCCATTGTATATTCTTGCCTCCTTTGTCAAAGATAAAGTATCCATAGGTGTGTGGACTTATCTCTGGGCTTTCTATTTTGTTCCATTGATCTATACGTCTATCTTTGTGCCAGTACCATACTGTCTAGGTGACTGTGGCTTTGTAGTAGAGCCTGAAGTCAGGCAAGTTGATTCCTCCAGTTCCATTTTTCTTTCTCAAGACTGCTTTGGCTATTCGAGGTTTTTTGTATTTCCATACAAATTGTGAAATTATTTGTTCTAGTTCTGTGAAAAATACCACTGGTAGTTTGATAGGGATTGCATTGAATCTGTAGGTTGCTTTGGGTAGTATCCTCCTTTTCACTATATTGATTCTTCTGATCCATGAACATGGTATATTTCTCCATCTATTAGTGTCCTCTTTGATTTCTTTCATCAGTGTTTTATAGTTTTCTATATATAGGTCTTTAGTTTCTTTAGGTAGACTTATTCCTAAGTATTTTATTCTTTTCCTTGCAATGGTGAATGGAATTGTTTCCTTAATTTCTTTTTCCACTTTCTCATTATTAGTCTATAGGAATGCAAGGGATTTCTATGTGCTGATTTTATATCCTGCCACATTACTATATTCATTGATTAGCTCTAGTAATTTTCTGGTGGAGTCTTTAGGGTTTTGTATGTAGAGGATCATGTCATCTGGAAACAGTGAGAGTTTTACTTCCTCTTTTCCAATTTTGATTCCTTTTATTTCTTTTTCTGCTCTGATTGCTGTGCCCAAAACTTCTAGAACTATGTTGAATAGTAGCGGTGAAAGTGGGCACCCTTGTCTTGTTCCTGACTTTAGGGGAAATGCTTTCATTTTTTCACCATTGAGGATAATGTTTGTTGTGGGTTTGTCATATATAGCTTTTATTATGTTGTGGTATGTTCCTTCTATTCCTGCTTTCTGGAGAGTTTTTATCATAAATGGATGTTGAATTTTGTCAAAGGCCTTCTCTGCCTCTATTGAGATAATCATATGGCTTTTATTTTTCAATTTGTTAATGTGGTGAATTACATTGATTGATTTGTGGATATTGAAGAATCCTTGCATCCCTGGGATAAAGCCCACTTGGTCATGGTGTATGATCTTTTTAATGTATTGTTGGATTCTGATTACTAGAATTTTGTTGAGGATTTTTACATCTATGTTCATCAGTGATATTGGCCTGTAGTTTTCTTTTTTGTGTGTGGCATCTTTGTCAGGTTTTGGTATTAGGGTGATGGCGGCCTCATAGAATGAGTTTGGAAGTTTACCTTCCTCTGCAATTCTCTGGAAGAGTTTGAGTAGGATAGGTGTTAGTTCTTCTCGAAATTTTTGGTAGAATTCAGCTGTGAAGCCATCTGGACATGGACTTTTGTTTGCTGGATTTTTCTGATTACAGTTTCAATTTCTGTGCTTGCGATGGGTCTGATAAGATTTTCTTTCTTCCTGGTTCAGTTTTGGAAAGTTTTACTTTTCTAAGAATTTGTCCATTTCTTCCACGTTGTCCATTTAATTGGCATATAATTGCTGATAGTAGTCTCTTGTGATCCTTTGTATTTCTATGTTGTCTGTTGTGATCTCTCCATTTTCATTTCTAATTTTATTGATTTGATTTTTCTCCCCTTGTTTCTTGATGAGTCTGGCTAATGGTTTGGCAATTTTATTTATCCTTTCAAAGAACCAGCTTTTGGCTTTGTTGATTTTTGCTATGGTCTCTTTTGTTTCTTTTGCATTTATTTCTGCCCTAATTTTTAAGATTTCTTTCCTTCTACTAACCCTGGGGTTCTCCATTTCTTCCCTGTCTAGTTGCTTTAGGTGTAGAGTTAGGTTATTTATTTGACTTTTTCCTTGTTTCTTGAGGTATGCCTGTATTGCTATGAACTTTCCTCTTAGCACTGCTTTTATAGTGTCCCACAGGTTTTGGGTTGTTGTGTTTTCATTTTCATTCATTTCTATGCATATTTTGATTTCGTTTTTGATTTCTTCTGTGATTTGTTGGTTATTCAGAAGTGTGTTGTTCAGCCTCCATATTTTGGAATTTTTAGCAGTTTTTCTCCTGTAATTGAGATCTAATCTTAATGCATTATGGTCAGAAAAGATGGTTGGAATGATTTCGATTTTTTTGAATTTATCAAGGTTAGATTTATGGCCCAGGATGTGATCTATGCTGGAGAAGGTTCCATGAGCACTTGAGAAAAAGGTGAAATTCATTGTTTTGGGGTGAAATGTCCTATAGATATCAATTAGGTCTAACTGGTCTATTGTATCATTTACAGTTTGTGTTTCTTTGTTAATTTTCTATTTAGTTGATCTGTCCATAGCTGTGAGTGGGGTATTAAAGTCTCCCACTATTATTGTGTTATTGTTAATTTCCCCTTTATACTTGTTAGCATTCGTCTTACATACTGCGGTGCTCCTATGTTGGGTGCATATATATTTATAATTGTTATATCTTCTTCTTGGATTGATCCTTTGATCATTATGTAGTGGCCTTCTTTGTCTCTTTTCACAGCCTTTGTTTTAAAGTCTATTTTATCGGATGTGAGTATTGCCACTCCTGCTTTCTTTTAGTCTCTATTTGCGTGGAATATCTTTTTCCAGCCCTTCACTTTCAGTCTGTATGTGTCCGTTATTTTGAGGTGGGTCTCTTGTAGGCAGCATATATAGGGATCTTGTTTTTGTATCCATTCAGCCAGTCTTTGCCTTTTGGTTGGGGCATTCAACCCATTTATGTTTAAGGTAATTATTGATAAGTATGATCCCATTGCCATTTACTTTATTGTTTTGCGTTTGGGTTTATACGCCCTTTTTGTGTTTCCTGTCTAGAGAATATCCTTTAGCATTTGTTGGAGAGCTGGTTTAGTGGTGCTGAATTCTCTCCGCTTTTGCTTGTCTGTAAAGCTTTTGATTTGTCCTTCGTATTTGAATGAGATCCTTTCTGGGTACAGTAATCTGGGCTGTAGGTTATTTTCTTTCATCACTTTAAGTATGTCTTGCCACTCCCTCCTGGCCTGAAGAGTTTCTATTGAAAGATCAGCTGTTATCCTTATGGGAATCTTGTGTTATTTGTTGTTTTTCCCTTGCTGCTTTTAATATTTGTTCTTTGTGTTTGATCTTTGTTAATTTGATTAATATGTGTATTGGGGTGTTTTGCCTTGGGTTTATCCTATTTGGAACTCTCTGTGTTTCTTGGACTTGGGTGATTATTTCCTTCCCCATTTTAGGGAAGTTTTCAACTATTATCTCCTCAAGGATTTTCTCATGGTCTTTCTTTTTGTCTTCTTCTGGGACTCCTATAATTCGAATGTTGGAGCATTTCATATTGTCCTGGAGGTCTCTGAGATTGTCCTCATTTCTTTTAATTTGTTTTTCTTTTTTCCTCTCTGATTCATTTATTTCTACCATTCTATCTTCTATTTCACTAATCCTATCTTCTGCCTCCATTATTCTACTATTTGTTGCCTCCAGAGTGTTTCTGATCTCATTTATTGCATTATTCATTATATATTGACTCTTTTTTATTTCTTCTAGGTCCTTGTTAAACCTTTCTTGCATCTTCTCAATCCTTGTCTCCAGGCTATTTATCTGTGATTCCATTTTGATTTCAAGATTTTGGATCATTTTCACTATCAATATTCAGAATTCTTTCTCAGTTAGATTCCCTAGCTCTTCCTCTTTTGTTTGGTTTGGTGGGCAACTCTCCTGTTCTTTTACCTGCTGAGTATTCCTCTGTCTCTTCATCTTGGTTATATTGCTGCATTTGGGGTGGCCTTTCTATATTCTGGGAATTTGTGGAGTTCTCTTTATTATGGAGTTTCCTCACTGTGGGTGGGGTTGTATCAGTGGCTTGTCAAGGTTTCTTGGTTAGGGAGGCTTGTGTTGGAGTTCTGGTGGGTGGAGCTGGATTTCTTCTCTCTGGCATGCAATGGAGTGACCAGTAATGGGTTATGAGACGTCAATGATTTTGGAGTGACTTTGAGCTGCCTGTATTTTGAAGCTCAGGGGTGTGTTCCTGTGTTGCTGGAGAATTTGCGTGGTATGGCTTGCTCTGGAACTTGTTGGCCCTTGGGTGGTGCTGGTTTCAGTGTAGGTATGGAGGTGTTTGATGAGCTCCTATTGATTAATGTTCCCTGGATTCAGGAGTTCTCTGATGTTCTCAGGATTTGGACTTAAGCCTCCTGCTTCTGGTTTTCAGTTTTATTTTTACAGTAGCCTCAAGACTTCTCCCTCTATACAGCACCGATGATAAAACATCTAGGTTAAAGATGAAAAGTTTCTCCACAATGAGGGATACCCAGAGAGGTTCACTGAGTTACATGGAGAAGAGAAGAGGGAGGGGGTAGTTAGAGGTGACTGGAATGAGATGCGGTGAGATCAAAAGAGGAGAGAGCAAGCTAGCCAGTAATCACTTCCTTATGTATGCTCCACAGTCTGGACCGCTCAGAGGTATTCACAGAGTTATACAGGGAAGAGGAGAGGGAGGAAGTAGACAGAGGTGGCCAGGAGGATAAAAGAGGGAAATGAAAAGGAGAGAGACAGATCCAACCAGTAACCAGTTCCTTAAGTGTTCTCCACCATCTGGAACACACAGAGATTCACAGAGTTGGGTAGAGAAGAGAAGGGGGAGGGAAGAGACAGAGGCCACCTGGTGGAGAAAAAGGAGAGTCCAAAGGAGGAGAGAGTGGTCAAGTCAGTAATCTCACTCTCAGGTAAAACTGGGTAGTGAAGTTTGGGTTTTTAAATGATCAAAATTGACAACAAATACCAAAAAGCAAAGATTAAAAATCTAGATTAGAGGTTGGATTTTCAAAAATACAATATTAAAGAAAAGAAGAAGAAGAAAAAAAAAAGCCACAAGAATTATTAAAAAACAACAACAACAACCACACAAAGACTGTATACAGCGTTTGCTTTAAAAAATAGGGTCTTTTCTTTTTAAAAGTAATAGTAGGTTATAAAAATAAAAATTAAAGGAGAAATAGAGGACTTAACAATTTTTAAAAGTTAAAAAAAAAAAGAAGAAAAAGAAATGAAGGAAAAACAACCACACAACATCAACAACAACAACAAAAAGGAATGATCGTAAAAATAGTAAAGATATATCTGGCCCTTTCTCTGGTGTTGTGGGCAGTGTGAGGTCACTTCCAAGGCAGTTCCCTCTGTTTAACTTCTTCTGTTTGCTGTTCTCTTCAGTGTCTGATTTCTGTCCTGACATGGGGGGGTGGGGGGCGGTGGTAGACACTTTTTTTGTTTGTTTTTTTTAGGCTCCCTTGTTTAGTCCCACTGTGGGGAGGGAGGGATGCTGCAAACAAATAACACTGTTGTGTGCATGCAGTGTCTCAGCCCCACTGGGCATGCCCCTGCTCGCGGCGCACAAACCGCTCAGGCTCTACGTTATTCCCCCGGGATCCGTCTGAGGCCAGCCCTAGGCTGCATGCACCTCCCTGGTCTAAGCTGCTCAGGTTCACGCTCAGGTAGCCCTCAAAGATGCAGATTCAGTTGGGACTGCGTTTTGTGCCCTTCCCAGGTCCAAGTAGCTCAGGTGTTTGGTGAGCGCAATCTCTGCGACTTACTGCCTTTCCTGTCTCTGCTGCTGTTTTCTGGGTGTACCACTGGTGCCCCTGGTGAGGCGGATGGTGACTGTCCAGAACCCCCAGAAGTCTTAGCAAAGAAGCCTGCTTGCAGTTTGGTAGGTAAAGTCTCTCTGGGGCTGAAATTGTCCCCTTCTAGCCCTTATGGCTCTGGCTTCCTGTCACCGGCAGGGGATAGTCTGCAGCCGGCTATTTCTGTTCTGTCCTTTGTTCTGTGCTCAGTCCTGGCGGTGTCTTATGTTTGAGCTTTTCACATGGTAGCTATCCTGCAGTCTGGTTTGCTAGCCCAAGTTAGTTCATTCTGGTTACGTGTGGGGCATTCCTGCCTGATTCTTAAAAAGCACTGCAGCCCGCGCCTCCCGCACCTCCCTGCCCTGCCCCCACTTGCTAGTGGTGGATGCAGGCATCTGTGCTGCTTTTCTGCTGGGGGAGTTACTGTTGGGCTTGTAATCTATTGGTTTTAATTATTTATTTATTTTTCCTTCCTGTTATGTTGCCCTCTGTGCTTCCAAGGCTCACCACAGACGGCAGGGAGAGTGTTTCCTGAGTTTGGAAATCTCTCTTCTTAAGATTCCCTTCCCGGGACTGGATTCCCTTCCCGGGATGGAGCTCCCTCCCTATCTCCTTTGTCTCCTTTTTTGTCTTTTATATTTTTTCCTACCTGTTTTTGAAGACAATGATCTGCTTTTCTGGGTGCCTGATGTCCTCTGCCAGCATTCAGAAGTTGTTTTGTGGAGTTTGCTCAGCGTTGAAATGTTCTTTAGATGAATTTGTGAGGGAGAAAGTGGTCTCCCCGTCCTATTCCTCCGCCATCTTAGGACTGCCCCTATTTATTTTTTAAATGAAGGATAATTGCTTTACAGAATTTTGTTGTTTTCTATCAAAGCTCTACATGAATCAGCCATCGGTATAAAAGTTTTTACCATGAACATAGGTTCAATTTTGTCATTCTGTTGAGACAATCATATGATTTTTTACTCATACCATTCTGTTAATGTGGCATATCAGTAAATGCTACATGATTGTGCTGGTATATGATTCTTTCTGTTAGTATTTTGATGAGACTTTTTGCATCTATATTCATTAGGAATATGGACCTATAATTTTCTTTTTTTTGTATTCTTTTCTTACTTTGGTATCATGGTAATGCTGGCCTTGCAAAATAAGTTTGGAAGTGTTTCTTGCTTTTCATTTTTTCAGGAAGAGTTTGAGAATGATTAACATTATTTCTTTAAATATTTGGTAGAATTTACCAAGAAAACTATGTCACCCTGGACTTTTCTCTGCTGAGGCTTTTTGATCACTGATCCAACCTCCTTACTCATTTTTGCAGTTTTCATTTCATTTACTGTATTCTTCAGGCTTCCCTGGTGACTCTGGTAAAGAACCTGCCTGCCAATGAAAGAGACATGGATATGATCCCTGGGTTGGGAAGATTCCCTGGAGAAAGAAATGGCAACCCACTCGTGTATCATTGCATTGGAAAGCCCATGGACAGAGGAGCCTGATGGGCTATAGTCCTTGGGGTTGCAAAAGAGTTGGACACGTCTTAGTGAGTAAACAACATTGTATTCTTCAGTCGCAGAATTTCTGTGTAGTTGTAGTTAATGATTTTTTTCTCTCTGTTAAACTTCTCAACTTGTCTGTGTGCTATTTCTTCTGATTTAGCTTTATTGTCTTTCTGTGTTGGGGGTGGGTAACATAGGCAAAAAATTTAAAGTGTTTGTCTTATCCTCCTCAATACGTCCACTCAGATTTTTTTGTTCCAGGGGTGCACTAGACTCCCAAACTTCCACAAAGCTATTCTCTCTTGTTCATGGGCAATAGACAAGTTGATGTACTTTGAAGGGAAAATAAGAGAAAACTTCTACCACCTTGCTGACATCAATTTGTGCTATTTTTAAATCTTATGTTTGTGGTTAGTTTTTTCTCTATTGTGCTTAAGAATTAGTTGTATGCTGGCCATAAGATCACTAGGTAATATTCCTATATGATATTATACCATAATATAGATATTTTATATAACATTTATATATATGTGAATTTTTGGAATCTCTAATCTATCCTATTTCACTGATGTATTTATTAATCTTTAACACTACATTGTCTTAATATGATAAACTTCATATTAAATTTTCATATATGACAACATAGAATTACAACTCTTAGGCCAATTTAAATTTATCATGATTATATTTTTATTTTGAATTTTAATATGAATATTGGAATCAGTATTTTCATCTACTGAGATGAAACACTGCTAACATTTTAAATAGCATTACATTGAAATTCTCAGGTGGTGCTAGTGGTAAAGAACCCATCTGCCAGTGCAGGAATTGTAAGAAATATGGGTTTGATCTCTGGGTCGGGAATATACCCTGGAGGAGGGCATGACAAGCCATTCCAGTATTCTTTCCTGGAGAATCCCATGGACAGAGGAGCCTGGTGGATTACAGCTCATGGGGTCACAAAGAGTCAGACAAGACTGAAGCAACAGCAGGCAGGCACATTGAAACTATTGAATGATTTAGAAGGAATTGATAGCTTTACAATATTTAAACTCCTAATTCATGAACATTTACACCTACCTTAATTGTTCCCCATAATATTTATAGAAAGACTTTCATTTGTTTCTTCTTTAACTCTTCTCTGTTGTAGTAGGCAGAGTAACAACCAAGCAAAAATACCATAATCTAATCTCTGGAACCTGTTAATATGTTACCTTACATAGCACAAAGGAACTGTCTAAGTATAATCAGGTTAAACATTTTGAGATGGAGATTATCCTGAATTCTCCGGGTGGACCCAATGTAGTTATAAGGATCTGTAAAAGGAAGATAGGAGGATCTGAGTCATGGAAAAGGCTCCCCTTGTGGCTCAGACAGTAAAGAATTTGCTTGCAATGCAGGAGACCTGGGTTCTATCCCTGGGCTAGGAAGAGGCCCTGGAGAAGGGAATGGTAACCTACTCCAGAATTCTTGCCTAGAGAATTTCATGGACAGAGGAGCCTGCGGGCTATAGTCCATGGGGTCGCAAAAAGTTGGACATGACTGAGTGACTAGAGTCAGGGAAAGAGACATGACAAAGCAAGCAGAGACTGGAACAATGCAGACACACATGCATACAATGAATATGTGTTCTACTAAACTTGTGGAAATTTAGTATAGCAGCAGTGGAAAACCAATATGGTCATAAGATTTACTATAAATATCTTGAACATCTTCCATTAGTGAATTTCAGAGTATTGATAGTTTTGATGCAGTTATAAATAATATTCATTTATTTTTAAATACCCTTTGATATAAAATGGAAACATAATTATTTTAGTATAGTATTTCAAGTGACCTTATTAAAGTTATTTATAAATTTGGATATATTATTTGCAGTTTTGGGGGACAGGTTCTATTTCTACAATTATGTTATTTACAGTTATCAGCATTTTATTTCTACCTTCCCTATACTTCTTTATTCTTTGTCTTATGGTATAATTTAGGATCGGAATTGGGATGGGGTGGTAGTAGGAAATAATATATAGGTATATATGTTGGATATTGAAGTATATAATACAAATAGCTGTTAAAGATATTATGGAATTAGAGTGTAATTCCATAATTTCATAATTAATTAGAGTGTAAATTCTGAGTGTAATTAATGCCTTAGAGAAATGCAAAGAAAAACTAAAGGTGTTTAGTCATCAATTAATAACTAAGTGTAAAAGTTAGTGGGTCTTTTTCAAAACATAAAAAAGACTCTTACCTCCAATGATCAGATGGTAAAAAATCTGGAGTATAGGCCAGGTACAAAACTATGAGTAGAGTACTTTTAACCAAATGAGGTAGAAAAATAAGCGAATATAATATATCCTAACCATACATTGCTTTGGGCTTCCCTGGTGGCCCAGTAGTAAAAAAAATTTCCTGTAATTCAGGAGATGCAGGGTTCAATCTCTGGGCTGGAAAGTTCCTCTGGAGAAGGAAATGGCAACCTACTTCAGTACTTTTGCCTGGGAAATCTCATGGCCAGAGGAGCATGGTGGGCTACAGTCTGTGGGGTTGCAAAAGCGTAGGACATGACTTAGTCATTAAACCACCATACCTTGCATTTGGTTTAGAGAAAGAGTTCATAATAGAATTCAAAACCATAAATCATAAAACAAAAGAAAGATTCTTTTTTAGTAATAAGGATAGATAAGAATATATTATTTGGCCAGTTTTCTTTTTCCTGAGACCTTTTAAAGCTCTAGCGAAGATACAGCATATGGCATAATAGCTTCAATTGCTGTTAGTACTTGTCCATTGTCATTTAACATAACCCATTAGTTCTATAGGAGCAGACATAATGATATATATATGTGTGTGTGTGTGTGTATACATGCTGAGTCACTCAGTCATGCCCAACTGTGCAACCCCATGGACTGTAGCTCCTCTGTCCATGTCAGGTTCCTCTGTCCATGGGGATTCCTCAGGCAAGAATACTGGAGTGGATTGCCATGCCCTTCTCTGAGGGATCTTGCCAACCCAGGAATTGAACCCAGGTCTCCTGCATTGCATACCGATTCTCTACCATCTGAGCCACCAGGGAAGCCCATATATATATGGACCTTCATCCTTATGTTCTTTATATCTACCAGGTTGCTATTAATTTCTGCTACTACTGTATGGAAGCAATGTGTATGCATGTGTATGTGTCAGTGATGGAGGGAGTTATGTATTTGTATTTTTTTTTTTTTTAATTTACTAACATGTCCAGACGTGGCAGATGTGTTAATTTAGAGAAATCACTCACTAATTATATATAAACAAGGAACCTTAATTGAGCAATAAATTTTCATTAAGACACATAAAATAGCAACAAAAAAAGAAACATTAGCCAAGTAATACATGCTACAAATTGTATTGCCAGAAGCATAAAGAAAAAAATTTAGACTTACCTTTTATTTTCAAAGAAAATGATCATTAGGGTAGGAAAGTATAAAAGAATAAAAAAGTAAAGTACTGTTTTGATAAGATTGTGGGAAAACAACTGTTTAAGATCAGTACCTGAACACTAGCTTTGTCCTTGCTCCTTCAGGCTATTGACATATGTTTATTAAATGCCTACCACTTCTATAGTATTTTATATTTATTCCCCTTATACTTGTTTATAATCCTTTGAAGTTTAATTCCCAGAATTTTAAAACTTGAGACAGAAAATTGAAATAAGATAAATAAGAAGCAGAACCAAGGAGCCAACCTAGGGTTCAGGCCCTTAATTTCCTAGTTCTTGACTCTCTACCAACCATCACTGAAAACTGATGAATCACCTTGAGGATAACATAGTGCTTCTTAATATATAATGAAGTATTTTAACACATACTTACCACTTATCCATGATATTTACCTCTTTAGAAGCTCTGAAAGATTAGAAATACTCAAAGACATTTTTTTTTTGTCATATGGAGTTAAGTATGTCAGACAAAGAGAAATATCATATGATATTGCTTATATGCAGAACTAAAAAATTCTAAAAATGAACTTATTTACGAAAACAGAAATGAACTCACAGACTTAGAGAATGAATTTATGGTTACTGGGGGAAGAATGGTGGGGAAGGATAATTAGAGAGTTTGGGATTGACTTGTACATGCTGCTGTGTTTAAAACTGATAACCTACAAGGACCTACTGTATAGTAAAGGGAACTCTGCTCAATATTCTGTAACAACTTAATTGGGAAAACAATTTGAAAAAGAATTGATACATGAATATTTATAACTGAATCACTTGTTATACATCTGAAACTAATACAACATTGTTAATCAACTGTACTTCATTATAAAATAAAAAAATGTATTTTTAAAAGGCATAATTTTGTTAAAAGTAAATGAGGTGATTCTAAATGCCAGAACCATGAGCAAGTGAATTTCAGGCTAATGTCAAGAAAATTTTGATAAAAATTTCAAACAGATGATTTATAAGCATTTAGAAAGACAGTTAATCACCCATGAAATCCAATGAGAATATTCAAAATTCCTCATTTAATTATAGTTATTTTTTGATAGGCAAGTAGAGGAAAAGGGTTGATTCCTCCATTCAGTCATTCAGACTTTTATTCAGCAATTAGTTTTTGAGTTCAAGGCATTCTTCAAAGGACAAGGGATAGGCTGGTGAATAAAGCACAAAAGGCCCAACCCTCTTGGTAAGAAATGAAAGTATAAAAACATAATTGCTTAATATAAGTTTACATCTATATCTATAAATAAATAAATAAATAAATACACACACACACACACACACACACACACACACACACACACACACACATATGGAGAAGGCAAAGACACCCCACTCCAGTACTTTTGCCTGGAAAATCCCATTTATGGAGGAGCCTGGTGGGCTGCAATCCATGGGATCGCTAAGAGTCAGACATGACGGAGCGATTTCACTTTCACTTTTCACTTTCATGCATTGGAGAAGGAAATGGCAACCCACTGCAGTGTTCTTGCCTGGAGAATCCTAGGGACGGAGGAGCCTGTTGAGCTGCCATCAATCGGGTCGCACAGAGTCAGACACAACTGAAGCGACTCAGCAGCAGCATATACACATATGCCTGTATCTATCATCTATCTGTATATAAATTATTGATTATCTCTCTACTTGTACATGATATATGTTATAGGAAACCTGGCAGGCTACAGTCCGTGGGGTCACAAAGAGTCAGACATGACTGAGCGACTAACACACACACTCACACACACAGACATATGATATGCCATGTCAAGTAATGTGTAGGGAGATGAAAAAATGATGTTAATAGAAGGGGCATGTTCTTTGAAACAGGATAACTAGGGAAGGCATCTACTAGGATATTGGAGAAGGAAATGGCAACCCACTCTAATATTCTTGCCTGGGAAGTCCCAGGGACAGAGAAGCCTGGTGGGCTACAGTCCAGGTGGTTGCAAAGAGTTGGACACAGGTGAGTGACCGAACACACTACTAGGATATATTTGAGTAGAGCTTGTACACTGAGAAGAAAGCTATGTTCCATGAAGGACGTTTCATGCAAGAAAATCAGCAATTAGAAAATTTCTTTCAAAAGGTAAAAAGACTGGTTTCAAAAGTTTTAAAAGCCTGGTTGGAGGTAATTAGAGGTCAGATCATGTGGGGACTTATAGTAATGACACTGATGCATTATGATCAGAGCTGTAACTTAATCATATTTGAAAGATTGTTTTAGATCTGGAGCAGCAAACAGTCAGAAGGAGGACAGAAAAGCACAGACCAGATATGAAACGCTAAAGATATTTTAGCATTTTAAAAGAGTAAAATAATTTTAGCATAGGTATTAATATTTTTTTCATATTTTGATCAATTGATAATTTTGAACTTCCTGATAATATGGTTCGCTACATTTAATAACTTCTCAATGAGAATCCCAAGAGAATGTTGATTAGTGATTCAGTATCAACTTGGACTGAACTGAGGCACAGGACCTGGTTCTTAATATTATCCTGTTGAGCATCTTTATCTATAATTTAGCTGGGTGCATGAAAAACATGCTACTGGAATTCACATATCACCTGAAGCTGGTGGAAAGCCAATGAAGTACGTAGACAGGCTATAAAATTACAAGAGACCCGAACATAGTCATATTTTCCAGAGAAACTACTTTGCTGCAGAGAGACAAATATAGGATAAAAATTCCAGACAAAGCCAAGATCATCAACCCTACAAAACTCCAAGTCCCATGGAAAGTTTAAGCAACATAACAGAGATAAGTCTATAGCTACAATAGCAGAGAAAAACTAGAAAGAATGCCATCAATATGTCAAAAAATTTCAGAAATTTCTGACAGCAAAGAAGAGCACTTCAGTTTCAGATTCTACAGAGAAACCACAGGTCAAATCAATAACAAAAAATACATTGTTGATGCAGTAGAAATATTTCAAGGGATATATAAACCAAACAACAGAATAGTATTGAACTCTATTACATTCACTGGAGTTATTAACTGGGAAGTTGTAGTATAAGTAGTTTGCTAGTCACTGTTAGCACTGAAGAATGAGGGAGAGGATTTTGGGAAGTTATAAAGTCTATACAATCCTGCACCATCCATACATTCAGAATTATATACATACAACCAACACTGGTGAACAAGAATTAGACATTAAAAATAAAGAAAAACAATCAGAAAAAAGAGCTAATTCCATGAAGGAAAGTCAACAAGCTATAAAAATTAACATTAAATAAATCTAATAGTATACCATTTAGAAGTTTTTAGAAAAAACTTTATGTAAATAATTGTTGTTGTTTGTTGTTTAGTCATGCATGCTCAGTTGCTCAGTGATAAGGCTCCTCTGTCCATGGAATTTCCATGGCAAGAATACTGGAGTGGGTTACCATTTCCTTCTCTTCCTCTTCCCTACCCAGGAATTAATTGAACCCATTCTCCTGCCTCTCCTGCATCTCCCGCATTGGCAAGCAGATTCTTTACCACTGCACCACCCATTCTAATCTTGGCTTTCCTCATCTAGAGGAGGAAATGGCAACCCACTCCACTATTCTTGCTTGGGAAATTCCATGGACAGAGAATCTTGGCAGGCTAGTCCATGGGGTCACAAAGATTCAGATACAACTGAGCATGTCCACATGTTGTTTAGTTGCTAAGCAGTGTCCAACTCTTTTGTGACCCTATGGACTGTAGCTTGCCATGCTCCTCTGTTCATGGGATTTCCCAGGCAGGAATAATGGAGTGGGTTGCCATTTCCTTCTCCAGAGGATCTTCCTGACCCAGGAATCAAACTGGTGTCTCCTGCATTGGCAGGCAGAGTATGACTGAGCCACCTGGGAAGCACTGACAAATACCCAATGACACTGATGGGCATCTAGTCAGAAAAGGAATTCATATGGTATTGGAACATCATGTTGCCTTCAAATATCGTCAGAACAAAGTTTTGAGTAATGGAAATATACCTCAGTATTTTTATAGTCAGAAAAAATTCATTAAACCATAAAGCAATGCATGTTCTTATATCTAGGAAACAATCTTTGAGCATCTATTGAGGAAACTATCGTATCTAGGCAACAAATAAATCCCTAAAAATAAAGAATGAAATAATTTAGAAAACTATAGCATAAAACATAACTTATAGGGGACTTTGTGTTCAATCTCTAATTGGGGCAAATTAATTTTTAAAATTACATTTAGGTAAAGAAAGTAGACTATATATAATGATAATTCACCTGACAAAACCAAGTTATAGGAATAGGGATAAAAGGTGGGAAGAAATAACAATATCCTTAAATCTCTCACTTTTCATAATTGAGAGGCAAAAGGTACAGTCAATAATATAAATATGTTGGAAATTATTCTAATTATTTTCCCATAATTTATCATCAGTTAAATATCATCATCCATAAATTAATATTTTCCATGAATATAGTGATTGTTTTCAGTATAGCAAAATGTCTTCACATAAAAACATCTGGAATATGAGAGCTTATAAAAGGATGTATCCATTAAAATTACATCTGCATAAGAAGATATCTCAACAACAATTGAGAAACTACCTATATGAATGTGTTTTAGTTACCCACAAAGTTTTATTTCTCATTCAAATGTCTGGAGATTTGTCATTCAAGTTGGGGTTATTGTTCCTTCAAGTTAATAACTAGTTGCCTTCCCTATTTCCAGTGAAATCTTCCTAGAATAATGTCCTTATACTTATACTCAGGATGTTTACATAAGCTCCATATATTTATAACCAAATTTCAAGCACATTTTAAAGAAATCAATGAAAGGAGGAAGTTGGAGGAAGGCAGAGAGGGACACATCTCTTTTTAAAGATACTTCTGAATTTAGCACAGACTGCATCCTTCTATATTCAATTTACTAGCACTTGGTCCATTATCTGTACTCAGCTGCATTGGAGGGAAGAATGTAGTCTTTCTTCTGGACCACCACAATAAAATGATATGAAAAATTTTATGATAAAAATAAACTTTTAGCCCCCAAAATTGAGTGGACTTGAAATTTTTACTAATGTATTCAGCATCTGACGCATAGTAGAATGATGACAATAACTTTGTGATCCTAGAGAGATAAACTGATTTCCATGTTTATAAACTTTTGAAAGGGAAGTGGCAGAATAAACCATGGAGAATATAAACATTTGCACATTTGTCTGAAAATAGAATTGGATATTCTCTATGTTCTGTGAAAACACAGAACATTAGTGATTTTTAAGCAGAGTTAGCAGTGTGAAGTGCTAGTGCTAAGTCGCTTCAGTGACCCTATGGACTGCAGCCTGCCAGGCTCTTCTGTCCATGGGATTATCCAGGCAAGAATACTAGAGTGTGTTGCCATGCTCTTCTTCAGGGTATCTTCCCAACCCAGGGATCAAACCCACGTTTCTTTCATCTTCTGCATTGGCAGGTGGGTCCTTTACCACTGGCACCACCTGGGAAGCAGTGTGGTATAGCGAATTGACTAATCTTTACAATCCATTTCGGATTTTTCCTATATTGATAACATAGAAAAATGTTTTATTAGTAAAACCTTAAATAGCAAAATTATAGATTGAACATATAAGAGTTATAAGTAAGAGACAAAAATATAGCTGTTTCTTTCTTGTGCTGGTTAAACTCTTACATTTTAATAAACAAACATTTTTAAGATAAATGTACATCTATGAAGTGAACATGGGAATATCACAGGAAGATAAAAAAGGAATAACCAAAATTAAAGAGGGAAACACATGAAGTAATTTGCCATAAGTTCAAATCTCATGAGTAATGGATTTTAAATCCTAGTATCTCACAGGTCAATTAACAATAAATTTTTTTAGGCTCATATTTATTTTCTTAGGATTGTTTTACAGGTCTTCTCTACTGATAAGAATGCTCCAAATTCATTTATTAACATACTACATTTATCTATTCAGACATATTTTATTCTGATTTAGACAGCTCACATAATTTTTATTATAAATCACTGAGGTAAGAGTACTAATGATTAGAAGCATGCTACTCTTTACCCTTTTTTTCCATGGTGTAAGCTCTTCATCATGATTTTGATTCCTTCAAGTAAAAGTAGATCTTATCTCCTTAACTCCAAACCAAACAGGAAAATTTCAGTAACTGGAGAGGTCCAAGGAGAAACCCTTAACACTCAATGTGTCAACAGAAATTTAGAGGCTATGGACCTATTTACTAATGAACTAAGATATTTAGGGAAAAAAACCCAAAACAACCCGCAAACAAACAGATTCTATTAGAAAAACATGCTTAATCTTGAATACTTTCTGCAATCCTCATCCTTTAAAGCTATAGTCCAGATGTTCTACATGTAGTGTTTTGCATGAGCAAGTATTTGCATGGCCTTAGAATGGCAGAAGGAGAAGACTCTTAAGAGTCCCTTGGACTGCAAGGAGATCCAACCAGTCCATTCTCAAGGAGATCAACCCTGGGATTTCTTTGGAA
Organism: Budorcas taxicolor; assembly: GCF_023091745.1. NCBI lineage: Eukaryota > Metazoa > Chordata > Mammalia > Artiodactyla > Bovidae > Budorcas > Budorcas taxicolor. Next base: position 63,907,224 of record NC_068923.1, on the reverse strand, counting down.
AGAATGATGCTAAAGCTGAAACTCCAGTCGTTTGGCCACCTCATGCGAAGAGTTGACTCATTGGAAAAGACTCTGATGCTGGGAGGGATTGGGGGCAGGAGGAGAAGGGGATGATAGAGGATGAGATGGCTGGATGGCATCACTGACTCGATGGACGTGAGTCTGAGTGAACTCCGGGAGTTGGTGATGGACAGGGAGGCCTGGCGTGCTACGATTCATGGTGTCGTAAAGAGTCGGACACGACTGAGCGACTGAACTGAACTGAACTGAGAATGGCAGAAAGAGAATTTGGTTGGCATTGTCGAGGCTATAATTTATCCCTGACAGTGCTGCTGCTGCTGTTAATTTGCTTCTGTCGTGTCTGACTCTGTGCGACCCCATAGACGGCAGCCCACCAGGCTCCCCCGTCCCTGGGATTCTCCAGGCAAGAACACTGCAGTGGGTTGCCATTTTCTTCTTCAATGCATAAAAGTGAAAAGTGAAAGTGAAGTCGCTCAGTCTTGTCTGATTCTTCGCGACCCCATGAACAGCAGCCTACCAGGCTCCTCCGTCCATGGGATTTTCCATGCAAGAACACTGGAGTGGGTTGCCATTGCCTTCTGCATGACACAGTGCAGTATATACCTAATCTCTGAAATTGCATCTCTACTAAACTTCAAGTTCATTTAAATATTCTACTTTGTTGTAACACTTTGCAGATTGTGAGCTTCCCTGGTGGCTCAACTGGTAAAGAATCCACCTGCAATGTGGGAGACCTGGATTTTATCCCTGGGTTGGGAAGATCCCCTGGAGAAGGGAAAGGCTACCCATTCCAGTGTTCTGGCCTAGAGAATTCCATGGACTGTAGAGTCCATGGGGTCTCAAAGAGTCAGACATGACTGAGCAACTTTCACTTTCTTCACTTTTGCAGATTGTCCCTTTTTAATTTTATATTGCCTTCATGATTAAACTTTATTGTTTTCCCCTTTAATTTTATATCACACTACATTGTAAAAATGATACAGGATAATGTGTGGGCATTAAGTAAATTAATTTTGGTGTGAACAATTCCATGTATCATTTAAAGTAATCATGTAATTCTTAGATTTTTGAGAAAGTGAGACTAATTCATTGGGTTAGTGACTGTCAATTATTTCCTTTGTCTGTGGCCATACCATCCAGACACTGAATCTTGTCTGATCTCAGAAGCTAAGCAAGGTTAGGCCTAGTTAGTACTTGGATTCATTGAGTTACTGACTGTCAATTATTTCCTTTAAATACTATTTTTAATAGTATTTATCTCTATCTTGGGCTTCCCTGGTGACTCAGCTGGTAAAGAATCTGCCTGCAATGCAAGAGACCTGGGTTCAATCCCTGGGTTAGGAAGATCCCCTGGGGAAGGGAAAGGCTACCCACTCTAGTATTCTGGCCTGGAAAATTCCATGTACTGTATAGTCCATGGGGTCACAAAGAGTCAGACACAACTGAGCAACTTTCACTCACTCAGTCATCTTTATCTTAGATTTTTGAGGAAGTGAGACTAATTCATTCAGTTAATGACTGTCAATCATTTCCTTTAAATACTATTTTTAATAATATTTATCTTATCTTTAAATATCATCATTTTTATTAAATATTAACATGAAACTAGCAGAGACTGCTAATTATTTTCAATACCTTTTCACTTCTAAAGAAAGTTAAATATTTAACTGATGTTATAGTCACCTCTACTAAAGACCACGTTGTCATCCTCCTTTGCATTTTGGAGGAGTTTTGAGATTACAGTCAACTATTGGGGCATAAATGGGATTTGTATGTGGTAGCTATGGAGAATCTTCCTAAAGAGATACCAAATAGCACCTCAATCCTGTTATTTTTGATGCTTTCTTCCATCTTATTACCTTAAGCACAGATGTTACTCTGGAACATGATAATAAGTTCCAGACTCTGGACAAGGCTGAATAATAAACTGAATTTCTGGAGATAATTTTTGCCATTATGCCAGTGTAAATTTTGGGGATTTTTCAACTGCTTGTGAACAATCTGTATCAGGGCTTCCCTGGTAGCTCAGATAGTAAAGAATCTGCCTGTAATATGGGAAACCCAGATTCCATCCCTGGATCAGGAAGATCCCATGGAGAAGGGAAAGGCTGCCCACTCCAATATTCTTACCTAGAGACTTCCATGGATGTAGGAGCTTGGTGGGTACAGTCCATGGAGTTGCAAAGAGTTGGACCCAACTGATTGACTAACACTTTCACTTTCAGATCTATATCTAAATTACATATATCATGTTCCTTTAGATAAAGTTTATTTCTAGACTTGAACTATTCTTTCTTAATGTAGATGTACTAGCTTAGTATAAACAAGAACAAAGCTTTATTTTATATACAGTCAATTTATTATTAGCCAAGTCAATAAGAAAATTGCTATTATTCAGGAACGATGAGATTAACTTTACTAGGAACCAAAGTGTAAATATTCAAGTATGAGGAATCTATTTTCATTTCAGAAATTGGTACTGCAATCCTTTGTCTCCTCTCTCCAAGGTACTTTCCACAGTGGTCTTATTCAACATGATGTACTAATGTAGTAATATTGATATGCTAATGAGACTCAGAGTTATGGATTCAGTACCTTCCTCCCCTGAACTTCAAACATGTATATCTATACTTTTCTACTTCATGTATCCACTTAGGTTTCCAATAATTACTGCAAATGCTGCATAGAAATAAGAATACTTGATTTCTATACATAAATTCAATCTTTTGTTTAAGAATTCTGTTTTTCTTCTTTTCCTCACCCTTTTATTTCCAAAGTACTAGCAAATTTCAATGACTTTATTTAAAGACAACATCAAAATTTCACTCTCTCTACTACTGCCCTTTATATAAACCCAATCATCAGATCCCCAGGATTAACAGAGTAGTATTTTATCCTGACTCCCTTCAAAATTTAGTTTTACAATTTATTCTCCATATATCAGTTTCTTCATTTCCTATACATCAGCCAGAATGATCTTTCTACAGATACTCAGATCCTGAAGATACCCTGCTTAAACCCTCTGTGGATTCCCATTACTGTAAGAATAAAATTCAAACTTCATATGATATTCTAAAAAGTTTGACATTAACTGAGGCCCTGTTGGTTGATTTCATTTCCTGAAATCTGACATCCTCGCTGAAGTCCAATCACACTGGCCTATTTTCTGGTTCTGCAGCTACCAAATTTTATTCCTCGAGGGCTTTATAAGACCTGTTTCCTCTTTCTGGTCTATTTGTATCCAAGCTTTTGTCATGTCTGGCTATTTCTTGTCATTTAAGTGTGATACTGACTATCACTAGGGTAACACTTTTCTTGGAAATTTACCTGAACATACCTATCCATTAAAAAAAAATTTATTAACCTATTTTCTTTTTATCATGCAATTTATCACTACTGATCAATCTCATTATATTTTTTGCTTGTTTGTCTCTCTCCTTTTTTCAGAGTGTAAGATTTATGAACTAGTGATCTCTTCTTCTTTATCTAAATTCTCCTGAACAGTACTTGACGTGCAGTGAGTCAATGAATATTTAAAGTAAATTAAGGAGTATTACTTGGAAACTTGTCCTGAAGTCTAGAGTGTTGACTGAGGGTATTGCCTTTATTCCACATTGCTAATTTTTGCCTTTAGATTAGTTATAAGTAATGAAATAGAATTTTTAGATTTCACGTTGCTCTTGATTCATGCAAATAGAGAAAATATTCTTTATCTGCAGACATTGTCATTGGTTGTCATTGGTTGATGAATTAGCCAATGACAGGTGTTCAGTTCACTTCAGTCACTCAGTCCTGTCTGACTCTTTGCGTGCCCATGGACTGCTACATGCCAGGCCTCCCTGTCCATCACCAACTCCCAGAGTTTACTCAAACTCATGTCCTTTAAGTCAATGATGCCATCCAACCATCTCATCCTCTCTTGTCCCCTTCTCTTCCAACCTTCTATCTTTCCCAGCATCAGGGTCTATTCCAATGAGTCAGTTCTTTGCATCAGGTGGCCAAAGCATTGGAGTTTCAGCTTCAGCACAGTTCTTCCAATGAATATTCAGGACTGATTTCCTTTAGGATGGACTGGTTGGGTATCCTAGCTGTCCAAGGGACTCTAAAGACAGGCATCAGTTCAGTTCAGTTCAGTCACTCAGTTGTGTCCGACTCTTTGCGACCCCATGAATTGCAGCATGCCAGGGCTCCCTGTCCATCACCAACTCCCGGAGTTCACTCAGACTCATGTCCATCGAGTCCGTGATGCCATCCAGCCATCTCATCCTCTGCGTCCCCTTCTCCCCCGGCCCCCAATCCCTCCTAGCATCAGAGTCTTTTCCAATGAGTCAACTCTTCTCATGAGGTGGCCAAAGTACTGGAGCTTCAGCTTTAGCATCATTCCTTCCAAAGAAATCCCAGGGCTGATCTCCTTCAGAATGGACTGGTTGGATCTCCTTGCAGACCAAGGGACTCTCAAGAGTCTTCTCCAACACCGCAGTTCAAAAGCATCAATTCTTCGGCACTCAGCCTTCTTCACAGTCCAACTCTCACATCCATACATGACCACTGGGAAAACCATAGCCTTGACTAGACGGATCTTAGTCGGCAAAGTAATGTCTCTGCTTTTGAATATGCTATCTAGGTTGGTCATACCTTTTCTTCCAAGGAGTAAGCGTCTTTTAATTTCATTGCTGCAATCACCATCTGCAGTGATTTTGGAGCCCCCCAAAATGAAGTCTGACACTGTTTCCACTGTTTCCCCATCTATTTGCCATGAAGTGATTGGACCAGCTGCCATGATCTTCGTTTTCTGAATGTTGAGCTTTAAGCCAACTTTTTCACTCTCCGCTTTCACTTTCATCAAGAGGCTTTTTATCTCCTCTTCACTTTCTGCCATAAGGGTGGTGTCATCTGCATATCTGAGGTTATTGATATTTCTCCTGGCAATCTTGATTCCAGCTTGTGTTTCTTCCAGTCCAGCGTTTCTCATGATGTACTCTGCATATAAGTTAAATAATCAAGGTGACAATATACAGCCTTGACGTACTCCTTTCCCTATTTGGAACCAGTCTGTTGTTCCATGTCCAAGAAGTTTCAGAAAGCAGGAGTAGCCTCTTCTTTTATAATATAGTTTCTTGAAAAAGAAGAAAGTCAATTTAGCTTACTGAGAGTTTTACTCTTTAGATCTCAAACTTCATTTTTTCCCAGTAATAGAGCTTATAAAGAAATAGATTAAATTAATGTTACAGTGTTTCACTTAAATGGATGATTATTAAAAAAATCATTCAAATTAGTCATCACCAGTTTGAAGGCCAAGAAAAGTAGAGCTACATAGGTTAAGTTCCTATTTTCTGCTTGTTTTATCCTCTGTAACACTTGGATGGTTCTAATGTGTGTGCACACACAAGTACCACACACACAATTAAATGGTGCACCTAAAAACTGAGCAAGATAATTGTTTCATTTAAAAATAAACATTTAAGCATCTTAAAAAGGTGAAGAAATTGAAACTATGGGAAACAAAATATAGCCATGAAGGTTGTTAACTTTGTAATTATATATATTATGTTTTTATAAAAGAAGACTCTTAAAAGTACCTTGGGGGCTGCAAAGAGATGAAGCCAGTCAATCTTTAAGGATATCAACCATAAGTATTCATTTTAAGGACTGAGGCTGAAGTTCCAATACTTTGGCTACCTGATGCGAAGGAGGTGGAGGAGGACAAGATGGTTAGATAACATCACTGGCTCAATGGACATGAATTTTAGCAAACTCCAGGAGATAATGGAGGACAGAGGAGCCTGGAGTGCTGCAGTACCTGGGGTTGCAAAGAGTTGGACATGACTTAGCGACTGAACATCAACAATAACAACCATTGTTTGATTACTGGTCCTTATTGGCAAGGCTGCTCATTTGAAATATGCTGGTCATTTGAAACTAGGTCATCCAAGTTCTATTCAGGAAATTTATATAACTGACTAGTTCAAAATATTGTCTAATTTGCACAAAATATTATAAATTGGTTGTTTTCTTTTAATTCACTGTATTTTAGTTACTTAGAACAAGAGACTTGAATTTAATTATTATTTTAGAAATAAAATATTTTGTTTGATAGTAAAAGTGGAATCATAACCTTATTTTCTAGGCTGTGAGTACCACTTACAGTGTGGTTTGCAGCAGTGGTTTAATTCCATTTAAAGATCACAGAAAGGACATCCAGAACACTGAGAAATGACTTCTAATTATCTGCTGTCTCAAATATATCATGGTGTGTTTCCATTCACAGGCTATTGGACCATAATTCAGTTTTGAAGTTAAGTCTGTGCTTCATTTATGGGGCAAAATCTTGGAGAAGCTGGTTATGACTAGGAAATGCAGAGGGAAATCTGGCTCAGCATCAAGTATTTATTATATCCCCTTCTTTAAATAAATAATCCTCTTTGTTAGGAAGAAAACCTATTGGACATTAAGAACTATTTATGTTTGTACTTCTCCTAGATAATTGTATAGATTTCCTTACAGAGTTAACTATAACTTTCATCTAACCAGTACCAAATTAAATTCAATAAATTTTCCATATATTATACACTCAAGTGCTACAAGGTTGACATTTTATTAAAAAGTTATTCATTCTTTCAAAATGGTATAGAAAACCCATACTCTCGTGAAATATTCTACCTTAGGACGGACTGACTGCATAGCACTATAAAACTAGTTAAGTTAAGAATATTCCTTCATTTAATTAAAGAGTAATCATTTAATATTGACCCTGGGATTGCATATAATCCACAAGCTATGACTCTGGACTTGAGGCAGTCATATTGGGTCTGAATTTTATGCCTATAGTACTTTGAGATCTATGATGTTGAGGCTGATTTTTTACATATTTGTAAGATGGGACCAAATTCATTGTCTACCTTATAGGCTAGTTGTGAGAATTCTATGAATAGCTCACCTCTGAAAACTGGGAAACAAAGTTGTCTTTCTTGACTGTCTCCCTCTTTCTCTGCACTTTCCTTGTTAGATGAAGTACCCTATATAAAAGGTAGAACTGGGCTCCTTCACAAGGGCAGAGGTTCTGAATATTACATCCTATAAGTGTAGGGGAGTTTGTTTACCATGATTGGAAACTTAACCAAAAAGAAATGTCAGACAGGAAATAGCCAGACATATAAATTCCCTTGCAATCCTTCAAGTCTTCCATCTGAGTAAACACAACTGCTGAAAAATCTGCTGAGTTCTTTTTAGACATCACTGAGGCAGGTGCCAACAGGGTGAAAATCATGTTGCTTCAGATCTTTCCTTATCTCATTTCCCTTTTCCCTCCCCCATTATTATCCTAAACTTGTACCTTCCAAATATGCTTTCTAGAGGACACAGCTTAAAAAGTAGAATATTCAGCAAGTTGATTATTTATATGCTTAAGGAATTTTGGGGCTTCCCTGATGGCTCAGCTGATAAAGAATCCACATGCAATGTGGGAGACCTGGGTTTGATCCCTGGGTCAGAGAGAGCCCCTGGAGAAGGTAACAGTTACACTCCAGTAATCTGGCCTGGAGAACTCCATTGACTGTACAGTCCATGGGGTCACAGAGAGTTGGACATAACTGAGTGACTTGCACTTAAGTTCACTTAGGAATTATTATTATTTGATTTATTGAGATTATAGAATGGTAGTAAAAAGTTGTGTATTATATAACATTTCCCCTTATTACAAAATTGCATCATGAAAAATTAGTGTATTATTGAGGTGAAGGCTTAGAAATTACTGTTACATGTGGGATAGCTAAACACTACTTTGAATTTTTTCTTTGTTTTTTTTTTTTTTTAATTTTGACAATGAGGCAATAAAATTCAATGTGAGATATTGTTTAGAAGTAGCATGAAGATATGGATAGTTTATTTAACTAGTTCTTTTTTTGCTTTTTGTTTTTTCACTTGTGTTGAGGATAAATTTTTACTGTAAATCCTGGGCAGCAGTTTCCTTATGGAATAAATTAAAGAATGCACAACTGGTTGTGGGAAGAGAGACAGCCCTGCATAGATTGTGGATTTTTAAAAAGATGTTTAAGTCTGAATTTTTATTTCTATGTTCTGAGTTACATCTTTTTTTTTATTAGTGGACATCTGTATGTTGAGCCCTCTCATCTGAAAAAAAAAAAAAGACAAAAAAACACAAGAATTGCAGTAGATAATAAAAATCACTAGAAATGTTAAAAAAATATACAGCCAGGAAAATCTACAAGAATATTGACTATTTAAGACAGTAAATGTAATACCTGTGTAGTTTAAAATATACATCAAAGTAAAATGAATGTAAGCAATAACAATAAATCTGAAATGGGAAACGGCCTCTAACAATATGGGAAAAGATTGAAGGTAAGAGCAGAAGGGGACAATTGAGGGTGAGATGATTGGGTGGCATCACCAACTCAAAGGACCTGAGTTTAAGCAAATTCCAGGAAATGGTGAAGGACAGGCAAGCCTGGTGTGCTACAGTGCATGGAGTCACAAAGTTTGACACAACTTAGCGACTGAACAACAACAATACTGCAGGAAGAGGTGAAGACAACTTGTATCCAGTATAATCTCAAAAATAATGGTGGTAATATCTAGTATAAAAGAACAGTAGAAGAATTTAATAAGCAAATTATAGAAAACACAAAATGAATACTTTGTGAATTCTAAGAAAGAAGTGAAAGTGCTAATCATTCAATCATATCCCACTCTTTGCGACCCAAGGGACTGTACGCCACTACGCTCCTCTGTCTGTAGAATTCTCTAGGCAAGAATACTGGTGGAGGTAGCCATTCCCTTCTCCAGGAGATCTTCCCGATCTGGGGATTGAAGCTGGGTCTCTCTGCATTGCAGGCAGATTCTTTACCATCTGAGCTACCAGGGAAGCCCTTAAGGATACATAGAAGAAATTAAAACTAAGGATAATAAAACTAAACAGGAAACAAGTGAGCCTAATTGAAAACATAGGTAGATAACATATTAAAACCTGTTTCAGTAATTATTATAAATGTAAGTAGACTGAACAGTTTGTTGTAACTAAGATAGCCAGATTCAATTTTAAAAAAATCTACATGCTGTTTTTGTGACACACTTAAAACAGAAAATTGAATGATAGAAAAAAATGTAACCTGAAAATATCACAACAAACCAAAAAACTGATGTAGCTATGCTAATATAAATTTTTAGTGATAAAGAGAGATAATTTTAAAAACTAAAGGGGTAAACCTAACAGGAAATTGTCACAAATAAAAATTTGACCAATGTGGCTATGGAGAAATGTGTTTTCAAAGATGAAAAAGTGCATATATTTTTGTCAGGTATACATGTAACAGTTACCATAATTGGCAAATCCAGAGCCATACAGAAAACATAAATAAATAAATTTTACAATTATTCTTCATCTAATCTTATACTAGTCTGAATTTGTTAGAAAATATTAATAAAAAGATAACTGGAAAAAATACAAGTACCTAGAAAAATTTTAAATATACTTCAAAAATGAAATATGAATGACAAAGTTTAAAGTATAGGCTGAGATTAGTAAAACATTATATTTTTAAATGATTAATAACGAGAATAAGGAAAAGCACACTTTGGGGCTATAATTAAATAAACACTCCAAGAGATATTTATAACTTTAACGTGTGTATTAGAAAATAACAAGATGTGAAATTAACTAACCTAAGCACTTCCATTTCAGAAAGCTAGAAAACAAAGGGAAAATTCTCTCCCTGAGGAAAAAAACAAACAAACAGATAGGCAGAAACCAAAGATCAGACGAGAAATAAATGAAATCAATAAATTACAGAGAACATTAGCAAAGGATCTTTTATTAAAAAAATAATTTATTTTTGTAAATAATGAGGAAAACACAGTTAACCAAAACTAGGGATGATGAAGTGAACAGTACTAGGAGTTCTACTACAAAAAATTAATAAGATGATACTGTGAATAACTGTATGTCAAGGGATTTCATAACTTAAAGGCATAAATTCTTTGGAAAAACAATTATATTATGTGATAAAAGAATAAATAACAATTTTGGTTAGTCCAATATTTAGTAAAGAAATTTAATATATTGTTAAAAATCCTTCCTATAAAAGAAACTTGTCTAGTTTTAGATTCACCAGTTAATGCTCCCAGGGCAACAGCAATGAACATTTATCTTGAATAAAGTTTTCCAAGGAATACAGAATAAAGCAATATTTCTTAACAATTGTTGTAACAACAACAGTAGATAGGTGCTTTTTGTATGTGTTTTAAACATAGCAGTATGTCTGTGCCGCTCCCATACTACCAGTCCATTCCCTCTCCTCGCCCCTCCTTCCTTTAACCATAAACTCATTCTCTAAGTCTATGGGTATTTTTCTGTTTTGTAAGTTCATGTGTATCATTTTTAAAAGATTTTGCATATAAGCAATATCATATGATATTTGCCTTTCTCTGTCTTACTTCACTTAATATTATCTCTGGGTTGATCCATATTACTGCAGATTGAGTTATCCCATTCTTTTTAATGGCCGAGTAATATTCCATTGTGTATATGTACCACTTCTTCTTTACCCATTCATCTGTCAACAGACATTTAGGCTGCTTTCATGTACTGGCTAGTGTAAATAGTGCTGCAGTGACCATTGGGGTGCATGTGTCCCTTCCAACCATGTTTTTCCCCGGATATAGGCCCAGGTTTGGAATAGGTCACTTCAGATCGGTTGCTCAGTCGTGTCTGACTCTTTGTGACCCCCATGGACTGCAGCACCCTAGGCCTCTCTGTCCATCACTAATTCCTGGAGTTCACCCAAACTCATCTCCATTGAGTCAGTGATGCCATTCAACTATCTCATCCTCTGATGTCTCCTTCTCCTCTTGCCTTCAATCTTTCCCAGCATCAGGGTCTTTTCCAATGAGTCAGTTCTTCGCATCAGGTGGCCAAAGTATTGGAGTTTCAGCTTCAACATCAGTATTTCCAATGAACACTCAGGACTGATCTCCTTTCAGAGGAACTGGTTGGATCTCCTTTCAGTCCAAAGGACTCTCAAGAGTCTTCTCCAACACCACAGTTCAAAACAATCAATTCTTTGGTGCTCAGCTTTCTTTATAGTCCAACTCTCACATCCATACACGACTACCGGAAAAACCATAGCCTTGACTAAACGAACCTTTGTTGGCAAGGTAATGTCTCTGCTTTTTAATATGCTGTCTAGGTTGGTCATAACTTTTCTTCCAAGGAGCGTTAGGTCATATGATAACTCTATTTTTAGGTTTCTGAGGAACCTCCATTCTATTCTTCATAGTGGTTCTATGAAGTCACATCCCTAAAATAGTGTAGGAGGGTTCCTTTTTCTTCACACCCTCTATAGCATTTATTGTCTATAGACTTTTTGATGATGGCCATTCTGACGGGTGGGATATGATATCTCATTTTAGGTTTGATTTTCATTTCTCTAATAATTAGCAATGTTGAGCATCTTTTCATGTGCCTTTTGTCCATCTGTATGTCTTCTTTGGAGAAATGTCTATTTAGATCTCTGCTCATTTTTTCAGTTGAGTTTTTTTTTTTTTTTTTTAATACTAAGGTCATGAGCTCTTTGTAAATTTTGGAGAATAATCCCTTGTTGGTTGCATCACTGCAACTATTTTCCTCTATTCTGTGGGTTGTCTTTTCATTTTGCTTGTGTCTCCTTTGCTGTACAAAAGCTTTAGAGTTTAACTCGGCCTCATTTATTTATTTTTGCTTTTATTTCCATTACTCTGGGAGAGAGATCAAAAAAGATATTGTTGGCTGCAATTAATATCAAAAAGGGTTCTCCTTATATTTTCCTCTAAGAGTTCTATAGCATCTGGTCTTATATTTAGGTCTTTAACTCATTTTGAATTTATTTGTTTCATTTTTCTAAGTGTTCAGTCACCCAGTCATGTCTGACTTTTTGTGACCCCATGGACTATAGCCCACAAGGTTCCTCTGTCCATAGGATTTTCCAGGCAAGAATACTAGAGTGAGTGTCCATTTCCTTTTCCAGGGGATCATCCCAATCCAGGGAGTGAACCCATGTCTTTTGTGTCTACTGCTTTGGCAGGGTGGAGTCTTTACTACTGAGCAACCTAGGAAGTATTTTTCTATGTTCAACTGTCCAATTTTCCCAGAACCATTTATGAAATATTTGTCTTATTAATTATATTTTTTAGACTAGGTCTTCTCCTAAATAAGTTCTCCTAAAATAAGCTGTTACTTATTTTTTCCAATCGAAGTGTTTTGGATTTAGATAAATAAGTTAAATTCTTATTTTGAGTGAGTTTTATCTGACTATAATTTTCTTTATTCCTTGTAGTTTCTATTTTAGAAATTTTGTTGCCGTGTTGTTTAATGGCTAGATATTTGGAGCTCTTATAAACCATTGTGAATTCCAAACTTTAATACTATAGATCTATCTTATTTAATGGTTGGAGGTTAAATTCTGCTTTGCTCAATAAATCTGCTTACTTTTTTTAACATTTGGCATATGTTTTTTGGTCACTTTATTTTAGCCTTTTAAACTCAAATTAGGTTTATCTGTGGCATAAAGTATATAAATCTAATACAGAGAAAAAAAGTGTATGTAAAGTTAATATTGAAAACAACAACAAAGAAAATTAAAACCTTTCAGCAGACTAAAACACTTCCTTCAAAAAAGTTCAAAGTGGAGACAGTTGATTATAATACTCATAATATAACTACAAAATAAAAATATAATTGAGAAATTGTTTACATGAAGGAAAGCAAGAAATTCAAAACCAGATACAAGTGAAAAGAAAAATCAAGGAAATGTTAAATTTGAGCTTACTGAAATCAGAAAAGAAATTGAAGTAGCAATACTATTTGTAAATAAATACTAATCGCAAGATTTCTAAAATAGATGTGACAAAAATCACAGTAAAGAACATAGAATAGAAATGAAAGGAACTAACCAAAAAATAGTGATCTACACAGGCAAAAGACAAATATATTTCAAAATGTTAAAACTCAAAACTTTTAAGGAGAAAAACAGTATAATGCAGTAAAATAGCAATTGAAATCTGTAATTGGACAAGGCATCCTAACTGAACATATTGAAAGGGCACTAGTAAAATTGACCCAGGATGTTCAGGCAGGTTCTAGAAGCTAATTAAAAAAAAAAAAGTCTCTGTGTAGAGGGAAAAAAGGAAATTTGTCAAGAAAAGAATAGTTTCAGATGTGCCATCTTTTTTACTGAATCTGTAAAATACATATATGTTGATTTTCTCACATGAAACTATATATACCATATAAATATATATGAATGCATATATATGCACTATACAAATATATGTGACTATATATATATTCATATGTATGGACGCTGACCCATGAACAACATGAATTTGAACTTCATGGTTGCACTTATACATGGATTGTTTTCAGTAGTAAATACTACAGTACTATGTGTGATTAGTTGAATCTGTGGATGCTGACCTGTGGATATGAACCATGGATATGGATGAGCTGCATATACTGACGGCTAATTATAAGTTATATGTATATTTTCAGGTGTGTGGAGAGTTGGCAAACCTAACGCCTGGGTTGTTCAAGGATCAATTGCTTATTTATAAATATATATGAATATATAGTTATATGGATGCATATGAATATTTATGCACATATATATAATCTTTCTTTCTATATATATGTATACATGCATACATACATTTCAGTACTCTAAAATTAATCAAGTGATTAGTAAAAATATAAATGGATATTATGGGTGTGCATATTTGTAAGTCACCTAAATTACTATTCAAAGGTAGAAACAGTCAAGTCATATTGTTCAATCAAAGTTCCTTTGACAATTTAACCATAATGATAGATATTGAGCATTAGTATATTTTAATTAAAATGAGGTATGAAATTCTGTTCTATGTTATAGGCATTAAGTTGTTATTGGGATTGAAGATGAATAAAGTTCCCTGAAAAACACTAGGATTTAATTCACTTAAAAGCACCAAGTTAATTCTATCTTTCTTTTCTATTGTATTCATTTGCTAATGTTACTCATACTATTAAATAATTTCATCTATTTTAACCCCAATAAAATTTCTTGTTTTAGCAACACATATTTATATAATTGTTTTTAGGAAAAAGTAAATAAACAATAATAATTCACATATTAATAAAATATTGACAATTTATATTAAAACAAAGTTTTAGGGAAAAGTTCTATCGCAAAGTTCTCTTGCTCATCTGATATGTCAAATGTTTTAAGTCTCCTTTGAGAAGGAACACAACAAAAACACTTAAAATTCTGGAGAAATATGGGTGGTAGGGAGAAAATAATACAAAGCATTTGTTTCTAAGGGAAAAAGAAATACATTTGCGACGTTTGAGAAAACTTTTTAAATTATTTCTCAGGAAATCAATGACAAGTATTATTCTACTGATAAATATGGTTTGTTCCAACTTTGTAAATCAGATTTAAGCATTTGAAATGTAAGTAAATATGAAGACAGAAAGAAACACCACTCTGCTTGTAGTTCAACTTCCTAATTAGTTCCAAATACTTATTTGTAGTAAGAGCACCGAGGAAAGTTTGTTTCAGGGAAACAGAGAGAAAATAAGGGAGAAAATCTTTCCATTATTTTTTTTTTATAATGCTTCCATTTTAGTAAGCCCTAAGTATATTTGTATTTGTTTCTTTTCAGGGTAATCTTATCTTTAACATCCCACAAAGGTAGGGCTCTTGAGATAATCTATGAACACTCTATATTTTGGAATATAGATACATAGATACATAGATATATGGAATATCTATGCTGCTGAGTAATGTGAGTTTATGGATGTTAGTTGTTTATTGTAAATGATGACATTTAGTCAGCCATCTGTTACTTAAATATTAGGACTTAGGCAGAGTTTCAACATCTCTGCAGGCATGTATAATTTTGTACAGTGCTGGTAAAACACTGACAAAAGTGGAAAAAAAACGATATATCAATGAAACTTCAAAAGACTTTGCTTTTTAAAATTTATGTAGATTTATCTCCTGCTTCTTAAGTATATCTGTTGTTATTTTTATTGAAATTCTAAAACTAATCAAAATACTTTTGAGAACAAAATGCATTTGAATGCTTTATAAATTCATATATTTATTTTTAAATGCACCCAGGTGAACTAGATTTTGCGTATCAGTAAGATAATTTGCCATAAGCAGTACAAAGTCATCCAATTACTTAAAAAAAAAATCATCATTAATTAACCTTAAAGCTTTTAGGTACCTATTTACTGTGACTGACTACATTTCTTCTAATCAGGAAAAAATTACACACAACATCAATCAGATAAAGGAGAAATATAATTTCTGAGCTCAATATTTCTGAAGAGCCTACCAAAGACATAAATATGTCTCCACAAAGAAACAAATGGGAAAAAATAAAGGAAAAGGAAGAAAGAAAAATGGCAAGAAGGAAGGAAAGAAAGAAGAGAGTGAGTTGGAGAGAATGAAAAGGGACAAAGTAAAAGCAAAGAAGGGTTAAGAGAATTTGGGAGTGGGAGAGAAGGAAAGGGACAGAAAGAAAAATAATTCACAAGAATGAAATGATTAAATATTCATATCACAGAAAAAGTATTTAGGATTTTAGAAAGTTAGCATTTGAAATAAAAATGCATATGCCTTAAACAATCTCAGAAATGGCTTTATGGTCTTATTTTTTTATGTATGGACACTAGTTTTACCTTAAAGTATAGGGGGAAAATCTTTTGAGAGAAATGTCACCTTTAAGCCATATGGAGAATAGATGAATATTATTTAAATCCTAGGCAGGTTCAGTTATCATATGGCCAATAGGGCATAACAAAATAGATGCAGTGAGATTTGAATATGCTTTCAAATCGCACACATATATAGATATACATAGAGACAGAGAGATTCATTTACCTGAGATTATTATCATCATTATTTTATTTTCAGTTGAGTTTGTAATATACAGCTTCATGAAAGTAGATAAAAATCTCAAGTATTTTAAGAAATTTTCTGCATACTATGAATATTTATCCCATGATTATGGATAATTATGATACTATCTTAGAGAAGGCAATGGCACCCCACTCCAGTACTCTTGCCTGGAAAATCCCATGGATGGAGGAGCCTGGTAGGCTGCAGTCCATGGGGTTGCTAGAGTCGGACATGACTGAGCGACTTCACTTTCATTTTTCACTTTCATGCATTGGAGAAGGAAATGGCAACCCACTTCAGTGTTCTTGCCTGGAGAATCCCAGGGACAGGGAAGCCTGGTGGGCTGCCGTCGATGGGGTCGCACAGAGTCAGACATGACTGAAGCGACTTAGCAGCAGCATGGTACTATCTAAGGGACCCTCAAGGTGGGCAGTTACACTGCATATTTTAAATAGCAGTTTATTAGTAGTCTTAGTCTGAAATATGCAAAAGCCTTTTTGAGTGTTGGAGGTCCAAGCTACTTCTTGGTCATTCTTTGTAGGCAGACCACCATGCTATACTTTTGGAAAGTTTCTTGTTGATCAACAAATTCCATATAACTGTACAGAGTTAGCTGTGATTTTAACAGCATGACATTACTGTAATAGTGTACACACTTTTTGTGAATAGTGTTAGGGAAGGGGAAACTTTATACTTCTTGAATTCTGTAGCTGGACTAATAATGAAATTGATACAAAACAGATAAGTAGAAAAAAATAAACACATTTTAATTCATGGACTTGGAGGTCTCAGAGAAAAAAAGCCTGAGAATTGGCCAAAGCAGGATGCTTTTATACTTCTTAGACAAAAAACAATCTATGTGTGAGAAATTGATAGGATAAAAACTCTTAAGTTTTGGGTCCTTAATTAGTGAAGAATCTAAACGGAGTTTGGCTTGGGGATAGTAAATTAAAGTAGCCTGTATAGCATTTATTTATACAGGCTACTTGTCCTAAATTTACTACCTCTGGAGATAAGTATGTTCAACTTCCAGTTACTGGGAGTACACCTTTCACATGGGAGATTTATTTCCTGCTTTCAGGAATGCAGAGAGAAGGGTCAGAGTGTCCCTCTTGCATTCAGTACTTTTTAGGTAACTTTAATTCAAAGTAATCAATACGCCATCGAGACATATTTTGGAATGACTGACCCTGGGCACTGACACTAGCTAAAATCATCAAGGGATTCCAGAGGCCCTGGAACCTTTTTCTCAGGATTTAGGGCAAGTTGATTTACTTCTAGAGAATCAGAGATGTTCTCAAAAAGGGACTCTCAGCATCATCAAAAGCCTGAATTTCTTTGGCTTGTTGTTGTTCAGTTGCTAAGCCCTGTCTGTCACATTGCGACCCAATGCACTGCAGCATGCCAGGCTTCCCTGTCCTTCACTATTTCCCAGAGTTTGTTCAAATTCATGTCCATTGAGCAAATGATGCCATCCAACCATCTCAACCTCTGTCACACCATTCTCCTGCCTTCAGTCTTTCCAAGCATCAGGGTCTTTTCCAGTGGGTCAGCTCTTCCCATCAGGTGGCCAAAGTATTGGAGCTTCAGCTTGAGCCTCAGTCCTTCCAATGAATATTCAGGACTGATCTCCTTTAGGATGGACTGGTTTCATCTCCTTGAAGTCCAGGGGACTCCAACACCACAGTGTGAAAGCATCAATTCTTCAGCATGCAGCCTTCTTTATGGCCCAACTCTCATATCCATACATGACTACTGGAACAACCATAGCTTTCTAGATGGAACTTTGTTGGCAATAATATCTTTGCTTTTTCATGTATTTTCTAGGTTTGTCATAGCTTTTCTTCCATGGAGCAAGCCTCTTTTGACTGCAGTCACCATCTACAGAGATTTTGGAGCCCAAGAACATTAAGTCTGTCACTGTTTCCATTGTTTCCCCATCTATTTGCCACAAAGTGATGGGACTGGATGCCAAGATCTTAGTTTTTTGAATGTTGAGTTTTAAGCCAGCGTTTTTACTCTCCTCTTTCACTTTCATCAAGAAGCTCTTTAGTTCCTCTTTGCTTTCTGCCACAGGGTGGTGTCATCTGCGTATCTGAGGTTATTGATATTTCTCCTGGCAATCTTGATTCCAGTGTGAGCTTTATCCAGCCTTGCATTGCACATGATGTACTCTGCATATAAGTTAAATAAGCAAGGTGACAATAGCCAGGCTTGATGTTCTCCTTTCCAAATTTTTAACCAGTCCATTGTTCCATGTCTGATTCTAACTGTTGCTTCTTTACAGGTTTGTCAGGAGACAGTTAAAGTGGTCTGGTATTCTCATCTCTTAATAATTTTCCACAGTTTGTTGTGATCCACAAAGTAAAGGCTTTATCATAATCAATAAAGAAAAAGAAAATGTTTCTTTCTGGAATTCCCTTACTTTTTCTATGATACAATGCATGTTGGCAATTTGATATCTGGTTTCTCTGCCTTTTCTAAATCCAAATTGTACATCTGAAATTTCTCTGTTCATATGCTGTTGAAGCCTACCTTGAAGGATTTTGAGCATACCTTGCTACCATATGAAAAGAGCCCAATTGTTCAGTAATTTGAACATTCTTTTGCACTGGTAACCTCAGTTAAAAAAAAAAAAAAAGTGTAGCAACTCTCCTGGAGGTTTTGGAAATGTATTTATTTCTTGCAGGACTCAGTAAGTGTGCATCTACAGGGGAAGATATAGATCTTCTTTCATCCAGTTTCATAAGACTCAACTTTAGGATTCTAAAAAGAAGAGCCAGATAATGTTTTTCCCATTTCAATGCTAACTCTGTTTTATTTTTAGAATCAACTAGTAGGTCATTTCTGAGTCTTAGTTTATTCTATTATTCTGTGGTTGTCAGCCTTCATATGTATAGCAGCGTAACATGAGATATTACAATAAAAATTGAAAATTGGTCACAATCAGTTCAGTTCAGTCCAGTTCAGTTCAGTCGCTCAGTTGTGTCCGACTCTTTGCAACCCCATGAATCGCAGCACGCCAGGCCTCCCTGTCCATCACCATCTCCCGGAGTTCACTCAGACTCACGTCCATCGAGTAAGTGATGCCATCCAGCCATCTCATCCTGGGTGGTCCCCTTCTCCTCCTGCCCCCAATCTCTCCCAGCATCAGAGTCTTTTCCAATGAGTCAACTCTTCTCATGAGGTGGCCAAAGTACTGGAGCTTCAGCTTTAGCATCATTCCTTCCAAAGAAATCTCAGGGTTGATCTCCTTCAGAATGGACTGGTTGGATCTCCTTGCAGTCCAAGGGACCTTCAAGGGTCTTCTCTAACACCACAGTTCAAAAGCATCAATTCTTCGGCGCTCAGCTTTCTTCACAGTCCAACTCTCACATGCATACATGACCACAGGAAAAACCATAGCCTTGACTAGGCGGACCTTAGTCGGCAAAGTAACATCTCTGCTTTTGAATATACTATCTAGATTGGTCATAACTTTTCTTCCAAGAAGTAAGTGTCTTTTAATTTCATGGCTGCAGTCACCATCTGCAGTGATTTTGGAGCCCAAAAATATAAAGTCTGACACTGCTTCTACTGTTTCCCCTCTATTTCTCACAATGTCCCCATATTAACTTTGAAGTATCCTTGATCATCCTTTCTAATACTGAGGCTGCTTAGATGAAGGGACCCGGAGATGTTTTCTAGTTTTTAACTCCTCCTCAAATCCAACTTCTCTGTCTACTACCTTTTCCTAAATTGTGAGTGGGAAATTCTTTCTTCTTTGTAAATATTTCTTGTTTTTCCTGGGCACCTCAAGTTGGTTGCTGTTTGATTTTGAGACCTAATTTTTATAAGCAATCTATAAAAAAATACAGCTTCTGCTTTCTGTTATCCTTCCTCCATGTTTTTGTTAGTAATCATAGAGAACATGACTCATTAACAAATTTAATTTTTTTTCTTTTCAAATAAAAGTTTGACTTGTTTTCATACAATTTCAAGGCTATAAATATCCATTAACTCCCAACAATGTATGAGAAATAAACTGATCAGAGCTTAAAATGAAATAGAATGTCTGAGATAAAAGTGACATCAATTGACAGAATTGTCTTTAGTATCAATGTAACATAATGAAGCCCTGAAGCAGGCTTTCCTTTTAAGTCTAAATACCATTATTGCTTTATCATAACTTATGTACTCTTTAAAAAAATGTTTTCATGACTATATTTCAATAACAACAAAAATATTGCAAATTAAAATCTCAACACATAATTGCATACTTAAGCTTTTGAAATATTTAAAATGAATTGGCTTTTTACAGTATTTTTTTTTCAGAGAATAAAAGGGCTTCCCACCTTAAAAAAGTAATTTATTTATATTTGTCCTGTAATTTATTTACAACTGTTGCAAGTGATACATTTTAGAGTAACTACTACATCTTTATATGAACGAGGAAGCTTTACAACTTTTCAGATACTTAATGAATTTCAGAAGTAATAACTATTTTAGAATTTAGGCAACTGATCTAATCTCCAAGGTAGGCACGAGAGGATTTTAAAAAATACCAAGAAATTAAGCAAATAGACAAAAATATGGAGCATATGCATAAAACAAAATTTGGTGCTGAGCAGACAACATGCTATATAAATGCTTCATAATAGTAAAATATTAGAGAATAATTAATATAAAAGACTTTAAAAAATCTGTATTGCTTTTATCAACTTGACAAGAATGATGATAATGATTTGTCTTATTTTATGTGAACTCAATCTGCTTGAATACATTTGATTACAGAGATTCCAATCTTGGGAATTCATAGATAAATGAAAACCAGAAGCTCACACAGAAGCAATATGAGAGATTAAGAGAGTGAATAGACAGACTAATGAGAAAGGATTAAAATAACTCAAATTTTATGAGCTAGAGTGAACAAAGTCTACCTGAGAACATTAAATCTGCCTGTAAATATCAAGTACTTGTAAACATGGATTAAGGACATACTTTTTAACCCAAGAGTAAAGATAGGAACACTGGATAAAAAAGTAAAGACAAATAAAATATACTGGGTATTTGAGAAACAACGACATTGCTTCAGAAAGATGATATGGACATAACTTTTTGATTCTTTGGGCTTCCCTGGTGGCTCAGACGGTAAAGCGTCTGCCTGCAGTGCAGGAGACCCGGGTTTGATCCCTGGGTTGGGAAGATCCTCTGGAGAAGGAAATGGCAACCCACTCCAGTACCCTTGCCTGGTAAATTCCATGGACTGAGGAGCCTGGTAGGCTACAGTCCAGACAGGATGAGCAACTTCACTTTCACTTTCACTTTTCATAGAAAACTAGGTGGTAAAGAGGCAACATAGTTGCCTAGCTTAATTCCACTGAGAAATCCTCAGTGAAAAAATATAGGAAGAATTAAAGTATCAGCTTGTTTCAATGTTTCTTGGGCAACTCATAGTTCCAGTTCCTTACATGTCGCACAGGAAGTAAACTGAAAAGTATTTTAATTCTTTCTATGATTTTGTGAACTCCATTGTAAGTAGAGTACTTAGATTTTAGTTTTTCCAAGATAGAAAAATGGAGCAATTTAATGGCAACATTAACTGAATAGAATTATCTGTAATGTCCACATTTAAAAATATAATAACCCTGTATCAATTTGTGGACTCTGTTCACAACTATCAGCCTGCAAAGAGTATTGAGATCAACCATTTATTTAAGATAATTCTACATTTCCTGACATTGGACATCTTGCCCTAATTCCCTATTAGATGATTATGGGTTTTAAATATTACATCCCAAGCTCCTTTCTTTGCTCAGTTTCATGGCTCTTATAAGCCTGATTTTGGTAATTGGATACTTCACTTTGCATTTTTATCACACTAGATTCTAACATAATCCAAAAGTTAAATTATTTACACATATTCTACCAGCAGTCATTCAATACTTTCCAACTCTTATAACCCATGGATTGTAACCCACCAGGCTCCTCTGCCCATGGAATTTTTTAGGAAAGAATACTGGCGTGGATATCTCCCAACCCAAGTATTGAACCCAGGTTTCCTGAATTACAGGTGGATTTTCTACCATCTGAGCCACAAGGGAAGCCCTAGTGTTTCAGTAAGACAGTGGCAACTGATGCTACATTCTTCAGATGTGTCAATTGTCTCTATCTTCTTTTAGCACTAAAAGACTTTTGTTGCAAACAAACAAACAGAAAGCAGGCACAGTATAGCATGGGTATAGTAGAAGAAAGTACCAATTCTTATACCAGGAATGAGCTGGTGCTAATCCTGTTATGTGAGATTCTAAAGCCCATGTTCATATAGATTCTATATGACTCTTATCTGAGTGAATTTTGTTTTCTACACTACCAGCTCTATCACAAACACATATATGTCTTATTCCTTATTTTACCTGTGACTTGGATATTTCAAAGATGTTTTAAACATGAAATTTCCACTACAGAACTTATTGTTTTATATCTAGTTGTGCTCCTTCTTTGTAATTGTAGCTCTAAGCATATTGCATGACAACACTATTGATTTCAATAAATGTGAACTAATAAATGAATGAAGAAAATGAATAGTGTCTAGTTTTCTCATCATTGCAGTGAGAGAGTTAACTTGAATTACTGATTTTCAATTTCAGATTATATCTAAATTTAATGTGGAAGGATTATTATTTTAGCAAGTACACATAACCTAGTAGACTTGGGATGGATCATAGTAAATTTGTTTCTAAACTGAGTTCAAGTAGGAGGATCCGAGTAGTTTATTTTCTAGGAAGAAGATGAAATTTAGCTCAAAGATGATACAAACTAATATCCAAGGAATGGTTTATACTGAAATGTATAATTATAATATAGAAAAAAGCATTGAATTCCAAGATGCTGGAGAAATGAGGATAAAGAGCAGATAGGACTAGAAGAAAAAATAATGTCTTATTTCTGAAACTCTAGATAAAGCATAAAGATAATTAAAAATTTGAGATTAAAGAATAGAAAACTTAGGCATTGGGTAATCGGAAGAGTCACACTGCTTCCCATTCATCTACCTATGCACAATCCAATTTAATTGCATTTGAATCAATGACAGATGGATCTAAATTTGGATGTGAGCATAGTTTTGATACCCTGAAGTTACTTCCAAAATCTTTAGTTATACTATATTAGTAATAGTTCTTTATAGATACAATTATCAAGATCGTTTGTTAGTGGTGAAAAAGTAGACATTGTACATGGATGGAGAAAAAAAGGAGTCCAGAAATAGACACACATTATATTCTCAGTTCATTTTGACAAAGCTGACAAGATGTTTAAAAGAAGAAACTATATATAATATAAGTATAGATCCTTACCTCATATTATAAACATAAAATTAATTCAAAATGGATCATAGGCTTAAGTATAAAAGCTGAAAGTGTAAAACTTTCAAACAAAAGCAGGAGACCATTTTTTCTATAATGGAGTAGACATTACTTTCCTAGATATGAAACAAAATGCATGAACCATTATTAAAATTTGATACATCAAATTTCATGATAAATATTATTTTAGAGTTTGATGTTTAGAATATATCATTTAAAAAATGAAAGAGCCAATCACATTAGCAGAATTAATGGCCACACATATTAGACAACAAATTTGTGATCAGAATAAAGATTCTAATACTTCACTAATGAGGAAAACAGTTCAATAAAAATGGGCAAAAGTGAACGGAAACCTTATAAGAGAAGAGATATGTATGATCAATAATCATAGATTCAGTGTCATTAGTTATCAAGAAAAGCAGATGAAATCATTATATGACTAAGCAAACATTAGAGGCTAAACTAATAGTAATAGTGTTAATAAACATAAAACAACAAAACAACAAAGCAAAAACTGAATACGCCAAGTATTGGTGAGGATGAAGAGCAATTAGTACTCTTCTACATTGCTTGTAGGATTGTAAAATATTACAATTACTTTGAAAAACAATTTGGCAGTGTCTTAAACAGTTAAATATCCATCTATATGTGACCTAAATCTCTACTGCTAGCTAACTACCGAAAAGAAACGAAAGTGAATATCCATACAAATACTTGTACAAAAACTTCCATACATTTTTATTTTCAATAGCCAAAATCTGGAATCAAACCAAATGTTCATAAAAAGTGAAAGGGTAAATTGTGGTATATCCATTAAATGTTAGACTGCTCAACATTAGAAAGGGAGCAACTAATGATACAAGCAAGTACAGGAATGAGGCAAAAGTAGAGATTATTTTTCTGAATCCATATGTTGGGTGAAAAGTGAAAGTAGCTCATTCCATGTCCCTCTTTGCAGCCCATGGACTCTTTACAGACCATGGATTGTATGGAATTCTCCAGGCCAGAGTACTGGAGTGAGTAGGCATTCCCTTCTCCAGGGGATCTTCCCAACCTAGGGATCAAACTCAGGTCTCCTGCATTGCAAGTGGATTCCTTACAAGTTGAGCCACCAGTGAAGCTCTAAAATATGCACTTTAATCTGTAATAAATGAAAGCAAAACAATGACTGTTTATGAATGATGTTGAGGGGGAAAACAGGTTACGAAGAGGTACTTGAAAATTTGGGATGTGGAGGAAGTGTTCATTTTCTTAGTGTGTTGAAGTTTTCTCAAATCTATTAATTTGTCAAAAGTCATAATGTACTCAAAATATGTTCATTTTTTTGCATATCCTTTTCACCTCAAGAAAGTGCTTCTTAAAAAGTGCCTCCAAGCACTCATTAATCCCACTTTAAACTTCCTCTGACTGAAGGAATAGAGAAGTAATTGGCTTCATGTTTAAATCCTCTTCTTCTCACATTAAGTTCAGTTTTTTTTTAAGCAATAACATTAAAATATTAAAAGTTACTCACTCATCCCCTAGAGCAATTAGATTATGATTATAATCTAAGATGTCATTAACCAGGGGATTTTAAAAATGGACAGAGTAGAAAAACTTCTTGCTCAAATGTTTTATTATTAACTGACAATATTCCATCCATTAAGTTCTAAAAATAGTCCAAAATTTGAAAACAAATAGAAATCATCTAATTATTCTGCTTAAAAACATAAAAAATAGGAAACAAGAAAAAAAAGTTTATTTAATTACTTTCCCTTAGGCCTTAGCCTTTCAAAGACTTATTAGAACTAAAAAGAGAAAGCTTACCTACAGGATATAAAAATAATCAAAAGTTATCATCACAACTTAAATCCATATATTCAACATGATATTGAGGCCAACTACAGGCAAAATCAAAAGGCAAATTATATAATGATGTTTCAGTTCAGTTCAGTTCAGTCACTCAGTCGTGTCCAACTCTTTGCGACCCCATGAATCGCAGCACGCCAGGCCTCCCTGTCCATCACCAACTCCCGGAGTTCACTCAGACTCAAGTCCATCGAGTAAGTGATGCCATCCAGCCATCTCATCCTCTGTCGTCCCCTTATCCTCCTGCCCCTAATCCTTCCCAGTATCAGAGTCTTTTCCAATGAGTCAACTCTTCACACGAGGTGGCCAAGGTACCGGAGCTTCAGCTTTAGCATCATTCCTTCCAAAGAAATCCTAGGGCTGATCTCCTTCAGAATGGACTGGTTGGATCTCCTTGCAGTCCAAGAGACCCTCAAGAGTCTTCTCCAACACTACAGTTCAAAAGCATCAATTCTTCGGTGCTCAGCTTTCTTGACAGTCCAACTCTCACATCCATACATGACTACTGGACAAACCATAGGCTTGACTAGATGGACCTTAGTCGGCAAAGTAACGTCTCTGCTTTTGAATATACTATCTAGATTGGTCATAACTTTTCTTCCAAGGAGTGAGTGTCTTTTAATTTCATGGCTGCAATCACCATCTGCAGTGATTTTGGAGTCCCTAAAAATAAAGGCTGACATTGTTTCCACTGTTTCCCCATCTATTTCCCATGAAGTGATGGGACCGGATGCCATGATCTTCATTTTCTGAATGTTGTCACCCTGCTTATTTAACTTATATGCAGAGTACATCATGAGAAACGTTGGACTGGAAGAAACACAAGCTGGAATCAAGATTGCTGGGAGATATATCAATAACCTCAGATATGTAGATGACACCACCCTTATGGCAGAAAGTGAAGAGGAACTAATGACGTGTAGGGTAAGAAAACTCTGTGTATGGGCAGAATATTTATATGTGAGTAAATGAGTAGCAGTCATATTCACCTGTAAATAATCCAAACTGTACAATAAAAGATACTGAAGTGTTCTTTAGCACATTGTTTGATGTTATGTCTTCTTAATTTTTCTCTCAATTTTAAATCTCTTTTAGACTTCGAAATGTTGAAATCTCTGGGGATTAGGCCTCAGAACCCTTTTTCCTCTTTTATACTTACTTTTCACGTGGCCTTTTTCTTTTTAAACAGCACCTATATGATAATGACTATATGACTCATTTGAATTCCAGTTGGGTGTATTCTAGTACATGATTAATATCTCCACTAGCATGTCTGAAATTTATCTTAAATTTAACTTGCCTAGATATAGATTTCTTACCATTTTTCTGAGATCAGTTCCTTCCTGTGTGCAGTGTTAACTTTGGTAAATGGATAAGAAAAGAATGAAGGCATGGCTGTGATGCTCTGGGATTTTTTTTTTTTTTTTTTGCTTGTTTGTTTTTTTCTTATTTCATTAAAAAAAATTAAAACATTTTCTTATAGGCTTTAGGTATCCTAATTTTATAATTACCATTGAATATGGAGAGAAATCTGGAGAAGGAAATGGCAACCCACTCCAGTATTCTTGCCTGGAAAATCCCAGGGAGGGTGGAGCCTGGTGGGCTGCCGTCTATGGGGTCACACAGAGTCGGACATGACTGAAGCAACTTAGCAGCAGCAGCATGGAGAGAAATCAGTCAATTAATTTTATAATTACCCTGTTTGAAATCTTTTTGAAATCACTTCTTGGTCTTTTTACTGTGGCACAAGTTTTTATTTCTTAATGTTTTACAATAACCCAAGGACTGTGAACTATGATTGGGTTTCCAAATGCATGCCATTGTTGATTTATACTGTATGATATTATTTCTATCTCTTTAAGAAGTGAATATGTAAAGCTTCATATTGTGCAGTCAATAGTTTTAATCCCTAGTGACTAGAAATACTTTTACCTACATATAATATATACACACATATGTATATATGGAAATGTTCATATATAGGTGTATGTATAAAACTATATAAGTATCTGTACAGTTTTATTCACATTTAATTCATGTAGTATAGGAAGATAAGAATTTTGCTTGCATGGTTTTCGTGTACTGCTCTTGTGCTGTGCACATGCTCAGTCTTGTCTGACTCTTTGCAACCCCATGGACTGTAGCCCACCTCACTCCTCTGTCCTTGGAATTTTTCAGGCAAGAATACCAGAATGGATTGCCATTCATTTCATGGAGGGATCCAGCCCTAGTAGCTTTCATTCGTATTGTAAGATCAAGCATTGTGTTTGGTTCATTCACATTAGAGACTTTTCCCAAAGGGTGGAAAAATGCATCTCCTCTGTCTATAACACAGTTTATAATTGATTTGTTATGATTTGGAGGAAATGCTATCCCAGATGTGAATAATTAGAACTTTATTTGTTTTTCTTATTTATATTTGGCCTAAGTAAGAAATCAAGACTGCAGATAAAAACCAAACAGCATATAAAATTATTAATAAGAAAAAGAGCTTTTAGAATGTGCATTTTGTTTGTTATTTTTCCAACAAATCAAAGTGAGCATGCATTTTACTTGTATTACAAACATTTTCCTGGATATATGACTTTAGTGTTTGCATCTATTGCTGTTGTTGTTCAGTTACCCAGTCACGTCCAACTCTTTGCCAACCTGTGACTACAGTTCGCCAGGCCTCTCTGTCCCTACCATCTCCCGAAGTTTGCCCAAATTCATGTCCATTGCATTTATATCTATTACTGAACTCAAAAGTTTTCCTACTTTGTTCTCTTGTGTCATTGTTTTATGCAATCTTAATGTTCATACAGAATCCTAGTATCTTTATATATTTTCATTGTCCCTTCGATAATGTCTTAGTCTTTAATCTTCCCCTTGTTTTTTTATTATGTCACAAATTTTATTTAGAAAATCTTTTATTCTTAACTTTGTATTGCTCTTTGATTTGTTTTTTAATATTTTTCCCTTCAACAATTAAAACAAATTCCCTGACATTTTTAAACTTCTTTCACCAATAACTCTTTTAACTTTTTTATCCTTTTAGATATGACTTTTCCTCCCCCTAACTTTAAATAATAGCTCTTACTGTACTCTCTCTCTGTGTGGGGTTTTGTTTTATTTTTTTCAAAACCTTTTGTCAATATTATGACAAAATGGAAAGTGACTGAGGAAAGAAGATAAAGAGGATGAAGTTATTCATATGATTTTCAGTAGGTAGTAGAAAAAATTGCTGCATCCCTCTTTTCTAAAAACATCTGAATATTTTCTAAACATTTTTTTATTTTGAAACCAAGTTTGGGGAGTGATGATGTTTACTGTAGGACTACAAGAGCATTGTTAAGCAGTTTGCCTAAAGAGCAGAATCACATTCATTATGTTAGCTGAACTCATATGATTATATCCTTACTGTGAATACAATGGGCTTCCCTGGTGGCTCAATGGTAAAGAATCCACCTGCCAATGCAGGAGAATCCATTTTTGATCCCTGAGTCAGAGAGATCACCTGGAGAAAGAAATGGCAACCCACTCCAGTATTCTTGACTGGAGAATCCCATGTATAGAGGGGCCTGGTGGACTACAGTCCATGGGGTCACAAGACTTAGACATGGTTTAATGACTATACCATCTGAATACAATGGTACTTGGGGATTTAGAGTAAAGGACACAACAGAATACTTTCTCATCACATTCACAGGAGGAGAATATGCGTCATTTAATATCATTTTCCATATCTCAACTTGTTTTATTATAAAAACTTTGCTATTGACAATGTATTACCCAAATCCTTTTTGGGAATAAGTTAAAAGCTGGGGAAGAAAAAGAATAAAGAGAAGATCCTCTAGCTATTTTAAACAGTAAAGGAGTTTAGTGGATGAATGTCAGGGAGTTACAGAATTGAGTGTAAGTGTAACTCACATCACATGAATTCAGTGATGTCAACTGTCTAGTGTGCAGGCTCTTGAGTTCCCTTTGGCAGAATAAGCAGAACAGACACACACAGTTTCTTCTACAAAATGTTACTAGACCAAGAGCTTATGCAGGAATAGTAGTAGAATATCTGGAAAGTCACTTTAAAATTAGTTGATTAGTGGAATTTAAGTAATAAAAATTCTTTTTTTCTACAATTTTTATAGCATTTTATAATTGTGGGTTTTAATAATGAATACGCCTATATAAATAAACTCTCTAGTATTTGCAGTGCAATAGTTGTTTTTTAAAAATTGAGATATAATGGACATAATAGTTTCAGGTATGCAACATAATGATTTGATATTTGTATATATTGAGAATGAATCACTATGGTAAATTTAGTTAACATGCCATCACCCCATTAAGTTATATCTTTTTCCTTATGATGAGAACTTTAAAGATATAATCTCTTCAGTCCAGTTCAGTCGCTCAGTCATGTCAGACTGTTTGCAACCCCATGAATCGCACAACACCAGGCCCCCTTGTCCATCACCAACTCCAGGAGTTCACTCAAACTCATGTCCATTGAGTCGGTGACACCATCTAGCCATCTCATCCTCTGTCATCCCCTTTTCCTCCTGCCCTCAATCCCTTTTCCAGTGGGTTAACTGTTCGCATGAGGTGGCCAAAGTACTGGAGTTTCAGCTTTAGCATCAGTCCTTCTAATGAACACCCAGGACTGAGCTCCTTTAGAAAGGACTGGTTGGTTCTCCTTGCAATCCAAGGGATTCTCAAGAGGCTTTTCCAACACCACAGTTCAAAAGCATCAATTCTTCGGCACTCAGCTTTCTTCACAGTCCAACTCTCACATCCATACATGACCACTGGAAAAACCATAGCCTTGACTAGATGGACCTTTGTTGGCAAAGTAATGTCTCTGGTTTTCAATAAGCTATCTAGGTTGATCATAGCTTTCCTTCCAAGGAATAAGCATCTTTTAATTTCATGGTTATAATCAAATCTGAAGTGATTTTGGAGCCCCCCCAAATAAAGTCTGACACTGTTTCCACTGTTTCCCCATCTATTTCCTATGAAGTGATGGGACCAGATGCCATGACCTTCGTTTTCTGAATGTTGAGCTTTAAGCCAACTTTTTCACTCTCCTCTTTCACTTTCATCAAGAGGCTCTTTAGTTCTTCTTCACTCTCTGCGATAAGGGTGGTATCATGCATATATGATGTTATTGATATTTCTCCCAGCAATCTTGATTCCAGCTTGTGTTTCTTCCAGCCCAGCATTTCTCATGATGTACTCTGCATAGAAGTTAAATTAGCAGGGTGACAATATACAGCCTTGACATACTCCTTTCCCTATTTGGAACCAGTCTGTTGTTCCATGTCCAGTTCTAACTGTTGCTTCCTGACCTGCATATAGGTTTCTCAAGAGGCAGGTCAGGTGGTCTGGTATTCCCATAACTTTCAGAATTTTCCACAATTTATTGTGATCCACACAGTCAAAGGCTTTGGCATAGTGAAGAAAGCAGAAATAGATGTTTTTCTGGAACTCTCTTGCTTGTTCCATGATCCAGCCGATGTTGGGCAAATTGATCTCTGGTTCCTCTGCCTTTTCTAAAACCAGCTTGAACATCTAGAAGTTCATGGTTCACATATTGCTGAAGCTTGGCTTGGAGAATTTTGAGCATTACTTTACTAGCATGTGAGATGAGTGCAATTGTGCTGTAGTTTGAGCATTCTTTTGCATTGCCTTTCTTTGGGATTGGAATGAAAACTGACCTTTTCCAGTGCTGTGGCCACTGCTGCATTTCCCAAATTTGCTGGCATATTGAGTGCAGCACTTTCACAGCATCATCTTTCAGGGTTTGAAAGAGTTCCACTGGAATTCCATCACCTCCACTAGCTTTGTTCGCAGTGATGCTTTCTAAGGTCTACTTGACTTCACATTCCAGGATGTCTGGCTCTAGTTGAGTGATCACACCATCGTGATTACCTGGGTCATGAAGATCTTTTTTGTACAGTTCTGTGTGTTCTTGCCACCTCTTAATATCTTCTGCTTCTGTTAGGTTCATACCATTTCTGTCCTTTATTGAGCCCATCTTTGCATGAAATGTTCCCTTGGTATCTCTAATTTTCTTGAAGACGTCTTTAGTCTTTCCCATTCTGTTGTTTTCCTCTATTTCTTTGCATTGATCACTGAGTACGGCTTTCTTATCTCTCCTTGCTATTCTTTAGAACTCTGCATTCAGATGCTTATATCTTTCCTCTTCTCCTCTTTTTTCCACAGATATTTGTGAGGCCTCCCTGACAGTCTTTTTGCTTTTTCACATTTATTTTCCTTGGGGATGGTCTTGATCACTGTCTCCTGTACAATTTCATGAACCTCCGTCCATAGTTCATCAGGCACTCTATCTATCAGATCTAGTCCCTTAAATCTATTTCTCACTTCCACTGTATTATCATAATCTCTTAGAAACTTTCAAATATATAATACAGTATTATGACTATAGTTACTATGCTATACATTACATCTCCAGGGCATATTTATTTTATTTTATAACTGGAAGTTTATACCTATTGTCTACTTTTTTCTACATTCTCTCATTTTCCCCCCACCCACATTCTCACCTTCAGGTATCACCAATTTGTTCTCTGCATTTCTGAGTTTTACTGCATTGTTTGTTTAGATTCCACATCATTGGGCTTCCCTGGTGGCTTATATGGTAAAGAATCTGCTTGCAGTGTGGGAGATCTGGGTTCAATCCCCGAGCTGAGAAGATTCCCTGGAGAAGGAAATGGCTACCCACTCTAGTATTCTTGCCTGGAGAATTACCATGAGCAGAGAAGCCTGGTGGGCTACAGTCCACAGGGTCACAAAGAGTTAGACACGACTCAGTGACTAACATGTAAGTGAGATCATATAGTATTAGTCTTTCTCCATCTGACTTATTTCACTTAGAGCTCTTATTTTCAATACATATAATCTGATCATCACTTCCTTTGGCTCTTCCATAATATTTCATGGTATAAATATCTGAGGGACTATTTTGGAATTATAATCTCCACACATGTTGCCTATTTGATACAAACCAAATGTTTTAATTTCTCTTAGTTTCTTTTTCTGTAAAATGTAGATAATAATTGTGCTTATGTCACAGATTCATTTTCTAGAAGTAAATGTATTAATACATTTAAGTAACTTAGCATTGTTCCTGCCATGTAGTTGGTGATCATAGTCATACACCATGGCTTCTATTTAACTGTTAGATTTATGAATAAAATGAACTTTCCTGTTGGCTCAAACTGTAAAGAATCTGCCAATAAAGCAGGTGACACAGGAGACACAGATTTGATCCCTGGGTCAGGAAGATCCTCTAGAGTAGAAAATGGGAACCCATTCTGGTGTTTTTGCCTGGAAAATTCCATGGGCAGAGAAGCATGGTGGGCTATAGTCTGTGGGATCACAAAGAGTCATACACAATTGAGTGACTAACACTTTCACTTTAGTCACTAAGTTGTGTCTGAATCTTTGTGACCCTACGGACTGTAGCCTGCCACTCTCCTCTCTCCATGGAATTTTTCAAGCAAGAATGCCGGAGTGGGTTGCCATTTTCTTTTCCCCTTCTCCCCTCTCTCCTGGGTCTTCCCAATTCAAGGATCGAATCTGCTTCTCCTACATTACTTGTGGTCTCCTGCATTGCAGACGGATTCTTTACAGCTGAGCCAGCAGTGTTAGCCTTATACATAAATATACTTCCCATATATGGATATTTTTCCCAGGTGTATTTTGGCAATTTTTGTGTAATTTCCTTCCCCAAGTGATACGGAGATTATATCTGTGTATGTATCAGTTCAGTTCAGTTCACTCAGTCATGTCTGATTCTTTGTGACCCCATGGACTACAACAGGCCAGGCCTCCCTGTATCTCCCATCAATAATAAAGGTAGGTTCTTATTCTCACATTCATGGAACTACTTGATATTACTAATCAAATAGCTTTACTAATAAAATAGTAAAAACTCAAATTGATTTTACTTTAATTTTTATTTTCCTAATAGCAGTTTTACTATATATTATTTCATATACTAAGGCTTCCCTGGTGGCTCAGCTGGTAAAGAATCTGCCTGCAATGCAGGAGACCTGGGTTCGATTCCTGGGTTGGAAAGATCTCCTGGAGATGGGGATAGCTACCCACTCATGGACTGTATATTCCATGGGGTTGCAAAGAGTCGGACACGACCGGGTGACTTTCATTTTCATTTCATGTACTTATGAGCAACTGCATACCTACTTTTATGAATTGCTTCTTTATCTTCTTAACAAATGTTTCTGCTGGATTAATTGGTTAAAATATGTTTTAGAGTGCTCAATGAACTGTTCCATAATTCTGTTCAATTTTTATTTATATTCTGTGTGAAAAAGACAGGGTACACTCTTTTAAGTAAGAAGAGTACTTACTTAATCTTCTCTGGGACAGGAATGGAAAAAAAAGGACTTAAAATTGCTTTTGTTTTGTTTTTGATGCTTTTTGTAAAAGGTTGACTTATACAAGGCCTGTTATTTCTCAAAGACAACAAAATATGCAGAGATATACTTTAGAAACTGTTAATTGTTGGGAAAATATACCACCAATGTGATGGGTTATATTTTCAAAACTTGTAAAGATTTTTATTTGATATTCTACTTTTTATATAACAATTATTTTGTTTAATTTCTAGAAAGTATTTTTAAAAGAAATATCAGTTATATTTTTACTTTTTGTAAATATTTTAATTATCAATATTTTACATAATTTTAAATCTTAAAATTCTTAAAATCAAATTTCCTTAAAAATGTACATTTGGTGGGAAACCAAGGTCTAGGCTTATAGAAGGCTATTATTGCTATGTGAACCTAAGCTCTCTTGATTCTAGGGATGTGTTTTTCAACCCATGAATTAAATACAGTAGTACAGAATAAACATTGTTTTATTAAATATGATGTGTTTATAAAATTTATTTTGTCATAACCAAGAGAGCCATATACTAGCATTGGATATAATGTTAAGCTGAGTTTGGCATGTTCTATGGTATATGGCAGCATAAAACTAATAGTATATGCATGAGGCACAGGGTAAAAATAAGCCTATGGCTAAGTTAATTACATGTCTTCTGAAATATTAAAAGAACTTTGCTTCACAATTATAAAAGAGAATACATCAGGTTGACAAACTGGCTTGTTTAACTATACATGTTTAAGGAATTACAAAAAAATATAATAATAGTGATGTAAACTTTCAGGTCACCTTCAAAAATTCTAGTATTCAGTAGCATTTCAACAGTACAAAAAGCGAGTTAATAGTCTTTGAGAGATTTAGAAATAGTTGATTGAGTGATTAAAGAAGCACAGATATGTATTAACTTGGCATTGATATTAAATGGAATTGGCATTGAAATAGAAACCAAAGAATATTTTTTCACAACCTCTTTCCAAAGCAGGAAAAGAAATGGCTCATAATAACACACTATTACAAACAGAGAAAGTAATTCTGAACATGTTTTTCTTTTATTATTCTCTGGAACAGCCTGTGAGAGATTTAGGAATTTATACAAGTAAATAAGTGCAAAGTAATATAGGAATTTTTCTGTTTTCTTTTGTTGCTCATTGAGTAAAAAGTGTTTCCACACTGTACCTTTGCAAAATTTAACTGATATAAGTAATATCATGATATATGAGGCACATTTACCTTCACTTTCAACCTTAAGTCACCAAGTTACAGATAACTGGAGATTTGTAACTATTATGTAGAAAACTGAGGCATTTCCAGATACAATAAGCAATAGATAATCAATCAGCCTATACAGCCTGATAACTAGTATTTTTAAAACTTACAGACATTTCTAAAATTTCTGTCTCCATTTAAATAATCATTTAATTATTCCATCTCTGTTTATATGATCATGAATGTTTCAAAATCATGTAATGTGGCTATGCAGTCAGTATCATTTTATTTCATTATGCCTACACAAACCAAAATTCAGATTGTCTTGAAATGTGATAACTTTTCTAGATTTGTAGATTTATTACTAAATTAGCAATCAGGCAAAAAACAATGTGAAATGTTTCCCTTGGCTGAGTTAAAGATGAAATTTCTTAGTTTGATTAAACTGATTGATTCATTTAACTTATTTAACTTATATGTATGTGTATGTAAATTTATATAAGTCAGTGACCTCATCCTTCTTGGTAAGCATTAAACATAGGACAAATAATTGAATTATAACTCAATTGCCTACATTACACGTTAAGTTACAACACTTGAGGGATTTGAATCTTAATATAATAAAGACAGTATTTTCCAACATAAATTTCAAGCTAATGCTGTTGTTGAGTAGTAGAACCCATAGTCAAAGTATTTTTTGTTTGTTTGTTTGCTTAAGAAGTTCTGCCAAGCCTTTAAATTCTAAGCATTGAATCATTAGTTTAATCATTAAGAAAGTATGCAATTACCACAGTTCTACAATGATAGATTTCTTTGTTTTCATTATTGCTGGATTTTCTTATATAAAGATTTTGCCCATATTCTTCTGTTTCTTGAGCTTAAAAAATAATTCTATTAAAGGGAGTGTTTTCATTTCAGTCAGTTCTTTTTTCAGAATTTCAGAAATAGAACAGAAATATGACTGCAGAAAAATTAATAAACGCTTTATTACTTAAATAATAAAATTAGATACAAATGGAAATCACATTAAATTTTAGTATGCGTGCATGCAGGCTAAGTCCCTTCAGTTATGCTACAGATTGTAGCCCATCCAGGCCCCTCTGTCCATGAAATTCTCCAGACAAAAAAACTGGAGCGGGTTGCCATGCCCTCTTCCAAGAAATTTTAGTATATAAAAAAATAATGCAAAAGTGTTATTGTGCAAAATATCCATTATTTGTAAAATAGTAACAAAGCTGGGGAATTTAAATTATTTTTTGCATTATTAATGTTTAAATATGCTTTGTTGACAAACTGTATAGAAAATATCTTGTAAATTTAATGTTTTAACAAGACAGAGAAATAATATAAACTGTGAAATATAGTATTTCTGTTTTATAATTACATTTAAATATTTCTTAAATTATAAAATGGAGTCATTAAAGAAAAACTGCAATGTACAGAAAAATTAATAGCCAAATTATACCATCAAGAAATACTCTAAAAATTTTATTTGTTATTTATTGCTAGTCTACATCTTGATGAAGGTGATGGTTGTGTGAAAGTGAATATTTAAAAAAAAAAACTCATCAAATTTGAATTTTCACTTGCAGATATGATGGAATAACCTATATGTCCATTTGCCTTAAACAAATAATAATTGAGACAAAATATAGAAGCATAATTTCATACTTGAACCAAATATAGCATAAACTAATGATTATTGAGTAAACAAAATAAGTAAGCACAAGAAAACAAATGGAGTCTGAAAGCCTCCCTAAGTTGATAACATGGAATTTTTAAGATTTGGAGTAGTGCAGATATTATGATTCATCAGGCCTAGCACAGGAGAGAAGTAATCTACATAAATAGAGAGATCTGGGTACCTACAGAATATTTCCTTTGAATCTTCACTTGAATAATGAACAATGTTGGACATAGGAAAATCAACCAAGTCCAGAAAAGAATCATGAAACAGAGAGCAGATGGTAAAATCACTATATGTTCTCATTAGTCAGAGTGGCAATACCGCCTCAATTTATGGCGTAACAAGGAGAGTACTCTAAAAGGAATGGCCTCAAAATGGGGTTGGATTTACTGTAGATTAAAGGCCACTCTGGTCCTGTATAACAAAACTTAAGCTCAATTCTGAGAAATAGCTAATTGTTCCTGAGTTATTAAATGAATCCCAGATCCAGGCCTAAACATATTTAAAGTGATGTAAAAATAACAAAAAACAAAATCAGGCTCCAAAATAAAAATTGCAAATGTAATGACTAGCATCCAATCAAAAATTTCCAAACATGCTGATAAGCAGGAAAAAAAATGACTGTAATAAGGAGAAAAACAATCAATAGTTATAAATCCAGAAATGACAGAAATAAGAGAATTAGTAGATATAAGAGCAAGTACAAATATATTCCGAGTGCCAAAGAATTGATGCTTTTGAACTGAACTATAGTGTTGGAGAAGACTCTTCAGAGTCTCTTGGACTGCAAGGAGATACAGTCAATCCTAAAGGAAATCAGTCCTGAATATTCTTCAGAAGGACTGATGCTGAAGCTGAAACTTCAATACTTTGGCCACCTGATGCAAAGAAATGACTCATTTGAAAAGACCCTGAAGCTGGGAAAGATTGAAGGCAGGAGGAAAAGGGGATGACAGAAGATGAGATGGTTGGATGGCTCTCTGACTCAATCGACATGAGTTTGAGTAGACTCCGAGAGTTGGTGATGGACAGGGAGGCCTGGAAAGCTGCAGTCTGTGGGGTTGCAAAGAGTTGGATACGACTGAGTGACTAAACTGAAGTGAACAAATATATTCCATACATTTACGAAATTATGGTAGAGGGAAGCCTGAGCCTAATAGAACTAAGAGTGAAATTAAAGTCACTCAGTCTTGTCCGACTCTCTGCGACCCTGTAGACTATACAGTCCATGGAATCCTCCAGGCCAGAATACTGGAGTGGGTAGCCTTTCCCTTCTCCAGGGGATCTTCCCAACCCAGGGATCAAACCCAGGTCTCCTGCATTGCAGGTGGATTCTTTACCAGCTGAGCTATCAGGGAAGCCCTATAGACAATATTAAAACACCCAAATCAAACTTTTAAAGATAAAAATACAATGCCTCAGAAGAAAACTACACTGGATGACATTAATACAGGATTAATAAGTACTATGGAAGAAAATGTTAGTGAACTTGGAACTATAGTAGAAATAATAGAATAAATAAAGATACATTTTAACTTACTTCTAAGGTTTTATATATTCAGCTGTTAAATTTAAGCCTATGATCCACTGTTGTTGTTATTCAGATACTCAGTTGTGTCTGACTCTTTGCAACCCCATGGACTGCAGCACATTGGCTTCCCTGTACTTCACTATTCTCCAGAATTTGCTCAAACTTCAGGCCATTGAGTCAATGATGCCATCCAACCATCTCATCGTCTGTCAGCTCCTTCTCCTCATGTTCTCAGTCTTTCTTAGCATCAGGGTCTTTTCCAATGAGTTGGCTCTTGGCATCAGGTGACCAAAGTATTACAACTTCAGCTTCAGCTTCATCATCGGTCCTCCCAATTACTATTCAAGGTTGATTTCCTTTAGGATTGACTGGTTTGATCTCCTTGCTGTCCAAGGGACTCTAAAGACTCTTTTCCAGCACCACAGTTGTAAAGCATTAATTCTTTGGCACTCAGCTTTCTTTATGGTCCAACTCTTGCATCTGCCATGATTATTGGAAAAACCAAAGCTTTGACTCTATGGACCTTTGTTGGCAAACATGTCTAGATTTGTCATAGCTTTTCTTCCAAGGAGCAAGCATCTTTTAATTTCGTGACTGTGGTCACCATCTGCAGTGATTTTGGGGCCCAAGAAAGTAAAGTCTATTGCTGCTTCTATTTTCCCCCCATCTATTTGCTATGAAGTGATAGGACCAGATACGATGATCTTAGTTTTTTTGAATGTTGAGTTTTAAGCCAGCTCTTTCACTCTCCACATTGACCTTCATCCATGAGCTCTCACTTATTCTTCACTTCCTGTATTACGGTGGTGTCATCTGAATATCTGAGGTTATTGATATTTCTGTGGGAAATCTTAATTTCAGGTTTTGCTTCATCCAGCTCAGCATTTCACATGATGCACTCTGTATATAAAAGTTAAATAAGCAGGGTGACAATATACAGTTTGATGTACTCCTTTCCCAATTTTGAACCTGTCCATTGTTCCATGTCCAGTTCTGTTTCTTCTTGACCTGCAGACAAGTTTCTCAGGAGACAGGTAAGGTGGTCTGGTATTCTCATTTATTGAAGAATTTTCCACAGTTTGCTAGGGTCCAACAGTCAAAGGCTTTAGTGTAGTCAATGAAGCAGAAGTAGATATTTTTCTGGAATTTCCTTGCTTTCTCCATGATCAAACAAATGTTGGCAATTTGATCTCTGGGGTTTCTCTGCCTTTTGTAAATCCAGCTTGTGTATCTCGAAGTTCTCAATTCACGTTCTCTTGAAGCCTAACTTTAAGAATTTTGAGCATTACCTTGCTAGTTACCTTTTGTACATCACTTGCTAGCATGTGAAATGAGGGTGGTTGTGTTTGAATACAATCTATAAGCAAGGTGAAAAGACAGCCTTCGGAATGGGAGAAAATAATATCAAATGAAGCAACTGACAAATAACTAATCTCAAAAATATACAAGCAACACCTGCAGCTCAATTCCAGAAAAATAAACGACCCAATCAAAAAACGGGCCAAAGAACTAAATAGACATTTCTCCAAAGAAGACATGAAGATGGCTAACAAACACATGAAAAGATGCTCAACATCACTCATTATCAGAGAAATGCAAATCAAAGCCACAATGAGGTACCATTTCACGCCAGTCAGAAATGCTGAGATCCAAAAGTCTACAAGCAATAAATGCTGGAGAGGATGTGGAGAAAAGGGAACTCTCTTACACTGTTGGTGGGAATGCAAGCTAGTACAGCCACTATGGAGAACAGTGTGGAGATTCCTTAAAAACCTGGAAATAGAACTGCCTTATGACCCAGCAATCCCACTGCTGGGCATACACACTGAGGAAACCAGAATTGAAAGAGATACATGAACCCCAATGTTCATCACAGCACTGTTTATAATAGCCAGGACATGGAAGCAACCTAGATGTCCATCAGCAGATGAATGGATAAGAAAGCTGTGGTACATATACACAGTGGAGTATTATTCAGCCATTAAAAAGAATACATTTGAATCAGTTCTAATGAGGTGGATGAAACTGGAAATAAGCCAGACAGAAAAACACCAATACAGTATACTAACGCATATATATGGAATTAAGAAAGATGGTAACGATAACCTTGTATGTGAGACAGCAAAAGAGACACAGATGTATAGAACAGTCTTTTGGACTCAGAGGGAGAGGGAGAGGGTGGGATGATTTGGGAGAATGGCATTGAAACATGTATACTATCATATAAGAAATGAATTGCCAGTCTAGGTTGGATGCAGGGTACAGGATGCTCGGGGCTGGTGCACTGGGATGACCTGGAGGGATGGTGTGGGGAGGTAGGTGGGGGGAGGGTTTGGGATTGGGAACACGTGTACACCCATGGCAGATTCATGTTGATGTGTGGCAAAACCAATAATATTGTAAAGTAAAAAAATAATAATAATAAATTTAAAAAATTAAAAACAAACAAACAAAAAAACCCCAAACACAATAAACAGTGTGTTTGAACATTCTTTGTCATTGACCTTTTTTTGGGGTTGGAATGACAAATGAACTTTTCCAGTCCTGTAGCCACTGTAGAGTTTTCCAAATTTGCTGGCATATTGAGTGCAGCACTTTCACAGAATCATCTTTTAGGATTTTAACTAGCTCAGCTGGAATTCCATCACCTCCACTAACTTTGTTCATTGAATTTACACTCCATGGTGTCTGACTGTAGGTAAGTGACCACACCATCATGGATATCCAGGTCATTAAGATCTTTTTTTGTACAGTTCTTCTTGCCACTTCTTCTTAATTTCTTCTCCTTCTGTTAGGTCCATACCATCTGTTTATTATTGTGCCCATATTTGGATGAAATGTTCCTTTGTTATCTCTAATTTTCTTGCCTAGATCTCTAGTCTTTCCCATTCTATTGTTTTCCTCTATTTCTTTGCATTTTTCACTTAAGAAGGCTTTCTCATATCTCCTTGTTATTATTTGGAACTCTGCATCCAATTCGGTATATCTTTTACTTTCTCCTTTGCTTGTAGCTTCTTTTCTTTTCTCAGCTGTTTGTACAGCCTTCTCAGAAAAACATTTTGCTGTCCTGCATTTCTTTTTCTTTGAAATAGTATTAGTCACCACCTCTTGTGCAATGTTATGAGCCTCTGTCCGTAGTTTTTCAGGTACTCTGTCTCTCAGATCTAGTATGTCTATCTGTCTATGATCTATGTTGTGATATTTATACTTTTGTTTATGGAGTTAGGAAAGGAACAAGATTCATTTTGCCTAGGGATGTTTGTTCCAGCACAATTTGTTGATAAAATCATTAATTTACAATTGAATTATCTTTGCAGTCTTATTAAGATTTGATTGACCATGTAAGATGGATCTATTTCTGCCCCCTCCTTTCTTTCAGTTAATCTATATGCTTATATTTTCTTTTTTTGCCAAGGTATCTTGTTTACTGTAGTTTTAGAATAAGCCTTGAAATCAAAGAGCATATGTGCTTTATCTTTATTTCTTTCTTTCAAAATTTAGCCCTTCTGTGCTCTTTGTGTTCTCAAATACATTCAAGAATACATTTGTATGTTTCTAAAAAAAATATTGTTTGGTAAGATTGCATTAAATCCATACATGAATTTGGGAGAGAAATAACAGATATCATAAAAATACTGAGTTTTCTACTTCATTAATATTGTACCTCTCACCATTTATTTAGTCTTATTTTATTTTCTTCAGTAATATCCCATAGTTTTCAGGATATATGTCTCCCAAATAATATGTTAAATCAACCCAGGTGTTGCTGGCTATTGATACTAGAGTAAATTGCTTTACTTACTTTTAAAATTGTTTATAAATGTTAATTTTAAAAAATTAGAGCTATTTTACATTTATAAAATTATTGCAAAGATTATACAGTGAATTCCTATATACTCCTCATTCCATTTTCTTAATTTAACATCTTCCATTACTATAGTCCAATAGCCACAATTAATGAGCCACAAGTGCTGATACATTATTACATTAAATTATTATTAACAACTACTTTAGAAATATATACATTATTCTGATTATCCTAGTTTTTTTCCTAATATCTTTTTTTTCTTCAGAATCACACCCATGATACCACATTAAAGTTAGTAGTACAGCTGACCCTTGAACAACATGAATTTGAGATCTGGGGGCCAACATATACACAGATTTCTTTCACTAACTATATACTACAGTATTACATGATTAGTAGTACTGTAAAATCCATACTTTAAAGTATGGATACTATAAAATCCATACAGTAGTACTGTAAAATTTATCCTTAGATTTAACCATCTTGGTTAAACCTAAGGGTGTGTAACTGTGGATATGGAAGAATGGTGTGTACAGAGGGCTGACAATAAATTATATGAACATTTTTAAAATGAGTGGAGAGTTGGCATCCCTAACCCCCTTGTTGTTCAAGGGTCAACTATAATGTATTCTTAGGTTGCTTTGATTGTTAAAGTTTGACCTTCCTCATTTTTTATGTACTTGAAAGTTTTGAGAAATACTGCTACAGGATCTTGTAGAATGTTCCTGAGTTGGAATTTGCCTCATGGCTTTTGAACGTGTCTCAGAGAGGAAACCACAGACATAAAGTGCCATGGTCTTCACATTTTATTGGAGTGTATATTATCAGTATGCCTCAGTATGTCACATACTCTTTATGTTAACCTTGATCTTCTGGCTAGAAGTAGTGTTTGTCAGTCTTCACTGTAAAGTTACTCTTTTTTTCTCCCTCTCATTTCATAGTATTGTTAGATAGTCACTATTTAGAGCCATGGTTAAGGAAGGAGAAATAATACTCTGTCTCCTTAAGAGCAGAGTAAGTAAATAAATTATTTGAAATTATTTTGAACAGAAAGTATATTTACTCTCTTATATTTACTTATCAATCATTTTGAATATCAACATGGACACATGGATATTTTTAATTTGTATTATAATCTAATACTACTTTATTAATTATGTTGCTCAAATTTTTCCAGCCTTGGCCATGGGGACCACTTTCAGTTGGCCCATCTGTCCTTTTGAAATATATCTATTATTGTGGATAGGGATTTGTTTGCTTTTCAGATATTTTCATGTTTTCTGACACTGCAAGGTGCTGCAGGATCATCTTGTATATTTCCTACCACATCTTAGAATCAACCATTTCCCCAGGGAACACTGGTTCTCTTTACTGATAAGGGGCATTAGAAACCAAGATCTGAATCCTTAGGGTACTAATTACCCCAAGTTATCATTACTTCCAGTTATTCTCAGCTGAAAAAGCATAGTGATATGCATGAATATACTAAGCTGTGTGTACATATATGTTTATAAACATTTCTATGTTTAACAATATGTATTTATATGAAGGTAAATATGAGTCCCATACTGATGTTTCCAACTCTAATCCATTACTACATTTATTATTCTACCTTCTTCCCCTTATATATATGCAACTCTGCACTCAACAATAAGAAACCTGGTTCCCACCATTCACTATCCATTTGCCTTGCCCAACCCTAGAAGACGTTTATAGTTTCAGAATTGTTAACCTGTATATCTATGGGAAAAATACTTTATCAACTAGAGTACAAATTTATGTACAGTTCCCTTTGCCTTTAGTCTTACAAACTCCACTCATTTCCAGAGGTGCATAGGTCAGCATCTCATTCCCCCAGTTCTTTCAATGAGGTTGTGTCTACAGTTGTAATACATCTTATTCCAGTCTAAGTTTCATCTTGAGATGACTTAACCTCCTAAATGATTTTTCAAAATTTGCATATAATAAGGATAAGGTTTATTCTTTGTGCTGTGAAGTTCAAGAGATTTTGACAAATGCTTGCCCCTTGTATTCAATAATACAGCATCATACAGAGCATCATCATTTCTCTACCCTAA
Organism: Budorcas taxicolor; assembly: GCF_023091745.1. Classification (NCBI taxonomy): domain Eukaryota; kingdom Metazoa; phylum Chordata; class Mammalia; order Artiodactyla; family Bovidae; genus Budorcas; species Budorcas taxicolor. The sequence goes on along the minus strand of NC_068923.1, from coordinate 63,863,346 downwards.
AGACAATCCCCTGGGAATCTGCTATTCAACTCATATATCAAGTGTTTGTCCAGTGAATCAGCTATTCTTACTTATTAGTTATTGAAGTTTTTTTGTCCATTCTTTGAGAATTTTTACATAATCTTGTCATTTGCAAATAGAGACAATTTTATTTATTCATTTCTAATCCATACCATTTTTATTTCTTTTTCTTTTCTTAATCCACTGGCAAGGACTTCCAGAAAGCTGTTGAACTGCAGTGTTGGGAGAGGACATACTTATCCTGATCCTTGGGTAGCCTTTCTAATAATTTTTTCCCCTAGTTTTGAGGTAAAGTGTCCACTTTCTTACTGTTACATATGATGCTACTTGAAGGCTTTGGGGTGAATGTTCCCTATCAAATTGAAGAATTTCTGTTGTATTACTGCTTTTCTGAGATTTTTTTTTAAATCATGAGTGGATATTAGATACTGCCCATTTTTTCTGTGCCAAATCTGTAGTCAAATATTTTTCTTCCCTAACCTATCAGTTGGAGATGGAAATGGCGACCCACTCCAGAATTCTTGCCTGGAGAATCCCATGGACAGAGGTGCCTGGCAGGCGATAGTTCATAGGAATGCAAAGAGTCAGACATGACTGAGAGACTAAACCACTACCAAAAACAACCTTTCAGTGTTGTAGATTACACTGATTGATTTTGATTTTGAAAGCTGAGGCAGCCATGCAGGCCTGAAATGTTTTGTTTTCAAAGACTTACGGTAAATTTTATTTATTTTTAAAAAATTATATTAAAGTATAGTTCATTTGCAGTGTTGTGTTAATTTCTACTGTACAGTAAAGTGATTCAGCTATACATATGTAATGTATATATTTTTATATATATTTAATATTATTTTCCATTATGGTTTAACACTGGATATTAAATATAGTTTCCTGTGCTATATAGTAGGATCTTGCTGTTTTGTTATTGTTGTTGAATCACTAAGTAATGTCCAACTCTACAACCCCATGGACTGTGGCATACCAGGGTTCTCTGTCCTTCACTGTCTCCCAGAGTTTGCTCAGATTCATGTCCTTTGAGTCAGTGATGCCTTCCAACCATCTCATCTTCTGCGGCCCTCCTCCTTTTGACTTCACTCTTTCCCAGCATCAGCATCTTTTCCTTTCTTGTTATTTATCCACCCTATACACTATGGATGGAGGTTCATGACATTGTACAGGAGACAGGAATCAAGACCATCCCCATGGAAAAGAAATGCAAAAAAGCAAAATGACTGTCTGAGGAGGCCTTATAAACAGCTGTGAAAGAAGAGAAGTGAAAAGCAAAGGAGAAAAGGAAAGATATAAGCATCTGAATGCAGAGTTCCAAAAAATAGCAAGGAGAGATGAGAAAGCCTTACTCAGTGATCAATGCAAAGAAATAGAGGAAAACAACAGAATGGGAAAGACTAGAGATCTCTTCAAGAAAATTAGAGATACTAAGGGAACATTCCATGTAAAGATGGGCTCGATAAAGGACAGAAATGGTATGGACCTCACAGAAGCAGAAGATATTAAGAAGAGGTGGCAAGAAAACACAGAAGAACTGTACAAAAAAGATCTTCATGACCAAGATAATCACGATGGTGTGATCACTAATCTAGAGCCAGACATCTTGGAATGTGAAGTCAAGTGGGCCTTAGAAAGCATCACTATGAACAGAGCTAGTGGAGGTGATGGAATTCCAGTTGAGCTCTTTCAAGTCCTGAAAGATGATGCTGTGAAAGTGCTGCACTCAATATGCCAGCAAATTTGGAAAATGCAGCAGTGGCTACAGGACTGGGAAAGGCAAGTTTTCATTCCAATCCCAAAGAAAGGCGATGCCAAAGAATGCTGAAACTACCGCACAATTGCACTCATCTCACATGCTAGTAAATTAATGCTCAAAATTCCCCAAGCCAGGCTTCAGCAATACGTGAACCATGAACTTCTAGATGTTCAAGCTGGTTTTAGAAAAGGCAGAGGAACCAGAGATCAAATTGCCAACATCCGCTGGATCATGGAACAAGCAAGAGAGTTCCAGAAAAACATCTATTTCTGCATTATTGACTATGCCAAAGCCTTTGACTGTGTGGATCACAATAAACTGTGGAAAATTCTGAAAGAGATGGAAATACCAGACTGCCTGACCTGCCTCTTGAGAAACCTATATGCAGGTCAGGAAGCAACAGTTAGAACTGGACATGGAATAACAGACTGGATCCAAATAGGAAAAGGAGTGTGTCAAGGCTGTATATTGTCACCCTGCTTATTTAACTTCCATGCAGAGTACATCATGAGAAATGCTGGACTGGAAGAAGCACAAGCTGGAATCAAGATTGCTGGGAAACATATCAATAACCTCAGATATGCAGATGACACCACCCTTATGGCAGAAAGTGAAGAGGAACTAAAAAGCCTCTTGATGAAAGTGAAAGAGGAGAGTGACAGAGTTGGCTTAAAGCTCAACATTCAGAAAATGAAGATCATGGCATCTGGTCACATCACTTCATGGGAAATAGATGGGAAAACAGTGGAAACAATGTCAGACTTTATTTTTGGGGGCTCCAGAATCACTGCAAATTGTGAAGGAAGGAAAGTTATGACCAACCTAGATAGTATATTGAAAAGCAGAGATATTACTTTGCCAACAAAGGTCTGTCTAGTAAAGGCTATGGTTTTTCCAGTGGTCATGTATGGATGTGAGATTTGGACTGTGAAGAAACCTGAGTGCCAAAGAATTGATGCTTTTGAACTGTGGTGTTGGAGAAGACTCTTGAGAGTCCCTTGAACTGCAAGGAGATCCGACCAGCCCATCCTAAAGGAGATCAGTCCTGGGTACTCATTGGAAGAACTGATGCTGAAGTTGAAACTCCAATACTTTGGCCACTTCATGAGAAGACTTGACTCATTGGAAAAGACCCTGATGCTGGGAGGGATTGGAGGCAGGAGCAGGAGGGGATGACAGAGGATGAGATGGCTGGATGGCACCACCACTCGATTTTGGTTATAGCCCACTAGGTTCCTCTGACCATGGGATTCTTCAGGCAAGAATACTGGAGTAGGCTGCCATGCCCTCCTCCAGGGGATCTCCCCAACACAGGGATTGAACTCACATCTCTTGGGTTTCCTGCATTGGCAGGCGGATTCTTTACCACTAGCACCACCTGGTAACAGTACCTAGGAAAATAACTAATCCCCCTCAAAAGCAAGAGCATCCAATCCTAGAGGAATTGCTTGAAATTTAAAAGTTGATTTCAACTTGTAAATGCAAGCAGACAATAGGATGTGGTTTACATAGGAGCCTCACTCCTAACTAAGTTAATAGACTGACCTATCAGAAGGAAAAAAGAGAGTTGCTGAATAAAGGGAGAAAAAGATATTTCCTTAGACTCTGATTCTATCTGGGTACAGCCTATTATACCAGAAAAGTTCTCCTCCTGAATTGCAAGCAGGCTTCCCAGGTGGCACTAGTGGTAAAGAATCCACCTGCCAATGCAGGAGACCTAAGAGATGCGGGTTAGATCCCTGAGTCAGGAAGATCCCCTGGAGGAGGGCATGACGACAACCCACTCCTGTATTCTTGCCTTGAGAACCCCATGGACAGAGGGCCTGGCGGGCTACAGTCCATAGGGTTGCAAAGAGTCTTCATGACTGAAATGACTTCGCATGCATGCACTAAGAAATGAATGTCTGCTGGCTCTGGGCCAAGCTCCTGAGGAGATTGCCAGAAGTGAAGCTCCATGGCTGATACAGAAACCAGACTCTGAAAGAATTGACAGGGAGAAAAAAGTTGTCAGGAGTGGACAAACTGAGATAACAACAGGAAGCTAAAACAATGCTAGGGGAAGAAACATCTGGAAGATAAAGGGGGAGGAGAAAAATGTTATTATTAAGATGTATATGAGGGAAGCCTACTATCCTTTACATACCTGGGCTATTCATTCTCACCCCCACAACACTCAGCCTCTGGTTCTGAAACACAATGAAGGAGAATTGCCTGTCTTACCTCAAAATTACTTAAAACAACAACAACAAAACCCTATCCCTATTTTGATTGCCACCCTGCCCCTGAGTTTTTCTGAATCTGCTCAGAGAAGAGGAGAACAAAGCCTGAAGGGCAACAGTGCCTCTCTACACAATTGCTTGCTGAAAGTAGAAGGTATCCTTTATATTGCTAAGTCAAGAGGATGCCGAAGCCCTGGAAACTGAATTTTGGCTCACTTGATGGAACTGGCATTCCTTCAGCTTCAGCCGAATAAAGCTAGCAACATTCAGCTTGCTCACTAATGCTGGCTGATGGTTTTCATGCTGATGGATGAATCAAATCCTGTTGTGGGGTGGAATGCTGATGGAAAAGATGTATCTACACAATAATCATAGCTTTTAACAGAATCTCAAGATTTCCAGGAAGAAAAAAGTGTAGAAATGGGAAGTGACAAAGAACTTCTTCCCTTTTGCTACTTCAACTTCAGCAGATAAATAGACATTTACACCTGGATGAAACAATTTGAGACTCTGTGGAAAGAAAATAGTTGTGTAACAGCCTATCTATCTATTTCACTCCTGAGGGGAAATGACCAACCACAGCTGACTTGATATTGCTATAATATGCTCCAAAAAGCAAATGACTATGTGGGGTCATGTAGAATGACAACCACTGTTTCTATTCCTGTCTCAGAAATATGGTATGAGCCCCTAAATTAGGGGGTTGAACCAAAGTACAATGAGAAGAACTGTCTGAGAGGGCTTCTGAGGGCTCAGAACATTTCTTATGTAGCTACTGATTTAACAAGTGGTTTCTAAATTTGTTTTGAGAAAAAATATTCAAAACTTCTGTTTTATATGGATGAGAGTCCACATTTGTCCCAGATTAATGATCCTACTTTCACTCACACTGAGTCTGCAGAGATGTTAGCACTGACATTTCATAGAATATTGTGCTGTATTAATGGCATTATCCTAGTTGAACTTGATGAACAGAAGTAAGTCCTCCATGCAGTGTGAGGGACTCTCAAGAGTCTTCTCCAACACCACAGTTCAAAAGCATCAGTTCTTCAGCGCTCAACTTTCTTTATTATCCAACTCTCACATCCATACATGACTACTGGAAAAACATAGCTTTGACCAGATAAACTTTCGTTGGCAAACTAATGTCTCTGCTTTTTAATATGCTGTCTAGGTTGGTCATAGCATTTCCTCCAAGGAGCAAACATTTTTAAATTTCATGGCAGCAGTCACCATCTGCTGCCCAAGAAAATAAAGTCTGTCACTGTTTCCATTGATTCCCCACCTATTTGCCATGGAGGGATGGGACCAGATGCCATGATCTTAGATTTTTGAATGTTGAATCTTAAGCCAGCCTTTTCACTCTCTTCCTTCACTTTCATCAAGAGGCTTTTTAGTTCCCTTTTGCCTTCTGCCATAAGGGCGGTTTCATATGCATATCTGAGGTTATTGATATTTCTCCTGGCAATCTTGATTCCAGCTTGTGTTTCATCCAGCCTGACAGTTTGCATGATGTACTCTGCATATAAGTTAAATAAGCACAGTGACAATATATAACCTTGACATACTACTTTCCCAACTGGAATCAGTCCATTGTTCCATGTCTGGTTCTAACTATTGCTTCTTGAGCTGCATACAGATTTCTCAGGAGGCAGCTAAGCTGGTCTGGTATTCCCATCTCTTTAAGAATTTTCCAAAGTTTGTTGTCATCCACACAGTTGTTTTAAGTTGCTAAATTATGGTAACTTATTATAGCACTAGTATCAGAGAGCAAAGCAGATTCCTAGAATTCTGGAACAAAGCCTTGCCTTTTGCAGCAGGGCATAATTTGCCATTTGAAATATACTCTAATGAGTGACTGGATCCTAGAGTAAACCAAATAGTTCACTCTGAGCTATCAAGTGACTTAACAGTCACCAAATCTATAGATCTTGCCTTTGAAATTACCAGATACAGCGAATTACAAGTGCAGAAAGTACAACAGCAATCTCTTTAGGATATAAATGGTATATTACAGCTTGGGCTCAGGTAAATTGAATGATCAGACACTGAGTTGCCTATCTCTGTTGTACAGAAAGCTTTGCTTTAATTCATACCTTTGGATTATGTTGGTGCTTTTTGCAAACAAATAACAGTGAGTGAACAAACTCAAAGTTAGTTTAATGATTTATTAGTATAGTATATTGATGCAAACCAAAACGAGAAGGTTTTGCACACTAGCCCTCCTTTGGTATTGCCCTAATGAATGCATTAAGAAATTCTCTCAGAGGCATAGCTGTGAGCACTAAACATAGTTATTCACTTTTTATGTTAAAAATGGCATAACACATGATTAAAATCATATTTCTGGACATTGGAAAACAGCCTGCTTGATTGGGGAAGAAACAAAGTTGAAATTTCAAGCAACAGAAGAAGGATATTTTGATGTGGCACAAAGTGGTAGATATTTGGATTTCAGTAATTCACAGAAGAAATGTACAAAGAAGATCTTAATGACCCAGTTAATCATGATGGTATGATCACTCACCTAGAGCCAGACATCCTGGAATGTGAAGTGGACCTTAGTAAGCATCACTACGAACAAATCAAATGAAGGTGATAGAATCCCAGTTGAGCTATTTCAAATCCTAAAAGATGATGCTGTGAAAGTGCTGCACTCAATGGGCCAGCAAATTTGGAAAACTCAGCAGTGGCCACAGGGCTGGAAAATGTCAGTTTGCATTTGAATCTCAAAGAAAGGCAATGCCAAGGAATGCTTGAACTACCGCACAATTGCACTCATCTCACATGCTAGTAAAGTAATGCTCAAAATTCTCCAAGCCAGGCTTCAATAGTATGTGAACTGTGAACTTCCAGATGTTCAAGCTGGATTTTGATAAAGCAGAGGAACCAGAGATTAAATTGCCAACATCCACTGGATCATGGAAAAAGCAAGAGAGTTCCAGAAAACCATCTACTTCTGCTTTAATGACTATGCCAAAGCCTTTGACTGTGTGGATCGCAATGAACTGTAGAAAATTCTTCAAGAGATGGGAATACCAGACCACCTGACTTGACTCTTGAGAAACCTGTATGCAGGTCAGGTAGCAACAGTTAGAACTGAACATGGAACAGACTGGTTCCAAATAGGAAAAGGAGTACATCAAGGCTATATATTATCACCCTGCTTATTTAACTTATATGCAGAGTACATCATGAGAAGTGCTGGGCTGGAAAAAGCACAAGCTGAAATCAAGATTGCCGGGAGAAATATCAATAACATCATATATGCAGATGGCATGACCTATGGCAGAAAGTGAAGAAGAACTAAAGAGCCTCTTGATGAAAGTGAAGGAGGAGAGTGAAAAAGTTGGCTTAAAGCTCAACATTCAGAAAGCTAAGATCATGGCATTCAGTCCCATCACTTCATGGCAAATAGAGGTGGAAACAATGAAAACAGTGGTTGACTTTATTTTTGGGGGCTCCAAAATCATTGCAGATGATGACTGCAGCCATGTTAAAAGACGTTTACTCCTTTGAAGGAAAGTTATGACCAACCTAGACAGCATATTAAAAAGCAGAGACTTTGCCAACAAAAGTCCATCTAGTCAAGGCTATGGTTTCTCCAGTGGTCATGTATGGATGTGAGAGTTGGATTAGAAAGAAAGCTGAGCACCGAAGAACTGATACTTTTGAACTATGGTGTTGGAGAAGACTCTGAGAGTCCTTTGGACTGCAAGGAGATCCAAGCAGCCCATCCTTAAGGAGATCAGTCCTGGGTGTTCTTTGGAAGGACTGATGTTGAAGCTGAAACTCCAATTCTTTGTCCACTTGATGTGAAGAGCTGATTCATTTGAAAAGACCCTGATGCTGGAAAAGATTGAGTGCAGGAGGGGAAGGGGACAACAGAGGATGAGATGGTTGGATGGCATCACCGACTGAATGGACATGAGTTTGGGTAGCCTCTGGGAGTTGGTGATGGACAGGGAGGCCTGGCGTGCTGCAGTTCATGGGGTTGCAAAGAGTCGGACACTACTGAGCGACTGAATTGAACTAAACTGAGTTTACAACAGAGAGCATCCACCAAAGAGGAACCACTCTGCATTCTTGTAGGTAGTTGCATTCATTCTAAGGTTGTTAGTCAGCTTCTTCTCGTCTACCCCAGCACTTACACAGATGGTTTATGAATGGAGTGGCCATGGGAGCAGAAATCTACTCTCTACGCTCTAGATCCTTCTCATTAACACTCATCTTGTTACTACCTTTGCTGAATGCCATTCTTGCCAAAGCAGAGACTAATATTTAGCTTCTAATGTGGTATTAGTTTTAGAAGAAATCCAGGAACTTAAGAAAATATTAACTGTGTTGAATCACTCCAACCTCACCAGGGGCAATAATGATTCCTTATCAGTCTTGACATTAAGGTTTGCTTTTCCTAACTGCAGTGTCTTTTCCAGCAGAACCCCACATAGGATCCAGTATATTATTAACTCAGAACAAAGGGCCCATTTTATGCTTAAAAAAGGTCTGATGATGAACACCTAACTACATGATTCTCTGTCCCACCATTTACTGCTTGATCTGGAAATGTAAAGGAATGTTGGAATGGTCTTTCAGAGTATCAGCTTTAGAAAAACACTGCAAGATTATGAACAATATGGAGCATATATGCCAGGTAAATAGCTTGATTGGTGTTGTTTTCTCAAAACCTAGAAAGCTGGTCCAGGAATCAAGAGGTAGATGTAGAATTAGCCAGTTGCAATGTTACATCCTGCAACCCATTTGCCAAATTTCTACTCTGGGTCTTATCATGTTTAAGCTTGGCAAGAGTGAAAATTCTGATGTGGAGTGATGTGATGGAGGTTTCTACCGGGGAATTCAGAACTTGGGAATCAGATCTAGAAGCTATGACTCTCACATGTTCCTACTGGGCTTATCATTTTGTAGTTCTTCTGATAGTGAAAGGAGTTGATATATTGATGAAGATTGCTAGACTTTTGGCAACACAGTAAGTCAGAAAGGGCTATATGTGAAATTCAGGAGATTTACTCAGGCAACTCTTGATGATCCAGGCACAGTGATAACTTTATGTGCACACATGCAACAACCTTAATCTGAGAAGTGCAGCTACTGAAGGCTCTAATTCTTCAAGGATCAAGTCTGAGTCTTCTCATCAGTCTAGAAACTGAAACCAGCTAAAGTACTGGCGAGCACAGGGACCAGTTAAATTCTGGGTATTTTAACTTATTCAATTAACATTCTTCTTTAAGCTTTCTGTAGTGCTCGAGGCTGGCTACTACATCTGTAGTGTACTGGACTTAATATAGGGCATAGGAAGTCTTGAGTGGTGCAAGGAGAAGAAAGTGAAAGTAAGTGAAAGTGAAGTCTCTCAGTTGTGTCCGACTCTTTGAGATCCCATGGACTGTAGTCTAGCAGGCTTCTCTGTCCATGGGATTTTCCAGGCAAGAGTACTGGAGTGGGCTGCCATTTCCTTCTCCAGGGGATCTTCCTGACCCAGGGATCGAACCCAGGACTCCTGCATTGCAGGCAGACACTTTACCCTCTGAGCCACCAGGGAAGCACACACAAGGAGAAGGGTCTCTGTCAAATAGTTCTATATTTACCTCAATATATAACCCAGGTCTCCTGCATTGCAGGCAGATGCTTTACCCTCTGAGCCACCAAGGAAACCCATGCAAGGAGAAGGGTCTCTGTCAAATAGTTCTGTATTTACCTCAAAAACTGTACCATAGATTTTCTGCTCTAGCATGACAGCACCTTGACATAGATGTACAACACATCTCTTGCTTTCTGAATGGTAGTTCTCTGCTACAGCTACATTGGAAGACTGTTGAAGCCTAATTAGACAGGACTATGCATGCATATGGACTTCCCAGGTGGCACAGTGGTAAAAAATCCTCCTCCCAATACAAGAGATGCAAGAGACATAGGTTTGATCCCTGGGTCAGGAAGATTCTCCTGGGATAGGAAATGGCAACCTACTCCAGTATTCTTGCCTGGACAATTCCATCGACAGAGAAGCCTAGCAGGCTACAATCCATGGGGTCACAAAGCATCATATGACAAAGCGACTGAGCACAGCACAGCATGTATGCATACACATATAACTGTGGGGCAAACCGGGTAAACACGTACCCCTTTCATGTCTCTGGCTGATATGCATTTTATAGGACTCCTGAGAGAGTCCCTAGTGGGTTGAGTCCCAAAGGACCATAGTGGAAACAGCTCAACAGTGCTCCCTATGCCAACTGGCCCTCTTTCTTTGTTTCAGTTTTCCTACTCCCTCCATTTGGGTGCTTTAAGGTCATTTCTAAAAATAACCACCTGCATAATAGTCCTTGTCTCAAACTCTGCTTGAAAGAAAACAAATGAAGACAGCAGGGTGCATGAAGTATCCTGTATACAAGGTACTTAATGAATGAAATATCCCTGTCTTTATTATGGGCTGTTTGCCCAGATTTCTACACTGGTTATTCATCTCAGGAAAGCTCTAGTCTTATCAGCAGAAATCAGAAAGAAAAAAAAAAAAAAAGAAAGAAAGCCTGAAGGAAATCTTTCCAAACCTAAATCTATTATGTTTTCCTTGAAGCCTAATAGGTTTCAGGGTCAATATAAATGTTTAGCTAACTTACAAAACCTTTTGCTATCATACTCATGACATTCATAGTCCTTTTAATATGTTACTTTCTAGTTCAGAGTGTAATTAATAATACCACATGTGTGAAAAGTTATCTGATTTATACATTAGACTTTCTTTCTCTGGATGCCAGGCTATTAGAGTCAGAACACTAGACAGTTTTATTGACATCAGAATTCTAGATAAACACTCTTTATTATTTTTTTAGCATAAAATATAAACTTGGTACAGAAGACATAGTCTAGGAGCCTGACCAATTTCCCCATTTTCTCCATTGTCTATTTTACTGGACTTTCAAGGAGAAAACATTTTGAAAAGAAGCAGCTGAGAGACTCCAATGGCCACTGTATTAATAGGTTCTTGCTCCCTTTGGAGAAAAAAAAGTAATAGGGATATTTTAGGATGTCAAAACCATTTGGGTAAAATCTGACTAATTGAGACTCATGGGTACACACCAGCTATCACAACAATACATCTGCAATGGCTTTTAATGGTTGTTAGTGCCTCAGAATATATGGCAACTAATACATTTCGAGGTTTGTAAAATAAGTTTGTGGTTCTCTACCAATTTCTTTCTAGACAGAAATGAAGAATAAGAATTAAGGCATGATAAACATACATTTTAGAGGAAACTAGGTGTTACTCTCAATGATAGCCTCAAAGCAACCCCAAATACCTTGATATCAATGTAGTAATAACCATCCATAATCTTTTGAATTTGAAATCCATCAGAGAATTTAGGTCAAGGTAGTAGCTCATCATGTATAACTTTCCCCTATTTTATAATTTTATATGAGTTTTCTGTAGATGTTTATACTGATTATTTCCTTCTATAGGGCTTTTACTTAATTCTCTACTTTATCTTACATTTAGGACATTCATTAGAATGAATAGGAATATTTATAGAATTATAATCCAAATCTCACCACCACAGAATGTTTTTATTATGGGCAAAATCTATATTAATATTTTGGTATAATATCCCATTAGACATTTGTATAGAAGTCATTTTAGGTGTACTCCATGATATTCAGTGATGTGTAATTTTTGTGGAAAATGCTGTAAGCATATTTCATCCTCAGAAAGTTAATTAATACTTTAGAAGCCTTGTCACCAATTTAATTGATCATGTGTAAAAGGATATGGACATTACTTAAAAATAAAGTCAAACAACTTCATAATTTCCTCATATTTCCATTTCATCTTACCAGTTTCAAATTTTCTTTAATGACCCAATTAATTCATAATTTTGTGTATTTTATAAAATCTATAAGGTGAATATAAAGAATTAAATTTAATACCACATTTTGAATTTTCTTTTTTTCTCTAAAATAATATATTGTGCCTATTTGATCACATATTCAAACATAAGAGTTATTATTCACATTCTTAACTATGGTCTTTATAATAAAAATTTTATATACACATATTTATATATTGAAAAAGAGAAGTACTTGAAATAGAAATAAATTAGAACTCATTAATTCATTGATCACTGGTATGAAAGAGTGGCCATCTGGCATACTTTCTAAGAGTCATGAAACGGAAGTCCTTTTTTCAAAGTTGTACCTAGTGGTGTTGGAGGAGGTCAAGGAGGGGACATGATCACTGTTCTTCGCACAAACTGTAACTTACTTGCCTCCCATGTTTTCGAAATGTACATTCTGCCATCCGTTTCCTTACTAATTGCTACTTCAGGGATACAATCTTGAAAGAGAAAGTGTTACTGAGACCATCTGGACTGTATATGTGTCTGAACTTAAGGCTTCTATGTAAAGTCTTAAGATGCCGGTGCGCAGGTGAGGAAATCTACTCATCTCACTGCTACTCAAGCCCCCTCTGTAAAAGTCACTTGATCCTCAAGGCAGTCACCTACTGATCTGGAATGGTCTTTTTCCCTTCAGTCTCTCCTTGTCCTCTGCATAAAGAGGGACAGTTTCAAATTTCACCCTGGGAACCCCCAAGGAACTGGGCTTTGAATCAGCAAGTCCTCAAGCACTCTACCTTTAACAGAAGAGAGAAGTGGGAGAATTCCTTTCTGAAATGGTAAGTTCCTTCTCTTTCTTTCAGCATTTGCACAGTGAAAGACACACAAAAGAAACTGGGTATATCTCCTACTTCAAAATTAAGTAAAAGATTCAGCATTTCTTTTTCTTTCAGTTTTTCATGTTATTTTCTGGAGATCAAGTTTGGCACTATCAAGATTTGAATCAAATACACATTATTATATTAAGCCACATTTGGTAGGAAATGTTTTAACATAGATGTGAAAGAGATGGTATTTTTAAAATACAGTTGGCCCTTGAATAACATGGGTTTGAACTGTGTGGGTCTACATAGAGGCACCTTTTTTTTTTGTTTGTTTTTCTTTCATAGTAAAATAAAGAGACATAAGAAATTCTTCCTCGGCAATCAATTCAAAGAAATAGAGGAAAACAATAGAATGAGAAAGACTAGAGATCTCTTCAAGAAAGCTAGAGATACCAAGGGAACATTTCATGCAAAGATGGGCTCGATAAAGGACAGAAATGGTATGGACCTCACAGAAGCAGAAAATATTAAGAAGCAGTGGCAAGAATACACAGATCTATAGAAAAAAGATCTTCACGATCCAGATAATCACGATGGTGCGATCACTCACCTAGAGCCAGACATCTTGGAATGTGAAGTCAAGTGGGCCTTAGGAAGCATCACTACAAACACAGCTAATGGAGGTGATGGAATTCCAGTTGAGCTCTTTCAAATCCTGGAAGATGATGCTGTGAAAGTGCTGCACTCAATATACCAGCAAATCTGGAAAACTCAGCAGTGGCTACAGGACTGGAAAAGGTCAATTTTCATTCCAATCCCAAAGAAAAGCAATGCCAAAGAATGCTGAAACTACCGCAAAATTGCACTCATCTCACATGCTAGTAAAGTAATGCTCAAAACTCTTCAAGCCAGGCTTCAACAGTACATGAACTGTGAACTTCCAGATGTTCAAGCTGGGTACAGAAAAGGCAGAAGAAAAAGAGATCATATTGCCAACATCCTCTGGATCATCAAAAAGAAAGAGTTCCAGAAAAATATCTATTTTTGCTTCATTGACTAGGCCAAAGCCTTTGTGTGGATCACTACAAACTGGAAAATTCTTCAAGAGATGGGAATACCAGTCCACCGAACCTGCCTCTTGAGAAATCTGTATGCAGCTCAAGAAGCAACAGTTAGAACTGGACATGGAACAACAGACTGGTTCCAAATTGAGAAAGGAGTACATCAAGTGTGTACATTGTCATGCTGCCTATTTAACTTATATGTAGAGTACATCATGAGAAACGCTGGGCTGGATGAAGCACAAGCTGGAATCAAGATTATTGGGAGAAATATCAATAACCTCAGATGTGCAGATGATACCACCCTTATGGCAGAAAATGAAGAGGAACTAAAAAGCCTCTTGATGAAAGTGAAATATGACAGTGAAAAAAGCTGGCTTAAAACTCAACATTAAAAAAATGAAGATCATGGCAAATAGATGAAGAAAATAATGGAAATAGTGACAGATTTTCTTTTCTTGGGCTCCAAAATCACTGCAGATGGTGACTGCAGCCATGAAATTAAAAGATGCTTGCTCCTTGGAAGAAAAGCTATGACCAAACTAGACAGCATATTAAAAAGCAGAGACATTACTTTGCCAACAAAGTTCCATCTAGTTAAAGCTATGGTTTTTCCAGTAGTCATGTATAGATATGAGAGTTGGACTTTAAAGAAAGCTGAGTGCTGAAAAATTGATGCTTTGGAACTGTGGTGTTGGAGAAGACTTTGAGAGTCCCTAAGACTGCAAGGAGATCCAACCAATTTTTCCTAAAGAGATCAGTCCTGAATATTCATTGGAAGGACTGATATTGAAGCTGAAACTCCAATTCTTTGTCCACTTGATGCAAAGAGCTGATTCATTTGAAAAGACCCTGACGGTGGAAAAGATTGAGGGCAGGAGGGGAAGGGGACGACAGAGGATGAGATGGTTGGATGGCATCACTGACACGATGCCATGAGTTTGAGGAGCCTCTGGGAGTTGGTGATGGACAGGAAGGCCTAGGGTGCTGCAGTCCATGGGGTCACAAGGGGTCAGAGACAACTCAGCAACTAAACTGATACTGACCAAGGTTGGTTGAACAGGAGAATATAGCAAATAGGGATACAGAGAAACCAAGGACAGGGAGGCCCAACTGTAAGTTATCTACAGATGTGAGGGTTAGCCTCCCTAACACCAACATTGTTCAAGGATCAACTAACTCTAACGCATTTATTTTTCAATATATTTAATTTTAAATCATGGTTCCAATTAAGAGAGCTAAAATTAATTTTTTCTTCAGTACATTGCCATTGAATTAGATGTGAGGCCCCCTTTTTTGGGAGCTAGCTAAACTGAAGGCCCCTGGCTTCATTAGGGAGCTCTTTTCCACTCAGGTTCTCATGGCCAATAATGAAAGTAAGTTTGGTGCAAAAAAAGTCAGGCTTTTGTTCAATGGCTGGAGAATGGAGAAGGGAGCTCAAGCTCTAAAACCTCCTCCCCAAGGGATGGGAGTAAAGGAATTTAAAGCTCAGGAGAGAGGCAGGATTTGGGGGCCTCTACTCCAGTATTCTTGCCTGGAGAATCCCAGGGACGGGGGAGCCTGGTGGGCTGCCATCTATGGAGTCGCACAGAGTCAGACACGACTGAAGTGACTTAGCAGCAGCAGCAGCAGCAGAAGCAACTTAGCAGCAGCAGCAGCAGGAAAGGAATGGAGATACCCAGGCATCACTGGGGCTTGCCTAGTCTTCCATGCTCCTTTATCTTCCTTGAGTGGAGTTTGGAGTGTTAAGTCACTCACTTGTATCTGGCTCTATTCCACCTCATGGACTGCAACTCTCCAAGCTTCTCTGTCCATGGAATTTTCTAGGCAAGAATACTGGAGTGGATTGCCATTTCCCACTCCGGGGGATCTTCCTGACCCAGGGATCAAACACAAGTCTCTTACATCTCCTACATTGCAGGCAGGTTCTTTACTACTACGTGACTTGGGAAGCCCATTTTGTATTCCAAGCAGAGTACAAATTCCGCCTTTGGGTGGAGATCTTAGTATGGTAATGGAGCAAAAGTAACTCTTAGATTCCTGTTGGTGTCA
The DNA here is from genome assembly GCF_023091745.1 of Budorcas taxicolor. Lineage (NCBI taxonomy): Eukaryota > Metazoa > Chordata > Mammalia > Artiodactyla > Bovidae > Budorcas > Budorcas taxicolor. The sequence goes on along the minus strand of NC_068923.1, from coordinate 63,847,560 downwards.
TATGCTCCTGCTCATGTGGGTTCCTGTGGTCAAGTTCAAGCTGGTTCCAGGTGGTTAGCCACTGTATATCTCTCAAAGCATATAATCTATCCAAGTACAACTGTCAAGCCTCTCTGGCATACACCAGGTACTTTTGAAACAAATCCAGAGATAAAGCAGAGCAAGTCTCCTTCAGCTCTCAGCAGAGACAAATGATTGTAAGGAGAGCCATGACCTTTAGCCAACTTTGCCTGTTCCTTGAATCAAGCCAGTTTAGTCTGATTTTGCCTTGGGCATTTTGTGGCATCTTGTTGATAAAACACTACTAGCCTCTGTGGTTAAAAAAATGGTTCTGTTCCTGGGGGCTGGGCTGTATTGCATAATAACAATATTATTAATTTCTTTTAAATAATTATCACAGTAATTAGTTTAATAAATTTTACTCATTGCACTATCAACTATTAAGACTTCTACTTACTTACCATATTTAGCCATATTTCAAATTCTCTGGTGGCTCACATGGTAAAGCATCTCCCTACAATGTGGGAGACCTGCACTCGATCCCTGGGTCTGGAAGATCCTTTAGAAAAAGAAATGGCAACACACTCCAGTACGCTTGCCTGGAAAATCCCATGGATGGAGGAGCCTGGTAGGCTACAGTCCATGGGGTCGCAAAGAGTTGGACTGGACTGAGCGACTAAACTTAACTTTTAAACTTTATCTATTTACTATATTTATCCAAAAGGTCTGAAAGACCTCTGAAAAATGTCAGTTTATCACCCGAGAAGTGAGGGTTATAACAATTAATATATGGTCTCACTTGGACAGAAGAGTATAATGGTTAAAGTCTTTGGCTTAAATCACACATCTAGTGCTTGGTTAAGTGTAAGGTGCTCCTATTTGAGTTCTACTCTTTCAGCTATAAAATGAAAATAATATTACTAATACCTGATTCAGAAATTACCATGAATATTAATTTACTCAATGTGAAGCACTTCATAATGTGTCTGGCTCATATTCAGTCAGTTCAGTTCAGTCGCTCAGTTGTGTCCGACTCTTTGTGACCCCATGAATCGCAGCATGCCAGGCCTCCCTGTCTTTCACCAACTCCTGGAGTTCACTCAGACTCACATCCATCGAGTTGGTGATGCCATCCAGCCATCTCATCCTCTGTCATCCCCTTCTCCTCCTGCCCCCAATCCCTCCCAGTATCAGAGTCTTTTCCAATGAGTCAACTCTTGGCATGAGGTGGCCAAAGTACTGGAGTTTCTGCTTTAGCATCATTCCTTCCAAAGAACACCCATGACTGATCTCCTTTAGAATGGACTGGTTGGATCTCCTTGCAGTCCAAGGGACTCTCAAGAGTCTTCTCCAACACCACAGTTCAAAAGCATCAATTCTTCAGCACTCAGCTTTCTTCACAGTCCAACTCTTACATCCATACATGACCACAGGAAAAACCATAGCCTTGACTAGACGGACATTTTTTGGCAAAGTAATGTCTCTGCTTTTTTAATATGCTATCTAGGTTGGTCACAACTTTTCTTCCAAGGAGTAAGCGTCTTTTAAATTCATTGCTGCAGTCACCAACTGCAGTGATTTTGGAACCCCCCAAAATAAAATTCTGACACTGTTTCTACTGTTTCCCCATCTATTTCCCATGAAGTGATGGGTCTTGGATGCCATGATCTTTGTTTTCTGAATGTTGAGCTTTAAGTCAACTTTTTCACTCTCCTCTTTTACTTTCATAAAGAGGCTCTTCAGTTCCTCTTCACTTTCTGCCATAAGGGTGGTGTCATCTGCATATCTGAGGTTATTGATATTTCTCCTGGCAATCTTGATTCCAGCTTATGATTCTTCCAACCCAGCGTTTCTCATGACATACTCTGCATATAAGTTAAATAAGCAGAGTAACAATATACAGCCTTGATGTACTCCTTTTCCTATTTGGAAACAGTCTGTTCCATTACCAGTTCTAACTGTTGCTTCCTGACCTGCATATAGGTTTCTCAAGAGGCAGGTCAGGTGGTCTGGTATTCCCATCTCTTTCAGAATTTTCCACAAATTTATTGTGATCCACACAGTCAAAGGCTTTGGCATAGTCAATAAAGCAGATATAGATGTTCTTCTGGAACTCTCTTGCATTTTCCATGATCCAGCGGATGTTGGCAATTTGATCTCTGGTTCCTCTGCCTTTTCTAAAACCAGCTTGAACATCAGGGAGTTCACAGTTCGCGTATTGCTGAAGCCTGGCTTGGAGAATTTTGAGCATTACTTTACTAGCATGTGAGATGAGTGCAATTGTGCGGTAGTTTCAGCATTCTTTGGCATTGCCTTTCTTTGGGACTGGAATGCAAACTTACCTTTCCCAGTCCTGTGGCCACTGCTGAGTTTTCCAAATTTGCTGGCATATTGAGTGCAGCACTTTCACAGCATCATCTTCCAGGATTTGAAAGAGCTCAACTGGAGTTCCATCACCTCCATTAGCTTTGTTCATAGTGATGCTTTCTAAGGCCCACTTGACTTCACATTCCAGGATGTCTGGCTCTAGGTGAGTGATCACACCATCGTGATTATCTTTGTCATGGAGATCTTTTTTGTACAGTTCTTCTGTGTTTTCTTGCCACCTCTTCTTAATATCTTCTGCTTCTGTTAGGTCCATACCATTTCTGTCCTTTATCGGGCCCATCTTTCCCTTGGTAGCTTTAATATTAAATGTCAGTAAATATTATTTTTATTATTGTTACCTCTAAAGATATTTTTGGTGAGTGCAGGATAATGTTTGTAAAATCAACTTGTATATTTTTAATATCTGTTTTGATATTAGTTATCATATTATTAGTATCCAGACTGAAAAAATGTCTCTGTATATAAGTTTGGGGTAATCTCTAAATATTATATCGGATAGAAATAATAGGCAAGATCATGTGGATCAAGAAAAAATTTCTCTTCTAATGTTTTAATGTGAGGGAAAACTATCAGATAATTGTATGCTGCTGCTGCTGCTAAGTTGCTTCAGTCATGTCTGACTCTGTGTGACCCCATAGACGGCAGCCCACCAGGCTCCTCCATCCCTGGAATTCTCCAGGCACAGACACTGGAGTGGGTTGCCATTTCCTTTTCCAATGCATGAAAGTGAAAAGTGAAAGTGAAGTCGCTCAGTCGCTCAGTCTGGTCGCTCTTAGAGACCCCATGGACTGCAGCCTACCAGGCTCCTCCATCCAAGGGATTTTCCAGGCAAGAGTACTGGAGTGGGTTGCCATTGCCTTCTCTGAGATAACTGTATAGTGTTATATTATTTATTTATGAATGAATGTCATGTTGAATATCCTAGTTATCTTCTGCTCTGGCTCTAAATCTTAAGAATGGATGCACAATAGGATTTTCTTGCTGGCACTGAGAGTAACTAAGGTAAGCCTGTTGGAAGATTCTACAATTTGGAATAAAATAGATAATAAAGAATAGAGTAAGGTATTTGCAAAGAAGGAGAATCTTAACTCAAGCACAAAAAAGTTCAACTAAGAGAACCTTACCAAGTTAGATGGCCAGATGTGGTAGACATGGACAGGCACTGCCCAGTTTCTGTTTCAAGGAAGTGTTTGATGTCCACCAGCAGGGAGGGCAGGCAGCACATGGCCTCCAGTTGGCAGCTTCTTCATGCAAGCCTCAGCTGCAGAGAGTCAGCTCCCTCAAAGTCAAATGGAGATGCTATAAAAGTCAGGTGGACATACAAATGTCAGATGGCGATATAAAAGTCCAGTAATTTCAACAGGCAACGCCTAAGAGCTCCCTACCATATTGGCTGAGGCTTTGTCAACCCTGACTTTCAGTTTGATTTCTTTCCCCAATCCGGTTTCTTCCATTCACAGGTGCTGATTTCCAATAAGAACTTGCACCTTAAATTTGGTCTCAGTGTCTGCTTCTGGAGAGATTATTTGTACACTAGAAAGATCTTTTCCTAGCTTATGATTGGGATAGCAAATCAATGTAAAGATTCTTTTCCCTCAGTGAAGTGAGTGAAGTCGCTCATTCGTGTCCGACTCTTTGCGACCCCGTGGACTGTAGCCCATCAAGCTCCTCCTCCATGGGATTCTCCAAGCAAGAATACTGGAGTGGGTTGCCATTTCCTTCTCCAGGGGACCTTCCTGACCCAGATATCGAACCCAGGTCTCCCGTATTGCAGGCAGACGCTTTAACCTCTGAGCCACCAGGGAATGAAATATGAGAATATGTATAATGATTAAAACAATTTGTTTCTGTGATACTTTCTGGTAATAGAACCAAAGTAAATGAAATGAAATACAAATAAGGATGACTCAGTTATTTTCTTGAGAAAATTTAGAGCATGTTAGTATAGGAGTCCTAAATGTCAATATTATGGCACATCATAGAATATTATCTAGTCAGTATTTATCATGCAACGGTGTTTATTAAGTAGTAGTTTTGATGTCAAAAATGTTTTAACATTTTAGGAAATAAATGAAATTAAAACATCCAATGCAATGTTATTTATGCTAAAGGTGCTATGCATGATAAAAATATATAATGTGATTTTATTTATGTTAAAAGCATTGGGCATAGAGGGAGATATGCCAAAATTTAAAAATGTATACTTTCATTTCTTAATGGTAGTAATGTTTGTTTTCTTCATGCTATAGCTTTGAGTTTGTCTTTCAAACAAATGAGCATATAAACATTAGGAGTTTACTATTAAGTGATTGGATATCTGCTCTTATAGTGCTTGTTTTCCAATCAAGGAGAAAGGGTGTGTAGTAAATTAATGCTATTGTCTCACAAGTTATACTAGGCGTTTTATTTCTAGTAATCCATATAACTTCAGATCTCATTTGTTATTTTGGCTGCTACATTATTTCACATTAATTAAAAAGCCAATTTAAAGTTTATTCCTACAAAGCCACAGTTCCTCTATAGATGATTTATTCAATGAGGTGTTTGAAACTAAGGACAGAATGTGTCATGTCTTCCGATTTTAGATTCACCACCAGTTTTCAGCCTGTTAAAATCTGTTTCTATCTAGATTCTATCTTCCTTTCTTCAAGATATATGTCATCTGAAAATTAAATCACTTTCCATCAATACCCACTCTAAACTTTTGTCAAAAATGTCTTACTGAATAAGACTCAGAGATTGCCATAAATTTACCTCAGGTTTACAGAGGCCAATTAGTTGGTACTTTCTGAATTAGGTTCTTCAACAGGTTAGCTGTCTGTTCACATGCGAAACTTTCCATTTTATAGTTCTTAAACTTGTTCCATAAATATAATGAGAGACTAAATAGAACAAAAAAGGGGAAAAGTTTATTGTGTGATAGAACAGTCTGTCAAGGGATTTAGACATGATGAATGACAATATTGTAACTTGAAGTATGATATATGAGAGATTTATCAGTATTTTCAATATCTAAATTGTCACATAAACCATGGACCATAAACAATGGGTGAATATGAATAAATGAATGAATGAATGTACCTTATATTTAGGTTGATTAATTGATTCATGGCAAATAAATGTAAATGCACCAAAACAAACAAAAAAGAATATTTAGCCAGAAGGCTTTTCCTCCACTTTTCCACTTTTGGATTTTGAGTCAGGTTTGTAGGGTAAGAAAAGAAATCTTTTACATTTATCTGTGCCCAACAGATCTTGTCTCCTTTTTTATTATCTCATTTTTTTTTTATTTTAAATGTTTCCATGCTTTCTAGTCTTTAAAATTATGATTACTAAGATCACTGAAGTACTGTCCTTCCTGAATTTAGAGGCATGGCCAAATTATTGTTATTCTATGAGATCTCCTAACAATATCTGATTCATTTTAGAGGTAAATGCTTTCTTATTTTCAGACTTACTTGTACATATTATGCATGCATAAGCACCAAAAAAAACATTATTTTATTGCTCTTATTTGAATTCCTTTTATTTTCCCCTGTCTCCCAGGGCTCCGTATGGTCTCTGCTTTTAACATAATCACAGAAGACAGTAGATCTTTTTTATCTATTGTCTAAAATAGTCTTCCCACTGTTCCATACTTATTGATTCTTGTACTTTTAAAATCTCTTTTAGAAATCAATGTTTTGACCTTGGCATAGTCTTAATTTGAGTATTAAAATATACCCTTACTTCTATTTCATTTTCTTTGACTTACTTTGCTTTATTGAACTAAATTTATGAAAAGAAAAAGTAAAACATTTTCTCTGAGACATTTTTCTTGAAGAGTTTGCATTATTGTATTCAAATCATGGCAAAAAGTGTCCAATAAAACCTGGACTTTATGTTACCTAGTGTTTGATCTATTTGGGATTAGAAGGACATCATCTAAAACTCTCAAATTTATTGGTCTATATTCTTTTTTTTTTTTCTTCTGTTTTTCTGCTCCGCCATTCCCAGTATACGAGTTCTTGGTTGGTTCTCTTTCCAAGCATGACACCTTATCTTTGAAATGTCTTCTCCTCTACCTTGCCCACTCTCTTTCATTGACTTTAAATATTGTTTCAAATCTCTTGTCCACTGATACATTTACTATGGTTAGCCATATGTGTCTCTTTCTAACATCTTATGTGTATTTACATCTAATTCCCACTAATGTGATTTGAATATATTCACTTGCTTCATTTGCTTTCACAATTTTTTGTTTTACTCTGCTTGTAATAAAAATCCCCTCCTTTCTGATAAAATATTAAATGTTCTCTCTTATAAGAAGTTTTCCTATTTCCACCAGGCACAATTAATTATTTTATCTTTAGTACCACTAAATGACAATTTTATATATTTCCTGCATAATAGGAGGCATTCTAAATGCTGTTTAATATTAAATAATTGCATTTCTTTTATTATTTTTATTTTTATTTTATTTTACTTTACAATACTGTATTGGTTTTGCCATACATGGACATGAATCCACCACAGGTGTACATGCGTTCCCAAACATGAACCCCCTCCCACCTCCCTCCCCACAACATCCCTCTGGGTCATCCCCATGCACCAGCCCCAAGCATGCTGTATCCTGCATCGGACAAAGATTGGCGATTCGATTCTTACATGATAGTATACATGTTTCAATGCCATTCTCCCAAATCATCCCACCCACTCCCTCTCCCTCTGAGTCCAAAAGTCTGCTATACACATCTGTGTCTTTTTTGCTGTCCTGCATACAGGGATATCATTGCCATCTTTCTAAATTCCATATATATGTGTTAGTATACTGTATTGGTGTTTTTCTTTCTGATTTACTTCACTCTGTATAATCGGCTCCAGTTTCATCCATCTCATCAGAACTGATTCAAATGTATTCTTTCTAACAGCTGAGTAATACTCCATTGTGTATATGTACCACTGCTTTCTTATCCATTCATCTGCTGATGGACATCTAGGTTGTTTCCATGTCCTGGCTATTATAAACAGTGCTGCAATGAACATTGGGGTACATGTGTCTCTTTCAATTCTGGTTTCCTCAGTGTGTATGCCCAGCAGTGGGATTGCTGGGTCATATGGCAGTTCTATTTGCAATCTTTCAAGGAATCTCCACAGTGTTTTCCATAGTGGTTGTACTAGTTTGCATTCCCACCAACAGTGTCGGAGGGTTCCCTTTTCTCCACACCCTCTCCAGAATTTATTGCTTGCAGATTTTTGGATCGCAGACATTCTGACTGGTGTGAAGTGGTACCTCATTGTGGTTTTGATTTGCATTTCTCTAATAATGAGTGATGTTGAGCATCTTTTCATGTGTTTGTTAGCCTTCCGTATGTCTTCTTTGGAGAAATGTCTGTTTAGTTCTTTGGCCCATTTTTTGATTGGGTCATTTATTTTTCTGGAATTGGGTTGCATAAGTTGCTTGTATATTTTTGAGATTAGTTGTTTGTCAGTTGCTTCATTTGATATTATTTTTTCCCATTCAGAAGGCTGTCTTTTATATTTTCCTTTGTTGTGCAGAAGCTTTTAACTTTAATTAGATCACATTTGTTTATTTTTGCTTTTATTTCCAGAATTCTGGGAGGTGGATCATAGAGGATCCTGCTGTGATGTATGTCAGAGAGTGTTTTGCCTATGTTCTCCTCTAGGAGTTTTATAGTTTCTGGTCTTACATTTAGATCTTTAATCCATTTTGAGTTTATTTTTGTGTGTGGTGTTAGAAAATGATCTAGTTTGATTCTTTTACAAGTGGTTGACCAGTTTTCCCAGCACCACTTATTAAAGAGATTGTCTTTACTCCATTGTATATTCTTGCCTCCTTTGTCAAAGATAAGGTGTTCATATGTGTGTGGGTTTATCTCTGGGCTTTCTATTTTGTTCCATTGATCTATATTTCTGTCTTTGTGCCAGTACCATACTGTCTTGATGACTGTGGTTTGTAGTAGAGCCTGAAGTCAGGCAGGTTGATTCCTCCAGTTCCATTCTTCTTTCTCAAGATTGCTTTGGCTATTTGAGGTTTTTTGTATTTCCATACAAATCTTGAAATTATTTGTTCTAGTTCTGTGAAAAATATCGCTGGTAGCTTGATAGGGATTGCATTGAATTTGTAGATTGCTTTGGGTAGTATACTCATTTTCACTATATTGATTCTTCTGATCCATGAACATGGTATATTTCTCCATCTATTAGTGTCCTCTTTGATTTCTTTCACCAGTGTTTTATAGTTTTCTATATATAGGTCTTTAGTTTCTTTAGGTAGATATATTCCTAAGTATTTTATTCTTTTCATTGCAATGGTGAATGGAATTGTTTCCTTGATTTCTTTTTCTACTTTCTCATTATTAGTGTATAGGAATGCAAGGGATTTCTGTGTGTTGATTTTATATCCTGCAACTTTACTATATTCATTGATTAGCTCTAGTAATTTTCTGGTGGAGTCTTTGGGAAAAGCAGTGCTAAGAGGAAAGTTCATAGCACTACAGGCATACCTCAAGAAACAAGAAAAAAGTCAAATAAATAACCTAACTCTACACCTAAAGCAACTAGAAAAGGAAGAATGGAGAACTCCAGAGTTAGTAGAAGGAAAGAAATCTTAAAAATTAGGGCAGAAATAAATGCAAAAGAAACAAAAGAAACCATAGCAAAAATCAACAAAGCCAAAAGCTGGTTCTTTGAAAGGGTAAATAAAATTGACAAACCATTAGCCAGACTCATCAAGAAACAAAGAGAGAAAAATAAAATCAATAAAATTAGAAATGAAAATGGAGAGATCACAATAGACAACACAGAAATACAAAGGATCATAAGAGACTACTATCAGCAATTATATGCCAATTAAATGGACAACGTGGAAGAAATGGACAAATTCTTAGAAAAGTACAATGTTCCAAAACTGAACCAGGAAGAAATAGAAAATCTTAACAGACCCATCACAAGCATGGAAATTGAAACTGTAATCAGAAATCTTCCAGCAAACAAAAGCCCAGGTCCAGACAGCTTCACAGCTGAATTCTACCAAAAATTTCGAGAAAAGCTAACACCTATCCTACTCAAACTCTTCCAGAAAATTGCAGAGGAAGGTAAACTTCCAAACTCATTCTATGAGGCCACCATCACCCTAATACCAAAACCTGACAAAGATACTACAAAAAAATAAAACTACAGGCCAATATCACTGATGAACATAGATGCAAAAATCCTCAACAAAATTTTAGCAATCAGAATCCAACAACACATTAAAAAGATCATATACCATGACCATGTGGGCTTTATCCCAGGGATGCAAGGATTCTTCAATATCCGCAAATCAATCAGTGTAATTCACCACATTAACAAATTGAAAAATAAAAGCCATATGATTATCTCAATAGATGCAGAGAAGGCCTTTGACAAAATTCAACATCCATTTATGATAAAAACTCTCCAGAAAGCAGGAATAGAAGGAACATACCTCAACATAATAAAAGCTATATATGACAAAACCACAGCAAACATTATCCTCAATGGTGAAAAATTGAAAGCATTTCCCCTAAAGTCAGGAACAAGACTAGGGTGCCCACTTTCACCACTACTATTCAACATAGTTCTGGAAGTTTTGGCCACAGCAATCAGAATTGCTAGTTTCTTAGTAAGAGATAAGTATATATGTAAGTTGTCACTGAAATTAAAGCCTTTTCTTCACCGTTCTTTTACTATAGACCTTTGGATAAGAAAGTGGTTGAAATTGTTATTCACTTAAAATATGAACTGTAGCCATCTTGAGATGCTTTATTTTAACTTCCAAAGACTAGCAAATTATCCACCAAATAATAGTGGTTAATAAATATTGTTGAATTAAATCTTTCAAATAAAATTTAAATATCATTGCTCACCTGAGAATAGTTACATAAAAATAAGTTTTAAGAAGTAGGTAAAATACATGAGCACATTCTATGTGTTCTGGTGATCCTAAGAAAATTATAAAATTGAAATAGAGTTAAACAATTTACTTAAACAAAAGAAAACATTTTAATTTGCCATATTACTTATTTTCTGTTTTATTTGTATATTGCTTTTCTTTTATTACACTATTTCCTCTTTATTCATTTCCTGTGAGTTATTTGAACATCATATAGTAGCCATTTTGATTAATCTATGTTTTTCAAATTATATTTTATCTTTGCCAAAGCAATTAACATGAGATATTTCCTCTTAACAAAATTAAGTACACAATGTACTATTGTTGACTATAGACATAAAGTTATACAGCAGATCTCTGGAGCTCTAGTAATTTGGCTACTTTTGATACCTTAAATGGGTAATATCATGCAATGTTGGTCTTTGGTAACTGACTTATTTCACTTAGAATAATTTTCTCCAGGCTCATTCATTTTGCCACATATGGCAGAAGTCCTTTTTTTCAAGTCTGAGTAGTGTTCCACAGTACATATATTCCATATTTTCTTAACTCATTTATATATAGACAGACATGTAAGTTGTTTCCACATCTTGGCTGCTATGAAAATTGCTGCAGTAAACATTAGAATTCTAATATCTCTCTGATATCCTGATTTTAATACTTTAGAATATATACCCAGAAATGGGAATGCTGGATCATATCCTAGTTCTATTTTTAATTTTTTAAAGAACTTCCTTGCTTTTGCCATTGTGGCTGTATCACTCTACACTCACTCCTATTTTGTGCAAGAGGTCTGATTTCTCTATATCCTTGCCAACACGTACCTTTTCTTGTTGTTGTCATTGTCAATAGCCTTCCTGACTAGTGTGAGGTTATATCTCATCATAGTTTTAATTTGCATTTCTTTGATGATTAGTGATGATGAGCATATTTTCATTTACCTATAGGCCATTTGTATATCTTCTTAGGAGAAATGCTCGTTCATGTACTTAGCTTACTTTTAATTTTGGTTATTGGGTGTTTTTTTTTTTAATTTTGCAATTAAGTTGTTTGACTTCTTTATATATTTTGGAGATTAACCTTTCTTTGAATTTTGGCTTAGAGACAGTTTCTCCCATTCTGTGGGTTGTCTTTTCACTCGGTTGATTGTTTCCTTTGCTGACAAGAGCTTTTTAGTTTGATGTATTCCTACTTATTTATTTTGTTTTTATTGCTTCTGTTATTCAGTTTTCATAAGATTTTAGTGGTTGCTTTAGTGATGGTATATTTTCTGTAAAGGATGTGATATTAAATAATACAAGCTTTGTGACATATATGGTCACTGTTGCACCTATTCTGCAAGCCTAGCAAAAAATGATATAAACAATACATAATAAATGGACACCGTTTTGCATCAATCAAACTTTATGTAAAACAGATGGAGGATGGTCAGGTTATAGTGCCAGAGCAATAGTTTGCCAACAACTGACACTTTGGGGATCACAATCATTGTATGTAATTTATTATCATTCTCTAATATCAACAGGGAAAACCACTAGACCATTCAATATGACCTAAATTAAATCCCTTATGATTTTATGGTGGAGGTGAGAAATAGATTTAAGGGACTAGATCTGATAGATAGAATGCATGATGAATTATGGACTGAGGTTTGTGACATTGTACAGGAGGCAGGGATAAAGACCATCACCATGGAAAAGAAATGCAAAAAAGCAAAATGGCTGTCTGGGGAGGGCTTACAAACAGCTGTGAAAAGAAGAGAAGCAAAAAGCAAAGGAGAAAAGGAAAGATATAAGCATCTGAATGCAGAGTTCCAAAGAATAGCAAGAAGAGATAAGAAAGCCTTCCTCAGTGATCAATGCAAAGAAATAGAGGGAAACAACAGAATGGGAAAGACTAGAGATCTCTTCAACAAAATTAGAGATACCAAGGGAACATTCCATGCAAAGATGGGCTCGATAAAGGACAGAAATAGTATGGACCTCACAGAAGCAGAAGATATTAAGAAGAGGTGGCAAGAATACACGGAAGAACTGTACAAAAAAGATCTTCACGAATCAGATAATCATGATGATGTGATCACTCACCTAGAGCCAGACATCTTGGAATGTGAAGTCAAGTGGGCTTTAGAAAGCATCACTATGAACAAAGCTAGTGGAGTTGATGGAATTCCAGTTGAGCTGTTTCAAATCCTGAAAGATGATGCTGTGAAAGTGCTGCATTCAATATGCCAGCAAATTTGGAACACTCAGCAATAGCCACAGGACTGGAAAAGGTCAGTTTTCATTCCAATCCTAAAGAAAGGCAATGCCAAAGAATGATCAAACTGCACAATTGCACTCATCTCACATGCTAGTAAAGAAATGCTCAAAATTCTCCAAGCCAGGCTTCAGCAATACGTGAACTGTGAACTTCCAGATGTTCAAGCTAGTTTTAGAACAGGCAAAGGAACAAGAGATCAAATTGACAGCATCCTCTGGATCATGGAAAAAGCAAGAGAGTTCCCGAAAAACATCTATATCTACTTTATTGGCTATGCCAAAGCCTTTGACTGTGTGGATCACAATAAACTGTGGAAAATTCTGAAAGAGATGGGAATACCAGACCACCTGACCTGCCTCTTGAGAAACCTATATGCAGGTCAGGAAGCAATAGTTAGAACTGGACATGGAACAACAGACTGTTTCCAAATAGGGAAAGGAGTACGTCAAGGCTGTATATTGTTACCCTGCTTATTTAACTTCTATGCAGAGTACATCATGAGAATCTCTGAGCTGGAAGAATCACAAGCTGGAATCAAGATTGCCAGGAGAAATATCAATAACCTCAGATATGCAGATGACACCACTCTTATGGCAGAAAGTGAAGAGGAACTAAAAAGCCTCTTGATGAAAGTGAAAGAGGAGAGTGAAATAGTTGACTTAAAGCTCAACATTCAGAAAACTAAGATCATGGCATCTGGTCCCATGACTTCATGGGAAATAGATGGGGAAACAGTGAAAATAGTGTCAGACTTTAATTTTCTGGGCTCCAAAATCACTGCAGATTGTGATTGCAGCCATGAAATTAAAAGACACTTACTCCTTGGAAGGAAAGTTATGACCAACCTAAATAGCATATTTGAAAAGCAGAGACATTACTTTACCAACAAAGGTCCGTCTAGTCAAGGCTATGGTTTTTCCTGTGGTCATGTATGGATGTGGGATTTGGACTGTGAAGAAAGCTGAGGGCTGAAGAATTGATGCTTTTGAACTGTGGTGTTAGGAAAGAGTCTTGAGAGTCCATTGGACTGCAAGGAGAGCCAAACAGTCCATTTTAAAGGAGAATGGGTGTTCTTTGGAAGGAATGATGCTAAAGCTGAAACTCCAGTACTTTGCCCAGCTCATGCAGAGAGTTGACTCATTGGAAAGACTCTGATACTGGGAGGGATTGGGGGCAGGAAGAGAAGGGGAGGACAGAGGATGAGATGGCTGGATGGCATCATCGAATCGATGGACATGAGTTTGAGTGAATTCCGGGAGTTGGTGATGGACAGGGAGGCCTGGCATGCTGCAATTCATGGCGTCTCAAACAGTCAGACACGACAGAGCGACTGAACTGAAGTATCAACATTGACCAATTTTAAAGGAAAGTATGTATGTTAATACATTTTTGTCCTTTTATATTCTCTATTTTATGAAAGGAAAGTGAAAGTGTTAGTCGCTCAGTCGTGTCTGACTCTTTGTGACCCCATGGACTGTAGACTGCCAGGCTCCTCTGTCCGTGGGATTTTCCAGGCCAGAATACTAGGCTAAATTGGTGTTTCTTTCTCCAGGGGATCTTCCCAACCCAGGGATTGAACCCCTGGTTCCTGCATTGCAGGCAGAGTCTTTACTGTCTGAACCACCAGGGAAGACCACATTTTTTTAAATGATATAGTTTTAGTAATTATTATGCTACTATTTGGAGATTTTGGAGCACTGGAGCATGTGGAGAATGATATCAGGCAATTTTTGCTTTCAACCATAAAACATAATTTTAAAAGCACAAGAGTTATTGAATACTAAAAGAGATTTAAAAAATAATGATAATCAATAACCATGGAAATAGGGAAAGTGTATATTAGAAAATAGATAAAGATCTACTATCTTTGCTCATTATGTTCAAAACAAAGAAAAAGAAGAGTCGTAGTAGGGGAAAACAAGGAATTCAAATAAAATCAATAAAATAAATTTTCTTTTGATATTATCCTAAGAGTGGCACTGAGGCTATTTATTTCCTTACTGTTTTTCAGACATAGTAAAATCCATTGACCTGTTTTTAAATTCCCTAGTTATTTCCTCTCTCAGCTCCCTTCTGCTACTGAGTTTATCTAATGAGTTTTCAAATTTTGGTTGTTCAGTTTTTCAGTTTTAAATTTGCATTGGTTCTTTCTTTTTTAATTCAAATTTATTTATCTATTTATTTATTTTTATTGGAATATAGTTGCTTTAAAATATTGTGTTAGTTTTTGCTGTACAGCATATTGAATCAATTATATGTATACATATATCTACTCTTGTTAAGATTTTGTTTCCATTTAGGGCACCAGAGAACTTTAAATAGAGTTCCCTCTGCATATAGTAGGTTCTCATTAGTTATCTATTTTAAACATGTGCTTAGTTGCTTAATTGTATCCCACTCTTTGTGACCCCAAGGACTGTAGCCCACCAGGCTCCTCTGTCCATGAGGATTCTCCAGGCAAGAATGCTGGAGTGGGTTGCCATGCCTCCTCCAGAGGATCTTCCAGACCCAGGGATCGAACCCTCTTTTTATTTTATATATATATATATATATATATATATATATATATATATACATACATACACACACATACATACATACATACACATACAGGTTTCCCTGGTGGCCTCAGACTGTAAAGAATCTGCCTGCAATGTGGGAGACCTGGGTTCGATCCCTTGGTTGGGAAGATCTCCTGGAGAAGAGAATGGCTACTCACTTCAGTATTCTGCGCTGGAGAATTCCATGGACTGCATAGTCCATGGGGTTGCAAAGAGTGGGACACAACTGAACAACTTTCAGTTCAGTATATTCGTGTCAATCCCAATCTCCCAATTCTTCCCACCTCCTTTCCCTGCTTGGTAACCATAAGTTTGTTTTCTACATATGTGACTATGTTTCTACATTGCCGATAAGTTCATCTGTGTTATTTCTCTAGATTCCACATATAATTGATATAAACTGTGGTGTTGGAGAAGACTCTTGAGAGTTCCTTGGACTGCAAGGAAATCAAACCAGTCCATCCTAAAGGAGTTCAGTCCTGGGTGTTCATTGGAAGGACTGATATTGAAGCTGAAACTCCAATACTTTGGCCACCTGATGTGAAGAGCTGACTCATTTGAAAAGACCCTGATGCTGGGAAAGATTGAGGGCAGGAGGACAAGGGGATGACAGAGGATGAGATGGTTGGATGACATCATTGACTCAATGGACATGGGTTTGGGTGGACTCCAAGAGTTGATGATGGACAGGGAGGCCTGGCGTGCTGTGGTTCATGGGGTCACAAAGAGTCGGACATGTCTGAGTGACTGAACTGAACTGACACAATATTTGTTTTTCTCTTTTCCGTTTGTTTCACTTAGTATGACAGTCTCTAGGTCTATCCAGGCCTCTGCATTTGACATTATTTTGTTACTTTTTATGACTGAGTAATATTCTATTGTATAAGTGTACCATATCTTCTTTATTCATTCCTCTGCTAGTGGACATTTAGGTTAATTCCATGTCCTGGCTATTGTATAAGTGCTGTAATGAACATCAGGATGCATGAATACTTTCAAATTATGGTTTTCTTTAGTTATATGCCTAGGATTGGGAATTCTGGGTCATATGGTAGCTCTATTTTTAGTTTTTTAAAGTAACTTCATGCTGTTTTTCATAATGGTTGTACCAATTTACATTCACACCAGCAGTATAGCAGGGTTCCCTTTTTTGTCCATGGTCTTCTGCCCATTTTTTAATTGGGTTGTAGATGGTAAAGCCTCTGCCTACGATGTGGAAGACCCAGATTCAATCCCTGGGTTGGGAAAATCTCCTGTAGAAGGAAATGGCAACCCACTCCAGTAAGTATTCTTGCCTGAGAAATCCCATGGACAGAGAAGCCTGATAGGCTACAGCCCAGGGGGTTGCAAAGAGTTGGACATAACTGAATGACTTCACTTTCACTTTTTTGATATTGAGCTGCATGAGCAATTTGTATATTTTGGAGAGTAAGCCCTTGTCAGTTGCTTCTTTTGCAAATATTTTCTGTCATTCTGAAGGTTGTCTTTTCATTTTTTTTTATGGTTTCGTTTGGTTTGCGAAAGCTTTTAATTAGGTCCCATTTATTTACTTATTTATTTTTTTTTTTTACTATAAGCAGTGGCTTAAAAAATATCTTGCTGTGATTTATGTCAGAGTGTTTTGCCTACATTTTCCTCTAAGAGTTTTATAGCATCTGGCCTTACATTTAGGTCTTTAATCCATTTTGAGTTTATTTTATGTATGGTGTTAGCAAATTAAATTCTTTTACATGTAGCTCTCCAGTTTTTCCAGCACCAATTATTGAAGAAACTCTCTTTTCTCCATTATGTATTCTTGCCTCCTTTGTCAAAGATTGGGTGGACATAGGTGCATGGGTTTCTGTCTGGACTTTATCATGTTCAATTGATCTACATTTCTGTTTTTGTACCAGTACCATACTATTTTGATTATTGATGTTTTGCACTAGAATCTGAATTCAGAGAGCCTGAACCTCCAACTCCATTCTTCTTTCTCAAGATTACTTTGCTATTTAGTGTCTTTTGTGTTTCCATACAAAATGTAATTTTTTTTGTTGTTGTTCTGTGAAAAATGCTTTGATAATTTGACAGGGATTGCCCTGAATCTGTAGAGTGCTTTGGGTAGTAGAGTCATTTTCACAATATTGATTCTTCTAATCCAAGAACATGGTGTATTTCTTTATCTATTTGTGTTGTCTTTTATTTCTTTTATCAGGATATTACAGTTTTCTGAGTACAAGTATGTTGCCTCCTTAGGTAGTTTTATTCCTAGGTATTTTATTCTTTTTTGTTGTGATGGTAAATAGAATTGTTTCCTTAGTCTTTTTGCCTGATATTTTATTGTTAGTATATATGGATTATAAGATATTTCAGTGTATTAATTTTGTTTCCTGCAGCTCTACCAAATTCACTGATGAGTTTTAGCAGTTCTCTGGTAGCATTTTTAAGATTTTCTATGAATGCTATGTCATCTGCAAACAGTGACAGTTTTACTCCTTCTTTTTCAGTCTGGACTCCTTTATTTCTTTATCTTCTCTGAGTGCTGTGGCTAGGACTTCCAAAACTATGTTGAATAAGAATGGTGAGAGTGAACTTCCTTGTCTTGTTCCTTATCTTAGAGGAAATGTTTTCAGTTTTTCACCATAGAGTATGATGTTATCTGTAGGTTTGTGGTATATAGCCTTTATTTTGATGAAGCAAGTTTCCTGAAGGCCCACTTTCTAGAGAGTCTTTATCATAAATATGTGTTGAACTTTGTCAAAAGCTCTTTCTAAATCTATTGAGATGATCATACAGTTTTTATTCTTTAAATTGTTAATGTAGTATATCATATTGATTGACTTGCATATATTGAATCATTGCATCCCTGGTTCTTTCATCTTCTATTTAATTCCTGAAATATTAAATGTTTTTTTCATTTATTTTGGGGGGGTTTGTAATCATATTGGGAACATTTTTATGATTGATGCTTTGACATTTTGTTGAATAATCCCAGCATCTGTGTCACCTCAGTATCGACATCTATTAATTACATTTCTTTCATGATTTAGATTTTCTTGATTCTTGGAGTAATGGGTAATTTGGGGTTGTATCTTGGACATTTTGAGTGTTATGTCATTAACAAGAGTCTGATTCACATTTGACTCTCTTTTTTTCTCTGATATTCAGTAGGTTAAAGTTCAAAACATACCACCTAACCTAGTTAGCAGGATGTGGTTGAAATGTCAACTTAGTTTTCAAGACCTTTGTAGTACTGTTCTGATCTCTTTCACATATGTGCTACCTAGAGGCTAATCTAGAACCCAAGTGGGATTCCTTTCATTCAGTTATCAAATGTTTTTCTCTTTTGTTTCTGTTTGCTTTCATGTGTGGATTACTCTGAGGGTATGCTCAGAATTTGACCTGAAGACTTAAAATATCCTTGTCTTTAATTTCATTTCCCCTGGAATTTTCCCACTCCTCCATTTTTTTTTTTTTTTTTTTTTTAAGTGGGAAAAAAGTGCAGTGCCTCTTTTTTTCAGGGAAAGAAAGGTGAACAGAGCTCTGCCTACCACCTCTGTATCTGCAGTGACTGATGTGGGAAAGGACATAGCTGACTCATTACTTCAGGATATGAGTAGATGACTGGTCTCTTCACCCAGTCTTTATGGTATTGGGAGTGATGTTCCCACTTTATTGCAGGGCAGAGATGAAAGGCAAGTCTTTATCTATAGTTACTGTGATCAGGGTAGTCACATCAACTTGTTGTTACAGGGCAGGGATAGAAGACAGGACTTTGTTCAAATGGCTCTGCACTCAATAAGGGAGGAGAGTCTTGCAACTTTTCAATACAGTGTTCACCTGAGATAAGTTCAAAGTATTTCTGTTCTCCTAGACCACTATTTACTTTGTCATGTACAAAAAAAGGTCTTAATGACCTGGATAACCATGATGGTGTGATCACTCACCTAGCACCAGACATCCTAGAGTCTGAAATGGGACTTAGGAAGCATTAGTATGAACAAAGCTAATGGAGGTGATGAAATTCCAGCTGAATTATTTCAAATCCTAAAAGATGATGCTGTGAAAGTGCTGCACTCACTATGCCAGGAAATTTGGAAGACACAGCACTGACCAAAGGACTGGAAAAGGTCAGTTTTCATTCTAACCCAAAGAAGGGCGATGCCAAAAAATGTTCCAACTATCATATAATTGTGCTCATTTCACATACTAGTAAGATAATGCTCAAAATCCTTTAAGCTAGGCTTCATCAGTCTGTGAACCAAGAACTTCCAGATAATCAAGCTGGGTTTAGAGAAGCCAGAGAAACCCTGGAAATCAAATTGCCAACATTCATTACATTGTGGAGAAAGCAAGGGAATTCTAGAGAAACATCTACTTCTGCTTCACTGACTATGCTAATGCCTTTGACTGTGTGGATCACAGTAAACTGTGGAAAATTCTTGAAGAGATAAGAATAACAGACCATCTTACCTGTCTTCTGAGAAACCTATATGCAAGTCAAGAAGCAACAATTAGAACTGGACATGGAACAATGGACTGGTTCCAAATTGGGAAAGGAGTATGACAAGGCTGTATATTGTCACCCTACTTATTTAACTTATATGCAGAGTACATCATGTGAAATATCAGGGTAACTAGCTGGAGTTAAATTGCCAGGAGAAATATCAACAACCTCATATATGCAGATAGTACCACTCTAATGGAAGAAAGTGAGGAGGGACTAAAATCCTCTTAATGAGAGTGAAAAGCTGGCTTAGAACTCAACATTCAAAAAATGAAGATCATGGCATCCAGTCCCATCACTTCATGGCAAATAGATGAGGAAAAACTGGAAATAGTGACAGACTTCATTTTCTTGGGCTCCAAGATCACTGCGGAGGGTAACTTCAGCCATGAAATTAAAAAGATGCATTCTCCTTGGAAGAAAAGCTGTGGCAAACCTAGACAGCATATTTAAAAGCAGAGACATCCCTTTGATGACAAACGTGTGTATAGTCAAAGTTATGGTTTTTCCAGTAGCCACGTATGGATGTGAGAGTCGGACCATAAACAAAGCCGAGCACCAAGAACGATGCTTTTGAATTGAAGTTCTGGAGAAGACTCTTGAGAGTCCCTTGGACTGCAAGGAGATCAAACCAGTCAATCCTAAAGGAAATCAACCCTGAATATTCATTTGAAGAATTGATGCTGAATCTGAAGCTCCAATACTTTAGCTGCCAATGCAAAGAGGTGACTCATTGAAAAAACCCTAATTCTGGGAAAGATTGAAGGCAGTAGGAGAAGGGGGTAGCAGATGATGAAGTGGTTAGATAGTATTAATGACTTACTGGACATGAATTTGAGCAAACCCTGAAAGATAGTGGACGGCAGTGGTGTCTGGTGTGCTGCAGTCCATGGGGGTTGCAGAGTCAGACATGACTTAGAAACTGAATGGTAACAATCAACTAAAGAGACTAGTCTTTACTTGTTTGTTGGTTTATTAATTTTATTTTGTCCATTGATGATTCTGGGTTGTGGACTTCTCCAGCACACAAAATGGAACATATCCAAAGAAGAAGGAAACTTTAGGAAATTACTGCTGAGTCATTACTCGAGTCACGTGGTTCATAGTAACAATATCTTTTCTTTATCTTTAGGAGTTGTTTATCAATTGCTATATGAATTACGCTAGCAACTCTTAGTAAATGGGATGGAATGTGCTTACTCTGTTATTTCCAGGACTAGAACCAGGTTATTTTTGATATTTCCAAGAATTATTTTGGCTTGTTTGTCAAGGTATAAGCCAGAGGGAAAAATAGGTTGATGTGAGAGAGGGAAATGAGGGAAAAGGGTAGATAAACATGGCCATATCTGAGAAATTTTGCTTTTATGAGATGCAAAGAGACGAGATGGTAGTAGAGGAATGCATAAGTTCATGGTAGGATTTTTTAGTCCCAGAGGAGTCAACCAGTACATTTACTAATTATGAGAATTAGGCAAAATGGAATAAGAAGCAGAACCCAGGGGAAAAAAAAGGAGCTTTAAGTCAGGAAAAAGGCCACATTTCCTATTTTAACTGGAGTGCATAGAAACTATAACTCTCTTTGAAATCAATTGTATTTGGTTATAAGAAATGAAAATCTATAGCCTTCTCAGGCTAAGGGAAGTAAATTTGAATATTTTAAATATAGAAAGGCCTTTCAATATCTTATAAAGAGAAGTGGAGAACGATACAGAACTGACTAGGGAAATTAAAGTTGAGTAAATTTGGAAATGTTTTTAAAAGTTTTGTTAATGTAATAGCATGTGGAATCTCAGGAGAATTGAAAAGGAAGTGACTGACAAGAGAGAATGACCAATATATAAAGTCATATAAATAGAAGGATCTAAACATTAGAGATCTCCATGTCATTGCAAAACAGGTATAGTTAATATATGAAGGTCAGGAAGCAACAGTTAGAACTGGACATGGAACAACATACTGGTTCCAAATAGGAAAAGGAGTACGTCAAGCTGTATATTGTCACACTACTTATCTAACTTCTATGCAGAGTACATCATAAGAAACGCTGGACTGGAAGAAGCACAAGCTGGAATCAAGACTGCCAGGAGAAATATCAATAACCTCAGATATGCAGATGACACCACCCTTATGGCAGAAAGTGAAGAGGAACTGAAGAGCCTCTTGATGAAAGTGAAAGAGGAGAGTGAAAAGGCTGGCTTAAATCTCAACATTCACAAAATGAAGATCATGGCATCCGGTCCAATTACTTCATGGCAAATAGATGGGGAAACTGGAAGCAGTGTCAGACTTCATTTTTTTGGGCTCCAAAATCACAGCAGATGGTGATTGCAGCCATGAAATTAAAAGACTCTTACTCCTTGGAAGGAAAGTTATGACCAACCTAGATAGCATATTAAAAAGCAGAGACATTACTTTGCCAACAAAGGTCTGTCTAGTCAAGGCTATTGTTTCTCCAGTAGACATGTATGGATGTGAGAGTTGGACTATAATGAAAGCTGAAGGCTGAAGAATTGATGCTTTTGAACTGTGGTGTTGGAGAAGACTCTTGAGAGTCCCTTGGACTGCAAGGAGATCCAACCAGTCCATCCTAAAGGAGATCAGTCCTGGGTGTTCATTGGAAGGACTGATGTTGAAGCTGAAACTCCAATAATTTGGCCACCTGATGCAAAGAGCTAACTCATTTGAAAAGACCCTGATGCTGGGAAAGATTGAGGGCAGGAGGAAAAGGGGATGACAGAGGATGAGATGGTTGGATGGCATCATCGACTCGATGGCAATGGGTTTGGATGGACTCTGGGAGTTGGTGATGGACAGGGAGGCCTGGGGTGCTGCAGTTCATGGGGTCACAAAGAGCTGGACACAACTGAGTGACTGAACTGAACTGAATGATATAGTCTGTTGGGCAGCAAAAATATTGAACCAGTCAGTCTTAAAGGAAATCCACCCTGAATACACATTGGAAGGACTGATGCTGAAGCTGAAGTTCCAGTATTTTTTTCACCTGATGTGAATAGCTGACTTATTGGAATAGTATCTGATGCTGGGATAGATTTAGGGCAAGTGGAGAAGGGAGTGGCAAAGGATGAGATGGCTGGATGGCATCATTGATGCAATGGACATGAACTTGAGCAAACTCTGGGAGATGCTGAGTGACAGGAAGATCTGGTGCACTGCAGTCCATGGGGTTGCAAAGAGTTGGAAATGACTAGGCAACTGAACAGCAACGACAATGATACAGGGAAATTTATAGATCTTTTCTGTAGCTCAGATGGTAAGAAACTGCCTGCAATGCAGGAGACCTGGGTGTGATCCCTGGGTCAGGAAGATCCTCTGGAGAAGGGAACGGCAATTCACTCCAGTATTCTTGCCTGGAGAATCCCATGGATAGAGGAGCCTTATTGGCTACAATCTGTGGGGTTCCAAAGAGTTGGACATGACTGAGCAACTAACCCACATGAACTTGCTAGTGTTTTGGGCTTCCCTCGTGTCTTAGTTGGTAAAGAATCTGCCTGCAATGCAGGAGACCTGGGTTTGATCCCTGTGTCGGGAAGATCACCTGGAGAAGAAAATGGCAACCCGCTCCAGTATTCTTGCCTGGAAAATCCCATGGACAGAGGAGTCTGGCAGGCTATAGTCCATGGGACTGCAAGAGTCGGACATGATTTAGTGACTAAACCACCACCACCATGAATTTGTGAGTTGTCTCTCAATGGCAACAAGATATATAGTTTGATATGTACACACACACACACACACACACACACACATGTGTGTGTGTGTGAGAGAGAGAGAAAGAGAAGTAAGTGACCAAACTGAGATGGAGTGAAATCATGAGGCAGAAACCTATGACTGTGAGCCTAAGATGTTGTTTAGGAAATGATAAGGTCCCTGGTTTAAAGTTATTTGGGGCCTTAAGAGAACAGCTAGCTTCAGTGAATGTCTGGGAAAGTGCTACTCTTCAAAGACATATCTGAAGATGAAGAATTTTGTTATATACAGGTTGTTAAAACAGTGGCTTAAGAGGTTCAAGCAGAGCCTTGGGAGCCAGAGAGCTTGGACTTAAACTTGGCAAACTGTGTGACCATGGGCAAGCTAAATAACTTTATGATTTCTAGCTTATACATCTGCAAAATAAGGGTGAATTAGTGTCCATGCTAGACAATTAAACTAATGCAAGTGTGTCCTTTATTAAGTAATTGTCTCTCAGCTTTAAAGCCATCCTTCTTTGCTTTACAACAGTGGTTGGTTTCAGTAGCAGCTACTGGTTTTTGTTTGCAGATTTTTTGGTATTTCTATAATCAGCCTCATGGGACCCATCGGAGATACCAGCACCAACTGGCTGTGGGCCCCTTTCTTAGAAGTATGATGTCTATATCTATGTGATTATCTCCAATATTCAGAGAAACACTCCCAGTTAGGCAGTAAACTCCAGAAGTAGGGGTCTCTGCTTTACTGGTTCCCAACTCTAAACTCTAAAGTCTAATAGTCCCAAATTTTGCTTTGTTTCCCTAAATTTTGGGTTCAAACTGCATTCTGCAATATCTTTGAATTGCCTTTCAGCATTCTAATTTCTTCAACACTGTGCAAACAATTATTAATCATCAATTATTTCTGTTGGCAGTGTGGTTTGTGTTCTCCTGATTGCATGTTTATAGATACTACATAAAGATATTTAACAAGAAACTTCTTAAAAATGTGAATTATTATTTTGTTTTTATGATAGCAGAAAGAGTTCAGAATCACTGAATACATGGGTGGTTGGGTTAAAGACAGATTAGCAGGAGAATGTGTGCATAGAAAGCAAAATCAGGGATATGTACCTTTTATGTGTGTGTGCTCAGTCATGTCCAACATTTTGCAACCCCATGGACTGTAGCCTGCCAGGCTCCTCTGTCCATGGGATTATTACAGTAAGATTACTGGAATGGGTTGCCATTTCCTTCTCCAGGGGACCTTCCCAACCCAGGGATTGAATCTGTGTCTCCTGTGTCTCCTACATTGGCAGGATTCTTTACTGCTGAGCCACCAGGGAAGCCCCTTTTAACTCTTGTATGTTTCCTGTAAGAATAATATCAGGGATAGAATTTCTATGAGCCTAAAATCACTTAATATATTAGTCCCCATACAAATTTGGCTTTACGTCTGAATATTAAAGAGTGTTCAGGAGGAGGGTCTAGTTGATAGGGACCTGGTATTTTGGTGGTGAGAACCTCTCCAGCTCTGCCCTAAGTAGTTAGTAGCTTTTCTTTAATTTTTTAAGAAAGAACTACAAATGAAGAAGAAAAAGTGGTGTTTTTGACCAGTAAAATTTGATGCTCCAAAATGATTATATTCATTGGCAGCTAAGTTGTAGCACATTCCCTACATTTGAAGTAAACATGTAAACTGATATAGGCTTTCCAGAAAGCAGCGTGAAAATAGGTATCAATAATTTAAAATATAAATGTTTAATACTCAATAATTCTAGAAATTACTAGTTTTGTCTAAATGTAACTAGAGTTGTAGTCAAAATTTTGCATAAAATTGTGTTTAAATGACAATAATATCTGTATATGGCTTCCCTGATGCGAGACTCCAGTTCAATTCATGGGTTAAGAAGATCCACTGGAGGAGGGATAGGCCACTCACTCCAGTATTCTTGGGCTTCCCTTGTGGCTTATCTGGTAAAAAATCCACCTGCAATGTGGGTGACTGTGACAAGGAAGATTTGCAAATCTACATTCTGCCTATTAAAAAATATCTAAATAAATTATAAGGGACCTGTGTGATGACAGAATGCTGTTCAGCTATAAAAATGATCATAGAGAAGGTCATGAACATTTTTTTCATGAGAAAAAGTTTAATTTCATCATAAGAGCACTTGGAGGAAGGTATATGTCTTTATCAGACACACATACTTTCCAGTATGTAAAAAAGAAAGGGAAGTTAAAAATAGTCATCTATGGACCTTGAGTATATGGAATTAAAGATTTTTTTCCATTTTATTGGTTTCTTTCTTTTGTAAATGTTATATATTGAGCCATTATTACTTTTATGATCCCCAAAACAATAATGAATAAAAATTACATGTACATATGCATGACTCACTACTCAGCAAAAAACAATGAGAATTCTAGCTACAGATAATCTAACTTGTGGAAATATTGTAGGCTTAAAGTGGTGTAATATACTAGCTTCTAATGCTGAATTTCTGAGTTTTCTCTAGTATATAGACATGACCAAATGAATTAGAAAATTTTATATCTGATTTACACGAATAAAGAGAGAATCAAAGTCTATTTAGTTTTGTTATTTTTCATTTATCATTTATATTATAAAATTTATAGATGGTACTTAACCCAAATATGAGCAGTCATGATTATGGCAACAATAGGAAAATGAATAAAAATGGAGAATATATGATATTCCACTACTTATAAAATTCCTTACTTATACTGAAGTAAGTATATAACCTGAGATTGATTGTGTCTTTCATTGCATAGGGTAAAGAATCTATGAAACACTTGTCTGTCTCATCTTGTTTGGTCTAATCAATATGCTTTTAGCTATGTCTGGATGGATTCTTTTCTTTCACAGATAGAATATCAGTCCGATGAATTTGAAAACAATTTTTTCCCTTGCAACACTGTCAGATACAGTTTTTGCATGTTTTATATCTTGTGATTAATTTCCTATTGCTTTGAATCCTTTTTCTTGCTTGTTCTTGAATACATTCCAAAAAATTAGTGTATCACTTTGTGTTTGTTTTCTTAGCTTTTTAAAAAAGTAAGGAATGAAATTTGGTTATTGTATAACAATTCCAAGGCCATAGATAGGATAAGGAATGAATTATTAAAACTATGATGAAGACATAAAAACAGCTGTATAGATATGTATATTTTTATTTGTATGTTTTTTTTTCTCTCATAAAGACTTTCAGGGAAATTAAAGGGATAAGTACAATAAAATGAAGAAGCATAATTAGAAGCTGGAAACTATCTCAAACACTGGCACAAATAGATAGATATATCTGAATCTTTGTGGGTTGAAACTTTTAACTAGAATTGAATACTATACATTATTCCAAAGGAAAGAATTTACAGAGAGGCAACATAAGAGTTTAAGATGTAAAGATATCCGTATCTTGAGATAATAAATATAATAAAGGAGTTAAAATGGTAGAAATATTACTGTATTATATATGTTATTAAATGTCCAACTCAGAGAGATGAAATAATTACCACCATCAAAAAGCAGACTGTGACAATATTAGGGTCAAATGTATTAGCTACAAAAGTCCAGACTTAGTTGGATATCTGTTCTGTACTTCATGGGACTAAGAATACAGTGTATATATTTGTTTCATATATTATTGGCAGTTTCATTTTGGTGAAGGTC
Source organism: Budorcas taxicolor (assembly GCF_023091745.1). Classification (NCBI taxonomy): domain Eukaryota; kingdom Metazoa; phylum Chordata; class Mammalia; order Artiodactyla; family Bovidae; genus Budorcas; species Budorcas taxicolor. The sequence continues at coordinate 63,820,571 of NC_068923.1, read as the reverse complement.
AGGGGAGTCAGAAATAGCAAACCAATTTTTACCTAATTCTGACAAATAGATCTTGGTTCATGAAGTAAAATAGTGGGGAACTTAATTGTATCACTAAAGATTTATCAAAACAGGGTAAGATACAAGCACAACATGATGGGAAAAGCAGATTGTGCAAAGACCCGTTTTCAAATTCTAAAGAATGAAGTATTATTGTTGCTCAGGATGTGTTTTTGAAAAAGAAATAAACATTCAAACTTATACAATGAGTTGTGAAACCTTAAAGAACATCTAAGAGAGATTCCTGTGATGAAACTGAGGACCTCTGACTATTACAAATTTCGAAAAGTCATTTACAAAGAGGAATAAATGTCAGAGATTTTATCAGGAAGAATATAATGAAGTCACAGGGATACACATAAGCATCATCAAGAGAGCTAAAGCTAAAAGGCAATTAAAGCTCGCCATTTTTTTCCTCAAGGGAACTCAAGGTTCTTTAAACAACTTTTTGGTAAAGAAAAAAATTTAGCCATAAGAAAGTAGAAATTTATTAATAGCATAAGATGTGTGGGGAAATGTATTATTTCTCCTCTTTTGGAAGATGAGTAAGAAAATTTTAGATTCCTCCTTGATATGATGTGATTTACACTGCCTTCCTGTGAAAGGAATACACTTCTCAGTGATAGCAGGGCAGAGTGTGTCGTTTCTTTGACCAATGAACCACAATCAGAAGTGACACGGTACAGTGACTCTGAGCGGAAATTTTCAGAGCCATCACTTTGTTTACTCAGCTCTCTTTCTATGTTTCCTCTGCTCTAAGAGGAATTTGTTATATGTATAGAGTTCTCCTTCAATTTGGATCCTGGAATGAAGACAGTAGAGGAGAGACAGACAAACAGCTAAGGCTGACAAACAATATTATGAAGGTAGAACCCCTGTTTTCATAAACTTGACTTGTGTTGCTGTTATTCAATAATATTATATTCATATAAAACTATATTATTATAAAACATATATTAACCTTTTATTATTATGTTTTATGTATATATATATATATACACGTGTGTGTGTATATATATACACATATATACAAATAATAGAAATAAAGTGAAGTGAAAGTAGCTCCAGGTGTGTCTGACTCTTTGCAACCCCATAGAGTATACGGTCCATGGAATTCTCCAGGCCACAATACTGGAACGGGCAGATGTTCCCTTCTCCAGGAGATCTTCCCAACCCAGGGATTGAATCCAGGTCTCCCTCATTGCAGGCAGATCCTTTACCAGCTGAGCCACCAGGGAAGCCCCAATAGAAATAAAAGAACCAATAAAATGTAATATTGTGTCTATCTTTATATTTTTACCACCATAATTGTTTGACTGAGAAAAAATAGATTATATATCCATATAAGAACAAAGAGACACTTGGTAAGTGAGGAGCTATTAAGAGAACATATAGTTATTACCATTTCCTACCTTAGACAGGAGATAGCTATTTTAAATTCTTTTGGTGAAAGAGAGAAAGAGTAATGAAATCTAAAAGCTAGCATTAAAAGTATCTAGTTTGAATTTGTTTTTCAAAGGAGGTCTGGATTATCCTTTAATTAAATACTGTATAAAAAATTCTACACAACCTCATCATGGATGTCTGTGACTATTTCATAAAAAAACATGTAACAATAAAAAAGAGAGACCTAATAAATTCATAGAGAATTGTTAAGTCTGACTAAGGACAATTCTGTTAAGATGGAGCCATACCATTTGTGAATTAAAAAAAGGAAAAGCAAAAACCTGAAAAGTTTCTGAATTTCAACAAAGCAAATGGCCAAATTTTTATATGTGCAAATATATTTAAGTATCAGTTCAGTTCAGTTCAGTCGCTCAGTCATGTCTGACTCTTTGCAGCCCCATGAATCACAGCACGCCAGTCCTCCCTGTCCATCACCAACTCCCAGAGTTCACTCAGACTCACATCCATCGAGTCAGTGATGCCATCCAGCCATCTCATCCCCTGTCGTCCCCATTGCCTCCTGCTCCCAATCCCTCCCAGCATCAGAGTCTTTTCCAATGAGTCAACTCTTCTCATGAGGTGGCCAAAGTACTGGAGTTTCTGCTTTAGCATCATTCCTTCCAAAGAAATCCCAGGGTTGATCTCCTTCAGAATGGACTGGTTGGATCTCCTTGCAGTCCAAGTGACTCTCAAGAGTCTTCTCCAACTCCACAGTTCAAAAGCATCAATTCTTCGGCACTCAGCCTTCTTCATAGTCCAACTCTCACATCCATACATGACCACTGGAAAAACCATAGCCTTGACTAGACAGACCTTAGTAGGCAAAGTAATGTCTCTGCTTTTGAATATTCTATCTAGGTTGCTCATTACTTTTCTTCCAAGGAGTAAGCGTCTTTTAATTTCATGGCTGCAGTGACCATCTGCAGTGATTTGGGAGCCCCCAAAAATAAAGTCTGACACTGTTTCCACTGTTTCCCCATCTAATTCCCATGAAGTGATGGGACTAGATGCCATGATCTTTGTTTTCTGAATGTTGAGCTTTAGGCCAACTTTTTCACTCTTCTCTTTTACTTTCATCAAGAGGCTTTTTAATTCCTCTTCACTTTCTGCCATAAGGGTGGTGTCATCTGCATGTCTGAGGTTATTGATATTTCTCCCGGCAATCTTGATTCCAGCTTGTATTTCTTCCAGTCCAGCATTTCTCATGATGTATTCTGCATATAAGTTAAATAAGCAGGGTGACAATATATTTAAGTATAAAATAACCTAAATCAAATAGCTCAAGTGTAAATTATTTAGTGACTTCCTAACCAATCAATAACCATACTCAAAGCCTGAGAGGTAAATATGCATATTGTTATTTAGATCTTAGCATAACACTCACCTTCTTAGAAAGGCCTTCCATAACCACCTAATCTAAAATTTCCTTCCTCATTAATTGACACATCACACTATTTATATATTTATTTATTTATCTTTTAAAAATCCATTTTACTGAGTTATAACACACGTGCTGTACAATTTATTCATTCATGCTCTAAAAATCAATGCTTTTTAGTATATTTACATATATGTGCTGTCACCATCATAGCCAAATTTTGGAATATTTCATTACGTTCCAAAGAAACCCTATGTTCTTCAGTTTTAACTCCCCTATCCCCATCATCTTGGGGATAAAGAGATAGTTTTACTTCTTCCTTTCCCATCTGGATGCCTTTTTTCTTTTTCCTGCCAAATTCTCCTAGCTGTAGCATTTAGTACAATAGTCATAAAAGTGGCAAGAGCAGACATCCTTATCCTTTACTTATTTTAGGAAAAATGGATCTATTTTTTCACCATTGAGTAAGATGTTATCTATGAGATTTTCATACATGTTCTTTCTCAAGTTAAGGAAGTTCCTTTCTATTCTTAGTTTTGTTTAGTGTTTTTTTCATAAAAGGATTTTGGTTTATGTCAAATGCTTTTTCAGTGTCTGTTGAGACAATCATGCATTTTTTTCTTTTTAATTAAATTAATACTTTGCAGCTATTAAACCAAGCTAACATTCCTGGGACCAAGCACTTGGTAACGATATATAATTCTTTTTGTATGTTCATAAATTTACTTTGCTAGAATTTGGTCATGGATATTGTGTTCATATTCATAAAATATATTGTTTCCTGATTTTCTTTCTTTTTAAAATGTGGTAAGAACATTTAACATGAGATTTACTTCTTAATGTAATTTTAAGTGCACAGTACTTTATTGTTAACCAAAAACACAATGTTGTACAATATATCTTTAAGATTCACTCATCTTGCATAACAAACCTTATACTCAGTGAACAGCAACCCATCATGTACACTTTCCCTAGCCCCTGACAACTACTGTTCTACTATCTGTTTCTATGAATTGGAACTTTAGATACTTCATATATGAAACATAGAACATTTGCCCTTCTATAACTGGCTTGTTTTGTTAGCATAATGTCCTCCACACATTCATGCCGTCACATATGACAGTATTTACTTCTTTTTTTAAGACTGGAAAATATGCCATTGCATATGTGTGTATAAATATATAAATTTATATTCACATTTTATTATTCATTCATCTGTTGATGTGCATTTAGGTTGTTTCCATATCTTGGCTATTGTGAATAGTATTGCACTTAATATTGGAGTGCAGATGTCTCTTCTCAATCCTAATTTCAATTTTTGGAATAAATACCCCAAATGGGATTGTTTGATCATGTGGTAGTTACATTATTTAATTTTTTGTTGGAAATTCCAGGTTGTTTTCCATAGGAGCTGCACCATTTCCCATCCTATTTTCAGGGCTAGTGTTGTTCTGTCATCCAGTTGTGTCCGACTCTTTGCTACGCCATGGACTGCAGCACGCTAGGCCTCTCTGTCCCTCACCATCTCCCAAAGTTTGCCCAAGTTTATGTCCATTGTATTGGTGATGCCATCCAGCCATCTCATCCTCGGATGCCTCACCACTTGCCTACTTATTTTAATTTGTGATAAAAATCCTGACATGTATGAGGTTATAGCTTAATGTGGCTTTAATTTTCATCTCCCTGATGATTAGTGATGTGGAACATCTCTTCATATAGCTGCTGACAATTTGCAACAGGTGAGATGTCTACTAAAGCCCTTAGCCCATTTTTAAGTTGGGTTATATATATATGTTTTTAAGTTGTTTGCATTCCTTACACACTTTGGATATTAACCCCTTATCAAAAATGTTTTTGCAAATTTTTTCTCGCATTCTGTAGATTATCTTTTCATCATTCTGATGCTGTGTAGAAGCTTTTTAGTTTGATATAGTATTACTTGGTTATTTTTGCTCTTGCCATTTCTACTTTCAGTGTCATTTCCAAGAAATCACTGACAAGATAAATGTCCTTAAATTTTCCCTATCTTTTCTTCTAGGATTTCTGCAATTTCAGGTCTTATAATTAAGTTTTTACTCCATTTTTAAGTTGTTTTTGTGTATGGTGTAAGTAAGGGTCAAATTTCAATCTTTTGCATGTGGCTATTCAGTTTTCCCTGAACTGTGTTCTGAGAGAGTACCCTTTCCCAATTGTGTATACTTAATTCTCTTGCTGAAGATCAGGTGACTGCATATGTTTGAATGTAATTCTGAGTTTTGAACTTGAGTTGAATATAATTCTGAATATAATAAAATAAATATAATTTTGATTCTGTTGTATTAGTCTATGTGTCTATTTTTATGCCAGTACTATAGTGTTTCTTTTTATTACTGTACTTTTGTAATATATTTTGAAATTAAAAAAAAGGGATGTTTCTTGCTTTGTTGTTTTTTAAGATTACCTTGGTTACTTGAGGTCTTCTGTGAATTTTAGGATTATTTCCTCTATTTCAGCATGCTTATGTATTTATTCTGTCCTTTTTCTCTATGTAGTTAGCTACAATATATAGTGATTTTGCTCATCTAGTTTAACATTGTGTTCTTAGTACCAAGTACAGTGCTAGGAAAATAGTGCGTTTCTCAAAAATACTTAGTGAATGGTATTGAATAGGAGGAAGGGAAACAAGAGAGGGAAAAAGGAAGGAAGAGAGAGAGGATCAATATACAGAAAGTCTCTGGTTAGCTTTGCTGGTAAAGATGAATATGATGATGAAGAAAATGGTGACAAAGGCAACAAACAGTGGTGAGTAAACCTTAAAAAGAGCTAGACATGGTCATAAATTCTAGAATGCCAATGTTATATAACAAGTGATATTCTGATTCATTTGTATTGTTGGTTTAATTAATGCTTATTGAACACAATGTGGGGTTCCCTGGTGGCTCAGTGATAAAGAATCTACCTGCCAATGCAGGAGATGTGGGTTTGATCCCTGGGTCAGGGAGATGCCCTGGAGAAGGAAATAGCAACCCTCTCTAGTATTCCTGCCTCGGAAATACCATGGACAGAGGAATCTCATGGGTTATAGTCCATGGGTCACAAGAGTAAGATATGATTAGCGACCAACCCACTCTTTTTCTTTAAAAGTAGCATTTAGTAAATTTGTCACTAGGCTAATTAGCCCATGTTTTTGAATTACTCAGTGTACCACATGTGTGGTTTACTAGGCCTAATAGTGTAAATTGTTTTAATTATGACTACTATAATTTTTTGACTGGCATATGATATTAAAGTTAAACATATTTTACAATATTTAAATTTGTTCTAAAACATCAATGTTTGGCTAATTTTCTTATTCAAAACATCCCATTATGCTCTAATAGTAAAATGTGTGTTTTACATGTAATACTTAATTTTTAACATGTTTTTACTTTGATTCAGAATATATGAAAAATTCCTGAGATCATACCCCTAGCATAATAAAAATTTCAGTTCAGTTCAGTTGCTCAGTTGGGTCTGACTCTTTGCAACCCCATGAATTGCAGCGTGCCAGGCCTCCCTGTCCATCACCAACTCCTGGAACCTACACAAACTCATGTTCATTGAGTCAGTGATGCCATCCGACCATCTCATCCTCTGTCATCCCCTTCTCCTCCTGCCCTCAATCTTTCCCAGCATCAGTGTCCCAACATTCAAATGAGTCAGCTCTTAGCATCAGGTGGACAAATTATTAGAGTTTCATCTTCAACATCAGTCCTTCCAATGAACACCCAGGACTGATCTCCTTTAGGATGGACTGGTTGGATCTCCTTGCAGTCCAAGGGACTCTCAAGAGTCTTCTCCAACACACAGTTCAAAAGCGTCAAGGCTTTGGCACTCAGCTTTCTTTATAGTCCAAATCTCACATCCATACATAACTACTGGATAAACCATAGCTTTGACTAGACTGACCTTTGTTGGCAAAGTAATGTCTCTGCTTTTTAATATGCTGTCTAGGTTGGTCAATAAAAATTTAGGCATTTCTTTATTTCAAATAATGAATGCTTTATATAAGGCAAGACAACTTCAAAGCTTGTTGGTTATATTTTAGAGCCATATCTTAATGGAATAACAAACACATGCAAAAAAAAAAAAAGGTTCACAGTGAGTATAAACATAACCTCTTTAGAATAAATAGTTCAGTCTAAGACATAGATGTTTTATCAATGGCTGTAATTGGAAGAAAGGAGGTTTGCAACCACACAAAATAAAATATAATGGCTTGTGTCAGAGTGTTATGAAATATATTCTTTTTAAGAGCAGAGGGGGCAAAAGAATGAAAAACATGATGGACCTTGAATAACAGCTCAACAGTAATGCTGTATAATTGCTTTTCATCCTTTCTATCAGCAGTGAAGCTTTAAAACATTGATCAAAGATGATGACTATCACAAAGTGCTTAAAGTGCAGCACATTGTTAAATTTCCTCAGCTTCAGAAATAATTATAGCATGAGCAAGCATAAAAATGGTTCCCCCACCTTCACCCACATTCTTCAAATGATTTTTCAGCCAAGGTAGATGGGATTAAAAGAAATCTGACATGAATGAGCTACATTAGAACATCAATGTCAAAAGATATATCAGAGGCACTTTGCCTCAAAAGAATAAAAATACCGTGAACGTTTCACATTAGTGCACAACAGAATTCAGTCACCGTCCTTACTGACAAACACAGTGTTGAAATAAAGGACACAAGACATACCCTATGCATAAGAAAGTGCAACACGGAATGAGAAGTGTTCATTGATGAGATAAGGATAGCTCTTGTCTGCTAAGACTTTACAGCTAAAGAAATGATGGAGAAAGAAGCTTTTAACCCATTTATGAGAGTAATAGATAAAGGACTTCTTTCCAAAAATTTAGTAGTTTAGTAATTTAGATTAACATCTTAAAATTATGCTTTCATTAGAATATAGCTATATTAATTCATTCATTTGAAAGTGTAAAAGTGTTAGTCACTCAGTCATGTCCCATTCTTTGCAACCCCGTGGTCTGTAGGCCACCAGGCTCCTCTGCCCATGGGATTACTTAGACAAGAATACCAGAATGGGTAGACATTCCCTTACCTAGGGGAGCTTCCCAACCCAGGGATCAAACCTGGGCCTCCTGCACTGCAGGCAGATACTTTGCCATCTGAGCTAATTCATTTAATACATTTAAAACAAATGATTGAAGTCATAGCAAGTGCCAGGCATCCTGCAGAAAACATAGATGTGGTGCTGTTACAACAGCTGTACATGGGGCTCCTTGCCACACTCTTTCAACTCATCTGATTTCAGCACAGGCATTCGGGCTAGATAGTCACACCTCTCTGCCAGCTTCTTACACAAAGTGCTCACTTGGATGTCTCCACTACAGGATGTCACTCAGTTACAATGAGAGAAATTAGGAACTAAGGGGAATGAAGTGCCCTTCAAGGGAGTCCTAACCAGAGGTATGAGGGATAGATGTTACATATCCAGTGTTATTTGGAAGGAAAAATTAAGATCCATTCAGCATAGTTTCTCATATGATTCCCTGGGAGTGGATTTAGCTCATGTTCACAACACTAACCAGATCATTAAGTGTTCAAGAACTGGCTTTGTTTTTTACCTGCCCAGTTTTCCCATTCTCTCCATTTTGTTACTCCATTCCCCCCACCCCCAACCCAATCCTACGTTTCCAAGTGCTTGTTTCAGGACTTGCTCTCAGGAAGGTACCTAAACCAAAGCAGTTGACTCTCCAAGTAGCAGTAGAGAATAGTCTCTATTGATGGGATTCTGAAATTGGTTCCCTCATAGTTCCCATGGAAAAAGAACCCTACTGATGGTGATAAATGGTAAATGAAATGCTGAAAACTCCTTGCTTTCTTGCTTGCTTTACCACTACCATCTTAGAGACTCAGTTGTGGAGAGCTGAATGAGAATCAGGTGGAGGGAAGCACACAGGTGTATGTAGTAGCTCTAACACTTGAATGTGAAGAGGGCAAGCCTTTTAAAAGGTTTGTGAAGGCAGCTCATGCTTTTCAGTTGTTCCAGAAGACCTGAGGTAGAAAAATAGTGGGCCCTGTTCAGCTGGTTATCAGCTCAGAACATGCTAGACAATTATGAAGGCTTCTTGCACTATGTATTGCCTACAACTAGAGGACAGATAACACTGAAAAAACAGGTTCAGGATTTAATTGCAACTGTTGAACAATTTGGAGAAGGCAATGGCAACCCACTCCAGTACTCTTGCCTGGAAAATGCCATGGACAGAGGAACCTGGTAGGCTGCAGTCCATGGGGTCGCGACGAGTTGGACAGGACTGAGCAGCTTCAATTTCACTTTTCACTTTCATGCATTGGAGAAGAAAATGGCAGCCCATTCCAGTGTTCTTGCCTGGAGAATCCCAGGGATGGCAGAGCCTGGCAGGCTGCCGTCTATGGGGTCACGCAGAGTCGGACATGACTGAAGTGACTTAGCAGTAGCAGTTGAATAATTACAAAATACATAGACCACTGAGCTTCTGGGCATTTCCTGACATGAGCATTGTGATAGTGAAAAAGCAAGGCCCTGAGGATTCAGATGACTTGGAAAAATGGACCAGAGAATTTCCACCTACAGACTTTCCTAATATCTCTGGACTTTAAGAGCAGTGTCTTCTGTTGACTGTGGACAATGTGAATAAGTTATCTGAGGTGAGTGCCTTGAAATACGTTTTGTTTTCACCTTAAGGTCATCTGCATCTTCAATATTTGACTCAAATCTGTAAATATTATCAACTTTCAATGTAGTCCAAGAAAGGAAATATAGTCTCTGTTACTAGTAAGATATCAGGCAAGCTTCAAGACTGTGCTAATAGTTTAATACACACTAACAGAAACTCAGAAATATATCTAGGAGTGGATATGATAATATTTTATTGGATAATATATATAATATATATTATACAGAATCATATAAGGCAGGAGAAGTATGGCTTTATTTATCTGAAGGCATATTTTAGTGACATAAAAACACATTTATTTAGTAATATAAAATACAATCTATGTGAACACTTGGAGCTGGTTTTAATATGATGCTGGAAGGACTATTTAAAGCTTGAATGCAGTAGTGGTTTACAATAAATGATGTGGCGATGTCAGAATTGCTTTAGCAAAGTTCTAAGGAAGAGGTCAAAGTAGTGGGCCTGAGAAAAGAGGTTTATTACTTGGGACTCGAATTCTCTTAGCCTTTGTCTTTTAGAAGGCCCAGAGAACACCAAAGTGATATGCAGTGCAACAGAGAGGTATTGGAGAAAGTTAATGGCTGTTTTCTTTGGGCCAGAACTAACAGTGAGTGACACTTTTGTATTTCTTGTCGTGATAGAATCCCTGCCTAATAGAACACAGGTGATGACACTTAAAGGTAAGACACACATAATAGTAATAATGAAAATAAAGCATTATGATAGGGTATCTTTACTCAAAGCAATCTGTGGCTATGGCTATAGGACAATAGTGGTCCAACATGGAAGAGAACTAGACAATAGAACAAGCCATCACTAGCCTTATTTAACCAGAATAAGTTGATACTGGTTGTCTCTATGGAAATTTGTGATCACTTGCTCAGTTTCCAGAGTTGAACCACTTCGACCCAGGTTCACTGATAAAAGGTAAGTCTAGACACTTGTGATGAGGGATCCTGAAATGGCATTATTAATACATGTATATGATGTTAGTATTTCCCCAGTACTTCTGTAATTGTTTAAAAGAGTAATGGCTCCTTGGGGAAAGGAGAATTCCTTTGGATTGTTAAATATAGCATCTATTGAACACTGGTATCAGTGGCACCTAAATGCAATCACCATATCTGTTTAAAGTTGGATCTTATAAAGACCAGGTACTCTCTAGAGTTCTAATCCAAGTCCATAAAATACACAGACACAATCTGTGGTTTTTATTGCGTTGGACATACTTAGCAGCTGGCATTACTTTAAACATTGATTACCTGGACTTAGAACCATGATAGAAGAGGCCTTGAAATTACCTATTCCTGGCTGAACAAGTAAATCAGAGGCAATAAAAGACCTTGAGTAGAACTGCGGGTATTAATGTTGTTCTCAAAAACAGAAAGAAGATATAGTAGACTCTATCCCATTCAGTTTATCTCTTTGACCCCTTCAAAACTCAGAGGAATTGCAGCTAATGACACAATAGTATGTTATCTTAGCAAGTGGTTGCCTCCATCACAGTCATTGTGCTTAATGTGGCAAATTTACAAGAAGGAATCAATATACGGCCTCTGGCATGCTGTATGCTTTATTGATTTAGAAAATATGTAAGTAAGAGAATCAAATGTAGTTAGCTGTTACATGAGAAGAACAGCAGTAGCCTAGAGATGTCTACCACTATAGGAGAATTGAAGTGTGGGATGCTAAATTTGGGGAATTTGTGAATGCCATATGAAAATCCAGTCTTACCATTTCTATGTGACATAACATTATATTGGAGACCCTAGTCAGCACAAATTGGAAAAAAAGTAGTTAAATAGCTGTTATTCACAGAAAATAAAATCATATACACGGAAGATCTAAGGAATCTACAGAAAGATCTGCAGAAAGTAGATTTAGCAAAGTCAATGGATACAGTAATATTTAGAAATAATTTATGTTTTTATATACTAGAAATACACAATTGGGTAATGAAATAAAAAAGCAATATCAATGGATAAAACATCAAAATATTGAATATATAAGAATATATTTAGCAAAACATTTGAAGGACCAGTACAAAGAACGCTATAAAACTTTGCAAAGAGAGAGTGGAGTTATGCATGTGAATTCGATAACACAATAATTTTAAGTTATTTTCTGCAATTAATCTTTACAGTTCAAAATTTCAATTAAAATAGGATTTTTCAGCAAAATCGACAAGTTGGTACAAAATTTATACAAATATGCTTTGGACCTAGAGTAGCCAAAATGATTAGAAAAAAATAACAAACTTTGTACTTAAACTACCTTAATTTATGTTCCAACTCAAATGTTTGTCAACAGCTGAACTGATAAACATTTAGGTGTATTGGTTAAAAAAAAAGAAAATGTTAATGAAGAATAACAAATACTGATACAGCTGACAATGGAGATAAATCTCAGAAATATCCTTACATAAAGAAGTCAAATGCAAAGTTGCACTACTGTATTCATTTCAATTAAGTGGTTGATATTTAAAATCTTAGAAAAAATAGAATATAAGGATAGAAAGGAAAAGAGTGGTTTCCTGGTGACTGACTAAAATGAGACACAAGAGAAATTTGGAGGAATGGAAATGCATACATGAGTATACATTTGTGATAATTCCTTGAGCTATATACTGAAATCACTATTAGTCTATATAAGTCATACTTCAAAGTTTATTTATAATAAATGGTTTAACAAATGAAATTTTACAAAACTCAAGTAGGAAACAGAATAATTCATTAATTGGGTTTTGTGAAATAATGGAAAAATTTGACAAATGGGTATTATGATAGTTACTTATGATACTTGAAATCCATTTGAAATATTAACTATTGTTACCTTTCATCTGAAAATGTGATTTAGCACTTTCAATATCCTTTTCCTACTATTGAAATCCCAAACCACCCAATTATGTTTTGTATAAAGACACACTCTGCCTTTTCCAGTGAATAATATTTTATAAAAATAGAAATAAATACAGTGAAGTAGAATAAAGGATGCCTCAACTTTTAGTTATATATATTCTTAAATTTGTTAGGAAACTTAATGGCTACTTAAGTTACAACTTATGTAACTTAAAAATGATTAATTAAAATAACTTACATTAATTTATTCTTTATACAATGTATGAAGTTAATCATTAGATGGTGCAAACCAGAATGTAGGCAAATATGTGTCAGAGTATGAAAACTTAACAAAATTCTAAAGCTTGCAAATTGAATGAGATATTATTAAAGTGTACCTATAAAGATAAAACATAATACATTATATTGTACCTTGCATAAAGAAAAGTTGTTGAAATCATAGTGTAGGATTGTCAGAATGCAATATAGAACAAGTATTGACAATCAGATTATCTCCTCCAGCACAACATGAAACTAGTTAAAGCTCACCTTTATCTATTCCACAACAATCAGGTGGACCAGGAAAATCATTTGACGGACTGCTTATTGCCATGCCGTCAGAGTTTGTCTGGAACTTGCTTGTTTCCTAAATGTTAGTTCAATTTGGTGTTCTTCCAATAAGTCCTTTTTTTGGCTTAAACTGGTTTCTGGCAGGTGCACTTGCACATCTCTTTACTAGATTACAGTATATTTAGGAATCAGAAAACACAATTATATTTATCAGCTTATTCCCAATGATACAATATAGGCTTAGTGACTAATGCATGGCTTAAACTCAATAAATGTTTGATGGATATACACATAAACAAATATAAGGACAGTATACATAGTATATTTTTGTGAAATGGTAAATTGTACTGTGTAGTTGTATTGTGAACACATTAAAAGGAATAATGAGATATAAAAATTGGAATTGTTGGTAATAATCAATGTGTAGACAGCTTTAAAAAGCCAGATTGAGTTTGTGTTTGATTTGTTGGCAAGGTAATAACAATGAATTAATTACTATTTTAAAATAAATACATGAGAAGTAGTATATAGTATAAATTTGAGAGATATTTTTATGGGGAAAATGACAGCTTTGGTTTTGGTTACTGTTTTTCAATCAGTTGTCTTAACATGCTGTTGAGGATGATACATTTGTTAAAAAGATAAAGAGGCAAGAGTTGAACTAACACACTTGGAAATATATAGTCAAAATCGAGTTTATTGTTTGGAATTAGCAACAAGGAAATCATAGAATATTTATGGGTTTTCCATTGTCTATATATAACAGGAAAAAAATCTATCTCTTTTGATGAGAAATAAAAAGAAACAGAACTAGTATAAGTGTAATTCTGAATTAGGTGTTTGATCATATCACTCCTTCAATACATAGTATTTAGTGTTTTACCAACAAATGCATAGTTAAATTCTATTGTCATGACACTGGGAACTCACTTCCTTAAATTCTCACACACTCACCTATTTCTCAGTCTTACAAAACCCATGAGCTTCTAGCAATCAATTTTTTCAGTTTTCTTAAACTGTTTTGATAGATAGGACTACTCAGACTCATTATTTCGTGTTTCCTGTTCAATTTCATCTAGAATGTTCAGTGTATGATGATAGATTTGTTCACAATATTTCCTTGCTATTCTTTAATGGCTGTGGGACCAGTAATGATGTTCTCTTTTTTGTTTCTGATATTTTAAATTCCCCCTGACTTTTGAATTATTTAGGGATTGTTGATACTTAGGCATTTTACAACTTTGTTAATGATTTCTAGTTTAAATCTATTTAGTCTGAGAACGAATTTTGTGTGGTTTCTTTTTTTTTTTTTTTCCATTTCTTGGATTTTACTTCCTGCTTGCACTGAGCATATATTTCAGTCAAAAGTGGTCTGTTCTGTTCATGCCCTTCCTTGGCCACAGGTGTGACTTTCTAAAGTCTTGAGTATATACAGGCACTTTTGGATGCCTTAATGCCCTAAAGAAACTCTCTCCTAAGCTTTTCCTCCCAGGCTTCAGGCTCTCTCTCGTACGTCACAACTGTCTTCTTTCTCCCCAGGTAACCTTGGGCGTTTTGCTTGCCTAACAATGTGTTTGAATGATTTTGCTACTTTTCCACCCTGGTGAGTTCCAAATTAGGAAAGACAGAGATGTGTTTCTTGTCTCATTCTTGAGGCTATTTCCAAGACAATTTAGAGGAGACAAACCCAATAATCTATAAAAAGGTCTGCTCTGCTCCCTCTAGAACCAGTTACTAGGGTCACACAGTTACTAGGCAACACAAACTGTTTAAGATTGCTGCCAAACCATGTAGAGGTAAGAAACATGGAAAAGTTAAAAATACCACAAAATTTTCCTACCATTTTTAAGTTACATATTTTTTGAATCGTCGTGTGCATGGTTACTGTAAAGCCTTGACTTGTTTCGAGTTTTGAATAAATTGGTTCATTTAAAGTGACTATTGATATGTTTGGAGTAGAATCTACAATTTCTTTAGTTGTTTTCTATTTCATTTGTTCTTTAGCATATATATATATATATATATATATATATATGATGCCTCCATCTAATCTAATTTTCTATACTTTATAATTCAGTTTTAATTCTGTTTTGAAAAATTCTAAGTTTTAGTGCTTGCCTTAAGGTTAATAATATGCATCTCAAAATATTATCATTATATTTACAAAATGCTGTGTCATTTCATGTGTAGTGTAAAGACTTTCTAATGTACTTTCCCAATTCCTTTCTCTTATTCCTGTTACCATTATTATTATACATTTCATTTACAAATGTTAAAAAAACAGTGCACTGTTACTATCTTATGATTTAAACAACTATATTTGGATAATTTAAGAAAAATGCTTTATTTATTACTATTTCTAACTTTGTAGATCTGAGTTTCTAATCTGTGTCTTATTACTCTGATCATTTATTGTATCAACTGGAAATCAATTTTTAATTTTTGTCTGAGAAAGTATTTGTTCTTTCTTTTGTTAAGTATATTTTCTTCTGAAATGAGTTATAATTGAGTTACACTAAACTGCACACATTTAAAGTGTGCAATTTGATTGTTTTATATATGTTGGTACTTATGAAAACATCACCACATTCTTAGGTTTCTTAATTTTATAGTTTTCATTTCTGTCTTTTGCATTTTATTTGCACTTTATTTGTAGAAGAAATCAAGTGGTTTATTATGCAGTTTCTCACATTTTGTGTTTTGCTAACTACAGGTGCTATTGTGGTAGTTAACATATGGCTTTTGTATTTTGTATTCCCTTAAATTGGTACTTGAAACTAGATGTTCTGTTGGATTCAGTCTTAACTTTTTTGAGGAAGTGGACAAGGCTACTACATAGATGGATTGTCCTCTTCTAATAGTAGTTTATGTAGTGAGGTTTCGCCAAGTGTTGACATTCTCAAAATCTGATCAATGTTTGTTCTAAGTATATATTTCTGGAAGAATAAATTTTTATTTCAGAAGAATAAAATTATTATTTCAGAATTTTTTTAGTTGTCACCCCATTTTCTGTTGGTTTCCTTAGTTTTTGATGAGGGGGTCTGTTGTAATTTTGGCCTTTTTTTTTTTTGGTCTATAAGAAATTTATCCATTTTTCCTCTTATGATTTTCAAGATTTTCTCTTTGTGCTTTTCAGTAGTTGAAATATAAGACATCTGTGCATTCTCATTGTCCCATTTTATATAAGGGACTTGAACATTTGAAGATTTTGATATCCAGGGACACGCTGTAACCATACCTTGTGGACAGTGAGGGGTGACTGTATACATAGCTGCTTTTTTAGTTTTGCTTGGCTGTGTGTGTATATTTTATAATATTTGGATCTGTGCTTTTTGTACCTGGAACAAATTTTGAAAAAATTCACATTCTTCTTCAAATATGTATTTTGCCCTATTGTCTTTCTTCAATTAAATGTATATTTAATATTTTCATGTTATTCCACAACTGTTAGATGCTCTGTAATGCTTTTATGTTTTTCACTTTTCAACTCAGTTTGGGTAATATCTATTGACTTCAAGTTCTCTGATTTTTTTTCCTTGTCTGTATCATCTACTGATTCTTCATCTCATCTTTGTTACTGTGTTTTCTTTAATTCTAGCATCTCCATTTGATTTTTTTCTCATAACTTTTCTTTCTCTGCTGAAACTACTTATCTGATCATTCATGGTATCCACTTTTTTCCCCACTGAAAGCTTTAATATGTCAAACATATTTACATAAAATTTACTATCAAATAGTTGCACTTCCCAGGTGGCACAGTGGTAAACAATCTACCTGCTAATACAGGAGACAAAAGAGATGCAGATTTGATCCCTGTGTGAGGAACATCCCCTGGAATAGGAAATGGCAAAAGCCACTCCAGTATTCTTGCCTGGAAAATTCCACAGACAGGATCCTGGCAGGGTTCAGCCCATGGGGTCTCAAAGAGTTGGACATGACTGAACAACATGCATGTCTAATAGTTACAACATCTTTATAATAGTTAAAGCTAGCTCCAGTGATTACTTTGTCCCTTGAGACTGTTAAATCTTTTTGCATCTTTGTTGAAAGTTGGGCATGTTGTGTAGGATGCTAGATACTGTGATAGATGATTTTTAAAAGTTATCTCATCAAAGTCTTCATTGTGTGGATTTATGTTAATCTAGTCAGGTGCTGGGCTGATTTTGAACTTCTTACTTCTAAAGTGCACCAAAGACTTCGAGTGATAAGTTTTTTAGTGGCAACTTGTTTTTAAGGAGTAGTCTAAATTTGCTAGAGAATTTTTCTGAGGTCTGATGTTTGGCTTTAGGTCTGTCAATCTGCTTGATTTAGAGTGTTTTGTGAACCTTAGGGAAATGTCTGTCCTTTGTTTTCCCAGTTGTGCTATACTATTATTTGTACTTGATTCTTTTAGCATGACAGAAGGAGACACAATGGGGTGTTATTTGATTGTACTGATTAAGCCTCCATTTTAGGTAGGCACGGTGAACTTGATTCTTGGAAATGTGGTGTTTACAGATATTGCTACCTCTGTCTAAATGTAACATTAAGCCTAGCATGTATTCCTGCCCGTTCCTGATGTGTAGTTTTCTTTTTGTCTTCTATTTCCACTTTCCCAGAAGCAGTTTTTAACTCCTCTTGCAGGCTAAGGGTTTTGTAACAAAGGGAAGATAAGAAGATGAGTCTGGGTAAGGGGTCAGCAGTGTCTGCTGCTATGGAAACTGTCAAGAATTTTCTCTTTTTTTTGACCTTGCTGGAATCTGCTAGGGTTCCAGAAGGAAAAGCCCACAAAAGGGCATCATCTTAATATGTCTGCATCACATATGGGCTTTACCATCTCAAGCTAGCCCACACTAGAGCCTTAGCAATTTAAGAATCACTAAGCTGACTCATCTTACTGGTTTATATGGCATTTGGCAACTTCTATTCCAGGTACTGTTCATGGGGTTCTCAAGGCAAGAATACTGAAGTGGTTTGCCATTCCCTTCTCCAGTGGACCACATTGCTCAACATTCAGAAAATGAAGATCATGGCATCTGGTCCCATCACTTCATGGGAAATAGATGGAGAAACAGTGGAAACAATATCAGACTTTATTTTGGGGGGCTCCAAAATGACAGCAGATGGTGACTGCAGCCATGAAATTAAAAGACGCTTACTCCTTGGAAGAAAAGTTATGACCAACATAGACAGCATATTAAAAAGCAGAGACATTACTTTGTTGACTAAGGTCCATCTAGTCAAGGCTATGGTTTTTCCAGTGGTCATGTATGGATGTGAGAGTTGGACTGTGAAGATGGCTGAGCACCAAAGAATTGATGCTTTTGAACTGTGGTGTTGGAGAAGACTCTTGAGAGTCCCTTGGACTGCAAGGAGATCCACCCAGTCCATTCTAAAGGAGATCAGCCCTGGGATTTCTTTGGAGGGAATGATGCTAAAGCTGAGACTCCAGTACTTTGGCCACCTCATGTGAAGAGTTGACTCATTGGAAAAGACTCTGATGCTGGGAGGGATTGGGGGCAGGAGGAGGAGGGGACGACAGAGGATGAGATGGGTGGATGGCATCACTGACTTGATGGATGTGAGTCTGAGTGAACTCCAGGAGTTGGTGACAGACAGG
The DNA here is from genome assembly GCF_023091745.1 of Budorcas taxicolor. Lineage (NCBI taxonomy): Eukaryota > Metazoa > Chordata > Mammalia > Artiodactyla > Bovidae > Budorcas > Budorcas taxicolor. The sequence continues at coordinate 63,801,999 of NC_068923.1, read as the reverse complement.
GAGGCCTGGCCTACTGTGATTCATGGGGTCGCAAAGAGTCTGACACAACTGAGCGACTTACTGAACTGACCTGATTCCAGGTAAGCAAAAGCCTAAATCCAGTTTCTCTCTTCTGTTACCTGTTTCTCTTTAGATTTGGAGTTAGTTGTTTGCCTTGCATTTTCAATTTCCTCATGTAAATTAATTGTAGACTTCAGTTGTTATTCCTATGAGTGTAGAAATGCTACTCTCCAGCTCTCAATATCTCAAACTAAAATTATCCTATGGAACTGTTTTGAACATAAATTTTATAGGAAGCTGTGTGTAGAGTTGAAAATGCTTATATTTTAGAATTCACATAGTTGATTCATGTAACCAACTCTTCCTTTACATGTACCATTATCTCTGTATAGATAATGACCTCTGATAAACACCAAGAAGAAACTGATACTAACCTTGTAGAGCTAATATGAGACTTAAATGACTATTAGGAATATGAAAAGTCTAGGGCAAATAAAGCACTTATTAAATATTTTTGTTATTTTGTTTAATTATTAAGTTTTATTGGAGTGTAGTTGACTTGAAATATTGTGTTAGTTTCAGATGTACAGAACAGTAATTCAGTTATACATAAACATATATCCATTCTTTTTCAGATTCTTTTCCCACATACATAATATTGAGTAGAATTCCATGTGTCACAGAGCAGGTCATTGTTGTATATCTATTTTATGTGTGAAAGTGAAGTCGCTCAGTCGTGTCTGACTCTTTGTGACCCGTGGACTGTAGCCCACCACACTACTCTGTCCGTGGGATTCTCCAGGCAAGAATACTGGAGTGGGAGCGTGTATATCAATCACAAACTCCCAGTTTATTACCCCCAACACACACACACACACACACACACACACACACACACACACACATTTCTCCTTTGGTAACAAGTTTGTTTTAGAAATCTAAGTAGATTTTCTATTTTGTAAATAAGTTTATTAATACCATTTAAAGAATTAGATTCCACATGTAAGTAATATCATACAGTTAGTCTTTGTCTGACTTACTTCACTGAGTATGATAATCTCTAGGGCCATCCAATTGCTGCAGATAACATTTTATTTATTTATTTTTTTTATGGTGAGTAGTATTCCATTGTATATATCTACCACATTCTCTTTATCGATTCCTTCATTGGTGGACATCCAGGTTCCTTCTGTGTTTTGGCTGCTGTAAATAGCACTGAGGTGAACACTGGGGTGCATGTATCTTTTCAAATTATGTTTTTCTCTGGGTGTGTACCCAGAGTGATATTGCTAGATCATATGGTAGGTCTGTTAGTTTCTTTCTCTTGCTATGTCAAAATTTAAACTTTCAATTATTTGTTTCTGTGTGCCCTAATGAAATACTGAATTTTCTGAGAGTAAGAGTCTTGTTTATTTAGATTAACATCAACTCCTTACTTAGAGCTTGAAACATATTTTTTTCCAGAAAAAAAAAGTTCTATTCATCCAGATTTGTCTAAAGGTAAGTAGTCCTGGTGCTTAGAAAAAGGTTTACCAGATGTATCTTAGGTATTAAAAGCTTCTACAAAAGGACTATAAAATTAAATGGTCAGGAAAATCATGCCCAGAGGGGTGAACCATCTCTCAGAAGCAATGCTTCCTAACTGCAGACCTATTGGTGATGATGAGTAGACAACACAGGTTTTGCTGTAAGATAACCATGATTTTGATCTTGATCTCTCTAAGCTGTACAAATGCATCCTTATTAGTTAGCCTCTGTATGGTTTTGATTTCTCTTGTCAGTAGCTCACAGAATTTTGAGAATTAAAAATAACTTATGGAAAGTTTTTGGCACATAGTAATGCTTAATAAATACGTCATTCTTTATTTTTACTTGAAATCTCGTTCTGCAGGAATCATGTTCTGTAAGTAGAAGGGACTTCTCATGATTTTTTTAAAGTGATCTATGTATAAAAGAAACTCTACTTTCAGAATGTAGGAAAAGATACATGTATTGCCTCATAGAAATTTGATTCTGTGGAGAATGTGAATTCTTTTAAAATCATGTTTCCTATGCTGGGCTTCCCTTGTGGCTCAGCTGGTAAAGAATCCTCTTGCAATGCAGGAAGCCTGGGTTCAACCCCTGGGTTGAGAAGATCCCCTGGAGAAGGGAAAGGCTAAGCACTCCAGTATTCTGGCCTGGAGAATTCCATGAACTGTGTAGTCCATGGGGTCACAAAGAGTTGGACATGACTGAGCGACTTTTAGACTTTTACTCACACTTCCTATGCTGATAGTCAAGATGCTAATATAGTTAGGCTGAAAAATGTGTAACTGTCAATTTTGAAGACATAAATATGTCTATGTCCTATCTGTAAATTTCAAATAAAAATAAATGTTAAACTTAATATACAATAGCTGAAACTCTGTACCAAATGGTCTCTCCAGGTTCACTAGTTAAAGGTTTGCTGTTTAAAAGATGTGGAAAAAATGTCAAAAGAAACACTTTTTAAAAATGGGAGGGGAATAGGAAAGAAGAAATTTTCTGATATTATGGAATATTTATAGCCACAGGCTATGAAGAGACTCCAGAGAATATTATGCTGCTTTACTCTATACCACCAGAAAGAAAAAAATATTAGCATTTCTGAGGCAAATGTATTTCTATTATGTAATAAAAGATACTAATGTTTCCAATGTCTTTCAGTTAAGATATTATTAAAATTTTTGTTGTTTTAGGTTGATAGTACACTTCTTTTTGGATCTTTCACAGTGTTTTCTCATCATTAAAATATTTCATTTCTTTAGATATATCATAAATTCCAAAATTTTATTTTGGTGTTATATTCAAAATAATTTATTAAAACGTCTTAAAAAAAAAAAAAAAACTTGTTAGTCATGCTTTTTGAACTAGTTCCTTAACAGTGTTTTTTATGCATGGTAAACCATTTATATTTGAAAAATAAATAAAAACAAATTTATCTATCTAGACAAGAAGAAAATTTATAGTGAATGTTAATTGCTTAAATATTTATAGATGGCAGATTGCTCTCTCTTTTACTCTAGGTAATTCTTACAACATTTCTGGAGGTAGAAAAATAACTTAAAATATTACATGATTGAAAAATGAAAGAACCATAACTCATTCTGGGGGTGGATTCAGATCAAAAATTACACACTAAATATATCTGTTATACCTCCCATAACCCCTTCCATTTTTTCGTGTCATTGTTAAGTTTACAATTTAATCAACCTTGCATAGATGACAAATATTTTACTATTGATTCAACTTTGATATTCAAAGTTTTAATCACTATAGTTTTTCTTTGCTGCTATCATTGCTACATATTCTTGCATATTATTATTTTATTCCCGACTCATCAAGGTAATATAAATAAAAAATCTGATCTCTGAAATATTTGAACAAAATTTTGTTGATAAAGCTTTTGGTTTTTATTAAACACTGATTCATATAAACATGAATCATTATGTTACCAACTTTCACAAGGAATTCTAGCTATATAAAATCCTTTAGCTAGTTTTGTATACAAAATTTGTATTTTATAATTTGCAGCCCATAAATCTGGACCTTCCTTCCCACTCCTCCCCCAGCTTCTTCCCTTCCTCCATCTTTTTACTTTTATGTCAAACAGCTCAATTTTTATGATTTTATGAAATATAACTTGTCTAGAATAGGTACCTCATGCACAAATCACATGTCACATCAGTGGAGGATATGGAGTTTTATCTGTAATGAGAAATAAATTCTGTGAGAAGAAAGTTGTAGTAAGTGAAAAACTTTACATCGTATACAAATACTCCTTTTGAAAGGTATTTTTTCCATTTACTCTAACCATTGCTGAAATTAAAATTTAATTAATTTCTGACTTCCTTGGAAAATAATGAAGTAGGGCTGAAGATTTCTTTCACAAAGCTTCAAACAAGGACACTATGACAGTTAAAGAACCAGTATAGAATGCAGCCACACCACAGTGCCTCTTACAAAACCCCATCTCCTTCTCTATTCTGTTTTTTTTATATGCTTTCAAGAAAATATGTGATTTTATTTTAATTGATAGTAAGAATACCATACATTTTGTTAGGTTTGTAGAAGGTCTGTAATTTTACTTTGTGTTATTATTTGTAACTCTATCATAGGTTTATCTTAAAAGATATCTGTCATAGTTTTAGGGTGTTATTTGGAAATTGAATGGCCTTCTCTAATTTTACTCATGAGTGCATTGTTCTCATTCTCAGAAATTAGTCTTTAAAAGAAACATATGTTCAACATTTCTTTTGCTTAAGAATGACAGTTAAATATCCAAAGGTGGAAAGAGTGGATCATAGTAGAGAGGAAATAGAGATGGATGTATGTACTTAGTTGTTGTATAAGAGGTTCAGCCATGAAATTTTCTGGAAAGCTTTCAAGGATAGAAAGTCTAAAGAGGAGTTAATTAAAATGAATGTAAGCTTCACTGCCTAATTGTGATCATTTTCCTCCTGTACCTACTTGATCTCACGTTAATCCTCACAGTCTAAATATGAAATAATGGCCAGCTTTAGCAATTACTTTGCCAAAGGTAATCCATCAATGACACTTAGAGAAACCAAGGGATCGAGAGGGATTTTGTTTTTGTAAAATAGAGATTGCTGTTTTACTTTTTAACATTAAGCGTAAACTGAACATTGACCCAACTTATTTTCAAGTTGGGAGATGAGTTTTCATATCCCTGTGGTGTTACCCTTGGTACATTTGAACACCTGAATAATTGCTCCATGTGCATTATATCTGGTCACATGTGAGGCAAATCAAAGAAAATCTTAGCACAAAAGAGTGTGATGAAACAAAGATTGTAAAATAATACTTTGAAGTTTTCAAAGTATTTTCAAATTACTCTGAAAAACTGCCTTTCTCCAGTATCAGTTCAGTTCAGTTCATTTCAGTCACTCAGTCATGTCTGGGATTCTTGGCAACCCCATGGACCGTAGCACTCAAAGCCTCCCTGTCCATCACCAACTTCTGGGGTTCACTCAAACTCATGTCCATTGAGTCGATGATGCCATCTAACCATTTCATCCTCTGTCATCCCCTTCTCCTCCTGCCTTCAATCTTTCCCAGCATCAGGGTCTTTTCCAATGAGTCAGTTCTTCACATCAGGTGGCCAAAGTATTGGAATTTCAGCTTCAGGATCAGCCCTTCCCATGAATGTTCAAGACTGATTTCCTTTAGGAAGGACCGGTTGGATCTCCTTGCAGTCCAAAGGGACTCTCAAAGTCTTCTCCAACACCACAGTTCAAAAGCATCAATTCTTTGGCACTCAGCTTTCTTTATAGTCCAACTCTCACATCCATACATGACTACTGGAAAACCCATAGCTTTGACTAGACGGACCTTTGTTGGCAAAGTAATGTCTCTGCTTTATTTTTTCCTCTCCAGTATAATTTTTGAAATCAATCAGTTTTGCCCCAGATAGAGTTAACTGTTTTATTGCTTCTAGTTTGTAACTTAATCCTATTATCAGAACACTATGGCTAATTTTTGTGACTTTTTGCTGTTATTGACTATGATGCAGATGCTGAGGATAAAAATTTCTTCTAATTTATATAATAAAGTCAATAGTAACTTTTAATGAAGGTTTTTGCATGAGATTTTGTTATATAATCAACCAAGTGAAGTAAATCCTAACAATTTTCTAATTACAAAAATGTCATGTCAGAAATAGTCATTGTATAAAATGATTTATTTGTTTTTCTAACCTATTTGATCTCCAGAATTCATTTCAGTAAATCATACTGTGATTAAATTAGTGTCTCATTATTAACATCTTGAAGGTGGAGTCTTAGGTGAACTTTCAAAAGAGTGTTCCATCTCTTCATTGAGCTAGTGGTTACTGAGTGTGTGGGAAGAAGTGGAATAAATGGATGTCATAATCATGTGCTCACTGATGCTCATCTTCTGTTTGGTTCCATGTAAAGTAATGAGGGATCTTATTTTAGTGGATCACTATATAAATCTTTAGATAGTGATACTGGCTAAGGTCCTATAAGAAGGAAAGGCAAAACCCATACTTAGAATAGGCATCAGTTATAGTCATAATGGAAAAAGCCCACTGCTGAAAGAAGTGAACCTTGTAATCACCTTGCCACCAAGTCTCTCACCAATATCTTTTAGGGATGATCCATAACAGATTTATGTGTTGGATTCTATTGGATATTCAGAGGCATCGACACTTATATAAGCCTTGATAAGTGGGTGCTGTCATTATGGGCCCATTGTAATGGTACTGGCATTGCTGACAACAGGCTGACTGACTTGAATCTGTGGAATCAGAGCTTTACTAATTGGGAGATTTCACCTCACAGTAGGCTTTCAGGGTCATACCTGAGTGTGGCTGTAGCATAGAAGGAGAGTGTCTTCAGTTTGCATTTATATATGACCTGAACCACGTACAAACCAAGCTCATTCTTATTCTTTCTCCATCATCTGTTTTAAGTGCTCCCTCCCTGCCACCACCCAGATACCCATAGGAGTGACCTCAAGGAGAGGTAGGGGACAACACTGGAGGATGTGGAAGTCTGGATCATTTGCTTGTGATGCTCATTTCTACTCTCTGGACCTACCTGTATCTTACACTTCCTAGAAAGCTTATATCTTGTGAATTTCTGCTGGGCCACCCCAGTCTTTTGACTTCGTAACATGGTAGGTCTGACAGAAACCATTCATAATGGGCATTCTTTTTTAAATTGAATTATAATTGACAACATTGCTTTAATTTCAGGTTATAGTGAAATTACGTGACATTTATATAGGACTTCCCCATAACTCAGAAGGTGAGGTATCTGCCTACAATGCAGTAGAGCCAGGTTCGAGCCCTGGGTTGGGAAGATCCTCTGGAGAACTGGAGGAGGGAATGGCAATCCACACCAGTATTCTTGCCTGGAGAATCTCATGGTCAGAAGACCATGGCAGGCTACAGTCCATGGGGTTGCAAAGAGTCAGTCATGACTGAGCAATTAAAACTACTAACTATTATTATACATTGCAAAGGAGCTTCCCTGGTGGCTCAGCAGTAAAGAATCCACCTGAAATGCATGAGATGTGGATTTGATCCCTAAGTTGGGAAGATCCTGGAGTAAAAAATGACAACTCCTACTGGAGTGGGTTTCTTGCCTTGGAAATCTGAAGGACAGTGGAGCCTGGCAGCCTGCAGTCCATGGGGTCACAAGAGTTGGACACTACATACCACCACTATACATTGCAAAATTATCACCACAATAAGTATAGTTACTATTCATCACCATACAAAATTAAAATATTTTTCTAGTGATGAAGATTTTTAAAACTTACTTTGTAAGAAATGTTTAAATTTGCAATATAGTATTTTTGATTATTTACAATACAATATTATTGACTGTATTCATCATGCTGTACATTACATCCCTGTGACTTATCTTTAAAACTGGAAAACTGGAGATATATACCTGTTGATACCGTTCACCCATTTTGCTTATCCATAATGGGCATTCTTTTTTTTTTTTTTTTACTTCTTTTAAAAAAAATTTTACTTTACAAAACTGTATTGGTTTTGCCATACATCAACATGAATCTGCTACAGGTGTACACGTGTTCCCAATTCTGAACCCCCCTCCCACCTCCCTCCCCATACCATCTCTCTGGGTCATCCCAGTGCACCAGCCCCAAGCATCCTGTATCCTGCATTGAAACTAGACTGGCGATTCATTTCTTATATGATATTATACATGTTTCAATGCCATTCTCCCAAATCATCCCACCCTCTCTCTCTCCCTTGAGTCCAAAAGACTGCTCTATACATCTGTGTCTCTTTTGCTGTCTCGCATACAGGGTTATCCTTACCATCTTTCTAAATTCCATATATATGTGTTAGTATACTGTATTGGTGTTTTTCTTTCTGGCTTACTTCACTCTGTATAATCGGCTCCAGTTTCATCCACCTCATTAGAACTGATTCAAATATATTCTTTTTAATGGCTGAGTAATACTCCATTGTGTATATGTACCACAGCTTTCTTATCCATTCCTCTGCTGATGGACATCTAGGTTGCTTCCATGTCCTGGCTATTATAAACAGTGCTGTGATGAACACTGGGGTACACGTGTCTCTTTCAATTCTGGTTTCCTCAGTATGTATGGCCAGCAGTGGGATTGCTGGGTCATAAGGCAGTTCTATTTCCAGTTTTTTAAGGAATCTCCACACTGTTCTCCATAGTGGCTGTACTAGTCTGCCACCAACAGTGTAAGTGGATTCCCTTTTATCCACACCCTCTCCAGCATTTATTGCTTGTAGACTTTTGGATCTCAGCCATTCTGACTGGCGTGAAATGGTACCTCATTGTGGTTTTGATTTGCATTTCTCTGATAATGAGTGATGCTGAGAATCTTTTCATGTGTTTGTTAGCCATCTGTATGTCTTCTTTGGAGAAATGTCTGTTTCGTTCTTTGGCCCATTTTTTGATTGGGTCGTTTATTTTTCTGGAATTGAGCTATAGGAGTTGCTTGTATATTTTTGAGATTAGTTGTTTGTCAGTTGCTTCGTTTGCTTTTATTTTCTCCCATTCAGAAGGCTGTCTTTTCACCTTGCTTATAGTTTCCTTTGTTGTGCAGAAGCTTTTAAGTTTAATTAGATCCCATTTGTTTATTTTTGCTTTTATTTCCAGAATTCTGGGAGGTGGATCATAGAGGATCCTGCTGTGATGTATGTTGGAGAGTGTTTTACCTATGTTCTCCTCTAGGAGTTTTATAGTTTCTGGTCTTATGTTTAGATCTTTAATCCATTTTGAGTTTATTTTTGTGTATGGTGTTAGAAAGTGTTCTAGTTTCATTCTTTTACAAGTGGTTGACCAGTTTTTCCAGCACCACTTATTAAAGAGATTGTCTTTAATCCATTGTATATTCTTGCCTCCTTTGTCAAAGATAAGGTATCCATAGGTGTGTGGATTTATCTCTGGGCTTTCTATTTTGTTCCATTGATCTGTATGTCTGTCTTTGTGCCAGTACCATGCTGTCTAGATGACTGTAGCTTTGTAGTAGAGCCTGAAGCCAGGCAGGTTGATTCCTCCAGTTCCATTCTTCTTTCTCAAGATTGCTTTGGCTATTCGAGGTTTTTTGTATTTCCATACAAATCTTGAAATTATTTGTTCTAGCTCTGTGAAAAATACCATTGGTAGCTTGATAGGGATTGCATTGAATCTGTAGATTGCTTTGGGTAGTATACTCATTTTCACTATATTGATTCTTCTGATCCATGAACATGGTATATTTCTCCATCTGTTAGTGTCCTCTTTGATTTCTTTCACCAGTGTTTTATAGTTTTCTATACATAGGTCTTTAGTTTCTTTAGGTAGATATATTCCTAAGTATTTTATTCTTTTCATTGCAATGATGAATGGAATTGTTTCCTTGATTTCTTTTTCTACTTTCTCATTATTAGTGTATAGGAATGCAAGGGATTTCTGTGTGTTGATTTTATATCCTGCAACTTTACTATATTCATTGGTTAGCTCTAGTAATTTTCTGGTGGAGTCTTTAGGGTTTTCTAAGTAGATGATCATGTCATCTGCAAACAGTGAGAGTTTTACTTCTTCTTTTCCAGTTTGGATTCCTTTTCTTTTTCTGCTCTGATTGCTGTGGCCAAAACTTCCAGAACTATGTTGAATAGTAGCGGTGAAAGTGGGCACCCTTGTCTTGTTCCTGACTTTAGGGGAAATGCTTTCAATTTTTCACCATTGAGGATAATGTTTGCTGTGTGTTTGTCATATATAGCTTTTATTGTGTTGAGGTATGTTTCTTCTATTCCTGCTTTCTGGAGAGTTTTTATCATAAATGGATGTTGAATTTTGTCAAAGGCCTTCTCTGCATCTATTGAGAGAATCATATGGCTTTTATTTTTCAATTTGTTAATGTGGTGAATCAAGTTGATGATTTGCGGATATTGAATCCTGGCATCCCTGGGATAAAGCCCACTGGGTCATGGTGTATGATCTTTTTAATGTGTTGTTGGATTCTGATTGCTAGAATTTTGTTAAGGATTTTTGCATCTATGTTCATCAGTGATATTGGCCTGTAGTTTTCTTTTTTTGTGGCGTCTTTGTCAGGTTTTGGTATTAGGGTGATGGTGGCCTCATAGAATGAGTTGGGAAGTTTACCTTCCTCTGCAATTTTCTGGAAGAGTTTGAGTAGGATAGGTGTTAGCTCTTCTCAAAATTTTTGGTAGAATTCAGCTGTGAAGCCATCTGAACCTGGGCTTTTGTTTGCTGGAAGATTTCTGATTACAGTTTCAATGTCTGTGCTTGTGATGGGTCTGATAAGATTTTCTATTTCTTCCTGGTTCAATTTTGGAAAGTTGTACTTTTCTAAGAATTTGTCCATTTCTTCCACGTTGTCCATTTAATTGGCATATAATTGCTGATAGTAGTCTCTTATGATCCTTTGTATTTCTGTGTTGTCTGTTGTGATCTCTCCATTTTCATTTCTAATTTTATTGATTTGATTTTTCTCTCTTTGCTTCTTGATGAGTCTGGCTAATGGTTTGTCAATTTTATTTATCCTTTCAAAGAATCAGCTTTTGGCTTTGTTGATTTTTGCTATGGTCTCTTTTGTTTCTTTTGCATTTATTTCTGCCCTAATTTTTAAGTTTTCTTTCCTTCTACTAACCCTGGGGTTCTCCATTTCTTCCTTGTCTCATTGCTTTAGGTGTAGAGTTAGGTTATTTATTTGACTTTTTTCTTGTTCCTTGAGGTATGCATAATGGGCATTCTTAATTGAAAGTTTCTTTAACTGTTAATCTAATATTCCATCTTTACAACCGCACAGTAGAAAGCCAGGTGGTGGCATCACATGATAGTGTGACCTTACTATAGAAAATTAAAAGCTTTACAAGATGGTGTATCCTCTGACAGAAGCTTGTCATACATTCTGAGGGTTATTGTTCCTTCAGAGTCATATGCCCCACATAGGAGGGGCTGAGTAGAAGAATCAAAACCTATGTCTGGTGCTGATTCCTTTTCTGGCTCTGGGTCCCACCAAAAGCTGTCAGCCTTACAAATCACCTGGCAGATGAGTCAAAACAGTAATACTCAGTATGAAATATGCTATATCTGGAGTACAGAATGTTTCCCAGGTTATGTGCTTTCTTTGTAGTTGTGAGTAGTGCACGAAGCTCTATTATTATTTACTTTCGATGAAAACATACTCCAGTGTATTGAACAACTAAAGTAAAAAGTTCACTGATACAATGCATCCCATAGCTTTTTAGTGTTTTCTTGCTCACCCTGTGGGACACATGGATCTTACCAAATCCTCAAGCATCCTCTTTTGGCTCAGTTGATGTGATTATCATGCCATTGATAGTGGACCAATCTGATAGTCTGCCAAATATATCAATATTAACAGTCTAGAATCCTTGAGAGTATTTTATGGGAGAGAGTTAACATAGTCCTGTGGCATCACACGTAAACTGATCCTGCTTCTCTTTCACTGTAAAGCTTGAGAAGAATACACTGATCGATTACTACACACCTTGTACCCAAGGTCATGTTACTAAACTGTTGAAGAGATAACTTTTCCCTTTTGTACAACAGCAGTCTGAATATAGCTCACTTAAATTTGGTGAATTGATTGTCATTCTCTATCATGCATCTTGCCTTTGGAAGAGCTGACATGAAGAATAACTGAGGATATAACAGAGACCACAATCCTGGAATTCTTTCAGTACTTAAAGGTAGCACACTGACCTTTCCTATATCCTCTGGCATGTGATATCATTTTAATAACTTGCCTGGTGTGTGGGGATGGGTAGCTTTTCAGGCCTTACCTGCAGAAAGTTCTAACTACGTGGGCGAAGGAGCTACTTTGGGGACTGGTTTACTGAGAAGAGTATTCAGTTAAACTTACACTTAGGGATTGGGAAGTTAAGGACTAGGTGATAACCTGTGAAGTTCTTGAAACTTGATATAAGCCAGTCTGTCAACTCTTTCATTCTGTTACTCTAGCAAGAGTTATCATGCTGTAAGTACCATATATCAGTGTCAACCGGGACTTTGTCAGTCAGTCTTCCAAATATTTATGTTTTCTCAGTCCCTCATGTATGATTTCCAGAGTAGAGGGTACTGGATCTTTTTGGGATGAAGTAAGATGAATTATTAGTATTTGCACATAATATTGCTTTTCAGTGCTCCCTTCTGGGAACTTGGATCTTCCTTCAAGCAAATAGTCTGGGGCCTGAAAACTGGTCCAAGATCAGAAAGTTGTCCATCATGAATATTTGACTGACTGTCCTGAGCTTCCTGATTATGCATCCTTAACTCACCTTGATTTATAAGACTGTTTATACAAACTGAATTATCCATCTTGCTCTACATATCTTTCTCCCAAGGGTGCCATATCTGGTTAAAAGTCTCTATGTCCTTCACCCCACTTTTACTATGGCATTGTTGTTTATTACAATAATTGTAACTACCTTATTTTGACAGCTAGTAACTATCATATGAACTTTCTTTGGAAAAATTCTCCTTACCATTCTAGTTGCTATCAGGGAACACAGTTCTATAACAGCTTTCCCAGCTGTCAGACCTGAAGTACCATCTTACAGAGAAACTACTGCTCAGTTTCTCACCAGTGCATGCCTTATTGACTGGGTAAATGGAGTGTCTTTTAGGCCTCCCTTGAAATATAGTTGACTCACTGTTTCCAGCCTTACATAATAGATCCCCATTTCAATGTTTCATTTTGCTGATTCTCAATTCCTTTTTACACTGCCTGCTATCGTACTTATGGCTTTTATTTTTTACTTAGTGGGAGACATTTCCTTCTCTGGGTTTTATACTCCATTCTTGCAGGTTAAAGCTATCTTGTATCTTTGTCAGAGTTTTAAATAGAGTTTCATAGGAGATTGTTCCCACTTGTATAAGATGTCTCTTATCTAACTTTATGTCATGATACCCTTGACATCAGACTTACTACATTCACTCCCTTATATAAGCCCTGACTCCTGTTCCTACATTTGGCAAGGTTGTGTGTAACCACTGCAGTTAAAGTCCTTTCACTCCCTTAGTAGATCAAATGTCATCAAATCTGAGTTAATTGTCACTTAGTACTGGTTATTACTCTCATGCACAAAACTGGAGGAAAGGCAGACATTCTGTGGGGAACATAGTTATCTCTTAAACCATCAAACAAGTTGCATGCAAGATTTTAACATGGAAGTATCCTAGAGGATTCTGGGGAGTACTAAGATTTAGGGGATGGTAATTCAGATTTCTGCAGTCTGAGGATGTTTAAGGGCACACAGAGATTTCAGTTGTTTATGTGCATTGTCACATATATCTCCATCTAAGTATATGAATCTCGTGCATGCACAGTCACATCTGACTCTTTGAGACCCTGTGGACTATAGCTGTCCATAGATTTTTCCAGGCAAGAATACCAGAGTGCATTCCCATTGCCCCCTCCTCCAGGAGATCTTCCTGACCCAGGTATCAAACCCTTGTTTCCTGGAGGGGATTTTTTTTTACCAGTGAGCCACCTGGGAAGCCCTCACTCCTTCCCAACTAGGGCCCCATCGTTATGTAATGAAATTGCTAGATATGAGGGTTCAGTTTTCTCTGGAGTTGCATTACCATTACAGCTAAGAGATGACCTTAAGCCTCAGCTTTCTGCCTTCCAACTACAGGAGACAGAGGTTTCCATTTCTGTTGCCAAAGAGGTACTATGGCTTTTAAACACCTGGGCTTAACTTGGTGATGAATTATCACAGGTTTTGCTTTCTTTCTCCAGTACATTCATCACCCTTAGCAACGCCTCCGGCAATTATGTTTCTTATAATTACTATTTCCCCTGAACCTAAGATGTTACTTAAAATGTTGATGCTTCAGTGCTTTTGTTTCCCTGTAGACTCCAGGTAACCATCACTGGTGAGAATATTAACAGTTACGCAGTTATCTCATGCCAGAGGCTATCAGCACTTCACCTATCTCAGCAATGGGGTTCTCATCGCTGATAAATTGGCCAATGAATATCCATCTTAAAATCTCATTTTAATAAACTGCTGCCTCTTTCTAACATCATCTTTTATTAGCCTTGTTCTTCACTAAACTGAGTTTTAGGAATATTTGAGAATACTTTAGGGAACAATATCTTTTCAGAGGTTGAAAGAAACAGGGTTGGGCAGAAGGAAAAATTGACCTGCAATGCAGTAGCATCAAAACCCTCACCCAGCCCACTGGACAGGTCTTCAGAGATATCCTGTATTGAACCTGAGGACTAGAAGGGAGGATGAGGCATTATTCCCTTGTATCAAGCAGTCATTGGAAGTACTCCACCCCTGGGGAGGAAGAAGAATGTGGAGCATGCAACTCCCTTTGCTTAAGAATAACTTCTGCAGGAATTGACCGGAGACCCCTTAACAGGTAATTTTTTTTTTTTTTTTCTGTCCCTCTCTCATACATAAATCTCTTTCCAAATAAGATCTGCCATGGAAATTTTCCACATAGAATATCAGAACTTTTGAATTATCAAGATAGGGGATTCAAAAGATGAGAAAATGTAGCGAGAGCTTCATTAAGATTTCTTAATTGCCTCATTTTAGCTCCCCAAACATATAGGTCACACTTTTCTCATGAAGGGAGGGGACTGCGTTATTAGTGAGTAGTTAAAAATAGTGAAAACAGACTGAAAGAACTTCGGGAAGGAGAAGGGAATTCCATTTTACAGTTTCTAGTTTTTCTCTTTAGTTTTTTTCTTTTTAAAAAATTAACTCAGTGGTTCTCAAATATAGTAGCATATTTAAAATCCTCTCAATTGTACTTTAACATATACTAGTACCTGGGTCTACTACTGACCAATTAAATCAGAATCTCTGAGATTGGTTCTCAGAGACCTTTAGGTTATAAATGCTTACTGCTAAGTCACTGCTAAGTCACTTCAGTCACTTCAGTCATGTCTGACTCTGTGTGACCCCATAGACAGCAGCCCACCAGGCTCCCCTGTCCCTGGGATTCTCCAGGCAAGAGCACAGGAGTGGGTTGCCATTTCCTTCTCCAATGCATGAAAGTGAAAAGTGAAAGTGAAGTCGCTCAGTTGTGTCTGACTCCTAGCGACCCCATGGACTGTAGCCCACCAGGCTCCTCCGTCCATGGGATTTTCCAGGCAAGAGTACTGGTAATGGGGTGCCATTGCCTTCTAAATGCTTACTAAGTTATTGCAAAGTTCAGTCAGTATTGCTTACTATATTTGGCTTTTCAGTTAAGGTACAATCAATCACTCTTATAGCTGTGGTCCTGAGATGAGGCCAGCAGTCTGTAATTCATATTTATAATTCTACTCTGCCATTATCAACCATTTTTCCTTTGTGTATCTTTCTGGAAAAACCAGAATGTAGTTTTTTATTTTGTTCTTAGTAAGCTGTGACACAGAATGAGGATATACCATTGCCCAAGCAGAAAATGTACTCTCTGTTCTGTCTACTATCTTGAAGGAGTCCTGAGCAGAAATCATACAATGAGTGCAAATGGCCACACAAAAATTCTACAAATATTTAAAGATTACCATTATTAAAGAATAATGAGATCACTGAATCCTCTAAAAATATTGAGATCCCTCAGAGAAAAGAAATAAAATATTGTCTTTTTGTAAGTTAAAGAAATAAAACTTCACACATGTTAAACAAGCATTTAAATGAATTAAGATCTTAATTTTTATCCTGTTCAATTTCAGCCAAAAGAATCTCACTGAGATGCTTGGGGAGAATTGGAGTTTCTGTAGTCTCTCGCTGTAATAAATATAACCTTGTAAAAGCTCTAATGATGGTCTTATCTTCAAATCTCTAATGTGTAATTTTAACCCTAAAGGGTTTGTTAGATAATTTAGTGTTTCTATACACTAGTCTTGAAACTGAAAGTCTTGCAAATAGAAAGCCCTGATCCCTTAACACAGCTAATAATTTTTCCAGGCTCACTTTATATTTCTGGTCAAAGACTATAGAAGTGAATTAGCTAACTCAGATAGAATGAGACAGAGAGACAATTCTTGATTTCAGCTTTGTCTGGATGGGTACAACTGTACAAGAGGTTCAGAATCCACAATTCATAAATTTAAGGAAGTTACCAAATCAAGAAGTTAATTTAAGCATTATACATAAAATCTAAAGAGGAAAATATATGTTCAAACTTCTTTGCTCTCTCAGCAAATGAGACTTACACATATTTTTTCTTACACAATGAAGAAAAACATTTTCTTGTGATGCATATTTATTTAGGATATCATTTTTTCCCATATTGGGTAGTTGGGATACTCAGTGGCTCATTTGTTAAAGAACTGGCCTACAATACAGGAGACCAGTGTTCAATCCCTGTGTTGGGAAGATCCCCTAGAGAAGGGAATGACAACCTACTCCAGTATTCTTGCCTGGGGAATTCCATGGACAGAGAAGCCTGGTGGGCTATAGTCCATGGGGTCACAAAGATTCAGACACAACTGAATGACTAATACCTTCTTTCATAGGATATTCAATATTTTAAAATTAAATGCAATTTTGATACAGGAAGTCTGGGTTAAGGTCTAAGATGATTATATCTAACAAGCACTTAGGTGAAGGTGTCAGTTTGAGGGTAATTTGACTAACCAGGATTTAGGAAGGACTGATGCTGAAGCTGAAGCTCTGATACGTTGGCCCCCTGATGCGAAGGGATGACTCATTGGAAAAGACCATGATGCTGGGAAAGATTGAAGGCAAAGGATAAATAGGGTGGCAGAGGATGAGATAGATAGTATTATGGACTCACTGGATGTGAATCTGAGCAAACTCCTGTAGACAGAGTAGGATAGGGAAGCCTGGTGTGCTGCACTCCATGGGGTTGCAAAGAGTTGGACATGACTTAGCAACTGAACAACAACAAAAAAAGCAGTGAATTTTTCTTAAAATGCAATCTTTGGACCAGCAGCATGAACAATACCTGGGAGTTTGTTAGAAATCCAAATTCTCAGACCCCATGCCATACATTTTTCTAACAGATTATTTGAGGATTTGGGTCCTGGTAATTTTGTGATAAGTTCTTTGATGATCCTGATTGATATTAATTTGAAAATTACTACTTTAAAGTATTAGTTTCCTTTCTTCTTTGTAACAGTTTTATTAAGGTATAGTTAGTATAAAATAAACTACAGATATTTAAGAAAATTTGATAATTTTTAAAACTATCAATAAAGTAAAGAAAATGAATATATCCTCTACCCCTCAAAATTTCCTACTTCCCCTCTGTAATTCCTTTTTCCTCCTCTCCCCAAACTTCACTCACTTTCCCAAAATAAAACCTGTCCCACTTTTGGTTACTGTATATATTACTTTGCATATACAGAGTTTCATATAAATGGGACCACAGAAATTATGCACTTTTGTCCTAATTGTTTCCGCTTTATAATTATTTTGAAACTTTTTAATATGGTGATATATATTCTATTTTTTAAAATTGGAGGATAATTTCTTTACAATGTTGTGCTGGTTTCTGCCGTACAGCAACGTGAACTGGCTATAAGTATACATATATCCCCTCCCTCAAGGGCCTCCCTCCCACCGTACCCCCAACCCAATCCTCTAGATTGTCACAGAGCAAATACTTTATTTTTAAAAAGTTGTCCTATGGAGCATTCATCTGTTAAATATGTGGGTTTTTAGCTTTTGGTTATTACAAATTCAGCTACTATAACATGTACTATCAGTCTTTCTGTGGATATAAGCTTTTCTTTAGGGCAGAAAATGGTGCATGAAACGGGTAGGTCATATGGCAGTCATATGCTTAGATTTTCTCAAAATGGCCTTATCATTTCATATTCCCATTAGCAATTCCTCATCCTCTTCATCACTGTATATAGTCATTCCTTTCTGTTCCAGCTTTATTGAGGTATGATTTACAATAAAAATTAGGTATATGTGGAAAATTCTGAGAAAGATGGGAATACCAGACCACCTGACCTGCCTCTTGAGAAATCTGTATGCAGGTCAGGAAGCAACAGTTAGAACTGGACATGGAACAACAGACTGGTTCCAAATAGGAAAAGGAGTACGTCAAGGCTGTATATTGTCACCCTGCTTATTTAACTTATATGCAAAGTACATTATGAGAAACGCTGGACTGGAAGAAACACAAGCTGGAATCAAGATTGCCGGGAGAAATATCAATAACCTCAGATATGCAGATGACACCACCCTTATGGCAGAAAGTGAAGAGGACCTTAAAAACCTCTTGATGAAAATGAAAGAGGAGAGTGAAAAGTTGGCTTAAAGCTCAATATTCAGAAAATGAAGATCATGGCATCTGGTCCCATCACTTCATGGGAAATAGATGGGGAAACAGTGGAAACAGTGTCAGACTTTATTTTGGGGGGCTCCAAAATCACTGCAGATGGTGACTGCAGCCATGAAATTAAAAGACGCCTACTCCTTGGAAGAAAAGTTATGATCGACCTAGATAGCATATTCAAAAGCAGAGACATTACTTTGCTGACTAAAGCCTGCCTAGTCACAGCTATGGTTTTTCCAGTGGTCATGTATAGATGTGAGAGTTGGACTGTGAAGACGGATGCACCGAAGAATTGATGCTTTTGAACTGTGGTGTTGGAGAAGACTCTTGAGAGTCCCTTGCACTGCAAGGAGATCCAATCAGTCCATCTTAAAGGAGATCATCCCAGGGATTTCTTTGGAAGGAATGATGCTAAAGCAGAAACTCCAGTACTTTGGCCACCTCTTGCTAAGAGTTGACTCATTGGAAAAGACTCTGATGCTGGGAGGGATTGGGGGCAGGAGGAGAAGGGGACGACCGAGGATGAGATGGCTGGATGGCATCACTGACTCTATGGACGTGAATCTGAGTGAACTCTGGGAGTTGGTGATGGACAGGGAGGCCTGGCGTGCTGTGATTCATGAGGTCGCAAAGAGTCGGACACGACTGAGCCACTGAACTGAACCGAAGATATATAATGTGATATTTTTATTTATGTACACATTGTAATACGATTACTACATCCAAAAATAATAGCATATCCATCACCTCATGTAATTACCTTTACCACTTTAGTGATGAAGACATTTAAGATCTCCTTTCTTATCAAATTTCAATTATACAAAACAGTACTGTTAACTGTAGTTGCACATGAATTCTCTAGAACTTACCGATCTTACAACTGAAAGTTGGCATCTTTTGACCAACATCTCCCCATTTCTCCCATCCCCCTCAACTTATGTAGCCAGCATTCTACTTTGTTTCTATGAGTCTAACTTTGATTCCACATATAAATGAGATCATCCAGTGTTTGTCTTTATGTGTCTGACTTAATTCACTTAGCATAATGTCCACAATGTTAATCTATATTGTTGCAAATGACAGAATTTCCTTCTTTTATTATGACTGAATTATATTCTCAGGTGTGTGTTTTGTGAGTGTGACATTTTCTTTATCTGTTTTTCTGTTGATGAACACTTACTTGTCTATCATGCAATATGCTGCAATGAATGTAAGAGTGATGTGAGATAGTGAGTTTATTTCCTTTGGATCTATATCCAAAAATGGGATTGTTGGATCATATATTTTACTGTTTTCCATAATGACTGTACCAATTTACTTTCTCACTAACATTGCACAAAGTTACCCTTTTTCTCCAGATCCTTTCCAACTCTTTACTTTCCGTTAATAGTCCCTTGGTCAGGAAGATTTGCTGGAGAAGGAAATGGCAACCCACTCCAGTATTCTTGCCTGGGAAACTCCATGGACAGAGGAGCTTAGCGAGCTACAGTCCTCAGGTCAGGAAAGGATCTGACACAACTTAGCTGCTAAATAACAATATCCTAACAAGACTGGAAAAGGTCAGTTTTCATTCCAATCACAAAGAAAAGCAATGCCAAAGAATGCTCAGACTACCACACAACTGCACCCATCTCACACGCTAGTAAAGTAATGCTCAAAATTCTCCAAGCCAGGCTTCAGCAATACGTGAACCATGAACTTCCAGATGTTCAAGCTGGTTTTAGAAAAGGCAAAGGAACCAGAGATCAAATTGCCAACATCCGCTGATCATGGAAAAAGCAAAAGAGCTCCAGAAAAACATCTATTTCTGCTTTATTGACTATACCAAAGCCTTTGACTATGTGGATCACAATAAATTGTGGAAAATTCTGAAAGAGATGGGCATACCAGAGCACCTGACCTGCCTCTTGAGAAACCTATATTAAGGTCAGGAAGCAACAGTTAGAACTGGACATGGAACAACAGACTGGTTCCATATAGGAAAAGGAGTATGTCAAGGCTGTATATTGTCACCCTGCTTATTTAACTTATATGCAGAGTACATCATGAGAAATGCTGGGCTGGAAGAAGCACAAGCTGGCATCAAGGTTGCCAGGAGAAATATCAATAACCTCAGATATGCAGATGATATCACCCTTATGGCAGAAAGTGAAGAGGAACTAAAAATCCTCTTGATGAAAGTGAAAGAGGAGAGTGAATAAGTTGGCTTAAAGCCCAATATTCAGAAAATGAAGATCATGAGATCTGGTCCCATCACTTCATGGGAAATAGATGGGGAAACAGTGGAAACAGTATCAGACTTTATTTTTGGGGGGCTCCAAAATCACCGCAGACGGTGATTGCAGCCATGAAATTAAGAGATGCTTACTCCTTGGAAGAAAAGTTATGACCAACTTAGATAGCATATTGAAAAGCAGAGACATTACTTGGCCAACAAAGCTCTGTCTAGTCAAGGCTGTGGTGTTTCCTGTGGTCATGTATGGATGTGAGAGTTGGACTGTGAAGAAAGCTGAGCACTGAAGAATTGATACTTTTGAAATGTGGTGTTGGAGAAGATTATTGAGAGTCCCTTGGACTGCAAGGAGATCCAACCAGTCCATTCTGAAGAAGATCAGCCCTGGGATTTCTTTGGAGGGAATGATGCTGAAGCTGAAACTCCAGTACTTTGGCCATCTCATGCGAAGAGTTGACTCATTGGAAAAGACTCTGATGCTGGGAGGGATTGGGGCAGGAGGAGAAGGGGACGACAGAGGATGAGATGGCTGGATGACATCACTGACTTGATTGACGTGAGTCTGAGTGAGCTCTGGGGGTTGGTGATCGACAGGGAGGCCTGGCGTGCTGCAATTCATGGGGTCGCAAAGAGTCGGACACGACTGAGCGACTGAACTGAACTGAACCGGTGTTTATTGCTATCTTACTGTGATTTTGAATTGCATTTTCCTGATTAGTGATGTTGAGTACTTTTTCATATACCTATTGGCCATTGTATGTCTTCTTTGTAAAAAATATTCAGGTCCTATGTTCAATTTTTATTTAGATTTTTTTTGTTAAGTTGTATGAGATCCTTATATATAATTAAGCCCCTTATCTGTTACATAATTTACAAATATATTTTCTCATCTCATAAATTGCCTTTCCACTATGTTGATTATTTTTCTTGACTTGTTGAAGTTTTAAATTTTATTTAAGTCCACTTGTTTGTTTTTCTTTTGTTCCTTGTGTTTTGTGCGTCATATCTAAGAAAACTTTGCCAAGTCTCAGTCATGGAGCTTTTCACCTATGTTTGCTTTTAGGAATTTCATGGTTTCAAGTCTTTTTTTTTTTTTTTTTTAACGTGTTTGATCCATTTTGAATTGATTATTCCTTTTAATTACAGATATTCCTACTGGTATCTTATTGTGGCTTAAATTTAGATTTATGTAATGACTAATAGGGGCTTCCGTTGTGGTTTAGCAATAAACCTGCAAATAGCAGAAATGCAGGTTTGATATCTGGGTTGGGAAGATCCCCTGGAGAAGGAAATGGCAACCCACTCCAGTATTCTTGTCTGGGAAATCCAATGGACAGAGAAGCTTGGCAGGCTACAGTTCATGGAGTCACATAAGAGTTGGATACAACTTAACAACTAAAAAAAAAATGATAAGTTTTGAACATTTTCATAAGCTTATTTTTATCCATAAAGATATTTTTGGATTTGTTCATGTACTTGTTGAGTTGTATGCATACTTATAATTGAGGTTTGAGTTTTATACAAGTTCTCTATCATCTATAGACTTGCAATTATTTTTCTGCAGGCTATCAGTTCAGTTTCGTTCAGTTGCTCAGTCGTGTCCGACTCTTTGCCACCCCATGAATCACAGCACGCCAGGCCTCCCTGTCCATCACCATTTCCCGGAGTTCACTCAGACTCACGTCCATCGAGTCAGTGATGCCATCCAGCCATCTCATCCTCGGTCGTCCCCTTCTCCTCCTGCCCCCAATCCCTCCCAGCATCAGGGTCTTTTCCAATGAGTCAACTCTTTGCAAGAGGTGGCCAAAGTACTGGAGTTTCAGCTTTAGCATCATTCCTTCCAAAGAAATCCCAGGGTTGATCTCCTTCAGAATGGACTGGTTGGATCTCCTCGCAGTCCAAGAGACTCTCAAGAGTCTTCTCCAACACCACAGTTCAAAAGCATCAATTCTTCAGCACCCAGCCTTCTTCCCAGTCCAACTCTCACATCCATGCATGACCACAGGTAAAACCACAGCCTTGACTAGACAGACCTTAGTTGGCAAAGTAATGTCTCTGCTTTTGTATATACTGTCTATGTTGGTCATAACTTTTCTTCCAAGGAGTAAGCGTCTTTTAATTTCATGGCTGCAGTCACCATCTGCAGTCATTTTGGAGCCCCCCAAAATAAAGTCTGACACTGTTTCCACTGTTTCCCGATCTATTTCCCATGAAGTGATGGGACCAGATGCCATGATCTTCATTTTCTGAATGTTGAGCTTTAAGCCAACTTTTTCG
Organism: Budorcas taxicolor; assembly: GCF_023091745.1. Lineage (NCBI taxonomy): Eukaryota > Metazoa > Chordata > Mammalia > Artiodactyla > Bovidae > Budorcas > Budorcas taxicolor. The sequence goes on along the minus strand of NC_068923.1, from coordinate 63,779,178 downwards.
CTCTCCTCTTTCACTTTCATCAAGAGGCTTTTTAGCTTCTCTTCACTTTCTGCCATAAGGGTGGTGTCATCTGCATATCTGAGGTTATTGATATTTCTCCTGGCAGTCTTGATTCCAGCTTGTGATTCTTTCCGCCCAGAGATTCTCATGATGTACGCTCCATATAAGTTAAATAAGCAGGGTGACAATATACAGCCTTGACGTACTCCTTTCCCTATTTGGAACCAGTCTGTTGTTCCATGTCCAGTTCTAACTGTTGCTTCCTGACCTGCATACAGATTTCTCAAGAGGCAGGTTAAGTGGTCTGGTATTCCCATCTCTTGAAGAATTTTCCACAGTTTATTGTGATCCACACAGTCAAAGGCTTTGGCATAGTCAATAAAGCAGAAATAGATGTTTTTCTGGAACTCGCTTGCTTTTTCCATGATCCACTGGATGATGGCAATTTGATCTCTGGTTCCTCTGCCTTTTCTGAAAGTAGCTTGAACATCAGGGAGTTCATGGTTCATGTATTGCTGAAGCCCCATGGAAAAGAAATGCAGAAAAGCAAAATGGCTGTCTGGGGAGGGCTTACAAATAGCTGTGAAAAGAAGTGAGGTGAAAAGCAAAGAAGAAAAGGAAAAATATAAGCATCCAAATGCAGTGTTCCAAAGAATAGCAAGAAGAGATAAAGAAAGCCTTCTTCAATGATCAGTGCAAAGAATTAGAGGAAAAGAACAGAATGGGAAAGACTAGAGATCTCTCCAAGAAAATTAGAGATACCAAGGAAACATTTCATGCAAAGATGGGCTCAATAAGGACAGAAATGGTATGGATCTAACAGAAGCAGAAGATATTAAGAAGAGGTGGCAAGAATACATGGAAGAACTATACAAAAAAGATCTTCACAACCCAGATAATCATGATGATGTGATCACTAATCTAGAGCCAGACATCTTGGAAAGTGAAGTCAAGTGGGCCTTAGAAAGCATCACTACAAACAAAGCTGGTGGAGGTGATGAAATTCCAGTTGAGCTCTTTCAAATCCTGAAAGATGGTGCTGTGAAAGTGCTGCACTCAATATGCCAGCGAATTTGGAAAACTCAGCAGTGGCCACAGGACTGGAAAAGGTCAGTTTTCATTCCAATTCCAAAGAAAGGCAATGCTAAAGATTGCTGAAACTACCATATTGGATTCATCTCACATGCTAGTAAAGTAATGTTCAAAATTCTCCAAGCCAGGCTTCTGCAGGCTATAGTCACTTTTATTTTTTTGAATTCCTAAAAGTACTGTATGAAGAGGGACAATTTTAAATTTTATTAGATCCAATTGACTAATTTTTTGTAGATTATGCATGATAAGGATGAAAAATTACATACCCAAGTCTTTCAAAAATAGAGGCAAAATTTATATACATGCCATTTTATTGCATGCAAATTATAAGAATAATGACAGAAAGGAAATATAGTTAAGAAAAAGATTCTGGATAATATGTAATTAAAAAGTGGAGAATAATTCTAGAAGTGTGAGGTTTAATTTTTCTTCAAAATTCATTATTATAAATAACCACTTTAGGATTGTATGATAATTAAAAAGGAAAACTTTATAGTAATGTCAATCCATCTTTGAAAATTAGGAACAGTAGGGAACTTTCTTCACTCATCCTGGTATTTATTTTTAAAAAGCATCAAATATTACACAGACTGTTTCAAAGCACTACTTATATTTGTTGTTGCCGTAGAACCCCGAGAAGTACAAAAAGGAAAATGAAATAAAATAGAGCTTATATATATTTAGCGCTTCCCAGGTGGGGCCAGTGGTAAAGAATTTGCCTACCAATGCAGGAGACCTAAGAGATGCAGTTTTGATTCCTGGGTCAGGAAGATCCCCTGGAGGAAGTCATGGCAACCTACTCCAGTATTCTTGCCTGTCAAATGCCATGGACAGAGAAGCCTTGTGGGCTATAGTCCATAGGATCTCAAAGAGTTGGAAACACCTGAAGCAACTTAGCAAGCACACACTCATGTAGATTTAAAAGAGAAATTAAACTTTAATTATGCATGGACATTAAAACTGTGTGCATTGAAAAGTCAAGTAATGTGAGAGACACTTAGAATTTAAATGTTAATTAGGCACATTTCCTTTATTCTGTGTCCTGCTTTTGTCTAGGTCTTGAAGAAGCAAACACCAAGACAGTGAAGTGTATGAGAATTACATTGAGGGAAATGCTTTTGTTATAGAAATAGAAAGGGAGCTGTAAAAGAGTTGGTGAGAGGTCCAAAAGATGAATAATGTTGGTCGAAAGTATCCTAGACTGCTCAGCAGTATAACGAAAATTCTGCAAAGTCACCAGTGCATCCTTGAATGAAAGGCAAAAGTCAAGGGGATCCTTTTTTTCCCAAGAACTGGTCTGCTTTGGTATCTCTGATGCACTCCAGTATGACACAGTTTCTGTGCAAATTTGTGATGGATTTCAAAGCTGGAATGGCCTTTGTCATTTCTACACCCTACAATAGAAGGTCAGTAAGGTATATTCTCATGACTACCACATCGTAATGTAACAATAATGAAAAAATTTTAACTTATATGACAATATTGCCATCATGATTTATATTTGCAAGCAGGCATGTAGTATATAATTTTCACACCTTCCTTTTATTTCAGATATGTCTCTTAGAGAGCAGTATTTTAAAACAATTTTTATTTTCCTGAAAGGCAAACTCATTCTGCTTTATTTGGAGTATTGATGTGCTTGTGCTTGGAATTCCTATTTCTGTCTGACTTTATATTTTCAGTCATTACAATATTTATTTCTCTTCTCTCTCCTCTTTCCCATCTTAATCACTTTCAACAGTTTCATTTCCTTGTTTGTTTAACCCTCCATGTTGATTTCAATCAATATTTTTTCCTAACGGTATTTAACAGTTGAGCATATATATATAAGTTTAATCAGTAATCTTTATTACTTCCAGAGTAGACACAGATGACTGAATATTTGCAGTTTTTATATTCAATAATTTAAATGTAACATAGAAGTTAAAACTTTGTCTTCCAATGCAGGGAATGTGGGTTCAATCCATGGTTGGGGAGCTAAGAACCCACATCCCCCCAAAAAACAAAACAAAAAACAGAAGCAATATTGTAACATGTTCAGTAAAGACTTTAAAAATGGTCCATATTAAAAATAATAATGTTTAAAAATAAAACAAGTCACAGAATTCAGGACCCTGACATAGAAATAGAATATTTCTATAATAAATAGTCTTTCATTTTGTGTTAATAAGATTTAGAAAAACTCACAAATGTAGATATATAATCATATTTGTCTCAGAAGCGATTATGTTACACTGTCATAACTCAAACAGATTGGGAAAGGAGACGCATGACCTTCATCTTGTCTCTAAATATATTTTCTGCCCCCAAATAAAACTTCTATCCAAAATTAGCATAGATTTCTAAATATTTTCGGAGTTGTGTGTACCTTAAAAATTGATAAGCATTCTTAAAAATATACTTAAATACTCAAAACAATGAAAATAAAGAAATCATTTACATCCAGCTAATGCAGGACCCTTTGGTTCATATGACAAAGTTCAAAGCATACATTTCCCTGGTTCTAAGTAACTGGAATATTATAATGTCAAGTTGCCAACCTAAAAATTGCACCAAGGAGTACTACTACAATGCCATTAAAAAGATTTTCATAAATTCTTTGTGTGGGTGGTCTCTAAGCATGAAATCTCTTCTTGACATTTTTCTTTTTTAAATGCAACAGTGCTGTTTTTAAATGTCATCTTATAACCATTGAGATGAATTGTCAGGTTACTCCCTTTTGACACCAAGAGATTTTTTTTTTTTTGAAATTTCACATTACTTTCATTTTTCTTCTTGTAAAAGTATAAGGTATGAAATTCTATATATTCCTTGTGAAAGTCACTCAGTCATGTCCGACTCTTTGAGACCCCATAGACTATACAGTCCATTGAATTCTCCAGGCCAGAATACTGGAGTAGGTAGCCATTCCTTTCTCCAGGGAGTCTTCTCAACCCAAAAATATATTCTTTAGATTCCTCAAATTTTATATTCAAAACATTGGAGACTAGAATTAGCAAACAAACTAAAGATATAAGTATGGTCTCTATGAGGATGGATCCCTTTCATTCTAACATTATTATTGCATCTTCTAAAACCTAGTTATTTAACATTTAGAAAGCAATGTCAATATACACAATACAAAGCTAGCTTTCATATTACATACAAATTCTCTATCCATGAGCTCAACAGGATGTACTGAATACCTACTATATGCAATATACTATGTAATTATTTGAGTTATAAAAATGACCCATGATTCAGATTTTAATATACACAAGTAATTGCAAAATGTTTTGACTACAGTTGCACAAAATCTAAAGTGTAAAACAAAAATTATCAATATGCCACAAATGACTACATTAATAGAGAAAATATCATCAATGGTAGAATGTATAATTAGAGTTTACATATAATTTCTGACTCCATATGTATCAAGAGCCTATTAATAAGATGCTTAATTGCTAAGTAAACATTTAGAAAAAGTCAGTTGACAGTTTAACACTTCCCTGATGAAAGTATGTAATTTCATTTTTCTAATTAAAGAAATGTAGTTTGACCAGTTGATTAATCTTAAGTATTTTCTCTGTTGAATAATTCTAAATTTTTATAGAAATTGTACTGTAGGTTTGATGATTTTCATTTCTAGGATTTTTAAAAAATTATATTTTTTGTCATAGTAACTCTGAGTATTAGAAGTCTCTTTTTCTCACTTGTAATATTGTGTGTAATATTTATTGCAAAGATGGGCAATAAAGGACAGAAATGATATGAACCTAACAGAAGCAGAAGATATTAAGAAGAGGTGGCAAGAATATACAGAACAGTATGAATAAGATCTTCACAACACAAATAATCACAATTGTACAATGACTTACCTAGAGCTAGACATCCTGGAATGTGAAGTCAAGTGGGCCTTAGAAAGCATCACTACGAACAAAGCTAGTGGAGGTGATGGAATTCCAGTGGAGCTTTTTCAAATCCTGAAAGATGATGCTGTGAAAGTGCTGCATTCAACATGCCAGCAAATTTGGAACACTCAGCAGTGACCACAGAACTGGAAAAAGTCAGTTTTCATTCCAATCCCAAAGAAAGGCAATGCCAAAGAATGTTCAAACTACCGCACAATTGCACTCATCTCATATGCTAGTAAAGTAATGCACAAAATTCTCCAAACCAGGCTTCAGCAACAGGTGAACCGTGAACTTCCAGATGTTCAAGCTGGTTTTAGAAAAGGCAAAGGAACCAGAGATCAAATTGCCAACATCCGCTGGATCATTGAAAAAGAAAGAGACTTTAGAAAAACATCTATATCTGCTTTATTGACTATGCCAAAGCCTTTGACTGTGTGGATCACAATAAACTGTGGAAAATTCTTCAAGAGATGGGAATACCAGACCTCCTGACCTGCCTCTTGAAAAATCTGTATTCAGGTCAGGAAGCAACAGTTAGAACTGGACATGGAACAATAGACTGGTTCCAAATCAGGAAAGGAGTACGTCAAGGCTGTATATGGTCACCCTACTTATTTAATTTATATACAGAGTACATCATGAGAAACGCTGGGCTGGAAGAAGCACAAGCTGTAATCAAGATTGCCGGGAGAAATATCAATAACCTCAGATATGCAGATGACACCACTCTTATGGCAGAATGCGAAGAACTAAAAAGCCTTTTGATGAAAGTGAAAGAGGAGAGTGAAAAAGTTGGCTTAAATCTCGACATTCAGAAAGCTAAGATCATGGCATCCAGTCCCATCACTTCACGGAAAACAGATGGAGATACAGTGGAAACAATGTCAGATTTTATTTTTTGCAGCTCCAAAATCACTGCAGATGGTGACTGCAGCCATGAAATTAAAAGACGCTTACTCCTTGGAAGGAAAGTTATAACCAACCTAGATAGCATATTAAAAAGCAGAGACGTTACTTTGCCAAGAAAGTCCATCTAGTCAAGGCCATGTTTTTTCCAGTAGTCATGTATGGATATGAGAGTTGGACTATAAAGAAAGCTGAGCACCAAAGAATTGATGCTTTTAAACTGTTGTGTTGGAGAAGACTTTTGAGAGTCCCTTGGACTGCAAGGAGATCCAACCAGCCCATCCTAAAGGAGATCAGTCCTGGGTGTTCATTGGAAGGACTGATGTTGAAGCTGAAACTCTAATACTTTGGCTACCTGATGCAAAGAACTGACTCATTTGAAAAGACCCTGATGCTTGGCAAGATTGAGGGTGGGAGGAGACAGGGAGGATGAGGATGAGATGGTTGGATGGCATCATTGACTCAATAGACATGAGTTTGAGTAAACTCCAGGAGTTGGTGATGAACAGGAAGGCCTGGCATGCTGCAGTCCATGGGATTACAAAGAGTCGGACATGACTGTGCAGCAGAACTGAGTGACTGATAGAATCCATAGGGTTGCAAAATGTAGGAAAGGACTGAGTTGACCTGCACTTTCACTTTTAAGTTATTATTGTTAATGTTACCACTATTTTGTCTAAAAGATGCTGTTGACCCTCATTTTGTTGGATTGTTTTATCTACATTGATGTCTAATTGCTAAATGGAACTAATACACATTTGTCCTTTACTAATTTTATTAACAAAAACTTCCCTGGTGGCTCAGACAGTAAAGAATCTGCCTGCAATGCAGGAGACCCGGGTTCAGTCCCTGGGTTAGGAAGATCCCCTTAAAAGGGAATAGCAACCCACTCCAGTATTATTGCCTGAGAAATGCCATGGAGAGCAGAGCCTAGCAGGCTTCTCTATGGGGTCACAAAGAGTTGGACGTGATTGGGCAACTAACACGTCATTATCAAGAGATAGTCTTATCAATACCACATAGTCCTCAGTTTCAGAAATGAGGTCTATCTGTTAGGCCAGAGGAGTTTGGGAGTCCAAATAACTATTTCAAGCAGTTATTAATGTAGAGTATTAAATAATAGAGGAAACACGGAGAATGGGTCACTCTCTGCAGTTGTAACTTGGAAGGTATATGCAATATTTAGTAAAAGAGCAAATGGTAGAAGTAATAAAGTATGTCTCCTTAAGACCACATGTGTGGATGACTTAAGATATCTGTACTGAAACTGGTCAACAAAATGTGATTGAAGGACAATTTCACAATGAAATATAATAAGCATAATTCTTGATGCTCAATTCATGGTTTGATTGGATTAGATCATAGGAAATATGAGTCTTACATTTGTAAATTATAAAGAGATAAATGAAAAGAGCCAACATCTGAACCAGATACCTTCCATTAAAGCAAACATGAAAGCAAGATGAACCAGACTATTAGTGAACAGAATTTCAAACAAGATCTGGCAATGTTAAGCAACATTATTTGCTGATTTTTAAAATTTCAGATTTGCCATTGCTTTAATCTATGATTTCTTAAAATATTAGCTCTAGTCCATCAATTAGTTACAACTTCGTAGACTTTATAATTCTATACTCCAGTACCTTTTCACTTACTTTACATTTGCGTTTATTTATTTGTTCTGACTTATTTTTGCATTTCAACTAGACTGTACAATTTAAGGGCAGGGATTATATCAGTGGTACTTGATATTTTGCTGCTATTCAAATACTAATTTCATGAATGAATTAAACAATTAGTTATCGATTCTCTGAATATCACTTGCCCTAATCTCCACCCTTCTAATATATCATTGCATAACTTAGAGTCAAAATATATTTTGTCCAATAATAACTTTGATTTTTGCTATTCTTTATACAAACTTTTAAAGAAGCAAACATGACAAAATTTTCCTTAGCTATGTATCCAGCAAGTGGTGGTGCTGGTTTAGTCACTATGTCATGTCTGACTCTTTGCAACCCCACAGACGGTAGCCCACCAGGCTCCTCTGCCCATGGGATTTCCCAGATAAGAATACTGGAGTGGATTGCCATTTCTTTCCCCAGGGGATCTTCTGACCCAGGAATTAAACCGGCATTTTCTGTATTGCAGGTGGATTCTTTACTGCTTAGCCACCAGGAAAGCACATATCCAGCTGACATCTGATTAAAGATTTAAAAGCTATAGATATTTAATATTACCCATATACTACTTGCGGAGAAGGCAATGGCAACCAACTCCAGTACTCTTGCCTGGCAAATCCCATGGACGGAGGAGCCTGGTAGGCTGCAGTCCATGGGGTCGCGAAGAGTCAGACACGACTGAGCGACTTCACTTTAACTTTTCACTTTCATGCATTGGAGAAGGAAATGGCAACCCACTCCGGTGTTCTTGCCTGGAGAATCCCAGGGACGGGGGAGCCTGGTGGGCTGCTGTCCATGGGGTCGCACAGAGTCGGACATGACTAAAGCGACTTAGCAGCAGCAGCAGCAGCATATACTACATGATGTGCTGTTTCAGTTTTCTACTCTGCCAAGTATTGTTATAGCAATGAATTATTGAACTAACATCAACTATGGTGCTCCAGCTACTTTGGTATATTAAATACCAGATGCCTGTAGGTGACTCCATTAGAAAGGATGCATACATTTTCACTATAGCATCAGCTAAATGAAATTAGCATCCTTATAACCTTTAGTTAACATAATGTCTATTCTTTAATTATACTACATTTAACTACTCTTTGGGTTTTTATTCTCCTTTCCAGAAAATTAAATGAAGAAAGAAGCTACTCAATCTGTATTATTTAAAAATTGTTTTATACAAAACAATCTGACTAGTATAAAAGACTGCTTTTCTTTTTTTCTTTTTACTTTATTTTACTTTACAATACTGTATTGGTTTTGTTATACATTGACACGAATCCACCATGGGTGTATACAAGCTCCCAATCCTGAATCCCCCTCCCACCTCCCACCCCACATCATCTCTCTGGATCATCCCCATGCACCAGCCCCAAGCATCCTGTATCCTGTATCGAACATAGACTGGCACTTCGTTTCTTACATGATAAAAGACTGCTTTTAAAACTAAAGATGTTGTCTTAGAAATCTGAACTCTAAAAAGTAAGATTTCATGCTAAAATTTAGTCAGTTTGATAATAGCTGCTTACATTTTTATGTGTTCAACTTTCTATAAACTGCTCTATAGTAAATATTTGTTTTATTTGAATCTGGATAAAATTGTATACTTTTTACATTGCCTGATACAAAGCACAAAGAGGAATCAAACTGATTGTCAGTCAGTATTCAGTAAGGAGAATTCAGCAGGTATAATATCTATCAATTACATCCACATTAGTATTCTGTAAGTATAAGATCTACCAGTTAAATACAGATTTTACATCTTCAGAATCAGAAACTGCTCAGATAAAGCAATCATAACTGCTTTATTTGGCACTAAATATTTACATAAATATATGAATTATATTTTTTTAACAATTATATTGCCTCTAAATTTGCCTTACAACATTCTTTATAGCAGTTTCTCAAACTATCAAATTTATACCTCTTGTCATTATCACATTTTTACTGATAAGCAAACTGAAAATCAGTGTTTAATTTAAGTAGATTTTGCATGGTAATTTACTAAAAGATTCGATGGGACCTTGGATAAGAACCATATCATCCTCACTCCCTTAACTTAACGTTTTTCTAGTAAATAAACTTTGAAAGACCTTCAAAGAACTAACTCAATTAGGTTTGGGGGGTTTGTTTAAAATGCATCATAACTGGTATGTACAATCAGAATGCTGTCAAATTGCCTAATTTGATTTAGGAGAGCATGTATAAGCAGAGTCAAAGGTGAATAAATGAACTTTGATCTTACAGCAAAAGAGAAAAGGCAAGCAAATTTGAGTTTCTTCCTGGCATTCTAAGGAATGAATGTACATTCTGACCCTGACAGTACCCTGCCGGATGACTAAGCTGAGATCAAATACCCTGATTGTAATTGTCAATAAATTGCATAAAGCCACTATAAAAGAGATACTAGAAAATAAACAAAGTGAATGCCTCTGAAACATTTGCTCCAGAACTGGAACTCATGACCTCAAAATCATAGAACTTGATGAGCAAACATGTGAAACTTCTTCTAAATAAGGCAGTAGTAACTCAAGCCTCAGTCCATAGTTCATCAGGCACTCTGTGAAGTATAGACTGAGGTTCATGACATTGTACAGGAGACAGGGATCAAGATCATCCTCATGGAAAAGAAATGCAAAAAAGCTAAATGGCTGTCTGGGGAGGCCTTACAAATAGCTGTGAAACGAAGAGAAGTGAAAAGCAAAGGAGGAAAGGAAAGATATAAGCATCTGAATGCAGAGTTCCAAAGAATAGCAAGAAGAGATAAGAAAGCCTTCCTCAGCAATCAATGTAAAGAAATAGAGGAAAAGAACAGAATGGGAAAGACTAGAGATCTCTTCAAGAAAATTAGAGATACCAAGGAAACATTCCATGCAAAGATAGGCTCGATAAAGGACAGAAATGGTATGGACCTAACAGAGCAGAAGACATTAGGTAGAGGTGGCAAGAATACATGGAAGAACTGTACAAAAAAGATCTTCACGACCCAGATAATTACGATGGTGTGATTACTCATCTAGAGCCAGACATCCTGGAATGTGAAGTCAAGTGGGCCTTAGAAAGCATCACTACGAACAAAGCTAGTGGAGGTGATGGAATTCCAATTGAGCTATTTCAAATCCTGAAAGGTGGTGCTGTGAAAGTGCTGCACTCAATACGCCAGCAAATTTGGAACACTCAGCAGTGGCCACAGGACTGGAAAAGGTCAGTTTTCATTCCAATCCTAAAGAAAGGCAATGCCAAAAAATGCTCAAACTACTGCACAATTGCACTCATCTCACATGCTAGTAAAGTAATGCTCAACATTCTCCAAGCCAGGCTTCAGCAATATGTGAACCGTGAACTTCCTGATGTTCAAGCTGGTTTTAGAAAAGGCAGAGGAACCAGAGATCAAATTGCCAATATCTGCTGGATCATGGAAAAAGCAAGAGAGTTCTAGAAAATCATCTATTTCTGCTTTAGACTATGCCAAAACCTTTGTGGGGATCACAGTAAACTGTGGAAAATTCTGAAAGAGATGGAAATACCAGACTGCCTGACCTACCTCCTGAAAAACCTAAATGCAGGTCAGGAAGCAACAGTTAGAACAGGACATGGAACAACAGACTGGTTGCAAATAGGGAAAGGAGTATGTCAAGGCTGTATATTGTCACCCTGCTTATTTAACTTCTATGCAGAGTACATCATGAGAAATGCTGGGCTAGAAGAAGCACAAGCCAGAATCAAGATTGCTGGGAGAAATATCAATAATCTCAGAAAGTGAAGAGGAACTAAAAAGCCTCTTGATGAAAGTGAAAGTGGAGTGAAAAAGTTGGCTTAAAGCTCAACATTCAGAAAACGAAGATCATGGCATCTGGTCCCATCACTTCATGGGAAATAGATGGGGAAGAGTGGAAACAGTGTCAGACTTTATTTTTGGGGGCTCCAAAATCACTGCAGATGGTGATTGCAGCCATGAAATTAAAAGACGCTTACTCCTTGGAAGGAAATTTGTGACCAACCTAGATAGCATATTCAAAAGCAGAGACATTACTTTGTCATCAAAAGTCTGTCTAGTCAAGGCTATGGTTTTTCCTGTGGTCATGTATGGATGTGAGAGTTGGACTGTGAAGAAGGCTGAGCGCTGAAGAATTGATGCTTTTGAACTGTGGTGTTGAAGAAGACTCCTGAGAGTCCCTTGGACTGCAAGGAGATCCAACCTTCAATCCATTCTGAAGGAGATCAGCCCTGGGATTTCTTTAGAAGGAATGATGCTAAAGTTGAAACTTTAATACTTTGGTGACCTCATGCAAAGAGTTGACTCATTGGAAAAGGCTCTGATGTTGGGAGGGATTGGGGGCAGGAGGAAAAGGGGACAACAGAGGATGAGATGGCTGGATGGCATCACTGACTCGATGGACGTGAGTCTGAGTGAACTCCGGGAGATGGTGATGGACAGGGAGGCCTGGCGTGCTGCGATTCATGGGGTCGCAGAATCGGACACGACTGAGTGACTGACTAACGCCTTGAACAGTTAGAGCCCTACCTATCTGCTAATGTAACAACCTCATAGTCCTAATTAGCATGCTCTCTTAGGATCATGGTAGACTTCATCTCTTTCAAGAAACCTTTCCTGTCCTACAGCATGGTGGTTCTCTTCTGAACTACTCTACCAAACTCTTTCTCTCTAGCATGGCATTTATTGCGTAATATTTGCCTCTGTTTCTCCTAAGGGTAGTAACAGAGCCATGACAGTTCTGTTTATGGCCTCTAAAAGAATGACTGAGCAATTAAATGAATTAAGTGATTCAGAAGAAACTTTGAAGTGTGAGAATGAGTTACTGAGTCCATATTTGGGGAATGTATACTAAATTCAGAATTAACATAGGATTCAATAGCCTCAGATTCTGGTGTTTTTTTTTTTTTTTTTTTGATTGCATCACGTAGCTTGCAAGATCTTAGTTCCTCAACCAGGGATTGAAACTTAGTCCTTGGCAGTTCAAAGTACAAAGTCCTAACCAGTGGTTTTTGTTGTCCAGTCACTAAGTTGTGTCTAACTCTTTGAGACCCCATGGACTGCAGCATGCCAGGCTTCCCTGTCCTTCACTATTTCCCAGAGTTTGTTGGAACTTCTGTCCATTCAGTTGGTGATGACATCTAGCCATCTCATCCTGTGTTACCCTCTTCTCCTCTCACCCTCAATCTTTCCCACCATCAGGGTCTTTTTCAGTTTGTCAGCTCTTCCCATCAGGTGGCCAGAGTACTGGAGCTTCAGCTTCAGCATCAGTCCTTCAAATGAATACCTCCAGGGAATTCCCATGGCCTCAGATTCTAAATTAGAAACTAACTCAGAAAGTTCTGGAGAGTCTCAAGACCAAATGTGGGCATAAAATTTAATAGAGTAGCAGAGAAAATCTTTGGAAGTTACTAAGGGTATTGGCATGACCACCTTAAAAGGGACCCACAAATTTGGTTGTAGAGGCAATCTGAAATTCAGTCATAGAGATACCCATGAAGACTTTATTTATTTTTTAATTTATTTATTTTAATTGGAGGCTAATTACTTTACAATATTGTAATAATTTTGCCATACATTGACATGAATCCACCATGGGTGTACATGTGTTCCCCCTCCTGAACCCCCCCCACTTCCCTCCCCATCCACATCCTACTAGTTTATCCCAGTGCACCAGCCCTGAGTACCCTATCTCATGCATCGAACCTGGACTGGCGATCTGTTTCACATATGATAATATACATGTTTCAATGCTATTCTCTCAAATCGTCCCACCCTCACCTCCAGGGAGAATTTCATAAAGACACTGGTATTATCAGTATTTTAATGTGCTTCCTTAGGACTAGGGTCATACTTAAACCTTTCAGAGAAAACCGTTGAAAACAGTCCAAGAATCTGAAAATAACTATAATTTCATGAGGTTAGATATAGAAATATACTCAGGTATAATATAAAATTGAAATATATATCCTCATATATGTATATATTATGAACTCAGTACTGGATTGATGTTTACCTTTTAAACTTTTCTGTCTGTTGTATTAGAAAAGATAAAAGAGTCAAACTGATTAGGATTGAATATCTGAGGATTTATCAAAACCGTATGAAATTATTATTTATATATTATTCATAGCCGGCATGCCAAATAAAGTATGAAGAACTATCATTGTTATCCTAATACTTCACTGGAAAACTATCTTACTAAAAATGTTTGTATAAAAATCATTAATTCAAGTATGAAACAAGTCTGTGGTTCATATTTTTGTAATGTATTATTTTATATATTTAAGGTTTATACATTTTTCACTTTAAGTGCATTTTGAAACATTTTGGTTATTAATACGATGGACTTTGTCTATCAGGCCTTCATTTTTACCTTAAATGAGTACTAAACATTGAAAAATATATTTTTTATTATAAATTATATGCTATTCAATTGTGAAATTTAATATTTGGGCTGTATTTTAAATCTCCTCTCCAAATACAAGAATATGACACCATCACAATTATTTATGATAAAAGGTATACATTAAGTGAAGTGGAAAAACACTGAATTAGGTTAGCTAGAGTTATATAATGGAAGTAAGGCACCAAGCTAGAACAATGATACAAAATAAATAACACATTTGGAAAATGGATTGTTGATCAGGTGCTAAAAGCAGTCATTTTAATTTTTCCAGAGAAATCAAAACTGATTCTAGATGGTTCAAGATGTATTTACCCTAAGATTTCTAATTTAAAATCATTTGAGGGTGATTCATGACAGAATCTATGATCTGTAGCAAAATTGCAAGTTTGATGTTTTTCCTGTTTAAACTCTTACATAAATGAGTTATTAGTATGAAGTAGCCACTTAGTGTCACATCCTACAGCAGGCTCATTACACACCTAATGATAATAGGTAGGCATTGTTATCTCAATTTCATAGAGAAAAATTTCAGAAAAATTGGGTATCTTTCTCAAGGTAGCATGTTTAATACATGGGAGAGTTAGAATTTGAATGAAGGAAATTTTGGCTTCAACTTTAAGGTCATTTTTTTCTCAACCAAACTGCCTATGTGTTCAGTATCATATCTTACTGTTTTCATTTCCAACTCACTTTTCTGCTAAAGTAATATAAATCATACCAGTACTTGATGATGTTTCACACCTATTCTCTTTATATACCTTTCATACCTTACTGTTCTTTAAAGTTTAGATTATGCTGAAGTTTCTTCTCCTTTTAAATACCTGGTAAACTATTTTCCTTAAAAAAGTATTATAGTTTTCCCCAAAATTCTTCTTGACCAACACCATTCTCCTCAAAGTGTCATTTGCTCTCTATTTAACCTTTGTACCTTCTACATTCTATGCATTTAGTATGTATGCATTTAATTTTTATATACTTATATGTATCTCTAAGTTTTCTAATAATGTGTTGGCTTTTTCAGAGATTATGCCATATCATACTTGTATCTGAATCCCAAGTGCCTAGAACATTGTCTGGTACATTAATAGGTGTTGAATAAATGTTGAACTAAAATAAAAAGTATTAGTTGTTTTTTTTTTTTTTTCCACAATCCTGTTTATAAAGGCAAGAGGTCAAATCTGGGTGGATGATGTCTGACCTTAGATGACTGAAATTATGAGTAGAAAGTTTAAAGTTTGGATTTTATAAAAGGATACTAAACTTGAAATCAGAAGACCTAAATAAATTCTTGCTTTTTCATATGCAGGCAAAGAGAAATTAGGCATTTCATTTCTCTCAAAGTTTTAATTATTCTCTAAAATGTGGCTTAAACAACTCTTTTTATATCACATAGTTATTTTGAGAAATCAAATGTAAATGGAATAATGCATATGATAACGCTTGAAAATTGCTAACCATTCAATGTGATGTTCCTTTTATTATTTCAAGGAGAGAAAGTGACCTAAGGTAGCAGTCCCCAAGCTTTCTGGCACTAGGGATCGATTTCATGGAAGGCATTTTTTCCACAGACTGAGGTGAGGGGTGGTTTCAGGATGGTTCAAGCACGTTATATTTACTGTGCACTTTATTTCTGTTATTATTACACCAGCTCCATCTCAGATCATCAGATATTAGATCCCAGAGTTTGGGGACCCATGACCTAAGGAAGATTAGCAAAATATAGCAAGATTACCAGTCTAGTGATTTGATGAAGTTAGGTATCATGGACTCTTTTAAGTGAACTCTTGGGTAAATCTTCCAAAGTTTCAAAGATGAAATTTGTCAATGAGTTGTAGTTAACCTGAGATGTAGTTGTTAGTGGCAGGCCCAAGAATAAATTAAATCTTCATCTGTTTAGGAATTACATCTGAAACTAAAATGAAATATCAAAATCATAGAATGATTATCATTGAAATATAGAATGTTGAAGTTATTGTCTCTCCACTTCCAAAATTTTTTATGAAAAGAAAAAAAAATGTAGTTAGAATAATTTAGGATTACCCTATACCATATCCTCTTATGGTTACTCAAAATCACATATTCAAATTAAATATTCCTTTATAAATTTAGTAAGTTTCAGAAATGATTGGCTTTATTTTAAGCAATTTCAACCCAAGTTACTACTTTACAAAAAGAACTTTGGGACAAATCTGTCCTAGATATTTTTAACAAATGAATAGGAAAGTAAAAGAAGAGGGATGCAAGATTTGAAGATCAAGAGTAACTGAAAATTTGTCCCCAGCTAGAAATTCAAATTAGGAAAGATGAAATAGTAAGATCCCTACTTAGAACTGTTCCACTGAGGATGCTTCAGTTTTTAGAGCAATAATGAAAGCAGCAAAGTGTTCTGTCAATCAATTATATTCAGCAGTGTCATCTCAAGTTGCATTCATAAGCCAAGATGCATTCATTTTATGAATATATTCTCTTGGTTACTGCTTTCCTAGGGGATGAAAATAAGCTGTATGCTGGGATATAATGGTACTTTAGGGGCTTAGAGAGCATATTATTGCACAACCAATATTTAATAAGAATATGTATCCCCAGAGAATAGCTTTGTTACATATTAATCCAAAAATAAGCAAAGACTGTCAGTACCTCTTTAAAAGCAGAATTAATTCATGATTGGGAAATTATGGAAATCTTACTTGTCATTTACAAGAAAACTCATGAGCAAGCACTATTCTTAGAAGTGAAAACAATGCAGTTGATGTTAAGACAATTCATTAAATTTCGCAACGGCACTTGCAGTACACAGATGTAGGCCAAAATATAAGGGTCTCTAGGTCAAATGTGAAATTATTTAAAATTAATTGTTGGAAGTTATCTAAAATGACTTTTTCCCACTGATTATTATTATTATTTTTACTTTCATTAACAATGTTTCTTACCCTTTAAAGTGTGACGCAGCAGGTTTTTTAATAAGCATTTGTAGTAAATGCAGGCTCTCCTCTAGCATTTTAAGCCTCTTAACAGATATTTTCTGTGAAAAAGTTCACCAGCTGAATGCTGTCATTATTCTTGGTTATGGAAAGGAACATGATGAAGTTTCTTTACTTGTTAGTGTCTTTTTTATCAGAAGTCTAATATTTAGGTAAAATATTCAAATTCTATACTTACAATAAGCTTGAAAACTTATCAGACACGGTAACATGACATTTTGTACTTCTTCAAAATTCAGTTTGAGAAATACTATAAACTTTTTTTAAACCAACTCCTTTTCCTTTTAACAAAAAAAAAATTTTTGCAGTATGGTTAATGAGAAATATTATAAACTTCTACCTTGAGGTATTATATCATTTATAATTAATTTTAGGAGAAAACATACTTTGATTTAGACTTTGTATGATTCTCCAAAGGAATTGAGAACCTGTTAAAGGATAAAGGAAATACCTGAAAAAAAGACAGAATAGAAGCTACCAAAAAACAATTCTAAACTTTGAGGAAACTTCTAAAAGCAATGACTTAAGAAATGATGTCTTTGAAAATAATGGTAGGCATTAAACATAAACAGGATTAAAAAAAATTATGGTAATATGACACAAATTCTTTCTTCAAAGTATTTTAGTAAATGAGAGTAATGCACACATTCACTTACAAATATTCATTGGTGTCCATTATCCCAAAAACTTTTTTAGCTTCTGTGAACATAGGTAAAAAACAACAACAAACAGAAATTGAAATCTTTGCACTCAAGGAGTTACATGTAATTACATTCTGGGGAAGGAGAGTAATTGATGAATAACTAAAAAGGTAAAATATAAAAACAACATGAACAAAAATTAAAGTAGAGGGAAGTATGGCATGCCTGGGGAGATGGGAATTATAATTTAAATAAAGTGACCATGGAAACTCTTACTGTAAAGAGGACATTGGATCAAAGAATCAAAGGGAGAGAGGAACTAAGATATATAGGAGGAGATCATTAGAGAGGACCGAAACATGTACTTTACCTTGATTTTACAGCTGCTTGCAATAATGTCTTGTATAAAATTTAGAAGTAAAGATGATTAAATGGCTATAATTATAAATGAAAAAATATACTCTGTGTTAATAAAATGATATCAGTTTGTATAAAGTACATACCAAATATTATGCCCTCCAATCTGTACTCTTCACATTTTAGTCAATAGTTGTAATCAGGATATAGAAGGCATACTTCTGATATCTGTAGAGAAGTAAAAATGTAGTTAATGTTAGTTAATCCTGCACTGATAAATTTTACTTCTGAAGAAAATTTGTGTACAGTAACAGTAAAGAACTTGGCAAACTTGAATATTTGACCTTGTATTTATTTGATGAAAGGATCAGTTCTGTATAAGTGCAGGATTATTGAGACCTGGCTTAATAGAAACATTATTGGAAATACTAGAAAATTTTGATTAATCACAAGCTCAATATGCTATAGAGTTATATTGGAGTTTAAAAATATTTAAATTAGTCTTTGCTATATTGAAGAAAATAATTCAGGCATTGTTTTTGTAGTGTTAATTACATCAGAGACAATATGTTCAATGTTAAGAGTTATGTTTTGAAGGGACAATTTATGACCAAGCTATATAGCATCTTGAAAAGCAGAGATATTACTTTGCCAATAAAGGTCCATCTAGTCAAGGCTATGTTTTTTCCAGTGGTCATGTATGGATGTGAGAGTTGGATTGTGAAGAAAGCTGAGCACCAAAGAATTGATGCTTTTGAACTGTGGTGCTGGAGAAGACTCTTGAGAGTCCCTTGGACTGTAAGGAGATCCAACCAGTCCATCCTAAAGGAGATCAGTCCTGGGTGTTCATTGGAAGGACTGATGCTGAGGCTGAAACTCCAATACTTTGGCCACCTCATGCAAAGAGTTGACTCATTGGAAAAGACCCTGATGCTGGGAGGGATTGGGGGCAGGAGGAGAAGGGGACAACAGAGGATGAGATGGCTAGATGGCATCACCGACTCGATGGACATGAGTCTGAGTGAACTCCGGGAGTTGTTGATGCACGTGGAGACCTGGTGTGCTGCGATTCATGGGGTTGCAAAGAGTCAGACATGACTGAGCAACTGAACTGAACTGAAAATATTTATGTTAATTTAAAAGGGAACTGTAACCTTAGAGGAAGATTTAAAACTTTATACATAGTATCTTACATGCATTTAATACAGATAGCAGTCTTAATTTATGATATCCAAAAGTATCCATTTCTTCAGTAATCTTCTTAGGCTGGTGGAAACAGAAGTATGTATGCCCTTCATCTTTGGAAATTGCTTTTAGTCAATACATTGGGATTTGTAGACAAGTACAGTAGGAAAAGTGTTGTGAAAGATTATATCTACAAATAAGGCATTTTTGGGGGGAAAGCTACTTTGGCCATCTGATGCGAAAACTGATTCACTGGAAAACACCCTGATACTGGGAGAGACTGAGGTGGGAAGAGAAGGAAATGAAACAGGGTGAGATGGTTGGATGGCATCATCAACTCGATGGACATGAGTTTGAGTAAACTCCAGGAGTTGGTGATGGACAGGGAAGCCTGACATGTTGCAGTCCCTGGGGTTGTGAAGAGCTAGACATGACTGAGCTATTGAACTGAACTGATGGAAGAAAGAAAGTCAAGATCACTAAGAGAACACTGAAGTTATAATTCAATTAAAAAAATAAACAAGTAAATCTGAGTGGAAAAATACATAAGAATTCCTTGGAGACTGATTTTAATTTTTAAGTAGAGATTTAAACTAAATTCATGAGAAAACAGAAAATTACTAGGGGACTTTCAGGAATGGTATGAAGTCCAGCAATTAATAGCACACTGAAGAAAAAAGTTACAGATTTTGAAGAAGTCTCATGTCTTAAGAGGACCCCATGGAAAGAAACTACAAGTAGTCTCTGGGTGCATGGCTGATGGGCATGAATAAAACAGTAAATTCAGTTCTGTAATCATAAGAAATGAATTCAGCCAGCAACCTGAGGGACCTTGAAGTGAATTATTACTTGGCTTAGGTTTCAAACTGTTGTGACTTTGTTAAATTCATTTGCTAGGTAGAGTCCTGGGGTGTTGGATAATGAGCCATGGGTCAACAGAAGACTAAAAGGGAGAGTGAAAGAGATGAGTTGATTATACACATGTTCTGGAGAAGGTACACGGCACACTTCCATGGGAGGTCAAGGCAGGCTGCAGGTAGAGAGAGAACTTCAGGATGCGGGTCACATGTCCTGAGGGGCCATGAGGTGGAGCGCTCTGAAGTTCCTATGCTACGTCTGGATTAGTCAACTCAAACCAAAAAGAGTTTTTGGTTTTTTTATTTTTTTTAATTTATTTTTATTTGAAAGATAATTGCTTTACAATGCTGTGCTGGTTTCTGTCATATATCAACATGAATCAACCAGAAGTATACATGTGTCCCCTCCATCTTGACCCTCCCTCCCACCTGATCCCACCCCTCTAGGTGGTACCAGAGCACCAGATTGAGCTCCCTGTGTTATACAGCAACTTTCCACTAGCTATCTATTTAACATATGGTAATGTATATATTCCAATGCTACCCTCTTAACTGGTCCCACACTCTCCTGCCCCTGTGTGTCCATAAGTCTGTTCTCCATGTGTGAGAAAGAGTGGGGTTTTGGTAAAGTTTTGACAGGGCTTTATCAAAGGAGTGGACAAGGGGAGGACATGTGAGATGAGGAAGAGTTCTTATCACAAAGAGGTCTAGGGAGTTTAGGAACTTAAAAGTACTTGGGATTCTGGGGGCTGTTCACTAATGCACGTGCCCCAGAAAGGGGCTCATGTCAGTTCAAGGTCCCTGCAGGCCACTTGGCCACAAAAATAGATGCCAAGTAACCAATACCATGGAGTAGTTGAGCTAAACTTTCAACGTAGGTGTTACTGCAGCCTGATGGAAACCTTGATTTTGGTTTCAGTCTAGCTTCCAGATAGGTGTGATTTAGCTAAGAAAAGGGCTCAGCTAAACTATGCCTGTACCGACCATGGAAGCTGTGAGAGAATAACCATGTGTTGTTTCAAGCTTTTAAATTTGTAGTAATTTTTTTATTGAGCAATAGAAATGCAAACCATTTTAATAACAAAATTGTGTGGTGTAGTTATACAACCTATGTCAAACCAAAGAAAATTGCCTTAAAGAAAAAAAGATTTAGAGATGAATGTGTGAACCAATTGAGTTGATCAAAATTCTTGTTAAGATATTTTTGCTAGTGCAGATAGAACTTTTTCTACTAAAGGTTTTTATGCCAATCATAATGCTACCTGGGAAAAGAGAAGACCTGAAAATATTGCTATATTTCATCTATCTGGCTATGTATAAAGAGAAGAGCTTCTAATCAATTGCACACCTTAGAATTCCATAATTGCATAAAAAATATGATTTGCTAATGAAAGAGTAATGCCTAAAACAAAGACTAAAGACTGGCCCTTTTATCCTGTCCTACTATATGCTTCATAATCAGTAAATTCTGGTTGAGTATTTATCTGTATGCTACTTACTAAGCATATCACTTATACTTTTGTATCTTAGCTCACAGTTGGTTCCACTGCACTGGACTCCCCTTTTTATATCCAATCTTAACCATTCTCCAGTGATTTGAGTTGAAGATGCCTGTATATATCCTATATATATGAGAATATCTTTGTTTCAAAATTCAAAATAAATTCTTAGAATAATTTTGCCTTGGTCATGGAAATTCAATCTCTCTTTTGGAATTTAGGAAAAAAGTCTCTATGACTTATTTACATGGCCATTTTTAATAACTTCACTCATTTAAAATGAATATATTTTCTCTTTATAGGCTTAATTTCTTTTAAAAAATAACTTCTAACTACAGTTTATGGATTTCAGGTCTAATGTAAACACATTGTTGCCACTGTTTAGCCACAAAGTCAAATCAACTCTTGCTGTACCCTGGACTATAGCCTGTCAGGCTCATCTGTCCATGCAATTTCCCAGGTAAGAATACTGGAGCAGGTTTTCATTTTCTTCTTGAGGGAATATTCCTGACCCAGGGATTGAACCTGCATCTCCTGCATTGGCATGTGAATTCTTTATTGCTGAACCACCAGGGTGGTTCCAGTGTAAATATGTCATTTAAATTTAAAAATATATAATTTTTTTAATTTTTTTATTCCTTTTTTTTTTTTTTTTTACTTTACAATACTGTATTGGTTTTGCCATACATCAACATGAATCTGCCACGGGTGTACATAAGTTCCCACTCCTGAACCCCCCTCCCACCTCCCTCCCCATACCATCCCTCTGGGTTATCCCAGTGCCCCAGCCCCAAGCATCCTGTATCCTGCATCAAACCTAGACTGGTGATTCATTTCTTATATGATATTATACATGTTTCAATGCCATTCTCCCAAATCATCCTGCCCTCTCCCTCTCCCACAGAGTCAAAAAGTCTGTTCTGTATATCTGCGTCTATTTTGCTGTCTCACATACAGGGTTATCGTTACCATCTTTCTAAATTCCATATATATGTGTTAGTATACTGTATTGGTGTTTTTCTTTCTGGTTTACTTCACTCTGTATAATCAGCTCCAGTTTCATCCACCTCATTAGAACTGATTCAAATGTATTCTTTTTGATGGCTGAGCAATACTCCATTGTGTATATGTACCACAGCTTTCTTATCCATTCATCTGCTGATGGACATCTAGGTTGCTTCCATGTCCTGGCTATTATAAACAGTGCTGTGATGAACGTTGGGATACACGTGTCTCTCAAAAACTGGGCCAAAGAACTAAACAGACATTTCTCCAAAGAAGACATACAGATGGCTAACAAACACATGAAAAGATGCTCAGCATCACTCATTATCAGAGAAATGCAAATCAAAACCACAATGAGGTACCATTTCACGCCAGTCAGAATGGCTGAGATCCAAAAGTCTACAAGCAATAAATGCTGGAGAGGGTGTGGATAAAAGGGAACCCACTTACACTGTTGGTGGGAATGCAAACTAGTACAGCCACTATGGAGAACAGTGTGGAGATTCCTTAAAAAACTGGAAATAGAACTGCCTTATGACCCAGCAATCCCACTGCTGGGCATACACACCAAGGAAACTAGAATTTAAAAAAATATAATTTTTAATGTTGATATTTTTATAAGGATTAAGCTTGAAATATGGATAAATGTGTGATTAAAGTCTTAACAAATGAAATGCTACCATCTTGACTTTCAAGAATGAAGACTCCACTGTAGACTATGAAACTGAAATAGGGTGTAGATACCTCTTCTTACTGTTGCTACTCTCTACACTCTTGACTCAGGATATTCTAATACTGATCAGAATCCTGGGACACTGGTATGGAACTCATACTCATTGAACTTGACAGTTTTGATATATAGCTAACAATCTGTATATCTCATAGTTTTATACTTGTACAGAATTCTGCTTCATTGTCTAGACTACAAAAATCATTTCTCAGACACGGACATGATATGATATACCTTGGTATACTCATCCTCTCAGCTGTGCTCCAGCACTGAGCACTTTGTTTTTACTCAGCACATCTTTGGTACTGAAAATGAACTAAAGGAAGCAGTAGGGCCAGCTTAGAACTGTAGTCCAGTAAAAACGCTTCCACTTGGTGGCAGCATATGGGGCTTGTCATGAAGTTAATAATAACAGTGAAGTTACATGCTGAGGAACAGGAGAGGGGGAAAAAAAGTTATGTGATGACAGCTTTGCAATGTACATGTGTACTGATATTTTAAAATCAACGTTGAAGACCTTACTTGACTGACATATATTTACCTTTATTATGAAAGATACTCTGTAAAGGTAAGAGCTTTGTAGACAGTATTCACTCATCTATCCTCAGCATCTATTCTTGGCATGTATTCTTGGCTCTTGATTAATATTGATTAAATGGGCTAATGTATCAATTATTGCATCAATGATTAGAAATATGAATTTGAAGAAAACTTGCTGAATATGTGTTTCTTGTTACCTGAATTTCTGGTTGTCAGTTAAAGCAGCAGAACTCAATTTGAAGAGCGTCTATTTATATTTTTTTTAAAAACTCTAAGCTTATGTTAAGAAAGGTTTAGTCTTTATTCCTTAATTCTGACATTTTTATATCTATGCCCCACTTAGTCTTCAAATATAATTATGTCCAGTCTTAAGATCATCATATTTTGTTCAGAATAGTCTTTCCCTCCTGTCTCCCTCATGCTATTAGAGGCACTACAATTTTTTCAGCCATCAAAACTTACAAACTTAAGATAATTTTCAAATATCTTCTTTCTCTATCCTATTCAACTTATTATCTTAGACTTTGAGGACATCTGTTAACCACATTTATTTTGATAACATCCCAATTACACATGGTAGAACTCAGTCTACAGATGGGGAGATGGTGAGTCACTTCCCCAAGCAAAGTTTAAGTAACTATTATTCTGTTCCAGATTTATTTCCAGTTTCCTCATTAGCTCGTTCTATAGCATTCACTCTCATATTTTACTTTTTTTCCTGATATCCAATAATGCACATAGTGTCCTATATTTTAATTTTATAAATCTGGTGTTGTAATTAAATTATTTCACTTGCGCTTATATATCTTCATATATAGTAAGCCATTTGTCTTAGGGCTCTCTGTCCACCCCTAAAATGTGAATAACTGCAGCACATCCATTTATGTATTCTTTCAGGACAAATACCTCTCTCATTCTGAAGCACCCCATTATCAGAGAGAAACCTTTTGTAGGTGTTTGTTGTTGTTCAGTCACTAAGTCGGGTCCAACTGTTTGCCACCCCATGGACTGCAGCATGCCAGGCTTCCCTGGCCTTCACTCCCAGAGTTTGCTCAAACTCACATCCACTGGGTTGATGGTAAACCACCACATCCTCCGTCACCCCTTTCTCCTTTTGCCCTTAATCTTTCCCAGAATCAGGGTCTTTTCCAATGAGTTGGCTCTTCCTATCAGGTGGCCAGAGTATTGGAGTTTCAGCTTCAGCATCAGTCCTTCCCATGAATATTCAGGGTTGATTTCTTGTAGGATTGACTGGTTTGATCTCCTTGCTATTCAGGGGATGCTCAAGAGTTTTCTCCAGTGCCACAATTTGAAAGCATTGGTTCATTGGTGCTCAGCCTTCTTTATGGTCCAACTCTCATATTTGTACATGACTACGGAAAAATCACACCTTTAAATAGATGGACATTTATTGGTGAAGTGATGTCTCTGTTTTTTAATGCACTGTCT
Organism: Budorcas taxicolor; assembly: GCF_023091745.1. NCBI lineage: Eukaryota > Metazoa > Chordata > Mammalia > Artiodactyla > Bovidae > Budorcas > Budorcas taxicolor. Next base: position 63,753,957 of record NC_068923.1, on the reverse strand, counting down.
AGGTTTATCATATCTTTTCTTCCAAGGAGCAAGTGTCTTTTAATTCATGGCTGGAGTGACCATCTGCAGTGATTCTGGAACACAAGGAAATAAAGTCTGTCACTATTTCCATTGTTTCTCCATCTATCTGTCATGAAGTGAAGAACCAGATGCAATGATCTTCATTTTTTGAGTACTGAGTTTTAAGACAGCATTTTTACTCTCCTCTTTCACCCTCATTAAGAGGCTCTTTAGTTCTCCTATACTTTCTGCCATTAGAGTGATATCATCTGCATATCAGAGATTATTGATATTTCTCCCAGCAATCTTGATTCCAGCTTGTGCTTCATCCAGCCCAGTGTTTCTCATGATGTACTCTGCATATAAGTTAAGTAAGCAGAGTGACCATATACAGTTTGACGTGCTCCTTTCTCAATTTGGAACCAGTCCGTTTTTCCATGTCTGGTTCTAATTCTTGCTTCTTGACCTGCATGTAGGTTTCTCAGGAGACAGGTAAGGTGGTGTAGTATTCCCATCTCTTTAAGAATTTTCCACAGTTTCTTATAATCCATACAATCAAAGGCTTTAGCATAGTCATTGAAGAAGATGTTTTTTGTTTGTTTGTTTGTTTTTCTGGAATTCCCTTGCTTTATTCTATGCTCCAATGGATGTTGTCAGTTTGATCTCTGGTTCCTCTGCCTTTTCTAAATCCATCTTGTACACCTGGAAGTTCTTGGTTCAGGTACTACTGAGGCTTAGGTTGAAGAATTTTGAGCATTACCTTGCTATTTTGTGAAATGAGGGTAACTGTCTGATAGTTTGAACATTCTTTGGCATTGCCCTTCTTTGGGATTGGAACAAAAACTGACCTTTGTAGGTGTTTGTGAGATTCTATTTTAAGTTTTTCAAGTGCAGTAGATATGTACTTTAAGCGTATTTCTAGCTATTAAACTGAGATATACTATCACTAATCCTCTTAAGCTTCCAGTTAAGGTGAAAAACATGCAAGGAAATAGAAATTTTAAGAGACTCTGATATCTGTCATAAAGAAATGTTAGTAGCTCAGTCATGTCTGACTCTTTGGGACATCATGGACGGTTGCCCACTAGGCTCCTCTGTCCATGGGATTCTCCAGGCAAGAATATTGGGAGTGGGTTACCATTTCCTTCTCCAGATTTCTATATCTATAAGGAACAGCAAACCTAATGTGGAAAGGTCTTGAAAGCCTTTTGCCGAGGGGAGGGACTTGTTTTTATTGAGATGAATTCATGTAACAAAAAATCTCACCCCTTTAGCCACTGTATTTATACTGGGTATGTAGCAAATTCACAGACTTTTGCAACTATCACCACAATCTAATTCCAGAAAATTTTAATCTCCTCCAAAGGAAAGTATGTACCCCTTAAGCAGCCATTGCTCATTTCATATCCCCCTGCCCTTACCTGGGAAACCAAAATCTATTTTTATCAATATATTTGCCTAATCTGGACATTTCATCTAAATAGAAATATGTAATAGGTTAGTCTTTGTCTAGTAAACTCACTGTTTGAACTTCCTTACAGACAGTTTCTATTATTTGCATTTATTTTCTTCTGTGTGTGGGTCATACTTTTTTGTTTATTTGTATTCATCATATTTGTTGTCAAACTGATCATTTTTAACATGATAATGTGATAACTCTAAAAATCCAATTATCTCCCCTTCTCACTATATTTTTATTTCTTAGGATCCCCATTTATAGCCAGAGTTTATCACTAATATACATCTCTGCCAATGTGTATGTCTGTGTATACATACATACATATATACAATCATAGTGAATGTAATTCTGAATAATTAATTTTGTAAAGTCTCTATTCTTTTCCATGTGTGGCCACTAATGTCTCTATTTGGTTGGTTTAGTGATGAGATAGAACTAAGATTTGCTTAAATACCGAGAAACAGCAAACTCCCAGTCTTTGCTGATGCCTCTACCTGTTAAGCATATCTTCAACAATGATCCAGGCAGTTTACAAGTCTTCCTTAATCTCTACTTCCTCCCTATGTAGAGCATAAAGTTCAATCCGAAATGATAGCTTGGAACCTTATCTTTTTCTTGAACAGGTGCCCTGCTCTGGGAATTCTCGTGACTTTCTGGATTCCCAAGAATAACTTGGGGTGCTTAAAAACATGCATTACCTAAAGCATCTCATTCCCTAGCATTTTCCCCAAGCTTTTTGTTTAGTCAATGATTTGCTCCAGGTATTTTTCATTGTGCTTCCCTGGTGGCTCAGACAGTAAGGAATCCTCCTGCAATGCTGGAGATGTGGGTTCGATCCCTGGGTTGGGAAGATCCCCTGGAGGAGGGCATGGATACCCACTCTATTATTCTTTCCTGGAGAATCTCCATGGACAGAGAAGCCTGGCATGCTATAGTACATGGGGTTGCAAAGAGCTGGGCACGACTGAGCAACATTCATTGTCCCAGAAAACGATGGCTATTACGTCTCCCTATACAGTTTTTGACAAATGCCTCGGATAGCTGCCTCAGCACTGGGAGAGTTCCTATTGGGCAAGACAAAGACAAACCTTTTTGAACTGGTCATCTGAGCAGTTACTCAACAGGCCAAAATAAACCACATTTTTTTTGTAAATGAGCTCTGTTTTGTTCCATCTGGTACTGGTACATATATAAGGGTTGTTGGTTGTTATCTTCAAAGACATTGAATAACTGGGGACTGTGAAGTAGAAACAGGGCAGGTTGAAATTATGCCACAAGGCTCTCGTTCTTTCCAGGATTCAGTTGGCTTTTATTATGGAAGCATTACTCTGCTTGCCACAAACTTTTGGTAATTTTTTCATGTTCCAGAAAGGTTGAATCTGACAGTTTTTCACAGATTGTTTACTGGCTTTATGGAAGGATGTATATGGGGATTTCTTTGTCATTTTTCTAACAACACTAGAAAAAACTTTTGTGAAAATATGACAACTAAGCTGGATTTGAACCAGTAGAAATTAGGTAGGAAACATAAGAGGAAAAAACCAGGTGGAGAGAACATTGAGATAAAAGGCACAGAAGCAAAGGTGAATGGTGTGTGCTGGAAAATGATTCTAATTCATAAGGCTGAATTATAGTGTACAATTAAAGTAAAAAGACATGCATTTTTACAGGAGACAGGATGGAGACTGAGAGTTCCTTATGCAATAATACAATATTTAGACTTAATTTGGGCAATGTGGACTCAATTATTTAATGCAGATTTGTTAACTCATTTATGCAAACATTGAAGAGGATGGATAGTTTGAGAATAAATTTAGGGAATTTAGTAAAAAAATCTAATAAAAAAATCAAAAGCATAAGAAATGATGAACCAAACTAAGGGTGTGACTGTTGAAATGAAGAAAATACTTACATATTTAGTACTCAGAGACAAAGATTCTTAGGAGCTAAAATGTACAAATATTAATCAGTTGTGTCAGTGAGTAGGAAAACAGAAAGCCAGGTAACAAGGAGGAAGTGTGAGGAAAATGTCCAGAATGAGTGGATTCAGAAAAGTGAGGAGACACTGTTACCATTCATTGAAATTAAGAATACTGGCCATGAAGTGAATTTGGAGAAGGGGAAAAAAAAAATGAAAAAGTAGATGAATTCAGTTTGGACAGTATGAGTTCAAGTTGTCTATGAAATATAATGGACTATATTCAACAGACATTTAAAAACACTGGTTTGATGCTCATGGGGAAATTTGGAGCTGCTGATGCAGATTTTGTGTAACCAAAGCTGTATATAAGTAATCAAAGAAACTCTAGGTATGAATGGGGTCCTAAGAGATGAAAATATAATGAGAAAAGATGATTATGGCCACCCTAGGAATCTACCAATTTTTAATAGACAACTTATTATTAGTATTTCTAGTCAAATTGTATCATACATTAAGAGTCAATGAAAAAGATTATTTACAGTAATGAAGTTTAAACCACATTGTTTTAGTGGTGTGCCTAAACTTTAACACTAGAAAAGTTTTCTTATAGTTGATCCAAAAATTTTTCTGGTGAAAAACTCAGTCTGGAGGGAAGGCTTTATATGGTTGAACAGTAGGGAAATCTGAAGATAATGTTTGTTTTTAATCTGGGTCATCAATATGAATTTGTTTTTTGTTTGTTTGGTTTGTTTTTTTGTTTGTTTATTTGTTTTAGAATTTATGGTTTTGTAATATCATCAGCTACAAGAAAATAAAACTCTTCTAAGAAAACAAGCCAAGAGAATCCCAAAATATAATCAAGGAGAAAAATAAAACTGCTCTTGTGGAATCTGAGATATAGTTTTGTCACCTGACATTAGCTTTAGTCCCATCTTAATCTTGGGGAAGGAAATGACAACCTACCCCAGTATTCTTACCTGGAAGATTCCATGGACAGAGGAAATGGTGGGCTACATACAGTCCATGGGGTTGCAAAGAGTTGGCCACGACTGAGCACATCAGCAGCAACTTTAATCTATCCCAACATTAGAGATTTAAAAAACACAGCTACAACAAAGACAAGCCCACTTTTTGGCAAATAAGTAAGTAATGATTCCTTCCTATTTAAATATTATTTGTGGATAGAGACTCCACTTTAGACTTTTAAAAAAATTGACATCATAATTAAACAGTCAGATCACATATGGGCTTCCCAGGTGGCGCTAGTGGTAAAGAACCTGCTTGCCAATGCAGGGGATGTGTATTTGATCACTGGATTGGGAAAATTCCCTGGAGGTGGGTCTGGCAACCCACTCCAGTGTTCTTGCCTGGAGAATCCCATGGACATATAGGAGCTTGGCAGGCCACATTCCATAGGGTCACAAAGAGTTGGACACAACTGAAGTGACTTAGCATGCACACATGCACGTACATATCACATGTACATAAAATACTCTGTATTTGAAAACAGAAACACATTACTTGTATTTTTTAAAAGATTGCATTAATCAGTCACAATCACTGTTAAAAATAGGCAGCGAGTGAATTTCTAAGAAGGAGTTTAGTAAGTTGTTCAGAGAAAGAGTATTTAAATATGACTAGCTTCAGTAATTCAGTAAGAATTTTTCAGTAAACATTTCATAAATGAATAGATATGGATAGTATATATGAGGGGGAAAAGATTTATATAAAAGTACAGATAGCAAATATTTTAGGCTACATACTACTTTCATACTACTCAACCTGTTCCCCGTAGTATAAAAATAGCTGTAGACTATACATAAACAAATGAGCATGGATATGTTTAAAAAAGAAAAAATGCAACTTATTTACAGACACTAAATTTTGATTTCCTATAATTTTCATGTGTCACACAATATCACAATTTTTATTTTATTTTTTCCCAATGTTGGAGGTGAAAAATACTTTCTTAGCTAAACATGCAAGATAAACCACAATAGACATAAGGACAAGTCAGTCATTTGGGCTGCAGTTACTGACCTTGAACTGATTCATTACAAAAGACCCTGATTTGCGGAAAGATTGAAGGCAGGAGAAGAAGGGGACAACAGAGAATGAGATGGTTGGATGGCATCACCAACTCAATGGACATGAGTTTGAGCAGGTTCCAGAGGTTGGTGATGGACAAGGAAGCCTGATGTGCTTTGCGACTCATGGGGTCGCAAATAGTCAGACACGACTGAGCAACTGAATTGAACTTCTGACCCCTGGTCTAGAACCTAAAATTGACATTATTTCCTCAAACTGTATATGTAAAAGCTGTACACACACACACTCACACACACACACACACAGAGGCTAAGGTTGAGTTTTTGGACTCTGCAAAAACTAAGGTTGGAACAATGTGATTATTTTTCTCTTCATCATTCTATTTTTATTATTTGACATAGAATAATAGTTCTATTGTTACTCTTATTGTGTTTCATAGGCTCAAAATGTTTTTTTCTGAAATGACTGAATGCATGTGTGACTGAAAATATTAATGATTTTCTATTCTGGCAGGGCACTAGAAAGATCCAAAATAATGCAATTTTCTTTCCCTAGCACTTTTATATAGCCACTTTATAAGCAGCCCAGTTTGTTCACTGCTATTGACTTAACACACAATGTGTAAGGATAACCAGTTTTTAAAATTCCATACATATTTCAGTGGCCTGCAAAAGAGCACTATAACAGAGTTTATCATAGAATAAAGAAAGCACATGATTGGTTACATACCTAGAAAGCTTAGGTGTTGAAAGACTTTGTTTTATAACTATAAAGCAGAATTATTTTAAATGTCATTTTAATGAATATATATGAAATAGTTATTTTAATTTTTGATGATAATGTTCTAAATATTCAAAATTTGTTTTCTTTGCATTGCATATTTAATTGTGCTAACTTTTCCAGCTATTTAATTTTTCAGTTAGAAACAGGTTTTTTTTTTTTTTGACAGAGCTTGACATATTACAGTGTAATAGATGAGAACATGGGGTCTGTAATTAATTAACTACAGATCTTAGCTCCACTTCTCAATAAGCATGTGGCCTTGTACAATTTACTTATCTATGATTTATTTTCCCCTTTTGCCTGGAGATAAAAGTCCCTAGCTTATAAGATGTTGGTATTTAAAAGATTTAATATGTGCAAATTGCTTGTAATAGTTTCTGGTACCGTTTCTGATGTTTTAAGAACTTATTACATGTGAACTTTTAAATATATTTAAATTAAAAAATAACATATTATCATTAATACTAATTTTTAGTTACCTATTTCATCCTATCCAGCAAGTATAATGTGAGAGAAAATAATTTGGAGACATTAAAGAAGATTTCAGACAAACTGGTTAATGCATTAAGAATATATATATTTTTAAATCATAGAAGTTACTGGCATTGAAAATCAGATCTGAAGGAAACTTCCTACCATCAGAAAGCAGTTAAAGGCACTGTGGAATTTTACCCTAAATCACAGATAAAACAAACAGATTTCTTTTTCTTTTAGAAGGACATACTCCTATCCATCAATGGGCATACATTTGTTTGCATCAAATTTCTTTTACCTTCAGTTATTTTAAGTTTGAAGGAACATCTGTCTTTTTTTTATGTGAAAAAAAATTCCCCTTTGGATTAGACTGCCTTTTCCTTGGCTGCAGAGGCATATTAATGAGAGCAATACTTATAAAAAGGTAAATTATCTTATATCAATATCACTGTGCTTAAAATGTGTAGTGATTTCAAAAGTATATAGAATGAATGCACTAAGATGTCAAAATAAATAAAAAGGGAAAAGCATGAACTTTTCATTAGAAATTACTACATTATATCTTTAATTTATTGATGAAGATTTATTGAAATATTAACTGAAGAATACTATTTGTTTGGAACCTTCCAGAACGGGCATTTCCATCAGTTCCGTTCAGTTCAGTTGCTCAGTCATGTCTGACTCTTTGCGACCCCATGAACTGCCACACACCAGGCCTCCCTGTCCATCACCAACTACCGGAGTTCATTCAAACTCATGTCCATCGAGTCTTTGATGCCATCCAGCCATCTCATCCTCTGTCGTCCCCTTCTCCTCCTGCCCCCTATCCCATAAGCAGCAAATAATCCCTATATATGTTCTTATTGAGCATGCTGGGTGTTGTTACTTGACAGTTTGTTGCTGTAGTTGTTGCATTTGTTCTTAAATGATTATGCTTCTTAATGTATCACTGGTTTTCAGAGTCTAAGGTAAATAATGTACCATCTCCAGGGTAAATCTCTCCCAACACCCTGAAATTTGTTTCTACTTATAATTTTGAGAATGCCGACACATACATTCCAAAATCAAACAATATTTTTTCATCAAAGGCACGATCACATTTTTTCAGTTAAATATTTAATCTCAATAGAGATACATTGTTGAAAGTTATATTTTGAGTGAGATCATATGAATCCAGTTCCCAACCTAAGAACTATTAATTTACGTTAGCTTGTCTATACTGCCAAAGAATGCACTAACTACCACACAATTGCATTCTTCTCACACGCTAGTAAAGTAATGCTCAAAATTTTCCAAACCAGGCTTCAGCAATAGGTTAACCATGAACTTCCAGATGTTAAAGCTAGTTTTAGAAAAGGCAGAGGAACCAGAGATCAAATTGCCAACATCCGCTGGATCATTGAAAAAGCAAGAGAGTTCCAGAAAAACATCTGTTTCTGCTTTATTGACTATGCCAAAGCCTTTGACTATGTGGATCACAATAAACTGTGGAAAATTCTGAAAGAGATGGGAGTACTAGACCACCTGACCTGCCTCTTGAGAAATGTGTATGCAGGTCAGGAAGCAACATTTAGAACTGGACATGGAACAACAGACTGGTTCCAGATAGGGAAAGGAGTACGTCAAGGCTGTATATTGTCACCCTGCTTATTTAACTTATATGCAGCGTACATTATGGGCGGGAGGAAGCACAAGCTGGAATCAAGATTGCTGGGATAAATATTAATAGCCTCAGATATGCAGATGACACCACCCTTATGGCAGAAAGTGAAGAGGAACCAAAAAGCCTCTTGATGAGAGTGAAAGAGGAGAGTGAAAAAGTTGGCTTAAAGCTCAACATTCAGAAAACGAAGATCATGGCATCCGGTCCCATCACTTCATGGGAAATAGATGGGGAAACAGTGTAAATAGTGTCAGACTTTATTTTGGGGCTTGATTTTGGGCTCCAAAATCACTGGAGATGGTGACTGCAGCCATGAAATTAAAAGACACTTACTCCTTGAAAGGAAAGTCATGACCAACCTAGACAGCATATTCAAAAGCAAGAGACATTACTTTGCCCACAAAAGTCTATCTAGTCAAGGCTGTGGTTTTTCCAGTGGTCATGTATGGATATGAGAGTTGGACGGTGAAGAAAGCTGAGTGCCAAAGAATTGATGCTTTTGAACTGTGGTGTTGGAGAAGACTCTTGAGAGTCCCTTGGACTGCAAGGAGATCCAACCAGTCCATCCTAAAGGAGGTCAGTCCTGGGTGTTCATTGGAAGGACTGATGTTGAAGCTGAAACTCCAATACTTTGGCTACCTCATGTGAAGAGTTGACTTATTGGAAAAGACCCCAATACTGGGAAGGATTAGGGGTAGGAGGAGAAGAGAACAACAGAGGATGAGATGGCTGGATGGCATCACCGACTAGATGCACATGGATTTGGGTGAACCCTGGGAGGTGGTGATGGACAGGGAGGCCTGGCGTGCTGCGGTTCATGGGTTGCAAAGAGTCACACAGGACTCAGCAACTGAATTGAACTGTCTGTACTGAGGTGCCTCATCCTTACACTGCCTTATCCCTGCCTGCCTTTCCCCAACACCTGAAACCATAATTATTTTTATATTTTCATCAACTGATATGTATATATAAATATATGCACTTTATTTTATTTAGTGCTAGTCATTTTCGCAAATTCAAAAATACTCATACCATAATGTACATTGTTGTCTTTAAAGATATTTTTATATTGTAACTTTAACTTTTTTATATTGGAGTATGGCTGATTAAAAATTTTGTGATAGTTTCAGGTGAACAGCGAAGGGACTCAGCCATACATATATGTGTATCCATTCTCCCCCAGATTCCCTTCCCATCCAGGCTGCTGCATAATATTGTGTAGAGCTCCCTGTGTTATACAGTAGTTCTTCACTGATTTTCCATTTTAAATATAACAGTGTCTACATGTCAGTCTCAAACTCCCTAACTTTCACATCCCTTCTCCCTTCCTTTCCCACCATAAGTTTGTGAGTCTATTTTATAAATAAGTTCATTTGTATCATTTCTGTTTATATTCTGCATATAAGAAATTAAGTGAAGTGAAAATCCGTCACTCAGTTGTGTCCAACTCATTGTGACCATATAAGCTGTAGCCTACTAGGCTCCTCTGTCCATGAAATTCACCAGGCAAGCATACTGGAGTGGGTTGCCAATCCCTTTTTTAAGGGATCTTCCTGACCCAGAGATCAAATTCTGGTCTCCTGCATTACAGACAAAGTCTCTACCATTTGAACCACCATGGATATTGTATGAAATCTGTCTTTCTCTGACTTACTACTCAGTATGACAATCTCTAGGTCCATCCATGTTGCTGCAGATGGCATTATTTCTTTTTAATGGTTGAGTAATATTCCATTGTATATGTGTACCACTTCTCTCTTATCATTTCTCTGTTGATAAACATTTAGGTTGCTTTCCATAACTTGGCTATTGTAAATAGTGCTGCAGTGAACATTGGAGTTCATGTATAATTTAAGACCATGTTTTCCTCTGGATATAGGAGTGGGATTGCAGTGTCATATGGTAGCTCTGTTTTCAATTTTTTAAGGACCTCCATACTGTTCTCCATAGTGGGTGAATAAATTTACATTCCCAACAACAGTGTAGGAGGATTCCCTTCTCTCTACATCCTCTCCAACACTTGTTGTTTTAGATTTTTTGATGATGGCCATTTGGACTGGTGTGTTGAGTCATTGAATGTTACCTTATTTTTTGCTTATTTTAGTCATTATTTCATTAAACACATTCATATTGTTACATTTGAGAGACAGAGACATAGAGAGAATATTACTTGCTTTTTCTATTTTTCTTTTAAAGATAGTCTGTTTTGTTGAATCAGTTTTGTTAGAGGATTCTAAGCTGTTCAGCTTGAAAAATGAAATAAGACCATGTATTCTTTTCATTTAGATAGAAATTTTATTTAGAATTAAATGATTAGTCATAATATTAATTACAATTAATTATTGTATTAGTATTACAATACTGAATTGGATTCATTTGCATAAAATATTTTAAAATGACTTCATTATTTCTAAATTTACATTTTATACCTTAATATAAAGATAATAAGACTGCTCAGACACATGATTCATTTAATCTAGTAGGCCTTTGCCAACACAAGTCCAATGACAGATGTTTATAACAGAGTATTTCTCAAATTTAAGGTACATAAATTCTGAAAGATTATTTTTAAAAATAAGTATTCATGGACCTAATTTTCAAAGATTCATTTTCAGTAGGTCTGCATTAGAATTGAACATTGGACTCGTAATAGTCAATCTGCTGCTGCTGCTGCTGCTAAGTTGCTTCAGTCGTGTCCGACTCTGTGCGACCCCAGAGACAGCAGCCCCCAGGCTCCCCCATCCCTGGGATTCTCCAGGCAAGAACACTGGAGTGGGTTGCCATTTCCTTCTCCAATGCATGAAAGTGAAAAGTGAAAGTGAAGTCGCTCAGTCGTGTCTGACTCCTAGCGACCCCATGGACTGCAGCCTACACCAGGCTCCTCCGTCCATGGGATTTTCCAGGCAAGAATACTGGAGTGGGGTGCCATTGCCTTCTCTGAATAGTCAATCTAGATTCTATTAAAGCACATTGTCTAACCATCCTACTTTGAAAAGTGTTGTGACTGGTCCTTTCTCTGGACTTGCTATAGCTTACTTACATCTTTGATGAGGAAGGAAGGACATACTTCTGTATTGCAGTCTATTTTCCTGGTAAGGGAAAAACATTTATTAATAATCAGAAAAATGTTTGTTTCTATTCTTTGATAATAAGTTTTAATGCGTAATCAAAATATTAGTCACATTAATTTTGAAGGAATAATCTACCATTTCTTTCTTTCTTGGATGTCAAATTGTACTTAGAATTATTCATTAATTGCTTATTTTTTTTCTTGAGCTCATTACTTGCATTGTATCTATTATTTTTATGAAGTAATTCACATTGATTTTAAAAAATCTAATATTACTGAGTTCCTACAATGTATGATATACAATCCTTAAGTTGCTGTGATGATAAAAATAAGCAAAGTCTTCTCCTTCAGAAAAATCCCTGATTGAATATGATTTAGTAGTGAGAGAAGAAAGGCTACAAACATAAATTACTACAATTTGGTATTAATTGATGTTTTAGGGAAAAACAGAACAAAGTTGGATAATAAGACGTGGATGGGTATAGTATTTTTTATATTGTTATCAGGAAAGGATTTTGTGGAAGTGATTTTTTATCAGATATCTGAATGCAGTATCTGAAGGATCAAAGGATTAGTGATTGATAGCTTCTAAAGCAGAAATAGGCTTAACAATGAAGATAATGAATGAGCATTTTTAAAGTAGCAGAGTTGAGGGAAAAAAATGATAAAAAATTAGACCAGTGACATAGCTGGTGACCTGGTAGGTCATTTAAAAACATCAACTTAATGTGTGTGAGGGGGAAGTTACTTGATTGATTTTTCAACCAAAATGCAATATTACCAGATCTTTCTGGTTTTTGGTTACTGGATGGAAAATAGACCATTGAGAACAAAAGTGGAAGCTATTGCAAAGACTTAGAGAATTGATAGTATCACAGCAAGGGGTTGTGATAGTGATTCTGAAAACTAGTTGCATTTTTCATTTATTTTCCAAAGTATATTTTACAGGATTTGCTGATGAGGGTGGGAAATATTTAAAGAGATGCATCAAAAATGGCTGAGAAGTTTGACCTGGGAAACTGAAAGAATAGATTTCTATTCTTTGAGAAATGTAAGATTGCAATAGATGTTGAAGGTAGATAAATTAAAAAAAATATATTGTTATATAATCAAGTGGACATGATTATAAGAATATGGCCTGTTCATCTTATGTTTTCTCTTTAGCACCCAGAGTTTATTGTCCTCCACAACCCTGAGTATTTATTGTGTAGTAGTTTTTAATGGCAGCTTATAAAATCATTACGTATTTGGTCTTAAGCCTGGATTTTGAGCTAATCATCTTTTAAATTCCATATCCAAATAAATCCATATTAGCTTCTACCTTTTGTTACTGTTCTCAATCTCTCTACCAATTATATAGCAAAACTTCCACTTCTCATTCTTCTCTTAACCCTTTCTCACATCAGTACACACATACACCAACACACACTCCAGTACCCCTCCTCACTTAAACTGTTTCTAGCAATAATTTCTATTTTCATAGGTAGATAATATTTCTTATAAGATTTTTTTACTCTATTAACACTCAATTTTCTAAACATATAATTATATAAAATGAAACAACAAACTGTATTTGAATTTATATATAATTATTGTTGAAATTTTTTTAAAAAGCAGCTATTAACATGGAATTTGGGGATTTTTCTCTATAGTAGGGTTTTATATTTCCCATTCTTATTTTTCTAGTGGTAAAACGCAGTTTAGCCTAATGTTCACAGATGTCATACATTTATTCTACTGATGAAATTAAATTTGAGAGAATTCTATATGTCAGCGTAATATGGCTATAGAAATGTTTTGCTTGTAACCAGAGCAAAATCTTTTTTAACCAAGTAATAATTGTCAATATATACTGAAATCTGCTATACACTATAGGCATTTTGCTAAGGGATTTATGTGAATTATCTTACTAAATCCTCACAAAAATCCCATGAGATCAATCTTATTATCACTGATTTTCTAGACTATAAGTAAATGGAGGCCCTGAGAGGTTGAGAAACTAGAACATAGTAACATAGTGTTAATAAGTGTAGCCTGAACATGAGCTCAGTTCTATGTCACTTCATCTGTTTTTATATAGATAAAGCTATAAAAGGTTAAGCCAGAGAAAAATACTTCAGTATTTGCAGTTTTGATATAACAGCTACATGTGAAAGAGTCCAAAGGCTACCCATGTTTAACAGTGGGGTTGGCACCTCTGGGAGTATCATTTGCTAGAGACCAACAGTTGGCACATTTTGCTTTCCCAGATACTAATTTGAGACCCAAGTCAATCCATCTATCAATTTATCTTTAGAAGAAAGCAAGGCAATTATGCTAGCAGTTACTTAGGCTTGACTGATAAAAGAAAATAACTTATAATCCTCATTAAGTTTAAAATAGCATTCTCTCCATTCTGGTTTTCACTCTGTTATAGAACATGCCAAGTTCTCTTACCTACCTCTGGTCATTGTACATGTTGTATCTTCTGAGGATTCTCTTTCTTGCACTCTTTTAGTTTTATTTACCTTCTAAACTCAAATGTCATGTCTTCAGAGAGGAATTTCCTGACCACCTGATCAAGAAATTTCCCCTTCCTTGGCATGTGCATCACCATGGATTTTTGTTTTATCATGGCCATGTGTTTATTTCCTTCATAGTACTGTGCATGTTATTTATAAACTTATTTCCTTGTGTACTTATTGATTACATGCTTCCCTCTCTAAAATGTGTTTGCTTCACTTCTGAATGAGTAATAGTTACCTGTCACAGCATCCTGTACATGGCAGAAGACCAATAATTGCTTATTAAATTAATGAATCAATAGTGCCACTGATCTGCTATCTTCACAACTACACCCAATAAATAAGACTTTGTCTCACTTTTCAGTGCCTGGTGTTAAAGAGTATTTACTTTGATTGACAGATGTGGGTCAGAATATGAGAAATTAAGCTTTCCACAAATTAAGTTAATCCAGGAAACATTTGCCACAAACAGGCTTGGAGTTTATACTGAAATTATCTCAATTTTCTTGTTAAAAATATTTAATGAAAGCCTCATATTCATCTCACACTTAGAATAATTAAAACAAGACCTGCCATATGGAACCTAATAGGTTTTTTATTCAATAAACCTGCTTATGTCACTCATTTACTGGGTCCAAAACTCTCATTACCTAAACTTTCTCAGTCCCTTTGATTTTTTTTCTCTGTAAACTCATGTGGTCATGTAGATATTTATCTATTTATTTATCTATAAATCTCTTATTCTGTAGTTACTATATATGATGCCCTAAAATTTAAGGAGAAAAAAAAAAAAACAAGATCTTATCTCTGAATATGAATAAATTGTAACATTTCTGAGGCTCAGATTTATCACCTATGTAAAGGAAATGATATTGCCTCTTTCAAATTGGTGTTATGAAATTCATACAGTAACGTAGACTAGAGCCTTGGGAATTGAAAGGCTGCTTAACATCCTGCCTCTCCTCCTTAACAACTTTGTCTTTGAGCAGTATTTTAACATATGAACCTGAAATAGGATTACCATCTACTTCATAGACTTCTAGAATGAATGGTACAGTATCTGGTACTTGATAGGAACTAAATAAATGGCATCCACTAAAGAGCTTGATAGGAGTGTGGGGTATTTAAGGGAAAAGAAAGTTGGACATATAAATGAGTATACTAGCAAAGCTATATGCAGAAAAATAAAAGCCTTTTATCTGCAGAGTTGTCACAAAAGGTAGTAGCCAGTACTTCTGAATGAAGGATGGTTTACAGGATGAGACAATTTAACTGAATTTTGAAAAATCAATAGGTTTTCACCTGCTAGATATGTGTAGAAATGTGTTCCACAAAGAGGAGAAGCAGTACAGAATGTGAAACAGTAAGAGGTGGTACAATGAATGACCTTCAACCAAACAGCAGTTTCCCAACCTGATTTGAAGATTGAGTGGAAGGTGGAGAGGAGGAAGAAAAAAGGAGGAAGTGGGTAAATGTGTTTTTAGATGTAGGTATGGGACAATCATGAAGGACCTTATAAAATATAATAAGAAATACGATCTTGTTTTGATTGATAGAAAACAAGGATCTTGAACAAGGAAATTATCTAATCTCTAAAAAAAACTGTTGTGATTTATAATAAGAAATGTTAAGTCGGTCTTTGTCCCCTTTTCTGGCACATAGCTCCTTAAACCTTTGGCATTTTCTAAGAGTCATAAAATATGTCTTATATCAGTCAGGTGGTTTGGACCCAGTCTAAAGAAGGAGCTGTTTGGTAGGAGAACAAACCATGCAATTAGAGGGTAGGAATTTTCAGTCCCATCTCCCTGATTTCCAGGGAAGGAAGAGGGACTGGAATTTGAGTTAATAGCTAAAGACCAATGATTTAATCCAAGTAGATTACTCACAGAATATGGCAAGTATTGTGAGTTCCATGTTTGCGTCATTGGGTTACCCTTCCGAGTCCCATGGGAGTAATGCAGAAGTGGGGCCAAATGGATGTTGTATATGTTGTTTCACCACTAAGAAATGTTCAGGATAGTCTTTAAAAGTGACCACTAGAAAACCTGTTCATCTTCACTCCAGAAAGATATATTATTACCCTGGCATGTGAGCAAGTTTTCTCAGGATGTAGAATTGAGATCTTAATCTTCACAATCTTGGTGTATACATTTATAGAGGGATACAATCTCTATCTTTACTATCCCAAAATATAAATAAACACGAATAAATATGCTATGAATATAGAGCCATGTAAAAATGTGAGAAATTATTTGAAAATATTGTCTCCCAACTAGGAGAACTCTTTTATATGAATGAAAGTTAGGAAGCTAGCATCAGAAGACCTGGAAAAAAGTACTCCAGGATGTGAGGGCAATAATTGTAAAGTTCCTAGTCAACAAACTATGGTGCATTTGAAGAGCCATCATATGTTATGCTTGACAGAAGCACAGTATATAAAGCACATAGTAGGAGGAGATTAACTCAGGATGGTTGGTTTGGGAAAATTATGTAGAATATTTATTAGTTTTACTTAGAACCTCATGTTGAGATTAAGAGTTTGAATAATAGAATAACAGGATTCAATTTAGATTTTAGTAACTACACTAAACTAAGCAGTGGGCACAGGATTGGAAAAGGTCAGTTTTCATTCCAATCCCAAAGAAAGGCAATGCCAAAAGACATTCAAACTATCGCACAATTGCACTCATCTCACATGCCAGTGAAGTAATGCTCAAAATTCTCCAAGCCAGGCTTCTACAGTACATGAACTATGAACTTCCAGATGTTCAAGCTGAATTTAGAAAAGGCAGAGGAACCAGAGATCCAATTGCCAACATCCAATGGATCATCAAAAAAGCAAGAGAGTTTCAGAAAAAAAAAAAAAATCTACTTCTACTTTATTCACTATGCCAAAGCCTTTGAGTGTGTGAATAACCACAAACTGTGGAAAATTCTCCAAGAGATGGTAATACCAGAACACCTGACCTACCTTCTGAGAATTCTGTATGCAGATCAAGAGGCAACAGTTAAAACTGGACATGGAACAACAGACTGGTTCCAAATAGGGAAAGGAATATGTCAAGGCTGTATATTGTCACCCTGCTTGTTTAACTTATACACCAAGTACATCATGAGAAATGCTGGGCTGGATGAAGCACAAGCTGGAGTCAAGATTGCTGGGAGAAATACCAATAACCTCAGATATGCAGATGACCCCTCACTTATGGCAGAAAGTGAAGAAGAACTAAAGAATCTCTTGATGGAAGTGAAAGGGGAGAGTAAAAATGTGGCTTAAAACTCAACATTCAGAAAACTAAGGTCATGGCATCCAGTTCCATCACTTCATGGCAAATAGATGGGGGAGCAATGGAAAGACTTTATCTTGGGGGACTCCAAACACTGCAGATTGTGATTGCAGCCATGAAATTAAAAGATGTTTGCTCCTTGCAAGAAAAGTTATAACCAACCTAGACAGCATATTAAAAAGCAAAAACATTACTTTGCCAACAAAGGCCCGTCTAGTCAAAGCTATGGTTTTTCCAGTAGTCATGTATGGATGTGAGAGTTGAATTATAAAGAAAGCTGAGCACCAAAGAATTGATGCTTTTGAACTGTGGTGCTGGGGAATACTCTTGAGAGTCCCTTGGACTGAAAGAAGATCCAACCAGTCCATCCTAAAGGAAATCAGTCCTGAATGTTCTTTGGAAGGACTGATACTGTAGCTGAAACTCCAATACTTTGGCCACCTGATGCGAAGAAATGAATCATTTGAAAAGACCCTGATGCTGGGAAAGATTGAAGGTGGGAGGCAAAGGGGATGATAGAGGATGAGATTGTTGGACACCATGACCAACTTGATGGACATGAGTTTGTGCAAGCACTGGGAGTTGGTGATTGACAGGGAAGCCTGGCATGCTGCAGTCCTTGGGATCACAAAGAATCTGACACATCTGAATGACTGAACTGAACTAATCTCACCCTGGATACTATGTGGATAGAGTACCTTTTAAGGAAATTTATTATAAACCTGAAATAATGGTTCCATTTAATATATTGTTTAGATTTGGTATGTTTGAATTCAGAAGTGATAGAAGTTTCTGGCAGAGAGAGTATAAGGAAACAAGAGTAGTCAAGAACAAATCATTATTTTGGAATGAATGCTTAGGTAAATTTATTTGCTATTATCATGGTGACTAAAATGAAATTGGAACTTGGAATCAAGAGGACTGTTTGAATAGGACATCCATATCAAGATCTGTTTCAAGACCCCTTTTGAGATTGAGTGGAATATATTAGCGGTTATACAGAAACAATAAGACTAAGTGTAATTGTCTTGGTTCAACTGGACCCATGATCATACCAGTTTTAGATACTCGAGGTGCTTATTAGTTATTCAGTTATAGAAGTCAAGATAAGGATTGGAGAAGTGAGTCCAGTGCTTTATGGGGAGATCAAATGGAGATATAATTTTGAATGGATGATATATAAAACCATGAGAGTGAATAGTATCAACCAAGATAATTAATATAGAAAGAGTAAGAGATCAAAGAAAAACCATGAATAAGTATAATTTTTAGAGTTTAAGATGAAAAGGTAATAGCATTAAGGAGACTAACTGTACTGGGCAAATAAAATGGAAGACTGTGAGCT
Source organism: Budorcas taxicolor (assembly GCF_023091745.1). Taxonomy (NCBI): domain Eukaryota; kingdom Metazoa; phylum Chordata; class Mammalia; order Artiodactyla; family Bovidae; genus Budorcas; species Budorcas taxicolor. The sequence goes on along the minus strand of NC_068923.1, from coordinate 63,735,402 downwards.
CCACAGAAGCAGAGAATTTTGTCATTAGATTTATTGAGATATGCTAGACTCCTCATAGCATTATTAGCACTCAATAGTAGACACTCAATAAATATTTGTTGTACTAAATGTTTTCTTTTTAATTTTATTGAAATATAGTTGGTTTACAATGTTGTATTTATTATACAGCAAAGTGATTCAGTTATATATATATATAATTCAGTTTTATATATATATATACAATTCATATATTTTTTACATTCTCTTTCATTATAAGTTATTGCAAGATATTAAATATCTTAATATATTTATATTAAGTATCTTTATATCTTAATACTGTGCTATACAATAGATCCTCTTGTGTTATCTATTTTATATATAGTAATGTGTATGGTTTTATCCAAACTCATCATTTATTTCTCCCTCTAGCCCTATCTTTGGCAACTAAGTTTGTTTTCTATGTCTGTGAATCCATTTCTATTTTGTAAATAAATTCATTTATATATTTCTTTAAGATTCTAAATATAAGTGATATGATATCACATTTGTCTTTGGCTTGCTTCTTATAAAATTCTTTCAGTCCATAAGTATTGCTGCAAATGGCATTATTTAATGGCTGAGTAGTATTACATTGTGTGTATGTACCACATATCCTTTATCCATTCCCCTGCCAATGAACATTTGAGTTGCCTCCATGTCTTGGTTATTGTAAGCAGTGCTGCAATGAACATTGGGGTGGGTGCATGGATCTTTTCAAATTATGATTTTCTCTGTATATATAATTTGAAAAGATATATGCCCAGGAGTATGATTTCAGGATCATATGATAGCTCAATTTTTAGTTTTTTAAAGGACTTCTATAGTGCTCTCAGATAGGCAGAAGACACCACCCTTATGGCAGAAAGTGAAGAGGAACTAAAAAGCCTCTTGATGAAAGGGAAAGAGGAGGGTGAAAAAGTTGGCTTAAAGCTCAACATTCAGAAAACGAAGATCATGTCATCTGGTCCCATCACTTAATGGGAAATAGATGGGGAAACAGTGTCAGACTTTATTTTTTTGGGCTCCAAAATCACTGCAGATGGTGACTGCAGCCATGAAATTAAAAGATGCTTACTCTTTGGAAGAAAAGTTATGACCAACCTAGATAGTATATTCAAAAGCAGAGACCTTGCCGACTAAGGTCCATCTAGTCAAGGCTATGGTTTTTCCAGTGGTCATGTATGGATATGAGGGTTGGACTGTGAAGAAGGCTGAGTGCTGAAGAATTGATGCTTTTGAACTGTGGTGTTGGAGAAGACTCTTGAGAGTCCGTTGGACTGCAAGGAGATCCAACCAGTCCATTCTGAAGGAGATCAGCCCTGGGATTTCTTTGGAAGGACTGATGCTAAAGCTGAAACTCCAGTACTTTGGCCACCTCATGCGAAGAGTTGACTCACTGGAAAAGACTTTGATGCTGGGAGGGATTGGGGGCAGGAGGAGAAGGGGACAACAGAGGATGAGATGGCTGGATGGCATCACTAACTCGATGGACGTGTGTCTGATCACAGACATAGAAAATCAGTGAACTCTGGGAGTTGGTGATGGACAGGGAGGCCTGGCGTGCTGCAGTTCATGGGGTTGCAAAGAGTCGGACACGACTGAGTGACTGAACAGATAGTGCTCTCCTTAATGGCTGCACCAGTTTATATTCCCACCATCATTGTATGAGGGTTCTTTTTCTTCACATCCTTTCCCCATTTATTTATGGACTTTTTGATGTTGACCCTTCTGACTGGTGTGAGATGATACCAGGTAGTTTTGATTTTCATTTATTTAATTATTAGCATTGTTGAGCATATTTTTCATATAACTTTTGGTCATCTGTGTTTTCTTTGAGGAAATGTCTAAATGTCTGTTTTAGATCTGCCCATTTTCTGATTGAGTTGTCTGTATTCTTGACACATACAAACAGCTCATAGAGCTCAAATTTGGAGATAAACCCTTGTTAGCCACATCATTTGCAAGTATTTTCTCCAGTTCTGTAGGTTATCTTTGTGTTTTCTTTATGGCTTCCTTTGCTATACAAAGCTTTTAAGTTTAATTTGGCTCCATTTGTTTATTTTTGTTTCCATTACTAGACATGTTGGCTGCAAATAGATTAATTTATTGTGAAAACTCATGAAATGGATAAAACATTAATAAATGTCCCTTTTATAGCTTATCTGATGATGTATTATTATTAGAGTTATTAAATATGCATTGGGTCTATTTGATTTGAGCACCCATTATTAGCTTGAAGATGGAGGGTCAATGTGTAAAGTATGAGAGAGAAGTTAACTCTAGCAATAATCAGTGAATTTAGAAATTGACCACAAGTCTAGATGATAATTGCAACCCAGGCTGCTAACTTGATTTAGCCTAGTGAGACTTCTAGCCTTCAGAAACTGTGAGATAGGGACTTCCCTAGTGGTCCAGTGGTTAAGACTCAAAGGTTGGGACCTGGGCCCCAGCCTGTAATTTACTTATCCAAGAGCCTTGACCCAACCACCTGAGGCTGTCCTCCCTGCCTTTGAAATCTTGCAGCTATTGCAATCCTGATAGATGTTTTAAAACTCTCTTTGGGGGCAAACTAACTTTTAGACACCACCATTCTGGACTCCTTTTTACTATTCTAACTATCTAACCAGAGGAAGTGGCAACCTACTCTAATATTCTTGCCTGAAAAATTCCATGGACAGAGGAGTTCATGGGATCGCAGAGTTGGACACAACTGAAGCAACTGAGTACACACACACATTCATTCTTATACTTCAGTACCCTTTACTGCTCCAGTAGAATCTCAGGGACATTCCCTGGTGAGATCTGGCAGTTCCTTTTGGTGAACTTACTTTCATTCTTATCAAGTTCAACACTCAGCCTGTTTATGTGACAATATAACAGTTGCTTGGGGCCTAGTACTTAGGAAAGTAGGTTTTGGGAGAATTACTTCTTGGACAATAAAATCCTTAAGCATCATCTGTGCATGAATGGGGGTGGTAGGATTGGGTGGGAGGATCCTACATCATGCTCCACAGAGATGGGTCACATCTTCAATCCCTGAATGATCTGCAGAGCAAAAACTTTCAGGGGCTTGGGTTTTATAAATCATGCCTTATTTTAGCATACAAACCAGCATTGGCAACATTTAAACATTTCTAGAGTTCTATGACCATGGCTCTCATCAGATCCTGAACTTTATACTCTTCTGAGTCTCTCTTCCACTGGAGGAGATATGGGGGCCATTTTTACATGCTACTAAATAGGATCCTAAGTTTTTACTTTGATCTCTAACTGTGTGTTAATTGCCTCTGGTTTCTTGTTAATCATCCCACCGCAGGACATTGATGTAGGTTAGTACATTTGTACTTAGTAAACAGGCACTCTTACTGCCCTTGGCAGGCATTATTTCCCCTATAAGTTTCAAATGCCTACATTATCTCACCAACCAGTCAAGTCAATGCTCACCACTTGGATATTTCCCAGTTTACCATTGATAAAATCTTCCAGAAATAGACCTGCAGCCTTGTGCACAATGTTTCAGGTTCCACTCAGGATGGAGTCTTCCTTTCCAAAGGCAGTCTTTGAACTTCATCTTAGAAAACCTAGTTTTCTTAGACCACTCCCATGATCACCTGTATTAGTCCAGCTCCTCTGAGAAGCACACTCCAAGAGGAGATTAGATATATACTATAAAAAAATAATTAAAAAAAAAAAACCTTTGACAGATAAAAGATGAAAAAGAGAAAAGCAGCCTATACTAATATCCTGGAGCTTGGCTCATAGTATCAGTCAGACCTTCCTGTTGCTGTAAACTTAGCCTGGGAGACACAAGTAAGATTAGTTGTTCCCCTCCTGAAAGGAACATTTCAGAGAACATTAGTACCAGTCAAGTCTATTTTGGGACTATGATCAGTTAACATAAAACAAGATGCCTCCATGCATTTGTCTGCTTGGGCTTTCATGACAAAATACCAAAGACTGGGCAGCTTTGACACAGAAATTTTCTCACAGCTGTAGAGTCTGGAAGTCCAAGGTAGAGATGCTGGCAGATTCAGTTGCTGGTGAGGCTGAGAGCCCAAGCCTTATGACCCTCTTTAGCCTTAATTACCTCCCTAATGGCGCTATCTCTAAAGACAGTAAGATTGGGTTTAGGCTTCAACATACAATTTCAGGAGAAACAGAGTGCATTTCATAAATCTCCATAGACCTACACATAAAAATCACAAAAAATTGTCAAAGTCAAAAATTACCAAACATCCCTGTGTCTTAATAAGTATATGTTTGATGTCTGGTTCTAGTTCCTGATAACATTTGGTCCCTCTACCTTATTTCCTGATGTGCTCCTTCTAAAACCCTGGGGGTCTCTGAAATGAAAAGTGTCTCTTTGTATGCTAATGAGGTGGATGCTGCCAATGGTTTCCTGGGTGGCTTAAGGATAGGGGTGCCAGGGAACTAACCATGTGATTAGAGGGTGGGAAACTTACTACCATCAGACCCCCACCCCCAGGTTGACTTTATCATCAATAGCCAATAACTGAGTCAACCATGATGTTTAATTAAGCTTCCATTACCCTGAAGAGAACTGGGAGAACTTCTACATTAGCAAGCTCATGGAGATTCTGGAAAGGTGGTACACCTAGAGAGGATATGAAAAAGGACTGATCCTGAGTTGCATCACTTTATAATAAGCCAGGAATTCTAGTAAGGTAATTATTTTGCTAAGTTCTGTGAGCTGTTCTAGCAAATCCTTGAACCTGAGGAGAAGGCTGTAGATATCACATATAGCCAGTTGATTTTGGAAGCACAGTTGACCACTTCGACTTGTAATGGTATCTGATGTGGGACAGGGCAGTCTTGTGGGACTGAGACTTTGTCCTGTGGAGTTAGCAATAACTCTGGGTAGACTATGTCACAATTAAGTTAAATTGTAGGACACACAGTTGGTGTCAAGAGAGTTAGTGAATTAGATGTCATGGGTAAAATACCCACACATCTGGTGCCAGAATTGCTGTGATTCGAATCTAGAACAGGTGTCTTATTTTTTTCCTTACAATGGTTCTATTTCAGTCAGTCTGAGTAATTATTGCTTCATAACAAGTTATAGCTTTATCTTTCTCTAATCTGCCCTTCCTGTAGATAAAATTTATTAAAAATACAATCATATAGTCACCCCTATCCCTGACAACATTCAATAGAGATATAAGCCATTCTTATATCCTGCCTTGAATCATGTAACACAAGTTCGGATCCTATAAGTTCTTTCTAATGCCTCATAATTGAGACATGCATCAGTTTCCCATGGTATGGATTTTTTTCTTGCTGGAAGGAGTAAAAAGGTAAATTTTCAACTGCAGGTATGTTCTTGGTAGTTTGTAACTACAGAGCACTTACATGGGAAAGAGAACCAGAGCAGGCCAAGAGAACCTTTGGTCCAGAATGCATTTCCAGTACTTATAAGAAGAGAGGAAAGGAAGGGGGATTGCTAGCAAGAGACTGAGAATTGAGTGCAGTTCTGAGGAAATCTTATCTAGGCAAATAGCTGAAGTAAAGATTACTCATTAGAGCCGTCTTTAATTTGGTAGAAACGGTTCAACCTTTGGTTGGGTGCGGTCCGGGAGAAGGGTCGCCACATTGTGAATGTTCAGATGAATCAAATGTAAGGCAGCTGACATTCATCATTCAGCTATGTTCGTCACACAGTTTCTGCTGAAGGCAGATTGCACTGGCACATCTCCAGGGACATATGAGTTTCAAGATTGAAGTTTTATCACTAATGACAGACAACACAGTTGGACAATGTTAACACAAATGATGGATGCAAAAGAAATTTTAAAATATATGAATGTTATAAGTTTATATCTGATTAGATATAGAGGTTTAGAAATAGGAGTAATCAATGGATAACATTAATTTCAAATTTCAAGAAGCTTGAAATCTGAGTAGAAGAGAATGGTAAAATCAAAACAGTAATAGAGGAAGAACAGTTGGTAGGAGGATATGATGGGCTGACTTTGAGATTCTGGAGGGACTTATAAATCAAAGTCGAAATTATAAATATGAAAAATACAGGGCTTCCCAGTTGGCTCCATAGTCACGTACAGATGTAAGAGCTGAACAATAAAAAGGGCTGAGCACCGAAAAATTGATGCCTTTGAACGGTGGTGTTGGAGAAGACTCTTGAGAGTCACTTGGACTACAAAGAGATCCAACCAGTCCATCCTAGGGAAATCAGTCCTGAATATTTATTGGAAGGACAGATGCTAAAGCTGAAACTCCAATACTTTAGACACCTGATGGGGAGAACTGACTCATTTGAAAAGACCCTGATGCTGGGAAAAATTGAAGGTGGAAGTAGAAGGGGACAACAGAGAATGAGATGGCTGGCTGTCATCACTGACTCAATGGACAGGAGTTTGAGTAAACTCTGGGAGTTGGTGATGGACAGGGAAGCCTGGTGTGCTGCAGTCCATGGGGTCGCAAAGAGTCAGACATGACTGAGCGACTGAACTGAACTGTTCTACTGTATCATTTAGGATGTGTCTGGAAGATCTGTCCCTTGATGTGACTGGGGTGTTGAAGTCCCCTACTCTTGTGTCAATTTCTCTCTTTATGTCTGTTAGTGTTTCTTTTATGTATTGGGTTAGCCAAAAAGCTCATTTGGATTCTTCCATAAGATGTTATGGAACCAACTCAATATATAGGTGCCCCTATTAATATACTACATGCATAGGTGTTAATGAGTGTAATATGCTCTTTTTGCATTGACTCTTTTATCATTATATAGTGTACCTTGTCTTTGCCGACTAAGGTTCGTCTAGGCAAGGCTATGGTTTTTCCAGTGGTCATGTATGGATGTGAGAGTTGGACTGTGAAGAAAGCTGAGTGCCAAAGAATTAATGCTTTTGAACTGTGGTATTGGAGAAGACTCTTGAGAGTCCCTTGGACTGCAAGGAGATCCAACCAGTCCATTCTGAAGGAGATCAGCCCTGGGATTTCTTTGGAAGGAATGATGCTAAAGCTGAAACTCCAGTACTTTGGCCACCTCATGCGAAGAGTTGACTCATTGGAAAAGACTCTGATGCTGGGAGGGATTGGGGGCAGGAGGAGAAGGGGATGACAGAGGATGAGATGGCTGGATGGCATCACTGACTCGATGGTGTCGCAAAGAGTCGGACAGGACTGAGTGACTGAATTGAACTGAACTGTCTTTCTTTATGGCCTTTGTTTTAAACCCCATTTTATCTAATGTAAGTATTGCTACTCCCACTTGTCATATTCATTTGTGTGAAATATCTTTTTCTATCCCTTCACCTTCAGGAGTTGGTGATGGATAGGGAGGCCTGGGGTGCTAAAGTCCATGGGTTTGCAAACACTGTACTAAACTGAACAGACTTTCCTGTGTCCCTCACCCTAAAGTGAATCTCTTCTAGGCAACATATTGTAAGTTCTTATTTTATTTAACCAATCTACCAGTCTGTGTCTTTTGATTGGAGCCTTTACTCCTTTGTCTCTTAAGAAAATTTGACACAAATAAATTTATCACCATATTAAACTGTGTTTTCCAGTTGATTTTGTGTTTTTCTTTGTTCTTTTTCCTTTTATAGTTTGATTTTATTTTGTATGATACATTTTCTTTTTGTGAATCTTTGGTGTGCTTTTGATTTGTGATTTTCTTGTTTTTCAAGTATATTATCCCATTAACATATCTACTTGCTTTAGACTGGAGAGTCATACAATCTTAAAATATTTTTTTAAACTTTTTTTAAAATGTATTTTTAATTGGAGCTTACTTGCTTTACAGTTGTGTTCTGCCATACAACAATGTAAATCAGCCATAAGTATACATATGTTTGCTCCCTCTTGAACCTCCCACCCCACACCAACCCCATGCCCCCCTTCTGTGTTGTCACAGAGTGCCATAATGAGCTCCCTATGTTATACAGCAACTCCCCTTTAGCTAGCTCTTTTACATACTGTAATGTGTATGTTTCAGTGCTACTTTCTATATTTATCCTACCTTCTCCTTCCCCTGCTGTTTATCATCAGTACCATTTTCTAGATTCTATTTATATCTGTTAATATATGATATTCTTACTCTGCTCCCTCACACGGTGTATTTTTTTTTAATAATTTTACATCTTTAATTTTATCCTTTTGCTGTTCATTATGGTTATCATTTCACAAAAATATCTTTTTAAATCCGTATAATGGTGTATTTAACTCTCTTACTTTTCAGTTGTGATTTTTCTATAGATTATCACTTCTTTTCTATTTAGAGAAGACCCTTCAATATTTTTTTAAGGTAAATTCAGTATTGCTGTATTCTTTACTTTTTGTTTGAGAAATTTTTTATTTCTCTTTCTGTTCTAAATGATCATCTTGCTGGATAGAGTATATAAGTTGCAGATTCAGGACTTTGAATATATCTTGCCACTCTGCTGGCCTGAAATCTCTATTTTTATATTGAAATCAGCTTATAGACTTATAGAAGCTCTCGTAATTAATTCCATTTTTCTGTTGCTGCCTCTAGAAACTTCTCTTCAATTTTTGCCATTTTAATTATAATATGTCTAGGTACAGGTCTGTTTAAGTTCATTTTGTTTGGGGCCCTCTGTGATTCCTGTACCTTGATATCTGTTTCAAGTTTTTCAGTTCAGTTCAGTCACTCAGTCGTGTCCAACTCTTTGCGACCCCATGAATCACAGCACACCAGGCCTCCCTGTCCATCAACAACTCCCAAAGTTTACCTAAACTCATGTGCATCAAGTCAGTGATGCCATCCAGCCATCTCATCCTCTGTCGTTCCCTTCTCCTCCTGCCCCCCATCCCTCCCAGTAACAGGGTCTTTTCCAATGAGTCAACTCTTTGCATGAGGTGGCCAAAGTATTGGGGTTTCAGCTTTAGCATCAGTCTTTCCAATGAACACCCAGGGCTGATCTCCTTTAGGATGGACTGGTTGGATCTCCTTGCAGTCCAAGGGACTCTCAAGAGTCTTCTCCAACACCACAGTTCAAAAGCATCAATTCTTCGGCACTCAGCTTTCTTCACAGTCCAAACTCACATCCATACGTGACCACTGGAAAAAACAAAGCCTTGACTAGACAGACCTTTGTTGGCAAAGTAATGTCTCTGCTTTTCAATATGCTATCTAGGTTGGTCATAGCTTTCCTTCCAAGTAGTAAGCATCTTTTAGTTTCGTGGCTGAAATCACCATCTGCAGTGATTTTGGAGCCCCACAAAATAAAGTCTGACACTGCTTCCACTGTTTCCCCATCTATTTCCCATGATGTTATGGGATCAGATGCCATGATCTTCTTTTTCTGAATGTTGAGCTTTAAGCCAACTTTTTCATTCTCCTCTTTCACTTTCATCAAGAGGCTTTTTGGTTCCTCTTCACTTTCTGCCAAAAGGGTGGTGTCATCTGCATATCTCAGGTTATTGGTATTTTTCCCGGCAATCTTGACTCCAGCTTGTGCTTCTTTCAGCCCAGCATTTCTCATGATGTACTCTGCATAGAAGTTAAATAAGCAGGGTGACAATATACAGCCTGACGTACTCCTTTTCCTGTTTGGAACCAGTCTGTTGTTCCATGTCCAGTTCTAACTGTTGCTTCCTGACCTGCATACAGGTTTCTCAAGAGGCAGGTCAGGTGGTCTGGTATTCTCATTTCTTTCAGGATTTTCCACAGTTTATTGTGATCCACACAGTCAAAGGAGAATTTTTAGGTTTGGTAAATTTTCATCCATGAGTTCTTCAAATATCGTTTTTATCCCCTTTTCTCTTTCTTCTCCCTCTGAGATCACTATTATGTGTCATTTGAGATGTGTTATAATATCCACAATGTCTTATATATTGCTTTCATTTGTTTTTAATTTGCTTTTCTGTCTGCTGTCCTGATTGGTTGATTTCCACTATTCTGTCTTCCAGATCACTTATTCATCAAGATCCATATTTTTAAATGTAATGTTCTGGTGATTTTGATGATCAGCCTAATTTAAGAATAAATATACTACTAAAAATATCCTCAATGATATTTGCATGATATTAATAATATAATGAGAATAGAGATTTACCTGACATGGATACACCTTCAGTGTCAGAACATGTTTGAACATTGCTGAATTTAGTCTTGCAACATTGTGGGACATCTGTTTCAAAACTAGATATTTCCTGTAGAGGCCAAGTATATGTGATATAATGCCAGGTTGTTAGAGACTGTAACCCAGAGATTCTTCAGGAAATTAGGTGGTGAGGAAAGTAATTGGAAGTTTATACTCAAACTAAATTAAAGAGCATAATTGTCTTATATTCTAGCATTTATTGGAAACAAAAGAATGGAGCCTATATATTCCTTTGCCAAGACAGGATTCCCTGGAGATTGTCCTTCTTAGGGGCTGACATGTTCTGAGTGGGTATGGAGTGGGGCACCTGCTACTTGGGATTATAGGCAAGTTGTGCCAGAACCTAGAAACAATAATCGTGACTAGAACATTTAGTCTGGATTGGAACATTTACTTGAGTGTTAAGCAATGAAGATTATTTGCAAAATTCTTGGGTTGCAGTAGGAGCCACACTTTCTGCAAAACTATCAATTTCTCAAGATTGAAAGCAGCAATTATTGGTTAAACACTGTTTTATTGAATGAGACTGTTAAGTGTACTGAAAAACATTCAACATGTTTGGACTCTCAACTACAGATTCTTAAGTCAGGGCTTCAATGTCAAGTGTTTGCGTAAAGACTGTATTCCATGAACTCTTTCTTCCCTGCTCAAATTTCACCAGTTATAAAGTATGCCATACTCTCCCAATATTTTATCTCTTTTCTCTTTGCTTTTATCTCTTTACTGTACCTCTCAGCCAATCCTGTTTCATCCTTGTGCACACTGGCAAAGCGTCAGCAAGCACACACATGGAAATGACACTCATACGCAAACAAAGTCCTGAATTCTCACAAAAATAAAGAAGAAAACACGGTTTTGTAAGAATCACTGAAAATAAAAATGGGTAACAACGAAATCTAGTTTGCATTCTCTAGTCTTTATTTGCTGTATACTCTTCTGAACTCATTAAGCAATATTGCATTGTGGTTTCTTATAGTAATTATACTGTTACCCAATAATCATCTGAAGTACTGTGTCTTGTACTGAATATAAAGCAGATTCTCCCAAATTATAAAAATTATATGCATCAGAGTTAATATTCCAGCAAAAATGCCCATATTTTAGCTACTTATTACAACTCACTATGTTTTTGATTTTATATCTCACTAATAAGTGACCTCCTGCATCTATTTTTTGACCCTATCAGCCAAACAGAATTTCTACCAATGGATGATAAAGAAGAAATGAAGATTATCTTTCTTATCCACTGTTGGTGCTCTTCCAGTATGCTTGCTATGGTATTCAAATATGCAGCAAGCCTAGGATCCCTTAACTATTTTCTGGTTCAGTTCCTTTGCTGAATCAAATGTTTTCTCAAAACCTTTCAGCCTCTTTCCTCCTCTGCAGTAACAGTCTCTCTTCCATTGGACTGTGATCTGTTGTTTACATGCCAGATTTTTTAAGCCACTGATTTAAGCTGGCTGCTGCAGGAAAATTCAAGGAACAGTTTGATCAGTAAAATAGGTAGTCATGCTTCAATTGTGCTTTGCTCTCTTACTTGGTAACAAGCCAGATTGAAAAGCAAAATAGTCTGGGAAAACATAAACGATTGCCTAGGCTAGATTACATAGTATTTTAGGAAACAGAAGCTCCGGTAGCGTGCAATTTTAAATTTGCAATAATGGACATCTTACTTTGTGAGACTTTGCTATTATGGATAGACTATGATATAATAGAGAATAGAGGAAGGGATCTAAAAATAATTCATTTCTTTGTGCTGGTATCTATGCAGCAATTCTGTTGTTTAAAACTCTTGCCACTTTGTCTGGGGAAACCAATTAGATATAGGAAGACTTTTGAATGGTACACACAAATCTAGCTAGGTTCATTTCTTTGTAAAAGGCATGATAAGAAGAAAGGAGTGAAAAGACATCTGGAGTTTGTGTGTGGGGGTGACAGGTAGCTCAAAGGCTAAGTAAAAAGATACAGTTCCAGCAATCATCACTGTTGAAATTTAATGCATATTAGTGTGCTCTTCATACCTTGATTTCCTTTTTTGTATCTAATAGCATCTTTCAAAGAGTGTCAAATTACTGTATCATATGAAAATAATCATTCAAGTTTCCTACTTTTGGAAAAACAAAAGAAAATACACACACACACATCTTGTCTCTTTTTAGATGCTTGAGAATTTTTTTTAAATAATGAAAATGTCAGCATTTTAAAATGCAAACTTTATTTTCAATAAGTTTAGTACTTGCATGCTAAAATCATCACCAAGCTAGATTTTGGCATAGTGAGTACTTGGAGGGCAGTGACATTTCAAAACCATTTTTCTTTAATATATCATGGACTCAATTTCCAAGAGATTGCCTAATTTAATTTCAGAACAATTCAGTGCCTCCCAAGATCTCCATCCCAGCTGTCCCTCATAAGTATGCTCTAGCCTGTGTTGAATGTTCCAGTACACAAATTTAGGGAACTCTGGGAAATCTTAACAGAATACAGACAGTAGAAGTGTAACTTATGAAAAGTTGCTGGTTCAGTGAGCTAAATCATATTCTTATATGGGGGAGAGTAGGATTTTAGGGGGAAAAATTGGAAAACTTTAACAAGTTCCATTTCATGATGTGGACAAAATGTTACAGTTCATAATTTTCAGGTGAGTGATTTTAGATACATGCACACAAAATAATCAGGGGAAATAGTGGTCAATACGTTGTGTTCAATGACTTGTACCTCAGTTGACGAGTAGGTAATTAAAGGCAGAAAGAAGAAAAGCCAAAGAGGGTAAAAAATGCACTACAGTTTTATAACAATAGGAACACTGAATTGGGAATTAGCACATGGGAATTTGTTATAAGTCATAAGTTATTGATTGTGACAACAAAACAAATTATTTCCCCTTTTTTAGTTCTTGGTGTCTTCAAGTTTGAATTCAGGAATTTGGAACCTTTATTCCTGATAGGTTTCACCCAGAAATCTAATTATTCCTTCCTAAGTAATATCTATTTTTCTTTCCTTTTTCTTTATAAATTCTGAATTAAAACCCTCTAGCCTTGTGACCAATTAAATATTTTACATTTAGGAAATAAACCCTTAGAAACTAAAAGAGACTGATTTCAATTACCCTTCAATTTTCTGTTTTTCAGTCCTATGAATTATAATTTATGAGATTAAGACAAATGGTTAGAATTTCATGAAACTAAGGGATGACGGGGAACATAAAAATGTAAAGTGGTATTTTTAAAATGAAAGTGTAATTTTTTAAAGTGTAATTAAAATAAAAATTTTCTTGTAATTCTGGGAGATGTATAAAAGGTTCATAAAAGTTTATTTTCATGTAAAATGAATGTGCTGGAGTCATGGGGAATTTGTGACTTTTAAACCCAGGCAGCTGGGCCATTCATGCCTACAATCACTTTTGGCTGTACTTTTTTATTTCATCCATAATGTCTCCCAGTTAATAATTATGGATTATGTTACCCTGATAAAATATATCTAGAATCCTACTTGATTGTTTTAATTCTGTCTTTATTAAGTATACTGTGATTTTTCTAGTAAGAATTTAATATAATTTTTCATCTCTGAATACAGCATTTGATCAAGTTGTTGAAAAGACTTGGCCTCATAAATCTGTTTTCCTCACCATCACCTCAAAATCCCCACATGTCTGCCTTGTGCAGATGGAATCACAGGAGCAAATGGGAAGGTGGGGTTTGGTCTTTTGCTGAGTTTGATGTGGTTGTTTCTTTTAGGACAAGCTATTTCCTGTAAAGCGGCTTTTTTCACTGTTTTGCTAACATTTATTTTCTGAATCTCTCTGTTTATTTTCAAATAACATTGGAAGGGAAACAATCCTTCTGAAGGCCAAAAATTTTGTAAGCATAATATAACAAAGCCTATTTTTATTTTCCATGAATGGCACTTGAGTACTTAGTTGTGAATCTGTCCATCCACTGTTCCAAGTGGTTTCTGATTTTGCCAAAGTCATAAAGTACCAGACCTATCTCAGAGGTTATTTGCTCTTTCTGTGCTGGAAGTAGGCCTGCAGGTCAAAATGTAATAAAATAAAAATATACACCTCATCATCTAAAACTAGAGAAAGTATTATGTCGCAGACGGCAGAAGCTTAAGGACCTATTAAATTGATGTGAAAATTAATTTAAAAAGCAGATGAATAGCTTTGATGGACATTCCTCTGCCAGTTTGGCACTTTCACTTGAGTTATATTAATTTTCTTGCAAGTGGTGAGTATGGTGATGAAAGGAAGTTACAGGTAAGTGAATAGCACATAGGTACTAAAGGCAAGAGACTGAGGCAGATGTGGATTTGTTGCTGAACTGAAAAGCTCAGAAAATGCTCCCTTGTCCATAGAATTCTCCAGGCAAAAATACTGGAGTGGGTTGCTGTTTCCTTCTCCAGGGGATCTTCCTGACCCAGGGATTGAACCCCCATCTCTTAAGTCTCCTGCATTGCAGGCAGATTCTTTACCATCTGAGCCAACAGGGAAGCCCTCTATAACAACTACACCATTTAAATAAAATTAAAAATATTTATCGAATATGCATATGAAGTGATATTGATTTGATATACTTGTGCTCACAAATCAAACATACGTAATGTGTAGAATTAGGCTAGTCAATAATTTTGTGATATATATGTTTTTTTCATAATCTCATTAATTATAAATACATGAGAAAGATTTCAGTTCTGTGAAGTCAAGAGCTTATATATTTTATGCAAAAAAAACATGTTGTAGATTAGATACTTATATCTGTATAAAGAAAGAAGGCCAGAGAAGAAATAAATCCAGGTAAAATAAGATCCTTTATTTTCTTAACTGATTTAAAAGATAACTGCTTAGCTAAAGAGATCATTGTAAAAATGCATTGGATTGTAATAGCATTTGTTCAAGTGAATTGAATGACAGCAATGTCAATACATGGGCAAGAAGAATTTATTTATTATTAAGTTCCTTCAATTCAGGTGAAGTGACAGTGTTATTTGTAGCTTGATTTAGAGTAGTTACATAGTGAACTCTAAGGCATGTATTAAAAAATTGATAATAAATTGGTATTCCAAAAGGACATATGAAGGAATCATTTAAAATGCTCACTTTACACCACAAGAAGGCAGAAATAGTGGCAAACATAGTAGACATCAATATATTAATAATCACTTTAAATATGAATGGTGCAAATATAATAAAAAGATACATTTTGGCAAACTGACTTTAAAAAGAAGAACCAATTACTGTTGGCCCTCTGTTTCCATGGATCTCTGCCACCACAGATTTATTAAACCACAGATTGATCCATGGATACAGACAGCCATCTGTATAGTCCACTTTACATAAGGGACTTGAGCCTAAGTGGCTGTTTATATCCTTGGGGAGTCTTGGAACCAATCTCCCCCACAGAATCAGAGGGATGATGGTATATCCTGTTCACAAAAGGTCTGCTTTAGATATGAATACTTACTCATATAGGTTAACCTGTACATGCATTAGAGACTCTCTCCAATTTGAGAATAATTCCACCTTCCACCAAATAGCCCCCTTTCTAGTCCCAAAATTTTCCAAGCTCTGTCACACATCAAGAAATTTTGATACATTGGTTCTTATCTCTGTGATGCTTATCCCTTTGCCTTTCTCATTGACCATATCCTTCTCATTCACCTTGTTGATTTCTCTATATATCCAATTATATATTTATAACTGTATTTTGTTTGTTAATTGAGTTGCTTTTTCTTTATCTCTTTTAGTGGACCTAACCTCATGAGAACAAAGACTAGGTTTGTCTTGCTTACTGAAATAATTCCATAAGTTAGATTAAGTGCTTAAGTTTATCAGTTCAAGGTAGATGTGAATCGAATAACTTGTGATATTAATTGAAAAAATGACTTTTTGTGCATTCCATGATTAACATGGCTTAATATGTAATATTTTTATTTTGCCTTAACAACATTAACAACAAAAAGTATCTGAGAGGCACAATGGGAAAGGAGAGCTGAGAGATATGTGGAGATGATTTTTCCTTTAATCACATGCAAAAAGAGATTGCTTCATCCTCCTACAACAGAAACCTCAAAGTTCAGGTGCTGTGCTGGTATAAATTAGGCCTAAATTCTGTAAAGAGAGAAAATTCTTTGGTTCTTTGTTCTCAAAGATCCTTACCAGGGACACACATGAGAAGCCAGAGCCTACTGAATGTGAGTGCTATTAACTATGGAACTATTGACTCACACACAACAAAGGCATTTCGTAAACTGAAGTGACATTAGATTTCCAACTCTGTGGGACATAAATGAATTAAGAAGAAATATTTCACTTTGATTTCCCTTGCATGCTATGGGAAATTCAGCAGTGTTTGTTATGTGGTGATTGCAGTGAAGAGGAAGTCAGGTCGGCTCTCCCTCCACTGTCACCACTTCAGGATGTAAGTAACCATGACAGCATTCACCCATCCTTAAAGCTTTTAAGAGAATTTGAGATTAGGGTTGAGGAGAAAATCCAGGTGTTCTTCTAAAAGTTAGAATAACACAAAAGAGGAAAAAAGACATATTCATAAGACAGACTACGCTTTTGGTGAAATACAACAAATTCCATACTCATAAGAGTTAATATATTAGTTACTATTGTTGAAGAATTGGCAAGAAAAGATTTTCTCAAATCTGGCTACACAGCACTTAATTTTCTTTATAGTCAGGAATCATAGCAATGATATTAGAGATAATTTGAATACATACTGAGGAAACAGTTTGGTAACAAGGAAAATAAAGTTTAGGTAACAAGAAGAATATATGTATTTTGCTTAGCCTGGGTACTGGAAATTTCCAAAAGAGCTGTTTTTAGATAAAATTACTTTTATGGCTCAAAAATCTAATGTTTTTACCTTATATGCTGGCCATTTACTCTGTGTGAATTTCTTTCTTTCTTTCTTTTTTCTTTTTTTAAATAAGCTGTTGTATTTCAAAACATGTTTTAAATATTTAGCTTGAAATAACAGGTTTATTTTTATTAAAGTGAGAGACTCAGTCAAAAGTAGAAACAAATGATAAACTTTCAGGCTTTGGGAAATCTATTGACAGACGTTTGTTCATCAGCATATATATCCTTAACCTGAGCACATAGCTTGGCCTTTTTTTTTAATTTATAGAACAGGAACTCCATGGTAAGGTTTTTCAGCTTTTTTCTTCTTTAAAAAGGGAAAGAAAGGAAAGATAACTGCCTTATTCTGATTGAAATTTATACTGATGGACTAAAAACACTTCAGAGATAAATTAACATTTCAGTTCAGTTCAGTCACTCAGTCGTGTCCTACTCTTTCTCACCCCATGGACTGCAGCACACTAGGGCTCCCTGTCCATCACCAGCTCCCAGAGCTTACGTAAACTTATGTCTACTGAGTCGGAGATGCCATCCAAGCATCTCATCCTCTGTCGTCCCCTTCTCCTCCAGCCTTCTATCTTTCCCAGCATCAGGGTCTTTTCCACTGAGTCAGTTATTTTCATTAGGTGGCCAAAGTATTGCAGTTTCAGCTTCAACATCAGTCCTTCCAATGCACATTCAGGAGTGATTTCCTTTAGAATGGACTGGTTGGATCTCCTTGCAGTCCAAGGGACTCTCAAGAGTCTTCTCCAACACCACAGTTCAAAAGCATCAATTCTTCGGCGCTCAGCTTTGTTTATAGTCCAGCTCTCACATCCATACATGATTACTGGAAAAACCATAGCTTTAACTAGATGGACTTTTGTTGGCCGAGTAATGTCTCTGCTTTTTAATATGCTGTCTTGGCTGGTTATAGCTTTTCTTCCAATTATAGGTTAAGAAGACAAATATATGCCCTCAAAATTATTAATAAAGTACGCAAAGCCAGTGGAAAAGGAGAGATACTCAGAACAATCCCAAAGATGAAAATTAAGATATTTTTCTGAAAACAATGTAAAAAAAAATTTCCATGTATGACTTTTTAATGGTTAAATTTAAGGAGTAAAAAATATTTCATTTTCAACAAGAAACTGTGTTATGTACTATATTTTATTCATTATACTCTAAAGTATGGTCATAACATCCAGTGGTCTAAATCATTTAAAAAACCCTTTGTGAATTCATAGAAGTACACAGATACATTGTCATAGATATTCTATTCTGGGCTACTGACTTTATGGAATGAGGAATGAGGCATGATTGTCATAGGAAAGTTGATTAAATTTGCATGTAAATTGAAAACTAATTGTGACTTGTTCATTTTTGTTGGTGCATTTCATTTATTCTGAGCAAAGATATATAGTGAAGGTGAGTCCTATTTTAAGGTGATTTTTCTATAGTTTTGCCCAAAAAAGATTCATATGACCTTTTGAAATGAATATAGTACAATCTCACATCAAATGAGAAAAATTTCCAGCACCCCTGAAATGTAGACAGGAGATAAATACTCACATTCACAATACCTATTACTGACATATATCTACTACAGACTTAATATTTACTAATTCCAAAGAATATACATACAAATATAAACTGATCTGAGTACTTTCAAAGTTCTCAGATTCTTACTAGCTGTTGTTGCAGTATGTGTATATATATACACAGAGACATATATATCTTGCTTGCTTTAATATAGTAAGTTACAGTTTGTTTTATTGGCCATACATATAAAAAAATGTGTGGCAAATAAAGTCAACTTAAAAAAATACATTCTGGACTTATTTGAAAACATAATAAATTTGTATAGAGAGATTGATTTCTATCATTTATATATATTGGCAGACAGATAACTTAATTTTCTTATGATTTGTATGAGAAACCTCAGCCTTATAGATCTTAAAAGTTTAAGTACCTTACATGAGCATTTGAGCTCTCCGTGGAACAAGTGATGGCAACAATGGAAAAATGAACCTGCAAATCTGTGTAATGTATTTTAGTATACCACATTTATAAACCTACTAGTATTCTCCCTGGAAAGTACCTGATAGTATACAGGGTATTATGTTTAAATTAGAAAAGCTAAAAGTCACTATCAATTGAACATGATTCTCTTAATATCAATAACTAGACATAAATTTGTAATCCTTCACATAAACACTGGCTTTGGGATATAGAAGTTCTTAGAAGATGCACCTTGTCAAACGTTTCAAAGTGTTAGATATGCTAAGATTGAACTACATTTTTCTGCCCAACTGGTTACCATTATATCAAAAAGCAGTCTTTTTCTGGTATATTTTTAATTGAAGTTACAGTACTCTCTAAAAACTGAGAATAAAAATGTTATTTAGAACCATATTCAGCTATCAAGATATTTTCTAACTAAAAGGAATCATTTAAATCAGTTTCTCCTACTAGTCATTGTTCAGTTTCAGTTCTACAGGAGACATTTCAAAATAAAATGCAATGGAATGTGAAACCACTACCCTGTCTTTAAAAAAATTGTTATATTTGACATGATACATTTTGTAAAATGTAAGGTATATAACATACTACTTAGACTTATTTATATATTGTAATATGATTTCCATTGCTGCTGCTAAGTCGCTTCAGTCGTGTCCGACTCTGCGCGACCCCATAGACGGCAGCTTACCAGGCTCCTCTGTCCGTGGGATTCTCCAGGCAAGAATGCTGGAGTAGGTTGCCATTTCCTTCTTCATGATTTCCACTGAAGCAATATTTATCAGACCGTTTGACTATAGTATGTACTACTGTGTATATTTATTACACTGTGCCTGAGATATCTATACTTTACTTACTGTTTCAGAAAAAAAAAAAAAAAAAGCGTCATGAATTTGCATGTTATCCTTGTTCAGGGACCATGCTAATTTGTATTCTAATTTTAGTCTATGTGGTGTGGAAGTGAGCACTTGATATACTACCTTGAGTTACTGCAAATAAGATAAACTCTAATGAGCAGGTAATATATTAAAAGTCAAGGTAGTAGACTTTTTGCTCAAATAAACTCTTAAAAATATGAAGAAATCAAGGTAGTGGACTGTGATAACTGGTAACTGGTACAAAAATATAATTTATTATGTGTTTCTTAATTTAGAAGCATATTCAAAAAAGAAAAAGCCGTAAAGTTTCAGTAGAATTTCAGGGAGGATATTTACTGAAATAAAACCAGTAATGATGTGATTTTTGTACTATGCGTATATATATATATATATATTTTTTTTCTTTTTAATATTTACTCTACCTACTACTGACATAGACTAAGTAGTAATCACTATTCTTTGATTTTGGATTTGGCTATGTAACTTGCTTTGGCTAACTGGACTTTGGCAGATATGACAGAAGCTGAGAATTTCTCTCTTACATCTCTTTCACAACTATAGGAATATCATGCCCAGACTGGCTCTTGGGTGCAGGAGAAAGATACAAACTCTGGAAGCAGAAATAATTGCTCCTGTGTTTTCCTAGTCTAGACCTACTCTGAATAAATAACAGTGATTTTAACACAGTGAGTTTTAAAAATGTTGCAACGTTTATATGGCATAGCTAACTGATTGTACTGAGTTCAGAACACACTGAAAAATTCACATTTTTAAACATTATTTTGACATACTAGATTTCCTTAGCCTAGTATTATCACACACTGTTTAAAGCTTATCTTTCATGATCCTCTTCAAATGCCACTTTTCTCTGAAAGCAGCAATTATTTATCAACTTATATCAATTTTCCAGAACACAGCTTTTGTATTGTTTTGCAACACTAATAGATTATACCCTGTATTATAACTATCTGTGTATTTTTCATATATCCACTTCTGGACTGTACCTGTGAAGAGTGGTTTGGATCTCACTATTCTTCATTTTTAGAATCTAGATATTGGTTATTATGCATATTTCATGAATATTTTTGTAAGAAATATATAGGAAAAATGTATTTTGGAGTCCTAATCAAAAATAAAACCTTATTATTGCTTTATTAGAGGGGTAAGATAGGAAAATATGTAAATTATTAAAACAGCAAATATAAGCATAACTTAAACACATTACATATCAGTTTTGGACTCTTTGGCTTGCAGAGTTGAGGGCTCCTTAGTTGGTTTGACTTGATATGATCAAGTGTTTTCCTTCCTTTAGTGTGATTAGAAAAACCTCTTGTCTAACTCACTGATATTGAGGAGATATCTTCCTATATCGTAGCAAAACATTTGTTTAATGTACAAATGCTCTTATCCTGATGATAATGGAGTATTTTTTAAGCTACATTATTAAAATGCCTTAATGTATTTCTCCTGCTACAACTCTAGAATCCAATTCTAAATGTATCTAAATGGAGAATGGCATTTAGAATCCAGGAGCTGGACTCTGGGTGTGCTTGTTATTACACGGGTGCTATCCCACAAATAAACATGTCCAAATTTATATATCTAAGTATTTTGTGTGGATATAAATATATATCTCCACAATTGACCTTTGAACACAGGGATTGGGGTGCTAACCCTCATGCAGTCAAAAATCCTAGAATAAATTATAATTGGCCTTCTGAATTCACAGCTCCCCATCCATGTATTCAATCAATGATAGATCCTGTAGTATAACATAGTATTTATTGAGAGAAATCTGAATTTAAGTGGACCTATGCATTTCAAGCTCATGTTGTTAAAGGGTCAACTGTATACATACAATGCATGTTATGAGTGATATAAATTCATCATGCTTCTGCTGATGCTAAGTGACTTCAGTCATATCCAACTCTGTGCAACCCCATAGATGGCCCACCAGGCTCCTCCATCCCTGGGATTCTCCAGGCAAGAACACTGTAGTGGATTGCCATTACCTGCTCCAAAATTCATCATCATATATATATATATACATACATATGTATAAATTTGTATTAAAGTTGAATTCATATCCAAAATCACAGAGTTAAATGTAGCTGCCTACTTTCTTTACTTGTGAATTACTTCTTTAGCAGTGAGAAACCTGGTTCTTCTATGCTACAAGATATTTGAATAACTGCAGTACATATGCAAAACAATTTAAGAATTGCTACCTATATTCCCACATTCCTGCTTGAAACATATTTATTCAACAGTATTCAGGCAAGATATTGTTTTCTGAAGTTAGTAAAATATATTTTTCCCTTGTTCTGAACAGCATATAAATAATAGTTGTTCATTTGTTAGTATTGGTATTTCATTTTTAATTTCCCCACATCCTAATTGATTTTAACTGTTAATTTATTTGGGGAGTATGTTAATTGTATATGAAATATGGCTATGGCTCTGAAGTTTGAACTACACAAAAGATAAAGAGAAATATCACTTCCTCCTCATCTCTGCTATCATATTACCGATATTTGCTCTTTTCCATTTTGTTCCTATCCACCTCCGATAGGAAACCAAACACTTTAGCTTCTGGTTTATCCTTCCATCAGTGTCAGAAAATACATTCTCAATAAAAAGGTGCAGGCTTATTGAAAAACACAGGTGCCAAACCGAAGTAGCTATTAACAATTTCAACAGCAAAATAAATACAGTAGACCTTGATTTTTACCCAGAAAGCTGAAATAATTGTGAATTAATTAATATATAGGTACCACTTTTAAAATATATATTAACCAAAAAAGAAAAACAATATGTGTAGAGTGGAAGAAATAGGAGGATCAACAACACCAGTAGTAACATAACAGAAATTTGAGCCTTGTGAAGTGGCATGTTAAGAACTCAACATTAGCCCTGTGATATTTTTGACAAGAAAATACATAGTAGTGAAGAAGTCTCACACTCAACCAAATTCACTTACATTAGACACAGTGTTATCAATATTCTTTGAAAGTGTCTAGGTAATGAAATACAAACTCTAAGTAGTGTACAGACTAAAACTAAGGAGAAGTAACTAAGTGCAATGTGGGATCCTGGATCTGGTCTTGGAGCGAAAAGAAATGTTAGTAGAAAAACTGATGAAATGTGAATAATGTCTTTAGTTTATTTCATAGTATTATACCAGTGTTCATCTTCTGGTTCTAACAGTTACACTTTGTTATATAAAATGGAAATATTAGAGAAATCTAGAGGAGGGATATATGAAAACTCGGTACAAATTTTTAACTATTCTCTAAAGCTTTAAAAATATCTCTAATTTTCTTGTGATTCAATTACTTTATTAATATTTATCAAAATTGTGGGTAGCTTTAAATATATAATACCTTTCATGTCAAAATTTGGAGTGGGATCTAGTCATTTGATTCCAAGTTCAATAATCTTTCCAATACTCTATGTTCTTCCAAATTTTCTAGGGATATTTTGCTCACAGTGCAATTGATTTGCTAATACATTGTACCTCAAGCCTATTGTTAGGCATTATAAAATATGGGGCTCTTTTTTTTCTTTTTTAAGTAAACTCAAAATGGATTAAAGATCTAAATGTAAGACCAGAAATTATGAAACTCCTAGAGGAGAACATAGGCAAAACACTCTCCGACATAAATCACAGCAGGATCCTCTATGACCCACCTCCCAGAATTCTGGAAATAAAAGCAAAAATAAACAAATGGGATCTAATTAAAATTAAAAGCTTCTGCACAACAAAGGAAAATATAAGCAAGGTGAAAAGACAGCCTTCTGAATGGGAGAAAATAATAGCAAATGAAGCAACTGACAAACAACTAATCTCAAAAATATACAAGCAACTTACACAGCTCAATTCCAGAAAAATAAACGACCCAATCAAAAAATGGGCCAAAGAACTAAATAGACACTTCTCCAAAGAAGACATACTGATGGCTAACAAACACATGAAAAGATGCTCAACATCACTCATTATCAGAGAAATGCAAATCAAAACCACAATGAGGTACCACTCCACACCAGTCAGAATGGCTGTGATCCAAAAATCTGCAAGCAATAAATGCTGGAGAGGGTGTGGAGAAAAGGGAACCCTCCTACACTGTTGGTGGGAATGCAAACTAGTACAGCCACTATGGAGAACAGTGTGGAGATTCCTTAAAAAATTGCAAATAGAACTACCTTATGACCCAGCAATCCCACTGCTGGGCATACACACCGAGGAAACCAGAATTGAAAGAGACACATGTACCCCAATGTTCATTGCAGCACTGTTTATAATAGCCAGGACATAACAACTTAGATGTCCATCAGCAGATGAATGGATAAGAAAGCTGTGGTACATATACACAATGGAGTATTACTCAGCTGTTAAAAAGAATTCATTTGAATCAGTTCTGATGAGATGGATGAAACTGGAGCCGATTATACAGAGTGAAGTAAGCCAGAAAGAAAAACACCAATACAGTATACTAACACATATATATGGAATTTAGAAAGATGGCAATGACGACCCTGTATGCAAGACAGGAAAAAAGACATAGATGTGTATAACAGACTTTTGGACTCAGAGGGAGAGGGAGAGGGTGGGATGGTTTGAGAGAATGGCATTCTAACATGTATACTATCATGTAAGAATTGAATCGCCAGTCTATGTCTGATGCAGGATACAGCATGCTTGGGGCTGGTGCATGGGGATGACCCACAGAGATGTTATGGGGAGAGAGGTGGGAGGGGGGTTCATGTTTGGGAACACATGTAAGAATTAAAGATTTTAAAATTTAAAAAAAAAAAAAAGAAAGAAAGTTCATATGCCCTTTATTCTTGACTCTTCTAAAAATAACCCCTAAAATCCTCCATTTAATTTTGTGGTTATTCAATATTTATTTATTTGTTTATTTATTTTAAATATAAATTTACTTATTTTAATTGGAGGTTAATTACTTTACAATATTGTATTGGTTTTGCCATACATCTACATGTATCCACCACAGGTATACATATGTTCCCCATCCTGAAACCCTCTCCCTCCTCCCTCCCCATACTATCCCTCTGGGTCATCTCAGTGCACCAGCCCCAAGCATCCTGTATCATGCATTGAACCTAGACTGGCAACTCGTTTCATATATGATATTATACATGTTTCAACGCTATTCTCCAAAATAATCCCACCCTCTCCCTCTCCCACAGAGTCCGAAAGACTGTTCTATATATCTGTGTCTCTTTTGCTGTCTTGCATACAGGGTTATCGTTACCATCTTTCTAAATTCCATATATATGCATTAGTATACTGTATTGGTGGTTTTCTTTCTGGCTTACTTCACTCTGTATAATAGATTCCAGTTTCATCCACCTCATTAGAACTGATTCAAATGTATTCTTTCTCATGGCTGAGTAATACTCCATTGTGTATATGTACCACAGCTTTCTTATCCATTCATCCACTTATGGACATCGAGGTTGCTTCCATGTCCTGGCTATTATAAACAGTGCTACAATGAACATTGGGGTACACGTGTCTCTTTCTATTCTGGTTTCCTCAGTGTGTATGCCCAGCAGTGAAATTGCTGGGTCATAAGGCAGTTCTATTTCCAGTTTTTTAAGGAATCTCCACAGTGTTCTCCATAGTGGCTGTACTAGTTTGCATTCCCACCCACAGTGTAAGAGGGTTCCCTTTTCTCCACACCCTCTCCAGCATTTATTGCTTGTAGACATTTGGATCACAGCCATTCTGACTGGCGTGAAATAGTACCTCATTGTGGTTTTGACTTGCATTTCTCTGATAATGTGTGATGTTGAGCATCTTTTCATGTGTTTGTTAGCCATCTGTATGTCTTCTTTGGGGAAATATCTATTTAGCTCTTTGGCCCATTTTTTTGATTGGGTCATTTATTTTCCTGGAATTGAGCTATAGGAGTTGCTTGTATATTTTTGAGATTAGTTGTTTGTCAGTTGCTTCATTTGCTATTATTTTCTCCCATTCAGAAGGCTGTCTTTTCACCTTGCTTATAGTTTCCTTTGTTGTGCAGAAGCTTTTAATTTTAATTAGATCCCATTTGTTTATTTTTGCTTTTATTTCCAATATTCTGGGAGGTGGATCATAGAGGATCCTGCTGTGATTTATGTCGGAGAGTGTTTTGCCAATGTTCTCTTCTAGGAGTTTTATAGTTTCTGGTCTTATGTTTAGATCTTTAATCCATTTTGAGTTTATTTTTGTGTATGGTGTTAGAAAGTGTTCTAGTTTCATTCTTTTACAAGTGGTTGACCAATTTTCCCAGCACCATTTGTTAAAGAGATTATCTTTAATCCATTGTATATTCTTGCCTCATTTGTCAAAGATAAGGTGTCCATATGTGTGTGGATTTATCTCTGGGCTTTCTATTTTGTTCCATTGATCTATATTTCTGTCTTTGTGCCAGTACCATGCTGGTCTTGATGACTGTGGCTTTGTAATATAGCCTGAAGTCAGGCAGGTTGATTCCTCCAGTTCCATTCTTCTTTCTCAAGATTGCTTTGGCTATTCGAGGTTTTTTTGTATTTTCATACAAATTGTGAAATTATTTGTTCTAGCTCTGTGAAAAATACCATTGGTAGCTTGATAGGGATTGCATTGCATCTATAAATTGCTTTGGCTGATATACTCATTTTCACTATATTGATTCTTCTGATCCATGAACATGGTATATTTTTCCATCTATTAGTGTCCTCTTTGATTTCTTTCACCAGTGTTTTATAGTTTTCCATATATAGGTCTTTAGTTTCTTTAGGTAGATATATTCCTAAATATTTTATTCTTTTCATTGCAATGGTGAATGGCATTGTTTCCTTAATTTCTTTTTCTACTTTCTCATTATTAGTGTATAGGAATGCAAGGGATTTCTGTGTGTTGTTTTTATATCCTGCAACTTTACTATATTCATTGATTAGCTCTAGTAATTTTCTGGTGGAGTCTTTAGGGTTTTCTAAGAAGATGATCATGTCATCTGCAAACAGTGAGAGTTTTACTTCTTTTCCGATTTGGATTCCTTTTATTTCTTTTTCTGCTCTGATTGCTGTGGCCAAAACTTCCAGAACTAAGTTGAATAGTAGCGGTGAAAGTGGGCACCCTTGTCTTGTTCCTGACTTTAGGGGAAATGCTTTCAATTTTTCACCATTGAGGATAATGTTTGCTGTAGGTTTGTCATATATAGCTTTTATTATGTTGAGGTATGTTCCTTCTATTCCTGCTTTCTGGAGAGTTTTTATCATAAATGGATGTTGAATTTTGTCAAAGGCCTTCTCTGCATCTATTGAGATAATCATATGGCTTTTATTTTTCAATTTGTTAATGTGGTGAATTACATTGATTGATTTGCGGATATTGAAAAATCCTTGCATCCCTGGGATAAAGCCCACTTGGTCATGATGTATTATCTTTTTAATGTGTTGTTGGATTCTGATTGCTAGAATTTTGTTAAGGATTTTTGCATCTATGTTCATCAGTGATATTGGCCTGTAGTTTTCTTTTTTTGTGGCGTCTTTGTCAGGTTTTAGTATTAGGGTGATGGTGGCCTTAGTAGACTCTTTTTTAATATAGATCTTAGAATTGGAGGGCAGAGAAAAATAATTTAGAATATTTTATATTTCTTTCCTGTTTTAAGCTTGTTCTTAAAATTGGTTGTTTCAAAGTATCTGTGTGGTTTTATAACATCCTTTCTGCTTCTTTTGAGGACATTAAAAATCTTTACTAAGATAACATATATATTTTTAAAACACTATCAATACAGAACAAATAGTTATTAGTGCATATAGTGAAGAATTTCCTCGCGATTTCCAAAATTAGCACTTTCATTCTTCAAGCCATGTTTAAAATCATGCTTTCTTATGCTAAATTATGAAATAAAATAATACTATCAGGAATTATTGGATATTCTCATTTTCATTTTGATTTGGTGCATTTTCCAATGCCACATTTTTACTTGTTTGGTAGATTGCTGCTTAAATGCCACCAGTGCCTGTTAAAACATATATAAGATTAAGCTCATAATTACATGCTGAATTTTATACATAGTTCTATAGTGATATTGCTGTTAGTACTGATCTATTAGTTTATACCAGTTAATGAAATCAATATATTGCTGTGGTACCCAGAAATTAATCATTGGCTTAAAAAATCATCATTTGAGGATTCATCAGTAAAGTAAATGTTTTTAATAAATTAAAATTCTATGTTTAGAATCATTAGGCTAAATTTTATGAATTTATTTCCTGAGTCTTACATTATAGCATCTATAATGCCATCCTTTAAGTAATTGATTTTGCATGTGCTTCATTCCCATTTTGATAAGCTAATTGAGAAGATTATAATTGTCATTTTAACTTAAACCTTAAAGTGAAGTTACTTCTAAGAAAGATCCTGGATGGAAATACACAGAGACAAATCCATTTAAATAGCACATTACTTTGAGAATCCCACAGAGTTGAACTCAATAGGAGCTGTTGATAATGCAGACCCTGGGGACATACTTATTAGTCTGCCCACCAAGTGGACTGTGTGTGTGTTGTGAACTCTGTGGGTTAGCAATAGCCAATGATTTAAAGCTGGTAGAAGAGTCACTCTAGACATTTAAAATGCAGTTATCTACCCTTTTCTGGCATTTAAAATAAAATGAGTCAGTGTAAAGTTGGTGAAATAGATTTGAGACTCTCCAAAGTGATACATGAAGTTGTCATGTGGTTTTGTAATTCCAAGTTTAAGTTAAATATGAGTGTTTTAACCTTTCAAGGATTTCCTCTTTCTGCCAAGGTGGGGATGAGGGACATCAAATGTCATCAAATGTCAATTGAATGTTTATAGTTCTTGGTCTCCAGAAATAAGAAAGTAAAGAAAGGTATTCTGTCTCAACTAAAATGTGCACAAATAGAATAATTTCCAAATGGCTGATATGTAATAATGATGATAGAATGATGAAAAGATAAAAACTATTTTAAATTTAATTACAAAAAGAAATAAAATAGAAGGGGCACATTTTGATAGGGTGTGGCTTTCAGAATTTCAAGAAACAGCCTCTGAAAACGTGTGCCCTCTTGATGTCCTCAACTCTATCTTCATTCTCTCTTCCTCTGAGTTAGAGAATGTTAAGTGTTATTAACATATTAGCTTACTGTGTTACCTTTTATGTATACTAAAGAGAGATGTAAACCAAGTTAAACTTCCTTTCACTCTATTCATATGTGTACTATAGATAGCAGAATTTCTAGGTAGTTGCACAGAATTTGAATTTTAAACTATTTTAGACATCAATCCCAAATTCACCCATTATTTTTGTTCTCTTGGTCATCTCGCTGGGAATCTTGGAAACTGTAAGTAAACCTAAATTTTTCAAGTTTTTGTATTACTTGGAAATCTAGACAGTGAGATTCCCCATCCTCCACCATGGAAAATTATTATAATGTATTAAATGCCATAAGATATAAATCACACAGGATTTTCTAATGCAATTTACATAAAATCTGCAAGCTTCCTAATCAAAAGCAGTTAAGGAA
Source organism: Budorcas taxicolor (assembly GCF_023091745.1). Taxonomy (NCBI): domain Eukaryota; kingdom Metazoa; phylum Chordata; class Mammalia; order Artiodactyla; family Bovidae; genus Budorcas; species Budorcas taxicolor. The sequence goes on along the minus strand of NC_068923.1, from coordinate 63,705,991 downwards.
AATCTGACAACAGTGCCATTAGAACAGGCAGAAGGGAAAAGCTTATCCACAGATTCATTTACAAGATGAAAGCACAGAGACTGCTGGACTCACAGAAACTTTTTTTTTCTATATTGTATAGCTGTGGTAACAGGATTAATTACTGGTGAATTATGACTCTTTTCTTTACCATCCCCCAAACAGGATATGTGTGATTTGAAGTCTCACCTTTATATGAACTTTAATACTTACCTCCAAGTCTATGTTAGTGTTTTCAGTCTTAAGCTATAGCATTTTTAAAAGTGAGAAAAAAAAATAAAATCCTCAAAAATTGGTTTTGCTTTAGTTTGGAATTATTAGAAATATAATTTAATTCATGTGGATTCTTTTGTTCTTGCTATAGTATCCACAATTAATTTGAGAGAGCTATACTCTCAAAGAATTACTGTGCATCAAGAGTTCTGAATAGTGCTTTGCTTATGTATTTCATTGAATCTTTTTAATAGTTTATTTGATCACTTTTATATAAAATGAAATACTGAAAATGTAATATCACACAGCTAGTAAAGCTGTGATTGGTTCCCCTGTGCTCTTCAACATTTCATGAGTGCATAAATTTTTATGAAATTGGATAAGCAATTAGATTAGCATTCATAGTCTTTAAAATTGTTTTTCCAAGACTCAAAGGAAACAGTTGTTGGTGAAGTGTACATTTTTTCTTCTTAATTCTCACAAAAAAATGAAAAAAAAAAAAAAAAAACCCAGAATTTTACTTACAGCGCTGCCAGCTGGACCTTTTATTCATAGCCTTAGGTTGACCAGCATATAGATGATTAAAATATTGTTTTCTCATAAGAATATTGTGGTTTCTGGACTAGAATTTTTATAGATCTAGTAAAAGTCCAAAGTAGTGATCACAACTCATGTTGTCTGACACAGTTTTGAGGAAGTCTTCATTAACTAAAAGAAAAATATTTCCCTAACTTCTGCTTGAACATGAGATACAACTATTAGGGAAATTGGACTTGAGAAAACCATGGAGGTTAAATTACTGGCCCATTAAATGCATCTCCTCATTTTATCACAATTTGTGTTATAAAAACATCTTTAAGTAATTGACACCATATATATCATTTTCTCGGAGAAGGCAATGGCACAACACTCCAATACTCTTCCCTGGAAAATCCCATGGACGGAAGAGCCTGGTAGTCTGCAGTCCATGGGGTTGCTAAGAGTCAGACACGACTGAGCTACTTCACTTTCACTTTTCACTTTTATGCATTGGAGAAGGAAATGGCAACCCACTCCAGTGTTCTTGCCTGGAGAATCCCAGGGATGGTGGAGCTTGATGGGCTGCCATCTATGGGGTTGCACAGAGTCGGACACAACTGAAGTGACTTAGAGGCAGCAGCAGCAACATATCATTTTCTTATGATCTATCCTTATTATCTCCCCTATCAGTAAATAAACCTGTGGAATTTGAAAGATAATATCACGTCCTACTTTGTCAAAAAGTTTACCTTTTTTGATGATCTCTGAAATGCAAATAAGGGGCTAAATTATTTGGATTATTTCCTGTAAACAATTCTAAGGTTAAAATATAGTAAGAAACCCAGTTGTTGGTGGTTGTTTAGTTGCTAAGTCATGTCCAACTCCTCTAAAATACCCAGTAAGGCTAACATATTTATATTAGAAGGCATTTAAGCATCATCATCATCAGTTCAGTTCAGTTCAATCGCTCAGTCGTGTCCAACTCTTTGCAGCCCCATGAATTGCAGCACACGAGGCCTCCCTCTCCATCACCAACTCCCGGAGTTCACTCAAATTCACATCCATCGAGTCGGTAATGCCATTCAGCCATCTCTTCTTCTGTTGTCCCCTTTTCCTCCTGCCCCCAATCCCTCCCAGCTCAGGGTCTCTTCCAACGAGTCAACTCTTCCCATCAGGTGGCCAAAGTATTGGAGTTTCAGCTTCAGCATCGGTCCTTCCAGTGAACACCCAGGACTGATCTCCTTCAGAATGGACTGGTTGGATCTCCTTCCAGTCCAAGGGACTCTCAAGAGTCTTCTCCAACACCACAGTTCAAAAGTATCAATACTTCAGTGCTCAGCTTTCTTTACAGTCCAACTCTCGCATCCATACATGATCACTGGAAAAACCGTAGTCTTGACTAGATAGATCTTTCTTGGCAAAGTAATGTCTCTGCTTTTTAATATGCTATCTAGGTTGGTCATAACTTTCCTTCCAAGGAGTAAGTGTCTTTTAATTCCATGGTTGCAATCACCATCTACAGTGATTTTGGAGCCCCCCAAAATAAAGTTTGACACTATTTCCACTGTTTCCCCATATATTTGCCATGAAGTGATGGGACCAGATGCTATGATCTTAGTTTTCTGAATGTTGAGCTTTAAACCAACTTTTTCACTCTCTTTCACTTTCATCAAGAGGCTTTTTAGTTCCTCTTCACTTTCTGCCACAAGGGTGGTGTCATCTGCTTATCTGAGGTTATTGATATATCTCCCGGCCATCTTGGTTCCAGCTTGTGCTTCTTCCAGCTCAGCGTTTCTCATGATGTACTCTGCATATAATTTAAATAAGCAGGGTAACAATATACAGCCTTGACATATTCCTTTTCCTATTTGCAACCAGTCTGTTCCACGTCCAGTTCTAACCGTTGCTTCCTGACCTGCATACAGGTTTCTCAAGAGGCAGGTCAGGTGGTCTGTTATTCCCATCTTTTTCAAAATTTTCCACAGTTTATTGTGATCCACACAGTCAAAGTCTTTGGCATAGTCAATAAAGCAGACATAGATGTTTTTTTTTCTGGAACTCTCTTGCTTTTTTGATGATCCAGCAGATTTTGGCAATTTGATCTCTGGTTCCTCTGCCTTTTCTAAAACCAGCTTGAACCTCTGGGAGTTCATGGTTTACGTATTGCTGAAGCCTGGCTTGGAGAATATTGAACATTACTTTATTAGTGTGTGAGATGAGTGCAATTGTGCAGTAGTTTGAGCATTCTTCCAGAGAAGGAAATGGTAACCCACTCCAGTGTTCTTGCCTGGAAAGTCCCATGGATGGAGGAGCCTGGTAGCCTAAAGTCCACGGGGTTGCAAAGAGTTGGACACTACTGAGCAACTTCACTTCTCTATCACTTTTCACTTCAGCATTCTTTGGCATTGCCTTTCTTTGGGATTGGAATGAAAACTGACCTTTTCCAGTCCTGTGGCCACTGCTGAGCTTTCCAAATTTGTTGGTGTATTGAATGCAATACTATCACAGCATCATCTTTCAGGATTTGAAATAGCTCAACTAGAATTCCATCACCTCCACTAGATTTGTTCGTAGTGATGCTTTTTAAGGCATCATAATTCTGTTTAAAATTTTGAGTAATGCACATTTTCAGGGAATGCCTCCTAAAAAGTAAAGTAACAATTACATTTTAAAGTCTGGAAAAAAATGTGTTCAACTTGACTAAAGGGCCAGTCAGGGTAGAGTACTACCAAACTGGCTGGACTATGTACTGAGGGAGGAAATCTTTAGAAACTCAGATTATGATTTTCATAATCCATAAATTTGTATTTTCTCTTTGAAACTTTATGTATTGTCATTCATATATTTTGACATTGGCTCAGTTGACAGCCAGAAGTGATAAGATTTCAGTATCCAAAGTTCGATCATTATTAGGAAGAAGACACCCAGGAGAGATTTTGTACATTGATTTAATCCAGATGCAAGTTTGCTAGGTGGTTGAACACAGAAAATCTTCCTAAACAGGTTAGAGGGCACTTATGGGGAATAAGTCAGTTTGTGAATGTTAAGCTTGTATGGGTTAGCATCTTCTCATGTGAAAGAAGCAGGCTGCAAATAATGTTTTAATTGAAATAAGTACCCTGACTATCTCTTGTCAAGGTAGTGATACTTACTGAATTTCCATCAGTTTTCCAGGTTTTTCCATCAGTACCCTCTTTAAGTAACAATAGTTTCATTTTTTTGGGGGGGAATTATCTACTCCCTGTAGAAAATTGTGTTTTCTGTCAGACATGATGTCCCTCTGGAAAAGATCTTATCTATAGTCCCAGTTTCAAAGAATAGTTGTTCAGTTGCTCAGTTGTGTCTGACTCTTTACAACCCCATGGACTGCAGCATGCCAGGCTTCCTCATCCTTCACCATCTCCTGGAGCTTGCTCAAACTCATGTATATTGAGTTGATGATGTCATCCAATCATCTCATCCTCTGTTGTCCCCTTCTCTTCCTGCCTTCAATCTTTCCAAGCATCAGGTGGCCAAAGTATTGAAGCTCCAGCTTCAGCATCAGTCCTTCCAATGAATATTCAAGGTGAATTTCCTTTAGGATTGACTGGTTTGATCTCCTTGTCATCCAAGGGACTCTCAAAAGTCTTGTCCAGCACCAAAGTTGGAAGGTATCAGGCATTAGGCACTCAGCCTGTTGTATTGTCCAATCTCACATCCATACATGACTAGTGGAAAAACCCAAGCTTTGGCTAGACAGATCTTTGCCAGCAAAGTAATGTCTCTGCTTTTTAATGTGCTGTCTAGTTTTGTCATAGCTTTTCTTCCAAGGAGAAAGTGTCTTTTAATTTCGTGGCTGCATCACCAGTCACAGTGATTTTGGAGCCCAAGAAAAGAGTCTGTCACTGTTACCATTGTTTCTCCATCTATTTGCCATGAAGTGATGGGAGCAGATGTCATGATTTTAGTGTTTGAGTGTTGAGTTTTAAGCCAGCTTTTTCAATCTCCTCTTTCACCTTCATCAGGAGGTTCTGGACAAGCAAAAATGCAGTGCAGCCATCATTTAAAAGATCAAAGAGAGAATTGAGTTGACCAAATTCCATTTTTCAATGCTCCTTCAGGTTTTTAAGTTTTGAACACAGACTACCACATTCACCTTCATTTGAGTGAAGAGTGAGCATTTGGTCCTAGTTTGTTGTTATTCAGTTGCTAAGTCATGTTCAACTCTTCTGTGACCTGATAGACTGTAGCCCACCAGTCTCCTCTGTTCATGGGATCTCCCAGGCCAGGGTGGGTTGCCATCTCTTTCTCCAGGGGATCTTCCCAACCCAGAGATTGAGCCTGCATCTGCTTCATTGGCAATTCTTTATGGAAGCCACCGTAGAAGCCCTTGACCTAAGTTGGGCCAGTGCAGTTTTCTCCTCCTAGAATTTAAATATGACTAACAGAAGCTTATTCACTCTGGAGATAATACCCTGGTGTCCTATGGAGAAGGAAATGGCAACCCACTCCAGTGTTCTTGCCTGGAGAATCCCAGGGACAGGGGAGCCTGGTGGGCTGCCGTCTATGGGGTCGCACAGAGTCGGACACGACTGAAGCGACTGAGCAGCAGCAGCAGTCCTATAGGAATCACCTATTTGTTTCCATTATTTATATCCTTTTCTTCTGTGAACTATCTTATATTCTCTGTATTCTTATAGTGAATTTTTTTTCCCCATTTAGATTGTTTTTGTTGACTAACCCCTCCCACATACCATAATCCTTTAAATTTCATATATCCATCCACCATTAATCTTGTATTTTTATTCCAATATGGTCATATGATGATGTATTTAAATCTAAAATATCTCTGCCTTGGGATTAGTCAGTTGTCATTGTTTGCATTACATCATAGTTTCTCTAAATCAGGGATTGTCCTTTTGAAAATAATAATTTGTTAGTCACAGAGGGAATTTTGGTATTAACTTGCATTTTAGTGTCAGTCTAAATAAACTTGTATCACAAATTTCTGAAACTCAACCAGATATTATATATTTACAGTCCCTGGTTTGGACCCCTTGCCATAAGAGACGGATCAGAATTTTTGTGTATAGCAGTGGGCTCTGGTCACTAACAATATTTCATCTACAAATTTTAAAATATCACATTTTTATAGGTAGCTCTGATTTATTTTTTCTTTTTTAAATTAAAAAAGATTATGCAATTTAAAAGGTTACTTTTTCCTTTTAGTTATTACAAAATATTGATTATATTCCCCATATTGTACAATACACCCTTGAGCCTACTTTATATCCAGTAGTCTGTACCTCCCAATTCCCAGCCCTGTGTCCCTCCACCCCTGCCACTGGTAACCACCAGTTTGTTCTGTATATCTGTGAGTCTGCTTCATTTTCTTACATATAGTTTGTTGTACTTTTTAGATTCCATATATATGTGCTGTCATACAGTGTGCGTTTTTCTCTGTCTGACTTACTTCACTTAGCACCCATATGTTGTAAATTGCAAAATTTTGTCCTTTATTATGGCTGAGGAGTATTCATATATATATATATACACATATATATACACATATATATATGTGTATATATATATATTTTTTCTATGCTTCTGTGGTCTTTTATCATACATTTTTATGTTTACATTCTTTATTTGTTACTGTCGCTAGATTCTGGGACCTTACAATAGGAATTATAGTTTTTAGGTTTTAAATCCTTAGTTTTCAAAATGATATAAAGGAAGAGATGGCACTTAATATATATTGAGAGATTACATTAATAAGAATTAAAAGTACTGCTTCACAGTCACTTCACTGGTATAATCTTATTAGAATCTGCACTGGTGCAGTCTTATTAAATATTTTGTCATGTGAACCTTAATTACATTAATTTCAAACTATAGCAATTGTTATTTCTTTAACAATTCTGTTTATGGACTTTCAACATTATCCTGGGTTTATGAAATATCCTTATTCCATTTTATTTGTTTTCAAACATTTTTAAAAGGGAAATATGACACTTAGCCCTGAAGAGCTCTCTTATTCACACTTTCACACCTTTCTTAGTTTAATCCTTGACTCCAGGTAGAAGTTTTATCTATGTAAATCTTATTCCAATCCCAGAGATCTGCTTTCTACTCTGGCTGTCTGTTGCTGAAGCACTTTGCTTTGAAATACATGTTTTATATATTTGGGTATAGCAAGCCCAGTGTATCACATGATAACTACCATTGAGAAGAGAGTTGCTAAACTCATAGATTCCAAGGAAAATGGGAACCCCACATCCTGGGAGTCCGCATGGAGATGCATCAAGGTCAGTCAGGAGACAGAGAGGTCAGGGGAAAAAGTTGAGCAGCAGTCTTTGTTGTGGTTTCCACTGAAATGAAGGAGCAGGAAAGAGTAAACAGATTTAGGATTGACTAGTTTGAATAGAGCCCTGGTACATAGTGCTATTCTTAGTTGTCTGGTTCCTCTCCTGGGGTGAACAGAGCAGAATAATAGTGGCCCTGAGTGTGAGTCCTATAGACTTAGTCCTTAGGGTGAAGGTTCTGTAATGGCTGGTTAGCAGATGAAAGTCAGTCACAAGCAAGTTGTTGTTGTTTTTAATTGGAGTACAATTGCTTTACAAAGTTGTGCCAGTTTCTGCCCTACAGCAGCATGAATCAGCCATAAGTATACATGTATCCTCTTCCTCTTGAGCCTCCCTCTGACTCCCTCCCTCCTTCCCATTCCTCTAGGTTGCCACAGAGCACCAGGCTGAGCACCAGTGTTGTATAGCAACTTCCCAGTAGCTGTATATTTTATGCATGGTACTGACAAAGTGTCCCTTGGATTGCAAGGAGATCCAACCAGTCCTTCCTAAAGGAGATCAGTCCTGGGTGTTCATTAGAAGGACTGATGTTGAAGCTGAAACTCCAATACTTTGGCCACCTGATGCGAAGAGCTGTCTCATTTGAAAAGACTCTGATGCTGGGAAATATTGAAGGCAGGAAGAGAAGGGGACAACAGAAGATGAGATGGTTGGATGGCATCACTGACTTGATGGAAATGAGTTTGAGTAGGCTCTGGGAGTTGGTGATGGACAGGGAGGCCTGGCGTGCAGCAGTCTTTGGGGTCACAGAGTCAGATAGGACTGAGTGACTGGACTGAGTGACTGAACTGACTGACTGACTGTGAAAGAGAAAAACAAATGTGGTATATTAGCACATATCTATGTAATCTAAGAAAAATAGTATTGATGAACCTATTTGCAGGGCAGAAATAGATATCCTCATGTATAGAACAACAGATTTTTGGACAGAATGAGGGAAGGAGAAAGTGGTATGAAACTGAGACAGTAGCATTGAAATATAAGCAATTCTCTAGACCTTAAATGTAGCTCACTTTCAAAGAGGCAGTTCCTCCAGGGTCAGCAAGGCCCTAAATGTCAGAGCATGAAAATTATAGGAAAAAAAAAAAAAAAAAAACCAACGAACAAACATATGCTTAACATGCCCTTTTGCAACTGCTTAAAATCTACCAAATTTCATTAACTATTTTAATCCACTGCTTAAAATCTACCAACTTTAATTAATTATTAAAATCCATTATTTTAATTATTATATATCAATTCAATTACTTGAGTGGTGTTAGGCAAGCTCTTTGGAGAAAGCAATGGCACCCCACTCCAGTACTCTTGCCTGGAAAATCCCGTGGACGGAGGAGTCTGGTGGGCTGCAGTCCATGGGGTCACTAAGAGTAGGACACAACTGAGTGACTTCACTTTCACTTTTCATTTTCATACATCGGAGAAGGAAATGGCAACCCACTCCAGTGTTCTTGCCTGGAGAACCCCAGGGACGGGGAGCCTGGTGAGCTGCCATCTTATGGGGTCGCAGAGTCTGACACAACTGAAGTGACTTAGCAGCAGGAGCAGCAGCAGCAGGCAAGCTCTTAATTCACTATGCCAAAACCTCTGACAGTGTGGATCACAGCAAACTGTAAAATTATTAAAGAGAAGGGAATACCAGACCACCTTTCCTGGCTCCTGAGAAATCTGTATGCAGTTCAAGAAGAACTGGACATGGAACAGCAGACTGGATCCAAATCGGGAAAGGAGTATGTCAAGGCTGTATATTGTTACCCTACTTATTTAACTTATATGCAAGTACATAACACGAAATGCCAGGCTGGATGAAGCACAAGATGGAATCAAGACTACCAGCAGAAATATCAATAACCTAAGATATGCAGATGACACCACCCTTATGGTAGAAAGTGAAGAAGAAATAAAAAGCCTCTTCATGAAAGTGAAAAAGAAGAGTGAAAAAGTTGGCTTAAAATTCAACATTCAGCAAACTAAGACCATGGCATTTGGTCCCATCACTTCATGGGAAATAGATGGGAAAAAAGTGAAAACAGTGACAGATTTTATTTTTTTGTGTGCTCCCAAATCATTGCAGATGGTGACTGCAGCCATGAAATTAAAAGACGCTTGCTCCTTGGGAGAATAGCTATGACTAATCTAGAAAACATATTAAAAAGCAAAGACATTACTTTCCTGACAAAGGTCTGTCTAGTAAAAGCTATGATTTTTTTCAGTTGTCATGTATGGATGTGAGAGTTGGACTATAACGAAAGCTGAGCACCAAAGAATTGATGCTTTTGAACTGTGGTGTTGGAGAAGATTCTTGAGAGTCCCTTGGACTGCAAGACAGTCAAACAAGTCAGTCCTAAAGGAAATCAGTCCTGATGCTGAAGCTGAAACTCCAATACTTTGGCCACCGATGCAAAGAACTGACTCATTGGAAAAGACCCTGATGCTGGGAAAAATTGAAGGCAATAGGAGAAGGACCAACAGAGGATGAGATGTTTGGATGGCATCACTGACTTGATGAACATGAGTTTGACCAAACTCTGGGAGTTGGTAATGGACAGGAAAGCTTGGCATGCTGCAACCCATTGGGTTGCAAAGAGTCGGACACGACAATGTGACTGAACTAAACTGAAGCAAGCTTTTCCTTTAAGAACTCGTTTACTTCTGCCTTTGAGAGTATTCCAAATGCAAGGATTTGGTGAACTTGCCTTTTATTGATTTGATCTAACTGCCAATTATAAGCTTTTACATCTGTTTTAGAAAAGGCAGAGGAACCAGAAATCAAATTGCCAACATTCACTAGATCATCAAAAAAGCGAGAGAATTCCAGAAAAACATCTATTTTTGCTTTATTGACTACAAAGCCTCTGACTGTGTGGATCACAATACGCTGGAAAATTCTGAAAGAGATGGGAATACCAGACTGCCTGACCTGTCTCTTGAAAAATCTGTATGAAGGTCAGGAAGCAACAGTTAGAACTGGACATGGAACAACAGACTGGTTCCAAATAGAAAAAAGAGTATGTCAAGGCTGTATATTGTCACCCTGCTTATTTAAATTATATGCAGAGTACATCATGAGAAATGCTGGGCTGGATGAAGCACAAGCTGGAATCAAGATTGCTGGGAGAAATATCAATAACCTCAGGTATCCAGGTGACAGCACCCTTATGGCAGAAAGTGAAGAAGAACTAAAGAGCATCTTGATGAAAGTGAAAGAGGAGAGTGAAAAAGTTGCCTTAAAGCTCAACATTCAGGAAACAAAGATCATGGCATCCAGTCCCATCACTTCATGGAAAATAGATGGGGAAACAGTGGAAACAGTGTCAGACTTTATTTTTTTGTGCTCCAAAATCACTGCAGATGGTGACTGCAGCCATGAAATTAAAAGACGCTTATTCCTTGGAAGAAAGGTTATATATAACCAACCTAGAGAGCATATTAAAAAGTAGAGACTTTACATTGCCAACAAAGGTCTGTCTAATCATGGCTATGGTTTTTCCAATAGTCATGTATGGATGTGAAAGTTGGACTATAAAGAAAGCTGAGTGCCACAGAATTGATGGTTTTGAAGGATAGTGTTGGAGAAGACTCTTGAGAGTCCCTTGGACTGCAAGGAGATCCAACCAGCCCGTCCTAAAGGAGATCAGTCCTGGTTGATAATTAGAAGGACTGATGCTGAAGCTGAAACTCCAATACTTTGGCCACCTGATGGGAAGAACTGACTCATTTGAAAAGACCCTGATGCTGGGAGGGATTGGGGACAGGAGGAAAAGGGGACGACAGCAGATGAGATGATTCGATGGCATCTCCAACTCAAAGGACATGAGTTTGAGTAAACTCTGGGAGTTGGTGCTGGGCAGGGAGGTCTGCCGTGCTGCAGTCCATGGGATCACAAAGAGTCAGACACAACTAAGTAACTTAACTGAACCGATAGCTCCCTGGGCACTTTTAGGACCCTCCAAGGTGATAAATGTGACACAGTGGACATATCTAATTATAAGTTAGGAATAGCAAATTGTATAGTTTGAATAAGGTAAGATTTTTCCTTTTGGATTTCTTTACATATAGTGGGTGTCAGCTTATTTTAATGGTTTATTCAAATTTAGCTGGGTTTCTTTTTGTGCTTGGTTAGTTTGCATGTCTTTATGTTTGAATCTTAGAAACTTTTCAAACATTTAAGCAATCTTTTCTCTCAAGTCGTTTGTTCCTTGTTTTTGATATTTTTAAATAAAGTCATTGTTATTTGAGGAAATGAGTCCATCATTTACTACATGTTTTGCAAACTTTTCCTCTGTTTATTAGATTTGTCTTTGATACTGGTATTTTTTATAAAATTTTTTATACAATAAGTTTATAAAAATTTTATATAATCTAATTTGTGAGGCTTTACCTTATGATTTTCCGGTTGTAGGTCAAGCATAGAAAGACCTTCTATAATACAAATGTATAAAATTATTTAACCAGATTTTCTAATAGCTTATATTTCCCTCATATTTTCAGTATAGATTTTTTAGCCACTTGGAATTTATGTTGGTATTAAAATGTCCTCTTAATCAAAAACTCAGTGCATATATGGGACTGTTTATAGCCTTCATTTTTCTCTAGTGACAAACATTTTTTAAAATAATATTTTAGTAACTGGCAGATCTACTGTGTTATTTGCTCTTTTCTTCACCATGTTCTGATTCTTTTTACATGCTTATTTTTCAGATAACTTTAGTAAATTTTGTCATTAAGTCTAAAATATTGATATTTTGGGGAGAATTCATACTTTTAAATATTTAGTATTTTAGCCCATAAACATTGTTTAGATATTGTTTTATAGCTCTTGGGAAGTGATAAAATGCCCCTTCCATTTTCTGACATTTACATTCTTTTGTAATTCTCTCTCCTTCAGTGTGGGTGGGAGCTGCAACTTGGTCTTAATGGACAGAATATTTCAGATAGTGGAATGACATTTTCAAGGTTATGCTTCATAAGATTGTAATTTCTACCACATTAGAAGACCCTTTCCCTTCCCTGCTTTGATAAAATCAATTGTTATGTGCAGTATTCATTTTAGAGACTTATATAGCAAGGAACTGGATGTGACCTCTAGCTGATAGCCAGGGGAAAACTGATACCAAAGGGAGAAAAAAAAAGCAGTCCAAAGAAATAAATTCTGCCAATACCATGTGATCATCAAAAAGATCTTTCCCCAGTCAAGTCTTGAGATGAGACTTTAACCCAGAGAGAAACCTCATTTATGTGCAACACAGAGATTGGTACACACTTATGAATTTAATAAGCTAGTACTTTCAGTTTTTGCATGGACAATTTCCAGTTAAATTAATTGGCAATTTTCACTCTTCCATCTTTCACAAATTTGATGCTAATGCTCAATTAACTAATTTACAAATTAAATGTCAATTTTTTTATAATCTTAAAAAGTTACACTGTTTATTATTTTCTTCAGTACAACTTGAAAAAATCTTGCAGTTTCTCATAGAAACACTCTTAGAAACAAATGTGACAAGCCCTGCAAATCTCTTTAATCAGAGTTTGAAATGTTTGATATTGCTCCAAAATCACTGCAGATAGTGACTGCAGCCATGAAATGAAAAGACGCTTACTCCTGAAAGAAAAGTTATGACCAACCTAGATAGCATATTCAAAAGCAGAGACATTACTTTGCCAACAAAGGTCCATCTAGTCAAGGCTATAACGGTTTTTCCTGTGGTCATGTATGGATGTGAAAGTTGGACTGTGAAGAAAGCTGAGCGCCGAAGAACTGCTTTTGAACTGTGGTGTTGGAGAAGACTCTTGAGAGTCCCTTGGACTGCAAGGAGATCCAACCAGTCCATCCTAAAGGAGATCAGTCCTGGGTGTTCACTGGAAGGACTGATGCTGAAGCTGAAGCTCCAGTACTTTGGCCACCTCATACGAAGAGTTAACTCATTGGAAAAGACTCTGATGCTGGGAGTTTTGGGGGGCGGGAGGAAAAGGGGATGACAGAGGGTGAGATGGCTGGATGGCATCACCAACTCGATGGACATGGGTTTGAGTGAACTCCGGAAGACAGTGATGGACAGGGAGGCCTGGCATGGGCGATTCATGCGGTCGCGAAGAGTCGGACACTACTGAGCAACTGAAATGAACGAACTGAACGAACTGAACTGAAAGATACTACTCTGGCTTTTTTTTTTTTTTTTTTTTTTTACCAGTTTCCCCCAAAGTATTTAACTGTTTAGATTTTCACATAATGATATTTAAAAATTGTACTTTACATTTTATCTAATGTTTCAAATTATTTGCACAAGTTTTACAAAGCATTAATTGGCTGTTTTAATTTACTCTGCATATGTTTTTATTTTTATTATTTCAGTGTTTTGTGTGGCTTCTCCACGTCATTTATTTTTCTTAGGATATATTCTTTTTATATAGGATTGTCTTTTGTATTTTTATTATTATACTCATTCTCTACCTCTCAAACCAGTTTTTTCCTTCTAATATTATGTCTAAATCTTAAAGTAGATGATTAATTCAATTTTATTCTCTCATGTAGCCTTGAAATAAACTAAAACTGACTTTTTCTCTTAGGAAAAAATTTAAATGTCGGTAAGTTTAGCTATGTAATCTTTATATTAAAAAATATTTTATATACTTAGAAATTTTGGTAGTAATTTTCATTTTTGGTACCAACATTATTTTTGATTTTTAATAGCTTGGTTAGTATTTTTGTTTTGATATTCTTTTTCTCCTTTCATATTTTACAGCATTATTGTTTATAATGTTCAAAGTACATGACCTGTATTATTTTATTTTTTGAAACTGAGATTTCCCTTGCAAAGTAATATGTATCCAAAATCTTAAAATGTTTCATGAGGATTTGATAGGGAGATTTATTTTACATGACATAAAATTCAATATTTTTTGAACCTACATTATTATTTAAATAGAATATCCTTTCTTTAATATATGTTGTCTAACAAACTAATAGAGGCAAGTTAGTTTTGTTTTGTTTTCTTAATTTCCTTTATGTTCCTGTGGAATTTGTCCTAATATTTCCTATCTTTTATAATAGTAATTTAGTTTTTAGGGATCAATGGCATTTCAATTCTCAATGTGGGTTGTATTATTCATCATTTTAACTTTTTTTGGTCTCATTTAATGCATTGTCTTGCATACAAATTTAATTGATGCTAATATCTTAAATTGGATATTTTTTTGCTAATGCTTGTCCAGTAAATTTTAGCCATCTTCTACTGACCTCAGTATAGTTTTAGTCCTGAGTCAAAATATATAGTGAAGCGTATCAAAGTAATGAACTACACAGACCTTTTACATTGAGGCCAACATGTTCTGAAACTATCCTCTCAGTGTTCCAAGTAAGGCAGTTCTTATGGTAATTACATTAAAGAGACAATTATGAGTCTCCCTGTGGTATAATTCTATCAGGGTAAGAACTTAGGGGAATGGGAAGCACATTGTAGTAGTGAGATCAGCATTATTTTAAGCACTAAAATGCAGCTTACTGAGTCTAAATAACCCAAGTAATGGCATTCACTGAATATCCCTGGGTTTGAGGCTAGAAAATGTTATTAGTCTTTGACTATAGAACTTATTCTGTAGAATCACAAGAAGAAATATATTACCAAAAAGAATCTCTCTGAAGATATAAGTTAATTCAGTTTTGAACACTATAGATCTTGCATAATATTTCATTAGACTTCTAAGTTTCGGTGTAATTGAATACAAGAGACCCTAATCAAAGTTGTTTTTTCATTAAAAATATTAAATATTTCTATTTTCCTCTCTATTTTTTATTCAAACTTTGTATTAAAGCTTTGTATTTGATGTTGCCTAGGTCATAGATGAACCTGAGATAAATACTGCTTTTATGATCAAGAACTCATGGTGATTTAGTCTCTGCTATACACATAATAGCAGAGATAATAGCATAATATACACAACAGCAAAGTCAGATTGATTATATTCTTTGAAACCAAAGATGGAGAAGTTTTATACAGTCAGCAATAACAAGACTGGGAGCTGACTGTGGCTCAGATCATGAATTCCTTATTGCCAAATTCAGGATGAAATTCAAGAAAATAGGGAAAACCACTAGACCATTCAGGTAATACCTAAATCAAATCCCTAACAACTATACGGTAGACATGAGAAATAGCTTTAAGGGACTAGATATGATAGACAGAGCGCCTGATGAACTATGGACAGAAGTTTGTGACATCATACAGGAGACAGGGATCAAGATCATCCCCAAGAAAAAGAAATGCAAAATGGCTGTCTGAAGAGGCCTTACAAATAGCTGTGAAAAGATGAGAAGTGAAAAGCAAAGGAGAAAAGAAAGATATACCCATTTGAATACAGAGTTCCAAAGAATAGCAAGGAGAGATAAAAAAAGCCTTCCTCAGTCATCAATGCAAAGAAATAGAGGAAAACAATAGAATGGGAAAGACTAGAGATATATTCAAGAAAATTAGAGATACCAAGGGAACATTTCTTGCAAAGATGAGCTCAATAAAGGACAGAAATGGTATGAACCTAACAAAAGCAGAAGATATTAAGAAGAGGTGGCAAGAATACACAGAAGAACTGTACAAAAAAGATCCTCATGACCCAGATAATCATGATGGTGTGATCACTCACCTAGAGCAAGACATCCTGTAATGCAAAGTCAACTGGGCCATAGGAAGCACCATGACAAACAAAGCTAGTGTAGGTGTTGGAATTCCAGTTGAGCTACTTCAAAGCCTGAAAGATGATGCTGTGTAAGTGCTGCACTCTATATGCCAGCAGATTTGGAAAACTCAGCAGTGGCCACAGAACTGGAAAAGGTCAGTTTTCATTCCAATCCCAATGAAAGGCAATGCCAAAGAACGCTCAAACTACTGCCCAATTGCACTCATTTCACACACTAGTAAAGTAATGCTCAAAATTCTCCAAGCCAGGCTTCAACAATATGTGAACTGTGAACTTCCAGATGTTCAAGCTGGATTTAGAAAAGGCAGAGGAATCAGAGGTCAAATTGCCAACATCCACTAGATCATCAAAAAAGCAAGAGAGTTCCAGAAAAACATCTATTTCTGTTTTATTGACTATGCCAAAGCCTTTGACTGTGTGGATCACAATAAACTGTGGAAAATTCTGAAAGAGATGGGAATACCAGACCACTTAACCTGCCTCTTGAAAAACCTATATGCAGGTCAGGAAGCAACAGTTAGAACTGGACATGGGACAACAGACTGGTTCCAAATAGGAAAAGGAGTATGTCAAGGCTGTATATTGTCACCCTGCTTATTTAACTTATACACCAAGTACATCATGAGAAATGCTGGGCTGGATGAAGCACAAGCTTGAATCAAGTTTGCCAGGAGAAATATCAAGAACCTCAGATATGCAGATGACACCATCCTTATGGCAGAAAGTGAAGAGGAACTAAAGAGCATCTTGATGAAAGTAAAAGAGGAGAGTTAAAAAGTTGCCTTAGAGCTCAACATTCAGAAAACAAAGATTGTGGCATTCGGTTCCATCACTTCATGGCAAATAGATGGGGAAACAGTGTCAGACTTTATTTTTTTGTGCTCCAAAGTCACTGCAGATGGTGACTGCAGCCATGAAATTAAAAGATGCTTACTCCTTGGTGGGAGAGTTATGACCAACCTAGACAGCTTATTAAAAAGCAGAGACTTTACATTGTCAACAAAGGTCCATCTAGTCGAGGCTATGGTTTTTCTAGTAGTCATGTATGGATTTGAGATTTGGACTATAAAGAAAGATGAATGCCAAAGAATTGATGCTTTTGAACTGTGGTGTTGGAGAAGACTCTTGAGAGTCCCTTGGACTGCAAGGAGATCCAACCAGTCCATCCTAAAGATCAGTCTTGAGTGTTCATTGGAAGGACTGATGCTGAAGCTGAAACTCCAATACTTTGGCCACCTGATTTGAAGAACTGACCCATTTGAAAAGTCCCTGATGTTGCAAAATATTGAAGGTGGGAGAAGAAGAGGATCACAGAGGATGAGATGGTTGCATGGCATTGCTGACTCAATGAACATGAGTTAGGGTAAACTTCGGGAGTTGGTGCTGGACAGGGAAGTCTGGCAAGCTGCAGTTCATGAGGTCTCAAAGAGTCAGACACGACTGAGTGACTGAACTGAACTGGTACACATAATAGCAACATGACCATTCCCTCATACACTTTGTACATACAGGTTTTTCTGATGTTCACCTATTAATTTAGGTACATATTTTGAGTTTCTTCAGAAATTGTAAAGCTTACCATGATGAATGGATTGTGGTATTCTCTTCTTTGATTCATCTAACAATGTACTTACTTATATTTATTGTAATTGTCTTTATCAGTTCAGTTCAGTTGCTCAGTAGTGTCCGACTCTTTGTGACCCCATGAGTTGTAGCACACCAGACCTCCCTGTCCATCACCAACTCCTGGAGTTCTCTAAGACTCACATGCATCGAGTTGGTGATGCCATCCAGCCATCTCATCCTCTGTAGTCCCCTTTTCCTCCTGCCCCCAATCCCTCCCAGCATCAGAGTCTTTTCCAATGAGTCAACACTTCGCATGAAGTGGCCAAAGGGTGATAGTTAATTTTATGTGTCAACCTGAAAATTTTTTGGATGGGAAAAGCATTTAAATTGATGAACCCTGATTAAGCAGTTTGCTCTCCATATTGTTGATGTCACTTCAGTCATGTCTGACTCTTTGTGACCTTATGGATTGTGGCTCATCAGGCTCCTCTGTCCATGGGATTCTCCAGGCAAGAATACTGGATTGGGTTGCCATTTCCTTCTCCAATATTGTGGACAGGCCTTATTAAATCAGGCAAAGTCCCGGTTAGAGGAAAATGTCAAGCTTCTGCAAGCAAGAGGGAATTCTGTGGCTGACTGCTTTTGGATTCCATCTGAACCATCAGCTTTCCTAGGTCTCCAGCTTGTCATTCTTCAGACTGGAGCTGCATCTTTAGCTTTCCTGTGCCTAAAACTTACCAGCCCACACTCCAAATCCTAATCACATGAGCCAATTCCTTATAGTAAATCTCTCTGTATGCATTTATATACATACGCATACATATATATGTGTGTGTGTGTATAATGTGTGTGTATATATATACACACACACACATTTTATTGGTTATTTTTCTCTAATGAGCTGACCAGTATACTGTGTTTTCAGTTCTTAATTTTTTTAAAAATGTTATGTGTCCTGAATGTCTTTATTCTTTTTTAATATGGAATTGAAAATATTAAATATATGTGTGCCCAGTCCATTATCTTGAACTTGAATCAGAAGTTAACTTTAATAAAGGAATCTATAGTCAACATGTGGAAGGTAGTTTGGAGCCGGGCAGAATATGAGGAAACAGGCCAAGTGAATGACTGGTTTTATTACATCAGGTAAGATAGAGATGGGTTGTACAAATGAAATTTCAGCAGATATTAAGAGGCTATGTCAGATCTAGAACATATTTTACATCCTATGTGATAGTCTGTTTTGGTGACTTCAGCTTGTTGTTTAATCTAAGTGTGATGTGAATGTGTGCTAATTCACTTCAGATGTGTCCGACTCTGTGCCTGCCAGGCTCCTCTCTCCATCGGATTCTCCAGGCAAGAATACTGGAGTGGGTTGCCATGCCCTCCTCAAGGGGATCTTCCCGACCCAGGGATCAAACCCATGTCTCATGTCTCCTGCATTGGCAGGCAGGTTCTTTATCACTAGCACAACCTAGGAAGCCCTCATCTAGGTGTGATAGATCATTTAATTAATCTGTTTCCTAATTTCTCATGCACTTCAAGACACACTACCACGTTCTCCTCTAGGAGTTTTATAGTTTCTGGTCTTACATTTAGATCTTTAATCCATTTTGAGTTTATTTTTGTGTGTGGTGTTAGAAAGTGTTCTAGTTTCATTCCTTTACAAGTGGTTGACCAGTTTTCCCAGCACCACTTGTTAAAGAGATTGTCTTCACTCCATTGTATATTCTTGCCTCCTTTGTCAAAGATAAGGTGTCCATATGTGTGTGGATTTATCTCTGGGCTTTCTATTTTGTTCCATTGATCGACATTTCTGTCTTTGTGCCAGTACCATACTGTCTTGATGACTGTGGCTTTGTAGTAGAGCCTGAAGTCAGGCAAGTTGATTCCGCCAGTTCCATTCTTCTTTCTCAAGATTGCTTTGGCTATTCGAGGTTTTTTGTATTTCCATACAAATCTTGAAATGATTTGTTCTAGTTCTGTGAAAAATATGGCTGGTAGCTTGATAGGGATTGCATTGAATTTGTAAATTGCTTTGCGTAGTACACTGATTTTCACTATATTGATTCTTCCGATTCATGAACATGGTATATTTCTCCATCTATTAGTGTCCTCTTTGATTTCTTTCACCAGTGTTTTATAGTTTTCTATATATAGGTCTTTAGTTTCTTTAGGTAGATATATTCCTAAGTATTTTATTCTTTTCTTTGCAATGGTGAATGGAATTGTTTCCTTAATTTCTTTCTCTACTTTCTCATTATTAGTGTATAGGAATGCAAGGGATTTCTGTGTGTTGTTTTTATATCCTGCAACTTTACTATATTCATTGATTAGCTCTAGTAATTTTCTGGTGGAGTCTTTAGGGTTTTCTATGTAGAGGATCATGTCATCTGCAAACAGTGAAAGTTTTACTTCTTCTTTTCCAATTTGGATTCCTTTTATTTCTTTTTCTGCTCTGATTGCTGTGGCCAAAACTTCCAGAACTAAGTTGAATAGTAGCAGTGAAAGTGGGCACCCTTGTCTCATTCCTGACTTTGGGGGAAATGCTTTCAATTTTTCACCATTGAGGATAATGTTTGCTGTGGGTTTGTCATATATAGCCTTTATTATGTTGAGGTATGTTCCTTCTATTCCTGCTTTCTGGAGAGTTTTTATCATAAATGGATATTGAATTTTGTCAAAGGCCTTCTCTGCATCTATTGAGATAATCATATGGCTTTTATTTTTCAATTTGTTAATTTGGTGAATTACATTGATTGATTTGCGGATATTGAAGAATCCTTGCATCCCTGGGATAAAGCCGACATAAATCACAGCAGGATCCTCTATGATCCCCCTCCCAGAATTCTGGAAATAAAAGCAAAAATAAACAAATGGGATCTAATTAAAGTTAAAAGCTTCTGCACAACAAAGGAAAATATAAGCAAGGTGAAAAGACAGCCTTCTGAATGGGAGAAAATAATAGCAAATGAAGCAACTGACAAACACCTAACCTCAAAAATATATAAGCAACTTATGCAGCTCAATTCCAGAAAAATAAACGACCCAATCAAAAAATGGGCCAAAGAACTAAATAGACATTTCTCCAAAGAAGACATACGGATGGCTAACAAACACATGAAAAGATGCTCAACATCACTCATTATCAGAGAAATGCAAATCAAAACCACAATGAGGTACCACTTCACACCAGTCAAATGTCTGCGATCCAAAAATCTGCAAGCAATAAATGCTGGAGAGGGTGTGGAGAAAAGGGAACCCTCCTACACTGTTGGTGGGAATGCAAACTAGTACAGCCACTATGGAGAACAATGTGGAGATTCCTTAAAAAATTGCAAATAGAACTATCTTATGACCCAGCAATCCCACTGCTGGGCATACACACCAAGGAAACCAGAATTGAAAGAGACACATGCACCCCAATGTTCATCGCAGCACTGTTTATAATAGTCAGGACATGGAAACAACCTAGATGTCCATCAGCAGATGAATGGATAAGAAAGCTGTGGTACATATACACAATGGAGTATTACTCAGCTGTTAAAAAGAATTCATCTGAATCTGTTCTGATGAGATGGATGAAACTGGAGCCGATTATACAGAGTGAAATAAGCCAGAAAGAAAAACACCAATACAGTATACTAACACATATATATGGAATTTAGAAAGATGGCAATGACGACCCTGTATGCAAGACAGGAAAAAAGACACAGCTGTGTATAACGGACTTTTGGACTCAGAGGGAGAGGGAGAGGGTGGGATGATTTGGTAGAATGGCATTGTAACATGTATACTATCATGTAAGAATCGAATCGCCAGTCTATGTCCGATGCAGGATACAGCATGCTTGGGGCTGGTGCATGGTGATGACCCAGAGAGATGTTATGGGGAGGGAGGTGGGAGGGGGGTTCATGTTTGGGAACACATGTACACCCATGGTGGATTCATGTCAATGTATGGCAAAACCAATACAGTATTGTAAAGTAAAATAAAGTTAAAAAAAAAAAAAGAATATAATCAATCTGAAAAAAAAAAAAACCAACACATTACCAAATCTTAGACAACATTTATTTTTTAAATTTCATAACAGTTTCAAATTTGTAGCAAGCTCTATTCTGTCTTATCCTTCTCCATCTTTTGGAAATGTTAATAATCTGGTCTTTTGTAACACTTATCATTAATCAGTCTCTTTCCATTCCTTGCTTGTTCTCTTCCCTCTTTTAATTTGAAGAATGTTGGCTTTTTTCCTGTTTTCTTGTAAAACTTAGCTATTTTGCTATTGTTGTAAGCTAATATAAATTCATCTCATTGTAAATTATTTTCAGAGATAGTTATTATAAATTTTCTATTCTTCTCAGTTTTCCTTGCTAGGGAAGATTAAACATGGGTCCTCTTTGATTTTCCATGGATACCTTTTCATTCAGCCCTGGATTCTAGCTATTTCCTGAATCTTGTATCTGTCTTTCATTTGTGTTGGTACTCTTGTCTTTTGGGAATTGTGTTTGTATTTTATTTATCTTGATCGAGAGATCCCAAGAAAAACTTTGTGTCAACTAATCCCTCTGCCTCCTACTATTTAAACATTTTTACTTGTCTCCATGTTGACCAAATTAGATAATCTATGGCCCTGATTTATAGGACATATTCTTGACTTGACCCTCTTCCACTCAATGTAAGAAGCAAATTCAGATAACAAAACTCACAATGAATAGGTTTCCAAATATATCTATATCCCGGGTTCTGTTTATAGTAGTTTGTAGGTACTTTTTAGTCTTTGTCTTATAGTCTACAATATTCATTTTATTGTTTCTGTATTCAAACCCCATCATCTAATTTCCCAGGCACTGAACTTTAGCAAAACTAAAATATATGAAGTAGTTGCACTTACTATATATCAAATATAGTTAAATTTAATAGAATGCTTATAATGTCAGTAACTGTGCTAAATACTTTGCATGGCATATTTAAGCACTCAAAATACTATGATTTAAATAATAATTTTAGCATCATTTTGTGTATAAGAAAACATAGGCTTCATGAAAATGTTACTCATTTAACAAGGATGCTACATCAATGCTACCTATTTTTGATTTTATTAACAAAAGGATCGTACTTCCAGTATAATTTTTTTTTATATAAGGTAGTAGAGATTAAGCTTGTACTGAGGTAACATACAGCCCCCCAAATATAAATGCTTTAAAAGAACATTTTATTCCTAACACATGATTCACCCCTGAAGGAAAAGAGGGAGCATGGATAGCTTATATTTGTGGTTTTATATTTTGTTCCATAAGTGTCATCTGCCATTTTCATCACAACCTGTTGGCTTGGGTTAATCAAATAGCTTTACCTAAAGAGCACTAGAAAGTATAGTCATTTGTAGGTATGGAAGATATGACCACTAGGTACTGGTGACCAGTAGTAATGTAACAGCACTTCTAAAAAGCACAGGTCTCTGACTTTAAAAACCATGACCAGAAGCACTCAGTCATTGCTTCTCTTTTCAGTTCTAATAAACATATTTAACAAAACAATATAGTAACTTCGGGCTTCCCTGATAGCCCAGTTTGTAAAGAAACCGCCTGCAATGCTGGAGACCCCGGTTCAATTCCTGGGTCAGAAAGATCTGCTGGAGAAGGGATAGGCTACCCACTCCAGTATTCTTGGGCTTCCTTTGTGGCTCAGCTGGTAGAGAATTAGCCTGCAATGCTGGAGACCTGGGTTTGATCCCTGGGTTGGGAAGATCCACAGGAGAAAGAATAGGCTACCTATTCCAGTATTCTGGCCTAGAAAATTCCATGGATTATACAGTCTATGGGGTCACAAAGAGTCAGACACGACTGAGTGACTTTCATTCACTCTCTTTCTCACTCTCATATAGTAACTTAAAATTGTTAAAGATATAGGAAAAAATCTAGAAGAAAGAAAGCAAATCACTAATGACTACTGATATCAACAGATGAAAGTATTATTTGTATGTATTTCATACGTAAATCCTAATAAATAGTTAAGAAAATTACTAATTTGTATCCTGTAGTTTTCACCTATTATTTAGCATTTTTACAAATTCAAAGTTGGTGAGATTATATATAAAAATTATACATTACATGCTAGAGAAATTTTACTTAACCAGCTCACTAGGTTGGATATTAAAGTCATTGAAATGTTTTGGAATTATTTAGTAGTACACAATTAAACATCTTGGCACTTTAAAGTTACCTTTAATGTAAAACGTCAAGCATAGCAAAATTTGTTTGTGATCTATTATGATTCTATAACTTATATAATTCTTTTGAATGTCTGTTGATACTTTTCACTCTATTTGTGACTTTATTCTTTTATGCCTGAACTAAATTAATCAGAGATTTATTTAAAAATTTAAAGGAATAAATTACTTCTAAAAGAAGATATTTTCAGTATCAATCTATAGGCTTAAAAATTAGATTTTAAGTGATACCGTTTTCATCAAAATATCTCCAGGGGGGATATTTGTCTTTCCCCAATTCAAAGCAAAATATTTTCCACCAATTATCAACTAGTAAGGGCTTCTTTTCTTTTTAGCAAAACCTTGTGTGGTATGTCTTTTGAATTCTCCCTCCTCTGAATGTTTCCTGGTGATTTGATGATGAAAGAGCTATTTTTTTTCCCCCTCACTGATTTTAGAGAATGGCTTTTGCCAAAAATTTGCCTTATGTCTGATTGAATCGTGGAAACCAAAAACCTTTCTAAGAAACAAGTTAAATGAGCTCCTTTGCCTTAGTAGTTTGAGTTTAACACCATACAGCCTCATCTCAATTCAATAAATTGTATAATTCTTCTTCACATAGAAGGGCACTGTTTTGATACCAGTGAGTTCATAAGCTTATTTTAAGTGGAAATCTCATAAATTTATACCAAATATATTTTGAACAGTATTAGTGCTGAAATGATGATACTCAAAGACCACCCTTTCTCAAAATATTGAATTTGTTATATAATGTTTATGATTGTTTCAGAACTGATATTTTGCCTAAGAATCAAGTATATTCCCACTATAAATTTTTTCACACTTTTTTTTTCTATTACTGTTTTTCCTTTGCTATATTTGCTATATGTATTTAGTTTCTACTTTCAATATTGTCCTTGAAATTTTAAAATGAATAAAGTCTTCCTGTATCTGTAGTGTTTCATTTAGAGGGCTATAATTACATAAACAAAATAATTAGCAGATGTTTTACTTAGAAGACAAAAATTGCTTTCTCTTTAACATACCATGGACATATAGAAGGATAACATTTATAGAGAAAAGAAAATGTGAAACATTCCTCCAAATTAGAAAGTTGTGATAGCTTCATTTTCAACATAAAGATATTTTATGCTTAAAAGTTGAGGAAAACATGTTTGGAAATGAAGGTGCTTAAAATATCTCATGTGTTGCCATAAAAATAGTTTATGGATTTAATAAAACCTCAGCTTTCAAAAGACTTGTAAAATTTATTCTTTTTTTTTAATTTTTACTTTATTTTGCTTTACAATACTGTATTGGTTTTGCCATACATCAACATGAATCTGCCACAGTTATACACGTGTTCCCCATCCTGAACCCCCCTCCCTCCTCCCTCCCTGTACCATCCCTCTGGGTCGTCTCTGTACACCAGCCCCAAGCATCCAGTTTCATGCATCAAACCTGGAATGGCGATTTGTTTCATATATTATACATGTTTTCAGTGCCATTCTGCCAAATCATCCCACCCTCTCCCTCTCCCACAGAGTTCAAAAGACTGTTCTATACATCTGTGTCTCTTTTGCTGTCTTGCATACAGGGTTATCATTACCATCTTTCTAAATTCCATATATATGCGTTAGTATAGTGTATTGGCGTTTTTCTTTGTGGCTTACTTCACTCTGTATAATAGGCTCCAGTTTCATCCACCTCATTAGAACTGATTCAAATGTATTATTTTTAATGGCTGAGTAATACTCCATTGTGTATATGTACCACAGCTTTCTTACCCATTCATCTGCTGATGGACATTTAGGTTGCTTCCATGTCCTGGCTATTATAGACAGTGCTGCAATGAACATTGGGGTACACGTGTCTCTTTCAACTCCTGCTGGGCATACACACCGAACAGATATAATTCTTAAACCCAAATGAGTGATCCTAAGAATTCCATCCTTACTGGATGGAATTTCCGGAGTTTGAAGAAGTGAGATTTCTTATAAATGAGGGTCTTCAATTTGATCTGTTCAAATGATGCTGCAAAGAAAAAACTATGAACTTATCCATGAGACCATGTATACCCAAATCTTATCACTTTGTACTCTCACTGTAAGGTAAATAAACTAGTGCTGCTCCAATTTTTACCTACATATAGAAACCAACAAAGGTGAATTTCTTTGCTTTCCACATCCTTGTGTAATTTTAGGATAACTTATGAACATCATTCCAGTTTCTGATTGTTGTTTAGTGTATTCACATACAATAGACTTAGAACAAGTCATAAAAAGTTTTTGTGGAACAGCTCAAAATGTGGTAAGTGATGAAATTGTTTATCAGGACTAAAACATATGCTTCTCTATAGTGTTATTTCCACTATGTAACCCATAAAACTTGTGGACCAAGCTCCTTTTAGAATAAATAGGAGGTTTTGACACATAAGTTGGGAGATAATATTCAGACAACAGAATTAAAGATGATTCTGGGATCCTAAGTTTAAGATGTTAACTATGATTATTATGTCTTGCCACAAATAATAAGAAAAGTTAATATCTACCCTTACTCTGGGATAGAGAAGCAATCATTGATGCATGGCTATGTATAAAGATTAGCAATGAGAAATTACTTTTTCAGGTTATGTAGAAAGAAATGTCAAGCATAAATTTATATTTGAGCTGCAATCTAAAAACTGAATCATGTGCTCAGGAGCATGCCATTGTGTTGTGCTTTTTTCTTTTGAAATATTTTACTATTATCCTTCAGAAGTTGTGCATGGCCAATAAACTATGGAATTACAAAGATCTTCAGTAAGAGTGGTGCCAAAATTAATATAAAAAACTGTAATGCAAAAATCCAAATGAAATGAAGAGAAACAGGGAAGAAAGGAAGGAAATGAAGCATTTGATGGTAGGATTCCAGCTAATTAATAACTTTTTAGACTCATTTTATTATCCATTTAAATAGGCATTTAACCTTGTTAAATTTGAAAGAAATTTAAATTCCATGTTGTGAATTTCTAAAATATCAAATATATAAAAACAACTGTGCCTCAAAATAAGACCACACATCTACTATAAATAGATATCTATATTTATACCTATTATATTTCTGTATTTGGATGTAGTATATTTTATTTTATTAGAAGTAATTTGTATGTTTTAATCATATTGAAGGAAATTACTTTTCACTTGTAAAATTTGTGACTTTTGTCACAAATATTAAAAGTATCAAGTACACTATAGTAGTCCCTTGGTATCTGGGGTGGATTGATTCCAGGACCCACTAGTTGTTCAGTCGCTCAGTCGTGTCTGAATCTTTGCGACCCCATCTACTGCAGCACACGAGGCTTCCCTGTCTTTCACCATCTCCCAGAGCTTGCACAAACTCATGTCCATTAAGTCAGTGATGCTATACAAACAGCTCGTCCTCGTTATCCCTTCTCCTCTTGCCTTGAATCTTTCCCATAATCAGTCTTTTCTAGTGAGTCAGCTCTTTCCATTAGGTGGCCAAGTGTTGTAACTTCAGCCTCAGTCTGTTCAGGATTGTAACTTCAGCCTCAGCCTGTTCAGGGTTGATTTCCTTTAGAACTGACTGGTTTGATCACCTTGCATTCCAAGGAGACTCTCAAGACACCACAGTTCAAAAGCATCAATTCTTCGGTGCTCAGACTTCTTTATGGTCCAACTCGCACAACCATACATGACCAGGAGAAAAAAAAATCTTTGACTATACAGACTTTTGTTGGCAAAGTAATGTCTGATTTTTAAAATGCTGTCTAGGTTGGTCATAGCTTTTCTTCCAAGGAGTAAGCATCTTTGGATACTCAAATCCCTGGATGCTCAAGTCTCATAGTTAACCCTATGTATCCAAGTTTCTGCATCTGTGGATTCAAACAACTATGGATCATATATTACAGTATTTATTGCAAAATTAATCTATAGAAGGAAATTTTAAAGTAAAATTATAAAAGCTCTTGATCTGACCCTTGAACAACCCAAGTTTGAACTGCTTGGGTCCACTTGCATGCAGAAAATTTTTTCACTAAATACAGTACTATATGAATGACAGCTGTATGAATCCACAGATGCAGAATCTTGAATATATTAAGCTGACTATAGGACTTGAGCAACCAGGTATTTGGGTATCAATAGTAGGTACCGGAAGCAATCAACCCCAGATACCAAGGGACTACTGTACTGTAGAAGCTAACCAAACTGATCACATGGATCACAGCCTTATCTAACTCAATGAAACTATGAGCCATACTATGTAGGGCCACCCAAGACAGTCAAGTCATGATGGAGAGTTCTGATAAAACATGGGCCACTGGAGGAGGGAATGGAAAACCACTTCAGTATTCTTGCCTTCAGAACCCCATGAACAGTATGAAAAGGCAAAAAGATATGACACTGAAAGATGAACTCCCCAGGTTGGTAGGTGTCCACTATGTTACCGGAGAAGAGCAGAGCAACAACTCCAGAAGGAATGAAGAGCCTGAGCCAAAGCAGAAACAGTGACCAGTTGTGGATATCTCTGGTGATGAAAGTAAAGTCTTGATGTTGTAAAGAACAATACTGCATAGGAACCTGAAACATTAAGACCATGAATCAAGGTAAACTGAAAGTGGACAACCAAGAGATAGCAAGAGTGAATATTGACATTTTAGAAATCAGTGAACTTAAGTGGACTGGAATAGGCGAATTTAATTCAGATGACTATTATATCTACTGCTGCAGGCAACAATCCCTTGGAAGAAATGGAATAGCCCTCATAGTCAAAAAGAGTCTGAAATGAAGCACTTGAGTAAAATTTCAAAAAGTACAAAATGATCTCTGTTCATTTCATATGTCCTTTTCATCAAAGGGGGCTGGAATGCAAAAATAGGAAGTCAATAGATACCTAGAGTAATAGGCAAGTTTGGCCTTGGCATAAAAAATGAAGCAGGGCAAAGGCTAACTGTTTTGCCAAGAGAACGTGCTGGTCATATCAAACACCCTCTTCCAACAATGCAAGAGACTCTACACATGGACATCACCAGACGGTCAATACCAAAATCAGACTGATTATGTTTTTTGCAGTCAGTGATGGAGAAACTCTATACAGTCAGCAAAAAAAAAAAAAAAAAAAACAAGCAAAACAAGACCTGCAGCTGACTGGGGCTCAGATCATGAACTTTTTATTGGAAGATTCAGACTTAAATTGCAGAAAGTAGGGAAAAACAGTAGGCCATGATATGATCTAAATCAAATCCCTTAAATTATACAGTGGAAGTGGCAAACAGATTCAAGGGATTAGATCTGATAGAGTACCTGAAGAACTATGGACAGAGATAGTACAGGAGGCAGTGGTCAAAATCATCGCCAAGAAAAAGAAATGGAAAAAGGCAAAAAGGTTGTCTGAGGAGGCCTTAAAATAGCTTACCAAAAGAAGAGAAGCTAAAGGCAAAGGAGAAAAGGAAAGATATACCCATCTGAATGCAGAGTTCCAAAGAATAGCAAGGATAGATAAGAAAGCCTTCTTAAATGAACAATGCAAAGAAATAGAGACAAACAGTAGAAAAGAAAAGACTAGAGATCTCGAAAAAAATTAGAGCTACCAAGGGAACAATTCATGGTAATATGGGCACAATAAAAGACAGAAATGGTATGGACCTAATAGAAGCAGAACAGATTAAGAAGACGTGGCAAAAACACACAGAACTATACAAAAAGATCTTAATGACCTGGAAAACCATGATGAGGTGATCACTCACCTAGCGCCTGACATCTTGGAATGTGAAGTCAGGTGGTCCTTAGGAAGAATTACTAGGAACAAAGTTAGTGGCAGTGATGGAATTCCAACTGAGCTACTTCAAATTCTAAAACATGATACTGTGAAAGTGCTGCACTCAATATGCCAGGAAATTTAGAAAATGCAGCAGTGGCCACAAAAGTGGAAAATGTTAGTTTTCATTCCAATCCCAAAGAAGGACAATACCAAAGAATGTCCAAACTACCCACCATTGCACTTATTTCACATGCTGGCAAGGTAATGCACAAAATCCTCCAAGCTAGGTTTCAGCAGTATGTTAACCAAGAAATTCCAGATGTACAAGCTGAATTTTAAGAAGGCAGAGGAACCAGAAATCAAATTGCCAACATACACTGGATCATAGCCACAGCAAGAGAATTCCAGAAAAACATCTACTTCTATTTCTTTGACTATGCCAAAGCCTTTGACTTTGTGGATAAAAACAAACTGTAGAAAATCGTTAAAGACATGAGAATACCAGACCACCTTACTTACCTCCTGAGAAACCTGTATGTAGGTCAAGAAGCAACAGTGACAGTTGGACATGGAACAACAGACTGGATCCAAATTGGGAAAGGAGTATGTAAAGGCTGTCAGTTGTGACCCTGCTTATTTAACTTATATGCAGAGTGCATCATGTGAAATGCCAGGCTGGATGAAGCACAAGCTGGAATCAAGATTTCTGGGAGAAATCTCAATAACCTCAGATAGCCAGATGACACCACCCTAATGGCAGAAAGCAAAGAGGAACTAAAGAGCCTCTTGATGAATGTAAAAGAGGAGAGTGAAAAAGCTGACTCAGAACTCAACATTCAAAAAGGAAGATTTTAGCATCTGGTCTCATCATTTCATGGCAAATAGATGGGTGAAGGAAGAAACAATGACAGGTTTTATTTTCTTTGGCTCCAAAATCACTGAGGATGGTGATTGCAGCCTTGAAATTAAGACACTTGCTCCTTGGGAGAAAAACTATGACCCATCGAGATAGCATATTAAAAAACAGAGACCTTACTTTGCTGACAAAGGTCCATGTAGCCTAAGCTATGTTTTTTCCAGTAGTCATGTGTGGATGTGAGAGTTGGACCATAAAGACAGCAGAGCTTCAAAAGACTGATGGTGCTGAATTGTGGTGTTAGAGAAGACTCTTTCAGAGTCCCTTGGGATGCAAGGAGATCCAACCAGTCAACCCAAAGGAAGTCAATCCTGAATATTCATTGATGTGATTGATGCTGAAACTGAAGCTCCAATGCTTTGACCACCTGATGAAAAGAACTGATTCACTGGAAAAGACCCTGGTTATGGGAAATATTGAAGGCAGACAGAGAAGGGGATGGAAAAACACGTGAATTCAAGGGAGAATGATTTCAAGAATGCCGAAGTGATCAACAATGTTGAACCCAGACAACCAGTTTGATAATGTCATTTGAAGGCAGTTAATCTTAGTTTCATATTATTTCCTCTGCTTGTCTGATTATCCCTTTTATTACCCAGCAAGGAAGTAGCAAGCAATGTAGCTCTTCCCCAATTTGGATGACATGTTTAGAACAGCCTAACTTATAATGAATCATATATGCTATCTTCAGGTTTCATTTTTAGAGCTGTGTGTGTAGGCATAGAGTACATGCCTCCATGTATATATGTAGAAACATTTCAAGGAGGTAGCAAAAACCTGTGGCTTACCAGAAGCATGAAAAGGGATTCTGAATGTACTAAGAGTTCATAAAGAAAAATTAAAAACAAATGAACTCTGACTTTAAATATAAAATTCAAATTGAAAACTACCAAGAAAGATGTTCTGAATTTAGTAGCTTATTGGATAATTATGTCACAGGACCTAGGGTTATAACAGATTTATTCATTGTAATTAATTATATGTCTGAAATAACCAAATACTCAGCAAGTGTTAAATAATCTCATTGAAGGTTGGTAGAGCATTAATAGAGAAATAAAAGTGACCCAGGACTTTATGTTTACAACACAGAAAAGTAACTACTAAGGGAAAGACATTGAAGTTTAGTATACATAAACAACAACAATAAAACTAGAAGAACAAATATCACAGTTGATTTTACAGTTTTTTGGACTGAATGTGCAGTTCCTTCCCCAAATTCTGATGTTGATTTCCTAACCTCCCATGTAATGGTTTCAGGAAGCCAGGGACCTTTGGAATTAATTATATCATGAGGGTAGAGCCCCTATAGTACCCTTATAAAAGAGAATCCAGAGAGCTCTCTAATCCTCTTTCTGTCTTGTGAGGATACCAGGAGAGGCTGGCCCCTTGCAAATCAGAAGAGGTTCTCATCGGAACCCAACCACACTGACACCTCATCTCAGATTCCCAGAAATGTGAGGGGTGAATTTCTGTTGTTCACAAGTCACTCAGTCTCTTAAAGGTTTGTATTGCAGCCTCACATAAAGTCTGCATTTTTATGAGACAACTTGTTAAAGTAATATATATCTAAATATAATCACTCTATTAAACTTGATAGCTTTATGATTTTGGCCAAGTTATTTAACTTTCTATATAAAGTGTCCTGATTTGCTAACTGGGCATATTAATATTAAGATTTGCAAGAAAGATTCAAACATTCAGTGTTTAGAAAGCACTTAACCTAATACACAGTATGGGTATATAAATCTTCAGTTCAGTTCAGTTCAGTCGCTCAGTCGTGTCCAACTCCTTGGGACCCCATGAATCCCAGAAAGCCAGGCCTTCCTGTCCATCACCAACTCCCAGAGTTCACTCAAACTACTGTCCATTCAGTCGGTGATGCCATGTAGCCATCTCATCCTCTGTTTTCCCCTTCTCCTCCTGCCCCCAATCCCTCCCAGCATCAGAGTCTTTTCCAGTGAGTCAACTCTTCTCGTGAGGTGGCCAAAGTATTGGAGTTTCAGCTTCAGCATCAGTCCTTCCAGTGAACAGCCAGGGCTGATCTCCTTTAGGATGGACTGGTTGGATCTCCTTGCAGTCAAAGGGACTCTCAAGAGTCTTCTCCAACACCACAGTTCAAAAGCATCAATTCTTTGGCACTCAGCTTTCTTCACAGTCCAACCCTCACATCCATACATGACCACTGGAAAAGCCAGAACCTTGACTAGACAGACCTTTGTTGGCAAAGTAATGTCTCTGCTTTTGAATATGCTATCTAGGTTGGTCATAACTTTCCTTCCAAGGGGTAAGCATCTTTTAATTTCATGGCTGCAGTCACCATCTGCAGTGATTTTGGAGCCCCAAAAAATAAAGTCTGACACTGTTTCCCCATTTATTTCTCATGAAGGGATGGGACCAAATGCCACGAACTTAGTTTTCAGAATGTTGAACTTTAAGCCAACTTTTCACTCTCATCAAGAGGCTTTTTAGTTCCTCTTCATTTTCTGCCATAAGGGTGGTGTCATCTGCATATCTGAGGTTATTGATATTTCTCCCGGCAATCTTGATTTCAGCTTGTGTTTCTTCCAGTCCAGCGTTTCTCATGATGTACTCTGCATACAAGTTAAATAAGCATGGTGACAATATACAGCCTTGATGTACTCCTTTTCCTATTTGGAACCAGTATGTTGTTCCATGTCCAGTTCTAACTGTTGCTTCCTGACTTGCATATAGGTTTCTTAAAAGGCAGGTCAGGTGCTCTGGTATTCACATCTCTTGAAGAATTTTCCACAGTTTGTTGTGAATGACACAGTCAAAGGCTTTGGCATAGTAAAGCAGAAATAGATGTTTTTCTGGGATTCTCTTGGTTTTTTGATGATCAAACAGATGTTGGCAATTTGATCTCTGGTTCCTCTGCCTTTTTAAAATCCAGCTTGAACATCTGGAAGTTCACGGTTCACGTACTGTTGAAGCCTGACTTAGAGGATTTTGAGCATTACTTTGCTAGTATGTGAGATGAGTGCAATTGTGCAGTAGTTTGAGCATTCTTTAGCATTGCCTTTCTTTGGGATTGGAATGAAAATGGACCTTTTCCATTGTTGTGGCCACTGCTGAGTTTTCCAAATCTGCTGGCATATTGAGTGCAGCACTTTCATAGCATCATCTTTCAGGATTTCAAATAGCTCAACTGAAATTCCATCACCTCTACTAGCTTTGTTCATAGTAATGCTTTCTAAGGCTCACTTGACTTCACATTCCAGAATGCCTGGCTCTAGGTGAGTGATCACACCATTGTGATTATCTGGATCATGAAGCTCTTTTTTGTATAGTTAATCTGTGTATCCTTGCCACCTCTTCTTAATATTATCTGCTTCTGTTAGGGCCATATCATTTCTGTCCTTTATCAAGCCCATATTTGCATGAAATATTCCCTTGGTATCTCTAATTTTCTTGAAGAGATCTCTAGTTTTTCCCATTTTATTGATTTCCTCTATTTCTTTGCATTGATTGTTAAGGCAGGCTTTCTTATCTCTCCTTGCTATTCTTTGAAACTCTGCATTCAGATGCTTATATCTTTCCTTTTCTCTTTTGCTTTTCACTTCTCTTTTTTTCACAGCTATTTGTAAGGCCTCCTCAGACAGCCATTTTGCTTTTTTGCATTTCTTTTCCACGGGCATGGTCTTGAACCCTGTTTCCTGTACAATGTCACAAACCTCTGTCCATAGTCCATCAGGCACTCTATCAGATCTAGTCCCTTAAATCTATTTCCTAGATTTATAAATATATATAAACCTTAGTCATTAATAATAGTATACACTATTATCAATTAATATTATTAATAGTATGTACTATTAATAATAGCATACACTAGCCAACCTCCCGGAGAAGGCAATGGCACCCCACTTCAGTACTCTGGCCTGGAAAATCCCATGGATGGGGGAGCCTGGTAGGCTGCAGTCCATGGGGTCACAAAGAGTTGGACATGGCTGAGCGACTTCACTTTCACTTTTCACTTTCATGCATTGGAGAAGGAAATGGTAACCCACTCCAGTGTTCTTGCCTGGAGAATCCCAGGGACGGGGGAGCCTGGTGGGCTGCCATCTCTGGGGTCACACAGAGTCGGACACGACTGAAGTGACTTAGCAGCAGCAGCCAACCCTCAAATTTCCTTATACCTATAAACTCTATTATCAGATGAAGTAACTCAATGTGTGATAAACTTGATGTTATTCTTATTGAATGGGAGTGGATTTGCTTGGGGCCTGGCACTATATCCACATCTTACTTCTTCCTTAAGTGACCCAACAGTGCTTCAAGGAGCAGAGATAGTAGACCATTGCCCTGAGAAAGCAGATGATTAGCAAGTTATCTTTTTAAAGAATGACAGTAGAAATGTAAAGCCCAAGCCTACATCAGTGTTTCAAATCTTTAACTATAATGGAGATAATTATTGTCAAGATTTTCTATTTTAATTGACTTCTTTCCTCTGTTGTCTGAAGACTAGCACTGCCCTCTTTCCAAAATCGTATACAAGATTTAAACAATCTGATCAAAATGACTTCTGGCTTTTAAAGTAACAAGTTATTATTTCTTTGGACTCAAGTCTATGGCATAATTCTAGGTTAGCTGCATGCTTGCTAAAATGCCTCCAAAATTGCCTCAGCTGTTTCCTTTGGCATCAAGGCCTGACATAGATGTATACACAGATGATGCAGCCTAGAGATTTTGCAGACAGTGCTTGCTATTAAATGCAGCATGAAGGATGATAAAGTATCTTAGGTGAATTCCAGTTAGGTTTTTATTTTGGTTGTTTATTCTTTTAAGGAGGAAAAAAAAAAAAGATTGCAGAAAGCTATTTCTTCATGAGCTTGTCCCCATCCAGTGGTATTTCTAGTCCAGTAAGAGATTAGTTACCTATTCCAGTGATTAAGGTACTAATTTGGCAAGTCATATTCTTTTTTCTGTGCTTTCTTCTCTGCTGTATTCCCTAGGCATGCCTTAGGAATGGCTTCATTAACATTGAATTGGCTTTCTTTATGGAGGTTGGAACTCTCAGTAGCTTTTAAAAAATATTTTACAAGCTGTGCAGCCCTCTGTTAATTGATGCTTTACCCTTTTTCTAAATACCCTTAAATATATGAATCAAGCAAAAGCTGAAGTATTTTTAATCTAATATTGATTACTTATACAAGAGTCTTGTTTTTTGTGTTTATTAAAATAAACTTTCTGTAATATTCAAAAGCTAACATGGAAATTACAGCTTATAAAATTCAAACAGGAGTAATTATTTCAGTGTATATTTGGAATAAGCTATTATTTTTTCAAATGCTTTAACTGATTGATCAACTAACATCTATTGAATTGTTTTACATTAATATTGAGATTTGATGCATATATATTGGGTAGAACTATAATAGACTGTAAGAATTGAGCTATGAATCAAATTCCCTTTAAGAAATTGAGATTTCTACTGTAGATACCAAACTAATACTTATTAAAGTATAGTTGAACTAATTCAAAATTATCTGATTAATTTTGTTATTAAATATGTTTCAAAATTCCTCTGCATTGTCTGCTACTTGTCTTCCACTTTGGTAGACATTGATACAGCTGGATATTTATTAATCATTTGAAAGTTTTAAAATTTCTTTTTTAAAAATTAAATTTTAAAAAAAATGTATATATCATATATATATGTATACGTTTATTCATTATTTCTCAGATTCTTTGCCCATATAGGTTATTATAGAAGATTGAGAAGAGTCAGTCCCCAGTGCTATACAGTAGGTCTTTGTTGGTTCTCTATTTTATATGTAGTAGTGTATGCATACTAATCACAAACTCCTTATTTATCCTTCTCCACCATGTTTCCCCTTTGGTAACTGTAAGTTTGTTTTCAAAATCTGGCAGTCTATTTCTATTTTGTAAATAAGTTCATTTATATCATTTAAAAAATTAGATTCCACATGAGTGATACCATATGATATTTGTATTGTCTTGTCCAACTTATTTCCCTTGGTATGATAGTCTCTAAGTCCCTCCATGTGGCCACATGGCATTATTAAATTTTCACGACTGAGTAATATTCCATCGTATATATGTACCACATCTTTATCCATTCCTCTGCCAATTGACATTTAGGTTCCATGTCCTGGCCATTGTAAATAGTGCTGCAATGAATTTTGGGGTACATATATCTTTTAAAATTATGATTTTCTCTGGATATATGCCAAGGAGTGGAATTGCTGTATCATATACTAGTTCTGTTTCCAGTTTTTTTAAGGAAACCCCATACTGTTCTCCATAGTGGTTGTACCAATTTACATTCCCACAAACAGTGTAGGAGGGTTCCTTTTTCTCCACAGTCTCTCAAACATTTATTGTTTGTAGATTTATTTTGATGATGGCCATTCTTACCAGTGTGAGGTGTTACTTAACTGTAGTTTTGATTTGCATTTCTCTGATAAACAGTGATGCTGAGTGTCTTTTCCTGTTTTGTTTTTGTGTGTGTTTTTTTTTTTCATCTATATGTCTTATTTGGAGAAGTCTGTTTTGATCTTATATTCATTTTTTGATCATTAAATCTCTATTTTATAGTTACTACTATTAAGTACATGAACAACTAAGTGTATTTTATTTGTTAAATAAGTAAAATGAAAGATATATGAGGCACTAATACCGACAAGACAGAAAAGTAAGGCAATAGAGCAGGCTTGTCTTATTCTCTTCTACCTAAAATTCCTAAACAAATCATATGCACATTTGCGTTGTGTGTACATAAACATGACTATATATATATATATATATACACACACACACAACATGTATCTGTATATATTCTAACCACTTATATACTTATGTATTAATATATGTATAACATACATCTTATGAAACCCTCAGCTACCTTGATAAAAGCAAAAATAGTCATCAGTAGAAAGAATATTGAAATGAATATCAGAAACACTGAATATGGAACATGGTCTTATCTGGAAATAGGGTGATTGTAAATGCAATTAGTTGAGTGAGGTCATATTGGATAAGGGGGAACCCTGATCTAATATGTTGGTGTTTTCACGTTAATTAAAAGTATTTTTAGTACATTGGAGTATTAAAGTTTGGCTTTAATTTAAAATAGATAAATGTTCAATAAAGGCAATGAATATTGTTATTTCAGTAAATTTGCATATATGTGACACAAATGCATTTTGTAGTATTACTAAATGTTACATCTGCTACATGCTGCTGCTGCTAAGTAGCTTCAGTCGTGTCTGATTCTGTGTGACCCCATAGACAGCAGCCCACCAGGCTCCCCCATCCCTGGGATTCTCCAGGCAATAACACTGGAGTGGGTTGCCATTTCCTTCTCCAATGCATGAAGTGAAAAGTGGAAGGGAAGTCACTCAGTCGTGTCCGACTGTTAGCAACCCCATGGACTGCAGCCCACCAGGCTCCTCCATCCATGGGATTTTCCAGGCAAGAGTACTGGATTGGGTTGTTATTGCGTTCTTTGATTTGATACAAATACAATTTAAAAAGAACAGCTAGACAAAGTACTCCACTGAGTTAAGTCAATGGCTATATCTTATGCCAAAACAAATATATTTTCTTCATAAAATTTCTTTCATAAGGAATCCTTTAAAATGTGAAGTATAATAAAAAGCTATAGTTGTGCTATTTTATTATTGATCTTATTCTAATGAAGAGAATGAATGTTCAATTTGCTATTCTACACTCAGGAACTTTACTTACTACCTATTTTCTCCCAAAATAAAATTCAAAGCAATGGTTTTTGTATTTAAATCCCCAGGGTTTTAGCTCTTAAACTCTATATGTTACTGAAATATAAATAAAATATCCAAAATAAAATGGGACTTGTGTGTTCTGTAAAATCTCACAGAACCGCAACTTCATTCTGTTCCAGTTTCATCCTTTGAGATATTTTGTTCAAATAAACATATGTACATTTTAATAACTAAGTACTAAGGATTTTAATATTTAGATTTTGCACTTTCTACCTTATTAACTAGTGTGCAGATAAAATCCATCACATAACAAATGACAAAGAAATAGCCTTTAAAATCACTAGATTGATATTTTCCATTGGTTAGTATATGACACAAAATAACTGATTGAAAAAGAGAAAAAAAAATTAAAAGGACAAATGAAACATTTGATTCTGGCAGCTACTGCTCAGTCCTTTGACCAGTTTCCTACAATAAAGGTTTTTATAAGAATCTTACAACCTAGGTTCTATACAGAAGGGAATAGATAGAGCAGAGCCCACATAGCCCTTCCTATTCCTGACACAATGGTAAATGATACATTTAAAAAGGTTTTTAGTTATGTCTAAGTCCTCAGGTGGCAAGTAGTGAAGAATCTGCCTGTCGATGCAGGAGATTCAGGAGACTCAGGTTTGATCCCTGGGTCAGGAAAATCCCCTGGGGTAGGATATGGCAACTGACTCTAGTAGTCTTGCCTGGAAAATCCCATGGACAGAGGAGCCTGGTGGGCTACAGCTATTGGGGTCACAAATAGTTGGACATGACTGAGCAACTGAGCATGCAAGTCCTCAAATGTATCTGGAACATAAGAGAGTAAATTATATTCAAATAAGCTTTGACTTCAAGCATATGTTTATTAGGTACCCTGCTCTTACTTAGAAAATGGTTTAAAAAAATAATACTGTGAAAATGCAATGAAACTCCTTTGAATTTCCTGGAGATCAGTTATTCACAACAAGAGAAATTGCGTTTATTCTTCAAATGCCTTTCACTAGGTTACGTGAATTAAGATTGCATTTTATATTTTTTGACATTTTTTCCATATTCTCTCTTCTTTTGAATTAATGCTTCTTTCTTACTCATGATAGTTTCAACCTAGGATTTTCTGACTGCTCCTAAAAATTCATTGCAATGTTATTTGTTCTTTATAAATTATTATGATCCTATTTCATAGGGAAATGTTTAAGCTTTATTAAAAACCAAACAGTAAATGTGAAGGATTTATTTCAGTTGAAATAGACCTCTGATTCATATAGTATTTTCCTGTAAAACAGCTCTCATTTTTTCCCAACATGGTTTTTGTCTTACTTGAACACTGAACAAAAAATGTAATGGTGGTCCACTGACCTCAGTTATACCTTCAAAGATAACACTCTACAACTTCCTGACACAACTTTGCATAATTGACTATTGTTATTGTTGTTGTTCAGTCGAGTACACCAGGTTTCACTATTCTTTGCTATCTCCTGGAGTTTGCTCAAACTCCTGCCCATTGAGTCAGTGATACCATCCAACCATCTCATCCTCTCTCACCCCCTTCTCCTCCTCCAGTCTATTTTTACCAGCATCAGGGTCTTTTCCAATGGGTTGGCTCTTAGTGTCAGGTGTCCAAAGTATTGGAGCTTCATCATCAGTCCTTCCAATCAATTCAGAGTTGATTTCCTTTAGGATTGACTGGTTTGGTCTCCTTGCTGTCCAAGGGATTCTCTAGAGTCTTCTCTAGCACCACAGTTCAAAGGCATCAATTTTTTGCTGCTCAGCCTTCTTTATGGTCCAGTTCTCATGTCCATACATGATTACTGGAAAAACCAGTAATTTACTGTACAAGGAGATAAAAAAGATTAGTTTAAGAAGAAAATAGTAGAAATTAGATTATCAATGTAGCTGATCATCTTATTAATAAATTCAATACACATACTTCTTTAACTTTACTGGATCATGCCTTTTAATTTTTCTATTTTAGCATTCAACTGAATGCAGTTCCCTTCACCACATTTCTAGTTATTGGTCAGAGTGTATTCAATATCTCTAAAGATAACTCATCGAGACCTGGTAAAGTCCCTTACTTCTCTAAACTTTTGTCTAATAACTTATTTTCCACCCACTCCACCTACCTCTTGTCAAGTCATGCTCTAGAATATGCCATTACTTACAACTGAAGTATTAAAATACCCATTTCAGTAGCCTCATTATCATCTGACCATCACTTTCTAAATTCTAGCAAATTTCCTCTTAGTATTTTGCTGCGAAGACTTCAAATAACTAAACAGTGAAGAGTCACTGACAGACTTTTAAAGAACAGCTGTAACTGATCACTAACATGAGACACATCTGTTAGATTCCTAGTTATCTGTGGCCAAAAAAGCTAGTGGAAAAGTTTGTCTTAGTGTAATTACTTACAATTAACATAGCTGAGTGACTGAAATTTAAATAGTATTGTTGGAAGGTTGATGTTATTTAACTAAACTATGATAATGCACAAATTCAAGATTGCTTTTTTCAGTTATGTTCTTTTATATTTTAGAAAGTATTTTAATATAGGGACAATATTGAAAATATTTCAAATCATTTCATAATTAAACTAAGGAAAATTTACTCTTCTAATTTTTCAGCTAGTCAAGGAGCAATATTGCTTTTATCATAAAGACATATTAATTTCTATTATGGGTTGTAAGAATAGGCTCTCCTTCCATGGTATATGTCTCCCTTTCCTACACCTCTGTGTAACATAAACAGAGTTATACAAAATGTTATTTAGTCACTATGTTTCTATGCAATCCAGTCATTCACTGTTTTCCATGAAGGAAACAAGGATCATTAATGGTGGCTTAAAGAAGGCAATCAGAGAAGGCAATGGCACCCCACTCCAGTACTCTTGCCTGGAAACTCCCATGGATGGAGGAGCCTGGTGGGCTGCAGTCCATGGGGTCACTAAGAGTCAGACACTACTGAGCGACTTTACTTTCATACATAGGAGAAGGAAATGGCAACCCACCCCAGTGTTCTTGCCTGAAGAATCCCAGGGATAGGGGAGCCTGGTGGGCTGCCTTCTCTGGGGTCGCACAGAGTCGGACACAACTGAAGTGACTTAGCAGCAGCAGCAGCAAATTTAGGAATAGGAGATTATTCTGAAAAGAGAGTTTAAGCCCAAGGCCCTCATTTAGAGACATAGTAAAATCTCTGCAGTTCACCTTTATAAATGCCAGGTTAATCTGAATAGGCATTTGATAGATATTCATAACATTTTTTTCATAGCAGGTAGAACTTTGTCCTTATGTTTTCAATTGAACTGTCCTAGTAGTCATAGTTATGATTTTAAAAATGTACAGAAAGTAATCAATATATAGCTTAGTTATAAAATATCAATATTTAGAATATTAGCTTTCCCATTGATCCCATAAACTTGTTTCATTAGTTATTTTTGATAATACTAATGACTTTAAGTGGTTTGTTTTTCCTTTCAGAATACAGCTCACATTGTTTTGAAAAAAGTTAATTTGTTTGAATCCTCAGTAAGATATTTTTAATGTTACCCTAGATTTTATACAGTTTAAACTTTCTCAGTTAGTAGAGAGAAGAAGAGTTTTTTTTTTTTAAAATTCTTTGTCATTATATTACTAGACTCTCACATGAACAAATGTCTTAAAATACATAGTTAATGAGCCTATACTTACTGTTGGCTGCTAATTTGGGAGATTGTAGGGAGCTATTGGAAGAAAAGGCAAAACAGAAGAAAATAAGACATAGAAGAAAACGAAAAAGAGAGGGATACTTTATGGTCAATCTCAAATTGTTGGGATTTTATCTTTAGGAACAGGAAAACTGAGTGGAATTTGCCTATTTGTGATACTGAGCCCCATCCCTCTTTATCCAGTGTATTCTGAACTGAAAGTTATGGTTATGATAATATAAACTGAGAGGTTGTCATGTATTCTTACAAAACAATAATAGTGTATATTAAGCAGTTGTGTGAAGTGGGCATTTTTGTGTAGAGGAAAAGAACTATAAATTATATAGTTTATTCTTAGTATCTAATTGCAGGATAGTGTTAAATGTTTGAAAGTAA
This sequence comes from Budorcas taxicolor, assembly GCF_023091745.1. Lineage (NCBI taxonomy): Eukaryota > Metazoa > Chordata > Mammalia > Artiodactyla > Bovidae > Budorcas > Budorcas taxicolor. The sequence continues at coordinate 63,663,930 of NC_068923.1, read as the reverse complement.
TAAATTAACCTTTGACTTTTCACAGAGGTTAGAGAAAACACTATATTCACATTTTGCCTCTTACACACATATAGAAATGATAGGGGATGTATCATGATTTACAGTATCAGAGTTGCTTCATATTCATTGTAGTTGCTTTGTAAAAATACATTGCAAAAAGCTAAGTTAGCAGAATGTTCTCTTATAATTTGAATAAATGTTCCATATAGAGGAACAAAATGACAGAATTCATTAAGGAACATAGATAATGAACTAGGAAAAATGTATATCTTGTGAAAAATACCACCAATTCAAAATCTTGGTAACCATTTAGAAGCATTTTTCTTATCACTATAATCTTTGAATATCTGAAACAGTAGGCAATAATTCTAGGGAGGTCTTGTTTCTCCAGTATTTCAAGGAGGCTATGATGTTAGAACTTGAATTCTTTAGTTCAGAAGACTTTTTTTTTTTTTTTTTTAATTTCCAGGGAGCTGTGAATGCAGGCTTAGAAGGATTACGGCACAGAGTTGAATAGCTGAAGTTGAAATAATGACTGATTTTTCTCTGCTCCATTCCTTCCAAAAGCAAAGAGAGCTATTCAGTGAGCGAGAATGAAGGTCAGCAGACTGAGGTTTTGGATGGCCTTAATTTAACTAGAATGCAAATGATTTAAAACATTCTTTTTATAATAGTTCGGTCAATTACTAAATATGACATGAAAGGTGTAACTTTCACGGAACTGAAGCTTAGGGCTTGTATGCAGTTATGGAACCAAGAGAGTAGCCAGTGCTCAGCATGGAGCGTGATGTTGCATAAATCAGAAAATTGAATCACTCTCTAGCCCTATGGATTTATGGTCTGTGAGGAAATGACTTTCACTGTGGAAATTTTCAAAGTTAAAGTACTGTTACTATAAGAAATAGCAAAATTGGAAGGAAAAAAATTCACTAAGTGTGTTATTTTTGAGGATAGAAAAGTATATTTGGTCATTTCAGATGATTTTGTTCTCATATAGAGAACAGACAATTTTGAAAAATCACAAATGGATTCAGAGATTCTCTTTGCAGAAAAGTAAATTATTGACTTTTTATTTTATGAAATACAATAATTCAGTTACTAACCAAGAAGCCAAATGCTTTAGAGAGTTAGTAATATGTAAAATGAATGCAAAGTTTGTAGTCATACAAAAAATGTAGAGAACAAATGCAGCTTTGCTGCTAGGGAAGACTTCTGGGGCAAGAGATTCAACTTTTCCAAATCTTAGTTTCTTTACTTTTATAGTGGATTAGTGATAATTATTAATAGTTCACTGAATTGCTGCCATGATTTACTGACATAATATTTAAGTATACTGGCATTTTGAAGACATTCAATAATCATTTTTCTTCCTTTTAAAAGAAGCAATTAAGTATGTTGAATTTTATGTATACTTTGATATCAGAAGATTTTTTCTGGTTACTGCCATTTTAAACTATGTTTTCTCTATCTAAAAATAAGTATAAAAAATCTGACTGGATCATGCCAAGTTTATGACGGTTAAATAAGATAATGAATTTTACAGTTTTTCAAAAGATATATAGGATAAAAACAATGCAAATTTTTAGTAAAATAATGGTATTTTGCAGATATGAAATATGTAAGGCAGACCGTCTTATACAATGTAAAGTATCTATGTGCCAATAATTCACCTTCAGAAATTAAAAACAATATTTACCGTAATGAGAACTAGCCACATGGGTATCTTTCCTGTCCCCACCAAAATTACTCACAAACCCCCCCACCCCCCGCCACCCCCCCCACCCCCCGCCCCGCGTCAGTTCAGTTCAGTTCAGTCGCTCAGTTGTGTCCGACTCTTTGCTACCCCATGAATCGCAGCACACCAGGCCTCCCTGTCCATCACCATCTCCCGGAGTTCACTCAGACTCACGTCCATCAAGTCCGTGATGCCATCCAGCCATCTCATCCTCTGTCGTCCCCTTCTCCTCCTGCCCCCAATCCCTCCCAGCATCAGAGTCTTTCCCAATGAGTCAGTTCTTAGCATGAGGTGGCCAAAGTACTGGAGTTTCAGCTTTAGCATCATTCCTTCCAAAGAAATCCCAGGGCTGATCTCCTTCAGAATGGACTGATTGGATCTCCTTGCAGTCCAAGGGACTCTCAAGAGTTTTCTCCAACACCACAGTTCAAACGCACCAATTCTTCGGTGCTCAGCTTTCTTCACAGTCCAACTCTCACATCCATTCATGACCACAGGAAAAACCATAGCCTTGACTAGACGGACCTTAGTCGGCAAAGTAATGTCTCTGCTTTTGAATATACTATCTAGGTTGGTCATAACTTTTCTTCCAAGGAGTAAGTGTCTTTTAATTTCATGTCTAAAACCCCCATCACCCCTATACAAATAACTACTGGCCTATATTGATTTTCATTGTTTTAATGAATTTCTCTGTACTTTTAGCACATATGTATTTCCCCATAAATATTATCTTGCCTGTCTTTAATTTTGTTAAATGGAACAAAGTATATTACATGAATTCCTCTATAACTTGATATATTATTTGACATTGTACTGTGAGCCCCATCCTGTTGATATACAGAATTCAAATTCACTTACTTTCAGAGTTTATTAGTATTTTAATACAGAAACTGACCTTTATTTTTGCTGAGTCATGGTCAATTAATTTTTAATTTTTTATTATAGTAAACAATGCTGCTATAAATTTTTATGTATATCCAAGTGTACCTGTCAGAGATGTACTCTTTAAGATATATCTAGGAGTAGATTGCTGGATGATATATGCTCATATTTTCTACTTTTCTAGACCACAGCAAAATGATCTCTAATTCATGTTAATTGGAGTTTTTAATCTGCTGCCTTGAAAATAATTGGTTCAAATATCTGGCTTTTCCACTTTATAATTGTGTTCTTTATTGATTATGTTTTTCCTATCTTTAGATATCTATTCATTCCTCAGGACATAAAACTATCCTTTCTATACTACTAAAATTTTAAGATTTGCTTTTTATATTTAAGTTGTTAACCCAGAATATTTATAGGTGTGATGTGAGAGAGGAATGAAGTACTTTTTCTTTTTTACTCATTACTGATTAGTTCACAACCATTTACTGAATAATTCATTATTTCGCCAGTGATCTTGCTTTCTACTTCAGTCAAACATCAAGCTTACCAGTATGCAAAGGTTTCCTTAGGGATCTTTATTTTGCTCCAGTAGACTCCTTTTCTTTTCTGACTCAAATTTCATTTTGTTTAACTTTAATAGGTTTATAATTTGGTACCTATTAGAACAAATTCCTCTATCTTGCTTTTGTTGGTTTCCTATTTCTGCATTAAAAATAGCTACAATTTTCACAGCTTAAGCACCCATTTATTATCTTAGTGTCTGATGGATTAGATGTCTGGACATTGCATCATTTCATTATCCTTTCAAGGTCTTCCAAGCTAAAATCCAGATGTAGACTGGACTGCCTTTCCATTCAGAGCTTGTTTCCTCCTCCATACTCATGATGCCATGTCAGGAATCAATTCCTTGAATTTGTAGGACTTGGACCCCTGATTCCTTGCTAGCCATCATATTCCATTCATTCTCAACTCCTGGAGGACAGCTGCTTTTCTGTCACATGACTCTCTACATCTTCAAAACTAGCAGTGTATCTCCCTTGCAGTGAATCCTTCTCATGCTTTAAATCTCTTCTTCTGATTATGTCAGTCCACTTCAGATAATTGCCCTTTCTCTGAGGAAACTGGGCCATATAACATTACAACAGCCTAAACACAGAAATGACTAGATAATCAGGTCACAAATTCCATGGATTTGGTACAAGTTTAACATAAAAAAATGTTTTGATGTTATACAGTTGCAGTGAAAAGTCCAAAAAGAAAAGTAATAAACATAAATGTAATTACAACAGCATTCAAAAAATAAAATATTTTGGAATAAATTTAGCCAAGGAAGTGAAAGACTTACAAATGGAAAACTACAAAACATTACTGAGAAAAAATTGCTTAAAAAGTACCAGGTGTTCTAGGATGATGAAAAAATTATATATATAGTACATGTACATATATATAGTACATGTACATCCTCAGGAGGAGGCTTTAAGGACCATTTTAGAATTCTGCCTACCACACTCTTCTAATTAAAGTGTCCCTTGGCTATTTGTCATCTATGTTTTTTGTAGAAACTTTGGAACTGTATTACAAAATTTATAAAAGATTATTATTTTCACTGGATTTACACTTAATGCATCGGTACAGGACAAATCAACCATTTATGGTATTCCCCCACTTTTAAGGTGGCGTTGGTGGTAAAGAACACACCTGCTAATGCAGGAGACATAAGAGATGCAGGTTTGATCCCTGGGTCAGGAAGATCCCTTGAAGAAGGAAATGGCAATTCACTCCAGTATTCTTGCATGGAAAATATTATGGACAAAGGAGCTAGGCAGGCTACATTCCACTGGGTCACAAAGAGTTGGACACAACTGCAGTAGCTTAGCACTCCCACTTATAAATGTGACATATGACTCTACTCATCTTAGGATTCATTTATGTATTTTTTCAGATATTTTCTCTCTCCTGGTCTTGAGCATGTTTTATTTATTCCTAAGTAACTTATTTTTCTTTTTATTGAAATTGTGAATGATATTTGATGCAATCACATTTGAAATTGTTTCAGTTGTTTGAGAATTCAATTGCATTATTAAATGTTTTCAAGTGTAAAATATATGTGTGTACAGGTATATATTTGAAATAAAAAGTGTATAGCCAAATGATTTTCAAATAGTGAACCACGTTTGAAATCAGTGCACAAATCAAGAAATGGAAACAGTAATGGTATCCAAAAAGTACCACTATTATCCTGCCATCTGGCTCCCCACTCCCTGTTATATACTATCCTGATTTTATTTCTTTTTTTATAATTGAGGTGGAATTCACATAACATACAATTTAGCAATTAAGTCTTTTAACATATACATGTAAGTGGAATTTAGAGCATTCAAAATGTTTTGTAAATACTATTTCTCTCTAGTTTAAAATTTTTTCATCATCCTAGGACACCTGGTACTTTTTAAGCAATTTTTTCTCAGTAATGTTTTGTAGTTTTCCATTTGTAAGTCTTTCACTTCCTTGGCTAAATTTATTCCAAAATATTTTATTTTTTGAATGGTGTAATTACATTTATTTTTATTACTTTTCTTTTTGGACTTCTCACTGCAACTATGTAACATCAAAACTTATTTTTTTATGTTAAACTTGTGCCAAATCATATCATTTGCAAATAAGAGATAGTTTCCTTCTTCCTTTCCAAATGTGTTTTATGTCTTTTTCTTGCCTAATCACTCCGGCTAGGACTTCCAATATGGTAGTGGTTAAAAAACAATCATCCATACTTTATTCCTTATCTTGGGGGAAAAAACTTTGGTTTGCATGAATGAGTATGATGTTAGTTTTAATTATTGCTGTTCAGGAAGTTCTATACCCAAGTTATTTATTCTCATAATACTAAAACATGTCTTTTAAAGAAAATTTGTTAATGTTTGTGTAGCCCAATTTTCAATATTTTTCACTTCATTGTCAACTTTTACGCCCTGAAGTAGAAATCTTTGCATATAATATGGTTGTGAAACTTGCACCCTATTTTCTACTAAAAAAAAAAAAATTGAGTTGCTTTACTTTGAAAGTTTCAATCCATAATCATAAAGAATATATTCTATATATACTATATATAGAAAAATATATTTATATAAATAAATATATATGTGACTATATATACACCTATTCAAATAGCATTGCTTAAGATTCTTATTTTTCTATATGTTATTCAACTGACCCAAAGTGATTATTGAAATGGGCATCTTTTTTCTGTACTGCAGTTTCACCTTATAAATAAAGTAACTTTAGACATGTCTGTCTAAAAAATTATTCTATTCCACTGAGCTCTTTTTGTTTCTTGGTGCTAATATGACACTATCTTACTAGAGCATCAAAATATGACATGCTATTTGACATTAAGCCCTCCTATTTTGAGTCTTTCTCAAAATTTTCTTGGCTTTTTCTTGGCTTCATTTTCACATGAATTTTAAAATCAGCTTGTCTGTTTCACACACACAGAATAAGTTTGCTGGGGTTTTGATTTGAATTAAACTGAGTCATTAATTCATAATCAACTTAATTTACTCCTCATCACCCTAATTCAATCTTTACAACCTTATTATTTGCAAAGGTATCATGGCAACGTTTTATGTTGCTATGTATTTCAATTATGTATCCATCTTAAATACATTACTAATTTTGCTTAGTCGTTATATAGTGAATTTCTTTTATAATTTATCATTTTCTAAGATTTACTGCTAAATTTTCCTCCTCTAGAGTCACTTTCACTGCTTTTAATAGTCATTTAAATATTTCTTTTACTATATAATTATCTACATATATTACATATATTACTACATTATTACTACATATGAATTGAAAAAGTTTTATATGTCCAAAACCAACTTTAGTTTATTCACATTGAACATTATTTTTTACTAGATACAAAATTTAAAATTGATAGTACATTCCCTTTAAAATTTTTAAATTGTTATTCTCTGATATTCTGACTTCCTTCAATTCTTTTGAGAAGTTGTGAGTCCTGTGTTGCTGCTTTTAAGAGTATCTTATAATGTATCTTATGTTTTCACTTCAATCTAGTTTACAATTTTTTTCTTAATCTTTGGTTTTCATAAATCTTACAATAATATTCCTCATATGGTTTCACTGTGTTAATGTTGTTTAGGTTTCAACAGAGCTTCTTGAATGTGTGGGATTATATCTTTCATCAGGATTGCATAACTCTTGGCTGGTATCTTTTTAAGTATTGTTTGTCTCATTCTTTTTCTCTTTCTCTGGGATGCCAATTGTAATTATGTCATATCTTTGCAATAACAAACTAATTAATCCTGTTTACTGACTTCTACCCACTCAATATGCCAGCAAATTTGGAAAACTCAGCAGTGGCCACAACAATGGAAAGGGTCAGTTTTCATTCCGTTCCCAAAGAAAGGCAATGCCAAAGAATGCTCAACTACTGCACAATTGCACTTATCTCACACACTAGTAAAATAATGCTCAAAATTCTCCAAGCCAGGGTTCAGCAATACATGAACCGTGAACTTCCTGAGGTACAGGCTGGTTTTAGAAAAGGCAGAGGACCAGAGATCAAATTGCCAACATCTGCTGGATCATGGAAAAAGCAAGAGAGTTCCAGAAAAGCATCTATTTCTGCTTTATTGACTATGCCAAAGCCTTTGACTGTGTGGATCACAATAAATTTGTGGAAAATTTTGAAAGAGATGGGAATACCAGACCACCTGACCTGCCTTTTCAGAAATCTGTATGCAGATCAGGAAGCAACAGTTAGAACTGGACATGGAACAACAGACTGGTTCCAAATAGGAAAAGGAGTACATCAAGGCTGTATATTGTTACCCTGCTTATTTAACTTCTATGCAGAGTACATCATGAGAAATGCTGGACTGGAAGAAACACAAGCTGGAACCAAGATTGCTGGGAGAAATATCAATAACCTCAGATATGCAGATGACACCACCCTTATGGCAGAAAGTGAAGAGGAACTAAAAAACCTCTTGATGAAAGTGAAAGAGGAGAGTTAAAAAGTTGGCTTAAAGCTCAACATTCAGAAAACGAAGATCATGGCATCTGGTCCCATCACTTCATGGGAAATAGATGGGGAAACAGTGGAAACAGTGTCAGACTTTATTTTGGGGGGCTTCAAAATCACTGCAGATGGTGACTGCAGCCATGAAATTAAAAGATGTTTACTCCTTAGAAATAAAAGTTATGACCAACCTAGATAGCATATTCAAAAGCAGAGACATTACTTTGCCGACTAAATCCGTCTAGTCAAGGCTATGGTTTTTCCAGTGGTCACGTATGGATGTGAGAGTTGGACTGTGAAGAAGGCTGAGCGCCGAAGAATTAATGCTTTTGAACTGTGGTGTTGGAGAAGACTCTTGAGAGTCCCTTGGACTGCAAGGAGATCCAACCAGTCCATTCTGAAGGAGATCAACCCTGGGATTTCTTTGGAAGGAATGATGCTAAAGCTGAAACTCCAGTACTTTGGCCACCTCATGAGAAGAGTTGACTCATTGGAAAAGACTCTGATGCTGGGAGGGATTGGGGGCAGAGGAGAAGGGGACGAGAGAGGATGAGATGGCTGGATGACATCACTGACTTGATGGACGTGAGTCTGAGTGAACTCCGGGAGATGGTGATGAACAGGGAGGCCTGGTGTGCTGCGATTCATGGGGTCACAAAGAGTCGGACACGACTGAGCAACTGAACTGAACTGATATTTTTCCAACTTTCTTTGACTCTCTTTATTATTTTCTGTCTCTATACTGCAGTTTTCATGTTTTCTCTGAAACTTCTTCAAGTACACTAATGCTATTTTCTGGCATAGCTACTCTGTGTAAGACCTATGACATGATAAGTTGTATTTTTCACTAAAACTTACCACAACTCAATTCTTAATATAATTGTTAATGCAAATTCATTCATTGTATAAAATTTCTCATCTTTTCAGCTATTTTTGACTTTTTTTCTGTATTTTAGAAAATATTTATCATAGTCGAATTTCTAATCACATAATTTCAATATTTGAAGTACTTGTCTGTCTCCTTTGTCAGTTTTTTTGCTTGATGTTCAATAATATAACATTGCTTTGCACCCTACCTATTTTTATTTAATGATTGACATTATGTATAAAATATTTAGGAGCCTCAGATGAGGTTTGTTGTTGTTGCTCAGTTTTCAGTCATGTCTGACTTTTTGAGACTTCATGAGGTTATCTTCCTCTAAAGAAGATTCATGCTTTACAAGGCACAAATAGAGCCAACTAATAGAGCTACCCTAGTTAAGAACTCTTATTTGAGGCTATGTTGTACCTTCAACATGGGCATCCCAACTGGCTCAAGTCTGCTGTCAATGCAGCAGACACAGACAGAGGACGTGGGTTTGATCCTTTAGTCGGCAAGATCCCAAGGAGAAGGAAACAACCCATTCCAATATTCTTTCCTGTAAATCTCATGGACAGAGGAACCAACAGCTCATAGGGTCGCAAGAGTAAGACAGGACTGAGCACACACAGCAACATGTACCTCCAGTAAGAAGCGGGTAGCCTCCAGTTCATTGGTGTCTTTCCAGTGTTCTCATATAATTAACATATTAGATTCTGCAAATGTGTCTCCTTTCAGGACCATTCTGTCATCTGACTATATTTTACACTTTGCACAAGATTCTCATCCATCTGCTGGCATTTTTTACCCTCTTTCAACAAGTGCCTATTTTAATATTTCCCCTACTGCTGAATTTGGCAAAATCCTCCATACAGGTCAGATCTGCCACCTTTTTTCACTTCTCCAGACATTTATATTGGCTTAAGCATTAGGATTGTTCTTATATAACACTGAAAAAAAAAAAAAAAAAAACCTCAAAATGAGAAAATGTTTTAGGATATATGAAAATTAAATGAAAAGTTCCATCAATATAAATTTATTGGAATTCAAACACATTTATTCATTTAAGACTGCCTAAGGGGTTTTCTCACTCTACAAAAATGAGTAGTTGAGACAGAGACCATATACGGTGTTTTCCTTGTGCTGCTGCTCATGGCATTACAAGCTGTCATGAGGATTTATGGCATACAGATTTATGACATTTTGAGTGTCACCTATGTCATCTGTCTGTGTGAAAGACTTTTTTTCAAGATGAAATATGTAAAATCTCTTTACAGATCAGCATTAGCAGATGAGTGTTTGCAGTCAGTTTTGAAGATAAGAAAACAGATTTTGAACCCCAGTTGGAAAAATTTTGTACCCTTAAAAAAACTTGATTCTGATTTTAATATAATTTTTTAAAACTCTGTTATTAATATTATATTTTAAATTTCATCAATATAATTTTTAGGTATTTATTACTTCTCATGTTCTGTAAGTCTCTATATCATATCCCCTATTTTGCTTCTTGGCCCACCAAGACTATAATATTTATTATCTGACCTTTTACAGAAAAAAATGGTCAAACCCTGTTCTCAGTTCAGTTCAGTCAGTTCAGTTGCTCAGTGGTATCTGACTCTTTGTGACCCCATGATTCAGTTCAGTCAGTTCAGTTGCTCAGTGGTATCTGACTCTTTGTGACCCCACGAATCGCAGCACACCAGGCCTCCCTGTCCATCACCAACTCCCTGAGTTCACTCAGATTCACGTTCATCGAGTCAGTGATGCCATCCAGCCATCTCATCCTCTGTCGTCCCCTTCTCCTCCTGCCCCCAATCCCTCCCAGCATCAGAGTCTTTTCCAATGAGTCAACTCTTCGCATGAGGTGGCCAGAGTACTGGAGTTTCAGCTTTAGCATCATTTCTTCCAAAGAAATCCCAGGGCTGATCTCCTTCAGAATGGACTGGTTGGATCTCCTTGCAGTCCAAGGGACTCACCGTAAATCCTAATTATTATTTTTCAAAGATGCTAAAAATTTCCGCACTCCTTTTCAGAGACTTTCCATTTAGGACTTCAGACTTCTTCTCACAGCCTTATTATTCAGTGAATTTTTTGAAGCCCTGAAGGCAAAAAGGCTTCTGTCTGCTTCTGTGAGAACAAATTGATCCTAGGAGGGAAAAGTTTCCATGTAGTTACCATCAAGTGATCAAACCATAGTTCAAAATTGGTGTCCATTGCTGGGAGGTCAATTTTAAGTGCTTCTCAGCTGCTGGGCCCAGAAAGAGTCTCCACCTCTATCACCTTGGCAGTTCCTATCAGATTGATCTTATGATTTATGAGGTAGTCAATAAGAAATGACTGGCTGAGGGCAAATAATCAGGACAGTTTTGTATGCCCATATGAACTGACCATTCCCATATATAATTTTTCTTTGTGACTATGTCTCCTATTCAAAATAAGTTAGGGATGTGACTTTTCATGACCTCCTCCAAAATCACCCTTATAGGAGCCATTTTCATTTCTTGCCTGTATTACTGCACTGGTACTATTGATTTTCCATAACCCTATTTCCACTTTGCAATCTCATACTCATTCAGGGTAATATAAAAGTATTAGTTTTATTTCCAAAATTTTTTTGTCAGTTTACACCTCCTCTGCAAAGTAATGTGGAGTAAGGTGGTGATTTTGGAAATCCAAAACAGAGTTTAGAGGGAAAAAAATTCTTGGCTAATTTTCTAGGCTAAAATTATATTAATGCAAAATATTAGAGTTGATATTTGAGTTAATGGTATATAAAATATAGTATTGTATTTCAGTGTTAAGTTGATGGAGAATTTTTGTTTTAAGGTGTAAATATGGATATGAGAGTGGGACTATAAAGAAAGCTGAGTGCCAAAGAATTGATGCTTTTGAGTTGTGGTGTTGGAGAAGACTCTTGAGAGGCCCTTGGACTGAAAGGAGATCCAAAGAGTCCATCCTAAAGAAAATCAGTCCTGAATATTCATTGGAAGGACTGATGCTGAAGCTGAAACTACAATAATTTGGTCACCTGATGCAATGAACTGACTCACTGGAAAAGACCCTGATGCTGGGAAAGATTAAAGGCAGGAGGAGAAGGGGACGACAGAGGATGAGATGCTTGGATGGCATCACTGACTCAATGGATATGAATTTGAGTAAACTTTGGTCGTTGGTGATGGACAGGGAAGCCTGGCATGCTGCAGTCCCTGGGGTCACAAAGAGTAGGACACGACTGAATGACTGAACTGAACTGAGTGAGTATCACAATATTTCTAATTATTAACTCAATCATAATACCATTTAATTATTAACAATTCTATCAATGATTATTTCAGTGTTGAGATTTTACTCTAATATTTTGAATTGTGTTATACAAGTGACCACACATTCTACTAAAAATATGAATTACATATTTATATCCATGAATAATTAGATATCTGATTTCTCTTAATATCTCTATTTTATCAAAGTTAGTTAATTGTTCCATTTGTCCTATCATTTTATGTCAAATTATTAATATTTTTCTATTGAACTGGACTATTACCTTTGTCATGTTTTGTATCATGATAAAAACTATTACTTTTTTCTGTTTTTTTTTACTTCATTACTCTAATTGCCAATATCTATATCATCACTTGTGACTTGATTGAAGTGATCTTATATGTGTTCAAGTATCACTTAATGCAAGTTTGTGCTTGATATTTGTATTTTTTATATTTTTAGAAGCTGTTATAAAATCACTATGTCCAAGGAGCACTGAAAACTGAACTGTCATTGGAGCTACAGCCCGCAGAAGGTCAGTGTTACTTAATATCTTGATATAGCCAGGTTTATTGTGATCCACACAGTCAAAGGCGTTGGCAATCAATAAAGCAGAAATTGATGTTTTTCTGGCACTCTCTTGCTTTTTCCATGATCCAGCGGATGTTGGCCATTTGATCTCTGGTTCCTCTGCCTTTTCTAAAACCAGCTTAAACTTCTGGAAGTTCACAGTTCACATATTGCTGAAGCCTGGCTTGGAGAATTTTGAGCATTATTTTACTAACTTGTGAGATGAGTGCAATTGTGCGATAGTTTGAGTATTCTTTGGCATTGTCTTTCTTTGGAATTGGAATGAAAACTGACCTTTTCCATTGTTGTGGCCACTGCTGAGTTTTCCAAATTTGCTGGCATATTGAGTGCAGCACTTTCACAGAATCATCTTTCAGGATTTGAAACAGCTCAACTGGAATTCCATCACTTCCAGTAGCTTTGTTCATAGTGATGCTTTCTAAGGCCCACTTGACTTCACATTCCAGGACAGGAAGGCTTGGCATGCTGCAATTCATGTGGTCACAAGAGTTGGACACGACTGAGTGACTGAACTGAATTGATAGCCAGGTTAATTGTCCGATACATATAAAAAATATCAACATCCTCCACAGGCTTGTTTATTGATTTTTAAATTTTACCAGGTATAGTTGACTTACAATGTTGTTAATTTCTGCTGTACAACAAAGTGACTTATATAAATAGCTAAGTCATGTGTATACACACACACACACACATATATATTTTTTTTTCATTATGTTTTATCACAGGCTATTCCATAGGTTTTAAATGCCAATCTTATAATATTAAAAACTTCCAAATATAATTCAAAATATTCAACATATACATATCCAAGAAAAATCTTCATTCACATAAGAGTATACAATCATAAGAGCTCACATTAAGACGGCATGAATATTACCTGACAAAGACTTTATTCCAACAAGCTATTATGAACACTCTTTCAACAGAAAAATAGTGACTATCTATAGAGAAATAAAATATATAGAAAAAGAACCAGATGGAAATTTATAATCTAAAATTATAATAGCCAAATTATACTGAAATAGCTAGCTATAGTGATGGTTACAAGTTTATCCTAGCAACAGGAATCAGGCAAGGAAAATAAAGTAAAAGTACCCAAATTGGAAACGAAGAGGTAGAACTGTCACTATTTGTAGATAACATGATAGAGAAGCCTGAAGTCTTTACCCCAAAACTGTTAGAACTGATAAATTAATTCAGTAATGTTGCAATATACAAGATTAACATACAGAAATCTGTTGTTTCTATGCATTAATTATGATATCTAAAGGGAAACTTATAAAGAATAAAATCTCATTTAAAATTACATCTGAAAGAATAAAATACCTAAAAATAAAACTTTGACAAGGAGGTGAAAACCTATACTCTGAAAACTAAAAATATCAATAAAGGAAATTGAAGATGACACAAAGAAATAAACAGATCCCATTCTCTTGGATTGAAAGAATTAATATTGTTAAGGTGGTCATACTACTCATTTCAGCAATCTACAGATTTAATGCAATCCCTAGCAAAATACCCAGGACATTTTTCACAGAATTAAAATGATAATCCTTATATTCATCTGAAACTGCAAAAGACCCAGAATTTCCAAAGCAAATCTTGAGAAAAAAAGAACAGTATAACCCTCCTAGTCTTCAGATTGTATTACAATGTTACATAATCAAAAGAGCATGATAACAGCACAAAAACAGGTCCATAGATCAATAAAACAATATATAGCAAGGCTAGAAGTAAATCCACACACCCATGGTCAATTAATTTATGACAAAGGAGGCAGGAGTACACAACACAGTAAAGACCGTCTTGCAGATGGTCCCCTACACCATATAAAGGCCCAGAAAGAACAGAAAACATAAAACTTCCAGAGGAGAACATAGAAGAACACTGTTTGACATAAATCATAGCTATATATGCTTGGATCAGTCCCCTAAAGCAAAAAAAAAAAAAAAAAGACAGACCTAATTAAACATAATAGCTTTTGTATGGGAAAGAGAACCATTGACAGAATGAAAAAACAACCTATACAATGCAAGAAAATATTTGAAAACAATACTACCAACAAGGGATTAATATCCAAAATACACAAACATCTCATACAATTCAATATCAAATAAGCAAATGACTCGATACAAATAAAATGGACAGAAGACCTAAACAGATATTTTTCCATGAAGACATACAGATGGTCACCAAGTACATGCAAAGATGCTCAATATCACTAATTATTTTAGATATATGCAAATAAAAACCACAATGAGGTATAACCTAAGTCTACAACTAATAGACACTGGTAAGGGTGTGGAGGAAACAAAACTCTGTACCCTAAAAATAGAGCTAGCATACAATTCAGCAATCCCATTGCTAGGTATATATTCAGAAGAAAACAAAAATTCTTATTTGAAAAAATGTATATGTCCCATTGTTCATCAACACTTCTCACATAACCAAGACATGGAAACAACCTAGTGCCCATCAACAGACATATGGCTTAAGAAGATGTGATATACACATACACTACATATACATACACACAATGGGATATTACTCAGCATAGAAAGGATGAAATATTATCATTGCAGCAACATAGATGGACCTAGACAACATTATACTTTGTAAGATGAAAACTGGCAAATACAGTGATATCAGTCATATATGATATCAGTCATATGTGGAAATTAACAAATAATGGTAATGAATCTATATAAAAACAGAAACAGACTCACAGATACAGATATAGAAAAGACATTTATAGTTTCCAAAGGAGAGAGAAAGGGGAACAAATTAGGATTATGAGATTGACTGATACAAATTACATAAAATAAATACAAAAGTAACAAGGATTAACTGTTTAGAGAATTATATTCAGAAGTCTCCAATAAATTATAATGGAATATAATAAAAATAACAATCACTATGCTATATACCTAAAACTAACACAATATTGCAAGTCAAATATACTTAAATTTTAAAAGAATCAAATAAAACCAGGAAATTGAAGTTAGATTGAGAAAATTTTTCTCACTTACCATAAAACATGAATACTCCAGAATTAGCATGTAAGAACTTCTCTAGTTTCTTCTTCTAAGTATAAAGTCTTATACATACAAAAGATATCCTGATATGACAGTCTAGAATTGGCCATAAAAATTTTCTATTTAACAACCACCTAGGATGTTTCTGAGGTTGGTTTCTAATGCCACACTGCCCCCAAATAATTCCCAATCTAAAGATTTTTAATGTATAAATTATATTTTTATTGATTTATATTTCCTTATCTAATAATCACTCAGGTATTTCATCTGTTGTTTTTTAAAGAATTATTTCATTCAAATCCCTATATATTTTCATATCTATATTGTTAAAAGTGGAAAATTGGGATGTGCAACTTGGAATTTTTTCTTCCAAAAAACTAGTGTTACATTTGGAAAATTGCATTGAGGATTTAAAGTGAAAACTGAAGCAAATAACATATGATTCTAATAACTAACTCATTTTAATAAAAGAAGTACACAGTATATTATAAATTCAGCTCCTTATCTAATTTATTTGTTTGTATTTGTTTTCAAATATAGGTAGCAGTTTCTAAGTAAATATCTGTGGCATTTAGACTGTGAATTAATGAGGAAAATAAAGTTAGGTTCTGTGATTTTTCTAGTAAAAATATTCAGGTCAGAATGTAGTTTAAACATTATTGCCATGAGATTATGATGGATATAATCTCCATAAGTTTGTGCCTTGGAAACAAAATGAGTCTGTGGTCTCATTTTTGTGTTTGCATATGACAGAATATACAATTACTCCACTTCTGTGTCTTGGCTACTGAATCATCATGTAAGAGCTAGCTGTATGCACTTAAATGCATATGGCCAAGTAGCTATATTTGTTACACTTTTATTCTGTGCCATGATTCTGATTCACCATCATTTTTAATTCTCAAAAGTCCTTTAAAATTGTTAAAGTGTAGGCAACACAGGTTCAGGAAAATTTTGTAATTTTCCTAAGAACACACAGCTTGTATGAGTTATCATTTAATCACTGATGAGGCTGACTACAAAATTTGTCCACTTAATGTCTGTGTGATACAGCTTCATTGATTAGGAGAATAGACTGACTACCAAATCTAAATTTAAAAAATGCAATATTTCCAAGTTACCATGTCATGTTCATAATTACTGTATATTCATAGGGACAGTATTTTAGCCTAATTTATTGAGATACTTAAACTTAGAAGGAAAAACAACTCCTGTACTCCAATTTTCAAACTCAAGAGTACAAAATAAGTTACCATACAACATAGCATTATGTAAACATGTGTTTACATGTAACTAAACAAGTACCCCCTTGCTAGTGTTAGCAATGGAGTTATATACTCTCCAATGAATCCAAAGAATGTCTGAAGGTTTTAAAGACCTCACCAGACCTACTCCCATAATTTACATTTTAAGATAACAGAATTAGCCAGAAGGTTTAATCCAGAGACTGTCCTCAGGCAGGATACATTGTTATATAGTCCTTGTAAAGACCAGACCTACTCCCATAATTTACATTTTAAGGTAACAACTTTAGCCAGAAGGTTTAATCCACAGACTGTCCTCAGGCAGGATACATAATCCTAAGGAATATAGAGGGAAAAAAAGTTTGTCCTTTCTTCCTCCTTGAGAATTACAGACCCCTCTCTCCTTGGGGACCCCTAGACTTCTTATCAACCTGCCTAGGAAATGACTCTTTTCAATGTCCAGTTCTAACTATTGCTTCTTGATCTGCATACAGATGTCTCAGAAGGCAGGTAAGGTGGTCTGGTATTCCCATCTCTTGAAGAATTTTCACAGTTAGTTGTGATCCACACAGTCAAAGGGTTTGGCATAGTCAATAAAGCAGAAGTAGATGTTTTTTCTCGGAGGAGGCAATGGCAA
The DNA here is from genome assembly GCF_023091745.1 of Budorcas taxicolor. Classification (NCBI taxonomy): domain Eukaryota; kingdom Metazoa; phylum Chordata; class Mammalia; order Artiodactyla; family Bovidae; genus Budorcas; species Budorcas taxicolor. The sequence continues at coordinate 63,646,639 of NC_068923.1, read as the reverse complement.
CCCACTCTAGTACTCTTGCCTGGAAAATCCCATGGATGGAGGATCCTGATAGGCTGCAGTCCATGGGGTCGCTAAGAGTCGGACACGACTGAAGTGAGTTAGCAGCAGCAAACATGTTTAGTGAAAAGGCATTCACTAACTGTTAATAGTCAATAAAGCAGAAATAGATGTTTTTCTGGAACTCACTTGCTTTTTCCATGATCCAGCGGATGTTGCAATTTGATCTCTGGTTCCTCTGCCTTTTCTAAAACCAGCTTGAACATCAGGAAATTCACGGTTCACATATTGCTGAAGCCTGGCTTGGAGAATTTTGAGCATTACTTTACTAGCATGTGAGATGAGTGCAATTGTGTGGTAGTCTGAGCATTCTTTGGCATTGCCTTTCTTTGGGATTGGAATGCAAACTTACCTTTTCCAGTACTGTGGCCACTGCTGAGTTTTCCAAATTTGCTGGCATATTGAATGCAGCACTTTCCCAGCATCATCTTTCAGGATTTGAAACAGCTCCACTGGAATTCCATCACCTCCACTAGCTTTGTTTGTAGTGATGCTTTCTAAGGCCCACTTGACTTCACTTTCCAAGATGTCTGGCTCTAGATTAGTGATCACATCATCATGATTATCTGGGTCCTGAGGATCTTTCTTGTACAGTTCTTCTGTGTATTCTTGCCACCTCTTCTTAATATTATCTGCTTCTGTTAGGTCCATACCATTTCTGTCCTTTATCGAGCCCATCTTTGCATGAAATGTTCCCTTGGTATCTCTAATTTTCTTGAAGAGATCTCTAGTCTTTCCCATTCTGTTCTTTTCCTCTATTTATTTGCACTGATCACTGAAGAAGGCTTTCTTATCTCTTCTTTCTATTCTTTGGAACTCTGCATTCAGATGCTTATATCTTTCCTTTTCTCCTTTGCTTTTTGCCTCTCTTCTTTTCACAGCTATTTGTAAGGCCTCCCCAGATAGCCATTTTGCTTTTTTGCATTTCTTTTCCATGGGGATGGTCTTGATCCCTGTCTCCTGTACAGTGTCACATACCTCATTCCATAGTTCATCAGGCACTCTATCTATCAGATCTAGGCCCTTAAATCTATTTCTCACTTCCACTGTATAATCATAAGGGATTTGATTTAGGTCATACCTGCATGGTCTAGCGGTTTTCCCTACTTTCTTCAATTTAAGTCTGAATTTGGTAACAAGGACTTCATGATCTGAGCCACAGTCAGCTCCTGGTCTTGTTTTTGCTGACTATATAGAATTTCTCTGTCTTTGGCTGCAAAGAATATAATCAATCTGATTTTGGTGTTGACCATCTGGTGATGTCCATGTGTAGAGTCTTCTCTTGTGTTGTTGGAAGAGGGTGTTTGCTATGACCAGTGCATTTTCTTGGCAAAATTCTATTAGCCTTTGCCCTGTTTCATTTCATATTCCAAGGCCAAATTTGCCTGTTACTCCAGGTGTTTCTTGACTTCCTACTTTTGCATTCCAGTCCCCTATAATGAAAAGGACATCTTTTTTGGGTGTTAGTTCTAAAAGGTCTTGTAGGTCTTCATAAAACCATTCACTTCAGCTTCTTCAGTGTTACTGGCTGGGGCACAGACTTGGATGATTGTGATATTGAAGCAAAAGGGTTCCAGAAAAACATCTATTTCTGCTTTATTGACTATGCCAAAGCCTTTGACTGGTTGGATCACAATAAACTGTGGAAAATTCTGAAAGAGATGGGAATACCAGACCACCTGACCTGCCTCTTGAGAAATCTGTATGCAGGTCAGGAAGCAACAGTTAGAACTGGACATGGAACAACAGACTGGTTCCAAATAGGAAAAGGAGTACATCAAGGCTGTATATTGTCACCTTGCTTATTTGACTTATATGCAGAGTGCATCATGAGAAATGCTGGACTGGAAGAAACACAAGCTGGAATCAAGATTGCCAGGAGAAATATCAATAACCTCAGATATGCAGATGACACCACCCTTATGGCAAAAAGTAAAGAGGAGCTAAAAAGCCTCTTGATGAAAGTGAAAGAGGAGAGTGAAAAGGTTGGCTTAAAGCTCAACCTTCAGAAAACAAAGATCATGGCATCTGGTCACATTACTTCATGGGATATAGATGGGGAAACAGTGGAAACAGTGTCAGACTTTATTTTTTGGGACTCCAAAATCACTGCAGATGTTGACTGCAGCCATGAAATTAGAAGATTCTTACTCCTTGGAAGAAAAGTTGTGACCAACCTAGATAGTATATTCAAAAGCAGAGACATTACTTTGCCGACTAAGGTCCGTCTAGTCAAGGCTATGGTTTTTCCAGTGGTCACGTATGGATGTGAGAGTTGGACTGTGAAGAAGGCTGAGTGCTGAAGAATTGATGCTTTTGAACTGTGGTGTTGGAGAAGACTCTTGAGAGTCCCTTGGACTGCAAGGAGATCCAACCAGTCCATTCTGAAGATCAACCCTGGGATTACTTTGGAAGGAATGATGCTAAAGCTGAAACTCCAGTACTTTGGCCACCTCATGCGAAGAGTTGACTCATTGGAAAAGACTCTGATGCTGGGAGGGATTGGGGGCAGGAGGAGAAGGGGACGACAGAGGATGAGATGGCTGAATGGCATCACGGACTCAATGGACGTGAATCTGAGTGAACTCCGGGAGATGGTGATGAACAGGGAGGCCTGGCATGCTGCAATTCATTGGGTCGCAAAGAGTTGGACACAACTGAGCGACTGAACTGAACTGAACTGTTAATAAAGCATAATTCAGTTTAACAGTGTGCTTTATATTTTCAAAATACATTGTTCTGTAATTATTATTATTTAAAGCTCCATAATCTAGTGTTATAAGATAAAGAATACCTCTTTTTCTTTTGACAAATCATCCACATTTGAACACAGGTCTCCTCCTGTTCCTTCTAGTTGACCTCTATCTTCCCTTTCTTTTTTACATTAGATTTGACTTCTGGTCATCTCACTATTCCCATCTGGGAAGCCTTGGCACACAACTCTAATCCATACCCCTCTAATAATCTATCCACACACAAATTCAATAATCCAAAAATATTTTGGCTAGGACTGAAGTTATACATGGTTCCACTTTTTTTTTTTTTTGTATGATAAAATGAAGTAAAAAAAAAAAAAAGTGCCTATATTACCACATGCATAAACACATGCCTTTTAGTTTAGATAGATCACATGTTTAGATACCATTTTTCTGTCATTGTTGAGAATCAAGGAGACAGACTGGAGCCACTTTGAGGATATGTAAGAAGGGAATTAATTTTATTCTGTCCTCCAGACTTTTGCTAAACTTTCTGTTTTTTTTCCCTAGAAAAGTGATTTTTAGGGTAGTTCATCACTTCTCAGGTGGTGCTACTGCTACAGAACTTAGCTGCCAATGCAGAAGACACAGTTTCATTTCTTGGGTTGGGAAGATCCCCTGAAGGAGGGCTTGGCAACCCACTCTAGTATTCTTGCCTGGAGAATCCCATAGACAGAGAAGCCTGTTGGGCTACAGTCCATAGGATCGCAAAGAGTTGGATATGACTGAAGTAATTTAGCATGCATGCATATACTACTTGTCCTGCTAATTAACTGGAAGTCCATTAAACTAAATAAGTCTGTCATACTTTTTTTGTAAATGTGACATAGCTATTTATTGAAAATTGTGTATATTCTTTGGGGGAAAAAAAAAAAAGACCACGGTGTCTGTGTACAAGATGTCCCTAAATTCTAACCGCGTCTTTGAAACAGAAACTTGTTATGATTAGACTCTGGTTTGCAATTTTATTTAACCTGTGTCCGGTTAATCAAGTGTGAATTCTTGACTCCTATTTCTAGAATGCTAGAGTGAAAATAGAAATCTCCTGTCAGCCTTTTCTTCTTTCCCTGTGTCCTACACACACACCCATATACCCACACACCCACAACTCACCCACCCACCCTTAATGAGTAGGACTGTGTTCAGCTTATGATTCCTAACACAGTAAGATTCTACCCATAATCTCTCACTGATTCAGCATTAAGAAAGAGGAGGATCTCAGGGTAAAATTGTTAATCATGTTACAAATGCATAAACTGGTTATTTTGGTTTTTGTTTTCTTTACCCTTCTCATTTTTGTCAGTAAAATCATCCTTTTTATTTCACACTTGTTCATTGGCACCCTTGGATTATTTTTTTAAAACCTTTTAATTTTTTCTTCCCTAAATAAGATTACCTCATTCTAAATTTGCTTGGAAGACAGTAAAACTGATTGTTAAGAACCTTTGGGGTTGAGCTGCTTCCATCTGAATCTCAGACCTACCAGTGATCCACTATTTAACTTGGTATACCTCATATAATCTCTTTAAGTCTCAATTTTTTCATCTGTAAAAGAGAAAAACAACATCTACTAGATTGTATGTGTGCTTAATAATTAAATATGACATATGTATAGTTTTGTACCTGGCACATAAAAATCCCTCCATTTATAGACAGATGGATTTTCTTAAAAATCTGCCTACTTGTCATTTATTTATTTTATTGAAGAGAAAATTTAATTAATTTTAGCTTGATAAATTTTAAATTGAAAATGTACAGTGGTTGCTAAAAATACACAATGGTGACTGTCAGGGGACGTTTGACTTTAAGGAATCCAATATGTTGCCATTTCTCAAGGATTCTCTGTTCCTTATCAGTTCCTATTCTGGGAATGAGTGAAACAGCAGGCTTTTCCCAGGACTGAGGTCATAGTATGAGACATGTATGAATCCCCTTCAGCTACTCTTTTCAGCGTCAGCAGCCTTGTATGTATTAGACTATCCATATTGTGGCTATTGATAAAATTTCATCCTGTGTAATAGCTGAGTAATCATCATACTAAAGATATATAAGCCTGCATTTCTGCTAATAAAGCACCCTTGCTCCATCAGAGCTTGGGTCCCAACGTCTTTCTTTCTGTCTCTCTTTCTCTCGCTCTCTTTCTCCCCCTCCCTACCTCTGGCTCTCTCTTTCACTTTCTTATTGTCGACTCTGGACCACCAGGTTCTGGTCCATTAAAGGACCCCAACAAGTGGCGCCCAGAACAGGGACCTGGTATACGTGGCATTTCAGGTGGAATGACTCAGGGCCAACTGAGGTTGATAAGTACTAAGACATGGGTTAAGCAGCTGAAAGCCCATCATTTCTCATTCCTCCTTTTTTTTTATTTTTCATAATTGGGGGTGACTATAGATACTTTAGTGAAAAAGGTCCTGACCAAATAGGTTTGTTTAGTTTTAACAATTTTTGCATAAAGGCAATGGTAAACAGCACATATAATTGTAACAAAAGGAAAAGGAACACAAACTTGTATGAAATATGATTGATTATAATGAAAGGAATAGTTACTATGATTATAATTGGTCTCTGTGAAATATCCAGTCCAAGTTTCAAGCTTTCCAGTATTTGTAGCAAGTTTACAGATGTTTCATTGTTTAGGCTCAATTCATTTATTGAGGAAGATTTGAGGGCAAGAAGGTGCCATTTCACTGTCAAGCAAGCCAAGGAGTCCTTTTCATGGAAGTGTTTTATTGAACTGTTGGTAATCTCTTATGCCACTTGAGTAATATAATTATATATAGAACTATTAATATAATCTGGGCAGTTAGATAACCATATATCATGGGGTCCCCAATTGTCAATTGTATGATTGGCCATAAACATTAATTTTTCTGATTTTGGAAATCCTGATTTTGGATTTTGATCCCTTTTGATACCCTGTTCATGTCTAACTATTTACCTATTTCCCTTCCCAGGCATTTGGGAACCCAGTCTCAGGGGATAAGGGGCGCTGACCGCTCTGGCTTCTTCAGGCTGTACAGGGGTGTCGTGGGGTTTTGGCTTCCCTTTGCTGTCTGTCAGGGTGCATTAACAGAGGTAGATGAGAGTCCATGGAATGATAAGGTGACTTGTTTCAGCATTGTCTAAGTGTTGGTCAGGGAATATTCTTGCCATACTACCATTTGGAGATTTGTTGTATTCTGGAAGAAACGTACTTAACAAGAAAGTTAAAGGTATATGGCCCAAAGATTAATAGAAGTAGAAAAGCTGTTCAGGGGCTACCAGGAGAACTAGGACAGACATTTGTTCATGACATTAGTGTTTTTCTAGGTATGATAAGATGCAAGAATTAGAGCTCATAAAATCTTTACTTGAAAACATCTGACTGTCTGAAGGCCGGTTCTTCTGGGTTTTTCCCAGAGCACAGAGTGCCTTATTTTTTATTTCCATCCTGAACTCCTTTCACGGGGTGTTGAAAGTCAGTAGCTTGCAGTGGTCATGATGTACTCTTTGTAGAGGCAGCTTGTAAGTACTAACTTCCAGTCAGCAGGGTCCCTTCATAGCCACATATTGACCATGTTTGGGAGACATTTTATGGACATTGTGTCTCATGGTGCTGGGAAGGCTCATTCTCAGCTCTAGGGAAGAGTCCATTGATAGGCCACTCAGTGTGCTGTTATTGGACCAGGCCTTGCAAGTAGCAAAAGTCTCTCGACCACTGCTTACTAGCCTCTTGGTCCAGGAAAATGTTTCCTCTTGTTGTTTCTTCCCATATATAGAATTACATTATTATAATCATTGATCTCATATGGAACTGTATATCAGCATTATATCATAGGCTCAGTCACACACTTGTTAGTGTAAGAAATTCTTCTGAAACAAGTGACATAGAAAATAATATAGCTATAGCTAGCAGTTATTAGTAAGGTCATAAGTCTTAAGAAACTTGTTTCATGTATAAAACTCTCTTCTACTTGCCATCAACCTTTTTTATACTTTCTGTACTCATCTGTAAGTCATACTTCTTTTTCTCTTAATAAAATGAACCACATACAGAACTTTCTTCTTGGGTTTCACTTTCCATAAATTTTTTTTTACATTTTCTGTATTCATCACTTTATTTGTCCATTCATAGAATAGTCATCATTAAGCCATATTTCCTTCTTTTTCTCTTAATAAAATGTACTAAACATAGAACTTTCTTTTTGGGTCTCACTTTTCATAAACCTTTTTTACACTTTCTGTATTCATCACTTTATTTGTCTATTCATAGAATAGCCATCTAGAAGCCATACTTCCTTTTTCTCTTAATAAAATGTAATTCCATTTCTTATACCCCTTTTACAGAAAACATGCATCTTACTTTCTTTCAGAAACCATGAACTGTTGTTTAGCTCATTCATAAATTAACCTCAGCAATATTATCTAGAGACAAAGACATACATTGAGACATACATATATATCCAGACAGACAGAGATCTCATAATTCTCTGCTTTAATATTTAAAAGGTCTTTTTGCTGCCCCCCCTTTTTTTTGGCTTGAAGTTGTATTAATCTGTCTAAGGATGACATCTCAGTCAAAGTGGGTTGTCTATTTCAATAAAGTGATGAGTTAATTATAGGCTTTTGCTTAGGCATGTTTTTGTTATACCAAGATTGGAGCTGTTGGGTCAGGAAGTCCCATGGGAGAATGAAGAGAGGGGAGTACAAATAATTTTAGAGGTGAATCCAGTCTGATGCAAGTAAGAAACTGGTTTTGTAATGTATTTTGCACTAAATAGAGCTTCTCTTGTGTTTCTTGAGAAAGTGAATGAGGAATATTTAAATTAGGATCTCCTTTCATTAACCTTTTTAAGGTCTGTTAAGAGATGTCATTTGTTAGATTTCTTTCTTATAACAAAAAATTGGGAAATTCCAAGGAGAGTGAGCAAGTCTAGCAAAGGAGAGACTTTTGGATTTGTGCCTGCTGGAAGGAGTATTTGGAGCAGCCGGGGTAGGATTAGCAGGAAAATTTTGAAATATTTTATTTTAACTGGGCCTTTTGTAAAGTTTCATCATTTAATTTATATTCATGTTTTGTCTGTTTATGTCAGGAGGGCTAGAATTACCTTGAAATGGCAGAATTACAGATTTGATGCGAGCCCATAGGGGCCAGAAATCAATTGGAATTTTTTTTTTCCCCAATCTGGCAGCTCATTCAACATTTTCTTTGACGTGGTGCCAAATGTCTAAGTCAAAACCGCCTTTATCAGGGAACCAGGGATTATGCTCAACTACTGTTTGAAGGTAAGCTTCTATTCGTTGGTGCAAAACCAAAAGTCCCTGAGCTTTAAACAATTGGTGAAGTAAAGTAGAGAAATGATGGGGCTTTTCATCCATTTAACCCTTGTTTTAGTACTTATTGACCTCAGTTGGCCCTGAGTCATTTCGCCCGAAATGCCACGTATACCAGGTCCCTGTTCGGGTGCCACTTGTTAGGGTACTTTAATGGACTGGAACCTGGTGGTCTGGAGTTGACAATAAGAAAGTGAAAGAGAGAGATGGAGGGAGGGAGGGGGGGGGGGAGAGAGAGAGAAAGAGAGAGAGAAAGAAAGAAAGACATGGGGACCCAAGTCCTGATGGAGCAAGGGTGCTTTATTAGCAGAAATGCAGGCTTATATATCTTTAGTATGATGATTACTCAGCTATTACACAGGATGAAATTTTATCAATAGCCACAATATGGATATTCTAATACATACAAGGCCGCTGACACTGAAAAGAGTAGCTGAAGGGGATTCATACATGTCTCATACCATGACCTCAGTCCTGGGAAAAGCCTGCTGTTTCACTCATTCCCAGAATAGGAACTGATAAGGAACAGAGAATCCTTGAGAAATGGCAACATATTGGATTCCTTAAAGTCAAACATCCCCTGACAGGTGACTAATAGGACCTAATAAATATTCACATTAAAAATATGTATAATTTTAAGTAATGGCATAAATCAGTTTAGTGAACAAAACTGTATTTACAGTAAGTCAGTGGATGATAAGTGCTTCCTATAATAATGATAATCTCTTAACACTCTGAGGTTTATCAAATATTATGCAGAAGTCCACCAAAACAATCCATCCAGACAGTGTTAGAGAATATTAATAAATGTGGTAACAGTTCTTCTGTCTATTCAATCTTAATGTAAAGAAAATAAATTCAATTTGTATTTCTAATAAAGATCAGCTCTAAAATTCCCTTTTTAAAGAAGGACTCTCATCTTGCAAATCTTCCTTTCTTTCAGAGAAATTCAGCTGTAATCTCCCTGGCAATTAATTGTAAGAATCAGAATTACTGTTTACTCTTCAATTGTTTTGTTTTTACCTTTTATTTTTCTTAAACTTGAAAATATTTAAGTGGGAAAGCATTTCAAACTCACAGTTCTTTAAAAATTCAGTAGTTAACTTGAGTCAATAAAGTCTTCCTATTATTCTTGTAAGGATCAGCAACTTTTCTGCAAAGGGCCAAAAAAAACATCTGTGCGCTGTAAGATCTATGTGCATGCATGCTTAATCACTTCAGCCCTGTCTGACTCTTTGAGATCCCATAGACAGTAGCCCAACAGACTCCTTTACCCATGGATTATCCTGGCAAGAATACTGTAATGGGTTGCCATTTCCTCTTCCAGGGAATCTTCCTGACCCAAGGATTGAGTCCCTGTTACCTGCGGCTCCTGCTTTTCAGGCAAATTCTTTACCACTGAGCCACTATAGAAGCCCCATAGTTCGGTTCAGTTCATTTCAATTCAGTTCAGTCACTCAGTCGTGCCCAACTCTTTGCGACCCCATGAATTGCAGCACGCCAGGCCTCCCTGTCCATCACCAACTCCCGGAGTTCGTGCAGACTCACGTCCATCGAGTCCGTGATGCCATCCAGCCATCTCATTCTCTGTCGTCCCCTTCTCTTCCTGACCCCAATCCCTCCCAACATCAGAGTCTTTTCCAATGAGTCAACTCTTTGCATGAGGTGGCCAAAGTACTGGAGTTTCAGCTTTAGCATCATTCCTTCCAAAGAAATCCCAGGGTTGATCTCCTTCAGAATGGACTGGTTGGATCTCCTTGTAGTCCAAGGGACTCTCAAGAGTCTTCTCCAACACCACAATTCAAAAGCACCAATTCTTTGGCTCTCAGCCTTCTTCACAGTCCAACTCTCACATCCATACATGACCACTGGAAAAACCATAGCCTTGACTAGATGGACATTTGTTGGCAAAGTAATGTCTCTGCTTTTGAATATACTATCTAGGTTGGTCATAACTTTTCTTCCAAGGAGTAAGCATCTTTTAATTTCATGGCTGCAGTCACCATCTGCAGTGATTTTGGAGCCCCCCAAAATAAAGTTTGACACTGTTTCTACTGTTTCTCCATCTATTTCCCATGAAGTGATGGGGCCAGATGCCATGATCTTTGTTTTCTGAATGTTGAGCTTTAAGCCAACTTTTTCACTCTCCTCTTTCACTTTCATCAAGAGGCTTTTTAGTTCCTCTTCACTTTCTGCCTCCGAGGTTATTGATATTTCTCCTGGCAATCTTGATTCCAGCTTGTGCTTCATCCAGCCCAGCATTTCTCATGATGTACTCTGCATATAAGTTAAATAAGCAGGGTGACAATATATAGCCTTGACGTACTCCTTTTCCTATTTGGAACCAATCTGTTGTTCCATGTCCAGTTCTAACTGTTGCTTCCTGACCTGCATACAGATTTCTCAAGAGGCAGGTCAGGTGGTCTGGTATTCCCATCTCTTTCAGAATTTTCCACAGTTTATTGTGATCCACACAGTCAAAGGCTTTGGCATAGTCAATAAAGCAGAAATAGATGTTTTTCTGGAACTCTCTTGCTTTTTCCATGGTCAAGCAGATGTTGGCAATTTGATCTCTGGTTCCTCTGCCTTTTCTAAAACCAGCTTTAACAGCAGGAAGTTCACAGTTCAGGTATTGCTGAAACCTGGCTTGGGGAATTTTGAGCATTACTTTACTAGCATGTAAGATGAGTCCAATTGTGCGGTAGTTTGAGCATTCTTTGACATTGCCAAGAAGCCCCATAAGATCTATGTTAATATGACTTAATTCGGACTTTGTAGTGTGGACAAGGCCACAAATAATATATGAATGAATATGGTTGTTTTCCAGTAAAAATGTTTTTGATGTTTTAAGTTGTATCTGACTCTTTGAAATCCTGTGGACTGCAGCACGCCAGGGTTCCCTGTCCTCTATCTCCTGGAGATTGGTCAAATTCATGTCCATTGAGTCGGTGAGGCTATGTAACCATTTCATTCTCTGCCTTCTCCTTTTGCCTTCAATCTTTCCCAGCATCAGGGTATTTTCCAATGAGTTGGCCAAAGTTTCAGTCCTTCAGCACCACTCCTTCAATGAGTATTCAGGGTTGATTTATTTTAGGACAGACTGATTTGATCTTCTTGCTGTCCAAGGGACTTTTAAGTCTTCTCCAACATCATGGTTCAAAAGTATCAATTCTTCCACGCTCAGCCTTCTTTATGGTCTAACTCTCACATTGGTACATGACTACAGGAATAATCATAGCTTTGACTATAGAGACTTTTTTCCCCCAATAAAGCTATTAACCAAAAAAGACAGCCTTCTGAATTTGACCCTTAAGCCATAATTTACCAAAACTGGTTTAAATCAAGCCCAAGTGAAATCACAAATGTGTCAGATTTCCTGTGGTAAACAGCTTCTATGGGTATAGGAAGAATTATTAGGGTTGAGCCTAACTTCTTAAACTTACATAATATTCTCTAAAACTGTAAGCTAAAGGACAAGAAGCCTAGTATAGTACTCATCATACCTTGCACTCATTCATGTAAACTCTTATTCTCTCTGTCAGGACACAGATTTGTTCAAAATTTCAAAGCAATATATAGAGTTATCATTTCCAATTTCCCAGATTCTCCAAGGTTTCAAACCCAGATGCATTTTTATATTAGAAGCCTCCAGAAGAAACATACTTTTAAAAGTGTATTTCTAAAGAAACAACATTTCTTAAATCTGTGATCCACTATATTATTTAACTTAAAGTTCTCTATAACCTAATCTCTTCTCTCCTGATAGACTTGAGAGTTCAAATTCCATTTTTTTTTCCTTGTTAAGCCCATCAGTTTACTAAAAGTAATGTAGAATTTTTTTGTTCAGCCAAAATTATTTTTCTTGAGTCTTGACTTCTTGCCCTATGTCAAAAATCATCAAAAGCCCTAGGGGCAAAGGAAGGGGTCTCTTGAATGAAGTCTTATGCCCTCTTTCAGACTTAGCTCTGAAATCTTGGTTTTCTTAGACATTCTGATATTCTCAAGCCAGATTTCTAAAATTGGCCTTACCTACTCCACTTTAGCTAAAAGAAGGTGAAGTTTGCACTAAATTTATCCCCATCTAACAAAAGAGAACATCTCTTCCTTAAATATAGTTTTAAGGCTGCATCTTATTTTAGCTCAGAGATCTGACAATTAACAGCAAGATATAAAAAAGTCATGGGTTCTTTCTACAGCAAAATGTCCTTAAAAACTTATACACAAGTAAGAGTGTATCTATAGAAGGGGACTCTAAAATTACCATTAAACTAAAGGTTGTACCTCTATACTATCAAAGAGTAATTTGTACAAAACTTTATGCTGACCAAGTAAACTCTATTGATACAAGTCACTCCTTATAAACTCAGTATATATGAGCCTCCACTTCTACTATAAATGTCCTTTTAGTTTCTGTTTTTGATATATCCAATAAAATTATTTATTCCATTGTAAGGAAAAATCATATGGTTATCCAATTTATGTACAAATTGAATTATGAATTCTAGGGTTTCATTTTCTGATTAAACTTAATTCTTCCTAATAAATTTATTTTTGATGGGAGCCAAAATAATTAAGTAAAATTAGAGTTACTTTGGCAGAAAGCAAAGGAATAAAAGTTGAATCTCATGGCAATTTGGCAAAGAAAGTATCAGAATCCACAGTGATGCGATGATCATTCCCACAGATTTGCCACCATCTTGTCACATGGAGACTTATAATCATATTGATGTAATAGAAACCAATTCTTAAGTATAAGCTGTATTCTTTTGAGACAAGAAAGCTAGCAAACTTTGATAGAAAATAAAATTTCTCTAACAGTGTAAACCAAAGCACAGCAGAACAAGAATTATTTTTTCAGCTTTAAAAAATAAAAAAATCTTGTTAATACAATAAAAACCTATAATAGATCACTAAAGCAAATATTGATTTAAATAAATAAATAAAAGGACAATAGACACATTAAAGGTAAGGTTATTTCAACTTTAAACATGATATCATATTAATGAATCTGTTGTTCAGTGGTCAGTTAGTCCCCCTTTGATGTGTAAATGTGTCCTCCTCCTAGTATAAGCCACACCTATTGTTTATTGCCTATCATCTTTCAACTTCAGTTCCTTCAGAATGGAGAAAATATGTAAAGACATTTTTAAAAATCTATGCAGAATATTTTTTAGATATATACATCTTTCTCAGATTAATCAAGCTCATTTTTTACCTAATTTGATGGCACTTTCAGTGATGTAAATGTATCATGCTTTAAAAAAAGCTCTCAATTTGGTTTTCCTTTAAAACTCCAAGTTTTTGCACACCAAGTTCTATTTGTTTATGTAATATTTCATTGAAATGTGTTTTAGACTATTTAGGCTACTACAAAAATACCATAGACTGGGTGGCTTACAAAAAACACAATTTTATCTCTCATGGTTATGGAGGCTGGGAAATCCAAAATCAAGTTTCTGGCAGATTTGGTATCTAATGAGGGCCTACTCTTCTTGGCTTACAGTCAGTTTTGCCTTTTCTTTGTGTCCTCACATGGTAGAAGGTATCACTCTGGGGTCTTTTTAATAATGACAATCTGTCCCACTTATGAGGGCTCTGTCCTCGTGAGCTAATGACCTCTCAAAAGTCCCCCTTCCATATACCCTGACATTGGGGATTAGGTTTCAACACAATACAAAATTAGGGAGGACACCACATTCAGTCTAGATGAAAATGCATTATTCTAAAATGAAGTGCAGGGGCGGTCCTAAGATGGTGGAGGAATAGGTCGGGGAGACCACTTTCTCCCTCACAAATTCCTCAAAAGAACATTTCAACGCTGAGCAAACTCCACAAAACAACTTCTGTAGGCTGGCAGAGGACATCAGGCAACCAGAAAAGCAGACCATTATCTTCAAAAACAGGTAAGGAAAAATATAAAAGGCGAAAAAGGAGACAAAGGAGGTGGGGAGGGAGCTCCGTCCCAGGAAGGGAAGCCCGTCCTGGGAAGGGAATTTTAAGAAGACAGGCTTCCAAACACCAGGAAACACTCTCCCTGCCGAGTCTGTGGCGAGCCTTGGAAACACAGAGGACAACATAACAGGAAGGGAAAAATAAATAAATAATTAAAACCAACAGATTACAAGCCCAACAGTAACTCCCCTAGCGGAAAAGCAGCACAGACGCCTGCATCCGCCACTGGGAAGTGGGGGCGGGGCAGGGACGCGCGGGAGGCGCAGACTGCAGTGCTTTGTAAGAATCAGGCAGGAACGCCCCACGCGCAACCAGAACGATCTAACTTGGGCTAGCAAACCAGACTGTGGGATAGCTACCATGCAAAAAGCTTGGACATAAGACACCGCCAGGACCGAGCACAGAACAAAGGATTGAACCAAAAAAGCCAGCTGCAGACCATCCCCCACCGGGGACAGGCAGCCAGAGCTGTAAGGGCTGGAAAGGGGCAATTGCACATCCGGAGAGACTTTACTTACCAAACTGCAAGCAGGTTTCTTTGCTAAGACTTCTGGGGGTGCTGGACAGTCACCATCTGCCTCTCAAGGGGCGCCAGCGGTCCACCCAGAAAACTGAGCAGCAGAGGCAGAAAAGGCGACAAGTCGCAGCGATCACGCTCGCCAAACTCCTGAGCTACTCGGCTCTTGGATGCTCAGCCAGGAACCGTCTGGGCCTTGGACAAATTCTTAGAAAAGTACAATTTTCCAAAACTGAACCAGGAAGAAATAGAAAATCTTAACAGACCCATCACAAGCATGGAAATTGAAACTGTAATCAGAAATCTTCCAGCAAACAAAAGCCCAGGTCCAGACGGCTTCACAGCTGAATTCTACCAAAAATTTCGAGAAGAACTAACACCTATCCTACTCAAAATCTTCCAGAAAATTGCAGAGGAAGGTAAACTTCCGAACTCATTCTATGAGGCCACCATCACCCTAATACCAAAACTTGACAAAGATGCTACAAAAAAAGAAAACTACAGGCCAATATCACTGGTGAACATAGATGCAAAAATCCTCAACAAAATTCTAGCAATCAGAATCCAACAACACATTGAAAAGATCACACACCATGACCAAGTGGGCTTTATCCCAGGGATGCAAGGATTCTTCAATATCCGCAAATCAATCAATGTAATTCACCACATTAACAAATTGAAAAATAAAAGCCATATGATTATCTCAATAGATGCAGAGAAGGCCTTTGACAAAATTCAACATCCATTTATGATAAAAACTCTCCAAAAGCAGGAATAGAAGGAACATACCTCAACATAATAAAAGCTATATATGACAAACCCACAGCAAACATTATCCTCAATGGTGAAAAATTGAAAGCATTTCCCCTAAAGTCAGGAACAAGACAAGGGTGCCCACTTTCACCGCTACTATTCAACTTAGTTCTGGAAGTTTTGGCCACAGCAATCAGAGTAGAAAAAGAAATAAAAGGAATCCAAATTGGAAAAGAAGAAGTAAAACTTTCATTGTTTGCAGATGACATGATCCTCTACATAGAAAACCCTAAAGACTCCACCAGAAAATTACTAGAGCTAATCAATGAATATAGTAAAGTTGCAGGATATAAAAACAACACACAGAAATCCCTTGCATTCCTATACACTAATAATGAGAAAATAGAAAAAGAAATTAAGGAAACAATTCCATTCACCATTGCAACGAAAAGAATAAAATATTTAGGAATATATCTACCTAAAGAAACTAAAGACCTATATATAGAAAATTATAAAACACTGGTGAAAGAAATCAAAGAGGACATTAATAGATGGAGAAATATACCATATTCATGGATCAGAAGAATCAATATAGTGAAAATGAGTATACTACCCAAAGCAATTTACAAATTCAATGCAATCCCTATCAAGCTACCAGCCATATTTTTCACAGAACTAGAACAAATAATTTCAAGATATGTATGGAAATACAAAAAACCTCGAATAGCCAAAGCAATCTTGAGAAAGAAGAATGGAACTGGAGGAATCAACTTGCCTGACTTCAGGCTCTACTACAAAGCCACAATCATCAAGACAGTATGGTACTGGCACAAAGACAGAAATGTCGATCAATGGAACAAAATAGAAAGCCCAGAGATAAATCCACACACATATGGACACGTTATCTTTGACAAAGGAGGCAAGAATATACAATGGAGTAAAGACAATCTCTTTAACAAGTGGTGCTGGGAAAATTGGTCAACCACTTGTAAAAGAATGAAACTAGAACACTTTCTAACACCACACATAAAAATAAACTCAAAATGGATTAAAGATCTAAATGTAAGACCAGAAACTATAAAACTCCTAGAGGAGAATATAGGTAAAACACTCTCCGACATAAATCACAGCAGGATCCTCTATGATCCACCTCCCAGAATCCTGGAAATAAAAGCAAAAATAAGCAAATGGCATCTAATTAAAGTTAAAAGCTTCTGCACAACAAAGGAAAATATAAGCAAGGTGAAAAGACAGCCTTCTGAATGGGAGAAAATAATAGCAAATGAAGCAACTGACAAACAACTAATCTCAAAAATATACAAGCAACACCTGCAGCTCAATTCCAGAAAAATAAACGACCCAATCAAAAAATGGGCCAAAGAACTAAATAGACATTTCTCCAAAGAAGACATACAGATGGCTAACAAACACATGAAAAGATGCTCAACATCACTCATTATTAGAGAAATGCAAATCAAAAGCACAATGAGGTACCACTTCACACCAGTCAGAATGGCTGCAATCCAAAAATCTGCAAGCAATAAATGCTGGAGAGGGTGTGGAGAAAAGGGAACCCTCCTACACTGTTGGTGGGAATGCAAACTAGTACAGCCACTTTGGAGAACAGTGTGGAGATTCCTTAAAAAATTGCAAATAGAACTACCGTATGACCCAGCAATCCCACTGCTGGGCATACACACTGAGGAAACCAGAATTGAAAGAGACACATGTACCCCAATGTTCATCACAGCACTGTTTATAATAGCCAGGACATGGAAGCAACCTAGATGTCCATCAGCAGATGAATGGATAAGAAAGCTGTGGTACCTATACACAATGGAGTATTATTCAGCCATTAAAAAGAATACATTTGAATCAGTTCTGATGAGATGGATGAAACTGAAGCCGATTATACAGAGTGAAGTAAGCCAGAAAGAAAAACACCAATACAGTATATTAACACATATATATGGAATTTAGAAAGATAGCAATGACGACCCTGTATGCAAGATAGCAAAAAAGACATAGATGTGTATAACGGACTTTTGGACTCAGAGGGAGAAGGAGAGGGTGGGATGATTTGGGAGAATGGCATTGTAACATGTATACTATCATGTGAGAATCGAATTGCCAGTCTATGTCTGACGCAGGATACAGCATGCTTTGGGCTGGTGCATGGTGATGACCCAGAGAGCTGTTATGGGGAGGGAGGTGGGAGGGGGGTTCATGTTTGGGAACACATGTACACCCGTGGTGGATTCATGTCAATGTATGGCAAAAAAATAAATAATTAAAAAAAAATAAAATAAAATGAAGTGCAATATACAAAATTGAGCAATTAAAAAGAAATAACTGGAAAATCATTACTCAACATGTATCTGTGCTATTAGAAAGTAAAACTCTTGTCATTCCATGCACCATTTGAGCTATAGTTCAACAAACATTTTTCTGTAATTCAGCCAGATTCTGAGGTGCTTCCTTATATAATGAGATAAAGAATGGTTCACAGTGTTGAGAGGAACAATTTTTTAAAGGAGGAAATGGTGTCAGTTACTAAACTGAGTGACTTATAGAGGATGTGGCATGGGGGTAGGAAGAACAAGGAACAAAAACAGGTTAGAAAAGTAGGGAGCATTACCATGTGCTATCTTTAAAAACTTAAGCATTCATCAACTTCCCTTTGTTCAGTACTATGAAATAATAGAAGTAGAATGTCTATGTTTATCCATGTAATGTAAATAGGTTATGATTATACAGGAGAGGTGACAGATAGATGCAAGGGATTAGATCTGGTAGAATGAGTGCCAGAAGAACTATGGACACAGGTTTATAACACAGTATAGGAGGTGATGATCAAAACCATCCCCCAAAAAAGAAATGCAAGAAGGCAAAGTGGTTGCCTGAGGAATTCTTACAAATAGCAGAGGAAAGAAGACAAGTGAAAGGCAAAGGAGAAAGGGAAAGATATACCAAATTGAATGCAAATTTCCAGATATAAGTTAGGGATAAGAAAGCCTTTCTAAGTGAATAATGCAAAGAAATAGGGGAAAACAATAGAATGGGACAGACTACAGATCTCTTCAAGAAAGATGGAGAAACTAAGGGAACATTTCATGCAAAGATGGGCACAATAAAAGAAAGAAATATCAGGGACCTAACAGAGGTAGAAGAAAGTAAGAGGAAGTAGAGGGAATACACAGAAGAACTATGTATTAAGAACAAAAAAGATCTTAATGACCCAAGTACCCATAATGATGTAGTCACTCACCTAGAGCCAGACATGCTGGAGTGTGACATCAAGTGGGGATTAGGAAGTTTTACTAGGAACAAAGCTAGTGGGGGGGTGATGAAATTCCAGCTGAGCTATTTAAAATCCTAAAAGATGATGCTGTTAAAATGCTGCCCTCAATATGCCAGCAAATTTGAAAAACTCAGCAATGTCCTCATGACAGGAAAAAGTCAGTTTTCATTCCAGTCCCATAAACGGGCAATGCTAAAGAATGTTCAAACTACCATATAGTTGCACTCAATTCACTTGCTAGCAAGGGAATGCTCAGTATCCTTCAAGCTGGGCTTCAGTATGTGAACTGAGAACTTCCAGATGTACTGTATGATCTAGATTTAGAAACTGTGGAGTAACTAGAAATCAAATTGCCAACATCTTTTGAATCATAGAAAAAGCAAAGGAATTCCAAAAAACCAGCTGCTTCATTGACTACACTAAATTCATGGACTGTGTGAATCACAACAAACTGTGGAAATTTCTTAAAGAGCTTGGAATGGCAAATCACCATATCAGCCTCCTGAGAAACCTGTATGCAGTTCAAGAAGCAACAGAACTATACCTGGAATAACTGTGTTCACGGACTGGTTCTAAAATGGAAAGGAGTACATCAAGGCTATATATTGTCACCCTGTTTATTTAACCTCTATGCAGAGTACATTATGTGAAATTCTGGGCTGAGTAAAGTACAACCTGGAATCAAGATTCCAAGAGAAATACTAGCAATCTCAGATAGGCAGATGATACCACTCTAATGGCAGAAAGTGAAGAGGAACTGAAGAGTTTCTTGATGAAGGTGAAAGAGTAGAGTGAAAAAGCTGGCTTAAAACTCAACATTCAAAAAATTAAGGTGATGGCATCCGGTCCCATCCCTTCATGGCAAATAGGTGGGGAAAAAGTAGAAACAGTGATAGAATTTGTTTTCTTGGGCTCCAAAATCACTGCAGATGGTGATTCCAGCCATGAATTAAAAGACACTCCGTGAAAGAAAAGCTATGACAAACCTAGATAGTATATTAAAAAGCAAAGACATTGCTTTGCCAACAAAGATACATACAGTCAAAGCTATAGTTTTTCTAGTAGTCATGAAAGGATGTGAGATTTGGACCATAAAGAAGGCTAAGCACTGAAGAATTGATGCTTTCAAATTGTGGTATTGGAGAAGACTCTTGAGAGTCCCTTGAACAGTAAAGACATCAAATCAGTCAATCCTAAAGGAAATCAACTCTGAGTATTTTCTGGAAGGCCTGATGCTGAAGCTGAAGCTTCAGTATTTGAACACCTCATGCCAAGAGCCAACTCATTGGAAAAGACCCTGATGATATGAAAAATTGAAGGCAGGAGGAGAAGGGGGTGACAGTATGAGATTACTGGATGGCATCACTGAATCAATGGGCCTGAGTTTGAGCAAACTCCAAGAGACAGTGAAGGACAGAGAAACCTGGAATGTTGCAGTCCATAGGGTCTCATAGAGTTGGACAGGACTTAGTGACTGAACAGCAACAACAATGTAAATTTGTTACAAATGACTCTTGTACATGGCCTTATATTATTTACTATAGCTCAGTCAAATTTTTGTACATGCAATTTTTTTAAATATAGCCCCAATGCATGGTTTGGAGGATGTTGGCTTTGTTTACCTCCCCAAAATGTGTTCAACATCTGCTAGCCATAAATAACATAGAATTTTTGGTTATAACTGCCTCCAAGTCTCTTCTGCCCCCTTTGGAGCTCTTTGCCTCAGAGACCCCTCATAGTTACTCTGGGTTATATCATTTACATACCAAAGTATTCTCTGATTCCTGGTGTCTCCTGGGAGCCCCTTTGCACTCTTCCCTTTCTGGGTAATAAAGGGACTCTCATGGGCCATTTCCTCTGTAGCCTTTCAATCATTGTGGGGTTTCCTACATGCAAATCTGTCAAAACACCACCAAAGTAAAGCTCTTTGTGTGCTATTGCCACTTCATGGTCTAGACCTTTTTTTCTTGATAAATCTCTAATTTTCTTCAAACTCATGATTTTCCATCATGGAAATATCATTCCAAAGTTGAAAGCCATTCCATACTTACTGCTAAGGAGTTTACTAAAGAAAGAAGTCTGAAGCATAAATCCAAAAGAATCTTCCTTTATTTCATATCTCATGAGATTCATCGTGGGTCTTCTAAGCAAATTATAGCAAAGAATCACCACTGATTATTAGCAGCAACTTAGAGGGCCAGAGAGGCTTCTCTGGTGGCAATGGTGGTTAAAAATCCCCTGTTAATATAGGGGATGCAAGAGATGCCTGGAGAATCACATGGACAGAGGAATCTGGCAGGCTATATAGTCCATATGGCCTTGTTAGGTAGTTAGAATAGAAAAAAGGAGTCCAGAATGATTGTGGCTAAAAGATAAGGAAGGGAAAAGCCAATGAAAATAGAACAAAGGAAGGTCTGAGGGCCAGAGTGAGGACCTCAGGTGGAACGAGTAGCACTCCTGGTTAGCCCAGTTTACATACAGCTAGCCCAGGAGGAGGAGGAAAAAACACACATAAAAAGAGGAGCAAAAGGGCAGATGGTCTCTTTCTCTCTCTCTCCCTCTCTCTTGCTCTCTCACTCTCCCTCTCTCTTCTTTTCACGACTTTTGGGTCATCATGCCCTCATGCCTTGAGGATATATTTTCCTTTATTTTCCAAATAAAACTGAGCTGTAACATTGAGCTGTAACACTGGTCCATCTGAGAGCTGTGACATTGGTCTGTCCTAGGAGGTGTAACGCTGGTCCATTGCTTCAAATTTTTGTTGTTATGAGACAGAACCGAGGAAATTATGCTCTCCCTGACACCTATGGTGCCATTTCTCAGATTTAACCTGGCTGAAACAACCTCCATGCTGCCCCTGCAAGGAGGAAGCCGACAAGCACAGCAGGAGCCCAACTCAGCGAAAGCTTCTGCAGTAGAAGCTGAACTCAATGAAAACTCAGCACAGAGGAAGTGACTAGAAGCCCCGCGTGCTGGAAACCAGGACAGCAAAAAATGAACTCAGCAGAAAGCTCACGCAGCTCAGTCTCAGATTCCAGAAGATGTCCGGATAAGGTAGAAGGCCCTTGCTCCTATGGCTGGAAGGACATATGCCTCAGTTGAGTTCAGTTTAGTCACTCAGTCATGTCCAACTCTTTGTGACACCATGAATCGCAGCACACCAAGCCTCTCTGTCCATCATCAACACGCAGAGTTCACTCAGACTCATGTCCATCAAGTCAGTGATGCCATCCATTCATCTCATCCACTTTCATCCCCTTCTCCTCCTGCCACCAATCCCTCCCAGCATCAGAGTCTTTTCCAATGAGTCAACTCTTCGCATGAGGTGGCCAAAGTATTGGTGTTTCAGCTTTAGCATCAGTCCTTCCAAAGAACACTCAGGACTGATCTCCTTTAGAAGAGATTGGTTGGATCTGGTTGCAGTCCAAGGGACTCTCAAGAGTCTTCTCCAACACCACAGTTCAAAAGCACCAATTCTTCAGCACTCAGCTTTCTTCAAAGTCCAACTCTCACATCCATACATGACCACTGGAAAAACCATAGCCTTGACTAGATGGACCTTTGTGGGAAAAGTAATGTCTCTGCTTTTTAATATACTGTCTAGGTTTTCATAACTTTCCTTCCAAGGAGTAAGTGTCTTTTAATTTCATGGCTGCAGTCCCCATCTACAGTGACTCTGGAGCCCAAAAAAACAAAGTCTGACACTGTTTCCACTGTTTCCCCATCTATTTCCCATGAAGTGATGGGACCAGATGCCATGATCTTTGTTTTCTGAATGTTGAGCTTTAAGCCAACTTTTTCACTCTCCTTTTTCACTTTCATCAAGAGGCTTTTTAGTTCCTCTTCACTTTCTGCCATAAGGGTGGTGTTATCTGTATATCTGAGGTTATTGATATTTCTTTCGGCAATCTTGATTCCCTTTGTGTTTCTTCCAGTCCAGCATTTCTCATGATGTACTCTGCATATAAGGTAAATAAGCAGGGTGACAATATACAGCGTTGACGTAATCCTTTTCCTAACAAAATCTTAATTTCTTACAGTCTCTTGTGTCTTCAAACCCCCCATGAACAGGTGAGTGGCTGTGGGTGCAATTGAGAGACTACGGCAAGGGGCTACTCCTCAAGGCTCTACTAATTGCTGGGCCCCAGTAGTTGTTATGCAAGCTGGTAGGGGTTCTTCTGTCCTTAATCTTCTTTGTGCCAAGGATCAGGTCAATGAAAACTGTGAGCTCAGATCAGGTGTTTAGCTGATTTTCCAGCAGATTATGAAGGGGATTCCTGGGCATGTTTTTTCCCACTGCTTTTTCCTCCCCTCCTTCAGCTCCTCTCTCCTGGGACTTGAGCCTGGGCAAAATGCATGATGACTTGTTTCAGGACCTAATGAAGCTCAGGCTCTGATATCTCATTGAAAAAAATTCAGTTAGAGACACAGTGATAGATAAGAGGTGGATTTGTTCTGATATAGAGAGAAGCACACTCCACACAGTGTGGTCTATCACAGAGAGGCGATGGAATGTGGTGTGGCTAGTTTTTTGGAGGTGGGTGATTTCATATGCTAATGAGTGGGAGGATCATCCCAACAAATGGGGAACCACCCACTCCTCTGTCTTTTGACAGTGACTTGGAACTGTCCTGCCACTTCTGGGTGTGTCATTTAGCTTACAGATTGGGGATAAAGGCTTAGTTGAATTTGACTTGTCATCTGGAACCCATTTGATTTTAATTGGTTTATGTTATGCCTTGTGCTATAACATTCTTTCAAAAGTTGTGCCCTGCCCATTTCCCTGCTGTTTTATTGTTCTTTTCCTGAGCCTCATCCAGGCCCACAATGTTACCTCTACAATCTTCTGGAGGGACAACCAGAAAATACCTGGCTCTTGGGAGGGAAATGCTGTATAATATCCAATTCCTCTAGATATTCAGGCCTTCATCTTCCATGCTTACTACAACATGTGCAACAACAACATCTCTCAATGGACACACTAGGGTAGGTTACAGGCACACGATGCCTGCTAGATGTCATCTGCTGGCATCCCTTCAAAGGCAATGCGGCTTCCATGGATAATGTTGACACTTTGGCAAATTAGCCCTGCAGGCCGTTTGGGCCCAAACCCTGACCACCCTTCCCCTAAAGTTACAAATATAACTCCCAGATCAAATCTCCACTCCACTTTTATGGAACATCTGGTCTGTTGCCTCTTATCAATTTGTTCTTAAGCCTACAACCAGGACCCTTCTCCCTTATGGGCAACATTGCTCCACCCTGTTTATTATTGAAGTGAAGTGAAGTCGCTCAGTCGTGTCCAACTCTTTGCGACCCCATAGACTGTAGCATACCAGGCTCCTCTGTCCACGGGATTTTCCAGGCAACAGTACTGGAGTGAATTGCCATTTCCTTCTCCAGGGGATCTTCCCAACCCAGGGCTCGAACCCAGCTCTCCTGCATTGTAGACAGACGCTTTACCATCTGAGCCACCAGGGAACAGGACCAGATAACCCAATCCTTTGTCATTACTTCTGTTATTACTTAAAGTGTGTCTATGATGATGAAATGTTTACCATTGGAGGCACCCTAACCTGCCCTTATGGAGGACTAGGGGAGGAAATCAGTGGCTTACATTCCCTTAGAGTAATAGGAGGATAAGCCTTATGGTTGTTTCACCAGGTTCCCAATCTCAGGGCACAGACTTGGATTGCTTTGCATCATGATATCTATTCCCTGTTTGCAGTGAACAAACAGGTAATAAGTTAAAATTACAACCCCTAAATCCTACCCAGCACTGGTCATGCTGGAGACCTTGGGAATGCCCAACTCTGGTCTGGGGGTCCCAGGAGGTCAACCTACCTAGGGACCCAATTCCCAGAGATTTGATCTCCAGGAGGCTGTCACACTTCAGCCTGCCTGGGGATCTGAACCCTGACCTGGGGATGCCTGGCTCTCAGGTTGCAACAGTACTGGGTAGGATAAGCTTCAAAGAAACTCACCCCGAAGGAAGTCCACCCATGGAAATTGAAGGAGCCCTATTAGTTTTTTCCTTTTTCTTTCTCTCCCTGTCATCACTGTCTTTTAGATGGGAAATAACCAATCCACTTCCCAACAGATGCCCTTGAGATATATGCTTGGTAACTGGAAGCTATTTGATCCTCTAACTCTAAGGAGTCACTTAAAATTCTTTTGTGCCACTGTGTGGCCATGGTATCCTCTGGGGGACAAGGAACAGTGGCCTGAGGATGGGAGTTGAAATTAAAATACCCTCCTGCAGCTAGAATTATTCTGAAAAGACAAGGGAAATGAACAGAGATCCCCTATGTCCAGATTTTCTTTCAACTAAGAGATATGAAGGAACTCTATCTTAAGCATGGGATTGTTGTATGCCCTAAAAGTGAGCCTACTAGGCAAATGGTGTTAGGCACAGACAACCAAGAGAAGGAACCCCCTCACCCCCACCCATGAAGGCTCACCTCCCATAGCTCCCAAACTGTCTGGTGTCCCTTCCTTGTATCCAAACGTGCCCTCATACCTGAGAGCACCCCCTCCACAAAAGCCAACTAGAGTATGTCCCTTAGTCGAAACTGGAGGAGAATTCAGACCAACCCAGGTCCATAAGCCCTTCTCCCTCTTAGAACTAAGACAGATCAAACAAAACCTGGGAAGCTACAAAGATGATCCATGCAAATATATAGACACATTCCAACACATTACCTTGGCCTTTGAAATGACATGGAAGGACATCATGGTCATATTTAGTAAACTTTTATCTGACCCTGAGCATGCTAGCATCTTAAAGGAAGTCCAAAGTTATGTTACAGGGCTTCATATGTCAAGCGATAAATCCCCATTAGGGGAAACTGAAGTCCCCTCCTCAGATCCTAATTGGAATTATATTGACCCTGAACATGTCTGGGAAAGGGATCGTTTTTTGATCTGTGTGAAGACAGGACTGAAAGCAGCCCAGCAAAAAGTAATCAGTTATAGCCAGGTCTCAGCAATAACTCAGGAGCCCAACAAGAACCCCATTGCCTTTCTGGAAAGTTTAAAGAGGCCCTCAAAGAGTTTACCAATTGGGATTAGACTCTTACTAGGGACAGGTGATTTCAAAGGGCAAAATCTTGTCCCAATGTGCATCAGACATCCAGATAAAGTTAAAGCAGCTATAGCAGCAGGTCTCTGCTCCCTCTTTAGATGAGATGGTCCAGACAGCCACCAACACCTTTATAACAGAGAACAGGAGAGGGAGGGCAAGGCCCAGGAAAGGGAGAAAAGGAAAAAAATAAGGCATGCCCAGATGCTGGTCACCCTCCAGGGAAGCCCTGTGGCAAACCCCAAGTCCTTGAAGGACAAGGCACAAAGCAAATGCCTATTCTCTAGACAGGCAGGGCATTGGGCCAAAGAGTGTCCATACCATGACAAATGGTTTGTTACTAATGCCATCAATTGGGACACTGGGTGGCACTCTGCCCTCAGGACCCAAGAGCCTCAAGGTCAAGTGCCAAGCTTTCCCTCACGATGGTTCAAGAGGACTTAAGTGGCCCACTCCAGCCAACCCGCCTGTCACAGATAACCATCACGGGTCTGGAGACAAGAGTGCAACAGGATGTGGCAGGTAGATCTGAGAATCTCTTGGTTCACACAGGGGCTACTTACTCTGTGATGACCTCCTAGTTAGAATAGGAAAAAGAAGTCCAAAATGGCAGTGGCTAAAAGACAAAGAAGGGAAAAATCCTGCCAAAATAGAACAAAGGAAGGTCTGAGGACCAGAGTGAGGACCTGAGGTAAAACAAACAGCACTCCTGGCTAGCCCAGTTTACATAGGGCAGGCCCAGGGGGTGGAGAAAAAAACATATAAAAAGAGGAGCCAAAATTGGGCCAGGGGCCACTCTTCTCTTGTGTCTTTTGGGTCGTCATGCCCTCACGTCTTGAGGATGTACATTCCTTTATTTTCCAAACAAAACTAAGCTGTAACACAGAGCTGTAACTCTGGTCCATCCAAGAGCTTAAACACTGGTCCATCCATTGCTTCAAAATTTTGTCATGATGAGATGGAACCGAGGAAATTACACACTCCCCTGACATACTGAGTAGAAAAATTATAGTTTTAAAAACAACCAAAGGAAGAAAAAGCTTTGATTACAAGGAAAAGCCAATAGGATTGACAGCTGACTTAGCAGAAAAAAGGCAAGAATATAGTGAAATATAATCATGTATGAGGCAAAATTTTTTAAATATTTTCAATATTTAAATATTTTCACCAATATTTTCAACTTAGAATTATTTGTCTAGTAAAAATTTCTTTCAAGAGTGAAAGTGTAATATTTCATATTGAAGAAAGGAAGAGGATTTATTTGTCTTCAGCAGACTTGAACCCATAGAAGTAGCAAAAAAATAACTATAGAATGAAAAGGAAAAAGAGAACATGAAATTTTAGATCTCCAGACTGCAAGGGAAAGCAAAAGAAATGAGTAAACATTAAACATTATTTTTCTGTTTCTTTTTTCTTAAAATTTTTAAAAGTCAGTTGCTGAAGGTGAAATAACAATGATGCTTGGGGAGTATATGAGCCCAAGTAGAAAAATATATTTCTGAAAGATAGTAAGGTGGGAGAGACATAAAAACCATCCTCTTGCTAATTACATTAAATGAGGTGGATTATATTTCAAAGTTATATAACAATAAATCAAGACTGAAACATCTGCTGTCTAAAAGGAATGCTTGATGTACTTTAAGAAATGTACCATGCAAACAGTAAACATAGGCAAGCTGCAGGCTGCAAAACAAGTGATAACAGAGATGAAGAAGGACATGTCATATGTCTAAGTGTCAATTAGTATACAAACAGGCTTAAGAATATAGAAAGGAAAAACTGATAGAAGTGAAGGGAGAATCGGGTAATTTTACAATTTTGTGAAGAAGAAAAATGCAATTCTCTTTTCCAAGTGTTTTTAAACCACATATCAGTAAAATTAGCTCGCAAATCCCCTCCAGCACTTTTCATCTCACTCAGTATAAAAGGTAAAATCTTTATTTTTGTCCCCCAACACTTTAAACAGAACCCCTTCCCCACTATACCTTTTAACGTTCCCTCTTGCACAAAATACTTGATGTTTCCTGTCTATGCTGCTGTATCACAAATCCTCTATCAGCTTCCTGTTTCAGAGTGTTAGTATTTTTTATTTTTCCTTTCTGGAATAACCTACTTCTAGATAGGTGCATGGTTTGTTACCTTATCTCTTTCAAGTCTTTGTTTGAACATTATATTCTTACTGCAGCTACCCCTCCCTCTCAAATTTAAAATGTCAACCAATTTCCTCAGCACTCTCCATTCTCCTTTCATCCTGATTTTTACCTAGTTGTCATCATCCAACAAACTCCCTATGCATTATACTTGTCTATTTGTTTTTTTTTTTTAAATTTGTGTCCATATATTCCCTCAGATGTAAATTCCATGGATGAAGATCATAGGGCTTGTTCCCAACCATATTCTCAGTGCTTAGAACAGTGCTCTTCTGTAATATCTAATAAAATAATGAATATATAATTAGAGAATTTTTATATAATCCAGGTGTAATAGACCCAATATTCACATATCCTATGATCAAACAAAAGGGACACTAAAGGCATATATGAAATAAATTTCAAAAAATTAAAGGTTTGCGAGGAAACATTTTGGTTTAGCACAATCCTTTCATTTTACCATCAAGAAAACCTAGAGACCTAGAGAGATTTGCCCAATGTACAAAAGAGTGAGTAGCAAGTTATACCAATCTGTACATTTTCATGAACTTTCAGATGCTCAAGCTGGTTTTAGAAAAGGCAGAGGAACCAGAGACCAAATTGCCAACATCCACTGGATCATCGAAAAAGCAACAGAGTTCCAGAAAAAAACATCTGTTTCTGCTTTATTGACTTGCCAAAGCCTTTGACTGTGTGTATCACAATAAACTGTGGAAAATTCTGAAAGAGATGGTAATACCAGACCACCTGACTTGCCTCTTGAGAAACCTATATGCAGGTCAGGAAGCAACAGATTGGTTCCAAATAGGGAAAGGAGTATGCCAAGTTTGTATATTGTCACCCTGCTTATTTAACTTATATGCAGAGTACATCAGAGAAACGCTGGACTGGAAGAAGCACAAGCTGGAATCAAGATTGCCGGGAGAAATCTCAATAACCTCAGATATGCAGATGACACCATCCTTATGGCAAAAAGAGAAAAGGAACTTAAAAGCTTCTTGATGAAAGTGAAAGAGGAGAGTGAAAAAGTTGCCTTAAAGCTCAACATTCAGAAAACAAAGATCATGGCATCTGGTCCCATCACTTCATGGGAAATAGATGAGGAAACAGTGGAAACAGTGTCAGACTTTATTTTTTGGGGCTCTGAAATCACTGCAGATGGTGACTGCAGCCATGAAGTTAAAAGACACGCTTTGGAAGAAAAGTTATGACCAATCTAGATAGCATATTGAAAAGCAGAGATATTACTTTGCCAACAAAGGTCCATCTAGTCAAGGCTATGGTTTTTCCAGTGGTCATGAATGGATGTGAGAGTTGGACTGTGAAGAAGGCTGAGCACCGAAGAATTGATGCTTTTGAACTGTGGTGTTGGAGAAGACTCTTGAGCATCCTTTGGACTGTAAGGAGATCCAACCAGTCCCAGGGCTGAAGGAGATCAGCCCTGGGATTTCTTTGGAGAGAATGATACTAAAGCTGAAACTCCAATACTTTGGCCACCTGATGCGAAGAGTTGACTCATTGGAAAAGACTCTGATGCTGGGAGGGATTGGGGGCAGGAGGAGAAGGGGACAACAGAGCATGAGATGGCTGAATGGCATCACTGACTCAATGGACGCGAGTCTGAGTGAACTCCGGGAGTTGGTGATGGACAGGGAGGCCTGGCATGCTGTGATTCATGGGGTCTCAAAGAGTCGGACATGACTGAGCGACTGAACTGAACTGTACATTTTCTACTTCAGTATGGCGGCCATCGTAGACTTTGGGATCGTTGAAGCTTTCTGTTTGTCTTACATTGATTTTTTATGACTTAGTTGTCAATGTTTAATATTAGCATAGTTCTCATAAAAGTCTAAATATCAGCTTTTCTTGAAAAATTGGAACATTTGCAACACAACAACCATGTTTCCATTTGGCAATAATTTCCATTGCTTAGATAGGCCATGTGTTTTCAAATCTGCTTCCCCTCCCCCTCCTTTTAAAACCATATCTTCAAGGTCCTTTTGGATATCTGATTTTGCAACTTAGAATTTGTCTTTTATTTTGACATTTTGTTTTATGTATTGTTGTTGTTTCTGGTAATAGTGGAATGGCAACAGGCTGAGGATAAAACAAAATAGCATTGTGGAAAGGAAATTTAAACAACACTATGATTCAAAATCACTCTCCCGTGTATTTTACTAATTAAATACTCATAAACTTCTACTTAAATGTACTTTTTAGAATTTCCACCTCAAATGAAGTTCACCTACATCAAAAAGTCACTTATGGCAATTATTTTTCAGTCATTCACTTTTTATTATAAACTACCTTAATAAAATCATATTTTATTATCTATAAGAGACAGGCTTTATGAATTAGAAATATCAATTGAGAAATAATCATTATCACAATAATGGCTATTATTTTGAGATACCATGAAGGAAGCTATGAAACTAGGTTAACTGTGTTGGACTAGATTTGATAATCAAACAGAACTCAATGTTTATATATAGGATTTCAGTACAGTTAAAAAAGGGGTATTAAGAAATAGGGGAGATATTTATGTTAAGTTTTGCCTAACCGTGCTGAATTAATCTTATCTGATACATTTCTGTTACAAGATTACATTTCTGTTACAAGTATGATAAGCAGAATTCTAAGATAAAACAAGTCTCATATTCTCATGAGTAAATTTCTTATGTAAATCTTATCCAGGATCTTAAATGCACAGCCTGACTCTTAGTTCTAAAGTAGACCACTGTATATATTTTTAGGGAAAATGTAAATTGAAGAGAATCCTTATCATTAGGTTATCCTCTTCTGTTTTAATAATATTGTAAATGATTTTTTTCTAGTTATTTTATTATTCTCTATTGCCCACACAGCCTCCTACATAGCCAAATTTATTTCTTGATTGCATGTTGGTGACTGAACATGTAGATGCCTACAAAAATAAATGTGCTCTTAGGACATATGGACACAGATTTTTTCCCAGCTAGTTTAATATTTTTTCTTTAATGTCTGTATAATATTTTCATTTTCTAAATAGTACAGCTGGCACTGATAATTACCAATTTTGCAGGATTATGTTACCAGTTCTAATACCTATGTTATCATCTGTCTTGTAGGATGATTGCTTTCCTCTTTGGGTCAGGGTGATTCAGTGAAAGAAAGTGAAAGTGTTAGTTGCTCAGTCATGTCTGACTTTTGGCAACCCCATGGACTTTAGCCTACCAGGCTCCTTTTTCCACGAGAATACTGGGGTAAGTTGCCATTCCCTTCTACAGGGAATTTTCCCCAACTAGGGATAGAATCCCAGGCACCTGCATTGTAGGCAAATTCTTTACCATCTGAGCCACCAGGGAAGCCCAGGGTGATTCAGTATGACTTTCTTATTCAGGCCATTGACACTTAAAGTCTAAACTATGATTTTTCACACTCTTCTCTCTCTCTCTCTCTCTTTTTTTTTTTTTTTTTTCTGAGAGGATGTCACCTATTTTAGGGCATAACAGACTTTTCTTCTAGAGGAAGCATTTCTTTCAGCTGCAGGTGGCAATCAAAGACATCATGATGGCCTGATAACGTTTTACCTGGAGAGAGAGAGCGCTGGCCAGTTTTTCTAATGTTTACATCAATACAACACTATCATCACAGTACTCCATGGTATTGTTTATGTTGTTTTAGAAATTGTGGTGACTAGATTTTGGAGAAGATTGATAACTTTCAGTTACATAGATTTTTGCCCTTTGTTTCCCATATTTCATCTTTAGTGTGAAAATGTGGTTATTCACTCTGGGCTTGCTCTAACACTGGAGAATAGGTACTGGACTTCTTCCTGGGAAAAATGCATTGATGTATATTGGCAGAAATGATGATTCCTCCAGACTATTGTACATTACATTTTTATCACTCCTTTGTTTCATCTAAGTTTTTTAAAGTTTTTAAGTTTGATATTAGAAATTTGCATTAAAAATATAATAATTTGGGGTGCAAATAATAGGAACAAATTCTTTCCCTGAGGAGCCCTACTATATGATTGTTTAAAATATAGAATATGCCCACAAGAGGGAGATAAGGCTTATGCTCCATAAGGCCCTTGCTGTCTTTCTGCCGCTGCTGCTGCTGCTGCTGCTGCTGCTAAGTCGCTTTAGTCGTGTCCGACTTTGTGCTACCCCATAGAAGGCAGCCCACTAGGTTCCCCCGTCCCTGGGATTCTCCAGGCAAGAACACTGGAGTGGGTTGCCATTTCCTTCTCCAATGCATGAAAGTGAAAAGTGAAAGTACAGTCGCTCAGTCGTGTCTGACTCTTTGCGACACCATGCACTGCACCCTACCAGGCTTCTCTGCCCATGGGATTTTCCAGGCAAGAGTACTGGAGTGGGTTGCCATTGCCTTCTCCGGTTGTCTTTCTACTCTCATAGAATTATATTTTGTGCCTTAGGTTGATAGTTGAGTAAAAGTACTCTGACTTTAGGTATATATCTCTGATTCAATTATTATAAAGCCATCTTTATTAAAGACATAAGAAATCATATGTACCTGCTCAGCCATGTCTGAATCTTTGCAACCCCATGACTATAGCCCACCATGTTCCTCTGTCCGTGGGATTTCTCAGGCAAGACTACTGGATTGGGTTGCCATTTTCCTCCTGTAAGAGATCTTTCTGACCCAAGATCAAACTCATGCTCTTGCATCTCCTTGATTGCAGGTGCATTCTTTACCACTGTGCCACCATCACCATCTTAAGGACTCACACAACAGAGAACAAGTTTGGACTCATCAAAAAACCTGGTTGGGACCAAACAAAAAAAAAAAAAAAAAGATTTAAGCATTTGTGTAAAACTTTGGTTATTCATTCATGTGCTCAACTGTGTGTTACACAACTATATACTGAGTGTTATTCAGGATTTAGAACCAGAATGCTAGGTTTCAAATCCCATGTTTGCCATTTTCTAGCTATTTAAACTTGGGCAAGTTAAATTATTTATAGAGGGTGGACTTCTATTATGAAGCTAAGTCGCTTCAGTCATGTCCAACTCTGTGTGCAACCCCATGGAATGTAGCCTGCTAGGCTCCTCTGTCCATGGGATTCTCCAGGCAAGACTACTTGAGTGGTTTGCCATAGCTTTCTCCCAGGGATCTTCCTGACCCAGGGATCAAACCTGCATCTCTTACATTGCCTGCATTGGCAGACAGTTTCTCTACCACTAGCACCACCTGGGAAGCCCTTTGTCTTAAAAACTCTCAGTTACTGTGTAAAAATGTATTTGTAATACATGCAGATAATTACCACTCAGTAAATGTTAATCATCATTAACAATTTTATTATAAGACAGGCACTATGGACTGATCACTGAGGAGAGCTTTCTTATCTCCCCTTGGTATTCTTTGGAACTCAGCATTCAAATGGGCATATCTTTCCTTTGTTCCTTTGCATTTCACTTCTCTTCTTTTCTCAGCTATTTGTAAGGCTTCTTCAGACAACCATTTTGCCTTTTTGCAATTATTTATCTTGAGGATGGTCTTGATCACTGCCTCGTATACAATGTCATGAACCCCTATCCATGGTTCTTCAGGCACTCTATCAGATCTAATCCCTTGAATCGATTTCTCACTTCCACTGTATAATCATAAGAGATTTGATTTAGGTCATGCCTGGATGGTCTAGTGATTATCCCTACTTTCTTCAAGTTAAGTCTGAATTTTGCAATAAGGAATTCATGATCTGAACAACAGACACCTGCCAGTCTTACTTTTGCTGACTGTATAGAGCTTCTCCATCTTTGGCTGCAAAGAATATAATCAATCTGATTTCAGTGTTGACCATCTGGAGATGTCCATGTATAGAGTCTTCTCTTGTGTTGTTGGAAGAGGATGTTTGCTATATCCAGTTTTACTTTGGCAAAACTCTGTTAGACTTTGACCTGCTTCATTTTGTACTCCAATGCCAAATTTGCCTGTTACTCCAGGTATCTCTTGACTTCCTACTTCAGCATTCCAGTCCCCTATAATGAAAAGGACATCTTTTTTGGGTGTTAGGTTTAGAATGTGTTGTAGGTCTTCAAAGAACCATTCAGCTTCTTCAGCATTGCCAGTTGAGGCACAGACTTGGTTTACTGTGATATTGAATGGTTTGCCTTGGGAACAAACAGAGATCATTCTGCCATATCCTGTTTGACCACTTCCAATTTACTTTGATTCATGGGCTTAACATTCCAGGTTCCTAGACAATATTGTTCTTTGAAACATTGGACTTTACTTCCATCAACTGTCACATCCACAATTGAGTGTTGTTTTGCTTTGGCTCCATATCCTCTTTTTTTCTGGAGTTATTTCTCTACTCTTTTCCAGTAGCATATTGTAGCATATTCCTCAGTGATCAATGAAAAGAAATAGAGGAAAATAATAGAATGGGAAAAACTAGAGGTCTCTTGAAGAAAATTAGAGATAACAAGGGAATATTTCATGCAAAGATGGGCTCAATAATGGACAGAAATGGTATCGACCTAACAGAAGCAGATGATATTATGAATAGGTGGCAAAAATACACAGAAGCACTATATAAGAAACATCCTCATGACCCAGATAATCATGATGGTGTGATCACTTGCCTATAGCCAGACATTCTGGAAGGCAAAGTCAAGTGGGCCTAGGAATCATCACTATGAACAAAGCTAGTGGAGGTGATGGAATTCCAGTTGATATATTTCAAATCCTAAAAAATGATGCTGTGAAAGTGCTGCACTCATTATGCCAGCAAACTTGGAAAACTCAGCACTGGCCACAGAACTGGAAGAGGTCAGTTTTCATTCCAATCCCAATGAAAGGCAATGCCAAAGAATGTTCAAACTGCCACACAGTTGCACTCATCTCACACGCTAGTAAAGTAATCCTCAAAATTCTCCAAGCCAGGCTTCAGCAATACATGAACCGTAAACTTCCAAATATTCAAGTTGGATTTAGAAAAGGCAGGGGAACCAGAGATCAAATTGGCAACATCTATTGGATCATAGAAAAAGAAAGAGAGTTCCAGAAAAACATCTACTTCTGCTTTATTCACTACATCACAATCTTTGACTGTGTGGATTGCAACAAACTGTGGAAAATTCTGAAAGAGATGGGAATGCCAGACCACCTGACCTGCCTCCTGAGAAATCTGTATGAATGTCAAGCAGCAACAGTTAAACCTGGACATGGAACAACAGACTGGTTCCAAATTGGGAAAGGAGTCTGTCAAGGTTGTATATAGTCACCCTGCTTATTTAACTTATATGCAGAGTACATCATGAGAAATACTGGTCTGGATGAGGCACAAGCTGGAATCAAAATTGCTGGGAGAAATATCAATAACCTCAGATATGCAGATGATACCATCCTTATGGCAGAAAGCTAAGAAGAGCTAAGAGCCTCTTGATGAAAGTGAAAGAGGAGAGTGAAAAAGCTGGCTTAAAGCTCAATATTCAAAAAAGTAAAATTATGGCATCTGGTCCCATCACTTCACGGGAAATAATGGAAACATAAGAGACTTTTTTTGGGGGGGGAGGGGGCTCCAAAATCACTGCAGATGGTGACTGCATCCATGAAATTAAAAGACGCTTACTCCTTGGAATAAAAGCTATGACCAACCTAGACAGTATATTAAAAAACAGAGACTTTACTTTCCCAACAAAGGTCCATCTAGTCAAAGCTATGGTTTTTCCAGTAGTCAAGTATCGATGGGAGAGTTGGACTATAACAAAAACTGAACACTGATGAATTGATGCCTTTTAACTGTTATGCTGGAGAAGACTGTTGAGAGTCCCTTGGACTGCAAGAAGATCCAACCAGTCCATCCTAAAGGACATCAGTCCTGAACATGCATTGGAGGGACTGATGCTGAATCTGAAACTCCAATACTATGGCCACCCTCATGCTGTGAAAGATTGAAGGCAGGAGGACAAGTGGACAACAGAGGATGAGATGGTTGTATTGCATCACTGACTCAATGGAATGAGTTTGAGAAAACTCCAAGACTTAGTGATGGACAGGGAAGCTTGGCGTGCTGCAGTCCAGTAGGTTGCAGAGTTGGACCCGATTGAGCAACTGAACTGAACTGAGGTACTGTGGATATACAAATGGAAATAAAATATTTGGTTTCAAGTAGAACCCAACAGAGATGCAAATTATGGAATTTAAAAGGGTAGAAATGGAATCAATCTAAATATATTGAGATGCATATAGATGGGTACTGATGGTATACATATCTAAGATATGCATAATATGATACATACCTAAGGAGGTTACAAAACAAAAAATAAATGTTATTGTTAAGGTCTGGGAAAGTTTCAGATGAAGCTTGAGCAATTTTTGAAGTCACTGGTGAACAGGAAGGGAACAGTATTTGAGGCTGAATGAGCATCTTATGTCAAGCCCTTTGAGGTAGTTGAATAGAATCAAGGACAGTTAGAGGACAGGTCTGACTGGAAGCATAATGGGTGAAATTGGGGAAGGAAAGAAATGAAGACAGAAGGGTTGCTGCAGGTGTGCAAAGGACAGTTACTTGTGTTCTTGGAAGATGTTAAGCAGAACAGTGATACAATTTAGTTTGCTTCTGAGGAAATAGCGGTGGTACCTCTATCCACTAGATGTGAAAAGACAAGTAGTAAATAGATCTGTTGGGTGAATTTTGTGATGATCTAGGTGAGAAAAGTTGCTGACCTGTACTGAAGGAAGTAGTGACAAGAGGGAATAAGTAGATGTAGTTTTATGAAGTAGAATCTAATCCAGACATCATGAAGAGAGATGAGAGTGAACTGAGTTGGCAATGACACACAAAAGTGTGGCCTAATACTCCTAGGAAAGCATTTTTTTGAGTAAAATGTTAAGTGTGCTTTTTGTTAGGTTGAGTCTCAGTTACTTGATCTGTTATACATTTCAGTTCAGTTCAGTCACTCAGTCGTGTCCGACTCTTTGCAACCCCATGAACCACAGCACACCAGGCCTCCTTGTCCATCACCAACTCCCAGAGTTCACCCAAACTCATGTCCATTGATTCGGTGATGCCATCCAACCATCTCATCCTCTGTCATCCCATTCTTCTCCTGCCCTCAATCTTTCCCAACATCAGGGTCCTTTCAAATGAGTCAGCTCTTCACATCGGGTGGCCAAAGTATTGGAGTTTCAACTTCAGCATCAGTCCTTCCAGTGATTATTCAGGACTGATTTCCTTTAGGATAGACTAGTTGGATCTCCTTGCAGTCCAAGGGACTCTCAATTGTCTTCTCCAACACCATAGTTCAAAAGCACCAATTCTTTGGCACTCAGCTTTCTTTATAGTCCAACACTCACATCCATACATCACTACTGGAAAAACCATAGCCATGACTGTACAGACATTTGTTGACAAAGTAATGTCTCTGCTTTTTAATATGCTGTCTAGGTTGGTCATAACTTTCCTCCTAAGGAGTAAGTGTCTTTTAATTTCATGGCTTCAATCACCATCTGCAGTGATTTTGGAGCCCAGAAAAATAAAAGTCAGCCACTGTTTCCCCATCTATTTGCCATGAAGTGATGGGACTGGATGCCATGATCTTAGTTTTCTGAATGTTGAGATTTAAGCCAACTTTTTCACTCTCCTCTTTCACTTTCATCAAGAGGCTCTTTAGTTCTTCTTTACTTTTTGCCAGAAGGGTGGTATCATCTGCATATCTAAGGTTACTGATATTTCTCCCCGCAATCTTGATTCCAGCTTTGTCTTCTTTTTATCCATTTAGATGCACACGTAATGTCTCCTTCCACACACCTCTGAATCAGAGAATCATTCTGGGAGTTATCATCTTAAAATGGTAACCATTGATATGAATGAAATTATTTAGGGTGAATAATGGCCAGGGAGGTATAGAAAACCCAGAGAGAGAGGTGATGCAAGAGCAAAGAGAAAGATCATGAAAGTGGGTGTTAAAAACCAGCTATTGATAGAAATTCTTAAAAATTCCCTTTCTCCTAGAAAATTAAAAAAGCATTAGTGATATTGCAAGAAGTGTGCCATTGAAATGTTGCTGACAGACCCACATAGCAGTGTGCACATTAGAAATTTTATGATCTTGCCAAATATTTAACAATATAAAATAACTTTTTCAAATAGCATGTGTGGTTTGGCCCTTTGTCTGTTAAAGTATTTATTTATGCACACAGGCAGGAATATATGATTTTTGTATATGAATGTTAAGA
This sequence comes from Budorcas taxicolor, assembly GCF_023091745.1. NCBI lineage: Eukaryota > Metazoa > Chordata > Mammalia > Artiodactyla > Bovidae > Budorcas > Budorcas taxicolor. The sequence continues at coordinate 63,608,571 of NC_068923.1, read as the reverse complement.
ATTCCAAATCTTTCAATTCTGGCTTCTGGGCTGGTGCACTGGGATGACCCAGAGGGATGGGATGGGGAGGGAGCTGGGAGCAGGGTTCAGGATGGGGAACACATGTACACTCATGGCAGATTCAAGTCAATACAATATTGTAAAGTAAAATAAATTAATTAATTTATAAAACTAAAAAAAAAAAAAAAAGAATGCAATCACACACACACAAAAAATTCCAATTCTTGGTAGTGCTAATTACAGATTTCTTTGAGTTTTTCTGAGTTTTTTTTTTTTAACAATACACATGCTTAAAAAAAGAAATTAAGAAATATTATTTAATGACTATTAAAAATGAGAGGAAAAAGTAGAAGTAAACACACACCTAAAGTTCCAGGAGTTTTACAAGATAATGGATGTATAATTGTGCATAAGCATTCTTATCTTGAAGGGGTGATTAATAAGATGAACTCATTAATAGGGTTAGATTATTTTTAAACAGTTTGAGATTTCTGCCCTGGAAATGTGGAAAACATTGCTTTAAAATAGTGTTCTAAATGTCATATAAGAGACTATGGACAATGTTTATGTGTTTCGATTTCATGAATGAATTTTAAATTATCTGTTTCTGTATTTAGCCTGAAAACACCTTTTTTTTTTTCTTTCTGATATTTACTCACTGAGAAGAGGCAGTCACAAAACTCCAAATATTTTGTGGTAATAACCTGGCTATTTACTGTCACCCATATTACAACCAAGCTCTGGAAATATAAAGCTTTTAATATGAGGTCCCATCACTTCATGGCAAATAGATGGGGAAACAGTGGCTGACTTTATTTTCCTGGCTCCAAAATTACTGCAGATGGTGATTGCAGCCATGAAATTGAAAGACACTTACTCCTTGGAAGGAAAGTTATCTCCAACCTAGACAGCATATTAAAAAGCAGAGACATTTGGCCAACATAGTCCATCTAGTCAAGGCTATGGTTTTTCCAGTGGTCATGTATGGATGTGAGCTTTGGACTATAAAGAAAGCTGCCAAAGAATTGATGCTTTTGAACTGTGGTGTTGGAGAAGACTCTTGAGAGTCCCTTGGATTGCAAGTAGATCCAACCAGTCCATCCTAAAGATCAGTCCTGGGTGTTCATTGGAAGGATTGATATTGAAGCTGAAACCCCAATACTTTAGCTACCTAATGCAAAGAGCTGACTCATTTGAAAAGACCCTGATGCTGGGAAAGATTGGGGGCAGGAGGAGAAGGGGACGATGGAGGATGAGATGGTTGGATGGCATCACCGACTCGACGGACATGGGTTTGGATGGGCTCCGGGAGTTGGTGATGGACATGGAGGCCTGGCCTGTTGCGATTCATGGGGTCACAAAGAGTCATGGGGTCACAACTGAGCAACTGAACTGAACTGAATATGAAATAATTATATCTTATAGATTTCTTAATGAAACTGTGTGCTATTAACAAGGTGGTACAGACAATATTTAAAGTATTGATACTTATTAAGTAGTTAGCTAATAAATTATTACATTAATTAGCTAGTTGAATAAGATCATGCCAGTAAGAAATAAGTAATATTCCTGTTTTCCACATAAAAACATTGATGTGTTCTCAAGATCATAGACCCAGAAGTGCTAGTTTTAGTATTTGAACTTTGTCATCAGAGTCTACTTTCATATGCATTACTATCAAAGCATCATTCTTTTCTCCTATATTTTAAACATTATATCCAGTTAAAGGATGAAAGTAGAATTCCTCTTCTATGTGTTTCTTTGAGATAGTGTTTATATAATTATAATTGCTATTATACAACTGCTAATCTCTTTTCAGTTGCTTCTTCTTAGACATTCGCATGTAGTTTTTGCATCTCTAATTCCAATTCATCACAGTATATCATAGTTGCTTTTCAGAAGCAGCAGGTGAATTTGAAGTGAGGATAATACCTAATAGTAAGTGAATATATATGTTATGTATAAATATTCATATAAACCTTTTGATTTGTTATGGTTCTTGAACTACCACTTGCTGTCATTTTAACAGCATTTCAATTTGTTAAGCTTCCCTAGAGGCAGGTCAAACAGCAGCATTTAATTTATCTATACAAGTGTGAAACTCTAAGGATTTATGTCCTCTGTTTTTATAAAATGTAATGATTGTTTATTCATTTAATAATAAACAGCAGGGTCTTTAGTGCTACAGAAAAAAAAGGCAAATGAATTGGGAATATTTTATATGTTTAATGGGCTTCTGAGGTGGTGCAGTGGTAAAGAATTCACCTGCGAACAAAATTTATTTTCCCATTGATTTCCAAATTAAAAGTTTACCAAGTTAAAATTAAAAAAGAAAAAACAAACAAACAAGCAGTGGAACAGACAGAGCAGATTTCAAGAGCCTGCTGAAGTAATTAAGCATGAGACATTAGATGGCAAAAGATAACATGAGAAAATTAACAAGATATCTATGCTTCAAGAGTTGGAACATTGTGGGAGTGGTCCAGATTGAGTATCTGCAGAGTGTTAGCAGGAAAATAGTCCAAGTTGTACAAGGGAGAACCCAGTAATAGGGCTAAGAGTAGCAAAAGGAGATCCATATCTCAGAAATCATCGAAGATAGGATAATAGTAACATATGAAGTAACTACAACAATATATCTTGCTTTTTTATATGTCCTTGTTTTGATTGAATCATTTAATGATCCAGGTGACCACTGCCTGTGTGTGTACATTCAATTGCTTCAGTCGTGTCCAACTCTTTGCAAGCCCATGGACTGTAGCCCACCAGACTCTCCTCTGTTCATGGGATATTCCAGGCAAAAACACTGGAATGGGTTTCCATGCCCTCCTCCAGGGGATCTTCTGACTCAGAGGTTGAACTTGCATCTCTTGTATTGCAGGCAAATTCTTTATCCACTGAGTCCAAACACTGCCTAGGAGGCATCTTTAACCAAAGCAGTTAAGTAACTCTTGACAAATATGCTGGTAAAGAGGCAGCACATTGTGGATATTTATGTGCATTTGTTACTCAGAAGCATGTCAATATGATCATCGATGAAGTTTTGTCACTTACAATCAGATAGTCAGTAATATAAACCCATTTGGATTTATTTGCCTTTAGTTCATCATTTTAATAAAAATAATGTTTGATTTTCACTAAGAAGAAATGTTACATTAAAGTGTATTAGTTACATGAGAGCTCTCATCTAACATATTTGGTTACATGTTCATTACTTGTATCTAGATAATAACTTATATCATAACTTAGGTATCTAGATCTAATCTTTTAAAATATGTTCTTATATATTTTTTTTAATCCAAAAACAGAAAGAAAGAACAATAGTTTAATTAAACTACCTGAGATTATTAAGAACCTCACAAGGTCAGTCTTAGTTTTATTTGTGGAGGCCCCTGGTAGAAAACAAATAGATGCTAGTTAATACTTGATATGTGTCCATTTAATATATCTTCATATATAATAAAAATACTCCTTATACAAAGTTACATTTTCAAAAATATACCACACTTATTAATTCCATGAATACCTAAATTAGAATGTACGTATGTGAAAGTCGTTCAGTCATGTCTGACTCTTTGTGACCTCATGGACTGTAGTCTGACAGACAACTCCATCCATGGAATTTTCTAGCAAGAATACTGGAATAGGTTGCCATTTCCTTCTCCAGGGGATCTTCCTGACCCAGGGATTGAACCAATGTCTCCCGTGTTGCAGGCAGACTCTTTACTGCCTGAGACACCAGTTCAGTTCAGTTCAGTTCAGTCGCTCAGTTGTGTCCGACTCTTTGCGACCCCATGAATCGCAGCACACCAGGCCTCCCTGTCCATCACCAACTCCCGGACTTCATTCAGACTCACATCCATCGAGTCAGTGATGCCATCCAGCCATCTCATCCTCTGTTGTCCCCTTTTCCTCCTGCCCCCAATCCCTCCCAGCATCAGAGTCTTTTCCAATGAGTCAACTCTTTGCCTGATGTGGCCAAAGTACTGGAGTTTCAGCTTTAGCATCATTCCTTCCAAAGAAATCCCAGGGCTGACCAGGGAAGCCCTAAATTAGAATAAATGAGTATAAAGCAAGAAATGTCTTTATTGTTCCTGTGGTCAGAATTCAGTTTTAAAATGGAAATAGCTGTGTCCCCAAAATGTGAAGTCACTTGCTCTGAATAATAATTCCAGGATCTTCTCACAGCATTCTTCTCTCTATTACAGAAGACTTTAGAATATCTTTAATGATGGCCTTGTGAGAGCCCACATCTACGTATTTTAAGTACTGTAGTTAAGAAGGACACAGTATTTGGGAGTGATGATTTTATGATATCCAATGACCAGTTATTTGGAGAATAAGCTAAAATATTTCTACTGGAAAGAAGCAAATAACAGAAAATCATTAGACTGCTATTATTTTAACTTTCTTATCTGACCTGGGGTATTGGACATAACAGGTTCTGTTTTGTTTCTTTCTTTATTTTTTTTCAAATGAAATGTACTTCTCCTCCACATAGAAGTCAATCATCTGTGAGATGTTTTATGAAATAAATATTAATGCTCAGACAGATAAAACTCAATTTTTCAGTAGGATTCCAATCACTAAAGGATGATTTAGACTTGACTCTGCTTGAGGGCAGTTTGATGCATGTGGAGAGAGTTTTCATGATAAACAAAGATAGGGATAGGAGTAGGCAGTCAACCAAAGAATTTTTGACAGTTTTGAAATTTCTGATCCAGAATACCTAACATCAGTTCTGCTCTTTGGAATACTTGGTTGGTCTATTTTAACAAATACACTAAATGTTTGTAGGCACCTATCGTGTGACATGCATAATCAACACTTGGGAAAGAGCAGTGGCTGGAAAAAGTCTTACGGACTTGCATTTTATGAGGCCACAAACGCTACTATGCAAGATTACAATAGCATTATGTTGAAAAAAGTAAAGTGAATGCTTTAATTTTAAAGTATTTTAAAGTAAAGTAAGTTTCACTTAACTTTAAAGTGAAATTCAATTTCACAGGCAAAGTGAATTGGAAATGCTGATAGTGTGATTAGGGTGATGTTTTACTTTAGTTCACTCACATTGTCAATCACTAGAACAATACTTGGCACATGGTTGACACTTAAATTTTTGTTAAGTGTGTTAACCTAAAACAATAGATCAACCAGCTATTTTTCCAACAGAACTGGCTTAATCAGGAGCAGCAAATTGCAATTTGGGACATACAGCAAAACTATAGTCTGAAAAGGTAAAGGAGAAAATTTCTTTTACAGAGAAAAAGGGGGAGTTTAGGAGGTACTGTTGTAAACCAAACATCCATTGGAGGAAACTTGAGAGTTTGAAGTATGGTAGCTTTTCATTGTGCTTCCCAGGTGGCGCTAGTCATAAAGAACACACCTGCCAGTGCAAGAGACTTAAGAGACACGGGTTAGATCCCTCTGTCAGGAAAATTCCCTGGAGGAGGAAATGCCAACCCATTCCAGTGTTCTTCCTTGGATAATGCCATGGACAGAGGAGACTGGAGGGCTATAGTCCTTAGGGACTCAAAGAGTCAGATACGACTGCAGCTTTCCATTGGCAGAGTTATGACAGTCTCTCATGGCTGAGCTGTTGAGGGCCAAGGAGAAAATATTTTTCCTCCTGCTGGCTGAGCTGTTGAAGGAGAAGAAGAAAATAATTTTTGCTACTGCTGGAGATAGTAGAGAGGAGTGTCACTTTCTGTCAGAAATGCAGTCTCTTTTGGGATCTGTGTTGATGTTGAGAGGTACCTGCACAAGAGTATCACTTTCTGGCCTCTTGACTCCATTTTAGTCAGATTTTCTTCTATTAATTTTCACAAGTGAATACATGAATGACCATTGGGTTGAGATAGCCTATTGTCATATTGCTGTCACACACACACATAGACCATGATCTTATCTGACAATGAAAACAGGTTAAAGCAGGAAGAACTAAGAAACTGGAAAATAGTTCTAAAGCTACGTATGTCTTGCTGTTGTTCATTTGCTAATTTATGTTTGATTGTTTGCCACTCCATGGACTGTAGCATGCCAGGCTCCCTTGTCGTTCACTGTCTCCCGGAGTTTGCTCAAATTCATGTCCACTGAGTAGGTGATGGTTTCTAACCATTTGATCCTCTGCTAATCTCTTCTCCTCCTGTGCTCAATCTTTCCCAGCATCAGGGTCTTTTCCAGTGAGTTGGCTCTTCACATCAGGTGACCAAAGTACTGGAACTTCAGCTTCAGCAACAGTCCTTCCAGTGAATATTCAGGACTGATTTCCTTTTGGATTGACTGGTTTTTCTCCTTGCAGTCCAAGGGGCTTTCAGGAGTCTTCTCCAGTACCACAATTTGAAAGCATCAATTTTTTGGCTTTAGCCTTCTTTATGGTCCAGTTCTCATATCCACACATGGTGAATGGGAAAGCCATAGCTTTGGCTATACAGATCTTTGTTGGCAAACTGATGTCTCTGCTTTCTAATATACTGCCTAGGTTTGTCATAGCTTTCCTTCCAAGGAGCAAGTGTCTTTTAGTTTAATGGTTGCAGTCACCATCCACAGTGGTTTTGGAGGTGTATCTTCAAACAATTTAATCTCTTAAAGATTCTTGTTATTATAAATGCATGAATTAATTTTAGTTTGCTTTCTTCTTTAACCAATTCATGTGGTTTATACTGCTGAATGAGTCCTAACTAAAACGGTATGTATTTATTCTTAAAAATACCTCTTTCCTTTTAGGTGGGCATTAGCAGTTTATAGGGTATTTTATAAACCTGATAAGTTTTTAAATTGAAGGAAAAATCCTCCTATTGCATTTTTTCAGAGAATACTTCTTACAGACATAATTAGATAGACAGAGCTCATTTACCTTAACTAGTAAAAACTACTCTTTCGTTAAGTTAAAAAAAATCTTTTTGATATCTAGAATTTCCATAAACATTGTTAAGAGACAGATGGACAGTTTTACTTGTTTTTTTTTTTTTTTTTGAAGTCACAGTTGTGAGATGAATATAAGATTCCAATTCTTATATTGACAGAAATTCTTGTGCTATTTATTCATAACCACAAGAGTTTTTAATGGGGCCGTTAGAAATTTTAAATCTTTGGCAGTAAAATGGAAAATAAAATACTTAGCAGAAAAAAGACTCATTTCTTTCAGTTACATATATAATTTAAAGATATATATACTTACATCAAGTCATATCAGGTATGTAAAATTGGTTATTTTTAAAGCAGTAGAACATGTCAAGTTTTTAAAATTTAAGTCAGCAAATGAAAGTGAAAGAAGACACTGAAAAAGTTGGCTTAAAACTCAACATTCAGAAAAGGAAGATCATGGCATCCGGTCCCATCACTTCATGGGAAATAGATGGAGAAACAGTGGAAACAGTGTCAGACTTTATTTTTTTGTGCTCCAAAATCACTGCAGATGGTGACTGCAGCCATGAAATTAAAAGACACTTACTCCTTGGAAGAAAAGTTATGACCAACCTAGATAGCATATTGAAAAGCAGAGACATTACTTTGCCAACTAAGGTCCGTCTAGTCAAGGCTATGGTTTTTCCAGTGATTATGTATGGATGTGAGAGTTGGACTGTGAAGAAGGCTGAGCGCCAAAGAATTGATGCTTTTGAACTGTGGTGTTGGAGAAGACTCTTGAGAGTCCCTTGCACTGCAAGGAGATCCAACCAGTCCATTCTGAAGGAGATCAACCCTGGGATTTCTTTGGAAGGAATGATGGTGAAGCTGAAGCTCCAGTACTTTGGCCACCTCATGCGAAGAGTTGACTCATTGGAAAAGACTTTGATGCTGGGAGGTATTGGGGGCAGGAGGAGAAGGGGACGATGGAGGATGAGATGGCTGGATGGCATCACTGACTTGATGAATGCGAGTCTGAGTGAACTCCGGGAGTTGGTGATGGACAGGGAGGCCTGGCGTGCTGCAATTCATGGGGTCGCAAAGAGTCGGACACGACTGAGCGACTGAACTGAACTGAACACCTCTTTTTATTTTTGCAATAAAGTTCAAATTCCTTGATAACTCAGAATGCCTTTTATTTCCTTAGAAATATAAATTGTTTTAGTCAATCAATGAAAAAATTTATAGAAATAATTTACATTGATAGATTTTTCAGATTCTGAGAGCTTTATATAATTTATTTTTTTTTTTAGAATTTCAGTGTGTTTATTTATTTTTCCAGGTCCTCAGTTTTATTCTAGTAGGACTAGATTGGGGGATCTCTTTCTTTTTTATTTATTTATTTATTTTAATCCTGAAATCTACTTTATTTTTTTTTTTAATCTTTAATTCTTACATGTGTTCCCAAACATGAACCCCCCTCCTACCTCCCTCCCCATAACATCTCTGTGGGTCATCCCCATGCACCAGCCCCAAGCATGCTATATCCTGCGTCAGACATAGACTAGCGATTCAATTCTTACATGATAGTATACATGATAGAATGCCATTCTCCCATATCATCCCACCCTCTCCCTCTCCCTCTGAGTCCAAAAGTCCGTTATACACAGCTGCGTCTTTTTTCCTGTCTTGCATACAGGGTCGTCATTGCCATCTTTCTAAATTCCGTATATATGTGTTAGTATACTGTATTGGTGTTTTTCTTTCTGGCTTACTTCACTCTGTATAATCGGCTCCAGTTTCATCCATCTCATCAGAACTGATTCAAATGAATTCTTTTTAACGGCTGAGTAATAATTTAGCAAAATAAAAAAGGACATATTACTATGCACTTACCAAAATTTTGAATCTCAGTAATGATAAGGCAGTTCTTTAAGTTAAAACATTAAAGTTATCACAAATATATATTTCACCATCAGTAAAAAGATAGTGTAACTAAATGTCAAATCAAGTGTAAAGATAGTGACTCAAGCATGATGTATTATTTAGAATTGGAGAAAATTTTTTAGAGTCTGTGGAAAGATAATGAAAAAAGCATACTGGTTTAAAATAGAAAAACAACAATAGGCAGTATAAGCTAAGCCTAAGAATTGAAAATGTGGAAGGCCAGGAAACTGTAGGTGTAAGAAAATCAGGACAGCTAATCATCTCCTGAGTGGAAATACTTATAATTTATACTCCCTAGGAAAATACAGCCTCTCTGCAACATGACATTCACAACTGCAGTATGCAGCTGTCCTCCTACCCACAGGCTAGTTCCCCACCCTCACCCTGAGATAGTGTACTTATGGGTCTTTAAGATTACGTTCTTTCTTCAAAATCTACAGGCTCTAATTATCTCAGACATGGGGAAATTTTTCCATTGTCCCCTTCTCTTGATTTAAATTCTAAGAATCTGTGACATTAAAAATACATTGTTTCTCCTTTTATCTTGTAATGTTGTGTCTTCCTGAAATATATGCTATGGGGTCTACTCTATTATGTATCTTATTAATTTTCCTGGGCAGCCAAATGTTGACAACAAGGAGAGTGTGATGTTTAAATTCTAGTGGCTTGCTTTGTAATAAGACCAAATGTACAGGATAGAGGGGAATGTTGTTCAGTCTTTAATTAAATTCAGCCAGAGAATAAAGATGCACTGGTCTAGGGTCTGTCCACCCCTTAAACACATGCTCAGATCTCCTCTCAACAGATCTGACTGCAGTGAGATACCTATAGTAGCCTTTAGCTACATTACTATACTTTCATATCTATCACGTCATTTCCTCTAAGGTCTTATTTCCTTTAGGATCTTCATTTTGCATGTTTTGAGGCTTCCCTTATGGGAAAGCTTTGCTCAGAGACTGCTTATCAGTCTGGTCAAGACTTTCTCAGAAATTATCTGGTAACTTTCTTTTTAAGCCAATTCTTTCTCTCTCTCTTTCCACAGATGTCGAACCTAAACTGTGGTCTGTAGCCTCTCCTCAGCTATTGTCTGCTCTTTCTCCCCCATTATCTTTTGTAGCCATTGTTTTTCAAACAGTCTCTTTAAATCTATCTCCTCTTGGCATCTACTTCTCTGGGAACCAAACTGTCACAGGAGAACAAGCTAAGTTCTCATCTGAAACAATAGGAAATACAGGATAAGTGAATGATATCTATTAAGTCCTAAAATATCCAATGAAATATTATTTAAAAATTAAGATAAATGGGCTTTTACAGATTAAAAACATAATACACTATCAGAAGCTGAGAAACCACACAAGAGGAAATCCTAAAGGGATATCTCTTAGGTAGAAGGAAGATGATACTAATAGGATGCTCAAATGTACAAGGACTGAAAAGTATTTTAAGCTATAAATATGGTAAAAGGTATTGAAAATATTTTTTAAATATTTTGTCTTAATTTCTTTAAGAGAATCAAAATTTTAAAAAGCACAGAAATCATTAAATAGAAAACACACTAGAAACTATTAAAAGTAGAAGTTAGTTCTTTGAAAAATTAACACAATTGTTAAACTTCTAGCAAATCTGATCAAGAGAAATAAAATATCAAATAGCAGTGCCAGAGGGATATTAATACAGATTATATGAGTATTAAACTAACAAGGAGAGATTATCATTTAATGTGTACTAATAAACTTAAAGATTCACATGAAATAGGCAAATTGCTTGAAATGAAAAGTTTTCAGAATTTGTAAAAGAAAATAGAATATCTGAATGGTCTCAAATATATGTATTTTTAGTGAGATGTAGTTGATTATGTGTTCTGCTGTGTAGCAAAGTGATTCAGGTATATATCAGATTCTTTTGTCAGGTTCTTTTTATTATATTTGCTACAAGATATTGACTGTGGTTTCTTGTTCTATCCAATAGGATCTTACTGGCTGTTTATCTGTTTTATACATAGATAAATTTCCTAATCCCCAACTCTTAGTTGATCCCTCATCACCCTTTCCACTCTGGTAACTGTAAATATGTTTTCTATGTAAGTGAGTCTGTTTTGTAAATAAGTTCATTTGCATCAGTGTTTAGATTCTACGTAAAAGTGGTATCATATAATATTTGCCTTTGACTTCACTTAGTAGGATAGTCTTTAAATGCAACAATGTTGCTATAAATGGAATTTTTTTTCACTTTTTATGGCTGAGAAGTATTCCATGGTATATATGTACCACTTCTTCCATATCCATTCTTCTGTCAATGGACACTTAGATTGTTTCCACTTCTTGGCTATTTTGAATAATGCTTCTATGGACGTTGGGGTATATGTGTCCTTTGAATTAGAGTTTTTATCTCTTCCAGACATATGCCCAGGAGTGGGATTGCTGGATTATGTGGTAACTTTATTTTTAGTTAGTTTTTATTTTTTTATTTTTTTTTAAGGAACCTCCATACTGTTCTCCATAGTGGCTGCACCAGTTTACATTCCTACCAACACGTTCTCCACACCGTCTCTAGCATGTTTATTTGTAGACGTTTTGATGATGGCCATTATGAGGTGGTACCTCATTGTGGTTTTGATTTACGTTTCTCTAATAATTAGCAATCCTGAGGATGTTTTCAGGTGCCTATTGGCCATTAGTATATTTTCTTTGGAGAGCTGTCTGTTTAGGTCTCCTGCCCAGTTTTTGTTTTTTTTTTTTTTTTTTTTTATTGTGTTGTATGAGCTATTGTATATTTTGTAAATTAAGTTCTTATTGGTTGCATAGCTTGCATATATTTTCTCCCAGTCTGTAGGTTGTTTTAATTTTGTTTGTGGTTACCTTTGCTATGCAAAAGCTTATAAGTTTGATTAGGTCCCATAAATGGCAACCCACTCCAACGTTCTTGCCTGGAGAATCCAAGGGACGGGGGAGCCTGGTGGGCTGCCATCCATGGGGTCGCACAGAGTCGGACATGACTGAAGTGCCTTAGCAGCAGCAGCAGCATCTATTTATTTTTGTTTTTATTTCTGTTTTTTTTGGGATACTGACCTAAGAAAATTTTGGTATGACTTATGTCAGAATATTTTGCCCCTGTTCTCTTCTAGGAGTGTTTAGGTGTCATGTCTTCCATTTAAGTCTTTAAGCCATTTTGACTTTATTTTTGTATATAGCATGAGGGTGTGTACTAAATTCATTGATTCACACATGGCTGTCCAGCTTTCTTAATAACACTTGCTGAAAAGAAGGTACTCTATTGTTCCTTCTTGCCACATTTGTCAGAAATTGACTGTGGGTATGTGGGTTTATTTCTAATATCTCCGGAATAGCCTTATATCTACTGATTAAATTGCGTATGTAATCAAACACCTTCACAGAAAATGTATGCCCACATTGTTTCATGGATAATTTCAATCCAACAGTACTCATCAGCATAGAGAAAAAGTCTGTAAAACAGTATTAGTCATTGAACCTAATATTACTTAAAACAGATAACATATCTTAACTGAGGTTTATTTAAATAGAGTAAAGTTGGTTGAGTTTGAAAATATGTTATGGTTATACAATAAAGAACATTATTTTAAGAAATGCAGAAAAATTTCTGATAAACCCTAATTCTTAATTGTTAAAAGTCTCAGCAAACTAGGCATTGAAAGACATTTCTTTAATCTGATTTTAAAACTGATAAATCTTTTAAAAACTATAATCATACATTTAGCTAACATATGTATAATGGTGAAATATTGAGTTATTTGCTAAAAGTGAGGCTAGGCCAAGATGTTCACTCTTCATTTCCATTCAATCTTGACCTCAAAGTCCTTCCTGTTGAATGCAGAAATGATAATCAATCAGTGCAAGACATACAGCTGTATATGAAGTAAAAATTTATTTACTCATTTATTTATTACAAAGCATAATTGACTAGCTAGAATATTTAAATGAATATTAAAATCTATTAAAACTAATGCATATATTTAGTAACATATATATTTTACAGTATCAACTACAAATTGGCACTTGCCAAGATCATTGCTGACAACTGAACAACAAGGGCCTCAGGTCTTTAAATAGATGTTTTAGGAACAAATTTTATGATCTCAAATCATTGCGTCTCCTCATATCTAGAAAAGCAATAAATCCCTTCATGGTGGCATCAGATCCTCATAACTAGCAGCAAACTTTTTATAAAATGAATGCTTAATGTTATTGAACTCCCCTCTTCACCAAAATCCTATATATTGACCTTTCCCTACTACCTCTTTAGAGCAGTCTCTCAGAGCTATCTGAAATGCTGTCTCAAGGGCTACAGTCCTCATTTTGCCCCAAATTAAACTTGCAACTCTCAAGTTGCACATCTATTTAGTCAACAATAGAGATAATTTTATTTTAACATATTGACTGTGGATGGTGGGAAATTACATTTAAATGTCATATACAATTGCGTAAAAACATAACATTAACCCAATTGGAGTAAAAACTTGGCTTTTTGCTGCAAATTACAAGGGATTGCAGAGATAATATTAAGGAAAACATAAAATAAATAGGAAGCTATACTATAATTATATTTTGGAAGTTACAATATCGTTATCAGTTCTTCCTGGATTGTAGTTTCAATACAATACCAATAAAATTTGTAAGACATTATTGTTTTAATAGAAGTTGAAAAATTGATTCAAAAGTCAATTTCCCTTTTATGGAAGTACCTGTAATCTGTGATAGCAAACATAAACTTGAAAATGAAAAGCAAAATTTGAGTATGTATACTACCTGATTTCAAGGTCAATATAAAATCACAACAATCAACAGTATATATTAACACACTGGGATAAACAAATGAGTAAATGAGAATTTGACCCACAAAATAAATTGACATTTCTTAATGGAGAACAAAAATTTTCTTCACATGTAAACTGAGAAAGAATAAATATATGAAAAAATATGATCTTCAACTCCCATACTACACAATACAGTAGAATTAATTTGAGGTAGCTCATGGACTTAAATGTAAAAGCTAAAACCTCTGAAAGATAACATATATGAAAAATATTTGCACCAATGGTTTTCACAGAGATGACTTCGAATGAACTCACTATGAAAAACAAAAAATAGAAAATTTTGATATTCAAAGTTAAAAGCCTTCTCATTAAAAGACTTTTAAGTAAATTAAAAAAGTACAAATTGGGTGAAGACATTAGTAATATGTACATTTAAGGAAGAATTTATGTCCAGATTATAACATCATGCAATAACAAAATACCAATAAATCGATAGAATTTTGCAAAAGGCTTGAAGAGTTTTTTTTTTTTTCCTTAATAAAAAGCATTGTTCAATTCAGTTCAGTCACTCAGTCGTGTCTGACTCTTTGCGACCCATGAATAGCAACATGCCAGGCCTCCCTGTCCATCAACAACTCCCAGAGTTTACTCAAACTCAAACTCCTTTGTCCATCGAGTTGGTGATTCCATCAAGCCATCTCATCCTCTGTCATCCCCTTCTCCTCCTGCCCCCAATCCCTCCCAGCATCAGGGTTTTTTCCAATGAGTCAACTCTTCACATGAGATGGCCAAGGTATTGGAGTTTCAGCTTTAGCATCAGTCCTTCCAGTGAACACCAGGACTGATCTTCTTTAGGATGGATTGGTTGTATCTCCTTGCAGCCCAAGGGCCTCTCAAGAGTCTTCTCCAACACCAAACTTCAAAAGCATCAATTCTTCGGTACTCAGCTTTCTTCACAGTCCAACTCTCACATCCATACATGACCATTGGAAAAACCATAGCCTTGACTAGATGGACTTTTGTTGGCAAAGTAATGTCTCTGCTTTTTAATATGCTGTCTAGGTTGGTCATAACTTTCCTTCCAAGGAGTAAGCATATTTTAATTTCATGGCTACAATCCCCATCTGCAGTGATTTTTTTTTTTTCATAAAAGTATCACTTTTATTTATTTTATTTTATTTTTTTACTTTATTTTACTTTACAATACTGTATTGGTTTTGCCATACATTGACATGAATCCACCACGGGTGTACATGCGTTCCCAAACATGAACCCTCCACCCACCTCGCTCCCCATAACATTGGAGCCCTCCAACATAAAGTCTGACACTGTTTCCACTGTTTCCCCATCTATTTCCCATGAAGTCATGGGACTGGATGCCATGATTTTAGTATTCTGAATGCTGAGCTTTAAGCCAACTTTTTCACTCTCTTCTTTCACTTTCATCAAGAGGCTTTTTAGTTCCTCTTCATTTTCTACTATAAGGGTGGAGTCATCCACATATCCAAGGTTATTGATAATTCTCCCAGCAATCTTGATTCCAGCTTGTGCTTCTTCCAGCACAGCATTTCTCATGATGTACTCTGCATATAAGTAAAACAAGCAGGGTGACAATATACTTCCTTGATGTACTCCTTTTTCCTATTTGGAACCAGTCTTTTGTTTCATGTCCAGTTCTAACTGTTGCTTCCTGACTGCATACAGGTTTCTCAAGAGGCAACTCAGGTGGTCTGGTATTCCCATCTCTTTCAGAATTTTCCACAGTTTATTGTGATCCACACAGTCAAAGGCTTTGGCATAGTCAGTAAAGCAGAAATAGATGTTTTCTGGAACTCTTGCTTTTTTGATGATCCAGCGGATGTTGGCCATTTGATCTCTGGTTCCTCTGCCTTTTCTAAAACCAGCTTGGACATCTGGAAGTTCATGGTTCACATATTGCTGAAGCCTGGCTTGGAGAATTTTGACCGTTACTTTAGTAGTGTCTGAGATGAGTGCAGTTGTGTAGTAGTTCGAGCATTTTTGGCATTGCCTTTCTTTGGGATTGGAATGAAAACTGACTTTTTCCAGTCCTGTGACCGTGCAGCACTTTCACAACATCATCTTTCAGAATTTGAAATAGCTCAACTGGAATTCCATCACCTCCACTAGCTTTGTTCATAGTGATGCTTTCTAAGGCTCACTTGACTTCACATTCCAGGATGTCTAGCTCTAGGTGGGTGATCACACCATTGTGATTATCTGGGTCATGAAGTCTTTTTTGTACAGTTCTTCTGTGTATTCTTGCCACCTCTTCTTAACAGCTTCTGCTTCTGTTAGGTCCATACCATTTCTGTCCTTTATTGAGCCCATCTTTGCATAAAATGTTCCCTTGGTATCTCTAATTTTCTTGAAAGATCTCTAGTCTTTCCCTATCTTTTTTTCCCTCTATTTCTTTGCATTCATTGCTGAGGAAGGCTTTCTTATCTCTCCTTGCTATTCTTTGGAACTCTCCATTCAAAAGGGAATATCTTTCCTTTTCTCCTTTTCTTTTCACTTCTCTTCTTTTCACAGCTATTTGTACGGCCACCTCAGACACTAACACCCACACCCCCCCCCCACACACACACACAAAATGAACTTTTCATTATAGGGGACTGGAATGCAAAAGTAGGAAGTCAAGAAACACCTGGAGTAACAGGCAAACTTGGCCTTGGAGTATGCAATGAAGGAGGGCAAAGGCTAATAGAGTTTTGCCAAGAGAACGCATTGGTCATAGAAAAACACACTTTTTGCATTTCTTCTTTTCCATGGGGACGGTCTCGATTCCTGTCTTCTGTACAATTCATGAACCTCCATGATCGTCTGTCTCAGGTGGGCTCACACGGCATGGCTTAGTTTCATTGAGTTAGACAAGGCTGTGGTCCATGTGATCAGATTGGCTAGTTTTCTGTGATTATGGTTTCACTGTGTCTGCCCTGTGATGCCCTCTGGCAATACCTACTGTCTTTCTTGGGTTTCTCTTCCCTTGGACGTGGGGTATCTATTCATGGCTGCTTCAGCAAAGCACAGCCTCTGCTCCTTACCTTGGACGAGAGGTATCAGCTCACAGCCACCCCTCCTGACCTTGAAAATGGAGTAGCTCCTCTCGAAATTCAGGAAAAATTTCTCAGTGCTTATAGCTGACAGGTGAATGCAAATTGGAATCAATCATCAAAGATAATGCATTCAAATGGCCAAGTTAGAAGATCAAATGTAGGCAATGAAAGTATAAATTGGTGCAACCAAATTGGAAGTGTGTATTTCTGGCAGTTTCCTATAAAGTTAAACATGAAACTACCTTATGGCATAGAATTTCTCTTCCTAGTTGTCAGTCCAACAGAAATAATGGTTTCCTTATGAAAACTCTTGTACAAAAGTGTTTCTTTCATCTCTATTTAAAAGAGCCTCTGGGGAGGCAGGTGGGAGGGGGGTTCATGTTTGGGAACGCATGTACACCTGTGGTGGATTCATGTCAATGTATGGCAAAACCAATACAGTATTGTAAAGTAAAATAAAGTAAAAATAAAAATTTTAAAAATAAATAAAAATAAAAATTAAAAAAAATAAATAAAAGAGCCTTAAATAAAAAGTATTCTGTATGTTCTAACAAAAGGATATTTAATTGTGTATATTTTTATAATGGAATAATAATAATCAGAAATTAGATAGTGAAGTACTGATGACACACAAGAACATGGAATAATCTCCAAACCAACATATAGAACAAAACAAGCCATACACTCAAAATAAATAATCTAGGGTGTAGAAAGGGGGTAGAGGATGTGGTTTCCTCTTGGTGGGGACAGTTGATTGGGAAGGAGCAATAAGTAAGTTTCTGGGTAATGAAGTGAAATTCTAAATCCTGGTTTATGTTATATTCTAAGTGCATTTGTCAAAACAGATAAGATTGCGTACTTGAGATCGGTGCGTTTTATTGTGTATAGTGAAAGTGAAAGGGAAACTCATTTAGTCCTGTCGGATTCTTTGCAACCCCATGGACTCTACAGTCCATGGAATTCACCAGGCCAGAATACTGGAGTAGGTGCCTTTTCCTTCTCCAGAGGATCTTCTCAACCCAGGGATTGAACCCAGGTCTCCTGCATAGCAGGCAGATTCTTTACCAGCTGAGCCACAAGGGAATCATTTTGTATGAATTTACATCAATATAAAAAAAATGAATACATAAAATAAGCTGATATGGATGAAAGGTACTAAACCAAAAGTTTTCATAAAAAATATTTTTCCTAAAATGTGTATATCCCTCTTCATATAAACAATGTATATAGTATATCTTGATGCTTTATGTAGGCAGAGTAATCTTGGAGCCATAGAGCTTTAACTTCTATGTTCTTTAGTTTATGTCTGAATATACTTGTGAATCTCTAGCTATAAAACACAATGAGATGATTCATGTACAGATTAGGATTAAGGGTAAACATGATACAGTTGATCTTGCACTACTATAGTGACTTAGTCCCAATGTACACTGGAATATACCTTACTTGGGTTATTGTAATAGACATTAAGGAACACTTTTCAATGAAAGAGTTCATGACACCAGAGTTATTTTATGGGCCAATGCTAGATGCTTCACATTCATCAATTACCTCTCTCTTCACAACAACCCAATAATTTGAAAGGTACAAGTACTGTTATTTTCAGCAAATTAAAACTGAACTTAAAACTTCATTTTACATTGTTAGCCATAAAGTATCTATAGTTGCTAGCGTTTCCAATCAATTTAGTAAATCACTTGAGCTCCTGAAATTGACAAATATCTTAAGCAAGGTTCAATGTTTTCAATAGTAAAGACTCTGAAGCTTGTCTTGACTGACAGTGGGAAAGTCATGACTATTCACTGATGTTAGAATACAAATAACAAGCAAACAAACAAACAAAAAAATTGAACCTGTTTTGAGTTTGTAGTGACAATGGATTTCTCTTGGACATAAGAAGCCAGGCATTTCCCTATAAGAGATTACATTTTTATCTGGAAATTGAAATATAAACAGCAGTTTTAAGTAAATGTCTAGTTGTTTCACATGGCATATTCTTCTAACATATAAGATTGAATATTGAAATTTCAGCCACACAACAAATATCTCAACTCTAGTAAAATTGGGGAAATGTAACTTACATTGTACACAATTTAAGAAGTAGAAAATATAAGTTCAGTCGCTCAGTCGTGTCCGACTCTTTGCAACCCCATGAATCGCAGCACACCAAGCCTCCCTGTCCATCACCAACTCCTGGAGTTTACTCAGACTCACATTCATCGAGTCAGTGATGCCATCCAGCCATCTCAGCCTCAGTCGTCCCCTTCTCCTCCTGCCCCCAATGCCTCCTAGCATCAAAGTCTTTTCCAATGAGTCAACTCTTTGCATGAGGTGGCCAAAGTACTGGAGTTTGAGCTTTAGCATCATTCCTTCCAAAGAAATCCCAGGGTTGATCTCCTTCAGAATGGACTGGTTGGATCTCCTTGCAGTCCAACGGACTCTCAAGAGTCTTCTCCAACACCACAGTTCAAAAGCATCAATTCTTGGGCACTCAGCCTTCTTCACAGTCCAACTCTCACATCCATACATGACTACTGGAAAAACCATAGCCTTGACTAGACAGACCTTAGTCGGCAAAGTAATGTCTCTGCTTTTGAATATGCTATCTAGGTTGGTCAGAAATTTTCTTCCAAGGAGTAAGTGTCTTTTAATTTCATGGCTGCAGTCACCATCTGCAGTGATTTTGGAGCCCTCAAAAATAAAGTCTGAGACTGTTTCCACTGTTTCTCCATCTATTTCCCATGGAGTGATGGGACCGGATGCCATGATCTTTGTTTTCTGAATGTTGAGCTTTAAGCCAACTTTTTCACTCTCCTCTTTCACTTTCATCAAGAGGTTTTTTAGTTCCTCTTCACTTTCTGCCATAAGGGTGGTGTCATCTGCATATCTGAGGTTATTGATATTTCTCCCGGCAATCTTGATTCCATCTTGTGTTTCTTCCAGTCCAGCATTTCTCATGATATACTCTGCATATAAGTTAAATAAGCAGGGTGACAATATACAGCCTTGACGTACTCCTTTTCCTATTTGGAACCAGGCTGTTGTTCCATGTCCACTTCTAACTGTTGCTTCCTGGCCTGCATACAGATTTCTCAAGAAGCAGGTTAGGTGGTCTGGTATTTGAATCTCTTTCAGAATTTTCCACAGTTTATTGTGATCCACACAGTCAAAGGCTTTGGCATAGTCAATAAAGCAGAAATAGATGTTTTTCTGGAACTCTCTTGCTTTTTCCATGATCCAGTGAATGTTGGCAATTTGATCTCTGGTTCCTCTGCCTTTTCTAAAACCAGCTTGAACATCAGGAAATTATCCAAAGATGAGAATAATTGTTGCCTGAGAATAATTGTTGGCAAATCTTATCCAGATTTTTTTCTGAATTTACTATTGCTAAATACAGAAATTGAAAAATATCCCTTAGTTATAACAGGTATTATCTTTCTTTTAGATCAGATAAGAGCATAAGAAACCATATGAAGAATTATGTTTAGTTGACTGGTCTGGTGAATAAAAATAACTGATGTGAAACTCCATTTTGACACCTACTAGCTATGCAGTCTTAAAGGTTCCAAAATTCTTATACTCTTTCATAATTTTACAGTAAGTTATACATATTTTGCCTGACCTATTTTTTGTAGATTGAATAGTAAGATGGGTCTGCACATTAGGTCTTAGTTTATTAATCTATATTTCTCATCTCTGCTTGGAATATAAGTTTTATGGAAGCTGAGGGCAATATGTGCCTCTGGGCCTTAATATAGATTTTTTAAGTCAAAATGTCCAGCATCTCAATCATCTTCTTATTTTGAAAAATTCATATTTGTATGATTTTTGGAAAGGGAAAAATATTTTTCTTCAGAAAGAAGTTGAAAGGAACCTATTATATCCTTATCTTTTGCTGGCAGGGAAAAAAAAAAAAAAAACATGTTATCTTGGTTTGGTTAATCCACCAAGGATTTTGAATCTTCAACATATAACTCAAGATAAAAGGAGAGTGAAATTAGAATCTTGGTGCTGATGGTGTGGGGAGAATCTTGTTGACAGCAGAGCTAGCAGAGAGTCAGATTATCATGCTTTTAACATATAACTAGAAAAGCACAAGAGGTAATGGTGAAATAATGTAATTTTAAGTACATCTCATTCCTGGAAAATAAAGTTAGATCAACTATCATGAAATATCTAAGTACTAAGAATATCTCATCTTCTAAATGCATTAGGCTTTGAATGATCAACCAATTTTAAATCTTGGAACTTCTTTACATACCCGAGTATGTGTCCCATTGTAAAAGGGACTTATATATGAAGCCCCTATGATGATGTGATTACTCACCTAGAGCCAGACATCCTGGAATGTGAAGTCAAGTGGGCCTTGGAAGCATCACTATGAACAAAGCTAGCGGAGGTGATAGAATTCCATTCAAACCCTAAAAAATAAGTTATTTCAAACCCTAAAAGATAATGCTGTGAAAGTGATGCATTCAATATACCAGCAAATTTGGAATATTCAGCAGTGGCTGAATAGGACTGGAAAAGGTCAGTTTTTGAACAGGACTGGAAAAGGTCAGTTTTCATACCAATCCCTAAAAAGGCAATGCCAAAGAATGCTCAAACTACAGCACAATTGTACTCATCTCACATGCTAGTAAAGTGATGCTCAAAATTCTCAAAGCCAGGCTTCAACAGTACATTTAGGTGAACTTCCAGATCTTCAAGCTGATTTTAGAAAAGGCAGAGGAACCAGAGATCAAATTGCCAACACCCCCTGGTTCCAAATAGGAAAAGGAGTATGTCAAGGCTATATATTGTCACACTGCTTATTTAACTTAAATGCAGAGTACAGCATGAGAAATGCTGGGCTGGATGAAGCACAAGCAGGAATCAAGTTTTCTGGGAGTAATACCAGTAACTTCAGATATGCAGATGACACCACTCTTATGGCTGAAAGTGAAAGAGGGGAGTGACAAAGTTGGCTTAAAGCTCAAATTAAGAAAACTAAGATCATGGCATCCAGTCCCATCACTCATGGCAAATAGATCGAGAAACAGGTGGCAACAGTGTCAGACTTTATTTTTCTGGCTCCAAAATCACTGCAGATGTGATTGCAGCCATGAAATTAAAAGACACTTGTTCCTTGGAAGACAAGTTATGACCAACCTAGACAGCATATTCAAAAGGAGAGACATTACTTTGCCAACAAATATCTGTCTAGGCAAGGCTATAGTTTTTCCAGTAGTCATGTATGGATGTGAGAGTTGGACTGTGAAGAAAGCTGAGCACTGAAGCATTGATGCTTTTGAACTGTGGTGTTGGAGAAGACTCTTGAGAGTCCCTTGGACTGCAAGGAGATCCAACCAGTCCATTTTAAAGGAAATCAGTCCAGAATATTGATTGGAAGGACTGATGCTGAAGCTGAAACTCCAATACTTTAGCCACCTGATGTGAAGAACTGACTCATTGGAAAAGACCTTGATGCTGGCAAAGATTGTAGGCCAGAGTAGAAGGGGATGACAGAGGATGAGATGGATGAATAGCATCACCATCTAAATGGACATCAGTTCTGGTAAACTCCATTAGTTGTTGATGGACATGGATGCCTGGTTTGCTGCAGTCCATGGAGTCTCAAAGAGTGGAACAGGACTGAGTGACTGAACTGAACTGATCCCACAACTACTTCCCTGGTAGCTCAGAGGGTAAAGAATCTGCCTGTAATGCAGGAGCCTGGGTTCAATCCCTGGGTTGGAAAGATCCCCTGGAGAAGGGAATGGCAATGCACTCCAGTATTCTTGTCTAGAGAATTCCATGGACACAGGAGCCTGGTGGACTGCAGTCCATGCGGTCGCAAAGCGTCAGACATGACTGAGTGACTAACACACACTACCTCACTGCTTTACTTGATTCAACAGTAAGTGTTTATTAATTTGATAGGAAAGGTTGTCTTTTTAAATTTCTTAGTATCTTTTCTTAGAAGGTGAATATTTGAAGTCAGTATTACGAAATACAAATGTGCCATTTAAGTATCAAATTTTTGCGAGAAATAAACGATGGTAATGTTTTGAAGAAGATCACAATGATCAATGAAGCTCATATTTTTGAAGAAAATATAATTAGATTTGAAAGCATTTGTGGAAAACATATAAACCAAATCTGAAGGAATGAGGAAAGTCACATCAAATTTGTTACCTAATTGAGTAAATAAAGAGATTAGCATATACATCTTTGAGAAACTCCTAAGATATCTTAATTTTGACAGCATAATATCCTAAAATATCAATCTTCTAAACACTGAATTAAGGTGTCTTTTATCATTTATGTTAATAATTCAATGGAGTTTACCAAATAATATTTTATTGAAAGTAACACCAGTAAATCTTAAGACCAGTATTAAAAAATGTCAAGATGTTTCAGAGACAATGAAAACTTTGATGACTGCCAAATGTCTCTCACTGAGGTTCTTAAGCTTTTTGTATTATGATGAATTTTCCTAGCTAGCTTTGCAACACCTGCGTGTTAATGCATGATACACAAATTGAGCACAGTTATTCCCCCACCAGTACAACTAATTTATGCTTCTTGGCTTTACCTGAATCCTGCAGAAACATTACAATAATTTATTAAGACACTTTAATGTCAGAGTTATTAGACTAAAGTATCAACTATTTGCTGGGAGATGCTATACTTGAAATTATAATATTTTTATCAGAACAGAGCTATAGTGCATAATGTAAATGGCTATTTTATTGCATTTTTAAAGCAAAAAAAATTTAACAATATTCCTAAATTTTGTAACAAACAAATTAGTAAATACCATTTAAATAACATCACTTTCATGTACTAAAAAATCTGTTAATGACCATTTATACATTTGATTTTGAGCTATTCATTACTGATAATTCTCCTTTTTGCTTAGTGGAACATGATTTTAGTTATTTATGTACTTGGGTCAATTTGATTTGCCTGGAGAAAATTGACGTCTACACATATTTTCACTCTTTGTTTTTCTGATAGTACTTTGAACATAATTTATGACATTTAAAAATGAAAATCCATAACTATTTCAAAATAATTGTTTCTGGAATCCTTTAAAAAATCCAAAGAATTACATTTTATCGTTAATAATTCTAACATATTCAGGAGTGAATATCCTAAAGGCTTTAACTTTGCCCAGTTATTTAAACATCCTGATTTATAAAATATTTTCAGAAGTTACCTGTTATGTACAACCTTCTATGTTCACAAACTAGCATATAGCCCATTCAAGAAATTCATTCTTTGTTTAGCTACCCCATTTTTACTAAACAAAATTCCAAAACAAACAACAAAAAAGCACTAGAAGACTGATTTTATTCTCTCCTGCTGAGGGAACTCATAGACATTTATACTCATTTTCTCAAAGTCCATAGATTCTTCCCTAAAATATCATTCTTGTATCTTCATCAAACTTCTGTTGTCTCCACTGTGTGTCAATTGCTTGTGAAGTTGAATAAGAACTTTCCATGGCCTTCATGGGTTTATTAATCAATTGGGGAAACAGACATGTAATACAAGGGAAAAAATAGAATGAGTTGAGTAAATAGAGCTCTGAGTATTGGATTACAAAATAAAAGTTATTAATTACGCTCTGAGGATGAAGATTAAGCTTCACAGAGGAGGTTACTTGAACAAGACCTTCAGGGTGAGTAGGATTTAACAGAAATCCTGAGGAGGATCAGACAGAAAATGGAAGGATATCCTAGAAAGGAGGAAGTCACGTTGCAAAAGCTTGCACTTGAGAAACAGCAAGAATCGGTGTAGTACATGATCACAGATCCAAACAGTTCATGCTACTGGATTTTGTTTATCTAAGGGTTTTAGTATTTAGCATTTGCAAAATCTCCTTAACTTAGACAACTAACTCTAAAAAATTTAAACATGTATAATATCATATATGAAACGAGTCGCCAGTGCAGGTTCAATGCATGATACTGGATGCTTAGGGCTGGTGCACTGGGATGACCCAGAGGGATGGTATGGGGAGGGAGGAGGGAGAGGGGTTCAGGATGGGGAACATGTGTACACCCATGGCGGATTCATGTTGATGTATGGCAAAACCAATACAATATTGTAAAGTAATTAGCCTCCAATTAAAATAAATAAATTTATATTAAAAAATAAAATAAAAGATTGGTATTCTCTTAAGACATATCTGAGAGAATATAACTTATAAACACATATATTAAATGTAGATAAACACCTGTCAGAAAACTCAAATTGTTTGCTAAAACATTAACTATATATTATATTTGATATTAGAGCTACCAGGCATAACTCTTGAACAGCTTACTAAGTGAAAGTTAGGAAGACTGAGAAAAGGAAGAGCCCACTACTAGGAAGTTGTCTAATAAATTTTGTTAGCAACCATCCCCCCAACCCCTCCTTTCATTTTTATAATGCTGACATTGACATTTACATGGTTGCATGGAATGCAGAGTAGTTTTGTGTACACACACACACACACATATTGGTATAGAATTTGACAGCCTCTTTGTAATAAGTTTCAGGACTGGTTTTCCAGACAGTCATATTAGAGAGGAAGAGAAAAGGGAGGAGGGAGAAATGAGAAGGAGACAACAACAAGAAAGGAAAATAAAGGAAAAGACAAAGATTGAATTTTGCAGAGAGGCAAATTCTGGGTTGATAGAATATATATATATATATACACACACACACATATAACAACATGAGTCATACTGAAGTTGTGTTAATCATAAAACTGTGACTGAGTTCAAGTTGTTAAATCAGAAGTACACACGTCTGGAGAAAAGGCAGACAGAATAACCTCATATATTCTGTTTTTCTCGTATTGTTCCAAAAGCCCTGTTTCAAAATTAAAACATACATATGGTATATAAACAGTTTATTTATGGTATATAATATGTTGATTATGATTCCCAAGAAAGTTTGAAAAAAGTCTCTCTAAAAGGAAAAAAAAAAAAAGAGGGAAACTGGTCAAAGTGTTTATCACTCTTAAACACTCCATTCTTAATTCCCTCCCTTTCATGTCTGCTAGCTTCTCAAGACTGAGTTCTCCTTAGTGGTTCCTCTTACTGCTGAATTCCTTGATAGTAACTGGGGGAAGAATCATGCTGCTTGTGGAAAGTGAGTATTGTAAACTTGAGCACTCACTGAATATTTTCTTAAGCCTCAAGTCTCTCATTTCTGAAGTGTCAACAGCTTTCATTTCATAGGATTGAGGACTAGATGTGGTAATGTAAGTACAAATTAGGTGACATGGCGAGAACTCAACAGCATTAGCATATATCGCCTTAGTTACTGTTATTATTACCATTAGCATTACTTACCATCCCTTAATATACTTAGATTATAATTTTGATATATATAACATATTTATGTGTAGTGTCATCTTAAAAAATATGTACAACTTCAAAGTTGAGAGTTATATTTTACTTGGTGGAAATTTTTAGGACTTCAAGCCTGGGAACCATCATCTCAAGTAACCCCGAGAGAACTGCTCCAAGAAGGTGAGCAGGGCTTGAGGGACGTTGGGATACAAAGAATTTTTGCAACAAAAGGCAGGTAGTTGAGAACATCAAAAGATGGTTGTTAATGAAAGAAAACTAGATACCTCAAGTCAAGAAATTTAGCACTTTTATACGTATAAGAAGATGCTAAAGTTTGGCTCACTGAAATCATTCCTTTGATATATACCTCCATTTTCTGGGGCCAGTATCCTGCGTTTTCACAGCTTGAATTTTCTCATGTAGGGAGGTGCCTACAGTCTGATGGCTACTAGGTGGCAGGTGTTCTTTTCTTCTTGAGTTTTCTCAAGGCAGGTGATGGCTGCAGTCCTGGTGACTGTGACATCCTTTTGTTACTGATATGGCTGGAAATATTCCATTTCTCAGTATATGCATAATATATAACACATATGTAGGTATGTGTCTGTATATATGTATGTTGTATGTGTGTGTGTGTGTATTTGTGTGTACCTTCTGATCATACTAGTATATGCACTAAAGACTTGATGGAAGAATGAATTGGTAGTGAGCAAGGAGTGCAAAGTCACCCCAACCTTGCCTCTGTTTCCGGTGATTAGAGAAAAGAAAAAGTCAGTCAGGTAGGAAAGATATATTTAAGGTGCCTAAAACAGATGTACAGGAGCAAAATGCCACCGAACCCTGTAACAGTTATGTGTGATTTTAATGCCGTAATGACAAGTTTAACCCATATTTATACTTACTCAAAACATTAATGACTTCTGGCACATTTCACAGCCAACCTCAAACTTTATCCTCTGGTCACTCCAGTTATTCCAGCCTCAAACCATTTCTCTCTTTCTTTGTGATATTGACTGCCAGATCATCATCAGTTTCCAAAGCATTTTTGAGAGAATTGTATTTCTCAAGCCTGTGAGAAAGAGGGAGTAGACTCATTTTGCAGGTGAATGAAATTAAGACATTGGAGCATTAAATAACAATGAGGTTTCACAGCTGTGGCTTCTGATAAATTGTGTAAATTCTGGGTGGCTTTTCAAACCCCATATTGATATTGCTGTCTTGATCGTTTTCTCTGCAGTATGAGTCTCTAAAGCACTGTGATGCACTTTTATTTCCTTTCTTCAACCACTTGTGAAAGATTTGGCTAACTCCACACTGCTTGTGGATCGCTTTCAGCAAACACACAGGGACATACCATTAACTCCTGTTTTATTTGGCTGTATTAAAGCCAACACCTGCACCTTATTGAGCAAGTCACCTGCAGTGTAGAATAAATTAGAATAAGTAACATTTGTGTAACTTTCACTGCACATTGTGTTTGCATTTTCATCTTCCTAATCTCTCTGTCAATTTTTTTTCTTAGCATCATTGATACTTGAGAGTATATATGCAAGAAACTTTTCTGTTTTAATGATTTGAGCTTCTGTCAAGTTCAATGATATGAATTCAATATCCACTGTGGGTCAGAGGTTTTCTTTTCAAATCTTGGGAGATAAGCAACAAGAATCTGTTTTACAGATAAATAAAATGAAGGTGATAGACATAGAATGTTTTTGATTGGGGCCAGGCAGGCACAAAGCAGTTTAGTGATTCTGTTTGAATTCCAATCTCATGCTCTTTCCTTTAGAAGTAAATTTAGTGATAGAGACAGCATGTTATGTTTCCATTTGCAAAACTGCTTGAAGAGGTTTCTCACCACAAATGCATTAATATTTCTGTTGCATGGAATTATTTTTATTTTGTGTCCTGAATAAGGAAATTGAAATGTGACTGAAGAGATTTGGGTCTGTGATTGTTAGCTCTCTACGATCACATAAACTGAGCAAGTCATTTTGATTGATTTGTATTTCAGTTATCTGTAAATAGGGACTCAATTACAGTTAGATCACAATTTTGATGTTTGAATAAATAACATATAAAAGCATACTGTGAAAGGTAAAATAGTCTATAATTTTAAGGTATTTAAGTGATAGCCAACTCTGTCGTTTTTCAAATCAAAATTTCAAAAATAAGATTCAACAAAAATGAATACACAAATAAGTTTATTGTATTCTTTTTAATCTTTTTATTTTATATTGGAGTATAGCCAATCAACAATGTTGTCATAGTTTCAGGTGACAGCAAAAGGATTCAGCCATATATACATGTATTCACTTTCCCCTAAAATTCCCCTCCCATCCAGGTTGCCACATAACATTTTTACCAGCTAATTACTCTTGACTAAGTGCTATTTTTCTTGCCTCTACCGGTCAAGAGAGCATAGTTGTGAAAACTGTCTTTATTGTTAAAATCCCAATGTACAAACTTTTTTAAACTGCCACAATTCTTGAGACCATATTTTCTTCACTGCTTGCACTTCCATTACTGGCATTCTTCCTCACTAAAACTGCCATCCCTGACTTTGCTAATGCTTGCTATTTGTTGATCTCTATTTTCATTTTAGATAGTTGTCATTGTTGCGACTTTTACCCTCTGGAAATTATCCCCTGTTTGGTTTCCCTGTTGCTTTTTCATGGTTTTAGCTTTTCAGTCATTCTGCCTCTGTTTTCTTTTCTGCATGAATTTATTGTTACCACTTAAATATGGAGGTTCCCCAGTGCTCATCTTGATGCTCTTAACAGTCTTTCTCAACAGGCTCTTTTTTCAGTGATGATATTTGTTCCTACTGGCATAGAGTATCCACCCAGCTCCTTAGACATCTACCTTTGAAATGCTCCTTTCCTTTCTGTCTGCCATCAAGAAAAACTGTGGCCTTGTGTACCCTTCTTCTGCTATATCTAATCACACCAAAACTATATAACCATCCAAGTTGGATCATTGAAAAAGCAAAAGAGTTCCAGAAAAACATCTATTTCTTCTTTATTGACTATGCCAAAGCCTTTGACTCTGTGGATCACAATAAACTGTGGAAAATTCTTCAAGAGATGGGAATACCAGACCACCTGACCTGCCTCTTGAGAAACCTGTATGCAGATCAGGAACAGTTAGAACTGAACATGGAACAAGACTGGTTCCAAATAGGAAAAGAATTACGTCAAGGCTGTATATTGTCTCCCTGCTTATTTAACTTATAAGCAGAGTATATCATGATAAATGCTGGGTTGGAAGAAGCACAAGCTGGAATCAAGATTGCCAGGAGAAATATCAATAACCTCAGATATGCAGATGACACCACTCTTATGGCAGAAAGTGAAGAAGAACTAAAGAGTGACAAAGTTGGCTTAAAGCTCAACATTAAGAAAACTAAGATCATGGCATCCGATCTTATCATTTCTTGGCAAATAGAAGGAGAAACAGTGGAAACAGTAGCTGACTTTATTTTTCTGGGGACCTGGAGGGATGGTGTGGGGCAGAGGTGGGAGGGGGGTTCAGGATTGGGAACACGTGTACACCCGTGGTGGATTCATGTTGATGTGTGGCAAAACCAATACAATAAAAAAAAAATCAAAATTAAAAAAAATCACTGTAGTTGGTTAATTGCAGCCATGAAATTTAATGACACTTACGCAGTACTTTGACCACCTCATGTGAGGAGTTGACTCATTGGAAATGATTTGATGCTGGGAGGGATTGGGAGCAGGAGGAGAAGGGGACCACAGAGCATGAGATGGCTGGATGGCATCACTGACTCGTCTGAGTGAACTCCGGGAGTTGGTGATGGACAGGGAGGCCTGGCGTGCTGTGATTCATGGAGTTGCAAAGAGTCGGACATGACTGAGCGACTGAATTGAACTGAACTCCTTGGAAGGAAAGTTATGAGCCACCTAGAGAGCATATTAAAAAGCAGAGACATTACTTTGCCAACAAAGGCCTGCTAGTCAAGGCTATAGTTTTTCCAGTGGTCATGTATGGATGTGAAAGTGAGACTATAAAGAAAGCTGAGCACTGAAGAATTGATGGTTTTGAACTGTGGAGTGCAAGGAGATCCAACCAGTCCATCCTAAAGGAGATCAGTCCTGGGTGTTCTTTGGAAGGACTGATGCTGAAGCTGAAACTCCAATACTTTGGCCACCTGATGCAAAGAGCTGACTCATTGGAAAAAACCCTGATGCTGGGAAAGATTGAGGGCAGGAGGAGAAGGGGACGACAGAGGATCAGATGGTTGGACGGCATCACCAACTCAACGGACATGGGTTTGGGTGGGCTCTGGGAGTTGGTGATAGAAAGGGAGTCCTGGTGTGCTGCGGTTCATGGGGTCACAAAGAGTCGGACATGACTGAATGACGGAACTGAACTGATCCAAGCTGTAACAAACTCCTCTCACTTACCCAGAAGAACTGAGACTGAGAAATAAAAGGCAACCATTTAGTTTTGTTGATATCCAGAACAGTAACAGTCAAATATTTTACAAGGAAGGTGTGTAAACAGTAACAGGCAAATTTTTGATAATGAAGGTGTGTAAATTCTAACTGGAGTATGGAGAGGTAGTAGAAGCTTGTGAACAGAGCCAGAAGCAGTGTAGAATATAACAATAAAGAAATGAAGAGATTCATAATCATAGACAGTGTTTCTTGGGTTTCTGATATTCCTACAAGTCCTGATGTTTATGATAAATACATTTTTTCCCATAATAATTCACTTTATTTTCTTAAACAACAGAAGGCTTCTATTAATTGCACCTTGTCAATCTTAGCTAATATTTTATTATGTTCAACTAAAATCAATGTGCATTTGGAATAGAAATGTGTACGTACATCCTGGAATATGGGTTATTTCAAAAGGAAATACAAAAACCTCAAGCTTAATAGTTCTGTTAAATTTCTCTCTTTACTTTTATTCTCTCTGTAACTCTCACACTCTCAAAACTAAAATTTCTGCCAAATATTCTATACTTTTCACTTCAAAAAATTAGAAAATGCCAATTGTGTTAGTCAAAAATAACTTTCATAGTGTAGACACTCAATAAAAGCTATTAATCTTATAATTGTGGTGGCCTATATGTTCTTATACAGAGTTATTAAACTTAAAGTGTACTAGATGAAATGCTTACTAGATTTTCAGAAGTAGATTCATGGTTTTACTGAATGGGAGAAATTTATGTGAAATTTATAGAAAAATTCTTCCATCCTATAGGATAAAAAAATCAATTTTCATATTAAGATAGTGGTTAGATTGTGTTTAGAGAAGGTCAGAGAAAGATGGCAAAGCTGAAGAGCTATGTCAGAAGAAAAAGAATCCATTACTGGGATTAATAGCAGCTTGATGCATGAGTCTTGCAAATGATATTCATGGAGACATACTGTCTCACATTTAAAATTTATAAAGTCTGTACTTAAAGTGAACTTGCTGCATGATCAAACAAGAACAGCAGAATTTAGTATCTTATGCAATTTGTAGAAGAAAAACATCATGTATCTGACCTCTGCCCTTCTGTAACTACATCACGTAGAAATGGATAGATCAGATATTTTGGATGAATTTGCTTAAATATGGCTCCTGTGCACAGCATCCAAAGCTAATATGGGTAGAGGAGGCTTCTCAACAAGATAGGCACCAGTATTAGTACTTGAACTATTTAGTATCAATAATACTTAGAATTTAGTACTCCTAATATAGTAGTATTTAGTACTACTACTGTTGCTGAATAATTAGCATTCTAACTTAAAATAATAAAGAACTGTATAGAACCAGTCTACTTGGTTATGTTTCTGTCTGTATAGCTATACATCTATTTAATTTCTTAGTCTTTCTTAACTGAAGAAGAATTTTAAGGCACCTCTGGCTAAATTAAAATAAAGACAACTTAAGGAGTTCACAAATTTATTATAATAAACTGATTATGAATCATGCAATATTTATTGTATATAGTTTATAAGTAAGTATTTCTATGCTGACTACTTGTATGTTACTCTATTTTTATATAAAATAGATTTCTCATTGCTTTTTGGTGGATTAATGAACACCTATATTACAGTGTTCTCCAGTTGTTAACATTGATTATAACTTACAACAAAAACTGAACTGGGTGGAACATGTGGGGAAAGCCATACTATAGAAGAGTTTTCTCTCCTCAATACTATATTTAGGTTATATGTAGTTTTTCACACTACTCATTTTATGATAATTTGTTTGGGGGATGAGAGCTCCTAGAACTTGTTATAAATTTTAGATATTAATCAAAAATATTGGATGGCAGAGTTTTAAGCCATTTTAAAAAACAGCTACTTCTGAAAACTGGCTTAAACATTTTGAAGTGTTTTCAGCTAAAAGCTTCTAAAACTTTGCTTTCCAATTAATATTTATTAAATACTTATATTACATCAACTCATAAAAGCTTTTTTGCTGTTTTTGTTTTCAGTTCAGTTCAGTTCAGTTGCTCAGTTGTGTCCTACTCTTTGCTACCCCATGGACTGCAGCACACCAGGCCTCCCTGAGTTTACCCCTAAGTTCATCAGCTCCCAGAGTTTACCCAAACTCATGTCCATTGAGTTACTGATTCCATCCAACAATCTCATCCTCTGTCGTCCCTTTCGCCTCCTGCCTTCAATCTTTCCCAGCATCAGGGTCTTTTCAAATGAGTCGGTACTTCCCATCAGGTGGCCAAAGTATTGGAATTTCAGCTTCAACATCAATCCTTCCAATGAACACCTAAGACTGATCTCCTTTAGGATGGACTCGTTGGATCTCCTTGCAGTCCAAGGGACTCTCAAGAGTCTTCTCCAACACCACAGTTCAAAAGCATCAATTCTTTGGCGCTCAGCTTTCTTTATAGTCTAACTCTCACATCCATACGTGACTACTGGAAAAATCATAGCCTTGACTAGACAGACTTTGTTAGCAAAGTGATGTCTCTGATTTTTAATATCCTGTCTAAGTTGGTCATAACTTTCCCGCCAAGGAGTAAACATCTTGTAATTTCAAGACTGTAGTCACCATCTGCAGAGATATTGGAGACCCCCAAAATAAAATCTGCCACTGTTTCCACTGTTTCTTCATCTATTTGCCATGAAGTGATGGGACCGGATGTTATGATCTTAGTTTTCTGAATGTTGAGCTTTAAGCCAACTTTTTCACTCTCTTCTCTCACTGTAATCAAGAGGCTCTTTAGTTCCTCTTCACTTTCTGCCATAAGAGTGGTGTCATCTGCATATCTGAGGTTATTGATATTTCTCCCAGCAATCTTGATTCCAGCTTGTGCTTCATCCAGCCCAGCATTTCTCATGATGTACTCTGCATATAAGTTAAATAAGCAGGGTGACAATATACAACCTTGATGTACTTCTTTTCCAATTTGGAACCAGTCTGTTGTTCCATGTCCAGTTCTAACTATTGCTTCCTGACCTGCATACACATTTCTCAAGAGGCAGTTCAGGTGGTCTGGTATTCCTATCTCTTTCAGAATTTTTGTTTTAATTTACAGCAATTCCCTAGAAAGCTGTCTATTATGAAGCTGACTAGCTGCTTTTAAGAACCCGATAATATTGGAAAAGTTCATTGAGAGTATGTGACCTCTGGTTGACCCAGAAGCTAGACATGGTGACTGGAGTCTTCCCAGCCCCCTCCCCTGTCCTTGGAATGTACATTCTGCCTACTATTTTCATTACTAACAGCTGTTTCATTTGGATTGAATACCTCACTGAAGGCTGTTAAGGCCTCTATGTAAGATTTTAAGATGCTGGAGGGCAAGTACAAGATGTACTCACCTTGTGGTTGCACACAACAAGCCTCCTATGTAAATTCCCTTGCTTATACCACCACCTACCAATCAAGAGTGGTCTGCCTCTGTCTTGAGTCTCTCCTTGCCCTTCTTGTACGGGGGCCAGTTTTGTATTTCACCCCAGGGAAATCCAGAGGTTGCAAATTAATAAATGAGTACTGTTGAGGATAAATAAGAGATGGTAACCTAATTCTAAGTTTAATTAGAAACAAATTTTAAAAATCTTTCTATATATTTATCATTTGTTTATTTATTCAAAGTATCAGTAACCAGGAAGGATGAGATATATTCCCTGCATTTATATTCAGTCTTACTTTGGGAACATACTCTACTTTGAAAGAGTAATATTCTTGACTTATATTGGTAGTGAGAAAAAACGTTTGTCCATATGAATACTCATAGCTATTATCAGAAAATTATTAACATAGATATTTTAAGAAATGTGTAAGAGTACTATATTTTCTAAGTTTTATTGGTAAGGTTTTAGCTATGTGATGTCACTTCAACCATGCCATGCAGTAATCAGTAATATAGATGAAATAAGAGTTCATTTTTTTTTTAAAGCTTTTAAGCAGTAACAATGCTTGGGGAAAAATAATGTTTTCTCTAGATTTGGGAAGGAAATAGATTGTTTTAACTTCCAGTACACCCATTTGAGTCATCTTCAAATGATAAAACTCAATGAGAACCCTGACCTCCATCATAGTCAACATTTTGCCCCATCGTTGCTTTAGAGAAATTGCTCTTGGATAGAAATTGCTGATTGTTTAACTGAACATTGTGGTGACGAAGTTTGTTTGAGCAAAATTGCACCGGATTTAGAACTTCAGAAGTGCAACTTAGTTTTATGATTTTGCTTACAGATTCCAAGAATCCAACTTTTAGTTTACCTGTTTGCTTTGGATCTCTAATAAGATATAATAAATTCACAAAGTCATTAATTTTAAATTATTTTATTCTATCTATATTTATTAAATACTTATATTATGCCAAGTATTAAGTTTTGGGACAAATGAGATAAGGTGACTCACTGAAGGTCTGAATATTGTAATTTCTCAACTATATTAGTCATATGTTAAAACATCTACATTGATATCACTTAGGATAGTAGAGGGTAAAGCATAATTATTAGATATACAAGCATATAGTACACATAAAATTATGTAAAATTTTAGCCTAATTAGATTTTCTGGCTCTAAAAATTTTAGCAATTAAAACCACCTGATTGTATTCCATGCAATAGCTTATATCCTTTTATAATGTGCAAAGAGTTTAGCAGAAAATCCTTAATGCACTTGAGATTTCCTTAAACAAATTTCTAACAATCAGGCAGCCATCCCATAGAAAGAAATTTGTATTAATATATAAAAATGATATTCATCTTTTTAATGGTTTTCTAGATAGGGTTTGCATATAATTCTTTATAAAATTTGGCACATATTCACTTCAAAGCCAATATTCTAAAAGGTTCTACTGATATATTAAAAATAATAAATATGGCATATTATAGCATCATAATGATGGAGAGAGAAAATGTCTTATTTATTATGGAAATAAGTCAAGTAATAAAATATAACCTATATTAGAGCCAGAGGATTAAAATATATTTTAAATCAATTTAAAACAGTAAAACCTCGACAGTTAAAGTTTATGTTAAACTGGTATAGAGAATAAGCCTGACTAAAATAAAATAAAAAAAATCTAAGTGGAGGACCTCAGCTTAACTGAGAGAGTTGGCCTGCCAAGTTAGAAGAAGCCAATTGAAACAAGATATGATGTAATAGTTGAGCCTTTAATCACTTCCCGTGATACTATAAGCAAGAGGCTAAACTCAGCCTATTCCATTTTGTCTCATGGAATAGTATCCACAGCAATACATGGGGGAAAATGAAATAGGGGATCTGTTTAAGTCAAGAGCCAGGTAAATCAACATAGTAGTAAAGTTCTGAGCATACAGAGGACACAGAAGAAAAGTGTCTTTTTCAACGTTTCAACTTCCTCCCAACAACAAAGTTTCCATGGAGGCTCCAGAGTAAGGATTTGCAGAAGGATCCAGATAAAAATTCTCTTAATGAAGGTGGGTTGGGCTAGGATTATAGGTATTCATAAGAGCATGACTGGTTAGGGGGACCAAGTTTAGAACTGCAACTGCCCTTACAGAGTGAAATGAAAGTCACTGGCTGCACTTCAATTCTGGTGTGGGTGTGGCGGCAGCTTCCCTCTTGAGGCCAGGTAAAGGCTAGGGCTTCCGTGGTGGTTCAGATGGTAAAGAATCTGCTTGCAAACTAGGTTCAATCCCTGGGGTGGAAACATCCTCTGGAGAAGCAAATGGCTACCATTCCAGTATTCTTGCTGGAGAATTCCATGAACAGAAGAGTTTAATGGGCTACAGTCCATGGGGTCACAAAGAGTCCAACAAGACTGAGCGGCTAACAATTTCCTTTTTCAAAGGCTGTATAATTGCTTAGGTCTGGGTTTTAAAAATCAGAGATAGCTTTCTTTGATCATAAGCCAAACTCCTCAACTATGTCTTTAATTACTGGAGTCCTGAAAATACATATTGAATACACTATTTACCCATATGTATATCTAACTACTTGGATGCAATCTCAAAAATGACAGAATGATCTCTGTTTGTTTCCAAGGCAAACCATTCAATATCACGGTAATCCAATTCTATGCAACAACCAGTAACACTGAAGAAGCTGAAGTTGAATGGTTCTATGAAGATCTACAAGACCTTTTAGAACTAACACACAAAAAAAGATGTCCTTTTTATTATAGGGGACCAGAATGCAAAAGTAGGAAATCAAAAAACACCTGGAGTAACAGGCAAATTTGGCCTTGGAATATGGAATTAAGCAGGGCAAAGGCTAATAGAGTTTTGCCAAGAGAACGCACTGGTCATAGCAAACACCCTCTTCCAACAACACAAGAGAAGACTCTACACATGGACATCACCAGATAGTCAACACCAGAATCAGATTAATTATATTCTTTGCAGCCAAAGATGGAAAAGCTCTACACAGTCAGCAGAACCAAGACCAGGAGATGACTGTGGCTCAGATCATGAACTCCTTATTGCCAAATTCAGACTTAAATTGAAGAAAGAAGGGAAAACCACTAGACCATTCAGGTATGACCTAAATCAAATCCCTTATGATTATACAGTAGAAGTGAGAAATAAATTTAAGGGACTAGATCTGATAGACAGAGTGCCTGATGAACTATGGATGGAGGTTCGTCACATTGTACAGGAGACAGGGATCAAGACCATCCCCATGGAAATGAAATGCAAAACAGCAAAATAGCTGTCTGAGGAAGCTTTACAAATAGCTGTGAACAGAAGAGAAGTGAAAAGCAAAGGAGAAAAGGAAAGATACAAGCATCTGAATGCAGAGTTCCAAAAACTAGCAAGGAGAGATAAGAAAGTCTTCCTCAGCGATCATTGTAAAGAAATAGAGGAAAACAACAAAATGGGAAAGACTAGATATCTCTTCAAGAAAATTAGAGATACCAAGGGAATATTTCATGCAAACTTGGGCACAATTAAGGACAGAAATGGTATGGACCTAACAGAAGCAGAAGCTATAAAGAAGAGGTGGCAAGAATACACAGAACTGTACAAAAAAGTACTTCACGACCAAGATAATCACAATGGTGTGATCACTCAACTGCAGCCAGACATCCTGGAATGTGAAGTCAAGTGGGCCTTAGGAAGCATCACTACGAACAAAGCAAGTGGAGGTGATGGAATTTCAGTGGAGCTATTTCAAATCCTGAAAGATGATTCTGTGAAAGTGCTTCACTCAATATGCCAGGAGATTTGGAAAACTCAGCAGTAGCCACAGGACTGGAAAAGGTCAGCTTTCATTCCAATCCCAAAGAAAAGCAATGCCAAAGAATGTTCAAACTACCACACAATTGCACTCATCTCACATCCTAGTAAAATAATGCTCAAAATTCTAAAAGCCAGGCTTCAGCAGTGTGTGAACCGTGAACTTCCTGATGTTCAAGCTGGTTTTAGAAAAGGCAGAGGAACTAGAGATCAAATTGCCAACATCTTCTGGATCACGGAAAAAGCAAGAGTGTTCCAGAAAAACATATATTTCTGCTTTATTGACTATGCCAAAGCCTTTGATTGTGGCCACAATAAACTGTGGAAAAATCTTCAAGAGATAGGAATACCAGACCACCTAACCTGCCTCTTGAGAAACCTGTATTCAGGTCAGGAAGCAACAGTTAGAACTGGATGTGGAAAAACAGACTGGTTCCAAATAGGAAAAGGAGTATGTCAAGGCTGTATATTGTCTCCCTGCTTATTTAACTTATATGCAGAGTACATCACGAGAAATGCTGGGCTGGAAGAAGCACAAGCTGGAATCAAGATTGCCAGGAGAAATATCAATGACCTCAGATATGCAGATGACACCACCCTTATGGCAGAAAGTTAAGAGGAGCTAAAAAGCCTTTTGATGAAAGTGAAAGAGGAGAGTGAAAAAGTTGACTTAAAGCTCACCATTCAGAAAACGAAGATCATGGCATCTGGTCCCATCAATTCATGAGAAATGGATGGGGAAACAGTGGAAACAGTGTCAGATTTTGTTTTGGGGAGCACCAAAATCACTGCAGATGGTGATTTCAGCCATGAAATTAAAAGACGCTTACTCCTTGGAAGGAAAGTTATGACCAACATAGACAGCATATTGAAAAGCAGAGACATTACTTTGCCAACAAAGGTCCATCTAATCAAGGCTATGGTTTTTCCAGTGATCGTGTGGATGTGAGAGTTGGACTGTGAAGAAAGCTGAGTGCCGAAGGATTGATGCTTTTGAACTGTGGTGTTGGAGAAGACTCTTGAGAGTCCCTTGGACTGCAAGAAGATCCAACCAGTCCATCCTAAAGGAGATCAGTCCTGGGTGTTCACT
This sequence comes from Budorcas taxicolor, assembly GCF_023091745.1. Lineage (NCBI taxonomy): Eukaryota > Metazoa > Chordata > Mammalia > Artiodactyla > Bovidae > Budorcas > Budorcas taxicolor. Next base: position 63,569,836 of record NC_068923.1, on the reverse strand, counting down.
GGAAGGACTGATGCTGAACCTGAAACTCCAGTACTTTGGCCACCTCATGCAAAGAGTTGACCCATTGGAAAACACCCTGATGCTGGGAGGGGTTGGAGGCAGGAGGAGAAGGGGACAACAGAGGATGAGATGGCTGGATGGAATCACCGACTCGATCGACATGAGTTTGAACTGTGGTAGCTGTTGATGGACAGGGAGGCGTGGCGTGCTGTGATTCGTGGGGTATCAAAGAGTCAGACACGACTGAGCAACTGAACTGAACCATACTTGTGGACCATACTTCAAAACTGTTGGTAAAAAATATAATTGGTTTAAAAGAGAAGAAATTTTAAAAAAAGAGATAGAATCCAAAATTCTCACTATGTCTTTCAACATAAGATATTATCAGATTCTCGTCAACCATCAAGTTGACCACTTATATGGTCTCCTATTTCTATAATTTGTTCTTTTAAGAATGTTATATAAATGGAACTATCAATATGTAAACTTTTGAGGTTTTTTTTCAACTAGCATAATTCAATTGAAGTTAATTCATATTATTGTATATATCAATAGTTTGTTCCTTTTTATTGCTGGATAGTCTTACATGGTATGAATGTGCTACAGGTTTTTTAAACTACTCATGATTAAATGACATCTTGGCTGTTTCAGTTTGGGGCTAGTATGAATACAGCTGTCATAAACATTCACAAGCAGGTTTTTGTGTATATGTAACTCTGTTTCCTTGAGACAAATGCAAAGGACTGCAATTACTGGATTGTGTGGTAGACACAAATTTAGATTTTGTTGAATGGTTGGTTTGGTTATTTTTTGTTTTGTTTTGCTTTTAAGAAACTCTTGAAGTCTTTTTCCATAGTAGTTATGCCATTTTACCTTCACACATGCAATGTGTGAGTGATCCCATTTCTCCAGCATGCAATGTTGTCACTATTTTTACTTTAGTAATACTTAGAGTAAATAACAATAACTCATATATGGCTTTATGTATATTTCCCTCATGGCTGCTGAAGTTCAGCATCTTTTCATGTGCCTACTTTCTGTCATCTGTGCATCTTCTTTATTGAACTATTTCTTCACATCTGTTGCTCCTGTTTGAATTGGTTTGTTTGTTCTTATAGGTTTGAGTTCTTTATATATTCTAGATTTTAGTCTTGTGTTGAGTATGTGAGTGACTATAAATGTTACTGTGTTTTTAATTTTAGTTGCATGTACAAATTGTTAATATTTAGAAATATGAATTTTGTGTACTTATTGTGTATCATGTGACTTTTCTGAACTCATTTATGGGTCGTAGAAGAGTCTTTCTTTCTTCTTTTCTTTGGTCCCTCCCTCCCTTTTGTCCTTGTTTTCTTTTTTTTTTCCCCCTTCCTTTTCTCTAATTCTATAGATTCCTATGACATTTGCAAACAGGAATATCATTTCATTTATTCCTTCTAATCAGTGTGCCTTTTATTTTCTTGATTTATTGAAGTAGCTACAAATTCAAGTCTAACATTCAATTCAACTAAAATTCAATTCTAACATTGGATATAATTGAATGGTGAGAGTAGACATATTTATTGTGTTTAGTTTTTCACTATTAAATAAATTATAGGCTTTAATGTTTTATACTGCTGCTGCTGCTGCTAAGTCGCTTCAGCTGTGTCTGACTCTGTGTGACCTCATAGAAGGCAGCCCACCAGGCTCCCCCATCCCTGGGGTTCTCCAGGTAAGAACACTGGAGTGGGTTGCCATTTCCTTCTCCAATGCATGAAAGTGGAAAGTGAAAGTGAAGTTGCTCAGTCATGTCTGACTCTTCGTGACCCCATGGACTGCAGCCTACCAGGCTGCTCCATCCATAGGATTTTCCAGGCAAGAGTACTGGAGTGGATTGCCATTGCCTTCTCTGTTAAAGTTTTATAGATAATTCTTTATGAAATTCAGAGAATTTCCTCTATTTCTGGTTTGCTGAGATTTTTAAAATTTAAATGAATGTTAAATTTTGTCAAATTTTTTCTCAGTATCAGTTGATATGATCATGTGATTTTTCACTAAGCACATTAGTATGATCATTATATTGATTTTTTGAATATTGATTCAATCTCACATTATTCTTGAGAAATAAAGCTCACTTGGGTATAGTATATGACTCCTTATATATTGGTGAATTATATTTGCTAATATTTTGTTAAGGATGTCTGCATTTTTATTCATTAGGGATATTAGTCTGTAGTTTTTTTTTTTTTTTTTTGGTATTCTCTTGGCTGTTTTTTAGGTTTGAAAGTGAAAGTGAAGTCGCTCAGTCATGTCTGGCTCTTTGCAACCCAGTGGACTGCAGCCTACCAGGCTTCTCCATCCATGGGATTCTCTAGGCAAGAATACTGGAGTGGGTTACCATTTCCTTCTCCAGGGGATCTTTCCCACCCAGGAATCGAACCCAGGTCTCCTGCACTGGAGGCAGACACTTTAACCTCTGAACCACCAAGGAAGGCCCTTTTAGGTATTAATGTAATACTAAATTAATAAGATGATTGGAAATGTTTACCTATTCTTCTGTTATCTGGAAGAGATCATGTAGAGTTAATCTTAATTGTTCTGTAAATGTTTGGAAGAATTTTCCAAACATTTGAACCTGGAGCTTTACTTCCTATGTTCTGGTTATTCATAATATATATTTACTATTGGGAGAATTGTGGTACATGTTTTTCAATGGTTAGTTTATTTTGTGTACACTATCAAATTTAAGTCCTTAGACTTTTTTTTTAAGTTTTATTCTCTTATTACCCTTTTGATGTCTATAGGTTTTGTAGTGATTGTCCCCTTTAAAAATATCTACTCTTGGTAATTTATGTCTTCTTTTTCTTTTTAAATCAGTCTTTCTTAAAGTTTGTCAATTTTATTGATCTTTTCAGTAAACCACGTTTGTTTCACTGAGTTTCCATTTGTTTTTTTGTTTTTGATTTTGTTAATTTCTTCCTTTTATCTTTGTAATCATGATTACATTTCTTCTTTATTTGGATTTAGTTTGCTCTTCTAGTTTAGGAAATTGTCCTTACTACTTATCCTTTTACTGTCCCTTTTGCCTGCTTTCTTGGGGCTTTGTTTTTCTGCCATAGTTTCCAGGTTTGGGGCTTCCTCATCTCCTAGTCTGAAACTAGTTATTCGTTCGTGGGTTCCTTGACTGAATTAACTTCTATCTACTTTTCAGTGTCTCCTATTGTTTGTTTTATATACACATAATATCTAGATTTTATATTTGTACTTATGAGAAAGAATAAGGAAATGCTTATCTCAATATATCTTCTCAGAAGCAGAAGTTGTCTTTTTTTAGTTATGGAAAACTATGATCTTTGATACATTTTCTCTAGGATAAAAAATGACTATTAAATCAATTTACTGTGAAGATAAAGAAGTAAATGAGATTTTGTATCTTTCATTGAACACAAAGTCAGAATGAATTTAGCTTTCAGCAGTAGCCATTCTTTGTATATTTAAAAATAAATTTACATAGAATTGACTCGAGAAAAAAGAAAGTTACAGCCAGGAAAGCAAAACTGTAATTAAACCTACTAAAGCATTTCAAGAGAAATAAAATGGAAAACTGCTCTGAAAATGACAGGGAAGTAATTGGACTGATAAACATTTCTATGTCAAATATGAGTGTTTATAAAATTTTGTTTCATTATAGACTTTATTTTTTTCTTACTACTAAAGAAATACTTAACTATTCACTTAAGTTTTCATTTCATCTTGGTGCTTATGTTTGAGTTTTGGAAGGAGTAAGAATATGTTAGTATCTGTTGATTTCCATTCAAAATGGCTTTATTTTGCATATATTCATATATCTTTATGTCTCTATATCTTTCAATGAGGTGTATATATATATATGTGTGTGTATATATATATATAAAGGCACTCCAGTACTCTTGCCTGGAAAATCCCATGGATGGAGGAGCCTGGTGGGCTGCAGTCCATGGGATCACTAAGAGTAGGACATGACTGAGCAGCTTCACTTTCACTTTTCACTTTCATGCATTGGAAAAGGAAACGGCAACCCACTCCAGTGTCCTTACCTGGAGAACCCCAGGGATGGGGGAACCTGATGGGCTGCCTTCTATGGGGTCGCACAGAGTTGGACACGACTGAAGTGACTTAGCAGCAGCAGCATACACACACACACACGTACACATGTTCCTGGTAGTAGTGTTAGTAATAGCAAAATATTCAAATATTCATAAAGTATCTGTTTTTAAAATTACTTGCTTTTATCTCATACCATTATTAATTTAAAAAAAACATGAAGAAGATACATATAAATATTTGTAACATTTACTGAAAAGTAGCATGAGATGCAAAGTATATACATAAATAAAACATATATACCAATCATACATATATGTTTATATATATATGTAGACTTAAATATTTTACTTATATCAGAGTAAGTTTTGTAGCTGATTTAGCTCAAAATTCTCTCAAGAGACTCTCAGCTATTTTTTGGCTTCATCTCAGAAACAATATATTCTCAAGAATGATATTAAAATGGCCCAAAGCCAGACCCTTCCCTGCTAGTCCCCACCCCAACCCCCCCCAGAAAAAAATAAATAAGCAATGTTGTGGGGCAAGAGATAAAAATACAATTTTAATTTTTAAAATAATGTCCTCCATTTAATTAAATATTGCAGATTTCAATTGAGTGTTTTTTTTATTAAAATTCATATTGGCAAGCATATGAAAAAGCCCTGTAATTGAAATTTCTCTCCTTATTTCTTTCCTTATCCTCTTCCTGTAAAATGTTTATGTAATACAACAGAAAGATGGGATACACTTGTTATTCTATCTAGGGAAGCCAATAGACCAGTAAATTTAAGAACACAAAAATATGCCTGGCGTTAGATAATTTCAACTGGTAATAGAATAATTGCACTTCTTAGTCAACAGGAAGTAACCTGACAATAGCTTGGCAGACCCAGGAAGGAAGTGGTATTGCATTGGAATTCATATGTCTGCCTAGAGTTGTCCATATCTAGTTGATCTTTCACTCAGTATGCATCAAATATTTGTGTAAATAAGGTGTCATTTAAAATGCTTTAGATGATCAGTCTTCAAACTTTTTGGCACCAAGGACTGATTAGTGTTGTGGAAGACATTTTTTCCATGGATGGGGTGGGGTGGGAATGGTTTCAAGATGACTCTCATAAGGAGCATGTGACCTAGATCCCTTGCTTGTGTAGTTCATAGTAGGGTTCATGCTTCTATGAGAATCTAATGCCATTGCTGACCTGACAGAAGGTGGAACTCAGGCAGTAATGTAAACAATGAGATTGGCTATAAATACAAATGAATTTTCTGCTCACTTACCTGCCACTCACATCCTGCTTTGTGGCCCATTTCCTAACAGGCCAGGGATAAGATCAGATCTGTGGCCCAGGGGGTGGGTTCTCTGCTTTAGATATAAAGAAAAACATAGACTTTTTTGTTTGCCTTCAGATACCTTAGAAACTTTGGTGGCCTTGGCTGTATGTCATTTATAAATACCTGTGGAAAGACAACTAAGATTAAAAGAAAATACAGGAATGATGTGGGCAAATAAAATTCTTAAAGGGAAATGAGTTTATTGGAACCAGTTATATATAAGATAAATGGCAAAGGACAACACATAGATACCAGATGTATAGAAAGGAATAGGAAAATAGTCCAGATAGTCCACACATAGTTTTCCTGTGCGTGTGTGTGTCTGTGTGTGCACGTACACTTAGTCACTCAGCTGTGCCCGGTTCTTTGTGATCATTTGGACTATAGCCTGCCAGGCTCCTCTGTCCATGGGATTCTCCAGGCAAGAATACTTGAGTGGGTTGCCATTTTCCTTGTCCAATCTTCCCGGCCCAGGAATTGAACCCAAGTCTCCTGTATCTCCTGCATTGGCAGGTGGGTTGGTTCTTTACCCACTAAGCCATTGGAGAAGTTCCCTACCTCAATACTACTGACACTGTGGGCCAATTAATTTTTTGTCAGCAGGTTTCATCAAATGTCTCCAGATACTGACAAATGGCATCTAGAGGTACTGTTCCCAGATTTAGCAAATAAAGATGAATATTATACCAAATAAAAATATAGGACACTAGTTACATTAGAATTTCCAACAAAACAATTTTTAAAAAATTTAAGTATGGTCTACATTATTTATTGTTTATCTGACATTCAAATTTAATTTGCCATCTTGTATTTTATCAGGCAGTCCTAACTGGATTAGGGTTTCAGTTGTTGAAAGCCTCTGATTTAGAATGTGTGATCAAATTTCCTATTGGGAGTTGTGTTTGACAGACAATGAGTTGAGGCTTCAACATAACTTTAAATATGTCCTATATGTCATAGACTGTCCCAAAGTGGAAGACATCACCTAGGGAAGAGAAAAGCAAAGTTCACTACCTCATGGTGTTTACGTTACGATCAGGTAGAGACAAAGTGTAAATACACAGCTAAGTAAATTATGAGATCCGTCAGTGAGTAGAAAATAGGTTTTGCTGCTGTGGTATCAAACAACCCCCCAAATCTCTAGCTAAGAATTATACAGGCTTTCTTTTCTGTGTTATAGTACATATCATTCATGGTTGGCTATAGTCATCATTTACATGGCCTTCCTCTAGACCCCAGATTGACAGAGTAGCCTCTTTCTGCAACATTTCTGCTTGTCTTAGGTGAAGAAAATAAGAGTGTGGTAAAACATATGTTGACTCTTGAAGCTTTCGTTCACATTTTTCAAATCAATTGTGTCATTCTGAGTTAACTGGAAATATATAAAACTCATCTGATAGCTTGTAAAAACTATAAAAAGTTGAAACATTAATATAAAATTCAGCATCATAATATCTTAAATTGGTTTCCCACAAAAGCAGAAACTAAGATTAATTTCAGGTAGTTTATATAAGATGTTATTCTAGACAGCCAGAAGAGTGGGGAGAATGAGTCAGGGAAAGAGGGCAAAGCTAATATGAAAGAGGTCCTATAGAGATGGATGCTCCAGGCAATGGGGATTTGCATTGCCTCTGCTGGCACCTCCTCAGAAAATCCAGATTATCTACTGAAATTGTCTATTTGAAATAACAAGATACTGGAGCATTTATCCCATGGATTCATTTTATAGTGAATGATACCAGATATAGGAGAATAGTAATATACTCTATCAGATGTGTGCTGTCAACTGCTAGCAAGTGCCATAGAAGGAAAGACAAAACTGAAAAAGAAAATAAAGAAGCTTGGGAGGAAACATAATGCAGTGAGTTGGGAGTTGATTTTTTAAATATTGATAAAAATGGTTAAGAAAATGATATTTGAGCAAAGTTCTGAAGGCAATGTAGAGATTCTCACTGATATCTATGGGAAAAGAATTCTAGGCAGAGAAACATCGAGTATAAAAAACCTGCCATAGCATACCTGGCACCTTCATGGATCTGGAGCTACAATGCTGCCAGTGAGGACTATTGTAAAATACTGTCAGAAATATAATAAAGATCAGGAGATTGTGTAGATACATATAAGATGTAATGATTTAGGATTTACTCCAAGTGAGTTTGGGAGGTATTGGAGAATTTACAAACAGAAGAATGACATTGCCTGACTTAACATTTGAAGATTACTCTCATTTCTCTGTTGAAATAGACTGTAGGAAGGTAAGATCAAAATCAGAGGGACTAGTCAGTTAGTTCCAGATTATTACAGCAATGGAAGTGAAAAAAAATGCAAACATCTCAACAAGGAAGTGGCAATAAAAGTGTTCAGAATCTGGGTGTATTATAAGAGATTATGAGTACAGCATTTGGTTTTGCTGATGGATCAGTGTGCTGTGTGAGGAAGGAAATAATCAATGTAAGCATTCCACAATATTACCGTTAATGAATTTGAGATGACAGAGGAAGTCTCAGTAGTTGAGAAGAGAGGCATTTACCTTGATCATGCTAAATTCGAGAGTCTTACTAGGCATCTAAGTGAAGATGTTCAACAAACTGTTGGAAGTGAAGAGACATTTTGCCAGGCAATGAGAATTATGTGTATGAATTGTTCCATTTTTTTTAATATTGGAGTATAGTTGATTTGCAATGCTGTGTTAGTTTCTGCTGTACAACAAAGTGAATCAGTTATGCATGTATCTACTTTTTTAGTCTTTTTCCCATATAGGTCATTACAGAGTATTGAGTAGAGTTCTGTGTGCCATATCTACATCTCTATTAGTTATCTATTTTATACATGTGTGTGTTTAGTCACTCAGTTGTGTCCAACTCACTGTGACCCCCAGACTGTAGCCTGCCAGGCTCCTCTATCTGTGGGATTTTCCAGCCAAGAATACTGGAGTGGGTTGCCATGCTCACCTCCAGGGGGTCTTCCCAACTCTGGGATCAAACCCAAATCTCCCACATTACAGGTGGGTTCTTTAATGTCTGAGTCACCAGGAGCCCACATTTTATACACAGCAGTGTGTATATGTCGATCTCAATCTCCCAATTTATCCCTTCCCCACTTTCCCCCCAGTTTCAATGAAGTGGTAAAGGGATTAAGGTAAATAAGGCTTAAATAATTATTTTTCCTTTGATTCTCATGGCAAATCGCATAGAACTGAATAAATTTTATTTAATTCCAAATAAAATTCTGGGAAGATAAATAACAGCTAAAGATTCTCTTTATCTTGACTACAATGTGTGTCCAAAAAGGGCTAAAAATGACTATTTCCATAAAGATAAAAAATAGACCAATGCCTATGGTAGCATGATTCTTTATCATAATAGTTGCTTCCAGGAGGGTGAAAAAATGCTACTCTGTGAATTATGCCTGAAATGAAAGTTTGTTCACAGAAATCACATGACTGATATAAAAAAGTATGTATTTAGCTCAAATCCAGAATCCCCACTTAATCTGTGAGCAGAAAATTCTTCCTAGAGCTCTTGAATTTTTGCATATCTTTTGAACAGCTTACCTTTGCCATCTCTTTTGAGTATGACTATACTGTGGACAGTCTTGAAATTTAGGTATAGTAACCCAGAGCAGACATATTTTGCCCCAGGTTTGGCATATTTTCTGCTCATTACAAATCTGCAAGTTCCCTACTTTCTGCTATACAGAAGAGGAACTCAACTTACCCTAAGGCCAGGTTTCCCCCAACTCCATTTACCCTACCCTGAAGGATTTAGTGCTCAGGAAATTGGTACAAGAAAATGCTGCTGCACTGGCTATTGCTGTTGCTGAGTAAGGAAGCCCTTTGTCTCTGATCCAGGAAACTCATGTCTTTTACTAACATTCATGAAACGATGGCAGACTACCTTGGTAGATTGTACTCTGAGTATATATCTAGGACATTTCACAGTTCTTGACAATTAATTACCATGCTGTTCATCTCTCTGGTGGATTTCTATGAAACTGCAGCTAAACATTATATCTTATTTACCCACTTTCAGGGATTCAGATGTTTTGGAGCTAGCTTCTTACAAGAATATATACCCTTCTCTTATTACAGTATGTAAATCCTTTTACCAGCACTACTTATTCAGGACACAAAGGGGCCCATCCGTCACTGGATAACATAGGGTAGAAAGATAAGGAATATCTGTATCATCATCACTTTCCTAATCTGCCTGATATTCATTTATATTTGATATCTTATCCAAGGTAGACACTCCAATAGTGACCTCTAGGGTCCCAGACCAGAGGCTCTTAATAAATATGAGGACATGTCACATCTCCCAAACATCAGCCCTGTGCCTCTCTGGTCAGATCTGCTAACCATGACCTCTGCCACCAAGCAACACTATTATTCGGAAGTCCATCAATACCCGAACTCTGTGGAGTACTTCTTATTGCAACCTCAGGAATAAAGAAGCTCTTAGTGTTCAGAGGAGTAGCAATAACTCAATATTCTGAGAAATTTTCTGCAATGGAATCCACTTATAGCTACCTCATTCCTACTGATATCTGGATCAAGCTAGACATTTCCTAAGGCAGTGAAAATGTTTCAACCTTCTGCCACATCTTTGAGCAGACTGGGCTTTAGATTGTTTTCATCCCTTCCTACTGAGGCCTTTGTTGTGTCTCTCATCCTCAAAGGCTGAGTTGAGGATATAATGGATATTTCCAAGGAGGAGGTTGCTGGGAAGATATGGACAGTGGGATCTTCTCTAAAATGGAATATGCTAATATGAAGTGGTAGTGAGTGACCTCAGGCCTACAGTAAAGCAGCCAAATGACTACCCTCATGATATGGTGCAGAACACAGCTTTGATGGGAGATTATATAGGAAGGCACCTGAGGCTCCTGGATCCTAATAGGCCCTCGGATGCACTCTCTTCCACACACAAATGGACGCACATGAACACATAAACTCACAATATCTGAACTGATTTCTTTTTTAACAAATAATGTGTATACATTCACATGTCCTTGCACACAGATGCACATTGATTTTCCAAGCCCAATAATTTGAGATTTAGTTCTTAGAATATTTGTAATTTTTGAAAGCTACAGTTTTAATTACTAGTACTGGTATCACATCAGTTTTCATGGAATTAATATAAAGCCATAAAGCCTCACTTTATCAAAGAGTTCACCAAACTATTTTATTGTGAGTTCATGCATGCTAAGTTGCTTCAGTGGTGTCTGACTCTTTGTGACCCCAAGGATAGTAGCCCTCTAGGCACCTCTGTCCATGGGATTCTCCAGTCAAGTATACTGGAGTGGGTTTTGCCATTTTCTTCTCCAGGGGATCTTCCTGACCCAGGGATCAAAGCTGCATCTCTTATGTCTCCTGTATTGACAGGTGAGTCCTTTACCACTAGCACCACCTGTTTTATTGTGAGCAGTATTTATTTTGTTAGATATAGAAAATGGGGTCATTTTTATTGTATCTTGAAAGCAATAAACTCTATATTTTATATCTGTTGATAAGTTTCAGATCAACCTGGAAATATCAGTGGAACATAAAAGGCTTGTTGAAAGTGGAAGTCGCTCAGTTGTATCCGACTCTTGCAACCCCATGGAAATTCTATCCAGTCCATCAAATTCTCCAGGCCAGAACACTGGAGTGGGTAGCCCTTCTCCAAGGGATCTTCCCAACCCAAGGATTGAACCAAGATCTCCCACATTACAGTCGGATTCTTTACCAGCTGAGCCACAAGGGAAGCCCAAGAATACTGGAGTGGGTAGCCATCCCTTCTCCAGAAGATCTTCCCAACCCAGAAATTGAACTGGGGTCTCCTGCATTGCAGGCGGATTCTTTACCAACTGAGCTATCAAGGAAGCCCAATAGGCTTGTTAATGTCTATTAAATTAATAGAAAGTAAACTGATGAAGAAGAAAAATTGGTGTTTAAAAATGGAAAATAAAACAAACTAATACTGACAACAGAAACAAAGTACAGACCATTCTTATAGCACTTTCATATATTAACTATAATATTATAGTTATTATAATTTAGAACATAACATCTAATTTAGGTTATTTTAAATAGTCTTTAATAGCTAGTTAGTTTCACCAAAAAGAAAACCTAAAGGATCTAAGGATATAAGAGTCAATTATATTGTATTGCACAGTGTATCTCAAAATTCATGTCCACCAGGAACTTCAGAACATGATCTTATTTGGAAATAAGTCTTTCAAATGTAACTAAGATTAGATTATACTGGATTCGAGTGGGCATGAAATCCAATGATTGTTTGTTGTTTGTTTTTTTTATAAGAAATCTGTGTGAATATGCAGGTATACACATGGAGGAATGCCAGGAGAGGGTGGAGCCAGAGACTACAGTTGTGAGTCTACTATTCAAGAAAGCCAAGATGGCTAGCAGTCATCAGAAGCTAAAAGTGAGACATGAAACAAATGCTCTCTAAAACCTGTAGGAAGAGTCAACCCTGCAGATACCTTGATTTCAGACTTTTGGTTTCTTGAACTGTGAAAGAATATTTTATGGTATCCAGTTTGTACTTTGTTTGAACAGCCCTAGGAAACTAATATACAAACTAAGGAAATCAGAACTGGCATTTTGAATAGTCATTATAATTGACAAATTGACATAAACTCTAATTAGTGAGACGTCTACACACAGAATATGGTTTTTCAAATCTAGACAGAACCATATAAGGTCGTTACATCCTCTTTTAGTTATAAAACTGGTCATTGAGGAAACCATCAGTTCTCCTCTGTTTGAATTTGCCATTTATTTTTGTTGTTGCCATCATCATAATTATCATTGTTATCATTAATCATCATCTTCAACAACACTATAACCAAATATCAAACTATTTAATCACTTCATTTGGTTTATCATAATTTTAGATGTATGATCCCTGTCATAAAAGACATAAAAGCAGCCAAATATTGAATAAGCACATAAATAATTAAGAGTACACTTCCCTTTCTTAAACCCATTAGTAGCAAACTTCATTACAAAGAAATGCTCTTTCTAACCATGTTATTTCTATCATGGGCAGATGGCCAATACTGAGTAAACTCCAATAATGTGATTGAATTGAACCCTCCATGAAGAATCAAATTATATTGTGGATGATTCTTATGATCCTAACCCAGCAACAGACATTTTCAAAACCAAATATAAGTGTAATTTGCATTACCAGAGTAAGTCCAGTGGGTCCAAACTCAGAAAATTTGAGACAATAAAAGTTGAAGCAAAAACTGCATTAACAATTTCTTAACTCTCCCTTACCCAAATTCAGCTTGAATGATCTTAAAACTCAAATATTTCCAACTCATCACTCAAAGGCCTCCTACAAATTCAAACCACTCAGACAAACTAAATGTCTAGGATCTTCCCAAAAGACAGAGGGAAGAGAAAGTGGTAAGAGGAGAGATGGGGGAATGGGAAAATATGGAAGAGAAATGAGAGGGAAATACTGGCAAGAAGAGAGCTCTCTCCAGTTCACTGTATAGAGATGCAGTTAATTTTCCCCTTTTCTCTCTGCTGAGTTCAATGGTTTTTTTCTTTCTTTCTTTCTTTCTTTCTTTCTTTTTTTTTTTTTCTATTCTAATGAATTAGAAAGACTGGGCATAAATTCAAATTTTACTCTAATTCTGCTGACTGGAAATTTGATATCAAATAAAAGATTCATTATAAGATAAGCTTATAACAACAAAACAGTGTGGAAGTACTACATTTCATCATAATGGAATTTTACCTCTAAAAGCTTCCTCAGCACACTAATTAATTGCAAAATAAAAGTACAAGTATTTGAAATTCAGAGAAATTTTTGTTAAAAATGATATGATGATTACATATTTGGATTTTACAGTGGGCACTTATTCTAATCATTATATAAACTATATTAGCATGATTTATAATGTAATTACCATGAATTATTTTTACATTCTAAGCATACATTCACTAGTCTAATGTAAGATAATAAATGTATTAGTGAAAGAAGCAACGCATATAGATTCAGTTTTTTCTGAGATAAGAAATGAGGTGTTTCAGAACACATAACAGTCTTTATTATTGAAAGGGTAATTGTATTGTCTCCTTTGTGTTTTGCACAAAGCAATTACTACAAAAAATTTGCATTTAATCAGAGTTCTCAAAATTGATATGAGATTTTTTTTTTTCCTTAAATGTCTGAGCAGGTACAGATTGCTGACAATTTTTTTTTTTTTTTTTCAAATCCGAAGAGTCTTTCCTGGTATGTTTTGGAGAAGTAGGTAGTATCCTAGACTTCCTACCAGCCCTTGTAGGGCATAGATAGCTAAAGTTCAATTACAATTCCATCTCATATGATGTGGGTTTAATAGGTATGGTCTTTTTTTTTTTTCCTACAAAGATCTTTCATAGGAACTTCAAAAACTGTACTTACCTTATTTCTTACAAAAATGTACAGTTCACTTTTCTGAAATAGATACAAAAGGATCTTAATATGACTTCATAAAAATATTTGAAAAAGGCATATTTAGTTTCTTATTTATATGTTTGGAAAAGGAGGTGACACTAAATATAGAGCAAAAGTAAGCTTCAGGACTAACAGTTTGAACAAGTGTCTCCTACACTATTTAGTAACCTGCATCTTAGCCTTGACCCAAGATGACACCTTAATAATAATCATAATAATAATAGTAAGCATAGCCATGCATAGGTATGTATATAAACTTACAGTTCACAATAACCTTTCAAATCTATCATTTTTATCAATATGACACTACTACTAAAGTAGGCATTGTAACCTACTTCCTACTTGTCAGAAAATTGACTCTAGTTCTGTTGTATAAGTAAATAATACTCATCATTTGGATTTAGGAATTCTCAGACAAAGTTCAGTAGTGTATAAACAGAGAAAAATAGTAAAGTCCACAGTATTAACATCTGTCCTATTGCAGGCTGTGAGAGGACCACTGGACATTAAGAAAAAAGACTTCACATTACAATGGGATTTCAGAGGAAAATCCCTTAAAAAATATTTATTTTTGGTTCTGCTGGGTCTTTGTTGCTGCACAGGCTTTTTTCTTTTGTTACATCGAGTGTGGGCTACTCTCCACTTTCTGTGTGTGAGTTTCTAATGGCGGTGGCTTCTCTTGCTATAAGGCCAGGGGGCTTCGGTAGTTGGGCTCAGTAGCTGTGGCTTTCGGGCTCTATAGTGTGGGCTCAGTAGTTTGTGACACAGGGGCTTAGTTGCTCTGTGGCATGTGGGATCTTCCTGGATCAGGGATCACATTATGTCTCCTGCATTAGCTGGTGGATTCTTTACCACTGAGCCACCATGGAAGCCTGGAAAATCCTTTTATTGTTTTTCTCTCCCTTCCCATACTGAAGAAAAAAAAATTCTCTACCACTGATCGTGCAGGTGCTCAGAGATTTAAAAGCAATGCCATGCTTATAAGACATTGCATTTATATAAAGCTTCATGGACAAACCTTCAAAATCCTATTTCTTATTCTCTCATTCTCTAGTATTAGTTGCCTACAAACATTCTCTTTCAATCAGATAAGCCCTTGCTACAGAGTCAATTTAATTATTCTTATATACTTATATCGTTGCCTAGGCTGATACAAGTTTTTAAAAGGTCTTCTAAGAACAGTATGGGCACTTTCTCTAAGGTGTTGTTCCCTCTTTGTTGTAATCAGCTCAGCCTGCTATAATGGAACATCATAGGCTGGATGACTTAAATAACATCCAGAATTTCAAGGTACAAGCTGTTTTAATTCCTGATGAGGGCATACTTCCTGGCCTGCAGATTTAACCCCTAAAGACCTCACCACTAAATACCACTACCTTGGGAATTAAAATTCAACATATGAATTTTGGAGAAACACAAACATTCACTTTGTAATACTCTTTAACCTAAGTCTTAACATTTTGAGAAGCAAAACATACAAGATTTTTTTCTGTACGTTTGAGTACTGTATCTTTGGACAGAGACCAGGTATTTCTAAAAGGAGATCTCTGTCTGGTGGGCATAGTGATAGGAAAGTTTACTTACAATGAAGAAAGAGGATTTGTGTTTACCAAGCACTCCCAGAAAGCAGAAATATGATGGACCAGTCCCATTCTTTATATTGTTTAATCCTTATGACAATTTTGTAAAGTGTATTTTCTTACCTCAGTTTTGTGTATGAAGATATCACTGTTCATGAAGTTTGAGTAACTCAAATTGGCCAATTTTTAAGTAGTATAGACAAGACTAGCTAAATATATATATATATATATATATATATATATATATACACACACACACACACACACACACACACACACACATAAACACACAATATTTTGGCCACCTGATGTGAAGAGCTGACTCATTTGAAAAGACCTTGATGTTGGGAAAGATTGAAGACAGGAGGAGAAGGGGACGATAGAGGATGAGATGGTTGAAAGGCATCACTGACTCAATGGACATGAGTTTGGATTAACTCTGGGAGTTGGTGATGAACAGGGAAGCCTGGAGTGCTGCAGTTCATGGGGTCACAGAGAGTTGGACACAACTGAGTGACTGAACTGAACTGATATATATATATATATATATATATATATATATATATATATATATATATATAGTTTTATAATTTGTTGCATAGTGTGTGACTTGGGACTAAGTTTCAGGTTTTTGGCTACTGTATCAGTTTAGTTTAGTCGCTCAGTCACGTCTGACTCTGCAATCCCATGTCTGACTCTGCAGCATGCCAGGCTTCCCTGTCCATCACCAACTCCTGGAACTTGCTCAAATTCATGTCCATCGAGTTGGTGATTCCATCCAACCATCTCATCTCTATTGTCCCCTCCTCCTCCTGCCTTCAACCTTTCCCATCATCAGGCTTTTTTTCCAATGAGTCAGTTCTTCACATCAGGTGGCCAAGTATTGGAGGCTCAGTTTCAGCATCCAGTCAATGTTCAGGACTGATTTCCTTTAGGATTGGCTGATTTGGTCTCCTTGCTGTCCAAGGGACTCTCAAGAGTCTTCTCCAACACCACAGTTCAAAAGCATCAGTACTTTGACACTCAGCTTCCTCTATGGTCCAACACTCAAATCCATACTGTGAGTATATTTTATGCTTTTAGATCATATCAATCTCTCTAAAGCAGCCATGTCTTTGTAGCAATAGGAATTTGGATAAAGTAGAATGGGACAAAAGGGTAATTGATGAGTTATCAGAGTAAACTTTTTTGAGAAGGTTGACTCTGAAATGAGATTTAAGAAACAATGGAGGGACTCTAAATCTAGGTGGGAGTAATATCATCTGCAAAGGCACAGAGTTTTCTAGCAAACTGTTCTAAAAAAAACAAAAGCAGGATAGGTGTTAGCTCTTCTCTAAATTTTTGGTAGAATTCATCTGCGAAGCCGTCTAGACCAGAAGAGCTAACACCTATCCTACTCAAACTCTTGCAGAAAATTGCAGAGGAAGGTAAACTTTCAAACTCATTCTATGAGGGCACCATCACCCTAATACCAAAACCTGACAACGATGCTACAAAAAAAGAAAACTACAGGCCAATATCACTGGTGAACATAGATGCAAAAATCCTTAACAAAATTCTAGCAATCAGAATCCAACAACACATTAAAAAGATCATACACCATGACCAAGTGGGCTTTATCCCAGGGATGCAAGGATTCTCCAATATCCACAAATCAATCAATGTAATACACCACATTAACAAATTGAAAAATAAAAGCCATATGATTATCTCAATAGATGTAGAGAAGGCCTTTGACAAAATTCAACATGCATTTATGATAAAAACTCTCCAGAAAGCAGGAATAGAAGGAACATACCTCAACATAATAAAAGCTATATATGACAAACCCACAGCTATTCGAGGTTTTTTTGTATTTCCATACAAATTGTGAAATTATTATTATCCTCGATGGTGAAAAATTGAAAGCATTTCCCCTAAAGTCAGGAACAAGACAAGAGTGCCCACTTTCACCACTACTATTCAACATAGTTCTGGAAGTTTTGGCCACAGCAATCAGAGCAGAAAAAGAAATAAAAGGAATCCAAATTGGAAAAGAAGAAGTAAAACTCTCACTGTTTGCAGATGACATGATAATCACCAGAATATTACTAGAGCCAATCAATAATATAGTAAAGTTGCAGGATATAAAAGCAACACACAGAAATCCCCTGCATTCCTATACACTAATAATGAGAAAATAGAAAGATAAATTAAGGAAACAATTCTATTCACCATTGCAACTAAAAGAATAAAATACTTAGGAATATATCTGCCTAAAGTAACTAAAGACTTATATATAGAAAACTATAAAACACTGGTGAAAGAAATCAAAGAGGACACTAATAGATGGAGAAATATACCATGTTCATGGATCAGAAGAATCAATATAGTGAAAATGAGTATACTACCGAAAGTAATCTATAAATTCATTGCAATCCCTATCAAGCTACCAACGGTATTTTTCACAGAGCTAGAACAAATAATTTCACAATTTGTATGGAAATACAAAAAACCTCGAATAGCCAAAGCAATCTTGAGAAAGAAGAATGGAACAGGCGGAATCAACCTGCCTGACTTCAGGCTCTACTACAAAGCCACAGTCATCAAGACAGTATGGTACTGGCACAAAGACAGAAATGTCGATCAATGGAACAAAATAGAAAGCCCAGAGATAAATCCATGCACCTATGGACACGTTATCTTTGACAAAGGAGGCAAGAATATACAATGGATTAAAGACAATCTCTTTAACAAGTGGTGCTGGGAAAATTGGTCAACCACTTGTAAAAGAATGAAACTAGAACACTTTCTAACACCATACACAAAAATAAACTCAAAATGGATTAAAGATCTAAATGTAAGACCAGAAACTATAAAACTCCTAGAGGAGAACATAGGCAAAACACTCTCTGACATACATCACAGCAGGATACACTATGACCCACCTCCCAGAATATTGGAAATAAAAGCAAAAATAAACAAATGGGGCCTAATTAAACTTAAAAGCTTCTGCAAAACAAAGGAAAATATAAGCAAGGTGAAAAGACAGCCTTCTGAATGGGAGAAAATAATAGCAAATGAAGCAACTGACAAACAACTAATCTCAAAAATATACAAGCAACTCCTGCAGCTCAATTCCAGAAAAATAAACGACCCAATCAAAAAATGGGCCAAAGAACTAAATAGACATTTCTCTAAGAAGACATACAGATAGCTAACAAACACATGAAAAGATACTCAACATCAGTCATTATCAGAGAAATGCAAATCAAAACCACAATGAGGTACTATTTCACGTCAGTCAGAATGGCTGTTATCCAAAAGTCTACAAGCAATAAATGCTGGGGAGGGTGTGGAGAAAAGGGAACCCTCTTACACTGTGGGTGGGAATGCAAACTAGTATAGCCACTATGGAGAACAGTGTGGAGATTCCTTAAAAAAACTGGAAATAGAACTGCCTTATGACCCAGCAATCCCACTGCTGGGCATACACACCAAGGAAACCAGAACTGAAAGAGACACATGTACCCCAATGTTCATTGCAGCACTGTTTATAATAGCCAGGGCATGGAAGCAACATAGATGCCCATCAGCAGATGAATGGATAAGAAAGCTGTGGTACATATACACAATGGAGTATTACTCAGCCATTAAAAAGAATACATTTGAATCAGTTCTAATGAGGTGGATGAAACTGGAGCCTATTATACTGAGTGAAGTAAGCCAGAAAGAAAAATACCAATACAGTATACTAACGCATATATATGAAATTAGAAAAATGATAATGATAATGCTGTATGCAAGACAGCAAAAGAGACACAGATGTATAGAACAGGCTTTTGGACTCTGTGGGAGAGGGAGAGGGTGGGATGATTTGGGAGAATGGCATTGAAACATGCATAAACGAATCGCCAGTCCAGGTCTGATGCATGATACTGGATGCTTGGGGGCTGGTGCACTGGGACGACCCAGAGGGATGGTATGGGGAGGGAGGAGGGAAGGTGGTTCAGGATGGGGACCACGTGTACACCCGTGGTGGATTCGTGCTGATGTATGGCAAAACAAATACAATATTGTAAGTAATTAACCTCCAATTAAAATAAATAAATTTTTAAAATAAAAAATAGGAAACAAAAAAAAGCACACTTCTCACAGTGATGGGGTAGTACTGAAAAAGAAAAATTTCAGAAATTTACCAAGTTCCAGTATTTATACTTATGTTGCAAAAGGGGAAATATATATCTTGGAGAAAAACAAAAAGCAGAAAAAAGAGATGAAACAAAGCCTGGAAATGCTGTCATGATGTGTGTTGGGGTAGTACCTTAGTAGTGGTCTCCAAGAAGAGGCAATATTCACAGAAAAGAGCGATTCATATTTTTAAAATAAGATGAATAAAATGTTAATATTTAAAATCATTAAGTACAAAACGTTAATAGATTTTTTTCAGGCTTTTTTCTCAGATTTTTGTAAATTTAAGAACGTGCAGAAATAGATTTTCTTTTGTAATTTTAACCTGTTTCGGAGATGAAGGTTTAAAATGCATAAAGATATAGGAACTAATTTGCTTAAAAGTTCATCATCTAAAATGGCCAAATATTATTTTGGTCATTTACTTGAGACTTATTTTTCTTACTAAAATAATAAACATGACATAACCTCATTGTTCCTTTATTATACTTTTCTATAATACTATTTCTCCTAGGTCCTTAGAGGGCCAGTTCTCAACTTATACATAATTTTTTTCTGTCTTTGTTTCTAAGTTTTTTTAAACTTACTACTTATGTTAATAAAAACATTTGATATAATATTGATTGAAATGAAGATAGATGATAGTCACAGGAAATTTACTTTCTCCCATCCTTTCCATCTATTCTCTTTTCCACAAAAAGCTCTAAAACCAAAGATTCTCTTTGGAGTAAAAGGAGAAATGAAAAACAGAGATTACCTGGTAGCAAAGAGACCCAGTAAAGGAATAAGAGCAAAATTTTTTTTTAAAAAAGCATTTGGAAGGAAAACATTTTACACTTACAATCGCCTGGTCAGAAATGTTCAGATGATTAACCACCCTTTTTATAACATAGTGAAGACCAAATTACGAGACACTTAAGATGAGTCAGGATGAAAAGATGAAGGCAAAATGAGGTAATTCTTTTTGAAGTCTAATCAAGTAGTTAATTTATTCAAATACATTAAAAGGGACTTTATAAACACCAAAATTCTTTTGAATTTAGAAAAAGTGCATTTTTCAGGGAAAATGTTCCTGGGTCTTCCAGGCATATATTGCAGTTCAGTAAAAATGTTCTTGGGGATTCAGTTAAATTGTTCCTGGGTGTTCGCTGAAAATGTTCCTGGGTCTTCAGAGAAAATGTTCCTGGGTCATCCAGACATATATTGCAGTTAATAAGAGGCTACAAAACAGAAATACTTTTATAACTTGGTTAAATTCAAATCAATATTATTTTGTTGATAACATGTCATTTAATTTCTTTGTTGTTCTGTACAAAGAGTTCTATATTGTTGTTTAAATCCCATAGTAAACACTGTTTAAGGAGAATAAAGAGGCTACATAACGTTCCCATGTGGGTCAGTTTGTTTGAAGAATTGGCTACAATTTTTTCTCCCTTTGCAATGTGACTTGGGTAGTTAGTCCCTTTAATGTTTCAGTGTAGCTACCTTTTGCTACTGCTCTTGATATTACCTCTTTAAATAAATGTATATGAGGGCCAGTAAAATATTATCTTTATCCTCCATAAATTATAAAACTTGAAAAGAATTTATATAATTAGGATTTAAATGCTACTAGTCCATTGTGTCATGTGTCTTTTTGTATTTAATATTCCTAAAGTGAGCATTGGTATAGATTTTCTTTTAGATACAAATCTTCCTCAGCCTCAAATATTTCAAATTCCAGTAAAACAATCACTAATCTACTGAATCTTACCTCTCCTATTTGGTGACTAATGCTAAACATGGTCCCTAATCCTTTGTGTAGTATTCTAAAAGAGGGGCAATGAACCTTATAAACGGCCATGCTTCTTTAAAATGTTCAGACGTATCACTCTTTGTAATCATTTTCATTGCTAACTCCTCTTTGTTTATTCTGCTCTTCCTAGCAAAACTATCATGTCACTTCAGGTAAAATAGCTAAAATCATCCTCATACAAAATTCAGCTAGAGATTTTTCTATTATGGTAAAATTAAGCCCCGTTCAGTAAGGAGTGGGCTATTCTGCAAAATGTCATATACGTTTTGTGGATTGAATGAGATAATCCCATGAAGTACTAACTGAATGTTAAACTGAATACTCAAAAATATTAGCTAACAGCTATCATTATCATCATTGTTGTCCTCATTGTCATTGTCCTCATCATTATTGCCATCATCATTATCAACATTGTCATCATCACTATCACTTATAACTGACTTTTGAGATCATGGTCTTCACTTTTAACATAGTTCAAGGTCCCTGTCACAAATTTTTAAGTCATTCCATAAATTTTCTCTTACTGTAAAATCATATGCCATTTTTCAAGCCCAAGAAAAATATTGCCTTTTCCATGATCTCCTTGCCAATGAGCTTCTTTCCTACTTTTTCCTTTCATTGAGCTAATTTAGCATATATTACTTCTACCACTATTTTTTGTTCTTTTATGTATCTAGGTTTAGTCACATCTCTTTAAAAACTTTATTTTATGTTTGTTTGAATAACTACATACATAAATAGAATGAATTATACTCATCTTAAGTGTACAGCTAAATGAATTTTTCCTAATCTACTTCAATGAAATAACCACTCATATCAAGATAAAAATCACTTCCAGCAACCCATAGGGTTCACTTGTATACTTTCCTAGTCTGTCTCATTCTCACTTCCCCTCTCACAGGAAATCCACTTTTATGACTTATATAACCATGGATTAGTCTGACTGTTCTTGAACTAATACAAAGAGTTTATCATTGTGATATAGTTTGAATTTTTATTGGTAATAATTACAGATTTTTTATTGGAAATAATTACAGATTCTCAGGACATTGTGAAGAAATTATAGTAATGTCCTGTGTACCATTTACCTAGACTTTCCCAATTTTAATATCTTACCTAACTATAATATGGCATCCATAACCAGAGAATTGATACTGGTATAATAACCAGATTTCACCAGTTAGTAATGTATGTGTGTGTTAGTCACTCAGTCATGTCCAACTCTTTGTGACACCATGGACTATAGCACACCAGGTTCATCTGTCCACGGAATTCTTAGGCAAGAATACTGGAGTGGGTTGCCATTTCCTTTTCCAGGGAATCTTCCTGACCCAGGGATCTAACCCAGGTTTCCTGCATTGCAGGCAGATGTTTTACCATCTGAGCTACTAGGGAAGCCTAGTAAATTGCGTGTATGCAAGTTTGTGTGTTTCTATGCAATAAAATCACGCATACATATTTAAGTACCTAAACCACAGGACACAGAACTACCATTACCACAAGTCTCCCTTGTGCTTCTCCTTTATAGCTACACACGTGCATAGTCACCACACCCATCCAACCTAACTTCCTAAAACCTTGGCAGACAATAACCTGTTCATAATGTCTATAGACTTGTTATTTCAGGTGGAATTATACATAATGCATCCTTCTGAGACTGGCTTTTTTTTTTTTTTTCATGCTGTGTGATTCCCTTGATGTTCATTCAAATTGTGTGTGTCATAGTTTTTTTGTTTGTTTGTTTGTTTTTTAAATCATTGAGTAGTTTTCCATAGTGCAAGTTTGCCATGGTTTGTTTAACCATTCACCCACAGAAGAATACTGGATAGTTTCCAGTTTGGGGCTGTTAGAAATAAAGGTTCTGTGAGCATCATTTTACAAGTATGTGCAAACACGAGTTTGTATTCATCTGGGATAATTGACTGAGACACACTTACTAGCTCATGTAGTAAGTTTACTGTTATGTTTTTATTTTTTTTTTAAGAAACCATCAATTTTTTTTAATTGTGTAATATTTTACATTCTCAATAGCAGTGTAATAGTATTCAAGTTTCTCTGCGTCTTTCCCATTATTGAAGTTATTATCAGTTTTCTGATTTATATAGTTTTAATTTTGTGTTGGATTGAAGTTTTAATTAACACTTTCATAATGACTAATGGTGGTGAACATTTTGAAGTGTTTATTTGTAATCTCCGTGTTCTCTTCAGTGGAATACCTGTTTGTATATTTTCCCTCATTTTAAATTGGATAGTTGTTTATATTATATGAAATATATATTCTTAATCTGAGGAGTTATTTAAATATTGTAGGTACAAATCAAGATAGTGTGGTAGTTACAGGGTGATAGATACATAGATCAATGGAACAGAATAGAAAACGCAGTGCCATAAAAATATGCAAAATTGACTAAGGTATAAAGCAATTTTATGGACAAGGGATAAGCTTTTCAACATATTGTGCTAGAACAATTGGACATCTATATGAAAAAAAAATGAAACTATACCACACTTTATACCAAAATTAATTCAAAATAGTTCTTGAAGTTAAGCATAAATGTAAATCTAATGTTTAGAAAAGTAAAAAAGTAGGAAAAAATATTTAGAACATAGACTAGACAAAAAAAAAAACAAACCAACAACTTTTAGACCTGGTACTAAAAATGATTCATGCAAGTACAAATTCATAAATTGAACCTCATAAAAATTACAAATTTTGCCCTATGAAAATCTTTAAGAGAATGACAAGTATTCGAGAGACTGGGAGAAAATTTCAAGTGATTCTAACACTTTTAAGGACAGGAACTAGATTTGTGTCTCTTCTCATACTTCATCTACAAACAAAGCTAAATATAAATAGCAAGAATACTTGTTGAGATAAAACTTGAAAGCTGACTGATAGGTATTCTCTTTCTACTTTGGTGTCAAAGAGGGCAAATTATTCCAGAATGCACAGGGAAAAGTCTGACTTGGTATTACATAATTTATGAAAGAAAATGAGAAACTTTTTGAGAGCTCCAGTTTTCATGGACCCTGTTTAACATAATGTTTCTGTGAAAATAATGTGAATTGTTTACCATGCAAGGGTCATACTCTAACGTCCTTGTTGACAAGTGTAATTGATTGCAATGGAATTAGTCTTGACAAGGCTTGGGTCTGCGTGCTTTGCAGAATTTGAGTGTCCTACCACAGTGTTGCTTCAAGTCAAGAAGAAAAAAGTACCAATCTCCTGAAAAGTCCTTTTAGTTATATTCTGGCTATCAAATGTCAACACAGCTGACAAAGTGGCCAGCAAACTGCAAGTATTAGATATCACACGGTGGTTATAAAAATTTACAGCTGTCTACTAAAATGAGAATGTCTCCCATGGGTGTGAAAGTAAAATGTGAAAATTAGCTGATAAAGCACTCTGCTCTGTCTTTTTATATCATGAAATAAGATCACAGAGATGAGAGAATGTCATCTACAAGGTTCAACAAAATGTTCACCACAATTTAGAATATGATATTGGATTTTTTTTTTACAGCATCTTTCTTATGTAAGACAAAATTTTTAAACTACTTTGGAAGATAGGGTGAAGTTGTTAATTTGCAAGATAAGCTTAAAAATATTAAAATTAACCTAAATTATAATCACTCATTTTAAGAAATGAATTGCGTTCCCAAGTAATCACTAATTGCGGCATAGGTATTGCTGTCATGTTAAAAATACTGCTAATTTGAAGATGAGAGTAGGGTCATCCGTTTTTCAATCATATCAAAAGGGGTTAAGAGTTTTAACAAGAAAAGTAGGACTATGACTGAATTTTGCTCTGACGCTTGCAATTCTCTAAAAGGAAATTTTCTTATGTGTCAATGTAAATCATATAGTTAACAGGGGAACATGCCTTTATCAGTAAATCTGGATGAATTCAATAGTTGGTTATTAGAATTTTGTCTGAATGTCAATGGAGTTGTTAAAATAGGGAAGTGGTTATTTTAGTATGGTTTGTGGATCAACAGAAAATACAAAAACGTCCTAGAGGTGAAGCAGACTCAGATAAAGAATGAACAGGAGACACGTAAACCAAATTTTGCAAATTACTCTCGCGCCATCCTATTGCCACTTTTATGAGATCGATGTGCCTTCTTAGTATACAACTTTCTAGTCCAGTAGCTACCTAATTTAACACTTTATTTCCTCTCTTGGATGTCATACTACCTGTATCTCTCTGTCTTCAGTGTCTTTCTATCACATCTCTATTATCAGGTTAACTTTTCCAAAGCACAATTCTTATTACAATAATTTTGGACAAACAAATTTGACTATCAATTAAAGCTGTAGTAATTTAGCATGACAAAGTTATTAGCTCTTTGGCCTCAATTTATCATCACAGGAATATTTCCTGTTCTTTCCCATTCTTTCCCATCAGTTGTCCAAATAAGTAAGATATGCCATGCATAATACCTACTCTCATTGTAGCCTCTTTTCACTGGAATTTTCTTGCTAACATGTATGATTTTGTTTCCCATATATTAAACTTGCAATCAGTATAAAATAGTAGAGAAGCCACTTCTGACAATATACTAGAAACATATGCAGTACACTGGGATTTATGTAATTACTTGTCGAGGAAATAGAATCTGGAAAAAAATAAATTTTCTTTTTCAAAAATATGAATGAAGAAACATCAAATTGGATGAGTTAATTAGCAGTGGATATTGATGCTAAAATATGGCATTCATAAGAGCTTTGAAGCTGATCTGAGGCCATGAGTAGTAAAAATCAGCTGATGTTATTAAAAGAGAGAATATATAGATGATTAGAAGCAATGAGTGCATCAGTGTACAACAGACATGAGGAAAGGACTGTTAGAGAGATGCCAGCAGACATGATAAGAGGCTCTGTATAACAGGGATTCTGACAGCATTGTCAGTCAGAATCTGCCTTGACTCCAGGCCCCATAGTATCCATCCTGCTGATAATAACACCACCTAATTGGGTTGCAGATTTCATTTTGTTAGATTTTTTGACAAATTACCTTTTATATTTCCATAGAATATAAGTTCCTCATCAGCCTTCAAAATGGTTCTGGAGATTCAGGCTTGGTTCCTGCTTCTCTTGAGGTGCAGGAACAACCCCAGAGCATGCTCTGTTCTTACTGAATGGCTGGTCCATTTCCAGGGTAACCAGCAATCACAGAAGCCAGGCCATTCTACATTTATTCCTAAAATAACTTCTAGTATTACTGTAGCTTCCGTTCTGCAGGTTTAGAGCAGAATCCACTTAGTAGGTTTAGGCTCTTTTTTTTGTTTGTTTGTTTTTTGATCTTTATTTATTTATTTTTTTTTACATTTTTTTTATTTAATTTAATTTAATTTTATTTTTATTTTAAAATCTTTAATTCTTACATGTGTTCCCAAACATGAATCCCCCTCCCACCTCCCTCCCCATAACATCTCTGTGGGTCATCCCCATGCACCAGCCCCAAGCATGCTGTATCCTGCGTCAGACATAGACTGGCGATTCAATTCTTACATGATAGTATACATGATAGAATGCCATTCTCCCAAATCATCCCACCCTCTCCCTCTCCTGCAATCCAAAAATCTGCAAGCAATAAATGCTGGAGAGGGTGTGGAGAAAAGGGAACCCTTCTACACTGTTGGTGGGAATGCAAACTAGTACAGCCACTATGGAGAACAGTGTGGAGATTCCTTAAAAAATTGCAAATAGAACTACCTTATGACCCAGCAATCCCACTGCTGGGCATACACACCAAGGAAACCAGAATTGAAAGAGACACATGTACCCCAATGTTCATCGCAGCACTGTTTATAATAGCCAGGACATGGAAACAACCTAGATGTCCATCAGCAGATGAATGGATAAGAAAGCTGTGGTACATATACACAATGGAGTATTACTCAGCCATTAAAAAGAATTCATTTGATTCAGTTCTGATGAGATGGATGAAACTGGAGCTGATTATACAGAGTGAAGTAAGCCAGAAAGAAAAACACCAATACATTATACTAACACATATATATGGAATTTAGAAAGATGGCAATGATGACCCTGTATGCAAGACAGGAAAAAAGACACAGCTGTGTTTTTTGATCTTTAAAAATAAACCATAACAAATCAAGCACAAATCAAGCATCATGACTACAGTTACTTCTTGAATTTGTCTATTAAGAAAATGTAGTATATTGTATAAAGCAGTCTGTATATAGTATGTCCCTTTAATCCTGGCTTCAAGAATCTTTGGATAACACCAAAATGTACACAATAATGATACTGCCCAACATCATATCAGCAGCAGTTATCTACCTGGAAAATCAAAATTCTCAGTAAAGGAATGATATAGATTAGCAACCATATGGGGAGTCTCAGGTAGGTCAGTGGGTAAAGAATCAGCCTACAACGCAGGAGACAAGAGTTCAATCCCTGGGAAAGTTCAATCTCTAGGGGAAGATCCCCTAGAGGAGGGTATGGCAACCCACCTCAGTATTCTGGAAAATCCTATGGACAAATGAGCCTGATGGGCTACATACAGTCCATAGTCTAGCAAAGAGTCCAGCATAACTAAAACAACTGAACAAACACACACAGCACAGCAAGCATATGCAATTAACAGAAAATAGCAATGAGAGAGACCAGATATAAAAATGCAAGCGTTTGATGTTTCCCTGAATTCTCCTATTATGTGTACTTATCTCTTTATTTTTAAATATGGGCAGCAAGGTGTTTTGTTTTATTTTTTACAATTTTTAAAAGCCTTTGGATAAATGCAATGTTAATATCTCAGTATTACACCATTTCAAACTTCTGAAAGTTAGTTGAACAGACAGTTTTATTTTTTTAATTTATTTATTTAGTTATTTTTTGGAGGCTAAATACTTTACAATATTGTATTGGTTTTGCAATACATTGACATGAATCCACCACGGGTGTACATGTGTTCCCCATTCTGAACCCCCCTCCCACTTCCCTCCCATCCCATCCCTCTGGGTCATCCCAGTGCACCAGTCCCGAGCACCCTGTATCATGCATCGAACCTGGACTGGCGATCCGTTTCACGTATGATAATATACATGTTTCAATGCCATTCTTGCAAACCATCCCTCCCTCGCCCTCTCCCACAGAATCCAAAAGACTTCTATACATCTGTAGCACTTTTGCTGTCTCACATACAGTATTATCATTACCATCTTTCTAAATTCCATATGTATACATTAGTATACTGTATTGGTGTTTTTCTTTCTGGCTTACTTCACTCTGTATAATAGGCTCCAGTTTCATCCACCTCGTTAGAACTGACTCAAATGTATTCTTTCTAATGGCTGAATAACACTCCATTGTGTATATGTACCATAGTTTTCGTATCCATTTGTCTGCTGATGGACATCTAGGTTGCTTCCATGTCCTGGCTATTATAAACAGTGCAGCAATGAACATTGGGGTACACAAAAACACAGTTTTAAAGTGAAAGTGAAAGTCACTCAGTCCTGTCTGACTCTTTGTGACCCTGTGGACTATACAGTCCATGGAATTCTCCAGGCCAGAATACTGCGGTGGGTAGTCTTTTCTGTCTCCAGGGGATCTTACCAACCTAGGGATCAAACCCAGGTCTCCCACATTGCAGGCAGATTCTTTACCAGCTGAGCCACCAGGGAAGCCCAACAATACTGGAGTGCGTAGCCTATCCCTTCTCCAGCGGATCTCCCTGAGCCAGGAATTGAACTGGGGTCTCCTCCATTGCAGGCGGATTCTTTACTGACTGAGCAATGAAAACAAACATGCATTTATTCCTTAAAGTCTAGATGTGCTCTGTTGGAGCAACTAAACTGGACAGTTATTTCAATAATTTCTCTTATTTCCATTGGCTTTAGCTCAGGAAGGACTAAAGACAAACTCCAAAAAATAATGATTGCTATAGAAATCTTCATAGTCGAAGTATGATGGTGTGGTGATGACAGGTATGTTTGGTACAAAAAACTGAACAGTAACAGTCAAAAGTTGTATGTTCCTTTACTATAAGAAAATGATAAAAATCACTTAATTGTATGCAAATAGTTAAAAAATGACAACTTAGAGTGTATCCCCTCTGATCTTTCAATTTTAGTAATACACCCAGTTATGGGGGTATGATTGCTGTCAGATACTTCAGGAACCTTCCTTTGCAATGTTTATGCTGTAGATTCTATCAGACAATTCTGAAGCCTAAACAGAATACCAGCTCTAGAATACAGGCCGTGTGTGACTCTTGTATTACTTTGCTAATATTTGGAATACCTTTGGATTTGGATAAATATGTCAATATTCAAGGATAATTATTTTTAAAAAAGAGGACAGCTGTGTGAGCATAACTTAATCACTTATTTTCCTTTTTTTTAAGAAAATTTATCAAAAACTGTAAAACACAGAACATCTTACATCAGTAATGAATTTGAGACATACAACATTGCTCTTTGTCTGAAACAATAATGTATCCTGATAAAATGCAGATGGAACCTCAGAGAAGGGGATATTTAAAGCTGACATCATGTTATTTCTTCAGCTAAAAGATGAGTGTAACTCAACAATAAATAGATGACACATTTGCCACATATCACTAATACTTATAATATAAGAAGCTGATATGGCAGAGGACTTGTTCCAGGAATGTCCTGTGAAAAACAAGCAGACTCTTCCTGAAGAGACAGTCTCTATAATTGGGCAAAATTGCCTTGGAACAGTATCTTAAGTTTTAAATGGGAAAAAGCTCCAAAAAACTCTCAATATCCCTCATTTGAACCATGTCTGAGGTTACACAGATGCTCAAAAAATATCAACTGACTATATGTATCGATAAAATGAATTCGGAGTGTTATTCACTCAGTCATGTCCAACTCTTTACCACCCCATGGTTTGTAGCCAGGCTCTTCTGTCCATGGAATTTTCCAGGCAAGAATAATGGGGTGGGTTGCCATTCCCTGCTCCAGGAGATCTTCCTGACTTAGGGATCGAACTCAGATCTCCCACATTGCAGGCAGATTTGTATGTCAAAATAGGTTAAAATCCCATATTGTGGAAGATTTTTTGCCATCACACTAGGAGAATGTAAACTGAATAAGCTATCATAATTTTAAACAAAAAGAGGTGGATTTAGAAAAAATTTCACAGTATGAAATGAAAAACAACATTTTTTTTGAACACTGAAATAAGTTTCACAGACCAAAACATGAAATTTGATAGAAAAAAAAAAAAAAAGAAATTTGATAGAAAATATCTCTAAAAGTCTCATAGTAAATTTGAAAGCACTACTGCTGCTGCTGCTGCTGCTAAGTCGCTTCAGTCGTGTCCGACTCTGCGTGACCCCATAGACGGCAGCCCATCAGGCTCCCCCGTCCCTGGGATTCTCCAGGCAAGAACACTGGAGTGGGTTGACATTTCCTTCTCCAATACATGAAAGTGAAGAGTGAAAGTGAAGTCGCTCAGTCGTGTCCGACTCTTAGCGACCCCATGGACTGCAGCCGACCAGGCTCCTCCGTCTATGGGATTTTCCAGGCAGGAGTACTGGAGTGGGGTGCCATTGCCTTCTCCGGAAAGTACTACCATCATCCACCAACTGATGCTTGTTTATAAGATCAGTTTCAAAGGGATCTAGGCATTGCTGCTGCTGCTGCCACTGCTGCTGCTGCTGCTAAGTCTCATCAGTTGTGTCTGACTCTGTGTCTTCTCCTACTGGGATTCAATGAGTTCATTAGAAGGAATAAGAAGGCACAAAATATTTTCTATGAGTATTATAATAAGATAGTGTTCCAGTTTCACACAATAAAGATTACTGACATGTGGATAAAATAATACAATACTATTCAACTCCACTTCAGCTTTGTAACATATGTTGGGCTGTTATTCATATTTCAGACCCAATGTCTTTACTGAAGTTTGTTTTTGTGAGAAGGTTGAGTGACTGAGATATTCATTGGAACTTTTAAGGACTATGAAATTTCAATTTGAAAAATCCTGGTCAAGATTAAGTAACAATCATGCCTTAAAGCGGAGAGGGCAATGGTAACCAACTCCAGTACTCTTGCCTGGAAAATCTCATGGACAGAGGAGCCTGGTAGGCTGCAGTCCATGGGGTCACAAAGAGTCAGACATGACTGAAGCAACAGCTGCAGCAGCAGCATGCCTTAAAGATAACTAGATATTTTTGGTAAATGATAAACATGAGTTTTCATTGTTAAAAATTTTCAATATTAAAACATTAATTAAATTTTTATTTTGCTCATTTTTCCTTTTCTCTGCTAGAAAACAATTCTCCATTTTCTCTAATTAAATCATTAACAAAATAGCAGTAAATTTGACTGCCTCTATGAATAACTTGAGCCTCCTCAATTTTGTTTTTAGTTCATTTAGAGTCAGAAATTATGTTTACTCAGAAGATAACTGGATAAATTCACACTGCTCTCCTTTACTACCATTGTGAGTTTATTAGTGACAAAATATTACATGGTGGGCCTTATGGGTCTGGAATGAAGGTCTGCATTGGGACCAAGAAAGTGCTAGGACTACTTGGCTGATGGTGAAAGATATTAGCTGAGTTTTATCACTTTAGATGTCACATGATCCAAATATAAGTATTTAGTAGAGAGTTTTCCTTTGTGTTATTTTATAAGCCATTGTTGCTTCCTAGGTCGGTATTTCAAGATATTGACAGTGATATTATAAAGATGTAATTATAACTAACATTTAATTGTTTTATATTTAAAAAGGAAATAAAGCTATTTCAATTTTTTTTGTTGTTTGCTACTTTGGAAAGGCATAATCACATTTCCTTTCAGATACACTTTATGCCTTGCTGAGCATCAGTGTTTCCTGTAAGCTACATATGTGCAAAACAAACTAACCTATGTGTACAGTTACACCTGTCCAATTTTAGAATTAAAGGTAAACAAAGACAGCCTAAGGCAAATTTGTGATGAAAGAGATGAAATTGTAAATCAACTGATCCATTTCCTCTGTTTGCTTCCAGAATAAAACATCTTTCTAAGCTTTTATAATCCTCTTTCTCTTTTCTATGCTCCCTGTTGTGAGATGGATTGACATATTTGTTGTAAATTCTATAGTTTAATATTTGAAATAATAGAACATTAATAATTAACAGAGAGCCCCTGTTGCTTTGTTTTGTAGCATAAAATATACTTATCATGCAATTAATAAAAGTAAAAAAAATATTAGGTAAAAACATTGTCTTGGGAATTAGAGGTCATGAGAGTGGGTTCAAAGAGCCTTAGATTGTTGTTAAGTTCATTATGTGAAAGTGAGAAATAGTTACAAGAACTTCGTACACCTGAACATTTTCTTCTCCTAGACTCTTAAAAATTGTCCTATGTTATGAAGTGCAGTGGACTTCCGGGCTGGCTCAGTGGTAAAGAATCTGACTGCGATGCAGAGGCTGCAAGAAATTCTGTGGGTTTGATTTCCGGGTCAGAAAGATGCTGTGGAGGAGGGCATGGCAACCCACTCCAGTATTCTTGCCTTGGAGAATCCCATGGACAGAGGAGCATATCGGGCTTCAGTCCATTGGGTCACATAGAGTCCAACACTACTGAAGTGACTGAGCACACACACACACACACACACACACACACACACACACACACACACACACGAAGTGCAATAACTTTATGACTGTTAGTACATAACCTAAGTAAATATTGTTAACACTTTTATTTACTAAAGGGTTTCTTAAAGTCTGATCTGCCAGTGGCTGGTGGTCCTAAAAACCTTGTCAAGATGTCTACAAGCTCAAAATTATAATTTTAATAATACTAAGAGGTCACTGGCCTTTTCTATTAAGTTAAAATCTACCACTGGTAGAGCAAAAAAAATGGTGTATAAAACTACTGGTGGCTCAGTATAAATCAAGGTGGTCACCCCAAGCTAATTCTAATTTGTTCGTCACTGTCAGGAACTTGTAAAAGAAAAACAGTTCATTATAAGACTATCCTTGCTGGAAAAAAAAAAAAAAAGCACAACTAATTGTATTTGCTCTCAACTTTTGAGGATATACTTTTTTGATATTCTGTGTGATAAAAGAGCATGTAGACATAAAGCAGTTCTGATACAGGATGATAATTGTTTGGGAGAAAAGTGCTGGTGTTGTCATCAGACTTGTGAGCTGACAGCCATTTAATTTTTAAGATATACCATTCTTACTTGAGAAAAAAACAGGCAGACAAACTTTGATTATTCAGATTTAGATATTTCATATTTTTCTGAAAAAATGAAAAAAATGAGTTTGCCTATTGTGAAAAGCAAATTATATTTATTGCCAACAGTGAGAGTCAAGCTTTCAAGAGATAATTAGATTTGGGGGAAACTTGTGTCCTTGTGTCACCAATGGATAGACAGTTTTCCAACATTTAGATTCTATCTTATGAGACAATGGTAATTAATAACAATTGTGATTTTTGATACTCTATAATGAATTGTGTCAAATTGTGGAAGATCTGCACAGCTTAATGAACTTCTATTTTCCAAATAACCAACTAATGAAATTGCATTGCATACAGTTGAAAAAATGAATTGGCAAAGCAAAATGTTGCAAAGTGTTTATGATTTAAAATGATCCAGTCAAAATATAAGAAAAATATAAAATGGTAGAAAATTGTCCATGATATTTAGAACTAGGATTTCACAACTGCAGCAAACCTTTAAGAAATCCCCACTTGTTAAGCATTGGTACAATATCAAATGGAACTTTTATAATTACTTCTAAAATATGTTAAAACACAACTTCTTTTTCCTACTACATGTCTGTATGAAGCCAGATTATATGGATGCATTTTTAACTAGAAAACATACCAGCATACATTGAAATTCTGGCACACATACTAGAAACCAGGTACCTTCTATTAAGTCAGATATTCTTAAAATGGCAAAAATTTTAAACAATGTTTTCTTACTCACTGGTTTCTTTTCTTTCAGAAGATGTAGCTCTTTTTCATAAAAATTGGTTATTTTAACATATACTAGATTTGTTATTATATTTAATAAATTATAAATTTAAATATTTTTTCAGTATTTAATATTGTGAACATTGAGATTTCCCCGGTGGTGCTAGTAGTAAAGAATCCACCTGCCAATGCAGGAGACATAAAAGACAAAGTTTGATCCCAAGGTTGGGAAGATTCCCCGGAGAAGGAAATGGAAACCCACTCCAGTATTCTTGCCTGGAGAATCCCAGGAAAGAGAAGCCTGGCGGGCTACAGTCCATGGGGTCACACAGAGTTGGACATGACTGAAAACTAACACCTTCACTTTTTCAATTTTCATAGTAAGTATTGATTGATATAAACTACAGACACAAAACTCTTTGAGGTCTTTAAAACATTT
This sequence comes from Budorcas taxicolor, assembly GCF_023091745.1. NCBI lineage: Eukaryota > Metazoa > Chordata > Mammalia > Artiodactyla > Bovidae > Budorcas > Budorcas taxicolor. The sequence continues at coordinate 63,535,073 of NC_068923.1, read as the reverse complement.
TGGGTATAAAATAGTCCCTAGAACAAAACTGGTGAGAACCACTGTTTCATTACATCTTTAACTTCATAGCATCTATAAATGTCTCCATATTTAACCTGTAACTGAATTACTTTACACAAAAATTATCCAACAAGACGTGATTTAATTGTCATTTTTCATGTGTGAGTTTTCTACTGCTAAACATAGAATTTTAGAAGAACAATAAATGTTATGTAATAATCTTATGATTTCAGTAGATAGTAAAATTTGATGCTAGGTATCTATACGTCTTAAGTTTCTTTAAGAACATTTTTTAAATTTTGGATAAATCATTTAAGCTTGTTACATTCTAATTTATGACTATTAAGAGCTGCCTTCACTATCTTATTAAAGTATATTGTCAAGAGAATTTGTTAACAAATCACTTTTTATTTGTAGGTTTCATAGAAATCTTAGAGGATAATAACAAAATTCTGTACTAGTGACGTGAAAAATGGAAAATGAAAATATTAATGTATGAAAAAAACAAAGAAGTATTTACAATGTTCACTATTTGCTTAATGAATTTAAGGAGGAGACAAAATATGTATAGTAATATTAATTATAGAACATTCTTATGCTAGAGCAGCAAATAAAAGTGAATTTTGTGTGTGTGTTAGTCGAGCAGTCATGTCCAAATCTTTGCGACCCCATTGACTATAGCCTGCCAGGCTCTTCTGTCTATGGAATTCTCCAGGCAAGAATATTGGAATGGGTTGCCATTTCCTTCTCCAGGGGATCTTCTGGACCCAGAGATTGAACCTGGGTCTCTAAATTATGAAGCTTAGGTAATTGGCAAAAAAGCAACTGATATTCTCAATAAATTAGTATTGCATGTAAAATTTCTAAATCTCAAAATCCATTGTACATTTTGTATTGGCCAAAAAGTTTATTTGCATTTTTCATAAGATTGTATGGAAGTCAAAATGAATTTTTGGCCAACCCAAGGTATTACTTTTTAGGAAAAAAGGAGTAAGGAATCTCATTATATCAACAATAAAAAGTAAGCCTTCCATAAAAATGCCAGGAATATTTAGAAAAACACTTCCTGAAAGCATATTAAAAACTCTAATATTTTCATATCTAAAATCTACATTTTATAAATGCAACTGTATATCTTGAGAATTCTAATTTAATAATCTCTTTTATATTTGAATGTTTTATTTGTAAACTTGTTTTACAACTATAGTAATTCTAAGAATTAGGTATAAATCCAACACTATTTCAAGGACTTCTTAGGGCACTGTGCAATATCAGTGCATTTATATATGTGTATTATGTATTTGCCTATAACTATTCGATTAATGGGCTTCCCAGGTGGCTCAGTGGTAAAGAATCCACCTGCTAATGCAGGAGACACAGGAGACAAGGGTTTGATCCCTGGGTCAGGAAAATCCCCTGGAGAAGAAAATGGCAACCCACTCCAATATTCTTGCCTGAATAATCCTGTGGACAATGGAGCCTGGTGGGCTACAGTCCATGGGATTGCAAAGAGTGAGATGCACATGCATCCGATTAGATCTGGGAAGTAAAGTAAAGAGGATGACAGTAAGGCCACTTAATATTTCTTGAGGTTTAGTATTTATAGGCATCTTGCAAAGAATTGTCTATTAGCTGTAAACTCACAACTACTCTGTGCCATAGATAATTGACATAAGTAACCAGGGCACATCCCCCTCTGTAATTGTGGTCCCTGGTATAAAGAATATAAGGATACAGTAAGAAGAATCTCTAATCGTTGTTTCAACTTCCTCTTATCTTATTTTTCTTCAACTCACTCTTTAATCCTCAATACTCTGCAAGATTGTCTCTAATAAGGTCAGCATGACTGCTGGTTTTTAAAGCCCGAAGATCTTTCTTTTCTTTATTCTTTTTTCAATCAACACCTCAGCAGCATTCAAAACAGTCAAACTGCTTCCTCTCTGAAATTTCTTCACTTAGCATCTGTGACTCAGTTTCTTGGATTTCTTTCTACCTAATTGAATCTCTTTTTTTATTCTGTGTACCTGGTTCCTCTTACTCTCTTTGACTCTAATGTAATGGTTCCCAAATGTCAGTCTTCTTCAACTCTTGCTTACTTAGGTCTTTGCTCAAACATTCTCTCTAAACTGTTAAGTTTATGTATCAAGCAGCATTAATATCCAGGTAACTGCAAAATTTTAATCTGCTTGCACTTGCTTCCCTTACTATATATATTCCAGATAACCTTTTTAAAAATTAAAAGAAATGCTATTAATCCTATTAATAAAATTGCTCTATGACTTTCCATTGCAAGTAGAATCAGGAAAATCAAACACCATCTATTATTTGACACTTTCTACACTTGTCTGAGTCCATAATTCATGTTTTTATGTTTTTTCCAGGTATAGGCACAAAGAGCTTCATTCACTTCTCACATGTAAGAAACTCTTTCCCATCAGAGAGAATTTGTAGTTGCTGGGTGACTTTTCCCATGCGTAGCATGGTACAGCTGATTTCATTTATCCATGTCTTATTGCAACATTCACCTCAGCATTGTGACTTTCCCAGGTCAGCCAGTGTAGGAGATATGAGAGCCTTTACCCCAACCCCTAATTTGTTTCTTCATAGTTCTTACTATTTGTTCATGTATCATGTGTCTTTGTATATGTTATTTGCTCAGTTGTGTCTGACCTGTGTCCCCATAGACTATAACCCACCAAGCTCCTCCATCCATGGAATTCTCCAGGAAAGAATACTGGAGTGGGTTGCCATTTTCTTCTCCAGGGGATCTTCCCAAACCAGGAATTGAACCTGGGTCTTCTGCATTGCAGGTGAATTCCTTACCATCTGAGCCAACAGGGAATCCTACTGTATGTCTTTAGCACATATCTCATAATGAAGATTAAAATAATGACATCAACCCCTTAGGGTTGTTGTGAAGAATAAACGAGTTGCTATATATTACATGCTTAGAAGAGCAATAGTATATAGTAAATATATCTTATTTTGGTTCAGTGGTTTATTCTATAAATTCCTAATACCTAACTCATCGTGCGGAAAAGGCAATGGTAACCCACTCCAGTACTCTTGCCTGGAAAATCCCATGGATGGAGGAGCCTGGGAGGCTGCAGTCCATGGGGTCTCGAAGAGTCCAACTGAGCAACTTCACTTTCACTTTTCACTTTCATGCATTGGAGAAGGAAATGGCAACCCATTCCAGTGTTCTTGCCTGGAGAATCCCAGGGGCAGGGGAGCCTGGTTGGCTGCCATCTATGGGGTCAGACAGAGTTGGACACGACTGAAGCGACTTAGCAGCAGCAGCAGCAGCAGCAGCAGCAACAACTCATGGTAATCTTGAAAACATTTCCTGGTTGAATTAATATGATTGCAAGTGAAAAGAAGGACATATTATGCTTATTATTTTCAATCTAAAGACCATTCACATGAGTGATTCAGAGATCTGGGAAATAAGATCTTTTAGGGGAAAAAAAAAAGCTTAATGGAATTTTAATTGTTCAACATGGAATAAAGAATGCCAAGGGTTGTTGTGAATAGTTAAATAACTATAAACCGCAATCACATCACTGAATTCAGCCACATAACTTCTTTTCACTTGTTGAAAAAGACAAACTGGTAATTAAGCATCAAGAGACAAAGATAATAGTTGTTGAGTTTTCACTTCGTTAGCAGTTTGTGTTGATGTAGATAAAACTGAGCTGATGGAAATGACCAGTTGTTTTGCATTTCTACTTAGGATAAAAGCTAAAATCAAACTAAGTCAGAAGGATAAAGGGTAGCTAGAAAGAAGACATTCCTCACTGTGAAAGTTGTGTAGCTCTTTCAAATGAGTTATAAAGAGAGGTCATAAAAACTTTTCCTAAAAAACTCTTTATATTCTCATCTCTGAGAAAATATAGCCATATACTTTATTTAGATAGAGAGATCAAGCAGATACACTTTACAACATATTACTTTTTGAGTCTTTGTCAGAATTTTAAAGACGTAAGATTTACAAATATATTAGTAATTTAAGTAAAGATGAAACAGAATGTTTCAGTGCAGGCTGCAGTGCTTTGTAGAGAAAGAGCACATGATGTTTCTGCAGAAAATAAAACTTGATAACTCCTAGAACTATTTTTATTTTTCAGAGTAACAGATCAAACAGCACAGGCATTTTTAAAGGTTTGGTCCAATTTTGTTCTAAAAATTGATAATATAAATCTGTTAGATTGTTTAATTTGTTTATATTACTAATAAAGTACAAGCATTCTTAAAGTTTCAAACAATGCAAGCATTTTTAAAGATTCATTCAGTTTTGTGCTAACAATTGACTTTAAGTAATTTGTTAAATCATTTGCTTATAATAAAGTAGGTTTTATTGGAGAATTCCATGGACAGAGGAGCCTGGCAGGCTGCAGTCCATGGGGTCATGAAGAGTTGGACATGAAAGAGTGACTAACACACACACACAGTTTTTAAGAAATTCACTTTTATTTGCTGCTCTTGAAATTCACCAAATACCCCTCTTAATATGTTGCTTCACCAGTTAATTCGAAAAAATGAACCATTTAATTTGGGGGTTAAGCTTAAAGAAGCAGTTTTTCAGAATATTTTAATGATAAACATAGCTCTTATTACCAAATTATATTTAAAGATTTTACAATGACATTAGATATAAACTTAGATTCTCAGAAGAATGGATCCAGGTTGTTTCTTAATGTAGGATTTTGATTGTTATTTAAAATAAAGTGGATTTTTTCATAATATATGCATAGTGAATATTTTGTGAATTACTTAGCATTGCCGAGTGATAAGAGGGTAACTTAACAGAAGGCAGTAAGATATTTCATTGCTTTTTTAAAAAAAAGATATTTAAAGTTTTACATGGATTAACTCCCAAGATGTAGAAGAGTTGACTGTATATATTGTGAAAAGAACATGTATATTCATCAATAATAGTTTCAATTGTATAAACAATTCATGTTATTTTTTGAAATAAATAAATAGCACTATTAAAATAATAAGAAATTGCAGTAAGCCCTTGCTTGTTCAAAAGAAAGTAGAATAACATAGTGACACACAAGTACGGATAATATGTGCACAAAGTGTGCAGTGTGTCCCCCTTACATGGTGAAGAGATAGAGTTCATACCTAAATGCATTTTTCCCCATTACCCCAGGCTGCCCCTCCATAAAAGGTGCAAAAGATCATTTTAGTTCAAACTAAAGAAAAAGTTTTAAATTTACAGTCATTTTTCTCATACATCTTTGATTCTGTCTCCTTGTATAGGGCACAGAGTATGCTTTATATGAGGGCACATTATTGTGAAAATTTAACAAGTGTTAGTGACAGGATATTTATACCTAATGAAATCTGCTTCCATAATGCAAATACACGCCTACTATATCAATCAATTGTGTGGCAAACATGGTGAGATGCTACCTATTCAGACCCCTACAGGGATGCAGTGTTAGTCCCTCAAGTTCAACCACCACAGGGAACCTAATCCTCCCTCTTTAAATCTGAAGTACAATTATTTGTCTTTCCCTAATACGGTGTTTCTCAACTGGTGAGATTCTGCTTAAATAATGCCGATAAGCCATGAAATTAAAAGACGTTTGCTCCTTGGAAGGAAATCTAACAAGCAAAGAAATCCCTTTGCCAACAAATGTCCATATAGTCAAAGCTATGATTATCCTAGTAGTCATGTACTGATGTGAACGCTGGACCATAATGAAGGCTGAGTCCTGAAGAATTGATGCTTTTGAACCATGGTGCTGGAGAAGACTCTTGAAAGTCCCTTGGATGGCAAGGACATCAAACCAGTCAATCCTAAAGGAAATCAGTCTTGAATATTCATTGGAAGGATTGATGCTGAAGCTCCAAAACTTTGGCCACTTGATGTGAAGAACTATCTCATTGGAAAAGACCCTGATGCTGGGAAAAATTGGTGGCAAAAAGAAAAGGAGGAAGCAGAGGATGAGATAGTTAGCATCACTGATGAATATAAATTTGAATAAACTCTGGGAGGTAAGGAAGGACAGGGAAGCTAGGTGTGTTGCAGTTCATAGGTTCGCAAAGAGTTGGGCACAACTTAGTGACTGAACAACAGCAACAGTGCATCTAAACACATCTGTTGATTATTAATGTTTCTCTGGAGAAAGTTTAGAGAGATGCCTTCTGGCACATATGAAGAGATTATTCCCATGGTACTCTCAAAGGTCTTCTTTAAATAGATTGCTTTATTCAAAATCCCAGTCTCTATCAAACTATGATTAAAATTGATCAGTAGTTTCCTTAAGCCTCAGGATAAAAAAATGTTGCCATCTATACTTCCCTCTCTCACCTCATCTTTTACTACTCTCTCCTATTGTCTCCACTTTATGTATACTAGCCTTCTTTCCAATGTCTTAAGTGCTCATACTGAATCTAGAAGGACTAATAAAGCAGTCCAGGCACAATTATTATTGTACAATTTTTGTTAATCCTGTGAGTTAAGCACTGTTTTAAACATACACACATTTGTGCTAAGTCATTTTTAATAACTACAACAATCTGATATGATGGTGCATTATTATCATATGATAGTGCATTATTATCATATGATAATGAGTAAACAGGAACATAGAATATTTCAAAGTGACTTGCCTGAGGATACTCACAGAATGTAAATAAAGAAGCTTTTAAAGCACAAGGAGATTAATACATTCCAGTTTAAGGGAAGGCATAAGGAAAGACAAAATGACAGGGAGTACAGGCTATTTGAGAAACTACAGATAATGAATATAGCAAGAGTAGTAGTGAAAGTGTTGGTCACACAGTCATGTCTGACTCTTAGACCCCAGGGACTGTAGCCCACCAGGATCTTCTGTCCATTGAATTATCCAGGCAAGAATACTGGAGTGGGTAGCCATTCCCTTCTGCAGGGGATGTTCCTGATCTAAGGATCACACCCATCAGATTCTTTACAATCTGAGCCACCAAGGAAACCCATACTTTGAGAAACTACATGTTTCTGAATATGGCTGAAGTAAAACTGGACCCCTGGAACATATCTCACAAATAATTGTACAGTGATACTCATGCCCACCTCATTGTAGATTGTCCTTCCACTATCCATTCCCTTCTCAATCAAGACCCAAATAACTGAAGTTACATAACGTAACACTAAATGAAAAAATAATGTGAGTATCCAGGTGCTTTTTTCATTTGGAAATACATGTCCTAAAATGTTTAAAGATTATCAGTTCAGTTTAGTCACTCAGTTATGTCAACTCTGCAACCCCATGGACTACAGCACAGCAAGCTTCCCTGTCCATCATCAACGAAAAAGATTCTCTGGAAAATTTCTCACTTGCAATCACTGTTGAACTAATTAGAATTCTCAGATATCTCTGAATTGCCATTTCCTTCTCCAGGGGATCTTCCTAACCCAGGGATTGAACATAGATTTCCTGCATTGCAGGCAGAGTCTTTACCATCTGAGCCACCAGGGAAGGAGGTCAGATATCACTATTATCCCTATATTTAGTACCATTTCAACTCCAAATAATCATATCATGTTTTTGCTGTTGGGTCCAATTGTTTTATGAATAAGGTAATATCTAAAACAATAAATAAAACATCACTGATAGACATTTTATGCCTTTTGAGGAATGAGGTGATTTATATACAAATGAACGCATTAATAAATGAAATCCAGGCAGTGTACAATTTTATAATTCCGGTGTGATGATAACACATTCTGAGAACTGACAAAAAATTGTTAGAATGCAAAAATGGATTGTTTATGGATGAAAGATTTTATTAAGTTCCTAATGTAATGAAATTTATAATGTCTTTTAGTGTGTGACTGTAATGATATGCTATGAAAATTAATTGTGTCAGTGAAATGAAGAGTGATTCCATGTAATTAAGTTAGAAATACATAAATAAAATCTTAGAGTAGCAACATAAATTTCTTTGAGGTTATTTTTCTGATTTTCACTGAATGAATGTTTTGCTTGAATATGATGACTTCCCAGTACAAAGTAAGATATCAAAGAAGAGAAAAATCAATGAGAAGAAGTTTTATAGCTGTTTCCTTTTGTACTGTATTTACTGTTCACATGAAGTAAGCTTATACTTAATGTGATCAATTGATTATAATATTTTGGACACAAACTCTACAATTTTGGAAACTTAAAAATGAGTAATATTCTTTGAAAAGGAAAAATAAACATTTTTTTCAGAAAATACCATGTAGATTTTTGCAAATAATATATTTTCACAGATTTGTCTGATTTATTTTATGTGTGGTAAAATTTTGCTGAGTGCCTACCTAGCATCTATTTCCTCTTTCATATAGTACATGTAACAGAATCCAAATATTTTCCTTGGGTTTCCTTTCTTCCTGCAGTGTCCTTATGCTGACTGACCCTGGTCCTGGGGATAAGCTGTGGTTAGTTTAAGGCGATTGGAAATTCATCCTTAACTGTAATACACAGTATGATTTTAAGACTCTTGTTTGAATATCTCATTTTAGTTATTTTGCATGTATTGATATGAAGCCTGAAATAAACTATTTTGCCAATGTGAAGGAAAGGTAGATTAAGCCAAGCTAACACTGAGGAAGGAACACATAGCTGTCGAAGAGAAATTTGATCCTTGAAGACATATTGAGCTGTTGAAACAGAACTAATTTTCAGACTTTTGGGGTTTTTTAGCCAATAGCAGTTCACCTTTACTGCCACCACCCTGACTTCACTGTTTCTTGAAGCAGAGCTTCCTGATTGCTATATAATGATAGATGAGGCTTGTGGTATTAGGATTTTAGAAATGAACTGTACTTATAAAATTATGAAGGGATATGAATGAAGTGTGAGAATAATCAATTGCATGATCAAGCAAGAGAAAATGTAAATTTCACAAAGACAGATACTGGTTCGGGAACATCTAGAAAAATAACCACTTCTTTAGCATAATTTTACCCATCACGTGGCTACAAGTTATGCAAGGATCAAGATATAATAAAAATAGAGAATCCAAATCTAAAGAGATAAATTGCACTTACCTAATGAGACAGTGGCGACCCACTCCAGTACTCTTGCCTGGAGAATCCCATGGATGGAGGAGCCTGGTAGGCTGCACTCCTGGTGGTCGCAAAGAGTAGGACACGACTGAGCGACTTCACTTTCACTTTTCACTTTCATTCATTGGAGAAGGAAATGGCAACCCACTCCAGTGTTCTTGCCTTGAGAATCCCAGGGACGGGGGAGCCTGGTGGGCTGCCGTGTATGGGGTCGCACAGAGTCGGACACGACTGAAGCGACTTAGCAGCAGCAGCAGCAATGAGACATACTATAACGTAAAAATACAGTAAGATAAATAATAAAATGTAATAAATTCCTCTGTTTGTCATGGATAGTAACTGATACATAAATGGTGGTACACACGCAGATAAAATAAGGCCACCTCCATTCCGTTCAGTTGCTCAGCTGTGTCCAACTATTTGGGACACCATGGACTGCAGCATGCCAGCTTCCCTGTCCATCACCAACTCCTGGAGCTTACTCAAACACATGTCCATCGAGTTGATGATGCCATCCAATGATCTCATCCTATGTTGTCCCCTTCTGCTCCCGCCTTTACTCTTTGCGAGCATCAAAGTCATTTTAAATGAGTCAGTTCTTCACATCAGGTGGCCAAAGGATTGCCTTTAAGCTTCAGCATCTGCCTTCCAATGAATATTCAGTACTGATTTCCTTTAAGATGGACTGGTTAGATCTACTTGCAGTCCAAGGACTCTCAAGAGTCTTCTCCAACACCACAGTTCAAAAGCATCATTTCTTCAGCACTCAGCTTTCTTTATACTCCAAATCTCACATCCATCCATGACTACTGGGAAAACCATAGCATTGACTAGATGGATCTTTGTTGTTGTTGTTGTTGTTGTTTTTTTGTCTCTGCTTTTTAATATGCTGTCTAGGTTGGTCATAGCTTTTCTTCCAAAGAGCAAGTGTCTTGCAATTTCATGGCTGCATTCACCATCTGTAGTGGTTTTGAAACCCCCCAAAATAAAGTCTCTCATTGTTTCCTTTGTTTCTCTATCTATTTGGCATGAAGTGATGGGACTAGATGTCATGATGTTAGTTTTCTGGATGTTGCATTTTAAGCCAACATTTTCATTCTTCTGTTTAACTTTAATCAAGAGGATTTTATTTTGCATTTGCTTTCTGCCATAAGTAGGGTGTCATCTGCATATCTGATGTTATTGATATTTTTCCTGGCAATTTTTATTTTAGTCTGTGCTTCATCCAGTCCAGCATTTCTCATGATGTACTCTGCATATAAGTTAAATAAGCAGGGTGATGATATACAGCCTTGACGTACTCCTTTCTCGATTTGGAACCTGTCTGTTGTTCCATGTCCAGTACTAAATGTTGCTTCTTGACCTGCATCCAGATTTATCAGGAGGCAGGTCAGGTGGTCTGGTATTCCCATTTCTTGTTGTGATTCACATAGTCAAAGGTTTTGGCATAGTCAATAGAGCAGAAGTAGATGTTTTCCTGGAACTCTCTTGCTTTTTTGATAATCCGACGGATGTTGGCAATTTGATCTCTGGTTCCTCTGCCTTTTCTAAAACCAGCTTGAACATCTGGAAGTTCACATTTAACATACTGTTGAAGCCTGGCTTGGAGAATTTTGAGCATTAATTTACTAACATGTGAGATGAGTCCAATGAGTGTGAGATTGTGTGGTAAGTTGAACATTCTTTGGCATTGCCTTTCTTGGGGATTGGAATGAAAACTGATCTTTTCCAGTCCTGTGACCACTGCTGAGTTTTCCATATTTGCCGGTATATTGAGTGGAGCACTTTCTCAGCATCATCTTTTAGGATTTAAAATAGCTCAACTGGAATTCCATCACTTCCACTAGCTTTGTTTGTAGTGATGCTTCCTAAGGCCCACTTGACTTCACATTCCAAGATGTCTAGCTCTAGTTGAGTGATCACATCATTGTGATTATCTGGATTGTGAAGATTTTTTTGTATAGTTCTTCTGTGTATTCTTGCCACCTCCTCTTAATATCTTCTGCTTCTGTTAGTTCCATACCATTTTTGTCCTTTATTGTGCCCATCTTTACATGAAATGTTTCCTTGGTATCTCTAATTTTCTTGAAGAGATCTCTAGTCTTTCCTATTCTATTGTTTTCCTCCATTTCTTTTCATTGATCACCTAGGCAGGCTTTCTTATCTCTCCTTGCTATTCTTTGGAACTCTGCATTCAAATCAGTATATATTTTCTTTTCTCCTTTGCCTTTCATGTCTTTTCTTTTCTCAGCTATTTGTAAGGCTTCCTCAGACAGCCATTTTGCCTTTTTGCATTACTTTTATTGGGGATGGTCTTGATCACTGCCTCTTGTACAATGTTATGAACCTCCATCCATAATTCTTCTGGCACTCTGTCTATCAGATCTAATCCCTTGAATCTATTTGTCACTTCCATTGTATAACCATAAAGGATTTGATTAGGTCATACTTGAATTGCCTAGTGGTTTTCCCTACTTTCTTCAATTTAAGTCTGAATTGAGCAATAAGCAGTTCTTGATCTGAGCCACAGTTAGCTCCTGGTCTTGTTTTTGCTGACTCTTTAGAGCTTCTCCATCATTAGCTGGAAAGAATATAATTAATCTGATTTCAATATTGACCATCTGGTGATGTCCATATTTAGAGTTTTCTCTTGTGTTGTTGAAAGAGGGTGCTTGCTCTGAATAGTACCTTCTCTTGGCAAAACTGTGTTAGCCTTTGACCTGCTTCTCATCACACTCCAAGGCTAAATTTGCCTTTAACTCCAGGTACATCTTGACTTCTTACCTTTGCATTCCAGTCCCCTATAATGAAAAGGACATCTTTTTTGGGTGTTAGTTCTAGAAGGTCTTATAGGTCACCTCTATAGGAAGTTACAAAATAAATCTGTTATGCTTTTAATTGCTCCTATTCCATTTTCAATCAGTCTGGGGAATCCAGGAAGGACTTAACTTGGTAAATCAAAGAGATGAGCATGTAGAGTACATGTTTGCTAAAATCTTTACTTTCATTGCATGTTATGATGTGCACAACAGATTTTAAGAGTACTCTGATTTTTCTCTAGACAGAACAGGTATAGAGCATGATAGTGCTTTATGTTCCCATCCTCATCATTATTGTATTATATATTCCTCTGATTAAATGACACTTAACCAAATGGGAATAGTTGGGTGTTAATAATCTTTGAATTCATACTGTCCTTAGTAACTAAGGTATCTAATCACAGTTTAACAAGTTAAAATCTAGAGGTAAATCATGTGAGATTATTCTTAGGTAAGAAATTCATTATCTAAAAATACATCAGATGTTACCAATACTAAGATTTATTGTGATTTTCTTGTTTTAAGTTTATGCTACTTGAAGAAAAGCCAGTCCAGTCTTGCTTTTCTGTTTTCTTTAACTGAATAGAGAACAAATTCACTAAAGTGTTTACTTCTGTTTTTTATAGTCAGATATAGGTATAGGGAAGAATTCATATGTATAACTCAACATGTTTGGAAATGTGATCCATCAATACATACTTAATGGAAATTAAATTTTTATATCCCTAAATCATAAATCTAGTTATTCAAAAATCATGCAACAAAGACAGACACAGATAAATTATGTGGATTCTTGTCACTGTGCATTTCTTCATGGGATACAGTTGTATAGAAATGTTTTCATATATACATACAAGGAGAGAGAGAGATTTATCTCCATCTGCATGAAATATATTAGTATATACCTATGTCTTTCTATATCTGTTTCATTTAAAGACTTATTCTATTGAAAGATATGTGGCCAGGCCATGATTCTACTACTTACTGATAAAATAATTGCATCAAGTCATTTAAACTACTTTGAATAAAGATCCAATGGGATATTAAATGTAACTTTTATTTTTTCTAGACTATTGACCTCAAATGATAGGTTCAAGATCATTTGCATAAGACAATGTAAGACATAATAAAATATGTTTGACTCTGCATTCACCACTCATTTGTAAAAATAATAAAATAACTAAGGAGACTGATCAAGAAATAACAGTCGTGGGGATTCCTTATAAGGAATCAACTGTGTACATTCCATAGCCAATGCATATCTCTGTGGGAAAAGAAGTGAACAACTTCACCCTTGCTCAAAATAACCAAGGTGAGATTCAGAGAAGTTTTAAGGTAGCTTGACATTGGTTTCCTTGAATCTGAATGAATTACATGAAATGGCTCTTAGTCATATTTTAAAAAGTCTAAAAATCAAGGGCTGGCTAAAGCTATTCATAATTTCAGTGAGAAGGGAGAAGACTAGAATGAAAGTGCAGCCTATCATGAGAGCATAACAAAGTTCCTCTTTCCTGTTGGCAGTGTATAGATACCAAATATCAATGTTGAATTGAGTTATTTTTTAAAGGATTTTCAAGGTATAAAAGTAAGTTTGTTTGGAGTGGTTAGCCAGATTGTTGGGTGTTTGGATGTGGGGGAGGAAGGAGGAGTAAATAGCAGTGAGCATAATCAACCGCATGACCAAGAAACAGAATATGCCAGTGTCCCAAAGGCTGGGTTTCTTAGCAATCCACAAAAGCCTTTGAGGTGAGGATAAAAAGATTGCAGTTGAGCTGCCATATGTGATGGTGTCTGACTGCCAAGAGAGACATACGGGTACGTTGCAAGATAGTATTTGTTTTTTCTCTTTTCCCCTTTTTTGTACCTCTCCATTCTTTGACAGCACAGAGTATGGGGGTAAATGGTAAGTCAAAAGAATGGAAAGAGTATGCCCATTTTCTGTCTATCCCCTACTGTAGTCTTTAGAGCCTAAGTTCAACCTGAACTTAATGGGAGCAAATATTTAAAATAGATAAGACATAGATATTAGATTGCACTAGACTTTTAGAACTGAAGGAAAAAGAATAAGTTGCTTTCTACACTATATGTAATAGACATAGTACAGTATTTTTCCTACATACTCACCTCCAACATACTCTGATGTTGAAAAATTGAGTCAGTTGGTTTTCATAATTACAAAACAGACCTTTATTAATTTTTGTTTCTTATTAATGTGCATACTTTATTATATCTGTACTGCTCTTTCAATAGTCATAAAAAGTAGATATGATTAATATCAGATTTGACAGAGGTACAGACTGAAACTTGGAGTGATTAAATAATACCTCTGAAGGTATGCAGCCAATAACAGAGAATAGATGCATTTTAACCAAGGTCCATTTGACTCCAAAGAATCAATGATTATAATCCATTAGGTCATTTCTCAGTCTCCTTTAATGTACTCTCTCTTCAAATACACTATTAGCCAAAGTTTACAACTAGAATAATTTATACCATTCTAACCTGACTCCAGGGTAAAATTTCAAAAAGGGCAAAAATCAGCGGCATCACTTCTCCAGGGCTGACTTAGAAGCTATTATAGGGAAGAGATGTAGGGTGGGACACGATAAATATCAGTAAGGCACCTCTGTATCAGTGCAACATAAAAATTCTACTGAGCAACTTGCTTTACAAGTAGAGTCAAGAGGACAACTGTGTAAATATTTGTGTTAATAAATCAGGGTTTAGGGAAAAGTTGGCCCATGCATCACATTTGGAAAATATCATTAGATTATATTTCCACTTGATCCAGTATTATTGTAAATGAAATTTCAGACTTCATCACTGAAACAGTTTTCTCAGTTTATTCTTATCTATCAGTGACATAAAAGCAACATGGTGCAGTATTTCACCTTTCTAGTGTACTTTTGTGAACAAGACTTCAAATGGAGCACAGGTTTCATTTCAATATTAAAGGGGATATTTTAATTGAAGCTATCAGAGTCTTTTCCAAATTGTTATAGCAGGTATCCCTCAGAGTATTATGCAATCAAGACATATTGTTACCACATAAATTGCTGAAATAATATCACTAAGAGTCTAATTTACAAACCTTCAAGATACTTTAAAAACTTTCTTTTTAAGAATTTCAGGTGTACAGAATTGACTTAATTAAAATACTTTTTTCCTGAAAGATATCCTCATTTTCCATGAATGGTGTTATTTTATTTCATTTCATTATGCTTTATTTTTAGTTATAGAATGAGTACCTATTTACCACAAACCAGAGCATAGTTGATAATTTGTATATACGTGTGTGCTCACTTTTACCATCTCCTTCCATCTCTCTCATAGTAACTGTTAGTCTAAAATTTGCCTTTATCATTTCCTTGTTTTGTTCTTTTTTCAGATTTATCTCACATATATGTCTACATGATATATGTATTTATTGTATTTTGTTGTTGCTTTTAAACTGTATATAAAGTCTCTAAAACTAAATCCTTTCCATTGGGACTCTTTTTTACTAAATATTATGTTATAAAATTTGATCAATATTATTGTATGTCATTTAAAATCATTGTTTCTAGGTATTTTCTGATTTCCTCTTTGATTTCTTCAGTGGCCTCTCGGTTATTCATAAGCATATTGTTTAGCCTCCATGTGTTTGTGTTTTTCACAGTTATTTTCCCCCCTATAGTTGATGTGTGATTGTACAGCATTATGGTCAGAAAAAATGCTTACTACAATTTCTTTTTCGATTTGTGACCCAAGATGTAATCTGTTCTGGAGAATATTCCATATGCACTTGAGAAAAAAGTGAAATCTACTGTTTTTATATGAAAAATATAAAATATAGATATCATTTAGGTCCATCTCATCCATGGAATTCTCCAGGCAAGAATACAGTAGTGGGTAGCCATTCCTTTCTCCAGAGGATCATCCTGACCCAGGGATTGAACCTGGGTTTGCTGCATGGCAGGCAGATTCTTTACTATCTGAACCATCATGGAAGCCAATTTAAAGCTTATGTTCCCTTAATTTTCTGTCTGGATGATCTGTCCATTGGCATAAGTGGGATGTGAAAGTCTCCCACTGTTACTGTTTCACTATTGATTTCCCCTTTTATAGTTGTTATAATTTGCCTTTTATGTTCAGGACCTCCTATGTTGGGTGCATATATATTTATAATTGTTAAATCTTCTTCTTGGATTGATTTCTTTATCATTATGCAGCAATATCACTATTGGGCATTTATTCCAAGAAAACAACAATTCTAAAAGACACATACACCCCGCTATTTACAATAGCCAGGACATGGAATCCACTTAGATGTCCATCAACATAAATTGATAAAGAAATTGTGGTGCATATATGCAATAGAATATTACTCAGCTGTTTAAAAGAATGAATCTGGCTTCATGAATACATTATTCTGTATTCATGAGTCAGTTGTAGTGAGGTGAATGAACTTAGAGCTTGTTATACAGAGTGAAGTAAGTCAGAGAGAGAAAAACAAGTATCATATATGAATGCATATGTATGAAATCTAGAAAAATGGTACTAATGAACGTATTTACACAGAAGAAATGGAGACACAGGGGTAGAGAACAATTTGATGGACACAGCAAGGCAAGGAGAGGTTAGGACAAATTGAGGAAGTAGCATTGGCACATATACACTATCGTGTGTAAAATAGATAACTGTTGGAAAGCTGCTCTATAACACAGGGAACCCAGCTTGGTATTCTGTGATGACATAGAGGGGTGGAATGGGAGGAAGGTGGGAGGTTCAAGAGGGAGGGAATATATATATAATTATGACTGATTCAACATGATGTGTGGCAGAGACCACCACAATATGGTAAAGCAATTATCCCCGAATAAAAATAAATAATCATTTGTTTTTCATGGCTGTATAATAGTTACATGCATATGATAATTTTGTAATTAAATTTTGTAATTTTTTCTATTGTAAAAGTAATCATAAGAATGTTATCATATACGTCCTCTGATGAATACACACAAGGAGGTTTGTACCTAAAAGTGGAATTGCTTAGATATATGGTAAGCAATATCCAATATTATTCTAATTGTTTTCCAAAGGTTGTACAGTTTTTAACTTATACCAACATTCTATCCAGTCAACTGGTGGCCTCTGAAACTTTTGTTCTTTTTATCTTTTTTTGAGATATAATTGACATATAATATTATGTTTCAGATGTAGAACATAGCATTTTGCTATGTATACTGAAGAATGATTACTACAATAAATCTAATTAACATTGTTCAATATTTTAAAACTTCTTTTTCTTGTGATGAAGGTTTTTATAATTACTCTCAGCAACTTTCAAATGTACAATGCAGTATTATTAACTATCACTACCATGCTGTGCATTACATCTCAATAATTTATTTATCTTATAACTGGAAATTTATACCTTTTCAAGTTTAATTTTTTCTAACATTTGTTATAGTTAGATTTCTGAATCTTATCCGACTGACTAGATGTAGAATATTACCTCATTGTGGTCTTGATTTACATTTCCCTGATCAACATGAAGGGAATTTTAGCTTTCTTTGTAAATTGATTTGCCTTCTACTTTGTTTTTGGCAGTTTGTATTCACTTCATTTTTAAAAATTCTAGGGATTATACAGAATTATTCAAAGCATGTCCATATCTGGTGATTCTCCAAACACATATTAAATATTTCGATTAAGGTACTTTTGAAAACAACTAAATATGAAATAGTCTTCATATAAAGGAAAATTACTTTACTTTTTTGGCTACTTGCTGACCCAACAAAATACTTCCATTGTATTCTGTAAATGTATTTGCTATTGGAAGGAATATATACCATCTTTATATAGGCAAGCCGTCTATGGGGTCGCACAGAGTTGGACACGCCTGAAGAGATTTAGCAGCAGCAGCAGCAGTAATATGAATCAGTAGGATAGAATAGAAATTATATTGTACAATAATGTTTAGTTTCAAATAAAGAAAGCATATTAGTAGAGCATATTGAGAGGTCTTACTTGAGATCTGACAAACTAAAGTAGATCACCCATGTTTCAGACCTAATACTAACATTAATTTAAAGAGATTAAACAGATTAACTATTGGAAACTAACAAATATATCAGTAAAAGAAAGAAACAACTTAATAATCTTATATATCAGTGTGATTATTTTATTGTTTTTTTTTAAGTTTTATTTAGGTATAGTTGATTTGCAATGTTGTGTAAATTTCTGCTATACATTACAGTGATATCAGTGATATATATAAATGTGTGTATATATATACATATATATATATATATATGCTTTTTCATATTCTTTTCCATTATGGTCCCTATGACAGTAGGACTTTAGTATTTATCCATCCTATACTAGTTTGTATCTGCTAATCCCAAACTCCAAATCCTTCCTACCTGCCTCCACTGCTCCCCCTTGGCAACTGAAATTCTGTTCTCTGTGTCTGTAAGTCTTTTTTTGTTTCATAGATATGCACATTTGAGTTGTATTTTAGATTCCATGTATAAGTGATATCATATGGTATTTTTCTTTCTCTCTCTGATTTATTCGATTAGGATGACAATCTCTAAATCCATCTATGTTGCTACAAATGGCACTATTTCATTCTTTTTTATGGCTGACTAATACTCCATTGTATTTATATACCACTTCTTTATGCTTGCATCTATTGATGGTTATTTAGTTTGTTTCCACATCTTGGCTATTGTAAATAGTGACGATATGAACATAGAGGGTGCTTGTATCTTTTCAAATTACAGTTTTGTCTCAATATATGCCCGCGAGTAGGATTGCTAGATCATATGGTAGCTGTTTTCTTAATTTTTGAAGATCATCCATACTGTTTTCCATAATAGCTCTACCAGTTTACATTCCCACCAACAGTGTAGTAGGGTTTCCTTTCCTCCACAACCTCTCCAGCATTCATTATTTATAGACTACATAATGAAGGGCATTCTGACTGGTGTGAGGTGGTACCTCATTGTAGTTTAGATTTGCATTTCTCTAATAATTAGTGATGATGAGCACCTTTTCATGTACTTATTGGCTATATGTTTGTCTTCTTTGGAGAAGTGTCTATTTGTTTTTGTATTGTTTTGTTATTGATACACATGAAATAGTGATATGTTTTGGATATTAAGTCCTTGTCAGTTGCATCATTTACAAATATTTTCTCTGAGTCCATAGGTTTTCTTTTCATTTTGTTTACGGTTTCCTTTGCTGTACAGAAGCTTATACATTTGATTAGGTTCAATTAGTTTATTTTATTGGAGAAGGCAATGGCAACCCGCTCCAGTACTCTTGCCTGGAAAATGCCATGGACAGAGGAGCCTGGTAGGCTGCAGTCTATGGGGTCACACAGAGTCGGACACGACTGAAGAGACTTAGCAGCAACAGCAGCAGCAGCAGCTTATTTTATATTTCTTTTGTCTGGGAAAACAGACCTAAGAAAACATACCCAAGGCAACATTTGGTATGATTTATGTCAGATAATATTTTGGAGTTTCATGGTATCATGTCTTATATTTAAGTCTTTAAACCATGTTGAGTTTATTTTTGTATGTGATGTGAGGATATGTTTTAACTTCATTGATTTATATGCAGATGTCCAACTTTACCAATATTACTTGCTGAAGAGACTTTTTCCTTATCGTACCTACCTCCTTTGCAGAAGATTAATTGTCCATAGGTTTGTGGGTTTCTTTCTGAGATTTCTGTTCTGTTCCCTTTTTCCATATGTCTGTTTTTATGCTAACATCACGCTGTTTGGATTACTATAGTTTTGTTGTATCATCTGAAGTCCGGAAGGGTTATGCCTCTGGCTTTGTTCTTTTCCCTAAGGATTGCTTTGGCAATTCTGAGTCTTTTTATGGTTTTATGTAAATTTTAAGATTGTTTGTTTTAGTTCTGTAAAACAAAATCATAGATAATTTTATAGGGATCACATTGGATCTGTAGATTGCTTTCAGTAGTATGGTCATTTTACCAGTATTAATTATTTCAATCAAAGAATATAGGATATCTTTCCATTTCTTTAAATCATTTTCAATTTCCTTTATTACAACTTACAAGTCTTTAATTTTCTTGGTGTATTCCTAAGTATTTATTTTTTTGCTGCTATTTTAAAAGGGATTGTTTGTTTATACTTCCCTTCTGTTATTCCATTGTTAGTGTGAAGAAGTGCAACTGATTTCTGTGTGTTAATTTTGTATCTTGCTACAGCATTGGGTGATGCTTCACTACTCACTCAGTTAAAAAAAAAAAAAAAAACCAGATTTCATAAATATTGAATAGTAGTATGGTGTCACTGACAAGCATAATTACTAAATTCAACTGAAAAACTGTCTAGCCTTTGAACATATTAGCTGAAACCCATTTTATTGAGATTTAGTGGAATAGAGAGAAATGAACACTAACCTACAACTGAGAAAACCTGAATTTCATAACTGATTAAAATGAGCAGAAGTCAGTACTTTCAATTTTGGAATAAAATTCTATTTTAGAACATCAGAATTAGGACTGAAGAGACTGAAACAGAAACTGTGATTCAAGAAGGTGTCACAGAGAATGTGTGTGTGTGAAATATGACTGAATTAGAGCAGAGAACACTCCCATTTCTTCTAAAGAGATATATTTGTTGTAAGAATTAAGGGAGAAGCTGTTTATATGAAAGTATTGTCCAAGATTATGAAAACATGCAGGTATAAAGGAAGAGGCATTAAAAAGGGCATATAAGTAAGGACAAAGGTAGTGGTTGCCTAGGGTTTAGAGGGTGGTGAAAATGGGAAGATGCTGGTGAAAGAGTACAAACCTTCAGTTATAAGATGAATAAGTCCTGGGTTCAGGTATACAGAATAGTGATTGTTCTTAATATGGTAGTATATGCTTGAAGTTTACTAAGGGAACAGATCATAAGTGTTCTTACCACACACATGCATACAGAAAAGGTAAATATGTGAGATGATGGATGTAATTTATTTGACTTTGGAAGTAATATTAAGTAATCTCATTGTAAACCTTAGAAAATCATGTTATTAAACCTAAACATATCCCATTTGTTAAATATTTGAATCATACCTCAGTAAAACAGGGGAAAAATAAATTCATATTTCCCAGATCAGAGCACTCAACTGCTATGAAAGCAAAGGAAATATTTGTTTCAACTTGCTGTATATCACTCTTATGATTTATTTTACTAGAAGCAGGGAATTTGGAAAATTGATGAATTACCTTTTTAAAATTTGCATTTAATATAAAACAATAGATATCACTGTGAGATTGCTCTTTTAGGTTTCATTCTAACAAAGAAGAAAACTTCAGTGAGACCAAACCATTACAGCGAGTTTATTTCCAGGCTAAGTTCTAACACGAAATAATTGACCTAGATCAAGGGCCTAAGCCTTTTGGAGCTAAGTCTCTTCATCTTAGAGTAAAAAATATTGAATTTTACTATTTTAAAAGGCTTTTTAGCTCTCTCATAATTCTTAGTAAATTATATATGCATTATGCTTAATAAATGTAGGCATCTTTATTTTATTTCTCTTAAAAGTTTGGAAAGTAATGATGTTTGGAAAACAATTTTTAAAAGTAACAATTTAGCTATTTAATTATTAACATTTTATAAAGATAGGAATGTCTATATGCAAAGAATACTTTAAATTGTGGATTTTGCCCATAGTTGCATCATGTTTTAATTTTATTTTTTCTATTGAATTTATTTAATTACAAGTCATTCACAAATATTTGACACCTATGAATTTATTTTGAAGAAACATTCTACCACATATTGTAGATTAATATTTAAATTAGTTTTCTATTTTTTATATCCAAACATATAAAGACATTGCTCATATAAAAATTTATATATGAGACCTTGAATGACAGAATGGAAAATGTCATCAGCAGTAGTTATATAATAGATGTTGAAATCGTTCCCATAGGACTGTTTCTTATGAAACTCTTAATAAAAGCAGAATGTATAATTTATTTTTACTCAATAAAAGTGATTATGATGTGGAAGAAACTAGTATTTATTGGCCATTATGTGCCTGACATTCTCCAGTCACTGCCTCAATTATTTCAATATCACTGGGAGATGGGTAGAATATCCCAAGACAGAGTGGAAAAAATGCTGAGGGAAACAGATATACTGTTGGCCAAGTTTAAGGCTTGAATCTAGATCTTTCATACTCCAAATCTCCACTTTTTCCACCTAGTCAAAAAGCATCCATTCCCCTAGCCTAAGGCAATGTTCTCCTTCTGACATCTTGGTTAATTAAAGGTCATTATACTTAAAAGCTAATGGAGGAATGGATGACTTCATTCTACTGACATAGAACTTTAGATTCAATCAGGGCTTGTGGAAACACATCTTACTGAACTTCATTCACTTACAGAGGTTCTGATTCAGTATATACATGGTGGGGTCCCTGAATGTTCACATTTTACATGTTCCCAAAGGTTGATGCTATTGCTGTTATAGGGACAAGGTTTTTAGGACTAGTGGTCTAAATGAATGCTCTCCAGTGTATAGCAGGTGACCCCAAAGAAAGGAACTTAATTCTTAAAGGAATTGATAATATTTCATGTAAATACAGAATTCAAATCAATAAAATAATAACAACAGAAACAGTAAGGAAATTACTATTCCCTTTATTATAACACATACAGCAAGGATTAGTTCATTTTGACCACTTACCAGATAAAGGCTTCCTTGTTGGCTCAGCTGGTAAAGAATCTGCCTGCAATGAGGAAAGGAAAGGGTACTCACTCCAGTGTTCTGGCCTGGAGAATTCCATGGACTTTATAGTCCATGGAGTCACAAAAAGTCGGACACGACTGAGCGACTTTCACTTCACTTACCAGATGAAAGGTATTAAGCTAAATGTTTTACTTGGACTATGAAGTCCTGAACATAAAATGTAAATAAGTGTAGTGAAGATGGAAGTTACAGAATGACTGTAATCTTTGCAAAGTGTGGAGTCTATAAGCTGTCTATTTGCACAAAGTTATTCAGCTGTGCTCTATGCAAGAACAGAAACACAGCTTCATCTATGGCTTCACTCTCCAGATGAGATGGCATATTCTGATAAACAGTTGACTGCCATTTTCTAACGCATTTTCCGCTCCAACCTAAGTTTTGCTTCTTTCTTTTTATTTTTCCTTCACTTCCTAGAAAAAGGAGTGAAAAAATTTAAATAGATGTTCTCCCTAAAATATATATCCCTATTTTTCTCTTACACTTCTGTAACACTCTTCTAAATTTCTCTCCTTATTCTTAAAACCTTTTCATTTTTCTTGTCTTCCTTAACCTTTAATTAGTTGTGTTCTCTAGAGTTTTATGTTCAACCCTTTTCTATTTTCTCTATAAACTTCTCACACCTCTAACAGTTCTAAAATATTGCCCTTTCATGATTGTTCATGTATTTATGTCTTTGAACTTTCTGATTAATGTTCCTGGGATGACCTTTATCTTTCCATTCATCTAGTATATTACTCTTCAGCTCAATTCTTACTCCGACAATGCCACTCCAAACTCCTTGAAAATTTTCTTCCGTAGTTCCAACTATATTTGCATATATCTTGAGTATTATCTGTATTGATTTATATTATGCTTATTTATTTGTGTTTCTGTCTCTTCCAAATGACCTTGAAGAGTGATTCTCATGCCTTCTTTGTCTGTGCTCTTCTCTTGATGGTCTCTGAGAATATTTGTTGCATTCAAGCAATGTAATGAATAATGATATCATCAGCAAATTATAAATAATGTATAAATATGCTCTCACTACAACATGAGTAAAACCTTCAAAGAAGAAAAACTAGCAAATTAAAGATGGTTACTTATTTTATCATTCATACTATTTAGTGATAGACTGACTGCTGTCTGGAATACTCCTCTGTTGCTTCTGCTGCTGTTTAGTTGCTAAGTCGAGTCCGAATTTTGCAACCCCATGGACTGTAGCCCGCCAGTCTCCTCTGATTTTCCCAGGCATGAATACTGGAGTGGTTGCCGTTGCCTCCTCCAGGTGATCTTCCATATCTAGGGATCAAACCCATATCTCCTACATCTTCTGCTTGGCAGGTGGCTTCTTTACCACTGAGCCACCTTAGAAGCCCCAGAATACTACTCTAAATGACTCTAAATCTCTCTATACTGTGTCTGTTTTCTCTTTTATTGTCAAATTGTTCTATTGGTACCTGAACCTTGGGGAAAAACCCTATTTATGGCAATTGAATGTGTTTCTAAACTTAATGCCCATTTTTCAGAGGAGTACATTACAAAGTAGATAAAGTCACAGCTGAGCTGAAAGGAGATCTAGATGTATAGGGAACTATTAATGAAAACCCAGCAAGTCTAATGTAGGATCAAGTCCATGAATATGCATCAAGTGAATATAGATGAAGCAGGGGGTAGCAGAGTTCCAGAAGTAGTAGTAGGGATCTAGAACCAGTTATTCTAGACCAACATTAAGAGACTCCAGTAGTGGAACAAAAAATAATGTGATCAAACAAAGCTGGTCTTGTTACTCACAAGTGAATCTGTATCTAATGAGCTTCCCAGGTGGCATCAGTGGTAAAGAATCCACCTGCCAGTGCAGGAGATGCAAGAGATAGGAGTTCAATCCTTGGGTCAGGAAGACTGAGCACAGGCACACACCAGTGTTAGCGTGTATCCGAGATTTTTGTGCAGAAGCTGAGTGAGATGAAACTTCTGAATGGCCAGAAGAGAGGAAAATCAGACAACTTCAGACATAGTTTGGCATTGATTCTTTACTGTATAGTGCAAAGGTTTAGGCTAGAAGAGTCTATATCTTCTTTTCGTTTGTATGGTTTAGTGGAAGATTCACAAATGTTATATGAAAAGAATAAATGAATAAATGAATAAAATGATAAAAATAATTGGCTTTTCACCCTGATGCATTCACCTCAGTTTTCTTACACAAGTTCCAGCAAACCCCTCAACCCAGCATTTTGTTTGCTTTTAATTTTGCACTTTCATGCTGAGAGCAATGCCTTAGGAAACCATTGTGCTATTTTCTGGTGAATTATAAGCTTGAGATGACTCTAAGTATTCCTTGGATCCATTATTGTGCCTCAAGGCAGCACTAGGACTAAATAGACTAGAAAAAAAAATGAAACATTCTCAGTCTTGTGTAAAAATTTAGTTGTTTTACCCAACAAAATAGCATTCTTCACATTTTTCTTTTATTTTTGATGCATGTTAAAGTCATTTCCAAAGTTACCAATCAATTACATATGTTCAGTGGTCCAAACTAATGTTACTATAGAATGAGTGTCATTTTTTATTTGACTTCAGACATTGTTTTTTCAATATCTATTTCAAGTAATATTAAATACCTCATCTTGCAAAGACATAATTTCATTTCTTATGAGCATTTAATTTGATCGGCGTTTCTTTTGACAGCAGCACAATATCAGTGTTCCAATGTGTTAAGTTATTGCAAAGTAATTGCTTCTAAATGGCATTGATCATTTTAAAAAGCTGTTTCTATAGGTTCTGAAAACACTATCTGAGATGCTCATTTGTATACAGAATAGCTAAAACTGCAAAAAAACATTCTGGCAATAATTTTAGAAGTAATTAATAATAATGTAAAGATTAAGAACTGATTATTTCAAGAAATATAAGATATTATGGAGATGCATGCATATAATAAATTTTATACATATGGAATATTTTGTGATATGTATCATTATGTATATATTGAAATACTAGTTACAGCTATCATCAGCTGAAAGGTTTATTTTAGAAGAATATTATTATTATTATTATTATTATTATTTTAGTGTCTAAAGTTTTACTCAGTTCTAAATATTGTGTTTGACCCTGGGAGTCAAGTTCAGGTAAGACCAAATTCCTGATCTCAGTGATCATAATGTATGAAAATATGCATATAGGTGATTTTCCTCTAATATTGTAAATATGTCACAAATATGTGTATAAATTCCTAAGATAGCAAATGATTTCTTAAGTTATCTTGGATTAGGGTAGGTAGGTAAAGACAGATCAAGTAGATTTCAAGAAAAATGATAATCCAGAGTGGAATGTCGAATGACTATTATGTTAGCCAAAAATGATCAAACTCATCTTGCCACTTTTTCAAATCTATATGTTTATTGTCACTATCCTAGCCTACATCCTCAGGTACCTAAATGATTGAAAAAGGTTTTCTGTGCTTCGCTAAGCATCGTTAATTCTATGGCTGCCACAAAAATGTTATTGATGAAATGTAAATGTTTCTACCCTATGTTTTCCAGTAACTTCTTGGAACTTAAAATAGGATCCAAATTCATTATGGTCTACTTAATGGCATAAAAAATTCTGAAAAAAAAATATGACCTCTGCCTACTACTCACTTCTCACTATACTTAAGCAATCTGATTTTATTTCCCCTTCTCAAAAGTTAAAACATGTTTCCTACTGAGAGACTTTAGACTTATTTTTTCCCCTGCTTTCATGAATGAGTTCCTCATGGCTGACTTTTGGATGTTTTAAAATATGGCCCTAATTTGCCTTTTTTTTTTTTTTTTTTTTGGCATTCTATCTACAATAGATCTATGTCTTGGCCTCCTGAATCAAAGTGCTGGTGTGACCAACAGAGTGTGCCAGAAATGATATTATATAACACTCCTGTTTAGGTCTTGAGTTGTCATGTAAAAAGTCCAACTATTTTGAGGCTGCCTTGCTGTGAGGAAGCCAAGAAACACAGAATCCACTCATGCATTAAAGTAAGCAGTGGAGGTCTTCGAGTCATTCCAACCCAAGTACCATAAATGTGATTGACTGACCTTTGAACCATTGCAGCTTTCCACCATCCAACCATAACCAACTTGGGTCTGTAAGCTGAAGTCTTAGGTAAAATACCATGAAGTATAGGGCAAATTATCCTATTGCACCATGTCTGAAATTTCCACAAAACTCCTTTGCATAAAAATTGGTTATTTGGACTTTTCTGGTGGTTCAGTGATTTAAGAATCTGTTTGCCATTGTAAAGGACATAGATTTGATCCCCAGTCCAGGAAGATCCCACGTGCTGCTGGGCAACTCAGCCCGTAAGCCACAACTACTGAGCCTGTGAGTTGCAACAAGAAAGGCCACCGTAATGAGAAGCCTGCACAAAACTAGAGAGTCTCTCCCGTTCTCTGCAACTAGACAAAGGCCACATGCAGCAACAAAGACTTGGCGCAGACATAAATAAATAAATAGATAAATAAATAAGTGGTTGTTTAAGCAATTACATTTTGAAATAAATTGTTATGTAACAATAGTAACTGAAAAATGATATAAATCTTATTGCAATACCACATTCTCAGAAAAGACTTCCTAACCACTTTATTTAAAATTGGATCCCATCACCAAATGTTGATAAACATAATATTCATAGCTATATTATTTATAGTCCAAATCTGCAGATAAGCCAAATGTGTATCTATATTTGAAATAAATTTTGAGATATTTACACAGTGGCAGATTATACAGTACTTAGAACAGAGAATCTAGATTTACACACAAAGTCATCAATGATTTCTCCAAATAATATTTTAAACAAGAATAATCAGATATAGGGTTTCCCTGGTGGCTCAGGGGATGAGCATCTGCCTACCAAGCAGGTGATGCAGCAGATGTGGATACTGGTAATATCGTGATCAGAGTATTGCCTGCAATTTGTACACTATGGATAGAATACTGATTTGAGTATTGGCCATCAGTTATTTCCCACATTGATAATGTATGTGTTTGTTTTTCTTTATAATTTTAATTACTGAGAATTATATGGTATTATGATTATAATTATTTATTTAAAATTTTATTGTGGTGTAGTTGCTTTACAGTGTTGTGTTTATTTCTACTGAACAGTGAAG
Source organism: Budorcas taxicolor (assembly GCF_023091745.1). Classification (NCBI taxonomy): domain Eukaryota; kingdom Metazoa; phylum Chordata; class Mammalia; order Artiodactyla; family Bovidae; genus Budorcas; species Budorcas taxicolor. The sequence goes on along the minus strand of NC_068923.1, from coordinate 63,507,311 downwards.
TGAATCAGTTTTATGTACACATATATCCCCTCTTTTTAATTTTTTTAAATTTCCTTTCCATTTAGGTCACTGGAGAGCACTGAGTCAAGTTACCTGTGAGGTATAGTAGGCTCTCATTAGTTATCTATCTTACACCTAGTAGTGTATACATGTCAGTCCCAATCTCCTAATTCATCCCACCACCCACCCCCACTGGTGTCCATACATTTGTTTTCTATGTCAGTGTCTCCCTTTCTGCTTTGAAAAGAAGTTCATCTGTATCATTTTTCTAGATTCCACATATATGTGTTAATATACAATATTTGTTTTTCTCTTTCTGACTTACTTCACTCTGTATGACAGTCTCTAGTTTCTTACGTCTCTCTGAAAATGACACAACTTAATTTCCTTTTTATGGCTGAGGAATATTCCTTGTACATATGTGCCACTTCTTTATCCATTCCTCTTTGGATGGTCATTTAGGTTGCTTCCATGTCCTGGCTATCGTAAATAGTACTGCGATGAATGTTGGAGTAAATGTATCTTTTGGGATTATGGTTTTCTCCAGGTATGTGTCAGGAGGGGGATTGCTGGGTCATTTGGTAATATTCATTTATACTTCCATTGTCATCCTACTAGAATGCATTAAGAACAGAATTTAGTCTGTCCTGTTTACTCTTTCATGTCTTTTATCAGATGAATTAAATTAGTATCCAACTGTAGAATAGTAATAGTATGTAATTCTTCATAGATTATGATTCCATTATAATTTTTATATTAATTTAGAAACATTTAAAGGAAAAAGCTTTTTTGAGTGAATCACAAATTTATAGTAGATTCTATAATTTGAATTCAAGAGTACTTACCTTTTAAAATCAGAAAAAAAAACCATATAGCTTGAAACTACTGTATCATATCTTAATTAAACAAAGCTGAAACACTCTCTTACACTGAATTTTCAAGTTTTAAGAGAAATGTAACAAACTGGATATCTGCAGAGGAAAATTACTAGAGGATTAAAACGACTCCATAACTTATACTATGCAGAAAGAGTGAAGATTGTCAACTCTCACTTGAAAATCTATCTCGTTTTGTGCTTCTGTGAATCCTACTTTATTTAAATACCATAGCAGAATTTACAGTTTTTTCTTGTAAACAGAAAAACCATCAGTTCAGTTCAGTCGCTCAATCATGTCCGACTCTTTGCGAACCCATGAATCGCAGCACACCAGGCCTCCCTGTCCATCACCAACTCCTGAAGTTCACTCAGACTCACATCCATTGAGTCAGTGATGCCATCCAGCCATCTCATCCTCTGTCTTCCCCTTCTGCTCCTGCCCCCAATCCCTCCCAGCATCAGAGTCTTTTCCAATGAGTCAACTCTTCGCATGAGGTGGCCAAAGTACTGGAGTTTCAGCTTTAGCATCATTCCTTCCAAAGAAATCCTAGGGCTGATCTCCTTCAGAATGGACTGGTTGGATCTCCTTGTAGTCCAAGGGACTCTCAAAAATCTTCTCTAACACCACAGTTCAAAAGCATCAATTCTTCAGCGCTCAGCCTTCTTCACAGTCCAGCTCTCACATCCATACATGACCACAGGAAAAACCATAGCCTTGACTAGACAGACCTTAGTTGGCAAGAAAACCCATAGTGAGCTATTAATTCATTATTCATTAAAGATAAAATCTTCTCCAGACACTTGGCACATGACCTTTGATTTCTATCTCCTCATCTCAGTGAAAAAATGTTGGACTCTGCTTGGTTCCCTTTCTTTCCTCTATTTTCAAGACTACCTCCAGGCTATAAGCTGGAGCAGAGTTGGACTCATTTTGTTTATTTCTCAACTCTAAGGAAGCAAAATCCTGTGGTGCCTTTCCAATATGTGGAAACAGTTTTCTAGCTGTTTATAGTGGGAGTACAAGTTTAGTACCCATTATTATACCATGGTTGATTGCATATTCATGACCAAAATATTTAATTAAAGATATATTTTTGCATTTACTTAATATCTGCTTTCATCCTTAGATTGCAATCTCCAGGAGACTAGATTTTTACCCATCTTTAAAAATCAAAAAAATCAACAAAAGTATACTTCGCCTAGTACATTGCCTGCTGTGTAATGGTGATAGTAAATATATGCTGCAATAATGACTTACTTGCTAAAATGTATATAAAACCCAAAGAAAGGCACCCTTTTAGACCATAATTCTTTTTGTTATCATAGTCACATATATTTTAAAGAGGATAAGTAGCACATCTCAATATTCTATATAATTATCAGTTACCAAGATTCATCTTCCTATAAAGCAAAATAAATGAATATATTTCCTGCCATATTTATAATTTTATGTAGTTCCATAATATCCCTATGTAGAATTTCTATATTCATAAGAAAGTGAGAGCCAGACAACTTAAACTTGGATAATTAATGTCTCAAAATTTGATATGAACTTATTTCTTTTTGCTTCACTACTCTGCCAGATTTATCTCTACTGCAGTAACATGGCTTGGTGTATCAAATATACCATCCACTGCTTTTTATATTTAAGTTATTTTTTACACATCAGTAATTTCTCAGGAGTAGTATATAGGAGTAGTATATAGTAGTATATTAGTAATTTCTCAGGAGTAAATATAGTAGTATATTTAGGTTATTTTTTACACATCAGTAATTTCTCAGGAGTAGTATATAGTAAGAGTGTGGACATTTTAATTGGATAAATTTATAATTATTTCTGCAGTCATATTAAAACTCTTTGATGGAAAGAATCATTCCTTAATACCCATATACCTGTATATTATGTGTATGATATATAAGCAGTTAATATGTTTAACTGATCATGTAACATTAAATTAGAACTATTATACCATTATTCATTGATGCTATATATATTTATGCAATAAACTATATGTCTTTGGCTCTCACACTTACCTACAGCTAATGAAATTCCATTCACCCCTGAAAAAACAAAATTGAGGTGTAGGTGTCTGGTATATTTAAACTAGGGAGACTGGGTGTATACCATGTGTGCATTATAATACTTACCTTTTTTAGCTTTGATGTAGCATCTGCCCTTTTTCTCTCCTGATCTAGATTTCTTTCATGGTGGTAGAAAATCTCTACTAAGAACTTGTCTACTAACAGGAGGCCTTTTACGCTGGTGACCAGTGTCACTGCATAGCATGAGAATGCTAATATTTAAGATAAGAGATCCTATTTCTTAATGCCCAAATGCTGCCTGTTTTGCTTTTTTCTTTAGAACTATTGTTAATTCAAAATTCATGCTGAACTGAGATATGTGAGATATTTTCTCTTCCCATGTGAAGGTTTACTCCTAAACATCTTTGTAGGCTCTTTTTTATTTAAGCATTGGCCGTCTCATTATTGGGGCTTCCCTGGTGACTCAGAGAGTAAAGCATCTTCCAGAAATGCAGAAAACCTGGGTTCAGTTCCTCGGTCAGGAAGATACCTTGGAGAAGGAAATGGCAACCCATTCCAGTACTCTTGCCTGGAAAATTCCATGGATGGAGGAGCCTGGTAGGCTAAAAGTCCATGGTGTCACAAAGAGTCAGATATGACTGAATGACTTCACTTTCAGTTTCACTTCTCATTATTGAGTCAGACAAGTGGAAATTATAAAAAGTATACAGTTTAGGTTTAAACTAGATATCTAAATGCCTTTCATATAAACAGAATGATAGCTGCCAATATATCATTCTCCATTATTTCTTTGTCTAGGTTCATTTTCTTGTTCTAATTGACATAGTCAAAAGAGAGCAGTGGGACAAAGATAATTAAAAAGTGAAAAATATAGGTGAGTGGGGTTTATTGTGGTTTTCTTCTCTTATTCAAATATTTCTTTTTCTACAAAGCAAAATTGGAAATATCATCCATCAGATTATCTCAAACTTGTCATATGATTTAATTAGTTACTTAATATGGACTTCTAAATGGGCATACTTCTATTTTTACAGGAGGAGTTTACATAAAAGAAGCTCTCTGTTTAAACTAACTAAAGCCTTTCATCAATCTCTGCCCAAGTGTGCACAGGAGAACACTAAAACAAATAGCCTTTATGTGAGAGTTCCATGAATTCTGGAGAGAATCAATAAATATTCATTGCAATATTAATTGAGTCATTTGAAGCAAGCTCAGATAGGGCACTTCCTGGGTGTCACTTGCTTAAACTATTTATTTATTGTCAACCCAGGAAAAAGAAAAAAAAAAAGGCTGACAAGACAACAGCAAAGTTGAAGCAGAGTACATGACAAATACTTAAGCACTCTTCTAGGCAAAATAAAATAGATTCTTGTAAGCCTAGATATATGTGAACTGACTTCAAGAAGTCTATGAACTCTAAAATGCATGTAAATTTTGGTATAGGTAAGTGCTTACATGTATTTTTTTGAAAAGAGTTCCATTGCTTTTAACACATTCTCACAAAGGGTCATGTATCATTATTCTGCTTGATTCTAGTATGATCCCATCTCTAAGTGTTTAAAAAACTCATACATGAGTCTTGTATATGAGCATGAATCAAAAAGAGAATATATTTATAACCTTAATTATAGTGATGGCTTTGTAAGCATATGCATATATCCAAATTCATCAAATTATAAACATTAAATTGTGCTGATTTTTTTTGTATATATACCTCAACACAGCTGTTAAAAGAATCATAAAAATAGAGAATGCTTGAATTTTCTTAGAAATAGGAGGATGGAGAAAATCCTTTTCCCATGCAAATTTTTATTTCTCAAATATGTGTTTCTGGCTATTGGAAAGGCCTCAAACTGAGTTTGGTGCTTTAGGGTATATACCATGACCAATAGGATAAACTATATACTTTTTAATAAGTAGAACCCCATGGCAAGTGAAAGAAAAAATGCCAAAGCCACTTTTGAAGTAAATAAATATAAAATCATTAGAGATATTATGGATAGGCTTAAGGAATGTTGTAAAGCAAATAGATAAAATTATTTTTGACAAAATGATACTTATTGAAAACAGAAGATCTTATGAAAAGAAAATCTCATGTAACAGTAATAGTAATAACAAAGAATTGAAGAAATTGAACTGAAAACTGTATAAACATGTAGTAATAATCTGAAAAAATTCCTGAGTTACTAATACATGGAATTTTCATTAGCACTGCTAAACAGAAGCCTTCCTTGAGAATACTGCAATTTTAGAACTTTGCAGGAACATTCTACCTTGGATTAGAAAGAGGGGCTTTTAGAGGACATAGCCGAAATTCAACTGTATCATGAATAGTTGATAAAAAATGGCTTGGGGAAGAGGTGAAATTGTTTTCATGATGTAGCAACCATTATTTGTACAGTTTGATTTTATTTAAAGAAGCATAGTTTCAAGAAGTTAAGGTCATATGCACGAGGGTGGGCTGCAGAGGCCAAGGGGATATGAAAACTGTTGTGCATATCTCTCTTGGTTAGCAGAGAGATGAGTCTCATCAGTTTTTTGCACTTTGGTTTGCTCAGAAGCCTAAATCCAGTACTGATGGCAGGCTAGGACTCACTGAAAATAGCTGCTGTCATGGCTTCCTGTGACTTCTATCTTTACATTTGTATTTATATCATGTGTAATGAAAGATTTAAGATTTTGGAGGAGAACCACTAATAGACAGTTGGAAAAAAAAACAAATATTAAGTGGAGAATTGCTAGCAAATCTTGAACAATATATCTTAGCCAAAATCCTGCTATCATTGGTTTCAGGTAGGTATTTCTCACTACTCTGAGTCAGTAGCAGGGACTTTTGATATCCATAGATTTACAGAAACTTTGTTTATCCTCTTGATTTAGTCAAAGAATTAAGATTAGAGGAAAAAAATTAAAAATCACATTACAGCAGTAAAACCTTTTAAGGCAACTCAGTAGGAAAATAATATTCTCAAAAAGCAAGCAGAAAACTCAAAAGAAGAAGAGAATCAGTGATTTCTGCCAGGTGTGGGTCTTATTCCAATGTCTTAGGCAAAGATATGATCTCAACAAGTATGCTGTTTGATTTGAGGTTTTGGAAAGCTTCCTCCTTTAGGATAGTGACTTTTCCTGGAGAACTATGAGGCACTCTGTTTTAAATTTTATACTGACATAGAAGGGTTCCTGGGTAAAGCAGTTGATAAAGAATCTTCCTGCCAATTCAGGAGATGCAAGAGATGTGGCTTTGATCCCTGGGTCACGAAGATCCCCTGGAGAAGGAAATAGCAACCCACTCAGTACTCTTGCCTGGAAAATTCCACAGAGGTCAAGAAAATTAGTATCTGATACCTTTTAACTGGAAAACATGAACACAAAGGTTAGTTTTTCTGAAGTCTCACTGGATTGTCTGTTTGGTTAGCAGTACATGATAATATATATTTCAATGACATCATTGAACATCATGCTATATAGAGTTTATGTGGAGATCTTAAGATTTAAGTTGCCAGAAATCTACATTAACTTGGAGATTGCTGCAATTGTGCAAAAATAGAAGGGTAGAATTTCACTCCAGATTCAATAAATAGTGGTCTCTGAATTTTATTGTCCTGTTGAGTTAGAGCTCCAAATCTTATCATGACCTTTCATGTATCAGAAGAATGAAAAGTTCATGTCAATGAGTAAGAACAGAATAAGGAGATTTTCAAAGGGAGTCTTTCATATTACAGATACAGTCTTTATTAAGTCTGTCCAGGTTAAGGACTTAGGTGTTACTGACTTTTTCAGATCATTTATAGGGCTAGTCTATTTCAGAAAAGTTAAGAATCCAATGTCAACAATGTCCTATGAGATTAAACAATACTCTAAGATGTCTTTTGATAATTAGCCCAGAAAAATCAAGAATAACTTCTAATCTTTATGCAAAAAGAAACACTCCAATATGTGTGGCAGAAGGAGGAAGTATAATGGGTGTCAGTTTTTCAATAGTTTTGCTTCTCAATGAGTAATAGGTCATTTTCAATAATGGAAAAGCCAGATCGATGGAGATCCTTAAGAGTTTACTTTCCCTTATACATCCCATACTTTCTTTCTTTAGCTCCAATGTTATTATGTTCAGATTTAAAGATTGAAATATTCGTAGGGGAAGCATCAGATAATAAAAATCAGACTGTGACATTATTAGATTATAGTCTGGGGATTCTTTTTCTGGACATTCCAGAAAGAGGCCTTCTGGTCTAAATTTAATAGTAGTACATGTATACAAAATAGGTCTACTCTTAAAAGATTCAGGAGATAGTAAAGCATATCAATTAGTAAGAAAGCCCACAGAAGCAGGAAGTGGCTGAGACAAACGCAGTCTGAGAGTCATTTGAGATACCTACTTTTATAAGTCTGTTACTCTAAGGACAAATGATGGAAAAATAATAAGGTTTATGGTAGAGAGGCTGGACACAGTATCAAGTAGAAACAGAACATGCTTTATTTACAATTGTTCAGAAATATCTCCATTTTTTATGAAGGAGACTTTGGGCTGACCAGAACAGTTAATTCCTCAGAGGGGTGTCATTCTCTCAGACAAGTTTGTTCATTCTGTACTTAGATTTTGTCTTTCAAATGATGGTAGGATAGTTGCTCTTTCTTTACAATAGCTATAGATATACATACATATGTGTGTGTGTGTATGTATATATATGTGATTTAGACATGTACTTCTACATGAGTTTATTAAATACTTAACCAGAAGAGGTATTAATTAGAACTTAAAATTTCTTTCCAAATCAAACTGTCCTCAAAGTTCTGAGCAATCTCTTGTCATTTTAGGATTAAGACCATCAGCAAAGAAAGTAGATAGGTCAGTTATAATAATTTCTCCCTGAATCAAAGTACAATATTCTCTGGAGATAGAAATGTGATGGCCTCTAAAATCTGAAAACTACTTTTTCCTTCTTTACAGAATTGGGTATTGATCAGTTAATACTGCAATAAAAATACTAACAGTAAATATCTCAATGTCAGAATTTTTCTCCTACTTTTATACTCATAGCCACCCATGCTCAAATTTTAATAGATATTTTCAGTGTCATTTTGGTTATCAATTCATCTTGCCTTCTCTAACCAGCTTTATTTTTTTCTTAATATCTCTTGTGCCTCTAAATGATGGGTTCAGTTCAAGATTTTCTATAAAATGCTAGGTTGTATTATTTTGTGAATGTTTATCCTTGCTTAGAAGAATTTGAAAGTTTTTAAATTAAGTAAATTACAGAAATCTAATTTAACTGAGATTTAATGTTGTAAGAAAAGAAAGGTAAATTATTATCTCTGACTACATCATGAGACATTGGGAGAGGATATTGTCTAATGAGAGCGTATGGTGGAGGAAGAGGGGAAAGGTCAGGTGAAATGCTGAAGGAGTAGGAGTTACAAAGCAATGTGTGTAAGAGGCAGAATTCTAGGTAGTTTGCATGACTTCCAGTTGCTATTTCTAGGATTACATTATTTTACATGGCAAAAGAAATTTTGAAGATGTAATTATGGTTGCTAATTGCTTGACTTTACAATAGGGAGTATATTAATGTTGGCTTAATCTAATTGCATGAGCCCTTGAAAACTTATTTCTTTGACTAGTGATAGAAGCAGGGCTTTCCAGGTGGTGCTAGTGGTAAAGAACTCACTAGCCAATGCAGGGGACTTAAGAGACATGGGTTCAATCCCTGGGTTTGGGAAAATGCCCTGGAGAAGGGAATGACAACTCACTCTAGTGTTCTTGCATAGAGAATCCCATGGATAGAAGAGCCTGGTGGGCTACAATCCAAGGGGTTGCAAAACAGTTGGACATGACTTAGTAACTAAACCACTACCACCTCATTATTCTTAAATGAATACTATGGTTCCTATTATAGGGTTCCCGGGTGGTATTAGTGGTAAAGAACCCGCCTGCCACCGTGGGAGACGTAAGAGACCTGGGTTGGATCCCTGGGTCAGGAAAATCCCCTGGAGGAGGACATGGCAACCCACTCCAATATTCTTGCCTGGAGAATCCCATGGACAGAGGAACCTGAAAAGCTATAGTTCATAGAGTAATGAGGAGTCAGACACAACTGAAGCGACTTAGCATGCACAGTGATGGAAGAGGAAGTCATAAACATCTGAAGCATGAGAGATATGGATATGCCATTGCTGGAATGGAGTCGGATGGCACCTTGAGAAGGGAATATATGTGGCCACTAGGAGCTGAGAACAATAACTAGTTGATAGCCAGCAAAGATATGGGTCTCATTCTTCCAAATTTAAAGAACTGAATTCTCCCATAGCCTCAGAAAGTTTGGGAATGGATTCTTCTCTAGAACTTGCAAATAAAAGTGCAGCCTGTCATATAGCTTGACTTTGGCCTTGTGAGACTGAAAACAGAGGAGCCAGTGGAGCCTACTTGGGTCTTATCAGTGAAATCATAAACAGACATTGTTTTAAACTGATATATTTGTGGTAATTTGTTATGCAGTGATAGAAGATTATATGAATGGACAGAGGAATTCAAGTTATAGGGGTGAGATGGTTGGTGGATTTGAGGTTGAGCAAGAAGTGTAAAAGGACAGTTTGAGTTGGATTTTCCATATTTTTATTAGTCTTTTGTAAGGAGTTTTCAGGGAAGCGATTTTAGAATTTTCCTATCTTTTAGAGGACTTTTCCTATCAAACAAATAATTATGCTTACTCCTTGGAAGAAAAGTTATGACCAACCTAGATAGTATATTCAAAAGCAGAGACATTACTTTGCCGACTAAGGTCCGTCTAGTCAAGGCTATGGTTTTTCCTGTGGTCATGTATGGATGTGAGAGTTGGACTGTGAAGAACGCTGAGTGCTGAAGAATTGATGCTTTTGAACTGTGGTGTTGGAGAAGACTCCTGAGAGTCCCTTGGACTGCAAGGAGATCCAACCAGTCCATTCTGAAGATCAACCCTGGGATTTCTTTGGAAGGAATGATGCTGAAGCTGAAACTCCAGTACTTTGGCCACCTCATGCGAAGAGTTGACTCATTGGAAAAGACTCTGATGCTGGGAGGGATTGGGTGCAGGAGGAGAAAGGGACGACCGAGGATGAGATGGCTGGATAGCATCACGGACTCGATGGACGTGAGTCTGAGTGAACTCCGGGAGATGGTGATGGACAGGGGGGCCTGGGGTGCTGCGATTCATGGGGTCGCAAAGAGTCGGACACGACTGAGCAACTGAACTGAACTGATATAATATTTGGAGTCTTTGTGTTACAAAACCAAACTTGAGTCTGCTCATCCCTAAATAGTAAAGTGAATCTTCTGACACTGAGTTGTGATGAAGGAAAGTTCATTGCTTATTTCAGGGCACCAAAGGAGAAGCATGGGGGTCAATACTCACAAGACTCCAACTCCCTGACAGTTTTCAATGAAAGTATTTTATGTATTTTTTTTTTAGTTAAATTTTTAAAATATATTTTTATTTTTATTTTTTGGCCACTCTGTATGGTATGTTGGAACTTAGTTCCCTCACTAGGGATTGAACCCACTCCCCCTGCAGTGGAAGTGGAGGGTCTTAACCACTGGACCACCAGGGAAGTCCCAGGGAAAGATTTTTTAAAAAGAAAGTGAGAAAGATTATTGTATTGTGTGTGATTAGCTAGTGGACATTCTTCTGTTTGGTTAGTAGTGAGGTAATTAGGAGCCAATATCCTCAACCTTCTGGCCCCAGCTTCTGGCTCATGCTGATGGTCAGCATGTTTCCAATTTCTTCCAACTGGTAGAAGTTTCAGTATCTTCAAAGCACCTCAGAGGATATGGTTCAGAATATTATCTATATCCTGTGTGTATGCTCAGTCATGTCTGACTCTTTGTGACTCCCTGGACTGTAGCCTGCCAGGCTCCTCTGTTCATGGGATTTCCTAGGCAAGAATACTGGAGTGGGTTGTCATTTCATCCTGCAGGGGATCTTCCCAACCCAGAGATCGAACCTGTGTCTCCTATGTCTCCTGCATTGGCAGGTGGATTGTTTACCACTGAGCCACCTGAGAAGACTTACCTATATCCTCACAGGAGGAACTAAAGCTTCTTGAATTCGTTTCATAGCTAAACTCTTTATTTTCCTTTGTTTCTGCGTCTTCTGACTTTTTGATGAAATCTGTTCTTTGGAAGGCCCAGATGGTTAAAGTTTTTCTACAAATAAAAGGCAAGAGGAGGACATGGGGAGTTCTATCCAGTGAAAGCCCCATAGGGTCCTGCTCAGTTACATTTGTGACATACATGAATTACTTTTCATGTCTGAAGTTCTAAATTACTGTGGGTAAAATTCTGTAAAAGCAGTTTAGTGCTGGGGCACCATGATATTTGTACATGTAAGATGGGGAACAGTGGATGGAAGTTTCACTTGACTGATGATTACTCATAATTAAATAAAGAGAAAATGAGGGATGGATAAGAAGATCTCATCAATATCATTTCAACTTCTTACTTTATCCATGGGAATCCTGAGTGAGTGAGTGAGTGAGTGAGTGAAGTTGCTCAGTCGTGTCTGACTCTTTGCGACCCCATGGACTGTAGCCCACAAGGCTCCTCTGTCCATGGAATTCTCCAGGCAAGAGCACTGGAGTGGGTTGCCATTTCCTTCTCCAATCCTAAGTAGTGAAGATGATTTAAATCAAGAGATCTATACAAAGAACTCTAAAAAGGAGGAGGAAATGTTTAGGTGGTGCTCAACAGAAGGAGGTAGGGTCAGATTTGAGAAAGGAAGATAACAAGGCAATATGAAGTGACCTTGGTGTATATGCAGCAGATCTAGCCCCCTCCCAACCACACCACAAACTGCAGAAGCATTTTAACTATGGCCTGTGCCTCTAGGCAAAAGCTTTTATTCAGAATGCCAGGAAATTCTGACAATACCCAGAAAGACTTGTCTATACCTTTGAGAAGAAAGGTAGATTTTAGCCAGAGTGATAAAGTGAAGTTCATCCAGTTTCTGTAATAGTTGTTCAAAAACAATTCTCAGATGAGGACGCATCGCTCTTATAATTTAGCAGCCTTTGTGTGGGCAATTTGGATTTGAAAAGAAAGGTGGAGGATGGGGAGGAATAGTTGTGAAACCAAAGGTTACGCAAGGGTCATGCTAGAAATTTTTCAGTCTCGGGAAACTTTCACACATAAAAATTACTCATTTTTAAGAGTAATTAACAAAAACTATATATCACAAGAGCACTGTCGACAAAACCCAAAACTATCTTATTCTCTTTTTTCATAATGTGTGAATAAACTGATACCTGGAATAAGGTTCACTAAACATTAAGGTTAGTTATTTTTCCTTAGGATGTAATGAGACCAGTTCATCATTTTTTCTTAGTTTCTATGTGATTGGATATTTTTATAAAGTATGCATCACTATTAAACAATAATATTTTAATAAAATTATATTGATAAAATATATTGATAAATCATTTTTATTTATATAAACTTTATTTTATTATACAGTATTTTATTACACACACAGTATTTTATTATAATAATGATTTAGCTAATAAATAATGCCTAATTATATTATTTTGATTTTAGTTTTTCTTGTTAATTTTGTTACATTTATGCATTATAATAATTTTTTTCTGTTTAAATTTTTGATCTTTCTTTTCTGCATTCTTTTAATGAAATACTTTTCCAATTATGCCATTTACACCAATGGAAAGTTAAAATTTTAGTTATCCATTAATAGGGATTACATAGAAACATGCAGGACTTCTAAAATTGGTGAACATTTTATAAATAATAGCACACATGGCAGTATAATTCTATATTCCATTTCTGGGAGAAAAATAGTAATATATTGATAGGCTTCCCAGTGACAAAAAGGGGAATTCTTCTCTGATACCCACATTTGTGGGGATTTCAAATGCCTTAAAAGAAGCATTGTTTTTTCTCTTGGAGTTAGATTTCCTCTAGTGAATACTGATCCAGTCTTAAGAACTCATTTCTTTCATTCTCTCTCTACTCACTCTAATTTTCTCATATATTTATATATGTGTGCATTTCAGTTCAGTCGCTGAGTCATGTCCGACTCTTTGCAACCCCATGAACCGCAGCATACCAGGCCTCTCTGTCCATCACCAACTCCCAGATCCACCCAAACCCATGTTCATTGAGTTGGTGATGCCATCCAACCATCTCATCCTTTGTCGTCCCCTTCTCCTCCTGCCCCCAATCCCTCCCAGCATCAGGGTCTTTTCCAATGAGTCAGCTCTTTGCATCAGGTGGCCACAGTATTGGAGTTTCAGCTTCAACATCAGTCCTTCCAGTGAACACCCAGGACTGATCTCCTTCAGAATGGACTGGTTGGATCTCCTTGCAGTCCAAGGGACTCTCAAGAGTCTTCTCCAACACCACAGTTCAAAAGCATCAATTCTTCATCACTCAGCTTTCTTTACAATCCAACTTTCTCATCCATACATGACCACTGGAAAAACCATAGCCTTGACTGAGAGTGAAAGTGAAGTCACTCAGTCATGTCCAATTCTTTGTGACCCCATGGACTGTGGCCCGTCGTGCTCCTCTGTCCATGGGATTCTCCAGGCAAGAATACTGGAGCAGGTTTCCATTTCCAGGGGATCTACCCAACCCAGAGATCGAACCAAGGTCTCCTGCATTGCAGGCAGACACTTTAACCTCTGACCCACCAGGGAAGCCCAAAGCCTTGGAAAAACCTAGCCTTGACTAGACAGAACTTTATTGGCAAAGTAATGTCTCTGCTTTTTAATATGCTGTCTAGGTTGGTCATAACTTTCCGTCCAAGGAGTAAGCGGCTTTAATATCATGGCTGCAATCCCCGTCTGCAGTGATTTTGGAGCCCCCAAAAATAAAGTCTGACACTGTTTCCACTGTTTCCCCATCTATTTCCCATGAAGTCATGGGACCAGATGCCATGATCTTCGTTTTATGAATGTTGAGCTTTCAGCCAACTTTTTCACTCTCCTCTTTCACTTTCATCAAGAGGCTCTTTAGTTCTTGTTCACTTTCTGCCATAAGGGTGGTGTCATCTGCATGTCTGAGGTTATTGATATTACTTACAGCAATCTTGATTCCAGCTTGTGCTTCATCCAGCCCAGTGTTTCTCATGATGTACTCTGCATTTAAGTTAAATAAACAGGGTGACAATATGCAGCCTTGATGTACTCATTTTCCTATTTGGAACCAGTCTGTTGTTCCATGTCCAGTTCTAACTGCTGCTTCCTGACCTGCATACAGATTTCTCAAGAGGCAGGTCACGTGGTCTGATAGTTCCATCGTTTTCAGAATTTTCCACAGTTTATTGTGATCCACACAGTCAAAGGCTTTGGCATAGTCAGTAATGCAGAAATAGATGTTTTTCTGGAATTCGCTTGCTTTTTTGATGATCCAGCAGATGTTGGCAATTTGAACTCTGGTTCTTCTTCTTTTTCTAAAACTGACTTGAATATCTGGAAGTTCACGGTTCATGTATTGTTGAAGCCTGACTTGGAGAATTTTGAGCATTATTTTGCTAGCATGTGAGATGAGCTGCGATTCATGGGGTCGCAAAGAGTCGGACACGACTGAGCGACTGAACTGAACTGAACTGAGATGAGTGAGATTGTGCAGTAATTTGAGCATTCTTTGACATTGCCTTTCTTTGGAATTGGAATGAAAACTGATCTTTTCCAGTCCTATGGCCACTGCTGAGTTTTCCAAATTTGCTGGCATATTCAGTGCAGCACTTTCTCTGCATCATCTTTTAGGATTAGCAACATTTTAATCATATTCCTTTCTACAATGATCTACTACAAATGAATTTAAGGCAAGAAACATACTGAGAAGGGGAATTCATGATAAAGAAGTATCTGGATTGTGATTTTATTACCCTTTCATTTTCATAAGTTACCCATACTACTTGTTCCCATTGTTTGAAAATTGTATTGGGTTCTCCATTTGTGAATTCTCTGCTTATTTAATAGAATAGTTATGACAGTTATTGATTCTCTGTTAGTATCAGTGAGAATTTTGATGTGTATAGAAGTTAGCTTTCCTAGTGTGTTTTTTTTGTTTGTTTGTTTTTTTGATGGCACTGGGTTTTCGTTGTGGCACATGGGCTTTCTCCAGTTGCACAAGTGGTAAGTGAAAGGAAAAATGTTAGCCATGCTGTCATACCCAACTTTTTGGAAGCTAAAGTACTGTAGCCCACCAGGCTCCTCTATTCATGATTTTCTCCGTGCAAGAATATTTGTGTGGGTTGCCGTGCCCTCCTCGAGGGGATCTTCCCAACCCACAGATTGAACACACATCTCTTATGTCTCCTGTATTGGCTGGTGGGTTCTTTACCACTAGCGCCACCTGGGAAGCACCAGTGGTAACTACTCTTCATTGCGGGGTGTACAGCCTTCTCACTGTGATGGATTCTCTTGTTGCAGAGCACAGTATCTTGGTCCATAGGCTTTAGAGGCTGCAGCACGTGGGATCAGTACTCATGGTGCACAGGCAAGTTCTCTGTGGCATGTGGAATCTTCCTGAGGCCGGGATAGAACACAAGCCCTTGTCCCCTGTGTTGACAGGTGAATTCTTAGCCACTGTACCACTAGGGAAGTCTTCCTAGATTTCTTTTCTTTTTTTTTTTTTTTTACTTAAGTTTCATTTTAATGAGCTCTAGCCTTATACTGATTACTGTCAATATAAGGAAGTTTTTAGTGAATGATAAGTGACATTTTGGAAAAGAGGAAACAGCAAGATACTGGGTCATTTTTATCTCATTATTAGAAAGCTCTTATCTCTGCTAAGTAGGACCAAGACTACATTAGATAATCAAAAACTTACTTAATAAGAAATGACTGGACTGCTTGTTTTCTAGAGAGCTGAAGATACATTATGACAATTGACATCATAGATACTTCACAGAATTTTATAGTTTAAAGGGGCAACTGACATGTTATTAAAACTAAGAGTATAAAAATAAGTGTCACAAATAACTTGATTGAACCAACTTTCAGAAATGTGAACATCAAAAAGCTATTCAGATAAACTATTTCTAGCATATTTCCATCACTAATAGCATTTTAGGCTTATAGAATCCTTAATAGAGCATCACTTATTTTCACATACATTATTATCGTCACAAATATATGCTTCTCATATAACCATAGGTGCCCCCAACTTAAAGCTGGGGGCATGGACCAGAAAGATAAACTGACTGCAGCAATATTACTCTACCTACCTACCTCCTCACCCAAACAAACAGAAAGCTTCATCTGAAGTAGGCTTTTAGCTTCTAGGTCTCATAATCTTCAACTGACCTTATATGTCACTCAGTATTTCCCTGATTGTTTGATAATGACCCAGATGTTTTCATTTCTTTTAATCTGGTCCTGAGTCATACTGTGGCTGGCATCACCATCAGTAAGAAATTGCAGAATGTTTTATTTTTTTCCTCATTTTCCTCCTTTCTTTATTTTTAAAAGCACTGCTCGTTAGCAACTTATCCTAACTAAAGGATCTTAATTATAGATATTTATATAAAACAACTTCTGCAAGTAGACACAATCAAACAAACCATTCAAAAGCATTCTCATGAGCAAATTGATATGACATTCACACAAGCTTCTGTGCTGTCTTTTGAATAACAAAAATCTTTGTAAGGGTATTTAGGTTTATGTTAATGGTTCTGCATAGGCAGTAAAAATATAAACTACAGATGGTTCATTTGCAGCAGAAAATACCCACCCACACACCATTCCTAGCCACCTCCAGAAGAAAGGTTAATCACTTACTGACCAGGCCAGGTTTCCCCTGGAGAAGTGCTTTCAAAAATGATTTTTGTTTTTTTTACAACTGTGCAGAAGTACTGTGGGGGCTTCTTTGGAATGAAGCATTGGACAAAGTTTTGGAGACCATTTTTCTTTAACAGAGCACTGTTGAAGAAACTATTTAAATCATGAGTTCTGAATGTGATCTTTTTGGGAGGAGAGGAAGAATTCTACTGCTAAAATAAAGTTTGGAAATAATGCCTTATACCATAGATTGAAAATAAAGACATGATGATAATTCAAACATTATATTAATTTCCTAAAATATGTGGTGGCATTTTTTATTTTTATAGTAGCCTTTATCCATTTATTTCTATAATCAACATGGTTCCAATGTAAAAAATGTGTCAGTTTAAGCTTTTAAAAATGAATACAAACATAAAATATTTAATTTTCATTTGAATCCAACAGACTTGCACATTCTTCATTATATTTCATTATCAGGAAAAGTTTATATGTTTTATAAAATATTCTCCTCTGCATCATTCTCCACCTGAGTCACATCTTGAAATAGTAATTTGATCATTAAATGGTGTGGGGAGGGGTGTCCAAGGGGTAACGTGTAGACCTCTTTACTCTCAGGTGTCAAAGGGTCCTCTGAAAACACTGCCATCTTGTGGTTACTCTCTTAAAATGATTCCTGTGAATCTGGGCTGCAAACCACCAGGAAAGACCAAGTTATGTTAAAAAGGCCAAGAGTATTAGAATTTTCAAGTGAATTAGCTCATTACTCGTTAGGAATTTAAACACTGCCAATGCTAAAGGAGAAATAGAGCTCGACAAAATACATTTTATTCAAGACAAAGCTAGTTTCTTAAATAGAATGCAAAAGTGTGAGTAGAATAGAGCCAGAATATTCATCTAAATATGAAGACATGTGTAGATTTCTACTATCTTGCTTATTTAGTGTTAACTATTATTACAATGCTTGGTTCTAAGTTTTTCATGGACAATAAACTAATGTAACCTTCAAGTCCTTTAGGAAGATATTTCTTCCTCCCCCCCCCCCCCACATACACACACATATTATATGCTTTAGGTTAATATAATATTATATATTATATATATAATATTTAATTCATATTTTATTAGTAAGCAATGTTATTAAAGTCTACCTCATAATATGAAGATATGCATTATGAAAATAACTGGATATATTTGCATTTATCTGGTAGCAATTTTAATGAATACCAAACATTGATAACGTTTCTCCCGTTACTGCTCTTCAGTTTCCCTTCTCATAAATGACCACTCTTAAAATTGCTTTTTGTGGTTATTCTATCGAATAGATACTCATGTGTGTCTGATTATATATATAATACTCATAGGTATATGTGTGAGTATACATGTATGCACTTATACATATATAATATCTCAGAAAATGCACATTTTTATATACTAACCTTTGCATTCTAGCTATGAGATATATACCATAGAAATATTAATGTTTCTATGCCTTATCTTCTTTTCTGTAAGATGAGAGTAAAAATATTACCTACCTCACTGAATTACTAAAAGAATTAAATATTAAAATTCATATACAGTAATGCTCTCAGTCTATAACCTAGCATTTGAAGGAATTCTTAATAGATACATTTTGCTGCTACTGCTGCTGCTGTTATTATTATTTTCTTAACTACTATTAAGATAATGGAAAAGGACTTTCAGGTAGTTTTCTCACAGTCTGACTATAGGAAACACATCATAGAACTATTTTTTGTGTCAGAAGGATTCTTTTGTGTCGATGCATAGGACAGTCTATCAAATCATATATGATTTTCTTATTTCTCAGGGCTGTTGTTAGCACACTAACTAGAAGATCGGACACAACAAGTTGAAAACCCTTATAAATATTTTCTTCTGTTTTATGGAGATAAAAACACTCATGTGGATGATAGAACAAAGATTATTTTTTCAAATTTTGTGTGTTTAAATAATAATATTGATTTTAAATAATTACTTTGCATAGTGTCACTTATTTTTTATTATGACTATATCTATTTTAAATTCATTTTAACAAAGATAGGAAAAGATTTTGAAGTTAATACAGAATCTTTTTATAAATGTAAACTGTGTTGATGGCAAATTACTGATTTATACACAATCATGAAAAAATTTTCTGATGGTCTCCCTAACCATGGTCTTAACTGTCTCTAATTTTTATGAGGTGTTGTTATTTCTGATATCAACAAATGTGTCGTTGCACCTTCCCTAAAGACTCACCAGGGATGCCAGAGCCTGCTAACAGGACACATTAATTTCCAGGAATCAAATGAAGGTCTTACTGAGGTTATCAGGAATTGCTAACAACCAGAAAATGGTGCAGTGTCTATGTCTGTGATTCTTATTTTAAATAGGTCTTACTAAATCTTATCTGTTGATTTTATTTAAACAACACCATTACATTCTTGTGTAATTGACCAATAACAAACATACTTCCAATTCCATAAACTAGCAGTTTTTTTCACTACATAAATTTATAATATGTGCTTATTTTTCCACTTTGGCATAAAACTGAGCCACTCAAAACATGACATTTCAATGTACATTTCAATAGTTTGTATTAAATATTTAATAATATCAATTGGGGTAGCAAAAGTAAAAACAAAACAATTTTTTTTTTTTTCACAACAAAATGATCATGGGATTAATTCATTTCCCTGCAGTCTAGTTTTTCCACCTGTATCCTGTGAACCTATGTTATCTTAGCACAAGTATCAAAGCAATTCTGAAGAATAAAATCCAAACAAAATATACCTTTCAAGTAGACATTATGATATATGACTTTACTATTCCAAAAGGCAGGGACCTCATGGTCACACAAATTTGTTTTTCTAAAGAAAAATATTTTGTGAGCAAATAATGTTGAGCAAGCTTTTGATTCCAATATTGAAGATTGAAGATCAAAATACTACGTAAGTTTGTCTTATTGGCATAATTCCCCAGCCTACTCATTGGTGGACATATTTAATGTAATTAATATAATATATATTGTTTCCTAATTTAGACTGCTATATATTCATGTTCTATGTTATTTCAATAAATGTTATATTTAACTGGAAGTGGACTATTAATCAAAATATTCACAAAGATAGTGAATGACCATGTACAAACCATATATTGTTTAGAGTTGAAATGAACATCACACCTAGTTCAGAAATATCTTATTGAAATCACTCAGCAGCTGTGTTAGAAAATTGTCTCTCAGGTGGCCCTGGCAGATAATCATGACTTTCCACTGAACCCACTGAAGAGTTTATAGCATTCCATTTACTCTTAAACAATCCAAGATGAAAAGCAAACAGTAAGATATGCCTCCACATCTAGTTATAGGATTTTGACATGTCATAAGAAAACAAGTCAGACCAACCATTTTAAGTCAGTAAATGACTTAAATAATAGCAGGAGTGTTTAAGCTGTTGAATACATTTTTTTTGTTTCCTTTTATTCCCAATTAGAATAGTTTATAGTCACATAATTATCATGTTTGAAGTGACTGAAAGTCAGAAATGCTGAAGCTAAAATAACTTTCGTCAAACTATTAGACATCCTTGGAAATGACCTTTGAAATTCTTTTCCAGGTGAATGTTTTGGACACTCAAGTTACTTGTAAAGCGATCTATAAGAAGGTGACATACTTAGTGATGCATATGTCACATCCTCATTTTACTGACAATCTGATCTATTCATTCAACAAGACCTATCCAAGATTTCCTCATTATTTCTAAAATAAGGTATAAAGTTCATATTATTAGAAAGAAACTTCTTTTATCACTCATCTGTAAATGCAGATTATGTAACAAAGTCATTTGAATGACACTTGTGTTCCACTTGTGTCTGGAGGAGTTTGCCTTTTGATAACATTAGCAAAGAGGTTATTGAACAGAAAAAAAAAAAAAGAAAGAGATGAAAACTGAGGGAGAAGGAGGAATTTTGAAGGAAATATCCCAAAGCCAAGATCAAAATAACCTACTACAAACAACATCCGTTAATATATAGCCTTGTCTTGTCGGTTAAGAGTATATTAGGTTTTAGTGGTGACTTTCCAATCAAAATGAGAATACTACATTACTTAGTTAAAGTCTCACCTACCCCTGTAAAGCAATAATCTAATTATCACTTCTTTAGTGAAAAAAGTCTGAAATATACATCAGTGAGAGCATTTTAAAGATAAGCAAGATTAAACTGAACCTAACTGTCTTCAAATAACTGTTGAGACTTCTAAGGCTCTCCTGTCCTAATTTCCTCTTTCCCTTATCTCCTGTAACCCTGTGTCTCCTGTCTGCCCATCCTTCGGGACTGCACCCACAGACTTTTCAATAACACAAGGGAGACTTACTTCAAGTAGTGTATTCTTAAAACTGAAATGATGCCTTGATTATCAGAGAAGAAATAACAAGTGAAGAATATGAAGTTGATTCACTCTTTCAAAGATTTTAGATTTATTTACTTACTAGCTCACAAAATGTACCAGCATTCCCCATATCTGCAACTAGCAGCATCCTGAAATGCAATGCTAGTTGGGCAATATTGTTACATCATGTTGAACAGTTTGCTGACAGCTGGATTACTTTTAACTGTAAAAGGAAGAGAATCCTATTGATTCACCTCAAAGCAAAATAACTCATATAAACACTAGTGTCAAACTGAATAATAGGTTTCAGACTAAAATGCCCAAATACACACAATTTAAAAAAATGGAATATGTAGTCAATATACCTCTCACATTATGAGCAGAAATTTATAATTTCTAGTTCACTTACTCTATTTTATGTACCTAACACTGTGCTTTTCAGAAGGAATTTTATTAAATAATATTTAATACTAATTTTTAAAATTTTGTGTTTAGGATTATGTTTTCTGTTGCTGCTATTAACAACTAAACATTTTGGTGAAAGACAGCACTAGTACTTATTTGTGGCAGTGAAATTATTTGTAAGTCTCTCTATGTCAAAAATGCCAGCTACTTACAATTGGTAATTTAGGGATTTAAAAATTGTACGTGCTCTGTATCTCATTCCTTTGCTTTGATAAATAGGTTTTCAATTACCATACACTCCAATTTAGAAATATTTGGTGTTACAAAGTTAAAAGTAGTTGTTAAAATTATGTAGAAATATTTCATGCTTTGGAAAAATATATTTGGAAGTAAAACTGCACTGTTGAAATACCTAAACAATTGAATTAATACAGAAGTAAATTATATCAGGTAACAAGTAATACACACACACACACACACACACACACATACACACACACACACACATATATATATATATGCTGTTACCAGAATTGTTATGATAAAAAATAACTCTTTGAGCAGCACCAGGGTGGTCATATGTTTTCCCTCTTTAAATATTTGTTTCACTATATTTTATGGGGAAGGAAGAATTTAAAGAAAAGTAATGGCTTGAAATATATATAACACCTCTCTGGCAATTATAACATAGGTAGCTCAACCCAGTGTAACAACCTAGAGGGGTAGGATGGGGTGTGGGGGGATGGGAGAGAGGTCCTAAAGGAAAGGGATATGTATATTTATGGCTGATTGACATTGCTATATGGCAGAAACCAACACAACCATGTAAAACAATTATGCTCCAATTAAAATTAAAAAAAAATAATAAAAGAAATGATCAGAGAATAGATGTAATATTTTAAAAGTTAAAACCAGTAATATATAATATTTAACTTTCCTTTGTTGAAATGTAAATAAATTAACTAAAAGGGAAACCATTTTAAGAAATAAAATAATGAACCTTAGATATTTATGCCCTGCTATATGAGTATCAGTTGAAATATCCTGTATTCCACTCCTTTATTGTTATCTTGCTAGGTTTGTTTGAATTAGATATAGAAATGATTAACTTATGGTTTGGATGTGCTTTTCTTACAAGATAGACTAATAGGCAAAAGATAGAAAAGATAATTTACACAGTATACAGGTGGCATATATTAATAAACTTTTGCTTATCAGATTTAAAAATCTTCTAGAGTTTACACAAGAAAACTTTTAAAAATGAAGAGTGGAAGAATTTATAGATGGAAGTACTCATTTACACACAGTTTGTCAACACTGAAGGGTATTGTTGTAAAATCATTAGCAGGTATATTTGCAGTGCTTACTATTGACAGGCCCGCTGTTCAGGGCTCTGAATCTTTCAGTTTATTCATTGCTTCCTGCTCAGTTGCTTCAGTCCTGTCTGACTCTTTGCAATCACATGGACCATAGCCTGCCAGGATCCTCTGTCCATGGGATTCTCCAGGCAAAAATACTGGAATGGGTTGCTATAGCCTTCTCCAGCGGATTTTCTCAACCCAGGAATCGAACCTGTATTTGTTCATTCATTATTCACAGCAAAACTATGAGCTAGGTATATTTTATTTATGAAAGAAGTACAATTAAGTAACTTATCCACTTGGCTAATAAGTGGCAGAATTTGTGTTTACTATACTATATCATCCATTTCCCTGGTGGTTCAGACTGTCAAGAATATGCCTGCAATGTGGGATTGAGAAGATCCCTGGAGGAGGGCATGACAACCCACTCCAGTATTCTTGCCTGGAGAATCCATGGACAGAGGAGCCTGGTGGACTACAGTCCATGTGGTCACAAAGATTTGGACGTGACTGAGTGACTAGTACACGCATATGCTATGTCATCACATTCGAGATTTTGTCCTATCCAAAACATCAAAAAAGCATGAGATGTTCACCAAAAGGACCTTGAAATCTGGTTCTATGCAAAATGTCCATGAACATTTTTGGTCCAAGCCATATGGTTTTGCACAGAACCAAATGCCCAAGACCTTTTGGCATGAACCAAGTGTTTTCTGGAGGTTTTGGACGGGACCAACACCTGCTAACCTTTCATCACTAGTAAAACACAACTTTGAACAAAAGAAAGAATAAAAATTTCCCTTCCTTTATACAAATTGAATAACAACAGCAATAAAAAGAGTGTAGTGAAGTACAATGATGGCTTTTCAATATTAATATGAACAGAATTAAAACAAGAAAAACATTCTAAAATTGAAGATAAGATGAGAAGAGGCAGTGCATGCGTACTCCGTTGTATCTGACTCTGCAACCCCCTGGACTGTAGCCTGCCAGGCTCCTCTGTCCATGGGATTCTCTAGGCAAGAATACCAGAGTGGGTTGCCATGCCCTCCTCCAGGGATCTTCCCAACCTAGGATCAAATCTGTGTCTCTTATGTCTCCTGCCTTGGCAGGCAGCTTTTGTTTGTTTGTTTGTTTGTTTGTTTTTACCCCTAGCGCTGCCTGGGAAATCCTCAAAATAGGCATAGTTGAAATAACAATTTTGTCAATATAAATGAATCTAATTTCATGTTTTGCTGTTTGATTTAGACTAAAGTCATGTCATTACATCACAGTATTGTTGCAGAATCTTTTGGATGCAGTGGATTTTAGAAATTGATTCAAATCACTAAAATTCAACAGTATGTTTGATGAAATAAATGCCATAGAATATAAAAACAATAATGATATGGAACACAATCTGTTTCCTATAAGAATCACACTTAAAAATACTCGAAAAAATAATCTCCATGGACTTCTTTTATTTCCTAAAATAGTGGCAAAAATTCAGAAACCAGTCAGTTAAATTAGAAGGGCTATATTATGCTAAATGTATATAAAGCAGGAACTTAAGAATCATCTACCTCAGTTTTATTGTGTATTAAGCTGCTGGTTTATTGTATAATGTGAAGGGAACACAAAGTTTCTCAGTCCAGCTGAGAGTCATTAGTCTGCTTTTATTGTATCATCTCAAGCAGAAGTGGCCATTGGCATATGAATTTTGTTCAAAAGCATATCAACCCTTTGTCTCCTAATATTAATATACATTCTATTATGTGCCCAGTAATCTTCTTAAGCCTAAGGATAGAGCAATAAATGACATAAATTCTATGTGTTCAAAGAGCTTACAGTCCTCTGGTAGGGAATAGTCATGCATAATATAAAACTATATTTGTATATTGTTTGAATTGTATAAAGGTTGAGTGAGGAGTGTTACAGAAGCAAAGGGATGAATTGGCTGAAGTTCTCTTGATAAGAAGAATGTGGAAAAGTTAGGGCAAATATCTTCACCTGGTTGAAGAATATAAACATAACAGTAGTGCTCCACAGTCAAGGACATGAATTGCTTTTAGAAACACAGCATATTCAAAGGTAAATGGAAGGGCTGTTACAGGTTGGGGGAAGAGCAAGACATTTTGTGTGACAAAGTACAGTGAGTTTTGTAGTTCATTTCAAATTATTTAAATTCACTCAGCTTTTGTTTCCTCAGTGGTATATTATAAATTAGAATAATTTCTGAACTTGAATCTTATTTTTGATGAGTATAAACAAGATAGGTACCTATAGGAAATTACCTGGCTTAATAAATGCCAGCTCTCTTTATTACCACTGTGTGAGCACAGGGTAGTAATCTTCTCTGAAGAGGAAAATTCAAAATGAGACATAATCCTTATATTCAATAAAATTAAAGTTCTATCCTAGTTATCTTGATTATGTTTATATTTATGTAGATTAAAATAGAAATTGTGATATAAATTGATAAGTGGACCAAGGCAACCTTAATGACTCTCTCAGCCTGACTAAAATAAACTTCAGACAGGCTTCCTCTTGACTCCAGGCCATGACTCCCATAAGAGCATTTCTTTAGAACACTTGTAATTGTGAATTCCTTCTCTGCATCTTGAGATATAAACATTGTTCACAGCTTTGTGGCCAGTTTCACAGCATAGGAATGCCTGTGCAAGGGACCTGGGAAGCATTTCTCTGAAATGCCATTGTCAGTGAAAATAGCACCCCCACCTCACAGTCTCCATGGGAAGGTAGGAGTCTAACTTTTGTGGGTGCTTTGCTGCAAGCTATAAAACTAACCTTGTCATAAAGATAGGGGATGTTTACTATTCTTTGTAAAAAACCAATTAGTAAGCACAGGTGACATAGGAAGCCCCACCCCAGGTCTTAAAAATTCTCCAGCTTATTCTTTCAGGGAAGGTGAATTCAGGATGAGTTCTGGTCTCTCTGCCTTATTTGCAATAGCCTTGAATAGTCATCTTTGCCTGTGTAACTTCAGTGCAATTTTAGCTTTGACAAAAGGAATGGAGCATCACCATTTATAGTCAAAATTAAGAGATGATTTTTCAAAAATTATAAAAAGATAGATGAAGATGCACATTAGTGATAAATGCTGAGAGAAACATAAGTTGTAAAAGTATTTTCTTTAGGGAACAGAATAAAAAACTAGGCAAATTTGGAGCAGGGGACAGGGATTTTTTATTATAAGCCTGGTAGAACTATTTTTATTTATAAATTATGAACATATATCACATGTTAAAATTTTTATAATTAAATTTTAAAGACACCAAAGCAGAAAAAATTCAGTTAATTAAGCACTAGGGAAATTAGATTAAAATAACCTCATAAAATTTAACATATATTAAATCATAGTTAAATTTGCATAATACTTTTCTCGCTTACTAATGCCTCCCTATACATTCTTTCTAATTTATGCTTCTTTCTAAAAACATTCCCAATAATAACAATGCCATCAGTTTTAATACTGTGCACTTTCTAGTGCTTTTTATTTTTCAATGTGCTCTCATATAATTTTTCATTATAATTGTATTGGGTGTCTCATTCACCAAGCTAAAAAAGCAGAAATATGTTTGAAAGAGAGAGGGAAAGAGAAACAGAAACAGGTATATCCACACCATTTCCTGAGAAAGCTACCTGTCTTTTCTTTCAGTGCATGTGTGCACACTCAGTCGCTTCAGTTCTGTCAGACTCTTTGCAAACTCATGGACTGTAGCCTGCCAGGCTTCTCTGTCCATGGGGATTCTCCAGGCAAGAATACTGGAGTGGGTTGCCATGCCTTCCTCCAGGGGATCTTCCCAACCTAGGAATCGAACCCAGGTCTTCTGCATGGTGGGCGGACTCTTTACCCATCTGAGCCACCAGGGAAGCAGAGTAAATGTTGAAATTACTCAGATGTATGAGTCCATTTAGGTGCATGTTTATCCTGTCTCACTTGTGCTTTGGGTCTAGTATCACATAACGTTAATCAATGCGCCTTTATGATAAAATTTGCCATCTTGAATCTTCAGCTTTATTTTCTAAGATTGTCTACATTATTCTTGTCCCTTTCATTACAATATATAATTTAGATTAAATTTGTCAGTTTCAAAAGCTTGAGATTTCACTTGGGTGTGCAGTTGATTTATAATCAATTGTGGACAATTAGCATCTTTAAAAGACTGACTCTACCATTCCATGGTTGTTATATTCTTCTGCCTGCTTGTGATATCTTAAATTTGTTTCAGTGGCTGGTAGTTTAACTACAAATAAAAGGTTGTGAATTTTGTAAATTTAAAATTTTGTAAGTATTGTAAGTTTTTGAAGAAAATCTGCTTTTAGTATATTAACACTTGCTAAGTAAGATTTTTAGCCACTATCTGCTTAACACTCCCAGCTCTTTCCTCTGTGGCTTAGTTTTTCCATATGCTTGGAGTCATTTAATAGTGTTCACACAGTCTGAAATATTTGCCTTTGTTTTTTACTGCATAATCACAACTCAAATGAGTAATCATTGTTGTTTGTCTGACATTATCTATTCACTCAACAAAAGGAATAAAAAGCAAATAAATGTGTTGCTTTTTTAGAATGAAGGCAAAGTAATTTATAGCAGATTTGCAAATTATATAATTAGTTCATTATTAGAAAAATAACTTGGAAGAATTTGATGCTTCTTTTTCAAATAATAAACTACAAAGATTAACAACTGTTTGTTTTATACAGTAAGTTTATGTTACTGGTATGGGTGTCCTATATGGACTTGACTATGATGTTATATTTGCCAAAGACTCAATTTTCCATATCTAAAGCTAACACAAGGAAAGCAATTTACGAGAATTTCAGATAAGTACAACTACCACATATTGGGTTTTCTAAACTCTAAGTATACTAAATTTAATGTAAACTATTCTTTCCTAATTTCTCCATTTGAAATACAATAAAAATATGTACTTTACAGGGGCAATGTTAAAATTTGGATTAAATGATATTTTAGAAACACTTAAAACCTGCCAACTACAAACATTTTATTGTACTACTGGGTAGGATCTATCAGTGGAATTCCTGTTGGTACACTTCAGCTGAATACTTCTCTAGAGGACATACTGTTTTGGAAAATGATGAAGGTAAAAATAATAAATATAGCCTTTGGAAGAAAAAAAAATACAACTTTTGTCCTTAAAACTGATGAAGTTAATACACACATTTATTAAGTCAGAAGAAGTAAAAAGTGTGCTTCACAATTTAAAACACTTAACATGAACCCATGATCTTCTAAACTTCCTTATTCCCAATTCTGATATCATTCTTATTCAACTCTGAAGCCCCTATCTGCCAATTCCTTAATTCCACCTCAAAACAAATCCTTGACTTTTGGATTTAGTACCTCTACATTTGCCTCAATACATTTATATTGTGTATTCCTTGAGTCTTTTCTAAATTAACAGAAAAAAATGGAGATTATTTTAAAGCTACTATATATAGAGAAAGATACCATACCTATGGATCTACCATTTGTGTCTATCTATGTGTGTGTGTGTGTGTGTGTGTGTGTGTATAAATAATATATATATGTAATATATTATATATATTATTTTTGTCAGAATTTGTATCTGCTTGTTTGTGTGTATGTCTGTGTACACCAAATTAAATCAAAAGACATTATAAAATGAAACCAAAGCATATATTCGGAGAAGGCAAGGGCACCCAACTCCAGTACTCTTGCCTGAAAATCCCATGGATGGAGGAGCCTGGTAGGCTGCAGTACATGGGGTCGCTAAGTCGGACATGACTGAGCAACTTCACTTTCACTTTTCATTTCCATGCATTGGAGAAGGAAATGGCAACCCACTCCAGTGTTCTTGCCTTGAGAATCCCAGGGACGGGGGCGCCTGATGGGCTGCTGTCTATGGGGTCGCACAGAGTCGGACATGACTGAAGCGACTTAGCAGCAGCAGCAGCAGCAAGGCATATATTACATGAATGATATACATGTTCATGTGTACATATGCAAATTCTATATACACATTGATTTATGTACAACCAAAGATTGAACACAAGAATTGCTTTTAAGCCCTTTGATCGGGATCTTTCTGTTTCTTGTGTTAATTCTCCACATATGATTTTTTTTTTTTCATTATACCCCACCAATAACTCTGATAACTTCTTGGGAAAAAACAATTCTTTTATTATAGGAGTCACCCAGGCAGACCACCCTGGTTTTTTGTTTTTTTTTTTTTTCCAGAAAACCAGCCTTTATGCAGGTAAATATTGCTAAGCCTTTCTATCTTTTCATTATGTGAACACTTACATGAGTTGCTATATGTAGATAGTGTTCCTAACATTTTCTAAACCTAAGTAAAGGCTTAGAATTGATTTGAGTCTAAAAGCAAGACTTTTAAATAGCCTTTCATTAATTCTCATCAGCTATAAATTCCCAAATCTTCTCTTAGTCATAATTAGCACCTTTACTTATTATAAACATCATATTTAGTTTGAAGTTGCCATTATCATATGCTCTACAAAAATAGTATTTTAAACAATTGTTATAAAGGATAAATGAATTTTAAAAGTGACCATGTATGCAACTGTATAAAGTAAGTAATATTTCTATCATGAATTACAAGAAAATGTATAGGTATTTTAATGAGAATTGGTGAATTATATTTGCATATATTTTCCAGTAGAAGTGTAATGAATTTTTTCTCAGTTAAGGTAAGTTTTATTAATGCTCTTAGATTGTCATTTTCCATTTTGGGAATCCCTATATAGATTACCTATGGATAAATAGTGTTCCTAAGTTTTTTTTAAACTGAGCAAAGCTTTAACTTAATTAGAGACTGCAAATCAGCATTCAAATAAGAAAGAATTACATTAATACAAATTGTAGATTTGAATGTTTGTGTGATACTCCCACAAAATAATCTAAAGCAAAATGCATAATACTTTTGATTTTGATAACTTGGGGAAAAAACCTTACTCTACTCTTCGATATCTATTACCCTTGAATGCAGAACTTTTATACAATATTATTTTAGTATCTTAAAATTAGTTCTATGTGCAGGCAATGTAAATTACAAATAAAAATGGATCTCTGAGATACATAGTAATATGTCCAAGGTCAAAGAGTTAATTAGTAAACAAAGCTAAATTTCGAATATATTTTTTCTTACATTCTTTGCTTTTTTTCTTTTTGAGAATGGTGGGATATTAGGGTGAATCTTAGTAACAACATAAGTATTACAATGATTTTTCTTCTTGAATGAATGAATCTTAGGATTTAGAAAACTCATAGACCAAATACAGGCTTAGACACTTACCTTGAAATTAACTCGAAATAAATTCTATGAAAGTCTGATAGACAATGTGTTTATAGCTGTCATGCACCTAGCAAATAGTTACTAGTACTGGAGGCTATGTTTCCATGTATAATGCATGAACTCTCAGGCTGTCGAATCCATGTATGTCAGAAATGCAGTCATACATTTTTTTTAAGGTTTTATGCTTTCAGAATATTCTGCATAACTCACCTTCACCTTCAGGCATCCTTGAGATGGATTCACAAAGCTGGAAGAGAAATTTGTTCATTCTAATGGCCACCCATCCCACAAGTAACATGCATCAGGAGATGAAGTTATGTAGAAAGAGCTTATTATCCTCTAGGCATATGAAAAAATTGCCTTCATTTTTTTTTCCAGCCACTGTTAAAGAGACTTAGAAACGATGATATGAGCTGTGTTGTAAATGGTCATAGAGATTAAATTAAGCATTCTACCTTGTCATGATACAAAGAACAAATAAAAGTTTCCAAATAAGGCAATTGATGTTTGTTCCCTAACTAATAACAACATAGATTTTAAGAATTCACCAAAGCATTTGATTTTTGGTTTAGCAAAATGGTTAAGAACATTGGCTCTGGTAACAGTCTCAATTCTGATCTTGCCTCTGTGCAACTTAAAATTTACAACCTTGGGCAAGCTCCTTAAGGCTACTGTCATTTAGTTTTCTCTTCAGGAAAATTGGGCTGATAATATATGCCTCATAAGTGTAAGTATTGAGTTGTTACCTTTGTAATACTTAGAGTATGCCAGGTATAAAACAAATGCTTTCAAAATTTTACTTTTTCTAATGAATATTTAGTGAGTCTCTAACTCAAATATAAGGTAGTATAAACTAAGCTGTTACATTTGTGCTCAAGGCAGAGCTGTCATTGCATACTGTAGCACATTGTCAGCTAAAAACATAAACATTGTCAAAAGAAATATAAACACAGAAAATTAAAAAGACATTTATATTCAAATATAAGATTAATGTCTTCATAGGCCAGAAATACAATAGAAACTACAGGAAGTGAGTGGGTCTGAAAGCCTCACTCTGCAGTATTCTGAGCTAGAGACATGCAGTGGAGGCCAGGAGATTATGCAGACTAAACTATACATAAGATATGGGATATTGGAGCCATCTTCACTGCTTTAGGCAAGTGTATGTTGAAGTCCTTATGAATGGTGATGAACAATAACTTGACCATTCATGTAGGCCTGATTTTATCAGAAACTGTAGGTACAAGATAAGCTAGAGCTAGTAGGAAAAGGCAAAACACGCACTTGAAAGGCAGATTTAGCTAACTCCAACAGTTTCATGATGGTTTATAAAACTATGTGTGTGTATGCGTGCTCAGTCATGTCTGACTGTTTGCAATCCCATGGACTGTAACCCACCAGGCTCCTCTGTCCATGGGATTTTCCAGGCAAGAATTCTGGAATGGGTTGCCATTTCCTTCTCCAATAATAAGTATAAGCCTATAAGACTTCATTTTAGACTGGGGACTTGTCAGATTCAGATGCAAGAATGTAAAATGGCTAACAAGAAGAAAAGAGAATAAATCAATTACACTTCAATAAGAGTTTTTAAAAAAGAAAAAATAGTAATAAAAGCAACACAAAATGAAAACATTTCCCACTCAAAATAAATCTACAAACCAAAGTTACAAAGCACATGAAGCAGCAAAGGGTTACAAACATATCCTACAAAAATCAACACAAGACATGAATTTATTTAAGATGAACTTAATTTTTAGGATCAATATAAGATTTAAAACATGCATAATTATGAAACTCAAATTCACAAAGACCATAAAAATAAATAGGAAACCAATACAGTTGGATATGATGGAAGAAGAAATAAGAATAAAAAATATAAACAATGAAATCAGTATTTAGTAGAAAATGTAATTTTTTAATTTTCTCTTATGAAGAGATAATTAGTGAATTGAAACATAATATTTAGCAATTAACTCAGAATTTATTACAGAGAGCTAAAGATACAAAATAAGGAAAAGGTAAGAGGAATGACTAGGCTGTACCTGCATTCTTAAGTAAGAATTTCAGAGAATGTAAGAAATATCAGAGTTACAAAGTTTAAAGAGATAGTTATCAAGAGTTTAGCAGAAGTAAAAATCAGAGAGAGAAATTAATATCAAGTGCAGGATAAATGTAAGTATAAATCCACAAGAACACATGCTGTAGAATCACTGACGGAAAAACACATATAAAAGAAGAAAACCTTAAAAATAAAAAACTATGAGAGGAAACTGATTATTTACAAAGGAACTGCATGTAGACTACAGCAGACAGATGAACAGTGCATCAGTTTCATTTATCTAATACTCAAATATTTATCAAGTTCCTACTGCTGGCCTGACACTGGAATCCATGCCCTGGAGAGAGTATGAAGAAGAGACAGCAATCTCTGCTGTCATGGAACATATTACATTCTAGTTGGAGAACAAAAATTAATAGTATGGGTATATATATATACACACACATTCTAGGCCAGATAACTGAATCCAGCATGTAAAAAATAAGCCATTACAAAATGGTAGGGAAAATATATTTTCAGGCATATGAAAATGAAGTTTATATTTTAAAAATTGCCAAATAAAGATTAACCACATTATAAGAATGTACATATTTAAAATCTACTGAGCCACAATATCAAGAAAGACAGAAAAAATATTTGGTCACTCTGGCAAATACAGAAAGAAAATCATTAAAATGCAGTTATTTTTCATAAGGCTTTAAAATGTCTAAACTATGTAGTTTTTGAAGACCATAAAGTGATGAAATTCTGGCTTAGATGACCAAACTCTTAACTTTATAGCATTATAAAACATACATCTGACATTGATGTTAAGGTATTAAAACAGAATCTGTGGACCACAAATAAATTAGGCTTCTATTAAATAGAATAAAGAAAATATGCATTAAAGAGAAACACACATGCAAACATTTTTTTCTTTATTTTTATTTTTTAATTGAAATCGTTGATTTATAACATATTAGTTTCAGGTATACATCATTTTTTAAAGGTAATTACACAGAATCAAGTTACTCATGATAGAAGAGGCTGAGAAACTAGTCAGGAGACACTGAAGCTATCTTAATAAAATAATAGTAATGACAATAATCAAAATAATGCAGGGAAGCAGAAAGTCATGACTGTCCCCAGAGCTGGAGGTCAAACAGAGCAGAGGGACTAGAATCAACCTGCAGAAGTTAAGCACTCTGGACCTAACAGGAACTGGCCCTGTAAAGAGACGCAGCTGCTCCCAGTGACATGTCCCAAGCAGAAGACGAAGGGAAAACATGAGTCCTCTCCCTTTCAGTTTCCTCTCCATGTTTTTACGCAGCCTGAAAAAGGCTGTCACTAGGACTCACAGGAGTCAGCCCCCATTTCAAACAGAAATGAGAACCAGAAAAGTTAAGAAATGTGTCTCAGAGCAAGCAGTGCTACAAGAAAAGAAGACAAAGCTCATAAATTTATACTATATGCACAAGACCAAGTTCACATTACTGAAAATCTAAACGTGAATAGTAAAACTTCAAAGGTATCAGATAAAACAGTATCGTTATAATATTTTCTGGGAAAGTTTTCTTAAAACAGAACTGTGCAAATCATAAAATATTGATTCATTTTACTATATTCTAAAATTTACTTTATGGCATAAACAAAAAAATATATATGTGTGTGTATATATATATTAGAAGAAACGAAAAAATATATATGTGTGTGTGTGTATATATATATATATATATATATATATATTAGAAAAAACCTTTTCAATGCATCTAACTCCTAATGCATCTAACTCACTGCTGCTGCTGCTAAGTTGCTTCAGTCATGTCCGATTCTGTGTCACCCCATAGACGGCAGCCCACCAGGCTCTCCCGTCCCTGGGATTCTCCAGGCAAGAATACTGGAGTGGGTTGCTATTTTCTTCTCCAGTGCATGAAAGTGAAAAGTGAAAGTGAAGTCACTCAGTGGTGTCTGACTCCTAGCGACTCCATGGACTGCAGCCTGCCAGGCTCCTCCATCCATGGGATTTTCCAGGCAAGGGTACTGGAGTGGGTTGCCATTACCTTCTCCGGAATTACTCTCTGGAATATGGCAAATCCTAAAAATTAACGAGAGGGGCTTCTCAGGTGGCACAGTGTTAAAGAATCTGCCTGCTAATACAGCAGATGAAGGTTTCATTCCTGGGTCAGATAGATCCCCTGGAGAGGAAAACGGCAAGTCACTCCATTATTCTTGCCTGGGAAATCCCATGGACAGAGGAGCTTGGTGGTTAAACTCCATGGGGTCTCAAAGAGTGAGATATGACTGAGTGACTGAGCATACACAAACAAATTACTGAGAAGAGATAAATAGCCTAAGAGATAAATGACCAAAGATGAAGGAAATCCAGTATTCCAATAAAATATAAGAACACATTTATACTACAATATACAGTCATCCCCCACTCATCAGATGATTAGCCTCAATTAATATTATTGAAAATGCACTTCAACAAATGCTCATAAACTTTTGGTAGGAATGTCAGAATTACTATTATGAACAATTTAGTATTGGTAAATAAAAATGAACTAAGGCATAGAAAAATTATATTATTTGCCTATGATTCACAGTTAGTATGTGGGGAACATGGATTTTAATTCCAGTTGTGATCTTAAATTTCCATGACTATATTCAATAAAGGGCTTCCCTGGTGGCTCTGACAGTAAAGAATCTGCCTGCAATGCAGGAGACTTGGGTTCCATCCTTGGGTTGGGCAGATCCCCTGGAGAAGAGAATGGCTACAGACTCCAGTATTCTTGCTTGAAGAATTCCATGGACAGAGGAGGTTAACAGGCTATAGTCCTTGGGGTCACAAAGAGTCAGACAAAACTGAGCAACTAACACTTTCCCTTTCATATTCTACACAGCTATGATGATAAATAAGAATATTTATTGTAATGAGCAGTAACTTACTGAAATGATCACTGAACTGTTGAAAAAGTTTGTTTACCAAGTTAAGAGATGTGTATGCATGGGTAGAATCATTTTGAAGAAGGTGTAAACTGAGGCAACTCTATTAATCAGAAAATATTCTGATTTTCAGGTGGATAAGCATTTTTGTGACCAACCTAGATAGCATATTCAAAAGCAGAGACATTACTTTGTCAACAAAGGGCCATCTAGTCAAGGCTATGGTTTTTCCAGTGGTCATGTATGGATGTGAGAGTTGGACTATAAAGAAAGCTGAGTGCAGAAGAATTGATGCTTTTGAACTTTGATGTTGGAGAAGACTCTTGAGAGTCCCTTGGACTGCAAGGAGATCCAACCAGTCCATCCTAAAGGAGATCAGTCCTGGGTGTTCATTGGAAGAACTGATGCTAAAGCTGAAACTCCAATATTTTGGCCACCTGGTGTGAAGAGCTGACTCATTTGAAAAGACCCTGATGCTGGGAAAGGTTGAGGGCAGGAGGAGAGGGGGATGACAGAGGATGAGATGGTTGGATGGCATCACCTACTCAATAGACATGGGTTTGGGTAGACTCCCAGAGTTGATGATGGACAGGGAGGCCTGTCATGCTGTGGTTCATGAGGTCACAAAGAATCGGACACGACTGAGGGACTGAACTGAACTGAAGCATTTTCCATTCATTTTATTTTCTTTTTTATACAATTTTAAAGATTATTTTCCATTTACAGTCATTACAAAATATTGGCTATATTCCCTGTGTTGTATTAGACAGTCTGTCGTATGCCCAATATTTGTATTCCCCATATCCAACTCCACTCCTAAGTTTCCCCTCTCCCACACTGGTAACTGTTAGCTTGCTCTCTGTACCTGGGTCTTGCTTCTTTTTTGTTATATTCATTAGTCTGTTGTATTTTTACACTCCACATATAAGTGATATCCTACAGTATTTGTATTTCTAATTTATTTAACTTAGCATAATGCCCTCCAAGTCCATCCATGTTGCTGAAAATGGCAAAAAATTTCATTCTTTTTATCATTATATTGTGCTAAGTCACTTCAGTTGTGCCTGACTCTGTAACCTAAATGTCTTTCAACAGATGGATGGTATAACATGTAGTATATTATATACCCCTTCTTTGTCCTCCCATCTATTGATGAACAGTTAGGTTACTTCCATATCTTGATAATAGTAAACAATGCTATGATGAACATTGGGGTACATGTATCTTTTCAAATTAGTGTGTTTGTTTTTTTGGGAGTGGTGCATATATACTTAGGAATGGAATTGCTGGGTCATATGGTAGTTCTATTTTCCATTTTTTGAGAAACCTCCATAATGTTTCCCACAATGACTCTCCCAATATACATTCCCACCAACAGTGTATAAATTTATCTTTTCTCCTCTTCCTTGCCAATTTTTATTTGTATATATATTTTTCTATTATAACCATTCTGAAACAGGTGTGAGGTGATACCTAATTGTGGGTTTTTATTTGTATTCCCTGATAATTAATTATGTTGAATATCTTTTCAAGTGCCTGTTGGTCATCTGTATGTACTCTTTGGAAAAATGTCTAATTAGGTCTTCTGCCAAATTCTCTCTTTTTTAAAATAATGTTAAGTTATATGAGCTGTTTATATGTGTTCAATATTAATCCCTTATCAGCTTCATTTGTAAGTATCTTCTCCCATTTGGTATGTTGCCTTTTTGTTTTATAGATGGTTTTCTTTGGTGTGCAAAAGCTTTTATGTTTAATAGGTCTTATTTGTTTGAGCCTTTATTTATTACTTTATGAAACAGATCCAAAGGAAAAAAGAAAGATTGTTGTAATTTATGTCAGAGTCTTATGCCTATGCTTTCTTTCCTCTAGAAATTTTTTTAGCATATGGTCTTTCATTTAAGTCTTTAATCCATTTTGAGTTTATTTTGTAGGTAGTGTTAGAGAATGTTTTAATTTCATTCTTTTACAGGCAGCTGTCCAGTTTTTCCAGCACCATTCATTGAAGAGACTTTCTTCTTGCCATTGTATAGCATTGCCTCCTTTGCATAGATTGGGCTTTCTATTCTATTCCATTAATCTGTGTGTCTGTTTTTGTGCCAGTATCATACTGTTTTGATTACTGTATCGTTGTAGTATAGTCCAAGTCTGGTACTGTGATTCCTCCATCTCTGTTCTTCTTTGCAGGATTTGGCTATTTGGGGTATTTTGTGTTTCCATACACATTTTAAAATTATTTGTTCTAGTTTTTTCTGAAATGTTATTGTTATTTTGATAAAGATTGCATTGAATCTGTATATTGCCTTGGGTATTATGGTCATTTTAACAATAATGGTTCTTTCAGTAAGGAGACAGTATATCTTTCCATTCATTTGTGTCATTTTCAATTTCTTTTATAGTGTCTTATGGTTTTGGAGGACAGGTCTTTTGCCTTCTTATGTAAGTTTATGCCAAAATTCTCAACAAAATACTAGCAAACCAAATCCAACAATACATTAAAAGGATCAGACACCATGGCCAAGTGGGATTTGTTTCAGGGATGTAAGTATTTTTTTTTTTTTTAATATCTGCAAAGCAATTAACATGATACATCACCTTAACAAACTGAAGAATAAAAATCACATGATCATCTCAATAGATACAGGAAAAGATTTTAATAAAATTTAACATCAATTTATGAGAGAAACTTTCCAGAAAGCAGGCATAGAGTGAACGCTTCTCAACATAATAAAGGCCATATATGGCAAACCCACAACTAATGTCATACTCAGTGGTGAAAAGCTGAAAGCATTTTCTCTAAGATAAGGAACAAGGCAAGGATATCTGTGTGTATCACTTTAAAAAAAAATCACCATTTTATTTATTTATTTATGGCTGTGCTGGGTCTTCATGACTGCACAGGCTTTTCTCTAGTCACAGAGTGTGGGGGCTACTCTTCTTTGTGATGTGAGATCTTACCATTCTGAGGGCTTCTCTTGTTGGGGAGCATTGGCTCTATAGCACATAGACTTTGATAGTTGTGGTTTCCTAGCTCTAGAGCA
Source organism: Budorcas taxicolor (assembly GCF_023091745.1). Classification (NCBI taxonomy): domain Eukaryota; kingdom Metazoa; phylum Chordata; class Mammalia; order Artiodactyla; family Bovidae; genus Budorcas; species Budorcas taxicolor. The sequence goes on along the minus strand of NC_068923.1, from coordinate 63,469,142 downwards.
CAGTCTCAATAGTTGTGACACATAGATTCATTTGCTCTGCTGCATGTGGGATGTTCCAAGAGCAAGAATAGAATCTGTGTCTACTGCATTGGCAGGCAAGTTCTTCAACACTGAACCATGAGGGAAGCCCTATTTGTACCACTTTTATTCAACATAGTTTTGGAAGTCCTATCCATAGCAATAAGAGGAGAAAAAGAAATAAAAGGAATCCAAATTGGAAAAGAAAAAGTAAAACTGTCAGTGTTTGCAGATGACATGTTACCCTACATAGGAAATCCTAAAGATGCTACCATTAAACTACTAGAGCTTATCAATTAATTCAGTAAAGTTTCAGGTACAAAAATAATTTAAAGTAATTATGTTGCCTTTTAGGATATTACCAATGAACTATCAGGAAGAGAAATTAAGGTAACTATCCTATTTACCATCACATCAAAAAGAATTAAAAAAACTCAGAAAAAATCTACCTAAGGAAGGATTTTCTACTAATAAAATTCTCCTCAATGAAGTTACATGGAAGTCTTAATATTTCTCCAGAACCAATTCCTGCCTGTATATTTTGCATGTCACACATGTTCTAATTAAATGTCATAGCTCCCTTACTTCTATGCCCTTCTTCTCATCTCTGGGACTAGGTTTTTTAGAAGTTGTGTGATTCTAATGGCTATCAGATTTTCTTGTTTGTTTTGTGTGTGTGTGTGTGTGTGTGTGTGTGTGTGTGTGTGTGTTTTAACCTAACTGTAAGGTCTCTCGTACACTGTGTTTTATATTTCCAGTCATATATTAAATATGTTTCCTTCAAAAAGTCTGTTTCTGGTGGCTATCCTTCCTTCCTCACTAAAAATACTGACATATTTTAACAGACTATGAAAATACAGAATCTTTCATGCTCTGGTAGTTTCTTAAGACATCTTGGGTTCTATGAGATTATTTCGTTCATGCAATATTTTTGCCTTCGATCATATCATATTCCAGGAAAGTTATCTTAAAATCAAAACTGAGCAGAAATAAGTTACACAAAAATCTCTAACAGGTCTATTTTCTGTCAAGAAATGGAGAAAACAATCCATTTGTCACTAAGCACTTCCCTTACCATTAATTCACATGAACCATGTTTTTGTAACCATACTGGGGTTTCCTAAGCCCTATGGATTGCAATAAAACGTGTGTATAAAATCCTGTTAAGGATAAGAACTTGACCACATGTATTTACTAAGAGTGTTTTCAGCTCTATCTGTCATTGTATATTTCTCTCAACTAGCCATTTAATTCAGTTCAGTTCAGTTCAGTCGCTCAGTCGTGTCTGACTCTTTGTGACCTCATGAATTGCACCATGGCAGGCCTCCCTGTCCATCACCATCACCCGGAGTTCACCCAAACTCATGTCCATCGAGTTGATGATGCCATCTAGTCATCTCATCCTCTGTTGTCCCCTTCTCCTCCTGACCCCAATCCCTCCCAGCATCAGAGTCTTTTCCAGAGTCAACTCTTTGCAGGAGATGGACAAAGTATTGGAGTTTGAGCCTCAGCATCAGTCCTTCCAATGAACACCCAGGACTGGTCTCCTTTAGGATGGACTGGTTGGATCTCCTTGCAGTCCAAGGGACTCTCAAGAGTCTTCCCCAACACCACAGTTCAAAAGCATCAATTCTTTGGTGCTCAGCTTTCTTCATAGTCCAACTCTCACATCCATACGTGACTACTGAAAAAACCATAGCCTTGACTAGACGGACCTTTGTTGGCAAAGTAATGTCTCTGCTTTTAAATATTCTATCTAGGTTGGTCATAACTTTCCTTCCAAGGAGTAAGTGTCTTTTAATTTCATGGCTGCAATCCCCATCTGCAGTGATTTTGGAGCCCCCCAAAATAAAGTCTGACACTGTTTCCACTGTTTCCCTGTCTATTTCCCATGAAGTCATGGGACCAGATGCCATGATCTTCATTTTATGAATGTTGAGCTTTAAGCCAACTTTTTCACTCTCCTCTTTCCCTTTCATCAAGAGGCTCTTTAGTTCCTCTTCACTGTCTGCCATAAGGGTGGTGTCATCTGCATATCTGAAGTTACTGCTATTTCTCCCAGCAATCTTGATTCCAGCTTGTGCTTCTTCCAGCCCAGCGTTTCTCATGATGTACTCTGCATATAAGTTAAATAGGCAGGGTGACAATATACAGCATTGACATACTCCTTTCCCCATTTGGAATCAGTCTGTTGTTCCATGTCCAGTTCTAACTGTTGCTTCCTGACCTTTATACAGGTTTCTCAAGAGGCAGATCAGGTGGTCTGGTATTCTGTTGATACTAATTGCATTAAGCAATGGCTTTAGAAAAATAATGACACTGACAGTAGGCCACATTCCCTGCCCTGCTACAGTATACATTTTCAGATTATCTACTTGCATGGCATAAATTCACTTGTTCATGATATTTTATATATTATTTCTATGGTTAGCAAAAATATTAACATTTATTAATATTTAATATTAATATTCTAAATATCTACATAAATTTTTTTAGTTTCAGAAAAATTTGCAGAAACACTTTTCTGTTTGTAAATAATCATACATACTATCAATAAAGTTGGAAAATATACAAAATTATTAATTATGATTTATTGATTTGTAATTAAGTCATTCAAGAGTGTATAACTCTACCTTAGCAAGTGACCTAGAAGGCAACTCATTTTTAATTCAAATTGTTTGCCAAAAAATTGTACAAGTAAGATAATTTGTATTTAGATTTTCATTCATATAAATGCAAAATATCCCTTTAACATTAAATATATCATTCTAAATGCAATTTGTTTTTTGGTTAAGGATTGCCACATTATGTGTTTATTTAACTTTAGGATGAAATGTTCTGAGCAGTCTTGTATCTTATCTTCATGTCATGAATCTGAAGGTAAGCTGACCTCCTCTGTTATGAGATTACTTTAGAGCCAGCAGGAATAAGTTCCCTGTGGTGAGCATTTGGCTCATGACAGACTTGTTTTCTGTGGATTCTGTGGATTCTTAGCAGGGTGGGAAGCAACTGGAACAGGCAGAATCATCCCATTTGACAAGAAACTCACCTTATATAATTTAGTGTTCAATACAAATATGAAATTGTCATTTTTTTCTCATAAAATATAATCATATCACATAACTAAAGAATGTCTATTTCATTGACCTCACTGATGAGTAATATTATGTCTTTTGAAGTTGTAAAAAGGAAGAACATTAATCATTAGCCTATTTGGTCACTTTTTTTAAAAGTTCTGATGCAAATATGTTTATCTCTATTATAAAAATTTTATTGATGTTGTTTTTAATGGGAAACCACTGAATATCTGCTAAATTTTATTTCTGATATTATGTGTGGCATTTTTTAAAGTATTGCTCATTAATTAGAAGAAGAATAAACAGTCAAGCTTTGGAATCAAACAGAATTAAGTTTAATTTTATCTCTGCCACTTAAGCCAGACATTTCTTCATTTGAAAAACACCACCATAGTTAATATTGGCACACTGTAGTGCTGTGAGATTTAAATAGGAGGATATAAATTCAGCACTTAGCATAATGAATGGTATCCATAAACACAAGCTATTAGTGGAGTTATTATATTTCCTCTTAATAACAGATTAAAAAAAAACATATATGCATATTTGTAGAGACACTTTAACTTTTAGCTGACATTCAAACCATATTTTAAATATAGATGACTGAACATATGGTTCCATTTATATATAGATAGAGAGAGAGATAGTAACAATGACAGATTAATTTATTTGATAAAAAATTAAAAAAGACTACATGGATAACTAAAAATGTAATTGTAGACCTCCAGATTCATGAACAAATATTTTAATCATTAGGCCACTCAACCTTTATATCATGCTAAAAACATGATATAAGCATTTTGTACTAAGGGATTATTTAAATTAGCCTTCTTTGGCCTACTAAAGGGCTTAAGTTAACTTGTAGCTTAATTTTAGAAAGTATAGCCAGTCTTTAACTTGTAAATGTACATTCTTCTTTAATTTTGTAGATTTTGGAATATTTTCCTATAGAAATAACATTGTAAACATATCTTGCTATTTTCCAGAACTAACCCTGAAAAGTCAATGTATTCAATGATATCACTGAATTATAGTAACAACAGTATTAATCTCATTTCTCATTTCTGTACAAAGGTGATATAAAAGATGGGGAGATGGAAGGAGCTTGGCTTTTTCCTCACCCTATCTCATCAAGCAGCATGAACGGAGCATCTCCTCCTCAGTTTCCTTCTCTCTTTCCTCCTCACCCTCCTACTTTTTCTTCACTTCAGCATTGTTGTTATCACTTTAATGTGACTCTATTCTTTGACTCATTTTCCATCCATATATAAACCCCTGCCACTTCTGGTGCTATCTTCTTCTAACTTAATAAACCCACACCTCTGAAGTGTTCCCTTTACCTTAATACCAAACCTACTGTGTACCCCAAAGCACCTCCAGTCTCCCAAAGTATGTTTTTTGTCTCCCTCACATAGAAGAAAAATCCCACTAGGCAAATCTAAAATAGGAAACCCTGTGCCTGAAATTAATTCTTGATGAAAGGAGGAAGGATTTTAGTCCATTAACTTTTCTAGGGGTATTTTACACTTAGAAAGGAATTCTTATCCAGTCAATTGATTCTGTAAATATTAATATTTTAGAAACTCTAATATAAATGATGTGACTGTGGCCAAGAAGGCTTGGGAGAGTAATTTATTGGCATTAAGAGCACCAGAAGCCAGCCCAGGTTCTTTGAATGTCTGTTCCTAGGGACCTCCCTAAGCCCTTCCTGCTTTCCACAGATTTGTCTACTGTGCTTGGCATAGGAAGCAAAAGATGTTGATTATACAGGGGCACAGGGATTCTTTTGGGAAAATACATATTTAGGGCAGTCAATCAGGGAAAATAACTGCAGGGACCCAAGAGCAAGAGGTCGTGAGAGAACAAGAGGCAGACGGCATTCATTTGCATCCTGACTGGTGGGTTGAGGAAATGCTATTTACATATATAAACAGAAGTTTCTTCAGGGAATTAAGTTTCTTTCACAGTCAGTTATTAAATGTTTATTTCACTCATTCTTTCAATCACTCATTCAATAATTATTTATCTAGCTCCTCTTGTGTGCTCTGTACTAAGGTGATTAAAACAGACAGAGTCTGACTTTCAGAGATCACAGAGTCTAATGGGGGAGAAGGATAACTAAACCATTTTTAAGGAAAGTTTTTATTTTGAATAGTTTCAGATTTGCAGGGAAAATGGAACCACAGTGCAGAAAGCTTCCATATACTCCACATCCCATTTCTCCCATTATCAACATCTTACATTAGTATGTGCATTTATCACAGTTAATAAGTCAATACTGATAAATTGTTATTAACTAAGGCCCTTAGCTTATTCCTATATTCTTAGATATTATTGAATATATTATTTCTGGTCCAGGATCCCATGCAGGGTATCACATCCATTTACTGTCGTGTCTTGGGCTAAATTTGATTAGGAGAATTTCTCAGACTTCTTATTTTCCATGACCTTGATTGTTTGAGGAATAATAAATATTTTGTAGGGTTTTCTTTATTGGAATTAATCTTCTATTTTTCCATAATTTATCCAGGGGATGTGGGTTTTGCAAACACCACAGAGATTAAATTATCATTTTTATCACATCATATGAAAGGACCTCACTGTCAACATGACAGTAGTATTGCTAACTTAATCATTTGCTGAGTCGGTGTTTGTCAGATTCTTCACTATAAAGTTAATCTTTTTATCACTTTTCCATACTGTACTGTTTAGAAGAGATCACTATAAACAGGTTTTTAAATATAAAATGTGTAGAGTGATAAGACAGAAGGTACAGAAAGTTGTGAAAATACACATAAGGATGAAATAACATAACCAATGGCAACAAAAAAATTCCTTCTTATGAAATCATGCTTAAATTATATCTGAGATGGAAATTCATTAGCCAAAGAAAGCATAAAAGAGGGGGACAATAACAATTTTGTTATCTAAGGTCAACTTAAGCTCAAGATCTGTCTGAATAGTTTTATATCACAGATAATTTGCATGTTGAGTTTCTACCTACATAGAATATTGTACCAAAGGGATGAAGATAAACTTATGAAATGTATGTAGGATTGGCCAAATATATTTTTCTATTTATTTACTATAGCCTTTAGGATTCAACCGAATTAATGTAAGCTTTTGGCAAGTGTTTCTACTCAATTCTATTCTTTGTAATCTTTTAGAGGCTGATGTTAATGCTGGTATTTAGAAAGAAAGGCTAATAATTACTAGGGAGGGAAAATCATTCCTCCTGTAAAAAGGGGGTGGGTGCTAAAGGTGAAGGTGGCTTAAATACATTGCTCTGGTTTATTTATATTTAAACCCAGAAATCAGAGATGAGTATCATGGACAAATACAAACAGCACAAATGTGTAGTTGTCAAAATGGTCAATTGTTCAGTCACTTAGCAGTTATTATTCAGAGTCTACTATGGAACATTACAGTTTATTTATTGGAGTTCGTATGATGAGCATAATAAACTCAAGTACTTTAATGGTCAAGTTGGTTTTCACATAGTCCTCCTCAACTACTTATATAGACTTAAGACAATTTAGGCTAAACAGATCGCTTCTCAAATTTGTGCAGAACAGCAATGTAATGGCATATAACATGTTTTCTTAAAATTTCTGTTGATGTTTTTCAGTCACCAAGTCATGTCTGACTTTTTGTGACCCCACGAACTGCAACATGCCAGGCTTCCCCGTCTATAAAGAATATATCTTATCTATATATTCTGGGTTATTTCTCCCAGAAATCTTGATTCCAGCTTGTGAGTAATCCAGCCCAGCAATTCGCATCATGTGCTCTGCATATAAGTTAAATAAGCAAGGTGACATTATACATCCTTGATGGACTCCTTTCCCAATTTTGAATCAGTCCATTGTTCCATATCCAGTTCTGTTTCTTCTTGTCCTACATACAGGTTTTTCAGGAGGCAGGTAATGTGGTCTGGTATTCCCATCTCTTTAAGAATATTCCAGTTTGTTGTGATCCATACAGTCAAAGGCTTTAGTGTAGTCAATGAAGCAGAAGTAGATTTTTATTATTATTATTATTCCCTTGCTTTTTCTATGAGCCAACAGATGTTAGCAATTTGATCTCTGGTTCCTCTGCCTTTTCTAAATCCAGTTTGTATATTTGGAAGCTCTCGGTTCACTGTACTGTTGAAGGATAGCTTGAAGGAGTTTTGAGCATAATCTTGCTAGCCTGTGAAATGAGTGCAATTGTACGGGAATTTGAACATTCTTTGGCACCGTCTTTCTTTGGAATTGGAATGAAAAGTGACCTTTTCCAGTTCTGTGGCCACTGCAGAGTTTTCCAAATTTTCTGGCATAATCAGTGCAACACTTATTATAGGATTTGAGATAGCTCAGCTGGAATTCCATCATCTCCACTAGCTTTTCTGTAGTAATGCTTCCTAAGGCCGACTTGAATTCATACTCCAATATGTCTGGCCCTAGGTGAGTGACTACACCATTGTGGTTATCTCAGTTATTAAGAGCTTTTTAGTACAGCTCTTCTGTGTATTCTTGCCAATTTTTCTTAATCTCTTCTGCTTCTCTTAGGTCTTTGCCTTTTTGTCCTTTATTATGCCCATCTTTGCATGAAATTTTCCCTTGGTATCTCCAGTTTTCTTAGAGTTCTCTATTCCTTATATTCTATTATTTTCCTCTATTTCTTTCCTTTGTTCACTTAAAAATACTTTCTTATCTTTCTTTGCTGTTCTCTGGAACTATGCATTCAGTTGGATATATCTTTCCCTTCTCCTTTGCCTTTTGCTTCTCTTCTTTTTTCCACTATTTGCAAGGCCTCCTCAGACAACCAGTTTGCCTTCTTGCATTTCTTTTTCTTTGGGATAATTTTGGTTACCGGTTCTTGTACAATGTTACAAACCTCTGTCCATAGTCTTCAGGTACTCTCTCTACCAGATCTAATCCCTTGGATCTGTTTGTCACCTCTACTGACTAATCATAAAGGATTTTATTTAGGCCATACCTGAATGGCCTAGTGGTTTTCTCTACTTTCTTCAAAGTCAGCCTGAATTTTGCAATAAGGGGCTGATGATTTGTGCCACAGTCAGCTACCAGTCTTGTGTTTGCTGACTGTAGAGAGCTTCTCCATGGTTGGCTGCAAATAATATAATCAATCTAATTTAGGTACTGACCATCTGATGATGCCCATGTATAGAATCATCTCTTGTGTTGTTGGAAGACAGTGTTTACTATGAGCTGTGCATTGTCTGGGCAAAACTCTGTTAGCCTTTTCCCTGCTTCATTTTGTACCCCAAGGTCAAACTTGCCTGTTACTCCTGGTATTTCCTGGATTCTTAAAATATCATCCTCTAAAACCTTCTTCAGAATTAATTGGTCTGGCATGGGTTATGGAAGATAGAAAAAAAGAGAGAAAACATACAACAGACACAAAGAACAAGAATTTCTATGGGACAGGGCTGAGAAAATGAATTTTTGAATAAGTTCACTAGGTGATCACAAAACACCAAATCTTGACTCCCAAAACTGGATCTCGAAACACAGCAATAGCAAGAAAGAAGAAAGAAAACAGAGGGTAGTGGAAAAGTAGAGAAAAGGAGAAAAAATATTTCATTAATTAATAACAGGCATATTCAAAGCTCCAAAATATTTAAAATCATAAAGGTGTTTAGGTCTCCTAAGGTGCTTAAGTGCATATGGAACCATAGCTGTTTTTTTCATCATTGGAAGAATAGAAATATTTAAATTCAGTGAGCAGGGGTATAGGTGTACTCTGGCAAACAGAGAGCAAACAGAAGATATTGAAATGTTAATATTCTCTAAAATATTCTTTATATTCTAAAATGCTAGTGGAAAGTTAAGTATGCATAATTCAAAGAAGTTTCCATGTGTACTCAAAATTTATTTCTATGCATATACAGTTATGCACATATTGCAAATTCTCTCCATTCAAATTCACATCTGTTTTAAAATTCAGACTTAGTGAGAGAACTGGTTAAGGCTTTTTAAAACTCCACATGACCATTTATTCCCACAGATAAGCCTTTTGTCCTGACTCTCCTTTAGCTCTTCCCCTTTTACTTTCATTTCTCCCTTCATAGGCTTCATAGTCTTCATAGGCATCTGTGGAATCCTTTATGTCTTCCAAATGAGAGCTCTTGCCCCTGGCCTGGAGGCTTGCCCTCAATTGTTCTTTTGGCCTATACCTAACTTGTGTCAGAAGCATTTATGGAGTTTATGTTCTGAATCAATTCTGTGCTATCCTAGTCTGATATTTTCATTCTTTTAAAAAACAATACTAAGCATTATCTGTGGCATATTACAAACTCAATACTAAAAATGAAGACATCTGATTATCAGCTGTTATTGTTCAGTTGTAAAGTCGGGTCCAAATATTAATGACCCCATAAACTGCAGCACTCCAGGCTTCCCTGTCCTTCACTATCTCCCAGAGTTTGCTCAAATTCACGTCTGTTGAGTCAGTGATATAATCAAACTGTCTCATCCTCTGTCTCCCTCTTGTGCCTTCAATCTTTCCCAGCATCAGAGTCTTTTCCAGAGTCGGCTCTTTGCATCAGTTGGTCAAACTGTTGGAGCTTCAGTCCTCCCAGTAAATATTCAGAGTTGATTTCCTTTGGGATTGGTTGCTTTGATCTTCTTCCTGTCCAAGGGACTCTCAAGAGTCTTCTCCAGCACCACAGCATCAATTCTTCAGTGCTCAGCCTTCTTTATGGTCCATTCTGACATCTGTACATGACTACTGGAAAAATCATAGCTGTCACTAGCTATATGGACCTTTTTTGGCAAACTGATGTCTTTGCTTTTTAATATGTTATCTAGGTTTGTCAGAGCTTTTGTTCCAAGGCGCAAGTGTCTTTTAATTTCTTGGCTGCAGTCACAGTCCCCAGTGATTTTGGAGCCTAAGAAAATAAAATCTGTCACTGTTTCCATTGTTTCCCCATGTATTTGCTATGAAGTGATGGGACTGGGTGCCATGATCTTGTCTGAATGCTATGTTTTAAGCCAGCTTTTTCACTCTCCTCCTTCACTTTCATCAAGAGACTCTTTAATTCCACTTCACTTTCTGAATCAGTTTGCACTATTATTCCTATGTTTTTCTATCTTTAAAACTCATTCAGAACCACAATCTCTCAGGACTTAAGCCTAGTTTAACTGATTAATCTCATCAGGGACTCTAATCCATATTCAATCAGTATACCCCACAGAGCCACATGGTCCAAGGACCATTTATATTACAATCATTTGGGTATGTAGAGTTATATGTAAAAATTGCAGAGCCATGTACCACATCCTAGAAATACTGAATCAAAGTCTCTCAATGTAGAACATGAAATTGTGATTTTATGAAAGTTAGCTAAATATTAACGTTCTGTTGTATACTGTGTTTTATTGCTTGATTCTGTCAAACTCACCTACAGAAGGGTTAGACTTTAGAACCAGCAAACAATTGGCAGACAAAATTAGAATCTAAAGTTTTCCAAATTCCAAAGTAGTAATGTTTTCCATGCTTTTTGCTACTTTTCAAAAGACAAATTATTCCTGCTATAGAATTTTGTAAAGATGGTCATAGTGCAGCTTTTTAGGGATAGGAATACTATTACTGGAAATTTCATCTTGTAAATTTCACTATTTTAGACAGGGTCAAAAGTAGGATAAAGAGGATGAAGGGAGTGAGACACTTAACTTACTTCACATGTAAAATTTAAAGGAATATTAAAAAAGCTCAGTAATTCAGATAAATACCATTTTAATGCAACATTTAAAAAAAATCAAAGTTAATGTAAAAATATTACTGATTACCAAAATATCAAAACTTTAAAGACATGATCCATATTAGTAATTTTTCCTTCTGACTCAGGGTCTAATATGGCTTGACATTACATTGACTGTAGAAGCACATAATTTAAACTGCTCCATTATTTTGGGCACATATGTATAAAAAGACACAGCTTCTTTCTATAAGCAGTTTAAATAGTTGTTGAGAAACAGACAATTCAGCATAACATGACTGGAAAGGTCATTATTCTACCTTAAGAACTTAAGCATGCCTGTCACGGACAGAGTTGTATTTCCCCCCAAATTCTTATGTTGAAGATCTAACGCCTGTATGTTTTAATGTGGCTGAATTTGGAAATAGGAATTTTAAATAGGTGATTAAGTTAAAACCCATAGGATAGGGCCTAATCCAATATGACTGATTTCCTTAAAAGAGGAAATTAAGATACACAGAGAGATATACCAAGGAAATGTGCACACAAAAGAAAGACCTTGTGAGGACACAGAAAAGAGGCAGCTGTCAGCAAGTCAAGGAGAGAGGCCTCAGGAGAAACCTATTCCAATTTCTTGTTCTTGCATTTCCAGCCTTCAGAACTGTGAGAAAATACGTTTCTCTTGTTTAAGCCTTCCCAGTCTGTTATTTTGTTATGGCAGCTCAAGCAGGTTAGTAAAATGCCTACTTGTTTGGTTGTGGTAATGGTGGGAAGGCAAGTGTTTCAATGTTTGAATGATGGATAAAGTTAGTAAGCAAATAAAATTAATGAATGTGCTCCAAGCCATTGTATTTGTATTTCATGACCTTACTCTGTCATTAAGCATATGGCATATCACCAATGAATTTATATCAAAAATTTAAAACACGATGTATATACAATTAAGTGGAACCTTTTATCAGTTTTGTATTCAAAATGAGATATTTTGTTTCCCTTGATGCTGTAGTATGTGCTCTGGATGAATAGCATGAAAATTGGCATCTTTTATTCACTTTCATTTGTTAGACCTACCCATGAAAGAAAAATCACTGAGACACTTTCACAATTTGCACTTCTTTTTTAATAGAAACAGTTTACTGTATATGAGTAGAACTTGCTTTATGACAGAATGGATCTTGAAAAACAGCAAAACTTGTGGTAATCATTACATTTTGCAGCAAATATTGGCCACTCAAATAGGTCCTTATGCTATACCGTAAATAAAAATAAACCTCAAACAGAATAAAAGTAACCCTCAAAGAGAGTTTAATTGAAAGGTAAATCTAATAAGGAAGAAGTACAGAAATTTTTTTTCAAAAAACCAGATGAAGGGAACAAGTATGTAAATTATAAAGAAATAAACTTACAAACTACACAGAGCAAAATAGATAAATTTGATAAAATTTATTATTGTAATAGAATTGGCATACAATACTATGTTAGTTTTCAGGTGTATTATTGGTGACTTGACACCTATATATTTTATGAAGTGGTCACCACAATAAGTCTAGTAATCATCCATCCATATGCAAAAGTATTGCAATATTATTGACTATATTCCTTATGCTGTATATTACATCCCTGTGGTTTATTTATTTTATGATTGAAGGTTTGCATGTCTCTTTTTAATTGAAGTATAGTTATAGTTGACTTACAAGGTTATTTCTGCTAAACAGCAAAATAACTGTTTGGAGGTTTGTACCTTGTAATCCTCTGCCCCTATTTTGCTTACACTCCCCATCTCCCATCCTTCTGGCAACCACCCCTTGCTTCTTATTATCTACGAGTTTGTTTTTGCTTGGTTATGATTTTAGATTTTATATGTAACCAGATGATAAGGTATTTGTCTTTCTATGTCTCACTTCACTTAGCACATGCCCTCTAGATCCATCCATGTTGTTGTAAATGGCAAGATTTCCATGTTTTGTAGCTGAGTAAATTCCATTGTGTATGTTCATATGTATTTGTGTGTGTGCACATGCATACTCTCTCTCTCACACACACACACACACACACATATGCACCATATCTTCCTTATCCATTCATCTATCAATGGAAACTTAGGTTACTTCCATATCTTGACTAATGTAAATAATGCTGCAGTGAACATCAAGGTACATATATATTTTTAAATTATTGTATTTGTTTTCTGTGGGTTAATACCTAGCAGTAAAATTTCTGGATCACATAGCAAGAACTTTTATTTTTAAAATAATTGTATAAAGGCAGTGAAAAGAAACAACATAGAGAAAGATATTTGTAATAGATACAAGCAACAAAATACAATTGATTCTCATTATTTTCAGCCTGTGTTCTATAAAGATACCCCAACAGAGATTTAGCCGATACTGATATGTGTTCCTAGGGAAGATACAGAGTTACATTTCTGTGAGCCTCTGTTTGCAAGATATCCATCAGGCCATCCATGTAGAACTTCATTTTATGTGTGTTCTGTTTAGTGATACCTTATTTAATATGTAATATTAATTAATTAACATTAGCTCATGGTTAACAGCACTAGAACTCTTGCCTGACCCAATCTTATCTAATACACTTCTTTGTAAAGCACATTATAGCTTTCTTGCACTTAGGAACACTAGACTACACTTCACCACCATGCTTGAGAACCATTTTAAAAAGTGAAATTACCAGCAGAAACACAGAAAATGAGTAAAAGGTAGCACTAAGTAGACTGCAAAATAGCAGAACTAAAATAAGAAGCTGGAATGTCATCTCATTTGACCCCAACTGGGACAACGCATGTGCAGCAGAAAACTCAGTTTTTTGTTTTCTTTTTTTTTTTCCTGTTCCATGCATGGCTTTGAATGAATGTGAAAGCGCCACAACTGTTGATTTTAGGATTATGGATTGATTTTAGACAAATTCAAAAAGATGAAATCTATGAACAGTAAAAGTCAACTGGATTAGTAGTTCAGTTCAGTTCAGTCGCTCAGTCGTGTCCCACTCTTTGAGACCCCATGGACTGCAGCATGCCAGGCTTCCCTGTCCATCACCAACTCCCAGAGTTTACCCAAATTCATGTCCATTGAGTCGGTGATGCCATCTAACCATCTCATCCTCTGTCATTCCCTTCACCTCCTGCCCTCAATCTTTCCCAGCATCAGGGTCTTTTCCAGTAAATCAGTGTTTTGCATCAGGTGGCCAAAGTTTCGGAGCTTCAGCAACAGTCCTTCCACTGAATAGTCAGGACAGGTTAGTATTTGGAATATATAAATTATTCCCCACATTAACATTTAAAAATAAAATATCCCTGTAGAAAATGGGTAAAACATGTACAAAATTTTGGCAGAAGGGAAAAGACAAAAAAAGAAGCAAACAAACATAAAATCTGGCCAACATCATTCATGATCAGGGAAATAATAATGAAAAGCATTAAAGCATCATTAGATAAGCTTTTGCAATGATCAGCCTAATAAAAACAATTACTAGTTAGGATGTAATACAATAGGAACTTAATAATAGAGTTATTGGCAATAGACACTGAAATAACCACTTTCAAAGCAGTTTAATATTTTACATAGTAATACAATATTCATTTTCTGTCCTGAGCAACTCCAAGCCACGGCATATGCCTGTGAGAAAGATTTTGAACATGTACACCAAGGATCAGATGTAACAGTAGTCAGGCCAGTATTTGCATAATACCAAAAATCTAGAAATATCCCAATTGTCCATCAGCACTAGAACAGATAAATAAATTATGCCATCTTCATACAAGGGAATACAAGAGAATTTACAGCAGTAATAATGAATGAACTGACTCATCAACATGAGGGCATCGACCTGAGTAGATTTTAAAATATATATAATGCAGAGAGACAGAAGCAAAGAACTGAAGAACACATATAATTTAATCCAGTCAAGCAAGTTCATAAGGTAGAAAAATTTAAACAATTATTTGGGAATGAATAATATGAAAGTTAGATATGAATGATGGAGTGAAAACTGAACAGAGAAAGATTGCTAAAGTGGCTTTAATATGCTGATAATATCCTATTTCTTAACTTGGCCAATGAGTCAATAGGTATAAAGGTTATTATTATTTTACTATTTAATATTTTAAACTATAGCATAGGCTGCATAGTTTCATGTGTTTGTACTATACAGATCATAATAAAAACAATGAGTCTGAGATTACCTGAGAAACAAAAATGGTTCAATTCCTAAGTTTATGGAAAGCTCTAAGACTCATGAATTATTTTACCTACCAAAAATAATATGAATCAGATTAAAAACTATACAAAAGAAAAATGAAATCTGATTTAGGTCAGCTTTCCATGAAGAAAACTGCTTCATTTTTCCTAACACAATGAACAACAGTCTCAGTCATGTTGCCCCAAAAGTTAAACTGTAAAAGATGTTTCCATCTTGTTATTGTCTGTTAAAATGAAATGGAGTGTCATGGATAAGACACCAAAGAAAGTTTAGATGCATTTCAGTCTAATTGCTATTTCTTTTCTCCCATACTTCTCTACCAACTTGCTCTGATATCTTTTAAGCTCCCATTGTTTTTGCAAAATCAATTCTTGTTTAAATCCTTGCAGTCCGAGTGAGAAACAAAGGACAGGAAGTATGTTGCTTTGGAAAAGAATCAATTTAGTTGGCTCTTCGTTTTTTAATTGGTGTGTACTTAATTGTACCTACTATTAATAAATAGTAGGTATTACCTATATTAGTAGTAGTGACAGCATCTGCAGTGCAGTCAGTAATCAATGATATTTGTCTATCTTTTGGTAACGATAAAATAATAAATAAATGCCAGACCATCGTGGTGTTATTGGGTCTCTAACAGTTCCTTAGAGGAAAATTACGTGCATTTACTTCTATTATTGCCTGTTTTGTGTAGACACCTTTCATTAATAAGATGGTACATTTCTGAAGGGCTATTACCATAACTTCTACTTCTTAACTTTCCCTCCTAAGCTTCTTAACCTATTAGTGACTAGATGAAAAGGATTGAACATATGAAATAACTTCTAACAAAACATTTGTAATCCAATTAGAAAGAATAGTTATGTATTGAGTATATTTCTAAACTACTTATTTTAATAAAGAAAACTTAAAATATGAATGACATTTCCAGGGCTTATAAAATCCATTTTTATACATGGAAATTGTTTTAAAAGATATATAAGCTTAGAAAAACTGATGCATTTTAGACCTTACCATTACATTATATTAGGAATGATATAAATGATTGATAACATTGATTTTAGCTCTATAAAGCAAAATCAATAATTTTAAAATTTAAAATTTAACCATGAATCCATTTTCAATGAAGAAAAGCTCATTGTGTAATGTCTTAATTTTTATTTGATGAGTAATAGTGTATAACAATTCAAAAGGAAACCTTAAATTATTTAAAGAGCAAAAGTGTCCTTTGTCATTGTAATCGTTATGATTCTTTGACATAAATGTTCACTAATTTTGTATTCCATTTACCTTACTTAAGCCCTTAATTTGTGATGCTGTAGTATAAGAAATAACATTCGTCAACTTTACCCAGAGTGCCATCTAATGGCACTGATGTCTCAAATTAAACTCATTCAAATATGCTCCTTTGCATAACTAATTTCAGCTTTTATTTTGTTTTCCTAGAATTGATTTTCCAGAAAGATGCATGTATTATAAAGATAAGTAAAAATAAAATTATAAAATTAAGGTAAAATGTAATATACACTAGAAAGTTGCAAAAATGTGGATTTCTGTGACACTGCCAATATCAGCTTATTTGTATGCACAAATCACTAATAAAAATTGCAAGTTGAGAAGCACGGAAGCATAGTTAGTGTTAGCAAGCATTTTGAAACAGTTATTTGAGAGAAAGTATGAAAGAAAAACCAAATATTTCACCAAACTCTGGCTTTCTGATTAATATTTAGCCTTTATCATTAATTAGCTATAAAACCTTTAGGAAATGCTCAACTTGTCTTATCTGTGTCCTAATGTCTACAAATATGATAGTGATATTTTTCCTAACGCCAATTTTTCCTATATGCCCAGGTGACACTATTGATAAAGAACCTGACTACAAATGCAGGAGACCTAAGAGACATAGGTTTGATCTGTAGGTCAGGAAGACACCCTGGAGAAGGGCATGGCAACCCACTCCCAGTATTCTTGCCTGGAGAATGCCACGGACGGAGGAGCCTGGCAGGATACAGTCCATGGGGTTGCAGAGAGTCAGACACGACTGAAGTGATTTAGCACACACATTTTTGTTATTATTATAATAAAAGAATAAAAGGGAAACCTGTTTGCAAAACTGTTTTATAAATATAAGATTGTCAGAACAAAACAAAATATATTAGGAAGAAATGTATAAAGTTCAGTAATTGGCCAATTATACAACAGCTTTTATACACTCTGTACAAGAGAAAGCACAGCTACAGACAAACTTTTTGCATTTCTTTTGTTTTTGTTTGTTTTATGTTTATTTGCTTATGTTATGCATGTGTGCATGTTCAGTCATGCCCGATTCTTTGTGACCCCCATGGGCTGGAAGCCTGCCAGGCTTATCTGTCCATGGGATTCTTCAGGTAAGAATACTGGGGTACATTGCCATTTCCTTCTCCAGGGGATCTTCCCGGCCCAGGGATCCAATCCATGTCTTCTGTGGTTCCTGCATTAGCAAGCAGATTCTTTACCACTGAGCCACCTGGGAAGTCCATTTATTTGTTTATCCATATTTATTATTTGTATGAAGTGCCTCCACAAGTATTGATTAGTACCACTATTAATTGCCATGTCTTTTATTAAATATATATGACTTGAAGAGAAATTAACTAGCCTTAGCTTCAGCTACGTAATTTGCAGTAACAAGTCACACGGATATCAGACTTTTGCTTTCTCCTTATAGTGTTTACTCTCCTGAAGTTTTATATGATAAATCAAGCAATTATATCATTCAGTATACCAATATTTTGTAAATATGGCTTAGCATGGTTTGGTTTTAAAGCTTCTGAATGGAAACAGTTATGCATGATTTTAATGATTATTTATATTTTTCCTGGGCCTCATTCATTCTATTAAATTAGAGTTTGTGTGTGTGTGTGCTCAATCACTCAGTCGTGTCCAATTCATTGTGGCCCCATGGACTGCAGCCTACCAGACTCCTCTGTCCATAGGATTCTCCAGGCGAGAATACTGGAGCAGATTGCCATTTCTTGCTCTGAATGATCTTCCCAACCCAGAGACCGAACCCTCTACTCTTGCTTCTCCTCTATTGGTAGGCAGATTCTTTACCACTAGCACCAACTGGGAAGCCCCAGATTTGGAGCTCTTCAAAGGCAGTCATCACTTAAAACCTATATTTCTAATCAAGGAATATCTTCTTTTTTTACCTTATTAAATTCTGAAGTAACAATCAGGAACTAACCTCAGTTTTCTAAAAGTTTATACTTCATTTCTCAAAGTATTGATTCTCTCTCAACTCCTTGAGTCTGCAAAACCTCAGTCTAATAGGCCTGAAGGAATAACAACAATCTTTACTGATATTTAATTCAGCTTTGATGATATTTTAAATAAACTTTTAGGCATTTTGTTAATTGTTTTTAGACTTTTTCTCTTAATTAATAGGAATAAATTATTCAATAACACAATTACCCTCTAAACACAATAAAGTATTGAATGGATCTAAACATTCCCTGGTGCCTTCCCTGGTGGCTCAGACGGTAAAGCGTCTGCCTACAATGAGAGAGACCGGGGTTCGATCCCTGGGTCGGGAAGATCCTCTGGAAAAGCTAATGGCAACCCACTCCAGTATTCTGGCCTGGAGAATCCCCTGGATGGAGGAGACTGGTTGGCTATAGTCCATGGAGTATCAATGAGTCGGACATGACTGAGTGACTTCACTTTCACTGTCATGCAAATGTTATTTTAATTTGAAAAGGTTTATTTACATCTGTATTTCTAATTTTTTCAAGCAATAATTTAAACACTTATTCTGAGACAAGATTTGTTTCTGATGAGGAAAAATGCAACATGAAGAGCAATTCAATATTCCTATCTTGATCTTCCAGGGTAGATTATTACAATAGTGATCATAAAAAATAGATGAAGTGAAGGATGGGTTTTAAGATTTTTTAAAAGACAATACTTGAAAGAAATAATAAGACTCTTAAAAGAGTTACATAGCAATTACTATTTTAGATAATATAATATAAATGTAAAATAACTCCAGAGATCTGATAGCAAAAGGGAACATTTATTTATGCAGTTCATAATTGTAATAAAGCATATAATTGCATATCTAATGGTATCATAATACAAAATTTTAAGGTGAACTGATTTTTTATTATGCAAAATCTATTCTCAGTAATATAAGAACATTTTACCAAGATTGAGAGGGAATGACAAACGGTAGTCAGCATGTAGAAATATGTCACCATTTTGAAAAATATATATGTGAAAAAAAGAATTACTCTAATAAAGGGGATTTCTATAGCTTTGTAGGTATAGGGAAAATTTACAAGAACTAACTAGAAATTAGAAGATGCTTACTCCTTGGAAGGAAAGTTATGACCAACCTAGATAGCATATTCAAAAGCAGAGACATTACTTTGCCAACAAAGTCTGTCTAGTCAAGGCTATGGGTTTTCCAGTGGTCATGTATGGATGTGAGAGTTGGACTATGAAGAAAGCTGAGTGCTGAAGAACTGATGGTTTTGAACTATGGCATTGGAGAAGACTCTTCAGAGTCCCTTGGACTGCATGGAGATCCAACCAGTCCATTCTAAAGGAGATCAGTCCTGGGTGTTCTTTGGAAGGACTGATGCTGAGGCTGAAACTCCAATACTTTGGCCACCTCATGCAAAGAGTTGACTCATTGGAAAAGACCCTGATGCTGGGAGGAATTGAGGGCAAGAGGAGAAGGGGACGACAGAGGATGAGATGGCTGGATGGCATCACCGACTCAATGCACATGAGTTTGATTGAACTCCAGGAGTTGGTGATGGACAGGGAGGCCTGGCGTACTGCAATTCATGGGGTCTCAAAGAGTCGGAACGACTGAGCGACTGAACTGAACTGAACTGAACTGAACTGAACTAGGAAAAAAAAAAAAAAAAAAAAAGGCCAGAACATGGCAGGGATACAGTTTAAAGTGAGGCCAAATCAATTGAAATATAGGTAATTAAAGAATGGATTGCACATCAGACCTCATTACAAAAGGTAGCTAAGTCACAATGTTCAGATACATAAATTTGGAGAACTCTACTTTTATAATGCCAGGTAATGAAAAGGCCACTGTTTTATGATGATTCATAGACCCTTTACAATGATAAAGTAGAAGAGTGATTTAGCATTCCACCAGTCTTCTCACAAATGAATCAAAAAAAAGGAGAAATGACAGGGAGAGATCATATATCTTCTCTCTCTCACCTCCTGGCAGGACAACATGTAAACTATTATAGATAGGATTATTTTATTCTGAAAATGGAAGTAAAAAATATGTGGCTTGATAAATATGGGGCAATCTTATCTGAGTTTTTGAAAAGAAAACTTTTTTTTCCGTTTAAGTTTCAGTAGCAGAAAAAATTAACATTATAACCAGAAATGGAATGGGATATTCAGTTCAGTTCAGTCACTTGGTCGTGTCCGACTCTTTGTGACCCCATAGATACCTTAAAATTACAGAATGAAGAAAGATTAAAAAAAAGAAACCTCCACCTAATTTATATAAACTTTTTCTTTAAACAAATGATGTCAATATCTGCGTGGTGCTCTTTTCAAAGACCCTGTCTCCAAATACAGACATATTCTGAGCTACTGGGGAGTGGGGCTTAATACATCAACATATGAATTAGTGTGGGCACAGTTCAGTCCATAACAAACCTAAACAGAAACTAAATCTGAAAATATTATAATTGATTTGAAAAAAGCTATCTACAGGGTACAGTGAACAATGTATTATTTGAAGAAAAATATTAGAGCACCAAAGAATAATTGTCACACAACCCCTCCAATTGCTTCTCAAAACTGAAATCTGTATCAGAATACTAAGAAATGAGCCAGATAATAATTCAATATACAACGAAATTAAAATTAGTGGTGAAAATATTTAAAAACAAGAGTATAGTTGAGAAAGTACTAGTCTCTGTGTCAAAAGGCCTGAAATAAAGTAGCGGCTGTTCTAATTAGAAGATTGACATTGCATATATTAATCCATTTTTATAGGTTAGCCTTTTAAATAAACAAATGGATTAGTCTGGATATTCTTTAAGACCAAATTGGAGTATTACTCAGCCATTAAAAAGAATACATTTGAATCAGTTCTAATGAGGTGGATGAAACTGGAGCCTATTATACAGAGTGAAGTAAGCCAGAAAGAAAAACACCAATACAGTATATTAATGCATATATATGGAATTTAGAAAGATGGTAACAATAACCCTGTATGTGAGACAGTAAAAGAGACACAGATGTATAGCACAGTGTTTTGGACTCTGTGGGAGAGGGCGAGGGTGGGATGATTTGGGAGAATGGCATTGAAACATGTATAATATCATATAAGAAACAAATCACCAGTCCAGGTTCATTGCAGGATACAGGATGCTTGGGGCTGGTGCACTGGGATGACCCAGAGGGATGGTACAGGGAGGGAAGGGGGAGGGGGGTTCAGGATGGGGAACATGTGTACACCCGTGGTGAATTCATGTTGATGTATGGCAAAACCAACACAATACTGTAAAGTAATTAGCCTCCAATTAAAATAAATAAATTTAAATTTTAAAAAAAGACCAAATTTAAATACAATTTGTAGACATATCAAGGATTTGTAGACATAGATTAGAATGATCAAAATTGTACTGAAATAATCAGAAAGAAAAAAGTTCACAGAGTCAATCCAAGGGTTTTTCTGTTTTGTTGTTGTTGTTGTTGTTGTTTACTTACTGGAGTCTTTGAGGTGGCCTAATAAATATTCTACACTTTTTAACCAGAGTTTTGAATGAGAATATATCAGTAAGTGGATAATAAAAATAAAACCTTTAATATTTATAAAGTCTGTGTTGAAGAATGCATTTTAATGTGAAAACAAAACTGGTAATCGCCCATCCTTCCCCAAATTTGCAATATCCCACTTAAAGTGAAACTTCAATTGATAACAAATCCACCTGCAAAGGTAGCAGACTGCATGTGATCATGGTGAAGAGGGAGAAGAAAAATAGCAGATCTTCTGCATCAGTTCCCTTAATAAGTGACTTACTCAACTGAGAAACCAAGATGAATGTCTATTGTTGACCAATCAGATAAGGATCTCTTTCAGTGGCAAGACTAAGTGAAAGGATAGAGACCAACAGTGTATCCTTAACTTATACAAACAAAAGATATGGGGATGTGTTAAGCTTTCCAAATTAGCTTAAAGACAATAACTTCTTGTCCTACTCTTATTAAATGTAATCATTGCAATATGAAGCAACATATAAAACATCTCTGTAAGAAAGCATATTTGAAATATTAAACAATTGTGAAGATTTTTTTGAAATTTCAGAGGACAATAGCAGATGATTGAATATTGAATTATTAGAAGACAAGAAATACAGGACATGTTAAAGTATTTGATATAAAACATTTAAGAAAAGTGAATGTGAATATGATTAATATGGAAGATTGGTAGTAAGGAATATGTTATTTTATTATTTTAGATCCTTCTTAATACCAGTGATAATATTCATATTGTCAAAAACCATGAAGTTTAAATGAAATGCTTCTATTCCTCTGGCTAAGATAAAGTAATAGGGGTATGATTGTATTTCTGCCTGAACAACTCAGAAGTTTTAAAAGCATATTTATCAGTGTGTGTATATATACATATATATATATATAAAGAATGTATGATTTATGTATTTCTGTACAAATGTAATATATGATACATATGCATATTTTCAAAGTAAATGAAAAAAATGCAAAAAACCTGTTAAAATAGCAAAATACTTGCATAGAAACTGAACTAAAGAAAATATGCATATAGGATATAACCATATGAATCTCAACATCTTTATCCTTCAGGTAGATGCTTAACAGGATAACACTACACACCTCACCTATGAAAATAGTCACAATCAAAAAGCCTTTTTTTATCAAGTATGTGGGAATGTAAATGGTATAACAATTTTGTCAATTTCAGTGAAACATACAAAAATATATATTAATACGTATTTTTAGAAAGTTAAATACAATACAAAAATAGAATTTTGTTGAGTGAAAGAAGCCAGATGAAAATAATGTATAAGATGTTATTTATATGAAATCCCAGAAAATGTAAAATGATCTCTAGTGAAGGAAAACAAATTAGTGGTTTCCCTAGGACTAGAAGGGTCAAGTGGGAGGAGTAAAACAAAAGGACTATTTAGGAAATTTAGGGGAAATTTAGGAAATTTATATATACTAAAGTTTGTAATGATTTACCATACATATACATTGTGAATTGATTACCAAAATCAAGATAATTAAAAAGTTCATTACCTGTCCTAGTTAAATGGTTTTCTTTTGTACTCTCAGTAACTTTTAACTTTTTAAGACTGTGTTATGAACTATCATTACCATGTTATACTTTTGAACCCTGTGATTTATTCTTATAACTAAAACTTTATAGCCTTTGACATACATCTCCACATCCTCCTCTTATCAGACTCTAGAAAACACCATGCTATTATCTGGTTTTATGAAATTAGCCTTTTTAAGATTTCATGAATAAGTGATACCAATATAGAATTTGTCTTTCCTTATCTAGCTTATTCAGTTCAGTTCAGTTGCTCAGTCGTGTCCTACTCTTTGTTACCCCATCAATCGCAGCACGCCAGGCATCTCTGTGCATCACCAACTCCCGGAGTTCACTCAGACTCACGTCCATCGAGTCAGTGATGCCATCCAGTCATCTCATCCTCTGTCGTCCCCTTCTCCTCCTGCCCCCAATCCCTCCCAGCATCAGTCTTTTCCAATGAGTCAACTCTTCGCATGAGGTGGCCAAAGTACTGGAGTTTCAGCTTTAGCATCATTCCTTCCAAAGAACACCCAGGACCGATCTTTAGAATGGACTGGTTGGATCACCTTGCAGTCCAAGGAACTCTCAAGAGTCTTCTCCAACACCACAGTTCAAAAGCATCAATTCTTTGGTGCTCAGCTTTCTTCACAGTCCAACTCTCACATCCATACATGACCACTGGAAAAACCATAGCCTTGACTATACAGACCTTTGTTGGCAAAGTAATGTCTCTGCTTTTCAATCTATCTAGTTGGTCATAACTTTTCTTCCAAGAAGTAAACATCTTTTAATTTAATGGCTGCAGTCACCATCTGCAGTGATTTTGGAGCCCCCCAAAATAAAGTCTGACATTGTTTCCACTGTTTCCCCATCTATTTCCCATGAAGTGATGGGACCAGATGCCATGATCTTCATTTTCTGAATGTTGAACTTTAAGCCAACTTTTTCACTCTCCTCTTTCACTGTCATCAAGAGGCTTTTTAGTTCCTCTTCATTTTCTGCCATAAGGGTGGTGTCATCTTCATATCTGAGGTTGCTGATATTTCTCCCAGCAATCTTGATTCCAGCTTGTGTTTCTTCCAGTCCAGCATTTCTCATGATGTACTCTGCATAGAAGTTAAATAAGCAGGGTGACAATATACAGCCTTGACGTACTCCTTTTCCTATTTGGAACCAGTCTGTTGTTCCATGTCCAGTTCTAACTGTTGCTTCCTGACCTGCATATAGGTTTCTCAAGAGGCAGGTCAGGTGGTCTGGGATTCCCATCTCTCTCAGAATTTTCCACAGTTTATTGTGATCCACACAGTCAAAGGCTTTGGCATAGTCAATAAAGCAGAAATAGATGTTTTTCTGGAACTCTCTTGCTTTTTCAATGATCCAGCCGATGTTGGTCATTTGATCTCTGGTTCCTCTGCCTTTTCTAGAACCAGCTTGAACATCTGGAAGTTGACGGTTCACGTATTGCGGAAGCCTGGCTTGGAGAATATTGAGCATTACTTTACTAGCATGTGAGATGAGTGCAATTGTGCTGTAGTTTGAGCATTCTTTGGCATTGCCTTTCTTTGGGATTGGAATGAAAACTGACCTTTTCCAGTTCTGTGGCCACTGCTGAGTTTTCCAAATTTGCTGGCATATTGAGTGCAGCACTTTCACAGCATCATCTTTCAGGATTTGAAACAGCTCCACTGGAATTCCATCACCTCCACTAGCTTTGTTCATAGTGATGCTTTCTAAGGCCCTCTTGAGTTCACATTCCAGGATGTCTGGCTCTAGGTAAGTGATCACACCATCGTGATTATCTTGTCTTGAAGCTCTTTTTTGTACAATTCTTCTGTGTATGCTTGCCACCTCTTCTTAATATCTTCTGCTTCTGTTAGGTCCATACCATTTCTGTCCTTTATCGAGCCCATCTTTGCATGAAATGTTCTCTTGGTATCTCTAATTTTCTTGAAGAGAAAAGTAATGCTCAAAATAATCATTTCTGGCTTATTACATTAGCTTAATTCCCTTCAGCTTCATTTCTCTTATCTCCAAATGCAGGATTTTCTTCTTTATCTGACTCAGTAATATTCCAATGTGTGCATGTATATATGTTTGTGTGTGTCTGTCTGTATACAAAATCACACTTTCATTTTACACTCATCTTCTGAAGGATATCTAGGTTTTTTCTGTATCTAGACATGTTTGTTGTCAATTATGATGCAGGACATGTGGTGGTGCCAATATCTCTTCAAGACTCCTTATTTCCTCTATGTACGTATTTGAGAGTGAGATTACTGATTCAGATGGTTTTTCCATTTTTAATTTTTGGAAGAGCTGCTGCCATACAGAAATCTGTAATGACTGTACTGATTTATATTCCTATCAACAGTTTAGAATGGTTTCATTTTCTCCACATCCTCACCAACAATTTTTATCTTGTCTTTTTGATAATAACCATTCTAACAGGTGTAAGGTGATATCTCCTTGTGATTTATATTTGCATATCCTTGAAAATTGGTGGTGGTGTGCATTTTTCCAGGTAACTCTTGGCCATTTGTGTCTTATTTGGAAAAATATCTATTCAGCTCCTTTGGTACTTTTTAAATTGGGCTTTTGTTTCTTTGCTATTGTGTTACATGTAGTCTATGTATTTTAGAAGTTAGCCTCTTATCACATATATGGCTTGCAAATAGTTTCTTATCTGTAGATTGCCTTTTTCAGTTTATTGTTCCTTTTTTATGCAGAAGAGCTTTAGTTTGGTGTGTCCCCATTTGTTTATCTGAGCTTTCGTTGCCTGGGTTTTGGTATCTTAACCAAGAAATTACCAAGACCAATCAATGTCCAGGAATTTTTCCCTATGTTTTCTTCCAGGGATTTCTGGTTTCAGGTCTTACATCAAAATCTTTAAACCATTATAAGTTAAATCTTTTGAGTGGTGTAAGAGGGGGGTCCAGTTTCATTCTTTGCGTACAAATATCCAGTTTTCCCAGTAACATTAATTGTAGAGGTTGTTATATACCCATTGTGTGTTCTTGGTGTCCTTGTGAAAAATTAATGGACTGTTTATACCAAAGGATATTTCTGATCTGTCTTTTCTGTTCCACTGGTCTATGTGCCTGTTTTATGCCACTATGATAGTGTTTTAATTACTATGGCTTTGTAATATAGTTTAAAATCAAGAAGTATGATGCCTTCAGCTTTGATCTTTCTCAAGATTGCTCTGGCTATGCCTGTTTTTCCAGAGGTTTGATACAGATTTTAAGATTTTTTTTTTTCCATTTCTGTTAAAATGTCATTGGGATTTTGATAGAAATTTCATAGAATCTCTTGATCATTATTGGATAGTATGGACATTTTAAAAATATTAATTCTTCCTTAAAAAGAATATAATAATTAGGAATAAATTTTTAAAAAGTGGTAGACCTGTTTACTAAATTATAACATATTGATGAATGAATTGGATAATACATATAAATGAATGGAAGGATATCTCATGTTCTTGGATAACTTTCTTAGTGCATGAAGATCTGAAGCCTGCAGAACAAAATGTCCATTTATTTGACATTTAGTGGATCTAATACTTCTAGAAGTTTCTAGAGTTGGAATTCAACTCATATATGAGTTATAATTTTATGAACAAATGGTGTCAATATTTACTGCATTTAATAATGTATGACTATAAGAGGAGCATTTGAATTATCTTAGGGAAGGAAAAGGTACTGAAGATTATGTACCATATGTCAATGGAGAGACCAGGCTTCTATAACCCAAAGGTAAAGAATGAAAACAAACCTACTTCATAATGTTTTATAGCAATAAAGTTGATGTACTGCAGACTCAGTGAAAGTTTTATGATTTTTCCTCAATTAAAAGCATATTTGAGCATACAAAACCATTCACCATATGGATGGATCTGAATTCTGTGAACAGAGACAGATTTTATAGATGATTTATTTCTAGATTTTTTTGAAACTTTGCATTTTCTTGTGAAGCTCTTTTTAGTGTAGTAAGTTTTGGAGAATTGCTGAGAATGTATTATTCTAATAAAGGACTACAGAATATAGAATTTAAATTCTGATGAATGGTACTTTGTTAGCATTTTTATTATTAAATTCAGTGATCTATTTAGTAGTTATATTGGCATTCAAAGCTTAAATAGTATGAAAAATAAAATTTACAGATCCATGGCTATAGTGGATTTACATGATTTCTGTTAAACTTTGTGAAAAATAGCAGACTTTATGCCTCTCCCTCATAGAAAATATTCCAAGTGATGCCAATTATGTTTCAGTTGAAATAAATGTCAGTTATTACATTTGTATTACTAATTATGGCCTTTTACTTTTATTACTAATTATGGTCTTTTTTGAAACAAAATGTATGTCATAAAAAGGAGCATGAAAGTTTAATTCAGGAATGATAGATAAGCAATAATATATTATAAATAATACAGTTTGATTCCAAAGTTGGTCTAAAGGTTGTGATGGTCTGTAGAGTTAAATACAGAGATAATCATTGTCTAAAACTTGTCTGAAATTTTGTCTCGTGGGTACTGGAATTTGAAAGCCTTTCTAGGAAAAACATGTTTAAAAATAAAAGGAAAACTGTGGTCTCAGGGTTATGGTGTTCATAGTCTGCTTGTGATAGCAGTATCCAAAATGTTACATATAACTGTTTAGTACAGTTTGATTCAATCATAAGCTAATTTATTAAAAGATTAGTTCATTGGAAGGACTACTTCAAAGCTAAATCTTCATATGCAGGATTTAGCAAAGTTTGTAAAATGTATTTTGGTTATACCCAAACTTGACTTATTCACAATAAAGTTACTTATGTCTTCCATCCTTGTGGAAATGATGTTAGTTGTTTTCTTTCCAACACCTGAATTTTAAAGCATCTTTTCTTATGGGGCAGGCATGGGAGGGGGTGAGCTCATTATGGAATTGGAAGCCTAACTAGCAAAACTAAACTGTTCAAAGGACATTTGAAGCTGTTTCAGGCTACTGATAGCTGTCATCATTTAGAAGTTATTGCCATATATAAAATTAATGATATTGTCAGAGCCAAACAGTAACTCCTCTCCCTGTTAAAGGCAAGGAAGAAAGAGAAAGGTAGTGCATTTGCGCCTCTTCACACTAGTGTGAAACTCAAACTGAGCAGTACTTTTAATAGGACTGAGAATCTGATGTTCTGTATTTATAATAAAGCTAGTGTATCATTCACTTTCTAATTTTTGCCGTCTGTTTTTTCTCATAATTACTGCTTAAATAAAGAAAAGAGTTGGATGGGCAGAGAATCATCAGTAATGTGACAGTTTGCTCTGGCGTGTGTACTAGGCTCCCATCATAATATAAGACTACACTAAATAACAGTAGTAATAATTTGTGGTGTTTAAGTTCAGGTGAAACAGAGTAATACAACACTGTACCCCAAACTGGATAAAGAACATTTTAACTCTAGCTCTATCAACAGCCTCAGTTTTGTCTGTGGGTTATATATGAGGTTAAATTTAGATGTAGCCTCATGTGGTTTTGTTTTCTCTGTTAGGAAAATTTTATTGATTAAAAGTTTGAAGTCCCACAAGTATCAAAGCATTCCAGGTATCCAGATATACATTTCTCAATTTCCTTTCTCTCACTTAAGGATAAGTTGGTTGTTTTCTCCTTCTTAGTACTGTAGGAAGTTCTTGTCAAGCAGCAAGGACCATGATGTTTGTAGATTTTATCTTCCTCATCCCAGAATCCTAATTTGAATGTCTAACAAACTGTTACTTTTTATTTTTTATTCTTTTCAAGATACCATACACTTATTATTTCTTCCATTGCTTCTGTTTTGAAATACACACACACATACACACACACACATATGTGCTTCTCTGGTGGTTCAGTGGTAAAAAAAGAAAAAAAAAAAAAACTGCCTGCCAATGCACGAGACACAGGTTTCATCCCTGAGTCAGGAAGACCCCCTGGAGAAGGAAATGGCAACCCACAGCCCTATTCTTGCCTGGGAAATGCTATGGACAGAGGAGCCTGGTTGTCCATAGTTCATAGGGTCACAAAAGAATTAGACATGACTTAAGGACTAAATTACAATAGCAACATTGTATGTGTGTGTTTTGAGATTATTTTAGTACTTCATTTTTAAATTTATATTTAATTGAAGGATGCAATCTCAAAAATGACAGAATGATCTCTGTTTGTTTCCAAGGCAAATCATTCAATATCATGGTAATCCAAGCCTATGCCCCAACTAGTAACACTGAAGAAGCTGAAGTTGAACGGTTCTATGGAGACCTACAAGACCTTTCAGAACTAACACCCAAAAAAGATGTCCTTTTCATTATAGGGGATTGGAATGCAAAAGTAGGAGGTCAAGAAATACCTGGAGTAACAGGCAAATTTGGCCTTGGAATATGGGATGAAGCAGGACAAAGGCTAATAGGGTTTTGCCAAGAGAATGCACTGGTCATAGCAAACACCCTCTTCCAACAACACAAGAGAAGACTCTACACATGGACATCACCGAATGGTCAACATTGAAATCAGATTGATTATTTTCTTTGCACCCAAAGATGGAGAAGGTCTATACAGTCAGCAAATACAAGACCAGGAGCTGACTGTGGCTCAGATCATGAACTCCTTATTGCCAAATTCAGACTTAAATTGAAGAAAGTGGGGAAAACCACTAGACCATTCAGGTATGACCTAAATCAAATCCCTTATGATTATACAGTGAAAGTGAGAAATAGATTTACGGGACTAGATCTGATAGAGTGCCTGATGAACTAGGGATGGAGGTTTGTGACATTGTAGAGGAGACAGGGATCAAGACCATCCCAATGGAAAAGAAATGCAAAAAAGCAAAATGGATGTCTGAGGAGGCCTTATAAATAGCTGTGAAAAGAAGAGAAGTGAAAAGCAAAGAAGAAAAGGAAAGACATAAGCATCTGAATGCAGAGTTCCAAAGAATAGCAAAGGGAGATAAGAAAGCCTTCCTCAGCAAGCAATGCAAAGAAATAGATGAAAACAATAGAATGCGAAAGACTAGAGATCTCTTGAAGAAAATTAGAGATACCAAGGGAACATTTCATGCAAAGATGGGCTCAATAAAGGACAGAAATGGTATGGACCTAACAGAAGCAGAAGATATTAAGAAGAGGTGGCAAGAATACACAGAAGAACTGTACAAAAAAGATCTTTATGACCCAGATAATCACGATGGTGTGATCACTCATCTAGAGCCAGACATCCTGGAATGTGAAGTCAAGTGGGCCTTAGAAAACATCACTACAAACAAAGCTGGTGGAGGTGATGAAATTCCAGTTGAGCTGTTTCAAATCCTGAAAGATGATGCTGTCAAAGTGCTGCACTCAATATGCCAGCAGGAAAACTCAGCAGTGGCCACAGGACTGGAAAAGGTCAGTTTTCGTTCTAACCCCAAAGAAAGGCAATGCCAAAGAATGCTCAAACTACCTCACAATTGCACTCATCTCACATGCTAGCAAAATAATACTCAAATTCTCCAAGCCAGGCTTCAACAATATGTGAACTGTGAACTTCCAGATATTCAAGCTGGTTTTAGGCAGAGGAACCAGAGATCAAATGGCCAACATCTGCTAGATAATGGAAAAAGCAAGAGAGCTCCTGAAAAACATCGATTTCTGCTTTATTAACTATGCCAAAGCCTTTGACTGTGTGGATCACAATAAACTGTGGAAAATTCTGAAAGAGATGAGAATACCAGACTACTTGACCTGACTCTTGAGAAATCTGTATTCATGTTAGGAAGCAACAGTTAGAATTGGACATGGAACAACAGACTATTTGCAAATTGGGAAAGGAGTATGTCAAGGCTGTATATTGTCACCCTTACATACAGAGTACATGTTATATGCAGAGTACATCATGTGCAATGCTTTGCTGGATAGAACACAAGCTAGAATCAAGATTTCTGGGAGAAATGTCAATAACCTCAGATATGCAGAGGACAGCACCCTTATGGCAGAAAGTGAAGAAGAACTAAAAAGCCTCTTGATGAAGTGAAAGAGAGTGAAAAAGTTGGCTTAAAGCTCAACATTCCGTAAACTAAGATCATGGCATTTGGTCCCATCACTTCATGGAAAATAGATGGAGAAACAGGTTAACAGTGGCAAACTTAATTTTTGGTCCCTAAATCACTGCAGATGGTGACTGCAGCCATGAAATTAAAAGATACTTACTCCATGGAAGAAAAGTTATGATCAACTTAGACAGCGTATTAAAAAGCAGAGACATTACTTTGACAACAAAGGTCTGTCTAGTCAAGGCTATTGTTTGTCCAGTAGTAATCTATGGATGTGAGTAGTAATGTCAGACTATAAAGAAAGCTGGGCACTGAAGAACTGATGCTTTTGAACTGTGGTGTTGGAGAAGGCTCTTGAGAGTCCCTTGGACTTCAAGCAGATCCAACTAGCCCATCCTAAAGGAAATCAGTCCTGAATATTCATTGGAAGGACAGATGTTGAAGCTGAAACTCAAATACTTTGGTCACCTATGTGAATAACTGACTCATTTGAAAAGACTCTGATGCTGGGAGGGATTGAAGACAGGAGGAGAAGGGGATGACAGAGGATGAGAAGGCTGGATGGCATCACAAACTCAATGGACATGTGTTTGAGTAAACTCCGGGAGCTGGCGATGGACAGGGAGGCCTGGCGTGCTGTAATCCAGTAGTTCGCAAAGATCAAACACGACTGAGCGACTGAACTGAGCTGAAATGAAGTGTAATTTCTTTCCTTTTTTATCTAGAATAATTTAGCTTTGGGCCTGTAAATATTCAGTACTAGCATCTTTTTCACCTGGTAACTAATGGAATTTAAAAACTGATTCTCTACATTTCTAACACTTAGATTTTATTTAGAATCATGGGGAGCCTGAAATGAAATACTGTTGCTCTTTACAAGAATACTCAAATATCCATTATACAGAGGTCCATTTAAAATTTTCAACCTAATCAAATGTGATCGTTTTAAAGAAAATCAGAATAAATTAAATATACCTTTTAAATATAGAAAAGAAATATACCTTTTCTAACACTAGTTCTTTATGGCTTGAGTTGATTTATTTTTTCAAAATAGAATTTTTGTTCATCATTTTTATTTGGGAAGCCAAATAAAAAATCCTGTCAAAATGTCCATAATTTTACATGGCTGCTAAGTCTGCTACTGCTAAGTCGCTTCAGTCGTGTCCGACTCTGTGTGACACCATACATGGCAGCCCACCAGGCTTCCCCATCCCTGGGGTTCTCCAGGCAAGAACACTGGAATGGGTTGCCATTTCCTTCTCCAATGCATGAAAGTGAAAAGTGAAAGAGAAGTCGCTCAGTCATGTCTGACCCTCAGCCACCCCATGGACTGCAGCCTTCCATGGGGATGATGTAAAATTCAAAATTTGGATTTTATGAAAACTTTCTGATATCTGTTATATAATAGAGATATATTTTCATTAAAATATTGTTATTTAAAAATTTTGGGAAGCTGAGAGTAAGCTTTTAGAATCCATATCTAATTTTGGCTAGTGATGTACTTTTTTCAGAAGAATGCCTGTGTGTGTTTGAGTGTGCGCATATAAACATAAATGTATGTATATATGGATATATTAATATATACCACATAATAAACATTTAATTAAATTAAAATACAGTAATAGTTAACATTATATAAACATATGCATGCCAAAAATTCTTCAAATTATCAAGCAAATAAATTTTGTAAACAATAAATTCGAATTTACTTTTAAAAAGAAAGCATCCACTTTTATTTGTTGTAGTTTATGTAGATATTCAGAATTTTAGAAAGTTTGTTATATTTTAGAAACTGAGCAGGAAATATATTCACGAAACTTTGATCATGTTGTAGTGTCAGAATATAAAAAAGTGCTCAAAAAAAGATCACAGTGATGTAGGTATGTCAGAGAAACAGAAGCCAATAAGCAAAGGTGTAAAAATTGAGCAAGAAAACAAAGAAACACTGGACAATAATCCAAACTGTGAAATGAATATCCTTGAGTTCAGAGTGATATAAATAAATAGATGGAGGTAAATATGCAGGTCTCCCATGAAGAAGGACTTATGTAGGTACTTTGTCCTCATGAAGGTAGAGCAAAACTGTTCAGATCATAAGTCTTGTTATACATAATCAGTTAATACCAAAAAGTTCAGTGTAGAAAGAGGAAAGAAAGGAGTAACCTTATAGTGGAAAAAATTGACAAAAACTATCTCAGCCTTGTGATCAAGGTGAGCATCAACATTGACAAGTCATGTTGACAGTATGTACCCTTGATATGATGTGGTGAGAGAGACTCTTTGCCACTGTGGTCATCCTTTGGCAGATTATAATTTCAATATAACCTTGATAAAAATGTGTGACTAATCCCAGTTGTCTATAATTTCATAACACTTGTGACCAATAATCCTCAAAATTGTCAAGGTCATCAAAAACATGGAAAGTATGAGAAAATGTCACAGCCAAGAGGAGCCTAATGACACATATAGGCATGTAGACCAGATACAATGCATCCTGGATAATATCTTGGAACAACAACAAAAAAGACATTATTTAACAATTAATGAAATCTGAATAAGTTATAAGATTTAGTTAAAATAATGTGTCACTACTGTTTCATTAACTTTATTCAGTATCACAGTAATCCAAATATATGCTCCAACCACTAATGCTGAAGAAACTGAAAAATTCTATGATGACCTATAAGAACCTCTAGAACTAAACCAAAAAAGATGTATTTTTCATCATAAGGGACTGGAAGGTAAAAGTAGGAAGTGAAGCAATATTTGGAGTAACAGACAATTAGAGTACAAAAGGAAGCAGGGCAAAGACTCACAGAATTTTGCCAAGAGAACGCACTGGTCACCACAAACACCCTCTTCCAACAACACAAGAGATGACTCTGCACATCGACATCACCAGATGGTCAGTACCAAAAGCAGATTGATTATATTCTATGCAGCTGAAGATGGAGAAGCTCCATAAAGTCAGCAAAATAATACTGGGAGCTGACTATGGCTCAGATCAGGAGCTCCTTGTTGCCAAATTCAGACTTAAATTTAAGAAAGTAGGGAAAACCACTAGGCCATTCAGGTATGACCTAAATCATATCCCTTACGTTTATGTGATGGAAGTGACAAATAGGTTCAAGGGATTAGATCTATAGACAGAGTGCCTGAAGAACTATGGATGGAGGTTTGTAACATTGTACAGGAGGCAGTGATCAAAACAATCCCCAAGAGAGAGAAATGTAAAAAGGCAGAATGGTTGTCTGAAGAGAACTACAAAGAGCTGAGAAAAGAAGAGAAGTGAAAGACCAAGGAGAAAATGAAAGATATACCCATCTGAATGCAGAGTTCCAAAGTACAGCAAGGAGAGATAAGAAAGCCTTCCTCAGTGATCAGTGCAAAGAAATAGAGAAAAACAATAGAATGGGAAAGATTAGAGGTCTCTTCAAGAAAATTAGTGATACCAAGGGAACATTTCATGCAAAAATGGGCATAATTAATGACAGAAACAGTATGGATCTAACAGAAGCAGATGATATTAAGAAGAGATGGCAAGAATCCACAGAAGAACTATTTTTAAAAAGAGAGAGAGAGAGAGATCTTAATGACCCAGATAACCATGATGGTGTGATCACTCACCTAGAATCAGACTTCTTGGAGTGCAAAGTCAAGTGGGCCCTAGAAGCATCACTGTGAACAAAGCTAGTAGAGATGCTAGAATTACAGCTGAACTTTTTAAAATCCTAAAAGATGATGCTGTGAAAGTGCTGCACTCAATATGCCAGCAAATGTGGAAAATGCAGCAGTTGGCCACAGGACTGGAAAAGGTCAGTTTTCATTCCAACACCAAAGAAGGGCAATACCAAAAAAATGTTCAAACTACTGCACAATTGCACTCTTTTCACATGCTAGCAATATCATGCTCAAAATCCTTCAAGCTAGGCTTTAACAACATGTGAACCATGAAATTCCAGATGTTCAAGATGGATTTAGAAAAGGCAGGGAAACTGAGATAAAATTGGCCACATCCATTGGATCACAGAAAAATCAAGAAAATTCCAGAAAAACATCAACTTCTGTTTCATTGACTATACTAAAGCCTTTGACTCTGTGTATCATAACAAACTGTGGAAAATTCTTCAAGGGATGGGAACCAGACCACCTTACCTTCCTCCTGAGAAATCTGTATGCAGGTCAAGAAGCAGCAGTTAGAACTGGACATAGAACAATGGACTGGTTCCAAATTGCAAAAGGAGTAGCCAAGGCTCTGTATGGTCACCCTGCTTATTTAATTTATATGCAGAGTACATCATGTGAAATACCAGGATGGATGAAGCACAAGATGGAATCAAGATTGACCAAAGGAGATATCTCAGTGACCTTAGATATGCAGATGACACCACCCTTATGGCTGATAGTGAAGCAGAACTGAAGAGCCTCTTAATGAAAGTGAAAGAGGGGAGTAGAAAAAGTTTACTTAAAGCTCAACATTCAAAAAACGAAGATCATGGCATCCAGTCCCATCCTTCATGGCAAATAGATTGGGAAACAATGGAAACAGGGACAGACTTTATTTTCTTGGGCTCCAGAATCACCGCAGATGGTGACTGCAGCCAAAAATTTAAAAGATGCTTGCTCCTTGAATGAAAAGCTCTGACAAACCTAGACAGCACATTAAAAAGCAGAGACATTACTTTGCCAACAAAGGTCTGTTCAGTCAAAACTATGGTTTTCCCAGTAGTGGTGTATGATTGTGAGAGTTGGACCATAAAAAAGTTGAGCACCAAAGAGTTGATGCTTTTGAACTGTGGTGTTGGAGAAGACTCTTGGGAGTCCCTTAGACTGCAGTGAGATCCAACCGGTCAATCCTAAAGGAAATCAGTCCTGAATATTCATTGGAAGGACTGATGCTGAAGCTCCAATACTCTTGCCTTCTGATGTGAAGAACTGTCTCATTGGAAAAGACCCTGATGCTGGGAAAGACTGAAGGCAAGAGGAGAAGGGGACGACAGAGGATGAAATGGTTGGATAGCATCACCAACTCAATGGACATGAGTTTAAGCAAGCTCTGGAAATTGGTGATGGACAGGAAAGGCAGGTGTGCTGTAATACACAGGTTCTCAAAGAGTCAGACACTACTGAGCGACTGAACTGAATTATGAAAAATATACCATGGTAATATATAAGATGTTAATAATAGGAGATGCTAGGGGTGGCATACATGAGAATATTCTGTACTATCTTTATAATTTTTCTCAAATTTTAAATATTATCTCTAAACAATCCTCCAAGTATTAGAATTAGAGGAGAAAAAGTATCAGTTACACAGTACTCATAACTCATTAACTAAGACCACAAATAATTTAGAAATAATTTTATAATTTCCCTCATGAGGTTATTACCCTCCCATCTAATATCGAAAATAGTTGTCTTAGTTATGTGTTTTGACTGAGGTAGGATAAAACATTGGCCTATGAAATAGGAGCAGAACAAACTTACACTGCCGATTTATACTAAGTCACTCAGAAAAAAAAAAAAAAAAGTTTTATTAGTCTATTTTGTCTCCAAGCTATATTATTTCTGCTTTAATAAAGGCACTGTATTCATCTGGACATTATTAGAGATAGGACAACATTTACTTTTGATCTGGTAGAATCTTGTTGAATATGATATTAAAGAATTATATTAAAAGGCAAATTGATATTCTCAAGATTTTTGCTTGTCTAAGTAGCCCAAAATGAATGGAACAAAACATTTCCACAGTGGTCCACTTCAAATGTATCATTCTGCACTTTTAAAGATCTAAAGTATAAACATGGTAGGAAGTGTGTCTACTATTTTGATCCAACACACAGTTAACCAGAGTTCATTGTGGTGGTTCAACAGCAGTATTTGCAGAGCTCTGCCCCCCCCCCCCCTTTTTTTTAATCATCTTATAAACTTATTTCTAGCCTGTGACAATTTTCTCTCCCACAATGACTACAAATTCTTTTTACTTTGCTTTTAGCATCTCCAAAACATGTTTCTTTGATTATTTTGTTTTTGAGTTTGTTTGGAGTGTTTTTCTTAAATTACAGATATTCACGTGTATTTTTTGCAATGCAGTTTTCAGAAAATACTCACTGGGAAATTTAAGAAGTGCTTACTCCCACTCACTGTGCAGCTATGTGCTGCAGGCCAAACATAATTAAAATTATTGCAGTCCTCTGAATCCTAGACTGTTTTTCTAACAAATTAGCATTAAAATGCCAGAAAAAAATTAGCCAAGCTGACACTGCTAGATAAAAACCATTGGTAAGCTTTCTTTATTTCTGCCTTTACAACAACCTTTCAATTCTTAACTCCTAACAATTTGTCAAGGTCTTTACAGAAACGTTGACAGATTAGATTGGACCACAGAATTTGGATGTTTTTGTTTCATTTTTCTTTCTTTCTTTCTTTCTCTCTCTCTCTCTCTCTCTCTTTTTTTTTTCCTGGCTAATTTATGCACTTATACTTGTAAACCAGAACCTCAGCATCTTCTTGTCCTCTTCATAACACAAATAATTTCTGATTTTGTAATCTCACTCTCTTTTTAATTTGATGGATTCTTTATTTCTTTTTTGCTATTTTACTATGATGGTGCATTCACTTATTTAATCATTCAGTATACTTTTATTAGGGCTTCCCTGCTGGGGAAGCCCTAATAAAACTTGAACTTTTATTAAGTTCAGACTATAGGGCAAGTGTACTATGAAACGCGAATAGTATAAAAATAATAGAGAAAATACAATCTTGCATGGCAGGGAGTTCACAGTGAAATGTGTCAGATAAGAACAAAGTAGATAATTGAGATAACTAATTGAAAATTAAGTCATATTCTTGC
Source organism: Budorcas taxicolor (assembly GCF_023091745.1). Taxonomy (NCBI): domain Eukaryota; kingdom Metazoa; phylum Chordata; class Mammalia; order Artiodactyla; family Bovidae; genus Budorcas; species Budorcas taxicolor. The sequence continues at coordinate 63,430,902 of NC_068923.1, read as the reverse complement.
AGTTCTTTGTGTCTTTCCCCTATTCTATTAATAGATTTTTGACACCTCAAAGCTTTCCCTTACCTTACGATTAAAGATATCATCTGGTTCAAAGAATTCTCACTAGTAAAATTGGAACACACAGATAAGTGGAGATTTTCATGAAATTATGAGTTCTAAGTGATCCATTAATTTTCGTTTCAAAAATCAGAGCTACTAATATTGTTTACCTGGAACCTCAATAGCACTTTCTGAACTGTGCTTTGGAATCAGGGTACATTTTCTCAAGGAATACTTCAGTCCTGTTCATTCACCACTGGGTCTCATTCTAACCATACACCTTTGACCATTCTGCCAGCAATAACAGATTGCATTGACAAATACATTGCCTTTGGAGTCAGATGAATCTGGGTTTTCAATTAATATCTAACTTCATCATAAAGACAGACCTTGGATAAAGAAAATTATTAAAATTTCCTGACCTTCTGTGGAATCTCTTAGTTTAGAACAGAGATTCTAAATCAGCTGTCATTTTACATCCCAAAGACATTTGGTAGTATCTAGGGACATTTTTGATTGTCACAGACAGCTGAAGGGTTTTTACTGATGTCAAGTACATAGGGGCCAGATATGCTGCTTAACATTTTACAGTGAACAGGATAGCCCCATCAATGAAGAATTATCTGGCTCCTAATGTCAATAAGGCCTGTGAAAAAACTTTACATTCATTTACAAGAGTTGCCATAACAAAATAGCACACGCTACTGACTTGAACAGCAGAAATTTATTTTCTCACAGTTCTGAAGAATGAAAGTCCCAGCTCATGGTGACAGAAGGTTTGGGTTCTTTTGAGACTTCTCCACTTTCTTGCAGATGGTCACCCTGTTGCTGTGTCCTCAAATGGTCCTTCCTCTGGGTGAATGCATCCCTGGTGTCTCCTTCCCTTCTTATGAGAACATCAGTTATATTGGATGAGGGCCCTACCATAATGGCCTTATTTTAACTTAAGCCTTTTCTCCAAATATAGTTATATTCTGAGGTTCTGGGAGCTGGAACTTCAATACATGAATTTTAAAGGAGCACCCTTTAGCTCATAATGCCATGTTTAAAACCCTAACTAGTCCATACTCAACCTTCAGTTAACTATCTCAGTAAAAGGCAACTCCCTCCTTTTAGTTATTCAAGCTTTGGGGTTATCCTTTTGATTTTTATCTCATGCATTTTCTCTTTCTGGTTACGTTTTGAATGTATATCCGAAGTCTGAGCACAGTTTTTTCACTGTTACCATCCTCATCTGAGCCACCGTATCACTTAGCTATTGTTAGTAAATAACCAACACTATAACTTCATTTGCGTACATAAGCATACATACAACAATAAACATTTATTCTTATAAAGCTGCTGGTTCCTTGGTGACATTCTGCTCTAGGCTGTGATGACTGGACATTGATGAACAAGTTGGGCTTAGCTTAGTGGGTCAACACCCTGTATCCCTCATCTTTCTCTTAAGACCTGGGCTCCAACTGAAGTATATTGTTTTAATGGAAGTTGTAGGTGCAGTAAAGAGCAAAGGGAAGCATACTACTACTACTAAGTCGCTTCAGTCGTGTCCGACTCTGTGCGACCCCATAGACGGCAGCCCACCAGGCTCCGCCGTCCCTGGGATTCTCCAGGCAAGAATACAGGAGTGGGTTGCCGTTTCCTTCTCCAATGCATGAAAGTGAAAAGTCAAAGTGAAGTCGATCAGTCATCTCCGACTCTTAGTGACCCCATGGACTGTAGCCCACCAGGCTCCTCCATCCATGGGATTTTCCAGGCCAGAGTACTGAAGTGGGGTGCCATTGCCTTCTCCAAGGGAAGCATATAAGATCCCTTAAGTCTTAGAATCAGAATTGGCTAAACCCTACTTCAGGAGGTGGTAGAATACTCTCTACTCGTAAAGATGTTGCAGCAGCAAGAGTTTAATATGGGGAGGAATTAAATATTCTAACCAAATATTAAATCTGTCAATAAAAGTGGAAGGAGAGTCATGCCTCTGGTATTATCAACCGAAATAATTACGGAAGAATTAATACTGGCAACTTCAGGGTAACTTAACCGACACTGAAAAAATCTATACTACTAGCAGGATGGTGTAATAATTTTTGGTCATCTCTTAGCCACAGACTTTTCCTAGTATCTAAAAAAGTCTCAGTTCAGTTCAGTTCAGTCTCTCAGTCGTGTCTGACTCTTTGTGACCCCATGAATTGCAGCACGCCAAGCCTCCCTGTCCATCACCAACTCCTGGAGTTCACTCAGACTCACATCCATCGAGTCGGTGATGCCAACCAGTCATCTGATCCTCTGTTGTCCCCTTCTCCATCTGCCCCCAATCCCTTGCAGCATCAGAGTCTTTTCCAATGAGTCAACTCTTCACATGAGGTGGCCAAAGTACTGGAGTTTCACCTTTAGCATCAGTCCTTCCAAAGAACACCCAGGACTGATCTCCTTTAGAATGGACTGGTTGTATCTCCTTTCAGTGCAAGGGACTCTCAAGAGTCTTCTCCAACACCACAGTTCAAAAGCATCAATTCTTTGGTGCTCAACTTTCTTCACAGTCCAAGTCTCACATCCATACATGACCACTGGAAAAACCATAGCCTTGACTAGATGGACCTTTGTTGGCAAAGTAATGTCTCTGCTTTTCAATATGCTGTCTAGGTTGGTCATAACTTTCCTTCCAAGGAATAAGTGTCTTTTAATTTCATGGCTGCAATCCCCATCTGCAGTGATTTTGGAGCCCCCCAAAATAGTCTGACACTGTTTCCACTGTTTCCCCATCTATTTCCCATGAAGTGATGGGACTAGATGCCATGATCTTTGTTTTCTGAATGTTGAGCTTTAAGCCAAGTTTTTCACTCTCCTGTTTCACTTTCATCAAAAGGCTTTTTAGTGTAGGCTCAGCTAAAACTCCCTAAGGTGAAATGTGTGATACAGAGAAGTAAGATCTCTTGTTTTATAAGTGGAAAAAAAATGTGTTTTCTTCAGGAAGCTTCTCAGAATTTGTTTATTTTGTTGTGTTCTCCTAGTAAGTTTGTAGAAAAAATAAAGCTTATAAATATTATGTATAATATATGTATATATTTAATATTTTAATAATACACATATTTATATAATCTTCACTTAATTTATTCACTAGAACATACTATGAGTAGCTATAAATGAAAGATTTTGATTTTCCAAGATTTTTAAAAATGTTATCTTGTTGCCCTGTATTGTCAAATGTTATTAATGCCTGATAGTTTTTATTTCTATATCCTTGCCTTTTGAATTTTAGAGACTTATTTTAAACTTCAAATTTCAAACGCTTATGCTTCTATTGGTTCACACTCATTCTAGGAATATTTCTGGACATTTAAATAGCAACTCCCTTCTGAAAGAAGCAAAGGGTTGTTTACTATTGTTTTGATTCAAATGGCATGTATATTTTGGAGAACATACTGCTGACAGTGTTCATTTTCAACTCATTATCAGCTTTACACAGCCCAGCATGTCAGAGTCAAATGACTATTTTATAAAGATGTGGCTCTTTTCTTAAAAAGAAATGATCATTGTAAATTCTGACAGTGTAAAAGATGCCATAATCACTTTATCCTCAGTGCAACATTAATAGAGTATGTTTAATAAATCAGGTTTATTGCTCATTATAAACCTGTGATGTTGGGTTGCATTATATTTGCAGTACTATCTGTATGGTACAGTTTTACCCCTTGATGTCTGCTAGTTGCAAAGACATAAATAAAGGTTAGGTAACAACAGAATTTAGAACATATGCCAGTTGCTTTAAAATTGTAAATTTATGGTCATCAAATCAGCAGTTTTGGGATATGTTATGCTTTGGCAAGGTTTCCAAAATATAAACCTTATATGTGATAAACTGTAATTATAGGTTGTTTTAGAGAGAGGGTTTGCATTAGAAAGGTGCAGTATTACTCTGTTATAGTCATTATAAAAATTATTTCAATATAAATATTTTACTGAGTGAGGCATGACTCCAGAAGCCTCCAAAATGTATCTTGTCTTCTCTAAATCATAAGTGAGATATCCTAGAGAGGGTTTCAATAAAGATGGTTTGAATCCATTTGCAGTCAGATTCAGGTTAGGATAGCTTCTTAAGCATTAATCTGTTCTGTCTGCACTGGAGGAAATATCACCTCCTATTGCAGTACTCTCCTTCTCCCTCAGGCTTAGAAATGCTTAGCATCCCTGGGACCTGTTGTTACTCTAACCTCTACAAAGTCCTACTTAGAAACTTGGTGTTTTGTTCGGTGGGGAGAGGAGTTTTAAAAATTTACTCATTTCACTGAAATGGGTGAGAGATTGGAAAACAGATACCCTCCCTCTTTCTACTCTAAATTAAAGAAAATGACAAATACAGACACCCACATATGTGATCACACACACACACCCACAGATCAAGGGAGAAAAGGATTCTTTTGTGTCAAGTGGTGCCAGCCAGGAAATGTTTGATGGGGATGAATGTTGCTAATTCATTCTTTGTAACCTCAACCCTTTATTCCATGACTCATATAATATTTATTTGGCACCATCCAGTGTCAGGCACATGGCACATGAATCTGGCTGAGTACGTGTAATTTTAAAAGTCAGTTCATCTTAGGTACTTGTCACAGAAACAGTAGGTGATGCCTACCTCTAAACTTCCTGTCAGATGATATTGAACTGCAGAGACAGCACTGATGTGAAATGGAAGGAGACTGGATTCATGCCTCCAGTGGAATGATCAGATCACCAGTGGAAGACTTGCAACACCAAAATATACCCTCCAAACTCTCTTCTGCAGGCTTGATTTAAGCAGTCAGTAGTGAAATATTGGCATTCACTGATATATGCTTTCTGGACTTATTCTTTTTTCTGGTACAGGAAAGAGTCTCAGGTTCCCTTGGCTACTGAGTCTATCAAAAGAAGATCCCTGATAAATGAGTCATACATTTGGAATGACCTGATTAGAGGAAAGTGAGGCAGATTGGAAGAACAATGGTGAAGATCCAACACCCTCTATATGCCAGGTACCTTGCTCTTTTTTTAATATACTCTATTATTTAACAATCATCTCAAAACTATGACATTTGTATTATTTACTATAGTTAACTAAATTTACAATGTTAGCTCCCTGGGGAATGAGGCCAAATTTCTGACTTGCTTAGGGTCAAGCTATGTCCTTCAAATGTCACATAATTTTCTAGGTTGACTTGAAACAAATAGGGTGTTTGTTAACCAAGATCAGTAAACTCATTTTAAGTCATGTCTTTTAAATTTAAGTCTAAGTCTAGTAAGTTTGGTCAGATTTTAATAACAAGGCTACTAGGAAAAGCAAATTCACAAATTATTAATGCATGATAGTTATGGGAAACTTCCATGAAAAATATTTGCCCCCTCCCCCCAAAAAGAAAGAAACAGAGAGCTTTACATTTTGGTCAGAGCCTGAAGTTCCTTAGGCAGCTTAGTCAGCTCCTATACAGCTGATAAAAGTCAGAAGTGGAGTAAATTTGGTTTTGAGGAAAATCGGTAGCTTGAGTATATATATATATTTCAATTTGTTACATTAAATCGATTAGCAAGAATAAAAAGGGAATAAGCAGAAACCTCAACTAAATGGAGTGTGGAGACTGGAATAGGGAATTTTCACCCCCCTCTAATGATGACAAATCCCCACAAGAAGAAGAAAGACTCCTCTTTTCCCAGCAAGTACCATGTACTCTTTGTTTACTATAGCCCCCCTGACTTCCCTTCTACAAAAGCATTCTTTTCTCTTGTGGTTGCAGATCCCAAATTTCAATTCTCTGCTGATCCAAATAAACCCATTTTTGCAGGGGCAATAACTGGCAGTCTGTTTGTTTCAGGTAAGTATAGATAAATAATGTGATGTATGATGGACATAGCCTGACCCTAGGAAAGTCAGAACTATGGTCCTTTGCCCAAGGGAGTTAGATTTATAGTTTTAATTAACTATAGTAAATACCATCTACTACTGTGGGCAGGAATCCCTTAGAAGAAATGGAGTAGCCATCATGGTAAACAAACATCTGAAATGCAGTACTTGCATGCAATCTCAAAAGAGACAGAATGATCTCTGTTCGTTTCCAAGGCAAACCATTCAATATCACAGTAATCCAAGTCTATGCCCCAACCAGGAATGCTGAAGAAGCTGAAGTGGAACAGTTCTATGAAGACCTATAAGACCTTTAGAACTAACACCCCAAAAAGATGTCCTTTTCATTATAAGGGACTGGAATGCAAAAGAAGGAAGTCAAGGAACACCTTGGGTAATAGGCAAATTTTGCCTTGGAATATGGAGTGAAGCAGGACAAAGGCTAATAGGGTTTTGCCAAGAGAATGCACTGGTCATAGCAAACACTCTCTTCCAACAACACAAGAGAAGACTCTACACACGGACATCACCAGATGGTCAACACTGAAATCAGACTGATTGTTATCTTTGCAGCCAAAGACAGAGAAATTCTATACAGTCAGCAAAAACAAGACCAGGAGCTGACTGTGGCTCAGATCATGAACTCGTTATTGCCAAATTCAGACTTAAATTGAGGAAAGTGGGGAAAACCACTAGACCATTCAAGTATGATCTAAATCAAATCCCTTATGATTATACAATGGAAGTGAGAAATAGATTTAAGGGACTAGATCTGATAGATAGAGTGCCTGATGAACTAGGGATGGAGGTTCCTGACATAGTATAGGAGACATGGATCAAGACCATCCCCATGGAAAAGAAATGCAAAAAAGCAAAATGGCTGTCTGAGGAAGCCTTATAAATAGCTGTGAAAGAAGAGAAGGAAAAAGCAAAGGAGAAAAGGAAAGATACAAGCATCTGAATTCAGAGTTCCAAAGAAGAGCAAGGATAGATAAGAAAGCCTTCCTCAGTGATTAATCCAAAGAAATAGAGGAAAACAACAGAATAGGAAAGACTAGAGATCCCTTCAAGAAAATTAGAGATACCAAAGGAACATTTCATGCAAAGATGGGTTGATAAAGGACAGAAATGATATGGACCTAACAGAAGCAAAAGATATTAAGAAGCGGTGACAAGAATACACAGAAGAACTGTACAAAAAAGATCTTCAAGAACAAGATAACCACAATGGTGTGATCACTCACCTAGAGCCAGACATCCTGGAATGTGAAGTCAAGTGGGCCTTAGAAAGCATCACTATGAACAAAGCTAGTGGAGGTGATGGCATTCCAGTTGGGCTCTTTCAAATCCTGGAAGATGATGCTGTGAAAGTGTTGAACTCAATATGCCAGGAAATGTGGAAAACTCAGCAGTGGTCACAGAACTGGAAAAGGTCAGTTTTCATTCCAATCCCAAAGAAAGGCACTGCCAAAGAATGCTCAAACTATCACACAATTGCACTCATCTCACATGCTAGTAAAGTAATGCTCAAAATTATCCAAGCCAGGCTTCACCAATACGTGAACCATGAAATTCCTGATGTTCAAGCTGGTTTTAGAAAAAGCAGAAGAACCAGAGATCAAATTGCCAACATGCGCTGGGTCATGGAAAAAGCAAGAGAGTTCCAGAAAAGCATCTATTTCTGCTTTATTGACTATGCCAAAACCTTTGACTGTGTGGATCACAATAAACTGTGGAAAATTCTGAAAGAGATGGGAATACCAGACCACCTGACCTGCCTCTTGAGAAACCTATATGCAGGTCAGGAAGCAACAGTTAGAACTGGACATGGAACAACAGACTGTTTCCAAATAGGAAAAGGAGTACGTCAAGGCTGTATATTGTCACCCTGCTCATTTAACTTATATGCACAGCACATCATGAGAAATGCTGGGCTGGTAGAAGCACAGCTAGTATCAAGATTGCTGGGAGAATATCAATAACCTCAGATATGCAGATGACACCACCCTTATGGCAGAAAGTGAAGAGGAACTAAAAAGCCTCTTGATGAAAGTGAAAGAGGAGAGTGAAAAACTTGGCTTAAAGCTCAACTGTCAGAAAAACAAAGATCATGGCATCTAGTCCCATCACTTCATGGGAAATAGATGGGGAAACAGTGGAAACAGTGTCAGACTTTACTTTTGGGGGCTCCAAAATCACTGCAAATTTGGATTGCAGCCATGAAATTAAAAGGCACTTACTCCTTGGAAGGAAAGTTATGACCAACCTAGATAGCGTATTCAAAAGCAGAGACATTACTTTGCCAACAAAGGTCCTTCTAGTCAAGGCTATGGTTTTTCCAGTGGTCATGTATGGATGTGAGAGTTGGATGATAAAGAAAGCTGATCAGCGAAGAATTGATGCTTTTGAACTGTGGTGTTGGAGAAGACTCTTGAGAGTCCCTTGGACTGCAAGGAGATCCAACCAGTCCATTCTAAAGGAGATCAGTCCTGGGATTTCTTTGAAAGGAATGATGCTAAAGCTGAAACTCCAGTACTTTGGCCACCTCATGTGAAGAGTTGACTCATTGGAAAAGACCCTGATGCTGGGAGGGCTTGGGGGCAGGAAGATAAGGGGACCACAGAGGATGAGATGGCTGGATGGCATCACTGACTCGATGGACATGAATCTGAGTGAACTCTGGGAGCTGGTGATGGACAGGGAGGCCTGGCGTGCTGCGATTCATGGGGTTGCAAAGAGTCGGACATGACTGAGTGACTGAACTGAATTGAACTGAACTGAAAGTCTCAACCCTTTAATGATAAAGACTATTTTAAGAGCATTCTCTCTCGCTTTTAACATTTTAGCCAAGATTGATTCACTTCTTCAAATAGACTGTGCACTTTCTATGCAAAGGTTTTGAAATTACATTTCCTAGAGCCTAAAGTATCATTAATCTGTCCAATACTTCTGTTATATAGGGATTTTATACAGTTTTATTTGTGTAATTTGTTTAAATTACACATATGCAAATGAAAGGTAAAATCAGTGAATATAAGGATCTTGTCAGTTCTGTATTACAGGATAAATAAGAGTATGATTGCTCAATGAATGAATAAATACAATAAAACTCTTCTTCACTTGGTATTACAGACTGCAAAGTGATAGAAATGTGTTTAGATCCTAAGAGCTTACTTCAAAGATATTACATTTTTGTATCATTAAAATGCGTTCTCATTTTTTTCTAAAGGAGAGAGACTCTAGAAATTAAGAAAATTCTGTAGTACACTCAGCAAAGGTTAATGCTCTGTGTGTCCCCAAAGCAAAGACCTTAAGGTTATCTCCCAAAAGCTACACAAATGGCCTTCATTACCTTGGTAGATTTTCCAGAGTCCTGGATCTTGCCCTCTGGCATAGAAAATGATTTTGTCAGCACGGAGAGAGCAAATCCATCTCTCGTAAGTGGATTTACATTAAACAAGCATATAAGGATGATGCCAATACATTAATTTACAATGAGATATATGTGTCACAGATGCTGGAATGTTTAAGCCTGCATAAATAGTTCATTTGCTCCCTTTAAATGGTCCAATATGGAAGTTTAGCTTGGTTAGCACAGATTCAAGGATGAAAGCAGTTAGTATTAATGAAGTTATTTTTTATACTATAGAGGTGTTTAGGACCCCATCTGATGGCAGATCTATTAAATCAGTACACACTCCTATCAGACCATGACAGAATGAGAGTGAAAGTGTAAGTTGCTCAATCATGTCTAACTCTTTGTGACCCAGGGACTGTAGCCTGCCTGGGGTCCTCTGTCCAGGGATTCTCCAGGAGCCGGTTGCCATTTCCTACTCCAGGAGATCTTTCTGACCCAGGGATCAAACCACAGTCTCCCACAAAGAGCCAGCAGACATTTACCAAATGGGCAATGCTAATATTTGTTCTATGAATTTCCTCTCCTGTGCTTATTCGAACAATAAGCACAGTATGTATACTCTTTATATAAATACATATAAATTCTATATACTCCTTATATAAATTTATATACTCCACTAATATTTAATGTCCTTTTAGGCCTACTAGCTATTTTGTCCCTTTAACACTGTTTGTATAACTTTGATTTAATCAATGAGATTTTTGTTGTTGTTTTTGCCGTCTAATGCTTATCTTACATCATTCCTAAATCCTTCAGGAAAGACTATCGGGAAAATACACACTTCTGCTGAAAACTTTAATTTTCATACAGTTCTTAAGATTACTTAATATTTGTGAATACATTAAAATTAGCTTTTAGAATATTTTAAGGATTCATATTCTGAGAAGATAGTTTACCAAGACTCACCAACCTTACTATTCCAATTTTATTTAAAAAATCTATGAAATACCCAAATTGACAGATATTTTATAATGAATAATGTTATAATTTACTAATAATCTATGGCCTACATATAAAAATTGCCATCTACATTTCTAGACTCTGTTTACAAAGTGAAAAAATATAAGGTCTATTTTCATGAAATTTCCATTCTGTTGGGAGAAACAGAAAATAAACATAAATAAACAGGATAAAATGTCATTAAAAAATATATTTGGTCGAGAATGGTCACATGAAAGCTATTTTAGATGCTCAGTTAGTAAAGGATTCTTTTCAGAGGTAATGCTTCAGACAAAATAAAGATGTGAGGGTAATAGCCATGTGACCATCAGGGCTCAGAAAAAAAAAAAAAAAAAAGAAACCAAAATCCCCAAATGTAACAAACCTGGAAGGTGTTAGAAACTCAGAAGGATTCATGAGCAAAAGAAATAATTCTAAGAGAGAAAAGAAGAACAATATGCAGAAAACAAATTCTGTCAGACCTTGCATGTCAAGGTCTAGATTTTGGCCTTTAATCTCTGTGTTATAAAAAGTCACTGGAAGCCTTTAAAATGAAGAGTTCAATGATCTGAATTATATTTGTAAAAGATGGCTTCATCTGCTGTCCGGAGAATAGATTATAGGAAAGCAAGAGCTAAATCCATGAGTCCTATTAGCTTACTGCGGCCATGCAGCTGACAGGAAATGAGGGTGAGAGTCGCACTTGCAGTGCTAGAAAAGTGGCAAGAAGTGGTCAAGTCTGAAATGTCTTTAGGAGCTAAAATGGATAGGCCACTGATTAGCTTGCTGTGGAGCCTGAGAGAAAGCCCAGGGATAGGAGTAGTGTGTGGATGATGTCATTAGAGCATCACTGTCCTTTATGTCCACAAGACACGAAGTGGAGTCCAGTCTGACTTCTGAGGGATGGAACAATCTAAGTGGCTACAGTCTAACATTACTTCTGTTCATGCCTGGATGCTCAGATGCACAGTCATGTCTGACTCTGTGACCCATGGACTGTAGCCCACCAGACTCCTCTGTTGGTGGAATTTTCCAAGTAGAATACTGGAATGATTTACCATTTCCTACTCCAGGAGATCTTCCTGACCCAGGGATCAAACTTGGGTCTCCTGTGTCTCCTGTACAGGCAGATGGTTTCTTTACCACTGCCCCACCTGGGAAGCTCTTCTGTTCATATGCCTCAGATTAAGATAATCATTGTTCCCTCCAGTACTTTGTACTTTAGTGCTTCTATTTCTTTCCAATGCACTTCCCTCTGCCTAGAAGGATCTTACTATTCATCTCTGCCTTTCAAAGCTCTAATTCAGTCTCTAAAAATTCAAACAAGTGCTAACTCTTATCAAAACTTTTCTGAACCCTATAATTGGTATCTTTCACTTTAGCATATCCAAGAACTTGATTTATAACAGCTCAAATTATTAGTACAATGCTTTGCAGTTATTTGAACAATCATCTCTTCTATTATCTACTCAAGACCATGAGAATTGCTTTGCATTTAGCCATATGCAAAGAATGCATAATAGCCATTCTTTATATATAGTAGATATTCAGAAAAAGTAGGATAAGTGAAATAAAAGTCCATAATCAGTGCAAAGTTAGTCCCACTATTTTGATAAAAGCTAAAATTTTATACTTGATTAATAATGCACTGTAATTCATTTTTAATAATAAGACCAAATGCAAAGAAATTTTTGTTTTTAATTCATGTAACTGAAGAAGTTGTTGCAAGAACTGATCTCTCATCAGAAGCAGCCCACACTCAATTAAAATTAAATAGGAGGAACAGGACAACCACAATAGGTTAAGAAAGCATGGCCCTCATACCTGAATTGGAAACTACTCTGAAAGTTCTTTTCAGCTCCAGAAATTTCTGTGTGGTTGGTGGTTTCCAAATTAACCACTGCTCAATTTCTATCTGGGCCATCCTGTTTCTCATTGTCTCTTACTATGAGTATTTTATTAAATATTCTAATAAATATTCTGCACACGAATCTTTGCCCCAGAATCTGTTCAACAGGGAGCATGACCTCAAAAACAAATAAATCTCAAGTAAAATGAAAGAAGCAGAATCCTTTAGGCAAAATAGTTATCATAAAATTAAAACATGCAATTCATAAACTTTACATTTATGAGCATTAAAATCAGTCCTCTCAGTCCAAATGACTGTAGAGCATTGTTTTGGTCAACTTTTTGTGATTTTTGTAGGTTTTTAAAAATTGTATATACATAGTTTGTTTTTATCCTGCTGAATTAGAAATTTTAGCTCATATTTATATGATGTTATGAACAGTAGCAAGCAGGCATATATGGATATTGATATTCTAGTAAAATATAAATTAAAATTTAGTTAATTTTTAAGAAGCTAAGTAACAAACAAATCATCAAACCTGGAAAAGTAGATGTTGCAGATATTAGTAGGGAAAAATTACTAATTTAAGCTTCAGTTGCATTTTCTTTTTGAGCTTGTGCAACCACATGCCATTAGTTTTTCTCTGTAGTGAATGATAAGAAAACTCAAATGCTGGGAAATTGTCAAGCTCTTGAGACATTTCATGAAATACTTGATTTTGTGCTTTAAATTAAATGAACTTTCAGTCATGAAGTAAAGTATTAAAGCTATTCAGGATCTTGAATCTTTTGATAAGATGCAACACTTGAGTAAGACACTTTAAAATATAAAAATAGACTTGACTCTCACTAGTATCACAGAATGATTTTTTTCTTCTCATTCCTCTTATCAAAATTTTGTGTAAGTACATTTTCACTCAACAGAGGATAGACTGAATATTGATAAAGCAGAGTCTTGAATTCCCTGCCCCTCTCTTTTTCCTTATGAACCAGAGAAAATGTGCTTCAGTCTCACTGTTTTAATGATACATTTTTCACTAGATCCTTCAAAGTTGTCCCTTACGCTCTGTTCTTTTAGAATAAAGTGGTCTTTGCATTAGCTTTCAGGAAAATTCCTTTTCATCTCTAGTAAATCTTTATAATAAAAAGGGATACATAGTGATGTTGTAAGCTCTTTAGTGAATTAGTCAAACTGAAGTGAATAACAACATCCCCTGATGCGTGTGCATATATAATTACTGTGACAATTATTATTTAGAAGGGACTTCTAAAACTATGAGCTTCCCTGGTGACTCAGACCATAAAAACCTGGCTGCAATGCAGGAGACTGGGGTTCAACCCCTGGGTTGGGAAGATCCACTAGAGAAGAGAATGGCTATCCACTCCAGTATTCTTGACTGGAGAATTCCAGAGAGGATCCTGGTGGGCTATAGTCCATGAAGTCACAAAGAACTGGATATGACTGAGCTAATACTTTCACTTTCACTATTCATATATAACAATATACTTACATATTTATGTTATAATAACTATACAAATAAATTATATGTGTCTGTAAGGTATATTTATAAATACTTGTTGTTGTTCAGTCACTAAATCATGTCTGACTCTTTGTGACCCCATGAACTGCAGCAGGCTAGGTTTCCCTGTCTTCACTGTCTCCCAGAGTTTGCTCAAACTCATGTCCATTGAATCAGTGATGACATCCAACCATCTTATCCTTGGTGGCTCCTTCTCCTCTTGCCCTCAATCTTTCCTGACAAAAATTATATATATATATATATATAAAATAATGTTTTAATCTTTACATGTTATATATATTAGGTACAATGATTTCTAAACCTATGTATTTATTATTGGTGGAAATGTAAAAACAGTGTCTTTTAGCAAAATAACTTGAAAGTAATTTTTAAGCTCTAAATATATTTATTCTATTTAAAAAGGATTTTTATTGAAAATTTTAATCAAAGAAGATTTAAGACATGGAAAGATTTATGAACAAGTATTGAGTTAATAATATCAAAAGTTAATAATATCAAAAGTAATTATCCTCCAAATAAAATAAATAAATTTAAAAAATAAAGAAAATCAACTCAGTAGAAAACCAAAAATGTTAAAATGGATTTAAATAGGATATGGCAATGTGATAAAATATTCATTCATTAACTATGGTACAGCAGTAAATTATAACATGCAAGTTTCATAAAATATGAAAACCAAGATAAAAGTTATTCATAGTTGTATGCAATCTAACTGAAATGGATATATGCATGTTTGTGTATGTGTGTATATCTGGGTTTGTGTTTAGTTGCTTTTTTTTCTTTCTGCTGTTATATAGCATTTGATGATGAATATAGCTTACATCAGTTATGTAAAATGGTAACACTAAAAGTTCTTTTTATCAAGAGAAATACTTCTGGTTTCAGCAGCTGGCACATTGAAAATTAAGGGAATATTTTTGAAAACTGGGTAGTGTATAATATGGGAATAGAATAGAACAGAATAGGAGCAAGAAACGTTCTTCAAAAAGATGCACAAAGAGCAGTGATATGGACAGAGTTAGACTAAGAACATTATTGATTGTGCATGTTATTTTTTGATTGTTGTTTTCTAAAGGCATACACACACACACACAAATACATATATATGTATATGTGTAACAAAAGTTTTCAAAAGCCTTGTAATTTTTATGTGATTTATTTTGTATTTAAGCTCAAGTTAGCCAAATTATTTTCAGATTAGAGAAGTTATCACTTGAACAATACAACTGAAGTGTAAAGAAGTAGTGAACAAGTGTATGTGTAAATGTATATGTGTGAGTATATGTTCATATATGTGCACATATATGTTGTGGTTGTGTGGAGGTATATAGGTATAATTTGTTTCAAGGAATTGTCTTACACCATTGTGGGGGCTGAGAGTTTCAGTCCATAGGCAGAATGTCTACCTTTATTTATTGTAGCTATGCTGGGTCTTCACCACTGCACAAGGCCTTTCTCTAGCTGTGGCAAGCAGTGGTTATTCTTCAGTTGTGATGTGTGGGCTTCGCATTGTGGCAACTTCTCTTGTGAAGCACAGACTCTAAGGTGTGTGGGCTTCAGTAGTTGCCACATGGGGGTTTATTTGTCCTGAGGTATGTGAAATCTTCTGGTTTCAGGGATTGAATCTGTGTCCCACGAATTGATAGGCATGTTCTCCACCAGTGGATCACCAGGAAAGTCCTATAATGTCTTCTTCTCTTAATAGGAAAATCTTGGTTCTGCTTTTAAAGCCTTTCAACTGTCTGATCAGATCTACCCAGATTATGGAGGACTTGAAGTCAACTGACTATAGATATTAATCAGTTTTGCAAAATATCTTCATAGCAGCACCTAAATTAATATTTGATTAAATGACTGTAGATTAAAATCCAGCCAATTGACACCTAAATCTGACAATCACAAGCACTGTAACATGAAATAGTGCATTTGAAAAGCAAGAATAGTAGGAAATGCTAATGGTGTCCTCCCTTTCTTGATAGAGATACATAACCAAAACATTTTGCGTATATGCAAAGAGGTGGAAAATTCACATATCAAGGCTCCAATTGGAGAATCTGTATTTTCTGAAACCATAACTTCAAAATATCAATTTTTAAATGATTATATTCAGTTTGTTTCCTGGTATGAAAGTTATTATGCTTGGAGAAAAAGACAAAAAAGCCGGAGTCAGATGAAAAGTACATTTTTTTTAAGCTCTATTATTAAAAAAAGTCATGAATTCAACTGTGGTTAGATGAAGCAAGTCAAAATGGTTTTGCTTGTTTTTAAATTGAAGAAAACCTATGAAATGCTTTATTTTATCAACTCAAGCTCAAAATCTTAAAAGACCAATCACGACTTCCCTGGTGATGCAGTGGATAAGAGTAGAAGACATGAGTTTCATCCCTGGTCTGTGAAGAATCCCACGTGCACAGAGCAGCTGAGCCTGTGGGCCACAGCTACTGAGTCCACACACCACAACTACTGAAGCTTCCATAGCCTAGAACCGGTGCTCGGCAGCAAGAGAAGACACTGCAGTTTAAAACCTGAGCGTGGCAACTAGAGAAAACCAGTGCAAAGCAATGAAGACCCAGTGCAGTAAAAAATAATTAAATTTTTAAATGCATTTATTATTCCAAATCTGAGAATACAGCAGTAAATTTCTGATAGATTTAATATATTTTTATTTTGGTTAAATATATCTTTAATATATATTTAAATAACTGTATTCTTTTCTTAATAACTAGTAATTTGAACTCAGCTGAATTGATTTGGGAGGTAAGTCTTCATGGTTTTCTTTCATTTGGGTTCTATATAGTTCTTTTGAGCATATATGACATATGTAAATTTATGCAATTAAAACTACTACTTATTCATCTTAAGAAAATTATAGACTAAAATACATAAGAAATGGGTATTTTAATATGGTTATTGCTGCTAGGGAAGATATATCCCTGAGATCTCTATACTCTGTACATATGTCTCATTTTATGAAATCTCAGAGGTGCCATAACATGAAACACTAGCATGAAGGCAATTCATTGCTTTTAACTATTTTGGTAGTCATACCTTGAAAATATACATAATGCTGTTTTCTGTGTGTGGTGGGTTTAAGAGTGAACTCTGTCTGTGTGTGTGTGTTTCTGTTTCTGTGTCTGTTAGCTGCTCAGTCTTGTCCAACTCTTTGTAACCCACCAGGTTACACTGTAGCCCACCAGGCTCCTCTCTCCATGGGATTCTCCAGGCAGAGACACTGGAGTTGGTAGCTATTCCCTTCTCCAGCGAATCTTCCTGACCCAGGGGTCAAACCTGGGTCTCCTGCGCTAGCAGACAGAGTATTTACCATCTGAGCCACTAAGGAAGCCCTAAGTGTGAACTACATATTACAAATCTGTGATGAGATGTTCA
This sequence comes from Budorcas taxicolor, assembly GCF_023091745.1. NCBI lineage: Eukaryota > Metazoa > Chordata > Mammalia > Artiodactyla > Bovidae > Budorcas > Budorcas taxicolor. The sequence goes on along the minus strand of NC_068923.1, from coordinate 63,413,861 downwards.
CCTATAGGCGCAAACAAATATTCATTTATGTTCCAGGATTCAAAATTTAAACCTTAAAAACATCAACTGGCAATTTCTGAAGTACACTAAAAAAGCTTGGGCGCAAGTAGACACACTCACATGAATGTTGTTATTTGTATAAAATATTTACTCCTTGGGTGAGACGGAAGACAAACCCTTACATTAATCAAAATAATTAAGTTTTAAAATATAATCAATTTTGTAATTTTATTTCCTGAGACTATATAAGACATCAGGTCAAATAAATGTGAAAAATAATGAGTAGGCTCTGTTAACTGCTATTCTGCAAAGGAGATAGCAGCTCTGAAGTGAAATGTAGATGCAGTCGGGTAACTAATTAGACAGCCATCTGGCACCATTTAGATCAGGGCAAGAAGGCCTCCACCTCTTAATAGTCCTTTAAGGCATCATTCTCTTACTGCAGTGTGCTAATTAATAGTCATGTGAAGGCCTTGAGTTAGAAGAGAAATGTTAAATTATGCTCTGCATACTCTGATTAAGATGATTAGCAAAATAGATTATAGGGAGATGTCAAGCAAAATCATTAATGTCTCCAAAAATGTCAATAATTATAACAGTGAGAACTGGAATGCAAAAAATGCTTTGAAAAAAATTATTTTCATCAGAAATATCACCACCATCTCCGTCTCTTCCATCCCACTTCTTTATTTGTCTTGAAAACTTCAAGAACTTAAGAAATGTCGTGTCTTATCAAACTATTATTGGGGAGAATTGTGGAAGACACATGATTTTTCTTTTCTTTTTTTTTTTAGCCCAGCATTGAAGATGAGTGACCAAGGAAAGAGAAAAGTGAGAACATGACTGAAAATGTCCTTTATGTCTTAAACTCATTCTGGGATTTTGGCACACTCCACCAAAAGATTTATGTATTATATTTATTGTGTGAGTCCTTCCTTCCTTATCAAACATGTGATTGCCCAGCAATTCCCAGTTATCTCATGAATTGTGCTATTTTCTACATTTATCTGTCAATCACTGCTTCATTATTTAAAAATGTTGGAGGACTATCAGGAAGTAAAACATGTATTTTTAAAACACAAGAAAATTGTTTGGGCAATTACACATGCAATTATTCAATAAAAAACTCTAAAATGTCTAAAATATCCAGTTACTGTAAAACAAACTGTGCTTCTCTCTATAAGATATAGACAGACTTTTCCTGTTCCTCAAAGTCCTTTTGAGACTATTTATCTATGGCACTTGCCTAACAGGCAGTTCTTTTGCTGGGCTGTATGACTAACTTCTACATCCTCTCCTGGGGATTACACAGACAGAACATTATTATCAGGTTGGATTTAGTTGCTTTAAAATGACTTGTGACCAGTAAAGTGTAGAGGTGGTCACTCCATAGGCTCTCAATCTTTGGAGGTTATTTTTAAAACAAATCCTTTAAAACTGCTATAGAATAAACTCTTTTATTTAGAATGATGGGGGAAAGAAAAACAACAAGGATAATCTTTCTGATAAACTAAAGGAATATGACCTATTATAAAACTGTGGATAATGCAAGTAATTCTATTAGAGAAAAAGCTTTGCTCTGTGAAATAGTCTTAAATGTATTCATTTACTACATCTGAAGAACACAAGATTCAATCTCTAAAACATGTATTAGATATAAGGTAAGAGTTACAAGGTTTTCACCTAATACCCTTAATTCTTAAAAGTATGTCATTAAGTTCATTTGTCTCTGGTACATATTTTCTTTGAAAATAGAGAAAATTAACTAAATACCTATATAACTAACATAAGCAATTAACTATTCTATCACCAAGATTTAAATGTTTTTGTATTTGTAAAATATAATATTTTAAATCAAATTATAATCATTTCAAAAAGCTAGTATACCACTTCTAATTATTAATATGAGATATTTCCTTTATCTTAATTCTATTTATGAAGAACTATTGGGAAAAATTAAATCCCTCCATTTTATAAATTGACCTATTTTAATAAAATGTACTTTTACTATTTTTTTGGTAAAAATTTATTGCCACTTATGTATTAATACAGAATAGATTTAGAATTCTTAACTCAAGATACACTGACACATTTTAAGATATATAATAACTTCTGAGAAGACGACCCAAAGTTTCAATTGTATTATTTGTATTTTGAAACATATTGAGAGTCCCTGCCATATAGGCCATCCATGATCCAGTCATTCTCAGTCACATGTACAATAAATACCCTTACAAAAAAAAAAAAAGTTCCAATAGAATTATCTATTCCAAGATTCCTAGAACAAAAACACAATTCAGTCTGACTTATTTCTATTTTTGTTGGCATCTTTTGATGAGTATTTTTACACTTTGCTGGTAAATAATAGTAAGTAGTAAAAGGCTTCATGAGCTGAATTGTGCCCACCCACCCCCCATCCAGAATTCATATTTTGACATCCCAGTTGTCAGTGACTCAGAACTTTTTAAAGATGATTAAGGTAAGATGAGATCATGTGAGTGGGTCTAATTCAATATGAATGGTGTCCTTAGAAGAAGAAATTAGGACACATACATGTACAGAGGGAAAACTAAGTAAAGACCGGAAGGAGAGTGGCCATCCAGAAACTAAGGAAAAAGATTTCTTAGAAGAAACAAACCCTGCTGACACCTTGATCTACAACTTCTAGCCTCCAGAATTTCTGTTGTGATGGCATTCCTACAGAAAGAATGCAGTCCACGTTTATGAAATACTATCTTCTAATATGTGCTCTAGAGAATAATCAGTCATTAACCAAACAGTACATTTTGCCCACCCACTAAATGTCAACCACTGTGCCAAAGAATAATTATCCTCCCATTGGTAGTTTTCCCACTCAGGGATATATATGGGTCTTGATGATGCCATGTCTCCACACCTTTCACTTGTCTCCAAGTAGTTCCTTCTTTATATTTTTCATTGTAGAAGAATTTTTTTGCAAGTCTTACATTCTCATCTATAGTTAACTTATCTTACCATACGTAAAATAGACAGCCAATGGGAAATTTGCTCTATGACTTAGGGAACTCAAACCCGGGCTGGCTCTGAAAGAACCTGGAGGGATGGGATGGGGAGAGAGTTGGGAGGGAGGTTCAAGAAATAGGGGACATATGTATTCCTATGGATGATTCATGTTGATATTTGGCAAAAACTGATAGAATTCTGTGAACCATGAACTACCTGATGTTCAAGCTGGTTTTAGAAAAGGCAGAGGAACCAGAGATCAAATGGCCAACATCTGCTGGATCATCAAAAAAGCAAGAGAATCCCAGAAAAACATTAATTTCTGCTTTATTGACTAGGCCAAAGCCTTTGACTGTGGGGATCACAATAAACTGTGGAAAATTCTGAAAGAGATGGGAATACCAGACCACCTGACCTGCCTCTTGAGAAACCTATATGCAGGTCAGGAAGCAATAGTTAGAACTGGACATGGAACAACAGACTGGTTCCAAATAGGAAAAGGAGTACGTCAAGGCTGTATATTGTCACCCTGCTTATTTAACTTCTATGCAGAGTACATCATGAGAAACGTTGGGCTGGAAGAAGCACAAGCTAGAATCAAGATTGCCAGGAGAAATAATAACATCAGACATGCAGATGACACCAGCCTCATGGCAGAAAACAGAGAACTAAACAGCCTCTTGATGAAAGTGAAAGAGGAGAGTGAAAAAGTTAGCTTAAAGTTCAATATTCAGAAAACTAAGATCATGGCATCTGGTCCCATCACTTCATGTCAAATAGACGGGGAAACAGTGGAAACAGTGGCAGATTTTATTTTTTGCGGCTCCAAAATCACTGCAGATGGTGACTGCAGCCGTGAAATAAAAAGACACTTACTCCTTGGAAGAAAGATTATGACCAACCTAGACAGCGTATTATAAAGAAGAGACATTACTTTGCCAACAAGGTCCATTTAGTCAAGGCTATGGTTTTTCCTGTGGTCATGTATGGATGTGAGAGTTGAACGATGAAGAAAACTGAGTGCCGAAGAATTGATGCTTTTAAACTGTGGTGTTGGAGAAGACTCTTGAGAGTCCTTTGGACTGCAAGGAGATCCAACCAGTTCATCCTTAAGGAAATCAGTCCTGAATATTCATTGGAAGGACTGATGTTGAAGCTGAAACTCCAATATTGTGGCCACCTCATGCAAAGAGCTGACTCATTTGAAAAGTCTCTGATGCTGGGAAAGATTGAAGGCGAGAGGAGAAGGGGATGACAGAGGATGAGATTGTTGGATGGCATCATCAACTCAATGGGCATGAGTTTGAGTAAATTCTGGGAGTTGGTGATGGGCAGGGAAGCCTGGCGTGCCGCAGTCCATGGGGTTGCAAAGAGTCAGACTGAACTGAACTGAACTGAAGACAGTTGAAGCTTCAGTGTTGTCCATGGGTGGCAATGAGCTCAGGGTCTTCTTACTCTACTATCTTGGCCACTCTCTTCTGATGTATTCTTAATGCTTAGAAAGAGTGGGCATAGGACGCTTTTCACCTTCATTACTCCTTGTCCAAGACAGCACAGCCTAGAGCTAACAGATATCTTTCTCAGCTTGTGATTCCTCTTACAGTTCCAATTCTTCATCCGAAAACTGAGTGCCTTGAGCTTGACATGATAGTAAGCATATTATTAAAATAAATAATTCCATATTTGATTTGTTCTTTTTGGAAATGTAAATGTTGAGTAAAACTGCCTATCTAGTCATGGTATTTTAGAAAAAATGCATAACATTATTTTTTCACAAATTAAGAAAAAGTAAAATATAATAAAACAATTGAAATTAAAAGTCTATTAATCAGGGAGGGAGGCTTGAGGGGGTGCATATTAATGTGTATACCTATGGCTGATTCATATTGCTGTATGGCAGATCACTAAAATATTATAAATTAATTATCCTCCAATCCTAAATAAAATAAAATTTTAAAAATCTATTAAGTAAAAATGTTATTAGTTTTAAAGGATTTCTTTAAATTTCCTGGGAAAATTGTTTGGCATTATTGTATTGGTTCATTCTTATACTAAATAGGTGTTCCCTTAAAGAAACTCCAATTACCCAGTTATAAATAAGAATGTCTTTCTCATGTGAATTCATACCTCTCTCACCTAATTTATAATTTCCCATATTTATAACTTTTATTTTAAAATTGTCCACCTTTTTAAAAAAATTTGCTCAAGTCCTTTGGTCAAATTCCAATATTAAATTAATTGTTTGCCTAACATAATTTTCTGTGACATAACTTTCTATTGCTGTTGTGGTGTTTGTTTTGTTTCTGTTTGTTGGTTTGAATGAATATTTTGCTTTTACTGGCTTTTAGGTGTTAGTGATTTCTTTATAAAAATACTCAAATTGTCTATATCTTTGGACTGCTGTGATGTGTGACAATGTCTTGATTTTGCCTTTTACTTGAACAAACATTCAACTGGGTATAATTCCTGAGTGCATTATTCTTTCAAAGTCCAACTGATATTGTTCCATTTTTTTCCAGGTTTGGCTGCTCCCTTGAAGAAATCAGAGTCAGCTTGATAATTCCCTTCTTTCACTGGTAAGTTTCATGTAGAAAAATGTTTCATTACTCTTTGGTATTCAGTAATTTATAAAAATGTGTCGCTCAGGATATTTTTATTTCTATATCTGTTATAATATTATACATTTATTATATAGTCAATCAGCTCAGTTTAGTTCAGTTGCTCAGTCATGTCTGACTCTTTGACCCCATGGACTGCAGCATGCCAGGCCTCCTTGTCCATCATCATTCCCAGAGTTTACTCAAACTCATGTATTGAGTCGGTGATGCCATCCAACCATCTCATCCTTTGTCGTCACTGTCTCCTCCTGCCTTCAATCTTGCCCAGCATCAGAGTATTTTCCAAAGAGTCAGTTCCTCCCATCAGGTGGCCACAGTATTGGAGTTTCACCTTCAGCATCGGTTCTGCCAATGAATATTCAGGACTGATTTCCTTTAGGATGGACTGTATATGTTTATAAATGTATATTTTTATAGATTGTTGTTAACACATAGGAAACAATGGAAATAGCTTATGTTCGTACATCTTGCATTAAATAAATGTCAGCAAAATAAAACTTGTTTATGTTAGAAGACAACTTGGGAACTAACCTTGGAAGGAAAGTACCTCAGTTCTGTAACTTATAATATATTTTTAATCCTTATAGATCTACTCCATCCCACATCTTGCTCCAGGATCCAAATTCACATCCCTGAGAGTTACTTGAAACCTGATCTCTCGAATATGATTTGGCTTAAGAAGCCTATGAAAATTTCTCACACACAGATAGGAAAATATATAAGCAACTGATTTTTTTGTTACGAAAGGCAAGGATAGTAATTAATCTTATATAGTAACATATTTTTCTATGTCTTGATAGGTGAAAGTGATATGGAATTTAAAAGATAAATTGAGAAATTAAATATTGAAAAACTGAAGAATGCCCATAGAAGTAATTTCAAACTAAGAAGCCTTTGAAATTAATTTAGCTTTATATCTGTATAAAATCATACATGTCTTAATCTTAAAATTACTGAGCATTAAATATATAATTTCTGTTTTTATTTAATGATATTTGAGCATAATTTCTATGTTTAAAAATAATTATTATTCCCAATATTCTTCTATGATATTGCAAGAGAAAAGCGTAATTGTAGATATAATTTGAAGTCATTTTAAAACAAAGAATGCTGTAGTTTGCTTCATGATCTCCCTGAATTAAAATCTAATAAAATAGAATTAATATTATCTTTCAAACACTTCCAGACACATTTCCTTTTGTCTTTTATATTAGAGCTATTATGTGAATTGATTGCTTTATTTTAAACTTTAACTGAAGAGTTAAAATCTAGTTTGAAATAATTCCAAAAAAATGTGCTTTAAAGATATAATTTTATTGATTCTGGGATAGATAGAGGCATCATTATTAAAATAATAAATGAAAGAATAAGAGATTTTGATATGAACAAAGAAACTGAAATATTCATTAGAGGCCTGAAAGAACTAATGCTCTTTCCTAAGTGGCTAACGTATTATTGAATATGAGAATAGATGTTGTGTAGAGACGAAGTTAGTCAGTTGGCAAAAAATAAAATAACATAGCATCCAAACTGGGCAAGTTTTAAAAATAATTTACAGTCCTAGGAGAGATTATTCACATTAAAGTAGTGACTGTTTCTTCTTGATTGTTTTCAGATAATGATATAAAAAATGCTTTTAATAATAGAATATGGGCTTAAGGTGAAATGTTCAATGCAATGCATCTTTCTACTAAAATTGATATATTCTAATGCTCCCACTTTACCACATTGATCAAATACCAAACCTGATATGTAACATATAAACCTTTAGCACCAATTTACTTAAGTAATTTCTTTGTTAACATCTGAAATATATTTATTTTGAATTCAAAGGATCACTTTGCAACATAAGCACTTTTATAATTTCTGCTTAGGCAAAATTTGAGAAAGAGCAAATTTATGTAGTCTAAGAGGAGTGTGTGTCTGTAAGAAGGCCACACATCAAGTTATATATTGCTTCACTATTTAGTTCAAAGGGAATTTTCAGAAGGTTAAGTATATGCACAATACTAATGAGGAGAGGGGCGGGGGAATGAAGTACAAATGATCAGATATGTGGAAAAGTAAATTAGTCAATTCCTAAAGGGAATGAGCTCCTTAACTTTGTGTTTCTAAGCTGTGCTTGAATCACCATCTGTCGGATATTGTGACTAGAATCCCTAACTGAATGGTTAGTCCTGTTCAGTGGGCAAAAGCCCCATCTCTTTTAAGAAATTTTATAGACTTATTAACAGACTTTATTTCTTAGAGCAATTTCAAGTTTTTAGAGATACTGAATACAAAGTAGAGAGAGGTCTTGTATACAATTTTTCCCATCCTCTTCAGTTTTCCCTGTTATTGATGACTTGCATTAGTTCGGTACTTTTCTTACAAATGATGGAATAGTATTAAGGTGTTATTTATAATTAATGTCAACAGTTTAGAACTCATTTGTTGTATTGTACAGTTATATTAGTTTTATCATTCACCTAACATTTTAGTAGCATATAAAATTTCATTACCCTAAAAATTTCCTATGCTCTACCTGTCCATCTGCTCTTCTGCCCCAGTCCTGACTCCTGGTAATCACTACTCTTCTCATTCTTTCTAGAGTTTTGCCAAAACATCCCTTTTATGATTCAATGCTATTTACTCTTATATTTAACTACTAGTGAGATAATATGTATTTAATAACTTGAAGTAATAAAATAAATGTGGAAGTGAAACCTATGTTTTCTGCATCAGAGCCTATCCACAGTCTGAAAAATTTTGAGAAGGATTCAGCTCTATAGTATATAGGGCAGAAATTATGAAATAAAATGTCCATATTTGGAAAGTTTTGAGATATCCAGATTTGAGGGTTAAGAGAGATTTCTTATAATTCCATTAAATTCTTATGACATGTAGCACGTACCTACCCAAATAAAAGTAACCCTTATTATATCTTTCAGCATTGCAGAGCTACTCAAGACACTACAATATTTATCAAAAGATATTTTATTTTTAAAAGTTTCAAGGTATTCTTTAATTGAAATGTTAAAAACAAAGAAATGTCACACTGAGAATGACTAAATCCATAATACTAACTGGGCTTCCCTGGTAGCTCAGACAGTAAAGAATCTGCCTGTAATGCAGGAGATGGGGATTTGATTCACGGGTCAGGAAGCTCCCCTGGAGAAGGAAATAGCTACCCACTCCAGTATTCTTGCCTGGAGAATGGAAACTATGCATTTACTTATTATGTCACCTTAAACATAACTATGTACAATGAATCATTTTCCTAAATAATGGATTTCTGATATATTTTTGCATTTCTACCTTCAATAGGATAATGTTAAACAACTTCAAAATAGATGATAACTAAAAGAAGTATTACTGCATTGGTTATGGCTAGATTCCACTACTTAGATTTTCCAAACTCAGATTCTTTTCTGCATTTGCAATGCAGTTCTTTTACTTATCTCGAGCTGAGACAAAGTGTTTTCTCCTTGTACCACATTCTTAATTATCAGAATATACATCATTTAGCTTCCCTGGTGGCTCAGGTGGTAAAGAATCTGCCTGGAATGTGGGAGACCTGGGTTTGATCCACAGACTGGGAAGATCCCCTGGAGAAGGGAATGGCTACCCACTCCTGGATTCTGGCCTGGAGTATTCCATGGACTGTACAGTCCATGGGATCACAAGAGTCAGACATGCCCGAGTCACTCTCACTTTCACATTATTTAAAGCAGTGGACATGCATCTGGAGATGGGAATTTGTATTGACTCTATGGGTCATCATGGCATGGCCCCCATGGAGATGATTTGAATTTTCCACTTCTTAAATGTTTCTAAAACCACATTGTGCTCAGTTGCTCAGCTGTGTTCAACTCTTTGAGACCCCATGCACTGTAGCCCACCAGACTTCTCGGTCCATGAGTTGCTGGAGTGGGTTGCTATTCCCTGCTCCAGGGGGTATCCCAGCCCCGGAATAGAACCTGCATCGCTTGTGTCTCCTCCTTTGGCAGGTAAATTCTTTACCACTGAGCAACCAGGAAAATCCAAAAGCCACACTGAGCATCTGGCAACTGTTTCTTCCAGCTTCTCACCATATACATTCTAGAAATCTCAGGTAATTTCAGCATTTCTTAGGACCCTTGAATTGCTGAAGGAGTTCCATCAATTACTGTTTTCTGTTTTGTTTTGTTTTTTAAGTTGAGACATATTTGATTTACAGTGTTGTGATAGTTTCAGGTATGTAACAAAGTGATTCAGCTGTATATATACATATACATATATGTATTCATTTTCAGATTTTTTCCCTTACAGGTTATTACTGAATATTAAGTAGAGTTTCTTGAGCCATTCAGTAGGTCATTGTTGGTTATCAATTTTATAAATAGGAGTGTGTTTATGTTCATCCTAAACTCCTAATTTACCCTTGCCCTCCATTTCCCCTTCAGTAACCATATTTGGCTTCTATATCTATGAGGCTATTTCTGTTTTGTATGTAAATTCATTTGTATCAATTTTTTTGATTCCACATATGAGCAACCTCATATGTGTATATGTGTGTCGGGGGAGGCGGTGCTCAATCATGTCCTACTCTTACTCCATGGACATTAGCCCACCAGGCTCCTTTGTGCATGAAATGTTCCAGGCAGGAATACTGAAGTGGATTGCCATTCCCTATCCAGGGGACCTTCCTGAACAAGCCAGGATAAAACCCACGTCTCCTGCATCTCATGCATTGGCAGGCGGATAATTTACTACCACTAGTGAGCACACAGGCATACATAAACACACATATAGAGACACTTAGGTTAGTTCCATGTCTTGCTATTGTAAATGATGCTTCAATGAACATTGACATGCATGTATCTTTTCAAATTATAGTGTTCTCCAGATATACTGCCAGCAGTGTTACTTCAGGTTCATATGGTAGCTATATTTTTAGCTTTTTAAGGAATATCCATACTGTTTTTCATAATGGCTGCACCAGTTTACATTCCCACCCACAGTGTAAGAGTGTTCCTTTTTCTTCACACACTTTCCAGCATGTATTATTTGTAGAATTTTTGATGATAACCTGCTGCAGTCTCATAAAACAAGCAAAATACTTTTCCTATTAGGATAATAAATAATTTCTTTAACTGTTTTCTATTTAATTAAAAAAATGTACTTTAAGGATTGCTGATCTAAATTTGAGGTTTTAGTATAAAATGTTCTTCTTGTGTCATATGGTATTTTGTTAAACTTCTTTTGTTTCTATTCAGTTCAGTTCAGTTCAGTTCAGTCGCTCAGTAAGGTCCGACTCTTTGCAACCTCGTGAATCGCAGCACACCAGGCCTCCCTGTCCATCACCAACTCCTGGAGTCCACCCAAACTCATGTGCATCGAGTCGGTAATGCCATCCAGCCATCTCATTCTCGGTCGTCCCCTTCTCCTCCTGCCCCCAATCCCTCCCAGCATCAGCGTCTTTTCCAATGAGTCAAGACTTTGCATTAGGTGGCCAAAGTATTGGAGTTTCAGCTTCAGCATCAGTTCTTCCAATAAACACTCAGGACTGATCTCCTTTAGGATGGACTGGTTGGATCTACTTGCAGTCCAAGGGACTCTCAAGAGTCTTCTCCAACACCACACTTCAAAAGCATCAATTCTTCGATGCTCAAATTTCTTCACAGTCCAACTCTCACATCCATACATGATCACTGGAAAAACCATAGCCTTGATTAGATAGACCTTTGTTGGCAAAGTAATGTCTCTGCTTTTTAATATGCTATCTAAGTTGGTCATAACTTTCCTTCCAAAGGGTAAGCATCTTTTAATTTCATGGCTGCAATCACCATCTGCAGTGATTTTGGAGCCCCCCAAAACAAAGTCTGACACTGTTTTCACTGTTTCCCCATCTATTTCCCATGAAGTGATGGGACCAGATGCCATGATCTTCGTTTTCTGAATGTTGAGCTTTAAGCCAGATTTTTCACTCTCCTCTTTCAGTTTCATCAAGAGGCTTTTAGTTTCACTTCACTTTCTGCCATAAGGGTGGTGTCATCTGCATATCTGAGGTTATTGATATTTCTCCCGGCAATCTTGATTCCAGCTTGTGCTTCTTCCAGCCCAGCGTTTCTCATGATGTACTCTGCATATAAGTTAAATAAGCAGGGTGACAATATACAGCCTTGACATACTCCTTTTCCTATTTGGAACCAGTCTGTTGTTCCATGTCCAGTTCTAACTGTTGCTTCTGACCTGCATACAGGTTTCTCAAGAGGCAGGTCAGGTGGTCTGGTATTCCCATCTCTTTCAGAATTTTCCACAGTTTCTTGTGATCCACACAGTCAAAGGCTTTGGCATAGTCAATAAAGCAGAAATAGATGTTTTTCTGGGACTCTCTTGCTTTTTTGATGACCTAGTGGATGTTGGCAATTTGATCTCTTGTTCCTCTGCCTTTTCTAAAACCAGCTTGAAGATTACATCATCATAAAAGTGTAGAATTATATTGTGTTTTAATGACTCAGATAGACATGTGGGTTATCTCCTTTGGTCCTACTCTATCCACTCTATGTAGGTTGAACACTTCCTTCTTGCCTGAATAGAGTTGTCTATAGTTGTCAACCCAACATCAATGTTTAAATTTATCTAGTTTGATTCTGCTAACTTTAGATGAGGATATCTTTAATATTGAGAATTTATCTTTCTGTTTGAAAGAAAATCAAGAGCATAAAGCATTTCAATCCCCACTTTCTCTCAGAAATGTTTTCCTAAGTTTGTGCTTTAATTATGGGAAATTTACTACTTATATTCAATATTTTATTAGTAGTACCCTGCTTCCAGTTTTCCACTATATCCCATATTAATTCTATACCACATTTTATTAAGATATTCTGTTCTCCAGCTTGTTATCTCCAAAGTTCTAATAGCAAAGAGGATGCAAGTAGCTATGACTACTTAAAAATGCAGCACCAATACTGGAAGAAGGACAGGTCTAAGATTTCCCCAGTGGGTTATAGAAAGTCCAGACTGACAAATGATTCTCCTAACCTACTTTCATTCTAGAATGTTTACTTTATGCTATGCCATATAGCACAATGAGTGATCAATTGCTTCTCTCAGTCAAGTTCCACTGTTCTTACACTAAGTAATTTTCTTCCTTCCAGATAGAGGCAAAAGTATATGTCTCAACCAAAGATTGTGTTATGTGCTTTTTTTTTTTTTTAATCTTTCTCTGACTTTACACATTCTGTTAGAAGATAGAGAGGCTGTATCAGATCCTTTATTTAAAACAAATTATTACTTTCTAAGCATAATTTTAGTATTACTGGAAAAGACTTGTTCTTTAAGAAAAAATCTAAGGGAAACATATATTGTCAATATATTTCTAAATAGAGTACGATAGACATACATTTAAAATGTCACATTTCTTTTTTGGATTTAAAATAAAAGTGAATTGTGACCTTTCTATTTTTGTGATTTTATGTCTGTTTTAAAGAACAACATGACATAAATATGAATATGAATTTAGTTTTCCTAATGGCATCTATGACAGGTGGAATAAACACTACTATATGCCTTGTGTTTACTTTGCTTATGTGGTAGTAATTGAAAGAGGGGGAAGTTCTCCATTAATGGAATTTAAAATCATTCCTCTGTGGCAACTCCAGATGCATAATCTTGGTCTGTTCTGCCCTGATATTCAGGGTTATAACCTCTGATGAGAAGGATGATGCTTACCATTGCTGTTGCTGTGAGGTAATATATAAAGGTTTTAAAAGTGCTGAAGTGAAGACAGTGGGAAAGACAGACATTCTGTAATGATCTCAAGAAGGCAGCCAAGTGGATTAGCAATGCCGTGTAAATTTTAAGTAGTTTATGAATGCAGCAACGTGAACACATGAATAGATAAAATTGGCCTTAGGTTTTTTAAGGATTTTAGGAATATATGGTTGTTACGGAATAACATAATATATTATGTTCCATAATATATTTTGGAAGCATAATCTGTAGCATTAGGGAACAAGACTTCAATCATAGTTAATTTCAACCATGTCTAGTCATAGAACATAGGATCCAAAGTTACTTCACTTAAATATGCTCCAGACCACGTTTGTAGCTTTCATAAGTGCAGGCCAAAGCTCTCCTCACATAATCTGAGGTTATTTATAACTCTTAAATACTAGGGGGGTAAAGCCAGTACAGTTTACATGTTAAGTCTAAGAATATCACAGAATACCATTTTTCCTCTCTTGTAAGGATATTGTCATTTCACTTGCAGTCTGAGTTCTCCACATTTAAAACAGGAAGGAACCAGGCTTCTTGAATGAAGATGACACCTTAGCCTCAGCTTCTCACCATTAATAGACACTCACATTACTAGACAACTAACCAAGAACAAGACTTGCTTGCTGTGAGTTGAGATAAGGTTACCTAATAGTGGATTCAAACATCATGACAAGATTAAAGTCCATGGAAGGTAAAAATGTGTAAACATCACAAGTATAGACCACTTCCGCAGAGGAGAATGGAAAGTTCACTATATTAATGTCTACTCTGCATATCTATAAAATACATAATAGTTGATAAGAAAGGATTTTTTAATGATACAAAATATTTTGAAAGATATAATAGTCCATTTATATGCTAACTGATGGTATTCAGGAAAAAAAAAAGAAGAAAGCGGATAATGTCACAAAAAGCCAGAATAACAAAAGGACTCCATGTCTTGAGAAAGGTCTAAAGAGTGTACCAAGTATGCTCTCTGACAGAAAAAGGGTGCTTCCTAGTTCATATACACACAATGAAAATAGGCTGTAAAATTACAGATGATTTTAATAAAAGCTCAATAGAAATAGCTAATCTAGTCAGAAAATTCAGAGAGAACTAATTTTTCTGTTTTGAAACAAGAAATATGAGAAAAATTTTAAGGAAGTAAGAGGCTTAGGAAAATGGAAGAGGTTAAGCATAGGATTGCTTATAACTACAATTATGGTTACAGTCTTGGGGATGACAATAGTGATAGCTGTGAAAGAGCAACAAATAAGGAAGGGTAAGATATTTGTATTACAAAAGCTAGAATTTATCATTGACAGGTTGTTCATTATTAGATCTTTCTCAGCAACTCTGAGAGCACCAGAGTTAAGTAATCTTATGTAAAAGCATCTCCTTCTTTAAATAACTAATTGAAAACCAGTACAGGGTAACTTGGAGAAGGAAATGGCAACCCATTCCAGTATTCTTGCCTGGAGAATCCCATGGACAGAGGAGCCTGGCAGGCTATGGTCCATGGGGTCACAAGAGTCGTACACAACTTAACAACTAACTTACTATTAAACTAAAGAATAACTGCCACCCTCCCCAACCCTCAGTAAGAGCCAAGTGGTTTAACAACTGTAGGCTCATTACTGAATAAATAGAATTTTAAGCCAGTTGAACAAATATAAAAATTAAAATAATAAATTGCTTTATTAAATATGTGCTAAGTTTGGGCTTGATAAAGGACAGAAATGATATGGACCTAAAAGAAGCAGAAGATATTAGGAAGAGGTGGCAAGAATACACGGAAGAACTGTACAAAAAAGATCTTCATGACCCAGATAATCATGATGGTGTGATCACTAATCTACAGCCAGACATCTTGGGATATGACGTCAAGTGGGCCTTAGAAAACATCACTACAAACAAAGCTAGTGGAGGTGATGGAATTCCAGTTGAGCTGTTTCAAATCCTGAAAGATGATGCTGTCAAAGTGCTGCACTCAATATGCCAGCAAATTTGGAAAACTCAGTAATGGCCACAGGACTGGAAAAGGTCAGTTTTCATTCCAATGCCAAAGAAAGGCAATGCCAAAGAATGCTCAAACTACCGCACAATTGCACTCATCTCACGTGCTAGTAACGTAATGCTCAAAATACTCCAAGCCAAGCTTCAGCAATACGTGAACCGTGAACTCCCTAATGTCCAAGCTGGTTTTAGAAAAGGCAGAGGAACCAGAGGTCAAATGGCCAACATCCGCTGGATCATGAAAAAAGCAAGAGAGTTCCAGAAAAACATCTATTTCTGCTTTATTGACTATGCCAAAGCCTTTGACTGTGTGGATCACAAGAAACTGTGGAAAATTCTGAAAGAGATGGGAATACCAGACCACCTGACCTGCCTCTTGAGAAATCTGTATGCAGGTCAGGAAGGAACAGGTAGAACTGGACATAGAACAACAGTCTGGTTTCAAATAGGAAAAGGAGTACGTCAAGGCTGTATATTGTCACCCTGCTTATTTAGCTTATATGCAGAGTACATCATGAGAAACGCTGGACTGGAAGAAACACAAGCTGGAATCAAGATTGCCGGGAGAAATATCAATAACCTCAGATATGCAGATGACACCACCCTTATGGCAGAAACTGAAGAGGAACTAAAAAGCCTCTTGATGAAAGTGAAAGAGGAGAGCGAAAACGTTGGCTTAAAGCTCAACATTCAGAAAACGAAGATCATGGCATCTGGTCCCATCACTTCATGGGAAATAGATGGGGAAACAGTGGAAACAGTGTCAGACTTTATTTTTGGGGGCTCCAAAATCACTGCAGATGGTGACTGCAGCCATGAAATTAAAAGACGCTTACTCCTTGGAAGAAAAGTTATGACCAACCTAGATAGTATATTCAAAAGCAGAGACATTACTTTGCCAACTAAGGTCCGTCTAGTCAAGGCTATGGTTTTTCCTGTGGTCATGTATGGATGTGAGATTTGGATTGTGAAGAAGGCTGAGTGCCAAAGAATTGGTGCTTTTAGAGTGTGGTGTTGGAGAAGACTCTTGAGAGTCCCTTGGACTGCAAGGAGATCCAACCAGTCCATTCTGAAGGAGATCAACCCTGGGATTTTTTTGGAAGGAATGATGATAAAGCTGAAGCTCCAGTACTTTGCCCACCTCATGCGAAGAGTTGACTCATTGGAAATGACGCTAATGCTGGGAGAGACTGGGGGCAGGAGGAGAAGGGGACGACCAAGGATGAGATGGCTGGATGGCATCACGGACTCGATGGACATGAGTCTGAGTGAACTCCGGGAGATGGTGATGGACAGGGAGGCCTGGCATGCTGCGGTTCATGGGGTCACAAAGAGTCGGACAAGACTGAGCGACTGAACTGAACTGAAGTCACTTCAATGGTGTCCGACTCTCTGTGACCCTATGAACTGTAGCCCGCCAGACTTTTCTGTCAATGGGATTTTCCAGGCAGTAATACTGGAGTGGGTTGCCATTTCCTTCTCCAGAGGATCTTCCCAAGCCAGGGATTGAACCCATGTCTCTTAGGTCCCCTGCATTAGCAGGCAGGTTCCTTAATGCTAGCACCACCCCTGCCACCTGTAATTGAAAAGCTTTTACCAGTAATAGCCATAGTCTATATGACTACACAAATATTTTCATTACTGTTTATTTTTGTTATTTGAAATATAATTTTCTGTTATAAAGTAGATATAAATAAAATTGCTAGGAGTTTAAAAGCTAGACCTTGCAAAAATATGTCCATGCCCTGAAAAAGATGCCTGCATTGTTTATCTTGGTAAATTTCATATTAACTGATAATTTTTTTAAATTTCAAAGCCTGAGAAATATGAAATTTCTTCTCACAATCATGTGGCTTATTCATATTTTTTATTCTGAGAGTTAATTCCAGTTGATTAATTTTCCTACTTGATACATAAGAATCAATAAGAAGAACATTATTAGTATTTCTAAATACAAGGACAAATTTGCTATAATTTCTATTACTTTAACTTTTCTTGCAATATGTATGCAAACTTAAACTTAGGTTTTATTTTTTCAGTTGTTTTCAGAGTCAGTAACCTCTGAGGGAAACACACACACATACACACACTTGTTACTAGCCAGATAAACAATATATGAACATTTTAAGTTCCATTGGCTAACATATTTCATAGACATTTTTTCTCCCCATTTTTTTTTTTTTTTTTTGCTAAATTTATTATTTCAAAACAGAAGATTCAGGGTTATATTATTCTTATTTGTACTTCAGTTCAGTTCAGTCGCTCAGTTGTGTGTGATTCTTTGCAACCCCATGAATCACAGTGTGCCAGGCCTCCCTGTCCATCACCAACTCCTGGAGTTCACCCAAACTCATGTGCATCGAGTCGGTGATGCCATACAGCCATCTCATCCTCTGTTGTCTCCTTCTCCTCCTGCCCCCAATCCCTCCCAGCATCAGGGTCTTTTCCAATGAGTCAAGTCTTTGCATGAGGTGGCCAAAGTATTGGAGTTTCAGTCTCAGCATCAGTCCTTCCAATGAACACTCAGGACTGGTCTCCTTTAGGATGGACTGGTTGGATCTCCTTTTAGTCCAAGAGACTCTCAAGAGTCTTTTCCAGCACCACAGTTCAAAAGCATCAATTCTTTGGCGCTCAGGTTTCTTCACAGTCCAACTCTCACATCCATACATATTTGTACTTACTCCAACCTAATATGAAAGACACTTTAGACTTATTTCAGTGATTTAAAAAACTATCGAACTCAATAATTCCACTGTCACAATAGGGTACTTGCATAAGAATAAGAAATACCAAATTATATCTTGGAATAAAACATAAGAAGTAATGCAAAATAGTATATTATTATTCCATTTTCATCAAAGGTTACAAAAAAACAATAACATGAAATTTAATATTTTAGTTTATCTAAAAACAAATAATTTAAATGAAAAAAATTTCATATTCCTGAGACTCTGAAAGTTTCAAATGAATCTTTTGTAGAAGAAATTCCATCAGATTGTCGTGAAGACTGTCAAATGCATTTACTCCATTTATGCAGTAAGGTGAATCACTCATGAAATAAGATTTTGTACTCTTTGCTAAATATTGTTGGGAGTACATTTAAAGCAGTGAAAAGACAATAAATGATATTTTAGTCTTGTGACACTGGACAAAATAAACACTTTGTTTTAATATCCTTACCTCTATAGACGTCAATTCCTCAGTTTTTTGAGACAAAAGATATAATCTAAACAAAGTTATACAATGTAAAATGTTATAATAAATATTTTATATGACATAAATGTGTTCATTCCATCTATATCATTTTTATTAGCCTCTTAAATCCTTCTATATTGCACACTATTAAAAATGACAGCTTCTAATGATGAGGGTCACATAATATTTTAAGTAAAAAATATTATATTTACACTTGCCTAAATCACAATATTTAATGAGTGGGTAAAACTTTGCCACTTTACAATTAAATTAGTCTACCTCAAGTAAACCATTATAATAGCTGATTGAGCTGATTGTACTGTTTTCATGAATTAGGATGATACCTTTCCCCATAGAACCATTATTTAAAATTTCTGTTTGTAAACAATGCAGAAACTTTGTATCTAAAAATTGCTTTTATTCATTACTGTGGTTTATCACTTGAAATAATTATTGTTATGAAAGTACAAAATTGGAAAAGCATGAAAATTATAATTTTAGCTCAGAAGCAAACTCTTGAAAATGAAAACCTACAAATACTGTCAAGTATTAAGCCCTGGACTCTAAAGATAAGAAAAAAAAATTACTCCTGTTATTTAAAATGCAATATTAGAGACATATGATTGATTTTCCCCCCATAGGGCTATAATCTTGAAGGAGTAAGATGAAATTCATATACTTTTGACATTATGAGAGGAAAAGAAAAACAGTAAAAACACATTGAAGCCATTAAATTATAACATCATTCTTCTTGCCAAGTAAAATATGAATAATTAAATTCCATATAACATTTCCACATAGAATTCTGCCTGGATAACCCATCTCTATTAAAATCTATTTGTTATATTTTTCTTTCATCAAATGCTGCAGACTGAGTTAAAGATGTTACCAATGGGAATGAAAACATGATTTGGAAGCTGATGTTAAAAAGTTTTCAACGTTGCATCACTAACTCAAATCTAATTTAAATTGTAGTAACATTTTCAAGCCCTTCTCTGTGCCTCATGCAAATTTCTTTTCATATTTTCACAGGTATCCCTGGTATTTTCACTGTATACTATACAGTATACTTAACTCTGATTTGTTCTTGCCAAAAATTTCTATGCTAAAGTTGATTTTTGTATTTTCATAAGAGTCACATTTCTATAGGATTAATTTGTTTTATGAGAAGAGCATTCAGTTTATTAGGGCAGTTAATAAATATTGAATAGTGCCACTTATAGAGTACTGTATACTGCAATTAGGTCATTTATTTAGTGTTGTTGCTGTGCTTGTGTTTGTTGAGTGACTTTAGTCACTCAGTCATGTATGGCTCTTTGGACACGGTGCAATGTATCCTGCCAAGCCCCTCTGTCCATGGGGATTCTCCAGGCAAGAATACTGGAGTGTGTTGCCATGCCTTACTAGAGGGAATCTTCCCAACTCAGGGCTAGAACCCAGGTCTCCCTTTGAAGTCAGATTCTTTACAGTCCGAGCCACAAGGAAGCCCTTATTTAGTGTAATAACTAACAAAATAGGATTTTAGTAAAGTAACATAGATAATGTTCTAAGCAACTTGCCTAACCACTTTTGCTCAGATTTAATTCAGAAATATAGAAAATATGGTTTGGAAATATCCTTAAATGTGTTTCATATAGTAGTGTTATCTCAGATGACATTTATAGTGACCTTGACATAACAGGAAAATTGATTCAATATTCTAAAAGTGTATTATTCCCTCGATGGTTCATTTTCTATCCTCATGAGGAGACTATAGCTCAGCCAATTTTGGAAATTATGAAAATACTATATGGCTAGTCTATGGATAAATGTCATCAGTAACCTCAGTATAACTTCCATTAGGGCCTTTCAAGGGAAAGTCATAGTTGGGGTTTCAACTATTCCTAACTTGTAAACTGCCTCTAAAATTCAATGGCTTGTACAATCTTAATTCCTACAAATATCAATTGTCATCATGGCTTTTAAGCATGGCATTCTTAATTCTGGAGGTTTTGATGACATTATGGCAGTTAAACTCAAGTTTACCACTTTTCTTTTTCCCTCCCAGAACTTCAAAGAATCATATATCGTGAAATAATATCCAAGTAGGTATATAATATTGCAGGACTGGGAGAGCATCTGACAGCCCCATGGACATGGATTTTCTGGTAAAATAGATTTGGAACTTGAAATTTAAGTTCAAGATTAAAGTGAGGTGGCATGAGAGTATGAAGAGTTCAGCATACCTGCAGAAACTGGTAAATATTTTTAAAAAGCAAAATAAAGCAAAAACAACTTTTAAAAAGTCTCTGGAAATGGTACTAATTGCACATATCCAATGATGAAACATGCATTCAATAAAATATACTAAAACTTTGTAAGAACTGTGAGAGTTTAGAGAATCTACATGAATACCCGTATCCTCCATCCTTGTTCCAGGGAGATTGAAATTCTACTCCAGGAAGGTACAGCTAAGAACACAAGCCTCCCGCCCTCTGACCCAGGTCCTGGCTGGAGGCTGTCTAGGTGCAGCATCACTGATGTTACCAGGGGCCCGTTTGCCTTTGTACTGGCCTATGGATTGGGAGTTTCACAACTAGAGCGGTAAGCAGGAAAGACTTGGGGCTGTTGTACCACCAACCACAGAGGACCCAGTTCCTAAAACAGGGATGCTATAGGAGCAAATCATTGCTCCTAGCAACCCACCAGAACTGTCTCTCCAGTACTTTTCCTCAGGGGGGTAGCTGACTGCGTAGCAGGGAGAGGCGATCTTTCCCCTTAAGGGACAGACTTCATTCGCAACAGAATGAGGAGAGTTCGAGCTAAGGGTGCTCTCAAATACAGCAAAAGTTGTGATGAAAGGTAATTAGGAAATGGTTAATTGGTTCACTCGTTTTACAGGCTAAACTGTAGGCTTTTCACCAACTTGAAGTGAATTCAGCATACCATATGTGTTCCTGCTTTTTCAAAAGGACAGTTGAAGGCATATTAATATCATAAACCCTGCCCGACATTCCCCCCCAAAAATTTTCAATTCACTCTGATTCCTGTAGCAATATAATTTCCAAAGTATATGAGAAACTTGCCATATTTATGCTGCTAAAAATTGAGGAAGAGAAAGCTAAGGTCCAATAATAGTCATAATTTAGTATATAAAATATAAACAGTGCTAGAAGAATATATGTATGTGTACCCAATGAATGTGCACATAAAATAAATGTGTTATAATCCACTGTAGAGGAAATTTAAGAGACCATTACTATTTTATAGGTGAGAAAACTGAGTCATGTAGAGGTTAACTAAATTATTTAGCTTTGTATTACTAGCAAGTGGTAGTTTAACCTTAATCCGAAACAGTCTAGCTACAGAAAAATTCTTTAGCAAAATGTAAAAATGAATTAAACTATAGCATTATGGTTAAGAGCTTTTATTTGATGGAAGAAATATAGTAGAGAACTATTCTGTATGTAATCACAAATAGGTAGGAAAACAAACGTAAGAATAGATAGAGATGCCACCTGTATTCATCTTCAACTCAGCAAATATATAGCTACATCTCTAACTCAATGTTTCCCCTACACCTCAAATGCAAAATTTCCTAAGCTGAGCAAATTAATTTTGCCACCAAGCGTGTATGCCCCTTATGTTGTATTCTTTTCTCTCAGTGAATGATATCATCTAATTTATTGCCCAAGTCAAAATTGTTAGTGTTTCTGTTGAATACCGTCTTTACTTTAGCAGAAACATACAGCAGTCAAGAGTTCTGCCACTAAAATATCTTTCATATGCAGTCCTTTTCTAAATCCTTTGCCAATTTCAGTTACTCATTTTCTTTTACCTGAGTCATTATACATACCAACCTATCCATTTTTCTTATGTCTCTGCAATTCATCCTTCAACCTACTCCCCAAATCTTCTGCTTTAAATTTGATTTTTTAGGGTTATCAGCCTGTTTGGTCACTCAGTTCTGTCCAAGTGTCCATTTGCAACCCCATGGACTACAGCCCACCAGGTTCCTCTATCCATGCTATTTTTCCAGCACATCAGCCAATTAGTAGATAATTAAATCAAATATAAAATAAATCTCACTGGATACAGTATAATTCTATAAATGATTTTGAATACAGGCAATTGACTTGTTAATCCAAATAATGCAAATCAGATATCTTACATAAAAGTAATTTTTACTGTAATTGTCATCAATATGGGAATCCCAAGACTTTCCAAGAAATGCCTCTCCAGTACAGGAAGAAAACAGATTGAAATTTAGCTGCTAAATATCTTCCTTCTCAGTTTCTAACCTACCTTTTCAACCTTATGTCTATGCACTCTTCTCAAACATACATACATTTTATCCTATACTTCATAACACATCCTTAATAAGCCATGTTCTTTTTTCTTTTTTGGCTGCACCGCAAGGCATGTGGTTTCTTAGTTTCCTGACCAGGGATTGAACCCACACTCCCTGCAGTGGAAGCACGAAGTCTTTGCCACTGGACCACTTGGAAAGTCCCAGCAAGTCATGGTCTGTTCTTTGTCTCAATTTGAGAAATACTTTCTGCTTCCCTAACACATTGTCAAATTTAATGCCAAATTCGGGTCATTGTCTTTTTAATTTTTTTGATTGGAAGATAATTGATTTACAACGTTGTGTTGGTTTCTGGTGTACAAAATCACACATCAGCCATATATATATATATATATATGTATGTATATATATATATCCCCTTCCTCTTGAGCCTGCCTCCCACCCTCCAATCCCACCTCTCTAGGTCCTCACAGAGCACTGGGCTGGGTTCCCTGTGTTATATAGCAGCTTCCCACTAGCTATCTGTTTTATACATGATAGTGTATATATGTTAATGCTATTCTCTCAATTCATCCCACCTTAACCTTCCCCTACTATGTTAATAAGTTTATTCCCTATGTCTGCATTTGTACTCATGCCCTGCAAATGGGTTCATCCATGCCATTTCTCTAGATTCTATATATATATGTGTGTGTGTGTTAATCATGATATCTTTCTTTTTATGACTTACTTCACTCTGTATGACAGGCTGTCAGGTTCATCCACCTCCCTTCAACTGACTCACATTCATTCCTTTGTATGGCTGAATAGTATTCCATTGTATATATGTACCACAACTTCTTTATCCATTCATCTGTTGATGGACATCTAGATTGCTTCCAAGTCCTAGCTATTGTTAATAGTGCTGCTGTGAACATGGGGTGTATGTGTCTTTATGAATTATGGGTTTCTCTGGGTATATGCCCAGTAGTAGAATTGCAGGTCACATGGTAATTTTATTCCTAGAATTTTAAGGAATCGCCATACTTTTATATATAGTGGCTGAACAACTTACACTCCCACAAACAGTGCAAAAGTGTTTCCTTTTCTTCATATCACCTCTAGTATTTAGTGTTTGTAGATTTTTTGATAATGGCCATTCTGACTGGTATGAAGTGGCACCTCATTGTAGTTTTGATTTGCATTTCTCTAATAATGAATGATGTTGAGCATCTTTTCATGTGTTTCTTGGTCATCTGTATATCTTTGGAAAAATGTCTACGTAGGTCTTCTTCCCATTTTTTGATTTGGTTGTTTTTTCACCCTACTTGTTTCCTTTGCCATGCTAGAGCTTTTAAATTTAATTTGGTCTCCCTTTTTTTGTTGTTGTTTTGTTTTTATTTCCATTACTTTAAGAGGTGGGTAAAAGAGGATCTTGCTGCAATTTATTTTAAAGAGTATTCTGCCTATGTTTTCCTCTAAGACATTTGTAGTTTCTCACCTTACATTTCAGTCTTTAATCTATTTTGAATTTATCTTTGTGTATGCTGTTAAAGAAAGAAAGAAAGTGAAGTCACTCAGTCGTGTCAGGTTGTGTTCTAATTTCATTCTTCTACATGTAGCTGTCCAGTTCTTCCAGCACTACTCGTTGAAGAGACAATCTTTTGTCTTCAACTGTATATTCTTGCCTTGTTTGTCAAAGGTAAGATGCCCATAGGTGCATGGGTTTATCTCTGGGCTTTCTGTCTTGTTCCACTGGTCTGTATTTCTGTTTTTTCTGCCATTACCATACTGTCTTGATTGCTGTAGCTTCGTAGTGTTGTCTGAAGTCAGAAAGGTTGATTCTTCCAGCTCCATTTTTCTTTCTCAAGATTGCTGTGGCTATTCAGAGTCTTTTTTCTTCCATACAAATTGAAAAAAAAAACAAACAACAGTTTGTTCTAGTTCTGTGAAGAATGTCATTGGTAACTTGATAGGAATTACACTGACTCTGTATATTTTTTTGGATAGTATAATCATTTTCACAATAAAGAATCTCAGTGTTCCCTGGTAACGAACTGTTCTCTCCCTTTACCTGCATCATATCTTACATATGATATTTTCCTAATTACTCAACGTTTTCGCCCTCCAAAGTTTAATTTTTTTTCATACACTTGGACCATTTTATGTAATTTTCAATATGCTTATGTAATTTTCAATATGCTTAGCCTACTCAAATACTTGACACCTAATGATCTGTTTCTTTAGATGAATGCATGTATCCATTGAGAAACACTTGCAAGTATCCATGTATTTGATAAGTTCTTATAAGGACTGATAGGTTAACTGTTTTCTCTTATTTAAAAATTATTAGGTTAAAATGAAGCTTACTCTTCTTCACACTCTTAGAGTCATTTAATTTTAAGATATAAATTAGTTAAATTAGTTACCATTAGAAATTATACTAGTCTTGAAGACTAGTTTAATATTCCACTGATCTTAATCTTCACCTTTCTGTCCTTAACAGGGCTTTCTTAGAATTTTCTTGGAAAGCAAAAAAAAAAAAAAAGAAGTAATTTGGACAAGTTCATGAATTTCCTATTTCCATGATTGGTGGGATTTTAAAGATTCTCCACTGAAGTAAAATTTCTATCAGCCCTAACAATATGTAATATAATTTCCTCTAATCTGGGCCAGAAGCCAGCACCTAGTGTTTCAAAATTCTATGGAAGGTCTCCCCAGCTGAGGTTTTAAGAACCAATGTTTCTTTATCATCATTATTGTAAATTAATTTATATTGGCATTGATGGCTTTTAAAGTCTTTCTGCAGAAAAAAAAAAAAAAGGCTTATTCTATCACTAATGTCCAAAGTACTTTTCTCTTTCTTATACCATAGAGCAGTGATTGTATTTCTTAATAAAACCAACAGAAAAACCTTACATCAGATCAGAACCAACCATAAATCTTAAAACACAGCTGATAACATTTCCTTAAGCAAAACTTATATGTGACAGATAAAACTATTTTCCTCCCAATGATTGTGCTGGCAATTTCTTTTTTTTTTTCTCTCTTCTATTTCTTGCTTTCTTTAATCATTTACTCTTAGTTAATTACTGAGGAAAGAATCATATTAGGAAGACCTACCAGTTCATGGAACAGTTTAGTATTTTATAAAGATTATTTTCCTAACTAATATTATTATGTTATATATTTAAATGTATCGGTTCAGTTCAGTCACTCAGTCGTGTCTGACTCTGCGACGCCATGTACTGCAGCATGCCAGGCCTCCTTGTCCATCACCAACTCCTGGAGTCCACCCAAACACATGTCCATTGAGTCAGTGATGCCATCTAGTCATCTCATCCTCTGTTGTCCCCTTCTCCTCCTTCCCTCAATCTTTCCCAGCATCAGGGTCTTTTCAGATGAGTCAGCTCTTCTCATCAGGTGGCCAAAGTATTGGAGTTCCAGCTTCTACATCAGTCCTTCCAAAGAACACCCAGGACTGATCTCCTTTAGGATGGACTGGTTGAATCTCCTTGCAGTCCGAGGAACTCTCAAGAGTCTTCTCCAACACCACAGTTCAAAAGCATCAATTCTTCAGTACTCAGCTTTCTTTATCGTCCAACTTTCACATCCATACATGACTACTGGAAAAACCATAGCCTTGACTAGACAGACCTTTGTTGACAAAGTAATGACTCTGCTTTTTAATATGCTGTCTAGGTTGGTCATAACTTTCCTTCCAAGGAGTAAGTGTATTTTAATTTCATGGCTGAAATCACCATCTGCAGTGATTTTGGAGCTCCTCAAAATAAAGTCAGCCACCATTTCCACTGTTTCCCCATCTATTTGACATGAAGTGATGGGACCGGATGCCATGGTCTTAGTTTTCTGAATGTTGAGCTTTAAGCCAACTTTTTCACTCTCCTCTTTCACTTTCACCAAGAGGCTCTTTAGTTCTTCACTTTCTACCATAAGGGTGTTGTCATCTGCATATCTGAAGTTATTGATATTTCTCCTGGCAATCTTGATTTCAACTTGTGTTTTATCCAGCCCAGCGTTTATCATGATGTACTCTGCATATAAGTTAAATAAGCAGGGTGCCAATATACAATCCCGACGTACTCCTTTTCCTATTTGGAACCAGTCTGTTGTTCCATGTCCATTCTAACTGTTACTTACTGACATGCATACAAGTTTCTCAAGAGGCAGGTCAGGTGGTCTGGTATTCCCATCTCTTTCAGAATTTTCCACAGCCTTGGAAATAGTCAATAAAGCAGAAGGCTTTGGCATAATCAATAAAGCAGAAATTGATGTATAGCTTATATCAAACACAAGTGAGTTTTAAGTCTATAGAGTTGTCTCTGTTGTTGTTGTTGTTTTTTTAATATAAATTTATTTATTTCAACTGGAAGCCATAACATAACTTAACCTACACATGAATAATTTGTATATAGCTGTTCAGTTGTTTTTTTCAATATAATATCAGCAAGATTATTGAGAGACTATGCATTGTAAGTAGTACAGTTGAGATGAATGTAACTAAGACAGGAGTATCATTAAATTCATCTCAAATGTACCACTTACTATGCATATTCTCTCAATAATCCTGTTGATGTTATATTGAGAAAAACAACTGAACAGCTAAATACAAATTGTTCATGTGTAAATTAACGATTGTACTTATTTTAGATTTAGTTTACTTTTAATGCTCTTCTGAATAAGGATTGTTTTTGAAAATAACATTGCTGTCTTATTCCTAAGAATTTTCAAAGAAAGTTCTTGTATTAAAAACCTGATTTAATACAATCTGTGATTGAGAGATAATTTATTATTAAAACAATATATTGTTAGATTAATGAATTAAAAGAAATATTATGTTAGAAAGAAAAATTTAAACCATATTAATTTATAACTTTTAGGGCTTTTGGAGAATTAACTGTAGATTTATTTTTATTGGTATATTAAAACTCTTAGGTAGTGAGCAAACTAATAAAAATTCGTTTATTAAATATAACTTATCTTTAGATTTTATATGAATAATAAATATTTTATAACAATGCTTTCATTATACATCATCAACAATCATTAGGCTATGAATTGTCACTAGCTTCACCCTTCAATTTATTTATTCTTCCTTCTAGTACTTTATCAAAGTGATTGTGTAAAACCACAACAAATATAAATGACAACTAGAAACTACAATAATAATTTTCTTTAGAATTGACAGTCCCCAAATAACATTTTGTTATGCCAAAATTTGACTTAAAGTTCTCACACCAAACAAAATTCATCTCTATTTTTTGAATATCCATTGTTTTTAATCAAGAATCAGACACAATCATTCTTGATATGCTGTTGAAAATCATTTATGCTCTGTCTCAGAAAATATGTAAACAGGAGGGAGAGAACATGTGGTGAGTCCACAGTATGAGACGAGAAAATATACTCAGTCAGGATTGAACAAAAGGAACTGGCTGCTCTGTAGCAATAGAAGATCACAGAGCAAAATCAGAAAGAGCAGCAAGTACAAAGGAGGGAATTCAGGAGAGTCATGTTAAGTTTCTTCATGGAGAATCTACTTTTAATAATTATAGATGAAAATTGGTGCCGAATTCATTGTGGATGCACATCAGTACTGGTATTCCATGAGTGCTTTTGTGAGTATTTTATTAAGTCTTTTACACCATTTGTCCTTTCGCGTCTTTCAAAAGTATATAGAAGAGAGTCCTAAATATTGAGACTGTCCTTGCTCAGGAGGAATGCATGATGTTATTGAGAAGATTGTGTTTCTATACAGAAATGCTTAAATATTCAAGACAGAATATAATCAAATTCTAAATCATGTAGCTCTTATTGTAAATGCAGTTTGACATTAGAGAAGGATCTTTTCAACACTGGAATTTAAGAGAGACTGAACAGCTCCTACAATTTGGATGCAGGCAAAGCAGAAGGATGTTGCAGATGGAGTGACTAATTTGAGTAAGTGTGTTTGTTTTCTGTATTAAGTGACATACCATGCCCCTGTGTATTAATTTTTCATTGCTTCTATAATAAATTACCACCAGTTTTACAGCTAAAAACAACACAAGTTATCCTACTGCTCACTCATATAAATTTAAGTGGGTTCAACTTATGTTTTTCATTATGTCACCAAGGCCAGAATCAAAGAACTGACCAGCCTGGGATGTTATCTTGTAGCTCTAGGAAAGAATATATTTGTGAGCTATTTTGAGGTTTTACAGTTCCTATTGTTGAAGGACTGAGATCCCTACTTGGTATTGTTGTCCATGAGCCTCTCTAACCTCCTTAATGCTTCCTAAATTCCTTGATTCATGGCTCCATTCTTCTTCATAACCAACAATGGTAAACTGAGTTCTCATATTTCTCTCTCTCTGACCTCCCATTCTGGTCTTAGCCTGAGAACATTCTCTGCTTTTAAAATGTTCATGTGATTCTTATTGGACTGGACTAGATAATCCAGGATAATCTGATATCCATAAAACTGCATCTGAAATGTCTCTTTTGCCATATAACCTAACCTATTCAAAGGTTGTGAGAATTAGAGCAGGGACATATTTGGGAGACTTTTATTATTTGAAATCATGCCAATGGGACTGCCAATAACTTCACCTACAGGCTTGCCTTGTTTTACTGTGCTTCACTTTATTGTGTTTTGCAAATATAGCATTTCTACAAGTTGAAACTTTGTGGTGACCCTGCTTTGAGCAAACTTGTTAGCATCATCTTTCTAACAGCATTTGTTGACTTGCTTTCCCTGTGTCACATTTTAGTAATTCTTGTGCTATTTCAAAGCTTTCACCAGCAAAAAGATTACAACTGCTCAGGACTCTTTGTGATCACTCAGGCTCTTCCATCCATAGAATTCTCCAGGCAAGAATACTGGAGTGGGTAGCCACTACATTCTCCAGGGGATCTTCATGACAGGGATCAAACCCAGGTCTCCTATATTACAGGCAGATTCCTTACTATCTGAGCCACCCGAGAAGCCCTCACACCATGATGCCTACCCACATGTCTGACCTCACTTATTTCTCTTCGTTTCATCAGGTTTTTGTCACTTTGACCATTTGTCTCTCCCTTGAAGCTTATTTCACCAACTGATATTTTTTACTCCTTCATGAAAGACTCTTCTGAAAAGATTTTATATAACTGCTCCTGACAATTCACATCTAAACCAAATATTACTTCTTTGGAGAGGCTGTTCTTGACCATATGACCTAAAATAGACCCTGAAGAACACTTATATTTATGAAGATTCAATTTTGTTGCTTGCTTCTCATGACTAGAACATAGGTCCACATACAGCAGTTGTAAAACTGCTGAGCACATGGTGAGAACTCAATAAATAACTCTCAAGTTCATTAACTTATTGGATATTAGCAGGCACTAGACAATAAGTGATTATATCATTAATTCTTACAGTAAGTTATAATGAATAGTTTAATGTCACAACCTTAATATATAAGGTTGTGTCTAATTTTTATTAGATCATTGATAGAAGCTGATATTCCAAAAAGTATTGGATAGTTAATTCTACATCATATTCTCTGTTTTAACTGTAGTCATTTGATCATGGGCCTTGTGTATTATCATGTGCTTTTATAATAGTTTATATTTAAAGAGCTATTTATAAGGTTGAATTATAGCTATTTAGAAAATGAAATAAAATTTAAGCATGCTGTTATTTATAATATATATTTCTCAAATGACTAAATTTTGGTAATAAAGAAATAATGAAATGAGATAGAAAATGAAGAGGTAGAAGAAGAGAGGGAAAAAAAAGAGGTGGAAAGAAAGGAATATAAAGGAGAGAGAATGAGATCAACAGGTATTATAAAACACACCTAGAATTCTCACTTTTAAATTAATGTCCCTTAATTAATTCCATCCATACACCATTAATCAGTATAGTTTAAACAATTTCAGCACAAATTTATTCTGAGATGGCACTACTAATATCAGTTCGAACTATTTAAAAATGAGTGTGAAATAACAGAGACTTTTGCCTTATGGAAACCGAGTGACTGAAATCGGTAGTGGTGGCAGTCACTTACATTACAGTGGCACATGGACGGATCTGTGAAGAGGTTCATTCAGTTGTCTGCCTAGTTAGCAGTATGCCTTGCCAGGTTTCCCAGATCAGATTTTGGCCATAGTGTTTGACATACCTAATTTTTTCTAACTTTATTGAGATATAGTTGACAAATTTGTATATATTTACATTGCGCAACTTGAAACACATTTACATTGTGAAATATTCACAAGGTCTATTCATGTCACCGTCATCTACCCACCACACATGCAGACTACACCTTGGCAGACACACACCACAATAACCTTGTGCTCTTCTATTTTTTTCTAGATGTTCTAAAACATGGATTCATCTGTATGTGTACATGTATGTGTTCTATGCCAAAGAAAATGTGGGGTTGATCAGGGAGGTGCTTCACTGATAGCTCAGTTGGTAAAGAATCCACCTGCAATGCAGGAGACCTCAGTTCAGTTCCTGGGTCGGGAAGATCTGCTGGAAACGGGATAGGTTACCCACTCCAGTGTTCTTGGTCTTCCCTTGTGGCTCAGCTGGTAAAGAATCCTCCTGCAATGTTGGAGATCTGGGTTCAAACCCTGGGTTGGGAATATCTTCTGGAGAAGGGAAAGGCTACCCACTTCAGTATTCTGACCTGGAGAATTCCGTGGACTATATAGTCCATGGGGTCATAAATGGTTGGACATGATTGACCTACTTTCACTTCGCTTCACTTCAGTGAAATCACAGATTACATGATAAATTTAACAGTGTCTTATCTCTTGAGTTAATATTCCAGAATATTTTTAGATGTAATTACTTATTAGCAGATGCTACAATCTGATTATTCTCAATATCAAGATTCATGTTGTTTATGTTGACACTTCATTCCCTCATCAAATTAAAAGGTAAAGTTTTCTAAATGAGTATTATGAGTCCATGGTTGGTATATGTATTTAAATTTCACCATTTTTGAAAATTGTGTTTAGAAGACAATTATGGTTCATTTTTCTCTCCATTTTGTTTCTGTACTATTTTTCAAAGTACTAATTGAAAGCATAAGGTTATTAAAAACATTTATCTATTTATAGTATTTTTAATATTATGAAATATTTCTTAAAATTTTATATGAATATCAAGCCGATGGGTTCCAAGTTCATCTATAAATTAATTAATGTGTGTGTGTTTGCTAAGTCGTTTCAGTCGTGTCCGACTCTGTGCGACCCCATAGACGGCAGCCAACCAGACTCCCCTGTCCCTCCTGAGATTCTCTAGGCAAGAACACTGGAGTGGGTTGCCATTTCCTTCTCCAATGCATGAAAGTGAAAAGTGAAAGTGAAGTCGCTCAGTCGTGTCCGACTCTTCGCGACCCCATGGACTGCAGCCTACCAGGCTTCTCCGTCCATGGGATTTTCCAGGCAAGAGTACTGGAGTGGGGTGCCATTGCCTTCTCTGGTGTGTGTGTTTACTCACTAAGTAATGTCTGACTCTTTGCAATACCATGGACTGTGGCCTGCCAGGCTCTTCTGTCCAAGGAAATTCCCAGGCAAGAATACTGGAGTGGGTTGCCATTTCTTCCTCCAGGGGATCTTTCCAACCCAAGGATCAAACCTGCATCTCCTGCATTGGCGGTGGATTGTTTACTAAGACACCAGAAAAGGCACTTAAAATATTTGGAGACACGATTCTGTTTCACATTGTGTGAAACATTAAGGATAACATTGTGAAAACTATGAACTTAGACTTTCCCATCATGCTGCTTTCACTCTACCTAGTAGAACCAAAACCCATGAACACTCAGTAAAACAAATCATTACGTATATTACAGAGACAGACGATGGGATACAAACATAGATTCACTTTTTTGAATTGCATAAGAAAATATAGTTTTTGTCAGAGTTGAGCTCTTGGAAGTTCTAAAGTTAAACTGAAACCTACAATTATAGAAAACCAGAGGGAACAATACGTGAGAAGATCTGAAAGGCTGGAAGTAACAGTATGATTTAGAAAAACAATAGTTCAGAATGGATACAAATAAATTTTCAGTGGTGGACATGGAAGGGACAACATATAAAGCTATTGGAAAAGGTAAAGGAATAGCTGAAATAGAATTTTGTCACTATGTTGTCTGGATTTTTGCTTTAAATTCAACAGCAAAGTTTATGCAAAGGCTTTTGTGAACAAAACAATGTAAATTTTGCTTTTAGAAGGATCACTAAGGGTGATAGTTTTAGGAAAGTTTTAGGAAGTTGTGGCAGGTACCCAGCTGGGAGATGATGGTATGTAGAGGTAGAGATGGCGTAGTTGAAGACAGTAATCATTCTCTTCACACAAAAATATGAACCACCAATTTTACTTAGACTCTGAGAGGAAGCTTCATATAAAGCTCAGGTTATTTTGTTCTTTTATTAGAGTCAATAATACTAGATTATTAAAAATAAGGCACATAAAATGAGCTTCTCTGATGGCTCAGATGGTAAAGAATCTGCCTTTAGATAGATGCAATGCAGGAGACCCAGATTCGATCCATGGAATGGGAAGATGCCCCGGAGAAAGAAATGGCAACCCACTGCCTGCAGAATTCCATAGACAGAGGAGCGCCGAGGTCTACAGTCCATGGTATCATGAAGTGTCAGACAAGTGAATGCCTAACATATGAATATATAAAATGTGAACTATTTTAATTATCTGTTCTAAGATGATTGCACTTTGCATATGGTATAGTTTTGCTTTTTAAACAGTCATCCTTTTGCTTTTCTATATAAATTTTGAAACAGCATATCAAAATCTCTATATTTAAAATGAGAGATTTTCAAAATTAAAGAACAAGGACACGAAATGAATAAGCTGGCAGCTACTGTAGTTTTAGCTCTCTAACATGGGAAGCCTGCCCATCAAAGAATGCTTTCTGTTTGCACAGGGACCTGACACTGTGATTCTGTGTAAATTAACTAAAATATCTTGTAATGGACAAAAGCTAAGGGCTTAACTGGGATTGGTAAAGTGAAGGTCTGGCAACTTTGATATTTTTCAGACTCACTTTTGAGTTAGCCATGAAGGGCAATGTCCTCAGGCAAGCTGTCTATTTATATTTGTATTAATTTCCTAGGGCTTCCATTACAAAGTTCCACAGAGTGTCTTAAATATACACTCTCAAGGTTCTTGAGGCTATAAGTCAACAAAGTTGGTCCCTTACAGGGGTTCTAAGGTGAAAACTGTTCTTGGTGGTTTTAGACAATCCTTTATCTCCTCTAACTTAAATGATGTCCTGTAGGATTAGCTATTATTAATATAATTTATTTTAGAAGATAAGGAAGTAATAGAGAGAAGACAGAAATACATATTGTATAAATTTATTCATAACAAATATTGATGCATACTCATAAAAATAAAGAAATACTTATAGCAGTTAGAGTCACATGGTCATAACTAATATTTATAACTATCTTTATCCACTTCCTGCTTGATATTCCCTGTGCTCTGAGCAAGCACCTTAGTTGGTCACAGGTCCTTTGCTTGGTTGGTTGATCCATATCTTTGTTCCTAAAAAGTGTGCACCTTTAGTGGTCCTGCCTGGATTAAGTTGCAATTTTCTATTAATTTTACTCTTAATCTCCCCAATATTTAAGGAGGAATATCATTCAGGACAGGAGTTAGGCTTATTCATTTTGGAAGTAGGTGCTAATATTCAATTATTTACTAAATATTCAATTAATTAGTAATTAATTCAATTAATTAGTAATTAGTTAATTACCTAATAGTAATTAATTACTAAACAGTATGTGTTGACTATAGCACTGAATTATCCTGTGAATATGATTTTATCCTACATCAACTTCAAATAGTTACTTAAATTATATTTCCCATCAAGATGAGCCTTGCCACTATATGCAATATCCCTGCTCCCAAATTTCTACTCCTCATCCCACATCTCTTTGTTTTTATCCATAATATTTACCATGTTCTAACATATTACATATATTATGTACTTGCTAACAGAAATACAACATGTCAACATAATTAGTGATTATCAGGCAAGGCAGCAAGAAACTGGTAGTTATTGGCTTAACTCTCATATAAGATAAGGTTGCCCATCAAAGAATGCATTTTGTGTTCCAACAGGTGCTATACCCCAGTGAACATATTACAGTCTGTTACCACAAGATTGAGGGTTTCCTTATTGGAAATTTAAGTTCTTGTATCCCTCAGTAATCGGTGTATCTATTCAGTCCTAGAAATCTTTTCTTTACATTCTATTATAACATTTGAACATGGTATCAAAATATGCCCAATAAGATGTCAGAATTTTCTTTATAAAAACAAGCAAACATCACTGTTAGGTAACTCCAAACTTTCATCAGTGAAGCAGTTTGCTGTAATCATAGATTACTTTAAACAATCATGAATTCAGAGGTTCAGTTTATTCAGGGTTCTGATAATGCTTAAAAAAAGTACTTATTAAAGTCTTTTCTGGCATTATCTGAATCTTAAATGTACACTTTTAATTTCTCACTTCAGTAACTCATGTGAGCGCTATTCTACTTAACAATTAATGTATTAATATTCCATTATGTCAAAGCAGGATATTTTACTCAAACTTGTTTTTGAAAACATGCTAAAAGCTCAGTGATTATTATGTGCTCATATTATTTATTTTCATTATATTTTTCATTCTGAATAAATAACAGAAGAGCATTATTGTAGCATACTGTTTTTCTGTGACTACAACAAATATATATTATCATCTTAAGACCACCGATTCCATGCTATGCATAGAGACTCTACTTCATAATCTATAGTGTAAATCATAGTCTGAAAAATAACTATTAAATAAATCAAAAAATTCTTTTGTGACTAACATTGGATGTAGTGAAAAAAAACTTCTAAAAACTTTTCCTTTTCATATGAACTACTCATATAGCAAAGGCTAATTTATTCTTAGTCAATGTTTTTGTCCAAATGCAAATCAAACCATCTTCTAGCATGAATATATAATAAAATTGCTTTTCCACATTAGAGGCATTAATATTATATTGTCTGTCATTTGATAGAGGAAACTTGCCAATAGCTTTTTCTGCTTTCTCTGTGAAAATACTATTTTCATTAAAATTATATCTGATTTTACTAACTTCTCAAAAGTACTTTGACTTGGGCATGTTTTTCTACAAATAGGATGATTTTGAATGATGTTTCTGTTCTGGGATGTGCTCTTGCTCTTAGCAACAAAACTAATCAGTTTTGTATGGATGAACATTACTTTGATTTTTCTACTAGAAAATACACTATTTGGTTTTTAGAGTATTCTCTTTGCTGTATTTGGGGAAAAAAGAAACATTTTTGATGCTTCATGATGATATTTGAAAATTCATAAAGACAACCTACTGGACAATATTTAAATAAAAGTCCAACACATTTCATACTTCAGATGTCACATTTCCAATTTTCACTTTTCTGTTTTATTTCATTTTAGTTGAATGTTCAAAACCATCATATTTTCACATTAGCTTATCACTCAAGGTAGGTTTTATAGGAAAGTTCAGTTTTCTCCTTATCTTCATAAACATCATCAAAGATATTTATTTTCTTAATTATTTTACCTTTTCATAGCAATTTATAAAATATTTGCCTAAATTTATTCTAGCTTAGAAGTATGAAAACTAAAAACATAATAACTTAAACATAGCAAAAGTAGAAAAACATGTTATTGAAAGTAAAAATTTTAAAGTATGGACCCTAA
This sequence comes from Budorcas taxicolor, assembly GCF_023091745.1. Classification (NCBI taxonomy): domain Eukaryota; kingdom Metazoa; phylum Chordata; class Mammalia; order Artiodactyla; family Bovidae; genus Budorcas; species Budorcas taxicolor. Next base: position 63,377,292 of record NC_068923.1, on the reverse strand, counting down.
CTGTTAGCAGGGCAATCTAATAATCTTTGTCCATATCATGCATAGGCAAGTTTCACCTGCATGTTTAATAAAGGAATCATGATATTTTATTAAAAGTCATAATCCATCATACATTTAAAGTGTTCTAAATGTCAGTAAAATTGTTATATTGCTTTTCTCTTTTACAACTACCAAATAACCTGCTGCTGCTGCTAAGTCACTTCAGTCACGTCCGACTCTTTGTGACCCCATAGACGGCAGCCCACCAGTTTTCCCCCCGGGATTCTCCAGGCAAGAACACTGGAATGGGTTGCCATTTCCTCTCCAAAATAACCTGAGAACCACACAATAGACAGAACAGTCACAGATTGTAGTCTGATAGGTCAGTGGGTAAAGAATCTTATTGCAAAGCAGGAGACACAGCTAAGAAGTAACAGTATCTAGATGAAGCAAGAGAACAGTCATGTTGAGATGGATAAGAACGATATCCATTTACCTATATCACCCCTTTACCCAAGCCAGCACATTTCAGAGCCTAGAAAGGTTGCTTTAGCTGATGACTTCTCCCTCAGGAGAAAGAAAGAACATGCATCCAAGATTCCTGGTTGTTTGGGGTGCTGCCCCAGAAGCCATTTATTTCTCAGCACAGGAAGTGCAAGGGGAACCAGCATAGCTGGACATCCAGAGCCATCCATGAAGAAAATAAAGGAGTAAGCAGTTTACTGCAGCAACCACAGCTCTGCAAGATTGGGAGAAAACATACAACCCAGGAGGGAAGGAGAGGAGTGGAACATACATCCAACAACACAATCTTTCAGTGTATACTATCCCAGGGCTAATGACTGGGTGGCTTATTGTGAGTAGGATGGCTGTGCAAGGTTGGGAAAAGGCACACAATCCTGACATTCTCCCCCAGGAGGGAGGGAGAGAAATAGAGAATGCATCCAACGTCCCAGACTTTCAGTGCACTGCCCCAAAGAACAGGGGTGCGAACTTACTGCAGCTGATGCAAAATTACTAAAGGTTTTTGATCAAGAGACGTCTTCTCTGGGAAGAAAAGAGAGTATGCAGAGTGTATTATCTGTTTAACAAAAGAAAGACTCAGAATCTCTAGCTTAGCTGATTGAGGAAGGTCTTTCCCTGTCAAAGCCATTCCATAAAGACTGGGAAAGGTATCTGTTTCTTCAAATGTACAGAGGTTGATGCTGTCTAGAGGGTATGTGAATATTCTGAGGAGCTTCTTTCCAAGAAAGCTAACTATCCAATCAGGAAAAAAAATATCAAAAGATCAATCGTAAAAGCAATGAAGATGTTCACAATAATGTGATTCCCATGAAACATACTAGTATGAATCCTTTGGCCCAGATGCAAAATACTAAAACAGTAGAACGTCAATTAGCCTTCTATTATCTCAATAAATATAGAGAGCATTCCATGAATAACAGACATTTGAATAAAATGAATTAAAAAGAAAAATTATATCTGAGAAAACCAGACATTCTATTCTGTAGAATAAAAATCTGTAATGGAGAAAGATTAAGCTTAGTATATTTGCTGCCCTGATCTCATCAAAGGAAACTGTGATTCTTCCCACGTAACTTAATTGCATTTTGGATTAAAACTCAAGTACATTTATGGATGTTGTAAATTATTCAGAAGTCAACAAGGTAATATTCAAAATGTTAGGCATCCATCGAAAACTTCTCAGGCATGCAATGAAGCCAGCAAATACCTCCCATAATGGAAGGGAAACGCCAAGCAATAGAAAAACATTGAGATGTTATTGAAATGAGAGAATGTCAACAAGAATATTGAAAAGTTTATTATAACTGTGGTATAGCTATATTAGTTTAACTTTATTATAACTATACAGTTACAACTCTTTTATGGAAGTAGAGGAAAGCTTAATGTGATTAGTAGATAAATGAAAGTTATAAAAAGACACAAATTTAGCTCCTAGAAATAAAATTTACAATACCTGGAACAAAAAAAAAATCACTTACTGAGATTAATAGCATACTATATACTGCATAACATAAGGTGGTGAGACTCATAAAGAGCAACAAGTATTCATAGTAAACTATAGGTAGAAAAAATATGAACCTGAATATCATCAGCTGTAGGGCAGCATTAGTTAGTTATATATATGAAACTGGAGTTTCAAAAGAAGAGGACTTTAAAATATTTGAGAAAAATAATCGTGGAAGGTTTTCAAATTTTAATCAAAACTGCACTCAAGAATAAAAATAAATCTCACTTACAAGAAACATAAAGAAAATTATACTATTCCTTTATAATTAAAGTACTCAAAACCAATCTTAAAAGCAGCCAGAGAAAAATGGCACATTATATAAATAGATTCTAAAGATGATAGCATACCTCTGGTCAGAAATAGTACAAGCCAAAAAACACTGGAGGATCATCTTTTAATTACAGAAGAAAAAAAAATCCACCAGTTCAGTTCAGTTCAGTTCAGTCGCTCAGTCGTGTCCAACTCTTTGTGACCCTATGAATTGCAGCACACAAGGCCTCCCTGTCCATCACCAACTCCCGGAGTTCACTCAGACTCACGTCCATCGAGTCAGTGATGCCATCCAGCCATCTCATCCTCGGTCGTCCCCTTCTCCTCCTGCCCTCAGTCTCTCCCAGCATCAGGGTCTTTTCCAATGAGTCAACTCTTTGCATGAGGTGGCCAAAGTACAGGAGTTTCAGCTTTAGCATCAGTCCTTCCAAAGAAATCCTAGGACTGATATCTTTCAGAATGGACTGGTTGGATCTCCTCGCAGTCCAAGGGACTCTCAAGAGTCTTCTCCAATACCACAGTTCAAAAGCATCAATTCTTCAGCGCTCAGCCTTCTTCACAGTCCAACTCTCACATCCATACATGACCACTGGAAAAACCATAGCCTTGACTAGATGGACCTTAGTCGGCAAAGTAATGTCTCTGCTTTTGAATATGCTATCTAGGTTGCTCATAACTTTTCTTCCAAGGAGTAAGCGTCTTTTAATTTCAAGGCTGCAGTCACAATCTTCAGTGATTTTGGAGCCCCCCAAAATAAAGTCTGACACTGTTTCCACTGTTTCCCCATCTATTTGACATGAAGTGATGGGACTGGATGCCATGATCTTCGTTTTCTGAATGTTGAGTTTTAAGCCAACTTTTTCACTCTCCTCTTTCACTTTCATCAAGAGGCTTTTTAGTTTCTCTTTACTTTCTACCATAAGGGTGGTGTCATCTGCATATCTGAGGTTATTGATATTTCTCCCGGCAATCTTGATTCCAGCTTGTGTTTCTTCCAGCCCAGAGTTTCTCATGATGTACTCTGCATATAAGTTAAATAAGCAGGGTGACAATATACAGCCTTGACGTACTCCTTTTCCTATTTGGAACCAGTCTCTTGTTCCATGTCCAGTTCTAACTGTTGCTTCCTGACCTGCATATAGATTTCTCAAGAGACAGGTCAGGTGGTCTGGTATTCCCATCTCTTTCGGTAAAGAATCTGCCAAAAATGTGGGAGACCCGGGTTCGATCCTTTGATTGGGAAGATCCCTTGGAGAAGGAAATTGCAACCAACTCCAGTACTCTTGCCTAGAAAATTCCGTGGATGGAAGAGCCTGGTGGGCTACAATCCAAAATAATTATTAAATAAGTAACACAATCATAGATCTTCATTTTCATTCATAAATGTAAATCATAATCATTAAAAGTTGCTCAACAATGTTTCTTAGATGATGTCCCCAAAGTCTATTAAGTACACTTGGATTTAATTTTAAAGTCAGATGTGGGGCAACTAAGCATTAGGAAAAGAGTTTTTTTGAATATGTTATAATTTTGATACTGAGCTTTGTGATCAGTTACACACCAAAGTATGTAATTTGAAATTCTCATCTTACACTTAAATTGTGTTATGCCATCATATATGAGCAAGATAACTGGAAAAATGATTACATTTGAAAATACATTGTGAAAATTATATGCTACTTATTTTAATATTTTCTAATTGCTGGTTTATAATCTTACTGTATTTTGGCATAATGTTTATTAGATTTAATAAAAGTATTTGTCTATGAAAACTTTAGTAGAAATAATATGGATTTCTAAGTTTGGATAGTTCCCTGATCTATTTGTGGGCTTTCCTGATGGCTCAGATGTTAAAGAATCTGCCTGCAATGCAGGAGACTCAGGTTGAATCCCTAGTTTGGGAGGATCACTGGGAGAAGGAAGTGGCAGCCCACTCCAATATTTTAGTAGAAAATTTTAATAGAAATAATATGCATTTATAAGTTTGGATATTTCCATCATATTATATGTTTTTACTTTCTTTAATCTATATCCTTTTACTACACTGAGACTATGAAATCCCTTTTATAGGAAAAACCTGATTTAAAAAAATATATAACTTGGCTATAAAATTAAAGTTAAAATCTTAAATTACACTAATGAATTAAGTTGTAAAATATGTATATTTGTATTTGGACAAGATTGTACTAGAGATAGAAAAAAAACTCTTGAAAAATAACTAAATCATAGTAGAGATAAAGTAATACTGAGTAGGGATTCAACATACACACTGTATCTGACTTTATTTCTCTATTTAGTCAGGTTAGCCTAACAACATATATTTATTAAGCTCACAAAAGATTCATGCTTTCAACTACTTAATATACATCAATCAAAGGAAAATAAAGTACATCAAACAAAAAAAATACAGGAAAATACAATTTTTGCCTACTATAGCAGTTGTTAATAACTACAAACTAGTATCCAATAAATTTAATTAATTTTATTTTTTACTACTCTTATGCATTCTGTTATATGATTATCACCTTAAATTTTAATAAAAGTGGTAATTTCTTAGAAAGTGACATCTTATAATTATTCATAAACTTTAAAAATCTGATTTAAATATTACGACATATGATGGCATCTATTTTTTAAAAAATAGATGGCCTGTTAGACAATTTTTAATAAAATTTACAACTTATATTATTAAGTTGAACAGTTAATTCTTTTGTACTCATTGTTTTCTAACTTTAACATGAGTTTTAACGATTATTTGCCTTACAAAAAGTTTTCATAGTTGTATCTAAGTGAATTATTAAGTAACATATTGTGCATTTAGTGTGGTTCCCCATGTCTTACATATCTCATATTTATTTGAAACTAAAACTCATCTGAAATTGATTTTTTCATAGACTTCAGTTCAGTTCAGTTCAGTCGCTCAGTCATGTCCGACTCTTTGTGACCTCATGAATCACAGCACGCCAGGCCTCCCTGTCCATCACCAACTCTTGGAGTTCACTCAAACTCATGTACATCGAGTCGGTGATGCCATCCAGCCATCTCATCCTCTGTCGTCCCCTTCTCCTCCTGCCCCCAATCCCTCCCAGCATCAGAGTCTTTTCCAATGAATAAACTCTTCGCATGAGGTGGCCAAAGTACTGGAGTTTCAGCTTTAGCATCATTCCCTTCAAAGAACACCCAGGACTGATCTCCCTTAGAATGGACAGGTTGGATCTCCTTGCAGTCCAAGGGACTCTCAAGAGTCTTCTCCAACACCACAGTTCAAAAGCATCAGTTCTTCAGTGCTCAGCTTTCTTCACAGTCCAACCCTCACATCCATACATGACCACTGGAAAAATCATAGCCTTGACTAGACAGACCTTTGTTGGCAAAGTAATGTCTCTGCTTTTGAATATGCTATCTAGGTTGGTCATAACTTTTCTTCCAAGGAGTAAGCGTCTTTTAATTTCATGTCTGCGTCAACATCTGCAGTGATTTTGGAGCCCTCCCCAGAAGAGTCTAACACTGTTTCCACTCTTTCCCCATCTATTTCTCATGAGGTGACAGGACCAGATGCCATGATCTTCATTTTCTGAATGTTGAGCTTTAAGCCAACTTTTTCACTCTCCTCTTTCACTTTCATCAAGAGGCTTTTTAGTTCATAGATTTTACTAAAATTCATTTTAGCTAGTATTTAGCTTATGTTTACAGATATAGCAAGATACAATCTAACTAATAATGCTTCAACTTTCTAATAAGTTGACTTGAACATTACCTTCCAATGTAGCATCCTACTGATCCCCTTAAATACCCTAAATTTTCACTCTCATTTCTTTCAATTTCTGTCTTTATTTCTTTTCCTTAGCTGACTATATTCTTTCTTGCTCTATTCAAAATGTGGCTAATGCAATAAAACTTTTCTTAACCATTCCATTTAGACTTGAATTCACCCATTCTAAGGATAAATTTATATTTATTAGGATGCTATCATTTTCAAATGATATATTTAATTCTACTTGAAGTCATGGTATGTCCATACATTTTAGGATATTGAGTCATTGAAGCCACATCCTGGTTTCATTTACTGTTTGATAAAATTAAATGTGTTACATATCATTTTAGCCCCTTGACCATTTTCCCAACTCTATCCCCTAACTTCCCTTTCATGAAATTAATCTTTCATACATTTTCTTTATCAAAGAACACTGAGTAATTTATCACTTCTATGTTTTGTATAGCTTGCATTTGTCCCTGTGTTGATTACTGCCTCCCATGTGATAGTCTGTGAGTATTTTACTTACTTTCTTTATCCTTCTTCTCACTTTACTCACATTCCTGAGTGAGGTCATTATCCTATTCTTGGAAGTTTCCACTTCCACAAATAGATTGGTTGCCAACCTTTATCTCCTAAGCTTATAGTGACATGCAAAACTCTAATTACCTTCTGGTGATGAATGGATATCACAGAAGGACAAATTGTGTCTAAAATGGAAACAGTTATCACCATCTCTTCATTACCTCCCCTCCTATATCCCATACACTAAGACAAATATAGGTTGATTTACTCTGAGCAAAGATTGGTTTTCAGTTGTCACTTCACCTTTCACATAATAATCAGGTTCCAAGAAGGCTGAGCACCGAAGAATTGATGCTTTTGAACTGTGGTGTTGGAGAAGACTCTTGAGAGTCCCTTGGACTGCAAGGAGATCAGCCCTGGGATTTCTTTGGAAGGAATGATCCTAAAGCTGAAACTCCAGTGCTTTGGCCACCTCATGTGAAGAGTTGACTCATTGGAAAAGACTTTGATGCTGGGAGGGATTGGGGGCAGGAGGAGAAGGGGATGACAGAGGATGAGATGGCTGGATGGCATCACTGACTCGATGGACATGAGTCTGAGTGAACTCCGGGAGTTGGTGATGGACAGGGAGGCCTGGCGTGCTGCAATTCATGGGGTTGCAAAGAGTCAGACATGACTGAGCGAATGAACTGAACTGAACTGAAGTACTGCACAGGCAATATCACGACTATATCCCAAATCTTCTCTGTCTGCATCTCCCATCTATGTCTTTAGCACAACCTCATAACTTTTCCAACTGGCTCCTAAGCTACCAGTCCATTTACTGCCTGCACTGTTCTTTCTTTTTAAATATTTTTATGTTGTTAATTCTAAATTTGAAATAATTTCTGATTTGTACAACAGTTGCAAAAATAGTTCAGGGAGTATTGTTGTACCTTCTCTTAATTTCTCCATATATAAACATCTTACCTAATTATGGCATATGATTTCTGAGCTAAAATTAAAAAAAAAAAATAACATTGGCATATTACTACTACTGGGCTTCCCAGGTGACTCATTGTTAAGAATCTGCCTGCCAATGCAGGAGATTCAGGTTCCATTCCTGTATTGAGAAGATCCCCTGGAAGAGGAAATGGCAACCCACTCTAGTACTCCTGCCTGAAAAATTCCATGGACAGAAGAGCCTGTTGGGCTACAATCCATGTGGTCACACACTTAGCAACTGAGCACATACACGTATTACTAGTAATTGCAAATGCTATTAGAATTTCATAAATTCCCTTAATGTCATCTTTATCTTCTTGAATCCCATTCAAGATACCATATTACATTTAACCATCAAGTTTCTTAGTCCCCACTGTTTGTGACAGTATCTCAGACTTTCCTTGCTTATCATGACATTGACAGCTTTGAAACATACTGGTGAGATATTTTGTAGGGTGCCCATCAATTTTTTTTAATGTTTTCTCATGATTAGGCTTGCCATTTTTCAGAAATTTAATGCTGAGGTGAAGTGACCTTATCATTACTGTATGTCAGAAGGCAAATAATATTAATATAATCATCACAAATGTTATTAATTCTGATCACTTAAAGTTATACTGCTAGTTTTTTTTTCTGCTGTAAAATTACTATTATTTTTCCTTTTCTGTAGCCTCTGTAAGTAAGTTAATAAGTCCAGCCAACTCTTAAGAGGAGAGGAATTAAGTTCTATATCTAGAGAGGAGAGGATCTACATATATTGTTTGGAATGTTGTAAGGAAATGTAAAAGTAGAAAATCCTTTCTAATTTAACGAAATATTGTTTCTGTATTTTTTTATAGTGTGAAGTACACATACAGAAAAGTGTACAAAGTCTTTAATCAGATACTTCCTTTACTGGCTAATGCCATTAATGGATTACTCTCTTTTGTAGTTTGTGAAGACCAGTTACAGTTTGGTGATTGTACCATGATTCTCCAAGCTATTCTTTTTTGCTTATATACATTTTAGAATGACAAGTGCACCTTGTAAATTCCCACATATAATTTTTCCTATTACATTTTCTCAACATTCTTAGAGAGAATGGCCAGTTATTTGTGTGTGTGTGTGTCACTGTGTTAAAACTGTATCCTAATACCACATTTACCAGTGAAACTGAAATTTTTAGTTGCTCAGTCTGTCCAACTCTTTGCGACTCCATGGATTTGCCAGGCTTCTCTGACCAGGCAAGAAGATACCTTCTTCAGGAAATCTTCCCGACCCAGGAATCAAACCGAGGTCTCCTGCATTGCAGTTGGGTTCTTTACCAGCTGAGCTATCAGGGAAGCCCACTGGAATGGGTAGCCATGCCATTCTCCAGGGGATCTTCCTGACTCAGGGACTGAACTGAGGTCTCCTGCATTGTAAGCAGAATCTTTATCATCTGAGCCACAGGGAAGCCAACATTTGTTAGAGCCCTTAATATTTTTTTTTAATAATATACTCATTCAACACAATATTATAGCCTAGACACTGAAAGTATTTCTGTTAATACTTTCATTACCAGATTTCATATTCCCTCTCATAGTTGCACTGTGTTTGAACAAGCAAGCTGAAGGTAGGATCTTCTAGGTTCTCAAATATGTGATTTAACTGTATTTTTATGTGGTCATAGACAAAGTTGTATAGCATTCATTACAAAATGAAAATGATTATGAGGAAGTAGGAGGAAGAGGAAGAAGTAGAGGCAGAATTCCTTTCTACTTGAGGTTTCTGTGTTATTTTCTATCTACTTTCTACTCTAAACAAGAATTTTATGTATAAAAATTGCTTTTGCCAAAATGCCATTTACAATTGATTAAGTCAGGTGCAGTGGTTTGTTCCCAGAGCATTTTTCATTAGCATTTATGTTTGAGGATATTTGTGACTTTTACATTCAAGGCATTTCTAGACCATACATGCTCTGTGTCAGCATTTTTCCCGATTTTTCATAGGATGCATATTGCTGATTATTATCCTGTGAGAAACATTTGATTGAGGTTTATTTGTGTTCAAATAATTCACTTTTAAAAAATACTGTAGGAAATGTCACTGCCATAGACTCTTTATCTCACTTATTTTATATTTCTTAGATTACATATAAATGCATCCTTTTTGCAATAATGTTCTGGTAATATTTGTGAGATGCTTGAGACAATGCATTTGCTTTTGAAAACAGCATTCATGTTTATTGCCAAAATATCCTCTGTAGTTTTAAAATTTATTTGAAGGGTTATGAAAGATAGTCTTTCATAATACATTCCAAATACATTGCCCTGGCTCAGTTCAGTTCAGTTCAGTCACTCAGTCGTGTCCAACTCTTTGTGACCCCTGGAATGCAGCACACCAGGCCTCTCTGTCCATCATCAACTCATGTCCATTGAGTCGGTGTTGCCATCCAGCCATCTCATCCTCTGTTGTCCCCTTCTCCTCCCGCCTTCACTCTTTCCCAGCATCAGGGTCTTTTCAAATGAGTCAGTTCTTCACATCAGGTGGCCAAATTATTAGAGTTTCAGCTTCAGCATTAGTCCTTCCAATACTGGTTGGATCTCCTTGCAGTCCAAGGGACTCTCAAGAGTCTTCTCCCACACTGCAGTTCAAAAGCATCAAACTTTGGTGCTCAGCTTTCTTTATCGTCCAACTTTCACATCCATACATGACTACTGGAAAAACCATAGCTTTGACTAGACAGACCTTTGTTGGCAAACTAATGTCTCTGCTTTTTAATATGCTATCTAGGTTGGTCATAGCTTTTCTTCCAAGGAGCAAGTGTCTTTTAATTTCATGGTTGCAGTCACCATCTGTAGTGATTTTGGAGCCCCCCTCCCCCCAAAATAAAGTCTATCACTGTTTCCACTGTTTTCCCATCTATTGCCCTGGCTCACCGTGAAAGAAAGTGAAAATGTTAGTCACCCAGTCCTGTCTGACTTTTATGACCCAACAGACTATAGTCTGCCAGGCTCTATCCATAGAATTTCCCAGGCAAGAATACTGGAGTGGGTAGTCAGTCCCTTATCCAAGGTATCTTCCCTACCCAGGGATCAAACTCAGATTTCCTGCATTGCAGGCAGACTCATTACCATCTGAGCCACCAGGGAAGCTTGTTCACTACTTATCACAGTAATTGATCTTTTTTTTTCCTCCAGTGGCATTTTAATCATTTGGAAAACCTACTGCTACTTGGGCAGGTAAATTTTATTTCTTTAGTTAAAAACTGATACAAATGAATTTTAATTTTGTAGCAATTTGTTGTAAGGGCAAAATCTCCATGAGTTGTCTTAAAATGTATGTAACAAATCCAAATGTTCAAATGTGCATTTTCAATGAAACCTCTCATTATAACCATTAATTTTCTTAAAATTTATGTGAAGCTACAGCTTCTTTTGTATATTCCTCTAAGTAAATAGATGTCTTTCAATTATTTGATTGTTATGCAATTATGGTAGAATTAAAATCTCATTGTTTTATAAATTATAAAGCTATTTCTAAGATTATGTTTAATTTTCATTTCACTAGAAGCAGAAAGTAACATAAGAATTATAACTTTATAATGGAATGAGACATGTCTACATATGTAATTAATAGATATGGTGTTGATTTCAGCATTTACAAAGAATAGTTGATACTGTATAGAAAGCTATGGGATTTTTTCTAAATTATATCTACTTGGTAAAATGTTATTTATTAACCTATGGATCTATAATTTTTTTCTCTATATATAAACAGCCTGAATTGAGCTATTTTGAAAGACTATTTTACTTTCTTTTTTTTTAAAGTATAGTTGATGTACAATATTACATGTTTCAGGTGTACAACATAATGATTCACAATTCTAAGGTTACGCTCCATTTATAATTATTATAAAATATTGGTTATATTCCCATGCTGTATAATATATCTTTATACCTTATTTATTTTATAAATAGCAGTTTGTACCCTCTTAGACCCTAACTGTATCTTGCCCAGCTCCTTCCCTCTCCTCACCAGTAACCACTGTTTGTTCTCCATACCATTTTCTTTTTTAATTGTACTTACCAGTTTGATTTAGTTTTTAGTTTTCACATATAGTTTCAAAAGTGTATTTTACTTTTAGTAGCTAGTAGGAAATTGTGTATTTGTACGAAATTCAATCATAGGGTATATGTTACTGGCCCCATGAATGGGTTAGTTGAATAGCATATTTTGTCTTCATTTTTAAAATTTGTAATTAATAATTATAATTCACCAATGATGAGTGTTAAAGAGAAATAAGAGTATTCCTCTTAATATTATGTTTTGAGAAATCCATATTGTTGCATGTGGTTTCTCATTTCTTATGGCATTTCCTTGTATGAGAATATATAAATAATTTAGTCCTACTACTGATAGAAGTTTAGTTTATTTCAAGTTTGAGATAGTTATAAATAGTGCTCTTCAGTAGTTTTGTTCAGATCTCTGGGCTTTGGTGAAAAGTGTGTGTGTTGAACATACATGTATGTGTATTGATTGCTTAATTGTAGTGTATGCAGGCTGTTCAGATTTGGTAGAAACTTGTCCAATTAAAACCAAAAAAGCATTGAGAGAAACAATCCTATGCCAAAGAATACATACACTATGATTTAATTTATATGTAGTAGCAAACAGGAAAACTAATCAAGGTGTTAAAAGTCAAAATATTATTTATCATAGGGTAGGGAGGGTGGTTATTGGAAGTAAGCAGAAAGGGAGAGTCCCATGAAATGCAGCTAATTATCTCTCAATTTAAGTTCTGGTTCATGGAGTATCAGTTTTAGATTTTTGCAGTTTTCTATATATATAGCATAGTTTGGCAGCATGCATGCATGCTAAGCCGCTTCAGTCGTGGCCAACTCCATGACGCTGTGGACCATAGCCCGCCAGACTCCTCTGTCCATGGGAGTCTCCAGGCAAGAATAGTGGAGTGTGTTGCCATTTCCTAATCCAGGGGATCTTCTGAATCCAGAGACTGAACCCCCATTTTTCATGTCTCCTGCATTGGTAGGCAGGTTCTTTACCACTAGCGCCACTTGGGGAACCCAATTTGGTAGCATATCATAGCAAATATGCAAAGTTGTTCAATGAATAGCAAGCCTTAAAACCCCTAGATTTCTAACTATTTGATATTCCAAAATTCTTTCTGGCCTTTCCTCAATTTTTATTAATATATAAGTACATAAAAGCAACTCATCGTACATTATATATAATGTAAGACTATATGCATTCATTCAAAAATATTTATTGAGAGACAGCTGTGTGCTAAATATTCAGATACAAATATTGATTAAATGCAATATATGCCAGGAAGACAAGAGGATTACTGACTAATAGGGAAAGCAAGTCAGACAGTCATTTGTACTGCTGTGTGGTGTCTGCTAAAATTAAAGTGACCATACATCGTGGTTTGTGGTTTTAGATTAATTGTCATTTGCAGTTATTGTTTGAAAAAAATTAAAACCATTTGCACAGTAATTTGTATGACCAATCCGGCCATAGTTGAATTTAAGATCAAAGTATTATGAAAATGTTGAAAGGAAATTTATAAACTCCACTACAAAGTGGGATAATTTTGGTTTTTTTTTGTCTTGAATTGATGTAGCAGGAGTTAGAAAACAAACACTGAGCTGGGTCTTTTAGGAATACTTTTTCTCCTCACTCGAGTCACAGTTAAGTTTCTTCTAGTTGCCAACACATATCTAACGCTTTTCACACTAAGCAGTTATTAGTCTTCATTTAATCCTTGTCTTAAACAGACTGCATCCAATAAGGACAGAAAATTGATTCATCTCTGCAATCCCAGCTCCTAACACAGGAACTATCAGAAATTAGCCCCTCCATAATTTGTAGTAAATTGGCTAATCAGCTTACAGATCCTGTTGATGTTCAAGAGTTTATGTATGACTCTACCCACTGGAAAACTATAGAGCCTAGAATTAAAAAAAAGATGTTAAGATTTTTATCAGGATACTTCATAGAGCAACTTAAAGCTTATAAGCGAAATACATAAAGCCATAAGATATATTCACTTTTTACAATATTAGCACAATTTAACATTAACACTTGTGATTAGTACCTTCATCTATGCTTTTATATCTAACATGGAAATATTTTTAAATTACATTTAACATTAGATTTGTATAAGGAAATAGTGACTTACTGAAGCAGGTGGTGATACTCTGTGAAGGCAGTACTGGAACAATATTCATTCACTTTGAATTCATTGCCTTTCAATGAAAAGAGCTTGTGACTGCAAATTCTAAAACCCCAAACTGATCAAATATCTACCAGTATTTAATTCTTCAGTGATTTACTAAAACTTTTTTGAGTGAATGCATCCTTCAAGTCAGTAAACTGCAAACATGAATACTGGAGTGGATAGTCATTTCCTACTCCAGGGGATCTTCCCAACTCAGGGATCAAACCCAGGTCTCTTACATTTCAGGCAGATTCTTTATGTGAGCTACCAGGGAAGTCTGCAAGCATAAGCTTATTTCATTAATAAGTACATATACATCAGCACCACATCACTTGGAGAAAATTGAACTTATTAGGCAAGATTATCTTGCTATAGAATTGCTGTCTATGCTGACTCTCTGTGCCACTGCAAATTCAGTGGTATGCAAGGATGAAATATAATTAATTAGTGCTACTACAGTTAAGGTCACAGTAATTTATGCCACCAAAGAACGAGAAACAACTTTTACTCCACCATTGATTGGAGAGTTGCTATGAATCAGATCTGATTCTTAACATGGTCTTTCAGTACATATGTTTTGGTGATTTTTTTTCTTAAAAACATAAGTAAAATGATATTTGTTAATTTTTTAAACATTTTTTGATGTATAACATTTATAAAGTCTTTTGAATTTGATTACAGTGCTGCTTTTTCTTTAAAAATGTTTCCCTATATTAAGCAATGTTTAGGGATATAAGCACATATTTATCTTTTCAAAATCAGAACCAGAAAAATGTTTTAACTCATTTCCTGTATAAATAATGATACATTCCAAACTAATGTCCCCCAAATAAAAAATGTTTGGTTGCATTTAGTTGCCTGGTATGTGCCAGAAAAAGTCTATTGAAACAGGAACTTAGGGAAACTACGTCTTTCATGTTCCATGAAAGAAAATTCATCTACTGTGACCCATAAAATCAACTTTATTTTTCAAGAGACAAGTTGGTAATGAAAATTATTTTTTAAGTCTTATCCTTCCAATGTAGGGGGTGGAGGTTAGATCTCTGGTTGGGAAAGTAAGATCCCATATGCTTTGTGGTGAAAAACCAAAACATAATACAGAAACACTACTGTAAAAATTCAGTAAAGACTTCATAAATGGTCTACCAAAAAATGTTTAAAAATTAACAAATATTATTTTACCTATGTTTGTAAGAAAAAAAATAACCAAAACAATTTCCCCTTGTTTTAATATTAAAATGTCCTTTAACTAAACTTTTAGAAGGAAGAAATGAGCCAGCAATGAGGAAAATATTATTTTCATTCTTCTTACTCTACCTAGTTTTAGACTAGGACTTGTTGCCTGTGGAATGCTAAGAGATGCATTCAAGAATATTCATATTGCAAACATGCAACATAAGTATGTGACAGGACTGTTGACTGCAAAACACCTTATTTGTCTTGAAAGATAATTTTCTAAAATTTTAATATTTTCTCTCCACCATGTCTGGATAACCTACGCATAGTTTATCTATCATAAGGAACATTTCCCTGTGGTAGCTGTGCATGCTCTAAGTTTTAGGAAGATACGCTTGTCAAGAAAAAAAAAAAATATCTAAAATGTGAAAATCATTAAATTATAGCATGTTATATCAATGTTATTTAAGAAAAGATTTAGCAAACTCACCTGAGAATTACTTCATATTCTAGAAAATCTTAACGGTAATTGATTTTGTGATTTAACATTGAATAAGCTAAATCTATGTAACTTGTAGATTTCTGTTAAGTAGAAAAGATACCACCAGTGTTATTTTTCTTTTCTTTTGCTCTAAATTCTCTATAGAACCAGTTTTGTTTCTATTCTTTTGTCACTTTTTTTTTTTCACAAAATGAGCAAGAAGAGCCAGTTTCTAAAAATATTTTCTTTTTAATCAACTTTATCATCTATAATTATCATATTCATGCATTGAGTAAAATATTTTATGGTAATTTACTCTATATTTGTATGAGAAGTTATATTTTTAACTCTGAATATTATACCTTGAATGGCATATACAAAGTGCCCTTTAACCAAAAATTACTTGTAGTTGAACAAGTTGGACTTGACTCATTATAACAAGGGAGAATGCATACCTTAGGTACTTTTGGGGTGTTTCAGTGACAGAGCTGTAGAATTATAGGATCTGGGCTTTTGTTAGGTGACTTTGGAAGGACTTAAGGGAACAGGGCTTTTCCTTGGATTGGATGCTATCAGGAAGCAGAGGTAAATTAATGATTGGCTTTCTAAATGGATCTTATCTAGAAACAAAGGACAAAAGAGAATGAGGCTAAAATTATACTTGAAACAAAGGAATCAGACATTTACATTTCTTTTTCTCAAAAGAAAATAATAGCAACAATTAGTAATGTTAATAATTTTAAAATAACAATCCACTTTTCTTCTGACTCAGAAGACCATGATAAAGAAAAGACAGAAAGCCCAGAGAGCGAAGACAAATGTTTCCCAACTTTGTATTTAGGGGAGTGGCTCCTTCAGAGCAGAGGCCAGGCAGTTTTTACTCTATTGTGTTCTTTGGTATCACTGGTATCTGGCTAAAAGTTTATTACACTGGAACCACCCTTACAAGGAAGGGGTATTTCTGTGCCATGCCCTGGCAAACGAACCTCCTGTGAGCCACAGCCAGAATAGTCCACCAGGGACTGCTAAGAGGTCCTGTGCAAACCTGATGAGACCAGACCATAAACCTTTCAACCACAGATTCAGATTCCTTCCATCGATGTCAGCAGAGCACACAGTCCTGTGTTAATAAAAGACAGGATTATGGGGACTAATTAGAGATAATAGATGCCTTGTTCAAGAAAATGCTTTCCTCCCATCTTGGAATTGCATAATCCAGATCGCATACACACATACACAGACACACACACTCTGAGAGACTGAACCCGAGACACTGAACCTTTGGTTCATAGAACCCAAAGGTAACTCCCTGACTGGACTGCTTACATGATCAGATTGGCCTGTAATAAAAATTCAAGTCAACATTGAATTATTACTCTTTTTGCAAAAAGGAGAGGTTTAGAGGAACAGCAAGCATATTGATATACTCTGTATCTGAGATACAGTGTGGAGTAAAATTTTGACCCAGGAAATGGCCTCATGAGACTCAATAAATGTTAGCTCTTGGTATATTGATTATATGTATAGTTAGCCACTTATGAAATATATAATCAAAGGAAGAATAAATCAATACCTATGTTGAAAATAATTTTATTGAATTATATTTAGCAAGAGAAATCCTGTTTTGTTATTTGTTTCTGTACCAAATTATATATACAGAATTTTTTTTTTTTTTTTTAGTAAACCACAACTGCATGGCATAACATTACTGAACATTTATTTATTTACTTTTTTAATTTAGTTTTGGCTGTCCTGGGTCTTCATTTCTGTGTGGAGACTTTCTTTAGTAACCTGTGAGTCCGGGCTATGCTCCAGTAGTGGTGCATGGGCTTCTCTTGGTGGAGCACAGTCTTCAGGGCATGCAAGCTCAGTAGTTGTGGCACACAGGCTTAGGGATGGAATCTGTGTCCCCTCCATTTTCAGGCAGATTCAACCACTGGACCATCAAGAAAGTCTCTAAGCATTTTTTAAAGTATTAGATGTTTATCATAAATAGATTACAATAAATACACATGTTTTGTCATGTATTCTTTAGTCCTGCAAATGATATCTTTGGAATTATTATAAAATTTGGAGACAAAAATGTAATGTAACAAGTTAATAAAACAAATGCTATGAATCTACCAATCAGCTTAAGAAGTAAAATAACATATGAATATTTATGCTATCATGTGCAATTATGACTCTTACACTTTTCTAAATATCTATCATATATTAATCATTATTTAAGAACTACATTAAATACATAGATATTAATACACATTTGCCTTCATTGTTCAGCATTTCTCCTCTTGAAATTTATACAAGTTGATGTATAGATTTCTGGTTAATTATTTTTAATTGAAATATAATATTCCTTTTCACTATATTGCAATTTTCTTACCCTTTTCCTGCCTGTTGAATATTTAGATGGTTTCTATATTTGGCTGTATTAACAATTTGAGAAAAACTCTCTCCTAGATATTACTGTTTGGACTCAAGTAAAAGAAGTTTTCCTAAGTATCTAGAATACATATATTCATAGCCATGCATGTATCCACATTTACAATAAATTATCAAATTAATTTCCAAAGTGTTTTTGTAATTTAAATCTTATCTATTATAATTCTGTTTTTTTACTACCGAACTTTTAAATATTTTGTTTCAGTCCAATTATACTTTAGAATTTTTCCCATCTAAAGTTTTTGCAGAACGTTCATTTTATCATGCCTAGATTGCAAAAAGAAATATTAGTAAAAGTATATTCCTCATCCACCTCAGTTTAATAGTCTCCAAGATGGATACTTTGATGGGCTACTCTTTCTCAGCTTTAATTCAAGGCAAACTCTTTTTCCCCAAGGTTATACGCCAATGGCTAAACTCCAAAGCAGTCTTTGTCAGTCAATACAAAGTAAATAAGAACTTTATTTTGATTTTGATTTTGGATGGAGGTGGCACTGGTACATTTTCTCACCCACAAATGAATGTCCATCAAATAAAGTAGATGTAAGTGTTGTGGAAACTTTAAAATGAAAACTAAGAAAGAGCACTGGCAATACCTTAACCAAAGAGAAGATGTTTCAAACACCTGTTTGCAGATTTTTCCATAACTACCTATAATTTCTTTAAAATAATGAAAATTGTGATGTTAAATTCAGTGCCATTTGTTTTGCCATGGCACTTTTAAAAAGTATCTTATCAAAATCCTTTACACTAACGAAAACACGGTAAATTATTACTGGATATGAATGAAAGCAAAATATGCTTAGGAAGGATAATTAGAAAGATTGTCTTTTTACATTATTCATTTACTTCTCTTTTGATGCAAAGTTTTTGAAAATGGAAGTAAACTCTGAAATTGACATTCAGAGTTCTCTGATGTTTGGATTTTTAAAACTTTCTTTTTCTTTTTCTTTTTTTTTTTCATATCACCGAGAGGAAAATCCAAACTCTTTAACGTGGCCTTTAGGGCTGAATTGTGGCCGGCCTCTGCCTGTTTCTCAGATCTCAACTCATGGCATGATTTCTGCCATCAAAAACTCCAGTCACATTCCATGTTTTCAAACTGGTCCCATTCCTCAACTATGGAAATATCCTAGTATACAGTGCTCTCCCATTCAACTTTCTCATAACTAACTCTTCTTTTGTACAGATATTGAGAGAACTAATGCAGTGACATATTAGTGCTTAGACATCTTATTTTATATCTTTTGGAAAAGATTCCTTGAAATTGGTTAAGGATTTTTCACACAGGATGCCTCTTTTCCCATTTTTAGACATTGAAATGCAACATGCATGTACTTATCTGAAAACTATACTGTGACTCTACTGACTATACAGTTTCCCATACACAGATTAGAACCAGCTGTTGAATATAAGACTATAATGGGTGTCAAATAAATTTGAGACCTAGTATCATAACTGAATAAAGTCAAGTTTCAAATACCTAAATGATTTCTAGCCATTTCTTTTCACCCACTTTATTAGGAAATTATTGACAAAAAAACTGTATATATTTCAGTTGTAGGGGCTTCCCTGGTGGCTCAGACAGTAAAGAATCTGCCTGCAGTGCAGGAGATCTGGGTTAAACCCCTGGGTCGGGAAGATCCCCTGGAAAAGGAAGTGACAACCCACTCCAGTATTCTTGCCTGGGAAATCCCATGGACAGAGGAGCCTGCTTGGTTACAGTTCATGGGGTTGCAAAGAGTTGGACACAGCGGAGTGACTAACACACATATTTAAGTTGTACAAAGTGATATTTTGACATAAATGTACATTGTGAATTGATTCTCTCCATAAAGCTAATTAACATATCCATCACCTCGTACAGAGTTTTTTTGTCCATGTGGCGAGAACACTTAAAATCTACTCTCTTAATAAATTTTAAGGATTACTATTAAATATAGTTAATATAATTAAAGATGCATATTCCACATCTGAGCTTTGGATTAAAATATTTTATCTATATTTTCTTCATTATTTTTATAAATGTAGTAGGTTATACTTACACATCATGCATTCTCTTCTACTTTGCACTATTTTCACTTAAATACATCTTCAAATTTATTATCACTTTTATACAGTGTCCTTAATTTAAATGGCTACCTTGAATTCTATTGAATGTTTTTATACTAAGTTAGTTAACTAGTATCTCATTTATGGACACTTAGGTAAACTTGATCTTTGATTAGAATGTTTATATTACTATTCAGGCTCCTTAATTTATAGTAGGCCCTACATATATTACTTGATGACATTAGCATTTATTTCATATTTATTTGTGATGATTAATGAGAGAACATGTTCAATGAATTTCACACAGTGGCAAATTAAGCACTTCATAATAGGATAGATTACTATATATTCTGTTCATGTTTCTATGTTTTGCAGCAAATAATTTAATAATAAAGGATTTTGTTCTTTAGCTTTTCTTTTAATATATCTGAAAATTTTTTGCTGACTGTAATGACAAGATTACCATCTAGTGGTGACCATCGTGAATTACAGACACATGGTCCTTGCAAAATTGAAAAGGCTCTCAGAAATATCAAGTTCAGTCACTCTATACTAGAACTAGATTTTATAAATGTATTTTAAATCTGAAAAACGACGGTGTGCTAAAAGGCATCATGAGTTACAAATTCAGGATAACACGATCTTTTCATTCATATGTATTTGTTAAAGTTAACTTTTAAAAAGGGAATGCATACTACAATATATTTTAGGAAGTAAATAAGAGGTAAACGGATCACAGAAGTCATATGTAATATGAAGTATATATGTAAGTGATCTTACATTTTAGAGTAGAGATAGGGTACAGAAGATGATCACTTAACTTTTGCTATTTAGAATTTATAAATATATAAAGACAGTGACATGTCCTTTATAAATTTCACTGTCTTTATATATTGTCACTGTCTAATTCGAGGGCCTAGGCAAGTTAATTAATCTCAAGTGGTTGAAGTTATTTATCAGTTTCACATATTTGTGAATTATAGCAATATTATGAGGATAATGTGATATGATGTATTACTACTTTTACAGGACAGAGCAAACACTCAATAATGCTATTTCTCTATGATTACCTCAATATTTTACCAAGTCTACAAATAAGGCAATCATAATATTTACTCTAATATTTATTACCCTAATGACAATGAATATATCTGATTTTTACATACCACTTCTTAATACAATGATCTAAAGAATATGATCATTTAACTTTTGTTATTTAGAATTTATGATTAGCATGGTGGCTCAGACAGTAAAGAATCTGCCTGCAAGGAGGGAGATCTGAGTTCAATCCTGGGTCAGAAAGATGCCCTGGAGAAGGGAATGGCTACTCATTCCAGTTTTCTTGCAAGGAGAAATCTATGGACAAAGTAGCCTGCAGGCTACAATCCATGGAGTCGCAAGGAGTTGGACACAATTTAGAGACTGATACTTTTAAGATATTAAAATAAAATTCATATATATTATTTAAAAATTTATTTACTCCTTAATCTTTATTGTTGAATTCACTGAAGGATAACAATAGTGACATAAAGCACAATTTTTGTACATAGATATCAAATATTTTTGTTGTTGTTTAGTCACTACTTTGTATCCGACTCTTTTGTGACCCTATGAATTGTATCCTGTCAGGCTTCTCTGTCCATGGGATTTTCCCAGGCAAGACTACTGAAGTGAGTTGTCATTTCCTTCTCCATGGGATCTTCCAGACCCAGGGATCAAACTTGTAATCTCCTGCATTGGCAGGAGAAATAATTCTTTACCACTTAGCCACCTGGGAAGCCCAGATATCAAATGCATTATATTTTAATTCACTAAAATATTGTTGTAGTATAATTTTATATCTACCAAGCAGACATATGTTTACATCACTGAAGTATATATTTTTATTTAAAATTTTATTTTTTTATAACTTGTTATTATTTTAGAACAAATTTTTTTTTAATTTTCTGTTTCTTTTTAAACTTATTTTTTTATTTTGAAACCAGCACTAACTGATATATCTTAAAAAGCACCAATAAGTTTGATACAAATATTGAAGCTAATTTTTGCAAATATAAACCTTACAAATAAAAACATCTTGTGAATCTACTATAGTTGGCTGCTGAACATTACCGAGGACATACAATTGGAATGGGTTTGGCATATGAAGGTGGAGCTAGCATATCTTTCTGTGCATAGCTATGCATTTTTACTTAATTGTGTAGATGATTGAAATAATGATGCTTTTTTAAACACTAGACACTTTGTGCCTAAATTATATTCATTATGAACTACTCCAAGTAAACCATAAGTGTGCCATTATACATATTATGTTCTCCCTCGATTGCTGTTTTAAAATGTACTCAGGTGGTAGAAACAATAAACAGTTTTGATTTAAGAGAGAGAGACAGGCAGACACTACTGAATATAATTATGGGGAAAGATGCTAAAAGTTTGAAATCAGAGTACATAGCCAGGATTCACGTTATCAGAAGAGTTAAGAAAATCAGTAGAATTGAATGCGATGATTTATCAGGTTTTCTTGCTTTTCTTTTTCTTTTTTTTTAACTCTATGTTTGAATTGTGTATAATTTGTTGAGTTTGAAGATAAGTCTACACCCATAAAATCATCACCTATTAAGAACAGAAACATATCCATCACTTCCCACAGTTTCCTCTCCCCCTTTATTGGTATTAGTATTATTTAAGATTTACTCTCTTAGTAAATTTTAAGTGCACAATAAGTATTATTAGCTATAAACCATATGCCTTATAGTCAATTTCCAGAATTCTTATAAAACAGAAACTTTGCACCCTTTAACTGTCATCTTTCCATTTCCCCTGCCTCTCCCCAGCTCCTGGTACCCACTATTCTAACTCTCTGCCTCTGTGAGAGGATCTATATGACTATTTATCAATTCCACATATTAACGTCATCTACTAGTATTTGACTTTCAGTTTCTGCCTTATTTCTGCTATCCTTAGCATAATGCCCTCTAGGTCCCTCCATGTTGTTACAAAAACAGAAAGATATTCTGTGTTGATGGATTTAAATAATTAATATCCCAAGTGGTTCAGCGGTAAAATATCCACCTCCCAAGCAGGAGACTGGTGTTTGATCCCTGGGTTGGGAAGATCCCCTGGAGGAGGGCATGGCAACCCACTTCCATATACTTGCCTGGGAAACCCCATGGACAGAGGAGTCTGGCAGGCTACAGTCCATAGGGTTGCAAAAGAGTAAGACATGACTTAGCAACTAAACAACAATAACAAAATGTACATACTCCCCAAAGTAATCTACAAATTCACTATAAATTCTATCAAAATCCCAATGTCATTTTTCACAGAAATAGAAAACCAATCCTAAAATTCTTATGGAATCATGAAAGATCCCAAAGAGTCAACACCATCTTAGAAAAGAATAACAATACCTGAGACATCTTATTTTCTGATTTCAAATTATATTACAAAGATATAAAAATTAAAACACTATGATACTGACATAAATTTATAAACCAATGGAACAGAGTAGAATGCTCAGAAATATATTCATGCATCTACGGTCAACTGATCTTCAAGTTTTCTACAAATTGAATCTTTGCAATTCCCAAGGTAGAGCCCACTCAGATTAACCTAACCAGATAAATTTCATTTCAATCTAGTAGCCTGTGAACAAGCTATCTTATGTCATAACAATTTCACATATGCTTAGTTAGTTAGGAACAATTTAGTTTATAAAAGGAATAAGAAGGAAGAAAGGAAAAAAAGTTATAAGTAACAACAAAGAATTCATTTTATTTTAGAAACTTAAAGAATGTCTCTATATATCTTGGGTCAGGTAGAACCATGTTTTCACTCTACAACACCCTGATTGCTTTCCTATGTTTATTCTTATTTCATAACTTTATAGTCATAGCTTTAAGAGATTCTGACATCCACAATATTGTAAACTCTTTGAGAAGCAAAATCTTAATTCTCAGGAAACAGATCAGCATCTGAGGAACAATGAATATCAAATGCTAATTTCTTGACTAAATAAATTGGCAAGTGAATAGATCAACATTAATTTGTTGTTGATGTTTAGTCTATAAATTGTGTCTGAGTCTTTTGTGACCCCGTGATCTGTAGCCCACCAGGCTTCTCTCTCCATGGAATTACCCAGGCAAGAATACTGGAGTGGGTTGCCAGTTCCTTCCCCAGGGGATCTTTCCCACCCAGGGATAGAACTGTCTCTTCCATTTCCCGAATTGGCAGGTGGTTGTTTTCCTGCTGAGCCACTGGGGAAATCTGAACATATTAATACTATAGTATTAATTAAAGTAAATAAATGCAATAAATAAATTACAGTGAATAAATAAAATTACAATAATTGCGAATTTCTGTAAATGTCTTCACTGCGGCAGTGTCTTACATAGTATTGACACATTAAGAATGAACTTAAAGCACTAAGGTGATATCACTTATTATTTGTGGGTATTTACTTAGTAAAGTAAAAATGTCTTTGAGCAATGCATATAAACTTTAATATAATTCTTGGTTACCTATACAAAGGGAGTAAATAAAATAGATATTAAATAATTAAATAGTAAAGAAATACATAATTTTGGCTATTTTCAAGAGCTTCTTAGGAGAATGTTAATCACTGCCTGTCTTACTAACATATTTTAAAAATGTAAGGAAAAGGTTTGAATAAGGTATATCTATTTTCAAAGTTGGCTTTGAAAATTTGAAGTAATGGCATATTTGTCTTGTGATAAAAGTTCAAAAGAGGCCAAAATATATTAATAAAATAAAACTCACATACATGAAGTTTTATTGCAAGCAGAGATATTCTGAATCAATATTTCTAAAAACAGATATTGTTGCATCTAAATCACTAAGGACTTGGGGTTGGGAGGGGAGATGGAGCAAAGTTATACTGAAACCAGTCTTTAGTTCACTTTCTTTTAGTTCTTTTTCCTATCTTCTTGACTTGGTATACCTCGATCTAATATAAATAAAAATTTAATAAATTGAAGCTAAGGCATGTATAATAAAGAAAAGAGGGACAACCAAAATGTTTTGCTATATAGAATTTAAAAATGCTTTTTTGAAATTTTTACTATGGACCATCAGTAATATTAAATTATTCAAAACTTCATCATAGAGCAATTTACTATAGCTCCTTCCTATTATCTTAATGATTTAGAAGATCTAATTAACATGAGAAATTCTGCTCCTGAAACAGAGTGTGGATATGATTTAAATAAGTCAATTGTAGATGTTAATTTTTTAATAACATTTTAATATGCTAAATTTTATATCATGGAAAGTTTCTCTAAAGGGAAAATAATTTTAGCTACTACAAAAGAGCAAAAGTATTGAAAGATTATGATATATTTTAGTTTGATTCTCAGTACAGTGTGTGTTTCCTTACTAATTTCTTATGAAGATCAATTGTCTTTCTAATTCTACCGCCATATTTCCTCAGAAGATCTGCACGATGATCGACTGGACAAGGTAGAGAAATTTTTTTTTTTTTTTTTACTGTGGATTTAAATATCTATATATTTTAATATATATCCTGGTATATATATGTATGTATGTATATATGCACAAAAATATATTAATATTTCGGGTATTGTCTACAAACTTCTAATTTACCTCTCACCCCAGGTCCTCACAAATCTTATAAATTTTCAGCAGGTAACAGCCTGTCTATACGTTTTGAATAAATGCACTGTACAAAGGTTCAGAGGGATCGGAGACTGATTTCTTGTCTGGACTTAGTTTGCCAAAAGCTATGCACTAGCCGTGATGCCATTTAGCCTGGAGAAATCTATGTGGTTTATAATTCATGTGTCTTTTTGCAGTTTCCACAAATGTACCTTAGTATATTCAGGAATCAATAAGTAGCTGAATCTGACAACAAAGATAAGTTATGTCTGAGTGAATAGCTAATTGTTGTTTGGCTTTGTAGACCTAAGTTCCACCCAGGGGCCAGGGGCCCCAAACTCATATGTCTTAGCCTTTAAAATATTTACTTGATTCTGTACTTTAAGGATAATAAATTTCAGTAAAGTTTCAAGTGAAAGCAGAAATTTGAAGGTAAAAAGTATTCCAGCGCTCCAGAATATATTTAATGGCTTTAATTTTAACTTGCCTTGTGAGTAAAAGATCACTGTTCGTAAAATTCTTGGCCCGAGTCTGAGACAGTTTGGTGGTTAAAACTACAAAAAAACCTATTAGAAAAGAACACAATAAAAATGGTTCCATTGACTTCAGAAACAATCTTGAATCTAGGATAACAGAAAATAGCTTTAAAAGCGGTAAGAAATGTTCCTGACAAAGTGGCAATGCTGGGTCATCTTTTGTTGGGTCAGTGACAGCAGGCTTATTTGTGATCATCTAGGAGTAAAAGACAGCATGGCTGAGTTTATCCACACTGATTCTGATTTAGAGCTACCAGATGTTGTTGGCACCTTTTACCACGAGATTTGGTTCATTTAGTCAAAACGATTAGTGGAAAAGCACATGCTAGAGTGAATCTACTATCCTGTAAGCAAAGCTGAGGCAATGATGGAGCAAAATAGCTTACCCACCACAAGTCAGCGGGAAGTTTGATTCTGTCACCTCTCTTCATTAATCTGTACACATGACTGCTTGGAGAGACAGTGAGCTGATTCTGTCTGCAGCACCATCAGCATACAGACACTCATCACTACGTCTCATTTTCATATGACCCAGATGGTGTAGCTGCTTGACTGCAATTTTCCTTTATATGTGTTTTTAATAGGTTCCTTTTTTAGATGTTAACTTTGCACCCTCTTATGGGTATTTAAAACCAAGCTGAATTAACTTCCCTTTTAGTTACAACTTGAAGTAACCACATATTGGGGGGAAAAACTTGTATATAGTAATTTTTTTTCCAAAGTTGTTCTTTAATAATCTCTGCTCCTAAAAGAAATTCATGAGTTCAGATTATTAGTTAACTGGTTTTTATTATGTTCTAAGGAAATATAGTTGACATCCATTCCCAGGATATAGTTGAAGAAATGAAGGCAAAAAGTCACCTCAAGGAAGAGCCCAAGAATTGAAATGAAATCTTAGACAGGATCTTACTATTAATCTGATCCAAATAACCATTTTTGCAAGTAAGAAAAAGTAAAGAGAATTTAAATTACTTGATTGAGGTTACACAGAGGGTGAGGCAGTTATATTTCTGCCTTACCTTCTTGTTCAAAACTTAAGATCAGCTATCCTAGGCATCACCTGGGGAACCCTGAGCAGTGAAACAGTGTCTCAACCCCACTTTTCCTGGGAAGTCTATTAAATTCCCCATTAAATCTGGAAATTATCAAAGGTGGGACCACCCTCTAGTGTGTGTGCATCTTCAGGCAAATAGTTTTTTGTTGCAACCTCTGTTTATATAAGCAGTTTGATTTAAAGTGGATTATAAAACTCGTGAGCTTATCTGAAGTATATTTACTGATGAAGATTTGGAGTAAAAAATTACATGTTTATTGTCTAATCATCAGTGTATGTAAAGATTCTTCATGGTATTCAGGCACCAGTTTCTATTCATATGAGTCTAAGAAATATGTTTTATTGTTGTGTGTATGTGTGTGTGTGTGCGCACTCAGTCATGTCTGACTCTTTGTGACCTCAGTTTTTATTGTTAACTGTACTCTTTCTGATTAACTTATTCCACTATAAAAGAGAGCAATGATCTTACTGCTCACAGTGCCAAGACAACTTAGAACTTATTAGTATTGAAACAAGGTAGATATTTGTGCTTCTGTAGTTGCCTAATACCATTTATTTAAAGGCAGTTACATCATTACTTACAATGCTGCATTAACCTGCATGCTGCCTATGAATGCTGATTTCTACTGACTGACTCTCTCAAAGGTTGCTACTGTGGTTGACTGAAAATGACTATAAATGCAAAACAAAAAAAAGGTGAATATTTTATTCTGTTCATGTTAAAATACTACTTTAACTTTTATAGCATAAACATAGAATGAAACATCATCCAACCATGACTTCTCTTAAAATATTCAGGCTTTTATTTTATTATTATAATTAAACAATAATTGTTTCTAGAATTTAACCTTTTTAATGTTGATGGCATATTACTCTTCCATATGCCATAACCAGCAGAAAGGTTAGGCAACAAGTCAATGGGAAGAACAAAAAGAGTAGCTGTATTCTGTCTGTATCTCACCTGGCATGGCAAAAAAAAATCATCCTGGAAGGAAACAGGATAACAACATCAGTTGTCCAAAAGAGAGAGCACTGATTTCAATAGTCCTCTGATGTTTCAGAGCTCTTGCGGGAGATAGGTGTGGGCACCGTGGACTATTGCCTGAGATATGGTATGGAGTAAATAAAAGGAGAAGCTGAGCATCCTGAATACTGGCTGTGGGAGTTCAAGCTAAGTGGTGCCTGCCACCACTCTTTCCACTTTGGAGTATGTAGACTGGAGTTGCCATCACAGAATACTTACAGGTGTGGAGCTCCAACCCAAGGGTCATCATTGGGCCATTGGTAGTCTCCACCTTGAATTTTTCCTGTCTAATGAATAAGATATCCAAAATGTCACAAAAGCACCATTCCATTGGCCCACTGTTTCACAGTCTCATGAAAGAGATTTTATATTGCTAAAAGGAAATCTCACTTGACTATTCCCCAAAACTAGGTCCATGCTCCTGAAATGGAGAGCTGGGATTCAGAATACTACAGGACTTTGAAAGTTTTCACAAAGATATGGCAAAGTATACTGGGACCCTCTCAGGCATGGAGTCCAAAGTGAACATCCCGCCTGCTGGTATCTACAGACAGTACTATTCAAGGGCTCACATTAATTCTGGCCACCTCTGTCTTTGACTTAATATTCCTACTGTTGCTGAAAGTTGGATCCCCACTCCTATTTTGTTCCTGGCTATCGCTTCTGTTGTTTATTTGATTTAATTCCACTTTAGCACTGGCCCAAGTACAAGACATTACTTCATTTATTAAATATTTATTGCACACCTTATATTTGCCACTAATAATTATAGATCCTGGAGAGAAAGCAAATATCAAAACAGACACAATTCCCTCACCTTACAAAGCTTACATTCCAGTGGGAGAGGTATGTAACAAGATAAATAAATAAAATGCATAGTGTACTGTACTAGATATCACTTAAAGAAAGGCTCTTTAATGGAGAAAAATAGAGAATCATGGGATGAGTTATTCTGGGGTAAAGAAAATGCAGTTTAAGGAGGACACCCAGGAAGGAACTGGTTGAGAAAGTGATATTGCAATAAAGACTGAAGGAGAAAGGGAGGAAGCCATGCAAATGTCTGAAGGAAAAGCAAGTGCATAGGCCCTCAGGCAAAAACATGCTTGCTGCATTCAGGGGTCGTGAGGAAACCAAGCTGTTCACACAGAGTATAAGGTACGAGGGGAGGAGTCATGAAGGATGAAGCCCGAACAGTCTGCTTCATGGGGGTGAAACCTGCTTAGTTACATAGGGCCCCATGCTCATGGGGCTTCCCAGGTTGTGCTAGTGTAAAGGGCCTGCCTGCCAATGCAGAAGTAAGAGACACAGGTTCAATTCCCAGGTCAAGAAGATCCCCTGGAAGAGGAAATGGCGACCCACTCCAGTATTCCTGCCTGTAGAACCCCATGGACAGAGGAGCCTGGAAGGCTACAGTCCATATTGTCACACAGTTGGACACAACTGAAGTAACAGCACGCATGCCATGCTCACAAGAATTTTCTACTGGGCTTAATGCTTTGCTGTTGCCATCTTGACTTTTTTACCAATTTTGTTGGTAAATTTGTGTTTTGTAAGTGAAATCTAATGGAGAAATAGAACATGCTTGTGGGCAGAAGAGAAATAGTAACATTCACAGTCACAGCTTTTTTGCAGTCACTTTCACATAGTGCAGGAGTCAAATTCCTTATGAACACAGAATATCAGTGGACAATGACATGGGTATTCAGCAAGACTCAAAGCAAACATGAGATAGGAGTGAAATATCTGTCAGTTAGTAAGTGGGGCACTGACAGTCTTGAGAAACCCAACTTTCTTCTTAAAGTAGAATTTATTTTAAGTACAGAAAAAAGACAGTTGTATTATTTTTTTTAAAAGCAACCATATGACTCTATCATATCTTTCTCACTCATTTTATTTCCTTGTATTAGCCAACTACTGCCATGACATTGATGATAGAAGGGAAAAGTTGGACAAATGATAGGTCTGCTTCTTTGTCTTTCCATATGCATCCATAGACTGAAAGTAGAGAATATTAGTAAAATTGGAGCTTATCAAAAAGTGAAATAAACAGTTTTCTGCAGTACTTCAACTGTTCTGGAAGAAAGAAATATACACAAATATAGAAGTTATAAAATATCTGTTGTTAATTTTAGTGTTTATGTATATGACACATGCTCTTATATTTGCAATAAAACCAGCATCCATATGGATAATGAAACTTACAGAAAAATTTTAAAAGTTAATTATTGTTTACTTAAATGACTTTAACAAAACATAAGCTGATGGAGGAATAAAGATAAAAGTTTTATATTTCAGTATGCTTAAGAACACATTTTTCCTGATTTTAAACAAGGAAATTTTTTACTGTACATTTTTATTTTGTACTGTATATGTGTGTGCTGAGTTGCTTCAATAGTGTCTGACTCTTTGCAACCCTATGGACTGTAGCCCACCAGGCTCCTCTGTCCATGGGATTCTCCAGGCAAGAATACTGGAGTGGGTTGCCATGCTCTCCTCCAGGTGATCTCCCTGACCCAGGGATCGAACCCATTTCTACTGCAGGTAAACAGGTTCTTTACCACTAGCACCACCTGGGAAGACTGGAGCTCATAAATGAGTAGCTGGCCTTGCTGAAATGTTTAAAATTTTAGCCCGCATGAAACATTTTCTGTAATTGTCTTAAATTTCACCTTTATTGTGATATTAATAATAAACATTAGAGTTTTGAGAGAAGAATTGGCATAATCTGTGTTATGTTTTAAGGAGATCCTCTGGCTGCTGAGAATACTGTTCTTAGGGGCACGCATAGAAGCAGGGAGACCAATTAGGTGTCTCTTATGGTAATTCAGGCAAAGGATGATGGTGGTTGAAATTGGGTGATGAAGTAGAGGTGGCGAGAGGTTGTCAAGATCTCCACGTGTTTTAAGTTTATCAGTTTTTATTTAATATCTTCCCAAACTTTAAACTTTTTAATTTTATATTGGGGTATAGCTGATAACAATATTGTTGTAGTATCAGGTGAACAGTGAAGCGACTAAGCCATACATTTACATGTATTCTCCCCCAAGCCCCCTCCCGTCGTGTGCCACATAACATTGTGCAGAGTTCCATGTGCTATAAAGTAGGTCCTGGTTGGTTATCCATTTTAAATATAGCAGTGTGTACATGACCATCTCAAAGACCCTGACTGTCCCCTTCCCCAGCAACCATAAGTTCGTTTTGGATCTCCATGTATGCTGTAGATAGTAAACATTATTGGCTATCCAGTTGGATGAAGTTGTCAAAGAAGAGACTGATTAAACGTCAAGGATGTAGACCAACACAAGTGGATGCATTCAGGTATATGCAAATTACTGAGAAGCAGAAGACTGCAAAATAAGTGGGCTTTATTTTTACATTTTGTGGACAAGGGAAAGGTTGGCAACTATTTTGTGAACATGTTAAGTGTTCAAAGTCCTTTAGATACCCAAAAAGAGAGCTAGTAGGTAGAGGGATATTGAGTTCATTTTTGGAGGTCTGGAAAAGGTGAATTTGTGAAACATTCATCACCAGATTGTGTGGAATGCCATGAGGTTAGGGTCACCAAGGAGTGCAAGTATGTAGAGTAGACAAAAGGCCTGAGGACTAAGTTTTGAGTCTCTCCAGTGTTTCAGGTCAGTTCAGTTCAGTCGCTCAGTCGTGTCCGACTCTTTGTGACCCCATGAATTGCAGCACACCAGGCCTCCCTGTCCATCACCAACTCCCAGAGTTCACTCAGACTCACGTCCATCGAGTCCGTGATGCCATCCAGCCATCTCATCCTCTGTCGTCCCCTTCTCCTCCTGCCCCCAATCCCTCCCAGCATCAGAGTCTTTTCCAATGAGTCACCTCTTCCCATGAGGTGGCCAAAGTACTGGAGTTTCAGCTTTAGCATCATTCCTTCCAAAGAAATCTCAGGGTTGCTCTCCTGCAGAATAGACTGGTTGGATCGCCTCGCAGTCCAAGGGACTCTCAAGAGTCTTCTCCAACACCACAGTTCAAAAGCATCAATTCTTCGGCGCTCAGCCTTCTTCACAGTCCAACTCTCACATCCATACATGACCACAGGAAAAACCATAGCCTTGACTAGACGGACCATAGTCGGCAAAATAATGTCTCTGCTTTTGAATATACTATCTAGGTTGGTCATAACTTTTCTTCCAAGGAGTAAGCGTCTTTTAATTTCATGGCTGCAGTCACCATCTGCAGTGATTTTGGAGCTCCAGAAAATAAAGTCTGACACTGTTTCCACTGTTTCCCCATGTATTTCCCATCAAGTGATGGGACCGGATGCCATGATCTTCGTTTTCTGAAAGTTGGGCTTTAAGCCAACTTTTTCACTCTTCTCTCCAGTGTTTAAGATAAGGCAATTAAGGAATAAACAGCTAGAAAGGTAAGAAAAAAAGAAAAGATACTGATATTTCTAAAACCAGTTGATTAAAAGTGGTTTATCTGTTGGCAGATATCGTCTCACCTCAGATGCAGAGGTTTGAGTTAATCATATTCACCAGCACATAATAGTACACTGTCATGATTGGTCTTTGAAAATTCCTACTGCTTAATTACTTAATTCATTTATTACTTTCATTTCATTATCTCACTCATTTCTCTGCTTCAATAGTATGTATTGACTTTATACATTATCTTTTTTTTATGCATTGTAAAAAGAGTAGAATTAGAGCAAGTCCCCTATATATGAATAAGTTTTGTTCCAAGAGTATGCTCCCAAATCCAATTTGTTCATCTTGCTCAGACCTCCAAAATCCAGACTCAATATCCCAACAAAGTCAGCCTAAATACCCAACTAACTCAATAGGCTACACAGTCCTGTACTATAACAGGTTTATAATACTTTCACAAAAATAATACATAAAAAAAACACAATAATCAAAGAAACATTTTAAACCTTATAGTACAGTAGTAATGCTTAAAATTCTCCAAGCCAGGTTTCAGCAAAGGTGAACTTCCAGATGTTCAAGCTGGTTTTAGAAAAGGCAGAGGAACCAGAGATCAAATTGCCACTGTTCGCTGGATCATGGAAAAAGCAAGAGAGTTCCAGAAAAGCATCTATTTCTGCTTTATTGACTATGCCAAAGCCTTTGACTGTGTGTATCACAATAATCTGTGGAAAATTCTAAAAGAGATGGGAATACCAGACCACCTGACCTGCCTCTTGAGAAACCTGTATGCAGGTCAGGAAGCAATAGTTAGAACAGGACATGGAACAACAGACTGGTTCCAAATAGGAAAAGGAGTATGTCAAGGCTGTATATTGTCATCCTGCTTATTTAACTTATAAGCAGAGTACATCATGAGAAACCCTGGGCTGGATGAAGCACAAGCTGGAATCAAGATTGCCGGGAGAAACATCAATAACCCTCAGATATGCAGATGACACCACCCTTATGGCAGAGAGTGAAGAGGAACTAAAAAGCCTCTTGATGAAAGTGAAAGAGGAGAGTGAAAAAGTTGGCTTAAAGCTCAACATTCAGAAAACGAAGATCATGGCATCCGGTCCCATCACTTCATGGCAAATGAATGAGGAAACAGTGTCAGACTTTATTTTGGGGGGCTCCAAAATCACTGCAGATGGGGATTGCAGCCATGAAATTGAAGGACGCTTACTCCTTGGAAGAAAAGTTATGACCAACCTAGACAGTATATTCAAAAGCAGAGACATTACTTTGACGTCAAAGGTCCATCTAGTCAAGGCTATGGTTTTTTCTGTGGTCATGTATGGATGTGAGAGGTGGACTATAAAGAAAGCTGAGTACAGAGGAATTAATGACTTTGAACTGTGGTGTTGGAGAAGACTTTTGAGAGTCCCTTGGACTGCAAACAGATCCAATCAGTGCATCCTAAAGAGATCAGTCCTGGGTATTCATTGGAAGGACTGATGCTGAAGCTGAAACTCCAATACTTTGGCCACCTGATGCGAAGAGCTGACTCATTGGAAAAGACTCTGATGCTAGGAGTGATTGGGGGCAGGAGGACAAGGGGATGACAGAGGATGAGATGGTTGGATGGCGTCACTGATTCAATTGACATGGGTTTGGGTGGACTCCGGGAGCTGGTGATGGACAGGAAGGCTTGACATGCTGCAGTTCATGGGGTCGCAAAGAGCTGGACATGACTAAGTTACTGAACTGAACTGAACAGTACCGTGAGAAATACAGTAGTACATAGTACAACAGCTGGCATGCACAGGCTGGCATTGAGTGAAAAGGCAAGAAGAGTTACTGACTGGAGGAGGGGGACAAGGTGAGAGATGGTAGAGCTGAAGGATCATCAGCAATAGGAGACAGAAAGCTGCAATTTTATATTTGCTTACCATTGATGGAACAGGTTCTGATACCTTGCTGGATTTAATTCTATCATCCCTGTTTGAAAAATGATCCAGTGTTGTTTGGGTAGTATCTCTTTTTTTCTCATCATAGACTACACAGTAGCACTGGAATGCATTCTGAATGGGTGCTTCAAGCTTCGTGTACTATTTTACTTTTGGATCCCTTGCCTCTAACAGTGCCTCCTCAAATAAAGAAAATCCTTTCGGCATCCTGCATCATGAATCTCTTTGGTTCTTCAGCTACTTCTTCCTCTTATCTCTCTTGGTGCTTCTAAGCAGTACTGACTACATCACCACTGCTTTTGTGATTACTTCCAAACATCTTAGGCTAGAAATAAAGATACAGTACTACCGTACTCTACACAGTACTGTAAAGTAGCCCAAAGCACAACCACTTGTAAGGATGCGCACAAGTGACAATGTACGCCAGACATGTGAACTAACTTATGGGACTGGACATGCAAATGCATGTTCACATCTTTGAAAGTTCACAGTTTGAAAGTTCATAAGTAGAGGACTTCCTGTACTGGGCTTTTAACATAAAAATATCATATAAATGAAGTTAAATATCTTATTCAATTTCTCACTTTTTTTTTCAATAAGCTTCGTGCTCTGAAAACCTGGTCTTTAATTATACCTCTTTCCCATTGTTCCTAACTGTTGTGTCATACTCCAAAGTGTGTATTGAAAAATAAAAGCTAGATGGACAGATTTTAAAAGGCCAGGCAAACCTTATTCAAGATTATTGCAATAGAAGTGAAAGCTATTGTTCCAGAGCAGAGATTAAAGTCAACTTCCCTGAAACAACAGGCGGGAGAGTTTCTAAGCTCTGCGGTGAGCTAGTGGGAAAGGGCTTGTGTATATTAAAGGGGAAATTGATCTATGTGATTAGGTCATCTGCGTTTGCTAATTACCCCTTATCTAAATTAGGCTCCTATCCTCCCCCAGAGACTGGGGCATAGGGGTACTATGTCCTTTAATGATTACATTTCACAAGGATGGCTCCCCAGGTCCTTCTGAGTAAGCAAGAGAGGAGATTTACATCTCATAAGAGAAGAGAATTTACAATTCCAAGTTTTCTAATGTAAATAAGAAAAAGAAAGGTGATAAGGAGCCTAGAGTCAGGAAGAAGTCTCTCTAAAGTTTAGTCAAACAAAGGCAAACAAAGGCAAAAGTTAAGGCTGTCTCCATCAGCAACTACCACATTTTAATTATCCATTTTTTCAGAGATAAGCAGTAGATTGCTTCCACAAATAATGATGTGATAAACATACATGATTGATGTTCCCACCCACCAGCAGTGCATAAGTCCTTCAGCTTCATGTTCCTAACCTTGTCCATTACCTAGCTTATTGTGTTTTCTAATATGTTTAAAGTGACAGCTCATTGTTTGTTTTACTTTGTATTTCTCTGAATACTAATGGTAATCAGTATCTTTTGATATATGAGTTCTTGTAGCTTCCTGTGTTTTCTCTTCTATAAATTGTCTGTCATGCTGTTTGCCCATGATCTTTTCCATTGGGATTACTTTGTGATCAACATATTGATAAATTTGTAGTTCTTTTGCCTTCTAGACTAAAACACGGGTAATGTTCGACATAGAAAATATCTTCCGCATTCTGTTTTTTTATAGACTAACTTTGTCCCAGGTGTCTATTGCACAGAAATTTGTAACTTTGCTGTAATCAAAGACAGTATAGTTACCTTGATGTATTCTTTTCAGGTTTTTACATGAAATCTTTCCCCATCTGCACATCACAAAAATATTATTCTATATTTTCTTACCTATATAATATCTCAAATAATGTTTGTTTATTTAATCTATCAAAAACATGTCATCCCTTGGTATCCATGGACAACTGGTTCGAAGACACTCAAGTCCCTTAAATAAGATGGTATTTTAGGGAAGAATCCATATTTATTTTTCTCTATATTATATGTCATTTATTCTTTATACAATTATTAAAGTTTTCTCTCTATATTGTGTTTTATTATATGTAAGATTTCTGAAATTTTATGAATTTACTTTTTAGCTCTCAAAATTTTCACAGTTCAATTATATTCTTTTGCTCTTATTCCATATTATGCAAGAATTTGTTCTGTATCTTAACATCTCAGGAGCATAATTTTTATCATCTAATTTTTTAAGATTGGCATGGCTATTTTAAACCTAGAAGTCTTCATATAAATTTTAAAGTGAGTTTATAGAATTTCTCAAATATTATTAATTACTCTTGCTTTGGCTTATCTTTTGTAATCTTAACAATCTTCAAAAGAATACTGATCAATTATTTTATAAAACTTACTTTAATAGAGATTTTCCACTATTTTCTCATGACCCGTGTTAGACGTGGCTTTTTTGTCAAGAATCCCACATAGATGATGTAGTCTTTGCAATGTATAATGCTAGCAGGTTATGATATCGAATCTTCTGAAGGTTACCGGTGATATTTATCTTGATCATTTGATTAAGTTATTGTTTGTCAAATTTCTCCACTGCAAATTAATTATCTTTCTTTTTGCAATTGATGGATTTCCCTGGTGGTTCAGCTGGTAAAGAATCTGCCGGCAACTTGGGAGACCTGGGTTTGGAAGATCCCCTGGAGAAGGGAATGGATGCCTACTCCAGTACTCTGGCCTGGAGAATCCCATGGACTGTGGGGTCTCTAGTCGGACATGACTGAGCAACTTTCACTTTCAATTTCACTTGCAAATGATACTTAGTATCTTGTGGGAGATACTTTTTTTTTTAACTGAACCAAACTGCTAGCCCCCTGCAGTAAAGCCAATCTGCTGACACTGGGTTGTGGTGAAGATAAGTGCAGCCCTTACTTCAGGGCACCAGGCAAGGAGCTCAGTACAGCTAGTGCTCAGAGAGCCCCAGCTGTCTGATGGGTTTCTCTGATGCATTTTTAAAGGCAAAATGAAGGAGGTGGAGTCCCATGGTACTTGACCAGTTCTTGCACAATCCTCTCCTTGGTTGATGGTGAGGTAACAGCGCTGTGTCACAGGGTTTAACATGATCAGTCCTTAGGCTTCAGTAGGTCTGAGGTGCTAATGCATCATTAGATAATTTCTTCCATTGGTGATGGGTTTAGCATCTGTAAAACAACTGAAAATGTGCATCGGATTCTATTATCTCTGTACTTCGGAGAGGAACTAAAGCAGAGGATATGGGGGAAAGGTCTGATCCAGGAAAGTTCCATAGAGTCCCCCTGGGTTATACTTTGAAGGGTATATGATTGTTCTTTCTCCTCATACTTCCAGCCACTAATTTTAGCATCCAGTGATGGGTCTTGTCAACAACATTTAATACTGTGAAGCATGCTTAATCATGATAATTTTCTTTTCTTGATAATTATTTCATAGTTATGTGAGTGGGGTAAAGAATGTTAAGAAAACTCTTTGTACTATTTGTGTAACTTTTCTGTTAGCCTAAATACAGTTTAAAGATATAACAAAAGAAATAAAAGAAGTTAAAATTTTACTTGGATTTATTTTGAATTTATAGGTTAATTCTTCTTAATTTGAGGAAAATTAACATCTTACAATAGTGGCTCAGATGGTAAGGGATCTGCCTGCAATTCAGGAGACCTAGTTTCAATCCACTGGAGAAGGGAATGGCTATCCACTCCAGTATTCTTGTCTAGATAATTCCATGAAGAGAGGACCCTGATGGGGTAAAGTCCATAGAGTCGCATAGAGTTGGACCAACTGAGAGACTAACATTTTCACTTTTTTCACAATATAACTGTCAACCAACACCTTATAGATTTGGTTGTCCTGTCCAATAGTATAATCTTACCATATTTTATAAGTGAACAGTCTCACAGATAAGAAAATGATGCACTTTTTCAAATGCTATTTCTGTGTCAAAACAGATAAGAATTTAAGTATGATAACTTGATTTAGCAATGTGAAGGTTAAAAGTGTCCTTCCTAAGAAGAAAAGTTTCAGTGGAATAATAGGGATGGAACCTAAGAACATGTTCAATAGAGAATAGTGGGAAAGAAACTCAAAACAATGCACTCACACCATTATTTCAAGAAAATTTTGTCTAAAGGAAAAGAGTTCAGATCAGTAGCTGGAAACATAAATAGATTTAAGATGTTTCTTTCTTCATCTCTGTTTTCTTTTTGTATCACAAAAAATATATAGCATGATGCTATACTGACAGCAATCATCCAGAAGAGAGGGAAAATTTGACATGGATATAAAGGGCAGAATTAGCTGAAGTAATTTCTTGAATTGTATCCAATACAAAAGTGGGAGCTTGGCTAACTGAAGAAGGAAGAAAGGACCAGTCAGCGTTGTGAGGGTTTTATGTAAGCCCTGTTGTATTATCCTAGTACAGGCAAGATAAACAGAAAGCTGAATTTGGAAATTTTAAGTTTGTTTGTTTAAAAAGCACAACAACATAAGAGAAGATTCAAATTCTTGAGGGTAAATACCTTTAAATAATTATGATAAATTATTACAGAAATTAGGCTTAGATAAGATGTGAGAACATAAAAAGTTGGAAACAGTTTAAAAAAAAAAGGTGGTGAGATCAGTGTGTTATAAATTTCTTTAAAATCAAAAGTTTATGGCAACTGGAGCATTAGAAGGAAGGCAATTTGCAAATTTTTGAGTTTTATTTATAGGATTTTATTTCCCCAATTATATGAACTAAGTCTTTGCCCAGAAATGTAGAATCAATTACAATTAATTCTAGATTAGAATAGCAATCCTTTTAAAGGTGTAATACTCATATTTCCTCTACAAAATCAAACTTTGTAGAAGGTACAAGGTATATAATAGTAAGATGAGTAGGTAGGTAGGTATGTAGGGAGATGCATAGATACATGGAATTTACAGATATTATGTATCACACAGGAGAAAATCTATGTCTAGAATACTATTGAAAAAGGCTTTTTTAGATAACTATAAATCTGTCTGTTAGATAGATAGATTTATGCTTATTATGGTTTTCTCTTATGGACATTAATGTGCTTTATGTCATTACAAACAATAACTTATTCTTGACCAAGTTTTTTCTTTCTCATACATTCTACAACAGAACTAAGATTTGATGAACACACACACACAAACCACTTTGGAACCTATAATTTTTTAGGCATAAATGTATCGGGAAAGCCTTCTAAAATATATGTTTTTATGGTTCACTCACACAATATTTTATATCTCGGGCAGCTTTGCATTCTAATTATATATTTAACTGCCCCCTCATGCTCTTCTCATTATTATATATGGTATAGAGAGCATCTTAATATTTGTGGTTCTAGTATTAGGCCAGTGCTGGACCCATGGGAAGTACTGAATATTTATTCGCTGGATGAATAAATACAAGAATAACATGAATCAAAAGAGTTAACTCAACAAAAATCCTGAAGCGATTCCCCCTAAAAGTAATATGAAGTATCTTATGTTTGTGAAGCAATAACATATTATGAACTGATTGTTTTTGCCTTTTTAAATTAATCAGCTTTATTAAAAGTACTGGTAATATAATTTTATGATAGTCTTCATGAGCTCTGCCAAGTTTTTCATTATTTGGGTAAGTATCAAAGTAGCAATAAGAGATCTCCATGAACAACTTGAATAAAAACAAAGGGTTTTGCTCTACAAAGTTTGTAACAATGGCAGTTGATGTTTAAACAGTGAATCAAATCCTGCTGTGACAAAGTCTCTGTTAATACATGCCCTATTTAAATTTTAATTAAAATACTTTGTTTTAAAGTTAACTGATTACTCTGAAATTCCAGGATCCTGTTTCATGATGTTAAAGATTTGTTTTCCAAAAAATGAGCCAGAAAATCATTTGAAAATGTATACCATGAGAAGACTAGGTGCTTCTACGTGCCTAACTTGAGTAGAAATAATTTTCTCAAAAATATATTCTGCTTTTACTTTGAGCCCTCATAATAATGTTTCCTTATCTTTACCATTGTTACTACTGCTTGTTATTTTAACTAGTCACTAATATTTCTCCCTATGCAATTACCACACTTACTAATGATAATGACTACCTCTTATTTATGTGTAATCACAGCATTTAGACACACATGCATAGAAGACAGACCCCAAGAAATAGCTTGTACACAAATTCTAAAAATAATATAAATAAAATGTCTTATATTGGTAAACTAATTTTTAGTATTTGAAAAAAGTATGATGAAATGATGAAATATTGGATTGCCTTTTCCCTATAGTTTGTTTGGCTCAGTGAAAGGAAAAAACAACCATTTTACAGTTTCTTTTAGATCAATAGTATGGGAATTAAAAAATTAGGTAAAAGCTGATTTAATGAAAAGAAAAGAAAGAATGCAAAACGGAACACTGAGGAGGAATATTTTTAAAACCTTTCTTCAATACTGTCTTGAAGTATACAAAAACAAAATTCCGTGATGAACGATGGGACACAACACACTACATTTTCTTATTCTTTCTTATGTTCAAGTGTTGCTATCGTTAGACATAAATATTAAAGGGCTTGGTGGATAGAGCAACCAACCAGAATAATTTCTGTAAACAAAGGATCTTTTAGGGTATGAAATTAGAAAAAGAAGCAACAGAGGAAGAATTAAGACACCTGGATGAGGAGTAAAATAAGTTTGTTTTTTTTTTTAATAATTGAAAGCAGCTTCTGTTTAAAGTGACTGTCCAGGGAGCTTTCTTTATCCAGTCACTTCTACGGCTCCACCTCCACATGGCTCACTGAGGAGCATGTCCACATGGGAAAGAGCAGCTTGATTAGGTAAAGATTTTTTATTATGTTAATAAATATAGTACCTTGTTCCCTAGTTCTCTTCTGAAATTTGTTCCTAACAAAATAATAGAGGTGGATATTAAATGCAAGCTGTGGTTTTATGGTCTTTTTGAAAATAATATAGGAACTGTTTCTATTTTGTACACTGTCAAAGTGAGACACAATTCTGAGAAGCAATGAATTTTAAAATAATTTAAAAATTTTGACTGTCTTTGTCACTTTTCTTTTTAACCAGTGCTTATGGTAAGGGTAGATAAAGGACTGTGATAGAGGTGTGGTCAGTAAAGGTTATAACAGAGATATGGTTAAGGGCAAAGAGAAGAAGTTACATCAGAAAGGGAGAAGTATTCTAAGAATGATAAATCAAATTAAGACTAAAGAATAACATGAACAGTGAATATCACTCAAAAAATGCAGCTGACAAGTATCCTTCTAAGAATATCAGAAAAATAAAATTATTCTGTTGCTAGTTATTTCATCATAATCAGGAAGTTTGGATTTATTTATAAAGAAAATTAACTCATAATCTGCCTCTGGATCTTTGTGTTTAATGCTCCATCTTTTTCTGGAAGTTTCTTCTTCTAGATTAAGGTATGTAACACTATTTCATTCAGCTCTTTACTCAACCCTCACTTGTCAAAAGAAGACCTTCCTACCTAATCAAAACATTTTGCAAAATACATTGTAAATTATAGGTTTCAAGTGTTTGCCTAAATATCAATTGCAATATCCATAATATTTTTTGGTTTGACTTTGCAAGCTATATTGTAATAGACTGT
Source organism: Budorcas taxicolor (assembly GCF_023091745.1). Classification (NCBI taxonomy): domain Eukaryota; kingdom Metazoa; phylum Chordata; class Mammalia; order Artiodactyla; family Bovidae; genus Budorcas; species Budorcas taxicolor. The sequence goes on along the minus strand of NC_068923.1, from coordinate 63,335,253 downwards.
TCTAACCTCAAATCACTTAGTTTTAGATGCATAAGAAGATACGTCTTTCTCTCAATACTGAAAATGTTTGCATATGGATTTAAGCATATAACTATTTTTAAAGTTACTTGACCATACTACTACTACTAAGTCACTTCAGTCGTGTTCGACTCTGTGCGACCCCATAGATGGCAGCCCACCAGGCTCCCCTGTCCCTGGGATTCTCCAGGTAAGAACACTGAAGTGGGTTGCCATTTCTTTCTCCAATGCACGAAAGTGAAAAGTGAAAGTGAAGTTGCTCAGTCGTGTCCAACTCTTAGCAACCCCATGTACTGCACCCTACCAGCCTCCTCCATCCATGGGATTTTCCAGGCAAGAGTACTGGAGTGGGGTGCCATGACCATAACTATGGTAAATTATATAATTTTCAAATTTTATCAGTCCTTCGCATGTTACTTTCTATGTAATTTTTGACTGCACCATTTATACTCACCAGCAACAGACATTTGAGATATCAGTGTTATTTTTATTCTTGATCTGTATGTCATTTAAATTTATTTTATTTGACTTTGATATAAAGAATTGGCTCAAATAATTTAAAGTTATGATTTTGATATGTGTGTATGTGTTATATACACATATATTGAAGTGTGCATATATATCATAGATCATATATATCATAGATCATATATATATACACATATATATATCCAAATCATCAATACAAATTTTTATAAGAATAGAATAGAGTTTTATTTAAGCCACACTGTGGACTTTAGCCTAGGAGTACAGTCTTCACCAAGGAAAGAAGTGCTTTGAAGATGCATGGTTTTCAGCACAGTTTTATATCTTGTTAGAACAAAAAACAAACATTTCTTCAAGCTTTCAAAAGAGACAGATTAGCATGTACAAAGTGAATCGGCTTGATCTTGGTGCCTGGGAAGGGAACCTTATCTTTAGAGGAATGCTAGCATGGGCATCCCAGGAAGGAGCTGGGGTGGACATTTATCCCTATTTCAAAGTGCATGTTCTTTACTTCTGGAAAATGCGGTGGCAACATGCACGTAGTCGTGTCCTACTCTTTTGCGATCCTATAGACTGTAACCCGCCAAGCTTCTCTGTCCATGGGATTTCCCAGGCAAGATTACTGGAGTGGGTTGCCAATCCCTCCTCCTGGGGATCTTCCTGACCCAGGGATTGAACCCATGTCCGCTTGCATCTCCTGTGTTGCAGGCGATTCTTTACCTGCTCAGCCACCGTGGAAGCCCTATTTCCTTAATGATTAAAGCAGATGTGCAATGCATGATTTAAAAAAAAAAGGTATAAACAGACTGTCCTAGTTAACATAAATTTCAACCTAAATGATGTATAAGCCATACCTCAGTATGTAAAATTTTTATTGCATATATACTATTAAACACATTTACTACAGCATTCATTGAATGTGGTGAATATCTATCTACTTATGTATCATCTATCCATCCATCCATCCATCCATCCACCCACCCATCCACTATTCTATCTCTTGAATGGTTCCAGTGGAATCTTTTGCTATCATAAAATTATTTCCTTAATTTATGTCAATTATAATTTTTTGTCCTTACATGACAGCTGTTCATGACCCTCATCAAGGATTCTACCACTTATACCAAAATTTCTTAGGTCATTACCAAATCAATTGCTTCACCAATAATGCCACAATATTAATAAATACATCTTCTACTGACTTTTATAGGATGCATGTAAAATATATTTAATTTTCACTGCCAAAAAAGTGATCTGATATTTTCTTCCTTTAAGGCTGCCTGCAGAATGTTTTACTTGCTCATTGCAATATATATTTAAGTCACATTACCTATAAATCTTCATATTCATCATATGTGGATGATTAAGTCATATGTAATTTAAACAGTCTGCATTTTTATCCTTCTCATATTTTGTTATTTCTTTCCTTTTAGACTGTCTCAAACTGTCAAGTTACTTTTAACAGCTCATTATCTTAAATAAATAAGATACATGGCAAAAATGGCACTTTTGTTTATTTTCCTTTTAGTCCTGCATTCACATCCTATGATGATTTACATTATACATTCAGAAGATACAAATATTACCTCACAAAAGGCTATAAAAATTAAAAAGGCAACTGACACACTAATCTGTTACTGAGAACATACAATAAAATTCTGTTGATACATGTGATAAACTTTGGAAGTTATAGAATCAAACATATTTAGAATTATTAATAATGTAGATCTACTCTTAAAATTAATATGCCATATTAGTTTTATGTTGTAATTTCTCTCATGTCTGATGAAAAGCTAAATATCTAACCAGTTAGTCCTCATTAATTATTTCCATAAACTTGTAGATTTATCACTCAAAACAAATATCTGATGTAGAGTGAATTATTAGCATGAAGCATTTTAGTCATATTTATTTCCACCTTTGCTATAAAAATGACACAATAATAATTCACAAGTTACAGCATGAAAGTTTTGGAATATAAAATTTCATGATAATATTTCTAAAAATACTTCAACCTGTTTATCCACCTCTGCCAAAACAGCCACAAACTATAATAGTTCATAGGACAGTCTTAATAAATCAAAACACATATTGCCACTTGGAAATCACTGTCTATATCCACAGACCTAATAACGAAGTGTCCTCCATTACTAAGATTCTAATCATCCAACCACAGTGTCATAAAAACAAACATCACACTTCCTTTGGCAATTTTGTAGAATTTGGTAAAATATGGAAGAAGTTATCTAGTCCTACTTGAGTTTTCATTATCTGAAGGGCTTGTTGTAAGTCATAATATAAAAAATATCGAAGCTGAGTAAATTTTATTACTCAGCTTTCACTAGCATATGCTATAGTGATAAGGAAACCCCAAATCTTGGTAAATTATACCCATCAAGCTTTTTTCTCATTGACATTACATATTGGCTTCAAGGATGCCTTTTTATGTGTCTTCTCAAATCTGAGAATGGGTAAATGTTCTCACAGCAGAGGGGAAGCAAAATTGCATAAATATATGAAAGTGAAGTCACTCAGTTATGTCCGACTCTTTGTGACCCCATGGACTGTAGCCTACCAGGCTCCTCTGTCCATAGGATTTTTCAGGCAAGGGTACTGGAGTGGGTTGCCACTTCCTTCTCCAGGAGATCTTCCCGAACCAAGGATTGAACCCAGGTCTCCCACATTGTAGGTAGACGCTTTACCATCTGAGCCACCAGGTAAGTCGTAAACATATAAGTGGTGTTAAACTTCTGTTCAGAAGTGACACACAACTTTCCAGCTCATGTTTTACTAGACAAAGCTAGTGGTCAATTGCTCATTCACATCTGACTTTATGCAACCCATCAGGCTGTTCTGTCCATAGGATTCTCCAGGCAAGAATGCTGGAGTGGGTTGCCATTCCCTTCTCCAGGATATCATCCAACCCAGGGATGGACCCAGGGATTAAACCTGGGTCTCCTGTATTGCAGACAGATTGTACACTGCCTGAGCCACGAGGAAAACCCCTAACAAAGCTAGTTACATGGCAAATGCCGATAACAATGAAGCATAGAAGTGTAACACTCTTACAGGGATGGGCATCCAATATATAGAAATAATAAAATTCATTAAAAATTATATCAACTTAAAAAAATTAAATATGAATAATTGTCCTTTGCTTGTTAGATAAAAAATTGACTCATCATCTCATTCTGATACTAAGCCAAGATATTTTTAAGATGTCATACTCTTTTTAATTATAATGAAATAAAAAGATTAAAAACATAATGTTTTTTAAGAACCTCATTGGTATAAAATTATCTCAATAACAAAATTCATTAAAAAAAAACCTTTCAGAAGTGTAAATAAAATGATACATGCTATGCTGTTCTTAGTTGCTTAGTCATGGCTGACTCTGTGACCCCATGGACTATAGCCTGCCAGACTCCTCTATCCATGGGGATTCTCCAGGCATAATACTGGAGTGGGTTGGCATGCCCTCCTCAAGGGAAATCTTCTCAACCCAGGAATCAAACTGGAGTCTCCCACATTGCAGGCAGATTCTTTACCAATTAAGCTACCAGGGAAGTCTAAAATGATATGTACTTAAATAGCAATTATGCACTCAGTGATAAAGAATCTGCCAGCCAAGGAGAAGTTGCGGGTTTGATCCCTGGGTTGGGAAGATCCCCTGGAGAAGGAAATGGTGACCAACTCCTGTATTCCTGTCTGGGAAATTCCATGGACAAAGGAGCCTGGCTACAATCCATGGGGTCACAAAGAGTCAGATATGACTTAGCGACTAAACAACAATAAAATAGCAATTATAGCTTTAGAAGTGATTTATCATCACTTTGATATTTAATTTGGCATTTCTAATTTATTTTGTCTTTTTATTGAAATGTATTTGGCATGTGTAATTTTAATGTGTATATCATTTTGATTTGATACATTTATGTACTGTAATATAGTCACCATTGTAGAAATTGTTTAGCATAACTTTAACTTCATATAGGGCTTCCTGCTGCTGCTGCTGCTGCTGCTAAGTCGCTTCAGTCGTGTCCGACTCTGTGCAACCCCAGAGATGGCAGCCCACCAGGCTCCCCTGTCCCTGGGATTCTCCAGGCAAGAACACTGGAGTGGGTTGCCATTTCTTCTCCAATGCATAGTAGCTCAAAAGGTAAAAAAATCTATCTGTTTGCAATGTGGGAGACCTGGTTTTGATCCCTGGATTGGAAAGATACCCTGGAGAAGGATATCACAATCCAGTCTATTATTCTTGCCTGGAGAATTCCATAGATATAGGAGCCTGCTGGGCTGAAGTCCGTGGGGTCAGACATGACTGGGCAACTGACACTTTCATTTTCACTTTTTTTCGTATCACATAGATGACATTTCTCTTTTTGTGTTTGGAATAATTAAGATCTACTCTCTTAGTAAGTTGGATGATCATGACATAGTTTATACTGTTATATTGTTAATATATACAAAAATATATTATTTATATTCACTATACTGTATATTAATCTCCAAAATTTTTCTACCAGTTACAAATTTGTATCTTTAAGCAACATCTCTGCTATCCTACCCTCCTCCACCCCAGACCCTGGTAAACACCACTTTACTTTCTGTTTTTACAAATTTGACTTTTTAAAATTCCACATATGAATGATATCATACAGTATTTGTCTTTCATATTTGTCTTTCTCTCCCCAACTTAAGTCACTTAGAATAATGTTCTAAGGTCCATCCATGTTGTAACAAATGGCAGGGTCTTCCTTTTTTCCTCTGAATAAATAATATTCCATTATATATATATATATATATATATATATTCTTATTTATCATTTCACTTATTACCAGAAATACACTGTGTTGAACGTTTTCTTTTTGCACCTGAAGATCTATTCCTCTTCGCCCTGTACTGGCCTCAGAAGCCCTACTGGGAGGAACTGTGTCAATTGATTCTTTTGCTCTCTTAAATTCTAGTTTGGTTCAGTCAATAGGAAACACCATAAAAAGAAAAGGGGTTGGAAGAGACTAAAGTTACCTTTTTCCTGCTCAGTTCCTTCACTATTTTGTTCTTCTAGGGTGGCTGTCTTCCCTATAAGAGGCAACAGGTCTTTTCTTAAAATTATATTTATTGGCACATAGTTGCCTTACACCATTGCGTTAGTCTCTACTGTACTGCAAAGTAAATCTTTTTTTTGGATTTCCTCCCCATTTAGGCTACGCCAGGGCACCTAGTTCCCTGAGCTAAACAGTAAGTTCTCATTAGTTACTTGTTTAATACATAGTATCAACAGTATATGTATATGTCAACCCCCATATCCCAATTCATCCCATCTCTGCCTTTCCTTGTCTTGGTGTCCATTTATTTGTTGTATATGTCTGTGTCTCTATTTCTGTTTCACTAATAAGATCATGTATACCATGTCTCTAGAGTCCACATGTACGTCTTAATATATGATATATTTTTTCTCTTTCTGACTTACTTCACCCTGTCAGTCAGAGTGACAGTCCCTAGGTCTATCCATCTCTCCACAAATGATTCAATTTCATTCCTTTTCAGAGCTGAGTAATATTCTATTACAATATATGTATCACATCTTCTTTATTAGGGAAGAAACCTAAAAGTCCATTAACAAAAGAGGTAACAGCTCTTACTAGATTGCCTTCTTCAAATGGCTTTTCCCAGCTACTAGTAACTACCCTTTTCTTGTAAATTCTGGCATGGTAGTGTTAATGCCTCTCAGTTGTGACTAGATATGGGGTATTGAACTCTGGTTAGTAATTTCATTAACCCTGCCTACATATTTATAGAAGCAGAAGATATTAAGAAGAGGTGGCAAGAATACACAGAACTGTACAAAAAAGAGCTTCACAACCCGGATAATCATGATGGTGTGATCACTCACCTAGAGCCAGACATCCTGGAATGTGAAGTCAAGTGGGCCTTAGAAAGCATCACTATGAACAAAGCTAGTGGAGGTGATGGAATTCCAGTAGAGCTATTTCAAATTCTGAAAGATGATGCTGTCAAAGTGCTGCACTCAATATGCCAACAAATTTGGAAAACTCAGCAGATGCCACAGGACTGGAAAAGGTCAGTTTTCATTCCAATCCCAAAGAAAGGCAATGCCAAAGAATGCTCAAACTATCACACAATTGCACTCATCTCACATGCTAGTAAAGTAATGCTCAAAATTCTCCCAACCAGGCTTCAGCAATATGTGAACTGTGAACTTCCAGATGTTCAAGCTGGTGTTAGAAAAGGCAGAGGAACCAGAGATCAAATTGCCAACATCTGCTGGATCATCGAAAAAGCAAGAGAGTTCCAGAAAAAACATCTATTTCTGCTCTATTGACTATGCCAAAGCCTTTGACTGTGTGGATCACAATAAACTGTGGAAAATTCTGAAAGAGATGGGAATACCAGACCACCTGACCTGCCTCTTGAGAAATCTGTATGCAGGTCAGGAAGCAATAGGTAGAACTGGACATGGAACAACAGACTGGTTCCAAATAGGGAAAGGAGTACGTCAAGGCTGTATATTGTCACCCTGCTTATTTAACTTCTATGCAGAGTATATCATGAGAAACGCTGGGCTGGAAGAAGCACAAGCTGGAATCAAGATTGCCAGGAGAAATATCAGTAACCTCAGATATGCAGATGACACCACCCTTATGGCAGAGAGTGAAGAGGAACTAAAAAGCCTCTTGATGAAAGTGAAAGAGGAGAGTGAAAAAGTTGGTTTAAAGCTCAACATTCAGAAAACAAAGATCATGGCATCCGGTCCCATCACTTCATGGGAAAAAGATGGGGAAACAGTGGAAACAGTGTCAGACTTTATTTTTGGGGGCTTCAAAATCACTGCAGATGGGGATTGCAGCCATGAAATTAAAAGACACTTACTCCTTGGAAGAAAAGTTATGACCAACCTAGACAGCATATTCAAAAGCAGAGATATTACTTTGCCAACAAAGGTCCATCTAGTCAAGGCTATGGTTTTTCCAGTAGTCATGTATGGATGTGAGAGATGGACTGTGAAAAAGGCTGAGCGCCAAAGAATTGATGCTTTTGAACTGTGGTGTTGGCGAAGACTCTTGAGAGTCCCTTGGACTGCAAGGAGATCCAACCTGTCCATTCTGAAGGAGATCAACCCTGGGATTTCTTTGGAAGGAATGATGCTAAAGCTGAAACTCCAGTACTCTGGGCACCTCACGCGAAGAGTTGACTCATTGGAAAAGACTGTGATGCTGGGAGGGATTGGGGGCAGGAGGAGAAGGGGACAACAGAGGATGAGATGGCTGGATGGCATCATGGACTCAATGGACGTGAGTCTGAGTGAACTCCAGGAGTTGGTGATGGACAGGGAGGCCTGGCGTGCTGTGATTCATGGGGTTGCAAAGAGTCGGACATGACTGAGGGACTACACTGAACTGAACTGAACACATTTACAAGACCATAGTTTAGTACATTTTTCTCAGTCTCTATTTTTGACTGTGAATTTTCTTCCCTCGTGGCTCAGATGATGAAGAATATGCCTGCAGTGAAGAAGACTTTGGTTCAGTCCCTGGGTCAGGCAGATCCCCTGGAGAAGGGAATGGCTACCACTCCAGGATTCTTTACTGGGGAATTCCCTGGACAGAGAAGCTTGATGGTCTATGGTCCATGGGGTCGCAAAGAGTTGGACACAACTGAATGACTTTCACTTCACTTATCTCCTGGTAACGATGAGTTTGTATTCTATAGCCATGATTCTACTTCTGTTTTGTAAATAAGTTCATTTGTACCCTCTCTTCTTTTTTAGATTCCACATATAAATGATATCGTGATATTTGTCCTTCTGTGTCTGATTTAATTCACTCGGTATGATAATCTCTAGGTCCATCCACGTCTGCAGTCCATGGGTCGCAAAGAGTCAGACATGCCTGAGTGAATAACAGTGTGTTTCCTGCATGGATCCTAAATGATGCATCAATTTAGAATTAAACAATATATCACATTAAAAAAACAGCTGTACATGATTATAAAAATAAGAAAAACAGAAATGATATAAAACATTCCCTATATGTCTTTTATTTCTAACTTGTATGTCAATTCCAGCTAAATTCACTAACAGGTTCCACAGAGAGTTATGAACGTCTAACACTTAATAGTCAGAGTCTACAGGGATTTTATATTACACATGGTGTGGATAACCATATTCTTTCTCAGAGATATGTTATATACATAATCCATTAAGATTTCTTTACTCATTAGTAGGAGGAATAAAACAGAAAGGAAAATATATTTGTGAAGTATCTAATACATACAAGGCAGTATATTCAACAGTTTCAAATGTTATTTTTTAAACCCATACTTTGCATGGGTAAACATTTTTTCAAGTGTAGCCTAATTCTGAAAATGAGTGAGGATGCAAAGAAAAGGGCATTTGTTTATTGATTTCACTTGGAGTAGTAAAAAGATCTTAGAACCTTATTGGGTATTCTCACTGAAGCTACTCTAGAAATGGACCATCAGGCACAATTATTACTTTTATACCTGTTGACATTCACCATCAAGAAGGGTAATTTAGGATACTCTCAAGGTCACTGAGGAAGATAATGATTTCATTGACACTGTCTAAATTTTCTTAAACATTGTGTGTTTCTCATTACACTCTAGCATACTAAAATAAAACTAAAATTTGAATTAACTGTAAATGTACTTACCAGCAGATAATTTTTAGGAAATAAAACCAATTCTAAAGAATTTTCCAAATAAAGAGTAATATAAGAAAACTTAGTACTATTTCAAAAATAAATAAAACTAAGGAACCTAGATGGGATGCTCCATTTAATATTTCATATTTTATTCATATAATTTAAAATAATGGATATATATGTTATATATACTCATCCTATTATATGGTTTTAAATGATACAAACAGTTAGTTAGACCATCCAATATAGATTTCTCAATTAAGCTTAAAGTAAATCTGTTTAAAACATTAAAAAACATGCCAAATACATAGATATTGTTCATTATTTAATACATTTATCTATTTCATCAATACATTCATTTTTGGTTCCCTGTATTTTACTTCAAGTATGTTTTAAAATAAAAATGTCAAATAATTAAATACAAAGGAAAATTCCATACTCCTAACTTAAATCAGGAAGTTCCTGGGGAGTGCCTGGCTATTTGATTGGCATGGACCTTCCTTGGAAGAAGAAGCTTTAAAATGAAAAATAATTGTTGAGTCATCAATTGTAGCATTTAATTTGGATATCTTAGTTTCCCATATTTTATAGCTTTGAATTAATTTCTTAAAACTTGAATCTCATCTATCCACAGTATTTTTCTGATTCCTGATTTAGGAGCATAAAATGTATTGCCTTATTCTTAGACTGGAAAATGACAAACTTTTGCAGAAGGTCTAACTGAAAAAAACAGGAGATCCTAGGTATGCCCTGTCCACATCTCCTAAGGTTGAGCACTCTAATACATGCTGCTGGATTTCTTAATGTCACCTGTACCTCCCCTTACCTGAGGCTTTCCCCTGGCTTCCAGGGCCAACTTTGCCCCTCACATAGCAGGAATACAAATGAGCATTCCTATCCCCCCGAGCTGTCCTCACCCAATGACAGAGCAGATAACTTAGAAATTTTTTATCTCTTTTACCTCTGGATGTGTGTTCCGTACCATTTCCAATCACTCCCCACTGGGATAAGGTCCCAGTTCTCAGAGTAGACACTTATTTGAAATAATCCCCCATTGGCATCTTTCTCGTTTTACCCTCCCACTCTCCAAGAGTTTATTCTGAATTTACTTCTGAATTTGTGTGTTAATCCTGTCTCAATGATCTACTTTTGTTTGAACCCAAATAAACCATAAGTTCTATTAAATAGTGCTTGTATATAAGGATTAAACAGAAAAACAAAGCAGAGTTTTTCTAACATGATCAATAGACTTGAGTTTATATTGAATGCCAGGAATACTGATGTTCAAGATCTTAAACCAGAGTTTCCCAAACAGTATGTGGTAGTTTACAGGTATATCACAGTTATGTTAAAGTGTGCAAATATATTGATGATTTCATTCCTAGCTAGCCAGAATCCTTGGTCAATGTGTCTTTGCTGCTGCTGCTGCTCAGTCGCTTCAGTCGTGTCCAACTCTGTGCGACCACATAGACAACAGCCCACCGCGCTCCTCCATCCCTGGGATTCTGCAGGCAAGAACACTTGAGTGGGTTGTCATTTCCTTCTCCAATGCATGAAAGTGAAAAGTCAAAGTGAAGTCCCTCAGGTGTGTCCAACTCTTAGCGACCCCATGGATTGCAGCCTCCCAGGCTCCTCTGTCCATCGGATTACTTATAGGTAAGCTCCGCCTGTCCTACACTACTACAAAAATATTCCTAAATGTATCCTGTTTCATTTCAGTTCAGTTGAGTCACTCAGTCGTGTCCGACTCTTTGCAACCCCTGGAATCACAGCACGCCAGCCCTCCCTGTCCATCACCAACTCCTGGAGTTCACTCAAACTCATGTCCATCGAGTTGGTGATGCCATCCAGCCATCTCATCCTCTGTCGTCCCCTTTTCCTCCTGTCCCCAATCTCTCCCAGTATCAAAGTCTTTTCCAATGAGTCAACTCTTCGCATGAGGTGGCCAAAGTACTGGAGCTTCAACTTTAGCAGCATTCCCTCCAAAGAACAACCAGGACTGATCTCCTTTAAAATGGACTGGTTGGATCTCCCTGCAGTCCAAGAAACTCGCAAGTCTTCTCCAATGACACAGTTCAAACGCATCAGTTCTTCTGTGCTCAGCTTTCTTCACAGTCCAACTCTCAAATCCATACATGACCACCGGAAAAACCATAGCCTTGACTAGATGGACCTTTGTTGGCAAAGTAATGTCTCTGCTTTTCAATATGCTATCTAGGTTGGACAGAGTTTTTCTTCCAAGGAGTAGTTCAGTTCAGTTCAGTTGCTCAGTCATGTTCGACTCTTTGCGACTTCATAAATCGCAGCATGCCAGGCCTCCCTGTCCATCACCAACTCCCGGAGTTCACTCAGACTCACGTCCATTGAGTCAGTGATGCTATCCAGCCATCTCATCCTCTGTCGTCCCCTTCTCCTCCTGCCCCCGATCCCTCCCAGCATCAATCTTTTCCAATGAGTCAACTCTTCACATGAGGTGGCCAAAGTCCTGAGTTTCAGCTTTAGCATCATTCCTTCCAAAGAAATCCCAGAACTGATCTCTTTAAGAATGGACAGGTTGGATCCCCTTGCAGTCCAAGGGACTCTCAAGAGTCTTCTCCAACACTACAGTTCAAAAGCATCAATTCTTCGGCGCACAGTCCAACTCTCACATCCATACATGACTACTGGAAAAACCATAGCCTTGACTAAACGGACCTTAGTCAGCAAAGTAATATCTCTGCTTTTGAATATGCTATCAAGGTTGATCATAGCTTTCCTTCCAAGGAGTAAGTGTCTTTTAATTTCATGGCTGCAATCCCCATCTGCAGTGATTTTGGAGCCCCCAAAAATAAAGTCTGACACTGTTTCCACTGTTTCCCCATCTTTTTCCCATGAAGTGATGGGACCGGATGCCATGATCTTCGTTTTCTGAATGTTGAGCTTTAAACCAACTTTTTTGCTCTCCTCTTTCACTTTCATCAAGAGGCGTTTTAGTTCCTCTTCACTTTCTGCCATAAGGGTGGTATCATCTGCATATCTGAGGTTATTGATATTTCTCCTGGCAATCTTGATTCCAGCTTGTGTTTCATCCAGCCCAGCGTTTCTCATGATGTATTATGCATATAAGTTAAATAAGCAGGGTGACAATATACAGCCTTGAAGTACTCCTTTCCTTATTTGGAACCAGTCTGTTGTTCCATGTCCAGTTCTACCTATTGCTTCCTGACCTGCATACAGATTTCTCAAGAGGCAGGTCAGGTGGTCTGGTATTCCCATCTCTTTCAGAATTTTCCACAGTTTATTGTGATCCACACAGTCAAAGGCTTTGGCATAGTCAATAAAGCAGAAATAGATGTTTTTATGGAACTCTCTCGCTTTTTTGATGATTCAGCAGATGTTGGCAATTTGATCTCTGGTTCCTCTGCCTTTTCTAAAACCAGCTTGAACATCAGGAACTTCACAGTTCATGTATTGCTGAAGCCTGGTTGGGAGAATTTTGAGCATTACTTTACTAGCAGTGAGATGAGTGCAACTGTGTGGTAGTTTGAGAATTCTTTGGCATTGCCTTTCTTTGGGATTGGAATGAAAACTGACCTTTTCCAGTCCCGAGACCATTGCTGAGTTTTCCAAACATGCTGGCATACTGAGTGCAGCACTTTGACAGCATCATCTTTCAGTATTTGAAATAGCTCTACTAGAATGCCATCACCTCCACTAAAAGCTAGTTCATACTGATGCTTTCTAAGGCCCACTTGACCTCACATTCCAGGATGTCTGGCTCTAGGTGAGTGATCACACCATCGTGATTATCAGGGTCGTGAAGCTCTTTTTTGTACAATTCTTCTGTGTATTCTTTCCACCTCTTCAAAATATCTTCTGCTTCTGTTAGGTCCATACCATTTCTGTCCTTTATCGAGCCCATCTTTGCATGAAATATTCCCTTGGTATCTCTAATTTTCTTGAAGAGTTCTCTAGTCTTTCCCATTCTGTTCTTTCCCTCTATTTCTTTGCATTGACCACTGAAGAAGGCTGTCTTATCTCTCCTTGCTATTCTATGGTACTCTGCATTCAGATGCTTATATCTTTCCTTTTCTCCTTTGCTTTTTGCCTCTCTTCTTTTCACAGCTATTTGTAAGGCCTTGCCACATAGCCATTTTGCTTTTTCGCATTTCTTTTCCATGGGGATGGTCTTGATCCCTGTCTCCTGTACAATGCCACGAACCTCATTCCATACTTCATCAGGCACTCTATTTATCAGATCTAGGCCCTTAAATCTAATTCCCACTTCTACTGTATAATCATAAGGGATTTGATATAGGTCATACCTGAATGATCTAGTGGTTTTCCCTACTTTCTTCAATTTAAGTCTGAATTTGGTAATAAGGAGTTAATGACCTGAGCCACAGTCAGCTCCTGGTCTTGTTTTTGTTGACTGCATAGAGCTTCTCCATCTTTGGCTGCAAAGAATATAATCAATCTGATTTCGGTGTTGACCGTCTGCTGATGTCCATGTGTAGAGTCTTCTCTTGTGTTGTTGGAAGAGGGTGTTTGCTATGACCAGTGGATTTTCTTGGCAAAACTCTGTTAGTCTTTGCCCTGCTTCATTCCGCATTCCAAGGCCAGATTTGCTGTTACTCCAGGTGTTTCTTGACTTCCTGCTTTTGCATTCCAGTCCCATATAATGAGAAGGACACCTTTTTTAGGTGTTAGTTCTAAAAGGTCTTGTAGGTCTTCATAGAACCGTTCAACTTCAGCTTCTTCAGCATTACTGGTTGGGGCATAGACTTGGATTATTGTGATATTGAATGGTTTGCCTTGGAAACGAACAGCGATCATTCTGTCATTTTTGAGATTGCATCCAAGTACTGCATTTTGAACTCTTTTGTTGACCATAATGGCTACTCCATTTCTTCTGAGGGATTCCTGCCCACAGTAGTAGATATAATGATCATCTGAGTTAAATTCACCCCTTCCAGTCCATTTTAGTTTGCTGATTCCTAGAATGTTGATATTCACTCTTACCATCTCTTGTTTGACCACTTTCAATTTACCTCGATTCATGGACCTGACATTCCAGGTTCCTATGCATTATTGCTCTTTACAGCACTGGACCTTGCTTCTATCACCAGTCACATCCACAACTGGGCATTGTGTTTGCTTTGGCTCCATCCCTTCATTCTTTCTGGAGTCATTTCTCCACTGATCTCCAGTAGCATATTGGGCACCTTCTGACTTGGGGAGTTCCTCTTTCAGTATCCTATCATTTTGCCTTTTCATACTGTTCATGGGGTTCTCAAGGCAAGAATACTGATGTGGTTTGCCATTCCCTTCTCCAGTGGACCACATTCTGTCAGACCTCTCCACCATGACCCGCCTGACCTGGGTTGCCCCGCGGGCATGGCTTAGTTTCATTGAGTTAGACAAGGCTGTGGTCCTAGTGTGATTGGATTGACTAGTTTTCTGTGAGTATGCTTTCAATGTGTCTGCCCTCTGATGCCCTCTTGCAACACCTACCATCTTACTTGGGTTTCTCTTACCTTGGGCATGGAGTATCTCTTCATGGTTGCTCCAGCAAAGCGCAGCTGCTGCTCCTTACCTTGGATGAGGGGTATCTCCTCACTGCCACCCTTCCTGACCTTAACATGGGATGGCTCCTCTAGGTCCTCCTGCGCCGCCTTGGACGTGGGGTTGCTCCTACCAGCCACCGTCCCTGGCCTCGGACGTGGTGTAGCTCCTTTTGGCCACACTTAGTGCTCTGGCCACAGCTGCCTGAGACAAGGAGTAAGCATCTTTTAATTTCATGGCTGCAGTCACCATCTGCAGTGATTTTGGAGCCCCCAAAAATAAAGTCTGACACTGTTTCCACCCTTTCCCCATGTATTTCCCATGAAGTGTTGGGACCAGATGCCATGATCTTAATTTTCTGAATGTTAAATTTTAAGCCAACTTTTTCACCCTTTCTTTCACTTTCATAAAGAGGCTTTTTAGTTTATGTCAACATTTTACAGATGTTAGAAGGACTGTCTTGGACTATCATCATCAGATTTTGCTGCAAGCTGTGTTATGCACACATTTCTATGGATATAAATTTAGTTAAGATTAGAATCAATTTCATATAAAATAAAATTCTATATGAGTCATTAGCTACAGTGAGCATTAAATATTTGACAACTTTCCAAAGATTAAAGAAAACATACCTTAATGCGGCATTTAAGTTTATATAAATACTTATCTATGTTAGATAACTCTCCGGATTTTGGTTATTAGTTTTGAAGATGTGTGAATTCTCACAGAGATAGACTACTGAAAATATTAATAATCCATGGTATGATTATTGATAAAAACAGAATAGTGATAGCTGGTTGAGGCAGTAGGGTCTTCAGGTCTTCCTGATCACAATCATCTGGACTATATGATCAGATTACTAGGGGCTCCAAAATGTACCAGTGGGGTTTTCTGAAATAAATAAATGAATTAGAACACTACTGTCTTACAGTAAAAAAGAAGAGATACTTAATATTTTTATCTTTAGTAACTGGGTCACTCAAAAAGTCAAAAATTTTCTATTACTGATGAGAGCCAATAAAATTTATTTTCCTGTAAGATATTTTATGGCATATAACTTCTAGGAAGTAAAAATATTTCAGAAAAATAAAATTTAAACCAAACATGCTTCAAGAATTTTCTTCTTGTTTAGAACTAACTATGTACTACAATTTGTAGCTGTAACTTTAGATTTTATAATAGTCATCATATTACAATTATTCACACTAATACTTAAGTCATTATTGAGTTATAAAATTTTTAACAAGTTATACATCCTAATATGAAAGAAACTTGGGAAGTTTTAATAATCTAAAATTAAATGATTAAAGTTTAAAACAACGCAGAACCATTCTAATAGAAATTGAGAAACTTAGTGTGATTAGGCATTTTAGTTGGATTAATTAGCAATTTTAAAATTCAAGTCCATTTTTGTCTTGATTCTTCTTCTGAATTCATTATGTGACACATATACTCAAAAATGTGCATATTTTTCTGTGAAGAATTTTTGACAGGAGTTAATTTTAAAGGATATTATTACATGTATTATTGTTTAAAACACAGTAGAGTAGCCCAATAGATAATGAATACACATATATGTTACAAAAGATATAAAACTCCCTATATGAATAGAAAAGTAGTTTATCATTTTCAGTACAAAGGCTGAAGGAGAAAATGAAAGTGTTAGTGATCTATATATGAAAATATTGAGAATATAATGTTTTAGTCAGATTTAATATGTTTGCAAAAAACATAAGGCAATAATGCACAGTTAATCATAGAGTGCTCTCTACGAGAGAAAGTAGAGAGTGAAAATGAAAATGTGAAAGTCTTTGTGGAATAAACTGTTAAAATTCCTATTCTATTTTTAAAAAATTTGCCTTGAGGGACATTTGGTTCTGTCCAAAATGTTAATAAGACATTTGTATTATAACAAAAACTCCTTGAAATTTGGTCCTATCTAAAATGTCCATGATTAACTTCCCTGGCTGTTTAGTTGTTAAGACCTCATCTTCCAATGTAGGAGGTTCAGGTTCGAACACTGGTCAGGGCATTAAGATCCCACATGCCTCTTGGCCAAAGAAACTAAAACATAAAAACAGAGGCAATATTGAAATAAATTCAATAAAGAATTGTAAAATAGCCCACATTAAAAAAACTAAGAAAATAAATAAAATACCTATGAGCACGTTTGTTCCATGCCACGTGATTTTTGACAGGACTCAATTTCAAGGAACTTTTGGTGTGGACCGAATGTCTCTATGGACATTTTGGACAGGATGAGTTCAGTTCAGTTCAGTTCCATCGCTCAGTCGTGTCCGACATTTTGAGACCCCGTGAACTGCCACACGCCAGGCCTCCATGTCCATCACCATCTCCCGGAATTCACTCAGACTCACGTCCATATCCAGCCCTCTCATCCTCTGTTGTCCCCTTCTCCTCCTGCCCCCAATCCCTCCCAGCATCAGAGTTTTTTCCAATGAGTCAACTCTTCTCATGAGGTGGCCAAAGTACTGGAGTTTCAGCTTTAGCATCATTCCTTCCAAAGAAATCCCAGAGCTTATCTCCTTGAGAATGGACTGGTTGGATCTCCTTGCAGTGCAAGGGACTCTCAAGAGTCTTCTCCAACACCGCAGTTCAAAACATCAATTCTTCAGTGCTCAGCCTTCTACACAGTCCAACTCTCATATCCATACATGACCACAGGAAAAACCATAGCCTTGACTAGATGGACCTTAGTTGGCAAAGTAATGTCTCTGCTTTTGAATATACTATCTAGGTTGGTCATAACTTTTCTTCCAAGGAGTAAATGTTTTTAAATTTCATGGCTGCAATCACCATCTGCAGTGATTTTGGAGCCCCCCAAAATAAAGTCTGACACTGTTTCCACTGTTTCCCCATGTATATCCCATCAAGTGATGGGACCGGATGCCATGATCAAATATGGCCAAATATTAAGGACATTTTGGAGTGAACCAAGTGTTATGGATGTGGCCGACAGGACCAAGTGTCTGCTAATTTAGAATTTGACTGTATCTCCTTTTTTCTTTTCCACTGAAAGTAAATTGTATAGTGGATAGGAAAGGAATGGCTAAAGTCTATTTTGGATCTAAATTCATGTTGATAATTTTCCACAAACTTCTCTAAAGTTTTTTATACAAATTTTGTGATTTTGTCTTTACTTCAGAATTTTATTGCTACTCAGTTCTATGACTCACAGTCCGAGTTCAATATATTTACTCAAATAATAAGCAATATTTTAAATATTTGAAAACAAACCAATTTAATATAATAGCAACCTTGAACTTTTGTCTTACTAAGGATAATATAATTAATGTTATATATCTCCTTATAAAATAAATATTAATCCAAATGAAATAATACACTAAATGGCAACATCAAACTGAGACTCTCCATTGGAATATGAAAAGCAGTATAAAATTAATCAATTGTGCTGATCTTTATTATAATCAACAATTTATTAATTGTGTAAAGGTAAAAATAAAATAATGTCTATGAATTAGCCCAGAATAGTGCTTTGTTCATAGTAGGGATATAATAAGCTTTGGCCTTTATACAATTCATGAGGTCTTCATGACAAGTATACTGGGGTGGTTTGCCATTCTCTCCTCCAGTGGATCACATTTTGTCAGAACTCTCTGGCCCTACATGACATGGCTCATAGCTTCATTGAGCTATTCAAGCCCATTTGCTAAGATAAAGCAGTGAACCATGAAGGGGAACTAATGATCCAATGCCAACATTCTCTGGATTATAGAGAAAGCAAGGGGATTTCAGAAAAACATATACCTCTGTTTCTTCAATATGCTTAAGGATGTGACTATGTGTACCATGACAAACTGTGGAAAGCTCTTAGAGAGATGAGAATACCAGACCATCATATCTGTCTCCTGAGAAAACTTATGGGGGTCAAGAAGCAACAGTTAAAACCCTGTATGGAACAAATGATTGATTCAAAATCAAAAAAGGAGTAAGACAGGGCTGTCTGCTTGTCATATTGTTTGTTGAACCTATAGGCCAGCCAAGCACATCATGAGAAATGCTAGGCTGGATGAGTTACAAACCAGAGTCAAGATAGGAGGGAAAAACATCAACAACCTCAGATATGCAGATGATACTACTCTGATGGCAGAAAGCGAAGAAGAATTAGAGTCTCTTGATGAGTGTGAAGGAGGAGAGTGAAAGGGCTATCTTAAGACTAAATATTAAAAAAAAAACTAAGGTCATGGCATTCATCCCCATTGCTGCATGGCAAATGAAGGGAAAAAGATGGAAGTAGTGACAGATTTCCTCCTCCTAGGGTCCAAAATCTCTGTGGATGGTGACTGCAGCCATGAAATCAGAAGACAATTGCTTCTTGGCAAGAAAGTGATGACAAACGTAGACAGTGTGTTGAAAAACAGAGATATCACTCTGCCAACAAAGGTCCATATAGTCAAAGCTGTGGTCTTCCCAGTGATCATGCACAGTTGTGAGAGCTGGACTGTAAAGGCAGAACACCGAAGAATTGATGCCTTCAAACTGTGGTGCTGGAGAAGACTCCTGAAAGTCCCCTGGACAGCAAGGAGATCAAACCAGTCAATCTTAAGGGAGATCAACCCCGAGTATTCATTGAAAGGACAGATGCTGAAGCTGAAGCTCCAGTATTTTGGTTATCTGATGCAAACAGATGACTCGATGGAAAAGTTCCTGATACTGAGAAAGATTGAGGGCAGAAGAAGAGGGTGTCAGAGGATGAGATGGCTGGATGGCATCACTGATGCAATGAATGTGAACTTGGGCAAACTCTGGGAGATGGTGAGGGACAGGGAGACCTGGCCTGCTGCAGTCCATGGGGTTGCAAAGAGTTGGACATGACTGAATGACTGAATAACAACAATAAGCTTCGATTGAATCTGTAGAAAACTTTCATGTCTGACCCCATGAACTGTAGTCCACCAGATTCCTCTGTTGGTGGGATTTTCCTGGCAAGAATACTGGAGTAGATTGCTATTGCTTTCTCCAGGGGATCTTCCTGACCCAGGGATTGAACCCACATTGCCTACATTGGGAGGTGGATTCTTCCTTCTGAATCACCAGAGATAAAAAGTATATAGTACTTTGCCCCCTTCTATCTAGAAGAAAATAATTGAATTAATAGAACAAAAATAAGCATAAATTTAATTATCTATTTAAGCTACTGTTTGCTATTTATTATGCCATATGATTCAGACTGAAGTAAAATCTATCTTTGAATGATTATAGCACTTTTTATACCCTGTTTATATTTTTTATGTTAAATCTTATATCTGAAACTCACACATGTGTTTAATATACACAGATTTAATATTCTATATTGCAAAAAGAGTTGGACATGACTGAGTAAGCATCCATCCATAGTGGTGTTATTTTTTTTAAAACTGTTCAATGGCAATATCAGAAAGAAATATATACACACATATAGAAGTTATCTATCTACAATTACATATCTACTGTTTTTTAGAAGAAATGTAGGAAGACAATACTATAAAGTATTTAGTAGAGGAGCTTGAGCTGGACCATGGAGGCTAGGTACTACTGGAAAAAAATATTCAGAAACCATGTATAAAAGTGTTCCAAAGAGTAAAATAGCATGACAAAACAAAGGAAGCAGGTGTGCAGGCGGCATGCTTGGGAAACAACGATTACACAAAATTGGATGGAAGTAAGAGTACTAAGAGATAAACTGAGAGAAATACTTTTGTTTACAACACTATAGTACAAAAAAGATGTTCAAATGAGCATATGATAGATAAAACGTAGAGAAGTCTTATTTTCCTGATGAATGGATAGGAACAGCATAGCCTAAACTTGGCAGAGATACTCACAACCAGAGAAACTAAACAATTGGATCCACTCATTAATTCCCAGCTATTCTTTCCTGGCATCCATTAGAGAATGCAATGATTATGTAACTCTGCAATGTTACAATCTGACAGCTCTCTGAAAAGTCTTTCTGGTACTGTATTTTTAAACGGTTCTGGTTCAGTAGTTGGCAAAGGACTGAGAAATCTCTCTAAAATATAACCATTCTCATCTTTTAAAGTCATTAGCTTTTTGGTGAAAGTCATAGCAAGCCCAGATCTCATGCTGAGGACATCTGCATCTGAATATCATAAAGCAGCCTTGAACCCAGCAAACCTTAGTTCAAAATTGGCTACTGCATTGATTCATATGAATGCGCTGCAATGGTTTTCCTTTTTCCTCCTTTCTTTCTTAATCTTCAAATAATTTGATCTGAGGGCTATTCCAAGCTGTACTATAAAGTCATGGAAACATAATGACTCAGAGTGAAATGTAAAAATAATATTAAGTAAAATTCAGAATGAGATTGAGACAATCTCTCCATAATCTCCTTGTGTTCTTTTAGCTCATGTATTGTACAGAAGAAAATTTTATCAAAAATAAATAAATAAATAAAGATACCATATGGAGGGATATGGGAAGGGGACACTGAACAAAGTGGACACTCAACATTACAATTTAACATTATAACTTGAATTATAAGTTATATACTGTAATTTCAAGCCCATAGACACCTTTACATTCTTTCTTGGAAGTAGTTGAATTATTGGAGAAATTTTACATCATAAAATAATCCTCTATCTTTTTTTCCCCTCTTTCCAAAGTAAATAAGTTTTTCAATTTATGAGCCTAAGTAAAACTCTGGGCCTCTTACTACTTTTCATAGGAAGTATAAGGAGAGTCAACTTTACTAGACATTAAACTTCATAAGCATAGGGACATTGTTTACCTGGATCACTACTTTATCCCAGAGTAAGCTAGTGTCAGTGTGCAGAGCATGGAAATGAATATTGATTAAATGAATGTACCTACTAGGTAATTGCAAAGGTAAGAGTTTATAAGAAGAAATGTTGAAAATGGGAACAATTGGACCAACAGGAAATCACACTTAAATTGAGTTTTGAAATATGAATAGGGATTAGTAGAGAAGACAAAAGAGATTATTGGACCATAGAGAGGAGTATTCTGCACTGAGGAAATTAGTTTATATTCAACAGTTTCTCAGTTACTAAAACCTGCATGTGAATGTACCTATGTATATATGTATCTAAAAACGAATATATATGAAATTTTTATATGTGTATAAAGCATTATTTATATAAATCATAAACAAATTTTAGGAAAATGAGACTTTCTTCTATTATTTCTTTGTCTTACCTTGTCAAGCATTTTCAACCCACAGTCTGGAAACTATTAAAAATAAGTCTTACCGATGACTCTAAAGACCCCCAAAATTAACTGGAGTCATTACAGTTGAATTTTACACCCTTTGATTTTAGTGACTATCTCCTTAATCTTTTCTGCCTTGGATAGCATGATGATTGACAAATAGATTTATTCTACATCTCTAACTATTTCTTCTGTGTATCCCTGGCATGCATTCTGTTTCAGATCTCCCAAATGGGACATCTCTGGACATAGTTGGGATTATATTTGTGCCTCTATGTCTGCCTCTCATTCTGCTCTCAGGGAAAAAAGAGATAACTCTTTAATACTGTCTCATATATTTCTATTGTTTCAACCATCAATTCTGAGACTTGAGTCTTTTTTTTTTTTTTTTTTTGCTCTAAATCTGTGATGTCATTTTAAAGCTTCAATCCCAAGTTTCAGAATTGTCAGTAGACATTTCTACCTCCCTGAAATGCAACTATGTTAAAAAACAAATCGTAAAAAATCAGAGATAATTGGGGAGAACATTTAGGACATGAATAGAAAAGATCTGAAGCCAAAATTCTGGGGAATAGCAACATTCCCATGTAGGGAAAGTAAAGAGCATAATGGAATTTAAAATGAACTGATAGAGAATAGTAAGAAAAAACTGAAGAGGCACATCAGGGTAAAGTACAGAAGAAGAAGGTCACCAGAAAAAGCAAATCTCTATATATGTTTAGCTAGCTACTGAGATTTTTTTAAAATTAAGTGTATCCATTAGCTTTAACTTTAATAAGTAGAGCGCTATGTGTAACTTTCTCTTTGCTAAAGAGAATTGGTAAGCGCACAATCAGAATTTGTCCAGTTATGGAGTGAGTGGATGGGATAAAACAGAGACAAAGAAGAGATGTGCTCTTTTAGGACCTTGGCTTTGAAGTTGTCTTTGATAAAATTCTCAGCAAATAGTCAAGGATGAACATCAAACTTGGCTTTGGGCCTTGTTTTTGTAAAAGAGGGGCTCAGCCTGTGATCTCAGTCTTAAAGTACCTATTATGCTTTCAAGATGACAAGAGTGATCAATGAGGCATTCTAGAGTACATGGCACACAAGATATCATTGAGAAATTTTAGTAGAGAAGGACCAGTGAAGAGCAGGAAGAGATAAAGATGAGGCTCAGTTCAGTTCAGTCGCTCAGTCGTGTGCGACTCTTTGTGACCCCATGAATCACAGCACGCCAGGCCTCCCTGTCCATCACCAACTCCCGGAGTTCACTCAGACTCATGTCCATCAAGTTCGTGATGCCATCCAGCCATCTCATCCTCTGTCGTCCCCTTCTCCTCCTGCCCCCAATCCCTCCCAGCATCAGAGTCTTTTCCAATGAGTCAACTCTTCTCATGAGGTGGCCAAAGTACTGGAGTTTCAGCTTTAGCATCATTCCTTCCAAAGAAATCCCAGGGCTGATCTCCTTCAGAATGGACTGGTTGGATCTCCTTGCAGTGCAAGGGACTCTCAAGAGTCTTCTCCAACACCACAGTTCCAAAGCATCAGTTCTTCGGCGCTCAGCCTTCTTCACAGTCCAACTCTCATATCCATACATGACTACAGGAAAAACCATAGCCTTGACTAGACGGACCTTAGTCGGCAAAGTAATGTCTCTGCTTTTGAATATGCTGTCTAGGTTGGTCATAACTTTTCTTCCAAGGAGTAAGCGTCTTTTAATTTCATGGAGAGAATGGAAAGGGTCTTATTTTCTTTCTGTAAAAGATCTTCTGTGCCTTATTGGGAAGCTTTAAATATAATAATAAAATATCAATGCCAGTTAACATACAGGTATTCTGTGCCAGATGTTATTTTAAGTATTTTACCCATGTTATTTATTCATTTTTTCAAAAATATTAGAGGATGTAGGCGAAGATTTTAAACTCTGAAAACAGACTGCCTGGACAATTTACTTAACCTAATTGTGCCTGGGTTACCTCAACTATAAAGCCAGAGTAATTTTACCCTCTTCCAAAGGCTGAAGTAAGATTTAGTTGATAAAATGCTTGTAAATCACTTAGAAGGACATAGAGATAACAGTGAACATTCAAATATTTATAATTATAAGTAACTCAATTTTTGAAATTAATGCTTTACATTATTTAATTGACTGATGAAACTTGTTTCGAAAGGAACTGACAGAACATGGATTAGAATGTGTATAGTCCCAAATACCATATTCTTAATATATGAAATTCTTATTAAAATAAGGTATATAAGAAGAAACATGTTTTCAAGGAAACACTAATTACTTAGTTTTAGATGTAGTAATTTTGTGATGCATCTGTGATACAAAGCATAGCCTGTTATACAGCTGTATGTTCAGGTCTGTTATTCAAGATAGTGATCTGATATATTAACAGAGATTTTGGCTGGTCAACATGTAGTTGGCATTGTTGTTACAGCTATACTCCAGGCAAAGTTGAAAACAGATTTCACATAGCGTCAGTCAGAAGTGAAATGGAGGTTCATGGGTTCTGGTATTATAAAAGAAATAGAAAGACATCAGTAGAATTCCAGAAAGAAGTAGCCCAAACCTTAGAAGTAATTTGGTCAAAGAGTCTAATCTAAGTTTGCCCTTGTCTCTAGATTTAACCACCAATTTATAGGAAAAACAGATGTGAGAGAATGGTATCAGAAATTTTTAGGCTGTGGGAAACTTAAGGGCAATTTCCTCAATTACTTTTCCAAATTAATTGTCAGAGTTGGAATGGTGAAAGAGAAATGTGAAGCAGAGTCTGGAGATTAAAAACCAACAAAGACACAGTAATTCATCACAAGCTATGAGCTGTGTCTGGATCTAGCTTCAAGTAAATATTTGTAATTGTTTAAATGATATTTGTAAGGCAACTATAACCTTGACTAGAGACTGAAAATACTATTAAATAACTATTATTAATTTTATAGGCATCTGAATGATTTTGTCATTGAGTTTTACTTTTAAAGTACATTTATCTTTCAAAGAAACACACTGAGGAAATGATATCTGATACATGCCATATTGGGATTTTCTTTAAAAAATACAGACAAGGAACGTTAGGGATAGTGTGAAATAACATTGAATATAAGTCAAGGCTGTGAATGCTGGGTGTTGGGTACATGGATATCAATTCTTTAATTTCAATTGTATATGTTTATAATTGTTTAATATAGTATTTTATGTAATGAATGTATATTAATATATATTTAATGTAATATCTTTAAAGTAAAAATTAGAAACCAAATAAGAACCCTTTTTGGAGAAGGAAACATAACTCAAAATATAAATTATGAGAAACAGATTTCACGAAAATGAGCAAGGCTATGTAAGTGTCAAGTTAAATATGGCAAACTGGAATTCAGTGAACTTGATGATGTTGAAATGATAGATGGTTTCCCTATTTTTATTACCATTAACACAATCCTGCCAATCACATAATCACACATTATTATCATAGCCTTTAATTTCTAATTCTACCTCAAATCCCACATTCATGGAGGTATTCCTTTCACATATCTCATACATTTCAGGACATTCTTTTCTTTCATGCATCCTCTTTCTGTAACAGTTGTCAGTATGCCTTGCTTTCACTATTATTAAAGCTTGGTAATTCATCTTTTCTTAAGCATTTCCCTCCAGTGTATACTGCAGCAACTTTATCAACTAAACAAAACATCGGTTATCTAACTGTTGGGATCTAAATCCCTTAATTTTTTCTTAGTAGTGTTTCCACAAAGAAAAGATTTAAATTTTTGATTCCACATCCTTCTGTGACTTTTCAAGCATATTTCTAGACTTGTGAAGAAGCTGTGAAGTGAAGTCACTCAGTCGTGTCCGACTCTTTGTGACCCCATGAACTGTAGCCTACGAGGCTCCTCCATCCATGGAATTTTCCAGGCAAGAGTACTGGAGTGGGTTGCCATTTCATTCTCAAGAGGATCTTCACCACCCAGAGATTGAACCTGGGTCTCCTGCATTGCCAACAGATGTTTTTACCATCTGAGGCATGAGGGAATGTATGTGACTAAAATAATTTGTTGACTATAATTCTTTAGAGAATAGTTTGGCTCATTTGTTTATGAAAGCTATCAATCTATATGCTATCATATTTTTAGGCTATACAGCTATTTTTATTCCCAACCAGGAAAAAATTGAACCCTCCCTAATATAAACTATTGGCTTAAAGCTAATCTAGAGAAAAATTCTGCTGTGATATAATAAATATAAGTCAAAAATATTAAGTATTATTTCTTTTAAGTTCAAAGACATTTAAAATTTTGGACTGCTACAAAAGATAGCATTTTACTAGAAATTCCAGTAAATTTAATTAAGACCTTGATCAATTACATTTTTAAAACTTTGCATTTATACTTTGATAATTTAATATGCATCACAGGCAAGTTGATAATAGAGCATTCTGTATAGGTTTTTCATCAGTTATTAGCCATGGAATCTTTCCTATTTGGATAGGTCACATTTATTGTTGTAGTAGTAACTGAAAGCTTTTTTTTTTTAATGCATAATAAATATTCTTTAACTAAATGACATCATGCTTCTAAATTTCTCTTCTGATGTTTCTCAGTTTTACCATTTACTCTCTGTCCCTTGAATATACATGTATTTAAGTTCGTGAAACTCTTCTAGTTTCTAAAAAATGAAATTGAGTTCACATCAATGTTTTAGCACGGTTGCTTTACTTTCTGGAATGCCTAGGAGAGGAGAATCTATTTCCTTACATTTTCTGTCTTCTAGAAACTACTTACATTCATCAATAAGTTAATATTAGCATAACTGTCTTGCACATAGTATATGTTCAATTAAATTGTGGCTATTATTTGCTCATTAGTATTTGCCCGTAAAGTCTGCCCCTTC
Source organism: Budorcas taxicolor (assembly GCF_023091745.1). NCBI lineage: Eukaryota > Metazoa > Chordata > Mammalia > Artiodactyla > Bovidae > Budorcas > Budorcas taxicolor. Next base: position 63,308,432 of record NC_068923.1, on the reverse strand, counting down.
AAATGTTCAATATTATTTCATATTGTAATCTTTACAAAGACAGTACTGTTAGTTATAATAAATACTCACACATTTAATGTCTTGAAAGGACATACATTTATTATCTCACAGTTCTTGAGGGCAGATGTCCAAGATTGGATTTATTGAGCTCACATCAGTGTTTTAGCATGGTTGCTTTACTTTCTGGAATTCCTAGGATAGGGGAATCTATTTCCTTACATTTTCTGTCTTCTAGAAAGCACTTATATTCCTTGACCTATGGATCCAGTTCTCCATCTACAAATGTACAGTGTAGCATCTTCAAATTTCTCTCTGATTCTGATCATTTTAACTCCCTTTTTCAGTTAAAAGAACACATCATTACATCTGGATAATCTGGGATAATCTCCCTACCTCAAAATTCTTAATTTAACCACACATGCGAAGTTCCTTTTGTCCTGGAAGTAACATATTCACAGATTGAAAGCATTAGAGTGAAAATCTTTGGGAAGACATTATTCTGCAAACCACACTAGTTTTCCATCCAATAACTTGAAAAAAAAAAAGGAAAAGAAAACTGCTGACTCCTATATATCTTGTTAATCAAATGTCTAGATGAAAGCTTTACTCTTCCTGCATATTCTAATTAATCTGGTTTCTCTGTCTCTGTCACTGTAACGCATTTCTCAAATAGAGGCAGTCTCCTGCCACTGTTACTTTTAATCAATGATGGAAAAGCTACTTAATATAATGCAAATAACTTTTCTAAAACTCTTTTTACTCATATATAGACTACAAAAAATTAGTGAGATAATACATGTAAAATGATTACAGTGCCTAGCATGAAAAATTCTTAATAAAAATTAACTGTTGTTATTGTTGTCATTGCAGTCTGTTTGGCAAATATTTACAGGTTCCTCTATAGTTCAATTTCATTTCATTTACTGTGTCAGAAAATTATACATTCCTTTTGCCCCAGAGTATTATTGATTTTTACTTTATACCCATTTTATTTGAACCATGATCTTCTGTACCTTAAAGTAAAAGAACATTTTACTTTCCTTGAAGAAAATGCACTTGAATCAATGAATATATAGACTAAGGACGGAAATGAGATCAGTGATTTTTTTTTTCAAGTTCTACTCAGGGTTATAACTAAAGCTTATAGATATAATTTCCATACCCTCCACTCGGCAGTGGCAGAAGTCTTTATCATCATCATTATCATCTTCTCTACATACTCTATATATGTTTGAAGTGTCATCAATATGACCACGAAACATCTATATGTTCAGAAATGTATATCATCCAAAATACCAAAGTAACTATATAAGCCAAAATATAGTATTATTCCACTCCGTTTATTACTCCATTTTAGTGCCTATGTTGTCTGACATAGTAGCTTATTAAATGAATGTGTGGAATTTCTTGGTGACAGCTGAAAATAAGAAGTAAATGGAAGTTTGCAGGGTGAGGGAAGAAATGTTAAAGAAACTGACATAGGAGTCAAGAAATAAACACTAATATTACTGGGAACTGAATATATAGCATGTGCTGCTGCTTTATAAGTCAAGATTAATAAATAAAAATCCATCCGTTCAGTTTAGTTCAGTCACTCAGTCGTGTCCGACTCTTTGAAACCCAATGGACCGCAGCACACCAGGCCTCCCTGTCCATCACCAACTCCCAGAGTTTACTCAGACTCATGTCCATTGAGTCCGTGATGCCATCCAACCATCTCATCCTCCATCGTCTCCTTCTCCTCCCGCCTTCAATCTTTCCCAGCATCAGGGTCTTTTCCAATGAGTCAGTTCACACATCATGTGGCCAGAGTATTGGAGTTTCAGCTTTAGCATCAGTCCTTCCAATGAATATTCAAGACTGATTTATTTTAGGATAGACTTGTTGGATCTCCTTACTGTCCAAGGGACTCTCAAGAGTCTTCTCCAACACCACAGTTCAAAAGCATCAATTCTTCGCCACTCACCTTTCTTCACAGTCCAACTCTCACATCCATACACGACTACTGGAAAAACCATAGCTTTGACAAGACGGACCTTTGTTGGCAAACTAATGTCTCTGCTTTTGAATATGCTATCTAGGTTGGTCATAACTTTCCTTCCAAGGAGTAAGCCATGATTGCATTTCATGGCTGCAATCACCATCTGCAGTGATTTTGGAGCCCCCAAAGATAAAGTCTGCCACTGTTTCCATTGTTTCCCTATCTATTTGCAATGAAGTGATGGGAACAGATGCCATGATCTTAGTTTTCTGAATGTTGAGTTTTAAGCCAACTGTTTCATTATCCTCTTTCACTTTCATCAAGAGGCTCTTTAGTTCCTCTTCACTTTCTGCCATAAGGGTGGTGTTATCTGCATATCTGAGGTTATTGGTATTTCTCCCAGAAATCTTGATTCCAGCTTGTGCTTCATCCAGTCCAGCATTTCTCATTATGTTCTCTGCATATATTCATATATTTTATTAATTCTCATTTCCTCATAATTGCCTCATTGCTTCTATTGCTGAAGGTGAAATTTTGTCACCAATACTTAGTTGTGTCACCCTGACTAATTTATTTACTCATTAAGCCTTCATATATCATGGAAATTAAAGAAAAACTTCATCTCAGAAATTTTCTTATGAAAACTAAATGTGACTCACTTAATACACAGTTTCCTTCACAATGTTTGTCATTTATTATCCATTACATTTATTCCCTTTCACTATTTTTTTTAACTTTTCTTCTCTTTTTTATTTGAATTTGACCAAAATAATTTTTCAGTTTTGTCTGAAAGTGGTGTGAACTTTAGGAAAGGCTATGTCCATATGTAAAAAGACTATAAAAGCTAATATATGTTAAACCTTAACAATATGCCAAGTAATTTTCTAAGTGCTCTACGCGATCTCATTCAGTTCTAACAACGAACCCATTGAGACAGAACAAGGTGAAATAAGGTGTCTGTAACTACAGAGCTGTTAAATTCAGAGATGGAGTCTTACCTCACATGGTCTGATCATAACTTTAACCAGCAAGAGCCCAGTCAGCACAGAAATGTAAATCTCAACACTGTGTTGTTTTTCTTTAAGCTCTTAACAGGTATTATGTATTGAGGTCAATTTTAAGAATTCAGTACTAGGATTCATGGTAACATGTTTCAATCTTAATATTTATATGATTTAATTTTTAAAAAGGGGGGAATAAAGTGCCTGTAAAAATCTTAGGGATATTATGTTACCCATGACATTTCTAAGCTATATTTTTAATGTAGTGAATCAAAGGGACATTTTTTAATTCTTTGCAAGTATGAAAGCTAATTTGAATAAATACAGAGAAAATTTGCATGAATCAATCACAATTAAAAGTTTTTTATTCATGCCTAGGGAGGCATATTTTGCTGGATTTTTCATATCCTTAGGTCCTGTGTTTATCACAGTATATAAAAAAAGCAACTCATGTTCTGTCATAAATTAGTTTTCTATTCAATATTTTATTAGAAAATATCCTGCTTTCATAGAAAATAAATTTATGCTTTTTCTTTTCTTTAAATATTTTTTTTACATTCAACAACCTATATTGCCAATGTGATTTATTGCAAATTTATAACTTTTGCAATATAATTGTTTTTCAATTTGATACAAATAGCTCCACATCAGTAATATACCTGCACATTTGCTTTTTTTGAAATAAATGAGATGGGTACATGGGGAGTATTCAGTTATATGCTCAAGCAATTTTCAGTGTAAGTAATACTTCCCCTTTAGTCAATAAATATGTACATTTTTTTTCCTAGACAAATGTCTAGATGATTGGATATGTCTTCCTCCCTGTCCCTTTTCATAAATCAAATTTAGAAAATATTTAGGCTTCAGATCTTTACTTAAATGGAAGTGGAAAGTGAAAGTATTAGCCACTCAGTTGAGTCCAACTCTTTGTGACACCATGGACTATAACCCTCCAGGCACCTCTGTCCATGGAGTTCTCCAGGTAAGAATATTGGTGTGGGTTGTCATTTCCTTCTCCAGGGGATCTTCCCAACACAGGGATTGAACATGTGTCTCCTTCATTGCAGGCAGACTCTTTACTGACTGAGCCATCTGGGAATCCTGCATTACTTACATAGAATCACCCAAATAAAACAATGGATAAGATCTTATTCTGCATTCAAACTCACTTTATATAGCACCCTCCACTGCAAAATCTTATCAAACTCTATTTTAGAATTTAATTAACTACACATTTTTGAGCCGAAACCTTTTACTCCCTACATCTTAAGCAGGTCACAATAATAGAATACAGACCCTGACCATTTTTCGTTTTTCAAAAAAAAAAAAATCTTGTTCTGATATTATAAATAAGCAAAGCAAAGGATTGCCCCGAGCCTTTTCGGTTTTCTCTAATACCATTAGAATCTCCTACTCATTTCTGCCACCTGACTCTTCTCATATGACTGTCATACATATTAACATTCATTCAGTAAGAAAATAAATGGCATTATTTTGATTTATTCTCTCTGGGGTGAACAAAACACAACACGTTTTATAGAAGCTAATAGTTACATGCAGCTTACCTACAAAATGATATAACTGATATTTCAAGCAGTTGTTTGCTGCTGGTTAGCTAATGAGTTTTTGTCTATTGTTTATATTTTTTGCCTCTCATTTCTGTTATCCTATTCTTTCCCCATAGGTGTCTCTCTCACATATACATATACAGTGGAAATAATACTAGAGTGAGATAAAAGTCAATTTAGATACTAGTTATGTCATTCACTCTTTTTGAGGCTGTGGCTAAGTTATTTAATAACTGAGGCTCATTTCCCTCACTTATGAACTAATGATAAAAGCTCATCTTATACATTTGCTGCAAACATCTAATGAGGAAATATCTGTAAGTGTCCGGTGTGTGTGTGTGTGTGTGTGTGTGTGTGTGTGTGTGTGTGAGCACGTGCGTGCGCTAAGTCATGTCTTACTCTTTGTGACCAGTGAACTGTAGGCTGACCAGCTCCTCTGTCCATGGCATTTTCCAAGCAAGAATACTGAAGTCAGTTGCCACTTCCTTCTCCAATGAGTGTACAGTACTAAGCTGTTAAGTCACTTCAGTCGTGTCCAACTCTGTGCGACCCCAGAGATGGCAACCCTCCAGGCTTCCCCGTCCCTGGGATTCTCCAGGCAGGAACACAGGAGTGGGTTGCCATTTCCTTCTCCAATGCATGAAAGTGAAAAGTGAAAGTGAGGTCGCTCAGTCGTGTCTGAGTCTAGCGACCCCATGGACTGCAGCCTACCAGGCTCCTCCATCCATGGGATTTTCCAGGCAAAAGTACTGGAGTGGGGTGCCATTGCCTTCTCCGGTACTAGACTCAATATCATATTACATAAATGTCTAAATTATAAATTCTATAAGAATTATTATATATAATCGAAGTTTTCCATCCTTTTTGGATGTTGCTTATTTCAATATTAAAAAAATTGTTCAGTGGATCTATAATTTATAGATATATATTTAAACTTCTACAACAGTATATTAATTTTTTACCAAAAATGTTGGAGTATAAAATCTAAGAATGAAAGAATTAATAAATTAACAATCCCTCACTCCAGCCCTATCTGGGAGGATGGCTAGATGAGTAAATGACCTCAGTAAGACCTCCATGCAATTGTCTTCAAATAAACCTCTTTTTAAACAAGTTAATGTCATTTACTAGTGGAAAACGGGGGCCCCTAGCTACAAAATAATTTAATAGGTTCTTCCTGCTCAGATTGAATTGATTATTGTAAATGAACTCGAATTTATATGTTTGAGGGGTAGTAGCCACACAAGTATATTCTATTTGGTTATTAACAGTGTATATAAAATGAAACAGTTCTCAAGCTGAAATTGCTCTATTTAATAAACTGGTTTGTTGGCAGATGACCTGGATCCCAGTTTCTCTATCAGTGTTTTCTCAGTAACCCTGACCATTTTATAAACTGCTCTGAGCCTTTTGCGTTTGTTCTGAGGATTCAAAACCATATACATGAAACATATGTTACATACTCAAAAAAGAAAGCTGATTACTATAGCTTTATTAAGTATAAACCAAAGAGAGTCCTAATGCAGGGAATAAACAGAGATGTTTCATTAAAAACTGCATCTGATGAATTTAAATACTTCTAGAAAATAATATATCCTTTATGACTTGTGCTTGCCTGTAAACTTTGAGTCTTTAGGGAAGTTTATGGCATTTGTAATTTGTGTTATGCCGTAACAGTTTAATCCCTTGTGCTAACATGGCATCCAGTATCTATCTACCTATTTATCCATCTATCTGTCCAACATCTTTCTATCTTAAAAATTCCATATCATTGATCAGTGTATAATACGGGCAGCGATATATTTTCCCTCAATTTCTCATTTCATCCTTGTCAAAATCACTGGTAAAATAGCCAAAAAATAATTGTCACAAGCAAACATCTCCACTTCATAATTCCATGAGTTATGACTCTTTTCTTACCAAATTAATCTTATATAACTTGTCTCTGAAAGAAACACATTAAACATTCCCAAATAATAACTATCTCATCTACTGATTTGCAATATTGTATTACTTTCAGTTGTGTATACATATATATATTTTTCATTCTTTCTCCTTTAGGCTATTGCAAAATATTGAGTATAGTCCCTTGTGCTATACAGCAGGTCCTTATTGGTTATCTATTTTCTATATAGTAGTATATCTGTGTTAATCCCAAGCCCCTAATTTATCTGAGCACTTCATATTGAAGACAACCAAAAAACAAACATAAAGTGCAGTAGCTCATTCATGCTTTATGTTTATTGCATTTTGAGGTTGTAATATTTTCAGTGTGTGTGTGTGTTCACACATGTGTGTGTGCTCAGTTTTGTCTCTTTCCAACCCCATGGACAGTAGCCCACCAGGCTCCTTGAATTTTCCAGGGAAGAATACTAGAGTAGATTGCCATTATCTCTTCCACAGGATCTTCTTGAACAAGGGATCGAACTTGCCTCTCCTGCTTTACAGGCAGGTTCTTTACCAATGATCCACCTGAGAAGCTCTAGTATTTTGGATATATTAGGCTAAACAAAACATATTATTATAATTAATTATACTTGTTTCTTTCCCCTACTTAAAATTTTATTATTAGGAAATTTAAAGTTGCATATATGGCTTGAATTTGTGGTTCACATTTCATTCATTTGTACAATACTGTCACAGACATTTCACAGTAACACTTTGAGTTATATGTGATTATTGTTCTTCCTACCTGTATCATAGGGCTTGGCCATTTGGCACTCAATATCCTGCTTATATCAGTTTTGTTTTGCTACATAGCAAAAGGCCACAGTCTTAGTGACCTAATCCAACACCCATTCATGATCTCACATTTCTGCTTGTCACAAGTCCAGAAGCCGTTCAAATGGATTCTCTGCTGAAGGTTTCATGCTCCAGATAGCAACTGAATGGGGCAATGATCTGAGGACTCTAGAGAAGAATCCATTTCAAGCACATTTGTGTTGCTGTAAGAATCCCCTTTGCTGGGAGTCTGTCTTTCCTAGAAGCTACCAGCTGTCCCATGCCCCTCCTTCTTCAAAATCAGCAATGGGAAGTCATATCCTTCATCTGTTTTGAATAGTATTTTCTTCTTCTATCTCTGACTTCTAGTTGAAATTTGAAGAGATAGACTGCCAAGAAACCTGTATAATCTCACTTTTTGTTAGCTCAGGTCAATTTGTTAATAATGTAAATTACATTTGCAGTATTCTTTCTGTTATTTATTGAGTGGGCCCAATAACATAATCACCCAGATAACTATGATGGTGTGATCACTCACCTAGAGCCAGAGATCCTGGAATGTGAAGTCAAGCGGACCTTAGGAAGCATCACTATAAACAAAGCTAGTGTTTGGTGATAGAATTTCAGCTGAGATATTTCTAATCCTAACTCAATGCAGTTAAAGTGCTGCACTCAGTATGCCAGCAAATTTGGAAAACTCAGCAGTGGCCACAGGACTAGAAAAGGTCAGTTTTCATTCCATTTCCAAATAAGGGCAATACCAAAGAATATTCAAACTATTGCACAATTGTACTCATTTCACTCGCTAGTAAAGTAATGCTCAAAATTCCCCAAGCCAGGCTTCAACAGTGTGTGAACCATGAACTTCCAGATGTTCAAGCTGGTTTTAGAAAAGGCAGAAGAACCAGAGATCAATGTGCCAACATCCGTTGGATCATCAAAAAAGCAAGAGAGTTCCAGAAAAACATTGATTTCTGCTTTATTGACTATACCAAAGACTTTCACTGTATGGATCACAACAAACTATTTAAAATTCTGAAAGAGATGGGAATAGCAGACCTGAGAAATCTGTATGCAAGTCAAGAAGCAGCAATTAGAACCAGACATGGAACAAGAGACTGGTTCCAAATCAGGAAAAGAGTATGTCAAGGCTGTATATTGTCACCCTGCTTATTTAACTTATATGCAGAGTACATCATGAGAAACGCTGGGCTGGAAGAAGCACAAGCTGAAATCAAGATTGCCTGGAGCCATATCAATAACCTCAGATATGCAGATGACACCACCCTTATGGCAGAAAGTGAAGAGGAACTAAAAAGCCTCTTGATGAAAGTTCAAGAAGAGAGTAAAAAAGCTGGCTTAAAACTCAACATTCCAAAAGGTCTTGGGGCTCCAAAATTACTGTGATGGTGACTGCAGCCATGAAATTAAAAGACATTTGCTCCTTGGAAGAAAAGCTATGACCAACCTAGACAGCGTATTTAAAAGCAGAGACATTACTTTGCCATTAAAGGTCCATCTAGTCAAAACTATGGCTTTTTCCAAGAGACATGTATGTATGTTAGAGTTGGACTATAAAGAAAGCTGAGTACCAAAGAATTGATGCTTTTGAACTGTGGTGTTGGAGAAGACTCTTGAGAGTCCCTTGGATTGCAAGGAGATCCAACCAGTCAATCCTAAAGGAGATTAGTCCTGAATGTTCATTGGGAGGACTGATGCTGAAGCTGAAACTCCAATAATTTGGCCACCTGATGCAAAGAACTGACTCCTTGGAAAAGACCCTGATGCTAGGAATGATTGAAAGCAGGAGAATGGGATGACAAAGGATGAGATGGTTGTATGGCATCACCGATTCAATGGACATTAGTTTGAGCAAATTCTGGGAGTTGATGATTGACAGGGAAGCCTGGCATGCTGCAGTCCATGGGGTCTGGAAGAGTCGGACATGATTGAGTGACTGAACTGAACTGAATAAGATACTCATCAGGTGGATTCCCTGGTGCCTCAGGCAGTAAAGAATCTGCCTGCAATGTAGAAGACCTGGGTCTGATCCCTGAGTCAGGAGCAATGCCAGGAGAAGGGGCTGGAAACCTTCTCTAATAATCTTTCCTGGAGAATCCCATGGACAGAGGAGCCTGGTGGGTTATAGACCATTGTGTTGCAAAGAATCAGACATGACTGAGTGACTTTCAACATTCAATAACATAATCACAAGAGTAATACTGAAAGGTTTTCTATACTCAAGGAGAGAGAATTATACAGGGATGAGTTTCATTGGCTCTGGGGTGCCTATCAGAATCTTGCCTTCCACATAGCTCAAACTGAGATTATACACTGTATATAAATATGTCATATGATTGTATATGAGTAGGTTTTTCTTTTTTATCTTGTATAATTTCTGTTTTTAAAATTAAGACAGAAAGTCTTAGCATCCTCATTCCACATAACTCACTTCACCTATACTGATAATAGTCATGTGTGTTTATCACTGTACCATTTTGCATATGAGAAGCTAATAATAAGTAAAATTGACTACAGTTCCAGGGTATAGCATTTATACTGATCCCACAGGAAATGACAATTCAGAGAAAATGTGAGAGTTCTCATCTTGAATAGGGTTATATATGAGGGTTGTGAAGGAAAAAGAGGTGGTTTTCTAAAATATCTTTAAACATTCCCAGGAAAAGGCAGGATCAGAATTTCCTACAATATCTTTATTCTTTTACCATAGCAAGGCGTGTGCAGGCATATATCCATCTAAATCTGCTTGTTAATAAGGTTGCATAATTTTAAAAGTTGGTACAAAGGACTAAAACAGAATTAGTTCGGTTCATCCTGAAGCTTTTTTTAAAATGAGATTTGTAAGTAGCAGATTTGTTTCCTTTTCTCTTAATTTTGTCTGCTTAACAGTTTTAGAAGAAACTATAATTTTCTCTTTTACCAATAAGGCCATTTAGTATAGCCTTGGCATTCACTTTTGTAGTATTTGTTCTCCAGACAGTTGACTATTGTCTTTATTCTTGTTGTTACCTCTGCCTACAATTCTTGCCTGTAGACCCTTCTTCTCATTCAGATCAAAAGCAAACAACTCATTCTGGTTTGCTTCCAATTTACCCAGTTTCCTGCTCTTCTAGGAAGCCCGGCAGTCTTTGGCAAACTGAGAGAGCTTTACTAAGTCTCTTATCAAGCATCACCTCAACAGAAATCAATTTCCTCTCCATCCAACCAAAGAGTAGTTATCCTACCCCACAGCCAGTCTCTATTCATAACTCTATTTCACTTTATTAAAAAAAAATTCCACTATTGTGTTATATTAACTTACTCATGTAGTCTACATTACATGCCTCTCTTTACTTACTGAAAGTGAAAGGTATGAGGGCAGGGCAAATATTTATTCATCCATAAAACCTCAGGGCATTACAAAATTCTATTACCTATTGTTCTTGTGTTGTCCTTGTGCTCAGTCACTCAGTCAGTTCCGTTCAGTTCAGTCGCTCAGTCATGTCCGACTCTTTGCAACCCCATGAATCACAGCACGCCAGGCCTCCCTATCCATCACCAAATCCCAGAGTTCACTCAGACTCATGTCCATCGAGTCAGTGATGCCATCCAGCCATCTCATCCACTGTCGTCCCTTCTCCTCCTGCCCCCAATCCCTCCCAGCATCAGAGTCTTTTCCAATGAGTCAACTCTTCGCATGGGGTGGCCAAAATACTGGAGTTTCAGCTTTAGCATCATTCCTTCCAAAGAAATCCCAGCGCTGATCTCCTTCAGGATGGACAGGTTCGATCTCCTTGCAGTCCAAGGGACTCTCAAGAGTCTTCTCCAACACCACAGTTCAAAGGCATCAATTCTTCGGCGCTCAGCCTTCTTCACAGTCCAACTCTCACATCCATACATGACTCCTGGAAAAACCAGCCTTGACTAGACGGACCTTAGTCGGCAAAGTGATGTCTCTGCTTTTGAATATGCTATCTAGGTTGATCATAACTTTTCTTCCAAGGAGTAAGTGTCTTTTAATTTCATGGCTGCAGTCACCATCTGCAGTGATTTTGGAGCCCCAAAAAATAATGTCTGGCATTGTTTCCACTGTTTCCCCATCTATTTCCCATGACGTGATGGGACCAGATGCCATGATCTTCGTTTTCTGAATGTTGAGCTTTAGGCCAACTTTTTCACTCTCCACTTTCACTTTCATCAAGAGGCTTTTAAGTTCCTCTTCACTTTCTGCCATAAGGGTGGTGTCATCTGCATATCTGGGGTTATGGATATTTCTCCTGGCAATCTTGATTCCAGCTTGTGTTTCATCCAGCCCAGCGTTTCTCATGATGTACCCTGCATAGAAGTTAAATAAGCAGGGTGTCAATATACAGCCTTGATGTACTCCTTTCCCTATTTGGAACCAGTCTGTTGTTCCATGTCCAGTTCTAACAGTTGCTTCTTGGCTTACATACAGATTTCTCAAGAGGCAGGTCAGGTGGTCTGGTATTCCCATCTCTTGAAGAATTTTCCACAGTTTATTGTGATCCACACAGTCAAGGTTTTGGCATAGTCAATAAAGCAGAAATAGATGTTTTAATGGAACTCTCTTGTTTTTTCCATGATCCAGCGGATGTTGGCAATTCGATCCCTGGTTCCTCTGCCTTTTCTAAAACCAGCTTGAACATCAGGAATTTCATGGTTTACGTATTGCTGAAGCCTGGCTTGGAGAATTTTGAGCATTACATTACTAGCATGTGAGATGAGTGCAATTGTGAGGTAGTTTGATCATTCTTCGGCTTTGCCTTTCTTTGGAATTGGAGTGAAAACTGACCTTTTCCAGTCCTGTGGCCACTGCTGAGTTTTCCAAATTTGCTGGCATATTGAGTGCAGCAAATTCACAGCATCATCTTTCAGGATTTGAAACAGCTCAACTGGAATTCCATCACCTCCACTAGCTTTGTTCGTAGTGATTCTAAGGCCCACTTGACTTCACATTCCAGGATGTCTGGCTCTAGGTGAGTGATCACACCATCATGATTATCCAGGTCGTGAAGATCTTTTTTGTACAGTTCTTCTGCATATTCTTGCCACCTCTTCTTAATATCTTCTGCTTCTGTTAGGTCCAGACCATTTCTGTCCTTTATTGAGCCCTTGCATGAAATGTTCCCTTGGTATCTCTAATTTTCTTGAAGAGATCTCTAGTCTTTCCCATTCTGTTCTTTTCCTCTATTTCTTTGCATTGATCGCTAAAAAAGGCTTTCTTATCTCTTCTTGCTATTCTTTGGAACTCTGCATTCAGATGCTTATATCTTTCCTTTTCTCCTTTGCTTTTTGCCTCTCTTCTTTTCACAGCTATTGGTAAGGCCTCCCCAGACAGCCATTTTGCTTTTTTGCATTTCTTTTCCATGGGGATGGTCTTGATCCCTGTCTCCTGTACAATGTCACGAACCTCATCCCATAGTTCATCAGGCACTCTATCTATCAGATCTAGGCCCGTAAATCTATTTCTCACTTCCACTGTATAATCATAAGGGATTTGATATAGGTCATACCTGCATGGTCTAGCGGTTTTCCCTACTTTCCTCAATTTAAGTCTGAATTTAGTATTAAGGGGTTCATTATCTGAGCCACAGTCAGCTCCTGGTCTTGTTTTTGTTGACTGTATAGAGCTTCTCCGTCTTTGGCTGCAAAGAATATAATCAATCTGATTTCGGTGTTGACCATCTGATGATGTCCATGTGTAGAGTCTTCTCTTGTGTTGTTGGAAGAAGGTGTTTGCTATGACCAGTGCATTTTCTTGGCAAAACTCTGTTAGTCTTTGCCCTGCTTCATTCCGCATTCCAAGGCCAGATTTGCTGTTACTCCAGGTGTTTCTTGACTTCCTACTTTTGCATTCCAGTCCCCTATAATGAAAAGGACATCTTTTTGGGATGTTGGTTCTAAAAGGTCTTGTAGGTCTTCATAAAACCATTCAACTTCAGCTTCTTCAGTATTTCTGGTTGGGGCATGGACTTGCATTACTGTGATATTGAATGGTTTGCCTTGGAGATGAACAGAGATCATTCTGTCATTTTTGAGATTGCATCCAAGTACTGCATTTCGGACTCTTTTGTTGACCATGATGGCTACTCCATTTCTTCTGAGGGATTCCTGCCCACAGTAGTAGATATAATGGTCATCTGAGTTAAATTCACCCATTCAAGTCCATTTTAGTTCGCTGATTCTAGAATGTCAACTTTCACTCTTGTCATCTCGTTTGACCACTTCCAATTTGCCTTGATTCATGGACCTAACATTCCAGGTTCCTATGCAATATTGCTCTTTACAGCATCAGTCCTTGCTTCTATCACCAGTCACATCCACAGCTGGGTATTGTTTTTGCTTTGGCTCCATCCCTTCATTCTTTCTGGAGTGATTTCTCCACTGATCTCCAGTAGCATATTGGGCACCTACTGACTTGGGGAGTTCCTCTTTCAGTATCCTATCATTTTGCCTTTTCATACTGTTCATGGGGTTCTCAAGGCAAGAATCCTGAAGTGGTTTGCCATTCCCTTCTCCAGTGGACCACATTCTGTCAGACCTCTCCACCGTGACCCGCCTGTCTTGGGTTGCCCTGGGGGCATGTCTTGGTTTCATTGAGTTAGTCAAGTCTGTGGTCCTAGTATGATTAATTGACTAGTTTTCTGTGAGTATGATTTCAGTGTGTCTGCCTTCTGATGCCCTCTTGCAACACCTACCATCTTACTTGGATTTCTCTTACCTTGGGCGTGGGTTATCTCTTCACGACTGCTCCAGCAAAGCACTGCCGCTGCTCCTTACCTTGGATGAGGGGTATCTCCTTACTGCCGCCCTTCCCGCCCACCTAATGTGGGATAGCTCCTCTAGGCCCTTCTATGCCCGAGAAGCCTCGGCTCCTGGGGTTGTTCCTCCCAGCCTCTGCCCCTGGCCTCTGGCGCGGGGTGGGTCCTCAGGGCCACCGCCCCTGGCCACGAGCGCGAGGTGGATTCTCCTGGCCGCCCCTGACCTCGGAAGCAGGGTAGCTCCTCTTTGCCGCCCCCCGACCTCAGACGCGGGGTGTCTCCTCCCAGCCGCCATTGACCTCAGACGTGGGGTAGCTCCTCTCGGCTGCCTCCCCTGGCCTCAGTGGTGGGGTAGCTCCTCTTGGACGCTGCCCCTGACCTCAGGCGTCAGGGTGTCTCCTCCCAGCCACCAATGTCCTCGGACACCGGGTAGCTCCTCTCAGTCGCCGACCCTGACCTCGGACGCAGGGTGTTTCCTCCTGGACGCCGCCCCTGACCTCGCACTTGGGTAGCTCCTCTCGGCCGCGCTTAGTGTGCCGGGTCGCCACCACCCACGCTTAGCACACTCAGTCACTAGATTGTGTCTAATTCTTTGTTACTCCATCCTGTAACCCATCAGACTCCTCTGTCCATGGGGTTTTCCAGGCCAAAAAAAAAGAAAAACCACACAAAACTGGAGGGATTGCCATAACCTACTCCAGGGGATCTTCCCAACCCAGAGATTGAACCTGTATCTTGTGCATTGCCTGCACTGGCAAGTGGATTTTTTATCACTGAGCCACCTGGGAAGCCCGTCTATTGGCAAATACATTCCTCAGGTCACTGTGGAAGCACATGATGAGTTGAAGCCTCCAGTTGCTTGTCTCTGAGTAGTAGGATGAACACAATTCTTCTCTTCTGTATCATGAGCCCTCACTGGTCTTATACCATAAGAAACAACTTTTGAAAGTGTGGGTAGTTTTGTTACCACTGTGTAATGAATTTCACGTGAGTCTGAGTGAACTTCGACAGGGAAGGCTGGCATGCTGGGATTCATGGGGTTGCAAACAGTTGGACACGACTGAGCGACTGAACTGAACTGAACTGAAAGAACATTTTTTGCTTTGCCTTTTTCCAGTTATGCTCTATGATAAATTTAAATTGCTCATTCTCATTGAGACAATTTCCTCTCACAGTTGGAAAATGAGTATACTAACACACTGCCTTTCTGAATTATCAGATGTTATAAGAATAAAAAGAAAAACATATATATATGCAATATGAATTTTGTAATATATATATACAATAAAGTTATACAAACATAAATGATTACTATCATTTAGAATATACCTTTGGACTTCCCTGGTGGCTCAGACGGTAATGCGTCTGTCTACAATGTGAGAGACCTGGGTTTGATCCCTGGGTTGGGAAGATCCCCTGGAAAAGGAAATGGCAACCCACTCCAGTACTCTTGCCTTGAAAATCCCATGGACGGAGGAGCCTGGTGCAGGATACTATTAATGGGGTCGCAAAGAGTCGGGTATGACTGAGTGACTTCACTTTCTTTCTTTTCTTTAAATTCTTGGCCCCTAAATATTTCCAAGTCTTTTCAGGTAATTGCTATAATTTTAGTGCAAATTCCAAAATAAAATTTTGTCCTCATGGAAATCCTAGCATAAAGGAAAAGAGAAAATAAAATAGAAATGCAAATATATCTTTATAGGAAACAACCAAGCTGAATCATGTTGGAAGTTAATTGTTCCTTCAAATATTGCATCCTAAATTTCCTCCTATATGTGACACATAAATTAATGGCATAATCTACACTTCTAAGAAAGACCCAGGTCATACTTTAGGTTTCTTCATAGTTGACAGTTGAACTTAACATACTTGACTCTCTTGTAAAGTGAAGACCCATTCTTGCACATAGGTAGCAAATCAGTGCAGCTTGTTCTGGCTTCTGGAGCAGTGTTGTACTTAAGCTAGCTCAGAAGAAATTCTTGAATAAAAATTCTTGCTTTAGTGTATATTCCAAGCAGGTCATAATTCATTAGTATTTATCTGAAAAATATTTATCATGGAAGTATTTTAAATGGATGTGAAAATGAATATTTCTTGTTAAGGCATTCAGTTTTAGGGAAAATACGAGTATGACCTTCTTATTTTTTCTTCTCAAAAGATATCAACAGTTATTTATCAGGCCCTGGGGGTATGCTTGGCACTGTCTGGGTATTAAAAATAATGTAAAAATTAAAACAGATAAATTTCTTGTCTTTCATTTATGGATTTATATTCCAGTTAAAGAATTAGACAAATACTTTTAAAATATAGTAATAAATGGTATGACAAAAGGGAAAGAGGATGCTGTGGATTGTGAATGTCAAGGTAGGGAGCTGCTATTTTAATAAGGTCTGGGAGTAATCTCTCTGTAAGGTGACATTTGAGCAGAGACTTAAAGGGAGTGAGGAAGTGATCCATGTAGGTACATGGAGAAAGAATGTAATAAGCAAAGAAGTAAGTGAGCAAAGGCCAAGAGGAAGCCTTGTGTGTGGCCTAGATTTTGAACAAACAGCAAGAAGCTCATAATAGATGGAGATAGATGAGCTTTCATCCTAGAAAGATAAAGTGAATTCAGAGGGATAGAACAGTTGCTGTGTTGCTAAGTCATTGGATAAAGTGACCTGAGAAATGTCATTGTACTTCCTGGGTAGTTTACATTTTTTATTCATTATTTTATTCAAAAGTATTCATTTATTACATTGAATAGAAAAATAATATATAGAAATGTTGAGATACAAAAAATTCTGACCTATAAAAAGCACTGGCATATAACCACAGTGATAAGTGCTATATATATGTTATGTATTTCCTTCTTCTGATTTGTATTTTTATTAATATAGTCATCTGAGTCTATGGGTTTGTGTGTATAATACAAAAAATTATGAGTATATTCCCTCTATAATTTACATCCAGTTTTTTTGTACCAATATTCAATCTATCTACTTCTCTGCTTTAGTTAGTTAATTTTGATAGCACATATTTTAATGTGCTATAGTATTAACAACCTCTTACAATTTGCGTTTAACCTGTCATTATGTTATTCTATGTAATAAAAAATGTGAGTGTAGGCACAAACTTATACATGAATACACACATACACACACAGAGTAAAGGAAATTTAAGTTGCCTCATGCAGTAAAACAATGTTGATGCTTCCAATTCTCTGGTTTCTTTGTACAATGTGCATACTACCAGCATTGATAGAAATCCTACTTTATAAACATCAACAGGATGTCAGATTCTTCATATGCTACCAGTCTCTGACTTCCCTAGTCCTGAAGTTTATATTCAGACTCCTATTCATGTGATTATGTCAGGCTCAACTGAATAATTTTAAGGTAACTTGAATTGGGACCTTAATTACATGTCAGTCACTACAACAACACCTCTATTAATGATTAATAGAGTATCTGGTAGAAGGTATATGCATAAGTGGGTGGGAATTTTGAAGCTTTTACAAATAGAGTTGTTTTGAGCATTCACGTACAAGTATTTGTAAAATACATATGCTTCATTTCTCTTGCATAAATACCTGGAAGTTGAATGAGTGGATCCCATGTTAAATGTAGTTTTCACTTTTGGAAGAAATGGCAAGGCTGATTTACAAAATATTTGTGCACACTTAAATTGCCAATGGCAGTGTATAAGAGTTCCATTGGTCACTCTAAATGTAAATATTCTTCTGGGTGTGTAGTGGTATCTCAATACATTTTTAGTTCTAATTCCTTAGTAACTACCAACGTTGAGCATGTTTATATGTGCTGGTTTACCATTTGTGCATGCAATCTAGTCAAGTGACTTTTTGAATCTGCGGTCATATATTTAAAAATTAGTTATTCAAATTTGATTGTGAAACATCTATCTTATAGATACTCATTTTGTATTAGATATAAAATTTTCAAATATAATCTCCTAATTATTTTCATTCTCCAAAAAATCTTAATACAGGAAAAATGGTTAATTTTAGTGAAGTCCAAAATATCAATTTTTTGTATGGATCATTCATTGATGTCACATATAAAAAGATTTTCTTAGAATAACTTCATAAAGATTTTCTCCTTCCAATAGTTTAAGAGAGATAACTTTTACATTTAAGGACTGTGAGTATTTGGAATCAACCTTGAATATGACATTAGGTAATGGTATGGTTTTTCCAGTAGTCATGTATGGATGTGAGAATTGGACTGTGAAGAAGGCTGAGCGCCAAAGAATTGATGCTTTTGAACTGTGGTGTTGGAGAAGACTCTAGAGAGTCCCCTGGACTGCAAGGAGATCCAACCAGTCCATTCTGAAGGAGATCAACCCTGGGATTTCTTTGGAAGGAATGATGCTGAAGCTGAAACTCCAGTACTTTGGCCACCTCATGCGAAGGGTTGACTCATTGGAAAAGACTCTGATGCTGGGAGGGATTGCGGGCAGGAGAAGAAGGGGATGACCGAGGATGAGATGGCTGGATGACATCACTGACTTGATGGATGCGAGTCTGAGTGAACTCCGGGAGTTGATGATGGACAGGGAGGCCTGGCATGCTGCGATTCTTGGGGTCTCAAAGAGTCGGACACGACTGAGCAACTGAACTTAACTGATGGACCAAAGTTTATTTTTTGGCATATGGATATCTAATCATTCCAGCACAGCTGGATGATCCTTACTCCACTGAAATTCTTTGCTTGCTTGTTGAAAGCTAACTGTATATATATGTATATATATATATCAGTCTATTTCTGTACACTCTATCTTGTTCCATTATGTAGTCTTCTGTCCTTATGCCAATGCTATACTCTCTTGATTATTGCAATTTCATAATAAGTATTGAAGTCAGATAGAGCAAATCTTATTTGTTTTTCTATTTTAAGCTATTTTGGCTTCCTAGGTTTTTTTTTTTTTTTTTTCTTTTTTCAATTTAAACCAAAGCCGAACAAACACACCCCTCTGTCTCTGGCAAGCACAATCTGTTGTCTTTATTTATGATGTTGGTTTGTTTGTTTGTAGATTTCATATATGTATATAAGAGATCATATGGTAATTGTCTTTCTGTGATTTATTTTACTTACTACAGTGCCCTTGAGGTTATCCATGTTATCACAAAGGGAAATATTCCTTTTTATGGCTAAATGATGTTTCATTACATTCCCATACATGTATCACTATGTCTTTATCTGTTCATCCATTAATGGACTCTCAGGTTATTTTCATGCCATGGCTGCTGTAAATAATGCTGCAATGAACATGCGGGAGCATGTATTTTTTGTTGTTGTTGTTAGTGTTTCTGTTTTCCTGGGATAAATACCTGGGAGTGAAATTGGTGGATGATATAGTAGTCCTGTTTTTCAGTTTTAAATATCCTCCCTACTCTTTTCCACAATGGTTATACTAATTTACATTCCCACACATAGTGCACGGGTTCTCTTTTTCCAAATCCTCATCAATACTTGTTATTTCTAGTCTAGTCATTTTAACAGATATGAGGTGATATCTCATTGTGATTTTGATTTATATTTCCCAGTGTCTAATGATGTAGAACATATTTTGTTATAACTGTTGACTGTCTGTATGTCTATTAATATCATCTGCCCATGGACAGAAGAGCCTGGTGGGCTACAGTCCATAGGATCACAGAGAGTCGAACATGATTGAAGTGATTTTGTATGCATGGATACCTATTTTTTTAATTACTTGGTGTTTTGTACTTTTGAATTATGATCTTTCTTTATTTTAGATACTAGCCTTTAATCAGACATATGATTTGTAAATATTTTCTCTCCTTCAGTAGTTTGCCTTTTCAGCTTTTGATGGTTTCTTTTGCTGTACAGAAGCTTTTTAGTTTGATGTAATCCAGTTGGTGTCAGTTTAAGAAATGATCTCCAAGACCTATGTCAAGGAACTTACTGCCTGCATTTTTTGGTTATTTTATGGTTTCACACCTTATGTCCAATTCTTTACTCCATTTCAAATTAGTTTCTGTATATGATGTAAGATAGTGGTCCAGATTTTTTCATTTTCATGTTGCTATCCAAATTTCCCATTTATAAAAGAGATTTTCCTTTCCTATTGCATATTCTTGGCTTCTTTGTTATAATTTAGTTGACCATATATGTGTAGGCTTGCTTCTGTGCTCTCTATTCCACTCCATTGATATAGGGTCTGTTTTTATGCTGACACCATACTATTTTAACTACTATAACTTTGCAATATAGTCTGAAATCAGGAAGCAGTAGGCCTCCAATCTTTCTCAAGATTGCTTTGGCTATTTGGGTATTTTTTGATTCTATACAAGTTTTAGAATTATTTGTTCTAGTTCTGTGGAAAATTCTACTGGTATTTTGATAGCAATTACATTAAATCTGTAGATTCCCTATAGATTGGATTCTTCCAATCCCTGAGCAAGGGATATTTTCCGTTTGTTTGTGCTGTCTTCAGTTTCTTTCATCAGCATCTTTTAGTTTTCCAAATATAGGCCCTCACCTCCTTAGTTAGATTTATCCCTAGTTAGATTTATTCTTTCTGATGTGATGGTAAGTGGGATTGTTTTCTTATTTTTCTTTCTGGTAATCTGCGGTTAATGTGTAGAAATGCAACTGACTGATGACTACAAATTTTGCATTTTGTAACTCTAACTAAATTCTTTGAAAAGTTTTAATAGCTTTTTGATGTTTTTAGAATTTTCTATATATAGTATCACATCATCAGTGACAGTTTCCCTCCTCCTTTCCAATTTGGATTTCTTCGATATTTTTTATTGTCTGAATTTTGCAACTGGAACTTTTAATATTATATTACATGAAAGTTGTGAGGCATCCTTATCCTGCTCCTGATCTTAGAGGAAATGCTTTCAACATTTTACCATTGAGTATGATGTTGGCTGTAGGTTTGTCATAAATGGTTTTTATTATGTTGATGTATGTTTCATGCATACCCACTTCGTTGAAATTTTTTTTATCATAAATGGATGCTGAGTTTTGTCAAGAGCTTTTCTGCATCTATTGAGATTTTCATATGATTTTTATTTTTTTAATTTGTTAATGCAGTGTATCACATTTATTGATTTTCAAATATCAAATCCTCCTTTCATCTCTCAGATAAATTCCACATGATCTAGACACTATGTAGGATGTCAAGGATGCATGTATAGAACCTTTTAATGTATTGTTGAATCTGGTTTGCTAATATTTTGTTTAGGAGTTTTACATCTATATTCATCAGTGATATTAGTCTATGATTTACAATTTTGTGATGCCTTTCTGGTTTTGGTCCTACAGTAACACCACTCTCATAGGAGTTGAAATATATTCCTTCTTTAATTTTTTGAAGTTTGAGATTAGGCATAAACTCTTAAATGTTCGGAAGAATTCACATGTGAAGCACTCTGGTCCTGGACTTTTGTTTTTGGGAGTTTATGATTACTGATTCAATCCCTAATTAATAATCATATTTTCTGTTTATCATGATTCAATATTGATTGGTGCTATGTTTCTAGGAATTTATCAGTTTCTTCAAGGTGGTCCATTTGTTGGCTTATAATTATTCCTAGTAATCTTTGATGATCCTTTGTTTTTCTGTGGTTTTAACTATAATATTTCCTCTTTAATTTCTCATTTATTTGAGATTTTTTTCTTGTTGATTCTAGTTAAGGATTTGTCAGTTTTCTTTACATTTTCAAAGAACCAGCTCTTAGTTTTATTGATCTTCTCTAAGTCGTGTCCGACTCTTTGCGACCCATGGACTGTAGCCTATCAGGCTCCTCTGTCCATGGGATTTTCCAGGCAAGAGTGCTGGAGTGGATTGCCATTTCCTTCTCCAGGGGATCTTCCTGACCCAGGAATCGAATCTGGGCCTCCCACATTGTAGACAGACGCTTTACCGTCTGAACCACCAGGGAAGCCCAATGTCTATTTAGCCACCATTTCATTTATTTTTGCTCTAATTTTTCTTTCCTTTCTTCTAACTTCGGTTTCACTTGTTCTTCCTTTTTCTAGTCTCTTGAGCTATCAGTTTAAATCATTTATTTGAGATTTTATTTTTTCTTTCCTAAGGTAGACCTGTACTGCTATGAACTTCTCTCATAGAACTGGTTTGTGGCATCCCATCAGTCAGTTCAGTTCAGTCACTCAGTCATGTCTGACTCTTTGCAACCCCATGGACTGCAGCATGCCAGGCCTCCCTGTCCATCACCAACTCCCAGAGCTTGCTCAAACTCATGTCCATTGAGTCGGTGATTCCATCCAACCATCTCATCCTATGGCACCCTTCTCATCCTGCCTTCAATCTTTCCCAGCAATCTTTCCAATGAGTCAGCTATTTGCACCAGGTGACCAAAGTATTGAAACTTCAACTTCAGAATCAGTCCTTCCAATGAATATTCAGGACTGATTCCCTTTAGGATGGACTGGTTTGATCTCTTTGCAATCTACGGGACTCTAAGAGTCTCCTCCAACACCACAGTTCAAAAGCATCAATTCTTCAGTGTTCAACTTTCTTGTATCCATAGATATTGGATTTTTGTGTTTCCATTTTCATTTGTCACCAGGTATTTTTTGACCTCTCTTTTGACTTATTCATTTGCCTGTTGGTCATTTAATAGCCTGTCACATAATATTCACATGTTGGTCAATTTTCCAGGTTTTTTTATTATAATTAATTTCTAATTAATACCATGGTGGTAGGGGAAATATTCTTGATATGATTTCAATACTCTTACATTTATTATGAGTTGATTTGAGGTCTAACACATGACCTAGTCTGGAAAATGATCCATGTGTATTTGAGAAGAATGTGTATCCTGTTGCTTTTGGATGGAATGCTTTGTAAATATGCTAAGTCCATCTGGTCTAACATGTCTTATGAGGCAGATATTTCTGTCTAGATGATCTAATCATAGATGTAAGTGGTGTATTAAAGTCCACTTCTATTAATTTGTTGCTGTTTATTTCTCCCTTTATGTATGTTAGTGTTTGATTCATATGTTTAGATGCTTTTATGCTGGGTGCATAAATATATATACATATTTTATACTCTTGTTGGGTTGACTACTTTAACATTCAGTTAGGTTCAGTTAAGTCACTCATACGTGTTCGACTCTTTGTGACCCCATGAACCACAGCACAGCACCTGTCCATCACCAACTCCCAGAGTCCACTCAAACCCATGTCCATTGAGTCAGAGATGCCATCCAACCATCTCATCCTCTGTTGTCCCCTTCTCCTCCTGCCCCCAATCTTTCTCAGCATCAGGGTCTTTTCAAATGAGTCAGCTCTTTGCATCAGGTGGCCAAAGTATTGGAGTTTCAGCCTCAACATCAATCCTAATAAACACCCAGGACTGATCTCCTTTAGGATGGACTGGTTGGATCTCCTTGCTATCCAGGGGACTCTCAAAAGACTTCTCCAATACCACAGTTCAAAAGCATCAATTATTCTGTGCTCAGCTTTCTTTATAGTCCAACTCTCACAGCCATACATGACCACTAGAAAAACCATAGCCTTGACTAGATGGACCTTTGTTGGCAAAGTAATGTCTCTGCTTTTTAATATGCTGTCTAGGTTGGTCATAACTTTCCTTCCAAGGAGTAAGTATCTTTTAATT
This sequence comes from Budorcas taxicolor, assembly GCF_023091745.1. Classification (NCBI taxonomy): domain Eukaryota; kingdom Metazoa; phylum Chordata; class Mammalia; order Artiodactyla; family Bovidae; genus Budorcas; species Budorcas taxicolor. The sequence goes on along the minus strand of NC_068923.1, from coordinate 63,284,758 downwards.
TCTTGGCTGCAATCACCATCTACAGTCATTTTGAAGCCCCCCAAAACAAAGTCTGACACTGTTTCCCCATCTATTTCCCATGAAGTGATGGGACCAGATGCCATGATCTTCGTTTTCTGAATGTTGAGCTTTAAGCCAACTTTTTCACTCTCCACTTTGACTTTCCTCAAGAGGCTTTTTGTTCCTCTTCACTTTCTGCCATAAGGGTGGTGTCATCTTCATATCTGAGGTTATTGATATTTTTCCCAGCAATCTTTATTCCAACTTGTGCTTCTTCCAGCCCAGTGTTTCTCATGATGTACTCTGCATAGAAGTTAAATAAGCAGGGTGACAATATACAGCCTTGACGTATTTCTTTTCCTATTTGGAACCAGTCTATTGTTCCATGTCAAATTCTAACTATTGCTTCCTGACCTGCATACAGATTCATATAAGAGGCAGGTCAGGTGGTCTGGTATTCCCATCTCTTGAAGAATTTTCGACAGTTTATTGTGATCCACACAGTCAAAGGCTTTGGCATAGTCAATAAAGCAGAAATAGATTTTTTTTTTTTTCTGGAACTCTCTTGCTTTTTCAATGATCCAGCAGATGTTAGCAATTTTATTTCTGGTTCCTCTGCCTTTCCTAAAACCAGCTTGAACATCTATAAGTTCACGGTTCACATACTGGTGAACCTTTAACATTATGTAACATCTTTCTTTGTCTCTTATTACAGACTTTGTGTTGAGGTCTATTCTTTTTGTTTGTTTAAGTATAGCTCTTCCAGGTTTCTTTTAGCCTCTATTAGCACAGAATATCTGTTTCCAACCTTTTATTTTCAGTCTCTGTGTTATAGGCTTATTTATAACAATTTATATCCATAATAGTCTAATATAAGTTAATATCAACTTACTTTGAACCCTATTCTAAAGTTTACTATTTCTCCTTCACATACATTTTGTGCTGACTGATTTTGCATCTTCTGGAGGCTTCCCTTTTTGTCCAGTGATTAAGACTCCATGCTTCCACTGCATGGGGTAGGATTCAATCTCTGCCAGGGACTTAAATCCTGCATGGGAATGCGAAACTGTTCATTGCTCAAGTCATGTCCAACATTTTGTTATCCCATGGACTGTAGCCTGCCAGGATCCTCTATCCATGGGATTCTCCAGGCAAGAATACTGGAATGGGTAGTCATTCCCTTCTCCAGGGGATCTTCCTGACCCTGGGATTGAAACTGCAGTCTCCTGCATTGCAGTCTCCTGCACTGCAGGTAGATTCTTTAACCATCTGAGCCACAATGGAAGATCCTAAAAAAAGAGAGAAAAAAAAAAAAGATTTTAAGTCTTTTATAAAAACATCTACTTTTGCTTTATTGACTATGCCAAAGACTTTGACTGTGTGGATCACAACAAGCTGTGGAAATCTTAAACAGATAGGAATACGAGATCACCTGACCTGCCTCTTGAGAACTCTGTGTGCAGGTCAGGAAGCAACAGTTAGAACTGGACATGGAACAACAGACTGTTTCCAAATAGGGAAAGGAGTATGTCAAGGCTCCATATTGTCACCCTGCTTATTTAACTTATATGCAGAATACATCATGTGAAATGCCAGGCTGGATGAAGCACAAGCTGGAATCGAGATTTCCAGGAGAAGTATCAATAATCTCAGATATTCAGATGATACCACCCTTATGGCTGAAACTGAAGAGGAATTAAAGGGCCTCTTGATGAAAGTGAAAGAGGAGAGTGAAAAATCTGGCTTAAAACTTAACATTCAGGAAACTGTGATCATGGCATCTGGTCACATCACTTCCTGGCAAATAGATGGGGAAACAATGCAAACAGTGATAGACTTTATTTATTTTTTTTTGGTGGGGGGGCGTGGTTCCAAAATCACTGCAGATATTGAGTGCAGCCATGAAATTAAAAGATGCTTACTCCTTGGAAGGAAAACTATGACCAAACTAGACAGCATCTTAAAAAGCAGAGACATTACTTTACCAACAAAATCTATCTATTCAAAACTATGGTTTTCCCAGTTGTCATATATGGATGTGAGAGTTGGATGATAAAGAAAGCTCAGCGCCAAAGAATCAATGCTTTTGAACTATAGTGTTGGAGAAGACTCTTGAGAGTCCCTTGGACTGCAAGGAGATCCAACCAGTCAATCCTAAAGGAGATCAGTCCTGAATATTCATTGAAAGGACTAATGCTGAAACTGAAACTCCAATGCTTTTTCCACCTGATGCGAAGAAGTGATTCATTTGAAAAGACCCTGATGCTGGGAAAGATTGAAGATGGGAGGAGAATGGGATGACAGAGGAGGAGATGGTTGGATGGCATCACTGAAGAAATGGGCATGAGTTTGATTATGCTCCGGGAGTTGGTGATGGACAGGGAAGCCTGGCTTCTACAATCCTTGGGGAGGTCACAAAGAGTCAGACATGACTGAGCAACTAAATTGACTGAACATATATTATGTACCAGTTCAATTTTTCAAAACTTAGTTGTGTATTCTTTTAGACTCATGATTAAGCATATTATTTATTTTTACAATATTCATGCTTTGTCAAAATATCTGTTATGAGTTTTGTTTAATTTTAATCTAATTTAGTGCTCATCTAACTCAATTCCAGTTTGGTCTTTTAAAACGTATTTGAATATCCACTACTTACTCATCTTATAACTGGAAGTTGGTACTCTTTCACTACTCATTTCCCCCACCATGGTCCTCAGCCCCTAGCTACCACCATTCTACTCTGTTTTCCATTCTTTCATTATTTTCCTTCTATGTGTCATTTTAGATTGCATTGGTCATTGTTAATGTTTTTACTTTTTTATTAGCAATAACTATAATGTTTTTCAGTGTTCACGCTAATATGTAATAAGTGCATTTTAACCTAGATAGCATATTGAAAAGCAAAGATATTACTTTGCCAACAAAGGTCCATCTAGTCAAGGTCATGGTTTTTCCTGTGGTCATGTATGGATGTGACAGCTGGACTGTGAAGAAAGCTGAGCGCCGAAGAATTGATGCTTTTGGACTGTGGTGTTGGAGAAGACTCTTGAGAGTCCCTTGGACTGCAAGGAGATCCAACCAATCCATCCTAAAGGAGATCAGTCCTGGGTGTTCATTGGAAGGACTAATGCTGAAGCTGAAACTCCCATACTTTGGCCACCTCACGCGAAGAGGTGATTCACTGGAAAAGACCCTGATGCTGCGAGGGATTAGGGGCAGGAAGAGAGCGGGACGACAAAGGATGAGATGGCTGGATGGCATCATCGACTCGGTGGACATGAGTTTGATTGAACTCTGGTAGTTGTTCATGGATAGGGAGCCCTGGCGTGCTGTGATTCATGGGGTTGCAGAGTCGGACACTACTGAGTGACTGAACTGAACTGAACTGAATATTTTACCACTTCATAGTAAGATGATAATCTTCCAACTGAATTCTCTTAAATTACTTCCAAGCTTTGTACAATTGCCATCATAATTTTTATTTCTATATATATAATTAATTGTATAATGTATTGTAAATATTTATGCATCAGTTACCTTTAGTCACTTTAAAGTGATAATATATTTTAGGGTTGTATACATCTTTACAGTTTTCACTGATATCCATTTATTTGAATAGATAGAGATTTCCATATTTTTTATGTGTTTTTCATAAATGATTTTATGTAGTACTGGTCTACAATTTATTATTTATTTCAGCCTTTATATATCTGAAGAAATTGTTCTGCTAATTTTAAAAGATATATTTACTGATTATAGCCATCTAGTTTAACAGCTTTATTCTTTAGGAATTGAAGTGTGTAATCTCATTGTCTTCTGTTTTATAATTCATTGTAAAAGAAATTAGCTGTAATTATTTTGTTCAGTTTTGCAATATTTCTTTTTCCTCTACTCACTTTCCATTCTCTATTTATCACTGGCTTTAACTCTATGGGATATACTATAATTTTCTTCATATTTCTTATACTTGGATTTTGTTAAATTTGGCTATTCTATTTTAATAAAATTTGGAAAGATGCCTACTACTAATTCTTCAAATATTTTAACTTTTCTAATTCTCTGTTTTAAATTGAAATTATTCATATATTTGATCATTTAGAGCTGTCCCATAGCTCACTGGTAGTCTGCTAATACATTCTTATCCTCTTTTTTTTCTATTATTTTATTTTAGATGCACCTATTGCTTTGGCCTCAGCTCACTCATCTTGCTATTTTTTGTTTGTTTGTTTCTTGCAGTTTCAGGTTTATTTATTTCATATAGTGAAGTTATTAAATCTTATCATTTTTCATCTCTGGAAATTTAATTTTATTGACAGTTTCCATGTTTTAAATACTTGTTAATATGCTCAATCTTTCATCTAAGTTATTAAACATACATTTTAATTGTAATACATATTTGAATATCTTTTTCTATTGTCTATTATGTTTTTTCTTGGCGTGAGCCTATTGATTTTTCTCCTTATCAGAGTTTATATTTCTCTGCTTCTTGAATACCTCATTAATCTTGATTAGGAGTCAGATATTGTGAATTTTACCCTGTTAGCTGCTAGATATTTATGTATTCCCAAAGTGCTGCTGTGTTTTATTCTAAGACACACTAAATATTTTGTAGACAGTTTGTTTCTTTCAAGGCTAGATTTAAGCTTTGATTTATAGGATGCAAGTAGCTATCAGTCTGTTGCCCATTTTTGCCACTATTGAGTCAATATCCTTCTGAGTACTCTATCTGATGCCCTGTGATTTACGGTGTTTCTCCTCAAGTGATAGAAATAGGAAATCATCTTCTCCACTTTTTTGTGTGAACATTGGATTATTTCTTATGCTCATTTTTGGTGACTGTTTTTTCTGGCTTTTTATAGTATTTTAAACTCTCTGGTGCTGATTACTCCTTAGCTAAAATTTTGAGATGTTTTCTCTGTCTCATTCTATTTTCTTAAGTTTTTCTATTTTAATATGTTTTTGGCAAATTCTTTATGACTTGGATTTTCCAGCTTTCTCTTTTGAACTAATAAATTAGGGCTAATTCTCTTTGCCTCCTCTTTCTCAGAAATCAGTGTCCTGCATTGTCTACTATTTCTATTATGTAAAAATTAACTAAAATATATTACTTTTAATACTTTGACTGGATATTTAGCTTTTTCAAGTATGAAGGTAAAAATAAATCCTCTTTTTCTATATTGGCCTGAAGATTGCCAGGAGAAATATCAACATCAGATATGCAGATGATACTACTCTAGTAGCAGGAAATGAAGAAGAACTAAAGAGCCTCTTGAAAAGTGTGAAAAAGATGAAAAAGCCCTACTCTTGAGGAGCGTGAAAAAGCTGGTCTAAAACTCAACACCCAAAAAACTAGGATCATAACATACGGTCCCATCACTTCATGGCAAATAGATGGGTGAAAAGTGAAAATAGTGAAAGACTTTATTTTCTTGGGTTCCAAAATCACTGCGGACAGTGACTAAAACCATGAAATTAAAAGGTGCTTGCTCCTTGGAAGAAAAACTATAACAAACCTAGACAGCATATTAAAAAGCAGAGACATCACTTTGCTCACAAAGGTCTGGATAGTCAAAGTTACGGTTTTTTCTGTCCTCAAGTACGGATGTCAGAGTTGGACTATAAAGAAGTCTGAGCACTGAAGAATTGATGCTTTCAAATTGTGGTGCTGGAGAAGACTCTTGAGATTCCCTTGGACAGCAAGGGGATCAAACCAGTCAATCCTAAAGAAAATTAACCCTGAACACTCATTGCGAGGACAGATGCTGAAGCTGAAGCTCTAATAATTTTCCCACCTGATGCAATGAGCTGACTCATTGGGAAAGACCCTTATCCTGGGAAAGATTGTGCAGAAGGAGAAGGGGATAACTAGGACGAGATGGATGGCATCACTGACTCAATGAACATGAGTCTGAGCAACCTCCTGGAGATAGTGAAGGACAGGAAAACCTGCTGTGCTGCAGTTCCTGTGGTTCACAGAGTTGGACATGACTTAGCAACTGAACAACAAGTATTTCATAATCTTGTCTTTATGAGTAATGTGACAGAGTAAAACTGTTGATGTGTCCCATGTTACCATATCAATAATGTACTAGTATTTCACATGCAACATTATAGTGAATATTTTTACATATTACTATTTAACCAATGTTACTAAATTTTACAGAGATATGCACATGTGAGATGTAAAAGACAAATAAAAATCTTATGATTTAAATATACAGATTCAGTAACCCAGTAAGGATTAAGATAAAACCAATTGAAACTGCCAAGCAACTTATTTGAAAATTTAAAGTAGATGCTGAAATTGTAAACAACTTTGCTAAAACTCACCAAAAGAAAATGAAAAGAAGAAAAGAAGAAAAATTCATTGTATTCCTCTGGGAAACATAAAAATACATTTTACCTGTCAGATTATTTGCAAGTTATATTTAAAGATCCATCTTTGTGAATATTTATGTACTGTGAACATGACTGTTCTTCTACCAGTCAGAAGTTTGTGTTCAGCTGTCACTCAGAGTGGTTACTTCAAGATATGCTGCTTTGAAAAAGTCATTGAAAGTTTTAACATCTTTCTTCAAGTACATCTTTTATTGGATTCCAAAGGGGACCCTGAAAAACACCCAAAATGCATCTTTATTCTCCCTCTTTTGAGAATAATAAACTAACAGTTGTCTAAGCAAATTTCAATTACTATTTGCGTGTTACATTTTCTGAGGATATAGGAACTTGAGCCTAGATCATATATGAGAATATAGAGTATCTTTTTACATAAAGAATATTGGTATTTAACCAAAAATAAAATATTTAGAATCACAGAAAAGTGAAGTTTCTAGGCTTTTACACTAAAGTTAAATGGAGTCAGCTAATGTCTCTGAGATTTAGATTTTCCATTTACCTACGACACAGGTTATTTTTCTGACAATGTTTTTAAATATTTGCTATGTTATTTTAGAATAATTTTAGATTTAGAAAAGTTGCAAAATAGATTTTTCAATATTCTACACCTTTGTTTCCCTGTTATTAGAATCTTAAATTAGTATGGTACATAACAACTAAAGAACAAATACTCATGCATAATTATTGATTAAAGCCCATAAAATATTCATAATTCCTCACTTTTAACCTAATGTCATTTTTATATTCCTATCATTTATCCTTCCTACCTAGGATACCATATATTTAACGGTCATGTCTCCTTAGGCTCCTCTTGGCTATGACACTTCTTTGGAAATTTCTTGTTTTTGATGACCTAGATGGGACTGGAAAGACTGATTATATATTTATAGATACCCTTGTTTAAGTTTTGTCTTAATTTTGCTCATGAGTATATTGACTATTATGATTTTATCAGGGCTTTCCTGGTGGCTCAATGATAAAGAATGTGTCTGCTAAGGCAGGACATACAGGTTTGATCCCTATGTCAGGAAGATGCCCTGGAGAAGGAAAAGGCAACCCACTCTGGTAATCTTGCCTGGGAAATCTCATGGACAGAGGAACTATAGTCCATGAAGTCACAGGAAAGTCAGACACAACTTAGTGACTAAACAACAACTTCAGTGGTTTTATCAGATGAAGATTATAGAGGCAACGTCATTTTTGTTACATCATACTTGATATATACTATCAATATGACTTCTCACACCCAATCTTGACCTTGATTAGCTGACTGAAATAGTGTTCATACGTTTCTCCACTGAAATACATTATTTTCCTACTTTATCATACTGGACACTATGGAAAATTTCACTATCTGTGGCCCAACTTTAGGACTGGGAGTTATGAACTGATTATGCAGGTGAATGTGAGCCTCTACATAAATTACTTAAGATTTTTCTACATCAGAGATTTGACTTTTTCCAAATATCATTACTAATTTATTTTTATTAGTATCAGTTCAGTTCAGTTCAGGGGCTCAGTCATGTCTGACTCTTTGTGACCCCATGGACTGCAGCATGCCAGGCTTCCCTGTCCATCACCAACTGCCGGAGTTCACCCGAACTCATGTCCATTGAGTCAGCGATGCCATCCAACCATCTCATCCTCTGTCATCCCCTTCTCCTCCCACCTTCAATCTTTTCCAGCATCAGGGACTCTTCCAATGAGTCAGCTCTTTGCATGAGGTGGCCAAAGTATAGGAGTTTCAGCTTCAATATCAGTCCTTCCAATGAACATTCAGGACTGATCTCCTTTAGGATTGACTGGTTGGATCTCCTTGCAATCCAAGGGACTCTCAAGAGTCTTCTACAACACCACAGTTCAAAAGCATCAGTTCTTTGGTGCTCAGCTTTCTTTATCACCCAACTCTCACGTCCATACATGACTACTGGAAAAAACATAGCCTTGACTAGACGGACCTTTGTTGGCAAAGTAATGTCTCTGCTTTTGAATATGCTGTCTAGGTTGGTCATAACTTTCCTTCCAAAGAGTAAGCAGCTTTTAATTTCACGGCTGCAATCACCATCTGCAGTGATTTTGAAGCCCCCCAAAATGAAGTCCGCCACTGTTTCCACTGTTTATCTGTATGGACATAGGATATTTATTTTCTAATTTGGACTATAATCCATTGTAACATTGTTTATTTTGTTCAAGTCGTTATATTTTTGGTCATTGGAAGCTCTTTCACTTGCCTCCTAAATCCTTTAAACACACTCCCATCACTGCATGTGGATTTGTTCATTTGCTTGGGGGTACATTTTAACTATCTGGAACTAAAAGTTTCTCTGGGATTCTCATATATTTATTGCCTCCATCCTTTAATCACACATTTCTCCTTTGACTTTTTATTGCTATTTTATTGGTTTAGTTGATGTTTATGTCTCCAACTCTGTAGATCATCCTAATGTTCTCATCTTCTAACCACTTATTCTAACACGTGGCCACTCAGCTCAGCTGAGCTCCTGACAGTCATCTTTTCATTCTCTTAATAGTGTCTTTCAAGAATAGTTTTTTAAATTTTAATACAACTAATCTACTTGTTTTTTTCTCCCATGATTTTACTTTGGGTGTTGTAAGGACATAAAATTTCTCTCCAAAAGTTTCATAATTTGGTATCTTACATTTAGGTTCATGGTCCATTTTGAGACAGTTATTGCATAATGTGTTAGTGCTGAGTCCAGGCTTAATTTTTGTGTATAGATGTTCCATTGTTCTGATAGTATAGTATAGTATATAGTTTTAATATAAAGTCTCTCCTTTCTCCACTGAGTTGTGTTTTTTATTCATGTTAAAAAATATAAATTGACTATAACTGTATTGATCTATTTTGGGGAACTCTATTTTGTTCCATTTATCTGTAAGTCTATTCTTTTGCCAATAATATTTTGTCTTAATTATTATGAATATATATTAAAACTTGAAATCAGAATGTATGTGTCCTTTATTATCTTCTCCAGCTATCCCATATAGATCATTCTAGGTATTTTGTCTTTCCATATGGACTTTAAAATCTGTTTATTGATATTGATATAATAGCTTTCTAGGATTTTGATTGAGGTTGCATTGAATGTAAAGATTAAATTGGAAGGAATTGATATTTTAGATAATCATTCTTTCATTGAATATGGTATAATTCTCCCTTTTTTTAGATCTTCCTTGATTTTTTTCATCAGTGTTTGCATTGAGATCTTGGACACATTGTTAGTTTGATTAAATACATTAAAAGTTGTTTCCTCTCCTTCTAATTTTCTGGGACAGAGTTTGAAGATTCAGTATTATTTCTTCAATAAACATTTATTAGAATTCCCCAGTGAAACAAAATGTTTCTAGTTGTATCTTTTTTTAGAATATATGCAATTATTTATTCAATTTCTTTAATAAACTCTAAACTATTCAGGATACCCTCTTCTCCCTGTGTCAGTTTTGGTGGTATATGTTTTACAAAGAATTGTCCCATATTACCTAAGACAGCATATTAATGGCTTAGAGTTCTTTGTACTATCTTTGTTATAACTTTAATATCCATCAGATTGGTAGTAATGGCTCCACTATAATGTCTAATAGTGGTAATTTCCCTAGCCCTGTAATCCTTCCCTGGTTTTAATATCCTTAGTATATTTTCTCAAAACACTGTTTCCTGTTGACTCTGTGTGTGTGTATTGTACGTTCCTCTTTTAAGATGAGTCAGGAATACTGGGATGTGGGAAGTGAAGTGGGAGAGGAACTATCTTCCTCCAGCTGAGTTAAGGCTCTGGCAAAGTCTTTTTTACCATAGAGGAGAATTTTGCTAATGAAGAGTTTTGGGGTGTGTTCTACAAAGATTATTCTTCTCTGCTTTGCCATAGCCAATAGGTTTTTTTTTTTTTTTTTTTTTTTTTAAAGCCAAGTAGGATTCCTGGATGTAAAGACTATAAAAATGCAAGCCCCTTAAAACTTTGGTTGCTCGAGTTCCTCACTTTCGTATTTGTGCATACTCAGTCTCCAGTGCTTTATCAAAATTATCATTTAAATCTCCCTATCAGTTTCTGGCTGCAGTGGCGTCTGCTCCAAGTAAGCAGATCTATTCTGTAATTCTTGATTCATCTTTCTCTCTAGATTTCTGCTTGGCAATTTGACCTACAAATTCATTTCTCTGTCTGGTCAAGGGAAATTTATTGATTTTAAGGTTTTCCAGCTTTGTCTTGTTTTAAAAACAGAAATTGACTACCTACCCCCCACCCCAAGTCCTTTAAATGTCACAGCTGAAATCAGATATACACAGTTGTACATTATAAAAATATGTGCATTATTCCCACAGCAAAATATATAATAAATAAATGTCATTTTCATTTCCTTCAATCAAACTAATCTGTGCGCAACCACTAAATTTCAAGTAGTTAGAAAAGTGTCTAAGACCCGACAGGGACACAACTTGACCTTAGCACTTTTTGGAAGTGCTAGTGTTTTTACTCATCTTTCAAGCCATACCTTAATCTATCCAGCTGCAGATAATTCAATCCCTGTCATCCTTAAGTGTGTTTTATTCACACCGTATTTGTGAACAGTAAGCAATTTAATCATCTCACTCATCTATAGATGACAGTTACCATGGTTACCAGCTAACAGTAGAAATGATATGCAGAAGCATCACAGATTAGAGAACACTTCAACAATCAATAACTAGAACACAAATAATCAAACTGGAAGCTTCACATTTTTTTTTCATATTGGTCAAAGTTATAGCAGAGTTTCCTTTTTTAACCTAAACTCATTGTCTGAACCACATGGCAGAAGACTTAATGATGGAGACTTTTTCATGTGCATCTGTGACTGGTTATCCTAACCATGAGATTCATCTGGCACCATGACACTGACAGAAATTTAAGAAGGACTTTTCAGAGATCCACTATGATATGTCCTGAGTAGAATGATCCTAAGTACTACAGTTTGTGTAGTTGGTGGAATCTTGTTTTCATAATTCACTGATATTTCTCTCTTAATACATAAAGGGCTACACATATACCCAACATCACACATAATGCATAAAGATATATTAATGGGCAGAATAAACAACTAAATCATTCAAATGAAGAAAAAAAGTTCAGAATGATTTGAGAATTATGTGGTTTGCCAGGCAGTTCATTCCACTTGCAAGAGCACTCAGTTCTTTTCTCCCATGATTTAATTATGGGTTAAACAGCAGCCTACCTGTCATTTCTCAAAACCTCTGAAAATACCTCACCCTCTACACTGATGCCTGTAATTAAAAAAAAAATGTTTTATCTGAGGCAGAACACAAGAGATATGGTAGAGTCTATTCTGCCATTTTACAGCCTCTCATAAGTAGTAGGCAGCTGTTTTCTTATACCCACTTCTGTCATTTGGAACAAAATCTCATTTGTTTATTCTTTGTGGTGCTCCAAAAACACCATCCTTGAAAATTCAGCTGAGGTCTTTGATGAAAGGCTCTAAACATAAGATTAGTCAACTCCACAGACTCAGGTGATATCTCTGTATAAGTAGTTTAGCTCAGAACCTTTTAGGAGTCAAGTCCAGGGGATTATCCCTTACTATTGTTAAAGAAAAAAAAAAGAAGAAGTATTCTGAGCTTTGTCAAAATGGTTGGTTGGTTTTTGGTTGGTTTAGTCGCTAAGTCGTGTCTGACTCTTGTGACCCCATGGACTGTAGCCCACCAAGCTCCTCTGTCCATGGGATTCTCCAGGCAAGAATATTGGAATGGGTTGCCATTTCCTTCTCCAGAGGACCTTCCTGCCTGAGGGATTGAACCCAGGTCTCCTGGATTGCAGGGAGATTGTTTACCAACTTAATGGTAAAGAAGACTTTATTCAGCATTATTGTGATAGGTGTCAGAATTATCACAATGAGGGATCAAGATCAGGTTCAACTTCTAATATAATATGGAGTGGGATTTTAAATCCAGGGAACAGACTGGGGAGTGGGTTGGGTCAGTGGAAGGAAGATTATTAAGAGGAAACAAAATGACAGGGGAGTTTTGCTAAATATATTTAACAGGATTCTTGTTGCTTGCAGGCTAGTGTGATCACAGTGATCAGGTATAATCTAGGGAGAATAGGGGATGAGGAATTTGATCTGATATCAAGGATGATTAGATATTAAAGGTAAGGATCCTGCTCAACTGACCTAGCAATATTCTTTCTATGACTGAACTGTGCAGGCCCAGCAAGAACAGGGGGCAAGGCTGAGGCCTAGTAGGAATTAGGGCTTGGGGAAGCCTGAATAAAATTGAGAAAGGAAAGGGTCTTCATCAGTTTAATGCGTCTTTGCCCTGACTATGCAAGATTCTAGAAACTATTGCAAACAAGACATATAGTTTGAAAACTACTAGTTTTACCAATTCTGGTCCATTTTTAATTAGTAAATTTCCTTGATGCTTAGTCAAGATATAGATTGTAGACATACTTGAGAAAGTCACTTCTGGAGTGTGGACTTTCAAATGAAACCCTAGTTTACCGTAACCATACCAGGAGAATAAATTCTTTATTAGACTGACTGAATGCCCTAAAGCTGGAGATTAACACAACTGTATATACATTTATTATTTAAATGTTCAATTTTGAAATCTTTTAGGTACAGATATCCCTGGTGGTTCAGATGGTTAAGAATCCTCCTGTAATGCAGCAGACCTGAGTTCGATTCCTGGGTTGGGAAGATCCCCTAGAGGAGGCCATGGCAAACCACTCCAGTATTCTTGCCTGGAGAATCCCTATGGACAGAGGAGCCTGATGGGCTACAGTCCAAGGGGTCGCAAATAGTTGGACACAACTGAGTGACTAAGAACAGCCCAACATATTATACAATTATACCTCTACCTTTTTTTGAAAATAGTAAGATTAGATTATCAAAACTGGCTCAGGATATCCAGATTGTGTATCTGTTGTATGTTAGTCCATGTATGCGTGCATGCTCAGTCATTTCAGTTGTGTCTGACTCTTGAAGCCTATGGACTACAGCCAGCCAGACTCCTCTGGCATGGGATTCTTCAGGCAAGAATACTGGAGTGGGTACCATGCCCTCCACCAGGGAATCTTCCCAACCCAGGGATTGAACCCACATCTCCTGTGCCTCCTGCATCTCAGACTGATTCTTTACCCACTGAAACACATGGGAAGTCCATGTATGTCCCTATAAGCTGCTATTTTATGGAAATCATTTTGGAGGAGATTTTCTATAGGAGTTAACCCACAAGTTGTATTTTTTTTTAATAGCTGTTTCTTATAGAAATAATGCTGCTGTGGCTGCTATGTCGCTTCAGTCATGTCCGATTCTGTGCGACCCCATAAACGGCAGCCCACCAGGCTCCCCCATCCCTGGGATTCTCCAGGCAAGAACACTGGAATGGGTTGCCATTTTCTTCTGCAATGCATGAAAGTGAAAAGTGAAAGTGAAGTCATTCAGTGGTATCTGACTTTCAGCAGTCCCATGGACTGCAGCCGACCAGGCTCCTCCATCCATGGGACTAGTAGCTAATATTTTTGAAGGCTTACTTATATCAGACACTCCTCTTTGATCTTTTACTTGCATTAATTGATTTATTCCTAAATACACACAAATGTATACACACACAGACATGAATTACATGTTATTATGATGATTGTACAAAAAGAAATCATTGAAGTAGAGAGTAACTTGTCCAAGGACAAATAGCTAGAAAATTCATAAGTTCTTAAAACCTAGGTATGTGGCCCCTCAGACCATACTCTCAACTCTATATTGACTCCATTTGTATTGTAAGGCCTGGACCACTTTCACAGACCTATGAACTATGCAGTCACACAGGGTGCCATGTTTAGAAGGGTACTGCTATTGGTTTAATACTATGTTTTTGCCATTTTAGAATTAATAATAGTTTGTAAACATGGTACCCCATATTTTCATTTAGTGTTAGACACTGCAGATTATGTTCTCATTCTGTGTGTGCCTGTTCTGAGCACTGAAATTGTGTAATTACTGACTTATATATAGATAATCTCAGGAAGCTCCTTGCAAAAATGAAGCCCTTAGGAAACAAGAGATTAATATTTCTAGATATGTAGCAAAGAATGAACTGTTATTAAAAACAAATAAATGTAAAGGAAGCTAACTTATGCATTTCATGGGAATATAGGGGTAACAATGTGTTAGTTGTTATGTTTACCATAAAAGAGAAGATTCAGAAATTCAAACACACTTCTGCAGCCAAAAATGTTACTAGAGGAATGAGAATCTCTCACTGAAAATGTAAAAGATAAAGATGTGCTTGAAAATAAAACTGCAAAAAGAATCTAATTAGTGACTATGCTAATTCTTCTCCCCACTTGAAAACATTAACAGGGGATGATATTAATGTTTTCAATAGCTGAAAAGGGATACAATTAACTTTACATTACCATATCAAAAGAATTGCAGTAACAGTATAAAACTTAGTTTTCCTTATGTACATGAGGAAATGAAATATTCACTGACTAGTGTCTTAAACACTTTAGGAATAAATTTTAGAAATTTTAGAAATAATTGTTTGAAATTAGAGATGGTATTGTTGCAAATTCACAACTTTTTTTTTTTTTTTTTTTTTTTGCTGGCTAAAATTGAGAGAGATTTGTAATTCTTGGTAAAACAGTGGTAGATTTTGGGGCACATTATGGAAAGAAAGGAAAAGAATAACAAAGTAACAGGAATATAACTTTCACATTCTCCATAGAGATTTGTAAACAGACGTTTTAGAACAACTCCTATATTTCATTTTCCTCACTTAACTCATGTGGCTTAGAAGTGCCATTTTAATAAATGTATTTCCTTTATTATATTCTCCTGCAGATTTTATGCATAATATATTTACATAAATTTCCTTTACACCACCTTTTATTTGGGTTTCATTTAGTTATATGATAAATTACATGTGATCTACTGGATTTTTGTCTTTTAATGTAAGTCACCTTATATTATACAGGCATACCTCATTTGATTGCACTTTTCTTTACTGCACTTCACAGATATTGTGCTTTTTATAGATTAAAGGTTTGAGGCAGTCCTGGGTTGAGCAAGTCTATCAGTACCATTTTTCCAACAGCATTTACTCCTTTTGTGTTTCTTCACCTTTTGGTAATTTTCACAATATTTCAGCCAACTTGATCATTGTTATATGTGTCATGGTGATCTCCAATCAGTGATTTTTGATGTTAATATTATACTTGTTCTGAGATGCCATGAACCCACATAAGACAACAAACTTAATACATGAATGTTGTGCATCTTCTGACTGCTTCACCCACACAGCATTGTCTATAGTTTCTCCCTCTCCTCAGACCTCTTTGTTCCTGAGACATGGCAATATTGAAATTAAGCTAATTAATAATCCTACAGTGAGCTCTAACTGTTCAAGTGAAAGGAAGAATTTCTTGTCTCTCACGTTGAATTAAAAGCTAGAAAGGAGTGAAGTATTTTAAAGCTGGAACTGTTTATTTTCTAGTTATCTAAGAAGTATTAAAAGGCTTCCCAGGTGGTGCAATGGTAAAAAGGCTGCCTACTAAAGCTGGAGATGCAGGAGACGCAGGCTTGATTCCTTGGTCGGGAAGATCACCTGGAGTTGGAAATGGCAACCCACTCCAGTTTTTTTTGCCTGGAAAACTCCAGGGATAGAGGAGCCTGGCAGGCTAAAAGCCCATGAGGTTAAAAAGTGTCAGACATGCCTGAGCAACTGAGTGCACATGCAGGCAGTTTTAAAGGGAGTGCTTCTCATTCTCATACCAGTTTCTTCAGTATGGTTGTTTGCATAGTACTCTGGGAAACTTTAAGAGATTGAAAAGAAGAAGAAAAGGTGCCTGTATTACTATAGAGATGACACGTTATGAATTATGAATGCACGAAAAAACAAGATAAAAAACTTAGGATAAACATTTAATAAAACATAGGCTTTATAAAAAAAAAAAAGGAGGAAAGCTGTGAATAACATGTGTTGTCATGGCAACCTAGAAAAACCTCCAAATAATGGCTTCCAATTCTTATACATCTTTTATATACTTTAGTGCATTATGTATGACATGGATTATACAAAATAATCCAGTGATTTATCCCTGGAACCCAAGGATGACTCAAAATAACAAATCAATAAATGCAACCCACCACAGCAATGGGCTTCCACTGTGGCTCAGCTGGTAAAGAATCTGCCTGCAATGCAGGAGATCTGGGTTCGATCCCTGGATTGGGAAGATCCTATGGGCAAGGGATTGGCTACCCATTCCAGTAGATTCTGGCCTGGAAATTCCATGGGGTTGCAAAAAGTTGGACACGACTGAGCGACTTTCACTTCACTTCACCACAGTGATAGAATGAAAGATAAAAAATCATAAGATCATCTCAATAGGAATAGAAAATGCTTTGGCAAAGTAAAGACCCTCAAAAAAATGAATATAGAATGTATATACCTCAATATAATAAAAAGCATGTACAATAACCCTTTGTTCACCTTAAAATTAGTTGTCCTGCTTGTACTCTTGCCCTAAGTGTATCATGTACATGACTTTTATCATTTACACAAATTCTCCAGGCCAGAGTACTGGAGTGGGTAGCCATTCCCTTCTCCAGGGGATATTCCCAATACAGGGAACCAACCCAGGTCTCTTGCATTGCAGGCAGATTCTTTACCAGCTGAGGTACCAGGGAAGCCCTATAGTGGCTCAATATTGAAAATATAAACATGAAATAAATGAATAATCTTATGACAATTATAAATTGTTCCAAAAATAAAATCCTCAAGGATGAGAATTGCCCATAAGTAGAGTTTGGACAAGAATGAAGTCATGATATAGCACACTTACTATATACACTGGCAACCTGGCTTCCCTGGTGGCTCAGAGGTTAAAGCATCTGCCTCTAGTGTGGGAGACCTGGGTTCGATCCCTGGGTCAGGAAGATCTTCTGGAGAAGGAAATGGCAGCCCACTCCAGTACTCTTGCCTGGAGACTTCCATGGATGGAAGAGCCTGGTGGGCTACAGTCCACAAGGTCACAAAGAGTCGGAACTATATACACTTAAGGCAAGAGCTCATGACATGACTGAGCAACTTTCAGTTTCATTGCTAAACTACATCTATGAGTATTTGAAGACATATATATAATATATGTTAGCAGACATACATATATATATATGTAAAATTTAATCTGTTACCTTTATTGTGTAACTACTATAATTCCCCCTCCCCACTGATTGTCAAAGTTCCTAGAAAAATTATGTATATTTCACTATTCTTTTCTCTACCAGTTCATTAAGGGCTCACAGTATGATTATCATATTTTCTCGAGATTTGTCACACTAAATCAAACATAATGCAGTTATTAGAGATTGTGATGTTGGAAATTATGAACTATACACAATCAGATAGATATATAAAAAATAAAATAATTTTTAATTTTAGACACCAAAGGATTTATATGTCTAAAGAGGGTTTTCAGGTTTCCTTCATGAGAGAAGACAAATAATTACATAATATAAAGCTAAGATATGAGCTTTATGAGAAATTTAAGATTACCATTCCTATTATAGTGAATAGAGACCAGAATGTATCACTAATAATGACCAAAACTCTGTGCTTGGTGGGAGTGTGGGGTGGGAAGATTGTGGCTTTCTCTGGTTTCTATAAGAGCTCAGCTATCTGAAATTGTCACATAGTTAATTGGGAAAATGGGCAATACTTTCTTAAGCCTAATAAAATTTACAAGTAAATAAAGACGATGAATTATTTCAAAACAATATATTAAAAAGGGGTCTCCTGACAATTAGATTTTATATCTTTCTAATCTTTAAGGTAATTTGTCCATTGGATAACATACTTGTTATTCCAAGTAAATTTTAATTAAACAATCTAAAAAGAGCTATTAATGTAAGCTCAAATTTCATTAATAAATAGATATTATTGCAGTATTTTAGAATATCTAAGACCTCTGTTTTTATAAATCTTGCATTTGAGTAGTTGGGAAGATTTCACTAGTTAGACAATTGAAGCAGTTAAATTGAATAGTGGAAATTAACTAGATTATAAAGTAGAACATGTGAAAAGAAGACTAAAGCTCATTTTATAGTTTATAATATGACATTAACCTTGTTAAAATATGTATTTGAAAAGTTTTTTTATATCCATGAAGCGTTTAAAATGTGACTTTTATGTTAGACTATTTAAAATACACCTCGGTGCTTTTGAAGAGTGACTCTTTTAATGAAATTACATTATCAAATATACCCTTATCCTATAGGATTTTCAGAATTTCAAATTCAAATATGATAAGAGCAATTGAGCAACTTCATATCCTTGAAAACTATTGATATATTTAATTTTATTTATCATAGTTTTCTTGCCATAACAATTGCTATGTTGTATACCTGAAACTAATATTGTAATACTGTTTTTTCCTTTTCTTTTTCCTTCCCTGCAATTAAAGTATCCTTTTATCTGGCTTAAACTATTTCATATGTAGAGTAGAAAAAGTATATGAAAATGCAAAATGAGTGATCTATTTTTAATATTAATAAGTCTATAATGGGAAACATAAGAAATGATGGTTTAGGCAAGACTTTATTGAAGACTTTGAAGAAGTCTTTCCAGGATTACTAAATATAGTGTTTTCAGATGGAGAAGAGGAAAAGTAAATTTTCAGAAATAATAATCACATGATCAATGTCATATAAGTATGACAGAATATGAATGTATTTAGGGAACTATGATGGTCCAGAATGATTATGGTATATGATAGCTGTGCTGAAAACAGAAACAGTATAGCAACTATAAAGTAGCTTTTGCTGTCTTTTAAAAAAAATGTTGAGTAATTTTGAGTAATATGAGTCAGATTCTGTAGGCAGTGAGGAATCTTTAAAAGTAATTAAGCAAGTAAATGTAATTTGAGTGAGAATTTTTTTAAAATAGGATTAATTACCTAATAATCTCTACTTAGAAGGCAAGTCTTTTCAAAGTGTACTTAAGGCCAAGAAATAAGAAGCAGAGCTCTATGATTTCATTAAAGTGCTGTCAACATTTTCGCAGAGTGAATAATAAGGGTCCTTTGGAGAAAGGGAATGTAATCATTTATGTAAATGTTGGATAAAGTTTCAAAATAAAGAGACCACCACAGATGACATTAGACAAGGAAAGTTTTCATGATCCTGTCCAACAAAATAACAGATAAGTATGATAATTTCTCCTAAGAATTCCAAATGAATTTCCTTTGAAGTGTCTTCACTTGGGGTGACTTTCTCAGCATTATCATCTTTAATTTGCCATAGTATGATATGTGAAGTTATTAGCAGAAGGCTTTATTGATAGGTTAATGAATCTTCATCCAAGATAAGTGCCTTTTTCCCACTATTCATCTATAGATATCCTCAATTCATCTTCTCTATGTCACATATAGATTCACTTATATCATGTCACATAGTTATCATTTCCTTTTTGTAATGAAAACATTAATATTTACTCTCATTTTAATTCAAGTATATAAAACAATGTTGTTAACTCTTTGCTGTGTATTAGATCTTCAGACCTTATTCATCTTCGCATTGCAAGTTTGACCCCTTTGACCAACATCTTCTCAATTTACCTACCTGCTGTTAACCACCATTCTACTCTGTCTTCCTATACATTTGGCTTTTTTAGATCCCACAACTAAGTCTTATCATATAATATGTGTCGTTCCCTGACTTATCCCACTCAGCATTATGCCCTCAAGTTCCATCCATACTGTCACAAATGGCAAAATGTTCTTCTTTCTCCTGGTTAAATAATGCATCATTAAATATGTATATCCATATCTTCTTTATCCATTCATTCATTGATGGACACTTAGGTTGGCTACTATGAATAATGCTGCAGTGAATATGGGGATACAGTTATCTCTTTGATAATCCAATTTTTATTTCCTTTGGATACATACCTAGAATGGGGATTGATTCATCAAATGGTAATACTATTTTAAGTTTTTGAGGAAACTCCATACTATTTTTAATAGTGGCTACACCAATTTACATTCATCCCAGCAGTGCATTTTCAAGGTTCCTTTTTTCCAACATTCTCATCAACAATTATTGTCTCTTCTTTTCGATGACAGCCATTGTAACAAGTATAAGGTGATAACTCATTGTGGTTTTCCATCATGATTAATGATGTCTAACATCTTTTCATGTACCTGTTGATCATTTAGATATCTTCTTTGGGGAAAGAGTAATGTCTATTTAGTTTCTGTGTCTATTTCTTAAACTAGGGTTTTTCCCCTATTTGCTGCTGTTGTTACTGAGTTATATGATTTATTTATTTATTTTGGATATTAACTTCTTATCTGACATATGACTGGAAAATATCTTCTCCCATTCCATAGATTGTCTTTTCATTTTACTGATGATTTCCTTTTCTGTGCAGAGACTTTTTAGTTTGATGAGGTCCCACTTGCTTTTTTCTTTTCTTTTTTTTGCTTTTGTAACTAGTGACTTTGGTGTCAAATTTTTAAGAAATCATTGCCAAACAAAGACAGAAAAATAGATCAATGGAACAAAATAGAAAGCCCAGAGATAAACCCATGCAACAATGGATACCTTCTGTTTGACAAAGGAGGCAAGAATATACAATGGAGAAAAGACAATCTCTTTAACAAGTGGTGCTGGGAAAACTGGTCAACCACTTGTAAAAGAATTAAACTAGAACACTTTCTAACACCACACACATAAATAAACTCAAAATGGATTAAAGATCTAAATGTAAGACCAGAAACTATAAAACTTCTAGAGGAGAACATAGGCAAAACACTCTCCAACATACATCACAGCAGGATCCTCTATGACCCAAGTACCAGTGTAATGGAAATAAAAGCACGAATAAACAAATGGGACCTAATTAAACTTAAAAGCTTTTGCACAACAAAGGAAACTATAAGCAAGGTGAAAAGACAGCCTTCAGAATGGGAGAAAATAATAGCAAATGAAGCAACTGACAAAGAATTAATCTCAAAAATAAACAAGCAGCTCCTGCAGCTCAATTCCAGAAAAATAAGTGACCCAGTCAAAAAATGGGACAAAGAACTAAATAGACATTTCTCCAAAGAAGACATACAGATGGCTAACAAACACATAAAAAGATGCTCAGGATCAGAGAAATGCAAATCAAAACCACAATGAGGTACCATCTCACGCCGGTCAGGATGGCTGCTATCAAAAAGTCTACAAACAATAAATGCTAGAGAGGGTGTGGAGAAAAGGGAACCCTCTTACACTGTTGGTGGGAATGCAAACTAGTACAGTCACTATGGAGAACAGTATGGAGATTCCTTAAAAAACTGGAAATAGAACTGCCTTATGACCCAGCAATCCCACTGCTGGGCATACACACCGAGGAAACCAGAATTGAAAAAGACACGTGTACCCCAGTATTCATCACAGCATTGTTTACAAGAGCCAGGGCATGGAAGCAACCTAGATGTCCATTGGCAGATGAATGGATAAGAAAGCTGTGGTGCATATACACGATGGAATATTACTCAGCTATTAAAAATAATGCATTTGAATCAATTCTAATGAGGTGGATCAAACTGGAGCCTATTACACAGAGTGAAGTAAGTCAGAAAGAAAAACACCAATGCAGTATATTAACGCATATATATGGATTTTAGAAAGATGGTAATGATGACCCTATATGTGAGATAGCAAAAGAGACAGATGTAAAGAAGAATTTTGGACTCTGTGGGAGAAGGTGAGGATGGGATGATTTGATAGAATAGCATTGAAACATGTATATTATCATATGTGAAACAGATTGCCAGTCCAGGTTCAACACATGAGACAGGGTGCTCAGGGCTGGTGCACTGGGATGACCCTGAGGGATGGGATGGGAGGGAGGTAGCAGAGAGGTTCAGGATGAGGAACACATGTACAACCATGGCTGATTCATGTCAATGTCTGGCAAAAATCACTACAATATTGTAAAGAAATTAGCCTGAAATTTAAATAAATAAATTAAAAAAATAATAAAATAAATCAATAAAAAAAGAAAGATACATAAAGAAAAATCAGAAGAAATGTAGGCAAAAAGAAAAATATATATAATCATTGACTTATTAACATTTCTCTGAGAATATTTTATCAAGTGCAGGAAAAATAAAAATAGGAGCATCTTGAATGATGTCATTGACCACTTAAATATAGTAGATTTCTATTTATATTAAGCTTATATAGTACACGAGTATATTGAAAAATTTGTATCTCATATATTGTTATTATATACCCATAGGATGTTTAGAAAAACTGGCAGAAATATACACATTACTAAATTTCAAAAAGTGAATCATTTTTTCGTGTGGCTGAGTTATACATATACAATATATTCATTTTTCAATTATTATTCATTATTGGTTATTACAAGGTATTGACTATAGTTCCCAGTGTTATACAATAAATCTTAGTTGCTTGTTGCAAAAAAAAAAAGAAAGAAAGAAAGAAGTCATTGCAAAGACCAGCATGAAGGAGCTTATTTTTTAACACAATTATGGTGGCAAGTGTTATGATTAAATATTTTATCTATTTTGAGCTGACTTTTGTGAGTGGTATAAGATAGGGGTATAATATCATTTATCATATGTGGCTATCCAGTTTTTGCAACACCATTTATGAAGAGACTATCTTTTCCACATTGAGCATTATTGACTCCCTCAGTTCAGTTCAGTTCAGTCGCTCAGTCGTGTACAACTCTGCACACCAGGCCTCCCTGTCCATCACCAACTCCGGGAGTTCACTCAGACTCATGTCCATTGAGTAAGTGATGCCATCCAGCCCTCTCATTCTCTTTCGTCCCCTTCTCCTCCTGCCTCCAATCCCTCCCAGCATCAGAGTCTTTTCCAATGAGTCAACTCTTCGCATGGGGTGGCCAAAGTACTGGAGTTTCAGCTTCAGTATCATTCTCTCCAAAGAAATCCCAGGGCTGATCTCTTTCAGAATGGACTGGTTGGATCTCCTTGCAGTCCAAGGGACTCTCAAGAGTCTTCTCCAACACCACAGTTCAAAAGCATCAATTCTTTGGCACTCAGCCTTCGTCACAGTCCAACTCTCACATTCATACATGACCACTGGAAAAACCATAGCCTTGACTAGATGGACCTTTGTTGGCAAAATAATGTCTCTGCTTTTCAATATGCTATCTAGGTTGGTCATAACTTTTCTTCCAAGGAGTAAGTATCTTTGAATTTAATGACTACAATCACCATCTACCGTGATTTTGGAGCCCCAAAAAATAAAGTCTGACACTGTTTCCACTGTTTCCCCATCTATTTCCCATGAAGTGATGGGACCACATGCCGTGATCTTCGTTTTCTGAATGTTGAGCTTTAAGCCAACTTTTTCAGTCTCCACTTTCACTTTCCTCAAGAGGCTTTTTAGTTCCTCTTCACTTTCTGCCATAAGGGTGGTGTCATCTGCATATCTGAGGTTACTGATACTTCTCCCGGCCACCATGATTTCAACTTGTGTTTTATCCAGCCCAGCGTTTCTCATGATGTACTCTGCATAGAAGTTAAATAAGCAGGGTGACAATATACAGCCTTGACATACTCCTTTTCCTGTTTGGAACCAGTCTGTTGTTCCATGTCCAGTGATAACAGTTGCTTCCTGACCTGCATATAGGTTTCCTAAGAGGCAGGTCATGTGGTCTGGTATTCCATCTCTTTCAGAATTTTCCAAAGCTTATTGTGATCCACACAGTCAAAGGCTTTGGCATAGTCAAGAAAGCAGAAATGTTTTTCTGCTTCTGGATCTCTTGCTATTTCCATGATCCAGCGGATGTTGGCAATTTGATCTCTGGTTCCTCTGCCTTTTCTAAAACCAGCTTGAACATCAGGAAATTCACAGTTCACGTATTGCTGAAGCCTGGCTTGGAGAATTTTGAGCATTACTTTACTATTGGGTGAGATGAGTGCAATTGTGTGGTAGTTTGAGCATTCTTTGGCATTGCCTTTCTTAGGGATTGGAATGAAAACTGACCTTTTCCAGTCCTGGGGCCACTGCTGAATTTTCCAAGTTTGTTGGCATTTTGAGTGCAGCACTTTCACAGCATCATTTTTCAGGATTTGAAATAGCTCAGTAGAAATTCCATCACCTCCACTAGCTTTGTTCGTAGCGATGCTTTCCAAGGCCCACTTGACTTCACATTCCAGGATGTCTGGGTCTAGGTGAGTGATCACACCATCATGATTATCTTGGTCATGAAGATCTTTTTTATAGAGTTCTTCTGTGTATTCTTGCCACCTCTTCTTAATATCATCTGCTTCTGTTAGGTCCATGCCATTGCTGTCCTTTATCGAGCCCATCTTTGCATGAAATGTTCCCTTTGTATCTCTAATTTTCTTGAAGAGATCTCTAGTCTTTCCCATTCTGTTCTTTTCCTCTATTTCTTTGCATTGATCACTGAGGAAGGCTTTCTTATCTCTTCTTGCTATTCTTTGGAACTCTGCATTCAGATGCTTGTATCTTTCCTCTTCTCCTTTGCTTTTCATTTTTCTTTTCACAGCTATTGGTAAGGCCTCCCTAGACAGCCATTTTGCTTTTTAGCATTTCTTTTCCATGGGGATGGTCTTGATCACTGACTCCTGTACAATGTCATGAACCTCCATCCATAGTTCATCAGGCCCTCTGTCTATCAATTGTAGTCCCTTAAATCTATTTCTCACTTCCACTGTATAATCATAAGGGATTTGATTTAGGTCATACCTGAATGATCTAGTGGTTTTCCCTACTTTCTTCAATTTAAGTCTGAATTTGGCAATAAGGACTTCATGATCTGAGCCACAGTCAGCTCCTGGTCTTGTTTTTGTTGACTGTATAGAGCTTCTCCATCTTTGGCTGCAAAGAATATAATCAATCTGATTTCGGTGTTGACCATCTGGTGATGTCCATGTGTAGAGTCTTCTCTTGTGTTGTTGGAAGAGGGTGTTTGCTATGACCAGTGCATTTTCTTGGCAAAACCCTATTAGTCTTTGCCCTGCTTCATTCCGCATTCCTATGCCAAATTTGCCTGTTACTCCAGGTGTTTCTTGACTTCCTACTTTTGCATTCCAGTCCCATATAATGAAAAGGACTTCTTTTGGGGGTGTTAGTTCTAAAAGGTCTTGTAGGTCTTCATAGAACCGTTCAACTTCAGCTTCTTCAGCGTTACTGGTTGGGGCATAGACTTGGATTACTGTGATATTGAATGTTTTGCCTTAGAAATGAACAGAGATCATTCTGTCATTTTTGAGATTGCATCCAAGTACTGCATTTTGGACTCTTTTGTTGACCATGATGGCTACTCCATTTCTTCTGAGGGATTCCTGCCTGCAGTAGTAGATATAATGGTCATCTGAGTTAAATTCACCCATTCAAGTCCATTTTAGTTCGCTGATTCCTAGAATGTCAACTTTCACTCTTGTCATCTCTTGTTTGACCACTTCCAATTTGCCTTGATTCATGGACCTGACATTCCAGGTTCCTATGCAATATTGCTCTTTACAGCATCAGTCCTTGCTTCTATCACCAGTCACATCCACAGCTGGGTATTGTTTTTGCTTTGGCTCCATCCCTTCATTCTTTCTGGAGTTATTTCTGCACTGATCTCCAGTAGGGTTTGGGGCATCTACTGACCTGGGGAGTTCCTCTTTCAGTATTCTATCATTTTGCCTTTTCATACTGTTCATGGGGTTCTCGGAGAAGGCAATGGCACCCCACTCCAGTACTCTTGCCTGGAAAATCCCATGGATGGAGGAGCCTGGTGGGCTGCAGTCCATGGGGCCACAAAGAGTTGGACATGACTGAGCGACTTCACTTTGACTTTTCACTTTCATGCATTGGAGAAGGAAATGGCAACCCACTCCCGTGTTCTTGCCTAGAGAATCCCAGGGATGGGGGAACCTGGTGGGCTGCCTTCTATGGGGTCGCAAGAGTCAGACATGACTGAAGCGACTTAGCAGTAGCAGCAGCAGCAGCATGGGGTTCTCAAGGCAAGAATACTGAACTGCTTTGCCATTCCCTTTTCCAGTGGACCACATTGTGGCAGCATCTCGGCCGCCTCCCCTGACCTTGGACATGGGATAGCTCCTCTCAGCCGCACTCTGCGGCCATGCTCTGCTTTGCTGGAGCAGCCGTAAATAGATACCCCACGTCCAAGGTAAGAGAAACACAAGTTAGACGGTAGGTGTTGCAAGAGGGCATCAGAGGGCAGACACACTGAAACCATAATCACAGAAAACTAGTCAATCTAATCACACTAGGATCACAGCCTTGTCTAACTCAATGAAACTAAGCCATGCCCTGTGGAGCTACCCAAGATGGCAGGCATGGTGGAGAGGTCTGACAGAATGTGGTCCACTGGAGGAGGGAATGGCAAACCACTTCAGTATTGACTCCATAGTCAAATATTATTTGATCACATATGCCTGGGTTTGTTTCTGTGTTCTCTATAGTGTCTCATGGGCCTGTATATCTATTTTTATGCCACTACCATACTAATTACTGTAGCTTTGTAGCATGTTTGACATAAAAGAAAAAAAAAAAACAAACCTGTGATACCTTTGGCTATATTCTTTCTCAGAAATGCTTTGCCTATTTGGGGTCTTTCGTGGTTCCATTCAAATTTGACATTTTTTTTTCTATTTGTGTAAAAAATACCTTTGGTATTTTGATGGGGACACATTAAATCAATGGAATGTTTGAATATATGCACATTTTTAATAATATTAATTTTTTGATCCATGAACGTTTGACATATTTCCATTTGTATCTTCTATATTTTTACGTTAAAGGCTTGTAGTTTATTGTACAGATAATTCATTTCCTTTGTTAAATTTACTTCTAAATAATCTTATCAATAATTTTATTTTCTGATGCTATTGTGAATGGCATAGTTTGCTCTATTTTCTTTTCAGCTATTTTTTTTTTTTTAAATAGCAAGGCCAGCATTACCCTGATAGCCAAAGTCAGATCAGAACACTACAATAGAGTAAACTTATGGATCAACTTGCCTAATGAATATAGATGCAAAAATCCTCAACAAAATATTAAGTAGAATTCAGTAACACACTACAGGGATCATACAGCATTATCCAGTGATATTTATCCCTGGAATGCAAAGATGACTCAAAATAACAAATCAACAAAAGTAACCCACCACAGTAATAGAATGAAAGATAAAAAATCATAAGATCATCTCAATAAGTTCTGTTCAGTTTAGTCACTCAGCCGTGCCTGACTCTTTGCCACCCCATGGACCATAGCTCGCCAGGTATTCCTGTCTATTGCCAACTCCTGGAGTCCACCCAAACTCATGTCCATTGAGTCGGTAATGCCATCCAACCATCTCATCCTCCTGCCATCCCCTTCTCCTCCTCCCCTTCAATTGTTCCCAGCATCAGGGTCTTTTCAAATGAGTCAGCTCTTTGCATCAGGTGGCCAAAGTATTGGAGTTTCAGCTTCAGCATCAGTCCTTCCAATGAACACTCAGGATTGATGTCCTTTAGGATGGACTGGTTAGATCTCCTTGTAGTCCAGGGAACTCTCAAGAGTCTCCTCCAACACCACACTTCAAAAGCATCAATTCTTTGGCTCTCAGCTTTCTTTATAGTCCAATTCTCATATCCATAAAAGACTACTGGAAAAACCATAGCCTTGACCAGACAGACTTTTGTTGGCAAAGTAATGTGTCTGTCTCTGCTTTTCAATATGCTGTCTAGGTTGGTCATAACTTTCCTTCCAAGGAGTAAGTGTCTTTTAATTTCATGGCTGCAGTCACCATCTGCAGTGATTTTGGAGCCCAAAAAATTTAAGTCTGCCACTGTTTCCACTGTTTCCTCATCTATTTCCCATGAAGTGAAGGGATCAGATGCCATGATCTTCGTTTTCTGAATGTTGAGCTTTAAGCCAGCTTTTCACTCTCATCTTTCACTTTCATCCAGAGATTCTTTACTTCTTCTTCACTTTCTGCCCTAAGGGTGCTGTCATCTGCATATCTGAGGTTATTGATATTTCTCCCAGCAA
This sequence comes from Budorcas taxicolor, assembly GCF_023091745.1. Taxonomy (NCBI): domain Eukaryota; kingdom Metazoa; phylum Chordata; class Mammalia; order Artiodactyla; family Bovidae; genus Budorcas; species Budorcas taxicolor. The sequence goes on along the minus strand of NC_068923.1, from coordinate 63,256,297 downwards.
TCTTGATTCCAGCTTGAGCTTCAACCAGCCCAGTATTTCTCATTATGTATTCTGCATATAAGTTAAATAAGCAGGGTGACAATATACAGCCTTGATGTACTCCTTTTCCTATTTGGAACCAGTCTGTTGTTCCATGTCCACTTCTAACTGTTGCTTCCTGACCTACATACAGATTTTTCAAGAGGCAGGTCAGATGGCCTGGTATTCCCATCTCTTTCAGAATTTTCCACAGTTTATTGTGATCCACACAGTCAAAGGCTTTGGCATAGTCAATAAAGCAGAAATTGATGTTTTTCTGGAACTCTCTTGCTTTTTCAATGATCCAGCAGATGTAGGCAATTTGATCATCTCAATAGGAGTAGAAAATGCTTTGGCAAAGTACAATACTCTTTCAAGGTAAAAACCCTCATTCATTAAGTATAGAATGAATATACCTTAATATAATTATTTTAAAATATGTACAATAAACCCATAGCTAACATCATACTCAACAGTTAAAACAAGATCAAGAATAAGATCAAGAATAAGACATGTTTGCCCTCTACCTTGAGCAATGAGGCTGATAAAGCAATAAAAACATCTAAATTGGAAAGGGAGAAGTAAAAATGTCTTTATTTTCAGGTTTTGTAATCTTAAATATAGAAGATCCTAAAGACTCAACTGTAAAACTCGGATCTAATCACCAGTTCAGTAAAATTGTAAGATATGAAATCAACACAGAGGAAGAAATTGCATTTCTACACATTCATAGTGAAATGATTGACTTTGGATATTTTGCAACCAGGGCACCTTTATTTTTAACTAAAATCTTCAATACTAACATGTTAATATAAATGTTCCATGTTTCTGGATACCTTATATCAGCTTTCATGCAAGACATTATTTTGAAGGAAACTTGTATGAAAAATGCCCTTGTAAACAGTGTCTGCTCCAAGACATAGTATAGATTTGTTTCCAAACCAGAAGTAAAATATAGTGACTCCTTCCAAAATAAAAATTGTACAGGTTAGTTAGTGTCCCCCTTAATATATTGAGAATTTCTAAGCTCAGAGTTTCTTAATTGTGATAGTACACTGTGTATGCACTCTCCTCCTGGACTGCTCCAAATGCTTCCATTGAACTTGAGAGGACAACAGGGGCCAAAGTAAGCATGATGTTTATGTTACCTGTACTGCCATCAGTAACAAAATGTTTTTGATCTAGGATTCTTGTCTTCTTTCAGCATTTATAGAACTGTAGCAAGATACAAAACTTGTTTTAGATCTTTCACAGTTGTTGACATAAAAATTTTCAAATTGGCAAAGTATAATAAATTATAAAGATTATTTATTATTCAGATGTGGAGACTGAGGAACCTATCTAATTGGTTTGCCAAAACCACTTAAAAATAACCCACTTGATGTTTGTTTCTACCAGACAATCCTTAGTATAATTAAATTCTCTTCTCTTCAATGAATATTTCTCCTTTCTCCTCTATTCTCAAAACTATACTCACTTGTCTTCTTTCTCATTCTCACTGACCTTGCCTTTTACATTTTTGAAAAACAGAAACCATTCCTCACTCCTTCAACCTCTAATATCTGGATCTGTTCATACACAGTTCTTTACTCTCACATTCAACAGACTTCTTACTTCAATTGTAAGACCAGCACTTTCACTTGCAACTAAATCCTATTTTCTCATTTAGTGAAGGAAGTGATCAAATTAAAACTGGCTTGTCACTTACAGCTGTAATTAATGACTTTTTCTACTGAATAATTCCTAACAGTATCACTATATGCACAATATATACAATCTTAAAATAATAACTTACATTTTACCTAAGAGTCATTCCATTATGCTCCCCATTTCATAACTTCTCCAGCATAATTTACCCATGAACTATAGGGGTTTGCTGTGGTGGTCAGTTGCTAAGTCACGTCTGACTCTAACAACCTCTTGGACTGTAACCTACCAAGCTTCTCTGTCCATGGGGTTTGCCAGGCAAGAATACTGGAGTGGGCTGTCATTTCCTTCTCTAGGGGATCTTCCCAACCCAGGAACTGAGCTGGGATCTCTGGAAATGCAGGCAGATTTTTTATTGACAGAGCTATCAGGGAAGTCCCCTTGAACTGTAGAGGTCCACTTCTAAACAGATACTTTTCACTTGTAAATAATACAGTACACTGTCCTTGGTTGGTTGAATCCTCAGATGACTAAACTCTGCTAATTTGGAGAGCAACTGCAAATTATACTCAGATTAATCCCCTTGTTCAGTGATCAGCTGCACTTTATTTGTTTTCTAATCAATTTAATCATCGATAGTCTATTAGAATATAACTTGTTAAAGTCATCAATAAACTCACATTACTAGAAGCAATTATTTCAGAATCTTCTTCTATCTTGTTGTTATCTTACCAATGATATAGCTCATCTTTTCGGAGATAATTTCACTTGATTGTTAGGATACTGTATTCAATATTTAATTTCCCCCTTAATTAACCAATGCTTCTTAATCACCTTTACTGCTGCTGCTGCTGCTGCTATGTCACGTCGGTCATGTCCGACTCTGTGCGGCCACAGAGACGGCAGCCCAACAGGCTCATTTGTCACTGAGATTCTCCAGGCAAGAATACTGGAGTGGGTTGCCATTTCCTTCTCCAATGCATGATAGTGAAAAGTGAAAGTGAAGTCGCTCAGTCGTGTCCAACTCTTAGCGACCCCATGGACTGCAGCCCACCAGGCTCCTCCGTCCATGGGGTTCTCCAGGCAAGAGTACTGGAGTGGGTTGCCATTGCCTTTTCCAAATCACCTTTGCTGCTTCTCATCAATTCCCAAATCTCAATACTTGGATCTCTTCTAAACATAATCCCTTTATGATTATATACAGTCTCATGAATTTAAATACTCTCTGTATGATGATAACCTCCATTTTATTTATTATTTTTAAAAATCTCTATCATAGGCTTCTCCGTCTAATCTCTGCCTTGTAAAATTGAATGCTGGCGTTGAGGGTTGGAGATTCTACATGTGAACTGGGAATACGTAAACATTTAGTCCACAGTATGGAGAAGGCAATGGCAACCCACTCCAGTACTCTTGCCTGGAGAGTCCCAGGGACGGGGGTGCCTGGTGGGCTGCCATCTCTGGGGCCGCACAGAGTCGGACACGACTGAAGCGACTTAGCAGCAGCAGCAGCAGTAGCTGCTGCCTTTTAAAAAATACTTATGTTTCAATTTTTGATCCTTTTGAAGTTTTAGGAGCAGTTTAAGACTCCTCCTAAACTTTGTGACTTGAGATTATCTCTTTCTGCTTTGTCAGTATTTTTATTTAGTGTGTGTGTGTGTGTGTATGTTAAGTCACTTCAATTATGTGTGTTTTTGCCACCCTGTGGACTGTAGCCTGCCAGATTCCTCTCTCCATGCAATTTTTCAGGCAAAAACCAACTGGAGTGTGTTGCCATGCCTTCCTCCAGGGATCTTCTCAACTCAGGGATCAAGCCTGCCTCACTTATGTCTTCTGCATTGGCAGCCGGGTTCTTTACCACTACTGCCACCTGGGAAGGCCACTTACTAATATGCATTGATGCATTTTATATACATTTTCATTTTTAATCTATGTATTGCTTTCTATAATTGCTTCTTAAATTTATGTCATACTTAATATTTCCCCACTCCCAGATTAAAATTAAAAATAAATATTTAAGTACTCATAAAGTATTCTTTACTAAAAGAGCTGGTAGATCCCTCTAGCAAGTGATTTATAGTAGTGGCAATAGTAGTCATATGCTTTTGTTACTGACATTAACAATAATTCTTGATGTCTCTCCATTTACAGAGATTCTTGCTTTGGGACTAAACCATGTGTACTGTACACATATACACATTCAAATGCACGTACATGGTGCATGTTTGTATGTGCTTGTGCATATATTTTAGTCACCAATGGAAACTAGATTAACCCCCACTCGTTTATAAGTCCAAACTTATGACACTGCACACACACTAAGATGGTATGAAAAGATCATTACTGGTTTATTAATAATATAATGAAACTTTCTGGAGAGAGCAGAGTAACTCAGAAGCAAGTCTGGACATAATGTGAGAAAGTAATGAGAAAGGAGACTGGCTTGAACTTTTCATTGTTTAGGGATGGAGCCAGATGAAGCTTCCCTTGCACACAGTAAGGGGACTGCATGGTTTGAACTACCTGCTATTGCCAAAGAGAACACCCAAACTTTCTTATCAGCATACTAGATGTGGAACAGAAAGTGGAGTGTAAAGTGGGGTAGGTGATGCTGTGAGGCATAGAACTGTCAGCAGTCAAACATTAAAAAATGGAATCAGGCAGTAATTATTACAGTGTACATGTGTTGTTTTAGTTTTTCTATTTCTACTAGAAATTGCTTTTTTTTCTGAGAAAATTGATCATTTTGTCTGATTGTTATATTTGCTTTAGATTATTTCAAATTACTAAACATTTATTTACATAGTCATTTTCCCTTCTATCATTTGATCTTTAAATTCCTTTTGTTTTTCTGAGCAATTTGAATTTAGAGTCCTATATTTTGTGCATGTGCAAATTTGTCCCAACCTTCATAGCTTATGTTGCACATTTTTTTTTTAAGAATTACCTTTTCGATAGTTATACTATCATTCTGTTGCAGTATATATTTTTCTTTTACTTGTGTAATTCATTGTATTCATTTACTAGCATATTGAATTTTGTATTTAATATCTTTTCTAATTGTCTTTATTAGTACTTAAAGCTATGGGTTTTCCTCTGGGCATAACTAAATTAAATTAAGTAATTTATTTTAAAGTCCATTACCAATATGATTTTAAGTATGCTAATGATATTTTCTTATGTTTCCTACTTTAAAATAATTTGGCTAGATTAGGAAGAGGAAGCATTATTAAATGTCACTAAATGAAGCAGAAAACCTTCACAATATAGGTAGCTACAGAAGATTGTAAAGCACATACCAATTTTATCTTAACTTATTGGAACAGAATTGATAACCTAAAATATGAAGTAATATGTAAAAATCTGTAATGACTAAGTGAAATAAAGTGAATACTGGCAATACCAAAACATGAACGTTGTTCATGTATAAAAAAATAGATAGGCTTAATTTGAATATCTGATGAAATCAAGCAGCAAAATGTTGATTTCTAATTATGAATAATATATTTCCAACACTTGTCTTTGGCTGAAATTAGTACAAGTTCTTTTGAGCTTGATACACACATGTGAAAAATCATGTGAAATTGATTTCTATTTATGATGAACTGCTTAAAGCAATGTGATAGAATTTTATTAAAATTAACTTATAATGCTTTGTCTCTTGTATTCTCACAACCATATTACTGGTGAAACATTGCTCAGGTTTTATACTCATTTTTAAAATTTTACGTAAAAAATGTTTGCACATAAGAAGTACTTTGAAACAAGAAGTATCTTACAGTGGCTTGAGAACTGTCCTGTGTCTTAAAAACAGGTTCATTTGCCTGTCTGTCCAATGGAAGTCATGTAAATGCTGCTGCTGCTGCTGCTGCTGCGTCGCTTCAGTCGTGTCCGACTCTGCGATCCCAGAGATGGCAGCCTACCAGGCTCCGCCATCCCTGGGATTTTCCAGGCAAGAACACTGGAGTGGGTTGCCATGTCCTTCTCCAATGCATGAAAGTGAAAAGTGAAAATGAAGTTGCTCAGTCGTGTCCGACTCCTAGTGACCCCATGGACTGCAGCCTACCAGGCTCCCATCCATGGGATTTTCCAGGCAAGAGTACTAGAGTGGGGTGCCATTGCCTTCTCCGCATGTAAATGCTACCTACATATAATCAGGCATGGTATCTTTTCATCTTAAAGTGAGTTGAGGAATGCCCTAAATTTATCATTACTTAAACCATATTCTTGTATTCTATTAAATGCCACTTCACTTTCAATGTTATTTTTACTCACCACCCCCCACTACTTCTCTTTTCCTCATACTCAAGTATGGTTTCTCACCTAACTAGCCTGGCACACTTGACAAATGATTTCTGAGTCTAGCCTTTGTATTCATCAGTACAGTTTCTTTTAACTTGCTCTCCTGTGTATCCTCATGCATGCTGTATACTTTTTGGTCTGTTCCCTTTTTATCCATAAGATTTATAAATTTTGCTGCTTCTTCATTTTTCATTGCATTGCTTGATAGTTTGTTTTCCTCTAAACTATCAGTGTTTCTCAGCTGCATACTCTTGCATCTGCATTCTAATTAAAGTTATGCATTGATGTGATCTTGGTTTCCTTGGGTAGTACATCACTAAAGTGAAGAGTAGTTAGATAGTGAATGGTCCCAAAGCATTTTAGAAAATATGTCGCTCCTTGAAATAACTTCATTTACAGCAATTTGCTTGTGTCATTACTCTGTAATACAAACTGAAGTATACCTAGGCTTTTGAAAAAGAGATAAGAGTAAAAGATAAATGAATAAAAATGAATCACAGTAATGTTTTCCTATATTCAAACTAGGATCACTTTTTCCTAATATGTATTTATTTTAAAAATGTTCCCTAGAATGAAGTTCTTCTTAAATCTTTTTTTCCCTTAATATTAATTAGTATATGCATTAAAGGAGCCAGGGTTTGAAACTTGAATGGATTAGATCAGTCTTGATTTATTTTCTGTCACTGTTGTACTAAGATGTTTACATCCAAATAGAAGATCCTGAAGGTCATTATTAAAGAAAACAAAATGCATATAGAGTAGCTTAACTTTTCTTTGAAAAATATAAGCAATGCCAGGGGTCTCTGTTATATGTGTGTGTATGTGTGTGTGTGTGTGTGTGTGTGTAGTGAGGCTGACAGTGGTGATATGGACAAGAACATAAGATTATAAGCCTTTTCTCCTGAGTTGCAAACAAAATTTGACAGGATGTTATACTTTTAGCCTCTAATATTTGCACAATTATTCTGAAATCATATTTGGTTATTGTGTACTTTCTATTAATCATAGTCTCACTATAAATGCACAAGGTATAGCAAAATTGTATGTTAGAGACTCAAATACCAGAAGCCAAGTAAGAAAATAAACATTTATCTAATTAATGAAAATTTTCACTAACCACTAAATAGACTAATTTTGTGTATATGTGTGTGTGAATGAGATTAACTCTCAGTTTATTCTAAGATAAGTGAAAATGAGAACAAATTAAGTATCAAGGAGTGAATTTGGCAGAATAAATGGAAAAAAAGCTTTGATAATATGGGGCTTGGAGAATGGCCCAAATTTAGGAGTTTGGAGACAAGAATGAAATATTTAAAAGAATGGATTGATAATCAATAAAGGCAATTTGAAGTTGAAGAGATAAGTTCTATTGCATAATTGGCTTGAAAGTGGGGTGATATTAAGTGCAAATATCCAAAGTAACAATGTAAATGACATTAAAGTATAAAATCTAGAATTTGTTTCAAGGAATTTCAAGTATAGTCTAAAACTACACCCTTTTCATCTACTCTCCCATCCCATAAACCTCACTTTTTTCCTTTCAAATCAATAATATTTTCCCCAGAGTACATTTTATTAGTTCTCAATTCTAAAGAAGTCCAGATACTTTATCCTCTTCCTACCTTTTTTTCTCATGTAAACATTCAATCCATATTTCAATTCTCAATTCTCCCACTAGTCTTCCTGAACCAGTCTTACCCACAGTGGCAAATTCCTCCTCTAAACCACTAGAATATACCCACTCTAACTTTGGTCTATAATCAACAGGATAGTAAGATTTTCAAAGAAAAAGTATTTGCTTACATTAAAAGTATCCCTTACATTATTCTTTGCTATGATAACTATAAAGTATTCAAGTAATATTACATTGATCAACTAGTGAGGGATAACAGTGATTAAGGCTATTGGATCAATTTTTTGTTTATTTTGTTCGTATCTCTTTATTGGTTGCTGGGTGATTCCAGAAGGAAACAACTCTGTCTGTATTTTTTTCATATTACAAATTCAGTGTAAGTAATGATCTAGGTAAATCCCTAATATCACCCAATAACATCTTCTGTGAGTTACATATTATTTTCATCCATCTATTTCTATTTAAAAATACCCCAACAACATTTATCATAAAGTATCTATTTACTCATTATGTTCAATATATAGAATTTTTAAAAATAACACCATTGTTACCTCGTTTGTGTGTGTAATGAGCAATGTTGATTATACATTACTTTGAGCATGAGATTTTCAATAGAAATTGACAATTTATAGTAATTATGTATAAATGTTTCCAAGAAGATCTGAGTTTTAATGAAAGATATATTGGGAGAAATGTATCTTGTAGCTTTTTAGTATGAAAAGAATATGATCATTTATATTCCAGTTCAGACTCTGAACACCTTCCTGGGCTTTCGACTCTTAGCACTGTCCCCTTAAATAAATCCAAGGTTGCTGCTGAAGTCCTGTGTCTTTCACCCTTTTGTTTGACTTCAACTCCCCCCCCAAACCCCTGCACCCATTTCTGCTTTAAACACCTTCTTCTGATCTTGTCATAAGGTAAAAAGCTTTTTATCCTCTTTAAAAAGTTCACATCAAAGCTCTATTTCATGAACTTTCTCCTGTATCATCACTTCTTCTTATAAAAAAATCAAACAAACAAAACTATATTAATCTCCATGCCTCCACATTTCTAAATTCTCCTTATTTCAATCCCCCCCCTTTTTTTCAAAAATAAATTGATCCTTACTGTAAAATAGTTTTTCTATCATATTTTTATATTTATTTTGGTTATACTAATAAGTTTCAATGTAAGTCAATATAGGATCTATATGAACCCCATCAGTTCAGTTCAGTTCAGTCACTCAGTTGTGTCCAACTCTTTGCAACCCAATGAATTGCAGCACGCCAGACCTCCCTGTCCATCACCAACTCCCGGAGTTCACTCAAACTCATGTCCATCGAGTTGGTGATGCCATCCAGCCATCTCATCCTCTATCGTTCCCTTCTCCTTCTGCCCCCAATCCCTCCCAGCATCAGAGTCTTTTCCAATGAATCAACTCTTGGCATGAGGTGGCCAAAAGTACTGGAGTTTCAGCTTTAGCATCAGTCCTTCCAAAGGACACCCAGGACTGATCTCCTTTACAATGGACTGGTTGGATCTCCTTGAAGTCCAAGGGACTCTCAAGAGTCTTCTCCAACACCACAGTTGAAAAGCATCAATATGAACCCCATAAAGCACCTAAAAACATGTAGCATACTATACAGATAAGAATGATTTTCCCATCTGGAAATACAGTGTATCCTGTTTTCTATTTGGTAACTTTTCTTGCTTATACTAGTTAATACTATATTAAAATTGTCAGCATTTTCACATGTACTAAAATACCTATACATAAATATGACTTTTGATTTTGAAAAAATTACAGTTTTTGTGTATGAAGTGAAGTGAAAGTTGCTCAGTCATGTCTAAATCTTTGCGACCCCATAGACTATACAGTCCATGGAATTCTCCAGGCCAGAATACTGGAGTGGGTAGCCTTTCCCTTCTCCAGGGGATCTTCCCAACCCAGAGATTGAACCCAGGTCTCCCGCGTTACAGGCGGATTCTTTACCAGCTGAGCCACAAGGGAAGCCCTTTTATGTATGAGGTGAATAAAAGTAGATGAACTGTACGTTCCAAGGTACTAACTTGTGCGACAGAAAATGAGAAATTCTGTCCACCTTAGTGTCTTAATGTCAAATTATTCTTCTCCACTAGATCATTCTCTTTAACATAAAACATGTTATTTCACCAACCTGAAAATCATTCACATTGTTATTTCAGTCATTAAATTATAGTACCAAATCTCCCTTCCTTTTCTGAGTGATTTTTTAAAATTATCTAGATTCATTGTCTAATTCCTCTCCTCCATCTCTTCTTGAATAGCATCATTTAGTCCATAGATATCACTCTTGCAAGATCATCAATGAGGTTTATCTTCCTAAATTTATTCAATTCTCCCTGCTTATCTTACTTGTCCCATCAGCTGTATTTGACACAGTTGATACCTCCACCATCATTAAAACATTTCTTCATTTTGTTTTCAAGGTTTTATATGCTCCTGGCTTTTCTACTCAATTGATTTCTCTTTTGTGTCTTTCCTCCTAGGTCCTCATCACAAGCCCAAAGATCATGTCTCATTGTTGGACTGACATATATCTTAGTATTTGATCTTTCCCTGTCGCTATTGACTTGTGCTCCCTGCATGATCTCATGAGGTCTTGGGATTGAAGATAACATCTATACTCTGACAACTTCTAAATTTACAGATCTCTGTGAAATTTATATTCTGTATTCAGATGGACAGTTAATAGCACTATTTGTGTAGCTCAGTTCAGTTCAGTTGCTCAGTTGTGTCCAACTCTTTGTGACCCCATGAATCGCAGCACACCAGGCCTCCCTGTCCATCACCAAATCCCGGAGTTCACTCAAACTCACGTCCATCGAGTCAGTGATGCCATCCAGCCATCTCATCCTCTGTCGTCCCCTTCTCCTCCTGCCTCCAATCCCTCCCAGCATCAGAGTCTTTTCCAATGAGTCAACTCTTCCCATGAAGTGGCCAAAGTACTGGAGTTTCAGCTTTAGCATCATTCCTTCCAAAGAAATCCCAGGGCTGATCTCCTTCAGAATGGACTGGCTGGATCTCCTTGCAGTCCAAGGGACTCTCAAGAGTCTTCTCCAACACCACAGTTCAAAAGCATCAATTCTTCAGCGCTCAGCCTTCTTCACAGTCCAACTCTCACATCCATTCATGACCACAGGAAAAACCATAGCCTTGACTAGACAGACCTTAGTGGGTAATGTCTCTGCTTTTGAATATGCTGTCTAGATTGGTCATAACTTTTCTTCCAAGGAGTAAGTGTCTTTTAATTTCATGGCTGCAATCACCATCTGCAGTGATTTTGGAGCCCCAAAAAATAAAATCTGACACTGTTTCCACTGTTTCCCCATCTATTTCCCATGAAGTAATGGGACCGGATGCCTAGGGAATCTCAGATTTTCTAAGACCACATTTCCAGTGTTCTTCCAACATAACAACCCTATAGTGTTCCCTCTCATAAGGACTAGTAACTCCACGTTTCCAGAGATGATAACTGCTAAGAAATGTGCGAATACAGTGCCAATTTTTGGAAGTAGAAGAGAGATAATATAGTTATTTTTACATAAGAGGCACTCAGTGAAGATTGATTGGTTTATTATAACATAACTCTGACAAGTAAATTCTCCATTGCTGAAAATAAGCTTTATGAAGAAAGTTTTAGGTCTGTTTTGTTCACCTCAATATCATCTGTGGTTAGAAGACAAATACTCTTCAAAGTTATATGAATGAGCAATGATGATGACTCACTTTTTAATGAAAATATTTAAGAAAAATTCACTTACACATAATTTATTTTTATCAGCACAGTCCTCTTTTCTGTGACAACCTAATGCAAGACAATTGCCTTTTCAACATTTCTAACCTTCAGATATTGGCATATAATTGTTTTTTCCCCATAGGCCCCTCCTTTTTAATCAACACTTTCTCATTGCCTCTAACTATTCCCCTATGAAATTCTTAATTTTTAATTTACAGTGTTGCATATGTATGTGCATAAACTAAAATGTGCATATGCTTATGTATTCATGTGCAGTGTGGAGAGCAGAAAAAAAATTGGAGAGACAGTATTCTTTAGGAAGGGAAATAAATGCTGTTTGTAGCAGTTTTGAACAGGCCCTTGGATTTCACTTCCTTTCAATGAGTAAAATCAATAAAAACTGAATTCAATGTGGTAGGGGAGAAAAATGTGCTACCCCACAGTATCTTGTTAGTGTCTGGATTATTTCAAACTGAAAACATTCAAGGTCCCAAAGACAGCCAGAAACGTTGACCTCCCTCAACTGCCTAAAAGAATGTAGAGAGAGAATGTGTTCCAGGAAGGGAGCCATCACCATACATCACTGCAGTAAAATTTAGGTGTGGAAGGCATGAAGGAACCTACCTAAGTCTGTTAGAATCCATCTGTGTCGCACTGTGTCTGAATGGTCAAGTAAATAATTATTTACCAAACATTTGCTTTTTTGTCTCTATGTAAATTGCCTTCTTCATCTTTGAGGTCCCAAACCACTGTGACAACCTTCTCTCTTTTTGGCATTTAAAGTAAGATATTCAGCCATTTTGTTGAGTTACTCAGTATACTTGGGTCTCTTCCATGTACACATGGTATTAAACTTTTGTTTTAGTTTCCCCTTTTAACTTGTCTCATGTCAATTTAATTCTTAGTTCAGCCACAAGAACCTGGAAGGGTAGAGAAAAATTCTCTTTCTTCCTGACAATGTCATTTGACATCTTATGAGAGGGAACAAAATGAATTATCTGAAATATTCATTCATAGTCATTTTTTTGATGAAGAAGGCAAGATAAAGCACTATACAATGCACATTAATAATTTTACATTGGATTAATGGACCTTTACATTTCACAATGCAATGCCTTCAAATATCTTATCATTTGGTTTTAATTTTATGTAGATTATTTATGATATAATGTAGTTGAATTTTCAGGGTATATGGTTTTTAGTTTCTATGGAGTGTGTCATAAAGGCCCAACAATGTCAGGTGACCACTCACTCACACTTCCTACTAATGCATCAATGTTATCAATATATTTTAATATTTTATCTTTGCTCTGGCTTGAAATAAGCAATGCAGTAGACAGGATCAAATTTAGCTTTGTTTCATATGGCTATTCCTTGCTTCCAACTATAGTTGTTAAAGACATTCTCTCCCTCCCACTGATTAATCATCTTCTTTAAAATGAAGAAAATTGCCATCTATAGCAGGATTATGTGTATAAGTATTGCTTATTTTTGAAACTGTTTATATGTATATTAGTTCCACACTGTAGTTTTCTGGTAGGCTTTGAATTGAATTTGTAAATTTAGTTAAGGAAAACTGGCTCTTTATGTATTTTTAATCTCCTATGAAAAGAATCTATTATAGGAGATGCCATTAGGGCTCTACCTATATCATTTCAAATCCTTTCGCCAAGGGCATCTTTTCACTTTTTTGAATCTGTCCTCATTTCTCTGTGTTGAAGAGCTGTCCTCAGTTTGCCAGCATCCTTTGTGTTTGTATGTTTTGTACAAGTGAACAGGAATTTATGTCACAATTAGCAAATTATAACTGAAGCCTGGGAGGTCCTCACCTCTCAGCTGAGTATTAATACTCAGCTCTCTGACTACTGTTTGGGACACTTCCAAGATAAGACTTGCACTGTTTCCAAGGCACTCTTGTATGATTGAATCATTGGTACCCTCTCAGGGATTTAGCTGATATTTCCTTGCTTGACTCTTCTCATTCTGTTCTATTTTCTTCTCTTCTACTAAGTTTTCCTGGGAACTAATAAATTACTTCCACACAAATCTCCCTCTCAGGGTTGACTTCCATGAAGCCCAGCCTAAGACATATTATTAAGGAAACTAATTTTGGTTATATTGATATCAGGCAGTATATTAATCAAGCCAAGAAAGAGTTTATTAATATATGTTATAATCAACCAATATGTAACTTATTAATCCACCATAATTATTGTCAAACTACAAAGATTTTGGTTGTGTTCTATAAACTAGGGATATAAGAATGAAGACAATAGGTGTAGTTTCTGTTTTTATGCATTTTCCATTCCATTTGGGAGAGGCATTAAAATAACTAAATACATGTATACACACATACATACATACTTCCATAAATCAATAAAAGGAGAGGATGAAAAATACTCTAGTGACGAATGCTGTGTAGAAAATCAAGGCAGAACATGATAGAAAAGGAGAGGGTGGGATGATTTGGGAGAATGGCATTCTAACATGTATACTATCATGTAAGAATTGAATCGCCAGTTTATGTCTGACACAGGATACACCATGCTTGGGGCTGGTGCATGGGGATGACCCACAGAGATGTTATGGGGAGGGAGGTGGGAGGGGGGTTCATGTTTGGGAATGCATGTAAGAATTAAAGATTTTAAAATTAAAAAAAGAAAAAAAAAGATAAGGAGGGCTATTTCTGATTTAGTAGTCAAAGAATAACTCTCTAAGGGAGCTAGGTTATACTGAAGTTAAATTCTAAAATGATAGTCTAAACATCTGAAGATCAAAGATGAACATTCACCATCCTTGATACCAGAGGGGACAGCTGATACAATGGCCCTAACACAGAAAAGAATTTTTCCAGAAAATAAATAAATAATGATGTGGCTAGAATGTTTTGAATAGAATGAGTGACAAAGGAAATTAAAAAAAAAATCATATGTGAGAGGTCATCTGAGTCATTGTTGTCCAGGACCTTAAAAGTCGTATCAAGTACCTTTTTGTGAGTATGCTAGAAAGATTTTAGATATTTGAACAGAGAACTGACTTGATTTGATTTTAATGGAAAGATATATAAATGGTTCTAAAACGATATCTTATGTTTGGTTCTTTAGGGAAAAAAAATGAGAGAAGCAGGACTGAACTAAGGGAGAATTTAGACTGTAGTAAATTTGCAGCAAAGTCTTCGGACAATCCCACATGGAACTTGGGAACTGGCCCTTCTCAGCTGTCCCAAAGTTGACAGTGATATTTCTACCTTTGTATTCTCAGAGCAGAAAGCTCTGAAAGCAAGACACCTATTTTTGGCTAAAGGCAGTGATAAAAGAGGAACATAACCCTAAGCCACCAATTGCCCATGTTCTAAGCAGCTAGGGAAAATAAATGTCATAGTTAGAAGGGGAATCCAGGCAGCACAGCAGAGCATGTGCTACACTTGAAAATAACAGGAATATGGAGATTATAGTGGCCCAGGTAGGGGATGATAGTTAACTGGCCAAGTGCAATATCAGGATTAGTGGAGTCAACTATTACATTTGAGATATATTTTGAACCAAATTCTAACTATTTTGCTGATAGATTTGGCAGAGTCGATAAAGAAAAGAAAAGGTGACTCAGTTCTTCCTCTTTCTTTTCTTTATTCCTAAGCAATAGGATGAATGATGGTGTGTTGTTGTTGTTCAGTTGCTAAGTCCTGTCTGACTCTTTGCCATACCATGGACTGCAGAATGACATATTTCCCTGTCCTTCACTGTCTCTCAGAGTTTGCTCAAACTCATGTCCATTGAATCAGTGATGCTATCCAATCATCTCATTCTCTGTCACCCCTTCTCCTTCTGTCTTCAATCTTTCTCAGCTTCAGGGTCTTTTCCAATGAGTTGGCTCTTCACATCAGGTGGCCAAAATATTGGAGTTTATGAATCAGTCATTCCAATGAATATTCAGGGTTTATTTCCTTTAGGATTGACTTGTTTGATCTCCCTGCTACCCAAGGAACTCTCAAGAGTATTCTCCAGCACCACAAGTTGAATGATGATGTAATGATATGGGGGAAAAAAACCAAAAAACAAAAAACAAAGATTATCAGAAACAAAAGTTGATAGAGGGAAATCAAAAGTTTAAGATATTCTGTACTTTACATGTAAGAATTAAAGATTTTAAAATTAAAAAAATAAAAAACTATAAAAAAAATTAAAAAAAATAAAAATAAAAAAATAAATGCACATTGTATATCCAATATCAAGTATTCATTGTATCATGCAAATTTTGAATTTAGGGAAGCAGTTAAAGATATATATATGGGAGTCACCACATATAAACGGTATTTAAAATCATGGAACTAGATAATGACCTAAAGTAATGCTTTACATGCTTTTTTTTTAAAACAGCACTAAAAAGTATTTTATGACTTAAACCATATTCATGTATAGAAAATGAAATAAAATTTTCACAGAATTGTGTGCACTGGTTATACAGGATTGAATATTTGAAAGTACTCACAAGGAGTCACAGATTGATTACTTATTAAAGCTTTAGTAAAGTTAAAAAATGCAATACAACTCCAGAAAGAATACACAGGCAATTATTGGTGACCTGAGAGATTTCCAGCCATAGCTCCCCAGGATCCTCTCTAGGCTGCAAAGGAGGCATTTTATCTTTGGTTTATGAACCATCGAGTGATGCACATGAAATCTGTTTTAGGGAAGCCC
Source organism: Budorcas taxicolor (assembly GCF_023091745.1). Lineage (NCBI taxonomy): Eukaryota > Metazoa > Chordata > Mammalia > Artiodactyla > Bovidae > Budorcas > Budorcas taxicolor. The sequence goes on along the minus strand of NC_068923.1, from coordinate 63,240,242 downwards.
ATGAAACAGTTTCTATTCTAAGACACCTCTTATACCTCATCGATCACTTTCCAAGGCAAATTGTAGAACCAGTGAAGTCAAGAATAAGCTATCGATTTATATATTGGTAAATGATATACAAAAGTTTGTCATGGGTGCTTTTGTTACCTGACAAAATTTGGGAATAGATACCTATTTGGAGTGGAGCAGAAACTGGTAAATGACTCAAAAACTGGGGCAGTGGATCATATCTTTGAAACTGAATTTCCCTAAAGAGGAGCAAGAAATATGGAAATATATTAATTAGGTCATGAGGATCAGAGAGTGTATTTTACAGGCCTAAATAACAGTGTGCCTATATGAACTCTGAATGCAGAGTTCCAAAGAATAACAAGGGGAAATAAGAAAGCCTTCTGAAGTAATCATTGAAATGAAATAGAGGAAAATAATAGAAGGGGAAAGGATAGAGGTCTCTTCAACAAAATTAGAGATAACAAGGGAACATTTCATGCAACAATGGGCACAATAAAGGACAGAAATTGCACGCACCTAACAGGAGAAGATGATATTAAGAAAAGGTGGCAACAATACACAGAATTATACAAAAAAAGAACTTAATGACCCAGATAACCACACTGGTTTGATCACTCATCTAGAGGCAGACATCCTGGAGTGTGAAGTCAAGTGGGCCATGAGAAGAATCACTATAAACAAAGCTAGTGCATGTGATGGAATTCCAGCTGAGCTATTTCAAATGCTGAATATGATGTTGTTAAAGTGCTGCATTCAATATGCCAGCAAATATGGAATCTCAGCAGTGGTCATGGGACTGGAAAAGGTCATTCTAGTCCCAAAGAAAGGCAGTGCAAAAGAATATTCAAACTATCCCACAATTGCATGCATCTCCCATGATAGCAAAGTAATGGTCAAAACTCTCCAAGCTGGGCTACAATGGTACTTGAACTGAGAACTTCCAGATGTTCAAGCTCAATTTAGAAAAGACAGAGAACCAGAGATCAAATTGCCGACATCCATCAGATCATAGAAAAAGCATGAGAATTCCAAGAAAATATCTACTTCTACTTCAATGCTAAAGCCTTTGACTGTGTGGATCACAACAAACTGTGGAAAATTCTAAAGAAATGGAAATACAAGACCACATAACCTGCATCATGAGAAATCCGTATTCAGGTCAAGAAGCAACAGTGAGAACCAGATGTGGAATAATGGGGTGGTTCAAAATTGCACACGTGAAGCTGTATATTGTCACCCTGCTTATTTAACTTACATGCAGAGTACTCTATGTGAAATGCTGGGCTGGATAAAGCACAAGTTGGAATCAAGCTTTCCAGGAGAAATATCAATAATCTCAGATATGCAGATGACACCACCCATATGGCAGAAAGCAAAGAGGAACTAAAGAGCCTCTTGATGAAAATGAAAGAGAAGAGTGAAAAAGCTGGCTTAAAACTCAGCATTCAAAAAACTAAGATCATGGCCCATCACTTCATGGCAAATAGATGGGAAAACAATGGAAACAGTAAGAGACTATTTTCTTTGGCTCCAGAATCACTGCAGATGGTGACTGCAGCCATGAAATTAAAAGAAGCTTGCTCCTTGGAGGAAAAGCTATGACAAACCTAGACAGCATATTAAAAAGCAAAGACATTACTTTGCCTACAAATGTCCATCTGGTCAAAGCTATGGTTTTTCCAGTAGTCATGTATGGATGTGAGAGTTGGATTTAAACAAAGCTGAGTGCTGAAGAATTGATGCTTTTGAACTGGAGTGTTGGAGAAGACTCTTGAGAGTCACTTGAACTGCAAGGAGATCCAACCAGTCAATGCTAAAGGAAATCAGTCCTGAATATTCATTGGAAGGACTGATCCTGAAGCTGAAGCTCCAATACTTTGGCCACCTTATGCAAAGAAATGACTCATTAGAAAAGACCGTGATGCTGGGAAAGATTGAAGGCAGGAGGAGAAGGGGACAACAGAGGATGAGATAGTGGGATGGCATCACCGACTTGATGGACATGAGTTTGGGCAAGCTCTGGGAGCTGGTGATGGGAAAGCGAAATCTGGCATGCTGTGGTACTTGGGGTTGCAAAGAGTCGGACACGACTGAGCAACTGATCTGAATGAACTGAACTATATGATAAGGGAAATAATGCAATTAAAGAAAACTTTTGGTGGTTTAAGAGTTAAAAGGGAATGCCTAGAAAAGACCTATAGAAGGCAAAAGAATGTATTAGCCAGATAATAACGTGAGGTCCTTATATGGGACCAAGGGTAGTTTATCCATTTCAATAGGAAGCAGACAGAGTATGTGACAACAGAAATAAAAACAGTACAACGCCTGGTTTAAAGTGAGAACATTCTCTGGTGACTTCTGATTTCTCAGATGTGCTTGCTCCATGAGAAAGACGTAGAGACAAGGATTATCACATCTGAAGAGAGAGGTATGATATAAAATATTTATCTGAGAGAGTGTGAGCAGTATGATGCAAAATATTTATCTGAGATAGTGTGAGAATAAAAATAAAATAGGTTTCAAAGTAGCACTGAGGGCCCACATGAGATTTCTTAAAGACAGACCAGATGGATGTGTGTTTCTCTACAGACATTTTCTACTGTTTGAGCATAAGTAAAATGTTATTCGAGGGCTGTTTATAACTGGGGTTAACCATCTGCTGGAGAAGTGTGGTGGAAGGAGAGACAAGTTCAAAGTGTATATCCAAATGTGAGTGGAATTTTCCAATCTACACTGAGTCAGGAGGAAAATAAGAATGTGAGGTTAGAGCAGACAGGGAAAACAAAGCATAAACTTTGAATGCAATGGAATAATGTGTGGAGTGGGGACTTTACAGCAAGTGAACTCTGAAGATACAGTTACTGATGGTGACAGAAACAATAGTATTACTGTTGGATAAGATATGAAGAAGGCAAAGCCAATTGGGATTGAGGTAATTAAAACATGAGATCTTAGAGTACTAGAAAGATTATCTACATGGATTTTGACATCTTCAAGAATGTAGACTGAGATTAGAGGGTGGAGGAAAAGCAGATATGACTTACTTCTTGAAGTAAATCTGAAAGAGAAAAGCAAATATCATATATTAAGGCATATATATGGAATGTAGAAAAAAATGGTACTGATGAACCTGTCTGCAGGGCAGCAACAGAGACGCAGACAGAAAACAGACTTGAAGACACAGCGGGGAAAGGAGAGGGTGGGATAAATTGAGTGTCTCAGTGAAACAAATGTATTACCATATGCAAAATAGATAGCCAATGGGAGTTCGCTGTATAACACAGGGATCTCAAACCTGGTGCTCTGTAACAATCTAGAGGGGTGGGGTGGGAGGTGAGGGGGAAGTCCAAGAGGGAGGGAACATATGGCTGATTCACTTGATGTATGGCAAAACACAACACAATGTTGCAAAGCAATTCAGTTCAGTTCAGTTGCTCAGTTGTGTTCGATTCTTTGGGACCCCCTGAACCTCAGCACGCCAGGCCTCCCTATCCATCACCAACTCCCAGAGTTTACCCAAACTCATGTCTATTGAGTCTGTGATGCCATCTAACAATCTCATCCTCCATCGTCTCCTTTTCATCCTGCCTTCAATCTTTCCCAACATCAAGGTCTTTTCGTAATGAGTCAGCTCTTATCAGGTGGCCAAAATACCAGAGTTTCAGCTTTAACAACAGTCCTTCAAAAGAACACCCAGGACCAATTTCCCTTAGGATGAACTGGTTGGATCTCCTTGCAGTCCAAGGGACTCTCAAGAGTCTTCTCCAACAACAGTTGAAAAGCGTTAATTCTCCAGCAGTCATCTTTCTTTATAGTCCAACTCTCACATCCATACATGACCACTGGAAAAACGACAACCTTGACTAGATGGACCTTTGTTAACAAAGTGATGACTCTGCTTTTTAATATGATATCTAAGTTGGTCATAAATTTCTTCCATGGAGTAAGTGTCTTTTAATTTCATGGCTACAATCAAAATCTGCAGTGATTTTGGAGTCCCCAAAAATAAAGTCTGACACTGTTTCCACTGTTTCCCCATCTGTTTGCCATGAACTAACTGATGGGACCAGATGCCATGATCTTAGTTTTCTGAATGTTGAGCTTTAAGCCAACTTTTTCACTCTCTTTCACTTTCATCAAGAGGCTCTTTGGTTCTTCTTTACTTTCTGCCATAAGGGTGCTGTCATCTGCATATCTGAGTTTATTGATATTTCTCCTGGCAATCTTGATTCCTGCTTGTGCTTCATCCAGCCCAGCATTTCTCATGATGTATTCTGCATAGAAGTTAAGTAAGCAGGGTGACAATATACAGCCTTGATGTACTCCTTTTCCTATTTGGAACCAGTCTGTTGTTCCATGTCCAGTTCTAATTGTTGCTCCCTGACCTGCATACAGGATTCTCAAGAGGCAGGTCAGGTGGTCTGGTATTCCCATCTCTTTCAGAATTTTCCACAGTTTATTGTGATCCACACAGTCAAAGCTTTGCATAGTCAACAAAGCAGAAATAATGTTTTTCTGGAACTCTCTTGCTTTTTTGATGATCCAGTGGATGTTGGCGATTTGATCTCTGGTTCCTCTGCCTTTCCTAAAACCAGCTTGAACATCTGGAATTTCACGGTTCACATATTGCTGAAACCTGGCTTGGAGAATTTTGAGCATTACTTTACTAGCGTGTGAGATGAGTGCAATTGTGTGGTAGTTTGAGCATTCTTTGGCATTTCCTTTCTTTGGGATTGGAATGAAAATTGACCATTTCCAGTCCTGTGGGCAGTCCTGAGTTTTCCAAATTTGCTGACATATTGAGTGCAGCACTTTCACAGCATCTCTTTTAGGATTTGAAATAGCTCAACTGGAATTCCATCACCTCCACTGTTTTGTTCGTAGTGATGTTTCCTAAGGCCCACTTGACTTCACATTCCAGGATGTCTGGCTCTAGGTGAGTGATCACACCATCGTGATTATCTGGGTTGTGAAGATCTTTTTTGTATAGTTCTGTGTATTCTTGCCACCTCTTCTTATATCTTCTACTTCTGTTAGGTCCATACCATTTCTGTCCTTTATTGAGCCCATCTTTGCATGAAATGTTCCCTTGGTATCTCTAAGTTTCTTGAAGAGATCTCTGGTCTTTCCCATTCTATTGTTTTCCATTATTTCTGTGCACTGATCATTTAGGAAGGCTTTCTTATCTCTCCTTGCTATTCTTTGGAACTCTGCATTCAGATGCTTATGTCTTTCCTTTTCTCCTCTGCTTTTCACTTCTCTTCTTTTCACAGCAATTTGTAAGGCCTCTTCAGAGAGCCATTTTGCTTTTTTGCATTTCTTTTCCATGGGGATGGTCTTGATCCCTGTCTCCTGTACAATGTCACAACCCTCCGTCCATAGTTCATCAGGCACTCTGTCTATCAGATCTAGTTCCTTAAATCTATTTCTCACTTTTGCTGTATAATCATAAGCGATTTGATTTAAGTCATACCTGAATGATAAAGCAATTACCCTCCAATTAAAAATAAAGAAATTAAAAAAAAATAAAAAATTAAAATAAGAAATGACTTTACTGTTATAGCAGAGATCAATTTAAGGTTTTGTCAGCATATGAGCCTAAAACTCCTCTGAGACTGATGCCTAAAACTCCTCTGCTTTTGTGATGTTGGCAGGTGAGATACTCAGTCAGTTTTCTTTACTCATTTCACTTCCTGATTCCTGAAAGGTAACAAAATTTCCATATTCTTTGCTATTCTGACCTCAAATATCTACTCTGTGGTTCTTCAATTCTTAGATATTCTTTTCTTCGTCACTTCCTATATATATATACACACACACCAATTTTCTAGTCTTCATTAATGGAAGGAGCAGCATTTTATGATTGCCCTTTATGCAGGTTTTTCAGCCCTGTCCCCTGAATTCTCAGTGCAAAGTTTTGTAGGGAATGATCAAAGAGCACTTCTTGGCTTTCACAACTCTCATGGAACTCTGTTGACTACAACAGGAAACTGAACCTCACTGAATGAACCTACAGGTTACATGATTATAAATTTCCACCTTACTTTTTCATCTGTCACTCTCGTATATCCCTTCTACTTCACTCCTCTGATTCCCAGAATGGGTGAGAATCTTCATCGATCTAACTACTTTCTAGCGCGCTAGGCTGACGTGGCTTCTTTCTTTAAGACATATTTTTCCCTCCCAAAGTACCCCATCACTTTATTACCTCACCATTTCTATCATTCTTTAAACTCCATTCAAATGTCATCTCATCAATTAAGGTTACTCCAATTTTTCTATGCTGAATTCTTTCTATACAACTAAAAATATGTTATTTCTGCTTTTAAAATGACTGACTTTCATAATGATGTATTGATTTACATATCTGTCTTGTTCTCTACCTTGCAATTTTACCCAAGGAAAACTTTTTTCTGTCTTTTTATTTGTCTTTATATTGCTCCATAGAGTTCCTAAAATATAGGAAGTCTTTACCAAAATGATTGCTGAATGTGTGAATGAGTTAAATGACCATTTAGCTTTATGGCAAATGTCTTAGATGATCAGCATGGTATATATGTTGATTTATACATAATATGTATAAAATTGAAAGACTAAATTTAATATATGTAAATTTGGAGACTTCTTAAAACTCATATTTTGTTTGCATTTTTCAACAAGCAGTATCAAATTTAATAAACAAATATATCAGCTCTCAAGCACAATGTTTTCAGGGACATGGACAATTCAGCAGCATTCTTTTAACTGGACAGAATCATGTGGAAGTGTCATTTTTGTGACCACAAATAGTTGAATATTAGCAATTTCATGTTTCAAACTAAATATCTTTCAGTTCAGAAAAAAAAAGTCTTTATGTACATTTACTCTTTACCAAGCTTAAAACTCTATTTAAATTCTCTAACAGACTCTGAGTGTGCACATTTAATTTTTCAAATATCCTTTTGATAGGGGTGATATAAATATCCTATTGCCTTTTGATCAAATTTTGCATAGTAAGGATCTTGCATTTGAACAATGCTGAAACAGCATAATATCAGTGTAATTGCATTGACATCATAACAGTTCCTTGGCAGCACTTGTGCTCTCAATAATGCAAATATAGCGCATAATTAAGGTAGAGGATACCACCATGATCAGCAGAATGCCTCCTCTGCAGCCTATACAGTGTCTCTGTATTATTGCTATGAGAGCAATGATTATATCCGGTGCCTTCTGAGGACAGCATGTGATGGACAATATGTGAAGATCATAAACGATGGAAACTCACATGTGCAGCAGCTGTGCATCTTGGTTCTTCAGATGTTCATTCGTGAAATACCTATTGCTCTCGTCGATGTGCCCATATACTTAAAATACATAGCATGGAAGAATAGAAAAATTAAAACAATATTCTGTGTTTGAAATTGCTTTAAAGTACAAGCCATTCTTAGTCTTATGAACTATTTATCAATTTATGTGCATAAAAGCAAAATATTTTATTAATGTTCTAAATGCTTTCTTTAATACCTAATTTTTAATAGCAAATTCCACCTCATATTCATTTGTTGATAACCTCTTTTCTGAGAGACATAATCTAATTTAGTTAACTTTTGTGTTTCTATTCTCTCATCTATAAACTAAGGGAGATGTACTATATAAGTATTTGGGTTTTTTTAGATTTAAATGAGATATTTCAGGGTTTATTTAGCTCAGTGTCTATCATAATGCAGATACTAAGTGAATTTTATTATTATTACTGTTACTGTCAATATTAGTCAATCCTGACCTACTTTCTTATAAATATTTACAATGAAAAGATAACTATTTTTACATGGATAATAGTATTGTAGAATGGAATGTCTATATAACCTACAGCCATTTTCTGTATCACTCATCACTGAATCTTTAGTATCTAAAAGAGTCCCTGACTTACAAAGAGAATGTATTTGATACATTCTTTATGTATCAATAAATTCTCTGTAGTGTGTGCAATTTTAAACAAAGCTCAAATCACTGATTTCAAGGATCTAATTATACCTCAATTCTCATTGTACACATGACTCATAGGTACAGGAGCTTTAAGAAATAAATAATTATATCTTTGCAAGAAAGAGAGAATGAACTAAAAAATCAGTTTGTTAACTTTTCTGGCCAGCTGTTTACTAGTAATACTAATTGTCTTCAGTGCTTAAACTTTGTAGATCTTTACTGTATTTATAAACAATAGAATTAAGTGAAACATAATAAAAAAACTTTCCATAGCATACAGCCTAGTAGCTTATAAATAATTTTACTGTCTTGTCACATACAAGATTTCGGGTTAACATTCTTTTCCTTAGAAGAATTATTATTATTATTGAGAGTAATATATTGCAGGTATTATTATTCTATAAGTATTGGCAAATTAAAATGGATCAGTTAGAGCATTTGCTTGAATTATGATTGAACTGAGAGGCCTACTGACTCTTTTTCAAGCGGGAAATTCTAAGTTCTTTCCTATTCTGATATTTTAATGGTTCTTTAAAATATTAATTACAAGGGTTTTATTTGCCTTCTATTTAAATCTTAGTCATTTTCATTTGATACATTTTCACTTGATATTAAAACAGTATTGTATCTTGATGGTGCTTCCACTTATGTTTATAAAATTCCTTGTTCTGAGCAAGCAATTGTTTCTGTCTTGCAGACAATAGTAGCCAACACCAGGTGAACTGAGAAACTCAAAATCACTTTCAGGTATTTTTAAGTCTAGAAAACTGAATAGGTTTCTATTATGGCCAATTGCTTTATATAATATTCATCATTAAATACAACAATTTATTAAATCATGATTGTTAAAATCAGTCATTCTCAAAAGATAAACAGTAGGTTGTGACATATACAATTGTCCATGTTTTATTTTTAATAAATACATAAGTAAGAATTTAATATGATAACCATACTTTTATATTCAAAAATAAGATATTGGGTTCAAGGAGATTGAAAGGTTTCTAATACTACATATTTGTAGTGGAGTAGTTATTTATAGCCAGTTCTGTCTCAATATTCCTTATATTATTTCAAAGTTTATCAAACAACATTATTTAATTCCATATTTTTTCTCTACCATCAATGATCCATTCCTCTGGATTAAGATTTACACTTATAGGGCACTTTTATTTTTAAACAACAGTGACATAAATGATAGCTTACAAAACCAGAATCAATAGATATATAACTATCTTTGAGATTTATTCATCGAAATATTTTCCAAGAAGTGGCAAAATAAGTTTTAAAAAGAAGAGAATAATAGAATAAAAAGAAACGTGCAGAAAATATCTTCAAAAACTTTTTCTTAAGGGCTCCCCATGTGGCTCAGCAGTAAAGAATCCACCTCTAATGAAGGAGATGTAGATTTCATCCCTGGGTCAGGAAGATCCCCTGGAGAAGGGCATGGCAACCCACTCCAGAATTCTTGTCTGAAGAAATCCATGGACTGAGGAGCCTGGCAGGCTGCAATCCCTGGGGTCACAGAGTCGGACATGATTGAAGCAATTGAGCATGCAAGGAAAAATTGCTTGTATCTAGTATTGGCCACAACCTTTAAGATAAATCCTCAGAAAGGATCTGCTTACTTCATATACATAACCTATATTCATTAAGTATCAAAAACATCTTCCTCCACTGCCAACTCTCAAAAGAATAATAAATAATAATGCACATTATCATTTCAAATCATATTTCACAGTGAACAGTGACAGCAGATATTCACTCTGCAGTGTTTTCCTCCCCTTATTTGGAGTATTCAAAAGTTTTGTATCCACAAGTCAGAACTAATGACTCTCCTTTTTGCTTTTATATTACAGGCATCCTAAAATTCCAAATATCAGAACAGATCTTCCCCAAAGACATCCTGTGTTCCCCACAGGGTTGGCAATCATAGAAATCTATAAAGTATTACAGAAGCATAGGGGGCATTTTTCAGTCTGACTTTGATTTTCTTTCAAGGAAAGTAGATACTGGCTTGTTAAGTATCAGAAAGCAAAACTGTGACACACTGCCATCTTTGCAAAAGATCCATTTTCTTATATTAACCCATCTGATCTGTATTTCTATGGAAACAGAGCCCAAAAGTCAGGCAACAACTGAATAGACAGATTTTAAGTGTTGATTGTCCCTGGGAATGTACAAATTTTAATATATAGACAAATATTTACAGACTTTCCTCAAAAGTCAGACTGCTTTTATATCCATTTTATAGATGAAAGACTGCAAGTAAGGATATATTTGAATTTTTATCTTTTGTATATTTCTAAGTTTAGGCAGGTATATTTTAATAGAATGTTTTCTAATTATGGTTTTAATATATAGTTGAATCTAAAATAGGTTTATATTTGTATTTTATATGAATATATAATCATATATTATATATTTATATAATATATCCCTGGTGGCTCAGATGGTTAAGAGTCTACCTGCAATGTGAGAGACCCAGGTTTGATCCTTGGGTAGGGAACATCCCCTGGAGAATGAAATGGCAACCCACTCCAGTATCCTTGCCTGGAAGATTCCATGAACAGAGGAGCCTGGCAGGCTACAGTCCATGGGGTCACAAAGAGTCAGGCAAGATTGAGCGACACCACTTTCACTTCACTTTCATATCATATATTATACATGATACATAATTATTATATATGATAGTATATATTTTACATGAATATATAATTTATTTTATGTGAATATATAATCATATGCATTTGTATATTTATATTTTTCCTTAAATAATTTGATCTCATAAATCAAGATATTAACTGAATCCTTGTGCATGCTATATATATGTATATATATATTGCATATCCTTTAGACATGGAAAACAGATGCTTTGTAAATTTCTAGTTTTGTTTTCACATGGCATGGTTCTTGTAACCTTTAAATGATTTTATATTGAAAAATATATGGCAAATACCAAAAAGCAGCCCCTGACCACAGTCAGTTGATCTTTCCTGACGTAAATACCTAGATGACAGTGTACTCCTGCTGACCGTAAACAATGTTACAAAAAACCAAAAGCATGTGAGATCACTCTGTGGATATGATGGAGTGAAAACAGAAAAACAGATCACTCCATAATAATGACTGAGCACAAGGAAAGACTGAAACACTGTACAAACCATACAGATGATCTAAGAGCCACTTCAGTCCAACCCTGCTAATATAACCACTGCTTCTTTACCATTGAAAGCACAGCCTCAATTGATCTCTTCTGACTTTTAGATAAAAAGTATTATGCTACTGTAGGTGTGTTTCTGGTAGTCTTTGACCAGAGAGAATTGACAAAGAAAATTGTTGAAATGTGCATACATTTGCTGTATGACATTAAATGTGACATAGCACTGTGCATTTTTAGAAAAGGAATGTAAAGCAAAGAAATATATGGAACATCTGTTTTCCACCAAATTTCTTTGGCAATTTCTATATTGACTTTTTTTAACCACTCTGAAATTTTACAATTTAAAAAGCTGGTTCAGCCCAGTTCAGTTCAGTTCAGTCACTCAGTTGGGTCCAACTCTTTGCGACCCTAAGGACAGCAGCATGCCAGGCATCCCTGTCCATCACCAACTCCCGGAGCTTACTCAAACTCATGTCCATTGAGTTGGTGATGCCATCCAACCATCTCATCCTTTGTTGTCCCCTTTTCCTCCCACCTTCAATCTTTCCCAGCATCAGGGTCTTTTGCAAAGAAGCCAGTTCTTCACATCACGTGGCCAAAGTATTGGAGTTTCAGCTTTAGCATCAGTCCTTCCAAATAATATTATTCAGGATTGATTTCCTTTAGGATGGACTGGCTGGATCTCCTTGCAGTCCAAGGGATTCTCAAGAGTCTTCTCCAACACCACAGCTCAAAACCATCAATTCTTCAGCGCTCAGCTTTCTTTATAGTCCAACTCTCACATCCATACCTGACTCCTGGACAAACCATAGCTTTGACTAGACAGACTTTTATTGGCAAAATAATCTCTCTGCTTTTAAATATGTTATCTAGGTTTGTCATAACTTTTCTTCCAAGGAACAAATGTCTTTTAATTTCATGGCTGCAGTCACAAACTGCAGTGATTTTGGAGCCCAAAAAAGTAAAGTCAGCCACTGTTTCCACTGTTTCCCCATCTGTTTGCCGTGAAGTGATGGGACCAGATGCCATGATCTTAGTTTTCTGAATACTGAGTTTTAAGCCAACTTTTTCACTCTCTTCTTTCACTTTCATCAAGAGGCTCTTTAGTTCTTCTTCACTTACTGACATAAGGGTGGTGTCATCTGCATATCTAGGTTATCAATATTTCTCCTGGAAATCTTGATTTCAGCTTGTGTTTCATCCAGCCCAGCATTTCTCATGTTGTACTCTGCATATAAGTTAAATAAGGAGGGTGAAAATATATAGCCTTAAAGTACTCCTTTCCTTATTTGGAGCCAGTCTGTTGTTCCATGTCCAGTTCTAACTGTCGCTTCTTGACCTGCATACAGATTTCTCAAGAGGCAGGTCAGGTGGTCTGCTATTCCAATCTCTTTAAGAATTCTGAAAAATTCTGTAGACAGAGGAGCCTGGTGGACTACAGTTAATAGTGTCACAAAGAGTCAGACACGATTGGGTGACTGAACACACACACACAGACACACACACACACACACACAACAGGTTTGTTACTATGGTGTTAGAAATTTGAGGAAGATACCATTTGTTGGCAACCTAATCCTTGTGAAGTGAGATCATCAGCTGCAAGTAAACAAGTAGAGTGTACAAAGTATAAAAACAGAAGGAAAAAACAATAGTTAGTTAAGAAAGTGAGTCATTATAAATGTAAAAAATAGGGAGTAATGACTCAGTTTGATGTTTGTTATGCTTTTACAATGAACAGTGTTTGTAATTAATTCATACAAACCTAAAAGAAAAAATTACTGTTTATAAATATGTGGGCAATAGGGCTATCCTGACAATTTATATACAATAAAGTATGAATGATTAATAAGCACAGTGTTCAGTTTGAATAATTAGTACAGAAATGCAAATTAAAATAATAATGGAGTATTTTAATCACAATATTCTAAATGTGCATGTATCACTTCCCCTCTTTCTCCCTCTCTTCCTTTATTCCCCTCAGTGTACTTTAATGAGACAGAATTTTTCAGAAATTATTTGTAGAGTGTCAGTTCAGTTCAGTTCAGTTGCTCAGTCATGTCCGACTCTTTGCGACCCCATGAATTGCAGCACGCCAGGCCTCCCTGTCCATCACCAACTCCCGGAGTTCACCCAGACTCATGTCCATCGAGTCAGTGATGCCATCCAGCCATCTCATCCTCTGTCATCCCCTTCTCCTCCTGCCCCCAATCCCTCGCAGCATCAGAGTCTTTTCCAATGAGTCAACTCGTCGCATGAGGTGGCCAAAGTACTGGAGTTTCAGCGTTAGCATCATTCCTTCCAAAGACATCCCAGGGCTGATCTCCTTCAGAATGGACTGGTTGGATCTCCTTGCAGTCCTAGGGACTCTCAATTGATGTAATTCCAAGAAGCATTTGATTACTTCTTAGAATCTGATCAAAGTATATAACAAATTCAAAGGTTCATTTTAAAATTATTAATGGTAGAATACCATTGAAAATTCTATAACATAAACTTAAGGAAATGAGTAAATACATAGAGAGTATTTAAATAATGTTAACAAATATGGTAATTAAGTTCATACATGAAAAAATCATTAAATTATTTGAGGAACTGGAAATGATCTTATAAATTCAATAAAAATAATTAAAAGCCAAAGGAAAAGTTACTAGCTACAAATAAAACAAGAAAGAATCATAATATCATACCATAAACTTTGAAAGGAAGTAGCCAGGAAAATACCAAAGGTTTCTACTTTAGTTGGAGATCTTACCACACTTCTCCCCGACGATTCCCAGAAATGATATTTGTATAGAGGAAATATCTTACATTTTCTTACTCATAGCTCTGTAAAAAGAGCAGTCTTGTAGTTTCCTTAAAATACTAACTAGCCGTGTGAAAGATTCAAACACTACACAGTGAATACTCCTAAATTCTCTTACCTCTTTCACTCCAAAATATAATCACCGCATCATAATTATCAATATGAATTTCCCAACATTGTTCTACACATTCATAGAATGCGTTGTTCTATATATTTTTTGGACATGACTTTCAGAATATTTCAGTTCTGAAACTCTTTATATTTTGCAATTTTGTAAAGATGCGAGCATTTTCATTCTACTAAACTACTTTTAGCATTCCAATTATACTTTGAAAAACCAAATTATTTATATGATCCCAGTCTTAGAGTCATGGTACTTGTAAGTACTTACAAATTACCAAATTCAATTTACATGAATTAAGGCATAGAATATAAATCTGTCTCTCTAATTCAAAAACTGTGAATTGCTTCCCACTGCCCTTGGAATAAAATTCAAACATTTTCCTCTGTCCTGTGATACCCTACATGACCTGCTCTGATTATTTTTCAGGGTATTTTGTCTTTTATATTCTTATTCAGAACAATCTAACCAAAGGGACTTCCATGACTTTATTCAACTTTCCAAACTTCTTTCCACCCCAGAGTAGGTGCCATGCCTTCTGCTTAGAGTCCTTTTCCTTTATCATCTGCTGCTGCTGCTGCTGCTGCTAAGTCGCTTCAGTCGTGTCTGACTCTGTGCAACCCCATAGATGGTAGCCCACCAGGCTCCCCCATCCCTGGGATTCTCCAGGCAAGAACACTGGAGTGGGTTGCCATTTCCTTCTCCAATACATGAAAGTGAAAAGTGAAAGTGAAGTCGCTCAGTCATATCCGACTTAGTGACCTCATGGACTGCAGCCTACCAGGCTCCCCCATCCATGGGATTTTCCAGGCAACTTTATCACCTAATGTCTGTTCATTCCTTCACATATCAGTGACAATAGCAATTCCTTACAGAAATGATCCCTACAGATACACCTCTCTATTTCTATCATAGAATGTCAGTTTTTCCCTTTGTGCTATGCACCACGCTGAAATTACAATTGCATAGTACTTGTCTCCTCCTGTACATCATAAGCTCCAAGAAGCCAGGGATACTGATTCAACTATATAAGGTTCTATATCCATTGTTTTGGGGCTTCTACCATGGCTCAGCAGTAAATAATCTGCCTTCCAGTGCAGGAAATGTGGGTTTAATCCCTGGCTGGAGAAGATCCCCTGAAGAAGGAAATGCCAACCCACTCCAATATTCTTGCTTGGGAAATCCCAAGGACATGAGCCTGGTGGTCTACAGTTCATGGGGTCACAAAAGAGATAAGACTTACTGACTAAACAACAACATTGCAAGGATTTGGCCACATGGTATAAACTTAATAAATAGTTCAATTGATTAAGTATATAAATAAACCCCATTCTCAAATTGTATTTTTAAAGTAGAAATTAAATAAGAACATCAAACAAATACAAATGGAGACATAGCTTAGAGATTTAACCAGAAATATCATTATGATAATGACAGTAATATGAAAGGGTAGCTTTTTAAGGTGCATGAATAATATTTTCTCTTTAAGACTGTTGTACAACACCTGTCTTTTTTTTATGTTTCTTGTAGAATGGACAATATTTCTACTTTTACAATGTGATCAGTTGAATATCTATAATTTCACTGTCATTGTTAAATTTACTAAAATAAATTTGATGTTTTATGTATCAATATTGGTCTAGAAATTGGACTCAACCTCTATTTTAATACTTTTATTGGCCTGGATAATAGCTGAATAACCTGAATAACAGTATGACTATGCATGAACTTTATGACCCTGTATACAAGAGAAATACCTGCTTAAAACTAGCTTCCATAAATTATTCTCCCTAAGTAAAAATCTGTGAAATGCAAGATTGTATAACAATAGTTTTCTCCTCAAATATTAATCTTTTGATATTAGCTATGTAGGAACAATAGTTGTGAATGTAAACTATATATATGTATGTGTTTAAGAGTTTGCCTAGGCATATGGCCTTTATAGGTCTTCCCAGGTGGTTTAATGGTAAAGCATCTGCCTGCCAATGCAGGAGACACAGCTTCAGTCACAGGGTGGAGAAGATCCCCTGGAGAAGGAATTGGCAATTCACTCCAGTATCCTTGCCTGGGAAGTCTTGTGGACAAAGGAGCCTTGTGGGCTAGAATCCATGGGGTCTCAAGAGTTGGATACAACTTAGTGACTAAGCAATAATAATGTGTCCTTTATAATAAAAATAATTTATTTTATCAGTCTATCATCAAAATAACTTAAGTACCCTATAAGCATGCTCTTTTGTTTGAAGTTTCAACACAGTGTCTTTACCATCCACTTGTCTTGATATCACTTCTGCTTCAGGAAATTAAAATTGCTTGGATTTGATCCTAACAGATTAAGCTAACAGTCTCAGCTTTAACTTTTCCTGTCACACAGCTTTGCCTTCTGCAGTGGCAAAGCTTGTGATTTGAATAACATAGCCACTAAGTATTTTAATCATCTTGTAAAATTGAAATTGGTGAAAATTAAACCATATCTGTGGCTTTTTCAACACTAATAAAAAACACATGGAAGCAAAGGCACAAATGTATATTCTTCTGTACACCATGTGCCTTTCATTAGGCAATTTTAACTCTAATTGGTTGTGTATGGACCCTATTATCTAATTATAATCTGATTAAAAAATAAAAACCGTTGCATAGGATATCTCCAGTCTTAATCATGGATGTTAATATACTATTCTTTGAAATTCAATCTGACAGCCTTGTCAAATTCAGAAATTGGCTTGCCAGAGACCTCCAAGGTCATGATCCTTCAAAGCACTGTTTGTCAAATTGCCCTGACACACCTCCTACTGGAAAAACTACTCTTTGATTATTAATGTGCAGTGCAAAAGTGACATAGCCTTGCATACTGATCTTATAGACAAGAAAAAAAATTGACAATATGAGCAGAGAAAACTACCTTGAGTTAAACCTCATATATGTGATGAATGCAAAAAAGACTATGATTTGACTTGTGAATATAACTGAAAACAGAATTCTGAGTTTCTAAAAAGAATCATAAAAGCTAAAAGATTTTAATAGTATATAATAATATTAGTATCATCAACATGAAACATATTAAATATCTGTATATAGATTCTTCACAACTGAAAATAATAAACAGTATTATTCATTTACAACAGATTAAATTATATAAACTGCTTGCAGTTTTTAAATAAATAATTATACTCCTCACTGCTACATTATAATTTAACACAAATGCATTTGTTTAGTATGTTTTATACATGATAATTATTTTCAGTACCATAGAGAGTATAAAGCACAAACCCAGAGAAGATGTACTATGCAAACATTGCCTAAAATTATTACATATAATTAAGGGCTATTATTTCCATAAAATAAATTTTATATTTTATAAACTATCAAATTATTTTTGATAAACTGCTTATGAAATTAAAACGTGTGTTATGTAGTTATCACCCACAATAATTCATGTATGTGTTTATGTATGTATGTATGAAAATACTAATGCATGCATGCATGCTAAGTTGCTTCAGTTGTGTCCAACTCTGTGAGACCCTATGGATAGCAGCCCACCAGGCTCCTCTGTCCTCAGGATTCTCCAGGCAAGAATACTGGAGTGGGTTGAAATTTCCTTCTCTGAAGATACTAATAAAATCAACTAATTTGAAAGAGCAGAAGAATAATCACATGTAGATCATAATTATACATCAGAACTTCTGAGGATAAAGAGATATTCCCAAAAATCCTGGACAAATAATGAAAATTATCCAGCATCTGATTTCTCATCAGTAAAACTGTACTCCAGAACACATTGGAAAAAACTTAGACATTTCTAAGTTATGAAAGCAGATAATCTTGGTGCATCAATTTTATACCTTTAAATCTATTTTCAAAGAGCTATGTGAAATAAAATGCACTTTCCTGAATGCAAGAAAAAAAGCATGGTTTCTTTTCCACACATCATTTCTTAGGAAATTTTCTCTAGCAAAAGAGTGAATCTCATAAGGGAGGACACTGTGAAATGAGATATTTCATAAAGTAAATGTTGTAACTCAGATTGCCATTAAAGTAAGTTAATCAATTAATCATACTATTTTTATATCAGACCCATAAATCAATCAACTTGAAGAAAGAAGGCTCCAAAGAAACAACTTGAAGAGAATAGGCTCGAGAGAAATATCTCCAAAGCAAAGTGCTATATTTTAAGAAAGAAGTGAGAAGAGAAAAGAGGCAGGAGATATATAATTTAATAATTAGGTTGAGTAGTAAATAAATGTTTTCAGAATATATCTGTATAGATTAGATGAGGAATAGAGCTGAATAAAGTTTATCTGAGTCTTTTTTCCCTGCATTTTTGCTTCTGCTTATAATATTACTCCCCAGTTTGTGGTTTTTATTTTTCATCAATGGCTAAGTCCTTTTTGAGCCATCTCTTTTCCAAGTTATCACAATTTGGCTATATGAAAAAGAGTAAGAAATATGATTCTTTGTCCTTTTCATGTAACATCAATAGTATTTTATATATAAATTAATAAGTACTCAATATGCATTTGTTGTGTTAATGAATTTATGAGACCATGAGGACCTAGAATAATGTTTAACACTGGAAATTAAAATTAGAATGATTAGTCAACAGTGAACTGAAGGGAAGAATGAGCAAAAAAGATGCTTTTTAAACTAACCTGATATATGGAGTAGTGTGAAGAAACAGGAAGAAACAAAGTTAACTTTTTTGGTACAAAGATTTGAAAAAATTTGGTATTGATAATGGAAGTGCAGAAGTTTACAGTTGGAAGAGCTTGTTTGGATGTTTGGAGATAAGAAATTATGAATTTCTTGTATGATATATACTTAATGGAGAGACCAACAGTATATTCATATAGAGATATTGATGTCATATTTTAGTAGCATGATTGTTTTGTCTGACTTTTATAAATAATGGAGATTTTGTAGATTTTCCTTTTTGTGTGTTTTCATAGCACTGTAAGACTGAAATATAACTGCCTAGGCATTTAACACAAAGTATCGATTTTGTTCTAGTAGATCCTAAATTTCTTGATAGCAAGAGACTATTTTATTATTTTATTTATGAGATGCTTTTTAAATTTATTTTAAAATAAAATAATAAATAATCCCTCATTTATTTATATATGTCCTAACGCACAGACTTCTATAGATATGTGTTAATCTGAAAAAATAGGTCCAGAAGAAATAGGTTTTTAGTCTGGGAATTCTTTTAAAAATAGAATTTAAATCAAGTGATAGGTGTCCAAAAGTCCTCAATCATAGGCAAAGCTGATATTAACAAAATGTAAGAAAGTATTGACAATGTAGAATATTTAATAATAAATTAGGATCTGTAAGGCAAAGGAACTTGAAATAAAATAGGTATTAAAAATTTTTACTGAATAGTTATTTTAAAAATTTGATGAGAATATTTTCCCCTTAAATAACTCTAGAAAATATAAAAATCATTTATTATGTTTGTCCTTAATAAAATATTATTATAACTCTCCCTGTGTTTTAAAATTATGGAGAGGGCAAATATCATAACTTGGTGCTTTCTTGAGTAGATTTTCTTGAAAAATATATGATAGCAAAATAAAATCTTATTTTATCTTATATTGTATTCTCTCCTAAAATGAATATGAAAGTCATGCAGTAATATCCTAGAGTTTCTTTTTCTTCCTTAATATTCAAAATAAATCCTATTGGAATTTTTATGATGATTTCATTTTCCCTCATTTTCTTACATTTATTGTGTCAGTCAAAGAGTTCATTAGGGATTTTTTGTAAGATGTATGAAAAACGTAAATGAACTTTTGGGCCAACCCAATATTTACAGTATTAACTCTGTCAGAACCTCATTCTTCTGGCTTTCTGTGAGATTGGAAAAATTCTCTCAAGTCACTTTCACACACTTAATGATAGCAAGCATTATTATGATTTTTATTTTAATCATTGTGTTTTTATGTACGATATTCCAAATGCTGGACCTTCAGAAATAGGCCTATGAAGAATTGGCAGGTTGAAGCTAGAGATTGATATTGGTTACAAAGGAGAGAGAGACTGGAGAGGGACTAGTTATATAAGTAGATAGTTTCTTTCACGAACATTATGCTGTTCATGTTTCTTTCATAAGAAATTGATTAATGAACATGCAGATCTAAATTTTTTTTTCTGGAAATATACCAATGTATTGATAGTACCTCCTCCTTTGTAACTGCTGTAATTATTCAGAATGTTTACAGCATAATCTATTTTGCATCACAAAGCGAATACCTGTGATATACACTTAATATATGCAGACGTAGAAGAGCAAGTCTCTACCCTCAAAGAACTTTCAGCCATCTTTTCATTCTGCTTTACCACTGTGCATTCTCTCCCATAGTCCCCAGAATCTAGCAAGGTTGCTAGCATTCATAAAAGGCTAATTCCCTACAGTATTTTATAAAAACCACATAAAACTACACTTTGTTCATGAACCTTTATTCAACAACTTAAAAGTTAATTTGTTCTTAATTGCTTATTCATTTCATATTATCCCTAGCAAAAGAAATAAACACAGCAGTGTACAGGCAAAAATAAGCAAAGTATGGGATAAATATATTTATTAGGGACATGAAAGAAGACTTTTATATATTCAAAATATTGCATGATTTATAGTATTTTTAGTTCAATTAATTTTAAAGATGATTTTAAGAATTAAGGGGGAAAATCTGGAGTTTTGCTGTAATGCTTATGTGGTTTTGTGTTAAATATATTTTGAACTGTTTGTAGTAAGTGCAGAGGTGCAGTGTAACATTTATTATAAGCCACTGCTTAAAATAGCACCTTATTAATCAAGGGGTTTGATATGAAGATTTAGTATTCTAGACTGTCATTAAAAGAAGGGAGAAAATGTAGAAAGTCAAATCAAAGTCCTAAACTGAATACTTTATGAAAGAGAACAGAAGCTTATAAAGTGAATCATCAGCTAAAATACGTATGATTGCTTGTGGGTATATTTCATTGTTCAACTGTAATCAATATGACAATCCAAGTCAGATGCTATAATAGCAATAACTTTTAAAAGTCTTTGAACATCTATTGCTCATCTCTCTTGCATGTCATTTGATTCGGGGTGCTTCAAATTTTAATCTGAGTAGAATGCAGTCATTGTGTTAGAAATTATTAGCAGAGGCAATTGAAAGAACTCCTCAGTTTTTTTTTTTTTTTACTTGATGTTCCTGTGGTATTTTATGTCTTGTAATAAGACCAGAGATAAATACACTTAGCAAAGGAAATACCATTAAAAACATATATATTTTATTCTGAAATACGGTTATTTTCTGTTTGTAAAATATACCTTTGTAGGAAAACACACACACTCATTACAATTCCATAGATAAAACAGAACAGAGTTCCTAATCTTCCAGAACAATAAAGAGGAAGTAGATATGAGGCAAGTGTTGTTGGAATCAAAACTAAAATTTTGTTTGTTTTTATCTTATTTTGGAATCTATTTTTGGAATCAAAGCCAAAATTACAAAGCTATACATATCAACTTTCTAATCTGTTTCTGGAGATTTATTATATAACTCATTTCTAAGCTATTCATAATGGAAATTGTATTGTGAACTGTAATAATTTGGAAATGCTCTACCTTTCTTAAAATTTTTATAAAAGACAACAATGACATAAAGATGACTGTCAAAATCAAATTGGAGAATGTCATATTTTTAAAGGACTTGTCATAAGTCCTGGAGACTTATAAGTGTTCCTATTATTTTAGGAAATCAGATTAGCCAGGGACAAGACCTATTTTTTCCTTATTCACCAAATTTACTTTTTTTATTTTTATCATTTCTGCTTTCTGCAGGGCACCAGTGAAATTAGAAAAACTAAAAAATTTTAGGGGGTTGGATGGGAGTTGGAGACCCCAGGACAGCGAAAATTAACAAAATCAAGGCTACTGTAATATCCATCTTATCATCCCCAAATATATATATATATATATAGGAATATATATATATAGGAAGTGTATATTTGATATGAGCACTATTATAAATACTTAGTCAAGAGAAAGTAAGCATTTTGTCTTTTGCTTTCACAATCTCTTCTACGTCTCTAATCCAGTGCCCCTTTCCCCCCAAATATAAATAAATACAACTACAGAAACCTCTATAGGTTATCTTGGAACAATTACACAGGGTTTCCCTGGTGGCTCAGGGGGTAACGAATCTGCCTGCAGTGCAGGAGACCTGGGTTGGAAAGATCCCCTGGAGAGGGGAATGGCAACCAAATCAAGTATGCTTGCCTAAAGAATTCCATGGACAGAGGGGCCAGGTGGGCTACAGTCCCATAGGGTTCCAAAGAGTTTGACAGGAATGAGCAACTAACACTTTTCATAGTGATAACCAATATATTAATTTATTCACTATTTTAAAAGCATAGTTTTAATGGGAGGACCTAATTTGTTTTATGCTTTATTGGGGGGCTTTTCTTGTGGCTCAGCTGGTAAAGAATCTGCCTGCAATGTGGGAGACCTGGATTCGATCCCTGGGTTGGGAGGATCTCCTGGAAAAGGGAAAGGCTACCCGCTCCAATATTCTCACCTAGAGAATTCCATGGGCTCTATAGCCCATGGGGTCAGAAATAAGGCCATACCCATTTGAATGCAGAGTTCCAAAGAATAGCAAGGGGAGATAAGAAAGTCTTCCTCAGTGATCTATGCAAAGAAATAGAGGAAAACATTGGCGTGAACACTCACCTACAGCCAGAAATCCTGGAATGCAAAGTCAAATGGGCCTTAGGAGGCATCACTATGAACAAAGCTAGTGGGGGTGATGGAATTCCAGTTGAGCTACTTCAAATTCTAAAAGATGATGCTGTGAAAGTACTGTACTCAATATGCCAGCAAACTTGGAAAATCAGCAGTGGCCACAAACTGGAAGGGTCAGGTTTCATTCCAATCCCAAAGAAAGGCAATGCCAAATATTGTTCAAACTCCTGCACAATTGCACTCATCTCACACACTAGCAAAATAATGCTCAAAATTCTCCAAGCCAGGCTTCAACTGTACATGAACTGTAAACTTACAGAGGTTCAAGCTGGATTTAGAAAAGGCAGAGGAACCAGAGATCAAATCTCTAACACCTGTTGGATCATCGAAAAAGCAAGAGTTTCAGAAAAACATCTACTTCTGCTTTATTGACTATGCCAAAGCCTTTGATTGTGTGGATCACAACCAACTGTGGAAAATGCTTAAAGAGATGGGAATATCAGACCACCTGACCTGACTCTTGAGAAAGCTGTATGCAGGTCAAGAAGCAACGTTTAGAACTGGACATGGAACAACAGACTGGTTCCAAATCAGGAAAACAGTGTATCAAGACAGTATATTGTCACCCTGCTTTTTTGCAAAATACATCATGAGAAATGCTGGGCTGGATGAAGCACAAGCTGGAATCAAGATCGCTGGGAGAAATATCAAATTCAGATGATGTCAGATACACAGATGATACCACCCTTATGGCAGAAAGCAAAGAACTAAAGAGCCTCTTGATGAAAGTGAAAGAGGAGAGTGAAAATGGGGGCTTAAAACTCAACATTCAGAAAACTAAGATCATGACATCTGGTCCTAGATGGGGAAACAGTGGAAACAGTGTCTGACTTTATCTTTTGGGGCTCCAAAATCACTGCAGATGGTGACCTCGGCCATGAAATTAAAAGACTCTTGCTCCTTGGAATAAAAGCTATCACGAACTTAGACAGCATATTAAAATCAAAGAGATTACTTTGCCAATAAAGGTCCATCTAGTCAAAGCTATGGTTTTTCCAGGAGTCATGTATGGATGTGAGAGTTGGACTTTAAAGAAAGCTGAGTGCCGAGGAATTAATGTTTTTGAACTGTGGTGTTGGAGAAGACTCTTGAGAGTCCCTTGGACTACAAGGAGATCCAACCAGTCCATCCAAAGGAAATCAGTCTGAATATTCATTAGAAGGACTGATGCTGAAGCTGAAATTCCAATACTTTGGCCACCTTATGCAAAGAACTAACTCATTGGAAAAGACCCTGATTTTAGGAATGATTGAAGGTGGGAGGAGAAGGGACACCAGAGGTGTTGGATGACATCACCAACTCAATGGACATGAGTTTGAGTAAATTCCGGGAGTTGGTGATGGACAGGGAAGCCTGGTATGCTGCATTCCTTGGGGTCACAAAGAGTTAGAAATGACTGAGCCATTGAACTGAACTGAACTGAATTTGTTTTAGATTTTATAAATTTTCATAGAAATATAAATATAAGGCCATGATTAGCAATGACAAGCTTAGTAGGATTAGGAGATAAATGTGAATGAATATTATCTAGAAGATGATTAAAAGGAGAATAGGATGATCTTTTTAATGAATTAAATATAAAATGAATAAAGTTCAAAAGCCAGAGAATTAGCAGGTTTTAATAGTCATGAACATTGAAAGATACTGTTCAAGACATTTACTTTGCATATACTTTTGTATAGGATGAGACAATTTAGTATTTTTAAATATATATATTGCCTTTAAAGAACTATAATATAATAGCTAAGAAATTTATCAATGATGTTTAAGTGCATGCCCAGGGTTTAGACAGTCTCAGATTGGGCTCCTTAGAAAGCAATACTGAGATCTATATAAGAAGGAAGTATGTCGGAGAATTTCTCTGCAAAGGGAAAAGTTGGCATATTAGTGTTTTCCAAATCAGAGATTTCAATAGTTTAGTTCAAATTAAAGTCAAGAATTTTCAGAAAAGAAAAATATTAGCTGCTTTCTGTTTTTAAAGGAAGATTTAAACCACTGTGTATAAAGTAGACTATGACTGTGGGACCAAAATGAACTGTGATAGAATAGCTGGGAAACTATTGCCATAGTCAGAGTAAGAGATGATGTGGTTTTACACTTGGTCACAGAAGAGTCTAAAGATACATTCCAGATGTATTTGAAGGTAGAGCCACCAATAGTTATTGGTGGATTGATGGAGTGATGAGTAAGAGAGAGGGGTTAAGAAAAACCAGTTTTAAGTCCTAAGCAATCAATACAGTTGATATTAACCAAATAGAAAATCACTTGGTCAAGAGTGTGTTATGAAGGAGGAATAGAATTTGCATGTAGGAAGGACTGAAATAAAGTGTTGTATTTAGCACAGTTTTTTTTATGTCTTTATTGAATTTGTTACAATATTGCTTTTTTTTATGTCTTGGTTTTTTGGCTGCAAGGCATGTGGGATCCTAGCTCCCTGACCAGGGATTAAACCAGCAGCCCATGTATTAGAGGGCAGAATCTTAACCACTGGACTGCCAGAGAAGTCCCTGTTGAGCACGGTTTAAGTTTGAAATTGTTATTAGATATCCATATAGAGATCTTGAGTCAATAATTGCATAGATTAGTCTGAATTTCATAGATGTCACAATTGCAGTTCGTTTTCAGTTATTTCTTACACTGTTCTTTCTTACTGGACCATTAAAAATTTTTTTTTCCAGATAGTAAACAGTAGATGTCTACTTGTCAATGTATGAATGAGTTGTAATGTATAATATAAAAATACCATATGAAAAATATATGCATGCTTTAAATACAAGAATAAAACAAAAATTATATAAAATATTCCCCCTTGAGGACAAGATACATGTATAGAGTATTGGTATTATGTCCAAAGTGTTCCATGAGCCTGTCCCAGTATTACCCTTCCCTCTTTTCTGAAGAATAACCACAGCCCCAAGTTTATATTAATTATAACCATTTTTTCTACATAGTTTTAAAACTACATATATATGTTGATTAGTAAGGTTTCAAATAGGGAAGGAAAACCACTATGGATATTATGGAAAATGAATTTTATTATAAGAATTGGATCTTATGCAATCATGAGAGGAAGTAAAGAACTCCAAAAAGGATCAGAAAAAAAAATCATTTACCATGTTTGGTATTACTAACATATCAGAGTCTGCAGGAAGCAAGGCATGTCCAACAGCTAAGTTCAGTCACAAAGAGGGCTGGTACAATAGTCAAAGGAAAGCTATTGGCTCTTGGGGCTTTGCTTCTGTGAGTTTGCAGCCAGGTGTCTGCAATGGACCTGGAATGCTATTGTTCAGTAGGACTGACCCTCCATAAAGAGCGCCCTGCCAGGACCTTTGCTTTTATCCCTCACTGGCCTAACCCAGGGTGTCCTTCAGAAATAATGACTCCTGAAGTATTTTTAAATCTCATGAAAAGTTCCACTGTAGCTCAACTTAACCAGGAACCACACAAGAGAAAGATAACTGGAAAAAGTGATTTCATGTTAGTTAATCTTTGCTCATTTTGAACTTTAAATAAATGGAGTCCTACCAAATTAAATCTGTGAATCCATTCTTTTATACAAACTTGTTATTGGAGATTCATTTACATTTTCACTGAGCATTCCATTGGTCATTCTAAACAGTGATACTATAAACATATACTATTTTCCTAGTGGGCATGTACAAAAAAATTATAGAGAAGTTGATGTATCAGGTAGATACACCTTGAGCTTCACCAGGAAATAGTGAAGAGATATCTCACTGTGATATAACTTGTCATTTTTTAAAGTCTCCTAAAAGTTGAAAAACATCACATGTGTTTAAAGATCATCAGTGCCCCCTCTTCCCTTTAATTTCTATTTATATATTAATCATATTTCCTGCTTTTCACATTAACATTTTCCTTATATATTTTGAATGAAAAATTTACCTTTCATATATATGTATGTATTTTCACTTTTATGGTCTTAGACTTAATGTAGTAAAATATATGATATGCAATTTTTGTGTCTAGTATGAGAAATAAGTTTTTGATCTCAGGTTAAATTTAGTTTTCTAAATTGTCATCTGGAATTTTTAACAGTTTTGCTTTCATTTGTGTTTCTGTTTGTGTCATTTTCTTGGAACATGGCAACTCCACCTAAAGATTAACTTTTATTGCCTTAAATATTTGCTATTGTAATTTATATTAACTGTAGTTTATGTACCTTTTCATTACCAACATTGATTGTGTTTTCTGTTTTTTTTTCCTTGAAAAAATTTACTATATGTCCATTGTTTCCGTTTTGTTTGTTTTTTTTTTTTGATGAACCAATTATTGGTATTTCCAGATCTCTCTGTGGCTTTTGTGTCTAGTTCATTCGTACATTTCTAACTTTCCTTTTACTTCTTGGGTTATTTTTCTGTTCCTTCTGTTACGGCCTGAGTTGGGTGTTTGTTCATTAATATATAGCTGCTTGTGTTTCTTAGACATTTCATGTTCTTTATTCATGTTTTCACAAAAGTTTTAGAAATTACCTCATAAAAATGTAAGTTCTTTTTGTGTCCTACCTAATTAAAGTATAGTTTTAGAAAGGAAGGCAAATTATGATCAGTTGTGAATAATATGGTGGTCTCTCACATAACCCACACACTGAAAATATTCACTCTTAAGAAGTCAATAAGGTAGCCAAGTACAGAAGCAACATTTAAACATCAGTAGCTTCCATGAGGAGAAGGCAATGGCAACCCACTCCAGTACTCTTGCCTGGAGAATCCCAGGGATGGGGGAGCCTGGTGGGCTGCCATCTATGGGGTCGCACAGAGTCGGACACGACTGAGCGACTTCACATTCACTTTTCACTTTCATGCATTGGAGAAGGCAATGGCAACCCACTCCAGTGTTCTTGCCTGGAGAATCCCAGGGACGGGGGAGCCTGGTGGGCTGCCGTCTATGGGGTCGCACAGAGTCGGACACGACTGAAGCAACGCAGCAGCAGCAGCAGCAGCAGCTTCCATGAACTTACAAATGTCCCAGCTGGATTTAGAAAAGGCAGAGAAACCAGTGATCAAATTGCCAATATTTGCTGGATCATAGAGAAAGCAAGGGAATTCCAGAAAAAATCTGTTTCACTGACTATGCTAGTGCCTTTGACTGTGTGAATCATAACAAACTGTAGAAAGCTCTTAAACAGATGAGAATACCAGACCATCTTGCCTATCTCCTAAGAAACCTTTTTGCAGGTCAAAAAGTAACAGTTAGAACCCTGTATGGAACAACTGATTGGTTCAGGATAGAGAACGGAGCACGACAGGGCAGCCCTGTTTATTTAACCTATATCCTGAACACATCACGAAAAATATGCCAATTTGGATGACTTACAAGCTGGAATCAAGATAGCTGGGAGAAACACCAACAACCTCAGATATGTGGATGATACCACTCTAATGGCAGAAAGCAAAGAGAAACTAAAGAGCTTCTTGATGAAGGTGAAGGAGGAGAGTGAAAGAGCCAGCTTAAGACTAAACATTAAAAAAAAAAAAAAAAAAACCCTCTAAAATCATGACATCTGGCCCTGTTACTTTATGGCAAACAGAAGAGGGAAATGTAGTAGTGATAGATTTCCTCTTCTTGGGCTTTAAATTCACTGCAGACGCTGACTGCAGCCATGAAATCAGAAGGTGATTGCTTCTTGGCAGGAAAACTATGACAAACCTAGACAGTGCGTTGAAAATCAGAGACATTACTCGGCCGACAGAAGTCTCTATAGTGTTCCCAGTGGTCACGTACAGTTGTGAGAGCCACACAGAAAAGAAGGCAGAGTGATGAAGAATGGACGCCTTCAAACTTTGGTGCTGAAGACTCCTGAAAATCCCTTGGACAGCAAGGAGATCAAACCAGTCAATATTAAGGGAAATCAATCCTGAACACTCATTGGAAGGACTGATGCTGAAACTGAAATTCGAGTATTTTGGTCATCTGATTTGGACAGATGACTTATTGGAAAAGTCACCGATGCTGGGAAAGACTGAGGGCAGAAGGAGAAGAGGGCCCCAGAGGATGAGATGGCTGAGTAGCATCACCAATGCAATGGACATGAACTTCAAACTTTGGGTGATGGCAAACTTTGGGTAATGGCAAACTTTGGGAGATGCTGAGGGATAGGGAGGCCTGGCATGCTGCAGCCCATGGGGTCGCAAAGAGTCAGACATGACTGGGTGACTGAACAACAACAAAAAAAACAAAGTTTCCATGTACAAGTAAGTGCCCTACATACTTGGAGTTCCTTTCCAAAAGTACATTTGTAAGTCCAATTTGTTTGTAAACCCAACAGAGATAGCCCAGGTATCCAACTAATACAATCAGCTCTATACCACTGCTTTTAAGCTTGCTTCCAGACATCATGGGCTTGAAATAAAGATACTGTTAAGATCCTACACTTTTCCAATGCAAGGGGAGCAGGTTAGATCCCTGGTCAGGGAACTAAGACCTCACATGCTGCATAGCAAGACCGACAACAACAAAAAAGATACAGTACTACTACTATATACCATACAGTACTGTACAGTAGTGAACACAAAAGCACAACCGCTTAAGAGAATGCACACACACGACAATGTATACCAGACAAGCGGGCTTACATGATTGGACATATGAATGCAAGTTCACATTGCATGCACCAGACTTACTGCATTCCAACAATCATACATAATATTTTTACCGAAAAAATACTATTCACTGATAAAACCACAATATACAAATTTTATAACTTCTATTACATGACTTGCACAGAACCTATGTAAAAATGTCTATCTAAAGGTTCTGATCCTTGGGTAGGGATGATTCCCTGGAGAAGGGAATGTCAACACAGTCCAGAATTCTTGCCTAGAGAATTCCATGGACAGAGCAGCCTGGCGGGCTATACTCCATGGGGTGGCAAAGAGTTGGACACGACTGAGTGACTAACGCTAATGGTTCTAAAGTGTATATATATTTTCTGTCACTTTTAAGACATAGAGAATTATGCCCTGTTCCTGAATGCTGTCAATGACTGACATGAAATTGTCAATTATTTTCTATTCACTTGTAACTTTAATGAAATTTTATTCAAAGTGCAAAACTGCTTTCTTTCTAATTGGATAGGTGGGAGAGAACAGGGGATATGAGCTTTGGAAAATAAAATATAGTTTAAAATTTCATCAAAGACTAGAAGAATAAACAGATACAAATGAACAGAAAATATATAAAAATGAAAATACAGAGGAGCACTTGTTATACAATATGTGTGTCAATATCAATTAAGCAAAATATAATTAAAGCTGTTATGTTATTTCATCAAGTATTGATAAACATAACAAGTCAAAATTAAGCCCATCTTTCAAATAATACAGTTACAAGTGACATAATAACACAATGATAGAAAAATGTTATGAAATAAATGACACTAGGACACACACTTAGTTATATCAGAAATTGTTTACATCTATTCAAACTAAATTCAACTGATAGATTGAGCATTCTGGAAACAGATGTGGTGATCTGTGTGTCTCTATAGGCACCTCAAATTGTGTTTTAGCATTAAAGAAAAGATGAAATTAAATTATATCTTTATGTAAAATCTTAGTTGATGCAGGATTCTTTCATTTTCATTTGGTTGTGTGTTTGTTTTGATTCCTGAGCTCTGAGACTTTTGTATCAGATTGTTTCATGGTAGGGATAATAAAAAATTCTAGATCTTAACTAGTTTTCTCTAAATTAATTTTATTCCCCATAAGAGTTTGGAGTCAAATTCCATAAACTAAACTAGCACCATTTAATATCATGTGGAACTAAATTTCTTAGTCAACATAAGAAAGGTGACATTAATTTTAATATGTTGGCACAACATTATTTCACATATATACATATTATTAATGAGATATTTAAAATTCTTTATGCCTGTTTCATAATTCACTCAATTCAGGCTCATTACATTTTAAGTGCTTTAATAGCATGTGGTTAGTGGTTGCTGTGTTGGACACATAGAACTATATCTTGCTACTTAAAATATGATCTGGAAAAACAGCAAGGGCACCTTGCTGGGATCTTATGTAAAACAAAAAATCTTAGGGCATAGTTTAGACCTGCTGAGTCAGTATTTACAGTGTAACAAGATCTTTCAGTTCAGTTCAGTTCAGTTCAGTTCAGTCGCTCAGTCGTGTCCAACTCTTTGCGACCCCATGAATCACAGCAGTCCAGGCCTCCCTGTCCATCACCAACTCCCGGAGTTCACTCAAACTCACCAAGATCTTTAGGTGATTCATATGCTCAGTAATGTTTCAAAAAGCTTGGATTAGGATAATTACATCTTAACTGCTTGTGACCATCGAAAAACTGGAAATCACCCTTTCTACAAATCTAACTGGGGAAACATTAAATTTATCTGTAAATTATTCATCCCCAAAAGGTGAAATGAATACATAGAGGTTAACAAAAATACACTAGGAAATATTTATAGGAATCTATTTAATTTTAATAACCATAGATTATTAATTAGGTGTTGATTTTAGTGTATTTTAAAATATAACCAACCTTTCATACCTGTCCTATTATTATGATTGCTACAGTTTAGCATGAGGTTAAAAGTAGATAGAAGGATGCCTGCATGCTCAGTTGTTTCAGTCGTGTCTGACTCTCTGTGATCCTATGGACTGTACCCTGACAGGCTCCTCTGTCCATGGGATTCTCTAAGGCTAGAATACTGGAGTGGGTTGCCATTCCCTCCTCCAAGGGAATCTTCCTGACCCAGGGGTTGAACCCACGGAGTCTTCTGCATCACAGGCATATTCTTTACCCCTGAGCCACCCGCGAAGCCCCAGATAGAAGTATAGTTCTGTGCTTTAGGCAAACTCATGGATTTCAGATACAATTCTCAAGCATGTCCCTGAATGCTGCTTTTATTAAAGCAACATTGTTCATCGCTGTATCAATATCACAACTGATAAGCATCAGTAGTGGATTTACTCTATGTTAAATTTCCATAGATATTATTTCGGCTTCTTCTGGAAACTGATAATCTTTTAGATGGCAAGATATGTATAAATGTACAGAACTGTAAATTGAAATTTGAGTTTTATATCATTTGTAGTCAATGAACATTTTAAATTAAATGTAAACATTGTAATGGAAGCCCTGAGAATTAGTATCAACTATGATAATCAATCTTAGATTTAAGTGTGAGGAACACATTAACAATTTACCTGTTTATTTTGTAAAAGACATCAACAGCAAAAGAAAACTAGATGTTTGGAAAAATGCAAGATAATTAAAAATTGAGTTCATGTGGACTGGTATTAAAATAATCTACTCATTTCTGTATCACTTGTTTGGAGTTGTATACTAACTCCAAAATAATACCATTTAATCTCAAGTGTCAGAATTATATAAGGAACCTATAATAGGTTTGGTTTTGTTTGGGAGGAATAGGTGTTTTCATATATTATTGGTGAGAGGCTAAGTTTGTGAAACAGAACAGATTTGGAGGACAGACACAATATGTATCAAAACACTGAACTTACACAACTTTTGGTCAGCTCCCAAACTATGAAGATATTGAACCAAAACAGCCACTTCTACACAGATTTCTTGTTTGAGAAAAATCCCTATACGCTTAATCTCTTGTGGTCTGAGATATATATAAAAATGTAATCAGGTCTATTACTTGCATCTTAATATATTTCTAATTACAACTCTTTTGAAAAAGAGGTAAAAGAAGACATTCTTATTTTACACTGATATTAACAGGAATATTTCTAATATTTCCCCATTAAGCATGAAATTGGCTTTAGAACTAAATTTCACCCTCTTTTTTTCTTTTAATTAAACTACAGTTAACTTATAGTATTATATTAGTTTCAGGTATAAAACATAGTAATTCAACATTTATATGTAGATTGCAAATTGATCACAATAGTCGGTCTAGTAACTCTCATGTGAAGTTATTTAAATGCTATTGACTGTATTCAATATGTTGTATAGTACAAACCCATGACTTATTTATTTTATAAATGAAAGTATATACCTTAATCAGCTTCACCCACTTCACCCATCCCCCACCCTCGACCCCTGTGGCAAACACTTCTTTGTTCTCTGTATTTATGAGTTTGTTTTGTTTGTCCATTTGTTTTGTTTTTAGATCTTACATGTAAGTGAAATGATACTGTGTTCTGCATTTGACTTTGTCTGACTTACTTTACTTAGCTTAATACCCTTAAAGTCCTCCTATAGTGTTGAAATGGCAATACTTCATTCATTTTTATGGCTGAGTAATATACCATTGTACACATATAATCAGCATCTTTATCCATTCATCTCTTGATGAGTACTTAGGTTGGTTCCACGAGTACTTAGGTTGTTTCCAATAGTTGGCTTTTGTAGATAACACTGCAATTTAATTTTCAAATAAACACTCAGAAGTGGAATGGCTGGATGATATAGCAGTTCTATTTTCAGTCTTTTGAGGAAACTTCTTACTGTTTCCATAGTGGCTGCAGCAGTTTATTTTCCCACAAACAGTGCATAATAGTTCACTTGTCTACACACCCTTGCCATTACTTAATAGTATCTGTTTCACTTTTGATGATGGCCATTCAGAAAACTAAGATCATGGCATCTGGTCCCATCAATTCATGGCCAATAGATGGGGAAACAGTGGAAACAGTGGTTGACTTTATTTGGGGGGCTCCAAAATCACTGAGTATGGTGATTGCAGCCATGAAATGAAAAGATGCTGGCTCCTTGGAAGGAACGTTATGACCAACCTAGATAGCATATTAAAAAGCAGAGACATTACTTTGCCAACAAAGGTCCATCTAATCAAGGCTATGGTTTTTCCAAGAGTCACATATGGATGTGAGATTGGACGGTGAAGAAAGCTGAGTGCCAAAGAATTGATGCTTTTGAAGTGTGGTGTTGGAGAAGACTCTGGAGAGTCCCTTGGACTGCAAGATCCAACCAGTCCATCCTAAGGAGATCAATCCTGGGTGTTCATTGGAAGAACTGATGTTAAAGCTGAACTCCAATATTTTGGCCACCTCATGCAGAGAGCTGACTCATTTGAAAAGACTCTTATGCTGGAAAGATGGAGGACAGGATTAGAAGGGGATGACAGATGATGAGATAGTTGGATGGCATCACTGACACAATGGACACGGGTTTGGGTGGACTCCGGGAGTTGGTGATAGACAGGGAGGCCTGGCATACTGCAATTCATGGGGTTGCAAAGAGTCAGACATGACTGAGTGACTGAACTGAACTGAACTGAACTGAGGGAGGCCTGGCGTGCTGCAATTCATGGGGTCATAGAGTCGGACACGACTGAGTGACTGAACTGAACTGAACTGATTCTGAGATATGACTAATATGATATCACATTGTGGTTTTGATATGTGTTTCTCTGATGAATCACAGTGATATTAAGCATTTTTTCATGTATCTATCAGCCATAGGTATGTCTGTATGTTTATATTGAGTTATATGGGTTCTTTATATCATTTAAATATTAACCCGTTATCAGGTATAACAAATATAGTTTCCCATTCAGAAGGTTGCCTTTTTCTGTGTAAAATCTTTTTAATTTGATGAGTTCCATTTGCTTGTTTCCTTTGATTGCCCTTGCCTGAGGAGACAGACCCCCCAAAATTTGCTAAGACTGATGCCTAAGAGTATACTGCCTTTGTTTTCTTCTAGGGGTTTTATGTTTTCAGGTTTCCACAATCAAGTCTTTAACCATTTTCAGTTTATTTTTGTGTATGGAATAAGAAATTCATTCTTTTGCATGTAGCTGCCTAGTTTCCTGAACACTTTTTATTGGAGCAACTGCCTTTCATTTATATGTTTTCCTGGCTCCTTGGCTGTAAGTTAAAATAGCATATATGTATGGATTTATTTCTGGACACTCTATTCCACTGATTTGTCTGTTTTTGTATCAATACCATAGCGTTTTGACTACTATAGCTTTGTATTTTGGTTTAAAATGAGGGAATAATGCATCTCCAGCTCTGTTCTTCTGTCTTAAGATTACTTTGGGTATTTTTGGTCTCTTATGGTTCCATATAAATTTTAGAATATTTTTTTGCACTTATGTGAAAAATGCCATTGGTGTTGTTAAATGGTTTGCATTGAATCTGTATATGATCCTGGGTGGTATGGATATTTTAACAATAATAATTGTCTAATCATTGAACATGGACTATCTTTCCATTTCTGTCTTATGCAATTAATTCACCAATATTTTATAGTTTTCAGAGTACAAGTCTTTCAATTCCTTGGTTAAATTTATGCATAGGTATTTTATTATTCTAGATGCAATTACAAATGGGATTTCTTTTAAATTTATCTTTCTAATAGTTTGCAGTTAGTGTACAAAAAAGGAACAGACTTCTGAAAAAAGGAACAGACTTCTGTATAACAATTTCCTATCCTGCAAATTCACTAAACTCATTTATTAGTTCCAATCACTAGTCTCAAGGAATTTCTATATACAGTATCATGTATCTGCAAATACTGACAGTTTTACTTCTTCCTTTCCAATTTGGATACCTTTCTCACCTTTTCTTATCTGATAGCTATGGCTAGGAATACCAATACTATTTTAAATAAACGTAACAAGAGTAATAATCCTTGTCTTGTTACTGATCTTAGAAAAACTCTTCAGCCTTTTTCAACTGAGTATGATTACATACTGAGTATTGTTATATAAGGTCTTTATTATGTTGAGGTACATTTCCTTTATACCAATATTGAGCTTTTTTTAAAGTCACAAACAGATGTTGAATTTTGTCAAAGCTTTTTCTGCATTTATTGAGATGATGACAGGATTTTTTATCCTTCATTTTGTTAATATGATGTATCACATTGATTGATTTATAGGTATATTGAACCAACTTTGCATTTCTGGGTTAAATATCATTTATTTATGATGTATCAACCTTGTACTGCATTGCTGAATTTGGTTTGCTAATTTTTTAAGGATTTTTTGCAGCTATGATAATCAGAGATATTGGCTTGTAGTTTTGTTGTTTTATCTTTGCGAGTTTTCCTTCCTCTTTAATTTTTGGAGTAGTTTAAGGGGTTAGGAATTAACTCTTCTTTAATTATTACTGCTAGAATTTACCTGTGAAGTTGTTTGGTGCTGATCTTTTGTTAGCATTTTTAAATTACTGAGTCAATTTCACTGTTAGTAACTTATCTAGTTTCTATTTCTTCTTGGTTCAGTCTTAGGGAAATTTTGTGTCGCTAGGAATTTGTCCATTTTTTCTAAGCTGTCCAATTTACTGGTATATCATTGCTCAAAGTAATCATAGGATATTTGTGTTTCTGTGAAGTTAGTTTTAACTTATCTTTCATCTTTTATTTATTTAGATCCTCTCTTTATTGATGAGTCTGGGCAAATGTATATAAATTTTGTCTATCTTTTCAAAGAACCAGCTCTTACACCCATTGATATTTCTAATTTTTAATATGTGTTTTATTTCTAAACTATTTTTTATTATTTCTTTCCTTCTACTAATTTTGGGCTTTGCTTGTTCTTTTACTCTCTTTAGGTGTAGAAATGTTAGATATTTATTGGTGATTTCTCTTGCTTCTTAAAGTAGGCCTGTATTGCTATAAATTTCCCTCTTATAATTGCATTTATTGCATACCATAGATTTTTGATGCTGTGATTCCATTTTTGCCTGTCTCAAGGTACTTTTTGATTTTGTCAGTAAACCATTGTTTGTTTAGTAGCATATTAATAGCAGTTTTCGTGTGTGTGTGTGTGTTTTCATTTTGTAATTAATTTCTACTTTTATACTATTGTGGTCACAAAAGATGCTTGATATGATTTCAGTCCTCTTAAATGTATTGAGACTTGTTTTGTGACGTAGTATGGGCATCACTATGAAAAAAGCTAGTGGAGGTGATGGAATTCCAGTTGAGCTATTTCAAATCCTGAAAGGTGATTCTGTGAAAGTGCTGCACTCAATATGCCAGCAAATTTGGAAAACTCAGCAGTGGCCACAGGACTGGAAAAGGTCAGTTTTCATTCCAATCCCAAAGAAAAGCAATGCCAAAGAATGCTCAAACTACCACACAATTGCACTCGTCTCCCACGCTAGTAAAGTAATGCTCAAAATTCTCCAAGCCAGGCTTCAGCATTACATGAACCGTGAACTTCCTGATGTTCCAACTGGTTTTAGAAAAGGCAGAGGAACCAGAGAACAAATTGCCAACATCTGCTGGATCATCAAAATAGCAAGAGAGTTCCAGAAAAACATCTATTTCTGCTTTATTGACTATGCCAAAGCCTTTGACTGTATGGATCACAATAAACTGTGGACAATTCTGAAAGAGATGGGAATACCAGACCACCTGACCTGCCTCTTGAGAAATCTGTATGCAGGCCAGGAAGCAACAGTGAGAACTGGACATGGAACAACAGAATGGTTCCAAATAGGAAAAGGAGTACGTCAAGGCTGTATATTGTCACCCTGCTCATTTAACTTCTATGCAGAATACATCATGAGAAACGCTGGACTGGAAGAAGCACAAGCTGGAATCAAGATTGCCGGGAGAAATATCAATCACCTCAGATTTGCAGATGATACCACCTTTATGGCAGAAAGTGAAGAGGAACTAAAAAGCCTCTTGATGAAAGTAAAAGAGGAGAGTGAAAAAGTTGGCTTCAAGCTCAACATTCAGAAAACAAAGATCATGGCATCTGATCCCATCACTTCATGGGAAATAGATGGGGAAACAGTGGAAACAGTGTCAGACATTATTTTTTTGGGCTCCAAAATCACTGCAGATGGTGACTGCAGCCATGAAATTAAAAGACGCTTACTCCTTGAAAGAAAAGTTATGAGCAACCTAGATAGTATATTCAAAAGCAGAGACATTACTTTGCCGACTAATGTCCGTCTAGTCAAGGCTATGGTTTTTCCAGTGGTCATGTATGGATGTGAGAGTTGGACTGTGAAGAAGGCTGAGCACCGAAGAATTGATGCTTTTGAGCTGTGGTGTTGGAGAAGACTCTTGGGAGTCCCTTGGACTGCAAGGAGATCCAACCAGTCCATTCTGAAGGAGATTAGCCCTGGGATTTCTTTGGAGGGAATGATGCTAAAGCTGAAACTCCAGTACTTTGGCCACCCCATCGAAGTGTTGACTCATTGGAAAAGACTTTGATGCTTGGAGGGATTGGGGGCAGGAGGAGAAGGGGACGACAGAGGATGAGATGGCTGGATGGCATCACTGACTTGATGGACGTGAGTCTGAGTGAACTCCGGGAGCTGGAGATGGACAGGGAGGCCTGGCGTGCTGCGATTCATGGGGTCGCAAAGAGTCGGACACGACTGAATGACTGAACTGAACTGAAATGATGGGACTTATGTTAGACAATGTTCCATGTGAGTTTGATAGGAATGTGTCTTTATATACATGTATCTGTGTGAGTAATTATTTTAAGTCAATGTTTTAAGTGCAAATGAATTCTCATTACCCTGCATTTTTACTCCTCTTACTACGTTTTTAAAACTTCCCTGGTGACTGTGGTAAAGAATCTGCCTGCAATGCAAGAAATGTGGCTTCTACCCCTGGCTTGTGAAGATCTCCTGGAGAAGGAAATGACAACCCACTGCAGTATTCTTGCCTGGGAAATCCCCTGGACAGAGGAACCTGGTGAGCTATGATCCATGGGGTTGCAAAAGAGCCAGACATGACTTAATGACTAAACAACAACAACTGCATTTTTAATATTTTTTTTTTTACTTTGGTATTCCATAAATATTTATTACAGTTATAATTAAATTTGGGATGTTTTTTCTTTAACCTTAAGACTAGCTTTTTTTTTTTTTTTTTGACTGATCCACTGCCTTTATTATACATGTGCCTTTACCAGAGAGTCTATTTCTTTCATATATTTTCTTGTTTCTTGTTACAATCTTTTCCTCTCCACTTAAATAAGGCCCTTTAACATTTCTTACAAGGCTAGTTTGGTGATGATAAACTCTTAGATTCCACTTGTTTGGGATACTCTTTCTCTCTCCTTTAATTCTAAATGATAACTTTGTTGGGTAAATTTGGGAGAGGGGGATATAATTTTCTTTTCCCTTTTAGCACTTTGAATATATCATGCCAGCCCCTCTAACCTACTAAGTTTCTGGTGATATTTATGGGTTTCTGCACCAGTAGTGTAGGTCCTGACTAGACAGAGTCTTGACCCCTCTTACATATCTGATTGTGGTTTCTTCTTTGTATCTTTAGTTGTGGACCTTTTCTGTACATTTTCAGGTTGTTTTCAGCAATAAGTGTTCTTTAAGAGGCTGTAATTTTGATATTCCCAAGGGAAGAGTTGAACTCAGGATCTTTCTACTCTACCACTGATCCTTCCACTTCCTGTCTGTCACCTGTAACAGGTTTTAATAAGGGGGATATGCATTTAACATCACAGAAATGAAATATGCAAAGAAATTGAAATGAAATGAAAATTAAAAAATCATGCATGGTCTTTCTTTGAAATAATACAATGTAATTTTTCAAAAAATTATTTTTAGAGGAATTTTAGGTTTATAATAAAATATAGATGAAGACACAGAAATTTCCCATGTACTCCCTACTTCCATACATAGATAACCTCCTGAATTATCAATGTAACTCATTACAATGTCAAATTTTTTTTTACAAAGAAAAAAATGTACATTTTTCTCATAATCACCAAAAGTGGTTTACCTAAGGATACACTCTTGGTATTGTACACTGTGTGGGTTTGAATAAGTGTATTATGGCATCCATTCATCTTTATAGTTTTTTTTTTCTTTCTTTAAATTAATGTTTATTAAAGTATAGTTGATTTATAATGTTGTTTTAGTTTCTTCTATATATCACAGTGAATCAGTTATACATGTATTCACTCTTGTTTAGATTCTATTCCCATATAAGTCATTTTAGAATACTGAGTAGAGTTCTCTGTATTATACACTAAGTTCTTATTA
This sequence comes from Budorcas taxicolor, assembly GCF_023091745.1. NCBI lineage: Eukaryota > Metazoa > Chordata > Mammalia > Artiodactyla > Bovidae > Budorcas > Budorcas taxicolor. The sequence continues at coordinate 63,200,423 of NC_068923.1, read as the reverse complement.
TCTGTTTCATATATGCTTCCCTAATAACTCAGTTGGTAAAGAATCCACCTCCAATGCAGGAGACCCCAGTTCAACTCCTGGGTTGGGAAAATCTGCTGGAGAAGAGGTACATTACCCATTCCAGTATTTTTGGGCTTCTCTTGTGACTCAGCAGTAAAGAATCTGCCTTCGTAATAGTGAGTATATGTCAATCTCAGTTTCCCAATTTATCCTTCCCCACTTTTGGTAACTATAAATTTATTTTCTACATCTGTGATTATCTCTGTTTTGTAAATAGGTTTATTTGTATAATTTTTTTTTTAAGATTCTACATATAAGTGATGTAGTGATATTTGCTTTTGTCTGACTTACTTTATTATTATAATATTATAGGAGAAATATTTTCACTGCCCTAAAAAACATGTGTTCTGACTATTCATCTCTCACGCCCCCTTACACTAGCTACCTGTAATATTTTTTTTTACCTTTTCCATAGTGTTGTGTTTCCCAGAATGTCATATACTTGGAATCATCCAGAATGTAGCCTTTTCAGATTTGTATCTTTCACTTAATAACAAGCATGTAAACTTCCTCCATGTCATTTTGTGGTATAACTTATTTATTTTTAGTACTTCATAATGTACTATTGCCTATAGCTCAGACGGTAAAGCATCTGCCTGCAATGTGGGAGACCCGGGTTCGATTCCTGGGTCGGGAAGATCCCCTGCAGAAGGAAATGGCAACCCACTCCAGCACTCTTGCCTGGAAAATCCCATGGATGGAGGAGCCTGATAGGCTACAGTCCATGGGGTTGCAAAGAGACATGACTGAGCGACTGCACTTTCATATGGACCACAAATTATTCATTCAACTACTGGATTACATCTTGGTTACTTAAAATTTTAGGCAATTACAAATATAGCTGCTAAAAACATCTGTGTGCAGGTTTTTATGTAAGTTTGAGTTTTCAACTCCTTTGGGCAAATACCAAGTTGTGTGATTGCTGCATTATATGGTAATGGCACCATACCAGTGTATGGTAATGGTCCTTTGTAAGAAACCGCCAAACTGTCTTCCAAAGTGCTGTACCGTTTTGCGTTTTCACCAGCAATGTACAAGAGTCCTGTAGATCCATCACCTCACAAGCATTTAGTGTTGTCAGTATTTAAGATTTTAATCATTTTAATAGTTGTGTGGTGGTATCTCAGTGTTGCTTTATTTGCACTTCTCTGATGATGTATTATGCTGGGTATCTTTTCATAAGTGTATTTGTCATCTGTATATATTATTTTACTGAAGTGTTTGTTAAAGTCTTTGGCCCATTTTTTGGTCAGTTATTTTTTTTTATAATTATTGAGTTTTAGAAGTTCTTTATACAGTTTTGTATAACAAAACTTTTTAGGACTTTTGGACTTTAAAAATTAGGACTTTTGCAAATATATTCTCCCAGTCTATGGCTTGTCTTCTCATTCCTTTTTAATATTTATCACAGAGTACTTTTGTTTTGAATTTTAATGTGGTTCATTCAATCAATATTTTCTTTAATGGATTGTGTCATAGAGATTGTACCTAAAAAGGCATCATCATACCCAATATCATATTGGTTTTCTCCTATGATATTCTAGGAGGGTTTTAGATTTACATTTTATATTTAGTTCTGTGATCTGACAAGAGTTCATTTTGGGGAAGACAGTAAGGTTTGTGTCTAGATTTATTTTGTTTTGTTTTGTATATACATATTCATTGCAAAGAGTTGGACACAACTGAGTGACTGAACTGATCCCATTTGTCTAATACCACTTGTTCAAGTGGTTATAATAATATTGCCTCTTTTGTATTGATTACATTGATTTTGCTACTTTGTCAAAGATAAGTTGATCATATTTATGGTTGTCATTTTGGGGCTCTGTTCTATTCAGTTGACATGTTGGGTCTGTTCTTTCACCTGTACTATACTATCTTGATTATAGTAACTTTATAATAAGCCTTGAATTGGTCTAGCCCCAGCTTTCCAAATTCATTCTTCCTCTTGATATTATTTTGACTATTCTTGGCCTTTTGCTTTGTCATATAAACTTTAGAATCAGTTTCTCTATATCCATAACACAATTTGCTGAGATCTTTTTGGGGATTGTATTGAATTTACAGATCAAGTTGGGAAACTTGACATCTTGATAACTTTGAGTCCCTTATTTGTAAGTATAGAATATCTCTCCGTTTATTTAAATATTCTTTAATTTTTCAATCAGTTTTGTAGTTTTCCTCATATAGATCTGGCATATTTCTGTTAGATATATATATTTGCATTTTAGTTTTTGTGGTGTTATTGTAAATGCTATTGTGTGTTTAAATTCAAATTCCACTTGTTCATTGTTGCCATATAGGAAAGAAATAAACTTGTGCACTTACCTTGTATCCTGAAACCTTGCTATAATTGCTTATTAACTTTAAGGATTTTTTTATTGATTCTTTTTATTTCCTCAGAGACAATCATATTACCTTTAAACACACAAAAATACTTCTTCCCTCCTAATCAGTATACATCTTCTTTTATTTTCTTGTCTTATTTATTAATAAAGAGTTCCAATATGATGTTGAAAAGGAGTGGTGAGAGAACTTACTTGCCTTGTACACTACTCACACTGGAAAAGCTTTATTTTTTTTTTTTACCATTAAGCATTATGTTAGCTTAGGTACTTTGTAGATAGTCTTTATCAAGTTAAATAAGAGTTTTTATCATAAACATTTGTTGGATTTTGTCAAATACTTTTTCTGTATCTAATGATATGATTCTATGATTTTTTTTTGTTTTTCAGTCTGTTGATCTGATAAATTATATTTATTGATTTTGAAAGTTGATTCAGCCTTGCATACCCAGGATAAATCCTAATTAGTCATGGTGTATAATTCCTTTTATACTTTTTTGGACTGGATTTACTAATACTTTATTGAGGATTTTTATACCAAGTCATGAGAGATATTAATGTGCAGTTTTTATAACTTTGACTGTTTTGATATTAGGGTAATACTGGCCTCATAGATTGAATTTCACAGTATGCCTTCTTTGAGAGATTGTAAAGAATTGGTACAAATGGATCCCACTGAATTTTTAAACTCTAGAATTGTCTACACTGAGCCCCAGCAATTTGTCAATTACAGTTCAAGTTTATCTTACATAGCATTGATTTCTGTGATAGTCTCACCTTCTGGATCTCTGCTTTAACAAGCTACAGCTCCCTGAATATGCCTGTTTGTTTCTCCAGTTTTGGAGACAGCAGTTTGCCTTGTGCCCTATCCTTTTACAGACCAAATAAAGCTGATATTTCAATCTCTTCAGTTTTTTCTTTGTTTTAAGATGGAGGAGCAACTTTCCAGCTCCTTATGTACAGAATCAGAAACCAAAATTCCAAAGAAATTTTATTTTAAATGTCAAAAGTATTGGAATGAGGGGCAAAACATTTACCAAGACTGATGTCAAAGAAAGAGTCAAATAATAACAAGAGGAACAAAATGAATCAAGAAATTTCTCTTACAGAGCACAGATTATCATAGCAGCATAACTATTTGCTGAAAACATAAACAAAAATTATTAACCATAGTATGGCAAAATCAGTAATTTTAAGCTGAATTGATATATTTACAAATACCGCCAACTTTGCTAAACTTTTTGTTTTGTCCAGGAAAGCATTTCCTACAGGTCATCTTTCTACATCATTCATTCAAGATCACATATTTTTGAGATTAGAAATATAATATCATCTGGAATCAATTATAGTAATACTAGTTCAATGAAAGAGTCCTCTCAATAAGTTCAAGCTCTTGCATCACCAGTAAACTCTACAAACTGCTCTGATCACAATACACTGTGCTATCATAAATACGCATAAATATTTGAGATGTGTGTGATAGAATTGTAAAAATTGTTACATAATTCAGAGTGACCACTGGAGTTTGAACATTTTCTATCTTAAAGTCATGACTTACAATTTCCTTTTTTAATTCAGAAGATCTTTAGCTTTTAAATAATTTAACTCATTCTTTTGAGTGGATTGTGAGATGGACTACAGCAAGTTCTAGAAGGACACTTCAGTTTCTCAGATCATAAGCACAATAGGTACTGTCTTTGTAGCCAGTATATCTTGTAATTTCAGCACTAATATAATTGTTTTTACAAGACCAGAGTGCTTTTTTAGAAGTGCTTTAAATAAATCATAAAAGAGGCTTGTATTTTCCCAATCACGTGACAATGGGTAATAAATAAGAATTATTTTTATGTGTTTATCACATTGGAGATATTACCAAATAAGCTGATGCTTGCAGAGAAGTTTACTCTAGAGATTTCTTGAATAAAAGTCACTGAAATAATTTCAATTAAGGAATTAAGTTCACAGTACAATGTTATCAATGGAGAGGGCACTGGAAACCCACTCCAGTATACCAGGCTCCTCCATCCATGGGGTTTTGCCTAGAAAATCCCATGGAGGGAGGAGCCTGGTAGGATGCAGTCCATGGGGTCGCTAAGAGTCAGACAAGACTGAGTGACTTTGCTTTCACTTTTCACTTTCATGCATTGGAGAAGGAAATGGCAACCCACTCCAGTGTACTTGCCTGGAGAGTCCCAGGGGTGGCAGAGACTGGTGGGCTGCCGTCTCTGGGGCTGCACAGAGTCAGACACGACTGAAGTGACTTAGCAGCAGCAGCAGCAACAATGTTATCAATAAAGCTTTAAAATAGAGTCTTGATTTTATAAATATGTTCCCTAATATGTTGGAATAATTGAGGCTTTATAAAATCAAATCTATGAAATGAAGTCATATTAACATGATCACTATGAAGCCAAATATCTTCATATTAAGGACTGTGATAAAAATACTCCATTATTTCCATTGAGTTATCTGTCTTCAATGTAAATCCTGAAAATTGATTTGATTTAATATATATTTCACAACATTTGATATTATTAATTTTTAAAAATCAAACCTAATTTTGTTTTTTTAATCTGTATTATGATATGTGATACCAGTTTGTCCTTAAAATTGATAATATCAATTTTTCATATCACTGTATTTAAATAAAATGTGTATTAAGTAGGAAAATATTTTTCTAGGTAAGTTGAGGTGAGTTCATTTCTGTTCAGTCGCTCAGTTGTGTCCAACTCTTCCCAACCCCATGAACCGCCATTTGCCAGGCCTCCCTGTCCATTTCCAGCTCCCTGAGTTTACCCAAACTCATGTCCATTGAATCGGTGTTTCCATCCAACCGTCTCATCCTTTGTCGTCCCATCTCCTCCAGCCCTCAATCTTTCCCACCATCAGGGTTTTTTTCCCAATGAGTCAGCTCTTCGCATCAGCTGCCCAGAGTAGAGGGACTCGACTCTACTGATGTTTCAGCTTCAACATCAGTCCCTCCAATAAACACACAGGACTAATCTCCTTTAGGATGGACTGGTTGGATCTCCTTGCAGTCCAAGGGATTCTCAAGAATCTTCTCCAATACCACACTTCAAAAGCATCAATTCCTCTGTGCTCAGCTTTATTTATAGTCCAACTCTTACATCCATACATCACTACTGGAAAAACCATTGCCTTGACTGGACAGATCTTTGTTGGCAAAGTAATATCTCTGCTTTTTAATATGCTGGTCATAACTTTAATATGGTTGATCATAACTTTCCTTCAAAGGAGTAAGCATCTTTTAATGTCATGACTGCAATCACAGTCTGCAGTGATTTTGGATCCCAAAAAAGTAAAGTCAGCCACCATTTCCACTGTTTCCCCATCTATTTCCCATGAGGTGATGGGACCAGATGCCATGATCTTCGTTTTCTGAATGTTGAGCTTTAAGCCAACTTTCTCATTCTTCTCTTTCACTTTCATCAAGAGGCTCTTTAGTTTTTATTCACTTTCTGCCACAAGGGTGGTGTCATCTGCAAATCTGAGGTGATTGATATTTCTCCCAGCAATCTTGATTCCAGCTTGTGTTTCTTCCAGCCCAGCGTTTCTCATGATGTACTCTGTATAAGTTAAATAAGCAGGGTGACAATATACAGCCTTGGCATACTCCTTTTCCTCTTTGGAACCAGTCTGTTGCTCCATGTCCAGTTCTAACTGATGCTTCCTGACCTGCAAACAGGTTTCTCAAGAGGCAGGTCAGGTTGCCAGAGTCCAACTCCAGCAGCCAGGGATTCAACCTGAAAAGATGAACGGTGTCAGCGAGAGAAATGAGACAGTCTCTCAATTTTATTTTGGATTGCCTCTTTATTTCCAGTTTAAGATTCTCTTTTATACTTTTACAAAAACATTAGGCCAGAGGTTTGACATTTTCAGTTCCCCCTCTCCCAGATTTATTATCTCCATAAATCATTGTTGCTCTTCAAACAGAGTTCCTGCTTCAGTGATTCTCTGGGAATCAGCCTTATCATCTATTATCTACCTCTTCTAATGTGTCCTATAGTTAACTTGTTATTACATTATAACTCATGCTACATTCCTCAGTTTACTACTTATCTTCCTAAATCCTGTTTGCCTCTAACATCCTGAGTTCACTATCTCTTAAAAAGGCTTCTAGCTATAGTGTCTCTAAAAATTCCTAACTTCTATAAGCTATAGTAAAATATGCTAACTTTACAACATTCCTTAAATCTTTAACTTCTAACTATTTTAATTATTTCTAAGCCCTAAATTCAGGAAACTCCTTTGCCATAAACATTCTCCTCACAAATAGGCTTCAGATATCAATCCTTCCCATGGCCTCAAGCTACGGACTATATGCTCATCCTGGAATGCTCTTTTGTAAAAGTCCTTGAACAAATATCAACAATTAACTTTATGAATTATTTTCTGAGCAATGCTGTAGAAGGCTTTGTGCCTGCTCATGCTCCTCTCAAGAACAATAAGCACCTTAATATTCCTTTTCAGTCAACTCAGCAAAGAAGAGGAAAAGATAAGTCAGAATTACAAGGTCTAACTCCTTCATCCCAGGATCCGTGCCTGCGGAATGAGGAGAGGGGGCTGGGGGCCATGCCTCCATTTTGTCAGTAATGCCTAACGTGGCTCCTGACATCTCCCCCTTTTTATTTTTTAGAGCATAGGTTTGAAACTCAGTAGATAAAGCAGAAACATTTCGGCTGAGTATTCTGAAAAGGCACGGGGCTATTACACAATCAGAACTAACAGGCATAAGCTCAGTTCAGTTCAGTTCAGTTGTTCAGTCATGTCTGATTCTTTGTGACCCCATGAATGGCAGCATGGCAGGCCTCCCTGTTCCTCACCAACTCCCGGAGTTCACTCAGACTCACGTCCATCAAGTCAGTGATGCCATCCAGCCATCTCATCCTCTGTCGTCTCCTTCTCCTCCTGCCCCCAATCCCTCCAAGCATCAAAGTCTTTTCCAATGAGTCAACTCTTCACATGAGGTGGCCAAAGTACTGGAGTTTCAGCTTCAGCAACATTCCTTCCAAAGAATTCCCAGAGCTGATCTCCTTGAGAATGGACTGGTTAGATCTTCTTGCAGTCCAGGGACTCTCAAGAGTCTTCTCCAACACCACAGTTCAAAAGCATCAATTCTTCGGTGCTCAGCCTTCTTCACAGTCCAACTCTCACATCCATATATAACTACTGGAAAAACCATAGCCTTGACTAGACGGACCTTAGTCGGCAGAGTAATGTCTCTGCTTTTGAATATGCTATCTAGGTTGCTCATAACTTTTCTTTCAAGGAGCAAGCGTCTTTTAATTTCACGGCTGCAATCACTATCTGCAGTGATTTTGGAGCCCCAAAAAATAAAGTCTGACACTGTTTCCACTGTTTCCCCATCTATTTCCCATGGAGTGATAGGACCGGATGCCATGATCTTCATTTACTAAATATTGAGCTTTAAGCCACCATTTTTACTCTCCTCTTTTACTTTCATCAAGAGGCTTTTTAGTTTCTTTTCACTTTCTGCCATAAGGGTGGTGTCATCTGCATATTTGAGGTGATTGATATTTCTCCCAGCAATCTTGATTCCAGCTTGTGTTTCCAGCGTTTCTCATGATGTACTCTGCATACATGTTAAATGAGCAGGGTGACAATATACAGCCTTGACGTACTCCTTTCCGTATTTGGAACCAGTCCATTGTTCCATGTCCAGTTCTTACTGTTGCTTCCTGACCTGCATACAGATTTCTCAAGAGGCAGGTCAGGTGGTCTGGTATTCCCATCTCTTTCAGAATTTTCCATAGTTTATTGTGATCTACACAGTCAAAGGTTTTGGTATAGTCAATAAGGCAGAAATAGATGTTTTTCTGGAAATCTCTTGCTTTTTCCATGATCCAGCAGATGTTGTCAATTTGATCTCTGGTTCCTCTGCCTTTTCTAAAACCAGCTTGAACATCAGGAAGTTCACGGTTCACGTAATGCTGAAGCCTGGCTTGGAGAATTTTGAGCACTACTTTACTAGCGTGTGAGATGAGTGCAATTGTGAGGCAGTTTGAGCATTTCTTGGCATTGTCTTTCTTTGAGATTGGAATGAAAACTGACCTTTTCCAGTCCTGTGGCCATGGCTGAGTTTTCCAAATTTGCTGGCTTACTGAGTGCAGCACTTGCACAGCATCATCTTTCAGGATTTGAAATAGCTCAACTGGAATTCTATCACCTCCACTAGCTTTGTTTATAGCGATGCTTTCTAAGGCCCACTTGACTTCTCATTCCAGGATGTCTGGCTCTAGATTAGTGATCACACCATCGTGATTATCCAGGTCGTGAAGATCCTTTTTGTACAGTTCTTCTGTGTATTCTTGCCATCTCTTCTTAATGTCTTCTGCTTCTGTTAGGTCCGTACCATTTATGTCTTTTATCGAGCCCATCTTTACATGAAATGTTCCCTTGGTATCTCTAATTTTCTTGAAGAGATCTCTAGTCTTTCCCATTCTGTTCTTTTCCTCTATTTCTTTGCACTGATCGCTGAAGGCGGCTTTCTTATCTCTTCTTGCTATTCTTTGGAACTCTGCATTCAGATGCTTATATCTTTCTTTTTCTCCTTTGCTTTTCGCTTCTCTTCTTTTCACAGCTATTTGTAAGGCTTCCCCAGACAGCCATTTTGCTTTTTTGCATTTCTTTTCCATGGGGATGGTCTTGATCCCTGTCTCCTGTACTATGTCATGAACCTCATTCCATAGTTCATCAGGCACTCTATTTATCAGATCTAGGCCCTTAAATCTATTTCTCACTTCCACTGTATAATCATAAGGGATTTGATTGAGGTCATACCTGAATGGTCTAGCAGTTTTCCCTACTTTCTTCAATTTCAATCTGAATTTGGTAATAATGAGTTCGTGATCTGAGCCATAGTCAGCTCCTGGTCTTATTTTTGTTGACTTTATAGAGCTTCTCCATCTTTGGCTGCAAAGAATATAATCAATCTGATTTTGGTGTTGACCATCTGGTGATGTCTGTGTGTAGAGTCTTCTCTTGTGTTGTTGGAAGAGGGTGTTTGCTATGACCAGTGCATTTTCTTGGCAAAACCCTATTAGTCTTTGACCTGCTTCATTCCTCATTCCAAGGCCAAATTTGCATGTTACTCCAGGTGTTTCTTGACTTCCTACTTTTGCACATGGCCGCATTAATCATTATTGTGGAAAAGGATCCATGGAAAAGAATCCCCTCGAGATTTTCAAAGAGGGAATTAGAACTGACATCAGGTGGTCTGGTATTCCCATCTCTTTAAGAATTTTCTACAGTTTATTGTGATCCACACCATCAAAGGTTTTGGCATAGTCAATAAAGCAGAAATAGATGTTTTTCTGGAACTCTCTTGCTTTTTCACTGATCCAGTGGATGTTGGCTATTCGATCTCTGGTTCCTCTGCCTTTTCTACCCCACACCCAAGGTCAGGAGCTGCATCCGAGAGGAGCTACCCCACATCCAAGATAAGGAGCAGTGACTGTGCTTTGCTGGAGCAGCCCTGAAGAGATACACCATGTCCAAGGTAAGAGAAACCCAAGTAAGATGGTAGGCACTGAGAGAGGGCATCAGAGGGCAGACAGACTGAAACCACAATCACAGACAACCAGTGAAGGTGAAGATAAAGCCAAAGGATAAAAAAGTTATGTAGGTATCTACATTTCCAGCATAACATTGATGAAACTTTGGGAAATGTGACTCAGAATGGTTAGGAGACAATTACATTTTTGAAAAATCAGTTTGCCTATTCTCAATGATTATTTTTCTTCTGTATTTTAAACTTGTAAATAACTCTTCTTTAGCTTTTAAACTCAGTATTCCCCCATTTTATTTTATTGCCATGTGATTAATTTAAATTAATCATTGTTCATTTTAGATTATTTTTCTCTATTTCTTTAAGCATTCTAAGACTTTTCATTAAGTGAAAATTCATATAATAGGGTATTTTAAGCTTCTCAGTTATATGGAGAAGGCTCTGGAACATTATTCTTATCACGATGCATTTTGGTAACATCCCAAATTTGAAAATGGAATAGTGCTACCTGACAATTTAAATGTAAAGAATTCATTGATTGCATACTTATGTTCTGTCAGAATGTTTTTACAAACTAACTACCTTTCATAAAAACAGAATTTTTTAAATATTCTTTTCCTTTAATTTCAAAACCTTACAGTTCCTCTTTTTGGAAATGCAGAATATTATTCAAATGGAGTGGGGATGGTAACTGAGTAAGTTAAGTACAAATTAATATTCTGGATCTCTAATATTTAAAAATTCTAGAATATTTTTGAAAATTCATTCTCCATAAATTTTAAGCAAATATTCAGAGATAAGGACAAGTCGTCCAATTTCAGTGCACATTGATACACTTAAGAAATGGGTTTTAAAATGAATGAGCTCTCCTATGGCTAATAAAAACTAAACTGCTGCTGCTGCTGCTAAGTCACTTCAGTCTTGTCCGACTCTGCGACCCCATAGATGGCAGCCCACCAGGCTCCCTGTCCCTGGGATTCTCCAGGCAAAAACACTGGAATGGGTTGCCATTTCCTTCTCCAATGCATGAAAGTGAAAAGTGAAAGTGAAGTTGCTCAGTCGTGTCCAACTCTTAGCGACCCCATGGACTGCAGCCTACCAGGCACCTTCATCCATGGGATTTTCCAGGCAAGAGTACTGGAGTGGGGTGCCATTGCCTTCTCCAAAATCTAAACTACATTCTAAAAGATGTAGATTCTGGCAGCTTAGTAAATTGATACATTTAATTGATATTTACTAATGGATAGATCCAGGCTTCCATCTGTAGGTGTCCACCTACAGTTGGGAGAAAAGCCTAGTAACAGTGAATGTTAATGTGTTGTTTTTTTTTTTAATTTGACAAAAGTTTTATTTAGTCGACATTGTCCTCTGAATCTGTATCCCACATTTCACATTTTCACATCAGATCTTGTCAAATAAACTGATATCTAGAAATGACAGACTTCAAAAATATAACATCACAGTGGGAATGGAGGTCAAGCTCATGAAAATCCTTTAATAAAAAAGGTCAGTCATCAGATTGCAACCTGAGTATCAATGCTCAGAAATGCATATATAGGCTGGACAACCTGGGCTAGAAATTTTAAGAAGGGTTTCTGCATTTGAATGTCAGAGCTAAGAATGGAAGTTGATTTAGAGACATTTATTTCCTTAAACAGACCCTACAAAATGAGGACCGAGAACAACAGAATGAATAAGGAAGGAAAAAAACAAAACAAAACATGGTGTGTAGAGGTTGCCATTCACCCAAGACAACACAAAGCAGCATCAGAATTAAACCGATAGACTGAGTTACTACTCAGTAGGTATAAAGGCTTTACAGATAATTAACTTCTAGAGATGAATTATGAAAACACCAGCTAAACGAAGATCAATTATGATCTAGAGAAGTGCTATACAACATTGTGCAATAGTTAATAATGTTATATTGTACATTTCAAGAATGTTTTAATGGTTAGATTTCATGTTAAGTATTCTTACTACAATTTAAAAAAAAAAAAAGAGCTTACTGAGAGTTCATCTACTGAAAACATTACCTGGCACCCACAGAATGTCTTTTACTCTATGTCACATACAGAGCAGTTGTCAGGGGGCTATTCTAATAAAGATCATGATGATATTTATTGAATGCTTACCATATGAACAACTTTGAGCAATATTTATATACATATTTATTTATTTACATGAATTTGTATTTTATTCATTTATATGCATGTATGTTTTTCTTGATATTTGCATTCAGTCTCTACAAAAAGCAACTTTCTTATTTTACAAATCAGAATAGTGACTCATCAATATGTAAGTTAAACATAATGGGCCCATATTTGAATTTCAGTCTGAACAGTTGTTTTCACTTATAACTACTACGTTAAAAATAAGCAAACTAAGGATGCCTCATAATAGAGAGGGCTACTATGAGTTTTTGGTGGGGGGCTTCCTGTGTAGTTCAGCTGGTAAAGAATCCATCTGCAATGCAGGAGACTCCAGTTCAGTTCCTGGGTTGGGAAGTTCCCCTGAAGAAGGGATAGACTACCCACTCCAGTATTCTTGGGCTTCCCTGCTGGCTCAGATGGTAAAGAATCTGCCGACAAATATGAGAGACCTGGATTCAATCCCTGGGTTGGGAAGATCCCCTGGAGGAGGAAATGGCAACCCACTCCAGCATTCTTGCTTGGAGAATCCAGGGACAGAGGAGTCTGTTGGGCTACAGTCCAGGAGGTCCCAAAGAGTCTGACATGACTTGAGTGACTAAGCACTGCATAGTATGAGTTTTGACAGCAATTCCTTCTCTATCAGGCAGTCTGTCATCCCAATCCCCATCATTTAATTGTTGAGCAGCCAATTAGTAAATATATTATGTTAATAAAAGAACATACAGTGTTCATGGATAGGAAAACAAGCAGCAATACATGAACATTTTTCTAAATTTATTTATACGTTTTACTACAATACAATAAAATTCAAAAGATAAATTTAGAATAGTTCTGATTTTCATATGAAAAATACACGTATAATTATTGAATACAAAGACAGAAATTTATTAAAACATTTTAAATTCTAAGAATTTAAACTGGATAGGAATACAATGACATCCTGGTGGAAAAGGATAAACCTAGAACTATATCCCTGTACTTGTGTGTGTGCATGTACATTATATATAGACAGCATCATATTTATGATAAGCAAGTTTGTATAGTAATTTTAAACAGGATACATGGATTATTTCAAATCACTGAGGGAATAAAAGGATTTGTGATATATTGCATGTTGCGGTTGTAGTTTAGTTGCTAAGTCATGCCCTACTCTTTTGAGACCCCATGAACTGTAACCACCAGTCTCCTTTGTCCATGAGATTTCCCAGACAAGAATACTGACGTGGGTTGCTATTTCCTTCTCTAGGTGAGCTTCCCAACCCAGGGATCAAACCTGGGTCTCCTGCATTGCCAGGTGAATTCTTTACCGCTGGGCCACCTGAGAAGCCCAATATACTGCATAGGAAAAAGTACTGTACTTCTACTTCATATTGTCATATATGTTAAAATGTAAGTAAATTGTTTAAATGTAAATTTAAAAAGCACAAGAAAATTTGAAGAAAATATTGATATTCGTTTATCTATTTATGGAGTATAATCTTGTACATAAATGAAAATGTGAACATACAAATGATTGACAGATTTTATTTTATTTTGGCACAAAATGTATGCAATCTTAGAATACAAGTAACAGAAAGAAAAAATATTAAAAATCTGAATATCAAAAAAAATTATATAAGAAAATGTAAATATGATTAGTTATCTACATCTAATATCATTTAAATACCATTTGAACAGTCTTACATATACACAACAAGCATATACACAGACACATTTAAGGAGAAAGGAAAACTTAAAATTGAAAAGAAAGTGGGTAAATAATACAAACAGCAAATATAGTAAATGAATCCAAATGACCAATAAATGAAAAAAGAAAAAAAACTGCCTCACTCATACAAAATTACAACTGCAAACAAAAGTGTTTTTTATTGCAAGAATAAAATTGTATGTTTAAGTATACTTGGTTTACAATATTATATTAGTTTCAGGTACGTGACATAGTGCTTCAATAATTTTATTGAACTTAAACTGCATTTAAAGTTATTACAAAACATTGTCTATGTTCCCCTGTGCTATACAGTATATCCTTGATGCTTATCTATTTTACACATGGCCATTTGTATCTCTTAGTCCCTTAATGCTATTTTGTCCCTGTCTGTTTCCCTCTCCTCACTGGTAAACACTAGTTTCTTCTCTCTATCTGTGAGTCTGTTTTATTTTGTTACATACACTTACTTGGTTTATTTTTGTTTTTGATTCCCCATATAAGTGATAATATACAGTATTTCAAAAGAATATTTCGATAATTTCCTTGCAAATTTATTTTTTGGACTTGATAGCATTACATACCTTGTTTTAAATGTAATTGCATGGCGGGGCACTGAAAATATAATACTTTAATTATCTCTTGGATCTTTCTATGTTACTCAGTGAGAAATATATTCAGTAATGTTGTTTTCAGTCCAACGTTTTTTACATTCTCAAATCATCAAAAAGTAGAAGGGATCCAAAGTATATATCTTACCTTTCAACCGTGAAACATCACCCCTCTTTTGTCTGGCTCTTACAAGTTCTGTGGTTTTTGTCATGAACAAGATAGGAGGGAGGCATTATCATTACATTCTGTTGTAACCACTAACATAATTACTTAACTTCATTTTACTAGCCCCTCTTCCTTTATGAGATTTTTCTTTATAAAGAAAATTGTTTATAATATTTTATTCATAATCATGTACCATAATATTAAATCCATTAACATTCAAAAGATGTTGCATCAGAGACAGAAGACAACAAAGCAGTGAATGGTTCTGTTGCTCTAGCATGTTGAGGATTTTTTTACTATAAGAAATACATTAGATGACAGCTGGTCAAATAAATAAGCTTTTGTGATTAGAAAAATGAATTATTATTCAGCATTAAAGGAGTTATAAGTAAAACTTAAGAAGCCTCTGTGCTAAAACTCAATTTTGTTTGTAATTTATAAAATCTGACAATTTAACTCAGTATTTTCCAGTTGAATTGAATTAATCATCATATCAGTTTCCAACTATACCATGCTGCCGTCAAAATATGTTTTTTTAAATAACTTTTTCCAAAAGTTTTGGAAGGCATGTCAAAAGCCACGATAGACTGAAAGGCTAAACAGTTAGCCAAGTTATGAATGTAAAGGAAAAGCTCTTGGAGAAAATTTAAAAAGCTACCCAAATGAACACATGAATGATAAGGAAGCAAACAGCCTTATCATTGATGTGGAGAAAATTTTAGTGGTCTGGATGAAGATCAAACCAGCCACAACATTCCCCTAAACCAAAGCCTACTTCAGAGCAAAGCTCTAATTCTCTTCACTTCTGTGAAAGCTGAGAGAGATAAAGAAGCTGCAAAGTAAGTTTAGAGCCAGTAGAGATTGGTTCATTCAATTTAAGGAAAGAATCTGCCTTCACCACATAAAAGTGCAAGGTGAAACAGCAAGTGCTGATCTAGAAGCGGCAGCATTTTATCCAGAAGATCCCGTGAAGATAATTAGTGATGGTGGCTACACTAAATAACAGATTTTCCAAGTGGCTGAAATAGTTTTGTATTGAAGAAAGATGCCATCTAAAAGTTTCATAGCTAGAGACAGAAAATCAATGCCTGGCTTTGAAGCTTCAAAGGACAAAACTGACTTTTGTTAGGAGCTAAGGCAGCTGGTGACTTTATTGAACGCAAGTCAGATTTCCCCGGTGGTCCAGTAGCTAAGAATTTGGCTACCAATGCAGGGGACATGGGTTCAATCCCTGGTCCAGGGAGATTCCACAGGCCGTGTGCTATGTGCCACAACTGCTGAGGTCATGCACTCTAGAGCCCATGTTCTGCAAGTAGAGAAGCCGCCACAGTGAGAAATCCACGTACGGCAAATAGAGAGCAGGCCCTGCACAGCATCAAAGACCCAGCACAACCAAAAATAAATAATTTTTTTTCAAGTGTAAGCCAATGCTTATTTACCATCTCCAAATTGTAGATCCCTTAAGAACTATGGTTAATCAATTCTGCTTCTATTGCAGTGATCTAGAACTAAACCCATAGCATCTTCAAGGTATGCCTGTGTGTGATAAAATGAATATCATGCACACAGGTAACAGCAGTTTCTGTGGTACATTCTGGGTAGGAACAACCATTTGGTGGAAATCATCTTCACTCTTCATATATCATTAACTCTTACATCCAGGCACTCACCAATTCCTGCTAGATTAATCACCTAGATATATATTAAATTTCTCATCTGCATTCCATGTCTTCTACCAAGGCCTTTGTTTGGATTCTCATCAAACAGCATCAAGATTATTCTTTTACTTTCTCAATTGATAGTCTATGTTCCCTTCTTATCTTCCTTTAATACTCTCCATATAATTTGCAGTTATCTTTCTAATACTACTATACAGATATAATCCAATAGGATAAAAGTCATGCTCCCTGATGTCAAATTGATACCATATATGATCTATCCTCTCAAACTCTCCATCACCATAACTATGCATGCTTTTTCTGTATTAAACCTTATTTTCAAGTCAGCCATTGCATTCTTTTACACACCATATTGTTTATCCTTGATATGTCTTTGCTCATGATGGTCCCTACAATTCACTATCTGCTATCTTTCCTTTATTCACCATTTACCTTTTAAACTTGAACTAATGTTTAAAGAATTAGCTATTTCTTACTCATAAAGTTTTTTTGATAAAAGTCTTACTCATAAAATCTTTCCTGAAATCTCCACTTAGAAGTTTGTTCTTTGATAATATTTTGTGTCGATCTTACAGAAATTTACAAAAGATATCATTGTTTAGTTTTTAGTATGAGTGATGCTTTTTTTTTAAATCACTGACTTTCACTGACTTTATGTGTCAATGTGAATGAGTCAAAGGATATTCAGAGAGCTGATTATACAGTATTTCCTGATGTGTTTGTATGGATGTTTCAGGGAGAGATTAGAATTTGAACTAGTGAACTGGATAATGCAGATAGGTCTCCCCAAAGTTAATTGATATTATCCAGTCCTTTGAGGTCTTGAAAGAAAACAGGCAGACAGACAAAGAGGCAGAGGAAGGTTGAATTTTACCCCTTCCTAACTGTTGACTGCTGCCCTCAGTGCTCAGGGTTCTCATGTTTTTAGACGCACACTGAATTAGCACCAGTGGCTCTCCAGCTCTCAGGCCTTTAAACTTATACCACTGGCTTTCCCATGTCTACACCTTGCACACAGCAGGTAGTATTGGGCTGACCAAAAAATTCATTCAGGTTTTTCCAAAAAATGTTAGAATTTTTCAGCCTCCGTTATCACATGAGCCAATAATTTGTAATAAATATCTTTATATATGTATATATTCTATTGGTTCTCTTTTTTCTCCTTAACCCTAATGCAATCTGTCTCCCTTACTTCCTGAATACATGGATCATTTATTTATTTACCTTTCATCACTTGTATGGCACCAAACATATTGTTGTTCAGTCGCTATGTCCAACTCTTTGCGACCCCATGGACTGCAGTATTTCAGATTTCCCTGTCCTTCACTATCTCCCAGAGTTTGCTCAGACTCATAAATATTAAGTCGATAATGCCATTTAACCATCTCATCCATCTTGTCCCCTTTTCCACTTGCCCTTAATCATTTCCAGCATCAGGGTCTTTGCCAATGAGTTATCTCTTCATATCAGGTGGCAAGTATTGGAGCTTCAGCTTCAGCATCAGTCTTTTCAGTGAATATTCAGGGTTGATTTCCTTTAGGACTGACTGGTTTGATATCCTTGCTGTCCAAGGGACTCTCAAGAGTCTTCTCTAGCACCAGAATTCAGAAGCATCACTTCTTTGGCTCTCAGCTTGCTTTATGATCCAACTCTTGTATCTATACATGACTACTGGAAAAACCATAACTTTGACTAGATGAACTTTTGTCAGCAAAGTGATGTCTCTGCTTTTTATTATAAGTGCAATAATTAGTGAATAACAAATGGATAATATCCACCCTGTTATGGGGTAGTATATAAGAAAGTCCTAAAGTCACTATTTAGGATGGAGTGCCAATAATAGGGCATAAGGGGGGAAAAAGAAAACAAAGCCAAAATAAACTTATCTTGTCCCTAATAAATTTCTGACATTTTTATATCAATGCTAATATAATTTCATTTTGATACTTATTCTTTTTAAAATTTTCCAAATTGTATATCCTTTTAGCTATCTTGTAAACATCTGATTTTGAGCAAATATCCAGTCTTCAATAATTAAGAGAATTAAAACTTTGAATATCTATTTCAGACAAATGAGAAAACAAATTACATATTTTACTCCTTTTGTATATAAAATATGATCTAACCTAGCTGTATTCCACTCAGTAAATTCAATTCTAGGTAATAAACAAAGAGAATATGAATAGATTTTCAATTATTTTAATTTTAGATCCAAGTTATAATGGAATAAATACAATTATATGTTTATTTGCTGCCTTGTAGTTTTCTATCATGAAATAGTTCCTTGTACCCAGACGTTCAATTAAAGTTAATTACTTCTTTGATTATAGCAACCATTTGATGCAGTTTCTATTTCACTAAGACAATTAAAATAAGAGTAAAAAAAAAGTCTTGTCAAGCATGAATCTACCATATTATATAAACAATTTCTATAAAGTCATTATTCAAAAAGAAGTAAAAAATGCCCAGTTTATTCATGATATAGGTTTTCACTACACTGTAGGTTAATCTTATCTCAAGCATTCAGGAATTGATGATTCTGGGAATACATAGAAGCAGTATACTGATAGTTTCAGATGGCATGAAAACGTTACTCCTTTGACAAGATAAATAATAGGGGTACTGAAACCAGTGTTGTAGTTTAATTTTCATAACTTTCAATATCAGAATCACTGTGTATAAATGGTTATTGCCTTCTTTATCTGACTGCACATAAGAATTTTATGTAACTTAAAAATGTTTGTAATCGAGGTTGAGAGTTGTTTTCAAGCCATAATCTAATCTTTAAATATGTAACGTTTATAGTATTTTTCTTCTAAGTACATTAGATGATTTAGCTTAATATAAGTTATGTTTATGGAGAAGGAAATGGCAACCCACTCCAGTATTCTTGCCTGGAGAATCCCATGGACAGAGGACCTTGGTGGGCTACAGTCCACCGGTCGCTAAGAGTCGGACACGACTGAGCGACTTCACTTTCACTTTCACTCCTTATGTTTTACCCACATTCGAAATAGTTACTTTGATACATTAGAATTTCCCTTTAATAAAAGATAGTTTTAGAATCAATGCATAGTCACCCAGTTGTGTTCGACTCTTGATGTTCTGCAGAATGTAGCCTGTCAGGCTCCTCTGTTCATGGAATTTTCCAGGCTAGAATACTGGAATGGATTGCCATTTTCTACTCCAGGGTATCTTCTTGAACCAGCGATGAAACCTGCCTCTGTTCTGTTTCCTGTATTGCGGGCATATTCTTTACCACTAACACAGCCTGAGAAGCCCTTAGAATTAATGGTCTCTCCATATTCTAGCTAAGAAATATACGTATACACACACACACACACGATGGTATATATATATATATATATATATATATATATATAAAGTTCAAGATCATGCAGAAAGGATGGGAAATTCAGTTGTATCATTTTGTTCCTACATGCTTTAGTTTCATGAAATGGGAATATTCACATAAATATTTTATGATGATATATATCTTCATTTGGGAAGGGAGAAACAGAGAGGGAAATTGCTGGGGAAAATAAGTAGATGTTTCATTTTATAAAAAGTTACCAAGTTGTTTTTAAAGTGACTGCACTGTCACATTCCTTTCATCAATACATGAACATCTCAACGGCTTCATAACTTTAGCAGCATGATGTATTGTTCCATTTTTTAAATTTTAAGACATTTTAGTGGATGTATGGTTGTATTTCCTTATAACTTTAGTTTTGATTTAGCTAATAATAATGCAAATGATGTGGTTCATTTTTCATGGGTACAATGTTCTTTCATTCATCTCCTAAAGAAAAGTGTGCTCACATATCATTTGTCTATTGTTATTGTTTCTCTGTTGATGACTGAACTGCAAATGTTATTTTTAAAATTCAAAAACAAGAATATAAGCAGACATTATATTTTAAGTATTTTCAAGTCTACATTTTTTTTTTCATTTTCTCAAGGAAGTACATCTACAATATGTCATATCTAGAGAGGAACAGATCCTACAGATGAGATGAGTTATGAGCCAGGCTTTCTTGGGAAGGATGCAGGCAAGAATGAAAAAGAAGAGGTCAGCAGACTTGTAGAGGGCAAAGTCCTGAAAAGAACACAAAGTTAGGAGAAGTTCACTTCCTTACTATCTCTTTTTTTATATTATTCAAAAAATTACAATTTTATTGGCATATATTTGATTTAAATGTTGTGTTAGTTTCAGGTGTACAAAGTGATTTAGGTATACATATACATATGTTCATTTTTAGAGTTTGTCTTATAGGTTATCACAGAATATTGAGTAGGGTTATCTGTGCTATGCTATACAGTATGTCCTTGTTGGTTATCTATCTTATATATGTGCTGTGTGCTTAGTCACTCGGTTGTGTCCAAGTCTTTGTGACCTCATGGTCTGTAGCCCACCAGGCTCCTCTGGCCATGGGGATTCTCCAGGCAAAAATACTGGAACGGGTTGACATGCTCTCCTCCAGGGGATCTTCCCAACACAGGGACTGAACCCAGGTCTCCTGCATTGCAGGCAGATTCTGTACCGAGTCATCAGGAAATCCCATTATAAGTGTGTGTGTGTGTATTATATATAGTAGTGTCTGTGTATTCATCCCAAGCTCCTGATTTACTTTCCCCTCATGTTTCCCTTTGTTAACCATAAATTTATTTTCAATATCTGTATGAATGTTACAGTTGTATAAATAGGTTCATTTGTATCATTTAGAAAGGTAGATTGCACATGTGAGACATATTATATTTGTCTTTCTCTGACTTCATGTCGTATGATAATCACTAGATCCATTCATGTTCCTGCAAAAGGCATTTCATTCTTTTTTATGGCTGAGTAATATTTCATTGTAATCATCTTTATCCATTCTCTATTGATGAGCATTTAAGTTGCTTCCAGGTTCTGGCTATTGTAAATAGCAATGTAGTGAGCACTGGGGTGCATGTATGTTTTCAAATTATGATCTTTTTCTGGGTATATGCCTAGGAATGGGATTGCTTTTTACTCCAGTTTTTGTGCCACTACCATAATGTTTTGCTTGTGGTAGCTTTGTAGCATAGTCTAAAGTCAGGGAGCCTGATTCCTCCAGCATTGTTTTTCTTTTTCATCATTGCTTTGGCTATTCAGGGTCTTTGGTCTTTCCATATAAACTGTGAAAAAAAAAAAGTGCTAGTTCCCTGAGAAAATGCCATGAGTAATTTGATAGGGATTGCATTGAATCTGCAGATTGCGTTGGGTAGTATAGTCATTTTGACAATATCAGTTCTTCCAATCCCAAAACCCAGCATATCTTTCCATCTGTTTGTATCATCTTTGATTTCTTTCATCAGCATATTATAGTTTGTGGAATGCAGGTCTTTGCCTTCTTAGGTAGGTTTCTTCTTAGTGTGTGTGTGTATGTGTGTGTGTGTGTGTGTGTGTGTGTGTGTGTGAGATGGTAGTTGGAACTATTCCCTTAATTTCTCTTTCTGAACTTTCATTGTTAGTGTTTAGAAATGCAACAGATTTCTGGGTTTTAATTTTGTATCCTGCAACTTTAGTATCTGTTCTTTAATCAGTTATATTTCTTATCATTCTGTGGTTCTTCAGTTGCTATGTCATATCTGACTCTTTGCGACCCCATGAACTGCAGCATACCAGGCTTCCCTGTCCTTCACTATATCCTCTGAGTCTGTGATCCCATCCAACCATCTCATCCTCTGTCGACCCCTTCTCCTCCTGCCCTCAATTGTCCCCAGCATCTGGGTCTCTTCCAATAAGTCAGTTCTTCACATCAGATGGCCAAAGTATTGTAGCTTCAGCTTCAGAATCAGTCCTTCCATTGAATATTCAGGGTACATGTCCTTTAGAATTAACAGGTCTAATCTCCTTACTGTCCCAAACCACAGTTTGTTTCTTCTCCAAGACCACAATTCAAAAGTATTAATTTTTCAGCACTCAGCTTTCTTTATGGTCCAACTCTCACATCCGTACATGACTTCTGGAAAAACCATAACTTCGACTCTACATACGTTTGTCTTATCATTATACTTTTAGTTTAATTTTTAAATTCCATTTTATATTCATTCTTGGCTTATTAGTTGTAAATATTTTTCTGCTATCTTATTTCCAGTGATGTTGCCTTACTAGCTTATCATCTTTAAATATTTATATTGTCCTCCCACCTTGATATGTGATAACAGAATCAGTTTTTGGTTTTCACTAATTTTGTTTTTTTGGTTTTTTGTTTCTACTCAATTTATTTCTACTCTTTAGCATTGCCTTTATTTTCTTTAGTTTCTTTAGTTTTAGTTTATGTATATTTTCTAGGTTTGTAAGAATTTAAACACTCCTTTGCATGCTTTATATTCTAATATAAAATTTATTGCTAGAATTTTTTCTTTCATAATATTTTGTTGCATCTCATAATCCATAATAGGTTATACTGTAATTTTTATTCAAATCAACATGTTATCTCTCTGGTAAATTCTTCTTTCACCTGCATATATCTCAGATTTACATTCATTTTTTGAAATTCTAATATGTATAGTTATTCCAAATGTCATTCTGAAAAAAAAATCTAATTTTAGTTACCTGTGAAGATAATATATTTTGTAAGACATAAATTCTATTGAATTTCTTGAGAAGCTTACTTCATCGAAAGTCTTGTAACCTAATTTGTTGAATATCTGTTTGAATCTCACAATTTGTGGTGGCATATTTTGTCAACTTGTCCAAGTCCGATATGTTCTACTGATTTTTTTCCTCAGGTTTTCCTATCACTTATTCAGACTATTAAATCCTCAACTATAAGGACTTTTGGACTCTGAGGGAGAGGGAGAAGGTGGGATGATTCGGGAGAATGGCATTGAAACATGTATACTATCATATAAGAAACGAAGTGCCAGTCTATGTTCAATACAGGATACAGGATGCTTGGGGCTGGTGCATGGGGATGATCCAGAGAGATGATATGGGGTGGGAGGTGGGAGGGGGATTCAGGATTGGGAGCTTGTATACATCCGTGGTGGATTCATGTCAATGTATGGCAAAACCAATACAGTATTGTAAAGTAAAATAAAGTAAAAATAAAATTAAAAAAAGAAAGGGTAGATCTATTACTTTAATTCTTATGGTTTTCCCTGAAGTATTTTGAAAGTGCTTTAGGTGCACATATATTTATATTTTTATAAACTCTAAATTACTTTCAAGAAATATCTCTTTTTTTATCTCTGACAATTTATTTGTTTTTCAACCTACTTTGTCTGAAATTATAGGATTTAACTCAGAGTAAGATTTGTTTTTCAAAATTTATTTTTAATGCTTGTATTTAGGTTTAAAATGGCTTTCTTGTAGGATTATGCTGTTGGAAGTTGCTTTTTTAATTAAATCTAATCTCTTTAAAATTGTTTTATTGTTTACACCATTTACATTTAATGTGAATAGGGTATGATTAGGTTTAAATGTACCACTTTATGATATTTTAGGTTTGTTCCATTAGTTCTCTTTTTTTCTTTTCTTATCTTTAGATTAATTATTTGTTTAGAATTTTATCTTCACTATGAGCTCAGTTTGTATATCTCTGTGTTTTTATTTTAGTGCTTAGCCCAGGACTTACAATATATATTTTAACTATTTACTTTCAAATAATGTACAAATCACATGCAACATAAAAAGCTTGGTATATTTTTCTCCTCCTGCTTCTTGTGCTGTTTTCATCATACATTTTATTTAGACATATGTTACAAACATTACTTTGTAAGTATGTTTGAATTATACCATTATAATTTTAAGAAATTTGTCAAAATAACAAAAAGGCTTTTATGTGTACTCATATATTTGGCATAACCAATACTTTTATGTGTAGGTAAAATTTCTGCTTTCACTCATATTCTTCTATATCATTTGATTCCTGCCTTGAGAATGGTTATTACCATTATTTGTGATAAATTTTGTTGATAATTAAAAATCTAATTTTTTTAAAAAAGTCTCCATTTAATTTTCATTTTTAAATGATATTTGATAGATTATTAAATGGGCACCAGTAAGGATTCTTCCTTCCCTCAGTACTTCAGAGATATCATTCCATTGACCTTTGGCTCCTCCAACTTTTGACTATTATTTTTATGTTTATTTATCTGCAAATAATGTGCTACTTTCCTCTGGCTACTATTAATATTCTTCCTTTATTACTAATTTTCTATCTTATTTTAATGAAAATATTATTTTATAATTATTTAGTTATTATTAAACATTGTATTAGTTAATATTGAACTTTTGCATGCCATACATATATGTTTCAACTTGTGAACATATATCAAAAAACGTTTTGTTCTGAGATATAAGAAAAAATATGAGGATACATGACATTAAAATAGTGAGCCCTTTATTCTATAACCATGAAAAACATTTTTTCTACATTTTTTCAATATCCTTTGGAAATATTTCATAAATGTTTATGTTAATCATTTACCTCTTCCATTAGACTTACTCCTAAAGAAGGACTAGATTTTTTGGAAGCATTACAAAATCTATATTAAAACTTGTTTCTAATTTCTTCTGATATATAAATACAATCAATTCTTTCACTAGACACTCAATATAAAAATTTTCTTGTTGTATAGATATTAATTGGAAATGTTTGGATTGGACTGTGTATATGCTCTAAAATCTTTAACAACTTATTTGACAACAATATAGGGCTTCCCTCGGGGCTCAGAGGTTAAAGTGCCTGCCTGCAATGAGGGAGACCTGGGTCCAATCCCTGGGTCGGGAAGATTCCCTGGAGAAGGAAATGGCAACACATTCCAGTATTCTTTTGGATTTGGTCTGTGTATATGCTCTAAAATCTTTAACAACTTATTTGATAATATTCCACATATATATGTATTTATGTATTTATAATTATTTGAATATATAGTTCAGTTCAGTTCAGTTACTCAGCGTCCAACTCTTTGTGACTCCATGAATCGCAGCACGCCAGGCCTCCCTGTCCATCACCAACTCCTGGAGTTCACTCAGACTCACGCCCATCGAGTCAGTGATGCCATCCAGCCATCTCATCCTCTGTCGTCCCCTTCTCCTCCTGCCCCCAATCCCTCTCGGCATCAGAGTCTTTTCCAATGAGTCAACTCTTCTCATGAGGTGGCCAAAGTACTGGAGTTTCAGCTTCACCATCATTCCCTCCAAAGAAATCCCAGGGCTGATCTCCATCAGAATGGACTGGTTGGATCTCCTTGCAGTCCAAGGGACTTTCAAGTGTCTTCTCCAACACCACAGTTCAAAAGCATCAATTCTTCGGGGCTCAGCTTTCTTCACAGTCCAACTTTCACATCCATACATGACTACTGGAAAAACCATAGCCTTGACTAGATGGACCTTTGTTGGTAAAGTAATGTCTCTGCTTTTCAATATGCTATCTAGGTTGGTCATAGCTTTTCTTCCAAGGAGTAAGCGTCTTTTAATTTCATGGCTGCAGTCACCATCTGCAGTGATTTTGGATCCCAAAAAAATAATATCTGACACTGTTTCCACTGTTTCCCCATCTATTTCCCATGAAGTGATGGGATCAGATGCCATGATCTTCGTTTTCTGAATGTTGAGCTTTAAGCCAACTTTTTCAGTCTCCACTTTCACTTTCATCAAGAAGCTTTTTAGTTCCTCTTCACTTTCTGCCATAAGGGTGGTGTAATCTGCAAATCTGAGGTGATTGATATTTCTCCCAGCAATCTTGATTCCAGCTTGTGCTTCTTCCAGCACAGCATTTCTCATGATGTACTCTGCATAGAAGTTAAATAAGCAGGGTGACAATATACAGCCTTGACGTACTCCTTTTCCTATTTGGAACCAGTCCGTTGTTCCATGTCCACTTCTAACTGTTGCTTCCTGACCTGCATATAGGTTTCTCAAGAGGCAGGTCAGGTGGTCTGGTATTCCAATCTCTTTCAGAATTGTCCACAGTTTATTGTGATCCACACACTCAAAGGCTTTGGCATTGTCGATAAAGCAGAAATCAATGTTTTTCTGGAACTCTCTTGCTTTTTCCATGATCCAGCAGATGTTGGCTTTTGATCTCTGGTTCCTCTGCCTTTTCTAAAACCAGCTTGAACATCTGGAAGTTCGTGGTTCACGTAATGCTGAAGCCTGGCTTAGAGAATTTTGAGCACTACTTTACTATTGGGTGAGATGAGTGCAATTGTGTGGTAGTTTGAGCATTCTTTGCCATTGCCTTTCTTTGGGATTGGAATTAAAACTGACCTTTTCCAGTCCTGTGGCCACTGCTGAGTTTTCCAAATTTGCTGGCATATTGAAGGCAGCACTTTCACAGCATCATCTTTCAGGATTTGAAATAGCTCAACTGGAATTCCATCACCTCCACTAGCTTTGTTCATAGTGATGCTTTCTAAGGCCCACTTGACTTCACATTCCAGGATGTCTGGCTCTAGATTAGTGATCACACCATGGTGATGGTCATGAAGATCTTTTTTGTACAGTTCTTCTGTGTATTCTTGCCATCTCTTCTTAATATCTTCTGCTTCTGTTAGGTCCATACTATTTCTGTCCTTTATTGAGCCCATCTCTTCATGAAATGTTCCCTTGGTGTCTCTAATTTTCTTGAAGAGATCTCTAGTCTTTCCCATTCTGTTGTTTTCCTCTATTTCTTTGCATTGATCACTGAGGAAGGCTTTCTTATCTCTCCTTGCTATTCTTTGGAACTCTGCATTCAGATGCTTGTATCTTTCCTTTTCCTTTGCTTTTCATTTCTCTTCTTTTCACAGCTATTTGTAAGGCTTCCTCAGACAGCCATTTTGCTTTTTTGCATTTCTTTTCCATGAGGATGGTCTTGATCCATGTCTCCTGTACAATGTCGCACTGAAATCATAATCTATGTATAGAATATATAAATGAATATATAGAGAAATACTTAAATATTATATGATTATTATATGAATATATAGAGAAATAAATATTATTAATAAAGTCAATGTGTTATTGTTATGCTATTATTAAAATGTCACATCTTTGACACTCGCTATAAAAGAGACATTACATACAGCATTCTCTATTTAAGTCAAGCTTGAGCATACACTATTCAGAAATTCAAGTTTAATCAGATAATCAACAAAAGTATACCTAAATATATATTAAATTATGGGGCATATATTCATGAGCTCTGTGAATTGTAAACCCCAAACTGAAATAATCCAAATATCTGTCAACAGTAGAGTGTTTGAATAAATAGTTAAATTCACATGAAAGGACAATATGCACCAAGAAAAAAGGAACTATATTTCACCAGAAAAGTATCTGCACATATTAGCCAATACACAAGCATACCTACTGCATTAGTTTCAACATGTTGTGTCCAACCTAGGCACATCTAAGATGTCACTCCATTGACCTTTGATTGGTAAAACCTTTGACAAAGAATTTGTCACTTTTATCCTTATTTATCTGCGAATACTGTTTCATTTTCCAGAGTTTTTTAAAGTTACCCATGTTATTAAATCTGGAAAGAAAGTTGTGGGTAGTTATAAAGTTGGGCATGGGGCTTGGTACTACTCACTTTGTAACATAGATAAATGACTGTGCTGCTGCTGTGCTATGCTCAGCTGTATCTGATTCTTTGCGACTACACAGACCATAGCTAGCCAGGCTCCTCTGTCTATGAGATTCTCCAGGCAAGAATACAGTAGCAAGTTGCTACTTCCTACTCCAAGGGAGCTTCCTGATCCAGGGCTCTAACTTGCCTCTCGTGTGTCACCTGTTTTGGCAGGTGGACTCTACCTCTAGCACCACGGGGAAGCCTTTTGCAGGAATGTGTCAAGTTCTTCATGATTTCAGTACAATGTTCTGTATACATGTTATATGCAATTTAATACATTTCAAAATAATGAAAAGGTGTTTTGCGCAAAGACAGAGGCATTTTACACATACACTGTGCAGGCTCAGTCGCTCAGTTGTGTTGAATTCTTTTTTGGTCCCAGGGAATCTAGCCCACCAGGCTCCTCTGTCCATGGAATTTTCGAGGCAAGAAGGTGGAGCAGGTTGCCATTTCCTATTCTAGGGTATCTTCCCAACCTGGGGATCAAACCTGGGTCTCTTGTGTCTCCTGCATTGGCAGGCAGATTCTTTACTGCTGCATGAAATATTGTTTCTTACATAAGCAAGTACTTTACATCATGTTTAGTATCTTTTTTCACTTTATATACACGAATATCTTAAATTCCTCTATTAGTTTGTAATTATGTAGAAAGATCATCCCATTTAAAAAAATTATGTATAAGAGTAATCAAGTGTCTTGAATTAGAACATGCAATGTGTTTATCACATTAGATATTTACTTGTTCTGCATGAAAATATATTACACATTTTGTTCACAGATTGGTATCTAATTAGACAGTCTTTCTTTTATGAATAGAGCATAATTTATTTTGCCAGTTCCCTAATGAAGAGCCTTAGGAATTTTCATATTTGGCCAATATAAATAGTCTTGTATGTATTAATCTGAAAGAAAAATGACCAGAAATGAAATTTCTATTAAAAATAAGCATTATAGTATTCCCTGCTTTCACTGCAAGGGGACAAGTTCCAAAACCTCTAATAGCTACCTGAAACCATGTAAGTAGCAAACCCAATTCATATTATGTTTTTTCATATTCCTATTATAAGGTTTAATTTATAAATTAGGCACAGTAAGAGATCAACAGCTAATAGCAAAAGAGAATAATCATAAAAAGAAACTATAGTAAAAGTTATATGTGAATGTGTTCTCTCTCCCTCAAAATATTTTCCTGTACAAATTTAATATCTTTCCATATTAACTAAGCATTTATCACTTACTGTGAGCTTTGCAATTTGAGGTACAACAGCAAAACTAACACAAATTTCTTCTTCATTCTTCACAATTTCACAGATAGAAGATTTATTCTTACTGTAAATATTCACAAACTCAGCATAGGATTTTTGTCTTTCCTTATTAAGTCGAGAACATTCATCTTTTCCTTTAAAGGGAGCACTTTATAGCTTTTCTTTGGCATATCCCAAATACTGCCAGCATTACTACTTTTGCCCATTGGGTCCACTATTACCTAAAATAAACATTACTTGATAATAAGCACTGCAGTACTGTGACAGTCAATCTGATGACCCAGACAGTGAGATACACTAGACAAAGGGAAGATTCACATCCCAGGCAGGATGGAGCATGAATATGCAAGATTTCATCAGGCTACACAGACGAGCTGTACACTATAGGGAACTCATGGGTTGTTTCTTTATGAGATTTCCCATAATATATTTGAACCATGATAGAGCACAAGTGGCTGAAACCCTGTGAAGCAAAACAGTGGATAAGGGATGACAGCAATACAAATTCCAATAGATAATGCAAAATTCACCTTCTTCACTTGATTAAGCAAGCATTCATTCCCATCAGTAAAAGGGAGGCTGTTTTCAAATATACCTCTAAACAAGATAATTAGCAAAGTATCTTTTCAAATCTGATACGTAAAAATTGGTTTGTGCATGTGAAGTGGCTTCAGTCATGTCTGACTGTTTGCAACCCTATGGACTGTAGCCTGTCAGCCAGGCTTCTCAGTTCATGGGATTCTCCAGGCAAGAATGCTGGAATGGGTTTCAATGTGCTGCTCCAGGGGATCCTTCCAACCCAGGGATAGAACCCTTGTCTCAGGCATCATTTTACAATGGCAGAAGGGTTCTTCACCACTATTGCCACCTGGGAAGCCCCTACTAAAAAAAATTGTACAGTAGTCAAGCATACAGTCATTTATTTAGACAAAGACAGTTCGGTTCACTCGCTCAGTCATGTCGAACTCTTTGCAACCCCATGAATCGCAGAATGCCAGGCCTCCCTGTCCATCACCAACTCCCGGAGTCCACCCAAACCCATGTCCATTGAGTCAGTGATGCCATCCAACCATCTCATCCTCTGTCATTGCCTTCTCCACTTGCCCTCAATCTTTCCCAGCATCAGGGTCTTTTCAAATGAGTCCGCTCTTCTCATTAGGGGGCCAAAGTATTGGAGTTTCAGCTTCAACATCTGAAATGAACACCAGATGTCCCGCCAATGAACACCCAGGACTGATATCCTTTAGCATAGACTGGTTGGAACTCCTTGCAGTCCAAGGGATTCTCAAGAGTCTTCTCCAACATCACAGTTCAAAAGCATCAATTCTTCGGCACTCAGCTTTCTTTAGCGTCCAAAGCTCACATCCACACATAACCATGGGAAAAACCATAGCCTTGACTAGACGGACCTTCGTTGACAAAGTAATGTCTCTGCTTTTTAATATGCTGTCTAGGTTGGTCATAACTTTCCTTCCAAGGAGTAAGTGTTCATGGCTGCAGTCACCATCTGCTGGGATTTTGGAGCCCAGAAAAATAAAGTCAGCCACTATTTCCACTGTTGCCCCATCTATTTCCCATGAAGTGATGGGACCAGATGCCATGATCTTCATTTTCTGAATGGAGCTTTAAGCCAACTTTTTTCACTCTCCTCTTTCACTTTCATCAAGAAGCTCTTTAGTTTTTCTTCACTTTCTGCCAGAAGCGTGGTGTCATCTGCATATCTGAGGTTATTGATATTTCTCCCAGCAATCTTGATTCCAGCTTGTGCTTCAGCCAGCCCAGCGTTTCTCATGATGTAGTCTGCATATAAGTCAAATAAGCAGGGAGACAATATACAGCCTTGACGTACTCCTTTTCCTATTTGGAACCAGTCTGTTGTTCCACGTCCAGTTCTAACTCTTGCTTTCTGACCTGCATACAGATTTCTCAAGAGGCAGGTCAGATGGTCTGGTATTCCCATCTCTTTCAGAATTTTCCACAGTTTATTGTGATCCACACAGTCAAGGTCTTTGGCATAGTTAATAAAGCAGAAGTAGATGTTTTTCTGGAAATGTCTTGCTTTTTTGATGAGACGTACTTTAACACACATAAATAAAATATTTTGTGAATAGTCCAACCTCTTTTCATATGTGTTTGCTATTCCACGTAGTTATTCATCTTTTTATTATTTACCTTGTATGCAAGTTGAAAATGTAAAATTAAAAGTCATTTGAGAAATAATATACTATTTAATTTTTAACATGAACAGTTTTTAGAAATATAATATTGATGACAGATATTGTATCAGGACCTTAATATGGTAATTATTTTACAATGGCTTTCTCTTCATTCTCCAATGTGTAAAGAATCTATGCTTCATATTCATGTAGAACAAAGTACTGAACTCTGACAGCATAAAGGAATTAATTCAAGTCACATGTTTATTTGCAGGGTTGTTATTGCACATCTTTGGATAAATAACCTAATGGAATTGCTTGATATTTACTATGTCTAAATGTATAATTATTCTTTGTTTAAATTATTTATTTTGTTTCCAGGCTGCCCTGCACAGCATATGGGTTCTTATTTCTCTGACCAGGGATCAAACCAGTGCCTCCTGCATTGGTGTGTGGAGTTTTAACCACTGGACCACCAGGGAAGTCCCTGTACAATTATTCTCAATATTCCTAATATATAATATAATTGTAAATACTAGTATCAAAAACAAGAAAAATAATATAAAATACATCAGTTTTCTTACAGGCATTTTGAGTCAGGCCTAATTAATGTTACTAAGAAATAGATATAACAGAGAAGATGCTGCTGTTTAATTTCATAGCACACAGCACAGAAGTTTTGATAGAGTTTCACGTAAAGAATAAAGACTTATAAGAATAAATACTTATGGGTGAATATTAAGATATAACTTTAATATTGTTTAAATAAAAGGTCAAGTAATATTCTATTGCTTTCACACACCAAACCATTTTTGACCCTACTTGTATTAGGGTTATACTGTATGATATTAAATACTGACTAGAAAGTAATAAAGTTTTATCAAGAAAAAAATCATATTGGTTATTTTCGTACAATTAAGTAATTTGTTGAAATCTTTATGCACAACTAAAGGTATAAAATCATGAAACAGCAGGAATCAGAGCAGCATGTACTTTAGTCTTTATTAGTGACACCATATGATGAAAAATCTGTTATAACATCTAGACTCTCGAGTAAACTAGGGTATTTCTAGAGTCAAATATAGCTATAGCTAGATGTGGAAAGTTGAATTGAATTATAATAGTAACATGTTATGACATAGAACTGTGTTCATTGGAATGTGTACTCCATTCTATCTTTTCAAGCAAATGTGAAATCAGGCCATCTTTGCAATTGTAGCATAGTGTACACTACAAGTTCAAATTAGCACCAAAGATTTTAAAGTGCATCCTGACATATATAGATAATTATCTTTCCATTTGGTTGAAAATATATACTTATTATTCCACAGATAAAATTGTACTTTGGCTAACAAAGAAGCTATTGCATGTGGCAGCATCTAAGCAAAACTTTCATTAAAAGAAACAACACATTTTTTGTTTCAGTGTTTGTTCTCATATTACTGAATTTGTTTAAAATTGCTACCAAATAACCCAACAAAGGGAGTTCTAATCCCAGTCTTTCAATTTCTAGCATCAATGTTGCCCGTTGCAGCAAGCATTATCAAACATCATCACGAAGCTAGTGGTACTCTCCTGTGTGTTTGCAAAGCATTTAATCATAATAGTTGATCACCTCTCTGTCACGGCAACTACTGCACTCTGTATTGGTTTATCTTTGTGCCTGTTCTACTTCTTATTAATCATGGACTTAGAGAAAATCTTCCATCTTTATTTCACCTATTTGGATGCTCAGCTGTTAGGTACATCCATGTTAAGGATTGTTAGGCATTCTTGGAAACTTGACCAGTTCTCATTATGGAACACCCCTCCCTCTGTATACTTGATAACTTTCCTTGTTCTAAATATTCCTTTCTCTGTAATATACATGTGTATATATATATATTCTGGTTTTATTTTATTAATGTTAGCATGATGGTTCTTTCTTTATATATTTACTTTTATTCCATCAGGGTTTTTACATTTAAAGTGAGTTTCTTATAGATAACATAATGTGGTATCTTGTTCATTTAGCAAGTTTGACAATTTCTATCCTAATTGGCATATTTAGACCATTTGCAAATATTTACAAATATGTTGAATTAATCTGCATTTATGACTTTTTTTTCATTAGATTCATTATTTATTTTTCTTCTTTCCCTGTTTTTTGACCTTTTTTGGTTTTGATAGAACATTTTATATGATTCTATTCTATCTCCCTTGTTAGTGTATAATGGATGCTTCCTTTTTTAGTTTATTTTTTTCTTTCCAATGTTTACCCTACAGTTTTCCATATACATCTACAACTTTTCTAGTTTTACCATAAAATAATATTATACCACTTCAGGGCTAGTGCAGGCCTATTATAAAAATCATCCCTGGTATCTCCCTTTCATCCCCTGTGACACTGTTATCACTCATTTCAGCTATCTCTAGGCTCTAAATACCCAATGCCTTGTTACCATTATTACTTTAAACAGTTAACTTTTAGAGCCATAAGGATGATAAGAGATTTTATTTTGCTTCATTTTAGTCTTTATTCTGTGCTCTTCATTTTTAGGTAGATGCTAGATTCTTGCCTGTAGTATTTTACTTCTGAAGAATTACATAGCCACTAATCCCCTGAAGGACAGTTGAACTTGGCCAGCTTTTGGTTACTTGGCACTGTGTATAATAACAGTTTTGAAAGAAAAAAAAATTAAGTAACACACAAGAAAAAACTAAGCATATAACTTTTCACACTAAAATGTTTTTAATACATGTTTATTCTTAGAATAAACCCGCATGTTGATGATGCTTTACAATGTTTGGCTCAGATTCATTGTTCTAGCCTTAAGCCTCTTCCCTTTTGTCACCATCACCAGATAATTTTGCTACTTTTTTCCATAATACACATTCACAACCCTCATATCTGACCCTTATATATATTCTCTTATCTGCCAGGAAAGCATTCCCTCATTGACCTTTCTACAGATTTTTCTTTTTCTTTCTTCAATTTTTATGTGTTTCTGACAAAGATAATCTACCTTTGACTATTTAAAGTCAGGTCTCTTGTTCTAAACTTATGTAACAACCAAACTTCTTTTAAGTATTTATATATATATATGTGTGTGTGTGTGTGTGTGTGTGTGTGTGTATAAGTATTACCATTACCTAATTCAGTGTCTAAATATGCTCTTTTGTTGCTGTGTATTCTGATTCTCTGGTTCTATTATTGTATTTCTAGTGTTTATCTTAATATGTTAACATTCATTGGTTAGAGTATACTCATGAATATTCTTTGAGTAAATTAATTAATATTTGGTGTGAGGGGCATTGTTATTTCAAGCTAGTGATCTGTTTCATTGATAAGGTAAAACTAATAATCTATTTTTATTTCTATTATCTTTATAGAGATACTGTCTTACTGTTCCAAAACTACAGATGATATTTTTATTTTATTTCCTTCAGTGAAGGTGGCTAGCTCTTTCCTTCTTATCATTCTAAGTTTATTCTCACAATTACTAAAATATACTTTACATTTGACAAATACTTTTAGATGTATGTGTGACCACAGAGGTGACTAAATCTAGACAGTTTTGGACCTTTCTGTGATTATATTACATGTCACATTACATTTGTATCTATTCCCTGACCAAGTGAATACCTGCTGCTAACCTTGGAAATTTTACACACA
Organism: Budorcas taxicolor; assembly: GCF_023091745.1. NCBI lineage: Eukaryota > Metazoa > Chordata > Mammalia > Artiodactyla > Bovidae > Budorcas > Budorcas taxicolor. The sequence goes on along the minus strand of NC_068923.1, from coordinate 63,165,485 downwards.
TGCAACTGGACATAAGGAATTTGAGTTTGCTCTTGTTATGTTATGCTCACCAGTCTCAGTTTCTAGGGAGATTGCTGAATATTATTCTCAGAAGTAAACTAGCCAAGAAAAGGTTTTACAAATATACTATTGTTATAGGAAGAGGAGGAGGCACGCAAAGATATGTGACAGCGAGGTTTGACACCAGAGAGCATGCAATCAGGGGAAGGGAGAGGAAGCAGTCCAGGTGAGATGAGGATATGCCTGGTTAACAGCTGATATGTTTACACCATCTGCTCTATCAGGCTTCCATTGTCTCTGAAGCACAAGGAGGTAAAACAAAGTCATACAAGGTCACTTAGTTCTTTGGCAAAGTCATTTAAGGAAAAATTTTAGGTATGTGGTTATTGTCACTTAGTAATACAGAAGTGTTCATTTTAAGAAACTTTAAGATATGTTTACATTATTTAAGTTACATATTCTCCTAAAGAACTCCAGGCATTTAAAACATTGTATTATTCACATATACAGGGGAATTACAGGCAGTTTGTACAAATTCACTTACTTGCCATTTCATTATTTATAAGATTTGATGATTTCTTGGCCAAATTATTGCTATTATCATCAGTGTATATCATTTTTCTGGATAGGTTATTAGCTACATCCTACAATGGATGTTTCAAAGTATATAAAATTTTCTTTGTATTTCTGTTCTGTTATGAACTATTTTCTTGGATTCCCCCAAAATTTATATTAAAACCCTAACCCCTACTTCTCATCCCATAATCTAAAGTTTGAATTTTTTTCCAGTTAATGGCAATACTTTTGTTCTACTCCTTCATCACATGGGAAATGTAGCCTGCTGATTACAGTTGAACACTCAGATCCAATTCATGGTTGTTTCAGTTTCCAAACTTCTAATTGTGGATAAGAGAAATTTGAAAAAATTAGTCTCCTAATTAACAATTCTTTCTAATACATATCTTCTCATATTCATTGCAGAAGATAACATATCTTTCTGGTAAAGAGAAAATCACTGCTTCTTTCCAGTCATTGTACGTTTCATGATCATTTTCTAAATGTCCCAAAGAAATGCATTTAGTAATATCTAACATAGATATACCTCATACCTAAATATGAGATATACACCTCATATATAGCTCAAACTACTGCACAATTGCACTCATCTCACACACTAGTAAAGTAATGCCCCAAATTCTCCAAGCCAGGCTTCAACAATATGTGAGCCATGAACTTCCAGATGTTCCAGCTGGTTTTAGAGAAGGCAGAGAAACCAGAGATCAAATTGCAACATCCACTGGATCATTGAAAAAGCAAGAGAGTTCCAGAAAAACATCTATTTCTGCTTTATTGAATATGTCAAAGCCTTTGACTGTGTGGATCACAATAAACTGTGGACAATTCTGAAAGAGATGGGAATACCAGACCACCTGACCTGCCTCTTGAGAAACCTGTATGCAGGTCAGGCAGCAACAGTTGGACATGGAACAACAGACTGGTTCCAAATAGGAAAAGGAGTATGTCAAGGCTATATATTGTCACCCTGCTTATTTAACTTATATGCAGAGTACATCATGAGAAGCGCTGGGCTGGAGGAAGCACAAGCTGGAATCAAGAATGCTGGGAGAAAAATCAATAACCTCAGATATGCAGATGACACCACCCTTCTGGCAGAAAGTAAAGAACTAAAAAGCCTCTTGATGAAAGTGAAAGAGGAGAGTGAAAAAGTTGGCATAAACCTCAACATACAGAAAAGAAAGATAACGGTTTCTGGTCCCATCACTTCATGGCAAATAGATGGGGAAACAGAGGAAACAGTGGCAGACTTTATTTTGGGGGGCTCCAAAATCACTGCAGATGGTGATTGCAGCCATGAAATTAAAAGACGCTTACTCCTTGGAAGGAAAGTTATGATCAACCTAGACAGCATATTAAAAAGCAGAAACATTACTTTGCCTACAAAGGTCTGTCTAGTCAAAGCTATAGTTTTTCCAGTAGTCATGATGGATGTGAGAGCTGGACTATGAAGAAGGTTGAATGCTGAAGAATTGATGCTTTTGAACTGTGGTGTTGGAGAAGACTCTTGAGAGTCCCTTGGACTGCAAGGAGATCCAACCAGTCCATCCTAAAGGAGATCAGCCCTGAACATTCATTGGAAAGACTGATGTTGAAGCTAAAACTCCAATACTTTGACCACCTGATGCGAAGAGCTGACTCATCTGCAAAGACCCTGATGATGGGAAATATTGAAGGCACGAGTAGAAGGGGATGACAGAGGATGAGGTGACTCGATGGCATCACTGACTCAATGGACATGAGTTTGAGTAAACTCCGGGAGTTGGTGATGGACAGGGAGGTCTGGCGTGCTGCAGTCCATGGGGTTGCAAAGAGTCAGACACGACTGAGAGACTGAACTGAACTGAACATGTATATGACATTTATTATGTTCCAGGAACTGTTCAAACACTTCAAAATCAATACATTCGGTACTATTATTTTCCCCATTTATACATGAGAGATTAAGACGTGGGAGGGGAAAAAATGGGAAATTTCACATGTTAACTGAAAGATTTTGCACTTCATAACTCTGTTTTAAACTGTTATTTTCTTTTTACTTTCTATATCCAGTGTTTTTTTGTTATAACACATGAGGGAAAAAGAAAGTAGAAAAAACTCCTGAAGACATAATTTCCCTACATCCTTCAGAAGCGGAGGTTTATTTTCTTACAACCTATGTGATAAGGTCTGATCCTTATGCCACTTCCATGTTACTTGTTCGCCTTCTCGTAAAACCATTGCTAATTTGAGGTTGATATCATCTGGCAGCACTATTCTCTTAAGTTGTTGAAATCTTCCATCTTAATATATGGCAGATATCACACCTGTTCTATCCTAGGTGATTTTTAACAGCAAAATCTTCAGTTTAACCAAAATTCTGGCTTCCTTTATCCCTCAGAATCCCACTCAGTCTCTTTCACTGCAGCATTTCAAAACAGTATTTTTGCACATTCTATTTCCACAGATTTACCTTTTATTCCAGAATATACTGACTACCACTCAAGTGGGGCTTGTCACTCACTGAAGATTCCTTATTACTAATTTCACTGGCACATTTCAAGTCTCAAGTTGTTTGATCCCAGTAGTATTTACAACATGCAGTTGGAATTGCCACTCTGGAGAGAGTATTTCTATGGATACCTAGGAAATATAGATGTATTTAAAATACATTTGAAGACAAAAGAAAAGAGAGTTGGCATTGTTCAGGAATGTTTTGCTTCAAAAGACTTGCCCATTCTTAATGGAAACAGGCATAAGTCCCAGGTAGAGAATGCTTTTAAGGTTGTGTACTACGGGCTTCCCTTGTGGCTCAGCTGTCAAATAATCTGCCTGCAACGCAGGAGACCTGGGTTCGATCCCTAGGTTGGGAAGGTCCTCTGGAGAAGGGAAAGGCTACCCACTCCAGTATTCTGACCTGGAGAATTCCATGGACTATTTAGCCCATGAGTTCTCAAAGTGTCAGACACGACTGAACAACTTTCACTATGGATAAAAAGCAAAATTTAAAAAAAAAGAAAGAAAGAAAGAAAGAAACTAGAGATCACAGCTGCAAAATCAGCCAGAAATTTGGAAATAGAATTTCATTTTGAATAGATTCAGGCAGCAAATCTCATACCTATGGTGATTTTCCTCCTAGAAAATAAATTTATTTATGTGAAATGGGCAGAAAGATAAACTAGTTAAGAAGAGGTAGAAAGACAGTGATGATTTTTCAAAGTATCTCGCTGATGAGAACATAAAAATTTTAGGACATGCCAAAGGCTGAAGATGTTCTGATTGGTACTCCTAGAATCTCAGATGGGACCCTATGAAACTATACAAAAAGGCAGGGTGCATCAGAGGTAGAGGGTGGGTAGAAGCATTAACTCCATCTCAAGCAAGCTAGTTTCTTACAGTTTAATCTGTCATTACTCTATCTGACTAGAAGTGAATAAAGTGAAGTTTCTCTAAAAGACATTACATCATTTAGGACTCTAGTATATTTTTCATACAAAATACATATCGTTTAGTTAGAAAATCACCCCACATAGAAGAAATAAATACCAGAGAAACAAAGACAATGTAAACAAACACAAAGTGGTCCAATTATGGCAGTTATCAGAATCTGTACTGTAAAATAGCTGATGAATATTTTCAAGAAAACAGATGATGATAGAGAATTTACTAGGAAATTGGAATCAATTAATTTCATATGTGATAGAAATTATAGAACTTGAAAATGTAATGAATGAAATTGAAATCTCAGTATGTGAAATTAATTGCACATAAAAAAATTACTGGAAATAAGATTAAAAGAATATTTAAGCTAAGGCAAAACAAAACAAAAACACCTAGAATGTAAAAGAAAGTGAAAAAAAATGGAAGAGATGTAAGGAATATTTTGGTCTGCATGAGTAGTACTAACACAAATTCATGGATTTAAATTATTAAACTTCATGATACATACAAGAGACACACGATAGTTATGTACAGTATGATGTATTATAAATGAAAGAATGGACAAATGTGTACTGTGCAAGCTCTAAATTAAGGAAGATAGTATAGTTCTAGAAATATAAGAAAAGACAAGTGGGGAAGCAGGAATAAATAAAAACATTAAAAAATGATTATATAATTATTCTGCCAAATAATATAACAGTACTAAATTTGTGTGTACCTAGTAACATAGTTTCTAAATAATTAACACAAGTTGCTAGAACTAAAAATTAAAACAAATAGACTCTAAATCACATTTAGAAACTGATACCTTTTGCAAGAGCTGATAAAATATGCAGAGAAAAATATTAGTAAATTCATAGAATATTTGACTAGAAACTACTAACAAATAACTATATATGTGTATATATACATTTATAAATGTATATAATATAAAATCTAAATTTTAAAGTGTAACTGTTTATCAAATCATTCATATTCTGAACCTATTATAAGCTTTAACAATTTTCAAAATTAAAAATTTATTCAGTTGAATTAAATCAAAAATAAATACCAATGGTAATAATGTACTAGAAAATGTTGAGATGTTTGGAAATTAAGTTGTACACTCTGAAATTACCACTGGGACAAAGCAGAAATTAAAATCAAAGTTTGAAAATATTTGGAGCTTAATACCAAAATGTGACATATTTAAACTTCTGGAATGTAGCTGAAACCTTACTTGGAAGGGCTTCCCTGGTGGTTTAGACAGTAAAGAATCTGCCTGCATTGTGGGAGACGTGGGTTTGATTCCTGGTTCAGGACGATCCCCTGCAGAAGAAAATAGCAACTCACCCCAGTCTTCTTACCTGGAAAATCCATGGACAGAGGAGCCTTACAGGCTATAGTCCATGAGGTCACAAAGTGTCGGACACAGCTGAGTGACTAACACTACTACTACTATTATAAAAATAAAAGCTGAAATCAATTTTTAAGTATACATCTCAAAAAGAAAGATACCAAAAATTCAGCCTATGTAAGGGATGGCGAGGAAATGAAAAAATAAAGATAGCAATTAAAAATTAGAAAACTAGCATCACTAAATAAGTGAGATTAAAAATTATTATTTTGAAAGTTAAATAAAACAACTAGTCTTTCAGCATGATTGAAAAAAGCAAAACAATGAAAGCACACATTAAATAATAGTCTGGAAATAAAAATAAATGCCATCACTATGAATCCCAGAGGCATTATAAAAAGATATTAATGGATATTTGAACAATATTACATTTGGATAAAATTGACAAATCCTTAGAATAATTTAAGTTCCTGTGTGTGCACATATGTATGTGTGTGGGGGGGTGTTGTGTGCACAAGTGTGTGCGTCTATGTCTAGGCTGCTCAGTCGTGTCCAACCCTTTGTGACCCCATTGACTACAGCCCACCAGACTCCTCTGTCCATATAATTTTCCAGGCAAGAATACTGGAGTGGATTGCTATTTCCTACTCCAGGGGATATTTCCGATCCAGGGATCATTATACCAACTAATGAAAAGAAAATAATTCCCCCTTCTTTTTATGGAAGAACATATCCTTTATAGAATATTACCAAAAAAAGTATATTGAAGGCTGTCTTCATGAAAACTCCTAAAATAGTTATTGAATCTAATGCAATGTACAAACAAGTATAATACTTCATGGTCAAGTTAAGGTTACTACAAGAAATCCAGCCTGGTTTAACATTTAAATATTAATAAATGAAACGCATCATTAACAGAATAAGAAGATAAAAATGTACATGATCATCTCAAAGATGTTGAAAATATGTTTGCTAGAAGTCAATACCTATTCACGATGAGGATCAGTTCAGTTCAGTTGCTCAGTCGTGTCCGACTCTTTGTGACCCCATGAAATACAGCACGCCAGGCCTCCCTGTCCATCACCAACTCCTGGAGTTCACTCAGACTCACATTCATTGAGTCAGTGATGCCATCCAGCCATCTCATCCTCTGTCGTCCCCTTCTCCTCCTGCCCCCAATCCCTCTCAGCATCAGAGTCTTTTCCAATGAGTCAACTCTTTGTAAGAAGTAGCCAAAGTACTGGAGTTTCAGCTTTAGCACCAGTCCTTCCAATGGACACCCAGGACTGATCTCCTTTAGAATGGACTGGTTGGATCTCTTGCAGTCCATGGGACTCTCAAGAGTCTTCGCCAACACCACAGTTCAAAAGCATCAATTCTTTGGCGCTCAGCCTTCTTCACAGTCCAATTCTCACATCCATACATGACCACAGGAAAAACCATAGCCTTGACTAGACGGACCTTTGTTTGCAAAGTAATGTCTCTGCTTTTCAATATGCTATCTAGGTTGGTCATAACTTTCCTTCCAAGGAGTAAGCATCTTTTAATTTCATGGCTGCAGTCACCATCTGCAGTGATTTTGGAGCCCCCAAAAATAAAGTCTGACACTGGGTTTCCACTGTTTCCCCATCTATTTCCCATGAAGTGATGGGACTAGATGCCATGATCTTAGTTTTTTGAATGTTGAGCTTTAAGCCAACTTTTTCACTCTCCTCCTTCACTTTCATCAAGAGGCTTTTTAGTTCCTCTTCACCCTCTGCCATAAGGGTGGTGTGGATAATGATGATGATATTAATGAACTAGGAAAAAGAAGCCTTAGACAGGATGGAATTTGAACTGTATTGTTAGCTGACTGGTTAATTAACTAAACTGTGATACCAGAAAACCAAAACCATGCTAAGTAAGGACTGTTTGTAGTTAATTATGGGTGAAGTCAATGGACGTTTTACATAGGTTATGTTAAAATAGGAGACACTATGTCAAAAAAAATGAAAAATATAATTTCTTTTATTTTAACCAAGCCTATATTATGTGTCATAATAACCCTTCTGCACAGTGCCTAATTGGTTAAAAATCCACCTGCAATTCAGAAGACACAAGAGATGAAGTTTCCATCCCTGGGTTGGGAAGATACCCTGAAGGAGGCATGGCAACCCATTTCAGTATTCTTTCCAGGAAAATCTCAAGGACAGAGGAGCCTGGCAGGCTATGGTCCATGAAGTTGTAAACAGTCAGACACAACTGAAATGACTGAGAACAGTATATATTTAATATCAACTCATAACTTTTTATTTTACCCTCTAATGTTGAGGACAATAAGGAAAGAAAACAGCTGTAGAATGAGAATAATGATTATCTTTGTGTTTTTTATTTATTTTTAATTGAAGGATAATTGTTTCACAATATTTTGTTGGTTTCTGCTATACAACAGTATGATTCAGCCATAGATATACATGTGCCCCTCCTTCCTGAACCTCTCAAACCACCCCTCTAGATTGTCACAGAGCACTGGTTTGAGTTCCCTGAGTCATACAGCATAGTCCCACTGGCTATCTATTTTACATATGACAGTATATATGTTTCCATGCTACTCTCTCCATTCACCCCACACTCTCCTCTCCCCGACTCCTGTGTCCACAAGTCTGTTACCTATGTCTGCATCTCCATTGCTGCCCTGTCAATAGGTTCATCAGTACATCATTCTAGATTACATATGTATGTGTTAATATATCATATTTGTTTTTCTCTTTTTGATTTACTTTACTCGGTATAATAGTTTCTAGGTTCATCCACCTCATTAGAACTGACTCAAATGCATTCCTTTTTATGGCTGAGAAATATTCCATCGTATATATATACCACATCTTCTTTATCCATTCATCTGTTGATGGACATCTCAGTTGCTTCCATGTCCTAGCTATTTTAAATAGTATTGCAATAAACACTGGGATACATACGTCTTTTTCAACTATGATTTCCTCAGGGTATATACCGGTAGTGGGATTGCTGTGTCATATGGTGTTATATTGCTAGATTTTTAAAGAAATCTCCATACTGTCTTCCACAGTGTCGGTATCAATTCACATTCACACCAACTGTACAAGAGGTTTCCCTTTTCTCCACACCCTCTCCAGCATTAATTGTGTGTAGATTTTTTTGATGATGGCCATTCTTACTGGTGTGGGGTGACAGCTCTTTGTAGATTTGATCTGCATTTCCCTAATAATGCAAGCCACTGAAATATTGAATACTTTTTCATGTGTTAATTAGCCATTTGTTTGTCTTCTTAAGAGAAATGTCTGTTTAGGTCTCCTGCCCAATTTTTGATTGGGTTGTTTGTTTTTCTGTGGAGTTCATGAGCTCATGTATATATTGGAAATTCATCCTTTGTCAGTTGTTTCATTGTATCCTTGTGTCTTGAGAATTTTCTATTCAATAAAAGATTAGGGACTTTCCTGATGGACCAGTGGTTAAGACCTCATTCACCCTAGGACTGCAGGAGGCAAGGGATTAATCCCTAGTTGATGCAGCAAAAAAAAAATAAAATAAAATTGTTATTAATAAAATAAATTTTAAAAGGTCAAAATAATTCACAAAATTATGAATAGATGTCCAAGTTGCACATAAGCATATGTTTTGTGATTGCCATCACGGAACAAAAGCATTCATTTTGATGACTCAATATTTTCTGCATAATCAGAAAATAGAGTGTTTATCAATTCATAGTGTGTTTAAAACAAAAACTTATTGAGGTTAAAATCAGCAGACAACAGCAAGAAACGTGAAGGTTTTCTCATTAGACCATGAAATGAAATAATTTTGACATGAATATATAAAGAATTCAAACCATAAGGAATGATTATGTGATAGTTTGTTCTTAAAATTTCTTATGACAGTATTTTGTTATTTCAATTTACTGAGCCTTTCCTTTTTTATCTTAATATATATGAATATTCACTTTTATAAACTCTAGATTTAAATTTGCCTAAGCTGAAAAAAAAAGAACTGTAATTCCACTGTTACAAATTATTCAGTAGTGAAGAGCACACATTTAATAAAAACATAAAATTTTTAGTATGTGATTTAATATTTATGATTGAACTAAATATTATTTAGGATATTTCATAAAAGCATTAATTTGATGAAAATGTTTCTAAATAATTCCATTTTAAAAATATCTTCCAATTACAACTAACTTGATCTGTGCTATCCTAATCAGTGTCTTCAAAACTGATTATGTTGACAGATGGTGATGCTCTAATAATTGCCTTGGAATCACCCTTCCCCACTGTAAACCACTTCTACATATAAATCACGTCTATTTGCTACAGATATTTGCCAACCACAGTGGAGAATTTATATAAGATATTAAGAAAGAGTATTCAGTATTGTAGGATTCCCTGGTGGCTTAGATGGTAAAGAATCCCCCTGCAATGTGGGAAACCTGGATTTAATCCCTGGGTTGGCAAGATCCCCTGGAGGAGGGCATGGCCACCCTCTCCAGTATTCTTGCCTGGAGAATTCCATGGACAGAAGAGCATGGAGGGCTGCAGTCCATGGGGTTGCAAAGAGTCAAACACGACTGAGTGACTAAACATGCAACACATTGACTATTATGGAGCTCAGTCAATAGCAGATCGCAGGATCCTCAGTTAACTGTAATATGGCTGAGACATAGCACATCTAACAATGTTCAAAGACTATAATGACAAGGACTTCAGAGATTCTACTCAGTGATGATTCAGCTAATATTTATTCAGAATCTACTGCATGTGATATAATTATACTAGCTGCTGAAGGTATGAAAGAACAAAACAGAATGTCAACACTAAAATAGTGAAAGTCCTTGCTGTTTTCTTAAATGTTTTATAATATAGTAGAAGATCATACAAGTATGCAGATATTTAAATCATAAGATATTGGGTTGGCCAAGGAGTTTGTTCAGGTTTTTCCACACAATCTTTAGGAAAAATGCAAATGAACTTTCTTGCCAACCCAGTAGAATGTTGTATGCAATATGGAAAGCATCCATATTTCTTCATTTACTTAAATAGTCTTGAGAATTCAGAGTTGACCAATAAATTTCATTTCTTAAGAATTGAGAAAAGAAACATGGGTAGAAACACATGAAAAATTATAGGATTTCATCTTTTATATGTTTGATATTAATCCCAGCTCTTAAAATGTCTTATATATTATTAATTATAAATTATTACAATTAATGATATTATGAAAACTTTGTAAAATAAAATATATATTTGTATATGTGTGTTAAGGGTTCCTTTTAGCTCAGTTCAGTTGCTCAGTCATGTCCAACTCTTGGCAACCCCATGAATTGCAGCACACCAGGCCTCTCTGTCCATCACCAACTCCCAGAGTTCACCCTAACTCATGTCCATCGAGTCGGTGATGCCATCCAGCCATCTCATCCTCTGTCGTCCCCTTCTCCTCCTGCCCCCAATCCCTCCCAGCATCAGGGTCTTTTCCAATGAATCAACTCTTCGCATGTGGTGGCCAAAGTATTGGAGTTTCAGCTTTAGCATCAGTCCTTCCAAAGAACACCCAGGACTGATCTCCTTTAGAATGGACTGGTTGGATCTCCTGGCAGTCCAAGAGACTCTCAACAGTCTTCTCCAACACCACAGTTCAAAAGGATGAATTTTTCGGTGCTCAGCTTTCTTCACAGTCCAACTCTCATATCCATATATGATCACTGGAAGAACCATAGCCTTGACTAGATGGAACTTTGTTGGCAAAGTAATGTCTGTGCTTTTCAATATGCTATCTAGGTTGGTCATAACATTCCTTCCAAGGAGTAAGTCTTTTAATTTCATGGCTGCAATCACCATCTGCAGTGATTTTGGACCCCCCCCAAAATAAAGTCTGACACTGTTTCCACTGTTTCCCCATCTATTTCCCATGAAGTGATGGGACCAGATGCCATGATCTTCGTTTTCTGAATGTTGAGCTTTAAGCCAACTTTTTCACTCTACTCTTTCGCTTTCATCAAGAGGCTTTTTAGTTCCTCTTCACTTTCTGCCATAAGGGTGATGTCATCTGCATATCTGAGGTTACTGATATTTCTCCCAGCAATCTTGATTCCAGCTTGTGCTTCTTCCAGCCCAGCATTTCTCATGATGTACTCTGCATATAAGTTCAATAAGCAGGGTGACAATATACAGCCTGACGTACTCCTTTTCCTGTTTGGAACCAGTCTGTTGTTCCATGTCCAGTTCTAACTGTTGCTTCCTGACCTGCATACAGGTTTCTCAAGAGGTAGGTCAGGTGGTCTGGTATTCCCATCTGTTTCAGAGTTTCCCACAGTTTATTGTGATCCACACAGTCAAAGGCTTTGGCATAGTCAATAACGCAGAAACAGATGTTTTTTTCTGGAACTCTCTTCCTTTTTTCCATGATCCAGTGGATGTTGGCAGTTTGATCTCTGGTTCCTCTGCCTTTTCTAAAACCAGCTTGAACATCTGGAAGTTCACAGTTCATGTATTGCTGAAGCCTGGCTTGGAGAATTTTGAGCATTACTTTGCTAGCATATGAGATGAGTGCAATTGTGTGGTAGTTTGAGCATTCTTTGGCATTGGTGTACTACAAAATATATTTGCTTAGAGAGATTATAAACCTCTTGATATTTAAAATGATACACCACAGGAACTCAACTAGAAATTTTAGTGATAGGACCCCAGCATTTTTTTTTTTTTCATTTAAAGCTCCCCAGGTAATACTAACGTTCATCCTAGTGTAATACTACTTCTTAGTATTTTAATTATGGATATAAAGCTTTGTGTAGGCCAAGGAAGATGATTAAGTTGACAAGCGGTGATAGTTAACTTACAATTTCAGATTATTTTTATCCTTGTCCTTTTCTTTTAAGTTACTAGTATACTCTGAATCTATGCTGTTTTTAAGTTCATCTTGCTTTAACCTTACTATCTATACAGCTAGGATGCCTTGCGTAAGGGATATGTATTATTGCTGATTGGCAAAGGATGTAATGACAATAAAAATTAACTCACATTTGTAATACAAAGACTTTCTCATTTTCACCAAAAAGCGAAGTGACTTTGAATAATTTTGCTTATGTTGTACTACTTTACTTGGTTTAGACACCAATAATATTTCAATTGGGGTGAGATTCTTAGGTTAGAATATGACGGTTTCCTGGTGGCTCAGATGGTAAAAGTGTCTGCCTGCCATGCGGGAGACCCAGGTTCCATCCCTGGGTCGGGAAGAACCCCTGGAGAAGGAAATGGCAACGCACTCCAGTACTCTTGTCTGGAAAATTTCATGGATGGAGCCTGGTGGGCTATAGCCCATGGGGTCGCAAAGATTCGGACACGACTGAGCAACTGCACATACGGTATACAATTTTTAGCACATACCATGAAAATGTGAGAAAATATCCTTGAATATTCATACCTCAGCAATAGTCTGAAACTATTGGCCTTTTTCCATATAACATTGTTTTAATTCAGGAGAAAAAAGATGGACTTAAATTGTCACCCATAGAACATGATAACATGAAGCTGATTATTTCCTACAAGAGGTCATTGGTATCTTTTGTTATGTTAGATGATGAGATCAATGTATGATACGGTTTTTAAAACTTTATAGCTAAGGTGATATTCAAGGCTAACCATACTTTTACTCTAAAACACAGTCTTCATTTTTGTTACATTTGTTACACCTGCCACTTTTCTCATGTAGTTAAATCCCTAAAAGAAAATGTCTTTGGAAATTAAAGAAAGGTTAGTTAAAGATATTGGCTTCATCTGTTTTTCATGGATAATTAAATGGTCTCATCTATTTATATAAGCTTTTTAGGACATTAGAAACTAGAATCTATTTTTTGTTGTTGTTTTACACAATTTTAAGGGTTAATTTCCATTTACAGTTTTTACAGAATATTGGCTATATTCCCTGTGTTGTACAATACATCCTTCAGACTATCTTACACCCAATAATTCATATTTCCATTGCTCCGCTTCTTTTTGTCTGCCCCTCCCCACTGGTAACAAGTAGTTTATTTTCTGTATCTGTGTCTGCTTATTTCAGTTTATATTCCCTAGTTTGTTGTATAATTTAAATTCCACATATAAGAGAAACCTCCATACTGTTTTCCATAGTGGCTGTACCAATTTACATCCCAACAATAGTATACAAGGTTCCCTTTTCTCCACATCCTTGTCAACGTTTGTTATTTGTAGACTCTTTAATGATGGCCATTCTGGTAAGTGTAAGGTAATATCTCATTGTGGTTTTGATTTGCATTTCCCTGATGATTAGCAGAGTTGACCATCTTTTCATTGCCTGTGAGCCATCTACATTTGCTCTTTGGAAAAATGTTTATTCAGTTTTTCTGACCCCTTTTAAAATCAGGTTATTTATTTTCTTTGATGTTGAACTGTATGAGCTGTTTGTATATATCGGATATTAATCCCTTATCAATAACATCATCTGCAAATATTTTCTCCCCTCAGTAGTTTGTCTTTTTGTTTTGTTGGCGTCTTCCTTTGCTGTGAGTTAGGATGCATTTTTACTTGCTTGAACTGAGTCCATTGTCAAGTAGATACATTTCTTTTTCTCAATATTTCTTTTACTATTGAATGAATCATAAAAACAGAGAGTATTTGTTTATTGCATTGTATATGAAGGCATGTTGAGGGAGGGGTTTTCGACACAACTTATACATCTTCAATTAAATGATCACTTCTAAATTATATTAAACACATTGATTAGTATTCTGGTCTGGAAAATCTCATGGACAGAGGAGTGTGGTGGGCTACGGTTCATAGGGTAGCAGAGAGTTGTCTATGGGGTCACAAAGAGTCAGACACAACTGTCCATAGGGTAACAAAAAGTCAGACACAACTAACACTTTTGTTAGAATAGGATGTAATAGAGAATAGAAATGCAACCTCAATATTTGTTCCTGGCAGAAAAATGCATACATTTTCAGCCAGATTTACCCTAGCCTGGATTCTGAACTATATGGTTAAGTCCAACTTAGATTAGAAAATTTTTGTTGCATTTTTGTATTGTAAAACTGTGTATTTATTATTCTTTGTGTCTGTAAATATAAATACATTTTCCTGCAATTTATAACTCATGAAAATCATCAAATGGTATGTAAACATGAATTAGAATCTTTGCCCTAAAAATCTTTACTGTGTAGTAAACAGCCAGGTAAATAATCACAATAATTGTAATAATTATAATTGTGTCAAGGGAGTGTGTAATTTCCCTGGTTCTGTCTCATCACAACAAAAATTTGAAGCAACAGACCAGCAATACAGCCCTCGGATGGGCCAGAGTCACAGCTCCGTGTTACAGCTCAGTTTTATTTAGAAAATAAAGGAAAATACATCCTCAAGGCCTGAGGGCATGCCAACCCAAAAGACACGAAAAGAGAGAGAGAGAGAGAGCAAGCGAGAGACTGACCCCTGGCCCATGGCTTCTCTTTTTATATATTTTTTCCTCCCCCTGGGTCTGCCTACTAAGTTGGGCTAGCCAGGAGTACCTGAGGTCCTCATTCTGGTCCTTGGAGCTTCCTTTGTTCTAACTTTGTGGAATTCTCCCTTTCTTGTCTTTTAGCCACCACCATTCTGGACTCCTTTTTCTTTAGTCTAACTACCTAACAATTGTAAATAATTATAATAAATGGAGTCAGTGTTAGAGTGAACATATGGATATAAAACTAAAACTTACATCTTTATCCAGTACATTCATTAAATAATACTAGAGTCATATATATTATCCTATTTAAAATACTGGAACAGAGCATAGTATCAACTACAAGTTGGCACTTGTCATGGGTGCTTGTCATCTACCTCTATAAGGATTAAATCACATGCTGCTTCAGCCACTGACCTTCAACAACCCCTGAAGGAGTTTAGGGCAGAGAGCAGAGATGAGGCACTGTGTGCTTAAGAGGTAGCAGGGGGTACTGGCAGGACGGGGAGTTAGATAGTTAGATATTCTCAGGAGCTGATTTTATGAGCCCAATTCTTATATCTAGAAAAGCACTAAAATTCTTCATGGTGACGACTCTTTCTCATGACTAGCAGAAGCTTCACAAGACCAGCAGAAACCTGTAAAATATGTACCTGATTGTATTCTTTGTTGTTGTTATTCAGTAGCTAAGTTGTGTCTGACTTCTTGTGACCCCTGGACTGCAGCATGCCAGGTTCCAATGTCATCCACTATCCACCAGAGTTTACTCAAATCCATGTCCATTGAATTGGTAATGCTATCTAACCATCTCATCCTCTGCTACCCTCTTCTCCTGTTGCCTTCAATCTTTCCCAGCATCAGGGTCTTTTCCAGTGAGTTGGTTTTTTGCATCAAGTAACCAAAATATTGGAGTTTCCTTTCACCAAAATCATATATGCACTATCCTTCTTCTCTACCTCTGTGGAGCAGTTTCTCAGAGCTATCTGAAGTGCTGTCTCCCAGGCTGCAATTCTCATTTTTACCGAAATAAAACTTAACTCACAATTCTCACATTGTGCATTTTTTTCAAGTCATCAATACTATTCCAAATCTATGTTAAAAATACTGGGAACAGGCATTAAAAAAAGTAAAATAAATTAGCTGAATGCCTCAGGAAATGCTTGCTTTTGGAAGATAAGATTATAAACTGAATAAAATAGTTTCCCTATCAAGATTCATTTCAAGACCTTCTTTCTAGCTTTGCCAAGAAATAAAAAATTGTCATAAAACTCATCTGTACCCAACTTATACTCACAAATTTAACTTTGAAGGATAAATTAAAAATAACACAACCAAGGACATAAAATCATATAAGCATTCTCATCTGTTTTACCTTGAGATATGACAAGAGAAAAAAATTAGTTTGATTCAAAAACCAAAAACTTTATTCAGCTGAGGTGCATCAGAAAGCTACTAAAGACACAGTTACTCCCTGAGCCAAGCAGTGCTGGAGTTTTATAGGTGAGAGAAGGGAAGAAATATATGGTTTTGTAGTTTGGTTGAGGTAGAACTTTTCCTCATCTCTAACTGCTCTGAAACCTATGGTTGGGAATGGTGGAAACCTTTGTGATCCCATGCCTATTGCTAGGGATGGTGGGTGCAGTACCGTTCAGGCAACTGTCATTCCACTTCTTTGGAGAAATATTTCTGCAAGTTGTGTAATTTTTCAAGTTTCAGAGGAAAGATTGATAATCAGAAAAATAGGCATGGAGGAGAAAAGAATACATACACACACGTGTGTGTGTGTGTGTGTGTGTGTGTGTGTGTGTATAAAACACAACTTGAAGCCAGAAAATTGGAAATTATTTTCTTTTTTAAAGACACTAGTAACATTGTCAAGGTGGTAGACTCCCTTACCACATTAAGTCTAATAAACTTATCTTTGCCTAAATAATGGATTTTTCTTATATTTCTCAATGAGTTGAAATTTGACAATAAAAAATATTGGAATACTATGGAGGAGGAAATATGGAAAAGAAAAAGGAGGTTGCATAAAATGTTACATTTTAACTGCATCTTTAAAGCATTTCAGGGGCTAGGAAAAGTAAGGAAATTGAAGACAGCATACCACCAATATAACAAGTATGGTATGGTACAGATTCACTTAATAAAAAATAAAGAATTATATCATTACATACTCTTCATCCATTGAGAGGATAACAAGATGATACTATGGACAGCTCTATTCTCATATTTCAAAACTGGAAAATATGAACCAATTTCTTAAAAGCTGCAATGTGCTACACTCAATCACAATGAAAGAGACAAACTGAATTGTCCTATAAGCATAAAGGGAATTAAATTTGTAAATAAAAAGCTCCTGACAAAGAAATTACCAGTCCAGGACTAAACTACTTCTTTGGAGAATTTCACTAAAAATTTAAATAAGAATTAACGTGGATATTAAACTTTCACTTACGGAAAATAGGAGAGGAGGGAATATTCTGCAATTCATTCTATGAGACTAGTATTATTCTGGTGCCAAAAGCACACAAAGCACATACACACCCAAGGGAAATATTAGACCTATATGTCTCGTAAACTTACATGCAAGCATTCTCAGCAAAATGGTGGCAAATGGGATACAATAAATGTATAAAAAGAGTCATATGGCATGATCAAGTGAGATTTTTCCAGGTATGCATACGGCAGAAGAAAATATTTACAAATCACATATGAAACCAATGATTATATTAAAAAGTTATAAATGCTTGCAAGTGTTGCTGGTGAATTTGAAGTTCTTCCTCCAGAAAGAATTCAGAGACAGAGAGGTTAAGAAGGTAAAGTGAGAAAGCTATATATGACAAACCCACAGCAAACATTATCCTCAATGGTGAAAAATTGAAAGCATTTCCCCTAAAATCAGGAACAAGACAAGGGTGCCCACTTTCACCGCTACTATTCAACATAGTTCTGGAAGTTTTGGCCATAGCAATCAGAACAGAAAAAGAAATAAAAGGAATCCAAATTGGAAAAGAAGAAGTAAAACTCTCATTATTTGCAGATGACATGATCCTCTACATAGAAAACCCTAAAGACTCCACCAGAAAATTACTAGAGCTAATTAATGAATATAGTAAAGTTGCAGGATATAAAATCAACACAAAGAAATCCCTTGCATTCCTATACACTAATAATGAGAAAGTAGAAAAAGAAATTAAGGAAACAATTCCATTCATCATTGCAACAAAAAGAATAAAATACTTAAGAATATATCTACCTAAAGAAACTAAAGACCTATATATAGAAAACTATAAAACACTGATGAAAGAAATCAAAGAGGACACTAATAGATGGAGAAATATACCATGTTCATGGATTGGAAGAATCAATATAGTGAAAATGAGTATACTACCCAAAGCAATTTACAAATTCAATGCAATCCCTATCAAGCTATCAGCGATATTTTTCACAGAACTAGAACAAGTAATTTCAAGATTTGTATGGAAATACAAAAAACCTCAAATTGCCAAAGCAATCTTGAGAAAGAAGAATGGAACTGGAGGAATCAACTTGCCTGACTTCAGGCTCTACTACAAAGCCACAGCCATCAAGACAGTATGGTACTGGCACAAAGACAGAAATATAGATCAATGGAACAAAATAGAAAGCCCAGAGATAAATCCACACACCTATGGACACCTTATCTTTGACAAAGGAGGCAAGAATATACAATGGAGTAAAGACAATCTCTTCAACAAGTGGTGCTGGGGAAACTGGTCAACCACTTGTAAAAGAATGAAATTAGATCACTTTCTAACTCCACACACGAAAATAAACTCAAAATGGATTAAAGATCTAAGTGTAAGACCAGAAACTATAAAACTCCTAGAGGAGAACATAGGCAAAACACTCTCCTACATAAATCACAGCAGGATCCTCTATGATCCACCTCCCAGAATTCTGGAAATAAAAGCAAAAATAAATAAATGGGATCTAATTAAAATTAAAAGCTTCTGCACAACAAAGGAAAATATAAGCAAGGTGAAAAGACAGCCTTCTGAATGGGAGAAAATAACAGCAAATGAAACAACTGACAAACAACTAATCTCAAAAATAGACAAGCAACTTATGCAACTCAATTCCAGAAAAATAAACGACCCAATCAAAAAATGGGCCAAAGAACTAAATAGACATTTCTCCAAAGAAGACATATGGATGGCTAACAAACACATGAAAAGATGCTCAACATCAGTCATTATCAGAGAAATGCAAATCAAAACCACAATGAGGTACCACTTCACACCAGTCAGAATGTCTGTGATACAAAAATCTGCAAGCAATAAATGCTGGAGAGGGTGTGGAGAAAAGGGAACCCTCCTACACTGTTGGTGGGAATGCAAACTAGTGCAACCACTATGGAAAACAGTGTGGAGATTCCTTAAAAAATTGCAAATAGAACTGCCATATGACCCAGCAATCCCCCTGCTGGGCATACACACCGAGGAAACCAGAATTGAAAGAGACACATGTACCCCAATGTTCATCGCAGCACTGTTTATAATAGCCAGGACATGGAAACAACCTAGATGTCCATCAGCAGATGAATGGATAAGAAAGCAGTGGTACATATACACAATGGAGTATTACTCAGCCATTAAAAAGAATACATTTGAATCAGTTCTGTTGAGATGGATGAAACTGGAGCCGATTATACAGAGTGAAGTAAGCCAGAAAGAAAAACATCAATACAGTATACTAACATATATATATGGAATTTAGAAAGATGGCAATGATGACCCTGTATGCAAGACAGCCAAAAAGACACAGATGTGTATAGCAGACTTTGGGACTCAGAGGGAGAGGGAGAGGGTGGGATGATTTGGGAGAATGGCATTGAAACATGTATACTATCATGTAAGAATCAAATCACCAGTCTATGTCTGATGCAGGATACAGCATCCTTGGGGCTGGTGCATGGGGATGACCCAGAGGGATGTTGTGGGGAGGGAGGTGGGAGGGGAGTTCATGTTGGGATCGCATGTACACCCGTGGTGGATTCATGTCAATGTATGTCGAAACCAATACAGTATTGTAAAGTAAAATAAAGTAAAAATAAAAATTTAAAAAAATAAAATAAAGCAGGAAGTCACTGCAGATGCTGACTGCAGCCATGAAATTAAAAGACGATTACTCCTTGGAAGAAAAGTTATGACCAACCTAGATAGCATATTCAAAAGCAGAGACATTACTTTGCCGACTAAAGTCCGTCTAGTTAAGGCTATGGTTTTTCCAGTAGTCATGTATGGATGTGAGAGCTGGACTGTGAAGAAAGCTGAGCACCAAAGAATTGATGCTTTTGAACTGTGGTGTTGGAGAAGACTCTTGAGAGTTCCTTGGACTGCAAGGAGATCCAACCAGTCCATTCTGAAGGAAATCAGCCCTGGGATTTCTTTGGAAGGAATGATGCTAAAGCTGAAACTCCAATAATTCGGCCACCTCATGCAAAGAGTTGACTCACTGGAAAAGACTTTGATGCTGGGAGGGATTGGGGGCAGGAGGAGAAGGGGACGACAGAGGATGAGATGGCTGGATGGCATCACTGACTCGATGGATGTGACTCTGAGTGAACTCCGGGAGATGGTGATGGACAGGGAGGCCTGGCGTGCTGCGATTCATGGGGTCGCAAAGAGTCGGACACGACTGAGCGACTGAACTGAACTGATAGACTCTAGAGGGAAAGCAGTCAGGCAAGGTGAGGGGCTGCGGCTCCCAGGCCTCTTTGATAAAATGGTTATGAGGGGCATACAAATGAAGGGGCAGAATATTCACTGGCCAGGGAAGAATTTGGGTGTCTTCTTCCCAGATTTTCATCCCAGGTCCATTTTTCCAAGGGGAGGAGATATTTTTGTCCTTATTTAGATTAGATCAGAAGTGCCATGGGGTCACTACACAATGGTTCTTATCTGTAAAGCTAATCTCATGGTAATGAGAGCACAATGAACAAAAGTTTACATTTGTAGTCAGGAGATACCCTGTCAGTCCCATCTTTCTTTGTCTGATACTTATCACTCAAAATATGTGGTTTCCAGTCAGTCTGAAATTTCCTGCTTTCCTTTGTCTGTCTATGGATCCCTGCTGTTTACAAGACCTGTGATTTCTTGCCACCTAGCTCCTGCCCCCTTTTCTCTGCTTGTACCTACTTACTTGTCTGCTGTAACACCAGGATGTGAGCAAACTGGATAATTCTGGAAAAGGCAAAACTATGGAAGTAGTAATACTGGGGATTGCCTAGAAGAGCAGGGGTAAGGGAAGGAGGGATGAATAGGCAGAGTTCAGAGAATGTTTAGGACAGTGAAACTATGCTGTATGATACTATAATGCATAGATATGTCACGCGAGGGTATGTTCCTTGATTCTTTGTCTGGTCACAATGAAGAATCTAAGCTACCCCATTTTGTTAACAGAAAAACTCCATTTTGTAAGGTTCCGGGAAAACAGCCTTTGGAAATCCAAGAGCCTTTGGAAATTCCCTGACCTCACCCCACCACCCACGAGCCAATCAGACCCCAGAACAAAATCTCCTGACTTAACACTCAGGAACTTGTGGTCTACCTAGACAATAGGGACCAATCAAGAACCAACACACAACCCTTCAAAAGAAAGTGACCAATCAGACATTCCCCTACCTAGAAATCCTTTTTCTTCCATGTATACTCCCTATATAACCAATGTAATCCAAAACCCAGGGCTCCTCCCTATAGCTGCTGTGTCGGTATTGATGGGAGCCCCAGCTCGAGCTTGGTAATAAAAACTCTCTTGCTTTTGCATCGGATATTGGCTCCCTGGTGGTCTTTGGGAGATTTCGTGACTTGGGCATAACAACAACAAAGATTTGGGAGGTCTCCTGGGTGATACATGTCATTATACATTTGTTGAAACCCATAAGATCTGTCTGTGTGCTCAGTTATCAGTCGTGTCTGACTCTTTGCAACCCCATGGAGGTAGTCCATAGTATTCTCTGTCCTTGGAATTTTCCAGGTGAGAATACTAGAGTGGATTGCCAGTTTCTACTCCAGGGGATCTTCTTATCCCAGGAATTGAAACAGTATCTCTTGCATCCCCTGCATTGGCAGGCATATTCTTTACCACTGCACATCCTGACTAAGTGAATTCAAGGGTAAACTATGGTCTTTGGATGTTTATGATGGATGTGTCAGTGTATATTCATCTTTGGTAAAAATTGTACCATTTTGTTGAGTAATAGTGAGAAAGACCATGCATTTAGGAGAGCAGAGGGTAACAGGGAAATCTCTGTATCTTCCTGTCACTTTTGCCATGGACATAAAATTGCTGTAAAAAAGTCATTGTGCCATACAGTAGGTCCTTGTTGGTATGGCACAGAGAACTCTGCTCAATGTTATGTAACAACTTAAATGGGAAAGAATTTGAAAAAGTATATATACATGAAAATAAATCTTAAAAATATATGTTTTTTTTAAAGTGCCAGTATAAAGAAAAATGGTCTAATGAGTAGTCAGTACAATGCTTAGATAATTAAAAATAAAGGTTTCAGATTAGGTTAAAATGCTAGAGAGGGTCTGTTGATTCAGGAACTGTGAAAGATTCAAGTTTTTTACCTTTCTTGCAAGACATAAGACTTCTAGATTAGAGACATAGACAATTTATTACTTGTGGCAAAATAGCAGCCGAAATAAATTCCTAGCTCCAGATCCCTGCGCTCCAAACTTCTTCACTGTTTTGTGCTGTGCTTAGTCACTCAATCATGTCCAACTGTTTGCAACCCCATGGACTGTAGCTCGCCAGGCTCCTCTGTCCATGGAGATTCTCCAGGCAAGAATACTGGAGTGGGTTGCTGTGCCCTCCTTCAGGGGATCTTCCCAACCCAGGGATTGAACCCAGGTCTCCCATATTGTAGATTCTTTACCATATGAGCCACCAGGGAAGTCCATGGGAAGGGCCAAATATTACCCAGTATATGCTGACACAGGTACAAAAGAGTGATTGCAAAATAAGGATCTGATTTTGATCTTGTATTAAAGCTGCTGGCAATCTATCCATTCTTCCCTCTGGAGAAAGACAGAAAACTTACCCTTACTCCAGACTGCAAGTAAATCATCTTCAGGGGAATTTTATTGCCCCAAAATGACTTGGAGAGGGGTAAATTTAGGTTTCATTATACTAGTCAGTAAATCTCTTCCTGTTGACCTAAAGGGAGATGCTATTTCTAGCTTCCAAGAATGTTTATTATGCATACTTCTTTGAAAAGATGATCAGCGCCTTTCGCTCAGAAACTACATGAAGCTACAAGAAAAAATCATGGAGAATTGCCTCCTACGTGAATCAGATTATTAAGAAACAGAAATTCTATTGAGGGAGGAAAGGAACAGGCCAAGTTGACTCCATCTTGAAAAAGAAGGAAACTCCATCTTGCACTTGCAGTGAGCTTTGGAATATGTGCCTGGGAACCATGGGGATAACATACCTATGGCCAAACTGACCTCCCAGACTGATAAACACCAGATTCCATGCCAAGATTTCCCATTGCCAAAAAGAATGTAATAATCCCTGATGTAGTCAAGCACCTTTGTAATTTTTATGGCACCCGTTGGTGTAGGCTACAGTGTATAACCAGCTGGCCCTTCTAATTATGAATCATGGCTGTAAACTGGTTGTATCTCCCTTTAACACTTTCCAAGCTAGGTTTAAGGAATTTGGGGATGTGGGCTTGAAAATACACTTAAGGTATATAAGGTTTTCACAAAAGTCAGTCAGGGTAATTGGCTAAGAGGAGACTCTGCCTTGGGGCCGTCAATGAAATAAACTGCACTCTACCATCTGCATTGTCCTTCTGAGTGAGCTTGTTTCCTGGAAAATGTGGCTACAACACTCGGTGCATTGCCCTTGAAACTCCTCACTTTGAGGAGACAAGTCCCATCTGGGACTACTCCTAGACCTTGCAGCTCATATCATCTAGAGGAGGGGAGGCACCTTGCCCTCTGGAAGGATTAGCCTTAATGCCTGGACCTTTCATGTTAGCAGGTAGTGGATAGCAGCAGGGGAACTGAGCGCTCAGGTGAGGAGGAACCCACACAGCAGGGTGGAAGAGGGAGCCTGATCAAGCCCCTGGGAGGGACTAGAACGGGCACGGACCCTCAGGAGACTGGAATAGGCAGGTGGTAGCGATTGCTTGGTACACAGGTTGATGAGCAAGTTAGGGCTTAGGAAGGAAATTTGTGCAAGTCATTTAGGTGGTGGTGTCCATGCCTTCTTGGGGAAAATTATTACCAAGAAATCACCAGGGAATTGTTAGGAGAAGAAAATTGGTGTTTGTGTGCTCATATTCTGCCCTCCTGGAGGAGGTGTCCCATCTGCTGTGAAATTCTTGACCCTCTTGGAATTGTCAGGCTAGAAGGAGGGAGATACATAAATGAGTATGAATTGGCTTTTCCAGGGATGACCTGGGACTTGGGATATTTAATGCATCTGTGTTTTCATCTGCACCCAGTCAGGCCCACCAGGGCAGAACGGACTTTAAAAGTTAAGGGAGAAACAGTCTTAAGCCACGTGGTGTTCTGGTTCAACCATGCCGACTGGCAGGTGAAGACACGCCGATCCCCCTTCTCCTGCTGGGATCTGGCAGGTAAGGCTCTTCTCAGCCCAATTAGGAAGGAGGCAGAATGGTAATTTAAGTGTTTAATTGAGTGGAAATATCAGAAGTACATAGGGTACCAAGAACTACATAGACAGAACGAAAAGGAGAAGTAGAAGGTCCGGGAAGGTAAGCAAGATGGGAGGAAGTAAATCTAAGGTAACTGTATTAGAGTGCATGGTTAAAAATTTAAATAAGGGCTTTGGAAGGAACTATGGGGTGAAGATGACGCCTAACGCCTCCACATACTCTGTGAGGTCATAATGGCCCCCTATGGGAGTAAGATGGCCACCAGAGGACACCATGAACTCAAAAAGAGTGGACGCGGTCTATACAGTAGTCACAGGAGAGCCAGGACACCCAGATCAATATCCATATATTGACTCATGGCTAGGGTTAGCGCAAAAGCCTCCTTCTTGGATGAGATTCTGTATCCAGAAGGAAAAGGGGAAAATATTGATGGCACAAAAATTGACTGATGATTAAAAAAAAAAAAAAAAAGAAATTCTACAAGATTTGGATGGGGATCACCTGTTCCCTCCCCCATAATGGATGATGACACGCCTACTGCCCAGTGTTCCACCAGGACCAGAGGCCGCCTTAATGCCCAATGCAGGGCCAGGTGGAGTTCCTGCAGCAGCCGCTGCTCCTCCACCAGCTCTCCCAGAGATCATAGAGCCACTGTTTCAGCAGGCTCCCAGCAAAGGAGAACACCCCCAGGATTCCACCTCAACTTAACCTCCTAGAGTGTAACCACGTTTCCCATGAGTACTGATGGGAAGTGGGAAGAAAACACAAGAATTAGACAGAGACTGTGCTTTTCCAAGGAACAGAGGTAAAGAACCCCACTACAGGTGCCCCTTAGAGAGGTACAACAGCCTCCGGTTCAGGATGCATGGGGGCACTACCATCAGCTCCCTGTAACCTATTATTACCAGCCATTTTCCTCTACAGGTATGTAAAACTGGCAGAGAGACACTCCACCATACTTGGGGGAGCCACAAGCCATGATTAGGCTAATGGAGACTATTTTTCGAGCCCACCGCCCTACATGGGATGCCATATTCCAACTACTAGTCTCCCTTTTCAGCACTGAGGAAAGAGACAGTATCCTAACTGAGGCCCGAAAATGGCTAAGAGAAATGGCACCTGTGGGTACTGCAAACACACAGTGGTGGGCAGAACGAGCCACACCCCATGGGAGGCCCAACTCGGACTATAACACAGAGGAGGTTGGGGGGGGCGCCTGAAGAGATATAGGATGGCTATTTTACAAGGCCTCAAGAAGGGGACCCAGAAACCTATGAATATGGCAAAACCCTCTGAAGTGATTCAAAGGGAAACCAAATCACCCTCTGGGTTCTACCAAAGACTGTGCGAGGCCTGTAGACTTCATACGCCAAAAGATCCAGAGGCCGATGGGTCTCAGATGGTGATAAGTGCAGTCTTTGTGTCTCAAGCCTACCCCAAAAATGTCAGATGGGGGACACCAAGTGACTCATGAATTTTTATATATCCCTGGATGTGCAATACCTTTGTTGAGAAGAGACTTACTGTTTAAATTGGGTGCATAAGTGACCTTCCCCTCATCAAGAAAGACCCACTCTTTGAGTGGGCTCAACCACCTATTTACTCTCCCTCTTGGTAACTCCTCAAGATGAATGGAGGTTGCATGATCTCCCAGAAGGGAAACTGGATGGGCTAAACAGTTGAGAGAGAGAAAAGGAGAGTTAATTCAACAACTCCCTGAGGTCTGAGTGGAAGACAATCCCCCTGGGCTTGCCAAACAACAAGCTCCAGTGGTAACTCAAACCCGGTACAATAAAGTCAGTACTCGCCTTGGGCCTGCCAGACCTTTCTAAGCTGTTTACTCTTTATGTAATTGAAAAGGACAAGGTGGATATGGGAGTGTTGTCCCAGACTATGGGGGCATGGGACAGACACGTGGCTTATCTCTTGAAATGGCTGGACAATGTTGCCACTGGGTGGCAGGGATGCTTACAGGAAGTTGTTGAGGTTGCCTTACTGGTCTGGGAGACAACCAAGTTGACTCTGGGCCAAGATTTTATCATGAAAGTCCCGCATGGGGTCAACACTCTCCTGTGAGGGGACCCCCATAAATGGCTGTCAACATCTCAGATTACTGAGTTCCAGGGACTGTTATGTGAGAACCACCATGTTACTATTGAGCCTTGACAGGCCCTGAATCCAGCCACTCTCCTTCCTGTCAGAGAAGGTGGGCCATCACATAATTGCAAGGAAATCCTAGAAGAAGTTTATGCCAGCTGACCTGACTTGAGAGACCAGCCAATCCTGGACCCAGATTTGGTCCTGTACACCAATGGTACCAGCCTGGTGAAATGAGGACAACGACTCTTGGGATATGCAGTAGTCACAGAAGAAACCACTGTTGAGGCTAGCTCTTTGCCATCACGCTGCCCTGCTCAACAGGCCAAACTATATGCTCTAATTAGGGCCCTCTAGCTGTCAAAAGGTAAGAAGACAAATGTTTATAAAGACTCCAGGTATGCTTTTGCTACTTTACATGTACATGGGGCTTTATGCTGGGAGCCACCACGGGAGATCCTACCCATGACAAAGTCATGTGGAAGAGAACTGTTAAGCAAGGCTTCAGAACTCAATGGGCTCCCTAGGCTTTCTCGAGCATCTACCCCCTAAACCAGAATCTGTTCGTTTTACTATTTTATGACTTTCACTAACTCCTCTGACATTAACAGGGGGCTAACCCTGATCACCTTTCTCTGGAGAAAATTAACTTAGGGCTATAGCTAATAGGTCTCCTGGACATGAGAAGAATATTTCCAATCAAAACCCCTTTGTTAGCATTTTAGTTTGTTTGGCAGATATATCCAGACTCTTACAGCTACACATGTGATTATTTACATCCTTCCATGCCATTATTTACATTATTTCCATGCCTGTGAGAGGCATGGGAAGCTTAAAACATAGAGCCTTTCAAAGAGTTAAAAGTTATTAGAGTAGTGTTAATGTAGGATTTCATTATTGGGCCAATGCTTGTTGCTAAGTTCCCATATCTCTTATCCACTGTGCACCTGGGAGTGCATTAGTTAACACAGTTGGAAAGTAAAAAAAACAAGTGTAGCCTTGAAATTAACCACATCAGACTTTTGAGCTAATTGGTTCTTTCTTGTAACTTACTGCACCTTTACTCCGTGAGAAATGTAACTTGTTTAATACTTTTTGAGGCTGACATAGATTAGAAATATAAGAAAAAACATTTCAGGGAAAAATAAGTTTTCTGGTTGAGAAGCCTTTATCAAAAGAGGGTTATAAAATGTTCATAGGCCTCCAAGGCCAAAAGATAATGTACACAACATTGTTCATGAGAAAGGTTTGCAGAAAAATCCTGGTTTCGATAAAGACAAAACAGATGTAATGTTTGGGCTGACTCTGTATGATTTTGCATCTTTCATTTCCCTCTATGTACAAGTAAAGGTATAAAAGACCCTTTTGAAAATAAAAACAATGGGCCTCCCTTGAAAAAGCTTGGTCACCCCGTGTTTTTCTTTTTTCTCTTTTTTCTCTCTTACTTTCTTTTTTCAGGCTGATCTCTTGGAGCATAGAGGCTCCCTGCGTTCACTTATCTGCCCGGGTTTCCAAGACCTGAACGGGAAGACATTCTGCGTCTTCACTCCCTCGGGAGACCAGGAAGGCACCTGTGGCCTCGGTGAACAGGGCAAACTTCTTGTCTCGAAGTTTTATTGGCTTTCTATGTAAACCAAGAAATATCAGCCTCTTTCTCTCCTCTATTTCCTCATCTATAATATTCTTTCCTTATCTCTCTCTCTAAATCATCTGCCGATGCCGTTTTTCCTTCAGGTTCCCCTGGATCCTGCGGGGGCTGGACTCCAGCAGCTTTATATAAACAGAGAGGTCTGACAGCCAACGGAAAGGACATTAAAAAACAAAGAAGAAATCTTGAGTCTATTAGATGCTGTATGGGAACATGAAAAGGTAGCAGTGATGCATTGTTGGGGTTACCAGAAGGAAAATACCCCACAAGCACAGAGAAACAACCTAGCAGATAAAGCTGAAAAACGTGTGGCTGAGAAATCTGGGGGCCACTGGTGGGGGATCTATCAGAACCTTTGTACTCTCAAAAATGCCTGAGTTAACTTTGACTCTCCCACAGTATACCCCAGCCCAAGACCAGCTGGCTGAAGCAGAAAGGGCCACCAAAAATGAAAAACATTGCTAGGAACTGCCGGATGGCAGGTTACTGGTACCCAAGGCATTAGCCCCCACACTGGTATCTCAGGTTCACCAGACAACTCACTTGAGACATGACAAAATGGGAGAATTAATTTGAAAATATTTCTTAATTCCATGACTTTCCTCCTTATGAAGAATGGAATCCTGGAACTGTTCTGCTTGCTCACAGGTCAATGCTGCTCCTGGACATAAACAAAAACCTCCAGGAATACAGTAAAAAGGCACTCTACACTTTGAACATTTAGAAGTGGACTTTACTGGGATGAAACCCTGCCAACACCATAGTTATTTATGGGTCATGGTATGTACCTTCTCAGAATGGGTGGAGGCCTTCCCCACCCAAACTGAAAAAGCAAATGAAGTGACTCACTGTCTGCATCGAGAAATAATCCCCATATTCAGGTTCCCAACCAGTATAGGATCAGACAACAGCCCTGCTTTTGTAGCCGACTTAATTCAACAGGTAGGTAAAACTGTAAATATCAAGTGGAAATTACATACGGCATATAGGCCCCAGAGTTCTGGGATGGTGGAACGAACCAGCTGGACACTTAAAGAGATCCTCTCCAAGTGGATCACAGAAACTGACTACTCCTGGGCGGACTTGCTTCCGACAGCTCTGCTCAGACTCAGGATGACCCCATGGTCCCATGGCTATTCTCCATATGAAATTGTGTATGGGAGACACCCTCCTATAATAAAACAGGTGTCAACAAATTTGCCTCAGGTAAGGGGGGGATGAGATTTCACAGCAGATGGAACTAGGTAAGGCAATAAATCAGGTAACTAAGTTTGAACGAGAAAGGGTGCTGTTCCCCCTTGGGGAACAGATTCAGGAATTTGTGTCTGGTGATCAGGTGAGGGTCCAGGACTGGAAATACGACTCCTTGGCCCCACATTGGAAGGGTCCATATACTGTTGTTCTAACCACCCCTATGACAGTTAAAGTTACAGGTGTCACTCCCTGGATCCACTACTCAAGGGTGAAGAAAGCATAACATACAGACCCAGAGGATGCCAAATAGACTACACAAAAGGACCCCCCTGGTCCCCATGAAATGAAGATCATCTTAAAGAAGAAGAGATGAAGCTCTACTATCAACTGCGGCTACATGGACTTGCCAGTATCATCTTGAGACTAAACATAATTTCAGCACAAGGAGGGACCTGTGCTATAATTAAAGTTGAATGTTATGTATATATTCCTGATTTATCTGGCAATATATCAGCTGCCCTAGATAACATGAAAAGTTAGGTAAAAGCTATGTCTGATGATAATCTTCCTTTTTGGACTTCTATTCTATCATGGGTAAAGGGTGATTGGTGAAAAACTATATTAACCAGTGTTACAGATGTTCTGTTGATTCTGTGTGGACCCTGTATTCTCCAATGTGTTATTAACTTTGTATCACAGAGTCTGACTTAATTTACCCACATATATACCAGGAAACCTAAAATTCAGTCCATCCCGATGAGTGATGCTCACACTGGAAGTTGAGACCATCAGGGAATGGGGGCGGGGGGGTGATGAGGTAGGAAAGGAACAGGCCAAGCTGACTCCATGTTGAAAAAGAAGGGAACTTCATCTTGCACGTTCAGTGAGCTTTGGACTATGTGCCTAGTAGCCGTGGGGATTTGATTTAGGTCATACCTGAATGGTCTAGTGGTTTTCCCTACTTTCTTCAATTTAAGTCTGAATTTGTCAATGAGGACTTCATGATCTGGGCCACAGTCAGCTCGCAGTCTTGTTTTTGCTGACTGTATAGAGCTTCTCCATCT
Organism: Budorcas taxicolor; assembly: GCF_023091745.1. Classification (NCBI taxonomy): domain Eukaryota; kingdom Metazoa; phylum Chordata; class Mammalia; order Artiodactyla; family Bovidae; genus Budorcas; species Budorcas taxicolor. The sequence goes on along the minus strand of NC_068923.1, from coordinate 63,135,003 downwards.
TTGGCTGCAAAGAATCTGATTTCAGTGTTGACCATCTGGTGATGCCCATGTGTACAGTCTTCTCTTGTGTTGTTGGAAGAGGGTGTTTGCTATGACCAGTGCATTTTCTTGGCAAAATTCTATTAGTCTTTTCCCTGCTTCATTCCATATTGAAAGGCCAAATTTGCCTGTTACTCCAGGTGTTTCTTGACTTCCTACTTTTGCATTCCAGTCCCCTATAATGAAAAGGACATCTTTTTTGGATGTTAGTTCTAAAAGGTCTTGTAGGTCTTCATAGAACCATTCAACTTTAGCTTCTTCAGCATTACTGGTTGGGGCATAGACTTGGATTACTGTGATATTGAATGGTTTGCCTTGGAAACGAACAGAGATCATTCTGTCATTTTTGAGATTGCATTCAAATAATGCATTTCAGACTCTTGTGTTGACCATGATGGCTACTCCATTTCTTCTAAGGGATTCCTGCCCACAGTAGTAGATATAATGGTCATCTGAGTTAAATTCACCCATTCCAATCCATTTTAGTTTGCTGATTCCTAGAATGTTGACATTCACTCTTGCCATCTCCTGTTTGACCACTTCCAATTTGCTTTGATTCATGGACCTAACATTCCAGGTTCCTATACTATATTGCTCTTTACAGCATCAGACCTAGCTTCTATTACCAGTAGCATCCACAACTGGGTATTGTTTTTGCTTTGGCTCCATCCCTTCATTCTTTCTGAGTTATTTCTCCACTGATCTCTAGTAGCATATTGGGCACCTACTGACCTGGGGAGTTCCTCTTTCAGTATCCTATCATTTTGCCTTATCATACTGTTCATACTGTTCAGAAATTGAAGAAAGTATGGAAAACCACTAGACCATTCAGGTATGACCTAAATAAAATCCCTTATAATTATACAGTGGAAGTGAGAAATAGATTTAAGGGACTAGATCTGATAGATAGAGTGCCTGATGAACTATGGATGGAGGTTCGTGACATTGTACAGGAGACAGGGATCAAGACCATCCCCTTGGAAAAGAAATGCAAAAAAGCAAAGTGGCTGTCTGGGGAGGTCTCACAAATAGCTGTGAAAAGTACAGAAGCAAAAAGCAAAGGAGAAAAGGAAAGATATAAGTATCTGAATGCAGAGTTCCAAAGAATAGCAAGGAGAGATAAGAAAGCCTTCCTCAGCGATAAATGCAAAGAAATAGAGGAAAACAACAGAATGGGAAAGACTAGAGATCTTTTCAAGATAAAAATCCCAAGATACCAAGGGAACATTTCATGCAAAGATAGGCTCAGCAAAGGACAGAAATGGTATGGACCTAACAGAAGCAGAAGATATTAAGAAGAGGTGGCAAGAATACACAAAAGAACTGTACAAAAAAGATCTTCACGACCCAGATAATCACAATGGTGTGATCACTCACCTAGAGCCAGACATCCTGGAATGTGAAGTCAAGTGGGCCTTAGAAGACATCACTAAGAACAAAGCAAGTGGAGGTGATGGAATTCCAGTTGAGCTATTTCAAATCCTGAAAGATGATGCTGTGAAAGTACTGCACTCAATATGCCAGCAAATTTGGAAAACTCAACAGTGGCCACAAGACTGGAAAAGGTCAGTTTTCATTCCTACCCCAAAGAAAGGCAATGCCAAAGAATGCTCAAACTACCACACAATTGCATCTCACATGCTAGTAAAGTAATGCTCAAAATTCTCTAAGCCAGGCTTTAGCAGTACGTGAACCATGAACTTCCAGATGTTCAAGCTGGTTTTAGAAAAGGAACCAGAGGAACCAGAGATCAAATTGCCAACATCCGCTGGATCATGGAAAAAGCAAGAGAGTTCCAGAAAAACATCTATTTCTGCTTTATTGCCTATGCCAAAGCCTTTGACTGTGTGGGTCACAATAAACTGTGGAAAATTCTGAAAAAGATGGCATACCAGACCACCTGACCTGCCTCTTGAGAAACCTTTATTCAGGTCAGGAACGAACAGTTAGAACTGGACATGGAACAAACTGGTTCCAAATAGGAAAAGGAGTACATCAAGGCTGTATATTGTCACCCTGCTTATTTAATTTATATGCAGAGTATATCATGAGTAACGCTGGGCTGGAAGAAGCACAAGCTGGAATCAAGATTGCTGGGAAAAAATATCAATACCCTCAGATATGCAGATGACACTACCCTTATGGCAGAAAGTGAAGAGGAACTAAAAAGCCTCTAGTTGAAACTGAAAGAGGAGAGTGAAAAAGTTGGCTTAAAATTTTTGTGAATTTAAAAGCAAAAAAAGTTGGCTTAAAGCTCAACATTCAGAAAACTAAGATCATGGCATCTGGTCCCATCACCTCATGGAAAATAGATGGGGAAACAGTGGAAACAGTGTCAGACTTTATTTTTGGGGGGCTCCAAAATCACTGCAGTTCGTGATTGCAGCCATGAAATTAAGAGACGCTTACTCCTTGGAAGGAAAGTTATGACCAACCTAGATGGCATATTCAAAAGCAGAGACATTACTTTGCCAACAAAGGTCCGTCTAGTCAAGGCAATGGTTTTTCCAGTAGTCATGTATGGATGTGAGAGTTGGACTGTGAAGAAAGCTGAGCCCCGAAGATTTGATGCTTTTGAACTGTGGTGTTGGAAAAGACTCCTGAGAGTCCCTGGACTGCATGGAGATCCAAGCAGTCCATTCTAAAGGAGATCAGTCCAGTGTGTTTTTGGAAGGAATCATGCTAAAGCTGAAACTCCAGTATTTGGCCACCTCATGCAAAGAGTTAGCTCATTGGAAAAAACTCTGATGCTGGGAGGGATTGGGAGCAGGAGGAGAAGGGGATGACAGAGGATGAGATGGCTAGATGGCATCACTGACTCGATGGACGCGAGTCTGAGTGAACTCTGGGAGTTGATGATGGACAGGGAGGCCTGGCATGCTGCGATTCATGGGGTCGCAAAGAATCAGACATGATTGAGCGACTGAAATGAACTGAACTGAACTGAACCATGGGGATAATATACCTTTGGCCAAAATGGCCTCCCAGACTGATAAACACCAGATTCCATACCAAGATTTCCTGTTGCCAAAAAGAATGTAATAATCCTCTGTGTAGTCAAGCGCCTTTGTAATCTTCTACACCCATTGGTGTAGGCTACAATGTATAACCAGCTGACCCTTCTAATTATGAATCATGGCTGTAAACTGGTTGTATCTCCCTTTAGCACTTTCCAGGCTATGTTTAAAGAATTTGGGGATGTGGGCTTAAAAGTACACTTAAGGTATATAAGGTTTTCACAAGAGTCAGTCAGGGTACTTGGCTAAGAGGAGACTCTGCGTTGGGGCTGCCAGTGTAATAAACTGCACTCCACCATCTGTGTTGTCCTTTTCTGTAAGTTTGTTTTCCAGTACGTGTGGCTACAACACTAAGAAAGGGACCTTATATTTCACTTATTATCCATTCATCCTCATACTCATCCATCCCCTGCAACAATCATTATTGAGTACTTATTATACTGCAGATATTTTAGATGTAACAAAAATGTTCACAGCTTTAAGAAACTGACTATACTTGCTGATAGAGTTGGTTAAAAAATAATAAGAGTATATGAATAAGAGTAATTGTATATATATATGGAATATTAAAATCAGTAAGAAAAAGGATATTTAATTTTTACAAAGAATAAAAAGGAAGAGATTGAAGGCAAGAACATCAATTATGAGACAAAATTACAAAAATCTAGTCCTGAACTAAAGAGTACCTGAAAATGATGTTCACAGAAAGAAAATGATTATTTAAGGATTTTTTAAAAAGACTATTTGGAAAAGCTTCTGTGCTTTCTCCACTGACTGATTGACAGTTGTGGTTGCCTGGAAACGGAGAACATTTAATGAGTATCTATTGTTTGGTAATCAGACCTGATTGTATCCCAGACAGATTAGAGATGATGTTGAGCTTTCAGGAATAGAAACACATAATATGCAGAGGTACCAGATACCCACAATTCATATTTCCTTCCTAAGGTTTGGAAAGTGAAGTCTCTGAAAGAGAATTATTAATAGAACCATATCGGAGTGATGAGTAATAAGGAAATTTGGCCATTGAATAGTATTAACTTTCTATTCTTATCAAAATCATTTCTGATAATAATTACATCTGAAAGAGATGATTTGAAGAAGCTTAGGGTTTTAATTTTTGCATATGCTTCCTCCAGGGAACGTTAAAATAGGAATGCAAGTAATTAATTAATACTGATTCTTTACAAGAATAATAAATAAAAACGTGAAGGACTTGATATACACGTAGTCTGAACATGTTTAGTGTTTATTTACTAAGTTAAATAATATTTTTTGTAGATCATGCATTCTCTACTAGATTCAGAATCCTCTTATTCCTTTTTCACTTTGTCATTTCAATATAGAAGAAATATCATTACTTATAACCACATAGTATAATTTATATTATAATTTTATTTACATGATTTTTATTAGTAAAATTTAATAACAAAAAAAAAATTTTCTTGGAAAAATATACAGGAAATCTAGTTAAGATCTAATTTTTTCCCCTAAGCTTCACAAACTGAGGTAAAAATATAAAGTTAGGCTGAGTCTAGACTGTTAAGACCATGATTTTCTTGTAAAAGAGTTAACACTTTATTCTACATGCCATATGTCCATTTCCCATCTATGCCACCATATTCATATGAGGAGAATGGTTTCGAAATCTGAATATCCTATAAATGTAATTCACCGCAGATATTTTCATAAAATATGTTGAAAGTGTTAGTCACTAAGACATGTCCAACTCTTTGCCACCCCATGGACTGTAGCCCACCAGGCTCTTCTGTCCATGGAATGAATCCTCCAGGCAAGAATAGTGGAGTGGGCAGCCATTCCCTTCTCCAGAGGATCTTTTCCACCCAGGAACTGAACCTGGATCCAGGTCTCCTGCATTGCAGGTGGATTGTTTACCATCTGAGCCACCAGGGAAGCCTATATTTTCATACAAGATATTGAGTAACAGTAAAAACTTCTCTATCAAAACTGCCCCATCCCCATCCCCTGAATCATGTTTATCAAAGCACTCTCTGTAACAAATTATTCAATATGTATTTGATGAGTACTGATTTTGTGCAGTTCATAGCCAAAGTCTTCTAAAACAATGAAGGTTGATTTATATTTCTTAAAGTTCAGATGTGTACCCTCAGTCAGAGAGAAGATATAATGTTATAAAATCTTAGAGTGGTTACCTCTGTCAAATTAGACATTGTAACAACTTTTATGCTGGATAATAAATCATAAGATTGCTTCCAGTCAAATTCAGGATTTTTCAGAAATATTGCTCTAGGAACTTGAATAGAATATAGCAGAAAATTCCAGACATCTGTATTATAAGGCCTGTGAAATTCTGTCCTGAAAATAGAAACATACACAAGTATGCTTAAATTGTATCAAATCCATATGAGTTCTAAAGTATGTTTTATTGTCAAAGTTATAGATTTTTCTTATTCATGAAAGATTTTCATGTTCATGGAAGATGAGGAAACAAAAATTGAAATAAATAAAGGACAAAAATGAGTGGAAAGACCACAAGTTGCACTTCAATTCTTATTCTGTACTTCTTCTCTATCACTGGATGCTCTTTAACCTGGTTTTATCCACCACTCCAGTACTCTTGGGCTTCCCTTGTGGCTCAGAATCCACCCGCAACGTGGGAGACCTGGGTTCAATCCCTGGGTTGGGAAGATACCTTGGTGAAGGAAAAGGTTACCCACTTCAGTATTCTGGCCTAGAAAATTCCATGGACTGCATTCCATGGGGTTGCAAAGAGTAGGACATGACTGAGCAACTTTCACTTTCACACTTTCAAGTATTGATTTCATAGCTGTATAGTACAGACTATCCTGAGGTATCTTGAAGAAATTTCTATATTTTGGGGTACTTAAACTATTTCTAAGTTTTCACCTCCTAAATAATGTTGGCATGTGTATCTTGGTACATAAAGATGTTGGATATTGGGGCTTATTTCACAAAAGGAGAACTATGATATGTAAAACTGCATACCTATGTTTGGAGATAATACTTTGATATTTATCATTTTCTGTTTTATTCTTTGTTTGTTTATCATATTGTTAATTTAGTGATTCTCTTATCAATCGACCATATTACAAAATGAAGCATCATATTGTTTACCTTAGAAAAAACTATACATTTTAAAAGTTATTTTTTTAATTTCATAATCCATATGTTCAATCATCTTTGTGAAATGGTGCTTAGTCTATGTTTTCTCCACTATTACTGGTGGTAGTATCAGAAAAAAATTAATTTCTATTTTTTCAGTAGTTCTGGTGTGATATTTCTTTAACAGCTTCCATATTAGCTCTATGATAATTAGATAAATTCCTAAACATTTTTGTCTGAGTTTCCTCACTTATAAAATGAAGTGAGATAACTGTCTAAATTATTGAAGTTAATAAATAAAATAATGCATGTCAATTCATGTAACACTGACACATTACACACTGAATAAATATTTCCTTCACACTCTTCAAAGGAAACCTGTACCAGCATCAAAGACTAGTCCAATTGTGTATTTCTTCTCAGATATTGCTTGACTCTCTTATGCCCTCTCGTGGTCATCTGTAGAATCAATTCAACCTTATTTCAAGAAGAGCCTCGTAGGCTTGGGGTACGTGGAGTCGCAAAGAGTGAAGAGCGATTTCACTTTTTTTTTTTTTAATTTCAAGATTGAACCATTCTGTGTTCAAAACAATGGTCCCAACTCCAATATGCCGGGTTTAGAATGTAGAAAACATTCTGTAGACAAAAGAATTATAGACAAAATAATTTCAAGTGCTCTGAAAAGATCATAAAAGATTTAATCAAAGATAGGTTCTTCTAAGTTTATCCTAAGTTGTATGTTGCGTTGACCAGTTACTTGCCATGTTAAACAGAAGGAAAATAGTAATAAAAATAATAACAGACAATCAAACTTTGTTAAACATTTACCATTTATCAAGGTCTGTGCTAAATGTTCCACATACATTCTCACATTTATCCTAGCAAGAAGCTGTGTGGTAAACATGATAAATATATGACAGATAAAGAACTTGAGTTTTAGTGTGGTTAAGTGTCTTATTCAAGATCTGTTCCAGCTGTTTAACTACAAAACACTTACCCTTAACTACTATACAGTCTTCCCTAGCTAAACAAAAAAAAAAAGTGTAATGAATAAAATTTCGCAGGTATCAGTGAATTACATCGAGACCAAATACTATCATTCCTTTGCCCCATGTTTCCCTCTAATTGTTGCTGCAGTTTTTTTTTAATTATATATTATCTAGCTCTTTAAAAAAGTATCTTAAGAAACATTGCCACTCCTTCACTTCTCATTCACAATTCAGTCTACTTCAGTTTGGTTCCAAACCAGCCCACTGAATAATGCATTTTTTAGGGTTACCACTGACTTATGTCAGGTACCATGAAAAAAAAAAAAAAAATCCATGTAGATTTCCAGTGATCTTTACTGAGTTGGTTAAGAACATTAAACCCAAAACCACCCCCTCCTTCACAAGAGTATTCTTCTAACTTCCATTATCTTATTGCATCAAATTTCTTTCCCTTCTTCCTTCCTCTTCTCTCTCTTCCTCATTTTTCTTCTTTTCCTCTTGGTCTCCATCTTTATCTCAGTAAAGATTTAGGGGGTTTCTTTTCTAGATTCAAATCCTCTACTTGAATTGATGAAGGAATTTTCTGACTCATTTTTGTCTCTCTGTTCATTCCCGTAGATTAAAAACTAAAAATACACTTATACATGTTACAAGCAAATTTTGTATCTCATGGGATTTCTAATCTTGTATCCATCTAAGTAATTGGCATTTCCTTTTTAAAGTCTCAGATTCATCTACAACTAAATGTATCTTAAATATTTATCTTGGCTTATCTATATCAGATCACAATATTTCCATCCCTATTATGTCATATTGTGTTTATCTCAAAAATTTCAGATTTGTCTGCCTAGATTTTCAAACTGGAAAACTTGGAGCTGTGCCTTATTCCCACTTCCTTTTCCTTCATCTGCAGCATCCCATCTATAAGAATATTTTTTGTCTCTTATTTCTTCAACTCTTCCTTCAGTAGAACATCCCAGGACACTAACATCAGTTTCCATAGCTGCTGCAATAACACCTTAATCCTCTTACTTGTTCTATCTTAGCCCAATTCTACACCAGCCATTTAAAAGGATATTTTCAATATCCAAATACTAACATTTTACTTACCTACTCAAAGTGTTTCTGCAGCTTCTGATTTTATGTAGAATAAAATCCAAACCTGGTATGCATGCTTACTAAGTCTCTTCAGACTTGTCCCACTCTTTGGGACGCTATGGACTGTAGCCCACTAAGTTCCTCTGTCCATGGGGTTCTCCAGACAAGAATACTGTAGTGGGTGAAGAATGGGTGGATGGAGAATGTCCTTCTTCAGGGGAATCTTCCAACCCAGATATGCAGTCCATATCTCTTACATCTCCTGCATTAACAGATGGGTTCTTTACCACTAGCACCACCTGGGAAGCCCTGGTATGGGCAGCAGAATTTGGCTTCTACCCATATGCCCATCTACTCTTGAATAAAACTCTAACCACTCTGGTCTTTCTTTGCTTCTTCACACATCACACTCATATTTCTAACCTTGGTCAGAATCTTGGTTTCCGTATCCTTATATCCTGGCTATGAGAAAAAGACAACACTTTATATCGGTTGCTGTTTTAGAAATTTTACAATAGCTTGTACAATTTTTCCTGTCTCCCAAGACTGTTTGTCCCCCAAAATTGTTTCACATCCAGTCCTTCCTCTTCTTGGTTTTCTTTATGTTTTTTCTCCATATTAATTATCACCTTCCAATGTAATCTACAATTTTCTTAGCAATTATGCCTCTTTGGGGGGGTCAGTTTCTCTCCACCAGAATGTAAATGCCATGAGGGCGGGGATCTTTGTCTCTTTTGATCATGTGTGTGACCACACATCACAGGACCTTGCACGTAGTAGAAACTCCATACATCATTGATGACTGAATGACAAAACAAATGAGTGATTTTAGGAAACCTTTATCATGCCAAGGAAACTAGAGTATAGATTCTTGGCATACTCATTCAAAAGCTGTCTACTTTTACAGAAACTCTTTTATTTTCTCAGTTTGAAAATTCATTTAAATTATCTGGCATCAGTAATAATATGCCTTGTTTTATTTGGCAAGACACCTGTGACAGTTCTGTTTATTATTTAATTTTACCATGCTTTCTAGGCATGTTGAAAATAGAAGTTATAAAGAAAGCTCTGCTGTAACTCTAGGTTAAAGAGATAATCTGTACTGTCAACAGTTAGTTTTCCTACTTGCCACACCATTATGTAAGCACATTCTAAAGATCAGAATGGAAGACATGCTCTTATAAAATAATATTTGCTAAAGCACAGGTTTCTGTTTACTATTGTGACTCTGTCCTCAAATATTCAGGCATTATACTCATCCCATTTTACTCTTTTGGAAGTACTAAAAATTAACCTACAAGAGTTTAATTTTATCAAAGTGCTTCTTAAAACCCAGGCAGCTGCAGGAAGAGACTCAAGATTCTAATGTCTGCCAATAGGGTGATGTCATCTTCATATCCGAGGTTACTGATATTTCTCCTGGCAATCTAGATTCCAGCTTGTGCTTTTCTAGTCTGACTTTTCGCATGATGTACTCTGCATACAAGTTAAATAAGTAGAGTGACAATATACAACCTTGATGTACTCCTTTCCCAAGTTTGAACCAGTCTATTGTTCCATGTCTGGTTCCAACTGTTGCTTCTTGACCTGTGGACAGGTTTCTCAGGAAACAGGTAAGGTGGTCTGGTATTCCCATCTCTTTTGTTATGATTTTGTTAAGGTTTCTTTTGTTATGTTAATAAGATGAGGTTTGGATTCCACTTACAAATGAGGATTGGTTGCCTAGCAAACCAACCATGTGATTAGAGGGTTAGAAATTTAAGTCTACCTCAAGGTAGAGGAGAGGGATTGAAAGTTGAATTGACGTTCAATGATTTCATCAATCATGGCTGCATAAAGAAGCCTCCCTAAAAATTAAAAAAAAAAGATGAGCTTCAGAGAGTTGTGTTAGTGAACACGATGAGGTGCTGGGAGAGGGTCATGTTTGTAGAAGGATGGAAGCTCCAGGTCCCTTCTCCATGTCTTGTCCTATGCTTCTCTCTTGTCTGGCTCTTCCTGAGTCACACCCTTATATAATAAATTGGTAATATAGTAAGTAAAGTATTCCTCTGAGTTCTGATACACAAAGAAATTCATTAAGCCTGAGGATGGGATTCCTTGAGAATCTCTGTTCATAGCCTGTCAGTCAGAAACACATAACAACTTAGGCTTGTGACTGGTGTCTGAAGTATGTATGTCTATGGGGGTCTTTGTGTGTTGCAGCAGGGAGGTCTTACAAGACCAAACCTTAACCTATGAAATCTCGTACTGGCTCAAGTAGATGGAAAGTGTCAGAATTGAGCTGAATTGTAGGGCATCCTGCTGTCATCCTGAGAATTGCTTGTTTTGGTGTGGATGACCCCTGCACACACACACATAGTTTGGGGTTGGTAACACCAAGAATGATGAATTTTTAAGTGTTTTATATGCATGAAAAGAGTGTTTACTGCATATGTGGGCAATAAAGTGGTGTGTAAGGGGGATTCTATTGTTAATGTTGTCAAATCCTTCCATATATTTACTGATATTTTATCTATATTTTCTGCACACATGTTCTATCATATGTGATAGAGTATGTTTAAATCAATATGAATGAAGGCTTCCTTTCTTTTTTTTCTCTTTCCTAATTTGTTTCTTTCTTTATATATTTTGAAACCATGCTATAAAGTGCCAAGTGGTTAGATTAGATGGATTGAATATTTCAACTTTATAAACTATCATTTGTTTATAGTTTAAATTTTCCCTGCATATAATGATCATTTCAGTTCAGTTCAGTCACTCAGTCATGTCCAACTCTTTGTGACCCCATGAACTGCAGCATGCCAGGCCACCCTGTGCATCACCAACTCCCAGAGTGCACCCAAACCCATGTCCATTGAGTCGGTGATGCCATCCAACCATCTCATCCTCTGTCCTCCCCTTATCCTCCTGCCCTCAATCTTTCCCAGCATCAGTCTTTTCAAATGAGTCAGCTTTTTGCCTCAGGTGGCCAAAGTATTGGAGTTTCAGCTTCAACATCCATCCTTCCAATGAACACTCAGTCCGTTTCCTTTAGAATGGACTGGTTGGATCTCCTTGCAGTCCAAGGGACTCTCAAGAGTCTTCTCCAACACCACACTTCAAAAGCATCAATTCTTCAGTACTCAGCTTTCTTTAGAGTCCAACGCTCACATCCATACATGACCACTGGAAAAACCATAGCCTTGACTAGACGGACCTTTGTTGGCAAAGTGATGTCTCTGCTTTTGAATATTCTATCTAGGTTGGTCATAACGTTCCTTCCAAGGAGTAAGCGTCTTTTAATTTCATGGCTGCAATCACCATCTGCAGTGATTTTGGAGCCCCAAAAAAATGAAGTCAGCCACTGTTTCCACTGTTTCCCCATCTATTTTCCATGAAGTGATGGGACCAGATGCTATGATCTTAGTTTTCTGAATGTTGAGCTTTAAGCCAACTTTTTAACTCTTCTCTTTCACTTTCATCACGAAGTTCTTTAGTTCTTCTTCACTTTCTGCCATAAGGGTGATGTCATCTGCATATCTGTGGTTATTGATATTTCTCCTGGCAATCTTGATTCCAGCTTGTGCTTCTTCCAGCCCAGCGTTTCTCATGATGTACTCTGCATATAAGTTAAATAAGCAGCATGACAATATACAGCCTTGACATACTCCTTTTCCTATTTGGAACCAGTCTGTTGTGCCATGTCCAATTCTAACTGTTGCTTCCTGACCTGCATATAGGTTTCTAAAGAGGCAGGTCAGGTGGTCTGGTATTCCCATCTCTTTCAGAATTTTCCACAGTTTATTGTGATCCACACAGTCAAAGGTTTTGGTGTTGTCAATAAAGCATAAAATAGACATATTAGCTTTCTTGTCAATAGAGTGTTTATAAACATCAATTTCAATTTTTTTTTTTTAATTTTATTGGAGTGTAGTTGATTTACAGGCCTTAAATGTCGTGTTATTTTTTGCTATACAGAAAAGTGAATCAGTTACACATATATACACTCTTTTTTAGATTCTGCTCCCATATTGGTCATTACAGAATATTGAATAGAGTTCCCTGTACTACACAGTAAGAACAGTTGTTAGTTATCTATTTTATATACATGCTTGTGTGTGCATGCTAAATTGCTTCAGTTGTGTCCCACTCTTTATGACCCTATGGACTGTAGCCCCCTAGGGTCCTCTGTCTATGGGATTCTCCAGGCAAGAATACTGGTGTGTTGCCATGCTCTCCTTCAGGCAATCTTCCCAACCCAGGGACTGAATCTGCTCTCTTAAGTCTCTTGCATTGGTAGGGAGGTCCTTTACCACGAGCATCATCTGGAAAGCCCATCTTATATACAGTAGTGTGTATATGTCAACCCCATTCTTCTAATTTATCCTTCCCCATCAATTACTTTACATTCAAACTTTCTGCCTAGCAACTCTTTAGATATAAGTATTATTCACAGCATACTTTTATTTAGCAGTGAAATTATATTTGAGGTGACCTCACTAGTGGCTCAGAGGTAAAGAATCTGCCTACAATGCAGGAGACGCATGTTTGATTCCTGGGTCAGCAAAGAAATGGCAGTCCACTCCAATTTTCTTGTCTGGGAAATCCCATGATGAGAGGAGCCTGGTGGGGTACAGTCCATGGGGTTGCACAACATAGTGACTAACAAATACAACACATCATTATATAGAGAGCATTTAGTGGCCTTCCATTTACTATCATTTCTCATTTATGATCCGATTTTGATTTTTTTTTTACTTGCTCTACATACCCACTTTCCCATGACATTTTTTTTTTCATTTTCCCTGATATGATAGATGTATTTTTTTGAAACATTAGTGTTTTTAAATTGAGGTATAGTTGATGAGCAATATATGTTTCAGGTGTACAACATAGTGATTCATAATTTTTGAAGGTTATCCTCAATTTATGATTATGAAGATTGACCATATTCCCTGTGTTGTATAATATATACTGATAGCTTGTCTATTTTATATATAGCTGCTTGTACTTCTTAATTCCCTACCCCTATCTCGCCTCTCATCTCTTCCCTTTCTCCACTTGTAATCACTAATTTTTCTCTGGATTTGTGGTACTATTTCTTTTTTGTAGTTGTTATATTAACTAGTCTATTTTTTAGGTTCAACATATAAGTCATATCATTCAGTATCTGTCTTTCGCTTTAACTAATTTCACTTAGCATGATACTCTCCAAGTTCATCCATATTGTTGCAAATGACCAAATTTAATTCTTCTTAGGGCTAAGTTGTATTTCATTATGTATATTTCTATGTGTGTGTATGTACATATATATACACATATGTTCTTTATCCATCTATTGATGGACACTTCGGTTGTTTCCATATATGGCAACTGTAAATAATGCAGCTATCAACATTTGTGTGCAAGTATTCCCTGGTGGTTCAGACAGTAAAGAATCTACTTGCAATATGGGAGACTCGGGTTCAATCCTTAAGTTGGGAAGATCCCCTGGAGAAGTGAATGGCAACCTGCTCAAGTATTCTTGCCTGGAGAATTTCATGGACAGAGGATCCTGGTGAGCTACAGTCAAAGAGCCTGACATGACTGAGTGACTAATACACTCATCCTTTCAAAGGAGTGTGTTTTTTCAGATATATTCCCAGGAGTGGGCTTTGTGAATCATAAGGTGGTTCTATTTTTATTTTTCGAGAAATGTTTCCACCCTGCACCAATTTCCATTCCCACTAACAGTGTACAAGGGTTCCCTTTTCTCCACATTTTTGCTAGCATTTGCTATCTTTATTCTTTTTTGATGATAGCTTTTAGGAATTTTATGTTTTCCAGCCTTACATTTGTCATTAACACATTTTGAATTTAATTTTATGTATGGTTTTAAAGAATATTCGTTAGTTTACATGTAGCCTTCAGCAGTTTTCTCAGCACCATTTATTAATTTCTTATTGGAGTATAGCTGATTTACAATGTTGCATTAGTTTCAGGTGTGCAACCAAGTGAACCAGGTATTCATATATCCACTCTTCAAGATTCTCTTCCCATATAGGCTATTGCAGAGCATTGAGTAGAGTTCCCTGTGCTATACAGTCATTTATTAGTTATCTATATTTTATATAGTAGTCAGTCTCCCACATTATCCCCCCTCCCCCATACTTATCCCCTGGTAACCATAAGTTTGTTTCCTATATCTGTGACTCCTGTTTTGTAGTAAGTTGATTTGTACAATATTTTTTAGATTCCAGATGTAAGTGATTTCTATGATATTTGCCTTTTCGTGTCTTGCTTCTTTCAGCATGGCAGTCTCTAGCTCCTTTCACATTACTGCAAATAGCATTATTTTGTTCTTTTTTATGACGAAGTAATATTCCATTGTATATATGTGAAGTGAGTCATTCAGTTGTGTCCCACTCTTTGTGACCCCCATGGACTATACTTTCAGTGGAATTCTCCAGGCCAGAATACTGGAGTTGGTAGCCTTTCCCTTTTCTAGGGGTCTTCCCAACCCAGGGACTGAACCCAGGTCTCCTTCATTGCAGGTGGATTCTTTACCAGCTCAGCCACCAGGGAAGCCCGTTGTATATATGTACCACATTTTCTTTATCCATTCCTCTGTTGATGGACAGTTAGGTTGCATCTATGTCCTGACTATTGTAAGTAGTGCTGTGGTGAACTTGAGGGCTATGTCAGTTTTTGAATTATGGTTTTCTTTGGGTATATGCCTAGCAGTGGGATTGATGTGTCATATGGAAGTACTATTTTTAATTTTTAAACTAAACTTGTTTTCCACTGTGGCTGTAACAATTTATATTGCCACCAATTGTGTAGGAGGTTTCCCTTTTCTCCATACTTTATCCAGCATTTATCTTTCATAGATTTTTTGATGATTGTCATTCTGATCAAAGTGAAGTGATAACTCATTGTAGTTGTGATTTGCAATTCTGTAATGACTGGTGATATAGAGCATCTTTTTGTGTGCTTTATGGCCATCTGTATGTCTTCTTTCTTCTTTAGAGAAATGACTATTTAAATCTCCTGCCCATATTTTTTTTAATATTGATCTGCATGAATTGTTGGTGTATTTTGGAGATTAATCCCTCATCAGTGCTTTATTTGCAAATAGTTTTTCTCCCATTCTGAGGATTGTCTTTTTGTTTTATTTATGGTTTCCTTCCAGCATCATTTATTGAAGAGATTTTTTTTGTTCACTTTATATTCTTCCTTCATCATACAGTAATTGGCCATAAGTGAGTCATTGTATTCCTGAGCTGACTGTTCTGGTCCATTGGTCTATGGGTCAGCATTGTACTATTTTGATTACTGTAGCTTTATGGTATAGTCCAAATTCAAGGAAACTGACTCCTCCAGTTATGATCATCTTTTCAAGCTTGCTTTGGCTATTTGGATTTTTTAATGTTTCCATATCAATTTTAAAATCATTTTTTTCTAATTCTCTGAAAAATGCCCTTTATATTTTGATATGGATGACAGTGAATTTTTAGAAAACTCTGAGTTGTACAATCAGTTTAACAATTTTAAATCTTCCAACCATGTACTTTAATTTTGTATTCTTTACAAATTTATAATTATACTGATTTCAGTGATGAAATCTAATAGCTTTCTGGTGGCCTCTTTAGGATTTTCTATATATAGCATCATATCATCTGCAAACCATCACATGTCTTAAACTTTTTGATTATTTATAGCTTTCTACTTTTCCTGTTCTACATTTAGTAATTTTCTAGAAATTAAAACTTTCATTCTTTATTTAGTAAAGACTAACATTATTTTACAAGCTTATATTTTTGTCATTCCTGAAAATACCAGAAACTTAAAACATTTTATTTCCATTCACCTCTTATTTGATTTTGCTCCTTTCCAATATTTCAGATTCTCCAGTCCTTAGCCCGCACCATCTGATTCCTTGAGAATGATTCACTCTTTAAGATATATACTACTATGTTTACTGTATATAACCATATATGTGCAAACTTCTTTGAATCAATTAATGACTCACTACTCTGGTAATAAAAGACTTTAACATTTATAGCTTATATTATGAAAATAGCAAAGAAAAAATGCATCTTTCACATGTGAATATAGTTTTCAGAATTCCATACTCTGTTAGTATAATATATTGAGTGATATGAGAGATCATGTTTAACACCACACTCTACCATAATTTTATTCTTTCAGGAACACTCAGCTCCTATCTTTTAAAAAATATGTCAGCACTATTCCTTCTAGTACGTCCAGCATTCATACTTGATACCTTTATCTTAACAGATCACATCCATGTCAGTATTGAACTGCCACCAGATTAACTCCCACTTACTTTCCAAACTTATTTTCTTCTTTCATTTTGTTCTATATCTGCTGTTACTCAAAATAATTAGTTTTTGCATGGTATGTTGCAAAATCTTCCTAGCTTGTTTTCTTCTTTTTGTTCTTTTTAATAGTTAAGTATATCTAATGAAAATGTTGACATAAGGTACCCTCACCCGGGTTAAACTGTTCAAATAAAGTGCTCCTCATTGCCATAAAATAATTTACAATAATCATATGATGCTTGGAGTCTCCTACAAACTATTCATTGCTCATCTTTCTAGACTTATATTTTGCCACTCTCTCTTCTGCATTTTATTTTACAGAAATATTATACCTAATCTCAGCCTTTGTTCAATCACTGATGGGTTAGGAAATAAGGAAGAAAAGGGAGAGGAAATTGTTTCTTAAATTATGTTTAGTATGGTATGTTGAAGCAGGTATTTTAAGAAAAGAAATGTATCATAAGAGTTTTGAAACTAAACACCTAAGAAAATATTAAATGCCAATATTCATGTGAAAAACAAAGTAGGACTATTTGAGACAAATAAATATATTCAAATCTCTAGAAATAGTCTTGTGAACTTCAGTAATCAATTATTAAGATCATTAAATAATGTTATTAGTTATTTTAGTGAATATTCATGCTATTTATTTTTTATATAATTCATTTCTAAAGAGGAGATAGCTTTATGAAAAGTTCATGTAAATATCTCTAATTATCTTATGTGAATGTGATATCTGAACATTATTTGAGACATTTGTTGACTTGTCTTTGTAAATTAACAAGAAATTTTTGTCTATGAGAGAATAAACTTCCTCAAAAACATATTACTTTTGTTGTAATGAGATGGCATGGATTTAATTATAAGGAGATTAATTAAGACAATTTTTAGAGAGATCAGAGTAATTTTATTTAGCAATTATTCATTGCATTATAGCCCTGAGACACAAATCTTACAAGTTGATTTCACAGATGTGCTTAAAAAAAAAAAAAAAAAAAACTGATTTTTTTGCCTAAAATGTAAGTGACTTCATATCTATAGTGTTATATTTGGTCATTATAAACAAATAGCACAGAAAGTTTTAAGATAAAAAAAAGGGAGAAATTGCTTTTATGTCCATTTCTGGAAATAAATGCTCACAATTTTGTTCCACACAACCATGTGTGCATATACCTTTGAAATTACAGGAGGGATTTCCACAACATTGGTAGGCTGTTTTAAGGCCTTTCTCTGTCCCTTCTGGTAAGATATTTGCTTTTTTCTTCTTGCAAATAAGCATAGATACCAGTGTTTGGCTGCTAGCTTTGGGTGTGTAGAAGCTGGAAAAGAGAATGACTATTTTGTTGGCACAGATTATAGCTGGACAGGTTTACTCATGGTGCCAGAGAGAGTAGTTATAAATCTTTGATTATGATGGCTTCCTCGGTTTTTAATCATAAGAATCTAAGAATTTAAATCTAAGAATCCTTGTCCACAGAAAGAAGCAGAGAAAGATAAAATCAAAAGCTTAGAGAGAGTAACCTCCAGTAGAGATATATAGCAGAATAATATAATCAAGATGAGAAAATGAGACTATCAGCAAAGGGAAATTTAAGGACCTGTGGGAAATAGATGGGGAAACAGTGGAAACAGTGTCAGACTTTATTTTTTTTGGCTCCAAAATCACTGCAGATGGTGATTGCAGCCATGAGATTAAGAGACGCTTACTCTTTGGAAGAAAAGTTATGACCAACCTAGATAGTATATTCAAAAGCAGCGACATTACTTTCCCGACTAAGGTCTGTCTACTCAAAGCTATGGTTTTTCCTGTGGTCATGTATGGATGTGAGAGTTGGACTGTGAAGAAGGCTGAGCACTGACGAACTGATGCTTTTGAACTGTGGTGTTGGAGAAGACTCTTGAGAGTCCCTTGGACTGCAAGGAGATCCAACCAGTCCATTCTGAAGGAGATTAGCCCTGGGATTTCTTTGGAAGGAATGATGCTAAAGCTGAAACTCCAGTACTTTGGCCACCTCATGCGAAGAGTTGACTCATTGGAAAAGACTGATGCTGGGAGGGATTGGGGGCAGGAGGAGAAGGGGATGACCGAGGATGAGATGGCAGGATGGCATCACTGACTCGATGGACGTGAGTCTGAGTGAACTCCGGGAGTTGGTGATGGACATGGAGGCCTGGCGTGCTGCGATTCATGGGGTCGCAAAGAGTCGGACATGACTGAGCGACTGAACTGAACTGAAAATAAGAAAAAGATAAAACAATAAACACGCAAGGATCAAGAAAAGCAGTGTCTGAAATATTTAAGACTATTAAAAACAGGAAATTAAAACTCCTCTGAGAAAAGGATGTGTAGTAATTAGTTAGAGGTCTACTGTATTCTTTGAATAGAAGGTCACATCCTCCAGTCCAATATATTAAGAATGTAGTTTGTGTCCTCTAACCTTCAGGGACTATCAATGAGAACAAAAAGGAAGGGGAAAATGGATGCCAGGAGAGCAAATAAAGCAAACTACTCAAGAATTCCCTGTTTTTGTAAGAAGGCTCAAATATTTAATCTAATGAAGCCCTTTACAATTATTGAAATATCCTTCTAAATCAAGTTCAGTTGGTTTAGCAGCAGGAATTGTCTGACTATACATTTCCTGATGCTGAATGTGAATCTAATTCAACTATAAGTTCAAATGCCTAACTGAAATTTATTTTAGACATTACATAAGTAATGAAATAGAAATATTCAACTCATTTACTCACTTAATCCTTCCTTTGGAATTGTTTATTGTAAATACCAGATGATGTAGGGCTATACAGATCATTTTAAGGATTTTAACTTTACCACTGTGAATTTTGTCTGCTGAAGAGTTTTGGTTTATCTCTGTCCTTGCTGGGAAACTATGGAAATATATTAGTCCACTCAGTAATATGGTTGCAGTAATCCACTCAGTAATACGTTATAGGAATATAGTTAATCTGGCAGAGAGTGTGTATGTGCTGTTGTCTCCATTTTGTCTGCGACCCCATGGACTGTAGCTTGCTAGGCTCCTCTGTCCATGGGATTTTCCAGGCAAGAATACTGGAGTGGTTTGCCATTTCCTCCTCCAGGGGATCTTCCTGACCCAGGGATTAAACCCTTGTTTCCTACATTGGAGGGTAGATTCTTTACCACTGCACCACCTGGAAAGCTAGTTAATCTGGTAGATGGTGATAAAGATTCTCTCTTTGACCAACTCTACTTGGACTCCTCTGAGTTCTTTTTCAACTAGGCTTTGACTTTTGTGTTTATCTCTGTATTGTTCAATTTAAGCAAGAATCCTATGAAATAACTCTAGCCAGAACCCCCAATCCTTGATACTTGATTATCTACAGTATGTGGTTCCTCATTCTCCTTCCCCCAGGTGATGTAGGTGATATCTGGCCTACCCTCAGTAAAAGTTCTTTTAGGTCAGTTTAGCCAAAATTATCTCTGCTTTTTGTTTTTCCTGCTAATCCCAAATTCCCAATCTATATCTCTGCCTCCCCCTAGGCAGCTACAAGTCTTTTCTCTGTGAGTCTGTTTCATAGGTGAATTCATTTGTGTCATATTTTAGAACCCACATATTTGTGATATCATATGGCATATTTTTCTGACTTCACTCAGAGTATGATAATCTCTAAATCAATCCATCTTGTTGCAAATGGCATGATTTCATTTTCTTATGGCTGAGAAGTATATGCATGTACCACATCTTCTTTATTCATTCATATGTTAATGGACATTTAGGTTGATTCCATGTCTTGGCTATTGTGAGTAGTCTATTATGAACACAGTGGTGCATGTATCTTTTTGGATTGCAATTTTGTCTGGATATATGGCCAGGTATGGGATTTCAGGATCACATGGCAACTCTAGTTTTAGATTTTTGAGGAATTTCCATAAATAGTGGCTGTACCCATTTATATTTCTACCAACAGTTTAGGAAGGTTCCATTTCCTCCACACCGTCTCTGGGATTTGTTCTTTATAGGATTTTAAATGATAGACATTCTGACTGGTGTGAGGTGGTACCTCACTGAAGTTTTGATTGGCATTTCTCTAATAATTAGTTTTGTTGAGCATTGTTGCGTGTATCTCTCGGCCCTCTGTTTGTCTTCCTTGGAGGAATGTCTGTTTAGGTCTTCTGCCCGTTTTTGATGGGGTTTTCTGTTGTTGTTGAGCAGTATGAGCTGTTTGCTATTTTGGAAATTAAGCAGCTGTCAGTTGGATCATTTACAAATATGTTAATCCAGCCTGTAGGTTGCCATTTTGTTTTGTTTATGATTTCCATTGTGGTACAAAAGCTTGTAAGTTTGATTAAGTCCCTTTTATTTATTTTTGTCTTTATTTCTTTGTTTTGGAAGACTGGCCCAAGAAAATATTGGCATGATTTATATCAGAGAATGTTTTGCCCATGTTCTCTTCTAGAAGGTTTATAGTGCCATGTTTTATATTTAAGTATTTGAGTTCATTTTTATGTATGGAAGAGGGTGGCTTCTAACTTCACTAATTCACATGCCAGTATCCAACTTTCCAAACACCATTTGCTGAAGAGACTGTCTTTTCCCCATTTTATAATCTTGCTGCCTTTGTCAAAAATTGATTGATTGTAGGTGTATGAGTTTATTTCTTGGTTCTCTTTCTTTTCTATTGATGCATAAGTCTGTTTTTGTGCCAATATCACACTATTGTGATTTCTGTTGCTTTTGTATGAAGTCTGGGAGAGTTATGTCTCCTGCTTTGTTATTATTATTTTCCCTCAGGATTGCTTGCTTTGACAATTTTCGATCTTTTACAGTTCCAAAAAAATTTTAGGATTATTTATTTAAGTTCTATTTTTTAAAAAGTCATGGTAATTTAATAGGGCTGACATTAAATTTGTCGATTACTTGTGGTGATATGGCCATTTTAAGAATATTAATTCTTCCAATCCAAGAACATGAGCTATCTTTCCATTTCTTTGAATCTTCAACAATTATTCTTTTATTCACATTTTACTTGGTTCACTACTTGTTTTATTAGAATGATGAAGAAAACTAGGGTTGTCAGATGCTTTCCTATGATAGAAATAACTTTCATAAACAGTCACACAAAAAACTTTGATCACTATTTTCCATTTATGTAACATCATTTCCTTATTTAAATATTTAAAATGTATATAAAATGATGCCAATGCATATGTTTGAGCATAGAAAAACAGTTTAAAAATATTTCTAAGAATTCATTGGATATGAAAAGCATTTGGATTTATTCTTACAAATAAAAATGATAAAAACATTATAATATGTAAAATATGAAAATACACAAAAATGTATAAACTGAAAATACTACAGAATCAAACATTTCTTTTTCCTTATAAAAAATCATAAGACAAAGAAATGACCAACTTACTTTCTTCTTCTCAGGGAGCTAAGCCATAAGCAGGAATGTTATATTTTTTGCTACTTTTTGGTAGAGACCATCTCTTTATTAAGGGTTTTATATTCCCTTGTATATCTCAGAGTAGTATCATCTTTTTGAGCTAATATTTATAAATTTTATCAGCCTTTTCACAGGTCAAGTTCTTGATTATCTTTTTAACCCAATGCAACTTTCATTAAAAATATGTTCCAATATATTCTTTCCTTTTTCATTGTTTTTAAAATTACAGGCACAGATATTCTGAGAGGTAGTGTAATACTTTTTTATTAAAAAAAAATCATAGATATACAAACAGTTCTCCTAACAAAGTTGTGGACTTGACAGAAGATATCTGGAAACCTGTATTTCCATATATTAGAATATTTCTTAAAATAAATCTGACAATGTAAAGTCACTTATTTCTTAACAAAACTTTATATGTATAGCTAGATTTTCTCTATGCACATTTATTTTCATTATATGAGAACAAATATATATTGAAATTCCTTATCCCCAGTGACACTCACATTTACATTTCTTATCTAGAAATTTAGCCAAAATTTTTCTCAGACAGCAGTGACATTCATAAACTCTTGGACTACCAGATTACCACCTAATTCTCTAATGGGGTTCCTGAGATCTAAAATATGATTAATGTGTTCAATAATGAGATTTATATGAAAATAAGTCTATAGCAAGTAGAATAATTTAACCTTTCAAGATCATTCTAGGATATTAAGTCATACAAACAAATTTCACTAGATAGAATATTATTAGCAAATAGCTTTTAAACATTTCACATAAATACAATGCTGTCTTTGCTATGGCTAACTAACTCCTTACAGACCTAACCCACCAACAAATGATAACTGGGCAATCTGAAAATTCTGGGTGATATTTTTAAAGCAATAATCTGAAAGCTGTATTTTGTTGTGAACAAAAGGTACATTTTGGAGGTGATTAAATACTGTAAAAAGAGAATTTTATGATATAAAAAACACATTTCATTCTATTAACCCTGAAAGCTGGCCATGATTGGTGCATAGGATATAACATTGAAAAATATGCTAATTGAACAGTTTAAAATGTGTGTGTTGGATAAATATTAGATTATATAACCATATATACATAATCTAATATTATAGAAGATATGATTTGTAAACTGTTAGCTCTGAAATAACTTAAACTTGGTGGAGATAAAGAAAAAATAAAAATGTGAAAAAGAGATTGAGATTGAAGGTGAGCAGAACTATCACATATCTTATTCTAACTTCCCCTCTTGTGTATAACCTCTCACTTAAGTAGTGAGAAATCTAGCTGCCACCATCTGCCATTCTTTTGATTATTCACTCAGTTCTAATATAAACTTGTACTGGTGTCAGACTGTTACTTATAACCCATTGAAAATAACTTTAACAACTATAGTACTTATAAGTACTTATAAGGATACTATAACTTTAGTCTTTATTCTCCACTTGTTAAGCTGATTTTATAGTACTGGAATGGATTGTCATTTCCTTCTCCCAGGGATCTTCCCAACCCAGGGATTGAACCCAGGTCTCCCACATTGTAGACACTTTACCATCTGAGCCACCAGGGAAGTCCTATAACTATAGTCTTTATTCTCCACTTGTTAAGCTGATTTTAAAATGTATATTGAAATTGAAAAACACCCAGAAAAGCCATTGTGATTGTATAAAAGAACAACAACATTAGGAGATTCACTGTCTGATTTTAAAACTTAATATAAAAAATCTACAACAATACAGTCAATGTATAACCATAGAAGGATTGACAGATGGATTACTAGAATAAAATACAGTATTCACAATAGACCTACAGAGATTTGTTACAAAGGTGCCAAGAGAATTAAAGAAGAAAAAGAAAATCTCTGCCACAAATGGTTGAAATAACTGAATATCTATGCATTAAGGGAAAAAGCAAAGCAAAAACTCTTACCTCAGATCTTATTTAAAAAATTAACACAAACCAGATAACTGCTCAAATATAAAGTGAAAATGTATAAGAAAACTTTTGTAACCTTGAGATAATATTTTTTTTATAGAATGTCAAACATCAAGAAAAAACTTGGTATATTAGAATTCAAAAAATATATAACCCTTATATTTTAAAAGATGTTATTAAGAAAAGTTTGAGAAATGGAAAGTAATAAAAGGGCAAAACAATTGAATAGACTTTTCAAAAAGGATAACAAATGACTGATAAGCACATGAAATATTTAATATTGTTAGTTTTCAGGAAATCTAAACATTTAAACTAATCAAGAAATAAACTAGGTAATTCCCTACATTGTGTATGTTGGTATAAAATGTAAATCTATTTCAGGAAAAAATTGACAGCATATATTAATAACAATTCTATACTTTTCCTATGAATCAGCATTTCAATTTTTATGTATGCATGAAAAGAAATGAATGAAGTTTTTCACCAAAAAATAGTTTCTAACTGCTTTTATAGAGTATCCAAATACTGGAAACAACCTAAAAATATATGTCAACAGCTGAATAAACCTATCGCAGTTTATTTATACAATGGGTTATTACACAACAATGATGGTAAATCAACTGCTGCACCATGGGAAATAATGATAAGGAAAATAAATCAGGCACAAAGGAACATATACTTGCCACAGAATTTATGTGATGTTTGTGCACATGTGCTCAGTTGTGTCTGACTCTTTGCAACCCCATGGACTATAGCCCTCCAGGTTCCTCTGTCCATGGGATTCTCCAAGCAAGAATATTAGAGCAGGTTACCATTTCCTCCTCCAGAGGTTCTTTCAGACCTAGGGATGGAACTGCATCTGGGCATTGGAAGGCAGATTCTTTACTACTGAGCCACCTGGGAACCCCTATATTAAGCCCTATATTAAGTTCAAGGACAAGTAAAATTGATTCATGTTTTTAAGCTCTTAAAGCAATTTTCTCTTGGATTACTGTTATGGTTCAAATGTTTATATCCTCTCAAAATTCGTAGGTTGAAATCTTAACCCCCAAAGGTGATATTTAGTAGTGAGGTCATCAGACATAATTTAGCCAGTGAACAACAACTTTGGGAGTTGATTTGGTCATGAGGGTGGGACCCTCATGCATGGGATTAGTGCTCGTATAAACGAGAATTTGTAGAGCTCCCTTCTACCATTTGAAGACACAGGAGAAGCCTTTGAATGGGAAGAAGGTCCTCATAATATCATGCTGGCACACTGCTCTCAGACTTTTAGGCTCTAGAACTGTAAGGAATAAATCTCTGTTGTTTTTATAAGCCACCCAGGCTTTAGTATTTTGTTCTAGCGCTCCAATGGATGAAGATAGACATTGTTTGGATAGCAACAGGAGGAATTCTTCTGATATCTTGGCAATTACATAACTGTTTGCACATATAAAATTCAATGAACTACACACTTAAGAATAATGCACATTTATCTTTGTGCTCTATACTTTTAAAAAAAGGGCCAAAAAATTACATTTATTCAGAGTTCCAAAATGAGAGAATAGAAAAATGAAAGTGGTCCATATTATTTATTAATGCTAATAAGTCAGTATTAAGAAAGATATTAGCTAAGAATACTTCTTAATCAGAAATTTTAAATATGTTTATTCCAGAAACAGAAACAAATCCCAAGCAAAATAGATAAAAACAAATTTAGAAGCACCATAGGCAGTCTTTAAACAACAGACTTAAAAACTTAAAGTTCTTAAAAGAAACCATATATTTAAAATGAAAGATTATTTATAATATACAATTATATAATCTATGGACTTTTCAGTAATAGCAATGGAATAAAATGATTTAAAAATCAAATCTTTAACATACTGAGAGAAAATAACTATAAACCTGGAATTTTATATATAGCAAAACTATTAACTTGAATCAAGGGTGAAACCCATAAATAGACAAATAAGGGACAGATAATCACTGAGAACATGTTCCAAAAGAAAGAGTTCACTTAAAGCATATAAATGCTGGATTGCAGAGACAGGAATAGTCTTGAAGGGAAATCTGAAAATGGTGAGCAAGGAAATCATAAATTGTTTGCTGTAACCACCTACAGGATAACCACAGGAGGCAGGATGGAATACCACCTAAAATTTGGTTTAGATGTTAAGATTCGTAATATTCATGACGAATATTCATGATGAACGCAGACACACACACAAACACACACACTCCCCAAGGGGGTATGAAAAGATTTAGAGCAATATTCCTAAGTGAAATGAAAGTGCAAGTCACTCAGTCATATCCTACTCTTGGCAAACCCATGGACTATACAGTCCATGGAATTCTCCAGGCCAGACACTGGAGTGGGTAGCCTTTCCTTTCTCTAGGGGATCTTCCCAACCCAGGGATCGAGCCTAGGTCTGCCGCATTGTGGCAGATTTTTTACCAGCTGAGCCACAAGGGAAGCCCAAGAATACTAAGCTGGCCTCAAAATTTCTTGAAAGAGCAAGGAGTGGCGATTAAGTTAGCTTCTTGTTATGGTCAGGGTGAGGGATGCCAGTGAAAAGTCCTGCATGCAAGCAATGCTTGCTTAGCTTCAATCCTGCTCAGCACCAAAGGAGAAAACACTTGAGCATTTTGATCACTTTACCCAGATGTGTGGCATAGAGGAAAAAGAAAGGATGGGTGAGGTATAAAAGCTGCCAGCACTTAAATATTACCATATGGACTCAAACTCTTATTGGAGAAGTGAAAGTATACAATTGATATAAAATATCAATATCAAAATATATGAGGTTAAGAAAGAAATAATCAAGCTCAAATATGAACATTCATCACAAATAATTTTGGACTACAGTAAATAGGATAAAAGCGTGTCAAGTCTATTTACCTCTAAAAGGAATCTTTGTTAAATATGTATAAAAGATGTCTACCGTAACTTTTTAAGAAACAATGCATAACTTTGAAACTAGTTAAAATAGGAAAAGGCAAGAAGAAAAACTTCTATGAAGTCAAAGAAAATTATGAATTTATTAAATAGTGAAATATATCAGGACAGGAAAAAATAGTTTAACATAAAAATAAATACATTAAATTCAACAAATTTAAATAGACTATAGTATACACCAAGAGGTATTCAAACGAGATAATCAGAAAACTGAATATATGTTAATAAAAGATGAATGAATATGAATGAATGAAAAACATTCACATGAATAAATAAATGACTAAGGAATTTGAAAAAATTGAATTGAGAAAAATTGTAATAGTCAAGTAGAAATGCAAAAATTTAGATCTAGAGTGAAAAAAAAAAAATCAAGTGCATGTCATTAAACCCAGTGAGAAAAGTTTTAACACAGTATAAAATAATAGCAATAATTATATATAGGTAATAACATAGCTTCAAACTACATAAAGCAAACACTGATAATACTGGAAGAAAAAAATTACAATGCGAGTTTAAAAAAAAAAAAAAAAACAGCCTGTACCTTGATAGCTCAAGATGACAAAAGTTCATTAAGCAAATATGAAACTTTAGACAATAAATACCTGTACATATATTGCTACCAACATTTGGAGAATTCCCATTGATTTCTAGCATATATAGGATGTTCACAAAATTGACCAGAAGACAGCATGCTAGATTCAGCAAATTTTCAACCATCATTATAAAAGCATATTTTTAATCAGAAAGGCAATGCCAAAGAATGCTCAAACTACAGCACAATCGCACTCATCTCACATGCTAGTAAAGTAATGCTCAAAATTCTCCAAGCCAGGCTTCAGCAATACATGAACTGTGACCTTCCAGATGTTCAAGCTGGTTTTAGAAAAGGCAGAAGAACCAGATATCAAATTGCCAACATCCACTGGATCATCAAAAAAGAGAGAGTCCCAGAAAAAAACATCTATTTCTGCTTTATTGACTATGCCAAAGCCTTTGACTGTGTAGATCACAATAAACTGTGGAAAATTCTGAAAGAGATGGGAATACCAGACCACCTGACATGCCTCTTGAGAAACCTATATGCAGGTCAGGAAGCAACAGTTAGAACTGGACATGGAACAACAGACTGGTTCCAAATAGGAAAAGGAGTACATCAAGGCTGTATATTGTCACCCTGCGTATTTAATTTATATGCAGAGTACATCATGAGAAACGCTGGGCTGGAAGAAACACAAGCTGGAATCAAGATTGCTAAGAGAAATATCAATAACCTCAGATATGCAAATGACACCACCCTTAAGGCAGAGTGTGAAGAGGAACTAAAAAGCTTCTTGATGAAAGTGAAAGAGGAGAGTGAAAAAGTTGGCTTAAAGTTCAACATTCAGAAAATGAAGATCATGGCATCTGGTCCCATCACTTCACAGGAAATAGATGGGGAAACAGTGGAAACAGGGTTAGATTTTATTTTGGGGGGGATCCAAAATCACTGCAGATGGTGATTGCAGCCATGAAATAAAAAGACACTTACTCCTTGGAAGGAAAGTTATGACCAACCTAGATAGCATATTCATAAGCAGAGACATTACTTTGCCAACAAAGGTCCATCTAATCAAGGCTATGGTTTTTCCAGTGGTCATCTATGGATGTGAGAGTTGGACTGTGAAGAAGGCTGAGTACCGAAGAATTGATGCTTTTGAACTGTGCTGTTGGAGAAGACTCTTGAGAGTCCCTTTGGACTGCAAGAGATCCAACCAGTCCATTCTAAAGGAGATCAGTCCTGGGGGTTCTTCGGAAGGACTGATGCTAAAGCTGAAACTCCAATACTTTGGCGACCTCATGGGAAGAGTTGACTCATTGGAAAAGACTCTGCTGCTGGGAGGGATTGGGGGCAGGAGGAGCAGGGGACGACCGAGGATGAGCTGGCTGGATGGCATCACAGACTCAATGGACGTGAGTTTGGGTGAACTCTGGGAGCTGGTGATGGACGGGGAGTCCTGGTGTGCTGCAATTCATGGGGTCGCAAAGAGTCAGACACGACTGAGCGACTGAACTGAACTGAAGTAAGAAATAAGTAACAAAGTTAGCAAAATATTATAAAATTGTTAAATTAATATTTTGCTTCTAAATAACTTTGGATGAAAGATGAAATTGCAATGGAAATTACCAACATTTAGAATTGAAGATAACAAAAATTCACCATAACTCAAAACGGTGAAAGAGTAAAACAATTCTTATAGCAAAATTTATTACCCTGAAGACATGTTAGAGAAGAACAGGGGCTGGAAAATACTGAGTTAAACATCCAGTGTAAGGAGTCACTAAAAGATAAGAATCATAAAAATAAATCTGTCATTCAAAAAAATTTTAAATAATAAGAGGATGAATACCTAAAAAGTAGTATCACTTAACAGTTTTAAGAACACACATTAATGAAATTTGGGGGAAGATAAATAGAATCAACAATGTCCAATATTCTGTTAGTTTCAAAAAATATTTTTTAAATAATCCTGGAAAAAACAGAAAAAAAATAATATTAAAATAACTATGAAAATGGGAGGAGTTATAATTGCTGCAAAGGTTAAAAAAATACACAATTTAAAAGTTTAATTCTTTAAATAATTCCTTATCATTAATTATAATAAAGGGACTTAAAGGTAAAAATAATTGCTAACAACAAAACTTTCGAATCTGCTCCTATTCCCCATTCACTGTAAAGCCTACTAGAGATGGATATGTCTTAATAACCAAGAATTTTTTATGATCATCCTTTACTTTCTCTGTCTCTCAATTAAATACTCTAAAACTGTCATCCACTGATTAGAACTAAACTTTAATGATGATAATTCTCTTCTTCAAATAGTGTTGAATTTTTTGATGGATTAGTAAGTCTTAGAACCTTGGTATTACACATCAAAAAGGTGACTTCCTATAATTTTGTGAGATGATAAAGTGGCAGGAGGAGGATGCTGTCAGGGGAGGCCAAACAAATATTGTATAACTTTTATTATTACTATTTATAAAAATATACTTTTTTCTGAGTGAAGTTTGATGGGGTGCATAGTCACACTGTCTTGGTAGGAAGAGTTTATGTGGCCAATAAAACCTGTTTGGAGTCAGTCAGTTTGGGGTCCTAGAACTAAATGTCATAGATAGGACATGTCTCAAGCAACAGACATTTATTTCTCATTTTTCTGGAGGTTGAGAAGTTCAAGATCAAGGTGAGTGCAGATCCTATGTCTAGTAAGAACCCACTTCTAGCTTTGTATCAGATCGCCACCTCACTGTATCCTTAAGGCAGGACAGAGCTAGTAAGCTCCCATGTCTTGTCTTGAAGGTCTCTAACCCCATTTATGGGGAATTCCCAGTGGCTCAGTGGTAAAGAATTTGCCTGCCAATACAGGAGACACAGGTTTAATCTCTGGGTCAGGAAGATCCCCTGAAGTAAGAAATGATAAAATGCTCCAGTATTCTTCTCTGGAAACTTCCATGGACAGAAGAGCCTGGAGGGCTACAGTCCATAGGTCAAAAAGAGTCAGACACCATATACAATCCTATTTATGAGAGCTCCACCTTCATGAGCCTATTTACCTATCCACCTTCCAAATGCCCAACCTCACAATACCATCATATTAGGAGTTGAGATTTTGAGGCCATAAAATTATAGAGATGCAAACATTCAGTCCAAAACAAAATCTGAGAGTGAAATTGACTCTGCTGCTGCTGCTGCTAAGTCGCTTCAGTCCGACTCTGTGCGACCCCATAGATGGCAGCCCATCAGGCTCCCCCATCCCTGGGATTCTCCAGGCAAGAGCACTGGAGTGGGTTGCCATTTCCTTCTGCAATGCATGAAAATGAAAAGTGGAAGGGAAGTCGCTCAGTCGTGTCTGACTCTTCGAGACCCCATGGACTGCAGCCCACCAGGCTCCTCTGTCCATGGGATTTTCCAGGCAAGGGTATTGGAGTGGGGTGCCATTGCCTTCTCTGAAATTGACTCTACTATCACTTAACTTTTTGGGGGGAGGCTGTTATTAAGAAGAAGGATTCCCTGAGACTGATTAATCAAATGTTCTAAAAAGTAAGGATGGTTTAATATATAGAAATATAATCATTATCTAATCATGTACATAGATTTTAATTATCTGTCATACATGTAGTATTTCGTATAGAAAAGTATATAACATTTTTGACAACTCAATTTAGGTTTTATGAAGACAACTATTTTTTTCTTACTGAAAGTTATATTTCTTATCATAAGAGCATCTTACATTAATTATGAAAGAATAGGAGATAAAAAGGCACAAAGAAAAAAGCCATGTATGTATATAATCCAAATCAAAATTTCTATTAACACTTGGTTGTGTTATCCTTCTCTTTTTCCTGTGGGTTCTTGTGTGTGTATGTGTAGGTTCAAGCAAACATCGAATATATTTATAGCCACTTCTTGATTGTAGAAAATGATTAGCAAAGAATAAAACCAGTTTCTTAAGATTTGCTAAATTAGGTTTAAATGTATTAAGATCATAGTATGATAATATAGGAAACAATTAACTTTTATGATATTAGAAATGCCTAAAAGGTACATCCAGCCATTCTGCCATTCAAACTGATAAGTATTCATGCAACTTTTATCTCTACTTTTTTAAAAATATTTTTTCTGCCTTGCAAAAGCAATAACGGTCATAAATAATGTATATACCTACAGACCTGTAGGCAATGGTTTTTTGAAAATGTGTATCTTCATTTAAGTCTTATAGCATTTTTAAAGTCTTATAGCTTAAATTGCTGAAGTCTGTAGGCTGTAATTATCTTAAAACATGAGTCATGCTTCTGTCTTTGATTAATCCCTTCCTAAGTTCCAGAAAGGCCTTATGAACACTCTGAAGCTAAATTTATGATTTTCTTTCCTTGAAATATTAAGCAGAGTGTGTTATCCCTCCTCTGTGCTTCCATAACACCTCACACAATTCTTCATGTTAGCACTTACCTCACCGTGCTGTAATTATTTGTTTGTATTTGTCTCTCCTGTTAAATAATGATTCCATTAAAGCAGTGCTTATTTCTTATTCAATCCTAAACTCTTAGCATCTAGAAAAATTCTTGGCATGCAGTAGACATCAGAAAATAATTGTTAAAGATATGAAATCTTCAAACCTCCTATATCACTGCCACCAGCTTTAATGGCATAATTTGTACAACAATGTTGACAGAATGACCTGTTTTCATCAAGTTATCTTTAGAGATTTCACATTTGCTATACACATTCAGTCATCCTAAAGTTAACAATCTCCATATGTTTACAAACTGTTAAATAATTTAACATGGCATTTGTGTGGTTCCCAAGTAAATAATAAATGTACAATTGCTAATTGATTTCTGGTTTGGCCTTTGTCAACACTGAAAGAAATAGGACCAGTAATCATTTTGCATAAGATCATCAGGTTGTACATCTTAAACGTACACAATGTTGCTTGTCAGTTATATTTTGATAAAACTGAAAAAAAAGATGTTAATAACAACAACAATTAGGACCAGAACATTTCTGTAGCATACTCAGAAAGTCACACTAGACTTTCTCTACTGAGATTCAGTAAATCTCTACATTTAAAGACTGTATTGGAATAGAATTGGCCACTACTATTGGAAGAATCTATTTTGTAGAAAAGACAAATACTTTAAAAAAATTTTTAAATGCATCAATTTAATTAGGTGTTTTAACTATCATAGTCTGCACAAACCATACTAATTAAGAACTAGAATTGTGGTATGCACAGATTTCTGCTAGAATATATATGTATGTTTTTTGTTGGCCACATTTGAGTCTGTATTTTTAACCTTTCTACTGGAGCTACTATATAAGACTGTGAAGCATATTCTTTTTGTTACCTATACTGGTGGTAACTTAATTCTGATTAGTGACTCAGGGTTATAATATTGTATATTTTTCATCTTAAGGAAAAGACCCTGATGCTGGGCAAGACTGAGGGCAAAAAGAGATGGGGGAGACAAAGGATGAGATAATTGGATGGTATCACTGACTCAATGGACATGAATCTGAGAAAACTCTGGGAGATAGTGAAGGACAGGGATGCCTGGTTGTGCTGCAGTTCATTGTATCCCAAACGGTCGGACCCAAGTTAGCAACTGAACAACACGCCTTAAGGAACCTAGTTAAAATTAACAACAGTATAAAAGTAGCATGCAGTATTTTAAGACTATGTGTAGCAAAAATGTGATTTTTCAAAATCTGGAAGGCTTTGCCTTGAGGTATTTTATGATGATGTTGTGTGAGAAAGTGGCCATAGGTAACTGGGGTGCTTTAAGTTAGTGGATCTGATTTAGCTCTTGAGTTAATGCTGGAAAATGTAGCTGAGTTAAATGTATAGAATGAAATTCTGTGAATCAAACTCAGGTTTAATTTAGAATTACTAACAGAGAATAAGATCTTGTTGATTTGAAGTAATAAAACCTAGGAGGCAATGATAGTACATAATACTTCAACTTAGATAGGTTTGGAGATTTGACCACTAAAGCTCTAGGAAATAATTTAGTTTACTACTACACACTAACTCTGTAACTTGGATATGTGAAAGAAAAAATCCAGCCTAACAAAATGTATGGGAAAAAGTACAGAACCTGTCAAAGTGAATTCTTCTAACAGCAAATAGGAGTGTAGAGCATTTCAACCAACATAAAGGCTCCCCACAACAACTGGGGGAGTTGAACTCATGAATTGAGCTGCCAATTTGATATTCAGAATCTATATAAATGTTCTGAACTTTATACATTGCCTTTAAAATTCTGTTTCCCCTGTGTGTGTGTTCAGGCATGTCTGACTCTTCGCTGCCCCATGGACTGACTGTAGCCCACAGGGCTTCTTTGTCCCTTTAATTTCCCAGGCAAGAATACTGGAATAGCCATTTCCTACCCCAGGGGGGTCTCACCCACCCACATATCTTGCATCAGCAGGCAGATTGCTTACCACTGGCAGCACCAGAGAAGCCCCTGTTTTCCCTATCCTAATTCAAAGTACCAAAATGCGTGACACTTCTCAAGCCAGAGATTTAGGAATCAGCTTTGACTCTTCTGTCCTCTTCACTTCCACATCCAATTACTGTCACTGCTACCTCCAGAATATGTCACAAATGCATCATCTTCTTTGTTTCATATACCTCCAGTCTAGACACCTGTGTCATCTCACCTATACACCTCACAGACCAAGTGGTCTCTGCTTCCATGTGGCTTCCCTCCCAAATTTTCTCCAAAGGGAAATCAGAATAATTTGTAGAAGCATAAATCTGCTGCTCTCTATCCTCTGCTTAAATTAGATATCTTCCAAATGAACTTTGAATAAGGCCCAAGCTCCGTATTAGTTCAAAACACCCTGTGACATTTTTTCCTCATCACCAAATCTCCATTTATATTGCTACACACTTGAAAACAAGTGCTTGTACCAACTGTACCAAGGTTTGGTACATACCAATCCTTGAAATCACTGTGGGAAACTTATGACTAGACTTTTGAATTCTACATTAAACATTTCCACAGCAGCAGCACCATTTTGTATTTCACTAGTTATGAATGAAGTTTCCAATTTAATTTTATGTATTTAGTATCAGAATTGAATTGTAGTATGCCTAGTTAACATCCCCAAGAGTGTTGGGCCATTGGTTGCTGTGAAAAAGATCCCTACACATTTGGTGTCAGAGATGTTCTGTAGGTAGAATAACAGTTTGTTTGTTTTTTTTTCTCTCTCTTGCACATACACACCCCTACTCCCCAAACTGGCTATAAACCAGACCACAAACAAGTTGTAAAATGTGAGTTAAAGATGGTTTTGAGCAGTAGAAAAATCCTTGATTTTTACATATTCTATGGCCAACTTGATAATCTGAATGAATGGTCCAATACTTAATTGAATGGAGTAGTAAAATCATTCATGTATGTTTATCCGAACAACTCACAGACTCCCACTGTTGTACATCAGAATACAGAAAAAGGAAATTTCCCTTGATTTACAAACAATTTATAACAAGGGTCCCCCAACTCTCGGGGTTCCTGTTAGGAACTGGGCCCCATAGCAGGAAGTTAGTGGCAGGCAGGTGAGACAGTAAAGCTTCATCTGTATTTACTGCTGCTCCTCATGTCTTGTATTACCACCTGAGCTTCACCTATCAAATCAGTAGTGGCATTAGATTCACACAGGAGATGAACTCTAACCCTAAAGTCAAGGCAGAATATCCTGAGGTGCCACAAAATAGAAACAAAGTGCACAATAAACATAAACCTCTTGAATCATCCTGAAATCATCTCCTACTCTGACCCTGTTCTGTGGGAAAATTGTCCTGCATGAAACCAATCCCTGGTACCAAAATGGGTGGAGATCGCTGCTTTGTAAAATTAAAGCATTGTCACAAAAATCAAATGAATTCAAAGAAATTAGCACTATAGATTTGTTATAGTTTCCAGTTATTAGAGAGTCTAGTAAGGCGTATTATATTATTTACTATATTCTGTACTTCATTGAAATCTCAGTGGATACATAGTATAGTTTTGGCATAGCAGACAAAATAACAGGTTTCAAATAAATAATACAAGTCAAAGATTTAAAATTAGGCTTCTATGGAGAAGGCGATGGCATCCCACTCCAGTACTCTTGCCTGGAAAATCCCATGGATGGAGGAGCATGGCAGGATGCTGTCCATGGGGTTACTAAGAGTCAGACACGACTGAACGACTTCACTTTCACTTTTCACTTTCATGCATTGGAGAAGGCAATGGCAACCCACTCCAGTGTTCTTGCCTGGAGAATCCCAGGGACAGGGGAGCCTGGTGGGCTACCGTCTATGGGGTCGCACAGAGTCAGACACGACTGAAGCGACACAGCAGCAGCAGCAGCATGTGGAGTAAATGTCAAGAGGTCAAATAGAATATCTCTACCACTATGCCAAAGCCTGTGACTGTGTGGATCACAATAAACTGTGGAAAATTCTGAAAGAGATGGGAATACCAGACCACCTGACCTCCCTCCTGAGAAATCTGTATGCAGGTCAGGAAGCAACAGTTAGAACTGGACATGGAAAAACAGACTGGTTCCAAATAGGAAAAGGAGTACGTCAAGGCTGTATATTGTCACCCTGCTTATTTAACTTATATGTAGAGTACATCATGAGAAACACTGGACTGGAAGAAACACAAGCTGGAATCAAGATTGCTGGGAGAAATATCAATAACCTCAGATATGCAGATGATACCAGCCTTATGGCAGAAAGTGAAGAGGAACTAAAAAGCCTCTTGATGAAAGTGAAAGAGGAGAGTGAGAAAGTTGGCTTAAAGCTCAACATTCAGAAAATGAGGATCATGGCATCTGGTCCCATCACTTCATGGGAAATAGATGGGGAAACAGTGGAAACAGTGTCAGACTTTATTTTTTGGGGCTCCAAAATCACCGCAGATGGTAACTGCCACCATGAAATTAAAAGATGCTTACTCCTTGGAAGAAAAGTTATGACCAACCTAGATAGTATATTGAAAAGCCAAAGACATTACTTTGCCAACTAAGGTCTGTCTAGTCAAGGCTATGGTTTTTCCAGTAATCATGTATGGATGTGAGAGTTGGACTGTGAAGAAGGCTGAGCGCCCAAGAATTGATGCTTTTGAACTGTGGTGTTGGAGAAGACTCTTGAGAGTCCCTTGGACTGCAAGGAGATCCAACCAGTCCATTCTAAAGGAGATCAGCCCTAGGATTTCTTTGGAAGGAATGATGCTAAAGCTGAAACTCCAATATTTTGGCCACCTCATGCGAAGAGTTGATTCATTGGAAAAGACTCTGATGCTGGGAGGGATTGGGGTCAGGAGGAGAAGGGGATGACCGAGGATGAGATGTCTGGATGGCATCACTGACTCGATGGACGTGAGTCTGAGCGAACTTCGGGAGTTGGTGATGGACAGGGAGGCCTGGAGTGCTGCGATTCATGGGGTCGCAAAGAGTCAGATACGACTGAGCAACTGAACTGAACTGAACTGCACTACTACTCCAAGCAATCATCAATCTTTGTTGGATATATTTTAATGATTTTATTAGGCATTTCATTGTTTAAGCTTTCCTTCAGTGAACAGAGGGTCTAATAGGAATTTTCCTTCTATGTTTAGCTTAACAGAGCAGGAAGAGTAGCTGCTTCCAGAAGAAGGCAATTCTATGGTAAAAGGTGAGGATTTAGGACAAGAAGAGAAGTATGAAGCCAGTGTTTACAAGCAATGTGTGCTTAGTCGCCCAGTGGTGTCCACCTCTTTGTGACCTCATGGACTATATGTAGCCTGCCAGGCTTCTCCACCCATGGGGATTCTCCAGGCAAGAATACTGGAGAAGGTTGCCTGTCCTCCTCCAGGGGATCTTCCCAACCCAGGGATTGAACCCAGGTCTCTCTCATTGCAGGTGGATTCTTTACCATCTGAGCCAGCAGGGAAGCCCATGAATATTGGAGTGGCTAGCCTATCACTTCTCCAGGGGAGCTTCCTGATGGAGGAATTGAACCAAGGTCTCTTCCATTGCAAGTGGATTCCTTACCAGCTGAGCTACCAGGGAAACCCTTATAAGAAATAACAATTACTAGAACATAATTTGAGAATATACCCAGTGTGTCTTGTAAATATTTCCTAGGAGAATTGTATCATTAGGAGGTGAGTGAATGTTTAGGCTGTCTAAACTCTGACAAAAATATATATCATTATTTCCCCAGAATGTCTACTTCCTCCAAAGACAAGTCTCCACATGGACATGTTATTGCCAAGTTGATGAATTGTAAGAGCTTTGTTTCTTGACATGTTAGCTATCACTATGTGAAGAGTGATAGTCTAATACTAAGGAACAAGCTGTAAGTGAACCCATCCAGGGTTTAGCATTTTGGTAGGATAGATAGATAAGGAAACAAGTAATTTTAATATAGTAGTATAGCAAATATCTCTTAGTAAAGCATTTATCATGTGGACACAGTGGAAATTTGCCTAATTATGCTACAAAATCTAATTGATTAATAATTGTCTATTCTGCCGCTGATTCAATCAAGTCATGCTCACAATTTGAGTTTGTAAAAGAAAGTAACTTTTATTTTTCTGACTTTGGTATAATTTCTGTTTTGTACTTTTGCTTTCATGTATACTATAGAGACCACTAAGTAAATTGCCAAGAGATATGCAATGCTGATTTTCATCACTGAGAAGAACTATAGTTTGATAAGTTCTTAATTAATATTAAAGAACAAAATAAATAAGTTTTTAAAATAATTTAGCTTTTATGTTGCAGAAAGTAATTCTAAATTTTGTTGCATGTACTCTAATGCCCACGGCACTTGGCATAGCTAAAAATAAATAATACATCATTGCTGATCAGACTGACAAACATGCTCTCAGTTTTCAACTGATTGTTAGAAAATGTTAGATAACGTTGCAAAAATAATGAGTTCTTGTGTGAAGTGGAAATCTT
The DNA here is from genome assembly GCF_023091745.1 of Budorcas taxicolor. Classification (NCBI taxonomy): domain Eukaryota; kingdom Metazoa; phylum Chordata; class Mammalia; order Artiodactyla; family Bovidae; genus Budorcas; species Budorcas taxicolor. The sequence goes on along the minus strand of NC_068923.1, from coordinate 63,096,661 downwards.
AAGTATCTTCTTTTTGTGCCTTGCTACAGACTGACTAGTAGCTCCAGGGTAATTACATTCTAAAGTGCTAAGCCAAGAACATTGGAAAGAGGTACATTGTAGATTATAACTAGTCAGAAATTGTATATAATTAAAATGTACATTTTAGGAATATTACAATTTTGATAAACTATAGTAGACTTGAACTATATTAATTCTAAATACATTTTCTTCTGATTCTGGAAATAATGTATTTAAGTGTACTAGTCTTGGATGTAACTATTAACTTATTTGATGGGGACTGGCCAAAATGTGAGAAGACTCTGAGTTTACCTCCTTCCATGAGCATGTCAAAACAACCATTGACAGAGCCACTACCAATGAGAACAACCTGAAAATCAGCAGTGAAGTTCTTCTACAACTAAAGATATAAAGAAAGAAATACAATGAGATGAATAAGAGAGGTGGAGACAGGGTATTGACAAAACTCATATCCCCAAGTAGGTGAACCACATCCCTAAGTAGGTGACCCACAGAAAAAATAATCACAATTGAAGAGATATTCATCAAGGTTCACCAGCCTGGGTATCCTGCATTGGATAAATAAGCCCCCAGAATATCCGGTTATGAAAGGCCATCAGGGCTTGCATTTGGGAAATCCAGATGGTTATAGGAAACAAAGACTACTCTTAGAAGGCACACACAAGATCTTAACTTTTTTCTTTTTTTAAGAGAAGATTCAAAAGCTTCTGTGTCAGACCCACTTAATGATATTGGAAAGACTCCTGGAGAGGCAGGAAGCAACTGGGTCTCACCTTGGAAACATAAACACAGATGACAGCAATTTGGGGGAGCTCATTCTACTCTAAGAACACAAGCACTGACAGGTGCAATTACAGAGATGTCTCTCAAGCTTCCTAGCACCAGAACCAGGCCCCAGCGACCAATCTGTCAGAACCAGTCTTGGGATCCCCCAGGACAAGCAGCCAGCCATGAAAAGACACAGCCCCTTCTAGCAGCAGGCTGCAGCAGCTGTGGGCCTCCTGAGCCTTTCTGTCCTCTTTGGACACAGTCCCACACACCAAAGTGGCCAGGATTCAGCCCCACTCACCAGCAGGATTGCAGAAGCCCCACTAACCCCAGGGGCCCAGCAGCTAACCATATCATAACCTGGCACCACCCAATAATGGGCAATAACCCTAGAATCCGGCCCCACTGGACTTCCCTGGTGGCTCAGTGGTAAATACTACACCTGCAAATGCAGGAGATGCAGGCCTGATCCCTGGGTCAGGAAGATTCCCTAGAGGAGGTAATGGCAACCCACTGCTGTATTCTTGCCTGGGAAATCCCATGTACAGAGGAGCCTGGTGGGCTACAATGCATAGGGTCACAAAAAAGTCGGACATGACTTAGTGACTAAACAACAAAACAACTGGCCTCACCCATAAGTGAGCTCATTCAAGCCCCCAGATCCCAATCATACCCGTAGACCTGCACTAGGACTGAGTGAGTGAATGAAGTGAGACTCCTTTAACATGCAATCAATCACACTATGACCCAGACCCACCCATTAGGAAACTACAGCCTCCACAGTAGGTAAAGCCTGGCAGCAAACCAGGCAAGGACCAGACACATTTACCGGTTCAGCCACAGTAGCTTATTCCACCACAACAAAAAGGTTCACAGCACTAAACAGAGGATGCCCCTAGATCATACAGGTCTCATGTAGAGAGCTGGGGGCGGGGGGCGGGTTGTTGCTAGGCTTATTGGATGTTTCATATATAAGGTCACTTTTCAAGATAGAGAAATGAAACCTATCTACTTAATACATAAAGAGTCAGGCAAAATGAGGCAATAGAGCAATATTTTCTAAACAAAGACACATGATAAAAATCTCAGGAGAGCTACAGAAGGAAGAGGCAAGCAATTTAACCAATAAAAGTTCAAGATAATTGTAATAAAGATGTTTGATGAAACTGGGAGAAGAATGGATGAGCACAGTGAGAGGTTAACAAAGAGAAGCCATGAAGAATCAAAAAGAACTGAAGACCATAATAATTAAAATACTCTAGAAGGAATCAATAGCAGATTAGATGATAGAGAGGAACAGATCAGTGAACTGGAAGGAAGAGTGGCAAAAATCACTCAAGCTGAATAGAAAAAATATATATATTTTTTAAATGAGAGCATTTTAAGACATTCTTAGAAACATCATCAAGCATACTACCTTTCACATTATAGGGGCCCAGAAGAAGAAGAGAGAGAGAAAGGGGCAGAGAATATATTTGAAGACATATAGCTAAAAACTTACCTAACTTGGGAAAGGAAATACACATTCAGATTCAGGAAGCATGTGCTTGTATGCTGAGTTACCTTAGTCATGTCCACCACTTTGTGATCCTATGGATTATAGCCTACCAGGCTCCTCTGTCCTTGGGATTCACCAGGTAAGAATGCTGGAGTGGGTTGCCATGTCCTTCTCCAGGGGATCTTTCCGACCCAGGGACTGAACCTGCATCTCTATGTCTTGTGCATTGGCAAGCGTGTTCTTTACCACTACCGCCACCTGGGAAGCCCAGAAAGCCTCAAAGAAGTTCAAACTGTAACTGGCATTGTAACTGGCATAGCAAAAATTAAAGATGAAGAGAGAATGCTAAAACAAAAAGGGAAAAGAAGTTAGTTATGTATAATACAAGGGGACTCCAATAAGAAAAGCAAATCAGTGGTCTTTAGAGCAGAGACTACAGGCCAGAGGGAGTAGCAGAAAATATTTACAGCAATTAAAAGAAAAAACCTATAGCCATGAATATTATGTCCAGCAAGACTATCATTCAGATTTGAAGGGGAAATAGAGTTTTATAGGAAAACAAAAGCTAAAAACATTCAGCACCAGATTTAAATCAAATCAAACATCTTTTCAGCATCACCCTACAAATCAAGCAAAAAAAAAAAAAAATACTAAAAACAAACCCATGAAGAAACAACCAATGTCTCACTGAAGAATATTTTTTTAATGGAAACAAGTGATAAGGAAGAACAGTAGTCAAAAATCAATGGGACACAGCAAAAACAGTCCTAAGAGGGAAGTTTACAGCAATACAAGCCTACCTCAGCAAATAAGAAAACTCTAAAAAACAACCTAAACCTACACCTAAGCAAATAGAAAAATAACAACAATCAAAACACCCAAAGTTAGAAGAAGTAAACAAATAATAAATATCAGCACAGAGATAAATGAAATAGAAACTTAAAAAAAGAAGAAGAACCTAAGAAGATCAGTAAAACTAAGGGCTGGTTTTTTTAAGAAATAAAACTGATAAAACTTTAGCCAGACTCATTAAGACAAAAATAGAAAAATGAAAGTGAAAGTGCTCAATCATATCCAACTCTTTGTGACACCATGGACTGTAGCCTACCAGGGTCCTTTGTCAATGGAATTTGCCAGACCGGATACTGGAGTGGGTTGCCATGCTCTCCTGCAGGAGATCTTCCCAACCCAGAGGTCGAACACAGGTCTCCCACATTGCAGGAGAATTCTTTACCATCTGAGCCATGAGGCAAGCCCAAGTTAAAAAGAGAAAACTGATAAACCTTTAGCCAGACTCATTAAGACAAGAGAGAGAGGTCCCCCCAAAGTCAAATTAAATAGATATTACAATCAACACTACAGAAATACAAAGGATCATAAAGGTTAATGCAAGTAATAATATACCCATAAAATGGACAACCAGAAAGAAATAGATACCTGGAAATGAGCAATTTCCTAAGAATGAATCAGGAATAGAAAATAAAGACAGATAACCAGTAATGAAATGGAATCAGTAATAAAAACGGTCTCAAACAGAAGTCCAGAACCAGAGAGCTTCACAGATGAATTCTACCAAACATTTAAAGAAGTGTTAATACCTATTCTCTCAAACAATTTCCAAAAAGTTCAGGAGAGGAACACTTCTGAACTCATTCCGAGGTGGCAGATAGATGGGTCCCAGGCTGAAGAGCTGGAGTTTGTCCCCTGTGTGAGGATAGGAGAGAGAAAGAAGTTGAGTTCTGACCAGATAAGAGATAAAGAGACCACATATTCTTCATTCTTAAGGTCAAGAACACCTTCCCAACTATACAGGAGCAGAAAGTCTCCTTGGAGGCCAAAGGCAGGGGGGTGCCACCCCATAGTAGGATGTCAACCTACCCATAGACCTCTCCTGTAGAATCCATATTGGCTAAGAGATATATATGCACACATGAGATAAACTGAGACTCTGAGATGGGGAAACAGTGGCTGACTTTATTTTTGGGGGCTCCAAAATCACTGCAGATGGTGACTGAAGCCATGAAATTAAAAGACGCTTACTCCTTAGAAGGAAAGTTATGACCAACCTAGACAGCGTATTAAAAAGCAGAGACATTACTTTGCCAACAAAGGTCCATCTAGTCAAAGCTGCTTTTTCCAGTGGTCATGAATGGATGTGAGAGTTTGACTATAAATAAAGCTGACCACCAAAGAATTGATGCTTTTGTGGTGTTGGAGAAGACTCTTGAGAGTCCCTTGGACTGCAAGGAGATCCAACCACTCCATCCTAAAGGAGAGCAGTCCTGAGTGTTCATTGGAAAGACTGATATTGAAGCTGAAACTCCAATACTTTGGATACCTGATGTGAAGAGTTGATTCATTTGAAAAGACCCTGATGCTGGGAAAGATTGAAGGCAGGAAGAGAAGGGGATGACAGAAATTGAGATGGTTGGATGGTATCACTGACTCAAAGGACGTGAGTTTGGGTAAACTCTGGGAGTTGGTGATGGACAGGGAGGCCTGGCATGCTATGGTACATGGGGTCACAAAGCATTGGACATGACTATGCGACTGAACTGAACTGAGACTCTGAGAGAAACCAAATATACACTCAGGGTCAGGAAAAGCCAGATGATTGACCAGAGGAAACTCAAAAGAAATGCCCCATATAAGTGATTCTAACTACCACAAGAGCATGACTCTCTGCATTGATCCATGTGTCTATCCACATGTACAATTTTTCCTTTTTTCTCCTAATAAATACTTTACTTGTTTCATTACTTTCCATCGATTTGGGGGAATTCATTTCTGTAAAGTTGATGAGCCAGGGCCTTGTCCCTGGCCACTGATCTAGCAGCTAGAATTCAGTGCCCTCTCTGCCACAGCCTGACTTGAATCTCTGGCCAGGGAACAGAAACTCTGCTTCAGGCCACTGAATACAGAGGCCACCTGAGATCAATCCTACCAGGTCAGCACCACCTTGATACCAAAACCACACAGGAACACTGCGAAGAAAAAGTATTACAGGCTAATATTATAGATGGACATAGATGTCAAAATTTCTCAACAAAACTTTAGCAAACTGAATTAAATAATCACCAAAAGGATCATACATTACGATCTAGTGTTTCATCCCAGGGATGCAAGAACAATTCAGAATCTGCAAATGAATCAATGCAATACACCACATTAAGTTCAGTTCAGTTCAGTCGCGCAGTCATGTCTGACTCTTTGAGACCCCATGAACTGCAGCACACCTGGCCTCCCTGTCCATCACCAACTCCCAGAGTCCACCCAAAGCCATGTCCACTGAGTCGGTGATGCCATCCAACCCTCTCATCCTCTGTTGTCTCCTTCTCCTCCTGCCCTCAATGTTTCCCAGAATCAGGGTCTTTTCAAATGAGTCAGCTCTTCGCATCAGGTGGCCAAAGTACGGGAGTTTCAGCTTCAGCATAAGTCCTTCCAATGAACACCCAGGACTGATCTCTTTTAGGATGGACTAGATGGATCTCCTTGCAGTCCAAGGGACTCTCAAGAGTCTTCTTCAACACCACAGTTCAAAAGCATCAATGCTTCAGCTAACAAATTAAAAATTAAATCATATGAACATCTCAATAAATATGGAAAAACCTTTTGACAAGCGAGCATACCTCACTCAATAGCAGCCATATATGTATGACAAGATCACAGCTAACATCATGCTCAATGGTGAAAAGCTAAAAGCAGTCCCTCTAAATTCAGAAACTTGGCCAAGGATGTCTACTCCCACCACTTTTATTCATCATAGTATCGGAAGTCCAAACCACAGCAGTCATATAAGAAAAATAAATAAAATACAAATTTTAAGGGAAGAAGTAAGACTGTTAGTGTTTGTTTATGACATGATACTCCATATAGAAAATCAAAATATATCACCAAAAACAATCGAAAGTCATCAATTAATTCAGTAATGTTGAAGCATACAAAATTAGTGTACAGAAACCTGTTGCATTTCTATACCCTACTAATAAATTATCAGAAAGAGAAATTAAGGAAACAATTCAATTTATAATTGCATCACAAAGAATAAAATACTCAGGAATACATCTAAGGAGGTTAAAGACATATACTCAGCAAACTATTAGACATCGGTGAAAGAAATTGAAGAAAATAGAAATAAATGATAAAGACATACCATGCTCAAGGATTGGAAGAATTTACATTTTTAAAATGCCATTCTACTCATGGCTGTCTACAGATTTAGAGCAATACCTATAAAAACAATAATAGCATTTTTCACAAAACCTGAACAAATAATTCTTAAATTTGTATGGAAACACAAAATACCCGGAGTAGTCAAAACTATCTTGAGAAAGTAAAATCAAGCTGGAAGTATCATGCTGATTTCAAACTATACTACAACTACATATTATTGCAGCAATTAGAACAGTATGGTACTGTCACAAAAATAGGCATATAGATCAAAGAACAAAATAGAGATACCAGAAATTAACCCAAACTTATATGGTCAGTTAATCTGTAACAAAGGAGGCAAGCATACACAAAGGGGAGCACAGCCTCTTCAATAAATATTGAGAAACTGGATAGCTATATGCATAAGAATCACACTAGACTAATTTCTCATACATATACAAAAACTCAAAATGGATTAAAAACTTAAAAGTAACCTGAACATTAAACTCCTAGAAGATAACAGCACACTCTTTGACAGAGGTCTTATCAGTAATTTTTTTTTTTTTTTTTTTTTTTGGCCAAGTCTCCTCACAGAAGGGAAACAAAAACAAAAATAAATAGGACTACTCAAACTTAAAGGGCTTCCCAGGTAGCTCAGCTGGTAAAGAAATTGCCTGCAATATGAGAGACCTGGGTTCAATCCCTGGGATGGCAAGATCCCCTGGAAAAGGGAAAGGCTACCCACTCCAGTATTCTGGCCTGGAGCATTCCCTGGACTCCATAGTCCATGGGGTCACAGAGTTGGACACGACTGAATGACTTTCACTCACTCAAACTAAAAAGATTTTGCACAGAGAATGAGACTATTAACAAAATGAAAAGGTCATCTAATGAATGGGAGTAGATATTTGCAATGGAGAAGGCAATGGCACCCCACTCCAGTACTCTTGCTTGGCAAATCCCATGGACGGAGGCTGCAGTCCATGGGGTCACGAAGAGTCAGACATGACTAAGCGACTTCATTTTCACTTTTCACTTTCATGCATTGAAGAAGGAAACGGCAAACCACTCCAGTGTTCTTGCCTGGAGAATGCCAGGGACAGGGGAACCTGGTGGGCTGCCATCTCTAGGGTCACACAGAGTCGGACACGACTGAAGCAACTTAGCAGCAGTAGATATTTGCAAAGAATATATCTTATAATGGGTAAATATCTAAAATATACAAAAAACAAAAACAAAAAAAAACCTCACACAACTCAACATCAGAAACAAATACCAGATTAAAGCCTGGTCAAAAGACCTGAATAAATTTTTTTCCAAAGGGGACATATTAACAGCCAACAATCACATGAAAAGGTGCTCATCATTAGTCATCAGGAAAACACTAGTCAAAACCACAGTTAGATATCATCTCACACATGTCAGAATGACTACTGGAAAATAGTCAACAAATAACCAATGCTGGCAAGGAAGAGAAAAGAAGGGAACCCTCTTGAACTGTTGATGGAAATGTAAATTGATTGGTATGCCACTATGGAAAACAGTAGGGGATTTCCTCAAAAGATTTAAAACAGAACTGCTATATGATCTAGTTAACCCACTTCTAGGTATTTACTTGAAGAAAATGAAAATAGTAATTTGAAAAGATACATGCACATTGTACATTGCAGCATTATTCACAATAACCCACATATGGAAGAAACCTAAGTGCCCAGAGAGAAACTGATGAAGGTAAAGTATTTATACCACAGGCATAAAAAGAATGAAATCTTGTCTTTCAGGACAACTTGAGTGGATAGATAGTATTATGTTAAGTGAAGTAAATAGGACCAAGACAGTTATCATAAGATTTCACATATATGTTGTATCTAAAAAATAAAACAAATGAACATATATAAGAAAACAGAAACAGTCATAAATACAGAGAACAAACAAGTAATTGTCACAAATAATTGGGGTTGGGGTATGATAGAAGCAGGTGAGAAAAATAAGTGTTACAAACTTCCAGGGAGTAATAAATGAGTCAGAGCTTTGAAATATATAGCATGAGTAATATAGTCAATTAAAAAAAAAAAAAAAACTGGTATGGATCTAACAGAAGCAGAAGATATTAAGAAGAGGTGGCAAGAATACACAGAAGAACTAAGCAAAAAGGATGTTCACAACCCAGATAATCATGACGGTGTGATCACTCACCTAGAGCCAGATATCCTAGAATGTGAAGTCAAGTGGGCCTTAGAAAGCATCACTATGAACAAAGCTAGTTCCAGTGGAGCTATTTCAAATCCTGAAAGATGATGCTGTGAAAGTGCTGCACTCAATATGCCAGCAAATTTGGAAAACTCAGCAGTGGCCACAGGCCTGGACAAGGTCAATTTTCATTCCAATCCCAAAGAAAGGCAATGCCAAAGAATGCACAGCTACCACACACTTGCACTCATCTCACACACTAGTAAAGTAATGCTCAGAATTCTCCAAGCCTGACTTCAACAGTACATGAACCATGAACTTCCAGATGTTCAAGGTTGTTTTAGAAAAGGCAGAGGAACCAGAGATCACGTTGATAACATCTGTTAGATCGTCAGAAAAGCAAAAGAATTCCAGCAAAACATCTACTTCTGCTTTATTGACTATGCAAAGCCTTTCACTGTGTGGACCACAACAATCTATGGAAAATTCTGCAAGAGATGGGAATACCAGACCACCTGACATGCCTCTTGAGAAATCTGTATGCAGGTCAGGAAGCAACAGTTAGATCTGGATATGGAATAGCAGAGTGGTTCAAATACGGAAAGGAGTATGTCAAGGCTATATATTGTCACCCTGCTTATTTAACTTCTATGCAGAGTACATCATGAGAAACGCTGGGCTGGAAGAAACACAAGCTGGAATCAAGATTGCCGGGAGAAATATCGATAACCTGAGATATGCAGATGACACCATGCTTATGGCAGAAAGTGAAAAGGAACTAAAGAGCCTCTTGATGAAAGTGAAAGAGGAGAGTGAAAAGTTGGCTTAAAAATCAACATTGAGAAACTAAGATCATGTGGCAACTGGTCCCATCACTTCATGGCAAATAGATGGGGAAACAGTGAAAACAGTGACAGACTATTTTTTGGGCCCCCAAATCACTGCAGATGGTGACTGCAGCCCTGAAATTAAGAAGCTTGCTCCTGGAAGAAAAGTTATGACCAACCTAGGCAACATATTAAAAAGCAGAGACACTACTTTACCAACAAATGTCCATCTAGTCAAAGCTATATTTTTTCCAGTAGTCATGTATGGATGTGAGAGTTGGACTATAAAGAAAGCTGAGAACCAAAGAATTGATGCTTTTGAACTGTGGTGTTGGAGAAGACTCTTGAGAGTCCCTTGGATTGCAAAGAGATCCAACCAGTCCTTCCTAAAGGAGATCAGTCCTGAATATTCATTGGAAGTACTGATGCTGAAGCTGAAGCTTCAATACCTTGGCCACCTGAGTCAGTGAAGAACTGACTCATTTGAAAAGACCCTGATGTTGGGAAAGATTGAAGGTGGGAAGAGAATGGATGGCAGAGGATGAGATGGTTGGATGACATCACTGACTCAATGGACATGAGTTTGAGTAAATTCTGGGAGTTGGCGATAAACAGGGAGGCCTGGTGTGCCGTTGCATGGGGTTGCAAACAGTCGGACATGACTGAGCGATTGAACTGAACTGAACTGATAATGTCATATCATTGTATGGTGACAGATGTTATCTAGACTTACTTGGTAATCATTTTGTATTGTATAGAAATGACAAATCACTATTCTATGCAGTATGAACTAACATAGTGTTTTAGGTAAATTATATTTACAAAAACAGACAAACATAAAAAAGAGATTGGATTTGTGATGGCCAGAGACAAGATCCTGGGGGAAGATAAGTTGGATAAAGGTGGTTAAAAAGTATAAACTTTTAATATAAGTAAATACTAGAGTTGTAAAATACAACATAATTAATAAAATCACAGCTGTATATTATGTATAAAAGCTCTAAGTGTATAAATCCTAGGAGAACCCTTTACAAGGAAAAAGTAAATTTTATTTTGTATTCATGTGACATGATGGATGTTCACTAAACTTACTGTAGTAATTTCACAATGTATTTAAGTCAAATCATTATATTGTATACCTTAAACTTATGCAAGGATGTTTGTCAATTATACCTCAATAAAACTGAAAGCAGAAAGAGAAATTTTTTGATACAGTTTATAAATAGATATAAATTTACAATATATATTTACTAACTTAAAGGCACTTGCCCCCTTTATACATGGCAAGAATTACTCTTTAAAATCTAATTCATCAAAGGCCTGCCAATGACAATGAATTCCCACCTCCAATTTTCAGACTTCTCCAACACCTCTAGTTAAGAACATGTACTCCCTAAACTATATTCCAAATATTGGGTATAAGAAATATGCATTTTTTATGCCAGGATGTTATATATACTCCCAAGGTTATATGAAAAAAATTACTAAGTTTAAGAAAATGTATCCTAGATTGTGTTACTTACTCGAGAGGGAAGGGATTTTAGATTTTATCAGTAATCATTAGCTTTAAATATTGCATAGCTATATACATATATAAGTGAAACCCACGTTTTAAAAAATAGCATTGAGATGAACACCATATTCCCAACATCCAGCTGAAATAAATAAGCCTTGATAGTATTTTTTTTGGAAATTTTTTAAGGTGAATATTAGATCCTCTCGTATATATTTCTAAATACTCATGCCTTTTAGATTTTCTTTCTTTTTTCCCCCTTATTCTATTTTTCACATTTTTTCACATCTATCACAATTCCTAGCTTCACCTCTGCTTTAAAAACAGTAGTAGCATGATCCTAGTTTGCAGTTTATATTACCATCAGACACAATTATGTTTTGATCTGATACCACATTTATATATCTTTATAGAAGGGCACGAGAGGAGATTCACAGCAGGTAAAGCATCTTCATCTAATCAGGAAATCTCAAATCTAAACAGCACATAGCTTCTTTGACCTCCTTATCCACACAGGCAGTGTATGCAACCTGATTATTTTATTTATGGATCTAAATGGGCTGCATGTTGTTCCTGATGTCTTTACTAGGTATATTTTTATTTATTAGAATGATATTTATATGAATTATTTGAGTCCTGAATTTAAGCTGTTTGTCCACAAAACATTTAAATTAACTTTTTGCATGTTCTCTGTGAGCACTAAAAATTTACCACCACTCAAGAAAAGGCTTAAAAGCTTAGAGATATCCCAAACCAGACAGTGTGTTTCTGTGGAATGGGCTTTTGACACTGAACTCTCAGGGATAAAGTTTGGTCTTTTGTGTTGTTTTACTCTCTTCAGCAGCAAGCATCTACAGGCTGAGTAGTTTACAAATTCTAATGAATTTCTCCAAGAAATATAATACTTAAGTGAATTAGATGCTTGAACATAGAAATTTGAAGAGAATCAATTTAGTATATGAACAGAATCATAAATTCATATGGAGAAAAGTGGACGCAGAGAGAATTAGCTGGGTGCCCTAACTAATGAAGTGGTAAAATAGAAATTAGTTTCTGCTTCTAAGAGGAAAATAAAATAGGAAGGTGCCTGAGTGAAGTTCAAGTTTCTCATTGCTTTTCTCGTGTGCTAGCATTCAGTTTACAGAAGTCAAATTTGGCTTGGCTACCATTGTTCCTCTTGTGTTCAATATATAGGAAATAGTCTTATTAAAATTTAATATGTGGGAAAAAAAGTAAAATGTCAGCCATTTGAAAATATAGAAATATAAAATTTAAGAAGTATTTGTTGTGAGTCAACTTGGGTAACTAACATTAGAATTATAATACTAATCCTTTCTTATTGATGTGTTTATCTCCACATGTAAATTATTAAGATAATAAAAATTCTTGAAAGTATAAGCAATAGCTGTAAGCATCAGTAGTACATAATACCACTCAGGGATTATTTTTATCACATAAAAATTGTAACTTTATGATAGTTTTTTCTTATCTATTATTGCAGAATGTAAATCTTAATATATACTATATTTAACACAACACAAGAATAGAAAAACAGGATAATTTTTTTGAAGCCTGTCAATTGCAGGTACTGTAACCATAAAATGAATGGAGTGTTTTTCTTTGCGTAGTTTCTATATTCTGTCTTTGTCCTCTTCTATTAATTTCTCTCATTTCCCATAATAAACACTGCATATATTTAAAAAAAAAACCACTTGTTCCTCAATTATTTGTAGCATCAAGCAACTTTTTGCACCTTGTTAAACAATTAAGTAACCAGAAAGATTACATGGAAAATTATTTGGTTTTCTTTTTATTGTTTTGTTCTTTTTTTTTTTTTTTAGTATTAAGTTTTTTATTTTTTTAATTTTAAAATCTTTAATTCTTACATGTGTTCCGAAACATGAACCCCCCTCCCACCTCCCTCCCCATAATATGATAGTATGTTTGTCAACAAAAATATTAAGATAATTTGACCAGACTCTAATTTACCAACCATCCATTCCCCAAAAGGGCTCCAGAAAAACCTGTTGAACAAAATACAAAGCTGAGTTTATTAAGCTTATGGATGTAACCAAGATTATCACCTTGGGAATGTCTAAGATTACCACCTTGGGAATGTCTAAGATTACATGATGTTTATGGTGAATTTTGCAAAAGAGAGAGTTTAAGACTGGGAACTTTCTAAGGCATAATAATTTTGGATTGGTGTACAATTGAGGTACAGGTCTTGAGCAAATCTTGGTGAGGAATCTGTTAGTTTAGTTGGTCATTGTTTTATGTTACAGGAGCAACTATCTCCTGATGCAAGAATCTAAGACCATTATTTGCCTGTTCTCTGTACTTTATAAGCATGGGATGAGAAAATTATACCTGGAAGATCCCTGAAGAAGGGAATGACAACCCATTCCAGTATTGTTGCCTGAAGAATTCCATGGACAGAGGAGCCTGGTGGGCCACAGTCCATGGGGTTGCAAAGAGTCAAACAGGACTGTGCGACTAACAGTTTCACTTCACTGTGTGTGTTTGGGCATGTGCTGATTTGCTTCAGTTGAGTCCAGCTCTTTGCGAATTCTTGAACTGTAGCCCGCCAGGCTCGTCTGTCCATGGGATTCTCCTGGAAAGAACTGGAGTGGGTTGTGGTGCCTTCCTCCACTCAGGGATTGAACCTGTCTCTCTTTAAGTCTCCTGTCCTGGCAGGCGGGTTCTTTACCAGTGGTGACACCTGGGAAGCTCCTCACTTCTGGTACTGTTTAATCTGAGGAAGCGACATTATATTTGGTGGACTTCTGCTGCTTTGCTCTTGTTGAAAGAATGGACAGAAATAATCCACTTTAGATTTTAACCCTCTGTTTTGTTTTGTTTTGTTTTTTTCTCCATTCTACTATAAAATTGTTCTAGGAACTCATCCACCCTTAGAAGTCTAACCAAATTAGCCCAGCTAAAAGCATACTTCTCCTGAGTTTCCCGTTAGCATTTACTAATGTAGTTCATACTGCATTATTTTGTTCTTGTTTAGTTTTGCTCAAGTAATTTATTTGAACTTTCTGACACAAAGGCCAGACTTCTCACTGTGGCAAAATTTCTTTCAGCTACATTGTCCCAATAGTCTCTCATCCCCTCATTCAGTTTCCCTTCAGCAACTATTTACATAATTTTTATCACATTTCTGTTGTAATTTTACATATTTTAACTCCCATCGGAGAGAAAAATAATGAATTTATGCACAAATGCCAGAATTATCCACGTTTTATTCTTCCAGACTGAAACAGAGATTCCATTCATGCCCACAGCTGTTGATATAGAAACTGTTTCTAAGAATTTAGTTATAACGCTAAAAAGGAACATGAGAGTTGTTCCATTAAACTACTTATTTTTCTAAAAGTAAGGTGGATAGTTTCTAAAATCAAGGATAATTTTTCTAATTTGTTTAAAATCATTAAATATTCAAAACAGAGGAAAACTTATTAAAGTGTATTTATTTTCATAGGAGTCTAATTGCTTTACAATGTTGTATTACTTTCTGTGTAACAGAAATGTTATATAACTTTCTGTGTATTTACTTGCTGTGTAACAATGTGATTCCCTTATAGGTGTACACATATGCCCTCCCTCTTGGGTCTCTCTCTTACCTTCCTCCCCCCACCCCCCACCCCCATCCTACCCATCTAGAGATGGAGATGTAAAAAACAGACTTGCGGACACAGGAGAGGAAGGAGAGGGTGGGAGGAACTGAGAGACTTGGAGCACCAAGTCAGGCTCTCTGTGTTATACAGCAGTTTCCCATTAGCTATCTGTTTTACACGTGGTAGTGTTTATATGTCAATGCTAGTCTCTCAACTCATCCCACCCTCTCTTTCCTTCCCTGTGCCCACGAGTCTGTTCTCTACGTCTGCGTCTCTGTTCCTGCCCTGCAAATAGGTTCATCAGTAACATTTCTATACATTCCACATAATACATTAATGTATGATATTTATTTTTCTCTTTCTGTCTTATCTCACTATGTATGACAGATTCTAGGCTCATCCACATCACTAAAAATGACCCTATTTCATTCCTTTATATGGTTGAGTATTTTTTAAATTGTAAAAATAAAGCATTCACTAAAGAAAAGTAATATAAATTTAATCATATATTTTACATTTAGAATTTTGAAAAGCAAGTGTAATATACGCTTGTTTATAATTTCTTTTTTTTTTTACCCTCTTCATCCTTGTATAATTATTGTAGAAACCTGATGAAGTTTCTGTGTTTTTCATTTTGAGTAGATCCTCATGCAGATGTTAATTTTAAAAGTAGATGAATGGCTTATTTATTTTTACTTAATAAAAAATATAAATTGAATTTATCTGGACTCCTTGAAATTCAGATGACTTTTTGTTTTCCTATGAAATGGTGACCACCAAAGGGAAAAGAAAATCTGCCATTATATGTTATGATTTATTACAAGTGAATTAAAATTACATGATCTTTAGTAGATTTAAGTGTTATTTTGTTAAATTTAATTTGTAATTAAAAGCAATAATATACACTTGATCAATAGAGCATAAATGTAAGAATTTATAAATATTTACTAAAAAGTACAAAATTGTATTGAACATGTATCTCTTCTAGAAATTGAGGTGATTTTAAAACATGAATTTAAATGTCTGTTTATGAATATAATTTAAGAGTAGAAGTACACAATTTTCATCATCAGTTTATATAGTCTAACATTTTACTTTTATAAAGGTAATTTTTGAGAAAACTTCGGTAATAATAGGAAACTGTTGAAGATTTTTGCATCGATGTTCATCAGTGATACTGATCTGTAATTTTCTTTTTTGTGATATCTTTATCCAGTTTTGTCTGGAATGTGAAGTCAAATGGGCCTTAGGATGCATCACTATGAACAAAGCTAGTGGAGGTGATGGAATTCCAGTTGAGCTGTTTCAAATCCTGGAAGATGATGCTGTGAAAGTGCTGCACTCAATATGCCAGGAAATTTGGAAAACTTGGCAGTGGCTACAGGACTGGAAAAGGTCAGTTTTCATTCCAATCCCAGAGAAAGTCAATGCCAAAGAATGCTCAAACTACTACAAAATTGCACTCATCTCACATGCTAGTAAAGTAATGCTTAAAATTCTCCTAACAGGCTTCCGCAATACATGAACCATGAACATCCAGATGTTCAAGCTGGTTTTAGAAAAGGCAGAGGAACCAGAGATCAAATTGCCGACATCCGCTGGATCATGGAAAAAGCAAGAGAGTTCCAGAAAAACATCTATTTCTGCTCTCTTGACTATCCCAAGGCCTTTGACTGTGTGAATCACAATAAACTGTGGAAAATTCTGAAAGAGATGGAAATACCAGAACACCTGCCTCTTGAGAAATCTGTATGCTGGTCAGGAAACAACAGTTAGAACTAGACATGGAACAGCAGAGTGGTTCTAAATAGGGAAAGGAGTATGTCAAGGCTGTATATTGTCACCCTGCTGATTTAACTTATATGTAGAGTACATCATGAGAAATGCTGGGCTGAAGGAAGCACAAGCTGGAATCAAGACAGCTGGGAGAAATATCAGTAACCTCAGATGTGCAAATGACACGACCATTATGGAAGAAAGTGAAGAAGAACTAGAGCCTCTTGATGAAAGTGAAAGAAGAGAGTGAAAAAGTTGGCTTAAAGCTCAACATTCAGAAAATGAAGATCATGGCATCTGGTCCCCTCACTTCATGGCAAATAGATGGGGAAACTGTGGAAACAGTGGCTGACCTTTTTTTTCTGGGCTCCAAAATCACTGCAGATGGTGATTGCAGCCATGAAATTAAAAGACACTTACTCCTTAGAAGGAAAGTTATGACCAACCTACATAGCATATTGAAGAGCAGAGACATTGCTTTGTCAACAAAGGTCCATCTATTCAAAGCTATGGTTTTTCCAGTGGTCATGTATGGATGTGAGAGTTGGACTATAAAGAAAGCTGAGCACCGAAGAATTGATGCTTTTGAATTGTGGTGTTGGAGAAGACTCTTGAGAGTCCCTTGGAGATCCCACCAGTCCATCCTAAAAGAAATCAGTCCTGAGTATTCATTGGAAGGACTGATGCTGAAGCTGAAACTCCAATACTTTGGCCACCTCATGTGAAGAGCTGACTCATTTGAAGAGACCCTCTTGCTGGGAAAGATTGAGGGCAGGAGGGAAAGGGGATGACAGAGGATGAGATGGATGGATGGCATCACTGACTCAATGGACACGGCTTTGGGTGTATTTCTGGAGTTGGTGATGGACAAGGAGGCCTGGCATGCTGTGGTCCATGGGGTCGCAAAGAGTTGGACCTGACTGAGCAACTGAACTGAACTGAACTGTCCAGTTTTGGTGTCAGAGTGATGGTAAACACAGAGAATGAGTTTAGACGTATTCTTCTATCTGCAATTTTTTGGAATAGTTTAAGAAGGATAAATGTTAACTCTTCTCTTAATTTTTGTAGAAATCACCAGGGAAGCCAACTGTTCTTGGACTTTGGTTTGTTGGGAATTTCTTAATCACAGATTAAATTTAAGTACTTGTAATTGGTCTGTTCATATTTTCTAGTTCTTCTTGGGTCAGTCTTGAGAGATTGTAGCCTTCTAAGAATTTGTTCATTTATTCTAGGTTGTCTATTTTATTTGCAAATATTTGCCTACAGTAGTCTCATATGGTGTTTTTATTTCCGTGGTGTCACTAGTAACTTCTATTTTCCATTTCTAATATTGTTAACTTGGGCCCTCTCCCCCCCTTTTCTTTAAGGATGTACATAGTTGCAAACATCTTCAACAATATGCTAGCAAACTGAGTCCAACAATTCATTAAAAGATCATGCACCAGGATCAAGTGAGATTTATCCAAGTTATGCAAGGAGTTTTCAATATCTGCAAGTCATTCAGTATGTTACACTGTGTTAACAAATCAAAGAATAAAAACAACATAATCTCAATAGATGAAGAAAAACATATCTACTATTGTGGGCAACAATCCTTTAGGAGAAATGGAGTACCCCTCATAATAAAAAAAAAAAAAAAAAAAAGAGTCCAAAATGCAGTACTTGGATGCAATCTCAAAAATGACAGAATGATCTCTGTTTGTCTCCAAGGCAAATTCAATATCATAGTAATCCAAGTCTATGCCCCAACCTAATGCCAAAGAAGCTGAATGGCTCTCTGAAGACCTACAAGACCTTCTAGAACAAACACCAAAACAAGATGTTATTTTCACCATAGAGGACTGGAATGCAAAAGTAAGAAGGCAAGAGATAACTGGAGTAACAGGCAAGTTTGGCCTTGGAGTACAAAATGAAGCAGGATAAAAGCTAACAGTTTTGCCAAGAAAACACACTGGTCATAGTAGTAAACACCCTCTACCAACAGCATAAGAGATGACTCTACACATAGACATCATCAGACTGTCAATACTGAAATCAGATTGAATACATTTTTTGCAGCCAAAGATAGAGAAGATCTATACATCAGCAAAATCATGACTGGGAGCTGACTGTGGCTCAGATCATGAACTCTTTATTGTAAAATTTGGACTTAATTTGAATAAACTATGGTAAACCACTAGACCATTCAGGTATGGTCTAAATCAAATCCCTTACAATTATACAGTGGAAGTGATAAATAGATTCAAGGGATTAGATCTGATAGACAAAGTGCCTGAAGAATTATGAACGAGGTCCCTAACATTGTACAGGAGCCTGTGATCAAAACCATCCCCAAGAAGAGAAATGGAAAAAGGCAAAATGGTTGTCTGATGAAGCCTAACAAATAGCTGAGAAAAGAAGTTAAAGGCAAAAGAGAAAAGGAAAGATACATCCATCTGAATACAGAGTTCTGAAGACTAGAAAGGAGAGATAAGAAAGCCTTCCTAAATGATCAGTTCAAAGAAATAGAGGGAAACAATAGAATGGAAAAGACTAGAGATCTCTTCAAAAAAATTAAAGATACCAAAGGAACATTTAATGCAAGGATGGGAACAATAAAGGACAGAAATGGTGTGGACCTAAGAGATGCAGAAGATATTGAGAAGATGTGGCAAGAATACACAGAACTATACAGAAAAAGATCTTAATGACACAGATAAACATGAAGTTGTGATCACTCACCTAGTGTCAGACATCCTAGAGTGTAAAGTCAAGTGGGACTTAGGAAGTATCACTATGAACAAAACTAGTGGAGTGATGGAACTCCAGTTGAGTTATTTCAAATCCTAAAAATATGATGCTGTGAAAGTGTTGCACTCAATGTGCCAGCAAATTTAGAAAAATCAGCAGTGTTTGCAAGACTGGAAAAGATCAATTTTCATTCCAATCCCAAAGAAAGCCAATGCCAAAGAATGTTTGGCAAACTACAGCACAATTGTATTCATTTCACACACTAGCAAAGTAATGTTCAGACTCCTCCAAGCTAGGTTTCATAAGTACGTGAACCAAGAACTTCCAGATGTTCAAGCTGGATTTAGAAAAGGCAGAGATCAAATTGTCAACATCATTGGATCATAGAAAAAGCAAGAGAATTGCAGAAAAACATCTAGTTCTGCTTCAGTGACTGCCAAAGTCTTTGATTGTGTGGATCACAACAAACTGTGAAAACTTCTTAAAGAGATGGGATAGGAGAACACCTCACCTGCCTCCTGAGAAACAAGCATTCAGGTCAAGAATCAACATTTAGAACCAAGCAAAGAACAACGGACTGGTTCCAAATTGGGAAAGGAGTACATCAAGGTTGTATAGTGTCACCCTGCTTATTTAAATTATATGCAGGGTACATCATGCAAAATTCTGGGCTGGATGAAGCACAAGGTGGAATCAAGATTGCCAGGATAAGCAGATGACACCACTTTTAAGGCAGAACAGGAAGAAGAGCTAAAGAGACTCTTGATGAAAGTGAAAGAGTAGAGTGAGAAAGCTGGATTAAAGCTCAACATTTTAAAAAAGAAGATCAAGGCATCTAGTCCCATAACTTAATGGAAAATAGATGGGGAAACAATGAAAACCGTGAGAAATTTTCTTTTCTTGGGCTCCAAAATCATTGTAGACGGCAACTGCAGGCATGGCATTAAAAGATGCTTGCTCCTTGGAAGAAGAGCTATGACAAACCTAGACAGCATGTTGAAGAGCAGAGAAATTACTTTGTTGACAAAGGGCCACCTAAGTTATGGTATTTTCAGTAGTCATGTATGGATGTGAGAGTTGGACCATAAATAAAGCTAAATGCCAAAGAATTGATGATTTTGAACTGTGGTGTTGGAGAAGACTCACGAGATTCCCTTGGACTGCAAGGAGATCAAACCAGTCAATCCTAAAAGAAATCAATCCTGAATATTCATTGGAAGGCCTGATGCTGAAGCTGCAGCTCCAATACTTTGGCCACCTGATGCAAAGAACTGACTCATTGGAAAAGACTCTGATGCTCATAAAGATTGAAGGCAGGAGGAGAAGGGGAGGACAGAGGATGAGATAGTTGGATGGCTTCACTGACTCAATGGATATGAGTTTGAACAAACTCTGGGAGTTGGTGAAGGACAGGAAAGCCTGGTGTGCTGCAGTCCATGGTGTTGCAAAAAGTCAGACATGACTGGGTGACTGAAATGAACTGAACTGAATGCCATTTGTGATAAATACTCTCCAGAAAGTGGATATAGAGGGAACATACCTTAGCATAATAAAAGCCATATATGACAAACACACAACTCACATACTAAATGGTGATAAGCTGAAAGAATTTGCTATAAGGATGTCCATTCTGCCACTTTTATTCAACATAGTTTTGAATGTCCTAGCCACAGCAATCAGAAAAGAAAAATAAATAAAAGCAATCAAAATTGGAAAGGAAAAGTAAAACTGTTACTGCAAACAGTGTCTTGATATTATACATAGAAAATTTTATCAGAAAATGCTATCAGAAAACTACTAAAACTCATCAATAAATCTGGTAAAGTTTCAAGATGAAAAGCATACTTGCATGAGAAAAATCCACTTGATTTGTGAAAACTTTCTTACTATGTCCACATGAATTTGCATAGATATATTATTTTTGATCACTAGATGCCTTTGATGGGATATAAATGTACACATAGGGTTTCCCTGGTAGCTCAACTGGTAAATAATCCACCTACAATGCAAGAGAGCCCGGTTCAATTCCTGCGTTGGGAAAGGGACAGGCTACCGACTCCAGTATTCTTTGGCTTCCCTGGTGACTCAGCTGGTAAAGAATCCACCTGCAATGTGAACACCTGGGATCTATCCCTGGGTTGGGAAGATCCCATGGAGAAGGCTACCCACTCCAGTATTCTGGTCCAGAGAATCCATGGACTGTGTGGTCAACAGGGTCACAAAAAGTAGGACAATACTGAGCAACTTTCATTCACTCAACTTATACATTGAGAAAGCAAGGGACTTCCAGAAAAACACCTAATTCTGCTTCATTGACTATGTCAAGCCTTTGACTGTGTGGATCAAAACAAACTGGAAAATTCTTAAAGAAATGGAATACCAGAACACTTTAACTGTTTCCTGAGAAGCCTGTCTGTGGGTCAAGAAGCAACAGTTAGAACATTACATGGAACAACTGACTGGTTCAAAATTAGAAAATAGGTACAACAAGGTTGTATATTGTCACCCTATTTAACCTCAACAGTTAGAACTGGACGTGGAACAGCAGACTGGCTCCAAATAAGGAAAGGAGTACATCAAGGCTGTATATTGCCACCCTGCTTGTTTAACTTATATGCAGAGTACATCATGAGAAACTCTGGACTGGATGAAACACAAGCTGGAATCAAGATTGACAGGAGAAATATCAATAACCTTAGATATGCAGATGACACCACCTTTATGGCAGAAAGTAAAGAACTGAAGAGTCTCTTGAAGAAAGTGAAAGAGGAGAGTGAAAAAGCTGGCTTAAACTCATCATTCAGAAAACTAAGATCATGGCATCTGGTCCCATCACTTCATGGCAAATAGATGGGGAAACAATGGAAACAGTGGCAGACTTTATTTTGGGGAGCTCCAAACTATACAAACCACTCACACAGCTCAATATCAAAAAACAAACAACTCAGTAAAAAAAAAAAAAAAATACATGAGTGGAAACCACATAGACATTTCTCCAAAGAAGACCTACAGATGGCCAAATGCATGAAAAGATGCTCAACATCACTATTAGAGAAATGTAAATCAAAACTACAATGAGGTATCATCCTTGTGGTTGTTTAGTCACTAAGTTGTATCCTACTCTTTTGCGACCCCACGGACTGTAGCCTGCCAGGCTCCTCTGTCCATGGGATTTCCCCCAAGAACACTGAAGTTGATTGCCATATTCTTCTCCAGGGGATTCTTCCCAATCCAGGGATCAAACCCGCATCTCTTGCATTTGCAGGCAGATTCTTTACCACTGAGCCACCAGGGATGCCCTGAGGTATCACCTTACACCTGTCAGAATGGTCCCCATCAAAAAAATCTGCAAACATTAAGTGCTTGAGAGGGTGTGGAGAAAAGGGAACCCTCTTACACTATTGATGGGAATGTAAATTGATATAGCCACTATGGAGAACTATTTGAAGTTTCCTTAAAAACTGAAAGTATCAATAGAACTAACATATGACCCAGCAATACCACTACTGGGCATACACCCAGAGAAAACCATAATTCAAAAAGATACATGGCCCCAAAATTCATTACTGCACTTTATACAATAGGCAGGATATGGAAGCAATCTCAATGTCCATCAACAGAAAAATGGATAAAGAAGATATGGCACATATATAATGGAATATTATTGATTCATAAAAAGAAACAAAATTGTTCAATTATCAGAGACATGGATGGAATCAGAGACTGTCATACATAGTGAAGTAAGTCAGAAAATGCAAAATGAATGTCACATATTACCATGTATATGTGGAATCCAGAAAAATGGTATGGACGATCTTATTTTCAAAGCAGAAATAGAGACACAGAGAGAGAAAAAATGTTTAGATACCAAAATTGAAAGGTCGGTGGGATGAATTGGGAGATTGGGATTGACATATATACACTAATTGATACTATGTTTAAAATAGATAACTAATGAGAACATACTGAATAGCACAGGGAACTCTACCCACTGCTCTGTGGTGGCCTAAATAGAAAGGAAATAAAAAAAAAGAGGAAATATATGTAAACATATAGCTGATTCACTTTGGTGTACAGCAGAAACTAGCACAACATTGTAAAGCAACTACACTCCAATAAAAAATAATAAAAGCAACATAGTATTTAAAGAATATTTATAGGTATTGTGCATGTGCTATTACAATCAATGCTTGTAAGAAATTTGTGATACATGAACTGTTATTTTTCTCAGACATGATAAATGAGGCAGAAAGACGTTAAGAACCCTGTCTAAAGTCAAACAACTTCATCCAATCTAAAGTTCTGTAGTCTTACTAAATATTTAAAAGAGATAATTACTTACAGAATTTTTTTTTTAGTTTTCCTATTGTTTTCACATCTGGCAAACTTTATTGTATTGGTTTAATTTTCTGAGGGCTTCTCTGGTGGCACAGCAGTAAAGAATTTGCCTGCAATGAGGGGGCCACAGTGAAATAAGTTTCATCCCTGGTTTAGGAAGATCCCTCGGAGGTGGCCATAGCAATCCACTGCAGTATTCTTGCCTGTAAAATCCCATGGTCAGAGAAGCCTGGCTGGCTACAGTCCATAGGGTCACAAACAGTAGGACACAACTGAAGCAACTTAGCAGCAGAAGCAATTGTCTGAAGTTCACTCAAAGATCTTAGTCCAGTGAGGGCAAACACCATGTCTGTTTTGGCCACTGTATCACCAAACACACAGGCAGTTAGAATTTAAAAAAAAAAGAAAAAAAACAAGTACATCTATGTTTAATTTACAACCATTAAACAATTTAAAGTTATGCCTATAGTCATGGAAAACTATCCACAATATAGTGTTTACTCAAGGAAAAAAGTCAAGGTATGAACACACACGCACACGTTGTAAAAGATTCAGACTATTATATAACTATGTATACAGTGATAATATCTGAGTGGTAGAATTTGGAAATATTTTAACTTCTTGATTATGTCTTTATTTTCTGAAGTTTCCAATGAGCAAATGACATAGCTAAAATAATTCACAGCTTTTAGAACTTTAAAATAAAAATTTCCCTATTTTTCTTATCATTACTACATTTAGAAAGATTTGGCTCAAACACCATGTGTTCTACGAAAAGGTAATTTTCCCTGAAGCTGAATGTTTTCAAATTTAAAAAAAAAAAATTGGAATATAGTAGGTTTACAATGTTGGATTAGTTTCAGGTGTTCCATTTTATTCGTTATACTAAAAATAATTTGCACATATAATATGATTTAATTTTGCTAATAAGCTTCCCATTTGGCTCTAGTGGCAAAGAATCTGCCTGCCAAGCAAGAGACCTGGTTTTGATTCCTGAGTCAGGAAGATTCCCAGGAGGAGAAAATAGCAACCCATTCCAGTTTTCTTGCCTGGAAAATCCCATAGACAGAAGTACCTGGCAGGCTACAATCCATGGGGTCACAGAGTCGGACATAGACACAACTGAGCGACTAAACTACAACAGCAACAAACAATTGCTAATGAAACACCTCTTAACACTATTTAATTCATGGACCAATTTTTAATGTATAGAATTTCATTTTGGTCTTTGAGATATATACACATTTGAGTCTAGAGATAATTTCTTTACATGACATGTGGAGATTAAATTAGAAAATTATTTGAACAGCAAGAAAACCTAAAAGGCACAAAACTGTTAAAGGTTATTTGAGAGTCATGAAAAAATAAATTTTTTCCTGGTACTAATGCTGATATGAAATAACCAGTAGTTAAATATAATAATAAAATAAATTGGCATTGAAATAATACTCCAGTGAGTGATTATGTGACATACTAATATAAATATACTCCAGTGACTCTGATTAATCCCCTATGTAGTTCCTATTTATCTTGACTAATTTGTGGATTCGAAATAGCTAATTGTTTGACAAGTTTTACTCTTGCTTCTCCCTCACTATCTGGAAAAATTATAATGAGAATATAGCTTTCGTTGCTTCTGTCTTTTATAAACTAGTATTGGAACCCAATTTTCTTCTGGATATATCTGTGTGTTCCTAAGTTGGTTGACACCTTCTGTACCTCTTAAGTTAGAAAGTACTCACTAAAACAATCAAAGAGAATTCTGAGCAGGAAGTGTCTTTATAGACTACCTAAGTCTTCTATTTAATAGATGAGAAAACAGATTCAGTGACATGTTTAAGGTCTGTCAGGGAATACGTGAAGCACACCAACTTGAAGGGAGTTCAGTCAAGGGTTCATTTTCAAAGATCAAGTTGAAAATTACAAGGGAAAACATAGACACTTAGAGTTCACTATAGGAAGTTTCTATCCTAGACCTAAGAAATCAAAGGAGAATCCAAGATCATCAAAACCTGGAAAAGGTGGCTATGTGGGAGGAGCCACCTGAGAGAAATAGGGGCCACTGACTGAGGTAAGCAACGAACAATATGACCGAAAGGAGGACACAGAATTAGAACACTGACTCCACTTTTTATATAACTTCCAAACACTTGTGAAGCCTCCCACTGGCTGAACCCATTTAGAACTCAAGACACCAAAGAATCTGTTGATGTATCCATATGGGTAAAATCCTGGAGGATAGAGCATTCTAGACAAGTGTACACAATAGACATAGAATGGCAAAAAGGAAAGCAATGGGAACAAGCATCTGGGGAAATATCCATAGAAGATATACATTTTGCTGACTTTTAAGATAACATCTGGAGAAGGCAATGGCAACCCACTCCAATACTCTTGCCTGACAAATCCCATGGATGGAGGAGCCTGGTAGGCTGCAGTCCATGGGGTCGCTAGGAGTCAGACACGACTGAGCAACTTCACTTTCACTTTTCACTTTAACGCTTTGGAGAAGGAAATGGCAACCCACTGCAGTGTTCTTGCCTGGAGAATCCCAGGGACGGGGAGCCTGGTGGACTGCCATCTATGGGGTCACGCAGAGTCGGACACAACTGAAGCGACTTAGCAGCAGCAAGATAACATCTGTGAGGGGGGAAAAATACTATTCTCCCATTGAAAAACTACTTCTGATCACTTTTATAGGTGTTTTTTTTTTAGGCCGTGGGGTCACAGTAATGAAGAAAACAAATGAACTTCTCTCATGGAACTTAGATTAGAGTGAGAAGAATATAAAAAGTGTTAGACTAATACGCAAAGGATTACAGTTTTAATAAATACTCTAAGAATGGAGTGCCTTAGGATAAAAAAAGAGAATAATAAATATATAAGATGGACAGGGCAAAGAAAGGATTATGTCTATTTCCAGAGATGAAGAAATTTTAAAACTATCATTGTACAAATTTGCATAGTTTAATAATAGATATGGAAAAAATCTACATTTTCTGTGTTCACACCCAGTATTTTTTTTTTAACTTATCTATTCTCTGTCAGGAAAGATAGTATTTTAAACTATTAAACATAGGTCTTTTTCCAACTCATAAATCTTTGCACAATTGATTATTTCCACTATCCGGTGAACAAAGCATCCTATATTTGTTGCCTTAGGAAAGGGGTGATAAAGTGGAAGCCAAGAACATCTGAGTCTAACATAGTTTGGTGTTATAAAACTTCAGTCTATGAAACAATCCCTGTGAGCAATAACAAGTCTCTTACTGAGACTAGAAAATTTGCTAGTTATGAAGTGATAGAAGACAAAAAAGCTGAAACATAGAATAAAGGGTGAAAGCAAAAACTAATAAGTAAACAGAATTTTCAGGTCAAATCAGATAAACGTGGAGGATCCAAGGTCATTAGAAACATGTCCCCCAGTTCCATGAAGAATCTGAATATTGGTTTAAGAAAAAAAAAAAGCAGGGCAAGGATTACTACATAGCATGCCTGGATAGAAGTTTTGGGAATGATCTTAACAAAATTCTGTTGAACCACAGGAGAAAATAGGACAGGATATTTCCACTTACCTAAGAGTAGTGAAAGAACTTACACAGCAACATGGGCTTGTATCATAGAACTTCTGTTGATTCTAGAATAGCTAAGGCTGACTAAGGTAGAGACCAAAAGGAATAATTAAACCCAAGAGACAAGATTCATGAAACTAGATATGTAAATCTCAATCAATACCAGTGTCTTTGAATGATGTTGACAGCATGCAAAACTGTCTCCCACTTGACTCAACATTAATCTTCTGATAATTTTGATGCAATCAAGGGAAAGTTTCTGATGCACAGGCAAAATGGTTTTTTTAAGAGAATTTAAGATTTATGAAAAAATAAAATACTCATTTTGCACACTGATTTCACACTATACAATTTGAAACTACGGCAAGTACAACTGCCATATTTAGATATGATATTTAGATGTTTGAATCACACATTTTTTTACTTGTATGCATTTATTCATATTAAAGGAATTCATTAGGCTTTAGACTTTATAGTTTTTATTTTATTTTAGAGAAGTGTAAACCATTAATTCTTCTTATCTGAGGAAATCATGATGGAAGTTGTTGCATTTTTGTGTTATACAGAGCTGGATTTGAATACAGTCTCTGCCTTGCACTCAGATGAACTAAACTTTAGTTTTCATATCTATATGAGGAAGAGAAAAAACATCTATACTTCAGATATATTTCCGGTTATAGAAATTAGAAAAATATATTAAATAACAAATATTTAATAAAAAGCTGCTTAATCTTTTCAAAGTTTGTGGATGAGTCTATAATCTTTTATGAATTTGATAAATCTGATGTCTGTATGTGACCTGCATATCTGAATTTTTTCAAAATATTTTTCTTCTTTGCTACTTTTGATAGGTAGTAAGCAGCCATTTGGGAATAAACTATCACTATCTTGAAAATGATAGTATTTTTAGACTCAAGGAACATGCAGTTGCCTTTGGTAACTCAAGTCACATATGTTATGAGTGTGGGAGGAATTTTATAATCAGAATAATCATCCATTACATGAAAGACAAAGCTTATAGTTTTCAAAATGAAAACACACACACACATTGAAATCAAAGAAAATAGCTTTCATAACTAGAAAAAAAAGATAAGGGCTGATATTATTTCTCAGTTTATTCCATGATTTAAATGTTTCCCTTAATCATTGATAATGACATTCAAGTGGTTTAATTCTATTCAACAGTTGAAATAATAATTAGACCCATGACCCACTCTTTACATCCATACATAAAATAGTATGAAAACTGTATAAAATAAAGAGAAAATCATTAGGCTATCTCTTTTTTCCTCCTTGAACTGTTTTGTCATCATTTGGCTATTATGAGGACATATTCATTTGCTCACAGATCATAATTTTTAAGTAACAACAGCTAAACATTCTAGCTAAGAACAGATGGAAAGTCAAATTAATACAAAACTGGTTAAAATGGATGGAAACAACTTAATGTTAACTGTCAGTGTAAACTCAGTACCCACAAAATAAAACAAAAAGTCTGTATTCTTAGTAAATCTATTAATTTTAAATTAAAATTATATGTTTGATATTAAAAGTATCCTAAATATATAATATAATTTATACTATAAATAAATAAGAGCCTTATAAATGATTGCATGTTATGGGGGATAAGAAGTGGTAAAATATTAGGAGAGGTAAGTATCAAAAACAAAACACCCTTTAAAATGTAAGAAATAGTTAACAAGGAAAAGGGAAGCACAGAGAAATCACGTTTAACTGTAATTTGGAGATCTGAAGTATGTGGGAACATTTTAGTTAAGGGAGTTAAAGAGATATGTCAAAATAGAGATGTATAAACCAAAATAGATGGATGTTTAGAGGATACAATAGTACAGAAAATATACCAGGAACTATCATAGAAACAAAGACTTAGTCTTATGAAAGCAGAATGAATCAAGCAATAGTTTATACAACTTACTGGGTACTATCAGTCCTGCTGCTAAAGATCAGTTACATCTCCATGAAAGAGACTTAACATATTTTGAAATGTCTCTGGGTGAACCAGTCTTCTTAATAAACAGCAAGAAAATAAGTCTATGATGCACAAAATATTTCTATCTTGTCAATAAATTAAGAATTTGTAACTTCTTGCATCTAAGTCCAAATTCATTCTCTCAAACAGAACCAAACTATATGCAGATACAAGAGCATTCATGTTTGGTAAGTGACGGAAAAAGAAACAAGATGTTTTGAGTCAAAATCCATTGTTAAATATTTTAATTTCTTTTTCTCAGAAATAGGGCCTCTATCATAGGATAGTGGCCATCTCAGGTCCTGCTTGGGGGGAAAAGAGTGAAAGGAGAACTCATGAGATAACATGATAGAAGGCAAGAGTATTTATTGATAAGCCCAACAGTAAACCTGTAGCTGAGTTTTAGGAAATCTGAATACATTATCCCTATAGATATTGTTATAAATGGTGGTTGGGTATTTTTCATTGATTTCAACAATCAAAGGCTTAATGAATCCCTGGGCTGTGGGGAGAGTGCCAGGAATGGAACTTCTCAGAGAATAGAGAAACTAAGTATATTCATTAATCACAAACCAAAATATAAGTTCTGCTGCTAAAAATAATAGTGAAATTAACTGTGTGTGTGTGTGCACTCGCACACGCCATGTTCAGTTCAGTTCAGTCACTCAGTTGTGTTTGACCCTTTGCAACCTGATGAACCGCAGCATGCCAGGCCTCCCTGTCCATCACCGATTCCCAGAGTCCACCCAAACCCATGTCCATCGATTCGGTGATGCCATCCAACACCATGTTCAGTCATGGCCAACTCTTTGCGACCATTATCAGTTTTCTGTTAATTACTGACTATATACATCTTCATCGATTAGTCTTAATACCAAACTACTAGTTACTATTTGCATTTTAAACAATGCCCAAAGAACACCACTTGGAATATCATCTGACTCAAGTAGAGGACCATCCAGTTTCTACATTTTTTGCTTGGTTGGAAATCTAAACTTTCCTGCTTTAGTTTCTGAAATTTGAAATACAGTTAGCAATACAGTATTGGATCGAATACAGTTAACAATATTCTTGGAGTTTTTCTGTCCCTCACTTCTCAGGGACATGATGAAATACAGTGGAACATGAGTTTAGCTGATCACAAGCTGTGTAATTGGACAGGATATTTAACCTCTGGGAGCCTCAAATCCATTATCTGTTAGTCATGCCTGTCTCAAGAGAGCAGTTTGAGGATTTAATGTAAATGTCACATAGAGTTCCTTGATCCTTTCTTAATGGTAGTTGTAATTATTATCATCACATTTCTTGTTGTTTTTGCTGTTAATAACATGGGGTCTGAACTTGTCTAGTCTAAACTCCCTACTTTATGTCTTGAAGAGCCTGCAGGTCAGGGCTCTGTTCTCCCTGATACTTCCTGCTTAACTGGTTTCTGATGTTTTGCCTTTCTTCCTCTGGTATTCTGTCTCCTTCCCCCTCAATGTATAGAGTTACAGATACCAAATGAGCCTTGCCCCCTCACCTATCACCTTCTCATCACATTGAGCTTCTCCAGTGCTCTGTTGTCGTAGAGTTTGGGGTTCTGGATCCAACCAGTCATTTCAGTGAATGAGGCCCTGACCCAGGCATTAACTGTGATATGCTCCCATGTGAGATGAAGATTTTAATTCTGGCTGTTCTTACACACACGTGTGTGTGTATATAGATATATGCAGAAAAATAAAAATATATGCAGATATATTTTTCATCTTACAGAAAAATTCAAATGAACTTTTTGGCCAACTCGGTATTTTAAAATTGTACTTTTATTATTTTGAATCCAATACTTTGGCCACCTGATGCGAAGAGCTGACTCCTTGGAAAGGACCCTGATGCTGGGAAAGATTGAGGGCAGGAGGAGAAGGGGATGACAGAGGATGAGACGGTTGGATGACATCACTGACTCAGTGGACATGGATCTGGGTGGACTCTGGGAGCTGGTGATGGACAGGGAGGCCTGGCGTGCTGCAGTTCATGGGGTCTCAAAGAGTCGGACACGACTGAGCAACTGAACTGAAATAAATGTTTTTAAACACAATATTCAACTAAATGATATGAGAATAATCTGTTCTCACTTCTGTGCATAAAAACTTAAATTCCATAATAACTATTCAATCATAGATTTCTCTTTTCTGCTAACTTTAAAGGTTAACCATAACCCACCCCCCACCACCACCAATGTGTGCATGCGGCAGCAACATCACTTTGAAAACCAGAGAGAGGGAAAAACAAAGTGAAGTCTTAAAAAAAATTTTTTTTTCCCAGCTTGTTCCAGTGAATTCGTTTTTATCAAGTCAAAATCCTAAGGAAACTGACTCTGAACACCTGATTACAATTTTGACTCATTATGGCCCTTTGAAATATTTGATTCCAGAAAGGTAATATGTCATAATACAGCCTGTAAAACCACATTCAAATATTGTTTAGGTTGCCAATATTTCTCTTGCTTTTTAGTGCTTGGGGAAAAAAATAAAGTAAAAGTAGCATTATGAGGATTTTTCTCCCTGTTTTTAAGTTCTATATTTATTTGGTAAGAAACCTCACCAAAGCAAATGATTTCTTTCATCCACATTCAAACCATCCTCCAAAGTTTTCATCAAATGAATGTCTTGAACAGCATCTCACATAGCCTCTCTTTTTTTTGCTTAAAGTGGTTCCATGTGGCAGCACAAAATACAGAGTTTAATTTTAAAAGGAGGCAATAGGATATTGGCATCAGCCAATTGTTGTTGATGTCAAGAGAGAAAATGCCTATTACTGAAAGACCCTAAAGGTGATTTGTGAATTCCATCTGTGGTCCAAAAAAGGATATATATCCTGATGCCATTATCAACAAGAGTAAACAAGTTCCAAAGATTAGGTAAAATCAGCACTTGAGCCCTCAAGACTTCAAAAGACTTTCTAGGATGAACTGAAAACAAGGACAGAAAGCCTGCTTTTTTAAAAAAAAAAAAAAGCAGTATACAGTCATTTAGGTTAACCTTAAAATGAGGTGACACACATATACTGAATTTAGAAAGATGGCACTGACGATCTGACATACAGAGCAGCAAAGGAGACACAGATGTAAAGGACAGACTTTTGGACTCAGTGGGAGATGGAGAGGGTGCGGTGATTTGAGAGAATAGCCTTGAAACATATACGTGACCATAAGTAAAACAGATGACCCTGAAAGTTCCTTGCATGAAGCAGTGCAGCAAAGCCAGTGCTCTGAGACAACCTAGAGGGATAGGGTGGGGAGGTAGGTTGAAGGGGGTTCAGGATTAGGAGTGGGGGGGAACACATGTATACCTATACAACTGATTCATGTGGCTGTATGGCAAAAACCATCACAATATTGTAAAGTAATTATCCTCCAATTAAAATAAATAAACTTAAAAAAAAAGAAAATGAGATTATAAATACTAAAACGCATCTCCAAATATAATTTTCTTCATGAAGAAAATTCAGAATCCATCTGGAAAGATTTCACAAGAAAATTACTGTTATTACATGAAAGAGTGAAGAAATTTAGTATATAGTATGTTGGTAGTTCTGGAGAAGGCAATGGCACCCCACTCCAGTACTCTTGCCTGGGAAATCCCATGGACAGAGGAGCCTGGTGGGCTGCAGTTCATGGGGTTGCTAAGAGTTGGACACGATTGAGCTACTTCACTTTCACTTTTCAGTTTCATGCATTGGAGAAGGAAATGGCAACCCACTCCAGTGTTCTTGCCTGAAGAATCCTATGGACGGGGGAGTCTGGTGGGCTGCCATCTATGGGGTTGCACAGAGTCAGACAGGACTGAAGCGACTTAGTAGTAGTAGTGTGTTGGTAGTTCACTAAACAAAACATGCATAGTACCATTCTGATACATACTTTCTGTGATGCTTTATGGGGAAAAGCCCTGTAGAAAAGCGCCTTATGAGATGTTCTTACACATGGGTGGGTAGAACTGTAAAAGCACTGTGACAGTAGGAGACTGGACCTGGTATTGGCTTTTGTTAATCTCGTCAATGGCATATGATACAACCTATTGAAATAGTTCTATACAACATGACCAATGCACAGTCAATGTTATTGTAGAAGGAGGGGTATGGGCATTAAAAAATTCCCAGATGATTTCAATAAGTATTTGACTTAAGAATTGCTGAAATATTCCTAATTTAGCAAAAGACATTTCAGAGCTAAAATACTGTGCCTTCATTTTAAACTCCTTCCTGACTACTTCTAAACATTTTTGGCAGATTGAATTAAGTAAAAGAAAACTAATATAAAGACATCTTCCTCAAGAAATATCCATTCCAGTAGAGAAGGTCTACTTCTGCTTTATGAACTATAACAAAGCCTTTGACTGTGTGGATCACAACAAACTATGGAAAATTCTTCAAGAGATGGGAATACCAAACCACCTGACCTGCCTCCTGAGAAATCTGTATACGGGTCAGGAAGCAACCGCTAGAACTGGACATGGAACAACAGACTGGTTTCAAATAGGAAAAGGAGTATGTCAACGCTGTATATTGTCACCCTGCTTATTTAACTTATATGCAGAGTACATCATGAGAAATGCTGGACTGGAGGAAGCACAAGCTGGAATCAAGATTCCTGGGAGAAATATCAATAACCTCAGATATGCAGATGATACTACCCTCATGACAGAAAGCTAAGAAGAACTAAAGAACCTCTTGATGAAATTGAAAGAGGAGAGTGAAAAAGCTGGCTTAAAGCTCAACATTCAGAAAACTAAGATCATGGCATCTGGTCCCCTCACTTCATGGCAAATAGATGGGGAAAAAATGGAAATACTGACAGATTTTATCTTCTTGGACTCAAAAATTACTGCAAATGTTGACTGTAGCCATGAAATTAAAAGATGCTTGCTCCTTGGAAGAAAAGTTATGACCAATCCAGGCATCATATTAGAAAGCTGAGACATTACTTTGCCAACAAAGGTCCATCTAGTCAAAGCTATGGTTTTTCCAGTACTCATGTATGGATGTCAGAGTTAGACTATACAGAAAGCTAAGCACCTAAGAATTGATGCTTTTGAACTGTGGTGTTGGAGAAGACACGTCAGAGTCCTTTGGACTGCAAGGAGATCCAACCAGTCCATCTTGAAGGAAATCAGTCCTAAATATTCATTGGAAGGACTGATGCTTAAGCTGAAATTCCAATATTTTAATCACCTGATTTGAAGAACTGACTCATTTGAAAAAACCCTGATTCTGGGAAAGATTGGAGGTGGGAGGAGAAGGGGATGACAGAGGATGAGATGGCTGGATGGCATCACCAACTCAATGGACATGAGTTTGAGTAAACACCAGGAGTTGGTGATGGACAGGGAGGCCTGGTGTGCTATAGTCCATGGGATCGCCAAGAGTCAGACACGACAGAGCAAATGAACTGACTGACTGAGAGAGGATATGTTGCCAACACAAACTTGGCATTAAGCATTTCAAAGTGCTTACTAGAAATGAGTGGAGTTTCTGTGCAAAAGTCTATGAGAGTGAGAAAAAATTACTCTTTCCACATTAAGTGTGGGAAGGTTTCATAAAGATGTAACTATTGAAATAAATTTTGATGAATAAATAGATTTTTACAGATGGAGAAGAGAGAATATGAGTTTACTGCCAAACTATTTAAATGGAAAATTTTAAATAGGTATGAAGCATTTCTCTGATTCAGAAGTTCTGAATTACTGAAAAAGAAGGGAAGAGATGAGCAGAAAAAACAAAGTTAGCAAATACTATATGTCCTGATGATGAACCGAAATTAACTTTTCCAATTCTCCTTTAATATGACAGGGAGGCCTGGTGTGCTGCAGTCCGTGGAGTCACAAAGAGTTGGACATTACTGAGCCGAATCGAACCAAACTGAACCGAACTGAAGGAATAGACATAATCTCAAGAAGCTCATGAATATTAACAACAACAAAAAAAACTGCAGATGCCAAGAATTACATTATGTCTGGAAAACAAATGGTCTAAACTTTCTATATATCATATGTATACACTATTGATGTTGCAAAATTTAGTCCAAGAAACTGAACAAGCTATACAAGTAATGAGATTAAACAAGATTTTAATCCACTTACAATTATTTGAAACTAAAGAACTTGAAATATATTTTCTTATTTTCTTGGTAAAGCTTAAACAAAACATGGGGAAGATTCTATAGTATTTTAAGATAAATTTGAGTTATACAAAATTCAATAATACTTTATCATGCATGTAAGTCTAGATTTTTAGTTCAGTGTGTAAAAACAAGAAAATCAAAGACAGAGAAGAGAGGCAGAGATATAAAAGTTCTATGGAACTATAGAAACTAAGCATGTTTTCCTATACTGTCTTTGATAGAAATTGAATGCATTGAAGAGGAAATGGAATTTAAATTGAATTTTATATGATGAAGGAGAAAAGAAGGGAGAATATTACTGAGACAAAATAAGTGCATTGAAACATAAGATTGTGAAACAGCAATATTCTAATAAAAATTGTTAAAAAGTAAGTGCACTGATGCTCAGTCACTAGGTCATATCTGACTCTTTGGGATGCCACAGACTGTACCCTGCCAGGCTCCTCTATCCATGAAATTTCCCAAGCAAGAATATTGGAGTGGGTTACCATTTCCTACTCCAAGGGATCTTTCCGACCCAGGGATCAAACCTCCTGTCTTGTATCTCCTGCATTGGAGGTAGATTCTTAACCACTGCACAACATGGGAAGCCAGGAGCTTTAGTAACATTAAAGAATGGTGAAAAATTCATCACTCTTAGAACAGGGTGAAGAAATGGTGAAATATAAAGGTGAATTTATAATTAGGCCAAATATTAGGAAGACTTAAACACCAAAAATTTAGGCATGGTCTTCCTGAGTAGCACAGAAGGTAAAGCATCTGCCTGCAATGCAGGAGACCTAGGTTCAATCCCTGGGTTGGGAAGATCCCCTGGAGAAAGAAATGACTACCCACTCCAGTATTCTTGCCTGAGAAATCCCATGCACAGAGGAGCCTGGCGGGGTACGGTCCATGGAGTCACAAAAAGTCAGACATGACTAAGCGAGTTACACACACACACACATCTATGGAACGGAGCTTATACATGAACACCATTCTTTTATTTGAGTTTAAGAAATATAATGTTGATGGCAGTGAGAAGGATGGATTGAGCTTCAGCAAGAACAGTCAAAATACCTATAGCAAAACTCCAGGTGAGAAACTAGGAGGGATTAGTCTAAAATCCCACAGTAGCAAATGGAAAAAGTTATCTGTTGGGGACTGAATTAAAGAGACCTCCTGAAAAAGCAATTCTCTAGGAATGTTTAAAGTGTGACAGTCACTCAGTAATTTCCGCCTCTTTGTGACCCCGTGAACTGTAGACCAGCAGGCCCCTCTGTCCATGGAATTCTCCAGGCAAGAATACTGGAGTGGGTAGCTCTTCCCTTATCCAGGGGATCTTCCTAACCCAGGGATTGAACCCAGGTCTCCTGCATTGCAGATGGACTGTTTTAATCTGAGCCACCAGAGAAGTACGTTTTAAAATAAGCTAATTAACAGTGATTGATATCTTTCATGTCTACTCAGATGGCTCAGCAATAAAGAATCTACCTGCAATGCAGGATATACAAAAGACACAGATTGGATCTCTGGGTCAGGAAGATCCCTTGGAGGAGGAAACAGCAACCCACTCCAGTATTCTTTCCTGAGAAATCCCAGGGACAGAGGAGCCTGGCAGGCTACAGACCATGGGGTCACAGTCAGACACAGCTGAGCACAGGGCACACACATGCACATGGCTTCCTAGAATATTATTTTAGGAAAGAAAGTAAAGTATATTTTGCTCAACCATCTCCCAATACACAATCTTCTCTAAAACAGTAAGACAAGCACACTTGTAAAAAACAAAGTTCTACTTGAGACATTCAGCAACAATTTCTTCTAGTTTTTCTTCTATGATGGGCAATATATTATTTTTCACATGTTTATTCTTTCCTTAATTTTCAGGCACTATATTGCATACCTGTAGAATGTCTCTGTGTTTCCTGACTTTTTTCAAATTCCTTTTTAGTGTACTAATTACAGTGGAAACTGATATAAATATAACTTGGTATTATTTTTCAGTAAAAGTCAAGTATCTAAAAAAAACACAACAACTACAAAGGAACAGCAGATTTAACATTCTTGTACAATTAGGCTAGAGAATAACTATCCTCATATAAAAATAACTGAAATGTAAAATTGTTTTTATGGAATGAGTAATCATATAATGAGTTTTACTTTATGCATTCTTAGATTGGATCAACATATGAAATTCCTTTCATGGTGATAAGAAATTAGTTAAGGATGGGAAATTTTCTAAACCAACCAAATTGGATTAATGAAGATGGATAGGATAGATCTGAGTTGTGAACTTATAGTCAGTTAAATTTTTACTGACAGTAAAATATCAATTTGTTCATTGCATTGTAGATCGGATGTTAAAATCATCCACAGCTACATAGATTCTTTAGCCATGGTTCATTAAAATAATTTTATAATTGATTGGATTTTTATTGTGGCAAACCTATAATAAACCATATACAACAGAAGAAATGAGGCTATTCTGTATTTTTTTCTACAACCATATTCATATACACAAACCAAAATGTAAATTTTAAATCTTTAACAACTTGTACTTTTATCCATCCTTTTTGTTTTTACAGTGATCCTCAATCACTGTATCCTTGTACCATAACCTGTAGATAGTTTACTTGTATTTGGAATGGAGGAGGAAATTCAGGTTAAATCACATTTTGTTCATTTTATTAACTTTGTAACAGCAGTTATTAGAGGTGATTCCGGCAGTTTAAGCCAAAACATGTAGAAATATATTATTTTGCTTTCGGTCCTATAAACAATGGGAAGATATGGGATGGTTTTGCTGCTGCTGCTGCTGCTGCTAAGTCTCTTCAATCATGTCCTTCTCTGTGTGACCCCATAGATGGCAGCCCACCAGGCTCCTCTGTCCATGGGATTCTCCAGGCAAGAATACTGGAGTGGATTGCTATTTCCTTCTCCAGTGCATGCATGCATGCAAAGTCGCTTCAGTCATGTCCAACTCTGTGTGACCCTAGGGACAGCAGCCCACCAGGCTCCTCTGTCCATGGGATTCTCTAGTCATGAATACTGGAATGGGTTGCCATTTCCTTCTCCATGAAATGGTTTTAAGCCTTGGTAAAATCATATTTGTAATTTTGAATGAGAACAGTGGTGACAAATATGAATTAGAAAAGGTTGGGTAAAATAGAGGGATAATTTAAGAGGCTATTTCAATGAAGGGAACACGAAAAGATAAAGGACTGAACAATATAGCATTAATATGAATTAAGAAAGTAGAAAAATAATTAAAATTATTTGAAAGATATTATCAATGTAACTTGATTATATGGGCTACCTGAGTGAAAGGCTAACTTACCTGACAATAGCCTTAATAAGGCTTACAGGAGATGGTACAGATTTAGTGAAAAACATAATCAGTCACCTTTTAAAAAATTCCACAATGAATTATAAAAACAAAAGACAGGAGAGAATATTGAGCTTTATTCCTCAAAATATGATCTGTGGAGATGCAGCCCCGGCATTCCTTGGGAGTTAGAAAATGTGAAAGACAGAGGACAGAATTTCTAAAAAAACATAAACTTTATCTAGTAGGACGTTCACAAAAAATGAGAACAAATGCCATACACTACTCAAAGACAACATGAGAACAGAGATTCCAGAACTTATCCAGGAAGGTTATGAATAGGTAGCAGAGTAATATGAATAAATTCACATGGGACATATATACTTTAGTGATATTTCTATATAACAAACACAAAGAAAACAAAATGACCACCAAGCAGATGAAAACATTTAAAGTAATACACTTTTCAATGAAGGTATTTATACTCCAACATAATTGTGTTAAAAGAACTACTACAAAATGTCCCAAAGGGGATGGAAAATCAGATATAGGGTCTTATTTTTTAATAACGGAAATAAATACATCTTTAATACAGTTCAGTTCAGTCACTCAGTCATGTCTGACTCTTTGCGACCCCATGGACTCCAGCACGCCAGGCCTCCCTGTCCATCACCAACTCCCAGAGTGTACTCAAACTCATGACCATCGAGTGGGTGATGCCATCCAACCATCTCATCCTCTGTTGCCCCCTTCTCCTCCTGCCTTCAGTCTTTCCCAGCATCAGGATCTTTTCCAATGTGTCAGTTCTTCACATCAGGTAGCCAAAGTATTCAAGCTTCAGCTTCAATCCTTCCAAATAGCAACATTCTTCATTAAAAAGAAAAAAATACTGAGGAAAAAATAAACAATAAAAAAATTGCCAATAGTTTTCTATTTTTTCTGTCATTACATTTTTTATTTAAACATCCTCCACTGAACATGTATTAATTATACAATAACAATAATGTTCATTCAAAAACAAATATTGGCAATTCACATTTGTTTGAACACCTTTAAAAAATAATCCAGAGTTTCAGTTAATTTTCATGATGATTGTGTAAGGGAGAAAATGTATTAACATTTTCTATTCTTTTCCATTTCCATGTGGATTTTATTTTCTTGCCTGAGTGCTTTGGCTATATCTTACAATACTGTTTTGAATAGAAGTGGCAAGAGTTGCAATCCCTGTCTTGTTCATCATTTTAGAGAAAAGCTTTTGACTTTTCACTGTTGAGTATGATGTGTGCTTGTCATATATTGTGGTAACTTTATTGAGGCACATTCCTTCTATAGCTACCTTGTTGAGACTTTTCATCATAAATGGCTGTTAAATTTTGTCAGAAGTTTTTTCTGCATCAAATGTGATCATGATTTTATCCTTCATTTATTATTGTGGTTTATTACTTTGCTTAATATGTAGATTTTGAACCATCACTGTCTCTCTGAAATAAATACCATTTGATCATGGTGTATGATCCTTTAATTTCTTCTTTAAAAATACCTATGAATATCTGCCCTATGCTATTCACATGGGGCTTCAGAAATCAATTGAAAATTATTATAAAAGTATATTGATAATTTATTTCTTACACTCACACAAATTAATGACTATATTTTATCAGACATGGTAGTCTTCCTAAAAACCATCAACTGTTTTCAGCTTATGTGTACATTCTCTCTTCTCCTCCCCTCACTCCTCTCACCAGTATAACTAAAAGGACAAGAGGAAACACGTTAGACAAAAGGGATAAATAGTAAAAAAAATCACACACACAAACTGGTAGTTTATCATTGATCATTATATTTGATTTTAAATCCTACACTTGATATGCTTAATTCAGACTGAATATTTATATCGTGTGACAAACTGCACAACATATTTCACTCATTTCAGTACCTGTATTTCTGTCATTCCTAAATTCAACAAACAAAATTTTACCCCAGCTTTGTTGGAAACTATTTGTTCAAGCCAAAGTATAAAATGTGTACTCACTAGATTATATCGAAATCAGACACACTGACTTCCTGGAAAATTACCATACATACAATGCTGTATTTAAAACAAAAATGAAAAACAGACTTAAACCATCACACTGCTAAATGCACATATTCCTCAAAATAGTAAAAACAGATACTATTATTACTTTTTAAAAATGCTTGGTTGAAACACTTTAACCTATGTACGGAGAAAGTCTGAGGAAGGCTAACCTGATTAATACGAGTACAAATAAAAGTCCTCCAGTAGGAAGCAGAGGAATTCAGGGAACAGAAAACCCAGACATAAAAAATGTGCTCTATACCAGCATTTGTCGATGTGTTGACATTTCTGACATTAATGCTATACAGTGCAATGCCCTGGACATGTCTACTACTTAAAACAAACAAATCAGTTATCTCCAAAGACTGTCTCTCTTTCCAACTCATACTGTGCTCCAGTTAATGTAAAATATGCTGTGGTATAATTTTTTTATGAAATAATTTCTCAGTGAACTAGTATAGAAGCACCTTAATGAGATTCTTGAAACAGATGGGGATATTTTAACTGCTCTCACCCCTTTTTCTTGAACAAAATACTTTGTAATTAGTGATGTGGTAAAATATTCTTTTTGAAAGGCTAGGAACTGAATGCATTTTCAGGCTATCATGGGAAAACCCATGATACACAAGAGATCCATGAAGCAAGGTTTTTGTTTTTGTTTTGTGTGTTTCTTGAAACACATTTTCTTTGCAGTGGACATTTTTAAAAGCCACAAGTAATTTCCTACACTCCATCCTGTTATTTCTGTGTAATTTTAGGAGGATATCTTAGTTAACAATAGTTGCGAATTAAATGGAGAGGGGGTTCTTCTGTTAATTTCCTTTTTGTCTCACTCCCTGGTTTTCTTTCAAAGAGATCTTTTCATTCTTTCATTCTTTTTTTGGGGGGGGGGGGTTTATGTGTTTTTTCTATTTATCTTTCCCAACTTTTATTTTCTAACCAAAATGTGCAGAGTAACATAATCCTTATAGCAGAAATCTCTTTCTCTGCTTAGATGTACAGATGATATGCTCTACAAAAAAATGTAGCAGCAAAAGGCAAGAAGGTAAATTTTAAAATATTCTGTTTTCCACATGACTATCAGTAATGGAGTCCCTCTGACACAGGTCTAAATATTTTAACATATTCTAACTAAAGTGATATATCACAATTTTATTCCATAAGAAAATGTTTCCCTCTGTTGCTTAGAAATGCATATTTATGGGAATTTACTA
Organism: Budorcas taxicolor; assembly: GCF_023091745.1. Classification (NCBI taxonomy): domain Eukaryota; kingdom Metazoa; phylum Chordata; class Mammalia; order Artiodactyla; family Bovidae; genus Budorcas; species Budorcas taxicolor. Next base: position 63,054,914 of record NC_068923.1, on the reverse strand, counting down.
TTCTTAGATTGTCCACAATAAAAACATTGAAAACAAAAAAAATTATTTATGTTTTTGTTTATTTCTCTTGTATACTGCATTTGATTATTGATGATATCCTTATGTTTCACTGGATTAGCTTTATAATTTTTTTCCCCACAGACATATTGCCTTGAGTAGTCCCCCAAGTTTATTTAGCCAGTCCTATAACAAAGTAAGCCATTATTATTCTTTCATTTTCTATGACCTCTGACTCTGGTGGTCCAACCTTCAGTCATGGTCTGAGCTCTCCAAACACAGTCTTCTCAGTTCTCCTTGTTCTTGAACAAGCTCCTTTTTCAGTTGGAAAGCAGAGATTCCATGCTCTTAGATTTATCTTCAACATAAATTTTCACAGGATTTCTCCACTCTTCCCAGTACTGGCACTGCCAAATCCCTATTTTTGGACTTTGGGTTCCTAAGGACTTTATTTTCCTTTAGGGATTTTCACCATATATTTGTCATTTGTTCATCTTTCTTTGTCAAATTGTAGCTCAAATCTTCCTGAACATCGGTCAAGAAAATATATCAAAGGTCAGCAGAATAGAGTTGATGAGCCAGCTCTTCCTTACCAAGGATAAAAAATCTCAAACAGTATCAACAATGCAAACCAGAACCAAAGTGGTTCAGAAACTAGTTTATGGTTTCTACAGCCACTATTCAAAAGTCAAGTGGTGCTATTTCAAGAGCAATGAGGACTAGAAAATCAATGTGCTTTATTAGTCCTCTCCACTGGCTGTGAGTTTCTTGAAATAACGGTTCTGTAATCCATCTAAATATCCCTCCTGCAACCAAAATAAAACCCCAAAACTGTGCTTGGGATATGCTGCTGCTGCTGTTACTTCAGTAGTGTCCAACTGTGCCACCCCATAGACTGCAGCCTACCAGGGTTCTCTGTCCATGGGATTTTCCAGGCAAGAGTACTGGAGTGGGTTGCCATTGCTTGGGATATAGAAGATGCTATATAAATCACTCTTTTTTGAAAAATTTCATTTTAAAAATAGAGACATAGCCACTCACTGAACCTCAATTAAATGACCAATTAAAGAGAAAATTCTTCAGAAAAGCCTAATTATTAACTATCTGCATGTATTTGAATTAGATCTACTTCATTGAACTTCTCTTCTCAATCGATGAGAAATTTCCAGAAAAGAGCTCTGTAATGTATTTCAGTGTTGAGCCTTATGTGATACTTTAATTATGATAGGAAAAAAGAGTTCAGTAATTCAAATAGTATCCCGAATAATTTGTTTTACAACCATATAAGCATGTATATTTTTCTACTTCATGATAGGTTTAATTAATATTTAATCATTTAAAAATTTTATTCAGTCAATGTAACTTCTCCTGACGGCTTCCACTAAGGAAATATTTCCTGTCTCTTCCAAGAAAGATTTTAAGAATTTTCACCTGAAATGTTTTCTGGGTCATGTAAATGCATAACCCTGGAAGAAATATTTTCTGTGATTTCCTTCAAAACAATAGCATATAAATTCGCTGTGTCGCAAGGAAGCTTGGAAGCTCTCCTAATGATAGCTGTCATGTTAGTGGGCTGAGGATTTTTGGATAAAGAAGCCAGATGCAGTAAGTTAAACTTTAAGAAAAATAATACTAAATTTTTTTATGCCGAAGCTTTGACATCTGCTTGAAATAAAAACAAGAATTATTCTAAAAATTAAAGTGATTGGATCTGCCATTTCCTTTTTTCTTAAAAAGTATGTTTCAATGTCATTGTTAAGAATGAAATTCATAAAAAGAAAGCTATTATCAAATATGGTAAATGCTATATGGTAGCAATATTGTTTAATGCCAATTAATTCTTTTATGCATTAAAAGTTATTCCTCTACACACACACACACACATATGTATATAATATTTAAAAGCTTATATAAAGGAAGAAAACAGCTAGTTGCTTAAGGAAAGAATATATGAAGTTACGGAAAAAAAGCCCAACCTAATATCTTTTTATTTGGGGAATATTTTTGCTACTTTTTTTTCTTGAGGTGAAGTCACTCAGTCGTGTCCGACTCTTTGCAACACCGTGGACTGTAACCTACTAGGGCTTCTCTGTCCATGGGATTCTCCAGGCAAGAATATTGCAGCGGGTTGCCATTTCCTTCTCCGGAGGATCTTCCTTACCCAGGGATCAAACCCAGGTCTCCTGCTTTGGAGGCAGACACTTTAACCTCTGAGCTACCAGGGATTCTCATGTTGTTACTTAGGAATCAGTCTCTTTCTCCTACTGTTATTGTAGAGTGTTATTTCATCATGTATAAAATTTGTAAGCCAAAATTTAGAAAAAGGAAACGTGATTGTGTTTCCAAAAGTCCTGTAATGTAGTATTTTATAAGAAACAGGACATTTTTCTGCTAATCTGGAATAAGGTAATTTAGTATTTGTAGAGGGCAAACTGTGCCAAAACTTTAACTAGACTTTTTAAGTTGCACATTACAACTAAGACTAAGTTGTGTATGATTAGTGTTAGTACTGTCCTGCTCTTTTGAGACCCTATGAACTGTAGCCGGCCAGGCTCCTCTGTTCATGGGATTTTCCAGGTAAGATTATTAGAGTAGACTGCCATTTCCTTCTCTAGAGGATATTCCTGACCCAGGAAACAAACCCACATCTTCTGCATTGCAGGTGGATTGCAGTGCACTGAGCCATCTGGGAAGCCCCTTGTATATAATTAGTGTTCCTAGTTTATACAATCAGGAAATTGCTATAGTATAGATTTAAGTATCGCTCACAGTTCAAAAAAAAGGAAACTCTGATTTGAACACAACATTTAAAATTTGCCTACCCTCTCTTATTCTTGTTCTTTATTTGGAATCTATTTCAAAGGATCCAGCATGAAAAAATGAAACCTCATTATCAGATTTTCAAGTACTCAGAAAAATAGTGCACATTCACTTTACTTTGGCTACCTAATCAGAATTTATCTGTATGTAATCAGTTACTCTGAATGGAGTCATTTTTCGTTTTTAGAAATGCTTTCCTAAATTAGGACCATAATATCTTACACTGGCAATCATAAACACAACTTACTAAGCCTTACTAAGCAGTTGTGATCTGTGAGACTCGGTGAGCCTTTTGAAATAGTTGAGTTACCATTTTATCACATGTACAGTTGACTAACAGTCCTGATCATGCATACCTGTGTGTAGTGCTAATGTGTTTGAGGATTGTAACCTAGTGTGGCACTTGTGTTTTAGTTTCTTTATATCCCAGAGGTGGCATACATGCGCTCAGTCGTGTCTTTGTGACCCCATGGACTGTAGCCTGCCAGGCTCCTCTGTCCATGGGATTTCCCAGACAAGAATATCAGAATGGGTTGCCATTTCCTTCTCCGGGGGATCATCCTGACCCAATCTCCATCTCCTGTGTCTCCTGCATTGGCAGGTGGATTCTTTACTGTTGTGCCACCTGGGAAGCCCCTTATATTCCTGAATCCCAACTTAATTTTCTTTCTGCCTGGCATCTGCTACTATCAATTTCATGTTTTGAGTCTCCTAAAAACTATCTATTTCTCAATGTTTAGTTTTCCTTAATATCTCTCACCAGTGTATGGGATATTATTCTCACTAATATCGTCCATTTATAACCTCATACATTTCTCCTTTTCTATTTTTCTATTGCCATTTGTGGTCTAGGACCATATAATACCTCACCCATCACTTCTCTAGAGGACTACTTCTAGACTTTATCCTCATCAATCATTTACACTGCTGTCAGAGATATTCCAAGCTGATATTATATAATTCCCCTGCTTTAATCCATACGGTGATTCCCCATTGTCTTCAAAATAAAGTGAAATTTACTTAATATGGGCTATGAGAACATTCATGAAATAGGTGCCCCTTACTCACAGCAGCCCTCCAAATTTTTTCAGCAGTTTTCTATTCTCCCATTCTTTATGTTCTATTTCTTTTGGCAAGAGAAAAATTTTCCATCCTTTTCAAAGTTCAAATTAAGCAACTTCTCTTTTTGGTCTTTTCTGAATTCTGTAGAGAATCGACCTGACTTTTATGCATCATTGTACCCATGATAAATGTCCAGAATATTTTGGTTATTAAGATCTCTCAGCTCGTTTATATAGGTGCACAAATGACATATTTTTCCAAACAAATGCACCCCTGGTTAAGCTACGTCAAAATGTACTCCTAGATAATGCCTCTCTTAAAAATATTTTAGCATTATACCACAATTGCTGTTATTATGGTTAAAGGGAGAAATTTTTTTAATCTCAGTAATGTTTATGTTAAAACTAATTTATGGGACTTTTAAAATATTAATTGAAGTACAGTTGATGTATAATATTTTATATTACAGATGTACAAAATAGTAATTCACAATTTGAAAGCTTTTACTCCATCTATAATTATTATAAAATATTAATTATATTCCTTGTGCTATAAGATAAGCTACAAGGATATATTTTACATCTAATAGTTTGTACCTTTTAGTCCCCTACTTCTATATTGCCCCTCTCCACTTCCTTATCCCCACTGATAATCAGTAATTTGTTTCTCTATATTTGTGGTCTCCTGGTTGTTATATTCACTAGCCTGTTGTGCTTTAGATTTCACATATGAGTGACACCATACACTATTTATCTTTCTCTGTATAATCCATGTTGCTGCAAATGGCAAAATTCATTGTTTTTTTTTAATAGCTGCTTAATATTCCATTGTGTGTGTGTGTGTATGTGTGTGTATACAGAAGATATGGAGATACATGGCACTTAGGTTGCTTCTATATCTTGGAAATTGTAAATGATGCTGCTGTGAACATTAGGGTGTATGAATCTTTTTGAATTAGGGCTTTGTTTTTCAGCTGTACCCCTCGGAGTGGAATTGCTGGGTCATCTGGTAGTATTTTGTTGAGAATCCTTCATATTGTCCTCAGTGGCTGTTCCAATTTTCATTCCCACTATGACGGTTCCCTTTACTCTGTAACTTCCATACAAATTTTAGGATTTTTCTTATATTTCTGTTAAGAATGTCACTATAATTTTGATAGGAATTTATATGTCTAAATTATTTTGACTTTTCATACTATGGCCATTTAAAAAAATTTCCCCCAATGTGTTACTTCTGCATTAAGGATAGCTTTAAAGAGAAGCAGATGGTTTGGAGCTGACTTTCACGTAAGTTTTCTCTCCCTGTCTCTTGGTGGGTATAGTTTTCTTCAAGACTGTTTAAAATTGGGATAGAAAAAAATAAGAAAATGGCTTCATGCATTGGAATCTAGGGGTGTTACTCTCTCACCTCCCTGGGAATATATAATCTCTCCAAAATGCCCCCTTTCTTTGCTCCGGTAATATAGGGAGAGCTCCACAGGCTGATGAATCAGCAGAGGAAGAAGTTTAGAAGAAAATATTAAAAACAAGAGGTTTTATCTTTTTAAAGATATTCCCAAAATGTATTAGTAGTTCTCTTTTGGTGAAGCAATACTCTTCTCTCTTACAGGTAAGAAATAAAAGAAAATAGATATCCTTTGGTCAGTTAATACTGGTCACCTAGGGTCCATGACAAACATGCTTTAATAGAATTGAAAGAATCTCCCAAAGAGTTAGTTTTGTCATTCTTTAATTTCTATAATTAGAAGATTCAGACAGTGTCAACTGACAAATGGCTACCTTCTGGCAAATTTTACTAGTTAGAAATGTTCAGTTCAGTTCAGTTGCTCAGTTGTGTCCAACTCTTTGCGACCCCATGGACTCCACCACACCAGGCCTCCCTGTCTATCACCAACTCCCAGAATTTACCCAAACTCATGGCCACTGATTCGATGATGCCATCTCATCCTCTGTCGCCCCCTTCTCCTCCTGCTCTCAATCTTTCCCAGCATTAGGGTCTTTTCCAGTGAGTAAGCTCTTCACATCAGGTGGCCAAAGTATTAGAGTTTCACCTTCAACATCAGTCCTTCCAATGAACACCCAGGACTGATCTCCTTTAGGATGGACTTGTTGGATCTCCTTGCAGTCCAAGGGACTCTCAAGAGTCTTCTCCAACACCACAGTTCCAAAGTATCAATTCTTCAGTGCTCAGCTTTCTTTACAGTCCAACTCTCACACCCACACATGACTACTGGAAAATCCATGGCCTTGACTGTTTAGAAGTGTTCAGTCCAGTTCAGTCACTCAGTCGTATCCGACTCTTTGCAACCCCATGAATTGCAGCACGCCAGGCTTCCCTGTCTATCACCAACTCCTGGAGTTCACTCAGACTCACATCCATCGAGTCAGTGATGCCACCCAGCCATCTCATCCTCTGTCTTCCCCTTCTCCTCCTGCTCCCAATCCCTCCCAGCATCAGAGTATTTTCCAATGAGTCAACTCTTCGCATGAGGTGGCCAAAGTTCTAGATGTTCAGCTTCAGTACCATTCCTTCCAAAGAACACCCAGAGCTGATCTCCTTCAGAATGGACTGGTTGGATCTCCTTGCCGTCCAAGGGACTCTCAAGAGTCTTCTCCAACACCGCAGTTCAAAAGCATTAATTCTTTGGTGCTAAGCCTCCTTCACAGTGCAACTCTCACATCCATACATGACTACTGGAAAAACCATAGCCTTGTGGCCCTCAAATATCAGGTTTTATTTTATGTGTCCTTTTTCATATGGGTTATTTAAATCAGTCAATTTGAGTATTAATTTATCCTCTACTCTCCATATTTCTAAAATTCCAGAGCTGAATTGATTCATAAGTCAGCCTGTTAACATGGCATCCACTCTTGAAAAGGTCTTTTCACACATTCCTTTCTCTGGTATGGAATTGCTTATGCATGTGAAACCTGCCTTTTAGACTCATTCTTTCTTCACTGGAAAATGCATCAGATGGAGAATATTTTTCAGTAGATTTCTGAAATGAAGCTGCCACTGATACTTTTGTAATGGGTCTCTTAGTGTACCCTGAAGATTAGTTTTCCCACATGCATTCAAAGGCTAATTTAGGCCTCAAATTTCATACCTATGGTCAGGTGTCCAAACGTATTCAACTAATCAACCCAAGGCCAACTTGATCATATGATGAGAGGATGTTATCTCTTGTGCCTATGTATAAGCTACTTGAATACAAGGATAACCCCTTAAACTGCTCCCCTGTGGTCACAAATAATAAATGCCATTTCACCCAGCTGCTGTAGCACTGTCTATAACTAAAATCAAGAACCTCACAAATTAGTCCTCTGGGACACACAAATCATCTACTCTACCGGCCGGCATTTAGGCTTAAAAGCACAACAAAAACAACAAATAAAATGTCGCATTTCTTGATGTCCAAAGATTGTAAATATGGAAAGCCTCTTTTTCATAGTATCCTAAATATTTCCTCAGAAATATCTGCTTGCTAATAAATATATCAGTACATACATATATATGTATATCTTAGCACATATGTACATATGTTACACATATATATATATCAATAATTGTACCTAAACAGTTCAAAGTCAAGTTGAAGCAAGTCACAAACTAACACTTTGATAAAGTTCATGTGTTTCCATAAACTGATGCCTTATAAAATAGCCATTCACCAGTAAAAACAAAACAAAACCCTCTCACTTTTGGACAAGGTGTCATCTGTTATCAGTTCAGTTCAGTTCATTTCAGTCACTCAGTCGTGTCTGACTCTGCAATCCCATGAATCACAGCATGCCAGGCCGCCCTCTCCATCACCAACTCCCAGAGTTCACACAAATTACATCCATTGAGTCAGTGATGCCATCCAGCCATCTCATCCTCTGTTGTCCCCTTCACCTCCTGCCCCTAATCCCTCTCAGCATCAGAGTCTTTTCCAATCAGTCAGCTCTTTGCATCAGGTGGCCAAAGTATTGGAGTTTCAGCTTTAGCATCATTCCTTTCAAAGAACACCCAGGGCTGATCTCCTTCAGAATGGACTGGCCAACCAGTCCCTTGCAGTCCAAGAGACTCTCAAGAGTCTTCTCCAACACCACAGTTCAAAAGTGTCAGTTCTTCGGTGCTCAGCTTTCTTCACAGTCCAACTCTCACATCCATACATGACCACTGGAAAAACCATAGCCTTGACTAGATGGATCTTTGTTGGCAAAATAATGTCTCTGCTTTTCAATATGCTATCTAGGTTGGTCATAACTTTCCTTCCAAGGAGTAAGTGTCTTTTATTTCATGACTGCAGTCACCATCTGCAGTGATTTTGGAGCCCCCAAAAATAAAGTCTGACACTGTTTCCCCTGTTTCTCCATCTATTACCCATGAAGTGATGGGACCAGATGCCATGATCTTCATTTTCTGAATGTTGAGCTTTAAGCCAACCTTTTCACTCTCCTCTTTCACTTTCATCAAGAGGCTTTTTAGTTCCTCTTCACACTCTGCCTTAAGGGTGATGTCATCTGCATATCTGAGTTTATTGATATTTCTCCTGGCAATCTCGATTCCAGCTTGTGCTTCTTCCAGCCCAGTGTTTCTCATGATGTACTCTGCATATAATTTAAATAAGCAGTGTATAGCCTTGACATACTCCTTTTCCTATTTGGAACCAGTCTGTTGTTCCATGTCCAGTTCTAACTGTTGCTTCCTGACCTGCATATAAGTTTCTCAAGAGGCAGGTCAGGTGATCTGGTATTCCCATCTCTCGAAGAATTTTTCACAGTTCATTGTGATCCACACTGTCAAAGGCTTTGGCATATTCAATAAAGCAGAAATAGAAATAGATGTTGTTTCTGGAACTCTTTTGCTTTTCCATGATCCAGCAGATGTTGGCAATTTGATCTCTGGTTCCTCTGCCTTTTTTAAAACCAGCTTGAACAACTGGAAGTTCACGGTTCATGTATTACTGAAGCCTAGCTTGGAGAATTTTGAGCATTACTTTCCTAGCATGTGAGATGAGTGCAATTGTGTGGTAGTTTGAGCATTCTTTGGCATTGCCTTTCTTTGAGATTGGAATGAAAACTGCCCTTTTCCAGTCCTGTGGCCACTGCTGAGTTCTCAAAATTTTCTGGCATATTGAGTGCAGCACTTTCACAGCATCATCTTTCAGGATTTGAAACAGCTCCACTGGAATTCCATCACCTCCACTAGCTTTGTTTATAGTGATGCTTTCTAAGGCCCACTTGACTTCACATTCCAGAATGTCTGGCTTAGGTGAGTGATCACACCATCGTGATTATCTTGGTCATGAAGATCTTTTTTATTTTTAATATAAATTAATTTATTTTAACTGGAGGTTAATTACTTTACATTATTGTATTGGTTTTGCCATACATCAATATGAATCTGCCACAGGTATGCACATGTCCCCCATCCTGAACCCCCCTCGCTCCTCCCTCCCCATACCATCCCTCTGGGTCATCTCAGTGCACCAGCCCCAAGCACCCAGTATCATGTATTGAACCTGGACTGGTGACTCGTTTCATATATGATGATGTTGGGGATTACGAGCGAAATGACACAGAACAAGACACACACAAGAGACAGACGACATGCACACTCCGGCCGGAGGAAGAGAACTAGGCAAAAAAACTAATTGCCGTTTATTATAAAAGCCCCCTAGGCAGAATTCCAGACTTCATGAATAAGCCTTTTCAGCACAGCACAGGTGCATACATGTTATTGTATAGCAAAGGGGAGTAAAATCCTAGTCTACTGCAGAGTCTGTACAAAGCCCTCTATTCCTTCTTTATCACAAGAAGGGAATGCGCCCTCGTTTTCAAGGGACCATTAAACTCAAGGCTGTGTCCAGACTCTTTGGCAGAATGCCTCATTTGCAAGGACGTCCAGCCCTAGCAGAGAGGCTCGTTTGCAGGCACATCTCTGCTACCCTATTAACCTTTCAGATATTATACATGTTTCAATGCCATTCTCCCAAATCATCCCACCCACTCCCTCTCCCACATAATGATAACCCTGTATGTGAGACAGCAAAAGAGACACAGATGTATGAAGATCATTTTTGTACAGTTCTTCTGTGTATTCTTGCCACCTCTTCTTAATATCTTCTGCTTCTGTTAGGCCCATACAATTTCTGTCCTTCATCGAGCCCATCTTTGCATGAAATGTTCTCTTGGTATCTCTAATTTTCTTGAAGAGATATCTAGTCTTTCCCATTCTGTTCTTTCGCTCTATTTCTTTGTATTGATCATTGAGGAAGGCTTTCTTATCTCTTCTTGCTATTCTTTGGAACTCTGCATTCAGATGCTTATATCTTTCCTTTTCCCCTTTTCTTTTCACTTTTCTTTTCACAGATATTTATAAGGCCTCCCCAGACAGCCATTTTGCTTTTTCGCATTGTCATCTTTTATAGTTAGCTGTTAAGTCGGTAACTGTTAAGACAACAGTTCAAATCTAAAAAGGGGCAGTGCAGCTTTGAATATATTATCTGCTTTAATAAACCATCACTGAAACTTAAACTCCATGGATCAAGACCCCACCATAAATTTCCATTCTTACTCTACTATCAAATCCCTTTCATTCAAGGTTTTTTTTTTTTTTTTCAGTCTTAAGTTCAATATACCAGATGCGAACATTTCCCCTGAGTTAAACCTTTACCCCTTTCTGCCCTAGAACTATAGACCTTACACAGAGCAATTGAGAACTCAGGGTTTTCTGCATGGATAAGTGTAACAGGTCCCAAAGACAAAGAAATAAGTTAATTCCCTTCTGTTGCAGAATGAAAAAAAAAAAAATAGCATGATATTTTCAGCCTAAAACCACCTATTTAAGAAAGTTGTCATTAATATAACTTATAACACGTGTCAAAGGTAGTCACCCAATAACAAGGAGGTTATATCATTAATATTACTGTTAGCCTTTTGTGATGTATTCCTTGGCACAGATCAGACCTGTGTATGCTGTGTTTTCTACATATTTTTTCCTGTTTTCCTTCCAAATCTTTCCACACTGAGGTTAAAGAGAGGAACCCAGTTCATGCAGAAAATCAGTGTGAGTCAATTCTAAAGAAGAATCTAGAACAATTCACCCCTTTACTCCTTAATGTAAAAATTCACCCCAGTACAAAGAGTAATATTCCTTTTCTTTTATGCTCAAGACAGCATATATTCAACATTAGCTGTGCAATTTAATGTCCTTAATAAGCTAGCAATATGGCAGAAATATTAATAGCATGTACACTAGTAATTATAATAAATGAAGTGCATGCAATAAAATGTATACTTGAAACACACTGGCATGGTAGTTAATAGAAGCAGGGTGAGGGTGGTTAGGGAAAGTTGGTTTGGAGAAGAAGCCTAAAACATTTGGTTTCCATGTGATTCTACCTCATATCCTGCATTTCTCTGAACCAAATGTGATTTTTAAGTAACATAGTTAGTAGAGAAATATTGATTTTGTTTGTTTTTTTCATAGTTCTTTTTGTTTTAGTGACAAGAAGAAAAGAGCAACATATGTTTGACAAAATAAAATCAATAACTCTAAAAATTAACTTACTTTTTCCAATAACAGAATTAGGCATACACATAAATAATGTATTTTGTAGTATGAAAGAGAGAAATGTGTGTTGTAGGAAAACACAATTTACTGAAGGCAGCTTAGGCAGCTGTGAGAAATGCCCAGTGGCATTGAGAATAAAGTATAGTGGATTTGGTGGGATCCATACTTCATTTTGATACAGAAAGTGTGTAAATTCAAGGCCTACTTTAGGGATGAGAAGCATCGCCTTTCTTTTATTATTCATTTTTTAGGGAAGTCTGGATAATTTGCACTCACCTATCAAATGTAATGGGCTTCACCAGTGGCTCAGCAGTAAAGAATCTGCCTGACAATGCAGGAGACCCTAGTTTGATCCCTGGGTTGGGAAGACTCTCTGGAGAAGGAAATGGCAACCCACTCCAGTATTCTTGCCTAGAAAATCCCAGGGACAGAGGAGGCTGGCAGACTAAGGTTTCTGGAGTCTCAGAAGAGACAGACATGACTTAGTGACTAAACAACAACAATCAAATATAATGCTTCTTTTCATGGATAAGTAGTATTTAAATTTGATCATAGTTTATGTCATCCATTTTTAAAACAAAATGTCGATAAAATTTCTTTCCTTAGGAAGAGTTTATAAAAATGTGCTCTTTCTATACTACCTCAGAACTTAAAAATGTCGGGGAAAATATATATTTCTAACTTAAGTCTAAATTCCTTAAGTATAAATTGTCTTAATTGTTAAGTTCTGAGTTGAGTGAAACTACTTTTATACCTCATTAGAGAAATGCTTAAATCCCAAGTAAACTGTCACCCAAGCAAACTGTCAGTTTGGATATTTTTAACTGATTACATAGAGAATCATGTTTCATTTCACTCTCCCTCTGGCCAAGAAACATTTGCAAGGTTTTTGTAAAATGTGAGTATACTTAACTACCTAATACATAACACTGAATGAATGTAGACATTATTCTGCTTGAGTGAAAACATCACAATCTGAACCAACAAGGCCCAACAATTTGTTTTAAAAGAAGTGTCTCTTTTGTGTTCAATAAATGGGAAAACATTCACTATCTTTCTCATTCTATATAATTATAGCAGATGGTAACGTTTTTCTTTAGATTGAGAACTTGGCATTTTACATGTTTAATTTGGCTCAAGATACAGCATTTATAGAACTGCATTCCAAGCAGTGATTTTCTAAAAGATTCCCTATTGAATCTGAATGTAATTATGTTAAATATTCCACCCAGAAATTACAACCCTAACCCTAAAGGTTATTCTTTGGGCATAAAATAAAAACATAGGTTCATTTTTTCTGCTATATTTTCTAGGCCACAGAGAAGAAGTCTATAAATTACTACTCCAGGGTAATAACTGACTTAAAATTTGAATATAAATACAATTAGCTTTAACACTCCAAATGATATATTAAGCTTATAAATTATGGGTTTTCCCTTTGTGTATTGATTAATGTCAAGGTTGTTCCTGTATGACTGGAGGCTAAAGGCCTACAATAGATGCAGGGAAAGAAAGAAGAAGCAATTTGGAATATTTCAATCAAGTATTTCTCTGCTTTTGCTCTTTTTCAGTTTTTAATGAAGGAGCCTGTGCCACTCTCACAACTGATACCAATCAGTAAATCACTCCTGAGTTTTAGAAGAATTTTTCATCAAGGCTTATACAGAGAGAAGAAACCAGACCAGCTTAAAAGTCACCCTTTCCCTCAGGTAACCAGAAACTGTACCAAATGAACAGCTTACTGTGGCATTTGGAGTCAATATCTAATCTACAAGAAATTAGCAGGCTTACTCAATGCAACTTGATATGCAGGAGAGGAGTTCGTCTTGAGACTAGGCCTAACGAGTTTGGCTAATATTTATCACTGTTGTGAGGAATGTGTGCTGACTATAAGAGCAAGAACCAGGAAAAAAGCAATTTTAAGAAAGAGCAAATGGCAATTGCAGAGTCTGGATTCAAGTTTGGGATCAAGTGTTCAACATGAAGTGAAAAATGCACAGAACACTTGAATGTTCAGCAAAAGTAGTACTCCACTTCAGATAAAAAAAAAAGTGAACAGAATAAAAGAAAGCTTTTATTGAGACTAGTTAGCTGTATGTTAGATGAGGGTCTTTAAGAGGATGAATATGACCGCATAAAAATGAAGTACATCAGGAAAAGCAAGGGTCATAAATGAGCTAAATGTTTCAGTGAGAATAAAGAGCAGAGAACAAAGAGGAGAAAACTGATTCTCTTTGCCTCTGGGATACACAATTTATGGACTGCTTTCCTATACAGAATGGTTTAAGAAATTATTACAGTCAATATTTCCATAAAGAAGCTCATCAGTATAAGACAGTTCCTACATCAAATTGACCACTGGCAGCCAAGTACAATTTGAAAGCCTCTGATTAGATGGTGAACATAACTCTTGGTCTGCTCTCATTAACAACAGTAAGAAAAGCCAATATTAAATATGTAAGACATACAAATCTATGAAAACGGCAGAAGTAAAACTAAACAACAACAAAACCCTGGCAATATCAATTTTTTGGCAAGGAAAAAAAGGACATCTCTTTCATCTGTGGTAATAATGTAAAATGGTAAACTGCTTTGGAAGATAATCTGACAGTACCTTACAAATCTAACCATAGTCAGACCATTCAATCAAGCAATTGTGCTCCTAGATGTTTACTCAACTGACTTGAAAATGTATGTCTGAACAAAAACCTACCTGCCTTTTTATTTCAGCTTTATTCATAATCATCAAAACCTGTAAACCAGGAAAATGTTCTTCAACAAATAAATGGGTACAAAACTGTGGTCCATCCATTCAGTGGATTATTTAGTGATAAAATGAAATAATCGATCAAGTCACACAAAGACATGGATAAATATCAAATGCCTATTATGAAGTGAAATAAGTCATTCTGAAAGTGCTTTACAGTGTCTAATCGCATTTATAGCAGGGAAAGGCAAAACTATGTAGACAGTAAATGAATCTGTAGTTTTCCATTACTTACCAGTTATTTTGATAGAATACCAATGGCACAAGCAACAAAAGAAAAAAAGCTATATTGGACATCAAAACTGAAAACTCAGTTTACAAAGGATACTAACAAGAACTATTGTTCTTCGACACCAAAGGAAAAGACAGACCATGGAATGCAGAAAATGTTTTCAAATTATGTAGCTAAACAAGTGTTGGGTAGGCAGTCTCATGTGTGCAGTCTTCCAATAGCAACTGAGACCCATAAAAATGGGCCTTATGCTTGGAACGCTTACTTGCGATAATTAGCCCACACAGCCTGTGCTGGTTTATCAGCTTATGTGGGAATATATTTCCCTATTTAGTGATCAATATTCTTTTATAACTTCCCTGGTAGCTCAGACGGTAAAGCTTCTGCCTACAAATGCAGGAGACTCAGGTTCAATCGCTGGGTTGGGAAGATCTCCCGGAGAAGGAAATGGCAACCCACTCCAGTATTCTTGCCTGGAAAATCCCACGGATGGAGGAGCCTGGGAGGCTGTAGTCCATGGGGCCGCAAAGAGTCGGACACGACTGAGCAACTTCACTCACTCACTCACTCGTTCTTTTACAGTCTAACTCTCACATCCATACATGACTACTGGAAAAATGATAGCTTTGACTAGATGGACCTTTTTTGGCAAAGTACTGTCTCTGCTTTTTAATATGCCATCTAGGTTGGTCATAATTTTTCTTCCAAGGATTAAGTGCCTTTTAATTTCATGGCTGCAATCACCATCTGCAGTGATTTTGGAGCCCCAAAAAATAAAGACTGTCACTGTTTCCACTGTTTCTCTATCTATTTGCCATGAAGTGATGGGGCCAGATGCTATGATTTTAGTTTTCTGAATGTTGAGTTTTAACCCAACTTTTTCACTCTCCTCTTTCACTTTCATCAGGAGGCTCTTTAGCTCTTCTTCACTCTTCTGCCATAAGGGTGATGTCATCTGCATATCTGAGGTTATTGATATTTCTCTCTGAAATCTTGATTCTAGCTTGTGCTTCATCTAGCCCAGCATTTTTCATGATGTACTCTGCATATAAGTTAAATAAGCAGGGTGACAATATACAGCCTTGACGTACTCCTTTCCCTATTTTGAACAAGTCTGTTGTTTCATGTCCAGTTCAAACTGTTGCTTCCTGACCTGTATACAGATTTCTCAGGAGGCAGGTCAGGTGGTCTGGTATTCCCATCTCTTTCAGGATTTTCCACAGTTTATTGTGATCCACACAGTGAAAGGCTTTTGCATAGTCAATAAAGCAGAAGTAGATGTTTTTCTGGAACTCTCTTGCTTTTTTGATGATCCAACGAATGTTGGTAATTTGATATCTGGTCTATAAAATAATTTTTCTAGTAGTAATGTATGGATGTGAGAGTTGGACTATAAAGAAAGCTGAGCACTGAAGTGTTGATGCTTTTGAACTGTGGTGTTGGAGAAGACTCGAGAGTCCCTTTGACTGCAAGGAGATCCAACCAGTCCATCCTAAAGGAAATCAGTCCTGAATATTCATTGGAAGAACTGATGCTGAAGCTGAAAGTCCAATACTTTGACCATCTGATGCGAAGAACTGACTCATTGTAAAAGACCCTGATGCTGGTAAAGATTGAAGATTGGAGGAAAAGGGGATGACAGAGGAGGAGATGGTTGGATGGCATCACTGACTCAGTGGACATGAGTTTGAGTAAACTCTGGGAGTTGGTGATGGACAGGGAGGCCTGGCATGCTGCGGCTCATGGGGTCACAAAGAGTCAGACACGACTGAGCAACGGACCTGAGCTGATTCTTTTATAGTTGGTCAAAACATGTGCATTGTATGGTAATGTCCAATTGTTATACCTGTCCTTTGATGGGAGGTGACAGGGTCTTTCTACTGCAGTATGAGAGGGATGTATGTCACAAAAGAGCTCTACTGAAGCTGATCTTGCTCGGTCTCTTCTCCATGTAAGAAAAGCATTGTTTCCTCCAGTGCTTGACTGTGTTGTGTTTTCCTTGGGACTCTGACAGCAACATTCAGCGGGCAGAAGAATTTAAAGTCCTCCTCTGGCCTGGATGGGAGGGGAGTTTGGGGGAGTGGGGAGATACATCTATATGTACGACTGAGTCCCTTTGCTTTCCACCTGAACTATCACAACATTCTTAATTAGCTAAACTCCAATATAAAAAAATGTTTTTTTAAAACAATAAAGCCCTCCCCTGGGATTAGTAATGAGTGTACAATATTCTGCTTGATGTAAGAAATGTGTGTATAGTTATATTAAATATCTTCACAATAATAAAGAAAACCATGTTTAAAAAATCAGAGAAAGGATATGAATAGACATTTCTTCAGAAAGCATATATAAAGGGATATTAAGCACCTATAAAGGGGCTTAACATCATAAGCCATCAGAAAACAAATGTAAATCAAAATCACAATGATATACTTCTACACACATACTGTGATGCTCATCATAAAAAAGAAATAAAACATTTTTAAGGGAAAAAAAGTGTTGAGATGATGTGAGAAAACTGAAGCACTTATGTCCTGCTAGTGGAAATATAAAATAGTGCAGTTGCATTGGAAATAGTCTGGAAGTTTCTTAAAAACATAGTGTTATCATATTACTAAGCATGTATTCTCTTAGAGGAAGAGGAATCAGAGATCAAGTTGCCAACATTCACTGGATCATAGAGAAAAGTAGGGAATTCCAGAAAAACATCCACCTCTCTTTCATCAACGGTGCCAAAGCCTTTGACTGTATAGATCATAATAAACTGTGAAAAGCTCTTAAAGTAATGGGAATACCAGACCATATTACCTGTCTCCTGAGAAACCTGTATGCCCTCTATGGAACAACTGATTGGTTCAAGATTGAGAAAGGATTATGACAGGGCTGTCTGTTGTCACCCTGTTCGTTTAATCTGTATGCTGAGCACATCATGAAAAATGCTGGGCTAGAAGTGTTACAAGCTGAAATCAAGATAGTTTGGAGAAACATCAACAACCTCAGACATGTGGATAATACCACTGTAGTGGCAGAAGCCAAAGAGAAACTAAAGAGCTTCTTGATGAAGTTGAAGGAGGAGAGTGACAGAGTTGGCTTAAAATTAAATATTTAAAAAACTAAGATTGTGGCATCTGGCTCCATTACTTCATGGCAAATAGAGGGGGGGAAATGTGAAGGTAGTGACAGATTTCCTCTTCTTGGGCTCTAAAATCACTGCAGATGCTGACTGCAGCCATGAAATCAAAAGACGTTTGCTTCTTGGCAGGAAAGCTATGACAAACCTAGACAGTGTGTTGAAAAGCAAAGACATTGCTCTGCTGACAAAGGTACTTATAGTCAAAGCTATGATCTTCCCAGTGGTCACATTCGGTTGTGAGAGCTGGATCGTAAAGAAAGCAGAGTGATGAAGAATAGATGCCTTAGAACTGTGGTGCTGGAGAAGATTCCTGAGAGTCCCTTGAAGAGCAAGGAGTTCAAACCAGTCAACCTTAAGTGAAATCAACCCTGAATACTCATTGGAAGGACTGATGCTGAAGTCCAGTATTTCAGTCATCTGATGTGAACAGACGACTCATTGGAAAAGTCCCTGATGCTGGGAAACATAGAGGGCAGAAGGAGAAGAGGTATCAAAGGATGAGATGGCTGGATCACCGATGTAATGGATATGAATTTGGGTAAACCCCGGGAGATGGTGAGGGACAGAGAGGCCTGTTATGCTACAGTCCATGGGGTCACAAAGAGTTGAACATGACTGGGTGACTGAATAGCAATAACATTCTCATAGAGAAATTAAAACGTATAACACACACACACACACACACACACACACACACACACATTTTCCTAGCACCATCATGTACAGTAGCAAAAATGTGGAAACAATCCAAATGTTCAACAGATTAATAGTTAAGTAAAATATGATATATTCATACAGTTGAATATTATTTGACCATTAAAAGAAATGAGAAAAATAAAATTGCAATTTCCAGCCTGGCATGTAAGATACTTAGAAGTTACCTTCCATTCTAACAATAAGTAAAAAGCTGAACAAGCAGAAAGAAACAGCTCTTCTTAGATCAATAAGTAAAGTGAGGTCACAGGGCAAACTGCTGTCCCTAAGTTAGAGACACCTGCAAGGAATACAGATAATCACAGTTTACCAGAATAGAAATCCATAAGTGGAAATAGCCATGAGAACCAGTGCCAGGGCAGAGAAACTTAACCAAGAACTGATGAAATGCTGGAGGCTCAATGTGGACAAGTATGAGATTAAAACTCAAACAGGACCCAGTCTTTGAGGGCATGCCCCCCAGCAATTTTGTGAATTTAACTTCCTGAAACTCTACGAAATTCTCACAGTGAATATTGCAGAAAAATCCCCTCATGCTTTCAGCAGGGGGAGAGGAAAAAGGGAAGCATTATGAAATACACCAGAGCACTCTGTCCTTAAGATCTGTCCTTAGGAGAAACTATTTAACCAGAGTATGGGTTTTATCATAGGCATGTCCTTTCTTCAAGGTCAGTTAGGCTAATTCCATGAAACCCTACCCATCGTGTCCCACCTAAGTGAAAGTGAAAGTGAAGTCACTCAGTCATGTCTGACTCTTTGCGATCCCTATGGACTGTAGCCTACCAGGCTCCTCTGTGGGAATTTCCAGGCAAGAATACTGGGGTGGGTTGCCATTCCCTTCTCCAGGAGATCTTCCTGACCCAGGGATTGAACCTGGGTCTCCTGCGCTGTAGGCAGACACTTTACCATCTGAGCCACCAGGGAAGTCATCCTGTCCCACCTAAGTGGGGGTTAAAAAAGAAATTTAAGATGAACATTAGGATGCAGGTAAGTTTGGAGCATATGCCCAGGAGTAGGACTGCTGGGTCATGTGGCAGTTCTTCTTTTACTTTTTAGGGAACTTCCATACTGTTCTCCTGTGATAGTGGAGACCGTGGAGTTCTACTGTGACAGTGGCTGTATCACATGGAAGCAACCTAGATGTCCATCAACAGAGGAATGGATTGTAGTCTAAGAACAGACACTGTATGATTTCTCTTTTTTTAATTTTGAGAAGGCATATCCTATGGCCCAGAATGTGGTTTACTCTGCTGAATGTTTCATCATAGCTTGAGAAAAATAGATATTCTATTGTGGTTGGATGAAATAATACATCCATATGAACTACAAATCAACTGATATGTCAGTTTCTGATAGATTTTCCAAAGTCTCCAACTATAATAGTGTATTATATATCTCTCTTTCCAGTTCTCTCAGCTTTTGCCTTATGTAGTTTGATATTCTGTTTTTAGGCACTTTTGCATTGCTGCTGCTGCTGCTAAGTCACTTCAGGCCTGTCTGACTCTGTGTGACCCCATAGAAGGCAGCCCACCAGGCTCCCCCATCCCTGGGATTCTCCAGGCGAGAACACAGGAGTGGGTTGCCATTTCCTTCTCCAATGCATGAAAGTGAAAAGTGAAAGTGAAGTATAACCACTTCAGCTTGTAACCACTTTACCTGCCTCCTGACAAATCTGTATGCAGGTCAGAGAAGCAACATTTAGAACTGGACGTGGAACAACAGACTGGTTCCAAATAGGGAAATGAGTACGTCAAGGCTGTATATTGTCACCCTACTTATTTAGCTTATATGCAGAGCACATGATGCAAAATGCTGGTCTAGATGAAGCACAAGGTGGAATCAAGATTATCAGGAGAAATGTCAATAACCTGAGATATGCAGATGACACCACCCTTGTGGCAGACAGTGAAGAAAAACTAAAAAGCCTCTTGATGAAAGTGAGAGTCAAAAAGCTGGCTTAAAACTCAACATTCAAAAAACTAAGATCATGGCATCCGGTTCCATTACTTCCTGGAAAATAGATGGGGAAACAATGGAAACAGTGATTTTATTTTCTTCGGCTCTAGAATCACTGCATATGGTGACTGCAGCCATGAAATTAAAAGACTTGCTCCTTGGAAGAAAAACTATGACCAACCTAGACAGCATTTTAAAAAGCAGACACATTACTTTGTTGACAAAGGTCCATCTAGTCAAGGCTATGTTTTTTTCCAGTGATCATGTATGGATGTGAGAGTTGGACTATAAAGAAAATTGAGCATTGAAGAATCGATGGTTTTGAACCATGGTCTTTGAGAAGACTCTTGAAAGTCCCTTGGACTGGAAGGAGATTCAATCAGTTCATCCTAAAGGAAATCAGTCCTGAATACTTATTGGAAGGACATATGCTGAAGCTGAAACTCCAATACTTTGGCCACGTGATGCAAAGAACTGATTCATTGGAATAGACCCTGATGATGGGAAAGATTGAAGGTCGGAGGAGAAGGGGATGACAGAGGATGAGATGGTTGGATGGCATCACCAACTCGATAGACATGAGTTTGAGAAAGCTCCAGGAGTTGGTGATAGACAGGAAAGCCAGGCGTGTTGCAGTCCATGGCGTCGCAGAGTTGGATACGACTGAATGACTGAACTGAACTACTTATGAAATAAACTTATAAAATATATATTCACTTATATTAAATTAATACACATGTAATTTTTACATTCGAATTAACATTCAAATTATAGCTGAAATTTTAATCTAAATCCTGAAGGTAAGGAGAGATTTTTAAAAGCATCTTCTCTAACATTTGAACTTTCTAAAAATATTCATATTTTATTTTTTAAAAAAGTGCACCCTGTAATTTAGAAATACTGGAATTTACACTGAAATTAAGGTGTTCATGAAATACTGCTACAAAAATTACAATAATGTCATTTACAATGGAAAATAATACTTTTTTTCTATGTCTTTTGAATCCTATAATTTTAGGATGACGGAGAATTAATCAGGAGCAATTTTAGGTGTTTAAGGATGTTTCCAGAACACGTCATTAATCCAATAATCAATTATAACAGAAACATAGGAGGCCATTAAAAGTTACAAAATTTTTTCTTTTTTTTGTACCTTATATTTCCTCTTTTTAGATTACTTGTTTAAATTTTGGGGACAGCTTTAACTCAGAGAAGCAGAATTGGGAAAGTATATATCCTATCCTTACACCAAGAAAAAAGCTAGACGAAAGTGAATTAATGACTTTTTGTAAATCCATCAGAGCACTGAGATCATAGGATAAACTAGTGAGGAGGAGCAGGGCTGTGCACTAGACCAACCACTCTAACAGGAAGAGGCTCAGAACTCCTGTGATGATCACAGGACCAAGAACTAGGCTCACAATGCTATCACAAAACAGGTTTAATCTGAAGTCCCAGATCCCAGGACCATGCTTACAGTAGAGAGTGAAAATAAGAGTGGAATGCAGCTGCAAGAGACAGATCTTAGTGGAAGAGTGGAAAGGGAAACTAAGCAGGCTGCAGAAATTAGAAAAACCCTCAGGCCAACTCACCCATCCTTATAGTGAAGGTTTGTATTCTTCTATTCAGGAGCCCAGCTGGGTTTAAACATTGTGGTTGCTATGGTTACCTTCAGAGCATCATAGCCTCCAGGGCTTTTGAGGGAAATGTCTGATTATAGGGGTAGGCACAGTACAAGCCAAGCCTGGAGCACCCTTTAGGGCCAGGAAGTGAGAAAATACTAAAAAGATAAATGGATGGTACATGAGGGACACAGGAGACAACTTAAAAGAGTGGCTGAGGCTGAAATGATTTGAGCAATAAAATAAATGATGGCAGCTGGGATATAAGCAAAAATTAGAAAAAATGAATGAATGAATAATTAAACAAACAAGAAAATAATTAAATGAGAATGAATAATCACATTAATATAAAAAGAAACAATTTTTTCTTGCAGAATAATTTTACTTAAAATTGGAAGAAACGAAGGAAATAAAAATTACCATTAAAACAGCATAATAATCTCTGCAGGCACAATACATTGAAGAATACCAAAATAAAACAGAGAAACCTTACGATGGACAATCTTTGCATCCACAGGTTATGTTTCACAAAATATTTATTAATCATTGTGGTGATTTTAACATAAGTCCACAAAATATTTGATACTTCTCCCTCCGGAAGGTGGGATTTAACATCTTTCTCTTGGGCATGGGCTGGCTTAGTGATTTGCTTCACACTGCAACCTTAGCAGTGGAAAAGCCTTATAGACACGAAGTTAATCAGTGATTAACAATAAACTCACCAGTGATACCTCATGTTGATATGCACCCCTCTAACACGATATAGTTTAGAAAGGCATATGACCTCTACAATTCTCTTCCCAAATCCATAACCCCAGTCCAATTAGGAGATAGCACCAGAAAACACAAAATTCACTGACATCCAATAAAATATTGGACTAACGCTCTTCAGAAGTGTCAAAGTCAAGAAAGATGTTGCATGATCTAGAAACTGTCACATATTGAAGAGTATTGCTGCTGCTGCTGCTAAGTCACTTCAGTCGTGTCCGATTCTGTGTGACCCCATAGACAACAGCCCACCAGGCTCCACCGTCCCTGGGATTCTCCAGGCAAGAACACCGGAGTGGGTTGCCATTTCCTTCTCCAATGCATGAAAGTGAAAAGTGAAAGTGAAGTCATTCAGTTGTGTCCGACTCTTGGCGACCCCATGAACTGCAGCCTACCAGGCTCCTTCATCCATGGGATTTTCCAGGCAAGAATACTGGAGTGGGGTGCCATTGCCTTCTCCATTGAAGGGTATTAGGAGATGTGATTGACAAATGCAACATGGGCCTTTGTATGGGACTCTGGAAAAGAAGAAGCCCACTAGTAGAAAAATTGACTCTAAATACAGTACCTAGTTTAGGTCATGAAATTGTATCACTGTTAATTTATCAGTTTTGATCTATTGTGTTAATGGTACATAGCCAACCTGTACTACCATTGCAATTCTTCCATGCACCTAAAATTATTTCTAAATGGAATCTGTACACGTTCTTTAATAAAATGAATTAATCATTCTTTTGATAATGTGGCTGCCTTGAAAATTCTTAACAGTGATTTCTCTGATAAATATAAACAGAAATCTTAATTCACAGAAGTCAACCCTTGTGCTCAAGGAGGTAGAGCTTCAGGAGGGATGAAAGTCTAGAAATCATAGGAAAATATCACCTGGAGTAGAAATTGTAAGTTCAAGGTAATTAATGCATTGCTGATGGTGGGTTACACCCTAAGTAGTGTCTGACACTTGCTACCCCGTGGACCATAGCCCTCCATGTTCCTTTGTCCATGCGATTTCACAGGCCAGAATACTGGAGTAGGTTGTCATTTCCTTCTCCAAATCAATGCATTACTTGCATACTAATCACTAAACATTAGAATGCACTAGCTATTTGAAAAATAATCAATATTTTTATGGAGTTATTTTTTTCATGAAAAGATATTCTCTAAAACCAGTTACTTTCAAGAAATCTTTTAAAGCCAAGGATATACTTTAGACTAAATATTACATGAAAAGAAAAACATTAATGTAAAATGTATGTATAATTTAATGTCTATTAATTAAAAAATACATTGTGATAAGCAGAATTCTAAGATCAGCTATAAGATTCTCTATACTTTAGAAAATATACACCTTTTCCTAGCTATTCAAAGAAATGCTAATCTGGGTGCCAGATGAGGAGATTTTGTAGATATAATTAATCTCCCAAGTTATTTGCCTTTAAATTAGGGAGATTATATTCACTGGGTCTTATCTATTGGGTGATCCTTGAAGAGATTGGGCTATCCTTGGAAGAGACTGTACCAGTTGTCCCATGTGGAGATTTGAAGCATAAAATGCTTTTGACTCAAGAAAGGTTATCTATTTCTAGCTTGGATGATGGAGGAGACAAAAAATGCTGATAGTCCACAATGACACAGGATTATTAAATCTACAGTTTACAAGGAAATGAGATCTGCAGAACAAGAGTGACTTGGGAGGGACTTCCCTGGTGGTCCAGTGGCTAAAACTCCAACACACAGGGGACTGAGTTCCATCCCTCTTTGGGAACTACACCCCATATGTCACAACTATGAGCTTGTATGCCATTACTAAGACCCAGTGTAGCCAAAATAAACAAATGTACATTTGATTTTGAAAAACTACTTGGGAAGTGGATTCTCCCCAGATACTCTGCATGGGAACTCAGCCTGGTCTACACATTGACTTCAGCCTTCAGCAGAGAAACCAGGCATTCCACACTGTTTATGATCTACAGAACTTAAGCAAATAAGTAGATGCTGTATGAAACCACAAAGTTCGTGGCAATTTGTTACACAGCAAAGGAAACAAACACAATAAATCTATGAGAATGAATCTGTATGGGAGCAAACACTTGATAAACAGGGTTCTTAGTGAAATTTCCAATCTTGTATCAACCTAAATAGCATTTTATATTTCTTTTCAGTTGCATCATTTTGAAAGAAATCCTGATTCAAATACATAAGAAGTTTTGAATGCTTACTATTTTAAATTAGTTTTTTAACAGTTCACATTGAAATTTTTATACTCATCAATTAAACTGATCTGAATGTTTTGGGGGAAAAAGAAGCAGCAGAATATTATTCCAAGCTTAGATCACTAAAAGTAATTTAACAATGCTCATATCATTTAAGCAGATACACATTTTATAGATATTACTGATATGCATCAATCAAAGTTTATAATAAGCAGTAAATCTATGTAGTTCAATACCATTTCCAATTATGCCTAAGTTTATTCTGCAAAATTTATTTTTATGTCATTATGAACTGAACTGTTATTTCTAAACTGGTGTCATCACTCAAGATGTTAAAAATCAATCAGGGGATCTGAAGAGTTTGGAGTCATTTTGAAGAAATGCATATCCTGATATTAAGCATCACATTGTATGATTATACAACATGAATGTACATCATGTATGGATATGAGAGTTGGACTATAAAGAAAGCTAAGTGCAGAAGAACTGATGCTTTTGAACTGTGGTGTTGGAGAAGACTCTTGAGAGTCCCTTGAATTGCAAGGAGATCCAACCAGTCCATCCTAAAGGAAATCAGTCCTGAATATTCATTGGAAGGACTGATACTGAAGCTGAAGCTCCAATACTTTGACCACCTCATGTGAAGAACTGACTCACTGGAAAAGACCTTGATGCTGGGAAAGATTGAAGGCAGGAGGAAAAGGCAACAACAGAGGATGAGATGGTTGGATGGCATCACCGACACAATGGACATGAGTTTGAGCAAGCTCTGGGAGTTGATGATAGACAAGAAGGCCTGGCGTACTGCAGTCCATGGGGTTGCAAAGAGTCAGACTTGACTGAGTGACTGAATGGCTGTACATTTTTACACAAAAAGTTTTGCATGTCTGAATTTTTTAAAAGTCAGTATAGCAATACCAGATCCATAGCCAGTGATTTATGAAAATGAAAGGCTTACATATATGCACAGTGTTGGCTGAGAAATGTTTAATTGCATAGTAAAAAAAATTAACTATTCATGTCCTAAAACTTGGTATCTATAGTACAATTAAATGTGCTTATTTTTTAGTACAGTTTTTAATGAGTAAAATACTTAAATGAAATCTGAATCAGGTATTGTAGATTCCCTGAATCTTCTCCTTGCATATGCACTTTTAAAAATCATTGACTTAAGCCATGTACAATACAAACACAAACACATTAGTTCAAGAGCCCTGGAATGAATTATTGACTAAGCATGGATCACTGAACCAGAGCTGAAAAACCTCAAGGGACTAAAAAAAAACCCTTGTAGGTAGAAGATGTGTATCTAAACAACAAAACAGATGGTTGCCCTTTTGCTGATGACTTGCTCAGGTGGTAAAAGCATCTGCCTACAATGTGGAAGACCAGGGTTTGATCCCTGGGTCGGGAAGGTCCCCTGGTGAAGAAAATGGCAACCCACTCCAGTACTCTTGCCTTGAAAATCCCATGGGTAGAGGAGCCTGGTAGGCTACAGTTCATGGGGTCACAAAGAGTCGGACATGACTGAGCGAGTTCACTTTCTTTAGAGACAACGCCTCTATAATCTTTATATCCCTAAAACTCACAAAGCCCTGCACTGTAGTCTAATTTAACCTCTTGTAAAGGAAAGTTATGACCACCCTCGATAGCATATTCAAAAGCAGAGACAGTACTTTGCCAACAAAAGTCTGTCTAGTCAAGGCTATGGTTTTTCCAGTGATCATGTATGGATGTGAGAGTTGGACTGTGAAGAAAGCTGAGCGCTTAAGAATTGATGCTTTAGAACTGTGGTGTTGGAGAAGACTCTTGAGAGTCCCTTGGACTGCAAGGAGATCCAACCAGTCCATTCTAAAGAAGACCAGTCCTGGGTGTTCTTTGGAAGGAATGATGCTGAAGCTGAAACTCCAGTACTTTAGCCACCTCACGCGAAGAGTTGACTCATCGGAAAAGGCTCTGATGCTGGGAGGGATTGGGAGCAGGAGGAGAAGGGGATGACAGAGGGTGAGATGGCTGGATGGCATCACCGACTCGATGAACGTGAGTTTCAGTGAACTCCAGGAGTTGGTGATGGACAGGGAGGTCTGGCATGCTGCAATTCATGGGGTCACAAAGAGTCCGACACGACTGAGCGACTGAACTGAACTGAACTGATTCTCACTCCAATATTCTTGCCTGGAGAATCTCATAGACAGAGGAGCCTGGTGGGCTGCAGTCCATGGAGTTGCAAAGAGTTGGGCACAACTGAGTGACTGAGCACATGCACATGCAAGTTAAATGTGAACCATTTCTTGTCATTCAAAAAACTGTAAATGCCTTTTCAAGTTTCTTCCAATAAAGATGTTATATTTTCAATTGAATTTCATATGCTTCAGATATATAACCAGAAGTGTGATAGTTGTGTACAAAACCAAAACCAAACTAAATGTCCATAAATGTATGAATATGGATAAAGAATATGTAATATACATATATACACACACATATATATACATATGTATGATATACACATGATGGAATACTACTCATTAGTTTAAAAATATGAAATTCTGAGTTTTGCAACAATGTGGAAAGACCTTGAAATAAACTTTCTATGGAGAAACAATCCAAAATTTCACCACTTTCACACCCCCACCACTACTAGCCTGGTTCAAGTCATTACCATCTCATACCTAGAGTTTGATAGTTAGCTCTTAAGTTTTCTCCATGCTTCTGTTTACACAGCATAGAACATCTTCAATATAGAAAGTAAATTTTCTGAAAGAAAATCACATCCATTATTATTTTGCTCAAAACTCAACAATCCTATTTTATTTAGCATAAAAGCTGAAATCTTCACAATGGCTACAAAACCCTATATGACCTGCTCCACTCCTTATTAACTCTCAGATATTCCCTCTTCACTCACTCTCCTCTAGTTAGGTCAGTTTTATTGCTGGGTCTCAAACAGTTCAGAAATTCGTCTGCCTTAGGTCTTTTGCACCATCTCCTCTTAGGACACATTCTGCTAAATTCTTAACTCCTTTGGTCTTGGTTCAACTCTTAACATTCTAAATGAGGCCTGTCCTAATTTCCCCATTTAAAATTGTAAAATCTTCATCACCTACTCACCTCTGGCATCTCAAATCCCTTTTTCTTTTCCTATATTTTTCTTTTTTTTCTTCTTCCTTTTTTCCTTACTCTCTCTTCCTCCTTTAAAAGTAAAACTTCTTATGCCCCAATATACTATGCAGTTAATCATGTTTTTTGCTCATTGTTTACCTCCATTTACTAGAATTTAATTTCTACAAGGGTAGAGATAGGGTTCAAATAGCTACTAAAATAGTCCCTGGAAAATAGTAGGTGTGCAATAATAATCTGTGAATGAATGAGTAAATATTGGGGAGAATTTATGAGAAAAGGGCCACCTTTTCCCTGTCCGGGACAAGAGGGTAGTCATTTTGGGGATAAGAAGCTCTAAAAACTACTGGAAGTTTTATGGAGTCAACAGGGCAGGGCGGGGGGGGGGCGGGGGGGGGGGGGGGGCGGGAGGCGTTGGGGGGCGGAAAGCCAACGTATTTCCAAGCTTCAGGATAGGAGGCGCACAATGAGGTTGACAGAATGAATGAGAATAGATTCTACAACCAGCACTGAACACACTGGGTGACCAAAATATGTAAGAATAACTAGATCAGTCCCACAGCAATCCATGAAGTGGGCAGTGTGCTATCTCAGACCTCCTTGAGACACCATGCTTCTCATTTGAACCAGCACTTTCTTGGAAGCAGAAAGAAGGCACTGACATTTTAAGAAACACAAAAGACCAAGAAATTCTAGCACATTCTTTCTTATTCCTCTTAGCCAATCAGTTATGCTGAAAACGACAACAGAGAAGGAAAAGAAAAGATAGATCAGCCCATAGTCCATTTTCCTTTCAGTCATTCCTTACTCATCGGCAAGCCAAAAGAAAAGTGTTGGTATAAAGTGTGCAAATCAGGTAGTTAAAACAGTTTGTTTCCATCAGCATTTCTACCAGGCCACAGTCCATGGGGTAGCAAAGAGTTGGACACGACTGAGTGACTAACACTACTACTACTACTGGTAGGCATAGGGTACATAATCAGGTATACACTAAGAAAAACAAATTGTATAACTTGGGTGATTCTGCATGTGTGTTAAATGCTCTTATACTTGCCTTTAAAACAGACATTACACAACATAAAAATGAAATAAAATGCATAGAACTATATTAAATAAAAGCACCATTAAAAGTCAAGGCAGACCATGTTAGTGAGGAAAAAAATATAGTTTTGTAAGATTAATGGCACTTTTATCTTGCTTTTAAAAACAAGGGGCTTCAGCATTTTCAATGCTTCATGTAGAGCATTGGGCTCTACCAACTATGTAGCTGTCCCTGGTTGTAGAGGAAGGGAGTAGAGACATGATAGAGGTCACCAGAAAAAAACACAATAAAGAATGAATTATCTCTAAGAAGGCATTTGACTGTAATCCCACTGAGTGAACCAGGGAAAATGTCCTTAACATATGTGTAAATGTGCTCCTCTCTTTTCCTGCCCATGAAGGCTATCAAAATTCATCATTTTTGTTCATTATCCTCAAGTGATACAGTCTCTCAAGGCATCTGCCTCAACTGTTATAACTAAAAATCTTTTGGTTAAAATTGCAAATATATATATATAGCTTAAGAAAAAGATTGATAAATAGTTTTATTTTTCACATATCTGGACAATCTAGATTCAAATGTTATTTTTCCAAAATGAAACCGATTTTTCTCAAACTCTTGGCTGGGCTTTCTATCTTGACATTTTTATCAGGAATGCCTGTGGAAAAACTTAACTATGGAAACTCTTATCCCACAGACTTCTAGGTTCAAATAGAAAGATAAGACATATTTTGCAATACTTCTTCAAAAAGTTCTGAGAGTCATTATACTTTCTCAGTTTGTTTGTTCATCTCTGAGGCAATCACTGTGAACAGGATGTAAAATGGACAGAAAGACTTAAGATTGGAATGCTTTTCCATCTTGAGGGAGTAACGGAACCCCATGGTAAGCATTTTCACTATGCCTAATGGCCACACTATCTCAAAAACTGTCAGGTGTGCCAATTTTTGTACCTATTGTTTCTCTAGCCCATTCCTTCCCTTCTATGTAATGCTCTGTATTGCAAGAGCTAGGACCATTAAAATCTATCATTCTAAGGCACAGTTGCCAACTGGCTTCCAGTTAAGATGATTAATGGATGGCATCAAGAAGGGCTTAGTAGTCAGGAGATGAGATCCAAGCTATGTTTTTCATCTCTTTACTTCTTAAAGACTCTCTGGCAAAAACAGGTTGCTAAGTCTCCAGAGACCTTTGGTGATTCTTTACAAGATAGCAAATGATGCCTGATGAGGGATGTAGGTCCCCCAAACATGAGCATTTTGAGCATGGATTAAACAGTAGCAGCAGTCTCCAGTATATAATAAGTGCAGCTATATGTTATGAAATTATGACACTGTTGCTTTTCATATAGTCTTAAAACTGAAATGACTTACTGAAATTTCTAATATTCCAGTTACCGTCTTTATTTCTGCTCCCTCAGACTTGAAATACTTCTGTACCCAGCAACTGTTTCTGAAATGCATAGCACGTTTCACTCTTCACACCTGACTGGTGTAGTAGCCGCTCCTAGTTATCAGCATAATGAATATCAAGAGACCAACAACAAAAGTTCTTTCCTTTGCTTTGAAGAAGATACTGTAAGCTGATGGCTTCTCAGATTTTACAAATAAAAGCATGAGAAGGTTGAATTTCAAAGAACTATTGGTATCTGTAATTATCATCTGTGTGATTCAGGGCATGATGAGACAGATCTAACACTGTCTATTGTGTGCCTGTTTAATTGCAGGTTTTTAAGTACTACGTTAGTGACAGTGCCAGTATACAACTTTATATTGCAAACAATTATGTTTTTATGTTGATAGAATATCAGAAAGACCATATTTGTGCATCTTTTCAGTTACATGCTTTCTCTTCAGGAGACTTGAAAATAAAAGCAAACTTGTAGAGAGTCAGTTTGAATCAATTACAGATAATGAAGGTAAGAAGATAGGTTTATCAATCTGTAATAAGAGTCCATGCTATCGTTTAGCTGTGGTTAACATTTAGTTCTGACAGTATTAAATCTCATACAATTTTAACTATCCTGGTATTTAAAATTTTTGAACCTTAGCTTAGATGTTTGGACAGATATGAGACTAGACATGCTTTTTTTTTTCATTATAAAAAAGAACAAATAATGTCACTCATTAGAAAATTGTAATATTTTACAAAATATTTTGAATATATAGGTCATTATCACTTTTAATAAGTATGGGTTGTCATTTCCTTCTCCAGTGCATGAAAGTGAAAAGTGAAAGTGAAGTCGCTCAGTCATTTCTGACTCTTCACGATCCCATGGACTGCAGCCTACCAGGCTCCTCCATCCATGGGATTTTCCAGGCAAGAGTACTGGAGCAGGGTGCCATTGCCTTCTCTGGAACAATAATAATAGCAACACTAATTTGACTAATTAGTAAGCAACAACAAAGTTTTTCTATAAGACCGGCAGATTTGACCAGTTAAGACACACTGATTCTTTGTAGGGTCCAGTTTGCTACTTGCATTGGCAGGAAAAGCAAGATGCGATCAGGGCTAACTCCCTGCTATATCCCTTGTCCTACAGGATAACACAAAAACAGAAGGGGCCAGGTAACATGGCAATGAAACACACATACAGCGGGGCCTGTATTGTTGAGGAATTAATTCTTTGCTTTGGCAAGCAGTTTTATAGCCTGCAGCTATACTGTAAGGTGGGTCAGAGAGAAAGTCTCATACCTCATCAGAACTCTAGAGGTGATAAGAAACTGTCATGACAGCTGTCTGGGAATGGAGGGAAGTGAGTAAGAAATGGCCTTGCAGCAGCTCCTCAAAATCTCCTGTTCTCATGTTCTGGAAGAATTATGGGTATTCTGCTAAGGCTCATGTCAGTTTTGATTAAACATTGTCTAGATGGTCTATGTGGAGACATGAAACATCAATATAGTGACATAGAAAAGCCATTCTCCTACAAAAATTACAAATATACCAAATGAAATAGTGTGTTCTATGATTAGAAATAATTGCATACAGGGAAAGATACAAGAACATGTCTATATGTAACAGATTTGTTAGGTAGCTGAAACAGGAAAAAGGAATACAAAATGGTGGTGGCTGAAGAATGAAGAAGGGTGAAGCCCCCAAAAATGGAACAAAGGAAGATCCAAGGACCAGAGTGAAAACCGCAGGTGAAACAAACAGTCCTCCTGGCTAGCCCAGGTTACATAGGGCAGGCTCAGGGGGAGGAGTAAAACATGTAAAAAGTGAGCCAAATTGAGCCCCTCTCTTCTTTTGGGTTGAATTTTATTTGTCTGTCATCTTGGACCCGTTTGATTTTCATTGGTTTATATTATGCCCTTGGGCTATGTCATTCTTTCAAAAGTTGTACCCTGCCCCCTTCCCTCTTATTTCATGATCTTCTCCTGAGCCCTGTCTGGGCCCATAATGTTGCCTTTACAATCTTCTGCAGGGACAACCAGAAAATAACTGACCCTTGGGAGGGAAATGCTGTATAGTATCCAATCCCTCTAGCTATTCAGGTTTTCATCTTCCGTATTTCCTACAACATGTACAATAACAGCATCTCTCACTGAACCTGCTAAGGTGGGTGACAGGCATACAATGCCTGCTAAAAGTCATCTGTTGGTGACATCCTTTCAAGGGCAATTGGGCTTCAAGGCATAATGTTTGCCACTTTGGGAGTTAGCCCTGCAGGCTGTTTGGACCCAAATTCTTACCACTATTCTAAAGTTACAAACATAAGTGAAAAGTGAAATTTGCTCGGTCATGTCCAACTCTGCAACCCCATGGACCATATAGTCAAAAGATTTCTCCAGGCCAGAATAGTGGAGTGGGTACCCTTTCCCTTCTCCAGGGGATCTTCCCAACCCAGGTCTCCTGCATTTCAGGCAGTTTCTTTACCAGCTGAGCCACAAGGGAAGCAAAGTTATAAATATATGCCTGGATCAAATCTCCATTCCACTTTTATGGAACATCTGGTCTGTTGTCTCTTATCAATTCATTCTTAAGCCACTTAGTAACTTCTACAACCAGGATCCTGCCCCCTTGTAGGCAACATCACTCCACTCAGCTTATTAAAATACTCTTAATGCCTCTAACAGGGCCAGATAACCCACTCCTTTGCCATTACTTCTGTTATTACCTAAGGTGAGTCTATGACAATGAACACTTACCATTGGAAACACCCTAAACTGCTCTTATGGGGGACTAGGGGAATAAATCAGTGACTTAACCTTCCCTCAGAGCAATAAAAGGATGAGGCTTATGGCTATTTCACCAGGTTCCCAGTCTCAGGGCACAGGCTTGGAATGCTTTACATCATGGTATCTATTCCCATCCACAGTGGACAAACTGACAATGAGTTATGATTACAGCCCCTTAATCCTACCCAGCACCAGTCATACTAGAGACCTTAGGCATGCCAAACTCCAGCCTGGGGTCCCAGGAGGCCGACCTGCCTCCACCTGCCTAGGGATCTGGTCCTTGGGATGTTGTCATGCCTCAACCTGCTTAGGGATCCACCAGTCAGTCCAGGATCACAAATTGACATGCCTCAACCTACCCAGGGATTCAATCTCCAGGAGGTGGTCACACTTCAACCTGCCTGGGGATCTGCGCCTTGACCTGGGGATGCCTGGCTCTCAGGTTGCAACAGTACTGGGTAGGATAAGCTTCAGAAAGACTCACCCCTAAGGAAGTCCACCGATGGAAGTAAGAGCAAGCCTATTACTTGTGAGGGCTGTGCCCGGTCTCAGCAATAACTCAGGAGCCCAAAGAGAACCACATTGCCTTTCTGGAAAGGCTAAAAGAGGCCCTCCAAAAGTTTGCCAAGGACTTAGACTCTTATGAGGGACAGGCGACTTTAAAAGACAAATTTCTGTCCCAATGTGCCTCAGACATCAGGATAATTTACAACAGCTACAGCAGTAGGACCTTGCTGCCTGTTTAGATGATGTGATCCAGACAACCACCAATACCTTTTATAGCAGAGAACAGGAGAGGGAGGAAAAGGCCCAGGAAAGGAAGAAAAGGCCCAGGAAAGAAAGAAAAGGAAAGAGACTAGGCATGCCCTGATGCTGGCCACCCTCCAGGGAAGCCCTATGGCAAACCCCGAGTCCTTAAAGGACAAGGCACAAGGCAAATGCCTAATCTGTAGACAAGCAGGACATTGGGCCAAAGAGTCTCCAAACCATGACAAGTCTAAAACTGCTTGCTTCAAAAGCCATCAATTGGGACACTGGGCGGCACTCTTCCCTAAGGACCCAAGAGCCTCAAGGTCAAGCACCAAGCCTTCCCTCATGATGGTTCAACAGGACTGAAGCAGCCCACTCCAGCCAGCCCACCTGTCACAGATAACCACCACAGGGCTGGAGCCAAGGGTGCAACTGGATGTGTCAGGTAAGAGCGAGAATTTCTGGTTTGACACAGGGGCTACCTACTCTGTCCTGATCTCCTACCCCAGAGCCATCTCCTCCCAAACCTCTACCATTTTGGGTGCTACAGGAAGAACAAACACAAAGATTCACCTGAGCACTTCTTTGTTGCTGGGATGGACAAAGATTTTCCCATCAGTTTCTGGTAGTCCCTGAGTGTCTTACTCTCTTATTGGGAATAGAACTTTCCCTGCCTTTGAAATTTTGCAGCTATTGCAGTCCTGGTAGAAGATGCTTTAAAACTCTCTTTTGGGGGCAAACTAACTAGTTTTACCAGTCACCAAGTGAAATAACTCCTGAATGGGAGAGGTCATTTATAGATGTCTGATCAAAGGATCCTCAGATATCAAGCAGTGCTGATGGAAAATCCAGGCCTGACTATATCTACTTCTGAGGTTCTTAACCCAGTTACCCTCCTGCCTACCCCCGAGGGCTCTCTCCCCTTTCACTGTTGCCTAGAAACCTTGGACCACTGGACAAAACCCTGAGAGGGATTGTCAGAAGATCCTCTGACCAATCCTAAGGAAATCTAGTACACTGATGGAAGCAGCTTTGTCTTGGATGAAAAAGAAGAGCTGGATATGCAGTAGTCTCCAAATTTGAGACAATAGATGCCACTAGGTATTTCAGCCCAATTAGCTGAGCTCATAGCCCTGACTTGAGCTTTAGAGTTAGGAAAAGGAAAAAGATGAGTCATTTATAGTGACTCCAAGTATGCGTTTCTGGTGCTACATGAACATGCTGCTATTTGGAAAAAAGAGGCCACTTGACCACCCAAGGGTCCCCAGTCAAAAAAGTTGATCAAATTCCTAGGCTCTTGGAGGCATTCCATCTGCCCACTGAGGTTTCAGTCTCTTGTTATAAAGGACACCAAAAAGGGGGTACGGAAGTGGCATGAGGGAACAAGCAGCCAATCAGGCAGCTAAGAGAGCAGCATTACAGAACCCCTAATAGTGGTTGCCATCTTAGTTCCACAGACTAATCTGTCAAAAACTCCTTCATATATTGAGTGTGAGACTCTTAAAGCTAAGAGTGAGGGCTTTCAGGAAGATCACATGTGGTGGTTCCAAAAGGAGGGACTGCTTTTTCTGCCTGGGAACTTCCAATGGAATTTGGTTAATTCCTTATATTCCGCCACTCATTTAGAGGAGAAGGCCCTCCAAAGATTAATAGAAAGGCCTTTCAGAGGAACAGGCCTTCAAATGACTATAAGGCAAGTGGTCTCCTCTTGTCCCACTTACCAATTAAACAACCTTCAAGGAGCTCAAAGACCCCAGTTGGCCCAGCCTGTACAGTGGCATGGGACCTACCCAGGAGAGGACTGGCAGATGGACTTCACCCAGATGCCAGTTTCTCAAGGGTATAATTACCTACTATTCATGATAGATACATTCACAGGATAGATTGAAGTCTTTCCCTACTGGACTGAAAAGGTTAAGGAGATGGTAAGAAAAAAAACAAAAACAAAAACTGCTCCATGAAATCATTCCAAGATTTGGTCTGCCCAGGTCATTACAAAGTGACAAAGGGACATAATTTACTTCTAAGGTCACCCAAGGGATCTCTAAAGAATTGAGCATGACTTATTATCTCCATTGTGCCTGGAGGCCTCAGTCTTCAGGAAAGGTAGAAAGAGCCAAGTAATTACTAAAATCAGCAATAAAAAGCATAACCCAGGAGACTTCCTGGGATGGAAGGAGGCTTTACCAATAGCTCTCCTCCACACCCATATTGCCCCTAAGAAACAGGTCGGTCTTAGTTCTTATGAGATGCTACATGGAAACCTTTTGTTTATGTCAATGACCTCTTCCTAGATCCAGAGGCTCAGACCTTCCAGTTTTATACCATGGCCATTGGACAATTCCAGCAAGATATACACTTATGGGGTTGTCAACCAAGACCCCCAAAATTCTAAAGGACCACTACTATATGCTCCAGGGACTCAAGTCTTAATTAAAGTCTGGAAAGATGTTTCCCAAAGGCTCAACTCCAGCCCACATGAAAGGGCGCCTACCCTGTAATACTTTCTACCCCCTCAGCATTCACGGAACCAGGACATAACTCCTGGATTCACTACTCACAAGTCAAGCCATGGAAAACAGAAGAGGACACTCAATATGTCTATGAGCCCTGGGAGGTCTCAGATATGTATTCAAGCCTACAAATGAGTGCCATTCTAATGAACACCCCCCAAAATTAAGTTTCTGGGGATAAGATTTCTCAGGTTAGCTCTAAAGAACCAGAGCAGCTTGACACAGGTTGTACTCCAAAACAGACAGGAGATAGATCTCCTGATCCATGAACA
Source organism: Budorcas taxicolor (assembly GCF_023091745.1). Taxonomy (NCBI): domain Eukaryota; kingdom Metazoa; phylum Chordata; class Mammalia; order Artiodactyla; family Bovidae; genus Budorcas; species Budorcas taxicolor. The sequence goes on along the minus strand of NC_068923.1, from coordinate 63,018,198 downwards.
CAGAGGGACTTGAGCCATCTTGAATAAGACATGTTGTTTCCAGGTAAATAGCTCCAACCAAGTTGAAGAAAGTCTCACAGTCCTCCAGAAAAACATTCAAATCCTACAGGATTTCAAAAAACGAGCTGTAGAGTTCTCAGGGTGGCTACAATCTCTCTTTGGGGGATCCTTCTCCTGGTGAGGGGGAATTTGAAGTTGGCTAATGCCCCTACTAATCCGATCATTCCATGTATTATCAATTGTCTAATCCATTTTGTCTGCCCAGGTCAACAAGCTGCAACAACCAGCTCCAGTTCAACAAGGATATGTAAAACTACACCTGATCACTCACCTTAGATGGACACTACTATAAGGACTCTGAGGCTTGAGACTAGCAAGAGGGGGAAGCCCAATGCCCCTTGCCATTCCAGCTCAGCAGAAAGTAGCCAGAGAGACCTCGACTCCCCTACTTCCAAAGAATTGAGCCTCCCATCTCTTGAGGGGGGAATGTTAAGTAGTTAGAATAGGAAAAAAAGAGTCCAAAATGGTGGTGGCTGAAGGACAGTGAAGGGAAAAGTCCCCAAAAATGGAACAAAGGAAGGTCCAAGGACCAGAGTGAAAACCTCAGGTAAAACAAACAGCCCTCCTGGCTAGCCCAGTTTACATAGGGCAGGCTCAGGGGGAGGAGAAAAAACACATAAAAAGAGGAGCCAAAATTGAGCCCCTCTCTTCTTTTCAGTTAGCCTGCCCTCATGCCTGGAGGATGTATTTTCTTTTGCTTTGCAAATAAAACTGAGCTGTAACAAAGCTGTAACAATGACCTGCTGTTTCAAATTTTTGCTGCAGTGAGACAGAACAGAGGAAATTACACACTCCCCCAACATATCTGTTTGGTACAAGAGATAATCTATTCTAGTTTTTCCTTATCTTTTTTATATGGTTATGGGATGACTAGCATCAGTTAAAACTTGCTGAAGATAACTCTTTCCTTTGCTCTTGAGGAGGAACTATTAGATTCTTAAAATGGCTTTTTGGCTATGAAGTGGTCAGAACTCACTGCTAGGCTCATCTTATGCTCAGTTTCTACTATGCCCCTGGCTGTAGCCTCAAAATATGCTGCAAAGCTATAGTAATATAAACAGTGTGTTACTGGCATAAACACAGATATAGTTGAAATAAACAGAATAGAGCCAGAAATAAACCCACACATATATGAGCAGCTTATCTTTGACATGGGCTATAAGAACATTAAATGGGGAAATGATACTCTGTTCAACAAATGATATTGAGAATACTAGATATCCATACTTTAAAATTTGAGAGGTTGAATCCTATTCGTTAACTCAATTTGTTGTTTAGACTTTAGTAGAGACAGTTAACATTTTTATCTGAGATTTCTTCTAGTTGATATTAATTGATTAAGATGTAAGAAAATAAAAATCTTTTACAATTTTTATTATTTCTTGCCATTTAATTTCTCTAGATAACACTAATATTCTATTATGGCTTAAAACTGTAACACATATATTCTGATTATTCATAATTATAGATTAAGTAAATTCAATGAGCATACAAGCATTGTACACTACATGAGATATTTAATAGTGGAAAAGTGTCTTCCCTCTTTGTGAAATTTATGATTTATAAGGGAGAATTACAATGAAAAGTTATTAATAAAATTATGAATTGTGACACAATAAAATGGAAAGCACAATATAGAGTATATTAGATTAAGGATTTATGTAGTCAAAAATTTAATATTTTTAAGTTAGATGATGCAACTAACAAGGATATATAGAAAAGGCAGACAAATGGTATCATGAATACCAAAATGAAATAGTGTATAATAAAGGAAATGATGCATAATTTTTCATTGCTCTACACATAGCTTTTAACACAAAAGATGAACATTTACCATCAAATTCAGTAACAAAAGTCATCACTTACCTTAAAATAAATACACTCATTTTGGATGACAAAATGCATCTGAGAGTACTTAAGAAAGAATGGATAGCAAGAAATTAAATAAATTTTAGACAACTTTGTCAAGAATCTTTCCTTTGTGAAGGGATGCAGAGATTTAAGGTGATAGCTGCAGAAAGAATCAAGGATCATGAAAAATACTTTTTTAAAGATACATATTTTCACATCTAAGACTTAATTAAAATGGTTCAGCAGAGGTCGAAAGGCAGTGCAATAATAATGTAGAGAAGCTAAGACTTGAAACAGTAAGCAGGATGGGAATTGAGAGCACACATGAAATGAATGGCCTTAAATAAGAGGAAGGAGATTTGTAATGAGACAGTAAAAAAGATAATGGAACAGATTATATCTGTAGAACTGGGAAAATTAAGAATTTATTTTTAATGGGTTCTATTTTCTCAATAAACTGTGAAGTCCTGGTTAAGTTTACCCAGGTTTGAATTTTTCAGATAAATATATAGATGTAAAATATAAAAAACTCCAATACTTTGGCCACCTGATGTGAAGAGCTGACTCATTTGAAAAGACCCTGATGTTGGGAAAGATTGAGGGCTGGAGGAGAAGGGGATGACAGAGGATGAGATGGTTGGACAGCATCACGGACTCAATGGACATGGGTTTGGATGAACTCCAGGAGCTGGTGATGTACAGGGAGGCCTGGCCTACTGCCATTCATGGGCTCACAAATAGTCATACACGACTGAGTGACTGAACTGAACTGAAAATATAAGAAAGGGAGCTGAGACTTTTTGCAAAGCATTGTTTACAGTAGTAGATTTTTAAATCTAAACTAGGCAAGGAAGAAGGCATTCTGATTGATGGTGGAAAATTGAAAGAAACAACTAATCGGAGGTCTTGATACAGTTAAAATATTGATGAATAAGGCAATTTATCCAAGTAACCTTTAATTTAGGGTAATTGTGATGAAAATGTTTAACCCTTAAATTTATGATTTAAGATTGGTACCATTGCTTGTGATGTGTGGGTGATTGGTATTGAAAAGAGAAAGTTGTCATTGGATATGAGGGATTCTAGAAAATGAAAAGTGGATTAATCTTATTAAACAGCCTAAAGACCAACTGGGGTGTTGTCAATTTCCTGTGGTGAGTCAAATGTGGTGAAACCTATGCACCAGTTCTCTACAATAGGAACACATATAAAGGATGATGCTTAATTTGCCAACTATAACCTGTTTGTGGAAATTTGATAATTTAAAGGTACCACTAATAAAAGAAGATGGGAAGAACACAGTTTCTGTAAATTTGCATGGCATTTAATAATTTGACAGTTATTTATTAATAGTGTATATTTGTAAAAAAGTCTTTGATCACATATATTTTATAGAATATTTGACACCTATTTTCAAAAGAATGTTCAAGAATGAAGAATTCAGGAATCTAATTTTTTTTAATAAAATGTATTTAAATTTAAATATATATTTAAATATGTTAATTTAAATGTATATTGGTTCCAACTGGGGGTGATTTTACCCAGAGATTGCATTTAGGGATGTCTGGAGACAATTTTGGTTCTCATAATTTGGGAGCTACTGGGTAGAGGCTAGGAATATGCTAAATATTCGACAACAGCAGAACAACTCCCACAGGAAAGAATTACTGGTCAAATATGTCAGTAGTGATAAGATAAAGAAACTCTATTTTATAGAAATAAATTATCGGATGAGGCTATTGCTGAAAGACTGAAAATAAATTTGAGAATATAATATCACCTGGCCCATTCAAGATAAAAGTTAAAACTGAGTATCTTGAGCCTGTTGCAATTTCTTTTAAATCTCTTCTTTCATAACACCTTAGTAGTAGCTTTCTTTACATGAGTGTTTTTAACAATAAAGGAGTTTAGATATAAACAATTTCCCACAAATACCACTGATATTAATCCAAGTGTGATTAAATAAATTTTAAATATAAATAATTTCACTTGGCATATTAAAAATTTGAACATCAGTATGTTCTGGAATCTGAAGCCAATGGCCAATGATTTAATTGAACATGACTGTGCAATGAAGCCTCTGTAGAAACACAGAAGGACTGAGTTCAAAGAGTTTCCAGGTTTGGGAAGCAGAACACTACCACATGCCTTTTGCCACACGCCACCCACCCACCCCCCAAAACTATGAGGACATAAGTTCCTTTGTTTGGGACCTGTCATTATGCATCTCTTTCTTTGGATGTTGAGTTTGCTTTCTCAGACTTCAATTTATAATTCTTGGGAGATCTGAAAGAAAAACAGAACCCTGGAATCTAAATACCTTAGGTCATCCGTTTTCTACTGACCCTGAAAGCTACAGAGAATCTGGAGTGACCTGTCTCTGCCACCGATTCCAGTGCCCACGAGCACGGGACGACCAAGACCGCTGGCACACAAGCTGCCATGGAACCCCTGGAACTGCACTGTCAGAACCCAGAAGCCAAGGTCATCCAGTCTGCTTCAGACTTTCCCAGAAGCACAAGAAACCTAAGGGAAAAAAGAAAATGTGGGTCCCAGAGGGACCAGATGGCAGAGTCGAAGGACCTTGAGATCACCTCCTCTCGTGAATACTCCAAAATCACAACTTACTACTGACAACCATCCATTAAAAAAGACTGGAACTAGGCTTCCCTGGTGGTCCAGTGGTTAAGAATCTGCCCTGGGTTGATTCCTGGTCAAGAAAGATACCACATGCCATGAGGCAGCTAAGCCCATGTGCCACAACTACTGAGTCCACACCCTAGAGCCCGTGAGTTGAAACGACTGAGCCCACACATGCCATAACTGCTGAAGTCTGCATGCCTAGAGCCTGTGCTCTGCAACAAGAGAAACCTCTGCAATGAGAAACCTGAGCACTGCCACCATGAGAGGATAGCCCCTGCACATAGTAACAAAAGACCCATCACAGCCAAAATAAAATAAGATTTATTTTAATTTATTGGGGCTTACCAAATGATATTTCCTATGTTCAGAGATGCAAGGAGGAAACCACAAGATGGTGGGAGGATCGCAGTCACGACATAATCAAGCCCCATACCATCCGAACGGGCAACCCACAAAATGGAGAACATTATATTACAGAAATCCTCCTCTGAGCCCCACATCATGCTTCTCAGCAGGGGAAGAGCCCCAGAGTATTTGGCTTTGAAGGCCAGTGGGGCTTGATTGCAGAAGCTCCCCAGGACTGGGGGGAACAGAGACTCTGCTTTTGGAGAGTGCAGTAGGGTCTCACATGCACTGGAACCCTGGGCAAAAGCAGTGACTTCATATGTGCCTGGGATAAACCCACCTGCTGGTCTTGGAGAATCTTTCGGAGAGGGTGGTATTTATCCACCTTGGACCCTCAGGCTGTCATCCAAGCTCACATCAGATCATGGCCGAAAGCATCAAGAAATATCCCTTTGGTATGCTGATACAGTTGAAAAGGCCTTGTGCAAGAGATATCCCAATAAACCACAAATGGGACAAGTACACATAGACACTCTGGGATCCTGCAGAATCACAGGTTGTTGGTCATAGTTCACATGGTTAGTGGGAAACTCACCCAACACAGGTTTGTAACACTACATTAGTGTGATAAAGTTGGAAAAAGTAGTCATTGGTAAGGCTGAGAGTCACGATTAGACTCAGGTGTGAACAGTTCATAAGATAGGCATTATACCATACATCAGTTCTTTCCACCGTGCATGAAAATCACCTGGGGCTTTTTTTTTTTTTTTAAACAACATGGATTCTAACAACTGACACGAGGTGAGGCCTGAGGCTTTGCATTTCTAACCAGCTTCCCTAATATGCTGAAACTACTGATCCTCAGATTATACTGTGTGTACCAATCCCATCCTTATCACAGGCTTAAAAAGGAAAAAATATAGTTAACTTACTTAGACCTAAGTTATGCACATACCTGGCATTAGAACCTTCCAGACAAGTTGCATGATCTTACCCAAAAAAGTAATTATTCATAGAGGAAAAAGACCCAGCACTGAGTCTCAGAGCACGTGGGAGATGGAGCCTAGGGTGGATGGGTCTGGGAACATATATTGAAATCAAGAGAGGGAAAGAATGGGCAGTAATCATAGAAATAGTAACAACAGTTGTTCAACTGAATAAATGCTCCATATTTGAAAAGCAGAGAAGGTAGCCCGAGGTATGTGAAGTCAGGCCAGGGAATGCCAGACCCTGGACACTCGACTCAATAGCACAGAAAAGGCAAATTTCAAAGTCTTAACAATAAACAATAGAAATCAGTGCAGGCAAATCAAAAAGCATGGACTGTAGGGTCACAAGTGTCCAAAGGCACCCAGGTAGATTCCCAGAGGTGGGAAGTGAACTTACCTGCTCATCGTCAGCTTCCAGCATGAACTGAGCAAGGTAAATCCCGGTGTCCTAGTCCCAGAGGATATAGCATGTCCAGTGAGGAATCCAGGAAGAGGGAAGTCTAGGAGCTGGAAAATTCAGCGAAGTCTCAGCTCTGTTACCTATATCAAATCTGTTATAAAGTTTTCTCCTATTGAACCAGTGAAAGACCTGTATTCCTCCTCCCTACATGGAGCAAAATCAACTTGTGAGTTAAGTGACTCTAGCTGTGAAAATTGGCAAGCAGTATGATGCAGGAGGCATGCTGGGATAGCCCTGAGTCTCAAAGTGAGGTCCCAGATCAGTGGTATCAGTGTCACCTGGGAACCTGTTAGGAAATTAAATACTAAGCCCTGCTCCAAACCTATTAATCAGAAATTATGAGGGTGGATCCCACAGCCCGTGTTCCCACAAGTCCCCCCACCCCAGGTGATTCCAATGCATGCTCACTGCAGTAGAGTCTAGAGACAAGGCCAGGTGTGGCAAAGGACAGTAAAACCTATTTACAGAAAACCCAGTAGAAAATGCATAAAGTTGCAATTAATAAAACATGCTCAATCATCAACAAAATTGGGCAATGATATTTCCTGATAGTTTTATCAATGTGAGGGAATTATGCAGCCATGTGTAAGACAGCAACGTTTTGCTGCCCATAATGAGAGACATCATGAGTGCCAAGAGAGGTCAAGTCACAATATGTGTATATGTGTTTGAAAATTCTCTCATAACATATTTTTAGTGTCTCATCAAGAAGTGCTATTTGGTGCCCAGGCTTGTGAAGAGATCTTCTCAGAGGGGAAAAACACATTTGAGAAAAACAAACATGGTCTAATGGGATCTGTTTGACAAAAAGCATTGAGTAAGAACTTTGTTTTAAATATGCACACAGGATACAAACCCAAGAAAACATGTAAGGACTTTAATTACAGGCACATTTTGTTTTACTGTGCTTTCCTTCATCATGCTTCACAGATCCTTCATTTTTTCACAAATGGAACTGTTTGAGGCAACCGTGCATCAAACAAGCCTGTTGACACCATTTTCCATGAGCATTAGCTCATTTTGTGCCTCTGTGTCACATTTTGGGGATTCTTGCAATATTTAATATTTTTTCATTATGGTAATATTTGACATGGTATCAGTGGTCTTTAATGTCACTATTGCAAAATAGACTGCAAGGAAATCAAACCAGTCAATGTTAAAGGAAATCAGTCCTGAATATTGGAAGTACTGAAGCTGAAGCACCAATATTTTGGCCACCTGATGTGAAGAACTGACTCAATGGAAAAGACCCTGATGCTGGGAAAGACTGAAGGCAGGAGGAGAAGGGGACAGCAGAGGATGAGATGGTTGGATGGCATCACCAGCTCAATGGATGTGAATTTGAGCAAGCTACAGGAGCTGGTGATGGACAGGGGAAGCCTGGCATGCTGCAGTCCATGGGGTCACAAACAGCAGGACACAACTGAGCAACTGAACTGAACTGATAGCAAAATGATTGCACCTTGCTAAAAGCTCAGATGTTGGTGAGAATTTTTCAGCAATAAAGTAGTTTTTAATTAAAAATATATTTCATGCTTTTTGAAAGTGTATGTGTTCAAAAGGCAGAATAGTTATTTTGCTCAGAAATATTTGGTCAGAATTGAGAAATGGCAAAACTACATGTTTAATAGTGATTTTCTATTCTGTTAGCTTCTAGCCACACCGACCATATTAATTTATTTTTTAAAATTCAGTTTCTTAGTCATGCTGGTCATATTTTAAGGGTTCAATAATTACATGTGGCCAGCAGGTGCTGTACTAATCAGCACAGATATAGAATATTTTGATCACTGCATTGGACAATACAGCTGTATATTAATTATCCACACATATATTTCAATACAAAACATGTATTATTCTTATTTGCTTTATCTTGTATTCTGTTTCTGCTATATTTAATGAAAAAACTTATCCTTTTTTTATCCTTTTTGAAATGAACAGAAACTGAAGTTGTAAATGATATATTTTTATTTCCTGATAATTTCTCTTTTTTGTATTTTAAAATATTATCAGTTTGCAGTGAATTGTAAGTTGAAAAGAGGGAAAGGAAGGAAAAGGGAGAGAGATAGGAAAAGGGAAGGGAGGAAGAAAGAAAATCCAAACCTAGTCTTTTGCCACAGATTGTAAGAAAATAGAAGCCCTAGTCTAAAATATCCTGGGCTCAGAAAGAACATTCATAGAGATTCATTAATAAATCTAAATGAAATAGGATGAGCTTCTAAAGGATAGAAACTTGATGTTAGCACTCATATATAGTTGAAAATAATAGATGCTTGATGATGTTAAATTGCATTCCCAGTTTTTTGTTGTACACTTTCAGGTCCAATTGTGGTCATCAAATCATCATTAATAAGCATTACTATAATTGCTTTTTATTAATCAATAAGATATTGTATATTATACACAGGAAAATTCAATCAAATTATGGTCAAATCATATTCTCCAAATCATAAAAGAGATATATAAAGTCCTATTTATATATTACAGTATTAATATACCAGCATCAAGCTGACATTTTATAGGAGTTCATTATATATGTCTCCTTGGAGTGAGGATATTCACTGATGCTTCATGAAGTTTACAGCTCTATCTGGAGGACAACCAAAACTCTTGTTTGTGATCTGAGGGTTAGAAAGACACAGAGAAACGCAAAGCTTTCTCTTACTTGAGAAATGATGGGGAGTCAGTGCTTGCTGCATTAATTGTTACAGTTAACATTAATGCATTTCAGATAAAATAGAACAAATTATAGAAAAATTACAGTAAACAAATGTGTATTAGGAATTGAAAATAGAGAAGTTTGATACTATACTGGATCTCAACAACTTCTAACTTCTTATGTTACAAGGAAGTCACAAATGTGAAAGTGTGTAGGCTGGAAAAAAACAGGAAATGGTGTTCTCTGCTGGGTATAGTTTCCTAAACAGTATGTGTACATTTTGTTCAGATATGCCAATTTATGTTCCTGTTTGATTTATCTTAATATATTATGGGGAAACATGTTGATTATTCCACCAGCCAGGCAAGATAGCATTTTAAACAACTTTGGGGAAAGGAAGCAAAGCATAAGGAGTAAATATTTAGACTACTTGAAAGTGAAAGTGAAGTGAAAGTGTTAGTTGCTCAATTGTGTCTGACTCTTTGTGACCCCATGGACTGTGTAGCCCAAGGGCTCCTCTATCCATGGAATTCTCCAGCAAGAATACTGGAGTGGGTTGCCATTCCCTTCTCCAGGGGATCTTCCCCAGCCAGGGATCAAGCCTAGGTCTCCGGCATTGCAGGCAAATTCTTTACTGTCTGACCCACAAGGGAAGCCCATTTGGGAGCAATTAAGATGGCAAAATTAGAATGTCTATTTTACTTTTTGAACATGATAAATACATATTGATGGCCTACTATGGAAAATTACTTATTTTGCAAAATACATAAAAAGGGTTCCCATATTTCTAGAAATTAATTAGTAGGATGATATGATACATATATGACCATAGAAATAAAATGCATCTGGTGAATCACTTAAGAATGATAAATAAACTAAGTGCTTTGTCAAAAAGCACAGTTGGACAGTTGGTATTTGGCAGACTATGATCAGAGTGAAATAGACGAACTAGAGTTTATCCTTAATTTCAGCTTTATGAACAGAATTTTGATACATGGACAAACAGTCTATAGAGATCTACATCCTTTTAAAGATATTTGGCAGTTTAGAGTATTGCAATCACCAGCTTATCCTTATTTTTCACACACAAACCTATACCACATATCTTTGACTTCATTCCCAAGAAGGAGATACACTGTATTGCACTGATCTGATTCTAATACTTGAAAAAATACATATTATATATACATATATGTGTGTGTGTATCAGAAGCACTGATACATACTTGATACATAAATAAATATAATGACAATCAAGACATCTTTCCTATTCACCTCTATTTAAAATGCCTGCCTATCTATCTATTTCCTTCATGAATTGCAGCATTTTTGTGGCAAAGGGGTTTGTGTAACTCAATGAAGCTATTAAATATGGGTCATGCCATGCAGGGCCACCCAAAACTGATGGGTCATAGTAAAGAGTTCTGACAAAACGTGGTCCACTGAGTGAGGAAATGGCAACGTACTCCAGTATTCTTTCTAGAGAACCCAATAAACAATATGAAAAGGCACAAAAAGATGACACTGGAAGATGAGTCCCAGGTCATAAGGTGTCCAATATGCTAATGGAGAAGAGAGGATGGCAATTATGACTAGCTCCAGAAAGAATAAAGTGGTTAGGCAAAAGAGGAAATGATGATCAGTTGTGGATGTGTCTGAGGGTGAAAGTAATGTCTGATGCTATAAAGAACAGCACTACCTAGGAACCTGGAATGTTATGTCCGTGAATCAAGGTAAATTGAACGTGGCCAAGCAGGAGAAGGCAGGAGTGAACACTGACATTTTAGGAATCAGTGAACTAAAATGCGGAGGGATGGGCAAATTTATTTCATATGACCATTATATCTACTACTGTGGGCAAGAATCCTGTAGAAGAAATAGAGCAGCCCTCAGAGTTAACAAAAGAGGCTGAAATGCAGTATTTGGCTGCTGCTGCTACTGCTGCTAAGTCGCTTCAGTCGTGTCCGACTCTGTGTGACCACATAGATGGCAGCCCACCAGGCTCCCCCGTCCCTGGGATTCTCCAGGCAAGAACACTGGAGTGTGTTGCCATTTCCTTCTCCAATGCATGAAAGAGAAAAGTGAAAGGGAAGTTGCTCAGTCATGTCTGACTCTTCGCGACCCCATGGACTGCAGCCTGCCAGGCTCCTCCATCCATGGGATTTTCCAGGCAAGAGTACTGGATGCAACCTCAAAAACAACAGAATGATCTCTGTTCATTTCCAAAGCAAATGATTCAACTTATCAGCAATCCAAGTTAAACTGCATCCACTGATGCTGAAGAAGCTGAATTTGAATGGTTCTATGAAGACCTACAACATTGTCTGGAACTAATACCAAAAAGATGATGTCCTTTTCATCATAGGGGATTGGAAGGCAAAAGTAGGAAGTCAAGAGACACCTTGAATAACAGACAAGTTTGGCCTTGGAGGGGCTTCCATGGTGGCTCAGACAGTGAAGAATCTGCCTGCAATGTAGGAGACCTGGGTTTGATCCCTGGGTTGGGAAGATCCCCTGGAGAAGGAAATAGCAGCCCACTCCAGGAGTCTTGACTGGAGAATCCAATGGACAGAGGATCTTGGCAGGCTACAGTTCATGAGGTTGCAAAGAGTTTTGTCAAGAGAACACTCTGGTCACAACAAAAACCCTTTTTCCAACAACCCAAGAGATCTATACATGAATGTCATAGGATGGTCTATACCTTAACCAGATTGACTGTGTTCTTTGGAGCCGATGATGCAGAAGCTCTGTACACTCAGCAAAAACAAGAACTGGACCTGAGTGTGGCTTAGATCATGCACTCCTTTTTGCAAAATTCAGGCTTAAATTGAAGTAAGTAGGGAAAACCACAATGCCATTCAGATATGACATAAATCAAATCCCTTATAATTATATAGTGGAGCTGACAAATAGTTTCAAGGGATTAGATCTGGTAGATAGAGTTCCTGAAGAACTATGGATTGAGGTTTGTAACCTTCCAACCAGTCCATTCTAAAAGAGATCAGTCCTGGTGATCTTTGGAAGGAATGATGCTAAAGCTGAAACTCCAGTACTTTGGCCACCTCATGCGAAGAGTTGACTCATTGGGAAAGACTCTGATGCTGGGAGGGACTGGGGCAGGAGGAGGAGGGGATGACAGAGGATGAGATGGCTGGATGGCATCACCGACTCAATGGATGTGAGTTTGAGTGAACTCCAGGTGTTGGTGATGGACAGGGAGGCCTGGCGTGCTGCAATTCATGGTGTCGTAAAGGGTGGAACACGACTGAGCGACTGAACTGAACTGAACTGAACCTTGTACAGGAGGGAATGACAAAAAACTTCCCAAAGAAAAAGAAATGCAAGAAGGAAAGCAAACTGATTGTCTGAGGAGTCTTTAAAAATAGCTAAGAAGAGAAGTGAAAGGCAAGAGAGACAGGGAAACATATACCCACCTGCATGCAGAGTTCCAGAGAATAGCAAGGAGAGATAAGAAGGCCATCTTAAGTGAACAATGCAAAGAAATAAAGGAAAAGAATAGGATGGGAAAGACTAGAGATCTCTTTATGAAAAATGGCGACATAAAGGGAAACTTTCACACAAGGATGGGCACAATGAATGACTGAAATGGTAAGAATCTAACGAAAGCAGAAGCAATTAAGAAGAGGTGGCAAGAAGTTTTCATTTGAAGGGCAATGCCAAAGAATGTTCAAATTACTGTAGAGTTGCACTCATCTCTCAGGCAAGCAAAATAATGCTCAAAATTTTCCAAGCCAGGCTTCAACAGTACTTGAACTGTGAACTTCTAGATGGTTAAGCTGCATTTAGAAAAGGCAGAGGAACTAGAGATCAAATTGCCAAGATCCGTTGGATCATAGAAAAAGCAAGAGAATTCCAGAAAAAAAAAATCTACTTCTTCTTTGTTGATTATGCCAAAGCATTTGACTGTGTAGGTCACAACAAGCTATGGAAAATTCTTCAAGAGGTGGGAATACCAGACCACCTTACCTGCCCCCTGAGAAATCTGTATGCAGGTCAAGAAGCAACAGTTAGAACTGGACATGGAAAAATGGACTGTTTCCAGATTGGGAAAGGAGTACGTCAAGGCTGTAAATTGTCACCCTGCTTATTTAACTTATTTGCAGAGTACATCATGTGAAATGCTAGTCTGGATGAAGCACAAGCTGGAATCAAGATTGCCAGGAGATATATCAATAACCTCAGATTCACAGATGACACCACCCTTATGGCAGAAAGTGAAGAGGAACTAAAGAGCCTCTTGATGAAAGTGAAAGAGGAGAGTGAAAAACCTGGCTTAAAACTCAATATTCAAAAATCAAAGATCATGGCATTCAGTCCCATTGCTGCTGCTAAGTCGCTTCAGTTGTGTCCAGCTCTGTGCAACCCCATAGATGGCAGCCCACCATGCTTCCCCCGTCCCTGGGATTCTCCAAGCAAGAACACTGGAGTGGGTTGCCATTCCTTCTCCAATGCATGAAAGTGAAAAGTGAAAGTGAAGTCGCTCAGTCGTGTCTGACTCTTAGGGACCCCATGGACTGCAGCCCACCAGGCTCCTCCATCCATGGGATTTTCCAGGCAAGAATATTGGAGTGGGGTATCCAGTCCCATTACTTCATGGCAAATAGATAGGGAAACAATGCAAACAGTGACAGACTTTATTTTTGGGGTTCCAAAATCACTGCAGATGGTGATCTCAGTGATGATATAAAAGACACTTGCTCCTTGGAAGAAAAGTTATGACAAACCTAGACAGCATATTAAAAAGCAGAGACATTGCTGACAAAAGTCCATCTAGTCAAAGCGAAGGTTTTTCCGGTTGTCATGTATGGATGTGGGAGTTGGACAATAAAGAAAGCTGAGTGCTAAAGAATTGATGCTTTTAAACTGTGGTTATGGAGAAGACTCTTGGGAGTCCTTTGGACAGCAAGGAGATCAAACCAGTCAATCTTAAAGGAAATCAGTCCTGAATATTCATTGGAAGCACTGACGCTGAAGCTGAAACTCCAATACTTTGGCCACCTGATCCAAAGAGCCTACTCATTGGAAAAAGACCCTGATGCTGGGAAAGATTGAAGACAGGAGAAGGGGATGACAGAGGATGAGATGGTTGATTGTCATCACTGACTCGACGGACATGAGTTGAGCAAGCTCCAGGAGTTGGTGATGGACAGGTAGGCTTGGTGTGCTGCAGTCCATGGGGTCACAAAGAATCAGACACAACTGCGTGACTGAACTGAACTGATACGAGAAAGATCTTAATGACCTGGATAACCACAATGGTGAGGTCACTGACCTAGAGCAGGACATTCTAGACTGTGAGGTCAAGTGGGCCTTGGGAAGCATTACTATGAACAAAGCTAGCAGAGGTAATAGAATTCCAACTGACCTATTTTAAATCCTAGAATATGATGCTGTGAAAGTGCTGCACTCAATATGCCAGCAGATTTTGGAAAATTCAGCAGTGGCACAGGACTGGAAAATGTCAGTCTTCATTCCAATCTCAAGGAAGGGCAATGCCAAAGATTGTTCAGACTATTGCACAATTGCAGCCATTAAACATGATAGCAAGGTTGTTCTTAAAATCTGTCCAGCTAGGCTTCAGCAATATGTGAACCAAGAACTTTCAAATGTACAAGCTGGGCTTAGAAAATGTAAAGGGACCAGAGATCAAAGTGCCAACATTTGTTGGATCATGGTGAAGGCAAGAGAATTCCAGAAAAACATCTACTTTTGCTTCATTGACTATGCTAAGGTCTTTGACTGTGTTCAGGTCATTGGCTCAGTCATATCCAACTCTCTACAACCCCATGGACCATGGCACACCAAGCTTCCCTGTCCATTACCAACTCCTGGATCTTGCTCAAACTCAAGTCCATCGAGTCAGTGATGACATCCAACCATCTCATCCTCTGTCGTCCCCTTCTTCTCCTGTCTTCAATATTTCCCAGCATCAGGGTCTTTTCCAGTGAGTCCAGTTCTTCACATCAGGTGGTCAAAGTACTAGAGTTTCAGCTTCAGCATCAGTTCTTCCAATGCTCAGGACTTATTTCTTTATGATTGATTGGTTAGATCTCCTTTCTGTCCAAGGTATTCTCAAGAGTCTTCTCCAACACTGCGTGGATCACAACAAACTCTGGAAAATTCTTAAAGAGATATGAGTATCAGACGACCTTAACTGTCCCTTGAGATACCTGTATGAAGGTCCAGAAGCAACAGTTAGAACCTGACAAGGAACAACTGACTGATTCAAAATTGGAAAAGGAATATGATAAGGCTGTATATAGTCACCCTATTTGTTTAACTTCTATGTAGAGTACTTTATGTGAAATGCCAGGATGAATGAATCACAAGCTAGAACCAAGATTTCCAGGAGAAATATCAATGACCTCATTTATGTAGATACCACTCTAATGGCAGAAAGTGAAGAGGAACAAAAGAGCCTCTTGATGAGGGTGAAAGAGAAGAGTGACAAAGCCTGCTTCAAACTCAACATGCAAAAAACTAAGATCATGTCATCTGGTCCCATCATTTCATGGAAAATAGAAGGGAAAAAATTATATGCAGTGAATGACGTCATTTTCTTGGGCTCCAAAATCACTATGGACAGTGACTGCAGCCATGAAATTAAAAGATGCTTGTTCCTTGGAAGGAAAGCTATGGCAAACCTAGACAATCTATTAAGAAGCAGAGACATCACTTTGCCAAGAAAAGCTTGTATAGTCAAAACTATGTTTTTTTCCAGTATTCATGTATGGTTGTAAAAATTGAACCATAAAGAAGACTGAGCACTGAAGAATTGATGCTTTCTTATTTTGGTGGTGGAAAAGTGTCTTGAAAGTCCTTTGGACTCCAAGGAGATTAAATCAGCCAATCCCAAAAGAAGTCAACCCTGAACATTCATTGGAAGGACTGATGCTGAAACTGATGTTCCAATATTTTGACTACTTGATGCAAAGAACCAACTCTAGAAAATACTCTGATGCTGGGAGAGATTGAAGACAGGAGAAGGGGATGACAGAAGATGAGACAGCTGGATAGTTGGCTCAATAGACATAAATTTGAACAAACTCTGTCCTGTCCAGTGCAGGACAGAGGAGCCTGTTGTGTTACAGACCATAGGGTCTCAAAGAGTTGGACATGATTTAGTCACTGAACAACAGAGAGCTTATAATATCATCTTTATCTTTATAAACTGTTTAGTATATTGTTTCAGTCATTATTTGCTACAGTAACAGGTAACCTATTATCTCAAAGACTTACAGCAAGATATATTTCTTTCTTGCTCTTGTTCCTTGAAAGCTGCTGGTTGACTGAATGTCCAGTGAGTTGATATGTCTTGCCTGAGGTCATCTCATCTTCTTCTCCTTCCAGAACACAGAAAAAAGGAGTTGATCTTATTTAGAGCATCATATTCTCTTATGAAAGTGAATAAAATAAGTGGAGCCAAACTGTGAAAGCACAATTTCAGTTGCCTGCTTAGACATGTAATATATCACATTTGCTTATATTAATATTGCATTGGCCAAAGCAAGTCTTTGATAAGGCCACACAGTTGATGTGAGGAACTGTTTTCCTTAAAGGAATTGTGTTAAACATAGGAAGAGAGTAATCATGAATAAATAATAATATATCCCATATATAATATATAATATATAATAACATCCCATATATAATATATAATAATATATAATATGGCATATAATAAATATGGGATATATTATTATTTCTTCATGATTACTCTTGACTTGTGGATCACAACAAACTGTGGAACAATCTCAAAAAGATGGGAATACCAGACCACCTGACCTGCCTCTTGAGAAACCTATATGCAGGTCAGGAGGCAACAGTCAGAACTGGACATGGAACAACAGACTGGTTCCAAATAGGAAAAGGAGTATATCAAGGCTGTATATTGCCACCCTGCTTGTTTAACTTATATGCAGAGTACATCATGAGAAACGCTGGGCTGGAAGAAGAACAACCTGGAATCAAGATTGCCAGGAGAAATATCAATAACCTCAGATATGCAGATGACACCACCCTTATGGCAGAAAGTGAAGAGGAACTAAAAAGCCTCTTGATGAAAGTGAAAGTGGAGAGTGAAAATGTTGCCTTAAAGCTCAACATTCAGAAAACGAAGATCATGGCATCCGCTCCCATCACTTCATGGGAAATAGATGGGGAAACAGTGGAAACAATGTCAGACTTTGCTTTGAGGGGCTCCAAAATCACTGCAGATAGTGACTGCAGCCATGAAATTAAAAGACACTTTCTCCTTGGAAGAAAAGTTATGACCAGCCTAGATAGCGTGTTGAAAAGCAGAGACATTACTCTGCCAACAAAGGTCCGTCTAGTCAAGGCTATGGTTTTTCCAGTAGTCATGTATGGATGTGAGAGTTGGACTGTGAAGAAGGCTGAGCGCCAAAGAATTGATGCTTTTGAACTGTGGTGTTGGAGAAGACTCTTGGGAGTTCCTTGGACTACAAGGAGATCCAGCCAGTCCATTCTGAAGGAGATCAGCCCTGGGATTTCTTTGGAAAGACTGATGCTAAAGTTGAAACTCCATTACTTTGGCCACCTCATGCAAAGAGTTGACTCATTGGAAAAGACTTTGATGCTGGGAGGGATTGGGGGCAGGAGGAGAAGGGGATGACAAAGGATGAGATGGCTGGATGGCATCACTGACTCGATGGACGTGAGTCTGAGTGAACTCCGGGAGTTGGTGATGGACAGGGAGGCCCGGCGTGCTGCGATTCATGGGGTCGCAAAGAGTCGGACATGACTGAGCAACTGAAGAATGATGATGATGATATATTTATAAGTATTTTTAAATGATTCCTTATAGATTTTTACCTGCTTTTGAAAATTGCTTTTTTAAATGTGTCATGTACACTATTTCAGTTCAGTTCAGTTCAGTTGCTCAGTCATGTCCACATATGATAAATAATTATGTTGCCTTAAAAATGTATTATGGCAAATAGTGTAGCAGGAGGTATCATTAAACACATGAGTACTTTCCCATATGACTGACATTACTAGAAGAATTCCTAAAAGGAAAATTGCTGGATTTAAAGAAGTACACATTTAGAAATACATTTTGAAATACAGCATATATTCCAAGTAGTAAATATAATAGAAATGTTGAAAAATGGAAGGTATAATAAAGTAAACACCTATTTAACCAATACCTGACTAAACAAATATACTGTTCATATCTGCAAATTTTGCCTACTTTGTGACCCTCCCAAAATACAATCCTCTCCATCCTGACTTTTAAATAGTTCTTATTTTTCCTTATAGATTTAACTTAATAATGTCTATATCTCTAAATAATGTGTTGTTAAAATTGCCTGTTTAAAAATTTTATGTAAAATGGATGACTGTATTTTTGTGACTTATACTTTCTTTGCAATAACATAGAGATTTATTCATATTGAAACATGCACATGGCAGTCCCTTCTTTTCTACTATTGCACAGTAGTTAACTACATTAATATAAGATGTGGTATGGGGCTTCCCTTGTAGCTCAGTTGGTAAAGAATCTGCCTGCAATGCAGGAGACCTTGGTTCAATTCCTGGGTCAGGAAGATGCCCTGGAGAAGGAAATGGCAACCCACTCCAGTATTCTTGCCTGGAGAATCCCATGGACAGAGGAGCCTGGCAAGCTACAGTCTGTGGGGTCACAAGAGTTGGACATGACTAAGTGACTAAACCACCAGCAAAATGTTGTACATCTATCTCACTCTTGTTGATCATTTACAGTATTTCCGTTATGTGACTATTAGCAACAATATTTGAACAACTATCTCTGTACATTTCTTCTGATATACATATGTGTTAAGACATACCCTATGCATATGCTTTGTTAATATCCAGTAGTTTTCCAAATAGTAATGCCACTGTATATGTTCAGCAGCACTGTAGGACAATTTACTTAGATCTGCATCCTTGACCACTGAGGTCATTATCAGACTGAAAGATATTAATCCAAGAAGGAGAATATTATTGTGGTTTTTATTTTGCATTTCCCCAAAACATTAGATTGTGTCTTTTATCATATACATGCCTTTTATGACCCTATTTTGTGAAATGTCCTTTCATGTATTTTGCCCATTTTTATATTTTAATTATTCTGATGTGTTATTAATTATTCTGCAGTATTAGAGAAGACTCTTGAAGAGTCCCTTAGACTGCAAGGAGATCAAACCAGTCAATCCTAAAAGAAATCAGTCCTGAATATCCATTGGAAGAACTGACACTGAAGCGGAAACTCCAATACTTTGGCCATGTGTTTCGAAGAACTGACTCATTGGAAAAGACCCTGATGCTGGGAAAGATTGAAGGCGGGAGGAGAAGGGAACGACCCAGGATGAGATGGTTGGATGGCATCATTGACTCAATGGACATGAGTTTGAGCAACTCTATGAATTGGTGAAGGACAGGGAAGCCTGGCAGGCTGCAGTCCATGGGGTTGCAAAGAGTCGAAAATTTGTATTTCTGTCATTTTTTTCTGCTACACAATCATTCCTTAGTTATAGCTATTTAAATATAGTATTTCAATTTTTTCACCCTATATGTCTTAAGAAACAGAACTCAAATAGATGATCTCAATTTGTTTCCATATCATGGCTATTATAAATAATGCTGCAATAAACATAGAGATGTATTTTTAATTTTCTTTGGACAAATATCCAGAGATGGAATTGGTGGATTATATGGTAATTCTACTTTTAATCTTTTTGAGGAAACTTCATAATATTTTTTATAGTGGCTGACCCATTGTTCATTAACCCAAACAGTGCAAAAACTTTTCCTTTTCTTTACACTCTCACAGACACTTGCTACTTCTTATCCTTTTGATGGTAGTCATTCTAACAGGTATGAGATAATAGCTCATAGTGGTTTTAATTGACGTTTAAAAATTTATTGAAGTATACCTGCTGTACAATATTATATAAATTATAGGTATATAATATAGTGATTCACAATTTTAAAGTTTATAGTTCATTTATAGTTCTTAGACAATATTAGTTGTATACCCCATACACAATAAATCTTTGTAATTTATTTTATACTTAATAACCCCTTAATCTTCTACCTCTTATATTCTCTCTCCCCTCTCCTCTCCCTACTGCTAACCACTAGTTTGGACTTTATATCTTTCGGTCTGCTTCTTTTTTGTTATACTCACTTTTTTTTTGGGGGGGGGGGTTGTTTTTTTTTTAGATTCTGCATATAATGATATGATACAACAGTTGTTTCTCTGTCTGACTTATTTCACTTGGCAAAATGCCCTCCAAGTCCATGCATGTTGCTGCAAATGGAAAAACTTCATTATTTTTACGGATGAATAGTAGTCAGAACTTTCTAATTCCTTCTTGGTGAAATCTCTATTCTAAAAGTAGAAAATAAAAACCATTAAGTAAATCATATAACTAAGTGGCTAGTGATTAAGATAGTGATATATATTGTGAACCTGATAGAAAACCAAATGTACATAATTTCCAAATATCTTTTTAAAAATAAGTTTCATAGGCATTCTGCTTGGAAATTTTCTGGAAGTTTTCTCTTCAAGAATTACTTAATTATTTATATCTCCATAAGAAAGACTTACAATAGGTAAAATAAAAAAGGAAACAAATAGTAATAAACAAAGATCTTGGGAAATACTAAACATCCATCAACTCCATTTTCCTCATTAATAAAAAAAAAATAACACTCATCTAACATAAAATAAAATGAAAAAAAAATAAAATAAAATGAGATTATATAATTAAAGGACCTGGAATACAGTCAAGTTATTAATTTTATTCTCTTTAGTATGTAGTCATGCAAACTTGGCAATGACACTTTCTTAATCAAAACTTAGGACATATTCTGACAACTTTTAATTGTGAGTATTGATATGAAAATTCTAGGAGAAAAGCTGAGCTGTTATTTATATTTAGTAATTAATGTAACAGACCTATTCCAAGTTAATCATACACAAATAAGTATTTTCTAATTTATCTGTAGCTGCCAATTAATAGAGGTGGATTAGAGTTTGCCACTACCACTAACTTCATTATCAGTTCAAAAGGAAAGAAACTTCAGATCTTATTCTATTTCATTACAGACATTCATAACTAGATAGGTATAAACCGTCTGATATTTGTTTCTGTAATTTAGATTGAGGCATTCTAAGAACATCTTTGAAATAGTCACCTGGTATATTATTAAAAAGTGTATGTAAGATTGGGCTGGAGAACAAGGGGGGACAAAAATTGCCTGAGTCAGTAACTGAGCTCAAAAACTTTTAGGGACTAAGTGCAGAGTACTCTCCTTTAGCATAAGGGTCAGGGTTCAGTTGACTTTTATGCCTTGACCATGTAGGTGGCACCAGTGGTAAAGAATCTGCCTAGCAATGCAAGAGAGTCAAGAGATATGGGTACAGTCCCTGGGTCAGGAAGTTCCCCTGAAGTAGGAAATGGCAACTCACTCTAGTATTCTTGCCCAGAAAATTCCATGGGCACAGGATCCTGATGGGCTATGTTCCATAGAATTGCTGAGTTGGACACAACTCAGCAACTGAGTAGACATAAGCATGTAGAAGTGTAGAGTTCCTAGGAACTATTAAAAAATAAAAAACATAGTTTGAAAAATAGTAGTGTTACCAATGGGATTCAGTTTCTCACATTCATTACGCTAGTTTGCAAACCTTCTATTGCTGAGTCAAGAAACAGATTGTGGAAATTCTTGCAATACTATCTCTGTAATGCAGTCTCTCTGTTTAAATGTTAGCTGACAATCCAAGGAGAATAAATTTCAAACTAGAGCAAATGAAAGAACTTATAGTACAAACAAAGGCACACATTTATTTCACATTGTCCATTCTGAAATGTAAATTAGTGACATCATATAAATTTGTCCTTAATTATTTTTGTTTAAAAAATCAAGTCATATAATCAGGACTGCCTTAGGACATACATTAGCTGTGTGTCTATTGGCTATCCAATGATTATATAGAATTTGCAAATGGCAAATCGACTTGGTTACCTCCATTAAATACTACTATAAACCTGGAGTATTGTAAACATTTCAACCAGTTGCTTGCTCTGATTTTCCCTCATGTCAGTGGTTCTCAAAAACACACACATTAAAAAATGGTTAGTGCCAAGTTAAAGATGCTATTTTATGGAAATGCTGTGATAAGGTATTGTTTATAGGAGTTGACTGACCAATTATGTCTTTTTAAAATAATCTATGTAAAAATAATCATAGTTAAATTTTTGAAGCCTTACTTATGTCAGACACAATCGTATGAGTTTTTGTCTTACTTTACTCTTCAAAATAAATCCATTGATTAGGTTCTTTTATCATTGTATTGTGTAGATAAAATACAAGGCAGAGAGATATCAAGCAATTTGTCTAAGATCAAAACATTAAAAATTTATGATAAAATGGATGCAAACTTAGGCACATGGCTCCCACGGACATAGTCTCAACTGGACGAGGTACTGAACCTGTCATAGTGTATGGTCAAGGTGCATTTCAGGGCATGTGATCTGTGCAGTTGCATAGGGTCCTACCTGTACTAGGTTCAATGCTTACATTGCTAAATTCATGCTTAGTTCATAAATATCATCCCTACCACAATGGCTATATGTTCTTGAGTCCATTGTGTAAGAACAGGTGAGAGTGTCAAAGGAAGTTGGCTGATACCAACAAAAGAGTGAACTTGTCCGTCTGCTTCATACAATGCCCCTGAAACTAAATCTTTGCCAGTTATTAATGCTACATAACAAACTGTCCCAAAACTTTTGGCAAGAAAAACATGATGTTCACTAATTCTTTAACTTGTCTCATATCCCTGAAGTCTGAGACTCAGTTTGTTAGCTTTGATCCAAGGGGACTACTTTACAAACAATGAAAGCTCAGTCATGTCTGACTCTTTGCGAGTCCATGGACTATAACCTACCAGGCTTCTCTGTCCATGGAATTCTTCAGGTAAGAAGATTGGAGTGGGTTGCCATTCCCTTCTTCAGGTGATCTTCCCAACCCAGGGATCAAACCCAGGTCTCTTTCATTGCAGGCAGATTTTTTTTTTTTTTTTACCATCTGAGCCACCAGGAAAGCCCAAGCAGAGACTGATATAGTCCAGAGGTCTCTTTACTCATATATCTGGTTTTTGAAGCTGGAGGTCATCTGGAACTTCAGCTGAGGTTGTTGAGCATTTTCATGTGATTTCTCCGTATATCCTGGGATTCCTCGCAGCATATTGAATTCAGAATATTCAGATCTCTAACATCAGAGACTTCATAAAAACATCTTACATAAGCAACCAGATAAGCTGCTGGCCTTCTCTTAACCTAGACTCAGAAGTTATCTAGCATCACTTCTACTGTGCTTCATTGGTTAGAGCAGTGGCAAATTGAAAGGGAGAGTACAGAGTCTCTACCTGTCATAGGAGAAGCATGAAGAAAATTACACCTCAATGAGCATCCTAGACAATGTCTTATAAACTCAGAAAAGCAGGGGTGTCAACCCACAATGCATTCGGAAAACCTCGTTTGGCTTTGCTAAGAATCTATTTTCTATAAATGGATCTGTATAAAGCTTGTGATATAAAATACTCTGACTTCACAGCTGACATTCAAAACTTTGCACAAAACTCGACATGTAATTGGTGCTGAGTAAATATTTGCTATTGTTGAATTAGCATCTTTATTTTCATTATTGCATTGAATATTTATAAGGGAATAATAACACAAGAAGAGTTATACCTGGAACACAGGTTACAAAGTTAACTAGAGGATCAGAAAATATAAGAGTGATTAGCGGAGATTTTTCCAGGAATAATATATTTTAATAAAATCAAGGAAATAGTAATAGAGGAAATTGGCCCCTGAAAATGTTATAGTGGAAATTGGAGTCAGTGGATGAGAGAATTATGGATTTATTAGACAATTATTTGATTTCTTTACAAAAGGCAAAGTGAATTGAGCTTTATTGGATGCAATTTAAGTTAATTCTGTTTTTAAATGCAGGCAGATACAAACTGTTTATAAAATCTGAAAGTGTTGTAGCATGAGAAATGTTTACCATGGGCATGAGAAAATTTGGATTTTCCATCTGTTGTTTTAAATATAATAAATCGAATTAAGACTTTCACTAAATAATTTAAAGCTCAGTTTTATCAGGAAATGTCATTCCTATGCATAATTTGTAAAGTATTTCAAATCTTGTTTATTTATGTCAGATTGGCAAATTTGGCAAACTTGTTAGCCATGTTTATGAAAGCAAAGGGAAGAATTGAGACAAGTTTTTCCATTACACATGTAATCTAATTGACCCCACAGTGATATCCATTCCAGGAGCTATTATTGAGACACAGTATTATAGTAATATTTCTAGACATTTTGTATAGTATATAAAATAACAAATAGTCTCTATATTACCCAATTATCTATTTTTTTTACTTTTCATAGATTCTTTTTTTCTTCTAAGGAATGAATGGCAGTTCAATGTTCTTTTTCCAAAAATATGTGTAAAATTAAAATATAAAATATAAGATATTCTTGGGAACTTCCCTGTAGTCCACTGGTTAGGACTTGGCCTTCCAATGTAGGGGGTGCAGGTTCAGTCCCTGGTCAGGGAGCTAAGACCCCACAGACATTGTGGTTAAAAAAGAAAAACATAAAAAAAATCGCATTCTTCAAGTCTAATTATTTTTATCAAAAGGTAGATGCAGAAACTCATTAGTATATTATAATCAAATTAGAGAACTTGGAAAACATTCACTCCCTTTTTAGAGATTACTTATGAATTGTTTTTCATTTATGAATACAGATTTAGATATAGTAGATACTGCTAGATGGAAGACATTCCAGATTTGCAATTTTGGGGGGTAAGCAAAACAAACAACAACAAAGAAACACCCTGAATGTAATGAGAGATGAATGATACAGTTTGGTAGAACACATAGGAAGGGCATTATAACCAGACAGAGGATTCCAAATAAAAGCTTCCCAGAGGAAGACAACTTTGAGCTGAGACATAAAGAATGTACAAAAGGACTTTCTTACAAAAATGACCTTAGGTTTTTGAGTGAGACTATTTTCTGATGATTTATAAATGACTGTAGAACATTTTCCTATGGAAATACTACAGATAATGCATGTAGTCACTGAAGTAAGAACTAACAAGCATGTAATGCAAAACTTAACATTTATGCTTCTTCTATTTAAATTGGAAGTTTTACACAAAGAGTCCATTTATCCTAAAATATTTGTTCTCTTGGTTCTATATGTCAAAATGCTCATAGAATAATGGATCAAAAGTACAACATAAGTTGTTGACACAATGTTTTTCTGATTTTAGACACTGCTTTTATGTCACAGTGACAGTCTTTGCTTTCCTTCTAGTTTTACACCCTCTAGCATTAGTTGACATTGTGTTCTATAGAGAAATGAAGTTACTATACTTTTTCTCAGTCACTGTTTACTCTTGCCATCTTGACCTTGATACAACATAGTATGTGTAAGGTTCTTCAGTAAATAGGGACCCTATGCTTCTGAATGCATATTGTATTTCTATAGGCATGGAAATAGAAATCTATTTTCCTATCTCTCCTTTCATCTGAGTCCAAAGTTCTTCTGATAAATCTTCCTTTCCCACTGCCAGCTCCAAATGATGCCAAGCAACACTTTTCATAATTGTAATTAAAAACTATGTGCGTGCACCTGTGGAGAAAAAGGAAGCCTGTTCCTCTTCCAACTGAACAATTCTTAGGTTCAGCTTGAACATTCTGCTAAGCATATAAGGAAAATTCTAAAATAGTGAAAATATGTGATAATAGATATACAAATGTAGAAAGTGATAGGGAAACTAAACAAAAATCTCCCTAGTGTCTTAAATTTTGAAACTGTCAGAAGCACTTTTATTAAACATCAAAAAGATGAGATGACAAAGTAGGCTGCTTAAAAATCAGAAATTACACTGAGATTTTTATAGCATACGTGAAAAGCAAGCATAATTCTAGGACAGAACTCCAGGAGTTCACTATAAGTTCAGGTGCAAGTAAAGTAATTAACAGTAAGTACAGTTTCTGAATTATTACTAGTTGTTACATGTTGCTAGTTGTTATATGTTAAACATTCTCATGTTTCATGAATTCCTACAGTTATCTAAGGCATTAGCTATATTATCCAATTAATCTACATTTAAAAGCTTACAATGAAGTTGAATAAAAATCCCAGAAGTAAAAATAAATTTACAGAAAACAGAGACCTTATTATTTTGTATTAAATGACACAAAAAGCATAACAATTATAATGGTGAACAAAGCATAATAAAAATTTTAATTTTGCTGGAGATTGAATTGATTAATCCAAGATTATTTATTTAAACAACTGTAATTAATTCAGCTTGCTTTAGTGCAAAGTATATGTTATTTTACAGCACAGCATCTAGGTGACCAAAGTAATTTATTACACAGCTTTTATCTCTTTCACTTTGTCCTATATTTACTACAGGTTGCTCAGAATGAAAGTAGGTCAGTCATGTCCAACCCTTTGTGACCCCATGAACTATACAGTCCATGCAATTCTCCAGGCCAGAATACTGGAATGTGTACCTTCTCCAGGGTAGCTTCCCAGCCCAGGGATGGAACACAGGTCTCCCACATTGCAGGTGGATTCTTTACCAGCTGAGCCACAAGAGAAGCCCAAGAATACTGGAGTTGGTAGCATAATCCATTCTCCAATAGATCTTCCCAAGCCCGAAGTCAAACCAGGGTCATCTGCATTGCAGGTGGATTCTTTACCTACTAGGCTATGACAGAAGCCCACAGGTGGCTCAGAGTTAACATCTATGATGCAAATTCTTCATGCTCATGGAAATAAGGAAATGGAACTTACTTTTCAGCATACCTGGGCTTGAAATGAGAGTGTCTTCTTTCATTATTACACCTACTTAACTACCAGCAAATACTGTTCTTTCTGTCCTCCAAATTCTGAGCTTTGCTGAGTTTGAGGTTTCAGTATTAAGAGGAGAAATGTTTCCCAAAAGGGCCCCAAGCATGTTACCATAATATTAGAAGTTGAAATCACATCTCATTATTTAATGCTTATTGGGCCAGTGAAAGAGAGCAAATGAAAAAAAAAAGAAAAAGAAAGGAGAGGTGCTACAATGTTGGTAGGTATTAAGATCCTGAAATTAATAAGAAAATAGAGTGGATGCTGTAAAATAGAGCTAGAAGTAAGGAAGGAATCAATAGGACTGAAATATTAATATCACGTTAGTAAGTTTGTAAGATCTACAAATACTTAGATCCCTCAGGAAAGATTGTCAATCCACATGTATAAATACATACATACATAAATGGCAACTAAGATGAACTAAAGTATAAAGGGGATAAGGAAGGTGGTGGAGAACACAAATATTAGGTATAAAATCTCAAAATCAACTGCAAATCAACTGCAACTGTAGTATTTAGTCATTTTTCTATGCAGTGCTATACATATATTGTATATACTAAGTACTTTTGCAAAATTAGCCCATAGATTATAAACTGTTAAGGAAGAATTAAGAGATAACTCTACAAAGAAGCAGCAGTATCCAGAGAGAGTAGAGTTTCAGCTCAATAAGAAATTTCATGAAACTGATTCTCATTTGGATAGAATAAGGATGGGATGTTTTTAGTTACCAAAGAGATTTTTATATAATGTTAAGCAGAGGCACTACTGTACTGTTGCTATTATTGTTTTTGTGGCTTGGATATTTGAGTGTGGAATAAAGATGTATATTGATGTTAAGCAGTCAAAATGGTGGGCCATAGCATATAATTTTTATAGTTTTAGAGTGTCTAGAATCTTGAAACACCCTGTACAAGTGTGATAAATGTCTAGATCTTTTTGTCTCTCTTTGTTTGAAATCAGAAATGTACTTTCCCTGCCCTTCCTGTAGGCACTTGACATGAACTCCATCACTAAATTGTTTATGAAAGAAAGTGAAAGTGAAATTTCTCAGTCCTGTCTGACTCTTTGCGACCCCATGGACTGTAGCCTACCAGCCTTCTCAGTCCATAGGATTTTCCAGGCAAGAGTACTGGAGTGGGTTGCCATTACCTTCTCCAGGGGATCTTCCCAACCCAGGGATCGAACCCAGGTCTCCTGCACTGTAGGCAGATGCTTTACCTTCTGAGCCACCAGGGAACTTCAAAGGAGATGTAAGTCAAAGAAGCAGACTTCTTTGAGTCTGGCAAATGTAATGTCATATCTAGCTTCACATTCTAAAAATATCAGAAATTCTAGAAAAAGTATCTACTAGAAAGACTTAACAGTATTAACTGTGATTATCTGTGCCCCATGATCCAGTGATTATAGCACGAGTGTCTTTGCTGAAGAAGTTATATGCTCTAGACTGGACAGTTCTAGCTGTATAATTTCCAACTTGGTCATTGGGCTTCTAGAAGATTCTAAGAGTTATCAAATATTCTTTCTTCTTCTTTTTTAAATAAAACTAGTCGTAGAAAGTCACTCGTTTTCAATTATGAACTTGCTGCAAATGCCCCTTAAGTGACAAAGTGACTAAGCACAATGATGTATTTCATTTCTTGCATGGGAAAGGGATAAAAGCTATGAACAAAACAACACACATAAAAGATTTCATTATCTCTTAGTCCTCCATAGTAGTGAACACAAAACATACATTAATATCTCAAAAAGGTATAACCTGGCCTATGAATGTAAGTTTTCATGTAATCAGGCAGGAGGTCTCATTTAAACCTAATCCCAAATCCCTCCATTTAATTTTTGAGTAAAATGTGTTAATGTCAACATTTTCAGAAAAAAGAACCTGGAAGCACATGAAAGAAAAATAGTGCATAAAAGCAGTCTTTTCAAGACATGAAGTGATTTTATATTTGAATGGCTGTTGTTGCAAGACAAAAGCAGCTAAGAAAATAACTTAGGGGCAAAAAATTCCCTTCTTGTTAAAAAAAAAAAAAAAAAAAAAGACCTTGGCAATAATTAGATCTAAGGCAGAACAAAGTTTGAACCTGAAAAAAAAAAAGAGAGATAAACAAGATGCTAACAAGGGAATAAGGAAAAAGATGGAGTGGACTTCAGTGGTTTTGGGTTGGGACCCAGTGTGTCAATTTGGGGGGTTTCCTATCTGGGGAATTGCTATGGCAACATAATCTCTAACAGTAGAGGGGTATTTAGAAGGATATCACTGTTTTCCCAATCTCAAAGGGGCACAGTATGGACATTCTTCCAATTGTTGAGTAATTAGCAGAAAGAAAGTGTTCTCAGATATGAAGATGTAGATACCCAGCAAATTTTACCATACAGAAGTTTCCAATAGGGTTCAGAAACTGATTCACAGATCATTTATTATTTAGAGATAATTCGGGAGAATTAACAAATAAGACTGTGGGCTACATTTGTCTTACATTTTGGGTTTGAATCAGATTGTAGGGTCATGCTAGGATGTAAGATTGCTCTGAGAAGATTTCTTGCCCAGGTTCCTAAAGGATCAGAGTCAATGAGATCACCCTAAAAATAATCCAACTATTCCACGGCATTTGTTTCCTTCGGGAACACTAGGGTTTCAATATACAGATCTAGGTTGCTACATATAACAGCCTTGTTTTTGTTTTTGAAATCTCACCACACCAGCTCCATCAGTGAAAGGAGACATACCAGAGGATGAGATGTTTGATTTTTAAGAATAAGTCACCTCTCACATCTAGCAAAAAAAAAAGAATAATTTGTAAAAGAAAAAATGTACGTTGTATGATTTTATGTGCTATTTCAGGGAGACTTTAATTTTCTTTAAAAGCATTTATATATTTGACCCCTTAAAATGTCTCCAAAGCTGCAAAACTTTACATGAGCACAGAGAAACATTTAAAGCAATTTTGTTTCAAATTTATATTCATATATGCAAG
The DNA here is from genome assembly GCF_023091745.1 of Budorcas taxicolor. Lineage (NCBI taxonomy): Eukaryota > Metazoa > Chordata > Mammalia > Artiodactyla > Bovidae > Budorcas > Budorcas taxicolor. The sequence goes on along the minus strand of NC_068923.1, from coordinate 62,988,260 downwards.
AATGTCTTAAAGTAAGTCTTTCTGTAGGATTTTGAGGTATTCTAGCAGAGTGGAGAAAAATCAGTTTCTGAGTTAGTGAAGTTTCTTATTACTCAGACAGTAGAAAATCATTTTGGTATAGTGAATTAATAAGGAGCCCATGCCTCCCAAAATTACTCACTTTAAGTGAAATCTAGAATCATCTGCTTTCCAGATAGAATTGGTAATCTAGGTAATGGCAACAGGTACTTTCAAAATAATTTTATGACTTTGTATAAAATGTACATTTGATGGAGTCTACAATGGAAAATAGATCATTTTAAAGGTCTCTTTCAGTTATGTACATAATTATTAAGAATTCATTTAATAAACTGTTGATGTGTGTGAGGTTCTATCTTAGCTACTAAAGAAGATATAACATGTTAATAGTTCAATATTTCCCTTCTCCTAGAATACAAACTAAAACATATACACAGATAATAATGCATGCTTTAATGTATAATAGAAGAGTTAAACCTCTACTGTGATAAAAATAATAAAATTTCTCCTCTGGAATATGTGAGTTCTGTTAAGTAGGAAGGGGAACAGAATTCAGATGGACAATAATTAAAAAGCTCACTTAAAAGGAATTTTGTCTGCTTTCTAAAATCAATTCTATCTAACAAACCCGATTTTCTTATGAGGAGGGGTTGGAACCCACTATTAGGCCTGCACAGATGTAGAACACATAATCTGGCCTAAGGCCGTCAGTCATTCCATTCTTAGGTCTACATTGTTTGATTCAACCATAGCTTGTGACCTAATGAATATCAGGAATGTCCTTAGGAAATTTACTCTTTGCCTATGGATTCAAATTTCAGATTAAAAAAAAAAAAGAAGAAGAATTAATTGTGAAAAAGAGTTGTAAGAAATATATGCAGAGAAAGTTGTTTGGGGGAATGTAGTTTATATCCTGCATTGAGCCATATGTAAAACAACTTACCTCTCTGTTCAGCTATATGAACCAATAAAGTCTCTTTAGTGCTATAGCTAATTTTAGTTGAGATTTTATTAATTGCAAAGAAAAGCAGAGGAAGAGGGTTCCTAATCGCTGCAATCTATACATTTTTTTTAATTAAAACATATTTTATTTAACCTTATATATCCAAAATAATGGGCTTCTCAGGTGGCGTGATGGTAAAGAATCCACCTCCCAATGCAGGAGTCGTGAATTTGATCCCTGGGTTGGGAAGGTCAACTGGAGAAGGAAATGCAACCCACTCCAATATTCTTACCTGGAAAATTCCATGGACAGAGGAGCCTGGCAGGCTACAGTCCATGGGGTTGCAAAGAGTTGGATATGACTGAGTGCCTGAGCACATATACACATCCAAAATAACATCATTTCAACATGTATATCAACACACAAAATTAGCAATGGTATATTTAACATTTTTTTCTTGGCAATCTGTTGTGTATATTACACTTCAGTGCAACTAATCTTGGAAGCTAAATTTCATTGGAAATACTTGATCTATATTTAGATAGACGTATAGCTGAGAAAGTAGATTTATACACTCAAGTTGTTCCAAACATACTTAAAAATCTTCTAATAATTAAATCAATTTTAAAACTCTCAGTTTTAAAATTTTGTTTTTTTTCTTTTTTTTCTTTCTTTTTTTTTTTAATTTTAATTTTTACTTTATTTTACTTTGCAATACTGTATTGGTTTTGCCATACATTGACATGAATCCACCACGGGTGCACATGCGTTCCCAAACATGAACCCCCCTCCCACCTCCCTCCCCATAACATCTCTCTGGGTCATCCCCATGCACCAGCCCCAAGCATGCTGTATCCTGCGTCGGACATAGACTGGCAATTTGATTAAAATGTAAAACCATTTTTATTTCCTAAAGTAAAGAACAAGAACTCTTGGATTCAGATGATACTTCCTGACGTGATTTGGGGCACTTTACTTATTCCTTTCAACTACAATTTCTTTGTTTTAAATTTAAATAAAATAATGCCTTACCTATAGAGTCATTTTAAGTTTGAAATGATATAGTATATATCCAATGCCTAATATATACTGCTGCTGCTGCTAAGTCGCTTCAGTTGTGTTTGACTCTGTGTGACCCCATAGACGGCAGCCCACCAGGCTCCCCCATCCCTGGGATTCTCCAGGCAAGAACACTGGAGTGGGTTGCCATTTCCTTCTCCAGTGCATGAAAGTGAAAAGTGAAAGTGAAGTCGCTCAGTCATGTCTGACTCTTCACGACCCCATGGACTGCAGCCTACCAGGCTCCTCTGTCCATGGGATTTTCTAGGCAAGAGTACTGGAGTGGGGTGCCATAGCCTGCTCTGCTAATATATACTAAGAATACTTAAAAAGCTATCAGTACTACTTTAGAGTTATAGATCACGAGATTGAAATATAATCAGATTTAAGCTAAGTAATGGCCCACATTAGAGAAAAATTGATGATCTGGGTCAAATGACTTACATGATATGATTTTCCTATGCAGACTTTTGCAGTTTGTAGTACAGGTTGAATTTGAATCCAGATCTTTTGAGTGGAAATTCAGTGGCATCTTATTATTTAGACACTAAAACACTATTTTTTCTTTATTTACTTATTTATTATCCACAGTTTTCTATTTTCAGTTACCTATGTGAATACTTTTTCACAAAGTCATTTCAGCTTGGAAATTATTTTTTAAATAAAGACCACCTGGAATTTCTCAAGGTGGTATCTATTAACATTCAGATATGCTTCCTAAGCATTAAAAATGTCTCTTCTTTTTCTTCTCCTAAAATTATCTGAACATTATGAGAGGAGGGGAAAAGCATAAGGAAGAGAAAAGCAAAGATATTAAAAAATATTTTTCATGGAATATCACTTATATGAAATCAATATTAGCATAAATAATTCAAATAAAAGTAACATATGGACATTATTTTTGTAATCAAGAAGTCAATGCTGCAGTGTGTCATCTGTCAACATTCACAAAGCGCACAGGGAAAAAGATGAGCATTCTCTCTTAATTAAGACAGAGGAGGAGAGTGACAATGTTATGGCCTGCAGCCCTTTGTTTATGCATGATTCCTTTGGTGATTTATGTTTTTCACAGCAAAAGTTGAGAGTCACAGCTAATACATGAACATATTACAGGTGTCAAAGTGAAATACATTCTTGCTAAAGAATAAAATAGAAAGCCATTAATAAGAAAGGGTAAAGAGTGTTCAGAGCAGACTGTTCACTTCTCATTCATAAAATCATCTCAAACAGAATGTGATGACTTGCAAACTTTCAAAATATCTGCAAGCAGTTGTGCAGTTGTAATTTAGCAGTTTCAGAACCTATAATTATTCATTTCCCCTCTTAAATTTAAACATTAAGAAATTATAAATATTTAAATATATGTATTTATGCATTATCATACACATATATCTCAGAAAAAGTTTAAATTTATGTTTTAAACAAGTATTTAAAAATTTATACAAAATTTTTATATAAGGTTTGGTTTCAACTAAAGGGGCAGGAAATCAGACAAGAGGCCACTCTTCAAAACTTAGGAGATAACAGATAAAGAAAACAAATGGTGATATAGAGAAAAGGGACAGATTCAAAATGTAACTATGAAACTCACTGATTCAATATTATGCTGCCAGAAAGATCAAAGGAATGAATTAACAATAAGGTTAGCATGAAATATGTTGTGGGTAATAATTCCATCAATTGGAAAAACCAGTGAAGAAGTTCAATAAGGAAATAGAGATACAGATGATAGGAGTCATTAGCATTTATGTAATATTTAAAGTCAAAAGTGCAAATGAGATCAACTAAGTGGAACGTATCTTCTTAAAAGAAAAGAGGATGGATTCCATGGGAAGTTAGAAGCCAATATTCTACATTTTCATTTTAACATGTCTAGCTTCTATGATGATGCCTCCCATAAATTTGGGATCCATATATCTACAAATGTTCATAGAACAAATGACTACCAAATTTATAAAATAGGCAGAAATACATGAATTAATTTAATACTGAAAAAATGGTATGGGAGATTTTGGGGGGAATGGTACAGTTTCTTGGTAATCAATGGGACTTGAGAATTTCAATAGAGTGAAAAACTTCAGAAAACTCACCAGGAAAGTATGATAAAATAAGGAATAAAGATAAGTTATTTGGTGGAAAACATTTGCAAAAGACACATCTGATAAAGGAGTAGTTTCCAAATATGCAAAGAACTCTTAAGGCTCAATAAAGAGAAAACAACCTCATTAACAAGTGAGCATAAGATCTAAACAAAGACCCTGTTAGAGATACAGAAACGGCAAGTAAACATATAGAAAGATATTAAACTCTTGTGTCATTAGGGAATTGCAAATTAAAACAATGAGATACTATTACACACCTATTAAAAAGATAAAAATCCAGAACTCTGACAAAACCAAATATGTGCAGAGGTATGGAACACTTATCCATGGCTGGCAGGTATACAGAATGGCACAGTCATATTGAAATATGGTTGGACCGTTTCGTACAAAACATGCTTTTACCATAGTATCTAGAAATTGTGCTTCTTGAGATTTATCCAAAGGAATTGAAAACATATGACCACTCATAAACCTAACACAAATATTTACAGCAACTTTACTTATAATAGTCAAAACTTGGAATGTGCTTTTTAGCAGGTGAGTGGATAAACTGTGGCACATGTGATAAAGTAGAATTATATCCTGTTCATTAAATATTATTCAGCACTAAAAAGAAATGAGCTGTCAAGTTATGAAAAGGAAAGGAGGAAATTTAAATGTATATTACTAAGTGAAAGAAGCCGATCTGAAAATACTACAAACTGTATGATTACAACTATAACCCTTCTGGAAAAAGCAAACTATGGAGACAGACAAAAGGTTAGTAGTTGTAAAGGGTTGTAGGACAGAGAGGATTGGATACACAGATCACAGAGTGTTTTGAGGACAGTGAAATCACTGTGTATGGTGCTGTAGTGATAAATACATCTCATTCAGCTCAGTTCAGTTGCATCTGATTCTTTGCGACCCCATGAACCGCAGCACGCCAGGCCTCCCTGTCCATCACCAACTCCCGGAGTCCACCCAAACTCATGTCCATTGAGTCGGTAATGCCATTCAACCATCTCGTCCTCTGTCATCCCCTTCTCCTCCTGCCCTCAATCTTTCCCAGCATCAGGAACTTTTCAAATGAGTCAGCTGTCTGCATCAGGTGGCCAAAGCATTGGAGTTTCAGCTTCAACATCAGTCCTACCAATGAACATCCAGGACTGATCTCCTTTAGGATGGACTGATTGGATCTTCTTGCAGTCCAAGGGACTCTCAAGAGTCTTCTCCAACACCACAGTTTAAAAGCAAAAATTCTTCTGTGCTCAGCTTTCTTTATAGTCCAACTCTCACAATCATACATGACCGCTGGAAAAACCATATCCTTGACTAGATGGACCTTTGTTGACAAAGTAATGTCTCTGCTTTTTAATATGCTGTCTAGTTTGGTCATAACTGTCCTTCCAAGGAGTAAGCATCTTTTAATTTCATGGCTCCAATCACCATCTCCAGTGATTTTGGAGACAGAAAAATAAAGTAAGCCACTGTTTCCCATCTATTTGCCATGAAGTGATGGGACCGGATGCCATGATCTTCTTTTTCTGAATGTTGAGCTTTAAGCCAACATTTTCACTCTCCTCTTTCACTTTCATCAAGAGGCTTTTTAGTTCCTCTTCACTTTCTGTCACAAGGGTGGTGTATCTGCATATCTGAGTTTATTGATATTTCTGCTGACAATATTGATTCCAGCTTGTGCTTCCTCCAATCCAGCATTTCTCATGGTGTACTCTGCATATAAGTTAAATAAGCAGGGTGACAATATACAACCTTGAGGTACTCCTTTTCCTATTTGGAACCAGTCTGTTGTTCCATGTCCAATTCTAACTGTTATTTCCTGACCTGTATATAGGTTTCTCAAGAAGCAGGGCAGGTGGTCTGGTAATCCCATCTCTTTCAGAATTTTCCAGTTTCTTGTGATCCACACAGTCAAAGGCATTGGCATAGTCAATAAAGCAGAAATAGATGTTTTTCTGGAACTCTCTTGCTTTTTTGATGATCCATCAGATGTTGGCACTTTGATCTCTGTTTCCTCTGCCTTTTCTAAAACCAGCTTGAACATCAGGAAGTTACTGGTTCACATACTGCTGAAGCCTGGCTTGGAGAAATTTAAGCATTACTTTACCAGCATGTGAGATGAGTGAAATTGTGCAGTAGTTTGAGCATTCTTTGGCATTGCCTTTCTTTGGGATTGGAAGGAAAACTGACCTTTTCCAGTCCTGTGGCCACTGCTGAGTTTTCCAAATTTGCTGGCATATTGAGTGCAGCACTTGCACAGCATCATCTTTCAGGATTTGAAACAGCTCCACTGGAATTCCATCACCTCCAGTAGCTTTATTCATAGTAATGTTTCCTAAGGCCCACTGGACTTCACATGCCAGGATGTCTGGCTCTAGGTTAGTAATCACACCATCATGATCATCTGGGTCATGAAGATTTTTTTGTATAGTTCTTCTGTGTATTCTTGCCACCTCTTCCTAATAGCTTCTGCTTCTGTTAGGTCCATACTATTTCTGTCCTTTATCAAGCCTATCTTTGCGTGAAATGTTCCCTTGGCATCTCTAATTTTCTTGAAGAGATCTCTAGTCTTTCCCATTATGTTCTTTTCCTCTATTTCTTTGCATTGATTGCTGAAGAAGGTTTTCTTATCTCTTCTTGCTGTTCTTTGGAACTCTGCATTCAGATGCTTATATCTTTCCTTTTCTCCTTTGCTTTTCACTTCCCTTCTTTACACAGCTATTTGTAAGGCCTCCTTAGACAGCCATCTTGCTCTTTTGCATTTCTTTTCCTTGGGGAAGGTCTTGATTCCTGTCTCCTATACAATGTCATGAACCTCCGTCCATAGTTCATCAGAAACTCTATCAGATCTAGTCCATTAAATTTATTTCTCACTTCCACTGTATAGTCATAAGAGATTTGATTTAGGTCATACCTGAATGGTCTAGTGGTTTTCTCCACTTTCTTCCATTTAAGTCTGAATTTGGCAATAAAGAGTTCATGATCTGAACCACAGTCAGCTCACAGTCTTATTTTTGCTGACTGTATAGAGCTTCTCCATCTTTGGCCTCAAAGAATATAATCAGTCTGATTTCAGTGTTGACCATCTGGTGATGTCCATGTGTAGAGCCACCTCTTGTTTTGTTGGAAGAGGGTGTTTGCTATGACCAGTGTGTTCTCTTGGCAAAACTCCATTAGCTTTTGATCTGCTTCATTCTGTACTCCAAGGACATATTTGCCTGTTACTCCAGATATTTCTTGACTTCCTACTTTTGCATTCCAGTCCCCTATAATGAAAAGCACATCTTTTTTGGGTGTTAGTTCTAAAAGGTCTTGTAGGTCTTCATAGAACTGTTCGCTTCAGCTTCTTCAGTGTTACTGGTTGGGACATAGACTTGGATTACTGTGATATTGAATGGTTTGCCTTGGAAATGAACAGAGGTCATTCTATCATTTTTGAGATTGCATTCAAGTGCTGCATTTCAGACTCTTGTTGACTATGATGGCTACTCCATTTCTTCTAAGGGATTCCTGCCCACAGTAGTAGATATAATAGTCATCTGAGTCAGATTCACCCATTCCAGTCCATCTTAGTTCACTGATTCTTAGAATGTTGATGTTTACTCTTGCCATCTCCTGTTTGACCACTTCCACTTTGCCTTGATTCATGGACCTAACATTCCAGGTTCCTATGCTATATTGCTTTTTACAACATTGAACCTTGCTTCTACCACCAGTCATATCAACAATTGGGTGTTGCTCTTGCTTTGGCTCCATCCCTTCATTCTTTCTGGAGTTATTTCTCCACTGATCTCCGGTAGCATATTGGGCACCTACCGACCTGGGGAGTTCATCTTTCAGTGTCCTATCTTTGTGCCTTTTCATACTGTGATGGACAGGTCATGGTGGAGAGGTCTGACAGAATGTGGCCCAACTGGAGAAGGGAATGGCAAAGCACTTCAGTATTCTTGCCTTGAGAACCCCATGAACAGTATGAACAAATAGACAAGATGATGCCATTGGAAGAAGCTGGATGAAGGAAATATAAAATCCTTTTGTATTAATTTTTGCAGTTGTGTATGAACCTACACCAGAGCTTCCTTGGTGACTCAGATAGTAAAGAACTTTCTTGCAATGTAGGCAGACCTGGGTTGAGCCCTGGGCCAAGAAGATTCCCTGGAGAATGGAATGCCTATCTTTTCCAGTATTCTTGCCTGAAGAATTCCGTAGTTTGGCAGGCTACAGCCCATGGGATCACAAAGAGTAAGGCATGACTGAGCGACTAACACTTCCACTGCACTTGCATGAACCTATAGGTATCTCAAAATAAAAATTATATATTTCAATTTCCACAGCTTAATACATTTATATATGTCATAAAAGAATCATAGGTTGGTTTTAGTGTTTAAAATACTTCAATTGTTACATATATTTTCCACATTGCACACATTCCTCTTTTCTTCTACTTTTCAAGAATCTTTGAGTTCAGGAAATGTTTTCTCGATAAACCAGTGATTAACTTTAAATTCAAGAAATTTCTATTGTTTTTATTCTTCATCTCCTCCTGTGTCTCTTAACTTCCATCTGGCATAAGCCCAAAGGACAATTATTTTAGAAATTCTTCTTATAGGGGTCTGCTAGTGGTGAATTAGCTTAGTCTTGATTTTATTCTTGAACAATACTTTTAATGGATATGAATTCTACAATGGGAGCTGCCTTTTTAAATATTTCTATGACATCATTTCATTAACTATCTTCCAATTTTCTGTTGAGAAGTTAACCCCCAGGCTCAGTTCACTTTTTGTTCCTTTAGGGTAATCTCTTTTGTCCCCACTGTGGTTACTATGTAGATTTGCTCTTGGTTGTTTGTTGTTGTTGTTTTTTTTTTTTTTCCTTTAATTAGATTCACTATATTGTATTTAGGAGTGCTCTTTTTATTTATGTTTATTTGGTTTTGCTAGAATGAATTAAGATATTGCTGTTGTTTCAGCAATTTTGGAAAGTTCTGATTCTTTGTATTTATTATCTTTATTGTTTTTGCTAATGTTTTTCTTGTTTTTTAGCTTCTTGAATTCAACCTTACAGAGCTTGTTTATATCAACTTTTGTTAGGCTATAGCATATTTAAAACACCCAAAATCTCAGTTATTTAATTTTTTTTTCCTGTTAATATCATCCTTTAACTATGGCACCGCTCCATGTATGTTCGTTCTGGTATCCAGACTATGAAGTAGCTCCTATTACCGGAGAATACTTATATTGTTTCAGAGGGAAAAATTGTACAACCATGTCCTGCCTCTTAAAGATTCTGCCAGAAATGAGAAGTTTTCATGCTGACAGCCCTCTGTTGTCCAAAGTCAGTTACTTAACCAAGTTTACATTGAGTAATAATCTATTCAAAATGAAACCTGTAGGTGAACTGTAAAAAGAATACAATCTAATATATACTTTCACAATATTCTCTATATTTTTTGGTGTTGTTCAGTCACTCAGTTGTGTCCAAATCTTTCAGCTCCATGGTCTACAGCACACCAGGCTTCCCTGTCCTTCACCATCTCCTGGAGTTTGGTCAAACTCAGGTCCATTGACATGATGATGCCATCCAACCATCTCATCCTCTGTTGTCCCCTTCTCCTCATGCCCTCAATCTTTCCCAGCATCAGGGTCCTTTACTGTCTGCTACCTATTTTAATTCTTTAGTTTTTCCATACTTTTGTATGAATATTTTGGCAGCTAATTTACTAATTCTCTCTTTAGTGGTGTCTGGTTTGCTTTCAACACATATTTTGAAATAATATGATTACCATATTTCCTAGATCTAGAATTTCATTTATATGTAAATACTTTTCTCATCATCACTCATTCTTTTCCATTCTCAGCCAAAATTTTCAAGCTTGATTTTATCTCTTTGAACATGTTAAGCATCAATTTCACCATCTGTCTCTGATAATTCCACTGTCTGTGGTTCTAGGCATCTGTTTCTGTTGTTTGTTGTTTCTGGATGTTTTCAACTCTTATTGTCTTATCTCCTTTTGGGGCTGATTATCTTCAATTATGAACTTTGATTTAAAAGATATTTATAGGAATAATTTCAAACCAAGAATAATGTTATTTTTCTCAAGATGTTTGCTTCTGCCAGATGCATGGGAAATTTACACTCTATCATCATTTAAATTCAATTATAGTAGTATAAAATTTGGGGAGGGAGGGCTCTGAAACAGCTTGAAGCTGATTAGCAGTTCACAGGGAAGTATGTTGACTTCTTGCTTGTTTTACTCGAAGGGCAAATCCTTGTAGCCTTCACTCCCAGTGTACCCTGGACTCCAATTTTTTTCTCTCTTCTCCTACAAGTTTATAAACATTAGTGCTTATACTTCCGGGCCATTATTCAGAACTGGCAAAAGCTAACTTCCAAGACCAAACTTTTACATGTGCATTTTGGTTTTATCTCAGACCTATGGAGTCTTATTTTTAGCTTTCAAATGTTTTCAAGAAATTTTTCATAAATATTTTTATGAATTTTTTAGTTGTCTCCAATGAGAGAACTGATCTGAATTACATATTCTGACATTCTAAATTGTCAGCTTTGATCTACTAAACTGATTCATGCAAAACATTTGCTTGAAATATTTTGATGGTGAAATGGTTTCTTTGTCTAAATGTGTTGCCTAAAATTATACAAAATATTATTTTAAAAATTAGCATCTTGTTCATGTAGATGAATGTTACTCTTCCAACTTAAGCCAGCTCAGCCTTTGGAAAATTCAGTCTCAGTGCTCACATCACAGGGTCAGCTGTTGTCTTTTAGCTGCCTTTTCCTGCACCTGGAGTCCAGACATTCTTTCTAGGCAAAGCCAGCAGGATCATAGGGTTCATTTTGTTCTCATTTTTTTAGGGTTCATAGCCTGTGCTGCCTTTTATCCAGTGTCTGAAAACAGATCTTTCATGTACTTAGTTTGATATTCAAGTTATTTCTGTCTTAAAGTTAAATTCAATCCTATTTAGTCCATCATGGATTTATTTTCACTAAAAAGTTATTTTGTTATTATTGACTTGTAGGAGATTTTATCTATTTTGGATATAAATTATTTGTTAAAAATGTACACAAAAAGATTTTTCAACCAATTTGCAGCTTGCCATCAATTTTCTTATGTTGAAGAGATTAAGAAATGAGTAGACTTTATAACATGAATAAGATTCAATGATTATTTTTAGCTAAACTTTTAATTTTGCAATATATTCCATGATTCCCCCTCCTCCCTGGATTTCTAAAGCCAAAGAAGTGAATGGATATAGAAGAAGCAACAAATGAAAATAACTCATATGGTTATACTAATTACACCAGCTGCTGACACTTACTGCTAAATAAACACATAATATTTCATTTCTGGAAAAAATGCAGGGTGTTTAAGTAAAGCATTCACCCCAATATCAGCTCAAATTTTAACTTAAGTGTGTGTGTATGAGTGTGTGCTTATACTAATACAGTACAGTACAGTATATATACATTAGTACTGATACAATTTTATATTACTAACTTTTGAATGGGCAAGATTACTTCCTGATTTTCATTTTTTCTTCACTTGTAAAATGGTAATATTATAATGTTGCTTACTTTTCAGATTTTTTAAACTCTAAATTGCAAATATGTAGTGTAGTGTGTAGTAGATTATCGATATTAGATCTTAAGCTGAGTTTCCTAGGTAGCAAAGGTAATCCTAACTTTTTTTTACATCATTCACTCAACTTTTAGCTGAATTGACTGAGACCACCAAAAAAAAAAAAAAAAAAACAAAACCACAAATGGAAAAACTAAACAAATCCATCAAAAAAAAGAAAGAATACAGAGCCTAACTTAAATCCCTCATTTGATAAACTCTATAGTTTACCAACTTGCTGACCCAGTTCTAGACTTTTGCACATGCAAAGTCATTGAAAAGTGCTTGAAATTTGCCCCTCCAATTCACCTTTTGACTATACTTTTACTGACTTAATCAATATACTTTACATTCTAATGTGATTGGTCTCAATGCTTGAAATACAAAATTCTCTGAATTTTTCTATGGATCCTTCTACCTACATGTGCCTCTCTGAGATCTTGCAACTTGTTACTGCCAGAAAGTTGGATCCATATTCCATTTACACTGTAATGTACAAATGCTCCCTCTCACTGCATTTCAAAGGCTTTTTATTAGTGGAACTGTTGAGTATACACATATGCAAAACAAAAACTCAATAAATAAAACATTTTTCATTGTTGTTTGGTCACTAAGTCATGTTCAATTCTTTAATTTTTCTGTACTCCATGGAGTACAGCCTGCCAGGCTCCTCTGTCCAGTGGATTTCCCAGGCAAGAATACTGAGTGGGTCGCCATGCCCTTCTCCAGGGGATCTTACCAACTCAAGGATCAAAACTACCTCTCCTGCATTGGTAGGCAGACTCTTTACCACTGAGCCACCAATACATTCTGCCAAACTACCCGCCAAAAAGCTGCATCTATTTTCACTTCCATGTGCTATGTATAAGCCTATAATGAACATATCATTAAAGTATACTCAAGTAATTTATGAAATGTTTATTTTTATATTTAAGTAATAATACAAGCTCTTTTGTGAATTTTGAATAATACAAATTTATAAAAATAAAACATGAACCATATAATTGCACCATTTTGAATGCTAAGGCTGCCAATATTTTGGTATATTTCTTTCCAATCTTGTATTAAGTGTGAGTGTATAGCAATGGCACACCACTCCAGTACTCTTGCCTGGAAAATCTCATGGATGGAGGAGCCTGGTGGGCTACAGTCCATGGGGTCGCTAAGAGTCAGACACGACTGAGCGACTTCACTTTCACTTTTCACTTTCATGCATTGGAGAAGGAAATGGCAACCCACTCCAATGTTCTTGCCTGGAGAATCCCAGGGATGGCGGAACCTGGTGGGCTGCCGTCTATGGGGTCGCACAGAGTTGGACACGACTGAAGCAACTTAGTAGTAGTAGTAGTAGGCATGTAAAATATAACTAAATATAAATTATTTATATTTCCTATTTTGCTTTTAAAATTAATAGTATATCTTATATGCATATTTCTATTGTGCTTTAAAAATTAAAGAATACTTATATCAACATAAATTTACTGAGAAGATTTTATAGATTTACTGAGAATTTTGCACTTTATTCCAAATACACTATTAATTTCACTAAACTGCCACTTAATAAATTCAACTTTTTTGGTTTTTAAAGTAAATCATTATAAACACCACTGATGTCATCCTTTATATGTATATTTATGTTCAATTAAAAATGCCTAGTAGCCAAACAAAAGCAAAAAAAAATGTCTATTTATGAGTTCCTCACAAAGTGATCTATAGATTAACTTTAGACCTTTTAAAAATTCACAAATAAAAATGTTTCACATCTTTGCAATATGCTTTAATAAAAATCAAGATGTCTAAACTATAACAGAAAAGAGATGCTAATAGGGAAGGCAAACATCTCCAAATATAATAGTTTCCATCTTTGAAACTTTGAAACAAATTCAAAGTAAATATTTTTATGATTAATAAAATTTGATTTTAAATTAAAAATGATGTTCTTGGTAAAAGCATAAAGCTAGATTTCAGGAGTTCTGGGTTCTTTCCTTAGATCTGCTACTTGTTTTTTCCAAGTTTGGAGGAGATTTTGGTTTCAAAATATTTCAGGGTTGCATCTCAGTTTCTACTACTTTCAAAAATCTAAGCACCATGGAAAAATACAGGGTACATTGTCTACAATTTTTAAAAAGAGAACTTGTTTTAATTCAAGGCCAAAGAAATGGAGAAAAATAGCAACGTTTTACTCAAGAAAAATTATTTTATCTGACATTAATCCAGAAGTAGTCACTATGTTTCCTTGTGTTTTAGTTTTGAAAATCTGAGTTTATCCTACTTCAGGTGTTATGAGGGTCTTGGTACTAATCTTTCAGCACTTGGCACTCAGCAAATCAAAGACATTTTACTGGAAACACCTGGAAAGCTTGTTGCAGCATGTGGCCTGAGCAAGTTAAAGTTCCGCAAGGTCACCCATGATGACCTGGACTTGATGAACCAGTATGCTAGCTTTCTATCATGGCTGAGAAAACTCAGAAATATCATTTACATTGTTTCTTAGAGGTCTGCAAAAGTGGCTTTATTTCTGTTTCTCACTCCTTCAGCCTCCTTTCCAGTGTTTCTGGATTACTTCTCCCCCAAACCAAATTACTTTCATTTGAATTCCTGTTCAAAAGTTGGTTTCTGAGGGAATCCAACCCAAGCTATTCCTGATGTGTTTTCAAAAATATTTAAACAACCTGTTGATCATGCAGACTTTGCACAGCCACGTTTGACCTGATAACATGATGAAAATTAAAATTTTAATCAACTTTCTTATAATTCAAGAGTATCTCAACATCTCAAAATTTTATTAGGTTTATACTTATATCAATAAACAATTTTTAAAACATTAGAAAATCATATGTGTGTGTGCATACTCAGTTGTGTCCACCTCTTTGTGACCCCATGGACTGTAGTGCACCAGGCTCCACTGGCCATGGAGTTTTCCAGGCAAGAGTATTGGAGCAGGTTGTCATTTTCTACTCCAGGGGATCTTCCCGACCCAGGGATCAAACTTGTAACTCCTAAGTCTCCTGCATTGGCAGGCTAATTCTTTACCACTGAGCCATCTAGCAAGTCCTAGAAAGTCATATATATATATATATCTTCATTGTTGCCATACTGCCATTTGCATGAAAAGTTAAATAGAGTAGTAATTTAAAATAATGGAACACTTCTACTGTGTAATTTTCACCTCTGCCCAAAATGCTGCTTGGGAATCAACAAAAGTTATTGCATTTTCCCCCTGCCCCCCATTTAGTATTTAGTCATTTTAATGTGAATATTGAATAAAGCAGATAATCCAAATAATTTTGTTCTAAATCCCACTGTCATGATATTCAATTATTTGTTGAGCTGGTTCGAAGATATTAATCAAAGGCCATATTTAGAAGCTGTCTTAAAGTATTTTTCTGGCTTTTCATTTTAATTTGTTCAGTGATGCTGTGATAACAGAAACAAATCCCTCGATAACATATTTCCTTCTACTTGTTTTAGTTGTAACTTTAAACATTCCCAAGTTTTTTACTAGACTGCTAATAGGCAAACTTTGAAAAGATCTAACATTGAGTGTATCAATTTCATGGCATTTCATTCTGGCCCTTATTGAAAAAGTCAGTGGAAGAGGCTAAGAAACCCCAAGCGACTTAGTTTAGATACTGTCAACTCAGTCAGCTTGATGATGACACAGATGGGTGTAAGTCTTTGCTGATTAAGTTAGAACAAAGCTTCATGAAAGGATAAATTTTGCTTTTATTACTTACCACCATCCCCCTATCAGTTGAATAAATGAACATCTAAATTAATTCATGTATAGTGGTGGCTCAGAGGTTAAGCATCTGCCTACAATGCAGGAGACCTAGGTTCGATCCCTGGGTTGGGAAGATCCCCTGGAGAAGGAAATGGCAACCCACTCCAACATTCTTGCCTGGAGAATCCCATGGACGGAGGAGCCTGGTGGGCTACAGTCCACGGTGTCACAAAGAGTCAGACACTACTGAGCGACTTCACTTTCACTTTACTTATGACCAGAAAATAATTTTGATTTTGTTTTCTGTAATCTATATAATTCTGTTTAAATATTGCATTCTCCTATTCTTTGGGCATATAACTAGTGAACTGTTATCTTCTTTCCAGATATATGTGACTACACGACAAAGTTCTCAATGGATATGTACGGCCATTTTCACATCTGGCCTATGAAATTCTCCAACAAGACCTTCTTCAAGATAGGTTCAGGACAGCTGCCCCAACTGATCAGCCATCCAGAGAAGAAACATTTGTTTTCTATAAATGACTAAATTTTAGAATGTAGGGCTTCCCAGTTGGATCAAATGATAAAGAATCCACCTGCCATTGCAGGAGACATGCGTTCCATCACTGGGCCAGGAAAATATCCTGGAGTAGGAAATGGCAACCTGCCCCAGTATTTTTGCTTGGGAAATCCCATGGATAGAGAAGCCTGATGGGCTACAGTCCATGGGAACGTAGAGGGTAGGACACAACTGAGCACACATATCTTATTAAGCTTAGACTACTTTAATGAATATATTAGATAAGTGTAAAAGCAAATTTAATTACAGCCCCATTGAGATTAAAGCAAGGGCTACATAAATCAATATAACATATATACAAATATATGTATATGTATAAATACATATACATATATATATATAATATATATATTTTTGAAAGTTATTTTTAGGGCCAAAGTGTTATTTTAGACTGATTTGTTATTTGTGGCTTATGTCTGTTTCACTCTATTTTTGCATTTTATCAGTCTTATAGGGATTTTAACTTCAAACTTTCTTCCTGCTGTGATATGAACTTCCTTTAAGTCAAATACATGCTGTGAACAAGTGGGTTTCTTTATTTGTAAAAATAATGTTAAGATCTTTCTTTCACTAGGTATCTACATTGCTCTTTAATAGATTACACAGAGCAAAAGGATGACAATTTTAAATTAACCCACAGATAATTTTTGGATAAAAATCTCTAAATTACTTGTGAATGATGAGATGAAGAATAATGGTAAACTTAAAAATTAGAGAAAGTAACTTTCCTTGAGGAAAGTTGTTGCTTTATCTAATTATCAGCTCCAAATTATTTTACTGTCTACTTTAAATCGTTTGCTACTGCTACTGCTATTTCACTTCAGTTGTGTCCGACTCTGTGTGACCCCATAGACGGCAGCCCACCAGGCTCCCCCATCCCTGGGATTCTCCAGGCAAGAACTGGAGTGGGTTATCATTTCCTTCTCCAATGCATGAAAGTGAAAAGTGAAAATGAAGTCGCTCAGTCGTGTCTGACTCTTAGCGACCCCAGGTGACTGCAGCCCACCAGGCTCCTCCGTCCATGGGATTTTCCAGGCAAGAGTAATGGAGTGGGGTGCCATTGCTAGGGATTTATAAAAATAGGTCTTTTCTGTAGAGGTTTTTCTGTTTTGTTTTTTTTTTAGGACTTATAATTGAATAACTTCTGGATATAGTATATTTCATCAAACTATGTGCATGGTATATGTAATTTAAATATATATATATATATATATATATATATACACACATTCCTTCCACTGAAAAATTGCTTTATAAAGTTTATTCTGATTAATGTCTTTAAATGCAATATGACACTTCAACTGAAAGTTACAGTAAATGGTGAAACATTCAATTCCTGAGACTCATACTGTATCTTCTAGATAATATTTTAAAAATACTATGAATGAATAAATCTGTATACCCGTATGCCAAGGCAATAGTAGATCTTTACTGCTCTTTCTTAAGAGTCTCGGTTGGTGCTTTGCATTCCACTTTGTTACACCTTCTGTAAGAACAGGGTAATTTAACAGACTAAATCTTATAAGCTTTGGCTCTTGCTCTTGGAATTAATTGTAAATTTCAGTAAGCATCATCTGGCTTGAAGTTCTCAAACACAATGTGTCATATGAATGTCATCCCCTGGTATCTTAGCTTCTATGAAAAATTGTCCACATATCAACTTGGGAAATTTAATAAACAAAATTTTATCTCCATAATCATCATCATGAAAATCTTTAAGGGGAAAGATATTGGTTGACATTTCAGATTATAAAAAAGAAAAAAAGATAACATGTAATATAAAAAAAAAATTTTAAGAGTTTTTGAAAACATAAAACTCTAATAATTGGTTTATATAAAGTATCTGTAGTGCTTCCCTGGTGGCTCAGCCATAAAGAGTCTGCCTGCCAATGCAGGAGATGCAAGTTCCATCCTTGGGTCAGGAAGATCCACTGAAGAAGGAAATGACAAGCCACTAAGGTATTCTTGCCTGGGAAATCTCATGAACAGAGGAGCCTAGCAGGCTACAGTCCATGGAGTTGCAAGGAGTCAGACATGACTTAGCAACTAAGCCACAACAATGATAAAGTATCCATATGTGTACACACCATAAGTGTACTATTTAATGTTATAATTAATAAAATGTACTCATCAAAATGTTGAAATTGAGACTAAATCTTCTCATTTTGCAATTCCTTCAATCACAGAAACTAAAAAAGAGCTGATGTCATTCATCAAAATTAGTCTTCTATATGTTTTTAATTGAAAAACTAATATTCCTTTCATAAAAAACCAAAGAGCTCAACTCTTTATTATAACTACATAATATTAAAAAAAAAAGACCTTAAAAAATAAAATACATAATGTGTCTGGAGTGAAGACTATTGAGAAACTTTACATGGAAAACTGAGATTTAGAAATCATTTAGTTGATATAACCTATTCAAAATGTTAACAAAACTGTCAACCTCCCTACCAAATAAGGAATTCATTTATTTTTTTTTTAACAAACAATTCCTCTTCAAACTTTAAAGTTTGTGTTATTTAATGAAATCTCACTTCGGTAGCAGGGAACTGAAAGCCACATGTTCTTCAAAACTGGTTGCATTTTATGTATGACTGTGTATATATATGTATGTGTGAATAACCAGACCCAAACTAATCCAAATAAGTTAACATATTAATGCACTCATAGCAAGTTACCAGTTATAGAAAACTGAATGATTGACTTTCAATTTTATACAAGTTCAAATAAATCTAAAGTAGGTAGAATCATTACTACCAAGAGGAGTGCATGCCTTCATCCCCAGAACTGTAAAAAAAGATGAAATACCATGCCCAGGAGTATGTTAATTTACTTAGTTAATGGCATATGCAGATATTTTAGCTGTTTATTAATTAGTTGACCTTAAGATGGATTCTCTTTGATTATCTGGGTGGGCCCAATGTAATCACATAAGCCCTTAAGAGCAGAAGAGAAAAATCAGAGGGTGAAGTGGATAGCAGAAAAGAAGTCAGAGAAACAAATTATGCCGGGTACTCTTTGCTGCAAGCCTGAAGATGGAGGAGGCCATGTGGAAAGCATTAAAAATATCTAGAAGTAAAAACTGGCCCCACTAACAGCAAAGAAACAGAGACCTCCATACTACATTGCATGAAAATAAGTTCTACCAACAACTAGATGAGCTTAGGAACAAAAACTTTCCTAGAGCCTTTAGCAAGTAACTCAAGCTCTAACCTTGATCTTGGTCTCATGATTAATTTTTCACAAATGTAAGGATGGAAATGGCTCTGTGGAAGTAATACTTTTCTTGGTAATGAGAAATGATAAAATGTCTCATAATTTGGTTATATTTAAATATTTAATTTACATCTTTTAAAATATTCTAGACAAAATTATTAAAACAGGGTTGTATTAATGAAGTCTAGCATATGCCTATTTAATTGGTAATGATAAACATTCTTTTCTGTTGAGGTGATAAGTTACATTAAATTAGTAATGTGAAGTCTGTTCCCAAGGAATTAGCAGATCAGGAAAACAATCAGAATTTTTTTTTTTTTAAGTATAGGTGGGACAATATAATCTCCCACAGCCTCAGTAATATATGCATGATAATGATAAAATATATGGCTAGGCATTTAACCTGTCCATAATTTAAAATAAGGAAAAAGAAAGTTACTCTAGTTACTACTGCTAAGGTAGATGGATTTGAACTGCCAGTAGGTGAATATATTTTTAATGCTTTCCAAAAAAAAAGAAAGTAGGTTTGTTTGTTTTTCTAATTTTAATTTTAGATTTTCTTATCTAAATCAACTCTGCTGAGTTAGGCTCAATTCAAAGATTTGTTTTGTTTTTACTCTGTAATTAGGTTACTTCCTAGAGTTTCATACACATGTTCTAATACCAGCTTGCAGGCCCCTTGTTGTGTTCAGTAGTCCAAGGTTGTTAACTATGTAAGACTGACAGGATCAGAAAGGAACTGCATAATTCTAGAAGAAGTAAATGCAAAAACAAGCTCTTATAACATTAAAGACGTATCTCATTTAACCCACATCAGAGATAAAATGTACTTAACTACCACACGGGAGAAGGAAATGGAAAGCCACTCCAGTGTTCTTGCCTGGAGAATCCCAGGGAGAGAGGAGCCTGGTGAGCTGCAGTCTATGGGGTCGCACAGAGTTGGACATGACTGAAGCGACTTAGCAGCAGCAGCAGCAGCAACTGCAATGCTTTTTCAAGACATTCAAATGCAGAACTTGTTTTGTGATTATATTTATAACCAAATCATATAAACAATCAACAAAAGAGAACATTCAAGTATTTTAGAAGACAGTAAACTCAGGCTTAAAGTACTCAATTGACCTCAGTACAATGTTAAAGGTTTATACAAAATGACACATAGCCCATTCTACTATGTTGGAGCAGAATTGATTCTTTAATCATTTTAGCTAATATCTACATTTCTTTAATACTATTAGGCCACAGGTTGGCTTCTTCAAGACTTACACCATAAAAATTTATTTTTCTTTGACCATTAGTGAAGCTTCTATTCATTATAGTGCTTATGTTAAAGGCAGCCAATGTGAAGTACACAGTTTTTCTGACAGAGGTTGCAAACGAACATAAACTTAAGATTTACTCATAAAAGGAGGTAAGGTGACAGAGAAGAACCACCTAATCACCTGTATACTTAATTGTATAGTTATTCTTTTGGCAGTATATCAAATTAGTTTGGTTGTAAGTCAAATTGGAAATCAAATATGTCAAGTTCTAACTATTTTTCACAGTACATTCTTTGAATCTGGATCCATTTTTTAACTAGCCTAGTTTATACTCATAGAAATACTTAATACTTTTAAAAAAATGTGGGATATGATGTGCTAAATTGCAAACGTCTTCTGACATTCTTGATAGTACTGGATATTGCCTTGAATGCCACTAAAAGGTCAAAACATCTATTGCACAATGTGCACTATTGTGAAATATTTAGGTAACTGGGTTTCAGCCTTTTTCAGCCTTAGCCACATGTTGGAAATACCTAAAAATTTTTTTAAATACAAGCCTTATGATCAGCTCATAAGTGACTGAATCAGAACTGGGGGGAAGAGGTGATACTTAGGATCAGTTATTTGTTTTAAAATTCCTCTGATAATTCTAATGAGCAGATATGAATAATGTATAGTGATGTTATCCCTGTTCTTTGATAATGTGTTGCCATGATAGATACGAAGTAACATTACTATAGCCACTTATTTATGAGCAACTAAAATGATGTGGTTTTATGGATTAAGTAAAGAAACATAAAAGCAAACAGTAAGATACTCATCTGCAAACTCAGCCAGACAACTTGAATTATCACTGAAAGATAGTCCATTTGGGTAAGGCAATATGAATTCATGGCCCCCTGCTAAAGGCATATATCCTTTTGGAAACATAACCTATTTAACATCAATATTCATTTATTTATTCATATATTCAATATATTTCACCTATTATTCATATTCATATAGAGATCCTACTATGTCTCATCGTGGTATGGGTTTATTTCAGTTCAGTCAGTTCAGTTGCTGAGTCGTGTCCAACTCTTTGCAACCCCATGAATCGCAGCATGCCAGGCCTCCCTGTCCATCACCAACTCCCGGAGTTCACTCAGATTCATGTCCATCGAGTCAGTGACGCCATCCAGCCATCTCATCCTCTGTCGTCCCCCTCTCCTCCTGCCCCCAATCCCTCCCAGCATCAGAGTCTTTTCCAATGAGTCAACTCTTCGCATGAGGTGGCCAAAGTACTGGAGTTTCAGCTTTAGCATCATTCCCTCCAAAGAAACCCCAGGGCTGATCTCCTTCAGAATGGACTGGTTGGATCTCCTCGCAGTCCAAGGGACTCTCAAGAGTTTTCTCCAACACCACAGTTCAAAAGCATCAATTCTTTGGCGCTCAGCTTTCTTCACAGTCCAACTCTCACATCCATACATGACCACTGGGAAAACCATAGCCTTGACTAGATGGACCTTAGTCGGCAAAGTAATGTCTCTGCTTTTGAATATGCTATCTAGGTTGGTCATAACTTTTCTTCCAAGGAGTAAGTGTTGTAAATAAAATGTGGATATTGCCTTTAACATGATCAGGTATATTAAAACTAATTATAAGTAAAACATTATACATTCTTAAAAGACAAAGGTGTATGTGATCAATTCTCCTTTAAAATATAATTTTCACTGGTAATTTGTCCTTGAATAGAATGTCTTCAGTGGGTTATCCAGGAAAAAAAGAAGCGTGCCCACCAAAGCATGAAGACTCAAAAATGAATCTTATATTTGATGAAATCCATCTAAAAGAATTGATCAAGATACATTTGTATGAAGTAGGTTAAGTTATATATACACACATATATATGTATTTGTGCAGTATATCTATATTTCTATATATCTATATTTTTATTCAAAACTTTGAAGTTGTTTTTAGTCTGTAGACAATGCAATAGGCCCAGTATATGTTCACAAATTAGAAATTCATGGTATATATAGACATAATTGTGGCTTTAAAAAAATCTACAAATAAAATGGAATAGAAATAATATAGGGGAGGAAGAGAATAGGATGTGACAGCTAATGTAATACATTTTTGCTTGTTTGTTTGTTTATACTTAGGAACCTATGTAAAAGGTAATAACACTCTGAACGTGGAGAGTGATTGATGAAGTGGAGTGAAATCTGTAATTCTTTGGAAGATATATTATATAGAAATTAAATATAGGAGATGAACATAAAGATGTAAGAAGGGTTAGAAATGCACCCCATTATTCTAAGTGGATGAGTGCAAAACAGGGCTAATGTTGAGATTTTTAAAAAATGCAAAACAGATTTGAAGAAATACAATCAGTAGTTTGGAATATTCTGAATTAGAGAAAATTGTACGTCATATGGTAAATGGTGACCAATTTAAAATGTTACAAAACAGAGATAGCAGCAATAACTTTAAGAGAAAAATTAAATGTGTGACCTTTTCTCAGTAATGGAGTGAGGCATTGTTGACAATAGAGTCAGATGGGAAGAAAGCTACCCCGGTTATTACGTGGTGATTAAGGCTGTATCTATGAGGATTATAGTCCTACAAGAAAAAGTAAACTAAACTAAATCTCAAGTAAATTTACTCAGACTGACGTTCAAACTCAATATGTTTTAAACTGAATTCCTTATCTTCTCTTCCAAACCTCTTTTACATGCTTGGTATTCCAATTTCAATTTACAGTTCCTCCTTCCTTCTTATTTCTCAGACCTAAACCTTTGAATTACATTTGACTCTCATTTTCCTTCTTCAATCAATAATCAACCCATTCAGAAGTCTACTAGGCTTCACATCCAGTATATCTATAGTCAGACTACTTCTCAGCACCCTCAGAATTAGCACCTTGTGCTGAGGCACCATTCTCTTGTCTGAACTATTGGAATTGTCTTTGATTTCCCAGCTTCTCAACAAAACTGTCAAAGTGATCCCATTAAAATATGTCAGATTATCTCACTGATATTCTCAGAACCTTTCAGTTAAACAGTTCTATGGTAAATGCCAAAATCCTTACAGTGGTCCCCAGAGCCAACCAGTATGATCTCTTCTTCTCTCACAGCATCTCTTTGTTTTAGTCAGACTTTGTTCTTCACTTTCCTTTGTCAATCAAGGCATGCTCACGCTGCAGGATATTTGCACTGGCTCCTTTGCTTGTCTGGAATGCTTTTCTCCAAACATTGATACTGTTAACTCTTTTCCTTACTTTTTGCGCACAGGTAACCTTTCCCACAGAGACTGCCTTCAGTTCAGTTCAGTCGCTCAGTCGTGTCCGAGTCTTTGCGACCCCATGAATCGCAGCACGCCAGGCCTCCCTGTCCATCACCAACTCCCGAAGTTCACTCAGACTTACGTCCGTCGAGTCCGTGATGCCATCCAGCCATCTCATCCTCGGTCGTCCCCTTCTCCTCCTGCCCTCAATCCCTCCCAGCATCAGAGTCTTTTCCAATGAGTCAACTCTTCGCATGAGGTGGCCAAAGTACTGGAGTTTCAGCTTCAGCATCATTCCCTCCAAAGAAATGCCAGGGCTGATCTCCTTCAGAATGGACTGATTGGATCTCCTTGCAGTCCAAGGGACTCTCAAGTATGCTTTAATATTACAAACTAACTTTTCCCTGCTCTTTCCACTTTCAATCCTGCTTACTCTATTTTCTCCATAACATCACTAACCGTATCACACATTTATGTTGCTTATCATTATAGCCTGTCACTCTCACCAGAAAGTAAGTAGGTTCTCAATAAATATTTATTAATAAATGCACCCTACCAGCTTCTCTGGTAATTATAATTAGAGTAATAATTATAATGACCATGTTTATCCATAACATGGTCTATATTCTATATTATACAGTCATATTGTATAATATTATACAGTTGATATTTTCCTACTTGTTAATTTCACATTTATTCCACTTCAAAAAGTGCACTCATATAGTCATTGAATGGACCAGAATTGTATTTTCCTAAGCTTTGAATTCTGAAATTATTTTCTTGCAGACAAATTTTATCTTTCATGGAAGTATTTTTTGTGTTTTAGCAAATACTTCCCTGGTTCCTTCCACTTCTTGGTTCATGTTAAAATTTCACTTCCCTTCCCAATTGACCATGTGACTTGCCTTGGTCAGCGAAGTGTGAAAAAAGCATTGTATGTCACTTAATAATGGAAACTTCCTAACCAGTGATTGATTTGCCACTCTGTCTCATTTTATTTGCCACATCAAGAGATATGCCAGGCAGTGGATGCTTTGACAGCTTGAGTCTAAAAGAGAAAACAACGTGAAACAGAATCATAGCCAATTTGCCACCAATATATAGCATGAGTGAGGAAAATATTAATGTTTTAGCCACTAAGATTTTATAATTAATTATTATTTGAACATAAGTTATCATTGTGATTGATGTATGCTTTCTTCTCACCAGTGAGCTCATTCCCACTTAACTTCATCTTCATCATGAGCCTTCTGGCTATATATCTTTCTCCATTGAGTCTGGAACCTGCACTGATGCTTTCAACTGTGTTTTTTAAGTGATAATTTATTTATCCAAGGTTATTAACTTGGTGTGGATAGAATAGTTAAGGGAGGATACAAATAAATCTAAATGTTACTCTTTTAAATGTAATAAAGCATAAGTATGGAACATATAAGAACTAGAAAAGAGTGATTTGCCTTTGTCAAGGAAATGAGAGAATATTTCCTGGAAAAATTAAAGATGGATTTGAGGAATGAACGAGAAGAATTAACAAAAGAAGAGGGAAGAAAGAGCATTAGGACAAGATAAACCGTGAGTGTGAGTTACCTGCCAGTGTAACTGCAAACAAGAAAAATAGCTGAGTTTGGTACAAAATAAGATTAGGGGAAATCCAGTTTATATAGTTTTATAGTCCCTGGTAAGGAGTTTTGGTTTATTTCAGAAGAATGCAAAGCTCCTGAAGAATTATAAACTGGGAAGAAACACAAATTGATCTGAAATTTGAAACTGTTACTCCAGCTGCCTGAAGGAAGAAACTATAATTCAGCAAGCGTGAGTGCAAGTAGCCCTAAAAGGAGGTACTGGATTAACCCGGAAAATATGCATCAGCTGTGTGCTGGAGACTTAAAGATGAGAAGATAGATCTGATGGGTATAAGGGAGGTAGACTTAGCAAAAGACTATCTTTGACGGTGAAGGAGACAAGTTACTTTGGGTTATTTCCCCAATTTCTAAATTGTGTAGGTGAATAAATTTTATGGCACTTCATTGAAGTAGGAAAAATGAAAGTATCACCCTAAGAAAGAAAGACAATCAAATCACAGGACTCTCAAACACATCTCACTTCAGTTCAGCTCCGTCGTGTCCGACTCTTTGCGACCCCATGAATCACAGCATGCAGGCCTCCCTGTCCATCACCAACTCCCGGAGTTCATTCAGACTCATGTCCATCGAGTCAGTGATGCCATCCAGCCATCTCATCCTCTGTCGTCCCCTTCTCCACCTGCCCCCAATCCCTCCCAGCATCAGAGTCTTTTCCAATGAGCCAACTCTTACGCGTGAGGTGGCCAAAGTACTGGAGTTTCAGCTTTAGCATTATTCCCTCCAAAGAAATGCCAGGGCTGATCTCCTTCAGAATGGACTGGTTGGATCTCCTTGCAGTCCAAGGGACTCTCAAGAGTCTTCTCCAACACCACAGTTCAAAAGCATCAATTCTTTGGTGCTCAGTTTTCTTCACAGTCCAACTCTCACATCCATACATGACAACTGGAAAAACCATAGCCTTGACTAGATGGACCTTTGTTGGCAAAGTAATGTCTCTGCTTTTCAATATGCTATCTAGGTTGGTCATAACTTTTCTTCCAAGGAGTGTCTTTTAATTTCATGGCTGCAGTCACCGTCCACAGTGATTTTGGAGCCCCCCAAAATAAAGTCTGACACTGTTTCCACTGTTTCCCCATCTATTTCCCATGAAGAGATGGGACCGGATGCCATGATCTTCGTTTTCTGAATGTTGAGCTTTAAGCCAACTTTTTCACTCTCCACTTTCACTTTCATCAAGAGGCTTTTTAGTTCCTCTTCACTTTCTGCCATAAGGGTGGTGTCATCTGCATATCTGAGGTTATTGATATTTCTCCTGGCAAATACTTCTAAATTTATATAATTACTTTTAATTCTATGGATATTTTCCAACCAGACTGTGAAATCTTTATGTTTGGAACTGTATGATTTACTTATTTCTTTATCCTAAAATAGCTAGTACCTCAATACACTCTTCGGTGTGCTGTGCTTAGTCACTCAGTACTGACTCTTTGCAATCCCAAGGACTGTAGACTGTCATGCTCCTCTGTCCATGGGAATTCTCCAGGCCAGAATACTGGAGTGGGTTTGCCATGACTTTCTCCAGAGGATCTTCCCAACCCAGGGATTGAACCCAGGTTTCCCACCTTGCAGGCAGATTTTTTACTGTCTGAGCCACCAGAGAAGCCCACACTCCTTGGTAGCATGCTATTGTTTTAATGTATTTTGCTACTCACTTAATTTAAATTTTTGCAGCATTATTCCTTTATGCTCTTGTTTCTTCCTTTCACATTATAGCATACAAGGAAGAAACAAAAGCATAAAGGAATAAATGCTGCAAAAAATTTAAATAAAGTGAGTAGCAAAATACTTTAAAACTTGAATAAGG
This sequence comes from Budorcas taxicolor, assembly GCF_023091745.1. Lineage (NCBI taxonomy): Eukaryota > Metazoa > Chordata > Mammalia > Artiodactyla > Bovidae > Budorcas > Budorcas taxicolor. The sequence goes on along the minus strand of NC_068923.1, from coordinate 62,960,997 downwards.
GAATAAAGCTAAATGCGAATATTTTACCTGGATGGGATCACTAGAGTTTCAGTTCAGTTCAGTTCAGTCGCTCAGTCATGTCTGACTCTTTGCAACCCCATGAATCACAACACACCAGGCCTCCCTGTCCATCACCAACTCCCAGAGTTTACCCAAACATTGAGTCAGTGATGCCATCCAGCCATCTCATCCTCGGTCGTCCCCTTCTCCTCCTGCCCCCTATCCCTCCCAGCATCAAGGTCTTTTCCAATGAATCAATTCCTCGCATCAAGTGGCCAAAGTATTGGAGTTTCAGCTTTACTATCAGTCCTTCCAACGAACACCAGGACTGCTCTCCTTTAGGATGGAATGGTTGGGTCTCCTTGTAGTCCAAGGGACCCTCAAGTGTCTTCTCCAACACCACGTTCAAAAGCACCAATTCTTCGGGGCTTAGCTTTCTTCACAGTCCAACTCTCATATCCATACATGACTACTAGAAAAACCATAGCCTTGACATAACGGACCTTTGTTGGCAAAGTAATGTCTCTGCTTTTCAATATGCTCTCTAGGTTGGCCAAAACTTTTCTTCCAAAGAGTAAGCGTCTTTTAATTTCTTGGCTGCAATCACCATCTACAGTGATTTTGGAGCCTAAAAATATAAAGTTTGACACTATTTCCACTGTTTCCCTATCTATTTCCCATGAAGTGATGGGACCAGATGCCATGATCTTCGTTTTTTGAATGTTGAGCTTTAAGCCAGCTTTTTCACTCTCCTCTTTCACTTTCATCAAGAGGCTCTTTAGTTCTTCTTCACTTTCTGCCATAAGGGTGGTGTCATCTGCATATCTGAGGTTATCGATATTCCTCCTGGCTATCTTGATTCCAGTTTGTGCTTCTTCTAGCCCAGCGTTTCTCATGATGTACTCTGCATATAAGTTAAATAAGCGGGGTGACAATTTACAGCCTTTATGTACTTGAGTTTAGCACTTGGTAAAGAATAAAAAATGTCATAATTGGAGGAAAATCTAAACTTTCCACTATCATTTATGCACATTCTTTCTGCTAAACAGTTTGCTATTCAATTTAATAATATTCATAATTATTATAGCAATTTCTTGATATTTTTGTTCTGAAAATCATAGGAGGAAAAAATCACTGTTTAAGAACCTGAGCCACACTGTGCCCTGGTTCTTGAATTGAAAGTTGACACTCAACCAAGAGTAAATTTGTTGTTGTTCATTGATTGTTTGGGGGTTTTAAAAGAAATCGTTATTAATCATGTGATGTCTGCCTTAAAGCATTTATTTTAATTGCTATTTTTTTCTCCTACCTACTTGATAAAACACCATGCATTTTATTGAAACATATGGCAATAGAATACTTGAGTCTAAACACAGGCATCTGACAGATCTTGTTCCTTGCTGAGAAATAATTATTTCAACATAGTTTGACAATATGGCTTTTTCCTCAGACATTCTATGCTTCATTTTTTCCCCTGAAGTAAGCATGCTGTTAAGAAAATTTATTCACACAGGATCCTTTACTCAACTTACAGTCATAACAATAAACTGTCTTTCTCTTAATCCCTCCCAGATTTCCCTCTAGTGACAATAAGGATACACTGCATCTACAGATTTAATAGATTGTTTTAAATTTTAAATGCTGAAATTCTTTCTTTTGTGTCATTATTACCTCCTAAGAGTAGAATGAACCAAGATTCTATTTCATCTAGTACATAGGCATCTTTCCATAATAATAACATCTGTAGTTAATCTTATCCATCTTTTTATGTGCAAATGTTTTTGATTGTAGAGTGGTTTTGATACAGGTTTTATGTTAGTTCTTCGAGGTTTCTATCAAATGGCATGTCATGATTTTCCTAAAAACTGGTTTATTAACATATTAATTGTACTTCTATTCAATCAAGGAAACTATATCTAAAAATTTAATGCAGTGTTAATTTTCAAATTGACCCAGAAAAAGATTTATTAAAACATGTCCCTTGTTCACTTACCATAAATAAAATACAAAAATCAAAGTTCTCTTTATTCTGAATTTTTCTGTATGCAACTTTGTGTCTCATATATTATCCTGATGCATTTTCTGTTTTACTTTCCTTGTACTTTAATTAACATATTTTTCTCAATATAAAATGCTTTACTCACTTTGAAAAAATACAGATATTCCTAAGTCTGTGCCTAAACCTCAGTTTAGCAGATCTCAATATTCACTTTATGCATGCAATTCATATAATAGGTCTAGTAGAAAAAATTCACTTTTCCTAACATATTGAAAACCTATTTTATCCTGTCATGTCATCTGTCTTCCTTATTAAAATGATTACTCCACTGCTACAAAGGTCTTAAGTAAAACAATGAATATGGTAGGTGTTCAATGAACAACTGTGAAATAGAACTAACCTACACAGGAGGTATTTGTGGGTTCCTTATTAATGATAAAAATTTGCCAAAAATAAAGATGTGTTTTTAGTGTAAATGTAGTACAGGATATGGGAATAAAGAAACAGAAGTAGACTGTATTATCTGTTACCTGTCATCATTTAGTATCTCCATTTTGACTACTCAAATCCTTTAATATTATAGAAGAATACAGAGGTATTTCTCACATATGGTCAAAGGTAACAATTCATTCTCTCAGTGGAATTTGGAATAAACACCTGTTCTTAATTTTAATGAAGACTCTTTACAGATATTTTTGTTACAGTTAGTGTGGTTTTTGCTCTGTTTAAGAAATCATTCCTATGTCAAAATCATAAAGAAGTCCCCTTATGTTTTCTTCTAAAACATTTACCTTTACATTTAGCCCTATAATATATCCAAAATTAAGTTTTCTATTATTTGAGAAATCATGTAAAGGTAAACTTTCTTTTCCAATATAGAACATCTAACTTAACATCACATAATGAAAATATCATCCATTCTCCATGAAAGTGCAAGGTCTCCTTTGTAAGAACAGGCAAACTAATAATTATTGATATTAGGTAATGTACAAATATAAACTTTGATATTTACAAGCTGGATTTAGAAAAGGCAGAGGAACCAGAGATCAAATTACCAACATCTGTTGGATCATCTGTTTTTCCCTTGGAAAAAACAAGGGAATTCCAGAAAAACATCTTCTGCTTCATTGACTACACTAAATCCTTTGACTGACTGTGTGAATCACAACAAACTGTGGGAAGTTCTTAAAGATATGGGAATACCAGACCACCATATCTGCCTCCTGAGAAACCTGTATGCAGGTCAAGAAGCAATAGTTAGAACTGGACATGGAACAATGGACTGGTTCCAAATTAGGGGAAAGGAGTACGTCAAGGCTGTATAATTGTCACCCTGTTTATTTAACTTAATGCAGTGTACATCATATGAAATACTAGACTGGATGAAGCACAAGATGAAATCAAGATTGCCCGGAGAAATATCAATAATCTCGGATATGCAGATGACACTACTTAATGACAGAAAGCAAAGAGGAAGTAAAGATCCTCTTGATAAGGGAGAATGAAAGGAAGAGGAGAGTGAAAAAGCTGACTTAAAACTCAGTATTCGGAAAACCAAGATCATGGCATCTGGTCCCATCCCTTCATGGCAAATAGATGGGGATACAATGGAAACAGTGACAGACCTTATCTTCTTGGACTCCAAAATCACTGCAGACAGTGACTGCAGCCATGAAATTAATAGACACTTGCTCCTAGAAGAAAAGTTACAACAAACCTAGACAATGTATTAAAAAAGCAGAGACATCACTTCGCTAGCAAATGTCTATATAGTCAAAGCTATGGTTTTTCCAGTAGTCATGTATGGATATGAGAGTTGGACCATAAAGAAAGCTGAGTGAAGAATGGGTGCTTTCTAACTGTAGTGCTGGAAAAGACCCTTGACAATTCCTTGGACAGCAAGGAGATCAAACCATCAATCACAAAGAAAATTAATCCTGAATATTCATTGGAAGGACTAATGCTGAAACTGAAGCTCCAATACTTTGGCCACCTAATGAAAACATCCAACTCTTTGGAAAAGACCCTGATGCTGGGAGATTAAGAACAGGAGGAGAAGTTGGTGACAGATGATGAAATGGTTGGATGGCATCATCAACTCAACGGACATGAGTTTGAGCAAGCTCTGTGACACTGTGAAAGACAGGGAAGCCTGGCATGCTGCAGTCCATGGGTCTGCAAAGAGTTGGTCATGACTGACTGACTAAACAATAGCAACAAATATGAAAGATCTAATTGCATTTCTGATCAGATTATTTCAGTTGAAGAAAAAAATTTAAGTCTAGATTGTTAGAGTAGGACTAGTAAAAGCCCAAACAGATAAAATTGAGGAACATGGACACACATATTTTCCTTCTCTAGAAATTGCTTCTTCTCTTGTTTTTGTTAAAAGTGTGAAATGTGTGCCATTATTATTCATGAATTTTAAGTGCATAATTTATCACATTTATTATTTCTGAAGTTGTGATTCACCAGTCATTGGCATCTTATAAGAAAACAGTATTTTTTTTTTCTTTCTTAGAGGTTCTTGAATTTGTGCTGAAGCTTGAAATTAACAGTTGTCATACATTTGATGACATATGGTATGTGATTTCCTCTCCCTGGCCAGAGATTACTAACTTGTACATCTGACTCAAGACAATTCAGAAACCAGAGATGGTCTCTTTCTAGAATCTATGCTAATATACATAAGACAGTAGCAAAGTTGGTGGCTAATAATATTGTAACATTATGCAGTCTCAGCAATAACATCAGTCTCATGCCCGGGGTATGAACATGAAGAAATCATTTGAGAGAACAGAAGAGAAAACTAGGAGAATGGTTGAGAAAAGAGATCATGAAGCTCATTAAAGAAAAAAAATAATAATAATGAATAGTTTGACTTTTCTTTTTCTTTTCAGAGGCTACCTGACTCCAGTTCTCACCATGCATGAATGTATTTCAGTACTCATAATATTGCCTACTATATTATAGAAAAAAATCTTTATATTTAATTTAGTTTAAATGAATCTCTCTTCTTTGTAATTCCAGGAGCTCAGGCTAAAAGAGAGTATATCAATATTTCCAATTTCATTAGATCTATCTTTAAATAGGGCAAAGGTACAAATTACTTTTTAGCATTATAAGAACATACCACATATCATTGCATACTACTTCTGTTCATTTTTTTGCTTATAAAACTAGAGTGTAAAAATCAATAAAATATCAGCATGTCTGAAAGGGTTTTCACTTTGTATTTTCTTGAAAGTACTTCAAAAGCCAAAAAATCATGTTGTCAGTGTTACAGTTTTCATTTGCTGCTCCATTTGAAAAATAAAAGCCAACTTCTTAATTTTCCATTGAATATGCTTAATTAAATATCATGACTTTTCAACAGTTTCAACCATGTATAGTCAATGATTAAAATATTTTATTAATAAGGCAAGCTTTTCTAATACTGTAAAACTAAATAAAATACCAAAGAATAGTTCCCTTAGTTCAGCATCTATTATTTGTAAATAAAACCAAACATAAAGAACTTCAAAGAACTCAGAAAATGCTCTAAAGAAAATGCAAGATGATATAATTAGATGAATATGTCAGATCAATATAATAGTTGGTTTACTCTTTAAGAAGACCCTTGATATTTTTAACTGAAATACTTCCCATGAACCTCAGAGCCACGTATTCTACCAGGTGGGTATTATTTCCATGAATGACATGCTTTCTGCCTAGTTGTACAGTTGAAAAACTTAACATTGTCTCCAAGTTTCTCTATCATGCCCAATCACCAAGTCCAATATTATCCACCTTCTGCATGTCTAACTATTTTATTCAACTCCAATTTTCACTTCTCAATATAAGCTATACTCTCTCAACTGTAACCATACTTATCTTCAGCTCTACTGTCCCAAAGATGTTCTTCAAACTACTGCCAGAGAAAGCTTTGTAAGCTTTAGATTGTATTCCATCACTTTCTCCCTTAAAACACTTTAGTGTACTCTTGCTATAATTTAGGATAAAATCTAAATTATTTAATGTGGTATATAAAGCTTTGTATAATCTTTATTTTGTATATTTCTAAAGACACTGCAGATGGTGATTGCAGCCATGAAATTAAAAGATGCTTACTCCTTGGAAGAAAAGTTTTGGCCAACCTAGATAGCATATTGAAAAGCAGAGACATTACTTTGCCAACAAAGGTCAGTCTCGTCAAGGCTATGGTTTTTCCAGTAGTCATGTATGGATGTGAGAGTTGGACTGTGAAGAAAGCTGAGCGCCAAAGAATTGATGCTTTTGAACTGTGGTGTTGGAGAAGACTCTTGAGAGTCCCTTGGACTGCAAGGAGATCCAACCAGTCCATCCTAAAGGAGATCAGTCCTGATATTCTTTGGGAGGAATGATGCTAAAGCTGAAACTCCAATACTTTGGCCACCTCATGCAAAGAGTTGACTCATTGGAAAAGACTCTGATGTTGGGAGGGATTGGGGCAGGAGGAGAAGGGGACGACAGAGGATGAGATGGCTGGATGGCATCACTGACTCGATGGACGTGAGTCTGAGTGAACTCCAGGAGATGGTGATGGACAGGGAGGCCTGGCGTGCTGCGATTCATGGGGTTGCAAAGAGTCGGACACGACTGAGTGACTGAACTGAACTGAAAGACATACGTTTCATTATCTCATTTTGTATTGTTTTTAATTGATATATTGCTTCCCCAGGGGCTTTTTCTTCCCTCACCTCTCAATTTTTGAAGCGCCGTCATCCTGTATCTTTCATACATGTTGTAAACTCTCCTTGCTCTGTATTTTGATAAAACACTGTTGCTATTGTCCCTCTGCATTTCCTTATAGTTGAACATCTGTATACATTATTCAGCAGTGTGCTTTCAGCAGTGCTTGCAGGACTTAGGACCATATAAAGTGTTTAATAAAAATGGTTTGAGTAAATAAAAAAAAATATCTTCTCTGCTTAAAAAACACTACTTGACTTGGATAAACATATTTCTGATACATCACATATTTGAAAAATAAGGTAGAAAACAAATTTGTTTCACTGAACATTTGTTTTTAAAATACTATTATTACTACTTAAATATATTTGTTTTAAAACATTTTTTTATTTTGGTTAGTACAAAGTAACATTGAGTTTTATTTAAAGCTTAGTCTTGCTTCTAATTAAATGTTAATGAAATCCTTGAGATAAACTTTTTCATATACCAAGCAAAGATTTGAAAGAATAGTGTTAAAATGTGTGTGGTTGGTTGTCTATTAGTTATACCTCATAAACTAAAAAAATAAAATGAAAAAAGTGTTTGGGATTGCCAGAAAATGAATTATCTCTGCTAAGTCGCTTCAGTCGTGTCAGACTCTGTGCAACCCCATAGATGGGATTGCATACCGGGCTCCCCCATCCCTGGGATTCTCCAGGCAAGAATACTGGAGTGGGTTGCCATTTCCTTCTCCAATGCATGAAAGTGAAAAGTGAAAGTGAAATCGCTCAGTCATGTCCAACTCTTAGCGACCCCATGGACTGCAGCCTACCAGGCTTCTCTGTCCATGGGATTTTTCAGGCATGAGTACTGGAGTGGGGTGCCATTGCCTTCTCTAGTACATCCAGAGTATAAGTACATTTTTGGTTTACTGAAGTATAAGTGAAAATTAAAATTGTAATACATTTAAATTTGCAATAAGATAATTTGATATACATTGTGAAAAATTTTCCACATAGGGTTAAATAAGTATCCATTCATCACTTCACATATTTCTTTTTTTTTATGAGCATGTAAGAGTTACTTTCTTGACAGATTTAAGTTATATAAAACATTATATCAACTATAAATTTCATGCTGTAGATTAGATCTTCAGACAGACCTTATATATCTTATAACTGAAATTTACACACTTTTTATCAACTTCTATGCATTCCCCTTTCCCCAGCATCTACAACCACCATTCTACTCTGTTTCTAACAATTCAACTTAATTTTTTAAAATATTTCTATATAATATATAGTATTTATCTCTATCAAGCTATTTCATTTAGCATAATGCCTTCCAGTTTTATCCATGTTGTTGCAAATAGTGGAATTCCTTTCTATTTTAAGGCTGAATAGTATTTCATTATGTATATGTCTATAAACACACACTCATATATATTCCATTGGTAGTATATTCAGATGTGAGATTGCTGGATCATGTGGTAGTTCTATTTTTCAGTTCAGTTCAATCACTCAGTCGTGTCCAACTCTTTGCAACCCCATGAATCATGGCACGCCAGGCCTCCCTGTCCATCACCAACTGCCAGAGTTCACCCAAACTCACATCCATCGAGTCGGTGATGCCATCCAGCCATTTTATCCTCTGTCATCGCCTTCTCCTTTTGCTCCCAATCCCTCCGAGCATCAGGGTCTTCTCCAATGAGTCAACTCTTCACATGAGGTGGCCAAAGTACTGGAGTTTCAGCTTTAGCATCAGTCCTTCCAATGAACATCCAGGACTGGTCTCCTTTAGGATGGACTGGTTGGATCTCCTTGCAGTCCAAGGGACTCTCAAGAGTCTTCTCCAACACCACAGTTCAAAAGCATCAATTCTTTGGCGCTCAGCTTTCTTCACAGTCCAACTCTCACATCCATGCATGACCACTGGAAAAACCATAGCCTTGACTAGAAAGACCTTTGTTGGCAAGGTAATATCTCTGCTTTTGAATATGCTATCTAGGTTGGTCATAACTTTCCTTCCAAGGAATAAGCATTTGTTTGTTTTTAAATTCATGGTTGCAATCACAATTCTATTTTTAGTTTCTTTCAATTTGGCTGTTGCCATATCCTTCTCCAAAGGATCTTCCCCACTCAGGGATCATACCGGAGTCTCCCACACTGGGGGCAGATTCTTTCCTGTCTGAGCCACCTGGGAAGCCCATAATGGCTGTAAGCAGTTTACATTCCCATTCAGATTGCAGAAGCATTCCCTTTTCTCTACATCCTCACCAGCACTTGATATTTCTTGTCTTTTTGATAACAATCACCTGACAGGTGTCAGGTGAAATTTCATTGTGGTTTTGATTTGTATTTCCCTGAAGATTAGTGATTTAGTTCCTTTGCCCATTTTTAAATGGGTTATTTGGTTTATTTACCATTGGGTTATATGAGTTCTTTATGTTTTGAATATTAACTTCTTATCACATATATGTTTTGCAAGCATTTTCCTCTATTCCATAGGTTACTTTTTCATTTTCTTGATGGTTTCTTTTGCTACACAGAAGCTTTTTAGTTTAATGCAGTCCCACTTATTTATTTTTGCTTTTGCTGTCTTTGCTTCTGATATCAAATTATTTCCCCAAAATATTGCCAGGACCAGTATCCAAGAAATTACCAACTATATCTTCCACTAGAATTTTAATAAATACCCAATTGAAAAATGGGGAAAAGAACCTGAATAGACATTTTCCCAAAAAAGATATAATAATGGCCAACGTGTACATGAAAAGATGTTCAGCATCATTAATCTTGAAAGAAATACAATATGAAGCCCTGCACACATACATACATATAGGTTTTGAAACATACAAATTTGTATTCTTATACAGCACTCACTGTAGGTAACTTGTAGAGTGACAATTTCTGGAGTCCATAAGGCTCTATAGGTACACATTTGGAGACAGAAAATTTAGAAAGTCTATTATAAGCTTGGTCAGAGATCTGGGGTTTTATTTTTTCTCTTAGTCCCCAAGAAATTTCTTGCCCTTAATCCTCACTCAAGAACCTGAGAAATTCAAATACATTTTCCAAGTACATTAATGGCCACAGAATTGCTCTACTCTCTTCCTGTGCTCAGTCTCTAAGAAAAGCACTTCTGAAGGGATTCCAAAATTAATCAGCAGTTTGAAAATGCATACCTCTTTCAACCTCATCAATACACTTCACAGAGAAGTTAATGGAGTCCAAAGAGAGAAGGGAAACTTCTATTCCTGGAAATATGAAAGATTAGATCATATGAAAAAAACCACATGGTTAAAAAAATCCAAACAATGCTGAACAGGAAAAGAAAAAATTCCTTCTGTTAAAATGTTATTTTTCAAAGTAAGAAGTAGAACTCTCACAAATATATACATTGAACCTGCATCAACAAGTAACTAACTGATTGAGAGAGGCAGTAAAATGCTAATGATTCAAAGCACATTTGAGGAAGAAAGACATATTCAGACAGGACATTTTTTAACATTAGAATAGTATTGATAGCATTACATACAAAACTAATTTAAGCACTATGTGACAATAAATTGTAGCCTCTGGAGTTATCTATTTTACTGAACAGAAATTTTTATTGCTATATGACAAGAATACTTTTTATAGATTGATTTACTGTAAGTTAACCTCTACTCTTACAGAGTTGAAAAATATTTTATTCAATAATGAATAGAAAGCCAAACAGATAAATATACCCCCTGGAGAGTCAAATAATTTCTGCCAGACAATGCTCAGCACTACAATGAAAAAACACTCCACCAGCCCATTTTGCCAATTTCAAAGTTTGCCATATATTTTTTTAACACTGTTTGCCCTTGGAATCCTAAGTAATTTTCAAAAATTATCATTCGCCATAATAAAAAATAAAATAAAAAGTACAGTCTCATTATATGTTGCCCTGATTCATTTATATAAGCACAAGAAGGGTTAATTAACATGTATAAATCTTATATTGCTCAACAAACATAGAACCATTTGGTGTCAAGCAACTATTAGAGCAGAAAATTAACATCTGTCTGGAGTTTTAATAAGGAATCTAGGATTATATTTTCAATGGGATTTATTATTTGCTCTTCTATATGAGGAAACCATGTCCAAGAAAAAAGACTCCACTTCTTCTCAAGGTCCCCCAAATTCCCCAAGTTTCTTGGCTTGCAGAGAAGTTCTCTTTCTTACTAGGAGACTTGTCTCCAACTTATTCCTGGAACAGGTAACATGCCAGCTACCTCCAAGGGCTTTGTTGCCACTTGTTCCACATATAAAGTACAGCACATGGTTGTTATAGGTGGGTTTATTACATAGTGCTGCTGCTGCTGCGAAGTCACATCAGCTGTGTCCGATTCTGTGCGACCCCATAGACCAGCGGCTCAACAGGCTCCCGTCCCTGGCATTCTCCAGGCAAGCATACTGGAGTGGGTTGCCATTTCCTTCTCCAGTGCATGAAAGTGAAAAGTGAAAGTGAAGTTGCTCAGTCCTGTCCAACTCTTCGTGACCCCATGGACTGTGACCTACCAGGCTCCTCCGTCCATGGGATTTCCCAGGCAAGAGTACTGGAGTGGGTTGCCATTGCCTTCTCCAATTACATAGTGACATTCTCAAATATGACACTCATGGCCTTGGTTACACAATTTATTGTCCGATTGTTAGTCATTCAGTCATGTTGGACTCTTTGCAGCACCATGGATTGTAGCCCGCCAGACTCCTCTGTCCATGGAATTCTCCAGGCAAGAATACTGGAGGAGCCATTCCCTTCTCCAGGGAATCTTCCCGACCCAGGGATTGAACCCCAGTCTCCTGCATTGCAGGCAGTTTCTCTACCATCTGAGCCACCAGGGAAGCCCATTGTCCAATCATATCCTGTTAAAAAGGAGGACATGGTCTAATTGAGGCAAACTGAATAATTATATTGCCATGAAAGTGACAAAGGCTCAGAGAAAATATTTATTTTTCATTTTGAGTGTCAATGAGAGTCATATAACATTTTTATATGTTTTATTTCAGTTTGTAAAATCTCAGTCTATTGATTTGTGCATTAACAATACAGAAGAAGACTAAATCATATCCTTATTTCCTCATCAGAAAATGGACTATAACAAATAACAGCCTTGCAAAACAATTACAAATTGAGTTTTCTAATCAGTTTACTCAATACTGTGTAATTCTTGTTTTGTTGAGTCTTGGGTCAGCAATCGGCTTATGAAGTTGTCTATGTCTGGACAAAGAAGAAATGCAGAAATCACAATGCAGTTTCTTAATACAATCTGATAATTTTCTAAGAGAAGTTAACACACTAGCACACATGCACATATTCTAAATCATTATTTGAAGCATCAATTATTAAAACCTTTAACTTTTTTTTTTTTCTCCAGAAGATCCAATTTCTAGCTTGCACTGCATAGCAAAGTTTTCAGGCAATAATCAGAGGAAAGAGAAAACCAGTTTGATAATAAGATGTTCCAGTTGCAAAGGTCTGTTCTTTTCAATGGTCTTGATAGATTTTTTTAATTGATTTATGCTAGCAAATAGATAAGCAAATAACATATATGGTAATCACAACAATGACAAAAAAAAATTGTTTAAAACCCTATTTCCTTTCCTCTCTCACTAAACAGAGAACAAAACCCCATTTCTACTAACAGAGATCACCAAATGGTCAGATTGCAAAGCTCCATTTCTAATCCTTGTTGCTGCTAATACAGAAAAGGTGAAAAACAAACTGAAACCAGAACAAAACTTAGCAAAGAACCATAAGAAAATAAAACCATAAAATGAGAAACTATCAGTCTCCCTCAGGAATCACTCAGGAGCCAAGAATTCTGTGATTAATAGCACATAAGGTGTTCTTGTTCTTCTTGGGCCACATCTTAATTGCCCCTGAGTAGTCAGTCATCATGAGTAACTTGGTGGAAAAGCCTCAAAACACTTAAAGTATAAGATTCAAAAATCTAAAAACATGATACTATAACACATGGAAAATTAATGCATGTCAAAGATTTATTAAATACCATCAACAAGGGAACCAGCAAGATGACAAAGCTGGTTCAAAAGCATTTGTGAAGAGGGCAAAGTTTAAATAGAAACTTTGTAAATGGTAGGTTAAGATGGCCAAATGAGATACGAAATGGTAAATGTTTTTGAAAGGGAATAAAGGATGACCTTTGAGTTATCTTTTTAACAGGACAACAATCATTTACATGGGTCTCAGACAAGAATAATTTGCATTGTAATAAGTCTTCCACAAGTTAACCTCTAGTCTTAGAAAGTTGTAGAATATCCTGCGTGTATGCCTGCCAAGTCAGGTCCAGTTCTTTGTGACCCCATGAATTATAACCAGCCAGGCTCCTCTGTCCATGGGATTCTCCAGGCAAGAATACTGGGGTGGGTTGTTATGCCCTCCTCCAGGGGAATCTTTCTGACCCAGAGATCAAACCTGTGTCTCTTAGGTCTTCTGCATTGGAAAATGGGTTCTTTACCACTAGTGCCACCTGGGAAGCCCATAGAAAGTCCTAATCAATAAAAAGTCAAATAAACTCCATGGCTCTAGAAAATTAGACATCCTCAGCACCACGGTCATCAAGCATTCAGTAAACCCTTTTGATTATTTCCAAGTTGATATTTTTTCTCAGTACTTCTAATACATGTTTGAACTTAGAGTAAGTGAAAATCCCCAGGATCAATCTCCTCCAAAAAAAGACAGATGTTGTATCGGTCTGCTGGGGCCATAATAACAAAAAGACTGAACAACCCAAAATCTGTGGGACACTATAAAAGCAGTGCTAAGAGGAAAGTTCATAGCAATACAGGCATACCTCAAGAAACGAGAAAAAAGTCAAATAAATAACCTAACTCTACACCTAAAGCAACTAGAAAAGGAAGAATTGGAGAACCCCAGAGTTAGTAGAAGGAAAGAAATCTTAAAAATTAGGGCAGAAATAAATGCAAAAGAAACAAAAGAGACCATAGCAAAAATCAACAAAGCCAAAAGCTGGTTCTTTGAAAGGATAAATAAAATTGACAAACCATTAGCCAGACTCATCAAGAAGCAAAGAGAGAAAAATCAAATCAATAAAATTAGAAATGAAAATGGAGAGATCACAACAGACAACACAGAAATGCAAAGGATCATAAGAGACTACTATCAGCAATTATATGCCAATAAAATGGACAACGTGGAAGAAATGGACAAATTCTTAGAAAAGTACAACTTTCCAAAACTGAACCAGGAAGAAATAGAAAATCTTAACAGACCCATCACAAGCACGGACATTGAAACTGTAATCAGAAATCTTCCAGCAAACAAAAGCCCAGGTCCAGACGGCTTCACAGCTGAATTCTACCAAAAATTGAGAGAAGAGCTAACACCTATCCTACTCAAACTCTTCCAGAAAATTGCAGAGAAAGGTAAACTTCCAAACTCATTCTATGAGGCTACCATCACCCTAATACCAAAACCTGACAAAGATGCTACAAAAAAAGAAAACTGCAGGCCAATATCACTGATGAACATAGATGCAAAAATCCTCAACAAAATTCTAGCAATCAGAATCCAACAACACATTAAAAAGATCATACACCATGACCAAGTGGGCTTTATCCCAGGGATGCAAGGATTCTTCAATATCTGCAAATCAATCAATGTAATTCACCACATTAACAAATTGAAAAATAAAAGCCATATGATTATCTCAATAGATGCAGAGAAGGCCTTTGACAATATTCAACTTCCATTTATGATAAAAACTCTCCAGAAAGCAGGAATAGAAGGAACATACCTCAACATAATAAAAGCTATATATGACAAACCCACAGCAAACATTATCCTCAATGGTGAAAAATTGAAAGCATTTCCCCTACAGTCAGAAACAAGAGAAGGGTGCCCACTTTCACCGCTACTATTCAACATAGTTCTGGAAGTTTTGGCCACAGCAATCAGAGCAGAAAAAGAAATAAAAGGAATCCAAATTGGAAAGGAAGAAGTAAAACTTTCACTGTTTGCAGATGACATGATCCTCTACATAGAAAACCCTAAAGACTCCACCAGAAAATTACTAGAGCTAATGAATGAATATAGTAAAGTTGCAGGATATAAAATCAACACACAGAAATCCCTTGCATTCCTATACACTAATAATGAGAAAGTAGAAAAAGAAATTAAGGAAACAATTCCATTCACCATTGCAACGAAAAGAATAAAATACTTAGGAATATATCTACCTAAAGAAACTAAAGACCTATATATAGAAAATTATAAAACACTGATGAAAGAAATCAAAGAGGACACTAATAGATGGAGAAATATACCGTGTTCATGGATTGGAAGAATCAATATAGTGAAAATGAGTATACTACCCAAAGCAATTTACAAATTCAATGCAATCCCTATCAAGCTACCAGCGATATTTTTCACAGAACTAGAACAAATAATTTCAAGATTTGTATGGAAATACAAAAAAACTCGAATAGCCAAAGCAATCTTGAGAAAGAAGAATGGAACTGGAGGAATCAAATTGCCTGACTTCAGGCTCTACTACAAAGCCAGAGTCATCAAGACAGTATGGTACTGGCACAAAGACAGACATATAGATCAATGGAACAAAATAGAAAGCCCAGAGATAAATCCACACACATATGGACACCTTATCTTTGACAAAGGAGGCAAGAATATACAATGGAGTAAAGGCAATCTCTTTAACAAGTGGTGCTGGGAAAACTGGTCAACCACTTGTAAAAGAATGAAACTAGATCACTTTCTAACACCGCACACAAAAATAAACTCAAAATGGATTAAAGATCTAAATGTAAGACCAGAAACTATAAAACTCCTAGAGGAGAATATAGGCAAAACACTCTCCGACATAAATCACAGCAGGATCCTCTATGATCCACCTCCCAGAATCCTGGAAATAAAAGCAAAAATAAACAAATGGGATCTAATTAAAATTAAAAGCTTCTGCACAACAAAGGAAAATATAAGCAAGGTGAAAAGACAGCCTTCTGAATGGGAGAAAATAATAGCAAATGAAGCAACTGACAAACAACTAATCTCAAAAATATACAAGCAACTTATGCAGCTCAATTCCAGAAAAATAAACGACCCAATCAAAAAATGGGCCAAAGAACTAAATAGGCATTTCTCCAAAGAAGACATACGGATGGCTAACAAACACAAGAAAAGATGCTCAACATCACTCATTATTAGAGAAATGCAAATCAAAACCACAATGAGGTATCACTTCACACCAGTCAGAATGTCTGCGATCCAAAAATCTGCAAGCAATAAATGCTGGAGAGGGTGTGGAGAAAAGGGGACCCTCTTACACTGTTGGTGGGAATGCAAACTAGTACAGCCACTTTGGAGAACAGTGTGGAGATTCCTTAAAAAATTGCAACTAGAACTACCTTATGACCCAGCAATCCCACTGCTGGACATACACACTGAGGAAACCAGAATTGAAAGAGACACATGTACCCCAATGTTCATCGCAGCACTGTTTATAATAGCCAGGACATGGAAACAACCTAGATGTCCATCAGCAGATGAATGGATAAGAAAGCTGTGGTACATATACACAATGGAGTATTACTCAGCTGTTAAAAAGAATACATTTGAATCAGTTCTGATGAGATGGATGAAACTGGAGCCGATTATACAGAGTGAAGTAAGCCAGAAAGAAAAACACCAATACAGTATACTAACACATATATATGGAATTTAGAATGATGGCATCGATGACCTTATATGCAAGACAGCAAAAAAGACACAGATGTGTATAACGGACTTTTGGACTCTGAGGGAGAGGGAGAGGGTGGGATGATTTGGGAGAATGGCATTGTAACATGTATACTATCATGTAAGAATCGAATCGCCAGTCTATGTCCGACGCAGGATACAGCATGCTTGGGGCTGGTACATGGTGATGACCCAGAGAGATGTTATGGGGAGGGAGGTGGGAGGGGGGTTCATGTTTGGGAACGCATATACACCCGTGCCGGATTCATGTCAATGTATGGCAAAACCTATACAGTATTGTAAAGTAAAATAAAGTAAAAATTAAAAACAAAACAAAACAAAAAAAAAAAAAACAAACAAAAAAAAGACTGGGTGACTTAAACAACAAAGACTTACTTTCTTACATTTCTGGAAGGTGGAAGTCCATTATCAAGGAGCCAGCAGGCTTGGTTTCCCTGAAGCCTCTCTGCGTGACTTGCAGATGGTCAGCTTTTCCTGCGTACTCACTTGGTCTTTTCTTCTTGAGCACACATCCCTGGAGTCTCTGTCTTTTCTCATAATTAGGACATCATTCCATCTGCATAAGGATCCCACCCTCATGATCTCATTTAACCCTAATTATCTCCTTAAAGGCTCTATCTCTAAATATAGTCACTTTTGAGTGTTAAGAGTTTTAACATATGAATTCCAGGGGGAAATAATCTTTCTTTAATTGTTGGAGTTAAAAGCAGTAAAAAAAAAAAAAAAAACAGGCCTTATCTGACTTATAATCATTTGGTCATCACATTATCAAAGAAATTTGCATTTTAATTTCCCTGAGAAAGGATTCAGGTCATGAGTCCTAACAAGATGCAAACTTGTAATGGAGAATGCTGCAGATAACTGATGCTCTCAATGTTTTCACTATAAAGAAAAAAAAAAAAAAAAAACCTAAAAAATAATTGCTGGTAACAGAAAGAGACAGGACAAGTCTGTTTGAGAATAGATTCTGTGTTAAAAAAAAAAAGTTCACTCAGTCTCACACTTTCACAAGAATTTGGGATTTAGATATCTACTGACAGTGTAACTCAAAAAAGTTAAACTGACATAAAGTGGTATAAACTGGTATAAAGTGATCCTAGTTTGGGAACATAACTGGATACAAGGCCAAAACAAATACAAATCCTCAGGATTTGTATCTTAAACTAGATAGATTGCTAATCATATAAACATAAATTCACATCTTTAAATTATAAAACACATGAGCAAACAGTCTGTAATAACAACAACAGAAAAAAACTAACAAAAACCAAGAAGATTATGGAAGATTTCCAGAAAATGTAATTATCAGGTGTAGACTATGATGAAAGCATGTTTAACGCATTTAAGAAGTATTCAAAAAATTTTAAAGGAAATGAATTGCTATTTATAAAATATCAAGATAAAAAATACATAAATGAATGAACTCCTAGAAATAAAGAGTGTAATGCTAAAATTAGAAGTTCATTGAATGGTTAAGCAGTATTATAGACAGGGCTCAAGGAGAATTAATAATTGTAAGAGAAATCTGAATAAATTAGTTCTATAAAAACTTGAGAACAAAAACCCAAAGATGTAAAATTATTAAGTAAAAGGTAAAGAATCTGGAGTATAGACTAAAACTAACATTCACCCAACTAGAATTCTTGAGAAAAGGAACAAGCAGTAATATTTGAAGATATAGTGCCTAAGACTATTTTAGAAATATTGAAAGAGATATATTTATATTCAGATTTGATAAGCAGAATGAATCTCAAACAAAATACATAAAAATATGTTCAGGCATAGACACTAGACTCTAGACAAGGGGAACACCAAAGACAACTAAATGAAAGCAGCTGGGAGAAAAGAGCTTACTTACAAAGCAATTAGACTGTCAGCAGGCTTTCACAATGTATGAGTATAAGCCATAAAACCAAGAAATAATTTCATCAAAGTTGAGGGGAAATTAACTCCATTTCTGTATCATAGAAAAACTTTTATTCAAGTGTGGGCAACTGTAAAGTTATTTCTGCTAATGTGCCTCAAGGATGTAACACTTAGAAAGATTAAGGAAACGTTGCTCTTTGAAAATATCTGAGAGACTATAAGATCAGAGTAAGCCAGTTTTGAACTGAAGAAGAAAACAGTAAAATGATTGAAGCAGCCATAATTTCACATAGCAGCCAATGAACAGCTTTCCCTGCTTCTGTTACAAATAATCATATCTGTTCTTACTGCTTGAGCATCGTTCAAGGAAACTATCCTGATCCAACTTGTCCTTTACCTGAAACATTTCATAGATTCAGCTCTGTCATTCACAGTTAGGGATCTGTATACATGATTGAAGAGTTCCTGATTCTGATGTGACCTTCACTCTCTTTTCACTTTGTGTGAATGGCCTTAACCAGATTATTAGAGGATTTCCTATATTAACAAAGATTGCAACTGGAAGAGACATTTCTGGATACATAACATTTTACTAAACATTCTGAATGAGTCTTAAAACAGAAGGAGAATAAGACAGAATAAACAGATGGATTTACAGTTTATACAAGTATTTGCTCCTGTCCAGGTGAAAGCGGTCAAGGCAAAAATCTTCTTAGTAAAGACACCTGTAGATGCTGCAAATGGAAAAGTTGAAAAAAAAAAAAATAGTGTACAGCATCAGCCAAGAAAATAAATGTTAAAAATAAAGTGGGTGAACAATAAAAGTCTTCAGGGAAAAGAGAGCCCATTACTTAATCTTTCTGTTTAACTCTTACACTCACAAGAACAAAAACCACTGTTGGACCTCACTACATGAGCCTCTAAGTCCTGTATTAGCTCAGCTTTAAGACTGATCAAAAAGCCCAGAGTCAGAAACAGAGAAATCAAAATTTTTTTAGTGCACAATCCCCAAACTTTTTGGCACCAGGGACTGATTCTGTGGAAGGCAGTTTCTTCATGCACTGAGGTGAGGTGTGTGTGTTGGGGCGGGGTGGGGGGGTGGTGGTGGTGGTGGCTCAGGATGATTCAAGCACACTGCATTTATTGTGTACTTTATTTCTATTTTTATTGCATCAGCTCCAGCTCAGATCAGCAAGCATTAGACACCAGAGGTTGGGAACCCTTGGTTGGATGGATGACGGAGCTCACCTGTCTGAAGCAAGGTCCTGGAGAGACAATCCTCCTTGCGCAGCAGTCTGCGAACAGTACACAGTGACAGTCTTGCTCTGTGGCTAGGGGGAAGGGGGAAGATTGCCAGTTATATCGGGAATTACAAATTACATAAAACGGGCTCATTACTTACCAGGGAAGCCAGCAGAGGTGCGTGCACCTCATGGCCTTTGGTAAGAACAATCCCCAGCTGGGTCCTGGGGTATTCACCTGAGTAGGCTGTAGGTGAAGCAGGCAGTAGTTGAGCAGGGGATGCACAGAAAACAAGAGAACAGCCACCTTGACTAGGCAGACCACACAGCCACAAAATATGAAAGGATGATCTTGAATATTTTAACTAAAATTTATTTTATAATATTTGCTTTAAGCCCTTGAACCATCTCCTGACTTTCCCCAAAGTTCCCATGTAACAGGTAATTATTATCATCTTGGCAATGCTTAGGTTTCATCCTGTGACTCTCACCCTTAATTTTTTTAAAAAAGGATTTTTCCTTCCTCATTCATGGCATCCAACAACTTACCAGAGAGTCTGTGCTAGAACGAATTTACACTGTCTTACAGGATCTGACTTGCTCATCTCTCTCCCATGCTGCACCCACTGACATCATGTTGCAAAAATGAAATTGAGTATTGAAGTTATATAAATCAAAACTTTTAAAAATGAAAGCTAGTTGTTAAACATAAATCACTATGCAAATAAAATACCAGATTATGTACTTTGCTAAAGGCATCTTCCCGTTAATTCTCTATTATTGTCTCAAGACGTAAACCATCAACAAACCATAATCAGTATGGAATTTCCACAAGGGTCTTTAAAGTCTGACAGTGTCATGAGCAACTCTAGAACAGACACTGCTGCAGCTACTGCTAAGTCGCTTCAGTTGTGTCCGACTCTATGTGACCCCAGAGACAGCAACCCACCAGGCTCCCCCATCCCTGGGATTCTCCAGGCAAGAACACTGGAGTGGGTTGCCATTTCCTTCTCCAAAGCATGAAAGTGAAAAGTGAAAGGGAAGTCACTCAGTCGTGTCCGACTCTTAGCGACCCCATGGACTGCAGCCTACCAGGTTCATCCGTCCATGGGATTTTCCAGGCAAGAGTACTGGAGTGGGGTGCCATTGCCTTCTCCGGAACAGACACTAGGCGTAATAAGTTTTCCCCTCTTCTAATAATGAAAAGATAACAGTAGTTTTTTAAAGTGTTATAATGCTATGTAAAAATGTATTGAGTGCTTCCCAGGGACTCAGCGGTAAAGTATCCACCTGCCAATGCAGAGACACGGTTCGATCCCTGGGTCAGGAAGATCCCCTGGAGAAGGAAATGGCAATCCATTCCGGTATTCTTGACTGGAAAGTTCCATGGACAGAGGAGCCTGGTGGGCTATAGTCTGTAGGGTTCCAAAAGAATTGAACACAACTTAGTGACTAATTAACAACAATAAAATGAATTTGGGATAAAGTAATTTCATTTCTTTTTTTTTTTTCCTGGCTGTTTGCCCAGTAAACGGCTTGTATGTTCAGTATGCAACAAAGTTTTCATGATTTCAGAGATCATCAAAGTTAAAAACCAAGTTTATATTAGGTCTCCACTCATTAATATGCAGTTCTTATTGCCCATTTATTCATAATCTGATAACGGTGCTTTAGTCTAATCATAGATAATTTGGACATTGATTTACCTGTATCCTTGTGTAAAAATCTAACCTAAATTGAAGATCTCTAGGAAGTACTAGATATTACTAATTTCTATTTATATATGTAGAATTAGTTAGGATTCTTATCAAAGTTCTCAGCAAGGCTCAATAGAAAAGGTGCTAATAATACCTTATCCTAGGCAATGGCACCCCAATCCAGTAGTCTTGCCTGGAAAATCCCATGGATGGAGGAGCCTGGTAGGCTGCAGTCCGTGGGGTCACAAAGAGTTGGACACGACTGAGTGATTTCACTTTAACTTTTCACTTTCATGCATTGGAGAAGGAAATGGCAACCCACTCCAGTGTTCTTGCCTGGAGAATCCCAGGGATGGGGGAGCCTGGTGGGCTGCCGTCTATGGGGTCGCACAGAGTGAGACACGACTGAAGCAACTTAGCAGCAGCAGCAGTCCTTGTAATAATCTAATCCTCCAGTCAAGAAAACAAATGCACAAGAATGTGGATTTATTCATAACTTCAGGACCATACACAAAAAAAGTAATTCCTTATTTCCATACTTCTAAACATAAGTACTATTTTATCTTTTGTGTCACTTGTGGCTGTATCTTTTATAATCACTAATCTGTGACTAAAAAAATCAGCTTTCTTTAGTACTCTTCTAGATTGAGATTATCAACACCCAGTACCTTTCCCAGAAAAATAATTGGCGTAATTAGGTCAGCAACTGTTTACCTCAAAATTCTACTGGGGCACCCTCTAATTGTCATGAGACCTTAAATAGGACTTTGGAGTCACAAATCTTCCTTTAATGTTTATATTTTTTCAGTACATTGAATTCAATTACTTTTCACATTGTTATAAAATGAGATCAGCTCTAAAACAAATTTCATCTACTTGTTGATTTGGTCCAGTTAAAAAAAAAAAAAGTTTTTTTTCCAAAGAGAAGTTAATTTGCCATAATAAAGTGCCTACAACACCTTTTATTTATCCCAATGACATAAATCCCTCACTTTTGACAAATTGTAAGCCATTCAATTTAAGTCTGAATTTGGCAATAAGGAGTTCATGATATGAACCACAGTCAGCTCCTGGTCTTATTTTTGTTGACTGTATAGAGCTTCTCCATCTTTGGCTGCAAAGAATATAATCAATCTTATTTCAGTGTTGACCATCTGGTGATGTCCATGTGTAGAGTCTTCTCTTGTGTTGTTGGAAGAGGGTGTTTGCTATGACCAGTGCATTTTCTTGGCAAAACTCTATTAGTCTTTGCCCTGCTTCATTCTGTATTCCAAGGACAAATTTGCCTGTTACTCCAGATATTTCTTGACTTCCTACTTTTGCATTCCAGTCCCCTATAATGAAAAGCACATCTTTTTTGGGTATTAGTTCTAAAAGGTCTTGTGGGTCTTCATAGAACCATTCAACTTCAGCTTCTTCAGCGTTACTGGTTGGGGCATAGACTTGGATTACTGTGATACTGAATGGTTTGCCTTGGAAACGAACAGAGATCATTCTGTCGTTTTTGAGATTGCATCCATACTGCATTTCGGACTCTTAGATGTTCAAGCTGGTTTTAGAAAAGGCAGAGGAACCAGAGATCAAATTGCCAACATTCGCTGGATCATCGAAAAAGCAAGAGAGTTTCAGAAAAACATCTATTTCTGCTTTATTGACTATGCCAAAGCCTTTGACTGCGTGAATCACAAGAAACTGTGGAAAATTCTGGAAGAGATGGGAATACCAGACCACCTGACCTGCCTCTTGAGAAATCTGTATGCAGGTCAGGAAGCAACAGTCAGAACTGGACATGAAAAAACAGACTGGTTCCAGATAGGAAAAGGAGTACGTCAAGGCTGTATATTGTCACCCTGCTTATTTAACTTATATGCAGAGTACATCATGAGAAACGCTGGGCTGGAAGAAGCACAACCTCGAATCAAGATTGCTGGGAGAAATATCAATAACCTCAGATATGCAGATGACACCACCCTTAAGGCAGAAAGTGAAGAGGAACTAAAAAGACTCTTGATGAAAGTGAAAGTGGAGAGTGAAAAAGTTGGCTTAAAGCTCAACATTCAGAAAACGAACATCATGGCATCCGGTCCCATCATTTCATAGGAAATAGTTGGGGAAACAGTGGAAACTGTCAGACTTTATTTCGGGGGGTGGGCTCCAAAATCACTGCAGATGGTGACTGCAGTCATGAAATTAAAAGACGCTTAATCCTTGGAAGAAAAGTTATGACCAACCTAGATAGCATACTGAAAAGCAGAGACATTACTTAGCCAACAAAGGTCCGTCTAGTCAAGGCTATGGTTTTTCCAGTAGTCATGTATGGATGTGAAAGTTGGACTGTGAAGAAAGCTGAGTGCCGAAGAATTGATGCTTTTGAACTGCGGTGTTGGAGAAGACTCTTGGGAGTCCCTTGAACTGCAAGGAGATCCAACCAGTCCATTCTGAAGGAACCAGCCCTGGGATTTCTTTGGAAGAAATGATGCTGAAGCTGAAACTCCAGTACTTTGGCCACCTGATGCAAAGAGTTGACTCATTGGAAAAGACCCTGATGCTGGGAGGGATTGCAGGCAGGAGGAGAAGGGGACGACAGAGGATGAGATGGCTGGATGGCATCACTGACTCGATGGACGTGAGTCTGAGTGAACTCCGGGAGTTGGTGATGGACAGGGAGGCCTGGCCTGCTGCAATTCACGGGGTTGCAAACAGTTGGACACAACTGAGCGACTGAACTGAACTGAACTGAAGCCATTCCAAAATTTCCCAGATCAGTCACTTAGAAAAATTGAAATTATTCCTCTATCTTCCTGACTACCACTACAAATCAGAATTAGTAGGATTACTAATTTGATGTATTTCTGAAATTATCACACTACTATATGACTTAACTAAGTTCCTGGTGAGCAAATCACTTTCTTTGAGTGAAAATTTGAGCAACCACTGTGAGTCAAAATTACCTGTCCAATAAACACTCACATTTATTATCATGAACTGTGTTACCTATTCATACATGAGAAGTAAGGACCATTGATATTTTGGCTAAATGTCAAGGGCATGGTCAGAGATTATGGGTTAATTAGTCTTCCTCTTCTCCTAAGGACAGTTTTCTCCACTTTACATCAGGGCAATAACAGCAGCATTTTAGCTTGTGGAGACCCAATACAAACTTTTAGTTCAATGACCTTTTAAACTTGGCTGACACTGAATATACAAAATATTTATTATTCAAGTAGCCTTACTGCTTATAACACTCATTACTTTCTCCAACACACAATTTCATATAACATTAAAAAAATAAAACTTAAAAATTTGCTGTTCTTTCACTGCTATTTTAAAGAGAGAAAATTTCATTACTGCCCAAACTCTGTTCTAGAATTGTTCATAATACAATCAGACTTTTTAAAGACTCTTGTGGAAATCCGACATTTATTATTGCTTGTTTATAGTGTATATCTTAAGAAGAAAAAGAGAATTACCAGGCTGCAACCACCTTTACAGATCTTAATTTCCTTGGTAGAATGATAGAAACAAAATTAACCTGGATGATAATACTGCTTGCACTTACAAGAGCATGCAGATAAGTAAGAGATAGATGAGTTAATATGTATAATAATACCATGTCTATGATTTTGGAATACTTCAAAAAATTGAGTGCTCTTCACTTCTCAGGCCCTACAGTTAGAAAAGTTAAAGAGATGAAAGAACTCTTAATGTTTCCTGAGAATTTGACTATAATGGTACAAGCGGCACAAAAAGAGATGACAAAGAGACTAAGGAAAAGCACCCTCACTGATAATCACGCCAGACAGATAGCTTTTACTAAGACCCTCAAATTCATGTTGTTGCTGCTGTTTAGTCACTACGTTGTGCCTGCCTCTTTTGTGACCCCGTGGACTCTAGCCCATCAGTCTCCTCTGCACAGGGTTTTCCAAGCGATAATACTGAAGTGGGTTGTCGTTTCCTTCCCCAGGGGATCTTCCCAACTCAGGGACTGAGCCTGCGTCTCCTGTATTGGCCTGTGGACTCTTTACCACTGAGCCGTCAGGGGATCCCCTCTCCTTGAATCCGTAATGGCACCCAAAGGCTGAATCTTGGGAAAAGTGCAAAGAATCTATTATGGACTGATACTGATTGGCTTTTGAAACAGAAAAGGAAAAAAAAAAAAAAAGAGTAATGGAAATGTATAAAAATAAAATTCTATGAAATAAATTTCTTACATGTAGGGGAAATGATATATACTTAATATTTGGGAGGAAAACAAAAAATGCTGAGCAATTTTCTGGTGCATAGTTCACTTGTTACTGGTAGTAGGAAAAATTTTAATATGTTGACAATTTTTGGAAGGTCTTAGAAAATTGTAACTTTTTCCATTGATAATTAAGATCCCCTGATTCAGTTTCAGCCAGGAGTCATTAGTATGGTCTCACACTATCACACAAAGACTGCAAGTATGCATACATATATACGTGTACACAGAAATATGTTCATGTATCACAAATATACATGTCATATGTATGCATATATTCAATATACATAAAAGCTTTAAAATATCATAGGAAACATCCAATTCAGAATGACAGATGTGTGCAGGTTGTTTAGGTGAGCAGGAAATAGTAATTTCCATTGAGTAGAGAAACATAGCTTCTATTGCATTTTAAATTTGCTTTTCTTATACTGGGTTGTGAATAAACACATGTTCATTATACTGTTCTTTATCAGTGGTTGAATATCCAAACTATTTTGTAATTTTTGTTAAGAAAATTAATAAGAAGAGTTATCTTCTTTTAGCCATTTTACTCCCTACATACACACCATTAATTCAAGTACCTAATTACTTTGTTCTACATTTTAAGTGGTGACCTCATCTCAAAATCACTGATAATAAGTGCTTCTTATAAAAATATGCAAATATAATTCAAATAAAATACGTATTAGTTTCATATCTTGAATTGAATCCTACTTAGTTCATGCACATTCTTAGGGCCCCCATAATAATAGTATTTAAAATAAAGAAGCAAAAGAATATTAAAGAAGTGGAGAACCTTAGTACTATGGAGAGTTTCTAATTTCTTGGATTGTAATAAAGAATACACCAGTGGCATTATCACAAATCCACAGCCTAATTAAAAATTAAACCAATCTATACTTACAACTCTAAAATTCTAGGATCACATTTGGTCAAAGACAGAAGAAAAACTGTATCTGTGGGAGGATGTTTTTGGTTATCTGAATGTATTATTGATTTGGCTTTGGAAGGACTATATCAGAAATTGTAAAATATGCACTTTTTGATTATGTGATATTCTTGGTAGGACAAAACCCATGAGGAAGAAAAATTCAAGGAAGACAGTGGAATCTAATAAAAAGATCATCCATGTGCATGGTGGAAAAGAATAAGAACCCACCTAACAAGCTGTATGGTGGTAAAAATTGGGCCATCCCATCATTAAAGTTATAGACCACTTCTCCAGAGAGAGAAATACGGAGTACAAGAGAGATGCACAAATCACAGGAGGACAGTGACACGGAACAGCAGAACAAGTACTGACAGGAATAGCTGCTGTGTAAAAGGAGCTAATAAAAAAGCTTTTTAGTTTTCTTGTCACTGTGGCTAAGTTTGCTCAAATCTCAAGAGTAATTCCAAACCTAGCAAAGGCAAAGTATTCATGAGGGCTTACTAAGTAGTGGATATTTCTATTTTATTGGGGACCCTGGAACAGTAGCTTCAGTAAAACAAAAAGCAACAGCTGAGATTCAGAACTAACAAAAGATTCTTCACTTTAGTAACCTTGGGATGGGATGGGACCATCTATCTTGGTGTCAGGGATTATGGGAAGATTTCTGAAGAGTAGATGGAGAGAGAAGACATGATGGCAAGAAAGACAAGTCAGATGAATAAGATTTGGAGATCATTTAAGGGCTAAAGATATATGAAGAGAAAATCAGGAGTGACATTGAAAAATGAAAATCATATAGTATATGCTATTATAGATATACTCTGACATGTATGCATATACTATAATATGTTGTTGTTCAGTTCCCTAGTCATGTCTGACTCTTCGTGATCCCATTGACTGCAGCACACCAGGCTTCACTTACCATCTTCCAGAATTTTCCCAAGTTCATCAGTGATGCCTTCCAACCATCTCATCCTCTGTTGTCCTCTACATTCTATACTAAATGCCTCTATATACCATATATATACTATGCACCTCTATATACTCTGTCCCTCTACATACTACACGCATGCATATACTATATACATATCTTGTTTTAAATATATTTTCCACTATTAAAGAAAATATAGACTGAGCTTCTAAGCATGTCTAGAATTCAGCCCTGCATTTGGGACACCAAGAGCACAGTGACTTTCCCATAATAAAGGTAAATTAATACACAGTATATACATTTAGTAGATATAAAAAAGAAGGGAGCTTTGAGAAAAATCCAAGGCTTGGAGATCCCACCTTTTAAAAAAAATTGAGATGTAATTCTTAAAATCAAATATAAAATAATAACTGGTCTTGTACATTCCCTGAGCAGATAAAACCAATTAAGCCATACAATTGAAACTTATTTTAGATTTTTTGCAGAACAAATGAAACTCAATTTGGGCCACTTCTTATAAATATCTCTGAAAATAATAAACAAAATATAAAGTTTCCCCAAATTGATATAAATTACTTCAGATGGTGACTGCAGTCATGAAATTAAAAGAAGCTTGCTCCTTGGAAGGAAAACTATGACAAAACTGGACATCATATTAAAAAGCAGAGACATCACCTTGCTGACAAAAGTCTGAATAGTCAAAGCTATGGTTTTTCCAGTAGTCATATACAGATCTGAAAATTGGACCATAAAGAAGGTTCAGCGCTGAAGAATTGATGCTTTCAAATTGCAGTGCTGGAGAAGACTCTTGAGAATCCCTTGGACAGCAAGAAGCTCAAACAGATCTATCCTAAAGTATATCAACCCTGAATATTCATTGGAGGGACTGATGCTGAAGCTGAAGCTCCAATACTTTGGCCACCTAATGTGAAGACCTGATTCATTGGAGAAGACCCTGATACTGAGAAAGATTGAAGGCAAAAGGAGAAGGGGGCAGCAGAGGGTGAGATAATTAGATAGCATCACCAACTCAATGGACATAAATCTTAGCAAACTCTGGGAGATAGTGAAGGACAGGGGATCCTGTCATGCTGCAGGCTCTGAGGTTGCAAAGAGCGGGACACAACTTAGCAACTGAACAACAAAAACAAGAAACCCACTTTTTACCAGTCCTCTATAACTAGGGAGAACTCTATCTAATGTTATAAGCAATCACTTTAAATTATGAACAGCCTTTGTGTCTCAGTGTATAAAACCATCTTATAAACAACATACCTCTGAGCACCATTCCACTGTCAGTTTGAGAGCTCCTGGTTTGCAAATTTTTTTAATGCGCAGAGTAGACTCTGACTATTACTCTTCAGTAATCAAGTGGCTTTACTTCTACTATTTCTAAATTTTTGCCTTTCTTAACATATATCATTGGGGAAGTTTAAAATGAAAAACATGTTGATTTGATACATTTATACCACGTGTGATTGTGATTATAACTTTAGCTAACACTCTTATCATGCCACATAATTACTTATTTTTGGTGAGAACCGTTAAGATCTAGTCTCTTAGCGTTTTTGAAACATATATACAGGAACACCTGAGAAATACTATGGGTTTGGTTCCAGACCATTGCACTAACACAAATATAGCAATCAAGCTAATCATACAAATGTTTTGATTTTCTAATGTATATGAAAGTTATATTTGGGCTGATAGCAGCAATATGGCAGAGTGAAAAAGTACCTTTCTCTATCCCCTTTAATCTACAACCAGTAAAACATCCACAACTGAACAAATGTTCCTCTGCCCAGCACAGTAGGATACTGGAGAATTCCATGCATCTGTTACCTCTGAAGGTGAGCAGACTAGGAGACACAGAGGATAAAGAACCTAGGGAACCATGGGGTCTGAGACTGCAATCCTGGCCCTCTGACAGTGGGAACTAAGCCAGCAGCTTAGAACCCAGTAGCAACAAGGGAGGCAGTACACTCAACTCCAGTCTCTTGAGCAGTGGTTCTTGTGGCCACAGGTAGCTGGGCAGCAGTGGTCATGGGCCTGGAACCCCATGCACCAATCAGTGAAGCGCCCATCATTCTGGCTCAAGTTCTCCCACCTGTGGCGGTAGAGTGCATGAACCCTACGAAACCACACAAGGTAGGGGCACCTGCACAACAGACCCCAGTTCCACACCTCCCCACCAAGGCCCTCCCCAAACAGAAGTGCAGTCTTACGACTTGGGGGATACCAAACACAAAGGAAGCGCCCTCAATCCCAGTGATAACAGCAGCTCTGGCAGAAGCAAGGCAACAGTAACCCTGGAGGAGCAAGAGCTGACAAGGAAAGCACAGAATTCCATCCCTTATAAAGACATGGAGACTGGAAAGTGCCATCTCTCAAACAGAACCAGAGGCAGTTCGTGGAAGAGAATCTAAAAACTTGTGCTATAGTGCCACCTACCAGAGAACAAAAGAAAGGACTCTAATGTCTAACCTGTCATTTAACTTCAAATGTTCCAGCAGAGGAATAATTGATAAAGCGTGGTGAAGAACCACAGCTGCACTATACCACAAGAATAAAAGGACAGTCCAGAAAGCAAATTTAAATTCATGGAGTTTTGTGACCTAACAAATAAAGGATTCAAAATAGGTCTTATGAAAAACCTCAGTGAGATACAAGAAAACTCAGAAAGGCAATTTAGTGAATAGAAGGCATATTTTATCAAAGAGATTGAAACTCTCTAAAAGAATCTAACTGAAATTCTGGAGCTGAAGAATTTTTACTGAGTCTACTGACTTGTTTACTGGCAAGACGAAGAATGCATAAGAAAGTGTTAGAAATATACCAGTCCACATGGAAGACAGATTTAGCAAGCTCAAAGATAGAAATCTAGAAATGAAATAAATAGAAGAGAGACATGTTTTAAAAATGAGGAAATTCTTTGATAACTTTCTGACTCAAGAAGGACATCATTAGGGTAATGGGTATCCTAGAAAAAGAAGAGAGGGAAAAGTGAACAGAAAGACTATTTAAAGAATTATAGCTGAGATATTCTCAAACCCGGGAAAGGAACTGAACACACAAGTCCGTGAAGCTGGGAGAACACTTAACTACCTTACCACAAAAAAATCTTCTCCAAGATACATAATATTAAAATTGCCAAGAGTTAATGACAAAGAAAGAATTGTAATGGCCTCCAGAGGAAAAAAGGATGATAATCTACAAAGGAACCCCCAATAATCAATTAGCAGATTTTTTGCAGAAACCCTGTGAGCCAGGAAGAAGAGGAATGACATTCTCAAAACACTGAAAGATAAAAATTCATCCAAGAATACTCTATCCAGAAAAGTTGTCATTCAGGTATGAAGGAGAAATAAAGACTTTCCCAAACAAAAGCTGAGAGAGTTCATCAACACTGAACCTGCTGAGAGGTGTTCTTCTACCATAGATAAATCAGCAAAAATACACAAAACCCTAAGCAAGATAAAAATAGATAGAACCAGAAAATTTCAACTCTTTGTCAGAATAGGTTCTTAAACATTTATTAAAGCATAATGATTAAAGGGAGAAAAAAAGTAGAAAAATAAAGACAGCTATTTCAGTTCGGTAACAAACTCACAACATAAAAAGGAATAATTTGAGATGATAAAGAAATAAAAGGGGGAAAAGAAAAAAATGGAACTCAGATAAGTAAGTTAAGATGCTATCAGTGGAAATGGGAATACTTCATCTATGGGACTTTTTATACAAATCTCAGGGTAATATCAAACATAAACATAAAACAGAAACATGAAACACGAAAATAAAAGAAACTGAGAAAAAGGTCATAGACAATGACTGAATCAAATGAGACAGAAGACAATGGGAAAGAAACAATGGATATAAAGAAATAAGAAAACAAAGATAAAAGGCAGTACTAAGTCCTCATCTTTCAATAATCACCCTAAAAATAAATGGAATGAATTCATCCATTCATCCAGTCATCAATCAAAAGACACAGTACTTGTGTGGATTAAAAAACAAGATCCAACTACATGGTGCTTTCAGGAGACACAATTCAGCTCTAAAGACAAACATAAAGTGAAGAAATGGAAGATGACATGCCAGTTCCAAAAGGAAGGTGTGACAATTTCTTAAAATATACAACAATAAATTTTGCCACATTGATTGGCTCTTTCATTCAAGAATGATATCTCTGGAGCAGGCAATACTGTTTGATAGCATTTTATTCACTGTAGCAGAGAAGGTGATGGCACCCCGGTGGAACTTCTTTTCAAAATTGGAGTTAATTCTCTCAAACCCTGCCACTGCTTTATCAACTAAGTTGATGACAGATTTAATCCTGTGTCGTCATTCCAACAATCTTTACAGCATCATTACCAGTAGATTTTATTTCAAGAAACAACTTTCTTTGCTCATTCATAAGAAGCAACTCTTCATCCATTAAAGTTTTATCATGAAATTGCCACAGTTCAGTCTCATCTTTAGACTTTGCTTCTAATTCGAGTTCTCATGCTATTTCCCGGAGAAGGCAATGGCACCCCACTCCAGTACTCTTGCCTGGAAAATCCCATAGATGGAGAAGCCTGGAAGGCTGCAGTCCATGGGGTCACTGAGGCTTGGACACAACTGAGCGACTTCACTTTCACATTTCATTTTCATGCATTGGAGAAGGAAATGGCAACCCACTCCAATGTTCTTGCCTGGAGAATCCCAGGGACGGGGGAGCCTGGTGGGCTGCCGTCTATGGGGTCGCACAGAGTCGGACACGACTGAAGCGACTCAGCAGCAGCAGCAGCAGCAGCAGCAGCAGCAGCATGCTATTTCCATCACATCTATAGTGATTTCCTCCACTCAAGTCTTGAAACCCCCAAAGTCACCAATAAGGGTTCAGATCAACTTCTTCCAAATTTCTGTTAATGTTTGTATTCTGACCTCTCCCAGTGAATCACAAAAGTTCTTAATGACATTTAGAATGGTGAATCCTTTCCAGAAGGTTTCTGTTTACTTTGCCTAGATCCAACAGAAGATTCACTTTCTATGATAGCTATAGCCTTACAAAATACATTCTTAAATAATGAGGCTTTAAAATCAAAATAACTCTTGGATCTATTGAATGGTTGTAGAATGGATGTTATGTTAGCAAGCATTAAAACACATTAAATTCCTTAATTATAATTTCCACCAGAGATGTTCAGTGACCAGTTGCATTGTCAGTGAGCAGTAATGTTTTGAAAGCAATCATTTATGTGTTTATTTTTTGAACAGTAGCTTTCAACAATGGATTTAAAATATTCAGGAAACCAAGTTGTAAACAGATGTGTTGTCCTCCAGGCCTTGTTGTGCCATTTATACAGCAGAGTAGATTGAGCATAATTCTTAAGGGTCCTAGGATTTGGGGAATGGTAAATGAGCATTGGCTTCAACTTTGAGTAACCAGCTGCATTTCCTCCTAACGTGAGTCAGCCTGTCCTTTGAAGCTTTGAAGCCAAGCATTCAGGCTATGAAAGTCTTAAATGGCATCTTTTTCCAACATACAGCTGCTTCGTTGCAAGAGGAAATGGCAACCCACTCCAGTGTTCTTGCCTGGAAAATCCCATGGACAGAGGAGCCTAGCAGGCTACAGTCTATGGGGTCGTAAAGAGTCGAACACAACTTAGCGACTAAATCACCCCCACCACCAGCTTCTTCAGATACATTGAAAATGTGTTGTTTAGTGTAGCCACCTTCATTGATCATCTCAGTTATATCTTCTGGATAACTTACTACAGCTTCTACATCAACGCTTGCTGTTTCACCTTGCACTTTTATGTTATAGAAACTGCTTCTGTCCTTAAAACTCATGAATCAAACCCTACTAGCCACAGAGATTTCTTCAGCAGCTTCTTCACCTCTCTCAGCCTTCTTATTACTCTAAGCAACCCTCTAAGACTAAGGTTTTTGGCTTAAGGCAAAACTGGTTGGTTTGCTCTTTTATTCAGACCACAAAAAACTTTCTCCATAGCAGCTGTTAAATTTCTTATCATTTGTGTATTGATTGAAATTCCACTTTGAATTTTAAGAACCTCTCCTTTGCCTTCTCAACTTGGCTAACTGGTGCAAGAAGCCTAGTTTTCAGCCTGTTTCAGCTTTCAACATGCCTTCCTCACTAAGCTTAATCAGTTCCCGCTTTTGAAATGAGAGGCATAGTACTTTTCATAATGAGAGACATGGTACTTTTCCTTTCACTTGAATATTTAGAGGCCATTATAAGATTTTTAATTGGTCTAATTTCAATACCACTTTCTTTCAGGGAATAGGAAGGCCAGAGGAGAGGGAGAAAGGCAGGGGGCTACAGTCAGATCACAAGTGTTAAGTTCACTGTCTAATACGGGCATGGTTCATGATGCCCCAAAACAACTATGATAGGAACATCAGAGATCACTGATCCTAGGTCATCATAACAAATACAAGTGTTTGAAATAGCAGGGGACTTACCAAATCATGTCGCAGAGACACCAAGTGAGCAAATGCTGTTAGAAAGATGGCATCGAAAGACTTGCTCCAGGCAAAGTTGACACAAACCTTGACTTTGTAAAAAAAAAAAAAGAAAGAAACCACAATATCTACAAAACACAGTAAAAAAAAAGTATGCTTGTAATAATGTATTGTTGACTGTAATCACAGTGCCATACATTAGGTCTCGAACATATTATTTATCCACTAGTTGCAAGTTTGTAATTAGGAAAAAAAAATTACAAGGTAAGACGATTTCTTATTTGCCTCTAAGGAGAACAGTTAAATTGTGTGTGGGTTTTTTTGTTGCCCAAGGTATGGCAATTTTAGTGAGATAATTACCTTCTTGATGGGAATTTCTCCCTAATGAGATTTAAATATACACAGAGTAGACTCAGGCTGGAATATTTTATTTTGTTCTTCTATTCTCTCTGTCTCATTATATATCTTATAGATTTTATTCCTCTTTTCTCCATATAGATGTTTACCCCAATCTTTTAACAGCAATTTGGGCTAGAAAATAATTAACACCTTTAATTTTGAGAGCATCTCTTTTGTTAGTGAAATACAGTTGTAAAAGACAATTGATTAAATAACTGTGCAGTTCCTATGTTTGGTTTGAGAACTTGCTTCTGTTTTTTGAATGTGGTGAGAATTGTTATGTATATTATTTTGTGTGTTCTTTGTGTTGTGAAACATTTTATATAAAGAACACATGAGATAGGGACACTCTCACTAGAAATTACTGGAGCATGGTTCTAGGAAAAATACTGAAAACTGCCTCTGATGATGAAGATGTATATTCTGAAAAAAAAAAAACACTTCTGAATACCTGAACAAATTACCTTTGGCTGGAAGAGAAAAAAAAGAAGGAAGTAAGGAAATGCAGATAGTGATTTTATTTTTGAAAATTAAACTCTCTGTGTGATGATGTGCTGCGCTTAGTTGCTTAGTTGTGTCCGATGTTGTGACTCCGTGGGCTATAGCCTGCCGGGCTCCTCTGTCCATGGGGATTCTCCAGGCAAGAGTACTGGAGTGGGTAGCCATGCCTTTCTCCCAGGGAACTTCCCAATCCAGGGATCAAACCCAGGTCTTCCACATGGCAGCCAGATTCTTTACCATTTGAGCCACCAGAGAAGAGCCTGTGTGATGTTTGGAGAGGTTAATTGTATCAGTTCTGAGGGGATACAGAATTTGGCAATGAAAGGATATTTGCAGTGATCAAGTGTTTCCTATCCTATAAAACTTGAGAATTCTATGTAACTGACTTTTTATTATTTAATTTATATTGATATTAATTATATAACATATCATGTAAAGTTATCTAGTGAGTTTAGTGGAACCATTCATTGGAACAATGTACAAGACAGAAAACAAACTAGGAATCGACTTTTAGCTGAATGTGTTTTATATTCCCAGAGGAAATGGAGGGGTTGATTTGAAGCTGAGAGGGTTAAATTATATGAATAGCAGCAAATGTAAACTATGGATAGACTGACTATGTCGCTTATCCACATGGATGACCCTGTACCCCATACCAGGATGGACACAGAGCCAAGCACTTATTCAGTGTGCCCAGAGGCTTCAGTGGATCTAAAGGAGTATAAGCCCTGCATAACTTCACTGTTATCTGTTAGGGAAGAGATGATGAAAGAATCATTAGATATGCTTTTTTCCTATAGTCTGGGCCACCCTCTATGTTGTTCATTGCCTTAAAAAAAATTTTTTTTTTCATCAGCTTCACAAATTCCAACTTATTTTTCAGAAAATAAGCTGCATTATTTTAACAACAATTTTTTTTCTTTTCTGTGTTTTTTATTCTTTTTTGTCTTTTTTAAAGTTTATTTTTAATCAGAGGATAATTGCTTTATAATACTGTGTCAGCTTCTGCTATGTAACAGCATGAATTAGCCATAAGTATACATATTCTCGCAGAAAGCAATGGCACCCCACTCCAGTGTTCTTGCCTGGAAAATCCCATGGATGGAGGAGCCTGGTGGGCTGCCGTCTATGGGGTCACACAAAGTCAGACACAACTGAAGCACCTTAGCAGCAGCAGCATACATATTCTGCTCCCTCTTGAAAATGGTCTCCTACCCCTCCACCCCATCCTGCCCATCTAGGTTCTCACAGAGTACTATGTTGAGCTCTCTGTGTTATCACAGGGGCATCTTCCATTGACTATCTATTTTACATATGGTAGGCAATGGCGCCCCACTCCGGTACTCTTGCCTGGAAAATCCCATGGATGGAGAAGCCTGGTAGGCTGCAGTCCATGGGGTCGCTGAGGGTCGGACACGACTGAGCAACTTCACTTTGACTTTTCACTTTTGTGAATTGGAGAAGGAAATGGCAACCCACTCCAGTGTTCTTGCCTGGAGAATCCCAGGGATGGGCGAGCCTGGTGGGCTGCTGTCTATGGGGTCACACAGAGTTGGACACGACTGAAATGACTTAGCGGCAATATGTATGTTTCAATGCTACTTTCTCAGTCCAGTCTTTCTCACTCTCTCCTTCCTCTGCTGTGTCCACAAGCCTGTTCTTGAAGTCTGCATGTCTATTCCTGCTCTGCAAATAGATGCATCAGTACCATATTACTAGGTTCCATATATACATATGTATTAATATTTGTTTTTCTCATTTGACTTACTTCACTCTATAACAGGCTCTAGATTCATCCACCTCACTAGAATTAAATACATTCTTTTTAAATGGCTGAGTAATATTTCATCACATATATGTACAACAACTTCTTTATTCATTCATCTGTCAGTGGACATCTAGGTGACTTCCATGACCTACTATTGTAAATACTGCTGCAATGAACATGGGGGTACATGTGTCCTTTTCAAGTATAGGTTTACTCAGAGTATACGCTCAGCAGTGGGACTTCTGGGTATTATAGTAGTTTCATTCCTAGTTTTTTAAGGAATCTCCAGGGGCTCAGATGGTAAAGAATCCACCTGAAATGCTAAAGACCTGGGTTTGATCCCTGGGTTGGAAAGATCCTCTGGAGGAAGGCACAGGAACCCACTCCAGTATTCTTGCCTGGAGAATTCCCATGGACAGAGGAGCCTGGCTGGCTACGGTCCATAGTGTCGCAAAGAGTCAGACACAATTGAATGACTAAGCACAGTACAATACACACTGTTCTCCATCATGGCTATATCAATTTACATTCCCATCAACAGTAGAAGAGGGTTCCCTTTTCTCCATATCCTCTCCAGCATCTATTGTTTGTAGAGTTTTTGATGATAGTTATTCTGACCAGCGTGAGGTGATACTCATTGTAGTTTGCATTTCTCAATATATTTGCATTTCTCAAATAATGGTCAGTGATGAGCATCTTTTCATTGTGTTTGCTGGCCATCTGTATATCTTCTTTGGAGAAATGTCTGTTAACGTTTTCTGCCCATTTTTGCTGGGTTGTTTGCTTTTCTGATATTGAGTTGCATGAACTGCTTGAATGTTTTGGAGATTAATCCTTTGTCAGTTGTTTCAGTTGCAAAAAAAAATTTTCCCCCATTCTGAGGATTGTCTTTTCATTTTGTTCATGGTTTCCTTTGCTGTGCAAAAGCTTTTAGATATAATTAGATCCCATTTGTTTATTTTTATCTTATTTCCATTACTCTAGGACCTGGGTCATAGATTTATGTGTTTAAATTTTTATTATGCTGTGAATTATGTCAAGGAATGTACTACCTAGGTTTTCCTCTCAGAGCTTTATATTTTATGGTCTTACATAAATCTGTAATCCACTTTGAGTTTATTTTTGTGTTTGGTATTAGGAAGCGTTCTAATTTGATTATTTAATGTGTAGCTCTCCACATTTTCCCAGCACCACTTATTGAAGAGCTATCTTTTCTCCAGTGTATATTCTTGCCTCCTTTGTCAAAAATAAGGTATCTCTATGATTTCTATCTTGTTACATTGATCTGCATTTCAGTTTTTGTGCCAGTGCCATACTGTCTTGGTCCCTGGAGCTTTGTAGTATAGTCTGAAGTCAGGGAAGTTGATTCCACCAGCTCCATTCTTTTTTCTCACTATTGCTTTGGTTAGGTTATTCAAGATCTTTTGTGTTTCCATACAAATTGTGAATATTTTTGTTCTAGTTCTGGAGAAAGACATCATTGGCAATTTGATAGGGATTGCATTGAATCTGTAGATTGCTTTGGGTTGTATAGTCATTTTTAACAGTATTGATTCTTCCAATTTAAGAACATGATATATCTCTCCATCTGTTTGTATTGTCTTTATTTATTTATTTATTTTTTCCATCAGTGTCTTACAGTTTTTCTGTGTACAGGTCTTTTGAGGTAGGTTTATTCCTAGGTGTTTTATTATCTTTGATGCCATGGTGAATGAGATTGCTTCCTTAATTTCTCTTTCAGATTTTTTTGTTGTTAGTGTATAGGGATGCAAGGTATTTCTGTGTATTAAGTTAGTACCCTGCAACTTTACTGAATTCATTGATTAGCTCAAGTAATTTTCTGATGGCATCTTTAGGGTTTTCTATATATAGTATCATCTTGTCTGAAAACAGTGAGAGTTTTACTTCTTTTTTTCCAAGTTGCATTACTTTTCTTTTTCTCTTCCCATTGTTGTGGCTAGGACTTCCAAAACTATATTAAATGATAGGAGGAGAATGGGCACCCTTGTCTTGTTCCTGATCTTAGTGGATATACTTTCAGTTTTTCACCTTGGAGAATAATGTTTGCGGTGGGTTTGTCACATATGGCCTTCATTATGTTGAAATAGTTTTCTTTTATGCTCATTTTCTGGAGAGTTTTTTTTTTTTTATCATAAATGGGTGTTAAATTCTCCTGCATCTATTAAGATTATCATATTTTTTTATCTTTCAATTGATTTATATGCTGTATTACATTGACTGCTTTGCATATGTTGAAGAATCCTTGCATCTCTGGGATAAACCCCACTTGATCATGCTGTATGTTTTCAATGTGTTAAAAACAGTCTTTTAATTTAGTTTCCAAGAATTCAACCAAAAGCGGGCTATATTTTATCTTATCAACAATTGGGCTTTGCACACTGAACTCAGTGTCACATAAATAAGTAAAATACAAGAGAGCTTTAATTTTATGTGCTTTCCTTCTTTGATCTTGTGAAAGGGTAAAACATGGTACTCCAGCATAATGGCTGGATTTTAATATCTCAAACCTGCAAACAAGGGTGGGCCATATGCTGAGGACAGGGAAGAAAGCTAGGCTTAATATTGAAAGCCAGTGAATCCCCCAGGATCTGAAACTCATCCTGCCTATTCAAATGAAGAACAATAATTCGAACAAAAATTTATATAATAACAAAAAAATCTTATGACATAAAGTAGATGAATTTCTTGCTTCCTCAAGCAACCTTAAAAAGATGATCAATGGATGCAAATTTCAAGTTTTGATTAAGTATAGTCCAGATATTCACTGATCAGACATGATTCAGAAACCACGATGTTTCCTTGTAAAATTCAGCTTTCTATTTCAAATGTATTGTGAAAAGTCAATTGGGTTCTTACATTCAAATATGGTAATTACATGTAATCAAACAACTACAATAAACAAGTTGCCAGTACTTGTTTTATCCATAAGTCCTAAAACCTTAAGCCAACAGAGTAGCCGATCTAGCGACAAGAAAAAATGCCTCACTCGCTACTCAGTAAGAAGTGAATGAAAAGCCTGGATTGTCAACAAGTTTTTCCAAGGAAAACCCAGCCTGTTCAGGATTTGGGAAATTTCACCTGATTGAACGTTTGCAGTGAGCACTTGAGAATCGAGCTCACTTCATTCATCTGAACTATGAAGACTGAAAGTTGAAACCAGGTTTCAACATTTGTTAAATATTTGCTATTAAAATATTCTTGCCCAAAATGGTAAGCCTGGAATAAATAACTAGATTATTTACTTCAGGAGTCTCTATAAAACTATTTTGGGGGCAAATAGTTTCCTCATTTGGGCAAAAAATTTATTTTCAGGGCATTAGATTGGCAACTTGGCCATAAAGCTTGCTTTTCAAACAAATGTTCTACTTATCAAAATTTGTTTCAAAATCCTTGCAATACTCAAGTCTTATAGCATGAAATTTACCCAACTCTAATCAGTTCCCTCTATTTAATATGTCTTAAACTATTTACTATCAGATTCCAAAGCCAAAAAATATGATACTAGTTTTCCTCTTTCACTTAACATATTATTCAGACTTTATCAGGCTGTTATTCCTTGCTGTAGTAGTTTTAAGAACCTCAGTTTTGCTTGAACCACATGTAAATTCTGGTGGATTTATTTTGGGGAAGATGGGGAGTATCCAGTTGACACAGTTAAAAATAATAATATTATAATTGGTTTATTTGATAAACAACCAGTAATGCTATTGGTGTATAAAGAGATAAATGAAAATGATGAATACTTAGTTTCATTCACTAACAATGTTTTATCAATTTTTTTCTGATTTATTATAAATATTTCTCCTGAGGTTTCATAGTAAACAATACAACTTAATTTTATTTATTCTTAATTTGGCTATTCTCTGTAACTCTAAAAAGCGAATTCCTACTTTTCTGCATTTAACTGTATTTTTAGTAAATGAACATCAAAATTATATTTGTATTGAATATATTAAATATATTAATAACAACAGTGTATTTTAAACCTTTATTTAAGTTCACTAACCTTAAAACCAGACCAAAAAAGAGCACCCAATGGACTTAATTTGTAAAAACAAAGATTAAGGTTGCAAAAAAATCAACAATTTTCTGACTTAAAGACAAAAAGTATAAAGAATTATTGGAGACTCTCCCTTTCTAGAAATGCCAATTATCCTGGATGTTCTCAGTGTGCTAAGAAGGTTTCCTGAGGGGTAAAAAAATATTTTCTAAGGTTTTTCAACTTTTGCATTTCTATTGTTTGCAATAAAGTTTAATTTTGACAAGGAATTCTGTATTTCCTTGGACAAAACATGCATGTGAGAAAACACAGATATATATTTCACAATATTGAAACTCTCAAAATTCTTGCTGAGATAATCTTTTCCGAATGAACCACCCTTTTGTATTTGCTTATAAATTTGAATTCTTTTATTATTTGTATTAATTTAAAATGAATTCAAAGACGGAAGGTGTCTTAGTTTAGGTTACTGTAACAGAATACCATAGACTGGTTGCTTAAAAAAAAAAAAAAAAACAGACACTGATTTCTTACAGTTCTGAAAGATAAGAAGTTCAAGATCAAAGTGCTGGCAGATTTCAGTCCAGTAAGAGATCTCTTCCTGGCTTGAGGAGAGTTGCCTGTTTGCTATGTCCTTAAATATAGGAAGGGAGGAAGAGAGGCAGAGAGAGCACAGGTCTCTAGTCCCTCATCCTCTGCTTACAATGA
This sequence comes from Budorcas taxicolor, assembly GCF_023091745.1. Taxonomy (NCBI): domain Eukaryota; kingdom Metazoa; phylum Chordata; class Mammalia; order Artiodactyla; family Bovidae; genus Budorcas; species Budorcas taxicolor. Next base: position 62,919,752 of record NC_068923.1, on the reverse strand, counting down.
CATTAATCCCCTCATGGGAGCCAAATCCTTATGACCTCATCTGAGCCTAAATACCTCCTAAGATCTCTACCTCCAAAACCATAACATTGGAGATCAGGGTTTCAACACATGACTTGGGCTGCGGGAACAAAACTTCAGTCTAAACCCAGTAATACATGGGTTACATGGGTATCATCTCAACAATTTTCAGGAACTGCTGCTCTCATAATTGTAGCCATGTTTCGCATCTCCTCAGCACACTTGTTGCATAGACCATACCCTCATCATTATCTTTGTTTCTACATCTTCCTCTGAAGGTCTTTTTTTTTGTTTCAGTGTGTGATAATGTTTATTGATTTGTTACCTTACAAAAGATATGTTCTATTCTAACTGCTATCTAAGTGATATTTCTATTTTAGAACAAATTTTAAAATGCAAAATCACTTCAAAACATAATGAAATCTAGTGTAAAGACCTCAACTTATTCTTTTATTTATTTATTTATTTGGTATTTCCAGTGCTTAACAAAATACCAGGTCTTTAGACAATATTGAATATATAGAGTAAATATTGAATACATAACATAAATATATAGTGAATAAGTGAATGAATAAATGGGTAGATGTCTCATTCATTTTTAATTTCTTAATACAAGTTTTACCTACAACACTACATATCTACTAAATCTGATCTCAGTTAGGTTATAAATTAATTCAAAGAAAGAGTTTAAGAAAATAGGTTCTGGAATGACCCAGTGAGCCACTGAAGAAATCAAAGAATAAATACCAATTAAAAAAAACATCTGGAGGCAATGGAAATGAGAACACAGTGATTCAAAATCTAGGACATGCTGCAAAGCAGTTCTAAAAGGGAAATTTATAGTGACACAAGCCTATCTCAGAAGTGGAGAAAAATCTCGAATGAACAACCTATATTTACACCTAAAAACCTAGGAAAAGAAGAACTAACAAAATCCAAAAATTAGAACAAAAAAACCTAAAATATAGACAAAAAATAGAAAAAGATCAGTAAGAGCTGGTTTCTTGAAAAGATGAACAAAATTGATGACACTTTAACCAGACTCATAAAAGAGAGAGCCAAAACAAATACACTCAAAAATGAAAAAGAAATTACAATCAACACCACAGAAGTACAAAGGATCATAAGTGATTATTATGAGTAATTGTAAACCAATCAAATGGACAACCTAAAAGAAATGGACAAATTCCCAGAAACATATGATCTCTCAAGTTTGAACAGACACATAACCAGTAATAAAAATAGAATCAGTAATAATAAAATCCCCCAGAGAGGTGATCAAATGGCAAAGTAGGAGGATGCTGATGTCACCTGCCCCCATGAACACATAAAATATACATCTATGTGTGGACCAATTCTGACTGAAAACAAACTGGAGACTGGCAGACTCTTCTCAATCAAGGTTGTAAAGAAAGATACACACAGAGTCAGATAGGAACGGAAGACAAGGGATCAAGTAGGGACCCACACCCCCAGGAGAGAACACAGAGGAGGAGGGGAATTATACCGGCTCTGAGATACTCCCTGGAGAGATAGCAGTTCAAGCCACATATGATCAAGTGTTGGCAAGGTTGTGGAGAAAAGAAAACCGTCACTCACTGTTGGTTGGAAAGTTAATTGGTACAACCACTATAGAAAACAGTATAGAGTTATTAAAAAATTAAAAGTAAAACTGCCATACAATTCACCGATTCTATTCCTGGATATTTATTCTAAGAAAAGGAAAACACTAACTTGAAATGATATATGTACATACCCCTATGTTCATTGCAGTGTTATTTGCAATAGTCAAAATACAAAAGAAACCTAAGAACCCATCTGTAGATGACTGGATAAAGAATATGTGCTGTGTGTGTATGTATATATACATATATATATACATGTGATGTGTGTGTGTGTGTATATATATATATATGTATATATATAAAAGGGCTTCCCTTGTGGCTCAACTGATAAAGAATCTGCCTGCAATGCAGGAGACATGGGTTCAACCCCTGGGTTGGGAAGATACCCTGGAGAAGGGAAAGGCTACCCACTCCAGTGTTCTCGCCTAGAGAACTCCATGGGCTGCATAGTCCACAGAGTCCCAAAGAGTCCGACACGACTGAGTGACTTTCTCTTTCATATATATATGTATATATATAAAACTAGAATGAAATGTTCACATTTGCAAAAACATTGGTGAACCTAGAGGGTTATTATGCTAAATTAAATGTCAGAGAAAGATAAATACCATATGACTTTACTTGTATGTGGAATCTAAAATAAAATAAAACAAATAAGCATAACAAAACAAAAACAGAATCACAAATACAGAACAAATGGGTTACCAGAGGGGAGGGTGGTGGGGGAGATGAGAGAAATAAGTCTCTCAGTCATGTCCTACTCACTGAGATCCCATGGACTCTACAGTCCACAGAATTCTCTAGGCCAGAATACTGGATGGGTAGCTATTCCCCTCTCCAGGGGCTTTTTCCAACCCAGGGATTGAATCCACGGTCTCCCACATTGCAGGCTGATTTTTTTTACCAGCTGAGCCACCAGGGAAGCCCAAGAATACTGGAGTGGGTAGCTTATCCCTTCTACAGCGGATCTTCCTGATCCAGGAATCAAACCAGTGTCTCCTACATTACAGGCGGATTCCCAGCTGAGCTACCATGGTAGCCCAGATGGAAATTAAGGGGTGCAAACTTTCAGTAGAAAAATAAACAAGTCATCAGTATGAAACAGTCAGTGTGGATAATGTAGTCAATAGTAATGTAATATCTTTGTTTTGTGACAGATGGTAATTAGACTTCAAAGATAGAAGAAAAAATATTCTGGAGTCAACCTATTAGATATTACTCTGTCACTTAAGAGCTGCCTGACTGTGAGAAATTTTCATAAATTTTCTGAGCCTTAGTTTCTTGACACATGGAGTTAATTGGGGGACTTAAAGGATAAACAGCAAATAATACTAACATTGATACTAATAGATAAAGTGCATCTGGAAAGTAGAAAAGATAATTGCTTCATAGAAAGTTCTAGAGTCTTTTACATTTTTTCCAATAACAGATAATTTGAGATCTCTGTCTTTTTAACCCCTTGTAAGAATTGGTATTATTGACCACTTCTAATTTCTGAAACCCCTTTTCTCCATTGTCTTTAGTGACACTCTTTAATTCACAGGTAATGACTGTTTCATTTCCAGACTTCTAATACTATCTGCTTAAATACTAAAAATACCATTTTCTACTTCAGAATTCACTCTTTTCACTTCTTTGATGATTACAACCACAATCTCTGCTTTTAATTATTTAAATGCTAATGAACCAATTAACTAAATAAATAAAAAATAAAACCTTTATCTTTACTTAAGATCTTTTTCACCAGCCAGAACCAGGAATTAAATAGTATGGTAACCTTCTCCACTTAGATGTTCCACATATGTTTCTCTCTTTTTTTTTGGGGGGGGGGGGGGGCATTTATTTATTTATTTTATTATTCAAAGTGTTAGGAAGTTGCTGCTGCTGATGCTGCTGCTGCTGCTGCTGCTGCTGCTAAGTCGCTTCAGTCGTGTCCGACTCTGTGCGACCCCATAGACGGCAGCCCACCAGGCTCCCCTGTCCCTGGGATTCTCCAGGCAAGAACATTGGAGTGGGTTGCCATTTCCTTCTCCAATGCATGAAAGTGAAAAGTGAAAATGAAGTCGCTTAGTCGTGTCCAACCCTCCGTAGCACGAGCAATTACGGGTGGAAGGATGCAAACTGATCTCTAAAACCCATCCCAGACATGCCCAGAGAAGCTCACAGATATGCTACAAACTAACCAGAGGGGCTTCTCTAACTCCAGAGCATGTGCCCTAAACACATAATATATACAAACTAACCACAGGGGTTTCCTCAGGTCACATTAGACCTCTAGGAGCCCATTAAGGGTTCATAAGTACTCCATACACATATACATCTGATTATAACAGACTGAATTATGAGAAGACATACACAACAGAGCCTGTTATTATGTAACTTGCAACTGTCAATCGGCCTTGAGCATAGGCCTGTCTGCATTCCCTTTCTTGATTGGCGTCCATTGTTTCAAATTTTTGTTGCCCTGAGACAAGAACTGAGGGGAAATAAACCAACTGGACAAAAGGAAACAAAATCACCATTTCTCTCAAAACTTCTCTTCCTATTTTCACTAACTGGACAAATAACTGGGCTTCCCTGGTGGCTCAACGGTAAAGAATCCCCTTGCGATGCAGAAGATGCAGGATATCCAGGTTCATTCCCTGGCTGGGGAAGATTCCCTGGAGAAGGGCATGGCAACCCATTTGGGTATTCTTGCCTGGAGAATTCCAAGGACAGAGGGGCTTGGCAGGCTACAGTCCATAGGGTCACAAAGAGTCAGACACAACTACAGCAACTGAGCAGGAGCAGGACAAATAATTGTCTTTCCTTATCAGGCAGAGCTTTTTTTTGTTTGTTTGTTTTTTCTCTCTCTGATTTATGACACATTTTGGGAGAGATAGAAGCCCTCTTATCTACCCTTAGCCTTCCTTCTGGTAAATGGTGCCACAAATTCCTGGCTTATTCACAGGTTCTTCCCATTTGTCTCTGGTGTACAATGAGTCTGATAAGTGAGAATTATTGTAATTCTCTTAAATAACCTTTGGTTCTCTCTTTTCCAGTCCACTTCCATATAGAGCATGTTAGTTCATGTCTCAACTTTTATCTTTCTGTGTCTTTATAGTAAATCTGGAATGAGTACGGTGTTTCCTCTAATTTTGTCTGTTTGGTTTGTTTGTTTGTCTTGTTTTTGTTTTTGTTTTAAGTTGGCTTGGCTATTCTGCTGCTGCTGCTGCGATTAACTTGCTTCAGTTGTGTCTGACTCTATACGACCCCATAGACGGCAGCCCACCAGTCTCCCCCATCCCTGGGATTCTCCAGGCAAGAATACTGGAGTGGGTTGCCATTTCCTTCTCCAATGGGTGAAAGTGAAAAGTGAAAGTGAAGTCGCTCAGTCATGTCTGACTCTTAGCGACCCCATGGACTGCAGCCACCAGGCTCCTCCATCCATGGGATTTTCCAGGCAAGAGTACTGAAGTGGGTTGCCATTGCCCTCTCCAGCCTTGGCTATTCTAGGTCCTTGAATTCCTATATAAATATTAGAAACACCTTATTAATTTCTATCAAAAGGAAAGCCTAGTAAAATTGTTCCTGAAATTGAATTTAATTTATAGAACAACTTAGAAAGCACCAACATCTTAAAAATATTGAGAATTAAGATCCATGACCAGGATATGTATTTCCATTTTTCACAAGTCTTTATTTCTCTCAGAAATGTTATAGCTTTCAGAGTAGAGATCTCAAAGTATCTTCTGCCAAATTTATTTCTAAGTATAACACCTTGGTTGTTATAGTCAGTGACATTATCTATTTTATTAGGACTTGAGATTTTTTCATCCTAGTATTGAGATGCACAATTACTTTTTGTATGTTGTTATTGTTTAGTTGCTAAGTCATGTCCACCTCTTTTGCAACCCCATGCACTGTAGCCCGCCAAGCTCCACTGTTCATGGGAGTTCCCAGGCAAGAATACTGGAGTGGATTGCCATTTCCTTCTCCAGGAAATCTTCCCTACCCAGAGACTGAACCCATAGTCTCCTGCATTGGCAGGTGGGTTCTTTACTGCTGAGTGACCTAAAGTCTCTTTACAATTATAGAAGCTTTACACAGTTTTTAGGGCTTTCTACATCACTGACAATGATATTTCAAAATAGACTTTTTGCTTTTCAATCTGCGTGCCTGTAAATTATTTATCTCACCTTATAGCACTGCCAGCAGTGCCAATGCAATATTTACAGTATATTGTGGAGAGTACTTTCCCTGCTTTGTTCTAAAATGGAGGGGAAACTTCAGTCTTTCACTATTAAGAATGATGTTAGTTGTCGGTCTTTCATAAATATCTTTGTCAGGTTTAGGAAGTTTCCATATATTTCTAGTTTACTGAAAATCTTTATTATGAATGGGTGTTGAGTTTTGTCATTTTTTCTTCATATATTAAGATGGTCACAGGTTTAAGTTTGTAAACATAGTAAAATATATTGATGGATTGTTAAATGCTTTTTCTTGTATAACAGAATAAATTAAATTGGTCATGATATATTATTGTTTTTATACATTGTCAGATATAATGCACTAAATCTTAAGTAATACTTGTCTCTGTTCATGAGGAATATGTGTCTATGGTTTCTTTATACTGATGTTTCTGGTTTCTTGTCAGTGAAATACTAGTCTCATAAAATGAGTTGGGAAGTGATCCCTTCCCTTCAATTTTCCTGAGGATTTCATGTAGAATTGTTATTATTGCTTTCTTTAATGTTTCATCATTGATGACATCTGAGCCTGTCATATTCTACAGGAATAGGAATTTAACTAAAAATTAAATTTCTTTAGTAGATAGTGGGCTATTCAGGTTATTTCTTTGCTTCAGTGAGCATTGGTAGTTTGAAAATTGTTAGAGAATACTGTCCATTTCACCTAAAATTTCAGAACAATAGACAAAAATTTGATTCTCTTATTAACCTTCAAATTTCTATAATATCTGTGGTCATCTTTCTCACATAGCCCCAATATGGGTAATTTTATTTTTATTCATTCTAGTTAGAGCTTTATCAGCTTCATTGATCCACTCAAGTGTTCATATTCTGGTTTTATCTATGCAATTTAAAAATTATTATTCTGTTTTCCACTTTGATTTCTGATTTTATCTCTATTATTTCCTTGTTCTGCTTACTTTATATATGTTATTCTTCAACTATTTTAAGGCAGAAGCTTAAATCAATCCTATGACAACCTGTCTTCTTTTCAGCTTTAGGAATTCTAATGCTGTGTTTTTCTTTTTCAGCACTGCTTCAATTGAAGTACACAAGTCTGATATGTCATGTTTCTATTATATTTCATTTTGTACTAAATGCTTTCTATTTTCCCTTTTCATATTCTGTTTTGTCCATGTATTGTTGAGACAAATGTTATTTAGTTTTGAAAAAACTTGAAGATAATTCAAGTATTATTCTAATCTTGATTTCTAATTTAAGTGCATTATGGCAAAAGGACAATTCTTAGTTTTATTTCATTTACTTCATTTGAGTGTAATGAGAATATTTCATTGCTTGAATATGATCTATCTTGATAATTGCTGTGTGTGCCCTTCAAAAGAATGTGAATTCTGCTGTTACTGGTTTGAGTGTTCTATAAATATCAATTAGATGATGTTAGAACCAGACATCCTGGAATGTGAAGTCAAGTGGGCCTTAGAAAGCATCACTACAAACAAAGCTAGTGGAGGTGATGGAATTCCAGTGGAGCTGTTTCAAATCCTGAAAGATGATGCTGTGCAAGGGCTGCACTCAATATGCCAGCAAATTTGGAAAACTCAGCAGTGGCCACAGGACTGGAAAAGGTCAGTTTTCGTTCCAATCCCAAAGAAAGGCAGTGCCAAAGAATGCTCAAATTACCACACAATTGCACTCATCTCACACGCTAGTAAAGTAATGCTCAAAATTCTCCAAGCCAGGCTTCAGCAATACGTGAACCGTGAACTCCCTGATGTTCAAGCTGGTTTTAGAAAAGGCAGAGGAACCAGAGATCAAATTGCCAACATCTGCTGGATCATGGAAAAAGCAAGAGAGTTCCAGAAAAACATCTATTTCTGTCTTATTGACTATGCCAAAGCCTTTGACTGTGTGGATCACAATAAACTGTGGACAATTCTGAAAGTGATGGGAATACCAGACCACCTAACCTGACTCTTGAGAAATCTATATGCAGGTCAGGAAGCAACAGTTAGAACTGGACATGGAGCAACAGACTGGTTCCAAATAGGAAAAGGAGTACGTCAAGGCTGTATATTGTCACCCTGCTTATTTAACTTCTATGCAGAGTACATCATGAGAAATGCTGGGCTGGAAGAAACACAAGCTGAAATCAAGATTGCTGGGAGAAATATCAATAACCTCAGATATGCAGATGACAGCACCCTTATAGCAGAAAATGAAGAGGAACTCAAAAGCCTCTTGATGAAAGTGAAAGTGGAGAGTGAAAAAGTTGGCTTAAAGCTCAACATTCAGAAAACAAAGATCATGGCATACGGTCCCATCACTTCGTGGGAAATAGATGGGGAAACAGTGGAAACAGTGTCAGACTTTATTTTTGGGGGCTCCAAAATCTCTGCAGATGGTGACTGCGGCCATGAAATTAAAAGACGCTTACTCCTTGGAAGAAAAGTTATGACCAACCTAGATAGTATATTCAAAAGCAGAGACATTACTTTGCTGAAGTTCCATCTAGTCAAGGCTATGGTTTTTCCAGTAGTCATGTATGGATGTGAGAGTTGGACTGTGAAGAAGGCTGAGCACCGAAGAATTGATGCTTTTGAACTGTGGTGTTGGAGAAGACTCTTGAGAGTCCCTTGGACTGCAAGGAGATCCAACCAGTCCATTCTGAAGGAGATCAGCCCTGGCATTTCTTTGGAGGGAATGATGCTAAAGCTGAAACTCCAGTACTTTGTCCACCTCATGCGAAGAGTTGATTCATTGGAAAGGACTTTGATGCTGGGAGGGACTCGGGGCAGGAGAAGAAGGGCACGACAGAGGATGAGATGGCTGGATGGCATCACTGACTCGATGGACGTGAGTTTGAGTGAACTCCAGGGGTTGGTGATGGATGGGGAGGCCTGGCATGCTGCAATTCATGGGGTCGCAAGGAGTCGGTCACAACTGAGTGACTGAACTGAACTGAACTGAACTGAAGTTGTCTAACAATACTGTTCAAGTTTTAACATCTTAATAATTTTCTGCCTGTTTGTCCTTCTGATTATTGAAACAGTAGTATTAAAATTTATAGCTATAATTGTAATTTATTTGGTTTTTCTTTTCAGCATTATTAGCTAACACCTTGAATCACTATTCTGTCAGTATACTAACATAAGTTTAAGATGTTTACATGTGTTGTGCTGCGTTTAGCTCCTCAGTCATGTCTGAATCCTGCAACCCCATGGACTGTAGCCTTCCAGGCTCCTCTGTCCATGAGGATTCTCCAGGCAAGAATACTGGAGTGGGTTGCCACGCACTCCTACAGGGGATCTTGGTAACCCAGGGATTAAATCCAGGTCTCCCACATTGCAGGCAGATTTTTTACTGTGCAAGCCACCAGCGAAGTAACTCCAGCTTGAGTTTGATTAGCATTGGCATGGTATATTTGTTTCATCCATTTATATTAAACATATATTTCTTTATTTTTAAAGTCTTATTTTTTAATGACAGCATACGGTTGTACCATACTTGAAAATTCATTCTAAGAATTGATGACTTTTGATTTAAGCCTGTCGACCTTTTCCATTTAATTTAATGAGTGACATGCTTGATTTAAAAAATCTACCATCTTTTTATTTGTTTGATAAATGTCTTATCTGTTCTTTGTTCACCTTGTCTTCATTCTTATGAATGAATTGAATATATTTTATGATTCTATCTCATAACATTTTTTAGTTTATTAGCCATATCTCTTTATTTTATTTATTCTTGTTGATTGTGTCTATAGTATGAATATCTCCTCTTCTGCCCTTTGTGGTATTATTTACATATATTTTAGTTTTCTGTATATTATGAACCAGACAGTACATTGCTATTATTGTGATTTCAAAGATCAATTTTGAGGGGACTTTCAGTTTTTGAAAAGGTGGGATAGATAATGCTTTTCCATAATCCTCTTATTAAATTCATCTAAAAACCCTGGCTATGTACAGTATATATGTGTATAACTATGTATGTATGTATAAAAATGTTTGTGTAAAATATAACACAAAAATGAACACTGACCTTATACAAATAATCCTCACAGTGGATCACAGATTTAAATGCAGAACAAAAATCACTAAAACATTTAGAAGAAAATATTGAAGAAAAATCTGGGATCTAAGGCTTGGTCAAGAGTTCTTAGACCAGATGCAACACAAGTATGATTCACATAAGAAAAAATTGATAAACTGAACTCATTGAAATTGATTATTTTTCTTCTGAGGCATCCTTGTTAAGAAGATGAAAAGACAAACTATAGAGTGGGAAGGTTTATTTCAAACCATATATCTTACAAAAGACTTTTTATTTATATAATAATACTTAAAGACCTCTCAAATTTTAAGAATTAAAAAAAAAGATAACCCAATTAGAAAATGGGCTAAATATATGGAACAGATATCAGACCATATGCAGACAGAAAATAAACACATTAAAGATGTTCAACATCACTGGCCATTAGGAAATTGCAGTTAAAAGCATGATGAGATATCACTATACAAATCTTAGAACATGTGAATTTATTTTTTTAATGACAATAGCAAACGCTGGTGAGGATTCAAAGAAACTGGATCACTTGTACACATTGACTGTTAGGAATACATACTGATTCATCCAGTCTGGAAAAAGCTTTGCCAGTTTCTCTAAAAACAATAAACAAAACCAAAATACATTTAATTTATGCCCTGTTGATTGCAGTCCTGAATATTTTCCTACAGAAAAATCTATATATCTTATTCTAAACAGTGTGGCACAACTCTACCATAGAATACTACTCAACAATATCATAATGAACAACTGATACATGTGACAACTTGGATGGATATCAAGTGTATTATGCTACTTTTTTAAAAAGCCAATATCAAAAGTTCACATCCTGTATGATTTTATTTATATGTGTGTGCTCTGTCACTCAGCCATGTCTGACTCTTTGCAACCCCATGGACTGCAGCCTGCCAGGCTCTTCTGTCCACAGAATTTCCCAAGCAAGAATTCTGGAGCAGGTTGCCATTTCCTACTCCATTTACTTATATAGCATTTTTGAAATGATAAAATTATAGGAACAAAAACAATCAGTGATTCCCAAGAGTGAGACAAGTAAAGGGGAAGAAATAATTGTGACTATAAAGGAAAAGTACAAGAAAGATCTTTGTAGTGATAAAATGGTCCTATACTCCATTGTGGTTGCATAATTTTACACATGTGATAAAATGACATGTGTGTGTGTGCTAAGTGACTTCAGTCGTGTGCGACTCTTCACCACCCTATGGAGTGTAGCCCGCCAGGCATCTCTGTCCATTGGGATTTTCAGGAGAGGATACTGGAATGGGTAGCCATGCCTTCTCCGGGATCTTCCTAACCCAGGGATTGAACTCGCCTTTCCTGAGGCTGTTGCATTGTAGGCAGATTCTTTACCCCTGAGCTACCAAGGAAGCCCCCAAATGACATGTACTAAAGTTAATTTCTGGACTACCCTGGTAGCTCAGCTGGTAAAGAATCTCCTGCAATGCAGCAGACGCCTGTTTGATTCCTGGGTTGGGAAGATCCCCTGGAGAAGGGATAAGCTACCCACTCCAGTATTCTTGGGCTACTCTGGTGGCTCAGATGGTAAAGAATCCACCTGCAATGCGACAGACCTGGGTGCAATTCCTGAGTTGGGAAGCTCTCCTGGAGAGGGCATGGTAACCCACTCTAGTATTCTTGCCTGGAGAATCCCCATGGACAGAGGAGCCTGGTGGGCTATGGTCCATGGGGTTGCAGAGTCAGACACAGCAGAGCACAAAGTCAGCTTCCAGGTTTTGATATTGTGCTATAGTTATATAGGATGTATGCACTCTGGGAAACTGGGCAAAGAATACTGGGTATCTTTACTATCTTTGTGTGATTTTATGATAACTTTAAAATTTAAAAATAAATTAAAAAGTTGATTATCATTCAAGATATTTACATAATATTGATTACAGGGAACCATGAGGAAATTATTGAGTTGATTTATGCTCATGGTATTGATTGTACTGTTAGTTACATAGGTATATAGCTATATCAATCCTAAACTAAAAAAAAGTACACTTAAAAATATTTGGTTTATTGTATACATGATATTCAATGAAGCTATATTTCTGTCTTACAAAAATAATTAATATGCTCAAATTAAGTTAAGCATATTCTCTGAGATTTATGCTACCATTACATCTATACTGAACTTTAGGAAGTTTCACAGTTATCCAAAGTTACAGGATTGGCATATGAAGGGCCTAGAATCTGAAAAGTCTGACGCCAATTTCTACTTTTTGAACAAATGATGTTTACCTCCTTCATCACTTCTTACCAGCCTTAGAATAAAGTTCTTTTTTGCTCTTTGTTTCATATTGTGGTCCTTACAAATAAAATCCGAGACAGTTACCACTGGGTAACTGGTAAATCTCTAAAACATAAATCCTCATATTATTATTAATTTTCCCCAATACCTTTGGTAACTTCCATAATATTCCAGCAAGAAAGCTTTAGAATGCCATACAAACATCAAAGCCATTCTTTTCTTTAGCATGCATGTGCACACACACACACACACACACACACACACACATTGAGACACATATATATATAATTTAATGATTTGTTCATAAAATATATTTGTATCACAATATATGTAACAATAATAAATAACATATAACATATACTTATAATACATATATAACTTTATAAATATGTAAAACATACACAATTTACTTTCCTACAGTACTGAGCAATCAACAAACCTTAGTCCTTTTCCCACTTTTGACAAGAACTTGCCCTCTGGAATTGTGATTTTCTCAGGGTATATGACCAGTATGGGGATTGCTGGTCCTATGGTAGATTTAGGGCTTCCCAGGTGGTGCTAGTGGTAAAGTACCTGCCTGCCAGTGCAGGAGACAAAGGGGAGGCTGGTTCAGTCCCTGAGTTGGGAAGATCCCCTGGAGAAGGGCATGGAAACCCACTCCAGTATTCTTGCCTGGGAAATCCCATGGACAGAGCAGCCTGACAGGCTAAAGTCCAGAGTGTCACAAAGAGCTGGACATGACTGAAGTGACTTAGCACAGCACAGCACATGCGGTAGATTTATTCCTTTTTTTTTTTTTAAGAAATCTTCCTACTATTCTACACAATGGCTATATCACTTTAAATTCCCACCAGCAGTGCAGGAGGGTCCTCTTTCCTCCAGATCTCTGCAGCATTTACTGTTTGTAGATTTTTTCATGATGGCCATTCTGACCTCTGCGAGGTGATACCTCATTGTAGTTTTGATTTGCATTTCTCTAATAATGAACACACAGTCAAAGGCTTTGGCATAGTGAATAAAGCAGAAATAGATATTTTTCTGGAACTCTCTTGCTTTTTCCATGATCCAGCGGATGTTGGCAATTTAATCTCTGGTTCCTCTGCCTTTTCTGAAACCAGTTGAACATCAGGAATCTTACGGTTCACGAATTGCTGAAGCCTGGCTTGGAGAATTTTGAGCATTACCTTACTAGCGTGTGAGATGAGTGCAAGTGTGTGGTAGTTTGAGCATCCTTTGGCATTGCCTTTCTTTGGGATTGGAATGAAAACTGACCTTTTCCAGTCCTGTGGACACTGCTAAGGTTTCCAAATTTGCTGGCATATTGAGTGCAGCACTTGCACAGCATCATCTTTCAGGATTTGAAATAGCTCCACTGGAATTCTGTTACCTCCACTAGCTTTGTTTGTAGTGATGCTTTCTAAGGCCCACTTGACTTCACATTCCAGGATGTCTGGCTCTAGATGAGTGATCACACCATCGTGATTATCTAGGTAATGAAGATCTTTTTTGTACAGTTCTTCTGTGTATTCTTGCCACCTCTTCTTAATATCTTTTGCTTCTGTTAGGTCCATACCATTTCTGTCCTTTATTGAGCCCATCTTTGCGTGAAATATTCCCCTAGTATCTCTAATTTTCTTGAAGAGATCTCTAGTCTTTCCCATTATGTTCTTTTCCTCTATTTCTTTGCATTGATCAGTGAGGAAGGCTTTCTTATCTCTTCTTGCTCTTCTTTGGAACTCTGCTTTCAGATGCTTGTATCTTTCTTTTTCTCCTTTGCTTTTCACTTCTCTTCTTTTCACAGCTATTTGTAAGGCCTCCTCAGACAGCCATTTTGCTTTTTTGCATTTCTTTTCCATGAGGATAGTCTTGATCCCTGTCTCCTGTACAAGGTCACGAACCTCAGTCGATAGTTCATCAAGCACTCTATCTATCAGATCTAGTCCCTTAAATCTATTTCTCACTTCCACTGTATAATCATAAGGGATTTGATTAGGTCATACCTGAATTGTCTAGTGGTTTTGCCTACTTTCTTCAATTTAAGTCTGAATTTGGCAATAAGTAGTTCATGATCTGAGCCACAGTCAGCTCCGGGTCTTATTTTTGCTGACTGTATACAGCTTCTCCATCTTTAGCAACAGTTAGAACTGGACATGGAACAACAGACTGGTTCAAAATAGGAAAAGGAGTTCGTCAAGGCTGTATACTCTCACCCTACTTATTTAACTTCTATGCAGAGTGCATGATGAGAAACGCTGGGCTGGAAAAGAAGATTGGAATCAAGATTGCCAGGAGAAATATCAATAACCTCAGATATGCAGATGACACCACCTTTATGGCAGAAAGTGAAGAGGAACTCAAAAGCCTCTTGTGAAAGTGAAAGAGAAGAGTGAAAAAGTTGGCTTAAAGCTCAATTCAGAAAACTAAGATCATGGCATCTGGTCCCATCACTTCATGGGAAATAGATGGGGAAACAGTGGAAACAGTGTCAGACTTTATTTTTGGGGGCTCCAAAATCACTGCAGATGGTGACTGCAGCCATGAAATTAAAGAAAGCTTACTCCTTGGAAGAAAAGTTATGAGCAACCTAGATGGCATATTGAAAAGCAGAGACATTACTTTTCCGACTAAGTTCCGTCTAGTCAAGGTTATGGTTTTTCCAGTAGTCATGTATGGATGTGAAAGTTGGACTGTGAAGAAGGCTGAACACCGAAGAATTGATGCGTTTGAACTGTGGTGTTGAAGACTCTTGAGAGTCCCTTGGACTGCAAGAAGATCCAACCAGTCCATTCTGAAGGAGATCAGCCCTGGGTGTTCTTTGGAAGGAATGATGCTAAAGCTGAAACTCCAGTACTTTGGCCATCTCATGTGAAGAGTTGACTCATTGGAAAAGACCTTGATCCTTGTAGGGATTGAGGGCAGGAGGAGGAGGGGACGACCGAACACGGCATCACCGACTCGATGGACATGAGTTTGAGTGAACTCCGGGAGTTGGTGATGGACAGGGAGGCCTGGCGTGCTGAGATTCATGGGGTCACAAAGAGTCAAACAACTGAGCGACTGAACTGAACTGAATAATGAGCACTGCTGAACATTGTTTCATGAGTTTATTGACCATCTCTATGTCTGCTTTGGAGAAATGCTTGTTTAGGCCTTCTGTCAATTTTTTGATTGGGTTGTTTGTTTTTCTGATTTTGAGCTGTATGAGCTGCTTATATATTTTGGAGATTAATCCTTTATTAGTTTATTTGTTTGTAATTATTTTCTCCCATTCTGAGGTCTATTTGTTTATCATTTTCTTTGATGTGACAAAGGTTTTAAGTTTAATTAGGTCCTATTTATTTATTTTTGTTTTTATTTCTGTTACAATAGGAAGTGGGTAAGAGGGAACCTTGCTGCAATTGATGTCAAATTGTGTACTGTCTATGTTTTCCTTTAGAAAGGTTTATAGTTTCTGGCCTTACATTTAAATCTTTAATCCATTTTGGATTCATTTTTGTGTATGGTGTTAGAAAGTATTCTAATTTCATTGTTTTACACTTAGCTGTCCAGTTTTCCCAGCGCTACTTATTGAAGATTCCAACGTTTATTGCAGCACTATTTACAATAGCCAAGACATGAAGTGAGAGAGTTAATTCCTAGGCATGTTGATAAGAAGTCTAGGGTACCTGAGGAGAGACAGGTCTGGAATTTTCAAAGAGGAGGAAAGGACAAATGTCTTTTTTTTTTTTTTTTTCCTCTACATTCCTTAATCTTAGTCACATAAAATGTTTTCTGTCTTTAAACCAGGAATTGATAATTACACAAGAAACAACTCAGTTTAAACTCTGTGCTAAGAATTATATAACAACAATGTATTCTGCTTGAGGACAGTTTCTCCTTCCTGAAAACCTTCTGGCTAATCCTTTTATCTTAAAATGGAAATTATGGGAGTGGGTCTAGTTATATCTTTACAACCTTGAGACATTCTTTTGATTTATTGTAATAACCAATTAAAAAAGTATATAACTCCCTTGCTTAGACTAGCGAAGGGGGCACTCTCTGTCCCCCTTCTGATGTCTAAGTCAGAAGCTTTCTATGTCCCTTTTCTCTTTAATAAATCTCTGCTACACAAAATCTCTTGAGTGATCAAGCCTGGTCGCTGGTCCCAAAGCTAAATCTTCTTCAGAAATCACGAATCAGACCCTTTCACTGTAAGCTATCAGAAGCAACTTAGATGTCCATCAACAGATGAATGGATAAAGATGACGTGGTACATATATACAATGGAATATCACTTAGCCATAAAAAGAATGAATTTGAGTCAGTTGTAATGAGATGAATGAACCTAGAGCCTATTATACGAGTGAAATAAGATAGAAACAGAAAAACAAATATTGTATATTAATGCATATATATGAATCTAGAAAAATGATATTAATGAACCTATTTTCAGGGAAGGAATGGAGATGCTTCCCTTGTAATTCAGTGGCAAGAATCTGCCTGCAATTCAAGAGAACCAGATTTGATCCTTGGGTCAGGAAGTTCCCCTGGAGAAGGAAATAGCAACTGACTCCAGTGTTCTTACCTGCAGAATTCCATGGACAGAGGAGCCTAGTGGACTACAGTCCATGGGGTTGCAAAGAATTGGATGCGACTGAGCAGGTAACACACAACGGATATTTGCAGGTATAGAGCCTGGACTTGGGGACACAGTAGGGGAGGGAAAGGGTGGGAAGAACTGACAAAGTAGCATTAACATACACACTATTATGGGTAAAATAGAGAGAGGAACTTTGCTGTGTAACACAGGGAGCCCATCCTCCTGCTCTGTGAGATCTAGAGGGATGGGGTGGCAGGAGAGGAAGGAAGCTCAAGAGGGTGGGGATATGTATAATTACAACTGATGTGTATTGTTGTAGAAAACCAACACAACATTTTAAAGCAATTTCCTCAAGTTAAAAAAAAAATGTTCTTACTGTCTTCTTTTTATCTCTCAGTTGACTCTTTCTCTTCTTACTCTTCATCTCAGGCATCATGTCACATTATCTAGGAAAACTTGTGCTTGCAAAGCATCCTTTGTCACCATATTCACAAAAAGGGTTATAAACTTTCAGTTTACTTCTTTCCAAAGCCTCCTGTGCACAGAGACTGTGTCTTTCTCTCCCCTCACTCTCACAGCCATCCAGAATGCTTATATGCATGTATTTAATTTGCTTACTGAGAGCCTGCAGTTCATTTCATTTACAAATAAAAAACAGAACAAACAGCTATTACTTCTATGGCATCTTCTTACCTAGTTCAAAAAGAAAACTATAAAATATACATAAACAAGAACCAGGTCTGCCTTAAGAGATAGAGGTAACCTATTCAGTGCAGTCACTTGGCGTTCCACCTTCTGGGTTTCAGTACTACTTACTCTCAATAAGAACACAATTGCTCAGCTTGACCTGGGGTAAAAAGCCCTTTTGTACCTGCCTTCACTGACTCCAGGCATTACCCTCTTTGGAAACACAGCATCAGACTGATTTTTTTTTTTTCTTTTAAACAATAAATTATTTTATTCTTTCCTTGGCTTTGTGGTGATTTCTTTGTTACTTTTGCTATGTACATAACTCATCAAATACTTCAGGGATCTTCTAAAGGTGATTATGCTAAAGGCCCAAAATACTTCAGAGTGATTAAGGGAAATCAATTCATACTTTTTCCCCTTTATTATCCCTAAAATGAAATTAAATTTCAGGGTTCCTTTTGATCTTTCATCATTTACATGTTAGGGTTTAATTTTTTTCTTATGTGAATGTTTTTTTTTTTTTTTTCCGTAGACAGTGTATCTTCCCTTATCCAGGCTTTACTTTTCAAATCAACATTTTGCAAAAGTAATGTTTTTAATCAGATGCAATATTAAAGACAGGACTAGCATTAATTTTTAAAAGATTTTTCAAGTTACAGAAAAATGTTTCATGTGGGTTAAAATTTGATTTTAAATGAAATGAATTCCAGAAATGGTGAATCATTTTGTACATTTAAAAATTACAGTGAAATGAAGGTTAAAGCAATCATAAGCACTTATACAAGTACAAAATGAAAGTATTTTTTCACATTATTGCTATACAAGAGCAAGAAAAATATTTCAAAGAATAATTAGGACACATTGTCATATGATTTATGTCATATGAATAATTTTCAAATCATAGATATTCATTGTTTAATAGAGTTAAGGCTGAAATATTTACTGTAAATGAAGGAGGAAACACACGGAACAGGCTCCATCTTGAAAGCAGGACTTCATCTTGGGCCTGACTGTGGACTTTGAGCTATATGTCCAGTATCTATGGAAAGGACATACCAACTGGAAAACCAGACCCCCCCCCCAAATGGAAGAGCCCCAGGGCTCATACCTAGGCTCTCTGTCACCTAAAAGAATACCCTAATTATCTGTGTAACCAAATAGAATCATAAATTCTATTATGCTTATTGGGTTATGACCACAGGCCTATGGATAATTGTCCACTGTTAACTACCTAGGCTTAAGGCATATGAATCACAGTTTTAAGGCAAACAAATCACGGGTTAACTTTGATTGTATCTTTCTTTTCCTTTGTTCAGACTAGTTTCAGAGAACTTGGGGAGGTGGATTGGAGCATGTACACTTAGGGTATATAAGGTTGTCACAAACACTGGTCTGGGTCCTTGGCTAAGAGGAGACTCTACCTTGGGCCCGCCAGTATAATAAACTGCACTCCACTATCTGCATTCTCCTTCTGAGTGAGTTTGTTTCCCAGAATGCGTGGCTACAACATAAACTGAGCAAGGTTTGTTTAAAAGTAATGTTCCCCATGATATATTAATTGGGCACTACATAGAGAAACAGCACTTAAAAAATAGCCTCTGAAGAGGGTTTGACATTTTGGTAAGGATTTATCACACTATCAACTTACTGAATTTTTGATAAATTTCAGTAGAATGTGTTGAAAAATACTGAAAAAATCTGTGAATTTTTAATTGTTATTCTAAGATGTGCTATGTGAGTTATGAAATTGAAATTAGAGTTCCAAATTTGCTCTCTTTTGTTTTTTATTTTGTTGTTGTTTAGTCAATTTGTCCTATTTGACAATTTGTGACCCCATGGACTGCAGCCTGCCAGGCTTCCCTGTCTTTCACAATCTCCTAGAGCCTGCCCCAGAGAAGACAATGGCACCCCACTCCAATACTCTTGCCTGGAAACTCCCATGGATGGAGGAGCCTGGTAGGCTGCAGTCCATGGGGTCGCAAAGAGTTGGAAACAACTGAGCAACTTCACTTTTACTTTTCACTTTCATGCATTGGAGAAGGAAATGACAACCCACTCCAGTGTTCTTGCCTGGAGAATCCCAAGGACAGTGGAACCTGGTGGGCTGCCGTCTATGGCATCACCCAGGGTCGGACACGACTGAAGCGACTTAGCAGCAGCAGCAGAGCCTGCTCAAATTCATGTCCATTGTGTCAATGATGCAATCTAACCGCCGCATCCTCTGTCATCCCCTTCTCCTCTTGCTCTCAGTCTTTCCCAGCCTCAGGGTCTTTTCAAGCCTCAAGGTCTTTTCCAGTGAATCAGCGCTTTGCATCAGGTGGCCAAAGTATTCAAGCTTCAGTTTCAGCATCAGCCATTCCAAAGCATATTAAGGGTTGATTTTCTTTAGGATTGACTTGTACTCCTTGCTGTCCAAGGGACCCTCAAGAGTCTTCTCAGCCCCACAACTCAAAAACATCAATTCTTCAGTGTTCAGTCTTCTTTACGGTCCAACTCTCACATTCAAACATGACTACTAGAAAAACGTGCCGTGTCTGACTCTGTGCCACACTATGAACTTCAGCCTGCCAGGCTCCTCTCTCCATGTGATTCTCCAGGCAAGAATGCTGGAGTGGATTGCAATTTCTTCCTTCAGGGGCTCTTCCCAACCCAGGCATCAAACCCACATCTCTTACATCAACTTGCATTGGCAGGCAGGTTCTTTGCTATGAGCAACACCTGGGAAACCTGGGAGAAAAATATAGCTTTGACTATATGGATCTTTGTCACTAAAGTGATGTCTCTGCTTTTTAATATGCTGTCTAGGTTTGTCATAGCTTTTCTTCCAAGGAGCAAGTGTCATTTAATTTTGAGGCTGCAGTCACCATCTGCAGTGATTTTGGAGCCCAAGAAAATAAAGCCTGTCACTGTTTCCACTTTCTCCCCTTCTATTTGTCATAAAGTGATGGGACTAGATGCCATGATCTTAGTTTTTTGAATGTTGAGTTTCAAGCAGGTTTTGTCACTCACTCTGCTCTTTCATCATCAAGATGAAAGGCTCTTTAGTTCCTCTTTGCATTCTGCCATTAGGGTGGTGTCATTTGCATATCTGAGGGTTGTTGATATTTCTCCTGGCATACTTGATTCCACCTTCTCATTCATTCATCCTGGGATTTTGCATGATGTACTCTTCATATAGCTTAAACAGAATGAAAATATATAGCCTTGTATTCTCCTTTCACAATTTTAAACCAGTCCACTGTTCCATGTCTGGTTCTAACTGTTGCTTCTTGACCTGTACATAGGTTTCTCAGGAGACAGGTAGTGTTCTGATATTCTCTTCTCTTTAAGAATTTTCTGTAGTTTGTTGGATCCACACAGTAGAAGGTTTAGTGTAGTCAATGAAGCAGATATTTTTCTGGAATTTACTTGATTTCTCTGTGATCCAATGGATATTGGAAATTTGATCTATGGTTCCTCTGCCTTTTCTCAATCAAGCTTGTACATCTGAAAGTTCTCGGTTCATGCACTGTTGAAGGCTAGCATGAAAGATGCATTACCTTGCTAGCATGTAAAATGAGAACAAACATGCAATAGTTTGAACATTCTTTGGCATTGCCCTTCTTTGGGATTGGAATTAAAACTGAACTCTTCCAGTCCTGTAGCCACTGCTGAGTTTTCAAAATTTACTGACAAATTGAATGCAGCACTTTAACAGCATCAACTTTTAGAATTTTAAATAACTCATATTTAATTCCATCACCTCCACTAGCTTTGTTCATAGTAATACTTCCTAAGGCCCATTTGATTTCAGGATGTCTGGCTCTGGGTGAGTGATCACACTATTGTGGTTACTTGAGTCATTAAGAGCTGGAGTGCAAAATGAAGCAGGGCAAATGTTAACAGAGTTTTGTCAAAAGAGCAAACTGGTCACAGCAAACACTCTCTTGAAATAATACAAGAGACAATTCTACACATGAACATCACCAGATGGTCAATACTGAAATCAGATTGATTATATTCTTCATAGATAAAGATGGAGAAGTGCTCTACAGTCAGCAAAAATAAGACCTTGAGCTGAATGTGGCTCAGATCATGAGCTCCTTATTGCAAATTTCAGGCTTAAGTTGAAGAAAGTAGGGAAAACCACTAGGCCATTCAGATATGACCTAAATCAAATCCCTTATTATTATACAGATATTCAGATGACAGCACCCTTAAGGCAGAAAGTGAAGAACTAAAGAGCCTCTTGATGAAAGTGAAAGAGGAGAGTGAAACAGTTGGGTTAAAAGTCAACATTCATAAAACTAAGACCATGGCATCTGGTC
Source organism: Budorcas taxicolor (assembly GCF_023091745.1). Lineage (NCBI taxonomy): Eukaryota > Metazoa > Chordata > Mammalia > Artiodactyla > Bovidae > Budorcas > Budorcas taxicolor. The sequence continues at coordinate 62,898,006 of NC_068923.1, read as the reverse complement.
CTATCACTTCATGGGAAATAAATGGGGAAACAGTGGAAACAGTGACAAACTTTATTTTGGGGGGCTCCAAAGTCACTGCAGATGGTGATTGCAGCCATGAAATTAAAAGATGCTTGCTCCTTGGAAGAAAAGCTATGACCAACTTAGACAGCATATTAAAAAGCAGAGACATTACTTTGCCAACAAAGGTCCCTCCAATCAAAATGATGATTTTTCCAGTAGTCATGTATGTATGTTAGAGTTGGACTATAAAGAAAGCTGAGCACCAAAGAATTGATGTTTTTGAACCGTGGTATTGGAGAAGACTCTTGAGAGTCCCTTGGACAGCAAGGAGATCCAACCAGTCCATCCTAAAGGAAATCTGTCCTGAATATTTATTGGAAGGACTGATGTTGAAGCTGAAACTCCAATACTTTGGCCACCTGATGCGATGAACTGACTAATTTGAAAAGACCCTGATGCTGGGAAAGATTGAAGGTGGGAGGGGAAGGGGACAAGAGAGGATGAGATGGTTTGATGGCATCACTGATTCACTGGACATGGGTTTGAATAAACTCTGGGAGTTGGTGATGGACAAGGAAGCCTGGTGTGCCACAGTCCATGGGGTTGCAAAGAGTCAGACATGACTGAACTGAACTGATTTATACAGTGCAGGTGATGAATATATTCAAGGGGTTAGACCTAGTAAACAGAGTGTCTAAAGGACTATGGATGGAGGTTCATAACACTGTACAGGAGGCAGTGACCAAAACCATCCCAAAGAAAAAGAAATGCGAGAAGGCAAAGTGGTTGTCTGAAGTCTTACAAATGACTCAGAAAAGAAGAGAAACGAAAGGCAAGGGAGAGAGGGAACGATATGCCCAAGTAAACACAGAGTACCGTACCAGAGAATAGCAAAGTGAGATAAGAAAGCCTTTTTTATCCAATGCAAGGAAATAAGGAAAACAGTAGAGTGGGAAAAACTAGCGATCTCGTCAAGAAAACTGGAGTTACCATGCAAATATTTCATGCAAAGATGGGCACAATAAAGGACAGAAATGGAAAAAACCCTAACAGAAAGAGGAGGTGGCAAGAATCACTGAAGAAGTATACAAAAGAGCTTCTAATAACCCAGATAACCACTATAATATGGTCACTCACCTAGACCCAGTCATATTGGAGTGTGAAGTCAAGTGGGCCTTTGGAAGTTTTACTAAGAACAAAGCTAGTGGAAGTGATGGAATTTCAGCTAAGCTATTTAAAATCCTAAGACATGGAAGCAACCTAAATGTCCACCAGCAGATGAATGGATAAGAAAGCTGCGGTACATATGCACAATGGAGTATTACTCAGCCATTAAAAAGAATACATTTGAATCAGTTCTAATGAGGTGGATGAAACTGGAGCCTATTATACAGAGTGAAGTAAGCCAGAAAGAAAAACACCAAAAGAGTATACTAATGCATATATATGGAATTTGGAAAAATGGTAATGATAACCCTGTATGCGAGACAGCAAAAGAGACACAGATGTATAGAACAGTCTTTTGGACTCTGTGGGAGAGGGCAAGGGTGGGATGATTTGGGAAAATGGCACTGAAACATGTATATCATCATATGTGAAATGGATCGCCAGTCCAGGTTCGTTGCATGATACAGGGTGCTCGGGGCTGGTACACTGGGATGACCCAGAGGGATGGGATAGGGAGGGAAATGGGAGTGGGGTTCAGGATAGGGAACAAATGTACCCCCGTGGCAGATTCATGTCAATGTATGGTGAAACCAATACACTATTGTAAAGTAAAATAAATAAATAATTTTTTTTTTTTTAAGGGATGATGCTTTTAAACTTCTGCACTCAAATTTTCATCAAATTTGGAAAACTCAGCAGTGGCCACAGGACTGGAAAAGTTCAGTTTTCATTCCAATCCCAAAGAAGGGCAATGCCAAAGAATGTTCAAACTACTATAAAATTTGTCCTGTATGGTCCTATTTTAAATCTTTCCAACAGTATGAAATGGAGATTACTGCAGGTATTCCAAGTTTGGTTTTTATGTTTGTTTATTTTCAATATTATTTTACATTGCTTTTACTTTTTACACTCTCCTAAGTTTCTCTTTTCCTTACTTTTTGAATATGTATGATATTAACAATGCATTCATGATTTTTAAAATTTTAAAATAGAATATATAAGAATATATTATACATATGAAAAAATGTTGCTCTTTTTCTAATAAACATTTAAGTGGCAGATAAGCATACTGTCACATAATGTTTATATAAGAATAAGTTTTTGGTTGTCAAAGCAAACATTTAAAATATGTTAAATATATCAATTGCTTCTTTTCAAATACATTTTACTACTATGCAATCTTCTGTGGATGTTCAGAGTGTGAAATCCAGAGTTAAGTAGACTTGAGGTATTCAGAATTAGATACACAGAGTTAGATGGGTTAGAGTTAAGATCAGAGTTAGATCTTAAGATGTTGAGAGTGTGACACTCAGACACTCAGAGTGTGACACTCTGACACTCAGAGTTAGTTAGTTCATTTCTTCAGTAACCATTTCAATGTTATACATCCCATACAGTAGGGACCTAGCTACAGACTAAAAACCTCACCCTTTAGCAAGTTTATATTCTTGTCTATGCTAAAAGCAATTTTAGGGTTGATACACTATTTGAGATTATTCTCTGCTGGATTCTTAAGACATGTGAGATCTTAGGTAAGACAATTAACTGCTCTGAAGTTCAGTCTCCATTATCTGAAAACTATGGATAATGACAATAGGAATTCATGGAGTTATTGTGAGATTACTTGAGATAATGTATACAATATGAATATCCAAACATCTAGGAAAAATAAGCAAAACATCAAATAATGTTATGGTGATGATTAACAAAATGTCATGTATTTCCCTGCTCTACCTCCTATTTTGCCTAATGGTTTCATGTAACCCATATGAATATTAGACAAAAAAGTACCTTTATTCGTTCCATTTTTGTATATTTCACAATGTGCAATCATTGGTAATGTTTTTAGTACTGAGATGCAGTCCATACAAAACTTCACTGTGTTTTAAAAGTATGTTAAAAATAGCAACAATCTATCTCAATTTTTAGAGTTTATATTCCTGGATATTAGTGAATTAGTGATTAAAAATCTTTCCTTCAGAAGCATTGTCTACTCTAAGCATTGTCAGTTATGATGGGTTCAAAGAGCAGTTGTGGTTCCTGACTATTAAACCTATCCTCATCTACATAGCATAACCCAATGAACAACAAATTGTGTTTTTGCCACAGTTAAATCTGGTATATAAGTATCTTTGGCTTTTCATTTTGGTTTTAAAATAAATAATCAATTTACTATGGAAACTTTAATGTTAAAATCAATTATTGATAATATGAATGGCAAACTAAATGTAAACTACACATATGCTTTCTGAATTAACAGTTTTTTGTCCTGGAAAAATATTTGAATTACTGCACTATGATTAGCTACTTTTAAGATACTATGACTATACTCACATACATTCTTTGATGAGCTAGTTTTAATTTTCCACGACTTACATGCCATTTACAACAATAAAGATATATAAATTTTACAATAATTTCCTTGACAGTAATCTACTATGAGAAATCAAACTAAGAAAATAGCTACTGAAAGCATGTAAAATATAATAAGATCTAATAAATAATTAATTGTACACAATGTACAATTAATTCATTGTACGCAATTGTACACAATGACTAATTTATGAGTTCTACTGTTAATACTGGAAGCAAACATACAGCCTCTATTTCACATGTGTTTCTGATTCTCCGTTTGCCACCATCACAACCCCTCCTTCAGATTCTTTCTCTGCCTTTCTCAGCCTTGTTATGGGCTGAATCTGTGAACTAAGTTGGCCTGGCCCCCTTCACTTCTGGCTTTTAATTGTGTTTAGAGCATGGTATGATTGACAGCAGATAGATGAGCAGGAGAAGAGAGAGGTCAGCATATTTTTATCCCTATTCCCTTCCTATCCTGTCACCACAATGCGGCAAAGTGCTGAGTCACTCTAAGAAAAAGGGGTCAACTCTGACTGTCGCTTCCTTATCACAATTCTTATCTTTGCTATTCCAGACAGCAGTGGTATCGGCTCTCTTCTTCTGGTTAGTTTCCAGTTGTCTCCACATCCCTTTTATGATTTCTTTAACTTTACCCATACCTCTGTGATTATCCACTACTCTTCAGTCAGTCTTTTCAAGAAGAACTCCATTTCTTGTTGAGCTTTTTATTACCAGACACTGCAAGCTGATGTTTGTACTGTTATTTTGGAAAATAATACAGCATTGGGTTAAAGGCAGAGTCTAGAGCCAGATTATTTGGGTTTGAATCCCAGCTTCCCCATCAGCAAATGGCTTAACCTCACGGCAACTCAGTTTCCTAAACTGTAAAATGGATGCAGCAACTTTGTACCTGTGTCAGATGGTCGCTTTGCAATTAGTAAACATGTCAGCTGCATGAATCACTTTAATCCATGAATTACAGAGAATGCACAATCAGTTCAGTTCAGTTCAGTCGCTCAGTCGTGTCCGACTCTTTGTGACCCCACGATCACAGCACGCCAGGCCTCCCTGTCCGTCACCAACTCCCAGAGTCTACTCAAACTCATGTCCATCGAGTCGGTTATGCCATCCAGCCATCTCATTTTCTGTCGTCCCCTTCTCCTCCTGCCCTCAATCCCTCCTAGCATCAGGGTTTTTTCCAATGAGTCAACTCTTGACATGAGGTGACCAAAGTATTGGAGTTTCAGCTTTAGCATCATTCCTTCCAATGAACACCCAGGATTGATCTCCTTCAGGACAGACTAGTTGGACCTTGCAGTCCAAGGGACTCTCAAGAGTCTTCTCCAACACCACAGTTCAAAAGCATCAATTCTTTGGCGCTCAATTTTCTTCACAGCCATACAGGACCACTGGAAAACCATAGCCTTGACTAGACAGACCTTTGTTGGCAAAGTATTGTCTCTGATTTTTAATATGCTATCTAGGTTGGTCATAACTTTTCTTCCAAGGAGTAAGCATCTTTTAATTTCATGGCTGCAGTCACCATCTGCAGTGATTTTGGAGCCCAAAAAATAAAGTCTGTCACTGTTTCCACTGTTTCCCCATCTATTTCTCATGAAGTGATGGGACCAGATGCCACAATCTTAGTGTTCTGAATGTTGAGCTTAAGTGTTATTTATTTGATTTGTAATAAAAATGTTATTCAGTGATTTAAAAGGACAATGAACTCATTCTTGTCAGGGTATAAAATATTTTCTGAGAAACTGACATAATGCTACTAAAATGTTAATAAAATAATTGCTTTTTCTACAGGGTGGTTCACATACCCATATTAGATCAGGTTATGTTTGTTAAATAAAAGCTTCTCAATTTGCACAATGAAGGAAACTATGAGCAAGGTGAAAAGATAGCTCTCAGAATAGAGAAAATAATAGCAAACAAAAAAACTGACAAAGAATTAGTCTCCAAAATATACAAACAACCTATGTAGCTCAATACCAGAAAAACAAACAACCTAATCAAACAGTGGGCAAAAGACGTAAACAGACAACTCTCTAAAAAAGACATACGGAAGGCTAATAAACACATGAAAAGAGACTCAACATCTCTCATTATTAGAGAAATGCAAATCAAAACCACAATGAAGTATCATCTCATGCCAGTCAGAATGGCCATCATCAAAAAGTCTACGAACAATAAATGCTGGTGAAGGTGTGGATAACAAGAACCTTCTTACATTGTTGGTGGGAATGCAAACTGGTACAGCCACTATGGAGAACAGTGTGGACATTCCTTTAAAAATTGGAACTAGAACTTCCAGACAACCCAGCAATCCCACTGCTCAGTTTATACACTGAGGAAACCAGAACTGAAAAAGACCCATGAACCCTCAATGTTCCTTGCAGCACTATTTACAATATCTAGGACATGGAAGCAACCTAGATGTTCATCAGCAGGTAAATGGATAAGGAAGTTGTGGTACATATATACAGTGGAATACTACTCAGCTATAAAATGAATGCATTTGAGTCAGTTCTAATAAGGTGGATGAAACTAGAACCTTATAGAGAGTGAAGTCAAAAAGAGAAAGACAAGTGGTGTATATTAACACATATATATGGAATCTAGAAGGATGGTACCAATTATTCTACATACAGTGCAGCAAGTGAGACACAGACATAAAGAACAGACTACTGGACTCAGTGGGAGAAGGAGAGGGTGGAATGATTTGCGAGAAGAGCCTTGAAAGACGAACATTACCATATGCAGAATGGATGACCAGTGCGAGTTCAATGCATGAAGCGGGGCACCCAGGGCCGGTGCTCTGTGACAACCTGGAGGGATGGGGTGAGAAGGAAGGTGGGAGGGGGTTCAGAATGGGTGTGACACATGTATATCTGTGGCTGATTCATGCTGATGTTCGGTAAACTCCATTGTAAAGTAATTATCCTCCAATTAAAAATAAATAAAATTTGTTAAATGCATACTGTATTTCTGATGATTTTTCCTTCACATAAAATAATACACTATAGAAATATCTCATTTTATTGTGCTTTTGTTGTACATCACAGGTATTCTTTTTTTTTTTTTTTAACAGATTGAGGGTTTATGGCATTTCTGTATCAAGAAGCCTATCAGGGACATTTTCCAGCAGCATTTGCTCACTTCATATCTCTGTGTCACATTTTGGTAATTCTCACAATATGTAAAACTTTTTCATTATTATTATTATCTCTGTTATGGCACTTTGTGATCCAAGATCTTCAGTGTTACTGCTATAATTGTATTGCACCCATGTAGGACTGAACTGGACATGGAACAACAGACTGGTTCCAAAGAGGAAAAGGAGTACACCAAGGCTGTATATTGTCACCCTGCTTATTTAACTTATATACAGAGTGCATCATGAGAAATGCTGGGCTGGATGAAGCACAAGCTGGAATCAAGATTGCTGGGAGAAATAGCAATAACCTCAGATACGCAGATGACACCACCCTTATGGCAGAAAGTGAAGAAGAACTAAAGAGCCTCTTGATGAAAGTGAAAGAGGAGAGTGAAAAAGTTGGCTTAAAGCTCAACATTCAGAAAACTAAGAACATGGCATCTAGTCCCATCATTTCATGGCAAATAGATGGGGAAAGAGTGAAAACAGTGTCAGACTTTATTTTGGGGGCTCCAAAATCACTGCAGATAGTGACTGCAGCCATGAAATTAAAAGACACTTACTCCTTGGCAGAAAAGTTATGACCAACCTAGACAACATATTAAAAATCAGAGATATTACTTTGCCAACAAAGGTCCATCTAGTTAAGGCTAGGTTTTTTCCAGTAGTCATGTATGGATATGAGAGTTGGACCTCAAAGAAACCTGAGTGCTGAAGAACCGCTGCTTTTGAACTGTGATGTTGGAGAAGACTTCTGAGAGTCCCTTGGACAACAAGGAGATCCAACCAGTTCATCCTAAAGGAAATCAGTCCTGAATATTCTTTGGAAGGACTGCCGCTGAAGCTGAAACCCCAATACTTTGACCACCTGATGTGAAGAGCTGACTCATTTGAAAAGACCGATTGAAGGCTAGAAGAAGGGGATGACAGAGGATGAGATGGATGGATGGCATCACTGACTCAATGGATCTGAGTTTGGGTAAACTCCGGGAGTTGGTGATGGACAGAGAAGCCTGGCTTGCTACAGTCCATGGGGTCTCAAAGTCAGACACGACTGAACTGAAGACTGAACTTAATAGATAAACGTGTTCTGACTGCTCCAGTGACCAACTGTTTGCCCATATCCCTCCTTCTTAGGCTTCCCTATTTCTTGATACATTGCAATACTAAAATTAGGCCAATAATAAACTTACATGGCCTTTCAGTGTGCAAGGGAAAGGAAGAGCCATGTCTCTCACTTTAAATCAAAATCTAGAAATAATTAAGCTTAGTGAGGAAGGCATGCTGAAAGCTGAAATACACTTATAGCTGGGCTTCTTGCATCAAATAGATAATTTGTGAACAAAACGGAAAAGTTATTGAAAGAAAGTAGAAGTGCTGTTCCATTTTACTTAAATGTTTAGTTATTGAAACAAACTACAGTTTTCTTTTCACAGCAAGAAAGCTGCTTCTGGCCATGTCAAATCCATGCAAGTGGTTACCAATATTTTGCAAATGCTGGCTTCATTTAAAAAATGAGATAAAATCTCTGTGTCCCTAATCTAAGGACATTATTGATATTCTTATCATTTAGACCATTGTCAATAAGGTCAAGTATTTGTCCAATGAGTTGATTTTCCTGGAAGGGAGATGTTTTTAAGTTTGCTCAAAGCAATTAATTTAGCCATTTTATTTTATTATTTCATTGCCTTACTTGGACTGGTTTTAATGCAATAAGTTCCATTCTCAACTCTACTGCACCTTCGTCTAGCAGAAGAATAATCTTTACTGACATATATATATATATATATATATATATATATATATATACATATAATGTAAAATACTTTATGTTCACATGTAATATTCAAACTATTAATCAATCATTTATTAAAAACAATTAGCAAATCACACCAGGTAAAAGCTGACAAATGTTTCTACATCAAATAAGTTAACTGACATTTTCTAATGATATCTGCTTTCAACAAGGGCCATGGTGGTTGTATAGCTATAAACATGTTTATAGAAATTTAAATTACTCCTCAGAAAAACAGAAATAGAAAAACAGAAATGTAGTTCTGAAATATTAAGAATTATAGTAAAATAGCAAGTTTTCCTTAGCAAAGGCTCTGATATGTTGACATGACTAACAGCACTACTTATGAAGCAGAATGGTGTTATTCACTGATGAATCCTGTCCTACACTGCCTGATTGTTATAAATATATAACCAGCAAGAAGCTTAATACTGAATACAGTAACAAAATAGATTCAATTTACGTATAGTATTCATTGAAATCCTTGGCAAAAGTTCAACTGTAACTTTAGGAAAATGATAAATCATTGGTCAAAATGCTTAGCTTCATCTTCATAGATTGAATAACAGTTTTTGTTGGTACACTTCCATCCTTTCTGAGCCTTAATGTGCCTTCCAGAAAAATATCAATTCATCAATGACCTTGAATAAATGCCAATCTCAGTTTTCTACTAAGAAAAAAATGTTTACAAATGTTATTTTTGCTTAGTTGCCAGTTTGTGTCTGACTCTTTTGTGACCCCATGGGCTGTAGCCCATCAGGTTCCTCTGTCCATGATATTACCCAGGCAAAGAATACTGGAGTGGGTTGCCATTTCCTTCTCTAGGGGAGGTTCCCAACCGGGATCAAACCTGCAACACTCGCATTAGCAGGCAGATTCTTTACCACTAAACCACCTGGGAAACCCAATATTTACAAATAGCAGAACTTTAAAATTAGCTGAGCATGCATGGGATATACTTCAGCTTAAAAATAATATTTTGAGAGTATAAAAACTTACTTTAAAATATGCTTCATCTCTGGTCAAATGAGAACAAAGCAAAAAAGAGGCTTTTATTTCAATTTAAATTTTATTATTGGGAGACATAAAAAGTATCACATACCAGTAGATAAATAAAAATATTATAAGCATAAGCTGGCCAACACTTATAAATCATTTGCTGACTGAGAGGATAGGTAGAAAATATTTCCAAAATATAAGGCAAATTCACTGACTAGAAAAAGACAGCATTCATTATTTATTATAATGATATTTTAATAATTAAATAAATTTTACTGAACAATATTGCAAAAAGCAAATATTGAGTCCATATCGTATCACAAGAATACTGGAGTGGGTTGCCATTTTCTTCTCCAGGATTTTCTTTGAAGGTTTTCAGAAAAGAGCAGATTTTATTTTTACTTTATTTCTCATACACCTTCTTTAAACTTTATTGATTTGTCTCTAATGAAAATACTGAGACATATATAGGATCAAATTCTAATCAAATAATTTACTCAATATGAATAGAAATCAAATATGTTGCAAGAATATATTGAAACACACATGATTTTCACACTCTAGTATAAAAATCTCTTCTGAAGTTCAGTTCAGTTCAATAACTCAGTTGTGTCTGACTATTTGCGACCCCATGGACTGCGAATGCCAGGCCTCCCTGTCCATCACCAACTACCAGAACTTATTTAACTCATGTCCACTGAGTCGGCAATGCCATCCAACCATCTCATCCTGTCATGCCCTTCTCCTCCCACCTTCAATCTTGTCCAGCATCAGGGTTTTTCCAATGAGTCAGATCTTCACATCTGGTGGCCAAAGTATTGGAGTTACATCTTCAACATCAATCCTTCCAATAAATATTCAGGACTGATTTCCTTTAGGACGGACTGGTTGGATCTCTTTGCTGTGCAAGGGACTCTCAAAAGTCTTCTCCAACACCACAGTTCAAAAGTATCAATTTTTCAGTGCTCAGGTTTCTTTAGTGCCCAACTCTCACATCCATACATGACTACTGGAAAAACCACAGCTTCCACTAGACGAACCTTTATTGACAAAGTAATGTCTCTGCTTTTTAATGTGCTGCCTAGGTTGGTAATAGCTTTTCTTCCAAGAAATAAGCACCTTTCAATTTCTTGGCTGAAGTCACTATCTGCAGTGTTTTTGGAGCTCCCCAAAATAAAGTTTGTCACTGTTTCCACTGTTTTCCCATCTATTTGCCATGAAGTGATTGATGCTTTGTGTTGTTGGAGAAGACTCCTGAGAGTCCCTTGGACTGCAAGGAGATCCAACCAGTCCATTCTGAAGGAAATCAGCCCTGGGTGTTCTTTGGACGGAATGATGCTAAAGCTGAAACTCCAGTACTTTGGCCACCTCATGCGAAGAGTTGACTCATTGGAAAAGACTGAAAATTCCTCTGCTGGGAGGGATGTGGGGCAGGAGGAAAAGGGGACGACAGAGGATGAGATGGCTGGATGGCATCACCGACTCGGTGGACGTGAGTTTGAGTGAACTCCGGGAGTTGGTGATGGACAGGGAGGCCTGGCGTGCTACGATTCATGGGGTCGCAAAGAGTCAGACATGACTGAGCGACTGAACTGAACTGAACAGATAGGACCAGAAGCCATGATCTTAGTTTTCTAAATGTTGAGCTTTAAGCCAACTTTTTCACTCTCCTCTCTCACTTTCATCAAGAGGCTCTTTAGTTCTTTGCTTTCTGCCATAAGGGTGATGTCTTCCGCATACCTGAGGTTATTGATATTTCTCCTGGCAATCTTGATTCCAGCTTGCGCTTCATCCATCCAGTGTTTCTCATGATATACTCTGTATATAAGTTAAATAAGCAGGGTGACAATATACAGCCTTGACATACTCCTTTTCCTCTTTGGAACCAGTCTATTGTTCCATGTCCATTTCTAAATGTTGCTTCTTGATCTGCATACGTATTTCTCAGGAGGCAGGTCAGGTGGTCTGGTATTCCCATCTCTTGAAGAATTTTCCACAGTTTATTGTGATCCACACAGTCAAAGACTTTGGCACAGTCAATAAAGCAGAAGTAGATTTTTTCTGAAACACTCTTGCTTTTTCAATGATCCAACAGATGTTGGCAATTTGATCTCTGGTTCCTCTGCCTTTTCTAAAACCATCTTGAACATCTGAAAGTTCATGGTTCACGTATTGCTGAAGCTTGGCTTGGAGAATTTTGAGCATTACTTTACTAGCGTGTGAGATAAGTGCAATTGTGCAGTAGTCTGAGCATTCTTTGGCATTGCCTTTCTTCGGGATTGGAATGAAAACTGACCTTTTCCAGTCCTGTGTCCACTGCTGAGGTTTCCAAATATGCTGGCGTATTGAATGTAGCACTTTCACAGCATCATCTTTTAGGATTTGAAGTAGCTCAACTGGAATTCCATCACCTCCACCAACTTTGTTTGTAGTGATGCTTTCTAAGCCCCACTTGACTTCCCATTCCAGGATGTCTGATTCTAGGTGAGTGATCACGCCATCATGATTATCTGGGTCATGAAGATTTTTTTAGTATAGTTCTTCTGTGTATTCTTGCCATCTCTTCTTCATATCTTCTGCTGTTAGGTCCATACCATTTCTGTCCTTTATTGAGCCCATCTTTGCATGAAATGCTCCCTTGATATCTCTAAGTTTCTTGAAGAGATCTCTAGTCTTTCCCGCTGCATTGTTTTCCTCTGTTTCTTTGCACTGATCATGAAGAAGGCTTTCTTATCTCTCCTTGCTCTTCTTGGAACTCTGCATTCAAATGGGTATATCTTTCCTTTTCTCCTTTGCTTTTCACTTCTCTTCTTTTCTCAGTTATTTGTAAGGCCTCCTCAGGTAGCCATTTTGCTCTTTTGCATTTCTTTTTTTGGGGTTGGTCTTGATCCCCATCTCCTGTACAATGTCACAAACCTCTGCCCATAATTCATCAGGCACCCTGTCTATCAGATCTAATCCTTTGAATCTATTTCTCTCTTCCAGTGTATAATCATAACGGATATGATTTAGGTCATACCTGAATGGTCTAATGGTTTTCCCTACTTTCTTCAATTTGTCTGAATTGATTGAACAATAAGGAGTTTTGATCTGAGCCACAGTCAGCTCCTAGTCTTGTTTTTGCTGACTGTATAGACTTTCTCCATCTTTGGCCACAAAGAATATAATCAATATGATTTTGGTATGACCATCTGGTGATGTGTAAAGACTTCTCTTGTGTTGTTGGAAGAGGGTGTTTGCTATGACCAGTGTGTTCTCTTGGCAAAACTCTACTAGCCTTTGCCCTGCTTCATTCTGTACTCCAAGGCCAAATTTGCCTGTTACTCCAGATATTTCTTGATTTCCTACTTTTTTCATTCAAATTTACAAAATTTAGTCATTCCCTATATGGGCTATCAGAGAGATGTTATATAAGAAGGAAGTTTCTAAATCATAGGTAGTCCAGAGTCAGGTTTAGTCCACATAGCTTCTGAGGACAAAGAAAATGAAAGTATCTGTTTAACCATAAGTGTTATGTAGAAGCACAGATAAAGAAGAGGTAAGGATTTGACTAGAAAGGAACTCTGTAAATGGTGAAAAGAGAAAATCCCAGAAAACACTAGAGAATTTGAAAGATGCATGGTTATCTCCAGTGAGAAAAACAATGACTGACCAGACTGACCTTTGACTGAGGAGTTTAAGTAGCAGTGTGGATCCTTCATCCAAAAAACTTAAAACCCCTTGATTAAATGCATAATCTTTCAAAGTATATATCTATTAATGGCTAGAAATGTAAGAAAACATGAGGCAAGAAACTTGTGAAGGTAGGGACCTACAGATATAGTGAGAACACTGTGACAAGCTTTCTCCACTAAGAATATTTGCAAAGATGGTTAATGTGAGATTAGTTTTTTCATACAGTCATTAGAGTCACTAGGAATAGGGAAGAGAAAACTAGAGTGGTCATTCAAGATTTTCTGTTGGTATTTACTATGTTTTTACTGTGTTTTACTATGAATAGTTTACTATGCATCTCTAGATGAGGATATCTTTGTGATTATCCTACTTGGAGTTTAAGAGTATTCAGGTTTAGGGGATATTCTTTTTGCTCAAGCAGTTAACAGTGAAAGCCAGAGTAATGCAATCCAAATATAATTTACTAAATAGTATGACAAAAATATTCTTTCACATGCATCAACACATCTTCAGTCACCTTTGCTTTTCATACACTCTATTGGATGCAGTAGATTAGGGATTCTCTATCTTCGCACTATTGACATTGTACAGTGAGCAATTATTTGCTATGGAACATTTTTGTGCATTTTAGATGTTTAGCAGCATCCCTGGTCTCTAAACTCGGAGAAGGCAATGGCACCCCACTCCAGTACTCCTGCCTGGAAAATCCCATGGACAGAGGAGCCTGGGAGGCTGCAGTCCATGGGGTTGCTAAGAGTCGGACACGACTGAAGTGACTTAGCAGCAGTAGCAGCAGCTGATCTCTAAACTAGATACTAACAGTACCCCCTTCTTAGTTTTGATAACCAAAATTGCCTTTGAGACGTTGCCAAATGTCTGTTGGGTGATAAAATCCTACCTTGCTGAGAATTATTGCTGTTGATAAAACTGTAGATAAGACTAATCAGGTCCCTGAGTTGCATCTAGTGGGAGACACTAATAACAAACAAGATGAATAAGGACTTCCCTGGTGGCTCAGTGGTAAAGAATCTTCTTGCCAATGCTAGAGACACAGGTTCAATTTCTGGGTTGGGAGGATCCCATGGAGAAATGGTAACCCACTCCAGTATTTTTGCCTGGGAAATCCCATGGACAGAGGAATCTGGCAGGGCTACAGTCCATGGGGGTCACAAGAGTCAGACATGACTGAACAACTAAACAGCAACAACAAAAGCTGAATAAACTGGCTCAATGTTGATTGTATTAAATGGTTTAAAGGTACTATATGTGATTATTGGTAGGTAATGAGGGATCCCAAATTCAAATAATATGTTTAGAGAGTACTTTTTGAAAAGGTGGCTCTTGAACTTAGATTTGAAGAATAAAAAGGAGTGATCTGTAAGATGAGATTAACAAAGTCTCAATATCTTTCAGATGATAAGATGCCAAAATCTGTCTGGAAAATCCAGACAAATCTTTTCCTAGAAGGCTTTATATTTAAAGCAGAGGTATAACAAATTTGTCAGAGAATTGAAAGAAATTTTCTTTCTTTACTCTCCCATGGAATGGAAATCAAATATTGTAAGAAATGAAGGAAATAGAAGATAGTGTGAAAAATCGTGAAGGGTCTGGGTTTACAGACTCTTATTACAACTCTATTACAAGTTGATGAGTTAGCCTACCAATTTCATGGATGCTGGCAGAAGTTTTGAGACTACTGAGTTTGGGACAGGGGACAATAATTACTTATAACAATGACAGTGCTCAAACTGTTAGCATTTTCTTCTGGTAGCCCCAGAACCTCGTATAGGGTGATGCAACAAGGACAAGGTACCAGGGATTGCTGCTGCTGCTGCTGCTAAGTCGCTTCAGTCATGTCCGACTCTGTGTGACCCCATAAACGGCAGCCCACCAGGCTCCCCCGTCCCTGGGATTCTCCAGGCAAGAACACTGGAGTGGGTTGCCATTTCCTTCTCCAGTGCATCAAAGTGAAAAGTGAAAGTGAACTCACTCAGTCGTGTCTGACTTTTTGCGACCCTTTGGATTGTAGCCTACCAGGCTCATCTGTCCATGGGATTTTCCAGGCAAGAATACTGGAGTGGAGTGCCATTGCCTTGGTTAAATAACAGGAGAGAGAGCAAAGCTTAAGAAACCCAAATCTTTTATAATGGCAATAAATATATCTGCCTTAGATTTATCTAAGTGGAAAACATTGTTTTTGTAATACTGTACTATAAACCAACTTTCCGTGAGCAAGACACTTCACACATATCAGAGTATGGGATAAAAGTTTAGCTGGTGTCTCTGTTTATAAGAAATGAGAGACTTATGGAGAACTGTGTTCAAACATATGAGAAGAGTGCTGTGGACTGAATTGTGTCCTACAAAAATCCATGTTGAAATCTTAACCCACATGGATGCATCTGAAGTTAAGGATCTTAGAGCAATAATTAAGGCTGAATAAGGTCATAGAGGTGGACCCTAATACATTATGACTGGTGTCCTTATAAGAAAAGAGACACCAAGGATGTACCAGCACAGAAGAAAGGCCTGGAGGAACACAGCAAATAGGTGGCCATCTGCAGGTCAAAGAGAGAAGCCTCAGGAGCAACCATTCATGCCGAAGCCTTGGACTTGGACTTGGACTTGGACTTCCAGACTCCAGAACTGTCACAAACAATTATGTTGTTGAAGCTGCCCAGTTTGTGGTATTTTGTTATGGCAGCCCTAGTATATTAATACAAATAGCATATTTGGAACTTGAAACCTAGGTTATTTATTACATAAAAATGAGTCTTCAGAAAGAGAAAAACATGATCTTCATTAATACATGGGCATCCCTTGTAGCTCAATTGGTAAAGAATCTGCTTGCCATGTGGGAGACCTGGGTTTGATCCCTGGGTTGGGAAGATTCCCTGGAGAAGGGAAAGGCTACCCACTCCAGTATTCTGGCCTAGGGAATTCCATGGACTGTATAGTCCATGGGCGACTTTATGTGTAAAACTTTCTGAAGAGCCTCAGATTTGCCTATTTATAAGCTCTTAAGTTAGAAGATCACAGTTTAGTAGGTGCTGGTAGAATACAATGAGATTTTGGCTGGATCGGAGAAGAAAAAAGTTTATTATTCATAGCAATAGCAATAGTCAGGTTATCAGTATTTTTGTCCTAGTTCCCCAAGCCTTAGTTCTTGGAGGGCCAGATGATCCATGAATATGCAATGGTTGACATTACTGGAAAGGAAATCTGAGCTCAGGGAATCTGAGCTTTTTTTAATGGCCAGAAGTATGATGCCCTTTGGCCCTAGAGGAAGCCTGTTTCTTCTAAAGACATAAGCCCAACTGGCTGTTGCATCAGATAAGAAACTATATCATCCTAAACTGTTTGCTGCATAAATATCCTTTAAAAGATAATCTAAAATAAGAGGAGTCAATACCTCCATTACAATATGTATAAAAACAGGAGAGAACAAAGAGAAATTACTTTTGAACATTAAAAAGAAAGCAGATATCCAAAAAAAGCATATTTTTATATGAGATATGTCTTGAATTTTTTTATGGTTGTTGATAGGTATCTTTGAAATGGTAGGATGTTTGGCTGCCTCTAAAGTACAATTTAAGAAGAAGAAATAAGATAATGAGTCCAACAGCAAAATATTTCTCTCTTCATGTATACTAACATCTGAAATGCTACCATTGTATTTTAGCCTTTGTGAAAAATATCATACCACTCCTAAAGTCTTTTTTAGGGGGGAACAAATAATCCTGGAAACAATAAAACACTGTAACTAACCTTTTGTTGTGAAGTAAATTTAGCTCAATGATTTCCCTTTTAACAAGAGAAATAGGAGTACTGGACTGGGGTAGGAAGTCCCCTAAGGAGGAACATATATGAAGACCATGTAGTTGTTAAAGTAACTTTAAATAATATTTATCTTAGGACTGTCATCTTATACATATGTTGTAATAACTTTCTATGTTTAGAATTATACCATAGTACATTGACTTGTTTACTCTATCAAACATTTGTATAAATGACTTTTATAATGCCTGCTAATTTTCCAAAAATCCAGTTTTAAATAGATTTTACATTTAAAACAAAAAGTAATAGTGTTCATCTCTGTGGATAATTAAATTTCTGAATCTGTTAATGAGTACAATATTAAAATGACTCCATAAAATTTTGACTCAAGGTTTAAAAATTAATCAACATAATCAATATAGTAAGGTATTTCTGTATGCAAACCTGAGATTCTACTCTTACTAAAAATATATAAGCTACTTACCAAAAAATCATAAGCTATGCTTATGTCATACTATATTTATTTTTATACTTATTATTATTATGTTCAAATACATAACACTTGTAATAGGTATAATTGTAGCCTGAAAGAGACTTTTCTATTTCATATGTATCTGAATAATTGCAAGTTATCATACTGTCAAATACGTGGTACAAAATATAAATTCTCAAACTATGTAGAGGCAGAGCAATTCACTATAAAGAAACTGAACAGAATTTTTTTTTTTTTAAGAAAGAGATGTTCCATAATGGATATGAAGGTTTGGATAGATAGGAATAATGAAAGTATGGCAAACTGGAAATACAATGGTGGCATAAATAATTAAAGACAGGAAGTTGCTACGAACTGAAATGTGGCTTCTCTCCTCCCGAAAATTCATATGTAGAAATCCTAACTTCCAGTGTGACTGAAGTTGGAGATAGTGCTTTTAAAGAGGTAAGGAAGGTTAAATGAAGTCACAAGACTGGGCCCTAATCCAATAGCACTGATATCCTTACGGGGCTTGCCAGGTAGTACAGGGGTAAAATAATCCACCTGTCAATGCAGGAGGTGCAAGAGACAATCCCCTGGAGAAGGCGAGGGCAAACTGCTTCAATATTCTTGCTTGGAAAATTCCATGATTAGAGGAGCCTGGTGGGATACAGTCCACGGAGTTGCAAAAGACAACAGACAGAACAGAGCTCACACTCAACAATGACAATGGCATGGATGTCCTTATGAAAAGAGGAAAATTCTAGAGCTCTCTCACTTGCTCTGAAAGTGCAAGGAGGAAAGGCCAGTGTGAAGATGGCTGTCTGCAAGCCAGGAAAAGAGGCTTCATCAGGCACCAATCCTTCTGGTGCTTTGATGTTAGACTTTGAGAACCATGGGAAAACAAATTTCTGTTGTTTAGGCTACCTAGTCTGTGGTATTTTGTTATGGCAGCTTGAGCCGACTAACAGATATGTAAGGCATCTTTCAAGACAGTTGATACACAGTATAAGTAAGATAGAAGCTTGGTACAAATGACCTTTTGTGACATGACATAAAAGTTCACATTGTTTGTAAATAAATAAATGAGTGAATACACACATGAATAAGTGAATGTATTAGAGAATGAAATCAAAGTAAGTCTATGACAGATGTTGATGGCCTTGAAGGACAGTTGAAAATTTAATTTTTGGTAGCAGGAAGCAACTACAGATTTTTACTTGGTGGTGAGGCACGTGAACAGTGTAGGGGGATTAAAATGTATGCTGTTTATGGTTTTGCCCTTGGGAGGCGAGAGGCTGAATCCAAAAGGGTTTACTAAAATCTATGGAGTGATGAACACGGTCTGAGGGAAGAATAGTCTTATAATAAAGGAAGGGAAGGATGGAAAAACAATGAGAGGAATCATGTTATGTGAGGGAGGAACCAAATATGGATCTATGTCTTAAATCCTAACAGTACAGGGACAGTGACACAGAACTCAATTGTGCAAGTCAATTTGGTGGAAAGAAAATATTTGAGGTGGAAAGAAAATATTTGATTTGGAAAGGAAAGATTTGAGATGACAATCGGGTACATGAGGGAGAAGGACTGGGAAACTATAAAATAAATAACAAGGTTCTGTTATATAACACAGGGAACTATAGTCAAATCTCATAACAATCTATAGTGAAAAGAACATGACGAAATAGATATATGGTGTGCGCTCAGTCATGTCTGCCTCTATGCGATTGCATAGACTGCAGCCCATCAAGCTTTTCTGTCGGTGGGATTTTCCAGGCAAGAATACTGGAGTGGGTTTCCATTTCCTACTCCAAGGGATCTCCCCCACCCAGAGATCAAACCTGCATCTCCTGTGTCTCCTGCATTGTCAGGTGGGTTCTTTATTACTGAGCCATCTGAGAAGCCATATGTGTGTGTGTGTGTGTGTGTAAGAATCACTTTACTGTACACCAGAAACTAACACAACATAGTAAAATAACTATACTTCAAAATTTTCTAGTAGTCCACAATGGAATACTAGAGATATACATTATCTGTTAAACATCATCGTTTCCTTTTAATACCGCCACAGTTTCTATAACTGGACTATTGGAGACTTATGCATTAGTTCTTGGTTGAATTACTTTATCCATCAGACTGGATGGATTGAAAAACTTTTAAATAATTGATTTTAAAAGATACAATAGTATTCAAAGTCAGTATAATTAAAACGTTTCATTTATACTAAGTATGTTCTTCATACTCAGAAACATAATACAATAAAATAATACATATCTAAATACAGTTGACCCTTGAACACAGGTTTGAACTGAGTCCACTTATATGTGAAAGTTTTAAAAATGAATGTACATTCAGCCTTTTGTATATGTGGAATCCACATGGGCAGATCTGGCCAACCACCATGGGTCAAATCTGGGGATGAGAACTCAGAAGTACAGAGGGTCACTATGGGACTTGGCATCTGTGAATTTTGGTATCTGTGGCATTTCTAGAACAAATCTTCCCTAGGATACTGAGGGAGAATTGTATTGATAGCAACATATTTGGCATAGTCATTGTAAAAACAATTACCAATGTTAAAAGAGTCGTTACTGTATATCACACACTATTATCATGCTTTATGAGTAAAATTTCATTAATCCTCCAAACATCTTAATAGTAGATACTATTGTTAACCTCATATTACAGATGAGAAATCTAAGGCCCATAGAATTTAAGTACCTTAAACAATATCCATATTTTGTGCTATGGTAGACTGTATCCGAGGGCCATACCCTTAAACACAATGCACAGACAATGAAGTAGAAGTTAAACATGTATTTGAATACTTTTGTAGCCTAAAGTATTAAAGAACCTCCTGATTTACCACTGTCTTATCCACATAAGGACTAGTCTTGTTTTATTACCTTTATGTAAGAAGTACCAGTATGATCAGCAATTGAGGATGAGTGGTATGCATCTTTTATCTTTAATAAGCCTAGACTATTTCTATAATTCAGAATATTATGACCCAAAAAAAATTAAGTTGAGGGAGCATATATGCATGGGACATTTCTGAAAGGTCTGAGATTGTGAAAATATGGGGTTCTATAAAACAGATTAAGGGTTGATGCTTCTATTGAAACAAATTGTTATAGTTTTCCTATTAAAACAAAGAAAGTATTAATATATTAAAATTTGAAATGTGACCTAGTCCTTTTTTAATTCCCAGTACTTCCTCAACAGTGATAAAATATTTGAGCTAGCAGTTGTTGTATATCCACTGATGATGAGTTAGCCCATGATGATGAGCCCTGGTCCTGATGAAGCATAGTGCCAATTGATGTGGTGATGCCCAAACATGACTCTGAGTTTACCCATAAAAATATCAGGATTTTGATGCGGTGATGCCCAAACATGACTCTGAGTTTACCCATAAAAATATCAGGAGACCTAAAGCTGAATCGCTGGATCATATGGTAATTCTGTTTTTAGCTTATGGAGAAACCCCCATACAGTTTTCCACAGTGGCTGCACCAGGTTACATTCCCACCAACAGCGTATGGGGGTTCCCTTTTTTCTACATCTTGCTAACATTTGTTTTTTGTGTTCTTTTTGAGGATAGCCATTCTGACAGGTGTGAGTGATATCTCATCATGGTTATGATTTCTATTTCCCCATATGCCCATTGACCATATGCATGTCCTCTTTAGAAAAATGTCTGTTTAGTTCTTCTGCCCAATTTTAATTGAATTATTTTTTAATATTGAATTGTACAAGCTGTTTATATATTGTGGAATTAACCCCTTATCAGTCATATCACTTGAAAATATTTTCTCCTATTCTGCAGTTTTGTTTGTTTGTTTGTTTGGTAGAATATTTAATTTGTTATGCAAAAACTTTTAGGTTTAATTGAGTCCTGTTTGTTTGTCTTTGCTTTTATTTCCTTTGTTTTAGGAGGCAGATTCAAGAAATATTGCTATGATTTATGTGGAAGAGTATTCTACCTATACTTTTCTCTTAAGAGCTTTACGGTTTCTGGTCTTACATTTAGGTCTTTAACCAACTTTGAGTTTATTTTTTGTGTGTAGTATTAGAGAATGTTCTAATTTTTTTTAGATGTAGCTGTTCAGTATTCCCATCATCATTTATTGAATAAACTGTCTTTTCTCAATTGTATATTCTTGATTCCTTTGTCATGGGTTAAATGACCTTAAGTGCATAGATTTATTTCTGAGCTCTCGGTTCTGTTCTGTTTATCAATGTATCTGTTTTGTTTAACCAGTATCATACTGTTTTGACCACTGTATCTTTGTAGTATAGTCTGAAGTCAGGGAGCATGGTTCCTCCAGCATGGCTCCTCCTCTGTTCTTCTCTCTCAGATTGTTTTGGCTATTTGCTGTCTTTTGTGTTTCCATACACATTTTATAATTACTTGCTCTAGTTCGGTGAAAAATGCAACTGGTATTTTGATAGGGATTATATTGAATCTGTAGATTGCCTTGGATAGTATGGTTACTTTAACACAAAATTAATTCTTCAAATCCAAGAATGTGGTATATATTTCAATCTTTCACATTTTTCATTGTTTGTGCTTTGGCCATCTCATGAGAAGAGTTGACTCATTGGAAAAGACTCTGATGCTGGGAGGGATTGGGGGCAGGAGGAGAAGGGGACGACAGAGGATGAGATGGCTGGATGACATCACGGACTCGGTGGACGTGAGTCTGAGTGAACTCCGGGAGATGGTGATGGACAGGGAGGCCTGGCGTGCTGCGATTCATGAGGTCGCAAAGAGTCGGACACGACTGAGCGACTGAACTGAACTGAACTGTGCTGTCTTCACATTCTTTCATTAGTACAGATCATTTAAACACAATTTGATAAGATTATATGCACTCCAATGTTCACAGCAGCATTATTTGCACTAGCCAAGTATGGAGGCAACCTAAGTGTCCATCAATAGATGAATGGATAAAAAAGATGTGGAACAATGGACTACTACTCAGCCATTAAAAATAATAAAATCTTGCCATTTGCAACAACATAGTTGGTCTTGGAGGGTATTATATTAAGTGAGGTAAGACAGAGAATGAAAAATAATGTATTATATCACTTATATGTGGAATCTAAAAAAATACAACCAATGAGTACAAGAAAAAGAAGCAGACTCACAGATACAGAAACTAAAAAAGTGGTTACCAGTGGGGAGGGGGAAGGGAGGAGGGGCAATACAGGGGTAGGGGATTAAAAGGGGATTTAATACCTACTAGCTTGGAGTAGGTATAAAATAAGCTACAAGAATATATTGTACAACACAGGGAATATAGCCAATATTTTACAATAACCCTAAATGGAGTATGACCTTTAAACATTGTGAATCACTATACTGTACACCTATAACATATAATATTGTGCTTATTATATTTCAATAAAAAGAAAAGTATGAGATATGCAGAGTTGAGCCATTAATAATAGCATGTGTGCATGCTCATTGGCAAAGTTGTATCCAACTCTTTGTGACCCCATGTATTACAGCCTGCCAGACTCCTCTGACCATGGGATTTCCCAGGCAAGAATACTGGAATGGTTTGCCATTCCTCTTCAATTAATAACAGCACCTAGTTATAACTCACTTATGACAAAGAAAAAAATCCTCATTTGGACTTTGTTTATCTCTAACTAGGCCAGAAGTGAGAGTGGAGGAACTAGATGATTTCAAGCCATTTATATTTCATCCTTTTGTTATCACACTCATTATTCTGTGGTATTTCTCAAGATATTAAATTTGGACACTTTTGTATCCAAATTTGATACAAAAACAAACACTTTATTTCTTTTGTTCCAGGCTATCATAGGTGTTATCATCCATATTTTTTTTTTTCCCCTCTTCAGTTCCCTTCTTCTCTATTTCCAGGACCAAAGCATTCTGCTTCTCCTTTACACATAGAAGAATACATTCTCTCTGAGCCCTCCATGCAAGATGACTCATTCTCAAACATTTGTACTTGAGTCTGAAATAATTTTATCATAACATCTCCTCAGTAAAAGTGTTACCCTCCTTAGAAACATTCTTATACAAAATACAAATTGAATTATGTATATTATATTTACAAATAATTCTTTCTCATGTAGAATATATATGTTTAAATTATATATATATTTCTTCCACAAAAGAGGAAGTTTATTCAGTACTTGAGTTAAGTGACTTTCTCAAAGCATAAACATGATAGGTACAAAGCTGGCATACAAAATCAGAGCATCAGACTAAGAATTTATTACTTACTTTATCTTTTCTCAGTATTTTAAATATAAATATATTATTGCATCATTTTATTTTCATGATATTAAGAAATCTCCTTGAAGTTTTTATGACGTAGTAGAGTGCATGTTGCCAGGTCTCATTTTTCTGCTAACCAAGAGCTAGCATAAATTGCCATGAGGTGAAATATTAATTGTGCATAA
Source organism: Budorcas taxicolor (assembly GCF_023091745.1). NCBI lineage: Eukaryota > Metazoa > Chordata > Mammalia > Artiodactyla > Bovidae > Budorcas > Budorcas taxicolor. Next base: position 62,874,150 of record NC_068923.1, on the reverse strand, counting down.
GCAAAATATTGATTATGTATACTTCTAAACATACAGAGAATATGAAATATCTAGGTACCTCAATTCTAGCAAGGTAGATTCTTTTGAAAGAGGATTCTATTTAAGAAAAATTAAGAACAGACTTTGAGAAACATTGTGTACTCAGGTAAGTAGAAAATATATATTTGTCACTTAAAGTCAAGTAAGTTACATTCAGTTCAGTTGCTCAGTTGTGTCCGACTCTTTGCGACCCCATGAATCGCAGCACACCAGGCCTCCCTGTCCATCACCATTAGTGAAGACTAAATTGCAAACCACTGAAACCTAAGGTAAAGCAATTCAGGAATGAGGGAAATATATTGGTAGGACTATGGAAATTCACACAGCTGTTCCACTGGTTAGGTGGTGTGGTTAATTGGAACTTCTAAAACTCTACACTCTTCATCCTTCATCTCTTCTTTCTGCCTTATTTTTCTCAAATCAACTTCTTCTGCATGATGGGAAATGTAACAGTCTGTGCACTCTATGTCTTTTGGCTTTGCTATTAGAGTGAAATTCTAATATTTAAAGTCTGAAAGTTGTGAGAGTAATATTCTGATTTTTTAAAGAGGTAATCACCTTTAAGTCAAGGAGATATTGAAGAGAGGCAGGGTCACTTAGCACAAACATGGGTACTGGGGTCCCAATTCTGCACATTAGGAAAATATATTAAAATAGAATAGAAAGTTCAGCTGCACATAACAATTACTCTTTTCTCTTTTGAGATACTATAAGAGGGAAGAGGGAAATTTTTAAAATATAATGTAGAAAAGTCACCATAGAGACTAAGTTTATGAATTCAATTATGTAGATGTATTCAAAACCATTTTGGTTTGGAGGTTGGTCATGAAGGGGATAGTAGCACAAGAAATGCAATATTCCCTGAAGTCATTAAATAAGCTGATCGTTTTTTAGAATTTCCTCACACCACATTGGTCGGATCCCTAACTCAGGCTATGTAACTCAGATTGACAGCACTCCCCATAGTAAAAGGTATTACGATTGCAATTGAATTGGAGCTCTGTGATTAATTCCCCTAAAATTTTGAAGAGGAGAAATCAGCCTGAATCATCACATGAAACACAAACACTAAAAGGCAATTCATTCAGAAGCTGCAAGTGCTCAGCAAAAGATGAAGTTAATTAGCTTGACCAGATACTCAACAAAGACAGCTAATGTGACTAATTCAGGCTCTCAAAGGAATATCAATTTCTTCAGCTAGAAAACTCACTAGCTTTCCCATGAGTGTTGTAGTTATGCCAGAACATAAGAGTATGTCTACTTCCTTATTCTTCTCCTTTGCCGTTACTCACTCTCCTATTTGCTTGCCAACATTTAAAACTAATGTTTATAACTGCCTTAATTCCCCATAAACTAAAAATGTAATAAGATACTGCAAAATATAGTTCTTTCTTTAATGATGTATTGGGTGGAGCAGGGTTAGATATTCTCAGTCAGCCGTTTATAGCCAAAATTATGCAAGCCCTTTTTGGCACTGGATTGAAGGCATGATGAATGGGGGCAATGGACAAGCAAAACAGAAAAGCAATTTTTCCCATACGAAGGCCTTGCTGTTTTAGTCATAAATAGCCTAACTAAAATTATAGCACATATTAGAGAAATGAAGAGTGAATAAGTAAAAAAGTTTGGTTTCCATATTTCATTTTTTCACCATTATTATCATTTATTTGTTTGTGAAGTGATGACAGGTACTTGGCTTTATTCGAGCTATTAGAGAAGACAGAGTTCCTGCCCTCACAACTTCCTATTCAAAGTGCACAAATTCAGGAAGCAAGATATTGTTTGATTTATATGGGGATGAGATATTTTCCCCCCAAAGTGTGACACTTTTTCTGCTAATTTTTCTCTACTTAAAGGAGGGAATAATTAATGGAAAAATAAAAAACAGAAAGAAAGAAAAACAAAGACAAAGTATTGCAATATCAAACATGCTTAAATTTGATGAAATGAAATTTATATTTTAAGATAAAGATGAGAAAAATTTAAACATGAAAATTTTCTCTGTTCATTTGGGCCTCCTCCTTTCCCCTTTGTGTGTTTTGTGCACGTGTATTGTACATCAACCAGACCTCCTCAAAGGTAGAAATATCTGCTCAACCATGAAGCTCAACGTTTCCTCTTCTGGCACCAGCTATGTAACCCTTTAAAAGTTAACATTACTTATCTATGACCTTATTAATGTTACCAGTGTATTATTTGTATTCTGTTCTACACAATTATCGTTTCTTGCTTTTCCAAACATGTGACTCGGCCTCTGACAAAAATGATGACTAGATGACTTGGAACTATCAACTGAATGTATACTTTTATTCCTAGAAGAGGAAATGTAACCCACTCTGGCATTCTTGCCAGGATAAACCCATGGGCAGAGGAGCCTGGTGGGCTATAGTGCATGGGTTCACAAAGAGGCAAACACAACTAAATGACTGAGCACATACATACTTCTAAAGATCAATGATGGTAATCATGTAACCATAGTAAGGGAAGAAGAAACAAGAGGGAACCATTTCTTGGACTATAACAAACTAGCAACACAGGTGTTACAGAGGCTTTTGAATATTGTTAACAGGGTCTAGTCAAATAATAGCATAGTGAGTAGGCCATCAATGAAATCCTCGCCTGACATGGGATGAAGCATTCCTAGCACCAAGAGAAAAATTGGTCATGATTAAATGCTTCCCAAATCTTGGTTAAAATTAAGACCAAAACAGAAGTGGAGGTTGTGAAATAGGGAATATTGTTCACCATCCCATTCCACAAGAACCAAGTCATTAGCCACTGTAATTGCTTATTTGCAGTATATTCTGAAAGAAATTCAAAATTTGGGGTGAATATCGGGATGAGGCATTTTGTGCTTTTGCAAAACTGGCAGAACTGGCTCTCAGATAGTTAGATGTTTTCAGGAGAAAATGAATCCAGTTATTAACCCAGTTTCTTGCATCTCCCATTCTTTAAAAAGCACTAAAAGCGCTTTGATTTATATAGGGATGAGGTATTTTTCCCTCATCACTAAAAGCACTAAAAGAGAAAGAAGAATGGAACTGGAGGAATCAACCTGCCTGACTTCAGGCTCTACTACAAAGCCACAGTCATCAAGACAGTATGGTACTGGCACAAAGACGGAAATATAGATCAATGGAACAAAATAGAAAGCCCAGAGATAAATCCACACACCTATAGACACCTTATCTTTGATAAAGGAGGCAAGAATATACAATGGAGTAAAGACAATCTCTTTAACAAGTGGTGCTGGGAAAACTGGTCAGCCACTTGTAAAAGAATGAAACTAGATCGCTTTCTAACACCGCACACAAAAATAAACTCAAAATGGATTAAAGATCTAAACGTAAGACCAGAAACTATAAAACTCCTAAGGGAGAACATAGACAAAACACTCTCCGACATAAATCACAGCAGGATCCTCTATGATCCACCTCCCAGAATCCTGGAAATAAAAGCAAAAATAAACAAATGGGATCTAATTAAAATTAAAAGCTTCTGCAAAACAAAGGAAACTATAAGCAAGGTGAAAAGACAGCCTTCTGAATGGGAGAAAATAAAAGCAAATGAAGCAACTGACAAACAACTAATCTCAAAAATATACAAGCAACTCCTGCAGTTCAATTCCAGAAAAATAAATGACCCAATCAAAAAATGAGCCAAAGAACTAAATAGACATTTCTCCAAAGAAGACATATGGATGGCTAACAAACACATGAAAAGATGCTCAACATCACTCATTATCAGAGAAATGCAAATCAAGACCACAATAAAGTACCATTTCACACCAGTCAGAATGGCTGCGATCCAAAAGTCTACAAGCAATAAATGCTGGAGAGGGTGTGGAGAAAAGGGAACCCTCCTACACTGTTGGTGGGAATGCAAACTAGTACAGCCACTATGTAGAACAGTGTGGAGATTCCTTAAAAAATTGCAAATAGAACTACCTTATGACCCAGCAATCCCACTGCTGGGCATACACACTGAGGAAACTAGAACTGAAAGAGACACGTGTACCCCAATATTCATCACAGCACTGTTTGTAATAGCCAGGACATGGAAACAACCTAGATGTCCATCAGCAGATGAATGGATAAGAAAGCAGTGGTACATATACACAATGGAGTATTACTCAGCCATTAAAAAGAATACATTTGAATCAGTTCTGATGAGGTGGATGAAACTGGAGCCAATTATACAGAGTGAAGTAAGCCAGAAAGAAAAACACCAATACAGCATGCTGACACATATATATGGAATTTAGAAAGATGGTAATGATAACCCTGTATGTGAGACAGCAAAAGAGACACAGATGTATAGAATAGACTTTTGGACTCTGTGGGAGAGGGAGAGGGTGGGATGATTTGGGAGAATGGCACTGAAACATGTATACTATCATGTAAGAAACAAATCGCCAGTCTATATTTGATGCAGGATACAGGATGCTTGGGGCTGGTGCACAGGGATGATCCAGAGCGACGATATGGGGTGGGAGCTGGGGGGAGGGGTTCAGGATTGGGAACTCATGTACACCCATGGCGGATTCATGTCAATGTATGGCAAAAACAATACAGTATTGTAAAGTAAAATAAAGTAAATAAATAAATAAATAAAAAGCATTAAATGCATTAACTTAAATATTTGTCCCTCATGAATAGCAGTCATATTCTACCAAGATGTGCACTTGATTGCAGGTAGCCCTTTGTCAAAATCACATTTATACTGGCCTCTTCTGCTCATTTCTTAGGAACAGTCTCCAGAGATATCTGAAAGACTATCTCTTGGGTTATAATCCTCAGGTTGGCTTGACTAAAAATTTCCATTTCTTTCTTAGATTGACTGCAGATTAATTTTTGTCAACATTGATAAATATCCTATTTTACTAGGCAACAATGTCAACAAAAGTCTTTTGAACTAGAATATCAAGTCACTTGGACAAAGATCTTATAATGGAGAGAAAGGAAGGAAAGGAAATTAAAAAAATAAACACAAATTTTTGTCACATAAATAAAAATATAAAAGCCTCAGCTCTCAGACTGAAAGTCTGTCCATGAATTATGTTCTTTTAAAGACCAAAAGAAACTACTGACTTACCAATAATTTTTCATTATGTTATTTATAGAGGAAAAGAAGGGACAAAACTTTTTTCCTGGACTTTCCACACTGAAGTCTTTCTAAAAACTTCCAATAATATTGTTATCATTCCTGTGGAAAATGGAATGAACACCCTGAAACTGTGCTTTTGAATCTATTTCCAATTAGTAGTGATTGATTGTAGGCATATTTGATAAATCATCTTTGGTGCAGAGACAAAATAAATATTGATGCTTCCAATCCAATGCACAGATGGGAAATAAAGCCTGAAAAGACAGCTTCCAAACCTTCCCTATAGCACTTGAATTATGTTTTAAAAGATTTCATCATTCTGCTTTCAAAGTTCTGTAGGGGAAGTTTGCATTTTACTTTCTAGAGATTATATACATGAGGTTACCTATCTTCTCAGTTACAGAGTCTAAGAAAATCCTTGTGCAAAGATGTTCCATTTTGGTTTACTGCTTTTTTTTTTTTTTTTTTTGGCAAATTTTTGCAACTCATCAGCATTACAACATATGACAGATTCCAAAGTATCTGCTGCCAGGAGGACAACAGGAAATACCCACTACAATGAAAAGGGTTTATAGTGTTTAAAAACTTATCCTCCAGGAGCAGAAAAACTGATCTTATTCACAGGCAAATATAAAACATTTTGCAGTTAGAAAAAAAACTATGCTTCCTTTTTTCTCATAATTATTTCAAATAGCTCTAGTTCAAAGATGTTCCACTCACTCAAGCAAAATCAGCAAACAGTTATGGTAAACCACATGACTTTCTTCAGGATGAAAGCATTTTAAAGCGAAAGACCAGGAAAGCTGATGACTAAAAATAAATTTACATACATATTTCTTTGATAAAACAGAACTTTTATAGCTGTATATTACTCTTGTGTGCACTCTCACTGTTAAAATATCATTATTCTTTTTTGTCCTTGTTCTCTCCGGGGTATGTTTAAGATAACTCTCTTGCAGGTGTACATTTTAAAAACTGCATTTTTAAATTTACTTTAATTTTCAAATTTATAGACATCTACAAGATGAATTTGAACAGCCAGGATAAATAGAAGTATTCTTTTAAGTTAGTTCAGTAGTTACATCCAATAGAAAGAAGGGTCTGCCAGGAAGAAAGGCCCTTAATCTATTTCCCAGCCAAAAGAAAACATCACCAGTCAAAACTATTCCCAGAACAGCGAGAACAAAGTTCTTCATTCACAAAGTGAAAGACGCCAAGGACAACCAGAATGTTTATTGAAATCCAAGGGATAGCTTTGATTGCAATAAGCTCAATCTTTTTAAGTGGAACTAAAATTTACTTTGTAGATAGCTGCAACTTATTGAAATCAGGAAGAGATGCACATATTCACTATCTTCTCATGGAATGTGTTTGTGTACTTCATAGTTACTTTAATTTTAAAATAAATCCTGGTCTATATATTGAAGTCCTGTTCTTATGCTGTTTTATCTTTTTTTTTTCATAAAATCACATCCTTTGTGCAATCCACTTCAAAAATGTATCACATGAAAACTCTTTGTTCTAATCCAATACTTTTTTCTTTTCTTGTTTCTAAAATCAGTTTCATGGATATTAAGTCATGTTTATCTCACTCACACACACACAAAATGCCAGGCTCTTTGGCATAGTGTATTCAGAGAAGGGTAATTAACCAAGTGAAATTTAACTGTATCAGTTAAGTGTGAAGTACTTAATCAGGAAAGATAATCAGAAACTGTTGAAATCTTTAAATGCCTTTTCAAGGAACTTGGATTTATTCCACAGGCAATACAATAGCATTTCTATTTGGAGTGTGTGTGTGTGTGTGTGTGTGTGTGTGTGTGTGTGTGTGAGTGATGTGTTGAAAGGAGTAGGATTTTGGTGGGAGATAGTATGACCAGAGGGCTTCCCTGGTAGCTCAGCTGGCAAAAATTCTGTCTGCAATGCAGGAGACCTGGGTTTGATTCCTGGGTTGGGAAGATCCCCTTAAGGAGTGTATTGCAAGCCACTCCAGTATTTTTGCCTGGACAATCCCTATGGACAGAGGAGTCTGGCAGGCTACAGTCCATGAGGCTGCAAAGAGTCGGGCATGACTAAGGGCAGCACAGCATGACCAGATCTACATTTCACTGCGGTCATATACTAACAATGTAATAAATGGGCAGTAGAGGTGAAACAGTAGAGTCTTGGATAATAGTTAAAAAATGATTTTTACTGAAATAGTCAAGCTTAAAATGATGAAGTACTGAAATCAAAAGGATGGAGAGAGGAAGGGAAATTGAATAGCATTGAATGTGAGATTGATAAGGTATTGTGATTTTTTGGATGTAGAGGTTAAGGAAAGGAAATGACAAAGATTTTAAAGTGGGGAGTTGGAAGAAGTGTTTCCCTAATATAGAAAGTAGGTATGGAGAGAAAAACTTGTGTTGAGGAAATTGATGAATTCTAAGAAGTACATTTCAGTCAATATTATTAGTAGTACTTATTTATTGGAAGATAAACATAAAGCAACTTTCAAGTTGTTATCACCTTCTTGTTACCACTTCCCTACAATGAGAGACCAACCCATCACATGCTGCATGGTAAATTGCTCAGTCTTGTCCAACTCTTTGTGACACTATGGACTGTAGTCCATCAGGGTCCTCCAGCCATGAGATTCTCCAGGCAAGAATATTAGAGTGGGTTTCCATTGCCTCCTCCAAGGGACATACTGGACCCAGGGATTGAACCTGTGTCTCTTAGGTCTCCTGCATTGGGAGCCAAGTTCTTTACCACTAGTGCCACCTGGGAGGCCCACCACATGGGGTGTGAAATAGCAAAGCATTGAAACCTCAGAGACTCAGTCATCAGAACTTGAAAATAGAGTTAAGGCTAAATATGTGAATCTACCCAGTTTGAGAATCATTTTATAGGATTAAGCTCAAGTTGTCATTCTTTCTCCTCAAAGAAACAAAGAATAAAACACGTATTTTGATTCATCAAAAATAAAATGAAAACGTCATGTCAGAACAGCAAGAGTCAGAGAGCATTCAGAATGGGACAGAAAGCTTCAGGGCTAATACATAAATAATCACTATTAACAAGTAAGAGTTGACAGAGATATTATGTTATTTTGTTGCCTAGAATGACTAAATTGATCTTTATCTTCTCATTTCATTGTGTTGTAGAGTGGTATCTTAGCTAGTCTTAAAATTGTTCAGGTATCTCTGAACAATCAAACTAGACAAAACCTGACCAATGTCTCTGCGTGTTAGTTGGAATGAATGTAAGTCAGAGTGAGTCTTTGGATACACACTTAAGTGTTTAACAAACTGTCCCCTATTAGTGACTTATTAACTATGGCAAGAATAATCAAGATCAAAACTTCAAATCTATCATTGCCACAGATTTCCCGCTCTAAACACTCGAGAAAGATAGATGCAAATTGCATAAGCTCAGAAACTACATTAGAACTCCTGCTGCTGCTGCTGTTGCTGCTAAGTTGCTTCAGTCGTGTCTGACTCTGTGCGACCCCATAGACGGCAGCCCACCAGGCTCCCCTGTCCCTGGGATTCTCCAGGCAAGAACACTGGAGTGGATTGCCATTTCTTCTCCAATGCATGGAAATGAAAAGTGAAAGTGAAGTCACTCAGTTGTGTTCGACTCTTCGCGACCCTGTGGACTTCAGCCTACCAGACTCCTCCTTCCATGGGATTTTCCAGGCAAGAGTACTGGAATGGGGTGCCATTGCCTTCTCCACATTAGAGCTCCTAGACTAGACTATCTCAGACTGATCACCTGAGATAGTATATGTGTGAGCTGCAGTGGTTCCTTTTGCATAAACTGTGAGCCTACATCTCTGGCACCCATTCCCCTTGACTCCCCTCCAGCTTATAATTGGCCTCTCAAGTTTGAAATCTATCTACTTTTTAAAAATTGATTTAAGAGGCGTCCAAAGAATTGACTTCAAAAAATAAGCTTCTTCTTGAAGAAATCACTAGACTTTGGCAGATGGATACAAAAATCTTTAACTGCTCCTCAGTTTAGTTCAGTACAGTCGCTCAGTCGTGTCTGATTCTTTGGACCCCATGAATTGCAGCACGCCAGGCCTCCCTGTCCATCACCAACTCCCAGAGTTCAACCAGACTCACGATCATCGAATCAGTGATGCCATCCAGCCATCTCATCTTCTGTTGTCCCCTTCTCCTACTTCCCCCAATCCATCCCAGCATGACAGTCTTTTCCAATGAGTCAACTCTTCACATGAGGTGGTCAAAGTACTGGAGTTTCAGCTTTAGCATTATTCCTTCCAAAGAAATCCCAGGGCTGATCTCCTTCAGAATGGATTGGTTGGATCTCCTTGCAGTCCAAGGGACTCTCAAGAGTCTTCTCCAACACCACAGTTCAAAAGCATCAATTCTTCAGTGCTCAGCTTTCTTCACAGTCCAACTCTCACATCCATACATGACCACAGGAAAAACCATAGCATTGACTAGACGGACCTTTGTTGGCAAAGTAATGTCTCTGTTTTTCAATACGATATCTAGGTTTGTCATAACTTTTCTTCCAAGGAGAAAGTGTCTTTTAATTTCATGGCTGCAGTCACCATCTGCAGTGATTTTGGAGCCCCCCAAAAATAAAGTCTGACACTTGTTTCCACTGTTTTCCCATCTATTACCCGTGAAGTGATGGGACCAGATGCCATGATCTTAGTTTTCTGAATGTTGAGCTTTAAGGCAACATTTTCACTCTCCTCTTTCACTTTCATCAAGAGGCTTTTTAGTTCCTCTTTACTTTCTGCCATAAGGGTGGTGTCATCTGCATATCTGAGGTTATTGATATTTCTCCCAGCAATCTTGATTCCAGCTTGTGCTTCTTCCAGCTCATGATGTACTCTGCATATAAGTTAAATAAGCAGGGTGACAGTATACAGCCTTGACGTACTCCTTATTCTATTTGGAACCAGTCTGTTGTTCCATGTCCAGTTCTAACTGTTGCTTCCTGACCTCAGATTTCTCAAGAGGCAGGTCAGGTGGTCTGGTATTCCCATCTCTTTCAGAATTGTCCACAGTTTATTGTGATCCACACAGTCAAAGGCTTTGGCATAGCCAAGAAAGCAGAAATAGATGTTTTTCTAGAACTCTCTTGCTTTTTCCATGATCCAGCAGATGTTGGCAATTTGACCTCTTGTTCCTCTGCCTTTTCTAAAACCAGCTTGAACATCTGGAAGTTCACGTATTACTGAAGCCTGGCTTGGAGAATTTTAAGCAATACCTTCCTAGCCTGTGAGATGAGTGCAATTGTGTGGTAGTTTGAGCATTCTTTGTTATTGCCTTTCTTTGGGATTGGAATGAAAACTGACCTTTTCCAGTCCTGTGGCCACTGCTGAGTTTTCCAAATTTGCTGGCATATTGAGTGCAGCACTTGCACAGCATCATCTTTCAGGATTTGAAATAGCTCCACTGGAATTCCATCACCTCCACTAGCTTTGTTCGTAGTGATGCTTTCTAAGGCCCACTTGACTTCACATTCCAGGATGTCTGGCTCTAGGTGAATGATCACACCATCGTGATTATCTGGGTCATGAAGCTCTTTTTTGTACAGTTCTTCTGTGTATTCTTGCCACCTCTTCTTAATATCTTCTGCTTCTCTTAGGTCCATACCATTTCTGTCCTTTATCGAGCCCATCTTTGCATGAAATGTTCCTTTTGTATCTCTAATTTTCTTGAAGAGATCTCTTGTCTTTCCCATTCTGTTGTTTCTGAACTCTGCATTCAGATTCTTATGTCTTTCCTTTTCTCCTTTGCTTTCCACTTTTCTTTTCACAGCCGTTTTAAGGCCTTCTCAGACAGCCATTTTGCTTTTTTGCATTTCTTTTCTATGGAGATGGTCTTGATCCCTGTCTCCTGTACAATGTCATGAACCTCAGTCCATAGCTCATCAGGCACTCTATCAGATCTATTCCCTTAAATCTATGTCTCACTTCCACTGTATAATCATAAGGGATTTGATTAGGTCATACCTGAATGGTCTAGTGGTTTTCCCTACTTTCTTCAATTTAAGTCTGAAGTTGGCAATAAGAAGTTCATGATCTGAACGAGTCAGCTCCTGGTCTTGTTTTTGTTGACTGTATAGAGCTTCTCCATCTTTGGTTGCAAAGAATATAATCAATCTGATTTCAGTGTTGACCATCTGGTGATGTCCATTTGTAGAGTCTTCTCTTGTGTTGTTGGAAGAGGGTGTTTGCTATGACCAGTGCATTTTCTTGGCAAAACTCTATTAGTCTTTGCCCTGCTTCATTCCTCATTCCAAGGCCAAATCTGCCTGTTACTCCAGGTGTTTCTTGACTTCCTACTTTTGCATTCCAGTCCCCTATAATGAAAAGGACATCTTTTTTGGGTGTTAGTTCTAAAAGGTCTTGTAGGTCTTCATAGAACCGTTCAGCTTCAGCTTCTTCAGCATTATTGGTTGGGGCATAGACTTGGATTACTGTGACATTGAATGGTTTTTTTGGAAACAAACAGAGATCATTCTGTTGTTTTTGAGATTGCATCCAAGTACTGCATTTCAAAGTCTTTTGTTGACCATGATGGCTACATCCATTTCCATGGACATCCATGATGGGCATCCCTTGTGGCTCAGCTGGTAACTGCTCTTACATGACTGAAAACTGACTCTCAACTAAATCTTTACCTTGCCAGGTTGCAAGGTAACCTTAACACATCCCAGCATCATGCTATAATAATATTCTTAGTTTTGACTCTGAATATTTGTATTTTCTTTTTCATTTTTATAAATTAACATAGGGCTTGAGAGGGAAGGTGCCAGGTTTTGTGCTGTGACTGTACTATGCCACTGTTGACATTCATTAGAGATCAAGCCTTTTTAACAAACTGGTGGGCAACCTGACAAAGTAACTTTCCTATGAATTTTAATATCATTTATAGAACTAAGGATACTGTCTTAAACATATATAACCATTGGAAAGGGCCCTGATGTAAGACTCAAGAGACCTGGGCTCTGTTTCCGTCTTTCTTTTGAGCGATAGGGTATTTTTCATAGCAAAATGTCTGAAGCTTTGTTATAGCATATGTATGCAACCCACATTTATTTGTATTTTATCTCTATGTTGCTATTGCTGGACCCCAACCTTCTGGAAAGTTCTCATTTTGAAGACTCTACTAAGGGATTCTTACATGTTTCATGTTTGCTTTATGATTATATTTGTTTTTCCCCACTTCTTTGTCCCTTACAGCTCCATCATTCATATCCTGCCATCACACACTGAGAGATACAGTTTTGAGGTTATTGTCACCATAAGTCTGCAAGTTGCATCTGACTTATGTTTTACCAGTCACTTCTAAGGATCTTCTACCAGGAACTATCCTGATTCAGTTATCCTTGCTTTCTAGCAGGCGTCACCATCTCCTGTTGGGTGCCACTGCTTAGCCATCTATGACCTTGAGAAGCCCTTATGACAGAGTGTTCTGAGGCAAAACGGACCACTTCTCTCCCCCTTTGTTCTTCACGTGTTCTTTCAAGGTGATTCTAAGTGTATCTTGTTCTCTAATAGCTACGGTCAATGAAATCACTATTTCAACTCCATGCAAAATTTTGTGATTCCTTCTCTCCTTTTCTCATCATTATTTTAAGATTAAGGTATGAGTTTATGGGATACTGGGCAAAGGAACAAATCTGTGTGAAACCCACCTAGCTCAGCACCACTGATCCGCAGCAAAAGTTAATGTTGTGGGATTATGTCAGGTTTATCTTCCTAACATTGTAACAGCTTTCTTAGCTTCCTAAATCAACTGATTTATGATTTTATCTGAATAGCAATATTAGGCAAGGTTCAGGTTCAAGGTTTGCTATATGTAAAGCAAGGGAATTGGGCATGATGGCTCTAGATATTTCATGTAAATCTGGTTTACTGTGATCATTTTCTCTTACACTCTCTTCTGTATTTAATAGTGCATCTCTATCACTGATATTTAGACTTTTTCTTAAAAAATGACAATATGTTTGAATTTCTCTAAACTATCATCACACAAGTCTGCTCAGTCATGTCTGACTCTTTGTGACTCCAAGGACTGTAGCTCACCAGGCTCCTCTGGTCCATGGAATTTTCCAGGCAAGACTATTGGAGTGGGCTGCCATTTCATATTACAGGGGATCTTCCTGACCCAGGGATCGAACTCACATTTCCTACATTGGCAGGCAGATTCTTTACCACCACACCACCTAACTTATTTGGGACCATGTATATTTTGTAGGTCTCAGAAGGACCTATGCAGCAAGATTAAAATCTGCACTTAGTGTGCATGTATATGATGGAAGGAGTACTCTTTTCAAACATGATGTTAATATTAGCTACCATTTCCATTTAATGACTTCACCTAAAAACAGAATCTCTGAAAAGATATCTACCATAAGAAAGTATTTACTAATCCATAGAAATCCTCCAATTAGTATGTCTTTCTTTTATTTCAGAGAGATAATTTTTAAAATTTTAATTAAGGAAAATTAAGTAAGTCATATTTCATCAAAGTCAAGGTATATGGTTATATTCAACTGATATAAATTAAAATAAGTGAAAACATAAGCTTATTCTCAGTATTCTCATCTATTATGGTGACATTCTTATTCAGGTGCATGTAATAAAATCAGTTGTGCCTAGTCTTGATAACATCAAAAGAGAGAGGCATGTGGAAGAGTACAACATTATTGAATATGCTAGGAGAGTCATGTCATTGATTGTTTAATTTTTGTTGATATAAATGTGGTCTTTTCACATTTTTGATCATATGTTTGATTTTCTTCAATGTGTATGCATGTGGTAACATCTCAGTACAGATATGTTTACACAACAGGTGAAATAAATGAGATGCAGCTGGCTCAGGAACGTGAGGTAGACAGAAGTCAGGAATTAAAACTATTTAGTTCATTCAGACAGGATCTCCAGATCAATAGTCCTAAAAGTTTTTGATTCATGAAACTCTAATCAAAACTGTGGATGTTCTCCATAGAATCATACATGTATACACACACATAGACACACACACACAGAGAACAATGTACTTTTAAAATTGTCACAAATGTCCTATCCATGAAACAATAAACTCAGTTTGAAATTTAAGAAAAAATCTTTGAGCATGCCAACTTTGATAGAACAACCAGAGCCTCAAGTGCTGTGAGGATAACTAAGTTGACAAAATTACATTTCAATGGGATAAAATAATGAGTGACTAGGGATTTTCTACCTATACGGGCAGCATCTTGGAGCCTATTCATAAGGACTGTTATTACTATTGTTATTATTATTCATTAACTATGTGCCAGTTGCCATCCAAAGTGCTTTCATGTGTGCTAAAAAATAATAATCTTCACAGTTCCATTGGGAAGATAATATATATTTTGATTACTACTCTAAATATGATGGCATATAGATAAGAAAACTAAGATTTAAAGAAAGACTTCAATATTCAACCTGGATAGCCTGTATTTAAGCCCAGTCAGTTCTATTCCAGACTAAGAGGTTTTAACCATCATGATATTAATATATCACTTTACTATCTGCTGCTTAACACAAAATATCACAGGAGCAGATAACAGTGGTATATGTAGGGTAATAATTAACCACTAACAGTAGGTGATCCAGGCCTCAAGTAAAACACCCACAGCCTGGAAAACATAAGTGGTTTAATTCCAACCTCAAATGAGGGAGAATCGTTAAGTGGAAGCTGATATCTACACAGGGGACAAGGGAAGATGAAAAAGTGGAAGTCACTCAGTCCTGCCCAACTCTTTGGGACCCCATGGAGTGTAGCCCACCAGGCTCCTTGGTCCAAGGAATTCTCCAGGCAAGAATACTGGAGTTGGGTTGCCATTCCCTTCTTCAGGGGATCTTCCCGACCCAGGGATCAAACCTAGATCTCCTACACTGAGTGAGATTCTTTACCATTTGAGCCACCACTGAAGCCCAAATGGGAAACAAGAGAGATGCTTAATTAGAGGAAGTGGTGTAGATGGAATGTATGAGATCTCAGAACAGAAGAGTAGTCTAGCTAAAAAAAAAAATTATGACGGTAATTAAAAAATATATATATCATTACATCCTAAAAGCCCATAATGTCCTTCTCTCTAAAAGTAGCCTTTGACTCCTCAATTATTCCAATAGTTAAGAACAGAGAAACGCATAAAATGAAAAATACAGTTGAGCATTTTAAAAAAGAAATCTTGGCCAATAAAATATTAACATGTGAAAATAGTTGATTAAAGTCTTTCTTTTGATGATATAGTCATTCATAAGAGTCTGGTTCTTTGAAAGAACTGCTTAAAAGAGAAGCAATTGAAAGAATGTTTGATAGATCTATGTGTAGTAAACTAGGTAATGTTGTGTAACATTTGTCAACTTCAAGGAACAAAATCACTGCTATCTACACATATTCACTTTCTAAAAAATGAGTCTTAGTGTCTCAAATCTGTTGAATATCACAGCTGAGTATTTTCTCAATACCTACTGAGAATGTAGAAGAGATGTAGGTATATAGACATTGTTATTATTTTGGAAGGCTAGACTTGTGTTCAATATATTATTGCTCCTAAGTGACTATAATACAAGACTTTATAGGAGCCAGAGAATATACAGTAATGAACAATAAAATCAATCATTTTGTTTCCATTTTATGCAGGAAAGTTGACTATATTTTAATGACTGTCTAGTGGAAAGCAAAGGAATAGGAACAGAGTTCTGGTGTTGGCAATACACCAAAACACATCTCAGAAATTCATCCCAATTATTTGTAACTTGAAACCAAGATTTAATAGAGACACTATTCTGAGGGGAAATATAGATATGTCTACTAGAAATAATAAGTGTAAAAAATACTATAGTCACATGCAAAAAATGTTTACAATGGCATACTTACATAGTGAACAAAATTAGGGAATATTAAATGTCTATGACAAAGCAGAAAACAAGAACAGAGATAATTTTTTTTTTAGTCAAAGAAAAAGGCATGTCTTTTTTCTGTAATTAAACTTAAATGGGATAAAATCAATCAAATTTAAAACTTAAATAACACAAGAAGTACTAATAACCTTAATCTGAAACACATAATTTCCAAATATCTTGTCTTATCAACATATTATTTGTTTTGTTACATTTGGAGCTGAAAATTTCTGGAAATTAATGCATTCATTTACACAAAATTTTTTTAGTATAGTTATTTATTCAATGCATCTATTTATTCATTATGTAAATTAATATGTAGTAAGATATGTTAAAGGTACAATACACAGGCACTAGAAATACAATAATGGAAGAGATCACATCCCATCTTCGAGATTCTGATTTAATAAAGTGTTTCTTGACCTGTGTTCAACATAGAACTGATTCTAAGAAAAATAATGAAAACTATTTTGAGAGGAGTATTTCATCAAATAAATTTGCAAAAAAATGTGTTTATGCACCCTCTCAAAGTGGATTTTCTCACATGTGGATTAGCATCTTCTTTAGGAACTAGGTTTCAAAAGGTAAAAATAAGAATACCCAAGATGACCCTTAAAAATCTCCTAAATCTTCTAGGATACAATATACATGACTACATTTACAGCTTATTTTGGAGGATAACATGTAGTCTAATCCCATTGCATTGTTTCCTTCATAAAATTTTTGGTTTGAAATTAGAAGCGTAATTGTGTTCAAAATATGCAGCTTTAAACACTAGTTTCACATGCAACATGGCCAGATGCTCCCTTATTGAAAAATGTATTGCAATTTAGACCAGTTCAGCCAAAAGTAAATTCCTGTCTCCTTCCTCCATTTTATTCTGGAACAAATGGAAAGAATCAGTAGGTAGAATCATTTACAAATTTTTTTTCTTATATCTGTTTATCTACTTTAAATTATTGAAATCTTACAAGTTGCATGTTTAATGAGATTTCTCTTTTTTAAGATTTCCCTTTAATAAGAGGATTTCTGCTGTGTAACATATTTCATGATCTTACGTGACCATGGAATTTGTGTGTGTGTGTGTAGCCCTTAATCATCATTCTTACACATAGTGTCCCACAGAGCTCACTTACTTAAATGAACAAAGCCGATGTCTTTAATCCACATGGATTTGGTAAGAAGCAGTAAAGGGAGGATAAAAAAAACTAGAGATACTAGGTTTTATATTTATTCACAGTTATAAACAATTTTAACACCCTGCACTATATTAAATTCCTTTGGAAGTTGTCTTAGAATTAAAATATATAATTGCTGAACAGTTCAGTTCAGTTGCTCAGATGTGTCCGATCCTTTGTGACTCCATGGACTGCAGCATGCCCGGCCTCCCTGTCCATCGCCAAGTCCCAGAGCCTACACCTATTCATGTCTATAGCCTCGGTGATGCCATCCAACCATCTGATCCTCTGTCATCCCTTCTCCTCCTGCCTTCAGTCTTTCCCAGCATCAGGGTCTTTTCCAATAAGTTGGTTCTTTGCATCAGGGGGCCTAAAATTGGAGTTCAAGTTTCAACATCAGTCCTTCTGATGTTGATATAATAAATATTCAGGACAGATTTCTTTTAGGATGGACTGGTTGGATCTCCTTGCTGTACAAGGGACTCTCAAAAGTCTTCTCCAACACCACAGTTCAAAAGCATCAGTTATCTGGCACTCGGTTTTCTTTATACTCCAACTCTCAAATTCATACATGACTACTGGAAAAACCATAGCTTTGACTAGATGGACTTTTGTTGATAAAGTTATGTCTCTGCTTTTTAATGTGCTGTCTAGTTTGGTCATAACTTCCTTCCAAGGAGTAAGCGTCTTTTAATTTCATGGTTGCAGTCACCATCTGCAGTGATTTTGGAGCCCCCAAAACTAAAATCTCTCAGTTTCCATTGTTTCCCCATCTCTTTGTCATGAAGTGATGTGACCGGATGCCGTGATCTTAGTTTTCTGAATGCTGAGTTTTAAGCCAACTTTTTCACTCTCCTCTTTCGCATTCATGAAGACGCTCTTCAGTTCCACTTCACTTTCTGCCATAAGGGTGGGGTCAATGCATACAGATGACAGAGCAACAGTTAGAACAGGACATGGAACAATAGACTGGTTCCAAATAGGAAAAGGAGTATGTCAAGGCTGCATATTGTCACCCTGTTTATTTAACTTATATGCAGAGTACATCATGAGAAACGCTGGGCTGAAAGCAGCACAAGCTGGAATCAAGATAGTTGGGAGAAATATCAATAACATCAGATATGCAGATGACACCACCCTTATGGCAGAAAGTGAAGAGGAACTCAAAAGCCTCTTGATGAAAGTGAAAGTGGAGAGTGAAAAAGTTGGCTTAAAGCTCAACATTCAGAAAACGAAGATCATGGCATCTGGTCCCATCACTTCATGGGAAATAGATGGGGAAACAGTGGAAACACTGTCAGACTTTATTTTGGGGGGCTCCAATATCACTGCAGATGGTGACTGCAGCCATGAAATTAAAAGACGCTTACTTCTTGGAAGAAAAGTTATGAACAAACTAGATAGCATATTCAAAAGCAGAGACATTACTCTGCCGACTAAGGTTCGTCTAGTCAAGGCTATGGTTTTTCCAGTGATCATGTATGGATGTGAGAGTTGGACCGTGAAGAAGGCTGAGTGCCGAAGAATTGATGCTTTTGAACTGTGGTGTTGGAGAAGACTCTTGAGAGTCCCTTGGACTGCAAGGAGATCCAACCAATCCATTCTGAAGGAGATCAGCCCTGGGATTTCTTTGGAAGGAATGATGCTAAAGCTGAAACTCCAGTACTTTGGCCACCTCATGCGAAGAGTTGACTCATTGGAAAAGACTCTGATGCTGGGAGGGATTGGGGGCAGGAGGAGAAGGGGATTACAGAGGATGAGATGGCTGGATGGCATCACGGACTCAATGGACGTGAGTCTGAGTGAACTCCGGGCGATGGTGATGGACAGGGAGGCCTGGCGTGCTGCGATTCATGGGGTCGCAAAGAGTCAGACAGGACTGAGCAACTGAACTGAACTGAACTGAAAGCCAATTTACTTACAAAGCACTGTGGTGAAGAGAAGTGCAGCATTTACTTCAGGGTGCCAGGATAGCTAGTGCTTAAAAGATCTGAACTTAGGATAAGGGATCACAGTTGTGGAATGCATGATTAGCTCATGAACATTCTTCTGATTGGTTGGTGGTGAGGCAATTGGGAGTTAATGTCATCAACCATCTTTTTCCAACCAGTCAGGGTCTATGTGCGTGCTTGTAGGCAGCATGCAGTTAACTTCTCTCATCTGGTAGGGTTTTGGTATCTGCAAAACAGCTCGAAGGACATGGTTCAGAATATTATCTATAGTCCTTGAAGAGGAGCTAAAGGGCCTTGACTTTGTTTAATGGTTAAACTATTATTATTTTATTTTGCTTGACTATTGTCCATTCTCTCTGTCTTTTCTCACTTCTCTGATTACATTTACTCTTTGGAACTTAAGGAAGGTGTTGGAGGTTACAGGTTTTCTACAGACCAGAGACAGGTGGAGGACTTGGGTGGGCAGGGAGTCTGTTCTGGGAAGGCCCCATAGGATCCTACTCAGCTACAATAATATTCAACCAGAATTGTTTATCAAATTGCTAAAGCCTGGGTGTGGGTTAGCATAAGAGTGTGGAAACCTCGGGGACACCCATGAGATGCGGATACATTGTTTTACAGCCCTTTCCTTAGAGAACACAATCAAGTATTCACAGAGAAATAAGGTAAACTTAGAGAAAGTTTTTGCCTGGGGGAAGGAAACTTAAACTGCTGCAGAAATACCCCAAGACTATCTCCTAGAAGGAAGGTCTTATCTGTTGGGAGAAAGCCAACAAAACCACACAGAGCCTGAGGGCCTTTGTGGAAACCCACTGCAACTGGGTGAGGAGAACAAGAGAAAAAAAAAAGCTTAACACCAGGGAACTGCTGCTGCTGCTGCAAAGTCGCTTCAGTCATATCTGACTCTGTGCGACCCCAGAGATGGCAGCCCACCAGACTCCCCCGTCCCTGGGATTCTCCAGGCAAGAACACTGGAGTGGGTTGCCATTTCCCTCTCCAATGCATAAAAGTGAAAAGAGACAGGGAAGTCGCTCAGTCATGTCTGACTCTTCACGACCCCATGGACTACAGCCTACCAGGCTCCTCCGTCCATGGGATTTTCCAGGCAAGAGTACTGGAGTGGGGTGCCATCACCTTCTCCAAACACCGCGAGACCCAGCACAATTATGCAAGGGTGGACAGCAGCACCTGTGAAGACCACACTCTCAATACCAGGGTCACGCCTACCTCAGATTGAAGTTTAATCAGGATATCAGATAAACCCTCCTAACCCACTACCAATCTAAGGAGTGCTGAGTAGAAACAATGCTGAAACAGGGATTCACTCCAGGAAGCAGTGCAAACAGAAGACACCAAGCCAATTTTGGAAACACAAGCTAGGTAAGGCTTGTTAAATCCTGTTGAATTACAATATTTGTTATTCAAAGGATACTGTTAAGAAAACAACAAGACAATGCATAGACTGGGAGAAAATGTTTGCTACTAATATATTCTGTAAAAGAATTTTATCCAGAATTTAAAAATAATACCTAAAACTCAACAGCATGAAAACAAATGATGCATTTTAAAAATATAATACCTAATTATAAAGACACTTTATCAAAAAATAGAAATGGCAAATGTACCAAACATGGCACATGAAATGATGCTCAATATTAGTAAATGTTATTAAAGTAAAACCTAGTTAAGACCATAAATACTTAACACTATACACTATTAAAATCATTTTAAAAAATTTTTAATGACAATATGTCATACTAAGGAGGATGTAGGGAAGGCAACGGCAACCCACTCCAGTACTCTTGCCTGGAAAATCCCATGGGTGGAGGAGTCTGGCAGGCTGCAGTCCATGGGGTCGTGAAGAGTCGGACACGACTGAGCAACTTCACTTTCACTTTTCACTTTCATGCATTGGAGAAGGAAATGGCAACCCACTCCAGTGTTCTTGCCTGGAGAATCCCAGGGACTGGGGAGTCTGGTGGGCTGCCGTCTATGGGGTTGCAGAGAGTCGGACATGACTGAAGCGACTTAGCAGCAGCAGCAGCAGCAGCAGCAGCAGCAGCAGCAAGGAGGATGTAGAGCAACAGACATTATTATTCAACTATGGCAGAAATGCAAACATGGTAAAGCTATTTTGGGAATGATAAGGCAGTATATTATAAAATAAAACATACATTTATTACTTAGTCTACTTATTCCTTGTTTTTACTCAAATGAATTTAAATTTTATCTTCACATAAAAGCCTGTATGTGCACTGTCATAACTGCTTTATTCATAACTGTAAAAAACTGGAAGCAACAAGGTATTTTTAAACAGGAGAATGAAGAAACAGACTGTGGTTCATCCATACAATGGAATAGCAGTCAAGAATAAAACAAAAGTAATTATTTATTTATGCAGCAACATGAATGAATTTCGAATGGATTTGGCTAAAAGAAAGATGCCAAACCCTCAGCTAATGACTTATGGGTACAGAAAAAAATGAAAGCCAGGCTCCCACGCCAATTAGTTGGATGACTGGTGAAGGATTATTTTCACTCCAGGGCTGTCCTGTAGGATTAATCAGAGGCTGATTGCTTGTCCTTGCTGGGATCTTCCCTTTTCCCCTTCCTGACTCCTCTGTTCACACATAGATTTGCCCCTGAGAAAACTTTTTAAATAAGCCACATGCATGCACATCCTTGTCCTAGGTCTGCTTCTGAGGAACTCAAACTAAGACAAAAATGAAATGAATTTAGAAACTCTCTCTAAAATCTCCTTACTGTTTTACTAAACAAAATTTCTATAATATATACAGCATTGTTGTTTTGATCTTATAACTGTAATACAACAATTAAGTAGATGCTTCAGTCATGTTCAACTCTTTTCAATGCTGTGGACTGTAGCCTGCCAGGTTCCTCTGTCCGTGGGATTCTCCAGGCAAGAATCCTAGAGTGGGTTATCATGCCTCCTCCAGGGGATCTTCCCGACCCAGCAATTGAACCCATATCTCTTATGTCTCCTGCAGTGGCAGGAGAGTTGTTTACCATTAACACCACCTGGGAAGCTCCAAGCTTTATTTAGTACACTTAGCATATTCCTTGGGGGGAAAGTAATTCCTTTAATGTAAAAAAAACCAAAAAACAAAAAACAAAAAAAAAACATTATTTATTTTAAAGCTGTTAGCAAATAGAGACAGAGAGTAATTTTTTAAATTTTAAAACAACTAACTCTGTTTTTGAATTTAATAACACTGAGTACACAACTAATGACTCTCAAACTTGTGTGGAAAAAATTTTAAAGTTTTTGCAACACTTCAATATAAATTCCTAAATTCTGAAGCAGTAGATATCCAGGTGGAGAAAACCACTAGACCATTCAGGTATGACCTAAATCAAATCCCTTATGACTATACAGTGGAAGTGAGAAATAGATTTAAGGGACTAGATCTGATAGACAGAGTGCTTGATGAACTATCAATGGAAGTATGTGATATTGTACAGGTGGAATCAAGACAATCCCCAAGAAAAATAAATGCAAAAAGGCAAAATGGCTGTCTGAGGAGGCCTTAAAAATAGCTGTGAAAAGAAGAGAAGCAGAAAGCAAAGGAGAAAAGGAAAGATAAACCCGTTTGAATGCAGAGTTCCAAAGAATAGCAAGGAGAGATAAGAAAGCTTTCCTCAGCAATCAATGCAAAGAAATACAGAAAAATAATAGATTGGGAAAGACTAGAGATCTCTTCAAGAAAATTAGAGATACCAAGGGAACATTTCATGCAAACATGGGCTCGATAAAGGACAGAAATAGTAGGGACCTAAAAGAGGCAGAAGACATTAAGAAGAGGTGGCAAGAATACACAGAAGAACTGTACAAAAAAGAGCTTCACGACCCAGATAATCACGATGGTATGATCACTCATCTAGAGCCAGACATCCTGGAATGTGAAGTCAAGTGGGCCTTAGAAAGCATCAATACAAGCAAAACTAGTGGAGGTGATGGAATTCCAGTGGAGCTGTTTCAAATCCTGAAAGATGATGCTGTGCAAGTGCTGCACTCAATATGCCAGCAAATCTGGGAAACTCAGCAGTGGCCACAGAACTGGAAAAGGTCAGTTTTCATTTCAATCCCAAAGAAAGGCAATGCCAAAGAATGCTCAAACTACCACACAATTGCACTCATCTCACACGCTAGTAAAGTAATGCTCAGAATTCTCCAAGTCAGGCTTCAGCAATACATGAACCGTGAAATTCCAGATGTTCAAGCTGAATTTAGAAAAGGAAGAGGAACCAGAGATCAAATTGCCAACATCCACTGGATCATGGAAAAAGCAAGAGATTTCCAGAAAAACATCTATTTCTGCTTTCTTGCCTATGCCAAAGCCTTTGACTGTGTAGATCACAATAAACTATGAACAATTCTGAAAGATATGGGAATACCAGACCACCTGACCTGCCTCTTGAGAAATCTGTATGCAGGTCAGGAAGCAACAGTTAGAACTGGACATGGAACAACAGACTGGTTCCAAACAGGAAAAGGAGTCCGTTAAGGCTGTATATTGTCACCCTGCTTATTTAACTTATATGCAGAGTACATCACGAGAAATGCTGGGCTGAATGAAGCACAAGCTGGAATCAAGATTGCCAGGAGAAATGTCAATAATCTCAGATATGCAGATGACACTATCCTTATGGCAGAAAGTGAAGAAGAATTAAGAGCCTCTTGATGAAAGTGAAAGAGGAGAGTGAAAATGTTGGCTTAAAGCTCAACATTCAGAAAACGAAGATCATGGCATCTGGTCCCATCACTTCATGGCTAATAGATGGGGAAACAATGGCTGACTTTATTTTTCTGGTCTCCAAAATCTCTGCAGATGGTGATTGCAGCCATGAAATTAAAAGACGCTTACTCCTTGGAAGGAAAGTTATGACCAACCTAGACAGCATATTAAAAACCAGAGACTTTACTTTGTCAACAAAGGTCCATCTAGTCAAGGCTATGGTTTTTCCAGTGTTCATATATGGATGTGAGAGTTGGACTATAAAGAAAGCTGAGCACTGAAGAATAGATGCTTTTGAACTGTGGTGTTGGAAAAGACTCTTGAGAGTCTCTTGGACTGCAAGGAGATCCAACCAGTTCATCCTAATGGAGATCAGTCCTGGGTGTTCATTGCAAGTACTGATGCTAAAGCTGAAACTCCAATACTTTGGCCACCTCATGCAAAGAGCTGACTCATTTGATAAGATCCTGATGCTGGGAAAGATTGAGGGCAGGAGGAGAAGGGGATGACAGAGGATGAGATGGCTGGATTGCATCACCAACTCAATGGACATGGGTTTGGGTGGACTCCGGGAGTTGGTGATGGACAGGGAGGCCTAGTGTGTTGTGGTTCATGGGGTCGCAAAGAGTCGGACACAACTGAATGACTGAACTGAAATGAACTGAGATATCCTAACTTGTGTGCAATACAATAAGGTTATGAATACCAATAAAAATATGTGAAATTTAGTCAAGAAGCAATTATTTTAAAAAAAAGAGTTTCCACAAACTACCCACTTTACTTAGTTTTATTTTCTCTAACTTTGCTTTAAATAATCATCTAAAACTGAAAGTGGGTCTGTCTGTTCGCCACTCAAGCACCAGGTTGGTGCAAAGGAAAGTTTGATTTATTCTGGATGTCAGCAATGTTGAGGGGAAAGGGTGAACACCTATCCAAAGGCTGATTTTCCCCAGCTCCTCCACTGACAGTCAGTGGGAAAGAGCTTCTATAGGCTGAGGGAGGGGGCTCCATGCAGAAACAGCCAGTGGGCTCTCAACAGTCATCTTGAAACCGACCGTCGGTGGTCTGACCAGTGTCACATCGGTTGTTTTAAGTACAGTTAATATTCAGATCCCTGGTGGGTTTATTTCCATTTCTTTTAGGCCAATTCTAAGAATTGTGGCAGTTTATGTTGTGGCCTGGGCTTCCTGATAGCTCAGCTAGTAAAAAATCCACCTGAAATGCTGGTTCAGTTCCTGGGTTGAGAAGATCCCCTGGAGAAGGGATAAGCTAGCCACTCCAGTATTCGTGGGCTTCCCTGCTCAGTCAGTAAAGAATCTTCTTGCAATGCGGGCAATCTGGGTTTGATCCCTGGGCCTGGGAAGATCCTCTGGAGAAAGGAATGGCAATCCACTCCAGTATTCCTGCCTGGAGAATTCCACGGACAGAGGAGCCTGGTGGGCTTCATGGGTTCACAAAGTTGGAGACAACTGAGTGACGACTGAGTGACTAAGCATAGCACAGCACAAGTCGTAGATAGAGTCTGGTCACCACGTTGTTAGCTTAATTCACCTGGTGGAGGTTTCAGTATCTAAAAGACAGCCCACAGGCTATGGCTCAAAATATTATCTATAGCCCTTGAGAATGAATTAAACATCTTTCACACTGCTTACTGACTAGATCATTGTTATTTGGTCTCCTTTGACTGTTTTCCCTCGTTTCTGCATGTTTTCACTTCTCTGGTTAAACTTATTCTTTGGCTAAGATTTTCCAGAGAGAAAAGGCAGGGAAAGGACATGGGGGATAAGGACCATGGGCTCTTTTTCACAACTATAATTCATATTAATCTATTTTTAAGAATAATTATTAATGCTTAATTTATAAAATAATTTATACATAAATTGATTTGTTAAATATTTAGGCTGTTTAAATATGGAGTGTATTAAAATATTTTAGATAATGTGATAAAGATTATAACATTCAGTTTACAGCAAATAAGCAATAACCATAATTTGATGGTATAGGAAGAGATGATTATTGGTGTAAAATTTAGGCACTTTGTTTTTCAACATGTCACAATGAGTAAAAATATAAATTCAGAGTTTGAAGCAAGAATCTCATTCAGCTGGCCTTGTATAGAAGTGTATCATCTGTATTCATATCACATGCCACCACTGATTTTTGTGTATTCTACTGATAAGACTCTAAATACATCTGTGCTGCCAATTTAATTACTCTTCAGTTAACACTATTGTCATACCAAGTAAGAGAACCCATACAGTTATCTGTATGAGTTGAAAAAACTTTGTTTCTTAGGAATTTTGAAAGGATGAAATCTTGACACTGTTGTCAACCTGAAAACTCAGAACCACAAGTTATGGCAAATTTTGAATGACTATCATGCTCTTACTTTTTATTTTGCATAAATTATCTGCCTGGACTGCCACTGATTTCAATTATGCTACCCTTAAGTCTTGAACCACCATTACTATTTTTAGAACATAACTTAGCAGTTATTATTATATTAAAATTTAATATATTTAAAGTACAATCAATTTAGTATACATGATTTCATAATTTATGCAATGAGATAAATAACATCATTTATATTGATTTATCCAGACACTTCTTTATAATACATTGCATTCAAAGTGCTGATTCGTGACTTCTGGAGTGGTTTTCCAAATTCATATGAATTTTTTTTTTAGGTCATTAATGTTTCTCTCTGTTACATGGTAACCAAAAAATAATGTTTTAATATTGCAAATCATAAATCACTCACTTTTTAGTAATAAAAACAAAACCGTAAATGCTCTGTGGCTCCAAATTGAACTGTTGTAATCTTCCTGAGGTTTGAGCGGCAGTGAAGAGGGTCAGGGGAAGCACAAAGTTCAAAGCCAAGCCTCACAAGGAAATAAGCATGAGATTTCCAGGCAGATTCTTTAAGAGGTACTTTGTTTCCCAGAGGAACAAAAGTATGTCAGCCGGAAATGGGACACTTTCTGGGATTAAGAATAAAAGGAAACTAAGCAGAGAACTTCTGCAAGGCTGAAAGGATAAATGGATCATTATTAGCAAACAACAAAAAGTGACTTGCTGTTCTGTTTTGCTTGGCTCCTTACTCTCTCCATCAAGCTCTTACTAGGCTGTCCTAGCTCTATTTATTAAAATAAAACATTCATTTCATGAAATTATTCCAATACTGAAGGGATTCATTATAACTTACCAGTACAAGGTACTCTAAGCACAGACATTTAAGGTTTAACTTGAGAATAATCTCCATATCCTAATGTGAGAAAGAATTTTGCCACCTCAAATCCTCTTTCTCAAAATAAAGCCAAAGAATCCATGACCCAAAGTGGTGCCCGACTTCATTCCCCTTGGGATACAATTATCTCAAAGACTAGTTTTAGACCTTGTGCTGAACTAAAAAGTGAAATTGGAATGTATATATAACAACCAAGTAATGTTGCAGAAGAGACTGCTCCTGTCCATCACAGATCCCGTTAGTGGTGTGATGATTAGTCTCAGGTAGCAATTTGACTATACAATAGTACCAAGTTGTTTTATTAAATGCTAATGAAGATGTTACAATAAACTGTGGAAAATTCTGAGAGAAATGGGAATACCAGACCATCTGACTGGCCTCTTGAGAAACCTATATACAGGTCAGGAAGCAACAGTTAGAACTGGACATGGAACAACAGACTGTTTCCAAAGAGGAAAAGGAGTACGTCAAGGCTGTATATTGTCACTCTGCTTATTTAACTTATATGCAGAGTACATCATGAGAAACGCTGGGCTAGAGGAACCACAAGCTGGAACCAAGATTGCTGGGAGAAATATCAATAACCTCAGATATGCAGATGACACCACCCTTATGGCAGAAAGTGAAGAGGAACTAAAGAGCCTCTTGATGAAAGTGAAAGGGGAGAGTGAAAAAGTTGGCTTAAAGCTCAACATTCAGAAAACGAAGATCATGGCATCTGGTCCCATTTCACCGGAAATAGACGGGGAAACAGTGGAAACAGTGTCAGACTTTGTTTTGGGGGGCTCTAAAATCACTGTAGATGGTGACTGCAGCCATGAAATTAAAAGATGTTCAATCCTTGGAAGAAAAGTTATGACAAACCTAGATAGCATATTGAAAAGCAGAGACATTACTTTGCCAACAAATGTCCATCTCGTCAAGGCTATGGTTTTTCCTGTGGTCATGTATGGATGTGAGAGTTGGACTGTGAAGAAAGCTGAGCACTGAAAAATTGATGCTTTTGAACTGTGGTGTTGGAGAAGACTGTTGAGAGTCCCTTGGACTGCAAGGAGATCCAACCAGTCCATTCTGAAGGAGATCAGCCCTGGGATTTCTTTGGAAGGAATGATGCTAAAGCTGAAACTCCAGTACTTTGGCCACCTCATGTGAAGGGTTGACTCATTGGAAAAGACTGTGATGCTGGGAGGGATTGGGGGCAGGAGGAAAAGGTGAGGACAGAGGATGAGATGGCTGGATGACATCACTGACTCAATGGCCATGAGTTTGAGTGAACTCCGGGAGATGGTGATGGACAGGGAGGCCTGGCATGCTGCGATTCATGGGGTCACAAAGAGTCGGACACGATTGAGCGATTGAACTGAACTTAACTGAACTGAATGAAGATGTTGTATTTTGTATATGTGCTTAACTTGGGTTGACTTTAAGTAAAGGAGATTACCCTTGATTGATAAGGTGGGCCTCACCCATCAATTGAAGGTCTTAAGAGCAAAACACTTTTCCCTGAGAAGAAATTACGTTTCAGTACCACAGTATCAAAGACTGACCAAGTTTCCAGTTTGTCCCACTGGTCCGTCCTACAAATTTTGGACTCACTGACTCCCACAATTGTGCAAGCCAATTCTTTAAAATCTCACTCTCTCCCTCTGTCTGTATATATGAGTGCATTTTTATATAATCTATTCTTGGTTACATTTCTCTGGAAGCCATGGCTAATACAGATAATTACTTAAAGTGTGAAAGAATTTTATATGTTAACTATAAAAAAGCAGATTGTAAAAAATAATCATTAAATATTCTCTTTTTCTATGTCTGTAAGTAACCTAAACACTATAGATACAATTTATCTCAAAACACAAATATTGTGGACAGAAATTCTTTTGTACTAGTCTCAGTATACAAGCACACATAGCACAATACACAAGTACATATAGTTTGTGTGCAGGATTAGCACATATACACACCCAAGGCTCTTATTTTCTCTCTAGAATTTGTTTAATGTTATTGGCCATTGCGAGCTCTCTGAACACATTTCAATGCAGCTGAGTAATTTGGTCCATATAAGGAACTGAGAATGGATAACAACTGACATTTTAAAGAAACGTAGGAGAAAATGAATTCTCAGAGATGATAAGGCAGCTGTGCCTAAGATGTCCAAGTAGCTTTCCCATGTAACATTGGCAGTAATGAATGGTACATAATACCAGTTCTAGATGAAGGACTGCTCAACACATTCAAAAGAACAGAAAAGTCAAAGAAGCCTGGAAATGTTTAGCATCACTACATGTCATAAAAGCAAGATGATAGAATAAAGAGCATACAGAGTATATCACCATTGCCTGTTTTACTTTATTTGCTTTTATCTTTACTTTTAAACAATAATCTTAGTCCTGAAAGGCACCTAGTAAAATTGTTTTCTCTTATTTTGTCTTAAGATAAGATTTCACCTAGATATAATCTCTACTTTATTTTTGTATATAAAGAGCAAAAAACATTCACATGTTTCTTTCATTCCGTCTGTGTTTAATATTTGCATCTTGTCTAGATTATTTTTCAGTGGTTTTCATAGTGTGGTCAATGGATTCCTGCGTATCTCTGAGATGTTTTCAGGGTTCCATAAAGTCAAAATTTATCAAAACACTATGATGTTATTGCTTTTTTGTGCTGGATGTACTGAAGTTGGAAAGGAATTGGTGAAGGAAAAGGGCACGAATTGTGACTGTTAACAAACTATAGTAGGATATATTTTTATTTTTCACTTTACCATATTCTCTTGAAAAAAAAAACAATAAAGTTTACTTAGGAAGGCCCTGATCAAGCAGTAAAATTTATAAATTATACTAAATCTGAATTCCTACATATGTGTCTTTTTAAAATTCTTTATAATGAAATAGAAAGTACCTTAAAGTACACCTCTGTCAGGTATGGAAATATGAACATTATCTTTAGGTACAAAATTATGAGAGTTTTTTGGTGGAAAAGCATATGTACATATGAGTTGCTAGGTGAAAGAACAGCTTCTTTTAATTCTTCCTTAAAAGAATGGGCAGTAAACAACGGTTATTCAGATCTGAGTATTTGGCAGAATATCTCCCCACAAAAGAACAAACTAAGCCTGTCACTTCAAGAAGTTAACTGGCCTTAACTGAATCATTGCTAATTGTAAAATCTGATCTTTTAAGAGAAAGTTAGCTTTCAAAACCTTGTACCTGTCACCCTGAGACTAACAGCTTGCCAACACTTAGAGAATTTTCTGATTAAATTGGTAGTGGTATCAGAGAGTAATTTTCCACATTCTGTATTAATACATGACCATATTTGGAAGATATGCATGACTGTGAACCATTGTTTCTCAAATTATCAATGATGTTTCTTTCATATAAAAAATCATGTAATCCAGGTAATCAGTATACACGTACTCATGTATATAATACAATGAAAGGAAGATCAGCACATTTTAATATAACACTTTCTTGATATGACTTAGGGTTCTACTATAACTGTTGGTATGATACAAAGTAGCAGATATTTACACTCTTCTGAAAAGTCTATTAAAATATCTCTCACTTTTTCAGCTTACATTCAAGTATTCTCTCAACTCTTTTCCAGCAATTCAAACCTTTTTCAACTACATATTTTTTCTTAAACTTCAACCAACACAAAAGTTGGTCTTTGTTCATGTTCTCCAAATTCCTGTCCTTGGGTTCTTTATTTTTCTTTATTTTTAAAATAATTTTATTTATGTATTTGGTTTTGGTTGTGCTGGGTCTTCATTGCTGCATGGGCTCTTCTCTAGTTGTGACGAGCAGGGGCTAATCTTTAGTTATAGTGTGCAGGCTTCTCACTGCGGTGGCTCATTGTTGAGTGCTTTGCATTGTCGTGGAGCATGGATTCTAGTGCATGCAGGCTTCAGAAGCTGTTCTTTCTGAGCTCTATAGCACAGGCTTGACAACTGTGGCACCGGGGCTTAGCTGCTCTGCAGCATGTGGGATCTTCCTGGATCAGGGATTGGACCCATGTCTCCTGCATAGGCAGATGGTTTCTTTATTTTTAGCATATATCTTTTTCCTTGTTGACTTCAGGAACACCTATAATTTTAATTTCTATTCTGGTAACTCCCAAAACTGTATTTCCAATGAATTTCTCTCTTTGAGACAGATTCATTTAATCAAGTGCTTGCTGAAAATTCATCCATTTAATCAGTTGCTGCCATATAAAAATCACAAATTTAGCAAGCTCGAAATCATCTTTGCCACTCTTTCCTCAAGACCAACTCTGCCTTCTGTCACCCATATTCCTTTTCCAGGGAGTGACTTCTACATCAACCTGTTTACTCAAGAGGAAAACTCTTAAACCCTCCTTTATATTAGCAAACCCTCCCAGCAAAACTCCACCCACCCCATAATTTTATTCCCTTGACAACAATTAGTTCCATCTCATAAAAATATCTTGAACAACATTCTCTTCAGCTCCACAGAATTGCCTTTATTTCTCACCTGGACAATCAAATAAAGACTAAATGTTTTCCCTGACTCTAAAAGCATAACTTCTACTCCATCCTTCACACTGCTGCCAAAGTGATCCTAAAAATGCAAATCGGATCATATCACATCCTTGATTATATTTCTTAAATGGCCTAGAGTCACCCTGATAGACAGACATGTCAGTTTGACATGGCAGTTTTTGTCCACTGAAATGATCATGAGAAAAGTAAAACAAAATACAAAACCCACTCATGTATGGAAAAGAACAAGCAAAGCACAGGCAGAAGAGATTTTTACACACACACACACACACTATTGTATGCATGTATTCAAGTGCATTATGTACATACATTGGAAGCTATGTAATGTTAAAACAGCCTGAAAATATCTGCTGGCTAGGTAACACTAGTCTGAAGTTGTGAGAGTGTTTGCCTGCTCTGGAGTCAGAATAATGCCAACACAAACCAGCAAACACTGATGTGATCTGCTCCTGCTGTCAGCCAAATCACAGACCTTATAACTAATGTATGTTACAGATACTGCTGGCTACATACTTTCTTCAATCAGCCTCAGGTTTAAGAAAATAAAAAACAAAAAAAAACAGCACCAATGGCATTCTTAAGACTTATAAGGAAATATGAACTCTATAATAAAAACTCCATGGGAGAAAAGAGTATTTTGTAGTCTATACCCAACACATACCCTCGCACCTACCATAGTTCAGGAATTCCATAGATCTTGAAGAAGAGAAAAAATCCTTTAAATAATGCATTCCTGAAGGACTTGAAATCTTCCAAAGTACCTTCTATTAACTTGACTCTTGGCTATTTATTTCTCACAAACGAATGATAACCTAAAAAAGTACCAACATACCAACAAACTCTGTAGTCATTTTTGTACTTATTCCCCACTTGGATAGTAGTCATGTCTGAGAGGATATAATATGAAGTTTCTAGTACCGTGAAAGCAAATTTATCAGATTCACAGCAAGATATTGCAAGAAATTTACTCTATACAGATATAAAACCTAAAAGATACAGAAAAATGAAGCAAAACAAGAAGTGAGCTTAAGAACATCGGTCCTTAGAGAATTTTTGTTGCTTGTTTGTTGATTGTTTGGTTTTAAATCACAGACTTAAAATCAGACTTTCACCAAAGGAAAGCTTCAGCCATCAGACCCATAGTGAAACTTCAGAATTTTTTTTTTTTTTTTTTAATGATCGAACTGAAGTGGAACCAAGTTTACCAAATATTGCTTCCTAAGGACATTTTTTTACTTGAAAAATAAATGTTTAATTTTATAAATATTTGCATTGCTAAAAACTTATCATGTTTCACACAATAAGGCATCATCTGCAACATACAACTACAGAAAGACTGTTTTTCACTTTAATCATGGGATTCTGTATTAGGCTCTGTCATAACAGTGTTAGATATCATTTTCCCCAGTTTTGTGCACTAGTTTGTTCTCCTATTATTGGCATATTTCCTCTGCATGATTATTTCTCTAACTTCCATGGGTCCCTTTAAGCCCTTGCTAAGAAAGTTTCATGTGATTATTTTTTTTTTTCATCTGAATGGTCTGGTTTTAGCATTCCATGCTATATGATTTTATAACTAACTTAGAATTCACTGAATGATTGTTCTGTTTGCCTAGTTTTACTTAGTTTTTAAAAGTAAAATTTGGCAAGAAAATTTTTAGACACGACTAGGAGCTTCCAAAGTGTCTCAGTGATGGAGTTGTCACATTTTTCTTATTGATCATATCTGTCTGTCAGTTCTACAGAAGTGTCAAGACATTTTCTTCAGGGTAAACAGTTAAATTTTAAATCTAGGAAAAAAAAAACATTAAATCTTTTTGGAAAAAAGAAAAGTTAATGGAAAGTATTCTTAGATACTTTTAAAAGAATTTCCCACCTTCTCACCTCAGTGATAATGTCTGCTTACCTTCAAATTGACTGTTTTCTCTGAAGACAAATATTTTTGCTATTTTGCTTACTATTCACTTTTAGACTTTGAACTGATTTTAACTAGTGCATCTGACCTTGATTAGTATGATACTCTGCCTTGTTATTCTTTTCCTCTGTTAGATAAACTTTGCCTCAGAATTTAGAAAATACAGTACCTAAGTAGGATAACTGTCGGGAAGTTCATGACTTAGCAATATTTCAACCTGATTATTGGAGATATTTCCAACATATGTCATGTGAAAAAAAGTCCTTACTTTTTGTGTGTATCCTTTAGTTTTGAGAATATTAAAAGATCTTGTTCAAGCATCTACTACACCTGTCATTTAAGAAGAAAAATGCAGAGAGGTGAAGCTGAAAATATCACATTATTTATTTGCAAGTCTTCAACCCCATGTCCAGTGCAGAAATCCCTAGACTTATGAGCTAATTTATTCCATATATCAGCTACAAAAGATCCTTTCATTCTTTTGGCTTAAAGCTTTAAATTAGAAGTAGGCTCTCTTTCTCCTGGCTTTTCATGACCATATCTTATTTTTGGTGATCAAAAGAGCTAAGTAAAGATCCATCACAGAAACAGCTTCTTCATTGCCTATGTTTTTCTGTAAGCATTGCAAGCATATTTAAAATATGTTCTATATGAATAAATCTATTTCCCCTCCCCCTCCCTAGATTAGTTAGAATCAGCTGACACAACACTGCAGTTCTTGATTCTTTCCTAGATCCTCAGCTCTCCAGCAAATGACCAAGTAGAAGGAGCACTAAAATGAAACCTTAAACATTCAATTAATGTAATTTATAAAAATTTTATACTGTCCATTTCATAGGTTGTAGAAGAAGGCAATTAGCCAAATCCTAACCTCTACCTTAGGAATTAAGGGATCAGACTGATTGACATATCTGTCATTTCACATCCTCCCTTCCTTGATGAATTTTATTTCCTAAGATAACCCTTAATAAAATACACACTGAAGCAAAAATAATTTCAACATGTGAGCTGCTATGATTATAAAACAACAATTCCTGAGACATTTGGTTGCTCAGATGACATCTGTGTATGTTCAGTAATTTATACATTTGAGTCATAGAACCAAGATGTATAAAAAAAGAGTTGGTTTGGTGCCTTAAATATTTCCTTCTAATACTTTTACCATTTGTAAAGCCATTTTTATCAGTTTGTGAAGCTGCCCTAGATGATATTCTTCCTATAGTATCAATTTTCCCTCAATTTGTTAAGAAATCAATTCTTTGTATAAGTCATTGCTGGGTCTTGATTACATCATCCTGACATATGAATTACATCGATTCTATCAGTGACAACAAATATTTCATTCAATATTACCTGCATTTATATACCATTTAGTATAATTTTCTCTGATAACCTATCACGATGACTCAAAACAAGGTTTTCATTCATTTTGAAAAGAAATCACAACCTGTAGTAAAATTTTAAAAATCTTGTGTTTATATGATTTATTGTCATTCTTTCTATGAACATTTTGTATACAAAGCAGTTTATTTTGGACCAATGATTTTGCACTCAAGATTGCTTATGGTGAGCAGTTTTTCGAGGATTTAGACACATTTTGTTTACTCCTCATATACAAAACAGGATTTTCTTTTTATTTTCCCCTTTTCTTCCACTATTACAGATACCACTGTTTACAAAACAACATTAAAAAATAATCTAAAGTTGTATTTTGGGGTGTAGAGTGGTGGTGTTTAAAGGAAAGGGATGATGTACTAGAAAACCCTCATGGTCTCTCATTATCATTTCCCCAAATGCTTCTCCTGCTGTGTAAATTTCTGTCTCATTGCCTAGGTTTACTATTCCTGTTCAATTTACTCAACCTATTTGAGAAAACATACCTGGTCAAACATAATAAAGAAAGTGTAAGGGAAAAAAGCTGGCCAATCCTTTGGGTCCTCAAGATGAATAATTCAAAAAGAAAGATATTAAAAAGTAAACAATGGACTGAGATTTGTCCTGAATTATTTTCTATGTTCAGAGACTTTAGTAAGTAATAACAATGTCTCTGCACTTAAAAGAAGTTCTACTATTTTGTTGGGAAATTTGCCATCATAAAATACTCTGTTATCCTAAACTAACTTACAGAAGAATATTTAAAGTAAAGACTTTGCAACTGAAAAATTGATTGCATGTCTTTTATATTTGCAATTCAAAACATGTTCATCTATATCTGAGAAGGAAATGGCAACCCACTCCAGTACTCTTGCTTGGAAAATTTCATGGACTGAGGAGCCTGGTAGGCTACAGTCCATGGGGTAGCAAAGAGTCGGACATGACTGAGCGGCTTCAGTTTCAGTTTCAATCTACACCTAACATTAAGGTAGAAATACAATTTTCTTAAGAGCATTATCATGAAAAAAAAAAAGACATTCCATTGTTCACATTTTGTTACCCTCCTCAGTCTCCTTTCCCCATCCCTCCACATCCAGACTAATTTATAAGACAGTCCATCCTAAAGGAAATCAGTCCTGAATATTCATTGGAAAGACTGATGCTGAAGCTGAAACTCCGATACTTGATACTTCAGGGTCGCAAAGAGTCGGACACGACTGAGTGACTTTCGGTTTCTTTAGATTTAACGCTTTCTTTAAATTGATCACATGCTGCATGATAACTGAGGAGCATGCTACCTATACAGCATTCTTTCAAGTACAATGGTTAAGCAGTTTCATCAAAGATTAGGCACATTGCCAAATTATGATCACCTTTTAAAAATCAAGAGAGTTGAATTAATTGCATTAAATACAGTGATTGTAAGCAAGATACATATAAGAAATGATAGATAATTTATACTAATAATCAAGAAGCACTCAGAATTCAACTCAATTTTTTCTCAAATAAAAGTTCTCAGAAAAACTTTTAAAATAGTTTTAGGTGACTTCCCAGGTGGCTCAGTGGTAAAGAATCTGCCTGCCAATGCAGGAGCAGCATGGAGATGCAAGTTCAATCCCTGGGTCTGGAAGATACCCTGGAGGAGGAAATGGCAACCCACTCCAGTATTCTTGTCTAAAAACTTCCATGGACAGAAGAACCTGGCAGGCTACAGTCCACGGGGTCCCAAAGAGTTGGACATGACTGAGCAACTGTGCACACAGGCACACATTACAGATAAGTAGATTGTATTACAGATAAGTAGATTGTACTACTTTGTACTGAATCTCAAGGATATGGAAATATAGAAAAACAGTTCCACATTTATCACACTTAGGTAGTGGCCCAGAAACACCTAGAATATTCCTTTTCTGCTTTTGTTCTGAAGGTAGAATAGCCATACCACACCCTTTACAATCTCTGAAATAACGTACAAAGCAGTTATTTATAAAATCACTGATTTCCAAAGACAATGAATCACGTGATAGTTTTGCCTTGGGAACATGGTGGAATGTTGATGGAACCATGTATCTGTGGAAATTATGTTAGTATCTGAGAATATAAAAGAGATAAAATATGATGAACAAAGGTTGCTTTGCTATTAAATAATTCCATTCTAGATTAAATTTTTTCCATTTCATAAAATACCAGATGATTTTAACATATCTATCCTCATTTTATATCTTATAAAGTGGAATCATCGAATTTCTATATAGTTTAAGAGTTAGAACAACTAGATTATTTTGTGCTTAAGTTTCATTTCTATATTTGCTTTTTGTCCTCCTTTACTCCAGCATCATTCCCTCTTCTCTGCATTAGAGACAAAAATTTGCAAGAGTGAAATGAATTTGAAAGACTGTCTTCATATATTTTTCAATCACCTTAGGCTAAAGTTGTCTTGTTTTGTTTTTTAAGGGGAAACATTTTTTTTTCTCAAAAGACTAGGAAAAAGCAAGATCATAACATATCCCTCTGCCAGATTGTATCTGAGTTTCATAGTATCAGTGATAATATAAAAAAGAAGTCTGTTCATCATTCTGGTTTTCTTTATTTGCCTCATCTATGCTGTCCACTATATCAACTGTTGGAACTTTTCAGTAAATGTGCAAGTTGTAAAGCTTTTGCTATTTCCCATGCCTCTGGAATGTAAGAGTTAGGTTTTAAATATTCAGTGCTTGAAATGCCAAAATGTGTTGCTGGGAGAGGTTATATAATCTCTTTTGCTGGAGACCTTTAAGAACAGAATAGATACCTCTCACCCATGTAACTGTGCCGAGAGGCAAGGAAAGCCAGTAACCGACCTCCAGCAACTGAGATAGTTTTAAGCTCTATGATTTACGAAATGGATGTGCAGGATTTCAGAGAAGTAGGTAGACATACCATCTAGCAGATTTTTACACAGTTATAAAATTTATAAAATTTGTCTACCCTATATAGTGCATTTAAGGAATATATTTTAATGATTGTGAAAGACTTCATTTCCATTTGTTAAATTGATTAGTCAAGTAATAATAATTAAATATCATAATTATGTGTGGTAAGATGAAAAATATCCCTGCAAAAGACATGCAAATCAAGTCCCTGAAACTTTTAAAAAATAAATACCATTATTAATACTTTACATGTATAATATGCATTTTATTCATTTTATTTAGTTTTTTAAAAATTATTTTAAAGTATTTTAAACTTTTATTTCCTATTGGAGTATAGCTGATTAGCAATGTTGTGATAGTTAAAGATACACAGCAAAGAGATTCAGACATATATATACATGGATCCATTCTCCCGCAAACTCCCCTTCCATCCAGGCTGCCACATAATGTCGAGCATAGTTTCCTGTGCTATAAAGTAGCTCCTTGTTGGTTACCCGTTTAAAATACAGCAGTGTGTACATGCTGCTGCTGCTAAGTCGCTTCAGTCGTGTCTGACTCTGTGCGACCCCACAGACGGCAGCCCACCAGGCTCCCCTGTCCCTGGGATTCTCCAGGCAAGAACACTGGAGTGGGTTGCGATTTCCTTCTCCAATGCATGAAAGTGAAAAGTGAAAGTGAAGTTGTTCAGTCATGTCTGACTCTTAGCGACCCCATGGACTGCAGCCCACCAGGCTCCTCCATCCATGGGATTTTCCAGGCAAGAGTACTGGAGTGGGGTGCCATTGCCATAGTGGTCTCAAACTCCCTAACTATACTTTCCCCCATCTTTGCCCCATGGCAACCATAAGTTTGTTCTCGAAGTCTATGAGACTCTGTTTCGTAAATAAGTTCATTTGCATCACTTATTTTTAGATTCTGAATATAAGGGCAAATCCCTGGAACTTGTGATTGTTAATGTTATTTGGAAAAAGGAACTTTGCAGATGTGAATAAATTAATGATTTTTAAGTGATATAGTCCTGGATTATTAGGGTGAGCAATTTCTTTACAATATTGTGATGGTTTTTGCCATACATGAACATGAATCAGACTTAGGTATACACATGTCCCCTCCCTCTTGAACTCCCTTCTCACACCTTTAGGTTGTCACAGAGCACTGGCTTTGGGGTCCTTGCATCATACATTGAACTCCCACTGGCTACCTATTTTACATATGGTAATGTATATATTTCAATGCTATTCTCTCAATCCAATCACAAATTTCCTTAAAACAGAAAGGCAGTAGAGACTGGAGATAGATTGCTGCTTGTTGTTTTAGTTGCTCAGTCATGTCTGATAGACCACCAGGTTCCTCTGTCCATGGGATTTCCCAGGCAAGAATATTGGAGTGGGGTGCCATTTCCTTCTTCAGGGGAATCTTCCCAACCCAGGAATATGACTGGTGTCTCCTGCATTAGCAGGGAAGCTCTTTTACCAATGAGCTACCTGGGAAGCCCCCAGTATAGTTTACACTGTAAAGATATTAAATTGATAATTGTAGATAGGTAAACGAGGAGAAAACACATAGATGGCGGAGAAGACAATATGCAGACAAAGGCAGAGATTATAGAGGTTCGGCCACATGCCAAAGAAAGCCCAGCATCCGCCACTGCCAGAAGCTGGGAGAAGCCAAGAACAGATTCACTCCCAGTGAGAGTGAGGGCCTGCCAGGTTTAGGACTTCTAGCTCGTACGGTTATGAGAATTTCTGTTGCTTCAAGCTATTGAGGTTATAGTGATATGTTACAAAAACCGCAGGAAACTAATAGCATGCTTTAGTAAAATGTTAAATCTGAATCTACAGTAATATGATATAATTGAGTCATCTGGCATTACATAAATTTTATTATGCTTGTGTTATTACTTATATATAAGGGATCTACTTAACAATATTTGATATACATAACAAGCCTTTGCAATACTGATGAACTATATACTCAATTTTGGAACAAGAACAGTAATGATAACCACATATTTTTATTTACTTCTCCCCCATTTTATCCCCCAGCTATCTCCCAACAGGTTATTATTAAGAGATTTGTAACTGTTATTTCTTATCCTTTATTCCATATTTATTTACCTTATATCTTATCCTTTATACCACAAACAAAATAAATGTTAATCCATCCATTTGTTGTAAGTATTTAAAATGATATTATTCTGAATATGGTAACTTATATTACTATTTTAAAGTATTTATTTGTTTGGCTGCACTGGGTCTTAGCTGTGGCATGTAGGATCTCACATCTTTATTGTGGCATGCAAACTGTTTAGTTGTGGTACACAAACTCTTACTCATAGATCTCATAGAGATGTGAGATCTAAGTTCCCTGACCAGGGATCTAACCATGGCCCCCTGCATTGGGGGCATAGCGTTGTAGCCACTAGACCACCAAAGAGTCCCAATTATTTAATATTATAGATTCAAAGTTAGTCTTTCTCACAGCTTTAGTTCATTTATTTTCTCTGCTATACAACAGTTCATTGTGTGACTTTTAAGTCCTTTGGGTTGTTTCCAATTTTTGATACAGTAAATATAATAATACCATCAGGAACATCCTCTTGTGTATTTCTTCTGGAGTACATATAAAAGTGTTTCTCTATAAAGTTAGAAATGCAGTTGCTGTGTCAGGAGTAAATGAATTTCTTTCCAAAACTGCTCTAGAATTTAGAATTCTACCAGCAGTAATTGGTGTTCATTCAAATGCTCACCAATGTTTGTAATTATGAACCAGTTTTTCTACCCTAGTGATATGGAATGATATTTGTTTGGTTTTAACTTTTATTTCTCTGATACAAATAAGGGTGAGCAA
Source organism: Budorcas taxicolor (assembly GCF_023091745.1). Taxonomy (NCBI): domain Eukaryota; kingdom Metazoa; phylum Chordata; class Mammalia; order Artiodactyla; family Bovidae; genus Budorcas; species Budorcas taxicolor. Next base: position 62,833,386 of record NC_068923.1, on the reverse strand, counting down.
ATATGATATAAACCAATGTCTTCCAATGGCTTCTAAGATCATGCTTGGTCTGAGCCTTGTTACTTCTCTTGCTTCTTATTCTATCTAGTCATCTGTCCCAGTTCAGTCTCCCTAAGCTCCTTGCTGATCTTTGAGTCTACTGAGTACACTCCATACTCAAAGTCTTTGCTCTTTTCCTTTTGCCTGGAAAGTGTTCCCCCCACCCCAGGAATTTCATGATGTGGCTTTCATTTTCTTCCGGTCATTTCTCAAAGGTCACCGGATTACTGATAGTATCCTACAGATTGAAATTCTAACCCATAATCATTATCCCCTACTGTAACTTTGTTGTTGTTCAGTCACTCAGCCATGTCCAACTCTTTGCAACCTCAAGTCCAGCAGGCTTCCCTGTCCATCACCATCTCCCGGAGCTTGCTCAGACTCATGTCTTTTGAGTCGGTGATGCCACCCAACCATCTTGTCTTCTGTCATCCCCTTCTCCTCCGGCGTTCTATCTTTCCCAGCATCAGGGTCTGTTTCAGGCACTTCACATTGGGTGGTCAAAGTATTGGAGCTTCAACTTCAGCATCAGTCCTTCCAATGAATACTCAAGGTTGATTTGCTTTAGAATTGACTTGTTTGATCTCCTTGCTATCCAAGGGACTCTCAAGAGTCTTCTCCAACACCACAGCTCAAAGGCCATCAATTTTTCAGTGCTTAGCCTTCTTATTGTCCAATTCTCACCTTCATACATGACTACTAGAAAAATCATAGATTTGACTATATAGACCTTTGTCGGCAAAGCAATGTCGTTTTAATATGCTGTCTAGGTTGGTCACAGTTTTTCTTCCAAGGAGCAAGTGTCTTTTAATTTTATGGCTGCAGTCACCATCTTCAGTGATTTTGGAGCCCAAGAATATAAGATCTTTCACTTTTCCATTGTTTCCCCATCTATATGCCATGAGGTGATAGAACTGGACACCATGATCTTTGTTTTTTGACTACTGAATTTTATGCCAGCTTTTTCACTCTCCTCTTTCAACTTCATCAAAGGGGTCTTTATATCCTCTTCACTTTCTGCCATAAGGATGGTGTCATCTGCATAGCTGAGGTAATTTATATTTCTCCTATACTTTACCTTTTCTTCTTTATTTTCTCCATATAGCACTTATTATTTTCTAACAAATGATGTGGTTTTTTTTTTCTTATCTACCACCATTAGAATATATATTTCATGAAGATAGGGAATTTATGTGCTCAGTTATACCTGAGTCACCTTTATTCTCATTGATGATTGACAGGGCTCATTAAATATGGTGTTCTGAATTTCACCTCAGCTTTTGGATAATTACTTTCTTTAATAATTGACTTATCAGAACTCCAAAGAGAATTTCTCAAAATGAACTGATATTATCTTCCTGAGCTTGGTCTTCCAAAGTGCCTCTGTAAATGTAACGAACTTGATATTTATGTGAAACTTGCTCTTATTATGGGTATCAATAGCCATGAGCCAGAAAATGTGAATTCCTTTAGTAGAAGAAATGTAAGACACCTCTGCTATTAGAATTCCCTCAGAGGAATATGAGATGATTATTCAACATTCAATGGCAGTAAGCTATTTTTAATGTTAAAACATAGCTATATGTTTTCTTTGAAATATATTAATCATAGTAATGTTGATCTTAAACTTCTTTTTTTGTAAAATAGCCAATATACTGTTTAACTTTTTCGTCTATTGCCTTTGATAATAATTTAAGCTTATTACTCTTTTTTTATTTTCATATTCATATGTAACAAGGATTTCTACACATACTTTTTAAGAAATGAATTAGTTGTCACTATTCGTGTCTGGGTAATTCCAAGGACAGAGGAGCCAGGGGGGTATAGTCCATGGATTGCAAAAGAATTGGATATGGTTTAGTGACTAAACAACAACAACAAGCAAGTTACTAGAACCTCATAACTTGGAAATAATGTTTATTGAATATGTGAAGTAACTAATGTTTTAAAAATACTTTGTCCAAATACTTGAAAATTTGAAACCATCTTTTTAGAAAAATATAAGCAATTGAAAATAAATGTAACAAAGACATAATCTGCAGCCAACTGAAACTGATTATACTTTGTCTAAACACCATTCTTTAGGCAAACATTACTCTTTATTTTCTCTACAAATTTTAGAAATGACATCATTCATAAATTAGGAAACATAAATTTTCAAGAACACTTCAGTTAACAGTTGTAGTTATCTAAATCTAAACATTTTTCATGCAACCAAAAGGACTGATTAGAAGAAATAAGACACTTTAAAATGGATGGGTTACTAAGTATTTAACATGAACAAGTTTCTATTTGTACCTTTTTGTGTATATGCATATATGTACATATTTATGTATCTATTTGTGGTCTGTTGTGGCAGTCAGTTTCTATGAAAGTTGTCAATGACCTTTACCTTCTAAGTATTCTAGGACTGTACACGATCCATGCTCCTGCATGAGGGCTGGATCTAGGGATTTACTTCTAATGGACAGACTACAGCGAAAAGCTCACAGCTTAGACAACGACACTGGTTTCTTTCTTGCTCGTCTTCTCTTGCTCTCTCACTTGCTTGACTGAAGCCAGCTTCCACACTGTGAACTGCCCTTTAGAGAGGGCTATGTGTCAAGGAACTGAGGGAGTGAGGAAATGAATCCTGTCAATGACAGTGACTGAGCCGGAAAGCTGATTCTTCCCTGCTTCCAAACCTGCCAAGTCTGTTGAGCCTTTAACTGAGATCACAGCTTTGGCTGTCACCTTGATTGCAGTCTTTTAAGAGACCGTGAGAGAACCCAGCCAAGATGTGGCTGACTTTCTCAGCCACAAAAGCATATGATAAAATAGATGGCTGTTTCAGGCCATTCCATTTTGAAATAATTTGTTATCTAGCAAAAGCTAACTAGTACATCTACATATATATCCACAACAGCACATAAAATGAAATAAATACTGTTTACTGGAGATTTACTACTGATCCTCCCTCTGACAAAGGTAGGGGTAAAAATGAAGCTAAGTATCATGAAAGGTATGCTCATTATCTCTGTTCCTGTTAATTCCTGTACATGCATGCTAAGTCGCTTCAGTTGTGTCCGACTCTTTGTGATACTATGGATCATAGCCTGCTAGGCTCCTCTGTCCATGGGATTTGCCAGGCAGGAATACTAGAGTGGGTTGCTGTGCCCTCCTCCAGGGGATCTTCCCGACCCAGGATTTGAACCACATCTCTTATGTCTCCTGCATTGGCAGGCAGGTTCTTTACAACTGAGCCACTGGGGAAGGCCAGTTATTGTACAGGTAAATTTAAATTCTGGAAATTAGGAAGTGTATTTTTTCAAAAGTAGAGAGTGGAAAATATTGTCTTTCAAGCCTGGAGGCACTCTGGTGACTCTTCTGCTGGTTCAACAGTAACATAAAATTTTTGAAGTGCTCAAGCATTGCAAGCTGAGTGCTATTTCAGTGTCTTCATTTTTTCTTAATTTTTAAAAAAGTTGTTTCCTCCTGATTCCTATTAAGAAATGACATCCCTACTTTTTTGTTCTCACTCTGCTTCTGATGTAGCAGCATGGTGCTTTCCTTTTTAATTATATCATATGTTCTTATTTGTGTCTATGCTGACTTTGGAAAATTAATTCCTGGAGTTCACAGCTATATGTTTCAAAGATAGCATTCTCTGAAAAAGGAAAATGCTGAAATTCATTTCCCAACTCACACAATGATCCAATGTTTTAAGGAACTCACTTTATGAATGCTTAAAACTTGAAATATTTTGCTTTAATTTTGATTATTAGTAATAATACTAATAGTAATATATTTATTAGCTTCTAATAAAGCTTTCGCATGTATTATTTTCTCCTAACACAAAATTGCACACTAGCTAGTAGTAGTCTCATTTTTCACAGGAAGAAACCAATGCTCAGAGATGTCAATTAACTTAGATAAAGTCCCAAAGCTAGCAAACAATTATGTTAGAAATGGAACAATATGCTTTCAAAATTCTACTTTCCATAGCAAGCAAGGATATTTCATTTAAACAAGTAATATTCACAACAAGGTTACCAACAGTTCAAAATTCCATAACTATGCTTCTTTTTCTGCGTTTTGAATTTCTTATCAGTAGAATAAAGAGATAATTTCTAATTTCTGATGACTCTAAAAACATGAATGCACCATGATTCTACACAGATCACTAATCACACTTGATGACAAAATTATTATATGTTGAAAATAACATTAAAATAAAGGGGAACCTTAAAACAAAATTGAGCGATATCAGTGTTATGAGTTTTGTCGGCAAATCTTGATAACTTTACTAATTCATGGGGGAGATCTTATTTTGCTCTTCTGCTCATTGACAGTGAAGAGGAAATGGGGTGGGGAAGTATATGAGGATAGTGGTAGTTTATGAGTTTGTCACTAGCTAACATTTGTTTTTCAGTTTAATGTTATAGAGTCTAGCCTTATACAAGGATGAAGAATGGGTAAAGAATCTGCCTGCCAATCAGGAGACGCAAGAGGCACAGGTTCGACCCCTGGTGTGGGGAAGATCCCCTGGAATAGGAAACAGCAACTGGCTCCAGTATTCTTGATTGGAAAATTCAAAGGACAAAGGAGCCTGGAGGACTACAGTCCATGCACTCACAAAGAGTAGGACCACAACTTAGTGACTGAGCATGGGTTAGTTCAGTCCAGGCCAGATGATTCTGCTAAAATCTTCACCTCTGTTTCTTAACTTCTTTCGATTCAGAAGTTCACAAATAAGAATGATGTAAGAATCTTCTAGAGCCATATGTTAAGTAGAAATTAAGGAAAGCCTTTAATATTTATAGGCAAATATCCAACATTCCATGCCAAGACAACTATTCCATCAAATAGTCCTATTGGATAAGGATATTGCCAAATATCCAAGGTCTCAAAAATTCACCTTTATTCACCTTTTCTTCCTAAGGGAGCTAATGCAAAATATGTGGCACTAAAATAAGAACAAACCAAAAAAAGAAAAAGGAGCCAAGCAATAGAGGATCCATGAGAGATAAGTGAATAAATGTCTCAAGAATAGAGAATGAAAAGTGAAAGTGAAGTTGCTCAGTTGTGTCCGACTCTTTGTGACCACATGGACTGTAGCCTACCAGGATCCTCCATCCATGGTATTTTCCAGGCAAGAGTACTGGAGTGGGTTGAATAGAGAATAAAAATCCCCAAATACCCAATTTGAAACAGAATGGCAGAGCAACCAGCCCTGTATGGAGGTTTGAGGTTTTGAGAGTAATGCCAAGAGATTTGCGGCAGTAGGCTACATAGTATAAGGAGCCACAGGGCTGATATTCTTGCAGGAAACAAAGTTTTGAGAGGTTGTGCCTTTAATAAAAGAGAGCTGGTAAGATTTCCTCCACAAGACTGAGTGAGACAGAGGGAGCCTGACAACATTTCAAGACAATGACTTGAAAATAAATAATTCACCAATAAGAAACTGAAACCACAGGGTTCAGACACATAAAGCAGAGGGGGGCTAATTCACACAACTGACATAGCATGTAAATCTTCAAGATGAAGAATTACTATCAAACTGTTCCATAACCCTGAGTCTCTTATCTCTAAAGACCATGGGAAAAATAGAAATAAGTCTAAAATGGAGTAGACTGTAACAAAGAATGGGAACCAAAACAGAATATTAAGGGAGATTTAAGAATATGGAATAGACTTCAATCTATATAAAGACATAGAATTTGTGTTGTAAATAGGAAACAGCTAAGTATACAAGTGAGATGGCAGCAACTCAGTAATGGAACGATAATCCTTTTCAGGGCTTTCCAGGTGGCGCTCCTGGTAAAGAACCTGCCAGCTAATGCAGGAGACATAAGAGACCTGGGTTCATTCCCAGGTTGGAAAGATCTCCTGGAGGAGGGCATGGCAACCCACTCTGATATTCTTGCCTGGAGAATGCCATGGACAGAGGAGCCTGGCGGGCTACAGTCCGTAGAGTCACAAAGAGTTGGACATAACTGAAGCAACTTAGCAGGCAATCCTTTTCAAGTGGGAGGAAAGAGAACCAGAAAACAGAAAAGCAAAAGTTCCTTTGTGACAGAAGGAAAGAAGATAGAGTATCAATGCAGATAAATAAGAGTAATATATTTGTGCTATTGAAGCATACTGAAAAACATGTAGTCACTCAGATACTGTTATAAAAGGTAATTATTACAAGAGTAATGTGCCAGCAAATTTATTTTATAAAATCATCTTACAATTGTTTCAAAAAAAGAAACATACAACTTTGTCTTCTAAAATTGAAATCAACTGCGAAAAAAGAAGCTATCATATGCAAGACTGATTCACTTAATAACATTTATGAAGGACCTTACTACATGCCAGATAATATAACAACATGTTAACTGAATAAGAATAAAATGGTTGATAATCTAATTTTTTGTTGTTGTTTTGTTTTTTACTCTAGTACCAGTATTTTTTTTTTTTTGAATAACATTTAATTCCCTCAAGTGGAAGGATTGTGTAGGAACTTCAGTGAGAAAATATATTTACCTTGAGAATAAGATCAAAACACTTTTGGGGGGAAACTCTATATTGATGGAAATGGTGCCTCCTACTTTGTACACATACCATGTTAAGTTGTATAACCCGAAATTTTTGAAATTACATTAAAATAGTTGACATGTATCTTTTAAAGTGAGGTGAGAGTTCTATTTTCACTTTGTGTTTTCTTATCTCAGCAATCAACCATTATATAAACATTTACTAAGATACTGTCTGATACATTATGTAATTATGTTGTTATCAATCTTCTGTTAGCAACTATTCAACCCAAAAATATATTTCATAAGAGACGTTCTACTGTACTTATGCAGCTTTGCAAAAGGATAGCAGTATACAGTATTATTTAAAGAAAATACACGACCTACACCTTTCCTTTAGTCTTATAGAAAGTTACCTCACCTACATGATACAGTTTTCTTTCTTAACACAGAGGTTGTCTCAACAGCTCATATTTCAGATAGAATGTGTGTAAAAATTATGATTATACTTCAATATATAATATTTTAATTTCAAGCCCTTGCTAGCTTTGAGATCATTATTATATAGAACCAAGATTTTAAAAATTCCCACTGAAGTATTTCATTTAAAAAAGCAAATAACCAAATAAATTTTTCAATGCACTTCATCTGGAGGGCATATGTATATATGTGTATATATAAAAGAGAGAGAGAGAGTGAAATGAAATATATATATTTAAATCTTGCATTTCAAAAGTATTCTTTATGTTAAAATTAAAATCACTGTACTTCTTGTTGAAACACTAAGAACTTAGAAGAATCAAAAAATGTTTCAAAGCAGATTTTACAATTTTGTCTGTAAAACATTTGCAAAATATTTATTAGCATTTTGTATCATATATGAGGCACTATCATGGGTACTATGGAACAGAGATATGTAAGAAGTATTGTTACTTTCCTCAATGCACAAATATTCTAGGAAGTAAATACAAAAGATTAGTGAGTATGTTCCATATAGAAGAAAATAATAGATATGACAGGAAATGACTAAAAAATCCTATGGAAGGCACAGGATTACTTTTTGAGGGAGAGAATACTTCACTGGCAGCATGAATAGAATTTGGTGATTTGGTCAGCTTTCTATGGCTGCTATAACAAACTTCGACAACATTGGTTGTTTAAGAAAACAGCAACTTATTGCTTTATGATTCTGGAGGACGGAAGTCCAGTGCCAAGTTATTGGCTGGGCCACACTTCTTCTGAAGGCTCTGGAATATATGTTGGTGCTTCCAACTTCTGGTCACTCCAGATCTTTGGTTTGTGACTGCATAAATCTAAACTCATCTGTCTTCACATGGCCTTCTCCTCTAATCTCTAGCTGCTTCTCTGCTGCTACTGCTGCTGCTAAGTCGCATCAGTCGTGTCCAACTCTGTGCGACCCAATGGACGGCAGCCCACCAGGCTCCCCCATCCCTGGGATTCTCCAGGCAAGAACACTGGAGTGGGTTGCCATTTCATTCTCCAATGCATGAAAATGAAAAGTTAAAGTGAAGTCGCTCATTCATGTCTGACTCTTTGCAACCCCATGGACTGCAGCCTACCAGGCTTCTCCATCCATGGGAGTTTCCAGGCAACAGTACTGGAGTGGGTCGCCAGTGCCTTCTCCAGCTGCTTCTCTCATCAGTTCAGTTCAGTCACTCAGTCGTGTCTGACTCTTTGCGACCCCATGAATCGCAGCATGCCAAGCCTCCCTGTCCATCACCACCTCCTGGAGTTTACTCAGACTCACGTCCATCGAGTCAGTGATGCCATCCAGCCATCTCATCCTCTGGTCATCCCCTTCTCCTCCTGCCCCAATCCCTCCCAGCAACAGAGTCTTTTCCAACGAGTCAACTCTTCTCATGAGGTGGCCAAAGTATTGGAGTTTCAGCTTTAGCATCATTCCTTCCAAAGAAATGTCAGGGCTGATCTCCTTCAGAATGGACTGGTTGGATCTCCTTGCAGTCCAAGGGACTCTCAAGAGTCTTCTCCAACACCACAGTTCAAAAGCATCAATTCTTCGGCGCTCAGCCTTCTTCACGGTCCAACTCTCACATCCATACATGACCACTGGAAAGACTATATCCTTGACTAGACGGACCTTAGTCGGCAAAATAATGTTTCTGCTTTTGAATATACTATCTAGGTTGGTCATAACTTTTCTTCCAAGGAGTAAGTGTCTTTTAATTTCATGGCTGCAGTCACCATCTGCAGTGATTTGGGAGCCCCAAAAATAAAGTCGGATACTGTTTCCACTGTTTCCCCATCTATTTCCCATGAAGTGATGGGACTAGATGCCATGATCTTCATTTTCTGAATGTTGAGCTTTAAGCCAACTTTTTCAGTCTCCTCTTTCACTTTCATCAAGAGGCTTTTGAGTTCCTCTTCACTTTCTGCCATAAGGGTGGTGTCATCCAAATATGTGAGATTATTGATATTTCTCCTGGCAATCTTGATTCCAGCTTGTGTTTCTTCCAGTCCAATGTTTCTCATTATGTACTCTGCATATAAGTTAAATAAGCAGGATGACAATATACAGCCTTGATGTACTCCTTTTGATATTTGGAACCAGTCTGTTGCTCCATGTCCAGTTCTAACTCTTGCTTCCTGACCTGCATACAGATTTCTCAAGAGGCAGGTTAGGTGGTCTGGTATTCCCATCTCTTTCAGATTTTTCCAGTTTCTTGTGATCCACACAGTCAAAGGCTTTGACATAGTCAATAAAGCAGAAATAGATGTTTTTCTGGAACTCTCTTGCTTTTTCCATGATCCAGCGGATGTTGGCCATTTGATCTCTGGTTCCTCTGCCTTTTCTAAAACCAGCTTGAACATCAGGGAGTTCACGGTTCACATATTGCTGAAGACTGGCTTGGAGAATTTTGAACATTACTTTACTAGCATGTGAGATGAGTGCAATTGTGTGGTAGTTTGTGCATTCTTTTGCATTGCCTTTCTTTGGAATTGGAATGAAAACTGACCTTTTCCAGTCCTTATTGTCCAGTCATTATTGTTTGCTATAGGATCTACCCACGATGATCTCATTTCAAGATTATGAATTCCATCAGCAAAGACCCTTTCCTACCAAATAAAGTAAGTGTTACTTAGCACAGCACAGCACATAAGCAACCCAGACTATGGTATTCTGTTATAACAACCCAACAAAGTAAGACAAATCATTTACATTCTCTTCAAGTCTTCTAATTTCATGTGTATTTCATAACTACACTACTTTTCAATCTAGATTAGCCACATTTCAAGTGCAAAGTAGACATATAAAGTTAGCAGCTATGCTGTTGATCATCAAACGTCTGGAGCATGTGATTCTCTCTGTAGTTGTCCCAATAAGATAATTTGACATCTGGCAATCACATCTCATAGACTAAACGGAGGGAAAAAAAATAGTAATTAATTTCTATGCATGTCAGTATTTATTTTTTCTACACATTACCATGTCTTGCTTCCTTTTTTGAGTAGACAATAATGGTGCTCTTATTTATGTGTTTCCACTCTTCTATGTGATATTCCTCATATTATTCCATGCCACTCCATCCCCCGCTAATGACAATTTGTTGCAGCATGACTATTTAAAGTGATGTTACAATAATAATCACAGTGAATTTTGCCCACATTATGATCCCAAAAGGCTGAAGAGCTGGCATCAACACGTGCACTCCCCTCATAGTCCCAAAGGCAACTGTATGTTACAATTTGATGTGAAATGCAGGTGTTAGAAATAAAAGTGTTCCTGAAAGAGAAGCTGTTGGGCATCACTGTTATTTTGTATTCTTCCTCTGGCTTGAAATTCAATGCTTTGATGGAACTTCTTTTATGTGCTAGTCCGACAGATCTCCCTATAGGCACATGTAATGGATGAAAAGGCCAAGGCAAAGAGGAAAGATTAATCAGCTCCTCTAAAGTCACTTAACACCACAATGGCAGAGACACTGGCAGAGACAGAAATGTAGAAGCATGAATTTGTAAGAATTTACACCAAGTACTTGGCAATTTTACTTTCCTCCATAAGAACTATAACTGTATTATGTGCATGTCTGACTCTTTGTGACCCTATGGACTGTAGCCCACCAGGCTCCTCTGTCTATGGGATTTTCCTGGCAAGAATACTGGAGTGGGTTGCCATTTCCTCCTCCAGGGGATTTTCCTGACCCAGGGATTAAACCCACATATCTGGCATTGGGAGGCAGGGTTTTTTTTTATTTTTTTATCACTAGTGCCACCTAGGAACTCCAACTATAGTATAAAGAACCATAATTTCTGGATACTACCCTTTTAAATGAATATCAACTGTCATACTAGTATTATGTAAATGCTTTTCTATTAATTTTGTGTTTGTTGTCAATCTTTCTCCCATGAAAGCAGATTTATTTGTATTGTACTACACTGATGAAATCTAAGGGCTATTATTTGTCACAGAATCTATTAAAAACATGTGTTTTTTACTTAGTTCTGCAAAGGGTATTTACATCTGCTTTCTATGGAAATATTTTTATTTTTATGTGATATACAAGATTTTCTAAAAATCTACCAATTAGTTCCAGTTACACAGAAGTCTTTAAATTTTGTGTATCTGAAGTTAGAGAGACTGAAGTTGTATAATAAATGTGATGACAGACCAAGTAATGTATTATAAATAAGTATTGCACGAGAAGATATGTCATATATACATTAGTTCCCAAATTATAACCCTAAAACTCACAAAGTTAGAAAGGTTAAAGTTAGAAGAAAGTATATAGGCTAGTGATGATGCTGGCATACTATATGAAAATATAAATTGTATCAGCACAATCTTGGTTTGTTTATTTGTTTATAATCCAAGAAGACCTTACTGTTCTCGGCTTGAATACATGTAAGAGAGATTTCTTCCTGAACAAGCCCCTGACCTCTCTTTACTTACAGCATTTGCTTTAGTAAACTTCCAATTATAAATTTTTCTCTGCCCCTTTGAGATGCAATCTTCTCATAGCCTCTTGCCAGTGTTGCAACCCAGGAATGTTTTTCCTAAGAAACTGGAAGCCATCTCTTTGAAATGTAATCTTCAAGAAAGATATCAACCTGACCTCCCAATCTCTGTGGGAGGTTAGGAGCCTATCTTTGAAAAGCACTTTTCAGCAGGCTTTCCTGGTGGCCCAGACAGTAAAGAATCCACCTGCAATGCAGGAGACCCGGGTTCAATCCCTGGGTCAGAAAGATCCCGTGGAGAAGGGCATGGCAACCGCACTACAGTATTCTTGCCTGGAGAATCCCATGGACAGAGGAGCCTGGCAGGTTACATTCCACAGGTCATGAAAGTCAGAAGTAACTGAGCAACCAAACACTAGCACATAGAATCACAAGAGCAAACTTTTCCTTTAATGTCCCACAGGGTTTTTCTACTAGCTCGTTGTTGTTCACTCACTAAATCATGCCCAACTCTTTGCTACTGTATGGACTGCAGCATGCCAGGCTCCTCTGCCCTCCCTTGTCTCCTGGAGTTTGCTTAAATTCATTTCCACCCAGTGCTTAAACAAGTCCCATCTTTTGTTCCAACAGAGTCAAGTCTCTCTCACCTACTGCAATTAATCTTTAGTCAAACTTTTATAATACTATTGAATATTCTTAATTGCCTGTTTAAGTCTGCCTATTTAGTGTCTATCGATAGAATTACACCTAGAATAGAATCATGCCTAAAAAATATACTTTAATACTAAAATCAGTTCTAATGAGGTGGATGAAACTGGAGCCTATTATACAGAGTGAAGTAAGCCAGAAAGAAAAACACCAATACAGTATACTAAGGCAAATATATGGAATTTAGAAAGATGGTAACGATCACCCTATATCAGTTCAGTTCAGTTCAGTCGCTCAGTCATGTCTGATTCTTTGCGATCCCATGAACCACAGCATGCCAGGCCTCCCTGTCCATCACCAATTCCTAGAGTTAACCCAAACTCATACCCATCGAGTCGGTGATGCCATCCAACCATCTCATCCTCTGTCATCCCCTTCTCCTCCTGCCCTCAATCTTTCCCAGCATCAGGATCTTTTCAAATGAGTCAGCTCTTTGCATGAGGTGGCCAAAGTATTGGAGTTTCAGCTTCAGCAGCAGTCCTTCCAATGAACACCCAGGACCCATCTCCTTTAGGATGGACTGGTTGGATCTCCTTGCAGTGCAAGGGACTCTCAAAAGAGTCTTTTCCAACACCACAGTTCAAAGGCCTCAATTTTTCATCATTCAACCTTCTTTATAGTCCAACTCTCACATCCATGCATGACCACTAGAAAAACCATAGCCTTGACTAGACAGACATTTGTTAGCAAAGTAATATCTCTGCTTTTGAATATGCTATCTAGGTTGGTCATAACTTTTCTTCCAAGCAGTAAGTGTCTTTTAATTTCATTGCTTCAGTCGCCATCTGCAGTGATTTTGGAGCCCAAAAAAGTAAAGTCAGCCACTGTTTCCAGTTTCCCCATCTATCTGGCATGAAGTGATGGGACCAGATACCATGATCTTAGTTTTCTGAATGTTGAGTTTTAAGCCAACTTTTTCACTCTCCTCTTTCACTTTCATCAAGAGGCTCTTTAGTTCCTTCTCACTTTCTGCCATAAGGGTGGGGTCATCTGCATATCTGAGATTACTGATATTTCTCCTGGCAATCTTGATTCCAGCTTGTGCATCATCCAGCCCAGCGTTTCTCACCTAAATAAGCAGGGTGACAATATACAGCCTTGACGGACTCCTTTTCCTCTTTGGAACCAGTCTGTTGTTCCATGTCCAGTTCTAACTGTTGCTTCCTGACCTGCATACAGGTTTCTCAAGAGGCAGGTCGGGTGGTCTGGTATTCCCATCTCTTTCAGAATTTTCCAAAGCTTATTGTGATCCACACAGTCAAAGGCTTTGGCATAGTCAATAAAGCAGAAATAGATGTTTTTCTGGAACTCTCTTGCTTTGTCCATGATCCAGCGGATGTTGGCAATTTGATTTCTGTTTCCTCTGCCTTTTCTAAAACCAGCTTGACCATCTGGAAGTTCACAGTTCACGTAACCCTATATGGGAGACAGCAAAAGAGACACTGATATATAGAACAGTCTTTTGGACTCTGTGCAAGAGGGCGAGGGAGGGATGATTTGGGAGAATCATATGTGAAACGAATCGCCAGTCCGAGTTCAATACATGAGACAGGGTGCTCAGGGCTGGTGCACTGGGATGACCCAGAGGGATGGGATGGGGTGGGAGCTGGGAGGGGGGTTCAGGATGGGGAACACATGTACACCCGTGGGGGATTCATGTCAATGTATGGCAAAACCACTACAATATTGTAAGTTATTAGCCTCCAATTAAAATTAATATATTAAAAATAAATAAATAAATAATGTGATTCATTATCTGATCAGGTCCTAATCCTTTTGCTAATGCAGGTCTTGCTTTGCTGTGGATGACTGATGACTGATTACTGTGGTAGTCCCTAAAGGTTGGAGTGTCTGTAGAAATTTTTTTAAAAATAAGATAGTGAAGTCTGTGCCCAGTTGCCCAGTTGTGTCCAACTCTTTAGGACCCCATGAACTTTAGGCCCTCAGGCTCCTCTGTCCATGGAATTTTCCAGGGAAATATGCTGGAGTGGGTTGCCATTTCCTACTCCAGAGGATCTACCCAATCCAGGAATCAAACCTGCATTTTTTGCATCTTCTGCATTAGCAGACATATTCCTTACCACAGAGCCACCTGGGAAGTCTGATTGAAGTTTGCTGCAATGACTGATTCTTCCTTTCATGATCTAGTTCTCTGTAGCACACACGGCTGTTTGATAGCAATTTACTCACAGCAGAATTTGTTTCAAAATGGAGTCAGTTTTCTCAAACTTGTGCTTTATCAGCAGGTACTGTATTCTAAATCTTTTGTTGTCATTTCAGCAACCTTCATAGCACTGTTAGAAATTCCATCTCAAGAAACCACTTTCTTAACTCATCTATAAGAAGCAACTCCTCTTCTGCTAAAGTTTTCTTCTAAGATTGAAGTGATTCAGTTCCATCTTCAGGCTCCACTTCTAATTCTCTTGCTATACCCACTACATCTGCATTTACTTTCTCCACTGAAGTTCAAACTCCTCAAAGTCATCCATGAAGGTTCAGATGAACTTCTGAACTCCTGCTAATGTTGATATTGTGACCTCTTCAAAGAACCACAAACACTGTTAATGTTATCTGGAATGGTGAACTTTTTCTAGGAGGTTCTCATTTATTTCACTCTGATTCATCAGACGGTTCACCATCTATGGCAGTTGTAGCTCCTAAGGGAAACCTGTGGATAGTTTGATCTTCTGTCCACACACTAATACCTTCCCCATATCTACAATGAAACTGCTTTCTTTCTCTTATTCGTGTGTTTCCTGGGGTAGCATTTTTAATTTTCTTCAAGAACATTCCTTTTTCACTCACAGCTTGGCTGTTTAGTGCAAAAGGCCTTATCCTGTCTTGGCTTTTGATACTTATTCTTCACTAAGCTTTATTGTTTCTAGGTTTTCATTTAAAGTCACAGATATGTGACTCCTCTGTTCATTTGAACATTTAGGGGCCACTTCAGGGTTCATTTCATTTCAGTTCAGTTGCTCAGTCAGGACTGACTCTTTGTGATCCCAGGAATCGCAGCACGCCAGGCCTCCCTGTCCATCACCAACTCCCGGAGTTTACCCAAACTCATGTCCATCGAGTCAGTGATGCCATCCAGCCATCTCATCCTTTGTTATCCCCTTCTCCTCCTGCCCCCAATCCCTCCCAGCGTCAGGGTCTTTTCAATGAGTCAACACTTCACATGAGGTGGCCAAAGTATTGGAGTTTCAGCTTCAGCATCAGTCCTTCCAATGAACACGCAGGACTGGTCTTCCTTTAGAATGGACTGGTTGGATCTTCTTGCAGTCCAAGGGACTCTCAAGAGTCTTCTCCAACACCACAGTTCAAAAGCATCAATTCTTTGGGGCTCAGCTTTCTTCACAGTCCAACTCTTACATCCATACATGACCACTAGAAAAACCATAGCCTTGATGAGATGGACCTTTGTTAGCAAAGTAATGTCTCTGCTTTTGAATATGCTGTCTATATTGGTCATAACTTTTCTTCCAAGAAGTAAGTGTCTTTTAATTTCATGACTACAGTCACCATCTGCAGTGATTTTGGAGCCCAAAAAAGTAAAATCAGCCACTGTTTCCACTGTTTCTCCATCTATTTCCCATGAAGTGATGGGACCAGATGCCATGATCCTCATTTTCTGAATGTTGAGCTTTAAGCCAGCTTTTTCACTCTCCTCTTTCACTTTCATCAAGAGGCTTTTTTAGTTTCTCTTCACTTTCTGTCATAAGGGTGGTGTCATCTGCATATCTGAGGTTATTGATATTTCTCCCAGCAATCTTGATTCCAGCTGGTGCTTCATCCAGTCCAGCATTTCTCATGATGCACTCTGCATATAAGTTAAATAAGCAGGGTGACAATACACAGCTTTGATGTACTCCTTTCCCCATTTGGAACCAGTCTGTTGTTTCATGTCCAGTCCTAACTCTTGCTTCCTGACCTGAATATAGGTTTCTCAAAAGGCAGGTCAGGTGGTCTGGTATTCCCATCTCACGTCAGGGTTATAATTGCCTAATTTCTATATTTTTGTGTCTCAGGGAATACCGAGGACAAAGGGGAGGAGAGTTCTACAGGTCAGTAGAGCTGCCAGAACACACGCAACATTTTTCAGTAGGTTCACCACCTTATATGTGCACAGTCTGTAGTACCCCCAGGAAATTACTATAGTAACATCAAAGATCACTGATCACAGATCACTTTAACATATAAAATAATAATGAAAAGGTTTAAAATATTACAAGGATTACCAAAATGTGTCACAGAGACATGAAGTAAGCAAATGCTGCTGGAAAAATGGTGCTGACAAACTTGCTGGAAGCAGATTCCCACAGACTTTCAATTTATAAAAAATGCAGCATCTGTGAAGCATAACAAAGTGAAGCTCAACAAAAATGAGGTGTGCCTTATAATTTCCTTGTGTGTGTGTATTTATATAGTTGGCTCTTGAAAAACACATGTTTGAATTACATGACTCCATGTATACATTTTTTTCAATAAATATACAGTTGGCCTTCTATATTATTGAATTTCACATTCAGAAACTTATTCAATTGTAGCTGGAAAATTCCATGCACAGTTTATTGAATTTGTGGGTTCAAAATATGCATGTATAGAGGGCAGACGCATTCACTGGACCAAGTCATCTATGATATTTTATATAAAAAATTGAAAAAAAAATTAGAAAAATAAAGAAAATTAGAGATACCAAGGGAACATTGCATGCAAAGATGGGTACAATAAAAGACAGAAATGGAATGGACCTAACAGAAGCAGAAGATATTAAGAAGAGGTGGCAAGAATACACAGAAGAACAGTACAAAAAAGTTCTTCAGGACCCAGATAATCACTATGGTGTGAGTACTCACCTAGAGCTAGACATCCTGGAATGTGAAGTCAAGTGGGCCTTAGGAAGTATCACTACGAACAAAGCTAATGGAGGTGATGGAATTCCAGTTGAGCTATTTCAAATCCTAAGAAATGATGCTGTGAAAGTGCTGCACTCAACAGGCCAGCAAGTTTGGAAAACTCAGCAATGGCCACAGGACTGGAAAAGGTCAGTTTTCATTCTAATCCCTAAGAAAAGCAATGCCAAAGAATGCTCAAATTACTGCACAATTGCACTCATCTCACATGTTAGCAAAGTAAGGTCAAAATTCTCCAAGTCAGGCTTCAACAATACATTCACCATGAACTTCCAGATGTTCAAGCTGGTTTTAGAAAAGGCAGAGGAAACAGAGATCGAATTGCCAATATCCACTGAATCATCAAAAAAACAAGAGAGTTCCAGAATAACATCTATTTCTCCTTTAGTGACTATGACAAAGCCTTTGACTGTGTGTATCACAAAAAGCTTTGGAAAATTCTGAGAGAGATGGGAATATCAGACCACTTGAGAAACCTGTATGCACGTCAGGAAGCAACAGTTAGAACTGGACATGGAACAACAGACTGGTTCCAAAGAGGAAAAGGAGTACGTCAAGGCTGTATATTGTCACCCTGCTTATTTAACGTATACGCAGAGTACATCATGAGAAATGCTGGGCTGGATGACGCACAATCTAGAATCAAGATTGCCAGGAGAAATATCAATACCCTCACATATTCGGATGACACCACCCTATGGCAGAGAGTGATGAAGGACTAAAGAGTCTCTTGATGAAAGTGAAAGAGGAGACTGAAAAAGTTGGCTGAAAACTCAACATTCAGAAAACGAAGATCATGGCATCTGGTCTTATCACTTCATGGCAAACAGATGGAGAAACAGTGGAAACAGTGGCTGACTTTACTTTTCTGGTCTCCAAAATCACTGCAGATGGTGACTGCAGGCATGAAAATAAAAGTTGCTTACTCCTTGGAAGAAAAGTGATGACCAACCTAGACAGCATATTAGAAAGCAGAGACATTGCCAACAAAGGTCTGTCTAGTCAAGGCTATAGTTTTTCCAGTATTCATGTATGGATGTTAAGAGCTGGACTATAAAGAAAGCTGAGCAGCAAATAATTGATGCTTTTGGACTCTGGTATTGGAAAAGACTCTTGAGAGTCCCTTAGACTGCAAGAAGATCCAACCAGTACATCCTAAAAGATATCAGTGCTGAATAATCATTGGAAGGACTGACATTGACGCTGAAACTCCAATACTTTGGCCACCTGATGCGAAGAGCTGACTCACTGAAAAGACCCTTATGCTGGGAACGGTTGAAGGCAGGAGGAGAAGGGGACAACAGAGGATGAGATGGTTGGATGGCATCACTGACTCAATGGGCATGAGTCTGAGTAAACTCCGGGAGTTGGTGATGGACAGGGAGGCCTGGCGTGCTTTGGTTCATGGGGTCATAAAGAGTTGGCCATGACTGAGGGACTGAACTGAACTGAACTGAGTATCCACACATTTTGATATGCACAGGGGCTCCTGGAGCAAATCTGCCACTTTATTGATGACGACTGTATATAATCTGTTACCTCTTGTTACATAGAGAAGCTTATACATATATAACACTGTATATATGATATGTAGTTTTAGGTACTTTAGTTTTAAATATATATAGAGTTTAAAGAATCTATAAAATTTTAGATACAAATATACATATAGTCTGAGTTGTATATATTTTAGGAATATATTTGAAAGCAATCATCATAGATTTATAAAAATAAACACATTCAAAATAAAGTATTGTTTAGTAAAACATTAAAAATAAACATCTCAATAATAAATAATCATAATATGGGATATTATACAAACCTAAATTCATAATTTGAGACTTCATTGTTCTTAACATACAAATGCTAAGTTTGTGTTTGCAATTTAAAGATTTAATAAAATAGTACATATATCATAACCCACTTTTAATTTGAATTCATTCATATAGAATCAAATTGGAATGCAATTTTGAGTCAATTTGTATAGAACAAAATCCAAACTTTAAAGATAGTAATTTCTGGTTCCAAATAGGAAAAGGAGTACGTCAAGGCTGTATATTGTCACCCTGCTTATTTAACTTATATGCAGAGTACATCATGAGAAACGCTGGACTGGAAGAAACACAAGCTGGAATCAAGATTGCTGGGAGAAATATCAAGAACCTCAGATATGCAGATGATACCATCCTTATGGCAGAAAGTGAAGAGGAGCTAAAAAGCTTCTTGATGAAAGTGAAAAAGGAGAGTGAAAAAGTTGGCTTAAAGCTCAACATTCAGAAAATGAAGATCATGGCATCTGGTCCCATCACTTCATGGCAAATAGATGGAGAAACAGTGGAAACAGTGTCAGACTTTATTTTTTGGGCTCCCAAATCACTGCAGATGGTGACTGCAGCCATGAAATTAAAAGACGCTTACTCCTTGGAAGAAAAGCTATGACCAACCTAGATAGCATATTGAAAAGCAGAGACATTACTTTGCCAAAAAATGTCCGTCTAGTCAAGGATGTGGTTTTTCCAGTGGTCATGTATGGATGTAAGAGTTGGACTGTGAATAAAGCTGAGCGCTGAAGAATTGATGCTTTTGAACTGTGGTGTTGGAGAAGACTCTTGAGAGTCCCTTGGACTGCAAGGAGATCCAACCAGTCCATTCTGAAGGAGATCAGCCCTGGGATTTCTTTGGAAGGAATGATGCTAAAGCTGAAATTCCAGTACTTTGGCCACCTCATGCGAAGAGTTGACTCATTGGAAAAGACTCTGATGCTTGGAGGGATTGGGGGCAGGAGGAGAAGGGGACGACAGAGGATGAGATGGCTGGATGGCATCACGGACTCGATGGACATGAATCTGAGTGAACTCTGGAAGGTGGTGATGGACAAGGAGGCCTGGCGTGCTGCGATTCATGGGGTCACAAAGAGTTGGACACAACTGAGTGACTGAACTGAACTGAACTGAACTGGGCAACTTTAACTTTCTTCTTTAAAAATGCCACACTATTTAACTTCTCTGTAATTAACAAATAGAGCTATAAACCAGAAATTGCAATGGTATTTTTCTTAAACTAAAAATATTAAACTTCTTGTGCAACTTCAGGGTTTTGTTACTAACTCAGGTCACAAATTTCCTCAATCTACGGTGGTAGTGGAAAATTGACTTGTCGATTTCATTATTCACACAGCCATCTTAATAGCTAGTAAATGTGGAATAGTGAAGTTGTTTTTCTTTTTTTTCTGTCATAAACCCTTCAGCTATTTTTCAACTTCTTCATGTTGTATGCTTTATGATAACTGAAATTAAAAGAAAGTAGATTTAATTTAATATAAATTTAATTTTCACCACAGTCTGCCAGTTAGTCTGGCTTTAAGCCTGTAAGTACTTTGCCTGAAGCAATACAATTTCACTTACTCAAAATCGTACCATTTGGAATATGTATGTATTTTAAGACTCAATTTGCACAGGCTGGCCATAGAGTTACCTTCTGTTGCCAGTGTGTAAGGTTCTCTTTGTTGCATAGGTATTATTTTTAGCAGACTTAGTCTTCCATAGCTTATAGGAAAAAAAAAAAAAGAAAAAAAGGCTAAAATACTAGCCTTCTTTTTTGTGGCACCTGTTACTATATGGCCTTATACCGTAAGTACTTTACCACTATACTCTCTGGAGGAAAAAAAGAAGAAATGGAGAGAGAAGGTAAATTATTTTCTTGTGTATGCTATAAGCATACAGTTTATTAAGGGGCACGAAGAAAGAAGAGTCCCTCAGTAGTATAGTATCCGGTATGCAATAGAATTGCCAGGCCATCCTTTCAAAATTGAGTTTCACAGTTTAGGGAACCAGTCAGTAATATAAAAGTCAATTTCAACCATTTTTATTCTTATTTATTCAAGACAAATTAATTTTCTCTCATAGATTTAAATTAGCTCTAATTAACATTTCTGATTTTTATATTCTTTAGACTTCATAATTTCTTTGGTGTGCATTATCAAGTTTGAAGACTTAAAAAATATTTTTGAATGCAAATTTTACCTTTAACAGAGAGTATGTCCATGCTAATCACTAATATTTTCTGGAATGCTTTACTTCTTAAAATTTTTCTTGCAGTATCTCTTATTCTCCAACCAATCTTTACTAAAGATATCAAGAATAAAGTGATAGAAGCAATTAATATGCTTTTAGTTTTAGGAAACGCATAAAACATTGAATTTTATTAATATGAGCAAATATAATTATTTAGACTATGCATTTTCATGGAAATATGTTTATTCAGTTAATAAAAATTTTGATAATAACTGCTACTTTAGATGATAGTAGTTTAATAACTTATGCTAATTAGTTGCTTCAATTCTTTTTCCATTATTTTTTCCTGAGCAGTTAGTGTTCTTGTGTTATCCTATATGGATATGCAGCAAACAAAGATTTAATGATTTTTTATGACGTTCCTTTATAACTAAATAGTCTGCTTAGTCAGAAGTATTAAATGAAACAGCCCCACAGTTTAGAATTGGAAGCTCAGAAGAATTCTCAGGAAATATTTTTTTTACATATGCTTTTCAAATAGAATTTCTGCTTCTGTTGCGGTATAGATTTTAGGAACTCTCTTAGATTTTCTGCAATATACAACTCTTTTTTGGAAACCAAAACTGTAGGTGTTAAAAGGCTATCTCTGGGAATCAGCCTTACTAAAACTCAGTCACAACCTTTACATTCAACTATAAGGATTTCATTCCATGTGGGTTTCAACTCAACATAACTGTCCATGTGGGTTTCAACTCAACATAACTGAAGAGAAAAATATATGATAGTATTTGGCTATCACATATAGGGAAGTCCCTTGTTTGCACTTTTCTTAAAAACAATAGGAACTAATGATGGGCAGGTGAAGGATGGGATGAGATTTACATTTTAGGAAGACCATTTTAATGCAAATAGGGCCACAGAGATGAAGAGAAATATTACTGAAGGAAAATAGGGAAGGAATGAAAGAGATCTGATTTATGGACTTGGCAGTGAAGGTTGAGAGTAGTGGACATCAGATTTTGAGAAATATTAAAACCCACTCCAGTATTCTTGCCTAGAGAATCCCATGGATGGAGAGGCTTGGTGGGCTACAGTCCACGGGTAGCAAACAGTAGGACACGACTGAGAGACTTCACTTTCACGCATTGGAGAAGGAAATGGCAACCCACTCCAGTGTTCTTGCCTGGAGAATCCCAGGGACGGAGGAGCCTGGTGGGCTGCCGTCTATGGGGTCGCATAGAGTCGGAGAAGGCAGTGGCACGCCACTCCAGTTCTCTTGACTGGAAAATCCCATGGACGGAGGAGCCTGGTGCGCTGCAGTCCATGGGGTTGCTAAGAGTCGGGCACGACTGAGCGACTTCACTTTCGCTTTTCACTTTCATGCATTGGAGAAGGAAATGGCAACCCACTCCGGTATTCTTGCATGGAGAATCCCAGAGACAGAGGAGCCTAGTAGGCTGCCGTCTGTAGGGTCGCACAGAGTTGGACACGACTGAAGCGACTCAGCAGCAGCAGCAGCAGCAGCAGCAGCAGCAGCAGAGTTGGACATGACTGAAGTGACTTAGCAGTAGCAGCAAGGTGGCAGAATTAGTGCAATTTGGTGCTGATTAGGTTGGAATAAGAGTGTGCGTGTGTTCGGTCATATCTGACTATTTAGAACCCCACGGACTGTAACCCTCCAGGCTCCTCTGTTCATGGGATTCTCCAGGCAAGAATACTGGAGGCAAGAATATACAATGGGGCAAAGACAGCCTCTTCAATAAATGGTGCTGGGAAATCTGGACAGCTACTTATAAAAGAATGAAATTATAACACTTCCTAACACCATACACGAAAATAACCTCAAAATGGATTAAAGACCTAAATGTAAGACCAGAAAACTATAAAACTCTTAGAGGATAACACAGGCAGAACACCCAATGACATAAATCAAAGCAAGATCCTCTATGACCCACCTCCTAGAGTAATGGAAATAAAAACAAAAGTAAACAAGTGGGACCTGATTAAACTTACAAGCTTTTGCACAGCAAAGGAAACTATAAGCAAGGTGAAAAGACAACCCCCAGAATGGGAGAAAATAATAGCAAATGAAACAACTGACAAAGGATTAATTTCCAAAATATACAAGCAGCTCATAGAACTCAATAACAGAAAAACAAACAACCCAATCCAAAAGTGGAGAAAAGACTTAAACAGACATTTCTCCAAAGAATACATACAGATGGCTAATAAACACATGAAAAGATGCTCAACATCACTCATTATTAAAGAAATGCAAATCAAAACTACAATGAGATATCACCTCACACTGGTCAGAATGGCCCTCATCAAAAAGCCTACATACAGTAAATGCTGGGCAGGATGTGGAGAAAAGGGAATGCTCTTGCAGTGTTGGTGGGAACGTAAATTGATACAACCACTATGGAAGACAGTATGGAGATTCCTTAAAAAACCAGAAATAAAATCACCATATGACCCAGCAATCCTACTCATAGGCATATACCCTGAGGAAACCAAAACTGAAAGAGACATATGTATCCCATTGTTCATTGCAGCACTATTTACAATAGCTAGAACATGAAAGCAACCTAGATGTCCATCAACAGATGAATGGATAAAGAAGTTGTGGTACATATATGCAATGGAATATTACTCAGCCATCAAAAGGAACAGTTTTGAGTCAGTTCTAAAGAGGTGGATGAACCTAGAACCTATTATATGTAGTGAAGTGAGTAAGAAAGAGAAAGATAAATGCCATATTATAATGCATATATATGGGATCTAGAAAAATGGTACTGAAGAATTTATTTACAGGGCAGCAATGGAGAAATAGATATAGAGGATAGACTTACGAACATGGGAAAGGGGAGGAGGGGGTGAGATGTACGGAAAGAGTAACATGGAAAATTACATTACCATATGTAAAATAGATAGCCAACAGGAATTTGCTGTATGGCTCAGGAAACTCAAACAAGGGCTCTGTATCAACCTGATACAGAGGTTGGGGAGGGCGATGGGAGGGAGTTTCAAAAGGGTGGGGATATGTGTATACCTATGGCTGATTCATGTTGAGGTTTGATAGAAAACAGCAAAATTCTGTAAAGCAATTATCCTTCAATAAAAAATAAATAATTTTTTAAAAATAAATAAAAAGAAAAAAAAAAGAATACTGGAGTGGGTTGCCATTATCTTCCCCCCAGGGTATCTTCCTGACCCACATATTGAACCCATACCTCTTACATCTTTTGCGTTGGCAGGAAGGTTTTTTACCACGAGCAAAACCTGGGAAGCCAGAGTAAGAAGAAAGAAACTAATATTCAGGCTTCTTACATAATTGACACATTTACTGAGAGAGAAATCAAGGAAATGGCAGTTCTAGGGAGCAAGAATGGATCTGAAACATGGTGAATTTAAGTTAGGAAGTTTCATTATTCAGTAGCTTTGAAATATCAATGTGAAGATGTCTATTTGAGAGCTGGGTAAATGAGCCTGAATTTGGAGTTAAGAAAAAAACTTAGAAATTATAGAGTTCATAAAATTGATTTTAATCATACCCACATCATTTTTTTTTTCAAATGAATCTTACTGGGGTAGGGAATGCTATTGGTCTATGTTCTCGCATTCTTGACTCAATGTGATACACATATTTCCCATCATTAAGGCTGTATATTGTCACCTTGCTTATTTAACTTATATGCAAATACAAAATGCCAGGCTGGATGAATCCTAAGCTGGAATCAAAATTGATGGGAGAAATATCAACAACCTCAGGTATACAGATGATACCACTCTGATGGTAGAAAGCAAGGAGGAACTAAAGAGCCTCTTGATGAGTGTGAAGGAGTAGAGTGAAAAAGTTGGCTTAAAACCTAACATACGAAAGAGTAAGATCATGGCATCTGGGCCCATCACTTCATGGCAAATAGATGGGGAAAAGTGGAAATGAAATTGGAGGGGAAAGGGAGGGCACAACTTTGGAAAGAATGACATACCCCAAGAATACAACATAAATCAATTAGAATCAAATGGATCCAAGATTGCAGACAAGTCAACTTCCACTAGACCTTGATCTTCAATCAGCAAGCTAAATAACACATCCAGAGGCATCATGACAGTTCCAAGGCACCATGGTTAGAAGACCAAAAAGTGAGAAGTGGCCCAATTCATGGAAATCTCCACCCTTTCCCAAAATAATTGAAATAATCCTCCTATTATTAGCTATGAAATTACCCAGCCCATAAAAACTAACCAGGCTACATTTCACAGCCATTGTACTTGCCCTATGTGATGGATCATACTCTTATGTGTGGAATGTGTTTCTCTGAATAAATCCATTACTTACTTATCACTTTGTCACTCACTGAATTCTTTCTGCAATGAGATATCACAAACCTGAGCTTCACTGGGTCCTGAAACCAGGTCTGAGATCTCAGTTAGAAGACTGTGGGTTTTGGCTGGGTTTGAGTCCCAGCACATGGTTTCAAGTCCCAATCAGAGGTAAACAGTTTCAGAAACAGGGTCACTTTTTATTTTCTTGGGCTCCAATCACTGTGGCCTGTGACTGAAGCCATGAAATTAAAAGTCACTTGCTCCTTGGAAAATAACCTATGACAAGCCTAGCCTAAACAGTGTATCAAAAAGCAGAGACATCACTTTGCTGACAAAGGTCCATATAGTCAAAGCTATGGTTTTTCTAGTGGTCATATATAGATGTGAGAGTTGAACCATAAAGAGGGCTGCTGCTGCCGTAAGTCGCTTCAGTCATGTCCGACTCTGTGTGACCCCATAGATGGCAGCCTACCAGGCTCTGCCGTCCCTGGGATTCTCCAGGCAACAACACTGGAGTGGATTGCCATTTCTTTCTCCAGTACATTAAAGTGAAAAGTGAAAGTGAAGTTGCTCAGTCGTGTCCGACTCTTAGCGACCCCATGGACTGCAGCCTACCAGGCTCCTCCGTCCATGCGATCTTGCAGGCAAGGGTACTGGAGTGAGGTGCCATTGCCTTCTCCAAAAGAGGGCTGAGGACTGAAGAATTGATGCTTTCAAACTGTGGTGCTGGAGAAGACTCTTGAGAGTCCTTTGGACAGCAAGGAGACCAAACCAGTCAATCGTGAAGAAAATCAACCCTGAATATTCATTAGAAGGACTGATGTTGAAGCTCCAATACTTTGATGACCTGATGCGAAGAGCCAACTCAATGGAAAAGACCCTGATGCTGGGAAAGATTGAGGGCAGGAGAAGGGGGTGACAGAGGATGAGATGGGTGGATAGCATCACCGATTCAAAGGATGTGAGTTTCAGCAAACTCCAGGAGAGAATGAAGAACAGGGAAGTCTGGTGTGCTGCAGTCAATAGAGTAGCAAAGGGTGAGACACGATTTAGTGACTGAACAACAAAACCCTGTATTGCTTACTTAATTCTTGAAATAAGTTCCTCAGTCATAGACTTAGAGAAAATATTGATGATGGGGTACACTGGAATTGCAACAGATTACTGGACATTTTTTAACTATATATATGCTATACCTTCTCAAATGAAATTACATAATAGAGCCTTTAATTTTTAGATGAAAAGTTTTATGTGCACATGGTTTCTTAAAGATCTGTTTTTAGCCATTAAGAAAAACTTTATTTGCCCTTATTTTGGACTTTCTCAAGTTATATTTGTATTAGAGTATATCCTCTTACTATGAGAAAATATTATATGCAACAGAAACACTGTAGGCATATTAAAAAAAAAAAAACCCTCTAAATTTAAACTAATATGTACCACTACTACATCAAATACTCCAGTTACTTTTTCACTAATTAGGATCCTTTCCATCACAGATGTCCATAGTTCCTGGTAATAATCTTTTATGTGCTGCCTTTGAAATTCAAAAGTGCTTCTAAAACATGTGTAAAATAATTTATTATGAACATCTCTGAGTTATACGGGCTTATTATCCCTATTATATGGGCTTCCCTGGTGCTCAGACAGTAAAGAATCCACCTGCAATGTGGGAGACCTGAGTTCTATCCTTGGGTTGGAAAGATCTCCTGGAGAAGGAAATGGCAACCCACTCCAGTATTCTTGCTTAGAAAATCCCACGGAAGGAGGAGCCTGGCAGGCTACAGTCCATAGGGTCGCAAAGCGTCAGATGGAACTGACTGACTAAACACATCCCTATATTATAGGAAAGATAAATAACACTCCATAAGGTTATACAGTGTGACAAGCATAACAAAAGTAATTTGTGAATTGAGAAGGGGCTAAACCAAATATTTCACTCAAATCCCTTTATTCTTTTTTTTGTCTGTACCATGTGGCATGCAGGATCTTAGTTCCTTGACCCCAGAGATCAATCCTGGGCCCCTTGAATTGGGAGTGCAGAGTTTTAACCACTGGACCACTACGGAAGTCCTGATTTTTCTATTCTCTATCATAAAGTTTTACTTTTCCAACTCCCCTGGTGGTCCAGTGGCTAAGGCTTAATATTCCCAGCATAGGGAGCCTGGGCTCAATGCCTGATCAGGGAACTAGATCTACATGCCACAACTTGGAGCCCACAGGCTGCAACTAAAACTCCTGCACTCTACAACTAAGACCTGATGCAGCAAAATAAATAAATAAATATTTACTTTTTTTAAATTAAGTTTTATTTTTCATCAGTGAATGTATTGGCAAGGTGACTGGCTCACTTTAGAAATGCCACTTGTAGAAATAAAGCCACAATCTCCAGATATAAGGAACATTAACAATGTTTATTTAATAAATATATATGCACAATATATATCTTTATATCAGGACTCAATGTTGGTTAACATTAGTTTATATGCATATATATATATATTCACATATATACATTATACAATCACTGTTCAATGCTGATTAACAATAATATCTATGGAATTTACAGACATTTAATAGCTTGCTTGTGCTTCCCGGGTAGCTCAGTGGTAAAGAATCTGCCTGTAATGCAGGAGACACAGGTTCAGGGTCAGGAAGATCCCCTAGAGGAGGGCATGACAACCCACTCTAGTAATCTTGCCTAGAGAATTCCATGGACAGAGGAGTCCATCAGTCACTTCAGTTCAGTCACTTAGTCATATTTGACTCTTTTCGACCCCATGGACTGCAGTTCACCAGGCTTTGCTGTCCATCACCAATTCCCAGAGTGTGCTCAAATTCATGTCCATCAAGTTAGGGATGACATCCAACCATCTCATCCTCTGTCGTCCCCTTCTCCTTCTGCCTTCAATCTCTCCCAGCATCAGGGTCTTTTCCAATGAGTCAGTTTTTTTTTGCATCAGGTAGCCAAAGTATTGGAGCTTCAGTTTCAACATCAGTTCTTTCATGAATATTCAGGACTGATTTCCTTAGGATGGATTGGTTTGACCTCCTTGTAGTCCAAGGGACTCTGAAGAGTCTTCTCCAACACCATAGTTCAAAGCTGTCAATTCTTTGGCACTCAGCTTTCTTTATGGTCCAACTCTCACATCTATACATGACTACTGGAAAAATCATAGCTTGACTACACAGACCTTTGTTGGTAAAGCAATGTCTCTGCTTTTTAATATGCTGTCTAAGATTGTCATAGCATTTCTTCCAAGGAGTGTCTTTTAATTTCATGGCTCCAGTCACCATCTGCAGTGATTTGGGGAAAAGAAAATAAAGGAAATAAAGTCTCTCACTGTTTCCATTGTTTCCGCATCTATTTGCCATGAAGTGATGGGACCGGAAGCCATGATCTTCATTTTTTTAATGTTGAGCTTTAAGCCAACTTTTTCACTCTCCTCTTTCATTTTCATCAAGAGGCTCTTTAGTTCCTCTTCACTTTCTGCCATAAGGGTGGTGTCATCTGCATATCTGAGGTTACTGATATTTCTCCCTGCAATCTTAATTCTAGCTTGTGCTTCATCCAGTATGGCATTTTGCATCATGTACTCTGCATGTAAATTAAAGAAGCAGGGTGACAATATACAGCCTTGATGTAGTCATTTCCCAATCTGGGAAAAGGCTGTTGTTCCACGTCCAATCTAACTGTTGCTTCTTGACCTGCATACAGATTTCTCAGGAGCCAGGTAAGGTCATCTGGTATTCCCATCTCTTCAAGAATTTTCCACAGTTTGTTGTGATCCACACAGTCAGAGGCTTTAGCAAGTCAATAAAGCAAAAGTAGATGTTTTTCTGGAATTCTCTTACTTTTTCTTTGATCCAGCGGATGTTGGCAGTTTGATCTCCGGTTCCTCTGCATTTTGTAAATCCAGCTTGAACATCTGGGAATTCTTGGTTCAGGTACTGTTGAAGCCTAGCTTGCAGAATTCTAAGCATTACTTTGCTAGTGTGTAAGATGAGTCCAGTTGTGCAGTAGCAGTCCATAGGCTTGCACAGAGTCTGACAGGACTGAAGCGACTTAGCAGTAGCAGCATCAATAGCTTGCTTAAGATTGCTTGCATGCTCACTGGTTCATTCATTTTTGACTGTGCAACTCCATGAATTGTTGCCCACCAGGCTCCTTTGTCCATGGAATTTTCCAGGCAAGAATCCTGGAGTGCATTGCCATTTCCTAGTCCAGGGGATCTTCTCAGCTGAGGGACTCAATCTGTGTCTCTTGCGTAAGACTGTGGTTAAATGATAGAGCAAGAACTCAACCCTATTCTTTTGAACCTGTATAAATTGATTTACTATACCATGAATAATGCCATTATTATATTGGGGAGAAAACAAAAAATCTTACTCAAATTTTGGTTGGAAAATTTTATGAATTTAATTTTATTCTTTAGGCATTCTAATTCAAGTGACAATTTGCTAGCTTAACACTGAACTACTACTACTGACTACTCTTAGTTTAACCTCTGCAAAGTAAACATTTCCTTTTGCTGTCTTTAGAGGTCTTAAAATTAAAAACTTTTTTTATTGTTTTATAAAAAGTAAAATTTCAGAATAATATGCAACTGAAGTGGATCAACTAACATATGATCATTGTTTTCTTTTAACTGTTGCATTGAAAGGTCGGTCATCAGCTGTTATCTATATAAACTGTTTTGGTAATCAAAATGGTTATATATAAAAATTTAGTTGTTTTCAACATTTTAAAACAAAAGTATTCTGGCTACCAATAAATATATACAGATTTTTCATAGATCACATAGATAAATTTCATTCCAGTGAGCTATCCCATTTTATTCTAAGGGCTGCTGCTGCTAAGTCGCTTCAGTCGTGTCTGACTCTGCGCGACCCCATAGACGGCAGCCCACCAGGCTCCCCCATCCCTGGGATTCTCCAGGCAAGAATAGTGGAGTGGGTTGCCATTTCCTTCTCCAATGCGTGAAAGTGAAAAGTGAAAGTGAAGTCGCTCAGTCGTGTCTGACTCTTAGCGACCCCATGGACTGCAGCCCACCAGGCTCCTCCGACCATGGGATTTTCCAGGCAAGAGTACTAAGGGCAAATACACTTATTTCTTTATCCTTTGTCATGATATGTGTACCCCATCTATCTCCTACCTATCTATCAATCTATCATCTATGTATATATCTGTTTCTTTATCTATTTATGTCTTCATCTATCTATATCATTTAGAATATTTAGAATACAAATTAGAGAAAAATAACACAAAATTCAACTAACTCATTTAAGTAATAAAGAGACTTAATTGGCTCCCTAACTGAAAAATCTAGAGCTAGATAATAAATGCTTTGATCCACAGGTTAATGACATATTTAAGGGTGCATATCCACTTGTTTGTGATTCTTTCAGCTCTGTTTTCCTCACTATGTTGGTTTCATCCTTAGCTTATTTTTCCTCATGTTGGCCAGATGGCTCTCCATTTGGACTACATTCATTTATATTATATATAAATATATATATATATATATATATATATATATATATATATATGAGAGAAGGGCATTGTATCAAGTTTGCAATTATTTAAGAGAAATTTTGGCTTCCTTCCAGTTTGACTAACTTAGGTCCCCTGAACCAAATACTGGGGCTGATGGAATGCCATCTGTTAGCTTGTCTTAGTTTTAAATTATTGCCAACCCTGGAATAATCACAGTGACAAACATTAAGAAGAACAGTAACAATAGGATTACTATGATTAGTTTAAGCCAGTAATGGCCTTCCCTTGGAGCTTGAAATAGAATAAAAACTCAATAGCTAAAGCAGAGAGTGTGACTTGCCTCTCCAAAGGAAAATCTAACTAGTTTTGTGAAGAAAAGAAATGGGATATGCAGATGCATCAACAAATGTCGTTGTATTGCACTATTGTAAATATATCCATTTATTCACTCATTATTCCTTTCAATTGTATGCATCTGTCATTAATCTCTACCAATTTATCTCTTTCTCCACCTTTCTACATATGCAGCATACTTTGTGTGTAAGTGGTACAGACATAGAAAACAAAAAGAGTTTGGGTGTGAAGTCGCTCAGTTGTGTCCAACTGTTTGCGACCCCATGGACTGTAGCCTACCAGGTTCCTCCGTCGATGGGATTTTCTAGGCAAGAATACTGGAGTGGGTTGCCATTTCCTGCTCCAGGAGTTCTTCCCGACCCAAGGATTGAACCTGGGTCTCCTGCATTGTAGGCAGATGCTTTACCGTCTGAGCCACCTCATGTCCTACTCTTTGCGACCCCATGGACTGTAGCCTACCAGGTTCCTCCGTCCATGGGATTTTCCAGGCAAGAATACTGGAGTGGTTTGTCATTTCCTTCTCTAGGCAATCTTCCCAACCCAGGGATGGAACCTGGGTCTCCCACATTGTAGGCAGACGCTTTACCATCTGAGCCACCAGGGAAGTTCCAAAAAGAGCTTAGAAGATGCCAAACAAAACCAAAGGCTCAATGTTATGCCACTTATTGAGTATATTAGTACTAGATCCTAATTCTAATGAAAAAGAATGAAATTTGAAATAAGCATTACTTAAATTTGCAGCCATGAAATTAAAAGACGCTTATTCGTTGGAAGAAAAGTTATGAGCAACCTAGATAGCATATTCAAAAGCAGAGACATTACTTTGCCAACAAAGGTCCATCTAGTCAAGGCTATGGTTTTTCCAGTAGTCATGTATGGATGTGAGAGTTGGACTGTGAAAAAGGCTGAGCACTGAAGAATTGATGCTTTTGAACTGTGGTGTTGGAGAAGACTCTTGAGAGTCCCTTGGACTGCAAGGAGATCCAACCAGTCCATTCTGAAGGATATCAGTCCTGGGTGTTCTTTGGAAGGAATGATGCTAAAGCTGAAACTCCAGTACTTTGGCCACCTCACGCAAAGAGTTGACTCATTGGAAAAGACTCTGATGCTGGGAGGGATTGGGGGCAGGAGGAGAAGGGGATGACAGAGGATGAGATGGCTGGATGGCATCACGGACTCAATGGACGTGAGTCTGCGTGAATTCCGGGAGTTGGTGATGGACAGGGAGGCCTGGCGTGCTGCTATTCATGGAGTCGCAAAGAATCAGACACGACTGAGCGACTGAACTGAACTGAACTGAAATATACTTAGAGTTTATTTATTCATATTTACTATATTTTTCCTCAATATATGAGAAATAAAAATAGGACCATCCCATTACGAGCTATTCTCAGGGTATCAGAATGAAAGACATCATTTAAATTATAAACTCTATTAAATTTGGGGTCTTCCCAGGTGGCACTAGAGGTAAAGAACCCGACTGCCAATGCAGGAGAGATGAGACCCGGGTTCAATCCTTGGGTGGGAAGTTTCCCTGGAAAAGGAAATGGCAACACATTCTTGCCTGGAGAAGCCCATGGACAGAGGAGTCTGGAAGGTTACAGTATAGGGTCACAAAGAGTCAGACATGACTGAAGTGACTTAACATGTACTATTAAATGTTATCATTACATAAAGTAATAGAAGTACAAGAATACAATTTGAGCAAATATTGAGTAAGAGTATTACTATTACCTGTTCTTATCAGAGAATAAAAACAATCAACATAGGGTCACTACTGGAGCATAAATGAGATACCAAGTCAGTTTTCCAGTTCCTATATTTTTTAAAGATTCTCCAAAATAAAAAAAAAAAATTCTGTTAATTTTTTTCCATCATAAGAAGTTTCTCATGGATGGCACAGAAGAAATTAGCCTTACACTCTAGAATTTAAGGAGATTAAAAATGAAAATAAAAAAAATTCGTTGTTATTAAGCTTGCTAATTTTGTTAGTATCTTAGAGAAGTAGAAAAAAACCTAGTTAGTGAGAGAAGCACATAAATAAGTGGATATTTTGACTATGGAGGAGATTAACATACATTTTGCTTTCATAATATGTGAGATAAACTTTACTTTTGTTGGATTCAAAATCTGAGAGACCTTGATCTATTTGTTTGTTACTTAAATGGAAAACTGTGTACGTGTGTTCATAGATGACAGAGCAGAAAGCATAAAATTAAAGACAGAAAATAGAGACAATAATTGATGGTGGGAAGTTGCAGAGGAAAATTTTTTTTCAGTTGACCTGATAGAAGAGTTAGCTTTCTGAAGTAGAGATGTGTTTTTGAAACAGAGGGGATGAAAGAGGAAACTTGGACATAATAAACAATTTCTGGTGCAGAGAAGAAAAAAAAAAGAGGAAATTTAGTCAAATAGCCACAGAATTTCAGAAAACAGGATAAAGATTTATTGCTAATCACCTTAATATTGAAGAGAGTAACAAGTGAATATGGTGGATGTATATATAAATATATTGTATTTATATATACATATATTATATATATATATAAGGCTGCTGCTACTAAGTCACTTCAGTTGTATCTGACCCTGTGTGACCCCACAGACAGCAGCCCACCAGGCTCCTCTGTCCCTGGGATTTTCCAGGCAAGAATACTGGAGTGGATTGCCATTTCCTTCACCTTAATATTAAAGAGAACAACAGGTGAATATAGAGGATATGTATATAATATATGTATATAATGTATATGTATATGTTTATTTTTATATTATATAATATATATGTATTTAAATATATGTTTATATATTTATAGTATACATTTATACTTTATATAATTAAATATATTTAAATATATATTATATATGGCTAATCACCTTAATATTAAAGAGAATAACAGGTGAATATAGTGGATATATATTAAATATATATTTATATTTTATAAATATATTATAAATATATATTTATAATTATATATATATATATATAATCAGTGCCAATTCATTCCAAAGACAATACTTTTAAATATTATATTACCCATGGAGAGAGAGTAGAAGAGAGAAAGAGATTGAGAGAGAAAAGAAAGACTCCACTGGTCCTCAAAGGAAATTGAGTCTTTTAAAAATTACATGATAAAAACATCCTAAGTCTAATATTTAAATTCAACATATATTTTCAGATATTTATATGTTCTGTTTCTCCAAATAATCAATAAATAAGCTGTTGATTTGTAGAAGCTTGACTTTTCCTTTAAACGGGATACATGCTACAAATATATTACAGTTATTTCTATTCCTAACCTATCTTTCCTCCTCCCTTCCTTCTTTACTTCTCTCTTTCACTTACAGATATTTTGAGTGTTGAGTGTATACCAATTATCAAAATACACAGTCAGATTTGTAATCATCTCCAGGCTAACAGGAAAGAAACAGACACTGATACGTCCATTACAGACTCAGAGGGTATGACAGAGGCAAGCAGACAGTGTTAAAGCAGGACATTAAATATTGAAGGATGATATGATCGATTGTAGTATTGTTTACAAATAGCTGTTGCCTCCCGTACTGGCCCTTTCTTGAGACCCCTTCTTAACCCAATAACCTTGCCTATTTGGCTAAATTTTGCAACAAAATATGGATAAGAATGACAGGCAAGGTTTTATAAATCACCATGTAATTCCACCTTGTCTTTTCCTGCTTGTTGTGGGACCCAAAATATGCTAGAAAAAAAGTAGTTTCTCAAGCCAAGATCATAGAATACAGAAGATATGAAGCAGGACATGCCTACTCACAAGGGACATGCGCATGAGCAAAAAATAAGAATTGGTAAGGTACTAAAACCCAGTTGATAAGAAGGCATTTATTATTCTGGAGGTGCAAGCAGTTAATAAAGTTCAAAGCAAAGATGTGCGTATAGTGGAAAGGGGAAGGAGAGGCGATGACAGGTTTTATGGAGGGGAGTGAAGGAGATGGTGGGGGAGATTGACAGGAACCCAGTTAAGGGACTTATATCTCATATCAAAGACTTAAGCTTAATTCAAAAAGCTATAGTCCTTAAAAGAAGAAAGAATCTTGTGAGCAGATTGTTTTTACCTGTTTTGGTAAATAGATTGAAGGGGAAATGAGATTGAAACTAAATAAGAAGATATTTAATAATTTTATTCTGTGTTTTCCAGATACAGTCTCTCACATACCTGTCACCTTACTCCTGATGTTCCTTTATTTATCTGCTGACCAATAATGTTTTGTAGTTTAAGGTGGCTAGGGTAATTCAGTCTCAAACCTGGAATTCTGAGTCATATTTGACTCCTTCAAGTTTTCTTCATTTAATGGCAGAATGACTGCTCCACCAAAGCCAAGTCCGTCTAGTCAAAGCTATGGTTTTTCCAGTGGTCATGTATGGATGTGAGAGTTGGACTGTGAGGAAGGCTGAGCGCCGAAGAATTGATGCATTTGAACTGTGGTGTTGGAGAAGACTCTTCAGAGTCCCTTGGATTGCAAGGAGATCCAACCAGTCTATTTTGAAGGATATCAGCCCTGGGACTTTTTTGGAAGGAATGATGCTAAAGCTGAAACTCCAGTACTTTGGCCACCTCATGCGAAGAGTTGACTCATTGGAAAAAACTTTGATGCTGGGAGGGATTGGGGGCAGGAGGAGAAGGGGATGACAGAGGATGAGATGGCTGGATGGCATCACTGACTCGATGGACATGAGTCTGAGTGAACTCCGGGAGTTGGTGATGGACAGAGAGGCCTGGCATGCTGCAATTCATGGGGTCGCGAAGAGTCGGACACGACTGAGCGACTGAACTGAACTGAGCGTACTTACCTTATTTTTTTTGCTAAGTCAGTTAACTGAATGAATGTCTGTGTACTAAAGAAAGTCCAGAGAAATACAAGGGATATTGTGTTAGCATCAGCACCCAAGATAACAAAAACGAGGAAAGCCTTAAATTCGAGAGGTCTGTCCTTGTTCTGCAGCTGCCCTGGGTTGACACTCCATGTGTCATTTCTGCATTTCACTTTGAACATAAACTCGACAGTCTGGGCAGGGATCTCTTTAAGCAAGTATCACCATTAACAAAATTCACTTTGTATTGCTGCCTGAGGGTGACTGAGGGACTTGCTGATCCCTAGGCTTCTTGATCTCCTTTTGGTTGTAATCTACTTAAAGGCAGAGAAGATGTGACTGTTACCCTTCTGAGGAAATTGGCATATTAAGATATTTTTCCAGCAGATAGAAGGAAACTGAAATTAACTCTATGTTGGTTCACATTTCAAATATCTTCTGGACAGTATTTCTTCAACCATTGGTGGTAAAAGACCAAGTTTATTTCCATCATCATTAATCTATCATGGAACAATATCTTTGTAAAATACAACAAAATTAATCTCAAGAGAAATGATAATAAAAGGGTAAAAATACAAGTCCATTTACAGTCAACAGACAAAAATTACTCTGTGAAATTTCTGTGTTGCCGTTGTTCAATCACTAAGTCACGTCCAACTCTTTGTGACTCCGTGCACTGCAGCATGCCAGGCTTTCCTGTCCAACACTATCTCCCAGAGTTTGCCCAAAGTCATGTCTATTGAGTCGATGAGGCTATCTCCTATCTCATCCTCTGCCATCCTCTTCTTCTGTAGCCTTCGATCTTTCCCAGCATCAGGGTCTTTTAATTTCTATAATAACATCTTATATTTAATTTCAATTTTTGTATTAATATTGCTATAGACTAAAAAAAAGTTCACAGGAAAGAACTGCTCTCAAACCACCTTTTCATAGAATAATAGAATCATATTTAACATATTGTAAAATACAGGTAAAAACATCAAACATGGAGGTGAATTATAAAACCAGCCATCTAAAGACCGTGACAACATTATGAATTCTCTCTCTTTAACTCTCCATTCTGAAGTCTATACTGCCATGTGGACATATAATTCAGAATGAGTCACTTTATGAGTCACTGTCATGTTTTATCAAAATAATGTGTTAAAAACAATACCTCAATTTGCGTGCATGTATACTCAGTCTCTCCGGCTTCCCGGGTGGCTCAGAGATAAATCCACCTGCAGTGCAGGAGACATAAGAGATGTGGGTTCCATCCCTGGGTCAGGAAGATTTCCTGGAGGAGGTTATGGCAACCCACTCCAGTATTCTTGACTGGAGAATCCCGTGGACAGAGGAGCCTGGCGGCCTAGAGTCCGCGAGACAGCAGAGTCTGACGTCACTGAGCGACTGGGCATGCGTGCGTGCTGTGTTGCTTCAGTCCGTGCGACTAGCTGTCCCATGGGGATTATCTGGCCATGGAATCTTCCAGGAAACATTTTCCTGAGTGAGTTGCCTCAGTTTAATTGTCTTTAATTCTTGAAAATGTTATACTCAAATATTTTGTTCATATTGAGTTAATATTGAAAATGAGGAAAAACTGAAAGTGAAGTCGCTCAGTCGTATCTGACTCTTCGCGACCCTGTGGACTGTAGCCCACCAGTCTCCTCCATCCGTGAGATTCTCCAGGCAAGAATACTGGAGTGGGCTGCTATTTCCTTCCCCAGGAGATCTTCCCGACCCAGGGATCGAACCCAGTTCTCCCGCATTGCAGGCAGACGCTTTATCCTCTAAGCCACCAGGGAAGAAATGGCTATTAAAATAAAAGTTCTAATCAATGAAATAAAATCAATAAACCAAACTTTAAAAAAAAAATGTTTATGAAAGCACCTGCTTTCCTAAAAGAAAAGAATTGGATAACTATTTAGGCTAATTAGACAAATAAGATTGATAAGATATGAGCTCTTGTCAGAGTTCTAATATTGCATCTATTGGGATTGGCAGTTGTGTTTACAGTAAAATGTTAAATTATAAAAACTGTTGAATTATATTTTGCTCCTATTTATCTCTAGAGAGAATCCCTAAGCTGAGACATTTGCAACATTTTAATTAATAGCATAAAAAATGCATCATGACCTTTACCAATATTAAAGCATTAATGATAATTGAAATGCTATATTTATTTTTCCTCCAGGATGCTGGCAACAACACTAGCAGCAGCAGTTAAAGCACTGGAGAAAATAAAACTAAATTTCTCCATTGAGAAACCTCAAATGGACAATAAGCCTTCCACAGGAATGGTAATAATAAATTTCAACATGTTATTTATCCTACGGAATTATTTCTCATGAAGTTTAATGATGGCCATGTTTATAAATAACATCTGGTAAATATGCTTTTAAGATACAAATAGAGTTATGAAGCTGACTACTTGCAAAAATCCTGGCAGATGTTAATATATTCTTCAATATTTCTGTTTAAAAAGATACACATTGTATGGTCATAGAATAAAAATGGGATGTAAAGCATGAAAGTCACTTAATCATGTCCTACCCTTTGCAACCCCATGGACTGTAGCCCACCAGGCTCCTTTATTCATGGAATTCTCCAGGCAAGAATACTGGAGTGGGTTGCCATTTTCTTTTCCAGGGGATCTTCCCAACCCAGGGGTCAAGCATGTATCTCGTGCATTGAAGGCAGATTCTTTACTGTCTGAGTCACCAGGGAAGCCTAAATAGGATGGGATAAATAGTGGTCCTTTGCATTGTGCTAGGACGATAATCTACAAACTTTTATCTAGTAATAAACAACATCATGGTGGGAGAGCATGTGACATTTAGAGCTGCAGAAGGCTTTTCACTTCACTATGGGAGTTTCTACTGAGCAAAGGGATGCTCGATCCTCTAAATTTTATCATAGGAAAATAAATTAAAAATAGATAAGAAAATAATAGCAACACGAACAAGGGAATACCTGTGGAGTGAAAATGTGTTAACTCCCTTGGAGGAAATCAACAATGGGCAAGTTAGCCTTTTAGTAAAAAAGCTGCTTCATACTGGGCCTCCAGGGGCCATTTTTTCATATTCCAGGGCACCTGCCATTAATTTCTTACATCCCATTTCAGGAAGAACAATTCCTCTTATGTCTTCCTCACCTCTTACATCATGTTCTTGCAGGAATATCTAAAAATAAAGCAAGAAAGAGCTAAGATACAAAGTTTTTTGAACAAAATTTTAATGCTAGTTACTCCCTCCCCCAGTTTTTTATTTGAAAAATTTCAAAGTAACTTCAGTAAAATGTTATTCATTTGGTAAGCCATAAAGCTAGTAAGTAGGTGGTTGAGTCAGAACACAAATTTTAATCAGTCAGATTTCAAAGCTTATCCACATGACCAACTTTCCATAACCAAATAGAAAATCTGCTTTAAAAGCATCTTCACACATGCTCTTTTAATTCAGCTATTTACTAGTAGCTGGTTACAACAGTAAACATAATTTTGTTTAGCCTTTCATTTTATCATTTCCATTAGCTTTCTTTTGAAGAATGGTTACCTTGGAAAATGGAGCCTGGCACTTTCTCTCAATCCCACAACATGTCTTATATTCAACTCTAGATGGTGTTTTCTTCATGCAAAAACATATCCTATGTGAAACAGAAAATATTCATTTCTCATTTGGTTCATTGGAGGGAAGATTTTTAACCAATCCTTTATTTCTAATATAGAGACACATCAGAATCAGTGGGAAAGCAGATGGCTGGAGGAATTAAGCACACAATATCAAGTCATTTCAAAGCAAAAGCCAGAAATACAAGTCAGAGAAAGAATCTTTATGCTGTCTGAAAAGTACTGCTTTCCCAGGGCCTGGTTTTACTTTTGAAGCACTTTCCTGTTGTTAGTTATGTCATTTGTTACTGAATTTATTGTCCAACTTTTACAAAATTTTAATGAAAGCATAAGAAAACAATTTTACACAAATG
The DNA here is from genome assembly GCF_023091745.1 of Budorcas taxicolor. Lineage (NCBI taxonomy): Eukaryota > Metazoa > Chordata > Mammalia > Artiodactyla > Bovidae > Budorcas > Budorcas taxicolor. Next base: position 62,793,301 of record NC_068923.1, on the reverse strand, counting down.
CATCTGATTAATAATCAGGAAATTCATAAGGATAGAATGCTTTCAATAAAATGTTTTCCTATCAGGTGGTTCTTTATCTAAAACAAATAGACTGCCAGATATTTCTCCAGTGAAGATGGATTTATGTAGGATCAGCAGAGAACTGAAATTTGAGGTTTGCAATTACGGTGAGCAGTGTGTAAGTCCCCACCTGACAAGGGAAGAAGGATGCTTTAAAAGAGTGGAAAAGGAAGTTGGGAAGGCTACAGTCAACCAAAAGTCCATGGCTTTTCATTGACTGAGTCCTTGGAGTAAAGAAGTCCAGTAAGTCCCCTCCATATGAACAAGTTCCATTCTGAGAGCATATTTGTGTATCAGTTTGTTCATAAGTCTAACAGTCAGCCTAGGTACCAAGCTGACACAATCGGTTATATAGTACTGTACTTTAACAGGTTGATAATACTTTTCAAATAATACATAAAAATCAAATTGACACAAAAAATAAAGAAGATATTTTTAATCTTATAGTACAACACCTTGAAAAGCACAGTAGTACAGTAAACGGCTGCCATGCCGGGGAGGGGATCGAGTGAACAGGCAAGAAGAGTTACTGACTGGAGGAGGGAGAGGAGGTGGGAGATGATAGGGCTGAAAGATCATCAGAAATAGGAGATGGAGGGCAAGTTGCAGTTTCATGCATTCCTCATGTTCATGGAATGCACGTTTACATCTTTAAAAATTCCCAACTTGAAGGTTCATATGTAGGGGACTTACTGTCTCTCTTTTTCCTTCTGGGCTCTGCTAATATCCCAGGGTGTGAGAGTTCCCTTCTGGTCACCTAACTTTATTTAATTGAAATTTCTCTTTATTAATTGTTTTTTTATATTCCCTGCTTATGATCAAGCACTTTCTCTGAAAGGATCAGTAATCAAGTCATGTTTTTCTAGTGTTAGTGGATTTTTGCCCCTCAAAGCCAGGAAGAACATTTTTCGGGTGTAGTGTCTCATACTAAAGGGAAAGTATCCAGACTGAAAACCAATGGAGGTCACATTCAAGTAACATGGAAGAATAGGAGGCTGAACTCTCAGGAGATAAAGTTCTCGTGTTACCAAGATCAGAGATATTGGCTATCATTTGAAAAGTTATGTCATCCTCAAATTTTGATGACAAACTTCCAATAGACCTGGTTTGGAAACCCTGGGAAAGCTGTCCCATCAGATGTCACCTGCTTCAATTCTGGGAATTCGTTTTTTTTAACTTTTAGATCACCTGATGATATTTATGTTCAGTCAGGGTGTGGCACTTTCTTTAGATGCATCATTTGAATCCAAGTGTTTATTGCTTGAAGTTTAGCAGCGATTTGTTAGCATTATCTGATAGGGGCTTCTCCAGTGACCTTGAAGAGAGTTCTCCTGGAAGTGTCCACTCCAATAGATAAAATCTCCAACAAGGTCTGATACATGAGGTCTTTGTCTCCCAAGAGTGCACTGTGAGACGATTGCTCTGCCAAAACATAATTGTCTTTCACAGAAGAAGTTAGACCTTTGCTGTATTGAGATGGAAATATCTATCAGTCATAGGTCAAAAAAAATAAAGTAGGATTCAAGTCCTTTGGATATCCTGTGACTACCTCAAAGGGTGAGATTTTATAAGTTCCAAAGAAAAAAAAATGGTGGATCTGAGATTTAGAAGGCAAAATGGCAATGCTTCTGACCGAGGTATTTGGAGCACCTCTACAAATTTTTCCATTAGTGTCTTAATGTCATTCGTGCATTAAGCTAAACCAGAGGATGGAAGGTTGTTAGTGAGCCTGATGGGCTGCCATCTATGGGGTCGCAGAGTCGTTCACGACTGAAGCTACTTAGCAGCAGCAGCAGCAGCAGCAGCAGCAGGAGTGCAGTGAAAATGTTGTAAAACCAGAAAAACAACACAGACTTGTCTAAGTAGGCCAGTGAAATGGCTTTCTCAATCACTATGAAAGTTGAGAGGAGTTTCCCATGTAGAAATATTCATTTCCAAAAAAAAAAAAAAACTTGAGCACAGAAGAAGCAGGAAGCAGTAACCTGTCTACAAGGGTAGGTTTCAGACCAGTATGAAAACACGCAGACCATGATTAAATATGTTTATATCCGTGACACATAGGAAATTGTACAAAATCCATTTGACAGACCTTGAATTGTTCATTAGGCAGTTAAAAATGCCTGGGAGCGGTACAAACAAGTTTTTCTGGGCTGTGTTTCAAACAAGAGGGATGAGTAGGTAGGCAGTTTCTGTGGCCTTGTTAATGATTCTCCACCAATATTGATTCATGAAGGCTATCATTTTGTCAGTTGACCAATGTCCTAATACATGTCCAGTGGTAAGAAGGAATTTTAAAAGTCTCTGGTAGAACTGGGTTGTTATTTGGTGCAAACCATACCTTTATCTTTTTATCAAACCAAGAATTGCTGAATTTCCAATCATGTTTTTCCTGTTCTGAGACCAACTGTTTGGTTTCTCTAGTCAGTTTTTTTAAATTGTCATTTTTAGGAAACATTGCTTTAGACCATTGACAGAAATTTGGCGACTGTTGGTCTCTTTAACAACCTCATTCCTTGTGGAGATATGGGCAAAGTAGTTTCCCTTTGCTCCCAGAGGGTCAAGTTTTAGTGCCCCAGAATTTTAAGGATAGCTGAAGTAGCAAGTGAAATTATTGTATGTGAAAATTTCTGATCATGGGGACTATTTTAAATTTTAATCCCACTGGCAATAAGGAAGCCATCTGAGTTTATGATATTCCAAAATCGTGAGCTACTCCAAAAGCATGTCTATTATCAGTGTACATATTGGCAGTTTTATCTTTGGTAAAGTACAAGCTTGTGGAAGAGTATAAAATTCAGCCTATTGGCTAAAGTATCCTAAACAACATCAAAAGAAGTTGCAATAAAATTCAGTAAAATATTTGTAATACCAACTTTTAAATAAGAACTGTCAGTGAACCAGGAGAAGTCAGCATTACTCAAATAATCTGCAGATCATCATGAGGAGTCAGGAGGTGATCCTCAGCATTAAGCAGTCATGAAGAACTTCATCAGTGATGGAGGGGGAAAAAGTAGCAGTGTTAAGGTTATTACAAAATGAAACACTCGTGTGATAAGTAGTTTACAAAAGGACTTCCTAGGAGGTGAGGGAATGACCAAGAAACATTGCATGGGATAAAGAATTTGAGACGGCTCCTACTGCATGACGTACAACGATGGTTAAACGTGATCCCACAGTGATTTTCTCAGCGGTCTTAACCAACAGGGCAATGACCATTATGGCTGTAAGGCAAGAGGGTTATACACACATTATAGAGTCCAGTTGCTAGCTTTAATACTGTATGGGTCAATAGTAGTCCCCATGTTTTGGGGTGAGAATGCTGAAGGTATTCCCTCCGTTTTCACATAAAAGCACACCTCCTTATATTCCACTTCACTCTATTACACTTCACAGATACTATGTTTTTGTTTTCTTTTATAAATTGAAGGTTTGTAGCAACCTTGTATCAAGCAAATCTATTGGTACCATTTTTCCAATAGCATTTGCTCACTATTTGCCCCTGTGTAACATTTTGGTAATCCTCTCAATATTTTAAAATTTATTATTATTATCATTAATTTCTTATGGTGATCTATAATCAGTGACATTACTATTGTAACTGAGTAGTTTTAGCAATAACATATTTTTAAATTCAGGTATATATGTTGTCTTTTTTAGACCTAATGCTGTCTCACACTTGATAGACTATAGTGTATGTGTACATAACTTTTATATGTACTGGGAAACCAAAACATTTGTGTGACTTACTTTATTGTGATATTCACTTTATTGCAGTGGCCTGGTCCTGAGCCTGCTACTTCTCCAAGTGATTCTTGTACAAAATGGAAAAAGGTAAGCTGATATTCAGGATACCCCAAAACAGGTGAGTTCATCAAACTCTAAGACCTTAAAAGCTATGTTGTCTGGCTTTTCTGACAAATTTGGGTTCGGTTGTCACTGTTTAGCAAAACATTCAGAGAGTTGGCTGTAAGAGAGAAATTTAGAATCCAATTTTGGCAACTAGCTCAAGAAAACCTCACGTTTGATACTTAGTTTTGGCTTTGGAGAAACAGAATACCTTGAAGCCCAGATGAATTAAGATGTAGACCTTGTTCGGATATTAGACACTCTAAACATCAAACCTAGGTTTGGGCAAACTGCAATTTTTTCTTGGGCCATTTTATGCCCCTTTAAGGCTAAAAGTATTAGGAAATGGATGCTGACTTTCTGTGAAAAGGCTTGAGAAGGAAATCAATGAAGCAAATCATCCACATATTGCCACAAAGCAGGAGTGTGAATGTATCGCTGGGTGAAATTTATATCACCCAGATCAGCCTTCAGGATTTATGAGAAATAACAAGGACTCTCAGTAAACTCTGAGGCATTACTGTCTAGGTGAATTGTTTTTCTTCGCAAGTGAAGGCAAAAAGGTATTGGCTAGCTCCATCAATTGGAATACTAAAGATTGCAATGCATAAATCAATTATAGTAAAGAATTTACTTCCAGCGGGAATGGATGTTAGAAACATAAGAGGGCTAGGAATGTAGAGTGTGAGGAATAGTAAGGTTGTTTATTGCTCAGGGACTCTGAACAAACCTCTACCCAGGCCCTTAGGTTGTCTTCTTGGTAGACAGGAGTGTTACAAGAGCTGATATCAATACAAGAGATAAGGCCTTGAGACTTGTAGTCTATGAGCCTTATGCATCGAAGGACTTTGTTACTTTTAGGATATTGATTAATTCTATGGAGATGCTTTAAAAAATTTATTTGAATCTCGACAGAAAGTTCACTGTGAATTTTGCCAATATTAGCTGTAGATTTTTCCCATAAGGAGGATGGTAGCTGATTCAACAGGGACAAAGGATCAATGTTTTCAGTCAGCTCTAGTACCATCAGACATGACAGAGAGGTCAAAGGGTCATTTAATTTACCTAGTTGGTAACTTTGATGAGTACTGTCAAATTCTATAAATACCTCTTTACTTTGAAGGAAAAAAAGATATATATGCAGCATGATACTTCTCTAAGTTGTCTAGGCCGAGTAAATGGATGGGATAGAGGAACTATGGAGAAAAGTATGAGCACCTCTCAAAGGACCTAAATAAAAGGGAATGAGTTCAAAGATAGAAATCTCTTTAAGATTCATCAGAGAGCCTCACTATTTGAGCTGTCTGATTACTTCAAGGTGAGGGCTGTTTTATAGTAGTGGAATTAAGTACCAAGAGTATCACTCTAGTGTCAACTAGTACTGGGAGAAATTCGTCCCCAATCTGGAGAAATGCTTCTCCAAGCTTAGAGGAAGAATTGGGAAGATCCCCTGTAGTCCTTCAGAGCTCCCTCACTGAGAACTGGAAGGATGTTGGAAAGCCTGTGTTGATGAGAAATTAATCAGTCAGTCTAAGATAGAATTAGAAAATTATATTTGAGCCAAATCTGAGGATTATAATCCAGGAAGAACATCTCAGAAAGCTCTGAAAGCTGTTCCACCTGTCAGAAGTCAAGACACAGTTTATGTTAAGGTTTCTGAAACAAAGCTGTACATCAAATGACGTATCACTGACATTTCACATTATCTAGACCTAAGCACCATCATAGTGGGCCAAGATCAAGAAGGAACGTTATCTTTTAAGGAGCTGTCGTGCCAATGCTAGGAGTATATTGATCTTTAGGACTGAGCCAGTATTCCTGCCGACAGGAGGAGTTGGTCAATGCATAATGCAGATATATAATGCCCAATGGGGCTAGAGAGGAAGTCAAGGGTCAGAGAAGAATTTTTATGTTTAAATTTTTCTTGTCTTACTATAAAATATGAATTTTATTTTGTACTTCATCAGATGCTTGAAGCACTTAAATTTGTAGCAATCTCTTCCAATGTCCCATCTCTTTTTTGAAATATCAGCAGAAACTAGGAGGGTTTTGCTTTCATTTAGGTGACTTCATTTGCTAGAGTTGAAGATTAAGAATTCTGGTGGTCATACGTTTAGGTGACTCAACTAGAGTAGGAGAGATGTGATTTGCTAGATTAACTGAAACTGGAACAGACATAATTTCCCATTTCGTACAAATTCTTTTTACTAGAAAAGAAAGGTCTAAGTTCAACCCATTTAAAAATAGAGAGTTAAAACCTATGCTAGTAGAAATCAACATCTAAAGGAAGATCAGAATTTTCTTTAGAAATAATCTGAAGTCAATTACAATAGTTGTGAAAAGATTCATCAGATTTTTGTGTGCAAGACTGCATTTTGTCCAATTAACAGCCTTTGGAGAATCCCAAGGAATTGCTTGAAAAATCACCCAGCAATTACTCAAGTCTGATAGTATGATCAATTGTTAGGCTGATCTCCAGGTTGTAGTTCTAGAGACCTTCTAGAATTTTCCCAGTTCGTGGTTTTCATCCAACATTGGGTCTAGCCTTCACCAACAAGTATAAGAACTAGCTGATGTGAGTCAAAGAAACCAGGATGATACATTTGGATGACTATATTAAATTCCTCAGCAAATCTATTAGGATCTTTGATTAATTTGGGAAAATCTTTGAATATGGCACCAAGTTCAGCTTTAAGGAATATAGGAAATTAAGAGTTTAGCCTCCAGATACTCAGAAGTCTTAATTTTAAAGGAATAGGTTCTGATAAGTTTGGAGAAAAGGAAAAAAAAAAAGGAGAATTTCTGAAAACAGGGGAAGGTCAGTGAAAGAATTGAAGGAACCGAGGTTATAAAGTAGGCTGGTAGTGTAACAGGGAAAGAGGGAAATGGTGCCAGAGGCAGAGTCTGGCCACGAAGAACTGAGGGAGAGAGATAAAATGGCACTGGAAACAGCGCTTGAAATGAAGAAGCCAAGGAAGAGCCTGAGGCTTCGGGAGTCAGTTTATCTTGATTTAATCATTTAATGCCTGATGCTTTTGAACTGTGGTGTTGGAGAAGATGCTTGAGAGTCCCTAGGACTGCAAGGAGGTCCAACCAGTCCATCCGAAAGGAGATCAGCCCTGGGTGTTCATTGGAAGGACTGATGCTGAAGCTGAAACTCCAATACTTTGGCCACCTCATGCAAAGAGTTGACTCATTAGAAAAGACCCTGATGTGGGAGGGATTGGAGACAGGAGGAGAAGGGGATGACAGAGGATGAGATGACTGGATGGCATCACCGACTTGATGGACATGAGTCTGAGTGAACTCCGGGAGTTGGTGATGGACAGGGAGGCCTGGCGTGCTGTGATTCATGGGGTCACAAAGAGTCGGACACGACTGAGCGACTGAACTGAACTGAACTGAACTGAACCTTAAAATCCTGTTTTGCAAAGAAGCAATCTTAGACTCCTGATAACACCGGGAAGCCTCAAAATGTCAATCAAAATAAGCATTCCACTCAGTTCTGGAAATGTTTGAGCTATTATCAACCAATTTGATTTTAAGGAAATTAAGTCTGAGAATTTCAAAAGTTTCCCAATAATGGCCATTGCTATTCTTAATTGCCTTTGATCAGTTCATTTAGTTAGAAAAACACAGAAGGAAGAACCTCCGTTTTTAAACTTAAAATTAACCAGAATCCTAGTATGTATATGTTAGGAGAAGGCAGAGGAATGTTCTCAATATTTAGATAACTGAGATTTCACTCTTGGATTTTTCTCGATGATAAAAGAAGAATTTTTAAACAATTCACACCTCAAATGACTCAATTCAAACAGTGTGCTAGCTAATACCAGGCAGTTCTAAGAAAACAGCTTGGTCCTGTGGGAACCAGGCCAAAGGTTTTTCTAGCTAGTTTTCAGAAAATAGTCCCTATTCCAAAGAAATGGGTCAATGGCTAAATGTGCACAGTTTCAGTGAAGGACCCCTGTTCTTGAAGGGATGGGTCAATGACTTCTCAGCCAGCTTTGGTTGAGACAGTGTGATCTCAAAATTGCATACTAAAACACAAATATCTTAATAGAGGTCCTGAATAAAATCAGGGAAGCTTCAAATGCAACGAGGATATGAACTCAGATCCAGGAGAAAGACACCTTTAAACTTCAGAACTGGCAAGAAAAGCAGTGAGTAACAATGGGCTCAGGTGTGAGGACCACACTTGTTTACTCACCAGCCCAGAGCCAGCAGGCATCTTTTCTGGCTCCTGTCTGAGCTACCAAAATGTTGACCTAAAATAAATAGACTGCCAGATATTTTTCCAGCCAAAATGAGAGTATTCAACATTAGCAGAAAATTTCAATTCAGGGTCTGCATACTGGTAAGCCTTGTGCAAGTCCCCACACAAGGGGAGGAGAGGAAAAGGAAGTTGGGCAGGCTGTAGTAAACAAAGAGTCCACGGCTTTTTATTCAGTGAGTCCTTTCGTGGAAAGAAGAGGAGTCTTTCTTTTTCCTATTGGGCTCTGCTGGCAATGCAGGGCATAGGTGCTCCTATCTCTGATCCCTCTATCTAACTGAGGTTTCTCTATTAATTTTTATTTTTTACATGGCCAACGTTAAATACTTATAAACTTTGTCTTTGCTGTATTGCTTTTGAAAAAGCAATTTTATGATAGTGTTCGTAAGTAGCTTTTGTTTCATATTTTGCCCAGTCAAAATTTGAGTTGCAACATGCTTGCTTTTAAAACTTAAGGATGTGATTTTCTTATTTTGAAAAAAATGATGGATTTTTAATTTAACTGAAAAGTTGCATTTGTCAATTTTACTATAATTTCTTCCTTTTAGAAAAACCTAAGAGAAATGTACACTGTAAGTGTATAGTGCCCTCAGAATGTGCAGCAACTTCGTCTTTGATTCCTTCTCATTTGAGGTTAAAATAAAATCTTTAACAATTCTATCTTGACCTAGAATTTAGATGAGAAAATAGATGATGCAGGAGAGAGAGCCCCAAATATCCCAGTGTGTAATGTGAGTTTCAAAGATATCCTGGCAAATTCCCTTCCTCTATAAAAGAAATGTGGTAGTGATAATGGTGGTTGAAAAAGAGGAGAATGCCATAGTCAAAAGAGAGTAGTACACAAATTTATAAGTACCCCTTTATCCGTAGCCGTGTCACTTTAAGGAAAAATCAGATAACCTATCATTCATTTCCCTTCTGATAATGTCCGACTCTTTGCGACCCCATGGACTGAAGCATGTCAGGCTTCCTTTTTCCATCACCAACTCCTGCAGCTTGCTCAAGCTCATGTCCATTGAGTCAGTGATGCCATCCAACCATCTCATCCTCTGTCATCCCCTTCTCCTCCTGCCTTCAATCTTTCCCAGCATCAGGGTCTTTTTCCAATGAGTAGGCTCTTTGGATCAGGTGGCCAAAGTATTGGAGTTTCAGCTTCAGCATCAGTCCTTCCAATGAATGTTCAGGACTGATTTCCTTTAGGATTGACTGGTTGGATCTCCTTGCAGTCCAAGGGACTCTCAAGAGTCTTCTCTAACACCACAGTTCAAAAGCATCAATTCTTTGGCACTCAGCTTTCTTTATACTCCAACTCTCACATCCATACATGACTACTAAAAACCATAGCTTTAACTAGACAGACCTTTGTTGGTAGAGTAATGTTTCTGCTTTTTAACATGCTGTTTAGGTTGTACATAGCTTTTCTTTCAAGGAGCAACTGTCTTTTAATTTCATGGCTGCAGTCACCATCTGCAGTGATTTGGGGGCCCCCCAAAATAAAGTCTCTCACTGTTTCCATTGTTTCCTCATCTATTTGCCATGAAGTGATGGGACCGGATGCCATGATCTTCATCCTCTGTTGTTTTAGAAAGTCAGTCCCCTGTTTGCACCTATTTCCCTTGAACTTGTTTATCTAGAAGAACTGTGTGCTTTGTGGAGTTTCTGGTTCCTCTACCCTCCCATGCATTTTGGAGGCAGACTTGCCATGAATGAGAGCTGTGACTCATAAACCAATCTTTTTTGTTAAACAATCACAATAACACATACAGCTGATTTAACCTCTACCTCCCTATTCAATATATAAATGCTCATCTTCTGAAAAGCAGGTGGAAGAGTTCTTCTAGGCTTCCTTTTTCCTAAAGGAGATGTGATCTATGCAGTTCAAAGTACATAGGGTCTGGGATTAAATACCAGTGTTATACTCCAGTCATTAGGACTAACTCAGTCCTGGAGCAGTCCTGAATAAATGAATAATTAGAGCGTCACAAGAGATTCATGAGACAAAACAATCAATTACTCTTAGTTTTTTGTTAAAATGTGAAAGTATCTGTATTTTAGATTTATTGGTAAATCCACATTGGTTTATATAGCATTTAACAAAAGGAACAGAATTTTGCTACAGCTTCTCAAAGATTGCAACTTTGGACAAGAATCTTGGATTGTAATCTCAATTTTGATGTCAACATGTTGTGTGACCTTAAGTAGATAGCTGAATCTTCCTGAGAACCAATTCTTCATAAAATAAGGGTTTTAGGCTTCAGATTCCCAGGAGTTTTAAATTTCCATCGTGCCATATTTTCCCATGAAGTACAAGGAACAAAGTGTTGTGCCCATGATGGTTTTATCTTCTCTTTTACCACTGAGTCCAATTGAAAAATCACTCTCCATCCTTGAAAGTTAATTATAAATCCAATTTCCTCAGTCAAATACTGAGAAAAATCTAAAAAGTTTGGAATATTTTAAAAAATGTTATGTAAATAAAGGATTAGAAGCAGGAATACACACACATCTACATTTTTATTAGAATGCTGAAGAAAGCACTACAATATTACAACAGTACTTGGATCTTATGTAGGATGGAGATATTTCTTTTCATATACTTTTTTCTTTGAATATTTTACTATATTTGTAGATTTTCAACTGCTAATGATTTATAAAATATCCTTTGCACAGTTTCTTTTGCCCACTCTTAAAAATTAATTTTCAATTGAAATTATGACTTGCTTGTATTCTAAATTGTTGATCTTCAAGTATTTTATGTTCAGTATCCTAACAATTTCAAGAAATTTTATACCACTTGACATATATTTAGATGACTAGAAATTCTTATTGAAAATTGAAATATTAATAAATTTAAAGAATCTAATCTAGGATATCTGAGAAATCAATCTTGTAAAAATCAACTTATTTTAAATATATTCAATAAAATATATAAATATATTCAGTGAAATCTAAATATCATAGCAATATTGCATTTACCTTTTTCCCTATAAATCTTAATAAGGTTACCTTTATTTGTACATTGCTTTAATATCTGATCTTTTGTTTCCAATTCCATGCAGAATAAATATTTCATAATTAATGTTCTTTAGTTGTTCCTTTCATATTTCTTTGCAATGAAAATAAATATAAAATTAATTTTTAATTTGTTTTAACTTTTTATTACAAGAAAGAATTTGTGTCAAAATGTTACATATTTAATTATTCAGTTCAGTTCAGTTCAGTTCAATTCAGTCGCTCAGTCGTGTCTGACTCTTTGCGACCCCATGAATCACAGCACGCCAGGCCTCCCTGTCCATCACCAACTCCCGGAGTTCACTCAGAGTCGCGTCCATCGAGTCAGTGATGCCATCCAGCCATCTCATCCTCTGTTGTCCCCTTCTCCTCCTGCCCTCAATCCCTCCCAGCATCAGAGTCTTTTCCAATGAGTCAACTCTTTGCATGAGGTAGCCAAAGTACTGGAGTTTCAGCTTTAGCATCAGTCCTTCCAAAGAAATCCCAGGACTGATCTCCTTCAGAATGGGCTGGTTGGATCTCTTTGCAGTCCAAGGGACTCTCAAGAGTCTTCTCCAACACCACAGTTCAAACGCATCAATTCTTCAGTGCTCAGCCTTTTTCACAGTCCAACTCTCACATCCATACATGACTACTGGAAAAACCATAGCCTTGACTAGACGGACCTTAGTCGGCAAAGTAATATCTCTGCTTTTGATATTAAATTGATCAAAAATAATATCATTATTATTACAATTGCTATTTATTAAACATAGAACAATGGGATTTTTTTCCAGTTAATTCATATACTCTTGAATTATTTATTCCTTCAAGGAGATAAGATTTATCAACTGTATTACTATTTTTCATTTTATAGATGCAAGGCTAAGGAAAATTATTTGCAAAAATAACAAGGAATAAAGAGTTGTATTGTGGCATTGTCATTTAATTCTTTGAACTCTAAAAGATTGTGACAGGGAAAAGAATTAGGTTGATTAGATCTTCCTTCAGTCATTGTTTATAGAAAAGAATTGGAACTCAACTTGATTTTGAAGAATTGTTTCCCAATTATTAATCATTCATGTGCTCAGTTTCTTCAAAGTATACCAAAATTCACTATCAATACTTTGAATTAAAGATAGCCATTATAAATACTGACTATGTGAATAATTGAAAAAGACCATTTTTGTTGAAACGCCAGCAGGCCAAATTAGACATATTTTTTCTCAGGTTAAAAAAAAAGTGCGACATTTATATTCAAATTATTGATTAAATGCATTGCTATAACAATCAATGTTAAACACAATATGAGACTTAGATAATTCCATTTTTTTCACATAAAATGTTAAAAAGATGCAACATTAGTTCTCTAGGTATATTCTCTAGATATATTAAGGATATTCACATTTTATGGCAAATTTCAATGCTCTGTGCAAATCACATCTCAACTTTCTGGCAACCTTAGCTCATTTGTGAATAAAACTGAATTTTCTCTTGCAGTATGGTTTGTAGCATGGATGTGAACAAGGAAGTCAATCTAATGTATAATTAGCTACATTGGTAGACACATACATACCATTTTCAATACAAGCACAAATTAAATTGAATTAAATATATATTCAGAGAATTACATTATATTCAGGGAAGCAAATTCTGGGGTGATGGATTAAGGATTGCTGAAAATATGTGCCTAAAATTAATGAGAACACTTGTATATGCTGTCAAATTCAACTTTTTCTGAAATCTCAAAATTAACTAAAAACATGACAAAATTCAAGGATTATTTGAGACAGCTAGTCTTGTTTTATTTCATCTTGTCCTGATCATATCACCCCTCTCCCCACCACCCAGTTCCATAGTTAATTTTGACAGTCAACAGTGTCACAACTACAAAAGTGATGAAAATCAGGAGCCTAGTAACAGGAGCAAGTGTGGAAAAGATGGATCTGGAGTTGTCCTAAAGCACCATCTCCAGATAATTGTCACTATCTGACTTGTTTGAAAATTTCCATTTTTAGGGGTTGTCTCCATTTAAAATGTGTACTATAACAATAAGACAAAGCATTGTAGAAGTATAAGTATTTACTTAACACAAATAAAGTCAGTAATGAAGGAATAGAGGATCAAAAAGACATAAGACACATAGAAAAATAGAAACTATAAATCCTAAATCCTTCTTTAGCAATAAATACATTAAAAATAAATGTACTAAGCAGACTAGTCAAAAGACAGAAATTGGCAGAATGGAAAAAAAAAAAAAAAGGAAAGTCCACATAAATAGATTTAAAGTGAAAAGTTAGAAAAAGGCACACCATGAGACTTCCCTGGTGATCAAGTGACTAAGACTGCAGGCTCCCAGTGCAGGGTCCTGGGTTCGATCCCTGGTTGGAGAACTAGATCCCACATGCATGCCACAACTAAGAGTTTGTATGCAGCAACTAAGAAGCCTGCATGCCACATTGAAGATCCCACAGCTGCAGCTAAGACCCAGTGCAGCCAAAATGAATAATAAATAAATAAATATTGTCACTCAGTCTTGTCCAACTCTTTGCAACCCCATGGACTGTAGCCTACCAGGCTCCTCCATCCATGGGATTCTCCAGGCAAGAATACTGGAGTGGGTTGCCATTTCCTTCTCCAGGGGATCTTCCCAACCCAGGAATCGAACCCAGGTCTCCCACATTGCAGGCAGACGCTTTAACCTCTGAGCCACCAGGAAAGGTAAATAAATAAATCTTGTAAAGAAAAAGGCACACCACATGTGAAGACCTAGGATGGTGATGTTAATTTCAGGCAAAATAGTTTGGCAAAATTTTTAGCAGAGACAAAGGGTATGTAAAGATGAAATTGTCAATCAGCGAGTAACAAGCATATATGGTTTCAGAATATTTTATCTTGGGCTAAACTGTTTTGTTCCTAACACTTATGTGCCCATACCAGGGCAAATAATTAAGCCTTATCAGGAAGTTTGGTGCAAAATGAGTTTGAATTAAACTTGATTCTCTCATTTTTTTTCTCCTACTTCCCTGGTGGCTCAGACGGTAAAGCGTCTGTCTAAAATGCGGGAGACCTGGGTTCGATACCTGGATCGGGAAGATCCCCTGGAGAAGGAAATGGCAATCCACTCCAGTACTATTGCCTGGAAAATCCCATGGATAGAGGAGCCTGGTAGGCTACAGTCCATGGGGTAGCGAAGAGTCAGACACGACTGAGCGACTTCACTTTCACTACCTGGAGCAAGTGCCATGATAAGATTCTAGATAAGTAATAGATATATCTTTCTTTGAAAAAGATGAAATAAGTGATTTTAATAAAATATGTTAGAAAGAAGAATCACATGATATACCAATCATAGGTGGTATAATCTCAGGTAATCAATGTATCAGATTGAACCATGAATAATTGCCATTGTTTTAGACTGAAGATGTTTAAATATTTGCAGTTTTGTAGGATTTATTATTATCTTCTCTGGTAGCTCAGAAGGTAAAGCATCTGCCTGCAATGCGGGAGACCTGGGTTCAATCCCTAGATCAGGAAGATTCCCTGGAGAAGGCAATGGCAACCTGCTCAGTACTCTTGCCTAGAAAATTCCGTGGACAGAGGAGCCTTGTAGGCTACAGTCCATGGGGTCGCAAAGAGTCGGAAACAACTGAGTGACTCCACTTCCACTTCCATAATTTATTATTAGTAAGGAAGAATGAATACAGAATAAAATCTCTGAAGAATCTTTGTATATTCCTAAGAATACTAATACATAGTTTGAAGAATAATGCCCTGTATCATGTGACACTTTCACTGCATTATGAATTCATTGCCCTTTAGTATTTATTTGTGCCTTTTTTTTCACTAGGCTTATGATTTCTTTGAAGTAATGGGTCATGCTCTATCTAATTTTAATTTCAAAATACAGAGCATAATATCCATTCTGCAGTTGCTAAATAAATGATTAAATACATCACATTTTCTTTATTTTTGGCATTCTGTGTTTATAAAATCCCCCTAGCAGGCTTCTTCAACATCTTGTATAAGAGGTACTTCAGATATGCACAAATGTCCTTCTTTTTTTTTGCTTTCATTCCTTGAATATTTTCTCCCTAATATCTATTCATAATTCAAATCATAATTCATATGTCATTTCTTCAGAAACCCTTATAGTGACCCATTCTTCCAGCATCAATAACGTTAATTATTCAACCTCAATTCTTTCCCTTGCTATATGTCCTACATAGTATCAGAGAGATGTGTATGTATATATGTATAGACAATATATGCATATGCATTTAAGCACAGGGTTTTGGGAACAAATGTAAAGTACAAAAGTTTTTACTTTATCTAATCAAGGCTATGGTTTTTCCTGTGGTCATGTATGGATGTGAGAGTTGGACTGTGAAGAAGGCTGAGCGCCGAAGAATTGATGCTTTTGATCTGTGGTGTTGGAGAAGACTCTTGAGAGTCCCTTGGACTACAAAGAGATCCAACCAGTCCATTCTGAAGGAGATCAGTCCTGAGATTTCTTTGGAAGGAATGATGCTAAAGCTGAAACTCCAATACTTTGGCCACCTGATGCGAAGAGTTGACTCATTGGAAAAGACTCTGATGCTGGGAGGGATTGGGAGCAGGAGGAGAAGGGGACGACCTAGGATGAGATGGCTGGATGGTATCACTGACTCGATGGACGTGAGTCTGAGTGAACTCCGGGAGTTGGTGATGGACAGGGAGGCCTGGCGTGCTGTGATTCATGGGGTCGCAAAGAGTCGGACACAACTGAGCGGCTGAACTGAACTGAAAAAAGTTTTAGTTTCTACAGCATTTGTCTTTAAGTGTCATGTTCGTATATACATATATCTCATATGAATAGCTTATGTTGTTGTTGTTCAGTCATCCAGCCATGTCCACCTTGTCCAGCTCTTTGCAACCCCATGCACTGCAGCACACCAGGTTTTCCTGTCCCTCACCATCTCTTGGAGTTTGCCCAAGTTCATGTCCACTGCATAGGTGATGTCATCTAGCCATGTATAGCTTATACATATATATATAATCTATCTATATATATATATATGATAATTTAAAAGTTTAATATTTACTTAATAACCCATATCATTCAGTTGTATGGTGTCATGGCTATATATTATTGATTCTTATTTAATATTTAATGTGCATTAACATTTTATAAATAGTGATGTCTCATGACAATTTCCAGTAAGCTGTCATTTATCCATTTATTTGAACCACTGAGAAAAGAGAATTTGTGTGTCAAGGTTATAAGATGCTGAAAGACAGCATTTAATTATCTTGTAGTTGAATACGGAAGTTGAGCAAAATCATGATATGGGACTAATGAACCAGCCAAAATGCAAAGTACCATTCAGCACTAAAGTAATTGGGCAGAACAGTGGAAAAGACTATGATAAATGATTACTTCATTAATTTTAAAATTAAAGGGCAAGATAAGGTGGTCACTATCATAGGGTTATTAAGGTAAAACAAGCTAATCAGCACATTCTGAATGTAAAGTTGTCAGCTAATCATCCAATGATTACCAATTTCTGAAGAGTACAAGAGAAAGCAATTTATTCTCACTTTATCAATAAAACCAAGCAATCAAATGTTTTACTGAAGGGAAAGAAAAACCTTCTTAATTTATTTTTATCTTTTCTTAATATAATTTAACTCTCATGAATTGGTAGACAAACTATAGGAAGATATAATTTTTACTTAATCTGCATAGTACCAGAATTTCTTATTAAAATAATGTTAAATGTCAAAGTCTTTCAAGCTTGACCACACTAACATAATGATTGTTAATGTGAATCACAAACTCAATTATGTCTTCAATTCTCTCTTACAGAAAAGTTTTATTAGAAATCTTGCAAAGAAATTACACCATAAATACCTTATTAACAAAAGTGTACATTGTAGAGTACTAAATCTGGAAATGAAAGGGGAACCATAACAGAGAGAAACTGTTTTCTAAAAAGTCACTAAAACAGAGTTGAAAAAGGTTTTGAAAACAAACATTTTAAATTAAGTAGTGAATTAAAAAAATAAGCTCAGGTAAGATAAAAGTCCCAGGATTACATAAACATCTTTATTTTTTTTCAATTTACATAACAGAGTGGGGAAAAATATTTAATGAATACCAATGAGCTTATAAGTGAAATAACTGTGCATGAAATTAATAAATATCAGTAGATATGTGACAGATAAATAGATAATAGAGTTTTGCTTCTGGACATGACATGGTATCAGAATAGTTTCCTTCTAGTTAGAAAAAAACTAGAAACAAGGCAGACATATAAAACTACAGTTTTCGAACATTGAACAAGAGACATCTCAGGATTGTGATCCCTAAGTAATCAGAAACAAGTAAGACTGATTATGCAATTTCCCTACCTTTTGGATTCAATTTCTGTGTCTGCAGGGAGGGAAAATCCATATGAGGCATAGTAGTTGTCATGACTCAAGTAGGCTGAGGCAAATGGAAGTTGTGCAGTGGGATATCGGGAAAGAGTATGCAGAACAACTCCAAGAAGACTTCCCTGGTGGTCCAATGGTTAGGAATCTGCCCTGCAATGCAAGGGACAGGGGTTTGATCCCTGGCCAGGGAACTAAGATCCTACATGCTGTGGAGCAGCTAAACCTGAGGGCCACAAGTAGAAAGCCTGTGCACTGCAACCAAAGATCCAATATAACTAAACAAAAATCCTGTGTTCTGCACCTGAGAACTGATGCAGAAAATAGATAAATATTTTGAAACAACAGCAACTCTAGGGAGCCCCCTTAAGCCTTTGCTGAATACCAAGAAGCATATATGTAGAATAAAATTCCAGAAGCCTGAACAAGAGTGATCAGAGTACTGGGAGCTAAATGATCCCCAGAGCAATTGCAGGACTGAGAACAGTCAGTCCTGTTCTCAAACAGTCAAGTATCGATCAACCAGAGTGGACAATCCTCAGTAATCACTCAGGACATTTAATAAAGTCCCAGAAAGGCAAAACCTTAGTGTTAAGGCTAAACTGCCCTCATACTAAAGGCTACTCTGCACATACCATCATATGGCTTAAAAAACAGGCTCTAAAAGATAAAACTGACCCAAAGTAACTGAAATGCCTGTCAGAACTCCAATTCACTTTCAAGGAAAGTAATAAAATCCAGGCACATAAAAACATGGACTTCAAAACACTGAAATTGAAGAAGCAGGAGAATGTAATGAATACCTAGGAGAAAAAATAATCAATAGAAAGAAACACAAAAATAATAGAATAATAGTTGGAGATATTTAAAAATGTCTTACAATATTATGCTTCTATTTAAATAAAAACAGGAATATAATATGCAAAGAAATGGAAATAATACAATGATACAATTTAAAAGGCTCCTCTTTTAGAATAACTTTATTTCACTACCTTTAGTATTCTAATAGTGGATACTTTCATCATAAAGTAAAAAAATATAACTTGATTCTGACTCAGATGGTAAAGAATCTGCCTGCACCTCGGGAGAGTTGGGTTCGATCCTTGGGTTGGGAAGATCCCCTAGAGAAGGCAAAGGCTACCCACTCCAGTATTCTGGCCTGGAGAATTCTATGGACTGTATAGTCCATGAGGTCCCGAAGAGTTAAACACGACTGAGCAACTTTCACTTCACTAATAGTGAGGTAATATGGCTCAGATGGTAAAGCATCTGCCTGCAGTGTGGGAGACCCGAGTTCTATCCCTAGATCAGGAAGATCCCCTGGAGAAGGCAATGGCAACCCACTCCAGTACTCTTGCCTAGAATATTCCATGGACTGAAGAGCCTCGTAGGTTACAGTCCATGGGGTCGCAAAGAGTTAGACACGACTGAGCAACTTCACTTCATTTTGCTTCACTTCATACGTGTATCTGGAGTCCAGAAATAAGCAGAGAAAGAAAGGAAAGATGAAAAAAATAAATTGGAAAAAATTGTTGAATGGAAAAAGTATGCAGGTTTCTCAAAAAATCGAAAACAGAACTATGTCATAATCAAGCAAACCCACTTACAGGTATATATCCAAGAAAATAAAATTGAGAACTTAAGAGATATAACATCTGCAGTACTGTGTTTCCGTTCAGTTCAGTCACTAAATCGTGTCCAACACTTTGCAACCCTATGGACTGCAGCACACCAGGCCTCCCTGTCCATCACCAACTCCCGGAGTTTACTCAAACTCACATCCATTGAGTCGGTGATGCCATCAAACCATCTCATCGTCTGTCATCCCCTTCTCCTTCTGCCTTCAATCTTTCCCAGCATCACAGTCTTTTCCAGTGAGTCAGCTCTTCGCATGAGGTGGCCAAAGTATTGGAGTTTCAGCTTCAGCATCAGTCCTTCCAATGAATGTTCAGGACTGATTTCCTGTAGGATGGACTGGTTGGATCTCCTTGCAGTCCAGGGACTCTCAGAGTCTTCTCCAACACCACAGTTCAAAAGCATCAATTCTTCGGCGCTTAGCTTTCTTCACAGTCCAACTCTCACATCCATACATGACCACTGGAACAACCATATCCTTGACTAGACGGACCTTTGTTGGCAAAGTAATGTCTCTGCTTTTTAATATCATGTCCGGGTTGGTCATAATTTTCCTTCCAAGGAGTAAGCGTCTTTTAATTTCATGGCTGCAGTCACCATCTGCAGTGATTTTGGAGCACCCCAAAATAAAGTCTGCCACTGTTTCCCCATTTAATTGCCATGAAGTGATGGGACTGAATGCCACAATCTTCGTTTTCTGAATGTTGAGCTTTAAGCCAACTTTTTCACTCTCCTCTTTCACTTTCATCAAGATGCTCTTTAGTTCTTCTTCACTTTCTGCCATAAGGGTGGTGTCATCTGCATAGCTGAGGTTATTGCTATTTCTCCTGGCAATTTTGATTTCAGCTTGTGCTTCATCCAGTCCAGCATTTCCATGATGTACTCTGCATATAAGTAAGTGCTTTGTTTATGTCAACATTATTCACAATGGCAAAGATGTGGAAATGTCTAGCTGTACCAGAATCTTGTTCCTTATTCACCTACTGAAGGTAATCTTGGTTGCTTCTGAGTTTTGGAAATTATAAATAAAGCTGCTATAAACATCCAAGGGTATGTTTCTATGTGGCCATTTTTCAACTCCTTTTGGTAAATACCATGTATCTTGGTTTGTTGAATCATTTGGTAAGCGTATGTTGAATTTTGTAAGAAGCCACCAAACTATCTTTCAGAGTGGCTGTAACATTTTGCCATCCCATCAGCAATGAATGAGAATTCCTCTTCCCCTCATACTTTCCAGCTTTTGTCAGGGTTCCAGATTTTGACCATTCGAATAGATGTGTAGGGCCATCCCATTGTTTTAATTTGCATTTCTCTGATAACATATAATGTGAAATATCTTCACACATGTATTTGCCATTTGTGTTTCTTCTTTGGTGAGGTTTCTGTTAATATCTTTGGCCCATTTTTATATTGGTTTGTTTTAATTTTTGTTGAGTGTTAAGAGGTTTTTTTTTGTATATTTTGAGCATCAGTCTTTCATCGAAAGTGTCTTTTACAAATATTATGTCCTGATCAGTGGCTTGTTGTCTCTTTCTCCTGATGTTGTCTTTCACAGAGCAAAATTTTTAATTTTAATGAATTTCAAATTATCACTTCTTTCATGTATCATATCTTTGGTGTTGTATCTAAAAAGTCATCACTAAACCCAAGGTCATCTAGAGTTTCTCCTATGTTTTCTAGAAATTTTATGGTTTTTCACTTTACATTTAAGTCTATGATATATTTTACATTAATTTTTGTGTTGATGCAAGATCTGTAACAAGATTCATATTTTTACATGTGAATGTCCAATTATTCCAGCATCGTTTGTTGCAAAGATTGTAATCCATTGTATTACTTTTACTCCTTTGTCAAAGTTCAATTTACTATATTTATGAGAGTCCCTTTCTGACCTTGCTATTGTGTTCTACTGTTTGTCTGTTGTTTCACCAGTACCACAATGTCTTGATTACTATTCTCTTTTCTCTATTTTTTTTATTTTTATTTTTTGAACTGGCAAAGGCCATTTATTCAGATATCGCTATAAAGAGAGTTAGGCATTGTCATGTTTTGTCAGAGACTCAAAATTAGGCAGAGGAATGGGAAAGCTTATGGTGGAAAAAAGAGAAGGCTTCAGGTGTACTCTGATGGCTGTTGGCATAGGGCAGCTGTAGATGGTTAACTGGAAACAAGGCATCCTATATAACTGATTAGTCATACATATTTGGCTTTCTCTAGATTGGTGAAGGAAATGGCAACCCACTGTAGTGTTCTTGCCTGGAGAATCCCAGGGACGGGGGAGCCTGGTGGGCTTCCGTCTATGGGGTCACACAGAGTTGGACACGACTGAAGTGATTTAGCAGCAGCAGCAGCAGCAGCAGCAGTTGGTCCTAAGTTGGTAAACGGGACAAAAAGTTAGGAGAGCTGTCAGTTATTAGTCTCTTCCAGTTATTAGTTTTCTGTTGATTGAATCTAATTGCAATTCCTTTTGATTTTTTTGTTCCTTCCATCATGATTTTGAATTCCTAATCCTCTTTTCATAATACCTCTATATGCTCATTTGAAGATTTTTCATGATTTTGAATGTTGTGTGACACTCAATTTTCTTTCAACTTTTTTTGTGGGAAATCTTCATCAGCTGAAATGTTTTGATTTTAAATTCTTTTACAGTATATTTGTATAATTTGAATTGGCTTTTTTTCTGTTTCTAAAAGTTTGTTGGCATCAATTCTAGTTCAAGTATACCATCTTCTCTCAGTATAGTGAAGAATTATAATTTTATTGGTTAGTTAGTGGTAAAGGGTGTCTTGTTTCTTTTATACCTGTAAGAATTTTTAAAAATTTCCCCTTTACTTTCTTCTTCTCTCTTACTCCCACTTAAATGTGGGCACTACCACTCTCCCTGTGTGTCTGTTTTCTCCAGTGACAATAATTCTCCAAGGCTCTCACGTTTATCTCCCACAACTTCAAGCCCCTACTTGTATTGAGTTGTGAAGTAACAATTCCTAGATTTAGTAATTAAGAATTTAACAATTCTGTTAAATAATAAATGTTGGGTTTGCTCTTTCTAATGGTGACATTGCCCGTTTGATCTGTGTCCTCCTCATTCCTCTCTTCTTTTCGCATATTCTTCT
Organism: Budorcas taxicolor; assembly: GCF_023091745.1. Lineage (NCBI taxonomy): Eukaryota > Metazoa > Chordata > Mammalia > Artiodactyla > Bovidae > Budorcas > Budorcas taxicolor. The sequence goes on along the minus strand of NC_068923.1, from coordinate 62,770,969 downwards.
TAAGCCCCCTTTCCTCTCACATGCTGGCATCTGGATAAGAGCTCTGGTGGATTATTATATTATTTGTGGTAAACTCTGCCTCCAGCTACTTTTAAAAGGTGAGTCATTTGTGTTTGTCTCCTCAATCTCTCTCCCTCTCTTTCTCTCTGAAGATGTCAGGGTACAGATGATTCTGGTTACTGTCGTTATATTCCAGACTCAGAAATTAGAAATGTATTCTTCATAGAAAATTCCAGTCAGTACAAAGCCTACAATTTGATTTCTAACATAAGATCATTAATGACAGAATAGCTAATCCATATATGCCTTAAATGACATTTACAAATGTATACAGATTTAAGTTTTTTAAAATGTCTTCTCATAATTTATTAAACTTTCACTAAACTATATTTTATTAATAAGAAAACTATCATTAGTCAGTGACTTGACTGAGGCACAACAGCAGAGATGAATTTACACTGAGCCATTCGAACATAAATCTGCTTCTCTTTCCAGAAGTAGGTAACTGACTGAGTGGTGCAGGCATCTAACTGAGCAAATGATTCTTTTAAGTGAATACTAACCTTTAAGATAACAGATTCTAACCTTTTTCATGGAGGCATTCACCCTGGTTCACCTTGGTTATGAGACTGATGGCTGATGGTTATTCACCAGATGGCTGAGCATCACTCTTAAATTCTTTATGTGTGTAAACATAAATAAGAGAAATTTCTTTTTATTAAGGTTTCTTGAAAAATGCAAGTGGCCTCAAGGTCTTCTGCAAATAAAATTTTATTGGATTTTAGTCAGTAACTATGATATTATAAAATATAAAATACCTACCATAACTTTGCAAACCAAGGGTTATAATGATTTGTTTACTTGGGGAAAAAAAAAAAAAACATTTAATTTGTCTCAAGTTCAAACTAACATGCTTGGCTGACAGTAATTTTTATTTATTCATTCCAAAACTAACACTGAAAAGTACCATCTCTTGTCATTACCAGACTTTGGGTCTCTGCTTTTATGTTTAATTTATTATTGACTTATGACTTCTTTTTCCTTTTATAGCTGAAATATGAATTGAAATAAAATAATGATTTGCTTTTACTGCCTAACCAGATGCTAGATGTCCTGCTTGCCAAGTTTATAGTTTATAAGTTCCAATGTATCTTTAATAAAATGTTTAATGAAAACATAAAATAAAAACTAAACTGCCAAAATGCCTACTTTTTATGATAAGATCATTATTTCTTATCAAGTCAAATCAGAGAACACATCATTTGTGTCTCCATAATTGCAAACAAATACTTGAACAAGCTATAAACTCATGTAGGAAACATTATATGTTTCAAAAATGAAGCTTTTGGTAATACAGAAGGAAAGTTTTCTGTCAAACAGTTTTCATCAGCAGTTGTCTAAGGGGGACCTATATCTAGTGCTCAATGTTTTATCTGCATTGCGTGTGACAAAAACAAACAAAACTGCTACTCATGTACACATATATATAATATATATATGAGAAAAATCATATATATATATGTAAATACCCTCATATATATATATATATATATATATATATATGGTAAAAAATTTGACTGCCAAGCAGGAGACACATCTTCAATCACTGGGTTAGGAAGATCCCCTGGAGAAGGAATTGGCATCCCACTTACCTGAATAAAAAAATCCCATGAACAGAGGGGCCTGACGGGCTATAGTCCACAGGGTCACAAACAGTTGGACACAACTGAGTGACAAAACCACCACCACGATGAGTATCTCATGAGCATTTCATTCATTTGGAATGCTGACTTATATAATAACATAGCTCTTTCAAACAGATAACTTTCAAAGAGAATATGTTTGGACACAAACTTGACAGATGGCAATTATAATTAATGTATATTAGAGCAACTAAAATGTAGAAATAAATTAATACCTATATTTCAGTATGGATTAACAACTAGAGCCCAAAGGGTGTGGGGTTTTGAGCTTCTAATTCAAAATATGATAATATTTTAAAAAGTAAACTTGCAGGTAGAAAAGAATTTTTGACTGTTGGAGTACCAATCAAAACAACATAGAGTATTGAAAGGGAGAAACAGAGGTGATCTGATTATAATGGGATCAAATTATAAAAATACATAAAATTGAAAACAGTGTGATGGTTGTATCTAATGCAGAATTGATTTTGAGAATTGGATGGCATTATCAAAAAAATAAAAAATCAACTAACAAAATAAACAAATATTAATAAATAAATAATGAAGCTGTCTGAAATCAAAACCTAAAACACATCAAAGTAGGATTTTTTTATAGTAGTTTAAATGTTGAAACAATGATATGAATTCTTCTGGTAATTAACAAAAACTGGTTCCTAAATTTTGTCTAAGGCTTTAAATTTTCACAACCTCTTATAACTTGTCAAGTGACTTCTCATTCTGTGCCTTACTTACATTTTATGAGCATTCTTGATATAGAAGGTGTACTGAGTGCCTACAAAACATCAGGCATATGAGGTCTGGGGATCCAGAGGTGAACAAAGGACATTTTTTGCCCTTTAAGAATCAAGTCTGTAGGTGAAAAAAAAAATGAGTTTTAGAAGTTAAATGAATTTTTATTTATTATATAACTGTATATTCTTAGTCTAAACTCAATACTTTATGGAAAAATAACTGCCTTATGACATAAGGTTGATAGGTGTTACGGGGAGCTTGGAAACAGATTTTCTGAAGCCTGAGAGATACAACATGTGTCAGCTTGAAAGCAGAGCCTCACCAGATGAACCCTGCAATCACTGCAATACTGGTTGACACCCTGATTGTGGTCTCAAGGATATCTTGAGGCAGAACCACCCATCAAAGCCACTACCAGATTACTTAGCCACAGAAACTGAAAGATAATAAATGTACTTTCCAGTCGAGTTTTATAGTAATTTGTTACACAGCAAGAAGTAGCTATTACACCTGTCCTTAAATCCCAGTTTGTCCTCTTATGCACTGGATGTTCTTAGACATGTTACTTAACTGTTCTTTCACCCTCAGTTTATTCATGTGTAAAATATGCATGAAATAGAATTAAGCATTATGCCTAGATATGCATTAATGAAATTATTTTAGGATTTTATAATATGATACATGGAAAGCATTCACATTAAGGTTTTGACATATTATAAAGATGCAGTTAAATATTTCATCCATTAAGCTGTACAATGTTTACTGAAAATGGCATAAAATGTTAACAATAGTTAAGTCGGATAAAGAGCATATAAGTGTTCTCCGCAGCATTTTTATTCTTAACACTTTTGTGTAAACTTTAAATGACTTCCAATAAACTGTCAGGGTTTCCCTGGTGGTTCAGATGGTAAAGAATCTGTCTACAATGCAGGAGACTAGGGTTTGATTTCTGAGTCAGGAAGATACCCTGGAAAAGGGAATTGCTATCTACTCCAGTATTCTTATTCGTGATATCCCACAGACAGAGGAGCCAGGTGGGCTACAGTCCATGCAATCGCAAAGAGTTGGACATGACTGAGCAACTAACACACACACACACACACACACACACACACAAAATGTCTTTAAAGTACAAACAGTATAATTATTCCTTTAAAATGACACAATTTAACAGGTATACTATCATGTAAGAATCGAATCGCCAGTCTATGTCCCATGCAGGATACAGCATGCTTGGGGCTGGTGCACGGTGATGACCCAGAGAGATGTTATGGGGAGGGAGGTGGGAGGGGGGTTCAATTTTGGGAACGCATGTACACCCGTGGTGGATTCATGTCAATGTATGGCAAAACCAACACAGTATTGTAAAGTAAAATAAAGTAAAAATAAAAATTTTAAAAAAAATAAAATAAAATGAAATGACACAATTTTATAGAAAAATATTTATATGTATACCTATGGCAGATTCATGTTGATGTATGGCAAAACCAATACAATATTCTAAAGTAATTAACCTCCAATTAAAATAAATAAATTTATATTTAAAAAATAAAATAAAATCTATATGTAAAATTATTAACAATGCTTGTCTCTGTGTACAGTGATTATGAGATATAAATTTATTTTTTACATTCTTTCAAAATTTGGTATGTAATTCATGTACAAATTTATTAGATTTCTATTTTAAATATATTTTAAACTAATTTATAGTGCATATTATTTTAAGGTAACACAAATCTAGAAAGTAAAATCTTGAAAATGACAGAGATATATAATACTTTAGTAGAAAGTACAGTATGGGATTTCAACTAAGATGAAGAATTTGTAAAGACTATTAATGAAAAGTGAGCTCTACTATACATATGCTTTAAAAAATTTTTAAAGCATTATCTTTTGATAACTTTTAGAATATTTTATTCTTCACTGTTATTATAAACTGATTTGTCTTTTTATAAAGTTCTATTTAGAAAATAAAGACCAGAAAACTACCTTAATCTTAGCATCGCTTCCATATGTAGATAATGTACCTGGAATGACCAGATTATAGTTTCCTTTCAATGTTCTATGCTTTTTTCTTCACAAAGACACACAATGTAGAATGCTTTTTGGTTCCTGAAATCAAAGATCAGTTGGGTTTTATCCCTTCAGTTTGAACTGCAAATTTCTGTCACAGACACATATGTTTATTTCTCCAGCACATCTGCTGGGTCATTTATCACCCTCAGTCTGTAATTACAGCTCTCATTTGTTCTCTATATTCAGGTAAAAAAAAGCAATTAGTATCATAATCAACAAAAGCACCTATTTTTCATCTTTTATCCTAATTTGAAAATGTCTTCTATAAACTTATATGTCTGTTAAAACTTAACAGTGAATGTTATAAACAAGTGAAAAGACACCTCAGTTCTTTGTAATTACTATCTAACTTAAGGATATCTTTTATGAAAATTGTTTAAACATGGTGCATTTCAGAAGTATGCTAGAAAGTACTATAATCAAAAAATCTAGGTGATTGCTTTATTGAATTATTTATGAGATTATTAGAATTGTTGTATGTATTTGTTTATCTCAGTGAACAAATTTTCCTATAATTTCATTGGAAGAACATCTCACCCTGTATGTTAGCATTTTTAGAAAATATTCCCATGTGTGACTTTACTAAATTTATCAACACGTTTTAACCCCTTATCAACCTCACCAGTTCACAATGAGCCCAATCCGTTTTCACTTTGGGTTCTAAGTTTCAACTCATAGTGAACTTGAAATTCCTTTCCTATCTTGTTGACCTCTTTCTTCTGTCTCAAAGACCCAGCCCTGGAGTGACAGCACAGCAAAAGAGTGGAAATGTGAAAGCAGATGTCCTCTGTTCAAATCTCATCTAAGTTCCTCGTCCTTTTTGTGTCTCACTTTCTTATGCATTGCTTGAAAGAAAGTGAAAGTAAAAGTGAAGTCGCTCAGTTGTGTCCAACTCTTTGCGACCTTGTGGACTGTAGCCCATCAGGTTCCTCCGTCCATGGGATTCTCCAGGCAAGAATACTGGAGTGGGTTGCCATTTCCTTCTCCAGGGAAATCTTCCCGACCCAGGGATATTACCTAGGTCTCCTGCATTGCGGGCAGACGCTTTAACCACTGAGCAACCAGGGAAGCCCTGCAATGATTGGGAAGATAATAGTAGAGTACTTGTAGAATTATGAGATGTAAAGCACAACATATGTAGTGTGGTTAGAATAGTGTCTGGTAATTTGCATGTTCAGTCACTCAGCTTATGTCCAGCTCATGTCCAACTCTTTGCCACCCTGTGGACTGTAGCCTGGCTGGCCAGGCTCTTCTGTCCATAGAATTTTGCAGGCAAGAATACTGGACTGGGTTGCCATTTGCTATTCCAGGGTATCTTCTAGACCAAGGAATCGGACCTGTGTCTCCTATGTTGGCAGGCAGATTCTTTACTACCTGGTATATGTTAGCACAAGTTATTAGCAATAATTATTGTATTATTAATGACAGAAATCAGCCTCTTTTAAATGATTGCCCTTTCTATTTTTAACAGATGTCTATTTGGTTCTGTTATCTGTTGCTGCTTAACTAAAGTAGCTACTGCATTATGTCATCAATTTCTTCCTACCTGTTTTCTTGGATGGCTATTTATACATGTTTAGATTTCTCCAATCTATTTCAAAAAATAAAGAGAAAGAAAACATTCACATACTCTCCAGCTATCACCCTATCTCTAGTCTGTATCTCTTTCCTTCACAACCAGACTTCTTTAAAAATGGCTTAAGAATGTCTGCCAACAGTACCCTGCTACTGCTGCTGCTGCTGCTAAGTCGCTTCAGTCCTGTCTGACTCTGTGCGACCCCACAGACGGCAGCCCATCAGGCTCCCCCGTCCCTGGGATTCTCCAGGCAAGAACACTGGAGTGGGTTGCCATTTCCTTCTCCAATGCACAAAAGTGAAAAGTGAAAGGGAAGTCGCTCAGTCGTGTCCGACTCTTCGCGACCCCATGGACTGCAGCCTACCAGGCTCCTCCGTCTGTGGGATTTTCCAGGCAAGAGTACTGGAGTGGGGTGCCATTGCCTTGTCCAAACAGTACCCTACGATACTTCAAAACCACAGAGAGTGATTATACCCCTAGAAGAGGGACAGGGATCCAAAACCTGGGGCACATTGTTGTACTCTGAGCTAAAAACCCGTTATATGATTTTCTTTACTTGACTCTGCTTCCTTGCTTCTTTCATTGAAATTGCTTCATCTCACCATAAAATCTTAGGTGTTTTCATCTTCTCCCTCATCTACAATCTGTACTCTCAAGGAGATCTTGCCTACTCCCTCAGCCTTACTGAAAATTAATATGTCAATGACTTCCAAATCAAGAATTCCATCTCAGTTGTCTCTCTGGGCTTCAGACCTCCACGTGCTATTCAATATTTCCTCTGCATAACACGTGATTCAACAAAATACATCTAAAAATTATCTCAACTATTCAATCACCTCATCACCATATCTGATTCATTTTCTGTATAATCTGTGTCATTGCTTGGTAACATCAAGCACAATTTTCTTTCTTTTCTACTTATATTAGATATATTTTAAAAACACAAGTAATAACATAAAATATGCCTTATGCTCATACCTAATATAAGAGTAAATATTATAAAATTACTAAAGTCTTCTGTATACCACCTCCTATATTGTATTGTTGTTATTTAATCTCTGTTGTGTCAGACTCTTTTGCAATCCCATGGACTGTAGCCCACCAGGCTCCTCTGTCTATGGCATTTCCCAGGCAAGAATACTGGAGTCGGCTGTCATTTCTTTCTCCAGGGGATCTTCCTGACCCAGAAGTCTCACCCACATTTCCTGCATTGATAGGTGGGTTCTTTACCACTGAGCCACCAGATAAGCCCCCTGTATTATGTTATCCTTCCTAAATCTAGAAGGAACCATTATTTTGCAATTAAAGATTATTCTTTCTTCATGACAAAGTGTACCAAATTAATAGAATTAATAAACTCAGTGATTACTGATGTGTGGTTTATATAAATGAGGCCATTATTTGGTAGGTTTATAATGGGGTTTAAGATATACTTTGTAAGCTGCTCTTTATTTTACATATTTTATGTAGACTATTCACTCTCTAGGACATGGAGGAAACATAACTAAAGAATAATATAATCCTCATAAGGACTGCAGCAATTTTTAAAAAATAATAGTTAAAAATGGTATGTCAAAATTGAGCAACAGTCTATTACAACACAGAAGGGAAACAACATCTAAAGACATGAAATGCTGGGCCTTTCTTGTTAGTACAAGTTCTTTTCCTAGGTCTGCATTGCATTTCCAATATCCTTGGCCACATTGCTCACTCATAAAAGCTGCATAACACAGAAAGTAATGCTTTATGTAAACTGGATAAAATGTTTTATAACACTGGGGTAATAATACTGGCCACCCACCAACTTCACAGGAATATTCTAAGGAATTAATGAGGTTGTGTTTGCTGGGCTTTATGAGATCCATGGATAAAAGCAGTTATAAAAGTACAAAGTCCTGGAAGCAATTCTGTTGTATTTTGAGTGACAGGTATAGTGTCTATGCAAAAAGTGTATAGTTTTTTGTGCTAGCTGAAGTGAAGGCCATTTTGAGAAGTGAGAAGTCAGATAGGTAAAAGAATACTAAATCAGTGTAAAGGTCAGAGTAAAGTAGAAAGAATATCAAGGAAATGAAGACAACCAGAAGGGAGAGGGATCTGTCCAGAGGACTATAGTAAATGTTTCTTAAATTTCTCTGTTTTCTTGCTTTTGATTAAATCTGTATTTAATGCTGAGATGCATTATAATTGCTTTAGATTAGTATGTATGCACAAAGATGGATAGTGTCCTACTTTTCTGAATCATCCTTTCCAAGGATCCTGACCAAATAACAATTTCAGGTGAAGAAAAGCTTATTCTTTTTTCTATACATGAAAATTTTTGTATGCATGCAATTTCTATACATTTTTCTTTACCTAAAATTTCAAAACTTTTAATGTTCATCCTAGTTTCCCTGTTAATTGGACATCCTTCCAAGTGCATAAAACAGAAAAATATTTCATAAAGTAAATCAGAATTTCTCAAAATCTGTCCATGAAACATTAAGTTGAAGTGCCCCATGAAAAATAGTACAGTTCTACAACCTAAATAAACAAATTTAATGTTATTACTCCCATTATGCACCAAACACATTTTCTGACAAAATACATGTTTAAAATTTTATACACTAGAGTCTAAGAATTTCTGTTCTTTTAGAGCACACATTCAAAACTAATGAAAATTTCTTAGAGGTATGACAGCTATTCTAGACATGTTAAGGGACAAAGCTTGAGATACCGTGAGAATTTAGAAAATCAGGCACAGCAACTCAAGATTGGAAAAACAAAGAGGGTAAAATTAGATCTAAAAAAAGTTATAAGCAGAAAAAATACAAATGTTTATACTCTGTTTGCAAAAGCATAAAAATGCACATTTTTTCTAAGCAGTTAGTTTCATGTACACTCTAGTTGGTGTAGAGGTTTTAGATAATTTTATTCTTGGGTTTACATTTGACTATGGGAAGAATAACTTGGAGTTGAGTCTGAAAATAGCAAAATTAATACTCTAATATTGAGTAACTTAACACAAAGTGTAATAAATCTTATTCTCTGTGCACACACCAAAGTATCCACACATATAAATATAAACATGGACTTCATATATATATAATATATAATATTATATATTATATAACTATAAAATTAACAAAGTTTTCTTTAAGTAATATTCAACTATTACAAGACTCAATAATATGAAATGATTAGAGGGCTTTGACTATGTTTGAGACATTTATTTCTATCAAAAATATAACTAATTAAAAGATCAGCACTCAGAGTTTAACAAATAGAAAAACAAATTTGAAACTATTTCATAAGTTACTTCTCAAATTTTAAAACCCAGCTACAATGAAATTCAGTAGTACTTATGGGGAAATGCATTTCTTTCTAAATCAAAGCACAATAAAACCCTGTATCATCTAAAATATTGATGCTCAGATCGTAATATTAAAAGCAAAGTGTCTAGGGCAGGAAGTTATTTAATAAACTTAAGAAGAGGTGGCAAGAATACACAGAAGACCTGTACAAAAAAGATCTTCATGACCCAGATAATCACGATGGTGTGATCACTCACCTAGAGCCAGACATCCTGGAATGTGAAGTCAAGTGAGCCTTAGAAAGCATCACTATGAATAAAGCTAGTGGAGGTGATGGAATTCCCGTTGAGCTGTTTCAAATCCTGAAAGATGATGCTGTGAAAGTGCTGCACTCAATATGCCATCAAATTTGGAAAACTCAGCAGTGGCCACAGGACTGGAAAAGATCACTTTTCATTCCAATCCCAAAGAAAGGCAATAACAAAGAATGCTCAAACTACCACACAATTGTACTCATCTCACATGCTAGTAAAGTAATGCTCAAAATTCCACAAGCCAGGCTTCAGCAATACGTGAACCATGAACTCCCTGATGTTCAAGCTGCTTTTAGAAAAGGAAGAGGAACCAGAGATCAAATTGCCAACATCCACTGGATCATGGAAAAAGCAAGAGATTTCCAGAAAAACATCTATTTCTGCTTTATTGACTATGTCAAAGCCTTTGACTGTGTGGATCACAATAAACTGTGGAAAATTCTGAAAGAGATGAGAATGCCAGACCACCTGACCTGCCTCTTGAGAAATCTGTATGCAGGTCAGGAAGCAACAGTTAGAACTGGACATGGAACAAAAGACTGGTTCCAAACAGGGAAAAGGTGTATGTCAGGCTGTATATTGTCACCCTGCTTATTTAACCTCTATGCAGAGTACATCATGAGAAACGCTGGACTGGAAGAAACACAAGCTGAAATCAAGATTGCCGGGAGAAATATCAAGAACCTCAGATATGCAGATGACACCACCCTTATGGCAGAAAGTGAAGAGGAGCTAAAAAGCCTCTTGATGAAAGTGAAAGTGGAGACTGAAAAAGTTGGCTTAAAGCTCAACATTCAGAAAACAAAGATCATGGCATCCGGTCCCATCACTTCATGGGAAATAGATGGGAAAACAGTGGAAACAGTGTCAGACTGTTTCCAAAATCACTGCAGATGGTGACTGCAGCCATGAAATTAAAAGACGCTTACTCCTTGGAAGAAAAGTTATGACCAACCTAGATAGCATATTCAAAAGCAGAGATATTACTTTGTCGACTAAGGTCCGTCTAGTCAAGGCTATGGTTTTTTCTGTGGTCATGCATGGATGTGAGAGTTGGACTGTGAAGAAGGCTGAGCACCAAAGAATTGATGCTTTTGAACTGTGGTGTTGGAGAAGACTCTTGAGAGTCCCTTGGACTGCAAGGAGATCCAACCAGTCCATTCTGAAGGAGATCAACCCTGGCATTTCTTTGGAAGGAATGATGCTAAAGCTGAAACTCCAGTACTTCGGCAACCTCATGAGAAGAGTTGACTCATTGGAAAAGACTCTGATGGTGGGAGGGATTGGGGGCAGGAGGAGAAGGGGACAACGGAGGATGAGATGGCTGGATGGCATCACTGACTCGATGGACGTAAATCTGAGTGAACTCCGGGAGATGGTGATGGACAGGGAGGCCTGGCGCGCTGTGGTTCATGGGGTCTCAAAGAGTCGGACACGACTGAGTGACTGAACTGAACTGAACCGTATACATTATAACATCATATGATGTTAATTAATTTGGCTCCCAGAATGATGAAAAGGAGAGAATATGGGTCCAGAAGTGAAAGTTCTGTGTTCAAATGGTAAATTCACTTACTTAATTTGTACCACGTCCTTCAGTCAGGTTTCTTGTTAGATACCAGTGCTTCTTTTTCTATACTCTAAGCCTATTGTGATATTTAAAGGATCAAAAGCCCAGGCTTATGGTTGGAAGATCCAGGTGTTAGTTAAATTCTGGAAACTCAAAGCTTCATTTTATTTTTCTATAATACAGAGATTAAAAAAAAAAAACAAAAAACTTCTTCCAACAATTATAGGAACTAAAAAGGAAACATGGGGACTGAATACTGTTAACTGGAAAGATCAAATCTCAATGTATATTATACTTCTATCACTAATCCCTATTTTATACAAAATCTTACATGAAACCTCATGATTAAAAACAGATCAAAGTAAAGCTAGTTATAGCAGAACTGTATTCCTACTTTGATATCCCTACAGTCTTCAAATTCCTTTACCAGGAAGTTTTATAAAACACTGACATTTTCCAAAAATAAGTGTGGAAATAAGCTTTCTATAACTAATCTTTTAAAAAATATCCTATTATGTTAATTTGTTCGTGAAGTCCACATGAGAACTTGCCTATAGATCTCTGTTCAGTTTTATAATATGGGAAACTGAGACTCAAAAAAAAGTTAATAAATTCCCCCCAAGATCAGATAGCCAATGTGTGGTAGAGTTAAGGACCAAATCAGGTCTAGGTATTTACTGCCATAGTATCCTGCCTTTCTACTATTATCAGTTACATTTAGGTTGCAAGGAGGTGCTGTTAGAGTAATAAATAATTAAGAACTAGAAGATGTTATCAAAACTAAAGTAATTGATCATTTGCTTGATAATGATTTGAACAGGCACAGAAAACTTAATATATACATTTCTATCTGTTCATTTAAATATAGTTCTCCTTTTTATTACTTAAAAATTGAGTTAAATATCATTCCAGTGTACTAACATCACCTTTCATCGTGTTTTTGTTCTTCAGCTCTCCCTCTGATTCATAAAGAGAAACACGACTTCTTCAGTTAGCAGCAATCCTTTAATTTAAGACTATTATTATAATTTTGCATTGAAACAATGGAAGTAATCTGATTATTTTGATCTCTCATCCTTAATTTAGGGCCACTGCCTCTGGAGGCATGTTTAGGACTGCAGATTCCAATCCATCAGTAATCTTTGACACTCCCACTTCCTTAAATCAACACTCCAATTTTCATCTTTGAGACTGATGAAGTATATAAGCTCCTTCATTAATTAGATTTGTACATTTCTACATGTACATTTGCACATTCCTATTCTTCTTTCAATATTACATCTCTGTAGGCAACTGATCTCTTACATCACTCATTCTTACATAACAAAGCTTTCAGTATTAGTCACCATTAAAGACCTTGAAAGATGCGATCAACCATTTGGTTTAGGAGTCTTAATATGATTTATGATAAAAACCAAATCCATCTCTTCTACCCTGATTTATACTTCTGATTTTTATATCCATTTCTCTTGTGATACCTTGTTTTATCTAAATCTTTTTCTAAGAGCTGTCACTCTGATAATACTCATGTGCTTTTCAGGAAGTAATTTCCAGAAGTACTTTTAGGAGATAACCACACATATTCTCTTTTTGAGGCACCATGATCTTGAAGCTAGGGCTTAAAACTCTGGTGAAATTGCCTACTTTTTTGTACTTCACTTTCAGTACCAAATCATCTATCCATTAGCATTATCATTTCCTGCATATATTGGAAACCAAAAACAACTGGTCCATTCTAAAGGAGATTGGTCCTGGGTGTTCTTTGGAAGGAATGATGCTGAAGCTGAAACTCCAGTACTTTGGCCACCTCATGCGAAGAGTTGACTGATTGGACAAGACTCTGATGCTGGGAGGGACTGGGGCAGGAGGAGAAGGGGACGATAGAGGATGAGATGGCTAGATGGCATCACTGATTTGATGGGTGAGTCTGAGTGAACTCCGGGAGTTGGTGATGGACAGGGAGGCCTGGCGTGCTGCGATTCATGGGGTCACAAAGAGTTGGACATGACTGAGCGACTAAACTGAACTGAACTGAACCATATATGTCTTTATCTTTCTTATATTAATATAATCAGCATCCAAGATGGTGCAGCTACTAAAGAATATGGTTAAGGAATCCCTCTTTCAGTCTTGCTTTCATTAATGTCTGCTCTCTGTCTGAATCATCACAGGAAGGCTTTTCATTTTGGTATGGAAGCTCATACTCAGAAAAATGGGCACAACAATATTATCTCCTGTTAAAATTTTAGTTTAGAGTTAACATATTGGGTTGGTTTTGGTATTACAGTCTATCTTCCAGGCCTCTTTTCTTGTATGACTCCAAGTTCAGTTCAGTTCAGTTCAGTTCAGTCGCTCAGTCGTGTCCAACTCTTTGCGACCCCATGAATTGCAGCACGCCAGGCCTCCCTGTCCATCACCAACTCCCGGAGTTCACTCAAACTTAGATCCATCGAGTCGGTGATGCCATCCAGCCATCTCATCCTCTGTCATCCCTTTCTCCTCCTGCCCCCAATCCCTCTGAGCATCAGAGTCTTTTCCAATGAGTCAACTCTTTGCATGAGGTGGCCAAAGTACTGGAGCTTCACCGTTAGCATCATTCCTTCCAAAGAGCACCCAGGACCGATCTCCCTTAGAATGAACTGGTTGGATCTCCTTGCAGTCCAAGGGACTCTCAAGAGTCTTCTCCAACACCACAGTTCAGAAGCATCAATTCTTCGGTGCTCAGCTTTCTTCACAGTCCAACTCTCACATCCATACATGACTACTGGAAAAACCATATCCTTGACTAGATGGAACTTTGTTGGCAAAGTAATGTCTCTGCTTTTCAACATGCTACCTAGGTTGGTCAAAACTTTCCTCCCAAGGAGTAAGCATCTTTTAATTTCATGGCTGCAGTCACCATCTGCAGTGATTTTGGAAACAGTCTGACACTGTTTCCACTGTTTCCCCATCTATTTCCCATGAAGTGATGGGACCGGATGCCATGATCTTCGTTTTCTGAATGTTGAGCTTTAAGCCAGCTCTTTCACTCTCCTCTTTCACTTTCATCAAGAGGCTTTTTAGTTCCTCTTCACACTCTGCCTTAAGGGTGGTGTCATCTGCATATCTGAGGTTCTTGATATTTCTCGTGGCAATCTTGATTCCAGTTTGTGCTTCTTCCAGCCCAGCATTTCTCATGATGTACTCTGCATATAAGTTAAATAAGCAGGGTGACAACATACAGCCTTGACGCACTCCTTTTCCTATTTGGAACCAGTCTGTTGTTCCATGTCCAGTTCTAACTGTTGCTTCCTGATCTGCATATAGGTTTCTCAAGAGGCAGGTCAGGTGGTCTGGTATTCCCATCTCTTTCAGAATTTTCCACGTTTATGTCATCCACACAGTCCAAGTTAGAATGGGCCAAAAATAAAGTTGCACAGTTTTTGGAAGGTGAAAGTGAAATAGAATCCATTAAATTCTGCATATTACCATTGGTTAAAAGTGGTGTAATTTTAGTCTTGTTATTCCTAAATTTGATGTCTATATCTGCTTCCTAACTGCCAGGCAGGTCATCTCCCAGTAAACTCAAGCTCACCACCAAATGTTTCTCTGCAGATTTACAAGAGGTAAAGTCAGAAAAGCCAACAACTTATCATGAACTTTGCATCTATCCCTGCATCTTAGCTTTATTCCATTACTTGTATGTGCATTGCTTCCAGATTTTCTTGTAAGATCTGATTCATTCTTCTGTAATAGGATTGATGAATGATCTGTCTTAGATGATTTAATTCTTCTATCCAAACATTTACTTTTCCTAGCTCAATTATGATGTAGAGAAGTAAAAACTAGCTTAAGAGAATTCTATAAAAAATTATACATCAACATATTGGAGAAGCTAGATGGAATGACAGAATCCTAAAAAAAACCACAATACTTATCAAAACTAAATCAAGAAGAAATAGAAAATTTGAACAGATATATAACAAGGCTTCCCTGCTGACTCAGATGGTAAAGAATATGCCCACAATGCCAGAGACCCAGTTTTGACCCCTGAGTTGAGAAGATCTGCTAGAGAAGAGAATGGCTACCCACTTCAGTATTCTTGCCTGGAGAATTCCATAGACAGAGAAGCCTGGCAGGCTACAGTCTGTGGGGTCGCAGAGAGTTGGACACAACTGAGTTACTAACACTGTAACAAGTACAAATGTTGAATCAGTAATCAAAAATCTCCTGACAAAGAAAAGTCCAAGACCAATGTGCTCATTGGTGAATCAGACCAAACATTTGAAGAATTTTAACAGCAATTTTCTCAAATTTCAAAAAAAAAGAAGAGGAGGAGACACATCTTAAGACATTCATTGAAACCACTGTTACTCTGATACTGGTACCAAAGCAAGACAAGGATAGCACACACACACAAAGCAACAGATCATAATTCTTATGAAATAGGTGCAAAACTTCTCCACAATATAATAACAAACTGAATCCAGAAGCATATTAAAAGACAAAGATTTAAAATATATAATATATTAAGTAATTAATTTATCATCTAGCTAAGTATCAGCATTTAATAATTACAGCAACTATTATTATCATCAGTGTTTTTATTGATGTCATTTTTATTTTTATACTCATAGCAATTAATCCACTGGATAACACATATGATTTTCTGTTGGTTTGGTAATGCTTATTAAAAGACAAATTGATCCATCTTTATGTGTGCCCAATAATGAAACAGGATCTATAAAAATATGGTATTTTTCACTAGACATATATTCCTATAATGGAAAAATCTTTGTTGTGTTTTTAACTCAAACTAAAAAAAAAATATTCTTGTGCATATTTATTCCTAATTCATTGTTGGCAGTGCACAATACACTGTCATTTGAATAAATTAATAAATGCATAGACCAAATAATCTGGTAATACTAGACAATGGAGTTTTTGAAACTTTAAGCTCAAGATAACTAAGATTGAGGCATTGAGAAACAATGATTTTTCCTTAAACTATCAATAATTTATTTAATAACATGTTGGAACATGAAAGCCTTTTGGATGTGAGGTTACAAAGATTGTTAGCCATTTTTTAATTGCATTTTAAAATATTGCCAATTATCTTCTAACAGGCACAGATTATTAACAAATGGGAATAAATGAATGGTAGTAATTCAGTAAGTCACTGACACTATACAATATACAGAAAGCAAAATTTAAATACATTTTCTCAGTTTTGTTTTTAAGTCCAAAGAAAATGTTACTCTATTAAATGCCCAGTAATAACCAGTGTATGAAAAACATAAATT
Source organism: Budorcas taxicolor (assembly GCF_023091745.1). Lineage (NCBI taxonomy): Eukaryota > Metazoa > Chordata > Mammalia > Artiodactyla > Bovidae > Budorcas > Budorcas taxicolor. The sequence continues at coordinate 62,754,426 of NC_068923.1, read as the reverse complement.
TACATTAATGTGTCAGGAATTAATCACCTTCTATTATGAAGCATTAAACCAAGCAGAAAATGTTCAGTTCATTCAGTGCCAAAGTTAACTGGGTATTCCTATCTTGCCTGTAGAAAATCATAGTTGAAAATGTTTTCTAAAAAACAACTTTCATTTTAATTCCTTTAAAAAGGGTTAAAGGCATTATTGCTTGGGGTAAAAGTGAAAGTGTTAGTCCCTCAGCCGTGTCCAACTCTCTGAGACCCCATGAACTGTAGCCTGCCAGGCTCCTCTGTTCATGGAATTCTCCAGGCAAAAATACTGGAGTGGGTGGCCATTCTCTTCTCCAGTGGGTCTTCCCGACCTAGGGATCAAACCCGGGTCTCCTGCACTGCAGGCAGATTCTTTACCATCTGAGCCACCAGGGTAATCAGGATCCTGTATTTGGGGTACAGAGTATATTTTATGGCTTCTAAATAATTATTTTTATTATTTAGATCTTTTTCTTAACACACTGGCTACATACTTTTAAATACTTTGTACATTAATTGTACATGTAGGGAAACAAAATTTACAATTCTAAAATGTGTCTGTTTGGCATAAGGATTCATGTAGACTGATTACTTTTAGGAAAAGGAAGACTCAGGAAGGCTTTCTTTTTGCCCCCCTCTTAGATCCTAAAGAATTTAGATAAAGGACTCTTCTTGGAACAGAGTTATCTACAGAGATATATTTTAAAATATGGGTGAGGTGTGATAGAGCCTAGAGACCAGAATCCCCTCTGTATCCTCAAGGTCTGTAAGTGGCCCAGCAAACAGTTGTTCACCAGGCATTTGTTTTTCCATCTCCATGTCAATTGCTTCCCTCCACTAGGAAGTCCCAAACTACTACCCTCAACATCCACTTATCTTTAGCTGAAAAATGATATTTAAGGTGAGGGCTTAGGACAGTTTAGTGAGTTACTCAGTTTTCCTCACCCATGTAATACATGTTATTAAATTTTATTTGAGTTTCTCCTGCTAATCTGTTTCATTGGAGAAGGCAATGGCACCCCACTCCAGTACTCTTGCCTGGAAAATCCCATGGATGGAGGAGCCTGGTAGGCTGCAGTCCACAGGGTCACGAAGAGTCGGACACAACTGACCAACTTCACTTTCACTTTTTACCTTCATGCATTTCACTTTTTACCTTCATGCATTGGAGAAGGAAATGGCAACCCACTCCAGCGTTCTTGCCTGGAGAATCCCAGGGACGGGGGAGCCTGATGGGCTGCCGTCTATGGGGTCGCACAGAGTCAGACACAACTAAAGCGACTTAGCAGCAGCAATCTGTTTCATTATTCTGTCAAGTTAATTTGTAGACGAGTCAGAAGATGGTAGAGGATTCATACCTAATCTAAGGTAGATAGGAATTCATGAATGTTTCCAACTGAGCTCCATAATGGACAGCCAGAAAATAGTTAATATAACAAAGCAAGTCCCTTATTTTTTTTAATTCAGAGACATATCTTAAGAGAGAATCTTTCCAAAGAAGTGATACAGTTCTATACATTATGTATATTAGGCAATATCTCTTTCTTATTTGTACAAAAACAATCTTTATCACAAATTTATTTTTTTAAGTAAAATCCATACAATATTTTTTTTCTAATTTATTTTTGACTCTTCTGGATCTTCACCATTGCTTGGGCTTTTCTCTAGTCGCCACGAGCGGGAGCTCCTCTCGAGTTGTGGTATGTGGGCTTCTCATTGTGGTGGCTCTCCTGTTCTAGAGCATGGGCTCTAGGGTGTGTGAGCTTCAGAAGATTTGGTGCCTGGTTTTATAAATGCAGCTCCTTGGCTCCAAAGCACAGGCTCAATAGTTGTGGTGCATGGGGTTAGTTGCTCCTGTGGCATGTAGGATCCTCCTGGATCAGGAATCCAAACTGTGTCTCCTGCATTGGCAGAAAGACTATTTTACCACTGAGTCACCAGGGAAACCTCACAAATTGCCACAGTAGGGACACAGAAAGCAGTTACTGTTATCCCTAGCCTCTCCTTACTGAAGTAATGCTTTAGTTACTTAATAGGTAAATATTTATGTACAAATTCAATTTCCCATTTATTTTCAAAGAGATTATTGATCACATATATTTCTGTTAAGTTGAATTTAGAAAAGACAGAGGAACCAGATATCAAATTGCCAACACTTGTTGCATCAAGAAAAAGCAAGAGAGTTTCTGAAAAACGTCTACTTCTGCTTTATTGACTACACCAAAGCCTTTGACTGTGTGGATCACAACAAACTGTGGAAAATTCTTCAAGAGATGGGAATACAAGACCACCTTACTTGCCTCCTGAGATATCTGTATACAGGTCAAGAAGCAACAGTTAGAATTGGACATGGTACAACGGACTGATTACAAATAGGGAAAGGACTATGTCAAGACTGTATATTGTCACCCTGCTTATTTAACTTATATACTGAATACATCATGCTAAATGCCAGGCTAGATGAAGCACAAGCTGGAACCAAGATTGCCAGGAGAAATTTCAATAACCTCAGACATGCAGATGACACCACCCTTATGGCAGATAGTGAAGAGGAACTGAAGAGTCTCTTGATGAAAGTGAAAGAGAAGAGTGAAAAAGCTGGCTTAAAACTCAATTTTCAAAAAAAGAAGATCACAGCATCCGGTACCATCACTTCATGGCAAACAGATGGGGAAACAATGGAAACAGTGACAGACCTTATTTTCCTGGGCTCCAAAATCACTGCAGATGGTGGCTGCAGCCATGAAATTAAAAGACACTTTCTCCTTGGGAGTAAAGCTATGACAAACCTAGACAGCATATTAAAAAGAGACCTTACTTTGCTGACAAAGGTCCCTCTTGTCAAAGCTATGGTTTTTCCAGTAGTCATGTATGGATGTGAGAGTTAGAATATAAAGAAGTTTGAGCATCGAAGAATTGGTGTTTTTAAACTGTGGTGTTGGAGAAGACTCTTGAGAATCCCTTGTATTGCAAGGAGATCAAACCAGTCAATCCTGAAGGAAATCAGTGCTGAATAGTCATTGAAAGAACTGATGCTGAAGCTGAAGCTTCTATACTTTGGCCACCTGATGCAAATAACTAACTCATTGGAAAAGACTCTGATGCTGGTGGTCTTTGAAGATTGAAGGCAGGAGGAGAAGGGGATGACAGAGGATGAGATGGTTGGATGGCATCACCAACTCAATGGACATGAGTTTGAGCAAGGTCTGGGAGTTGGTGAAGGACAGGGAAGCCTGGAGTGCTGTAATACATGGGTTCGCAAAGAGTTGGACATAACTGAGTGACTGAACTGAAGTTTCTGAGATTCATAGATAACTTCCTCTGGAGCATATCCTGGAAACTCATATTTATTTGTTTTCCAGTTTTAATAAAATATAATTGACATGTGTGCATGCATGCTAAGTAGCTCCAGTGTGTCAGTGTGTCCAACTCTTTGTGGCCCTATCGACTGTAGCCCATCAGGCTCCTCGGCCCACTCTGTTTAATTGCTTACAGTCCATGGGGTTGCAAAGAGTCAGACATGACTTAGTAACTAAGCAAGCATGCAAGTTCTGGGGTGAGGTTTTTTTGGCAAAAAGTGTATCACAATCTTTCCTACTTATTTTGATGTAGATATTTCCTCAGATTGCCAAAGACTACACAGTTAATACAGGCTTACCTTTGAGATACTGTGGATCTGGTTCCAGACCACCACAATAAAGCCAATATTAGCATAAAGCAGGAGAAGGCAATGGCGCCCCACTCTAGTACTCTTGCCTGGAAAATCCCATGGATGGAGGAGCCTGGAAGGCTGAAGTCCATGGGGTCAGTGAGGGTAAGACACGACTGGAAGGCTGAAGTCCATGGGGTCAGTGAGGGTAGGACACGACTGAGCGACTTCACTTTCACTTTTCACTTTCATGCATTGGAGAAGGAAATGGCAACCCACTCCAGTGTTCTTGCTTGGAGAATCCCAGGGACGGGGGAGCCTGGTGGGCTGCCATCTACAGGGTCACACAGAGTTGGACATGACTGAAGCGACTTAGCAGCAGCAGCAGCATAAAGCAAGTCACACAATATTTTTGGTTTCCCAGTGCATTTAAAATTATGTTTATACTATACTGCAGTCTAGTCAGTGTACAACAACATGTCTTAAAAATACAATGTACATACTTTAATTAAGAATATATCATTGCTAAAAAATTCTAACCAGCATCTGAGCCTCCAGCCAGTTGTGATATTTTTGCTGGGGAAGGGTCTTGCTTCAGTGTTGATGGCTGCTAACTGATCAGGATGGTGGCTGCTGAGAGTTGGGGTGGCTGTGGAAATTTCTTATAGTAAGAAAGAAATGAAGTTTGCTGTACTGATTGATTCTTCCTTTCACAAACAATTTCTCTGTAGCATGAAATGATTTTTGATAACATTTTACCCACAGCACAACTTTCAAAATTGGAGTCAATCTCCCCAAGCTTTGCCACTGCTTTATCATCTAGGTTTATGTCATATTTTAAATCCTTTGTTGTCATTTCAACACTATTCACAGTGTCTTCACCAGAAGTAGATTTCATCTCAAGAAAAATTTTATCAGTTTCTTTGCTCATCCATAAGAAACAATTCCTCATTTATTCAAGTTTTATCATTAGATTGCAGCAATTCAGTCCCATCTTTAGACTCCACTTCTAGTTCTAGCTCGCTTCTATTTCCACATCTTTAGGAGCTTCCCTAACTGAAGTCTTGAGCCCTTCCACACCATCCATGAAGTTCTTAACAACTTCTCCTAAATTCCTGTGAATGCTATTACTTCAGTGTCTTTCCTTGAATTGCGAAGGTTGTCATTGACATTTAGGGTGGTGAATTCTTTCCAGAAGGTTTTCCATTTCCTTTGCCCAAACTCACCAGATCTATCACAGTTATAGCCTTATGAAATGTATTTGCTAAGAATAAAAAACTTGATTAACAGAGGATGAAATGGTTGGATGAGATCACTGACTTGATGGACATGAATTTGAGCAAGCTCCGGGAGTTGGTGATGGACAAGGAAGTCTAATGTGCTTCAGTCCATAGGGTCACAAAGAATCAGACATAACTGAGCGACTGAACTGAACTGATAATCAAAATGACCCCTTGATCCATGGGCTAAAGTATGGATGTTGTGTTCGCAGGCCTGTAAGCAACATTTATCTCATTATACATCTCCATCAGCACTCCTGGGTGACCAGGAAAGAAATCTTTATTTTTTTTTTTCCCTCAGCAGCAATTCTCAACAGTATACTGTGTTGAAACCAGATGTGTTGTCATCCAGGCTCTGTTGTTCCATTTGTAGAGTACAGGCAGTAGATTTAGCATTATTCTTACGGGCCCTAGATCTTTTGAAGTGATAAGCATTGACTTCAACCCAAAAAACATCAGCTGCATTAGCCCCTAACAAGCACCTATCCATTGAAATTTTGAAGCCAGACATTGACTTCTCCTCTTTAGCTATAAAAGTCTTATTTTCAAACATGAGGCTGTTTCATTTACACAAAAAAATTCTGTTGTTTAGTGAAAACACTTTCGTTAATTATCTTCAGTAGATCTTCTTCACCTTTCACTTTTGTGTTATAGGGGTGGCATCTTTCCTTAAACTTCATAAACCAACCCTCTGCTATGTTCAAACCTTTTTGTACAGCTTCTTTCACCTCTCTCAGCCTTCATAGCATTGAGGAGAATTAGTCTTACTCTTAAGTAGAGGATGGTTTAAGAGGATGTTGTGGCTGACTTGATCTTTTATCCAGATCACTAAAACTTCTTCCTTAAAAGCAACAAATCTGTTTTACATACTTATTAGTCATGTGTTTACTGGAGTAGCACTTTTAATTTCCTTCAGGAACTTTTCCTTTGCATTACAAACTGGTTAATTGGCCCAGAAGACCCAGCTTTTGACCTGTCTCAGCTTTTGAATGCTTTCCTCACTAAGCTTGATTATCTGTAGCTTTTGATTGAAAGTGAGAGACATGGGACTCTTCCTTTCACTTGAACACTTCAAGACCATTGTAGGAATATTAATTTGCCTTATTTTAATATTGTGAAAGGAAATACAGTGTCTTGGGAAGAGAGGCTTAAGGAGAGGGAGAGCAGTAAATGGTGGAGCAGTCAGCATACAAATAGCAGTTATTGATTAAGTTCACCTTCTTATATGGGTGTTGTTCAAGGAGCCCCCAGACAATTACAGTAGTAACATCAAAGACCACTGATCACAGATCCTCATAACAAATATATCGATAATTAAAACATTTGAAATATTATGAACATTGCCGAAATGTGACACTGAAACACAAAGTGACGAAATGCTGTTGAAAAAAATGATTTGATAGAGTCACTTGATGTGGTTTCCACAAACCTACAATTTCTTAAAAAAAAAAAGAAGAAGAAGAAGCAGTATACGTAAGGCACAATAAAGCAAAACTCAATAAACGATGTGCGCTTATAAATTATAAAGCTGAAATTCAAGTCCAAGCAATCTAGGAGATTAAATTTAAGTGTCAAAATTTTAAGTAACATCTCAATGACAAAAGCATTGCACATCTTGAAAAAAATTGCTCTTCTGTAGAACTTTTCTCTCATATGGTATCTATATTGTGAGGAACTAAAATGAAAATTGGCATATACTCAGGTCATGGAGAACCCTGAACACTAAGCTAAGACTGTAGGATTTATAGTCCCTAGACTGTAGGGACACTTTTTCCAAGAGCGGAGGAACCATTAAAGACATTTTTAACAGAGAGACAATTCCATGCACTAGTATGTTTCACCTGGGATTGATGTTAATGGTGGGTGGGAAATTTTTGAAAAATAAAGTGCAGGAGACTAATTAGGATATTATCAAAACAGGTTTATAAGACTTGGTGTGTTCAGCTTCCAGCATAGATGGCTGAGTTAGTTCCTACTGGAAACAAACCTTTCACAGATAATTATGAATTCTAAGGAAATAAATGAAGCTTAAAGTAACTGGTACATGACCAAAAGCCAGCATATTTCAGTTCTAAAATTGGAAAAAGGAAATAAATGACGTGGAGTGAGTAACAATTTTTATGAGTATTACTCTGAGGACAAGCCAAGTCAGTTTCAGTTAAAATAAAACTAAAGATTTTTGTGAACTTAAAAACCAGAAGAGAGACTTCAGAACAACCTCAGCCACTGGAAATTAATTGAAAGACAGATAAGACCAAATGTAAGCAATTTACAGGTCAACTGAAATCTCATATGTAGTTTGTAGGAATGTTAATTGTATAAACACTTTGGAAATAATCTAGTAGTTTTTATATTCTTAAATATATATCAACCCTATAATCTAGCAGTTCCATAACTGCATATAAGCATATATCCAGCAAAAATGAAAACGTATGGCCCCAAGATTTTATAATAATTTGCCTAGAACCTCTTTTATAATAACCCCAAGCTGTAAACAACCTCAGTCAATCAATAAAAGAATGGATAAATAAAATGTAATTTTTCAAAGAGTGAATCACAGATACCAGCAAGAACATGGATAAATCTCAAAAATATTTTGCTGAGTGAAAGGCATTTTACACAGAGTACATGGTTAGTAACCACAAAGGCAAAACTAATATAATGGGAAAAAAATTAGATCAGTGGTTACCTTTGAAAAATAAGAATGGGGATTGACTGTAAAGAATTGTGAGGGCTTTTAAAGGTACAAAATTGATAACAAATACCAAAAAGCAAAGATTAAAAATCTAGAGCAGAGGCTGGATTTTCAAAACTACAATATTAAAGAAAAGAAGAAGAAGAAAGAAACAAAGTGGCAAAACTAACACAATATTGTAAAGTAAAAAAAAAACATAAATTAGTTTAAAAAAAAAATGTGAGGGCACTGTGATGATGCTAATATTCAATATCTTGATAGAAGTTTGGATTATGCCAGATTTTTGTTTTTATTCTTAAGAATAATATATATGAGTGTGTGTGTGGGGGGGGGGGGGGGTGGGGACACACACAGGGAGACATCTATAAAATGCCGAAAGAAAAAAAAGCAGAAATAAATTCTAGGCATGCATGCTAGTGTATAAAGAACATGTATCATACTGATATTTGCAATTTACCTTAACATAAGATGGGTTAATGGATGGATTGAAGGATGAATAGTGTCATAAGCAACTATAGTAAAATGTTAATGGCAAAAGTTAGGTTTCAGTCTTGTGGGTTTTCACTGCGAAATTTAGTTAAATTACTATATTAGAAAAGCTTTTCTAATTAAAATATTCAAAATGAAAAATTGTTGAGCTAGTAAACAAGAGTAATATTGCTCATGAATAAGATTAGCTATAATTTATTGACATTTACCACTTAACAAGTACTGTTAGCAATTTATCTCTCTCTCTCTCTATTATCTCATGTAATCATTCCAGCAAGGTGAAGCAACTATTTTAATATCTATATTATAGATGAGAAAATAGAGACTTAAATCTGGTCACATAACTAATAAAAGGAGGTACTTAGATGGAATCTATGTCTGACTAACCACAAAGCCTGTACCTTTAAATAAAACCACCATACCACACAGTATAATGAAAAGATTAAGAATTTACAAAATAGAGTGAAGTATATTATTGGATAACATTATGTCTGCAGTAAACTTGATAGTTTATGAACTTGCTATATTTCAAACTTACTGAATGATAATGCCAATACCAAAAGTAAAAACATAAGTAGTAACAGCTTCTTGGGGTAGATACAAGCAACAGAAAAAATTACAAATTCAGTTAATAACATATTGAGTAATTAATATAATTTGATGTCCAAGCAAAAATATTCATCAGTTATCAAAAGCTTTCAAAATCAAACTAAGAAACACATTGAAAGTTAAAAATTTGTTATAAATTTTTAACATGGAAGTAGCTATGCAGTATTTGAAGTCAGTGAGTTATCAGAGAAGGTTATTCCACTGTGGAGAAAAAAAGAGAGAGAAAAAAAAAAGTATAATGTACAGAAACCCTGGGAAGCAGGAAAGAAAATAGGCAAAAAAAAAAAAACAGAAAAAGTTCAGAGGAAGAGGAAGGGAATCCATGTATAGGCAATATTCCCTTTATCAGAAACAGAAATCCATGGTTGATTGGAGCACATGTATTACGCAGATCCATAATACTTTCAAAGTGCCTATTTTATATAGTACTGTTTAGGAACTGAGAATGTAATAAGGATGAATACCAATGGATTCATGAGTTAGAATATTTTGTATTAAAGTGAGAATGAGGAATATAGATTTAAATATCAATAGTATGTTGGATCATGTCCCAAGAGAAATAATGGGGTTTAGTAAGCATATTCCCTTCTTGAAAGCACAAATCATATCCTTTACTTTACAATTTCTTTACAATTTTGTCTAAAGCAAAAATCATATCCTTTACTTTACAATATCCTGTTACACAATTTTGTGTAAAGCAAAAATCACATCCTTTACTTTACAGTATATTTTACTTTACAATTTTGTGTATAGATGTTCAATACACAGCTGTTGGATTTAACCAGATTAATGTTTTGTAAAGCATCAAAGTATCAATAAAACAATCTTGAAATTCAAAATCATGTTTTTATGTCTCTGACTGCAGTCCAGTCAATAAGGTAAAATTTGTTATTGTAGCTATTTGGTTCATTCAGAAATTTGAGATCCTATTATTAACACAGTATCTACCTCTTTGCAATAAAATGCTGGATTTGCCCTTTATCATGTCGTATTCCCGGTATACCATTTGGCAGAATGGAGCCTCAGGAACAGTATTCTATAACAGCTTTTTTCAATTCAATTCTACTTTATCAATGAAATTTTTTGAGTCTAAGGCAGAGTTTTGTACTGTACAAGTCTAACAAATGACCTCAATTTTCCTCAAGTTTATTGCCAACTTGTGACCACTGACTCAGCATAACTATTCATCATCCTTTCTTATGATGAGTGAGTTTTCTGAATGCAGCTATCAGCATATGGCAGATTCTCTATGACTGCTTCAAGGACTTTTGTACAAGCTTACATATGATTGAGATTTCATGAGTTGCTCCATACCTGTGGCTCTTCTCCGGATGCACACACTTAGCAAATGATGCAGTGAGCTTGCAAGAGCTGGGTGGGAATTACTTATTTCTCCAGTTTTCATTTTCCTGGAAGCTGAAATGTCCAAAGAAACGTTCTCCACTATATAATCAAATGGCCTCAAGGTGAAACATTTTTTTGATATTGGCTATATTTAATTTTTCTAGGGAAAGACAGAGTCTTTCATATTAAAACTAATTGGTTAATTTACATCTGTTATGGTTTTAGCTACTAAAAGCTTCACAGCTTATGTCTTCTAAAGAATATTATTTTCTTGGAGTATAAATTTAGAGTCAATTTCCTAGACTTAGTTTTTTAATATATATATTTCCTAAGACCACAGGAGATAGTTAAATATTTTTGGTATCACTATAAGCAACTAAAAAAGAATGTCAAGTTTGGTAGAGAAATGGCATATGACTAATGTCGAATGAGACAGGTATTTAAAAACTTCAAGAAATACCTTGCACATGCAATAAAGAGTTGTTATATATTCAGAATGATAGTAATTATTGCTTTGATGAATTTTGTATCTTCTGTAAACTCTGATACTGTCATCACACCAAATAGCCTGTTTTCATAATATATGCAAATTTATTTAGAGAAAGACAACATATTTAGAGAACGACAGCATATTTAGAGAAAGACAACATAGCATTAGTTTCAGATATCAATGTTTATAGCCAAATATTATTACAAGTAAAATTTTTCTACTCTTTACCCTTTCGGAGTATTAAAAGAATATAAGAATTAATTTGGAAAGAAATTTCTAGTCAAAGGCTAGAAATATTTAATTTCAGCTTTCTATTAAGTCTCAATAGCAAGAAACTTTCATATTCATGAAAGTTCTTTGCAATTCATGAGAGTTAAATCTGTGCTTCTTAAGACTTCAAAGGGAGCTGGTCCCAAAATACATTGCTGGTTAAAGTTTCAGGGTTTCTTGTAGCAACCAGCACATAAACTTTTCAAATAATAGTAGAGTTTATAACCCCCTTGGCCTTTCCTGGTGGCTCAGATGGTAAAGAATCTGCCTGCAGTGCGGGAGACCCAGATTTGATTACTGGGTCAGGAAGATCCCCTGGAGAAGGGAATGGCTACCCTCTCCAGTATTCTTGCCTAGAGAATTCGATGGACACAGAAGCTTAGATGGGATATGAGTTGAACATGACCAAGTGACTAAAACTTTCACTTTTATAACACATAGTGTGAAAGTTTAACAAGTCTATTAATGAACATCTATTTGGATGACCAGAAATCAAGAAATAGTTTGGGATATTCAGAATGTAATGATTGACTTTGCCACCAGACACTACACCAGGTAACAACACCTGGTTCTCTCTTATATCTATTTTCTGTAGCTGGAAAAGTGCTTCTACAGTCATTTAAAATGTTTCATTTCATCGAGACTTATTTTTGTCAAAATGCCAAGTAATCATTCATATGTTTTAAAAGTTATATGTAGCTATACTCAAATACATATATATACAATATGTGCATAATGAATATGTGAGTATATTCATAAAACATTTTTTAAAAGAAAACAAAATTCTAGCAGCACTAATACCCTCAGAGACAGTAAACTTGGGAAAGTAAACATAGAAAAATGTTTAGGAAGATTTAAAATTTTACTGTCCATGCTCATCTAGCTTGCAAATTCTCTACACTGGGCATTTATAAAACAAATAGATATAGTATTACTGTGAATATAGTCTACTCTTTTCACCTTGTCTGACCCAGTGTGCACTGTCTCCTTAAAAAATAAAGGAATCTGAAGCAAGTTTTCCTAAAATTAAATTTCATCAAAATGGTTTATTCAACTTTTACTAATTAGTTATTTTGACACAATCAAACTACCTAACACTAAATATAATGTCTTAGTTTAGTGGAACACTTTACATCCTAAAAGTTCAAAGAAATTTCATGCCTGTAATCTCATATTCCTTGTTAGTCCATTTAGGGAATAAACCATACCATTTCCTAGAAAAGAGTATAAAATCTGAGAATAATGATAATTACAAGCAGGTTTCAATTATTTAATTGACTGTGAGACAGCAAATCACACACACATGCATATATGTATATATATTTTTTTCATTGTAATACTTATACAGAATGTAGCAAAGTGAATAACCAGTTAGAAGATTTTGATTATTCAAGATGCATATATAACAGATATTAATGTATCCAAATCAGTGAATCCTATCCTGCTTATGTCTTCACAGTTTTCTTCAAGGGAAAAAAATGTAGTTGTAGAGGTAATAGGAGACTTGAAAATCATGAGGAGGATAGAGTTGTGAAGTTAGGAATGGTAAAGATAGAAACTGAGCTAATCTAGGCTCTGATTTTAGGTGACACTTCCATCCTCTGTCAATATAAAGCTGGAGGTTTGGGGGCTTTTATTTATTTACTTTTATTTTTATATATCATTTCATCTAGACCCTGCTAATGTTTTTGTAATATGGCCTTGAATGTGCCTGTATTTTTGTAAGACATGTATTTTCTTTAATATGTACATACTTTTTTATTTAGATAAAGGTATCACTTGCTATAAACTGATTCACTCTCATTTTATACATGTTTTTATTAAATTCTATCCATGTTGCTGTATACCAACTAGTTCTTCCTGTTAGCTGAAGAATATGCTACAGAGTGTCACTACCATGTTTCATTTGCCCACTCCCCTAATAATGTGAGCTTCATTGGTGGCTCAGCAGTAAAGAGTCCACCTGCAGTGTAGGAGATGGGGGTTCAATACCTGGGCTGCAAAGAACTCCTATAGGAATAAATGGCAGCCCACTCCAGTATTCTTGCCTGAGAAATCCCATGGACAGAGGAGCCTGGCAAACTGCAGTCCACGGGGTTGCAGAGTCGGACATGACTTAGCAACTAAACAACAACAGCAATTAATGATGTACATGCAGGTTGCTTTCAGTTCTTTCTCAAGGTATATTGTAAAGTATGTTCCCATCAAACATCATGGCTTATGTGAGTTCATATATATACCTAGGAGTGGAATACGCATTTTAGTATATATGAATATTTAGGTAAAATATATATTAGGATTATTGTGTTATATGACTGTAATTGTTGCCTATCTGATGACTTTTAAAAAATGTCCAACTTTTAAATTTGCAGTTACTTGGAACTAAAATGTTGACATAACTCTTTGTATTTTAATAGATAATTAGGCTTTCCATTCTGTGTATTGTTGTCCAAATCTTTTTCATATTTTCCAATCATATATGAATATATTTCTTGTTGACTTATAGGAATTCTTGTTTATTCTAGATGTTATCATACATGCAATATAAGATGTACCTTTTATTTAAAACATTTCTGAAACGGAGCACTATCTAACATGTATGAAGTTCATCATAGTTGTTTACACAGACATAACTTTAATATCCAAAGATGTTTAAATGAGTGACTTCAATATTTGTGAATTTAAGGTTCTAAGTAATGATAAACTGTTGTACCATAGTTTATTTTATAATATTTTTCTTAACAACATAAACACAAATAATATTTCTGAGAATCAAAGGCATCTTACAGTTGATAAAACACAGTATTACTTACTGGTTTTACTTACTGCCAGTTTTTTTCTCCAAGTTTATCATTTGTCACTTAACTGATATTTTCTGTCATCATTCAATAGAAATTCTTGATTCTGAGATAAATAAATTCATGTTTCACTGTCTATTATGTGCTTTTCATATCTTCATGAGGTTTCCTTTTTCAAATGCTAGATCGCAGATATATTCCCCTCCTACACATTCTTCTATAATATTAGCCTGGTAATTTTACCTACTTAATTTAGACACTTAATATAACCTATTATATCATGCTATAAGGGAGAAAATTTTTCCTCAACCCTCTTCGGGTCCCTCTCTGAGTCTGAAAACTAAACTGACAAAGACAATAATGGAAGGAAAGCAGACAAATTTTATATAACATGAATTTTACATGTTACAGGAGATGTCATAATGAAGCAGAGACTTAAAGAAACAGGTAGACCTGAGTGCGTTTATGCTTGCCTTGATAGAGTGGACAGTCTTGGAAGAATAGGATAGGTTTAAGAGTAGAAGTTAAGTGTAGTTAACTGGGAAGAAGTTGGCAAGGCCGATTTGTTTAGATTCTTCTAGGTGTCATTTTGTCTTCAGAGATAAGGATGTTCCTTTCCTCCAGGAATAGGGAGGCCACCTCTCACTTGAGGGCCTTACGATCTGTTTCAGGGGAGATGGACTGGGGGAAGGTCAGGGTGACCCTCCCACATTTACTGTTTTCTTAAACTCTTTCAGCTTATAATATTCAGTATTCCAGGGTGCCATATTTTGCTATAGTGTGTCCCAAGTCCCATCAATACAAACTATAACTATAACTTTATTTTATTAATGAACTGTTTACACAGAAGTATAGGGAATACTTTGGCCACTCATGCGAAGAGTTGACTCATTGGAAAAGACTCTGATGCTGGGAGGGATTGGGGGCAGGAGGAGAAGGGGACAACAGAGGATGGCTGGATGGCATCACCGACTTGATGGACATGAGTTTGGGTGAACTCCAGGAGTTGGTGATGGACAGGGAGGCCTGGCATGCTGCAATTCATGGGGTCGCAAAGAGTTGGACACGACTGAGCTACTGAACTGAACTGAACTGATAGGGATTAAGCCAATATTAACTGCACCATACATTGAACATTTTTCTCATTGAATTATTGTGCCACATTTATTACTTATAATAAAATGTGTTAACCTCTGTATTCTGTTTTATTGATCTGCTTTTCATTTCCTGCAAATCTATTTTAGTGCTTTTTTAAAAAACTATTGTACGTTAGAATCGGATAGGATAATTCTTCCCCTTTAGCTTCTGCTTCTTAGAACTAAAATTTGTTATTAGCAGGCATCCATTTACACAAAACAACTTAGATCATGTTTATTTAACTTCAAAAAATATCTTGGAAGAATTTGGATTGGATTTCACTGAAATTACCTTAAAATTCTGTTGCCTCATCTATGAAAATTCTTTATTACCTGTTTTTTCATGCATTCTTTTATATTATTTCCAAATAAGGTGTGGGGAAAGTTGATATTTTACTGCCTTGGTAAATGGTATTTTATTTTATATTTTATTTTCTCGATGTGCATTGATGGCACAAAGAAATTCATTATGTTTTACAAGTTGATATTTTTAGAAAAATTGCCTAAATATACTATTATTTTAACTAGTTTAAGTGAATTATGCATTGATTTTATTTAGTATTATACACTATTAATTACCTCATCTCTAATTTAAAAGTTTTATTATTTCCTTTCCAATCTTTGGCCTTTTATTCATTGTGTTATTTTGACCATAGCATCCACAATCATGTTACATAGTAACAGTGAAAACGCCATTTCTTATTGCTCACCCCCCCCCAATTAAAGAGAATATAGCTAAACTTTCTTTTCTAAGTGTGATATTAATGTAATTTTTTGTAGCTAATTTATCATGTTGAGTTTTCTTGCTATTCTTAATTCTTATTTTATTATTGCAAATAGATAACATTTTCAGGTTCTTTTTCTTTATCTTTTGAAATATAGTCATGCTTCTTGTTTGGTGAACCAGTATGATGAATTACATTGTTAGACATTTTAATGTTATTATTGGGAAATACACATACAAATGAATGTATATACTATGTATTTAAAGTTTAATAAAACAAAAGTCTTGCTCCAATAATAGCAAAATAACTACTCTTCCACAACCCCTGTTGCAGATACAAGTTCTGAACTCTGGATCAAATAGACAATAGTAACTGTCATTGAAGAGTAAACCAAAAGCGGACAGAAACTAAGCAGTGTCTTGACTCTTGAAAGAAGAAAATAGTAGGAGACGTATATGTTCATATGCCCTTTCAGTGAGGGCAATCTAGTCCATTCATTGCAGGAATTCAAGCAGAAATTTCTGCCTGATTAGCTTGAAGAGTGAGAAGAAAGTTTTGGGGTACAGGAAACTGAGAGAGGTGACCCAGAAAGACAAGAAGGAAGAATATCAATGAAAAATAAATGAGTAAATGTAAAATATACATATATATCATTTTCTTAATTTTGTTCAGCATTTTGAGTAAAGCATACCTTATCACATACTAATGTACATATTATTATGAATTTAAATATACCATAGAGGACAGAATATCACACAGGTTGGTTATAAGTGGAATCAAACCAAATGTCCATCGATAGATGAGTGGATACAGAAAATATGGTATGTACATATAGTTGGATAGTATTCAGCCTTAAAAAGAAGGAAATTCTTTAATTTGCAACATCATAGATGGATCTGAATGACATTGGGCAAAGTAAGATAAGTCAGTCTCAGAGGGAAGATCCATTTATATGAGATGCCTAGATTGGTCAACTCATAAAAGCAGAGAGTAGAATGGTGGTTACTAGGGGGTAGGGGGAGGGAGATTGTTCAATTGGCATAAAATTATTATTATACATTATGAATAAGTTTTAGAGATCTTCTGTATAAGACCTACAATTAACTCTACGGTGTTGTGTACTTAGGAAACTTGCTAAGATGGTAGATTTTATGTTACAGGTTATGCCCACACCAAAAGAAAAAAAGGATGCAGATATTTTGGAGGCTATGGATATGTTTATTTCCTTGATTGTAATCATAGTACCATGAGTAAATACATATGTCCCGTTCAATGAAATGTATACATTAAATATATGCATTTGGGGGATATATTAAGTACACTGTAACAAAACCAAAAAAAATGGAATGGTACTATTGCAAAGTTATGATGTTTTACATGAAGTCATTCAATGTAATGCCAAATTACAGCAAAAGCTAAAGATATATATGGTACCACATAATACCACACTTTATTGAAAAATGCAAAAGGCAGAGCTTGGATGGAAAAGTTAGACCCAATGCTTTCTTAGAGAGGCAAATTTTATGTCTAAAAATGCAGATCTGTTGAAAGTAAAATGATGAAAAAGTATATACTATAGAAGCACCAAGCATAACAACACTGGAGTAGCTTTAGTCTTTCATTTGTGTGTTCCTTCTTGAGTTGCTTCTTGCTTTTCTCCCTTCCTGACCTCTTTTCTTCTTGCCATTTTTCCTTCTTTCTTGAATAATTCAGAACAAAAGCTATTACGTAAAGCCATGTATGTTATGAAGCTATGTGTCCATGTTGAGGGTGGGGAATAGGGGAAGCCAGTACCCAGGATGAAATATCAAAGATCTGCAGGATAATACTTCTCACCATTCAGCACTATGAGAAGGACATCCACGTAGAGTGGTGGCAAAATTTCCATAGCAGGTTTCTGATGCCAGGCAATGCTTTCCAAGTATTTGTAGTGGATCATAACAATAACTTGACTTATTCTCCTCCATAAGTACCAAAAAAAACAAGCATATTCTTATATGAATGAGACCCAGAAAAGAGGAGCACATAACTCTTGAGGTTAGTGAGACACCAAAGAGACAATTTTTCAGAAGCTAAAGAACTACAGGGTATGGTAAAGGATAAAATAACAGTGCCAAGATGGAGGGTTCTGATAATTTCCTTAAATTTATGGTTTTTCAAGAGTCTGGGAATCCCTCCAACAATGAAATTTTTACAATGTATAAGATTTTTTAACTTTTTAAAGAATGATTATTTTCTTTTCTTTCCTGAAGTTCAATATTTCATGTATTTGAGATATATTACTTGTCACGTTCTTAGGAACACTCCAAAGTCTTATGTGGCAGCTGGGAAATTTACCGTCATATAACCATGTGCATGATACTCACTTTTTATTCATTTGCGCATCCATCCATCATCTACACAGAGTCAATATACATTTATGAAGGTCTCACTTTATTAAGTCACCATGAGAGGCAACAGAGGAATACAAATATGACAATTATTTTCCCTTGACATAATATTCTTGAGAGCATCCAGTGTATCCAAGATAAATACAAGTTTTGTTTGCCTCTGAATCGCCATCCAGTGCTCTCTGATGATACAAAGACCTATTAAACAAAGTCAAAATGCAATCTGATCACTGTCATTTGGTTATTCATTGCTCCTGCTGTTATCATCCTTGATTGCTTCATAGCAAATAATTGCCTATATTTGGTGTCACCAGTTTTTCACTCCTCTTTTTCTTCCACTCAAATAAGGCAATCAACTTTATTAATTTTTTAAAAAAGACCGTGTCACAGTTGAAAATAGGCCATCATGTTGTTATAAGTGTTTGACTGGCATCTCGCTTAGCACAATAGCAGTACTTGACACTGCCCTGATGTGAATCCAGGACCCTTTCTCTCTTGTTTATTCTTCTACCATCCTTTTCAGTTTTTTGTTTAGTTTTGCTAGATCTTTCTCATCCCATTTACTCTGTTATGTGAGACACAAACTTCAGATGTCTTTTCTTCTTAGATGATACCATTCAGCGTCATTACATTAAATAATATCTAAAATTATAATTTATAAATTTGCATTATAGCCTAGACATCTCACATGAATTCTTACATTTTAGGGCCAATTACCTATTCACTATTACTCTTCGGATGTCTCGCAAGCATTTCAAATGTAGTATGTCCCAAACTTCAAGTCACCCCACCACCAAAGCAAAACAAAAAAATAGCCCCCCAATTGTAGGAAATATCAACACCATTCTTCAAGTTGTTCAGGCCAACAAGCTCAGACTTATTCTTAATTTCTCTTCTTCTCCCACACCCACTTTCAATATCAGAATAGCCCCATAAGCTCTGCCTTCAAAATCTATCCTAAAATCATGAAATTCTTGGTGGGTAGTAATTTGATATTACTGAATTTCCAAAGTGACAATGAAGCTAAAGTCTGCACTGTGAAATTATGTTGAATAAATCAAAGCATCACCTTCAAAAATATCTGAAATAAAAGAGTAGATCAAAATATATGATGATAGATAGTAGCAAGATGCTTCTTGCTACTTTGTTTTCCGTAGGAGTTCAGAGAAGCCAGAGGTTAATTCTGAGTGGGGAGCCCAGTCAATGTTCATGGTAGCAGTGACTTTGAACTTAATCTTGAAAGAGAGTTAAGTGTTTTATTGGTAAAAAGAGGGGTGAAAATTTTCTTGACTGTGGAAACAGCATGAAAATAAAGGCACAAAGGACTTTTGCATTTGGTGTGTTTGAAAAATGGATGATTCCATGTTATGAATCCATGAGGTACATGAGACAAGTTGAAGCTGGTAATGTAGCTTGGAAATTAATTAAAAGTCTACTGGCTAACAGGAAATAGAGAAAATTTTGTGTTTCAGATGGGTGAGGGCAAGTGAGCAGACAATCCCTTTTTGAGAAATCATGCTACATGGTTGCTGTTTATAAATTCTGAAACCCTCAGATGCTATGTGTTTGCATCCCTTGAGATTGCAAAATCATATCTTGCATTAGTTCGTTATTTCTTTACTTTTGATTACCCCATCTCTATCTAGCTTCTGTTTCATACTTATCATGCAGCTAGTTTCCACTTTGGACTGACAACTGTGTTTCAGCTCCTTTTCTGCTACCTCCTCCAAATTCAGCAAAAACTGTCTCTAACACTACACAGATAATATAGAAACCAAAGGATTTGTACACTACTCTACAAACAGAATGCATTTTATAAAATACGTGAGGACATTTTATAGTTTTCCACAACTGAGTTATTGGTTTCTTAAATCTCTAACATGTTAATGTCACTCCCCTTCATACCTAACAACTCTGAAAGCTGTAGTACAAATAGTGTACCACTGTTAATATCCTTTTAAAATAACCACCCCAGCTGACCATATATTTGAAAAGTTTGGAGAGAATTCAAGTTTCTGACATAAAGGTAAAAGGAGTCTAAATAAACTTGGTATATTATCCTGTCACATCTTCACCTCACTAGTATGTGTGGGCTACTTCACCCATAGATTTCAAACCCTTTGATTCTCCCATAAACAGACTTTTAAAGGTAATATTAAGGAGCCACAGATATTTCTAGAAACTGATGATTTAATTTTGCCAAAGAATAGCCAAAGAATATATACTGGTTTCAATATTAATCTTTCTAGATACATGTTTAATAAAATATGGATGTCTGTTGACACCACATCCAAAATAAAACTGTATCAGCCTATGTAATAAAGTTCTGGTTTTATTTAAGGAAGTGCTTAGACAATGAAGTCATAGTCTGAAAATATCAATGGAGGTGCTCACACACTAAAAGAAAAGGTATATGTGCAAACAAGAAAAATGTGAACCAATGAAACAAAGACATCGCTATATAAAATGACATGAGAAAATACAAAAAAGGGCATTGACCAATTAAACCAGGAAAGACTAAAGATTCCACAGAATGGTAATATTTGAACTGGGTTTGGAAGCATTTGTGCATGTGAAAGAGTAAAAGGGGTAAATTAGATAAAGCAGGAATAGTTGAAAAAATGTGGTGGAATTAGGAAAAATAAATAGTTCAGCATTTATAACACAAGATGTGTTAGGGAGAGTCTGTGGTGATGATAAGCTGGACATGGATCAGCAAGTATGAACATTGTATGTCTTAGGGAGGAATTTTAACACCACTCATAAGCAATAAAAAGATTAAAGTTTTAAAGCAATGAAGTAACATAACTCAATTTGGATTATAATGTGTTCCCTCTTCCCTGGTGGCTCATTCATAAGGAATCAATCTGCAATACAGGAGATGCAGGTTCAATCCCTGGGTGGGGAAAATCCCCTGGAGAAGCAACTGGCAACCCACTCCAGTGTTCTTGCCTGGGAAATCCTATGAATAGAGGAGCATGATGGGCTACAGTCCATGGGGTCACATAACTGTCAAACACGGCTTAGCAACTAAACAACAATGACAACAACAAACGTGTTCCCTCTTAGAGCAGAGAGACAGGTGTACTAGTAAAGGAAAAATCTGACAATGATTTTCTTTAGCCAAGTAGAGCATCGATTGAATAGCTCAAGGATAGTATGAGTTTGAGCAAGCTCTGGGAGTTGTTGATGGACAGGAAAGCTGTAACTTATGATGCAATCTTTGAATATTTGCTTAATATACTAATTTATTAAATAATAAAATGGACATGGCAATAGGGTCATCACCAATTATAAGCAAGCTTGGGACATTATTGGTCATTGTTGATATAATATCAAGTGGAAGGATATGTATTAAGGTGTATGATACTAAAATAGGAGAAAAAGGAAGAGAGGGTAAAGAAACACTAAGTTGAGATTTTTTGGAGATACTTAAGTTTCATAATCATGGGACCTAACTTATAAATAGCTGAATTTTGCTTAACATAAGTAAAATCTTTCAGTACTTTTTAAGACATGGCCTACTTAAAAAAAGGAGTCTGTGCTTAAAAAGGAATACTCAAAAACTAATGTTTATGTCAATATGTGAACTCTGCTTCCACCATACATTATCTGATATTAGTTGGTCAAATTACTGGTTTATGCTCAATTTTGTCATGTTTAAAGTAGGTAAAATAATATTTCACATGAGATCATTGAAAAGAATACAGTGCATCATATGTAAAACCCCTGGCCAGCATGTCTAACACAAAATAAGTACTCATTAGATAATATTTACTGTTCATACAAGAAAAGACCTGGAAAGATCTCTCAGTCAATTCTTATTCCTATTTTCTGGAACATAGCTAGGTTATAGTGGGAGGGTAAATTTTTCTCTGTTGGAGGAATAAAAAAATAAATATATCAGCAGTGTTTCATTGGAAAATGGGCTTCCTTGTATTCCAAATTGTAACCTACCCTATCACCAAAGCTATTTCAGTGAACACTCAATTAATCAAAACAAAAGTTTCTTAAAAATGTGAACTCAACTTCAGTCTTTTTCTATTTCTTAATCTCTTCCACAGTGTTATCTTACACACACATATATACCTCATTATTTCTACTATTCCTCAGAGATTCATTTCCCAGGATCATGGTCTTTGTTCGCCTGCCTTCTTCTTTTAACAAGATTCTGTAAACCTTTATAGCTGTAGCTTATCCACACTTCCTTTCATACAATCCTTGCCAATTGGCTCCAAAAGTGTTTCTCTATGGCACATTCAGAGACCATGTTTTGCTGTGTCTCAAAATTTGAAAATCCCCCACTGAAATACATCTTAAGTTTTAGATAGTCAAGAATATATTTGCATATTTAAATAGAATTCCTGAGACCAACTCAGTAATTACTGGAGAAAGAAAGGTAAGTATATCAAGTTCCGCTTCTTAGGAACTATTACTGCTATTATTTGTTAATAATCTCTTTCCTTTGCTGAAGGCAACTACATAGAATGATTATGTCAGTGTTTTCCACTCTACCTAACTCAATGGTATCATTTGGGGAAAAAAAAAAAAAAAGCAAATATACCATGAAATTCTAGCTCTTTGTTTGCTTAGTTGCTCAGTCGTGTCCAACTCTGCAACCTCAGGGACTGTGGCCCACCAGGCTCCTCTGTGCATGGGAATTCTCCAGGCAAGAACACTGGAGTGGCTTGCCATGACTCTACTGTTCTAAAATTAAGTTAAAAGATAATGTAGCCTGTCCACATATATAATTGTTTTTAACAATCATAATGTCCACTATATATATTATAATAGAGAATAAAACAAATAATTTATAATTAAAACATGGAAATTTTAAAATGCTCAGCTATCACCACACTGGAAAACAAAATTACACAACCACATATTTGTATACAGCTACATTTTTTTGGCTTCCCTGGTGGCACAGAGGTTAAAGCGTCTGCCTGCAATGTGGGAGACCTGGGTTCTATCCCTGGGTCCGGAAGATCCCTTGGAGAAGGAAATGGCAACCCACTCCAGTATTCTTGCCTGGAGAAACCCATGGACGGAGGAGCCTGGTGGGCAACAGTCCACGGGGTTGCAAAGAGTGAGACACGACTGAGAGACTTCACTTTCACTTTCACATTTTATGAGGGGTTTCTCAGGTGGCGCTAGTGGTAAGAACCTGCCTGCCAATGTAGGACATGTGAGAGAAGCAGGTTCGATCCCTGGGTCGGGAAGATCTCCTGGAGGACGGCATAGCAACCCACTCCGGTATTCTTGCCTGGAGAATCCCATGGAGAGAGGAGCCTGACGGTCTGCAGCCCATAGTGTCACAAAGAGGACATGACTGAAATAACTTAGCAGGCATGCACATTTTATTTAAAAGACTGATATTAGAATAAGAACTGCTGTTTCAGTAAGTTAACAATGAACCAGACTTTTGGTTTGTTTCTGTGTTTGGTAAGAAAAAGAGGAAAAAATAGTTTCAATTTAAGTAGAAATAAAATGTTACAGACAAGTTAAGGACTTTTAAAGGAAGAAAGCAAGAAATATCATGTCCCAAATGACCTTATTGATAAAGGTAGCATCTACATAATTCTGTTTGTGATGGCAAGCATGCGAATGGTTCAGTTCAGTTCAGTCGCTCAGTTGTGTCCGACTCTTTGCGACCCCATGAATCGAAGCACGCCAGGCCTCCCTGAACATCACCATCTCCCGGAGTTCACTCAGACTCACGTCCATCGAGTCCGTGATACCCTCCAGCCATCTCATCCTCGGTCATCCCCTTCTCCTCCTGCCCCCAATCCCTCCCAGCACCAGAATCTTTTCCAATAAGTCAACTCTTCGCGTGAGGTGGCCAGAGTACTGGAGCTTCAGCTTTAGCATCATTCCTTCCAAAGAAATCCCAGGGCTGATCTCCTTTAGAATGGACTGGTTGGATCTCCTTGCAGTCCAAGGGACTCTCAAGTGTCTTCTCCAACACCACAGTTCAAAAGCATCCATTCTTCGGTGCTCAGCCTTCTTCACAGTCCAACTCTCACATCCATACATGACCACAGTAAAAACCATAGCCTTGACTAGACAGACCTTAGTCAGCAAAGTAATGTCTCTGCTTTTGAATATACTATCTAGGTTGGTCATAACTTATCTTCCAGGGAGTAAGCGTCTTTTAATTTCATGGCTGCAGTCACCATCTGCAGTGATTTTGGAGCCCCCCAAAATAAAGTCTGGTACTGTTTCCCCATCTATTTCCCATGAAATGAGGAGACCAGATGCCATGATCTTCGTTTTCTGAATGTTGAGCTTTAAGCCAACTTTTTCACTCTCCTCTACAGAACATTAATTTCTGTCAAGACTCTAGAACTCGAAAAAAAAACCCCAAAGAAAATAAGTCTTAGTTGGTAAAAGTCTTAGATTAGTTAGAAAGAAACGCCAAGCTAAAAAGCTGTAGAAAGTAAAGCCCTCTTTAGACATTACCAGAAGGCTGAAATAAATAGGCAACCCCCCAAAAATAAATATTTCAGGATGTAATATTCATAACTTTTAATTGGTGTTATCATTTTAAATATATAAAGTATTAATAATAATTTTATGAACTTTAATTTAAATTTTTATGTCTCAATTTATTAAAATTGCAGTTTATATTTCAATGGGATTCATTGGCTGGCTAATAAGACATTGAAACATTCTGTTAAAATGGAGAAAAGTTTTCAGTTTGTGAGACTATCATGCTGATCCCAGTGATGCTCCTCCAACAATTGCATCAACAAAAATGCTCTTGCAGATTTCAAAAATGCTCACTAGGAAGGGTAAACGTTCATATTGAGAATACAACAGTAAGATTTCTTGAGCTCCTTCCTGTTATGCCAATGAAACATGAAATTTTTTTCTTGGAAGAACAGAGATAATGTGAATGAGGCTATTGTAAAGAAGCAATGGAGTATATAATTTTCTTAAATCAGACAAGTTCAAGCTCAAAATTGCACTACAAGATCTATGATATTGAGCAGGTTAATTATTCTCACTAAAGATAATTCTTGGGTGACCAAATCATCCTGATTTGCTTGAGATTTTTCTGTTTTAGCTCTCAAAATCCCACGTTATAAGAAATCCTCCAGTTCCAGGCAAACAAGGAAGGAAAGTTGGTTATCCTAATTTCGCCATTGGCAAAATAGACTAAAAATTTTTTTGCGAAGTTGAGTCATAAATAAGAAAATATTTGAACATCATTTAACACACGGTTTGGCACATACATTGTAAAGCTCACTAAATTGTAGATATTCTTATTATTTGGTCCTAAATAGACAATGAAATAAAATAATCTGGCAGATGAATATATACTTCAATTTCAGTTTACATATTGCTGCCCACTGAGTACCTCTACACCTAGCCTAACAATAAAATCAACAAAATAATAGCAAGTGATATTATAATTAATGAATATTATTCTATGTAGTAGAAACTCTGCTAATAGTCTGAATATTTCATTTTATTTTTATGATTTTCTTATTTTTATTTTTCCTTATCTCTTACTATTTTTCTTATATTTTCCCTTATTTTTTTATTATGAAAACTGACTTAGGTGATGTCAGTAATTGCCAAATTTCACGTGGTTAGAAAATGGAGAAATAGGACAGATCTTCAAATTGATCTAACTCCCAATATTTTGCTCTCAAGCAGCCTGCTCAATGGCCTTTTAAGCTAAGAGGTATTGAAATGAAGATCAAATTTCTTAGAGTATAATGTGTAAGATGTATTAAAGTGTTCAGCTTCATTACATTAAATTGCATGCTTCTATTATTTGTCATATGTGCCTTGCCTTGTGAGCATTAAAGAGGAGAAAGTAAGATACTGGTTCAGAATCATTCAGCAGGGTATGAAAGGAGGCAGTAGTTCTTAGATTAGATTATACATCAATTAAATCCATGTGTCTTAGTTTATGTTCCACTAGTAACAGTCTCTGATAGCTGATTGAATGTGTTTAGTTTAGATTTTTAGATATAATCCTAAGCAAAAGCAACATGGAAGAAGGAAAGTGAGACAGGGAAGAGAGGGCAGCCAATGAAGAGTTCATTAGCAAGTTCATTATCACAAAGCATCTAAAACCTACCATGTGGGGGTACTCAAAGAATCAGAGTTGGATATGTGCCTTATCCAGTCAAAGGTGGGGGAGCTGGAGTTCAGTTACAAGCAGAAGGTAGCTCCCAGTAGGCATGTATTCTCCACGATTTTACTTCCAGAGCAGTCTTCAGCCACCAGAGAGAGCCCTCGGCCAGTTGAAAATAGGTCAAGATGCAATAAAATACACAAACCAAGATATGGCCAGACACCATGGTAGCCTATTTATCTTTTCTTAATGCTGCTTATATTTGGTCAAATTTAAATCTAATATGACAGGTTAAGGGGATTTTAATGTCTCATGTCTTTGTTGAAGCTGTTTAGTCTTTACTGAAGACTAAACTATCTCTTCAGTTTATTCTCTAGTGAGAGAATTCATATTCTAAAAAGGCTGTCTTAAATGCAACCTTTTCTCTCCTCCTTTCTTGACCCTCTGTGAAAAATTATTTACTTTCTTACATTCTTTTAGAATGTTATTCATAGATATTTTCACCAAAAGTTAATAATATTTATTGATGTTTTAAAATCACTCAGAAGTTGCCTTCTAATTTTGATTTCTTTAAGAAATTTCATTGGGTCATTTATTTTTCTGGAATTGAGCTGCATAAGTTGCTTGTATATTTTTGAGATTAGTTGTTTGTCAGTTGCTTCATTTGCTATTATTTTCTCCCATTCAGAAGGCTGTCTTTTCACCTTGCTGATATTTTCCTTTGTTGTGCAGAAGCTTTTAATTTTAATTAGATCCCATTTGTTTATTTTTGCTTTTATTTCCAGAATTCTGGGGGGTGGATCATAGAGGATCCTGCTGTGATTTATGTCTGAGAGTGTTTTGCCTATGTTCTCCTCTAGGAGTTTTATAGTTTCTGGTCTTACATTTAGATCTTTAATCCATTTTGAGTTTATTTTTGTGTGTGGTGTTAGAAAGTGATCTAGTTTCATTCTTTTACAAGTGGTTGACCAGTTTTCCCAGCACCACTTGTTAAAGAGATTGTCTTTACTCCATTGTATATTCTTGCCTCCTTTGTCAAAGATAAGGTGTCCATATGTGTGTGGATTTATCTCTGGGCTTTCTATTTTGTCTATAACGGACTTTTGGACTCAGAGGGAGAGGGAGAGGGTGGGATGATATGGGAGAATGGCATTCTATCATGTATACTATCATGTAAGAATTGAATCGCTAGTCTATGTCTGACGCAGGATACAGCATGCTTGGGGCTGGTGCATGGGGATGACCCACAGAGATGTTATGGGGAGGGAGGTGGGAGGGGGGTTTATGTTTGGGAACACATGTAAGAATTAAAGATTTTAAAATTAAAAAATAATAATAATAATAATAAATAAAAAAAAAAAAAAAAAAAAAGAAATTTCAAAGTACTATCTTCACACATTTAGGATTTGCATTTACCTATCATATTACCTAATACTTGCATAGTATTCAAGAAAAGTCAACTTGGAAAAACCGTAATCATATTAACCTTTGAAATCTTAAATGTTAGCCAAGTATTTTGAACACTAATATATGTTTCTTTTCAGTAAATAGTTAACATTTCCCTAGTTTAAAAATATTTACCTGAGATTAATTTCAGAACAACTTATACTAATCCTAAACAAAAAATTGTTCATAGAATGAATCCATCATGAAAATTAATCCCCAGGCTTAAGTTTTACCTTTGTCTAAATTTATATTTTTACCTTGGTCTAAATTGATTTACACATATTCCCACCTATGTGAAAGTTTAGGAATTTTCCTTTGAAATTTCTCAGGATAAATACTTTACAGAACCTTAGGAAAACTCAAGGAAATATGTTTAATATTCTAAGGTTATTTTTCTATAACTTTCAGTAAGTTTTTGCACAGTATATCAAAGTTGAATTATGTGATTCTTATGCCAACTGTATTCACTAGTGATTTTCTTCAAATCTCAAATTTTGATCAAAGATAAAGAACATCACAGTTATTTTCTCTTTCATTAAGCAAATAATTTTCTGCAAGTAAATCACCAGATTATTTAAAAACATTACAGTTAAATTACATTAATAGTTGGCAAACTGTCTTTCAGGCAGAAGCGTCTTGATGTTTTAGAATTTAGAGATATAATTGCTAGGGGCAGGGGTGTGTTTTTCTAAGTATACCCATGAGAAAGGAACTTAAGATAAAGGAGAACAGAAAACATATTTTTTCTCATCATCATATAAATGAGTTGATTTAAAATAAAAAATGGTGAAAATGTAACCAGAAAGATTTTCATTCATTACAACATTTTTTATTTTATAGATAAGAAAAATTATGCCCTGAGAAGTATAATTCTATCAATATTCATAGTCCAGGAAGAAACAAATTTAGATCTTTCTGGTTTCTTAATCACATGTATTTCATGAGAGAGCAGCAGAAAACCTCCCTCCACCCGTTTCTTAAATTTAACCAGTTTCTTAATCAGGCACAAACAGTGACCGATAGCAGTCAAAATATGGTACAATGGATGCAACCTACTAGTCCAATAGCCCACTCATCTTTCATGAAGAAATGTGAATAAGGGGTAGGAGCTATTTCTAGAATTATTGCTATAGTGAAGTAGCTCTCAAATATTTCACCTCAGGACTCCTTTAGACTCTCTAAATTACCAAGTACACCAAAGAGACTTAATTTAAGCAGGTTAATCTATTGATGTGATACTATATTGGGAATTTAAGACTGAGAAATATTTTAAATAATTATTGATTATATAAAATAACAAATAATATGTTAAAGAATATGTTTCTATGAAAAAAATCTATATTTTACAAAACAAAAAATAGCATTAAGAGTGGCATTGTTTTATATTTCTGCAAATCTCTTTAATATCTTATGTAATAGAAGATATCTAGATTTTTATATCTGCTTCTGCATTCAATCTGTTGCAATATCACATGCCAGATAATCTCTAGAAATCTCTGTCATATATTTGTAAGAGGATAGGAGTGAGAAAAAAAGCAAATAACTTAATATTTCGAAAAGGATTTTGGTCTCATGTATCCTATGAAAGGATCACAGAAATCGTCAATGGTCCCTGGACTGCATTTTGAGATGCAAGGAATCGTGTAAATCTTTCCACATAGAAACTGGGGGCTAGGGGAATACTAATGTCCATAAACACATACAAAAGTACTGTAGGAAAAGCTGGAACTCTGGACTGAAAAGAATAAGATCTATGTGCTGAAGAATTCTTTTTAAGTCTCATAAACCTTCTAAAGTTAAGCTTCCTCAGGATGGTGATAAAACCAGTATACCAAAGGCTTATTTTGAGGTCAAATAATGGAAGTCAAAAGTCTTTATCAACTGTAAATTTCTTATAAGCATTTTTTATGGTCACTTATTTTTTTGTAACCTATCATGAATTTTGTGGCTTCACTGCAACAAAAATGTTTTAGGATTATCTTTGGAAACCTAGTTCCTGTTATTTCCACATGTATGTCATATAATTACAAATGGTTATCTTTATTCCTTTATTATCTGTGATGTTACAAGAAATGACTATAGTAAATAAAATACCAAGTTAGCAGAAGAAAGTCTACTATCTTTTTCTGCACTAATTACAAGTTTCACTCCATGTTCATATTATATTTTCAATAAATATGTATTAACTAGACAATTATATTAAAAGAAAACTTTGATATTTGCTTTAAGGTAAGATTTTTAACCTTAGTTTCTTTTCTTTTAAAAGTTCAGGGAACATTTCAGAGTTAGGAAAAATGCCCTGAGAATTCTTCATGCTTTGAAAGCCAAAAGTAAGACTAAACCTGACCATAAATAATTCAACTAAAGCCATCTACTTCTTTAATCAAAAGAGAAGCTTTTCAAATGACATAATGGTACCTGGATCAAAATATTATTCAGATATCAAACAACTTGAGGACTGAAAATGAAACAATGAATTGATGATAAAAATAGACCAATAATGACAGTCATTTAAACAACTTCAGGACAAATAAGAAACAGATGCAAATTAGAAAATGTTGAAATGCAAAAGGAAAGAGTCATGATACAATTGCCAAATGTAAATTACTATGCCAGAAGATATGGCAGCAATGATAACAGATTCAGAGCTGTAAGCTTCTCTGGTTTAGGAAAAAATTGAATATGTTAATGAGATAAGCAAAGGTTAAGACTGAAAGAAGGAGGAAGAAAAGCAAGAGAGAGAGAAAGAAAGAGAGAGAAGAATAACTAATAAATATGTAAGTCTTATAGGAAATGTTAATCCAACATTAGATTTAAAAAAGGTTTTCTAAGAAGAAATTTGAACAAGGACGTGAATGAAGACAACGGTTACTATGTAAAAATCTGAGGGACTAGAATTCCAGGCAGAAGTTACCAGTGCCAAGACCCTAAGGTGACATCCTAGCTAATGTGTTAGAGCAAAAGCAAGGCAGGCAGGGAGACAGCCCAAAATGAACAAGGGTCCAAGTAGTAGAGGATGAGGTCAGGGCGGTTAATGAAGGTCTAGTTCTTGGAGGATGTGATCAGCCATTTTAAGATTCTTGGCTTTCATCCTAAGTGAAATGAGTAAGTGTTGGAGAGTTTTGAATAGAGAAATTGCATGAAAAGAATTACTTTGTCTGTTGTGTACAGAAGAAATGGTAAGAGGTCAAGGACAGAGGCAGGGAAACCAGCTAGGGGACTATTACAATAATGCAAGTGAGAAAGGATTATGGTTTGAACCCAGATGGTGGCCATGAAGACAGACAGAAATGGTAAGATTCTGGATATATTTTCATTCTAAAGCTCCTAGGATTTACTGCAAGTTTTGATATGAGGTGCGAAAGAAATAGAGGAGTCAGGAATGAATCATGAGCCCAAGGAAACTTGTAAAGTGAAGGAAGGAAAAATGGAATCAGCTCAAGTGAGATGAACTTACACTTAACAGTAAAAATATCTTTGAGGTCATGTTCCAAGACAAAGAGTGTCAGACAATTTTAAGACAGTAAAACATTCAAAGCAGCTACCATGCAAAACTTGATATGGAAATGAATTAAGAATCTCCCCACTACTTTTGTACTCTTTCAACATCCTCACCAGTTTAGGGAGCACAAGGACATTGATGAGTCCCTTGACTGAAACTTCAGTATTACTGCTCACACCACAATTCTGGATTAACTGCATCCAGTACATCCAATCCTTTAGAAGTTCCTGCCACTCACTACTTCATGAAACTCATATGAGGCTACATCTCTTCACTGACATAAATTAAACTCTGTTCCTGCTGCTTCAAAATAGAAACCACTTTTTTATAGAGTATAATTGCTTTTAAAATAATATGAATCCTATTCCAGTAATTCCTTAAGAAATCTAGGGAATAAAATGTTTGAGAAAATACATAGACTCATACAAAATATTTATAGTTAAAACAGTCAATAATTGTGGCTCAAATACATTATTAATATTAGTTTATCTCTGTGTTATTGATATGAATTGTGGTTAGGCTGTGTTTTACAAGGTATTTTAGCCCCAAAAAGTCTGAGATATCAATATATACAGTCATTATGTATGAACCCTATAGGGAATTTGGCTATGGTAGCCAATATTTATGTAGCTAAACCATCTTAGTCTGTCATGGGATATAAGACTCAACATGCCAAAATATGTGATTGGAACAAAGGAGAATGATTATGAGAAAAAAGAAATGAAGTTTTTATCCTTGAGAGCCAGAGACAGTTTCACTCATCACATGTGTGACACCTCTTAATTTTCTAATTTGTAGACTGGGGGAAGAACAAGAAAGAAAGAAGAATGTTATGGATTTTAATTGAAATTTAATGTGAAGAGATAAGGAATCAACTCCTTGAATTTCTAGACCAATTTCCAAACACATGGATCTCCTGTATCTAATAATTGACTTCAAAATTAAAAGGAATCTTCAGTAATATTTGACTTTTATATATTCATTGATTATTCAGAAATCAATACATGGATTTTAAAAATTATTAATTTTAATTCTAAAAGAATCTTTGGAGGTAACTTCTTGGTTTTACTTATATAATGTATTTAGTCATTTGTTCATTTAATAACAAAAGTTGAGCATCTATTTATATGTCGTTCACCATGTGAGGTACTTGAAATAAGCGTAAATATGATAGATGCAAACTCTTCCCTAAGAGAGTTTTAGCACTGGTTAGAGAAGCAATCAATTAGAACCATAGCAAGACATAAAATTATAAAATATGGAAGGTTTAGGTAACCTGAAAATGGCCTGAGTGATCAAGAAAAGTTTTTAAGGAGTCATTTAAATTGAAACATAATGTTTCAGGATTAGCCAGCTGAAGTTGTGACACAAACAACCAAAGCCCAGTATATGTGAGAGTCCAGATAGGAGATTCTGCAAATTAGATCACTGTGAACCTGAAAGAAGTTCCACAATGTGTGTATTTCAAGGAAGGGAGGTGGCAAAGATTAGCAAAAGTTACCCTGGAAAATAAACAGAAAGTAGTCCATAAAGACAATTTTAAATTAAATGAAGAATTTGAAATCTGAGGAGGCTAAGAAAACCATTTAAACATTTTAAGATTAATTGTATTACTTTTTTTTATACTAAGCCAAGGTTATTTATTTCTTTTTTCTTTTTTAAAAATTTATTTATTTATTTTAAATGAACAAAGATGAATTTATTATTTTTCTTATTTTTACATTACAATATTGTATTGGTTTTGCCACACATCAACATGAATCTGCCACGGGAGTACACATGTTCCCAATCCCGAACCCCCCTCCCACCTACCCCTCCACAACCTAGTTGTCCATCAGCAGATGAATGGATAAGAAGAAGACATACGGATGGCTAACAAACACATGAAAAGATGCTCAACATCACTCATTATTAGAGAAATGCAAATCAAAACCACAATGAGGTTCCACTTCACACCAGTCAGAATGGCTGCGATCCAAAAATCTGCAAGCAATAAATGCTGGAGAGGGTGTGGTAAAAAGGGAACCCTCTTACACTGTTGGTGGGAATGCAAACTAGTACAACCACTATGGAAAACAGTGTGGAGATTCCTTAAAAAATTGCAAATAGAACTGCCTTATGACCCAGCAATCCCACTGCTGGGTATACACACCGAGGAAACCAGAATTGAAAGAGACACATGTACCCCAATGTTCATCGCAGCACTGTTTATAATAGCCAGGACATGGAAGCAACCTAGATGCCCATCAGCAGAGGAATGGATAAGAAAGCTGTGGTACATATACACAATGGAGTATTACTCAGCCGTTAAAAATACATTTGAATCAGTTCTGATGAGATGGATGAAACTGGAGCCGATTATGCAGAGTGAAGTAAGCCAGAAAGAAAAACACCAATACAGTTTACTAACACATATATATGGAATTTAGAAAGACGGCAATGATGACCCTGTATGCAAGACAGCAAAAAAGACACAGATGTGTATAGTGGACTTGTGGACTCAGAGGGAGAGGGAGAGGGTGGGATGATTTGGGAGAATGGCATTGAAACATGTATACTATCATGTAAGAATCGAATCGCCAATCTATGTCCGATGCAGGATACAGCATGCTAGGGGCTGGTGCACGGGGATGACCCAGAGGGATGTTGTGGGGAGGGAGGTGGGAAGGGGGTTCATGTTTGGGATCGAATGTACATCTGAGGTGGATTCATGTCAATGTATGGCAAAACCAATACAGTATTGTAAAGTAAAATAAAGTAAAAATTAAAATTAAAAAAAAATGAATGCTTAGCACATACAGTAGTTAATAAATTTAAAAAAAAAAGAAAGCTGTGGTACATATACACAATAAAGTATTACTCAGCCATTAAAATGAATACATTTGAATCAGTTCAAAGATGAATATTTTTAATGATAAAAGGTACAATTGACAAAGATAGACATCATAAATTAGACACCTTAACCACAAAGAAGCAGAGATACATAAGCAAATATCAGAAGAAATACACAGGAAAAGAAAAAGTATAGAATAATAGTGAGACATATAAACATTTCTCTGAGAATATTTTATCAAGTACAAAAAAACAAGAATAGGAGCATCTTTAATGATGTCATTAATAATGTAAATATAATAAATTTATATTTGATTAATTTATATTAATATTTAAACTTTGTATCTCATATATTATTATATGTCCATAGAACATTTAGAAAAACTGGTGAAAAGATAAACATTACTGAATTTCAAAAAGTAGATTATTTTGTGTATGTGTGATTCAGTTATATATATATATATATATATATTTACACACATATATTATTTTTTAAATTATTTTCCATTGTAGGTTATGACAAGATATTGACTGTAGTTCCCTGTGCTACACACTAAACCTTTGTTGCTTTATGAATACCTATTTTGTTAAATTAAACATCTAGCATTCTATTCACTCTGAGTCAAACAAGTGGAATCAAAATGTCATAAAGTTTTTAGTTAGGCAAGAATTCATAAGTTTCTAAATATATATATTATACATTTATTTATATATATGTATATAAAAGCTTTCTAATGAGCATCCATGTTTAAAAACAACTGGACTGTATGAGGATCTTTTGCTTTTATCTAGTTTGCTTTAATTTTTCTGTTTCATATTCAGTGCTCCCATTTCATTCAGTTTGTTTTCCAATTTCTCCATCTCCTTTTTCTATGTTCTTTTAAGCCTTTATCAAGTGTAATAGAAAAGCTTTTGTATGCATTCTTTTTCTAAAAAAGAATTTATACGTATTTATTTTAAAGTTATAATCTTTTTAACATATAGTGTGAAATGTATGTATTTAGGAGTTCTTTTTTTAAGAAACTTTTCCTGTTTATATTGTATTTTGATAAACCACTAGAGACGCAACTCAGTGTCCTTTGTTCTCTTCCCCAAGCACATTCCTAGCCTTTCTTTTGCCTTCAGAGGAAATAGTTTTGGGGATGTACCTATGTATTATTTTCATCTATGTTTTTAGGCATTTATTTCACATGTATGTACCATTAATACTTAGTATTATTTTAAAGTTAAAATCTTCAGATAAATGGTATCACCATGAGCTTTCCAGGGGTGCAGTGGTAAAGAATCTGCCTGCCAATGCAAGAGTTGCGAGTTTGATCCCTGGGTCGGGAAGATCCCCTGGAGAAGGAAATGGCAACTCACGTCCATATTCTTCCCTGAAAAATTCCATGGACAGAGGAGCCTGGCAGGTTACAGTCCATGTTCTCCCAAAGAGGTGGACACGATTGAACATGCATGCATGCACATTCCATATATAGAATAAATTATTTTTTCTTTTATTCTTCATGTATTATTTCTAAATTAATATTGTATTGATATAATGTATGTAGTATCTATCATCTTTTGTATTTTCTATATACTCTCAATTTTATTTGCATTGTTTAAAAATTTCTTGCCTTTTATTAGATTGATGAAGGATTCTTTAATCCCTTTCTTTTTCTTATTGCTTTGGAAATTTTATATTCTATTGCTATTTTTTCCTTATATTTATAATATGCATATTTAATAGAGTTTAAACTTAATCAGTACAGTCAGTTCTTTGTATCCATGGATAAAAACCACTAAGTATGGAACCCACAGATATGGAAGACCAACTGTACTACTGTATTTTATATAAAAAAAACTTGAGCATCCACAGATTTTGGTATCTACAGGGTGTCCTGTAACCAGTTCACCCAGGGTTATCAGATATCCATATATTTACCCACCTTTAGAATCTGGAATGGTATTGTAGTACATTGCCTCTGAACTTCTCTCCTCCTTCTTTCTAGGTTTATTTTGTTTTTACCTTAATGTTATAGCCCTAGAATTAGTATTCTTTCAGAATTCCTGTATGTGCCTATTTCAATTTTTTGCTCTTCTTGATTAAATTTGTTACTTGATTTATCAATTCATTCTACTAGTCATTCAATCTATTCACATTTAATCTTGATTCAAATTGTCATTCTTTCTGTGAATAATAATTCTTTGTTTTGTTTTTACTGGATTGTTAATGTCATTATTTCACTCTGACTCTTGAAGCACTGACAGATTATCCCTATATAAAACTGTCTGGATTAATAGTTGCTGTTTATGAGCACTGTGAAGCTATTATCCCATTGTCCTCTGTAATGTGTTATCACTCATAAGCTGGCTGTAAATCTACTTGCTTTTACCACATAGATAAGCAGTTTATTTTTTCTGATGTTTTAAAGATTTTTTTGCACTATAACTGTAATGTATCCAGATACAGGTTTTTAAAAAATGTATCCAATTCAGGTTCACATGTGATCTTTCAAAATTTAAACACATATTTTAAATTAAAAACATTTCTTCAATTCTGAAAAATATTCAGCCATCATCACTTGGAATACTGTCTTTCCCACATGTTCTCTCTTCTTTGCTTCTATAACCATTAAATCATCTTTTGTAAAAAAAAAAAAGATTTCTCTCTTTACTTTTTTGTGCTGTTTCCTAGGTGACTGTCTCAGATATATTCTGTCATTAAGAAAATCTCTTCCACTAACTAGTCTACTCTTTAACACTTCATTTAGTGTGTTTGTTGTAATAATGATACTATCTGTACTAGAATTTCTATTTGCTTTCTTGATATAGCAGGTCAAATTTTGTGCATTTAATTCTGTTCTTATTTAATTCTTTTCTGTCTTCATTTTAGGATATTTTAAATAGAACTTTCATAAACACAAGAATTCAGGGGCACACTGCCATGCCCTCCTCCAGAGAATATTCCCGACCCAGGGATCAAGCCCACATCTCTTAAGTCTCTTGCATTGCAGGCAGGATTTTTACCACTAGCACCACCTGGGAAGCCCCTTATTATTTGTCGACCTGGATATATCTTATTCTTAAGTATTCTGACTTTCTGTACTCAAGGATTTTCTATTTTCTCATACTACATTTCTTGTTTATTGTTTTCACTGTGAGCTTATCTGGAATGTATTATTGGGAATGTGAGCTGGGACTTGGAAGAAATCCTGAGTGTTCTATGTTGTAAATACTATTCAGCAGAGCCCTAGCAGGGGAGATAAGAAAAACTTCCTAATTGAACAATGCAAAGAAATAGAGGAAAACAATAGAATGGGAAAGACTAGAGATATCTTCAAGAATCAGAGATACCAAGGGAACATTTCATGCAGACATGGGCACAATAAAGGACAGAAACAGTATGGACCTAACAGAAGCAGAAGATATTAAGAAGAGGTAGCAAGAATACACAGAAGAGCTATACAAAAGAGATCTTACGACCCAGATAACCACAATGGTGTGATCACTCACCTAGAGGCAGACATCCTGGAATCCAAAGTCAAGTGGGCCTTAGGAGGCATCACTACAAAGCTAGTGGAGGTGATTAAATGTATAGATAAATCAAGAGAATTTCAGAAAATCATCCTGCCTCATTGACTATGCTAAAGCCTTTGATTGTGTGGATCACAACAAAATGTGGAAAATTCTTCAAGAGATAGGAATATCAGACCACCTTACCTGCCTCCTGAGAAACTGGTATGCAGGTCAAGAAGCAACAGTTAGAAACAGACATGGAACAATGGACTGGTTCTAAACTGGGGAAGGAGTACATCAAGGCTGTATATGGTCACCCAGCTTATTTAACTTATATGCAGAGTACATCATGAGAAACGCTAGGCTGGATGAAACACAAGCTGGAATCAAGATTGCTGGGAGAAATATCAATAACCTCAGATATGCAGATGACACCACCTTCATGGCAGAAAGTGAAGAGGAATTAAGGAAGCTCTGGATGAAGGTGAAAGAAGAGAGTGAAAAAGCTGGCTTAAAACTCAACATTCAAAAAACAAAGATCATGGCATCCAGTCCCATCACTTTATGACAAATAAATGGGGAGATAAAGGAAACTGTGACAGACTTTATTCTTTGGGGCTCCAAAATCACTATAGATGGTGACTGCAGCAATGAAATTAAAAGACACTTGTTCCTTGGAAGAAAAGCTATGACCTACCTAGACAGCATATTAAAAAGCAGAGACATTACTTTGCCAACAAAGGTCCATATAGTCAAAGCTACAGGTTTTCCAGTAGTCTTGTATGGATGTGAGAGTTGGACCAAAGGCTGAGCACTGAAGGATTAATACTTTTGAAGTCTGTGTTGGAGAAGACTCTTGAAAGTTCCTTGGACAGCAAGGAGATCAAACCAGTCAATCCTAAAGGAAATCAATTCTGAATATTCTTTGGAAGGACTGATGCTGAAGCTGTAGCTCCAATACTTTGGCCAGCTAATGTGAAGAGCTGATTCATTTGAAAAGACCCTGATGCTGGGAAAGATTGAAGGCAGGAGGAGAAGGGGACAACAGAGGTTGAGATGGTTGGATGGCATCACTGACTCAATGGACATGAGTTTGAGCAAGCTCTGGGTGATGCTGAAAGACAAGGAAGGCTGGCCTACTGCAGTCCATGGATTCACAAAGATTCAGACACAACTGAGCAACTGAACAAGAGCCTTTTTGTGTTTAACTTTAATGAGACTAATGAATTTCATTAGTGGTTTGGTGACTGTTTTCATGTTGATTCTTGTATATTATTCATTTTACTA
Organism: Budorcas taxicolor; assembly: GCF_023091745.1. Taxonomy (NCBI): domain Eukaryota; kingdom Metazoa; phylum Chordata; class Mammalia; order Artiodactyla; family Bovidae; genus Budorcas; species Budorcas taxicolor. Next base: position 62,715,886 of record NC_068923.1, on the reverse strand, counting down.
CTCTGTCCATGAATGATACAAATTTGATATTGCAAAATAGTCACAGGAGACTCTTGTTCTACTCTAGATATCAATAAATACCAGGCCTCTTTATAGAATGCAAGGCAATATTTTCAAATCTGTATTTCATAGAAAAGACATTACTTTGGGCTGTTGTCTGTATTACCAAAGTTCAGTTACAGTGTCTAGCCCCACACAGACCTAGGTCTCAATTTCTCTCTCGGGATCTTGAATCCTTAAATTCTTAACCTTATATTAACTTTCCTTCCTATTATCTGTTCAGCTTCAGCAACCTTTCAATATTATCTTTAAGTTAACTTTTTCTTTCTGATATTTGATAGTTTTATCATTATTGTTTTTGAGCTTAAATATATGTTATAAATTATTTTAATAGCATTCTAAAGATAGAATGCTAAGTGTATAGATCATGGTGTGAGGTAAACTCCCCCAATTAGCACAATCTTCCATGTTAACATGATCTAGTCTGCAGAGAGGAAACTTTTTTCTAATGTTTCTCAAATCTATTATATATATCTTTGAGGGAAAATATCAGATAATTCATTGGATTATTGAGTTTGAAGAAGAGAAGAAAATTGGCATGATTATGCTAATATTCTAATACACTAGCAAAGTAATGCTCAAAAGTCTCCAAGCCAGGCTTCAACAGTATGTGAACTGTGAACTTCCAGATGTTCAAGCTGGATTTAGAAAAGGCAGAAGAACCAGAGATCAAAATCCCAACATCCATTGGATGATCAAAAAATCAAGTAAGATCCAGAAAGACATCTATTTCTACTTTACTGAATATGCCAAAGCCTTTGACTGTGTGGATCACAACAAACTGTGGAAAATTCTTCAAGGGAGGGAAATACCAGTCCACCTTATCTGCCTCCTGAGATATTTTTATTCAGGTCAAGAAACAACAGTTAGAACTGGACTTGGAACAACCGACTTTTCAAAATTGGGAAAGGAGTTAATCAAGGCTGTATATTGTCTCCCTGATTATTTAAATTACATGCAGAGTACATCATGTGTAATGCTGGGCTGGATGAACCACAAACTGGAATCAAGGTAGCCGGGAGAAATATCAATAACCTCAGATATACGGATGACACCAACCTTATGGCAGAAAGCGAAGAAGAACTAGAGTCTCTTGATGAAAGTGAAAGAGGAGAGTGAAAAAGCTGACTTAAAAGTCAACATTCAAAAAACTAAGAGCATGACATCCCGTCCCATTACTTCAGCAAATAGATGCAGAAACAATGGAAACAGTGGCAGACTTTATTTTCTTGGCCTCCAAAATCACTGCAGATGGTGATTGCAGCCATGACATTAAAAGACACTTGCTCCTTGGAAGAAAAGCTTTGACCCACCTAGAAAGCATATTAAAAGGCAGAGCCATTACTTTGCTGACAAAGGCCTGTCTAGTCATAGCTATGGTTTCTCCAGTAGTCATGTATGGATGTGAGAGTTGGACTATAAAGAAAGCTGAGCACCAAAGAACCGATGCTTTTGAACTGTGATGTTGGAGAAGACTCTTGAAAGTCCCTTGGACTGCAACAAGATCCAACCAGTCAATCTTAAAGTAAATCAATCCTGAATATTCATTGGAAGGATTGATGCTGAAGCTGAAACTCCAATACTTTGGCCACCTGATATGAAGAACTGACTCACTGAAAAAGACCCTGAGTTGCGAAAGATTGAAGGCCAGAGGAGAGGGGGATGACAGAGGATGAGATGATTGGATGTTATCACTGACTCAATGGACATGAGTTTGAGCAAGCTCCAGGAGTTAGTGATGGACAGAGAAGCCTTGCATGCTGTAGTCCATGGGGTCACATAAAGTCTGACACGACTGAGCAACTGAACTGAATTGATGCTAATATTTCTGTAAATAGATAACTGAGATGTCATTAACAGGAATAAGAAATACATGAGAAATACATATGAATCTAGCACATTGTTTATGAGAGGGGTGTTATTTGCTCAGCCATGTCTGACTCTGCAAATTTATGGACTGTAGCCTACCAGGCTCCTCCGTTCATGGACTTCTCCAGACAAGAATACGGGAGTGGGTTGCCATTTCCTTCTTCAGAGATCTTCCTGACTCAGGGATAAAACTTGGGTCTCCTGTTTTGCAGGCAGATTCTTTAGCATCTGAGCTACTGGAAAGTCCCATTGTAATCAACTGGGTCATTTATATAAATGACCCTGATATTAATATACTATAGTATATTGTTAATCAACTATAATATAAAATAAAATGTTAAAAAAAGAAATACATGAGAAGGGTTAGTTTGAAAAGATTAGATTAAAGGTTTCATTTTGGATATTTTGTATCTTGATATCCCTTAAGACATCTGTTTAGGAAATTAGTTTGATATGTAGTCTAATACCCAGGAAGTGATTTGAGCAAGATATTTTTTAAATGGGAACAATCTGCACCTTATTAATAATTCAAACAAGCTGAATAGGTTGAATGGCCCAGAAGCATATGTACAGAACAGAATTTAAGATATAATCCTGTATTATAGTAGACTATGTGTGAGTGGATGGAAGGGCAGTGGAGCAGCCTTGGTGTGCGCCGTGGAAAGTCTTCGTTGTCTGCTCATGCAGCTTGTTTGGGCCCTCAGGTCTTCTCCCAGGTATACCACTTCCATTTCACAATGACTTACTTCTGGACTCCGCAGCCTTCTGAAATGATGGGTTTAATAATGCTCCCTTCATGATCACCATGAAGTGATTGGCAGGGGTTGAAGGCAGAGCAAACTTAACCCTAGTGGGGAGCCACTCTTCTAGAGGAGCAATAGTGCTACTCTTGTCTTGATATATCTGCAATACCTGATAGTTTCTCTTTCACTAGTGACATTCTCCCAGCGCATTACTTGTGAACATTTCATTTATTAGATTTTGACCTTGTCACTGAGGTAGTGCTCCACCTACCACCCACACGGTAGTCTTCACTGCCTATCAAGCAGTAGTGAGCAGTGTTGAAGTCCAGTCTTATCCCCTGCTTTCTTGGTTCCAGCACTCACTGGTTGGAATGTTTGGAAACAGATGCTGAGACAAGATGTTTATCAGGATTTGTTAAAGGAAGTGGAAAGAAGCATGGCTGCTAAGAAGAAGAATTGAACTCTGATACAGATCTGACATACCCTCAGCCAACCCTGAGGATGGGAACTAGAGGGAATACTGCCCATTGGATTGCCCATTATTGGGATCAAATGGCTGGGCCTTTATATCACTGACCTTCTCTATCAGCAGATGCAAGCTTCCTTGGAGAAAGATGTGAAAGATGCAAGCCAACTCTAAAAAGTGGCTCTCTGCAGCTAAAGCAGACTCTGAATATGCTGAGAGCTAGAAGCTGGATGGGCTTCCCAGGTGATGCAGTGGTAAAGAATCTGCCTGCCAGCCAGGAGATGCAAGTTTGATCCCTGGCTCAGGAGGATCCCCTGGAGAAGAAAACAGTAACTCACTACAGTATACCTGCCTGAAAAATTCCATGAATGTAGGAGCCTGATGGGCTACAGTCCACGGAATCACAAAGAGTCAGACATGACTGAGCATGTACACGCACATGCAGAGGCTATATGCTGACCCCTACTCCCAGCAGCCAAACAGCAAGCTCTTCCTTGAAGAGAGCTCCGGTAGCATATCTCATATTAACTTTTTTTCATATAATGGAAAGCTCTACGAGAGTCAGAATGAACAAACAATTGCTATATGAAATCCCACAAATATCCTAAGTTTAACATTAAGTGAAGGAGATTAGACCCTCCCCCTATTTAAAAAAAAAAAAAAGACTATTTATAGAACATTTCCAAATATATGCATTTCAAAAGCAAACAAAATCAGCCAACATTGTTGGAAATCAATATAGTATTTATCTTCAAATGATTAAAGCTTAGGGTTTATATGAGTCAATCTTTTGGTGCATTGTTTATGTTCTAATTTTTATTTGGGTGCAGTTTACAATACAGCTAAATCTGGGTACAGCTAAATTCCCTTAATAATTGCAAATTTTTCTCCACGTACATAATACTTCAAAAAATCTTTTTAAGAAAATATTAAAATATGACTATGAAATTGATGGTAGAAATATGATAGCAATTATAAATTATTTTGCTTAAAAGGCATATTATTCTACACTTAGTTGTAAAATTTCATAAGGAGAATCATGATGTATCACTTAAAATTCAGTCATAAATTGCAAAGACCACCAACAGTGGCTTAACTTTACTTCTAGCTCATGCAAGGATTTAGGGATAAAAAGTTCAGGGGTGGCATGTTAGCTCTGCTCCCCAAATTCTTCTGGGAGCCAGCTCATTCCAGATGAGCTGATTTCTAAGGTATGGATTTTGTCCTCATGGCATATGATAATGGCTAAAAATATAATAATACCTTATAGTAACAGTAGGGTTGAGGAAGGAATGAAGAAAAAGGAAAAAAGGCAAGGAACACGTGTTATTTAAGGGAAGCCCCCAGGGAACTTCCATAGACTATTTCTATTTGTGTCATTGGCTCAAAATTAGTCACATGTCAATCACTTGGAACAAATAAGTTTGGGAAATAAAAGATTTACTTCAAGTGGCCATGCGCCCATCTAAAAAACTGAGAGGTCTTTTGATCTGATAAAAGGAGAAAACAATTATTTGGCTTAGCCATCAATCTCTGTCACACAGTGATATGTGTGTGTGTGTGTGTGGTGTGGTGTGTGTGTGTGTGTGTGTGTGTGTGTGTGTGTGAAGTCACTTCAGTCATGTCTAACTCTGCGACTCCATGGACTGTAGCTCACCAGGCTCCTCTGTCCATGGAATTCTCCAGGCAAGAATACTGGAATGAGTTGTCATGCCCTCCTCTAGAGGATTTTCCCTACCCAGGGATCAAACTCATGTCTCTAAAGTCTCCTGCATTGGCAGACGGGTTCTTTAGCCACCTGTCATCAATCTCCATCACTCAGGAGAAACTAACAATTTTTATGTAGCTGCTTTAAAAATAACAGTAGTGAGCTTTAAAATGGCACATTCACCATACGGAACTTTAGGGAAGACCTTGTATGAAGTGTTCTAGCATCATTTAGAAAAAATTGATCACCTAAGAGAATGTAAGGTAATAAAACATATAACTAAGACAAAGGAGTGTGTCACCGATGATTGTTATTAATTTCTAAAAATGAGTTCTGTCTCTAACTGATAGCAAACACTTTAGAGGAGTGCCAGAGTTTCAGGAAACATAAAGTAATAGGCAGAGGAAAATAGATGTTCTCACAGATATTACATTTCATTATCTTAATCATATTGGATAGTACCCAAGAAAGTGTATTTCCCTTATAATTTGTTAAGGTGAAAAAGTCATGTTCTCGGAAAATTGCTCCTGATTTAACTCATCCTGAGATGAATATTCTGAAAAGCAGGAAAATATTTTTACATTTCTGAGTTAAATTATAGCCATGTGCACTGCACACATACAAGAAATGTGAATATGAGATGAGACAAAGAAATAGATTTTTAAATGTATGAGATTATTTTCCATTTCTATAAAATTATGCTTAATAATCCTCCCCTAATTCCTTGTACTCCTATACCTACAATTTTATCTCTATTTCTTTAAAACTATATTTCTTAAAAAAAAGAGAGAGAGAGCAAGAGAGATGACTTTCATCATGATTTTTAGATGTTTATCTATCATTTGGTTTTTCTCAGTTTGGAATCTGGTATCTTACCTACCACTGCACTGACTCAGCTCCCACAAATTAACTGTTAATAATAAAGCTCTCTGATATTTTTCAGCCTTTATTTTATAACTGTATAGCATTTGATAGTTCTGACCCCCTCCTTCTAGTCATTTAGTCATAAAATCCTCAACTTCCTCCTAATGTACAATGTACATGATATATTATTAATACATGTACAATGGTCTATGAAGCCTTGCAACATCTATCCCCTATTCCTATTGCCTTTCTAACCTCACCTCCAGACACCTTCCATTGTTTTTAGTGGACCAACAAGCCTACCTGCTACCATGAAAACATTATTTTAGAGAAGTGTATTGGAAAACCAATTTTGATTGCTTAGGGAGAAGGGAAATTTACTGACCAGCCAAACCACAGAAAATGCTGGAGTGCAGGTTGTCTTGGAATCAATCAGGACAAATTGTCGATGCTTTCAACTCTCACTGTCTCAAACTTTTTCATTTTCTTCATTGGCGTCATTATCTCAGACTGCCTTTATCCACCATATAGGAAATATAACTTCCTGGTTTCCTTGGACTCTGACTTTCCCAAGTTAAGTTCTAACGTGAAAAATTCAAGGGAGACCCTTGTCTAGTGTTATGGACCACATTTGTATCCTTTCAAAGTTTGTATGTTGAAATCCTTTTCCTCAGTGTGCTGATAGTTGGAGACAGGAACTGTGAGAGATGATATCCTGAGGGTAGAGAACGCAGGATAGTATTCATGCCCTTGATATGAAGAGTGGGAGGAGAGCTTGTTTCTATCTCTACTCTCCATGTGTGAAGACACTAGAAAAAGAGGGCCACCTGCAGAATTCTCACCAAGAATTAAGTCTGTTTCCATCTTGATTTTGGACTTTATAGGTTCCGGAACTGGGAAAAATGTTTGTTGTTTAAGCCACCCAGTCTATGGTAATTTGTTACAGCAGCCTGAACAGACTAAGCAACTAACTTGGCTTGAAGTGTGTAAAAGACTGGACTCAGGAAACTGATTATTTTTGTCAAATCCAATCTCTGTTATTTACTAGCCATATGACTTTGGAAACTTACTTAATGTTTCTAAGCCTTATTATTCCCATCAGTAAAAGGTAGATAACAATAGTGTCTATCCAATACACATATTGTGAGATAAATGAGTTAATATAAGTAAAGTGCCTAGAAATGCTGTCAAACAGGGGCTTTCAGAATAAGATTTTCCACCCCCATTAGAAATACATGCTTGGAGTAAAGCAAGGTATTTCCCCAATTAAGAGGGCTTTCTATGCTCTGAAATTAGAAGAGTTCAGGTTAGAAAAACACATTGACAAGTGTTATGGAAAAGAGCTTGAACATGATACTTTCATAATATATCAACACTGGTGCACTTAGGTTGCATTTAACCATGCATCCTAAGTGGCTTTAGTCATGTTCAATTCTTTGCAACCCAATGGACCATAGCCTGCCAGGCTCCTCTGTCCATGAGATTATCCAGGCAACCAAACTGGAGTGGGTTGTCCTGCCCTCCTCCAGGGGATCTTCCCAACCCAGGAATCTAACCTGCGTCTCTTATGTCTTCTGCATTGAAGGCGGGTTCTTTACCACTGGTGCCACCTAGGAAGCCCTGTTGTTGTTCAGTGTCTCAGTCCTATTGGACTCCTTGCAACCCCATGGACGCAGCATCCCAGGCTTCCCTGTCCTTTACCATCTCCGAGAGTTTGCTCAAGCTCATGTCCACTGAGTCAGTGATGCCATCTAACCTGTTAGGAAGCCCTGTGATCTAACATGAATAATATACTGTACTTTTTAGAGTTTTTTAAAGCTTAATAGCAGATAGAATTGGTTTACTTGTTACATTTGATAGTAAGAACATTTGTTGGAAAATCTTGACTTTATTAGCATCTTTATACAGGAACCACCTGAAAACACTAAAGGTTAAATAAATGATGTACAGAGGAAAACATTACTAAAGTGAGCACATTAAAAGATGTCACTACAGTGTCTTGGAAGCCTGAATTCATAGAGCTAGCTCATGTAACGAACGACTGCTTAGATACTTAAATATGTCAGCATCGCACAAAGGTAGAAGGAGACTGGTGGTTATTCCATTGTCAGAATTTATAGTTGATAGCTGATCAGAATGATTCAGGAACTCTTGTTTTGGCAGAAGTACAAGCATATTATACTATGTTAAAATAAGTTGCGATACTGAGAATGTTTGGGTTCATAAACCTCTGCCATTTGCCAGAAATATATCATTCTAGTTTTAGAATTCAAAAGTTTATTGCTCTTCTCTAGTGTCTATTATGTAATAGTGTGTTTAACTATAAGAGTGGTTAAATTTGTTTCTTTTTGTGGTTCCAACATAAAAGGCTTATCACCAAGAGACTCTCCATGGTTAGAATCGGAAGTAGCCAGATACCACCAAGAGATTTAATCCAAATATTGTGCATGGAATTGTGGTTTCAGAGCATTCACCAAGACATGTGATTTGATATTATGTTTGAAAAGAACGTAGAGATTTCATATTGTTATAGAATTCATAAAGGAGTTTATGTTACAAAGTTCACAAAGTTTATTATGGCTTTACTAGATGATCTCTTAAATTGAACACAGAAAATAAACACAGGAAAAGTGAGTTGATAGAAAATATACATTAGAACAAGCTAAGTAATTTGACATGACAAAAAGGAGCTCTGAATATTTTCAGTAATATTCTCTATCTATAAGTGTGTTAATGTACATGTATGAATGTGCTTTCACACCTGTGTGAATATATATTTAGAATCTTAGAGGTGCTGATGGCTTCCACTGAGTTAAGCCGTCAAAGTCAGGGTGTCAATTCCTTGTGACTATACACAATTTCCAGATGACTGCAAGAAGATATCCACTCTGTGCAGTAGAATAGATTTTAATGTAGAAGTTAAAATCATAACAACAACATTGTATTGATTATTTTATAGGATATTTTACATATGTCTAACTCAAACAATGGCATGTTAACTAGAGTATTATTTTTTAAATTTTTATATTAGCTTGACATATCTATTGCCTCTGGTGGACTGTAAGCTTCATAAGAATAAAGGGCCATTGTTGATTTTGTTGCCTATTTTACCCTAGATCCTAGAACACAGCTTCTAACTTGATAAATACCTGGAGATAAATGACTCTCCATTATATAGTTAACTAAATTATGATTCCAAAAGATAACTACCATGTTCATGGACCCATGGACCCATGGTTAGTGAGTGTGAATCTGGGTTAGAATTGAGATAGAACTGAATTTAGAATTAATGCTTTTTCTTCTTCTACATAAACATTAATAATTATTATGATTAAATACATATTTAATTACCAGTTAGAGGAAAATGAACTGCCAAGAGTAACTGACAAAGAATTGCCAGATAAGTAGAAATAAAACTACCAGAAAAGTGCAGTACAATGGAAGCCCAGGGAAGAATGAAATACTGAATACCACTGAGAATTAAGTTAGACCAATTTTGAAAACTGTTCTTTAGATTTAGCATCATAGAATTGCTAACTTTAAGGAGAACTACTTCAGCAGTGGTGGAATAAGAATCAACTTTCAATAAGCTGAGAAACAAGTGAAATCAGAACAAAATTTGAGAGGAGTTTTTTAATGTTTGGCTGTTAAGGGGAAATGGATTATAAAGTTTATAAAGCAAGAAAAGAATATGTGGAATCAAGGAGAGTTTGGGGCGTTTGAAGAAATGAGCATATTTACATACTACTGAAGAGGATTCACCTGAGAGGACATTGATACTTGGTGGGGATCTGGAGGAGCTATGTTTAAAACACAGTGGGAAAACTATCTTTATAAAGGTGAAAACATAATGTATGCATAAAAGTAAAAACTGTAGTGATAGGTTAGATTCCAGTAGATTTATAGTTTTGTAGTAGTGAGTAGAAAATGAATGCTTCAGTTTTCTCTGGAAAGTAGAATGAAAGATCATTTGAGGGGTATTAGGAGAAGTCTTTGCAAAGGAGAGATCCCAAGGTATATCCCAGTCTCTAGGAAATCTCTGAAAGTAAGTATAGCAAAATTGAGTCTATGTAACTTGACACAATAGAGTCACACTGATAAGGGACTTTCCTAATTGAAAATTGTTTTCACAGATGTCATGTAACTGACACCAATTTCTTGAGTTCATATTTCTCCATCTGGTGTGACAGTTTTTCCATGGTTGTGAGCCCCATGGTTTTTATAATTGTGGATAATAAATATCCATAATACTGAGTGTATTAAAAAAAATGAAGTGTTTTGCCCTGGGTATCTTTCATTGGCTGCTTTTGTTGCAACTGTGTTCTACCAGGTTCTTTGCCTCTATATGACCATTTCTAAAAAGATTCTGTCATCCTAATGTTGAAGAATCTACTTTTAAGGAAGACTGGATCTTTTCCTTGTCTATCTCATATGTGTAATTGACCAATAGTATTCTCCATGATAAATATCATTTCTTCCTTAAGTTTATTTATATATTTATTTAACTTAGAATCAGAAGCCCACATATAACCTTCCAAGCTTGAAAATATCTCAAGTAAACCCACAGTTGTTGTAAAGTCTGGAGTAACTGATTTACAAAGATTTAGCCAGTCTAAAAATAAATTAAACATATTTAATATATCTATAATACATATTATAGGTTAACATATTGATATATTATATATATGCAGTATACATTATATATTTTCACATTAGCCTAGGTAGTTCAAATAAATTACTAGATAAATTCAGATACACATATATGTATATATTAAATATATATAAATACTATACATATAAGAAATTAGGAAAGAAGTATGTTAAGGTTGTATATTGTCACCCTGCTTATTTAACTTATATGCAGACTACATCATGTGAAATGCCAGTGTGGATAAAGCACAAGCTGGAATCAAGAGGGCTGGAAGAAATATCAATAACTTCAGATACACAGATGACACCAACCTTATGGCAGAAAGGGAAGAGGAAGTGAAGAGCCTCTTGTTGAAAGTGAAAGAGGAAAGTGAAAAAGTTGGCTTAAAACTCAACACAAAATAATAAGATCATGGCATCCAGTCCCATCACTCATGACAGAGAGATGGGGAAACATTGGAAACAGTGAGAGACTTTAATTTTTTGGACTCCAAATTCACTACAGATGGTGACTGCTGCTGCTGCTGCTAAGTCGCTTCAGTCGTGTCTGACTCTGTGCGACCCCATAGACGGCAGCCCACCAGGCTCCCCCTACAGCCATGAAATTAAAAGATGCTTGCTCCTTAGAAGAAAAGCTATGATCAACCTAGACAGCATATTAAAAGGCAGAGACATTACTTTACCAACAAAGGTCCATCTAATGAAAAGTATGGTTTTTCCAGTAGTCATGTATGGATGTGAGAGTTGGAATATAAAGAAAGCTGAGTGCCAAAGAACTGATGCTTTTGAACTGTGGTGTTGGAGAAGACTCAGAGTCCCTGAACTGCAAGGAGATCAAACCAGTTAATCCTAAAGGAAATCAGTCCTGAATATTCATTGGAAGGATTGATACTGAAGCTGAAACTCCATTACTTTGGTCACCTGATGAGCAGAATTGACTCATTGGAAGAGACCCTGTTCGTGGGAAATATTGATGGCAGAAGAAGGCGAAGACAGAGGATGAGATGGTTGGATGGCATCACCCACTCAATGCACATGAGTTTGAGCAAGTTCTGGAAGATGATGATGAACAAGGAAGCCTGGCATGCTGCAGTCCATGGGGGTTACAAATAGTCAGACATGACTTAGCGAATGAACTGAACAGATAAGATATATATTATGTATATTTTTCATATTGGCCTAGTTCAAATAAACTTGACAGATTAACTATAGAACTAAATATCTTCTTTAGAAATAGACTATTAATAGTATTAAATTTTGTCTTATTCTTAGAATATAAATAGGAGAAATTTTTAACATTTTTACAAGACCTAACTTTTAAAATATTTTGAAATCTCACATGTAGAAACATTTATTTAATAGCTTTTATAAATTAAAAAATATTCATTGTAAATGTTTTAGAAAATTTTGCATCTATATGAGATGATAGATGTTCACTACACTTGTAAACATTTCATGATGTATGTAAATCTAATCATTAGGCTATACATCTTAAACTTATATAGTACTGTATGTTAATCATATCACAATAAAACTGGAAGAAAAGAGGAAAAAACATGTAGCTAAAGTGTTTATTTATTTAGGAAATATAATTTATTTATTAGCAATATCCCACTGTTCTGGTCTTTTGCTAATGGATCAAATGTTTTTGAAGCCAACAAAATTAAAATGACAGCAAATCCCAATTTTAAACAGCAGATATTATATATATTATATATATATATTTGTTTGAGAATACCACCCAAACAAGTAGAAATGAACTTTATGAATTACCCATTGTAATGTCACCTTCAAAAGTACATTTTTCATTTGTTAACTCAGTTAAATATAGTACTTCCTTTTTGCATATAGAATAGAGAAATCTTTTTCCAAAGTGTGCAAAGCATTATCACCATCTATTAATAGAACTTTATACTGTTTGAAAGATGTTTCTATAAGTACTAAACTATATCTGGCCAAAATTCCTCAGTACTAGAATAATATTGTGGCAAAAAATTATCTACTACCTGTTTATAATGAGTTTTTCATTCCTCAAAATGTCTAAAATGAGATACTAATGTGTTTCAAGTTAAAAGTAAGACAGGAGTATAATTCCTATGTATAAAATTAAGACTGGGGTCAATGATCTAATAATTTGTGTCTGTGATGGTGAGAACATTCTAGAATCAGTGATTTCACTGCACTACACACAACTGGATATAACAATATCCTGCCAGATTTTCCTTTCTCCTTAGAAATAGATTTATTCCATCAACCATTCAATTAATTTAATATACATGATATTCACTATATACAAAGCACTTTGTTGAATGCTATTGCAAAAAGTGAATATAGGTATAGTTCTTGTTTTCAGAATCTCACAGCCTAACACTGAATTTATTTCTGGGGATCCATTGTTCTCTCTGTCATACATAAAGAATAACCTCAATGCTCAACTAGAATTCTTTGCTAACCACTTAGTTGTTTTAAAGGAACTTCTTGCTTATATTCTCCATTAAAGTAATTGTGTCAAGAATTATTATTTCTCATTTTAAATAAGAACTTTGAGCACTAGGAGATTAAGAAAATTACCGAAGATAAAAATGCCAGTAAGGAAAGAACCTGTATCAGAAAACAGGTCTTTATGATTTCATAATCTGTGGTAAGAATAACATCACCAAATGTCAACAAAAGTCAGCTCCCCATAAACATAAGGACATGAGTTATAAAACCTTGTATTTCATACAGTATTCCTCCTCTCCATTCTTTCTAAATCAGTCCTACTCCTTATCAGGGCTCCCAGCCTAAAACCACTACTGATTCCAAATCCTAGTCAGACCTCCTTTTGTCAAACATACTTGATCCAAGTAGGACAGAGAGTCAGCTGCATATAATTACTCTTGAAATAAATTCAATTTAGTAAAGCATTTCAGACACCTAAAGACCTGAGCATCAACTTTGGTCTAGAGGCTGTTCTTATAACCAAAGCAAAGTATTTGTGATTGTAGAAGACTAGTAAAACTTGCAGAGCATTTTTAAAATATTGATAGACCATCCCCCCACCAACAGACATAACCCCCAAAAGGCCCTGTCTCCACTTAGGGCTTCCCTGGTGGCTCAGATGGTAAAGAATCTGCCCACAGTGCAGGAGACCAGGGTTTGATCCCTGGGTTGGGAAGTTCCTCTGGAGAAGGGAGTGGCAACCCACTCCAGTATTCCTGCCTGAAGAATTCCGTGGACATAGGAGCCTGGCTGGCTACAGTCCATGAGGGTCACAATGAGTCGGACAACACCGAGCCACTAACACTTTTACTTTCTCCACTTTTAGCTGTGGAGATTACGAACTGCAAAGATGGGATCGAATTTGCCTTGGAAAGTCTGTTTACACAGGAAAAAATGTGTTCCAAACCTGGAACTTCTCTTGGCACTGACTGAGGTTCAGATATTTCCCCTGTGTTCTGATCATGTGCAGCATCTCACACAGGCAAGATTATCCAATCACACTATGAGCCAGATCATTCAGAATCCCTTAGAATTCCTAAAACCCTATGTGTGTATACATGAGAAGTCCAGAGACTTGTAATAGAGCGGTACCCTTAATACGGAATAGTAAATCTGTTCAGGGTTGAATGAAATGTTTTATCAGCTGGGACTTTCATATGCAATTTCCCCCACTCTTTATGTATCAAACAGAAAACTCAGGATTATTAATGTCTAGGCAAAACATTTCCATTATAGGTGTAAAATTAATATGGTGAGGGTAGGCAAAGGAAAATAGAGAATGAGGAACATATGTTAAGCCTAAGCATCAATTGCTTTCCCCAAACATATTTTAAGTCACATGATAATTCCTTGTGCATCTTGAAAAAGAATGCTTCAGACTTTTTAATATCCTTAAGATAAACATTCTAACTGAGATAAAACATAATAACATCTAGTAAAAACATCATAGCAGTATTGTTTTGACAGTGCGTTTGCTTAAACATTCTTTGTGCCCAAACATCTTAGGGTTTTGATGTTCTCTCAGGTTTTCTGAGAGCTAGACTAATTAAAAGCATATATTAATTCAAGCCAGAGTACATATAAAATGTTCAAACATGTCTCTCACCCCCAAAGGAGCATGATAAATTTAATCCTGTCTGCGTCTGGGGGGCGTTTTGCTCTGCAGTTATTCTGTGAATACAAGAGGCAGTCTGCTGCTCATCTATTACAGTGAATACCTCATTCACAGGGTTTTACATTATGCAGAGTTTGTCCCCTGAAGGCATTTCACACAACAGGAGCCATCTCTGATGAAAATACTTTATCCTTTAAAGTACAACAGTTCATAATAATATGGGGAATTTTAACTCTATAAGCTATAAAAATCATAACAAATTGCCAGCAGTTACACCCTCACTGTTTCACTCATTTCCTTACCTTCCAGGGTCACCTAGGTTAACATAACCATTTAGATCAAAACACTGTACATTAGCTGATGGATGACACTTTCCATTAAAGATGCTCTAGGAAATAAGAAGTAATTGGGTGCTACTCCATCACTATAGTAGCTGGTATAAAATATTAATACAAGCTGGCCAAGAACTGTTCACCAAAGAACTTACCTCATTAAAAAGAATAACTTTATTTTGTGCATGAAATTTGATTCCTTAAAATTATGAGTATATGCCATAATGTCAAAGAAGGTTCTGCATACATGTGCAGTCACTCAGTTGTGTCAGACTCTTTGTGAACCCATGGACTGCCAGAGGACCCAAAAGGACCACCAGGCTCTCTTGTCCATGGGATTTTTCAGACAAGAATACTGGGATGAGTTGCCATTTCCTCCTCCAGGGGATCTGTCTGTCATACTCAGGGATTGAGCCTGACTCTTCGGAATTGGCAAGCAGATTCTTTACCACTAAGCCACCTGGGAAGCCCTCCCCTTGACAACATCTGGATGTATTTTTGATTACTACAAATGGGAGGATACTACTGGCATCTTGTGAATGGAGGCCAAAATACTGTTAAAATGCCCGGGAAAGCTCCCTACAACAAAGAATTATTCACCAAAAGATGTCAATAGTGCTGAGGTTAAGAAACTCAGATCTAGATCTAAATTTCTCCATTCTCCTGCCAAAATCATTGACAATCAGCTGCATGTGTATAATAAAAAGATAGGGTTTCCCTGATGGCTCAGTAGTAAAGAATCCTCCTGCCAACACAGGAGACACAGTTCATTCCCTGATCCGGGAAGATCCCACACGCCGCTGAGCAACTAAGCCCGTGCACCACAATTATTGAGCCTGTGCTCTAGAACTCGGGAGCTGCCACTACTGAGCCCATGTCCTGTTATCTACTGAAGCCTGTGCCCTACAGCCCGTGCTCCACAGCAAGAGAAGCCACCACAATAAGAAGCCCGCATACCACGACTAAGCATAGCCCTGCTCACCACAACTAGGGAAAAGCCTGCACAGCAATGAAGACCCAGCACAGTCAAAAATAATAAATAAATAAATAGAATTTTTAAAAGATAAATAATAAGGGAAGGATAATGCACATTCTATTCAGTTTGTAAAAAATCTAGTGTACTATGGAAAATTAAATTTTACAGGTAGGCATATCTTTTATTAATTCCAAATTTCTTTGAAATTAACACACATAGAGAAAAGTACCCAAACCATAAATGTGCAGCTTCTTAAAAATTCAAGATAAACATTTCTAGAGTAACCAGAACTCAAAAAAAAAAAAAAATGTTACGAGAACCCTAGCAATGTCCTCCTAGATTTGAATATTCTGCCCTGGACTTATTTTTGAGTTCTAAATTTGCATATTCATCTGCCTATTGACATGATGCCTTCTTTACCAGTTTTAAAGGCAAGTTGGAGAAAAAGCACAGGTTTTTTGGCACCATCTTAAGTCAGGTTTCTTTTTTCTTTTTTTAGTGTACTAAAAGATAGAGAAAAAGGTAAACATCAGTTAAAAGGATGTTGTGCCATCATTTTTTAAACATAATCACTGATATTTATTTAGTCTATTTATAGTTTCTGTATACCATAAGTTGTATTGTATAAGACATATTATATATATGTATATATATAATTGTATTGATTTCATTCTTATGGATCAAAGCATTTATGCATTTATCATTTTATCGATATCAGATTGCTCTTCAAAAAAAAAAGTGTCAATTTCCATTTCCTTCTGCAATGTATTAAGTATACTTTCCCCCCTAATTTCCATCAGCCATAAGTATCATTACATGATTCTTCAGAATACTACTGTATGAAAATCATGCCCAATTTTATATAATGAATTTCAACAATACTTTCAGAAATAACTGAACAAATGAAGGTAAAATGCTAAAAATATTCACTAAAAGCTGATAAGTAGAAAGAAAGAAATATCCCAAAACAAACTAAGTGAAACACTCAGAGGAAGATCTAAAACTGTATTGCAGCTCCCTCCTTAGACCCACTGACTAAAGGCTGTTACAAGTTCCTTGTGTGTGTGTGCTCGCTTAGTCACTCAGTCCTTTCCGACTCTGCTTCCTTAATGAAGAGAAACAGAAAACTGGTATCAGAAGCTACATTCTGCCCTATATACTTAGCTTTCTATTAGTATCTATATTATATTGTAGAGTGTTCTCATTAAAATATGCTCCATAAAAAAGTATCCAGCTGCAACTTTGTGATTTTAGCCCACAGAGATCACAGAAATGGCATGTCAGCTCTTTTAATCCATTTTTCTTAGTAGGAGTCATGTAGGCAAACAAATATAGAGAGAGATCATTGGTAGGTCAGCATTCTTTACATGATATTTGTACTAGACACCAGCTGGGAGCTGGAAAAAAGGGTTCTCTGGTCAGATGTGTTTGGGAAGATTGGGTTAAACGGAATTAAACAGATTGCTTGACGTTACAGCTTTAGTGGGCAGTGTGTAATAGAAGGTCCTAAGGAAATGTAAATGGAAAACTACTAGCCCCACTTTGAGGAAGCAGATAAGAGGAGATGCCCCTTGTATGACACAGCAAGACTTTCAAGGTGCAGAATCATGCTCTTAGGGCATTGAGAAGTGGCCTGCAGAGAACCAATATCACTGCCTTATAGGATGGCATAAGCTGTCTCCAGGTGCTAATAAGGCAGGGGATCTAATAGCAGTGCTTTTGCTCTTTTGGCTCCTCTGACCTGGCAAATGTTTCCCCCCAGACCCAGTGTGCTGCCAAGCCCACTGACCTAGTTGTGCCAACTGGAGGCAGTGAGGGAGTTTACTGAGATCTACTCTATCCGTGCAACTTTCTTTTAAAATTACCTTTTCTTCTTTATTTCTGAAGTAAACCAAAACAGAGAGAATGGATTTGGAGCCTCAATAGAGGCTTCTCAGAGATGTTAATGTGCTGTTATGAATCACAAATTTCCCTGAGAGTATAGGCAACACTTAACATAATTTTAAACTATTGAATTGTTGAATTAGCCATACATTTCAAGGGCAAGCAATCAGAGCATACTTTATTAAAGAATGGCAAAAATAGTCAAAAACGTAAAGAATATTGCAGTAGCACAGGAAACTAAGGAAGCAGTGTTAATGTAGTTGGAAAATATTTGGAAGATAATCTTCATGCTTTTGTTGTGTACAAAGCACCTACCTGGTCATTTTAATAGATTTACATGTTAGTAAATTCTGCTTGTAAGTGGGAAGATGGAGGTTTGTTAGATACAGTGTTTGAGACAGGTTGAGGTTAAGTGCCATCATCAAGTCTTTTAAAAGTAGTTGATTGTACCATATATCTGCATGGTTATTAAAATTTGCAAAAAAGAAGCAAATATTTTTACAACTGTATGTTTTTGACCATAAACTTTTACTATGGTAAACTTTTTTTTTATTTGACAAAAAATGATGTTTATATCCCCATATAGTTAATCTTTCTAAATATAAATAGAGCAAGAATGACACCGCAACACTAGCTCAGGCTTTTACTCCTTGGAATGGGAGCATAGGCACAATGGAACTGGAGGGCCAGAGCTTTTTAATAAAAATCAGTCCTTAAAAATCAACATAATGAGTCCCTCCTATAATACCCTAACTTAAGATGTAAAATCCCATGAAGAGTTATTTTGAATGTTATCATGTCCAATCAGATCAGAACCCCTGGGATAAATCAGTCTTACTGAGGTTTTCTTAAAGTGGAAGGCATACATGACTGACCACTGTCTGATTGCCTTGATTCCTTTTGCTTGCTAAGGTAGAGTATTTTGGATTTTGAGAAAACTCAGACTCCTACAGGAGAGCTATTCATATTTACATATTTTCAAGATCAAACTCAAATCCCCATCAACATGAATGCTTTTCAACATTTGTATTAATTCCATGTTACCCTTCCAGAAGGTTAATTCATTGATGTAAGATGTGTTTATTATATGCTGATGGTTTGCATGGTCTTGTGAGGAGAATACTCTCATAAGCTCCTGAGTTCCTAAAATTTACCTTATGGAACCTAGTTGATGAAAAAACATTGTAAATTTTAAAAATAAATGAATAATGACAAAGTATGAAAAATGACAGTAAAGAAATATATGGAGACTATAAGGTGAATAGAGATGCAAATGAGTGAGAAATTCTTTTATTTTGTATGGTTTATGGAAGCCCTCTCAGAATTGATATTTTAATTGACATAAAATATGAAATAATAGTGGCTGTTCCAGAGGGATAACTATATCACAGGTAGTTGAACTGGGAAAGACTCTGAACATTTGAAGCATTCAAAGCAGTGTGGTTGAAGTATGATGAGGTAGGAGGAATAGGGCAGGAGATGTTGAAGAATTCAACAGTTGAATTGTGAAGACTATGTTCATAGTTTTGCCTTTTATTATTAATGAAAAGGAAACATAGTGAGTTTTTTAAATTTTATCATAGTGTACTTGATTTACAACATTGTGTTTGTTTCATATGTACAGCAAAGTGATTCACTTATACACATATACAGTCGTTCTTTTTCAGCTTCTTTTCTCATATTGGTTATCACAGAATATTGAGTCGAGTTCCCTGTGCTATACAGTCAATCCTTGTATATGTTAATCCCAAGCTCCTAATTTATCCCTCCCTCCACCAACGTTTCGCCTTTCATAATCATAAGTTTCTTCTTGGTATCTGTAAATTGACTTCTGTCTTGAAAAGTTCAAGTTCTATCGTTTTTCCCAAGTAAATTCCACATGTGAGTGATATCATCTGATATTTGTCTTTCTCTGACTGCCTTCCTTCACTTAGTGTGATAACATCTAGACCCATTCATATTGCTGGAAATTATATCATTTTGTTCTTTTTATGGCAAAGTACTATTCTATTGTATATATGTACCCCATCTTGTTTGTACACTCAATTGTCAATAGACATTTAGGTTGTTTCCATGTCTTGGTTATTGTAAATAGTGCTACGACAAACATAGAGGTGCAAATATCTTTTTGAACTATGGTTTTCTCCTGATATATGCCCAGGAGTGGGATTGCAGGATCATATGATAGTTTTTAGCTATTTCAGGAGTATCCATGCTGGTCTCCATAGTGGTTGTACCAATTAACATTCTTATCAACAGTGTAAGAGGGTTCCCTTTTCTCTACACTCTCTCCAGCATTTATTTTTTGAAGACTTTTTGGTGGTGGATGGCCATTTAGACTGGTGTGAGATGATACTTCATTGTAGTTTTGACTTGCATTTCTTTGATAATTACTGACATTGAGCATCTTTTCATGTGCTTTTTATCCATCTTTATGTCTTCTTTACCAGCTGAGCTATCAGAGAAGCCCATGTCTTCTTTAGAGAAATGTTTACTTAGATCTTCTGTCCATGTTTTTGATTGAGCTGGGTTCTCTTTCTTATTTATTCATTTATTTTTACATAGAGCTACATGAACTGTTTGTATTAATATATTTGGTAGATTAATCCCTTGTTGATCACTTCCTTTGCAAATTCTCCCATTCTGTGAGTTGTCTTTCCGTTATGTTTATGGCTTCCTTTACTGTTCAGAGCCTTTAAGTCTAATTAGGTCCCATTTGTTTGTTTTTGTTTTTATTTGTATCACTCTAGGGTATGAATAAGTTTTAAGAACTAGTGACATAATCCAGCCATTTATAAAACAATCTTTCTGACTCCTTTGGGGATAATGGAAATTTAGTAGGTCAAAAACTCTGCAAAAACCAAACACCCCAATAAATAAAGGGCAAAAAAAGGAAAATTAAAACCTGCATTAAAAGCTTGATAAAATTTTAAATATGAACATTGAATTAGCAAGCTAAAACCAGACTTGAAAAAACATAAAGAGAAACATAATGAATATTTTAAAACAGTGATGGAAATAATATACATTGAGAGAAACAGCAATCAAGCCAAACAAAAGGCTATTTGAGAAGGAACCAGGTTTGCTTAAAAGTACAGTAGAAGTAACATTGATGGAATAAACAACACTGAACATTCAGGTTCTTGACTAAACTATATATGAGAAACTTGTAGCATTTGTATTCACAGCAATAACACAACATACTTTTTTTATTCCAAACCTCACCTATTTTGAAAAGAAAAATGGAATATTTTATTTATGTCTTTACTTATAGGGCTTCCCTGGTGGCTCAGAGGTTAAAGCGTCTGCCTCCAATGCAGGAGACCTGGGTTCGATCCCTGGGTCGGGAAGATCCCTTGAAGAAGGAAATGGCAATCCACTCCAGTATTCTTGCCTGGAGAATCCCATGGACGGAGAAGCCTAGTAGGTTACAGTTCATGGGGTCGCAAAGAGTCGGACACGACTGAGCGATTTCACCTTCACCTTTACTTATAGGATGAAAATTTACAGATTTATAATATAATAATAGGAATTGTGATAGTGTCAATAATAGCTGAGTGTTTAAAATATGCCAAGCATTTTTTTAATTTAATCCCTCCACAAAACTACAAAACTGATACTGTTATATGTATATTACACATGAACTATTAATATTTAAAACATTAAGTAACTTTTCCATGGTTAAATGGGAAGCACATAGTAAAATTGCCATTCACATTTGCTCACTCTTAAATCGGAGCTCTGAAACTGCTCTCTGTACTGTTTTTGATGTGGGTGCTGTGTGCTAAGTCTCTTGAGTCGTGTCTGACTCTTTACGACCCCATGGACTGTAGCCTTCCAGGTTCTTCTGTCCATGGGATTCTCCAGGCAAGAATACTGGAGTAGGTTTCCATCTCCTTTTCCAGGGATCTTCCCAACCCAGTGATTGAACCCATGTCTCTTGTGTCTCCTGCACTGGCAGGTAGGTTCTTTACCAACCACTTGGGAAACCTGTTTTCGTATAAACTTTTTAAATATTAAAGACATTATTTCTCATTCACAATTATTAAAAGCTACTATTCAGGGTGTAGTCTGGTTTTGTTTTTAATTATATCAAACATATTTTTCTTAAATATTTTACATTATATTTATGATTAGAACATTCTTTCATAATTTGAATATGTTAATATCCATGTCAGGTTTTTAAAAATTGTTTTAATACTTTGAGCTCTAAACTTATTTAAGAAAATCTACATGACAGTTATTTCATTTATTTCACTGTAGAATATAAATCAATTGTTAATAATTAATTTTCAGTCCATTCCTTATTAATTAGTAATTATTGCACATAATTTATTGCACATAAAATATTTTAAACACTAGTATTTTATCTGTGCAGTTAAATATCATTGATCAAAACACCTATTTATGTACTCTGATGTCTATGTAATAAGTCTTTTAAATATATTTGAGTATCTGGAAAAGCATGTGCACGTTTATACTTCTCGTTTCAAAATATTATGAGCCTACTGACCTGCTTTGTTTTTCCAAGATAAATCTGTATTAAATCCTGAAATAGACCGAAACTACAGAACAAGTACTCGTAAACTCTTTATTGTACTGCCATTACTATGAGATAGATAGGTAGATGGATAGATACATACAGAGAAATGAATATAGATAATGTATAAATTTCTATTGCTATATAATACATATACAGAAAAATCCACAAATGTACATACAGTTAAACGAATTTTTTCAAATGGAATATCTGTGCTGTCCATAAACCTTTCTTGTGTTTTTTCCCAATCATTACTCTCGACTATCTTGAATTCTTATACTGTTGATTAGTTTAGTCTGATTTTTAACATTGTATACCTTATCTATATAAAACACATAATCTGTATTAATTTACTTGAGCAGCCAAAAGAAAATTCCACTGACTGGGTGGCTTTAATAACGTAAATTTATTTCCTCTTAGTTCTGGAGGCCAAAAATCCAAGAGTTTTTCAGAAGCCTTTCTCCCTGGCTTTCTGACAGCCACGTTTTCTCTTTGTTTGGTGTGACTACATCCTTGTTTTCCTTTATAAACATGTTTATATCTTATCTATGTCATCTTTATAAGGCTGATTTTATGTTGTGTCTGGTTTCTTCCTTCAGAATTATATTTGTGAAATTTGTAAATGCTGCTCTTGTAGCTATTAATTTTTTCCATTCTTGCATATTATTGCATTTTAAAAATGGTCCATTACACTTTTGAAAATCTATTCTACTCCTAATATTTGGGATTTCTTCCAATGTGGGCTACTTCAGTTACCCACATTCTAGTACAAAACACAAGGTTTAGGCATGTAAAAATGCCTCTTGATGAAAGTGAAAGAAGAGAGTGAAAAAGTTGGCTTAAAGGTCAACATTCAGAACTAAGATCATGGCACCTGGTCCCATCACTTCATGGGAAATAGATGGGGAAACAGTGGAAACACTGTCAGACTTTATTTTGGGGGGCTCCAAAATCACTGCAGATGGTGATTGCAACCGTGAAATTAAAAGACACTTACTCCTTGGAAAGAAAGTTATGACCAACCTAGATAGCATATTGAAAATCAGACATTACTTTGCCAACAAAGGTCCATCTAGTCAAGGCTGTGGTTTTTCCAGTGGTCATGTATGGATGTGAGAGTTGGACTGTGAAGAAAGCTAAGCACTGAAGAATTGATGCTTTTGAACTGTGGTGTTGGAGAAGACTCTTGAGAGTCCCTTGGACTGCAAGGAGATCTAACCAGTCCATTCTGAAGGAGATCATCCCTGGGATTTCTTTGGAAGGAATGATGCTAAAGCTGAAACTCCAGTACTTTGGCCACCTCATGCGAAGAGCTGACTCATTGGAAAAGACTCTGATGCTGGGAGGGATTGGGGGCAGGAGGAGAAGGGGACGACAGAGGATGAGATGGCTGGATGGCATCACCGACTTGATGGACATGAGTTTGAGTGAACTCCGGGGGTTGGTGATGGACAGGGAGGCCTGGCATGCTGTGATTCATGGGGTCGCAAAGAGTCGGACACGACTGAGCGACTGAACTGAACTGAGCTGCTTCCTCTAGGTGGGCTTACAGCTAAGATCAGAATTACTGTGTCATAGGTCATATGATCAACCTTGTGTAATAGTCAGTCTGTTTTTCAAAGTTGTAAAAATTTATATTCTCTCCAGCAGTGTTATAAGAATTCCTGGCAGTCCATGTGTTTACTAATACTTGGCATTGTCCTTCTTTCAATTAAGACATGAGTCAGTGCTAACTGTAACATAGATGCATTGCTTTTAATCAGCATTTCCCTGACTAGTAATGAGGTTGAACATCTTTTTATACATTTTTAACTAATTGCATGTCTTCTTTTGTGAATCATCTACTCAAATATTTTGTCCTCCATTAAATGGGAAATATTTCTTTTCTTATTACTTCATAGGTATCTTTTTTACTTTGGATATAAGTTCTATATCATATATATGAGGTATAAATCTTTTGCTTTAGAGCTTATCTTTTCACTCTCCTAATGGTATGTTTTGATTAGCAGAGATTTTACAATTTAGTTTATCAAATTTTCCCCCTTTGGTTAATGCTTTTTGCAAGCTGTTTAAAATGTCTTTCCTAGTTTAAAGTTGTGAGGATATTGGGATTTTTTTCTCTGTTTTCTTCAGAAGCTTTATTATTTTGCCTTTCACACTTAGATCTATCATATAGGTATAATCGAACAAAATCAGTTTGTTGTTTTGCTTTTTTTTGGCTTTGGTTATTTTAACAGTCAGCATATCTGTGTCTGGATGAAATTTTTGAAATACTAACCAATAATTTTTTTTATTTCCTTGATTATAGTTGTTCTGCTTAGTCTAACACTCTCAATTCATTTAATCTCAAGCTATAGTCCATAGGCTTGCAAAGAGTCAGATATGACTGAAGCAACTTAGCATACACATACACACAACACATTCATTGCTTTAGGAAGAAGTTAGTTACAGACTAGAACAAAGTTATCTGCTAAGTTGTTGCATGGATATTCAACCCACATCAGACACAATGGACTGAAGACAAAGCTTTTGACTTGCAATAACTATATACTTAAGAAAAAAAAAATTGCCTTGACTTTCAAAAGGGACTTGACTTGCCTTGGTTTGACTCTAGACAGCGCATGAGGTAGAGTCTGAATTTCTGGACAATGAGCTTATTAACAAGCAGAAAAGAACACAAGATAAGCATGGGAAAAGTTTTCTGGCTTGCAAAAGATGTATATATCTCTTTTAGTTCAAAAGGTGGTTGAATGGATAGAGAGAAGATGAGAGGGAGAGGGGGGCTTAAACAGATATGGAGGCCTGGCGTGCTGCAGTTCATGGGGTCACAAGAGTTGGACACGACTGAGCAACTGAACTGAACTGAGTCGCAACCCGGGGGCTTTGCATCACTTCTGTAGGTCAGGGCAGATTCCTAGTTAGATGAGAGAAATGCAGGCAGAAATGACCAAGCTCCCAGGGACAAGCACCATGAATTGCCCTTGATAGGCAGTATACATAATAAGTTACAACAGTGGTGGATGCAGGCGAAACATGGGCAAACCTAAGTAGAAAGGGTCCCCACAGCACTGGCCTTAAAATGACCAAAGAATATGTGAAATCAGATGGCATTACCCAATTGCCATGATGTTACATAAGCTTCTGCTGGACACAGATTTCACAGATTTTAAGAACTGGAGAAAGAAGCCTGAAAATACTATTTACACCAAAGAGACTAAGTTAACCTGGAAATAACCAAGGTACTTTTCATTTGACTTTATTAATTTGATTTTGCTGTGGGGCAGAAATTGAGATTCAAGATGTTAGGGAATAGTACCAACAGATAAATAAATACAGTTACCTCTTTGAAGATTTAAGTATTCAGACTGTGAATCGTAAATCTGCTCTACACCTAAAAGGAGGAACCAGAAATAGCTTTTATTCTTTTCTGCTCTAGGCATATATGAAAATGTCTTTCAGTTTCTACACCAAAACCTTAGTAAAGCATGGCTATTTCTCTTCAGATTGACTTCCAAATCCAAAATAGTCTTATTTAACCTCAGTGGAGAAAAAATTTTCTAAAAGTAATTTGTTTTGCTCTTTTTTACTCCAATATTACAGAATATGACATAGTCATATGGAGCTGTCTGACAATTCTAGGCTAGATTTCTTAAACCTGCCTTTTGTACCTTGCACTTCAATTTTATTTAAATTTTCCTTTTAAATGCCTTGATTAAATATGCTTATTAGATTTATTAAATTTGAATAAAAACCTTAAAGAATAAACATGCACAGCCAATATATCAACCGATTCAAATTTCTTTTCCACTTTTAGAACTAAACAGTGAACATTGAATCAGCAGTAAGTTTAGGTCTCTAGGATCATTCTTCATCTTTGATTATATGTCATATTCTCTTTTCTGATTCCTGCAACTAAGATTTTACCATTTGCCTGTCTACCTCTCCCATTCATCATTCTGATTTTTATTTTTTACTCTTGCTGGTTTTGATTCAAATTTGTCCCATGCTAAATGACATTTAACGCTTGAAACAGCAATTGATCCTACAAAGCATGTTTCATTTAATTTACTTTTGATAATCCCCATGCAAATGGCTCAAAACAAATATACAATAAAAATTAAATGAACACTTGAGGACAAATACGCATTCTTAAACCAATTTTACTATTTTTATTTTTTTTTCTTTTTGGATGGCATTTATTTATTTTTTAAAATATAAATTGATTCATTTTAATTGGAGGTTAATTACTTTACAATATTGTATTGGTTTTGCCATACATTGACATGAATCCGCCACAGGTGTACATGTGTTCCCCATCTGACCCTCCCCCCCCACCTCCCTCCCCATCCCATCCCTCTGGGTCATGCCAGTGCACCAGCCCCGAGCACCCTGTATCATGAATAGAACCTGGATTGGCGATCCATTTCACATATGATAATATACATGTTTCAATGTCATTCTCCCAAACCATCCCACCCTCGCCCTCTCCCACAGAGTCCAAAAGACTGTTCTATACATCTGTGTCTCTTTTGCTGTCTTGCATACAGGGTTATCATTACCATCTTTCTAAATTCCATATATATGCGTTAGTATACTGTATGGTGTTTTTCTTTCTGGCTTACTTCACTTTGTATAATAGGCTCCAGTTTCATCCACCTCATTAGAACTGATTCAAATGTATTCTTTTTAATGTCTGAGTAATATTCCATTGTGTATATGTACCACAGCTTTCTTATCCATTCGTCTCCTGATGGACATCTAGGTTGCTTCCGTGTCTTGGCTGTTTTAAATAGTGCTGCAATGAACATTGAGGTACACATGTCTCTTTCAATTCTGGTCTTAAACCAATTTTAAAATAATTTTTTGAAGATGAATATAATTTTAAAAGTTTAAGTGCCCCATACTGTCATTAACTGGAGACAGTCAGTTAGCATTCTCTTTTATTTCAGGCATTTCCTTTTCTATATACTGTTCTGCTGAATGCTTTCTACAATGTTTTCCTTTTAGTTTATTTTTTTTAACTTATGTTTATAAATTCAAGAAGATTTTTAATATGTTTCCTATGTAAATTCTAATAATAAAAATTCTATGGAAGCTAAGCTAATATCACCTAGTTATAAAACATTTTGCTAATTGAAACTGAGATTAGCATATAGATATGCTTATATGGAATTGCTGAACAAACTTTGATTGGGTTATCTTTCTTAAACACAACTTCTACCAGCCAGGTTTATATGAGAATAAAAAGACTGCAAGTCATCGTAGACCTTTGACAAAAGCCTGCGGTTGTAGGGCTCTGGTTTCCTGACCTGGGGAGGATTCATATTCTTTGGATGTCATGTAGTAGATAAACTGTGTTTTCAAAATTGAGATTGTTGGAAGCAAAATTATCCTACCTAGACTCTGACATAGGAGTAAGGATTACAAAAAAGCAGACCCAAATATTTGCTCACGGCAAAATTTTAAAGCTTCTTCAGTGTCTAGATAAGCAACTAAGCCTTGAAGGTCCATTCCTTAGAGAACAGTGTCTCTAGTACCTGGCAGCAGAACTTAGTGAGAGGTTTTCAATAATAGATAAAGAAGAAGAGAATAACAGAATAGGAAGTAAGTAGGAGTGAAGAAAAAGATCTATACTACATTTTAAAAAGCTTTTTGCTTTGTATTGGGGCATAACGAATTATTGTTTTGATCATTTCAGGTGAACAGCAAAGGGACTCATATACATGTATCCATTCTTCCCCAAATTCCCTTCCCTTCTAGGTTGCCACATAACTTTATGAGCATAGTTCCCTGTGCTATACAATAGGTCCTATAGGTTATCCATTTTATATGTAGCAGTGTGTACATGGCCATCCTAAACTTTTTTTATAAATCAATTTGAAACAGAAGAAAAAGGAAACAGAGTGGCCGCTTGAAGAGGATATAGGCCCAAGGAAGCAGTTGTTTGTTTCAGATTTGTACTGGGCTAAGCTATGCAGTGCTATAATAATGCAACTCCAAGTTCTCAGAGGTTTAAAACTGCAAGAATGTTTTCTTGTTCACACTAAATGTCCATATTGTTGACTACTCAAGGACTCTCAAGCTAATGTAGCAGCTGTCTTTTCAAACATTTCTAGATACTGTATCAAACAAACATAAAACCTTCCCCACACAGACTCAGCACACAATTGTAAAATGAGAACAGATTTACTTTTGATAAAATAAAATTGGAAGATAGGTTATAGTTATTAACCCATAGTTGTTGTGGAATTTCACTGTGAGACCATCAAGAATCCTCCTATCCTGAGATCAGGGATGTCCTTTAATAATATTTTGATTCTATTCACTGGAAGGAGCAGCCATCATTCCCAATAGCTCCTGGCCCTGTCCTAGAGTAGATTTCCACTTGTCTATTATTTTCCTAAGTCACATATGACATGTGTGTGCATTTGGTGGGTATTTTCACCTTCAGTTCAGTTCAGTTCAGTCACTCAGTCATGTCTGACTCTTTGCAACCCCATGAATTGCAGCACACCAGAATTCACTCAAACTCACTTCCATTGAGTCGGTGATGCCATCCAGCCATCTCATCCTCTGTTGTCCCCTTCTCTTCCTGCCCCCAATCCCTCCCAGCATCAGAGTCTTTTCCAATGAATCAACTCTTTGCATGAGGTGGCCAAAGTACTGGAGTTTCAGCTTTAGCATTATTCCTTCGAAAGAATACCCAGGACCGATCTCCTTTAGAATGGACTGGTTGGATCTCCTTGCAGTCCAAGGGACTCTCAAGAGTCTTCTCCAACACCACAGTTCAAAAGCATCAATTCTTCAATGCACAGCTTTCTTCACAATCCAACTTTCACATCCATACATGACTACTGGAAAAATCATAGCCTTGACTAGACGGACCTTTGTTGGCAAAATAATGTCTCTACTTTTGAATATGCTATCTAGGTTGGTCATAACTTTTCTTCCAAGGAGTAAGCGTCTTTTAATTTCATGGCTGCAGTCACCATCTGCAGTGATTTTGGAGCCCCCCAAAATAAAGTCTGACAGTGTTTCCACTGTTTCCCCATCTATTTCCCATGAAGTGATGGGACCAGATGCCATGATCTTCATTTTCTGAATGTTGAGCTTTAAGCCAACTTTTTCACTCTCTTCTTTCACTTTCATCAAGAGGCGTTTTAGTTCCTCTTCACTTTCTGCCATTTTCACCTTAGGGCCATGGAATTTTTAAAGCTTGCCACTATTCATGGAATGTTACAGACCTAAGGGACTTTTTTTAATTTGAAGAATTAATGGCTTTATAAAACTGGGTATACAGTTTTTTTGTTTGTTTAGCAAAATGATTGATTCAGACTTGGCTGGCCTCTGAACTATTTGCTTTCAGTGTCTGCCGTGTACTGCTAATCACACCCAAAGTTCTTTCTTAGACCTTTCCAGATTCCCAGTCCTGATACCTTTTTCTTCCTACTCTCATTCTCTTTCTTTGAAATTAATAGCAGCTACCTTGAAACTCTTTGGAATAATAATTGGAAGACCCTTCATCTTTTATATCTTTTTGCTGAGTCACGTAATTGCTTTAGGTAGACAGTTGGTTTACCTCTCTTTCGCTTCACAAAGCCTTTTAAAACCACATTTCTTATATTTAGCATCTGTAAGATATTGATTTCTTAAACCCTATGAAGCTCAATATGTCTGCCCTCTCTCTATGTCCTTTTATATTAGCTTGCAAACTGGCTAATCCTATCTCAAGCTCAACTCTTGCCTTTATTAACTTGCTGAATGTAGCCAATAATAATCAACATGCATTGTTTTCTTTCTTACCAAGAGCTAACAGATTATTGTCCATATAACCCGCCTCCCGAATTATTATAGGCAATAATTTTGCCAATATTTTTCTGTGGCTTTTTGCAATGATTAAATAAAAATAAAGTAGATATTTTAAAAACAAGTTTTTGATATTATTTCTCCTATAAAATGGATTGCAACTATTCTAGAATTCTAATAGAGTTCTCACTATTGTAGGACTACACCACTTCAAAGCAACAATTTTTTAATTTGTCACCAAAATGAATGCCTCCTCAATATCTCAGTGACTTGCTGTAAATAAAAATGCATATATCTGTGTGATTGTATATATATATATATGTATGTATGTATGTATATGTATATATATATATATATATATGAATACACTGGCCTCCATGTATGCATAGACACACATTCATATATGTACATATACTATACAGAAACAAATTTTTCTTAACCAGCATAAAGTCCAATGCAGTGTTTCTGATTGGATAGCTCTTCTTTAAAATGTAATTTCAGGAGTCTGCTCTTTCATCTTTTTCTGCTCCTGCTGCTGATAAGTTGCTTCAGTCATGTCCAACTCTGTGTGACACCATAGACGGCAGCCCACCAGGCTCCTTGTCCCTGGGATTCTCCAGGCAAGAACACTGAAGTGGGTTGCCATTTCCTTCTCCAATGCATGAAAGTAAAAAGTGAAAGTGAAGCTTCTCAGTCATGTCCAACTCTTCACGACCCCATGGACTGGAGCCTACCAGACTCCTCTGTCCATGGGATTTTCCAGGCAAGAGTACTGGAGTGGGTTGCCATTTCCATCTCCATCATCTTTTTCTACCACCAACCATTAAGTAATCATACTCCTCAGCTGGATTCTTTGCATCTGGCCAACCAAGGGGCTACCAAGAGGTGCTAGTGGTAAGCAACCCACCTGCCAATGAAGGAGATATGAGATGCAAGCTTGATCCCTGGGCCGGGAAGATCCTCTGGATAAGGAAATACAATCCACTGCAGTATTTTTTCCTGGGAAATCCCAAGGACAGAGGAGCCTGGCAGGCTGCAATCCATAGGGTTGCACAGAGTTGGACACGACTGAAGCAACTTAGCTCCCATAAAACCAATGGGCTGGCTTCCCAGGTGGCTCAGTGGTAAAGAATCCACCTGCTAAACAGGAGATGTAGGTTGGATCCCTGGGTCAGGAAAACTCCCTGGAAAAGGAAATGGCAACCCACTCAATATTCTTGGCTGGGTAATCCCACAAACATAGGAACCTGATGAGCTAAAGTCCATGGAGTCACAAGAATCAAACACGACTTAGTGACTGAAATAACAACAACCCGTGGGCAGAGAAAAAGAAGCATAGAGAATTGTGTAGAGGTTTTAGAGACAGGACTAGCAGTAATGTGTTTCACTACTAATCACATTGTATTGACTGAAAATACTTTTGACTGGAAGTTTTTACCTGATTTACCTGGGTGGAAGGGATCTGGGAAAATGTGGTCTCTATTTGGGCTCAGGAGAATAAGATGATGCATTAAATACATAGCATTGCATCTGATATCTACATTTATATTTATGTAAACACACTTGATTATAAATCATTTAAACATTCCCTAGTTCTTGCCTCAATACTCGTTTATGCATTTCTGGCTAATTCTACCCCAAAGCTAATCTCTAATTACTACTTTGAATTAGTGTGAATTGCCTTCTGTGTGGGAAAATTAAAAGAAAAAAAGAACATAATCATGATTTCATTGATTTATATAAATTTTACTAGATATATCAAAGAGCAATTAAAATGTGAAATAAGCAAAACATAAGATGAAATGCGAAGAGTTGACTCATTGGAAAAGACACTGATGCTGGGAGGGATTGAGGGCAGGAGGAAGAGGGGACAACAGAGGGTGAGATGGCTGGATGGTATCACTGACTAGATGGTCGTGAGTTTGAGTGAACTCCGGGAGATGGTGATGGACAGGGAAGCCTGGCGTGCTGCAATTCATGGGGTCGCAAAGAGTCGGACATGACTGAGTGACTGAACTGAACTGAACTGAACTGAAGATGAAATGATAGCTTGAAAATGAAAGTACATAATTTCAAGGACTTGTCCACTTTGAACTTACTTTTTTTCTTCACACTTTGCTCTATCTTGATATTGGACCAGCTAATTTGTCCCATCTCCTTTCATAGTGCAGTTTCTCCTGTTAATGCTGGTCTCATGAAAACTAATTAGTATATCTCCATATCAACAGCAACTAACTTCTGAAACCTTTGATACAAATGGCTTTCCATCTCTCCTGGGAAAGAAATGTTTTTATTCACAGACAGAGACAAGAGAGAGGCTTCAGAATCCTGGATCATTTTGCTGGTTATATGAAATGAATGAAGCTGCCTATATTATCTGAATAAATTTGGTTCATAGGAAAGAAAGAGGGAGAGAAGGCCACATATATTTCTAAAGGCTTTGTATTAAGCAACTTTGTATGTACTTGTGAATACTCTAGAGTGTACTGGAAAGCCCCAAATAGCATAGAATCAATATGAAATGATTTAAAATAAGAACATATTTAATTATTCCAACATTTTAATCTCTTCTATTCTGTCATTGGAAAGACAGAATCTTTCATGTTTGAGTCTCTTCTTTCAAGAAACACTCTCTGACATAAATCACAGCAGGATCCTCTATGATCCACCTCCCAGAATTCTGGAAATAAAAGCAAAAATAGACAAATGGGATCTAATTAAAATTAAAAGCTTCTCCACAACAAAGGAAAACATAAGCAAGGTGAAAAGACAGCCTTCTGAATGGGAGAAAATAATAGCAAATGAAGCAACTGACAAACAACTAATCTCAAAAATATACAAGCAACTTATGCAGCTCAATTCCAGAAAAATAAACGACCCAATCAAAAAATGGGCCAAAGAACTAAATAGACATTTCTCCAAAGAAGACATATGGATGGCTAACAAACACATGAAAAGATGCTCAACATCGCTCATTATTAGAGAAATGCAAATCAAAACCACGATGAGGTACCACTGCACACCAGTCAGAATGTCTGCGATCCAAAAATCTGCAAGTAATAAATGCTGGAGAGGGTGTGGAGAAAAGGGAACCCTCCTACACTGTTGGTGGGAATGCAAACTAGTACAGCCACTATGGAGAACAGTGTGGAGATTCCTTTAAAAATTGCAAATAGAACTGCCTTATGACCCAGCAATCCCACTGCTGGGCATACACACCGAGGAAACCAGAATTGAAAGAGACACATGTAACCCAATGTTCATCGCAGCACTGTTTATAATAGCCAGGACATGGAAACAACCTAGATGTCCATCAGCAGATGAATGGATGAGAAAGCTGTGGTACATATACACAATGGGGTATTACTCAGCCATTAAAAAGAATACATTTGAATCAGTTCTGATGAGATGGATGAAACTGGAGCCGATTATACAGAGTGAAGTAAGCCAGAAAGAAAAACACCATACAGTATACTAACACATATATATGGAATTTAGAAAGATGGCAATGACGACCCTGTATACAAGACAGCAAAAAAGACACAGATGTGTATAGTGGACTTTTGGTCTCAGAGGGAGAGGGAGAGGGTGGGATGATTTGGGAGAATGGCACTGAAACATGTATACTATCATGTAAGAAATGAATCGCCAGTCTATGTCCAATGCAGGATACAGCATGCTTGGGGCTGGTGCACGGGGATGACCCAGAAAGATGTTATGGGGAGGGAGGTGGGAGGGGGGGTTCATGTTTGGGAGGGGGGTTCATGTTCGGGAACGCATGTACACCTGTGGTGGATTCATGTCAATGTATGGCAAAACCAATACAGTATTGTAAAGTAAAATAAAGTAAAAATAAAAATAAAAAAATATATACACAGAAAAAAAAAAAAGAGAGAAATACCTAAAGACTCCTTTAAGAGGCTTCAATGATATGGTCAGGCTTACCCTTTTGATTAATTCGAAGTCCATCTGATTTGGGTTCTTGGGATGGTTTATACTAGATATACAGATTATAGAGTTAAGACTGGATAGAGAATGAGATAAAAGCTGAAGAGGAAAAATAGATGTGGAAAAAAATGACTGTGGCAAGGGGTTATAAGTACAGTAAATCAGAGGACAGTACACATAAGCATAGTAGATCAGAGGACCTTACAAAGAGTGATGTCCTTTGAGATAATTAATGTTTAGTAAGAAGAGAAGGAGGAAGTGGTCTGAAAAAGTTATTCAACAATACATTTGTAATACAAATATTTGTTGACTATGACCATGTGTTTGACAGTTGACAGATAAAGCAATTAATCAGAAACACCAAACTTTCTAACTAACTCTGTGGAGCTTACTTTACAAATAAAAGGAAAACATAGACTGTCGGAAGGTGATCATTATAAAGGAAGGAGGTAGAAAAGCTGGAATTTTCCTGGTTACTTTAGTTTTTTGTAGGGGAGGGGGGACATTACTATCTTAGAGTGGTCAAGCAAAGTCTCTTTGAAAAGACAATATTAGAGAAAATGACTTGAAGAAAATGAAGTAACAAATCATGAGGACAAAATTTGTAACTTTACTGTCAAGATTTCAACTATTATCTAAATAAAATGGAAACCCATTGGTGGTTCTGAGCAAGGGAGTGACTTGATTTCAATTTATCATAAGAGGATCAATCAGGCTGCATACTGAGAATTAGTTCTAGGGTATTAAAGACATAATGTATTATACTAGCAGTGAGGCTTTCTCAATAATCCAGACAAGACACAGAATTTTAAATGAGGAATAATGAGGAAGGTGAATGGTAGTCAAATTCTGAACATAATTTGAATGTAAATCTAACAGAATTTTTTACTCTTCTTCTCAAAGCATCCAGTGACAAACTGGATGTAAAAATTGTTCCAAGGCTTCAGTTAAACAAGTAGAAAGATGGACATGTGTTTACAAAGATGTGGGAATCTGTAAGAGCATGTTTGGGGAGAAGGGATGGAACAGGATAAGGGGTTTATATTTGGATATGTTAGCTTTAGATTTTAGTACTTGTCCATGTGAAAACTTCATATAGGAGGCCAGGAAAGAAGTTTAAGCTGAAGAGTCGCATTTGGGAGTCCCCAGTATACAGATGGTAATGAAAGTTACAGAGGCTAGGTAAATTTACCCAGTAAGGCTTCCCATGTGGCTCAAGTGGTAAAGAATCTGCCTCCCAGTGTGG
Source organism: Budorcas taxicolor (assembly GCF_023091745.1). Lineage (NCBI taxonomy): Eukaryota > Metazoa > Chordata > Mammalia > Artiodactyla > Bovidae > Budorcas > Budorcas taxicolor. Next base: position 62,680,698 of record NC_068923.1, on the reverse strand, counting down.
GAGACACAAGCAACACGGGTTCAATCCCTGGTTCAGAAAGATCCCTTGAAGTAGGAAATGGCAACCCACTCCAGTATTGTTGCCTGAAAAATCCCATGGACAGAGGAGCTTGGTGGGCTATAATCCATGGGATTCAAAGAGCCAGACATGATTGAGCATGCACATACACAAAATCAATCTAGTGAGGGGATGTATATAGAATAAAAGAGACCTAATGTCTGGCCTCAGGTGCACTCTCCTGTTTAGAGATGAGGGATTAAGAGGTGAGGAGTTAACATTCTTAAGAAGATTTCCTATAAAGGAGAACAGAAAAATGAGTTACAATAGTGGCTGGAAGGTGCAGAGGGGTCACATGAAGTGTTTTCTTTATTTAACTAGGAAAAATAACATCACATTTGTGTGCTTGTAGGAATTATTTGTGGAGAAGCCAAAGGCAACCCACTCCAGTACTCTTGCCTGGAAAATCCCATGGACGGAGGAAACTGGTAGGCTGCAGTCCATGCGGTCTCGAATGAGCAACTTCACTTTCACTTTCACTTTTCACTTTCATGCATTGGAGAAGGAAATGGTAACCCACTCCAGTGTTCTTGCCTGGAGAGTCCCAGGGACAGAGGAGCCTGGTGGGCTGCCGTCTTTGGGGTCTCACAGAGTCGGACAAGACTGAAGTGACTTAGCAGCAGCAGCAGAAGGAATTATTTGATAATTCCTGGAGAAATAATAATTCCTGGAGAGAGAAGTGGGAAGATCAAGGGAAATGCTGAAGTAATGTCTCTAGTAGGCAAGGAAAGATAGGATTTAGAAGATAAATTGTTTGACTTATCTAGGAACATAAATAATTCATCATAATAATAGCAGGAGCATATGGAAATAATAATAATAACAGCTGAGCATATGGGCATCATTACAGGCAAGTGGGTAAACTTGCTAGAGAGGCTTGTGGAAGTGCCCTTTGGCAAGGTCATTTTTTTGACAGGTTTTTCCCGAGGTGGCAAGTGTCTAATTACAGACACGCTCCCAGGAGAAAGCTTCTAGTAAAACAAAGCCTGACCCTATGTATTTCCCCCCATGTCCTTACCCTGGCTTTTGTCTGTGGAAAAACTTTAGCCAATTAATAAATGAAGAAACAAAGGAAAAGGGTTAAATGAGACCAAATAATAATCATTTAGTCATTTAATAAAGTCAAGTACCTGTAGTTCCTCCTTCTCCCTCCATCTATAAAAGCTCCTGCCCACTGATTGTCAGTGACAGGAGCGAGGGTGGGCACTGATCTTTGGACAGGAATCTGTCCTCCTCCCAGGTTGCCAACCTCCCAAATAAAGCAAATTTTCCTTTCCATCAACTTTGTTTTCATTTTAGCCTTTGAGCGGTAAGCAGTTGGACCCCCACTTTCAGTCCCAAAATGATGCTACTGTGTTCTAGCGACATCTGGCTCCCTGGGGTTTTCCAGAGTAAAGCCATGACCACCACTAGGATGGTTTTGATGGCTTTAACTCATGGCTAGCTGGCCCTGAGGGGGGATTTTTTCCTAGCAGCTGCAGAAACCATTTGTTTTGGGGATCCTCTCTGTCTGTTCCCTGTTAGGCACTGGCTGCCAACTTACACTTTTCCCTGGTGGAGTGGAGACATGCATTTGGAGGAGATGATGAGCTCCGAGACCCTGTAAGTCCACTGATGTGTACCCAGGCAAGCTTCTTTTAAGCACAGAGTGTTATTTGGGCATTTTGCCAATCAGCGCTGATGTGTCTACCACTGAGGAACTCTCGTGAGCACAAAGTGCTATTTGGTCATTTCCAGTTGGTTCTGACATGTCTCTGACATTGAGGATCATTTGTGTTGGGTAAATGTCTGTTTGGGACCTTTTATAAGTCATCTTTTCAGAAGATTTGTGATAGTCTATCCTCTGGTGTGTGGATGTATATTCCGTCTGTGTAATTGATATCTTTGCTGTCATTTGTAAAATGGGATATTGAGGTTCAATGCACTACAAAAAGGTTAGCTATGAAGTTATGACTAAAAGAAAAGAAAGTTGTTTTTTTTTTTTTTTCTAACAATGTATAGAAACAGTATTCTTTAGACTCTGGAGAAAATTAGTAAAGATAAAACTCTTTTAAAATTCTAAAACTGTTTCTTCTTGAATACATAGTTAGAGATAGATAGCTTGATAAAGATACTTGGTAAAATACTATTTTCATAATTCTGATCCTGAGAGAAAAAAAAATGCCTGGGAGAAAGCTTGAAGTTAACTCTTATCGTGTCCTTGAAATACAAACATAGCCCACTTTCCTTGGTATAATTGCAGAACTTCAAAGTATGCTTGGGTTCATTAAACATGGGTCTTGTACCACATTAAAGAGAAATTGTTCTATGAGAAAAGCATATATTTTTAGAGGCTATGGAATATGTTCTTAAGATTGCCAATCAGAAAAGGCTGGTATGACAGTTCAATTACTTGTTTCTTGGTTTTGTTAAGGTCTTTTAAAGGTTAAAAATTATAATTTGTAATTGAAGCTACTAAAAACAAGAAAAGCATTTCTCTGAAATTATCTTCTAAATTTCACTATAGGAAGTTATTTATTTTGAACAATTGCTTGCATTTTAAAATCAATTTAAACTGAAAGTTAAACTTTATGAAAAAATCTGTAATAGTAGGCATACTGTGTCTATGTGTGATATTTTTATTAATTTGTTTAAAAGCTAAAAATTGTACTGGCTCATTGCATTGAAAGATCACTTGCATTTTTTTAAGCTAGGAACACAATAGGTTTGTATTCCTTAAGACAATCACAAGTCTATAAAGAAACTAGAGATATTTCTATGGAAACAAGCTTTAGCTTCAGGGAAAGTTGTAAATCAGAGTCTTTTGTGTAGAAAAAGATTCATATTTTTGCAGCACATAGCTGTCAGGTTCCTAACTACCTGATTTTCTGACATTTGCCATTTGACAGTATCAATTATTTTACACTTTCTACTTTTCTCAAACTTTTAATATTTCTATCCTTTTAAAAATCATTGTTTCTTTTAACTGAGTGATTCTATAGCATTTTCATTTGTTAAAAAAAAAAAAAGCTGGCATCTGTTGTGTAAAATTAACATTTTCCCTGTATTTTTCCTTCAGTTCACCATTGTTCTTTATTCTCAATTGTTCAAGAAATAACAGAACTTTCCTCCACTTGAAATTGGGTTGAACTTCCTCCTATGGAAATAATATTGGTTTTTGTTTTGTTTTGTGATTTTTTGTTACATTTTTTAAAGTAATGAAACAGAAAACCTCACATGTGATTCATTGAATTGCATTTTGCTTAATCAGAATATACAGATATACATTCATAGTTTCCACTTTGCCTTTTAGTCACAACCTTAGGCTTATCAATCTCAGAAAAGACTATGCTTTTCTTTTGTCACACCCATGTATAACCTGATCTGTTATGTGATTGTGAAAGTGAAGTCGGTCAGTCGTGTCCGACTCTTTGTGACCCCATGGACTGTAGCCCATCAAGCTGTGATTGTTTAAGGGAAGAGTATTTTGTGGATTTGAATCCACTTTGTTAAAATGAAATATAAATATCCAAATTGAATTTCCTTCTTCCTTCTTTTCTTTCTACCTTCTTCCTTCCACTTTTTATTTCTTTCTTCAACAAATATTATTTGACTTTTTTAAGCCAACATCCTTGCTAAGGACTGGCAATATAAAAAGGAAACAGACCAACACACTTCTCTTTCTCTCTTTTTTTTGTTTTTGTTTTTGTTTTTTGTTGTTGTTGTTGTTGGTGTTTTGCAAGTCTAGCTGAGAGAACAGATTAAATAGTTATGTAAAAGACAGATTGGTATTATAGATAAGGAAAATAAAATATAGCTATCAGTCAGATCTCTGCCAGGAAAACCAGTCCTATGCATATCGATTCAAGAGAGGGACTTTAATATGGGAAAGTGACCACAAAGGTATTAAAATGAGAAGGCAAGACGGGACTGTAAATCAACCTAAGATGAACCACAATGGGACGCTTCTATCACCCTAAAGTTGGAGGGACAAATGGAGCAAGGGGAATTATAAGAACCTCCATAGATCAGGCCAGTTAGTGAGCATTGTGATCTTGTAGGAAATGTGGTCACCTGAAGAAACGTTTCCCAGAGTAGAGAAAAGAAAGGGAGAAATATCCTGTTTTCTCCTCCAAGCTTCTATTAGCACCTCTATGGGAGGAAACCAACTGAGATATTTTTAAGATGCAACTAACCAACAAAAATATTATGGAAACATAGAACTGGTCTAGGGTTTCAGGGAGTGACATCTCAATTGAGACCTACAGATTGAATTTTAAGTGTATCTGGGGAAGACTTAGGGAAAGAATGTTTCAGGCAGAGAGAACACTGTGTCAAATACTTGAGAGCAACAAGAAGGGGAGTCTTGTCTTCTCTCTTTCTATTTTTTCAAAACCACATTTCAGAGAATGAAATATACCTTATATTAGAAGGAATAAATCAAAGCCAGTTCAATTTCTTATCCATGCATATATATGTCCATTTTATTATTAAGCTTCTATTAGCACCTCTCGGAGAAGGCAATGGCAACCCACTCCAGTACTCTTTCCTAGAAAATCCCATGGATGGAGGATCCTGGTAGGCTGCAGTCCATGGGGTCACTAGGGGTCGGACACGACTGAGCGACTTCATTTTCACTTTTCCCTTTCGTGCACTGGAGAAGGAAATGGCAACCCACTCCAGTGTTCTTGCCTGGAGAATCCCAGGGATGGGGGAGCCTGGTGGGCTGCTGTCTCTGGGGTTGCACAGAGTCGGACACGACTAAAGCGACTTAGCAACAGCAGCAGCACCTCTATATTAGCTAATCTATAATCAGCTTCTATTAGCACCTTAGCATAATAAGTAACACTAACATCATGTTCTTAGCCCCTATCATTAAAGAAAAAACAAAAAAAAAGAAGAGAGAAGATAAGGAAAGTGAATCTCTTTTCAAATTTATTAAAATATATATTTAGTATAGATTTGGATGTGGAACATACAGATCTCTTTGACCTCTTTTGTGGTTTACTGATGCATGATAATAATTTCCAAGTAGTTTCTGATGTTTGCTTTATGGCATTAAATTGCTCTGAATCTTCATCAATAAATTTTTATCATTTCCCTCAAGAAATAGATAAAGACTAATTAAAATGTGATAACTTATTCTATCAATTATTTTTACTATACTCCTTCTTTACATGCCATGGCAGAGACAGTGAAAAATATAGGAAAGTGGCATGGCTTCCATAATAAATAGTAAATCTCATTAGAGTAGACAATTCAGAATGGCAACTGTGTTCTACTGAAGATCCATAAATCCCTGCCTATTGTTCTGAGATACAGTGCTATTTTTAAAACATGATGGTTTTATCATCATTCCTAATGTTTTTCCAAAAACATTAAAAATATATTCATGAATTTGGGGTTTTCAAATCCATAGCATAATACTAAGAATAGGAAGTATGCATTAATATGCAGTTAGAGAATGGGGAAACCTATATTTGAATACAGTCTTTTATTGCATATGAACAACACAAAATGGTAACTAAATTCCTTCCCCTTTTAGTAGCCTTAATGTCAAGTTTGAGTGACTTACTCAAAACTGGAAAAAAGAATTCAGTAGAGTCTGCATGCATTTAGCTGTGTGGACAAAAATTGTTCTTATCATGAGCAATATGCTTGTTTGATGCTCAAAGCACAAGGCAATAAGTACATATCCCAAGAAGTCTATCAAAGTCAGTCAATCACCCTTTCTCAAAAAGAGAAAGCAAGAAAAAGGCACTTAGCCTCTCTTTCACCAGTAAAAACAGCATTTACCTAGATGTCACTTTTATCAGATTCAAAAAATGTATAAGAATATGGGTGAGTTGAACATTGTTCCCAATACCACTGAAGAAGTATTTCTTGTTAGGAACTTCCCTGTGACTAGAAAAGAATCTATGTAGTAATAAACAGAGATTTTCTTACTCCAATTGGTATGCATTTACTAGAAGAAATAGACTATAAAGCCTTAAATTGGGGAAGACAATTCAATGATATTTGTTGGCAAGGATATATAAAAACTGATATTTAGGCATCACTACTGGTGACTGAAATTAGAAGAAAGCATTTTCTTCTAGTTTAAAAGAAAAGCATGCAAATAAAACAAAAAATTGTATAGGAATTATAAACATAGTTATATCACTTATTAAGGAAATTAAGACTAAGGAAATTATTTTAAAAAGCAAAATTTACAAAAGATAACTTTCTAAAAAGCTATGTTCAGTTTTTAAAATGATTTTTACCTTTATAGTGAATATAACAGGCATACATAAAAATGCACATATCTCAAGTTTACAGCTTGATGACTTTTTGTACATATGAACACTTATGTATTTACTATCCTGATTAAGAAAAAGATCATTTTCAACACACCAACAGTTCCCTTTTAACCAATGGCCTCTAGTTCAGTTCAGTTCAGTCACTCCATCGTGTCTGACTCTTTGTGACCCCATGAATAGCAGTATGCCAGGCTTCCCTGTCCATCACCAACTCCCGGAGTTCACTCAGATTCACGTCCATCAAGTCGGTGATGCCACCCAGCCATCTCATCCTCTGTCATCCCCTTCTCCTCCTGCCCCCAATCCCTCCCAGCATCAGAGTCTGTTCCAATGAGTCAACTCTTCTCATGAGGTAACCAAAGTATTGGAGTTTCAGCTTTAACATCATTCCTTCCAAAGAACACCCAGGACTGATCTCCTTTAGAATGGACTGGTTGGATCTCCTTGCAGTCCAAGGGACTCAAGAGTCTTCTCCAACACCACAGTACAAAAGCATCCATTCTTCGGTGCTCAGCTTTCTTCATAGTTCAACTCTCACATCCTTACATGACCACTGGAAAAACCATAGCCTTGACTAGACGGACCTTTGTTGGCAAAGTAATGTCTCTGCTTTTGAGTATGCTCTCTAGGTTGGTCATAACTTTCCTTCCAAGGAGTAAGCGTCTTTTAATTTCATGGCTGCAATCACCATCTGCAGTGATTTTGGAGCCCAAAAAACTAAAGTCTGACACTGTTTCCACTGTTTCCCCATCTATTTTCCATGAAGTGATGGGACCAGATGCCATGATCTTAGTTTTCTGAATGTTGAGCTTTACGCTAACTTTTTCAGTCTCCCCTAAGTTAACCCCCTTTATTGGATTTTGATCAAATGTTAGTTTTCAAATTTCAAACTTTTTGTGTATTTATTCTCCCACTGAACATTATGTCCTGTCTGTCCTTGGCAGTCATGTTTTGTTTGAATGCAGTAGGTTTGCTCTTTTTAATTGTTTTAAGTATTCCATTTGCTATGTATACCATTATTTATTTAGGCATTCCATACATTACAGGAATGCAGGTTGCTTTCAGTTGCGACATGCAGCTATTTTTAACAGATTACATAATTAAAAATATAAGAGTTCAAAACTAGCCCAATTTTAATATATGATACAATGGATATTGGGCTTCCATAGTGGCTCAGACAGTAAAGAATCTGCCTGCAATGCAGGAGACCTGCCCGAGTTCGATCCCAGGGTTTGTGAGATTTCCTGGAGGAAGGCATAGCAACCCACTCCAGTATTCTTGCCTGGAGAATCTCCATGGACAGAGAACCCTGGTGGGCTACAGTCCATGAGGTCACAAAGAGTCGAACACAGCTGAGAGAGTAAGCACAACACATAATGGATTATTATGGAATCAGAAAAATAAATAATTATGAATACTATGTAGAACATGGAAGATGTAAAGAAATAATTAAAAAAAAGTAGTAAAAGTGTTAGTCTGTCTAACTATGTCTGACTCTTTGAGGCCCCGTGGACTGTAGCCTGCCAGGCTCTTCTGTCCATGGGATTTTCCAGGGCATAGTGGAGTGAGTTGCCATTTCCTTCTCCAGGAGATCTTCCTGACCTAGGGATTGAACCTTCACCTCCTACATTGCAGGTGGATTCTTTAATTTACTCTAAAAGTATTGAAGCTTTTAGGGATCCCTCAAAAACTTCAGGTAGTTCATGAAGTCTTTATTATGAAAAAATATTTGCCCTTTTCTCTGAACAGTTACATTGGTGATACAAAACCAGTGGTGAGTAAAACTGATCATGTCTTAGTTCAAACTGAGAAAGTAACATGAATCTATACCAATACTCATTGCATCTTCATCACCACAAACTCCCAAGGGAAAAAAAATAGCAATCCTGTACTAAACTATTTTTTCATTCTCTGGGAGAAATGGAAAGTACTCACAAAATAGTTCTGCTACATACAAACATTTGATGCTTGTCTCAAGGAAAAGTACTTCTGTGGTAGTTGAAGTCAGCTGAACAGTTTTTTTCTTTTTTTTTCCCAGTAACATTTCTCTCTGGACACTGTCAAGTTTTTTGTTTTTTTAATAGTCAAAAGTTTAATTATAGTGTGTCTTGGCAGGAATTTCTTTGGGTTTATCTGTCTGTGATTTGCTCGAATTCTTTTGTCTGTAGATTTATGTACGTCATCAAATTTGGAATGGCTTTAGCCATATTTCTTTGAAAACCCTTGTGGCTCTACTGGCTCACGTCTCCTGGTAGTGCTTCTATAACATGACTTGAATCTTCTGTATTTCACCTGAGACTCTATTTTCTTTTTCTAATATACTTGCTCTCCATTCTTCAGATTGGGTGAATTCTATTGATGTGTCCTCTAAGTCGGATTTCCCATATGGTGCTAGTGGTACAGAAACTGCTTGCCAAAGCTGGAGACATAGAGGTGCAGGTTCAGTACCGGGATGGGTAAGATCCTCTGGAGGAGGGCATGGCAGCCCACTCCAATATTCTTGCCTGGAGAATTCCATAAACAGAGGAGCCTGGCAGACTACAGTCTATAGAGCCACAAAAGAGTTGGACATGACTGAAGCAACTTAGCATGTAGGCCTGTCCTCTAAGTCATCTAATTTACACCCTGTTATTCCCACTCTAGTGACGAGACCACCCAGCAAATTGTTTCTTATTTCTACTATGCTTTTAGTTTTATAATTAATATATTGTTCTTTTTTTATAGCTTCTCTTTGTTGAGACTTTTAATTTTTCGTTTATTTCCAGAGAATTTGTCATTTGTTATTGAAGTATTTTTATAACAGCTGTTTTAAAACTCTTGTCAGATAGTTCCAACATCTGATTCATCTGTTTTTGATGTCTATTGACTGTCTTTTCTTATTAAAGTGGAGATGTTCCTGGTTCTTATTATGACAGGTGATATTCTTAAATTGTATCTTCAACATTCTACCCATTATGTGAAAAGACTTTGAGTATTAGTTAAATCTTTTCTTTTAGCAGGCTCATACTGGTTTACATTTAGTACATATGTCCTGGCCAACTGTTGAGGGCTATGTGTCCAATGACTGTTTAATTTTCAGAGACTCTTCAGTGTTATTTTGGTGTTTGCATTATCTGATGACATTGAGGTTTCCAGTTAATCCTACTGGTGCTGCCAGTCAGTCAATAACTGATTACTGAGCAACTTTCCTGGAATATGCTTATGTTCTAGGCAATGGGCATTCTGCAGTAATAAGGAAGCAAAATCTTTCTCCTTTAAGGACTTATCTTCAAGTGTAAAAGATGGAACAGACATATTTAGGAATATATAATAATTGAGGGAAAATTTGAGAGAAGAGGAGCCTGCCTTAGAGAATATGATATGAAATAGACTATCTGAGGAAAGTAAATATGAACTAAAACTTGAATGAGAAGAAGCCAAATATAGGACACATTTGGGAAAGAGCATTCTAGGCAGAGAAAATAATGATGTGCAAATGCCCTGCGAGTAGACAGAGCTTGGCATGATTATTATCAGGTTATGGCTATGAGCAGCTGGCTCCTAATCCTACTGGAGAGTCTCTGAGAAAACATATGAAACTCAATATTGTCCTTTTAGAGGATAAGGGGAACAGATGTTGACAAATTATAAACCCTATTGCCTGAGGGCAATCCCCATTGCATGAACTGCTTGCAGGTCTTTATGTAGCTATGGGCAGCCAAGCAAGATTGTATGCTACATAATCATAAAAACAAAAAGAGAGGAGGATGATCGAATTATGGCATGTTTTTTTCCTAACTTTAAAGACTTATTTATCTAAAAAGAGGGGAGATGTGTATACATATAACTGATTCACTTTGTTGTACAGCAGAGATTAACACAGCATTGTAAAATAGCTATATCCAAAAAAAATAATTTTAAATGATTGAACACTAAAAGGTAGAAACATAGCATATAAATATATGCAAGAACATCTACAGATTAATTCATTTCGTATGGTTCTAGTGGTTGATGATTAAGGTTTCCTACTTTATTGCAAAAGACCCCCAAATATGCAAATCACATACATTTTATTTCCAATTATTTAGCTAAGTGGATAAATCACAGTAGAGATAGATTTCTACTACACTATATTAGTTATCTTTACACTGAACACTTCTAAGTTTTATAAAGCACAATCTAAAACCATTCTAACAAGTATATAAACTAAATAGGTACATGTTGCATGATAAATTCTCATTTCTGCCTGTGATTCAATTTTTGCAACATATTTAATCTTTTTACAGTAGAATTTGTGAAAATATAAATATTTTACTGTTCAATTTTTCTTTTCTTAAAAAATATGAAAGGCACAGGAGGTACTAAGATGCACACTTAGCACATAAAATTAATAAGTGTGCGCTTCATAGAATTGGTGTAGCACTGGCATATTATGCCCAAATTAGGCACTTCATTTCAAACTAGGTACTTGAACTTTTTAAAAATGCAAATACATTGAAGAAGTGGTACAGAATAGTGTTTATGGTACATTTCTGGAATTACATTTAGGAATTTTTAATTCTGAACAACTTACCAGATGAGTGAGTAAGATATTTATTTTTTTAATCTGAGCAAGGTATTTATTTTTTTAACCTAAGTTACACCCTCTGTAATAAGGGGACAATAATTATGTCTCATCTTCTGTTATTTTAAAGCTTAATATAAGCCAATTTAAAGCCCAATAGCTGGTCTAGTGTAAAGTATTAAAACAATGTTAGCTGATTGTTATTACTGCTATTCATTTAGATTATCATATTTCCTTAACTTTCCTGAGCATGGTGATATATGCAGTGCTTAAAATATTCTGAATACTCAAAAGGGCACACAACAATAGTGGCTTCACCATTTCTAAAGGTTGCTGCCACTGGGGAAGAAAGCAAAGATTGCTCTTCGTGTTTTTATGTCAACTAATAAACTTTATTCCTCTGAGGGTGACTGGGACATAGAATCTGGTGTCTCTGTTGGTAAAGGTTTTCAGTGACTTCAAAAATTGTACAAAGGTCTGCCTTTTATTAGGAAAATTGATCTTGGATCTTAAAGGTCAACAAAGTAAAGACTTGACTTTGGTTCCCAAGAATCCTGCAAAATCAACTGCATGTAAGTTTATCTGTTAACCCCATCTGGATTTGCACCTGTGATTTCTGGGAGTCAGTACATTTCGAACATGCACTTAAAATGCCAAGAACTTCCCTTCCATTATGAAGAAGAGTTTTAAAATCGCAAATGTCATTAAGGAAAGCACTTTTTAAGCCACTTCATTCAGCAAGAAAGGGTAAAAGTGACCGTGCTGCATCAGTGGCAGTGTGGAATTTACTGGTGCAGATCCATAGTACCATTCCCTTCAGCTAGAGAATACACGAATGCGCTCACATTCTGGCATCTGGCCAAGATCAAGAGCACTTTGCTGTCATATCCAACTTACTCATTCAGTTCAAGCACATTTCTCTAATGCTTTATAAAAACAAAAATTTAATGTAGAAAGTCTCATGAAAGATAGCAGAATAAACACATGTTTTTGTAACCTCCCTGCTTACAACCTACTGAAATGAATAAAAATAGAGGTATCAATAAAAGACTGCCTTCTTCCCTAGTGGCACAGATGGTAAAGAATCTGCCGGCAATGCAGGAAACCCAGGTTCGACTCCTGAGTCAGGAAGATCCCCTGGAGAAGGGAATAGCTACCCACTCCAATTTTCTTGCCTATAGAATTCCATGGACAGAGGAGCCTGGAGGGCTACCATCAATGGGGTCACAAAGAGTTGGATACAACTGAGCAACTAACACTTTTACACTTTCATACAGTGAACTCTGAAAAATATCAGTCAGTTTTTAAAAAATTGAATCAAGCCAAGAGACCGATTCTCATAGACATATCCTCAGTTGAGAAGACTATGTGGTGTAAGAAATGAGAAGAGGAGAGGACTTTGAAGGGAAGGACTAGAAACCTCTAGCCAGGGAGAGGTTGGGGAGTAAACAAACCATAGGAGGAAAGAGAGGAGCACCTTGTGCGACTAATTCTGCTGTAATAAAATGGCAGGTGGGAGACTTCCTAGGCATGTAACATTATTTTATTTGAGTTGATTTTCTCTCTACAAGGAAAACCCTGGCTAGACAGAAAGTTGTATACTAGTTTCTGACACAGATAACATGAGCAAAGAGAAATATTTACATTCTCCCAGATCTGGACTTTGATCTGAGTATACAACTCCCTATGAATCAAAGCAATGTGAAAAATGGGAGAATCCCCACAGGTCAAAGTATCTAATAAATTTATAAATTGCTTCATGACAACAGCTACTAGTAGCCTTAGCTCCTTTTCTTGAGTGATCAAGAAAGTACACAAACCAGCAATTTACTATAGCTAAAATTTAATTCCTAAAGGACTAAAGTATAGCTATGAAGGAAGAGGGGGAGGGGAATGGAGGAAATACCAAGAATAGTTTTTTAAAAGTTCACCCATATCACTGGTTTTCTTTTCATTTTAATTGAAGTATAATTGACTTAGAATATTATATCAGTTTCAGGTGTACAGCATAGTGAGTCTATATTTTTATAGATTACACACAATACAAAGTTACAATATTGTTGACTACATTTCCTGTGCTATGCAGTACAGCCTGTGACTTATTATTGTCAGTTCAGTTCAGTTCAGTTCGGTCACTCAGTTGTGTCCAACTCTTTGCGACCCCATGAACCGCAGCACGCCAGGCCTCCCTTGTCCATCACCAACTCCCAGAGTTCACCCAAACTCGTGTCCATTGAGTCGGTGATGCCATCCAACCATCTCATCCTCTGTCATCCCCTTCCCCTCCTGCTTTCAATCTTTGCCAGCATCAGGGTCTTTTCAAATGAGTCAGCTCTTTGCATGAGGTAGCTGAAGTATTGGAGTTTCAGCTTCAACATCAGTCCTTCCAATGAGCACCCAGGACTGATCTCCTTTAGGAGATATATTTATTGTATAACTGCCAATTTGTACTCTTTATCATTTTCACCCTCCCCTCCAACCTTCTCCCCCTGGGCAAGCACTAATTTGTTCTCTGTACATGTGAGACTATTTCTGCTTTCTTATATTTGTACATTTGTTTTATTTTTTAGATTCCACATATAATTTTGAAAACACAGTATTTGTCTTTCTCTGACTTATTTTGCAGGCGTGCTCAGACGCTCAGTTGTGTCTAACTCCTTGCGACCCCATGGACTGTAGCCCATTAGTCTCCCCTGTCCATGGAAGTTTCCAGGTAAGAATACTGGAGTGAGTTGCTATTTCCTACTCCACAGGATCTTCCTGATCAAGGAATCAAACCAGCATCTCTTGCATCTCCTGCACTGGCAGGCAGATTCTTTACCACTGTGCCACCTGGGGAGCCTAATGTATTTTACTTAGCATAGTACCCTCTAGGTCTATCCGTGTTGCCACAAATGGCAAGATTTCAATTTTTTATGGCTGAGTAATGTTCCATTGTATGTGTATACTCCATCTTCTTTATCGATTCATCTTTTAATGGATACTTAGTGTTCATGTCTGGTATTAAAATAATGCTGATATGAACATTGTGGTGCATATACTTTTTGAATTAGTGTTTTCATTTTCTGTGAAAAAATGCCATAGATATTTTAATAGAGATTGTGCTGAATTTGTAATTGTTTTGGGTAGTATGAACATTTTAACATTATAGTTCTTCTGAAACACATGAACACGTGTTTCCATTTATTTATATCTTATTTATAAGATTTATAAGACTTATTTATATCTTTCCATTTATTTGTGTCATCTTGAATATTTTCATCAACACTTAATATTTTTCAGTTCAGTTCAGTTCAGTTGCTCAGTCGTGTCCGACTCTTTGCGACTCCATGAATCACAGCATGCCGGGCCTCCCTGTGCATCACCAACTCCCGGAGTTCACCGAGACTCACATCCATTGAGTCAGTGATGCCATCCAGCCATCTCATCCTCTGTTGTCCCCTTCTCTTCCTGCCTCCAATCCCTCCCAGCATCAAAGTCTTTTCCAATGAGTCAACTCTTTGCATGAGGTGGCCAAAGTACTGGAGTTTCAGCTTTAGCATCATTCCCTCCAAAGAAATCCCAGGGCTGATCTCCATCAGAATGGACTGATTGGATCTCCTTGCAGTCCAAGGGACTCTCAAGAGTCTTCTCTAACATCACAGTTCAAAAGCATCAATTCTTCGGCCCTCCGCTTTCTTCACAGTCCAACTCTCACATCCATACATGACCACTGGAAAAACCATACCCTTGACTAGACGGACCTTTGTTGGCAAAGTAATATCTCTGCTTTTCAATATGCTGTCTAGGTTGGTCATAACTTTCCTTCCAAGGAGTAAGCGTCTTTTAATCTCATGGCTGCAGTCACCATCTGAAGTAGGATACAGGTCTTTTGCTACTTGATTAAACTTATTATTAGGTATGTTATTATTTTCCATGTGATTGTAAATGGGATTGTTTTCTTGATCTGTCCTTCTAATATTTTATTCTTAGTGTATAGAAATGCAATAGATTTCTGTGTATTAATTTTGTATCTTGCAGCTTCATTGAATTAATTTATTATCTCTAGCAGCTTTGGGGTAGAATCTCTGGGGCTTGCTATATATATATATGTATGTATATATAGTATTTTGCCATCTGCAAATAATGACAGTTTTAATTTTTCCCCTTCCAGTTTGGATGGCATTTATTTACATTTATTTTTCTTGTCTGATGGCTGTGACTAGAACTTTCACTTCTATGTTGAATAAATATTGTGAGAATGGGTATTCTGCCTTGTTCCTGATCTTAGAAGAAAAGCTTTCAGCTTTGTAGCATTATGATATTAGCTGTGAGTTTGTCATAATTGGTCTTTGCAATGTTGATGTATGTTTCCTCTATACACATTTTGTTGTTTTTTTCATGAATCTATGCTTTCAAATGATTTTTCTGCATCAACTAAGATGATAATGTATTTTTTTCTTCTGAATAATTGATGTAAACCATAGACTCTTTCCCCCTGGAAATTTGAAACACAATTATAATGTCTTATGGACTCCTGATTAAGATCCTTTAGCACGAGCATAGGACAGTTTGAGTTCTGGAGTCAAAATTTACAAGTCTGAATCCTGTAACTCAGTTACTTTGTCATTATAATTTTCTCATATGTAAAATGGGAACAGTTGATCTCATGTAGTAATTATGAGTGTCTGTGAGTTAATGCATACAAGATTGTTAGTAGTCAGAATATAGTAAGTTTTCAGTACATTCATGGAAATTCTAATTAGCCCAGTACCTGACACACAGTACAAGGTCTCAATAAGTATTTAGTAAAGGAATAAATAACAGTTATCTATTTGACAAGATTGTGAACATTAAATTGTCAGTATTACTTTGGAAATGATAATGCAATATACAAAAAAAGAAGTACTCTAGCCTAATCTGGAGGCCCAGAGATGCTCATATACCATGCATAAGAATTCTGCTGTAAATGCAGTGCTTTCTTTGCAAGCTTCCTCCTGATCATTGCTTTCATACAAGAAAATTATCCAATTATGTTGACCTTCTGATATGCTCATTAGTACTGTATGATAGTATTATTGTCTTTTTTTTTAAGAATTATGTTTTTAATATAACATGCAGAAGTTTAATTTCTAAAACTAAATTGTATTCCAGTGCTTTTGAGAATTCTGACATCTGTTTGGAAATCAGATAAAAGAAAAAGTACTCTTGATTGTGGAACTAGACTTGGACCTTTCCTTCAATATGAGAAGCCAGATAAAGTGAACTTTATTTTACTTTCTTAAAAATCTCTTCAAGATTTGTGTTCATTGGGATTCAAATGTGAAAAACAGATTAGGTTTCTTTATATCATGCTGAGTTGTCTTAACATTATAACAGTGTATCTCTGATATATTAATTTCCACATTGTTTAAAATTTTTCAAATATGCATAAAGTTTTGAAAGAATATTAAAGTGTATTAGAATATTAAAGGTATTTATTCCTTCAATCTATAATAAACAGTGTAATATTCTATGATTTTCCTGTTTGGGGGAAGGTACAGTTATGGTAACATCACCCTAAATAGTTCAGCTTACATAATCACAAAGCTATATCACATCTAAGAAAATTATAATAATTTTATAGCATTGTCTCACACCCTTTAGAAACTTCCCCAGTATGACTCAATTTGACCATTAAAACCAAAAAAAAAATTTTTAATGATTATATCATGTGTTTATGTGTGCTCTAAGTTGTGTGATTTTATCTGGACCCCATGGACTATAGCCTTACAGGCTTCACTGTCAGTGGGATTTCCCAGGCAAGAATACTGGAGTGAGTTGCCCAGGGATTGAACTCCTGCATTGGCAGGTGGATTCTTTACCACTGAACCCTTGAGATTATACCATGCTGAAATGTAAATTACCTCTGAATCCACAGAAGGAAGAGGAAAGGCCAGGGTTTCTTTATATAAGAATGCCAGATAGCATATGTAGAAGCAATCATAGAATTTTTAAAAATCAGCATTGTACATTTCCAATGACAGCAAAATAATGGCTTCCCAAATATGTCTGGACCCTAATACCTGGACTCTTTGAATATATTGCCTTATAAGGGAAAGGAGACACTACAAATACAATTGAGAACTCAGAGATGGGGGGATTTTCCTGGATTATCTGAGTGGGCACATTCTAATTACAGGAATCTTTAAAAGCAGAGAAATTTACCACCTGTGGTCACTGTCAGATGTGACTATGTAAAGAGTGTCAGACAGGGTGATGTGAAAAGGACTCAATTTTTTGTCACTAATTTAGAAGATGAGGCAAGAAAGCTATGATTCATGGAATAAGAGAAGCCTCTAGAAGTTGGAAAAACTCAAGAAAACATATTGCTCCTAGAGTCCAGAAAGGAATGTGGTCTTGCTTATGTATAGACTCTGAGACTAATGTCTGACTTCTGTCCCTCAGAACTATAAGATAATAAATATATGTTGTTTTAAGATATTAAAATAAAAGGCAGAGGAACCAGATATCAAATTGCCAACATCTGCTGGGTCATCAAAAAAGCAAGAGAGTTCCAGAAAAACATCTATTTCTGCTTTATATGTCAAAGCCTTTGACTGTGTGGATTACAATAAACTGTGGAAATTTCTGAAAGAGATGGGAATACCAGACCACCTGACCTGCCTCTTGAGAAACCTATATGCAGGTCAGGAAGCAACAGTTAGAACAGGACATGGAACAACAGACTGGTTCCAAATAGGAAAAGGAGTACATCAAGGCTGTATATTGTCACCCTGTTTATTTAACTTCTATGCAGAGTACATCATGAGAAACGCTGGGCTGGAAGAAACACAAGCTGGAATCAAGATTGCCAAATAACCTCAGATATGCATATGACACCACCCTTATGGCAGAAAGTGAGGAGGAACTAAAGACCCTCTTGATGAAAGTGAAAGAGCAGAGTGAAAAAGTTAGCTTAAAGGTCAACATTCAGAAAACAAAGATCATGGCATCTGGTCCCATCACTTCATGGGAAATAGATGGAAAAAGAGTGGACACAATGGCTGACTTTATTTCTTTGGGCTCCAAAATCACTGCAGATGGTGATTGCAGCCATGAAATTAAAAGACGCTTACTCCTTGGAAGGGAAGTTATGACCAACCTAGATAGCATACTCAAAAGCAGAGACATTACTTTGCCATTAAAGGTCCATCTAGTCAAGGGTATGGTTTTTCCAGTGGTCATGTATGGATGTGAGAGTTGGACTGTGAAGAAAGCTGAGTGCCAAAGAATTGATGCTTTTGATCTGTGGTGTTGGAGAAGACTTGTGAGAGTCCCTTGGACTGCAATGAGATTCAACCAGTCCATCCTAAAGGAGACCAGTCATGGGTGTTCATTGGAAGGACTGATGCTGAGGCTGAAACTCCAATACTTTGGCCACCTCACGCGAAGAGTTGACTCATTGGAAAAGACTCTGATGCTGGGAGGGATTGGGGGAAGGAGGAGAAGGGGACGACCAAGGATGAGATGGCTGGATAGCATCACTGACTTGATGGACGTGAGTTTGAGTGAACTCTGGGAGATGGTGATGGACAGGGAGGCCTGGCATGCTGCGATTCATGGGGTTGCAAAGAGTCAGACACAACTGACGGACTGAACTGACAGGGACTTCCCTGGTGGTCCAGTGGTTAAGAAGCTGCCTTCTAATGCAGGCTCCATGGGTCCAATCCATGGTTGGGGAGCTAAGATCCTGTATGCCTTGGGGCAACTAAGCCCACGTGCCACAACTAAGACCCAATGCAACCATCAGTTAATTAAGTTTTTTTAAAGGTAATACAGCAATGTGCGTGTGTGTGTGCTAAGTCACTTCAGTTTCCAACTCTTTGCGACCCTATGGACTGTAGCCCACCAGGCTCCTCTGTCCATGGAATTATCCAGGTAAGAATATTGGAGTGGGTGTTCATGCTCAGATATCATAGTCAAATGCAATGTGTCAACCTTGACTGAATCCTGAATAATAAAAATGAGAGAAGAGGGAAGGAAGGAAGAAAAGAAAGCAAAGAAAGGAAAGATAGCTGCAAGTATTTAAGGATATATTAACTATTAATATGAAAATATGTACACAATGCCCACTAGCATCATTTTGTTTTTCATTTTCTAATCATGAATAAACATATTTGCTGTATACTGTGGAAAAGATCATTGATTTGGAGTCATGGACTCTTATTCCCATTCCTTATTATGTTTATGAATTATTTAAGAAAATGGTGCTTAATCTGACTGTCAGCCTCCTTAACAGGATTGTGATAGATGATCTCTACTGAATCTGAAACTTGTACATTCCTTGAGATTTCCTTCAGGGAAAAAAAAAAAACAAACTTTGGGAAGCTTTTACTCACCAGAATTATGGCGGACTTCAAATGACAAATTTCCTCAGTTTTACAAGTGTTCTATTGTGTAACAAAATACCACAAATGGGGTGGCTTGGGTCAACAAAAGTGAATTACCTCATCTGTTCTGTAGGTCTTAAGTCTGGACATGGTGTGGCTGGATTCTGTGATCAGCATCTCGTAGCTGAAATCAAGATGTTGGCTGGAGTTGGCTCAGGATTATCTTCCAAGTTCTCTGATGGTTGTCAGACTTCCTTTCCTTACAATCCTAAGACTGAAGTCCCCATTGAGACTTCTAGTTGCTGGTTGGGGTCAATGTTCAGCTCCTTGATGCTACTCACAGCTCTTTACCATGTGACCATTATAGGCAATTCTCACCATGAGTGTTTGCTTCTTTCCAGGGCACTTGGAGATAATCACTGACTACTTCTTCTGATACCTGCCTGGAGAAAACTCCACTGTTAAAGGACTCTGTGACTAACTCAGGGCCACTGAAATAATCTGTCAGAGGTCAACTGATTTAGGACCTTAACTAGATCTGCAAAACCTATTGTGACCTGTAACATAGCCTAATTATGGGAGTGAAACTCATCCTAATCTAAAATCAGGGCATGTTCACCAGGAAGCAATAAATCCTGAGATCCATTTTAGAATTCTGCTACTACTAATACATAGCTATCTCAAATCCATTATATGAGAAAATATAATGCATTCAATTGTCATAAGTATGTAGAAAGTATTTTGAAATGTGCATAATTTTCTATGGAAATCATTGAAAATATTATCAAATGTATTTCTTATTTTGAAGTGGCAAAACAATTCAGTTTTTCTAAAAATTTAAGACCTAGGAGTATCAGAGAAAAATTACATTTAAAATTATGACAAATATGGGCTAATACAAATATGGAACAATAAAGTGATTTATGTGGAAACTACACAAAAATATACACTATCACATGTTAGGAGCAGTCAGAAAGTCTGACCAGGTACAAAGATTTTACATCAAAGAAAACATAAACACATTTATTTTAGGAACTGTTTAAAAGAATTCATAAATATAAAAAATCAATCTAAGAAAATACATTCCATGTCATTAATAGATAATTTAAAGGACTACAGGGATGCTTATGATTTAAAGACACACCTTCAAAACATTTGTGAATATTTTAAATGCTAAGGGCAAACATCATTTAGTCAATCCAATAAGAAGTGCTAGGAGATGGGGACGAAAAGAAGTATTGACAAAATTCAGATGCACATGATACATGTCATATATGAAATATATTTGAATATATATTTGAGAATATATTCATTTAACAAAAAGTGAAAAGTAACTGTGCCAAGAGCCAGAGATACTTTTAAAAAAGTGATGATTTCTAAGAGCAAAGACAAAATATCAAGGTGAAATGTTATGAATGATAAAGTTTGGTATGCTATCATAGCACATAACACTGAAACTTATTTGAATAAATGACCACTGCAGTTGGAATCAAGAACATTATATTGAAAATAACCTAGTTCCTCCTTTGGTAACTGATTTCAATTCTACATTAGGTTCAATGGTAAGGGGCATGACCATATAGAATTAATAAATTGTGGTTTTGAATTTAAAAACTGAACTCTTATAGGAGATGTCTCTGTGTCCCATTTTCAGCGTTAGGCAACAAGCATTAATAACTCTATTTAACACAGAGATCCCATATTGCTCTTTAAATTAAACATATTTTGAATTTTTCATATTAAACTTTGTAAAGTAAAGAGGAGGATTAAAGCAGAACTTCCCTGGTACCTGACTTCCCTGAGCTCAGCTGATAAAGAATCCGCCTGCAGAGGAGACTCCAGTTCAATTTCTGGGTGTGGAAGATCCGCTGGAGAAGGGATAGGCTACCCACTCCAGTATTCTTGGGCTTCCCTGGTGGCTCAGCTGTTAAAGAATCTGCCTGCAATCTGGGAGACCTGGGTTTGATCCCCGGGTTGGGAAGATCCCCTGGAGAAAGGAATGGCTGCCCACTCAAGTGTTCTGGCCTGGAGAATTCCATAGATTGTATAGTCTATGGGGCCCACACGACTGAGCAACTTTCACTTTCACTTTCAAAGCAGAACATGAACCTCTTTCAACTATTTCAACGATTTAAAAAAAAAAAAATCATAGACCCTAAGGGGTAAGGCATAATCTGAAAACGGAACATTCCCGTCCCTCACACATGGAGACTCCAACTGTCCTCCAACATCTGGTGAGACATCACCAATCAAGGTGCACTCTGAGATCCTGAGTAAACTTCTTGTTTGAAAAAATGTATTTGAATGTTTTTATACACAGTCCAAATTGATTTCTCTATGTAATGTATCATTAATTTCACTTCTATTTCTGTTGTCTCTTCTTCTGCTAAGCAAACAATTGATTGTTTTTTAATGACTTTTCCTTTACTTCTAAATTATTCTTTTCCAAATTAAATCTTTCTAGTTTCACTAGCAATGAGACATATTTCTTGGTGATAAATATTATCATGTTAACTTTAGATGCTTCAGCAGACAGAAGTCATTTTGGAACATATAATTATATAATGATATAATTATAATTGGACATTTCCCCCTTCTTTAAGTTACTGAGAATATTCTTGTAATGTCATCCAATAAATCGAAAGGAGTGAGACAAGAACAGGTTGAATCCTGGTACACATCTTTGGATACCTGCTTTGCAACTGAAATAAATTCAATTGCTAGCTTGATTTGGGGCAGTGGAATTACTCCAACTTCTCCAAAATGAAATGAATACTGGGTTTAATAAATGTCTGCTTGGAGTCTAGCTGTAATAATCTAGGCCTATTACAGTTCACTGCTGCTGCTACTAAGTAGCTTCAGTCGTGTCCAACTCTGTACAACCCCATAGACGGCAGCCCACCAGGCTCCCCCATCCCTGGGATTCTCCAGGCAAGAGTACTGGAGTGGGTTGCCATTACAGTTCACTAATTTACTTGAGTTAACATTTTTCCATAAAGAAAATGGAGGTATTTCAATATGCTTTGTCATTACTACAGCACCCCAATGCCCTGTGATTCTGAGATCATCATCCTAAAATCCTCTATAAACAGCTGTCTATCTGCTTTGAGCCTAAACACTGATTCAATCATTTATATCACAGAAACACAACTTTGGATGTGCGTTGTGGAGGTAAAGTACCAAAATACTGGAAAACAAAAGCCCCTGAAGTTATGGCTAGTTAATTGACGAATATGCAAATAAACTTTATCTTTTACAAAATTCATCCAGTAGTGTGTCTCTTTAGAAAGCAACCCTGTGCAAGGCTGAGGTTTTCTGATGCATAAAGATGTGCTTTAAAAATGCCAGGGAAGTAGAACACTCATTGTGGTTGTCAATGGAATGTCCTGTTAGTAACCCCTGTGGAAATCACAAAGCTACCACGCACATTGAGTCATGAAGGTCACCCTGCATAAATCTGTCTACATTCATGAGTTGCTACTTCTAACTGCCACCAAGCCAAGCTCAGTGTATACCCACACTGCTGAAATGGCAGCCCTCACTGGCTGAAATCCCAGCTACTACATTCACAGTTCTTCTTATTTATCTTTAAGGCAGAACAGTATCTATTCAGAAACATGACTTTAAGCATTTGCATATCGGAAATGGCATTTTTTTAATGCTCTTATAATTTGAGAGAGGCATCTATTATTAAGGTGTAAATAATTCAAAGGAAAAACACTGATTATAGATCCTTCTATAGAGATATGACATAGCACATTCTTGGTCTTTTGCAACAATGACAACTGAAATAACTAAGCAAAGAATTATAGTTCTAGGTGCTGATGACTAAAGATGATAATTTTATATAAAAATAATAATAGTTATAATATAGGATGGCATATATTTCACAACTTAAAATTTCCTTGAAGCATTATTTCTTTTATTTTAAAGCATTATTATGGGGAAGATACTAATTTTCCCATTTTACAGATATTGAATACTTTCAGAATGGCTAAGATACTTGTTCAAAGTCACACTGTCCAGACTTGCATTTAAGATCAGATCCAAATGCAGTGCCCTTTCAATTTTGGATCTCTGATTTTCAAGATTATGGATATGTAATTTTTAATTGATCACACAATTATTTTAAAACTGCACAATCATTTCTCTGCCATTGAATTATGTCCTTTACTTAGATATATTCGATTTTTTTAAACTGTGCAGTTATTAAGTATATGTAACTCATCTGTGAATATCATTTCCTATGTATTAACCTATGGGATTTCCAGATTGCTAAGTGGTAAAGAACTGCCAAATACAGGAGGCACAAGTTCAATCCCTGGGTCGGGAAGATCCTCTGGAGGAGGAAATGGCAATCCACTCCAGTATTCTTGTCAGGAAAATCCCATGGATGGAGGAGTCTGATGGTCTACAGTCCATGGGGTTGCAAAGAGCTGGACATGACTGAGCAACTGAGCACAACAACAGCAATATGTATTATCTACGCTTTAGCCATATTGTATTATCTGAGGCGAATTCTGTTATTTAAAAATTTGCTGTAATATACTGTTTCAGTTTTGATTATTCAAACACATGTCATTTTACAAATTAATGGTATATAGGTAGTTCAGATTGAATTTTAAATACTTCAGCCTGGAAAACCAAATTCATAGCATCAAGAAAAATATAGATAAGAAAAAAAGAATCCAAAATGTTCAAGGAAACAAAGCAAGAATGTAAAAGTTAGAGAGGAGAGGATAAAACAAAATTCAATATATGGATAATGAATACCCCCTGAACAAGAGAATAAAACAAATCAAACAGAATGTTCAAAGACTTGAAAATAAAACCATTGGCTGAAAAAGGACCTGAATCTACAGATCAAAAGGACTTAACATATAATGGTTAAGAAGTAGGATTTTGAGTTAGAGAGAGTTGTGTTGAATCCTGTCTCATCTTTTTTTCTGATATAACATTAGGTAAGTCATTAAAATCATCAAAGCTTCACTTTTATTGTATGTAAACATCAGATTGTACTGAGGATTGACTGAGATTATGTTCATAAATGGTTTAGTCAAGTTTTTGCCAATTAAAAGTGTTTAATACATATTTATGCTCATCATCAAGATGAGAGTAGTGATAAATTATTACAGACTTGTAGAAGATATTAATTTAAAATAGTCAATATCTATTTTCTATTGAAATTTTTAATAAAGAATTTTGCTAATTTGTTGGCAGAAAAAAGCGAAAACCAAACAGCACAAAATTGCAATTCCATTGGAAGGGAATTTTAGGTCTGAGAAATATTTAAAATATATTTCTTTGAGAATCTAGAAAAGATCACTTTATATAAAATTTGACAAGACATTTTAAATTAATGTGAAAAGTTTATTCAATAAATGGTAAAAATTATTTGGGGAAACAACATGAGAATAAGATCATATGATAGAAACATACATAAAATTCTGAATAGATGTAAACCACAAAACTGCTTGAAAGACTGTTCTATACTGGATACTTGGGGCTGGTGCACTGAGACGACCCAGAGCGATGGTACAGGGAGGGAGGAGGGAGGGGGATTCAGAATGGGGAACACGTGTATACCTGCGGTGGATTCATGTTGATACATGACAAAACCAAAAAAAAAAGAAAACTGCTTGAAAAAGATGAATCATTTATGTAATCTGGATGTGAAACAAAAGGCAAAGCAAAACAAAAAGACTGCCTTGACTATGTATTACAAATTTTGTGGCAAAAGATAAACATGAACAAAGTTAAAAGATAACAAACGGGAAAAATATTGAACATATCAGAGGAAATCTATCATTACTATAAAAAGATCCTTTATGTATTAGTGGCTCAGTCCCATCAGACTCTGCAACTTCACGGACTGTAGCCTGCCAGACTCCACTGTCCGTGCAATTCTCCAGGCAAGAACACTGCTGAGGGTAGTCATTCCCTTCTTCAGGGGATCTTCCGGACGCAGGGATAAAACCTGGGTCTCCTGCATTGTGTGCTTCCCTTACCATCAGAGCCACCAGCGAAGCCTTTATAAGTCATTAGAAGAAAAAAGGACCAAAAAAAAAAGTTAGGTAATACAAATGGTAAACTTCTTTGTCAACCTAAATAATAGTTTTAAAATATTTAAAGTTATATAACACTGTTTAGCAACCAGTCATATTAGCAAATTTTTTTAAAAATTATTTTTAATGCCAAACAATGTTGTGAAAAAAAAAAAGAAGTTTAGATTTTAGAATTTCTAGTAGACTATTTTTTAGAGCAGTTTTAGGTTCACAGCATAATAGAACACAAAGTATTTGGTTTCCGTATATTCTCTGTCCTCAGCATGTATTGTCTTCGCCACTGTGACCACCCTGCCCCAGAACTATACTGTTGTAGTAATTGATGACCTCTACTGACACATCAATGCCACCTAAATTCATAATTTAATTAGGGTTTCACTTTCAATGTTATATATTCTATGGATTTTAACAAATGTGCAGTGGCATGTGTCCATTATTATAGCATTATACATAATATTTCCTCTGTCTTAAAATTCCTCCACATTCTGCCTATTCAATCCACCTTTCCCCAACTGCTGACAAATCATTTTATTGTCTCTATCATTTTGCCTTTTTCAAAATGTCATATAGTTAAAATTATACAGCATGTAGCCTTTTCAGTTAGGTTTCTTTCACTTAGTGATATTGAGTTTCCTCTGTGTCTTTTCATGGCTTGATAGCTCATTTCTTTTCAGTGCTGAATAATATTCCATTGTCAGTATATATAACAGTTTATTTAACCATTCACCTACTGAAGGATATTTTGGTTACTTCTAAGCTTTGGCAATTACAAGTAAAACTACTAGAAACACAAAATTGCCCTCTTTCTGCCTCTCTTCCTCTGTCAAGCTCTCTCCATATATGTATATAAGAGAGCATTTTCTATATATATGTGTGTGTATATATATATATATATATATATATATATTTGAGTGCATATATATATATATGAGAGCATTTCTCAATCAGCTTTTCTGACTCTGTATACAAGATCCAGTCAAAGATCACAAATTTGAATTTACTTGTCATACCTCTTTAAACTCTGATCATACTTAGCACCCATCTTTTTATTTATGTAATGTTCTTTGCAATAGTGACTTTTAAAAAATCTAGCCTGGTAATTTTGCTAAATATTCCTTAACTTGTATTTGCTCAGTTGTTCCTTCATCATTGCTGGCAACATTGTTACATATATTACACTGTGCCTTCTCAGTGCTAAGCTTGATGTCAATTGGGCCTTCGGAAGCATCACTACAAACAAAGCTAGTGAAGGTGATGGAATTCCAGTTGAGCTATTTCAAATCCTAAATGATGATGCTGTGAAAGTGCTGTACTCAATATGTCAGCAAATTTGGAAAACTCAGTAGTGGCCACAGGACTGGAAAAGGTCAGTTTTCATTCCAATCCCAAAGAAAGGCAATGCCAAAGAATGCTCAAACTACTGCACAATTGCACTCATCTCACATGCTAGTAAAGTAATGCTCAAAATTCTCCAAGCCAGGCTTCAACAATATGTTAATCATGAACTTCCAGATTCAAGCTGGATATAGAAAGGCAGAGGAACCAGAGATCAAATTGCCAACATTGGCTGGATCATCAAAAAAGCAAGAGATTTCCAGAAAAACATCTATTTCTGCTTTATTGACTATGCCAAAGCCTTTGACTGTGTGGATCACAATAAACTGTGGAAAATTCTGAAAGAGGTGGGAATTCCAAACCACCTGACCTGCCTCTTGAGAAATCTGTATGCAAGCCAGGAAGAAACAGTTAGAACTGGAAATGGAACAACAGACTGGTTCCAAATAGGAAAAGGAGGCCGTCAAGGCTGTATATTGTCACCCTGCTTATTTAACTAATATGCAGAGTACATCATGAGAAACGCTGGACTGGATGAAGTACAAGCTGGAATCAAGATTGCCAGGAGAAATAGCAGTAACCTCAGATGCGCAGATGACACCACCCCACCCTTATGGCAGAAAGTGAAGAAGAACTAAAGAACCTCTTGATGAAAGTGAAAGAGCAGAGTGAAAAAGCTGGCTTAAAGGTCAACTTTCAGAAAACTAACATCCTGGCATCCAGTCCCATCACTTCATGACAAATAGATGGGGAAATAGTGAAAACAGTGTCAGAGTTTATTTGGGGGGGCTCCAAAATCACTGCAGATGGTGATTGCAGCCATGAAATTGAAAGACACTTGCTCCTTGGAAGGAAAGTTATGACCAACCTAGATAGCATATTAAAAAGCAGAGACATTACTTTGTCAACAAAGGTCCATCTAGTCAAGGCTATGGTTTTTCCAGTGGTCATGTATGGATGTGAGAGTTGGACTATAAAGAATGCTGAGTGCCAAATAATTGATGCTTTTGAACTGTGGTGTTGGAGAAGACCCTTGAGAGCCCCTTGGACTGCAAGCAGATCCAACCAGTCCATCCTAAAGGAGATCCGTCCTGGGTGTTCATTGGAGAGACTGATGCTGAAGCTGAAACTCTGATACTTTGGCCCCCTGATGCGAAGAGCTGACTCATTTGAAGAGACTTTGATCCTGGGAAAGATTGAGGGCAGGAGGAAAAGGGGATGACAGAGGACGAGATGGTTGGATGGCATCATTGACTCAATGGACATGGGTTTGGGTGGACTCAGTGTTGGTGATGGACAGGGAGGCCTGGCGTGCTGCAGTTCATGGGGTCACAAAGAGTCAGACATGACTGAGTGACTGAACTGAACTGAACTGAACTGAAGCTTAATGTCAGTTTGACAAAATATTGGTGGTTATTTTATGCAACCACATACATATGCTTTGGTAAGTCTGTAGTTTTCTTCATTATAAAGATAAACTTATTCCCTTACAATTTATAAAATCTGTAGAGTAATACTTTGAAAGTATAGTAATAACTTGTTACTCAATAATCTTTGACTCAATTTTAGTGTCCATCGATTAGCCTTATCTGCATCAATTATTTCAATGAGAGCTGCAGTGATTTATGATTTCTGTCATTACTTCATTAAATGTGTATTTTGTATTTTGTATAAGAGACCCTCCTTTCTCCCTGCCCTTAACACTATTTTTATTACTATCACTAAATTATAGATTATTTTATATTCACTGTGCTATATAAAAGTTTTGCTATTCTTTTTGATGCTCAAACTGTCAGTAATTTCACCAGTGAGAAGCATTTAATCTGGTTCTTATGTCTTTTTTTCTCCACCAGTACTTTAACACTTGTCTATTTCCATTCCTACACACCAAAAAATCTTATACTTCTCTTGTCCAAGATCCCAAATAAGCATTCCTTTAAATATTGTGGTTTCAATAGTTTTACTGAGAAATGATGTGCTAGGTATGCTTATTGCTGTTAGGGAATACATTTTATTATTAGAATTATAATAATAAATTAAAATAAATTAAATTCATTATGACTCCATTAAGGGAAAAATCCCTGAGCTATTTTGTTCTGTTTGCTTTTGCTTTTTGGTTTAGAGGGATAATCAGGAGAAAAAAAACAGATCATTAACATTTTCCCAAAGGGAAAATAAAATAAAATTCCATGTAAGTTTTAAGTTGTTAACCTGAGAAATACAGATGTAAATGTATGATGTAGAAATGTGACAATAAGTGTTGCAGATCTACCTTAGTCTGTACAACTTCTCAATTCTCAATAAAATCAAAACATGAAATAACAAAGAAATTTTCTTGAAGGAAAAAACTAAGTTAATGAGAGTTGGAAAACTAAATATAACCTTATGCAAATACATGTTAAATGGATCTACTAAAAGATGAGAATTATAGATTTAACTCAGATAATATAATTCAGCTTTATTCTGCTTTAAGGACATTTCCTAAAACAATGTGACTCTTAAAGATAAAAGAATAAGTTCATAGTCAAATATATAATTTACAAATGAAAGTTACAAAAGCTCTTTTTTCTGAATCAATTTTTATTTTATTTATTTGTTGAATATTTATTTTTTGGCTGTGCTGGGTCTTCGTTTCCATGCTCAAGCTGTCTCTAATTATGGCAAGTGACGTCACTCTCTAGTTGTGACGTGCAACTTCTCATTGTGGTGGCGTCCACTGTTGCAGAGCACAGGCTCTAGGCGCACAGGCTTCAGCAGCTGTGACACATGGGCTCAGCAGTCATGGCTTCCAGGCTCCAGAGCACAGGCTCAACAGTTCTGGTGCATGGGCTTAGTTGCTCCATGGCACGTGGGATCTTCCAGGAGCAAGGGGAGAACCTGTGTCTCTGGCATTAGCAGACAGATTTTTCTACACTGAGCCACCAGGAAAGCTCTTTAAAAGAGAAAATGAGTATAAATTATGCATAAGAACAAGTAAATCCATTAAAATGCTTCATATTTTATTAATGAATATTGTTCAATTGCTAAGCAGTGTCTGACTCTGTAACCTGATGGACTGAAGCATGCCAGTCTTCCCTGTCCTTCACTATCTCCCAGAGTTTGTTCAAATACATGTTCATTGAGTCAGTTATGCTATCCAAACATCTCTGTCACCCCCTTCTTCTCCTGCCTTCAATCATTCCCACCAGCAGGGTCTTTTCCAATGCATCAACTCTTTGCATCCAATGGCCAAAGCAATGGAGCTTCAGCTTCAGCATCAGTCCTTCCAATGAATAATCGGAGTTGATTTTCTTTAGGACTGACTGGTTTGATCTCCTTACTGTGCAAGGAATTCAAGAGGGTTCTCAAGCACCGCAATTTAAAAGCATCAGTTCTTTGGCACTCAGCTTTCTTTATGGTCCAACTCTCACATCCATACATAACTACTGGAAAAACCATAGCTTTGACCATATGGACCTGTGTTGGCAAAGTGATGTCTTTGCTTTATAATATACTGTCTAGGTTTATCATAGCTTTCCTTCCAAGGAGCAAGTTCTTTCCATGGCTGCAGTCATTGTCCACAGTGATTTTGGAGTCCTAGGAAAAATAATTGTCACTATTTCCACTTTTTCCCCATCTAGTTGCCATGAAGTGATTGGATTGAGTGCCATGATCTTCATTTTTTGAATGCTGAGTTTAAGCCAGCTTTTTCACTCTCCTTTTTCACCTTCATCAAGAGGCTCTTCAGTTCCTCTTCACTTTCTGCCATTAGGGTGGTGCCATCTGCATATCTGAGGTTATTGATATTTCTCCTGGCAGTCTTGATTCCAGTTTGTGTTTCATCCAGCCTGGCATGTCACCTGATGTACTCTGCATATAAGTTAAATAAGACAAATAAATTAAGTAAGACAACTAAAAAGTCCAACTATTAACCTATGTTACACACTACATTAAATAAATTTGTATCAAAGCAAAAATCAAAACAGTATTGAAAGCATATTTAAATATATTCCTTAAAAAACACACATATACAAAATGAAATTACTTATAAAGAACATGAGGTAATTAATAAAGGTCTAAATATATGTTGACAAACCAACTGGCAAATAATCAGCAGAAACAATAATATATCCAAGAGCAGGTACTTGGAATTACAAATTAAATAGACAAGCCACAAGCTATTCTCAGTTCAGTTCAGTTCAGTCACTCAGTCATGTCCAACTCTTTGCAGACCCCATGGACTGCAGCATGCCAGGCCTCCCTATCCATCACCAATCTCGCAGCTTACTCAAACTCATGTCTGTTGCATCAATGATGCCATCCAACCATCTCATCCTCTGTCATCCCCTTCTCCTCCTGCCCTCAATCTTTCCCAGGATCAGGGTCTCTTCAAATGAGTCAGCTCTTCGCATCAGGTTGCCAAAGTATTGGAGTTTCAGCTTCAGCATCAATCTTCCAATGAATATTCAGGACTGATTTCCTGAATAGGAATGGACTATTTGGATCCCCTTGCTGTCCAAGGGACCCTCAAGAGTCTCCAACATCACAGTTCAAAATTATCAATTCTTCGGCACTCAGCTTTCTTCATAGTCCAACTCTCACATCCATACATGACTACTGGAAAAACCACAGCTTTGACTAGATGGACATTTGTTAGCAAAGTAATGTCTCTACTTTTTAATATACTGTCTGGGTTTGTCATAGCTTTTCTTCCAAGGGGCAAATAATTCTATTTAGGACCAGAAGAGTGAAAAAATATCAAAAGTAAAATGGTCATAATCTATAATTAAAATAAAAGGAAAATAATTATGAGCATGCATTCTATATCTTTATGCTAATAAATTTGAAAATCTGGTTGAGATAGAGTCCTTTCTATGAAAAAAACTTAACCAAATTTGTTATCAGGTAGAAAATCAAATTCATTCAATAAGCAGTTTGAAAACAAGTAAAGGAAATTATATAAATATTCAGTAAAACCCAAATTGATTAACATATTAAAAATGACTAAATGTAAATTTAGTCATTTATGTAGCTACTTAGTAAAAAATATGGTTAAAAAGCAGTATGTATAATAAATTAATATATATATTTACTTCCTAAATTGATATCATACACATGGATGAGTCTTAAGATTTAAGAATATGAATGTTAGTATTATCTTTTCCAGGTGACAAAATTTCAATAATTTTCATTTATATATATCTGTATTGCCTTTTGTGTGTGTGTGTGTATGTATACATACATGTGTATTTGTGTGTGTTAACTGTTATCTTTTTTAATAGAGAGTTGTGTAAATGTTCTTTTATTTACTAACATCCAAAAAATTTCTTACTAATTTATATAATTTTTATGCTTGGCAGGAAATACAGAACTTATATACATGTACATGGTTTTATAAGAATGGTTCAAATTTTATAAATAATGAACACTGTTAGTGAAAAAATGTTTATTAAAATGTGAAACAAATTACAAGTTTTAATTTTTACTCTAAAACTATTAGACAATATTGTATGTTTAATTCAGACAGAAAATATTTACATAAGCTTTCTCTCATGAGTTCACTATTAAATTTTATTCTACTGATCAAATAGTATTTTTTAGTTCTGAGATTGTAAAGGAAGGATACTGTTAAATATTCCTACCAGCGTGTTGAAAATATGAGAGTACTGCTTTCATAAAAATAACAGCAAAAATTGTTCTAACTCAAAGTATACATATACAATCTATGATACTATTAATAGTTCAAATTACAATTTTAAAAAAATCTTGCTTAAATCCTATGATATGAATTAAAATCTAATTTTGCCTATTGATTTTTCAGCAAGGGAAGAAGTAAAATGTGTTATATAGCCAAGGACTGAGCAAAGAGCAATGTTAATACTGAGACTGACAACGAATAGGAGCTAAGGTCCTAGACAATTTCCTGTGCATTTGTGTGTTATTCCCAGGAAATATGAAGCTATATGCTTTCTCCTTACATTCTTTCAATCTCTGACACCTTTGGTTCGAAACTGATATAAATTACAATTCTGTCTCCAAGTTTCTTATTTATTGAACCAAAGTGAAAGTGAAAGTCACTCAGTCGTGTCTGACTCTTTGCAATCCCATGGACTGTAGCTCACCAGGCTCCTCTGTCCTTGGAGTTCTCCAGGCCAGAATACTGGAGTGGGTAACTGTTCCCTTCTCCAGGGGATCTTCTCAACCCAGGAATGAAAGCCAGGTCTCCCACATTACAGGCGGATTCTTTATCATCTGAGTCAGAATCAAGTTATACTTTATTACTTTATGATGAAAGTATCCACTATTAGAATACTAAAGGTAGTGAAATAAAGTTATTCTAAAAGAGGAGCCTTTTAAATTGTATCATTTAAAATCATGCCTTTATAATAAATATAATTTGCTATAGTGAGCCAAAAATTGTGACAGTGTGATATGCTAGAACACAAAGATGCATTGATACCATGCTGTTCTAATTTGTAAGATGTCAGCTGAGTGGAATGGATGGTAAAGAATGATCTTACTGATGTCAGCATGGTATCTTTGATAAAATTGAAGAGGATTACAATCATTTATACATTTTGGCAGGTAATGGCAACCCACTCCAGTACTCTTGCCTGGAAAATCCCATGGATGGAGGAGCCTGGTAGGCTGCTGTCTTTGGGGTTGCACAGAGTGGGACACGACAGGGCGACTTCACTTCACTTTTCACTTTCATGCATTGGAGAAGGAAATGGCAACCTACTCCAGTGTTCTTGCCTGGAGAATCTCAGGGACGGTGGAGCCTGGTGGGCTGCTGTCTCTGGGGTCACACAGATGCGGACACGACTGAAGTGACTTAGCAGCAGCAGCAGCCACCTTAAAGAAATTTCCTGCAATTTTGATAGTATGTGTTACATATCCATTCCTAATTCAAACAATAGGAAAAAATACACCAAGTACATAAAAGAGATTGCAGATACAAGATGTTAGGAATAGATTCTGAGGACACAAGAGGAATACTTTTTCTGGAGTTAGAAATCTAATTCATAGATAATAAGCAGAACGCTAGCTAACAGATAATTTTGTTTTCAAATGTATAATTTTGAAACTGAAAATGTGAAAGAGAGACCAGAACCTGGAATAGTTAGAAATGAAGGGTAAAAAAGTAAACTAAATTAAAGCTAATTCCAAAATTTTGAGCCTAGAAGATTAAACTAACTTATCAAATATTATCAAATGATCACCTACTATGTATTAGACATTTTACTAAGTGTTTGAAGATGTTTCAATGAGTAGGATACAAAGGTTATCTTGAAAGAGCTCAGTGCCTAGGTACACCAACTTTAAAAGGATATGAAGAGGGAAGCAACCTAGATGTCCATAGGCAAACAAATGGATAAGAAAGCTGTGGTACATATACACAATGGAATATTACTCAGCTATTTAAAAGAATACATTTGAATCAGTTCTAATGAGATGGATGAAACTGGAACCTATTATACAAAGTGAAGTAAGTCAGAAAGAAAAACACAAATACAGTATATTAACACATATATATGGAATTTAGAAAGATGGTAACAATGACCCTATATGCAAGACAGCAAAAGAGACACAGATATAAAACACAGACTTTTGGACTCTGTGGGAGAAGGTGAGGATGGGATGATTTGAGATATTAGCACTGAAACTGTATATTACCATATGTGAAATAGATGACCAGTGCAAGTTCAATGCATGAAGCAGGGCACACAAAGCCCGTGCACTGGGACAACCCTGAGGGATGGGATGGGGAGGGAGATGGGAGGGGATTTCATGATGGGGGGACATGTATACACCCAAGGCTCGTTCATCTCAATGTATGGGAAAAAACACTACACTATTGTAAAGTAATTAGCCTGCAGTTGAAATAAATAAATGATTTTTTTTAAAAAAAAGGATATGAAGTGACTTATATCAGAGTAGCTGAATGAACAAGAGAGGGGAATGATGATATGTGAGGGTGGGGCTAAGGGTGGTCACCAAAGGCATAAACAAAATAAAATCAGAAAATATTCTCCAAGCCAGGCTTCAGCAATACATGAACCGTGAACTGCCTGATACTCAAGCTGTTTTTAGAAAAGGCAGAGGAACCAGGGATCAAATTGCCAACATCCGCTGGATCATGGACAAAGCAAGAGAGTTCCAGAAAAGCATCTATTTCTGCTTTCTTGACTATGCCAAAGCCTTTGACTGTGTGGATCACAATAAACTGTGGAAAATTCTGAAAGAGATGGGAATACCAGACCACCTAACCTGCCTCTTGAGAAATCTCTATGAAGGTCAGGAAGCAACAGTTAGAACTGGACATGGAACAGACTGGCTCCAAATAGGAAAAGGAGTGTGTCAAGGCTGTATATTGTCACCCTGCTTATTTAACTTCTATGCAGAGTACATCATGAGAAATGCTGGACTGGAAGAAACACAAGCTGGAATCAAGATTGCCGGGAGAAATATCAGTAACCTCAGATATGCAGATGACACCACCCTTATGGCAGAAAGAGAAGAGGAACTAAAAAGCCTCTTGATGAAAGTGAAAGAGCAGAGTGAAAAAGTTGGCTTAAAGCTCAACAGTCAGAAAACGAAGATCATGGCATCCGGTCCCATCACTTCATGGGAAATAGATGGAGAAACAGTGGAAACAGTGTCAGACTTTATTTTTTGGGGCTCCAAAATCACTGCAGATGGTGATTGCAGCCACAAAATTAAAAGACGCTTACTACTTGGAAGAAAAGTGATGACCAACTTCGATAGTACATTCAAAAGTAGAGACAGTACTTTGCTAACTAAGGTCCGTCTAATCAAGGCTATGGTTTTTCCTGTGGTCATGTATGGATGCGAGAGTTGGACTGTGAAGAAAGCTGAGTGCCAAAGAATTGATGCTTTTGAACTGTGGGGTTGGAGAAGACTCTTGAGAGTCCCTTGGACTGCAAGGAGATTCAACCAGTCCATTCGAAGGAGATCAACCCTGGGATTTCTTTGGAAGGAATGATGCTGAAGCTGAAACTCCAGTACTTTGGCCACCTCATGCGAAGAGTTGACTCATTGGAAAAGACTCTGATGCTGGGAAGGATTGAGGGCAGGAGGAGAAGGGGACGACATAGGATGAGATGGCTGGATGGCATCATGGACTCGATGAACATTAGTCTGAGTGAACTCTGGGAGATGGTGATGGAAAGGGAGGCCTGGCACGCTGTGGTTCATGGGGTCCCAAAGTCGGACACGACTGAGCAACTGAACTGAACTGAACTGATGTCTTGAAAGATAAAGAGGACATCAGGATAAGCAAAAGGAAACAATTGATAAGGCAATTAGATGATAGATATAGATAGATAGGTCACTCAATGGTAAAGAATCTGCTTTCCAATGCCAGAGATGCAGGAGATCAGTTAGATCCCTGGGTCAGAAAAAACCTCTGGAGGAGGAAACAGCAACCTGCTCCAGTATTCTTGCCTGGAGAATCCCATGGACAGAAGAACCTGGCAACCTACAGTCCATGGGGTTGCAAACAGTCAAAAAGGACTGAGCAAAAATAGATCGATAAAGAGAAAGATAATGAATGAATAAAATTTCTTATAATTATTATAAGGGCATCTAACAAAAATCAGTGGCAGATAGGACTAGAAAGGTAGTTTATTTGGTTTGTTTTTGTTTTTTTTTAACAGAACTTGGAAGTGGTGTATAATAAAAACCAGAATACCAGTCTTTGCAGTAGAACAAGTAATCAATGAATCAATAATGAGTGCACTATACAGTCAGCAAAAACAAGACTTGGAGCTGACTGTGGCTCAGATCATGAATTCCTTATTGCCAAATTCAGACTTAAATTGAAGAAAGTAGGGAAAACAACTAGACCATTCAGGTATGACCTAAATCAAATTCCTTATGATTATACAGTGTAAGTGAGAAATAGATTTAAGGAGTGCCTGATGAACTATGGATGGAGGTTCGTGACATTGTACAGGAGACAGGGATCAAGAGCATCCCCATGGAAAAGAAATGCAAAAAAGCAAAATGGCTGTCTGGGGAGGCCTTACCAATAGCTGTGAAAAGAAGAGAAGTGAAAAGCAAAGGAGAAAAGGAAAGATATAAGCATCTGAATGCAGAGTTCCAAAGAATATCAAGGAGAGATAAGAAAGCCTTCCTCAGCAATGAAAGCAAAGAAATAGAAGAAAACAACAGAATGAGAATGACTACAGATCTCTTCAAGAAAATTAGAGATAACAAAGGAACATTTCATGCAAAGATGGGCTCGATAAAGGACAGAAATGATAGGGACCTAACAGAAGCAGAAGATATTAAGAAGAAGTGGCAAGAATACACAGAAGAACTGTACAAAAAAGATCTTCATGTCCCGGATAATCCCAATGGTATGATCACTCATCTAGAGCCAGACATCTTGGAATGTGAAGTCAAGTGGGTCTTAGAAAGCATCACTACGAACAAAGCTAGTGGAGGTGATGGAATTCCAGTTGAGCTATTTCAAAGCCTGGAAGATGATGCTATGAAAGTGCTGCACTCAATAGGCCAGCAAATTTGGAAAACTCAGCGGTGGCCACAGGACTGGAAAAGGTCAGTTTTCATTCCAATCCCAAAGAAAGGCAATGCCAAAGAATGCTCAAACTACCTCACAATTGCACTCATCTCATACACTAGTAAAATAATGCTCAAAATTTTCCAAGCCATGCTTCAGCAATATGTGAACTGTGAAATTCCAGATGTTCGAGCTGGTTTTAGAAAAGGCAGAGGAACCAGAGATCAAATTGCCAACATCCGCTGGATCATGGACAAAGCAAGAGAGTTCCAGAAAAGCATCTATTTCTGCTTTCTTGACTATGCCAAAGCCTTTGACTGTGTGGATCACAATAAACTGTGGAAAATTCTGAAAGAGATGGGAATACCACACCACCTGACCTGCCTCTTGAGAAATCTTTATGCAGGTCAGGAAGCAACAGTTAGAACTGGACATGGAACAACAGACTGGTTCCAAATAGGAAAAGGAGTGTGTCAAGGCTGTATATTGTCACCCTGCTTATTTAACTTCTATGCAGAGTACATTATGAGAAATGCTGGGCTAGAAGAAGCTGAAGCTGAAATCAAGATTGCTAGGAGAAATATCAATAACCTCAGATATGCAGATGACATCACCCTTATGGCAGAAAGAGAAGAGGAACTAAAAAGCCTCTTGATGAAAGTGAAAAAGGAGAGTGAAAAAGTTAGCTTAAAGCTCAACATTCAGAAAACGAAGATCATGGCATTTGGTCCCATCATTTCATGGGAAATAGATGAGGAAACAGTGAAAACAGTGTCAGACTTTATTTCGGGGGGCTCCAGAATCACTGCAGTTGGTGATTGCAGCCATGAAATTAAAAGATGCTTACTCCTTGGAAGGAAAGGTATGACCAACCTAGATAGCATATTAAAAGCAGAGACATTTCTTTGCCAACAAATGTCCATCTAGTCAAAGCTATGGTTTTTCTAGTAGTCATGTATGGAGAGTTGGACTGTGAAGAAAGCTGAGCACTGAAGAATTGATGCTTTCGAACTGTGGTGTTGGAGAAGACTCTTGAGAGTCCCTTGGACTGCAAGGAGATCCAACCAGTCCATTCTAAAGGAGATCAGTCCTGGGTGTTCTTTGGAAGGACTGATGCTAAAGCTGAAACTCCAATACTTTGGCCACCTCATGTGAAGAGTTGACTCATAGAAAAAGTCTCTGATGCTGGGAGGAATTGGGGGCAGGAGAAGGGGATGACAGAGGATGAGATGGCTGGATAGCAAAACCAACTCGATGAACAAGAGTTTGGGTGAACTCTGGGAGTTGGTGATGGACAGGGAGGCCTGGTGTGCTGCAGTTTGTGGGGTCGCAAAGAGTTGGACACGACTGAGCAACTGAACTGGACTGATATACTATGGCAGTGGTGTTCAGTAGATTGATGCTACAAGATATGTCAAAAGATTCAGTTTAGTTATTTATTGATAACCAGACACGAAGTGCCCTACAAGTTCAATGATCACTATTATCAATGATATTACTCAGAGTGACAGTAATAATCGTCACTATTTATCAAGTGCTGATATGCTATGCCAAGCATTGAATGCTCAGCACAAATTTAATCCTTATAAGATTCCTATAAAAGGACAGTAAAAGAAATGACACCATTCCTTTGCTGTGCACTGAGAGAACTAAGACTTAAGTTAACTAAATTTGGCCACTTCTCAAAGGCCACATTCTAGGAACAACCAGGAGTGGGGGATAAGGACAGGAGAGGGGTGGGAAGATAAGAGAAATTTAAGAGAAAGATCTTACATTTTCATAGATGATTTTTCCCTTATTAATACTACAAATACAATTTCAGAACACTTTATTGATAATCATTAAAGAAAGTTATTGTAATGATAGATTCCTTAAAAAGCATGCCTTTTAAAAGTTATTTTGCCTTCCTTCCCATTTAGATTGATGATTCCTTCTGGAGTTCATCAAATTTATTAGATTATGTAAAATAAATATAGGAAATGCTTAATAAAATTTCCAAGTGTGATTTTTAAAAACACATTATTAAGAATTGAAGTTCAAAAATATGAAAAAGTACAATCACAAATTATATATCTTCATGAAGTTGGTTAGTAGGGTACCAAATAGACATTTTTAAGCTTTATGATATCCAGAATTCTATGTGTAAACCTTACACTAAAGATTTTTTTAAAAAGAAAGGAGG
This sequence comes from Budorcas taxicolor, assembly GCF_023091745.1. Classification (NCBI taxonomy): domain Eukaryota; kingdom Metazoa; phylum Chordata; class Mammalia; order Artiodactyla; family Bovidae; genus Budorcas; species Budorcas taxicolor. The sequence goes on along the minus strand of NC_068923.1, from coordinate 62,641,359 downwards.
GAGAAGATGAGACATAAAGAGATTAGTGCTTATACAAAAAAAAAAAAAATTTTTTTTTTTTTTTTTTACTTTTAGAAAGTTAACATATAACCTGCTCATCTGAATGGTAATGTTAGGTAGGTAGAATAGGGAAAAGGAGTCCAAAATGGCGGTGGCTAAAAGGCAAGGAAGGGAAAAGCCCAGGAAAATAGAACAAAAGAAGGTCCGAAGACTGGAGTGAGGACCTCAGGTCAAACAAACAACACTCCTGGCTGGCCCCATTTATATAGGACAGGCCCAGGGAGAGATAAACATGTAAAAAGGGGAGCCAAAGCTAGCTCGCTCTCTCTCTCCCGCGCGTTGGGGTGCTCTTCACCTCGTGTCTTTGGGTCAACGTGCCCTCACGGCTCGAAGATGGATTTTCCTGCTATCTTCTAAATAAAATAGAGCTGTAACACTGATTTGTCTAAGAGCTATAACATGGTCCTTTAGAGACCTGAGAGCTATAACATGGTCTATCCAAGACCTGAGAGCTGTGACACGCTGAGGGGGCTTTAATGTCCGTCACTCCCAATCTTTGTTGTGACAAGACAAAGAACCGAGGAACCTACACTCTCGTGACAGTAATCAAAAGCTTGATTACCTTGAGGGAGGGAGGTGAGGGTATAACATTGCTGCTTAACTTGGCATTTTTGGGAGCAGGGGGAGTTAGGTAGGGCCAAACTCCTGGGGGGAAAAATTGTGAAATGGGTGGATGGATCTTTAAGCCTGTCACTTTGATTTCCAGTTACGAATTAACATTCAATACCAAAACAATAATACATATGTTTAAATATGGGTAGAAATAACTTTGTGGTATATGATATACCAGATTAAACTCTATGATTTTACTCAGTCTTATTGGTATTGTACATAAAGCAGTCATTTCAACACATAAAAATGTTTTCCATTCACAAACAACAACAAAAAATGTTGACAGAACAACACTGTCAATATATTTCAATTGCCAGAAAAATATCTTTAAAAAAAATAAATGACAAAAATATTGGCACCTTGAAAGATTTGCAACTTATATAGATATTGGTACATTCTAGAAATGTTGCTGTTTGTTCTAGAAAGCTATTTTGGGCCTAATTTAATGACTATAGATTATAATTAGATTTTCTCATCTTCCTACATTTACCAAATGGTATAAAATTATTGCAGAAATTTAAAAGAAAGGCATTTATGTCCATTCATTTCAGTCATAAAGGGAATCCTTTTGACTACATTTGAAATTTCAACTGTTTATTCAACCATCCCATATGCCAATAATAACATCTTCAAAATTTCATAGCATAAAGTAATTTTCATGTTCTCCACAATGGAGTGTAACAATCTGCTGAGCATTGCCAAGTAGTATGAAAACGAACAAGACCTTTGATTTTCTTGGCTTAAAACCATGTTGCAAAAATATTCTAGAATGACAGATATATATTAGAAAATATATTTGAGCCAGGAATTCAAAATGTTATTTAAGATTTTTTGTGAGACAAATACTATTAGAACATAACATCTATCATGTACTCCATCTTCTAAGTTCTTTTACTAGCCTATAAGTCAATACTTCTCAATGTTTCTGATGATAAACACTAACAATGCACATCGTTACTATATTTAACTTTTAGCTCAATACATCCTGAAATTTTCATATCAGGGGAAATTTTAGATCATAGTCACAGATACAAAAATGCTCACATTTAAGTGTATTTCAACTTAATATAGTATAGCACTGCTTCTTTTTATAGCGTTTATAACATACACTAGCATTACACTAAGTTTCTCAGGTAGAGAGTGTAGGTATCTCCAGTCTCATTCTATAGATGAGGGAATTTAAACCCAAATGATTAAATGACTTCTTTAAGATCACACAACATAAAGTAGCAGTATAAGGATCAAATCAGGTCTCCTGACAATACTGACTTCTTTCTACCACACTGTTCCAGAAAGAAATATATATCTCATTCTATCCCGGAGTTTTTGTGTCAGTAAAGGCATTAGTGCTTTCTTAAAATCAGTTGAGTAAACCAAGTTTTATCAGTCATGGTAACTTATAAAAAGAGAAAGGGATATTGTCACCTTAGTACAAACTCTGGTTTGCTGGATGTCTATGCTAATTTCAATCTGCTTACACCAACTCTTAATGCCTACCTGAAGACATGGAATAAACAGTACTATAGTATCATTGCGTACCCTCGTTCTCATGTGCAGAATAATACAGAAACAGTAGAACTCAGCAGGTGAAGCAATGAGCTGGAAACTTCAGGCTCTGTGAATTCTAATCTTAGTACCTTGGTGACTCATGAGAGCTTAAACACAAGAATTTAACTGGTTAAATCCCATCTGTCGTTAAATTGAGTTTATTTAGCTCAGGAAAAATGGTACATTTTGGGTACTAATTTTATTTGAATGTTCTTCCTCCTTCTCCTATTCTCTAAACAAGTACTAACCTACTGATGACCTAAGAATTCCCTGTTGAGAGATGATTACAGTTAAAATTCCCTAGAGGAATGCTGATATAAATAAGGATTATGTGTGACACAGCTGTCTTATCTCCAGCAGATGGCCTGTGGTTACAGTGCACTGATGATCTGATTGATTTCTCTGATAAATAATTTTGGAAAACAAATGCTTTCTCTGCATGCAGTGCATTTTAAAACCATTCCTGTAAGCAAAGTTGGGATAATGTGCTCTTTGTGTTCTAATCCCTCCTAAAGTGTTATAGCTGCTACAAGGAAATGCAGACCATTGCCACTCTTTCAATAAGAAACGAATGAAAAAACTTTTCCAAAGCTCTAATTTGCATAGCTCATAAAAATATCAGAGAATTTAGATGCAGAAATAAAAGGAGAGAAGAATCCTTTGGGAAGGAAAATTGAGGCAATATCACAAATCCTCACATTTGGGGAGAGAACTGGTGTGTGGGGAGACTGGAGCTAAAATTAAGCATCTAGATGTCAATGATACCTAAAGAAAGCAAGAAGGAGGAACGGGAGTAAGAGAAATTAAACTAAGAAATGTATAAGCAGTGAGTTGAAAGACTGAAAATTTCCATCCCTTTCAGCCTCTAACTCCAAGTCAAACAAAGAGGGCTATGAGGTTAAAAACTCAGTAACAATTCATACTGAGAATGATGTCTGTCATTTTGTGATATTTATCTCTGTATAAAGTTTCTTTAAAAATTTTAATGAGATTATAGAAATTTAAATTAGTAATAGCTTTTAAAACATAAAATAAGATGTAAATAAGTTTTCTTCAGATTTCTTCTGTACATCATGCATGTATACTGTCTTACATTCTTTCTAAAAAGAGCAGGCTGTGTGCAAATCCAAATATTCATTGAGGATTTGTCATAGTGCTTCTTTCTATTCAAGAGAATAACATGGATTTAGTCTTTTTTTTTCCTCTTCATTCCTTCTTTCTTTCTTTCCTTCCTCCTTACCTTCTTTCCTTTAGTCTTTCTTTTTTCATTCCTTCACTCCTATCTTTGTTCCTTTTTTCTATTCATCCAAGAAACATATATTTTGTATGCAAGTGTCAGCATCTTGCGGAGAAGGCAATGGCACCCCGCTCCAGTATTCTTGCCTGGAAAATCCCATGGATGAAAGAGCCTGGAAGGCTGAAGTCCATGGGGTCGCTGAGGGTCAGACACGACTGAGCGACTTCACTTTCACTTTTCACTTTCATGCATTGGAGAAGGAAATGGCAACCCACTCCAGTGTTCTTGCCTGGAGAATCCCAGGGACGGGGGAGCCTGGTGGACTGCTGTCTCTGGTGTTGCACAGAGTCGGATACGACTGAAGTGACTTAGCAGCAGCAGTCAGCATCTTGAGTTTGAATATAAGATGTTATTGTTCCTTCATTTTCCTCTGTAGCTAACAACTTTATCCAGGGAGATTTAGGAACAAGTCAAGAACCATGCTGAGGTTTTGTATCTCTCTGAAGTGAAGTCGCTCAGTCGTGTCCGACTCTTTGCAACACCATGAACTGTAGCCTACTACGTTCCTCCATCCATGGGATTTTTCCAGGCAAGAGTACTGGAGTGGGCTGCCATTTCCTTCTCCAGAGGATCTTCCTGACCCAGGGATTGAACCCAGGTCTCCCGCGCTGTAGGCAGATGCTTTACCATCTGAGCCACCAGGGAAGAATCTTTCTACCCATGGTAATTGCCCCTTAGGACAGAAGAAAGAACATTTTATTTGACAATTTATTCAGTGTTGAAAGAATAAACAAAACTCCTCCATCACACTCCTGGAAGTGCTGTTTGGTGCCTTTCTGAGCTCATCGGTCCAGAGACAAATTATGACATGGGTGTCCTTGATGAAGCTATATTTTAAAATTTGTTAAAATTTTCACATACCAAATTTTGTATAGGAAGTGATGGGCTTAAATCTAGATTACCTGGAACATATCTAAGACTTACTATATATCATAGAAATCTTCCCTTACCATCTATGGGAGTCACTCTAACCCTCTTCTGAATACTTAAAATTAGTATAACAAATTAATAATCCTTAGGCACTATTTCACAATAAACTCTCACTTAATATGTAATATTTTATCTATAGCCAACATAATCACAGATCATTTACTGAAAGTTCCCTCATATGTAACCTCTGACTTACATTAATATTTCAACTTTATTTTTATGCCCAATGACAGATATGCAAAAGTATTTTCATAGACCTCCTTAGGTAGAAGTATAGGAATCATAAATGGTCTCCACAATGCTAAAGAGTGACTTTTCACAAGGTCTCCAAATATAGTCTCTACTCATATAATGTCTAGTGGAGAAGACAGATATATAAAGTATAAATATATTAATAAATATCATTGTAAATTGATTTAACTGGAAAATGGAAAGAGTTCTATCCAAAAATATTATAACATGAGGCCAAATTTAGGTTAAAATTTCTGAGTAGTGATATATAATTATATAAATACTCAACTTGAAGTAGTGATCTTCAAGTTGAGTAGCAATTAGCCAATGAAAACTACTGGCTGAAAGGAAGATACAGGAATTGAGGAAGATTTATTCTTATGGGGGAAAAAGGCTTCTACAAATGTCCTGGTAGACCAAAGAACATTAAAGAAGCTGAAAGTGACCCGTTTCAGTTGAACAGATTGGAGAATGATGTGAGGATTTGAATAGAGAAGCAGAAGCTGAATTAGTATTGAAGGCCCTGTTAAGGAATTACACTTTTTAAATTGCAATTAGTAAGAAACATCTTTGGTACTAATACGGTGCCAATAGGATCCAATAAAGAATGCTGTTTTAAAAATAACATCCTGACTGTCGTGTAAAGATTGAAATAAATGGGGATACATTGTTTTCTCCAGCCAATGTCCAATAAAATTTTCTCTATATGAGTATACCACAAGGAAATACAATAATTACAACCGCATGTTTTTTAAACTAGAAAAAATATACTACCTTTCTCAAAAGAAAAGGAAAGAAGGAAGGCAAGAAATAACGAAGGAAGGAAGGAAAGAAAGAAAGCACAAATAAGTCCATACTGTTGTGCCAGGAATACCATACACGGTAGCCAAGATACGATCAGTTGTTCCCAACTGGAGACAGTTTTGCCATCCAGAAAACATTTCACAATGTCTTGAGACATTTTTTGTATTGTTACATCTTGGGAGAAGAGGGCTAGGACTGGCTATTAGGTAAAAGCCTTGCTGCTGCTGCTGCTGCTGCTGCTAAGTCGCTTCAGTCATGTCCGACTCTGTGCGACCCCATAGACGGCAGCCCACCAGGCTCCCCCGTCCCTGGGATTCTCCAAGCAAGACACTGGAGTGGGTTGCTATTTCCTTCTCCAATGCATGAAAGTGAAGAGTGAAAGTGAAGTCGCTCAGTCATGTCCAACTCTTAGCGACCCCATTGACTGCCGCCTACCAGGCTCCTCTGTCCATGGAATTTTCCAGGCAAGAATACTGGAGTGGGGTGCCATTGCCTTCTCCTGGGTAAAGGCCTTAGGTGTTGCTAAACATTTTAGAATGCACAGCTTCCCACCCTGAACAAATTCTCAGTCTAAAGTATCTGTACTACTGAGGCTGAGAAAGTGTGTGGCTAATCATCAGGGCCATCACTGTATTATTAGTATCTTCCATGTACTCCCTCTTTTGGAAATGTTTCATAGTCATTCAATGTCCAAGAGTGAGCTCAAGGCTGAGGACACCTTCAGTCCTTCCATAGTGAAGTAGATACAGACCTATAATGCAAAGCAGTATTCAGCTTGAATCAGTTATATTGTTGCTGCCAAAATTAAACTCTGATAATCCAAGCAGCTAATATTGAGTCCTAGCTTATAATATAATCAATACCCACATTTGCAGGAAATAAGAATGAGATGAGCTGGCATTCAGGCGGCAAGGAAAATCTTGGGTTAGCTACATCAGATTAGATAGTGATTGACTGGCCTTATGCTGGTGAGAATGAGATATGGAAGAGACCAGATTAGATTTATCATTCAATGAAAAGCATTCAAACCTGTCTGTCTCTCTCTCTTCCTCTATCTCATCCCTCTTTCTCTGTGTTTTAAATATTTGCAATAAAGCACACCTTGTTAATTCCTAACATTTCTAAGGTCTTTAAGATACATTTTAAAATCTAGTATGTAAAAAGTAATTTGTTTTCATTTTGTAAAGGACAGTTAAAAAGTGTATGTGCTCTGCTGGGTCTACAGGTCACAATAACTTGAAATGCCGACTCCATTGTAAAATCCACTGCAGTAGTAAGAGAAGCAATAACAAGGTAATCGCGAGGTTCTCTGTAGTATATTGAAATGACATCTCAACACTACAAAATAGTAAAAACTTCTTTCAGAGACTGCTTGAAAATTTCTTTTAGCCACAAACTAGTTCATAAAGACTTAAACTTAACAAAGAGTAATCAGAAAATACATTTAAACTGCCAAATTCAGAGCCAAAAACAAACTGTTTATACAGAAAATATGTTAAAAAGAGCAATCTTTGCACAACAGCAAGTTCAGACTGCTTAAAAATTACAGAGTTTTCATACCCTGTAGAAACCTTTTCTGAGTAAAAAAGAAATCATTTCTCACCTCTGTACTCAGGGGATAAATATCAAGTTTTTCATTCAGCTTCTTCACCATGAAAAAAACTAGACAAACACATAATTGTTGGTTTATAAACTGGACAGCTTCCAGGGTGAAATCTGAAATTGGCCTTAGACTTGGAAGGCAAGGAAAGACTCAAGAAAGAGGCAGAATCTTCCAGATTGGTAGGTGGCAGCTTTAATAAGAAAGGGAACTTATTTACAAGGCTCATCTTAATTGGCTCCAAGATAAGTAGATCTCCGCACTCACTGGCCAGAATCATGTTAATGTAGAGACCTTAGAGCATTCAGTCATGCTTACCATCCAGATAGTTTCAACAATGCTTTGCTCTCAAGGCTGTGTTCTGAAAAATGAACCCCACTGTGGGAATCATGGGCAGAACATACTTTCCTAAGACTGAGAATGGGGGATGGAGGGAGGAGCCTCCAATCACCTGGGTACAGGTGAAAGGGCAACTGGTGGTCGCATCCTCAGATTATTTATATAATCCTCAGATTATTATATCTTCCAGCGAGTTGGATTTTTATAGTAAAGATGAACATTAAACTGAAGTAATTAGTAGAATCTGAAAATACAATAACTGAATCAACTTGGAAAATTATTCAGTGGATAAGATCACTTGTATCATTCTAGATTCCACATATATGTGTTAATATACTATATCTGTTCTCTTTCTGACTTAATACTTCACTATGTGTGACAGACTCTGGGTCCACCCATGTCTCTACAAATAACCCAGTTTCATTCTTTTTATGATCTTGTTTGCAAAGCAGAAACAGAGACATAAACATAGGGAGGAATTTATGGATACCAAGGGGGAAAGGACAGGGAGCTGGGAATCATGAGCCTGGGATTGATACATATACACTGTTGATACTATGTATAAAATAGATACCTAATGAGAACCTACTATATAGCATCAGTTCAGTCCAGCTCAGTTCAGTTGCTCAGTCATGTCCGACTCTGCGACTCCATGAATCGCAGCACACCAGGCCTCCCTGTCCATCACCAACTCCCAGAGTTCACCCAAATTCAGGTCCATCGAGTCAGTGGTGCCATCCAGCCATCTTATAGCAAACTCTAATTAATGCTCTGTGGTGTCTTGAATGGGAAAGAAATCCAAAAGGGAGAGCATGTATTTGTATGTATGGCTGAATCACTTTGCTATATAGGTAGAAACTAACACAACATTTTAGGAATCCGTGAACTAAAATGGACTGCTGCTGCTGCTAAATCGCTTCAGTCATGTCCGACTCTGTGCGACCCCGTAGATGGCAGCCCACCAGGCTCCCCCATCCCTGGGATTCTCCAGGCAAGAACACTGGAGTGGGTTGCCATTTCCTTCTCCAATTCATGAAAGTGAAAAGTGAAAGTGAAGTAGCTCAGTCGTGTCTGACCCTTCGTGATCCCATTGACTGCAGCCTACCAGGCTCCTCCATCCATGGGATTTTCCAGGCAAGAATACTGGAGTGGGGTGCCATTGCCTTGTCCTGGAATGGACAACTTTAATTCAGATGACCATTATATCTACCATGACCATTATATCTAAGGGCAAGAATCCCTTAGAAGAAATGAAGTAGCCCTCATAGTCAACAAAATGTTACGAAATGCAGTATTTGGTGCAAGCTCAAAAATGACAGAATGATCTCTGTTCGTTTTCAAGGCAAACCATTTAATATCACAGTAATCCAAGACTATGCCCCAACCACTAATGCTGAAGAAGCTGAAGTTGAATGGTTCTTTGATAAACTACAAGACCTTCTAAAACTAATACCATAAAACAATGTCCTTTACTTCACAGGGGACTGGAATGCAAAAGTAGGAAGTCAAGAAATACCTGGAGTAACAGGCAAAATTGGCCTTGGAGTACAAAATGAAGTAGGGCAAAGGCTAACAGAAGTTTGCCAAGAGAACACACTGGCCATAGCAAAGACCCTTTCCAACCACACAGGAGAAGATTCTACACATGGACATCACCAGATGGTCAATACCAAAATCAGATTGATTATATTCTTTGCAGCTGAAGATGGAGAAGCTCTATACAGTCAGCAAAAATAAGACCAGGACCTGACTGTGGCTTGGATCATGAACTCTTAATTGCCAAATTCAGACTTAAATTGAAGTAGGGAAAAACCACTAGACCATTCAGGTGTGATCTAAATCAAATCCCTTATGATTATACAGTGGAAGTGACAAGTAGATTCAAGGGATTACATCTGACAGACAGAGTCCCTGATGAACTATGTCATTGTATAGGAGACAGTGATCAAGAGAATTCCCAAGAAAAAGAAATGCAAAAAGGCAAAATGGTTGTCTGAGGAGGCCTTACAAATAGCTGAGAAAAGAAGAGAAACTAAAGGCAAAGGAGAAAAGGAAAGATATACCCATTTGAACGTAGAGTTCCAAACAAAAGCAAGGAAAGATAAGAAAGCCTTCCTCGGCGATCAATGCACAGAAATAGAGGAAAACAATAGAATGAGAAAGACTAGAGATCTCTTCAAGAAAATTACAGATACCAAGGAAACATTTTGTGCACAGGTGGGGACAAAAATGAACAGAAATGATATGGACATAAAAGAAGCAGAAGATATCAGGAACAGGTGGCAAGAATACACAGAAAAACTATACGGAAAGATCTTCATGAACCAGATAACCAGGATGGTGTGGTCATTCACCTAGAGCCAGACATCCCGGAATGCGAAGTCAAGTGGGTCTTCGGAGGCATCACTACAAACAAACCTAGTGGAGTTGATGGAATTCCATCTGAGATTTTTCAAGTCCTAAAAGATGGTGCTGTGCAAGTGCTGCACTAAATATTCCAGCAAATTTGGAAAATTCAGCAGTGGCCAAAGGACTGGAAAAGGTCCGTTTTCATTCTGATCCCAAAGAAAGACAATGTGGAAAAATGTTCAAACTACTGCACAATTGCTCACAGGCTAGCAAACTAATACTCAAAATTCTCCATACGAGGCTTCAACAGTAGTAAACTGAAAATTTCCAGATGTTCAAGCTGGATTTAGAAAAGGCAGACAAACCAGAGATCAAATTACCAACATCTGTTGGATCATAGAAAAAGCAAGAGAGTTCCAGAAAAATATCTACTTCTGCTTTATTGACTATGTCAAAGCCTTTGACTATGTGGATCACAACAATCTGTGGAAAATTCTGAGAGAGATGGGAATACCAGACCACCTTACATACCTCCTGAGAAATCTGTATGCAGGTCAAGAATCAACAGTTAAAACCATAAATGGAAAAATGCTGCTGCTGCTCCTAAGTTGCTTCAGTCGTGTCCAACTCTGTGAGACCCCACAGACGGCAGCCCACCAGACTCTGCCATCCCTGGGATTCTCCAGGCAAGAGTACTGGAGTGGGTTGCCATTTCCTTCTCCAATGCATGAAAGTGAAAAGAGAAAGTGAAGTTGCTCAGTCGTTTCTGACTCTTAGCGACGCCATGGACTGCAGCCTACCAGGCTCCTCCGTCCATGGGATTTTCCAGGCAAGAGTACTGGAGTGGGGTGCCATTGCCTTCTCTGATGAAAAAATGGACTAGTTCCAAATTGGGAAAGGAGTATGTCAAGGCTGTATATTGTCCCCTGCTTATTTAACTTATGTGCAGAGTACATCATGCAAAATGTTGGGCTGGATGAAGGAAAAACTAAAATAAAGATTGCCAGGAGAAATATCAATAACCTCAGATATGGAAATGACACCACCCTTATGGCAGAATGTGAAGAGGAACTAAAGAGCCTCTTGATGAAGGCTGAAGAGGAGAGTGAAAAAGCTGGCTTAAAACTCAACATTCAAACAACTAATATCATGGCATATGGTCCCATAACTTCATGGCAAATTTATGAAAAACAATGGAAATAGTGACAGATTTTATATTTTTGGGCTCCAAAATCAGTGCAGATGGTGACTGTAGCCATGAAATTAAAAGACGGTTGCTCTTTGGAAGAAAATCTATGACCCACCTAGACAGCATATTAAAAGGCAGAGAGATTACTTTGCCAACAAAGGTCCATTTAGTCAAGGCTACAGTTTTTCCAGTAGTCCTGTATGGATGTGAGAGTTGGACCATAAAGAAAATGAGCACTGAAGAGTTGATGCTTTTGAACTGTGGTGTTGGAGAAGACTCTTGAGCATCCCTTGGACTGCAGGGAGATCCAACTGGTCAATCCTAAAGGAAATCAGTCCTGAATCTTTATTGCAAGGACTGATGCTGAAGCTCCAATACTTTGGCCATCTGATGCAAAGAACTGACTCATTTGAAAAGACCCTGATGCTTGAATGGAAGGAGGAGAAGGGTGCAACAGTGGATGAGATAGTTGGATGGCATCACTGACTCGATGGACACAAGTTTGTGCAGGCTACAGGAGTTGGTGACAGACAGGGAGGCCTGGCATGCTGCAGTCCATGGGGTCGCAAAGCATGGACATGACTCAACCACTGAACTGAACTTAACTGAACACAATATTGTAAAGCAACTATACTCCAATAAAAGTTAATATTAGAACTCAAATAGTGCTTATAACTTAGTTTTTATCATTTAAAATTCTGTGAAACATGATTCTACATCCAAATTAGCTATTGTACAACTTAAAGGCACATTACAAAAGATAAAATGTTACATATAAAAACTGAAATATTTTACACACACAAATATGTGGGGTGTTTTTTTTAATAATTCAGTTCAGTTCAGTTCAGTTCAGTTGCTCAGTCGTGTCCAACTCTTTGCGACCCCGTGAACTGCAGTACGCCAGGCCTCCCTGTCCATCACCAACACCCGGAGTTCACCCAAACTCACATGCATCGAGTCGGTGATGCCACCCAGGCATCTCATCCTCGGTCGTCCCCTTCTCCTCCTGTCCCCAATCCCTCCCAGCATCAGGGTCTTTTCCAGTGAGTCAACTCTTCGCATGATGTGGCCAAAGTATTGGAGTTTCAGCTTTAGCATCAGTCCTTCCAATGAACACCCAAGACTGGTCTCCTTTAGGATGTACTGGTTAGATCTCCTTGCAGTTTGAGGAACTCACAAGAGTCTTCTCCAACACCACAGTTCAAAAGCATCAGTTCTTAGGCACTCTGCTTTCTTCACACTCCAACTCTCACATCCATACGCGACCACTGGAAAAACCATAGGCTTGACTAGATGGACCTTTGTTGGCAAAGTAATATCTCTGCTTTTTAATATGCTGTCTAAGTTGGTTATAACTTTCCTTCCAAGGAGTATGTGTCTTTTAAGTTCATGGATGCAATCAGCATCTGCAGTGATTTTGGAGCCCCCCAAAATAAAGTCAGCCACTGCTCACTTTCTGCTATAAGGGTAGTGTTATCTGCATATCTGAGGTTATTGATATTTCTCCTGGCAATCTTGATTCCGGCTTCTGCTTCTTCGAGCCCAGCGTTTCTCATGATGTACTCTGCATATAAGTTAAATAAGCAGGGTGACAATATACAGCCTTGACGTACTCCTTTTCCTATTTGGAACCAGTGTGTTGTTCCATTTCCAGTTCTAACTGTTGCTTCCTGACCTGAATATAGGCTTCTCAAGAGGCAGGCCTCAGGTAGTCAGGTATTTCCATCTCTTTCAGAATTTTCCACAATTGATTGTGATCCACACAGTCAAAGGCTTTGGCATAGTCAATAAAGCAGAAATAGATGTTTTTCTGGAACTTTCTTGCTTTTTCGATGATCCAGCAGATGTTGGCAATTTGATCTCTGGTTCCTCTGCCTTTTCTAAAACCAGCTTGAACATCTGGAAGTTCATGGTTCACATATTGCTGAAGCCTGGCTTGGAGAATTTTGAGCATTATTTTACTAGCATGTGAGATGAGTGCAATTGTGAGGTAGTTTGACCATTCTTTGGCATTGTCTTTCTTTGGGATTGAAATGAAAACTGACCTTTTCCAGTCCTGTGGCCACTGCTGAGTTTTCCAAATTTGCTGGCCTATTGAGTGCAGCACTTTCACAGCATCATCTTTCAGGATTTGAAATAGCTGGAATTCCATCACCTGCACTAGCTTTGCTCGTAGTGATGTTTTCTAAGTACCACTTGACTTCACATTCCAGGATGTCTGGCTCTAGGTGAGTGATCACACCATCGTGATTATCTTGATCATGAAGATCTTTTTTGTACAGTTCTGTGTGTCCTTGCCACCTCTTCTTAATATCTTCTGGTTCCATTAGGTCCATACCATTTCTATCCTTTATCGAGCCCATGTTTGCATGAAATGTTCCCTTGGCATCTGTAATTTTCTTGAAGAGATCTGTAGTCTTTCCCAATCTGTTGTTTTCTTCTATTTCTTTGCATTGATCGCTGAGGAAGGCTTTCTTATCTCTTCTTGCTATTCTTTGGAACTCTGCATTCAAAGGAGAATATCTTTCCTTTTCTCCTTTGCTTTTCACTTCTCTTCTTTTCACAGCTATTTATAAGGCCTCCTCATACAGCCATTGTGCTTTTTTGCATTTCTTTTCCATGAGGATGCTCTTGATCCTTGTCTCCTATACAATGTCATGAGCCTCTGTCCATAGTTCATCAGACACTCTGTGTATCAGATCTAGTCCCTTAAATCTATTTCTCACTTCCATTGTATAATCATAAGGGATTTGATTTAGGTCATTCCTGAATGGTCTAATGATTTTCCCTACTTTCTTCAATTTAAGTCTGAATTTGGCAAGAAGGAGTTCATGATCTGAGCCACAGTCAGCTCCTGGTCTTGTTTTTGCTGACTGTATAGAGCTTCTCCATCCTTGGCTGCAAAGAATATAATCAATCTAATTTCAGTGTTGACCGTCTGGTGATGTTCATGTGTAGAGTCACCTGTTATGTTGTTGGAAGAGGGTGTTTGCTATGACCAGTGTGTTCTCTTGGCAAAACTCTATTAGTCTTTGCCCTGCTTCCTTCCATATTCCAAGGCCAAATTTGCCTGTTACTCCAGGTGTTTCTTGACTTCCTATTTTTGTATTCCAGTCCCCTATAATGAAAAGGACATCTTTTTTGGGTGTTAGTTCTAAAAGGTCTTGTAGGTCTTCATAGAACCGTTCAGTTTCTTCATTGTTGCTGGTTGGGACATAGGCTTCAATTACCGTGATATTGAATGGTTTGCCTTGGAAACGAACAGAGATCACTCTGTCATTTTGAGATTGCATCCAAGTACTGCATTTCAGATTCTTTTGTTGACCATGATGGCTACTCCATTTCTTATAAGGGATTCCTGCCCACAGTAGTAGATATAATGGTCATCTGAGTTAAATTCATCCATTCCAGTCCATTTTAGTTCCTGATTCCTAGAATGTTGATGTTCACTCTTGCCATCTCCTGTTTGACCACTTCCAATTTGCCTTGATTCATGGACCTAACATTCCAGGTTCCTATGCAATATGGCTCTTTACAGCATCGGACCTTGCTTCTATCACCAGTCACATCCACAACTGGGTATTGTTTTTACTTTGGCTCCATCCCTTCATTCTTTCTGAAGTTATTTCTTAACTGATCTCCTGTAGCATATTGGGCACCTAATAATTAAATAATTTTAAATAATTAGTATTTCTAAATAACCAACCTATGGTGTCTCTAAAAGATTTTTCATAAGTATGTAAATGTGAGAGCAAAACAAAAGCTTAAAATGTAAATTTCACTAACTTGAAATAGTTATTTATATAGGTATTTCTTGATGTCTTAACTTTTTTTACCCACACTATCTTTATTTGTGTCAGCACTTTTCTACCATCTATTTGTTAAATGTTTAAGTGTGATCATGTAATAATACCTTTACTTCTTTCATATCTGTTTCATTAGCTTGATTGTTTTTATGAAGAATGGAGCCTGTCATTCATTTTAGCTTCCAAAGGTCTTCTGATAACAGTGAATGATTAGTAAACGTTGGCTAACTTGCCTTCCTACTCTGGCAGACACTTCATTTTGCCATCCTGAATCAACTCATCATCTATTTGCACCCTGCCATTGTTCCAGACACAACATAATTATGTCTATAGATTCCTTTGATCTCTGACTTGAATCTGAGTTTGGACAATAGGAGACAGCAATAGAGATTGGAGGGAAAGAGGAGAGTGAGATCTGGGTATTGATTCCTCTGACCCTCTCCCTGCCTAAAGATCTTTCTCCTGCCCAGTTGTGCCCCTCATATCGCTATTGTTTGGGGGTATAGTAACCATCTCCTTTCCTTGCCCCTTCAGGTATAGGGGCAGACATGGTTCCCCAGTATTACTAGCCAATAGCTTTTGCATTCTCCACAGTAAATATACCTTATATTTTTCTAAGGGAAGCAGGATATGGAAATCTGTAAATAACTTACATTACTAACCAAACTAGAATTATAGTACAAGTCATCTAGTAAACATGTAATTTTATGTTTACCCAGTGACCATTAAAGTAGAAGTTTTATCAGCACATGTTCAACTAATATTGAAAGTCAGTTTTAATTTATAAAGCTGTATTGAATTAAATTATGTCATTAATACATGGAAAACAGCTCAGATTATAATTCTGGTATGCTTTCAAGTTTCTGTTTTATTTTCTGGTAAAACAAACAAACAAAAAATACAGAATATAATGAGCCCAGCTTACACTCAGTACAATAACCTAAAACATAACTTTCTATACATGCCCTCATGCAGATACTTTGTCCTAATTAAGTGGAAACTAGTGTTGCTTCCTCTAGTTTTGCATATAGTCTAATAATTTCCCATTATAGACATTATCAAGAATCTTAGATAACAATGGCATGAATCAGATGCACACACATTATGTTTCAGTTCATAAGCAAATCAAGCACAATTTTTAGGTTATGCCTTTAATAGAGGAAAAAATTTTTGAATAATATTTTTGTTCAGCATTCATGTCAATCTGAGAAGTGATGCATACCAAAGAAGTTTGATTAATGCTTTTCAGTTCTTTATCATGCAGTGGTTAAAAACAGATTTGGAATCAACTGGACTAGAGTATCAAATGCTTTGCTTTCCAAAATCAGTTAGATAGTAGCAAGTGAATTAATTCACCTCTCCCACCCACAATTTTGTCATCAGTAGAATGAAAATAAACATGATTATTTCACAGATATAAGAATTGCACATGTGCTTGTGTGTGCTCAGTCATGTCTGACTCTTCGCAACTCCATGAACTGCAGCATGCCAGGCTTCACTGTCCATCACCAAGCCTGGAGCCTGCACAAACTCATGTCTATTGAGTTGGTGATGCCATCAAGCCATCTCATCCTGTCATCCCCTTCTCCTCCTGCCCCCAATCCCTCCCAGCATCAGAGTCTTTTCCAATGAGTCAGTTCTTCACATCAAGTGGCCAAAGTATTGGAGTTTCAGCTTCAGCTTCAGTCCTTTCAATGAATATTCAGGACTGATTTCCTTTAGAATGGACTGGTTGGATCTCCTTGCAGTCCAAGAGACTCTCAAGAGTCTTCTCCAACACCACAGTTCAAAAACATCAATGGTTTGGTGCTCAGCTTTCTTTATAGTCCAGCTCTCACGTCCACACATGACTGTTGGAAGACCATAAACTTTGACTAGATAGACCTTTGTTGGCAAAATAATGTCTCTGCTTTTTAATATGTTTTCTATTTTGGTCATAGCTTTTTTTTCCCAAGAAGCAAGTGTCTTTTAATTTCATGGCTGCAGTCACCATCTGCAGTGTTTTTGGAGCCCCAAAAGATAAAGTCGCGAACTGTTTCCATTACACAGTTCCATGGACTGTATCGCACCAGTCTCCTCTGTCCATGGGGTTTCCCAGGCAACAATACTGAAGTGGGTTGCCATTTCCTCTTCCAGGGAGTCTTCCTGACCCAAGAATCTAAACTTTGTCTCTTGTGTCGCCTGCATTGGCACGCGGATTCTTTACCGTACCACCACCTGAGAAGCCCGTTGATGTAAAATTTATTTGAGATAATGTATGAATTAAATGCTCAGAGCAGTTATTGGCACAATTGGCTTTTGGTTTTTATGTAGGCTTTTACAACTTGTCACAGATTAGCTTGATTGCTGCCTTCTCCATATATGGAAGCTTACTCTCACAGTTTCAAAAAAATACAGCTTCCCTCAGGCTTTCCCACTCTTAGGTCTTGCCAAATTAAGGGAAAATTAAAATGAAAGATATACAAAAAAGCCCCTCTTTAGGATTCTTTAGCATTACAGATTCTAGGGACTTTAAATTTTTCCAAATTACTTTTCAATATTCACTTTATGTTTTCACTTTGAAAACATGCATTAAGCTCTAGTATTCTAAAAATTCTAAGGGGCTTCCTTGATAGTCCAGTCTTTAAGACTTTGCCTTGCAATACAGGGGATGCAGGTTCAATCCACGGGCATGAACTAAAATCCTACATATCACGTGGCATGGCCAAAAAATAAGTAAATAATACTTGTATCTACCCGTAAAGCTACAGAAAAAGAAGAAATTAACACGTATTGTCCCAGAGGCTGGTCTTTCTAGGCGATATTTGCAATACTTAAGACCTTTTTACTTTGTTTCCTTACCTCCTCTCCATCTCTATTCTATAAAAGAAGCTAGCATCCAGACCTGGACAAAATAGATATTTTGAGACATTAGTCTGTCAGCTTCTCAGCCTGCCAACTTTCCAAATAAAGTCATTATTTCTTGCCTTAAAAAAAAATTCTAACCTGGCAACAAATTTATTTTTATTATATTTATTTATTTTCTATTGAAGTATAGCTGATTTATAATACTGTATTAATTTATGCTATATAGCAAAATGATTCAGTTATATACATATGTGCACACACACATAATTTATACACACACACACACACACACACACACATTTGGGGCTTCCCTGGTGGCTCAGTGGTAAAGCATCTGCCTGCCAGTGCAGGAGATTGGAGTTTGATCCCTGGTTTGGGAAGATCCCTGGAGAAGAAAATGGCAACTTACCCCAGTATTCTTGCCTGGAATATTCCATGGACAGAGGAGCCTGGGGCTACAGTCCATTGGTTTGCACAGAGTCAGACATGACTTAGTGACTGAACAACTATGTGTATATATATATATATGTATGTGTGTGTGTGTGTGTGTGTGTGTGTGTGTGTGTGTGTGCATGCATGCTAAGTTGCTTCATTCATATCGACTCTGTGCACTGCTATGGACTGTAGGCCACAAGGCTTCTCTGTCCATGGAATTCTCCAGACAAAATTACTGGAGTGGTTTGCTATGCCCTCCTTCAGGGGAGCTTCCTGACCCAGTGATCAAACTCATGTCTCTTACGTGTGTGTGTGTGTGTGTGTGTGTGTACATTTTAATATTCTTTTTCATTGTGGTTTATCACAGGTATTGAATATAGTTCCCTGTGCTGTACAGTAGAACCTTGTTGTTTATCTATTCCATATAAAGTAGTTTGCATATGTATCTGCTAGTCTCAAATCCCAATTCAGTCCCCCCCATGACTCTCCCCTTTGACAATCACAAGTCTATTCTCTGTGTCTGTGAGTCTGTTTCTATTTCACAGCTTCATTTTTGTCATATTTTAGATTCCACGTATAAGTGATACCACATGGTATTTGTCTATCTCTTTCTGACTTACTTCATTTCATGTAATAATCTCTAAGTTCATCCACGTTGCTGCAAATGACAGTATTTTATTCTTTTTAATGTATGTGGTATACAATACTATGTAGTATTCCATTGCATGTATATACCACATCCTCTTTATCCATTCCTCTTTTGATGGATATTTAGGTTGTTCCATGTCCTGGCTATTGTAAACAATGCTTCAATAAGCATTAGGGTGCATGTATCTTTTCAAATTTTAGGTTTTTTCCAGGTATATGCCCAGGAGTAGGATTGTCTGATCATAAGGCAATTCTATTTTTTTAGTGTTTTGTGGAAGGTCTGCACTGTTTTCCATAGTGGTGTACCAACTTAATTCCAACCAACAGTGTAGGAGGGTTCCCTTTTCTCCACACCCTCTTAAGCATTTGTTATTTGTAGACTTTTTCATGATGGCCATTCTGATCATTGTGTGGTGGTACTCACTGTGATTTTGATTTGCATTTCTCTAATAATTAGCACGAGAAGGGGATGACAGAGGATGAGATGTTGGATGGCATCACCAACTCAATGGACATGAATTTGAGCAAGCTTTGGGAGTTAGTGATGGACAAGGAAGCCTGGTGTACTGCAGTTCATGGGGTCAAAAAGAGTCAGACACAATTGAGCCACTGAACTGAACTGATGTGAATACTTAGTAATGTTGAGCATCTTTTTATGAGCTCATTGACCATCTGTGTGTCTTCTTTGGAAAAATGTCTATTTAGGTTTTCTGCCCATTGTTTGATTTGTTTGTTTGTTTTTTGGTATTATTGAGTTGTATAAACTATTTGTTTATTTTGAAAATTAAGCCCTTGTCAGTTGCATCATTTGCTAATATTTTCGCCCAGTCTGTAGATTGTCTTTTCATTTTGTTTGTGGTTTCTTTTGTGTACAGAAGCTTGTAAATTTGATTAGGTTCCATTTGTTTAGCAAATTGATTTTTAAAAGTATGAACCAACATCAGTAAAGGATAAGGAAAAGGAGGATACAAAACTAAATTTTAAGAGCTAAAAAGAAGATGGAGTAGGAAAAGGCAACCCATTCCAATATTCTTGCTGGAAATTTTAATGAACATAGGAGCATGGTGGGCTACAGTCCATGAGGTAGCAAAGATTTGGACATGACTGAGCACAGCACACCAAAAGTAGATAGATGGGTAGTGACTCAGTATAGGATCAAAGGATTTGATTCCTTATCTAGCAGTGAAATCAAGAAATTACCTGATTTAAGTTGAAGGGGCTCCTAAAGGCTCAGAAGTCAATGGCACCAACTCTTTCTAGAAGCAATAGTGAAGGGGTGACCAAAAAATAGGTGGACTATTTAAATGTCTCTTTATAAAGTAATTATACACCAACTCTGCATAGCTATAGACTGTCAATCTTCCATCATGAGGTAAGACCCAAAGTTCAGTGTCTAGATACTGTAAAACAAAAGTTCTCTGGGTTTTAGGTGTTGGAGTATTAAATTGAAAATTAAAAGATTGAAATAAATTTCACTACTAAATATTAAGGCTTCTAAATTCCTCCCCTCATTTATCTCCTGAAACGTTGGCAGTTGTCCTTCCAAGTAGAAGATTGATAGTCTTTTGTGAATAATCTGACAAGTTAAAGGAAGGGAATTGGGGGAAAAAATGTACCACCACAAAAGCCCCAAGTTATCCTTCAGAAAAGCTCAAAGTCCTTCCAGGCACATAGTTTCCAATCAGCTTATATACATCTCATCTTAAACATAAATAGACAATGGAGGACTGCCAAATATGAAGCATTTCATATGAAAGAGAGAAACCAAAATAAATAAACAAAAGAAATTTGGAGAAAACATAAATAATGCAAAATAAAGACGTTACAGAAACCCTAGTATTAAATATCTCAGAAATATAAGACTGGATGCATGAAATAACAATAAAATGGTATTATGAAGCAATGTGCAGAAACTTTTTTTTTTTTTTAACAAAGAGAGTTCTGTACAATAAAAACTCTTAGCTTCCCTGGTGGCTCAGAGGTTAAAGCATCTGCCTGCAATGTGGGAGACCTGGGTTCAATCCCTGGGTCAGGAAGATCCCTGGAGAAGGAAATGGCAACCCACTCCAGTATTCTTGCCTGGAGAATCCCATGGAAGGAAGAGCCTGGTGGGCTACCGTCCACGAGGTTGCAAAGAGTCAGACACGACTGAGCAACTTCACTTTCAATTTCACTTAGGAAATCTTCCAGAAATTACAAAATAGAAAATAGCAATGGAAGAAAGGAGGATAATTTAAAAAGAAGAGAAACAGAGGACCAGTCTATGAGAATAAAATTGATACATAACTGGAGTAATTGAAAGAGAAAATAGAAAATGGGATGTGATCAAGTAAATATTACCAGAAATGAATCAAAAAGAAAGGAGCATAATGTACGTTTGTCCCATTAACATTAACTTTGATCACTTGGTGAACATGGAATACATGAGATTTTTCCATTGTAAAGTTTCTCCCTTCTAATTAATTTGCTTTAGCATCCACTGAAATTCTTGAATATATCAATCATTACTTTGAAGAGTGACAAGTGAAGAGTTTTTGAGGTTCATCTTTTCTTCTGTATCTATTAGTTGGCATGGGACAAGTATTTATCTTTTTTTTTCTTCCATATCTCTATCAGTATTGTCCTAGGGATTCCCACTTCATTCATTGAGTTATAACCCATTCTATCCTTATTGACTTTAATACTCAAATTGGTCAGTGGAAGCTCCTTTAATAATGCTTATGCATCTTTTTGATATGTATACTTTTTTCAGTAATTTCCATTTTTTTAGTACTTCTCATCTAGCATGTAAAGATGTTCCACACCATTCTGTCCTCATACTTCATTTCAGACATCAACTCATCCATTTGTCGAATGACCTCTGATTCTTTTCATCAGAGAGCGGCAGAAATAATCAACATTGGGCCAGAATGCTTGTTTCTGGCTGGGGAGATTACTGATTCCAGGCTTTGTCAGCAGAAATATCTATATACAGCTGATGTAAAATATTTTCTTATTTAGACCAACAGGTCTAAATGTTTTAACATTTATATTAATAACGCAACTTCTGGTTTGGACATGGATTATTTATAAATGTTTTAAATTCACAACATATTTTTTAAAGTTAGATTTGTTACTGATTTTTAATTTAACTCAATTGTGTCCCAGAAGTATAATCTGACTGAATCAATGTTTGGCACTTTTTGAAATTTAGGCTGGAAGGCACATGTAGTGCAAATTCGAATCCCAGAACCCAAGAGAAGAAAATCTAGTGCCTTCATTTTCTCAAAAGGAACTTAAAATTTTTTACTCAGATTTTAGGCCATGACAAACAAGATTTTTCCTAGTGTCATTACATGAGTGTAATTTTTTTTTCCTTTTTCATTTAGATGTTCACCTTTTAATTGTCCTGTTTTTGTACTGTGCCTCTTTGCAGTGGTCTCATACCACCTCGCACTTTGTGTGCCCAATTGCTTGTTTCTCTGTCTTGCAAGGACGTAAAAATCAAGTCAAAGAGAGATTAGCCCAGGACTCAGAGACTGAGATGTCAATTTAGGCATTCCTTGCTCTGCCTTTGGCTTCTTTCATATTTATGCTCTTGGATCTTTATATTTGTTCATAGCATAACATGTCATATCATGGCATATTCAGTAATCCACCAATTGGTAAATGTTTAACAACCAGGTAGGCAGAAGAAGTTATCAGTCCTGATTTACACACACAATAGGCGTAAATAACTTCTGTGCTCTAAAAGATTTGTTACTGTCAGCATCACCAGTTCCAAGATGCCAACATGATATCATTGATGCTGTTTGGGAAAGCACAGTATGCTATTTTGTCCTAAATATAGATCTTTAATCCCTTAAAAATAAGCTGATCATTTACTAAAGGAAAACATTTTTCCCACATATTAAAGAATCATTTTCCTCTAAAGAAATGAACACCCTGAATTATACAAAATAAAGAGAATTGGAAGATTGCTTTTTTCTGAAATAATTTAATCTGTTCCCGAAATATATAGAATTAACCCAGCTCAATCCATTCAAATCACAACACAGATAATTGTCTCTTTAAAGGAAAGCCCTGCTTTAGATACTTAATGACTTCTCTGAATACATTCAGTACTTCAAAGATAAAGAAAGAAATTGTCTTTCTTTGTTTGCTAAGTAACTTCCAAAACTAAAATAATGTATTTTTTATTAAGGTACATTTAACCAATTAAAATATTAAATTATCTGTTTTAAGAAGTATTTTGCACTAAACTATTAAATGTTTCCCATTTTTCCCTTTCACAAACTGTATACTGCATCCACACCCTTTGATACACCTCTGAAATACACATGACTTCTACTCACACAATCTCTTCCTCTTGAAATTTTCATCTCCATCACCTGCTTCTCCTTTGAGTCAATCACAAAGTTTTCTGCAAAGTTCCCATATATGAGATATGTCATTTAATCAATGGAGCAAGTATAATCACTCTCACTTTTCTACAAACTATATTCATTTATCACATGTGATGCTGTATTTATTGACTTTATTTTTCAGTGATTCTTAATTTGTAGCACCTAGACACAAAGTATCAGCACCACCTAGTTACTTGTTAGAAATGTAAACTTTTAAGAATCTACCCCGAGTTACTGAATTTGGCAAAAAGGAGTTCATGATCTGAGCCACAGTAAGCTCCCAATCTTGTTTTTGCAGACTGTATAGAACTTCTTCATTTTTGGCTGCAAAAGAATATAATCAATCTGCTTACGGTATTGGCCATCTGGTGATGCCCATGTGTAGAGTCGTCTCTTGTGTTGTTGGAAGAGGGTGTTTGCTATGACCAATGCGTGCTCATGGCAAACCTCTATTAGCCTTTGCCTGGCTCCATTCTGTACTCTGAAGCCAAATTTGCCTGTTACGCCAGGTATTTCTTGACTTCCTACTTTTGTATTCCAGTCCCCTATAATGAAAAGGACATCTTTTTGGGGTGTTAGTTCCAGAAAATCTTATAGGTCCTCATCAGTTCAGTTCAGTTCAGTCACTCAGCCATGTCTGACTCTTTCTGACCCCATGAGTCACAGCATGCCAGGCCTCCCTGTCCATCACCAACTCCCGGAGTTCACACAGACTCGCATCCATCGAGTCAGTGATGCCATCCAGCCATCTCATCCTCAGTCGTTCCCTTCTCCTCCTGCCCCCAATCCCTCCCAGCATCAGAGTCTTTTCTTTTTTTTTTTTTTAACTTTTTATTTTTACTTTATTTTACTTTATAATACTGTATTGGTTTTGCCATACATTGACATGAATCCACCACGGGTGTACATGCGATGAGTCAACTCTTTGCATGAAGTGGCTAAAGTATTGGAGTTTCAGCCTCAGCATCAGTCCTTCCAATGAACACCCAGGACTGGTCTCCTTTAGGATGGACTGGTTGGATCTCCTTGCAGTTCAAGGGACTCTCAAGAGTCTTCTCCAACACCACAATTCAACAGCATCAATTCTTTGGCACTCAGCTTTCTTCACAGTCCAACTCTCACATCCATACATAACCACTGGAAAAACCATAGCCTTGACTAGACAGACCTTAGTCGGCAAAGTAATGTCTCTGCTTTTGAATATACTATCTAGGTTGGTCATAACTTTTCTTCCAAGGAGTAAGCGTCTTTTAATTTCATGGCTGCAGTCACCATCTGCAGTGATTTTGGAGCCCAAAAATATAAAATCTGACACTGTTTCCACTATTTCCTCATCTATTTCCCATGAAGTGATGGGACCAGATGCCATGATCTTTGTTTTCTGAATGTTGAGCTTTAAGCCAACTTTTTCACTCTCCTCTTTCACTTTCATCAAGAGGCTTTTTAGTTCCTCTTCATTTTCTGCCATAAGGGTGGTGTCATCTGCATATCTGAGGGTATTGATATTTCTCCCAGCAATCTTGATTCCAGCTTGTGTTTCTTCCAGTCCAGAGTTTCTCATGATGTACTCTGCATATAAGTTAAATAAGCAGGGTGACAATATACAGCCTTGGCATACTCCTTTTCCTATTTGGAACCAGTCTGTTGTTCCATGTCCAGTTCTAACTGTTGCTTCCTGACCTGCATACAGATTTCTCAAGAGGCAGGTCAGGTGGTCTGGTATTCCCATCTCGTTCAGAATTTTCCACAGTTTATTGTGATCTGCACAGTCAAAGGCTTTGGCATAGTCAATAAAGCAGAAATAGATGTTTTTCTGGAACTCTCGCTTTTTCCAAGATCCAGAGGATGTTGGCAATTTGATCTCTGCCTTTTCTAAAACCAGCTTGAACATCTGGAAGTTCATGGTTCATGTATTGCTGAAGCCTGGCTTGGAGAATTTTGAGCATTACTTTGCTAGTGTGTGAGATGAGTGCAATTGTGGAGTAGTTTGAACATTCTTTGGCATTGCCTTTCTTTGGGATTGGAATGCAAACTGACCTTTTCCAGTCCTGTGGCCACTGCTGAGTTTTCCAAATTTGCTGGCGTATTGAGTGCAGCACTTTCACAGCATCATCTTTCAGGATTTGAAATAGCTCCACTGGAATTCCATAACCTCCACTAGCTTTGCTCGTAGTGATGTTTTCTAAGGCCCACTTGACTTCACATTCCAGAATATCTGGCTCTAGACGAGTGATCACACCATCGTGATTATCTGGGTTGTGAAGATCTCTTCTGTACAGTTCTTCTGTGTATTCTTGCTACCTCTTCTTAATATCTTCTGCTTCTGTTAGGTCCATACCATTTCTGTCCTTTATCGAGCCCATCTTTGCATGAAATGTTCCCTTGGTATCTCTAATTTTCTTGAAGAGATCTCTAGTGTTTCCCATTCTGTTCTTTTCCTCTATTTCTTTGCATTGATCGCTGAAGAAGGCTTTCTTATCTCTTCTTGCTATTCTTTGGAACTCTGCATTCAAATGCTTATATCTTTTCTTTTCTCCTTTGCTTTTCCCCTCTCCTCTTTTCACAGCTATTTATAAGGCCTCCTGATACAGCCATTTTGCTTTTTTTGCATTTCTTTTCCATGGGGATGCTCTTGATCCCTGTCTCCTGTACGTTGTCATGAACCTCATTCATTCAACTTCAGCTTCTTCAGCATTACTGGTCAGGTATAGACTTGGATTACTTCAATATTGAATGGTTTTCCTTGGAAATGAACAGAGATCATTTTGTCGTTTTTGAGATTGCATGCAAATACTGTATTTTGGAATCTTTTATTGACTATCATGGTGACTCCATTTCTTCTAAGGGATTCCTGCCCACAGTAGTAGATATAATGGTCATCTGAGTTAAATTCACCCATTCCAATCCAGTTTAGTTCACTGATTCCTAAAATGTTGACGTTCATCTTGCCATCTCCTGTTTGGCCACTTCCAATTTGCCTTGATTCATGGACCTAACATTCCAGGTTCTTATGCAATATTGCTCTTTATAGCATCGGACTTTACTTCTATCACCAGTCACGTCCACAACTGGGTATTGTTTTTGCTTTGGCTCCATCCCTTCATTCTTTCTGGAGTTATTTCTCCACTGATCTCCAGTAGCATTTTGGGCACCTACCGACCTGGGGAGTTCATCCTTCAGTGTCTTGTCTTTTTGCCTTTTCATACTGTCCATGGGGTTCTCAAGGCAAGAATACTGAAGTGGTTTGCCATTCCCTTACCAATGGACCACATTTTGTCAGAACTGTCCACCATGACCCATCCATCTTGGGTGGCCCTACATGGCAACGCTCATAGTTTCATTGAGTAAAAGAAGGCTATGGTCCATGTATTTAGATTGGTTGGTTTTCTGTGATTGTGGTTTTCAGTCTGTCTGCCCTCTGATGGATAAGGATAAGAGGTTTATGGAAGCTTCCTGATGGGAGGAGAGACTGACTGAGGGGGAAACTGGGTCTTGTTCTAATGGGTGGGGCGATGCTCAGTAAATCTTTAATACAATTTTCTGCTGATGGTTGGAGCTGTGTTCCCTCCCTGTTGTTTACCTCAGGACAAACTATGGTGGAGGTAATGAAGAAAATGGCGACCTCCTTCAAAAGTCCCTTATACAGGACCTGACTGTCCCTCAGATCATGAACTCCTTATTGCTAAATTCAGACTTAAATTGAAGAAAGTAGGGAAAACCACTAGACTATTCAGGTATGACCTACATAAAACCCCTTATGATTATACAGTGGAAGTGAGAAATAGATTTAAGAGATTAGATCTGATAGACAGAGTGCATGATGAACTATGGATGGAGGTCTGTGACATTGTACAGGAGACAGGGAGCAAGACCATCCCCAAGGAAAAGAAATGCAAAAAGGCAAAATGGTTGTCTGAGGAGGCCTTAAAAATAGCTGTGAAAAGAAAAGAGGCAGAAGGCAAAGGAGAAAAGGAAAGATATACCCAACTGAATGCAGAGTTCCAAAGAATAGCAAAGAGAGGTAAGAAAGCCTTCTTCAATGATAAGTGCAAAGAAATAGAGAAAAACAATAGGATGGGGAAGATGAGAGATCTCTTCAAGAAAATTAGAGATACTAAGGGAACATTTCATGCGAAGATGGGCACAATAAAGAATCAAAACGGTATGGACCTAACAAAAGCAGAAGATATTAAAAGAGGTGGCAGAATACACAGAAGAATTATATTAAAAAGGTCTTTGTGACCCAGATAACCACGATGGTGTGATCAACCACCTAGAGGCATCCATCCTGGAATGAGAAATCAAGTGGGCCTTAGGAAGCATCACTACGAACAAAGCTAGTGAAGGTGATGGAATTCCAGTTGAGCTGTTTCAAATCTTGAAAGATGATGTTGTTGAAGTGCTGTACTCAATATGTCAGCAAATTTGGAAAACTCAGCAGTGGCCACAGGACTGGAAAAGGTCAGTTTGCATTCCAATCCCAAAGAAAGGCAATGCCAAAGAATGTTCAAACTACCGCACAATTTCACTCATCTCACATGCTAGTAAAGTAATGCTCAAAATTCTCCAAGCCAAGCTTCAACAATATGTTAATCATGAACTTCCAGATGTTCAAGCTGGATTTAGAAAGGTAGAGGAACCAGAGTTCAAATTGCCAACATTGGCTGGATCATCAAAAAAGCAAGAGAGTTCCAGAAAAACATCTATTTCTGCTTTATTGACTATGCCAAAGCCTTTGACTGTGCAGATCACAATAAACTGTGGAAAATTCTGAACGAGATGGGAATACCAGACCACCTGACCTGCCTCTTGAGAAATCTGTATTCAGGTCAGGAAGCAACAGTTAGAACTGGAAATGGAACAACAGACTGGTTCCAAATAGGAGAAGGAGTACGTCATGGCTGTATATTGTCACCCTGCTTATTTAACTTATATGCAGAGTACATCATGAGAAACCTTGGACTGGAAGAAACACAAGCTGGAATCAAGATTGCTGGGAGAAATATCAATATCCTCAGATATGCAGATGGCATCACCTTTATGGCAGAAAATGAAGAGGAACTAAAAAGCCTCTTGAGGAAAGTGAAAGTGGAGAGTGAAAAAGTTGGCTTAAAGCTCAACATTCAGAAAACAAAGATCATGGCATCTGGTCCCATCACTTCATGGCAAATAGATGGGAAAACAGTGTATACAGTGACAGACTTTATTTTCAGGGGCTCCAAAATCATTGCAGATGGTGACTGCAGCTACGAAATTGAAAGATGCTTGCTCCTTGGAAGGAAAGTTATGACCTACCTAGGCAGCATATTAAAAAGCAGAGACATTACTTTGCCAACAAAGGTCTATCTAATCAAAGCTGTGGTTTTCCCAGTTTTCCTGTATGGATGTGAGAGTTGGACTATAAAGAAATCTGAGTGCTGAAGAATTGATGTTTTTGAACTATGGTGTTGGAGAAGACTCTTGAGAGTCCCTTGGACTGCAGGGAGATCCAACCAGTCAATCCTAAAGGAAATCAGTCCCAAATATTCATTGGAAGGACTGATGCTGAAGCTGAAACTCTAATACTTTGGCCTCTTGATGCAAAGAACTGACTCATTTGAGAAGACCCTGATGCTGGGAATGATTGAAAGTGGGAAGAGAAGGGGACAAAAGGGGCTGCAATTGTTGGATGGCATCACTGACTCAATAGACATGAGTTTGAGTTAACTCTGGGAGTTGGTGATGAACAGGGAGGCCTAGTGTGCTGCAGTCCATGGGGTCAAAAAAAGAGTCATACACGACTGAGCAACTGAACTGAACTGAGCCCTGAGTCACTAAATTAGAAGCTCTTGGGTGAGGTCTAGAAAACTGTGTTGTATAATACTCTAGCTATTGGGATGCATGGCAAAATTTAAGAGTCACTGTACCATACTGTATAATAAAATGTTCTCTCCTCTCTATATAATAATCTTTTGTGATTAAATTGATAGGCTATATCCTTCCCTTAGAAAATAGCCTTTCATTGAAGGAAGGGAAATTACAGGATTAAACATCCTAAGGAGGGAGTGATGCTGCAATAAAAAGGTAACTAGCAGGATAGCTCTCATAAAGGATCCTTAATGCGAGAACACCTAGGTTTTGTGAAAGAGCACCTCTGTGTGCCTCACTGAGGCAGGCCAACACTTAGGTACCAAACTACACACCACATCCCAAGCTTTGTAATTATCAAAATACCCTGACACATAATATAGCAGAAATGTCTTGCCCCAGAAAGTTTGAATTTGGTAGAATTAGCATCTAGCTGTATCAGTAGTGCCACAGGTGACTTGAGGGGCGATTTGAGAATTGCATGTAAGTTCTGGGCAATGAGCTCCAAAGAGAAGCTACATTAACTGTTACCACTAAAGTTTCAACTTATTATAAATATATCTCTACTAGTAGAAGGAAATGGCAATCCACTCCAGAGTTCTTGTCTGGAGAATCCCAGGGACAGGGGAGCCTGGCGGGCTGCCGTCTTTGGGGTCACATAGAGTTGGACACGACTGAAGTGACTTAGCAGCAGCAGCAGCAGCAGGCTATTATTCAATAAAGAATTTTTTAGAAAAAAACAACTTGGTCTGACCTAGGATTAAAGGAAATACATTTGTCCACATTTAGGACAACTCTGTAAGTACCTCTCTGTTATATTACTGTTATGGTCACGAGTAGGGTCTTCCCTGGTAGCTAAGATGATAAAGAAACTACCTGCAATGCAGGCCCAGGCTCAACACCTGGAGGGCATGGCAACCCACTCCAGTATTCTTGCCTGGAGAATTCCATGGACACAGGAACCTGGAAGGCTACAGTCCGTGGGGCTGCAAAGAGTTGGACAAAACTGAGCAGTCTTAGTAGGGAGGTCCAAAGAGAGAAAGAACCCTTGAAATGATGGAAGACCTTACTCTTGTCTCAAAAAGTTTTGGATGAGATTTTTTTATGAAAGGTGAAGACAAATTGTCTTTCCTCCCCTTTTCTTAAAGGTAGAAAGTATACTTTTATGTTGTTGCTGTCGTCATCATCATTGTTATCACCATCATAATCTCTATCATCCCACTCTAACTTCCAGTATTTGGTACAAAAACTTTAATGCAATAGAGAGAGAACAATAAGAACTAATAAGTATTAAGTGTCTACCATGTGCAAGCATTTTGTTAAACACTTTAAATACATCATCTTAATTACTTCTCAAAGCTCTTCTTTTAGCTGCATTATATACTAAGGAACTTGAAAGCTCTGAGAAGGAATCTATAATAACACTTAAGTAAGCAATAAAACTGGATTTTAAATCTTTAAATTGTAAACATTTTAGCCTGTAGTTTTTCCATGACACTTGTTTGAATTTTATTTATGTGTTCATTAAAATTACTTATATTTAAATGATAATAAATTAATTATAAATAAGTAAAACAATGGCATGTACGGCAAACTGTTGTAAAAGATGTTTTTCTCGTATAATAGAGCTATAAGCCCAATGAGGCTTTCCTTGTCTCAGCTTTCCTAACCTATCTCCATTCATATTTGTATTATTGGGTTTGGCTGCTAATGAATAAATAAATAAATAATGAACAGAGAAGCCTGGCAGGCTACAGTCCTTGGGGTTGCAAAGAGTTGGACACAACTGAGAGAATAACACATCCATTGTCAAGCAAGACAGGAGTGTGCTTTTCTCTGTGTTGTAGGTCACAGTCCGAGAAAGTGGTCTAGGGCTACATTATGGTGCTGAGACACTGTTAGGGATCTCTAACAGCACGCCCGTCCCAGGCAACCTGCCCGACAGATGGCATGCCTCACAGTTCAAAATGATCCCGAGCTTCAGGCATTAGAGAGATAAAGATGGCAGCAAAGGAAGACGTCTGGCAGCCAATATTTGGAGCTTCTACTGACATCCTTCTTGGCCTGAATTTACTCATATACCCACATCTAAATGGAGTAGAGACTATGAAATAGAGACTTCATTTTTATGTAGCTGTGGAAGTGAAAGTGAAAGCCCTCAGTCATGTCCAACTCTTTGCTACCCCATGGACTATAGAGTCCATGGAATTCTCAGGCCAGAATAGTGGAAAGGGTAGCCTTTCCCTTCTCCAGGGGATTTTCCCAACTCAGGATCGAACCCAGGTCTCCTGCATTGCGGGCAGATTCTTTACCAGCTGAGCCACAAGGGAAGCCCAAATGAGGCACTTATTTGCCAAAACCCAGGCTGTATTTGAAGCTAAAATTCTGAATGGAAATGTAAACAGAGATAAGGGGACAACCATTAGCTTGCATGAAATGACCTAAGCACTATTATGAAGAAAACTAAAATTAAAAATTAAACCTAATCCCAACATGCTAAAAGTTAGTATTGATATCATCATTTCAAAGTCTATTTTTAATTCTGGTTGAAACAATGAGACTAGAATTGCTAAAAATATCTAAGGCCACATCTATCAGAGACACCTCAATGAACATAAGGCAGAAGTTTCTCCATGGTACAAAACATATTAATTTAAGTCACAATAGTTTCACTTTTCACTTTCATGCATTGGAGAAGGAAATGGCAACCCACTCCAGTTTCTTGCCTGGAGAATCCCAGGGACGGCGGAGCCTGGTGGGCTGCCGTCTATGGGGTCGCACTGAGTGGGACATGACTGAAGTGACTTAGCAGTAGCAGCAGCAGCCATACTATTTGATTTTTTCGTTAGTACAATTCAAAGTCTAAGCACTAAAACATAACATGGTAAATTGCCTGAATTTTTGTATGAGTGCATATTCTTGTTATAATAAGAAATAATTATTGAAAGTTTAATGTGGAAAACAATGTTGAGGGTTTTAAATATATGAGGAATCTGTAGCCAAAATAAAGTATATGAAATTCACCCTGATTTGGCACATTTCTAAGAATAACATGGGACTGTTTCTTTGCACATGTTTAGCACAGCCTTTGGCACTATTAAGATTAAGTGTTACACAATTCATGATGTAACACTACTCTCCAGGAAAGAAGGAAAAAGAAGATAAATTCTGTGTGCCTTTGGAGATGCTGTTAACAGAAAAGCAAAAGCCATTCCAGTCCAGGTTCTGTTGGAAAATGGAAGAGACACATGATGAGAAAAAAGAGGAAGGAAATGCAAGAACATTTTCCAAGGCTCATTAAATGGACTAGGAATATGCCATGGGAAAAAAAAAAAAAAACGGTCTGGAAAATTCTGAGAAAAGCAAATAATACAAGTTGCCTCAATGTAGGAAACTTCTGAAAATCTTGAACGTACTGACAGGTATTGTCTTTCACTATGAGTGTGTGCTTATGAGGCATTTCCCAAATTATTTTATTTTAGAACATGCTTCCTCAGAAAACTTCCTCTTAGTAAGCAAGGTTTCTCTTAGTAAAATTAAGATCTGGTGGGTCACCTATTCATAAAACACTGATTTAGAGACTTCATGTATCAGCACTGACTACTCGTCTTCCCTTGATTTACATGAGTACTGAATTGCACATCTCTCAAGCTAGAACTTCACCTTTTGCTCCTCAGCATGCCCCCCTCCATCAATGTCCCCATGGAAATTCTGTCTTACCTGTTCAAGGATCTATGTTTGCCCCACCTCATTCTCCCTCATCCTCTAATTTTGTCAATATTTTCCTAAATAATTGTTAAGATTATATGCAATAGATTTGTTTCTTTCTAAAAATGTATTTATTGAAGTATAGCTGATTTACAATGTTGTGTTAGTTTCAAGTGTAGAGCCGAGTGACCCATTATACATATATATAAGTATATATATATATTCTTTTTTACATTCTCTTCCATAATGTTGTTCAATCAATCAGTAATGTCAGACTCTGTGACCCTTAGGACTGCAACACGCCAGGCTTCCCTGTCCTTCACCATCTCCTGAAGCTTGTTCAAACTCATGTGCATTGAGTTGGTGATACCATCCAACCATCTCATCCTCTGTCATCCCCTTCTCTTCCTGCCTTCAATCTTTCACAGCATCAGGGTCTTTTCTAATGAGTCAGTTCTTCACATCAGTGGCCAAAGTATTGGAGCTTCAGCTTCAGCATCAGTCCTTCCAATGAATAACCAGGATTGATTTCCTTTAGGATTGACTGGTTTGATCTCCTTGTAGTCCAAGGGACTTTCAAGATTCTTCTCCAACACGACAGTTTGAATGAACCAGTTCTTTGATGCTCAGCTTTCTTTGTGGCCCAACTCTCACATCTGTACATTACTACTGGAAAAACCATACCTTTGACTATATGGACCTTCATTGGCAAAGTGATGTTTCTGATTTTTAATATGCTGTCCAACGAGGAAGCATCCTCCAATTTCAAGACTGCAATCATTATCTACAGTGATTTTAGAGCCCAAGAAAATAAAGTCTGTCACCACTTCAACTTTTCCCCCTCTATTCACCCTAAAGTGATGAGGCCAGATGCCATAATCTTATTTTTTAATGTTGAGTTTCAACTATATACTTGCAAGTGGCTAAATTTGAAAAACAAATAAATAAAACTGACAATATCAATGCCTGGTGAGAATGTAAAGCAACAGCTACTCACTCTCAATCATTGCTAGTGAGAAAGCAGGAGTTCAGCCACTTGAGAAGAGTTTGGCAATTTCTTATAAAGCTGAAGAAGTATGGAGAATGCCAAGATTTGGGGAAGTAGATGAAGTAGAATTAGTAATTTACATTGATAAAGAACTAGTGTGTTCATGGTTGATTTTCTTGCTTTTTGCCAACCTTCTGGTCACATAGTGGACTCCACCCAATTAATAAGCAGAAAGGGAGAGATTATCCTGCAGCATTAGCTAGACTACGGAATCTTGAAAGAGCTAGAGAAACTACTCTGTGCTGGGCCTCTAGAAAGAACTTTGGCGAAGGAGCAGGGGAGAACCTAGCATCACAATAACTCTGTTACAGTCAGAAATTTGTCACCACTACTGAGCTCACTTTCTTAGTCACTCTCCAATGCCATTATGTTAAAGTTTCCATGCTTACGCTTTCAGTCAGTTCAGTTCAGTTCATTTCAGTCGCTCAGTCATGTCCGACTCTTTGCAACCCCATGAATCGCAGCACGCCAGGCCTCCCTGTCCATCACCAACTCCCGGAGTTCACTCAGACTCACGTCCATCAAGTCAGTGATGCCATCCAGCCATCTCATCCTCTGTTGTCCCCTTCTCCTCCTGCCCCCAGTCCCTCCCAGCATCAGAGTCTTTTCCAATGAGTCAACTCTTCGCATGAGGTGGCCAAAGTACTGCAGTTTCAGCTTTAGCATCATTCCTTCCCAAGATATCCCAGAGGTGATCTCCTTCAGAATGGACTGGTTGGATCTCCTTGCAGTCCAAGGGACTCTCAAGAGTCTTCTCCAACACCACAGTTCAAAAGCATCAATTCTTTGGTGCTCAGCCTTCTTCACAGTCCACCTCTCACATCCATACATGACCACTGGAAAAACCATAGCCTTGACTAGATGGACCTTAGTTGGCAAAGTAATGTCTCTACTTTTGAATATACTATCTAAATTGGTCATAACTTTTCTTCCAAGGAGTAAGCGTCTTTTAATTTCATGGTTGCAGTCACCATCTGCAGTGATTTTGGAGCCCCCCAAAATAAAGTCTGACACTGTTTCCACTGTTTTCCCATCTATTTCCCATGAAGTGATGGGACCAGATGCCATGATCTTCGCTTTCTTAATGTTGAGCTTTAAGCCAACTTTTTCACTCTCCTCTTTCACTTTCATCAAGAGGCTTTTTAGTTCCTCTTTACTTTCTGCCGCAAGGGTGGTGTCATCTGCATATTTGAGGTTATTGATATTTCTCCTGGCAATCTTGATTCCAGCTTGCGTTTCTTCCAGTAAAGCGTTTCTCATGATGTACTCTGCATAGAAGTTAAATAAGCAAGGTGACAATATACAGCCTTGACACACTCCTTTTCCTATTTGGAACCAGTCTGTTGTTCCACGTCCAGTTCTAACTGTTGCCTCCTGACCTTTATACAGATTTCTCAAGAGGTAGTCAGGTGGTCTGGTATTCCTATCTCAGAATTTTCCACAGTTTATTGTGATCCACACAGTCAAAGGCTTTGGCATAGTCAATAAAGCAGAAATAGATGTTTTTCTGGAACTCTTTTGCTTTTTTGATGATCCAGGTGATGTTGGCAATTTGATCTCTGGTTCCTCTGCCTTTTCTAAAACCAGCTTGAACATCTGGATGTTCACGTTCACATATTATTGAAGCCTGGCTTGGAGAATTTTGAGCATTACTTTACTAGCGTGTGAGATGAGTGCAATTGTTCGGTAGCTTGAGCATTCTTTGGCATTGCCTTTCTTTGGGATTGGAATGCAAACTGACCTTTTCCAGTCCTGTGGCCACTGCTGAGTGTTCCAAATTTGCTGGCATATTGAGTGCAGCACTTTCACAGCATCATCTTTCAGGATTTGAAATAGCTCCACTGGAATTCCATCACCTCCGCTAGCTTTGTTTGTAGTGATGCTTTCTAAGGCCCACTTGACTTCACATTCCATGATGTCTGGCTCTAGATGAGTGATCACACCATCGTGATTATCTGGGTTGTGAAGATCTCTTCTGTACAGTTTTTCCATGTATTCTTGCCACCTCTTCTTAATATCTTCTGCTTCTGTTAGGTCCATACCATTTCTGTCCTTTATTGAGCCCATCTTTGCATGAAATGTTCCCTTGGTATCTCTAATTTTCTTGAAGAGATCTCTAGTGTTTCCCATTCTGTTCTTTTCCTCTATTTCTTTGCATTGATCGCTGAAGAAGGCTTTCTTAACTCTTCTTGCTATTCTTTGGAACTCTGCATTCAGATGCTTATATCTTTCCTTTTCTCCTTTGCTTTTCGCCTCTCTTCTTTACACAGCTATTTATAAGGCCTCCCCAGATAGCCATTTTGCTTTTTTGCATTTCTTTTCCATGGGGATGGTCTTGATCCCTTTCTCCTGTACAATGTCACGAACCTCATTCCATAGTTCATCGGGCACTTTATCTATCAGATCTAGGCCCTTAAATATCACCATAATCCAAGTCTATGCCCCAGCCAGTAATGCTGAAGAAGCTGAAGTTGAACGGTTCTATGAAGACCTATAAGACCTTGTAGAATTAACACCCAAAAAAGATGTCCTTTTCATTATAGAGGACTGGAATGCAAAAGTAGGAAGTTAAGAAACACCTGGAGTAACAGGCAATTTTGGCCTTGGAATGTGGAATGAAGCAGGGCAAAGACTAATAGAGTTTTGCCAAGAAAATGCACTGGTCATAGCAAACACCTTCTTCCAACAACACAAGAGAAGACTCTACACATAGACATCACCAGATGGTCAACACCAAAACCAGATTGATTATATTCTTTGCAGCCAAAGATGGAGAAGCTCTATACAGTCAGCAAAAACAAGACCGAAAGCTGACTGTGGCTCAGATCATGAACTCCTTATTGCCAAATTCAGACTTAAATTGAAGAAAGTAGGGAAAACCGCTGGACTATTTAGGTATGACCTAAATCAAATCCCTGTGAAACAATAGCAAGAACAAAAATAGGATCAGTAGTTGTGTTTCAATACTCAGCATGCAATAGCTGATGCTGGGATGGTATTGTAAGGATGCCTTCTGTTTTCACATAGAAGCTTCAGAAATGCTAGAGGGAGCAGTCACGCCTTCCAAAACAGTAAATAAAATAGTTTTGCTTTCCATTGAGAACAGTATCACTTTGTCAAGTGTACTGTTTTCTAAAGAGAAATTAGCTTCAGGTAGTCAGTTAGTCTACTTTAACAATTAAGCTAATAAAATAAGAACTAAGGTACTTTTTGTTCTTTTGAATCACTAAAATAGCAAAGTGAAGAGGACTTCCAAGAAGGCTGAGACTTTTTCTAATAAAACTCTAATTTGAAATCCTCATCCATAACATTAAGGCCAAAGCTGAATATATGTGTTCCTTAAACTTCTGTAAAATACTTTAGAAAATGATTGCTATTTTAATTTATAGAAAGGAAAATAGCTACATAGAATATCAGGTTTAAGCATTTTTTAAAATATTTAACTCAAATATAATAGATAATAACATTGTTAAAGTAAAATTCAGAAAATAAAAGAAATTTTCTTAAGAAAAATTTGAGATTCAGAGTAAGCAAAACCTACTGGCACTTAATGAAAGTAATTTTTTTTAAGATGTCAGTAATTTACAATATTATCAAATGTTAGAATTCCATTCTGCCTATTATTTTATGACATTTTTATTAACAGTTTCTTTTCAGTGTATGATCATAAAATTAGAGATAGGAAATTTTTGTAATATTGGAATCACATAAAGTTGAACCAACAGCTTTTCCATTTCCAATTTTTAGACAAGTAATAAATGCACATGGTAGAAATAAAGTTTTACAGAGGATTTATAATGCATCTTATGTTTCACAAACCCAGGGCTTCTTTCCCTGTAGCAACTACTTTCAACCATCTCTGTTTCTAATTTCTTTTGGTAGTTTGCTCCTTAACTCTAATAATCAATATAGATTTTAATTTCTCCCTTTGTCATTTAATTTTTTAAGTTTTTATTAGCATATTTTTAATTTTTATTGGAGTATAGTTGATTTTCAATGTTGTGTTAGTTTTGGGTATACAGCAAAGTGAACCAGTTACACATATACATAATCTAATCTTATGTTTTACACTTTATTGGTTTAACTTTTTCTCTTGTATTGGAGTAAAGCTGATTAACAGTGTTGTGACAGTTTCAGGTGAACAGCAGAAGGACTCATCCATTCATACACATGTATCCATTCACCAAACTGCCCTCCCATCCAGGCTGCCACATAACGAACAGATTTCCATGTGCTGTACAGTAGGTCCTTGTTGATTACTCACTTTAGATGAAACACTGTATACATGTTCATTCCAAATATCCACTCTTTTCTAGATTCTTTTCCCATGTAGGATATTATACAGAACCTACTGTAGAGCACAGGGATCTCTACTTGATGTTTTTTTTTTTTTTAAGGATTTAATTCATACAGTCTCTCCTCCCTTCCCAATGCTGACATTTTAAATTCCAGTGCTTGGCCTATCAGTTCTACCTAATCTTTTGTTTAGTTGCTTTCTGTGTTTAATTATGAAAATTATAATGCTCTGCTCCTTTGACATATTTTTACTTTCACTATCCCATTTGTCATATTTTAGTTGAACCTTTCCATTTAAAATGCTATAATTGACAGATAACATTTACATTCTCTTCTTTAATCGTATTTTAAGAATTCCATATTTTGTCTGTAAGTTTATTCTGAAAGTTAAGAGCATATAAATAGCACTGTTAGGGGAAATATTTACTCCCTATTGTTTTCACTTGGAAAGACCTGCCTTAAAATACTGACCTCTCTCCATTCCCTCTCTAACTTCTCACCAAAGGAATAATGACTTAATTGATAAACAAGTCTGGAAGGGAAAATGGTATATGCTAATCACATCCCCTCCCTTGTCCACCTTTTGATTTGATTACTTTTTTTTTTTTTTGGTATTGTGTTGTAGGAGTTTCTCAAATAGTTTACAGTTTAACCCCTAATCAGACCACAGTTGGCAAATATTTTCTGCATTCTATCTTTGAGTTGTCTTTCTTTGAGTTTTTAAAAATGGGTTGACTTATGAATCGACTTCCACAACACATATTTCTCCAAAAAAGACATACAAATGACCAACAGGTATATGAAAAGATGTTCAAAATCATGAGGTTGTGGAGAAATTTAAGCCCTCATATGCTCTTGATGCCTGGAGAAGGGCTACCCACTCAGGTATTCTTGCCTGGAGAATTCCATGGACAGAGGAGCCTGGCAGGTTAGAGTCCATGGGGTTGCAAAGAGCTGGACACCACTGAGAGACAAACACTCTCACTGTTTTTTTCGTATGCTATTGATGGAAATGCCAAATCATGCAACTGCTATGGAAAACAGTATGCTAATTCCTCAAAACATTTGAAAAAGAATTACGTCCCAGAAATCCCACTTCCGGACATTTATCCAAATGAATTGAAATGAGACTCTCAGAGGAGTATCTACCCTCTCATTTTCATTGCAGCACTATTTGCTACAACTAAAATACAGAAAAACAAACCTAAATGTCCATCAATGAAAGAGCAGAACCCAGGTTGGAATGTAGACTGTGGTAAAGAATTTAAATTATGAATATAGTTATAACTGTTCTAAGGGGACTGAGAATTTTTTTTTAAAGGAGTTTGTGTAAATAACTTTGGGAAGCAATATTTCCACTGGAAACTGTAACTAAAGAGAGAGGAAGTATACACCAACACCATATTTCACAAGGATGCAGATAATGTTTCTATAATTGTTTTACATGTATGTGGGAGTTGAACAAATAGGTAAATGAATTTTAGTGATTGCAAACTAGTGGAGAAGGCTAGAAGGAACCCTGTGGTATTGGAGTAAGAAACGTTAGTTTTCATGTTTAACTTAATATGTATGCAGGTGAAGAAATACAGAAACAGTTATAGGTTCAGGAGTTACTATACAGGAATATGGAGAAGAAAATGGCAACCCACTCCAGTATTCTTGCTTAGGAAATCCCATGGACAAAGTCTGAGAGAGTCCATGGAGTTGCAAAGAGTCGGATACAACTTAGCAACTGAGCACATACAGGAATGTATCACCTCGCTGTGAGCTAAAAGGAGTAGGAGCAATGACATTCAGTGGCAACAGATACACCCATTACCCAGGTCTTGGTTTCTAAACACCATGCTCTAATAGAAAGAATTAGAGGTTCTTGGGGAAAATGGCTGGTTCGGGGGAAAAGTGTGGCAAGGATAACACAAAATGAGCCAGGAGCATTTTGTGGTCTCACAAAGTAAAAAGGCAAAAAAAAAAAAAAAAAAAAAAAGAATCATTTCAAAGAAATAGAGTAGCTAACATGAAAGAGCTTCCATTGTCCAAAGCTGGAACAATTTAAAAGAATTTTTAAAATAACATAACATAAAATATAAATATATATTCATCCGTAATAATGTAAGTAAATGATTGAGTAAAGAAATAAGTAAAGGAGGAAGAATTAGTATCTTTCTTATATATGAATTCCAAATCATAGGTATGTAGTTATTCCCCTGTCCAGGAAGTGGAACATAATTCCTGTCTCTTAAGTGTGGGCCGTACATAGAGGCTTCAGTTCCAAGAAGGAAAGGAGAAAGAGTAATCTTACAGTGGAGAAACTTGACAAGGACCATCTTGACCAAGTGACCACCCGTTTAGTTGTGAGAAAAAAAAATCAAACAACCACAAATTAAGAGATATCTTACCATATGTCTGAACAGACTCTTCAAAACTGTCTAGGTCACAGAAGACAGAAAAGGCTAAGACACTGTCATAAAGGAAAATGCAAAACATGACAACGAAATTTAATGTGGTACCCAGATTTGATTGTGAAAGAAAATGAAGGCATTGTTGAAAAAGCAGTGAAATTCAAATAAAGTTTGGCTTAGTTCATAGTAATGTACTAGTGTGCGTTTCTTAGTTTTCAGAATTATGCCACAATAATGTGAAATGGTAACAGTAACGTAGACTGGATGAAGAGTATAAAGCAACTTTTGCCACTATATTTGCAACTTCTCTGCACATCTAAAATTATTCAAAATAAAGAGTTCATTAAAAAATAGATGATGAAATTCAGGGGTT
Source organism: Budorcas taxicolor (assembly GCF_023091745.1). Taxonomy (NCBI): domain Eukaryota; kingdom Metazoa; phylum Chordata; class Mammalia; order Artiodactyla; family Bovidae; genus Budorcas; species Budorcas taxicolor. Next base: position 62,600,608 of record NC_068923.1, on the reverse strand, counting down.
TTGGCCATTTTAATCTTCACTCAGTTTCTAGAAGCAATAAGTAAGGCTTCAGGTGAAAATTCTGCTAAGAACAAGTCTTTTGATGGGAAAAATAATATGAAGGGGGATCCTTCTCTGGGTGGCAGATATCATTGACCTAAGAAATTTCAGAGCAAGAATCAGTGCAAACAGTATGAGTGCCCTTAAAAAACTAGCTCACAAGAAGTTGTCATTAATCAGCTCTCACAACAAATCAGCACTACAGTTTGAGGAAAATGAGAGTGATAGAAAACAAAAATTTAGAAATATTAATAAACTCCTAGAAAAGGGAAAAAAAAGAAAAAGAAAATCCTTAAGGTTTCCAGTCTTGCAAATTTATAAGCTTTGCAAAAACAGCAAAGTCTCAATTGCCTCTAATAGAAAGGGGTCTTAGAGACAGCTGAATTTCATCCGCAGATATAGGAAACACACAGTGTCAATGTCAGCCTCCCAGCTGGAGAAGTATCACAATATAAGGTCACAGAGCATCTAATCTAAAGCACTGATCCATACTGCCTGGTATCTTCATGGAGAGAAATTGAAGTTTTCCTTCAAATAGTCTCTCTCTCTCTCCATACACTGAAGTTTTTGCTATGATTTTTGACAAAACAAAGTACCAGCAATTGAGTATACAGTTTTCCCTAGTACAACTACTCTAGTAGATAGACATTAGCTTATCTCAATTTTTTTGTTTGGTTTTGTTTTTTTTTTGCTAATAATGTGGTAATCTACCATGTCTCGGTAAATCTGATTTTTTTCTAAATTACCCGCTGGTGGCTCAGAGATTAAAGCGTCTGCCTCCAATGTGGGAGACCTGGGTTCGATCACTGGGTTGGGAAGATCCCCTGGAGAAGGAAATGGTAACCCACTCCAGTATTCTTGCCTGGAGAATCCCATGGACGGAGAAGCCTGGTAGGCTACAGTCCATGGGGTCGCAAAGAGTCAGATATGACTGAGCAACTTCACTTCACTTCACCATGTCTCAGTAAATCTGATTTTGTTTTCTAAATTACATTCATGAGTGTAAAATTTATTTTCTGGTAGTTGTTTCCTAAGAATGGAAGACCAGGGTCTCTGAAGAGCTAAGTGGCTTATCAGCATGTCAACCTAAATATTTTATTTTTAGGTTGAAACACAGGGAACTTCTGAAATTTAAAATACTGAGTCTTCAAATTCCAAGATGGGTAAACTATACAGAGGGCATTATTCAACTGCCGAGACTACTGCAAATTGGTTCAGTTTATCTAGGGAAAATTTTTTGCATTTTCCTGACTAGGAGTAAAATACTGAGCTCCCTGCAGAGACCCCTTCCATATGTCCTGCTACAAGCTGGATTCTCTGAAAATCAGCCTCTGAGAATGAGATTGTAACAGTTAGCGCAGGATGTTTACTAAGGATCGTGAGGATCAACACTTGTGGAAGAAAGGAGAAAAAAGAATTGGGCAGAGAGAAGTCAAACTTCAGTGGCAACTCCACAAAAAAGCTCAGGATTGAAAATGCCCCATCAAGTGTGCCTTGTGATTGATCAGACTGGCTGGCCTTTTAGACCTCTACCTCTATCACTGGTTGTGGGTCTCCCTAAGGGTGTAACCAGGGCCAAGGTGACTTTCTGAAGAAGGAACAACACTGCAGGACGTGTCTTTTTACCCCATGCTCTTAAACCAAAATAAATCTTTCCTGAAATAGAGACCTGGATAGTGCATTACTGTACCACACAGCTGAGTGCTCCAAACCTGCTTCCTAGAAATATCCATTATAAATAGAGCCCTGTGTTCAAATACTGATACTCTATATGCATCTGATCTTCATGAGAATGCATTGCCTCATTCTATTAATGCTCATATTTTAGAGAAATAGCCTCTTTTCAAATTTTATTTTACATTGAGGTATAGTTGATTTATAATGTTGTGTTAGTTTCAGCTGCACAGCAAATTGATTCAGTTATACAATAACATAGATCTATTCTTTGTCAAATTATTTTCCCATATAGATTATTATGGAATACTGAGTAGAGTTCTTTGTGCTGTACAAAAGGTCTTTGTTGATTATCTATCTTATATGTAATAGCGCATGCATGTGCTTGCTTCATCGCTCAGTTGTGTCCCACTTTTTGTGATACCATGGACTGTAGCCCACCAGGATCCTCTGCCCATGGAATTTTCCAGGCAAGAATACTGGAGTGGGTTGCCATTTCCTACTCCAGGGGACCTTCCCATTCCAGGGATGAAACCTGCATCTCTTGCGTCACCTGCATTGGCAGGAGGATTCTTTACCACTGCGCCACCTGGAAAGGCCATTTATATCGCAGTTGCTTATGTTAACCCCAAACTCCTAGTTTATCCCCCTCCACCATCCTTTCCCCTTTGGTAACCATAAATTTGTTTTTGAAATCTGTGAGTCTCTTTCTGCTTTGTAAATAAGTTCATGTGTATCATCGTTGTAGATTCCGCATATAAGCAATATCATATGATATTTGTCTTTCTCTGCCTGACTTACTCCACTTAGTATGTTAATTTCTAAGTCCATGCATGTCATTGCAAATGGCATTATTCCATTATTTTTGTTGCAGAATAATATTCATATATAAACCACATCTAGCTTCATCTGTCAATGAACATTAGGTTATTTCCGTGTCTTGGCTACTGTAAGTAATGCTGCAGTTAATATTGGAGTATATGTATCTTTTCAATTTATGTTTTTTTTCCAGATATACATCCAGGAGTGGGATTGCTGGATTGCATGCTATTTTTAGTTTTTTAAGGAACGTCCATAGTGGTTATACCAATTTATATTCCTACCAAGAATTAGCAGGGTTCTCTTTTCTCCACACCCTCTCCAGCATTTACGGTTTGTAGCCTTTTTGATGATGACCATTTTGACCACTGTGAGGTGACATCTCATTATGGTTTTGATTTGCATTTCTCTAATAATTAGCAATGTTGAGCATCTTTTCACGTGCTTTTTGGATATCTGTATGTCTTCTTTGGATGGCTTCCCAGGCAAATTCTATCAACATTTAGGAAAGAGTTAATACCTATCCTTCTCAAACTATTCCACAAAATTAGAGGAGGGAACACTCCCAAACTCATACTGTGAGGCCACCATCACCCTGATAACCAAAACCAAACAAAGATACCCCCCAAAAAAAGAAAAACAGAGGCCAATACCACTTATGAACATAGACACAAAAATCTTCAACACCATACTAGAAAAGCAAATCCAATGATACATGAAAAGGATCATACACCATGATCAAGTGGGGTTTATTCCAGGAACGCAAGGACTTTTCAATATCTGAAAATCAGTCAGTGTGATACATCACACTAACAAATTGAAAAATAAAAAACATATGATCATCTTAATAGATGCAAAAGAAGCTTTCGACAAAATTCAACACCCATTTGTGATTAAAAAATAAAATAAAATAAAAAGCTCTCCAGAAAGTGGACATAGAGGAACTTACCTTAACATAATCAAGGCCATACAGGACAAACCCACAGCTAACATCATACACAGTGGTGAAAAGTTGAAAGAATTTCCTCTAAAAGGTCAGGAAGAAGACAAGGATGTCCACTCTCATCACTCTGATTCAGCAATAATCTCTTTTCTCCAAAACTTGGGTGACTGTTGTTGGTAGTTTGCCATTATAACCATGCCACGATGAGCATCAATGTATCAGGATTTTTGTTACCCGCTCCCCCCACCCCCCACCCCACCCCAGACAGTATGAAACACATTAATATGCCCTACATTGAAACCCAATAAATATTTGAAGATGATGAACTAGATCTTCCTGAACCAGGCATTGAACCCAGGTCTCCTGCATTGCAGGCAGATTCTTTACCATCTGAGCCACCAGTGAAGTCTAAAAGAAATAACTTGGCTTTAAAATTGTAAGAATTTGGTTTGGTTGCAAATTCCAGTTTGATCAATTATTAGCTCTGTGTTCACATGTTTGTCTTCATCTGAAATTAAAGCGTGCTAAATAATAATAAGTAATAAATACAAAATAAAAGAATGCCTATCCTATTTACCATACAGAGAGGTTTGAGTAACTAATGATGTATGTATGTATATACGTAGTGAAAGTGAAAGTGAAGTCGTGTCCAACTCTTTGCGACCCGTGGACTGTAGCCCACCAAGCTCCTCCGTCCATGGGATTCTCCAGGCAAGAATACTGGAGTGGGTTGCCATTTTCTTCTCCAGGGGATCTTCCCGACCCAGGGATCGAACCCAAGTCTCCCACATTGCAGGCAGACACTTTAACCTCTGTGCCACCAGGGAAGCCTTGCTAACCACTGTTAAGAGTCTCCTGTGTGCTCAGTTCCGTTCACTTGCTAAGTCGTATCCGACTCTTTGTGACCCCATGGACTGCAGCACGCCAGTCTTCCCTGTCCATTACCAACTTCCAGAGATTGCTCAAACTCATGTCCACTGAATCAGTGATGCCATCCAACCATCTCATCCTCTGTTGACCACTTCTCCTCCTGCCTTCAATCTTTCCCAGCATCAGGGTCTTTTCAAATGAGTCTGTTCTTTGCATCAGGATGCCAAAGTGTTGGAGCTTCAGCTTCAGCATCAGTTCTTCCAATGAATATTCAGGAATGATTTCCTTTAGGATTGACCGGTTTGACCTCCTTGCAGTCCAAGGGACTTTCAAGAGTCTTCACCAACACCACAGTTCAAAAGCATCAATTCTTCCGTGCTCAGCTTTCTTTATAGTCCAAGTCTCCTGTGTGCTAGTCAGTCAAAAACCTTTGACTGCATTCACTTAGTTCATATTTGAAACAAGGATTGTAATTTACATTGCAGGCTTCCCTGATAGCTCAGTTGGTAAAGAATCTGTCTGCAATGCAGGAGACCCCTGTTCGATTCCTAGGTCCGGAAGATCTGCTGGAGAAAGGATAGGCTACCCAACTCCAGTATTCTTGGGCTTCCCTTGTGGTTCAGCTGGCATAGAATCTGCCTGCAGTGTGGGAGACCTGGGTTCCATCCCAGGGTTGAGAAGATCCCCTGTTAAGGCTACCTACCCACTCCAGTATTCTGGCCTGGAGAATTCCATGGACTGTATAGTCCATGGGTTTGCAAAGAGTCGGACATGACTGAGCAACATTCACTTTCACTTATGCAGACTAGGAAACTGAGAAATGAAATAATTTTCTCAAGGTTATATAACTAATGAGTATTGGAGCTAGAATGTGAATTCAGACTTGCTCTTACTATTACATCATGCTGTCTCCTCATAAACATTATTCTTTACATTTTGAATCCACCTATGTGGGTTATTTAAATAATCAGATATATATGTATATATATATTTACCTTATTTCATAATAATTATACATATTAAGAAGTAAGAATCATGAATGTCCATTAAGCCATTTATCCTCCAAATTCTTTGAGCTTCCAGTATTTACTAAGCGCTTATAAAGATGGTGGTGGTAATGTAGTGAATAAAACATTAATTCCTTCATGCATGGAGCTTATATTCTAGTGAAAGACAATAAACTAACAAAATAAGTAAAATTCACAGTATGTTAGATAGGTTATATATAGATAGATAATAAGAAGAGAATGGTTCAACAGGAAAGGTGTATAAAATCCGTGTGTGAAATTTTTTGATAGAGAGAGCAGAGCCCATCTCACTGAGATGAATTTTAAGTAAAATTTTTGAGCAAAATTTAATTGCTCAGTCAAAGCCTAGCACAGAACTTTGCATACATTCTCAACAAATGTACATCTTTTTAATGTAAGAAAGTAAGGAAAGAAGATAGTATTCCAACCATAGCTACAGATATAATGACAGTGTTTGTTGTGATTGCAATTCATGGTAATTTTTTTGTGTGGAAGAAACTATTTCAAACAGGTGCAAATTGTACCATTTAAGCAAATTTGAGCAATAGGAAAAAATATCACTTCATCAAAAATTTCTCAAAATATAGATTTAAATTACACATTTTGTTGTAATTTATCCCAAATTATATTAAATAGATTCATACGTAATCTTTCATTTTGTGCTTTAAGTTTAGCAATTTGCTCTTCTTCGAATGTTCAATGCTGTAAGGAATTGCTGACAATACTTTCACACCCACATGTTAGATTTTAGATTATTGTTTTCTCTCTATTTTAGTGTATTTTCCACTTAGTTTTAGGACTGTAGCATTCACTGTATGATCACACACTAACAATTGCTATCACTTATATAGTGTTTACTATATGCTAAGTACTACTCTATGTCTTTTTAATTGTGTAACAATTCTAAGATGTAGGTATTTCAAGTATCCAATTTTACACATATAGAATGGAAGGCATAGGAGTGATTACACAGACAATTGGTATCAACTAGTCCCTTCCAAGACACTGTGATCTTAGTTACTACATTAATCTACCCTTCTTAAAAAAGTTTTCTAAATAAATTTCAATTTTAAGAAACTAGTGTATGGTTTGTTGAGGTATAACAATGCTCATCAAGTTCTATTTTCTTTTTCTTTAAGAAAATGTGCATTTTATGTGTTATATGGGTTTCTGTGGTGCTCAGTGGCTAAGAATCTACAATGCAGGAGAGCCAGGGACAATCCCTGGGCTGAGAAGATCCCCTGGAGGAGGTCATGGCAACCCATTCCAGTACTCTTGCCTGGAGAATCCCCATGGACAGAGGAGCCTGGCGGGCTATAGTTCACAGGGCCACACAGAGTTGGACACAACCGAGCGACCAAGTAGCAGAAGCAGCATGTGTTGTATATCACATGGACTTTTTGCTGATCAACAACAAAAGAATATTTTCAAGGATTTTGGCTTGGAGAAAATGAAATACATATATGCCACCCTGTTTTTTCTTATTGAGTGCAACTATAAACCCTCAATAGAATGCATAGAACAGATATTTAAGAACTCTGAAAAGTAAATGGTAGCAACAAGAAGGGAGATGGGGATGCAAACTGCTTCCTTGAAGTGGTGGTGAGTTTATTTTCTTTTTCCCAAGCATAGCTAAGAAACCAGACATGTTCACGAAGCTCTCTAGTTTAGGTCCAAGAATGAAGGAGAACGTCTGCTTATTTTTCTTCCTCTTCCCTACCATCCCAATACCCTGGCAATAGGATGGCAGCAGTGATAGCAAAGTCATAGCAGAGATAATGGGTAGTTACCTAAAAGTTTAAGGGTGGGGGAACCCTTCTCTCTGATCAGAGAAACTACTATTCAAGGAACATGAGGCAAATTCTTGTTGCTTTTTCCTTTCTCTGTCTTCACACTTCAGTAACAGAAAGTGCAGAGTAGAGGCAAGGAAATTCAAAATATAAACTAAAGTGGAAAGCTGAAAAAAATTAATGACATAAAAAAGATTGGGAAAGAGAAATAGAACAAAGCTAAAAAGAAGTATAGCAAACCAAAAAAAAAAAAAAGAAAACCCACAAATATTAAAATGGGGTAGCAAATGAAACACATCAGAATTAACAATAAATGTAAATGATATATCAATTAAAAGGTATGCTAACTACCAAAAAACATCCTGTAAATATAATTATGTAAGTAAGTTTAAAGTAAAAGAATGGAAATTGATATCTCATGTAAAGAGTTATTAAAGTTGAAATGGTTCCATTAATATTAAAGTAAACTTTGGAGCAAGGAAAATGACCACAGGTAAAGGGAAACAGGGTTTCCCCGGTAGCTCAGCTGGTAGAGAATCCACCTGCAATGCAGGAGACCCTGGTTTGATTCCTGGGTCAGGAAGATCCCCTAGAGAAGGGATAGGCTACCCACTCCAGTATTCGTGGGCTTCCCTGGTAGCTCAGAAGGTAAAGAATCTGCCTGCAATGTGGGAGGCCTAGGTTTGATCCCTGGGTTGGGGTCAATCCCTCCTCCAGAGGCAACCCACACCAGTATTCTTGCCTGGAGAATCCCCATGGACAGAGGAGCCTGGTGGGCTAGAGTCCATGGGTCGCAAAGAGTCAGACACAACTGAGTGACTAAAAGCAGCGCAGCACAACAAAGGGAAACATTACATAATAATAAAAAGAGCATTTCACAAAGAACACAATAATCTGCAGATGTGTGCAGTTAAAAACAGGTTTTAAAATAAACAAAACCAGTGAAACTGGAAAAAGATATGAAAAATTTGCAATTATAGTTGGACACTTCAACACAGCTCAGTAATGAACAGAATAAGTAGATTAAAAATCCACAATAAAATGGAAAAAATGAAATAAACTTCATCAACTAGCTGGATCAAATTACATTTATAAATACTCCAAAAAATAACAGAAAAATATACATTTTTCTCAAGTGCACATGCTACATATGACAAAATAGATCATATCCCAAGGCATAAAATAATTCTTTATATAATAAATGTAAAAAAATGAAAAATGTATTCTCTGACCACAAAATAAAAACAAACCAGTAATTGGAACTAAAAAATACTTTTAAAGTAAAGAATTAAATATACTTTTTAATAATTCATGGGTCAATGAAAGACGTGTAGGAAATTAAAAGGAAAAAATTTTTTAACTGAAGTAAAAGGGAAATGCAAAAAAAAAAAAATCAAACTTTGTGGTATGCAGCCAAGCAATGCTTAGTAAGAAAATTATAGTATTATATGTTCATTTTATATAAGAAGAAAATTCTCAAATGAACAATCTAAGTTTCTACCTAAAATGACTGGGAAAAGAAATGCAAAATAAACTCAAAGTAGGAAATGGCAACCCACTCCACTCCAGTGTTCTTGCCTGGAGAATCCCAGGGATGGGGGAGCCTGGTGGGCTGCCGTCTATGGGGTCACACAGAGTCAGACATGGCTGAAGTGACTTAGCAAGCAGAAAGAAGAGGGTAATAAAAAACAGGAATCAATTCAACTGAAAACAGAAAATCAATAGAAAAAGTCAATAAAAACAACAATTGATCCTTTTTAAAACAATTAATAAAATTGATAAGCATCTAGCCAAAAAATAGAGAAAACAAATCACCAATATGAAGATATTGTTCAAAATAACTTGGTTGCAACATATCTTTTGCTTATTTATATATCTGTTTCAGTCATATGCATTATAAATTAGCCCCCATTTCAAATATCCAATGTAAAGAATAAGGATCTACAATATTCAGGCTGAATACTACAAACTGAGTTCATCAGTTTATTCACGGATGATTTACCAGGGCACCTAGTCCACCAACACATTCCTCTCTAATGGAGTCATGGAATCAAAATGATAAAAGGAAAATCTGACAAAGTAATAAGATTATAAGCTTGTAAAATTGACAAAAACATACCATATAATTTTTAAATGGAAATTTTAAAGTCACAGCAATGTTTCTAAAAACTTTTTTTAAAACCCATGGATCTTCTCTAAATAAACAAAAGAAAAAAAATGCCACTGTGAATGCATTCTTCTAGCTTCTGATATAATTTTTGACTAATAGAGACTCAAAATCAATCTATTCCATATCATCTGCATTTCAACTTTAACGAGCTCTGTGATGTTATAATGACTGATGAAAAGTTAACATGGGACCAGTGGTTTCAACATAATTATAGCACATCATTCATTAGATTGTCAAAGTCTCCTTCCAGATATCAGTCTGCTAGTTTAATAAAAGAGGTAAAAACTCAAGGCCCATTATTACCCCTACATGAGAGCCCTCAGGGAGGAGAGAAAATTCCTCAACCTAGTGTGCAAAGACATTCTGTAATGAGCAGCAGCTATATCCATGCAGTGAAGTTTGGACCTATGGCATCAAATCCTCTGTCACTTTTCTTCACAGACACCCAGTAAAAGTCCCAAGGCAGCATTTTAAAGCAGGAAAGTGCTCCAGCAACGGTTAATGAAACTATGATTTTTCCCTATGGGGAATGCCCTTCTGAACTAGAAAACAGGCAAAACTAGTCCATTAACTCTCCTTGGAGAGGTGTGTGCTTTTGTGGCTTCATAAACATAGCAAAGCAGAGTTGGAAAAACAATAAAAAGTCTCAGACTTTAAACACTAAAATGCATGCGTTTGATAATCAGCTAAATGAATGCTTAGTAAGTAAAGGGACTGCACACAAACTTATATATCCCTGAGAGAATAGTGTAAAACCCACAGTACATGAACAAGGAAGAACTTTCCCAGAAGCAAAGATATTTGAGTTATTTACCTTTTCCTATGTCTCCTCTGCATTTATTAAAGGAACAGACACAGATCCATGAAACTAGCTTGCCCTGAGGGCAAGTTTGGGAGCTTATTCAAACTGTACTTTGTCTGGTACTCAAGTTAGTGCCATTGGAATTGTGACCATTTTCTTATGATGAAGGAATGAATTTATTGTTTGAATAAAAAACAAACTGCAGCAGATTCATAAAAAAAGAATTGACTTAATCATATCAGTGTAAAGAACATCTTGCTTAGGAAAAGAGCCCTTGGGGTGGGAAAGATGAAATTTTCCTCACCCTATTCATTCTGGAAGGAGAAAAGAAGAGAAAAGAGAATGGTTTTCTGCATACTAAATGATGTGGAACACGAATTTTGACCATACCTAAGAATAGTGTACTGACTATGCCAAAGCCTTTGACTATGTGGATCACAATAAACTGTGGAAAATTCTGAAAGAGATGGGAATACCAGACCACTTGTCCTGCCTGTTGAGAAATGTGTATGCAGGTCAGGAAGCAACAGTTAGAACTGGACATGGAACAACAGACTGGTTCCAAATAGGAAAAGGAGTGTGTCAAGGCTATACGTTGTCACCCTGCATATTTAACTTATATGTGGAGTACATCATGAGAAACTTTGGGCTGGATGAAGCACAAGCTGGAATCAAGATTGCCGGGAGAAATATCAATAACCTCAGATATGCAGATGACACCACTCTTATGGCAGAAAGTGAAGAGGAAATAAAAAGCCTCTTGATGAAAGTGAAAGAGGAGAGTGAAAAAATTGGCTTAAAGCTCAACATTCAGAAAACTGAGATCATGGCATCCGGTCCCATCACTTCATGGGAAATAGATGGGGAAACAGTGGAAACAGTGACAGACTTTATTTCTGGGGGTTCTAAGATCACTGCAGATGGTGATTGCAGCCATGAAATTAAAAGACACCTGCCCCTTGGAAGGAAAGTTATGACCAACCTAGACAGCATATTAAAAAACAGAGATATTACTTTGTCAACAAAGGTCCATCTAGTCAAGGCTATGGTGTTTCCAGTGGTCATGTATGGATGTGAGAGTTGGACTATAAAGAAAGCTGAGTGCCAAAGAATTGATCCTTTTGAACTGTGGTGTTGGAGAAGACTCTTGAGAGTCCTTTGGACTGCAAGGAGATCCAACCAGTCCATCCTAAAGGAAATCAGTCCTGAATATTCTTTGGAGGGACTGATGCTGAAGCTGAAACTCCAATAGTTTGGCCACCTGATGCAAAGAGCTGACTCATTTGAAAAGACCCTGTTGCTGAGAAAGACAGAACCACTTTCTGTTTCAGTGGAGTAGGCTTCATTCTCCTACTGCAGATTGAAAGCAGGAGGACAACAGAGAATGAGATGGTTGGATGGCATCACCAACTCAATGGACGTGAGTTTGAGTAATCTCTGGGAGTTGGTGATGGACAGGGAGGCCCCATGCAGTGCTTGGGGTCGCAAAGAGTCAGACAAGAATGAGTGGCTGAACTGAACTGAGCTGAATAATAGTGCATATGAAAGAAAGAAGTCAGAGGAATGTGGAAAATGTGAAAAGGAAAAACAGCTGAGCAACAATGTTGAGGCTAGGAAAACGACTGTCAAAATGTTTTTAACATTCTCCATGGCTTGACTAAATTTTAGACAGCCTTCTATCTGACTTTAGTTCACTAACTTCTCTCTTTTCTTAGGCATTTTACTTTATAAATTCTTTCTCTGCCCCTTTCAAATGTAAATCTTCACCCATCCTCTTCCCTTTTTAACAATTAGGAATATCTTATGGACCTGAAGCGGAAGCCTTTGAAATGCAATCATTAGGAAAAGTAGTCAACCTCAGTCTTTATGGGATGTAAGAGTCTAACTTTGAGTAGTGCAATCAATGTGTGTGTGTTTGTGTGTGTGTGTGTGTTCAGTTGCATTTGGCTCTTTGCAACCCCATGGACTGTAGCCTGCCAGACTCCTCTGTCCATGGAATTTTTCAGGCAAGAATACTGGAGTGGGTTACCATTTCCTTCTCTGTGGGATCTTCCTGATCCAGGGATCAAACCCATATCTTTTGTGTCTCCTGTATTGGCAGGAGGATTCTTTACCAATTGCACCATCATACCAGTAGATAATAAAAACAAGTTGCCTACTCACATTGACCAACTTTCTTTCTTAAGACCTCTGGGACTTTCTCACTAGCTCCACCTAGTGCCTAAACACTCTCCCACCTTCTGTTTCAGTGGCGTAGGCTTCATTCTCCTACTGCAGTAAAGTCTTTCTTGAGTATTTAACTCTGGCTCACACAGATTTGCTTTGACACTGAAGAGAATAAAATTGTGTGTAATTTCCAGTTGTGATAAACCTGAATAAAAATGTGTAATATTTGATTTTAAATCATTTGTGTGCCTTTCTTCAACAGGTTACATCCCAAGAAAATTCACAATAATGATTGCTACCTACAAACGTTTTAGTGGTTCTTTGGAAGACAGAAAAAGTGATACCATGTTTAGCAGGAATGGACTTTCTAGAAGACTGGGAAGAAGAATGAAGTATGTCCTAACTTGAAACATAAGCATTCCCTTGATTATTCACAAAATTTTGGTAAGAGCCACCCAAAAATTATGGAATTGGAGGTAGTTCAGTTCAGTTCAGTCGCTCAGTCGTGTCCGACTCTTTGCAACCCCATGAATCGCAGCACGCCAGGCCTCCCTGTCCATCACCAACTTCCAGAGTTCACTCAGATTCATGTCCATCGAGTCAGTGATGCCATCCAGCCATCTCATCCTCTGTCGTCCCCTTCTCCTCCTGTCCCCAATCTGAGGTCATATTAAAAGAGACAGTGACTCCAGATGGTTGAAGGGCTGGAAAACCCTTTGTCAAATAGTAAGGACTTACTTTATATGCACAAAGCTTATACTCTGATGATTTATAGTAGTGTGAAGTCTTAGTAGTGATATTGCTAGGGAGAATTCGTTGCCTGTAATAAGCTCTGCAAAATACTTATCATGAGCTATTTGTTTCCAGAAATGACTTCTTTTTATACCACCTGCAACTATCTCTACTTTTGTTGGTGGTGTTGTTCAGTCCCTCAGTCATGTCACTCTTTGTGACCTCATGGACTGCAGGAAGCCAGGCTTCCCTGTCCTTCATCATCTCCTGGAGCTTGCTCAAAATCATGTTCATTGAGTCGGTGATGCTATCCAACCATCTCGTCCTCTGTCGTCCCCTTCTCCTCCTGCTTTCTACCTTTCCCAGCATCAGGGTCTTTTCCAGTGAATCGGCTCTTCGCCTCAGGTGGCCGAAGTATTGGAGATTCAGCATCAGTCTTTCCAATGAATATTCAGGACTTATTTCCTTTAGGATTGCCTGGTTTAATATCCTTGCAGTTCAAGGGACTCTCAAGAGTCTTCTCCAACACCACAGTTCAAAAGCATCAATTCTTTGGTGCTCAGCCTTCTTTCTGGTCCAACTGTCACATCCATACATGACCACTGGAAAAAACAAAGCTTTGACGAAACAGATATTTGTCGCCAAAGTAATGTTTCTGCATTTAATATGCTATTTAGGTTGGTCATGGCTTTTCTTCCAAGGAGCAAGTGTCTTTTAATTTCATGGCTGGAATCACCATCTGCAGTGATTTTGTAGCCCAAGATTTCGTCACTGTTTCCATTGCTTCCCATCTATTTGCCATGAAGTGATGAGACCGGATGCCATGATCTTTGTTTTTTGAATGTTGAGTTTTAAATCAGCTTCTTCACTCTCCTCTTTCACCTTCATGAGAAGGCTCTTCAGTTCCTCTTTGCTTTCTTCCATAAGGGTGGTGTCATCTGCATATCTGAGGTTATTGATATTTCTCCTGGCAATCTTGATTCCAGCTTGTACTTCATCCAGCCTGGCATGTCTCATGATGTACTCTGCATGTAAACTAAATAAGCAAGGTGACAATATACAGCCTTGACATACTCCTTTCCCAATTTGGAACCAGTCCATTGTTCCATGTCTGGTTCTAACTGTTGCTTCTTGATCTGCATACAACTTTCTCAGGATGCAGGTGAGATATGTGTTCAAAGTTCTGCACTGGTAGGTGGGACGTTTATATATTACTCCCTTTGGGATAGGAAAAATAATTTCCAGGTTAGGATTTGAGCTAAAGTGGATCACCCAATTAAGCAGAAGCCAGGACACCACAGCTCTTCCTTTGACATCACTAACTATCCAAAATAACCACTGCAGGCCCCAGTGCTCACAGGTTTTCATTGTTTATTTCACAACTGTAGAATTATTCACAATAATTGAGGGGGAAAACATCAAAATAAAATACAAGAAAGCCAGACAGCCATCCAAACATGATATTTTAAAAAAGAGACTGTTTCACAATAAAGAAAGTATATCTTTGGGAAATTTTTCTTCTTCTTCCAGCTCATTTGTTCAAATAACTCATTGCACGAGTTCTTCAATCTCAGTCATACTCCAACCTATAGACCTACACAACTGTCTTCACTTCTCTTGTTGCTCAACTGAACTTACATAATTTATCATTTTAACTAATTCTTTACAAACAGCCTTAATAGCAATACATTTCTCTCTCATCTAATCTTACTTATTTAATGAAAAATTGATTCATTTTTCTCTGATATTTAATAAAAAATATGCATTTTAATCCTAAATTTGCCCTGAATGATGATATGCCGATCCATATGTGAAATAATTAACCTCGTTGATACCTAAGCTTCCTCCCAAGTCTAAACTTCTTTTCTATGTCTCACTTCTTTTCTTCTTTTCCTTCTTTCCTTCCTTCTTTTTCTCCGTCCTCCTTTTCTGCCTTCCATGTTTTCACTTTCCCTCACTCTTGCCTGCCTTTTCTGGACTTTAAAGGCAAGTGCAATGTTATCGATACCTCAAAGCAATGTATGGGTGGTAAGCCACAGTATTTTGAGAAAATACAAGAAGTATATTATAACCTCCCTCAACAGTGCAAAACAAAACACTCTGGAAGAAGAACATCAGCTTGGTCTCTCTATAGCGGTTGTATGTTATTCCCCAGTGAGAAATACATTTCCAGCTGGCAGAGGCAAACAGATTATTTTGAATGTACAGTATGAATTTACTACAATTACTATGATTAATGTTTCTAGAACAAAATTGTGAGGTTTTCTTAATGAATGAAGCTGAAATGTTTATGTTATAATAATGTTGTAGCATTGTATTAATGTAAAAGTAGAACAAAAAACTAGAGAAGCTTAGAACAGCCAAACTGTAAAATCTGAACACACACAAAACAATTGCTTTTAAATATCATTACATCACTACTATAAAATTTCCTAAATTGAAATACAGAAAGTTTATTTGATATTTCCAACTGATATACTATCTTCCAAGGCTTAAATTCAACTTCTAGAAATTAAAACTTTGTGAAAAACATCCTTGTAAAAAGATGTAG
This sequence comes from Budorcas taxicolor, assembly GCF_023091745.1. Lineage (NCBI taxonomy): Eukaryota > Metazoa > Chordata > Mammalia > Artiodactyla > Bovidae > Budorcas > Budorcas taxicolor. The sequence goes on along the minus strand of NC_068923.1, from coordinate 62,585,024 downwards.
TTACAGATCAAGGCTATTAAAATAATATCAGTATACAGTGAGAGATGTAAATGAGACAGTCCAGTACTTGCAAATACTAAAGACTTATGGGAATTTCTTTCTACATAGAATTTATTTTAATAAAGATAAATGGACTGTATAGTCCAGTGGTTAAGAACTTAACTATTTGAAGTCAGGAATTTTGAACTACAGGTTAACCTTGTAGTGGCCTTTTGCAAATTATTGAAATTTCCTAAATCAATGATCTTAAAACTTGAATTCTTGAGAATACACAGAGGCTTTCCAAGGGCACAGCATGGGTGATTTAAGAAAGTTAATTTCCTGAACCTCAAATATGTGCTGTCTAGCCAGGTACTTCCAGTAAAGGTACCGCACAGGATCTCCTTTCCCACCTCCTCCATCACAATTATCCCTTCTTCTGGTTGACATATTAAGAAGAAATTCTCATCCAACTAAAATCCTTCTACAGAAAATTGTCCTGGGATTTAAAAACTACTGGGCAGCCAAATAAATGGACGATTCAAATTGCCTCTGTTGGTGAAGACTCTATATAAAGCACCATAAACCCAGTGCAAGATTTAGAGAAAGTGTTGGTCATTCAGCTGTGTCTGATTCTTTGTGACCCCATGGACTGTAGCCCACCAGAATCCTCTGTGGAATTCTCCAGGCAAGAATACTGATGTGGGCTGTCATTCCTTCCTCTAGGGGATCTTCCCATTCCAAGAATGGAACCGAGGTCTCCCACATTGCAGACAGATTCTTTACCATCTGAGCTACCATGGAAGGATTCAGAGAAGTGTGTTGTACTTGGCTAGGGTACAGGTGTGACCTTGGAAATTCTGAGTTTTGTTGGGAATTTTGAAATCAGACATAAAAGTAGGGAAGTAAGATAATTTTCATTTCAAAAATCTCACCTCTTCTTTGTTTTAATTATTGTTAAAGAACATACTGCTCCTGAGGGAGAAATCCTTCAGAGCAAAGCAAAGAGAGTATCGTAAGAAACAAGGAAGGAAGTGGCACTTAGGTTCACCTACGTGACAACTCACAGCAAGACTCCATGCCTTACACATTTCTGTATCAATACCCTCCACCCACCCTCTCTCTCACACTCAGCAGCTGTTTCCAATTGGAAGTTCTGCTGGTCCTGCTGAAGTGAATACATGAAACAAATTGATAATTAGTAGCTTTTATTTATAAGCTAAGATCAACTTTTAAAAACAGTTTATTTTGAAATTTCATTGACTTTATTTATTTTATAATCAAAATTATTATTTATCTACTGCTGCTACTGCTGCTGCTGCTGCTGCTAAATTGCTTCAGTCATGTCCGACTCTGTGCGACCCCATAGACAGCAGCCCACCAGGCTCCCCCGTCCCTGGGATTCTCCAGGCAAGAACACTGGAGTGGGTTGCCATTTCCTTCTCCAATGCATGAAAGTGAAAAGTGAAAGTGAAGTCACTCAGTAGTATCCGACTCTTCGCAGTCCCATGGACTGCAGCCTACCAGGCTCCTCCATCCATGGGATTTTCCAGGCCAGAGTACTGGAGTGGGATGCCATTGCCTTCTCCGATTTATCTACTAGTAAAAAGAAAACACTTCTGTCCATCTCATCCTAAATTCTATAATAACAAATTATTATAGAATGTGAGTGAGTGAGTTCATTGACGTTTCTTAATGTGAGAATTTGTTATATTTGTTCTTCATTGAGCAAATGAAGTAAAAATAAATAGAACTGGAACCATACTACATTTTCATATTACTAAATAAAAGAATAAGAAAAGCTTTTTAAACCCTACATGATTTCTTGGTAAATTTCTCATGTTGCAAAGGGACGTAATTTCCAGCAAAGTTATTAAATAACAGTAGCAAACTATTTTTTCACTTTTATTTGTTTGTCTATATATTTATCTTGTCTCAGGACACTGTTCATAAAGTTTATCTCAGTGAAAACAAAAGATATCTTCTACTCTACTAAAAGTCTGCTCAAAACAAGCATTAGAGTATATTCTATATTAAAGTCTTATTTTTGTGGCTTAAAAACTATGCTTAATATCTGGATGACCCAGAGGGATGGTGTGGGGAGGGAGGAGGGAGAGGGGTTCAGAATGGGGAACACGTGTATACTTGTGGCAGATTCATGTTGATGTATGGCGAAACCCATACAATATTGTAAAGTAATTAACCTCCAATTAAAATAAATTTCTATTTTAAAAAATCCATATTTCCTTTGTGTCATTGCTGTACAAAGCATGGAATAATTTAAAAATTGGTATTTGATAAGAAAATGTGGTAGAAAAAAATTACCAGAGAGTGATTTTAGAAATTTGCTTTGCTTTTGTTCAGTATTTTTTTTAACTGTTGCTTACTACAGTGAAGGAAGGAAATGCCCTTCCTTATATTCAGAGTCATCTGAGTAGCCTACATGATATTTCCCATTATTTAATAAGCTTGATGTATGAGAAAATTCACAGAGACTCGATAATACCTCTTGTCTTTGTTTTGTCTTGCAAAGTGACTTAACCTGAATACAGAAAACAAGAAGAAAAAGAAATAGAGTACATGGGCTTATTATTGACTTTTGAGTACCACAAAGAGTTCATTATTAACTTATGACCTCTGCTATACAAATTCATTTGTCTAAACATAGAGATACATGGAGATTAAGAGTACATATCTATAAAAATGGAGTTTTAATATCTGCCTCATTATTTCTATAAATTTAATGAGTCTAGTGGCTGTCTAGAAGATGTTCAGTAAGTTGTGGCTATTGTGGGTAATCACTTCTTAATTTGACATAAGTACTTCTCCCGTTATGGAAAATCATTTAATGAGCTATTCAGTAATAGTTCCCCAACCTAAGTTTGCATTAGTATCACCTGTGGAGTTCTTTAAAAACAAATTTCAGAATTCTAACTGATATGGAGAATCAGAAATTTTGTGGCTGGATCTCTAAACCCTGATACCCTATTCATTTTTGAACCAATTTGTTGGGAATAGTGGTTTCAGACATTTAAATCATCACAGATTTCTATACAAGCAAGCCCCCTCATGCTCCTTCAGTTCAGTTCAGTTCAATCACTCAGTTGTGTTTGACTCTTTGTGACCCCATGGACTGCAGCACGCCAGGCCTCCCTGTCCATCACCAGCTCCTGGAGTTTACCCAAACTCATATCCATTGAGTCGATGATGCCATCAAATCATCTCATCCTCTGTCAATCCCTTCTCCTCCCATCCTCAATCATTCCCAACATCAGGGTCTTTTCAAATGAGTCAGCTCTTCACATCAGGTGGCCAAAGTATTGCTCCTTAGCACTCATCAGATTTTAGACTTTTAATCATGCCCAGTATTAAAATATTTAAAGTGTAGAAACATAGAAAAGTCATATGTTAAAATGAAATTCTTAAAACACTGTTAATATTTTTCTGCATATATATTTTGCCCTTTTCTTTGTTCTATGAATATATATGAGAATTAACACACAGAGGCAACATCATGGAACATCATCAAATCTCAGATGCCAATGTTCGTAATGTGCAAAATTATTTTATGGTAGACTTAGAAAGGAAAAAATATTGACAGTATGCCTCTTTAAGACACAATTTATATTAGACATGTTTGGTAAATGCTGGGCTGGAAGAAGCACAGCTGGAATCAAGATTGCTGGGAGAAATAGCAATAACCTCAGATATGCAGATGACACCACCCTTATGGCAGAAAGTGAAGAGGAAATAAAAAGCCTCTTGATGAAAGTGAAAGAGGAGAGTGAAAATGTTGGCTTCAAGCTCAACATTCAGAAAACAAAGATCATGGCATCCAGTCCCATCACTTCATGGGAAATAGATGGGGAAACAGTGGAAACAGTGTCGGACTTTATTGTGGGGGCTCCAAAATCACTGCAGATGGTGACTGCAGCCATGAAATTAAAAGACACTTACTCCTTGGAAGGAAACTTGTGACCAATCTAGATAGCATATTCAAAAACAGAGTCATTACTTTGCCAACAAAGGTCCATCTAGTCAAGGCTATGGTTTTTCCAATGGTCATGTATGGATGTGAGAGTTAGACTGTGAAGAAAGCTGAGTATCGAAGAATCAATGATTTTGAACCGTGGTGTTGGAGAAGACTTTGAGAGTCCCTTGGACTGCAAGGAGATCCAACCAGTCCATTCTAAAAGAGATCAGTCTTGGGTGTTCATTGGAAAGACTGATGCTGAGGCTGAAACTCCAGTACTTTGGCCACCTCATGCGAAGAGTTGATTCATTGGAAAAGACTCTGATGCTGGGAGGGACTGGGGGCAGGAGGAGAAGGGGACAACAGAGGATGAGATGGCTGGACGGCATCACCGACTCGATGGTAGTGAGTTTGAGTGAACTCCAGGAGCTGGTGATGGACAGGGAGGCTTGGTGTGCTGTAATTTATGGGGTCGCAAAGAGTTGAACATGACTGAGCGACTGACTTGAACTGAACTTTAGACTTATTAATTCACAAATGATGTGTGATCCAATCAGATTGGGCATTTTCATTGTATTTCTGTGCTATGTCAGGGAAAGTTTTGTGAGCATTTCTTATTTGTCTAAACTTACAGTTTTATTTTGTCATCAGTTGAGTCAAATTCTGCTGAAGGCTTTGCAGTCTCTGTTGAAAGTCAGTAGGAATTTTCTGTCAAATTGATATTTGATGCTTTAAAATAAAATAAATGGCAAAAGATTTATACGATTATGAAGAGAAACCAGAGGTGGATTCATGTCAATGTATGGCAAAACCAATACAGTATTGTAAAGTAAAATAAAGTAAAAATAAAAATTAAAATAAAATAAAATAAATGAAGGCTTTAAGGTTTTAGCATTAAAATCCCCAAAGCCTCAAAAATGGAGGTCTCTTTCATTAATATCTGTTTATTAATAACAGAATAATAGTTAATATTTACTCAAAGTTTATGATAAAGCAGGTATTGACCAAAAAATAAATTGATATTTGATGCTTTAATGTTAGTTCTATGCTATGCATGAATCTTTCAGACCCATTGCTTAGAATTGTCTTCCATTCTTAAACGAAGCTAGGAAATTTCTCCTTTCTGTCCCCACTCTTACCTGGTAATGAGAACTCTTTTTACAGATGTCCCAGTACTGAACATATCATAGTTTCATCTACTTTGGGGAAACTTCTTTTCTTTGACCATGTAAAGCTCTTAATTGTTGATTTGCAAGGATCATAGAGTATCTGTTCAATTCAGTAAGTGATATCATATAGTTTTCAAACGTAGCTACAATATGTAAACATATGAGCAGTGTGTGGAGCTACGGTGGTCCATATGTTTATCACCACATGGCATTATTAGTAACATTTTTTTTTTTGAAGTGTAATTGCTTCACAATGCTGTGTTAGTTTCTGCTGTACAGGAAAGTGAATCAGCTATATGTATACATGTATTTCCTCCCTCTCGAGTCTCCTACCCCCACACCAGCCCTCTAGGTCATCACAGAGCACAAGGCTGAACTCCCTGTTCTATGCAGCACCTACCCACTAGCTATCTGTTTTGTACATGCCGCTGCTGCTAGTTGCTCAGTTGTGTCCTATTCTATGCAGCCTCATGGACTGTAACCTGCCAGGTTTCTCTGTCCATGGAGATTCTCCAGGCAAGAATACTCTAGTGGGTTGCCATGCCCTCCTCCAGGGGATCTTCCCAACCCAGGGGTTGAACCCAGGTCTCCCACATTGCAGGCAGATTCTTTACTGTCTGAGCCAACAGGGAAGCCAGTTTTACACGTGGTACTATATATATGTCAAAGCTATTTTCTCAGTTTGTCCCACCCTCTCCTTCCCCCTCTGTGCACACATGTCTGTTCTCTATATCTGCATCTTTATTCCTGCTCTGCAAATAGGTTCATCTGTACCATATTTTCATATTCCACTTATATCAGTTCTTTCAGTTCAGTTGCTCAGTCATGTCCAATTCTTTGCCTCCCCACCCCATGGACTGCAGCATGCCAGGCTTCCCTGTCCATCACCAACTCCTGGAGATTGCTCAGACTCATGTACATTGAGTCAGTGATGCCATCCAACCACCTCATCCTCTGCTGTTCCCTTCTTCTCTTGCCTTCAATCTTTCCCAGCATCAGGGTCTTTTCCAATGAGTCAGTTCTTTGAATCAGGAGGCCAAAGTATTAGAGTTTCAGCTTCAGCATCAGTTCTTCCAGTGAATATTCAGGACTGATTTCCTTTAGGATTGACCAGTTGGATCTGCTTGCAGTCCAAGGGACTCTCAAGAGTCTTCTCCAACACCAGAGTTCAAAAGCACCAATTCTTCAGTGGTCAGCTTTCTTTATAGTCCAGCTCTCACATCCATACATGACCACTGGAAAAACCATAGCCTTGACTAGATGGACCTTTGTTGGCAAAGTGATGTCTCTGCTTTTCAATATGCTGTCTAGGTTGGTCATAACTTTCCTTCCAAGGAGGAAGTGTCTTTTAATTTCATGGCTGCAGCCAACATCCGCTGTGATTTTGGAACCCGAAAAATAAAGTCTGTCACTCTTTCCGTTGTTTCCCCATCTATTTGCATGAAGTGATGGGACCAGATGCAATGATCTTAGTTTTCTGAATGTTGAGTTTTAGGGCAACTTTTTCACTCTCCTCTTTCACTTTCATCAAGGGCTCTTTAGTTCTTCTTTGCTTTCTGCCATAAGTATGGCATCATTTGCATATCTGAGGTTATTGATATTTCTCCCAGCAATCTTGATTCCAGCTTGTGCTTCATCCAGCCCAGCATTTCTCATGATGTACTCTGCATATAAGTTAAATAAGCAGGGTGACAACATACAGCCTTGATGTACTCCTTTCCCTATTTGGAACCAGTCTTTTGTTCCATGTCTGGTTTTAATTTCAGGAGGCGTGTAAGGTGGTCTGGTATTCCCATCTCTTTTGTTATGATTCACACAGTCAAAGGCTTTGGCATAGTCAAATGTACATATATTAATGCTATTTTTAACTCTTCTGGTAGTGGTGCAATCATATCTTCTTGATTAACTTACTCTTTTTTGGCTGTTGTTGTTAACTAAGTATCACTGAGATTAAGCAACACGTTAAATGTTCCTTGGACATATTTATAAACTTTCCTTTGAAGTGCCTATTTATTTCTTACGGCCAAATTTTTTAAACTTTCTATTTTTCTTATTTATAGTTTATAGCTTCAGAAAGCAGGCACTTTTTATTATATGCATTGTAGATATCTTATCCCACACTGTGGCTTGCCTTTTCACTATATTAATTATGTCTTTAAATAAACATAATTTCTTAGTTTCAAAGTACTCTAGCTTATGACTATTTTCCTTTATGGTTAACTATCTTTTGCATTCTGTTAAAGAAATATTGTCTTAACTCTTCCAAAAAGTAAGCACTTTTCTATTATTCTATAGTGGACTTATTGATTTCACTTTCATATTTAGAGTTTCGGCAAGCCTCTTTTAATTTCATGGCTGCAGTCACCATCTGCAGTGATTTTGGAGCCCAGAAAAATAAAGTCAGCCACTGTGTCCACTATTTCCCCATCTATTTGCCATGAATTGATAGGACTAGATGCCATGATCTTAGTTTTCTGAATGTTGAGCTTTAAGCCAACTTTTTCACTCTCCTCTTTCACTTTCATCAAGAGGCGCTTTAGTTCTTCTTCACTTTCTGCCATAAGGGTGGTGTCAACTGTATATCTGAGGTTATTCATATTTCTCCTGGCAATCTTGATTCCAGCTTGTGCTTCTTCCAGCCCAGCGTTTCTCATGATGTACTCTGCATATTAGTTAAATATGCAGGGTGACAATATACAGCCTTTACGTACTCCTTTTCCTATTTGGAATCAGTCGGTTGTTCTATGTCCAGTTCTAACTGTTGCTTCCTGACCTGCATACAAGGAAGCATAGATTATTGTAAAAGTAATAATACATTGAAATCAGCATGATTGGAAAACATAAAAGAGTTTTTAAAGTTTTTTTTTTTAACTTTTAAACCACTAGAGTGATTAACTTTGGAGGATAAATCTTCCCTGATTCTCTAGGTTGTAATATTTATAAACTGAGTCATTTGCCCATTTATTTGCCAACATCTACTGAGCACCTAGTATGTGTCAAGCATTATGGTATAAATAAATGAAACAACCTTGATCACGAGAGTCAGAGTATCTTTCCTCTTGGGGCTTAAGTATTACCAGGTAAAGGGAACTGAGTCAAAACTATTCTAGGCTATTATTTTGTTTGGGTCTGATCTGAAAAGGATAACTGTATACATTCTAAAACACTCTTGCATGTGTTTGTGCAAAGTTACTTCAGTCGTATCCAACTCTTTGCAACCCTATGAACCATAGCCCACCAGGTTCCTCTGTCTGTGGGATTCTCTGGGCAAGAATACTGGAGTAGGCCACCATGCCCTCCTCTAGGAGATCTTCCTGATCCAAGCATCCAACCAGCATCGCTTATGTCTCCTGCATTGGCAATTTACCTGCATTTACCAATAGTGCCACATGGGAAGCCCAAGACTTCCTTAGGAGAAATAAAAATGATATGATACTATGTGATTTTATTTTAATAAACTCAAATTGTACAATCACTTTTTTTTTCTAGAAGGCTAAGAGGATTTAACCATGTGTGCAAATAATTATTTTTTATCTAACATAGAATTTGGATTTTCAAAATACCTAACTTAAAATAGTCAGAAAAGAGTTAATTTTGCAGATTTGCATCATTTAGGCAGAAGCTAAAAATGTTGTAAGACAACCAAATAATACATTTTATTCCATTTCTTGTTGTTGTTGCTTAGTCGCTAAGTTGTGTCTGACTCTTTTGCGACCCCATAGATTGTAGCCTATCAGGCTTCTCTGTCCACGGGATTCCCAGGCAAGAATACTGAAGTGGGTTGCCATTTTCTTTTCCAGGGCATCTTCCTGACCCAAGGATAGAACTCGTGTCTCCTGAATTGGCAGGTGTATTATTTACCCCTGAGCCACCATGGAAGCCCATTCCATTCTTTAATACTAATTTATAAGAGTTTGCACCTTAAGACAATTAAATTATATATGATTGCCTGCTATATCAACTGGTCAACCTTGTTTTTTTCCTATCCCTTACCAAGAAGGAAATCAAGTCCTCATAATAGTATCAATAAAGACTAATGTCAGTCCTTGCCAAATTAAGTGGAAAAACTTATAAATCAAATAATAAAAGGAATCTATTTCCTTACCATCTTGTTATAACTTTTTTTAAAAAGCTAAGTAGAAAGCATGCCTTAAAGGAAGAAAATAGGGCAAAAATAAGTCAGTCTTTTTTATTGCTGTGGTGTGCTCTGCTTAGTCATGTACGACTCTTTGCGACCTCATGGTCTGTAGTCCACCAGGCTCCTGTGTCCATGGGGATTCTCCAGGCAAGAATACTGGAATGGATAACCTATTCCCTTCTCCAGGGGATCTTCCCAACCCAGGAATCAAACAGGGGTCTCCTGCATCGCAGGCAGATTCTTTAACAGCCGAGCTACCAGAAAAGCCCGTCTTCGTTATTACAGATTCCATATATATAAATTCACCTACTCATTAAAATTCTTTTGTAACCCCAAAATTAATGTTCAAAGTAGTTTCATGTACGTTTGTAGACATGCACAGAATGTACAAAAAAACACACATGAGATTATGTACTGATTAATTGATGAAAAAATGTAACAGCCACTCCCAGAAAACTAACCCTATACTTTCCCTAAGACCAGTGGTTCAGTGTTCACAGCAACTTTAATAAATATAACTGCAGTTTGGTAAGCATCTGATAAATCTGTACATGATAGCACGAAAGAGCACCTAATTTTAGCCCCCTAATTTTTCTTGTTACAGTTAAGGAAAGAAACCAAACCAAAAGTGGCTCAGAGACAGAATAAAATGGAGCAAGGATTTGTCTCTAGGGGAACCAGAGGAAGAGAAAATTGAAGCCGAGGCATTTAAATCTTTAAATAACTTTGGAAACTAGTCCAAAGTTTTCAACTGCAACAAAGTTCACTGGAAATCTTCAGAAGGGCATTCAGTTCACATAGGATTCATCATTATCTCACCCTGGGTGGTTTAAGATATTGATGCTAGACATATTGCCTTATGTATAAGAGCACATTTATTTTGTTTTCAATTGGAGGATTTATTCTTTTTTTTCAATTGATTTCAAAAATAGCAACTCAACCCTATATGTATACATAGCAAAAATTCATCCAGTGCCTAACATCAAGTACATACAATGTTGCTATGAATATCTGTTGAATTTTTATGCATTAGTGAAAAATAATCATATACATTTGAGATTTGGTGGTGGAGACAGATATGCATGACCATCAAAAGGCTATTTTTAAAGTCGCAGTACTATTAATCACATGGAGCAGTGCATCAGGAAAATCATTGCAAGGAAGAGATCTAGTGTGCAGAGAGAGCTCTAGCTGAAAGAATGCTAATTAATTAAAATGTCTTTTATTTCCTATAAATAAATTATAAATATATGATAAGAAATTTCCACTATTCAAAGCAAAATTACCTAGGTCTTATACTTGAATTCTCCCTAAGTCAAGTTAAAAATAAAACCAAATGAATTGAGAAAAGTATAATCCTCTCTAAAAATCCCCTCTACTATTTGTTTTTGAATAGTAGACTTTGTTGTCTCAACATTTTCATCAGTTTAAGACCACAAGCAGCTTGGCAGTTTATTAGATCTGATTTAAAGTCCATTCTCTTTAAGATCTCTAGCTATGAAAAAATTAATAGGCCCTTCAATACACCAATCATGACTTTCAAAGGGAGGGCAAGGCTTGGTGTGAAATTAAGACTGGCATGAACCAGAACTGACAATTATTTGCAAACTGAGAAGTTAATCAGGGTCAGAAGACAGTCTCTGTGCCTTAGAGTGGTAATAATATTTCACGTACTTATTCTAGAACAAAAGTGAACAAACTCTAGCCCTTGGGACAAATCTAACTAACAGACTGGAGTTATAAATAATTTTATTGAAACACACCCATACTTAATCATTTATGTGTTATCTTTGCTTTCTTGTTAAAACAGCAGGGTTGAGTGGTTGCTTTAAAGATTGTAAGCCTCACAAATCCTAAAATATTTACAATCTAGACCTTTACAGAAAAAGTTTGCCAATCTTCATTCTAAACTAATGTTACCTAGGTAGAGTTAAGAATAAACTGCAATACCTCCTCTTTTATTTACCATTTTTGGCAGATGTTTTCATTATTTTCTTCATACTGAGTGAAACATTATGCAAAATATCAAATTTTACACTATATGGCTTTCTTTTTTGTATGATTTCCATTGTATGGCTTTCTTCCTTTTTGCTAAATAGATATTAGATCACCATACATTCTGTTTTTGTTTTTAGCATCTCTCCTATAATAAACAATATTGCTTTATTAAGCCTAATATTTCTGATACTAACTACAAAAAATTAGATTGAGAAAACAGAACATTGTATGTATAAATAACATAAAATACCATTATGTGGTTTGAGTCCCTTTCTTTTTCTATTTTCGTTTTTCTATCTGTGGACCTAGGAGCTCATGCCGAAAAATTAAAAATATTATTATATGTTTGTCTCTGACTAAGTTTGCTGTCCATCATGCAATCAGTTTTGCTGGAGTTTCAGTTTCTTCTCTCTCATATTCTATGTTATTTTTTTTTCAATAATATTTCATTTTCTTCAAGCCAATTTGAAAATATGTGTTGCTCTCATTTTTCAGAGGCATTACTTCCTTTGAACCCTGAAAGAATTATTTTATTAAACATTGTTTCACTGCACTAATTTGTACTGCCCTTACTGAAGAAATATAACACCTTTTTCAGGAAGAAATGAAATTTTGGGGGAAATATATGTTAAATTAACTAAGAACAAGTGAAGAAACAAAACTCCAACTTAGTATTTAGTGCTACATTTTGCTAAATATCATATCAATATTATACTGACAGAAGAAAAATAATACAAAACACTTAACAATCGATCACATAGTATGTGGCTTGCTAGAGAATTTGGTAAATTATGAGCCAATTGATAACCTTAATTTATTGAAGATGTGAACTCAAGGACATGAAATTATGTTAGCCAAAAGAAATACTATTTTACATTTGATTGTCTAATGCTATCTTATTGAAGTGAAACCGCTGCTGCTGCTAAGTCGCCTCAGTCGTGTCCAACTCTGTGTGACCCCATAGACGGCAGCCCACCAGGCTCCCCGTCCCTGGGATTCTCCAGGCAAGAACACTGGAGTGGGTTGCCATTTCCTTCTCCAATGCATGAAAGTGAAAAATCAAAGTGAAGTCACTCAGTTGTGTCCAACTCTTAGCGACCCCATGGACTGCAGCCTACCAGGCTCCTCCGTCCATGAGATTTTCCAGGCAAGAGTACTGGAGTGGGGTGCCATTGCCTTAAGTATGCAAATAAATGACTGTATTTTCCCAATTTGGGAAGTCATCTAAGATATAATTGAATGGAATGTGAATGGATCATAATAGAATGGAACCTTTTCCACTGTCTCAGAATTCCCACTACAGATTCAAAAAGAACATTAGCAAATAAGCTTTCCATGTTCTGAAGAGGAGTTTTGGGTCATATAGTCACAGAATTTACTAATATTTGACCAGACCTCCTGCTTCCTTCACTTCCATTCCTGCTTCTAGCCCAAATAAGAAAAAGGCTAAAATTCATCAGAGGAAAGCATTCTTCTGAGTGTTCAGTCACTGTTAAGAAATATGGTGATTCTTTCTGTCCCAAATAAAGCTAATTTTACTCCAAAAAAATCATGCATAGAAACTGGGGGACCTCCTGAAAGCAAAGATCACATAACACTTCCAAATACATAGTTGCTGAGCTGGAGAAACTTGTATCAAGGTGGACTTGGGTAGAAGAGAGAGATTTTGATTCTGACTTATGTATCCCCTTGAAGTTTCAAGGCATATGTAATTGTGAGGCCGAAAGCTGATTCTCCTAGATATTTCTGAAAATTGGATTCAGATGGAGCAACCACATGAGATGAGATGGCAAGAGAAACATCGAGAGTGCCATATAAGTCCACTTTTTAGTATAGTAAGAACATTGTTGACATAAAATAAAATACAGGATGCCCAGTTAAATTTGTATTTCAGGTAGCCATCAAACAGTTTTTAGTGTCCACATGTCCTTAAAATTGCATTGTTGTTGTTCAGCCACTCAGCCATGTCTGACTCTTTGCAACCCCATGGACTGCAGCACTCCAGGCTTCCCTGTCCTTCACTATCTCCCGGAGTTTGCTCAGACTCATGTCCATTGAGTTGATGATGCCATCTAACTATCTCAGCCTCTGCCACCCCTTCTTCTTTTGCCTTCAGTCTTTCCCAGCATCAGGGTCTTTTCCAGTGGGTCAGTTCTTCACATCAGGTGGCCAAAGTATTGGACCTTCAGCTATAGCATCAGTCCTGTAGGTCAGCTCAATCTCAGAGGATGGAAAAATACAGAAATAAAATCTTTCAGTTAGAAATGAGAATGAACTTATTTGACTCAGACTAGGTGAAACAGAAAGCTGCCATCTCTATTCAGATGGACTCAAGGCTCAGGAAGGAAAATCTAAAATGATTGATGAACAGGGAGCCCAGTCTGGTGCTCTGTGATGACCTAGAAGGGTGGGATGAGGAGTGGGAAGGAGAATCAAGAGGGAGGAGATATATATTGTAAAGCAACTATCCCCCAATTAAAAATATAAATAAATAAACGTCAAACAATAAATAACCTAAACAGCATATTAAAAAGCAGAGACATTACTTTGCCAACAAATGTCCATCTAGTCAAAGATATGGTTTTCCCAGTAGTCATGTATGGATGTGAGACTATAAAGCAAGCTGAATGCTGAAGAATTGATGCCTTTGAACTATGGTGTTGGAGAAGACTCTTGAGAGTCCCTTGGACTGCAAGGAGATCCAACTAATCCATCCTAAAGGAAATCAGTCCTGAATATTCATTGAAAGAATTGATGCTGAAGCTGGAACTGCAATACTTTGGCCACCTGATGCCAAGAACCAACTCATTGGAAAAGACCATGATGCTGGAAAATATTGAAGGTGGGAGGAGAAAGGGTCAACAGAGGATAAGATGGTTGGATGGCATCAGCGACATGATGGACATGAGTTTGAGTAGGCCCCAAGAGTTGATGATGGACAGGGAAGCCTGGCATGCTGCAGCTCATGGGGTTGCAAAGTCAGACATGACTGAGTGACTGAACTGAACTGAAATAAATGGTTGATAAAAAACTGATTAATATCTTGTTTAAATCCTACACCTATCATTCAGGTTCTTCAATAACTTGGTTACAGATGAAAAAGAGAAGTTATCAAAGGGCTCTTCTAAATTCTGAATATTTCTAGCCTCAAATAATACCTATTAGTAATCAACAAGTGTCTCCTTAGAAGCAAACTTTTTCTTTCAAATTCTATTGAATTTAAAACAGCCACGTGTTTTATATATGACTGAATTCCAGCTAGGAACAGCTTAAGTAAGGAACCAGACGGAAGTTTTGCTTTATGTTGTCTGGTATAGATTGATCCCAGGAGCCAAACTCTCCAGTTCAAGACTTGATTGTAAGAAATAAAGAAGAAAAAGAAGAAGAAAAAAAAAAGAGGAAGGAGAGTTGTGAAAACTGGCAATAAAGATTGCTACAAATCATAATTGCTAATAAAAGGCTAGAGCTGCTCTTCTTACATGATTGGCTCACAGCCTATAAAGTTTCTCAGAGTTGTGCTTAAAATACTTTGAATCTCATACTAAGGTTATTAAAACTTAACAGAAAGTACTTATGTCTTAAAAAGTATCATAAATGTTTTACTGCTGTTTTCATATATATGAAAATAATGTGATTCAAAGATAATATATTTGTGTTTTATTATAACTCATCACTTGAACAGTTTCCAAGTTCTCTAAGTGATTAGATGAGAAACAATACTGAAAAGTAAAAAAAAAAAGGAGAGAAATAAGCAAGCATACCATCAAGATAGCTCTGTAATTTATATCTGATATTGGAAGATGTTGGCATTTACTTGTGCATAAAATAATTATTTAAGAATTTTAAATAATGACAGATGCATTCTCATCTCATAAAAATTAATGTTTAGTTGAAGCTACAATTAGCAGAAAAGAGATAAATATTGGAAAGGATGTAGATCAGCTTTTATGTTATGATATTCTTAGCATTGTAAGAGTCCACTTATTAAAAAGTAAAAGAAGTCACATTTCTTAACATTTTTTTTATTATTCATTCTCACAATGTCTCTTTAGAAATAATCTACTTTTTAAATGTAACTAGTGAAGTCACTATGGAAAACAGTGTGGTGGTTCTTCAAAAATTATAAATGGAACTACTATATATTATCCAGCAATCCTACTTCTGGGTGTATATCATAGAGTAAAGTAAAACCATTATCTCAAAGAGTTATCTATATTCTCATGTGTATTGCACCACTTTTCACAATAATCAAGTTATGTGCAAAACCCAAGTGTTCATCAACAAAAGAATAGATCAGAAAATTGTGATACACACACAAACACACACACAGAGAGAGAAATAATATTCAGATCTAAAAAAGAAGAAAATCCTGCCATTTGCAATAACATGAGTGAACCTCGAAAAGGAGTACGTCAAGGCTGTATATTGCCACCCTGCTTATTTAACTTATATGCAGAGTACATCATGAGAAACGCTGGGCTGGAAGAGACGCAAGCTGGAATCAAGATTGCCAGGAGAAATATCAATAACCTCAAAAATGCAGATGACACCACCCTTATGGCAGAAAGTGAAGAGGAACTAAAAAGCCTCTTGAGGAAAGTGAAAGAGGAGACTGAAAAAGTTGGCTGAAAGCTTAACATTCAGAAAACGAAGATCATGGCATCTGGTCCCATCAATTTCATGGGAAATAGATGGGGAAACAGTGGAAACAGTGTCAGACTTGATTTTGGGGGGCTCCAAAATCACTGCAGATGGTGACTGCAGCCATGAAATTAAAAGACGCTTCTCCTTGGAAGAAAAGTTATCACCAACCTAGATAGTATATTGAAGAGCAGAGACATTACTTTGCCAACTAAGGTCCATCTAGTCAAGGCTATGGTTTTTCCTGTGGTCATGTATGGATGTGAGAGTTGGACTGTGAAGAAGGCTGAGTGCTGAAGAATTGATGCTTTTGAACTGTGGTGTTGGAGAAGACTCTTGAGAGTCCCTTGGACTGCAAGGAGATCAGCCCTGGGATTTCTTTGGAGGGAATGAAGCTAAAGCTGAAACTCCAGTTCTTTGGCCACTTTTGGCCAACCAAGAGTTGACTCATTGGAAAAGACTCTGATGCTGGGAGGGACTAGGGGCAGGAGGAGAAGGGGACGACAGAGGATGAGATGGCTGGATGGCATCACTGACTCGATGGACGTGAGTCTGAGTGAACTCCGGGAGTTGGTGATGGACAGGGAGGCCTGGTGTGCTGCAATTCATGGGGTTGCAAAGAGTTGGACACGACTGAACTGAACTGAGTGAACCTGGAGGGCATTAAGCTAAGTGAATTAAGACAAACAGAGAAAGACAAATACTGTTGGTAATGCTTATACCTGAGTCTAACAAAAAGTCAAACTCACAGAAGCAGAGAGTGGAAAATGGTTTCCAGGGGCTGGGTACCAGGGAATGGGGTTTGGAGATAAAACCTCAAAGTGATAAGATAAATAAGGACTGAGTGTCTCATTATTAACATAGTGACTGGTTGATAACACTGTATGGTCCAATTGGAATTTGCTAGGAGGGTAGAATTTACATGTTCTCTGCTGCTGCTGCTAAGTCGCTTCAGTCGTGTCCGACTCTGTGTGACCCCATAGACGGCAGCACACCAGGCTCCGCCATCCCTGGGATTCTCCTGGCAAGAGCACTGGAGTGGGTTGCCATTTACACACACACAAAACCTGGTTGGGGGGGACGTACTGGGGTGACTGGATTAGTTGATTCAATTGATTCAATGGGGTGATCCTCTTACAATGTATCAATCACCACATCATATTCTTTAAATAGTTTACAATTTCATTTGTCACTTATACCTAAATAAAACTGAAAAATATCTGTTTTAACAAAATGATTACCAATTGCTAAAAAAAAGAGTGCGAAGAAAGTATTCAATGACTCCATCAGATAACAGAGAATTATCATAGCTCATCACTTTCAAAAGTCACTTGAGGAGGCAGTATGCACACCAAGGGCATAGAAAATTTGTCCTTTGGGAATTAGATTCATCAAGGTTATTGTCTTATGAAACCCTCCTGCTTCCTTTTTAGTTCTAGATTCATTTTCCTCATTGAGCATTTAACAGAATGATCATTAGGGCAGTAATGCAAGGTTAGAATGCAAGCATGATTAAAAGCATGGGTTTGGAGACAGACTTTCCAGGTCCAAAAATTGGCTCTTTCATCTGCTAGTGACATGATGCTCACAAATTATTTAAGCTTTCTGTGCCTTATTTTCTCATAGATGAGATGATGCTACTGCTAAGTCGCTTCAGTCGTGTCCGACTCTATGCAACTCCATGGACTGCAGCCTATCAGGCTCCTCCGTCCATGGGATTTTCCAGGCAAGAGTATTGGAGTGGGTTGCCATTGCCTTCTCCTTAGATGAGGAAAATAATAATACTGCTGCTATGTGGATTCAGTGAGCTAACATATATAATTTGTTGTTCAGTTGCTAAGTCGTGTCCAACTCTTTGCTACGCTACGGACTGCGCCAACACCAGCCTTCCCTGTTCTCCACTATCTCCCAGAGTTTGCTCAAGTTCATCTCCTTTGAGTTGGTTTGCTGCTCTCTTCTCCTTTTGCCTTCAGTCTCCCCCAGCATAAAGTTCTTTTCCAATGAGTCAGCTCTTCACATCAGGCAGCCAAAGTATTGGAGCTTCAGCATATATAAAACTATCTAGAAAAGCCTTCAGTTCAGTTCAGTTCAGTCGCTCAGTCGTGTCTGACTCTTTGAGACCCCATGAACCGCAGCACGCCAGGCCTCCCTGTCCATCACCAACGCCCAGAGTTCACCCAAACCCATGTCCATTGAATCGGTGATGCCATCCAAGCATCTCACCCTCTGTTGTCCCCTTCTCCTCCTGCCCTCAATCTTTCCCAGCCTCAGGGTCTTCTCAAATGAGTCAACTCTTCGCATTAGGTGGCCAAAGTACTGGAGTTTCAGCTTCAACATCAGTCCCACCAATGAACACCCAGGACTGATCTCCTTCAGAATGAACTACTTGGATCTCCTTGCAGTCCAAGGGACTCTCAAGAGTCTTCTCCAACACCACAGTTCAAAAGCATCAATTCTTCGGGGCTCAGCTTTCTTTATAGTCCAACTCTCACATCCATACATGACCACTGGAAAAACCATAGCCATGTGTTAATAAAGGATTCTTGTTTTTCTCTTTCTGACTTACTTCACTCTATATGACAGATTCTAGATCTATCCACATCACTAAAAATGGCCCAATTTCATCCCTTTTTATGGCTAAGCAATAACCCATTGCATATGTATACCACAACTTCTTCATCCATTCATCTGTTGATAGCAATAGTAACCATTTTAAGTGTACAATTCAGTGGCATTAATCATGATCACAATCATGTGCAACAATCAGCACTATCTAAATCAAAATCTTTTGCATCATTCCAAACAAACTTTGTAAGCATTAAACAATAACTCACCATTAATCATTTCCTTCAACCTTGATAAAAAAATTTTTTATTGTGTTTGGGTTTCTTTAAGCATTGCAGATATTCTTTTTATTACACATAATTAGCAATCTTTAGCTTTAAGTTAAAACCTTAACATTTAAATTTTTTTTAAAAAAGATGTTTTAAAAATGTAGACATTTTAAAAGAGCCAAAACAGAAAAACTTAGTAAGTTGTAAACAAGGGTTATCCTTAAATATTCACATCTCAAAGCTGTTTTGAAAAAGGCTTAAAAATAATTTACAACTGGCAATGATTAAAATCTCCTTATCTTTGGAAGGGCATATTAATGACACATAATGAATTTCAAGTTACACGGACTTAACAGTTTAATCAAGCATGTAGTTTGTACCAGAATACAAATGGTCTGAAGTAGTTGCTGTACTTGTTTTTGGAGTGATTATTATACCAGGAAAAGCATACTTCACTGAAACCACAGCATCAACTTTTAAACACTATTTTCAAAGAGTTTCTGATTTTCAATTTAGGAGAGAAAAATTACATTTCATGACTGTATCTCTTGCCTGTGGAGTGCAATTGGCTATATCAGGACATCCACAAGAACTTTAATATGGTCATCCCCTTCTTCTTTCACCAAAAAGAAGCGCACAGGGTAAATATGAAGCAAATAAAACAGAATAATTAATAATTGTTGCAAGCAAGCTTGTTTCAAATATTTTCTTCAACTACTTCACAGAGCTCACTAAAAAGCCCATCCTGAATATTACAGGATTATTTCTAGGGCATAAAACAATGCAAAAATGTTATGCCACTAGGAAGCCAGAGCAATCCAGTTCTAAGGATAGAACAGAAAATGTTGCATATAAAGCATTTGTCAAACCGCCTCAATCTGCTGTGAAAACTGAGGCACAGGAAATCCAGGATCTCTGTGGTCAGGCTTTGCTCTTTGTCTGCCTGGTCATTCAGGAACCTCTGAAGCTCGTCCATATCTCCTTTCCTTGACTGCACTGTTGAATATTCCTTCACTGCCCTTCCTGCCCAGAGGAAACTCCTGGTAACCTCCAACCTACATTCTGTCTCTATGAATGTCCTTCTTTTAGATATATCATTAACAGAAATCATACAGTATTTTTTCTGTCTGATTATTTCACTTAAAACAATATTTTCAAGATTCTTCCATGTTGAAACATGCATTAGAATTTCATTCCTTTTTAGGGTTTAATATTTTGTTCATAAAGCACAATTTGCTGTATAAATCACAACATTTATCTGTTGATGGACACATGGTTCTTAGTTGTTGTTTTTTTTCATTCTTTTACCTACTGTGAATAGTACTTCATTGAATATTTGTTTAGATTCTTGCTTTCAATTTTAGGGAGTATAAATCTAGGAGTGGAATGGATACGTAATGTGGCAACTCTAAATTTAGTTTTTTGAGGAATAACCTATTTTCTCATTTTACCTTTATACAGTTTTATGTTGCCACCAACAATGCACCAAAATTCCAGTTTCTCCTCATCCTCATTAACATTCATTTTCATTTTTAAACTTTATTTTCTTATATCATGTGAAGTAATATTGTGATATCTTATTGTGGTTTTGATTTGCATTTCTCTGAGTAATGATGTTGAACATCTTTTCAAGTTCTTATAAGCCATTTGTATGTCTGTCCATTTTTTAGCTTTTTGTTGAGTTTTAACAGTTTTTTAAATATGCTGAATTTTAAATGTTTATCAGATTTAAGATGTGCAAATATTTCCTCCCATTCTTTAGGCTCTCTTTTCAACTCCTTGATACTGTCCTTTAATACACAAAAGTGTTAAATTTTGATCAAGTTCAACATTTTTTGTTGTTGCTGTTGCTGTGCTTTTGGTGTCATATTAAGAATCCATTGACAACTCCAAGGTCATAAAACTTTACCCCTATGTTTTCTTTAAAACTTCATGGGTTTGTTGTTGTTGTTGTTGTTGTTGATCCATTTTAAAATAATTTTTGTATATAAGGTAGGTGTCCAATAAAATTTTTTTGAATGTAGAAATCAAATTGTCTCAGCACCACTTGTTGGAAGATATTCTTTTCCCATTGAGTGGACTTGGTATAGTTGTCAAAAAGCAATTGGCCATAGCTCTATGTTTTATTTCTATATTCTAAATTCTGTATACATAATTTTCTGAATAATGGATCAATTGCTTTCACAGGAAGATAGATGGTTATGATAATCTCTCTTCTCCTGAAAAAAAAAATTTCCACTATTTTAAAAGAAAACTATTATAAAAAATATGTTTAAATATATCTGTTAACCATATGGGAAAGTAATATAATGGGGAGGGAAATATATAATTATGATGGAAAACTCAGAATATTTATCTTTACTATTTAATAAATAAAATATATATAAATACTTAAAATACTTTTCATTTCTTGATTTAGAAAGGAACAGAATAAATCCTATTCTGTACTAGGTTGTCTTTATAAATAAAATAAGACCAGCATTTATTAAATATACATATTTTCTTTTAGGATCTTGGTCTTTGTGTAGATATAGAGCAGCGGTTCTTAAATTGTTGTCCTTGAGCAGCAGGAATGGCAACTGGATGCTGGTTAGAATTTTCTGGCTCCAGGTAGACCTACTGAATCAAACTCTGGGAGGAAGCCAAGCAATCTGTGTCTTAACAAGGGGGTTCAAAAGCAGGGTAAACTTTGAGACTCTCTAGTAAATAAAGGTAATAAAATATCCATGACCTCAGATGAATGGCTTCTCTACTTACCTGCTTTAATTTCTCCAAACCAGCATAAGATCCGAGAACCTGAATATGTTTAGTGTTCAACAAATGTTTATTTTGAGTGGGCAACTATTACCTAATTAAACCCTGGATTACATTCAGGGAACAAGAGAAACAAAGCAAAGCATCAGTACTCAGAGTGCAACCAACTTATATAAAAGCCTTTTGAATCACTGATAAGCTGAAGGCTGTAACAGTTATCCCCAAAGAGGGTGATTAGAACCTAGAAGAATTTTACTTAGCTGGATTGTAGAATAGGAAGGGAGAATGGAAGCCTTCTCAGAGGAAGAGAATCTAAGCTGAGTTTTAAAAGTTGAATGGAGATTTTACAAAAAGACAGTGTGCGAAGGCTGTTTCTTGCAAGGGTAATTATACATGGAAATATGGCACAGCAAGGCTTATGTGAAGATTTGGAAAATAAGAAGTCTTTTCCTTTTGGATGAGGTATAGTGCAAATAGAAGCTGACTCTACATGGCCAAAATTGAAATTAGAAAGATAATAAAGCCTGCACCATGACAGGCCATGACTACCAAGCTTAGATAGATGGCATTTAACCAGTAGGCAATGTGCATCATCAAAGCATTTTAAGCCAGAAAAGTAAAACAAAGATCATTAAATTTTAGAATAATGACGTTGACAGCTGATTAGCTGATAACTGGGAAAGAAGTTAGAATGAAGAGAGAGAAATGTGTTAGATGTATATTATGTGTTTATTGCAATAACTTGCTGATACATCTGCAATAGTTAGTTTTGATTCATATAAATGTGACTTTGTTTACAGCATTAGTATTTGTAGTTTGGGATATGAATGTCTTTTTATTTATAACATCAGTAATGTCTTCAACATGTGTTAAGTGTTAAGTCACCTCAGTCATGTCCGACTCTTTGTGACCCCATGGACTCTAGCCTGCCAGGCTCCTCTGTCCTCTGTCTAGGTTCCTCTTTCCAGGCAAAGATACTGGAGTTGGTTGCCCTTTCTTCCTTCAGGGGATCTGTATTTATATAACAGGTAAAAATTGTTTTAAACAATTGTATTAAAGATGTCAATAACAAATGCAGTGACTCTATTACAAAGTAACTTTTGTTTTAAGCCAAAGGAAGAGAAATATTTGCACAGATGATTTTTCCAATTTTTCCCCCAGATTTGTATACTTATAAACATTTACTTAATAATTGATTTATAGGATATGGTTCTCAGTTTAGAAAGATAAAGATTAATCAATTGAATGAAATGTCATAATATATAGCTTTACTAGCAAAGAATTCTCATAGACATACCATTTTCATTCTTATTATTGATCTTATATTGTCAGTTGATTATTTTTAAATTGGGGTCTATGTCTTATTTCCTCATAGGAAAAAATTCACAAGTAAAAATAGCAATTCTCCTGCCTCTTGGGGAGAGTGAAAGATGAGAAGGGAAAAGCTGTCTTGAAACTCAACATTCAGAAAACTAAGATTGCAGCATCTGGTTCCATCACTTTATGGCAAATAGAAGGAGTAAGAGTGAAAG
Source organism: Budorcas taxicolor (assembly GCF_023091745.1). Lineage (NCBI taxonomy): Eukaryota > Metazoa > Chordata > Mammalia > Artiodactyla > Bovidae > Budorcas > Budorcas taxicolor. The sequence continues at coordinate 62,562,006 of NC_068923.1, read as the reverse complement.
CAGTGACAGATTTTATATTCTTGGGCTCCAAAATCACTGCAAACAGTAACTTCTGCCATGAAATTACAAGACACTTGCTCCTTGGAAGGAAAGCTGTAACAAACCTAGACATTGTATTAAAAAGCAGAGACATTTTGCAGACCAAGTTCCCTACAGTCAAAGCTATGGTTTTTCCAGTAGTCATGTATGGATGTGAAAGTTGGACCATAAAGAAAGCAGAGTGGTAAAGAAATGATGCTTTTGAATTATGATGCTGGAGAAGACTCTTGAGAGTCTCTTGGACTGCAAGGAAATCAAACTAGTTAATCCTAAAGAAAATCAACCCTGAATATTCATTGGAAGAACTGATGCTGAAGTTGAAACTCCAATACTCTGGTCACCTGATGTGAAGAGCCAACTCTTTGGAAAAGACCCTGATACTGGGAAAGATTGAGGGCAGGAGGAGAAAGGAGTGACATATGATGAAATGGTTGGATGCCATCATCAACTCAATGAATTGGGTCTGAGCAAACTCCAGGAGACAGTGAGGGACAGGGAAGCCTGGCATCCTGTAGTCCGTGGGTTCTCACAGAGTCACACAACTGAGTGACTGAACAACAAACCATTTGTAACATGAATCTGTGTTTCCTAGTTCTGTAGAAGGTGTTCTATAGGAGGGCCTTAAGAAGGGTCTAAGCTTTCCCTTAAGACACACCCTGGGTTCTGTTGGGTTCCAACCTACTTCTAACCATTCTTTGCTGACCTCCTTTGGCCAGTGCCTGTGAGTGCCAGTCTGCTTGTGATCTTCCCTTCCTGACTTTCTGACCTATGGGATTTCAAGTTTTCTTAAGCAGTCCCTCATAATTCGTCAGCCAATTACTTGGAATAAAACAATAAATAAGCCAATCAACAAATGTGTAGGAGGAGGGTATATCCATATATCTTACTTTTTCTGCTTACCTGATTGAAGCCTGACTCATAAACCTCATTAATAAGTTAAACAAACCTTTGCCATGTTGATTCTATATTATGAGTCATACTCTTCAGCTTTTAAAAAATTACTTTGACAAGACAGTGAATATCAGCAACAGTTTCCTTTGGGCTCGCTTGAATTAATAAAGTAAAAAACCATTACTATTGTGTCTATTTGAAACAAATTTCTCTTAATGGTTTCAAAGTAATTAACACTGCGTTGTTATTATGACACTATTAAGAAAGAATGTTAAATTATTATTATTATTAATCTTATTATATAATATTAAATTATTGTTATTGCTGCTGTTGTTATTATTATTTAGAAATAATATTTTTTAAAAGTAGGTTATCAAATTTCTTATTTAGCATTTAGGACACAGTTCAGTTCTGGGAAATATCTTTGTAAAAACGTTTCAACCAAGATACTCGAGAGCTACAGTCTTTACTGACAGCCACTTAGTTGGTTATAACCTGCTCTATCTGACTGCTTTAGCCTAGTTTAACAGAGACAGGAAAAATAGAAACGATATGATGACCAGGTAAGCTTCTCTGATTAAATGCTGCATCCTAAAGGTCAGTTGAAATCAACAAGATGAAATGGCAAAGAAGAAGAAACTCTAAAAGGCTGACTATTTCTATTAACTGTTTCTGTCAATTGAGTCAAAAACATGACTCACGATGATTTTTGGCAGCTGGAGGGACAGAAAAGATTGTTATTTTTTCCAAATGAGCCCTCAGAGAGTTGCATCTGGTGAACAAGCATCCATTTAAAATAGCCCTTGAGATTAGAACAGGATGGGTTAAGAGAGGGATGAGAATGAAAAACTGGAAGAAATGAAAATGAGTAAGAAAAGATGGGGGTGGATGATGCAAATGAAAAGCGAAAAAATGACAGGGAAAAGATTTTCTTTCATACCATAAAGAGGAAAGCAACCAGTCTGTGGGATTTTGTGTTGATGACTCAACAGTGGCATGATTAGCTGTAGCTCAGATAGGGCCACGGTTTATGAGCCAACTAGGGCTCTTTCCTAGACAGGGAGGGTGCAGAGGGAGAATTGGCAGACCACTGCTCCTTGTGACTGAAAGAGGAAGGGTGTAGTCTGTTTGCACTTATCCTGCATTTCATCAATTCGACTTGTGATGTTTTCATTCACTTAAAAGAAATGATGAAGTGATCCCCAATGGGTGTGTTTCAGTTTCTAAACAATAAAGACGTCTGTTTTTTTGGTGATGCTAAAAGAGTGAATTTTCACCAACCGCTTTTTCCACATTACACAGGAAGGGTATTCAATATCCAAGTGGGTGGCTCCCTGAAAGGGACCAATTTTGGAAACCCCCATCTAGAAAAACATTTGGGATTTTTATGGTTCTTTTCATCCAAAGATCTCAAGGGATTACCAAGCAAAATATGAGATCCTTGACAACATTTCAAGGTGGTAGGAGACAAGAGCTGCTGACATTCCTCAGCAGATGAAAAAAAGAAAGGAGGCCAAATTGAGGGTACTATGAGGCAGAAAATAACAATAGAATCAAGAATCCTATGTCTCAAACTACTGTTTTGCTGCCTCCAAAACTTCTGTGTACCTGTCATAACATCGTCTCATTGTTATTATATAAAAAATAATACCATTTTATTAAAGTACTGCCATTACCTGTGTGTCAGTGTGTAGCATAACTTCCTGATTGAGGCTCACGTTTTCAAGGTCAGGGGTAATTTCCAATATGGAAATTACATAAGTCTGAATATTTAATCATTGTTTTACCTTTAATAATCGTAAGATTTCTTTGATTGCTGTGAATTTACTTGTATGATCAACAGGCAATTTGGAAGGTTACTTGTGCATATGAGAATTGTAGGGTTTTATGTCACTATAAACTGAACTTTCAGTAGAATATGCCATTTGGCTTTATTTGGCAAGTGGATTATTCAGTTTGATGAATGGGAGTGGAAAATGATTAGCAAATACACCATTTATGTTCCTGAAATAGAGTGAATTTTCTTCATTTCCACATAAACCTTTTTCTATTTTGCTACAGTTGATCATAATTCAAGTTGACTATAAGCTTGAGAGTTTTACCAGGAATAAGTTAAATCAATTAGCATTGGTCTTATCCAGTCACTAAAAATGCAAAATATACCTCCAGAATATTAAGTACACTTCCTTTAAGTTTCAGAGCTCAAATTCAAAATATACCTCTCACGACCTAAAAATCATATAATCAAGTGAGCTGCAAAGAAAGGTCTTTTTTGAAATATTAGTGAAAATCTTTGCCAAATTAGTCCCTGTTCTAAGTTTCAGAAAATTCCTCATATACATATTTTAATATATTTAAAAACCTGGATCTAGAATTGGAGACCATTAAATGGCTCATATTTATTTTCTTGAATGTGAAAATGTAGCCAGTGCCAAAAAGCCTCTGGGTGTATGTACAAAATTTGTAAAAATACATAAAAACCTACTGAACCAAAACCACAGTGGAACTCACAATAACTTTCCAGACAGCATAACTCACCACTTAGTCACTGGGGAATGCCAATCGCAAAAGATAGATTTTACACCAGGCCAAGAAGATCAACAAAAATAAACCCTTCTTGGACCAGGGAAAAAAGGGAAGTCCAATTCCAATGGCCTGAAAACAATACTAATATTAATGATAATCATAAATTAACTGTCTATTTTGGTGTGCCAACATTTAGTTGAAAGATTTTTCTAAACATTGTGCCTTTCAAAATGATACTGAATAATCAAGATGACTAGAGTATGTGGTATTAAAGCATTTTATATTTGCTGCAGATTGAACTCTTTTTTTTTTTTTTTAAGCTGGCTTCATATTAAATCAGTAGAGAAGCAGAATTAATTGTGTTTAGCCACAGGAGACAATTATGGTGAATTCTTGGCCTATCATTCCCCTCTGTAGACTGAACCCAGGTAAGGAGCACAGAAGTCCGGTCCACTCTATCTGCAGCACACATCCTAACTTGACCACTTCTGTTTCCTTTCTCCCTGCCTCCTTCAGACTAGAGAAATCTGTTGTATGAGCAGCTGTAGCAGCCTCTTCTGTTTCTGCTCATCTTTACACCCTGACTCTGTCAAAGAAATTTCTCAATTTGGTCCCTCCTCAGCAGTTAGATTTATCTTTTAAGAAATGCTCATCAAACCACTTCATTGCCTAGTTTATAATTTCTAGTAGCTTCTCATCGTACTTAAGATAAAATCCAATTCTTACAAAAAATCTATAGATACAATGTGTATGTAGCACCCACTCATTTCTCTAATGAGCATGTGTATATACAACCGGCATGACTACAGTTTAACAATGAAATTCTAAAGTTAAGATGACTCAGTTTGTCAGGCTTCTGTTTTGTGTGTGTGTGTTTTTAATGTACTATACACTTATAAATCTAACAAACTATATTATCAATGTGGATTTCAGGTGGCTTACTAGGACAGAGGTGCTATCTTGTTTTAAAAGATAAAACATAGAAAGGTGTTAGGTATGTTGTGCATAAATCTGAAATTCTGGATATTTCCATTATACTTACTACTTCATTTTGTGCCTTTCCTCTGCCACACCAAATATAGAATGTTCATGCGAATAATTTTTAAAAGTCTATTCTCGGGAGCTTAGGACAGCTAAGACAAAAATGAAATAGATAACAGAGTAAAGCACATCAGAGGATTACTATGACGTATGATAAGAACTCAAGGGACCTAGGTTCTAGTTTCATTTTTCCAGATGTATGATCCTAAATGAAAACAATATCTTAGACTCTTTTCCTTTGTCTGCAAGATGTAGTAATGAAGACTTTTGTATTCTTTACACATGTACTGCTGTGTGACTCTACAAACAAATGAGATGCATGAATGTGTAGCAAATGACAGTTAGACATTCAACTCTGTTTCCCCCCTTTCCTATTACTCTTATCCTTTTCTAGCACAATTAATATGGTAGGACTATCAGCCTTGGGGTCCTGAGTAGGGCACTCAAGTATCTCTTAGAACAAAGAACTCAATTGAGAAGCTAAATAAATTTTGAAATTCACAAACACAATTGTTTAAAAGCCAAAAAGTTATTCATATGTAAGACCCCAGGCATTTATTATGGGGACAGTTTTCAGTTTGTGGTTTTGGATTAAAAAAACGACTTGTCAGGAAAGAACAGGAGGCAGAGCCTAGAAGACTAAATAAGTTTATGAAAGAAGCACAAAGTAAAGAACTGAGGATGGCAGCCAAAGAACAGCTTCCCTGCTACACAGGAAAAAAAAAAAATAAACACATACACACCTCTGGACAAGGAAGAAGTTAGAAGATTATTTGAAGGTAATAGTTAAAAGGTTCAATGCTCTCTGGATTCAACAGTCAGATCCATCTTTTGAATCTCGACCTAGTTACTTGGGAGAGAAAAGAAAATAGAATACAAATACCCAAAAGGGATTGGCAAAATCCCAGTAGAGAAAAATGCATATCTTATATCACAGGAAACATCTAAGGAAACTTCAAGCTTTTTGAAATTCTTTATCTGCAGAGGTGCTTGGATGTCAAGACAAAATTTGGAGAGAGATTAAAAACAGATAAAAGAGGTGTTTCATGGATGAACTTAATGACGCACCTTCAAAGTCCTGTGGGCCCAAGAAAGGTAAGGAGGGCAAGGGGTGTTTCCATGGATGAACTTAAGGACACACATGCAAAGTCCTGTGGGCCCAACAGTGGTAAGGAGGGCAAATGAGATCACACAACTCCCAAAGGGTGAGGGGAGGAAGACATACATTTAGAGGGTCTGCTTTCGACTGAATAAACTATGCCTGAAAAGTGGGGATAGGAGGAGAGACCATGTAACCAGAGACCGCAAGGAACTAGGGAAACTAGCTGTGGATGTCAACCTACCGAGGCCTACATCAGGCAGAACAAGAAACACCTCAGCAGAGGGAAGTCCCAGCAATGGGACATATGACAGCCTCTCTTGGAGGAAGAGAGTTGGTAAACCAGAATTGACTTCATTTTCTATAGGTTTCTAGATTGAGCATTAAGTTTCTATAGGTTATAGGTTACACCATCTGTGAAAATGTGAGTTTCACAACCAAGCTAAGTTCAAGTGTTAAAAAATAAAGACAAAAGCAATTTAAAAAACACTCATCTGAATTTTGACTACAAAACATCTATTCTTTTTTCAAAAATGTTTTAGTATTCCTTATTTATTTAGTTAGTTATTTTGGGGTGCATTAATCTTGACATATGGGATCTTAGTTCCCCAACCAGAGATCGAACCTGTGCCACCAGCAGTGGAAGCATGCATTCTTAACCACTGGACAGTCCTTGTGACCCTATGGATTGTAGCCCACCAGGCTCCTCTGTCCTTGGAGATTCTCCAGGAAAGAATACTGGAGTGTGTTGACATGCCCTAGTCTCTTATAAATGTGCATCAAGGTACTTAGAAGATAAAATTCTAATTTATTACTGTTATTATTATTATTATTACTGAGAGAATAGATCATTAAAAACTTAGCAGCTGCTGCCACTTCTAGCAGCAGAGATGACAAATCTCTGCAGAGCAGTATGCCTGTCCCTGAGAGAGCTGATCAGCATGGCAACAAAATATGTAAACCATCCATTCTTCGCTATATATAGCTGGAACAGAAATCAACTCAAATTTCCTTTTTTTTTTTTTCCTTTGCATTGAAAATTTAAGGGAATGTGATAGCTTCCATGAGTGAAAACAAAATCTTTTCCTACAATAGTGAGCCATAAAGATATCTCTTAATGCAAATATAAAGGCTTGTGACATTCTGGAGCCCAAGCTGTTGAAGGAGAACTTAATATTACAAAGGAAATATTGCAACTTACTCTGTGGGACAAGAACAAATATTAAGAGTCAAGTTAAGATTTTAGGATTTACCTAAAATCCTATGAATGTATTTAAAATTAGAGGTTATATTAATTAAAAATTGAATCAGCAACATTAACTATGCAACATAATCTATTAACTCAAAATAGCCTGTAATAAGATACTAAATACACTGAAGAAATTTACTCCTATACACTGGTGCTAATTAAAAGTGTCATTCTATTTCTCAGCCACAGATAGGGAATCTCTTATTCTATTAACTTTACAAACTTAGATTCATCGACTCACTGAAGATACTCACTGAAGACTGAAAAATCTCTCAGCCTTCTCTCTAACCATGTGAAAAACAGGGCAATCAAAAAGAAAATCATATCACTTGATTATATGCCAAGTGTAAAACTGTCAAGACTTTAAGAAAAAATGGGGGAGTAGAAACTGAAAAAAGGATATATGTTTTTATTTTCTAAATGTTTGAGAAATTGTTGTCTTGAACCAAATATACTCTGATAAGAAATGTAAACTAAATAAAATGACTGTTCAGGAAACAATGCCAATAGCTAAAGGATTGTAATTGCATATGGGGAAGTTTCAGTGCTCTAGAAATACGTTTTAAATATTCTGCCAACATATGTCTCAATTGCCAAGTCTTGCAAAAATATAGTCGTTTCTGAATATTTTGAAAAATACTTGTAATAGCTATATTCAGTAAAACCTCATTTATTTGATAACAGCTCATTCAAAATAGGGTAATCTGAAGAACTGCTATGATGCAGTTGGATGGAGGGACTTTTCCTGTTAATATTGATCATACGTTTTGAAATACAGTTTCAAGGTTACAGAAATATACGTTAAGAAATCAAATGGCTACCCACCAGTCATGAAACTATACTAGGCTTCTCCATGTGCAAACATCACAAAGATCAGGACATTTTCCCTACACATTTAAATGACTTCACAGTAAAGTCCAATTGCCATGACTAAAATAGTCACAAGGTGGTCTCCATTGGTTCTCAAGGAAACCTATTTATTTCTCACTGAAATAAATAGGCTGACCCTGACATTTCTGCTTATATAAGAAAAGCCAGCCTGACTTAGGACTATATAATGGAAGAAAAAAATCATCATAAATATTGTTTTATATTGTTATATTATTAACTTTTTATTTTAGTATATTTCCCAAGACTCAAACAAATATTTTTAAAATATTATTTTAAATTAACAAGAAAGAAAGGAATAGCTACCATAGCTTTTCTTTTGGTTTTTTAGAATCTATTTTTCTAAAGCTCTAATGAATGCACAGGGAACAGAGTCTGAATAATATTAATGTATATACAATAAAAAGTAGTTTTCTTTTTTACTTCTACCCAGGTTTTCTCCCAGAAGGCAACTGCTATTATTAGCTTCTTGGATATCCTTCTATAGATATTCTATATACAAATAAGTATTTACATGTAGATTTTATAGCACATAAATATTAGCATAGGGAGCTTTTTTATGTCTTGAATATTTTCACTCTAAATGGGAGCTCTTTCAATTTCATTGCATATAAAGTTTCTTTATTTTTTATATTTGCATGACCTTCCATTGGATAGATTTACAATAATTTATTTGAGCAGCCCCCATGATATACACTTTTCAGAGCTGCAAAAGCTATCCTTATACATACATTATCCTGTGCATGTGAAAGCATATCTGTAAGATAAATTCCTAGAAATGGAATTGCTGTAACAGAAGACATGCATTTACATTTGTGATTAGATAAAGATGTATTTAGTTACAATTATATCAATTGTATATTTGCCTACCACAGCAAATTTTTTTAAAAAGGAAAGATAAACATGAATTATAATTGAAAGATTGGCATGTTTCCTTTTAATGAAACCAAATATAATCTCCAAATCTGAATGTTCTTTGAATGGATAAGCTCATATCATTTTTCACATAGCCAAGTTATTTAAAACTAATAATTTTCTCCGAATTTCAGCATCATTGCAAATAAGCCAAAATAAAATAGCTTCAATATGAATGGAAACAGTACAATTAGTAGAAAACTATGCAGTTCTTCATTTTTATTTTAGAGAGAGAGATTTGATCATTCAACAGACATCAAATAGTTCAGTCTATTTTGCCCAACTTACTGATTTTCTCAATATTTTATCTTTTTTTTCTAAAATAAGTAAACTGGAGACTTATAGTTTCTCCAAATAAAGTATACCCTTAGAGATTAAAAGAAAAATCTTCAGCAAAAATTTCCTTTCAATTATTAGTCCTTTTAAGCAGTTGTTTTAAACAAATTGCAGAATTCTGAGTAAAAACATTTACTCCAACTTTAATAATGGAGGAATTTCAACACTACAACACCTGATTAACAGTTATTTATCAAAAATATTTTCCTCTAAACAAAATCACATTTTACATTTAAAAGCTAATTATGATTAATCAAGTTGATAAATACATTTTTGCTGTATTATACTTTAGTATGGGCTTCCCTGGTGGCTCAGAGGTTAAAGCGTCTGCCTGCAATGCGGGAGACCTGGGTTTGATCCCTGGGTCGGGAAGATCCCCGGGAGAAGGAAATAGTATGAAGTTTTTATATTCAAAAGAGCCTTATCATAGTGAATATCCCAAATGCCTTTGAGGTGTTAATATTTTTCTATTTGTCCATAAGACATGAGGATGAGTTTTAAAGCCAAGAGAAGTGAACTTCCATTTAACTATGGATTGTGAGTAAATTTCACTACTCACAATTACGTTTATTTGCTACTTAATTTTCTCCTATTTGAATAATGTTCTCTAACATTTCTTTTCATATCAATACACATTCAGAATAGTGTTTGCTCTGACACAGCCCTAGTTGTTTTAACCTGATACTTGGAAGCATGAGGCATCATAATTGAGTGAACCTCCTTGGGTGTCAAAAGTGTTCTCATAAAGAACTGCTCAACTGAAGTTTAGAGGTTCAAGAAGAAACATACACAAGGCTGGCTCTCTGAGCCTCTTCAACCAGAGTCCAGCAACACTGCATTTAAAGATCTAGCAGGGGTAACAGCCTGACCTGTCCTTGAGCGGTGCTGGGGTGAGGGAATATACAGATATGACTAAAAAACAGTGGCAAGAGGTCAGTTCCACTAAGAATTTGGATGAGACTCTCAGTAGGAGGAGGAAGAAGGGAAAGAGGATAATATGAAAGGCATGACATGTATCTATAATTTTCTTCAGATGTCCAGCTCCAAGGATCCTTGTCTGAACAGAAGTTGAAAGATTTTCATGACACACTAAGGCATAATCATAAGGTTTCAGCATCTTACAAAACATTAATATTTTCTTCCTTAGTAACTGCATAGCCTCATTCTTGCAGTGAGATATCATTACATGGAAATAAATTTTTGGAAATTTCTTATAATTGAAATGATCAGTTATTGATATTCTGTAATTCATAAAAATATGTTGATGCCACCAGCTTTTACTCTAGCACATTGGGCTTAGAGCATTTAAAAACATTTGTCGGTTATATCTTCCCATTTTGATCCATAATCAACAATGTCATCAGCTGTCTTTCTAAAGTGAAGCCTTAATAAAGCTCTTTGCCAACATCACCTACATCATTTGGCCCTCACACCAAAAAATAAAGTTCAAACTCCTAGAGTGTTTGATATACTACTCAGAATCTGGCTCCAACTAACTTCTAAGTCACATCTCTCTCCATCCACCTATACAGATTTTGCATTATATACATTAAACACTTCTTAAAGTTCCTCAAACATAACATCTTTTATATAAATCGTCAGTTGTTCTTACCAATCTGTGTTGTACACTATTATTTCTTTAAGGTAAATTATACGCCACTTCTTATATGAGGTCTCAATAATCACTATAAGGAAATTAGTAACTTCTCCCACTATGATCCTACAAATCGACTAGAGACTGTGTAATTATCTTTCTATATGTGTTTATCCTTTATTACACTATCAGTTAATATTCAGGAATTGAAATTTTTCATATTTGCATGGTTAATACTTACATGAGATTTGGCCTATGAGAGGTAACCAGTAAATGTAAGTTGAATGTAATTAAATCACAAATGAAGCAAAACTACCCAGAAGATCTATAGAGTTAAATATTTTTCTTGTAGAAGGCTGCCGCATTTTTAATACAGATTTATAGACTATATATTTTTGAACACAGTATTTTTCAGCCAATATTTATATAGAAAATTTACATTTATAGTTCTAACTCAGTATAGCATCTTTAAATGAACTACATGGGGAAAAGTAATTTTCTAAGTAGAATTGATAAAACATCAAAATCACATAGACATTTTGAGAAGCAAGCCAAATCTCAACATAGGGATATTCATCCTCGATGTTGCCGGTACTAAAAAAGTCTGTGTTACTCCAAACAATGCTGTTTTCTTTAAAAAAAAAAAAAAATAAGTGTATCAGTTACATTTGGTGAGCTGGAAGCATGTACACCCGTGGTGGATTCATGTCAATGTTTGGCAAAACCAATACAGTACTGTAAAGTAAAATAAAGTAAAAATAAAAATTTAAAAAAATAAATTAATTAAACCAGCTTGAACATCTGGAAAAAAAATTAATAGATGTGTATCAATTTTTTACTGTTTTTTAAAACATTGGGAGTGTGGGGCTAATTTTTTTCCCAAATAAATAATGGGAAAGTAAATTTCTAGTTAGCATTTTCATTCAGATTGTCTGATTTTGAGGAACAGGTCATTATGTCCATAAATGAGATATAGCTGTATTAAATTAGATGTTTAACACATTCAAATTATTGTGTTACATATTGTGAGAAATATAAATCTAAAGATGACTGTGCCTTATCTTCAAGGAGCTTCCTATAGGTTCAGGTCTGAGAAACACGATAGGATCACAGTCTTCATTTCCAGTGTAAGTACATACGTTGCTGTGTTAATAAGGATTCTGGGCTCACAGCTCAGTTTGGAGAAGAATGCCATGATTCTTAGTGATGTTTGTAGCGGAAATATACTTGCCACCACAGCTCTAGGGATTCACAAGAAAAATAAAGCACTTCTAGTTGAATTAGCAAATTAAAATCTCTGAATGAAGTGACACTTAAGCTGGGTAGGGTAATTTTAGAAATAAGAATGGAAAGAAATGGTCAAAGTGAAATAGTGCCAGAAACAGAGTTTAGAGACAGGACTAGGGAGATTCAGTAAAGGCAAGTAGTTGATTCATGTTAGTTGAAATCAAATTAATTCTTCTTGTCTTCAAAAGGAGAGTATAGGGTGACGCCTCAGAAAATCTTCTTCATCTGGACCCAGATGACCAATGAGAAGCCTTTCCAGTGAAAGAGCAATCTCATAATGGCTTATAAAATTAAAACCAAAAGCTACCAATTGGTAGTACATGGGAGGAACTAATGCTAACTGTAAGACAGAATATACTAAGTAAATGGGGAAAAGTGAGGAAAAATCTTGACATCCCCTTGATTCAGTTAATGAAACATGGACTGGAAAAAATAAAACATATAGCACTGCAGGCAATAATCTAATCAGTAGGGAGTAGTAATAAGGGCGAAATTTTATTTGGGATGAAAACACAGTGTCATTGCTTTTCACAAGGTAAACTCAAAAAGAGTAAAAAAAAAAAATTATATATATATATATATATATATATATGTATATTTCTACCTGCTGATACACTAAAACTCCCAAAACCTCAGAAATAAATCTTCAGCATTTTCCCAGGAAACATTATGAATCCCACATAATTACTTAAGACTTCCTAGGAGTAATACATCCTGGGGTATTTGTACTGATGTAAATACAAACAGTTCAGAATCGTCCTTAAATGGGTTTCAGAGTCATCTTCATGAAAAAGAAATGAGAGAAAGTGTATTTTCATGGAACGGACGTGAGGCTTACCAAGAAAACTAAATTTGTTTTTATAGTAATCAAGTTGCTATTTTTATTTAATCTCTTCTTAGTCTTTTCTAAATAAAAACTTGCTTTCTTATTCTTAGCCTGTTTTACCAGTCTTGTCTCAAGCTAATAGTAATTTTTACAGCTCATTAAATGCTTTGGTGCATATCAGCTATCCTGAATATCCCCTAAATAAATACAATTTGATTATTTTCTAGCTTAACATTTCTTCTTTCCACTCTTTATTCAAATGCTTCAAGGCCTACTGTACCAGTCTGGGTTCAACCAAAGTAATGGAAGGAGTGAGATATATAGTAAGACATTTATTGCAATAGAGTGGCTTACACAATCATAGAGGCTAGCTAGACAAGACTAATATCTGCAGGACAGGCCATAAGAAAGGGTACACGAACTATCCAGCATGGATTTAAGCTATTCTCCTCAGGCAGAATTTCATCTTCTCTTAAGGAAATTTCAGGTTTTAAGGCCCTGCTTTTAAGGCCTCTCAGCCTGTCCAATTGGCCAACTAAGATTATCTGGGATAATAATCTCTTTTACTTAATGTCTCTTTACTTAAAGTCAGCTGACTTTCAGTTCAGTTCAGTTCAGTTCAGTAGCTCAGTCATGTCCAACTCTTTGCGACCCCATGAATCACAGCACGCCTGCCCTACCCATCCATCACCAACTCCCAGAGTTCACTCAAACTCATGTCCATTGAGTTGGTGATGCCATCCAGCCATCTCATCCTCTGTCATCCCCTTCTCCTCCTGCCCCCAATCCCTCCAGCATCAGAGTCTTTTCCAATGAGTCAACTCTTCGCATCAGGTGGCCAAATTACTGGAGTTTCAGCTTTAGCATCATTCCTTCCAAAGAAATCCCAGGACTGGACTCCTTTACGATGGACTGGTTGGATCTCCTTGCAGTCCAAGGGACTCTCAAGAGTCTTCTCCAACACCACAGTTCAAAAGCATCACTTCCTCAGTGTTCAGCTTTCTTCACAATGCAACTCTCACATCCGTACATGACCACTGGAAAAACCATAGCCTTGACTAGACAGACCTTTGTTGGCAAAGTAATATCTCTGTTTTTTAATATGCTAAGCACATGTAAAAAGTACCTTCAGAGCAACACATACATTTGCACTTGATTGAAGATTTGACAAGTTGGTGGTCAAAAAATGAACAAACAAATATCATTGCCAAACTCTTACCAACTTGGCACACATATGACATATCAGTAAACCATACTTACTATCTGAATTGCACCAATAACAAAGCCATGTTTCCATCTAACAAGATACAGCTATCCTCCACACAATTGAAAATGCATTAATACATAACTCCAGAAGATTCAAAGGTCTTCCCTGATATTTATTATTCTCTTTCTATATCCTATAACTTAAAAACTGTGCTATACTGTTCAGTTCAATTCAGCTCAGTCACTCAGTCATGTCCGACTCTTTGCGACCTCATAGATTCCAGCACACCAGGCTTCCCTGTCCATCACCAATTCCCAGAGCTTGCTCAAACCAATGTCTATCGAGTCAGTGATATCATCCAAACATCTCATCCTCTGTCATCCCCTTCCCCTCCTTCCTTCAATCTTTCCCAGCATCAGGGTCTTTTCCAATGAGTCAGTTCTTCTCAACAGGTGGACAAAGTATTGGAGCTTCAGCTTCAGCATCAGCCCTTCCAATGAATATTCAGGACTGATTTCCTTAGGATTGACTGGTTCGATCTCCTTGCAGTCCAAAAGACTCTTAAGAATCTTCTCGATAACCACATTTCGAAAGCATCAATTATTAGGTACTCAGCTTTCTTTACAGTCCAACTCTAACATCCATACAAGACTACTGAAAAAACCATAGCCTTGACTAGACAGACCTTTGTTGGCAAAGTAATGTCTCTGCTTTTCAATATGCTATCTAGGTTGGTCATAGATTTTCTTCCAGGAGCAAGCGTCATTTAATTTCATGGCTGCAGTCACCATCTGCAGTGATTTTGGAGCCCAGAAAAATAAAGTCTCTCACTGTTTCTATTGTTTCCCCATCTATTTGCCATGAAGTGATGGGACCTGAGGCCATGATCTTAGTTTTCCAAATGTTGAGTTTTAAGCCAACTTTTTCACTATCCTCTTTCACTTTCATCAAGAGGCTCTTTAGTTCTTCTTTGTTTTCTGCCATAATTGTGGTGTCATCTGCATATCTGAGGTTATTGATATTTCTCCCAGCAATCTTGATTGCAGCTTGTGCTTCATCCAGCCTGGCATTTTGCATGACTTTGCATATAAATTAAATAAGCAGGGGACCATATACAGGCTTGATGTACTCCTTTCCCAGTTTGGTACAGTATGCTGTTCCATGTCCAGTTCTAACTGTTGCTTCCTGACCTTCATATAGATTTCTCAGGAGGCAGGGAAGGTGGTCTGTATACCCATCTCTTCAAGAATTTTCTAGAGTTTGTTGTGATCCACACAGTCAAAGGCTTTGGTGTAGTCAATAAAGCAGAAGTAGATGTTTTTCTGGAAGCTCAGTTGGTAAAGAATCCACCTGCAATGCAGGAGAACCTCATTTGATTCCTGGGCTGGAAAGATCAACTGGAGAAGGGATAGGCTACGCACTCCAGTATTCTTGGGCTTCCCTTGTGGCTAGGCTGGTAAAGAATCCACATGCAACACTGGAGACCTGGGTTTGATCCCTGGGTTTGAAAGATCCCCTGGAGAAGGGAAAGGCTACCCAACTCCAGTATTCTGGCCTTTAGAATTCCATGGACTGTATAGTCCATGGGGTCACAATGAGTCAGACACAACTGAGTGACTTTCACTGTTTCTTTTTTGATGATCCAATAGATGTTGGCAATTTGATCTCTGGTTCTTCTGCCTTTTCTAAGCCAGCTTGAACATCTGGAATTTCATGGTTCACATACTGTTGAAGCCTGGCTTGGAGAATTCTAAGCAGTACTTTGTTAGTGTGTGAGATGAGTGCAATTGTGCAGTAGTTTGAACGTTCTTTGGCATTGCCTTTCTTTGGGATTGGAATGAAAACTGACCTTCTCCAGTCCTGTGGCCACTGCTGACTTTTCCAAATTTGCTGGCATATTGAGTGCAGCACTTTCACAGCATCATCTTTTAGGATTTGAAATCAACTGGAATTCCATCACCTCCACTAGCTTTGTTCATAGAGATATTTCCTAAGGTCCACTTGACTTTATATTCCAGGATGTGTGGCTCTAGGTGTGGTTATCTGGGTCATGACCTTTTTTGTATAGCTCTTCTATGTATTCTACTACCTCTTCTTAATATCTTCTGCTTCTTTTAGGTCCATACTGTTTCTGTCCATTACTGTGCCCATCTTTGCATGAAGTATTTCCTTGTTATCTCTAATTTTCTTGAAGAGATCACTAGTCTTTCCCATTCTATTGTTTTGTTCCATTCCTGTGCATTGATCACTGAGGGAAGCTTTGTTATCTCTCTTTGCTATTCTTTGAAACTCTACATTCAAATGTGTGTATCTTTCCTTTTCTCCTTTGCCTTTAGCTTCTTTGCTTTTCACAGCTATTTGTAAAGCTTCCTCAGACAACCATTTTGCCTTTTGGCATTTCTTTTTCTTGGGGATGGACTTAATCTCTGTCTCCTGTAAAATGTCACAAACCTCCATCCAAAGTTCTTCAGGGAACCTGTCTAGCAGATCTAATTTCTTTAATCTATTTCTCACTTCCACTGTATAAATGTAAGGGATTTGATTGAGGTCATACCTGAGTGGTCTAGTGGTTTTCCCTCCTTTCTTCAATTTAAGTCTGAATTTGGCAATAAGGAGTTCATGATCTGAGCTACAGTCAGCTCCCGGTCTTGTTTTTGCTGATTGTATAGAGCCTCTCCATCTTTAGCTGCAAAGAATATATATACTGTTAATTACTATTAATATACCTTAAGTTAGATGATAAGGAGATAAGAGAGGGAAGAATGCAAAAATATCTGGTTAATACATATGCAAAGAGGGCTTCCTACGTGTTGCTGTGCTGTGTGCTAAGTCGCTTCACTTGTGACTGACTCTTTGTGACCCTATGGGCCATAGCCTCTGTTCATGGGATTTTCCAAGCAAGAATATGGAATGGGTTGCTGTGCCCTCCTCCAGGCGATCTTCCCCACCCAGGGATCAAATTTGCAGCTCTTATGTCTCCTGCAGTGGCAGGCAGCTCTTATGTCACCTGCACTGGGAAGTCCCAGATGGCACTAGTGATAAAGAATCCACCTATCAAAGTAGGAGAGGTAAGAGATGTAGATTGGATCTCTGGATCAGGAAGATCCCCTGGATGAGGACACGGCAACCCATTCCAGTTCTTGCCTGGAGAATCCCATGGACAGAGGTGCCTGGTGGGCTAAGGTCCACAGCATTGCAAAGAGTCAGACATGACTGAAGCAACTTAACACGCACTCATGCACACACAAATATGTAAACATATTCATAACAAAATAATCAAGAAATATTCATAGTTATCACAATTCTTATTTCTTCATCTAGTAAGATAGTCATATTCAGTATTTATGAGGACCTTCTTCTATTGCCCAGTTTTCATTCTCTTTTCACTCAGCAACCACCTATGCTGATTGCAATTCTTTACATAGCAAAGTGGCCCAAACCTTAATTCATGAAGGTTCTGGGCCATTAGCACTCCTGCCTGAATTGTGTTGTTTTAGTTTCCCATTTACTTTAACCATCAGTTTAGTTCAGTTGCTTAGTCGTGTCCGACTCTTTGCGACCTCATGAATCAGAGCACGCCAGGCCTCCCTGTCCATCACCAGCTCCCAGAGTTCACTCAGACTCACATCCATCGAGTCAGTGATGCCATCCAGCCATCTCATCCTCTGTCGTCCCCTTCTCCTCCTGCCCCCAATCCCTCCCAGCATCAGAGTCTTTTCCAATGAGTCAACTCTTCACATGAGGTGGCCAAAGTACTGGAGTTTCAGCTTTAGCATAATTTCTTCCAAAGAAATCCCAGGGCTGATCTCCTTCAGAATGGACTGGTTGGATCTCCTTGCAGTCCAAGGGACTCTCAAGAGTCTTCTCCAACACCACAGTTCAAAAGCATCAATTCTTCAGTGCTCAGCCTTCTTCACAGTCCAAATCTCACATCCATACATGACCACAGGAAAAACCATAGCCTTGACTAGACGGACCTTAGTTGGCAAAGTAATGTCTCTGCTTTTGAATATGCTATTTAGGTTGGTCATAACTTTCCTTCCAAGGAGTAAGCGTCTTTTAATTTCATGGCTGCAATCACCATCTGCAATGACTTTAACCATAGGGCATGGTAAAATTAAAATACCCTAAGGTATCTCTTGTGTTTCAGACAAAATCTTTCATACTTCCATTCTGCAATTATATCAGTCATCCCAGACAATACTATAACTCCTTCCTTTGCCTGTTGATTCAAAGATGCAATGAGGCTGGATGAGTGTTTCAACATTTAGTCCAATAGAATAATTGTTGTGTCTTATGGTGGAAGCATTCTTCTCAATGGAACTAAGTCCTCCAGACCATCATAGCCTTAAGTTGTAAGGACTGTGAGTGAATGTTTTGCTGGTGGAACACTAGGAGTAACAGAGTGGAGCCACTCCTGTTTCTATGCTTTCATTCCTGGACCAGTGCAGTGTGGCTAAAGTGAGAAATAGCAACATATATTGTATGCTGATTCAGAGTGTAGAGCATTTGTAGCCTCTTGCAGAGTACTGGCCCAACACTGAAAATATGGCCACGTAGATGACATTGCAATGAAATCTTTGAAATGTCATATCACCATTCTATCATGATAACTGCTTTAGGATGGTGGGAATGGGCTGCCGTCTATGGGATTGCACAGAGTCAAACACAAATGAAGCGACTTATCATGCATGCATGCATTGGAGAAGGAAATGGCAATCCACTCCTGTATTCTTGCCTGGAGAATCCCAGGGACAGAGGAGCCTGGTGGGCTGCCATCTATTGGGTTGCACAGAGTTGGACACGACTGAAGCAACTTAGCAGCAGCAGTGAATTTCATAACCAGGGGCCCATTGCTCCACTTCTTTTGCCTTGAAGTGAGTAGAAATTTACTTTGGATATGGATTCATCTTCCCTGTATAGAATTCTTCTGTCAAAAGTACCATCAATGAACTTACAAAATGCTTTCTTCTCTAGCACCATATTCTACACAACTTCTGATCAAAGAACTCACTCCATGGCAAAAGAAGTGGAGCAATGGGCCCCTGGTCATGATATCAACCTGCCATCAGCTAGCTGGCTGATCATCCCAAGAAATGGTACTGTGTTGCAGATACAGTGTTGGTCTCTGTTGCTGGCAGATTGGGAACTCAACAGTGACTATAATTAGGTCAGCCTTAGCAAATAGCAGTCCATGTTACTGAGCATAGTGAGCATAGCCTCCATCTATGATGGCCCGTTGGATGTGACAAATATGGCTGAGGAAAGAGACTAACTGGTACCCATTGATCTTCCTGTCCACTGTATTATTAAAATCATCCTCTGTTGAGGTCACCCTTGATGAGCATTGAGAAAAGACACAAATGTCTTCACAATCTTTGTTCATTCAGAAAGAGCTGTATTAACTTCTTTCCCAGTCTTCCTTGTTATGAATTTTAATTATATTTCTTCCCAGTCCCTGACCATGTAGCCAAATAATTGGTCAGAATCCATTAATGGATGTAGACTCATAACTTTGATCATTTATTCTTCTAGGCCAAATAAACAACCGGGTACATTCCTCTAAGCACATCCCCCTAGGGCAGTTTCCCTTCGCTTCTGTCCTACAGGAATATCCCAGAAAGAGATATAGTGACAGAACCGACCACTTTCAGGTGGTGCCTGCATAACACACAGAACCATCTGTCAGCCAGGCTTGAGTTTTCTCTTCCTCAGTCAATTCATCATAAGGAATTCCCCATGAGGTCCGAAGTGCAATCTGAGAGATAGAAGGCAGTGTAGCAGGAGCATCTGCCTTAGGTATTTGGGCTACTTCCTCTGGCAATATAAACATTCAAGTCCTGCTCAAGCATGATTTCTCATAACCACCTTCAGGTCATAATGGAATCCTACTGTCCCTGCCCAAATTTGTGGGTTTGTGGGTCAAACAAGACCCAGTGCACAATGGAAAATTCAGTCTACTAGGTAATTTTTTGGCCCATGGCTTAGTGTTGATACTAAGGCCCAGAATAAATAGATCGTAGATAGATCGATAGATAGATACATGATAGATAGATAGATAGATAGATAGATTAGTCCTATAGTTTCTGCTTTCCTAGAGAACCTTGACTAATAAGCCCATATCAATAAATTTAGCATGATTCAACTTTATGCTTCCCCCCCATTATACTCTTAATATCCTTTCGCACACATTTCACAGAACTCTACCTATGTAAATTGAAAATAATGCAGTTATGCAATTCTTTTGGTATGTAGTGCAACACACTTCCTGAAAGGTCACACTTTGTTCCTCATCTTTTGAAAACTGCTTGGTCTTGAGTTTAGTGGCAGGTTTAAAAACTAAGACAGATAGGTACAGATAGGTCTCGAGGAGAATCATCAGTGTTTCATAAGTTAGCTACTGCAGACGAGGTCATAACAGGTGCTTCAGGCTAAGGAAGACCCTGCTCCTCATAAGTCAATATTTTACATCATTAAAAAAAAATTGTTAATCTTAACAAACACACACACACACACAATTCATCCTCTAATTTGGCATCTTTCACATATTTCCAGTAACACACTCCTCTACTTTGAGATGTACTAGAGACCTTAAAAAAATGACTAAATGATTATTAAACATTTTCTAAATTCTTTGTAAAGCAAGTTATGTTTTACCAATCAGCAAAAAAAGAACAACAAAAAGAAATGTAAACTGTGGAAGTTAATATTTTGCTAAAGTCCAAATATAGCTATAAAACGCATAACCTTTGAGGTAATTCATCTTTACACAAATTTACATGTCCTTTATCTTTATCTGTATCAGTGGTTTATTTCTTAGTTCTATCTCAATCTGTCAGTCTCATCACAAAACACTTTATACATCAAGAACTCCCAATTGACTTCAAAATGCATTTTTGTCTTATTTTTACTACAAATTAATCTTTACTATCTCTTTGATTGCAAAGGTAAATTTATTCATATGAATATGTATACACATATATATAATTAAAAATAATTACAAATTATTGAGAAATTGCTATACATAAGGCACTGTGCTGATTGTATAAAAAAGAGAGAAAAGAGCCTTCCTTCCTTCTGTAAAACATTGTTGTAGCTTCTATCATGAAAGATGAGGTTATTGTAATATTATCACCATCTTTAATGGAAAAGACAGATACATAAACATAATCAGTAATATGAAGGAAATACTGTGTTAGAATACAGATATGAGTAGGGTGTCATGACCAAGGGTGGTAGATGGAATCCCTAGATACCCCTGGTCCACATGCCTGTATAACCTTCTCCTCTTGAACCTTAATCCTGAATTGATTTTGAATTAAACAAAAGGAGATTATTCTAGATGGGCCTTAGTAAATCAGATTAGCTCTTAGAAGAAGTCAACTACTCATAAACCCCCATGTCATAAAGAGGACCGCAAGGCAGGATATCATAGACCTTCCTGGAAGCTTACAGCTTCAGTCCCACAACTGCAAGGAACTGAATTCTACGAACAATCTAAGTGGCTGTAGAAGAGGACCCTAAACCCCAAATGAGAATGCAGCTTCTCCAATATCTGATTTTGACCATGTGTGTTCCTAAATGAGAATTAAGCTGCACTGTGACTGAACTTCTAATTTCCAAAAATGAAGATAATACAGAGGTATTATTTTAACATCTTAGAAACTAAGCTATAATAATTTAATGAATAGCAGTAGAAAACTAGGAGAAAAGGAAAAGTAGGAATTCAAAATGAATTTACTGATGTTTCATTTTAACATGAATTTCCAAACTAATCAGAAGCCCATTCTAAGTGCTTTCTCTTTTTTGATGCTCACTGTTAGTACTGATTTTAAGCATTTCCTGTCTTTCCAAAAGACATGTGCTGCTAGGCATACCTGCCAGTGAAATAGGCAGCCAGCCAAGTAACAGAGAAGAAAGAGAGGATCAACTTCAGTGAAATCTACCAAGGGAACTGAAGAACAAACCAGCCTTCAGTGTTGCCACAGGCTTACTTTCTGAGATTTCAGAGGCTGTATTTTCACCAAGCTTGGTCTTTTTCATCATTCACTCTCAGATACTATGAATTCAATAAGCCAATGATTTCAAAATGATTTTGGTAGATTTGTATACTATTGGAAAATGTTTCTCTTCTGCAGGGATTCCTTATTTTGATAAGAATCACTTCTCTCAAAGAATATTTTTTCCCCCATCCCAAACATAGGTGCATATCTTCCTTAAGTAAGGAGTGCAGACTTCAGGTAAACGTATTGGATTATCTATACTTTGTCGTACTCACTTGTCTAGAAAAGCATTCTTACCCTAGTTAATAATAACTAGGGCAAACTCCAGGAGATGGTGATTGACAGGGAAGCCTGGCATGCTGCAGTTCATAGGATCATGAAGAGCCAAACACTACTTGATTGCTGAACAACCTAGTTAGTTAGCCGTTGCAACTGCTTTGCTTAAACAAGTGAACATAACTGCAAGTTAATATATGGTGATATTTAAAGATATTTAATTTTAAGAGAACCATATATTCTAATCAAACTATTAAAATCCATGTTATTTTTGCATTAACTTTAAATCAACTCACTCAATTCTACTAATGACAATTTTTTAATAGTTATCAGTTCAGTTCAGTCGCTCAGTGGTGTCCGACTCTTTGCGACCCCATTAATCGCAGCACGCCTGCCCTACCTGTCCATCACCAACTCCCAGAGTTTACCCAGACTCATGTCCATCGAGTCAGTGATGCCATCCAGCCATCTCATCCTCTGTCATCCCCTTCTCCTCCTGCCCCCAATCCCTCCCAGTATCAGGGTCTTTTCCAATGAGTCAGCTCTTCACATGAGGTGGCCAAAGTATTGGAGTTTCAGCTTCAGCATCAGTCCTTCCAATGAACACCCAGGACTGATCTCCTTTAGGATGAACTGGTTGGATCTCCTTGCAATCCAAGGGACTCTCACAAGTCTTCTCCAACACCACAGTTCAAATGCATCAATTCTTCAGAGCTCAATTTCTTCACAGTCCAACTCTCATATCCATACATGACCACAGGAAAAACCATAGCCTTGACTAGATGGACCTTTGTTGGCAAAGTAATGTCTTTGCTTTTGAATATGCTATCTAGGTTGGTCATAACTTTCCTTCCAAGGAGTAAGCGTCTTTTAATTTCATGGCTGCAGTCACCATCTGCAGTGATTTTGGAGCCCAAAAAACTAAAGTCTGACACTGTTTCCACTGTTTCCCCATCTATTTCTCATGAAGTGATGGGACTGGATGCCAGGATCTTCGTTTTCTGAATGTTGTTTTAAGCCAACTTTTTCACTCTCTTCTTTCACTTTCATCAAGAGGCTTTTTAGTTCCTCTTCATTTTCTGCCATAAGGGTGGTGTCATCTGCATATCTGAGGTTATTGAGTTTCTCCTGGCAATCTTGATTCCAGCTTGTGCTTCATCCAGCCCAGCATTTCTCATGATGTACTCTGCATATAAGTTAAATAAGCAGGGTGACAATATACAGCCTTGATGTACTCCTTTTCCTATTTGGAACCAGCCTGTTGTTCCATGTCCAGTTCGAACTGTTGCTTCTTGACCTGCATACAGGTTTCTCAAGAGGCAGGTTAGGTGGTCTGGTATTCCCATCTCTTTCAGAATTTTCCATAGTTTATTGTGATTCACACAGTCAAAGGCTTTGGCATAGTCAATAAAGCAGAAATAAATGTTTTCCTGGAATTCTCTTGCTTTTTCCATGATCCAGCGGATGTTGGCAATTTGATCTCTGGTTCCTCTGCCTTTTCAAAAACAAGCTTGAACATCTGGAAGTTCACGGTTCACGTATTGCTGAAGCCTGACTTGGAGAATTTTGAGCATTACTGTACTAGCGTGTGAGATGCGTGCAATTGTGCGGTAGTTTGAGCATTCATTCTTTGGCATTGCCTTTCTTCGGGATCAGAATGAAAACTGACCTTTTCCAGTCCTGTGGCCACTGCTGAGTTTTCCAAATTTGCTGGCATATTGAGTGCAGCACTTTCACAGCATCATCTTTCAGGATTTGAAATAGCTCTAATGGAATTCCATCACCTCCACTACCTTTGTTCATAGTGATGCTTTCTAAGGCCCACTTGACTTCACAAATAGTAATGCCAGTATTCAAACAGTTCTTTCCAATACAGTTGCTACTACAGAAGCAGTTCTTTAAATCTAAATTTAAGCAAAATAAAAAATGAATTGCCTCAGTCTCACTAGCTGCATTTTAACTGCTAAACAACCTCATGTAGCTAATCTCTGCCATATTGGTCAATACAGATTACAGAACATTTCTATCATTGCAGTAAATGCTATTGGGCAACAGTGAATTAAGTTCGGATCCTCAGGCATTCTGTTAAAGCCTTCCAAGTTTTATACCCCCTATGTTTTTAAGTCTAATGTCCCTCTTTGTGCCACACTTAGCCGGTATTCTACCCACTACAAATCACTTCCCTTTCACAATCGGATACTATTTAACTTTGATCCATGCTACTTTCATGGTCATTAAGACCATTTATCCCCTGGTCCAACTGATAAATTTCTGCTAATCGTTTAATACTCAGCCCAATATCACCTCCAGTGAAATTCAGGCACAATTAAGTGTTTTCTCCTATGAGCTCCCATGATGCCTTACTCACACCTTGATTACAGCATTGTTTAAATAAATGTAATTCTTTCACATGGGCTTGCCTCTTTTGATCTTGAGCCTCCAGAGCAAAGGGCCTTTATTTTTTTTTCACTTTTATATCCCTTTATACCTGATATGTAATAGGCATTAAACACTTAATATACCCATTCATATGCTATTTTCCTCAAATTATTTCCTGACTGAGTGACTTCAGAGCAATAACTATTCACAGGTTATGGAAAGAAATCAAAAACAATTCATATGTTATTAATTAAAAGTTGACCTTATAAAAAGGAAGCTACAGTAAGAAAGGTAGAGCAAGAAGCTGTCTTAAAAATAAGAAGTATGATAGTGAAAAAAAAAGCAGATAGTGAAAAAATGTGAATAACTTACTCAATAAGAAAGTGGAGTTATTCTTGAAACTATAAATTCAGATACTATCCTATGTAGAAAACTGACTATACACACATACATATATAATACATATAATTCACATCTCCATGGTTCTTGGCTCCTAGAGGAAGTGGTAGGCAGTCAGAAAATTCACGGAGGCCCCTGTCTTTTCCTTTATAATTTGGTGGTGTGAGGAAAGGGACAGCTGTCTAGCACAATGTAACTCTATAACTATATAAGTATCCAGCCTCAATTCATAATATATTCACTCAGATATTTTCTTAAACTTTATACTGTCCTCCATTATGTTGTTCTGTCTCATTCTAGAAAGTGGTTAATTGAAAAAAATAAAAACTCAAGATGAGCTTCTAGTAAATGTTGCACTTACAGTTATGAATAAAAATATTGTTTCACGGCCTCGATGTGAGTCATATTTCTTGTTTGTTTGTTTTGGTAGCCTTTTAAAAAATCAAAATGCTCTAGTAGCTTCCTCTGGCAAAAGCAGAAAAGCTCAACAGATTTTAGTCTAGCTGTCTGCCATCAGTCACAGAGCTGGAAAGGCCCTCTAGCACACAGACCATCTGAGTGACGCAGAAGAGTCCTTTTCAAGGGTCTTGGAACATGCAATCACTTGGCTGCCATCGAATATTTCTAGAGGAAAGGAATCCTCAAGTCCAATAGACCAGAGGGTCTTCTGACTCTGCCAAGAAGAGTGACAGAGGCTATAAAACTGTCTGCTCTCCTCTTCTGCTAAACGTCTTGCCAGAAATCACACAGACTCTGAGCTGTTGAAAATACGGCTGCTTTATTTCAAAATGCACCCAGAAAAACATGCGGCTGCCTACTCTCTCGCTCCATCTACTGGAGTTTATTCAAAACACTGATCTAGTTAGCACTTCTTAGCTGGGAAAGTTACATTCCAGAGTACCTTCCATTCCCTTACTGTTTCCCCTTGAGCATAAAATCCTCAGGGAACCATGAGTCTGACTGCCAGACGTTTGAATTTGTTTGCAGAATATTTTTTTAAAGAAAAAAAGAGCTGTGGACCAGCTGAATAAAGCAAAGTCCATTCTGAACACTGTATCTACTTTATAAGTTCTCCTTCAGAATAACTTTTACATTTTACCAGTTTCTCCAGAACTCTCTTCCATGCTTATATTCACCTTGTAATTTGTGGTGATTATATCAGTAACTTGCAGTAAAGAAAGTGGTCCTGAATTTGAAGTCAGATGATAAAAATCCAGTTCTCACCTGCCTGTCTTAATACCAGAGATACACTGATTTTTAAAGTGTCCAGAACAGATGCTCTTGCTTATGCAGATGCCATTAAACACTCTGGTGTGGCAGAAGAGGTTCTCCATATCTATAATAGCCCCAAGTATGGGATGGACACCCCCCCTGCTTTCTGACCCTTATCACTGTCTTCTGTTTGTCCCTTGCACTTGCCCATGACCTTTTTCAAAAATTAATATTTAAAAAAATTTTTTTCTTAGATAAAGATTTTATCTAAGAAACAAAGTGCCCCTTTACCCTGCCTTCCCCAACCCATTCACAATTTCCTTTATTATTAACAGCTTGCATTAGTGTCATACATTTGTTATAATTAAAGAATCAATATCAATGCAATGTTATTAACTAAAGTCCACAGTTTGCATTAGAGTTCACTCTGTTGTACAGTTCTATGGATCTAGTCAAATTCATATCCACATTACAGCAGCATACAGAATAGAGTCACTGCCCTAAGATCCCTGTAAAATCCACTTATTCATCCCTTTCACCATTTTTGACCACTGATATTCTTACTGTCCCTATAGTCTCTCCTTTTCCACAATGTCATATAATTGGAATCAAATAGTATGTAGCATTTGCAGGCTGGCTTCTTTCCCTTAGAAATTTGCATCTGAGGTTCTTGTATGTCTCTTTGTGATTTGATAGTTCATTTCTTTTCATCAGTGAGTAAATATACCATGGTAAGGATGTACCACAGTTTGCTTATCCATTCATCTATTGAAGGCCATTGGGTTCCTTCCAGGTTTGAGTATTTATGAATAGAGCTGCTATAAGCCTTTGTGTGCAAGCTTTTTGTGTTTTCAACTCATCTGGGTAAATAACCAGGAGCATGTTGCTGAATTGTGTGATAAAACTATGTTTAGCTTTGCAGGAAACTCCCAAGCATTCTTTCAAAGTGACTGTGCCACCAACAGTGAGGAGTTCCTGTCGCTCTATATCCCCATCAGCACTTGGTATTGTCAGTGTCTGCATTTGACCCATTCTGTAGGTATGTGGGCATTTATTTTCATTTCCTTTTTTAATGGCTCTCATTGCCTCACTGTGATCTCTCCACTGCTGCCTGGTCTTCAGAGCCCTATGAGAACTTGTTCAGTTGCTAAGTCATGTCCAACTGTTTGTGACCCCATGCACTGCATCACACCAGGCTTCCCTGTTCTTCACTATCTCCCAGATTTGTTCAAACTCATGTCCATTGAGTTGGTGATGCCATCCAACCAACTCTTCCTCTGTCTAACAGCATCTTAATGAAAGTATCTGCCTTTATTTTTCTCTATATCACCAGTGACTACAAGGCTTGACATGTTGAAAGACCTACACATTGAGTGCAGTCTCCTGACACCAAATGTTCTTCCCTTAATGCCTTTGGAAACAGTCTCTGCATATCACTCTGAGCACCTCATCTTGTGGTAATATGACATTGGGTAAGTCACGTAATTTTTCTGAATATCTACTTACTTGCTTTTTGAAAAATGGAACTTTCAATAAGCTCCTTGACAGTCACAAAGCATTTTGGTAAAGATGAAATGAGTCAAATACAAAGCTGCTTTGTATGACACATGATATAAAAGTAAATTCTTTCTTTAAAAAAAAAAACCTTTATTTGAATAGAATTGGTTTACAATGTTGTGTTACTTTCTGCTGTACAGCAGGTTGAATCTGTTTTACATACATCCACTCTTTCTTAGATTATTTTCCCATACAGGCCATTATAGAGTACTGAGTAGAGCTGTGCACACATATTGTGAAACACTTAATTCAGGAAGCACAAAGAAATCACCCACTTCGAAGTGTCTTCCTCCCTTCTTTTCTGGAATACATTATATTATAGACATATACACATACACACACACAACACACACAGATACAAATGCATACAAACAACTAGGGTCTTAACTGAACATATAGACAAATCATAATAATATTTAAAAACGTGTCTACATAAATAACAATGCACACCAAATATTTGCTCCTGAATATAACATATAGACAATTATTATAAATTCAAAAACTCAATTTTATTCATTCTTTTAGTATTTTCGTGTGAATAACTTTCCAAATATCTGATTATAATGAGTTGGCATGAACAGTGGGATATTGGTGTTTGGTAACACCAAGTGGTAATCAACAATGCTGAGCATTGCTTGTCTAACATTGGAAGCAAATGAAACTTCCTATATTCTTGAGACTGGTATAATATTGTCCCAAGTCACTAGTATCTGGGATGAGAATAGTCATATGCTCATTTTCTGGACCACAGTCACTTCAAATACGGGATAACTATGTAACTTGCCCCTCTTCAAAGTCACTGGTATTTGGACCATGAAATGGCTGGTTTATTTATTCTTTTTGGAGTTATTCCTCCACTGATCTGCAGTAGCATATAGGGCACCTACTGACCTGGGGAGTTCATCTTTCAGTGTCATATCTTTTTGCCTTTTCATACTGTTCATGGGGTTCTCAAGGCAAGAATATTGAAGTGGTTTGCCATTCCCTTCTCCAGTGGACCACGTTTTGTACTGTCCACGATGACCCATCCATCTTTGGTGGCCCTACACAGCGTGACTCATAGTTTCATTGAGTTCGACAAGGCTGTGGTTCACGTGATCAGTTTGGTTAGTTTCCTGTGATTGTGTTTTTCACTCTGCCTGCCCTCTGATGGATTGGAGAAGGCAGTGGCACCCCACTCCAGTACTCTTGCCTAGAAAATCCCATGGACACAGGAGCCTGGTGGGCTGCAGTCCATGGGGTCGCTGAGAGTCGGACACAACTGAAGCAACTTAGCAGCAGCAGCAGCCCTCTGATGGATAAGGATAAAAGGCTTATAGAAGCTTCCTGATGGGAGAGACTGACTGAGGGGGAAACTGGGTCTTGTTCTGATGGGCAGGGCCATGCTCAGTAAATCTTCAATCCAATTTTCTGTTGATGGGTGTGACTGTGTTCCCACCTTGTTGTTTGACCTGAGGCCAAACTATGGTGGAGGTAATGAAGATCATGGAGACCTCCTTCAAAAGGTTCATGCATGCACAGATGACTCATTGCCCCAGACTCTGCAGTAGGCCACCACCCACCCATGCTTCCACTAGAGATTTCTGGACACTCACAGGCAAGGCTGGATCAGTCTCTTTTGGGGTCACTACACCTTTCTCCAGGGTCCTGGTACACATAAGGTTTTGTTTGTGCCCTTCAAGAGTCTGTTTCTCCAGTCTTGTGTAAGTTCTGTTGGCTCTGTGATGGAGTTAATGGCAACCTCCTCCAAGAGGGCTTATGCCACACCCAGCACTGCTGTACCCAGAGCCCCCTCCCCTGAGGCAGGCCACTGATGACTTGTACCTTCACAGGAGAATCTCAAACACAGTTCTGGCTCAGTCTCTATGGGGTCTCTGGGTCTTGCTGGGCACAAGGTTTATTTGAGCCCTCCCGAGGGTTTCTGGTGGGTATGGGGTTTGATTCTAAATGTGATTTCAACTCCCCCACCCATCATCTTTCTGGGGCTTCTCCTTTGCCCTTGAACATGGGGTATCTTTTTTTGATGGGATCAAACATTCTCCTGTGAATGCTTGTTCAGCTCCGAGTGTGTAATTTTGGAGTTCTTGCAGGAGAAGATGAGCTCATGTCCTTCTACTCTGCCATCTTGTAGACTTTTTCCCTTGGCCAAGCCAAAAAGGACAGGCAAGGGGGATGGATGGAATGAAGGCTATGAAGAAGGAGTTATCATTCCTCAGCTGAGATTACAGTATCCCTTGCCTGGAGGCAGGGAAGTTTAGGCCCCTTTCTGCCACCCTCATTCAGACCATAAAGACTCTGCCTGCAGTGCAGGAGAGGAGGGTTCAATCATGGGTCAGGAAAGCCTTTTGTCTGTGTAGATCACAACAAACTGTGGAAAATTCTTAGAGATGGGAATACCAGATCACCTGACCTGCCTCCTGAGAAATCTATATGCAGGTCTAGAAGCAACAGTTAGAACCGGACATGGAAGAACAGACTGGTTCCAGATTGAGAAAGGAGTACATCAAGGCTGTATATTGCCAGCCTGCTTATTTAACTTATATGCAGAGTACATCATGAGAAATGCTGGGCTGGATGAAGCATAAGCTGGAATCAAGATTGCAAGGAGAAATATCAATAACCTCATAAATGCAGATGACACCACCCGTATGGCAGAAAGTGAAGAAGAGCCTCTTGATGGAAGTGAGAAAGGAGAGTAAAAAAGTTGGTTTAAAACTCAACATTCAGAAAACTAAGATCATGGCATCCGGTCCCATCACTTCATGGCAAATAGATGTGGAAACAATGGAAACAGTGACAGACTTTATTTTCTTGGGCTACAAAATCACTGCAGATGATGATTGCAGCCATGAAATTAAAAGACGCTTACTCCTTGGAAGGAAAGCTATGGCCAACCTAGACAGCATATTAAAAAGCAGAGACATTACTTTGCCAACAAAGGTCCATCTAGTCAAAGCTATGGTTTTTCCTGTAGTCATGTATGGAAGTGAGAGTTCGACTATAAAGGAAACTGAATGCTGAAGAATTAATGCTTTTGAACTGTGGTGTTGGAGAAGATTTTTGAGAGTCCCTTGGACTGGAAAGAGATCCAACCAGTCCATCCTAAGGAAATCAGTCCTGAATATTCATTGGAAGGAATAATGCTGAAGCTGACACTCCAATACTCTGGGCACCTGATGAGAAGAACTGACTCACTGGAAAAGACCCCGATACTGGGAAAACCTGAGGGCAAGAATAGAAAGGGATGACAGAGGATGAGATGATGGCATCACTGACTTGATGGACATGAGTTTGAGTAAGTTCTTGGAATTAGTGATGGACAGGGAAGCTTGGCATGCTGCACTCCATGGGGTCACAAAGAGTCAGTAATGACTGAGCAACTGAACTGAACTGATGGCTCGTTTATGTATCTTAGATACAAACCGAAAAAACTTTGCAACTGATCCTGTTTCTAAGAATATTAGTAAAGGAAGAGTTATTGAGTTAGGCTTCAAATAATCTGACTTACAAAAAAATATTTACTAAACACCTACAATGTCTCATGGTGATGGACAGGGAGGCCTGGTGTGCTGCAGTGCATGGGGTCGCAAAGAGTCGGACACAACTGAGTGACTAAACTGAATTGAACAATGTCTCAGGCATTGCATTTTTTCAGTTTTCATTTGTCTTAAAATATTTCTCTTTGCCAACGTTATTGAAGGATGTTTTCAATGGATTATTAATTATTTCATTTCTTTTGCAATTTGTCTCTGACTTCTCTGTGTCTTTTATAGATTAAATATTAATCCACACACCACTCTTGCAGGCAACCTGTATTTTTGGCTCTGGTTGACATTATTTTTGGTTGACTTTTAAGATTGTTCACTTTGTCTCTGGCATGCTGAAACTTCACTTTAATGTGACAAATTGGAATAATTATTATTTCTAGTCCTCTTTGAGATCTATTGAAAATCTCAAGTCTATTTCTTTCTCAGTTCAGATAGTTCAATAAATTTTTATTCACTATGTTTTAATGTGTTTCCTCTCTCCCATTTTTCCACCTTCTTTGGAAAACCAATTAATCGTAATTTAGAACTTAACACAATCTTTCTTGTCTTCTAACCTATTCTACGTATTTTCCATTTTTAAATTTCTCTCTGCTAACTTAAAGATAATTATTTCTAACTAATCTTTCAGTTCCTATTCTCTCTTCAGCTATGGCAAGTCTTCTTTAAAAATTATCCGTTGAGGTTGTACTTTCATTTATTGCATTTTTTGTTTCTAGAAGTTCTTTTTTTTTAGATTTTTAAAATTTATTTTTAATTGATGTACATTTATTTATATTGTTGTGTTAACTGCAAGTATACAGTGAAATATTTCAGTTATACATATATTTCTCAAATTCTTTTCCATTAGAGATTATCTTAAGATATTGAGTATAGTTCCCTGTACTATATGGCAGGTCCTTGTTCATCTATTTTATGTATAGTACGGCATATATGTTAATTCCAAACTCCTAATTTATCTCTCCCCCTACCCCTGCTATCCACTTTGGTAGCCATAAGTTTGTTTTCTATGTCTGTGAATCTATTTCTGCTTTGTAAATATGTTGATTTGTATTGTTGTATCATTTTTTTTTTTAGATTCCACATATAAATTATATCCTATGTTTGTCTTGGGCTTCCCTGGTAGCTCAGTTGATAAAGAATCTGCCTGCAATGGAGGAGACACTATTTTAATTCCTGAGTTGAGAAGACCCCCTGGAGAAGGGGTACACTCCCCACTCCAGTATTCTTGATGTTTCTTGGTGGCTTAGTTGGTAAAGAACCCACCTGCCATGAGGGAGACAGGGTTCTATCCCCAGGTTGGGAAGATCCCCTGGAGGTAGGGCAAGGCAACCCTCTCCAGTATTCTTGCCTGGAGAATCCCCATGGACAGAGGAGCCTAGTCGGCTGCAGTCCATGGGGGTCACAAAGAGTCCGACACGATTGAGCGACTAAGCACAGCACAGCCCATGTTTGTCTTTCTCTGTCTCACTTACTTCTATCTCCATCCATGTTGCTGTAAATAGAATTTTTTCATTCTTTTTTATGACTGAGTAATATCCCACTGTATATTTATGCCACATATTCTTTATCCATTCACCTTTCAATGGGCATTTAGGTTACTTCCACGTCTTGTTTATTGTAAATAGTGCTACTATGAACATTGGGGTGCATGTATCTTTTTCAATTAGAATTTCTTCTGAATATATGCCCAGGAGTATGATTGCAGGATCTTATCAGTTCAGTTCAGTCACTTAGTCATATCCAACTCCTTGCAGCCCCACGGACTGCAGCATGCCAGGCCTCCCTGTCCATCACCAGTTCCCGGAGTTTACCCAAACTCATGTCTATTGAGTTGGTGATGCCATCCATTCATCTCATCCTGTGTTGTCCACTTCTCCTCCCACAATCAATCTTTCCCAGAATCACGGTCTTTTCAAATGAGTCAGTTCT
Organism: Budorcas taxicolor; assembly: GCF_023091745.1. Lineage (NCBI taxonomy): Eukaryota > Metazoa > Chordata > Mammalia > Artiodactyla > Bovidae > Budorcas > Budorcas taxicolor. The sequence continues at coordinate 62,528,805 of NC_068923.1, read as the reverse complement.
TCTCATCAAATTGTCAAAGTATTGGAGATTCAGCTACAGCAGCAGTCTTTCCAATGAACACTCAGGACTGATCTTTATGATGGACTGGTTGGATCTCTTTGCAGTCCAATGGACTCTCAAAAGTCTTCTCCAATGCCACAGTTCAAAAGCATCAATTCTTTAGCACTCAGCTTTCTTTATAGTCCCACTCTCACTTCCATACATGACTACTGGAAAAACCATAGCTTTGACTAGACAGACCTTTGTTGGCAAAGTAATGTCTCTGCTTTTTAATATGCTGCCTAGGTAGGTCATAACTTTATTTCCAAGGAGTAAGCGTCTTTTAATTTCATGGCTGTGGTCAACATCTGCAGTGATTTTGGAGCCCCCAAAATAAAGTCAGCCACTGTTCCCACTGTTTCCCCACCTATTTGCAACGAAGTGATGGGACTGGACACCATGATCTTAGTTTTCTGAATGTTGAGCTTTAAGCCAATTTTTTCACTCTCCTCTTTTGCTTTCATCAAGAGGCTTTTTAGTTCCTCTTCACTTTCTGCCATAAGTGTGGTGTCATCTGCATATCTGAGGTTATTGATATTTCCCCTGGCAGTCTTGAATCCAGTTTGTGCTTGCTCCAGCCCAGCGTTTCTCATAATGTACTCTGCGTATAAGTTAAATAAGCAGGGTGACAATATACAGCCTTGACATACTCCTTTCTCGATTTGGAACCAGTCTGTTGTTCCATGTCCAGTTGTAACTGTTGCTTCCTGACCTACATACAGGTTTCTCAAGAGACAGGTCAGGTGGTCTGGTATTCCCATGTCTTCCAGAATTTTCCAGTTTGTTGTGATCCACATAGTCAAAGACTTTGGTATAGTCAATAAAGCAGAAGTTGATGTTTTTCTGGAACTATTTTGCTTTTTGATAATCTAACAGATGTTGGCGATTTGATCTCTGGTTCCTCTGCCTTTATAAATCCAGCTTGAACATCTGGAAGTCTATGGTTCATGTATTGTTAAATACTGGCTTGGAGAATTTTGATCATTACTTTGCTAGAATGTGAGATGACTGCAATTGTGTGGTAGCTTTAGCAATCTTTGGCATTGCCTTTCTTTGGGATTGAAATGAAATCTGACCTTTTCCAGTCCTGTGGCCACTGCTGAGTTTTCCAAATTTGCTGGCATATTGAGTGCAGCACTTTCATAGCATCATCTTTCAGGATTTGAAATAGCTCAACTGGAATTCCATCACCTCCACTAGCTCTGTTTGTAGTGATGCTTCCTAAGGCCCACTTGACTTCACATTCCAGGATATCTGGCTCTAGGTGAGTGATCATATATTCATGATCATGTGGGTCGTGAACATCTTTTTTGTATAGTTCTTTTTTGTATATATTCTTGCCACCTCTTTTTAATATCTTCTGCCTCTGTTTAATCCATACCATTTCTGCTCTTTATTGAGCTCATCTTCACATGCAATGTTCCCTTGGTGTCTCTAATTTTGTTGAAGAGATCTCTAGTGTTTCCTATTCTATTCTTTTCCCCTATTTCTTTGCACTGATCACTGAGGAAGGCTTTCTTATCTCTCCTTGCTATTCTTTGGAACTCTGCATTCAAATGGCTATATCTTTCCTTTTTTCCTTTGTTTTTCACTTCTCTTCTTTTCACAGCTATTTGTAATGCCTCCTCAGGCAGCCATTTTGCTTTTTTGCATTTCTTTTTCTTGGGGATGATTTTAATCCCTGTCTCCTGTACAATGCCATGAACCTTCGTCCACAGTTTATCGGGCACTCTATCAGAAGTAGTCCCTTAAATCTATTTACACTTCCACTGTATAATGTAAGGGATTTGTTTTAGGTCATACCTGAATGGTTTAGTGGTTTTCCCTAATGTCTTCAATTTAAGTCTGAATTTGGCAATAAGGAGTTCATGATCTGAGCCACAGTTAGCTCCCAGTCTTGTTTTTGTTGCCTGTATAGAGCTTCTCCATCTTTGGCTGCAAAGAATATAGTCAATCTGATTTTGGTGGTGACCATCTGGTGATGTCCATGTGTAGAGTCTTCTCTTGTGTTGCTAGAAGAGGATGTTTGCTATGACCAGTGAGTTCTCTTGGCAAAACTCTGTGAGCCTTTGCCCTGCTTCATTCTGTCCTCAAAAGACAAATTTGCCTGTTACTCCAGGTGTTTCTTGACTTCCTACTTTTGCATTCCAGTCCCCTATAATGAAAAGAACATCCTTTTTGTGTGTTAGTTTTAAAACATAGGTCTTCATAGAACCATTCAACTTCAGCTTCTTCAGCATTTCATGTCAGGGCATAAACATGAATTACCATGATATTGAAGGGTTTGCCTTGGAAACAAATAGAGATTATTTTGTCTTTTTTGAGATTGCATCGAAGTACTGCATTTTGGACTCTTTTGTTGACTATGATGGCTACTCCATTTCTTCTAAGGAATTCCTGAGCACAATAGTAGATATGATGGTCATCTGAGTTAAATTCACCTATTCCAGTCCATTTTAGTTCACTGATTCCTAAAATGTCGACATTCACTGTTGCCATCTCCTGCGTGGTGCTGGAGCAGTGAGCATCTGAGAGGAGATACCCCATGTCCAAGGTAAGGAGCGGGGTCTGTGAGGAAATAAGTATGCCATGTCCAAGGTCAGAGAAACCCCAGTAAGATGGTAGGCACTGAGATAGGGCATCAGAGGGCAGAGAGACAGAAACCACGATCACAGAAAACTAACCAATCTAACCACATGGACCACAGCCTTGTCTAACTCAATGAAACTATGCGCCATGCCATGTAGGGCCACCCAAGACAAACGAGTCATGGTGGAAAGTTCTGGAAAAATGTGGTCCACTGGAGAAAGGAATGGCAAACCATTTCAGTATCCTTGCCTTGAGAACCCCATGAACAGTATGAAAAGGCAGGATCATATGGTTACTCTGTTTTTAGTTTTCTAGGAAATCTCCTCACTGTTCTCTATAGTGGCCTCACCAATTTACATTGCTACCAACAATGTAAGTGTTCCCTTTCTCTGCACGCTGTCCAGTGTTTATTATTTGTAGACTTTTTAATGATGGTCACTCTGACTGGTGTGAGATGATATCTTATTGTAGCTTTGATTTGCATTTCTCTAATAGTTAGCAATATTGAGCATCTTTTTATCTGCCTGTTGGATAGAAGTTCTCTGTCTTTAAAAAAATCTTTTGGCCATTTTTACACATGTAGATATTTTCAGTCTCCTTAATTTTTAAACACAGTATCTATAATCTTTGTGGCTAGGCTTTTATTACCTTTATTATTTGTTTTAACTGATCCTTACATGTAATACTATGAATCCTTATATACTTGGTATTTTCAGCTGTGTGCTGTTCATGGTCTTGAAATATTACACATGTGAATATTTTAAAAAATTTTTAAAAAGAATCCTTCTCTAGAGATTTTTTTTTTTTTTTTGCAGGCAACTAAGGACACTATCCCTCTTTGATCACTATGAAATCACTATGAAATGTATTCACATTCTATAGGTTATTTTGTAACTACCAAGTGATATTAATCTGGGCTACAAATCTTTTATTCAACTTAACTATAATTATCATTTTTTAGGGTCCCCCTCCCGCTTTAATTTGTTCCACACATTACTATGGCAACTTTACCTCAAATTCAGGGGGTGGAAAGCAGATTCATTTATGACTTACCATTACTCTAATACTGTAGTTCTCTGAAGCCATAGCTTAATGTAGGAATAATCTCTGATCAGATTTGTGTGGTTGAAAGATTTTGGGCTTTAACTTCTGTTCCCCTCATGGTTAAGCTATCAAAACTAAGTGCAAATTAGCTTTGATTAATAATTGCATCTTAGGCAAAAACAATTTTTGTACTCCTTTTCCTCTTCGGCTCCAGGTTTTCCTTCGACTTTGGTTTGCTAATTCCTTACTACCTCGTCAGAGTTTTTATGTTTTTTGAAAGGTAATCATGAAATATTTTATCCAGCATCTGTTGTTGGTTTCAGTGGGAGAACTGGCTTGAATATCCCAACCTGCTATAATCCTGGAACGAGAACAAGACATACAACATTTTCTAAACAAATTGCTTAAATTGAGTTTGAGTTTAAGTCTGATTCAAAGTGGAACAGGACACTTTGTGAAAACAAACCTGGCCAGAAATTAAATTCATGAACCTACCCCAGGGTCTCAGAAATAGGGATACTATTATTCTGTAATAAGTATATACTGGCAAGAATTTTGCAGTGTGCTTTTCAGGGAACCAAAGTACCACTGAAAACTGAATTTTCAGAAACCAACTCTTTACTTGAAGAGAAATTTTCACAACTGTAGATAAAAAACCAAGAGTGCTCTAAAATAATAATAAAAGGTCTTATCCAGAGATATGACAATTCAACCTAAACTGTAGTGGTACAAGAATGAAGAGAGACTATCAAAACACTGCTAATAATTAAGGAAGATAAATTGGAGGCATTGAAACTAGTAGTGCCAGGAATTCATTGTTTCATAACTAAAGATTTTAAAAATTTCATAATGATGAAACAAAAATTTTGCTCTATATCATTCAAAAGTTTAATTTTGTTATATAATTCTACTTGAATGTATAGTAAATTACATATAACTTGCTTACTATAATTTTAGTGCAATCATTTTTCTTACAGATCTTTTTTGTACTCTATCCCAAGTTAAAGAGTATATCCAGGAGGTATCAGAGGTAGATGTCCGGATCTAGAGAACTCTGGGGTTTCCCTGGTGGCTCAGGGGTAAAGAATCTGCCTGCCAGTGAAGGAGATATGTACTCAACCCCTGGGTCAGAAAGATCCTCTGGAGGAGGGCATGGAAACCCACTCCAGTGTTTTTGCCTGAAAAATCCCATGAATAGAGGAGCCTGAAGGGCTGTAGTCCATGGGTCTCAAGAGTCAGACACAAATTAGAAACTAATCAGTGACCAAGAGCTGTATTTTTTTTTAGAATGTTATCAAGTCAGGCTTTTTTTTTTTTCTATCTACAAAAGTAATGTACAGATATATAAATAAAAATAAATGTTTGGCATTGCTATATTTGTTTTGTTTTGTGTTCTGGGCAGGGGTATCAGAAATTGATTCTCCAGCAGAAATATCAGTACTTTGGAAGTTCTGTAATTATGTAATGTACATACTTCATTCTGTTTCTCTGTTTTGAAAAAAAAATTCTAATATCTAAATTTTTTATCTCTAGAAGACTGCATATCAAAAAACTTAACTGTAACGTTTCAAGCTAAAATAGCCTTTAATGGAAACCTTCGTTACTTGAAAGGCTTTGTCATCCACTTTCTCGATCAAAATAGGTAGTGACCTGTAAAGCAGCCAAGAAATTTATATTTAGAATTCTTTCTCCTGATGGATGAAGGAGCAGGCAAAGATTCTTCCTGGTAAAGTGTGGGCAGATAATTTTATATGATAGCCACATTATGAATGAGGCAATATGAGCATGAAATAGTTCACAGCATTTATTTCTATCAACCTCTGCTGATTAAAAAAGCAAGGTGTGGTTCAAAAATTATCTGAGTCTCCTATGACTTGGCTTCTTTGTAAGTCAGACTACATGAGAATACACTAGAGATTCTAGACAGGAAGCCATGTCATCATTGGCAAGAAGGCTTCCAGAACTGGCCCCAGTTGGTTTAACTGAGCCTTCCAATGCAGCATGAAGGATGGAACTGGTGCATGTAATGGCATGAAGCCTCGTATATTAAAACTGAATATCACTCAAAACAATTGTAAGCTTTATCAGAAATCCTGGATACAGGCATCTTTTTAAAAGCTCAAGCACTGAAAGGATCTTTTGTAATATTGCATACTGTATAACAAACATTGTTGTCATCAGCAGGTTTGGATCTTCTAGAAGTCTGCATTCTGTCAAGGCTTTTGGCAGAAATTCAGGTAGAGAAACATTTACTTTAAAATGATTAATGATTCCCAACTCCACTTTGCCAAGGACTAAGCTTTTTGTCCTCTTTTTAGTCATTGATCCCTGAAACACTTCTACAACTTACTCAGCTTTCAAATTAACATATATACTTTGAAAAATATACATGCTTGATTAGATCTTTCTTTACCCTGAAAAATGACCGTGGTAGACTCTATGGGACAAGCACTGTGTAAATATCTATTTCATTAGTATTATTATCTGAATGGAGTAATTCAATTAGTCTGTTTCTAAACCAACTGGTGAAGCCAGGATTCCACACTATAACCTTGATTTGGTAGGGTTTTAATAATACCATTACTGTAACAGTATATATATTGTTACCATTAAACTATTTCACAATAAACAATAACATAATCTAGGACCCTTTTTTTCCCAGTTCATATGACCTGCAGCTAAGAAGGCAGAGTCTCAGGTGGTTATAAATATAAACTTTGTAGTTCATTTGTTGTAGTTCATTTATACTAGTATTAAAATACACTTAAAATTTTTCAGGCAAGTGAAAATTTCTGCTTCTTGTTTTTAATCAGATGTGGTTTCTTGTGAGAGAAAGCTTTTACTCCCCATTTAGGTAGGGGACAAATGGGATCAAAGTACTGTATTTTGGGGGGTGTGTGTGTGTGTGTGTCTGTGTGTTTCCTAATATGATCAGTTAGTGAAATGATGCAATTTATTACCATAACTTACTACACTTTCATATGAATAGATGTTTAGATGTTTTTATATAGTTTAAATTTTTGAGGGGGTGAGCTGAAAAATACTAGATGATAGGAAACTGTTTTGGAGTTGAACTTTCTCATCACCATGAAAAAAGATTGGTCAAGGGAGATGGCTTACAGGGCATTTACAAACTGTCAAACATTGACAGGAAAACTTGCTTAACCCCAGGGGAGAGGCAGTCTATGCTTGGCTCTAACATGATACCATTTGCAACTCCCTGCTGGGAGGTGGTAACATACTCAAACTTTTTAAAGCATCTATCAAGCTAACAACTTTTCCATGATGATTACATTATACAATTAAGAATTATAATAACCCACAATCTTTATTACTTTTGAATTGTAGTTATAAACAGTGATTTTTAAAATTATAAACTATTAAAAATTAAGCCTTCTTGAAATATCCCCCATACAAAACAATTCTCACATCTGTGAATGAATGCAGCTATTCCTATAAATCAACATTTACTGAACTTCTCTTTTAGGTTGTAATGTGTTTTCATCTCCTGGATCATTCAGCAGTGCCTCTGTGTACCAAACTCTGTTCTAGATGTGGACATTTAACAATGAACAAACATAAAAACTCCTATGTCAGGGTTTATAGCAGGTGTCCACACACTATGGATGCTTAGTGAAATCTGAGCCCCTGATCTTTTTAAAGTAGCTTTATTAAGGTATAATTAATATACCATGAAAGACACATAATTATATAAAACATATAGTTTGAAGAATTTGAACATATGCAAACATTCATGATGCCATCAGCCTCAATCAAAGTAATAGACATGTCCAACTCAATTGACATATCCAATTTGTCTCATGTACTTTCGTGTTGCTGTTTAGCATCCTTTTGTTTTAATTTGGAAAACTCCTAGAATTTCTTGCAAAGTAGAATAGTAGTGATGAACTCCTTCAGCTTTTATTTGTCTGGGAAAGTCTTTATCTCTCCGTTTTTGAAGAAACTTTTATATATATATGTGCTTAGTTGGTCAGCTGTGTCAGAATCTTTGCAACGCCATGGACTGTAGTCTGCCAGGCTCCTCTGTCAATGCAGATTCTTCAGGCAAGAACACTAGAGTGGGTTGCCAAGCCCTCCTCCAGGGGATCTTCCCAACCGAGGGATGGAACCCAGATCTCCTGCATTGCAGATGGATTCTTTATCATCTGAGCCACCAGGGAAGCCCAAAGTGTAGTCACTCAGTCATGTCCAACTCTTTGTGATCCCAGGGACTATAGCCCTCCAGGCTCCTTTGCCAATGGAATTCTCTAGTCAAGAATACTGGAGTGGGTTGCCATTTCCTTCTCCACGGGATCTTTCCACCCAGGTATCAAACCTGGGCTTCCCACATTCAGGCAGATTCTTTACAATCTGAGCCACAAGGGAAGTTTTGATATGCATAGTATTCTTATTTGGCATATTTTTTTCTTTCAGCACTTCAAATATATCATCTTACTCCCTCCTGGACCAAAAGATTGCTGCTGAAAAAATCTGCTGGTAGTCTTACAGGGACTCCCTTGTATGTGATGAGTCTTCCCTTCTTTTACTGTTTTCAAAATTTATTCTTAGTTTTTTTACTTTTGTCAATCAGATTATAATGTTTCTTGGCATAGACTTACTTAGATTTATTCTATTTGATGTCATTTATGCTTCATGAATCTGAATGTTTATTTCATTCCCCCAATTTGGGAAGTTGGTAGCATTATTTCCTTAAATAAACTTTCAGGTAAGTGTTGTCCACAGTAGTATCAAACAGATTCTTATGAGATGCAAAACTGATCTCATCACCCTTGTAATTATAGTTACACATGCCTTAAGAATGACCTATCATTCTTAAAGATCTGGGTCCAGCCCATCTTTTCAACCTCCTCTCTTACCGACACTTCTGTTTCTACCTTTTGAAGCATAAACACAGGTCATCCTGGAAAACATATTTTAAGATTAAAATATTCTAAACTTCCTAAGAAAATGCTTTCAGTGGCTTTGTTCAGCTGACCAATTGATACAGTAACAGATGCCCTCTTCCCAAGGAATCATCTGTGTGCTGCTATGGCACCAGCATTTCTTTCTATCAATTATCACAGTTTATTCACCTGGTAATATCGAATGCCTAGCATAAGCAAGCATTATCCTAGTTAATATGGATATTGTTCCTCTCCTATGAAACTTCAATATCTAATAAACTGTCAGACATGTCAGCCTATTTACTTCCTATCTCTCTGTCTTCTCTGTGACTGGGATTCAGAAACAGCTTTTCATTATATTAGCATAATTTAAAAGAAATAGAGATTAAGAGTTTTATAATTCTTAATTGTACAAAGTGATCATTTTCTTAGTTTGCTTTAGAAAGCACTCAACTCCTCTCTAAGCATAGAGTTAGCTAATAGAAATAAGATTTCTGGATGAATAATGAACTTGATGGTCACCAAATACCCCCTTGGATCTGAGTTGTCCTTTTTTAATTTTCCTCTTCTTTTGGTAGTCTATCCTTGTTAATAAAGAAGCATCTTCAAGGAATCACTGCCTTTCTAAAATTTTAAAGCTTCAGGTGCAATTATGTAGTACAATATGATCTCTGTGTGTCACACATTAAGTTAACATACCTGAGACCTTCCACTATCAGAGATAAATATATATTCCTCAGAGACTCTGCTTTTCCAGGAAATAATGCTAGATCTGTTTTTCCTAAAGGCTACCTGCTTCTTAACAATTTTATTTCTCTTGAAATCTTGTTTTTTGGCAGGAAAAAAATAATCTATTGTGTACTTTCAAAGTAAAATATCTAAAGATACTGATTCAAAAAAAAAATTTTTTTTAAGCAATTCTGAGGATCATCATCAAAACCAGTCTTTCTCTTAAATTGCTGATATTCCATTACAGATTCCTAGCAAGCATGATATTTTGGCCACTTACATACAAATAAATCCAGAAAAGGGGGAAATGCATAGAAAAATATTTCCTTTATCTTACCAACTACAACCTTTGAATGCATTGATTTGTAACATACTGATTTAACATTAACCTCACACTAGACTCTTTATGAAGCAGAAAACAAGACAAATTCTGCAATCTCACATGTGACATCCTTTTAAAATCCTAAAGCAATGGGCGAGGTCTCAAAGTAGAAACCCAAAAAAATGAAACCATATGCAAACTGCATCATCTCTGTGTGGGTCATCTATGGTCCAGTGTTTTTATGTCTTCTTTGTTACCAGTTTTATTTAGGTTGCAGAAGCCACTGGGCAGAGGCCACATCCATCTCTGTGTTGTGGAGAGTTCTTCACACATTATAAATTCTTGGGGAACATTTTCCAATGGTGATGATAACAAGAAGACAAATCATGAGACAATTATTTGTCAGTTCTTTCCAAAATATGAATTATTCTTTTGCAAACTACTTATTGACCTCATATTCTTAGCCAAGAAGCAATTTCACACCATTTTAAAATACTCTGTGCCACCTACTTGGGTACAATTAAGTGCCCCATGGGTTTTTACTTTAGCTCTTGTTGATACTTTCTCAAAATTTAATAAATGTCTGTCTCAGGTATGATCTTTCTTCTTCAGAGTCTTTTTTAGGTCCTCCTTGGGTTTCACAGTTTGCATCAGAAATCATTTCTATTTAACATATGCTATATTCTGAAACTTGTGAATAACACAATTTTATAGACTTTTAAAAGGAAGCTCAGATTTCATTGCTTGACTGACAAAGCTTTATGGAAATTGTGGCTTAGACGTCTGTAGTCACTTTTACCAGAAGCTTGATACTGATATCTTGGCTTGGCCTCTTCATATGGTCCATAAAACTTTAGTTCCTACAAAATATTCTGACATTTCTGAGTCAGTTTGTGTCCCTTGGCATTCTTAAATCAATTAAATAGAATTTTTGAACAAAAACATTGTTATATTATTTAGAGTTGATGAATATAATGAACTTACACCATTACTCAAGAAATAATTGAATTCATAAATAATGTACTTAACTTTTTAAATGTTGTCAGATTCCTCTTTGTCAGATCCCTCTTTGTCAGATTCTAGAATATGTTAAGTAAATGGAATGGAAGACTCCATAAAGAAGGCAACTTTTAATATGATTTCTGAAAGTTATGTAGTACAAATGCAAAGTTGATGGAGGAGACAAGTATAAGTGTGTGAGTTTAGGGCTGACATACTAAGGTGGTAAGATATTCCAATGTCAGCAAATTTTTCAAATAAAGATAGCGCAGAAATATTCAAATAAAAAAGGAAAGCACAGATCACAGGAGACAGAAAGATTTAGATCAAAACTTGATGGTACTTAAGAGGTTATGAAGAAAGGCAAATAAATTTGTCCAGTGAATAAATCTTGAAGCTCAGACTATCTTGTAATGGATTGACAGACACCAATCCCTTCCCAATTTTTCTAGCAAGCAGTGCACCCAACTCAACTTCCTATGAGCCCAAGTTCACTCCCTTCCCCAAGCAGTTAGCATTTTTCAGACAGCTCTCTGAAGAGCTGGCATGGATACTCACATTGAACATTTACTCTCACCTCTTCCAAAGGTATTCTCTCCCATGCACAGAAAAGAGGGAGTCTAGCAGAAGGACAATTACCCACATCTGGAACACAAACCCATGTTGTATCCAGAAGCATTCCCTCCTCAAAGAACCTCTCTGGGGGTAATGAGACATCAATGGATGACTTTCTTCTCTTGCCTCACTTTTGCTATACCTTTCCCTATTAAAGTCTGTTCTTTATACTAAGACCCTCATGGCATATGAAACTCTCTCTAATATACTTCCCTATGGTTGCTGTATATTTTATAAATCCATTCATTTGAGCAGTGAAATTTCATTACAGCGGAATACACTATCCTGAAAAAATGTACATGAGAAAGAAGCAGCTAGACTAAAAGAGATAAGTCAGACTGGATAAGATGAAAAGATCTTAGAAGCCCTAAAGTTTGAACATTTTATGGTATTACCTCCCTTAACTGTGAATCAAAATAAAATCAATGCTTAACTATTAAGAATTAAATGTGTAGCAAAGCTTCGATATATTTCTCTAGGTTTTCTGATAGAAAAACTCTGGAAAAGTTCACGAAAACTGAACTTTATGATACGCTTCTTTTGTAATGCTCCAAGTCTATGCTTGACTAACTATCAGGTAATCCACCCTAGGTTTGGGTCTGGTGCTTTCTAGATGAAAAGTAATAGAAATATTAAACACGTGTGTGGCAGTGAGTGTAAAATGGCGGAGAGAACTAAACGGTGTGGGAATGAAATTGACCTTAGAAGGAAATTAATTGGAAAAGTACAAAGGCAAGGAAGACAATGAATCCTGACTCTGTTTTTGAATGTGGATGCCTGTGAATCAATAACAGAACGCTAATGACATTATTAAAGGAGCAACGGATATGAGGAGGAAGAAAGAGCAGAGGAGGAGGAAGAGGAGTAGAAACCAAAGGAAAAGAATAACAATAATATTATTACTGCAGTTAACATTTATTGAGCACTTACAAAGTGCCAAAAACACTTCTGAGCACTTTATTCGCATTTCTTCGAATGTCTTGGCATGCGATTACTCACAGGAGGACTGGACTGCTTTACATGAACATATTTATGGCTGAACATATGTTCTTCACATCTCACTGGTACATATATGGAATTTTCACAGCAATGTACAGCTATATTTCTCTCCTACACATAGTGACATTTAATCTCTTTAGGAGCCAGAGTCAATTGCTCTGGCCATATGAAATATAACTCTTATCCCAGAAGAGTTTCTATTGTATGAGTTAAAAATGGAAGATTCTGTAAACCACTGCTATGACCAGCCAAACTCTGTCCTCAATTTCTGGCTTCAAAGGAGTGAATATTAAGTAGTATCTGTGTAAAATAAATGCATTCATCTGTGGGCCTGGAGATAGACCTCCCGAGCCCACTATATGTATGTAGTTCCTGCTCATGATTTTATCAGTTGACATGAACACAACTTATTCAACAACCACTGTAAAGGATGTCCAGTGGTTTCTGAAGGTTTTAATTTTTTCTTGCTAAGAAATTGCCTACTTGGCTTCTCTACCTATGTGTGAAAAAACCAGACAACTAACATATCCAAAACAAACAGAATTTTCCATACACTTGCACACATATTCTCTGGTCACCAACAGAGCAATCCCTTTCTCTTGATTCTTCCACTATAGAAACTAGAAAACCTGAATACAAGCATTTCCCAGTTAGTATCAGAAATTCATTTCTGAAAAATCTGATATTCTGGGTAAGAAATCCCAAATGGGAACTTATTTCCCATTATGTGAAAAGGGAAAATTATATTGCATGTGAACACTAAGCCTCTAATCAATTTCCTGAAAAGCATGTAAACATACATACATAAAACACCCACCTATATACAACTGTCATGTTATAAAATAGTACTTACTAATCTCTAAACAAATATGTTAGTAAGACATGTGCAGAAACATGACACTTACAATACAGCATGACAAACATAAAATAATAAATTGGTTGAAAAAAAGGTACCAACCTGTTCAGTAAAAAGCAAGCAACTTCCTATGACATATTTCTCATCAAGTCAAGTGGAGACTTAAAGAAAGTTGAGAAGATAGGAGGAGGGAGAAAGTGGAAAGTCACTATTTGCCCTGAGTTGTGGAAGATGATGGTTCTAATAAATGAGTCAGAAGTTCCAGTAATTTTTGCTTTGTAACAAACTTAGTGGTTTAAAGCCCCAAACATAATTCTCTCTATCTACAGCTACCTATCTAACAAGGAGAAATTCAGTCTGCAAGTTTTGAAGATTCTTTAATTTATATGGTAAAAATTATAGGAAAGCAATCTATTTTGACTACACTGGTCTACTGCCATACTCCTTGCTTATTCTCACAGGGCCTTTTAAGAAAGACAGTTGGCAACACCTCACATGATAACCTGATGTTCCCAAGGCTATTGCCCCACTGATAAGAAATAACCAACACAGACTGACAGTCATGAGCTCTGACAGCAGAGATCCATCATCTCTCAGGAGGTTCTTTGCCAGGACCCATGCCAATCTCAGGAGTGGCAAACTCTCATCCTCTCACCACCACCATGGAGAACTCTCCAATCTTCTCCTGGGTATGACTCTGTCCACCTCCCATCAAGGTCATAGCCCCCTTTTCTTCCTGTTACCCAATACCATGCATGACCTCATCTTTACATGACCCAAAAAATACAATACAGGTTTCTTTTACCTGCAGCTGACAGCAGAGTCAATAAGGGCTGTTTTCCTTTGGTTTGGTTCCTTTCTAACTCATTTAGTACCATGTAATCTATTGTTTATATTATGGACACACACATTTTTAAATTGGACATAATGTCATCCTTTTAATCTTAAAAGTGTAGAGACTTTCCATTAGAATCAAGACCCAATTACTCACAGGCCTGGAGAATCTGCCCCAAAACTTCCCCTTCCCCTTTCTTTCTTAGCTCCAGCCATGCTGGCTGGCTTCCTGGTCTATGCAACGCCAAGGTTTGGCAGGCGTTATGCTGTCCACCTCTCTCCACCCATCATTGCCCTCTCCCCTGCCAAGTTGGGGCCTACACAGTGCTTGCTCATCCTTCAGATCTCAACTTAGATGGCACTTTTTTAGTAAAATTCACTATGTTCCCATCCTGCAGGCTTTATCTAATCAATTTTTAAAACTCTAATCATTCCCTCTCCCTTGTACTTTTTCTTCATAACAGTTAAGATACTTTGTGGTTATACAGGAAGATTCCATGTCATGGTAAAGTCTGACTTTGCCTTCCTGTTCCTTAGCTTTCCCCTCTGGTCTGAGTTCTTTACTTCTTGGTTCAGGATCCATCATACCAAGACATGGACTTTGCTTACATAAACCCCAGTGAAAGAATTTAGGAAAACCAAACCTTTGTTAGCCCCAGAAATGTGTATGTAACTCATTGTTGCATTGTTCTGAATCGAGTATTTTGTGTCTATCATCTCTCTCCCAGTCTGCCTGTGGGGGGAAAATGCCATTTTCTGCTCCAATGATGTGCTCTCTCCACTTGTAAGTGTGAAAGGGATTCTAAAGGCCCTCTGGTGGGAACAGTCCATTCCTGTCTGGAGACTGAAGGAAGCACAGATTCTCCATTTGGGCAATAGCCATGATGCTTACTGCATAGCATCATTGAAACTTCCCAAGGCAACGGTAGCTGGGAGACTTTCTGTTTAATCACTTTATACCCAATAAAGTGTGGATTACATAATATTTTCATAATGTCATGGTAACCTAATGAGTCATCCTCCATTATAGGCAAGTGTACTTGTGTCTATGATCAGGGCAGAGTGTCATCAAAGCCAGGAGGGAGGCATACTGACAGATTCTTAACAACTTTCCTTTTTTAAACATTATGATAACCACCCAAAACCTTTGCCAGAGTCCTGAAGCAGCAAACATAATCCTTGCAAAATACCTTCATTATGTATTTCATATGTTGAAATTCATGTCTCTGGTGATATTGTGAAAGTTCTTAATCTTATCAATAAAATATTTCCAATTTCTGCTGAAAAATGGTGACTTCCGGGTAATTTTTCCTGCCAGTGGTGATTGGATTAGCTGAGATCCCAGCGATGCCCTTTTCTGACATGATCTCCTATTGACTTCCTGATCTGTTTGTTGTCAGTCGTTTCTTGTTCTGCAGTGTGGCATTTTCCACAAATTAATATTTTCATTCCCTACTTTACTGACAGAAGTAAAACAGCAGGGTTTTTTTTCACAGTACTCAGCAGATCTGTTAGAATAGATTAATGTTTTTGATATTCAAATCCACTCAGTCTCTGGTTAATTTGTTCCCTACCGTGCATTAACATCGTGATTTACTGTCTGTCTGTCTGACTGTTTGGTAGAAATGCTCAGGAAGATATAATAATTTACTTTAAGATGTCAAAATATAAATGAAAATGAGCAAATAACCCATGACAAGGTAATACATAATTTAGCACTCAATTTGGTAGAACAACAGAGAGTAGTGGAGAAAATCAGAGACAAGGAAGTTCAGTGATATTTGAAGACAGAGAAGATTTGGGGGAGGAATAAATGAGTTTTCGCTGAACTTAAAAAGGGATACAGAGTATAAGATTTACCTAAGGAGTGAAGGGAGCAGCAGTGAGCAGTCCAACTGAAATAAATCACATGACTACAAGAACACAGACACAAAAAGAAAAGTGTGATCGTGGACGATGAGAGGGTATAAGTGGAACCAGTGACAATTACTTTAGGTATAGAATTTATAAATACAGAATTTGGCTGCATTTTACTAAAAGGCAGAACATTAAATGCCAATTCCATTAACATTTCCTGAGTGTTAGCCTAGGGAAAATGGAGTAAAGCAAGCCAGAAAAATCTGGTGTTAAATCCCAGATCCACTACATCCTAGCTGTGAAACGTTAGGTAATTATTTAACTACTCTCAAGGCGATGGCACCCCACTCCAATACTCTCGCCTGGAAAATCCCATGGACGGAGGAGCTTGGTGGGCTGCAGTCCATGGGGTCGCTAAGAGTCGGACACGACTGAAGTGACTTAGCAGCAGCAACATCAGTTTTCTTATCTGTAAAATAGGAGGAAGAGGGTTGTCTCATGGGTTTATTGTAATTATTATACAAGAAAATGCATGTAAAGGATTTTTATTTGTCAACTGCTCTTATAATATCCTACTGAAGAATTTCCAGAACCAAGAATACTGTCTAGCATATTAATAAGTTCTCAATATATTTTCATTTATTGAGTGAATTATTATTTTTTTAAATATCCCAAACCTCTCAGTCTTAGACATTAAGACTCATATTGTCACTGTTGTTTAAAAACAAGAGAAAGAGTAAAGATGGTTTAAACAGTCTTAGCTAGTAACAAGGTAAATCAAACACAAATTCAAACAATGTTAGTTAATAGTATCACCTTCATGTATGAGCCACACATGTTGAACCAAGTAATAATAATCTGAGTAAATAACAGTCAGCTATGAAATTAAAATTTCTGATTATATATGCTACTAGAAGGCAATTGCAGCTCTAATATATACCTGCTGAGCTCTTTGTAATTCCCATAGAGCTGAGAACAAAAGAATATATCTCCATGATACTCCCCCAGACACACAAATCAAGAGTTTCCTAAATAAACTTAGTTAAATATTAAGTATACATTTCCAAATGGTTCTTCTGTTCCTATAATTAGTGTATATTTTTAATAAGACTAAGCTAATTCTTCCCAAATAGTAAACTAAAATATATTTTTGCAATAGTTTGCAGTTAGAATTCAAAATATCCAAAGAAAGTCAAAAATAAAATATAGAATGCATATTGCCCTGCTTTCACTTACATTACCTAGAAATTGTAACAAATGTATTCTATAAATACACGACAAATTGATGAAGAAATCTGGTTACTAAATCAACTTCCTGCATTTCAAATATCAGTGCAAAGAGGGCCAGATGGTGAATTTAAAATGTGCATGAGTATTGACTTCTAATGAAAACACTTACATGCTCTTCATGGCCACAATTAGTATAGCTTCTCTGCTCTCCTCCCTTGATGCTAGGACCTTGTTACACTGACCTCTTATGTCAATAAAACCAGCTTGAAGTTCCCATGCAAGCACATTCATAGTAAGCAACCTCCCCAGTTAGTTATGAAGGTTAATCACGGTAAAGCCCTTGGTAGAGGCAGGATATTTATTTCTAAATTGAAAAGTCCTCTTGATATTAAAGTTTGGAGGGAAAAAAATATTTGCTAACCCTATAAAATTGAATTACCATCAGGCATGGAAAGTGGTTCTGCATATTTCATACATGAAAAGAAAATATTTGGTATCCCTTCAATTTTTTGCTCATAAGTGCTGTCTTAGAGACTTTGCACTCATATGAATGGAGAAAAAGCACGAAATGAGTGCCATACTGTTCCAGTAGTTTGCCTCACTTTCTTCCTGAAACCCATTTTCTTTTACTGCTGTGAGAAAAAATAAGAATACACAGGACAGAAAATAGCAATGCTCAAACTTTACGCTTCATGAAAACCTCATCTGAACAGCTGGTATTCAGAGCTGTTGGAGAAAGATGGACATCTGCTGTACAGATATCTTGCTTTAGCCAATATTATTTTTTTTAATGGTAAATAATATGGATTGGGATTTCCATCTGTCCGTGTTCTTGTTGTGAATACTAGCATTGTAGATTTCAAACTTTTCTTCCTCACTATTACTTTCAAAAAAGCTAAAAGGAGAAAGAACTGAGAAGCCAGTCATAGTTCTAGTCACCAAGGAGAAGATCTGAGAAACCTACATTTAATGTGAAAGACAGTATTTCACTGGTAATCGTGCTGACACCCATCAGTTCTCCTTCTCACATCTAGGGCATGAAGGATATTATAAATCTTAAGTACCTATGGTATAATCCTGTTCCTAGCAGGAATTTTCAGAAGTATTGCATGTGTCTTTTGAAATCTGCCCTTTCTAGAAATTTACTTTCTTTTTAAAGAAAAATGTTTTATTTATTTGTTTATTTTTGGCTCTGCTGGGTCTTCATTGTTGACTGTGCTTTCTCTAGCTTTGGAAAGTGGGAACTACTCTCCTGTTGCAGTGGGCGGGCTTCTTATTGCAGTGGTTTTTCTTACTGTGGAGCATGGGCTCTAGGGCACATGGGCTTCTGTAGTTCCAGCACATGGACTCAGTAATTGTGGCTCCTGGTCTCTAGAGCAGACTCAATAATTGTGGCACACGAGCTTAGTTGCTCCAGAGCATGTAGAATCTTCCCCGACCAGGCATCAAACCCATGCCTTTTGCATTGGCAGGTAAATTCTTCACCACTAAGCCACTAAGGAAACCCCAGAAATTTACTTTCTTGTACGCCTTTTTTTTGTTCTCACACCTACATCACTGCAGTCAAAGCTCACAATCTTCTTCTGAGAATTTCACATAGAGGGCTAAACAGCCTTAACCAGGGCCATCTAAGGAGTTCAAGAATGAGTTCAAGAATCTGTGAATTAATGATAGTTACTGGAGTGGATGGCCATTCCCTTCTCCAGGGAATCTTCCTGACCCAAGGATGGAACTGGGGTCTCCGTGTATTACAGGCAGATTCTTTACCATCTGAGCCACAAGAGAAGCCCTCATAGGAACAATAAGGAAATAAATTCAGGCTGAGTAGAGGAGGTAAAGATTGTACTTGGGAGAATCCCTCAAAAACCTAGATGGTCTTGTTTCAAGTTCTTATGTTTCTATGTAGGCTCTGTGAAACCAGAGAGGACTTAGGGTCAACCATGGGGTAGTTAGAAGTCCTCGCCACATGAACAGACCTGCATTTGCATTCTAGTTTCAGTTCTTACTTGCGCTTGATCTTAGAAATCTGTTTAGATTTCAACTTCTTCAATGGTCAAATCAAGAACATATTAGAGTTGATCTAAAAGTTGTTGTTGTTCAGTCACTCAGTCATCTGCGTCTGCAGCCCCACAGACTGCAGCATGCCTAAAAGAGCTGTTGCAAATGTTAAACACAGCACACGATAGTTTTTTAACCGCAATGACTGAAACATAGTATTTTGTAAATAATGATTTGATTCTTATATTTTTATCATTCTTTCTTTTCTTCCTGAGAGGAACATTTATAGTATAAATAAATACTTATTTGATGTGTATGTGGGGTTGCAGATGGGGTGGGATTTAGAAGAATATTGGCCTCCAGGCAGAAAGCTTCACTTAACCAGACTTGAAATAATGAAGTTAAGAACACTGATGCAATCACAGAAAAGAAAAGAACAGAAGAGATGAAAGATAAGTTCAAGGACGAATCAATTAATCACCTGAAACTGCCTGAATAACACGGAGAGTAAAGACCAACAGGTATGTGGATTCCAATTAGCAGCAAAATAAGACAGTGCTAACTCAATTACTAGTCAATAATGACCGCAAATATCTGGAAGATCTCTATACTAACTGGTAAAGAGTTTTCCTATACACCCCCTCAGCTAATTTTCATAGCACTTTTATAATAAGAATTTTATTATGTTCTTTTTCTTAATTTTATTGGAAAGGGTAACAAATATTCCCAGAAAGAAAGGAAATACTCCCAAGATACCATAACCAGTAAGTGGTAAACTCAAAACTCCCATCTTGGTTTCTAATTTGAAATTCCATGGTCTTTCCATTATATTATTGCCTTTCTGGAAATGAGGTTGTCTCTAAGGCCCTTTCTGTGTAAATCAATTATGATGAAACAGTTGATGGGTTTTCCAATATTGAAAATTGAATTTGACCAATTGACTTTTTCAGTCATTGCTGACTCTGATTCAGTAAGAGTGTAAATTCCTTGGAGTCAGTCTGGGTTTACGCAAGAAAAACTGAACCCAGAAATTGTCTACAGGCATTGTTTTGGAATCAAACAGGGTACGCAGTTTGCTTGGTTGCTTATTTCTAACTGCCACAATTTGGCTGATCTTGATCTCGTTCTGAATTAGATGAGAAGTAGGTATGATGAGATTGTTGTCTAGCTGAGTGTTTCTTAAAGTATGGTCCCCAGACCAGCAGTAACAGTATCCCCTGATAGTATGTTTCACATGGAAATCTTCAAATCCTCCCAGACTGAATGAATCAGAAACACTTGGGGTAAGATCCCCAAGACGAAAACATACAGGAGGGAAAATCCTTAGATTCTTTTTCTAGGGATATAATACATACAAATAAAATGCCTCAGAGAGGGAAAAAAATAAAAACAGTCATCTGTGTTTTAACAAGCCTTCCAGTGATTCTGCTGCACATTAAACTTAAGAACAACTGATCTAGAACACCTTACAAAAGCATTAATTTCATGCCAGAAACCATGTTGCATATAGCTTGAGATTCAGATTTTCCAGAATATTATAGATGTCTAATTAATGTTCAAAAAAGTAATAAATGGTAATCAAGCAGTAGCACTATCTGCAGCTTTAAAATTCACATATGTCTTTATTTTCATGTCTACAGGCTGTAAAATTTTCTTTCCATGCCTTAACAAATTTTTTGAACTGTTTATTAGATGGTTTGTTGATGTGTTGTCACTGGAAATCAATAACTGGCACATTTATTTACTGAGAGTGATCAAGGAGAGAAAAGGCTGTCTTGACATGGTGCCTTGGAAATGATAAAAATTAATGAAATATCAAAATAAGATTTCACATGAAATATATAAGAAAAATAATTAATCAGAAAATTATAAGAAAGAGAAAAATACAGTCTTATGTATTTTTCCACTTGTATACTATTGCTGACCTATAATGACTTAATACACTTCATGGAGGGCCCTGAAAGTGACTAACACAGCAAAAACAGATTACCAAACAAATTAAGAAGTTTCCCCAAAGAACCACATTCCCTGCAATTTATGTCATTTTGTATATGCTTCCCATAGGGAATTTTGTCTGACCTTGAATAAATAATGGAATAGCTTGGCTTCTGAAGCTAGGTCACAAGCTTCTACCTTGTTTTCTTAAAACATTCCAGGGAGAATCAGCCACTACAGCTGAACCCTCAAATAACTCACCTCAGCCACCAGGTAAGAGCAATCTCATGATAGATTCTTAGTGAGAAGAGTCTAGTTGAGCCTGATCAGTACACAGAGCTATGAGAACAGTGAACTATTATTTTAGGTTGCTAAGTTTTGAGGTGGCCCTCTTTACATCAAAAGATAACAGAAACACCAATGTTCATTTCCAACGACCTTTTTATAAAAGACTTTTTTTTAATGTGGACCATTTTTATAGTCTGTATTGAATTTGTTGCCATATTGCTTCTATTTTATGTTTTGGTTTTTTGGCCATGAGGCAAGTGGGATCTTTGTTTCCTGACCAGGAATCAAACCCAGCCCCCCACACTGGAATGCAGAGTCTTAACCACTGGACCACCAGGGAAGTCCCTCAAACAATTTTCATGGTAACAATCACAGTGACAAAATATACATGAGTGAATAGTAGTCTCATCTAGGTATTGTTATTATGTCTGTCATTTCCTTTTAAAGCTACATGAATGTAAATTTAGTACTCAAGTGTGCTAGAAATATCCATGAAATTCTTTCCATTTTTCCCTATGCATTTGATCAAACAAGATTTGGAAAAAGCTGAATTTCAAACCAAAGAATTGGTGCAGCTTTGTGTACACAATATTACTCATCACATTACTCTCCATTGAGCTCTGAGCCATAAGAGAAGGGAAAATATAAGAACAGCTCAGCAGGTAACAAAGCTCAGACTATAAATGAAAATGGTTCAAAGACAACTGTAAGCAATATGCTTGAGGAAGTTAATATGCTTAATAAGATGTAAGCACATTTATATTTTTATTCATAATGCTTCTCTTCGTGTTTTGAAAAATCATGGACAAAGAGAAGCTACTCCTCTTATCATTTGCTATAAAAGATATACAGCCATTGCTTTTGTCAACTTTACATTTTTGTTAGGGAGAAAATATGCAGCTAAAAGGAGATAATATATAATTAGCGTATAGTCTTGTATAGTCTTCCCGGGTGGCACAGTAGTAAAGAATTGACGTGCAATGCAAGAGACATGGGTTTGATCCCTGGCTTGGGAAACTCCCTTGGAGAAGGAAATGGCAATCCACTTCTGTGTTCTTGCCTGGGAAATCTCATGGACAGTGGAGCCTGGCAGGCTATAGGCCATAGCGTGGCAGACCATTACTTAGCAACTAAACAACTGCAACAACTTGTTTTATACATTAGAACATAAATCACAGGAGGGAAAGAGATTACTGCTAAGATATTATTAGCATGGCTCATCCAGTTCACATAAATTGATCCATCCACCATGCGCAGGTGAATTCCAAGAAACAAGCTTCATGTAGTAAGCTGTGTTAGCCACTCAGTCATGTCTGACTCTTTGCAACCCCACGGGCTATAGCCTGCCAGGCTCCTCTGTCCATGGAATTCTCCAGGCAAGAATACTGGAGTCAGTTGCCATTCTCTCCTCCAGGGGATCTTCCCAACCCATCACGTAACAGAGTCCAACTGATAATTGACTGAAGTACGTGAAATTTGCTACTGAGAAACTGCTTGACTTACCATCTTCTAATATTTTAGTTAAGAGAAGACACTGATCCTGGCTCAAATAAAACTTTTTTCTGGACCAGTGTGTATCTGTTTTATCTTTAAGTCATCCATCAGCTTCATTCCAGGAAGGCCATATGGTGTAATCGAATGAACTGTGAACTGAGTTGAGAAGCATTCATTCATTCAGTGTCATTCAACTGACCTTGTAGAGTTCTCACAAACGGCAGGCACCCCATGTTAGACACTGGGGAGTACAACTCTTGTCTCTGTGGGTTTCTTAACTTAATTATGCACTTACTTTTGGTTGCAATGGATCTTCGTTGCTGCAGCGGGCTTCCTCTGTGGTGAGTGGGGGCTCCTCTAGTTGCAGTTCACGGGCTCCTCTTGTGATGGCTTCTTTCGTTGCAGAGCGTGGTCTCGAGGTGCACAGGCTTCAGTAGCTCCAGTTCATGGGTTTAGGTGCCCCACAGCTTGTGAGATCTTCCCAGACCAGGGAGCGAACCCATGTCCCCTGCACTGGCAGGTGGATTCTTAACCACTGGACCACCCGAGAAGTCCTCCTTGTGAGTTTTAAAACTTCCACATTTAGTTCTGATTCTGTCATAAAATATCTATATGAACAAGAAATCAATTAAAGACTCTGATTTGCAGTTGTCACCTTTGAAATGTGATTGATTCAGTAATTACCAATATATCATAATTCTAATACCTTGAAGGAAACTTCTTCCTTAAGTTTTGAACATACCATATTTTCATCAGAATATGATGCTTCAAGATTCAACACAAGAAAAATAACAGTATTCTTCTTTTTATCTGAATAATGAAGTTTATTAAATTTTAAATCCTACTTCACTATTTACCACATTTGACATTTCTTATCCTTTTAAAATCATATTGTCTAATTTAGCTTCCTGGATGCTCCACTAGTTTATTTCATTAAAAGTCTTTGCACTGAGTTCCCACCTTGAAAAATGAACAAGGAACAGCCATATGCTCCAAGGGCTCAAAACTATCTGCAGGAGACAGTCACAGAGTGACAATTTTTTAAAAATATGGAATAGTATGATAAATATATGTAAAAGCTACTATGGAAACACTGAATAGGAACACTTAATGTGACCTATGGGAATCAGAGAAGACTAGAGATTTCTCTCATATTAAGAGTAGAGCTGGGACTTCCCTGGTGGGCCAGTGGTTAAGAATCTGCTTTGCAATGCAGGGCACACGGGCTTGATCCCTGGTTGGAGAACTAAGATCCCACATACTGCAGAGCAACTAAGCCCACGCGCCACAGCTACTGAGCCTCCGTACCACAATTAGGGAGTCTGTGTTCTGTAGTGAAAGATCCTGAATGTCACAAATAACAACTAATGCAGCCAAAATAAATAAATACTTTAAAAAATAGTAATAAAGCTAACTGGTTCTCTACAAAGCACTATTGGTGCCCTGGATGAGAACGGTCTTCATTGTGAGCACAGTACCTTGTACAGCAGTCATTTAGTGCCCTCTGGCCAATACTCAATAAATGGCTGTGGAAATCCCCACACGTGTGATAAAATCATTCTCAAATATTTCCCAATGTTCCCAGGGAGAGAGACATTTACCACCAGTTTAAAAGATTCCATTATCTCCTGTCTGCTGAGGCGATTTAGTCGTGTTCAGAGAATGAATCTATTTACCTGAGAATAACAGGAGAGAACATGAAATGAATAGATCCAGGAGACTTTATGTTGTTCATTTGCTCTGTGGGAATAAGATGAATTTTGTCATAAATTCCAATTTTTGAAAATATTTTTTTATTGTTTAAAAATATGGCTAGCGATTCATGAAAGATAAGAAAAACTGTATTCTTTAAAATCCAAAAGGAGACACTGCGGCCATTGAAATCAGATAGGAGAAATACAGAATACAGTCTCCACGCTAACATTGTCTTCTGACTGAGAAAAAACAAAAATTTTAAACTCATGTCATGGTTTATGATCCTTTTTATGGACTAGGAAAGTTCAAGTGAGGGAAGAAAGAGGATATAATATCTTAGCTAGAAATATTATCTTTAAGACTTGTTTTCTTTAAGGTCTCTACCTAATAAATTTGAGAGCCCAGAGCATTTAATAATCTAATATAGTCTAGCCCCCCTTCCAAAAAAAAAAACCAGAATAACCATAACTCTTTTTAACAGGTTACTGTTGGTTATAATTTTCTTTGCACATAACATGCAATACTACTAATTATTCACCGACAGAGAGGCAATTAAAGTTTATCCCCACCATGAAACTACTCGTAGGCAATAAGGCTTTCCCTTACGCTGACCTGCTTAGAAAGATTTAAATTGTGTCTAGTTTAAATGTTAAGAAGTCAATGAAAATTATGTATGGGGGCAGTACTGCACTAGAGATTGCAAGTTATGCCACGTTAAGTTGCCATGAAATATCAATAAAGCCTCTTGTGCATACACATTCCAGCCTAAAACATGTTGGTTTTACCCCAGCAACGTAGGCTCAATTTCTCACACAGGGATTTTCATTAAGGGACGTTAGGGTTAACTCTTCATTCTTCCTACCTATATAGGACACATTTTCACCAGTTCCAAATAGTGCTTCACAGAAAATACTGATTCATATATAGATATTGCCAGCTCCCTGCGTGCAAGCCAGCTCAGTATTCAGAATAATAGCATTGCTATATGAAAAATAGATAGTTTTCTTTTAAAAAATTTTTACTGGAGTACAGTTGATTTATAATATTGTATTGGTTTTGGGTATACAGCAAAGTAAGTCAATTATACATATACACATATCCACTCCTTTTTAGATTCTTTTCCTGTATAGGTCATTACAGTGTATTGAGTAGAGTTTTCTGTGTTATATGGTAGGTCCTTATGAGTAATCTAATCTGCCTTCAATGCAGGAGATGCAGGGAATTTGGGTTTGATCCCTGGGTCAGGAAGATCCCCTGGAGAAGGAAATGGCAACCCATTCCATTACTCTTGCCTGGAGAATCCCACGGACAGAGGAGCCCAGTGGGCAACAGTCCATATGGTCACAAAGAATCAGACACAACTGAAACGACTCAGCACACGTGGTTTTATATATATATACACATGGCAAATAGATGGGGAAACAGTGGAAACAGTGACAGACTTTACTTTTCTGGGCTCCAAAATCACTGCAGATGGTGATTGCAGCCATGAAATTAAAAGACGCTTGCTCCTTGGAAGAAAAGTTATGACCAACCTAGTCAGTATACTAAAAAGCAGAGACATTATTTTGTCAAAAAAAGGTCCATCTCATCAAAGCTATGATTTTTCCAGTAGTCATGTATGGATGTGAGAGTTGGACTATAAAGAAAGCTAAATGCCGAAGAATTGATGCTTTTGAATTGTGGTGTTGGAGAAGACTCTTGAGAGTCCCTTGGACAGCAAGGAGATCCAACCAGTCCATCCTAAAGGAAATCAAACTCATTTGAAAAGACCCTGATGCTGGGAAAGATTGAAGGTGGGAGGAGAAGGGGATGACAGAGGATGAGATGGTTGGATGGCATCACTGACTGCATGGACATGAGTTTGAGTAAGCTCTGGGAGTTGGTGATGGACAGGGAGGCCTGGCATGCTGCAGTCCATGTGGTTGCAAACAGTCAGACACGACTAAGCGACTGAGCTGAACTGATATGACCTGATATATACATATATATACATATGCATACATGCGTGAGTGTATATATATATATAATATATACAGTGTACATATGTCAATCCCAATCTCCTTTTCCTTTATTATTACCTTTATTGCCTTCATCTTCCCTGAACTGCTTACAATTTCATTTCACAACCATAGGCTTATTTGCCAGTGAAAACATATACTGCCACACACACATTTTGTCTCATGAATTTATGTGAAAAATACCAAGAATATCTACTTGAGGCATAAATTATTAAAGAAGATCTTAGAAATTTTTCCTCATTAAATTTTAATAGTGTTGATTTAATCACACACATTGAATTGCCATAATAATGATGTGTATGCACTTAAAGGAAATTGCAGGATAAGCACAAAACAGAAAGACTAGCCTCCGGTACTATCTTAGCAATTATACAATGAAAGCAGAGAAAAATAAAGCTGAATACAAAAATAATACGAAGCCTAAGGTAAATCCAAAAAACCAAGGAAACATTTAAGACAAGCCTACATAGCTAGAGAAATATTCCAATAGTATGGCCACTGATGTTTTCTGTAATCTAGTTTGCAATTGTCTTTAAGGATGACATCTGTATTTCTGCCCCCAGGAGATTATCTCAATCCAATCAGTAGTATCAAAAGATTTTCACTAACTATCCTACTCTAAAAAGCCTCATGATGAAAGTGGAGAGTGAAAAAGTTGGCTTAAAGCTCAACATTCAGAAAATGAAAATCGCCCGTCACTTCATGGGAAATAAATGGGGAAACAGTGGAAACAGTGTCAGATTTTATTTTGGGGGGCTCCAAAATCACTGCAGATGGTGACTGCAGCCATGAAATTAAAAGATGCTTACTCCTTGGAAGGAAAGCTATGAGCAACCTAGATAGCATACTCAAAAGCAGAGACATTACTTTGCCAACAAAGGTCCATCTAGTCAAGGCTATGGTTTTCCCTGTGGTCATGTATGGATGTGAGCGTTGGACTGTGAAGAAAGCTGAGCGCCAAAGAATTGATGCTTTTGAACTGTGGTGTTGGAGAAGACTCGTAAGAGTCCCTTGGACTGCAAGGAGATCCAACCAGTCCATTCTGAAGGAGATCAGCCCTGGGATTTCTTTGGAGGGAATGATGCTAAAGCTGAAACTCCAGTACTTTGGCCACCTCATGCGAAGAGCTGACTCGTTGGAAAAGACTCATGCTGGGAGGGATTGGAGGCATGAGGAGAAGGGGACGACAGAGGATGAGATGGCTGGGTGGCATCACTGACTCGATGGAAGTGAATCTGAGTGAACTCCGGGAGTTGGTGATAGACAGGGAAGCCTGGCGTGCTGCAATTCACGGGGTCGCAAAGAGTCAGACATGACTGAGCGACTGAACTGATCTGAACTGATCCTACTCTGACTTTCCTGGCATTGGGTAATAATGCTTTACTTATTACTGCTTATAGCTCTCATATATTTGTGACTAATTAATTGTGATTCTTCTGATGAAATCCCGCCAAAGATAAAAAGTATACATATATATACATATGAACATACGCATGTATTACATAATGCCTGTCAACACACACTCACACATACATACCTACATATACTCACACACGTGTTAATACTTTATAGAAAACAAACCTAAATGAAAGAAATCAGTTTTACTTAGTTGCCAACCAGAGCGAATTTTAATCAGTTAAGCTTGCAACAATATTCATGTGAGAATATGCAGGGGAATATATTTTTTCCTCTCAAGAATATTTCCAATTAAGATGCACACTTAAGATAATCATAGACTCGTACTGTGGAAAACAGAGAGCAAAGGAACCAGTGGCATTGTCACTTCTGTTTCAATGCCAATATTCTTGCCTACTCAGGATGGAGGGGAAAAGGTTTTAAACACCATAACTTAAATGAACGGAAACAATCTGTTGCTGCAACTTCTATGTAACTACATTTGTTCATGTTGTTTAGTTGCTCAGTTGTGTCCTACTCTCGCAACTCTATGGACTACGTTTACCCAAATCAAAATTACATTAAAAAGCAATTAGACTTCATAGATTTTGTTGGCCATACCAGGTTTGTTCTAATTTTTAAGCACAAGTATGGGTTAATTTTTCTGAAAAGAAAAAAAATGTTTTGGCATGCATAATCAGCTTATTAAGCAGTGTTGTGAAAATAAGAGAGTTGACTTGGCAGGAAGCTTTGTGTTCATGTCACCTACTCACCAAGATAATGCTTTAACAAGGGACTTATAGCTCCCTTTCTGGTGACTTGACACCATGTTCTTTCCTCCTTCAATTGTTCCATTGTTGCTGAGATTTAATTAATAGATTTTCGAGACTCCCTTTGCTGAATGATCCAGAAAATATTCAATAGGATACAAGAGACTCAGTACTTAGGACACATCTGAAGTATATACAAGAGTGCCCACTTCTGGGGCAAGGGCAAATGCTGGGAAAACAAAATCTGACTAAATGTCTGGGAGTCACAAGTACCAAACTCACTCTTCTGGGAGACTTGTCCATTCAACAATTCAAGAGAAATTGACTAAACACCTACTATGTGCTGAGTCCTCAGTGAACAAACAGGACAGGTATCTATCTTACCAAGCTAACATCCTGTACAAACCTGTCACCTCCGCCCTTGTCTGCTTATTTCAAAATGCCAGGAAGCTGACTAGAGAACTCTAAATAGGATCCACATTTTACCTGAGGAAATTTCTGTGGAATAACAACCACCTCAATCTGCTGCGGCAGTTCTGTTCATATGAATACAGGAAGCTAGCCAGGATAAAATGGGAGCGTGGGATCATTTTGCAGCCCCTTCAACTCCCGATTTCAGCTCTTAGACTTTCAAATACTCTACGCCTTGAAAATGGTCGTGGATTCCCTATTATTTCTTTCTCAAACAGATCCCCGCTCTTCCAGCCTTAAATCTACATCTCTGGTTACTTTGATTAATAACCAGTTCCACTTTTGGTTTCTGAATGACCCAAAGTCACAGGTGGTGCCAGTTGCTGTCCCCCAATCTGTCACCTCCCCCCAAAGCACATCTGGCACCAAAAATGACCCAAAAAATCATTAAATAAGAGGGTGGGAAAGTATTTATTTCCTCTTTCCTCTTGTCTTTCCTCTCTCTTTTTTTCCCGTTTCTCCTTCTCGGTCTTCCTCCTCTTCTTCTTCTCTCCCCCTTCCTCTCCTGCCCCCTCCCTCTCCTCTCCTGCTGCTTCTTCCTCTTCTTCTTCTTCTGCTTCTAATCTTTTTTATCTCCTTCATTCTTTTATCCTTTATCTTCCTTCTGCATCTCCTTCTATTTCTTTTTATTTCCATATTTCCTCCCTTATTTGAAAGACACTCCCCACCGCCACCCCTTGCATCCTCTAATGGTCCATCTAGTCAAGGCTATGGGTTTTTCCAGTCATGTATGGGTGTGAGAGCTGGACTATAAAGAAAGCTGAGTGCAGAAGAATTGATGCTTTTGAACTGTGGTGTTGGAGAAGACTCTTGAGGGTCCCTTGGACTGCAAGGAGATGCAACCAGTCCATCCTAAAGGAGATCAGTCCTGAGTGTTCACTGAAAGGACTGATGTTGAAGCTGAAACTCCAATACTTTGGCCACCTGATGCAAAGAGCCGACTCATTGGAAAAGACCCCGATGCTGGGAAAGATTGAGGGCAGGAGGAGAAGGGGACGGCAGAAGATGAGATGGCTGGATGGCATCACCGACTCAATGGACATGGGTTTGGGTGGACTCCAGCAGTTGGTGATGAACAAGGAGGCCCGGCGTGCTGCGGTTCATGGGGTCGCAAAGAGTCGGACACGACTGAGCGACTGAACTGAACTGAACTGATTTTATGTCAGTACTTCTTTCTTATTTCAGAAACAAGACAAAGGACATCACATAATGAGAAAATTGTTTCTGTTTCTATCTACTTTCTTAAACTGTTTCAAGCAAAAGATTAATGGGATTAAAAAAAAAAAAAAAGAGCAGAATAAAAAACTCCAGAGGAAGCCTAAGTCATGACAGGATGTCAACTCTGTTTAACTAAATGAGTGGAAGAAAGCTGCAGTATTAACATAATTCTTGTCTACCGGGGCAACACAGTGGCTTGTTCACTGTTTACTAGCTGGAAAACCCAAGGAATAAGCTGCAGGTATGTTCCAGTTCCAAAGTCCTCAGTGGAGCTGCATTCTCTTAAACACTTTTTTCCTAAACTGAGAAAAACAGGCACATATCATAAAAGCATATTTAATCCATGCAAGAATGTACCTATTACCAAGGCTTAGCCACAGGGAGGAACTCTAATATTTCTTTTTTTTTTTTTTTAATGTATAGTACCAGGACTCTTTTCAGAATGTTCACCACTATGAAACAAATGTGCAAGGTATTTTCAGTTGTGTAGCAAGGCAAAGTGATAGCATCTAAACCTCTGGGGTTTTCACATCCTGTCTCTCAGAAATTCTTGCTGCCATAGGAATATCTTTCAGTTTGTTCAACCTCATATCAGCAGTGACACCCAGCGGATGAAAGCGTCTTGAACAAGCTGGCTATCACCTCTCTCACTGTCCCCCTCCCCCGCCTCCTCTCTCCAGGGAAAGAGTTTTGTAACCGCTTTGTTTCCCTGACCTTCTTACAGCTCTCCACAGGAAAAGAATTTATCAGATTGCCTAATGCCAGCCAGCTTGTCTTTAAAATTTACTCCAATTAGAAAGCCTCAGACATTTCCTTTGCACTGAAGACATTTAAACCTATCAAAATATGTTCAGCTAATCTGATATTCGGTTTCTAAAAATAAAACCAGATATACAAGTGTAGGGATGAAAGAGGAGAGCAGTGGTCAATTAATTTCCTACATTTTTCACTGAAAAACATGTAATTGCCAGCAGAAATCACGGCTTATTATTTATACATAGCATGTCATTCATATCTTATTAAACTAAATTGTGAGAAAAAAATAATATAAACTGTGGACCAAAATCAACTTCATTTCATATGATGGCTATCAGTAAAAATATGTCTACTATTTCTAATGCAACTATATATTAAGATTAACTAGGTCAGCTGGTCTGAATGAAATAAATGGCCTCTGATTTGACAGAAACTAACAGGTGTCTCAGTGATAAAGAATCTGGTTACAAACGGAGGAGACCCAGGAGATGCAGGTTCAATCCCTAGGTCAGGAAGATCTCCTGGAGGAGGAAATGGCAACCCACTCCAATATTCTTGCCTGAAAAACTCAATGGACAGAGGAGCCTGGTGGGCTACAGTCCATGGGGTCCCAAAGAATCAGACATGACTGAATGACTGAACACATCAAGATATGTTATGTTCTGTACAATTCTGTAAAAATTTTCTCATTATAGCTTTTTTATTCCAAATACTCATTTGCGCAATCTTT
This sequence comes from Budorcas taxicolor, assembly GCF_023091745.1. Taxonomy (NCBI): domain Eukaryota; kingdom Metazoa; phylum Chordata; class Mammalia; order Artiodactyla; family Bovidae; genus Budorcas; species Budorcas taxicolor. Next base: position 62,497,017 of record NC_068923.1, on the reverse strand, counting down.
TTAAAATAAAATGCCCTTAAAAGCAAAGACAGAATTTTGTTTTATTTTCTTTTAAAAACTATTTTTCCTCTTATATTTACGGCCAAAGGAGATATTATACACCTTTAAGTAGATCATTTTTCCAGAATCAAACACTAGCACCAGCTCTCAACAGGAGTCTGGTGGGCTGCAGACCATGGGATCTCAAAGAGTCAGATATAACTGAGGGACGGAGCACATCAAGTCAAGAAAACACCTACTGGCAAAGATCGGTGATGGAGTGGGGCTAACAGTATTTTCTGACTTTATCAAAACCATTACGAGTTACCTGATTTTCCAGGTGGAATTTAGCATGGAAGTGGATCCAATTGCATAGAGAACTGAGGGAAGGAAGCAAAAGAACCAATACTCAACTTATTATTAGTGATTATCACCAATGTTAGGAAAAATCAAGTTCCTTGAAATAAAATTACCTTGAGGAAAGTGGAGGTTGTACTGGTAACCTAGGCTAAGGAAAGTTGTATTTGGTGGGAGATGATTGATTTGGTTTGGCATAGTTTACACACATTGTTAAAAGCTCATATACACTTAGGTACCATGAGATTGACTGATCATGAAAGAATGAACTAATATTCTCTCATATGTTGCCTGAAAAAAAATTATAGCCTTTCAGTCATATCTTTGCACCCTCATGGACTGTATCCCACCCAGGCTCCTCTAACCATGGAATTCTCCAGGCAAGAATACTGGAGTGAGTAGCCATTCCTTTCTCCACGGGATCTTCCTGACCCAGGGACTGAACTCTGATCGCCTGCATTGCAGGCAGATTCTTCACCATCTGAGCCACCAGGGAAGCCCTAATATAATGTCATATTCCCCAGCAGGAGTGGGTCCATTGGATGTGCCAGACAGTTACTCAATAGTGCCACTTTATGGTAGAAAGAAGAAACAGAATTTATGAACTGACTCCTTTTCTGGGGCAGTCAAAAAATCTAGAGATACTTTTTATCTCTTCAGTGATGGAGTAAAATGCAGGCCTCCTAGCTGATGCTGGAGCGGGAAAGAGGCAACCCCAGAATAATACATCTGAATCCACATGGTCACGGACACTCATTTGGAAGAACACAATCTTGCATTTACTGGACGACCTGTTCTTGGCCCTTGCTCTATTTCAGCGTTGCCTAAGGTTACCTCTGTCACCTCGTCTCAGCTTCTGGACATCCAATTCCACCTGCTCGCTGACTTCCATCCTACTTTGATGTGACAGGATTCTTTACTTGAGGGGCATATATGTGTGCACAAAGCCTGTGTGGCTCTAAAAAGCTCTCTTGATCCAGGCTTTTCAGACTGTGCAATAATACACTCACTTCAAACAAATTTCATTTTCACTTGAGGAAGGAATGCTTTGTCTAATGCTCACAAAAGGCATCGCCTAGGTTAATTATCGTCTAGTCCTTACTAATTATTGTTTGCACACTGGAATAACGCTCTGGATTATGTCTTCTGCTATTTAGAGGTAAAGAAAGCTAAAGGCTAGAAGGAAAGGTCCGCTAATATAAGTACTAGATATGTTTAGTATTTTTCGATACCTACTTAAATATCTATTTTTTTAATTAGAAACTTGAGCAGATGATACAAAGATTTCCTCCCTACACCCTGCTCTCAAGGAATGGGTAGTCTCTCCTGCTACCAACATCCTCCAGCAGAGCAGTGCATTTGTTACAAATGGGGAATTTACATGGACACATTAGTATCATCCAAAGGCCATAGTTTCCATTAGGGTTTACTCTTGATGTTGTACATTCTATGGATTTGGGCAAGTATTCTTGCCTGGAGAATCCCCATGGACAGAGGAGCCTGGCGGGTTACAGCCCATGGGGTCGCAAAGAGCTGGACACGACTGAGTGACTAAGCACATAGGTGCATATGGGTTTCCTGAGTGGCTTTGTGTGAAGAGTCTGCCTGCACTGCATGAGACACAGGTTCCATCCCTGGGTCAGGAATGTCCACTGGAGAAGGAAACGGCAACCCACGCCTGTATTCTTGCTTGTGAAATCCCATGGACAGAGGAGCCTGGTGGGCTACAGTTCATGGGGTCTCAAAACAGTCAGAAAGGGCTTAGTGACTAAACAAAAACAACAACATGAGGACGTCTCTATCATTAGCAAAGTAGGTTTCCATCGTAGAAAGAAGATTTGTAGATCTTGACATATAAGGGCATAATCGAGGAATCAAGAAAGGCTTTGAAAAATAAGTTAAGAAAAATAGCAAAGGAAATGGATGAGGAAAGGAAACAAGAAAGGGAGGAGAAAAAGGAAAAAGCGACTACAAACTAACTTCTCCGGCTTTAAGTACTGCCAAGAATGACCCAGATAATTTGATTAACCCTAGGAATATGTGTTGTGGTTTTGACCCAGGAAGCTCTTTTACTGACCTGAATGGCCAGCATCAGATGGAAACCGCTGACGTAGGAAAACATTCTGTAGGCCTTGTGAAAAGAAACTACATGCAAACAGAACTTGCCTTCCAACACTGTAGATTAGATTTAAACTGCATGGAAGTGGAATTGTATAGAATATATTCTTTTTGATTCTGACTTATTTTGCTAATGTTGGTCTGGGAGACCCATCCATGCCATTGCAGGGAGGAAAATTTTATTCATTCTCAGTGTCATATAGTATTTCATTGAATAAACATACCATAGATACTCAAACATTCTGCTAATGATCAAAGCTTATATTTTTTAAACATCTGCTATTACTTGTAGCAAAAAAAGAAATGTGCTTTTTTATTTTTTCACAAATTTATATTTAAAGTGGATTTATATGAGCAAGGAAGAGTCATATACATATTGACTCTTAATTAGTTATTAAAAGGAAATTTACAGGATAGAAAGTTGAGAAAATCTCTTCTTGTCCCACCACATGCACACACACACACACAGAGGTTGAATGAAAGAAAAGGAAGGCAGATTGGATCTATATATTGAATGAACAGTGTGAGAAGAAAGGTATGGTTGCCAGATTATCCTTGAAACAAGCTGAATTTAGCCCACATTGGAAAAAAGGCTTATGACTGACACCGCTTTCCTCAAAGCACAAATGTATAGAGATCGGTAATGACCCTTATGAAACTCATGGGCTTGTTGTAAATAGAATGATTTTATTTATGAACAATAAGATTTCCTTATTTTCAGATCAGGTAAGCTGCTTAAACCTATAAACAAAAAAATTACAAAAGTTGGTTGAGGTTGGTTTGTTTTATTAATATATGTTCAAGTTTATGCTTACTTACAGACACATTCACACATGTGCTATACACAGGCTGTAAAATAAGTTGTTTATAAAACCTGCCTATAGAAATTCCACTGAGGAATAAGTGAGTTAAAGACTCCTTTTCTCTATTAAATTGAAAAACAGGATTTTTTCACAAAATACCTGTAACATACCAGTTAATCCATAAGAAGTATGAGTTTATATGGGTTTCCTATATAAAAGTGTGCATTGTACTAACCTAAAACAGAGCTATGATTTCAGTTTTAACCTGATTATGGGTTTTCTCCATCTCCCTAGTATCATAGCAATAAAGTCTTTGCTTGATGCCTAAATACCTCAGTAGACTGGCCCTTTTCTATTCCACTACACTCAGAAGCTACTAAAGTTCTAGGTGAACCTCGTAAAGCTAAAGGGATTTAGCTGTCCAAAGTAAAGTTGAATATTTGCTTACCCCCCATTTTGTTACAATGAATATAAGTTTAGTGTGATTCCTTAAGTTGTCAAATTTAGCTGTCTTCACAGCCTGAGATGAGCAAAGTTATCTAATTCTCCATCTCCTTTTTTGGCTTTGTGTGTGTATATGTGTGTGTGTAAATGTGTGTGTGTATGAGTGTGTGTGACAATACAAAAGTTATCATTATAGAAGCAGACATTACTGAGTTTAAGAATAAAATCAAGAGAATTCCCTGGTGGTCCATTGGTTAAAACTCCATGTTTTCACTGCTGAGGGCCTGGATTCGATCCCTAGTGGGAGAACTAAGATCCCACAAGCTGCATGGTGCAGCCAAAAAAAAAAAGTATTATTCTGCCTTCATACTCCTGCTTAGTCACTCAGTCATGTTTGGCTCTTTGCGACCCCATGGACTGTAGCCTGCCAGGCGCCTTTGTCCATGGGATTTTTTTTCCAAGCAAGAATGCTAGAGGTGGGTTGCCATTTCCTCCACCAGGAAATCTTCCCAACCCAAGTATTGAACCCCTGTCTCCTGCATTGGCAGGCAGATTCTTTACCACTGAGCCACTGGGGAAGCCCCTTACTCTGCCTTACCAAAGATATATAGTTGGAATGAAAATGAGAAATATTTTATTGGGAGAGTGAATAAATGTTATACTTCATGGAGGGAAGACACTGCCAATGTATATTTCTCCCAGCATATTTTTACTAAACAGTTTCTTCTGAATAAAAAGAAAAGGACTCAACTCTTTTTAAAATAACATATGTGCACTCTTAAGTTTCTTTGGGCCATAGTGATTTTTCTGTCTTTCTCTGGGGGATAAGCAAATTGGGAGTAAGTTTATGAATCAATTCACCTCTGAATGTTTTAGCCTAAATGTTTCCTAAATTCTTTAATTACTGTGACATGTATTAATAGTGCTAGAGAAACTAGTGAGATGCTAGTTTCCAGGACTGAGTTGGTAAAGAAAGGAGCTGAATATGAACATAGGTTTTTCTTTTCTCTTTAGATCATTAAGATGGGAGGAGAAACCACTATTCCTTCCAACAACACAAATTAAATGATGTCACTTCCAGCTGAGTTGGTCTACATCAGGGCATTGGTCACAGAGTCTGGAAGGCAAATTGATTATTGTGGAATGATCATGGAGTTAGTCTCTGGGGGCCAAATGCTTTTATGGATTTTACTAATCCCTACGTCAAACCTCATATAGAAACTGACTAGTATTATTTGTTAACGAATGACTTTCCCATTTCCTCTTTGATAATTCAGACCTTTCTGTAGATTTCATACAATGATCAGATGATACATGCAAAATGAAGTAGCATTTAAACTGATATCAAGATAATCAAACTGTATAAAATTTTTGCCTGATACTTCTGGGTTGTGAAAGCTATGCTTTATTTAAAATATTCCTTCAATCATGTGACTTGCTTCCTCTAGTCTCCATTTCACTTGTACATTGTTGGTGTATCTGTGGCGAAGACAGGATTAGCACCTCTGCTTCTGCAAACTCAGCTGGTGCTCTTTGCTAACATCATCCAAGAGGAAGCCTGCCAAAGAGTTGGGAAGTCTATCTGGGTTTATAGTCTGAAGGCTGCGGTCACTGGAAAAATATTCCAGTCACCCATTGTTCCAGTTCCTATTGCTGCATCATGAAATCAACCCAAGGCTGAGTGGCTCAAATCAATCATTCCATTATTCACACAGAGTCTGTAGGACAAGAATTTAGACAGGAAACCGCAGAAATGGCTTGTCTCTGGTCCACAGTATCCAGGGCCTCCCTGGAAAAACTTAGAGGTTGACGATGACTTGCAGGCTGGGAGCCAGAGTCATGTGGAGATTTGTTCACTTGCATGTACAGCCCCTGGGCGGGGAGACTTATGCAGCTGCCTGGCCCACCTACAGGTATATATGGTTTCTCCATGTGATTTGGGGTCTTCACAGCATGGTGGCTTTCGGGGTAGTTGGAATTTTTGCATGGCAACTGAGGTTATCATTTGCAAGAATTTAAATGAGTAAGGAAGAAACAACATTATCTTTATTATTCTATCTCATAAATCACACGGTGTTACTTCACCCATGCTCTATTGGCTGAAGCAGTCATAAGCTCTACCAGAATTCTTGAAAACTGCCAATCATGTGAAGATGGTAGCCGATATCAAAGGCATTTTTCCATGTATTTACAAATATAACAAGCTGTCTGATCATATTTTCTGTAGAAATTGTTACACGAATCTTTTCAAGTCAACAAGAGAAGCTAGACTAAATCTAGTTTTCAGGTTACATTAACTTATAGAAAAATGCTATTTGAATACTTAAAATTTTTACTCTACACCGAAAGAGTCTGGCTTACCTATTTGGACTGAACAGCAAGTGGTTGACTGAGTTATTACCCAAGGTCCACTGATTTATTTTGTACTTTGACAGCTGAGCAGAAGTTGGCTTTCTTTTTTTCAGTCTGTAGTTTTCATCTAGCTTGAAACTTATTTCTCTTCTGAAACCAAAGAGGATTATCTAGGTTTATAGTCTAACATTATTGAAAATCCCCAAGACTATGTAGTTATTACTCAACATATTTTTCTACTTGAACATTTCCAGCAAGATTAGTTAGCTACTCAAAAAAAAAAAAAGAGAGAGAGAGAGAGACAAAAATAAAAGCCTTCATATTAAAATATCTATTTATGTTAACACTTAGTTTATATACAAATGATAATGAGAAAATTATATATATGAGAAAGTTATAGTGAGCTTTTAGTTTCTGCTTTGCTGGATCTGCTAGGAGATAACATTCCAATTTTAATGGCTATCACAATCCTCAAGCTCCCACTATTTCTTAGGGGTCTGTGTAACCTCATGCCATAGAATGATTAGGTTTCAGAGACTTTTTTTTTTTTTTTTCCAGAAATGCCAAGCTGATAAACATCTGAAATCTCTACACAGCTGTTCTGAGTGATTTCCTCATGGCTATAATCACATCAAGAAATCAAAATTGGAGTAGAATATTTGGAACACATTTTCTCTCCTATTTAATAGCCTGTTTGAATGTTTGTGGTGAGGGGATGGATGTTAGGGAGGTGGGAAAAGAGTTGCCCTTTTCATGATTGTCACTATGTGTTTAGTGTTTAAATGGGAAGTTTTCCAATATTTGCCTTGAATGTTCACTGGGTCTAATGGTGGATGTCTTTTCACAGAGACTAGGAGAGAATTCATTTTGAAATTCAAACTAGCTTTACCTAGTCAAGGAGAGCAGAGAGTGAAGAAACCATTCAGGTTATCCAGGCTCCAAATCACTTTCATCTCCATTTTTACATGTTTTTGGCATTTACCAGATAATGGGTGTGATCATTTCTGAAACTTTCTCTATCTGTGGAACAGCAATAAAACTAATGTCTCCTTCATAAGAATTAAATGACAGACTCTTTAAGAACACATTTTGTAAATAGGAACAGGCTATGCAATGAAAATGAATTCAAGGTCCAAAGCCTAAAAATGGCCTCTGTACATTAGATATGAGTTTTTCAATAAAGGGCAACTGTGGGTCTGCAAAAAGGAGACATGTGATAGCAATGAAGTATGACCTTATGCATTCATTCATTCATTCATTCATTCAGTATGCCAAGGGAATGAGTAAAAAGGATGGACTCAGATTGGATTGGGGCGTGAGCTAAGATTTGAAGAATAAATAACTGTTGACATCTGGTCCCATCACTTCATGGGAAATAGATGGGGAAACAGGGGAAACAGTGTCAGACTTTGTTTTCTGGGGCTCCAAAATCACTGCAGATGGTGACTGCAGCCATGAAATTAAAAGACGCTTACTCCTTGGAAGGAAAGTTATGACCAACCTAGATAGCATATTAAAAAGCAGAGACATTACTTTGCCAACAAAGGTCTGTCTAGTCAAGGCTATGGTTGTACCAGTGATCATGTATGGATGTGAGAGTTGGACTGTGAAGAAAGCTGAGCGCCGAAGAATGGATGCTTTTGAACTGTGGTGTTGGAGAAGACTCGTGAGAGTCCCTTGGACTGCAAGGAGATCCAGCCAGTCCATTCTGAAGGAGATCAGTCCTGGGTGTTCGTTGGAAGGACTGATGCTGAAGCTGAAACTCCAATACTTTGGCCACCTCATGCGAAGAGTTGACTCATTGGAAAAGACTCTGATTCTGAGAGGGATTGGGGGCAGGAGGAGAAGGGGACGACCGAGGATGAGATGGCTGGATGGCTTCATCGGCTTGATGGACATGAGTTTGAGTGAACTCCGGGAGTTGGTGATGGACAGGGAGGCCTGGCGTGCTGCAATTCATGGGGTCGTAAAGAGTCGGACACGACTGAGTGACTGAACTGAACTGAACTGAACGGAACACTCAAGAAATAGAGAAAAGCAGGTGAGAATATTCTGAGCCTCATTAGAGCTTGGTGTGTATTTAATGGACTCTAAGCAGCCGTGACTTCCTGTATATGCCTGTTTCTCCAATCTTGGGTCAGCAGTCTGACCTATGTCCCCTCTCCCTTCCAGATCCAAGAAGAGTTCCTGATTCTTCAATCTATTCCACTTAGTACTTGTCAGAATGGAGTGGAAGCTTTTAAGCTCCTCAAAATAAGGAAAATTCCTTACTTTTCCATTTCTTCTCATTCTTCATTCCAAATAATTTCCACCAACAATATCCACTTTGGTTTGTACAGCCACACTACTCCTCACCTTGTGCTTCTCTCTTAGATCCCAGAGTTCCAACCATTCTGATTTCCTTGATGATGCAGAAACAGATCAGAAGAACTGCTAACCAATCCAAGCCTCTCTTCAGTTCATGGATTCATCCTCTACTGGCACAGAGGTGTTCTCTGTTTGTTTGTTTTTAAGATTCTTTCTAGAGTGCTTAATGAGATGATTAAAATTTCAGCCTCTCTTTTGTAACCTACCTTTTGTTGGAAGTGAAATAAAATAGTCTGTCCATAGTCCCGAGACGACCGTCATGTGACATGCCAAAAGCAGAGCTAGAAACTCACTAGCTCAGATCCAGGCTTAAGTTCACTTTGAAATGGGTTGCTTCTGGGGACTTCTATGGTGTGGAGGAAAAGGGGGAATCAAGCATGAGGTTAGTTAACTCTCCACTGGCCCAAGAAATCTAAAACCTTTGACACTGATAGATGTGAGAGGAATGGGAAGTCTGAGATTACCAGAGAGAATGAGCACCTTGTCATAAAAGTAACTTCCTGAGCAGTGATCATAAGCATATTTGGGATAAGCGTGTTTCCTCTACAGAGTACTATAAAGGTAACCAATACCACTGTTGTGCCTACTGGTTGGTTAACAAAAAATCAAAAGAAAGATATTACTGTAATTTTTACCAAGCCATGAACTCCTTCAAGGAAAGAAGGTGAGTCTTAATCATTACACTATTTCTTGCACCCAACATAGGGCAGCGCAAGGCAGGACATCTAGATAACTCTTAAAGAAGTGTTTGCAGAATTAAGGAAACTTTCTTATTCTCAAAAGTTACCAGTCAGGAATGTTAAAAGTCAGGATAAACTTGACTTTGCTGCTTTTTTATGTTAAACTGGATTGTATTGTGTTGTTTTGAGTTGTAGTGTGGTGTAGTGCGATATCCTTTTTTTCATAGCCTCATGGCTTTTGTTTTCTTTTTAGGTCTTTATTGAATTTGTTACAATATTTCTTCCATTTTATGTTTTGGTTTTTTGATAGTGAGACATATGTGATCTTCGCTCCCCAACCAGGGATCAAGCCCTCACCATCTACGCTGAAAGGTGAAGTCTTAACCACTGGGCTACCAAGGGAAGTCCCACCTCATAGCTTTTGAATAGCCACTGTAATGTAGAAATCACAGAAGATAATTTGTGTGTGTGTGCACATGCATGTGCTTAAGTTTAATCTACAGAGCTGGAGAGCATGACAGAGAGAGTTTACTTCAGATGAATACTAAGCAACGTTTTTCTGTAAATAAAAGTGAGAATCAGTGCTAAGAAGGGCTATAACAAGGGCTGATCACAAGGTTTGCACAAAAGGAAGATACTTTACATCAGAATTCTAGGGCAGGTGGGTTAGTGAGTGAATGAAGGGGTGATTGCTGGGTAAGAAAGATATTAAAGCTTTAATAAGGAAGGCTCCATGAAGAAAGCTTCTGGAGCTGCTTCTGGCCATTTTCCAGGTGGTTGTATGCTGCAGGTGGGATTTATATTGTCTCCAGAAAGTGGAAACAGAGATGAAGTCAAATAGGAAAATAGTAGCTCCCATTTCATTTGTACTTGCTGCACATAAACCCCTATATAGTCTCAGTGAAATAACTCAAACAACCTTCTGCCTGTTGTGATTACATTTCTTTAAACGGCCATCAATTGGCAATGTTTTGTACCTAAGAAGACAAATGTAAAAGAAGTTGATTGAAAGGTTGTAACTTTGTAAGAATCACAGGAGGACATACATGTAATAAATTGAGAAACAGAGTTTAAACCAGGTTTGCCTGGTCATGAAAAGCAGGAAAATCCTCGGTAATATCTGGGTAACATATAGTCAACATCTCCCCTGTTTTAGCTATGTCATATTCAATCAATTTTACCCCAATATCCTAAATAATATTAAATAATGAATGTGATTTGCAGATTAATGATCAAGATAAGCTCTTAGGTGTATTTTAAAGTCCTTTGCTGATTAGAAATCCATATGCAGGCCCATAGTCTTATGATATAAAAAATTCTGAAAATATTTTTTATGGACAACCTGACATGGTCCCCATTCTTCTTTTATTCATGGACTTTAACCAGAATACCCACTCTTCTGATAAAAAAATGTCTGGAGAAAAACATCATAAAGATACACACACCCCAATGTTCATTGCAGCACTGTTTACAATTGCCTGGACATAGAAACAACCTAAATATCCATCAACAGAGGAATGGGTAAAGAAGATGTGATACATATAAACAATAGAATATTACTTAATCACTGAAAAGAACAAAATAATATCATTTGCAGCAACTTGGATGGACCTCGAGATTGTCATACTGAGCGAAATGTCAGACAAAGACAAATTTTATAGATATCACGTGTATGTGGAATCTTTAAAAAAAAAGATTTAAATAAACTTATCTACAAATAAACTTATCTATTAATAAATAGATAAGTACTTATAAACTTATCTACAAAACACAAGCAAAGTTACAGATGTAAAAAACAAACCAGGAGATGAGGGAGAGGAGAGGGATAAATTGAAAGATGACTGCTTTCTAATTCATCACTGTTTAGAAGGCTTAATTTTAAGTATGATTGTTGGGAAATACTTTAACAAGTGGACACCCTGAAAATACTTTACTCATCAAGTTAATAACTTTCACTTTGTTTTCTTACACAAATTGTGAAACAGCATGAAGAGAAATAGGCATTAGAAAGAAATAAGATTTCAGTTTTAGCTCTTGAAAATAATTTCAAGAACACTCTATCCTAGATGCCAATTGTTGTTTAGTTACTAAATTGTGTCTGACTTTTTTGTGACTCCATAGACTGTCTCACCAGACTCACCAGACTCCTCTATTCATGTAATTTCCCAGGCAAGAATACTGGAATTGGTTGCCATTTCTTTCTCCAGGGCATCTTCCAGATCCAGGGATTGAATCCACGTCCCCTGCACTGGAAGGGGGATTCTTTACCACTGAGGCACTAGGGAAGCCCACCCTGGATGACAATGGAATATAGTAGTAAAAGAAATATTACTTCTTTAACCCCCGATGGATACATAATTGTATCCTGATGGTTGTAGAAATTTACTACAGTTTGAAAACATCAGTACCTAGCACTGAATACTTGTTTTGTAGCCCTTAGACTTTGTTTTAGCTTTTTTGATGAAATTTCAAAGATATATCTTTCTACTCATTAAAGTTTAAGGGGAACAGTTTGCTTCTTCATAAAGTAAGGTCTCTGGGAGAAGTTACAATAAAATGGAAAGAGCACTATACCAAGAATAAAAAAGTCCATGTTTTTGCCCTTGTTCTTCTAGTGGTATACTTAATGAACTTGGACAATATATTCTGCTTCTTTTCAATCTTTCTTTTCTCTTTACTCTTTTATGCCTTCAGCTTTTATAGCATTGTATTTGAAAATAATACTCTGGAGCTTGAAAAAAAAAGCAAAGTAGAAGGAGGAGAAGAATGGGGAAAATCATGGATTAGACAACTGCTAAATGTTTCTTCTATGTCTTAGATGATAGCAAGCTATGGTATTAATAACAGGAAAAGTCATTGATAATGTGAAAAGTGATGTCATCTAAAGCACTTATGAAAGTAACATAAATAGTACTATTTTACTATGTAATAATGCAAGCCACTATTTACATTGGAGATTTAGTTCCTCCAACGTCACAGAAGATAAGAGAAGGCAGATGCAAATATAGGTGGATTTTTACATTTGGTGCTCAGAACATGTTGGTTGTTGTTATTAAGTCGCTCATTCCTATCCGACTCTGTGACCCCATGCACTGCAGCTTGCCAGGCTTCCCTGTCCTTTACCATCTCCTGGAGCTTGCTTAAACTCATGTCCATTGGGTCAGTTACGCCATTCAACCATCTTGTCCTCTGTCATCCCCTTCTCCTCCTGCCTTCAATTGTTCCCAGCATGAGGGTCTTTTCTAATGAGTCAGCTCTTTGAATCAGGTGGCCAAAATACTGGAGCTTCAGCTTCAGCTCTTCCAATGAATATTCAGAGTTGATTTCCTTTAGGATTGACTGGTTTGAACTTCTTGCAGTCCAAAGGACTCTCGAGAGTCTTTTCCAACACCACAGTTCAAAAGCGTCAATTCTTCAACATTCAGCCTTCTTTATGGTTCAACTCTCACATCCATACATGACTACTGGAAATACCATAGTTTGATGAGATGGACCTTTTTTGGCAAAGTAATGTCTGGCTAATAGATTCTGTTTCCTTCCCTGGTTTCCAGGCAAATGATTGTGAACAACAGACTTCTCTGAGTTTCAGCTTCCCCTGGTGTTGACAGGATAATATGAGAAAATGCATCTGAAAGAGGCTTATACTGGTTGCAAATACTCAGTAAAGCTGCATTTCCCTGGGAGAAGAAAGGAAGAACCATGTTCAGTTGGGGCTGGCATGGCAGCAGAATAAAAAGAGTTGTTCTGAGACTTCTAGTAGCAGAGTTAAATAGAAGGTGATAGTGGTAGATAGTGAAGTCGCTCAGTCATGTCCGACTCTTTGCGACCCCATGGTCACCTCCATCTTTTCTAGGCAAGAGTACTGGAGTGGGTTGCCTTTTCCTTCTCCAGGGAACTTCCCAACCCAGGGATCGAACCCAGGTCTCCCGCATTGTAGACAGACGCTTTACCGTCTGAGCCACCAGGGAAGTCTGAAGAGAACTGTAAAACAGATGAGTCAAGGATCTTCAGACACAGAAGCATGAGAACATCACAGTACATATGCGTGTGGGAAAATGTTTGCTATGTCTGGATGGTGTATTGGAAGGAGTGGCAGCAAGAGTCATTTTCCATAATCCATGGTACATAGAATTTCAATTTTATCTTATTAACATGAGCTTTCCAATATTGTGGCCCCAGAGCTTTTGAAACGTGGCTAGGGCAGCTGAAAAATTAAATTGCTGATATGCCACTTTAATTAACGGAGATGTCAAAGTTGAAGCAATGCAAATTTTGTGTTGTTACTGTTAAACATGATTTAGAAACAAGACTTCATTTCACTTTAAATGCTATAAGTTTAGCATCCTACTTCAAATGTGAAAAGTGTGAAACACATATCATGTTTTGAAGACTTGATACTAAAAAGTGAAGTATTGAAAATTTCCAAAGTTATTGCATGTTGACATATTAATACATTTAATATGTTGGGTCAAATAAAATGTATCTTTGGATTAATTTCACCTGATCTTTGAAAATCTTTTTAATATACTAGATATATGAAAATGTCTCTCCCGTGAGTAAAATATCTTCCTATTATCTAAAGTAGTACTCTCCAAGAGAAATACAATGCAAGATATCTATGCAGTTTTAAATTTCAATAAAATGGAGACAGTAGTCTATAGAAGTCAGCTCTAATTGCTCTCTGTTAGCTATAGTTGTTATTTCTTTCCTAAACTATTGCAAGTCTTCTTCATTACTTTCTGTCTTCAGTTTTCAACTCCTAAGAAATGCACAGATGGGTTTCAGTCAATGCATTCCTAAATTATCTGCAAAAAGTTTTGTGAATATGGATGTATGTGTAATTTAGTACATTTTTCTAGGAAAAAGTGCCATAGCTTTTACTGTATTCTACATGGAGGTAATAATCACCAACTCCCGGAAAAAAAGACTAAATGTTATTGCTCTAAGATTCATGTTATTTAAGAAATGCTAGTTAAAGAAAAATAAGAAATTAATACACAATCTTAGCGAATATCCACCTTTATATGAGAAAGAGAAATAAAGTAGAACTAAACTCACTACCTGCCCTCTCCCAACCCCAGATGCACTTGAAAACAGTTGGCGGTCTTTCATCAGTTTTAACATGTATTTGTAAAAACATGAAATGAGTGTTTGCTGGCTGGAATACCTCATTGTTTGTGTGCATGGTTCTCATAAAAATATTTTTTAGATCATGCTCTTTCTTGAATGTCTAAGACGCAGTATCTTCTAAGGTATCTGTATCTGGAAGTAAGATCTCCATTTTTAAATACCATTTCCTGCCCTGAAGCTGGGAAGTGTCTGGCTGGAACATCTGTGAGATAATCAGCTACTACTCGCCAGCTATCTTGATGGCCTGGCGTCCTGGAGCTGGTCATTTCAAAACAATACGGAGACTTGAGTTGTACCCCCATGGGCAGCTGAGAATTTAAATGGATTTCAGGTGCAGAGGTAGTATCACTTACAACTGAAGACTTATAACTAGAACAAGCTTCAGACCTGGGAAAATTCAAAGTAAACGTAACAGATGTAATCATGACAAGCCAAACCATTGCCTTGTAACAGCAGCCCCAGCAAGCCGCATGCCTCGGTTTGGATGGACAAAATGCACTCATCATAATATGCTCATTAATAATTAGTCTGGATCTCCAAGAAGGCAATATAGTTTTATCCAATACAACTTTTCCCAGCATGCTTGCTCAAGCTTATGAATCCATAGGGGCTGTCTGTCATTTGGGCTTATGACAGATTTTTGCTGCAGTGTTGACTATCTGGCAGTTAATATTAGAAGGAGTACAGGTTTGTGAATGGGAAGCAGGGGTTGAAGTCAGGAGACTTTGGTCTCGGAGCCTGTTCTGTGATCATCAGGCATGAACTCTTCTTAGAACTTTACCCTCCATCTTTCCATTGAGGAAGGATCTACTAAAGGACACTGGTTTTCTCCTCTTTTCATGACTTTCAATGATTTGCTATCAGGACACCCTTAATAACAGAAAAAAAAAAAAAAAATAACATTGTGAGTGACTTCTATCCTTGCTTAGCTAGCATAAAGGTGAGCAGTGTATCTTAATATTAGTTCCAGTTCAGGGAATATAGATAATTAAATATTCTTTGTTTAATCATTATCCCAATCCAGTTATTTTTACTCCAAATGGTGCCCAAAATTGATTTTCTCATCACTTAGGCTAATCATAACAAGGAAAAAAATTAAACAAATGAATGCAGGTTTTCTTTAAATGCTTCAGTGTCAAGTAACCATAAAATTTTAGTAAAAAAATTTGTTTCCACATCTTTATATTTTCCTTTCAACTAAATGTATAGATACATATTTTAACTTGTATAGTATATATGTAATTTACATAGCTCTTATACTTATAGACTTTATTCAAAATGCAGATTTTGTACAAAGTAAGTTGTTTAATCTAAGTTATAATATACAAAGTGCTGCTAGTAGTAACCACTTTATGTCATTAGGACCCACAGATGTGAAAGTCGCTGTGCTAAGTACATTACAGATATTCTGTTTCATCCTCACAGCTAGTATATTTCACTTCCCTGATCTAACGTGAGAACATTGAAAGATTAAATAAGTACTCTGGCGTTAAGTAGCAGATAAGTTACATAACCTGGATTTGAACAAAAATCTGTCTGCCTCTCAACCCAAAACCCTTTTTTTTTTGTGCAACTCCTCTGCTGCTTTGCCGACATTATTTTTCACTTTCATTTCTACAAGCAACTGAACATTGCATATAACCTGAGCCTTGTCTCTGGAGGTAAGAGCTCTCCTAATGGTCTTTGAATAAGACCTTTACTGAATTACATAAGTTTTGAGTTTTGTGGGGAAAAAAGTTTATTTCTACCAGCATTTGAAATTTCCATATTTTTACATAATTAAGAAAGAATTTGGAAAGAAAATTGGAGAATTTGAAGTTGCCCAGTGATCCCATTTTCTATAATGGTGACCAAAAAACATTTAACTTCTGCTTGAATCCAGAGATCAATATATTAAAGGCATTTCATTTCAGTAAGGTGAATTTCTAGAGTTTTAGAAACTAATACCTAAGGAATAAATAATGTATATACATTTAGGACAAAGCCTGAATTTTAGTTTAGTGTTCTCACTTAATCTTCAGAACTATGTATCCAGGTATCAACTAATCCCTCTATATTTAGAAGCAATTACCACTCAGTATTTTTCAAAGTAAACCTTCTCTCTCTTGCTCCATATCTGTTCTTCTTCCACTGTTTGTTACCTCTGTAAATAATACCTTCACCCACCCAGTTTCTCAAGACAGAAGTGCTGAAGTTATCTCTCACTTTTACCCAGTATTCACAAGAAAATGCCAAATTTTGTTTATTCTACCAATAAAAAAGTCCTTGGTTCTGTCTGTTTTCCATTCTTACTCATATCATCATCTCATTGCTTCTTTTCTCAACTTTCTCTTGGTAAATTTCTTTCAGACTTTTGAAAAACTGATGAGGGTGTAAGTGTGAACCAAATAGATTGAAACTTGAAACCAGAGGTCACTGTGTCCAAGCCAGGGCCTAGATCAGCTACAGACTCATCCTGTGAATGTGCAAGCAACTTCCACAAGATTACCAGTTAACATGCTATGCAAAAAAAAAACCCAAATATTTAGAACTGATAAACTGATCAGATTTTCCAGAATTAAGACCAAGTCACTTAGTAGAGTAAGACCTAGAGACTTTGGGTAAATCAGGGAAAGAGCAGAAGTTCTCAAGAAAGAAGAAATTATTTTTTTAAAAGATAATGATGCCTTGATTATGTAAACAATAAGAAAGTAGTAATAATAATAATAAATGTTATACAGCAATTGTTGTGTCCATAATTAGTGAATCAGGGAAAATCACTTAAATTTAAATTTAAATTATTTTCATTGTGTTTGGGTAGCTAAATTCCCACATTTACCACAACAGCTCACTTTCAGGCTGCTTATAGTGTGATCATTTCCTGCATTGATGGCGGGTTCTTTACCACTGAGCTACCAGGGAAGTCCAAACAGCAAACCACTACGTTTTAAAGCTTCACAGTAGAATTATCTGTTCTTTGTAGGCAGCCCAGCTGCTGCTTGGCATACCTACATCGGTGCCTTTATTTTTCTCCTATGTGAAGATCATTTCCTCTTATCCGAGGTATTTTATTGCACTAAATGTAAATTCACAACTGTCAATTTTCCAAAGCCTTACTATTATTTAGTTTCAGTTCACTTCAGTTTCTCAGTCATGTCTGACTCTTTGCGACCCCATGAATCACAGCACGCCAGGCCTCCCTGTCCATCACCAACTCCTGGAGTTCACTCAGACTCACGTCCATCGAGTCTGCGATGCCATCCAGCCATCTCATCCTCTGTCGTCCCCTTCTCCTCCTGCCAGCATCAGGGTCTTTTCCAATGAGTCAACTCTTCGCATGAGGTGGCCAAAGTACTGGAGCTTCAGCTTCAGCATCAGTCTTTCCAAAGAACACCCAGGACTGATCTCCTTTAGGATGGACTGGTTGGATCACCTTGCAGTCCAAGGGGCTCTCAAGAGTATTCTCCAGCACCACAGTTCAAAAGCATCAATTCTTTGGTGCTCAGTTTCTTCACAGTCCAACTCTCACATCCATACATGACCATGGAAAAAACCATAGCCTTGACTAGATGGACCTTTGTGGGCAAAGTAATATCTCTGTTTTTCAATATACTCTCTAGGTTGGTCATAACTTTCCTTCCAAGGAGTAAGCGTCTTTTAATTTCATGGCTGCAATCACCATCTGCAGTGATTTTGGAGCCCAAAAAACTAAAGTCTGACACTGTTTCCACTGTTTCCCCATCTATTTCCCATGAAGTGATGGGACCAGATGCCATGATCTTCGTTTTCTGAATGTTGAACTTTAAGCCAACTTTTTCACTCTCCTCTTTCCCTTTCATCAAGAGGCTTTTTAGTTCCTCTTCATTTTCTGCCATAAGGGCGGTGTCATCTGCATATCTGAGGTTCTTGATATTTCTCCTGGCAATCTTGATTCCAGCTTGTGCTTCTTCCAGCCCAGCATTTCTCATGATGTATTCTGCATAGAAGTTAAACAAGCAGGGTGACAATATACAGCCTTGACATACTCCTTTTCCTATTTGGAACCAGTCTGTTGTTCCATGTCCAGAGTTTACTGTTGCTTCCTGACCTGCATATAGGTTTCTCAAGAGGCAGGTCAGATGGTCTGGTATTCCCATCTCTTTCAGAAATTTCCACAGTTTATGGTGATCCACACAGTCAAAGGCTTTGGCATAGTCAATAAAACAGAAATAGATGTTTTTCTGGAACTCTCTTACTCTTTTGATGATCCAGCGGATGTTGGCAATTTGATCTCTGGTTCCTCTGTCCTTTCTAAAACCAGCGTGAACATCAGGAAGTTCACAGTTCACGTATTGCTGAAGCCTGGCTTGGAAAATTTTGAGCATTACTTTACTAGCGTGTGAGATGAGTGCAATTGTGCGGTAGTTTGAGCATTCTTTGGCATTGCCTAGTTTGCTGCTGCTACTGCTGCTGCTGCTGCTGCTGCTACTGCTGCTGCTGCTGCTGCTGCTAAGTCACTTCAGTCATGTTCGACTCTGTGCGACCCCATAGACAGCAGCCCACCAGGTTCCCCCATCCCTGGGATTCTCCAGGCAAGAACACTGGAGTGGGTTGCCATTTCCTTCTCTGTTGACGAGTTTACCATAATTTAAATATGACATCACAGCAATCATATCTTATTGCATTCTTAAAATGTTTAAATATTAACTTCTGAGCCTTGGAGAAGGAAATGGCAACCCACTCCAGTATTCTTGCCTGGAGAATCCCATGGACAGGGGAGCCTGCCAGGCTACAGTCCATGGGGTTGCAAAGATATGACACAACTGAGTGACCAACACTTTCTGAGCCTAAGAGAGTAAAGTAATCAGAAAAATATATAAAAAAATCAAAATAATAAAGAGAGAGCATATGTAGTCAACTTCTTGGGAATTGTTCAAAATAAAATAAGTAATAAGGCAATCTACTTTGTATATGATTATTAAATGAGAGAAATAAATAGTATCCCTAGTCTATACATGTTAAACTTCCTGTCTTATTTTCACCCAGTATCAGGTGACCAATTAATGACTAATCTAGTGATTATTTTGAAGTTAGCATTTACTAAACACATTTAAGCAAATTCATATGGGAGATCCTTCCATTTGATTTGCAAAGAACAAAACATAAACAACAATCTAAGGCAAAATTCTACCAAATACAATTATTTTTGAATTACACTTTTTCTCCCAAGGAAAGCATATTCTTCCATCCATCTCTTTTGTACTCTTTTTTGTTTTATCTTTTTTCCTTTGTTTTGTATTATTATAAATTAAATTTTTCTTTTTTTGTTGTTGTTCTCATTTTGTTCTTCTGTTTGTTTTTTGGTACCCATCTCTTTTTAATGGGATTAATCACGTATTGCTGCAGGATTTTCACAGCTGTGCTTTTTTGAAGCCTATTAATTTTAACTGAAATCACAATAACTACAAATCAGTCCATTTTCATCAGGTCCATTATCCTTATCCCCATTCCTCCCAGAATAAGTCTTTAAAGAGGGAGATGGTAGAAATAATTTTGCCTCAAATATTTAGAAACTTACATTAGTAGTTGCTGAAAATTGATTATCTCCAAGCCCTCTACATTACACAACCCCAGAGGGTACTGTTCTTAAAGAATAACCCAGCTTGGATTTTAAGCAACTATTTTTTCCTGTAATATCTTTTCTGCATATCTGTTAGGGAGAATTCCACAATTGATGTTCTGAATCAACCATATATCAATGTCTTCAGCGGCAGAAGTCATGTCTTTATCTTTGTATCACTGTCTAGTACACTGGTTGGTACAGAGGCCATGAACAAAAATTGTCCCTTTGAACTGAATCAAACTGCTTTTCACAGTATCAGTCAGGGAGCTAGTTTGGAGATTCTACCTAACTTCAATATCTTTTGCCTCGTAAACTTACTGTGACTTAATGCATCACCTTAGGAGGTAAACACATGTGGTTTGGATAAAGAAAGGAAATAGTTGCCAAACCGGCTATGACATGAAATTAACCCTGGGAATTGATGAAATGCATGTAACTTGAGCTGAACCTCTTCTCTGTCCATAGCCACTCACTTGCCATTCCAGTCAACCTCCTCTAAAACACCTAGCTCTCACCTCAAATTTGCACATAAATTTACCATATAGTTTTAATTTTTTCAGTTCCAATTCTGTCAATTTTTTTTTCAGATTTAGTTGCCAATTCATCAGCTAAATTGCCATTCATCCACATAAGACAATCCCTCTATTCCTGCATCACTAAAAACTCAAATGCCAGTGCTTGTCTAACATCTTGTAGTGAAAAGCATTACTATATGCTCCATACAGTAATCTGGGGGAGGAAAATTGTCACTCTAATTTTTGACTTATTTCTGAAAAGGCAGAATGGGGTTAAAATGGGGAGTATTGTTTTCTTAAAACATTTACCTTTACTACCGTAAATAATTTCATAGATTAACTCTTTCCTTTCTCCCCATCACAACTGAAAAAGACACTCATTCTTTTTTTTTCCCTCCAAATGTAGTTAGCAGAGACAACTAAAAAATACATTTGGATAGTACGTTGTTTTTCCTCTAGGCCTAAGGGGACAAGAGGGACTTCCTCTTGAATTCACATCTAAGGACATACGTTTAGAGATTCTAACTATAGAACTAGGATGCTAGAACAGAGAGAGACTGAGATGTATTTATGGCGGCTGAGTTTGGACTGTGAGTGAGAGAGAATGAATGGGAGTTTCTTGTCCTTAGGAACAGAGTCAATGGAGAAGTTCTCTCATCAGGATCAGAAGGGATGTTCCTTTGAACTTGTCCAGAAGTAAGTCATGGAAGACTGAAGAGGACCCTGGAAAATCTGTACCATGTGACAACACCCAGGGTTCAAGTGATGTACACGGGGGTGAGACTGCCATAGGAGCTCTTTCCACATAGGAAGAACAGTTTGGGAGCAACTTTGCCAGATAAGGAAATATTACTTGGAGTTACAGGGGACAATTGGTCATTGGCTATTCTCTTCACAGGTGGACATAATTATTCTATGGTATTTGACAAGGCTGATATCTATGGCTGCTTATTGGTTGTCAAGAGAAGTCAAACCATGGCCTTCACCAATGCCCCCAAGACTCTTTCAGCTACCAAATAGAAGTGTAGAAAGGTAATACATTCATTCATTCTGAACTGGGTATATGTTGGACAAATGAGATTCAAAGAGAATGAGGTGAGGATGTTTAGTTATGTAAACAATAGTGAACTAATGACCCATGCATTTAGACTGAAAAGGAGTCAAAGAAAGGACAGGGAGACAGAGCTTCAGTAGAAGAGCAAAAGCTACAATTCTTCATGAGAAAGGAAAACAGGAATAACCAAATAAAAGAAATGTTAGTGCACTTTGACCCTTACATTCTTTGTAAATTTAAATTTAATATCAGAAAATAGAAAAATCTATTCTACCATAAATTCATTCCTATATGCATCATTACAGAATATCATCTTGATACAGTTTTTTTAAAATAATTTTGTTTGCTTATTTATTTATTTGGTTGTGCTTGGTCTTCATTACTACGTGTGCGCTTTGTCTAGTTGCAGTGAGCCGGTACTACCCTTCGTTGTGGTGCATGGCCTTCTCATCGCTGTGGCTTCTCTTGTTATGCAGGACAGGCTCCAGGTGCACAGGCTTCAGTAGTTGCAGCAGGTGAGCTCAGCCGTTGCAGCTTGCAGGCTCTACAGTGCAGGCGCAGTAGTTGAGGTGCGTTTGGCTTAGTAGAATCTTCCCAGAGCAGAAACTGTGTCCCCTGGCAGGTCGACTCTTATCCACTGCACCACCAGAGAAGTCTCCACCTTACCAGCAGTTAACTGGGTTCATTTTTACTTCTGTTTTGTAAGTTCTGAAAGATTTTGGATTCAGCTTTATACCACAAAGAATAACAGATCATTTAAAAATGCATGACTGGATGCACATGCAGAATGGAAGAATATATCTACCAGTTATCACTCACCTTAGGCACTTCCTCCTACAGGTAGTAATCGTCATCATTTTAGAAAGAAGGGTCACCATATTTCATGTGTCTTCTAGGTCTAAAGTGACACTGACAGGTAAGCATTGGCCCAGATCTCACCCAAGTCCAGTGAACATACATATTATACAGCTGAAAGCCTAACAAAGGCTAGTACTATCATCGAGAAACACAAATTATCCAATTAACTTATTTGGCTCCTGTTTACACCTATTATACAGGCATGATTTCATTTTACATCAGATATTTTCCTTTAAAATTTAATGATGCCAGCAAAATCATTACTGAAGATGAATTTATTTTGTAATCAAGAAATTTAGGGACTTCCTTGGTGGCCCATTGGTTAAGACTGTGCCCTTCCAAAGCAGGAGGCACAGGTTCAATCCCTGGTTGGCAAGCTAAGGTCCCATATGCTGTGTGGCCTGGCAAAAAAAGAATATATATATTTTTTAATTAGAATTTTCCTGATAGCAGAGATTGAATATAATCCAACATGTACCTATTGTATCTGACACTTTGTGGGTACATAAGAAGTGCATAGTAAATGCTTGATAAATAAATAAATAAACATCTGTTTGATTTAGAGTTACTGTGTCTATCAAAACTGTCACCTATTGTCAAGGTAAATTATATTTCTGAATAGAATAGAGTAATATTTTTGATGCCAATATTTCCTGATCTTTAGCCTATATAGCAAGACGAATTAACAAGGGTAGTTGCAATATTTGCTATTTCCAATATTCGAAGATAATGCTACAGCTGAGAATCTTCTCACTTTCAGTAAAATAATAAAAACAATAAATATTCAATAAATAAATACAATCAAAAGGAACTCAGTGGTACAAACTGAAACATAGTAGTTAACTTCCTAGTATTTTTTTCCTTTATAATGAAGAGAAGTTTAATACCTGCCTTTTACTAACATACAGAAATGTTATTTAAATGTGAAAATAGGTGTGAAGCATTTTGAAAAAGGTGATATGTAACTACAAAGTGTCATTATAATGTTCAAGCTGGTATTTTGATTTTTGTGTCTCTAGAAATTCTGTTTCTCTTGCAACAAATCCTTTAATATCTTTCAGAAGATTGCTGCACACACCAATCTTATGTATCAGATCTAATAGCCCATATGCTACTTAGGAAACATTAACACCTTCCTACAGAAATACTAACACATGATGCAAACTTCTGTAGCATTAGCTTTGCAGGTGGAAAATATGTTATAGTATAAAGACACCTGAGCCCCAATTTTTAAAGCATTTCAAATTGATTTTTTTTAATTTTAATCATTTTAAAAATTACTTTTTTCTTGTGGGAGGATAAAACCCCCTTGCATACTTTTGAGCGAACATTGCACAGAAATTTAATCTTACTTCCCCTTAGAACTCAAAAAGAACTTGAGAACACTAATTCCCAAACACAAGAAATAATTTTAGTTCCCCTATAACTATTCTCAGGACAATAGGCTGCATTTGTAACTTTCCCTGCAATCTTCTGGAAAATTAAACCCACTGGAAGTAGGACATTTAACTCAGGGACACTGAAACCAGAAATGCCATGCTAACAATAATAACGGAAAGAGAAGCTGCAAGAACTTTCTCTGGAGTTTTCCTAAGAGCTTTTCATTCATAGCCTCATTTAATCCTTAAGGCAGCCCTATGGAATGAATGCTACTATTTTTTCCATGTTACAGTCAAGCAAACTAAACTGGAGAAAGGTAATTAGAACTCAACCAAATTCACATGACTAGTACAAAGAAGATCAAACAGCTCTTCCTAAACAGAAAGTACTGTCCTAGGTGGTTGAAAGCCACCAGGGTAGACAGACTGTGGACCCTGTCACACTGGAGTTCTGCCTGCCAGCATTTAAAACAAAAATTGCTGATTTCTTCAACATGTAGGGTAAAAAGTATAAATCTGGGAGAAAGTGTTTCTAAGTGATTATATTTTTGTTATATTAAACAAATTTCACTCCTGGGAAGAAATTACTATAATTAGCAGAACCTAAATCAGTGTTACAATTCACAATTTGCCAGATCAATGCCTTTAATGTGATGTCGGCAATTATCATGACTCAGAACCCAGGTATCAAAGGGTTAAGTCTGTTTATGTTTATAGTTCAACACCAAGATTTCTATGACTCAGAGTCTACATTGAGAGTACATACGAGTCCTCTCTTCTCCAGCTAATCATCATCTATGCAGAAGTCAAGCCCAGATAGCTAATAAGCTGATTTACAAAGGAAGCCATATAGGTAGATGTTGGAGAGTTTTGCTTTGGCTGATTGTTAATCTATGAAAAACATGTGTTCAATTCAGGAAGCAAGAATACATATATAATTATCCATTTGCCAAGTATTTATTGAGAACTCCCCATGTATGAGGCATTATCAGTGGTTATTGAGCAGATGAAGTTCCCACTTCGACGGAGCTAGCTATTCTACTTGTCTAACTAGTAGTATGCAGTTCTATAGAGACAGATGTAGAGAATGGGCTTGTGGTCCTAGGGGGCAAGGAGAGGGTGGGAGGAACTGGGAGCTTAGGACTGACATATATACACTACCATGTGTAAAATACAGAGATAATGAGAACCTGCTATAAAGCACAAGGAGCTTAGCTCAGAGCTCTATGATGACCTAGACGGGTGGGATGGGGGTAGGGGATGGGAGATCCAAGAGGGAGGGGATATATATACACACATAGCTGATTCACTTCATTGTACAGCAGAAACTAACAGCATTGCAAAGCGATTATATTCCAATAAAAATGTATGCAATTCTAATTTTTAAATATGCAATTGTAAAGAGCAATAGGCAATAAACAAATCCAGAAATATTCTGTCAAATAGTGGTAAGCACAAAAAATAGATGCATGGTAATATAGGTGCCATTTATCACTGAGGGATAAGAAAGTTCTCTCAGATAAAGTTACGGGTACCTGGAAGAAGTCAAGGTGTTGCCCAGGTTTTGTAGGTCAAAGACTATCCCAGGTAGGAGAAATAGCAAGTGCCCAAGTCTTGAAGTGTGAGCAGGAGTTTGGTGTGGCTGGAATGCAGCTGGGTAGGCTTGAAGGAAATGGTGGGAGAAGAGGGAATTGATAGATTACATCGTGGGAATAGCGATGAGGAGGTGGGAGGTCAGATCTCAGAGTGGTGAGGATCACCACAATGAAACAGAAAGCCATTGGCAAATTTTGAGTGGAGGACAGATGTGATCTAATGAACTTTAAAAGAATCACCCTGGAAGCTAGGTCACAAAGAGTCTGTAAAACAACCAAGATGGATGCAAGGGAAAGAGTTAGAAAGGAATTGCAAGGATCCTGTCAAGAAATGTGGGACTTACCCGTCACTGCTCACTCGAAACTACCACACCATTGTTAATCAGCTACTGGGCTTCTCTGGTGACTCAGACGCTATACCCCAATACAAAACAGAAAGTTTAAAGCTTGAAAAAATATTTTTTAAAACAAAAGAAATGTGGGACTTAGGTGAGGGAAACAATGATGGAAGGTGAGAAGTGCCTTGATAGTGGATATAGCTGAAGACAGAAATGACATGATATGATGACAGATTGGGTGTGAGGTGTGGCAGAAAGAAAAGAATCTAAGGTTTTTGACATGAGTAACTGAAGAAAGGATTTGCTGTATCCTGTAATGGGACAAATGAGGAGAGGATCAGGTAGGGCCTAAGAGAAATTCAGAGTTTGGTTGTGAACCTGTTATTTGTGATACTCACTAGATATTCAAGTGGGATGTATATACAAGTTCAAAGGTGAGCACTTGATTCTAGAGATTGAAAATGTAGAGCCATTAGCTTCATATAGTGAAAGGCCTTGGCTGTGAGCAAGATCACCTTCAAAATGAATATAGATAAATTTCAAAAACTGAGCCCTGAGGAAACTGATAACCAGAGATCATAAAGCTGAGAAACAGAACCTAGTGAGGTACAGGAAAGCCAAGAAAATGGAGCCCTGGAGGCAATGTGAAGACAGGGATTGAAGGACAAAGTGATAAACTACCACATGCATCTGGTAGGTCTATTCTCATGAGGACTTAGAAATGGCTTTTGGGTACGACATTATATAGACAGTAGTGATCGATGTAGGGCAGTTTACTTCAGGGGTGGGGAAGAATTTGGATAAGAATGAATACAGGAGAGATTTGAGGAAGACAAGCTGGCAACAGCGTGTATAGTCACCAGCCTGGGGATTATATTTACCTAACAAAATTTCAAGATATACGGTTTCATGCATCGTGTGTTAGGACTCAGGACATTCAAATTTAAAACTGTTCCAGCAAGTCCAAAATCTATGCTGTTACATTACAATGCAAGTACATTTACAGAGATTGCCATTTATAGAACAAACCCAGTGGAACTTTATCTTCACAAATCCTTGGTTCCTAAAGACAGCTTGTCACAGCAGGCATCCTACCATAGATTGATAAATGTCTATCAAATGCTTTAGTCATCATATGATTTAGTAGGATGTTTCCTGAAGCATAAGGTGAAATACTATTTCTAAATTTAAAATACCCTACATATGATGTTTCTGCTAGTGTGCATACTACCACACTTTCTCCCCATGAATAATGCATGTCCTATGCAGCTTGAATCCAAAATAAGAAAAAAATGCCAAGCATCTAATAATCTACATTAAATACAGGAATAAAACTGCTCTGCCTGGTAATATAAGCCATGAGATAAAACCACTTACTGGGTTAATTCTATACAGAAAAAAAAATGAGGTCAAATAATTGTCTCTACTTTTCTCATTATATTTTTTCCTGCCATTCATTCACATTGTTGTTCAAATAAATGAATGTAGCTTTAAAACCATAAGGCAAAATGTTTATCTTTTGAAGACCAGCTAATGAAGGGTCATTACAGACTGATGTTAAAAAATGGGAGAGGCAGTTGAAAGTGTACACAGCTGGAATCGAGAGATGCAAATTCTGTTATTGCACATGTCACTAATACTTCTTTACTTCAAACAAATCAAGCAACCTCAGTCTAGTCTAGGTTATAAGAAAATTATCTCCTTATCCATTTAGATTCAAAAGGAAACACAGTTTTGACTATGGAGCTTCAGGATTATTGTGACTAATTATTTTAATAGATTTACTAATTTGTCAGCTAGAGGTCAATCATGTATGCTAGCTACTGATTAACAGTCCTGGTTCCCACTACCTCTAGAGGAATAAGCTCTGGATTCAACTGTCAGGAGACTAAGGATTGTTTTAGCTCTCAGACATACCAGGTAAAGGCTTCCCAGGTGGTGCTAGTGGTAAAAACAAAACAAAACAAAACAAAAACCTACCATCCAATGCAGGAGACTTTAGAAATGCAGGTTTGATCTCTCGGTTGGGAAGGCCCCCTGGAGGAGGGCATGAAAAACCACTCCAGTACTTGTGCCTGGAGAATCCCACATACACAGGAGCTTGGCGGACTACGGTCCATAGAGTCACAAAGAGTCACAAAGAGTCACAAAGAGTTGGACGCAACAGAAGCGACTTAGCACGCACACTCCTATACGAGGTAAGTGACATTCTGTAGGTAATGTAATCTTACATTTTAGTATACTATCCACGAATTAATAACTTCATGGTGATTATTATCGAGTGTGTGTGTTATAGACAGAGAGACAAAGACTGCAGTGAAATAACAGGCTCTCTGATCAGTTCCCTATTGTGTCCTCAGACTCTTCACTTCCTTCCTTTGTCTTCAGTTTCTTTCTCTCTCCTGCTCAGATTACATTAACATCAATTTCTCTTTTAGCCACACATCCTCTTCCATCTTTCATTTCTTTCTTCACCTTTAGAGCCAATTTTTTAAAAGAGCTGTTCCTATAGTCCTGTTCTCTTCCTCCTCTTCTTTATCTGCCCTCATTTTTCATACAACCTTTTACTATAAATCTTACTTATCAGTGTAACTGTTTCCTACAAAACAATCAATCTCCATGAAAAGAAATGTTTTATTATTAACCCAACACATTTTTTCTCTTATATTCCTATTTCCCAGGAAAGAGCTTGTACAACAGGAAACAGTATTCTATTGCTCAAGCCTTAAACTTGGAAAACAATTTCAATATCTCCCCTTCCCCAACCCACTGAATTAACACATCACCAAGTGTTACTGATTCTACCTCTGTGCAGCTGATTTACTTGCCTCTAGCATCATAGTTATAATGAGCTACATCCTCAATCATCTATGGTCCACATTCTGCCAATAGCCTTATAACCGGCCTCCTTGCAAACGGCTTTACCTCTGCCTATATGTTATATATGTAAACGATCGCACGGAGTCGGACACGACTGAAGCGACTTAGTAGCAGCAGCAGCGTATTATTTCTAAATGCAATCTTATCATGTTTTCCTTCTTCAGAGACTTTTCAGTGGCTGCCTATGTCCTCCTTCTCTATTTCCTTAGGATACAATCTAAATTTCCTGAGATTAAGTTTGGTTTTATAAGCCAATTTTGATCTACATGGTAATTAATCTCTCTGCTCTCATCCCTGGCCAATTCCCTCTTATAAGCTCTATATCAGTGATCTGGGGTTACTTTCCCTCCCTCCTAACTCTTTTTGTGTGTACTGGGTTTTCCCATCTCTAGATTTTTATACTAATCTTCCCAGGTAGAATTTTGTTACTCCAGATTTGGAACAAATGCCCACATTGTAAAATCTTCTCACAGTCAGTTACATCTCCCAACGTGGCTCTTTTCACATTATATGATTTTGACCTTCACACTCTGAGATCCATCTCAATATATCTGTTGGATTTAAGTTGGATACCTTAGAATCTTCAGAGTGATTCTCATTTAGCAACCAGTCAATGCAAGCATCTTGGAAAGAACTGTATAAATCCTTAAGTATTATATAATTGAAAGTTACAATATACCTTATTGAAATTTTTGTAAAAAACAGGTATAGAAAATATAAATTTTATTGTACCTATTTCCCAGATGACAATTTACTATCTACCACCACATTTGAAGAGGTGCAACTCTTTACTTAATTTACAAACAACTGTAATCACTATGAACAAAGCTAGTGGGGGTGATGCAATCCCAGTTGAGCTACTTCAAATCCTGAAAGATGATGCTATGAAAGTGCTTCACTCAATATGCCAGCAAATTTGGAAAACTCAGCAGTGGCCACAGGACTGGAAAAGGTCAGTTTGCATTCCAATCCCAAAGAAAGGCAATGCCAAAGAATGCTCAGACTACCACACAATTGCACTCATCTCACATGCTAGTAAAGTAATGCTCAAAATTCTCCAAGCCAGGCTTCAGCAATACGAGAACCGTGACCTTCCTGATGTTCAAGCTGGTTTTAGAAAAGGCAGAGGAACCAGAGATCAAATTGCCAACATCTGCTGGATCATCAAAAAAGCAAGAGAGTTCCAGAAAAACATCTATTTCTGCTTTGACTCTGCCAAAGCCTTTGACTGTGTGGATCACAAGAAACTGTGGAAATTTCTGAAAGAGATGGGAATACCAGACCACCTGACCTGCCTCTTGAGAAATCTGTATGCAGGTCAGGAAGCAACAGTTAGAACTGGACATGGAACAACAGACTGGTTCCAAATAGGAAAAGGAGTATGTCAAGGCTGTATATTGTTACCCTGCTTATTTAACTTCTATGCAGAGTACATCATGAGAAACACTGGACTGGAAGAAACACAAGCTGAAATCAAGATTGCCGGGAGAAATATCAAGAACCTCAGATATGCAGATGACACCACCCTTATGGCAGAAAGTGAAGAGGAACTAAAAAGCCTCTTGATGAAAGTGAAAGAGGAGAGTGAAAAAGTTGGCTTAAAGCTCAACATTCAGAAAATGAAGATCATGGCATCCGGTCCCATCACTTCATGGGAAATAGATGGGGAAACAGTGGAAACAGTGTCAGACTTTATTTTTGGGGGCTCCAAAATCACTGCAGATGGTGACTGCAGCCATGAAATTAAAAGACGCTTACTCCTTGGAAGAAAAGTTATGACCAACCTAGACAGTATATTGAAAAGCAGAGACATTACTTTGCCGACTAAGGTCCATCTAGTCAAGGCTATGGTATTTCCAGTAGTCATGTATGGATGTGAGAGTTGGACTGTGAAGAAGGCTGAACACCGAAGAATGGATGCTTTTGAACTGTGGTGTTGGAGAAGACTCTTGAGAATCCCTTGGACTGCAAGGAGATCCAACCAGTCCATTCTAAAGGAGATCAGCCCTGGGATTTCTTTGGAAGGAATGATGCTAAAGCTGAAACTAGAGTACTTTGGCCACCTCATGCAAAGAGTTGACTGGAAAAGACTCTGATTCTGGGAGGGGTTGGGGGCAGCAGGAGAAGGGGACGACAGAGGATGAGATGGATGGATGGCATCACCGACTCGATGGACGTGAGTTTGAGTGAACTCCAGAAGTTGAACAGGGAGGCCTGGCGTGCTGCGATTCATGGGGTCGCAAAGAGTCAGACACGACTGAGCGACTGAACTGAACTGAACTGAAGATATGCAGTTGTGTGCTCTTTTTAGATCAATATGAAAATAGAGATATATATTGTTTTTTAAAATGAATAATGTAATGGAGAAGGACTTCTCTTAAGTTTAATATCAGTTCAACAGAAGATCATATAAACAAATGAAGGAATTACAATTTTAAGGAATCCTGAGGCAAATTCTTTTACAAAGGGAATAATATGTCAACAAATAATCAGCCTCAATTTCAGTTTATTGAAAAAATATTTTCTAGTTTATTCTCCCAAAGAAATTTTTATCTATATCACCAGGAAAAGAAAGAAAATCATTAGTGACTTGGTTCATGATACAGATTAAACATAAATATAATTAGCTGCTACATAAGTTTAAAATATATGACAAAATACATCATTTAATAAATTGCTGAAAGCTCTTTTAGAAACCTTTAAATGTTAAATTTCTTCATGAAATCCTTTCTTCTTAGGAAGCTATTTAGATGTGTTCATATAACTTACATTAAAAACTACCTATTTGGATTTTGGAAGGCACTGTAACTCAACAGTAGATATTTAATTTAACCATTGCCTCATTAAATGGATTTTTCTTCTGAAGCTATTTAAAAAAATAGTTAAAGATAGATATTATACTGTCTGCGATTGAATAACAAATCATCTCAAATGCTATATCTTCAAACAATGATAATTAATTATTTCTCTTGTTTCTCAGAGTTAACTGGGATCAGCTGAATGGTTCTTTTGTAATTAAAGTCATTCATAAGACTATATTCAACTGGGAGCTCAGCTATGGCCAGAATATCCAAAATGACCTTATCCTCTATCATCTCTTTTCATGCAGTCCTCTCATCATTTGACAGACCGGTACCAGCTTCTTTACAACACAGCACATGGTCCAAGAAACAAACACTTTATCAAGCACTCTGCTGTATCACACTTGCCTGTGTCCCATTGGCCAAAGCCAGCCATATGGCCAAGCCCAAAGCCAATATGAGAAATAACTACACAAAATCTTAGAACTATAAGGCATGGCTTTTAAGAGACACCAATGGAAGTCTACCATAGACAGTTTAATTTTGCATACTTACGCTGTTTGATCATTTATTAAAAGTCAAATCTAAACTCTCTATCAGCTTCTGTATCCACATAATTTAATCAACAACCTTAAAACACAACACTTGCTTCCTATAGTCTTATCCTACAACTTAAGTATTAAAAATTTTAAAGTCTACATTTTCTAAGTGATTGATTTGCATTCTCTTACTTTTTTATTATAGTACAAATGCTTTACAATGTTCTGTTAGTTTCTGCTGTACAATGAAGTGAAGCAGTTATATATAAACATATATTCCCTTCCTCTTGAACCTCCCTCCTTCCCCACCCCTATCCCACCCCTCTAGGTCACTGCAGAACACTGAGCTGAGTTCCCTGTGCTTTATAGCACATTTCCACTAGCAACCTATTTTACACATGATAGTGTATGGATGGGCCTAGAGTATGTCATACAGAGGAAGTAAGTCAGAAAGAGAAAAATATCATATGCTGTGTGCTGTGCTAAGTTGCTTCAGTCGTGTCTGACTCTTTATGATCCTATGGACTGTAGCCCACCAGGCTCCTCTGTCCATGGGATTCCCCAGGCAAGAATATTGGGAGAGGGTTGCCATCTGCTACTGCAGGGTATCTTTCCAACCCAAGGATTGAACCTGTATCTCCTGCATTGGCAGGTGGATTCTTTCCCACTAAGCCACCTGGGAAGGAACTTTCTATTTTCAGAGTCCTGCCCTTATCATGCAACATCTTTCTTGTCTAAACAACTAGATTGAGGTTTTGTCAGAACACTTCCCATTCATTCAGCAGTCCTACCTTCAAGTTCAAAGTTGGAAGAAAAGAGAAAATCCTGGCTGAGTTTATTGTCTTCTGTGATTTATAATAAACTGTATTGTGAATGATACTAATTTATCCTTAGTTGTTGCAAAAAGAGATAGAAACTTGCAACAAAGACATAGAAACAACACAGTTAGAATTGGCGATATTCCTCAGAGGAGCTTCATAGTGTTGTAGCAGTAAAATTAAGGAGACTAAAACAGACTCAAAGTTTGGTCCAGGCAATGGCCAGAATAGGAGAAATCCAGACGCGTAATACTGCCTAGAAGTATGGTCTTGAATACTTAACCTGCCTGTTAGAAAGCAGATATCCTCCATCAATACCAATGATTTTTCTGCTGTTTTTCCACCTCTAATAAAATGTGAATGATATTTATAATTTCCAATCTTTTCTTTCTTTAGACATCAAAAATAATATTGTATTTAACTCAGAACTACACGTCTGAATCTACAATAGAATATTTTAGTAGTACAAGAGTGCATGACCACCTACTCCAGTATCCTTGCCTGGAGA
Organism: Budorcas taxicolor; assembly: GCF_023091745.1. NCBI lineage: Eukaryota > Metazoa > Chordata > Mammalia > Artiodactyla > Bovidae > Budorcas > Budorcas taxicolor. Next base: position 62,463,921 of record NC_068923.1, on the reverse strand, counting down.
ATTCCATAGACAGAGGAGCCTGGTGGGCTATAGTCCATAGGGTTGCAAAGAGTCAGACTCCACTGCAGTGATTCAGCACACACGCAGGTCCTCTCTTATTTGAGCTTTTAATATATCTAACCCTGATAAACTTCTCTGTGATTCAGCAGGATTGCTGTGAGCCTCTCCTGGGACAGAAAATCACCTAAGGATCCCAACTTTATTTGCAGGCTTTTATCAGGCTATTCACTAGAGCATGCTGTTTTGATACTGACATAGCAATGGCAGTACAATGGAGGCCTTTTCTCTGAATCTGCGAGGCGACTACATAAAATCAGGCTGCAGAAAATGTGGCCAGCATGTGAGACCTGATGAGGTGTGTCCACAGGTGGGCCTGCCAGGGCATGTCAGGTGGCATGAAGGCTTTCACTATATCTGTTCTCCACCACAAGGGCACAATTTGGCCCAGTGCTGCTGCATAAAAGCAGCCAAGGGAGGCATTTGAGAGTGATATATGAAAAGGGGAATTATAAGGTTTGTGTGTTGATATTTTCAGAGAAATTCTAAACTTCAGCAGGTGATGACACTCCATCAATATCCTTTAGTAAAAGACATATAGATACTAATGAATAAATATGCACTGGAGTAAAGGCTTTCAATATCCACCAGCTACAGTCATTAATTTAGAAAAGCACACCATCTGAAGGGAATGAAAAAAACAGATATAAGTTTTTCAGGCACAAATACAATTACAAACTCACTTTTTTTTCTTCTTGCTTAGCTCTGAGAAAAATTCATCCTTTTAGGAAAGCATGGCTGACATAAACTCAGGTAGGCCGGCAATGTATTTTTTGAGGAAGAAAACCAAATGATGGGTGACTACTGAGGGTACTGACATATTTAAGTGAGCAAAGCACAGAGTTGGCTGCTTGGCACCTCATGGTTTTGTTGTTGAAAATAGTTTTAAGGATTTTTAAATGTAGGTATGTGCAATTGCTACCCTTGGTTTTCTCACATGTGTAAGTATTAGTCAAAATCTCCCTACTTGCTGTCTTAATTGTTTTCTTTCACTCCCTAAATCACGACCAGAGATTGTTTCATGTGATCGTTTTGAAGTAGAAATATTGGTAACTAGTACTCTTGCCTGGAGAATCCCAGGGACGGGGGAGCCTGGTAGGCTGCTGTCTATGGGGTCGCACAGAGTCAGACACGACTGAAGTGACTTAGCAGCAGCAGCAGCAGCAACTATATGCAGAAGTCCCATTTTTAGCCCTACCATGCTCCAACTTGACTGTCTTCCTTGTCTTTAGAAAGAAAAAAAATCAGAAGTTTTAATGCTATTTCCTACTTAAACTGTCACATCTACCCAACTTGTATTGTAAAAATCTCATTTCATGGGGAGGTAGCTATCAAATGAGACAGTGGCTACAAAACGCTCATTTACTAAAACTTTTAAAGAAATTTTCACTGAATCCGATTCATGGCATTAAGTTTTTAACTTACCAAGTCCTTCACATAGTTTTTAACCTTTGTGAGAAGCATGTTGAGTCACTCACTGTCATCAGCTCACTGAGAGTAGCTTTACTATTCATACAAAAAGTTGGTAGGACTACATACTTGGAAGTGATTGGGCAATTTTCTCAATACCAAGTTCTTGATTGCAGGCAGCATTCCTTCTAATGAATCTCCAAATAATCTAACAACCACAAAGTTGCCAAGAACAAACTTTCTAATTTTGAGTATTTTTATTTTTAAAAAATATCTCCAATTTGTAATGCATAGGCATATGTATAGCCCTCTGCTTGCAACTCTGTAACTGTCTTGCCATCAGCTTACAGATACTGATCGTGGAAACATTTAATCTAATGATGATGCCTACCAAGAACTTAAGTCTCAAGATCAATTGGCAGCAACAATCACCAGGATGTGGACTAGCTGGCTCACAAATCATACTCAGAGGTGAAAAATGCCACTGATCATCAGACTGAAATAGGTGTCAGGCACAAGAAGCATGAAAGATTTCAGATCAAAAATAGAACTTTAAAAGACTGCTAAGAGAATTAAAACATATAAATGGATACAGTAAAAATGAGTTTCTACACTGGCCATTTTAGCGGGGAAAGAAAACTTTAAAGGCTTTAACTAATTTGAGTAAGCCTACACTGAAAAAAATTAGGATATTTATTTAGGTGTGCAAAATTGTGGGGATAAACTACAGTTGCTTTTTTTTTAACAAAAGAAAGCTATTTTTCATTTCAGTGTTATAGAAACGTATTTCTTTCTGATAACTGCATAGTTGTTCATGTGTGAATACAGGAAAATTACTTAGTTTCTGGGGACCTCAGTTTCCTCATCTATAAATTAAAATCATGATACTACTCACATCAGAAAATTGCTATAAAGAGCAATGGAATTAAGATATGTAGAACAGCCTCTGGTACGTAGTAAAAGCTTTAGAAGTATTTGTTGATAATGATAATATTATTCAATATATTATAATGTAGCCAAACATTCAATAAATGCTGAGAATTTGGTGGTTAGCAAGATAAAGTTCCTTTCATATAGCTAACATTCTACGGTGAGGACAAGTTTCCATTTTGAATCTACATAGAAGCCATTCTGCATATAAATAGAGAGTCTGCTTTCTAACAAAGCAACTGCTTAGAGAAAGTTTTTTTTTTTAATTTAAATTCATTTATTTTAATTGGAGGCTAATTACTTTACAATATTGTATTGGTTTTGCCATACATCAACATGAATCCACCACAAGTGTACACGCAATGAGTGAACACAGGGAACGTGTGCAACAAGAAAATATTATAGGAGTCTTTACAGCGAAGTTTAAAATCCTGTTCTTCAAGGAGCAACAGCAATTAAAAAAAGCTCTGGTTTGTAGTATTTGTCAGTTTCCATGGTGTAAATACTCTCCCCCTGGCTGATTTCAAGTCATCAATGTGATATGACTGAGTGGTGGAGGTGGGAAGGAATATCCCATATGCATACCATTGCACCATCCAGGTTTTCAAAACAGAGAAATAGTACAATGCAGTAAAATAATTAGAATGTGATATATTTTGAGTCTTTATGACTTTTGATTTTATTAACTACACACATATAGTTTCATTTTTATTATGGCAATTCTTAATAACCAGCATACAAAACTTCTGATTATTTAGCAGTTAGCTCTCAGGAACCAGGATAGCCACTTCCAGCACATGACTGCTCCTAAGCTCGTGCATGCTAAATCTCCCCAGTGGTGTCCACTCTCCACTAGCGCCACCTGGGAAGTCCCGCTTCCCAAGCACAATCCTACCTACATGAGAGTTCCCAGCTTCTGTTCTTATATTTTACCATGTAACCTAGCAAAGTAAAGTAGAAGATCAACATTTAGAATGTCTTTACTGTTGATGAATCTAAATTCTGAAAAAGTACAAACACGGACAGAAATGGATCACCTTAACATTGATTTCTACATTCAAGCAGAAAGGCTTCACAAGTGTTCCCAGGTCAGTGATTTCTCTCATGCTGTACTGCGCATTGACAGCTTGTCTTATTAAAAGAAATCAGGTAGCACCCCATCTATGGACTTGAACAGTTGTCATTTGGGAGCACAATGAAGAAAGGTGCTTAGCAGAGGATGCGTTTCAGTCTAGGCATTCAGAGAGATGGCTTCAAGCCCGAAACCTTACCCCAGGTGCCTACAGCAAGCAATCAAGGGAGCTCTAATAAAATGAGCGCACATTTTTTATGATCCAGCAGCCTTTAACGCGGACCCCTAAGGGAATGTCCTGTTAAAAGAGTTGGAAAGAATTAAACTTGGAATCTGGACAGGAGACACTGAATGAAAGGAAGCAGCCTTTATGTTTTTAGAACTCCCACCTAAAGATAATAGATTAGATTTGTTGGACTTAATCAGGAGATTGTAAAGTCTTTAAATTTGAAAAACTCTCTCTTCTGGAATCTGAGGAATGTTCTCATAGTGGCTCACCACAAAGATTAAATTCTGCCTTTTGAAGAAAAAAAAAAAAGTTGCTGTTTTGATCACAGATCAAACAGATCCCCAGGAAAGAAGGACCACCCGCTCAGAAAGACCCCTACAAGGAAGGCAGCTTGAGAAGTAAATCTGCCTGTAATTTTTGTTAATAAGACAAACCCAATGACATAAATTGACAGAAATTTAAAGCCACATGATAGGGTTTTTTCCTATATTAAAGTGATAAATTAGTTAAACAATGTGGGTTTTATTGCTTTTAAGTGTTGACTGCAGAGGGTTTGTATATTTCTGTACAGTTTACAAAGTATATTAACATTCACTATATCAAATGATTCTCAGAAAAACTCTATGATAGTTTTTTGTTTCTATAAACTCACAATTTATAGATAGGAAAACAGCTTCAGAACTTAAATGACTCGCCCAAGTTTTGATTTAGGAAGGCAGAAGAGCCAAAACTCACATACAGATTTTCTTGTAGAAGTCTAGAGCAGGGTTTAGAAAACTCTTTTGTGAATGACAAGTCAGTAAGGATTCTCAGCATCGTAGGCTGTAGGTCTCTGTGATGACAACTGAACTGTGTAGTCAAAGTGTAGAAGTAGTCATGGACATGGCTGTGTCCCCATAAAACTATATTTTCAAAGCCAAGAAGCAGACCAGAGTGAGCATTGTGTGAGACCGCAGTTCCTCACACTTGATTAGAGGAAAGAGCTTAGATTGACACCGAACGTTTGTGTGATAAAGTGCGAGTTACTTAACCTCATTTTGTCTCCTCTTCCTCATCCATAAAATAAAGACAATTATACCTACTTCATCAAGATATTCTAAGACTTAAACCCGGTAACACATACTAAGCACTTAATGCCATGCCTGGCCCAATATGTAAGTACATATCCACAGTCTCCTCATTTTCTTCCCATCTCATATTTTATTTTTCTTGAAAAGCATCTAATAAATATCCCCCATGCTATAATTCACTGGAATATCCTTGATTCAGTTTCTCTTCTCAGTTTTTTTTCCCTCTTTTCCTCTCTTTCATATTTTTCAATTGTTCATGGTATATTCATTTTATGAGATTGCAGTAACAAATTACCACAGTCTAGGTAGCTGAAAACAAACTTATTCTCTTACAGTTCCTGAGTCTAGAAGTCTGCAGTCTATGTCAGCAGGCTCACTGTCTGAGACCATGAGTATAATCCTTCTTTGCCACTTCCAGCTTCTACCAGTCACCGTAATCCTTGGCTTCCAGTTGAATAGCTCCAGTCTCTTGTCCTGTCATCGCATGACACTCTCCTCCTCTTGGAAGGACATCAGTTTTATTGGACTACAGCTCACCCTAACGACCTCATCTGAACTTGATGACATCTGTAGAGACCCAGTGTCCAAAAAAGATCACATTCACAGGTACCAAGAGTTAAAACTTCACCATAATTTTTGAGAGGGACACAATTTAACTCATAGCACATTACCACGGCCATCATCTTCCTTGTGTAGACTTTCTTGATAAACACAGAAAAAAGCAAGAGAAGTAGATGTAATTCCCATTGATCTTTACAGAAAAACATAAGGACTCCATGTAATTTTCTAATTAACTGGTTTCTCATACACAATATTCAAAATTATCAACAAATGATTATGTTTTGGTACTTAACTCTAAATCAAAAATTGTCTGCATGCCAAATAAAACAGCAGTCTGCCACTGTCTGACACACCATAGAAATCTTCAGATATTACTTTAAGCAATGCCAAAATTAGATACTTATTTTTAATCATTCATAAAATGAACTGTTTGCTAGTTATATCAGTTAGGATATGTTTTATTCCTGGTAACCAAAAAAAAAAAAAAAACCACAGAATTTAAACTGCTTTAAACAATTAGCAAAATCTATTGTTTCTCTTAATGCTGACAGTATAAAATGTCAAGGCTGACTAGATTCTACATCTTTAAAAAATAAAATAGTCTGATTCTCCACTCCATTTCCCATGTGTCGTGTTCATCCGTAGACTGCCTTCTCCTTTATTTCCAACGCCAACAATTTCTTAGGGCTCCATTTTCCCACGTTGACTTTAAAACCAAGAAGAGAAAGTTGTTTCCTAAAATTTAATCTCAGAGTTGACGGAAATTATCTTTTTGAGAAACATGAATTAAATCTCTTTTATACTACAGTGGCTAAAATTAAGTCTTATGGTTGTTCTAGAATCAATAACTGGCAAGAGGATGACATGTTGTATACTCAAAGTGAAAATAATAGTCTTAAAGCACGTGGGCAGCACCAGCTAAAGCAGATAGGAGGCTTCCCTGGTGATTCAGTGGTTAAGAATCCACCTTGCAATGCAAGAGACATGGGTTCAATCCCTTGTCAGGGAACTAAGATGTCACATGCTGCAGAGCAACTAAGCCCCCACCACAACTCTTGAGCCTGGGTGCTGCAACTGAAGAGTCTGTGTGCTATAGGCAGAGGATCCCATATGATGCAATGAAGATCCCAAGTGCTGCAGTTAACACAAGATGCAACCAAATAAATAAACATATTTTTCAAGTAGAGACTTCCCTGGTGGCTCAGACAGTAAAGGGTCTGACTACAACGCGGGAGACCCGGGTTCAACCCCTGGGTCAGGAAGATCTCCTGGGGAAGGAAATGGCAACCCACTCCAGTATTCTTGCTTGTAAAATCCCATGGACAGAGGAGCTTGGTAGGCTACAGTCCATGTGGTCACAAAGAGTCAGACACGACTGAGCGACTTCACTTTACTTCACTTCACTTTAAAGGAGATAGTTGAGAGAAAACTGAGGAAATTACTGAACTATTAGAATGGACATTGCAAAACATTGCTGTATATATTAGCAGTCAATCAGTAGGAGGTGTGTGTGTGTGTGTGTGGAGAGAGAGAGATGTAAGAAAAGAGATATTGATGTATTACAAGGAATTGGCTTTTGTGATTGCAGGCACCAGATTAGCAAGTTGACAGTCTACAGAAAAAGTCAGTAAAATGTTATGAGTCCTCTAGAACCCCATAAACAAAAGTCGCTCATAATCTTAAAACTCAGAGAAAGCTTAAGTCCTCCTTTAAGGGTTCACCTGAATAGGTCAGTCCTATTCAGGATAATGTTCCTTTTCTTTACCATAAAGTTCCTGATTAGGGACTGTAATCACATCTGTGCAATTCCTTCATGGGAGCTCTCTATTGGTATTGGATTGAAAGACTTAGGACTGTAGTTCAGCCTAACCAAGTTCATACAATGAAAAGTCTCACAGTGGCTGAGACTTGGTCCTCTATTTCAATTTTAAAAATTGTTATTTTTAGCTGGACAAATTGCCACCTAGATAAAATAACACATTTCCAATTTCCCTGGTACCTGAGTGTAGCTCTTTAACTAGCTTCTGGCCAATATGATGTAAGTGGAAATACTTTATGGGATTTCTGGAATATCACTTTGAAGAAGCAAAGTAAACTTTTCTGATGACTTTTGTTTTTCGCGGATGCCTGGAATTTTGATGCAATGGGCAGAGTTCAAGCAGCCTCTTGGGCAATGTGCGTATGTGATGAGTCGCTCAGTCATGTCCAACTCTTTGCAGCCCATGGACTTCAGCCCGCCTAGCTCCCCAGTCCATGAAATTTTCCAGACAAGAATTCTGAGAGGGCTGCCATTTCCATCTCCAGGGGATCTTCCCAACCCAGGGATCAAATCTGCAACTCCTACCATCTCCTGCTTTGGCAGGCGGATTCTTTACCACTGAGCCACCTGGGAAGCCTTGGGCAATATGGTTAAATGCTAAATCTGCTGTAATAACATCAAGATAGAAATCAGAATTCATGGTACCAATGAGCTACCAGGCCAATCATGGAGTACTCTACTTTGGACATCTTTTACATGAAATAGAAATAAACTTCTATATTGTTTAATCTCTTATTTGGGCATTTATATTACAACCAGCCAAACAAACCCCAACTAACGCTGGGAAGAAACCACAATATCCACTAAACTATGATAAAATTAAAACAACTTTTCTATTATGATGCCAAAACAATATTACATTACCAATTGAGGAGAAAATTAATACCTCTAAATTTTTTTAAAAAGTTAAGCATTTTTGAATTTTATAGGTTAGGCTAAAGTCTAAAAATGCAAGGAGAAAAAAACTCATGCTATTTGTAAAGCCGATACGCTGGACTGCATGTAAAGGCAGGAAGGGCACTAATAAGATTCCTCTAATTTAAAGGGTAGTTAACCCAATTGATGCAGGAAAGTTCAAATTATCCTGAGAGCCAATACCTCTATTGTACTAGAGTCTGCAATATTAAGACAAAACCCAGGCCTGTTAACAAAAATTAAGTTGGCTTATTGTAGTTCAAACAAAGAAAATATACTTTTAAATTAACATAATTAAGCAAAGAAGATATCAGTTCATTTCTTAAAATATATATATAAATTATTCTTTACATTATAAATCTGTGTTTCATTACACAGAAAATGAAGGCATTGAAGGCAAGTTATATCACAAGCAAATGAAGAAATATATACTGAAGAAATGAAGAAAAGGAAAGGAAAAAAGTTTTTTGTTTAGTCTGCTGTATCTCAAGTGTCATCAACTTTTCCAGGTTTTAGGATAATTTTCTTGCATTCCTGTTTTGTTCTTCTTGAATTTTAAGAAAACTGTGTAGGTTAGGTTTCATTAAAATTTAATCATAAGTGTATGACTGATTAATTTTTTGAAGTATTGCTTTTTGTGTGTGATTTACATGAAATAAAGTGGTTTACACATTTTTTTTAACACATTTCTGTGATTTACTGCAACTTTTGGATCATGGTTCAATTTGGCCAATATCCCTCTCCATGAAAAGGAAAATAAAATGACTCATTGTGAAACTGATGAATATTGGAGAAAGTTTCTTGTGGTTTTATATGAAACACAGCATCAGACCAGAAAGAATCATGGGAAACCATAAGTCTTTCAGGAAGATTTTAGAGAGTTGCTGGCTTCAACAAGTCAGAGCTCATAGGAGGTTACACTGGAACAAAAGCTGTGGCATTCTATTCCATCAGACTCCTTATACTGGCCAATTATTAACGTTATTCAATTGAAAAATCTGTATCCTACTGATGTACAAAGAATCTCCTGCTGTCTACTTTGTTGTCTTAGTGGTTTTTTTTCCTTAACAGACTGTCTTATTTGAACCTTTGTAAGAAGATTGTTGTACAAATGCTTTCTGAAGCATGCTGTCATAGAAAAATGTGTGCACATCTTGTAAAAGGGCTTCTCTGGTCTTCTCTCCAGAGCACAAATTATAAACACACCTCCCACCTCCTCTTTTAAACCACAAGTCACTATTGGCAAAATCTAGAAAGTATTATAATCACTCAGACCGAAGATGAACCAATCCACAACCTCCTAATATGAAAATATGCATTTTATACAAAATGCTTAGTAAATTCGTTGTTCTATATCCCAGATGGCTCTACAGTTTTTGGCTCATAACAAGGTAGTGGTTTTTTAATTGGCCTTAGAGGGAAGCTGAGATTTTCACTGCATGGGTTGGCCGTCTTAATAGCATCTGTGACATTGCATGGCTCAAAGTCTGAAGATAATTTTTTTGTTGTTGTTGTTAGAGCAGGCTAATTATTCCTTTATATGGAAAAGTGAAAATGTGATTTGTCTGATTGGGTTATACTTAGACTGACAATGACCTTATTCTTATAAGACAAAGAATTTTCTATCACTGTAGATTTCTGGTAGTGCAAAAAGGCTAACTACAAAATGAACAAATAACATGTACATACACAAACTAACAAAATCAAAATACCAGTTCCAGGCTTCCAGTTTCAGCTATGATATATGAAGAACTTGGACATGTTCAGTCTCATCCTTATAAAAGGAAAAAATCTTGACAAACTAAACATTAATAACTGTTCTTGGATTCAGTAGAAAAGCGAGGATGCAGGGCATACTGTGATCCTGAAAGCTGCAAAGATATTTGCATCCAGAGAGATATAAACCCAAGTTCAGTTTACCTGGAACAGAAGTTGCTGGAGCCACAAACCAGTAGGAACACATAAGAGGTAACTATGAGGAACTGCATGAAGCTAAGTGAATCCTAGAATAACAATAAGACATTACTGGACCTGCAGTAATTTGTGGGTTTTCCCTACAGGAATACCAATAGGTCCATATGGTAAATATCTGAGAAAAGTGCCCTCGAGTTTCTGGAAGGGGAAAGGGAAGAGTAATCATTTTAAAATATACCCAATGTTTCACTATAACATAGGTCTCTGTTCCCAAGGAAAAGGTGACCAGGACCATATCCCTACTAGGGGAAGGCATTATACTCGAACTCAAGTCAACTGGGGTGGAAGAGTGGGAGGATGGGTAGATATAGTCAACAGGGCTCACACCTTCAGGGAAATAGATTAGAAACCCTGTTGTCAGGCTTCCCTGGTAGCTGAGTGGTGAACAATATGACTGGTGGTGCAGAAGACACTGGTTTGATCCCTGGTCTGGGAAGATCCCACATGCCTCAGAGCCATGAGACCCACACACAAATGTTGACTCCATGCTCTGAAGCCTGAGTGCCATAGCTGCTGAGCCCGTGTGCCATGACTGCTGAGGCCTGTGGGCCCTAGAGCCTGTGCTCTGTAACGGGAGATGCCACCACAATGAGAAACCTGAACACCTGACTAGAGAATGTCCCCCACTCCATTCCCTGCTTTGTGGGCCCCAACTAAAAGAAATGCCCGCAAAGCCAAAAACACTTAGTAGAGCCAAAAATAAATAAATAAGTAAAAAGAAACCCCATTGTCAGGAAAAGGAGTAGGGAACAAAGAGGCAGAAATCTATACTACCAGAGAAACATTTGTGGTGATCACAGCCCTAAAACAAGTCTACTAGAAAATGTAAATTTATTCAGAAGATTATAGAATTCTTCCTCTCCTTCACATTTGACATTCACACCAATGAATTCTGAGATGATAACAGTGAAAGAGCTGCAAGACAGGAACTCTCTAAGTTGAGAATTACCAAAGAAAGCCAAACACAAGAAGGAATACAAAACAAACACACTTAGAGGAATTTGAAGCCAGTGGCATCTATAACAATTTAGTTGAAACTCTAAACAAAGCAGAACCCCCTAGCCAGATTAACAAATTCTCAAAATGAAGTACTATTTTCCTTCGTTTCTATTATCTGAAGCAATGTGTCTGATTTTCAACAACAACAAAAAAATTGCAAGGCATACCAAATGGCAAGGAAAACCACAATCTGAAGAGACACAAAAATCATCAGAGTTAGACTCAGTTATGACAGAGGTGTTGGAATTATCAGAGAATTTAAAATAGTTATGATTAGTATGCTAAGAACGCTAATGGGAAAAGTAAATAATGTGAAAGAACAGATGAGTAATATAAGCAGAGAAATAAGAACTCTAAGGAATAAAATCAAAAGAAAATGTTGAGTAACAAAAAACAATGTAACCGAAATGAAAAATGCCTTCAGGTGGCTTATCAGTAGACTCAACATGACCAAGGAAAGAATTATGGTGGACATTTCACCAGAAAACATGGAAGAAAGGAAATAGTGTAGTAAAATATTTGGATTATTGAAAGAAAAATCGACTAACCTAGAATTTTATATCCAGCAAAAATATCTTACAAAAATGAAGGAGGTAAAAAGCCTTCTTAGATAAACTGAAAGAATTCATGTCTAGCAAACATTCTCTGCAAAAATAATGTTTAAAATAGATCTTCAAGCAGATAATTACAGGTCAGAAACTTTTATTTATGTAAAGACCAGGGAAAGAATAAATAAAAGTAAAATATAATATTTTATTTATCGTATTATTAGTCAATTGAAAATACAGCTGTATATTTAAAACTAATAGTAATGATAAATCAGATGATTATAGCAAATATTATAAGTTAAATGAATGACAGAAATGTGACAAAGAACAGAAGGGAGAAATGCAAATATTCTGTTATGAGTTACCTATAATATATGCACAATTAAGTTACAATATAATCTGAAAATAAATTTAGATGTTAAAAATGTATATTGTAACTGCTTAAAAATTTTTAGAACACACAGCAGAAGTTTTGCAAATATTTTGAACCAAAGGAAAATGACAGCACAATTTACTAGCAATTGTGTAATGCAGCATAAGGAATGCTTAGCGGGGAATTTATAGTGTAGTAATGCATTTATGTTTTGGATGAAAGACATAAAATTAATAACCTAAACTTCCACTTTAGGAAACTAGAGAGTAAAGAGCAACTTAAGCCTAAATAAATAAAGAAAATAATAAAATTTAAAATAGAAATTAATGAAATTGAGAATAGAAAATCAATAGTAAAAGAGTGAAGCAAAAGTTGACTCTGAAAGATCAATAGTTGAAAAAACCTTCAGCTGGGTTAATAAAAAAATAAATAAGTATTACTAATGTCAGAAATGAAAGAGAGATCATTATACTAATATCCTAAACATTCAAAAGTTAAAAGAGTACTGTGAACAGTATGCCCAGAAATATAACTAGGTTAAATGGTTAAATTTCTTAAAAGACATAGACTACTAAAATTTATTCAAGGAGAGATAAATTATGTGAATAACCTCATGTCTATTAGAGAAAGTGAATCAATGCTTAATAACTTCCTGAAAAGAAAATTCCAGACCTAGACTGTTTTATTTCTGAATTGTACTTTAAAAAAGGAGTGAACACTTCCTAAAATATTCTAAGCCATAATTTCTTTAATATAATTTTTTTAAAAAGATAAAGATGTTACAAGAAATGAAAACTATAAATCAGTATGTCTCACAAATTCAAACGTTCTCAACAAAATACTAGTAAATCAAATCCAAAATCAATGCATAAAGATATTATACATCTCAACTAATTGAGATTTATTCCAAGTATGGTTCAATTTAAAGCCATCCATGTAAACCTTCATATTATTCAGCTAAAAAGAAAAGCCATCTGTTTAATGGAGACAATAAAAACACTTGACAAAGCCCAAAACTTTTCTAGAAGGGAAGATAAAATTAAGGATAAATATCTGGGCTCTATGTGCTTAAAAAAGAACTAAATCTAACAGCAAGTTTTCCCATATAACTTATCACTTGGTATCACTTGGTCTCACTAGGAAGCAGTTCTACACAGATATTTCTGGCCAATGATAATCATATAATCAATTAGCTGAGTCAAATTCACTTGTTTGAAATATAAATATGCCAGTCCATATACTTCAAAAATTCCTTCCACTACAAATATCTAGAATTGTTAAATAAATTATAGTGAATGTTATTTTAAATGCATACTTAATAGCATCTCCTAGAATGTGAGTGAAGTGATCAAGGGAGAATACAACAGAAAACCAGAGTGATAAACAGTAAGTAGTTCTAGGGAATTGTCAATGCTAGTAACTTTAGTGCTTTAATGTTTCTTTGCATACAAGTGAGAAGGTCCTGGGGTCATATATATTGAGAAATTAGTATTGAAAGTTTGAGATAAGTAATGAACATATTCATATACATATACATACACAGTCAAAGTCAAGACCCTGGAGAATAACTTAGAGAGAAAAAAAAATTTATCCCCTGCAGAGGAAACCAAAACAGCCTTTCTTTGCCTACGTTCTCAATAGAGAAAAAAATGTACATTTCTAGGAAATTAAAAAACACATTCTCTTAATCCATGTGGTTCTGTGTTTTAGTTAACAATTTTCCCATCATGTGGAAACACATGCTTAAAATTTAACAAGGACTTTTGTAACTAGCCAGTGATAGCCTGAAGCTCCTGGCAGAAGAACAAAACAAACAAGCAAACAAAACTGGAAGAAAGTTTGTAAACCCAGAACACAGAAAATATTTTTTCTCTCCTCTCTCTCTCTCTCTGTCTCTGTCCTCTCCATCTTTTCCCTTTCTTTCTCTTTCTCTTTTTTATTTTTTTATTTTTATTTTTACTTTATTTTACTTTACAATACTGTATTGGTTTTGCCATACATTGACATGAATCCACCATGGGTGTACATGCATTCCCAAACATGTTTCTCTTTTTAAACATGCAATCCCATTCAAGATGAGTTCACAGTCAAAAATTGCAAAATACATAAAGAAACATCCACTAATAGTGAAAGCGAGCATAAAAAAAACAGCAGAATAATAGCTTCAATTTTGAAATCATAGAACAATCTGATGGAGAAGGCAATAGCACCCCACTCCAGTACTCTTGCCTGGAAAATCCCATGGACGGAGGAGCCTGGCAGGCTGCAGTCCATGGGGTCGCTAAGAGTCGGACAAGACTGAGCGACTTCACTTTCACTTTTCACTTTCATGCATTGGAGAAGGCAGTGGCACCCCACTCCAGTATTCTTGCCTGGAGAATCCCAGGGACGGGGGAGCCTGGTGGGCTGCTGTCTATGCGGTCGCTCAGTCGGACATGACTGAACTGACACAGAAGCAGAACAATCTGAAAGGGAAAACTCATTTATTTAAATCGTTAAAGAAAAAACTGTAGCAATACAATATTTAAATTTTAAAAAGATACACAGAGTAGAAGTTGAAGTGTATAAAATAGATATTAAAATGCAAAACGAATGGGTAAACAGCAAATTTGACTCAGCTAAAATAGACTCAGCAAATTAAAAGATAAAAATGAGGAAACCACAACATGTCCCTATGCAACAGGGAGAAGTAAGACACAGCATGTATAAAAAAGAAGTTAAAATATATACAGAATAAAATGAGAAGAGCTGATATACATTTAATAGAGAAGAGAAAAATAGAGTAAGACACTTAAATAAAAGATGATGGCTGAAAACTCTCCAAATATTATAAAAATCTTACATCATCAGCATCAAGAAAATCAAGTCTCAAAGATGTGAAATAAAAACAATTCTATAATTAGACACAGCATGATGAAACTACATTAAACTAAAAAAAAAGAAAGAAAAGAAAAATACTTAAAAGATGAGAAAATATCTCTATAAGCTGTTATAAAAACAGAATTTGTCATACCAACAATACCTTAATCTTTTAAGATAAAATAATTTTGAACTAAAATTTCTATTCCCATTTAGGTGATAATTTAAAATTGAGCATAAATAAAAGACATATCCCAATAAAGATGAAATTTTTTTTATTCAAAAACTCTTTAAATATTACTCTTTTTAATATTAACCCAATTACATGGAAAGATATACTTGAGGAAAAAGGTAGTCAAATAAAAAATTCAAATAAATAAAATTAAAGATGCAATGAATACTTTTTAAAAATATGTGCATGCTAAGAATGACATGTGCATAAAAGAATTACAATAAAAAATAAGCAATTTTAATTTATTAATAAAGCAAACCAATACAGGAAAGCATGTAAAACAGATGAGAGAGTATTGGAGGTTAATGGTCAATTATGATTAGGAATTGGGAAACGAGAATAGATAGTGATGAACTACATAGATAAGACACAGATTGATTTTAAGAAATTGGCTCAGAAACTTGGAGGCCTGGTGAATCCAAAATCTGCAAGATAGGCTGGCAAGCTGAATACTCAAGGAAGAGACACAGTCCAAGTAAAGGCATTCTGCTGGCTGAATTATGTCTTGCTTGGAAAGGTCAGTCTTTTGTCTTATTAGGGCCGTCAAGTGATTGCTTGAGACCCACCCACATTCTGGAAGGTAACTTGCCAATTTAAATGTTAGTCTCATTCAGACACGCCCTTACAGACAGATCTAGAATAATGTTTGACCAAATATGTGGGTGTTGTAGCCAAATTGACGTGTAAAATCAACCAACACAACACACAAATTTTTAGACAAAACAAGTGAAAAACAATATTAATGCAAGAAGAGACAGGAAATGAGAAGAAAACCATGAAATAAGGCAACAGCATTGTTTAAAAATGCAGTTGAAGAGTGAACAAATATAAATCCAAAAATAATGTTTAAAATAGTGTCTGTATATCAACTTCATTGTTAAAAACAAATTCAGAAGAATTTTACATCCAGCAATACAATGAAAAAAAAAAAAAATCTGAGAGGCACTCTTGCTGCAAATAACTAGATCCTGCAGAAAACAAATTTTTATTGTAACTGTGTTTTCAAGAAGAAAAGAAAATCTCTAAGGGCCACCCACACACAATCCCTAAAAAAAAAATGCAGAACATGGTTCAAAATATTTAGCAGTGAACACACTCTACTCTAAAGAGAGTTCTCTTAAGGGAAAAAGGCTAAATAGTCACTAAAAGAAGAAGAATCATGGAGTGAGTGGCACTATAAAAGGGAAGAACATGAGGCTTCCACGTTAGGCAAGGACCTTAGAAGGGAGAAAAATTGATCACAGGCTGGTAGCATTCCTGTTTTATGTGATGAAGTTTGTCAAAATATGAAAGTGTTAGTTTCTCATTTGTGTCTGACTCATTGCGACCCCATGGACTATATAGCCCACCAGGCTCCTCTGCCCATGGAATTCTCCAGGCACAAATACTGGAGCCATTCCCTTCTCCAGGAGGTCTTCCTGAAGGAAAGATTCCTAAAATAGCAGTTTTCAAATACTGAACAATCTGTGGAACAAGCCTTAGATTCCTGAGAAGAAAAAGCCATATGAGATGAAATTTACTATTGCCCTAATTTTGTCCAGGAGGAAATTTCAGGGTAGGGAATCCCAAAAGGTTAGTGTAGTCTCACTAAATTGAGGAGATTGGAATCGAGGACCAGAATTTGACATAGCTGAGAGGACTGGAATTTGTGTGGCAGAAAATCAGAAATGGAGAAGATAGACAAAGCAATAGCCCCAGAATTTGGCATTCCTGTGAATCTGTGCTGAGATCTTAACTGTGGATGCAAAGAATGCAATTTAAAATGTCCAGTAATCACAGATTATTGGGAAACATTCCATTTCCAAACAGTGAGAATGAAAAATCCCACTTGATATTCAGGGCTTTCAATAAACACTGTATATCTTAACAGGAGAGCAAAACTAGTCTAGATTAAGACTATTCTAGATCCACTTTAACAAAACATAAACCAAACTCAAAAGGATTAAGATAATCCATATTTAATTTAACTGACTGCCAGAACAAATTCAGAAGGAAAACCATAAAATCCAGCATCAATGGCATCAAATTCAATGCATTCCTTATGTAATAAAAATTTAACTAAAATGTGAAGAAACAGGAAAATGGGAACTATCACCATGAGAAAATTCAATAAATTCAATAATTAGAAAGAGAACAAAATGAGAGAGACAATGGAATTATCAGACAAGAAGTAAGCAAGAATTCCTATAAATATGTTCAAGAATATAAGGGAAATATGAATATAATGAGAATGGAACGGAATATTTTTTTAAAAGAATCAAATGGAACTAGTAGAAAGGAAAAAGGATCTGAAATGAAAACTTCAGTTGATGACTTTAGCAGCAGAATCCACATTGTAGAAGTTCAGTTCAGTTCAATTCAGTCACTCAGTTGTGTCCAACTCTTTGCGACCCCATGAATCACAGCACACCAGGCCTCCCTGTCCATCACCAACTCCCGGAGTTCACTCAGACTCACGTCCATCTAGTCAGTGATGCCATCCAGCCATCTCTTCTTCTGTCGTCCCCTTCTCTTCCTGCCCCCAATCCCTCCCAGCATCAGGGTCTTTTCCAATGAGTCAACTCTTCACATGAGATGGCCAAAGTATTGGAGTTTCAGCTTTAGCATCAGTCCTTCCAATGAACACCCAGGACTGATCTCCTTTAGGATGGACTGGTTGGATCTCCTTGCAGTCCAATGGACTCTCAAGAGTCTTCTCCAACACCACAGTTCAAAAGCATCCATTCTTTGGCGCTCAGCTTTCTTCACAGTCCAACTCTCGTATCCATACATGACCACTGGAAAAACCATAGGCTTGACTAGATGGACCTTTCTTGGCAAAGTAATATCTCTGCTTTTTAATATGCTATCTAGGTTGGTCATAACTTTCCTTCCAAGGAGTAAGCATCGTTTAATTTCATGGCTGCAATCACAATCTGCAGTGATTTTGGAGCCCCCCAAAATAAAGTCTGACATTGTTTCCAGTTTCCCCATCTATTTCCCATGAAGTGATGGGACCAGATGCCATAATCTTTGTTTTCTGAAACTTGAGCTTTAAACCAACTTTTTCACTCTCCTCTTTCCTTTCATCAAGAGGCTTTTTAGTTCCTCTTCACTTTCTGCCATAAGGGTGGTGTCATCTGCATATCTGAGGTTCTTGATATTTCTCCTGGCCATCTTGATTCCAGTTTGTACTTCTTCCAGCCCAGCTTTTCTCATGAGGTATTCTGCATATAATTTAAATAAGCAGGGTGACAATATATAGCCTTGACGTACTCCTTTTCCTATTTGGGACCAATCTGTTGTTCCATGTCCAGTTCTAACTGTTGCTTCCTGACCTGCATACAGATATCTCAAGAGGCAGGTGAGGTGATCTGGCATTCCATCTCTTTAAAAATTTTCCACAGTTTGTTGTGATCCACATACTCAAAGGCTTTGGCACAGTCAATAAAGCAGAAGTAGATGTTTTTCTGGAACTCTCTTGTTTTTCCACTGATCCAACAGATGTTGGCAATTTGATCTCTGATTTTTCTGCCTTTTCTATATTCAGCTTGAACATCTGGAAGTTCAGAGTTCACATACTGTTGAAGCCTGGCTTGGAGAATTTTGAGCATTACTTTCCTAGTGTGTGAAATGAGTGCAATTGTGCGGTAGTTTGAGCATTCTTTGGCATTGCCTTTCTTTGGGATTGGAATGAAAACTGACCTTTTCCAGTCCTGTGGCCACAAAAAAAACAAAAGGAAAAAGGAATATTGAAAGAGAAATCCAGAGACTCAGTGGCAAAAGAGGGAAATATGAAGCAGACAACCATGTAAGTCCAAGAGGAACAGAGACAGAAAAAAATATTAAAATCATTGCCAAAAATTTCCAAAATTGATAAAATCTACAAAGCCAGAGATTCAAGAAACTCAGTGAAGAAAGTCATGGTTGTGGTTCAGTTGCGTTCAACTCTGCAACTCCATGGAATGCACATGCTAGGCTTCCTGTCCTTCACTGTCTCACCAAGTTTGCTCAGACTCACATCCATTGAGTCGATGGTGCCATCCAACCATCTCATCCTCTGTTGCCCACTTCTCTTCCTGCCCTCAATCTTTCCCAGCATCAGGGTCCTTTCCAATGAGTCAGCTCCTCGCATCAGGTGGCCAGTTTTGGGACTTCACCTTCAGCATCAGTCCTTCCATGTTGGTTAACCATCTTGGTTATCTGGGTCATTATGACCTTTTTTGTGTATTTCTTCTGTGCATTCTTGCCAGCTCTTTTTAATCCCTTTTGCTTCTCTTAGGTCTTTACTGTTTCTGTCCTTTATTGTGCCCATCCTTGTATGAAATGTTCCCTTAAAGAAATAATAGGCTGCACTATTAAAAATAATAAATTTAAAAGGATGAAATTATGGAATAAGTTCTTTGATCAGATGGTAATATATGAAATTTAATTCCAGAAACTTGTCTAGAGAATCTGCAAATGTTTGGAAGTTAAGAATACCCTTTTTAAAAATCTTGTATTAATCATAAGGGAATTCAGAACGAGAGGCACAAAATATCAATATTTGTGGGTTGAAATTATAGCAGAAAGGTAATAACAAAGATGAGCTAAAACAAGTATAATAGAAAACAAACAATAAATAAAAATCAATGAAATGAAAGGCTAAATATTTATAAAGATCAGTAAGATTGGTAAATGCCAGCTAAATCAAGTAAGAAAAACAAAGGAGATTCAATTTACCAACATTACAAATGAATAAGGGGACATTACTAGAAGTAATCCTACAGAACTTAAAATATATTAAGGAACATAAGGAACTTTAGTAATAACTTTTTGCTGCCTAATTTGGAAACACAGGTAAAATGGACAAATTTCCTAAAAGATGCAAATTACCAAAAGTGATTTAAGAAGAAATAGAATATCCAAAGTGTTTCGCTGGTGGCAAGATGGTAAAGAACTGCCTGCAGTGCAGGAAAGCCAGGTTCAGTCCCTGGGTCAGGAAGATCCCCTGGAGAAGGAAATGGCAAACTACTCCAGTATTTTTGCCTGGAAAATTTCACAGACAGAGGAGCCTTGAGGGCTATAGTCCATGGGGTCACGACTATGGTCGTGACAAGAGTCAGACACGACTGAGGGACTTACCCAGAATATCCAAATATGCTTAATTTTTTGTTAAGCTGAATTCGTAAATTCTAAATTTATAAATTTGTAAAAACCTTCCTACAAAAAACTCCAAACCAATGGCTTTACTGCTGAATTCTTTCAAACACATTGGAAAGAAATAACACCAGTTCTGAATTCAATCTTTCAAAATATAAAGAATAAACACTTCAACCTATTCTTTGAGGCCAGCATCATACTGATACCAAAACCAAGAAAGGCTTACAAGGAAAATAATTTACAAAAACTCAGACCAAAACTTCTTTTAAAATGTAAATCAAACAACACAGATTAAAATTTGAATCAAGCAATATGTATTAAAAAGTAAGAAGATACAGTTTCCCTGCTGGCTCAGACAGTAAAGAATCTGCCTACAATGTGGGAGACGTGGGTTCAAACACTTGGTTGGGAAGATCCCCTGGAGAGGGGAATGGCTACCCACTCCAGTAGTTTTGCCTGGGAAATTCTATGGACAGAGGAGTCTGGCAGGCTATAGTCCATGGGGTCACAAAGAGTTGGATACAACTGAGTAGCTAACGCTTTCTTTCAAGCAGAATTTATTCTAAAATTGAAAGTTTATTTTAACATTCAAAATTCAATGTTGCCTCACAATTTTTAAAAAAAATGAACATATAAATGGTGGCAATAAAGTCACTTGCCCAAACTAAAAATCTATCATGATTTAAAATGTAAACAAACTAGGAACAGGCAAGAACTCCTTACCCAAATAAAGAATATCTATCAAAAATTTATTTTTATTTTAACATCATGTTTAAATGGTGCAAGATAAAATGCTTTCAACCAAAGACTGGAAATAAGGCAAAGGTATTTGCTTTATCTACCTCTCGTCAACCTGATAATGGAAATCCAAGGCATAATAATACAAAAAAAAGAAGCCATGTGTATTGAAAAGAAGGAGATAAAACTGTTGGTATTAACTGCCAGCATTATCATGGATATGAAAATTCCTAAAACTTCTGCAAAATGTTTACTGAAACAAATAAGAAAATTTAGTGAGGCCATAGTACAAAAGAACAATATAGAAAAACTGATTGTATTTTACTTACTAGCAATGAAGAACTGGAAAATTAAATTTAAAATTTCTTTTTAAAATAGCATTAAAATCTTAGGGATATATTTAACAAAATATGTTCAAGATCTGTACAATAAAATCTACAAATCTTTGCAATGGAATTAAAGAAGAATTTAATAAATTAAAAGATATATCATGTTTGTAAATGTCAACATATACCATTGTGAGGTAATTATTCTTCAATTTTTCTACAGATCTACATAAAATCCTACTTAAAATTTCTGCTGTAGTAATTGAAAGTCTGGTATAGAATATTAAGCACATGCTGCTGCTGCTAAGTCGCTTCAGTCGTGTCCAACTCTGTGCGACCCCATAGACAGCAGCCCACCAGGCTCCTCCATCCATGAGATTTTCCAGGCAAGAGTACTAGAGTGGGGTGCCATTGCCTTCTCTGATTAACCACATAGGAAAACACTTAAAAATGAAATGTTTAAA
Organism: Budorcas taxicolor; assembly: GCF_023091745.1. Taxonomy (NCBI): domain Eukaryota; kingdom Metazoa; phylum Chordata; class Mammalia; order Artiodactyla; family Bovidae; genus Budorcas; species Budorcas taxicolor. Next base: position 62,442,224 of record NC_068923.1, on the reverse strand, counting down.
AGAGCCACCCAAAAAAGATATCCCAAAATTAAAAAGTGGTAATAGAAGAAATATTAAACCTTCTCTGCTTATTTTAGAAAATAATCAGGTCTCAAAATTAACAGGTGAAATATAATTCAACTTAAGATATTAGAAAAATATTAGATTAACCCTCTGAAGAATTGAAAAAGATGATTAGTAAGCACTTAATATTAACTAAGTACAGAGATCCAACCAGTCCATTCTAAAGGAATTCAGTCCTGAATATTCATTGAAAGGACTGATGCTGAAGCTGAAACTTTAGTTGAGCAACTGAACTGAACTGATAAAAAACAGTTAGCGTGTCCTAACTGGAATTGTCTCCAACAACATTAAAATATATCTCAACCTATGAAGAGACTTATCCTGTTTCAGTGTGAAAAGTGAAAGTGAAAGTGTTAGTCGCTCAGTCATGTGTCCCACTGTTTGCAGCCCCATGGACTGTGTAGCCTGCCAGTCTCTTCCATGGAACTCTCCAGGCAAGAATACTGAAGTGGGTAGCCATTCCCTTCTCCATAGGATCTTCCCAACACAGGGATCAAACCAGGCCTCTGGCATTCTTTGCAAGTGGGTTCTTTACCATCTGAGTCACTAGGAAAGCCCCCTGTGACAGTGTAGGAAAATAACTGTACAAGAATATCAATTATTTCAATATTTAATAATCATTTCAAATTAATTCCGAAGTGCCAACAGATTATTCTTAAGAAACCTAGCAATCTGATTTAAATTATCTGGAAATTTAATTATTTATTTGGAAATTGTTATTTAGAATTTACATTTCCCAAAAGAGTCAAGATACATCTACAAAAGAATAATAAAGGAGTGGCATTTGCCAACCAAGAATTAAGATTAGTTTAAATTATAGGAATTAAAATAATTTGACATTAATTCAGAAATAAAATTAAGCAATGAAAAATTATAAAGAGCCCAGAAACAGAGCCAGACATAAATATACGTGCAGAAGTGGCCTTGTAGACCAGTGGAGAATGGAAAAAAAATATTCAATAGCACATGAAAAATGAAATTAAATTCAAACCATATATAAAAGTCAAGTCAAATCATACAAGTCATATCATAAAAATCTATTCTCAGTGAATTGTGGTTTTCAGTACATTATATCATGATGTAGGTGATATATATAGATAGATAGATAGATATATCTCATTACCATATATAAAAATCAAACTATGTATAAAAAACTACTTGGTGAATTAAAGCCTTGAATGTGAAAGATAATTTCTTAAAATCCATTTTTAAAGCGCTCTTTAAAACAATATAGAACAAGAAAGAATAAATAAGAATACACAAAAGCACAATTCTTGAATCACATCTGCCTTTCATTACGGGATAAGAGAGTTGAGAGGAGCATCGTTCCCACCCTCAAAATTGAAAAGAACTGACTTAACTTAGAATTCAAAACTCTCCGAGAACTCCTTGGACCCTGAAGTCACACACCAACCAATCGCCCCAACCTAAGGACAGACAAACATCTTCAAAGAGAGAGGACAGGCAAGCGCCCATTTACCTGGATGAGATGCAACCAAAGAAGAATTTGCAAGCATAACCAAAAAATCACTGAAAGGTGAGAGAATGCTGATAGATTGAATGAAGCTTAAATGCATTCATCAACTTCAGTGTCTGCATACCCTCAAGAGTCTATTGTGGTGCATACCTAGGGGCAGCAGAACAGCTACTATGGAAGAGAAGCCTGAAATTTCCCTGAGCCTCTTGTCCCCTCTCTTCCCTGTAGAGCAAAAGCCTTAATGTATACGGAAAGAGTAGAAAAACACATTCTTAGGGCAACCCACTCCAGTGTTCTTGCCTGGAGAATCCCAGGGACAGAGGAGCCTGGTGGGCTGCTGTCTATGGGGTCGGACAGAGTCAGACAAGACTGAAGCGACTCAGCAGCAGCAGGGCAACACATGGAGCACAGGTGAATACACATTGAAGCTAAGGGGAAGAAAGGTGGGAAAACAGTCCTACTTCTGGAGGAAAGAAAGGATACACACTGAGTCCACACCCAAAGTTGAAGCAAGGCAGGAGAAGTGCGAAAATCACACGCTCGAGTCCCAAGGATACAGTGTATACAGCTGCTAAGTCGCTTCAGTCGTGTCCGACTCTGTGCGACCCCATGGACGGCAGCCCACCAGGTTCCTCCGTCCATGGGATTTTCCAGGCAAGAGTACTGAAGTGGGTTGCCATTGCCTTCTCCATACAGCTAGCGTTGAGCAAATAATCAAATATATTGCAGATAATGTGAGCCAGTTCTCTCAGTCATCTATGTTGGAAACAGAAAGTGAAAATTGCTCAGTTGTGTCTGACTCTTTGCAACCCCACGGACTATACAGTCCATGGAATTCTCTAGGCCATAATAGTGAGGTGGGTAGCCGTTTCCTTCTCGAAGGGATCTTCCCAACCGACGAATCGAACCCAGGCCTACTTCATTGTGGGCAGATTCTTTACCAGCTGAGCCACAATGTTGGAAAAAGAAATTACAAATAAGATATCAGAGGTGTTACTATGAACATATGGTTTTTAATATATATATACAGACAGAAATGGGTGCAGGGGTATGCCTAAGCTTAAGCCCATGTGTGTACATACATATATTTAGTAGTTTTGGTCTCTTAAGAGGCTCTAGAAGCAATGACATTGCAAAAGCAATGAGCACATCTAGCAACAAGATCTTGACTTCTACATGCCATTCAGTAGTAAAAGGAACACGGACTACATGGTAAATAGTCTGATTCCAGCACTGGGGCAGAGAAAATATGAGATGATGTGGTACCACAAAGTATGGAAGAATTCAAAATGGGATGGGAGCATGTTGAAAGGATATATGAGCAAACTTGAAGTAGTCTCCCAAAACTAAATTTTGGGCGATTAGAGCAACACAGTAAGTGATGATAGTAATGGATTATAATCCATAAATAAAATAACCATAAATCTATAGTGGCATAAATATTTGAAAAAATAAATATACGAAGGAGAAGAGACACATTTTTTTCTACAGTAGAAGTCCAGTTTATAAATGTAAAAGGAATAATGGAAATAAAAATCAGCCTTTGACAAACAACACAGTAATAACTGTTACAGACATAAACTACTGATGGAGATTGAAAACTAACAAGTGAAAATATGATGAGACTATATATCTTACCTCAAAGTATCTTCTTACAAGACACTTAGTAATTGTAAAGGGGAAAATAAGAATTTATTGTGGGTAAAGCTGAGAGATATCATCACATCCAAATTATTAAAGTTAAAAATCATCAGTAATGGGACATACATATATATATATCATGTACATTATGATATTGTGTACTGAAAACCACAAAATATTACTTTTGTGATACTCTTGCCAAAAATGCATAACCTCAATCTAACAGTGAAAAGGCAACAGAAAAATCCAACAGAGAGACATTTTACAGAATAATTGGACAGAATTGTTCAAAATTGTTAAGGTTATAAACAATGCTGAAGAATTGTCTTATATTGGAGGATAATAAAGCTAGCTACAACAGTTAAGTGTAATGTGGACTATTAGGTTGCACTCTGAACAAGAAAAAAAGATAGTAGTGGGACAATTGATTATATATGAATAAGGTGTATAACTAGTTAATACTGTTGCCTTAATGTTAGATTGCTGGCTTGAATAACTACACTACGGTTATGTGAGATTTATTTGGAGAAGCCTGGTGCAGGTATTTGTAAAATCTGCATGCTAGTTTTGCAACTCTTGTAAATCTAAAATTACTTCAAAACAAAAAGCTTTAAAAAAGATGGATAAATTAACTATAACAAATATGACCATATATTTAGCATAGAAATAATAATATAAATATATAATTTTATACTATATATATTCTGATATATAATAAATTAATGAAAAATATTTTCAGATTAAATTATAAAATCTAATTGCAAGGTATTTACAAAGAGATGGGCCTAAATTACATTGATAGAAGCACTGGAGATAAAGGTATAGAACAATATATTTGACAATTACTATTAAAACAAAGTTGTATATATTTACATGCACTTATAAAAATGAGTTAAATGCAAAAGAAATTATTAGGGATACAGAGGGCTACTACTTAACAGGAAACCTCCATCTGAAAGACATAAAACGTATAAATATGTGGTGACCTAAGAATTAAGCACGCATTTTGAAGGATTTACTCAGTAGGATATTAAGTAACCATTAAAATAACTTTTATAATCAGTGTATTAAAATTTTTTAATGTTAACAATATTATAGTCAAAGAGAAACTACTTCATAAATTGAATATAAAATGGGATTACATCCATGTAAAAGTAAAGCTTATGCTAGAAAAATATTAAAAGAAAGGAGAATTCAACTATGAAAGACCTTTTTCTTTTCTTATTTTCTGTATTTTTCAAATTTCATTAGTCACAGAAAATGACACACAAAAGAGCAATTAAAAATACTAGAAAATGCAATCTCTCATCTAATTAGCATTTGACAAGAGACATTCCAAAAATTCAAAAAGAGTGATTGGTATATAGGATATTGAAAATGTGAGAACAGTGATTTGGATGAGTCAAAAAGAAAGTGACTTTCCATTCAAGTCTGTGTTAATGCATACTATTTGATCAATATTCTGACAAAGTATGAGCTCTTGACGAAAACAACCCTACTAAGGTCTGTGTCTATAATTCTCATTTTCTCAGTTAGAAGGGGCTCATTTTGATTCATCTGAGGAATAAATACTTTAGTTGACTTTTGGGGGTAAATACATAGAATCTTGCAGCATTTTCAAATATTGCTTAAGTAAGGCACAACCTGGAAAAGAAAACGACAACTGACTCCAGTGTTCATGTACAGAGGAGCTGGTTAGTTCATGGGGCCACAAAGGGTCAGACATGTCTGAGAAACTGAGCACACATGCACAAGGTACGACCTATCTCTGAGTATCTTCAAATAATAACAGTGAACTTCCTGCCTGAGTGAAACCTCTAGGAGTCCAGTAGCTGTTCTGCCCAAAACCTGACAATTGGAAGGTATTTGATAAATATTCATTGAGTAAGTGAATAAACGGAGGCAAAAAAGATCAAATGCACAAAGTTTAGCTTACTATCTAGGGTACTATTAATAAAATCCACAAGAAAAAAAAGAACACAAGGAAAAGTTTCTGGTGAAAGAGCAACATGCAAAACAAATGGTCATTTTAAAATAAAAAATTCTAATCTTGACTTTATTAAAATTTAACCCTGCCTTTAAAGTTAACAGAAGTCAATAGGTTGACTGTGAGTTATTATTTGAAATCTACACTCAGTTAAAGAAATACTGTTTAAAAATTGGCATATAATTCTAAAATTTGAGAATTTAATTGCTATCATTCCAGAAAATATAAAATATTTTTGTGATTTATTACTGAATGGGAAATTAAATTATTTTATTTCAATGGATTTATAAAGGTTATTTAATAAATGTAATAAATATTGATATCATCTAGTTCCTTAGCCTACCATCAGCCATATCATTCTACATTCAGACAGATGAAAATTTTATCTATTTTTAAGTAAACTCAGGAACAAAGATGTCTCACATTCTTTAAGAAATTACTCTGAGAGTCAATTTGAAGTTCTAGATAGCTTTAGGACTTCTTTCAAATTCTCTATTGCATTAATTTTTAAATGAATTCTATAAAGGTAAAAAACAAGTAGGCTTTATTCTCAAAGATTTTACTTGTTGCTATTCTACATATTTGCTCACTTCCCCCTCAACCTATGCAAAACATTTTCAAAATTTAACTTGTGTTTTGCACCTGGCAAATACAGGCATGCATGGAGAGTGGGAGGAGAATTCAGCTGACAGGATTTAAAATAGAGTTCTCAGTTGTGGAAGATTTTGTTGATGGAGAAAGCTGGAATCTTCCCCTTCTAGTCAGCAAAGCAAATTAGAATGGTGTTGAAATTATATCTATCTTGTCATCTCCCTGGCAGGACATCTCTTGATAGGGCCTTCTGTTCCTCCCATTTCTTGGCAGCCTCTGCCTTTGGGATGTCTGGAAATAATGGAACTTTCAAGACTAAATAATGGAGCCTGGCAGAGCTTCTATAGTTCTTACTTAAAGATCTAAATCATATGTTTACATCAGGTCATTTAAAGTAAACTTGAAGCACTTGAATTGAGGCTTGAAATATAACTGCTCAGCAATAGAATTCAGTTTTGTCAGCTCTCCCTGTGATGGCCATTTCATCTAGAAAACAGGGGATTGCAGGATTTTGTTAAATGTATACTGTTGCTTTTAGGTATACGACATTTCACACTTTAGGTAAGAAAATATAAAATATCTAGACAGATGATTTGGTACCCATCATTGAAAGCAGATGCGTGGTTTTTGACGATGAAGATCTGCCTGTATCTGGTTTTGCTCCATCCTTCACTGACTTGATCTGAGCAGGAGCTCTTGCTGACTTTAGAAAGAACACTACGTCTTTGACTCCAGAACAAACTCCTGTGTGCAATTCCACAGGGCACAGAGCAAAACAGGAATGTGTTTTGTACTTTTCAGTGTCAGTATGATTCATGTAATATTCCTAAATATGTGTTTTCTGAGTGCTCAGCCACTTGAAATTTTTTTATATATCCCTCGATGAGGTCTAGATTTTATTGCTGGTGTTTTTCAGAGTCAACAGATTTAAGTAAGGCCATTTTTGTAAGCACTGGAGGACCTCATTCAAACTTTGCTTTTGTAAGTTCCATTTTAGTCTTGAAAAAATATGACTGTATAAACTGAATCTCAAAAATATGCTGAGTAAAAGAAGTCTTACACAAAATAGTACATATGAGTCCATGTAGAGGAAGTTCTAGAAGAAGTTAAACTAATCAGTGGCAAAGTAGACGGATCCCTCAGTTTCTGCAGGGGATGAGTTCCAGGACCTTTGCAGATACCAAAATCATGGGATGATCAAATCCTTTGTGTAAAATGGTGTGGTATTTGCAGGTAACCCCTGCACATCCTCCCATAATCATATCTACTAATGCAATGTAAAATGCTATGAAATAGTTGTCAGTACAATTTAAATAGTTGCCAGCACATGGTAAACTTAAGTTTTGGCTTTTAGAACTTTCTGGAATGTTATATATATATTCAATCCACAAGAAAATGTTTGAATCTGTGGATTCAGAACCTATGAAAATGAAGGGCCAACTGTATTCATAAAGCTTTATGACTGAGAATGAGATGCTTATTTTAATTTACTTCAGATGTCTTCATTTGCAAATTCACCTGAACTAATCACTGATACTCAAAAAGGATGTCTATTGGCAGATAAAATTTCTCAGCTAAGAGGTAATGAGCAAGGCAACTTTTAATTTAAAAATATTTCAACATTTTTATCATAATAAAATGCACTTAAAAGCTACCATTGTAATCATTTTAATGTATATAATTTAAGAGCATTAAGTATCACAATGACTATCACAGTGAATATCACAATGTTGAGCAAACATCACCAGCATCTAGTTGTGGAACTTTTTCAGTAGCCCAAAGGGAAATCTTATACCCTGTGAACCAGTCACTCTCCATATTAATACTTTTTAATGCATCTTTTTTCTTATTCACTTATTTATTAAATGACCGTGTTTCACGTGCCTCCTATATCCTGGCACTGGGTCAGGTGGGCAGATACAGCACCTTCCCAGAGGGACCCACAGATCCCCCCTTTGTGTCCTGGCACTGGGTCAGGTGGGCAGATACAGCACCTTCCCAGAGGGACCCACAGATCCCCACTTTGGAATGGCTCCCCCTCGACCCTGCCCCACGTGTGTGTCCAACTCTTGGACTTTAGCCTGCCAGGCTCCTCTGTCCATGGGATTTTCCATGTGATCCTGGAGTGGCTTGCCATTATTTTCTCCAGGAGATCTTCCTGACTCAGGAATTGTACCCACGTCTCCTGCATCTCCTGCATTGGCAGATGGATTCTTCACCACTGTGCCACCATGGAAGCCCTGCTCCAAGGGAAGACAGTAAACAAAAAGGATAGAAAAAGAGAGATAAGAAGCTAGTATTTCCAAAGAATAGCTTTGGAAAACATATAACTGCAATATTTGTTTTCTAGCAACTCTTTTTTTTAAAATATTCTTCCTTTAGAAGGTGAATTTCAGAAACACAGACTTTCATTGCAAAATGAAAGGACCTTGAAGTGTTTTGACACATTATTTAGTGGCATCAGCAAAGGAAAGGGAATCAGAAACTTTTGATTCTATTCCTGTATACTGGTGGCTTCCTGTGTGGGTTTAGGCAAATCACTTACTGTTTGCTGTGTAACTTATTGGGGTGTTCTTTCTCAGAATGAGTAAAACAGTTCAATCTCCTGAATTGGAAGGGATGTACAGAATATACATGGTGGAATTTTATGCAACGAGGGTAATAACCTACTTTCTGAATGACGAAGAGGCTCAGTCTTTCTCAGTGTGACCTTTTTGCCTGGCCTCATCGGCATCCATGCAAATAATGTTAAAAGAGCAGTATTTGAGAAGTACTGATCATAATCACACACCAGAAAAGATTCTACACATATTTTTCACTAGCAAGAGAATGGTCACATTGTCAGGCACATTCATTCACATGGAAACAGTCAACATCTACACACACACACACACACACACACACACACACATTTTCCTCAGATTTCCCAGTTCAATCCCAACTTCAAATATCATGTCTCTTTGGCAAATTAAGCATCACAAATGTTTCTTTCTCTGTGGTATTCATGCTCATACCCTCTCCTTATGCTCTCATATACTCATATTTCTAGATCACCACAGTTTCTTTACCATAAAATTTGGCAACATACCAAGGAATTAAATTTTGAGTTAAAATTTCATAGTATCTTGATTCTGAATATCTGATGTTAATATTTATCCTAACGACAATATTTCATATTATTGCAATAATACACAGTGGAAAACAGATTAACATTTTTATTGCAGCATATTTTAATAGGAAAATAAAAAACAAAAATGGCTAATAACATAATAATCTGATATATCCATATAATCTATGATACATCCATATAACTAAAAACCAAATAAGGTAGAGCTCATACTTGCTAATATAGAATGATCACAATACTATATGGTTTTGTTGTTGTTTTAGTTGCTAAGTCATGTCCAACTCTTCTGCAACCCCATGGGTTGTAGCCTGCCAAGCTCTTCTGTCGATAGAATTTCCCAGGCAAGAATACTGGAGTGGTTGCCATTTGGTTCAACCAGGGTTGCCAGAATACTGGTTCTCCAGTATTTCCTGGCAATACTGCTTGCTATTTCCTTCTCTAAGGGATCTGCCTGACCCAGGATTAAACTCGTGTCTCCTGTAATGGCAGGTGGATTCTTTACCACTGAGCCACCAGGGAAGCCTGTACCATATGGTTATGAAGATCATTTATTAAATCATCAAACAATTATTGAGCACTTACTATATCCTAAGTATTTTTCTAAGTACTGGGGTTTGGGTAAGCAAAATTCCTATCCCTAGTCCATTCCAGAATGAAGAGGAAGATCCAAAATATGGGTAAGAAGGGTTAACATCTACACAGGCTTAGGGTGCTATGAATCAAATCCTCTCTGATAAGGTACATCAGATAAGGGATGTGGAAGCAGTGATAAAATAGCTCTGTGGACTTAAGAAGAAAGAGTATTCTGGGAAGATGAAATGCCAGCATGTAGATTTGAGGGAATTATACCTGGCACATTTCAGGATAGCAAGGAAGCTGGCTGATTGAGTAAATGTGGGGCATAAATAACAGCAATGGTACTTACTCTAAGAATTTGTCTTTAATGCTGGGTGACATGGGCTAAAACCAAGAGGATGGTAAAATCCATCTTATGTTAAAAGACCATTCTGCCTGTTGTGAGGAGAATAGAGTCCGGATGCAAAAATAGAAGCAAGGAGACAAATTAGAAGGCAATTGCAATAATTCACAAGAGATGATGTGGCTTGGGATAAAATGATGACACAAGAGGATTAGAAGGATTATAAGATTCTGCCTATATTTTAAAGTACCATATCCAGTGGGAGAAAAGTGGGGGGAAAAAAAGATAATAAATATTATATGCAGTAAAATATCATTTGTGTAACAGAGGAGAAATTTAAAAAAAAAAAAAACCTCTTTTTAAAACAATATATTTATTCATTTGGCTACACCAGGTCTTACTTTTGGCATGTGGGATCTTTAGTTGCAGCATGTGAGCTCTCAATTGTGGTATGTGGGATATAGTTTCCTGAACGTTAAAGTCACTCAGTCATGTCCAACTCTTTGCAACTCCACGGACTATACAGTCCATGGAATTCTCCAGGCCAGAATACTGGAGTAGGTAGCCTATCCCTTCTCCAAGGGATCTTCCTGACTCAGGAATTGAACTGGGGTCTCCCGTATTGCAGGTGGATTCTTTACCAACTGAGCTATCAGGGAAGCCTCTAGTTCCCTGATCAGGAATCAAACCCAGTCCCCCTGCATTGAGAGAGCTTGGAGATTTAGCCACTGGACCAGCAGAGAAGCCCCAGAATAGAAAACTCTTGACTGTCACTATTTCTGGGCTCTGGCTGGCTCTGAGGAAAAGGAGATATTTAATTTTACTTTATATTGTTATATAAAATTTTATTTCTTTGCCATTATATTAATAACTTTTAATGACCAACAATAAACAAACTAGAAAATGTGGCTTTTGACTATACATATTGCAAAAACAAATGATTTCAAAACTACTTTGAACTATATGATAGAACACTGAAGGAATATATTCAAATTAGAAGCACACAAATTTTTCAGTGAAAGAAAAGCATGCATTCAGGTGACGAAGAACTGTATCATAAATTATCTAATTTGGGAGCTTCCTTGTGATCCACTGGTTAAGACTCCCCACTTCCAGTTCAGAGGGTGTGGGTTCCATCCCTGATCAAGGAACTAAGATTCCGCATGCTGTGAGGCAAGGGAAAGTTAAAAAAAAAAAAAAGAAAATTTGAAAAATGATCTAATTGGATCCTCCCAACAACACAACTAGCTCTCCAAAATGTTGTCATTAGAACTTTAATTCCTTCACTCAATTATTGGACATTTTATGAGATGCCAGGAGTTAACACTGGGGGAAAAATAAGATAAGAACACAAGACAAATGTAACAAGCTCAATGTAAGCATACATTGTTCAAGGTATCACTGCTTTAAAAAAAAAAATGAAACACAAAAGTTAAATTGAATCACATGAACAGGAGTAAAAGTAACAACTCAGAAACAACTGGTCTACTGTATTCAGCATTTAAAATCCCTACGAGACGATTGTGTCCAGTTTGGGGCTCTGAACTACAGACAGATATGAAATCTTGGAGACTTTTCACAGGAGAACCACAAAGACAATTAAAGGATTAGGAAGTAATACTTAAAAGAAAAGGCTACAGAAAATGGATTATTTCGCGTGCAAGGAGGATGTGAATGGTGGTTTAATATTGACCTTTAGAGTAGCCAAGTATTTTAAAGATGCTGACTAACTATTCTCTACCTTAAATGGGAAGAGAAAATGAGAAAATGGTTTAAAGCTGCAAAGGAAAGTTTGACAGCAAAGTGAAGGTTGTTAGGTACTGGTATGAAGGCACGGCTTTTCTTCCTTGTGGGGGCTTGGTTTTTAAAATGAGGATCAATTTCCATCTGCCTAAATGACTTCCCAAATCCCCTTCATCCTTCTGATTCTCTCTCTGGAGAAAGAGATTCCTTGACCTGGCTTAGCAATCCATTCCTATGCCAAATAGCCTTCAAGGTCAGGAAGCTCTCTAATATAATTCACCTAAATAGATCCGGCTTCAACTTGAATCCATTTCCTCTTTCTCTGGCCTCAGTGGAGAGAAAGAAACATTTGTCATGGAACTCCATTTCAGAACATTTCAAATAACTCAAGACAGTAATTTTGTGCTCTTGCCTTCCTTTCTCCATGCTAAATGATTTCAACTCGCTCAATATTTCACAAATTTTGCCCACCTTTTAATCTAGTTCATTATGGCATCAATCATAGCACCACAATTTACAGCAGCGAATTGACGAGGAACTCTTCTGGAAACTCTCTGTTCTTCACATCATTTCTATGCAAAGGGACAAGCTTGGATTAAGGATCAGCACCTCTAGTCCCAAATGATATCAAGAGATGCATAAAAGCATCATGTTTTCATGCCTTGAAAGTGGAATGATCTATTTGGCTGAACATTCAACTTCAATAATCCACATCTGTGAGGTCAGATCCTGTATTGGATTGTCTCTTCCATTTCCTAAAACTTAAATGTTTGTGGTTCCTGGGTATATTAGTCAAAGATCTTTTTTTGCTGAAGATGCCAAAAACCCAATTTGAACTAGCTTAGAACAAAAAGGGAATTGATGTAACCAAGCCACAGAGGCAGGGGTACAGCTGAGCCTCAGCAATTAGGCTACAAAATCAAGCACGATCAAGACTTTTTCCTCTTGGTCTCTTGACTGTGCTTCTTTTTGCAATTCGGCTTCAATCTTTCCTCCTACTAACCCAATTTAGGAGATTTTAACTCTTTAAGTGTCTGTTAAATTTGCGCCCTCCTCTCTATTCTTAATTCAATAACTACCAATCTGTTCCTAATTATTTCTCACAAAGATTAATGCAGATTCCTATTAAGAGATTCCCCTATCCTCACCCCCTTCGCTTTTAATCAATTTTAAGTTGCATCGTGGCAGTTCTGTGGTCATAAAAAAACCCACATCTCTTACTCTTTGCTTAGAGGAAAAAAAATCTGAATTTCTACAACTCAAAAGCTTTAATGATAGGCATATTTCTGATCTCTGTAGCTTGAATATATCCTTACAATTGAACCATTCTGAACTACTTCCATTTTCCTTGCAGAAGCCACACTTCTCTTAAATACCCATGCCTATTAGAGATAGCACTTCAGTCTGCATACTCCTCTCTGCTTTGTCTACCAGGTGATGTTTTTTTTTTTCACATCATCCTTTAAGGATGAACTCAAGTTGGATATCTTGTTTTAATGCCTCTAGTCAGAGTTAATCACTCTTGTGGAAGGGGTTGTGTTGCAGTGGAATAATAAACACTGTTACAGAGTTCATTTTCCAATTGTTTATTATTTAATGATCCCTGCTAAAGTATAAACTTTTTTTTTTAATATTCTAGCCCTACTTAGTTCTTCACTTTTAAAATGAGATGATAACATTATCTACTCTATGGGCTTGTTGTGAGAACTACATAATCAACATTTTTATAAAACATGAAAAATAAAATGTCTGGCATGGAAAACACCTAATGAATGTTAGTTGTCATTGTTATTTGTTATGTTTATTTCATTGCTCCTGATTCGCTGTAATACTCAATAAATGTTGGATGAATAAAGAAATTATTCAATCCTTGTAATATGAAACAAGAGAATGACTATATCTGGTGACATCTAAATCTCCAATAACACTACTTCTTAATCTTCATCATTTCCCTGAAGATTTTTGATGCCAGTTGAAACTTGGTCATAACCAGAATTTGTTATTAACAGAGAGATATTGAGCAACATGTGAAAATAGAGACGGTGGTGCCACTTGGATGTGCCTTGGCATGGCACAGAGCCCTTCAGTTACACCTGCACCAGATATAAGAGTCCAGATGGCTCATAGCAAGACCCTCCACAGGATCCTATCTCCCTTAAAAGAATATCTTCTTCTGCTAATAGCAATATACACTGTAAAGAAAAACTGACATTCTTACTACGTAGGCTGCTGCTGCTGCTGCTGCTGCTAAGTCACTTCAGTCCTGTCCGACTCTGTGCGACCCCATAGACAGCAGCCCAGCAGGCTCCTCCGTCCCTGGGATTCTGCCAGCAAGAACACTGGAGTGGGTTGCCATTTCCTTCTCCAGTGCATGAAAGTGAAAAGTGAAAGTGAGTCGCTCAGTCGTGTCTGACTCTTCACGACCCCATGGATTGCAGCCCACCAGGCTCCTCCATCCATGGGATTTTCCAGGCAAGAGTGCTGGAGTGGGGTGCCGTTGCCTTCTCCGGTCCTTCTGCATATTTTGTAAGCAAGTGTCAGCATCTTGCAGAGAAGGGTAATCTTCCCATAGTGTTGATAAAATGGAATGGGGAAGACTTGGAGAAAGAGGAGAGGGGCTAGGCAACCACATCTCCTCTTTCCCCAAGTCTTCCCCATTCCATTTGATCAACACTATGGGAAGATTACCCTTTGTGATGAAGCATATACCAGTCTTGTGGTACTAAAGCGTCAAGTGGAGCTACATAACTAATAATAATCCCAGGGGATGTCTTATCATTCTCAAATTACAAACCAAGAAACTAAAAAACCAAACTAAGACCTTTCCACGTTATCGTGTTACTTCTCCAAAATCTACTTTTAAGAGAACAAAGGAACAAGATAGGAAATACAGATGGGATTCATCTTGTGTGTTTATCCTCTTTTGAAATCAGAGAGATGGACTAAGAAAACATTTAAAATGCCTTTGAAAAGAAGTAAATAAAAGAGAGAGAGAAAGACAGAGACAGAGAATGTAGTTAGTACTTGCCAAGAAAGAGCAATAAAATGCAGTCTTGAGAATAAAGGTGATGTGACTTGGGCTCTTACTGTTCCTACCTAGATTCCAGACCTTTCTGTTGATCCTCTAGTATAAGCCATAAAATTTGGCATCAGATAGGTTGGTCTTACCTGTTAATGGCTGTATCAGTTTGTGCAAATGCATGTGTGTGTGTGTGTGAGAGAGAGAGAGAGAGAGAGAGAGAGAAAGAAATGTGTGTGTATATGTAGTTCCTCCCCATGCTCATAAATTTTCAAGATCTATCTATTTCATCACCAAGAAGAGAGGAAATAGCGATATATATACATTGTAAATCTTGTGGCTTGTGTACTGGAAAATATCTGAAAGATAATCTAGCCTCATGTCCTCATTTTACAGAGTCAAAGTACTTAGAAAACTAATCTTACCAGTAGAAATGTGTCTATGCCTTGTTTCCTTCCACTAAAAGAATTTCAGAAAACTCTGCTTCCCTCCCAAACGTGATTAGGAATAAAAGAATTCAGCTGGACATAGCATAATTCTTTAATTTACATATATTCATACACCTTATGTAAGAGCGAGGTATCACAAGGTAAATGGCAAGTGAGACCAAGGTCTGTTCCCATTGCTTTCCTCACTAATAAGGAGAACTACCACAGCTTGTAACAGAATCATAGTGGTGGATCAATTTTTGAAAGGATCGAATGCCTGAGGCACAAAATGAGTAACAAGATGAGGCTCTGCTCTGTCCTTTTTCTCCCTTATAATAGCTTTGAACTTAATGCACTATTGCTGGTGGTCTACTACCTATTGGGCCACCATTTGTCACATGTTAATTACTACCGGGCTTCTAAAGTAGGAAGCTGAAACAAATACTTCTGCCCTGGTATCTTTTTATCCTATGAGGCTTTTGCTTCTTTTTACTTTAGGAAGTTGATTTCCATAGTTACTGAGGGAAAATAATAACCACTATATAATGGGTTTCTCAACAGAAGGCTTGACTTGATCACAGAAATATGACTTACTTATAGAAATGTCTCCTTGATCTTAAAATTGCCAATCATTTCCAACAGCCAAACCTCTAACAGGCTTTCAAGAAGAGTGGAAAATTTTGGTGTTTACCCAACATAGGCCTCTAAAAATTCTTTTAAAAATTCAAGAAACTATTTACTTTAGTTCCAACCAAATTAGATAACTATATATGCATGTGTGTGTATCTTATTATAAGTGAATTTCTTGACTTTTTTTTTTTTCCTTTCTTCTTTTTTAGTGTCTTGTTAGAAAAAAATACTGGTTTTGAAATGAGGTGATGCGGGTTTGAGTCACAACTGAGACCATAGCTAACTTTGTGCCTTAGGAAAAGCATTTAACCTTTTTGTCTACAAAATGAAGTGCAGTTCAACCAGGAGGCCTGTAAAGTTCTTCATAATAGGTATTTCACTTTCAGGTTGGAGTATCAATCTTTTCTGAAGACCACACTCTAAGTTGATCTCGAGGAATCCTTCAGGACCTATAGTCACTCACGCCATCCCCCAAAAATGGTAACACACAATAGTTGTTAATCGTAATTATTCCCTGAACTTCTTTCAGAGTAGCTGCAATCAGCATAATAAAGGCACAGAGGTGAAGCAAAAGAGATTTTAGGTTACCTTCAGAAAAATAGGAGGTGTGATACTCTGTCCTTCATCAAAGGCAAGGATGACATTCCTCTACAGATGAGCCTTACTACAACCCTGTTCTGAGAGAACGTGCTGGAAATGAGCCTGTGGAAGCCTCATGGGACACTAAACAATGGCACAACCTCATTAGGTTATATGTCATAATCTGTGCTATGAGAGAATGGAAAAGTAAAATCTTCAGCTCGGGCAGCAGGGTAATACAGCAGCAGCTTCAGCCTTTCCTCCTCTGATGGCCAACCCATGTCCACCCACGACCTCCACGGGGTACTGCTGAGTCTGAGGCAGAGGTAGACAAGGCCACCTGAAAGAAGAGGGCAGAGACAGGACCAGCAATGAGGCAGGGCTACACCAGACTGAGGCCTCTCCCAAGCCTGTTCTGTTCTTTGGCTTCATTTTGTGTTGTGTTTTGTTTTTCATCACTTCCCACCACAGAAAAGATAGAAGATTTACTGACTTTGCTTCTGATCAATTTATTTTTGATTTAGAAAATCCACTCTCTTTTCCAAACTTTTATTTTATGGCCCTCTCCTCAGATTCCCTTAATCCTTCAATAATGTCTCACTCTCAACCACATAAACAAAACAGCATTTTATTCCTCATTCTCCCCTCATAAATGAGCAGATTCCAATTTATGTCTGAATAGCAAGCCTTAGCTCTTTACTTTCATGCAAACTGTGCTTAGCAAACAGTCTTTCCAAACCTTGATTTTGTTGCTGAAAGCTCAGCCTCTATGCTCCGGTGCTGAATCAAATCTCAAAGCTGAGTTTTTGGTGTGGTAGAAAAGAAGAGCTTTATTGGCAAAGGAAGACACAGCAGGCTCCTGCCCTCAAAAACTTTATGTCCCAATGGCAGGAGAGTTTAGTGAAGGAATTTATGGTAATGGTTCTAGGGTGGGGTTGCTGATAAGATCAGGGTTGTATAGGGCCTGCCCTCCTTTGATAGTTCAGTCCCTGGATCTGGAAGATCCCCTGGAGAAGGAAATGGCAACCCACTCCAGTATTCTTGCCTGGAGAAACCCATGGACAGAGGAGCCTGGTAAGCTACAGTCCATGGCATCGCAAACAGTTGGACACGACTGAGTGACTTCACTTTCACTTCCTTTGATAGTGCCTTAGCCACTAAGTCCTGTCTAACTCTTTCGACCCCATGAACTATAACACACCAGGCTCATCTGTCCATGAAATTCCCCAGGCAAGAATACTGGAGTGTGTTACCATTTCCATCTCAGGTAATCTTCTTGATGAGCTTTCGGATTCCTTTAGTCTGGCCCCAGGTGGTGTTGGAGAAGACTCTTGAGGGTCCCTTGCACAGTAAGGAGATCAAACCAGTCAATCCTAAAGGAAATCAATCCTGAATATTCATTAGAAGGACTGATGCTGAAATTGAAGTTCCAATACTTTGGCCACTAGATGGGAAGAGCTGACTGATTAGAAAAGACCCTGATGCTGGGAACGATTGAAGGCAGGAGGAGAAGGGGACGACAGAGGATGAGATGGTTGGATGGCATAACTGACTCAATGGACATGAATTTGAACAAGCTCCAGGAGATGGTGATGAACAAGGAAACGTGGCATGCTGCAGCCCATGAGGTTGCAATGAGTCAGACACAACTGGGCAACTGAACAACAACAAGGTGGTCTTCTCCAGCAAGAAGAATACTTCTGTTCGCTGGGTTTTAATTCTATAAAGGGCTTAAAGAAATCACTATGTATATTCCTTGAGATGGAACTAGGGCCCTGCCCCAAGGTTATACTAGTGTTTCCTGCCTGCCCCTCCCATGTCTTTACATCTTTTCCCTTTCCCTAATTAGCAACTATTCAAATCTGCCCTTTGGAACTCAGGGAAGATCATGGAGGCTGGAAGGGGACAAAAAGGTTTCTGTGCCCAGAAGACCCACAGAGTCCTGATCTGTTTCTATTTCACAGAATAAGGCAATACAATCTTGAAATACAGCTTTCACAGAAGATGGTGTTAAATCCATCCTCTGAACCCAACAGTCTTCAGGTCACAAGGAGGAAGTTCAGCCAGCCATCAACCTCTCTGAGTGAAAGACAAATTTCTACTTTAGAGAATTCAATGAGTATTTATTTGATTCAACACAGATCCTGACACATAGTCAAGATTTTTTAAATGATATTTAGTTTTTAATGTTCTCACTACTGTTACAATACATGAAATTAAATAAACCAATAAATCAAAATTAAATGATGAAAATTATAAGAAGGCATGTTCCTCATGGTCAACAAAAGAGTCTGAAATGCAATACTTGGATGCAATCTCAAAAATGACAGAATGATCTCTGTTCATTTCCAAGGCAAACCATTCAATATCACAGTAATCCAAGTCTATGCCCCAACCAGTAATGCTGAAGAAGCTGAAATTGAATGGTTCTATGAAGACCTACAAGACCTTTTAGAACTAACACCCAAAAAAGATGTCCTTTATCATTATAGGGGACTAGAATGCAAAAGTAGGAAGTCAAGAAACACCTGGAGTAACAGACAAATTTGGCCTTGGAATATGGAATGAAGCAGGGCAAAGACTAATAGAGTTTTGCCAGTAAAAGGCACTGGTGATAGCAAACACCCTCTTCAAACAACACAAGAGAAGACTCTACGCATGGACATCACCAGATGGTCAACATCAAAATCAGGTTGATTATATTCTTTGCAGCCAAAGATGGAGAAGCTCTATGCAGTCAACAAAAACAAGACCAGGAGCTGACTGTGGCTCAGATCATGAACTCCTTATTGCCAAATTCAGACTTAAATTGAAGAAAGTAGGGAAAACCACTAGACCATTCAGATATGACCTAAATCAAATCCCTTATGATTATACAGTGGGAGTGAGAAATAGATTTAAGGGACTAGATCTGATAGATAGAGTGCCTGATGAACTATGGAATGAGCTTCATGACATTGTACAGGAGATAGTGATCAAGCCTATCCCCATGGAAAAGAAAGGCAAAAAAGCAAAATGGCTGTCTGGGGAGGCCTTACAAATAGCTGTGAAAAGAAGAGAAGCAAAAAGCAAAGGAGAAAAGGAAAGATATAAGCATCTGAATGCAGAGTTCCAAAAATAGCAAGAAGAGCTAAGAAAGCCTTCCTCAGCAATCAATGCAAAGAAATAAAGAAAAAGAACAGAATGGGAAAGACTAGAGATCTCTTCAAGAATATTAGAGACACCAAGGGAACATTTCATGCAAAGATGGGCTCGATAAAGGACAGAAATGATATGGACCTAACAGTAGCAGAAGACATTAAGAGTTGGCAATAATACATAGAAGAACTGTACAAAAAAAATCTTCACAACCAAGATAATCACAATGGTATGATCACTCACCTAGAGCCAGACATCCTGGAATGTGAAGTCAAGTGGGCCTTAAGAAAGCATCACTACGAACAAAGCTAGTGGAGGTGATGGAATTCCAGTTGAGCTGTTTCAAATCCTGAAAGATGATGCTATGCAAGTGCTGCACTCAATATGCCAGCAAATTTGGAAAACTCAGCAGTGGCCACGGACTGGAAAAAGTCAGTTTTCATTCCAATCCCAAAGAAAGGCAATGCCAAAGAATGCTCAAACTACTGCACAACTGCACTCATCTCACACGCTAGTAAAGTAATGCTCAAAATTCTCCAAGACAGGCTTCACCAATACGTAAACCGTGAACTTCCAGATGTTCAAGCTGGTTTTAGAAAAGGCAGAGGAACCAGAGATCAAATTGCCAACATCCACTGGATCATGGAAAAAGCAAGAGAGTTCCAGAAAAACATCTATTTCTGCTCTATTGACTATGCCAAAGCCTTTGACTGTGTGGATCACAAGAAACTGTGGAAAATTCTGAAAGAGATGGGAATACCAGACCACCTGACCTGCCAGTTGAGAAATCTGTATGCAGGTCAGGAAGCAACAGTTAGAACTGGACATGGAACAACAGACTGGTTCCAAATAGGAAAAGGAGTATGTCAAGGCTGTATATTGTCACCCTGTTTATTTAACTTCTATGCAGAGTACATCATGAGAAACGCTGGACTGGAAGAAACACAAGCTGGAATCAAGATTGCCAGGAGAAATATCAAGAACCTCGATATGCAGATGACACCACCCTTATGGCAGAAAGTGAAGAGGAACTAAAAAGCCTCTTGATGAAAGTGAAAGTGAAGAGTGAAAAAGTTGGCTTAAAGCTCAACATTCAGAAAATGAAGATCATGGCATCTGGTCCCACCACTTCATGGGAAATAGATGGAGAAACAGTGGAAACAGTGTCAGACTTTATTTTTTTGGGCTCCACTGCAGATGGTGACTGCAGCCATGAAATTAAAAGATGCTTACTCCTTGGAAGGAAAGTTATGACCAACCTAGGTAGCATACTCAAAAGCAGAGACATTACTTTGCCAACAAAGGTCCGTCTAGTCAAGGCTATGGTTTTTCCTGTGGTCATAAATGGATGTGAGCATTGGACTGTGAAGAAAGCTGAACACTGAAGAATTGATGCTTTTGAACTGTGGTGTTGGAGAAGACTCTTGAGAGTCCCTTGGACTGCAAGGAGATCCAACCAGTCCATTCTGAAAGAGATCAGCCCTGGGATTTCTTTGGAGGGAATGATGCTAAAGCTGAAACTCCAATACTTTGGCCACCTCATGTGAAGAGTTGACTCACTGAAAAGACTCTGATGCTGGGAGGGATTGGGGGCAGGAGGAGAAGGGGACGACAGAGGATGAGATGGCTGGATGGCATCACTGAGTCGATGGACGTGAGTCTGAGTGAACTCCGGGAGTTGGTGATGGACAGGGAGGCCTGGCATGCTGCAGTTCATGGGGTCGCAAAGAGTCGGACACAACTGAGCGACTGAACTGAACTGATAGTCATTATCCTCAAAGAATTTGCAATTGTTAAGTGGTTAGAATAGTAAAAAGAAGCCCAGAACAGTGGTGGCTTAAAGACAAAAAAGGGTAAAAGCCTGACAAAATAGAACAAAGAAAGGTCTGAGGACCTCATGAGAACCTCAGGTAAAACAAACAGCCCTCCTGGCTAGCCCAGTTTACATGGCAGTCTCAGGGAGAGGAGAAAAATCACATAAAAAGAGGAGCTATAATTGGACCTCTGGATTCTCTTCTCTTCGAGTCTTACAGGTTGGCCCCACTCATACCACAAGCATGTGTTTTCCTTTGTTTGCCAAATAAAACTGAGCTGTAACATTGGTCCATCCCTCACTTCAAATTTTTGCTGCATCAAAACAGAACCGAGGAAATTTCAAACTCCCCCAATACAATCAGGTTATGATAATACAAGAAAGGAAAAGTACTTTTTTCTTGTCATCTGAAATAAAAACACAACATGAGAGTTGTGAATTTCAGTTTTATCTGGGGACTATGGCACTCATCTCACAGGCTAGCAAAATAATGCTCAAAATTCTCCAAGCCAGGCTTCAACAGTACATGAGCCATGAACTTCCAGATGCTCAAGCTGGATTTAGAAAAGGCAGAGGAACCAGAGATCAAATTGCCAACATCCACTGGATCATCAAAAAAGCAAGAGAGCTCCAGAAAAACATCTACTTCTGCTTTATTGACTGTGCCAAAGCCTTTGACTGTGTGATTCACAACAAACTGGAAAATTATTTAAGAAATGGGAATACCAGACCATCTGACCTGTCTCCTGAGAAATCTGTATGCAAGTCAAGAAGCAACAGTTAGAATAGGACATGGAACCACAGACTGGTTCAAATCAGGAAAGGAGTATGTCAGGGCTATAGATCGTCACCCTGTTTATTTAACTTACATGCAGAGTATATCATGAGAAACGCTGGGCTGGAAGAAGCACAAGCTGGAATCAAGATTGCCGGGAGAAATATCAAGAACTTCAGATATGCAGATGACACCACCCTTACGGCAGAAAGTGAAGAAGAACTAAGGAGCCTCTTGATGAAAGTGAAAGAGGAGAGTAAAATGTTGGCTTAAAGCTCAACATTCAGAAAATGAAGATCATGGCATCTGGTCCCATCACTTCATGGCAAATAGATGGGGAAACCTTGGAAACAGTGACAAGCTTTATTTCTGGGGGCTCCAAAATCACTGCAGATGGTGACTGGAGCCATGAAATTAAAAGATGCTTGCTCCTTAGAAGAAAAGTTATGACCAACATAGACAGCATATTGAAAAGCAGAGACATTACTTTACTAGCAAAGGTCTGTCTTGTCAAAGCTATAGTTTTTTCCAGTAGTCATGTATGGATGTGAGAGTTGGACTATAAAGAAAGCTGATCTTTATAGAATTGATGCTTTTGAACTGTGGTGTTAAAGAAGACTCTTGAGCATCCCTTGGACTGCAAGGAGATGCAACCAGTCCATCCTAAAGGAGATCAGTTCTGAGTGTTCGTTGGAAGGACTGCTGCTGAAGCTGAAACTCCAATACTTTGGCCACCTAATACAAAGAACTGACTCATTTGAAAAGACCCTGTTGCTGGGAAAGATTGAAGGTGGGAGGAGAAGGGGACGACAGTGGATGAGGTGGTTGGATCCCATCACTGATTCAATGAACATGTGTTTGAGTAAACTCTGGGAGTTGGTGATGGACCGGAAGGCCTGGTGTCCTGCAGTCCTTGCGGTCACAAAGAGTTGGACATGACTGAGCGACTGAACTGAACTGACTGAGGACTACAGTCCAGGAGACAGCATTTCAGTTATCTCTGAGGAACCTCTCTGAAGTATAAGAGGAGAGATCAGTATATATGTGATTTTGGAGAAAGGGGGCTTCCCTGGTGTCTAAGAAGGTAAAGAATCTACCTGTAATGTGGGAGACCCAGGCTCGATCCCTGGGTAGGGACAATTCTCCTGGACTAGGAAATCACAACCCGCTCCAGTATTCTCAGTATTCTCCAGAATTCCATGGACAGAGGAGCATGGCAGGTTACAGTTCATGGTATTACAAAGAGTCAGACATGTCTGAGTGCCTAACACACTTGGAGAAAGCGTATATGCAGTCAAGCACACCTCTCAGTAAAATGTTGTTGCTAGTCATGAGGAACAGACGTCTTAACAGTTTTAGTGTTTTTCAAAGTATGGGAAGATGCAAGAATTGAAGTTCATAAAATTTTCTCCTGAAAAGAGTTACTTGAAAACCTGTTTTGCTACTTTTCCCACAGCACAGAGTGCTTCATTCCTGATCTCCACCCTGAGTTCCTTTCAGGGTATGTTGAAGCCAGCAAGTACAGGGCTAATGGCTCAATCCTCCTAGGACCAGATGGTAAGTGACAGTCTTAGTTGGCACTCTCCATCCTTCTAGGTTCTTCCTGAGACCTTTAGATAGCAAAAGAGAAAATAACAGAAGAAAAACAGACCAAAGTTTAATATCATGTATAGCTCCTGTATGCATGGAAGATACCCATGAAAACTCAGTACTTCCCCCAAATGGCCCAAGTCACCACCTGAAATACCATCTCCAGGTAAAGACAAAAAAAAAAAGTTGGGAGGGAAGATCCAGTTGTGGAAAGATATCAAGCAAAGCACAGTAAACAATTATCAATTTTTTATGCAGATTTAAGTCAGTTGCTTTCTCCATTGATAAGAGTTTCTAGAGATACAGTCATCCTTCTCTTTCTGGTACAGAGAGGAAGACACACTTACAAACGGAGATTTTTCTTTTATAAAAGGAAATGTTTCTTACAAGAAGGTAACTTCTTGGTTTTCATAGCTTTTCCAGTTCCTACTGTTTCTTTAAAATAATCAGCCTAAAATAATCCTTGTACCAAAAAGACATATTCTAAGAGCTAAGTCTGCTCCTGTTCAATACAATTTTAAAAAATTAATATTTCTTTACTGTTTATATTGCAAGAAGGAATTAATTTGAGAAAGATTGTACCATTTTCATAGATTCTAAATAATATCTATCACCAAGAAAAATGTCTACCCATATCAACTGCTCAATAAATATTTGAATAGATGAATAAGTGTCTTGAAAAGCTTTCTTTCTTATCAGAAAAGACTGGAAGATTTCTGCCTTTACTCTCTTTACTTTTGAGCCATCAACCTGGACCAAATCCCAGGAGCCTGACAAAGCTTTCTGATCAGCAGCTCCATTTCCTACTCTCTATTTATTCCCATGTGCTCCCTAACTGCTGAAAGTACAACCTTCAAGTAGGGCAACCAATTATCTCCCTGTCTGCTCACTTTGGTCTCTGTCAGGAGATTAGGGTGATTAGATGTCTTTAAAGTGCAGCATCCTGATCATGAAAGAGGTAATGGTGCCTCTATCCTCCAGACAAAATTGCTGTATTAGCACTCTCAAGTCCAATCATAGGTGCCCATTTTAAAAGGAGCATTAAAAAAAAAAAAAAAAAAAGGAGTACTAAGTGCAATGCAGTATTCTGGACTAGGTCCTGAAACAGAAAAGGGACTTGAGCAGAATATCTGGTGAAATCCCACGGAAGTCTGAAATTTAGTCAATGATATTGTATCCGTGTTAATCTCCTAGTTTTGTCAAATGGACAGCCATGATATAAGAGGCTTAACGTTAGAGAAAGCTGGGTGAAGGGTGTATAGTAACTCTCTGTGCAACTTTTCTGTGAGCTGAAAATTGTTAGTCGCTGAGTCGTGTCCAACTCTTCACAACTCCATGGACTGTAGCCTGCCAGGATCCTCTGTCCATGGGATTCTCCAGGCAAGAATACTGGAATAGGTTTCCATTTCCTTCTCCAGATGATCTTCCCAACCCAGGGATCGAATCTGAGTCTCCTTCTTGGTAGGTGGATTCTTTACTACTGAGCCACCTGGGAAGTTCCAAGTTTAAAACTACTCCGAAATAAAAATTTTACTTAAAAATATAGAGAGAATCCAAGATATTGGCCAATTGTTTGAGATATGGTGTCAGAGCTATAGTAGAGAGCCATAAAGTTTAGTGACAAGTAAAAAAAGCACAGAGTAGTGGATGATTCTTATCATAACAACAAACACACACAGTGCTTGCATATATAGTGATCAAAGTGCTTTACCTATGTTAAATCTCTTACTCCTAACAATCACTTATGAAGTAGTTACAATTGTTATACCCATTTCATGGATAAGAAAACTGAGGCCCAGAAAGCTTGAATTGCTTTGCCAAGGTCAACAAACTACGATGACTCAAACCCAGTGTAGTGAACATTGGAGGTTTGATTTTCAATCCTGTGCTGTTATCATGAACCATCTAGGAACTAAGGAAATAAGTAGCAAAAAGTATCCAGCTGAAGGTTCTTTTTATGAAAGATGAATTAGAAATAATAGTAGAAAGTAGAATAACACATATTTTTTTAAAAAAGCAAAAACTTTAATCTGTTTTGTGTGTGAGTGCTTTTTTCTAGTACGGAGTCTTTGTTGGGAAGCAAAGCACTTAGTTGCTGCACATGGGCTTTCTCTAGCTGCAGTGTGTGGCTTGGTTGCTCTAGAGAATGCGGGATCCTAGTTCTTGGACCAGGGATCAAACCCATGTTCCCTGCATTGGCAGATGGATTCTTAACCCCTGGACCACTAGGGGAGTTCCATGACATGGGTTTTGATGCCACCAACCAGTTATGAAAAATTCAGCAATCACATGCTTTGAGTTTCAATTTTCTTTTTTTTAAACGATAATAATGATTATAGTATAAGTGACAGATGACAAGACCAAAAGAAAAAAACTTAAAAAGTAGGAAAATACAAACCATCAGCCATTTCTGCCAGGATTGATTCGGGAACATTAATATGGGCATTTGTTAATTAATTTAGTAATAAAGCTGAGTAATTCAATATTTTAAAAATAAGCTTAACAAGCCATCTCATATTTCATAGTTTAATAAATATAAAGCAATTGTTAACATTAAATAGTTAATATAGTTTAGGGGCACAACAATTCATTAACTGGCTGAAAAAAATTTTGAACATCTCCATGTGTGGAGCAGAAGGTCAAAGGCGGTGAAACAGAAGTGAATAATATGTACTTTCTGCCCTCAATATTTGGAAAATGTGTGGGAGATATAGACTTAAGAGATAATTGCCATAAAAAGTTATGCTATGATGTTGGAGAGGCCATCTAATCCTGATAAGAGAAAAAACTGAAGAATAAAAATTTTCTTTTGGTGACAATGAGGAGAAGAACATTCACAGAAAAGACTGAAAAATGATAAATTCTGGGAAGTTTGTACATCAGTTGCTTGGAAGGAAATTAGGATGAGTGAGGGCAAGGCCATCAATATAAATTGAGTATGATTGGCAAATACCAAGAAAGGGAATCAGCTGAGGTCTGTAAGCAGGAAGCCACTTTGATTAGATTTAATTTTGAAGAATGGCATTAACTATACTATTGTGCACTGACCTAATCAGGTCACATCTGGAACATTAGTTCAATTATGTGTCCCATTTCAAGATAAAAAAATATTAACAAATGGAAACATATGCAGAGAGGCTACTGAGACGGCAAATGAGCTGAAAATTCTCTTTGATAATCATGACGGAGCATATTTAACTAATTTCTACTAATGTAGTCAAGAGACTACCCCTAACCCTTGATGTCAAACCCATCCCCTATACACTTTCTTCCAAGTCCAGTGGTAAAGTATCTTCATTTCTATGCGTGGATGCTTTATTTATTTATTGGTAAGTGAGAATGCAGAAGGATAGGGTGGGGGCAAGTGTATGAGAGGAAGAGTTAGCTGAAGAATGGAGAAGGATAGGATCTTTATCCCACCAGTCCTTTGCTGCTGCTGCTAAGTCACTTCAGTCGTGTCCGACTTTATGTGACCCATATAGATGGCAGCCCACCAGGCTCCCCCGTCCCTGGGACTCTCCAGGCAAGAACACTAGAGTGGGTTGCCATTTCCTTCTCCAATGCATGAAAGTGAAAAGTGAAAATGAAGTTGCTCAGTCTCATCTGACTTTTAGCGACCCCATGGACTGCAGCCTACCAGGCTCCTCGGTCCATAGGATTCTCCAGGCAAGAGGACTGGAGTGGGGTGCCATTGCCTTCACCAGTCCTTTGAGTTAGGTGCAAATCAACTATAGAGAAATGGGAAGAAGCTAATAAAACTTCTGAGAGGGGTTGATGACAGAGTGAAAAGCTGATTCTGGCATCTGAAGACAATTTAAGACACAAAGAGGAGAGAGATGCCCCTTCCCTCTTCTTGGCATGGTCCCCAGCACTGTTTTCTGTAAGGTTCGGAAATCTTGGGTTTTTCACTGCAGGCAGAAAATGTAGATATGGACAAGTGAGAGCCAAAGCAGAGCTGAGGCACATGGCAACATGGCTGAAAAGCTTGAAAATTCCTTTGGGGATCTCCAGATAGAGCCAAGGACAATTTGAGGATGTGAACCTAAGTACTATGACATCACAGGTGGCAACTATCAACCAATGGACAACTGGCTACCAACAAAATATCATTCACCCTAAAAGAATGTAGACTAAAAAAGATGATTAAATCATATTAGGAGGAATGAAGTACTAGAGGAATGGGCCAGGAATAACAGGTACAAATGATACAGGTTAGAAACTTTTAATGAGATTAAGTTACTGGGTATTTATAAGTAACATCTCAAATAGCTTGAGATTTTCATGGGTTTTAAGCAACCTGAAACTAAGCACCAATGTCCCCTAAAAGATGAAAGAAAATGACGGACCTACATGAGAAAAGCTCCAATTTCCATTGTGTGTGATTTTTCAGTTAAACTAAGGTAAGGCTGAAAAATGAAGAACTGTCACAGAACAAAAATAGGCCATGAGAGTTTAAACCAGAAGTTAATGTGGAAAAGTAACTTTAGGAAGCCATGATGTCTTCAGGTGGTATAGAGAGTTATAAGAGTTTGACAAGTAATCTGTCCTATGGCCAAGAAAATGGTAACTGCAGAAGTAGCAATATACCATTGAACTAATGCTCAAAAAAAATAAATAAATAAACACACACACATTTCTCTGGGCTCTAAACACATAGAGATCTTTTATTGCCCAATTTTCCTGATTCCTAGGGCTGCAAATTGTTGATATCAAAATATATTTGCTCTTTGTAGGACTGAAATGAAGCATAAACTCTTCACATGACCTTGCTAACTCAGCTACCAGAAGCTCTGAATTTTAGTTTTAAGAGTTAGGTAAACTGATAAGAAGATAAATAGGGACGTGGGAAAAATAGAGTGAAGGGTGTTCCCACCCAGCAAATAGCACTGGCCACGGGTGCACAAGTTTCCTAGAGTCTTAAAATCACAGGTGGAAGACACTGGCGCCACTAGTCCCTCGGAGTGCTCAGGACTCAACCCCTCACAAAGCATCTAGATTTTTGTTTCTAAACTAATCCAGAGACAAGAGAGGATAACTTGGGCTCCTTTGCATATATAGCATGTGAGTTCATCAGTGTCAATCTACACTTTAAATTTTAGTACAGCCTATTTCTCTTATTTCTGACTGAAAAAGTAAAAGCTCCATCCCCCTGGAGCAAAAACAGTCTTTTGAAAACTGCTGCTCTCCAAACCTTTTTGATTTCCCACTACATCACTAAAATTAATATACCAGCATCATTCATATGTTTATTGATTTATGCTTACAGATATGGCATATAAAATCATACCATTAAGTTGGCTATATTATTAAGTCTTCACAAACATATTTACATCAAAGAAAAATGAAAGAAAAGTTAAGTGAATAATATCTGTAGAGATTTTCATTTTGCTTCATTTACCAATGTTACAAATTAATAATGTTCCAAGTAATGCTAAAAATAATAGTAAAATTAGAGCCCTAATAAATATAACTTAATAGTTTCTGATATCTAATTTAAGGTACATTATAGCATAAATGGAAATCTTATAAGAGTTTGTACATACCATTTGGAGAAGTACTTTATTGACAGTTTTTCCTTCTCACCTACAGGTAACCAAAGTGTCAGGTTTTAATAGGGCTAGTCACATTTCATCTTTTCACATAGTAATGAAAAAGCAGTTCATCTAAATACATCTAAAACACATATTAAGGCAAATATGTTACATTTTTCCACTTTTAATAAATTGATTATAAATGCATTGAAACAACTTTGGAAGACTTAAAAATTCTATTTATATAATTTTAAGCATACTGTATAAAATATTTTATAGGTGATTCACTTGAATACTATTTAGCCAAAAAATTAATCCAATTTCAAGTATCTTTTTACAAAATATTCCCTCCATAGCATATGTATTTTTTAAAAACCCTTTCTCATCATCACCTTAAAGAGAAATATTGTATACATATTGATTTTCGTGACTGTTAGTGGAGCTCCTTTCCTAAAGCTGTTAGTCATCACAGCAAACTGTCATTCTCATATTTTGTTTTTTTTTCTTTTTATAGTTTTTTATTTTCTTAATTTTAAAATCTTTAATTCTTACATGTGTTCCCAAACATGAACCCCCCTCCCACCTCCCTCCCCATAACATCTCTGTGGGTCATCCCCATGCACCAGCCCCAAGCATGCTGTATCCTGCGTCAGACATAGACTAGCGATTCAATTCTTACATGATAGTATACATGATAGAATGCCATTCTCCCAAATCATCCCACCCTCTCCCTCTCCCTCTGAGTCCAAAAGTCCATTATACACAACTGTGTCTTTTTTCCTGTCTTGCATACAGGGTCGTCATTGCCATCTTTCTAAATTCCATATATATGTGTTAGTATACTGTATTGGTGTTTTTCTTTCTGGCTTACTTCACTCTGTATAATCGGCTCCAGTTTCATCCATCTCATCAGAACTGATTCAAATGAATTCTTTTTAACGGCTGAGTAATACTCCATTGTGTATATGTACCACAGCTTTCTTATCCATTCGTCTGCTGATGGACATCTAGGTTGTTTCCATGTCCTGGCTATTATAAACAGTGCTGCGATGAACATTGGGGAATGCACAACTGATCTTTAAGTCTACAACCCCCTTTAAATATTATGGGGTGGCAGCTAGTCATCATCAATTATATCCTCCTCTCTTCTTTAGTAAAAGACGGGTACAAGCAGGTAGGGCTGGGGTTTATATTTCTCAGTTCCCCTTTGCAGCGGTGTATGGCCCTGGGGAATAACCTCTGGCCAAGGGAAGGGGAAAGGAAAACATGGGACTTCCTGACTGTCCTCTCCTCTTTCTCAAATCCTTCTCTTTTTATGGCTCTCAATGGACATGAGTTCAAGCAATCTCCAGGAGTTGGTGATGGACAGGGAGGCCTGGCGTGTTCCAGTCCATGGGGTCGCAAAGAGTGGGACACAACTGAGTAACTGAACTGAACTGAACTGAACTGAAGGGGGCCCTGGCACTGAATTGTCTTTATGCAAATGAGAAATGCCTTAGAGGGACAGAATAAGCAGGCAGAATGAATCTAAGTCTTCAATCATCACGAAGCTGCCAACCTAATCCTGGATTGCATGAGTTAGATTATTCTACGAGAAAGAGAACAGAACGGAAATGAAAGTTCTAGCATATTCTTTCTGTCCCACAATGGATGGTTTTGAGCCACTGCACTTGGAGAGGGACAAGCTGACTCTGTGGTAAAGAATTCGCCTGCCAGTGCGGGAGACGCAGGAGATGTGGGTTCAGTTCC
This sequence comes from Budorcas taxicolor, assembly GCF_023091745.1. Lineage (NCBI taxonomy): Eukaryota > Metazoa > Chordata > Mammalia > Artiodactyla > Bovidae > Budorcas > Budorcas taxicolor. The sequence goes on along the minus strand of NC_068923.1, from coordinate 62,411,424 downwards.
TGTGTCGAGAAGATCCCTTCGAGGAGGAAATGGCAACCCACTCCAGTATTCTTGCTTGGAAAATTCCATGGACAGAGGAGTCTGGCTGGCTCATGGGATCAAAAAGAGTCAGACACGACTGAGAGATTGAATACGCATGCATGCAGGCAGGCACTTTACAGAACACTGCTTCAGATGAGCAAAAAAAAAAAAAAAAAACAGTCCAGAGGGCTCGTGGAAAGGAGGAATCTATGGAAATGGCTTCCTTCCTTATTCTCCTTATGTTCTCTTCCTTTTGCTTTTTCTGTTAATTTAACCTTGAAAGTTAATTCCAGACAATTTAGCTTGTTCAGACTCGCTTTGCACAGTCATTTAAGAAAACATACACAGCTTCTACCAAAATGTTCCATTGGAAATAATCACATTTAATTATTATTTTAAAAAAAATTTACTTAATAGTCTAAAGATTTGTTTAAATATACTCTGGGCATTCACTTTACCTCTCTTTTTCTATTTATCATTCCTTTCTTTGCTCAGTTTTCTCCATTCAGGAGATGGTACCATTTGCTGTCCTTCAATATGTTCACTTTTTCTTTCATTAGTGATACTGAGAATGCTGCTGTCAGAATATTGTTCTCCCTAGTGTGTCTTCTTTGTAAGCTTTGTGTGATTAGAGTGTCTGACTTTGAGAGAATTTTGAACATCCTATATAAATGTATTATCTAGCTCCTGAGAAAGCCTTATGAAACTGAAAGTCGCTCAATCATGTCTGACTCTTTGCAACCCCATGGACCATACAGTCCGTGGAAATCTCCAGGCCAGAATACTGGAGGGGGTTGCCATTCCCTTCTCCAGGGGATCTTTCCAACCCAGGAATCAAACCCAGGTCTCCTGCATTGCAGGAGGATTCTTTACCAGCTGAGCCACCAGGAAAGCCCAAGAAGGCCTTATGCCCAACTTTAGATTTAAACTCAGGATGCTGCTCCCCACCATAATTAGTCCCCATATCCAGCTGACCTCCAAATGTGTGCCCATGTGCAGCAGAGCAGTATAGGCTACATTGCCTAGGTCCAAATCTTTGCTCTATAATTTACTAGCTGCATAAACTTGGGCAAATTACTTAATCTTCTCATGCATCCATTTCCTGGGAAATAAAATGAGAATAATAATGCTTGTGCTTAATTATGGGGTTGCTGTGAGGATTAAATCATGTTAAGTGCTTAGAACAGTATCTGGCACATAGCAAGTGGTATCCTTGTTATTATTTCAACCAACCACCTCATTAGATTTATCCCAGCTAGTCAGATATCTTTGACAATCCAGCATTTGCCATTCAGTACAAAGGTCTAAGTTGCACAGATGTTTTGGAGATTCTATCAAACAAGACATGTCAAAGTGAGAAAGCAAGTTTTACCAGTAGACAAAATCAATTTGTTTTATGCCTAGACTGAGGTTCCCAAATAATGGATTATTGGAACATAACCAATCCCATTCAATTACATATCGTTTATGGCTGTTTTTGCACTATAACAGAATTGTGTCGTCGCATCAAGATTGTATGGTGTGCAAAGCAAAAAAAAAAAAAAAAAAGTACTGTCCAGCTCTTTACAGAAAACGTTTGCCAACTCTGCTCTAGGCCATTGTTCATAGTTCTTTCTACTCAAAGGCAACAAAGATGGCCGTGACCCTGGTGTGCCTGGAGAGAATAGTTGTCTCTCAAGTTCACACACGCTCAGAACACCTTTTTGTTCTCAGGGCTGAAGTTGCCCATCATGGTCCACCTCTCAAGCTGGCTGCTACTTTCCCTTGAGCTCAAACTCTGTTGCAGTGGGCGCACATGGTCAACGCCTTAGAATTCCTCAACTCCTGCTCACTTTGCCTGGTGGACTAGAAAATGATAAGGAAAGAAGAATCAAGAGAGACGCATGTAGAGATCAAACGTATGGACACCAAGGAACAAGGGGGTGGGATGAATTGGGAGACCGGGATTGACATACATACACCACTATGTGTAAAATAGATAACTAATGAGAACCTACTCTATAGCACAGGGAACTCGACTCAATATTCTGATGTGACCTAAATGGGAAGGAAATCTAAAAAAGAGGGGATATATATACACATACAGCTGATTCACTTTGCTGTACAGTAGAAATGAAAACAACATTGTAAGGCAACCATATTCAAATAAAAATTAGGTGAAAAAGAAGGGAGGAAAGACAATGGGGGTTCAGGCGTACTGATGAGCAGTGGGAGAGTCCCCACTCTTGTTAAATGTGAGTTCCACTATTCAAACCCACCCTCAACTGCCAAGGGGCCTCCTCCCTAACTAAGTCACACCACTCCAAAACAGACACATGAAAGAGGAACTTAGATTAGTGAATTTTTATTTTATTTTCTTTTTTTCTAGGATAGAAATAACTCTAGAAATTCTCTGACACAGTGGTTTCCAAAGTATGATCTGAAGTACATGAGGTACCTCCTCAGTGGCTCAATGAGGTTGAAACTAGTTTTGTAATAATACGAAGATAGTATTTGACTTAAGTTCTTTCTTTCATAAGGAAACACTGAACTTATCCAATGCTCATGACCTATATACAGAAGCTCATGTAATAATACAGTTGTCTTCTATAAAGTCAGACATCAAAAGTATTTAGAAAAGCCACTCAATGTTTTTTTTCTGAAAATGTAACTAACTTTTATGAAAAGATTTAGAGTAGCATGTATTGCACCTATTTTTATTTTTAATTTCTTAGCAAATATGTTTTAATTTCTCAGTTTTAATTTCTTCCCTGATAAGTCAGCAACATTCTGATAAATCAGTTCACTTAATTAAAAAAAAAAACCAATTTGATAGCATTGGCCAATTTCCATGGTGTAAATATTCCCTCCATGGTTGATTTCAAGCTACTAATGATTTAACCACAAGATTGTAGAAATCTTGACTAGTTAACAATTGGCTCTCACAGCATGAACACTGGATTAACGTTCCCCAGAGAAAAGAAACTCTATAAGACCTGAAGCTGTGTGTTGTTGTTTAGTCGCTCAGTCATGTCTGACTCTTTGGGACCCCATGGACTGTAGCCCACCAGGCTCCTCTGTCCATGGGATTTTCCAGGCAAAAATACTGGTGTGGGTTGCCATTTTCTTCTCCAGGGGAATCTTCCCAACCCAGGGGTTGAGCCCACATCTGCTTGGCAGGCAGATTGTTTACCCCTGAACCACTTGGGAAGCCCAGGACCTGAAATGCTTCTGGAATATAAAGGGGTCCTGAGTCTATAATATTTAACACTGCTTTTCTAATAAAATTCCTTCTTTCCACAAATAAGGAAAGAAGGAATATGAGCACTTTCCATATCTAAGGAAAGTGTCTGGCTCCAGTTTACCAAAGTAGTCAAGTAAAAACCCTTCACCAGAATCCAACCTCTTTGCTCCTATTTCTAGAAGTTGAGCTGGAAAGAAAAGGACTATTTTCCCAGCACAATTTAAGACCTAAACTTGATGGATGTGAAAGGTAAGGAAGGTACAGGGGTGGGTAATGTAGATGAAAGGAGGAGAATGAAGAAAGATAATTTTTATTATAAGTCGCAAAGTAGATACATGCATATAAAACATAAGGAATTTTTTAAATAAAAGGATCCCAGAGGTAAGCAAAATTAACAGAAAAAGTAGCCTGGCAAGACTAAAGTCTCTTTATTCCTTAAATCTCCCATCCCGAGTGAAAAGAATGTTTTGACAAAGGACATAATCCCTTCAAAAGAAATAAATCATAAGTCAAATAAGCACATGGTGTTATGCAGTTCCCCTTTAGCTGAAGGATGAGGGCACAACAGTCCACTTTGAAGGAGAGCAATTACAGCTCGATGCCCTTAAAACACACTCTGTGCACTTCCTCGTAAATCAACGTCGATCTCCAAAGGAGAGACACTCAATTCTGTCCATAGAAAGAAGGCCTCCTGCTTGTTCATCACTACCTAAGGAGAGGGACAGGAAAGCTTGGGTTAAATCTGCCCTATTTGAGCCTATCCAGAGTGTTCTCCAAATCTATTCAGACATTTGCTTATTATGCCACATTCCTATAGAATTCTGTAAAGTACAGGACCAAGGTGACCTACTGATAGCATGTGAGCAAATCAGTATAACATTTACAGAAATCTGTGGAACACAATCCCAGGTACCACTGGTAGGTTAGAGTGACTCCCTTGAAACTCCATTTGTTCCTGATCTGACAGGTTTTGTGAAAAGGGACAGTATGATGGATTTTCAGAAGCCAGACAAACAGCATCTCAAACCACAGATCAAGACAGCATTCTGATCACAGCAGCTAGTGTCACTGGGTATTTAAAGAAATCACTGTTAACTACACAAGTGCATGATATCCAACTCAATCGAAACTGAACAATTAAGAAATTCCAGAAAGGTTTCAAAAGATAAAATGTCCCTCAAGAAATCAACTTTAGACCATCTTTTAGAACTTAAGAATACTCCTAAACAAAAATTCAAGTATATCTACTTCCTTCTCTAAAATCTCCCATCTACCATATTTTTGTTCTGTTTTCATAATACTACTGATTATAGTAGTATAATATACTACTGAAACATATCTTTATATTTTCTTGTTAGTTGACTTTTTGTTTTGTTTTTGTGAGTTTTTGTTTTTTTTATTTTGGTCTCTTCACTCACTCAGAAAAGATGAATTCTGTGAGACTAGGGGATGTATTTTCAGAATGTCTGCCACATATAGGATCTTAATAAATATTTTTCTGGATGTACAAATGTATGAACCAGGGTCATTCTCTCCTCTATTCAATCTTTCCTTCTCTTCTGTCTTCCAAATCTCATGTGAATGTCTTTCATTGGCAGACACTAAACTGGAACCATATGGAGAAGGGGGGCTTGGGGAATGCGATTCTGTATTTCTTCTCTGCCTAAGAATGTGTTGGTGGTGAACCTGAATTGAAAATACACCATCTGTCATGGGGGTTTGTACCCTGGGTTTCAACCCCGGCTCCTTTTGTGTTACTTAACCAAGATAGCAGTAAAAGGTTTTCTGATATTTCCAAAGCTCCATCAGACATAAATGCAAAAATGTTATTCTCGTATAAGGAAAGATGCTGAAAGTTTTCAAGCAACAAAATGGAATAGTGAGAGAGTTCCCCTAGACAAGTATCACAGAGGTTAAGTGATACTGAATTCCGTATGAACAGAAACCGGAAGTAAAGTACACCAGGGCTGAACAAAGAAGGGTGTTGGTGGTGTTGTTGTTGCGTTTCGGTCTTTTTCTATTGCTTAATAAGCACTGCTCCTGATGTCAGAACAGGCAGAAAAGGAGGCTGGTGTGAGCTACATGCAGGTGTGTAAGCAGCTAATGGAAATGACAGCTAAGATGACATATAACCAGGGTGTTGAAAAATGAATTATCCATGTGGTTTAAATGGGCCAAGTGATATATTGGAACACCATGTGGTTTAACACAAAGCGTGGCATTCAAGATGGAAGATCCAAATCCTCACCCTGGCTCTCACACAGGCCACTTTTACGAGACTGAATGAGTCATTTCAACCACACGGTGCTGTGGTTTCTCCCTCAGTCAAATCAGTGTAGCAAAATGTATTGGCCAGTCACAACATAGGATGTTGCGAAGAAACAAGGGAGGTAACAAAAGTAATCTATTCCGAACTCTGCAAGGTGCACGTGTTGTGCAAAATAATGACTCTTTAATGTGACTGTCAAGGCAAGACTCCCCAAATTATTTTGCTTTGCAAACTGAAAAACTCCACTTTTCTAAACTGGGTGCAATACATTAGAAATATTAAACTTCATTGCTTTCATTCTGTATTCCTTCCTTTCATATGAATTTACATTACATACCACAAGCATTTAGAATTAGAGAATTCATTTTCGTTATAGCAACTGTTGCCAATACTTTGCAGTGTTTTACCATAGCTAGCAAGATCCTCTTTGGCCAGAAATATGCATCCTTGTCCCTGGATTCACAATCTTATATTTAGTCCTTGCCAACAGGCCGTTTCAGTTGCTCCAAATCAAATAAATTCTGAAGCCCACACAGTAAGTATTAGATCATTACTGAGCAGGCGGTACACAGGCTGGAGGTGCAAACAACACTCAGGGCAAAAGGGAATCACTGCGCCTGAAATTAGACACAGAGGCGATTCAATTATGGCCAAGGGGGAAAAGCACAAGACCAGGAGTAGAAATAGCTGAAGTTAAATACCATCTCTGTCACTTATGGTATGACCTTGGTCAATCTCGAACAGGACTTCAGACCTCAGCTGTAAAAAGTGGAATAATAGGTTATGCCAGGTGACAAGGCAAGACAGCATACACTTCTCAATTCAGCACACACTGTTTCTGTAAAAGGACAAGCTTTAGAGTCCACTGCCTAGGGCTTAATTCTAACTCTCACTCTAACCATGTGGCCTTGGGCAAGCTGCTTAACCTCTCCGTGCCTTCAGTTTTCTTTTGTCTAAAACCAGGACAGTAATAGAGACTACCTCACACTGAGTTAGCTTCAACCCTATCTTTCTCATCTTGTCAAAAGCCACAATTCTCAAAGCAGTTATCTTCAATCAACATTGCCATTTCTTCACTTCTCTTTTTCAAATTAACTCATTCAAAGCAGCTTTCTCTTCTTCCAAGAAGAAGCTCTTCTTGTTGAGATATCCAATGATCTCTACCCATATCTCTAAATCCAACAGACTCCTAATTTTTATTTTGCTCGACCTAGCCATGACATTTGACCTGTTAACCACTTCCACCTTTAACCACACACACTCGCACAGTTTTTAATTCAGTGTCAACACCACACACTACTGCTTTCCCACCCACTTTTTTAGCTGTCTTGTCCAGATCTCTTTGTGGTTTGTCATTTGCTACCCATTTTTTAAATGTTGAAATTTACCAGCACTATCCCTGACTCCATGCTCATCTCTTTCTGAACCTTCTTAAGTGATCCTGCATATGTCTGTGGCTTCAGTAACTCTCACCTCTAGTCCAGACTGACCTTGGCTAATTTTCAAACCCAAATATGTGCTCCATTTATCTACTCAAGATGCCTCCCAGGCATCTCAAAATCAGTTTTCCAAGACAAGTGATAGCATTTCCATTTTTAGCTGTCCATGCCAGTAGTTGGAGAATAATCCTTAGCTCCACCCTCATGGCTCCGAGGGTCAAGAGTCTGCCTCTGAACCTCGGAGACTGAGGTTCTATCCCTGGGTTGGGAATTCTTGCCTAGAGAGTTCCATGGACAGAGGAGCCTGGCGGGCTACCGTCCATAGTGTAGCAAAGAGTCAGAAAAGATTGAGCAAGTAACACTTCCACCCTTTTACCTCACACATCCAACCTATTATCCAATAATCTCAACTTCATCATTTATCAGCTCAAACATCATTTCCTAAGAGTAGACTTTCTCATATCCAAAGATGTAATTAACTTCCTTCCCTTCCCCTACACTATAGTGTCCCATTCATAATTTCTCACGTTTCCAACTCTATTACATATAAATCCAAACCACCATTTCCTTCTGATCATGTTTTACACTCATCTTAGAATGTATACAGTGTCTGTCTTCCCCACTGAGTAACTTGGGTTTCACAGATAGCTGGTCTCACAAGCCTGCTCAGCGCATCTGAACTTCCTTCTGCTGATAATTACGCAGAGTGTGAACTACCTATTACCCAAAACAGAGGGTGTGACAAAGCTTCAACTAATAGTGCAGTTGTAGTGAACAAATATGTCTTCACAATTAGTGCCTGTGCAACTTTGCTCTCACTTTGGTCCACTCTTCACCTGCTGCTTGGCAACCAGGTCACCTCCTCCAAAAAGCCACTTCTCACACCTAGGCCACTCAAGCAATCCATTCACCTCTTCTATGCTGCTCCCGAAGTTCCAACCATACCTTCATACTTCCAACCACCATTCAAATACAGCTTTGGGTTCCATTCTCTCATGCTAGGGCAACTTATTCTTATTATCATTAATTTTTCTTTCATCTAGCAGAGAGATAGATATAAAAGCACTCAATTTACTTATGTACTTACTAATTTAAACTGAAAACCCAGAAATGAGGCAAACTAGTCATTTGTCTAAAAGCCAAAGATACAGGTTTTAGTCTTTTTCTCATGAAGTTGGTAGAAACTTTAAGGAAAAAAAAGTTTTTAATCTCAATAAGAGACTGTCACTGGTCATCACAAGTCATCACATGGCCTCCACGATGAGACAGTTACTCTGGGCATCGCTTGTCCAACATGTGAAAGCCATTCCTTGAGGCATTTCTGCCTACGCAGCCCTTACGTCTGCTGAAGAATGTGCTTGACAGATGCATTGTGGTCTGGTTCTGGCCAAGTAAAATTGGCCTCTAGCATCAGTTCCTCACACCATATCCTTGCCATCACCCAGCAAGTGCCCTATATTAAGGGTACAGCCATTGGCACTAGAGAGTTCAAAGACACGACTGAGCGACTAAACTGATGACTTTAAGGGGAAATATTTGGTCCTCTTCTTCTATCCTTTGGATTTCACTTTTGTGAACAGAAATTTCACAATTGCTTTCAGTGACAAAGCCAGTGAATTTCATGATGTGAACTGTGAACTTGCTGCAGTGTCAATGGGTTCCCACTTCAGCCGCCTGGCCTAGAAAAACACACAGAGGAAGAACACTGGTTTGGGCCACATGAACAGTAAGCTCTTGTCAGATTTGACTAAACAGCTCCCCCGACACTACAGCGCGCAGTGAGAAGGTTCTGATCCTTCACTATGAGTCCTTTTCATAATTGACGCCAATGGAGCCATCAAGCATTTGAGTATCAGTGATCTCCCAGTGGGCTGAAGAATGGAAGAAACCCTCTGCTTGGTGAAGGCATTTCAGTTTGTGGAAACCAATGCAGAAGTCTGCCCAGCCAATAGGACATCAGCTTCTCCTGCAATTAAGCCCCATCCAACTGCTTCCAAGAAAACTTCGAGAAGGTAAATCAGTAGACCATGTGCATCTACAGCTTGCCACACCAGAAAAGAACCGCAGTTGGACCTCATTTTTAGCATTTCAAAGATTATTACTTATAGAAGGCAAAAAGTTAATTATGTTTGTATTTGTAAATATTACTCTAAATATTTTCGTTTTCATAACATTTGCCAAGGCTTTTAAAATGTGGTCCATTACTAACGTAAGAAGTTCTTTATTGGCACTGTATGGTTGGATGGCTAATTTCAATAGAATATTTGGTTCACTTGTTTCTTGGATCCTGTGTTCAATGGGAAATGGAAACAACTCTTCTTTCTCAGGCTTTCTTGTACCTTTGTGTACACATGAGTATTTTGACAGCCACCAAAATATTCTGATCAAGTGTCCAAAAATTTTCTTCTTGAATTTCTTTGCATTAAACTAAAGTTTCTTTTAAGATCTTAGTTTTAAGATGCTAGCATCAGTGGTGTAAGTTAACACTTGCAATGAATGTGTTTGTGATTGAAGTAAATGTGAATCATGTTAAAAAAAACAGTGGCAAAGTGACTTAGCTGATCATGGATGTTCTCCATTCCTGAGATTTATATGTCATATAGTTAGTTTACTTATTTTGTTAGCTGACTTAGTGTCTACAAACATTTTTGATATTGACTGGGTATAATTATAAAGGATATTTATTGAACCCAGGGATTAATTATATTATGAATTAAAATCATTGCAATTATTTTCTTCCCTAAGGTACTCAATATAAAAATACAGAATTAGAAAACAAAACAGATTTTTTAAAAAATGACTCATGCTCACTAGTGTGAAAAAATAAAACTCTGATACTTATTGTTAATATTAAAAAAAAAATAAACAATATGCCAGTTTCCTTAGGCTTTTTCCAAAAACAAATAATGAGAAGTATTTGAATAAACACAAGAAAATTCAGGGAAAACTTTGTCTTGAAATATATAATATTCATGGCCTGATGGTATTAAAACTTATCTAGCACTGTCTCTACCTAGGAGAAGATCATGGAGTTTTATAGGACTTGGGCCTAATGATGAGAAGTCACATAAGGAGCATTACCCTCTTCCACTCTGCCAAGTAGAGAATATTGCTAATTTTGTTGAAGAAACTCATGTTATATTATATTGTTTGAACCCCAAACATGCACAATATTCAGATTATACTATAATATGCATTAATATTGGAGAGAAATTTTTGAAACAATCTCTTTCAAAAGTTTTCTGTCTTGTTGGGGAGATACAAAAGTAGAGAAATAAACTCAATATACTTGCTACTATTTGTAAAAAATAATAAGTCAGTGGAGAGAAGGTAATGCATGGTAAGGATGAATGATTCAGGAGCACTTCATAAGAAAAGTGATAACCCTTGAACAAAGTATTGAGACTTGTTTAAATATTTTATTTGTTATCAAAGTAACGCATATTAACTGTTTTAAAAAATTGGACCATACAGACTAAAATAACAGCTGTAATCTAATGCCACCACCTAGAGTTACACACAATAAATTTTTAGACATTTTTTTCATTATTTTCTATCCACCTTTGTTTATATCATTGGGTTAACACTATGTCTTATGATGTGTTTTCTGACAGCACATGTACCAGGCATTTAACAATGTACTGAGCTTTAAATACTTTTAGTTAACTTTAAGTCTTTTTGTAAATATGACTTCTATACAAGCATCATTTCAAATTATTTGTTCTAACACAGTAGAACATCCTCTAGTAGAGTGATATTGTGTGTGTGTGTGGTTTTGAGTATCCTTAATATAGTTATTAGAAACACAATTCTAATAAGTAGTTATCTATAAATCTTTCTCCTTTGAAATGAAAATTTGGTATAAAAATGACAGAGGAATGAATCTGATATTTTTTTTTAATGAACAAATTTTCACTGAATAACCAGCATTCAATACACGCCTGATGACATGATAGGCATTTTAGGCCTCTGAAAGAGAACGTACAAAAGCATACAATACTGACACATAGTAGGAGTTTAAAATTCACAAGTACATTGTCTTGTTATTCTGAAAAGATAAGTCAGGGACGGAGCAATGGGAGAGGAACCAGATCATGAATATACTTTTATGCCATGATCAATAACTTCCCTTTTATCCTGAAAGCCATGGAAATTCAATAAATTTTGCTCAATGTAATTGATTTACTCACTGAGGAAGAGTTTGCTTCCTTATATAAATAAGGCTAGCAATGGGATATCTAGCAAGGGCCCAGAAGAAAATTACCCTTTCTTTAGGAAATGTGCCTTATCTTCTTAGCTGAAATTAGAGGAAGCCCTCTTCTGACTCATTTAGGACTTCCAATGAGTTAATTAATCCAAAAATATGATAACCACAAATACTTTTTACATACTACACACATATTGAATGTTAATGAATTTTGAAACATAGACAAATGCTTCGGTTGCAAACTTATGATGAGGACAAGAGTCTTCTTTGATGAGTGATCCTCAGAGTTCTACCTTCTACTCTTTGCGTAAAACACATCCATTATTCATAATATATGATGCCCAGTTTTTATTTCTTCAAGATGCAGCAAGATGTTTAGGATGTGCAAAGCACTCTAAATGCAGTGAAAATGTTTACACTGGAAAATTTTTATCAGTCTTGCATTTTATGAACTTTTCCAACTTTCAAAATTTCTACTTCTAATTCAACAGCAAACTTTTCTTAGCTCTTATATCAACGATTTCTTTAAAAACACATTCCACTTAGAATTCCTTGTAAAAATAAATTTCATTTAAAATTCATATTCGTTCATTTACTTAATATTGAATGCTTTGAGTCATCATATTAGCGAAACTGGCTTAATCAGATTTGGTTTACCTAACAGCATAATCAGATTTACAATCAACCCTTAATAGGAATTTAACACAGATGGAGGGACCAGAAGGGGAAGAGTGTTAGGAGCAGAGTTGTTAGCTTGCTGTAGATTTCAGTTTTCCTTACAGTGGGAGGGAAGAACACTTTGAAAGACCTCTTACTGGAGCTGTGTCAAGGGAGTTAAACCACTGTGATCTTTCTTTTTTCCACACTTCCAAAGTCCTTTATCTAAAACTCTCATCACTCTCTTCCCAAATACATAATTACTTAGGTATCTGATTTTTTTCCTCTTTGAAAAATACATTTCTGGTTTTTCTTTACGTCCAGCCTATGGGAGCTTTCATTAAATTTTTATCTTGTTGGTAAAGCTAAAAACATTGAAGTAATTCTACATGAACTTTAAAAAATATAAGCATTGTTTAAATTGATAAAGACTTTATATGCATTCTATTACTATTGTGGGGGGTTCCCCACAAGCAGTTTAATCATTTAAACTCATCAATGCAATAAATATTTATAAACTACAGATTTTTTTTATGGTTGGGTGATGTAATACAATTTTTTTAATGTAATGATCATGAAAATGATGAGTGAAAGTGTTCTAGGACCTTTGAGACCAGACAGCCCTGTGGTAGCAGTTCTATTTTTGCATATTCCTCCCCTGTGTATTCTCCATACTTCCTGTTCTGATTCCTAAGAACTGCTTCAGCCAGTCTGTATGCCTTTGGAGGGGCCTAACCAATAGCAGGCACCATCAGATGACAGCAAGATTAAAGGAGACAGTGGCCAGAAAATGCTGAGCTGCACTCCCACTTTATCTCAGTAGCAAATTTTAGCAGTAGTTGTGTCCCATGACAACTCCTATGAGGAAGTCCAGTTCCCAGGGGCTCCTGAAATACCATATCCTCCTGAAATATCATGTCCTCTTCCTTTTCCGTCAGATTTAGGTTACAAACTTCTTTATCGAACTCCGCATCCTTGATTGATTCTCTTAATCCCACCTGTGCTCTGCTGTGTCCAACTCTTTGCTACTCTATGGACTGTAGCCCTCCAGGTTTCCCTGTCCATGAAATTTTTCCCAGCAAGAATACTGGAGTGGTTGCCATTTCCTCTTCCAAGGTATCTTCCTGACCTAGGGATGGAACCTGAATCTCCTGTATTACAGGTGAATTCTTTACTGCTGTGTCACCAGGGAAGTCCCTATTGCCACCCACGCTTCTGCGAATAGTCCCTCAACCCATTTTCCTCAAGATTTTGGCTGAGTGTGCATTCTGTTTCTTGCCAGGACTCAGGCTGATACAATCTCTAAATATTCCTCTATAAATCCTTACTTTGAATTTTTGCTATTCAAAGAAATTTAGACATTTTTGCTTTTTTTTTTTTTCTACTTGATTTATGTTGCATAAATACTAGGTCTATCTGAGAGCCTAGAAGTAAAAGCACTCTGGGTATTTAATAAAATGTGATAAATAATTTGACAGTACTATCAAAAATTTAGCATGATTCTACCCTTTGACCCAGAAATTCACAACTTAGGTTTTATCATTTAGTAATACAACCTAAATGTTTAATGATACATCTCAGGTATCACAAATTCAGGGCCCATGAGAATCAAGCAGGTACTATAAATGAGGAAAACCAGCCAAGTGCAAGGCAATGGAAAAGGCAAGAACTGTAGCAGGTGGAATAGATATGAATTTATAATTACAGCAGCCTCTATTCTGTCAAATCTTGTTACTGCAACTCAAGAAATGGACCCAGCAGTTATTGACCTTTAGATTTTTTTAAGAGAATAATCCAAAAGTCTGTATTTTTCATCTAAATTCACTTGATTTATAAATGTTAACTCTTTTATTTAATGTTTAAAGCAATTTGAAGGGACTTCCCTGGTGATCCAGTGGCTAAGACTCCACGCTCCCAATGCAGGGGGTCCGGGTTTGATCCCTGGTCAGGGAACTAGACTCATATACCACAACTAAGACCCAGTACCGCCAAATAAAGAAATATTTAAAATAAATTAAAAATTAAAATAATTTGAAGCCCAAACCAGATGAATCTTCACTCTTACTGTGGCCTTCAAGGGGGCCAGTTATTGAACTTTGTTATATGTATAGGAATGCTATTGGTGGCATTATTTGAAATAACAAACACTTAGAGACAAATTAAATGGCATTCATAAGACAGATTTCATTATGCATACCTTTTAAGGACTAGTTTGCCACAATTAGAAGAACAAGGCAGATCTATACATATGAACCCAAAAGGATTATGCCATGTATATTTGAGTTATTTTTCTAAAGCAATCTGGAGAATAATATAGAAGCAATGATCTAATATCTTCAAAGGGTCTTTGTAGGGTAACTGTGTGCTCATGAACAACATACAATGCAGAAAATACACATTGGGCTATTGACAGCTATTGATTTAGCTATGGTCAGTGATGGAGGTGTATTTATCTTTTTATTTTTTATTTATAAAAATTTTATAATGATATTGTAATATATTTGTATTAAAATTTAAAAAATATTTAGCTAAAAACTAAATGTTTCTGAAGCTTTATTATTTATCAAATAGCTTTAGAGCATTTTAGTCCATCATGAACCATAGCAAAAAGAAATAGTTGATAATCAATAAATATTGGCTAAAGTTGTGCCAGGCATGTTTTTAATAGATATACATGTATTAACTCAGTGAAACCTCATAAAAATATTATCTTATGATTGTTAAATATTATTATTGTTATTTTCCTGTTAACTGCTGGCATGAAAGAGTTTAAGTGACTTACCCAAAGTCACACAGCTAACAGTTGGTAGAGCTGAAAATCAAACTATTAGCTTATCTCAAGAACCCACACCATTAAACCCCAACAAAACAACAATAAATGCTGCCCTGTGTGTGTGTGTGTGTGTGCGTTCAGTCACTCAGTGGTGTCCGACTCTTTGCAACCCCAAAGACTGCAGCCCACCAAGCTCCTCTGTCTACGGGATTTTCCAGGCAAGAATACTGTAGTGGGTTGCCATTTCCTTCTCCTGGAGATCTTCCCAATGCAGGGATCAAACCTGTGTCTCTGTGTCTCCTGCATTGCAGGTGGACTCTTTACCACCCAGCCACTGGGGAAGACGCTAAATGCTGTCCTGAAATGCCAGTAATTCAGGAATGGTTCAATATACAGTAAGCTAATGTTTTTAAAGTTGTTAGTCACAAATTATATAAATTGAATTATTTTAAATTCCAGTATGTTTAATTCAAGATAAAATAGCTCTTTTTTATAGGAAGGCATAAAGAATTTTCCGTATCTTTTTTGAGTACATTTTTACTAAGGTTTAAGAATTTTAGATTTACCTTATCCAAACTAAAGTAGGCAATAACTATCTTAAACATTCAGCCAAAGATGCAGCACTTCAGTTTCCAAGATGTCTTGTGAGAGATGCCAAAGCCAAGATTTAAAGAGAAGTCAGGGGTCATTCCACTGTGGAGGAAAGAAGAGTTAAGTTGAGCTTATAAACACAGAAAAGAAGGAGAGCAAAACATCTTGAAGATATACCTTGTACTATTAGATGCTTCTCTTCTTAGGGATAACCACAATAGGCATGTCTAAGAAGAGCCATTGCTTGGACATATGGGCTTGGTATGCAACCAGCAATATGTGAGAACATGCTAATGTGACATCAGAATTTCCCCTCCATGAGTTTCTGCACTCTGTGCCACTGCATCCAGCATTAGGTAAGGCAGGACTGAGTTTTGACCAGAAGATTATCATTTGCCACTAATACTTCCCAGGAAATGGCATTTTAAGTGCCATTGTAAGGAAATGGCATTTTAAGTGCCATTGTATGGAAATTGCATTTTAAGTGCCATTGTAAGGAAATGGCATTTTAAGGCAAAATCTCTCATGCTTTTGTTAAGGCTATGTTAGTACTTAAATTTACTAAAGGATGAAATTTGACATCCCTTCCTTCTCTTTTCATCTGTGCTCAGTTGTTTCAGTTGTGTCCGAGCCTTCGAAAGCCTATGGGCTATAGCCCACCAAGCTTGTCCGTCCATAGGATTCTCCAGGCAAGAATACTGAAGTAGGTTGCATTTCTCTCCTCCAGGAGATCTTCCTGACCCAGGGATCAAACTCGCATCTTCCTGCATCTCCTGCATTGTAGGCGGATTCTTAACCCACTCAGTCACTTGGGAAGCCCCCTTCTCTTCTCAAATACTGGTAATTCTTACTCTGATTCACTCAGTCAAACATACAGAGCTTATCTGCAGGGTATTTTCAAGGCATTGAAACTAATATTTTCTTTTTTCCTTTACTTTGCCTTTTTGCTAACTAGCATAACTAGATAGATTGCATAGTTCTTTCATTTGGAAAATTCCTAAAGTTGTAAAAGTTGATTCCAAAAATGCCTTATACATAAGAGCAAAAGAATGAGTAAAAATATAACACATCACCAGATTATCAATCTCTATGAGGATATGACAAATAAGGGAAAAAGGAGAGTGGTTCTGTGCCAAATTCTGCCAAATAACCTAAATTCATTAAGGAGATAAGAAGGAGGAACAAAGTTAAAACTCAGAGAGAGAGAGAGAGAGAGCAATTTAGGAGACTAAGCAGTTTATTTATTTATTCTCCACTCTGCTTTCTCCAAGCCAGGCTTCAGCAATACGTGAACCGTGACCTTCCTGATGTTCAAGCTGGTTTTAGAAAAGGCAGAGGAATCACAAATCAAATTACCAACATCCGATGGATCATCAAAAAAGCAAGAGGGTTCCAGAAAAACATCTATTTCTGCCTCATTGACTATGCCAAAGCCTTTGACTGTGTGGATCACAATAAACTGTGGAAAATTCTGAAAGAGATGGGAATACCAGACCACCTGACCTGCCTCTTGAGAAATCTATATGCAGGTCAGGAAGCAACAGTTAGAACTGGATATGGAACAACAGATTGGTCCCAAATAGAAAAAGGAGTACATCAAGGCTGTATATTGTCACCCTGCTTATTTAACTATGCAGAATACATCATGAGAAACGTTGGGCTGGAAGAAACACAAGCTGGAATCAAGATTGCCAGGAGAAATATCAATAACCTCAGATACGCATATGACACCACCCTTATGGCAGAAAGTGAAGAACCTCTTGATGAAAGTAAAAGAGGAGAGGGAAAAAGTTGGCTTAAAGCTCAATAGTCAGAAAACTAAGATCATTTCATCCGGTTCCATCACTTCATGGCAAATAGATGAGGAAACAGTGGAAAGAGTGGCTGACTTTATTTTTCTGGGCTCCAAAATCACTGCAGATGGTGATTGCAGCCATGAAATTAAAAGACACTCCTTGGAAGTAAAGTTATGACCAACCTAGATAGTATATTGAAAACCAGAGATATTAATTTGTCAACAAAGGTCCCTCTAGTCAAGGCTATGGTTTTTCCAGTGGTCATATGGATGTGAAAGTTGGACTATAAAGAAAGCTGAGCACCAAAG
Source organism: Budorcas taxicolor (assembly GCF_023091745.1). NCBI lineage: Eukaryota > Metazoa > Chordata > Mammalia > Artiodactyla > Bovidae > Budorcas > Budorcas taxicolor. The sequence goes on along the minus strand of NC_068923.1, from coordinate 62,394,140 downwards.
AATTTTTGCTTTTAAACTGTGGTTTTGGAGAAGACTCTTGAGAGTCCCTTGGACTGCAAGGAGGTCCAACCAGTCCATCCTAAAGGAAATCAGTCCTTAATATTCATTGGAAGGACTGATGCTAAAGCTGAAATTCCAATACTTTGGCCACCTGATGTGAAGAGCTGACTCATTTGAAAAGACCCTGATGTTGAGGGCAGGAGGAGAAGGGGACGACAGAGGATGAGATGGTTGGATGGCATCACCGACTCAATGGACATGGGTTTGGGTGCACTCCGGGAGTTGGTGATGGACACGGAGGCCTGGTGTGCTGCTGTTTGTGGAGTCGCAAAGAGTCGGACATGACTGAGTGACTGAACTAACTACCTCTTCTTGCTACCATCATCCACATTGGGCTGCATAACACAAGATCATTTCCCAAAGGTAAGAGTATGGAGCCTAGAAGATAGATATGTAAAATTATCAGTTCTAAGATCAAAGCCTCACTTATACCCAGGACCAGAGTTGACAGATTTCCTGATTATATCTGAAGCAAAGGACCAATTTAAGAAAGAAACAGACCAAGATAAATGAGATGACTTCCTCTCTAGTTAAACCATCTCACCCTTGCAAACCAAGATGAAAGCTATGGATATGCAAGAATGAAATACCTTAAGATATTCTATTCCAAGATTCTACATGCTACATTTCGTCCTTCAAACCTTTTATCCTAGGTTCCTTTATTATCACTTTGTTTGAAAATCCAATAAAGCATTGGCAGTCCCAGAGGTTTCTTCAAGATGAAGAATTCAAGGGATTATTATAATACTGATCTCTTCTCAACATACACTAAAGGTTCTTAAAATGTTGATGGAGTGATGACCCCTTTAGGATGTTTCTTCTCTCAGGGAAATACAGACAACAATATTTAGCTATAATTTCAGGATGATGACGAAGGATCATCCATATTAGAAATCACTGCCCTACATAGGTGCAGAACAAAAACAAAACCTACATTTATAGCTTTAACTACAATCTAAAGACAGATGAAAACTAAATTTATGACTCTAATGCAGTCTTATTCTTAAGGTCTGGAGTATATTACGAGCTGCTTTTTAGACATTCCAACCAGAATACAGTGAAAGTTGAGTCCAAATTGTGTGAACTATCGAAGAATATGGACTTAACTTACCTGGACTTGAATCACAACTCCACCATGATCTAGAGTACCTCTGATTCCTGCATGGATCTCATTAGACTGTGATGAGGACTAAATGTGTTTGTAAGTATCAAACACTTGTCTCAAGATCTGACACAAAGCCAATAGCAAAGAAATGTTCTGTTACCATCACCAACATTATTAGCATGATCAACACAATGTACTAATATCTTAATGATATTGATATCAATATTAATAAAGTTAATTTGATATTTATAACAGGTAACTCTTCATCCATTCCATAAAACCTGCTTGCCTCCTGCACTTCCTATCTTTTCCATCAAGTGCAGCACAACATTCTTAATTTTCTAAATCAAAAATCTATGAAACATCTTAATCACTACTCTCTGCCTGGTTGTTCCCTACCAACACCAACAGCTCCTTCTTTTATCAAGATCCCATTTATTATTTGTGTCCCATCTAACTACATTTTTTTTTTTTTTTTTTGGACACATTGCATAGCATGTGGGATCTTAGTTCCCCGACCGGGGGTTGAACCCATGCCCTCTGTATTGGAAGTACAAGTCTTAATCACTGAACCACTAGAAAAGCCCCAAACTACATTTTACCAAAAATATGTCTCTGTTTTTGTAATTCTCTTTCCCACAAATTTTATCTTAGTCTTAGTTTCTAAAAAAAGAAAAAAATTTTGTGTTAAATATCATAAATGGATGTTGAATTTTGTCAAAGGTGCATCTATTGAGATAATCATATGGTTTTTATTTTTCAATTTGTTAATGTGGTGAATTACATTGATTGATTTGTGGATATTGAAGAATCCTTGCATCCCTGGGATAAAGCCCACTTGGTCCTGGTGTATGATCTTTTTAATGTGTTGTTGGATTCTGATTGCTAGAATTTTGTTGAGGATTTTTGCATCTATGTTCATCAGTGATATTGGCCTGTAGTTTTCTCTTTTTTTTTGGCATCTTTGTCAGGTTTTGGTATTAGGGTGATGGTGGCCTCATAGAACGAGTTTGGAAGTTTACCTTCCTCTGCAATTTTCTGGAAGAGTTTGAGTAGGATAGGTGTTAGCTCTTCTCGAAATTTTTGGTAGAATTCAGCTGTGAAGCCGTCTGGACCTGGGCTTTTGTTTGCTGGAAGATTTCTGATTACAGTTTCAATTTCCGTGCTTGTGATGGGTCTGTTAAGATTTTCTATTTCTTCCTGGTTCAGTTTTGGAATATTGTACTTTTCTAAAAATTTGTCCATTTCTTCCACGTTGTCCATTTTATTGGCATATAATTGCTGATAGTAGTCTCTTATGATCCTTTGTATTTCTGTGTTGTCTGTTGTGATCTCTCCATTTTCATTTCTAATTTTATTGATTTGATTTTTCTCCCTTTGTTTCTTGATGAGTCTGGCTAATGGTTTGTCAATTTTATTTATCCTTTCAAAGAACCAGCTTTTGGCTTTGTTGATTTTTGCTATGGTCTCTTTTGTTTCTTTTGCATTTATTTCTGCCCTAATTTTTTAGATTTCTTTCCTTCTACTAACTCTGGGGTTCTCCAATTCTTCCTTTTCTAGTTGCTTTAGGTGTAGAGTTAGGTTATTTATTTGACTTTTTTCTCGTTTCTTGAGGTATGCCTGTATTGCTATGAACTTTCCTCTTAGCATTGCTTTTATAGTGTCCCACAGGTTTTGGGTTGTTGTGTTTTCATTTTCATTAGTTTCTATGCATATTTTGATTTCTTTTTTTATTTCTTCTGTGATTTATTGGTTATTCAGAAGTGTGTTGTTCAACCTCCATATGTTGGAATTTTTAATAGTTTTTCTCCTGTAATTGAGATCTAATCTTAATGCATTATGGTCAGAAAAGATGCTTGGAATGATTTCGATTTTTTTTGAATACATTTGAATCAGTTCTGATGAGATGGATGAAACTGGAGCCGATTATACAGAGTGAAGTAAGCCAGAAAGAAAAACACCAATACAGTATACTAACACATATATATGGAATTTAGAAAGATGGCAATGATGACCCCGTATGCAAGACAGAAAAAAAAAAAAAAACACAGATGTGTATAGCAGACTTTTGGACTCAGAGGGAGAGGGAGAGGGTGGGATGATTTGGGAGAATGGCATTGAAACATGTATACTATCATGTAAGAATCGAATCGCCAGTCTATGTCCGATGCAGGATACAGCATGCTTGGGGCTGGTGCACGGGGATGACCCAGAGGGATGTTGTGGGGAGGGAGGTGGGAGGGGGGTTCATGTTTGGGATCGCATGTACACCAGTGGTGGATTCATGTCAATGTATGGCAAAACCAATACAGTATTGTAAAGTAAAATAAAGTAATAATAAAAATTTTAAAAAAAAGTTTTTTTATCACTACCTTTAGAAATATTTCTATAATACCCCACCAAATCAGGCAGAATTACTTCTCCTCCCCTATGTTTGCTCCCGTGAATGCCCAGAACACACTTGACCTACATCCAATGCAGACATTGTCATAATACATGGTAGCTGTTAGGCTTCTTGTCAACATGAGCAATCATTAGGGACTGTGTATTGTTTAACTCAGTGGACCCAGGACCAGCACCATGCCTAGTACATGCTAAGTACCTGCAAAGGTTTATTAAATACATGTAGATAAAAGCAAGGACACAATTTTCAATAGTAAATAAAGTATAATTTAAAAATCATCTTCTCCACTCATGATAGCAGCTGAGTGGAAAAGTAATTTAAGGAAACTTGCTAATCATTCCTGGGAATGGAAAAATTATAACTTCATCACCTATGTATGTATTTCAAAGAAAGCAGTTATGTCCAAAAAAAAAAAGTCAAAGTAACACTGTCCTTCATCCTCTGAGTTATATAGTTATGTAATTTTGCTTCCAGTTACCAACTGCCTATAAAGCGTGAACCACCAATGCACAGAGACTAGAGATTGTGATTATAATCACCAGATCTCTTCAATTTCTTAACATCCCTACTCATCTCAAGATGTGTTTTCCCAAACACAATTCTTACATTTTATTGGGTTTTCTAACCACAAAATACTATATTAGTCCATTTTTATAATAAAATATTTCTTTTATGCAAGCATGACTGTTACACTGTACAGAGTCTGAGACAACATGTCTGAAAACATATATTTCATTGCCTTTGACTTATAGGCAAAAATGTGAAATGTCTAAAAAGAAATGCTTCATAATAGATCTCTAACTTCCTGACATTTGACAAAATTAAGTTACAGAGTTTAACCAAAGGGGGAAATATTTCTAAATTGAATCTATTTGTGATATACTGGTTGAAAATTCAAAACTGCCAACATATTCTGTTTACTCCCTTGGCATCTGTTGCATCTGCCAACTGGTGGCCAAAAATTAGAGCAGACTTAACTAATTAGAAGAGTCCCCATCTGGTAGCTAACTCCTTGTTTATGCTTTCTTTACATTTTAAGTACAGAGATTCGAACCAGAATTTCTGTGGTTTGTAGCAGAAGAGACCCTGTGGCCAGCTTAGTTGCTATTGTCCTGCTGAGCTGAACTTGGCACAGATGGAAACGTTCTCTCTGTCTTATGGTCTCTCCTCCTGTGTTCCCCTTGGGATGAATCATCTTGACCACAAGAGTTTCCATTGTCTCCCCGAATATTTTCTCATTCATTTTTATCTCTATATGCCTAGATCTAAAACTAGGAATGCTTTATGGACAAATACAATTACCACATGGAATCCATGATTTGGTAAAGCCAATACTATCTTTCCTAGGGATAAAACTAAAGGGAAGGATTAAAGGGAAAAAAATCATGGAGTGTTTATTTCTTTGTGGTTTTTATTTAAGTGTTGTGAATATAGTTCAATAATAAAGCAAATGCCTGGCAGAATCAGCCAGCAGTTACAACCTCAGGCTTTAAATAAGGACTTCTATTGAAATTCTGGCCCTGCTTGCTATTAGGTTAAACTGATCGAACTTCATTACACCTCGGTTTTCTCATATGCAAATTTAGAGTAATATTTTAATTGCTGTTTCATAGTATGATGAGAATGCAGCAGTACATGGCATTCAGAAAACTGGCAAAAGACTTTTTAATATTGAATATAGAGGCCTAAAATTTTTTTTTACATAATAGCTAATAATCGTTTTTCATATACATGGTGCACCATTTGAGTATTTTGAAGTTCAGTTATTTTGTGATATTTTTAAAGTTTCTCTTAGAAGCGTTTCCCTGTGTATTTTTCAGTCAATATTAGAGGAGTGTTAGAAACATGCTGGGTGGCAGAAGAAAGCAAGCACAAAAGTAATGTATATGAAGAGAAATAGAATGACTCTATTCACTTTACTATTTTTTGCCTGTATTCCAATGTTACTTTTTTCCCAAGTTGACAAGAAGTGACACAAATTTGAAAACAAACGTACTTGCAGAGATTGAGGAGTTATTCAACATTTTTTAAACACATACTATGTGCCAGCATTGTTCTATGCCCTGGGACTATGAAGATGCTTAAGATGTGTTCTTTGTCTTCAAAGACTGCACAATGTTTTGAGGGAGCCAGGTACATGAGTAAATAAGTTTCTGTATAAATAACCCCAAGCTTGTGTTTTAGTGTCTGGGAACACTTTCTAGAGTGACTTCTGAGATGAATTTTAAGAGATTCATAGAAGTTAGTGAAGCTCCCTTAAGTAGTGAAGATTGAAAAGGATTTCAGTTAAACAGGGCATTGTGAGCCTAATTATGGGAGTGAGGTTGATCAACAGTATGATTTCTTTGGGTAATAAAAGAGGTTTATAATTATGGACCTTTAATGCATATGGCAAGAGGCACAGAGGTAGTGATGGGAGAGACGGCAAGGACTAATTGTAGAGGACCTCATGTAGGAGTTATTCCTTCAATAGTAATGAGAAGCTGTTGAAGGGTTTAATGCAGTGAAGTGGCATAAGAGATTTTCATTTTCAATGACTCTTTCAACAGCATTAAGGACAGGACTAAAGGACTAGTCAAGAAATTTTGCTTAAAATTTTAATTCAAGCATTAGCTAAGAAAAGATAGCCTCAACTAGGGTAGGAATAGTTTGACTAGAGTAGCTTGGCTAGATCTACAAAAATGATGCGAAATACCAAGGCCTCATTGATGAATAAGATCTGAGCATGTGCCAGCATGGTGAGGGAGGAGTAATTTGAAGTTGAGACCACAGATTCACTACAGTCAAGAGCAGAAGAAGAGAAGCCAGGCTAAGCAGGAAGATGAGGTTGGGTTAAGTTTGGAGAGTCTATTGCACATGGGGCCATGGGGAGGAGCAAGTTCCTAGCAAATTAAAACAATGTGAATATGACATTATTTAGACGTTTGGAATGAGAAAAGTAGTTCATGAATGGAAATGAGAGGGAAATAATAAACTTTTAATTCAAAAGAGGAATTAGAGGAAGAAGAGCCCACAAAGACACCACAGAAGGAATGGTCAGAAACAAGAGCCAAGCTAGAATAGGATCATGAAAGCCAAAACATAAAGCAACAGAGGGAGGTCAAGAGCAACAAGTGCCTAATAGAGACCCCATAACATAATAAGAACTGAAATGCATAGCAAGTTAGCCTGGACTCTGGAGTCAGACTCACTGGGATTTAAGTCCCTCTTCCACAACTCACCATTATATGACTTTGGACAAGTTTCCCAAACTAGAAAACAATGCACTGTATCTCCCTCTGAGGTTTGCTGGACAACCTCAGAGTTGATAAATAAATAGATACAATAAATAGGACAAATGTAAGCAAAAAACCTAGCACACAGCTGGGAAAAGATTAATATAATAATCCCTGTGTCCTAAGTTGTTTCAGTCATATTTGAATCTTTGCAGCCCCATGGACTATAGCCCACCAGGCTTATCTGTCCATGTGATTCTTCAGGCAAGAATACTGGAGTGGGTTGCCGTGCCCTCCTCCAGGGAATCTTCTCGACTCAGAGATTGAACCTGCATCTTTTAAGTCTCCTGCATTGGCAGGTGGGTTCTTTACCATTAATGCCACCTCGGAACCCCAGTAATCCCTAGATAAGGCCAATTATTTTTATTATTTTTCCCTTAAAATATAAATACTATAAAATGATCCCATAGTGCAATTTTTTATAGTTGACAAAATGACAATATGGTCTCTACCTGATTGTTGCACTATGAGAACTGCATGTTAATTGTTCCCCCAAACAGCTGGTATATACCTGAGCATATGTATTAATAATGAAGCATAACTAAAATGGCAATTCATGGTCAGTTCTTATAATTACAGGCCTGACGTTTCATCAACTTAGGTAATATCTTTAAATATAGTGGAAATTACAAAATTGCAGTCATGCTTTGATGGAGGATTTATCACTTTATATGCAACAAATTGTAGACATTTAGGAGGGTTTGGCTCTAAAGTAGAAATAGCTCCCTTGCTTGTCCAAATTGTCTATTCTAATACCCAGAAATTTACATGCAAACTACCTGAGACAGTTGCTCTCAGAAAGAGATTAAGTAGAAAAATGTGAAACACACAAGAACCAAAAGGAGGCACAGCAGACATTAAAGGTACAAGCACAACTGGAGTGTTACCAAATCAAATGCCTTATACCAGCTCCTGCAAGCTGCCCAAAACAGAGTCCGCCTTCAAGAAACATACCCTCTAGTAGCAGAGACAAGACACTTCAAAGGATAGAGAACTCATATCAGCAAGAGCCCTCAGAAAAAAGCTTCAAAAGGAAGATTTTATCAGAGTTGAAATATTAAATAAAGAATAACCTTGAAATAAGTTGAATCATTCAGAAATATGTTTCGTTTGTCTGTGTTGGGTACTCAATTCGAGATTGAGGACTTAATGGCAAATAAGAGTTTATCAGATCCAATGACTTGTTTGTAAAGCATCAACAAAAAAAACTCTAGAGACGCAGAACTTTCCTAGTGATATAATGGTTAAGAACCCATGCTTCTGACACACTGGGAACTGGTATGATCGTTGGTCAGGGAAGTTCCACATGCCCTGTAGAATGACCAAAATAATAATAATAATAGAGGGAGTCACCCATGCAAGTGGTCTAAGGCTTTCCACTGAGTTAATAAAAAGTAAAGTGAAAGACAAACTAAATATTCCACTAGAGTCTGCCTGCCATTGTAGGAGACAGAAGAGATGCAGGTTCAATCCCTGGGTCAGGAAGATCCCCTGGAAGAGGAAATGGCATTCTACTCCAGTATTCTTGCCTGAGAAATCGCATGGACAGAGAAGCCTGGTGGGCTATATTTCATAGGGTTGCAAAGAGTCAGACACGACTGAACATCTGAGAACACACACATGATATTTAAAACTATCTTGCAGTAAGAATAAAAGACTTGACTGTTTTGTCAGTAAAATTATTACTCACTTGATAGTGTTTCAACTGACACAATTCACATCATTATTATTTCATGTTATATATTTCTTATATATTTCACCCTTTATACAATTTGTCAAAATAAAATGAGTAGTGGTTAGTCCAAGAACTTAACTTCCTGTGTGACTCTGTTATGTTCCTTACATAGTAGTCCAAACCATTCTTAATTCCTATGGGGAATAAACATTGTATAATAAGTTAAAAAAACAACAAAGACCTTGACAAAGACAGGTTACTATAGATAGGCACCTCCTATGCTCACTCTTAACAGTGTGGAGACAACTTTGTGTTTATACCAATAAGCTATGTCTAGAAAGACCGTCAATGGTGCTGACTTTTTGATGTCTTCATGTGTTCTAGATTTTTGGATAGGAGTTTCTATCAATAGTTAAAGAAGCAAACCCACAATTATTTAAATATAGCACAGACATAATTGACTGATCATCAGTGGAGTTAACAAAATTAAGACATTCTGCAATAAGATTCAAAAAACTCTTGCAAAAATATTTCTATGCGTGGATGTGCTTTTCTTATTTTTTATAATGTAATGTTTCAAAAATTCTAAATAATTAAAAATGCATAATGAAATAGTAGGCTGAACAACACAAAATCGATATTTTTATAGATGAAAAGCAACTTCATCTAGTCCAAACTAATATTTAACCTAGGAAATATAATAGCTAATAGCAAATATAATATCAAATCTATGTAACCTGCTCTCAAACAAAGAAATAAAACCTTACCAGTTATGGTTGAGCTCCTCACCAAAATTGAATTCTTCCACCAAATAGATTAACACCCTTACCTGCATGCCCCTTACTGATCTTAATCTCACTTCCCCATCTCTATGTTGATTATTTTAAATATGGTGATCATCCTTATACCTGGGCTTCCCTGGTGGCTCAGATGGTAAAGAAACTGCCTATAACGTAGGAGACCCAGGTTCAATCCCTGGGTCGGGAAGTTCCCCTGGAAAAGGAAATGGCAAGCCGCTGCAGTATTCTTGCCTAGAGAATTCCATGGACAGAGGAGCCTGGTGGGTAAAGTCCATGGGATCGCAGAGAGTCAGACAGGACTGAGAGACTAACACACATCTTTCCCTGACGGCTCAGACAGTAAAGAATCTGCCTGCAATGCCAGAGACCCAGGTTTGATCCCTTATAAGCATTCCTTACATTTCATTCGAAAAGTCCCCTCGTGGCCGTTCTTACACCCAGGCTTCCTGGAGCACGTGCACAAGAGTTCCCCTAACATAATACCAAAGAGGAAAGGTGCTGGTTCCCTGGAAAAGGCTGATGGTTCTACAATGTGGCTCTTATAATTTATAAGACCAATTTATAATTGACCAGTGAGTTAAAAATTCACATGACTCCACACGAACCAACACATCATTCAGTTCAGTTCAGTCGCTCAGTCATGTTCGACTCTTTGCAACCCCGTGAATCACAGTACGCCAGGCCTCCCTGTCCATCACCAACTCCCGGAGTTCACCCAAACCCATGTCCTTTGAGTTGGTGAGGCCATCCAACCATCTTATTTTCTGTCATCCCCTTCTCCTCCTGCCCTTCATCTTTCCCGGCATCAGGGTCTTTTCAAATGAGTCAGCTCCTCACAGCAGGTGGCCAAAGTATTGGAGTTTCAGCTGCAACATCAGTCCTTCCAATGAACACCCAGGACTGATCTCCTTTCAGACTTCCTTTTTTTTTTTTTCAGTTAATTTACTTTTAAATTAAAGGGTAATTGCTTTACCCAATTGTGTTGGCTTCTGTTAAACATCAACATGAATCAGCCATTGGGGTATGTATATTCTTAACTGCTTCCAATGTGAAGGGTATGAAATGGTCTGTCACCGTGGGTTTAATTTGTGTCTTCATGTTCACTGGTAAAATAACTAACTTCTTAGGTATAAATATTGTAGATTCCAAATTTGAGCATAAACTATATATTCACACCAAGTTTATTAACTATCTTGGCATATCTATGGGGCTAAAGAAGATGACTTGAAATCTACTTGAATATGAGTCCTTGGCATCTCCTGGGAGAGAGGGAATTCCCGTGCATGCACCTAGAGTAAGGCCATGTGGGTACTGTCTACGGGGAAAAAGATATTGTCGGATTTTGTTTGGGATGGTCATTGGTGTTGCTTTTGGACCTCTTCATGTTTTCTAATTGTGCAAATCCACTGATCATTGGCCAGTTAGGCCTCTGATACATTTAGGATACAAGCCAGTGGTCTTCACCATCCACTTCTTTGGATCAGCCTCACAGATTCATGAATGAGTCCCAGAAAGAGGAAAAAATAGTTATTAAAAGCTCTGTTGTTCAAATCTAGAGGGAGATCAAGGCCACAATACTTTGAAGCTTCATAAGCGAGTGCATCACAAGTTTCACATACTCAGTGTCTGCCATTTTTCTCCATGGTCCCACTCTGGTCCTGGCCAGGGTCTCACTGTGACTCCAGTTCTCTATGCATCTGTCTGCAGCTGAGCCCACCAACAGCCAGGTCCATACTAAGGCTTCCCATAATATTCTTCCCATAGTTCTGCTCCAGATGTGAAACTAGTTCAGCTTCCTCTAGACTCCTCTGTTTTCTGCTTCAACTTCTGCCTTTCCACTGCCTTCCAGCTTTAACAATAAAATAAACACTCCCCTTATACACATAGAAAAGAATATAAAAACAGAAGGAGAGAGCACTGGGCATCATGTGCCCATGTGCTTTGTTGTCATTTTTTTTTCTTGGCTTTGGTTTGTTGTCATCTTGAATGAATGTACCCAAATAGGCAAAACAGTAATTATGCTGCCTTTATGATAGACTTCAAGAGATTAACAGTATGAAAGAGAAAAGGAAAGCAAACAAGAGAAAAAATAGTAAAGCTTGACATTTTGCTTCTGTTTGTGGTTATTCGTCATACTTTACATCTTAGACATCCACCACCATATAGACTGCAAGCTCTTCCACTGCTGTTAGCACTCTGTGTTCTCTGTATCTTGAGGTCTTAGTCACAGCATCATACAGCTCCTAGGAGTATTTGTGAATACTATTAACCATCAACACCTTGAAGTCCACATAACTAGGTGGATGCCTTAAAGAATTAACTCTTACCCTTTTGGTTTTGCCTAAGAAAAACTTGATTGCTGTTAAATGAAGGGATAAATCAACATATTAAATTACTTTGGTGGCGAGAAAGGATGGGAGAAGGGAAAAGAATGTGATTATTTTTTACTTGTAAAAATAACTGTGAAAACTTCAAACATTTAGTTTCTGGGACTTCCCTGGTGGTCTAGTGATTAAGATTGCACCCCCAATGCAGGGGGCCTGGGTTCCATCTTTGGTCAGGGAACTAGATCCCACATGCCACAACTAAGACCTGGTGTAGCCACATTTAAAAAAAAAAAAAAAATGCTTTCAAATGACAATGATAACTACCAGCTTGGGACATTGCTATGAGCCAACCGCTACTGTCTCTGTCTGTCTCGCACAAATACACACACACATAGCCCAAATGTTCAGATCTCATCTGCCTGTGAATGCAAAAGCAAAATCTTTAAATTCCCTTCAGTGATTTTGTCCCTACCTATTAAATCATCCAGGAGTATAGGCAACTCCCAGGGTTTGCCTCCCAAAGAGTCTCTGTTTTGTTTTCACTTGTGGCATTAGTTACTTAGAATTTCTCTCAGTTCTACATCTATCCTTTTCCTCTCTGACACTGGGACTAGGGTTTGGGAAACTCCATTTCTCAGGCTCCCTTCGAACAGGCTTTTCCTGTTTTCATAGGAGGGCCTGGCAGGTTCGTAGGCAAGAAGAATGGAGAAGGCAGAATGCAGCAGTTTCCCAGAAACCAAGCCTCTCTCTCAGTGCCCCTGCTCCACAATCAGCCTGGCAGATCGCCCCAGCCTTAGCGCAAGGCCACCTTTCTTGTTTCTCTCCCTAGAGTAGTTGCTCCTGCCATCATCTACCTCTGGATTACCTCACTTCCTCTTTTGCCTTTCTCAGTCCTTTCAACACTGTAATCAATTTCCTACATTAAATTCCCTCTGTTCGAAACTTATAGGACTTGCTGTTTTTTTGACTGGACTTTGGCAGACTCACTTGTCTATTAATCAATCTCCTCAATATCCTGCTGGCTTACCAGCAGTGTGGGGACTGAAAAACATCCCTCTGTATAAGAATCTGCAAATTTTTGGTCTTTATGTATGTATAGCACACACACACACAAACACAAACAGGCACGCCCACACTTCAAGGAGTATTCTCAGGGAGTGTATCTCAGTATAATTCCTTTTCTGTAAAAATGCATTTGTATACACACACACAGATGTCCATATGGATCGTCACACTAATGATTATCTCATGGTAGAGAATATTAAGTGTTTTTGCTCTCATCTTTTAGCAGGTATCATTTGATAAAGTTATTTTCATTTTGAAAAAACTTCAAGTATTTTAAGAAAACATGAATGTGTTATAAAAATTTATATTCATTAATTCGATTATATTAATTGGACAGGATATGTAAGGTGAATAATTAGAGGTAAAATATCAGGTACAATGTAAAATAATGTGACCACAATGTGTTTTTCTAATATATTTAATAAATGTTTATTAAATTAATATTATTTTATTTTTAAGTTTAACTTTATTATATTGCTTGACAAACTGTCATGTCTTCTATGAAAGCCAAATTCTCTTAACTTTGATCAATTCTACTCTAAGACATCCTTGCATACATTAGTCTGGTACCAATTGGAGTACACAGTAAATGAACAAAAGGCTTTGAATCAAAAGAAAAGAAAGCACCAAATGTAAGACTGGTAATTACCTCTCCTGGGCACCTGTTTTTACTATAACTGAACAGCAGGATACTGCATGACTCCAGACAACGTCTAAAAAGAGGAATAAAGCAATTTCCACAGAACAAGTTAAAGATTGAGGGACTCCATTTTGCTGGTTTGTGTTGCAAACTTAATGTTATTTAAATGCAGTTTTTATAGTGTGTTAATAACAGTAATAAAAGAGGAAAAAATGACAACATACAGCTATGTTACAACAAGCAGATGGTGACTGGAGATGGGCTGTTCTCCAACTGTTACTATTCTTTTCCAATTCATGATCAGTAAAAGGAATAAATGGTAGCGTTCCCCTGCTCTGCCATAATATTCCAATGACAAGGCTCAGAACCTCAGTGTCTTACCAGATCAAAATTCTGTACAATAGTTATTTACCATTCTAAATTCTGAATTGTTAAGTAAGTGATGGTTTAGGAAGTGCAAAGCATCATTCTTTAGGAATTATAGACAAAATTTGTCTTCTGCCTTCATTAGAAAAGACTAACTATGGGCAATAATTTACAGGAATAATTTATTAGCAAAGATATATTTTTATTCTCCTCAAAATTTATTTGGTGATAATGTATTTTAGTGAACATCATAATCGAGTAGATAAGTCATAAATATTAGTGTACATGTTTGCAATCTGGTTTATGATGTCTTTTTGCCAACATGAATTGGCACTGATCTTTAAAATCCATTTGGGGACATATATACATTTGGGGATGTATTCAGAAAAACATACACTGTACATCAAACAGATTCACCCAGTCATGGTGAATTTGTGATCTATGCTTAGCAGTTGGTTTTATGCCATGCAAATCAACATCTGCTCTAATTATCTTTACAGTATATTGATTTATTACATTTTTACATCCTATCCTATTAAGCCATTGCAAGAGAAATGGTAGCATGGAAGAAGCTGGCCTTTTCCATCTTTATAGCATCATTTCCAGAAATTTACCAGAATTTTATGTACCACTCTTTCTCAGCAATAGGCTCCTAATGTCCTCACGCTGCTCTCCATTTTCTACACTGTGCAGAAAGTGTGAAAAATTTACACTGAAGTGTAAAGGACTGCTGTGTATATACATGTTATTGTATATATGGATTATAACTGTGGGGCAATTTGTAGTTTTGTTGTTGTTGTTTAATCACAAAGTCATATCCAAATTTTTGTGGCTCCATGGACTGTAGCCCACCAGGCTCCTCTGTCCATGGGATATCCCAGGCAAGAATACTGAAGTGGGCTGTCATTTCTTTCTCTGGGGGATCTTCCCAACCCAGCGATCAAGCCTGCATCTCCTGCATTGGCAGGCAGATTCTTTACCCCTGAACCTGAAACTTTTAACTCAGTCCTCCCCTCCAATGACTACTGCTACCTGAAGACTTCTCATCTAGTCCCTGATAACAGGCTCCAAACCATCTCCCTTTCTCCACAGCCTGGTGCCCCTATCATCCAAGTCAAACTACACCAGTGTAGTCTTTTTAAAAGGAAGCATTCATCTTGTAACACATATCGGGCTCAAGATTCTCCACTCAGTATTTAATAAAACTAAATTTTATCTAATTCTGTGACCTTATCTCTTCCTATACCACTCTTGCATTTTACTCATCTGCTACCAATTTTCAGAGTGTCACAATATTACACAATATTTTAAGAAGCCCAACTGGCTTCTTTCATTTAGCAATACACATTCAAAATTTTCCATACCTTGCCATGGCTTAAGAGCTCATTCCTTTCCATCACTGAATCTTATTCCATTGTTGGGACATATCACAGTTGGTTTGTCCATTCACATTGGTTAATAAACATCTTGGTTGCTTCCAAGTTTGGGCAGTTATAAATAAGGCCACCGTAAACCATCATGTGCAGGATTTTGTGTGGAATAATTTTCAGTTCAGTTGAATTGTGGGATCATATAAGCTCATGTTTAGCTTAGTAAAAACTGCCAAATGTCTTCCAGAGTGGTTATACATTTTTCATGTCCTAACCATGAGAGTTCATGTTATTTTGATTCTCACCAATATTTGTTTCCTTCAGCTTTTAAGCCAGCTTTAATGTAATTGCTTCCCTGGTGGCTCAGAAGGTAAAGAATCTGTCTGCAATGCCGGAGACCTGAGTTTGACCCCTTGATCTGGAAAACCCCATGGAGAAGGGAATGGCTACACACTACAGTATTCTTGCCTGGAGAATTCCATGGACAGAGGAGTCTGGTGGTCTATAGTCCATGCGGTTGCAGAGTTTGACATGACTGAACTACTAATGCTTTCACTTTCAGAATTGATAGAACTCTAACCAACAGACAAAGAATAAGAACAAAAGTGGGAAAAACACATCGGCATAATATAAGAATCAAAGTCCATGGTACACAGATTGGGATTCTAGTTCTTTCATTTATTAAATGTGAGATTTTGGACCGGCTAATTAATCTTTCTGAATCTGAGGGTTTTTATTGGTATAGGAAACAGAGGAAAAGGTCTTCCCAAGATTGTCATAAACCCTGAACATGACTAACTACTTAACAATCAGTGTACATAAGAAGAGGATTAAGAGTTAGATTAGCACCCTGGAAATTAGAAAAATATAAGCGAAAAGAAACGGAAGTGTATGATTATATCTTCTTTTCTTACAAACTTAAGATCAGTTTATGTTCTTCTTTTTCTTTTTGTTTTGTTTGTACAAAAAAAAAATTAGAAGAAAGCTAAGATCTAAGTCTCAGAAATCTCTCTTTCAAAATGGCAGATCTGAGCTCTAGGACTTTTTGCTTGCCTCTGCCTGATTTACCTCCATGCATTTAATGAGCTAATTAATGAAATGCAAAATTACCAGTTAGCTTAGTGTTCCTACATATTGATTATACGAACAGTGGTGTCATCACTTTTAAGGGGAGAAAATATGAAATAAAAATAAGATGAATGCTGAAATTTTTACTAAGCGGATTTCTTTTGTTCAGTAGAGAAATTCACAAGGAGACAGTTTACTCTTAACTCAGTATTTTCTGTTCATCTCTTCGCATGCCTTTCTAAAAGTTTCCTTTCTCTTCAAAGTCTGGTAGAATGAGACAGCATACAAACAACCACACCAATACCATATCAGTCAGTGGCTACCCAGGAAACTAAAATTCACATGAAGTACAACAGAAGGAATTTAATGCAGGGAATCCTTAGAGGGGCAATAGGAGAGGTGAGACACGAAAAAAGAACAAGTAGGAAAATGACAGATTAAGAACAGGAAGTCACTGCATCACTGCAAAAACAAAATGGCCAGAATCAGCTAACGGAAATGAACAATGGCCACAGATCATCCAAGTGAGACCGCTGGAGGAAACAGAGCTCCTACGAAGGAGCAGTCTGAGGCAGAGAAAGAGGGAGAAATATCTTGAATTTCTCAATCCTTTCTATCGGATTTTCAGCCATTGTATGCTATTGGCAAATTGAGCAAATCTAACATGTATCCAGCTGACGTGAGAGTCTGAGACATTCACCTGACAGCAGACAAACTTCCCACGGGAGAGAACAAAATAAGGGAGAGACACAGAACAGTTCCGAGGCCCGCTGGAACTGACACAGGCACTATGGTTAACAGCCCTAGCAGGGCGGAGAGGAAGAATACAGGAACTGATCGATCGTGCAGCGAAAGAGGGAAATGAGCAGTGAATTTCTCATACTAGTATCTCAGAATGGGCAAAGCAAGACGAGAAAGGAAGGAAAAGCAGAAGGAAGGAAGGAAAGAAAGAAACAATGAAAGGAAGGAAGAAGAGACGGGAAGGAGGGAAGACAGAGGAAAGTAGGAAGGTGGGCTAGGAATAAGCCATTTAATGTTGGGTCTTTTTTTTTTTTTTTTCCTAAGTGGCATACATATTCTCTGTTTGTGAAAAAGAAATGTTAGCTATTAAGATGTAAATTGACCCAGAGAGAACATTTATATGAGGATAAGAGTTCAGGATGTCACCACCAGAGAGAAACTGCTCTTTAATGACTGTCCCAATGGTTATGTGTGATGATAGGATAATAGACGTCTAACTCATAAAAGGGAAACTTTAAGATTTATCCTTTAAGTTCCAGGGTACTCCAGGTATGGTGGTGGTGATTCAAGACCTACCAACAAACTTTCACTTTACATCATGTTCATTACAGCATGGTAAGCTAAAGCCACAAAAAAATCCAAGTGTCAGATCTTTTACAGATCATAATTTATTTCCTGTTCCAAGCCTGGTAAGGATTAAGAAAAAAAAGTGTGGGGGGCATGAGTTTTAGAAAAAAAAAATAAGTGAAGCACAGCTCCCAAACTTCAGAAACCACATCTGAACAAGAGTCTGAGTCTATTCAGCACAAAGCACAAAAGCCAAGAAGAAAATAAATTGAGAATCAATAACCTCGAATTCCGAAGTCACCTGATAACTTTGAACAATGATATTTACCTTTCCTTTTTAAAGTGAGGCACAGTGGGGTCACAAAGCTGCATGGAAACCACAACCTGGGAAATTTTATCTTACCTGACAACCTCACAAATCTCATTTTGCCTCATGCCCCCGAGATTACCAGAGCTGTATGCATCTCTTGATGTGAGAAACCTGCCCCCAAAAAGAGTGGAACTAAAGGTTGTAGTGCTCTATAATTCTGTCTGTGTTTTTATTTCATTTATGTGTTCCAATCTTTTTTTTGGAAAACATGCCTATTAGAAGGGCAGCTAGAATCAGTACCTTCAATATCCCAAATTTACTGTCTTTCTCTCTTTTTTGCCTTCTAGTAGAGAAAAACCTAAACTCTCAAAAGATTCATGTATTCACATCATCAGAAATAGCTTACTTTAGGCCACCAGATCTTTAACTAAAAAGAGAAAAACATTCCATGATTTAGTCCCAAATCTTTGGACTTTATTATTGCCTCCTTTTGTTCAGTTTGTCTCTCAAATTAGCCAAAGCTCTAAAGTCTTTTTAATGGTCACAAATACCCATTTAGAAAGCATCTGACTTAGCGGACAGGAAATGGCACACAAATATTATAGCTGCAAATAAGATGCTCTTGGACTATCTTTGGATGACTGGGAAAGATGTCAGGTAGATTCACGCTTTGAATAGACTCTCAATCTTATCCAGAATTTGTAGTAGAAAGGATCTTTAGGATATTTTAAAAGATGACTGTAAACACCTAACTAAAATAGGTGAAACAGGTAAATGTAAGGGAAGCTTTCTCTAAGGATTCTGTTTCTCTCAAACTACTCAGAAGTGAGATTTACTATGGACAAGCTTTTTGCTTCAACAAGACAGCACAGTGTACTTAACCTGGAGGTTTTCTAGCTGCTACATTGACTTACTATTCTATCTAATTTATTCTAGTGTCATCCCCATGATTCAAACTGTTTGCCAGAGTGCCGCTGGAGACTTAAACAGTGCCAAAAGAAAAGGCTGACAAGTTTTCTCAGAATCCCTTCCCGCAAGGACTCTCATCATTCCAGCTTGTGTTCATTTTCACCCAAAAAACTGACCGCTTTTAAAGAGACAGAAGTGGAGAAGATGCAGAATTCATAAAGATCATCCAGTTCAGTCCTTCATATTAGTAAATGTCTGAATCATCCAGAACAAATACTTAGTTTCTTGAAGACCTGAGAAAGGGTAAGGATGGGGGAGAAGGGAAAGATATATTGAACACCTAACAAATGTCTTCTCAACATCTGCAATATCCCTTGATACTTAATTCCATCACCTTCACATTAAAAAATTTCTTCCTTCTGCCTAATTCCAATCTTTCTTCCCTTATTTTTACTGCAGTTTATTATATTTTCATTGTCCAAAATGATAGAGAACAACTGTTGAGCAAACCTCCTCAATTTAATGTATGTGCAGATGAAGATCACAAATCAAAACATCCTTTGTGTTCCCCTAAGCCCCCAAACCAACTCCATTAGCTATTCTCCATATAATCATTTTCATTCTTTCAAATATCTTGTAATTTTCCATTTTTGCACATCTCTTTAAGTACAGAAAAATAAAATGAAAAGATTACAGCCATTGGTCTGTCATCTGCTTTTCTCTACACTAAATCAAGTAGGTTTATTTTCATAATGGCATCATATTGCTGACTCATTCAGAGTTTACTCAACCAAGCCCCAGGTCCTTTCCTTTTGATTCTCCTGCATAGATAGTTCTTCCTCAAATTGTGTTTATAATGTTTACACTTTTGTCCCTAAGTAACTGAGCAAACATATTGTGGTTATAGCCAGCAGATGTAAGGAATGAAAGACACAGATTTTAGAGAATCACACTGAGAATTACTAGTTCCTTCCAGCAACAAATATTAAGAACAAGTTTCAATAATTTGAGGAATCAGTTAGGATGAATACGTCCCAGTTGTTTTTTTAAAGTCTCACTAATAAAAGATAAAATGTTAAGCTGGTCAACAAATTACCTCAGCTGGTCTTAGTTCCTTAGGCAAGAGATGACATATAAAGGGAATTATGCTTTAAGGTAGCAAGAATTTGCTAAAATAAGTGAACAAAGGAAAAGGACTGATTTATCAGAATATTATGAATAAAATCTGAAAATACTACAGAAACAAGTATGAATTTAGATATCTGGATGCAAAACAAACAAACAAGAAAACAAAACAAAGAGCAAGAGATAGAAAGCTAGTTCCTCTCAGCCTCTAGGTAGTTTCTAATGAGGATGTTTCTATCAGTTCAGTTCAGTTCAGTCTCTCAGTCGCGTCCAACTCTTTGCAGCCCCAAGAACCACAGCACACCAGGCCTCCCTATCCATCACCAACTCCCAGAGTTTACTCAAACTCATGTCCATCGTGTCAGAGATGCCATCCAACGATCTTACCCTCTGTCATTCCCTTCTCCTCTCACCTTCAATCTTTCCCTGCATCAGGGTCTTTTCAAATGAGTCATTTCTTTACATCAGGTGGCTAAAGTATTGGAGTTTCAGCTTCAGCGTCAGTCCTTCCAATGAATATTCAGGACTGATTTCCTTTAGGATGGCCTGTTTGGATCTCCTTGAAATCCAAGGGACTCTCAAGATCTTCTCCAACACCACACTTCAAAAGCATCAGTGGTTTGGTGCTCAGCTTTCTTTATAGTCAAACTCTTATATCCATACATGACTACTGGAAAAACCATAGCTTTGACTAAACAGACGGACCTTTGTTGGTAAAGTAATGTCTCTGCTTTTTAATATGCTATCTAGGTTGGTCATAACTTTTCTTCCAAGGAGTAAGCGTCTCTTAATTTCATGGCTGCAGTCACCATCTGCAGTGATCTTGGAGCCCCCCAAAATAAAGTCTGACACTGTTTCCCCATCTATTTGCCATGAAGTGATGGGACCAGATGCCATGATCTTCGTTTTCTGGATGTTGAGCTTTAAGCCAACATTTTCACTCTCCTCTTTCACTTTCATCAAGAGGCTCTTTTGTTCTTCACTTTCTGCCATAAGGGTGGTGTCATCTTCATATCTGAGGTTATTGATATTTCTCCCGGCAATCTTGATTCCAGCTTGTTCTTCATCCAGCCTGGTATTTCTCATGATGTACTCTGCATATAAGTTAAACAAGCTGTTTCTATGTCTAGGAACAAATGATAAAATACACAGCCTTAGAGCAAAGCTATATGAATATTCCTTTGGAAACAGGGACATGTCTCAACAAAATTCACTCTTAATAGGATATGCACCAATTTAGAAGTATAACCAGCTTTCAGAAAGCCATAATTATACTAACTATAAGAAATGGCCATTATTTTATCTATTAGGGAGTAAAAAAATAATTAGCAAAAATCTCAATTAAGTGGGGTTGGTAAACCGAAAGGAGGAGCCCTCATGCCCCATGAGGATAACAGAGCCCAACAGGAAGAAGACTATTCTTGCCTGACAAGGACCCAGCCAATGAAAAAATATGGATTCTTCCTTTACTATAACCTTTCTGACTTGCTTTTCACTCTATTAAAGGGGGTCTCTCATTCCTAGGAAGGAAAGTCATGACCAACCAAGAGAACATATTCAAAAGCAGAGACATTACTTTGCCAACAAAGGTCCATCTAATTAAGGCTATCGTTTTTCCAGTAGTCATGTATGGATGTGAGAGTTGGACTGTGAAGAAAGCTGAGCGCTGAAAAATTGATGCTTTTGAACTGTGGTGTTGGAGAAGACTCTTGAGAGTCCCTTGGACTGCAAGGAGATCCAACCAGTCCATCCTAAAGGAGATCAGCCCTGGGTGTTTTTTGGAAAGAATGATGCTAAAGCTGAAACTCCAGTACTTTGGCCACCTCATGTGAAGAGTTGACTCATTGGAAAAGACTCTGATGTTGGGAGGGATTGGGGGCAGGAGGAGAAAGGTACGATCAAGGATGAGATGGCTGGATGGCATCACCGACTCAACGCACATGAGTTTGAGTGAACTCTGGGAGTTGGTGATGGACAGGGAGGCCTGGCATGCTGCGATTCATGGGGTCACAAAGAGTTGGACATGACTGAGGGACTGAGCTGAACTGAACTCATTCCTTGGAGAGTGGGGACTTTCAGGTGGCTTGTAGTAGTTGCAGACCCTGAATTGCAATCCTCTGCCAATCACAAATTAATCTATTTTTGCTAGAGAAATTACTGGCATTCTATATGTTTTGGGTCACCAAGAGTTGTTCCAACATGCCTACTGAGATATCACTTATTTATTTTCATAAAACCAAAGTATGTGCAGTTTTTTTTTTTACTCTTTCTTGACACCACCAATCATTTGGTCTCCCAAGCTCAAAATTTCAAATATTCTTATTCTTCCTTTATTCCATATGGTCAATTGTCACCTGTCAAAGTTGAACATGAGTTGATTCTTTTCTCCCATGACCAATACATGTACATCTTACTAATTTCAATATTCTGCTGATCGATGTAACAGTTCCCAGGTGATCTTTTAACATTTGTTGATCTTTTTGCTGTTGGAGTAGTTTTTTTTAATATTCTTTTATAGTCTTAATTTTATTTTACCTCTTTTTGACTTCTATATCACTTAGGACATTGGATTACAAGTTACAGAAAACTCATTTATGTAAGAAAACTTAGTCACATGATTACACATAACCACATGGGGAACTAGAAGATGTAATCTTCATTTGGGTAGCCATAGACAAACTAAAATCAGGGTTTAAAATCTGTCCATCACTAAAAAGATAGAGAGATAGATTCTAATATCATTAGTCTTTTCACAGTAACACAAAAAGACTTTGCAGTTGTTCTTTTCTTTTTTTTGTAGGATAATTGCTTTACAATGTTGTGTTGGTTTCTGCCTTATAGCAACTCAAATCAGCCATGATTATACATAAATCCCCTCCTTCTTGAGTCTCTCTCCCCCTTCCATCCCACTTCCCCTACTCCAGGTCATCACAGAGCAACAAGCTGGGCTCCCTGTGTTAATTAGCAGTTTCCCACTAGCTATCCATTTTACACATTTTAGTATATATATTTTGCTTTTAAAGGACTCTTGTAATAGGATTTTTTCGCAAAGAGTCAGACATGACTGAGTGACTGAACTGAGGTATTATGATTAGTCTAGCAATATTTAAAAAAAAAAACAACTCTGCTCTGCTAAGGTTTAATATTCTGCCAAGATGCTCCTAGGCAGCCTCTGGAGCAAATAAATAATTGAGCAATAAGAATTCTGGCCCCTCAATTCCTCTTCAACAAGAATAACACTATTTTTACCTGATATATATATATATATGTGTGTGTGTGGATATATATATACAGAAAGTGAGAGACTCTATACCACATGTATTAATCATAGACATTTTCTCATCCCGGGATAGATAAGTATTCTTGACAAGCCCATCTCCATTACTTGAAAAATTATCTTTTTCAAAGTCCAATTGTATTGAAAGCAAAAGATTGGAACTCTTCTCATATTCTTCTATATAAAAGAGAAGAAAACTGGAAGAAAATAGTCTGGTATATATGTAAGAAAATTTTTCTACTTGGAATGTGAGAATACTATATTCCAATTTAGAATATAGAGAAAATGATTTATAGATAGGTACACTCAGTTAATAGGAAAGGATAACTTTGGTCTGAAATGAGTGTTAGATTCCAGTATTTTTACCTTCCTGTTGAGTACTTACAGCTTCCTATTAAGTCTTATAGTGACTGGTGTGGGTACAAGAAATGGTATTCTTTGAATTGCCCAAGTCTTTCCCACACCCATCCACTTAATTATATATATATATATTTTTCTGCTACATGTTTCTTGGTATTTAGAATCTTAGAGCATTTTCAATAGGCAAAAAGCTGACCTCCAACAGCTAACACACAATTATAATTTCAATTCCAAGTGAACACCCACTCAATCCCTTTGACAGTAATCTGTGCCAAAGCTTTAATACATAGGGTGAAATCTCCCAAGGCTAGAACTTTTTCTTGGCAGAGGAACATCAAGGGGATGAAAATGCTTTGAAAGAAGAAGGACCTTTTGTTTTGTTGTTTTAATTTTTGTACATGAAAACTTTACCTTTGCCAAGTGCACTTCTTCCAGGTTTAGCCTTCAATGTCTTACAGATAGAAAGTATATATTCTTATGAGACTTTGCTACAATGGAATTTGTTAAAGGACATCATGTGGTTTACATTTTCAGAGATAACCGAAAGGTCTTGGCACTCATATTCCCAACCTGGCTCCAGTGATCTTCATATTCTTTCACTTCCTCTCTCAGAATTTAAATGTGGAATTCACATCACTATAATACTTTTACTCATTTTTTTCCTCTCAATTTTGCTTCCTCATTTCTGATTATGCTGTTTTTCCATTTTCAAAATTCCTATTATTTCTAATTTTATGTCCTTTGCATTTTATCAAAGTACCCACTATATTCTGGATACATGAAGAAAAATTAAAAATAAACCATCCATTTCTTTGAATTGTGTTGATCTACCATATTAATCTTGTGTGAGGTATTTCCTCTGGTCAAATCCAGGACTTACTTTTCTATTCTAACTTTCATTTTCTTTGTTCTCTTAATTCTCACTGGGGGCTTTTATGATAATAATTTATTATTCTCCTCCACGTAGTTTCTCAGCACTCATTGCTTTAACTTTTATTCAGAAATCTGCATCTGGGTAGTCTTTTTAATAAAAAATCTGAGTGAATGTATAATACGTGCTGTGACTGATATAAGACATACTCAATTTATTTGCCCCTCTCCAAAGATAAATATTTTATTTTAGTAAATTGTCTATATTTGTTCATGTTTCTACTCTCCTCAAGTAGTACAAAGGCAAAACAATAGCTCCTTAAGACAATAAGTCTCAGGAATCTGAAAAATTTTGTGAAGGGTAAGCATATCTAAGTGATTAGTGTCAAAGACAGTAATGTTGGTTTCAAAAACCTTAGTCTCCAGTAACCCTGCATCTTCCTTTTCTGAAACCTAACCCCTCAATTCCCTCACATGGCTTGAGGACATAAGGATCTAAATCGTTCAAAACCACTTAATTTCTGAAAACTAATTAAATACCCAAATAAAATTTCAAAGAGTAAAGATCAAAGATATGGAACTACAATCACTGGAAAATATTTTTCTTTTTAGAATAAGGCAAATATATTATGTAAAGTAAAATTGAAGCATCTGCCACTGTTGTAAATAGAAATTGCCAGGCGAATTAAAATTTTTATTGGCAAGTTTGCCATGTGAAACAATATGGAAAATGCTGGACATTTTGTTTAAGATGGTAACATTAGGGTCATTATATTTATTGTTCAACTTAGGATGCTCAACATTCAGAAACGAAGATCATGGCATCCGATCCCATCACTTCATGGGAAATAGATGGGGAAACAGTAAAAACAGTGTCAGACTTTATTTTGGGGGGCTCCAAAATCACTTCAGATGGTGACTGCAGCCATGAAATTAAAAGACGCTTACTCCTTGGAAGAAAAGTTATGAGCAACCTAGATAGTATATTCAAAAGTAGAGACATTACTTTGCTGACTAAGGTCCATCTAGTCAAGGCTATGGTTTTTCCTGTGGTCATGTATGGATGTGAGAGTTGGACTGTGAAGAAGGCTGAGCGCCAAAGAATTGATGCTTTTGAACTGTGAGAGTCCCTTGGACTGCAAGGAGATCCAACCAGTCCATTCTGAAGGAGATCAACCCTGAGATTTCTTTGGAAGGAATGAGGCTAAAGCTGAAGCTCCAGTACTTTGGCCACCTCATGCGAAGAGTTGACTCATTGGAAAAGACTCTGATGCTGGGAGGGATTGGGGGCAGAAGGAGAAGGGGACAACCCAGGATGAGATGGCTGGATGGCATCACGGACCTGATGGACGTGAGTCTGAGTGAACTCCGGGAGATGGTGATGGACAGGGAGGCCTGGCATGCTGTGATTCATGGGGTCGCAAAGAGTCGGACATGACTGAGCAACTGAACTGAACTGAGGACGCTTATAAAAGAGAAGGCAAGCATTATTAATAATTAGGATGGGACAGTTTCTAAACAAATTGAAACAAATGATCATTCTAAAAACAAGTCACTGATAAACTTCATACACTTAGATATAAAAAGAGCCCATAATTCCATAACTTTTTTTAAATAAAAATGTTGAAAGTTTCCCCAGATACACTAAACAAATTAGAAAGAAAAAAATACAGATAAATTGCAAGAGGACAAGTTTCTATAAAAGAAAGATGGTTAAATAGCATCACCAACTCAATGGACATGAATTTGAGCCACCTCTGAAGATGGTGGAGGACAGAGAAGCCTGGCAGGCTGCAGTCCATGGGGTAGCAAAGAGTCCAACATGACTGAAGAACTGAGCAACAACAAAGTTTCTATAAAAAGCACCAAAAACCAGACAGAAGAACTATCACTATGGATAGTGAGGTTCTAATGTATACCACAGGGAACTATATTCAATATCCTGTGATAAACTATAATGAAAAAGCATGTAAAAACAGAAAATAATGTGTGTGTGTATATATATATATATATATATATCTGAGTCACTGTACTGTACAACAAAGATTGGCACAACATTGTAAGTCAACTATACTCAATTAAAAAAAGAAAAAAAAGACTACCACTACTATAATTAGTGTCCTAGAATAGAAAAGACAAATGGATACATGGAATAAAAGAAGTGTCCTGATTTCTCCTTCAATTCAAAATAAAATTGAGTAATCGAGTGGAGATAACTTTAAAAAAAAACTCTAATCCAAGTCAATATAGTAAAATTAAACAAAAGTATGAGTTGATCATCTAAAAGTGTTGGTTATGTGTCTGATAATTTAGTCATTACTGCTAAGTCTGCTAAGTCACTTCAGTCGTGTTTGACTCTGTGCAGCCCCATAGATGGCAGCCCACCAGGCTCCACCGTCCCTGGGATTCTCCAGGCAAGAACACTGGAGTGGGTTGCCATTTCCTTCTCCAATGCATGAAAGTGAAAAGTGAAAGTGAAGTCACTCAGTCGTGTCTAACTCTTAGTGACCCCATGGACTGCAGCCTATCAGGCTCCTCTGTCCATGGGATTTTCCAGGCAAGAGTACTGGAGTGGGGTGCCATTGCCTTTAGCAGTAATCAAAACTTCTACAGCCATGATATACTCAGATGTCTCTTTGTTAACGGTTTGTTTTGGGGTATGAGCGCAGGGATAATTTATCAATAGGATTAAAGAATTTCTCCTATTAACTAAAAGAGACCTAAAATTGCATAAAGAAGGGAAAGTGCTTCTTATAAATATGCATTGTTGTTGTTCAGTCGCTAAGTTATGTCTGACTATTTGCAACCCCATAGACTGCACAGCACACCAGGCTTCCCTGTCCTTCACTAACTTCTGGAGTTTGCTCAGATTCATGTCCCTTGAGTCAGTGATGCCATCCAACTATCTCTTCCTCTGTCACCCCTTCTCCTCCTGCCCCCAATCTTTGTCAGCATCAGGGTCTTTTCCAATGAGTGGGCTCTTCGCATCAGGTGTCCAAAGTATTGGAGCTTCAGCATCAGTCCTTCCAATGAATATTCAGGACTGATTTCCTTTAGGATTGACTAGGTTGATCTCCTTGCAGTCCAAGGGACTCTGAAGACTCTGCTCCAGCACCACAATTCAAAAGCATCAATTCTTCGGCAGTCAGCCCTCTTTATGGCCCAACTCTAACATCCATACATGACCACTGGAAAAACCGTAGCTTTGACTATACAGACCTTTGTTGGCAAAGCAATGTTTCTGCTTTGTAATATGCTGTCTAGGTTTGTCATAGCTTTGCTTCCAAGGAGCAAGCATCTTTTAATTTCATGGCTACAGTCACTGTCTGCAGTAATTTTGGAGCCCAGGAAAGCAAAATCTGTCACTGTTTCCACTTTTTTTCCCATCTATTTGCCATGAAGTGATGGGACCAGATGCCATGATCTTAATTTTTTAAATGTTGAGTTTTAAACTAGCTTTTTCACTCTTCTCTTTCACTTTCATTGAGCAGCTCTTTAGTTCCTCTTCACTTTCTGCCATAAAGGTGGTGTCATCTGCTTATCTGAAGTTATTGCTATTTCTCCTGACAATCTTGATTCCAGCTTGTGCCTCATCCAGCCTAGCATTTCACATTATGTAATCTTCATATAAGTTAAATAAGAAGGGTGACAATATACAGCCTTGATGTACTCCTTTCCCAATTTTGAACCATTCCATTTTTCTATGCCCAATTCTAACTATTGCTTCTTGATCTGGTATTCCTATCTCTTGAACAAATTTCCACAGTTTGTTGTGATCCACACAGTCAAAGACTTTAGCATATAATAAATCCATCATTAAGAAAACATTCAACTTAAGCAATATTGAAATGTATTTGGATCATTAATAATAATAGAACATTTTCTAACCTCATATATCACTCATAATATCAACTCATTGCAAACCCATGGACTGTAACCCTCCCAGCTACTCTGTCCATGGAATTCTCAGGGCAAGAATACTGGAGTGGGTAGCCACTCTCTTCTCCAGGGGATCTTTCTGACCCAGGGATCAAATCTACATCTCTTGCACTGCAGGTAAATACTTTATTGTCTGAAGCAGCAATATTCATTTTATCACTGGAACAGAAATCAAACTTCTAAAACGACTATCTCAGGTTATTTCTGTTTGCAAGACTCTGTCCTTGTTTATATATCTCACCTGTGTGTAGCAAGCTGTAACCCAATATTTCATTCTATAACAAATAAATTCAAATTTATGAAAAGAATATTTAAAAACTTGCCCAAATTACCTATATCTTCTAACAATTTTTAAAAGTAAGCAAAGCTAAAATGTCTTTCACTTTTTATTTTTTACTGTAAATGCTTTTCAGCACATCTAATTTCAGAATTTCTTATATAAAATCACAAATTGTTTTCCATACAAAAGCAAACAGAGCTTCCCATTTTTCATTGATATGAGGAAACAAAATATGTTCTATCTTTCCTAACATATCAATATCACTAAGTTATTACTTCCTTCACCAGAAAAAAAAAATACAACCCAATTCTCACAGAAAGCAGTGTAGCAATAGTGAACTGAGAGTTTTTCTTAAAGATCAGTACAGTTACTATAACGTCTGAATCTGAAACTCTGGTTTTGAGATCAAATAGTTTTAATGTTAGTAAGCTTGCCAAGATATTTTTGTTTTTATACAAATAATTAGCTATAGGGTCTTATGAAATGAAAATCTTTTTCTTCTTTTAATATGGTTTGCTTTGTTTCCACTTTCAAATTTATCTTTACTTTGTGTTTCCACAGTACTGTGACTCCTGGAAATGATAAGCCACCCCTCACCCTCGTTTTTGGCCAGTTTGAAACCTCCCTATGTCGGTACCACCAACAGGACTGTGGTTAGAGCAGGCACGGTTTGGTGGGACCATTAATTCGTTTGAGGCTATAATTTTTGTTCCAGTAACTAACACTTCATTAAGTTGAAATAGTTTCATTATGAAAGGAAATATTCACAGAGAATTTAAGCAATGAATGGAAAATTACTAAGTTTCCAACCAGTTTGATTCAGACTATATGTAAAGCTTATTAATAAAGTGGGTTCACGTTTTGAATTTTTAAAAATTTTTAATCATAGGAGAATGAAGGCAGGAGGTATTTGTAAGCTTTCAAGTTTACCACAGTGAAGCAAAAATGGCATGTAAAAATACATAATTACTCTTTAAAAATGTGTCAGCCTATTTCATCGAAATTGAATTCAGGCATATACTTTGTTTTCTTTAAAAATATATATTATTTCCTCAGATTCATGCTTTTATTTAAGCCAGAAATTTAGTCTTGTTTTATTTCATTCATCCATTCACCATTAACTGAGCACCCACTTTGGTCAAAGCATTGAACTAGAACACCAAGGCAAATAAAGCTGTCATCTGCCCTCCCTTGGAGAACAAACATTACAGGCAGTGATACAGAAATTATACAACCAAAGTCAAGATTATTTCATTACAACCATGATAAGCAATGTGAAGATGAAGCCCAAGGTACTAAGAATGCTTCTCTGAAGAAAGATCACTGAAATTAATATCTGAATGTGCAGGTCAGTTTAGGGGAGGAAGGAAGGTGGGAAAGATAATTAATTTAATAAGAATAGACATCCTGAGAGGGGAAAATAGCCTAGTTCATTTAAGGAAAAATAAAATAAGAAAATGGGTTACTGAAACTGGAACACAAAGAACCAAGTAGAAGAGTGCTGACTCTGGGCTCAGATGGCTTGGATTCTAATCCTAGGTCCACCGTGACTTCCATGTTGTCCACCTTAGAGAAATTTCAATTTCCTTATCTATGTGATAAGGATAATAATAGTCTTGACTGTAGTTGTTATAAAGGTTAAATAGCTAATTATTTCATCTTAGATGTTTATGGTGAAACCGTGTAACTGAGATTTGGGATTGAACCCATGGGCTTTTAACTGAGATCACACACCTGGTTTCAGGACTTCATGAAGTTTAGTTTCTTGATGTCCCATTGCAGAAAGAATTCAGCGAGAGACAAAGAGGTGAATTTATTTAGAGAGAAATGTACTCCACAGACTGTGGCCCATCTCAGAAGGTAAGAGTAGTCCTGAAATATGGTGTGGTTATTTTTTTAAGTGGGGTAATTTCATAGGCTGATCAGTGGGATGATTATTCCAACTATTTAGGGAAAGGGGCGGGGATTTCCAGGAACTGGGCTACCACCCACTTTTTGGCCTTTGATGGTTAACCTCAGAACTGTCATGGCATTGGTGGGTGTGTCATTTAGCTTGCTAATGAATTACAATAAGCATATACTGAGGCTCAAAACTCAGCTCTTCTGCCATCTTGAATGCATTTGGTTCTAATCAGTTTATGTCATGTCCTTGGGTTCTGTCATTCTTTTAAGTTTTGTGTCCTTCCCTCGTGTTTCAGTGCCACGCACACAGGAAATGCTGCAGAAATGTTAGCTCTTTTTACTTTTTGTTCCAATTAGACCCTAAATATGTATGATATTTACTATAGTTTCCTTCATTGACCTATATCTTCAGTTATACAGTAGGATGAGAACAAGAATTCTTTGTATTCCCACAGTAGCAATTGTACAATGTAAAGCAGATGGACATTATAGATGAAACACCAGCATTCTTTTTCTAAATACCATTTGCAAATATCTCATAAGCTCCAGTCACGGGAAATTAAGATTTTTATTGTTGTAATAGTCATTATCATTATTATTTGGTTTAATTTTGCTTTAACTAGACCAAGTCTTTAACTAATTGAAGTCTTTAACACTTGGGAACATTGTTTTCTGTATCTATTTCTTAAGTTTAGAATTAAGTTTCATTATTATGGCCAGCTTCTTATAGTAAAATTTATTTTAGGTCTTTTTTATGAAAGTAGGATCCATAATAGAAAATAATGTAATATAAACATAGGTATGTGTCTTTGGACCAAATTATAAGCTTTAAGCTTTAGTGTCAATTTGTAGCTTTTGTTCTTTTCCTTCCCTCTTTTCTATTTAATATCATACTATTTTTACCTATTCTATATTATGTACTTAACACAAGCTATAATCTTTATTTTGAGTCTTGACACCTCATATTTAATTAGGTACTTCTTATTTTTTTGGTCAATTACTTTTCCTTTACTGTTTTTCTTTGAATACTGTATATTTAGGGGCTTCCCACCATAGAAAGATTAGCAAAGCCAGTTATTTTAATGGCATTCGTTACATATCCAGGAGATGATTCCAGCCCTGTTCTCTTATCTAAGGTCATAAAGTTCTCACAAATAGCTTATAAATGCAGAATTTACTATAGAGACCAACAAACCCACTGATAGTGATGCTCTTAGTCCAAGTACTTATCTGACATTCCTAAGGCAACAGAAATTCAGACTCTGGATAAATCCCTCTGCTCTCTTGGAAAGGTTCCCAGTTTTACTGATGTTCACTCAGGAAGAGATTCAGGATTTTTCTAAATTTATCTGAAAATGAAACTACTCAGGGGAGTGACTACAATCCATTTATAGTCTGGCTCTGCATGAACATGTAATCTAAAATCTGCCTACAATTGTCAAAGACTAAAAGTATTCACTCCTGAAGACCAAATTAATACTTGCCTTATTTGGTTTCCAAATGCTGTGTTAGGGCTTTCAAATGTTCATTAAAAGATTCCAAGACCCATATGGTTTCCCAGTTATCCTAATTTTAAAACATGCAAAGCTTTTCTTCATTACAGGCAATATCATTAACTACCTCATTCTTAATTGTCTTCAATTCTACATTTTTCCTGATTATGAAATTAATAATTAAATCATTATAAAAAATTAAGAAAGCAGAGTAATACACATCCATCACCGCTCGCTTCCCCAAGAAGATTCATTGTATTATGTTTCAGCATATTTTCCTTCTAAATTTCTAATACTATTTAAACAAAATGAATTTTTCCTCATGCATTTAATCTCCAGAAAAAAATAGCATTTTCCTATTCAAATGAAATCCCTAAGGGTCTGTATCCACGTATCCTTCACTTAATAGAATACATTAACTTTTCTTACATCTTTGTTGCATTCTAAAATATAAAGGGAAGCATATTTTACAATTGTCACCATTTCCAAGTAATAGTTTTCCAGTTTGAAGAAGTGCAATGAGAAAGCTATATGAGAATCCATGACCCTCTTTAGATAGTAGGAGAGAAAATTGCCTTATGTTGAACAAAAATACAAGCTAATATTCTTTCTAGATTTTTGCATTTTGAGAAAAAAAAAAACATAAAATGAAAGTACTAAGATCCCCTTTACTTCTTTCCTTGCCAAAAAACTTGTCATCCTAGTTAAAGCATATATCATGATTCTGTGTTTTTTTAAAGTAAAATTACATACCAATTGTGGTTGAATGTGGATCCATCCATTCAAGGCTTTATGCAAACACTATTCTAATATATCATATAAATATACACATCAAAATACTGAACACTTTTATTAAAAAAATAAAAGTCCACTCCTGTATATTTAGCAATGTAATGTCTATTTTAAAAAAAAAAAAAAAAGCAGTGAAAGAGAACTGATGAGTAAGCTTAAGAAAGATGATTCAACCTTTATAGGATCTCAGAACAGAAGTCAGTGTTCAAAGTGGAACATTTGTTCACTTTTCCTAATTTTGCCCAAGCTTCTATCCAATTACATTCTCCTTAATTCCAGTATATCACAGAAGCATTAGCACTCCAGTCTACCTCTATTTGTCAGTAAGAATAACAAAACTTATTTCCTACTTCTCTGAGATATAAATTGTTCTTTTCTCATGCTTTACTTTCCTTTTTGGACTTTGAGAAAGACTACTTCATACAGCTACTTGACTCATTCACCCCATATTTCCACAGCACTTAAATGTATTTCTTAATCTATTTTCAGTTCAGTTCAGTTCAGTCACTCAGTTGTGTCCGACTCTTTGCGACCCCATGAATCGCAGCACACCAGGCCTCCCTGTCCATCACCATCTCCCGGAGTTCACTCAGACTCGTGTCCATCGAGTCCGTGATGCCATCCAGCCATCTCATCCTCTGTCGTCCCCTTCTCCTCCTGCCCCCAAGCCCTCCCAGAATCAGAGTTCCAATGAGTCAACTCTTCGCATGAGGTGGCCAAAGTACTGGAGTTTCAGCTTTAGCATCATTCCTTCCAAAGAAATCCCAGGGTTGATCTCCTTCACAATGGACTGGTTGGATCTCCTTGCAGTCCAAGGGACTCTCAAGAGTCTTCTCCAACACCACAGTTCAAAAGCATCAATTCTTCGGCACTCAGCCTTCTTCACAGTCCAACTCTCACATCCATACATGACCACAGGAAAAACCATAGCCTTGACTAGACGGACCTTAGTCGGCAAAGTAACATCTCTGCTTTTGAATATACTATCTAGGTTGGTCATAACTTTTCTTCCAAGGAGTAAGCGTCTCTTAATTTCATGGCTGCAGTCACCATCTGCAGTGATTTTGGAGCCCCCCAAAAATAAGTCTGACACTGTTTCTACTGTTTCCCCATCTATTTCCCATGAAGTGATGGGACCGGATGCCATGATCTCAGTTTTCTGAATGTTGAGCTTTAAGCCAACTTTTTCGCTCTCCTCTTTCACTTTCATCAAGAGGCTTTTTAGTTCCTCTTCACTTTCTGCCATAAGGGTGGTGTCATCTGCATATCTGAGGTTCTTGATATTTCTCCCGGCAATCTTGATTCCAGCTTGTGTTTCTTTCAGCCCAGCATTTCTCATGATGTACTCTGCATAGAAATTAAATAAGCAGGGTAACAATATACAGCCTTGACGACTCCTTTTCCTATTTGGAACCAGTCTGTTGTTCCATGTCCAGTTCTAACTGTTGCTTCCTGACCTGCATACAGATTTCTCAAGAGGCAGGTCCGGTGGTCTGGTATTCCCATCTCTTTCAGAATTTTCCACAGTTTCTTGTGATCCACACAGTCAAAGGCTTTGGCATAGTCAATAAAGCAGAAATAGATGTTTCTCTGGAACTCTGTTGCTTTTTCCATGATCCAGCAGATGTTGGCAATTTGATCTCATGCAATCTAAGAAAAGTTTCCAATTAATTTTCCAAATAATTTTTTGATCCACTCTCAGAAATCTAAATGAATCTTAAAGAAAGGGTGGTAGGTCTTGCTTTTCTTTTGTTGTTCTTCAGACTGGCTAAAACTATGTTCTGTATATAGTGAAGACTTGATAAAGAAATTTGGTTATGTAATGAAAAAAATAAACAGTAAACTTTGGTAAGGAATGTCATTAACATCTAACATAACCAAATAAAGTAAATTAGCACAGATAATGAACATGCAGTATCAGTATCATTGCTACCAAATTAAACTCTTATAATCAAAATTTTATAGATGTAATATATAGCCACTTGCCCTTTTAATAAGAAATTCAATAATATAAGTTTGTCTTTGTGTAGTACAAATAAAAATACTGAGTATCCAAATGACCAAGATGGTGAGGGATCTTAGTTACATTTGAATTACTATTTTACATATCCATTTTCTAAGACCTGATAATTGACCTCTTTAACATGCTCAAGAAGGGTATAGCTATCAAAATATTGATATCTGAAAGAAATTTTGCCTAGGGATCTGAAAACATTTGAATGCAGTAAAAATCTCAAGGTTATCTCTATAATAAATATAATAAAAGTTTTTGCACCATTTCCTATAAAGTCTTTCAACACAGATCAATAGTCTAAGTAAAAATAACTCTACAAAGGGTCAATAAAAAGTAGCCTAAGTCCACAGTTCTCTGATAATCTGGCTTAATTTAAAGACTAATTTTGAGTTCTGGATAAAGAGAAAAATCCATCTGGACTGCAATTTATTCCAAATAAATTTGAGGAAAGTATTGGCTGACTGAGAGATGACTGAAGATATAGTACTGTCTGACAGCTACATAAGAGGATAATAATTTTCGATGTCCAGTAGCCAAGTACAAAGTAGGTTTCCTTGGCTCTTGAGAAAGTTGACAAACTTTAAAAGATTCAATGCATGTGCAAAAAACTACTCCATTTTGGCCCAGATTTGATCTAAGGGAAGATCCATGGATAAGGCAAAGGATACCAGACAGTGACTGTGATCCAACTCCAATATAAATGGACTAGAAGTCTTGAAATTCTACATCTTGAAAAGACATACAGGTTTTAACATGAAAGAAAAATTCAAGCAACTATTACACAGTTTCAACACTGACCATTAAAAAGAAAAAAAGAACAAAGTGTCCCATGTTAAAATATTTGCAAAATAAGCTTTTCTTTGAGTTGCTTTGCTATTAATATTACAAGATATAGAACAACAAAGGATGGAGAATCTCTGTTAAATTGTATAAGAGATAGTTTGGGCAGAGTTAAACTGTTCTTTCTACCCATTACTTGTTACTAGAACTGTCTTTCTAAGAGCTCTCCTTGTTTGGGAAAAGAAAGCCACATCACATGTACATGAACATATCAGTAAAAATAAATGATGTAGTAAACAAGGAAATTGTTATCTATAGACTATTAAGTTCTTATCAAAATAAACAGGAAAGGACAATCTGACTTTACTATTTCACTCTGACTTAATAATAAGAGCTAAGTTAACCTGTACAGACTGTTTACTAAATACCTGGCATTGTGCTAAATAGTTTTAAAAAAAAACTCTTTTAAGCTTTCTCTTTTTAATGTAAAGAACCATTGAGAGGTGATGATACTGAGCCTCAGAGATTTTATATAAATTACACTATGTTACAGTTAATAAATGGAGAAGGCAGTACCTAAACAGATAATGACAGTCCCTAGTGCTGGGGCTTTTAAGCAAAGCACTGTGAAGTCGCCACTATGGAGTGACTATGACTGTCTTCATAGCTATTAAATAAAACTAAGAAAGTGAGGTAAAAATCCAAAAGCTGGCTACATAAGACTGCATTTCAAGGAATGAGAAAGTTATATGTCATAACCTAAACAGAAAAGAATCAAGATAAAAATTTAGGGCAGATTTAGAGGTAGTAATGATGGAATAATGCCATCAGAGGAGCCATGATTGTGATGATTCTTTAGTTCTAACACTGTCATCTTGTCAGAGAGGTGGACAAAAGAATCCATTTGGGGAACAAAGAAGAAAATCAGTAGAAAGAGGGCCAGAGACTTCTCAGAGGAATTGATCCTTAAAGTCAAGAGAAGGAAGGACATACTAGAGAAAGAAAAAACAAAAAAACAAAGGCAAATGCAGGGCTTGATGAAGAAAATAACCCAGGAGCTTCAGGGAATGGGTACTGGGGATGGCAAGAGAGGGAGAAATTTCTGGAGAAAAGGAGTACCAGATTGGAGGCTAGTTGAGCTGCTGAAGAGTCGCAAAGAGTCGGACACGACTGAGCGACTGAACTGAACTGAACTGAACTGAGCTGCTGAAAATGTTTCCACATTTGAAAATTAATCTCTGTAGATATCAACTTGTATACCTAACTCTAGAATTAAAGCAGAAAAACTATAAAATGCATCTAAAGTGGCCAGAGAAGTCTCTAAGAATGTGCAAAACTTATTAATTTTGGACTGGTTGTGGGAGAGCTTAAAATTCATTTGATTGAAATGATGGAGATAAAAGCAGACCAGAAAAGGCAGAATAGAAATTGGATAAGAGAAAAAATAAGAAATGAGATGAGAAGGCCTATCATTTTTCAGCCTAAAGGAGAATAGCATGATTAAAAGACCAGAGTTAAGAGTTAAGAAACATTTGTTTTCATTTTTTATTTTTACAGGATCTGGATAGAACTAGATGTTCCATCTGAAGACAGATTTTTTAAATCATGAATTGTGGTCAGTGTTTTCTAACCTGAAATCTCCAAGTCTTTTGAAATTCATCATTTATTGTTTACTATAATTCATCCAGTAGTTAATTAACTATGGCTTTGAAATTGTCACCACCTAGGGGACCCAACACACAAGAAACTGGAACCTCAATGTTGTGGTCTGATTGGAGAAGAGCAAATAACCAGGACTAGAAAAATGCTTGTCAACCCAGAAGAGTTTTGCTCATTGAAGGATAGCTTCATATGCTGAAATCTGGTTTCATACAGGCTAACATTAATATTCAAAGCTTTCAATCTATTACTGGGAGTATAGTAGGAAGACCTCCAGTTTATTCTACTAATCAAGAGCAGCTACATGGACTGAAGAATCTTGGTTTAATTGGCAGAAGAGGGAGAATTAGTGCTGATGTTTCCAAGCATAGGGCTTCCCTGGTGGCTCAGTGATAAAGAATCTGCTCGCTAATGCAGGAGACACAGGCTTGATCCCTGGTCTGGAACGATCCCTTGGAGAAGGAAATGGCAACCTACTCCAGTATTCTTGCCTGGAGAACCCCATGGACAAAAGAGTCTGGTGTGCTACATTCCGTGGGGTCACAAAGAGTTGAATGTGACTTAGGGACTTAGGACTGAACAACAGCAACAACAATCCCAATCATATCTACTGGTATTTGTCCCCTATCTGAAGAGATAGGTGAGGCTGAGCCTGCATGGGACAAAAATGCTCTCAACACAGTGAAAGCAGGACCTGTGAAGTTACTTCTTATTTTTCCCTCTTGTTACTTAATTTGTACTTCATTACTATCTATTTGAATGTCTATTGCTAATTTCTAAAGCTAGATGGTAAATTTTTAAGAAAGAAGACCAGAACTCATAAGTTATCATATTCATTCCATCACATCAAACCCTTAAATAATACTCAACATAAGTTGATCAGTTGGTTAAACATAAAGCCTCTACAAAGATTAAAAGGTGATATAGCTATATAGCAGAATAAGAAGTCCAAGACCCTCCTTTTCCACAGTTATTCAACAAAAATATGTGGAATGATTCTCTTTATGAGAAATCTTAGGAAAGAGAGCAAGGGCCCCTGTACCCCAGATGAGCATAAAACCAACTTCATCAAAACCAGTAGGAATATGGTTGGAGTCTTGTCACCATGAGCCCTCTCACATAATCAGAATAAAACTCCCAGCTTCTGGCCTCTTCACAGAGAGGCAAAGGGAAGACTGAGGAGTGTACATTCAAGTTTCTGAACTTGGGAGGCCAGGGCTGCCCACGGGATTAGTTTCCATCTTGCTTATCTCAGAGCGCTGACAGGACCCAGCACAATCAAACATGCCTAGGGGCCACTGAGAACAACAACAAGCAAAACAGCTGTGCATCATTCTGCTTCTCCAGAGGACCCACAGTACAGCAGACTCAGACTGACATAGTTCAGCATCTGCATCTTCAAGGGGAAAGAGAACAGTGGAGCATGCCTTCAACATTCCAGGTTTCCAGGGGCTGCTTGTGGATACAGTTCTGTCTGTTTCACCTTGGGGACCTGATATGACCTGACATAATCTAAATGCCTACAGGATGTTGAGACCAAAAATAGTTGGTGTCATGTCTCTACTTTAAAGGATCTGTGGCGTAGAAGACAGACACCAGAGGGGGCAAGAGTTTGCAAGTTCCTTTTTGAAAAAAGAAATAAATTTTAAAAAGGAACAGAATATCCCTTTAATTAGGAATCTACACAAAAGACTTGTTTGTGTAGATTTATAGTTAGAGACACATTCATAGGAAAAGTTTGAAAGGCCCTTAGAATATCTATTAAGTCTGATGGGTAAAGGTTTTTCCCTGTATGGATCTAGTCCATAAAGATTGGGAAAGTATACTGTTTTCTTATTAACACAGGTACCAACATAAAGTTACAAAGAATGCAAAGAAAAAGGAGAAATGGCCCAACCAAATGAAAAAGATAAATCTCCAGAAAGGAACATGAAAGAAATAAGCTATATGGATTACCTGACAAAAATCCAAACTAACTCATAAAGATGGTCAAGCTAAAGAAAATAACACATTAAAAAATTATAGAGCAAATTCAAAAATGAAAATAGAAGAAAACAGCAATTTAGCAAAGAGAAAATATAAACAAGAGCCAATCAAGTTTTGGAGTTAAAGAATTCAATAACTAAACTGAAAATTGTATTCAGTGGAATTATATATATTTCTAAGGACTGAGTGAAAAAGCTGCCAACCAAGAATACTATATCCAGCATACCTGTCCTTCAAAAATAAAAGAGAGATAAAGACTTCCCCAGATAAACAAAAGCTGATGGATTTTATCACTACTAGACCTACCTTACAAGAAATGCTAAAGGAAGTTCTTTAAGATAAAATGAAAAGATGCTAAAAAGCAACACAAAAGCATATGGAGCATAAAGCTTGCTGTTAAATATAAATATAGATAGATGCTGCTGCTGCTGCTGCTAAGTCACTTCAGTCGTGTCTGACTCTGTACGACCCCATAGACGGCAGCCCACCAGGCTCCCCCATCCCTGGGATTCCCCAGGCAAGAACACTGGAGTGGGTTGCCATGTCCTTCTCCAATGCATGAAAGTGAAAAGTGAAAGTGAAGTCGCTCAGTCCTGTCCGACTCTTAGCAATCCCATGGACTGCAGCCTACCAGGCTCCTCCATCCAGGGGATTTTCCAGGCAAGAGTACTGGAGTGGGGTGCCATTGCCTTCTTCATAGACAAATGCAGAATATTCTAATTCTGTAATAGTGGTTGGTAAATCACTTTAATTCTGATATAAAAGTTAAAAGGCAAAGTGTAAAAATATAATAGCTATAAAAATATACTAATGGATACACAATGTATAAAAGATGCAATTTTTGAGATGAATAACAAAGTTAGAGTTAGAGATGGTAAACTGTAGAATTTTTATATGTGATTGAAGTTAAGTTGTCAACATCAACAACAAAAAATCTGCTGTAACAGAAAGACATTTTTTGTAAGCCTGATGGTAAACACAAAATATACATAGAAATGAAACAAAGAGAAAGAGAAAGGAAGCAAACTATGTCACTAAAGGAAAAAAAATGAAGAAAAAGTAAAATAGCAAGAGATTTAAAAAGTGGACAAAAGAACTACAAGACAGGAAAAAAACAAGGCAATAGTAAGTGCTAAATCATTTGTCACGTCTAACTCTTTGCGACCCTATGGGCTGTAGCCCAGCAGGTTCCTCTGTCCATGGGATTCTCCAGGCAAGAATTATTGAGTGAGTTGCCATTTCCCTCTCTAGGGGATCTTTCAACCCAGGGATCCAATCTGCATCTCTTACCTCTCCTATAGGAAAAGAGACATGGGCACTACATTGCAGGCGGATTCTTTACCACTGGGCCACCATTTTTCCTTTAAACGTAAATAGATTGAATTCCCCAACCAAAAGACATAGAGTGGCTGAATATATTTAAAAAACAACAAAACAAAAAAGCAATAGAATGCACATTCCTCTCAAGTGCACTTGGAACAGTTTCCAGGATAGAGTATATGTTAGGCCACAAAGTCTTCATAAATTTTACAGGATTGAAATCATATCAAGCATTTTATCCAAGTACAAAGATAGCAAGATTAAAATTATATGAAGAAACTTAGGAACTTTACAAATATATGGAGTTTAAACAACTGACCAATGGGCCAAAGAAAATAACAAAAGAGAAGTTTTAAAACACCTTGAGACAAACAAAAATGGAAGTATACCAAAATTCATGGAAAGTTTATAGTTATAAGAAACAAATAAGTCTTGTTTCTACCTCAAGAAACAAAATGTCTCAACTAAACAGCCTAACTTACTTATATCTCAAAGAACTAGAAAAAGTACAAGTGAAAACCAAGTTAGTAGAAAAGAGGAAATAAAGATTGCAGAAGAAATAAATGAAATAAAAAATAGAAAGACAATAGAAACCATTCAATGAAACCAAGAAATTATTCTTTGAAAAGATTTTTTTTTTTTAATGACAAAACTTTAGCTAGATTCACCAAAATAGAAAAAGCAAAAAAGAGAGATGGAGGAACTCAAGTAAACTCAGAAAAAAGAGATATTACAACTGATATCTCAGAAATTTTTAAGAAGGATCATAAGAAAATACTATGAAAAATTATACTCCAACAAATTGGACAACCTAAAAGAAATAGATATGTTTCTAGAAACATACAGCATACCCAAACTAAATCATGACAAAATAGAAAATCTGAACAGACTGATTACAAGTCAGGAGAATGAATCAGTAATCAAAAACCTTCCAACAAACAAATGTTCAGGAAGGACCAGATGGCTTCACTGGTAAGTTCTATCAAATATTCAAAGAAAAATTAATACCAACCCTTTCTTAAACTCTTCCAAAATTTAAGAGGAGGGAATTCTTCCAAATTCTTCCTTTTATTTAATGAGGCCAGCATTATCCTGATTGTAAAACTAGACAAGTATGCCAAAGAAAAGAAAATTCCAGGCCAATATCTCTGATGAACATAAATACAAAAATCTTCAACAAAATATTGTAAATCAAATTCAAAAATACTTTTAAAGGATTATGCACCACAATCAAGTGGAATTTATTCCAGAGATGCAAGAATGATGCAACGTCTGTGAATCAATCACTGTGATATATCTCATTAATGAAATAAAGGGGGAAAATCATATAACTATCTCAATAGATAGAGCAAAAGCATATGACAGAACTCAACATCCATTTATAATAAAGACACAAGGAAGATATAGATAAAATATACCTCAACAAAATAAAAACATATATGACAAATCTTCAGTTATCATACTCAACAGTAAAAAACTAAAAGCTTCTGCTTTTTTTAACACAATTTTTAAAAAGGATTTAAAAACTCATAATGGAAACTAAGAAGATGAATAAAAATTAACTGCCACCATTTTGGAACTATAAAAAGATGGGACTCTTCTAAAACTTTGGAACAAAAAAATTAAGTAAACAGTAAACTGTATAAACCATTGAATTATGCTCAGAAAGTGGTTATCTGAAAATGTAGTTCAGATGAAAAATATAAATAAGTTCAAGAATTGTTGATAAAATTAGCAGAAAATAACCTCAAATGAAAATTAGTTGAAATTATAAAATTTTCTCTATTTGAAGTTGAGATCACAGACGGTGATGTGATCTCTTAGAAAAATAAAATAAATTCCCTGATGAACTTGACCTCCATGTAGTTCAGTAACTTTTATTATAAGGTCATTTAGCCAAGCTAAAGAAAAAGCCAGGGAGAATGACACTGCCACTAACAGAGATGAAGTAAGGAAGGAAACTTTCCAGCACTTGAAAATTTTATGCTCAAAAGTGCTGATGACACAGCAGGAATTAAGCCTTTATCCCTGAAGCTAGGTCTGGTTAATATTTCATGGAGTCACATCTCTTCAAAAGTAACCATATTAACTCAGTGGCTACATTGAGATCTGAGAGCACACAGCTTCCTCATATACACACTTTACAGAGGCCCCGGCTTCCTGTGAAACCTGCTGGAGTTCTGTCAACACAAGGGAGTCGCTCAGTGGAAAAGCCTGTAATACCATGCTGGTAGCAAACAAAAGGAGGGAACATACTTTGTAGAACAGCCCCAGGAAAGCTAATGTAACCAACACACTTCAGAAACCTGTCAATCATTGAATTTCCAGTTCATTTATTTACTTATTTCCAGAAGATCCCCTTCCAAATGAAGTTCTACTTGGAAATGCAATATATAAAACAGGAGAAAGTAGATATAATCTGCTTGAAATGAGATGAGTAATACAAAGATCTGCTTACCTTCCTTGGTTCTCCTGTCCCCATAGTGTCTCCCACATGTGGGGGGAACTCCAGGGCTTTTCAGAAAATAGTTTGAAAAAGAACAGATATAAGCCATGTCTATGAAGAGTTCAATTTTCTTTTTTTTTAATTTAGAATAAAGATTGCTGAATATTTTCATATAAATGAAATTAGCATAGTATTCACAAAAAAATTTTTAAGTCATCATTCTTGGCTGTCAATAGATTTGTTAGGTAGCTGATCCAGGGAAGCCCTGGAATATAATACATTAAAAAATTATTATTATTATTATTATTTATTTTGAAGTCACTCAGTCATGTCTGACTCTTTGCGACCCTGTGGACTGTAACCAGCCAGGCTCCTCCATCCATGGGATTTTCCAGGCAAGAATATTAGATTGGGTTGCCATTTCCTTCTCCAGGGGATCTTCCCAACCCAGGGATCGAACCATGTCTCCTGCATTGCAGGCAGACGCTTTAACCTCTGAGCCACCAGGAAAGCCCTAATTTTATTCAGGAAATATTTAATGGTATTCCCGATCTACCAGGCATGAACAGGTCTTGGGGATATAGAGAACTTGTAAGGTCGAAAGTTCAAAAGCTTTTGTGTATAAAATTGGGTCACATTGATTTAATATCACTTCACAAATCTCAACGTTTTGGGACCCACGACTGGGTGCCAAACATGGTTGGCAGGAACCGGCTCTTTTGGGGGTAACTCCTCCCAAATATTTCTGGAAATTCCTTGAGGTGCTTTGCTGTGTCTACAGAGCATACTTGGACATTTCTTCCTACCAATGGGGTGGGAACTCAAATATACTTCTTAAGGCTCTAAGTCAGGAAAAAGCAACCTCAATGATCCTCTGAAAATGCTGCTCCTATTAACTTACCCCCTTCTCACACGTGCTTGTTTACCTCAAGCACAGCTTCCAGTGTGGCTAGGGGAAAGAAAAACCTTAGATTGTTGGATTCACCAAAGCATACTGAGCATGTTATAGGCTTAATCCTCTACAGTTCGTAAGGATGTACCTTCTCTCACTGGCCTGGTACAATGGTGTCTCATTACAACAGATATAATGGATCCTGAGCATGAAAGCGGAACTCTGCCCAGCCTTTGTTTTGCACTCAATCAGAGGGTCCAGCCTGTAGGTTAGGTGAAATGGAAACACTCTCACTCTTTACCTCCTTCTGGGTTTAGGCTCCATCTGTGCCTGTGTTAAGCACATCAGAAGCTGTTTCACGTGAGAGGATGATGAAGAAAGAAGAGGCAAGAGGAGATAAATGGAACAGGAATTACAAGGAAAGGCTGAGAAAAGGAAAGCATTTAGAATATTTTATAGTAATTAAATTTAGTATATTTTACAGTAATTAAAATGAGAAACAATGAAGATCTAACTCTTTCTTGTGGTAGAGGTATTAGGAAGAGGCTAAGAGCTGAGTAAAATTTGGAGAGATTATGCAGTTGAATTGACAAGGGTATAGTTCATAGTTAATACTTGTTAGTGTGATTATATATATTATGATAAGTAGCCAAGACGATAGGACAGTTAAAGTGATTTTTGTTTTTCAGAGATTGCTCACCAGGAAGAAGTCTCTTTCTGGAAAAGGATTGTTTCTG
This sequence comes from Budorcas taxicolor, assembly GCF_023091745.1. Taxonomy (NCBI): domain Eukaryota; kingdom Metazoa; phylum Chordata; class Mammalia; order Artiodactyla; family Bovidae; genus Budorcas; species Budorcas taxicolor. The sequence goes on along the minus strand of NC_068923.1, from coordinate 62,349,586 downwards.
AAAAACGATTATTTACAGACCTACAGAAGATGAGATGGCTGGATGGCATCACCGACTCGATGGACCTGAGTTTGAGTGAACTCCGGGAGTTGGTGACGGACAGGGAGGCCTGGCGTGCTGTGATTCATGGGGTCGAACACGACCGAGCAACTGAACTGAACTGAACCATACTGACAATGGCTGCAGGGCTATAAAACCAACTCTTGCTTTCTTTGAAAGTGAGTGTTAATTGCTCAGTTGTGCCCAATTCTTTGTGACCCCAGTGAATGTAGCCCACCAGGCTCCTCTGTCCAAGGGATACTCCTGTCAAGATTACTAGAGTGTGTTGCCATTTCCTTCTCCAGGGTATACTTCTGACCCAGAGATCAAACCCAGTTGTCCCACATTGCAGGCAGATTCTTTACCATCTGAGCCCCCAGGGAAGCCCTTGGAGCTTAGCTACTTGAAGCTTGGTTTGTAGACAAGCAGCATTTGGGAACTTGTTATTAAATGCTGAATCCTAAGCCCCATCACACCTCTTCTTGACTGGGTAATTCATTTGCACATTGTAGTTTGAGAAACACTACCACAGAGGAAGGCAGGATTACTATAAAACACAAGTGATCCTGACAGAAATATACAACAAATATCACAAAGAGGAAGCTTAGGTTAGTGTAACCTACAGGGAGACCTAGCTAAGAAAAACAATCACATCTGTAAAACATAGCATAAAAAATCTTCCTAACTGGACAGATTTCCATCACATTCAGCACTAAAATACAATTTAACGAAAGTTTAAATGCAAAATGTGAGCAATTGATGTCCAATGAGATAAATGACAAAGTATATTAGCAAGGGCAGCATTAACTTGGGCAAAATGATTTGAAGGAAACATTAGTAGCCATTATAACCACAAAACTACACAAGACATTATTTACTACCAAGGTGGGGGGGAACCTCAAAAGTATGGATAAGAAAGAAAAGAACCAGGGTTAGGACTTTGCCTTTGTCACTCATCATTGGGTTATTCATTCCTAGTGAAAACAGCTCTTGATTCAAAATTGGCATGGCATCTGTGTAATAAATGATGTAATTAGGTATGTGCTCATCTTGCTCAGTTGTGTCCGACTCCTTGCAACCCCATAGACTATACCCTACCAGGCTCTTCTGTCCATGGGATTCTCAGGCAAAAATACTGCAATGGGTTGCCATTTCCTCCCCCAGGGGATCTTCCTGACTCCATGATTGAACCTGCATCTTCTGAGTCTCCTGCATTGCAGGCAGATTCTTTACCTGCTAAGCCAGATACATGTAAATAAACTGCTAAGTAAATCCACATTTCATTTACCTTCTGGACTTCCTTTTAATTTTTTTTTCTTTCCCATGGTAAAACCCAATTCACATGTAGAATTCTGCCAAGTCCCATATTTATTGCTCCTATAGCAGTGTTTCTTAACCCATGGTCCCTAGACAGATCACCTGCAGAATCACATGAGAGCGCTTTGTGAAAATCAGTCTCCTAGATTCAACTCCAGACAATGATTCATAATCTTTGGGGATGGAATCTAATAATAGATATATTTAATAAAATGCCTAGGTGATCTTCCTTTATTCATTTAAATATTGTACAATGTCTGGCATTGTGCAATGAACAAGAAAAATACATAATAATTGCAATGTAGAAAAAAAAAAAAAAAACAGCCATTCCTACATAATGATCAGGAACACCACTTTCAGGAGATGACTTGGATGGTTGAGATACTTAGCCAGGATTCAGAGGGAACAAAATTTCACTAGTAGCATCAAGCTAGTCCTAAATGTACAGGTATTTTGTTTGTGGAGCCCCAGAAGCTGAACTGGTGTGTTAAGTGTTACAGGAGTTCAGTGCAGTACACTTCAGTCACTCAGTCGTGTCCAACTCTTTGTGACCCCTGCAGCACACCAGGCCTCCCTGTACTGGAATGTACTCAAACTCATGTCCATTGAGTCGGTGATGCCATCCGAACATCTCATCCTCTGTCATCCCCTTCTCCCCTCACCTTCAATCTTTTCTAGCATCAGGGTATTTTCAAATGAGTCATTTCTTTGCATCAGGTGGCCAAAGTATTGGAGTTTCAGCTTTAACATCAGTCCTTCCAATTAACACTCAGGACTGATTTCCTTTAGAATGGACTGGTTGGATCTCCTTGCCTTCCAAGGGACTCTCAAGAGTCTTCTCCAACACCACAGTTAAAAAGGATCAATTCTTCATTGCTCAGCATTTTTATAGCTCAACTCTCACATCCACAAATGACTACTGGGAAAACCATAGCCTTGACTAGCAGGACATTTGTTGGCAAAGTAATGTCTCTGCTTTTGAATATGCTGTCTAGGTTGGTCATAACTTTCCTTCCAAGGAGTATGCATCTTTTAATTTCATGGCTGCAATCACCATCTGCAGTGATTTTGGAGCCCCCAAAAATAAAGTCAGCCACTGTTTCCACTGTTTCCCCATCTATTTGCCATGAAGCGATGGGACCAGATGCCATGATCTTAGTTTCCTGAGTGTTGAGCTTTAAGGTAACTTTTTCACTTTCCTCTTTCACTTTCATCAGGAGGCTTTTTAGTTCTTCTTCACTTTCTGCCATAAGGGTGGTGTCATCTGCATATCTGAGGTTATTGATATTTCTCCCGGCAATCTTGATGCCAGCTTGTGCTTCATCCAGCCCAACATTTCTCATGCTGGACTGTGCATATAAGTTAAATAAGCAGGGTAACAATATACAGCCTTGACGTACTCCTTTTCCTATTTGGAACCAGTCTGTTGTTCCATGTCCAGTTTTAACTGTTGCTTCCTGACCTGCATACAGATTTCTCAACTGGCAGGTCAGGTGGTCTGGTATTCCCATCTCTTTCAGAATTTTCCACAGTTTCTTGTGATCCACACAGTCAAAGGCTTTGGCATAGTCAATAAAGCAGAAATCGATGAGGAGTTAGAGGAGTTAGTTCTGGACATCGTCAGTATTAAAAATCATCATCATAACCATCTCAAACAAGGAAGAATGAAAGATAAGAAGTTAGAATTCATCCAAAATGGCCCTCCATCAAGCACATAGGATTCCCCACTAGGATCCTTAGAACTATTTCAGGGAAATGCACAACTAAAGGATCATTAGAGCAGGGGGGAAAAGAACAAGAGAAATGTGATAGGTGACTTTATTTGTTACTATTCTTTCCATCCATTCACTTTCCAAAATTGCCTCTCTGTCCCGTTTCTTCACCCAGTATATCCTCAGAAACATGAATTTACCTTGATTTACAAGGACCCTTGAAAATGTCTTCTTAAGGACTTTGTAATTTGAGAGTAGGAGCAAGTTTTCAGAACACCCTATCAAGATACCTGGCATCATGTTTATAGATTATATAGAAGCATATTAGTCATAGAAAATTGGCCTTCCCTTGTTAGCATATGGGAAGAAAACCATATGGAAGGTTTTTCAGTGAAGTTTTATCTTCAGACTAACTAGAAAAGATACTCATGATGACACATTGGGAATTTCCAATACTTCTTTCAGGGTAGGCAGATACTGTTTACAGATTCATACACAACCTTAGAACTACTTGGAAAAGTGTCAAAATATCTACCCCCGCTCTCCAAAATCACTTTATACTCAAAAAAGTGAAGGCTTATTCAGTACATACATTTATTTTAGTTTTCTTTCTTTCTATGAAAGTAGTCAATCGGTCAATGTATTCTTGAATGGAGCCATATATTCAGAATTGGAGCATAGGAAAACTGCATGAGTCAAGCACCCAGCCCCCAAAGCTAGAGATTTCATGAAAGTGGGGAATTATGAATTCTTCCATCCAGGGAGTAAAAGCAGAAGCAGACTTACATAGTCAGTTAGTTGTATCTCCTCGGCACCATCATTTGAATAAGGATGAGTCAGGATGAATGGCAGCTGTGGCTGTAGAGGTAGATCGAATTTGTCAGAAAAAAGACAGGAGGAAAGAAGAGGGAAAAAAGAGTTCAGTCATGGTTTAAATGACTATAAAGCGGGATCAAGAGGCTTAGAATGGAATTATAAGTGGAAAGGGTCTGAAAAAGAGGAAGCATCGTATTATTATTCAATGCGTAAGAAACAAACGATAATTCTGGGTAGTAGGCTAAAGATCTATTTGAAGTGATGTTCAACAGAAAAAAGAGTGGATTTAAGACTGCAGATAGTATAATTGGATACTAATCTTATGTTTGACTGTGAAGAGATTTACAAAATAATCCCAAAAATGAGTGAGAAAGATTATTCCCCCCTTATACTGATATAGAAGGAAAATTATATTGTGATATTCTACTAAATAAAAGGTAATTTTATTTGTCAACTTGAAAGAAAGCTATAAAAGAACTGAAACTTTAATAACATTTAAAGAGATTAAATTTAAGGCTATTTTAAAAGTATGTCGGGCTTCAGAGAAATAATATGGAAAAGACTATAGTGGCAAAGATGTTCATTTTAATGACCAAAGGGGCCAGGAGTTAAATAAAATAAATTTTAACATTATGAAATAAATGACTGAAAAGGGAATAAAATCAGAGAATTTAACTTTTTTAATTATTTAATTTGAAAATAATTAAATTTCAACTATGTAAGATTTAAGTCCTTAATATGACCAAAAAAATAAATAAATAACATGTGAAACTATTTAGCTGTAACTTAGAACCAAAGTCCAGATATTTCTTTCTTTCATAGATTTATAAATACAGAATTTTCTATACATAACTGATGTGTTTTAAAATACTTATCAAGTTGAATTCTTGACTAAATAGCTGTGAAATTTCATGAGTTAATAAAATACAATGAGCAAAACATTCAAATACACAGAAGTTAGATTTTATTTCTACAAAACCTCAGATTTGGGACAAACTGCAACACTTTCTGAGCACGCTTTTTTTTTTTTTAAACATTCTAAGATCATTTAGGGTAAAGAAATAATAAGTTAAGTTAAGTCTCTCGGTCGTGTCCAACTCTTTGCGACCCCATGGACTGTAGCCCACCAGGCTCCTCCGTCCATGGGATTCTCCAGGCAAGAATACCGGAGTGGGTTGCCATTTCCTTCTCCAGGGGATCTTCCCGACCCAGGGATCGAACCCAGGTCTCCTGTAATAGAGGCAGACGCTTTAAACTCTGAGCCACCAGGGAAGCCCAAATAAATAATAAGGATACCATAATTAAATGAATTCAAAACACTCTTAGGAATACAGTTTATACAGTCATCCCTCAGCATCCATGGAAGACTGGTTCCATATTCTAAATGTGTACCTTTTGTGCAAAAAGACGGACCATTAGTCAAGAATCTCAGGAGTGAAATAGCAGGAAGGATTATCAACATTATTATCAGTTTCCCCCATTCTTTAAAATCCTTGGAGTTGCCTTTAATTTCACCACTAACTTCTTAGATACTACCACTTCACATTGGGTCACTAGGAATGTACCAACTCCCACTCTCATCTCCATCAACAGGAGCTAATTTTCCCCTGAGTGATTCTAGTATGCCCCAACCCAGTCCAACTGAATCAGTCTCTGGAGAAGACCCAGCATTTCATTTTTAAAATTTGTCCCAGTGCAGATTGTGCATCCAGGGTTGAGAACTAATGCTTCATTTAACCAGGGCTTCAAAACTTTATTGGAGAAGGAAATGGCAACCCACTCCAGTATTCTTGCCTGGAAGATCCCATGGACAGAGGAGCCTGGTAGACTGCAGTCCATGGGGTCGCAAAGAGTCGGACATGACTGAGCGACTTCACCTTCACCTTCTAAACTTTACTGTGTGTGTGAATCACCAGGAATCTTGTTAAACTGCAATTGCTGACCAGGTAGTTCTGAGTTAAGGGCTTCCCCCTTACTGTGGGCTACAGAGGTAAGTGACCAATTTAGCAATCTTTTTTTTTCTTTCTCTCTTTTTTATCTTAGTATCCTCCCAAACCACCTTCTTTTCTTTTGTGTATTGAGATCCTTTTGTCTGGTGATACTTTTTGTCTTGGAGTCTGGCTCTTGGAAAAATAGCTTTCACTTGTATGAAGGGAGGAAGTGGTTAATATTCAAACCTTCTTAAATATAAGAGGAAATATTTTATCTGTAGTAAATGTATAGAATGAAATCAAGACAGTTGTTTCTATTTTACAGCAATGGAAAAGGCCCTAGTCAGCCACAGTTTGTTCATTTGCAGGTCTCATCCAACATCCTATAAGATATAATCATAAAAAGAACTTGCTGCTGGAGAAAGAAAGAGAGCAAGTTATAATGGTGAATAAGGTATTTTTTAAAGAAAAATATACCCTCTTTCGGTAAAACATCCTTCTCCCTTGATCTCTCCATCTCTCTCGTATCACAATCATTTTTTAAAGTATCTTGATGATAGTGTTTCTCAACTCAAGGTAAAAACACCTAAGGAGCTTTTAAAAGTAGTAAAGCCAAGATCTCATCTGAAACAATTGATTCAGTCTCTTGAGCATCTGTGATTCTTCCAATTCCCCACACAAGCACACAGAGTGAGCTACAAATCCTTTATAAAGTTAGAGAGGATATGCCATGGGCTTTTGGGCCCGCTACACTTCAAGGCCTCCAAAAGGAATGGGCAATGGAAATTAAGGAGTTAAAAAATCTCAAGAGATTTTTGAAAGTGTATTTGATAAAATTCAATAGTAATCATGAATTTAAAAAAATAATAAGCAAAAAATGAAACAGAACAGTATTTCTGTTCTGTTCTGAATACTTAATCTGATTGTTGTTGTTTAGTTGCTATGTCATGCCCGACTCTTTTGCAAGAGAGATGGTAGACCAGCAGGCTCCTCTGTCCACGGGATTTCCCAAGCAAGAATATTTGAGTGGGTTGCCATTTCTTTCTCCAGGGGATCTTCTTGACCCAGGCACCAAATCCAAGTTTCCTGCATTTACAGATAGATTCTTTACCTCTGAGCCACCAGGGGAGCCCTAACCTGATTAAGTATTCTATCTAAAACTTATATCAAATTATTAAACTTGTGATGTGTTACCTTCAAAATAAAGTATAATTTAAGGACAACTTTATTGCTCCTATTATTTACCTTTGTGCTGAAGGTCTTAGCTAAGAAACAAAGCAAGAAATAAGGTATGATAATTATTAATTGAAAAAAATAGAAAAAGCTATTATTAGGTGTAGAGGATTCATGGAGAGTATAGAGAGAAATTTTTAGATCTAATAGACTTTGGAAGGCTTTCTGGATACAAGGACAACATTTTTTTTTTTTAATTAATAACATTCCTATTCAACAGCAGTAACAGTATTATAAACCTGCAAAAAAAATTTAATTACTGTTAATAAAAATATGGATAAATTTTAGTACTATATAATGGAATAGAGTCCAGTACTATAAACAATAAATTATTACTTTTTTCATCAAGGATAAATCACAAAAAAATATGATTTTGAAAACTTTCATAATAAAGCATTCCCAATGATACCATTTATTAATGTTTATAAGTGAATAGATTAATAGTATATGCTTATATAATTGGAGTTTCTTCAGTGGCCCTAGTAGTAAAGAACCCACCTGCCAATGCAGGATACATAAGAGACCTGGGTTCAATACCTGGGTCGGGAAGATCCCCAGGATGAGTGTATGGCAACCCATTCCAGTGTTCTTGCCAGGAGGATCCCATGGACAGAGGAGCTTGGTGGGCTGCAATCCATGGGATCACAAAAAGTTGGATATGATTGAAATGGCTTAGCACACACACATGTATATATAATTATTAACATTCACATAAAGTATGTGCAGGTGAATAAGATCTGTGTTGAACTGAAAGAGCAACTTTAAGATAACTATTGCCTCAGGTAAGAGAGAGCAATGAAATAGAATAAGGGTAAGAAAGAGTTTTAACTAGTGTTTGTAATATTTCATTTCTTAAAAAAAAAAATATCCGAAGCAAATAGGAAACCAAAATGTTGCCTTTGCCATGAATATTTGTGATGTGGTTCCCTGTGCTTTTTGATATGCATGAGAAGTATTACGATAAACATTATTTTTAAAACAGCAATGAAAGATGTATGAGGGTAACTATGGTCATAGGGAATCACAGAACGTGAAGAAGGAGGTGTTTTCAGCAAGAAGATATTTTATCCTTTTGAGCTGCTACAACAAAATACCATAGGATTGTAAACCACTGAAACTTATTTCTCACTGTTTTGGAGGCTGGGAAGCCCAAGGTCAAAGCACTAGCTCATTTGGTGAGTAGTGAGGACCATCTAGCTATAACGTAACATGGTGAAAGGGGCCAGGAGTCTCTAGGGCCTCTTTTATAAGGGCGTTAATCCCATTCACAAGGGTTCCACCCTCATGTACTAGCCCTCTCCCAAAGGCCCCACTTCCTAATGATATCACGATGGGGATTAGGATTTCAGTATCCATATTTGCAGGGTGGGAGGTGGGGCATAGGGGTGGACAGACATAAATATTCAGTCCATAGCAGAAGGGGCACACTTGATTGGGTGGTTAAAAGCTCAATAATTCATTCATTGACATATCAGTAGAGTGGAAAAAACTCTGGAAACATGTATCAGATGGATATGTATTTGAATTTCTATTTGGTCACATATTAGCTGTATGGACATGGTCAGTCTTAACTTCATTAAGCTTCCATCTTTTAATCTGTAGATGTTAGTAATCATCATTCCTACTCTGGGGATTATTTTGAAGATCAAATGAGATACTGTATAGAAATAATTTATTATGCAGATTGGTGACCTAGTCATTTGCTTTACCTCTCTCAAGCCTGAGAGAGTTGATTTAGTGAGATAACCTTCCAAGTGTAATAAATTCAATCCAATTGGGATCCATCTGTGCTTCCAAAGAATTTACAATATCATTAGGGATGTGAAGTGTGGGAGAAAGATTTGGAGTCAGATAAATGGGGCTTCATGTCCAGGCTCCTCCACCTAAGTGACTTAAATCTCTCTGTCTTCTTTCCAAGACTAAAACAATGGAGATAATAAAACATTTTTCACAAATTTGTCCCAAGTACTGAATGAGATAAAGTATGTAAGAATCCCTACCATAAAACATAAAAGACTTGCTTAATCAATGTTCATTGTCTTTGGAAAGACAAGAATAATAAGAAAAGTGAGGATAAATCACCAGAATGGGCAAGCAAATGCCAAAGTGGGTGGTAGAGACAAGTGCTCCAGGAAGCATGAGGGTAACAAGCATGAAAATGTAGAATGCACTACAATTTTATTCTGGTATGATTATTCCAAAGGTGCAGTCCTTCTCAAGTCTAGGCAAAATCGCATGTCTAAGGAAGAGACAAAATAAAACTCTTCCTTCATCTCTCAAAGAAGCTATTGAATTTTTGGCTCATTACCTTTGAGAATTTTCTTCATCAATCTTCTGAAATAGGATCCCTTAAGGCTTCATTCTCATATCTTATCTAGTTCAACAAACCAGTTGTCTTATCTTTTCCTGTTTTAATCTGGAGGTTTCCAGGCATATTTGCCTAAATTTTCATGCCTCATTTGCAAGGCAGAAAATTGTCACTAAATAAGCCTTGGCAGCAGACTGCATGGGTGCACGATTAGTCTGGAATCCTCTGAAAGAGCCGAGATAACCCCTGCAAGAGAAGCTTATCTGGCTTGTTTTTACAAATCGAAAACAAGTTGCTGAACACGGGTTTATCTCAACCAGGAGAGCTACTTCAACAATTCAGATAACTTCCTCTTTGCCAACCAACTTTCTGTTATCAGGAAATACTACACCAAGAGGCTGACTGTGTAAAATACGTGGAAATTTTCATCACACATTTGTATTCTGGCTAGAAGATGATGTTGTTTAAAGAGCAGGCAAGTGCTGAAATGCCAATGAACGTGTACAAAGTCCCTGATAGTCAGAGCTGCCCCAGATAGGCTCCTATGTCAACAGCACTGTGACTTTTTGTTTCGCCTTTGTCATGACTTGATGTACAATGAGCCATTTACCTGACAGGGACAAAGGCAATTGTCATTTCGCTCTTTCATTTGTAAAGGTGTATTTTGGAGTCATATGACTTGTTGATGCTCTGTACCCAAGAGCTTTCTATTTCTGGTGTTCCCAGAAATCTCCAAGAAATTCCGAAGATGCATTTCGAACTCCTCAAGATCAAAAGCTTCCTGTAAAAATTGAGAGGGGTGGAGAGAGACAGGAATTCTGAAGACTTCAAAGGAAAGGAAAAAGCATGCTAATTTTCAGCCATAGAATTAATTACCAAAAAAAATAAGTGGTTTATCCCACCAACGAGGAAAGGTGAGTGGCAGATGCTGCATCCACAGTTTGGCAAATGGAATCCTGGGTTGCCAGGGAAATATCACAAACGGAAAATATTATATGGGAAGACAGTAGGAAGGACAGAGTCTGGCAGTGGGAAGAAGCAGAAGCACTCCAGTGACTGCTCTGCAGGAACTTTAATAAAGTTGACTCAGCCCTAGCAACTGCAAAATAGCCAGTCTAATGGAGCGTTTAATCAAGCCTTCTAACAGTCACAGGAACAAGAAGTTGGAGGAAATGCTGAAAAGCAAAAATAAACAATAATGATTCTCTTGTATGTGGCAAACTGCAGAGACCAACACACTCTACTTCTGGAGGATTTTCATTGTGTGAAGGGAATCAGTTCCACGTGAAACAGGACACTGTTTAAATCAGCTGCCAGTAATTGGGTAATAAAGAAGAGGAGCCTCTCAACTGGAATACATTTATGAAATAAGAGTGACAAAAGGGAAAAACAGGTATAAAGAATAGAAGTATAAAATAGCTAAATCATTTACCAACAGAAAGCTTGAGAGAAAAAAAAATGAAATTTTTAAAGAAACCCAAGTTTATACTTAGGAACTGTGAAGCTCTTAAAATATCTATGAAATAATTTTTTTTTTAATCTATGAAAAATCATTCTAAGCCTCTTACATGAAATACAAGTTCTTAGCTGCAGTTCACTCTAGAATTCATGTGTGGTTCAGAAAACAAGAGTGTGGACCAGAAGGAAAGAAAGTGTAACATTAAACAGCTTACTTCATGATCTGAGATTCAGTTTTGCACTCCCCATAAAATGGGAGTGATATTGATCTCCTGACCTTAATATGATGATAAAACGAGAACATTTATAAATACTTCCACATTTCCTTGGCATTAATAGATGCTCAGCCATTGAAGTCAGTCATTATTATCATCATCACAGTCACTAGGATCTCAACTCACTATGCCATAGAGACCTAAGACACAAGGAACTTTGCCTGAGTTCTAAGGGGAGAACCTGTAATTAAACAGAGATTAAAACCAACAAATAACAAATTTTCTAAGGAATTTTTTTCTAAAGAAAAACAGTTTAGGGAGAGCAAGCACTGTTGAAGGTAGTAATGCTTATATGCCAGTAGGGTTCAGTGTTATGAAGTAGGAACCAAATCAGGGTTAGAAGGTCATGACATCATAGTGATGGCAGAAGTATCCAAAAATGGCTTTAGATATCATTGACTTCCTTGCTGAAAGAGTTTTCTCTTTTAAAGTTCTGTTAGTTCCTAATTAACTCAAAGGGAAAGTACCAGTAGGTTCTAAACCTTCTGCCTTTTTCACATCTCCCTAACGCTTATTAATCCCCCTTTTAACAAAGAGAAGGGGCTTTCCTGGTGGCTCAGACAGTAAAGAATATGCCTGCAATGCAGGAGACCCGGGTTTGATCCTTGGGTAGAGAAGATCCCCTGGAAAAGGGAACAAACCTCAGATCCAGAGTTCTTACAGGTAAGCATGTCTACCTAAAACTTATTAACATGACTTTTTTTTCACAGTCTTTATTCTCTGACTGCCTTTTGTGGATAACAATATATTGCTTTTCCAATTAAAGTTAATGACAAAGACCTTGCCTCCAAAATATGCATATCTGCATAAAAATGAGTATCTACAAAGAAAAATATTAACCAACCATTGCTCAGCTTGTCATTGTTAAATGCCCTTGGTAAAATTGTTTCAACTTTCTATGCCCTACTTTCTTTTTTATAATATAGGGTGATAATTATGCTTACCTCATAGCATTTTAAAAGGATTAATCAAATCATGTATGTGATGTGTTTAACAGAATGCCTAGTATATAGCAATAGGCTCAATAAAAACTTGCTATCATTTTAGAAATCAGTTCTTGAGTCCAAAGCATCATTCTATGTAACCAATCTTCTTATTTCACAGTCTGGTTATCCAAATTATCTCCTACCTAAAAGGGATACCCTGGAGGGTCAGTGGGTAAAGAGTTTGCCTGCAATGCAGGAGACATAGGAGATGTGGGTTCAATCCCTAGGTTGTAAAGATCTCCTGGAGAAGGACATGGCAACCCACTCCAGTATTGTTGCCTGAAGAATTCCATAGATAGAGTAGCCTAGGCGGGCTACAGCCCATGGAGTCACAAAGAGTCAGACACAACTGAGTGACTAACACTCTCAATAGGAATAAGTTAATATTATTATTAAATATATAGTACAAAACATGTACATCCACAAAGCCATAAAAAGGCGCCAATTATTTCACTCCCAGTAGTTGTGCTCAGGAATAGTTTATGACTCTTTACAACCCCATGGACTGTAGACCTTCAGGCTCCTCTGCCCATGGGATTTTCCAGGCAAGAACACTGGAATGGGTTGCCACTTCCTATTCAAGGGGATCTTCACAACCCAGGGATCGAACTTGAGTCTCTTTCATGTCCTATTTGATAGGTGGATACTTACCACTAGCACCACCTTGAATAGACTTGAAAAAATTAGGCAAGGTTATCCAGTATATCAGAAAAGAGGTTCACATAGTTATATGTGATTGAATGATAACCAAACTAACACCAAGTATCCCAAAAACCATACAATAAATGCTCTGATGTTCTCAGAGGTTAAAGAAAGCAATGTTCATCGCAGCACTGTTTATAATAGCCAGGACATGGAAACAACCTAGATGTCCATCAGCAGATGAATGGATAAGAAAGCTGTGGTACATATACACAATGGAGTATTACTCAGCCGTTAAAAAGAATTCATTTGAATCAGTTCTGATAAGATGGATGAAACTGGAGCCGATTATACAGAGTGAAGTAAGCCAGAAAGAAAAACACCAATACAGTATACTAACACATATATATGGAATTTAGAAAGATGGCAATGACGACCCTGTATGCAAGACAGGAAAAAAGACGCAGCTGTGTATAACGGACTTTTGGACTCAGAGGGAGACGGAGAGGGTGGGATGATATGGGAGAATGGCATTCTATCATGTATACTATCATGTAAGAATTGAATCGCCAGTCTATGTCTGACACAGGATACAGCATGCTTGGGGCTGGTGCATGGGGATGACCCACAGAGATGTTATGGGGAGGGAGGTGGGAGGGGGGTTCATGTTTGGGAACACATGTAAGAATTAAAGATTTTAAAATTAAAAAAATGAAAAACTTAAAAAAAAAAAAAGAAAGAAAGAAAACAAGGAGAGAAATGTAAAAAAAAAAAAAAAATGGAGATAAAGGAAAGCACAGAATGAAGGACCCTAGTAAAGAATTTTAACCACTATTCAAATTCCCACCACTGCACATATCTCTGTTGATTAGAAAGACCAATTCTTCTACTCCCTCAGATGACATGGAGTGGAGACAGAGAGCAAGTCATCTATGTGTTCCCCACGACAGGAGTAGAGAACGGAACACATCTATCTCTAGTGCTTGTAAACGGGCCTACACGCCTTAGGCTTAATTTTCTGAAGTTAAAAATAAAGCTAACAAGCTGATAAAAAGTATTTAGTTTTACTAACTTCTTACCAATTCAAAGAACTGACTCAAATTTAGATTGCTGGATTCTGTGAAGTCCCATACCAAAACATGAAGGTGCTGATAGATTCAACTTCCCCCAATTTTTCTCCTATTTCCTATCACCTGTACTCCATCCCTAACTGTGAAAATTCTCACAGACGCATGTGTTGTTAAGGACTAAATATTTGCATCGCTCCTTTTAACTTCATATGTTGAAACCCTAAACTCCCAGTGTGATAATATTGGAAGTAAGGGAGTACTTAAAACTAAACGACGTTGTAAGGTAGGCCCTGATCCCGTAGGATTAGTGTGCTTATTAGAGCTATCTCTCTGTCCTTGTCTCTTTCCACCTCTCCCACATGCATGCATGTACAGACTCACAGACACACACATACACACACATTGAGGAAAGGCCATATGAAGACATAGGGAGAAACTAGCCATTTATAAACCAGGAAGAGAGTTCTTTTATTTTTGGCCACACTGCACAGCACGTGGGATTTTGGTTCCCTGACCAGAGATCGAACCCACGCCCCCTGCTGTGGAAGCATGGAATCTTAATCACTGGACTGGGAAGTTTCAAATTGGTTGGAACTTAGATCCTAGACTTCTAGCCTCTAGAACTGTAAGGAAATAAATTTCTTTTGGTTAAGCTACCCAATCTATGGTACTTGGCTTTGGCAGCCCAAGCTGACAAAAGCATGTATAAACAGCCTGCGCTGCGCATTCAAGCCCTGTCTACATTCCCTGCAAATAGTAACCCTTTGGCCACCCTGTACCTGAGGATGTGTACAGTGATTACACAGGATGCTGTCAAGAGGAGAGCCCTGGGCAGAGGCCCACGCATGCCCTGGAAACCCATGCAGAACTGTTTGTCCAGGGAATTTAGAAATTATGAGGACACAGAATGTGATCTGAAAGAGCGGGCAGCAGCTCTGGTGCAGTATGCCTCTTTGACTCTAAGGAATTCTCACCCTACAGAGAGGAGTATGAGTAAAGGAGGCCCAGAGGGTCCTCTCAATGATGTGGGCCTAATGCTCCGGGTGCACATCTAGAGACTCACCTACCGGTCTGAGGTGTCTCAGAGAATTGAACCTTCTCTTTTCAGAATCTCTGGTGATTCTGGTGAGCATGGCCCATTGGAAAACACTGTTCTGAAAAGGGAGTATTGTGTAGTGGCTAAATGTGTGGCAAAATGTGGTTAAATGTATTCAAATTCAAATCCAGTTTTGAATACTTCCCCTATCATACTATCCATGGAACATTGCACAAATTATTTATTTACACCTGATTTCCTCACTGTCAAATGGGATAAATACAGTATCTAATTCATATGGTTGATATGAGAATGAAATGAGTGAACATATATAAAACACTGATTCATGTGTCTGACTCACAGTAAAAAAAAAAAAAAAAGCCAAGAAAATTAGTAAACATTCACTCCTATTTGATATAGCCATAGGATCAATGTGCATGGGGAAAAAAGTATTTGTCAAGTTGATTAATAAACTGCAAGCACTGTACAGGTAAAGATATTTAAACCAATGTCTAATGTAAGGTTTTTGACAGATGAGAAATTTTAAATCTTCCATGTGTTCTTCCTATATTCATTATCTTTCTCTTTCATTAACTCTCATAATTGAAAGTTGGTTTGAAATATGAGATGCAATTGGGCTGCCAAGGGGATAAAATTGTTGTCTCTGCACAGTGTGAAAGTCATTCTGTCTCTGGTACATAAATTCCCATTAGTAAAAGTGCAAAGTCCATGTCCACCTAGAAATTCCCATTTCCAGGATTACCAAATTGTCCTGTGATAGAATACCTCTCTGCTTGTTTTCAGCATACTAAATTCCTAATGACTTTCCCCCGTGGAAAAGACATGGTTAGTCTTACCAGACGAAGCAAATGCTTATTCAGAACACAGATCTCAAAAAGCATGCAGGCTAATGAAATAATATTTCAGATCTCACATTTCCATGTGGCAGAACAGGAATAGAAAGAAATCCTACTAAAGCTGGTACTGACATTCCCAGATGTGCAGCCATTAACACATGCTAAAACTGGCTTTTTAAAGAGTCTGTGCATTTTTCTCCAAAGGAATATAAAATATCGTTCTCCAAAGCAGCCCCATAATGCTCTGTCTTCCTTAACTTAGGAGTTATCAAAGCAGCAAGAGATGTTCTGGAACATTGCCACTGTCATGAATGCCATCAGTAGGGGAAAAGGAAGGCGATATAAATCAGTGTGGTATTTATATTCCTTTTTGGTTCTTTTGAGTTCTTACAGAACCATACAATATTGATTTAGGGTGGGATTAGCCCAAAGTCATCTATGCATCACTGAAAGTTTTAGTTGAGGGCCTGTTTATCCTTTATTGTTTACTGCCGTCCAACATGTCTTCTGGTGATAAAGACGGGGTTCTGTCCAAGTGCTCAGTGAGCGTAAACAGTATAAATCCACTCTCCAGCAGTACTGGTAAACTATTAAACACAGCCTCTGGACCAGGGGTGCACACTGTGTTGAAATGACTCCTTTGGGGAATATTGAAGAATTTTATGTCATCCAACCTTTCAAAATGTATTAAAATGCAGCCCAGACATTATCATAATAATTTATATCACCTAGAGTCAGAAGCTATTGATTATTCACCAGAGAATGAAGCCACAAGAATCATCCCATAAAGCCTTAGGACCGTACTATATTTACCACAGTTCTCATAAATGCCAAGTCCAAACTTGGGTTAGGTTTGATTCCAACTTTGTTTTATCAAAAATCACTGATGGTATTTTATATGCATATATAGTTTTAAAAACTTCCTTGACAAGATTTCTGAGCTCAGCATCCTCTCTTCAGGACTGAATTGAGGACACATTTATTTATTTATTTATTTATTTAAAATCAAACAAACCTTTTTCATATTTATTTTTATTTATTTATTTGGCTGTGCCAGGTCTTAGTTGCAGCGATGCAGGTCTTAGGTGCAGCACATGGGACTTAACTCTCCTACCAGGAATCAAACCCAGTCCCCTGAATTGGGATCATAGAATCTTTTGTTTTTTATGACATCTTTTTTTTTTTTTTTACTTTATAATACTGTATTGGTTTTGCCATACATCAACATGAATCGGCCACGGGTGTACACGTGTTCCCAATCCTGAACCCCCCTCCCCCCTACCTCCCCATACCATCTCTCTAGGTCATCCAGGTGCAACAACCCCAAGCATCCTGTATCCTGCATCGAACCTAGACTGAATCATAGAATCTTAGCCACTGGAATACCAGGGAGATCCTGAGTACACAATTGTGTATGAAAATGCTCATGTTGAAATTTCTCAATAACTTTACACCAAGCATAAGAATATGTCTTAGTTGTCACTATATTTTAACCCCTTAATATCATAGCTAACTCATAATGCGCTCTTAATTAAATATTAAAATAAAACATAAGAATTTCTATTCAATAGTAAAAAAGCCATCATCTTTAGTGGTTCTTGCCACTCATTTTATCAAAACACTTTTACTACCAGACCTTTCAACAGATTCTTCAAATGGCAAGTTACAAGGAGAAGGGGTGTGGTAGAACAATTACATTAATGCCCCCACCCCCAATTCACCCCTTTCTGTGTCCCAGACTTTTGTCATATAAACTTATAATCTCTGACACAGGTCCTGATTATGTGACAGCGTTAGTCGCTCAGTCGTGTCTGACTCATAGCGACTCAATGGACATGGGATTTCCCAGGCAAGAATTAATGGAGTGGGTTGCCATGGCCTTCTCCAGGGGATCTTCCCAACCCAAGGATTGAACCCAGGTATCCTGCACTGTAGGCAGATTCTTTACTGTTTGACCTGATTATGTGACACGCTTTAGCTAAATAAATGTTGTGTTTATTTAGCTGAAGAGTTGTGAGTGTTTGTTATGTAGCATTAGCTAAATGATTCAGGGGACTTACTTAGTCTTTCTGTATTTGATTTTTGTGCTAAGCCTTCTGGAAGAGAACACTCCTCTTTCTGCTCAAAAGTAAGAAAAGTAGAAATTTTGTCGTCTCCTCCACCTAAGTCGTTTCTAGCTTACACATTTTTGATAAAGTTTTACACAATATGCATTATAATCAATCACTTTTCCACTTGCCTACTTAGTGCCATGTTATTTTTTTTTTTAACTTTTCTGTTTGATTTGTTCTTCCAAACACAAGGAAAACTTTAGTATAGAAAATAGAATTTGAAAGCAGCGTATATCATTTTTTTCCCCCTCAAAATACCTACATTGCTGCTAAAAATAAAATACATATAAGCATGTAGGAAGATAATCCATGTGAAGCAGGACATGTAGGCTTTCTTTTCAATTGTGGAACAGAACTTTTCTCTAAGAATAAGATGGAGCCACGAGAGCCAATGCTTCCTTCTCACAATAACTAGCATGTTCAGGGTTCAATTATGTGTAAACACACAATGCAGCTTTGGTGGTCCCACAAGAGTAGGACATCACAATTCTCTTTAGGAGTTATACTGATCATGAAGTTCTACAAGAAATTTTTTTCCCTATGCCAAGCAAAGACTATTTGGCATGTCACCAAATAGTACAGAAATGCCTTTTGCTTGGTGCTAATGATTGTAACAGACTCTGAGCTTCTTGAAAGTATAAGTTGGGTTTTATTTGTCTGCTTATCCCAAGTATTGAGAAGGTATGTGGTAGAAGCTACTTAATATTTGCCAAACAGATGGCAGATGACTAAATACACATTCATCTCTGAAGGCACTTCTGAAATAGCCTGGTGAACTGTCACGGGAAAGGTAAAATTAAAAAGAACAGAGAATTGAAACTAGACCCATCTATGAAGATCAGGCATTTTGCCAAAGTACGTTGCTCCAGGCCCTTGAAATTCAATAAGAATCAATACTGTCACAACTTGTCTTGTCAATCTGCATTTAGACAGGTGAGTATACTACTGTATGTACTGTTCTTTGTTAATTTTTACTACAACTCTAGTCTTTATCAGGAATCACAATTGTTCCTACCTATATAACCAGGCCAGACTGATTCATTTATTCCTCTATTAATATATTGAACCCCATTTGTATGTTCTACATATTCTCCATGAATGGTCAATCAGAGTGTAAAATCTTTAAACAAATATTTTAAAATAAAATAGTAAGTGCAGTTCCAGATGATGCTGGAAAATATTTTACTATTCTTTAATTTCTCTTCAGTTAGCGACATCAAGAACTTCTTATAGAAGAGGTAAAATTTCTGTGAAACATAAAGAATGATTAGGAGTTAGTTTAATTCCATATTGGATACATACTCTACGCCAAAATATGTGAATACCATAGTGAATAAAAAAGATAAGTTTGCTTCCCTCATGTGACTCATATCTAATGATGGAGTAATGGACAAAACTGCAATTTCACTGTAATCTTACCAAATACAATAATATTAGGAAATCATCAAACCTAATAAAAAATAGAGATGATGGAAGGAATCCTTTCTTATTTTGCTTTCTTCCATAGAACTGAATAGTTCCTGGTATATGATTTAAACAACAAAATCTTATTAAATGAATAAATGGAGGTCACAAAATCTGTGTTACAAGTTCCAAATATTCACTGACCTACATAGGCTATGATCAGCTTGTTGTTGCTCAGTTGCTAAGTTGAGTCCTACTTTTTGTGACCACATGCACTGCAGCACACCAGCTAACTCAGCTTTAAAATTGCCCCACTCACATGAATTTGAAGCAATACAACGGTTAGGAGAATTTCCCCTAGACATTAAGCATCCATAATGGAGCCAAAAAAAGAAAAAACTCAATAAAATATACTGTCCTTTGTCTGAGTGCATATGGGGATTAAAAAGAAGAAATGTGAAATGATTACAGTAGCTCAGCAGAAAACAGAAGTCATTCCAGGTAGTTAAAGCAGAGAGACATTAATACAGAAGACTGAATATATTGGTAATTGGAGAGCTGAACAACTAAGCAGGGGATTCTGAGGCCACCCAGATGTTGAACAACCGCAAGAAACTTCTACCTCTTACTTCTAAGAATGGAGGGAACAAAGGAGCAAGAGCCTTCAACTAGAGGGTGGAAATAATTCAGCATACCTGGTGGGAAATAGAACCTCACTGGGAAGTTCTCCACCCAGAGCTGGAGGCACAGAGGAGAATCATCTTCCCTAGAGGCAGTGCCTGTACAGAGAGACAGAGATGGGGAGAAATCCTCTGGTTCAGTGGTGTGCTGATCATCAGGTTTTCCTTCTGCAAAATAAATCCCCAATTTGTAGTGTTTGCCAATTTCCATATTGTAGATATTTCCAATGTCATTGATTTCAAAATGCCAAGAATGAAGAACCTACTGGAAAAGTTAATGAGGATTTCAATGTTTCTGCAGCTAGTACGAGGTGGTTTCAGCACACTGCCGGTGTTTCTTCCTCCCCTTCTACCAAAGTTTCCTTCCCTGAAACCAAGGGAAGAGGCAGCCTGAAAAATGCATAAAACATTCACAGGACATAGACACAGCAGTCATAGAGATTACCATGCTATGATCTAAGGAGTGCCAGTCACACTTTATTCTTTGTGAATGTCGCCCTTGGAACTCACCTTTCTGCCCTACATGTGCTCAACACAAAAACACTTCTGTGTTTTCTGGCTTCAGTATCCATTGAAAATATACAACTAAAAGTAACCATTAGAGAAAAGCTTTACATGCGAATTATATCAGTAAGGATTCATCAAGGTTCAGAGAATGTAGGAAGCAGTGATTTTTTTTATTTTCCTGACCACTGTAACTGCTAAAGTGGAATTCCACTTTTATGCCCTGAGGAAAATATTTAGATTTTATAGCTACAGAGGCTGTTCAATGGTGTTACAAGTGGACTGTCAGGATGCCCATGATTTATGCACTGTAGGAAAGGCTTTTCAAATTTAACTCAATCTCTAGTTATTCTTTCCACCGAAAGCAAGGATATAAAACCATCTTGTGACTGTCACAGCCTGGCAAAAAAAATTACATTGAATTATTTGAGGCATGATTCATCCCATCTCCATTTTTTTTTAAAGGTAAAAGCTTGTCTTTGATTGCTATTTATGCTTATACCAAACATTCATTCTGGATTTTTCTTTAGACTCAATGTGTGTGTGTGCATGCTCAGTCATGTCTGACTTTTTGTGACCCCATGAACTGTAGCCCACCTGGCTCCTCTGTCCATGGGATTTTCCAGGCAAGAATATTGGAGTGGGTTGCCATTTCCTTCCCTGGGGGATTTTTCCCAATCCAGGGATTGAACCAGCATCGCCTGCATTAGCAGGTGGATTCTTTACCACTGCGCCATCCTGGGAAGCCCCAGACTTTCAATAGTTAATGCCATGCATATTTAACCTCCCAAGAAGTCTCAAAATATGTGTCAGTGAGATTGTCCTTGATCTTCACTTAACTCTAAGAAACAAAGAAAATTTGTCTGAAATTAAAGTACTAATGGATTCAGTTTGGAGAAAGTTTTATCTTTAAATAGCTGGGATCTGAAAACAAGTACAACCATTGATTTTGTTTTTAATAGCCATCATTTTCCCCAAACTTCCCCTGGGTAAAGATTTGAAAGGGGTTGAGGTTTTCCACTTATTTTAGAGTGAGAAGCTCAATTCAGCTGTTTTTATGTCTTGGAACTGTCTGGGGGATTACTTTTACACTATCCTAAAATGATCAACCAGTCCATCCTAAAGGAGATCAGTCCTGGGTGTTCATTGGTAGGACTGACGTTGAAGCTGAAACTCCAATACTTTGGCCACCAGATGCGAAGAACTGACTCATTTGAAAAGACCCTGATGCTAGGAAAGATTGAGGGCAGGAGAAGAGGGGGATGACAGAGGATGAGATGGTTGGACGGCATCACCAACTCAATGGACATGGGTTTGGGTAGACTCCGGGAGTTGGTGATGGACAGGGAGGCCTGACGTGCTGCAGTTCGTGGGGTCACAGAAAGTCAGACATGATTGAGCAACTAAACTGAACTGAACTGAAAATGTTCACTATTAAAACAGTGGGTTAGTTTTTTACATTATCATTGGCATACTATGTTCAATAAATATTTGTTAATATTCCTATCTTAGAGAAATCTCAATGTCTAAAAGAAATAGGTATACAAGGATTTTTCTGAAGTGTTACACTGATGGAAGTATATTGCTCTGGGATCTGAATGTCCCTTGTATGACTAAAAATGCAGTACTCACAAAACCATAATAGATATTGGAGAATAAGCAAAAAGAACCTTCTGGAAATATAGGAGCTGGAGGTAGATAATATTTTGTTAGATGGAAAAATTGTGCATATATTAATAGTTTAAAATAATCAAAAGATATGAAAAAGCTAACATTTGCTGTAGATTCCTAAAAGCCAATCATTTGAGAATAAAGTTTGGAAGATGACTTAAACATTTAGATATTCTTGTCGGGGAACAAAATTTACCAACCCAAAATTTATCTCTTTGGCATGAGCATTAATTTAGGCTGTTTATTTTTAAGAAATAGTAGACTCAGTCTTTCATTTTACCTACCTTAACTGCCTAAAAAAATTTTAAATGAGGGGCCTTTCTCCAGAATAGATCTACTACCAGTGATATCTACAAAAATAATGGGACAGGTGTGATAGGGAGAAACTATCACAAGGCCTGGGGATCGAGACCACTGTCTGTCTTATTGTCTCTGCATGGCCCAGAAAACATTCTTTTATCATTCATTTGCTTGTCCATCTCCTTGGTAATTGCCTTCCTCCTGTTTGAACTCCCAAACTCATCTTCTTTTATCTTTAGTTGAAGATGGTATTTAAGGTGAGGGCTTTGGTCATTTTGGTGAGTTGATCAGTTTTCCAGGGTCGCTTAGTCACTCAGTCTTGTCCGACTCTTTGAGATCCCAAGGAGTCTAGCCCACCAGGCTGCTTTGTTCGTGGGGATTCTCTAGGCAAGGATACTGGAGTGGGTTGCCATGCCCTGCTCCAGGGGATCTTCCCAACCCAACAATCAAACCAGTGTCTCCTGTATTGCAGGCAGATTCTTTACCATCTGAGCCACCAAAGAAAACCAAGAATACTGGAATGGGTAGCCTTACCCGTCTCCGGGAGATCTTTCCATTCCAGGAATAGGACCGGGGTCTCCTGCATTGCAGGCAGATTCTTTACCACCTGAGCTACCGAGAAAGCTCTAATCTGTCTCAGGTCAATGTATTATTATATGAGACAAAAGAACCTAAAAGGATAAAGGAAACTTTCTTTTTTCCCTACCATTCTGATATAAGATTTACTCACAATATATGCACCTCTGTTTTCTGTTTTGAATAAGTTGTTTGTTTGTTTGTTTTTCCTCACTAATGAACCACTATCTGGAGGAGGAAATGACCACTCATTCCAGTATTCTTGCCTGGATAACCCCATGGACAGAAAATCCTGGCTGTTATAGTCCACAGGGTCTCAAGGAGTAGGACATGAATGAAGTGACTTAGCACACATGCACAAACCACTTCAGTTCCTAAATTGTACATCAAGTGCCCAGAATAGAACTTTGCTGGGGAGAAGTGTGTGTGTGTACACGCCCTTGCACATATCCATTTGTTAGGTAATGTGCATGACCATACTCATTTGCTTTTTTCCCTTCTAGGAATTCTTTAGATGTTTTGAGGTAAGCTTGTCAGCAATTTTCTATGAAACATTAAACAATTAACTTAGTGTATTTACATTTTCATTAACTTATTTACAAAAGGGAAAATAGTATTGACATAAATAATAATTTTTCTTACAGAAATTTTTAAATTATTTTGCAATTATTTGAGAAAAGCTAATTACATTAGTGTCTATTCAGAGTTTTTCTAGATTTTCACAACATATACTCTCCAGAGTAACTAAGTTTTGACTTAGGAAACTGATAAAGCTCAAGTAACTTTTTTTTTTCACTTTACAATATTGTGTTGGTTTTGCCATACATTGACATGAATCCACTTTAAAACAATTTATTCCCATAGTTTATTTATATTTATTCCCATATTTATATTTATTCCCATAGTTTACATACTGAAAGCATTAGACCAATCATCAAATAGATAAATTATTCTCGTTAAGAGTATGTTATGGAGAGTATGTATATTATCAAATATAACAAATGCAATTATTGAAAAAATTTTATACCCATCAATGATATTATGTTTTCAAATGAATTATGTACATTTCCATTTCTGTCTTTGTATTTTTTCTACTGGTATTGCATTTTCCCCCCAAAAGAATCATATTTTTATGCAGTTGCAATTGTTATCAGAGTTATTCTGAAATTTAATTCTAAACATGTGCAGATAATATTATAACCATCATTTACTTAAAACAACTTTTCTGATGTATGCATGCGTGTCTCATGCTAAGTCACTTCAGTCCTATCAACTCTTTGCAACCCTATGGACTGTAACCTGCCAGGCTCCTCTGTCCAAGGGATTCTCCATGCAATACTAAAGCAGTTCACCATGCCCTCCTCTAGGGGATCTTCCCAACCCAGGGATCAAACCCAAGTCTCTTATGTCTCCTGCATTGGCAGGTAGGTTCTTTACCACTAGCACCAGTGGTAAACAAAAGGGAAGTCCTTTCTGATCTATAACATCTCACAAATCTCCATTGCAAAGAAATTCCCACTTGTGCAACAAGGTCAAAATTCAAGTAGAATGTTATTTTTCTTTCAGATCAACAGCTTTATGATTTTTCTTTTTGTACATCTCTCTTTTAGGTAGAGATTTTTAATACACCTAATCATACATTTACATTTTTCTCGGGTTTTCCTTTTTTTGATCTTGTATGTATTCTCTTCCAAGGAACTATTCACAAATTCAAACAGTTAGTAAACTTCAGATTATTATGTGAACATGTAAGGTTGGGAATTATTTTCCAAATACTGGTGAGGGAGTTTCCTTGCAGTTTTTGATCTATTATTTGCTGTTAATGAATAAGTCATGCAACAAAATCATGAAAAACATAAAATTGACATATATTGACATAAGTTGCATTTTAAAAAGTCAAAATCTCCCTTTGTAAAAGGCTAACTTCTAATTTGTATAGAAATCTGTAAAATCCTAGAGGCTATGTGAAAATCCCCACAGTGCTTTCTGAGAGAGAGAGACTTGAGCATAGCAATTATGCCATTGTTTGTGGTTACAGTGCAGTTAACTTCTCTCTGATGTGTCCTTAGGAACAGAAGGAAAACTGACATAACCAAGATTTTAATGTTTTTCTTCCTCTCTTACCTAACATCTTGGCATTGATGACTTTATAGTATAGGATTTATAGCTTTTTTTCCTTAACAGCAGGGAAAATGGGTAATATTAAGCATATTTAACAACCCATTGAATATGAAGTGAAGTGAAAGTCACTCAGTCATGTTCGACAATTTGCAACTCCATGGACTATACAGTCCATGGAATTCTCCAGGCCAGAATACTGGAGTGGGTAGCTTTTTCCTTCTCCAGGGAACCTTCCCAACCCAGGGATCAAACCCAGGTCTCCTGCATTGCAGGCAGATTCTTTACCAACTGAGCTATCAGGGAAGCCCATTGAATATGGATAATGCTTAATCATAATAATGCCAAATGATAGTAGCAACCAATGAGAATGGATCCTGTCTGTATACAACTCATGCAAATCAGCCAAATAGTAGTCTTGACACAAGTTCATGTGACAAAGAAATTTCCAGAAACACAAAAAGTTCTTGTTCCTTACTCCTTGTCGTGGTCTTTAAGTATATTCCTAATTTCTGGTGTTTAAATAGCTAGGTAAAATACATATAGATACAAACATAGTCAACAATATTTTTCTTTAAGTAGCAACTCGGTAAAAAATTACTAGGCTCAAATGGAAGGGAAATTGAGAACTAAGAAAAGAAAGCTGCTTTAAAATCTGCTTTTGTCCCCAGAGGATTTGATGATCCAGGAAAATTATATTTGTTTTGTCAGCTTCATAAAGAAGCAGGGACAGAAATCAAAGCATTGCACATATAAGGTGGGAAGCTGAACAGGAAACCCAGCTGAATAGACAAAATACATGAGGATGAATCAGAAATAGTATATCCCACATGGATTTATACTCATATTTTAATCTCCTATGTTGTTCAGATGGAGAAGGCAATGGCAACCCACTCCAGTACTCTGGCCTGGAAAATCCCATGGATGGAGGAGCCTGGTGGGCTTTAGTCCATGGGGTCACTAAAGTCGGACACGACTGAGCGACTTCACTTTCACCTTTCACTTTCATGCATTGGAGAAAGAAATGGCAACCCACTCCAGTGTTCTTGCCTGGAGAATCCCAGGGACAGAGGAGCCTGATGGGCTGCCATCTATGGGGTGGCACAGAGTCGGACACGACTGAAGCGACTTAGCAGCAGCAGCATGTTGTTCAGAGATGTTTTAAACCTTAAAAACATGTTAAAGTAGTACTGGAGGCTGTGTCCATGGTCTCCTAGCAGAAATAAATGCCAATTTTCTTTGGATAAAAGTATTTTCATTACAGACTTTATTTTGTCTCTGAAAAGATTTTTATCAAATGAATTGTACAATGCACAGTTAGTGATGATGATTCACACAAAGAAAGTAAACATTGTAAGCAGGACCTAGCAAAAATAACAAACAAGAGGAACAAATCCACATAGAAATTGGATTTGGGAAATTTTCAGCCCAGACTATACAGTAACTATATATCTACATTTAAAAACCTAAGACACTGATTGTAAAACTATAAGCTATAAGATGTGACATAAAAGATTTGAAAACAAAATATAGTTTCTAGAATAAAAATATTGAAATAAATAACTCATTAGGCAAGTTGTCTAGATATAGATAAGAAGAGAATTACTGAATTAAAGACTAAGTTAGAGGAAAGTATTCGGAGACAAAAATACAGATAGAGGGTAAAAGAGAGACTAGTGTGACAAAGTCAAACATAGGTTTAATAAAAATCCAGAAGAAGAAGAGAATGAGGACCAAATAATGGCATTATTTAAAGAGAAAATAGTTGAAATTTTTAGAAACTAATTGAAGACATCACTACCTATTCTAAAAGCTCCAAGAAATCCCAAGCAGATTAAGCAAATTAAACAGTAGATTTAAATTCTAATATATAATGGTATATTAAAGATAAATGTACTACCTATTCTAGTTGTCAGATTGCCAAACTGGATTATGAAAAAGATAGATATAAAACATAAGAAAACAGAAGGATTAAAAGTTAAAGTGCAGAAAATGAGATGCCATGAAAAACGTAAATTTAAAGAAAGCTGGAATGGTGTCAGACAAGACAGATTTTTAAGGAGAAATATTGATATTAAATTAAAAGCCACATCATAATGATGAACAAGTTCCAATCAACAAGGAAGATACCTCAATTTTAGATTTGTATGCAGTAACAGCATGCTGTGTGCTGGACTTAGTCGCTCAGTCTTGTCCAACTCTTTGTGACCCCATAGACTGTAGTAGGCTCCTCTGTCCATGGGGATTCTCCAGGCAAGAATACTAGAGTGGGTTGCCATACCTTGCACCAGGGGATCCCAACCCAGGGATCGAACCTAGGTCTCCCACATTGCGGGAGGATTCTTTACCACCTGAGCCACCGTGGAAGCGCAGTAGTAGCATAGCTACAATATATATCAATCAAAATTGATAATAGACAAACCTACCACTATGTGGATGATTTTTTACACATCTTTGATAATTGATAGGAAAAATCAAACAAAAAGGCAATGAAATATAAAGAAAATTTGAACAGCATAATCAGCAATGTGTACCTTAAGAATATTGCTAAAAATTGGTCATGTACTGGATGCTAAAACAATTAGGAGCAATATTAAAGTAATGAAAATTACACTGGATGTATTCTAAACTAGGACACAGCAGAAAATTCTGATAAATTTAGAAATTAAAAAGACACCAATCAAGGCAATTAACACTGGAAAACCCATAAGTACCATGATAAATAAGTACTAGGTTATTTAACAAATTTTTGTTAAATAGCAGAAAATCCTGTTAAGTTTAGAAATTCAAAAATATACTTTTAAATAACCCAGTGGATAAAAAAGAAATTACAATGGAAATTAGAAAACATTTTAAACTAAAAAAAAAAAAAAAAGAATACAATAGGACTTGACGCAGTATTTTTTTTATTTGGCACAATGACATTCTTTTTTTTTTTAGATGTCTCACTTTCCCTGATGTTTCAATATCTCCTTGTCTCCAAATAATGGAGGGTGCATTTTCTTAAATGATATGTTTTGTATTTCTTCTGAAAAGCCTTTAAATTTTGTCTTTCTTATAAGTGATCTTTACATCTGCCCACTTCTCTTCATCGTCACGGCCATTTTGCTAACTCAGGCCTCCATCACCACTTCTCTCTTGGTTTACTGAGGCAGCCTCCTACCTGTTGTCTCCAATCCTCTGTTGTCCACTGCTCATCAGAGTGATGTTTCTAAAATTAAACCCAATCATGTCATTTCCCTGCTTTTCAAAGAAAAGAAAAGAAACCAAGGTTGGCTTTCCATTTCCCGTGGGATATAACACATTTTTAATCTGTTTTGAAAGATTTAGGAAAGTCCCTCAATCCATTTACCTCTTCACCTTCATTTCTCATAATTATTCTCCTAAAGCTCTAAGCTTTAACCCTCAAGATATTTAAATTTATCTTATTATCCATGTCGCTGAGCACTTGTATTTTTTGCACTTCCTGATAACAACTCTTCTCCTGTGCATCCCTTTTCATTTAACTAATAGGTAATCATCCTTTAAATCTTGGTTTACAATTCCACTGCCTTTGAGCACCCATCTTTACCTACTGAGCCTGGGTTAGATAATGTCTTTCCTACATTAACATACTCTAAACTATCCTATCATAGCTCTTCATAGACAGTGTGTTGAAAATATGTTCTTACTGGTCTGTATTTGCCCACTTGATTGTAATTATATAAAGGTCAAAATTAGATCTAATTATTATAATCCCAGCACCTAGAAGTATATCAAAAGATTGGATGAAAAGTAACACCTAGCTATATTATATATGAAAGTAAATTTTCAAAATTTTCAATAAAAGGCAAAAACACTCAGATTGGGCTTTCTAATTGTACAATTTGTATTGACCTGAGTCAAATTCACTGACCCTTTCTTCTGCTGTCTCAAATCTATCATTCGCCCTCTAGTGAATTACTGAACATGATTTAGCCAACTATCAATAAAACAATGAATTATGACCAAGTTCATTTAATTTCAGTTACGAAAGGGCATTTACCGCTGTCTCCCTCTCTCCTCCCACTAAAATGTAAGTTCTTTTAACTCAATAATTTTTGTTTTGTAGATTGACACATCTAGAATTGTAGAGTAGGTCTGCCACAACTGAGGAGCTCAATAAATATTTTTGAGTTAATGGAAGAGTAAGTGAATACTGTGTAATACCATGAGTCAATAAAAGATAAATTAAGAAGATATACTGGCATTGCAGATGACAATCAAGTAAACTGTTACCTATGTTGTTTGACCTTGCTGCTGCTGCTGCTAAGTCGCTTCAGTCGTGTCCAACTCTGTGCGACCCCATAGATGGAAGCCCTCCATCCCGTCCCTGGGATTCTCCAGGCAAGAACACTAGAGTGGGTTGCCATTTCCTTCTCCAATGCATGAAAGTGAAAAGTGAAAGTGAAGACACTCAGTCCTGTCCGACTCTTCACGACCCCATGGACTGCAGCCCACGAGGCTCCTCCATCCATGGGATTTTCCAGGCAAGAGCACTGAAGTGGGGTGCCATTGCCTTCTAGAGTGTTTGACCTTATAATGCAATGAATATATATGTTTTTATTGAATATATTTATTTATCTATACCTTTTTTTAAATTGCTATTCTGCATGGCTTACATGATTTTAGTTCCCAACCAGGGATTGAACCAAGGCTCTTGGCAGTGAAAGCACTGAGTCCTAACCACTAGATTGCCAGGGAATTCCCATATTTAGTTTTATCTTTTGAGCGAGAGAAAAAAGGAGGGGGGAAAAAAACCAGCATGATGCCATGTGATTATTACTTCTGTCATATTTATTTCTCTTTTAAAATTTGTCTTAAATTATCATAGAATTTTTTTTAACCAAGGGAATATAAAGATTAACTCTCACCTCCACTAGCGATGCCTATTGCTCACTCATTCTGATGGATATTCTCATTTTCTCCAACCCTGAGCATACCTCCAGATATTTAAACCATAACTGTAGGTTCTTTGGTCTAGACTTGCAAGTTGTTAGCTCTGAGGTAAAGGGCCTTGCCTTGTGTTTTTGTGTCCCCGAGATTCTATGCAGGACTTCATTACCTAAGCAAGCCTCTGTATCTTGATAATGTGCTCTCATTCCTCCAGCAGGTGAGCCAGTGCACTTTTAGAGCTTTCTTTTATTTTCTTAACATTTTGCTGCATGCCATTTGCTCAGTTGTGTCTGACTCTTTGTGACCCCACAGACTATGCCTCACCAGACTCCTCTGTCCATGAGATTCTCTAGGCAAGAATCCTGGAGTGGGTTGCCATTTCCTCCTGAGGGGGATCTTCCTGACTCAGGGATCCAGCTAACATCTCCTGTGACTGCTGCATTACAGGTGGATTCTTTACTTACTGAGCCAACCAGAAAAATAAATATATCTATGTATCTGTCTATATTTACATCTATTTACTTGGATATGGATATTCAGTTGCTCAGTCATGTCTGACTCCTTGTGACCCCATGGACTGTAGCCCACCAGGCTCCTCCGTCCATGGAATTTTCCAAGCAAGAATACTGGAGTGAAGGTTGCCATTTCCTACTCCAGGGGTTCTTCCCAACCCAAGGACCCAACTCGTATTTCTTATATCACCTCCATTGGCAGGCAGATTCTTTACCCTGGAGAAGAGAATGGTTACCCACTCCAGAATTCTTGCCTACAGAATCCCATGGACAGAGGAACCTGGTGGATTACATTCCATTGGGTTGCAAAGAGTCAGACATGACTGAGCAACTAAACATTTTACTGCATCACGTAACAAATAAATATTTGTTTTTGTATACCCGATTCTGGTCCTTGTGTTACTCATGAAACTCCACAATTTTAGATCTTACCATTATGGCATCCGTTAGCTAATATGGATATTTTTGTCTCATTCAAATAAATCTCTTATTATAATAATTTGAATTTTATAATAAAAGCAATATATATTCATTGCAAGGAAAAAAGCAAATGAGTTCCTCTTTGAAAAGAAAAATCATAGTTAATATATGTTCCTCTACATTTTTCCTGTCATAGAATTAGATGGCTATTGATGCTTATTTAGTCACTTATTGCAGTTAGAATCATAAACTAGATTTTCCTATCAACATATTTAATAGTAAATTTTTCCCATGACAATTAATACATTTTTATTTATCATTTTAATGGCTCAATAGTATTCCATGTTGTTGCTGCTGCTGCTAAGTTGCTTCAGTCATGTCCGACTCTGTGCGACCCCATAGACGGCAGCCCACCAGGCTCCCCCGTCCCTGGGATTCTCCAGGCAAGAACATTGGAGTGAGTTGCCATTTCCTTCTCTAATACATGAAAGTGAAAAGTGAAAGTGAAGCTGCTCAGTTATGCCGACTCTTCACGACCCCATGGACTGCAGCCTACCAGGCTCATCTGTCCATGGGATTTTCCAGGCAAGAGTACTGGAGTGGGTTGTCATTGCCTTCTCCTAGTATTCCATGTTATGTTAACCATTAACATTTTGTCTATGTTTTTACTCTTCTAAACAATGTAGTTTTGTATATACTTGCATATATATATGTATATATGTTATAATTTTTTCATTAGAATAAATTCCTAGAAATGAAGTTTTTGATTACAATGGGCAGAGAGGTATCTTTTTCATAATGAATGGCTTGATCATTAAAAGTATTGCATTCTTTGACATATGCCCTCATTTTCAGCATTGGTAGAGGTTACTTCTAAACACGTTTGCGAGCTAATTGAAGAGACATAAAAATTTTGGATATTTAGATTCTCTTTACAATAAACAATATTAAGTTATCTTTTAAATTACTCAAAATTTAGTCAGAGCAAGTGAGAAAAACATCACAAATAGTTTCAACAGTTAAATGTGGTCTGTTGATATGTAAGAGTTGGCAGGTCCACATGAAGAGCTCTGAAGTAAATCACAATTATATCGTGCTATAAAAGTATCGACCCAGTGGAGGAGCACAATTAGGTGCCTAATTATATGGGAAAATGTAATCACATCCAGGGCAGGAGCCTAAGCCACAAA
This sequence comes from Budorcas taxicolor, assembly GCF_023091745.1. Taxonomy (NCBI): domain Eukaryota; kingdom Metazoa; phylum Chordata; class Mammalia; order Artiodactyla; family Bovidae; genus Budorcas; species Budorcas taxicolor. The sequence goes on along the minus strand of NC_068923.1, from coordinate 62,317,506 downwards.
ACCTGTTGCTAAAGTTTCCGACATAGTGTTCTACAACTCTGGGGCTCTGCCATGGCTTCAGTACTCTCCACAGATTCAGACTTTCCACAAATTTGCCCCAGATTTCACTTTATATCTCTCTCCTTAAGGCCTAAACTCTCTCATCCTCTCTGTCATATTATCTTCATTTAATTCCCTTTATAAATTTTCTTGGTTTCTTTCAGACAATCTGTCCACCTAAGCCGCCCACAGATTTGCTTAGTTAAACCCTGCCAAAATTCAGCATTCAAAGTTGGACACCCACCCTAAGATACCTTTCTGTTTAAGAAACCAGAAGTGCTTGGCAGAAGAATCCAACTCTCAATCAATTCCTCCTTCAAAAGACTACACCTAAATGAAACTCTTTCCTCTATAACCACAAAGTGTATCTTTAAACAATTCATGAAAGTACAGAAGACACAGAGAACACAGAACCATCCATTTGTCACTTTCTTTTTAGCCAATATGAAAAGCTATAAAAGTTTTAACTTGGGAGAGGAACGTAGATTTATGGTGCCCATGGTCACTTGATCCCAAGGAATCAATGGATATTATTTCCGTATATTGTTTCCTATTAAAGCCGATGAGGGTTTTTGTTGTTGTTATTGGGGAGGGAGTGATAGAAAAAGAGGATCAAAAACATTTAGTCAATTAAATCTAACTACTAATCCCATATTCATCCACTTTCATTTTAATTTCATACTAAAAGCCTCTTGATGAAAGTGAAAGAGGAGAGTAAAAAAGTTGGCAAAGCTCAACATTCAGAAAACTAAGATCATGACATCTAGCCCCATCACTTCAAGGGAAATAGATGGGGAAACAGTGGAAACAGTGTCCGACTTTATTTTGGGGGGCTCCAAAATCACTGCAGATGGTGATTGCAGCCATGAAATTAAAAGACGCTTACTCCTTGAAAGGAAAGTTATGACCAACCTAGAGAGGATATTCAAAAGCAGAGACATTACTTTGCCAACAAAGGTTCGTCTAGTCAAGGCTATGGTTTTTCCAGTAGTCATGTGTGGATGTGAGAGTTGGACTGTGAAGAAAGCTGAGCACCGAAGAATTGATGCTTTTGAACTGTGGTGTTGGAGAAGACTCTTGAGAGTCCCTTGGACTACAAGGAGATCCAACCAGTCCATCCTAAAGTAGATCAGTCCTGGGTATTCATCAGAAGGACTGATGCTAAAGCTGAAATTCCAATACTTTGTGAAGAGTTGACTCGTTGGAAAAGACCCTTATGCTGGGAGAGATTGAGGGCAGGAGGAGAAGGGGACGACAGAGGATGAGATGGCTGGATGGCATCACAAACTCAAAGGATGTGAGTTTGAGTGAACTCCGGGTGTTGGTGATGGACAGGGAGGCCTGGCATGCTGCGATTCATGGGGTCGCTGAGTCGGACACGACTGAGCGACTGAACTGAACTGAATACAATATTATATTTGAAGGTATTTGATTAATCAACCTTTCATATATAACAAAACATGCATATAAATTGAAATTCTCTTTTATTTTGACTTCCTGAGATCATGAAATAAAAAATAGAAAAAATGTTATTAATGAGTCCAGTTAAATCTGGGTTAAACCATATGAAGGGATTCTGTGCAGCTTAAAAATCAGTAGTGACTGTATGTCTCTATAGACCAAGATTGAGCATATCATAAAGTATGTCAAGTGAAAAACAAGGAACAGAATAATGTGTCAAAAGGAAGAGTAGAAGAAGAATTTATACGTAGATTTGATTTCTTAAGCAAAAAGAAAAAAAACTTAAAATACTATTAAAACAATATGGAGACTTTTCTGACTTCCCCAGTGGTCCAGTGGTTAAGACTCCGTGCTTCCAATGGAAGGGGCATGGCTTTAATCCTTTGTCAGAAAACTTAGATCCCACATGTCCTGTGGTGCAGGCAAGGAAATTTTAAAAATAGAAAAGATACATAAATTTAAAAAAATAAAAAGTCATAACCTATGATGAGAGTAGAGTTGGTACTTGGGTGGTTGAAGGATACTTACTGAAAAGCAATTAATTCTAGGTTTTGAACTATTGACTGTTTGACATACATACATTTATACGTCTGTGTGTGCATGTGAGATTATTACTAATATATCGTGCAAAACACTGAAATACTATAAATTCTGATAAATGATTAAAATAACAAGAATCCTTCTATACGATACAAGTAGACATGAGAAGGGAATTTTGTGTGGCCACTTTACCCTTTTAAAAAAAGCTTCTAAGTTTTATGCCCAAAATCCTACAATAAACTATTGGAGAAATTAATTTTAATTATCTATCAGATAATAACTGAATTAACTCTTCTTTTCACCTCTTCAATAAACGTTCTTTAAAACCTTGAAGCTGCAAATTTAGTTTATTTAGTTTACTTAAATGGCTTGCCATATAATCTAATTGGAAAGGCTAATTTTATTGTCAAATTCATTAGCCCCATATGATATACTTTCTGCCAGAAAATGGCTAACTTGTTATTTCTATTCAGATAAGCATATATTTTCTCTTGACAATGACCCACTGCTGATAAACTAATTCTAAAATAGATAAGGCAGAGGCCCTCACCAAGAATTTGTCATTTAGATTATTTGGGTCACATAGCATGGAGTATTTCTTACCAAAGTTTTCTTTGTGTTGCTTTTACTGTGTTCTCAACCAGGAGCAATGCATTTTCTGACAGTAGTCAAGGAATGGAACAGACCGAGCTTTGGATCAATACAAAATCATCACTCTTATTATCTCACCCTGTGCTGTCTTAATTCAGAATATCCTGATATAGACCAAAGTACATGATTTTTCATATCATTCTTCATCCCTGAAATCTAGGACATCCTGCTATTGGTTTGGTTGTTTTGTATAATGGAGGTTTTGTTGACATCCAAAGTGTCCATTTGTTTGGAGACCTATAGTATAACATATACATAAATGTGTGTAATATATACATATATGTATCGTATATATTATACTAAAGGTACACTATATACTATTGCATATATATGTATATATTTGGCTGTGCCAGGTCTTAGCTGAGGCACTCAGGATCTTTGATCTTCGTTGCAGCAGGCTGGTTCTTTAGTTGAGGCATGCGGGATCTTTTCGTTTCAACAGGTGAACTCTTAGTTGTGGCATGTGGGATCTAGTTACCTGACTGTGCAAACCAGAGATTGAATCCAGGCCCCCTGCATTGGGAGCTCAGAGTCTTGGCCTCTGGTCCACCAGGGAAGTCCCTGGAGACCCCTAGATCTTTTTACATAAGTGCGTAAGTGCTCAGTTCTGTCTGACTCTTTGCGACCTCATGGACTGTAGTCCACCGGGCACCTCTGTCCTCAGAGTTCTCTGGGGAAGAATACAGGAGTGGGTTGTCACTGCCTCCTCCAGGGAATCTTCCCAACCCAAGGATCAAACCCACCTGTCCTGCGTCTCCTGCATTGGCAGGTAGATTCTTTATCACTGAGCTACCAGGGAAGCCCCTAGATCTTTTTACATCCAAGAGCAAATCATGAAAGCAAGATTCAGGATGCTTTATCTTTGTAAGTGTGGGAAAAAGGAATCATGAAAAGAGAGGCAGGAAAGCTATTAATACAACATAGCAACCTCAGGAAAGTCCTTTGATAAGTTTTAGTGACGAATACATATGAAAGATGGGATATTAGACATTGATTTCCTTAAAAACATTTCATTTCATGCCTGCCTCTTGGAGAGTTTTCATGTACCCTGTGTGGTGCTCATCTGGGGACCTACCTTCAGTTTACAGCTCACTGCACCAGGGAACAGCAAGAGGCCGGAGAACCCTACTGTAGATCATGATAGTATACAAGCTTACCTTTATCTTGGGGAGAAAAGAAAGACAAAACAGGTGAAAACTGAGTACTCTAAATTGACTAAGTTATTTTTGGAGGGATCAAATTCTAAAATGAATGGCAGGACTTCCCTGGCGGTCAGGTGGCTAGGACTCTGTGCTCCCAATGCAGGGGGCCTGGGTTCCAGCCCCGGACAGGGAACTAGATCCTGCATGCTTCAGCTAAGACCGGGCACAGCCAATTAGTAAACAAAATAAAGTGAATGATGCTGTACTTCCTCAAAGTGACTAAATTGTGTTCTGTTGGAAAGAGTAGAAATAGGTTGTGAGCACAGGAGCAAGTTGAGTCAGGTTTTATTTCTGCATGTTCCAGTCATTCTGAGTAAAATTATCCCCATTACAGTACAGATCAGAAATGAATTTGGAGATGAATTTCACTCAAGCTGAGTAAAATTCGGGGGTCCCAAATGCTATATGACTTCCCTGGTGGCTCAGATGGTAAAATGTCTGCCTACAATGCTGGAGACCCAGGTTTGATCCCTGGGCTGAGAAGATCCCCTGGAGAAGGAAATGGTAACCCACTCCAGGATTCTTGCCTGAAAAATCCCATGGACGGAGGAGCCTCGTTGGCTACTGTCCATGGGGTCGCAAAGAGTCGGACATGCCTGAGTGACTTCACTTCATTATACTGAGGGTGAGAAAGGACTTAAACTGCTTTAAATAGCAGAGCTTTTATTTCCCTAAGGGAATAGGACACTCAAGCGCACGTGAGTGCATGCGTTCTCAGGAGTGTCCAACTCTTTTGGACCCTATGGACTGTAGCCTGCCTGACTCTCCTGTCCATGGAATTTTCCAGGTAAGAATACTGGGCTGGATTGCCATTTCCTGCTCCAGGGGATCTTCCCAACCCAGGGATCAAACCCGCATTGCTTGCATCCCCTGCATTGGCAGGCAGATTCTTACCACTGGCACCACCTGGAAAGCCCCCAAGCCACCCTTCCACAGACACACACACAAAGCTATAGAGAGAAAAGTGCTTTGGTTGAAGCCTGAGTTGAGGGTCCAGATCCTCACCCACCTGGATTTCTCTTTGCCCTCCAGATTGCCCTTGAGCTGCTTTCATAGAGACATTAGGTTCTATAAGACACATTTATGAAACATCAGGCTATGATTATCTCTTTATAGACTTTGAGATCAAACTTGCAGTAAAATCAAAGCTTACAACAAACCTGAGAACCTCAAAAAAGAAAAAAAATGTTTTCTGAAATAATTGGTTCAGCATTGACAGAGCTGGGTCAGGCAGGCTGGGTTTGAATCCTAGCTCAGGTATTTATGACTTATATCAGTAACTTGAATAATAAATTTGGCAAGTATTTAAACCTACCCACATCTCAAGGCCATCTATGATCACCTACTTTACAAGAGTGTTAGAAAAATTAGTGATGATACAGGCAAAGCACTTGATACATGGTTTTTAATGTGTGCATGCATGCTCAGTTGCTTCAGTTGTGTTGGATTCTTTGTGACCCTATTGATTATAGCCCACCAGGGTCCTCTGTCCTTGGGATTCTCCAGACAAGAATACTGGAGTGGGTTGCCATGTCCTCCTCAAGGGGATCTTCCCAATCCAGGGATTGAACTTGTCTTTCCTGCATTGTGGGAAGATTCTCCACCCATTGAGCCACTTGGAAAGAATTGATACACAGTATATACCTGATATATAGTAGGAACTCAGCAAATGATAAATTGACAGGATTTAATAAAACACACATTTTTAAAATTAAACTGCATTTGACAAAGTTCCCTTTTGCATAGCTCATCAATTCATACTCTCTTAAACAATTCATACCCTCTTCAACAAACTAAACTTCTTAAAACACCAAATTTTTTACTTGATTGTCTTCATTTTTGAGACAGAAGAAAAAAAAAAAACATGTAAGATCAGATTTTTTTTAATGTTTAGATATAGAAAATAATTGATGCTTTTGAATGGTGGTGTTGGAGAAGACTTTCGAGAGTCCCTTGGACAGCAAGGAGATCCAACCAGTCCATCCTAAAGGAAATCAGTCCTGAATATTCATTGGAAGGACTGATGTTGAAGCTGAAACTCCAATACTTTGGCCACCTGTTGTGAAGAACTGACTCATTTGAAAAGACCCTGATGCTGGGAAAGATTGAAGGTGGGAGGAGAAGAGGACAACAGAGCATGAGATGGTTGGATGACATCACCGACTCAATGGACATGAGTTTGAGTAAACTCTGGGAGTTGGTGATGGACAGGGAGGCCTGGCGTGCTACAGTCCATGAGGTCACAAGGAGTCAGACACGACTGATTGACTGAACTCAACTGAGGTGGAAACCCTAGTGAGAAAAGGGAAATGGGTAGAGGAGGTCACAATGTAGCAAAAGTGCATTCAGATAGGCAAGAAATTAAAGTATCATAAAAATAGCAGAGGGTCATCATAATGTTTCAAATCACCAACAATGATTATATTTTCTTCTATATTTTGTATTTATGAAATAAAGTAAATCACCATAAAAATGCCACAATCGAAATTACATTTTATTTAAAAAACAAAAACAAACAAACAGAAAAAAACAGCACTTAAACATTTTTGTTTCCTTTCTCCAGAAAATCCATATTAGGCCCTACACATTTACTCAAAAGTGATAAAATGTATTGTAATGGGCACGGGAAAGTTGATGACCTGTGAGCATACCACCTGATTTCACATTCAGTCAGAATAGCTGAGTTCAAATTCTACCTATACTTATCCTTAAGTATGTAACATCAGGCAAATTACTTGTACCCAGGCTTAGGTTTCTTTAACCAGTCTGCACAATGGCATTAATAATGATAAATATCCACAGGCTTATTGTGAGAAGTGAAGAAGAATTTACTGGAATGTCGTGAAACTCAGCAGATATGGGATCTTAGTATTACTATATTGCTATTGCTACCGTATTATAGTGGTAGAGGCAGAAATAGCATTAGTGCTTGTCCTAGCATTGCTAGCATTGCTGGTGTTAGAGTCTATGCTCACCACAGGCCAACAAATTGAAAGAGGATTTGGAGTAAGGAATAGTGACTTTACTCAGGAAACCAGCAGACAGAAAGAAGGTGGACTCGTGTCTCAAAGAATCACTTACCTGAGTTAGGATTCTGGCTTCTTTTATACTGAAAAAGTAGGAGATGTGACTGACTGTTGCAAACTTCTTGGTGCCAGAATCTGTTTTTGTACCTGTCGACATAGGTCTGGTCACCAGGTTCTTATAAACCTCCACCAGACAAATCTTATTCTCTGTTCTGCAACTTTTTAGCTGTATGTGAATGGAAAAGTGTACCTTTAAAGATCAGAGCCTTGAGAATGAGCTATCCTGAACATTTCAGACTGTAGGCAACATTCTTTCACAAAAGTGCAGAGCCAGAAGGACTAAGCAAGCAATAGAGCACAAAGGCTAGAGCCAAAGGAATAGATTCAATATGGAGTTGAGTTTGTATTTCTTTGATACACTAATATTAGTGGGTCTCTTGCATTGCAGGCAGACTTTTTACCATCTGAGACACCATGGAAGCCCCAGTATTATGTAGGTATTTTAATTTCAAACATTTCAGATATTTTACTATTGGTTCCCCACTTACATTACAATGTTATTCATAATAGGGTCCATTTATCACTTTTAAAAAATCTAGCCATCATTCCTAGCATGGTTCTGGACTTGTGGCAGGTACCTAGTAAATATTTCATGATTAGTTGAATACAAATTCATTTGCATTTCAACTCAACTTAAAATAACCCGGCTTCACATTTGATATCTTCGTTTATTCAACTCTATGTTGCAAACAGCTAATTACTGATGATATAGCACTGTTTCAGTTTTGGCAGACTATAATCTGTGGATTTTAATACCACCAACTGCCTAATTTATCTACATTGGTCTACATGCCAGGAAAATATATTCAAATTAAAGAGTATTATTTGGTTAAAGAAAATCAGAGGAATGGACCTGCCTAATTACAACTTTTGGAGTCAAAAATTTAGCTTAGCAAAATGATTTTATTGATGCTTTCATTTATACTGAGCTTTGTTTCTGTCATAAGTACTAAAGAAACAGTATTTTGCCCTCAGGGATATTCACAGGTATAGCATTAGCCAAGTAAACATGTCATTAGCTGTGGTAACATGTTCAACATTTTTCAATGTAAAATGGAGTAAAAACATTTCAGTTATAAATAAATTTGAATTCTGATGTCCATGTAAATGCCATTTTTAATACACAAATTTTCAACAGATAGGGATGTTTGTGGAATAATGCAGGGGAGATAATCAATGTATGTTTGCTTAATTTTTTTTTTTCTTCATTTCTACTCAATACAATTGAAATTAGATAGGTCTCTAATTTTAACAAAATGGGACATCATAAAATAATACATCTCATTTCACAGCTTACAAAAAACCAAGGTATACAGTTTTGTCTTGTTTTTGGACTAATCAGATGTAACTAGTGACTCCACACTGCCAATGCAGGGGGCACAAGTTGGGTCCTTGGTTAAGGAACTAAGATCCCACATGCTGTGTGGCATAGTCAAAATTTTTTTAAACGTTAAAAAAAAACTCTTGGAGAATTCAATTGCACCAAGCAGTATTACACTATAAAATTATGTAAATTGAATTGATGGCATAGATGATAGATACATAGATACATAGGCAGCTAGAACAATTAACAGACTGATAGAGGCAGAGAGACAGACAGACTTCAATCATTACTATAATTATTTGTAATAATCCACTTGCTCAGATCCTCTCTTCTCTACCTCATGTATCTTTATTTTTTTAATCCTTCTTAATATACTGTAATACAATAAATCATCAGATATATAAATACAGTTTTTATTATGTTGATTTGATGATGGAGAAAATAGCCCCAGGAAAACTAACAAAATTTAAGTACAGTACAAAGAGTAGAAAAGAAATTGATAAAGAAATCTCAAAGAAAGTGTGAAAAGAGCTCGAATTTGTTCCTGACAAGTTAGAATGGATGATTCAATATAGTGGCAGACATTATTCATTGCCATTCTAATATCTATTCTACTCTACCCTATCCAACTCTGTGTTTGTCAGTAATATCCTTGCCTCCCTCCTGGAAAACAGCTAAATCTCAGAACCTTTCTTTTAGCTAGGAAAAGCAAGGTCCTGATCAGTGAGATGTCAGTGGGAGTGGGCAGCTAAAGCAGGGGAAAACTTCTAGGAAGGAGACATGGCAAAGAAAGAGATTCAATTGATGTGTCCGTTTTGTCCTTTGGCCTTATTCTTCCTGCCTAGAATGACTCTGGAGGTATCATATTGGAGACATAATATGCTCATTACAAAGTAGTGAGCATTAAGATGAAAGCCACATGGTAAAGCAGGATAATGTCTATTAAAAATCCAATTTTCTTTCGAGGCACCAATCAAGGAGTTTACTTTTGGACAATGTGCACCCACCCCCTAAAAAAAGAAAGTTCAGAGAAACTTCTGTGAATGAGAGACTAACCCTCAGTGGTTGGTTTAGTCACTAATCATGTCCGACTCTTTGTGACCCCATGGACTGTAGCCCACCAGGCTCCTCTGTCCATGGGATTTTCCAGGCTAGAATATTGGAGTGGGTTGACATTTCCTTCTCCAGGGAATCTTCCCAACCCAGGAATCAAACCCAGGTCTCTTTCATTGCAGTCAGATTCTTTAGGTTAACTCATGGTCATTTTTAAGTAAGGATGTTTGTGACTTCCTCAAGAAAACATTTCTGACACCTTAATTCAGATCCACCATTACAGATTCTAATTTTTGCATGTCATTTTTTTCTATAAAATTTATTGCAAATTTTAAATTTACTGCATCATGTTTTTCGGATTGTCATCCTGTTCTCCAACCTTTATATGCAGGGAGAAACGTTGTCCAGTGCACTCCCATGCCTAAAGGGCTTCCCAGGTGGCTCTAGGGGTAAAGAGCCCCCCTTGCCAATGCAGGAGGCATGAGACCTGGGTTCAATCCCTGGGTCAGGAAGATACCTTGAAGAAGCGTGTGGCAACCCACTCCAGATTTTTGCCTGGAAAATCCCATGGACCGGGAAGCCTAGTGGGCTAAGGCTCATAGGGTAGCAAAGAGTCAGACACGACTGAAGCAACTTAGCACAGGAGCACAATATCATGTTTGATATATAATAGGAACACACACATATGCACTGTGAGGATACACTCTTTCTGTCTTTGTTTTGGTTGATGTTATGTAACGTTGAGAACAGGTTGCAAGTCAGCCCATTTTTTTTTTAAGTGACTCACCAGAACAGCAAAGCAGGACTCACAGAGGTAGTTGCCAAAGACCAATCTGAGACCCCTTACCAATAGCTCCCACGAAAAAACCCCAAAGTGATATTGAAGGAAAGAGTCCTTCTCTCTCACTCTTAACCTATGGGAAGAGATCCAAGAACAACACTGGAGTGATTAATATGTGGTCCTTGGAGTTTGTAGCACACAAGACTGTTGTTCGAAACACACCAGCAAAATTGAATTGTAAGAGGCTAAAGCTATCTGCCTCCACAGTGTTGACAATGTGGAAGAATGGTTATCTCTTGGCAGGCTAGAATTGTTTTACATTCTTTCTAAGAGGACTTCCTGAAATGACTATGTGACCTTAACAAAAAGGTTACCCTGCTCGCAGGGTAAGATGTCCAAACAGAGGAGATGAATAATCCATATCATGAGAGATTAGGATGAAAGAATATTCCCAGTGAGTCTACAGAAGCAATGAAAAGTGTTTCATGAGAGAATAATTTCAGCAGGACTGTTCCTATCTCTCACATCACCTTCCTATGCTGGCCTGATCTCTACTCCTGGAGAAACAGAGACAGCCTCATGGTGAGAGAGTGGAAGAGGAAAGAGGAAAATTTAATATAGGAAACTTCCCCTTCCCTCTGTAATTTACAGCCTGAAGCAGATTCTAGCTGAGGAAACAATAATTTTCTATTAAGTTCAGAATTCTAATTTCGCATTGGAATGAAAACAATAGCTACAAAATGAGATTTCTTTCTTTTTTTTTTGGTGACTGAAAATGCCAAGAGGATTTTTATTATATGAAAATGACTAAAAAAGTAGAGATCTGTCTCAAAATTTTACTCAAGTTGTGAGAAAGAATAAGCCCAACAGAGTGAGTTTGATCAGACTGTTGTAATAGGGGTGAAGGAAGAAAAACAGTTATTTTCTAAGGAGTTTTATGAAGTTACACTCCATAGAGATGTATTCTTTCAACATAAGGCTTACTTTTGAATGAATGAAAAAGATCTACATAAATCGTCTTGTTGTTAATGTTCATTTTAACAATTTATTGATGAATGGAAGTACAACCTAGAATTTTAAGTGGCAATCAGCTTTTCTTTTGTGCTTTAAAATTGTGTATAAAAATTAGCTAAATTGATTCTTTTCTTATGTTATAAAATATAATAGATTGCTATGTTTACTACATTAATGACATTGAAAATTTGCAAGCCATTAAAATGTATGCTTTTAAGCAGAATTAATCACTTTTCTGTCTAGTTTACTATCCATGGCGTACTACATAGATCCAGAAAACTATTCCTGCCTTCATTAAAGTTTTAAATGGTTATGAAATAGCAATACCGACCACATGGTTTAAATATTTTATGCAACGTCTTTAGTCACCTCTTTATAATTTACAGTATAGATTGTAAAATCATTGCACATGTGGATTAATAATTAATATGTAATATTATCTTCTTATAAATATATGTCATAGAGACATTTAAATCCTTTGCTTGCACAGTGAATAATACAGTTTTCTTTTTACAGCTATTACACATCTTATCATTTTATTTTATACTTCTGTTTCATGCTTAGATTTTTAGGCCAGATTATTGTCACCTCTTAACCATCCTGATAACTATCCTTTGGATTGTGCAGATAATTTGTTTGTGGTATTTATTAGGGCTATTCACAAACATTCAAGTTTTCCTTCCAGATATGTGACAGGATTTTATTTTCCCATTCCTTTTGAGAATAAGCATGATTCTCTGACTTGCTTTGGCTAAGGAAGTACAAGTCGAATTGATGTGCCACTTCCAGATGGAAATTTTAAGCATCCCAGTGTAATTCCCCTGCTCTTAGAAGCATGTATCAAGATGCAACATTTTTTGTGTAGGGATAAGGGATTAGGGGGTTGTTTGTTTTTTGGCTGCACCACCTGGACTGTGAAATCTTAGATCTTCCTGCCAGGGATCAAATCCACTCTCCCTGCATTGAAAGCACAGTCTTAGCCACTGGACTGAAGGGAAGACTCTCAAGAAGCAATTTTTGTCAGCCTGAGACCCTGTCTTAGCACACATGCCTACCCATGTTAGTCATGAAAAGTGAATGAGAAATAAATGTTCTTTCGCTCAGACCCAACAACTTATTTATTCCGATAGCATAGCCTATACCAAGAAGTGACCACTTTTTTCTGTAAAGGGCTAGATAATAAATATTCTAGGCTTTACAGGCCATAATATCTTTGTTACAGCTATTCAATCTCGCTATTGTAAAAATTTTAAAAATAATTTAAAAAGCACCCATAGGGAAAAAAGATAAAGGTACAGTTGTGACTGTGTTCCAATAAAAGTTTATGTATAAAAACATTTGGTATTGGTGAATCAAGGTTGGTCTGTGGGGCCCTAGTTTGCCCATCCCTGGTCTACCCTATCCTGACTGATGGACAGTTGGCCTTTTTTTTTTAACAGTTGGCTTTTTGTATCTGTGAATTTTGCATCCATGGATTCAACCAATTACAGGTTGAAAATATATATTTTTAAATCCAGGAAGTTCCAAAAAGCAAAACTTGGATCTCCCTCACAACCAGCAACTAATTAAACAGCATTTACTTTGCATGAGATATTATAAGTCATCTAGGGCTTCCCAGGTGGCGCAGTGGTAAAGAATCTGCCTGCCAATGTGGGAGCCACAGAAGATGTGGGTCCAATTCCTGCCTGGGGAAGATGTCCTGGAGAAGGAAATGGTAACCCACTCCAGTATTCTTGCCTGGAAAATTCCACGGACAGAGGAGCCTGGCGGGCTACAGTCCCTGGGGTTGCAAAGAGTCGGACCCAACACAACTGAGCAAGAGCAACTAATATACACATCACAGAGATGACAAAGTGTATGGGAGGATGTGCTGGGTCAAATGCAGATAACCAAGCCATTCTGTCATAGGGGACTGGAGTATCTGTCCTTTATAATAAAAGGACAGATTCTTTACCTTCTGAGCCATATACTTGTATGTGGCTTCCCTGCTGGCTCAGAAGGTAAAGCAGAAGACCCAGGTTAGATCCCCAGGTTGGGAAGATCCCCTGGTGAAGGAAATGGCAACCCACTCCAGTATTCTTGCTTGAGAATCAGATGGACAAAGGAGCTTGTCAGACTACAGTCCATGGGGTCGCAAAGCGTTAGACACAACTGAGCCACTAACACACAGAAGAGTATCCGTGGATTTTGTTATCCTCTAAGTTCCTGTAACCAATCCCCTGCAGACAGTAAGGGATGATTGCAGTCTCCTAATGGAGTAATAAGTACTTGGAGGTGAACTTAAAGTCGTATTTTGATTGATCACACTGTCTTTGAAAACATATCTTGGAATTTAATACTTCCAAAGAAATTTTCAGATTTTTTGTGGTTTTCATTTTCCATGTATTTTTAAATAGTATTAGGATTATGCTAAGTTAAACAAAAAATAAGCATGTTTCTACACCCTTGAATTGAAATATTTAAATATTTTTCCTTTTTCTTGTGCTACACATAAATATCTTGGGAAGATTTGGGAGACATTGTTTACATTTCAATTATTCAATTATAGGAAAGTAAATCATTCCAATATATCAAACTTTATACTGGATAGAGACACAAGTACAAATTTGCCTGAATGCAATTAGCCAAAAAAAAAAATTATCAATCCAATAGGTAGTCTTTTTCCTAAAACTTAATGGTATTATACTGGTGGGAATATGGCTAAAATGCCAATGTATGTATTAAAAATTATGCGTTCCTACTCATATACATTATTCACACACAAACAGATATCTACAGTGAAAATGGTTAGAAAGGAAAATATTTGAGAAAGCATCAATTCTCTCCAAAAGCATTATATACTCTGTTTCAAATAATCAATAAAATCTAGATTCCTCGTACTCCTTGTGACTTACATTGATTTTTATTTTAATAAAATGCAATCATATCCCTCATCCTTTTTTCTCAAACTAACTTCTTCATCAACATTTAAAATAAATGAAGTGAAAAATGTTAAAATGTATGTGAAGTACTTGAGTATTAGTGTAATAAGTAAACACATATTTCAATGAACACACTACTTTTTGACTATTAGACCTGTAAAGAAGTCATTATGCTTCATTCCACACAATTCAATGAATGGATTTTTTTGACAAGGCAAATTGTAATAATTTCTTTGGATCCATTACTATTTTTTTTTCATGTAAAAGCCTTTCACCCTTTGGATTATTAGTGTAGTAGATTTTTATGCTTCTAAAAGTGTTGATGAATTGGCTGGCCTACAAGAATATTCACTTAATTAAAATTTTTTCTATTCATAAGTTATTTAAAAATTAGGTCAAATTATAGATTAAATGCTTCCCAAAGTCTTTAATTTTCATTCTGGTACTTGTGAGCAAAGATTAACAAAAGGAACGAAAGCACTGAACTTTATTTCTTTTTTGTATATATGCAAAAAATACACATTTTGTGTATGTGTGTTTGCATGTGTGTGTGTGTAAATAAAAGCCATCTAAGCATGTAAAATATGCATTTGCTCTGATTTTCTAAACTTATCCTAAAAGAAATATTTAGAGTCCGGTATTAAACCAGCCAACATTGTGGGTTTTAACGGAAATGTTGCCCAGTCTTTCATGTACTACTCTAAATAATTAAATATTTTAAAATTCCTGGTTTGGTTTTAACCATGTAGATACATTTATTCCACTCATTAGTGGAACATAGTATAACATAACCCAAATTAACAAAATGCAAAGCATGTCATCCCAGCAGGAACCTTGGAACATGAAATGAATTTCTATTGCTGGAATTTTTGTTAGAGCTCATTTGGATATACCCAATATGCTTTAGCAGTTACTTTTATGCGCCCAGTTCTCTAGCTTAATCTTACGATTTTTTTCTCCATAACAGGGTACAAAGATCTTACAAATAAGCAACGTGTGTGGATAATTATTGTTTTGTTTTATTTTGATATTTTTTCCCCTACGGGGTTGTTTTATAATTAAAATAAGCTTACTTACATGGAGGTCTTGAAACTTCCCCCATTCTTTTTTATGTTTTAGAAAAATTCCTTTGTTTTTCAGTGGTTGAAAAAATTCTTATTACTTGGGTTTAGGTAAATATGTTACACATAAATTGTGCTCACCTCTCAGTGAGTGTCAAGACAAAAACACAGCCAAGGCAAAGAGTAGGAGAAGGGAGGATTTCTATTTAACAGCAACTAAGGAGAACATCAAGGATCTTTCCCAAAGCAACGTCTCCCTAAACAGAAAGATTAGGGAAGTTTTAAGTTAAGGCAAAGGGAAGTTCCTCAGTCGTGTCTAATTCTCTGCGACCCCGTGGACCATAATCTACCTGGCTCCTCCATCCATGGGATTCTCCAGGCAAGAGTACTGGAGTGGGTTGCCATTTCCTTTAAGCTAAGGGTATATGCATAGTCATGAAGAGACTTTGGGCATTAGTCGATTGAAGTCATGAGGGTCAGAAAAAATTAACATCATCATCTCTTAGATTCCAGTTGATATGGTGGTCGAGTGCCTGAAGGGGGATTTTAATTCTTAAAATGCGTGGTAAGTTGCTTCAATCATCTCCAACTCTTTGCAACGCTATGGACCATAGTCCACCTGGCTCCTCTGTCCGTGGGATTCTCCAGACAAGACTACTGAAGTGGTTTGCCATGCCCTCCTCCAGGAGATCTTCCTGACCCAGGAATCAAACCCATGTCTCTTACGTCTCCTGCATTGCCAGTGGGGTTCTTCACCACTAGCGCCACCTGACAAAGCAAAAGACTTTATTGGAAAGGGTGCCTGGGTAGAGAGCATTGGGGGAAGGAAATGAAGGAGAAATGCTTTGCCACATGACTCACAGTCTTCAGTTTTATGGTAAGGAGTATTAGTTTCTCAGCTGTTTCTGGCTAGTCATCTCTCTTGATCCATTTTTGGTCTGACTCAGGGTCCTTCCTGGTGGTCTGTGTATTTCTCAGCCAAAACAAATCCTAACACAAAGGATTCTGGGAGGCTGGGAAGCTTCCCTGGTCTTCCAGAGGTTAGGGACTCCTCACTTTCACTACAGGACTGCAAGGGGCATGGGTTTGATCCCTGGTTGGGAAACTAAGACCCCACAAGCTGAGGCACAACCAAAAAAAGAAGGATTCTGGAAAGCTGGTAAGACAGTATCATGGGCTGGTGTCTCCTCCCTTCTTTTGGCCCCTCCTGAATTTTCTCCGTTAGTTTTCAGCAGCACCGTGTTTCTTATCATTCAGGACCTCCTCTTGTTAGACAGCTCAAGCAAGTGGTGATACTTGTTCCTGGCCAAGGTGGAATGTTTCAGTGAATGATAGATAGTTACTGAGATCAGTTCAAGGATAAGCACTGTGCCCAGGCTTAGCTCACAAAGTGGCTTAGGCCAAAACTGGCTTCTCTTATGTCAAGAAAGCTATGTCTGGTTCTCTTTCTCTGGGGCCCTCCTACCCTATTTGCTTACAAATATGTCTGCTTTGTAAAATAATTACTTTCTTTAAAAATAGCCTTCTAGATTGGGAAAATGTTATCAAAAGAAAACTATGAGGTACATTATTAATTTTTAAACTATATTTTCCAAAGGAGGGCTAGAATCTGTCACCTCCAAATATGTAGGTCTTTCAGACAGAGTGTGCTAAGTCACTGCAGTTGTGTCTGACTCTTTGCAACCCCATGGACAGTAGCCCACCAGTCTCCTCTGTCCAGGGAATTCTCCAGGCAAGAATACTGGAGTGGGTTGCCATTTCCTTCTCCTAGGGATCTTCCCCACCCAGAGAAATACAAATATATTGAGAGGGCAGGAAAAGCAAATGGGTGATACCAGTGCTACACAGACACCCTAACTAGAGGAAAACTCTTACATCTCTAGGCCTGAAGAAGCAAATGGAAGAAAATAAGGTTACCCAGAGCCCATCAGTGCGCTGCCACTGAGATTACTGGAGCGACACTAGTGCTACTGCTACGATTAGACGTTCCACTGTTAAAGCTAATTTGGTCACTGCATTTGCCCAAAACAATATTCTTGCAAACAACTTTATTGCAAGAAGCCCAGTCATCCACAAAATAGCCCTTGCCAAAACAGAAATAATAGAACAATAAGTGGTTTCTCCTTTCCTCTTGCCTTTTCATCTCTCTCCTGTCAGTACCTCTTAATGGAAGATCCTCACTAGAATCCACCAACAAGGGAGCTGTGAAGTAGAGATTACAGATTTCCAGCCCTTGAAATACAGGAAAAAGTATAGAAAGTCAAAGCGTGAGTGAGGTCCAGAAGACAAAACCAGCATATGTTGTTTTCGTTGTTTAATCATTAAGGCATGTCTGACCTTTTGTGACCGCCATGGACTATAGCCCGCCAGGCTCCTCTGTGCATGGATTTCTCAGGCAAGAAGACTGGGTTGCCATTTCCTTTATCGGGGGATCTTCCCAACCCAAGGATCGACTTGAGTCTCTTGTTTGGCAAGCAGATTCTTTACCACTCAGCCACCAGAGAAGGCTTACACATGTGGTATCCATGCATAACTCTGGTGCTTTCCCTTTCCAATTTTTGCTTATGTTTCAGTGAGCACTATGTGAGGTGAAGCAAGAATGTATGAACAGGTCTACACTATAGCTCTAATCCAAGATTTCAGATTTTTCCTTTTGAACATTCTCTCACTCAAACTAGCCTTTCTTTTTCTCTTACGTCTCCCTTCTGGTTCTTTTTTCCTGCCAAAGAGGTTAGCATGTCTCAATTAGAAACACTCAAGTTACAAGCACTTTTTGTTGAAATATGGTGATAAGTGCCCCTCTCTCCCTTCTCTACTTTCTTTCTGCTTAAAGACTGTCTTTGTGGCAAAGAAAACTAGTGCTCACCAAATAGCCACATCCTCCACCACATCCCCAGCCTCCTTGAAGATACAGTGGAAGACATGTGGCTCTTTACAATGACTACGTTGTGAGCAGAAGTAATATATGTCACTTTCTCAAAGGACCTATTCCGATGACAAAGATAAAAGTGGAAAAGAGTTGTCCAACCTGTATCAAACTTTACACAAGCAAAAAATTAAGCCATTGGCAGTTGTGGGTTTTCTAATGATAATTACCTTAACTAGCCAGAGACAGAGAAATAGCATCACTGGTCATCACATCCTTTTCCCTCCGTCTCCATCATTTTTTCCAGTCTCTGAATTCCAACTAGGTTTTACAGGAATAGTTTTCACTTATCTTATGAGTCATCCACATTCCTGGATTTCATTATTTTAATGGATACTTCCTTATGTAGATATTTTTGGCAGACAGTTTTAGAAAAATGAGTTTAACAAAGTTGTTCAGGTGAAATGATGGGAGTAAAACCCAAATCAGAGTGAGTGGGAGTGAGAGTGAAAATTGAGGAAAACGTGAACACAAGTAAAAATAATTATTTTTGGAAGATTGGCTGAAAAGTGATAGAGAGGTATAATGGGAAAGTAAGTGTGAGGTCCTATGTGGTTGATTTGTTAAAACTGAAGATCCTCTATAGTGTTTAAAAGTGAGAAGGATTCTCTTGAGAAAGAGAGGATGGATACATACAAAACAGAAAGCAAGAGTGAAATGTGCATTCCTGAAAAGGCGGTAGGTAATTGGATGCAAAGCTCCAACCCTGGAGAAGAAATTATCATTAAAGAGAAGTAAAAAGGTCTTAGTTTTCTCGGAGTGGAGGAGGAAATGATCAAAGCAAATGTGGGCAAGTATCTAGTTTGGCAGCGGCAAATGGAAGGATTGTCTGTAGGAGGCTGTATTATCGGCTGAGAACAAGGAGGAGATAGTGCTTAGGATGTTTAAGGAGGATGGAAAATGTAAAAAATGGCCACAGAAAAGAGCAGATTAGATATGTCACCAGAAAAAAATGAAAGGAATGGTCAAGCAGTATTCAAACCCCATTTGAACACAATAGTTCCAAATTAATAATGGAAACAATGTGCTCTCTGGTGTGGCCTTCTCTGGTAATACTCAGATATTCTCAGTGGTACCTGTGCTGGCAATCAGATGTTTTGAAAAATGGGTTTTGCTAGGAGGTGTGACAAAAGAAAAAAACACGTGTTTTTTTATAATGGCAGAGAGTTATTGAAATGATAACATATAAAAATCTGAGCTGAAAGATAGGAAAAATAAATTATTTTAAAATTAGAGAGATTAACATACTACCATTTTTGAAGAAGTGGATATAGTTAAAGTTGCAGATTAATTCATCCCTGACTTTCTTAATTAAGCAGAAGGCTTTATTTTCTATAAAGAATAAGTTTGGATATATATTATAACTTGAACCATCTTTGTAAGGTACAGGTCATTCCTTTTACTACATGAAATGTTTGTGTGAAAGTCAAATTCACAATTTCACACTAAAATTTGTGTTTGTTTTTGTAAGGAGTAGGCATTAACAAATTGTTTTTAAAATTCACTGAAATGCATATTCTCAAATGCACATTTCCTAAGTGAAAGCAGATAGCTATTTACTGAAGTTTTTTTCTGGTTCAAGTTGGGTGGCCTTAAGCTTTTCATCTAAAAGTTCCAACCAGCTCTGATTCTGTACATCAAATAACAGTCAGCATGGGTATATACAACACGTATATGGATAACTAATTAACATTATATATGAAACCACAATAGTACGCATTCCTGTATAATGAAAGGCACAATTCACTGTTTTAAAGAAGAACAAAAATAAACAAACACAATAAAGACATATACCCTAAAGTTTAACTTCTTTGTATAATTTGACTAAGGTCCAAGGTTATTTTCTTGTTTCTAAATGCCTGTGAGCTTCTTGAATAAAGTTAATAGTAGTTTTTGAGAAAGTGATTAAAGTTCTTCAAGGATAATATATGATGCAAAAAATATCAATAGAGGCTGCAAGAAATATTATCTTTTTATGAACAGATAATGAAAATAAATCAAACTAACAGTTTAATAAACTGAATACTTAAAAAAATATCTAAACGTTTCAGTCTAAATTGAAGAAGTGAACTTGGCTGAGAAGAAGAACTCAGATGGGATGATAAGAAAAACAGTAATTTCTAAATATGTCATAAGACAAATTTAGTTCTTATCTTTGTCTATCAGAGTCTTCCTACTCAAGTAAACTTCTGGAAGGCAGCTTAGAGAATTCAACCATAAACTGCTTTGTCTTCTATCAATAGAATATCTTTATCCATTAATTCCTGAATTGATTTCTACAACCCTGGAGTTTGCCAAGGGAGCAATACATAAAGTAAATAATTGAAATCTAAGATATACATAAAAATACTTGCTGGACTAGCTAGTTTTCAATAACCCGTTAATATCACACAAAGTCCAGAGAATAGATTATGCTTCTGTTCCATGAAATGGTCTCCATTCAATGATTTGTTTTTTGTCTTTTTTTTTTTTTTAATGGAAGTCTATTGTTCTTTCCAGGAAATGTAATGTATCAAAATAATCTCTGTTGAGTCTAGCAAAGCACTGACTTTCACTGGACATTAGCCAGTTAAGAGTAATGCATGTAACAGGATAAAATGGATACATCACATACATCCTCAGTTCATTAGAGCTGGAAAGAACCTTAGTGATTCTCGGGTTTAACACCCTCATTTAACGTACAGGAAATTGAAATCTAGGAGAAGTGACCTGCCAAAGTTTGCTCAAGTACTTATAATCTGGACCAAGACCAGAACTCAAATCTCAGACTCAATGTCCAATAATCCTTCCTCCAGCTGATGAATATAACCACACAGTACCATTTTTGCAACATATTAGCTCCATACAATCTCTCTGAGATTAGGATAGAGATAGTTTTGTAGCCTCTTCAACATATTGGAGAACTAAACTTGGTTATGAGAATTAGCACTATGAAAAGACTTATTTTCCCATCCTGAAAATATGATAGATATCATAAATAAAGAATATGTTTATAAACTTATAATTCAAACTTGTAAATATCACTTAGTCCCCAGACTATTCATGGCACCATGTCTACTGAGATTATAAATCAACACAGTAGGGAGCAAAAATGTAATTGTTTAAATGGCTTCCAACTACTTCTTTACAAACTTATAAATTTTCGCTTGTTCTGGCTTGAACAGTAGAGAATATAATATATATTTCACCAATGCCACTACACTCATAAGGTATTTGGATGAAATGAGAATGTTCTATATATTCTATTAATAGAATAAACATGGGATTTTAACATTACAGCCTCTTGATATATGTACATAGATGGTGAACTTCACAGGGAACTGTGTGAAACATTAATGACTATAACCTATATGGGGCTTCCCAGATGGCACTAGTGGTAAAGAATCTGCCCGCCAATGCAGGAGATGTAAGAGACATGGATTCCATCTCTGGGTTGGGAAGATCCCTTAGAGGAGGGCACGGCAATACACCCCAGTACTCCTGCCTGGAGAATCCCATGGACAGATGAGCCAGGTGGCCTATAGTCCACAGAGTCGCAAAGAGTTGGACACGACTGAAGCAACTTAGCACACAGGGATGCATAACCTATATGTCCTATTTCTTCAATGTGGATATAAAATGAGGTCTCGCTTCTGCATAATGAGGCAACTAAAAGTGCTAAGATACCATCTTAGATAAATTTTGGTTCTTCCTATTGTTTTCTGTGATATATCCAATAATTCCCTGGGAGTGCTTACTAAGTCCTGGTCACTGTCAGTATGCAGGAAAAAAAGAATGTAATCTATCCACCAGAGGGATAGATGTGATTGGAGTCATTAATGTGACAACACATGGCATCACTGTTGAAATCAGGAGCTACGACAGTCCCAAATATTTCGCTTAGGACTGGCAACATCCAGGTACACTACAATGAAATATATCACTGAGGCAATTTAGTACATTCTTTGTCCTCGACTGAAAAATTTCATGTCAATTGAGGATAATTTGTAACCAAAGCCAAAGTCCAGTAAAATTTCTTTCTATTATAAAAATAGTAATTGGTGACTGAGGAACATACCATGACTGTCTATGACAGTGTAGTCCTAATATCCAGCTTTCAGGATATTGGCAGCAGAGCCTCTTACTCCAGGGCTGTATATAATTTGAGTTCTTCCATCAATTTATAGGCCTGAACTGCTAAGAGTGGGCTTCCCCAGTGGCTCAGCAGTAAAGAATCTGCCTGCAATGCAGGAGCCACAAGAGAATCAGGTTTGATCCCTGGGTCAGGAAGATCCCCAGGAGCAGGGGATAGCAACCCACTCCATCATTCTTGCCTGGAGAATCCCATGGACAGAGGAGCCTGGCAGGCTACAGTTCATGGCGTCACAAAGAGTCAGACACAACTTAGCATGCTGATAGTAGGACAATTTACCAAGATCTTTCAGTTCACCCAAGTCCTGTCTACAAGGTTATTGTGGCTGGAATATGCAGCATCTTAATTTCAAGTTCATGATATGCCTGAAGTAGCATTTCCTCACAGTAAATTAGGCTTTGAGGTTGAACACAGACCATCCATCTAGGTGGCTCAATCCTGTATTCTCTAAAGGCAAACTTCTAAAATTATTCATTATTTTTCATTCTTATGCTTCTCTTGTCTCCTCCTCATACCATTTTCTTTTCTTTTCTCTCATACTGAATCATTTCCAATACTTTGCAAATATAATATTTCAATTATTTTTTTCTCATGACCCAATTTCCCTCTCCTCTCATATATCAAGTTGTTGGTTCTCTTTTATGGCAAAAAGAATTATGGATTCTCAGTGTCTGCAAGAAAAGTCTTCTCTAAGGTGGCTTTCTTTTCTTGGGCTCCAAAAGCACTGTGGACAATGACTGCAGTCATGAAATTAAAAGACGTTTGCTCCTTGGAGAAAAGCTATGACAAGAAGAAATGACGCTTTCAAACTGTGGTTCTAGAGAAGACTCTTGAGAGTCCCTTGGACAGCAAGGAGATCAAACAAATCAATCCTAAAGGAAATCAACCCTGAATATTCTTTAGAAGGACTGATGCTGAAGCTCTAATACTTTGGCCACCTGATGAGAAGAGCAGACTCATTGGAAAAGATCCTGATGCTGGGAAAGATAGAAGGCAAGAGGAAAGAGGGATGGCAGAGGATGAGATAGTTGGGTGGCATCACTGACTCAATGGACATGAGTCTGAGCAAACTCTGGGATAATAAATAATAAAAAAACAAGAAATTCTAACTCTAAGTAAAAGAACCTATGTAATTGATCTTACAGTGTCCTCAAGAGTACAACAATAAAGACATAGTCTCAGCCCTAATTGTCAAAGCTTAGACAATTAGATATGCAAATAGCATGTACAACTAGTAAGGAATTTACAAAGTATTACAGGAGCAGAGAGCTTGATATTTGCAGAAAAGTAGACATTGATCAGGAGAGGTATTGGAGAAGTAAATGGCAACCCACGCCAGTGTTCTTGCCTGCAGAATCCCAGAGATGGGGGAGCCTGGTGGGCTGCTGTCTATGGGGTCACACAGAGTCAGACACGACTGAAGTGACTTAGCAGTAGCAGCAGCAGACATTGACCAGGAGAGGTAGTAGGGAAAGGGATATTCCAAAAGCAGTGAACAGCATTTACAAATGCAAGCAAAAAGACAGAGCTGGACACCAAATATAGGTTGTTTCTCATTTCCAGCTTATAAAGCTTGAAGAAGGAATGGCCAGGTAATGTTAAACAGAAAAGTATAGACTACATCTTGACAGCCTTCTGTAAAATTGTAATTTTTATTTTATCTTTTATGTCAGTCATTCACAAATGGACAAAGGCTCTGGGGAAAAAACAGGGGATTCACTTGGGAACCCTTTTCTAAATACACATGGTTACCATATGTGTTTTGAAAAATGTCTCAGATGATTGATACAGCATCCCCTCCTTTCCACCTAATTTGAAAAATCTTGCTGTGGATTATAGACAGCCATTGATGGATTCTGAGCAAAGAAGTGAATAAAGAGATTTGCCTCCTTTCTGGGTATATGGGTCCTTCATGACCATTGGGTATCACTACTTACCCAATTCCTATATTTAGCACTTGACCAATTTCCAGGATAGATCCAACTCCATACTTTAACAGAAGTGCAAATGTTTTGTAGAAAATTTCATAAGGAAGTGCAGAAAATAGCTTGTTTTATACAATGGTAATAATAAAAATTTCACTTAAATATTTCTATTGCCCTCTACTGCCATTTTTTCACTCTTCCTCTTTCCTTTCTCCAGTTTTCTATCAAAACCCCCTACATCATCCTAAGCATTTTCATGTCTACCTTCAACTTGTGTACTCTATTCAAGAAAACAATCGCCTGCAAGTATTTTTTTTCAATCACTTCCCCTGTTAGTTTACCAAGTAGTCTTTATTGCAAGTAGTTTGTCAAATTATTCATTCCTTTTTTATTTTATTTACTTATTTTTAATTTTGTATTTAGATTTATCATATTATCCATTCCTTTTTATTTTATTTTTAAATTTTTTTATTTGGCTTTGCCAGGTCTTAGTTGTGGCATACAGATCTTCAATCTTCCTTGCAGCTGGTAGGATCTTTTTTGTTTAAGTTGCAGTGTGTAGGACCTAGCTTCTGCACCAGGAATCAAACCTGGTCCCCCTGAATTGAGAGTGCAGAGTCCTAGCCACTGGACCACCAGGGAAGTCCCTCAATCCTTGTTAAAAGGAGAGTTTGTAAATAATGAAAATGTTTTCCCTATTTTTACATATATTAGAAAAGTCAGCATAATCATTCATTTATTCATTTTTATCAACATTTCTCAAGTGTCTACTGTATGCCAGCCCATCTCCATTTATAGCTGCTACCTAATTGTATGTCTTATCATTACCTTCCAAGTCATATGAATGTTCTTAGAACAGTGTAAAGGCAATTATAAAATACCTTTTCATGTATTAACTTTATTTTACAATTATAGAAGCACTTTTGTGAGCGTCTGAAAAAGCTTTATCAAAGAATAATCTAGGCTCTTGCATTTTTTTTTTAATGAAAATGTAGAACCTTTCACTAGAGGTAGAGAAATAAAATGGGTATTCTTATTCTGTCATACAAATAACAGATTTCCCCATTAACTATACAACTAGCTATCAACTTAAGAATAATATAATTCCTTTCTACATATAGAAACTTTATCCAGAAAACAATAACAGGGTCTATTTTTATAATTCTTGTAATATTTCACATTACAAAACAATAATAAATTAATAAACACAGAAAAATAAAGGCATCTATCTAGTTGTAAAGATCTTCTCAACCAAGGATAGATGGTTGAAATTCTCCTCATGGCCTGTTTTCAAAATGTTGCACTTCCATTTTTGAAACTAATTTGGTGAGACTCCATGTACGAAACTGGGGGAAATTGCATTTACTCTAAACTGTTTCCTGGCAAAATTGTTTAGCCCTCCGACAATAAGAAATTACAGGGGGACATTGAATTACTCCCTACCCAAATCTAAAGTTTCAGTTGGGGATGTTTTCCTAAGAAATGTATTAATTTGAAGAATTCCATGTTCATATCTTTTATTTATCTAAGTCAAATATTTGAATAATACATCAAAACTATCCTTAATACAAAGCATGCTTTTTTAAAAACTCCCTGCAGACACATAATAGTTATCTATTTTTCTGCATGTGATCCAGTTCTGTTTGAAGAAAGCTGCTTTGAATAACAGACAGTAGATTTCAGGAAAAGAGATTATTTAAAACTAGATTGTTATGTCAGATTTTCATTGTTGTTTTTGTTAAAATGTTATATAATTGAAGTTATTTTAAAGAATATTCACATCCATCAAACAAGGAAAGACGTTAGCAAAGAGAGGCTACACATTTTTACTAAAAGTCCTTAAAATTCATGGTAGACTTTTCCCCCCTCAATTAGTAGGTGCATGTCTGAGGTGGGGGATGGGATATGAAAAGAAGTTATGTAAATTCATTTTGAATTAAATTAAAAAAAAACTGACTGGGCATATGAATTGCTTTATTAAATACTACATACTCATATTTGTGAAATATCCACAGAGGTTATTTAAGCTTGTCTGATTAAGCAAATAAAGGTACAGGTTTTCCAGTTAAATTTTAATTTCAGATAAACAAGAGACAAACTTTTAGTGTAAGTATACACCATGAAACATTTGATACACACTTATTTAAAAAATATTTGTGGCAGCCTGTATTCTTTCTGGGAAATCTAAGTACATGAATAAAGCATTGAGACTTTAAAGAAAGATAATTGGACAAGATGCAAACCTTATGTGGCTTTGATGTTTGCTGAATCACTTGGAAATTTAGGTCCATCCCACTCACATCCTGGCATAAGGTGTTTGTGATTAATTTTTAAAGTTTAGACTTAGAGATCTGTCTGTTGTTAAGGGTCACAGAATTTGAGCAACGAAGAGACCATAAGCTTCTGTATCTGTACTGACATCAACACATTGACTAACTAGGCAAATCTGCTAGGTCTAATCTCATGGTCTTAACTCTCTGCTATAATTATTTATTACCACATTCCCTTTGAGTCACACTGGAAACAATTCAGTTTAAATAGCAGTGTTGAATTAATTTATCTAATTTTCAAAAGCACCCAGCCACTTCACACATTTTCATCTACATATCTGAATATTCTTTGTTCTCTACCTTAGAATTGCACTTTCTGTTTCTGGGTTCCTGTAATATCTTCCACTTGCCTATATGCCTCAGCAAAATCTGCCCCATCACTTCTTTAAACCATGATTTCACCTCTTCTGAGTTCTTCCAGCACCTTCTCATATTATCAGATATTAATAAAAATCCATGTGCATGCACAGACAGGCAGACACAAATTGACACACAGCGCTAAAAATGGTCCAATACCCTTTTAATGTTTCTCTGGAGTGGTTTGAGGAAAGAGCATCTATAAGTATCCGTGCGCTTTGAAAATATCAGGAAGGAAAGAAGAGGATATTATAACATGTGGTGGATTATATACGAGTCTTCTTTGAGCTCAGAAATGCATGTAAAAGATTTGTTATTTTTGGCTATACTATAGGTTTTTCTTTTTAATTGTAGCACTGCTCTAAGATTGTAACAAATAGGCGTTCACATCTATGAGATTGCATTCAGTTAAAATTCTGAGGTGTCAAAACCAAAGAAGGAAATGAGAAGAAAAAGAAGGAGGGAAGAGGAAGGACAATAGGAGGGGGAAGAAGAAAAGGAGGAGGGAGAAGGAAGAATATTTGGCCTCCTATATCTTATAGTCTATTAGGGACAATATGTATGCAAAAGTGAATATAATAGTATATTATATTGTATAAAGATAATAAACAAGATAAAAATAATTGGTTTTATGGCAGATGAGGAGGAAGAGCTCAGTGAAAGTCACTCAGTCATGTCTGACTCTTTGTGACCCCATGAACTAGATAGTTTATGGAATTCTCCAGGCCAGAATACTAGAGTGGATAGCCTTTCCCTTCTCAAGAGGATCTTCCCAACTCAGGGATCAAACCCAGGTCTCCTGCATTGCACGAGGATTCTTTACCAGCTGAGTCACAAGGAAAGCCCAGAGGAAAAGCAGGAGCAATGAAATATTCACAGAGGCATTACAAACAAGACTCTGAATAAGAATCCATTAATTTTCAAGGTGGTAAGCACATGTGCATATGAAAAGGTTTGTAATTATGAAACCAAGTGATGTGTTGGTGCCTCTATAGATAAGATAAAACTGGAAAAATCATAAAAGACCTCATATGCATATAAAGGGCCTTGAGTTTCAGCCCAGATGGGATGGGGAATATAATACTTCATTCAAAAATAAGTCCACATGCCTCCATATAAAATCCAGACTCTGAAGTCTGATAGTCAAACCTTTGAAGAAACTAGCCCATACTGACTTTTAAAACTTCATCCTCACTTACTCCTACAAATATTTTTTTCCAAACATTAGTCTACTCATTCTTTCCTAAAATATGCCATGTGTACTTCTTCTTTTAGCTTTTGGCTGTCACTTTTTTATATACTTAAGGCACACACACATATATACACACAGTTTCTCTATTAAATTCAACTTAAACCCCTTCTTCTCTACTTCCTTATTATTCAATTATTAATGAGTAGCCTCATAAAAGCACTAGTGGGAAAGAATCTGCCTCCCAAGGCAAGAAACTCAAGAAATGCAGGTTCCATCCCTGGATTGGGAATATCCCCTGGAGGAGGAAATGGCAAATCATTCAAGTATTCTTGCCGAGAAAATTCCACAGACAGAGGATCCTGGCAGGCTACAGTCCACGGGGGTGCAAAAGAGTCTGACACGACTGAGCATGCACACCCCCCAGCCTCTTAAAGAATGAATTTGATAACGAACATGAGAATATTTTTACAAAAGGAATTATTTACTTAAAGAAAACACCTCAGTGAGCTGTTTGGCAAGGTAGATTAAACTCTTAGAGCATAGATTGAAAGAGATAGCAAGAGACAAAAATCTTACTTGCTTCTCAGATTCTACTTCCTTTAGAAACTTTTAGTGTTCTCTTCCCCAATTTTGCCATGTATTCTTCCCATGTTCTCCAGAGTACTCTAGATCAACTTTCAGTATGACTTCAGTATGACTTTCAGTCAGCAAGTGTATAGTAGTGACCAGTTGACTGTATAACCAAACTTCCCCCTGGACATTTGAACAGGGAATCTTGGAAGACAGAAATTAGATAATCATGCCTAATGTTCCTGTAGTGCCTGGCACATTGCAGGCGCTTAAAAGCTGCTCTGTGAATGAATGAACAAAATAACCTCACCAGGACAGAGAACTATTTCATGATTATATATGCTAGAAAAGTGAAGGATTAATAATTCCTCGATGACAATATAGTAACTTGCAAACATGAATAGGAAATTAGCTAACAGACTTCCTCAGGACAGTTCATATGTCAGAAGAATGTCGCATTACCAACCCAAGCCATGTCAAAAAGGAGAGTTAATGACCTCAGTTGACATAAATAGGTCATGAAGGCAAATTAACTTTAAATCACTGTAGTCGTTAGTGATTGAACTGAGACTGTCTTTAAAATGGTACCTGGGGCAATAAGATGCTAAAGATGCCATCACATTGGCCTTTAGGTAGCAGAGGGATAATCAGATGGAGATTGTGTTCTGAACTTTAAGTGACACAGGAGAGCCACTGAGATTGATAATAGTCAGGCAGAAAGTCAAAACTACTGAGATAAATATTCCCTTATCTCTTTAAGATTTTCATCAAAACAACCAGAGTCTCAGTCATTCTAGATGCATGTGATGATTATTTCTGAAGGGCTTTAAATAACAAAAGCCGGCAATTTTTTTTTTTAATTTTAGATTAGGACTATTAACTCTTACTGGATTTTAGATGTTTATTCCTTTCATCGGGAGCTGGCTGTGGCGCTAGTGGTAAAGAGCACTACTGCTAATGCAAGAGATGTAAACGACATGGGTTCGATCCCTGGGTCAGGAAGATCCCCTGGAGAAGAGCATGGCAACCTACTCCAGCAGTCTTGCCTGGAGAATCCCATGATCAGAGGGTCCTGGCAGGCTACAGTCCATAGGGTCAGCAAAGAATCGGACATGACTGAAGTGACTTAGCACAGCACATCCCTTTCATTTATAAAAGCATTCATTCAAGTATTTATTTATCCAATGTGTATTGAGTAAAAGCTTCCCAAGTGGCGCTAATGATAAAGAACCCTCCTGCCAGTGCAGGAAATGTAAGAGACTCGGGTTTGATCCCTACTCAGGAAGATCCTGTGGAGGAGGGCATGGCAACTTACTCCAGGATTCTTGCCTGGAGAATCCCATGGACAGTGGAGCCTGGTGGGCTGCAGTCCATAGGGTCGAAAGGAGTTGGACACGACTAAAGCAACTTAGCACACACACATGTATTGAGTAACTACTATGCACCAGGCATTAAGTGCTGAGAATATAATAATGAACAGCAAGCACACACTTGGCTTCTACCAAGTTTATAATCTAGCAGAAAATACAGATACAGAGCAAGTAATTGAAAATGTGATGAAAAATTCTGAAGTAGTATAGTTGGCTTGGGTAACTTAGGTAATGTGATCTAACATAACACTTACTTACAATTTCTGAGGGATAGATAGATTGGGCTGGAATACCATTGGGAGCTCAGTTGACACACCTGAGATAAGTTTAGAGGAAGTTATGCTAAATATATGTTATTTTGCTGTTCTAGAGTTTAAAAGGTAAAAGCAAAACAAAGTAAATAAAGTTCTCATCCTTATATAGATAATTTGGTTCCAGGATGTTTAGGAGAAAAGGGACAAGTGAATTATTAAAGCCCCAACCCATCTTTTTTCAAAAAATTTTATTGGAATATAGTTGCTTTACAATGTAGTATTATTTTCTGCTGTTTGGTAAAGTGAATAAGCTATACATATATATATATATATATGTATATATATATATCCTCTCTTTTTTGAATTTCCTTCCCATTTATGTGCTAACCAGTACATTCTCATTAATTATTTGTTTTATACATAGTAGTGTATATATGTCAACGTCAATCTCCCAATTCATCCCACCCCAGCTTTCCCTCCTGATGTTCACACATTTGTTCTTTACATTCATGTCTCTAATTCTGTTTTGTAAATAGGTTCTTCAGTATCATTTTTCTAGATTCCACATACATGCATTTATATATGATATTTATTTTTCTCTTTTTGATTTACTTCACACTGTATGACCCCTTATTTAATAGCTGAAAAGAATTAAAACCTTATGTGGTCATATGATGGGCTCCAGGATTACATGGCTCATAAATAGCAGAGCTAAACCAAGTGTTAAGGCCCTTGAAAGAATGCTCCATGTACAGATGGCTAACAAACACATGAAAAGATGCTCAACATCACTCTAAGAAATGCAAATCAAAACCACAGTGAGATACCATCTCACGCCGGTCAGAATGGCTTCTATCAAAAAGTTTACAAACAATACATCTTGGAGAGGGTGTGGAGAAAAGGCAACTCTCTTACACTGTTGGTGGGAATGCAAACTAGTACAGCCACTATGGAGAACAGTGTGGAGATTCCTTAAAACCTGGCAATAGAACTGCTGTATGACCCAGGGATCCCACTGCTTGGCATACACACAGAGGAAACCAGAATTGAAAGAGACGCATGTACCCCAATGTTCATTGCAGCAGTGTTTACACTAGCTAGGACTTCCCTGGTGGCTCAGATGGTAAGGCGTCTTGCTTACAATGCGGGAGACCTGGGTTCTATCCTTGGGTCGGGAAGATCCTCTGGAGAAGGAAATGGCAACCCACTCCAGTACTCTTGCCTGGAAAATCCCATGGACAGAGGAGCATGGTGGGCTACAGTCCATGAGGTTGCAAAGAGTCGGACACGACTGAGCGACTTCACTTTCACTTTACAATAGCTAGGACATGGAAGCAACGTATATGTCCATCGGCAGACAAATGGATAAAAAAGCTGTGGTACATATACACAATGGAATATTATTCAGCTATCAAAAAGAATGCATTTGAGTCAATTATAATGAGGTGGGTGAAACTGGAGCCCATTATACAGAGTGAAGTAAGTCAGAAAGAAAAACAACAATACAGTATATTAACGCACGTATATGGAATTTAGAAAGATGGTAATGATGACCCTATATAAGAGACAGCAAAAGAGACGCAGATATAAAGAATAGATTTTGGGACTCTGTGGGAGAAGGCGAGGGTGGGATGATTTGAGAGAATAGCATTGAAACATGCATATTACCATATATGAAATAGATGGCCAGTCCAAGT
The DNA here is from genome assembly GCF_023091745.1 of Budorcas taxicolor. Classification (NCBI taxonomy): domain Eukaryota; kingdom Metazoa; phylum Chordata; class Mammalia; order Artiodactyla; family Bovidae; genus Budorcas; species Budorcas taxicolor. The sequence continues at coordinate 62,285,620 of NC_068923.1, read as the reverse complement.
TTAATGCATGAAACAGGGCATTCAAAGCTGGTGCACTGGGATGACCCAGAGGGATGGGATGGGGAGGGAGGTGGGAGGGGGTTTCAGGACCGGGGGACACATGTACACCGTTGGCTGATTCATGTTAATGTATGGCAAAAACCACCACAATATTATAAAGTAATTAGACCCCAATTTTTAAAAAATTAATTAAAAAGAAATAAATAGAAAGTAAAATGTTAAATATAATAGAAGAGTTAAGTCCTATTACATCATTTCAAACACTGCAACATGGCACAACAGTGGCTATGCAATAAGATGTAATCAGCTTTTTCCTGTAAGAGAAAGGAAATGTAAAATGAAAAAAAAAAATGAGTCTTCAAAGTTCTTGTACACATTTAGCACTATGAGTCATTGTTTACTGTATTAATGTAGGCAACTAAATGGATAATAAAAGTAATTTTATAATAATAATAATAATAATAAAAGAGTGCTTCCTGTATATACGCAACTGAGAGGAAAGGCAAGTTAATCCCCTAATACTCCCTGGTTTAGCTCTCAGCAGAATATTTTAGAGCTTCCTAGGTGGCGCTAGTGGTAAAAAAAAAAAACCTGCCTGCTAATGCAGGAGACACAAGAGACACAGGTTCGATCCCTGCATTGGGAAGATCCCCTGGGGAAGGGCACGGCAACCCACTCCACTGTTCTTGCCAGGAGAATCCCACGCACAGAGGAGCCTCGTGGGTTACAGTCCATATGGTCACAAAGAGTCAGACATGACTGAAGTGACTAAGCACATATTATTTTAAAAATTATCTTGGTAGGGTAGCCGTCACGGTCATAGGCTTTCAGAATTTGAGGAATGGAAGTTATGATGCAGAAGTTCCAAGAAAAGGGACTCTGAAAAGGGAGAAAAAAAAAAAAAAGAAGCCAAGATATAAAAATGGACTGCTAGAGAGAAATGATGCTACTCTAGGCAGGGACATAAAGATATCCCTCATTCCTTTGTCAGTTCTCTGAGCAGAGGTGGCACAGAAGTAGAGGTTGGCTGGAAGGGGGATTAGCAGAGTTTAAGCTGTCTCATAATTTCTACTAGCTTTTTCAGTAATCTGTGCTAGCAACAACTGAGTTTCTCAGTCTTATATCAAGTGCGAGTAAAAATATATGTAGAATGATTTACTTCAAAAAAATCTATAACAGAAAATTGAAATAGAAACTTAGTCTTTTTCACTTAAAAGCATTTTCCAAGACTAGTCTCTGGCATGCTTGCCTTCCTGCACTGCACACTTCCAACTCCACTGCTTTTTCAGGACACTGCTATTTGGAAACTCTGGAACACTTCAGCCTGCACCAGCAAAGAGAGCTGGTTCACTGGATGACTGTGTCACCACTTACCTCGAATTTTGCACCAGTGCAGCCTTTCTTGGATTGACCCACACAGTCACTGACAGCTTACTTCACTCTGTGTGCTGTGCTATGTCACTTTAGTCCTGTCCAACTCTTTGTGACCCTATGAGCTGTAGCCCGCCAGGCTCCTCTGTCCATAGGATTCTCCAGGCAAAAATACTGAAGTGGGTTGCTGTGCCCTCTTTCAGGAGATCTTCCCAACCTAAGGATTGAACCTGCATTTTTCATGTCTCCTGCATGGCTGGGGCTCTTTACCACTAGCACCACCTGGGAAGCCCTCTTCTTCATCCTGCTGCTCCTCCTAAGTCACTTCACTCGTATCCGACTCTGTGCGACCCCATAGACGGCAGCCCACCAGGCTCCCCCGTCCCTGGGATTCTCCAGTAAGAACACTGGAGTGGGTTGCCATTTCCTTCTCCAATGCATGAAAGTGAAAAGTGAAAGTGAAGTCGCTCAGTCGTATCCGACTCTTAGCGACCCCATGGACTGCAGCCTACCAGGCTCCTCTGTCCATGGGATTTTCCAGGCAAGAGTACTGGAGTGGGGTGCTTTATGACCCAGACTCTATTTCCTGGCAACAAAAGGAAACAAATGGTTACCACTTTAAAGAGTTTAGCTTTGACCTACTTAATACGAGAGGTGGAGATCAGGCCACGTGCAGCCGGGATTTTGGGGGTCTTTTGTTCCTTGGTTTAATGTTTGGCCTTTCCTTGATATCTCTTCCTTTAACTGGCTTTAACCTTTCCCTTTGATCTCTTCTCTTCCTTTGTGGAGGACAGGGGCCAACTGCTTACTCACCACCCCTTTCAGCAGCTTTCCCTTTGGTTTTTACAGCAGTTCCTAAGGTATTGGCGCCTCTTCCACCAGGCCCTCCCCCCAGACCGCCACCATCAGACTTGTCACCTTCCTGATTAACACCTCCACCATTCATCCCCATTTCTAAGTACTTGTGAGAGCTTTGTTCCAAGAAGAGAGTTATGCTTTTTGTGAAATTTCTCCCCAAAGCATACTTTACTGACCATCTTTCACCACATTTCCTTTAACAGCAAGCGTTATTCATCCAATAGAAATTCAGATGAGAAAATCATATGAAACCTCCACTTTGGGCACATTGAGGAACTAACTAAACTATTTCAGACCATAAAGTATTACCTGGTACACTGAAGCAAAACTGTTTAAAAATTGGACCTTCATTGAATGCTACTTGGTTTTTTACACAAATTGTTTTCACAGACATTATTTTATAACCCTGTGAGGTAAGCAGGCCAGAAAAAAGAAGGAAACCAAGGCTCGGAACAGTTGAGTGACTTAGCAAGGCTAAGGCTGATATCCCTGCATTCATCGTTCAACAACCAAATTTGTCATGGCAACTTGTACACAGCGGCTGCCTTGAGACCCTTGAGACCCTTGAGACCCAGCCCCTCCCAGGCCCTTCCGTTCTTTCTACAATGCTTGACAGTATGCAGTGGGTGAACTGTGTTATGATCAACAGTTAGTTCTGATTGTTAACACCCCATATGTAAAAAACAAAAAAACCACCCAATATGTTCCTACTGTTAAGTGTGCAGTATTGAGCTTTCCGGGTGGCTCAGTGGTAAAGAATCCACCTGCAATGCGGGAGATGGAGATTTGATCCCTGGATCCGGAGGATTCCTTGGAGGAGGAACTGGCAATCCACTCCAGTATTCTTGCCTGGGAAATCTCAAAAAGAAAGGAGTATGGAGGGCTACAGTCCATGGGGTCACAAACAGTCGGACACAATTGAGCACACGCAGGCACACATGCAGGTAATATCAACCCAGGACTACATCAAGCTACATTTTCAGCCTTTTCGGCGGGGAAGAGGGTAGTTCAGGGATTGGAGAACGGTCCCAAAAGCAGTGTAAATTTCAGCTGCAAATCTTTGTGAATGCCACGTTGTGGTTAGGAATCTTCAAAGATCTCTTTTTTCCTGTTCCCACCAAGAGTCAACATTGGCAGAGACAAGCATGCCTGGCCTTCTACATAAGAGTTTTCGTCTTTAAAAATATGTCATCCTTTGGTGTCTAAATTTTATTCAAGATTTGCCTTGATCTCTCATACTCTAACCTGGGCCCTCAGCCTTGTCTGCTGTCCTCTGCTAACATGTGTCTGTTACAACTCGCTCTAGACCAGAGATCAGAGCTACTCACAGGCAGATGCCAAACCTAGCACTTGCTTACACATCTGGACTTAAACATTTCTGGGCACTGATTATTTCCTTTATTTTACTGCTCATTCAGCCAGGCTTTTAATAAGATTTCATATATAATCCAGCAATTTTTTTTTAGGTGTTTGATACTGACAGGGCGTTCTCTGACTAGCTGGTCCTCCCTAATGCCAGAAGCAGAAGTCTTTGACCCATAATTTGTTATTTTGTCCTTTATTGGCTGCCAGACATGCCATATACAAATCTTGAGGAAAAATGAACATGCAAAATTGGCATAGAAATGTGGAGTTACGTTTCACGATAGTGCATGGAAATGGACCCCAGGGGGTGCATGGATGCATGGGAGGCTGTGAAGTCACTGAAACTGCTATCATCTGGAAAAGATGATGTGATCATCAGCCGGACACATGGGTTTAAGAAAAAGAAAGTTTACACATTTATTAACTAAGGTTTTCTTTAGACAGAGAGAGGACTTACAAAAAAAAAAAAAGAAAAGAAAAGAGCAGCAGCTGCCATGGGAATTCTAGTAAAAGTACATTACAGGAAGCGGGGACGGGGGTGGGCCTCAAGCCAAAACAGATTGGGAACCACTAGTAAAGGGGAAAAATGCACTCATGTCCATTTGGAAGAATGAGAAACTTTGATTTTCCCCTTTGTGCCAGGGAATACGCATTCCCTCGAGGGCCGAAAGAGAGATGTTCTCTCCAGCTCTGTCTGCAGTCACCTTTTCAGGCAGATTTATTCTCAGCCAAAGGGAAAGATCCAGCTCCAGATGCAAGGTATTCTCTTTGCCTGCCTGCTAACAGATTTGCTTATTGAAGCAGAATTTCTTGCTCTCTCTGACTGGAAAAATCTTCTGTGGAATGGAGTAAAGCAATGGTACATAGAAACCATCTCAAGCCATAGGTATATATGAAAGACAAACACCACATATTAATAGCAGGACAATGACAGCAAAAATGCTCTGGTGTCAAGCAAGTACTGCATTTGAATACCTTTGCAAGAAAAGATTCCTCTAAGCACAAAGGGGGAAAAAAGACTTTAAATGTCAATTAGAGGAAGAATTCTAGCACATCAGAAGAGATAAACTCATAGTAATTCATTTACCCCACCCAAAAATTTACTGAACTCCTGCTATGTGTCAGGCAATGTTCTAACAAATTCATCAGTGAACAGAACATGAATCACTATAGTGGGTGATATATTTTAACGCAGGTCTGTATGGATTTCTGATCATGTTCCTACCCCTAGACGACAGCACCATCTCTTCTTGGATTTCCCAAAGCTTTGCCCTTCTCTGTTCTGTGTACATGCCTGCCCTTGTGGATTTTGTGTCCAAGAATAGTTTCAGCAGATTCTCAATCTACATGTAACTAATGGAAGAGGAAAGCCTCTATCCAGCTCGCATGGATTGGCCTTTGTGCCTGCAAGCTTACGTTCTCCCAAAAAAGATGATTCAGGATAACGATTCTGGCACATTATCTCATTAGGCCTCCTGATACTAAATGAAGGAGGCAGTTGAAAAATAACACTCCATTTCACAAGAGAGATATCTGGGGCAGGGAGAGGTTAAATAACTTCTCTAAATCAAACAGCCAGCAATTGGGCCTGGGACAAGGACAGAGATCTTAAAATTCACATCACATTTTCCATCCCTTCCATTGCACTGACTTTAGATGAAGTTTAAAGAATTCTGGCAATAATCAAAGATATAGAAAGAGGAAAATATAAATTTAAAGCAAGTTGCTAGTTCAGAATATTGCTAAAATTTAGATATTGCCAACACTGATCCAAGATACAGAAAAATTAATCATCTACATGGAAATGCATTTTTTAATGAATTAGTATTTTCTTTAATTAGATAAAGCTGTAAGATTATATTAAGTAAATGTTTATGTTCCAGATGCCTCCTTTTTTTTTCTAATACTGATAATACAGCAAAAAACAAACCTCCCAGAAAGTATTTCACGATATTATGCTGCTATCTGAGGTTTTAATATTCAAACTTGGAAAATAAAATGCATAAAGGAAAAAAGCAGAGAGAAACACATTTGTAAATAACCTGGAAACATGAAGAAAAGAAATCAAGCTGAAACTGAATATCCAGCTGTGTAAACACATTTAGATACTTTAAAAAAATCTCAAATTGATGGTATTCATAAGGCCTTCCTAGTGCCAAATCATATACTTCACATTAATTCTGTATTCCACATCCTTTCCACACTGCATCAGTCTTAACTGTCTGTTTCAGATGGAGCCACTCGGATTCCATGAATGTTTTTGTTTAATCAAGTGAACACTGTAAACTGTTGTTCTTGGTCATATACTCTACTCTTAAATAAAAATAAAATTTTTGAAGATGAAAGATTGAGGTGCAGGTGCTAAATATTTGCAAATACATCCCTTACTCTCAGAGACCTGAATTACAAATAGAGAAGTGGAGACTTTGTTAGTTTCAGTTCAAAAAAGAGTGCTAAATTCTATTTAGAGGCAGAATGGTTTTCTATACAAAAAGAAGAGAAAAACTAAAACAAAATGACTAGAATAGAGACTTCCCAGACAACTTCTTTACTGCACTAAAAGTCAGTAACAGATCTAGCCACATGCTGAAATTCCTCTTCCAATTAAATGAAATGGATGGTAAGAAGAACCCAAATAGTATGTGGTGTTGCAACAAGGGTTAATTTAATCCTTCATTTGTAATCTTCATAATAATGTTGAAAACACCTACTTTGAAGAAATTGATTATAAGGCAAATTCACATCTGAGTTCTAACAGATATAACTATCTTCAAGAATCCAACACACCAGCACCCTACTGCAGTCAGTAGATAGTGCCCAATGGATGACAGCCAATCGAATTTGAGGGGAAAAAGTCTTATTTGTAAATTGTAAAAAGTTTATTTTGGGATTTAATTAGTTGGCTTAGACTACACCATTGAAGACGAATATAGTTGAAGTCACAATATTTATTTACTGCAAATGCTGGGACTATCAAGCTTTTATTTTACCTGTTTAGGGTGGAAGACTTCCCATCTCATAATTCATTAAATCCATACTGGCGTATAATACAATGTTACTCAATAAGAGTAATGTTTTTTTTCATCATGCAAAGGTAAGATGATAAGATCTAACAAATAAAAGTTCATAGTTAAATTTGAACATACCATGCAGTATTTGGGACATATCTATACTAAAAATATTATTCATTGTGTTTTGGAAATTCTAATTTAGGCATTAAATGGGCTTCCCTGATGGCTCAGTGGTAAAGAATTCACCTGCCAATGCAGCAGAGGCAGGATTTGACCCCTGAGTTAGGAAGATTCCCTGGAGAAGGAAATGGCAACCAGCATTCTTGCCTGGAAATCCCATGGACAGAGAAGCCTGGTAGGCAACAGTCCATGGGGTCACAAAAGAGCTGGACATGACTTAGCCACTAAACAACAACTATATTTAAATGACAGCCCTGCTCAAAAGCATCACAATAACCTTATGGCTGTAGAGAATGTGAGATATGGGGATAAGACTATTCAGCCCAGAGTTGTACTTTCTTAAATTGATCAAAATTCACTCCCTTGTCACTTTTAGATTTGCGATCAAAGTGGAGTGTATGATTAAGTGAATGAATTTCTGAACAAGCATAGTGAATACCTTCTTAAAATTCAACTTTAAAATCAAAGATGAAACTATATTTCTTCTAAACAATTAGGCCTTTTAAAATACAACTTTAAGGCTAATTTTAAGACTATTATTTCACAAAAAGAATAGTGTTAATGAAATCTATTCATCTTCTGAAATACATAAAAACTATTAAAATTTTTGAAGGAAAAGAGGGAAAGAATCATAATGTGGTAGTATTGATCAAATAAAATGTAAAAGTTTATGCCAGCTCTAAGGGACAGAAGGTTATTGAAAATAAGATTAATTAGATTTGTTTATCTACATAAAAGATTTTATCATATAATGCATAGTTACACATAAAAGTATTACATTTCCCCCCAGATACTAAAATTTGGAATATCCATTTATTTTTTAAAATATGTCATGTTGAGATACTTGGATCCATATTTTTAAAACTTTTCTTCCTAGGAAATAGCTTTATAAATTAAAAAAACAAAATTCTTTACATTAAACACATCCAAGAATAGTTATCAAAATAATTAAACAGACAAAAAAAATCAAAATACAAAGCCCATCAAACATAAAACCTAAGCCCCAAAAAGTGTGCTTTCTTGGTAACCAGTTCAAGTGTTTGTTACCAAGTGGGTCACCAATCCCAAGGTACCCTAACTAGGGCCTTATAAAATACATCTCAGCATTGTCCCCTTAGGGAATGGAAGGGGAAACCCAATGTGAGAACTCAACAGTTCTCATGCCCCCAGGGCCAAGGGTGGTCACACAGGTGTCAATTCCACTACACCCTATAAGTTGCTCAACCATGTACCCAGGTTGATTTTAAAGCCAAGTCCCTGGCTTTAAGACACATACTTACCTATACTTCCAATTGAGGAGATTTTTGTCTAGTAATATGAGTTAGAGTCGTAAGTAGATGGTTATTTAAAGACTTCTCCAATTATGATTCTAAACACCGTGGGGGAAGAAGAGGGTGCAACAAATTGAGAGAGTAGCATTGAAACATATACATTACCATATGAAAAACAGACAGCTAGTGAAAAGTTGCTGTATAATTCAGGGAGATCAGCCTGGTACTCTAGCAGGTGGGATGGGGATGGGGTGGGAGGGAGGCTCAAGAGAGAGGGGATATGTATATACTTATGGCTGATTCACATTGTTGTATGACAGACACCAATACAACATCGTAAAATGATTATCCTCCAATTACAAATGAATTTTTAAAAATTTTAATAAAATAAATGTATAAATACTGAACTTAATCAGTGTAATAAAGAATATTTTAGTTTGGTGTTTTCCCCATTTACAAGACAATGAGCAAATTGATTTAATAAATTTGAACTCAAGAAGATGTCACCAAGATGGCAGTGTAAGAGGCTTCAAACTCCACGCCCCAAAAAAGATCAACAATTAGACAGCTATCCATTAACAGAAACAGCTCTGGAAGAACTGAGGAATCCAGTCAAGAAACTACAACCCAACAACAGAATAAAACCATAAAAAACACGAAGGAAGAACAACTTCATCTTGGCAGCCTAATTCCTTGAGCCTGCTTAGCACCAAGTGGCAACTTCCCAGCTAGAAAGCATTTCCCTCCCTAGGAAAGGGAGAGTGGGTTAACGCCCAGCTTCCTAAGGCTTTCAGGCACTACACAAATGCCCTACTTTGGTTTCAACCCGCCCAGAGACTAGTAAAACTGAGATGCATACCAGCTACACAGTGGGAGTAGCTGAGGTTCCCAGTTACCTGGTCTGCCAAGCACCCCAGTTGCTTTACCACTGAAGAAACTAACAGTACAGCTGCCAAAGACCCTCTGCAGATTTCATTCATTTTCACCCCACAGATTTTCAAGTTCTCAGACTCCAGCCTGAGTCCCTCCCAGCACCCTCCCTCATCCCCTCCCCAAGCTGGGAGAATTTATACCATGCAGCCATCTCCAGCTTCTGCAGCTACAGGAGGGCAAGACAGTCACCCTTGACCCCTGTGGCTGACCCTCACCATTGGGTCTGCTAAGGAGGGCTAGTCCCTTTAGTTGTGCACTGACAGGCCCTTGGCCAACTTTTGACATGGACCTCCAGAACTGTGTGTGTGGTGGGGAGGGAGGGGGGACTTGGCAAATATGAGAGTGCACTCCAGAGGGTTTGTGGGTTCAGCCTCCACCTTATCACTCACCTGCATCACTCTGCTGCATCCTCCAGCCATGCACCTGTACCCCAACACCCTGAATCATGTCACCAGCCTCCACTGCCATGCACATGCCCTTGGTGACACCCTGTAACCACAAGAGCACACCCGGACAGCCAGGGCTTCCATAGCTGCTAGTGCAACCAGTCAGCCCTGGATCTCACCATTATGTGTGCAGCTGCCGCTGGCCCCTGCCACTACACAGGCATCTGCAGGTGGCCCCACAGCCGAGTGTGTGCAGAACACTGGCTCTAGCCCATGATCAAATGGGATTTATCTCCGAAATGCAGTGATAGTTTAATCTGATATGCAAATCAATAAATATGATATACCCCATTAAGATAATGAAAGACAAAAATTATATGATTATTTTAATAGATACATAAAAATCATTTGACCAAATTCAGAATCTTTTATGATAAAAACTCAACAAAATTGGGTATAAAAGGAGCATGCTGTGCTGTGCTTACTCATGTCTGACTCTTTGCGACCCCATGGACTGTAGCCTGCCAGGCTCCTCTGTCCATGGGGATTCTCCAGGTAACAATACAGGAATGGTTAGCCATGCCCTCCTCCAGACAATCTTCCCAACCCAGGGATTGAACACAGGTCTCCCGCATTACAGGTGGATTCTGTACCATCTGAGCCACCAGGGAAGTCCATGAATACTGGAGTGGGTAGCCTATCCCTTCTCCTAAAGAGATCTTCCTGACCCAGCAACCCAATCAAGGTCTCTTGCATTGCTGGCAGATTCTCTACCAGCTGAGTACCAGGGAAGCCCAAAAGGAGCATGTCTCAACATAATAAAGGCTTTATATATGACAAATCCACAGCTATCATCATACTCAGTGGTAAAGGTATTAGAAATGTCTCACTCCAAAAGCCCTAGTAAATTTAGTAATTATAAAACTAGTATGCTTCCTTAACAGTAACATATTGATCTCTACTACCTCCTGTATAATAATTCTCTATGAATTCTCATATGAAACATACCTCAATTTTTCTAATAAAATAATGCAAAATTCTAGTTAGGGCTATATGCCTGCCTGTTCAGTCCCTACGTCATGTCTGACTCTTTGCAACCACATGGACTGTAGCCTGCCAGGCTTCTCTGTCCATGGGATTTTCCAGGAAAGAGTATTGGAGTTGGTTGCCATTTCCTTCTCCAGGGCTATACTCTTCCCCAGTTTCCTGGCTTTTTGTGATCTGTAAGCCTACTCTTGTTTGTATGCTAGAGGAAGATCTAGCCCAGGGAACTGAGAACTATACTTCCTGGATAGCATGATTTGATTTAGTTGCTAAATCGTATCCGACTCTTGGGACACCATGGACTATAGCCCATCAGGCTCCTCTGTCCATGGGATTTTCCAGGCAAGAATACTGGAGTGGGTTGCCATTTCCTTCTCCAGGGGATATTCTGGACCCAGGAATAGCATATTTTTACAGTATTACCATTATGATTATACTTTATACCTCATTATTATGAAGTTATTATCTATCATTACTATAGATAACCTGTGTCAGGCTCTTATTATATCAGGTACTATGCTAAATAATCTGCAAGCATTTTGTCACTTAATTTTTAAAAGAATCTTAGGGTATCAGTATTTTTTAGTTATTCACTGGGTTTCAAAGTCTTTTTAAAAACACTTTTTTAAATTAATTTATTTATTTAGGCCACGCAGCATGCAGGATCTTTTTACCCAGCTAGGGGCCGAAACTGTGTCTCTTCCAGTGGAAGCACAGAGTCAACCACTAGACTGCCAGTGAAGTCTCAATTAACATTAATAGAACTATTTATGAATAAGAAAACAGAAGCCCAGAGTGGTGAAGTTTGTCCATATTACCAAGCAGATGCCATATTCCAATCTAGACATGTTAATGGCAGACTACAATTAACCAGTGTCAGCTACATACCCACATTTAGTGATCTTTAAGATTCAGAAGTTTTAACAAATCATTATAGTTTTTATTCAGACATAAAATACAGAAGTACTATGTTTTGTTTTGCCTTACTAATATACAAGAGCGATCATACACACAGGACTGGATAGACTTGAGATGTCATAAAAAGAATGTCTCAGTAAATTGAAAAACAAGCTTACATATAGCTTTTGTGAGAAAATCCAAAAAGCTAAACTTAACCACATGGGTAAAATGTAAAAAGTTAAAAACAGACAGTCATAATTCATGTTGTCAGCTTTCAAAAAATTCATCTTTACTGGGTATTGTAAACTATCCTATGATGGTTTGCAAGAACATAAAAAAAGTTTTGATGGCCAGGAAAAGGTGAAGTAAATTTGAGTATAGTCAGCAGAATGAGGAAAACTGAGATCAGGGGGAAAAAAAAAAGTGGAGGGGGAGGAGGAGGAGTTTATCTAGAAGCCTTTAAGTTCAGGAAAGCCTGGGGAAAGTGGTCATGGAAACAGTATTAACAGTGACAAATTGACATCATTGATTATGAAATTAATGGAAATAGGAATAGCCTGTCTCTGAGCTTTTATCCAAAGATTTCAAATGTTTTAAAAGAGTCCCATGATCAATTCTTTCCAAAGAGACTGATAAATTGAACATAATAAAAGCACAGATCAAGACCCTGTCAGCCAGCATTCTGGGATCATTATGTCCTCCCCGAAGGATGACCCCTCTCCCATGCTAGGAGCCTGAGGCTGACAGCCACGAAATATTACACTGCCACTAATGATCCTGAAGATGGTGGGACACAGCTTCCAACCTACCTTCCCAGGGATTTCCTGTGCAAAGAGAAAGTTAGCTTGGCAATAAATAACCTGTGTGCCCATAGTCAGGGAGGACTACTTGACAACCAAATGAATAGAGACTATTTTAAAAATAGAGGAAAAATTACCCTTCACCAGGAAAAGACTGATAAATGAGACGCTTACCCTCGTCTCAGTTAACCATTTAAAAGTAGGAACAGCCTGGATAGATCAGTTGGTGGTTAGACATAATCGCCAAACCATCTGAAGTGTCAGGCTCTAAAAAAATCCACAAGGCGCAGCAAAGCAAAAGGTAGGTAAAGGATGTGCATGGCACAGCAGAGGAGCTGTTAGCCGTTCCTAGACTCAGTTTAGTACATTGGGGTGGTATGATTTCTCTTGGGTTTTCATTCCAGCATCAAACGATGACTAAATAAATATAATCCAAACAGCAAGGTATCTATATTTCAGTCCAAGTTAAATCTCAGTTACAGGTGATAAAGAGAGAAGTGCAGAACTTGAACTCATGTTAATCCACGTGGCTCTTAATTAAATCCTGTCTTGAGAGATGGTCCTTAAGCCATGCAGCCAGGAGCAGTAAGATGGTTTGGGAAACACCAGTTGTGAGGGACTCTTCTGAGAAAGGAGACAACCCAGTTTAGAAGCCTGGAAGCCTGGAAGCCTGTGGCTGCTTCCCAGGCGGCTCAGTAGTAAAGAACTCACCTGCCAAGGCAGAAGATGCAGATTCAATTTCTGGGTCAGGAAGGTTCTTTGAAGAAAGAAATGGCAACTCACTCCAGTATTCTTACCTGGCAGGCTACAGTCAATGGAGGTAACAAAGAGTTAGACACGACTTAGCAACTAAATAACAAAAATAACAAAGCCTATGGCTAGTAAACTTAGACAAGAGCATTTGGTAATTAAAAGTCAATTTAGTAAAGTTCCAGTTCGTCCCTCTGTTTTGGAACCAGAGAGAATGTTTATCACTCTTTCAGCCTATCAGTAGAGATTTCTAACACCGGACCTTAATCTGTCCCTTACCGGTTCAGTTCAGTTCAGTTCAGTCGTTCAGTCATGTCCGATTCTTTGCGACCCCATGAATTGCAGCACGCCAGGCCTCCCTGTCCATCACCAACTCCCAGAGTTCACTCAGACTGACGTCCGTCGAGTCAGTGATGCCATCCAGTCATCTCATCCTCTGTCGTCCCCTTCTCCTCCTGCCCCCAATCCCTCCCAGCATCAGGGTCTTTTCCAGTGAGTCAACTCTTCGCATGAGGTGGCCAAAGTTTTGGAGTTTCAGCTTTAGCATCCGTCCTTCCAATGCACACCCAGGACTGATCTCCTTTAGAATGGACTGGTTGGACCTCCTTGCAGTCCAAGGGACTCTCAAGAGTCTTCTCCAACACCACAGTTCAAAAGCAACAATTCTTCGGCGCTCAGCTTTCTTCACAGTCTAACTCTCACATCCATACATGACCACAGGAAAAACCATAGTCTTGACTAGACGGACCTTTTTTGGCAAAGTAATGTCTCTGTTTTTCAATATGCTATCTAGATTGGTCATAACTTTCCTTCCAAGGAGCAAGTGTCTTTTAATTTCATGGCTGCAATCACCATCTGCAGTGATTTGGGAGCCCCCAAAAATAAAGTCTGACACCGTTTCCACTGTTTCCCCATCTATTTCCCATGAAGTGATGGGACCAGATGCCATGATCTTCGTTTTCTGAACGTTGAGCTTTAAGCCAACTTTTTCACTCTCTTCTTTCACTTTCTTCAAAAAGCTTTTTAGCTCCTCTTCACTTTCTGCCATAATGGTGGTGTCATCTGCATATCTGAGGTTACTGATATTTCTCCAGGCTATCTTGACTCCAGCTTGTGCTTCTTCCAGCCCAGCATGTCTCATGATGTATTCTGCATAGAAGTTAAATAGACAGGGTGACAATATACAGCCTTGACGTACTCCTTTTCATATTTGGAACCAGTCTGTTATTTCATGTCCAGTTCTAACTGTTGCTTCCTGACCTGCATATAGGTTTCTCAAGAGGCAGGTCAGGTGGTCTGGTATTCCCATCTCTTTCAGAATTTTCCATTGTGATCCACACAGTCAAAGGCTTTGGCATAGTCAAGAAAGCAGAAATAGATGTTTTTCTGGAACTCTCTTGCTTTTTCGATGATCCAGCAGATGTTGGCAATTTGATCTCTGGTTCCTCTGCCTTTTCTAAAACCAACTTGAACATCTGGAAGTTCACGATTCACATATTGCTGAAGCCTGGCTTGGAGAATTTTGAGCATAACTTTACTAGCATGTGAGATGAGTGCAATTGTGCAGTAGTTTGAGCATTCTTTGGCATTGCCTTTCTTTGGGATTGGAATGAAAACTGACCTTTTTCAGTCCTGTGGCCACTGCTGAGTTTTCCAAATTTGCTGGCATATTGAGTGCAGCACTTTGACAGCATCATCTTTCAGGATTTGAAATAGCTCAACTGGAATGCCATCACCTCCACTAGCTTTGTTTGTAGTGATGCTTTCTAAGGCCCACTTGACTTCACATTCGAGGACGTCTGGCTCTACGTGAGTGATTGGACCACCGTGATTATCTTGGTCGTGAAGATGTTTCTTGTACAGTTCTTCTGTGTATTCTTGCCACCTCTTTTTCATATCTTCTGCTCTGTAACCCTTACCTATTAGACACTGAAATAAGTTCAGCTTGACTGGAACTCTATGTATGAAGATATGCCTCAAAGACTTGACTTTCTGACAGGGAAGAGAAATATATTTTTTTCGACAGTATGCCAGAAACACTCACTCCATGTGAGAACCTCCATAATGCTCTTGAAGAGACATAAAATATTAAAGTAAGTATTGAATTAAGGCCATAATGATGCCCACTATAGCAAAAGTTTTGTAATGAGGCACTGTGGATAATATAGCTATTTTTAACAAAGATGATGAGAAACATTTGTTTACAAATAATGCAAAGCAAGAAAATGAAGATTGTTTAAACTCTTCCCACCTTGCCCCATTCAACCATAATACTCACATACATGCCACCCAAATCCATGATGCAAGATAACTGTAAAGAAAAATCTGAGCTTTTGCACAAAAGGATTAGAGAGAAAATGTTAAAGGAAGAAAATGATCTAACTGTTATACACTATTGATGAGAATATAAATTGGAATATACTTTGTGGAGGGAAATTTGACAGTATTTATGAAAATTTAAAATATGTTTACTCCTTGATCCAATAATTCTACTTCTAGGATTCTAATCTAGAGAAATACATTTGCAGGTGTGCATAGAGGCATGGAAACGGATCGTTATGTATTGTTTACTAGGCAGAAAAAATGGAATCCAACTAAGTAACTATTAATAGAAAGACAGCTAAATTGTGATTAAATTCCCAGGATACTGTGCAAAGATTTAAGTGAACAAGGAAGAAGTGTGTGTTTTAAAATATGACTCTCTCCAAGTCATATTATTAATTAGAACAGGAGTAGAAAAGGAAAAGGCAGTGATAGTAGTTAACAGATAGGTATTATAGTATGATTAAACTGTTTTTACATTTATATGTGTGTTAGATACACATAAATACCTTGACAAAAATCTGTGAAAGAGTGTTATCCGTGGTCACCTGTTGAGAGAAATATGGGTTTCTGGGAGAGAGGTTGAGAGAAGTTTTTATTAAGCTTTCTTAAAATAAATTCCTATATTATTTAAATATTTTTAAAGTACATTATGATTGAAAAGGGAAATGTTAAATATTGCTGAAAAATTCAATAGGAACTGCTGAAGATTTGTTCATTAGCTCAGTTGTGCCCAACTCGGCAATCCCGTGGGCTGTAGCCTGCTAGGCTCCTCTGTCCTTGGGATTCCCCAGGCAAGAATACTGGAGTGGATTGCCATTCCCTTCTCCAGGGGATCTTGCCGATCCAGGGACTGAACCCAGGTCTCCCACATTACATGCAGATTCTCTACCACCTGAGTCACCAAGGAAGTAGCTAGACAGTGATATTATTCAATACCCAAATCCTGGAGGCGGGATGAGGAGTGGGGGCACGGGATATCTCATGTCTTTTACAATCCAGCAGAGGTGCTGCTTCACTCGGTCTTCACTCTGAGACCCAGACTGACCACTGACGTCACGTGGTGGTGCCCACTTTCTCTCCTCCTCCTCCTTTTGCGCTCACTTTGTTCTCCAGTTAGTACCAGAAATGTAGAAAGTGATTTAAATATCTTTCTCTACTGAAAAGTTTTTCCAGTAGTCATGCATGGATTTGAGAGCTGAACTATAAGGAAGGCTGAGCACCTAAGAATTGATGTTTTTGAATTGTGATGCTGGCGAAGACCCTTGAGAGTCCTTTGGACAGAAGGAGATCCAACCAGTCAATCCTAGAGGAAATCAACCCTGATATCCATTGGAAGGACTGATGATGAAGCTGAAACTCCAATACTTTGGCCCCCTCGTGCAAAAAGCCAACTTATTGGAAAATACCCTGATGCTGGGAAAGATTGAAGGTAAAAGGAGAAGAGGGTAGCAGAGGATGAAATAGTTATATAGCATCACTGACTCAATGGACATGAACTTGAGCAAACTCTGGGAGATGGTGGGGGACAGGAAGCCTGGTGTGCTGCAAATCCATGGGGTTGCAAAGAGTAGGACAACAGCAACAACTCTACTGAAATCCCTTGTTCACCCCAGCTGGAACTATTTAACCTCAACATTCTCTCACTGATTTCCCATGTTCAACTTCACCGTCAGAGCACTGCCTTCATGTCCCCAAACATGGTCACATCGTTGCTTCCCTAAAGCATGCAAATGTCTCCAACTACACTGTCCTCATGCATTTCTCTACCTACAAAATGTTCTGCTTTACCTCTGGAGTTTACCTTTCTGGAACGTTAATCTGATTATCAGTTATCTTAAAATTCTTTGAGTCAGACTTTCACCTGAGGAGACATCATGAAGGTGTTTAGGCTGTTTTTGATTTGACTCATCCTGCTTGACTTCCTTCTCTCTGGTGGTTCTTGAATAAAGACTTCCCACTGGAGGGCTTTCCTGGTGGCTCAGTGGTAAAGAACCTGCCTGCCAGTGCAGGAGACACGGGTTCCATCTGATCCCACATGCCACGCAGCAGCCAATCCTGTGTGCCACAACTATTGAGCCCGTGCTCTAGAGCCCAGAAACCGCAACTACTGAGCCCATGTGCTGCAAAAGCTACTAAAGCGCACGCTTGAGAGCCCATGCTCCACAACAAGAGAAGCCTCTACAGCGGGAAACCTACACACCGCAACTAGAGAGCAGCCCTCACTCGCTGCACCTAGAGAAGAGCCCGGGCAGCAGCGAAGACCCAGCACAGACAAAAAGAAAGAAATAAAATTATATTTTTTAAAAAAGGTTTCACACTGCAGGAATAGCAAACTCCCTAGCATCATCCAGTGTTCTAAGCTATGTTGGTTTTGCAAATGTTTCATCCTCTGCTTTAAGCTCTGGTGCCCTCCTCAGGAACTCCTACTTGTTCTAAAAGAATCAGTTCAAAGCTCTCATTGTTTCAATCCCTGATATGCTCATGCTGTTTATAGAGGTACCCTAAAAACCTAGGGCTTCTCATTGCTTCTGCATTCATTACAAAAATTGAAATTGTTCATTTATTTGTCTGCTTTTCCCATAAAGCACGTCTCAACACTGTATTCTTGTGTCCAACTCAGCACCAATAAGATTTAAGAAATGTGAGTTAAACAAACACCCCAGTACAACTAAAGTGAGAAAGATATAGGTCACTCTTCCATTTGGCCCCTGCATAGCACACTTTTTTTTCTTTAAGAATGCGAGGCACACTTTTTAAATCCACACATTCACCCTTGATAGGGAATTGGATTCTTAAACAGGATCAAACAAAGCTACCATCATAAAGTGCTCATCAGACCTCAGTCCGTTTGTCAAGGGCTCTGATCTCTTCACTTTCTCCAGCATTAAGTTGCAACCCAAATGGGCCTCCTTGGATGCCTTGCTGATCCTGTTCACAGTGCCAATTGTCTCACTGTGTCTCACTGAGCACACTGTTCGCTGAACCCATGGTAGGCAAGGTGCAAGCTAAGAGGCTGGAAGAAAATTCAAGGAGCCATAGGAACTGCAGATACATTTATTCTCTCCTGGCTGGTGCAGCAGCTGTAGCAGCAGACATAAGATAACATAACATAACATAAATGCACACAGCCCTGCAGGGCTGTTCCAGGTGAAGCTTATATATTCTTACAGAACAAAAGTAGCCCGTGGCCAAGCGAGTACCTCGTAATGCGCATGCTCAGTGCTATAAGTGATCTGAGCTGTTACACAACCATGCAAAGTCATTGTTTCCAGAACATGGGGCTAGAGGGCATGAGAGCATGGGGCAAGAGAGCCTGACTGGTGCCATCTTGTTAATTTCCTCACACTGAATCACCTTGCCTTCAAGAATGCTATCACATAGAAACGCTGGCACTGAACCTCTGTTCCTTTGGATAATTAACACCAGTGACAATTAATATAATTAAACTATCCTGTTGGCATTATCGCAACTTAGTTACTTTAGAGTTTCTACTTTCCCTGGACTTCTAAGTTTGAGGCTTTTACATGGTATCAAGGCATTTGATAGGGCTTCCCTGATACCTCAATTGGTAAAGAATCCACCTGCAATGCGGGAGACCTGGGTTCAATCCCTGGGTTGGGAAGATCACCTGGAGAAGGGAAAGGCGACCCACTACAGTATTTTGCCT
Source organism: Budorcas taxicolor (assembly GCF_023091745.1). Lineage (NCBI taxonomy): Eukaryota > Metazoa > Chordata > Mammalia > Artiodactyla > Bovidae > Budorcas > Budorcas taxicolor. The sequence goes on along the minus strand of NC_068923.1, from coordinate 62,266,759 downwards.
GGAGAATTGCATGGACTGTATAGCACATGGGTTCGCAAAGAGTCAGACAGGACTGAGTGACTTTCACTTTCACAAGGCATTGGGATCAGCCTCAAACTCCTAGGATCTATAAATCATCAGTCCTTGAACACATGGCTTGATGGCAATGAAATAATCCCATTACCTTCTAACCTTACTAGAACATGAAAATCCCTGAGGAGCTATCTGAACAAGTCTTTATCTAGACACACTATACCTTTCTGAGGTCTTAGTGCTGCCCTGGACTTTCCTGGGCTCCCAAGTTTAGGATTCCTTCCTCTAGGTTCTTCTTATGTCCTGCTTCTCAATAATTCTGCTCCATCTCTTTTCATCCAGGGCAGAAAAATTTATCCCTCTGTTTGCTTCAAAGGCATCAAGTAAAATCTCCTTAGTGGATTGAAGGAGATTGGAAATCAAATGTTTGGAAATCAAAAGCCCTGAAGATACCACTTTTTTCTACTTTTTGACATGTTGCTTTCTTTCTCTAAGGTAATGGGTTCACTATCTACTTGAAGGGATAAAGTGAGAAGGAAAAGTATAACAGAAAAAAGAAACTTCCACAGGTAAAAGATGTTATCCTACTTTAAGAGTAGATAATGATGCTCCAAATAAAATATTTTTCTACATGATTTTGGTTGTGAAGTGCTTTGCAGCACTGGTTCTGCATCTAGATATGATTCACCCATGCTGTAACTCCTAAGAAACATGTTTTAATAGTGTACTTATGTTGATGCAAAGGTAATTGCAGTTTTGCATTTTTGAAATTTGACATTTGATTTTGCAATACATTCTTAAATAAAGGTGATTATGTTTTACATAATTTTAATGTGCATTTATTGTTTTATGTTTTTCCTAATGAATTATCATTTATTTTATATGTATTTTAGACCATGGAAATGCTAGACAAAAAGCAAATTCAGGCGATTTTCTTATTCGATTTCAAAATGGGTCATAAAGCAGTGGAGACAACTCACACCATCAATAATGCATTTGGCCCACAAACTGCTAATGAATGTATGGTGCAGTGGTGGTTGATGAGGTTTTTCAATGGAGATGAGAGACTTGAAGATGAGGAGTGTTGTGGCCAGCCATCAAAAGTTAACGACCAACTGAGGACCATGACTGAAGTTGATCCTCTTACAACATGAGAAGTTGCTGAAGAACTCAACACTGACCATTCTATGGTCATTTGGCATTTGAAGCAAACTGTAAAGGTGAAAAAGCTCAATAAGTGGGTGTCTCATGAACTAACTAAAAATAAAAAAAAATCATAATTTTGAAATGTCATCTTCTCTTATTCACTGCAACCACAACAAACCATTTCTCAATCAGATTGTGATGTGCGAGGACAAGTGGATTTTAAATGATAACCAGCAATGACCAGCTCAAGGATGGACCCAGAAGAAACTTTAAAGTACTTCCCAAAGTCAAATTTGCACCAAAAATAGGGGCATGGTCACTGTTTGGTGGTCTGCTGCCAGTCCGATCTACTACAGCTTTCTGAATCCTGGTGAAACCATTACTTCTGAGAAGTATGCTCAGCCAGTCGATGAGATGCACCAAAAACTGCAATGCCTGCAGCCAGCATTGGTCAACAGAAAGGGCCCAATTCTTCTCTGAGACAATGCCCAACCATACATTGCATAATCAATGCTTCAAATTTTGAATGAATCGGGCTATGAAGTTTTGCCTCATCTGCCATACCCACCTGACCTCTCTCTCACCAACCGACTACCACTTCTTCCAGCATCTCAACAACTTTTTGCAGGGAAAATTCTGCACAACCAGCAAGATGCAGAAAATGCATTCCAAGAGTTCATTGAATCCTGAAGGATGGATTTTTATGCTACAAGAATAAACAAACATTTCTTATTGGCAAAAATGTGTTGGTTGTAATGGTTCCTATTTTCATTAAAGATGTGCTTGAGCCTAGTTATAATGATTTGAAATTCAGGGTCTGAACCACAATTACTTTTGCACCAACCTAAATATTTCATTACCAGTATTGACTCCCATTTGAACCTGATATAAGTATTTTATTAAAGTTTATTGAAATGGAATGTAAAACCAATTTCATATACTCTAAACCCAAAGAACAAAGAAGACAGGATGTTGGCAAGGCCAAAAAATCCAGGTGTGATAACAGATGGATAAGCTATGTAAAATTTATTCATAACTCTCAATTATTCAGTAAATATCTATTTATATTATTCAACTGGGAATTAAAATAATCGGGAATGGTAAAGTTTCCATACTGATATAAACTAGTGGGCAGAGATGTAAGCATCCACTAAGACTTAGCAAAGATGGGTAACTGTTTTCCTAAATGGTTCTGTACAGAGATGGTAGGTATGTAGAGAAATAAGGATTCTATAGTAAAACACATTTGAGAAGTGCTATGTATCACACCTGGGAAACTTTACGCACATTAACATATGTAAAACCTCTAAAGAGCTGTGCAAAAAAGGAAGCTGTTTCACTTTGCTTAAATTAGTATTTTTTAAATGTATTTGAGCATACTTTCTTTCTCTCTGTCTACACATACCCCACATGCTAGTATTCCTATTATCATCTAATGAAGCAAAAACATTCTGCTAAAAAAAACAACTTTTAGGATTATTCAATTTTAAATTCATTTTTTTAACCTGACTTCCATTTCTTTTCTTAACTATTCTTTAGTAACTTATCTTTTGCCACAGAACGAACCCTCATTCATTCTATTAAGAAACTGATGAGTGAAAGTCGCTCAGTTGTGTCTGACTCTTTGCGACCCCAAGGACTCTCTATACAGTCCATGGAATTCTCCAGGCCAGAATACTGGAGTGGGTAGTCATTTCTTTCTCCAGAGGATCTTCCCAACCCAGGGTTGAATATTTGATGAAGGAATGATGTGCAAAAGTTGGCTTAAAATGCCTGTCTTTAAACGTTTATGTATATGTTTGTTTATCCAGGCTATTGTCTTCTGTCTCCTGATTTCTATGTACTTAGAATGAATACACTTTTTCTTTTCTTTTTTTTAAATTGAAACTTACTGGCATAAGAGGTACCTTTACATTAAACTTTGAAGACTTTTCAATATTAAAAGTATTTTTTTTTTTAGATACTTGAGAAGAAATGACAAAAAAAACAGCTCTGCTTTGTTTCATTTTAAAAGTAATATTGTGTTATCAACTAAAAAAAAGATACTGCATCTTTCAGAACCCTGGTCAAAGTGGCCAGAAAGCAAAGGCAAATTTACACAATCGTGGAATCTTAAATCATTCATATTTTACCAATGGACAGGTGCTTGAGTGGACCTTATGTTCAGATAAACAGTCAGCTTCTTCCCAGTTAGAATAATTTTTTTCTTCTCAGCTTCCCACTTTGGCCTCTGGAGAAATGAGCCCCTCTTCACTTCTCTCCTGGAGAAGCCAGTGGCAGCCCACTCCAGTACTCTTGTCTGGAAAATCCCATGGACCAAGGAGCCTGGTAGGCTACAATCCATGGGGTCGCAGAGTCGGACACGACTGAGCGACTTCACTTCACTTCACTTCAGTTCCAGTATTCTTTCCTGGAGAATCCCATGGACTGAGGAGCCTGGAGGGCTAAAGTTCATGGGGTCACAAAGAGTCGGTAGAAGCACCCACGCATGCAGTCTGGGGTTAGGGCCCAAGCATTTGCATTTCTAACAGGGTCATGAGTGATGTTGATACTGTGGTCTTAAGACTGCACTTTGAAGACTTCTGTGCTAGACAGAACAGAAAGGGCCTTTTATTCACCAGTTACCCAGATTTCCATCATCTCTGTTCTAGCATCTCCTTCTCTGCATGGGCAGGCAATTTAGGTAACTCTCTTGTACTACTTGTACAGGAGATTTTTAATTCAAACAGAAGCTAACTGGCTCACTTTCCTTTTAAGTCTAAGCCATTATCCTCCCACACAGGATGAATGGTGAACTTCGTACTTTGGAGGATAAAACTGAAGGCTAACCGATATGTGGCTTATAGTATCTTTGTTTTGCATCTGGTTAAAACTCATAAGAGAGGTGGAGCAAGTGATTAGATGGTCTTTTGGATCTCCTCCTGGCCTCACCTATTCCTCTTCCATCCTCACCCAACAGGGATATTCTCCTGCTCAGCTACTCAGAGGTGGGTACGTGTGATCTTTCTGCATCTATAATTTGTAAGAATTCACACTTTTGATAGTAGAAGATCCTTGTATCAACATAAGATATGTCAGTCTGCCTTCCTGTAGATAGAGCTTTATGGAGCCTCTTACACATGAAGAAGTCTTTTGATATCCTTATGTCATTTATAGTTCACTGCCACCAAACTATGACACCAGAATGCACATTTAACACTGAATTTAATATAAGAAAATTGTGACCAGTTTCCTAATGTTCAGCATACTAATCACTTTTTCTACTGTGCTTAAAAAAATGAGAGAAATTCGACAAATGAAAAGGCAAAGCCTGTATTTTTCCTTTTTTAAAGTTGAGCTATAATTGACATAAACACTGTATCAGTTTTAGGTGTACAACATAAAGGTTTGATATATGCAGATGTTGAACATGATTACCAGAGTAAATTTAGTTTATTAGTCACTCAGTCGTGTCTGACTCTTTGCAACCCCATGGACTGTAGCCTGCCAGGCTCCTCTGTCCGTGGAATTCTCCGGGCAAGAATATAGAGTGGGTTACCGTTCCTTTCTCTGGGGATCGAACCCTTGTCTCCTGCATCTCCTGCACTGCAGGTGGATTCTTTACCACTGAGCCACTGGGGAAGTCAGAAGAAAGGTACAGATGAACCTATTTGCAAAGCAGAAATAGGGACACAGATATAGAGAACAAATGCATGGATACCAATGGGGGAAAAGAGGGGTGAGAGGAATCAGGAGTTTGGGATTGACATATATACACTATTACCTATAAAACAGATAACTAATGAGAATCTACCATATAGCACAAGGAACTCTACTTAATGCTCTGTGGTAACAAGGAGGAGATACAGGTATACGTGTGGTTGATTCTCTTTGCTGTACAGCAGAAACTAACACAACATTGTAAAGCAGTTAAATTTGAATAAAAAAGTCTTCTTAGGATATAAGTAATTAAAAAAAAAAGGATATGAATCACCGCTTTAAGATGTTGCTTCCAAGATAAACTCTAATTCACTCCCAAGACTTTTGTTGCTGTTGTGTGTATAGTGTTTATTGAGAACTTCATATAATGAATCTGTGATATCCATATTATTATTCTGCTTATTTGTAGATGAAGTATGGAGAATTTTTAAGAATAATTTTAAGTCACAAGCCTAGTACATAGCAAAGGCAGTGTTTAAGGTCAGGTCGGCTGACTCCACACACAGGCTTCTAAGCAAGATGTGTGCACATGTGCCAAGTCACTTCAGTCATGTCCAACTCTGCAACTCTATGGACTATAGCCCACCAGGTGCCTCTCTCCATGGGATTCTCCAGGCAAGAAAACTATAGTGGGTTGCCATGCCCACCTTCAGGGAATCTTCCTACTAAGTCGCTTCAGTTGTATCTGACTCTGTTCAACCCCATAGACGGCAGGCCACCAGGCTCCGCCGTCCCTGGGATTCTCCAGGCAAGAACACTGGAGTGGGCTGCCATTTCCTTCTCCAATGCATGAAAGTGAAAAGTGAAAGTGAAGTCACTCAGTCGTATTCGACTCTTTGCGACCCCATGGACTGTAGCCTACCAGGCTCCTTCGTCCGTGGGATTTTCCAGGGAAGAGTACTGGAGTGTGTTGCCATTGCCTTCTCCGGGGAATCTTCCTAACCAGGGATCAAACCCGCATCTCTTATGGGGAGGGAGGTGGGAGGGGGGTTCATGTTTGGGAACACATGTAAGAATTAAAGATTTTAAAATTAAAAAAATAAAAAACTTAAAAAAAAAAAAAAAAAAAAACCTGCATCTCTTAAGCCTCTTGCATTGGCAGGCAGGTTCTTTACCACTAGCGCCACCTGGGAAGCCCCCTAAACATGATGCCCTTCTACAATTCAAAAATTTTTTTGTTTTGCTTTGTTTAGTCATGTCTGACTCTTTGTAACCCCATGGAGCATAGACCACCAGGTTCCTCAGTCTGTGGAATTTTTCCAGGCAAGAATACTGGAGTGGGTTGCCTTTTCCTTCCTGACCCAGGGATGGAACCCATGTCTCTTGCATCTCCTGCATTGGCAGGTAGATTCTTTACGGCTAGCACCACCTAGAAAACCCAAATCAAAGAATATCAGAACGCAAATAACTCTGAAAGTCTAGTTCTTAATCTTGACTTACAGACCCTTATATCTAATGGGCTACCTGTTGTACTGTTCTTATCTAAATCTGATATACTTGAATATCTCGTTGGCAACTCAGTTTTTTTCTGTTTATTTAACTGACTTACCTTGCCATAATTGATATGCAAGTTATGACCAACCTAGATAGCATATTCAAAAGCAGAGACATTACTTTGCTGACTAAGGTCCGTCTAGTCAAGGCTGTGGTTTTTCCTGTGGTCATGTATGGATGTGAGAGTTGGACTGGTCATGTATGGATGTGAGAGTTGGACTGTGAAGAAGGCTGAGCACCGAAGAATTGATGCTTTTGAACTGTGGTGTTGGAGAAGACTCTTGAGAATCCCTTGGACTGCAAGGAGATCCAACCAGTTCATTCTGAAGGAGATCAGCCCTGGGATTTCTTTGGAAGGAATGATGCTAAAGCTGAAACTTCAGTCCTTTGGCCACCTCATGTGAAGAGTTGACTCATTGGAAAAGACTCTGATGCTGGGAGGGATTGGGGGCAGGAGGAGAAGGGGACGACAGAGGATGAGATGGCTGGATGACATCACTGACTCGATGGACGTGTCTGAGTGAACTCCGGGAGTTGGTGATGAACAGGGAGGCCTGGCGTGCTGCGATTCATGGGGTCGCAAAGAGTCAGACGCAACCGAGCGACTGAACTGAACTGAACTGTACATAGTAAAGGTGTATAATTTATTAAATGTTGTCAAGTAATACTTTCATGAATCCATTCCCCATAATAAAGACAATGAACATATCCATCATTCTCCAAATTTCCTCAAATTTCATTGTAATATCTCTTTCCAACTTTTCCCTGGGATCCATCCCAGCCATAGCAACCAATGATCTGTTGTCTGGTACATGTTTACTAGTCTCAGTTTTGTTCATGGCCTATGTAGATCCAGCTTTCCATCTGTTATCATCTCCTTCCACCTGGTGGATTCCTTGTAACATTTCTTGTAGAACAGTCTGAAGCAAATCTTTTATCTTTTTTATGTCTGAAAAAGCTTTCATTTCACTTTTGTTTTGACAGCGATTTTCACCGAGGGTAAAATTCTGGGTGACAATTTTTTCTTTCGTTATTGTAAAGATACTATTCCACTGTCTCCTGCGTGTATTGTTTCCAAGAAATCTGCAGTCATTCTCATCTTTGCAATTGTATATAATATTCTTTTTGTCCATGGGCATTTTTAACATTTTTCTAAGTGTTTTTAAATCATTTTATTTTCTTTGTATAGTTTCCTTCATTTATGTGTGTGTTTATAATTCATTGAGCTTCTTTAATTTGTAGGTTTATAGTCTTCAAGTTTAAAAATATTTTAGATGTTATTTCTTTAATATTTTGCATCTCTCAGTTTCCTTCCCAATTTTACATATATTAGGCTTCTTGAAGATGTTTCACAGCTCATTGATAACTCTGTTCCTTTTATCTATATTTTCTTTGGTTGATTATGCTTTTGGTATTCTATCTAAGAACCATTGCATAATTCAAGATCATAAAGATTAATACCTAAGTTTCCTTCTGAGAATTTTAATGTTTTTGCTTTTAACTTAGGTCTTAGATAGATTTTGAGTTAACTTTTTTTTTTGTATATGCTGTGAGGGAATAGCTCAGCTTCTTTATTTTACATGTATGTATCCAATTATCCCCAAATCATTTGCTGTTGGCATCTTTGTTGAAAATCAACTAATTATAAATGTAAGGGTTTATTTCTTGACTCTCAATTCTATTGCATTTATCCATGTGGCTATTCTCATAACAGTACCTCACTGTCTTGACTTCTGTAGTTGCATACTGAGTTTTAAATTTGGAGAGACCCTATTGGCTCAGAGGTTAAAGCGTCTGCCCGCAATGCAGGAGACCTGGGTTTGAGCCCTGTGTTGGAAAGTTCCCCTGGAGAAGGAAATGGCAACCCACTCCAGTATTCTTTCCTGGAGAATCCCAAGGACGGAGGAGCCTGGTGGGCTACAGTTCACAGGGTCACGAAGAGTTGGACACAACTGAGTGACTTCACTTCACTTCACTTAAATTTGGAAAGTTTAAATCTTTGTTCTTCATTTTCATGATTAGTCTTGCTATTCTTGGCCTTTCGAATTTCCATATGAATTTTCGAATCAGCTCATCAATTTTTGTACAGAAGTCAACCGGATTCTTATAGGAAACAAATTGAGTCTATGGAACAAATTTGGGAATACTGCAGTCTTAACAATAATAAGACTTTCAATCCAAGAATATGGGCCATCTTTCAATTTATTTAGACCTTTAGTTTCTTTAAGAAATTTGTACTTTTCTGAACATAAGTTGTACTCTTTTTTGGTTTAATTTAGGCCTAAGTATTTTATTCTGATATTACAACATGCATGACTTTGTAAATAAAAGTTTTTCTTAATTGTTGGGAGGTAGCTTATTGTTATATTTTTATTGTATATTGTATAATATTGTTATTATTGTATAATTGATTTGGTATATGTTGTGCCACAATTTTACTGAGCTTATTTGTTTTAATCTTTTTTAGTGGATTCTTTAGGATTTTCTGTATGTAACGTCATGTCATCTGATAATAGAACAATTTCACTTCTTTTTTCCTCAATCTGGTTGTTTATTTTCCTACATGATTAATGTGGCTTACACCTCCAGTACAATACTGAATAGAGGTAGCAAGAGTGGGCACCCTACTCTTGCTTCTGGTCATCAGGATAAGGCATTCAATCTTCCTTCACCATTAAGTATGATGCTGGTGCTCAGTCCCTCTGTCGTGTTCAACTCTTTGTGACTCCAAAGCATCATTTCAGTCCTGTCCGACTCTGTGTGACCCCATAGACGGCAGCCCACCAGGCTCCTCCATCCCTGGGGTTCTCCAGGCAAGAACACTGGAGTGGGTTGCCATTTCCTTCTCCAATGCATGAAAGTGAAAAGTGAAAGTGAAGTCGCTCAGTCGTGTTCGACTCTTAGCGACCCCATGGACTGCAGCCTTCCAGGCTCCTCTGTCCATGGGATTTTCCAGGCAAGAGTACTGGAGTGGGCTGCCATTGCCGTCTCCAGAACTATAGCCTACCAGGCACTTTTGTTCATGGGATTGTCGTGGCATGAATACTAGAGTGGGTTGCCCTTTCTAACTCGAGCATCTTCCCAATCCAGGGATTGAACCCGCATCTCCTGTGGTTCCTGCACTGCAAATGGATTCCTTACCACTGAGCTACCAGGGAAGCCCAAGAATGATGCTAGCTATAGGTTTTTAGATTTTTATTTTTATTAGACTGAAGAATTTCCCTTCCTTTCTAGGTGTGTTGTGTGTTTTTATCAGGAAGAGGTATTGAGTACTGTCAGATGATTTTTCTACATAGATTGAGATGATTGTATGATTTTTTCCTTTTATTTTATTAATGTAATAAAGTCACATTAATTTTTTTTTCTTATGTTGACTCACCCTCACATTCTTGAAATAAATCCCACTGAGTCATGGATGCAAAAACCTCTTAACTGGTCTGTCTTTCCCCACCTCAACTTCCCATCAAATCATCCTACTAATAGATATGTCTTTGTAAAATAGAAATCTGCTTTAGTTATTAACTTTTAATTTCTCTCTAAAACCTTTGGTGTAAAACTCAAACTCAACATTGCATTGGACACTCCTTGACCTGGCCTAGTGGGATCTCCAGGCTGACTGCATACTATTTCCTCTTCATAAGAAAATGAATTGCTTGTAATTCCTCTTATATACAATATTCACCTCCAAGTTCATGCCTCTTCACATGCTTCACCTGGAATGGTTTTCATCATCTTTGTCTAGTTAGCTCCTGATGGTATATCAGACCTGATTGCAAGTGCATACTCCTCCCTGAGGCTATTTCTCATGTTCACTCTCCCAGTAGGGTATGCTGCTGCTGCTGCTAAGTCACTTCAGTCGTGTCTAACTCTGTGCAACCCCATAGATGGCATCGCACCAGGCTCTCCTGTCCCTGGCAAGAACACTGGAGTGGGTTGCCATTTCCTTCTCCAATGCATGAAAGTGAAAAGTGAAAGTGAAGTCGTTCAGTCGTGTTCGACTCTTAGCGACCCCATGGACTGCAGCCTTCCAGGCTCCTCTCTCCATGGGATTTTCCAGGCAAGAGTACTGGAGTGGGGTGCCATTGCCTTCTCTGCCCAGTAGGGTATAGCTCCCTGTTTTAGGTAGTCCCTCAGTTTATCTAAATCATGGTATTTACTATGTCATATCAAGATGATTTCTTTATGTGTAAGGTCCTGAGGGAGGACCTTCATATTATTAAGATCATGCCTTAATAATATATATTTCTGCTGGCAACCCACTCCAGTGTTCTTGCCTGGAGAATCCCAGGGACGGCGGAGCCTGGTGGGCTGCCGTCTACGGGGTCGACCAGCGTTGGACACGACTGAAGCGACTTAGCAGCAGCAGTAGCAGTACAGGTCATGGCCATAAGATTTGTTGATGTTCAGTATCTATATGTATGTATGACAAAGGAGTTCCTATACAGTAAGAAATCAAAGCAGTCAATCCTAAAGGAAATCAATCCTTCCAATGAACATTCATTGGAAGGACCAATGCTGATGCTGAAGCCCCAGTACACTGGCCATCTGATGCAAAGAACATAACTAATTGGAAAAGATTCTGATGCTGGGAAAGATTGAAAGTTGTTGAAGGAGACGACAGGGGATGAGATGGTTGGATGGCATCACCAACTCAATGGACACGAGTTTGAGCAAACTCTGGGAGATAGTGAAGGACAGAGAAGCTTGGTTTGCTGCAGTTCATGGAGGGTCTCAAAGAGTCAGACACAACTTAGTGACTGAACAATAACAACAATACTTTAAAGAACTGCAAAATTCCCAAATACTTATCATTGATTCTATTACCTATATGGAAATTCTCTGGAGCATTTATCATAATCTTGAGTGACTGTTTGCCTGTGATATATTTAATATCAAATCTCCCCTGAAGGCAGACACCATTTCTATTTTGTTCACCTTTGTGTCCCCAGCACTTAACACAGTGCTTGTATATATTTGTAGGATGTAGAAATGAATGAATAATTGCCCCTTCTTTTGCATGAAGGAGTTATAAATCAGCCTAGGCTTTTAAAGTGGATCATACCTGATGGAAGCAAACTATTCACTTTCTGGATAACTTTTCAACTTTTCCCCTCAGGTGAGTTGGTTTTAGCAGACCTGGAGTCCTAAAATCATTTAGTTTGACATGAAATTAAAATCATCTAATTTCACACTTCATGCATTTACTCTTCCGTTAGTTTATAAAAATAACTTCAGGTCCCTGCTCCAAGCAATCTGTGTGAAATAACTCTTAGGACACAGATAGGTATAATTACTGTGGTAACCATTAGAGCCTTGTCCTTGGATATTTTGGCTTCCTTCTTGCACATGTGGTAGGATTGCGCTCTGGGCCTTGAAGCTGCCTCTGGCCAGTGATTTATGAGGGGAAGTGATGCTGGTTGTGTCTAGGAGACCGCTCTTGCTGCAGACACCCTTCCCACACTCTTTCTCCTCTGCAATGTGACTGGAAATATTCCCGAAAGTGACTGCAGTTTCTACTGGATGTCCTTGAGTAAGCGTGATATGGGACACAGACCCTTGCTGATCTGAAAGTGTGTGTTAGCAAGAAGTATCATCTGTTGCTTTATAAAATTCAGATGTGAGAGTTTTTACTGTAGCCCAGCGCAGATCAGCATGACAGGTCAAATTATCATCCTCATTTGCAGAGGAAGGAACGCAGGTAGGGAGTGGGCAACTGAATGATTTTCATCACTGCCACCACATGACAGAGGCCTGTGGGATTCCACTCAAACCACCTCCCCACAGACTCAGTCCTTTTCACCCTCTGCTTCCCTGCTTTGCCTTAACGTTACCCATCTTCTGGTTGTGACACTCTTTCTCACGCACCCAGGAACACACAGCTGTCTATATTCAAAAGGAGAAGTGGATAATAATATAAAGAACCTGTTTAATAGGGCTGAACCTTGGAGAACCATTTTTTCTCCTCTGATTGAGTACTTTGTCATTTTAATAGGACAATCATAGTTTCACAAATCATTTAGTTAGGACAATTTCTGGGATAATTACCTTGTCAGTTAAATTTTAAAATATTGAAATTAAGGTTGAAGTTTGAAAATTATTCACAGCTTTTGCTTTCTCCTTGTTATATAAAGCCACCAATAACGTCCAGAAAGACACAAATACTCTGATACTGTAAACCCGAGATCAAATGAAGTATAATCAATTTTTCATAGTTGTTTATAAGGTCCATGGAGTAAAGCATAATTCAGCTGACTACAGAGGCAGGGGGATATTATTCTTATATAAAATGACTTTAATATATTTGCTAAAGTAAATTATTCAAAAAATTAGTAAAATGATTTTTAAATGACCTTTTTTAATGCTTATAAAGTTAATACACATAAAGTGCTAATAATTAATTACTGAGGTTTTTGCATAGAAACAAAAGGCAAGAAGGGACATTAAGCTTCTGGTGTTATTTTCGCTATGGTAAAGCAGCCCTGAGCTTCCCTGGTGACCCAGCAGTAAAGAATCTATCTGCAGTACAGGAGACGTGGGACCGATCCCTGGGTCAGGAATATCTCCTGGAGAAGGAAATGGCAATCCGCTCTGGTGTTCTTGTCTGGGAAATCCCATGGACAGAGGAGCCTGGTGGGCTACAGCCCATGGGGCTGCAAAAGACTTGACATGACAGAGCAAATAAAGCAACAGCAATAAAAGCAGCACTGTTTGACTGGTCTAGGGCTTCACTGCCTTGTACAACAACCAGCCACATGTGGTTATTTAATTTCAGTAAAATGAAAAAAAAATCAGTTGTTCAGTCATACTGGCCACATTTCAAGTGAGGTTCTTGGTGGGCATGACTATCAGTATGATGTGAGCGAAGGAAGAGGTGTGTGCCAGGAAATCCAGAGGAGGGGAATTTTCGGTACTGTGTTCAGAGAAGTCATGCTTGAGATTGTTCCTGATCTGAGTCTTGACAGTTCAGTAATGAGGACGACAGGCAAATAAATGTGGGAAGGACGCTCCTATCAGAGGCAGCATCAAAAGTCGTGATATAGATTCCAGGAGTCCCCACTGTGCTTGTGAAATGAGCACCAGTGTCTTTCCACTAAGGAGCAATATGTGATGAGCTGTGAAGATCTATGGGGGCCAGGCACTGAAGGTTTTACAATGCAAATAGGCTTGTGTTTTATCCTGTAAAATAAGCAGGAAGTGTGAAGCTTTTCAATACCTGAATAACAAGGTCAGCTATGCATTTTTAGGGAGTTTACTTCACAAATGCATGGAGTATAAGCCGAGTTGTATCATTTCCTCTTTAGTAGCTAAGTCCGACTCTTGGCAATGCCCCCAGGCTCCTCTGTCCATAGGATTTCCCAGGCAAAATATTGGAGTGGGTTGCCATTTCCTTTTCCGGGGGGATCTTTCTGACTCACGGATCAAACCTGCATCTCCTGCATGGCAGACAGATTCTTTGCCACTGAGCCACCAGGGTACAGCCTTTAAAATTATGAGTCACCATATTGTACACCTGTGACATGTAATATTGTTCATCAAATACATTTCAGTTAGAAAAAAGAAAGAAAGAAATCAACAAAAGGGTTTGGCAATTTCTCATGTGTTTATTTTTGTGATTGAGACTGTTCCCCTCCATTCAAAGTTCTTGCTTAAATACCCTCGATCCTTAACCCTTCATGATTTAATCAATAACTATGCTGTTCATTGACTGTTATGTTTAAAATAGTTTCAGTAGGTACTAAATTGAAAAGAGGAAAGCAATTCTAAAGACTTTTAATCCCCAAATATTCCCCAAATATTACTCTTTTTTGTTAAAACCTCTTCTGGAAGACATTTTTAGAGCCATTAACCAGTGGTTCCATTTTATGTAAAAAAAAAAAAAAATGCTTATTGAATGCTCACTATTACTAGATGCAATTCTAGAAGCTAAGAACAAAGAAGAAATGAGCTCTGACTCTGATTAACCAGCAAGGTTGTTCTAGTATAGTTTTACCTCCTCTTCCCTTCCCTGCCCTCTTCTGGTAGATACAGAAAAGTTTTCTGAAATAGACCAAAGTCAAGTGGTTGGAGGAGACATTGCCTGTAATTAGCATCTGTAGCATTAGTCTCTTATTTAAAAAATAATGGCGAGAATAGCAGAAATAGGAATAAATAATAGTGGGTGTGAGAATTATTTTGTTGTAATTTCCTAAGAGAAATATTGTAAATATCATCCTTTGTCCAAAGGAGAATTTTTTGTACATTCCTTGTGCTTGGGAAAAGAAGGATGCTATAGTGATAATATACAGTGAGAGGAGGGAAGTGTTCTTGAATTTTAGTCTTCTGTGACATTTCCATGAGACATCACTTACTTAAAACATAAAAATTACCTGTTTATGCTTCCCCATATATATACTTCAAATATGCTAGGTTTTTTCTTTATACTATTCTTTCCATTTCTGATTATTTAAATAACTGATCACAGAAATCTTGAGTAATCTCAGACTTAAATTATGAAATTTAATTACAATTATAATTCTGGAAAATTCTCCATTCATGTTGTTTAATATAACTATAGTTCATAACAACTCACAAGAAGAAGGAACTTTTATTTTTAGAAAGTATATATTGCGGAAAGATAAAAATGTTTTCGTTTTTCAGGTTTTTCTATATTTTGTTAAGGAAAAAAATAACTAAATTGGTAAATGGGGCAAAAATAACTGATTGAACTTTCAAGCCATGATCTAAATAAAAGGTTTATTACCTACTCTCCAAGACAGTATAACTATTATTGCTATTTTGAAGCAACTTAGCAGCAGCACCAACATTACCTTTAGAAAAATGATCAGTCATAATTATGTTTTTAACCAGAAGAAAGGCCAATGATTCTTACCCACTAATGAAGAAAACCCAAAAGGTTATAATCATTATTGCCAAATAGAATATGAAATATTTGCATCTAATTTAGCAATCTTATTTCATCATTCGTGCCCCCCCCCCAAAGTCTTTCATATCCTTTTTTTGAACCAGCTTTGTCATATTGCTGGTTCCTGCTTTAATGAGTTCGTTAAATCTTTTGCTTGTATTCACTCTGCCTCTGAGAATGTGTTTGTTGTTTGTTACATTTTGAAGTTATGTTTTGACTATCTGAAAATTAAATAATGATCTAGTTATTCTATTTACCACTAAATCCATTATGATGGAACACATACCTGAGGATCCCATCTGTAAAGATGGTGCCCATAACCAACAGAATTTCTAGAAATATTTGTGGATAAGGCCAGGTTGATTTAGTCATCTGGGAAATAGAAAATGAACAGATCCTAGGCGCTGCAGAGCTCAGTTCTTTGAAAGAATATAGAAGCCCTGAAGAACCTGCCAGCCTCGGCTCTTTAAGTTTATGTTAAGACAGAGCAGACTGTCTTGGTTATCTGCTTTTGTAAACGCTGCGTGTTTGGTAAGTGGCAAATGAATGATTATATGCAAACTGATTCACCAAAATGCAAAGTAGCAGCATGTATTTATTTATATTAATAAACATAGTCAATAAACAAACATGCCCTTAGGGGAAAAAATGGAAAAACACAGTTTTAGAAAGGAAAATAAAGAATCTCTTGATGGCTGATTGGATCCTAAATATTCATTATCAGTACCTCAAGTCTTTGATTTTATGGGAACTGTTTATAACATTTCCCCAAGAATTCCAAGAAAATCGTGCCCAGAAAAGAAATCAAGTTAAAACAACTTTTAAGGTGAAGCTTTTTGTTGTTTTGTTGTCTTTCATGTCTTCCTTTCAAATCAAAGAGACTTAAAACATGACTGAATATATTAATGCTTATAAAATGTTGATTTATATTCCCTTAGTCCATCTTAAAGAGATCAGTTATCAAAAACCATCAGGGACAATGGTGTGTGTCTATAAGCAGTACTATTTAGTGTGTTGTTTATACCTTTAAGAAATATTAAAAATATATTTCTATGTAAAAGACCATTCTATAACTGAATTTAGGTATCAGCAGAGTTGTGCATTGTTGTTTGTCTTGAAAAGAACAATTCTTGTTAAGTTAAAAACACTTTAGAGTTTGTTTTTGAGGTTAAAGTGGTTGGGGGCAGAAAGGTTAAAAAGAGGAAGTTTTGGCAGCCTCAGCACTTGAGTGCATGTGAGTATAGTCTGGCAAAAAGACATTCAGGAGTGGGCCTTGTTAAAATGAAGCATTTATTTTAAAACTTAATTGAAATGAAAATATGTCTGCTTAGTGTCTGTTAAGTTCAGCTTATTGATTTCAAAGAAAATACTCCTGAAAGTTGTGTTTGTACCAAACTTGTAGTTTCATGCTGCTGCAGCTGCTGCTTAGTCACTTCAGTCATCTCCACGACATAAGGTTTAAAATGGCAAAGAAAACTGTGCATTATCCAGAATCCAATGTCTTCAAAAGTAAATGATGTTTCATTCCCTTTTGGATGTTAAGAGGCTAGTAAGGTGGTGGTGTTGGAGAGGAGACTAGATGGCCGAGGACACAAAGGCATCAAGTGAGAAACGTTTCCCCATGCTTTTGCTGTGGACAGCTTCAACCAAACATGTCAAGGAAAGCTTAACTGTGGTCTTAAAATATGAGATTGTCTGGGAAATCAGAGCCAGCTGGCATCAATTCAGAAAAAGAGGTTTTTCCACTGCATTTGAGAATACTGAAATTGCCATCATCGGTCAGTCATATAAGGGCATCAGGCAACCTACTCTAATCCTGCTTGCCAATGATGGTAAAGATCTGCCATTGCCTATGGAGCTATTCATGTTTGCATGCACACAGGAAGTATGATTGCTGGATTACAGAGCAAGGACAGCTGCTGTTGGCAAGGAAAACTCATTGTTAACACTGCATCAGCTGATTGCAGGATTAAAAGTTAAAGAGCAAAACACTGTAGGAAAAACAAAACCAATTTCATTGTATAATACCTCTGTGGGCTGTTTATGTTCACTTGCTCTCTGTTTTCAAGTTTTGGTGTTCACTCTATTAGCTCGTGTGCATGCTAAATCGCTTCAGTCCTGTCCGATTTTCTGTGACCCTATGGACTGGAACCTGCCAGGCTCCTCTGCCCATGAGATTCTCCAGGCAAGATTACTGGAAAGGATTGCCATGTTCTCCTCCAGGGGATCTTCCTGACCCAGGGATCAAACGCCCGTCTCTTACGTCTTCTGTATTGGCAGGCAGGTTCTTACCACGAGCATCACCCAGGAAGCCCTTTACTCTATTAAATAGACACCTTCAGTAAGGTATCATTCCTGAAGTGCTTTCTTAGAAGCTACCCTGTTAATTAAGAAGTTACTTAAAAGTTGTATTGTTATAAAATACTAAAGACTTTCCACTGAATATATTATCTTCATTTTTAAAAGTCATAGGGGAATAAAAGATGAGTTTCTCCTAAAATTTCAATAAAATTTTATTAAGATAATGGGAAGACTTTTTATCAAGGGTATTAAAACAAACAATGAAATGAAATGCAGCAACTAAAGTACAGAAAAGACACCAAAATGAGAAAAGATTTATAACTAAGCAACATTAACATTTAATCACTGTACAGGCATATCTTGTTTTATTGCCCTCTGCTTTACTGTGCTTGGCAGATACTGTTTTCTACAAATTGAAGGTTTATGGCAACCCTGCCACAAACAACTCTATTGGCACCATTTTTCCAACCACATTGTCTTGCTTTGTGTCTCGGTGGCTCATTTTGGTTAATTCTTGCAATATTTTAAACTTTTTCATTATATTTGTTAAGGTGATCTGTAATCAGTGATATTTGATGTTATATTGCAAAAAGATTATGACTCGCTGAAGACTCATGATGGTTAGCATTTTTTTAAGCAATAAAGTATTAATTAAGGCATGCACCTTGTTTTTAGACACAATGTTATCATACACTTCAGTTCAGTTCAATTCAGTTCAATCGCTCAGTCGTGTCTGACTCTTGGTGACCCTCCAGTTGCAGTACGCCTGTCCATCAACAACTCCCAGAGTTCACTCAAACTCACATCCATCGAGTCGGTGATGCCATCCAGCCAACTCATCCTCTGTTGTCCCCTTCTCCTCCTGCCCTCAATCCCTCCCAGCATCAGAGTCTTTTCCAATGAGTCAACTCTTCGCGTGAGGTGGCCAAAGTATTGGAGTTTCAGCTTTAGCATCATTCCTTCCAAAGAACACCCAGGACTGATCTCCTTTAGAATGGACTGGTTGGACCTCCTTGCAGTCTAAGGGACTCTCAAGAGTCTTCTCCAACACCACAGTTCAAAAGCATCAGCTCTTCGGTGCTCAGCTTTCTTCACAGTCCAACTCTCACATCCATACATGACCACTAGAAAAACCATAGCCTTGACTAGATGGATCTTTGTTGGCAAAGTAATGTCTCTGCTTTTGAATATGCTATCCAAGTTGGTCATACTTTCCTTCCAAGGAGTAAGCGTCTTTTAATTTCATGGCTGCAATCACCATCTGCAGTGATTTTGGAGCCCCCCCAAATAAAGTCTGACACTGTTTCCACTGTTTCCTCATCTATTTCCCATGAAGTGATGGGACTAGATGACACCATCTTCGTTTTCTGAATGTTGAGCTTTAAGCCAACTTTTTCACTCTCCTCTTTCACTTTCTTCATAAAGCTTTTTAGTTCCTCTTCACTTTCTGCCATAAGGGTGGTGTCATCTGCATATCTGAGGTTACTGATATTTCTCCCTGCAATCTTGATTCCAGCTTGTGGTTCTTCCAGCCCAGCATTTCTCATGATGTACTCTGCATAGAAGTTAAATAAGCAGGGTAACAATATACAGCCTTGATGTACTCCTTTTCCTATTTGGAACCAGTCTGTTGTTCCATGTCCAGTTCTGACTGTTGCTTCCTGACCTGCATACAGATTTCTCAAGAGGCAGGTTAGGTGGTCTGGTATTCCCATCTCTTTCAGAATTTTCCACACTTTATTGTGATCCACACAGTCAAAGGCTTTGGCATAGTCAATAAAGCAGAAATAGATGTTTTTCTGGAACTCTCTTGCTTTTTTGATGATCCAACGGATGTGGACAATTTGATCTCTGGTTCCTCTGGTTCCTTTTCTAAAACCAGCTTGAACATCTGGAAGTTCATGGTTCACGTATTGCTAAAGCCTGGCTTGGAGAATTTTGAGCATTACTTTACTAGCTTGTGAGATGACTGCAATTGTGCGATAGTTTGAGCATTCTTTGGCATTGCTTTTCTTTGGGATTGGAATGAAAACTGATCTTTTCCAGTCCTGTGGCCACTGCTGAGTTTTCCAAATCTGCTGGCATATAGAGGTTAGCACTTTCACAGCATCATCTTTCAGGATTTGAAATAGCTCAGCTGGAATTCTATCACCTCCACTAGCTTTGTTTGTCGTGATGCTTTCTAAGGCCCACTTGACTTCACATTCCAGGATGTCTGGCTCTAGGTGAGTGATCACATCATCATGATTATCTTGGTCTTGAAGATCTTTTTTGTACAGTTCTTCTGTGTATTCTTGCCACTTCTTATTAGTATCTTCTGCTTCTGTTAGGTCCATACCATTTCTGTCCTTTATCGAGCCCATCTTTGCATGAAATGTTCCCTTGGTATCTCTAATTTTCTTGAAGAGATCTCTAGTCTTTCCCATTCTGTTGTTTTCCTCTATTTCTTTGCATTGATCGCTGAAGAAGGCTTTCTTATCTCTTCTTGCTATTCCTTTACTTAGACTACAGTATAAAGCACAGATAAATTTTATATGCACTGGGAAACAAAAAATCATGTGACCTACT
The DNA here is from genome assembly GCF_023091745.1 of Budorcas taxicolor. Taxonomy (NCBI): domain Eukaryota; kingdom Metazoa; phylum Chordata; class Mammalia; order Artiodactyla; family Bovidae; genus Budorcas; species Budorcas taxicolor. The sequence goes on along the minus strand of NC_068923.1, from coordinate 62,246,637 downwards.
TTATGCAATATTCGCTTTATTGTGGTGGTGTGGAACCAAAACTGCAGTATCTCTGAGGCATGCCCGTGACCGTTGTGTGTAAAAATCCAGAAATATGCACCAATCTTGAACTTCTTTTATTTCTTTTATTGGTCTTGCACAGTTCTGTGTCCAAAATCAATACTAAACAAACATGAATTCATTCACTCAAAAAATCGATCACAACCACAATGAAAATTTAGTAAAAAACCCTGCATTTTACTGGGGGTATCATTAGGAATTTATTAGATGGTATGAAGAAAAACTAAGAATGTTATCCTTCCTGTGGTGTTCGTAATTAGCATAACTAAGTACGTGCTATCTTTTGAAAAGTAGGATTAAAATCAAAACTAATATTTTGAACTAATTAAACAAAATCAACATGTTGGGGGAAATTTTTATGTGGGCAGTGTTTAAATTTAGATCAAATACTGTCTTCAGGTGGGGAAGATCCCCTGGAGAAGGGAATGACTACCCACTCTAATATTCTTGCCTGAAGAATTCTATGGACAGAGGAGCCTGGAGAGCTACATTCCATAGGGTCACAAAGATCAGATACACTGAGAATCTAAAGCTTTCACTTTCAGTCAAGTGACAGTTTTTTGACTTAACCCAAATATCTGAACATCACTGAGATATAGGCAAAATATATTGGCTTGTTTAATGTATAAAGTTGCCTTTTTTCTGAATGGAATGCTTTGGAGTTCTGACTGGCGTAATAACAAGAACAGCAGTGCCACAAGAAAAACATTTCATGGAGAAAATCAAGCTTTTGGGGAACTCCACAATCACGTTCACACTCCTGACATCTGTGTCTAAACTGTCTCCTTTGCCAAATGTGACTATGAAGGTAAACAACTCCCTTCTTTTCTAAAGCCATCCTTTCCACTTGGGCATAAGATTCTACCTTCTTTCACCTACTCACCTATTAGAGAACTATTTTTTCCTCTCTCTGGTGCAGGTGAATAAAGTCCCCCCACTCCACACACACTTAGCTAAGAAACATATTCTTATTTCTCCCATCTTAAAACAAAAAGACTTTCTACTGATTTCAGTATCTCTTGTCAGTAATCACCGTTTTTTCTATTTGGTCTGATCCTTTTTACACCAAATCTCCCCAAATTGTTTCTACGCTCAGGTCTCCAAATCGCTTCCTATTTTCTTAAATTTCTTCCATCAGGCTGACACACTCACCTCTCCAAACGAAGTACTCGAGTCCATGTCACCACTGACTGGGGCCTGCTTCATGGGCACATAACCCGTGCAGCTGCTCAGGGCCTGGAGCATCATGAGTGCTCTGATGTCACCAGCCTGAAATTCTCAATTTTTAGACAAGGGGGCCCCACACGTTCAGTCTGCTCCGGGCCTCACACACGATGCCGCCTACCCTGCTGGTGCCTTTCACGTTGCTAAAACTAGTGGACAATCCTCTGTATTTATCCTACTTTACCTATTAACAGTATCACCCAGGTCAATTGCTCCTTCCTTAGTGATACATTTTTATTTTCCTTGGTTTCCAAGACACCTCAATTTTCTTTTTATCTCAAAGCCTCCTTCTTCAGTTTCTGTCACTTGTGTCTCCTTCCCCTGACTACAAATATTGGGCATATTTTCTTCTTTAATGGTTCTCTTTCTACATTATCTCAGCGGGTCTCATGATTTTAAATACTGTCTACACGCTAATGCCGCTCCAACTCCCAACTCCAGACTCATAGACCTAACAGTCCGCTAGACCTTTCCATTTGGATCTTAAATGTAGCTTGTCCTAAATTTAACTCTTTTCCTTACACCCTCCAAACCTGATCCATCAAATCTGTTCTTCTAGTGGCTCAGATAAAAAAATCTCAGCATAATTCTTGACTCTTTCTCTCACACTCTACATCCAGGCAAGCCAGTTTTGTTCTACTTCCCAAAATGATGTCTGGAATTTTAAGTGCTGTTCTGTTCCTCACATCTCTTGCAGAAATGACTCAACTAGCTTCCAACCGGTCTCCTGGCTTCTCTTCTATTATGATTTATTCCATAAATAACTTCCATGATTTATTCCAATCACAGGAGAGTCCCATTAAAACAACCCTCTTCTAAAAACACACAACTACGTCTGCACTTTGCATTAAGTCATAGTCCTCAAGGTGGCTTACCATGTCCTAAATGGTCTGATTTCCTCCCACCTCAATGTTTTTCTCTCTGAGTGAATTTCTAAATTCTGTCCCCCTACCTTACTCCTTCCCAGCCACATGGCTTCCTTGATCTTTCTCAAAATTCCCAGGAAGACTCTCTCACCCTAGTGCCTTTGTACCTGCTGTTCACTCTATCTGTCCTTCCTTTAGGTCTTGGCTCAAGGGAGTGCTCAACTGTTTAGCCTATTGAATATGACATCCATCCACTCATCTCCCTTTAATCAGCATTACTTTTTTTTCTCTAGAGCAAGGGTCCCCAACCTCTGGGATCTAATGCCTGATGATCTGAGGTGGAGCTCACGTGATAATAATAGAAATAGCATGCACAATAAATGTAATGCACTTGAATCATCCAGAAACCATTCCCCCTCCTCCCCACCTCCAGTCAGTGGAAAAACTTTCTTCCACAAAACTGGCCCCTGCTGCCAAAATGGTTGGAGACCACTGAGCTAGAGCATTTATTACCACCTAACATGTTACTTATAGTTTGTTTATTGTGTCTGTATGTTATCTCTCTCCCTCCCATAGATACAGGAATTTTGGTTTGTGTTCTTTCATTGAGATAGTCCAAATGTCTGGAATAATCCCTGGTATGTAGGAAAGGCTCAATTACTATTTGTTGAATAAATGAATGAAACCTGGGTTTATACTGCATGTCATCACCAACAAACAACAAAACAATGACAATGATATCTTCGTTACAGAAAAAAAGGCAATTATAAAAGATAAAATTATAGAAAACAAACCATCATAAGGATATTGAACTGAGCTTTGTAAACTCATTTGTGTATGTATGCTTTTTAGGATACATCAATTCATTCACTGGGTAATCTATGCTGTGTAGAAAGAAAATATCTAAGGAAATAAAAGTTCTGGAAAAAAAAATCTATGATATGATATCCATTCACTCATCTCCCTTTAATCTGCATTACTTTTTTCTCTAGAGTAGGGGTCCCCAGCCTCTGGTATCTAATGCCTGATGATCTGAGGTGAAGCTCACATGATACTAATAGAAATAACATGCACAAAAAATGTAATGCATTTGAATTATCCAGAAATCATTCCCCCTTCTCCCTGCCTCCGGTTCAAGCTTAAAGTTTACACCAACTCTAAAAACTGACTGATGGGGACTTCCCTGGAGGTCCAGTAGTTAAGATGCCACATCTCTTCTGCAGGGGGCACAGGTTCAATCCCTCACTGGTGAGGGAACTAAGACCCTACATGCTATGTGGCACCCCTCCCCCCAAAATAAGAAGAGCTGACTGATACTAAACAAGATGGGGTGGGGGGGTGGGGGGTGGTGGCAAACATTGCTTTCACGTAAGAGACAGTGCATGCTCTGAGAAAATGTCTGTTATTTACTGTTGGTTTTTGAGTTCATGAATACTCCTGGAAAATTGCTTACAGTTTAGTGCTTATGCAATTTTAACTTGGAAATGCACCTTCTATTTATGGAAATATAAAGAATTTCTATTATACTTTCTAAGAACCCTTGCTCTCCTGGTCTCTATTCCTTACCTGAAGAAAAAAGTTAATGATATTTGTTAATTATTGAACAGGATATTGGCTGAATGGGTTGTTACCTCACATAAAAATATTTTATGTAAATATAATTGACCCTTAACAGTCGGGTTTTAGGGGTGCTGACCCTCCATGCAGTTGAAAATACACATGTAATTTATAGCTGGTCCAGCATATCTGTGATCCCTTTATATCTGAGGATCTTTCTATGTATATTTCACCAACCATGGATCATATAGTACTTTGGATATTTACTATTAAAAACAAAAAAAACCCCACATATAAGAGGACCTGTGCAGCTCAAATGCATGTTGTTCAAGGGTCAACTGCACCACAACATTTATGAAAAATGAATTTCAGATGCGATATCCTGAATATATTGGAGAACAGTATTATAAACCTAACAATAAGATCACATATACAAATCACCTATTTTTACTTGAAGAAATTCTTTATTCATTAAAACGATCAACTCTATGCATCATGAAAAAGCCCCTCCCTTCCCACGCACTGTTTTCTTTCCTTTGCTAGCCCTGTTATTTTCACTCTAAAATCTGAACTGGAGAGGGAAGTAAGGACATCTTGGGCATTACTGGACGTTAACTTTAGCAACTTCAAATAGTTTGGGAGATTTTTTTCTACCAGTGTGTTTTTTTAAAAAAAGAAAAATTGTAGTTGGGGTTACAAAGATGGAAAACAGAAGTACAAAGTAATTAGCAGCATGATTAAAAAAAAAAAATAGGGCTTTTTTCTCCCCTGTGCAAATGTTTTTCATCTAAAGCAAATTTGGCTGCGGAAGAGTCAGGCAGGTGCTGCCACAGTGCTTTTGGGTTTCCCGGCAGGGATGCACTGGGACCCGAGACAAAACCCAGAGGAACCACAGCTAACCTCAGCCCTTTGCCCAATTTCTTCCCTGCCAGTTACCAGAGTTCACTATTGTTCATGCTCCAGGGGTCACATGCACTCTGCCTGTCTAGGGGTGGAATTTATTCTGAACAAGTGTTTTGTTTGGCTTGCAGTATTTAAAAAAAAAGGCTGTCACTGACGTTCAAAATCAGATTCCATAGAAAATTTCCTTTGTCCAGTTTTTCTTGAAAACTTCAACTCTGGGAAAGAAAGTCAGCTTGGCAATATTTGTAGAGCTGAGAAAAGGCTACCTTAGGTGGCTCAGTAAAGAATCTGCCTGCCAATGGAAGAGGTGTAGATTTGATCCCTGGGTCAGGAAGATCTCTTGGAGAAGGAAATGGTAATCCACTCCAATTTTATTGCCTGGAAAATCCCACAGAGGAGCCTGGCGGTTACACTCCATGGGGTTGTTAAGAGTCGGACATGACTCTGCGACTAAACAATATATTTAGTCGCTAAGGAATGTCCAACTCCATAGGGTTGTAAAGAGTTAGACATGACCAAAACAACTTAGCACACACATCACATATAGCTCTGTGGTTCCTGAAGTTCCCTCCAGCCAGTTTCACCCTTACAGGCCATTTAACTGCTCCTTTTGTGCACTGTGTTTCTGATGCGGCCAGCCCCACCGTCTGAGAGATGGAAGACCAAAAGGTAAGGGAGGGATGTCCACGCTGACTCACTCTTCTTCCCTCCCCTCAAACAAGGGTAAAGAGCTGATGGGCATATAGTTCTGCTTGAGTGGGATTCTGACAGTCCTGGGTGAGAACAGAGTGTATTTAACTTTATCTGCAAAGTTCTCCCCAGAGAAGCATCAAATGCTATATAAGGAAAAGAAATTATATTAAGTGTTTTTACTACACTTATCTAGAGAATGTTGCCTCCAGCTGTGAAACAAGTTTATTACCATTATGATCAGACCCTCAATCTGCTGTTTTCAAAGCAGGGGAGGAAAGAGAGAGCTAGAAAAAAAAAAAAAAAAGGACTTGTTAATTTGGATTCACAAAAAAATGAGAAGTAAATATTTGTGCTAGGAGGGTAGACAGTAATTAACTTGAAATTTTCAAAACAAATCTTCTGAAGCAAGGAGTTCTTTATATACTTCACATCCTGTCCTTTTTTTTTCCTTCTGGTCATAAACATATGGGTGAGTCTTCTTTGCCTACCTGGTTTTCTTCTGCCTCTCATGTCTTTCAAAATCCACCTTCAGGAAATCTCTGATTAATTTCATCTTAAGCCAACACATAAGGCATATAATACATTAATATAAATTTCTTGAGATGATTTATCAGGATCTTTATATCATATTCATGGGTATACTAAATTGTATACAAAGTTAGACTTCAAAAGCAGGGTTATTTTACATATTATAACATTATCATTATCCAGTACTCAACACTCAATACGTGATACTCAATGAATGTTTTTGAAATAAACATGATTTTTATTGTTAATCTTCCTAAAGAAACGTGTATAATTTTTTTACACAAAATCTATCAATAAGAGATTGATTGGTTAAAAGAAGAAAAAAAAAGCAAAGCAGAACAAAACAAGTTGAGAGAATCCAGGTTTTTTCAATCTTATTCTTTTTTTTTTTTAAATGGTGACTTGAATTCACCATCTCAATTCATCAGAGCCTGTCTATATGTTACAACAGTCTGAATTTCCCATTGCTACATGGATGAAAGTGAATCCATATAAACCATACCAACACCATCATGTATAACTGGTGGTAAAACTTTATTATTCAAGTTTAGATGTAACAGACATCTTTGCTGCCTGAAGATTGTTTGCATAAGAAATACACCAAGAACATGTTTGTGAGTAGAAATGAACATGCACTATGAAAACAAAATTAAATAAAACAAAAAAAAATTCCATGTGTTGTAAGAACAGAACTATTATAGCCAACATTCTAATATTCAAATCAGGACTACAAATTGAATTTTTTCTTAGCAACATGAAATCATTCCGTATGAAAGACGTTTTGTGCTGGTGAATATTGCTGTAAGTGAATTTTACATTGGCATTATTGAGATGCTTCCCATCCCCATCCCCACCCCCCAATTATTCATGTTGTCACTTTAAAGAATTTGGCATTTCTTATTGTGATATTTGCCTTGTTGGTAGCCATTAAGAAACTATGGTTTTATCAGCCTTGTAATAGTTTTGCCTCTTCATAGTCAACACAATAGGCTGCCTGATTATGGTATTTACAGGTCATCTTTAAAAAAAACGACCCCAACCTTTCCTGGCCCTTGGGAACTGAGAGTTTAAATAAGCCCCTTGGCCATGTAATAATACTTGGCACTCTCAAGGTGCCTTTCAATCAAGGATCTCAAAGTGCTTTACAAACAAGTACTACATTACCATCATTATTATTACTAATAATATTATTATTAATATATTTTTTCCATTTTACAGGTGAGGAACCTGAGGCACAAAAAGAAAAAAAGTGATTCGCTGCAGGTCATATAATGAACAAAAAACCCAGGAGTAAAAATTAGGATCCAGTTTTGGGACTCATGGGTCTTGAAGGACCATTTTCTCTGATGAAAGCTAAATGTTATTTCTGTGTAAAAGTTACTTTTGCTTTTCTCTGCTGTAGGATGGAGTGAAATTTCTAGCTCTACTTTTCCCTTCAAGAGAACATCACGTTAGGATACATTATCCAGTTTCCATGTGTGGACCAATTTGAATTTCACATTTTCTTCATCCCTGACTTGACACACTTCAACCCTAGCATCTTCCATTGGTCCTAATTACTGCAGATAACTGTGGATGCTTTCTAAATCACTGATGGTTAGCAGGAACATGTGTGTCCACTGTTGGTGAAATGCCAATGGAAAACCCACAGGAAGTGCTATGCAACGAAGCCATGGCTTCTGCCCTTGGCCAAGTCTTTCTTTGGGAAAATAACACAGCCCTTCAAAGTCCTGGTTCTTGTCTCTCTAGCTTCCTCTCATTTATAGTGGCCTGCTGATAGAATTCCACTTAGTACCTACCTTTGGTTAGCATCTTTAGTCTCATATTTGGATTTGATTTCATTCCTCTGTTTTCTCCTGTGATCTAGGACAGTCAGCAAGCTTTCACTTACTTGATCACAAAAGATGCCTTGCATTTTTTTTTTTTTTGCCATGGTTCTCAACCCAAAGACAGAAAGCTGTGAGCTCAAAGTAAACTTTAGGCAAAAAGCTGGCATACAGTGCAGAAGCTGACCGTCAGCTTCTTTACCACCGTGGGATGTTCAATCTTCCCCCTCTAGAATTATGTTCATGTTCATGAACTAAACAGGCAGGCATTTCAGAGGTCCTAAGACAGGTCACCTTTGATGTTTCGCGGCCACACAGCAGGAGGCTAGTCATTACTTTAGTAGCAGTATTGACACTCTTCAATTAATTAAGAAAAATGTATACCCTCAGGCATTTAAAAATATATACATTTAATATTTTTGGAGCTGTATTTGCATTGGATCATCATAGATTATGTGCACATGTGCAATCATAAACATAATGTGCTACCACAGGCTTCAACAAAGAGCTGTTAAAGATAATCACTTTTTCTCTTCTTCTCATTAATATTACCTTAGAAAAAAAAACCCCATGCTTGTTTTCTAAAATCTACCTTTACTAAAAGAGAACAGTTTAGAAGAAAACATCATTATCTTAAAAGTTGATTTCTTTAAAAGAACATCTCAATATGTCATGTAGTAAGAATGGGCACACTCTTTTCCTTTGAACTAGAGTTAACATATTAACCATGAGAGCTCCATCCTTTTTTCATGTACTCAGTGTAGTGTCTCTCAATCCACAATCTTCTGAGGTGGGCTGGCTCTTTAAGATTCTTCTATCCCAAACAACAATATGAATATATGGGTGAGAGATGAAGAGAGAAAGAGTGAGAAAAAGGAGAATGAGAATGCATGAACTGGTCCTGGCTTAAAGTTTGATCCAAAGCCCGATTCAGAATCTGGACACATACTTTAAAAAGATGTATGTTTTTTAAATGACATACAATTTTACCTAGCGTATAGTTTTTATCATAGGGAAAGCCTTTTCCAAGAAGAGAAATTCCTAAGTCATCTTGAAAATCCTTAAAAAAAAGATTTTAAGTATCTAAATAGCTCATTTAAAATCACAATTTAAGACAAAATAGTTCAGAGATCCTAAACCCAAATAAAAATAAAGATACCAATCAATCAATTTTGTAAAAATGTATTTTGAGAGCTAGGACAAAGGCTTTCAAAAATCAAAAAAAGGGGGTCTTTTAGTGTTTTGATAAATTTTCATTGTTTTTCATAGCCCAACCTCTTCTCCATCAAAATACGAAAAAAATAAATGAAAATAAAATAATCAATAATAAAAGGAATACAGAATAAGATCTATTGACAATGCTATCTAAGAATATTCTACCTACAGTAGACTGACCATAAATATTCCAAGAATAGTGATATGTATTTCCAATACTAACCATTACTACTTGCGTGTCTGAGGAAAAAAAAATGATGAGATAAAGAGACATATATGCCAATAAAGAACAACATACTTGTGTCTGATATACTGGAGAAACTGCTTAAATAGTAGTTTTGCCCAAAAAGCCATATCTGTACTATTGCCCAAGTTAACCAAACTTCGAGTATTTTCTAATTTGAGCAGTTCACATATCCTGGTGCTTGAGGATTGCCACAGTGCACTTTGTTTCTAGTCCTTTCACTAAGAAAATTAAATACTGTTTTGTTGTTTGGGAAATCGCCTCTTTAGATCTTTAATTGCCACCTCTCCAATCTGCCTGTACATTTTGAGATGAATTCATCAAAATTCCTAAGAAAGATAAATGACATCACTTAATTTGAATGTCAAAGCCCCTCATTTCACCTCTTTATCTCGGTTCATGTGAATTATATGAGAGCTACTTGACAGGTGAGATCAGAAAACAACCCTTTATAAGTGAAACTGAAGCAAAAGGCTTAGTCCTGATTCTTTCTCTCTTTTTCTCTCTCTCTTTTTTTTTTTTTACATGAAAACAAAAATGCAAGAATGGAAATGACAACACAGCATCAGAAAGACAGTTTGAACTTCATTCACTACAACAGTCACGAACTGGTTGAACTCTACCTGCCATCCAACTTGAAGAAACGAAGACCTGGCACTGGGAAGAAGAAACAAAACCCAAACAAAACAATACAGAGCAACTGCGAATTAATGTAAAAATGGAGTGCAAATGCGACTACAGAATGCAATAAAAACATCAGTGCTGCAGATTCCAGCAGCACTTATCAAAATAATTTCTGAAATGTTTCATCTGAAACATAGACAAAGCAATAAAAAGAGGATATATGTTTATCATTTTAAGCATAACAATGTGAGTTAAGAGCTTAAAAATTAAAAAAAAAAAAAGTACTTGGAATGAATAGTGCTACCCTTTTTTTCCTAAGTAGGCATAAAAATATTTTCATTTCCTTCTTGTTTTCAAGAACGTTCATTTGTTTCATGTTACCGTTTACAATTTTAATGCACACACACACACACACACACACACACACACACACACACACACACACACACACACAAGATATCTACCGCAATAGAAATAGTTGCTTCATTACCTTGTTTGCTACATTTGCAAATGTAAACAGCTAGGCAGAGTCAGAACTGACTCTAATGCATGATGGAATATCTTTGTTGCATACGTACACTGTAGAAAATAATTATTCAATATGTCAGGCACCATTATTTGAAATGTAATACATTAATATTTACTAGAAAAATAAGGTTTTTTTTTTCCTATTTGTTCTCCCAACTTCTTTAATGAAATAAGTTAATCTGACAGTGCATCCAGTAGCTTGTAATATCTTCTACATCTCCGTGGCAAAAAATAAACTACTGGTTGGGACAATATAATGCAAATTATTAAAGTCAGTCCTTGTACATACATCCGTGTAGCAAGCATTGAGGCTCGACTAACAGCACCTTTAACCAATTATTTAATGTTCAGTTATTTAGCCCTATTTCCCTGAGCAGTTATGCTGAGGCTTTCCCTTCATGGATAGTTTTACAAAGCCTTAAGTATTAAAAGTACTATGAAGAACATACTTCTAAGAATCCTATTTAATGCTACTTAACTAAACCTGTATAAATCTAATGGAGGAATTGATTGGTACATATACCAACTGTCAGCCTGTGGTAACGTAACCTTAGACGCTGCCTGACCACAAAGTTTGGAAATTATATTTAAACCAAAAGAAAATAAATAAATACAGCAGGTTACCTTGTGGAGAAATACCATGTGTTCTACATCAGTGAATGCCATGGTCTGAACTTTTGTATCCATCTAGTCTTTTGAACTGAGGGGATCCCTTTAGTTAGAACATGCCAAATGAGATTAGTGACCCAAAGGAAGCTTAGAAAACAAACCCAAACTGGTTCATCACATACAAGAAAGAATGATCTGGCTAAAATAAAATTACTATGTAGCACTGAGGACATTGTTTTTTAAAAATGCATATATATTTGGACAAAATGAACCTAAACCGCAAACAAGAGGACTAGTTTTGAAAGGAGTATGTGAACATCTAAAGGACAAAAATATCAGAGAGGGTGTGCATGTGTATGTACAGGCAGGGCTGGCCAAAATCATTGTGCCACCGTCTGTCACTTCTCCCGCTGCTCTCTCCCCAAGCCTAACCACAGCTCGCATTTCTAGGTCTAAATTTGAAACATGATCTATGAGAGGATTCTCGTCTAAGAGGGCGCCATTTTCCTTTCACTGCCCTGGAGATTAAATTTCTCCTCATCTGCCTAGGATTTCATGATACTTCGAAACTGAGGCAATAATTTATGGGTTTTTGAACAAATGGGCCAATGGCCAGCCCAATACTGCTTTAGGATCATAATATGTAAACCCTTCCAAATTCTAAACAGCTTTGATCTCGTTCTAAACAAACATCATAATTATAGTCTGGTGATACTTCTTATGGATGGTTTCCACAGTACACATTCACCAAGATGGTTTTGACTTACTAGGTTCTAAATCAGGACTATTAACCATCTTCCTTTTTCTTTTTTTCTCACTGAAATTTGTCTCACTTTTTAATCTTGGTAACCTACTCATCAAAAGAAAGAATAATAAAAGAAGGGAATTTCATGTTGGATAAGGCAGGCTCTATGAAGTATTTTTTTTAATAGGTCTTCATAAGACATTACAAGCTATTGAATTCCCATCAAGAAAACCTATTTCTATTTAATTGTGCTAAGTGCTAAGGTTTTACTCTTTAGGTTTTCCATTTTTTTCCACTTGTGCATTGTTCCTATGCAGGCCCCTCTGGATATGAGTTGTGAAGTCATATTTGTCCGTGCAAAGATGCTGGCATATGCTGCACTGGAAAGGTCCACTGTCACCATGGCAACTCATATGCAAAGCATACATCACTTCATCCAGAAAGACAATGCCACAGTGCACACATTTTGTTGAAAGTTCATCTTGAGTACTTCTATCAACTTTCTCTGTTTTTACTACATTCAAGGGACCTTCATTTTTTACATTTGACGGTGCCTTCGTTTTCTCCTTGGAGGCACCATTCGCAGTTGGCCCAGGTCTGGAATGCTTGATCGCCAAATCTAGAGGAATGTCATTGTCTGATCCAACAGTTGAAAAATGAGGAGGCAGATTGAAGGTGGGATAAGGCACATAGTTTTGGCAAGGATTTGGTAGGCCAGGCACGTGACTCAAGTAGTGCGGATTCCCAGGAACGGAGAGCTTATATTTACTCCAGAACCGCAGCCAATCAGCTTCACTCTGGAAGTCATTATGTACAAAGGGAAGTCCGAAAAGGGGATACTGGTACTTTTCAATAGGGCTGCCTGGTGGTGAATAATTTGGGTGCTTCGCGGGTCTCATGTACTTTTCTATGGGACTGCCTCTCTCAGAACTTCCTTTCCCTTCAGATACGGATGAACTGTTTCCTGGGTCTCCAGTACTTTCCTGAGGACTTTTTATCTGAATGTGCAAAGGTTGCATTCTTTTGTGAATATCCAGAGTTTGGCTGACCAGGACTGGCTGCTGAGCAGAATGGCTTTTAGTCAATGAACCCTGGGCTTCGTATTTACTCAGGCTGGGGAGTGGAATTTCTCTCTGGTGACCTTCAGTTAAGTGATCTTCCGACCGCCTCTCTAAGGGACTGCCGTTGACCTGCTCCTCACTGCCGGCCCTCTGCTGTTTGTTGAGCTGCTCGGCCTGAAGTGCCTCTGGGTTAAGGCGCTTTCTTGTTCTTCTCCTAATAATCTGCTCACCGTTGTTTTGTTTAATGATGTTTAAAGGCCTGGGAGTCTGCAGGGAACACACACACAATACATAAAAGGAAAACATTAAAAAATACATTAAAATGCATTAACAATTCCTCACAAATATAAACCATGTTCAAGTTCAAAGCAAAGACAGGCTTTATGTTATAGATTTACTAAATCTCCTCCTTTGGCCCTGAGCAGGATCAGAGGACAGAACCAAAGCATACTCTTTTACCCTAATTAAATCATGCCCATCTTTACAGAGAGGACTGAAAAACTTTAATCTACTTGAAAACAGCCTTTCCAAACTCAAGAGACTTCAGAATTGCATTATTTTGTGATAAAACGATATAGAAAGTTAGTTGAAGAAATGTGATTTTTCTGAAAGATTTCTCAACTTTTGAGTCATGCACCAAGAAGACGTCAACAGTAACATAGGAGATCGGTTTTGATGACAACTGTGGAAAAATGATACGAGGCTGTAGACAACTATGTCTTCCTCCCCATCCCCCAGATGCTCCCTTCCAACTCATGTACTGAATCTCTTACCCTCCAGTGTGACTGTAGCTGAAGATTAGATCTTTAGGAGGTAAATAAGGTTAAGTGAGGGCTTTCCTGGTGGCTCAGATGGTAAAGAATCTGCCTGCAATGTTGGAGACCTGAGTTCAATCCCTGAGGTGGGAAGATTCCCTGGAGAAGGGAATGGTTATCCTCCAGCATTCTTGGAGAATCCCATGGACAGAGGAGCCTGGCGGACTACAGTCCATGGGGTTGTAGAGTCGTACACAGCTGAGTGATTAACACACAAGATTAAATGCAGACATAGAGTAAAGGCAGCCTTCTACAAGCCAGGAAGAGACTCTCACCAGAACCCAACCACACTACACCCTGATCTCAGACTGCCGGCCTCTAGAACTGTGAAAATAAATGTCTGTTCTTTAAGACATCCAGTTTACGGTAGTTTGTTATGTCAAGGCCCAGATGACTAATACACACATTCTCCTAAATAACTGCAAGTGTGGATATATAATATTAAACATCAGAATATAAATAATCAAAGGCAAACTGACAGAACTGTAAGGAAACATATCAAGTGAAGTGAAAGTGAAATTGTTAGTTGCTTAGCCGTGTCCAAATCTTTCTGACCTCATGGACTGTAGTCCGCCAGGCTCCTCTGTCCATGGGATTCTCCAGGCAAGAATACTGCAGGGGGTAAGCCATTCCGTTCTCTGGGGGATCTTCCTGACCCAGGGATTGAACATGGTTCTCCTGCACTGCAGGCAGATTCTTTATGATCAGAGCCTCTAGGGAAGCCCAACAGTTGCTCAGCTGCGTGGGACTCTTTGTGACTCCACGGACTATAGCCTGCCAGGCTCCTCTGACCTTGGAATTCTTCAGGATCAAAGCCATATCCAGTGAGAGGTTTTTTTTTTTTTTTTTTTTTTTAAATAAACTCCCACTTTCATTTTTTTCCCTCTAATTATATAAGTACTTACTATTAAGGAAGATTTTACCTGTTAACAGGTGAAGCATTTGTTTTCTGTTGAAAATCTAAATTTATTTGTAGGCTTGCTTCAAATATCCTATCTGTCATTCTACTCTGTACTTAAATAGAATGCTGACTTTCACCCAGCTTAAGTATGATATGACTGGTATTTATGTACATGTTCAATAGGTGTTTATATTACATGACTAAAATCCATAGATAAGACTATAATAAAAACTTTACTTGCAGTAGGAGCTTTAACTTTGATTTATAAAATCAAGAGAATATGTTTAATAAGTGACTGCATATTTACAAATTAAAAATTTAAAGAATCTTTACATGGGCTAAAATCTGATTTTTTCTAAAAGATTACTGAAATCAGGAAATAATCCCTACATAAAATATGAACATGAACATTATGTAATTTGTGAATTACACCTGGAAATGATGCATCTTAATGCAAGAGAGTATTTTTTAAGTGTAAACAAAACACAAATCCTCTTGGAGTGTTTTTATTGTCACAAAGATATTTTGAAGGAAAAAGGAGAACGCACTTGTTATTGAACATCAAATTACTCGTTTTAGAATGAAAATGTCACGTCCCCTGGATAGTCCATGTTCATTTACTTTGTTCAGAATTTCAGATTTATAAAGATCTCATATTTCAAACATACATATTTAATCTCTATCCTTCTTTTTGAATCTAAGCATTTAATGCTGAAAATATTCCTCTAAACACTGCTTTAGGTAATTTCACAAATTTTGATATATTTTAAAACTTGTATTTAATTATAATATTTAAATTCAATTCAATATTTTAACACATAGTATATTTTAAAACAGCTACGTGATAACTTTCTAAGATAAACATGCTATTTTATATTTTGATTAAGATGACACTATTAAAACTCACTGAACACTATACATTAGATCTGTGCATTGTATTGTACATAAAGGTTATATTTATAAAAAATGTAAATATATGGAGTTGATGGGAAAACTCAAGGGAATGAAGAGTTCTGTCCTGTAGAATAGAGTAGAAGAAATATAGTGTCTGTTTTAGAGTCCTAAAGAAGACCAATATTTAAGTGACAGGTAAAGGAATTACAGCCCATAAAAGAGACATCAGAGAATTATTATGCACAAATGTATAAGAACTAAGAGCATGTAGGGCCATGGAATTCATGGAGTAGAAGTATAGGAAATTTATGATTTAAAAAACCCCTCAAAATTAAAAACATTTCTGGAGAGATGAATATTAAAATAATTGTTAAAATTTTTTTCATTTATATTGCAGTTGTTAAATTAACATAACCTGGAAGAGCAGTAGTTTAATTAATATTTGGACTTTGATTGGACAGCATTCAATTAAAATCATTAATGTCAGTACTCATTAAATGGAAGCTTATTGCTTGCTTAAATGGTGAAGGCTTAAAAAAAGTAAGGTGATGATGGTAGGAGGAGATTCCTTCTACTAGCTACATGCTAATAACTAAGGTTTTCACAGTTTACTACCAATTAGTCTTGTTGGCAGCAAGCATTTTTTAAAAGAGTGCTTCCAGTGGTCCGTTTGGGAGGACATTTTGTCTAAAACTGTATTCCCCGTAGCTGCATTCTATTCACTGGCTGGTGCTCAGAGCTGTGGTAAAATGCCAAACAAAAAGCAAAAGGCAGAAGGAAACAGATTTTTGCTTACTAAGTGCGGCATTCCTATTTTTAAAGGCAGCTTTGGTCAGCAGATAAACTTTTTTTTTATTTTTTAAGATTTTTTGGGGGGGATGTGGACCATTTTTATGGACTTTAAGACTTTATGGAATTTGTTGCAATACTGTTTCTGTTTTATGTTTTGGTTTTTTAGCTGCTGAAAGGTAGTGGGATCTTAGTTCCCTGACCAGGGAATGAATCTGTACCCCTGGCACTGGAAAGCAAAGCCTTAACCACTGGACCACCAGGGAAGTCCCTAAACTTTCTAAATCAAAAAGAAAAAAAAAAAAAATCCTTCAGGAAGTCAACTGCACATAAAGCTGGGAGATTTGTAAGTTTAAATTTTATTATAAGATTCTACCTAAAATTTGGTTAGAAATAACTGACGTAGCTCAGAGAGTCATAGAAGCTAGCCAGCCAGAGATCTTAAACCACAGAACACTTCTGCACCTTCCTCTGCTCTGCTGTGTGCTCTTCAAGCCCTCAGATGCCACTGGAAGCCCTGGAGAGAGTCACCTGGCATCTCGGTCCCAGGAAGAACCACTCTTCTGAACTGGTCCTACTTCCAGCCTAGATGACACTTGCAAATTCCAAAAGTAGACTGGAAAAGAAGCATTTTTACCCTTGCCATATATTTTATACTGAACATGGGAGAGTCTTCTTGCTTTTTTTTTTAAAATTTATGTACTTTTGAGCTTTAAAAGTTTCTCCTTTCTACCTAAATTAATGTCACTGAATTCTGATACCCACTCATTCACATATCAGTTATGTGAAGTTCCCAGAAATCAATCATTTTCCTCTTTTATATCAAAAGAAACATAATGCATTAGTAATGATCTCACATGAATCTCCCCATAACATCTAAGGCTGGTCCACCATAAATCACAAGTGCGCTCAAAGCAACTGGATTAAACTCTGCAGGGGCAGGCACCGCAAGCCAGGGAATGGTACTTATCACACCACAGCCCAGGCTGTTTTATAAAGCTTTTCCTGAAACAATCTAACAAGTTCTTACCGAGTGAAGCTTCTGGTAGAGACCACACGCATTGCATACATATCCGCCATTTGCATTCTTTCGCCAGAGAGAGGTCTTTGTGGTCAAGCAATTGGCACAAAAAACACCCGAGCCTCTGCGCCTCTGCAATGGGGAAAAAAAAATACAAGGTCAGAGGTGAGTCACATGATCAGTGGAGTTAGACCAAATCAACCCAGGAGTTTTGTCTTTAGACTAGCAACAATGACAGTATAAAACCACACTGCCCATAATGAGGTCAGGTTCAATTGTGTTTAATAGGCACCACTGATTTTCATTATAATTAACCCTACAGTGATGGATGAGGTGCGTGCAACACCAAAGGCTTTTCACAGAAACAGCTTTAACTTTTTGAACTTTGGGGTTTGTGCCTTTAATGATGGCTCCTAAATGCTGAACCCTAAAATATACCTTTTAAAAGTGTCAAAAGTCAAAAGACAGAGCATGGCAATATGTTAAATATATTTTGGAAAAATAGGAGCCCAGGCTACCTGAGCTTCAAAATATAGTCAAACTTGGAATAAGTGCAGCATGTAAACCACTTACAATTTAACCTGATGCATGTCTTTCTGGATGTCATTCATACATAAGTATTAAGACACTAACAAGACACTCAGTTCTAATTTTTCATTTGCACCTGTAAAATCTGAAAGAGAACACCCTCTATCTCCCAAATCTGAGAGGAACAGAAGAAACTTCTGCCAACTAGAAGTACAGTATTACTAATGAGAATCCTTATGAGGGGCCTGCTTAAGCCAAACAACATAGTCACATCAATGGCTATTTATTTATTTGACTCAGACTTGGAAATCACAAGCGTTTCTGAAATTTTAGTGGACTGAATTCTCTAATCACCAGATTGAAAAATAATCCAAGAATATTTAAAAGTAGATCATTAGCATTGCTTGTTCCATTCTTGCTATCAAGTAATGATTCCATTAAACTTCTCATTGAAACAAAAGTCAGGCTGTGTTCATAGGCGCAAATACTAACAGGCAGGAAATGGAACTCTGGCTGAAGAAGAAGAAGGAAAAAAAAAAAAGACAGCCTGAATTGCAACTCTGCTCTCTTTTCTCTAGGAAGCAAAGCCTTTAATGATAAAATATGCATGTTAGATAAGGAGTGGAAAAAGTCTTGCTGGAACCCAATTTTGTGATAAATTTAAAATTACAAACACTATACGTCAAAATTTCAGGGATTCATAAAATTTAGGCGATTTATTTAACTTGAGTCCATACTGTAGACGAGGGGTATCCCTGCCAAGAAAATACAATGGTTATAATTGTACTCTGATACATTTCAAATGGAAAGCTTTCTGCAGACATAATTTTGGCTTCAAGACTGGAACACTTTCTTGGCATTGAAAGGGCATTTGATTCATCGGGTGTTTCACAATGTATCACTAAAAAGACCTGGTGAGCAGCCAGTTCCCTATAGGGTAATTTTTCCATCCAGATGCAAGTGCTATCAGAGGCCCTCGTCAGCTAAACTAATTATGATCTTGCAATTGCTGATGCCTGCTCACTCTAACATTCGACATCCTCCATTAATCATCAATACAAGGAAAATGAATGAAACGTAAAGAAATGAGGACTGGTAAGCTGCATAGCCATAAAAATCTGAAATGAGAGCAATAATTTAACAAGATTGGGGGAATGTTTTTAGTGAGCACAAAGTCAAGCTAACAATTGCCCTTTTCAACCAAGAACACAATTTCATTAGTGTAGCAGGTTGTGCTACTTCAGGTGATGTAATAAAAGCTAAATTTTTCACAAAGATAATCTCTGGCTCCCCTTTTCTCCTTACTCCCCTGACCCCCCAAATCAGGACCAGGAGCGTATAATAAATTTCTCAGTCTCAAAACAAAACACTGGGTACTGGTCCTCAAAGTCCCAATAGGGACCTACTGCAAAAGGACAGACTGCTATTTCCCTCAAATCAATGAACTATTAGAGTTTGTGTTTATCAAACACTCTGGGGCCCCCTTTATCCGAGGTAAGTTGGGGAGCCTAGTTAGGTTATAATTGTGAAACTTCCCTGGGGCCATGCTGTCTTTTCCCGGAGATCTAAATAACACGTTTGGCAAATAAACACCAATTTGATCCACATAAAGGCAATGTAAATGTCCATTTGGAAACTAACCCACATATATGGCTGCGGCTCAAACCTGAATGTATAACCATTCACTGCAGCCTGCTTTTCTTTCCTTACGTCCTGGCTGCTTGACGCGGCATGCCAAAGTGGGTGTAATCCTGGTTTCAGAGAACGCTTCAACCTTGCATAATTTTGCACTTAAGTCTCTTGCAAAGAAAATGCCCTTCATTAGTTTGAGGGAAAATCCTGAAATTACAGTGCTGGTTTTACACAGGCACATCTTGCTTTAAGCAGCATTTAGGCTCCAATAGAGGCTGGTATATTTTAGGTAAACCATATCTTATTTTAAATACATCAAGACTAATTTGGATTCACTTATTTGGAGTCAGTATGGCATGGGGGTTAATAGATTTAGGAGACAGACAGCTTGCATTCAAAACATGCCTCTGTCTTGAGTTGCTGGGTACGACTTTGAGTGAATTACTTAACTTAGCAGTACTTAAATGTCCCCCTCTTTAAAGTGTGAGTTGCTGTGAGTATCAATGTGGACAAATGGACGTATAATTAAAACAATATCAGGGATGTAGAAGGCTCTCAAGTTATCGATCCATCATCGATCCATTAGGGATTAAGCTGTATTTCTTTTGTTACGAGAAAAATATTTTATTTTGTTCTTATCACCTTAATCTACTTATTTTACATTTTAGATATGCTTAAAGCATACGGTTGAGTATCAGAACGTGCATTTCATTTGTGTCATTCTTATCAACTATGAGAATGGAAAGTTGAGTCAGAGTGAAATACCTAGGTGCTCACACCTAGAATTCAATAGGAGCGGACTTGTGTGGGGGCAGAGAGTAGGAGGTAGGTGAGAAATATTTCATACATTTAGTTACCTCCCATCTAACAAATGTATCACTTTGGTAAGCACTGTAGAACCCTATGTTTGATGCACTTGGAAATTTTGGAAGCAGCAGAGTAAGTGGGAGAAGTGGGCAGTGTCCTTCGCTGTGTGACTGCAGAATGGTGGACCATGATGCATCTCTCTCAACCACATCACAGACGACAGCCTGACCCCAGCAAAAGCTGCACCATGCATAATGTCACCTAGCTGGACCGAATATGGCATTTTTTCCCACGTCACCAACATCCTTAACCCAATCAAGTGCTGAGAAAAAGTCTGTTGCCAAAGGAAGCAAAATAGAAGTCTCCCTTGCCTCACTTTTTAAAAACAAGCTTGTTAAAGAGAAAGAAAGGCATTAAAGACCTTATTTCATTCACAGTTTATCAGGCACAACAGAGTTTTAAAACAGTTTGTCTTTCTCCTTTACACTGTGTTAAAGACAGAAATCATGTCCCCTAACAGTCATCAAATAGTCTAAGTAATAAGTACCTAGGACAGTGCTGTCTGTCTTGAGTGGCTAAATATTATTAAAGTTGAAAATCATCTCTCTTGCAATAATGATTTTTATCACTAGTCATTACTCTTATTTTTGAAAATAAAGTTTTTTAAAAAAATATTTCCTAGAAATGTCTCCCATTTGGATCGACCAATTTATCTTCAGTTGGGCAGAGATGGCTAATGACATTGGAGACAAGAAAATCAAGAGAGTTAATTTTCCCAATTCTACATTCCAGGCTTTTTTTTTTTTTCCCTCTCTCTCTCTCTTTGAGAAACAGCTGAAGCCAGGTACCTGCTAAGTCCTGAATATATAAGTCAGGGCCATCTCACACGCTAGTAAAGTCATGCTCAAAATTCTCCAAGCTAGGCTTCAGCAATACGTGAACTGTGAACTTCCAGATGTTCAAGCTGGTTTTAAAAATGGCAGAGGAACCAGAGATCAAATTGCCAACATCCGCTGGATCATCGAAAAAGCAAAAGAGTTCCAGAAAAACATCTATTTCTGCTTTATTGACTATGCCAAAGCCTTTGACTGTGTGGATCACAAGAAACTGTGGAAAATTCTGAAAGAGATGGGAATACCAGACCACCTGACCTGCCTCTTGAGAAACCTGTATGCAGGTCAGGAAGCGACAGTTAGAACTGGACGTGGAACAACAGACTGGTTCCAAATAGGAAAAGGAGTACGTCCAGGCTGTTTATTGTCACCCTGCTTATTTAACTTCTATGCAGAGTACATCATGAGAAACCCTGGGCTGAAAGAAGCACAAGCTGGAATCAAGATTGCCGGGAGAAATATCAAGAACCTCAGATATGCAGATGACACCACCCTTATGGCAGATAGTGAAGAGGAATTAAAAAGCCTCTTGATGAAAGTTAAAGTGGAGAGTGAAAAAGTTGGCCTAAAGCTCAACATTCAGAAAATGAAGATCATGGCATCTGGTCCCATCACTTCATGGGAAATAGATAGGGAAACAGTGTCAGACTTTATTTTGGGGGGCTCCAAAATCACTGCAGATGGTGATTGCAGCCATGAAATTAAAAGATGCTTATTCCTTGGAAGGAAAGTTATGACCAACCTAGATAGCGTATTCAAAAGCAGAGACATTACTTTGCCAACAAAGGTGGGTCTAGTCAAGGCTATGGTTTTTCCAGTGGTCATGTATGGATGTAAGAGTTGGACTGTGAAGAAAGCTGAACGCCGAAGAATTGATGCTTTTGACTGTGGTGTTGGAGAAGACTCTTGAGAGTCCCTTGGACTGCAAGGAGATCCGACCAGTCCATTCTAAAGGAGATCAGTCCTGGGTGTTCTTTGGAAGGAATGATGCTAAAGCTGAAGCTCCAGTACTTTGGCCACCTCATGTGCAGAGCTGACTCATAGGAAAAGACTCTGATGCTGGGAGGGATTAGGGGCAGGAGGTGAAGGGGACAACAGAGGATGAGATGGCTGGATGGCATCACTGACTCGATGGATTGAGTTTGAGTGAACTCTGTGAGTTGGTGATGGACAGGGAAGCCTGAAGTCCTGCAATTAATAGGGTCACAAAGAGTCGGACATGACTGAGTGACTGAACTGAACTGAATGGAAGAATGAAGCTCTACCTCTCCTTTATGCACATCATTAGAGCCATGCATTGCTGATGGTATATGTGTATGTTTCAAATAATAAAATGGTTTCTCTTTTCCTACAAGCTGCTTTTAAGAGTTAATAATAGGGGATTCCCTGGTGATCCAGTGGTTAGGACTCTGTGCTTTCACTGCTGAGGGTGTGGGTTCAATCCCTGGCCACGGAACCAAGATACTGGAAACTGAGCGACACCCCCCCCAAAAAGGTGTTAATGATGATTTGAACCTCCATGACTTTGTGCAGGAGACATATGCACTGTCCTTTGAGAGATATGGATATAGACACTTCTGGGAGAGGAAATGATAGGAATAAGCAGTTAGTGGATAACATGAAGGTGTACCTGAAAGGCCCTCCTTTCAGGCTGAAGGAAAGCTGTCCTCTTACATATCCAAAGCTATGCATGGTCATAGCATGCTCTGCCCCTGGCCTTCTCTAAGTGCACCTTCTATTTATATGTGGTTTCAATGGAGGGCAAGACTGAAGGATTGTCAGCAGAAAACCCAAATCTACATGAAAGTCACCTCAATGGAAAATGTCTAAAGAGGAAATTCTGGGATCAACAAGGCACTGACTACATTTAACTTCAAGTTTAAATAATCTGCCCACTAACTTTTTAGGCCGAATCTGTATGGCCTGTATGTTATTTCTGCTGGCTGGTAATTTCCTATGTGAAAAAGGAAGAGTGGTGATAGGAATAGTTAGTTCATTGCAAGGAATTCTGAGGCCAGCCCCCATGATCGGCATCTCCAAGGCTTTTCAATTACTGAGAATTCTTTGGATCACTTCTTTCCTTCCCACATTTCAAATGTATTGTAACCACCATACCGATTTTCACAACAGCAAGTTAGGTGATGAATCTGGACAATCATCCATGCCAGGATTTGAAACAGAAAATGACACACCATCTTTTAATAAAAGTACATTTTAAATCCAACATATATATTTTTTTCTTTTCCCTGCTGGAGATTGCACCAAGCAGTGTAATGACTAAATAACTAACAGAAGAAACCTCTAGTCTTTAGGCTCACAGCTAACTACTGTAAGGCATCATGATCACTAAATTTTTTCAGAGTTTCTGATTCAAGTTTTGCTTTTAGGGAGCTTAAATCCTCAGTCAATTACAGATCCCTCTGTGTTAAGCGCTGACACATATTTTGGTAAACCCAGATGAGTCCTTAGAAAAGAACAAGAATGGGAAAAAGATTTTAAATTGGTTCAGCTATTTTTATAGCTTATTTTACTATTTGAAGATTAGCCAAAAGCAAACATTTTAAGGTTTTCAAATTTCATTATTAACAGAACTTATTTCATTTGATCAATAAAAAGTAAATTTGATTGAATTATTCATTCAAGTGGTTTAACATTTAGAGTCATGGAAATTCATCTCCAAGATATTAAAAGTCCCCATTGGAGAAGTTTATCTGTGCAGAAATGATCCTTTATAATAGTTTTCTATGAATAAAAACCATACTGAAACCATGTAATTATATAACAAGCCTTGATAGGCAGAGTATTTACTCACATTTTTTATGGTTTTATATCTTGGCCATTTTAAATCAAATCAACTTGAAATTTGATATATGTGCTGTTAGTCTGGATGCACCTCAAATATTTTTAACTCTTTAAACAATTCTATGTTTATTTGATTATATCAAGAATCTTTTGAGAACTTCATTTTAGGGAAATGTACAGATGGCTATGATAGAATCTTTTGGTACAACTTTGTAGTAATAAAACTTTAGTGGTAAATATAATTCAATTCCGTTTTGGGACTAATTATTAAATGTCCACCATGTGCCTGGCACTGTGCTAGAAGCTGGAGTTACAGTGAAGTATATGGCAGACATGGTCTGTAATCTCTCTGTTCACAGTAGAATCTGCTAAAAACATACCATATATACAGTCAACATGATAAAAACCGAGACTGTTGATGAATAGTGACAGTTTAATTCATGTAAATTATATGAAAACATTTCTCAAGAAACCAAAGCATCTCCCACAAATACATTTCACTTAAAGGGTGAAAGTTATCTAATAATCAGAGGGTTTACTCTCTGTGCTCCTTTATAAAAATGGATAATAGTCTAGTCGTTTCAGAAACAAGAACCTTGCTTATTGTCCCATCAGTAATAATGTCCTATCAACCACCAAAAGAGTTGATACAAACTAAATAATGTGTTCATGACAGTCTCTATAAAATTGAAATTCAATAACTATTGAATAAATGATAAGTAATATTTTAGCCATTATCACTCTTATTCACCACCAAGAGACAGAGAAAGTCACTCTCTCCCACTTACCCCCATTAAGGAATTTACTGACTATTGACTACCCACCAGCAGAGGCTAAAGAATATAAAGAACACCACACCTAAAACAACTTAAAACAGACAGTGGCTTGCAATGAACACCTAAATAAATTCACAGCCAGAATTTTATCAGAAGCACAGGCTGGCCAGTATTTTAGCAAGAGCAGGGAGACAGCTTTGCCAACAGAAAGCAATAGATATCAATAACTTGGCTGACTTTTGCTCCAAATAAAATTGTACAGAATCAGTTGAAACAGGCTGTATACCAAGTCTATGCCTGCTTTAAAACAGCCCTCTATGCCCTCAGATTTCTTGCCAGAAAACTGAAGAGACTCTACAAGGTTCAGCCAAGCATCCATATTATAATCACCTATCTCAGAGTTTGGAAACAAAACCTGTTTACCCTGCTTATTAAATTTACTTCCTCAACACATCAGAAATGCTAATGGAGACCAGTGTAAACTAAACTGACATCTTTGGCTAGAAGCAATGGAACAACTTCTGTTCCAGGACATGAGGCAATTCATATTCTAGCAATCATACATTGTACCCAGGTATGAATGTGCCCAAGACTTTTCCACTGACACGTCACCACGCTGGAGTTGCCCAATATATCAGGACATGTTAAAACAGATTAGCTCCATTTCTTCTGAGATGCAATTGGTGACTCATGGCGCGGGATTGCAGAAAATGAGAGTTCCCCGGGGAAATCCCACATTTTAAATTATTTGTATGGATTCTTCAAATCTTCTGATTTTATAAATTTATCGTACAGATAATATAAACTACTACATAGGTCTGAAGGACCCCCATCTCCATACTTAGACTTACTCCATATTTGGAAAATGAGCAAAGCAAACATGTGATGTCATACACAAATTACTTAACAGACTAGGACTAGAAAAACTCAGATCTTTGGAGTTCTAACCCCTGCTGTTTCTGTAACAATGTCCTGCCATTACAGCAATATGTATTTGGACAGCTGAAAATATAGCTGAAGATTTATATCTACACTGTCTTTTCATTCCACGTGAAAGTCACTGTTGTCGAAAGAACTGCTCAAGCCTCTTATTGCTTCTATTTCTGCCACCACAGATCCGTTTTCACCTTTCCTTCAGTTACAACAATGGTCAAGAGTGTTTCAACAGGGACTTTCTTCTACGCCAGTGCCAAAATCTGACACTGAAAAGGGAAAAAAGGGGGGCTTTTTGGAGGCACAGTTAAACAATTCTAGCACTTCTTAAGTAAATTTCAGCATGAGAATATGAGAATCAATTATATCTTAATAAAGTTATTGCAATTTTTATTTAAACAATATATTTGGCAAACATTTATTGTGGGAATTCTTCACAGTATAGAAAATAAGCACCTTGGTGATAGGGACTTTTCTAGAAAAAGCCTAAAGTTCAAAAGGTTCAGCTTCGAAGCACTTAATTTAAGAAACAAATAGAGGTATTTTATGTATTACCTAAGTAGGACTGGTTTATGATAGATAATGATGATGACATGGTCATTTTGAAAGAAAAGGAAAATAACAGATAATAATCAGTAATTCTTTTCATACTTGCTAACAGATAATAACTAGTCAATGAAGTGTTACCATCCTCAAGGAATTTACATCTATATCAATGGTTTCTAACATTCTTGGGAGTCATAAACTCTTTCAATAAAATTTATGACACTCTCCCCCGACAATAAAAAAGATATGTAAAATATTTTGCAAATAACTTCAGGCTGTTCAAAAGAATGTCCTTCATAAAATGCATCCAAAGATTTCACATGGATCTGAGTACCCATGGATTATGAGGTTAAGAACTCCTGACATAATATAATTATCTCAGTTTGGATTGAAAATGAATTACTAGGGATTGTTATCCTCTCATTTTACTGACGAGGTAACAGATTGTGAATGATTCTTTGACTTAACTAGTGTCAAAAACACATCCTAGTCTCTTAAGTCCAGGCAAAAACACATGACTTTTTCTAAAAATCATTTTTGGGACTTCCTTGGTGGTTTGGTGGTTAGGAATCTGCCTGCCCATGCAGAAGGACACCGGTTCAATCTCTGGTCTAGGAAGATTTCACATGCTGCAGGGCAACTAAGCCCCTCAACCACAACTACTGAGCCCGCACTCTGCAGCAAGAGAAGCCACCACAATGAGAAAGAAGCCTGTGCACCGCAATGAGAGAAAAGCCACAAAGCAGCAAAGACCAAGCGCAGCCATGAATAAACACCATTTTTGAATCAGCTATCTGGTAGACTCGCGTGACTACTTCTTGTCCCTTTTTGAATAATCACCATCACACATCTAATATTTACCAAGTATTTATTTTGTGTAGAATGATACACTACAGACTTAGTTTCCTTACTTGATATCCTCTAAACAAACCTAAGACACAGGAATTATTATTACCATTATTATTATCATTATGGTTATTCTATCCACTTTACAGGTGAGAAAACTAAGCCTTAGAAGCATTTTTCATATACTAAATAGTAAGATCTCTCACTTCAGAGCCACAGTTCTTAACCATGTTTCAGGTCCCATTACTAAAGAAGTGATTGGGGAATTTTTACCAAAAATATTTCACCATAGCTTAGCTTTGACGAATCCTTCTCTCTTCAAACCACCCTATAACAGCTGATTAAACTATGCAAGTTTTGAGGTACCAGAAAGAAATGACTCATCCTTGATCAGATATGGCAACGATCTGTGTTGAGGTTGAAAGATTCAGTGGAAGCCAGAGGAATGTAGCATTTGGGAGAGGGAGGGGTAGTGTGGGGAAGGCAGATGGGTGCAGTGCATGAGTTTGATACTGTTGTCTCAAAAACTAAAAACTGAAAAATATATGTGAACAAAGCCTCTGTTGAAAAGCAACAATTAGTGCACTGACTTCGTGCCTAGAAATGCCATCATGGGAAGGCAGTTGTGAACCAGGAACTCATTTGTATTCGTCATGGCTAGAGACAGGCAGGAAACACGCCACTGGGGTTTTGAGGAGTGCTGTAAACACACATGTTCAGGTACCAATGTACTAGACTTATTTTATATATTGGTATGTTCCTTGGCAGAGAGCTGTTGCAATGTGTGGAATCCTCATTATTCAAGATCAAATACTGCCAATTCTGAAAAATGAGGTCATTTTACCAAATTCCTCAGATTTGAATAATATGAAAGTATTTTAAATTATTTTCCCTTAAACATTTCCCCCATTATTAGATACAGTCTATGTCCTTGATCAGATCAGTACATGTTCTTCAGTGGCCTGTGCAGTTGACTCTGATACTTTTCATGTGTGATACAGTTTACATTTCATTATATATATAAGAGCAAAGCCTAAAATAACTCTATAAAGATGTTTTACCGGGTATTGAGTTGAGATCAGACATTAAATAGCATACAGTTTGCTCAGCAGAAAGATGGTATTTGCCACGTATTTTCACTTAACAATAGCAACAAAATGCATAGAAATACAGTTAAATATCCTGAAGTTTGAAACAGTTAAGAACTATGTTAAAAATCTGCAAATGGATCAATAAGAGACACTGATACCAAATATGCAATTTGAACTAAATAACTAAAAACTTTACTAGACCATACTGTAATACTTCTTACACCATTTCATTCTCTGTGATTTTTAAATACACGGAGGTGGGGTGGGGGCGTGGACTTAAGGGAAATAAACCTAAACTTCATTTAACTTCTGAATCTATAAATAATTCTTTTAAAATACTATCTCATTTTTTATTCAACTTTGTATTTCTTCATGACCCCAAACCAGGTATTTAAATACACTTTTCCAAGATTTAAAATAAGTGTCTAGTACATTTTGCCATTGTTCAAATGAAAGATTTGTCTTTAAATGAGGATGCTATAACTGTTACAGGTAAAATCCAACTCTGGCGGATAATTTCATTATAGAGGCTCTGGGCAGACAGGGATGTCTAAGCTGATTTTTAAAGTTTTAATGACATTATTTTAAAAAGACAACTTGGAATTATGCATTTCCTTAACAGTAATGATGTAATTTTGTAATAAGTGAAATCTTTCATGGGAAAACTGCTTCTTCCATAACTTACACGGTCAATTACACAGGAAAGTACTGTAATCGGGCTGTCCTTCTGTCGTCCCCCACTCCCCGCCCCCATGGTCAAAAAGCTCACGTACACGACTTCCTTTTCCATTACCAACTTGTCTGCAGTACCATCTGTAAAAATGAACACATACCTTGGGCTGCTCGTTTCTGCTTTTGCACGTCCATTAGTGGGACTGGCTGCAGCTGCTCAAGAAGAAAGCAAGGATTGTCTTTGCTTTTATATAGATGTATATATTCCCCCTCCAGTCCTGCCATATCAGCGTGAGGCAATACATCGTCTTGGGTAGGGAACTGTACTTAATAACCTGTGCTCTGACCCACTTCTCTGTGCAATCTGGAGTTTGTTAATCACACTGTATCACGTACCAAAGCAAGAACTACCTCATCACACCACGAACTCTCTCTCGAGACAACCCCTCAGTCATTCCTTCCAAAGGGAACAGTTAAAATCATTTCAGACTTTGACATTTCGTACAGCAAGCAGAATACCAGGAAACCAGTACTGAGGGCTGGCTGGACATCCTGAGACACAAATCTCCTAATGAGTGAGATTTTATTTCATGAGAGGGGCTCTGATATTGCAATAAAGCAACGAACTTTTGTGGGGTTTTTTTGCTTTCTATATGTTTAAAATTTATTTTTTTGTTGAAGAATAATTGCTTTACAGAATTTTGCTGTTTTCTGTCAAACCTCAACATGAATCAGCCATAGGTATACATATATCCCCTCCCTTCTGAAACTCCCTCCCATCTCCCTCCCCATCCCACCCCTCTAGGTTGATATAGAGCTCCTGTTTGACTTTCTTATATCCTCCCTCTGGTTTATATATGTATTTTTCTGTTGGCATTATTTTTTCCCTGGATTAAGGTTATTAAACTGTCTACAACCTCTGCAGAAGATGCAAATAAATTAAAGCAAGGAAGGACCCTAAATTAATTTTTTTGTCATTTACCTACAAGAAATAACATTTCTCCTTGTTGTGGAATAACAGTAATAATAATAAAAAACAAAACACCCTCAATTATTAAGCTCTTAAAAATATTTGAAAAAAAAAAAGATTCATAGAGAAGCTGAAATTTAAAAAACATAAAAGAAAAAAGAGAGATCCCCCAAATGGTTTAATTGTTTTCCACATTTATAAGTTTACCCCAAATAAATCAAAACTACTTTTCTTCATAAGAAGTAACCCGTTGTCAGTGTGTAAGCTTAACTTTTGGAACTCAGAGTGCCAATTCCACCTTAGACTTTCACATACTAAATTGTTTTAAATGGTCCAACAGCCCTGCTTCCCAGAGTTTAGGTACAGGAGAAAGAATGCTGGATTCCAGTTATTTACAAATGCATGTCACTCCTAAGGGACTGGGGACTTCTGAAGAGCTTCCCCCCCACCTCACTTTAATCTTTTGTATTATCAGTGCATTGCACATAGTTGATGTTTAATTATTGACAGTTTTACTGAATTGACCTCTATCAGAGAGGATACTGCTAATTTTAATAAACAGTCTGTTAAAATGTACGCATATATGTACATATACATACATGCTGTGATCAAAATGTTATCACTTAAAATACAGTTGTATTCATGAAATATGAATGGTGGTCATTATCACAGAAAATAGGACTCAAATTGAAAACAGTTTCAGCTTATGAGACATAAAAGAAAATTAATAAATTCTGTACCATATTTAAACAATGTATTATATGACAGCAGAGAAGAGGAATGAGCTTTGTTTATATGAGCTTCTGATCAATTTTCAGAACTAGTAGAAGTGGCATATGTTGGTGTGTATTTGTGTATACATGTATATATACACACAAAACAGATATATACATACACATACATATGTGTATATATACACACATACACAACTGAATCCATTAAAACATTTTCAGCACTAACACATGGTGAAATGTCACTAGTTGCTTTTATTTTCATTAAAGCAATATAATATTTTATAAGTGAAACTAAAGTATCAATGATGTTGTTAGACTAAAGGAAAAAAATTCCATGAGTTTTCTGGGGAGTTGAGAGTAAGTACAATTCACTACTTTGTACATAAGATTGTAGGAAAAAAAGCAGTAAGAGTACCTAAGAGAGTGTTTTCAATGTCAGCCTAATAAATATTGATTTTATTAGGTGGGAAATAAGACATCAATACTTCATGATTTACTTTTATAACTATGTTAGAGTTCTCTCAATGCATATATGCACTAAATTAACATAAATATAATTGTATGAGAGAATACATGTATCAGACACTCAGTGAGCATTAAATTCCTTTCTCTCTTAATTTCAGAAGATAATAAGTATAAATAGATATTAGATTTCAAAGCTCCTGAATAAATGAATAAGCTTTGGACATGTAAAGCTCAACCTTTGTAGCTACATATTTATGTAAATATGAGGAAAACATATACAAAGGACCTCATATTTATTTTAAGTATGAATAGTGATCCTAAAACTCTCAAATAAAGATGACTGTCCTAAAGAAGTATATAACATTAATTATACATTTAAAAAATAGAAATCTATCTCTTGCCTTCTGTCTTTTGACCGCTCTCTCTCCTTTCTTTTTCAACTGTGTTCCAAAAGACCTTAAAGGATTCATTACACAAAGCAGTGTGTGATGACTTAGTCACTTACATAAGTTTCACAAGTATGTCAAAGATACATATTTCTCAACCTAAAGTTAAACAGAAATGTGAAGAAGGAGTAAGTGGCCTTGGGAATTTTCTAGAACATAAAGAAATACACTGTCGGCTAAGGTCAAGTTCCCTTATATATATAACTCATTCTAGCTGCATGTAATTTTCTTCCTTTCATGTGGTGTGATCACTTAGATTGTATATATTATCACAAAATATGACAATGGATATTTATTTCTAGATTACATAAAGTGATTTGCTTAAATTCATATAGATCACAACCGAAAACTTTGTACAAGAAATAGTTTTGGATAAATTTATGTTCATAAACAATCATTTGGAATTTGACATTCTCTATTTCATATGTGATTAGTCGCTTCAGTCATGTCCAACTCTTTGTGACCCCATGGACTATTTTATGTATCTATATATAAAACACATATATAATATATTCACATATGTAAGTATAAATATACATGCAAATAAACTACATTTAAAGAATATATTCATATGCACATAAACATATATTTAAAATATGTATATGTGTGATTACATGAACACATTTCTTTAAAGTAAAGTGGTTTCAGGGTCATCCAGCTTAATAACTTAAAAACTTTAGGGACTGGTGGTCTTAATATTTTAAAATGTCTGCCTTTAAAACTCACAAACTTCTACTACTTTCCCAGCTAAAAAGTTTATAACAGAAAACAAGATAAAATATTTTAGATGAAAAAGTGTAATGGCAGAAATAATGAATCAATGAATGTAAGAAACCAGCAGGTAGATTTCATGAAGAATTAATCATTTATGTAAGGAATTCATGGGATTCCCAGGTGGCGCTAGTGGTAAAGAACCTGCCTGTCAATGCAGGAGCTCTAAGAGATGTGGGTTCAATCCTTGAGTTGGGAAGATCCCCTGGAGGAGGGCATGGCAACCCACTCCAATATTCTTGCCTGGAGAATCCAAGGGACAGAAAAGCCTGGTGGGCTACAGTCTATAGGGTTGCAAAGAGTCGAACATGACTAAGGTGACTTAGCATGCATGCAAAGGAATTTGTAGATATATGCTTCAAAAAGTTATGTACTTGCCAAAGGAAAAGTTAGGTGGCTAGATCTGACTTTGGTCATCCCTCTTTTTCTACCTATTTTCTAAGATTTTATTATTTTATTAATTTTATTATATATATTATACACACATGTACACAGATACTTAGAATTATACATATATGTACACTTTGTTGCCCATGTGTATATTTCTTTGGCAAAATAAGAATGGAAATAATCAGATTCTTTTAAATTCATCCCAAACGAAGGCAATAATTTAAAAATAAACACAATGGACTAACTAGTACCAGACTAAAATTCAAAGCAATGCACATTACCAAAAAGAAAAAAATAAAGGTAAAGAAAAGTGTGCCTTAAACATAAAAGTCCTAACTTTTAAGGAAGAAAATCACCATTAGCAGAGGTTTAGCTAATTAGTCAAATCTAATGCAGGGCTTTAATGTTTGTAAGTTTACAAATTTCAGAAAATGACCGAATTATTCCACTTATATCATTAACTTGACCCCTTCCAGGATTTGACCTTCCTAATAGATTTGTTTTATAAGATATGACATTTCAAACAGCTGTGCTATTCTTTCTCGAACTTGACTTTTGTTTTAAGAAAGCATGAAAATAGACTGATTTACCAAGGCAAAAGTATTGATGGTAGGGGAAAAGAGGGATCAAAAATGGAAAAATAATATGATTTCCTATCTGAGGGAGTTATTTTGAAACTTAGAGAAGAACATGAAAGTAACATTTGTGGCCTATTAAGGAAGTGATGCAGAAAGCATTTGAAAATATCACAGTGAACCGAGTTCATT
Source organism: Budorcas taxicolor (assembly GCF_023091745.1). Taxonomy (NCBI): domain Eukaryota; kingdom Metazoa; phylum Chordata; class Mammalia; order Artiodactyla; family Bovidae; genus Budorcas; species Budorcas taxicolor. Next base: position 62,213,465 of record NC_068923.1, on the reverse strand, counting down.
AATATAAGGAGGTATGGTTTTTAAAATGGAGAAACAATTCCTTTGAATGTTCTGATTTTCAAAGCTCCCACCAATAAGTGTATGCCATTATACACTCATTGTAAATGAGAATATGTTTAAAGTTGTTAGGTTAGTTCTCTGTAGTTTTTTATTTTTTAAAACTAAATATAAATCAGGATTAAGTTAGACAACCAAAGGGAAATTTTTTTTCTAAACTTTTTACCAGACAAATAATTTGTAAGCACATTGGGAATTTTAATCTATGCTAAAAATACCTCTAGACAGATAGATTTCATATAGGAACTACATAGTTTGACTTAACTGATACTGGTCTGATTCAGAATTCTCTTAATGATAAAAAGCAACACTGGATTTGTGGAAGAAATATAAAGGGACAAAACACATGTTTAACGATCATGGTTTCTACCCCTGCTCAATTCTGTATCAAGTTTCATCTTGTAGAGCTAGTTATGTTGCAGAATTATTTTCTGCCTTGGCTCCACATGGCATCGTGACTTAAAATTCAAGAAAGCACCTCAGACAAGTAACAAATTGTTGCACAGTACTAGAAGCACATATGAAAGCTATTTATAATTTCAATTACACCTTTAATACATTAATTATCTGCTTATCTGAGTGCTGCTTCTGAGAGGTTTACCACTGCCTAGTTCATTCTGGGCACAGTGTTCTTTTTACAAGAGGCAGAGGCATTTGAGGAAAAAAAAAAAAATCAGACAACTCTGTTTCCAGTGTCTCAGGGATAATTGTTACCTTTCTCCTTTTCAACTTTCAAAGAAAGCAGTGTCTATTTTGCTCAGGGCAGCTGTTTAGGCTCCTGCTGTCACAATCTTTTCAACTTGAGTAGATTTAGGATTATTTAAAAATGATTATTATATCACACCAAGCTTTCTATTGCTGTTAATAATTGAGCATGCATAATTAACGTCCACATACAGCACAATAAATAACTCAGAATACGTATATTCATACTCACTTTTGTGTGTATGTATACACATACACATATATCCTACGTGGGTGATTCTAAAAGGTTTGTTCTGAGTTAGGAAAAAAAAATTTAGACAAATCTGTAAGGGGAATGTAATATTGAAATGGCAACCCACTCCAGTATTCTTGCCTGGAGAATCCCATGGATGGAAGAGCCTGATGGGCTACAGTTCATGGGGTCACAAAGAGACGGACACAACTGAGCGACTTAACTAACTAACTAACTAACTAACTAGGATGTAATAGGGGAGTCCTGGGTGGTGCAGTGGTCAAGAGTCCACTTGCCAATGCAAGAGACGCAAGAGACAAGGGTTCAATCCCTTGATTGGGAAGATGCCCTAGAGGAAGACATGGCGACTCACTCCATTATCCTTGCCTGGAAAATCCCACAGATAGAGGAGCCTAGCGGGGCTACAGTCCATGGGGTCGCAGTGACTGAGCTGCACACATGCAAGACATAATAAAATTATTTAAAGTTTTATCTTCTTTCTGTAGTTCCGAAATTCATATTTCAAAACAAATTCTGAAAACCATATTCACTTCTAACAGAGGGGCTTTTGGAAGCTGATCCATTCTTTTACTTTATTTACTATGCAATATTCTATTGAAATGTGATTCCAGAATATTAGCAGAGAGGTTTTGCTTTAATAGTCTAACAAAGCAATTTATACCAGATTATCATAACAGACATTATATTTCATAAAAATTGTCTTTATCACAAAAGTATTATTCAAGTACATTTTTCAGCTTAAAGTTTTAGTTTAAATGACTGGACATGCTTTATTATTAGATAAATATATAATTTTTAACTTGGTGATACTGGTGCAATTTTCCATTGGAACTCTACATAAAATTTATTTTGGTTCAAGCCATAAACATTGGTTTCCTTTACCTTCCTTCTAAGTTGATTTAGATTTTCCTTAACAACCAACACACAGCCTTCTCCACCCTTGTATTTCTTTGGATGTTTATTACCTGTTGAAATCTTCTTGGCGTGGAGAAGTCACAGACAGGAAAGGAAAAAACTCACAACCTAAACGCCTGATATTTAATCAATAAAAGGATTTTCTCCTTTAGGAATTCACTTCTCTATAAACTCGGCCTCCTTTCCCCTTTTAGGAAAAGAAAGGAAAACTCCCTGCTTCGCATGAAATCAAAACTCTCAAGTCACAACAACACAGTGAGGAGCAAGAGAAACATGTTCTTATTGCCTAGTTCATTATAGATTATGCATCTCTTATTTGTAAATACTATTGCTAGTCATTTTTTATTATACAAAGATGACAAGGTCTCTGAATCTAAACTCATAATTCTACTTTCTAAGTTGCTCAGAGGTATATATGAGCTTCTTAGCTGGCTCAGTGGTAAAGAATCTCCTTGCCAATGCAGAAGCTGCAGAAGATGTGGGTTCAGTCCCTGAGTTGGGAAGATGCCCTGGAGGAGGAAATGGCAACCCACTCCAATATTCTTGCCCGGGAAATCCCATGGACAGAGGAGCTTGGCAGGTTATATTCCATGGGGTCACAAAGAGTCAGACACGACTGAACGACTGAATGCACACACATAGAGGTCATAAACATTCATTAAACCATTTCTCTCTGCAGTAGAAAAATCTACTTTTCTGGACTCAATTTCATTTCTGGAATAAGGCAAAATTTGCTCAGAGGAAAGTTGATGAATAAGATGGCAGAATCACCCAGGTAATATCAAGGGTGTTACTAAAACTTATAATGGATTCATATGGCCTGGACACTAATCAGAATCAGAACCCCACTGTCTGCAGTATGCAGGAGCAGAATTTAGGGGACCCTCTATGAGGCCACGGAGAAGGCAATGGCACCCTGCTCCAGTACTCTTGCCTGGAAAATCCATGGACAGAGGAGCCTGGTAGGCTGCAGTCCATGGGGTTGCTAAGAGTCGGGCACGACTGAGCGACTTCACTTTCACTTTTCACTTTCATGCACTGGAGAAGGAAATGGCAACCCACTCCACTGTTCTTGCCTGGAGAATCCCAGGGACGGGGGAGCCTGGTGGGCTGTCGTCTATGGGGTCGCACAGAATCAGACACTACTGAAGCCACTTAGCAGCAGCAGCAGCAGCAGCTTTGAGGCCAGGAGCCGCCTCTTCATTACTATTGACAGATGGTGGTGGTTCCCAGGGAGTGCTCAGGGAAAAGCTGGGATTCCCGCGGTATCACGGCCCCTCAGTTCTGGGGACCCTGGGCTGACACTAGTCCATCAGGATTAACATGTTCTGACTCGGTTGAACATCGTTCCCAGAAGTGTCACTTTAGTAAAAATTAGACGCAACTAGCAACATATTGGTGTGATCTCATGGCTCAAAAACTGGTGGTGATCTTTATTCTAAAGACTCACAACACTGTTTTCTCCAAAGTCAGCAAAACCTGAATAAATTGGCAGCTTCCTCAGGTGGTGGTTTTGAAAGCCTACACTCACTTGGTATAAGTTCTAGTATGTTTATTTATAAACGTCTTATTACTTTAAATTATCACCTCATGTAAGAAAAGTTCAGTGCCTTTGAAATGTTTATAATTTTGAGGGAAGGTAAGGTAAATATACATGAAGCAATTAAGGGGATGGTGCAAGAAAGGAGACACGTCTCAATCTCAAGAATTTTATGATTCCTTTGCTTCTAAGTGCTGCAACCAATGTGAACTGTGAAAAACACTCACACACAGACTCTGTCTCTCTCTGATCTTAGGAGCTCATGCAAGTAGGTGGTGGACGTGAGTAAGCTTTTAATCATTACTCATCACTGTATCTTTTAGTTTTTTTTTCAGTTGCTTGTGGCAGAAACTACAACCCAAACCAGATCAATATGAAGATAAATCTGACTCATGCAACTGAAAATACTGGGAAAAACCCTGACTTTAGGCATAGTTTAACCAGGATTCAAACACTATCATGAGAGCACAATTTGTCTCCCTCTTTGGAATATGTTTCCTCCTTGTTGACTATGGTCTTACTCATATAGACCTTGTCCTTGGTGACATCACTGTTGCACATTGAAAATTATATGCTCAACTGAATATGTGAAGGGGAAACAAGAATTATACTTTCTTGTTGGCTCAACTCAGTGTCCCCAAATAGGGGGCCTTGTTGGCCAAACTCAGGTAATGTCCCTGTCCCACTATGGCCAGGTGGAATGTATGATGGAATGCCTTGTTGTTTAGTCACTTCAGTTGTGTCTGACACTTTTGCGTCCCCATGGACTGTAAACCGCCAGGCTCCTCTGTCCATGGAATTCTCCAATCAAGAATACTGGACTGGGTTGCCAAATCTTTCTCCAGGGGAACTTCCTGACCCAGAGATCAAACTGGGATCTCCTGTATTGGCAGGGGGATTCTTTACTATTGAGCCACTAGGTAAGTCCACAAATGCCTGGATTACTTTATTAGGTCTAGGGCAGTTTCTTTAATCTGAGTTACAAATCACTTGTCTTATCAAAATGTAAATTTTTATTTAGTAGATCTGAAACAGGACCTGAGATTTGGCATTTTCAATCAACTTCCTGTCTGAGTAACATAGATCTAAGCACATACATAAATAAGCCCTCAATCTAGGGCAAAATCAGCTTCATCTGAACTAGATGAAATAAAGATGAGGGAAGTGTGGATTCTCAAAAGAAAATCAAATACTGCTCCCAGAAGTGAGGCTTAAAAATAAGTTAATATTAAAAAAGTAAAATAAGTTTCTTCTATAACACACACACACACTCGTCTGAATGTTATCAGTAGAGAAATCTTTTAGTAAGCAGAGAATTTCTACTTAAGCAGAGACAATCCTGATCTCATTTTAGGAGTCCATAGGAAATGGCAACCCACTCCAGTGTTCTTGCCTGGACAATCCCAGGGACAGGGGAGCCTGGTGGGCTGCTGTCTATGGGGTCGCACAGAGTCGGACACAACTGAAGCGACTTAGCAGCAGCAGCAGCAGCAGCAGGAGCCATTTAGTATTTTCTTTGGTGTGATTAATCCTTGAAAGGGTTCATCATTATCTACACTTCTCATGTAACTTTCTTGATAAAATCGATCCTTGCTATTTTCTATTTTTTCTACAAAAGCCACACTATGAGAAAACAGTATAATGATCACACACCACCAAAGAGTCTGTTTAGAAGAACTTGGAAAAACGTTGTTGGCATGAAAAGCAAGGATACCCAGATGACAGATGCCATGATTAACGATTTGAGATTCAATCTATGCCGTTTCCTTAGTTCACAATGAATATACAGGATATGTGTGGACAGTTCACAATAAAAGTCCTTGTGTATAGTACACCTGAGAACTCCCCTGAAGGTTTATCTGTACTTGAAAGACCGAAAGACCTTTTCAGGTATCACAATGATGACAAAGGTAGCATCAGATTGTTTTCTGAGTGTGTGTATTTACTATCCTGTGTCAAGTATCAAAAAGTATTTAATGGGTCAATAACTGATCCCATTGGCCCATATGTCAAAAAAATTGACAAAAGTGTCATCCTTTATCTGCTAGGAAGACTGAATAATTACATGGACAAGAAGAAAGACTTACCTCCTTTCATGTGAGATACCCAAATGAACTGGGGGAAAAAAATACATCTCTTCTGATAATCACTCATATTTACACTGTAAATATTAGATTAGCTATGGTGCTAGTGGTTAAGAATCTGCCTGCCAATGCAGGAGATGTAACAGATGTGGGTTCGATCCCTGGGTCAGGAAGATCCCCTGGAGGAGGGCTTGACAACCCACTCCAGTATTCTCCTCGGGAGAATCCCATGGACAGAGGAGCCCAGTGGGCAACAACCATGCACTATCAGTTTCAACTTTTGGTCTCTTTGTATCCTGAAGGAGTTGGTATACACTTCTGTTTGAATTCTGCATCACTAGATATGTCTCTAGTTTGTCTGGGTTATAATTCAGAGTTAAAGAGACCATGAGACTACTTTCTATATTCTTTCTAGGGTAAAGAATAGCTATGAGTTCTATTTTCTGCTATGAACTGAAAGTGTCTTATAATATGGCAAGTTTATTTTACAAGTGAAATATGAGTGTATTAAGGCTAAAATATTAAAATGTGGCATATTTTTTTCTACATCTAAATGAAAGCAAACTGATACCACCCAAAAAGATACTCAAAGGTCTAAAGAGCATAAAGAGTGTAAGGCTCACTTACTGCTAAAAGCATGCAAATCTAGCAGTGAGAAGTCTTCCATGCACAGGACTGCATAAGCACCAAGGCCATAAAACATACAAAAGGGAAAATCAGGGGATATTTATCTGTAGTTCATTTTCTCACTCATTAATATTTGATACCATTCATAGAATATGTACCCTGTGTCTAGCACCTTGCTGATACTATGGACACACAGCTGTAAAAGACAAGACCCACCATCTCAAGGTACTCACCATCTATTAGGGAAATCATATAAGCAAAGATCCGGTAAGTGCTCTATCTAACAAAATTATGAGAGAGCTTCTCAATAGGTTCTGATTCAGAAAAAAGTAGTAAAAGTTCCCAAATTTTGAGGGCTTCCCTAGTGGCTCAGCAGTAAAGAATCTGCCTGCCAACACAGAAGTGGGTTCGATCCTTAGGTTGGGAAGATCCCCTGGAAAAGAAAATGGCAACCCACTCCAGTATTCTTGCCGGGGAAAGCCTGTGGACAGAGAAGCCTGGTTGGGCTATAGTCCATGGGGTTGCAAAGAATCGGACTGCAAACACTAAGCAACAACAAACTTTTCTGAAGGGTCATGAATAAAATGCACGTAGAACACCTTGTATTATGCCAGTTGCATAAAAGGTGTTCAATAAATTAGTCCCCTTCTTCTCACTTTATATATTTATATAAAAGGGAGTGCAGAGAGTGTCAATAACAAATGATCTCCAAGGTCCCTCTCAGTTCCAGTAATCCATGAATAGTTCATTCTTTTCCTAGACGATCAGAAGTGACCTCACCAGCTTTGAGACTCACATTTCCTCCCTCCTTTCCCTCTTCCTGTCTTTCTTCCCCTCTCTCTCCCTTCTCCCAGCCTTCTCCTTTCTTGTTTCTTTGTTTTGTTCATTTGTCATTTTTCAGACTACTCAAGTTTCAGGCATTATACACTGGTGACCCTACAGAAAACTTTATTTCCCAATAAAAGAAACACTCCAAGATCATCTTATGGCAGTTCTTAAAAACATGATCTGATGACTGGCGTCTGATCGGTCCTAATGTAAGACATATTCATAGTAGGATGAACTCATGTTGATTTCACTCCCTTAACGGATATTTGCTGAGTACTCAGTAAAATGCACTTTCAGGTTTGTTTTTTGTGAAGGGAGGGGTCCCAATGGTCTTAACTGCCTGTGGAGATAGCATTAGATATGTTTCTTTTGCTAACATTAGACAGTCAACAAAGTGCCTGAGCTGGAGTGTAGGTGACGAGTTCCTTACTGGCTTCAGTCATCGTTTCTATAAACTAGGAATGGAACTCATCACCCAGGGGGCCTGGGGAGTAGAAGTGAGCCTTTCAGGATGGTAAGTGTTATGATTTCCATTTTCTGGCACAGCATACTGACAAGCACAGGAACCTAGGAATCTAAAGACCCACATTGTAGCCTGGTTCTACTTGGGATGATTTTTCAACTGGAACAAATTATTACTCTCTTAGAAAATTTTCACTTTTTTTTTTTTTAATTAAAAAAGAAGGTATGACATCCCATTGCCATTTTCAGGGACACTAACAAGATAAGAAAAATGAGGACACAGGAAATGGACGTGAAAGTAAAAGTCACACCACAATGTCAGGGCATTTTAAAGGCTATCAAACGGACAGAAACTGAACTTGTTAAAATGGCAAACAGAGCAGGGACATGATGGAGTCATTAGTTTTTCAACTGGCCTGTAAGTGATTTTCCGTGCTATCATCTAGGACACATTTGGTTAACTATGTCATGTCCTTCAGGTCTTCACCAAGTTTGTTTTTAAAGCAAACCGCTGGTAAAACTGAAATTCATTTTCATAATGAAAACGTTAGATTTAAAGAGCAGAGCTTTTACTCGTTAGCTACAGGGGACAGTCTGTACCCTGTTTACGTTATTATTAGCACTTTGCAGCTAACAAGCAACTTTTAAACACTCCTCTGCAACAGCTGGAAAACTAAACCTTCCAGCCGTTGGTCTCTTCTGCTGAATGTCCAGAAATGCAGTGTTATGACATGTAAGAACATCCACCCTAACTTCCTTTAAACTAAGAGAGCTCAAGACGGTAGGAAAGGACAGGAACCAACCAGAGTCCTCTCCTGACTATATACAGTGTCTCACCCTCTGATTAGAGCCCAGGGCACCCTGGCCCAGGAAGCAACAGCTGTTTTCTGTCTTTTCATTCCCTTCTCCCATTAATGTTATTTCGATTGTGTTATGGGCTGCACTTCAGATCTAAAAGGAAACATTGAGTTTTATTTGAATGTTTAAATGATTAATGACCCTCTAGTGTAGTTGTCTTCTCATAATTGCCACAGAGTAAGCTGCAATTTACTTTGAAAATCCAGACCTCTGTGTATTATAAAGAGCAAATGAGAGCTCGGATATTGACCACTATGTAGAAAACCCATTTTATTATTTTTTAAAGATCCATCCATTCCCCAGTATTCTATACAGACAAGTTCTTAAATTTTATGTCAAGTAAAAGCCCAAAATGTTTATTCTGGAAAAATCAAGTTATAGTCTCTCTGTTCACGGGTGCAAGGCTGGGTGTGTACATAGGAAGAAGACAGAAGGGGAGACAGAGGTTCAAGTCACGAGGACGGGCTATGTACATGAGGCAAGACTCTGAGTTCTTCAAAAGGAGGACAAGCTTGGTTTCATCTGAGAGCCGTGCACAGCTGCCTGCCTAAGAGGAAGGAAGTAGTTACGTGCTCCTATCATGTAATCAGGAAAAGGTGCCTGCAAGTTGTTACAGACCACGTGGGTCTTACACTCTTCTATTTTATACAGAGAAAACCCCCACATCCCAGTGAGAGTCAGAACAGCAGTCTACATCACACACATAACTCCTAAAAATATAGACGTTTACATTTGTATAATGGAAAGAGACACCATGTTTGCTTTCCAGGGTTTCAGCCCTAAGTCTTAGAATAAGTTTGCATTGGTCTCCCAGCTTTCTTTTCTTTTGGGGAAAGTACAAAGTACATTAAAGAATCAATTCTGTGGTTCGGTATGGCATATGAGGATGATGGGCAAATGGTTTCAAAACTGACATGATGAAACCACAGTGCCTGAGTTACCTACACAGTGCTGTCAGCCTGCTATGTTTCTCCTTTACGTCTTCTGGCTAAAATGTTTTCTGACTTTTGTCTTGGCCAATTTTGGGCCACACTGAATGTTAAATAAACTATTATTTAATCAAATACAGGCATATTAGTCTCACTCCTGCTGACAACTTCAATTAGAATATTTTTGCTTTGTTTAAAAAAAAAAAAACAACCCAAAAAAACCTCATGATCTTTAAACTGTTAAGACCTCGGCACAACATCTGGTAACAATTTTTGATATATCCAACCATCAAACTTCTATCTCCGTGAAGTGGTTTATCCAAGATTTGTTTTAATTAGGCCGCCTTTCTAACTTCACATGGCTTTCAAAAGGCAGAATCACTCAGATGTTTTAAGCTGTAAACTTACTGAAAGGTTCAGAGGCTGTAATTAGAGCTTCGCCAAGGTGGACTCTTTCTGTTTATTAGTTAGATAGCTAGGTTCATTCAGCTGCCTCTTAACAAGGACAGTAAATGATTTCTAATTTTAGTGCATGGGTTTTTAATTTTATCAAAGCTTAGTACTGATCTTCAACACCTTCCCTGACTTGCTAGTGTCTGTATCAAAAGCAGTTTGGGTTCAACCTTCTTCCATAGGAACCCACATTCCAAATGCATATTTCACTGGGCAGCCCAGTTCAGTTTTAAAGTCTTCCACTTAGACAAAGTCCAAGATAGAGAGCCACATCACTATGACGATATGACTGGGTAGTGCAGCCTCTACTTGAACAATGCATCTAAAAACAAACCGACTCACAGATTCATTTTAATAAAGTGTCTTCCCTCTGTCAACCAGAGCATCCTGTAAACTCCTGTTTGGAGCAAGAAGTTACATTCACCTTGGATGCTTTTTAACATCTTTGCCTCTGTATAAACCTTTGGGAGTATAAAAATCCCCACTCATTTATTTGTATCAGAGGCACAGATTAAAGGCAGAAGTAATGTGGAAACTTAAACTATTTATTTTATGAGGTAACTATTTTAAAATCCACTGGGAAAATAATGAAAAATGGCCTCATTATCCCTCTTCTTTGGTGAACCAGGCTTCATTCTACCAAAATAGGTCTCCCAACCAAGTGTGTGTGTGTGTGTGTGTGTGTGTTTTGAGGTTGATGGTAGCCTGTGGCTTTTCTCCACAAGTTTTTGATGTTATTCCCTTTGAAGCACTAACACAACTTTATAGCTTTTTATTATTATTAAACTTCTTCATAAATGCACAAGTTTCTTACCATGGTTCACAACGCCAAAGAATGGACCCACAGGATCACTAATATTTTAACTTTTCTGGGTAAAATTGTATAAAAATAACTGGAGTGAAGTTCATTATTGAGTTTACAACATGCAAGGCATGTCGATATTTGAAAACTTGGAGGACTGACTTCAAATGTCAGACTTAGATTCACCAGAATTATATAAACAATCAAATTCTCTGAGTGGATGACACAGTGTGGGCACAGCAATAAAACATTTTCACCCACTGATTTTCTGAAGAAAGAACATACATCTGATATTCTGTTTTTGTTTGCAGAAATGTGGGAGACAAGTCAGTAGGAATTTTCACCTAAAACTGCAGACTGTAGTGAGTTCTATATTTGAAAACTCTCTAACTTTTGTCCATGACAAGAAAGAGGGGGCTTCACAAACATATACATAATGTATGTAAAGATTTTAAAGGGTTTATTGTCAATTAGAGTTCTCTTTCTGATGAGCAGACAGCTCAATCTAGGCAGTGTAGCCTGTATTGTTTGCTGATGTGTTTGTGGGAGGAAGGTAGACCACACAAAATCTCATAATAGGAAAACTTCAACTAGCTATCACTATTTAAAAATTGGGTGATCTCACATAAATCCATTTTCCCCCCTAGGTTTTATTGGAACTTGTAAAGTCCAATGTTGCTAGTTTCATTCTCTCTCGTGATAAGACACAGTGGAGGTGGTTATGACTGCCTCTTTTAGAAACTGTATTTGGCACCTCCCCACAGGACCTCTGAGCCTTGGCATTTAGACAACCCGCTTAGCTCCCATAAGCACTTAATTGTGCATTGATAACTTTCAAGTCCTTTGATATTAGTTATCCCAGGCCTTTTCTGTCTGAGTTGCCTTCATAATCTGGAGTTACTGGAGCCTGCCAGCCTGGATTCACATCCTGTATCTGACCCTAGTTAGCCTGTGTGACCTCAGGTGAGTTGCTTAAACTCACTTTGATCCATTACTTCATCTGTAAAAAGGGTATAATAATGGTACCTGTCAGATTGTTTTACAGAGTAAAGGAGTTAATTCGGTGCTTAGATAATGCTGCTGCTGCTGCTGCTGCTGCTAAGTCGCTTCAGTCGTGTCCGACTCGGTGCGACCCCATAGGAGGCAGCCCACCAGGCTCCTCTCTCCCTGGGATTCTCCAGGCAAGAACACTGGAGTGGGTTGCCATTTCCCTCTCCAATGCATGAAAGTGAAAAGTGAAAATGAAGTCACTCAGTCGTGCCTGACTCTTAGCGACCCCATGGACTGCAGCCTACCAGGCTCCTCCATCCATGGGATTTTCCAGGCAAGAGTACTGGAGTGGGGCGCCATTGCCAGTACTCAATAAGTGATAGTTGTTATAACTATGATTTCAGTCTTTTTCTGTTACTCAAGGTTAGAAAGCTCATACCTCCTGTGACTGATGATCATCTAAAATGAAATCTCTCTGTAAATAAATATTGTAAATTAGATTATCTCTGACTTTAGAGTATCTCTACAACGTCTTCAAAATCTGAAATACAGATCCCCCCGTCTCCCCAAACTTTTAAAGTTCTCCATCATTCAGTGAACAATGTGACTGAGTACCCACCTCCCTTCCCCATTTGTTCTAGCTGATCTTTACCATCTAATCTTCTACAAACTCCCTCACATCCATCATTAGCTCCATCCACTTGGGATCACATGTCATTCACTTAGACTCTGTACTTGCCAGTCTTTATTTTCTCATGGAGACTGTGCCTTTTTTTTTTAATCACCCTGTTTAGTGTTCAACAAAGTACCTGCAATAGAGCAGATGCTTTACAAAGTTCTGTTAAATCCATGAATGAATGAAGAATGAAGCCAACTTAAGTTATTCTTATCCATCTTTCTAGGTCCAGCACAAAACACTTCTACCTCCTCTTTCAAGAAGAAAGATCTGTCTTTCCAACATTCTCTCATTTCATTTTGCTGGTAGTTCTAACATTTTCAAAGTATAAGTTTTCTGTGCTGCTGCTGCTGCTAAGTCGCTTCAGTCGTGTCCAACTCTGTGCGACCCCATAGACGGCAGTCCACCAGGCTCCCCCATCCCTGGGATTCTCCAGGCAAGAACACTGGAGTGGGTTACCATTTCCCTCTCCAATGCAGGAAAGTGAAAAGTGAAATTGAAGTCGCTCAGTTGTATTGTTGGTGAATATGGCTACTTCCATGAAACCATGAGCTAATAAAGGCCAGAGGACACACACTCTTGGGGGTTCATTTAAAAATGTTTTGCAAATCACTAGTGCTTATTATTCAATTAAATCATGCTTTAAAAAAATCATCTCAAAACCCAATAACTGTTCAAAGAAAATCTTTGTTTTTTGACAACTGGTTCCTCCTTTTCCTCATTATTTGTGTGACTCTATTACTTTCCTATCCACTAACAGTACCATTTCTAGATTAATTATCTGAAGACAATCTTAACACTTACCACTTCTTTTTTCATAACTTTCATCTTTTCACAAGTCAATCAATAAATTCCAAAATTACTTGTTCCACATTCTTAAGGCTCTTCACAATCTAGATTTTCTAATTAGCTTCTCCTACACTTCCTTGAGAGGCTTCCCCTAAGGCCCAGTGGTAAAGAATCCTTTTGCAATGCCCAGAGACATGGGTTCAATCCCTGGTTCAGAAGACCCCCTGGAGGAGGGCATGGCAACCCATTCTAGTATTCTTGCATGAAAATCCCATGGACAGAGGAGCCTGATGGGCTACAGTCCACGGGGTCACAAAGAGTCAGACACAATTGAAATGACTGAGCACGCATACATGCAGGCACCCTTCCTTGAACCCTCCAAGTAAACCAGTTTACTCCAAGTTTCTCACACAGATGTTGTACATTCCCAGCTCAGTGCATTTTCATGTACTGTTTTCTCCCCTCCTCTCAACCTTCTAAAACCTGCTGTAACCTTCAAAGCCCAGGCTAACAGTCCAGATTTCAAGAAGCATTCTGTGCTAAAAAGTGGTGGCTTCCAGCACTTCTTCTAAGCCAGGTAACTTGCTTTATTGCCCTTATGCTCTCATAACCAACCTTACCAGCTAAATAAACATTTTATTTTCTCTTTCTACTTAACCTTTTCTCCATTATCTCCCAACTTTCCCTTCAACAGGGAGTCCTGTTGAAACCTTCTCTACTCTCTAATCATGCACCTGAAATCACATTCCTCTTTAAGGTGGTCCAGAGATGTTGGAATTAAATTGCATCAAAATCCCTTTTTCACTTAAGGGAACAAAAACAGCCAATGAAAAATGGAGTTATTTTTCTGTATTAGACTGTGAATTCTAGGAGGTGGGAAACTGACTTTTAATTAAATGAAACAAAACTTTGTTCCGTAAAGAACTGACAAGAATTAAAAGCTCAATTTCTAAACTCAAGAAAAGGAGGTCACTGATTTAACTTATAGATAATCTTTCTTTCAAAACATGGCTGTTTCAAAAGACTAAATTTATGTAAAGAGAGATGGAGTCACCAGAGAGAAATCACTAAAATAATACATTACTGCTACACTGCCATTACAGACTTAAGAGATTTACCTATAAATGTCAATGCATAAAGCTTTTCATATAAAATGCAGCAAGTCATTAACCTCAATTTCACTCATGGATTAACTTATAAAGGATGAATATAGGATGCATATATTTATCATGATGGTTTTCCCATTAAGTAAATACTATTCTTTGTTGCAATAATTTTTCCTTTCAAACACTACTTTAAAATTTTGAATTTGGATGAAAGTGCCATAAAATGATAACTGGGCTTGCACACATGTGGATGTTGTGATGCTGGGTGTGGGTATATAAGTTGCAGTTTGTTTCACCTTTGCCAAGTATTCCTTTATAGAGTTCATTAAAAAATTTATGGATGTGTATATTGAGAATGTTTAAAACACTCAGGTAAGTGTTTCAAGCTATTGTAGAAATACTATTTACATAAAAAGCAACGTGCCGTGTATACATTACTAGTATATGTTTATTACTCGTTCCCCCTATAAGAAAATATTTTATTTACTATCAAACCAAAATAAGAAAAAAGAAAAAAAAAAGATTGCTTCCCCTAATCTGTTTTTCACCTGCACCAGCTGCTTCTAATTACCTGCTCCCACCTGCAAGACCCCACGGAATTGTATTGAGTTTGGTTCCTGTTTGAAAAACAATCAGGAAAGTGACCTGGGCCTGAGGCAAAAGGCTGCTTCAGTTCGGAGAAAGAATCTTGCATCAATTTAGTTTCCTTGTTTTTTCTCCTCTAAAATTCTTGGTTCCCTGCTGGTGGCATGGTTTCTAATCACTTATATTTTTCAGTTCCTGATGTAAGCATTCTCCCAATTTCGTTTTTATTCTGCATTCTCTCTCTATCCCTGCCTATTCGAGAATTCCCAAATGCTAGAACTAGTTTACAGACTACAATCATGAACCAGTTATGGGGATGACAAAATCTCATTCTGACGAAGCAGGATTATAGATTGGACCTTATGTAATTCCACTTTATTTTTATACTTCAACCCTTTTTAGGGCTTCCTCGGTGGCTGAGCAGTAAAGAATCTGCCTGCAATGCAGGAGACTCAGGTTTGACTTCTGGGTTGGGGATCCCCTGGAGGAGGGCATGGCAACCCACTCCAGCATTCTTACCTGGAGAATTCCATGGATACTGTAGCCTGGCAGGGCTCCATGGAGTTGCAAAGAGTAGGACACGACTGAAGTGACTGAGTACGCACGCAAATTCTTCAACCCAGTAGAATGTAGTTTATGAAGTTGTCGATTCAGTCCTCCTTTCTGCTTTCCTGCAATGTCTTCCTGTGCTTTAAGTTCAGTTTTCCTCCTGATTTTCACCCCTTAGCCTTGCCCTGTTATTTGGGATGGTAAATCTCTTGAGCTAGATTCTCAAAGTGTGGTCCATCATAGCACCAGCATCAAAATGACCCAGGATTACTTGCTGAAAAATGTGTGGTCTTTTACCCCATCCAAGACCCACTGAATCAGAACCACTAGTTATAAGGTCTATAATTCTATCTGGAATCTGTATTTTTAATGAGGTCCCCTAGTGATTCTCATACATGTTCAAGTTTGAGTCACTTCTAAGTCCTTCAGCTTTGGTCGGATTTTGCTCAAATCCAAGTTCAAGTTCTGCTACAAGTTCTTTATCAAACCTACTTAGCTACACCTTTGTCCCATACCTGCTCCTTTGTGATCATTGAAACATGAAATAAAATGGAGTTTTTCTTATTTGCTATTGAATTACTTGAAGGGATTGGAATTTCATATGTAGGAAACTTGTTTAGCAATTTGGATTATCTGCCTATATGCTGTTCTTTGCTTATTAGATTTTCCATTAATTCTACCAAACAGAAACAACTCTATCCCAAATTCTTCCTTTATGTCTATAAGAAGCTTACAGGCTGATGAACTTTTGTATGAAAAAGAGAAGTAATAAAAATTATCATAAAATATGCTAAAAGTAATATAATGTATGCCCAAGACCCAAGATGCAATGTGGGCATAAACAATTACCAATCAAACCCAGTTTGGGGTTTTATCTGATTAAGCTAACCCTTGTTTTTCTTGAGCCAATCCCCTGCAATTGTATTGAGAAGTAATTGACATACATCACTGTGTAAGTTTAAGGCACACAGCATGATGATTTGGTTTACAAATATTGTGAAATGATTACCACAAAAGGTTCCTGTAACTATCCATCATTTCATATAGATTCAAAAAAAAAAACAAAAACAGAAAAAAGAAAAAAAAATCTCCTGTGATGAAAACTCTCACTGACTCTCTTAATTTTCCTATCCATACATCAGGCAGCAGTGTTAACTATAAGCGTTCTGTTGCAAGGTAAGCATCCCTAGTTCTTACTTATAACTGGCAGTTTGTACCTTTGGACCACCCTCCTGCAATTCTCCCTTTCTCGCCTCTGATAAACCCAAGTCTCATCTCTTTTTCTATGAGTTTGTAAACTTTTAAACATTTAGCATAATCTTCAATAACTCTAGGTTTCTTCTTTTGATGTGAGAGGGTTAAAATTAGTTACACTTTAGAACTAATGTGATGCTCTTAGAAGGCCATATTTTATATATCTCAGAAGAAATGTCAATAGCACTATTCAGAAATAAATCGGCAGGTTTTTTTTGTTTTTAAGACAAGTGTTTTAACTGTTAACTTCTGTGATTAAATACTTAGAACAAATGAAACGTATGTTTGATGTCATCTGCTATGAAATCGCTATGTAGAGATCTGTCCATTAGTTTACTTTCATAATTGTTGTCAAAGTTAAAATGTATTAAACCTTTGAAAACAGAGACTAAAATGTCTCAACTTTCTAAATCACATAAAAGAGAATACATTTTATGCTTGCTTTGCAAGCCTCTGATGTCTTTTCCTTTCAAGTTCACTAAATTACTAACTTGCCATGATGACTAACATAAAAGGACCAAGCAAAATACTGTTCACTTACCAAAGAAGATATATAGATTCATAATAATAAAGCGCAATTAATTTTCATTTCTGTAAACTAAAGAACAACACTACTAGCAAGAACTATCTTAGCTATGCTCCAAATCTTTATTTTGGAAGAGTCCAAATAGAAAGCAGGTTCACAGAATTTCATTAATATATTTTATTCTTTTCTACCAACCACACTGATCATATTGCTTTAGACACTTTCATTATTCTTGTGATGTTTGAGAAATGACAAAATTAGAGAAGAGGGATCTGATAAAGATAAAGCATGGCACAAAAGCTAGATGGATAATTGCCTTCACAAATCTAGCTGGGCTCTCGTCTCTCCTAATTAGCCTCATTACCATACTTTAAGACAGACTAGCAGTCACTCAAGACCTTGTTCCTTTTTCGTCAGAACAAGCGCTGACAGCCAAATGGACAACATATGGAAAACTACCCTCTTTCCGGTTATTCTTCCATGCATAAGGCCTCTGGAAGAAAATGTAGGCCAGAGAAAGTTTCTAAAATCCATGCTGAAATGTGTGTCTCTAAATGCATCTCTTCACCACCAACATATCACAAGTTGGAGTGTTTCGGTCCTGTTGTGTGTGTGTTTTTATAGGACTGTTGATTATTTTCTGAAAGAACATAAAGTATATAAGCACCCTAGTTCTGCCAGATAGCTTCATTTTTAGGATCTCTTCAGAGTTAAACAATTATAATAAGACCTTTAGCCTTCCAATGCTAGTTTGCCCTCGACACATGGTGATAGGTCCTGAAATTCTTTCTTAAAGACCAAATGGAATGTGATCACCCTTTGAAAGTGACTTTTAAATATCGATTTAAAAAATATCAAGTAATCCTCGAGTACATATTTTTGTTGTTTCGTTGTTGTTGTTTAATCGTTAAGTCATATCCAACTCTTTGCAACCCCACAGTCTGCAGCCTGCCAGGCTTCGCTGTCCATGGGATTTCTCAGGTGAGAATACTGGAGTGGGTTGCCATTTCCTTCTCCAGGGAATCTTCCTGACCCAGGGACTGAACCTGCATCTCCTTCATTGGCAGGTGGATTCTTTACTACTAAGCCACCTGGGTAGTCATTAGAGTACAAATAATTGCCAATATTGTCTCATCTGCTGGAGGAAAACCTGCCATGGAATAGAATTTATATATAAAAGAAGAGAACATCTGGTGATAGGATGAGGTTCACATATATTATCATGGTTATTTCTGATTTACTTTTTATAAAATTAATTTTGGTAAGCTTTTAAAAGTATGTTCAATATACCATAATATCGAAAAAGGTTACCAATTACATTAGTCATAATACTTATGATGTTATTCATTTCCCCTATTTTTAAAAAAACCAAAATGTTTCAGCTACTTTATTTTGAATTATTTAACTATGAAATACTTCTATAGATCCTTTTGAGGCCCATTCGTTTATATAATCACAGGTATTATGCTTTTTCCTGATCGCTTTTCCAGTGCTCTGAAGATTTTTTGCTAGATTTAATTTTGCTTTTGTACTACAAAACTTATGATGCAATCTCAGTGGCAACAAAATCGGGAAAATGGATTTTCTTCACTTTGCAGTTTGGGGAAACTAACAGTCCAGTCAGCGTGACTGCAAAATACCCTGAAGGCCAATATTTACTAAGCATGGCACACACACATGAGCCTTGTTAAAAATCCACAACAAATCTCTCATTGCAAACAAATCCAAAGGCTTCAGAGCTTCTGCAACTGTCTGAGTAATGTTGATTCTGACAGCAGAAAGCTGCATTCTTACCATTTCAGCAGCCAGCTCCAGGTCTGCTGGCCCCCTACCAAGATTTCATGATTTCTCATCTGTATTCTTTGCCACATATCCCTTTTGTAACAGGCTACCAGAGATTAAGAGCATCAATATTAAGGTGAGCTTTCCTTATCTGCCTACTTAATATTCAAAGGAGACCGGTAAACACCAGCAAGTTGTTTCACTTGATCATTCCAATAAAGGCATACATAATTAATGCTGCGTTCCCATCAGACTGTTGGAAGAAAAATAACGGTCAAAGCAACAGTCCCAAATAACAGGAAATACTTTGAACTTCACACATAATACTATAAAATGCATGTTGTCTTCACTCGGAGATGCCAAAGTAATATGTGATTAAAAAAAAAAAATACACACACACACAACACTTGGAAGAGGAAAAAAGAGGAAATTTCTTGTGTGAAAAAAACAAGTCTATGGGAATGTAATGGACTATTATCGACAAGCATATCTAGCTCTGAGCCACTAGCCTGTGTGTAATGGAGAATTCTGAGAAGTACGGGTCCAAAGTTTTGTTACCAAAATCTGATTGTACATTGAGTGAGTTATTTCTGAAATTCATTTCTTGCACCCACCTATGCAGCCTGGGAAACATCTGTTCTGATCGTGCTGTGGAGCCAGAAACTGAATTCCAAACCCGATGTGATTAGATGATTGGTATTTAGAATCCTTCTAGGTCTGCAGGAGCTGCTGTGAACGGCACAGGCCTTGCTGACCATCTTAAATGCTTTGAACATGCTTTTCATTCTTCACGCTATTTAACTTTCAACTGCCTTACATTCCATGTCCAAAAATTAGATAATACAATTAAGCGCCAATGATTTTGTGAGGACCGAGTCCACAGAAATCACTAGCTAATGCTCTCTTTTGAAAACAACTTTTAACCTTGAACTTGAAAGTCACAGTACGCATGTTGCTCTTTTCTACCTTTCCGTTTTATAAGTTTAGAATCTGGCTGCCTGGAAAATCTGTGTCAGGAACATGTTTTCTTCTCTGGAGTTATGAACTGTAACTCACGTGTCACCCATGCATCCTCAACACCCATTACACATGAAAAAATCAGAGTAGGGAAAAGTGGTTCTGCTCACATGTGTCTCATTCTTGCCTCCTCCGCAAGAAAAATAAATTAACAGCAGAGCCTTGGGACAGTTTTCTAGTATTCACACCTTACAAAAATTTCATGGATCCATAACACATCCTTTGGGGAACACAGTAAGTTATATACGTTCAAGACCATTATGGAAACCCAGCAAACAACAGAGATCGTAATCAGAACTTGGATGGCACATTGCAGATGAAATTTTTCCTACTACCCTTGAAAGTGTGGTGTGTTTGAACATAGAGGATGTCCAGCACCCAGCAAATTCCTCCTCTAGCCTATTTTTTTCATATATTCACTTTTAATTTTATTTATTAGGATTACATGATGTAACACAATTATGGAAGGAAGTTAAAAACTGCATATTGATGTTAACTGATATATTTATATGTGCAGAGCTCTATTAAGGTCAGTGATGCTCTCCAGGTAAACGTCTGGCATGCCATTAACTCACAGAGGGATCTGAACCACTTCTGAAGGGTATCCAAGCTAAATCCAGTTGCATGCACACTTAAACGTACTCCTGTTTCCCTATTCACCTCTCATTCATTCAAAATTCATTCCTTTTTTTAAAATTGGTGCCTTATGTGTACCAGACATTGTACTAAGTGCGTCGTTTTGCATTTTAAGTGACAAACGGGGATAAAAGGAGAAAAAAATGACCTATCTCATGCACGGATACCACACGTCAAACAAGAATGGGACTGATGAACACATGAAAGGAACAGACAGCAAAAATGCAACCACTTTGGCCAATAAACTCTGGGTCACTTAAGGGAAGCCCCTCCAGAGTTACTGCTTCCTGATTGATGTAATCCTAACCACAGCCTGTGGTCCAAAAATTGCCAATCAATCATGTATACATTACAGGGAAAATCGGGTTAACATGTCTTCATGCTGTTGCTTCGGTGACGTTCTGTTCCACCCTGGCAGAAGACACCCTGTGCAGAAAATCAGCCGGGTGGTTGTACCATTCGTTTGTTTGCACCTCACCATTTTGTTATGATGTATATAGGCAATGAGCCTCATGCGGCCTTCCTAATCTGAAAATGAGCCAAGAGAAAGAACGTGCTCAGAAGTGTTGAAAGAAAGACCCATTCTGTGCCCAGGGAACTGCATCTAATACAGGAAATGAACACAAGTTTGCTGTAAGCTGTCCAGCTTCTGAATCAGCTGTTCCTCGCTCAGCATCCTCCTCCCTCCCCCACTCCCACCTCGAAAACCCAGAGCTAAAAGCCAATATTAAAGTCCTGAAAAATGTGTGTCCCCCCCCACCCCCACCCCCCACTTCTCCCGTGTTCTCTCAAAGCTGTGTAAATCTAACTTGAATAGTAAGCGGCTTTATTTTAACAAGTGTGAGTTATCGGAGTTCGCCTATCAAATTAAACCCAATGAATTCTGGACTTGTTTTAAATTTCAAGCCAGAGGCCCTAACTCCCTGCATTTCACTTGGCGGCGGGCCAGACTCAGTAATAAAGTGCTAAGCAGAAGACAGGAAATACTAGAGAAGTCGAACAATGTTATGACAATGTTTATAACTTCTACAGTCAGGCCTGGGCGCACATCTGCACAGCATCAGACTCTGGTCAGACCCGCAGAGAGGAAACCATTCCTTAGCTGGCAGTGTTTCTCTCCAGCCAGATGTTATCACTTTACTGGTATCTTTTCACCAAACACACACAATATATATTATATATTTACATTTCTGAGAAGGAAATAGGGGAGAGGGGTTGTCTCTTGTTTGGAAGAAATGGTAACTCAAATGAATTCAGTCCCATAATTGATTTATTCTGACAGATCTAAGACAGTTCACAGACAATGGCATCTTTCCTTTGATGTGATAACATTCAAACTGCTTTTCAGTATGGGGTGGGGGTGTAGGGGGAAGCTATGTTTGATGCCACAGGCTGAAATACAAAGAAACTTCCAAGTCCCGTGGCCCTGGCAAGCTTGGAGAAGGCTCAGATGCTTAGAAAATTAGGCAGTCACCTGACAAGTATTTATATAAATGAGACGATATTAGTGGCATTTCCTTGAGCACAGATGTAATGTAAGAATTTATCATTTTGGTTGAAACGGAGGAAACTAATGTCTCTTTTACCTAAATCATTTCAAGAGCCTGACATATAAAATGTCGTATCACCATTAATAACGCTCTAGATATATCAGTACGGAAACAGTTTTAACAAACCTAGGTAAAAAAATAAAAAAATTAAAAAAAAAAACAAAAAACAAACCTAGGCTAACAGAAAACAAAACAAACAAAACCAAAAAATCTCAGTGGATGTTTGGAAAAGAGTATTAGCCATCATTAGAGTTTTACATGTCCTTTATCCCTCATTTCTAAACCTAAAGTTGGATGCAGTCACATCGGTTCAGCGTTCACTGGCAAAACACAAAAACAAAATAAAAAAAAATCCCCTCGATGATTTTGGATCTGTTTCTCAATTTTGCTAATAAGAATATCTGTGTGTGTGTGTGTGTGTGTGTGTGTGCACACGCACATGTGTGCATGCACCACCCCCCTGCTCCGTGTAGATATTTCAGTGAGCCTGTTCCACACCTGCCTTCAGACAATTCATCGCGTGTCATCACGTGTCTTAGATAAAGCTGAAAGCTAGTTCAAGACGTGAAACCCATTTGTGGGCTTGGCACCCTGGGAAAGCCACATCAGCTCTATCAACAGCAACTACTAAAGACACATTAAAATGAACTTGGTTTTCAAAACACCTGCACAGAGCCATGTAGCTACTGCAGTGTCAGCTATAAAAGACTGCCAATCTCTAAAGTACCCAAACTATAAACAGGCAATTGATTTGGATAAATTTGACTACATAATACCTATGAACTGCTGTTTGCACTGAGATAATTTTTATTGCAGAGTATATACATTTGGCTCTTTACCCAAGTTAATTCTTTTTCTGAGTAAGAGAAATCTCTACTTGCAAGGGAATTTACTCACTTGGTCATCCATTCTGAGTTAAGCTGAAACAGGGTGTCTAGTCTGGTCATTCCCAAACTCCTCTATTTATTAGTGTCACCTTGGTTACTATTAAAATGTGAATAAATCCCTAGGCTTCAGCCTATGATAGGACTTCTAAGATGGTACTCTGTAATCTTTGGATATTGGGGTCTACTTACTTTTTTTTTTTAATTAAAAAGATTTATTTAAAAATAAAGTTTAGAAGTAATGTTAAAATATAAAATATTCAAATACATAAATGTATAAAGTTGAAAGTGTCATGTAATCTACACTGTTCATAAAAGCCATTAATAGACTTTTCTATGCATTATGAAGCCTCTCCATCTTGTACAATTTTGCACCGTGTGTGAACTTACACTGGACTAAGATGTACCACACAGTGTGTCTGTATGACTGATTGGTGTCTCCTGTATTGTCTACTCAATATTTGAATATCACCTTGGATACAGTAATTCAAATTGGCTGGCTTAAAAACATTCAAATAGTCTTCTAGTAATGTTTTTAATTATTCTACTTGTACTACTGTACTTCCATGCTATGACTGTTTGTCTTTTAAGTTTTTCAAGGTTTTTGGCTTTTATGCAAAGTAAGCTCCACTGTGTATAAGTTGTTTTGACATTTAATTCCACAAGAGGATTCTAACCACCAGTTCTTTCATCAGCATTCACACTACTGCAGTGATAGAATGCTCTATTACTTAATATTTTTTCCAGAGCCCAAGACACTGATGCTTGATTAATCTCAATCTGATGTAGTCAACAGTGATATTATTATCACTATGCTTTGATGGATTGGATTATTTGTAAATCCTGTAGCACTCCTCATTAACTAACTCTATGAGGTGGAAGCTGGCTAAGTTCAATTTTATTGTATCATTCTCATGAAATTCACATAATTATCTTAAAATATAGAATGTTTGCAAAGAAAAGAATTCTATACAACAGAATGAAAGAACATTAGAAGATTCTTCTCTCCAAAAATTGTTGTAAGCATGAAATGTAAATCTTTTGTATTACCAACATTATACCTTAAACGCTCTATACTTTAAAAATGTATTCCCATTTCCTAAACTTTTCATAAGAGTCTATTATTAGATTAGTTAGCAGAGATGTAAGTGAGGTCTCTATAAGCTTTTGACTTCCAGAGAGTATACAGATTTATTTCTAAGAATGGTTATAGTATCTTGGTCAACTTAAACACCATCATTTGTTCCAAGTTCTTTTGTGTTTTTAAAAGTCTTGAGAATTCATTCCTGGCTTTGAATGATGCCAAAGGTCTGTTGGTATTTTCACATTATTTTTCTTGTACTTTACAGCATATAATTGTCTTTATAGTTGTTCTCACTGCTCAGTTCCACACTGACCTATTTTAATGGCACCGGTTTCAACAAAGGCAAAAAAAAATTAAGCGAGTTAAAACCTCAGGTTGTAGCAATACCTGCATCAGAGTTTAATTCCACATAAATTCCATAAATTCCATTTCATCCACATGACCCAAGAGGTTACAATTTATTAATAGGAGGTTCATGTATTCAATGATTAACAGGTTTAGATGTGCTACCAAATCATGGAAGCTATAATTTGAGTGCATGATCATTTATGGCTTATATACATTATTTCTGTGGTATTCAAACATTTTTTGTATCAGTGAAAACATTTTTTCAAACCTTGCAAGGATGTTCAATCTGTATAATTATGTATAAGTAAAGCTGTGAAGAGAGAAGGCTGAATGGAATTCTTAGGGCTTCACTGCTGCTGCTGCTGCTGCTGCTAAGTCGCTTCAGTCGTGTCCGACTCTGTGCGACCCTATAGATGGCAGCCCACCAGGCTCCCCCGTCCCTGGGATTGTCCAGGCAAGAATACTGGAGTGGATTGCCATTTCCTTCTCCAATGCATGAAAGTGAAAAGTGAAAGAGGCCTTCGCTGGACTTGCACAATTAAGATATCTTGGGGAATCCTGGCTGAACACCAGAGCAAACCTATACAGGTGAAACAACTTATTTTCCAGATTTTGAAACATGGCTGAGAGACCATACAATCATCTAATAAGCTTCAAATCTGAGACTCCCCTCACCCCCCCAAAGCCGAAATTCTTTTTCTTCTATACCATATGGCTTCTTTTTGAAAGAGGAAAATACTTTCTTTCACAGTTTATAAAAGAGGTATTATATTTCTATAAGTAATTGCACATTTTTCTAGATTAAAAATTAGACAATCTATGATGAACCTCTGCAGACATCCTATTTTATTCTAGCTGACCTTGAATTATATGGTTTAACTTCTCAGGGTGTTCCTTCGGAACTTTGAAATTTTTAGTTCCCTTCTTTCTTGATGATTCAGAATTGATATTGTTTTTCATTCCTAAATTCTTATTCTGGTATGGGACTTGAATTATATCCTGAATATCTAATTAACCTATAAGATGTTGTTAACTTTTAAGATGTGTTTTCTACCTTTTATTTTACAATATTCAAATGAATAACATTTGGGGATTAAGAAAAAATTCAAAATATTTTAGAAATCTTGTCCAAACTACTCACTTTGGCAATGGTCATATTAAGGTTTATATGTTGGAAGATCATCTGGAATATTTCTCAGTATATTATTTGGGAAGGTTGTCTAGAATATTTCCTAGTATATCTTTAAGCAAATCATAAAAAAATAAGAAAAATATGTATCTCCTCTATTTTATTCCCTAAGAAAATTCAAAGAAACATGCATGGACATATTTCTTTCTTCTTTCTTCGATATAATAAAACTCTCACCATTTAAGTTCATTTGCATTTATATTTATAAAGAAATTTGCTAAGAGAATGACTTAGGAAAATTTTAATAAAGCACATGAAAACACATTTTCTCAAGAGGTGTTCTATTCAAATTAATACAGTGCAGCATCTAGGAATGAGCACAGTTATGTGCTCCTCTAAGGAGTGTCTGGGCTTCTCAGCAGGTGCTAATGGTAAAGACATGGGTTCAATCCCTGGGTCAGGAAGATCCCCTGGAGAAGAAAATGGCAACCCAGTATTCTTGCCTGGAGAATCCTATGGACAGAGAAGCCTAGTGGGCTACAGTCCATGAGGTTGCAAAGAGTCAGACACGATTGAAGTGACTCAGCACGCGTGCAAGAAGTGCTCACTGAGAGCCTACAAGGTATCCTGTAATCTGGGGACAGAACACACACAAAAAAATTAGACAAAAATTCTTGCTTTCATTCTAGTGGGGAGAAAAACACACTATTCAAATGCTCTGGAGAGAACAGAAATGCTAAAACACTGTTGTCCTAAGAAAAAAAGAAAGAAAAAAGCATGAAGAGAGAAAGTACAGTATGCACCCAAAACAGTATTGATGCAAAGAAGAGGAAGTGGTTCATTGAGACTGATTAGATAAAGCATAGTAGCTTTACTTTAAACGGTAAACAATTTAGGTTAGTTTAGCTTGATTAAAATATTGGTAGGTTCACTTGAAAGGTTAAGAAAAAGCAAAAACAAAAATGCCATCAAGGCTGGCTCAGATTCAACATTTATAACGATGGGAATGGTGAGCAGTACTGCTGCTGCAGCTAAGTCACTTCAGTCTGTCCAACTCTGTGCGACCCCATAGATGGCAGCCCATCAGGCGCCAAACAGAAGAGTTTAGTGACTATCAAAGCAGGAAGGGCAGTGGGTTAGTACCTATGGGGAGAAGGGAATGGAATAGCTCAATAAAAGAGTTGGTGTGACTACTTAAAACAAGGAGGACAATTAAGGGGTTTTGAGCTGGATATAATATAATCTGTTTGTGTGTTGTTGCTGCTGCTGCTGCTAAGTTGCTTCAATCATGTCCGACTCTGTCTGACCCCACAGACGGCAGCCCACCAGGCTCCCCCGTCCCTGGGTTTCTCCAGGCAAGAACACTGGAGTGGGTTGTCATTTCCTTCTCCAATGCATGAAAGTGAAAAGTGAAAGTGAAGTCGCTCAGTCGTGTCTAACTCTTAGCAACCCCATGGACTGCAGCCTACCAGGCTCCTCTGTCCATGGGATTTTCCAGGCAAGAGTACTGGAGTGGGTTGCCATTGCCTTCTCCAGTCTTTGTGTTAGGCATATACATTTGTGGGAAGTATGGGCTATAAATTGGAGAAGTAAAAATTGCAGTCTGTTTAGGAAGTCCATGAGGTTCTGATGACTAAGCAGCGGCAACCAGAAGGAAGGGTTAAATTCAAGACAAATTCCAGCACTGCCTGAAGTCACATGACTTTTAAGTTCCTTTTCGACCCTGACATTCAATCACTGGATGTGAGGAAATGGAAGGGGGGCAGTCAAAGAGGGGGTTCCCTAGGGATATGATCTGGTAGCTTACAGAATGGCTCACAGGAGGCTGTGCTCTTAGACTGTTTACAGTGTTCCAAAAATAGAAACACTATTGAGTTGCTCAGAAAACTTTGTTTTGTAAATGGTGTATGGCACATGTGAACCTAGAGGTCTCTTAAATGAGTAGTCTAATTCAAAAGAGCCACCATAGTGTAGTCTTCTTAACATACATAAATCTATCTAATCATATCACCAATAGCAATTTGAAGTGACCAGCTGAACCAAATAGGCAAAATCGAAGCCCAGTATGCAGTTGCTGTTGGATATTCACTACATGTCTGTGGGTCTCATCTGTAAACAGAAAGGGCTGGATACATTATATAGATAGGCCCTTCATTCCCATTGGCTATGATTCTAGGAAATAATGCTGCCAAACTTCAATTCAAATTTTAATAATACATTTGTAGAAAATTAATCAGATGAGACTTAAAATACAAGTAATTATGTATTTAATGAGGCAGTATTAACCAAGGCAGTACCTGGTACTGGTATATCCTGGTATATCCAGCACCAGGGAAGCATAGAAGAACACAGAATTTAGCACCTAGAGAATTCATTTTGAAAGAGCAGAGTATCGGTTGATTATGATAGACATTGGTAATTCTATTTTAAATTAAAATCACTTATGAAGAATTGAAAACTATTTGCCTTTAAAAAGAAAACAAATCTTTCCAAAACTATGTTTAAATTCTAGTTTTAAAATATAATAAAAGACAAAACTATTAAATTAGTTGTGAAGGCCAACTGTTAATGCAGGTTTGTGCTTTTCCATTGCATATTATTGACTTAAGCTAACTGTTGAAATATAAAGTCAAGTGTTGGTGTTAACCAACTGAAGTTAACTTATAATTTATAGTAAACAGACAAACAGTTCATAGTCTAGGATCCTTAAAAAATCTTAAATAGCCATTTATTGCCTCATTTACATTTTACCTTATTTAACATTTTTTCTTCATGGTAGAAAATAAAACTTCGGAGCAGTGTACAGTAAAATACCAGCATACATAATTCTGAAAATGGAGTAGAACTTAAAACACTCTAAGAGCTAGACAGGGTCCATGAAAAACTAAAATGTAAGAGTCACTATGAATGAAAGCAATTAATTAATTGGTTGCTATTAGTTTTCCAAATGGATTTCAAGTCATTGTAATGTCACAGGCCAAAATAAGTGCTTTTTACCCATTAAAGATTCACAGCTTGTTCACAAGTCTTGGAAGTCTTAAAGTTTATCTTTTTTTTAACCAATTTATATTTGAGGGCAGCCAGCAGTTCACTATTTTTCCCAAAGTTCCAGTTGGTGATATTTCTAACATAGTCCCCAATTTACTTAGTTTTTGAGTCTTACTTCAAACAGCATCAAAACCTCTAGAATCATAACTGGGGTAAAAGAATTGTGTAATTTTCTTACCAGTAATAATGGGTTTGTAGAATGACAAAGTTAAATGAGAAAGCATGTGAGATGGTAAAACTATGACCTCCAAAGGCTTTTAGACTGCTGATTTAGTGATCTTTTAAGTGGAACTGCCTGCCTGAATTTCTGAATCATGAACAGGTGTTTAGGTGTGCAGAGTTCTCTTTGATTTTACTGGAGTTACACTATGAAATCCCCATACACTACTTTGATTGTTCCCCTTATGGAGAGCATAATCAAATTCAGACCACTGAAGTTATCCAAATGTCTCTGAAGCTAGGATTTTGTCAGCATAGAGTTATAATAAATGTATATACATGTCTTTTTTGAACACAGTTGAGTAAAAATAGTGCCAAAATCATGTATAGATATTATACAAGTTGAAACTATGTAATACGGGTTTCCCTGGTGGCTCAGTCAGAAAATAGACTGCCCGCAATGCAGGAGACCTGGGTTCGATCCCTGAGTGGGGAAAATCCCCTGGAAACGGCAATGGCAACCTATTCCAGTATTCCTGCTTGGAAAACTCCACGGACAGAGGAGTCTGGTGGGCTACAATCCCTGGGGTCACAAAGAGTTGGACATGATTTAGCAACAAAGACCAAGTGTGGAATTATGGGCAACATACATATATAATATGTACTTTAATAACACACTAGTGTGTTCTTGTCAAATAAACTAGCTACAAGTTAGGAATTCATTTTTTAAAAATATCAGAAAGGTATTGAGCAGAGAGGGACCTTTGTCTCTTTTGATTACATGAGTGCCTAAAGTGGCCTGCACATAGTAAGTGTTCAATAAATAATTGATAATTGAATGAACTGTAAATCTTTAAATATAATCATCTTCTCAGTCAAATTTATGATCAGACTGTAGATTAAAAAATAATTTTCCTTTTCTAAATATTACCTTCTTATTTTACACAGTAAAGCCCTCCCCCCACCCCCCCACACCATACACCATATCAGGTTCAAAATATTGTGTGGCATGTGGGATCTTAGTTTCCCAACTGGGAACTAAGTAACTAATCCTTCCTCTGTGCAATGGACATGCAGAATCCTAATCACTGGGCTGTCAGGGAAGTCCCACGAATATCATTTTAGAGCAGAATTTTGCCATTAGATTGCAGGGACATCACATGGTGGCAAAATAATAAAAGGAGTCAGTCATGTGATCTAGAAATGAGTTAAGAGCTAAGCCTTTGTAACCAAGTCAAGCCTTACAATCAATACCATGATATTCTCATTCTGGAAGCTTCAAAATTGCTTTCATTCAAAGAAAGGTCTAAGGAGCAGTTTGGACAACTAATGTCTCTACAATCTCCACCGCCTGTCCTCGCCATGCACCTAGCTGAACCCTTGTGAGATGCATTAATTCAATCAACAAACAGCCATTGATCGCCTACTATATTCTAAGCCCTGAGCATACACATATGAGTAAGATCCAGTGCCTGATATACAGAAGTCTTTCTTGTAGCTGAGGCCAAACTACATAACAAATAATTCAATGATGGCCAAATAAGTATACATACAGGAGTATTTATAAGGCCCTGCAGTAGCCAAGCAGTTAACAATTTTGCCAGAGTACTTTAAGTAAGGTTTCGTAGTTTCACAAACAGAAGGGGTGAACAAGCAGTCCTGGCAGAATTCTCTTTAAATGCTATAAAACACAATGAAAAATCTGGGAACCATAGGTAGTAAGATCACACAAATACTATTTATTAAGAGCTCTTTATGTGCCAGGTACGGTGCTAAATGCTTTACATGTATGAAGGAGATATAGAGACAGATAAATACTTATATACATACACAGGTAGATAGATATGAATCAAGACAGATAGTCACATACATCCATAGGTAGATACATAGGTGATACATAGGTAGAGGCAGACCATCAATGCCATCTTTTTTAAGGCAATTAATAGTTCATATTATAATTATTTGTTTACTCAGATACCTTCCCTCTAAAGACCATGAATCCCTAGTGGACACTGTCTATGTGCCTCCAGCAACACTTAAGGTTTCCTCCCCCTGGCAGGCATTCTGTAAAAGTTTCTCGAACTAATGAACACCTGAACCAGCTATCTTTGTGGTATCTCTCAAGTCAATTAATATTTCTATGCTTCAGATTTTTTTCAATCTAGTTGGTCTCTAAGGACTTTCTGAAGTTAAAAAAAAACATTATAAAGTTTTCCTTCTAAGTAACTTGTCTCTATTAATCTGTTAGATGGGTAAAAAAGAGAATATGATTGTTCCAGGCTATGAATAAAAACTGCCTGCACAAACTTTATTCTTGAACCCATCAGTGCTAAGTTCAAGATATTTAGTGACTGTCTGTAGGTCAAGATTTATGTTCCTTCATTTTTTAAAATTAGGAATGAATTTGAACACATAAAAAAAAAACGTAATGAAACTATACTCTAACAGATTCTCACCTTAAAGCAAACAAACAATACACACAAGTAAACAAAGCAAACCTACTATCAATGGAGTAGATACCTCCTGTTTGCCTGTTTCCAATACTTTGCTTCTTTTTCGTATACAAGGGATAACAATGATCCTAATTGGATGTGTATCTTTTTTGTTCCCAAAGAGCAAAGCTCACAGCCAGAAGGAAACAAAGTTCATCAGGAGAGTACCTTGAAGAAATATCTCAGTTTCAACAATGCCTTGGGTCATCAAAACTGGCCCCCAAGGAACAAGATTGTTCCCAAGCAATCAGAGAGCACAAAAAAAAAATCTCTGCAAACGATCTAGCAGCTGCCCAAGTAGCAGAATCACTGTGACCAGTCACAGCTCCTTCATATGATGACTTAAACCAATAAAGAAATACATAAGATAGCAAGAGGCAGTATACTGCAGTGGTCACAGCTGGAGCTTGGGACGACTGCTCTTGTCTTGTGACCTCGGGCAAGTTATTCAACTCCACTCAGTCATCTCCTTTTATAAAACAGAGAAGACAATGGTTATCTACTTCATAGAGCTGTTCAGCTTAAGTGACTTGCTGCATGTAAAATGCTTACAAAAGTATCTGGCACACAGTGAGGACACAAAAAATGTTAACTGTTATTGTATCTTAGGTTCACAAACAAAATTTTACAAAGGGAAGAGTTACTTCCTTTTTCACCATCTCTAGAAATCTCTCAGAGACATGCATGTATACCTCGCCAAAAAAGAATACACACGTCTGGAGCCTACACCCACAGAGGAAGATGACAGTCAGGCTCCTGCTTTTAGTCTTGGTTTATTCATCCGATGCCCTCATTGAGCACGTATGAAATATCATTCCAGGTAAAGGAGGCATGGGGGATTCATGATGAACCAGACAGGACACTGCCCGAAAGTCATACACTAAACACACAATTACACCCTCATTTGACTAAATGTATAATCCTTCATTTGCTAACCCAAAATGTTGACCCATTTTGAGCCTCAACTTTCTCATTCATAAAATAAGGGCATTATTTATTTTACACCTGCTCTCTCTTCTTTATCTTGCTGTTAGCTGAAATAAGATCATTTCTATAACCAAACTTTGAGCAAGCTGAAACACCATCCAAATCAGAGTTCATGATATTGACTTTGGCTTGGCTATTCAGATATGTTCCCTCAGAACTATTCATGGGTCTATCCAGGCAGGGCATGAATCGTGGAAGCCACGTGCCACAAAGCTTAGGTAGAAACCTACGCGACAACCACAATTTCCCTCACGTAGACTGAACATAAGATACTAAAAAACAACAGCTGGATATAAAAATGAAATTTAGTATAACCAACTCAAACACCAAGGAAAAGACATGTTCACTGTTTTCTAAGAAACATTAATTATTTTATCTTCGGGGGATAGTGAAATGAAAAGTAATGTATTTTGCCACACTCCTCATAAATTCTGTCTAAATTCCTAGACACAACAATGACAGAATTCACGTAAATACTCCTAACCTTAGGGTCAGACTGGGGACCCCACGGAGTGGTGCAAGGGAGGCTGGCCAGCTGCTGACCACACTCAGTGTATGAAACCAAATACCCATGTCCGACCTGGAAACCCTCATTATAAGAACTCCCAGCTTTGCTAAAGGAACAGGCTAAAGTGTTGCATTGATTTTAGGCTATCAATTATTCAAAACAATGTAATTGTAAAATTTAAAATTTTACAACAACTTCCTAAATTAACATTGTAAAAAGGGAACAGTCCCCAGCATGAATATTAAATTTCAGTTTTCCTTATTTCAAAAGAGGTAGCTTTCCCTCATAGACACGGGCTGTTAATGATAGCTTACAAAGTACATGCTGCAGCTTTGGTTCCAAAGCTAATATTTTACTAAAATATATAATATAACAAAATATAACATTCAAATAAATTATATCCATCTTTCTCTAAATTAGTTCATAGCTAGATTTTTAAGTACCTCTCTCCCCAATTTGGCATTTTAAATAGTGAAATTGTTTGTACATGCTCAGCACTTTGCCCCTTTACTGCTATGTATTAGCGCCTGACAGCTGTTTATTATGAAAAGCAAAATAGCCAAATAGATGTCCTGATGTATTTCTGCACTTCAGAGTCTGCTAAGTTATTAATTTTCAAATAAAAGAAAAAGAGTAAAAAGGCCTAGTAATAGAGCATGGAATTTCCTACTTTTAAGTAAACTTCTTGCTTTTTATTTTCATTACATCACGAGATTATATTACCCAAACACTTTGTCCACTCCGACAATCAGTTTAACTATAGTGATGTTATTTCCTGGTTTTGACCCTGTATAAAAGGCTACAATATTGGGTCAAATATTCTGTAACCTGCTTATTATTGGTTATTCTTACATGGAATTTAGTAGAAAAATTCAAAAATTATAATGAAGGATTTACATCAGAGCTGCTATGTAATTGTACACAAACTATTAGGAACCCATTTGAACTCTGATGGAGTATTCATGATTTGTGCTTGTCTGACAAAAGTACAATAATATCAGTAATATTTTATATGATATAAAAGGTTAGGTTTGAAAAATTAGCATTACAAATGTCACATTGACTTCCAGCAGGAAACGTGCAACAATATGTGACAATACTGAATAAAATGTTGAAACATGTTTTCCTTTTGTTTTACTTTACTCATTTTTGTAATACAACACTGGTTACTGGAAAATGCCTTACAGCTTTATTCAAAACACATGTTCAAAGATTTGAATGAAAAAACTTTGACTCTCTCTGGAACATCTAACCGATATATCATTTGTGTGCTTTAAATTTTTTCTTACTGTCAGGAACACTTTTATGTCTTTAAGATTTATTTAAACTAGTTTATTATATAATGAAGCTTGTCAGATCATAGGAACAAAGTCAAACAAGATGTGCTATATCAAAGTATAACGTTTAACATATAGATTCAAGTACACATATCAAGTACAATGCAATCAAGCAAAGTTTAATCTGAAAATGCAAATGTTTCAGATTATTAAAGCCACATCTGTCCTTTGAAGCACAATTTAGAGTGTTTATCAAAAAGCTATGTGTAATTATTCTTCCCTACCCTAGACTCTGTAACAACAGCTTTCTTTTCTTAAGAACTTTCCAATTTCACTTGAGAGTAGGGGTTTAAAGACTTAACCACCAAAGAATATAAGATCACAAATGGAAAATTAAAAATCTTTACAATGTGTCCTATTATAATTGCTGTGTTTTGTTGGTAAATCAGGGTAGTATTTCAAAAGGCATTTCTCCAGGGTTTAAGAAAAATTCTAAATGCCTTTGGAAACCAATTCAACACAGTCCCAGGCATCAAAAATGTATGCTTAAACTCATTATTAAGAGTTTTCAATATAAATTTTTATAATACATTTGGCTTTCTCTGCCTCGGCCAACAGAAACCATCAAAGGCAGCAGCTTAGCTAGTTAGAATTCTGAAGGACGAAGGAAATAGGATAGAGCTGTAAGTTCCTGACATTCTCAAATATTAAAGTGATCTAAAAAATAAATCTTTGTGTATTCTCTTATATACATCTATTCACCATATATAAAAATACACTTTATATATTATATATATTTTAATATTACATATAAAATATTTAAATTTTATATGTAATATCGATGACATATATATATATATAATAGAAAAGATACATAAACTGTCCTTAGTGATATTCTTAAGATTGAACTTGTGGGAATGAATTGAGCATATCTACTTTCTGTGCAAAGATATGATTCTATTATTACACACATAAGAACTGACTATGACATAGAAGCTTTGGGCTCACATTTATAAAATCTGAAGATGAGGGCTCATTTCACTTTAGATTATAAAGGCTCACAAATACTATAGTTGTTATAAAAAAGCAGTAATTGACAAAATTAATTGGAGTCTCTGAAACTTATTATAGTGCAATTAAAAATTAAATATGTATTTTAAATCTGAAAAAAATCATTGAGACATTTACTGCACTCAAGGGTGGAGATACAGAGCTTGAGACTTTAAATCATTAAGGCTACCTCTACAGAAGCAGGTAGTTAAAACACGTAGCACCAACTCTGCTTATGCATTCGAATTCAGTCCAGAACTCACAAGCTGTTACACCCATAAACTTTCCATACATTAATTTGGAGATAAAACAAAAACTCAATATTTTAGTTTTAACTTATAAATTATAATCTGGCTTCAGTCATTAGAAAGTAGTAGCTACAGGCACTTTTGTTTGACTTTTTAAACTTTTAAAAAATGAATTGACTAATACCTGTGTGATGCCACAGACAAAGCAAACACAAACAGCAGATCGTGCTGATTTTATTTTTTTAAGCAACTGACATCAGGAGTTTGATGAAAAGATTAAAGGGAAACATTACTTTGTAATATCATAAAGTGCATCCTAATATATTTGGAAAAGGAAACTACTGACAAATATACTATGCTTTTTTTCCTTTCCCTACAGGTTTGAGAGTCTGATAATTTTTCTGAAACCTTAACGCAAACTCTTCAACAAAGTGATGAAGGGTTTCTAATGAAACACAATCTAGTTTCAACATGAGAAACAATTAGTATGCCGAAGAGCTTACACACTGGGAAACATATGAAATCACAAAACTCTTTTGAACAGATACTGGCTGGCTCTTGCCTTGTGCAGACAGAACTGTCAGGGTAAGGCAGGCTCAGGATGAAAGCAAAGAGGAGGGGCCGAAGGCTGAAGCTACAGCATGTTGGTATAACTGCTCTTTTTCTTTCCCTCCCATTTCACAAATGCCCAGAGGCATTTCTGCAGTGGAACATCTTTGCAAATTCTAAAAATAAAGTAATAAAGTTTGATTTCTCATCTTTCACAATATTTGGACACATTCTTCCAACTTTAATTTCCTTTTTGTAACGGTAGTATGATTTGCATTATGTTACATTGCTTCATTTTACCATAAAAAAGTTCATCTCTAGAGAACTACTCTGAAATTGTGCACTACTTTAATAGACCTCCCCTCAGAATTGGATAAAAATAATTTTCTCATTGTAATCGTATAGTGTAACAGTTAGTAAGATCTCACCGTAGACCTGTATTTGAAGCCAGGTTTGAATTTTCTTAAATGTTGAATCATATTCCCATATTAGGTTCTTATTTCACTCAAAAATCATATACAAAATGACCAGAATGAACATATCAAAAATTTGGAGAAGTTACAACATTAAAAATCAGGTTTGACATTACTTGATACCCTCATTTAGAGTGGTAGTGTCCTTTTTTTTTTTTTTGGCCCCATCTTTAAAAAGAAAAAGAAAAAGCAGTCTGGTATGTGGAAGGAAAAGTGACAAAACAGGGAGGGCAAAACCTGCTGTGTGACCAAAACTGATCCAGAAACTGCCTTGCTAGGAAGTCAGTAGTACAGAGGTGTGAATGGAGGAACCCCCTTGAAAAAAAAGGAATTTGGCCTTTAGTTTAAAATATATATATTCCTAGATAGCTCTTCAAATATTTTTTGATGTGGTCCATTTTTAAGCTCTTTATTGAATTTGTTACAATATTGTTTCTGTTTTATGTTTCAGTTTCTTTGACTGGGAGGCATGTGAGATCTTAGCTCTGAGACCAGGGATTGAACCTGCACCCCCTGCATTGGAAGGGGAAGTCTTTTAACCACTGGACTTCCAGGGAAGTCCTCCTAATTTGCTCTTTAAACATAAATAAACCCTATTTATTCTAAACTCTTTTTCGAAAGGATCCAAATTGATATATGTGTATCTCAGACCCTAGACCAGAGAAGGCAATGGCACCCCACTCCAGTACTCTTGCCTAGAAAACCCCATGGACAGAGGAGCCTGGTAGGCTGCAGTCCATGGGGTTGCTAGGAGTCGGACACGACTGAGCAACTTCACTTTCACTTTTCACTTTCATGCATTGGAGAAGGAAATGGCAACCCACTCCAGTGTTCTTGCCTGGAGAATCCCAGGGACGGGAGAGCCTGGTGGGCTGCCATCTATGGAGTCGCACAGAGTCGGACACGACTGAAGCGACTTAGCAGCAGCAGCAGACCCTAGACAGAGAGTGCATGCATGCATGCTAAGTTGCTTCAGTTGTGTCTGACTCTTCACGACCCCACGGACTTTAGCCTGCTAGGCTTCTCTGTCCATGGGATCTCCAGACAAGAATACTAGAGTGGTTTGCCATGCTTTCTTCCAGGGGAATCTTCTCAACTCAGGGATCAAACCCACATTTCTTATGTCTCCTGCATTGGTAATGTGGGTTCTTTACCACTAGCAACACCTGGGAAGCCCAGACAGAGAGTAAGAAGACATGAAAAAAATGAGGAGGCATCATTTACAACATTGAAAATGATGTGGATAGCTATGAAAGAGGATGGAATGGAACGTGATTGCTGGCACCTTATAAAGTCACTCTAGGGAATGAGAGCGACATTCAACAGGATAAGACACCAGCCTTACACATCAAACTCCTTCCTGATACACTTACCTTGCCATGTAAATTAACTCCATGCTTGGAGCACACTGAAACCTTCTCTGCTATCTTAGCGAGAGATATCATCATTTTCCTCCAGACTGATCATAAACGAACTTCTTTTGATTGAAGAAAAACCTTTGTCAACTTGGGTGTAAAAGAAATGGTATCCAAGTGAGGTCCTGCTGTACCAGAGAAGAATAACCCCACCTTCCCTTTTCATGGCCGACACTCTAGAGTTTTCTCACCTACAGAAATTGCCCATGAAGATTCTACTACTATTTGCTGTAGAACGCTTTACTGATGAGAAGTGACACACTAGACCTCTGTTTTTGTTTTCAAGTTTTACTTCTCAAAATATTCAGGCCACAGTAATTTAGGTAACTGGAACTCATCAAGATCCATCTCTATATATTTTCAGTTCATGTTTTTAAATAGTCAACTTTCCATTATCTTCAAAGGATCAGATGCCCTGCAGTTTATTTCTGACAAATCATCCGTTTTATTGTTTCTGACATTGTTACCCACTCTGCTTAATTAAACGTTTATTTACATATATGGGATATTTGCTTAATTTAATCCAGGATTTTAGGAGAGAGAAATGTTCCAGAAATAAAAATAATTTCCCTTGAACATAGGAACCAGCAAATAGTACATCTGGATGAATGTCGACTCCCAGAATAAGTGGCAGAAGCAGTAAAATGGATTTTGAAGGACAGGGTGGAAAAAGTAGGCAGTGTTTCCAGGCTTCCATGAGCCACATATGAACTGTGTGGTTACAGTATTTGAGTTATGGAGAATTTTCAGATTAGAGCGACTCTCCACTGAACAATAATAAAAAAAAAAATCCTACGTCAAAGTGAAATGGAAATGTCTTTGTAAAAAGCTTCTTACTCCTCAATAGCACACAAAAAAACTGATCAGCAGAACAGAATGGCTACCTTGCTGGCCTATCATTTTGAAAAGCAGAAGTAAAGTGTATGTATACCGATGTTTCCTTCTTCCAAAGGATCCATGCACAAATGGAGCAATTAGAAATTAAAGAACTCATGATATATTTTGGAAAGGGGATCTGCAGAGTCCATTACTTGTTTGCTTAAATGTCATTAGACTTTATTTAACACACACACATATGCACAATCAAAAAAAAAAAACCTCCCAACTGGCAAGATGAAATAGTGTGAAGTGGCCCAAGATTCTTACTCACAGTTGCATAACAGGCTCCTTGATCTGCAATGTGCTTGGCAGCAACTGCCAGAACAGATATTGTGCAAGTTACAAATTAACTAGAACGTCATTAACCGGTGGTAAGAAGACAGTGCCTGGTGTTGTCTTCAGTAAATTGGCTATTTGAGGAAAAAGGTTTTTCTAGCTATGCCTTTGCCCATAATGCCCAAATGGATCTAGCCACAATTATATTATCATTTCTCTTCCAAAGACTATCTATCGGTTATACATTGTTGTTGTTTACTCGCTAAGTTGTGTCCAACTCTTTTGCAACACCATGGACTCCAGGTTCCTCTGTCTGTGGATTTCCTCTGTTCCTCTGTCCTGGGATTTCCCAGGCAAGAATACTGGAGTGGGTTGCCATTTCCTTCTCCTGGGGATCTTTCCGACCTAGGGATCAAACGTGCATCTCCAGCTTTAGCAAGGAGGTTCTTTATCACTGGGCCACCAAGAAGCCCATGACTTATATACACTCAGGATTTAAAAAAAAAAAAAATTTGATCACTACACCACATCAGTGCCTCCCGCTGGTTACAGCCCTAGTCCAGTTTCCTCTGAAAACTTTTTGAAATATAAACTTGGAGATTTATTTCATAAAAGGTTATTACTGAAATCAGATTGAATACGTCCATGTCCAGCCTTGTACATGCTTTGGTCATTGATAGCTTAACTCTCTCTATGATTGGGTGATAAGGACAGGATTTTAAAGGATGATGTCTCTTTTTACTCTTTGCTTGCCTAGTCAGTAACTGTAGGAACTTTTACTCTTTATTCTTTTTTTTAGCAGTATTATTAGGGCTTCTGCTCAGACAGTGGAACATTCTATGGATCAGCAATCTTGAATCACACTTCCTTAAACTTAATGTCCTTTCCAGTACTGGGCTAAAACACTGAAATGAGAAATAATATCATGCAACAATTAAAATAATTCTATGCAAGATTGAATCACTATCCCAAATGGAAAATGCAGAATTCTGTTTACTTATCCTTGTTTTGCACGTATATAAACATTTTATTGCATGCTTTTACATATCAAAAATATAATTATATGTGTTGGCAGACAATTCCACAAAAGACTGTTGTCTAACTATAAGCTTACCTATGGATGTTATGTATATAATATGGACAGAATAACAAGTACTTGTGTTATTATAATCAGGCATTAGTTTGGTTGAAAAAAATTGCCTTTGTTTTGTCTCGTGAATGTTATTTTACCAAAGACCAGTTATTTAAGATATTTTAACATTAGCCACTGAAATGAAAGAATCTTTCTATTAAACATAATGACAGCAGTATATATCATTCAAGAAAGACAAAAAGCAAACAAATGTAACCAAATGGGTAACAGGCAGCTACTAAATTAAAGTTAATAACTAACATATCTACCGCTCATAATCTCTATGCCAAATATGTGAAAACGTATTAGGTTTTATTGGTCTGCATTCTGGTGAAGTTCCTTTCATTCTGTATTACAGATGAACTCATAGATAGTAAGCATTCCATTAGATGGAGCCGATCTTGAGCCAGTTCCTCACTTTTCAGAGTTTATTTTTGGGCATAGCATCTTTACTTTAAATGTGGGCAGCAGTAGTCTCCATAACATAATGCAGTACTTCTATGATTAATGCAAAAATGCCATAAATATCTGACTGACTTGTGCCAGGGTCAGAAAGCACTAATGCGCCAGGGTCAGAAAGCACTAATGCGATCTGTTTGCAGAGAATGATGCAATTTCATGGGGAGTCAGAACCACCAAAAGTTTTAACATATATGTATCCACCCTCAGACGCCTAGGATATGCACCACACATTGTTTCCCTTTTAGTTACAGTGGATCTTTCCTTCCATGTTTCTCTGGATATTTAAAAGGTGGGGGTGGGGACAAAGCCTCCTTAATTAAAGCATTCAAGATGATACCTGACCTTTCACTTGTGTTGACCAAATGGTTTATGCCTATTTCAATCACTGCCATCTATCATCCTTAATTAGCATCTACCCAATAAAACAGCTCACTTCTGAAGTATATTAATTACTGCTTTACGACTTTGGTTCCTATTACCCTAGCTGTTCAGCAATGGCTATAAAAAGTGTGGCATTTCCAGCACAAAGGAGCAGTATATGTTATGTGTGATTCATGTTAAGTTACATTAATATTTAGAGAAGTGGTCTGGAATAAGCTATGTTTTCTGACTTTGGGCTCTAAGGAGTTGTTTTGATTTTCAGCACTAGAAATATGTCTTTCTGAGAGAGATGAGGAAGCAAAACTTTCTGCTACAAAAATTTCAAAATCATTCAAATTATGAGTCGCAAAACCAACAATAAAGGAAGATGCCAGGTTTTGATGAAATATTTTGTTCTATAAACCGTATAACCATAGTGTGCTGGGGAGAGTCTCTTTTGTGATACTTGTCCATAATTCAGAGATTTGAGAATTATTACACTGTGAACTCTTAAATAAATAATTTTGAATTATTTTCATGATTTAGCCAGTAGGAGTCCTGTAAGAGAATTTTCTGTGATATTTACTGAAAATTGTTCACTATGGATTGCCAAGAGTTTAGCATTACAAAATCTTACTAAACTAATGAACTAATGTAACAATTCTGGTAGCCATGGGGAAATAAATATTCCCCCTCATTCCAAAAAAAGAAAGAAAAAATCAGTTGAAAAATTTTAAGTTACTGAAAAGCAATTCGCAAAACAATTTATTTCCATCACTGTCATGATAGAAAGAAGCTCAAAATGTCCTTTGAAAAAACTTTATTTAGGACCATAAATAAATTCACAGAGTCATGACAACATATTCTAGAGTGGATGGATGGGAGGAAAAGATGAGAGGGATAAGGAGGAGGAGAATTCACATTCCTTTGCAAAGCTTCCTTTAGCAATTGATACTATTCTAGAACTGGCTTGTGCATTTCTGTTACACTTTCTACCATTCCATTATTAGTGAGAAGAGAGAACAGTTCT
The DNA here is from genome assembly GCF_023091745.1 of Budorcas taxicolor. Lineage (NCBI taxonomy): Eukaryota > Metazoa > Chordata > Mammalia > Artiodactyla > Bovidae > Budorcas > Budorcas taxicolor. The sequence goes on along the minus strand of NC_068923.1, from coordinate 62,171,702 downwards.
TTACTCTCCTCTTAGAAGAGTGAAAAGTTTTATTTCAAAGTGACTCATTAGTAAGCAGAAACAATATAATGTACAATGATACTGCCAACTAAGCAGCCTGTAAATTTCATTTATCAAACTACGAAGGGAGTTAAAAGTATTTCTGTAATTTGTATATGGAAAGTCAAGGGAAATTTTCAGTTTCAAGCAAAGGAAATTTAAAGAAGTGGAAAAAAAAAACTTTGGGGAAAGGGAGTTTTTAAAAGTTGTGCAGGTGGATTTTGTACTCTACTTAAAAGACTATTAGAGATAAAAATTCTCTTTGCCCACAGGTTATAAAAATAGCAGACCATAATGGTGCAGGCCTCTCTGGTCACTAAGAAAAAAAAGTAATGGCTTCCCAGATTCAAAAGAAAATTAAAATCAAGAGGAGAATGAAACGGTTTTCTTCCTGAACTAAAATATGGAAAGCTAAAGACAATAACTTTTTACTGCAGGACTTTTTAAACTCAAAGTGCATAAAGCAGAGGATTAAGTGAAAAATCGGGTTCATAAAAAATGTATAAATGGTATTTAAAAGACTACCATAACAAAAGCATTACTTTATGAACTTTTCTTATCATAAAACACATATTGAGTCATGTACTATTTATAAATTTAGCATGAATTTGAATAGCTTCTAGGGATGACGGCAAGTAATTTTAGGAGATTTTTATTATTCTGTTCATTATAAAGAAAACACATAGACACACACACACACAGTTCCTACTTCTTTCACCTTTTCCTTTCGTTATGAAACCTGGATCACTCGATTTTTGCAAATAGTTGGTACCAATTTGAAATTCTTCTTGGAAACCATCATAACTGCATAAACACCTTTAAGGTACTGCACACAGAACAAAAGCCTGATAAGGATCACGAAATTTGAAAAGAAAGCAGTTTAATCTTAAAAAATGACATGTTAATGGCCATGTACTTAAAAAAAATTATCTCAAGATTCTGTTATTCCCAGTTTATATTTTGCCTGTCATACACTTTAACAGTGCTACCTCAATAGTTATCATTTAAACCCAGGACTGTGCCTCATGAAGAAACACAATAAACATACTCCAGGAATGCTTTGCTATCAATTACCATTCAATGTCATCACCTATCTCACTATATGAAAGGAGTTTCATGTATACCACCTTTCCCATATTTATTGTTTATGATGTGCTCTAGTTTCATAGCTCGATGAACTTGAAGCAGGGAAGGTTTAAAAAAGAAAAAAAAAAAAACCCACAAAGTTGTAGATCTTTAATGATAATATACACTTGACCACAAATGGATGTTCAGAAAATCCATTTTTGTTTAGGCACAGGAAATATACACAATTTGTTATGCAGCTGATTCAAAAGCAGCTCTAAAACAATTGTTGGCAATACTAAACTCAAGTTGGGACTAGTAATTAGCACAATAAACTTTCACAGAAGGAATTATTTCCCTAGGAAGCATGGCAGGCTCCCACTACTGAAGTTTGGCCAACTAATCAACCTTCTATTGAACATATAGCTTGTGGTTCCTCTTTTGCTTCAGAGCATCTATTTCTGAAGAAAGCCATATTGTAATAAACAAGTAATTCTAATTAAAAAATGCGAGGAAGAGCTAGGCGGAAATTTCATTTTTGTCTAACAAGCAAGCAGCAGAGCTTGGTTTATATAGATTTTGTAAATCTAGGTCCTCAATATTTGCACAAAATTATAAATTACATAAATGTTTGAGCTTCAAAGGACCAACAGGATGAAGCAAAACAGAGAACCATACAATATTGGGAGCTGCAGCTGATATGATGCCCTTGATTTCTATCCAAAGTCTTAACAGTGAATAAAGAATATTACTATTTCTGAAAATAGACTCAAAATTAGACTCAAAGACTGCTTACCACACTTCCATGCTTACTTTTCCTCTACCTAACAAATATATTGTAAATAACATAGTTCCTTAACATGTGTGCATTTTTCAAAAATAATAAACTATCGATAATTGATAATAAGTGATACTTTGATAATACAAAAAATATCACATCACAAAATAACCTTACATTTTATGGACACTATTACAGAAACATAGTAATATGCTAAAGTTAGTCAGAATAATTTCCTTACTATCCATACTTTTCCTACGTGCTACATGCTAAGTCGCTTCAGCGGTGTCCCACTGTTCGTGAACTGTAATTTGCCAGGCTCCTCTGTCCATGGGATTCCCAAGGCGAAGACTGGAGTGGGCTTTCATTTCCTCCTCTAGGGATCTTCCCAACCCAAGGACCAAACCCCATGTCTCTTGTGTCTCCTGCATGGGCAGGCATGTTCTTTACCACTAGTACCACCTAGGAAAACCCTATACCTTTCCTACTAAGTTAAAAAATTGAAATAACACCCTGAAGAGATTGAGAGAAATGTGTCACAGAAATACCAGAATACTATTTATCATTTCTGGATATGGATTTAGAAAATACTGATATGGAAGAAAGCATAAAACTTGGAAGATTAATGAATTTATAAAAAACTAATATGTTACAGAAAGAAAGCTGACAAGAGCACTAAGGAACATATTTACTGAGCATGAAATAGAGATATGCCAGTGGGTATCAATATCCTACTGTGCTGTTCCAATGGCTTATATATCATTAGCTCTGGACTAGTTGGCTTGCTTCACATCTTACAGAGGTCTTCAAAAGCCTAAAACTGCTTCTGTATCATCATCTTATAGGGGAAGGTTTTTAGGTATCTCTCAACTGCCATTCCAATGACTTCCTCCCAGCTATTAGAAATTCTGACTAAAGACTGATCTGGAAGCTCTACCATAGAGATAAATTTATAACCAATGAACTCCAATATGGTTTAGTATTACAGATATATTGATGCTTCTCCAGCTTAGACCCACAATTTTGGAACCAAGTCACATCTTTTGAGCATAAAATATCCACTGCTCCCCAGGCTCAGAGTTACATAGTAGTAAGTTCCATTAGAACATAGTCTCTTGTCTCCATTCCTGTATCCCAGTATCACACAGCATATATTCAAAGGGCAATAAGATTTTACTAAAAAGGTTGTTTCTTCAATCTATACTTTTTTTTCTCGTTTAACATCATTCATATCAATAAATACAGAGTAATCTGCACTGTCCTTTCACATGTGTACATAGGGGTCCATTCCATAGTATCAATGGTGTATTTAGCAAAATCCAGGCTATAAATTGCTTCCAATCCTCTTCCCTTTACCCATTATCTTCTTCTGCTTCCCTTCCCCCTTTTCTTTCTCTAACAGAAACAATATGATGAACTTCCACATGTTTCGTATTTGACCAAATTACTAGAAAAAGTAGATGAGCAGGATTTCTAGCAAGGTACGTGTATTTAAAATTCTGTTATGTATTGTCAAATAGATCTCCAAAAGGATACATCAGTTTACATCATCAGAGTACTCACTAGCTCTTACCTATACAACATAGGTAGAAAAACAGAATTTCATCCTCCAAATGTATATTCCTTTTGTAAATAATGAGAATAAAACTCACGTAATATCCTTAATTGGTCAACTGTATTTCTTCTATTTTTGAATTCTACTGGCTCAGTTTTCGTGCCATATACCCTTTTCCACCCCCCCTCCAAAAGCTATAAACTGAACGTTTTCCAAAAAAAATTATTTATTTATTTGACTGCATCAGGTCTTGGTTGTGGCATGCAAACTTCAAGTTGCAGCTTATGATATCTGGTTCCCCAATCAGGGATCAAAATAGGGTCCTCTATATTGGGACCATGGAGTCTTAGCCACTGGACCACCAGGAAAGTCCCTGTAAATTGAATCTTAAAGACTAGAAACATTACTAGCTCTTTCTCGATGTTTACTTTCTATGTGCTTGCAGGTGAAGCACAAAGATTTTCTACATGGGCACAGAAGACATGTTAGGAAATTCTGCTTTGAAAATGGAATTCAGCTAACTTTCAACTAACAGGTTTTGAACATATACTATGTGCAAGGCCTTAGTGTTATGAAAATAAAATAACACATCAGGCAGAATTTCCTGACTTGAGTTTATCTTTTCAAGTTATGTGAGAAGACAGTTTTAAAAAATTAAGTATGGTGGCACTAGTGGTAAAGAACCTGAATGCCAACACATAAGAAACACGGGTTTGATCCCTGGGTCGGGAAGACCCCCTGGAGCAGGGCATGGCAACCGATTCCAGTATTCACGCCTGGAGAATCCTGTGGGCAGAGAAGCCTGGGTGGGGGCATGGTCCATAGGGTCGCATAGAGTTGGACATGACTGAAGCAGCTTAGCAACAACTCATGCACACAATTAAAAGACTTATTATTTAAAATAATAAATACCCATTCAGTCAACAAACACTAATTGAGCACTTACCCAAGATTATGAGTGAGTCAAATGTTGATCTTACATAACTTCAAGTCTAGTCTAAGAGGCACAAGCGGACAGATATCACTATTCAGGTGATAAAGTATTGAGTTAAAGATTCCTTTGACTTGGAAAAGATTTTGGGAGTAAAGAGTACCTGGCCTGGAGCTGCTTGACATAGGAAAAAATACAGTGATCTGTATGAAGAAGAAAGTAAAATCAAGGGAAAATATCTCCTTTCCTTGTGAAATGTTTCTGATCTAGAAATGTTGATGATCGGTATTCAACACACACACAAAATAAGACCTCTGTGAATTTCTTAAAGTACTTTATCTTTTCTAAAATCTTATGCCTAATATCAGAGTAGGAAATGGCAATCCACTCCAGTGTTCGTGCCTGGAAAATTCCATGGACAGAGGAGCCTGGCCGGCTACAGTTCATGGGGTCACAATGAACTGGACACAAATGAACAACTGAGTACACATACCTAGTATACCCCTTTTTATGTGTATTTCTCTATATTTAATGGCATCATAAACCACTGACAGCTAAAATACCTATTTATCTATCTATATATTACAGGAATAAATGGGTAGCAAAGAAAAAGCTTTTATATTAAAGCTTGTCACAGATTTCACATTTAATAAATAATTGAAGCCAGAAAAATAAGCGATGAAAACATGACATAAAGTCCAAATGTATTTCTTAGAAGATTCCTCCCAAAAGCATCTGATCATGGCATCAGAAAGTCCTTTCAATAGTGCTGTGGGCAGAAAGGACTAAACAACTTCCCAGTGCTTAGACCCTGTGATGATTTTCAACTCTCCAAAGAACCACTGAGAGGTGGAAGAGGGATAGTTTTATTCATATTTAAACATTTAAATTCCATAGCATTTACTTCCACTTGCTTTATATAGATGAAGAAGTTTGAACATGTTCAGGGATTTTCTTTTGCTCAAACTGAAGATGAACATGTAAGTCAGATCACCAGCTACACAAATCTTAATTCCATTTAGAAGTATGTGATCTTAGGAAATTCATGTTTCCTTTCTGAGCTGCTCCACCTAATCTATAGCTTTTAAAAGGAAGATTAAATGAAATACTATACAAACCATTTAGCAGACTGCTCAGCATAAAGGAAGCGTTCAATAAGTGGCAGCTATTATTATTAAGACATTTATACGTAAGAACTCAACATGAAATGGCTATACAAGTGTCCAAATTTATTTATAGAGTTTAGAAGGGAAAATGTCAGTTAACAGATTATATTCTATGTCTGGATAATTTCAGTACGAAGGATCAATGTTATAAGGAATGGGAAGCCTGATGGCTTCTAGGCATGCTGAGTTTTTAATCTGGTAAATTCAGTTCAGTTCAGTTGCTCAATCATGTCCGACTCTTTGCGACCCCATGAACCGCAGCATGCCAGGCCTCCCTGTCCATCACCAACTCCCGGAGTCCACCCAAACCCATGTTCATCGAGTCAGTGATGCCATCCAACCATCTCATCCTCTGTCGTCCCCTTCTCCTGCTCTCAATCTTTCCCAGCATCAGGGTCTTTTAAAATGAGTCAGCTCTTTGCATCAGGTGGCCAAAGTACTGGAGTTTCAGCTTCAGCATCAGTCCTTCCAATGAACACCCAGGACTGAAGAGATTCATTTTATTTCTTCCTTTTAATTCATTTGTTTTTTCCTTTATTCTACTTAATGCTTCCAAAGATCAAAAATCTGGAACATTGCATCAAATTGGGAAACTATGTTAATTCATAATCTCTCACTATAAGATGAATGCATGTTAAGGATGCATACATAACCCTCAGAAACAATTTCTAACATATGCATGTATCTATTTTTAAAAATTCCTTTCATTAATAAGTTTTAAATAAAAGCCTTCTTTGAAAAGATTCCTCTCTATAAATGATAATATTCATATGTGATGAACCTCTTCTGAAGAGCCAAGTAATTAGTTAACAGGACTTGCTGTTGTGTGATTTTTTCATGCTAATGATTTGAATCAATAAGAACACTAAATTTATGTGCATTTCAACCATTAAGATAAGTAGACAAATTTATTAACATTGGTTAGGAAAAAGGTTGACTACAAAATATTTTTAAGCATTCTAGACTAAAATAAAATATCAAATGCTATGCTTCTTTTTCACCACCACAAAGAGAAATATTAGGTGTGATTTATTATTTGCAATGTGTTGGTATTTGCTTTTTCTTCTTTGCTGTTGATATTTTTCTAAGTGCCATTCCTTTCCCCCAAGAATCAAAGGAAAGGACAGATTCAGAGAAAGGTAACTATTTGGTAAATAAGATATAGACAGGTTTGACTTGTTTGCCCATTTTTAGATCAAAAATTTCAGGTTTACAAATAACTTCAAAAGGCTGGTTGCTGCTGAGAATTAATGAAACAAATTAAGAAGCAAAGCATGACCCTAGCCAAGTATTAACACTATTCATCCAATAACACAGAGTTTAAATTTCAATCTGTCTTAAAACTTTTCTGGTGCTAGGAAATGGAGCACATAGAGCTGCTTACCAATACCTCATTTTATCCCAAACAGTACTTTGATCTTAAGCTATTTCAACCATTCTCCCACAAAAATTCCAATACTAATTATAATCTTAGTTGTCCTTAACAATCACAAGGGTGGGAGAATATGCTGGAAATGAAACAAGATTGTTTCATAACTTAAGCATTAGAGCACCTCATCTAGCTGAACTGGATCATCCAAAAACTAGGGCATAAAAACTATGATGAGAACTTGATTCATGCCAAAGTATGAGCAACTACTTTCACTGTGTGAAGCTCCTGTCGGCTCATTACAAATAAAGAGGATTACTGTTTGCAGAACAGAAACTGACAATGTTTAGGACGGCTTTCAGGAACACTGAACACTGGAAACCTGAATACATACATCTGCTGAGAAAGTGACTGTTTTCCTTTCCTCTGAGTTTTTCTAAAATGTTTTGATATAGTTCAAATATCAAACTTTACCCTTAAGGGTCTGATGAACAAATATTGTACTGAGTACTGCTTCAGATGAGATGCTACGAAAGGTGCTATGATGAATACAAAGATGAAAGACGGTTCTTGGGAAATTTCAATATGATCAGGAAGAAAGTATAATGATACAAACAAACAGAATATAGGGGAGGATAGGATAGTGCTTTTCATATATTTCAGAAAATGCTAAGCAAAGACAGAGGAGATAAAAAATCCTTGGGCTAAAGACTCAGCATAAATAAGGGGCTCAGTCAGGACACCAAACTGGTATATTTCACTGGGACATTCTCCAAATTAACTTTGCCATTTGATTATCAGTTTTAAATGAAAACTAACTGTTCAATAGGGATTTAAAAAACGCATGATTAAAAATGAGGGTAACCATATACATATTTGGACATTTATTTAGAGCCCTAGCTTGACACATTTTGGTTATGCGTAAGATGAAACTCAAGCCTCCATATGAAAACTGATTCCATTAAACCATAATTTAATGTACAGGTCAATTCTGACACAAAATCTCATGGTAATAAAGAATTAATTTTGCAGTTTACAGAGCAGTTTTCCTCGCTCCAATTACCAAGAATATCTAAAATCCTTATGGCAAGAAACAATGCATTAAATCATGAGTAATGGCTACATCTTCTCTTGCAAACAGCACGTTACTAGGAAAGCACACCCACCTCCCAACTTTCAAGTCAAAACTGCATAAACATGGGCCTTTTAGTGTTTTTCGAATCCCAGCAAAGTTGGAAGACATCAATTTAATAGACGGAAGTCCCTAAGGCAAGGTAACGCCTTTGAATTCTTTTTGGCTCCTTTCCGCAAACATCAAATATAGAGAGTATGAGAACAGCGTCAGTTGACCATCAACACAGTTCCAGCAGCAAAGGAAATAAGAACATAACTTAAATAGCCAGGATCCATATCCTGTGGGCATTTCAGATGAAAGAATCCCACCTTAACTGCAACCAAAATGAATGGAAAGCCATGGCAAAACCCAGAAAGAAGACTAAAGTAATTATTTCCATGTGAACAGTGTAACTTGTAATACAATTTACTATCTTCTGTAATAAGCAGTTGCAATTTGACATTTTCATGAGGATTATTTAACTGTCTTGAATTTCTTGCATCGAAGCTGGTCTAGTCCTCTTTGTGGGCAGAGGCCAAGTCTTATGTAACCCCACGGAGATCTCAACACAGAATAAACAGTAACTATTTGCTAATAAATAAAGAGTTTGTTATCAAAATAGACATATGATGATGACTTATAAAAAGACAGGTGGAGGGAAATGATAAAGTATTTGTCATTAGAATGTCCTAGACATAATGCTAGGTACCTAAACCATTATATTTCATTCTAAGTATTCCATGATAAAGAAATAGCTATCACCATTTTACAGATGTGATTTACACCCAGAGACAAGAAACTAGCCTTAGTTCACTCAGCTTGTGAGCCGCAAAGTCAATATTCAAATTCTGGTCTGTCTGGTTCCCAACCCTTTGTAGATACACACCGCAGGTATATGTGAAAAGGGACTACCTACCTTTTTTTTTTTTTTTTAATTGTAAGTCAGCTACAGGTACACATATATACCAGGCTGCAAATTTCATACACACAGTGTAACACAGCAAAGAAACCACACTATTATTGGTTCCCAGTAGCCTCTAAAATGAGTGCTGGTTTGAAAGGGATGTAAGTAACAAGAATGGACTTTCCTCCAGACAAAGAAAAACTGAGAACAAGGGAGGCTATTTCCCAGTTTCAAATATTCTCACATGGAAAAGTGTGTTTGACTCATAGTTACTTTATAAAATATGTCTTCCCCTCTTCAATCATTATAATCTTGTAATTCTGGAGAAAAAATAACAATTTTTTCTTGCTATAGAATGGGATGAGGTCATCAAAAGTCAAATCTTTTATACAGTGAAAGCATCTTTTTTCATTAAAATAAACCAACATCTGTATATCTCAAAACAAGGGAGACTACTTCCCAGCTAGAAAATCTAAGCACTCTTCATTTTCAACATAATGAGTAACGGCATGTAATGCTTTTTAGCTTAAGCCTAAAATAAGGTTCTGACAGAGAAGACGTACGTAAACATACTATCACAATATGTGTATATTCATTTTAAATATCTAATATTCAATATTTAAAGATTCAATAGAAGTGAGAATAGTCAATATTTCATAAAGATTTGCAACTTTTAGTCTTGTAACACTAACCTGGGAGAAGTAAGTCAATACAACAGAAGAAATATCTACAGTATCAAGATATTCCAAACATTTCAAATATTACCCACAAGATGAAAACAGAGACTAGAGGTCAGGTTTCCTAAATCCTTGTCCTGTTTTTTTTCAGGTGTTTAGAGTGTTGCTTCCATGTTATTTGTTTTGAAATATATCATGAAAATATTCTTGAGAATACTTCAGTGATTCAGCTTCAATTAAATTAACATCACAAATGTATTACTTCTGTAAAATAACACTTTCTACAATACCATCTTCAAAATTTGGTATTTGAGGGAAGATGTTATATTAGTTAGCGCTTCCCCAGTAATTGAGCAGTAAAGAATCTGCCTGTCAAAGTAGGAGATGCAGGTTAGACCCCTGGGTCAGGAAGATCACTTGGAAAAGGAAATGGCAAACCACTCCAGTATTCTTGCCTGGGAAATTCCATGGAGAGAGGAGCCTGGCAGTCTATAGTCCATGAGATCGCAAAGAGTCAGACATGACTGAGCAATTAAACAACAGTAATAATAATAATTATTATTAAATAACAAAAATAAATAATAACATTTTAATAATTAAACATCATTTAATTATTGGTAGACTGAGTGAGCACACACACACACACTCTATATTAGTTTCCCAATTTTATGTCGTGGAAAGAGACCTCAAAAACTCCTAGAGTAGTGCTTGATGTATTTAAGAGAAATTCCAGAAATACTAATTGAATGAAAGAAGTCTTGTAGAACCCGTTATCCTGAGACCTACACTTCTTTGTGAGATGATGGAATTTGGAACTCTCTGGAATAAGCAGAGCCCTAAAATGGGCCCCCAGGACTCCTGGCTGCCCTGACTGACACACACCTTCTCTGGTCACTCAGTAACACTGACCTTGGTATCGCTGTGAAGGGTTTTTGCAGATGTAAGTAAAGTCCCAAATCAGTTGACCTTATGATGGGGAGATTATCCAGGTAGTCTGAGCTAATCCCATCAGTGCTATAAAAACAAAGAGCTTTCTCTGGCTGGTCTCAGAAGAAAAATTCAGAGAGATGTAGCCCACCTTGCCTGGAAGAAACCAAACAATCATGGAGGCCGCAGGGCAAGGAACTGCCAGTTAAGAGCTGAGAGTGGTCCCTGGCCAACAGCTAAGAATAGAAGGAAAATGGTACCTCAGTACTACAGCTGCAGAGAGATGAACTGTCAACAGCGAGTGAGCTCATAGGAGGTCTCTGAGTCTAGGTGAAAACTACAGCTATAGATAACACCTCAGTGTCAGCTCCGTTAGACCCTAAGCAGCATCCACTCTCCTGACCTACAGAAACTGTGAGGGGATAGACTTATGTTATCTTACACTGCTAGTGTGTCATCTGTTACACAGCAGTAGGAAAGTAATATGACTCTTTAGTTTTCACTTATAATTGTCTCCTTTTTAATAATTGGAGTATAATTGCTTTACAATGTTGTGTTAGTTTCTGCTGTATAACAAAGTGAATCAGCTGTATGTATACACATATCTGGGCTTCCCAGGTGGTGCGAATGGTAAAGAACCTGCCTGCTAATGCAGGAGACACAAGCAACGTGGGTTTAATCTCTGGGTGAGGAAGATCCCCTGGAGGAGGGCATGGCCATCCACTCCAATATTCTTGGCCTGGAGAATTCCATGGACAGAGGAGCTTGGTGGGCTACAGTCCAGACTATGGGGTCACAAAGAGTCAGACACGACTGAAGCAACTTAGCAGGCACCCACGCATAAATATATCCCCTTCCTCTTGAGCCCTCCCTCCAACACCACCCCCATCCCACCCATCTAGGTCATCACATATCACCGAGCTGAGCTCTTCCTATGCTTTCCCTGGGCTGTACTGCTTCTTTAGCTTTTTATGTATCCCATGCTTCCTGAATAGATACAGAAATACATTGTTGTCAACTGATACAATCAATATGATGTATGGCCACTCTGGAGGAAAATGGTAAAGAATTTTGCCACAATACTTGCCAGATTTTAGTGTGGAGTTGAGGGAACAAGGCACGGGGACATAGGAAATATAGCTCAATGACAATCTAAGTGACAGCCTGAGTCATCAGAAGGGTTTGAGCTAGAACATGATATGATCTGGGAATGTTATCTGGCAGAAATCGCTGGGAGGACAGGAGAGAATAGAGACCAGGAAGGCCAGGTAATAGACCACAGGCACTGCATCAAAAGAGAAGGAAGGGAACTCCCTGGCAGCCCAGGAATTAGGACTCCACGCTTCCCACTGCAGGGGGGTGAGGGTTCAATCCTTGGCCAGGGAACTGAGATCTCACAAGCCATGTGACAAGGCCAAAAGTGTTGGGGGAGAGAGAGAAGGAAAGAGGCCTATGGTCAGCAAGGGCAATGAAAGAAATTCACTGTGACATAATTGAAAAACTAGATTCCACTGTTCTTTTCATCACACTGGGAGACGTTCATTTCTACTTTAGAGGGCAGTGGAATCTTTGCAGTCCATTCATGCAAACAAACCTTCATTGGATACACCCTATGTGCCAGGCACATGGCTAGTAATAGCTATACATCAGACAAACACCACGCCTTGAAGGAGCTCTCAGTTCAGTTCAGTCACTCAGTTGTGTCCAACTCTTTGTGACCCCATGAACCGCAGCACACCAGGCCTCCCTGTCCATCACCAACTCCCGGAGTTCAGTCAAACTCATGTCCATCGAGTGGGTGATGCCATCCAGCAATCTCATCCACTGTCGTTCCCTTCTTCTCCTGCCCCCAATCCCTCCCAGCATCACAGTCTTTTCCAATAAGTTAACTCTTCGCATGAGGTGGCCAAAGTATTAGAGTTTCAGCTTCAGCATCGGTCCTTCCAATGAACACCCAGGACTGATCTCCTTTAGGATGAACTGGTTGGATCTCCTTGCAGTTCAAGGGACTCTCGAGAGTCTTCTCCAACACCACAGTTCAAAAGCATCAATTCTTCGGCACTCAGCTTTCTTCACAGACCAACTCTCACATCCATAAATGACCACTGGAAAAAGCATGGCCTTGACTAGACGGACTTTAATTGGCAAAGTAATGTCTCTGCTTTTGAATATGCTATCTAGGTTGGTCACAACTTTCCTTCCAAGGAGTAAGTGTCTTTTAATTTCATGGCTGCAGTCACCATCTGCAGTGATTTTAGAGCCCACAAAAATAAAGCCAGCCACTGTTTTCACTGTTTCCCCATCTATTTGCCATGAAGTGATGGGACTGGATGCCATGATCTTAGTTTTCTGAATGTTCTAAGAAAAAGCAGAAAGTAAAAAAGTAAAAAAAAAAAAAAAAATCATGTAGAACAATGCTAAGTTTGCTGTCGCAAAGCCTAGCACTGTTGAATAAGCAAGAAAGATGACAGATGAGAGATGGACGAGAAGAAAAGAGAGTGAGTCCAGCACAATTTGAATTTTTGTGCAAGAAAGAAAGACTGAAGAAAAGGTAATATCCATGAAAGAAACAAAGTCAGAATACAAACCTGAAACAAACTTCTCCACAGCTGTTTCCTCATGAATAGAATGAGTCTAGTAATAAGACACAGGGTTCTCAGGAAGTAAAAAGATAATATATGTATAGTGCTCAGAATGGAGCACAATAGAGAACACTATGTGAAAATAAGCTCCTATTTTTATTATTCACTCTTTAAAAAAAATCCACACTCTCTATTGTTGTTAAAGGTACTCTACAGAGGAAACACTATTTCTCTCATACAAACAAAGGTAGCAAATTGGAAGATGTTACTGTAAATCTGAAGTCAAGAATAACAGACTATTTTTTAAAAATTCTCAATGGATTGTTTGTGTTTTCTGGTATTTATTAAACCTCAGGAATAGTGGTTCTTGATTGGAACATGGATAGAGAGTCTAGTAATGGAACAGATGAGGGTTTTCATATTCATCAAAAAGAAAAGGGCACGGACTCAAAAGATTAAGAAATATTGCCTTTCCACATATGGAGACATCTTTATAACCCAATTATAGCCATGGCTTTGACATGAAAGACGTTAAAAAATGAGTCTGAAAATTAGTTCTTTCGGATAAACCCAATAAAGAATTAACCTGCTTGCATAAAGTGAAATTTGCAAATTGTACATCTCACTTCCAGTTTTAATAAAAATGTGTGCTACCATTCTCAGCTTCCACAACTTCCTAATTACTCATATACTGAGAAAAGCTGGTTCACCATCATAAATTCGCTAATAAAATATGAAGTGGTAAAAATGACATACACAATACAGGAAACTATGCCTAATGCTTCATTTCAGCTCCTAGTAATATTAGTAGCAAAGGGAACAGTTTAGCCGTTTCATGACACAATAAGGTGTGGCTTACTACGTTCCCAGAAGCAATCTACCTAAACCTTATAGGCTATGACACGATGCCCTGCCTCATGTGATGGGTCAAGTGACTAGCAATTAATGACATGTTTTTCTCATAAAAAATAATAAAAGTTGTAACAGCTGCGATAGTTTCAGTGAAGAAGTAAAACCGAAATGAATGAAAGAACTATTTGTATACGTGAATAGTAATAGCAGAAGTGTAAGCAGAGAATCTAAAGCCATATCTAAAAGTCAAAATGTAGCCTGTTTCCCACTTCCAGGACTAGGAACAAGGCACAAAGCTAAAGTAACTCCCTCAGGACCATCCATAAAGAGGAAGAGAAAGCATGTTTCTCTTGATTTTTTAAAAGAATTGTTATTTTTCTTTTTAAATTGTTATTGTGTATGTGTTGGGGGAGCATCACAGTGATCCATCAATTTAGTTAGTTTTAGTATAAGTGAGACAACCAGTGAGTAACTGGCTATTTATTATTTCTTAAAGTTTTTTTTTTTTTTTTTAATGTGAACCACTTTTTAAAGTCTGTATTGATTTTTGTTACAATATTGCTTCAGTTTTATGTTTTTCATTTTTGGCTGTGAGGCATGTGGGATCTTAGTTTCCTGATCAGGGATCAAACCCACAACCCTTGCAATGGAAAGGGAAGTCTTAACCAGTGGTCTGCCCGGGAAGTCCCCGGACAGTTTTTAAAAGAGTCCCTCTTGAATCTTTCAGAGACCAAATCCTTCCTTTTTATTTAAGATGGCTTTGGAGAATTTATACCCAAAGGCGGAGGACAAGATATTTAGTGATACAGACTGGATAATTCAGAATTACAATAATAAGCTCATAAGTCATTGAGGCTTACTAAAATTGAGGTAGGGCTTCTCCGGCACTGCAGTGGTAAAGAATCCGCCTGTCAATGGAAGAGACACAAGAGACGTGGGTTTGATCCCTGGGTCAGGAAGGTCCCTTGGAGTTAGAAATGGCAACCCACTCCTGTATTCTTGGCCTGGAAAATTACATGGATGGGGGAGCCTGGTGAGCTACTCTGCCCATAGGGTTGCAAAGAGTTGGACATGACAGCACACACACACACACACACACACACACACACAGTTGAGGTTAAGGTATGTATGTTTCAATACTTAAAAATGTTCCCATAAGAATAACTACATACTCTTTTTGGTATGTCACAACGACTTCTTGTTTTTTTTTTTAATAGTGACAGCATTCCTATTCTCTAAGAGTACAATTCTGATGATTTTTACTCTGTATTATAAGGACACCCTTTGTCTACAGGATAACAATCTATATGACTTAGTTTAGTCTTCATATCCATATCCACCTCCCACTGTGTTTAAACTTGGATACATACCTAGTCTCAAGTGAATTACGTGGTACATACATTTTCATTTAGAAACAGATGAGATATATGGGATGCTATTAAAATGCTAGCATTTTTCATCACAGCATGTGGGGATGTATTTTCTTATTTCATTTTTGTGCAGCCACATTGCCCAGTTATTCCCAACATACAAAACCAAAACTAAAACTCTGGTTGAGAGTTTTACTGGTTTTAGAAAGCAACAAGTTTTTAAGGAAAAGCAAAGCTTCTCCCCATTCTGCGTTTTAGAAAAGAAGCAGAATTCTTGCAGCATTCAATCTTTTCTAATTAAAAAGTTTACAGCCAGCAACAGAATTCAGTTCGGCATTCAAATATTT
Organism: Budorcas taxicolor; assembly: GCF_023091745.1. Classification (NCBI taxonomy): domain Eukaryota; kingdom Metazoa; phylum Chordata; class Mammalia; order Artiodactyla; family Bovidae; genus Budorcas; species Budorcas taxicolor. Next base: position 62,156,026 of record NC_068923.1, on the reverse strand, counting down.
CTGGGTTTACTAATACAGAGTGAGATTTTTAAACATTAATTAAAGAGCACGCATTTTGTTTTCATTTACTTGTATCAAAAGATCATGAGTTATGATGCTCTGAGGACACATTATGTTCTAATTTCAAAGCCAAGTGTGGCTTTAAGCAGGAAGAAAAAAATGCGCCTGTGACATTTTGAATACAACAATAAATGCTATCGGAAATATACTTTTGTTAGAATCCCTAGAAGTATGAATTCAACCTTTTAAATGAGTTTCCATAAAGTTACAGCTTTCTGAATCATTTAAACTGTTTTCTAAAAACACTCAAAAGCAAGTGCATGGTATTTTACCATTTTTATATCTCTAGCAGTATGTTTCTTATTTTCTTATATTAATTCCTTATAAGAAAGTAATGTTTCTTGATTCATCTTAAGCTTGATTTTTTTAAAAGCCATTTCCTATGCTATACATAAAGATACATTGCATTGCCTTGTGTCCCTCTGTCCTCTGCTAGGGAAAAGTCACTGATCCTCTAATGTCCCATTTTTACCTAATAAATTGTGAAGAAGAAGAAAGAATGAAATAATGTCTATGGAATTTGTCTGATGGCTATTGCTACATTTTGCTGTACACCTGTATTTTTATATAGTTATCAGTGCAAAGCACATATAGAGGTTCGGTCAAATAAACATTTTATCTTACTAAATAAAACAAGGGCATTTTTCTGGGACATCACCAAGTTTTATAGGGAATTCTTAACCGTTTCAATTCTCATAAAGCCCAGAAATTATAATAAGCAAGAAGTAAGTCTGTAAAATAACTCTTTGCATTACAATTTTTCCTTAAAAGGTGAGGATAATTTAAAATATCTTTATTGTGAGGATAAATAAGCATAGTTGATTATGCCATTACATTTATTCATAATCTTTCAATTATAATTTGCATCCTAAAATCCATAAAGAACATACCCTATACATGCATCTGTATGAAATATGTGTTTATGTAAAGAAAGACAACTCTTTTCCTAATACAGACAACAGATAAAAGTCGAACAATTTGGAATCCCAGAGTATACCTACTTCCACTAAAAGAGACTGTGCATTCAGTACAGTAACCAGCATTTTTTTAGTCTTTTATTTTATATCCTTCCTTGAGTCAAAGGACATTTCTGCTCTTAAAACTTGTGTTTATCTTTTATTGTTGTTGCCAACAGTTGCAGGTTGATCTGCCCATATAATTCCATTCTCCCAGACCACACAATTAATCTCATGGAATTTGAAACTGTGATTATCTTCTAATGAAACTTTCCTTTAAAATACTATCAAGGACTAAAAAAAAAAAAAACCAAAAACTAATCTGCCAAAATTTTGTAACCTGGAAATCAATCATTCCTCCATCCAGATTAAATCGAGGATAGACTGACAGCTCTTTGACTACAAACCTGGCAGTATCCTTTGTACTCAATAATCCAATTCCATTATTATCTAAACACGGCATAATGAAACAACGACAAATTACTGGAACAAATATTCTCCATTTTAATTTTTCAGAAAAAATTTTTCAGTGTATCATTTAGGATGTCAGTTTATGGTTAACAACTCTCTTTTCTTCTGAAGTGCTAACTGGAAGATAAACGAAGTAGACATCTGTACTTCCACTGTTTAGTAATTAGACTTTGCTGAAGCTGGTTCCAACTCCTTTTTGTGCAGCTTTGTTACTCACTATCCTCTTTCATGAGACCTTTGTGTCTGTCTTTTTCATGTCACAGGTAGCTGCATTTGCCAGATTTTACCTCCAAATAAAGGAATTAACCGCATGAATCTTAGATTCTAAGATATTCCACTGAAGAGAGAGTATGTACAGTCCAATAACAGATCCTATTGTTACTCAACTCATTTTGAAGTACTGTTGGTTTGCTTTTGTCCTTTTGCTTTGGCTTGGCTGTGGTCTCTCCCCTCACAGTGCCAACAGAAAGCCTCACGGAAAGCTTGGTAATGCTGCCTTCCCTACCGACGAGAACCCGGCAGCAATGAGGCCATTAGAATTATTTATTGTCTGATGATACATATCCAGAGGACAAGTTAACCCAACCGGTAACAGGTTAAGCAACGAAGAACAAAGCCAAGCACAAAGTGGTTAATTCAAATGTTTAAAATAAATGAAATCGGTGGAAAGCTAATATCCTTGGGATATACTTACTTTTTGCGATCTTTCTTTCATAAATGAAATACTCCAAGGAGGGCCTGACGATTTTGAAGAGTTTAAGAGTCTAACTTCAAACCAGTTCTCACTGGGCTTCTAATATACATATTTAAATCTTTGAAAAAAAAATACTGAGAAATAAATTTTAAAAAGTGGGGGAAGGAGGCTGGATTAGTCAGGAATACTTCAGAGACTATGGATCTTAAAGAAAATATTGACCTTAGGTAGAAAAAAAAGAGGGGTAAGCAAGGGAACTCCTAAAAAGGGACTTTGCTAAGCAAAGAGTTGAGAATGCTTGTGAAATACATTTGGGAGGTAATCAGGATAATAACTAGATACATTTTCACAAGTAACTGGACAGGCATATAAATTAGCAGGAATAGCCCAAGTTTCATTGCTAGAATATATAGGCATCTTGTGAGAAATAGGAACCACTGACTTTTTGAGGAAATAATTGTATTTACTGAATGCCAAGCACCAGACATCACTAAATTTATCATTTTTATTTAATTTAATCCATGAATCTCTATGGGGGGTAGGTGCTCTTGCCATCCTATTTGATAGATGAGGAAACTAAGACTTAGACAGTTAATCGACCCAAAGTCACACTGAAGAGTAAGTGGCAGAAACATGATTGGGACCTACATCTTTCTGAAAAGTAAATGAATGAAACAGTATTATAAAGGTGAAAAAAATGGAACAGAAGTGGTTTTGATGGAAAGGAGGGGTAAGATATAAAAAAGGGAAGCCTGGTTAAGACCACAAGCTCTCTTTGAAGTGTAGAACATTATGCTTGGCATTTAGCCTGCACTTAAATAGCTGTTGACTGGACTATTAGCAGAAGTTTGGGGCTGATAACATTTTGTCACTTTCTCTTTGAACTTCACAAGTTTTCCCCCACATCATCATAATGAGCCACTAGTCTTTAACTTCCACAAATTTTTTCGAGTTTTAAAAATTGACATCTACTGTATGTCACACCGTGGTTTACAGCCCACCTTTAAAACATACTGGTGGCTTTGATCTCCATGTTTCTACAAAGACATTTTTAAAGATACATCTCATGTATAATGCCATCATTATTTATACTGCTGCATACTGGTATAGTTCGTCTAATTATTTGAACATTTGCATTTTGATGTCATTTTTATATGTTTGACCAAAACATAATTTTCAAAGATATGTTCTAAATGGTTATGTATTACAAAGCTAATTAAAGATTTAGAGATGCAGGTATTATTTGCCATGAAGTGCTATAGCAGGGAATTATCTTAGTGGAAAACGCGGAATTATACAGAAAACAAAAGTTTTCTGTAGCCAAAATGTATTTCATGTGTGTCTTTCACAAGATTCTGTCACAGCTCCGAAAAAATATATTCGATCATTTCATTAACAAAGCTTGAACTCATGCTGGGGCATCTCATTCTCAAGCACTAGATTTAACAATGGGACTGTGAACTCCAGTGTCCATGGCAACAGTAGCTAATTCTTCTTTCCAATCATGGTGGCAATTCTCTCCCATGGCTTGAATCAGTTACAAAACAAAATACTCTCAAAGACCTTTCTGAGCCAATAGCCTTGCAGCTAATCTGCTAATAGGAAATAATCTGCAGCTAATACACACATTCCAGGGCAGCAGTGTGTTTTCTTAATACTTTGTTTCGTGGGCCTCTCTCCAAAGAAAGCACGGTAAAGAATAGAAAACAGACATTCATTAAAAATAGTATTATGCTACCTGGCCACTATTAATGTCTAAGACTTGCTGCAACTTGCAAGTCGAGAGGAGGCAACGCAGCAACAAAGAGCATGAAAGCAAACTGCTCATGCCAAGAGGGTAAGGGTTGCGTGAAGAGAAAACATACTTAAAACAATGATTTTCAGCAAAGTTTTATATTTAACATGCTTATTATTATTTTTTTTTAGTCGTTACTATTTGTAGAATCTGTCATTGCATGCATTCTGCAGACCAGCAACAAATATCTCAATAGCCTTGTAAAGCTCCTTTTTTTTTTTGGTCCCTACTGTGGAATAATGGAAATGGTTTAGCATTGAAATTAGTTTTTCACCTCAAGGGTCAAAGTTTAACCTCTTGAACAAGTCTAATGACCGAAATCATTCTAATTACAGAGAAAAAACAGTCTTCCCCAAAGCCTGATCTAGTTGATGAATCAGCTCCCAAAGCCCAATATTGCTTTTTTTGTTCAGAGGAAGACTGGGATGTTTTTGCTTGAAAGAAAAGTCATGAATAATCATAAAGAAAGATGAAATACCTTTTCAACCCACTTTGAGTTGAGACTTCCTCTTGCTTGGGGTTGGGATGGCTTGACACAGCAGTTTATCTGATTCCGTGTTCCAGACCCTGTATCCTACCTGGCTCAAAGAAAATGTGATGACTGAGGCCTTTATGCTGCAACTCTTCATTTGGGAAAAAGTATGGGTGGGTTCCCATTATTCCCTCTAGCCACAGTTCCCCTTCTACATTTTACCAAAAAAAAAAAAAGAAGAAGAAGCAAAATGAAATCAACAGAAGTAGAGGAGGAATGAAACCTTTAAAGTTAAAGGAATCGCAACACCAAAGGGTATCTCTTCATCCTCTTTAAATCCGTTTTATAATTCTGGTTGCTATGACAACATAAGGCAACTCTGTATTACCATGACAATCTGACACAACTTTCAAAAAACAGTAAGTACTGTTTTATTCTGTTGTTCAATTGCTCCCAAGGAAACATGCTGTTATTTACTTCTGTGATGAAACCTGTACTATAGTCTAAGAGATCTTACGTCAGAAAAATAAAAGCTAAATTATGGTGGAAACTGCAGGAAAAAAAAATTAGGGTCTGAGTTAATCACCTTTTGAATGGGATCTTATTGAAACTTTTTCCTATTCCTAAAGAATTTGAAATAAAGTGTTTTTCATTTGAAGGACAGAAATAACAAACAAAGAGAGCAACTGCTTGTACAAAATAGTACTGATTTACCTTCTCAGTTACTAAACATGTTTCTCCATTACCTGTGCAACATGAAATAAAAATCTATGAAAGGGCTACAGGAAAATCGGATGACCAGATTTAACCTGAGTAATGGCTTATAGAGAAGCTCTATACAGTCAACAAAAACAAGACCAGGAGCTGACTGTGGCTCAGATCATGAACACCTTATTGCCAAATTCAGACTTAAATTGAAGAAAGTAAGGAAAACCACTAGACCATTCAGGTATAACCTAAATCAAATCCCTTATGATTATACAGTGGAAGTGAGAAATAGATTTAAGTGCCTAGATCTGATAGATAGAGTGCCTGATGGACTGAGGTTCCTGAAATTGTACAGGAGACAGGGATCAAGATCATCCCCACGGAAAAGAAATGCAAAAAAGCAAAATGGCTATCTGAGGAGGCCTTACAAATAGCTGTGAAAAGAAGAGATGTGAAAAGCAAAGGAGAAAAGGAAAGATATAAGCATATGAATGCAGAGTTCCAAAGAATAGCAAGAAGAGATAAGAAAGCCTTCCTCAGAGATCAATGCAAAGAAACAGAAAAAGAAAACCAACAGAACAGGAAAGACTAGAGATCTCTTCAAGAAAATTAGAGATACCAAGGGAACATTTCATGCAAAGATGGGCTCGATAAAGGACAGAAATAGTATGGACCTAACAGAAGCAGAAGATAGTAAGAAGAGGTGGCAAGAATACACAGAAGAACTGTACAAAAAAGATCTTCAAGACCAAGATAATCATGATGGTGTGATCACTCATCTAGAGCCAGACATCCTGGAATGTGAAGTCAAGTGGGCCTTAGAAAGCATCACGACAAACAAAGCTAGTGGAGGTGATGTAATTCCAGTTGAGCTATTTCAAATCCTGAAAGATGATGCTGTGAAAGTGCTGCACTCAATATGCCAAAAAATTTGGAAAACTCAGCAGTTGTCACAGGACTGGAAAAGGTCAGTTTTCCTTCCAATCCCAAAGAAAGGCAATGCCAAAGAATGATCAAACTACTACACAATTGCACTCATCTCACACGCTAGTAAAGTAATGCTCAAAATTCTTCAAGCCAGGCTTCAGCAATACGTGAGTCGTGAACTTCCAGATGTACAAGCTGGTTTTAGAAAAGGCAGAGGAACCAGAGGTCAAATTGCCAACATCCGCTGGATCATCGAAAAAGCAGGAGAGTTCCAGAAAAACATCTATTTCTGCTTTATTGACTATGCCAAAGCCTTTGACTGTGTGGATCAAAATAAACTGTGGAAAATTCTGAAAGCGATGGGAATACCAGACCACTTGACCTGCTTCTTGAGAAATCTATATGCAGGTCAGGAAGCAACAGTCAGAACTGGACATGGAACAACAGACTGGTTCCAAATAGGAAAAGGAGTACATCAGGGCTGTATATTGTCACCCTGCTTATTTAACTTCTATGCAGAGTACATCATGAGAAACGCTGGGCTGGAAGAAGCACAAGCTGGAATCAAGATTGCAAGGAGAAATATCAATAACCTCAGATATGCAGATGACACCACCCTTATGGCAGAAAGTGAAGAGGAACGAAAAAGCTTCTTGATGAAAGTGAAAGAGGAAAGTAAAAAAGTTGGCTTAAAGCTCAACATTCAGAAAACGAAGATCATGGCATCCGGTCCCATCACTTCATGGGAAATAGATGGGGAAACAGTGGAAGCAGTGGCTGACTTTATTTTGGGGGGCTCCAAAATCACTGCAGATGGTGAATGTAGCCATGAAATTAAAAGACGCTTACTCCTTGAAAGGAAAGCTATGACCAACCTAGAGAGCATACTCAAAAGCAGAGACATTACCTTGCCAAGGTCCGTCTAGTCAAGGCTATGGTTTTTCCAGCATTCATGTATGGATGTGAGAGTTGGACTGTGAAGAAGGCTGAGGGTCGAAGAATTGATGCTTTTGAACTGTGGTGCTGGAGAAAACTCTTGAGAGTCCCTTGGACTGCAAGGAGATCCAACCAGTCCATTCTGAAGGAGATCAGCCCTGGGATTTCTTTGGAAGGAATGATGCTAAAGCAGTACTCCAGTACTCTGGCCACCTCATGTGAAGAATTGATTCATTGGAAAAGACTCTGGGGCAGGAGGAGAAGGGGACGACAGAGGATGAGATGGCTGGATGGCATCACTGACTCGACTGATGTGAGTCTGAGAGAACTCCAGGAGTTGGTGATGGACAGGGAGGCCTGGTTTGCTGCGATTCATGGGGTCGCAAAGAGTCGGACATGACTAAGCGACTGAACTGAATTGAATGGCTTATTCTGAGCTCACCATACAGTTCAAACAAAATTCTATAGAGTCCAAATTTTAAGGTGACAAGCATACGTGTGTGCCTGCTAAGTCGCTTCAGTTGTGTCTGATTCTTCATGACACATTGGACTGTAGCCTCTCAGGCTCTTCTGTCCATGAGATTCTCCAGCCAAGAAAACTGGAATGGTTGTCATGCCATCCTGCAAGGGATCCTCCCAATCCAGGGATCAAATTGTGTCTCCTGTGTTTCCTGCATTGGCAGGTGGATTCTTTACCACTAGCACTACCTAGGAAGCCTGAATTAAGCATGATGTTTCTTAAATTTGGAGGTATCTTCAAAAAGGGAGTAGTTGGAGTCTCTTAGTTACTTTTCTGGATGATTAGTTCCAATCGTCACTTTATAGTCAATGATTCAACACCTTAAGAGTCCTCTTCCCATCACCACCACCCCATCAACTCCTCCCATTGTTTCTCACATCTCATATAATAAGTTAATAACTGTATCTGTTGAACAACTACAACATGTTAAAAACCTGCATCTGAAAAAACACTTACAATAATTATTCACAAATAGGTGCTATTTCTACTAGATGGAAAATAAAATCCCAACTTAAAAAGTCTAAGAAACTAAGGAACTCGCAACAAGACTCAGGCACTGATTAACAGAACAGGATTTGTATCCACCTCTTTCCTTCCAAAATTCAAGTTCTTTCCAATCAATGGATCACCTTGGAAATAAAGAGCATTTTCTAGACCTTGTATTATGACAATAAGCTATAAAGTCTTTAAAATATAACAAGCAATTTTTAAATATAAAAAACACAGCCTACATCTGGATAAGATTTCTTTCTGCTCCAAATGGGTAACTATTTTGCTACATATTAACATTAATGTTAAAAGACAGAAGAATGAATCATTTAGGCACTAAAGAAGATAAAGACTTTAAATGCGGTTAATATCCTATAACAAGTTTGTCTTAAAAAGTATGCAAGGACTTGGTTTTTTAATTCTGAAATATAATGGCTATCGTTTACTACTACATAACCAGGGAAGGGAAAAAAATATAGTAAACTTTGCTGTCAGCATTTTTTTTCTGGTCAGGCCTTACAGAAAAATGAGGTAGAGTGAATTTCTTAATACTGTGAAGAAAGTATAAGGCCAACTTCATAACTAAAAAAAGCAACATCAACAAACCCACTGAATTATGAATTTTCAAACAGTACATACAGCGAAGTTGCAATAAATATGTGTTATAACATCAATTTCCTACATTTGTACCTTAATTTCAAATCAAACTTTTAAATGTATTTTATGTGCTTCTAAAATTGTATTTTTATATTTATACATACCTCCCACACCAACTTTTGCTGCTTATAAAGTTTCGATGCTAAATCATTTGCAAATGTCAATCTCAAAAAATACCTTTTGTCTCAAGAAGTGTTCTCTTGGGTCCAAAGCAAGGGAAAAAAACTAAAGATACAACTTTAGAAAGTTAAGGTAAAAAATGTAGGTATCAAATATTATCTTCACTTTGCTCAGGGATTATTTCTCTAAGTGAACACAGAATTTGGAGAAGGAAATGGCAACCCACTCCAGAATTCTTACCTAGAAGAGCCTGGCAAGCTACAGTCCATGGACTCACAAAGAGTCAGAAATGATGAGGCAATTTAGCATCCATGCACAAACACAGTATTAATCTAATTCAGTGCTTGTTTTGTGCCATAGAATGCATCTGTTCCCTCCTTCCCTTACTTATGATGGTTGTAGAGTATATCAAGTCTAGAGATCGTGGGCTCAAGGGTCCTCAAGTTTTAATTCTTCTGAAAAGCAGAGGAAATTGCACACAAGCAAGCTAGAAAAAGTAATTAAAGGGGAAGGGATAACTCTACCAGTTCTGTCTGGGGCATAACCATGGGACCTAAGCAAATATTTTCCCATTTCATGTTGTTCAGTTTCAAAGAAGACAAACCATCTGTTTGCTCAATTTTTGACAATATGTATGACACAAAAATATCAGAGGCTAAAAGTATGTTACATGAATAAGCCTCTGTAGAAGGCATCTATTGTAAGCTTAGGTTTTGATGGTGGGTATATGCCAACAAGATGCATCCTTGTGATATTAAAATATCACAGGAATACATATGAAGTCAGCATATATTGAGTGTTTATAGATGTCATCAACACTAAAAAAAAAAAAAGACATTCTCAATGCTGTCAAGGAACTAGGAGCTTGGATGAGCTTTATCAATATCTGAGCTTATTTCATGTACAAAACCCTATAGGAAATAGGGGAATATTTAAAAGAGACGGACCTTGCCTACAAGGAGTTTAGAATATAGGAAGTTGGAGATTTATAAAATTTTGTTTATAATAAATATAAGAGTTGCCAAGAGAATTTTGAGAGACACAAATATTCCTAGAGTATAGATAAGAGAGGGGAAAAAACTTCATCAAGAATAACATTTATTATTGTTTTGTCTTTTTCAGTTAACTTTATGACCTTAATCTGAGCAGGAACAAAGACATTAAAAAAAAGACCTTATATTATTGGTGATGTCTTAGCATTTAAAAGAGCTCCATGAAATTGAGGATTTTTTTGTTCACTGTATCCCCAGTGTCTTCCTAGAACAATGTCAGTTTAGTAACAAATGTTAAATATCTTACAGTGGAATTAAGAATTCATGACCCTAGGCATGCCTCCACCCCCTGAGTCTATATTATACTAAGATACCTGAAGCTAGTGTTTAACAGCTACAGACAAAGGTTGGCAAATTATTATGAAAATCAGCAAGTGAATGTGCTTCACCTAAGATTTCTTTGCTCTTTTGAACACAAAATCTTACTGTTGGAGAAGACAATCAATTCCAAGGTGGAAAGTTATGTTGGTTCTTTCACCCTACTCTCTGTAGGAATAATCTTGAAGTTCAAAATCAAGGATGAAATAAATTCTTGTCTCCAAAATTAAGATAAACATGCAAAAGATAAAATCTTCTTAGTCAAAACAGATGGAAGGAAACATGAAGGTCATGCCTTTATTAAAAATACAATTGACTATCAATAAAACTGACTGTATCAATTGATCAGATTCTCTTTTCTCTTTACAGTTTGAAGTCCTTAGCAGATTGGAGACATCAAAAGAGAAAGGCATAGGTGTAGGGTAAAGAAGGTATCTAACATCACTAGCAAGGCAGAAATACTAGTCATCTGTTGAATAAAAAGACAAAAGCAAAAACCATGTAAGAAAGGTGCAGTGTAGAAAGCAATGGGTGCTGCTAGCTACCTTATGATACTAAGAATCAAAAAAGATACCACAGTTGTCTCACTGACTTTAACTAGGTAGTTTACCAAACACTTTAGGAATACTTCTCCTCAAACCCTTTTTTTCCAGTTTTAATGTTGGGGAATAATTTCAGAATTTGGAGAATTCACTTATGTAGGACTTGACTTGGAGAAGGCGATGGCACCCCACTCCAGTACTCTTCCCTGGAAAATCCCATGGACGGAGGAGCCTGGTAGGCTGCAGTCCATGGGGTCGTGAAGAGTTGGACACGACTGAACAACTTCCCTTTCACTTTTCACTTTCATGCATTGGAGAAGGAAATGGCAACCACTCCAGCGTTCTTGCCTGGAGAATCCCAGGGACGGGGGAGCCTGGTGGGCTGCCATCTATGGGGTCGCACAGAGTCAGACACGACTGAAGCGACTTAGCAGCAGCAGCAGCAGGACTTAACAAGCCAGAAACACATGTAGTAGAAGCTATGAATATATACTTGAGTCTTGTAGTGTGGAGTTTCACGTATTTGAAACAAAAGGTTCGTGTTACACAAAGTAAAGAAAATCAAACCAAAAGGAACTTCATGCCATGTAGTTCTTTGAGGAAATGCCAGGAGGGTTGATGGAACTATGATTCATCACAAATATACTTCTTATCACTAAAAGAAAACACATATAACTCCAGACAGAAATGAGCCAGTCACGGTTGTTTACTGAAGTTGTAATAAAGCAACCTGTTTCTATCACAAGTATTTACCACCTGGCAAGTGTGGTAGACCTCAAAATAAATCCCATAAACTAGAAATGTTTACTCATCCTTTTAGCCTACTTATTACGATATTAAAGGCTTTTAAAAAATGAAGTACCTTTATATCCAAAAATGATAAAGCCCTCAGAAATCACATATTTTTTTGCACTTAACAATATTCTTATGTCTCAAGCAGAATCTGTGATATAATCATTATTATTCCCATTTTTATTTAATAGAGGAGTAAATTCAGGAATGGATGAAGAGCTACTTTGGCATAAGTATTATGCAGGTTCAGCGATGACATACTTCTTGGTTATTTCCTAAACTCTGAAATTATGTTGATAAATAACAAAGGGCAACTGACTCAAATTTATTACAATTTCTCTCCCAATAAAATTGTGCTCACTTTTTTATAATGCATTTGAAGATTACTGAACAAAAATTTCCAGCAAGTGGAAGGTGCTCTATGCTAGTGACATGTATGTACTAATGATGAATCAATATGTCCTGCTTCTTTGGAAAACAAAATGATTTTTTTTTTAATAATAATACACAAAAATAAGATTAACCAGGGCCAACAGGTTTCCTGTGTTTTAATACTAGGTTTCTTTTTCTTTCCTTCATTTTTCTGTCTGTGTGCTCTTTACCCTCAAGAGAATATTTGCTATTTTTTGTAGGAAAAATTTTCTAGGTTTTAGAAGTCTAAGATTTTCAAATTGAGATCTTTTATAGGTCAGGTTTTACAACAAACAACAGAAAAGTTAAAAGCAATAAGAATGCAAGAAGAACCTTTAATCAAAACCATAAGTTAGGGGTGTCTCCCGAAACAGTTTTCTTTAGTAATGGAGTCAGTCTGTCTGAAGTGTTTCCATACTATTTCCTGGGGGCAGAAGAAATGCTGCTTCATTATTCTTGTAGGTTAAACAAAATTTAATGAACACAGATTAAAATAAATTATTGAGTTTGTTTTCTAAGTCTGAGCAACATAACTGATTATGCAGTATAAAGATATTTTCATACAGTTGGGCTGAATATAGGGAGCTGGGATACCATGTGGCGTTATTTGTGACACTGGGTTAAACATAAAGGGCTTTCAGCAAATGCTGGATTTATTCCTTAAGTTACTTAAGTTCAATGCCATCCTTCTGTCATTACCAAACAGAGCAGGGTTCTGTCTAATCAGATTTGTCTTAGCTAGCCACCTCCTCTAGTGCAACAGCAACTAACTAACATACTGTTATTAACACCTCCTTAATGAATTCCGCAAGAATCTTCATGCTAAATGTTTGTACCTTCAAATAATTTCTGTAGAAAGAAAAACCGTACTTTTAAAAAACATTTCTGCCACTTGATCATTTGATGTGGGAAAAACATAGAAAGAGGTCATCGGTATTCAGCTAACTTGTATATAAACACATGATGAACTTGGTTTTAATGCCAATATAGTTCAGTCATAGCATACATTCCTGACAGTGACAGAGAATCCCAAACCTCAAGCATGTGAACCAAACATCCCCCCAGTGTGCGTAAAGATCTAGCAATGGGGTGATTTCTTCCATTGCTCTTTCTCACAGAGTCAGGGGTACAGCACATAAGGAGCCTTGTGACCTGGAACACTGAATTCTTAACTCCTCCCTTGGTTGTAGCTATAGCCACCAGTCTCTTCAAGCTGTCATCAATATCATGGGATTACTCTTCAGAATTAGTTCTATGATTCCTAACCATACTTTTCTCAGAGTCCCTCCTTACTTTATGCTTCCTGGGTTAACTCATATATTTGTTTATTTATTCATTCACTAAACACATAATTGAATACCTGCCCATGTTCCAGGTACTATATTAGGTGGTTAGAGACATTAAAAGGAAGAAAGACGATTCTGGCCTCAAGGTATTTACAGCTAGTGGGGAGATTAATATGCAAATAAAAAAGATGATATAGTGTAACTGCTATAACCTAGGTATCCACAAACTCTACTTGAAGCTTTGAACATAAATGAGAAATCTCTTTATGCCTGTGATTTCAACTAAATCTTAAATACCCCTAATTTCCGAATTTGTATAGTCAAAATAAGAATCTCTACTTGGAGCCACTTTCTCATCCACTTACAGTTTTAAGGAGTGGACCCAAACATGTGAAATTCAAAGACAAACAAACAATATTATTATCATTAAGATGATTCCCACCCACTCACCCCCCCCCCCCAAAAAAAAATATGTCTTAGTTCTCTATCTTTGTAATGGTATATTTTTTTTCACACTGTCAGCCAGGGGAAAATAGGAGGTCATTTTCTCACAAGTTGTATCTAATCTTCACCAACTCTAGGTAACTTAATCTCTTAAATTTCTCAGAAATTACCCTTCTCTAAATTTATTCCATTGTCTTAATTCAGGACTTCTATTGATTTCTAATTGGTATCTTCTTATCTGGACACCATCACTGCCTGCAGAATCCTAAAATGCAGATTCAGTCTTGTCCCTCCCCTGGTTAAATTTTCAGTGATTCACTATCAAGCTGTGCTTAGTCACTCAGTGGTGTCTGACTCTTTGCAACCCCATGGACTGTAGCCCACTGGGCTCCTCTGTCCATGGGGATTCTCCAGGCAAGAATACTGGAGTGGGTTGCTATGCCCTTCTCCAAGGGATCTTCCCAACCCAGGTATCGAACCCAGGTCTTTCACATCACAGGCTGATTCTTAACCATCTGAGCCACCTTCCAAATCTACCTTCCTGGCATTATAGAGCCAACACATACTTAACTATATGGGAAATAAATTCTCCTATGTAGACTACAAATGAGTTAAGAATGGAATCATCTAAAACAGGGGTCCCCAACCTCTGGGACCTAGTAACTGATGATCTGAGGTGGAACTGATGTAATAATAATAATAGAAATAAATCACACAATCAATGTAATGCCCTTGAATCATCCCCAAACTATCCCACACCACCCATCTGTGGAAAAACTGTCTTCCAGGAAACTGATCCCTGGTGCCAAAAACATTGAGGACCGCTGATCTAGAAGAATAAAGTCATCCACTTAGGATATGCTACAAATTTGAGCCCATTTTTTTCTTGATAGAGCAAAATAGTCAGAAGACCAGGGCAAGGTCAGGTAAGTCACCACAGTCTCCTCCAAGCTACGGTTTTAGTTTCCTAAATCACAATGATCAAAACGAGAAAGTCCACAGAGGATAGACTCCAGCAGCTGAAAGCAGATGAGAATACCTTGGAGGCCAGGGCACTAATCAGCCTTAACTTCAGAAACTAGAATAACGAAAGGTTTACTACCGCCAGTCATTGGCTCCCCCTTACCTCTTTGATGGAGGATTCAGGCAAAACACAAGAGAAAGTTAAACAGAGGCCACAGAACAGAAATGGGGACATTCACAAGGTCTGAGGTGTCCAAGCACCTGAAGGCTCTCTGATATTCCAGCTTATACGGTATTCAAGCCCACAGCAAAGTCCAGAGTGGAAATAAAATATCTAGAAACAATATACTGTGTTTGGCCCACAGGAGATGCTCAAAAAAATGCAGTGTGTTCCAGTGTTAAACAAACAACTAGGTACAATAATGAAACTGTTAAAAACAATAAGTCAACTAATCATGCTTAGAATTTCAAAAGTACACATATATGTGCATGTACACACTTTTTAAAATGGCATCTCATTTATCTAAAATTTTATTTTTTGTTGTTTTCAGTCATCAAGCCCTGTCCAATTCTTCATGACCCAATGGACTGCAGCACACGTGTCCCTCACCATCTCCTGGAGTTTGCCCAAGTTTGCAGGATGCATAGTCATCATTACTCATAGTGAATAATTTTTTTTTAGATAATTTATTTTCATAAGTCTTCAATGTAAATACCCAGAAATACTCTGGCTTCCTTGATATATAATGTAATGCTAAAACCCTACTGGATGGTGTTTCTCTTTGTATTCAAAATATTCTAAGATTGACACTTAAGATATTGGTGAATTACTATACAATTCAACCAAAGTTCAGCGCTGCCTGTCAAAAAGGCTGTACTCAAGTGATTTTTTTAAAAAACACAACAGTCAAAAGAAATAGTTCAAATCTAATCACAGGTTTGGATAAAATCCTCTTATTTTCTACATTTTAAGAAAAAGCCTCCTTCAAAATTACTAGAAATAATTTTAATAATATTTAATATTAATTACAAATATTTCATAAATAAATCATAATGGAATAAATTTAAATATCCTGAAATAGAGAAAAATATAGGGTAAATACATATATACAGGGTATCTTCAAACTAAAATGCCGGACAGAATTCAGTTTTATTTAAAATTAGATGGCTGGGTCAAGCTTCTTAAAATTGCCTCAGCTCTAGAAAAATTGTAATTCTGGTTGACAAAATGAAAAAGTTAAAAATAACTTTGAAAGAGGCAAAACATATTCATTTATTAGCAAGGATGCAAATATACAAACAATTGCATTTTGTCCTCATCTTGATTGATTCTGGAGTTATTTCTGGGTTAACAGAAAAGAACAAACATTCCTTTCTTAGCATGGTAATGCAATTTGTACCACCAACTTACTATTGCAATGAAAACCATGTTTTCCCTTATTTGGTATAATCATGATGGTGCATTAAATTTATGTACCCTTACCATTATAGATGACAACTTACATATTTTTCCAAGAGCTTTTTTAAAGTTATACAACTTGCTTATTGGTCCCACGCTTCCCATCTCAGGCAGGGTAACTTCCTCGCATCCTTTCTGTGTGTGTGCTCAGTTGTGTCCAACTCTTTGTGATCCCATGGACTGTAGCCTCCCAGGCTCCTCTATCCATGGAATTTTCCAGGCAAGAATACTGGAGTAGGTTGCCATTTCCTACTCCAGGGGATCTTCCTGACCCAAGGATTGAACCCGTGTCCACTGAGCCACTTGGGAAGCCCTGCATCCTTTTCATCATTCCTCAAACCCTTCTCATAGCTAACCGGTCACCAAAACTTGTGGGTCAACTCCACTACAATGCTTCTACTTTCAGAAAATTATTAGGTCTCACTTAGACTGTGTATCAAAAATACACACACATAGATACATATATAAATATTTAGTCTGTTTTAGCCTGTCCTAAAATAGGAGTTGCAAAGTCCAAGATATCCTACGACAAAAGGAATGGGAACAAGGCACCATCGGTTGAGAAATTCTGGAATGTTTGAGGACTACTATAAAAGCAACCATTTCCATACTCCTTTTTTTATTTCCTTTTTGTTTTAAGCTACTGAATGATACATGGGTGGAACAGGATCATGAGCGAATGACTTGTACCACCTAAAACATGAAGTGCAGATGATTTCAGAGTATTCAAGATCCCTTCCATCATTAGAATGTAAACTTTTGTTCTTATCATTCACTGCTCTCATGCACAAAAGTCAAAGCTCTCAATTGGAGAATTGGTTTTTTCCCAACCTTTAAATACATTTTTTTTTTTTTAATAAAAACAAGTGGTAGAATAGGCAGCTTCAAAAATCTTGTTAAGGGAAATGATTTTCTTAACATAGGTCAGCCCATGTGGTTATGAGTGATACTGATAGTGCTGAGTCATTTTCCATGAAATTATTATCTGCTAGGCATATTTATTTCTGAAATCCCCCAAAGATTGTTGCTTTTTAATACATGAACACCTACCTCAAGAATTCATTCACAGCTAGCTCATATATATTCAAGTAACACTTAAAATAAAATAAAATTGAAATAAAGTAAAAGGGAGAACTTATTCAGGTATAAGAAAATCATTCACTGTAAAAGATATGGCAACTGTGTGGGGGACTTTGGTTGACATTTTTTGTAAGGTACAAGATACATGCCATCAGATCCAAGTTGAGAGCCGTTATCATCTGTTATTCCGGCAAAAAAAAAGATATGTCTTACCAAGTTCAGCAAGCCTCTGTAAATAAATGCGAAATAAAAGACAGTCCTTCTCAGGGTATCTGGTAGAATGCTCTGAAGGTTATTGTCATTATCAATTACCATTTATGGATGCTTTCAAGGAAAGAATTATGCCAAATCAACCAATGTACCAAAAAAGACAAGAAAGAAGTGTCTTATGAAATATAAAGCTGTCCACACCATGTTTGAAATATAACGAAAACCATGTTTATGCACGGCTGCTGTTAACATGGTTTCACTTACAGTGTAGACAGGACGGTAAATTATCACACATTCCCCTAAAAGGACTTGGCCTCACTTTGAAATCACGGTGGTAATATTTTTAATATGTAAGAACTCTTACCTAAGGCTAGACGTAAGAGTCAGGAAAATGCATGTGTGCCAAAACTGTTTTAATGTGTGACACAACCACACATTCCTTCTTCTTCTAAAATGTCAACCGCATGTGACGTCTTGATAGCGTTATCTTTCATAAGTGTTACTTGTGATGTGTTAGTTAAATGGCCTGAAATTACAAAACCCTTTGCCATGCCCATTTCTACCTATACATACAAGCATTTCTTAAAACTTTCTCTTAATCCTTTTAACAAGTAACAAATAATCTAACTACTTACGAGAGGTATGCATTTGTTCCAAAATCTTTATACATCATTCTTGCAAAGTGATCTTGTAAAGTATTGGCAAAAACTTAGACACCTTTGTTTACCAAAGTTAGGTCTTAAGCCTTATGGAGGCAATTTGAAAGATTTTGAAAAATGATGACTTACAGACTGAATGCTTGTTTAGACTTAAAAGCTTCCTGATTTAAATATGTGTGTGTGTGTGTTTAACTGTCTGCAAATGCTTTGTTCCCAAAGTTTTATTTCTTTATTTGTAGCTTTCTAAGCAGGTGGAAAGGAGAGTATTTCAAAACTATAATGAAAATCTGAAGATCTATCAACATTAATCCACAACTTAATTTTAGAAAATAAAACATTTCATTAATATGTGATTATTTTTTGAGTCAAAACAGTTTTGTTTTTTCAGTGAGACCAGTCTACCTGTTAACCAGCTACAAAGATTTATATGATGTCACACAGCTTTCTAAAATGCTGTTAATAAATTATTCAAAAGAAAATGTAAGGGAAAGAATGACATATATGATTTAATAACCTAAGTGACAAGGAGATAAAATCAGAAGATCATAACTTTTCTCTAAAGAAACATATTTTAAATTATAATTTACAAATCTGTATGGGAAAAAAAAATAAAAGAGGGATTCGACTTTTCATATACTAGGTTATCAAGAGGCCCAGGAAATGAAGTTCTGAGATAACAAAAGAGAATATAGTTTAGAAATAAATTGTCAGAGATAATTAAGAATTGAAAATTATCCCTAGAGTTGATTTCATAACTCAAATTTCTCTAAGTAGAAATCAAATAGTCTTAATGGAGCTCTTATCTTACAGCATTATAAAATGACATTTATAGAACTGTCATGTCATTGTTACTATTGCATTGTCTGGTCCATTATATAGAAAGCATTTAGAGAGGTTTTGTTCAAATAACTCTTATTTAATTGGAAGGAAACAATTTAATTGGAAGGAAACATTAAATATTGGTTTAGCATGTGTGTATGCATAAGCTGTATCAAACTCTTTGTGACCCTGTGGACTGTAGCCCGCCAGGCTCCTCTGTCTGTGGATTCCCAGGCAAGAATGCTAAAATGGGTAGCCATTATCCTTCTCCACAGGATCTTCCAGACTCAGGGATCAAACTCGTATCTCCTCTGCCTCCTGCATTGGCAGGCAGATTCCTTATCACTGCGCCACCTGGGAAGCCCATGGGTTTTGCTACTTACCTAAACAGGATGACCTAAATTCAAAGAAAAGAGTCTGTATCTTTAAAACTGTTGGGCAACAACAATCAATTTTTAAAATTATATTTGGACAATTATAGCTTCTCTTTTATTCAAATATCTACTATTACTACAGAACAGGTAGTTCCCTGTATACTCAGAAATTAAGAAGTCCTATTTGTAAAATATTTACTGTTAATGTCTATGCTGTTTAAAACTTTCAATTTTTTTTTCTTCATGATTGTGCAAAGCACAAACATGAAATGATATCTGATCATTCTCTGAGTTCGACCTCTAAAAGGTGAGGAGAAAATGGGAAGGTTGAGTCTAATTTGGTTTTCAAAAATACATTTAAAAAAGAATTGTTCAGGTTAAAAATAAAAACGGCTCAGTTTTATCTCTTACAGTAAGTAGCCGAAATACGAGCTGAAAACCCATGGAAGCTGTACTCATTTCTGCTCACAAAGAACTGTTCTACTGTCTGTCTGCAAATAAATCTCCTCAGTAAATAGCTCCAAGGTTGAGCTAAAGAATATTGTATGGATCAAAGAATTCATGTCTTCCTGTGTAAAGCGAACAGGCCGCAAGCTCACTTGTTTGTCTAAAACAATTAGAGCGAGTATGAAACGGAGGGGGTTGGTACAAATAAGTTACAGCTGATTTTACTCTGCAAAATATTTAAGGGGGG
Source organism: Budorcas taxicolor (assembly GCF_023091745.1). Lineage (NCBI taxonomy): Eukaryota > Metazoa > Chordata > Mammalia > Artiodactyla > Bovidae > Budorcas > Budorcas taxicolor. The sequence goes on along the minus strand of NC_068923.1, from coordinate 62,136,118 downwards.
TTTCAAATTAATAACCACCCAGGCCCCCAAAGAGCCTAATCTTTGTCAATTGGTGCCAAATTATGCAAGGTGCTGCCAATTCTGGTTGTCTAACAAATCAAGGCCAGTGTATGTTACTCCTCAGCTGAAGTCTGATTGATTCTGGTCATTATATGGGCTGATCTCATTTTCACACATGGAATCAATATGGGAGCCAGATGTTCATTTACAGAGAAGCATTGAAACGACTCATCTACACGCAACTTTATCCCGGACTACAGAGCCCCACAGACCCATCGCCTCTCCTCACCCATACAAAGCTTCACACAGTACAAAACCTATAAAACATTCTGCTAATATTACTGTCAGCTGAATGACTTTTACAGTACTATATAAAGTTGACAGATAATACATGCCAGTCCTAATTTGAGATAGACCTTTTCTTTGGGGACCTCAAACCATTGAACAAGCAAACAGATTGAGAAGTAACATTTATTACAACACATAAATCATTTTCTTACAACTACGATAGGTCTGGCCCGAGGGTGAAGCCTCTGTATAGGCTGTGAATCCTAATGACTGCTTAAGTTACTAAATTGTCTTGCCATTCCACGGCTGGTGTGCAGGAAAGAGTTGGTCTAGCTTTTCAAAAGGAGGCTCTGATCACAATAATTTTTGTACTCTGTTTCTTACAAAAAAGACTAATAACTTGCCTTTCTGAAATAAAAAGGTAAAACATCAGTTTCTCTTTAATAGTAATGACCACCTTACCATAATTATTCAAATTAGATAGATAGGTGCCCTATTTCAATTCATGCAAAAATCACTGGTTCAACACGAGGACTAAACCCAAGTTTAATACAAATATACACAAGGAATTTGTCACTTTAAAAACAAAAACTGTCATCTATCACTAATATAATGGAATCAATGTTTATGGCATGAACTTTCTTTGGAAAAAAATGATATCATAATGAAGAATGAAGGGGTAGAATATAAAGAAAGGATGATAAGCAAGTTTGAAGGATTCCTCCATTCTTTGAGGAGCTGACTGAAAGCAAAATTCTCCAAACCTGAAAACACTAACTTCATAGTATACTAAATTGACAAATCTAATGTGCTCTTCACAGCACAGTTAGTTGCTCCTTATGCTTTTCCTATAATACTATTTTGAAAACACATGGGTTACCTAAATACACTGGGACCATATTTCATATGCAATAGTTTTTCTGTGACTCCTCAACCATCTTGGCCTCAGTGGAGTCTTCTAATTGCATTTAGTCCTGCTCAGTACTTCATGAAGATAATCCAAAGGATGTCTGTTTTTCATCAGGTAATGACCATTAAATTTGGCTGTATTTCCTTCTAAATCTTGTTGAATGGCATAAGAAAGAGAAGCTAGAAAACCTTTTCTGGTAACTCTGCTATTGTTTCTGAACCCAGACCTCTCTAGAATTTTAGCTCCCTACTGCAGAACTCAGAGGCCAGTGCCATTTGGAAGTGAATCCAAAATACTCTCCACCTCCTGATTGACTTTCCTGGAGGATTTGTGTCTAATGCATCGTTCAGCATATCCTGGAAAGACAGGTCACTTCTAAGGCAAGTTTTATACAGTGCAGCATTTGGGGCCTGTCTTTCTTTCTCTTGAACTAAGTAAAAAGTGTCCCAGTAAATATTCTCCTTTATGATTTAAAAATTCCTCTCAGTGACTCCTTATGCTGAATTAAACTTCTAGCAAGCTAAGGAATAAGTAATAAATGTTTCAAGATATGACCTCATAGGCTTCCATGGTGGCTCAGTGGTAAAGCATCCACCTGCCAAAGCAGGAGATGTGGGTTTGATCCCTGGGTCAGGAAGATCCCTTGGAGAAGGAAATGGCAACTCACTCCAGTATTCTTGTCTGGAAAACCCATAGACATGGTTCCATTCCTTTCTCCAGGGTTATCTTTCTGACCCAGGGATTAAACCTACATCTCCTGCACTGGCAAGCGTTCTTTATACTGAGCCACCAGGGAATTTCATCAGTGGCTCTACTCTTAACCAAAGTTCGATTCTTTTAGCATGATACTCAAGGTTTCTAACTCTGTGTCTTCAAGGCTAATTCCTTAAAGAAAAGATCTCCTGGATTTGAAAGAATGCATGCTCAATCATGTCTGACTTTTTGACCCTATGGACTATAGCCCCCTAGGCTCCTCTCGCCATGGGATATCCCAGGCAAGAATACACAGCAGGTTGCCATTTCCTTCTCCAGGGGATCTTCCTGACCCAGGGATAGAACTTGTGTCTCTTGTGTCTCCTGCATTGGCAGGTGGATTCTTTATCACTGAACCATATAACTTGCATCTTCCGCTTGTATCCACACTATAACCAATCCATTCCACTTATCTTAGACTTCCCAATTCTTCAAAGCCCAGTCCAGTTACATCTTCTCATACACATCTGGAAATACACTTCCATGTGCCATTTCCCCATGGTTCTTCTCTTTAAAGAAACACTGGAAGTATAAAGCCATATAAACACATATACATAACTTGGCTTGTAACAGATTTATCCTCTATGATTTTTTTTTCCCAATAGCTAACAAGGAACCTTTAAGGGTTCTTAAAATCCTAGAGTTGCAGACACTGAACTCACTGATCACTCATACCAGAGCTCAGGTCAGCCCTCTATAATTCAGGCTCTCCTCCAAAAATTAATCTGTTCTTCCCAAGCCATAAATTTTAAAGTAGCTATTATTACAACTCAGTTCTCTGGGACTTTGTCTGTTAGGCTCTGAAAAGAATGTTAAACTTCTGACAATGACACTGTTCCTCAACTGTCAATTTCTTATTGAAAGATTTTCACTAAGATTGAAAATTTTTTGCAGGGAGTCCTGTTTTAGCTTTGACCTTGGCTTTTCCCAATGCATTTCACATCTTGAAAATAAGTCCTTCTTTTACCTCTTACATAGCTCAACAAGTCGATTCAGAATTCAGCACACATGTCACATTGCTTTATTCATCAATATTAGATAATTCCTCCTGCCATATTGAAGCATTTTGAGGAAAGCTATCTATCCTTTATCTCCGTTTTGAATGTCAAGGTTATCAGAATTAGTTCCAGATACAGATGTTAGAAAGTCTCATTCAATTGAAGAAATAAATGTAAAGGATTTTAAGGACGTAGTCAAGCAATATTGGATCACTAATTCATGCACCTGTTTCAAGGACTAAATATTAGTCTTAGAGTAGTTTGTTTTACTTTTTTTTTTCCCTTTAAAGTTGTCCTTCATCAAATTGTTTGGCCTTCTTTTAGGGGCACTTGTGCCAAAGGCTATGCATGTCAAGAGTTTAAAAAGCATAGCTCCTGCCAAATCTGAAATTATTGCCTTTCCGGTGGAGGAAAAAAGCCACAGACATGTATCAGGGAAAAGAAGGACTTTTGTCTCTTTCAATCTGAATTATGTGCTGCAACAAAACTTATCTGTAAATTTTCTACATGATTAACATTATGCGCTATCAGATTTTCTTTAAAATAAATATATATATTGCTGCTTAGAGACCGTTTTTTTTTTCCCGGTGGTTTTTGTTTTTGTTTTTGTTTTTTCAGGAGACAACCAAAAGAGTATGCATGCATTTGATTGATCTTTGTTTGGCAGTATGTCTTCAATTTTGTTTGGGTCCAGACAAAAATGACCAACTGTCTGTTGGGTATCTGCCTCCCAGAACATGTCCCCTGTGTCCAAAGTTTCAATCAGTTACTCTCCCTTTCTGTTTGCCGAACTAAAATTGATCCCTATTTGCAGTAAAGTACCACATGCTATCTATCACTCTGGAAGTGAGACTTTGGGTTCCAATGTCATAAAATTCCCACAACAGATTTGGGATGCAATAAAGACCTGACATATTCTTGGTTTCCCCAAAGGACAAAGGACTCTTTGGTTTACATGATAAAAATGAGAGAACAAGGATTTTTACAGGGGATCTTTTATACTGTCAAAGATATTCAGCCATAATCAATTCAACCACGACAAATTCAACTTCCACAGTGAATCTAAACCATATTTAGCAGCTAAAACACAAGTTATATTTAATTAAGAAGTTAAACTATATGTGACATCACAAAATGGATAACACAAAGGCTTCACCACATAACTACACTTAGTTGAAGATAAATGCGTTTTAAAATTTTTAAATATTTATCCCATGTAAAATTTAACATATTAAATTTACAGCTAAACAAAATTTTGTCTTTAGAAAAAACTATGATGACAAGCCATTGCCACCATCTTTAAACAATGAAAAGCTACCTTCATTCTCAAAAGGTGGCAAGATTTCTGGCCCTTACTAAGAATGTGTAAGGATTTCCACTTAAATTTTTCTATTTTCAGGGGTTTATAAAAGCTATAAAAATTCTCTCCAAGCTGAAACTTGGCAAACAGGAACTCAGCATGAGGACATTTTTTTTTTTAAGCCTAAATTTAAAAACAGTATGTTCATGTACTTTTTTAAGCACCAGAAGACAAAAAGGAGAGAATTTTTGAGGTTTTAGTTGCCTTTTTTTAAAAAAAAAATCTGCATTCCTCAGGAACTACTTTGCTTTTAAAAATGGAAATCTGCAGACTATAAATTCAAAGTTTGGCCCCTATTCTTCATGAATTTGATATAATTTAAAATGGAGCTGATCATGAAGGGAAGAAACTCATTGTTCTCTGAAGACTGTTTCCAGAAATAACTATACAGTCCTCTCCTCCAATATGGATTTGAAAGATGAATGCATCACTTCTTTCTTTCCCCCCTGAGCTAAAGAAGCTATTTTCATGAGTGAAAATGTTCAATGAATCACCATCATATTTTTGGTCAGAGAATACTATATTTTCTATCTCTGCCTCCACCAAAACATATATATATGCGCATATATATATGCACACATATATAAAACATATGCTTATATATAATAAATAATTTTATTTATGTGTCATTATCTACCACAGCCTTGGAGAAGGGAATGGCAACCACTTCAGTATTCTTGTCTGGGAAATCCCATAAACAGTAGCACAATGGGTTACAGTCCATGGGGTCACAAAGAGTCAGATACAACAGACTAACATACACACACCAAAGCCTTAGATTTTAGTCACAATTTAGCGCCTTTGAATTTTGTGTGCATATGTTAAATTCCATAAATCAGTTCAGTTCAGTCACTCAGTTATGTCTGAATCTTTGCAACCTTATGGACTGCAACACACCAGACTTCCCTGTCCATCTACTCCTGGAGCTCGCTCAAACTCATGTTCATCGAGTCAGTGATGCCACCCAACCATCTCATCTTCTGTCATCCCCTTCTCCTCCTGCCTTCAGTCTTTTCCTGCATCAGGGTCTTTTCTAATGAGTCAGTTCTTCACATCAGGTGGCCAAAGTATTGGAGCTTCAGTTTAAGCATCAGTCAATCCAATTAATATTCAGGACTGATTTACTTTAGAATTGATTGGCTTGATCTCCTTGTAGTCCAAGGGATTCTCAAGAGACTTCTCCAACACATTGAAAAGTAAGATTATTGTGTGAGTGCATGCATGTGTACAAAGTCACTTCAGTCATGTCCGACTCTTTGTGACTCCATCAACCATGGCCCACTAGGCTCCTCTGTCCATGAGATTCTCTAGGCAAGAATATTGAAGTGAATTGCCAGGCCCTCCTCCAGGGGATCTTCCCAATCCAGGGATTGAACCCCAAGTTTCTTATGTCTCCTGCATTGGCAGGTGAATTCTTTACCTCTAGCGCCACCTGGGAACCCCAGGTTATTGTATACATGCCTCTAAAAATATATCTTACATATATGTCCTAATAAGGCTGGTCTAGTATTGCATCAAACACATCTCAACATATATTAGAATCTTAACTATCATTTCACCTCTCAAAATATCTAACTACTCTGACCCAAATGCTGTTATGAGGAGTGGGAATGCCACACAAAAAGTAATGAATAAGGCCTGGTTCCTGTTTCTAAGAAGTCCATTATCTAATTTATGGAACCAGACACAAGAAATGGTAACACTTATATCCATACTCTCTTTGTGTAACATACACACACACCATAATGTTAGGTTTTAGTCACAATTTAGTTCCCTTGAATTTTGTGTGAATATGTTAAATTCCATAAATCAGTTCAGTTCAGTCACTCAGTCATGTCCAACTCTTTGCAACCTCATGGACTGCAGATTCCCTATAATTTTTTTTTCAAAAAAGGTGGCCTCCATAGGAGTATTATCTTTCTTCCATCCTTGGATTTTAGAACACTTATACAGTTAAGCAACCTTTTCATCACAGTCTGGTTTTAAGTTTTTTTGGCTCTGCCTTGTAGCATGTGGGATATCGGGCTAGAGATCGAACTCTAGCCCCCTGCATTGGAAGCACAGAGTTTTAACCACTGGACCAACAGGGAAGTTCCCACCATCTGATTTTAGAACACTTTTTATCAGTGCAAATCTTCACCTCAACCCCATAGTGATCCTCTTTCCGAAGCGAATCAGTCCTGCTCATACAGAGGCCAACTTTCCCTTGCTCTTCCCAGAATTCACTCTACTTCCTTTTCAGAAGTGTCACTTCTGCCTTTGTGACTTCGTTACCAGAGTTTGGAACTCTAAAACCTAAAGTCCATTTTTTTCCATGATTTTTCTAATTTCTTCTTTTCCCGTGGCTCTGTCACATGCCACTCTGCAATCTGATATCCGCTTCTATAGTCTGACCCACAAAGGGCCAGTCCTCATCTCCAGCCTGCTGCCCCAGGGGCAGGCGTGGTCTTGCTAAGTCATCCAAGCCCCAGAATGCCTGCAAAAATGCAAGGCTGAACCTGACTCAGTACTTTCTCTGTAGAACCTTCTCAATTAATTCACAGCTACCACTTACCTCCTACTTACACTAGAAACTGGATGAAAATAAATAGTATCAAGAATTAAACTGAATAGACAGATCAATATCTAAGGAATCTCAAAGCAAGAGAAGGATGTGAACATGTTAAATCCAAAAAGAAAAATACTATTTTGATGTAAAAATCAAAAACAAAATCAGAGTGAAAATATCTTGACCACTTCAAGGATCTTCACTGAAAATACAGCAGTAAGTATAATGAGTGTTTAAAATTTGTTTTTATTAGATAAAGCATATGTTTAACAGGAACCTCCCCTTCCCTTCTTTCTTATCCCATGGTCAACTCTCAAGCTATTATGATTTTTAATAGTTTCATCTATAAATTATTTTTAAAATATCCTTAAGTTATTATGATTATCATTATTTATACTATGATTTAAATTTGCCATACTGATGTTACTTCTCATTTATACACATTATAGTTTAATTTTGCAGTGAACTATTACACGCCATAATTCTAAAGACATTTCACTTTAGCCTTTCAAATAAACAGCAGGGACACAAAAAAACAGCAGAATGGGAAAAATTACTTCCCAGGCAAGGATAGGAAATGACTGTGGTTCCATTAATATTCTCATGTTCAAATGCATGACCTCTACCATCACAAGATCTTTACACTGTAATGTGTCAATTCCAATATAAGAAAAACAGGATATATTTTGGTGTGGTTTTTTTTTTTTTTTTTCCTAATATGGTTCTTGTATGACAAAGAATAGTAGAGCAAAAAGCCAAAAGGAATCTCCAGAGATGACATACAAGTACATATTTGATATAATTAAGCTGGTATAGAAGAGAAATTTGTTGCAGACTTAAGAAAAATGAAGTAACTTTTCCAGGGCCATTGAGTAAGCTGAAGGCAGTCCAGCTGGAATACAAAGACCTAGCCTCATTTTCCAAACTCTTTACTTTTTTATGCAGCATAAATGACACAAAGATCTTGGTGGTGTCACCCCTGTGACACCATCTTGCAGAAGTCAAGGAGATCTGACATTCTCAAAGACTAAACTCTTCTTTGACAACTATGATCCAAACAGATTCAGAAACTTAATGAAGTGACATTAACAAGTTTATTTTATTTATTTATTTATTTATTTTACAAGTTTAGTTTAAAAGTTAGAATTAGTTCACCATTTTACGCTGAAATAATTTAATAATCTGCAGAATACTCAAAACTATGCATTTTGCCATGAAGTATAAATTAAATTAAATGCCAGATACCGTTTTCCTATGACTTTAAATGTAACTAGTTTGGTATGTAGCATTAGTATAAACATACGGATCAATCCCTCTCTTTTTGTTTTTCATGTAACCGAACTAACGTGTTAGTGGCTCAGTCATGTGCAATTCTTTGTGACCCCATGTACTGTAGCTCGCCAGGCTCCTATGTCCATGAAATTCTCCAGGCAAGAATACTGAAGTGGGTAGCCATTTCCTTCTCCAGGGCATCTTCTCGACCCAGGGATTGAACCTGGCTCTCTTGCATTGCAGGCAGACTCTTCAGCATCTGACCACCAGGGAAGCCCTCAAGATATTCATAATGACTCTTTTAATAAGCCTTAAGTGTTTTACCTGAATATTCATTGGAGGGACCGATGCTGAAGCTCCAATACTCTGGCCACCTGATGCGAACTAACTCACTGGAAAAGACCCTGATGCTGGGAAAGACTGAAGGCAAGAGGAGAAGGGGACATCAGAAGATGAAATGGTAGGATGGCATCATTGACTCAATGGACATGAGTTTGCACACACTCCAGGAGTTGGTGATGGACAGGGAGGCCTGGAGTGCTACAGTCCATGGGGTCACAAAGAGTCAGACGGACTGAGCCACTGAACTGAACTGACTCAAGTGTTTCACATTCACAGTGTATGGAGAAGGAAATGGCAAACTGCTCCATTCAAATGGAAAATGAATCTAAAATATTTAATACTGGAACTTAAATATGTTTTTTGACTTGTCTCTAAATTTTATATTTCTTGTTGACCTCTAGTCAGTATTCCTAAGAAATTTAAGAAACGGATATTTGATATCTTCATGTAAAGTAAGTTAAAATCTTTGAAAAGACTTAAAAAAGATGAGCTGCCACAAAATTAACATTGGTTTGGCTACAGATGATTTGTATAGAAAAATAAGAAAAGTTATAATATCCAGAGGATAAAAGGGAGCAAAATACACCAGTCCAAAACATAGTTCTTTGGTACAGATTACTTTCAACTGGTTATTAGAGGAAAAAACAAACAAACAAACAGTAAACACATCAGAAGCTCTGAAAATTGAGAAGATACCCTTTTATAAAAGATATTTACAAGAGATATCTCCTGGTGGCTCAGATGGTAAAGAATTTGCCTGCAATGCAGGAGACCGGTGTTTAGTCCCTCAGTGGGGAAGATCCCCTGGAGAAGGGAATGACAACCCACTCCAGTATTCTTGCCTGGAGAATCCCATGGACAGAGAAGCCTGGTGGGTTACAGTCCATGGGGTTGCGAAGAGTCAGACACAACTGAGTGACTAATACTTCTCTCCATTTATAGACGTGTCTCCTGGAGGAAGAGAAGAATGACTGACTCTAAACCTCTGGAAACTCTTATCAAAGGAAAAACCAAGGACTTGGATTTGCATGACAACTTTAGCCTGGTTTGCTGTGCTTTTTCTGGTTTCTCTCAAAATTGGCTCCACACCTCCCCTCACACCACCACCACCAACTCTCTCCCCAAACATCTTCTTCTGTCTTTAGCTGGAGGTGGTATTTAAAGTGGTCGTTTGGGCCAATTTGCAGAGTTATCCAGTTGTTCTGGGTATCTCCCAAGCATACAAGAGGTCTACATGTTGTTAAATTTCTTGTTTGTTTTTCTCCTATTAGTTAGTCTGTCTTTATTACAGGGCTGTTTCAGCCAAACACCTAGAAGGGTAGAGGGAAAAGTGTTTTGCTTCTCCTACAACTTCTACTCTGAAATAATTTCAAAACTGCCTTTCTGTTTTTATCCAATTGTTAAAAATCAGATATCCAAAACTGGAAAAAATATGTAAAAGGGTTGGTTTAGGAAACAAAGAGAAGGTAAGACTACGGTCAGTAGTGTTGACTCAAGAGAAAACCTCGGTCATGTTCTGCTTGTTTCAGCTGCAATATGTGCTTAAGGTATTCATGTTTTAAATAGCTGTTTCCTTTAGCTCACCCACCTCTTTTTCTTTTTTGATTGTCTGTTCAGTAACCAACTGATCTAAGACCTTCCACTTTACGGTAACCCAGCGGCTCTCAAACTGGGGTGATTTTGCCATAAAAGGACATTTGGCAAAGACTAGAGCCATTTTTCAGTGTCACACTGGGCAGGGAGGATGCTACTGGCCTCTAGTGGGTAGAGGTCAGGGGTGCTGCTATGCTACAATGCACAGGATAGCACCTCTCAACAAAGAGTCATCTGGCCTAGAATGTCAGTAATGCTGCTGTTGAGAACTTTAGTCCAACAACAAAGAATATGATCAATGATACACATCATATAGAACAGGATTTAAAAATTTGTGCACGTGTGCTCAATGGTATCCGACTCTTGGCAACCCCTTGGACTGTAGCCTGCCAGGCTCCTCTGTCCATGGAATTTTCCAGGCAAGAATACTGAAGCAGGTTGCCATTTCCTTCTTCAGGGGATCTCCCTAACCCAGGTATTAAACCTGTGTCTGAGTATTCTGCAAGAGGATCCTTTTACTACTGAGCCACCAGAGAAGCCCATTTAGAAGTTTAATCATTGCGTAACATCTTGTTAATATCTCTAAACAACAACAGCCAATGTAGGGATGACAACATTAATAGCAATTTGATTTCCATTTTCACACACATTTTATCATTGGATCCTCACAACGAACTTAGAAGTAAGCAAGGTATATATATAATTAGTCCCATTTCCCAGGACAGAGCACTGAGGCCCATCAAGTAGAAACAGCATGAACAAGATCATTTGAGGCCCAGACTAAAACACTGATGCTCTTTTTAAAAATTGTTACTGGAGTATAGTTGCTTTACAATGTCAATTTCTACTCTACAGCAAAGTGAATCATTGGAAAAGACTCTAATGCTGGGGAAGAGTGAAGGTAAAAGGAGAAGCGGGCGGCAGTGGTTGAGATGGTTAGATATCATCACTGACTCAATGGCCATGAATTTGAGCAAACTCTATGAGAGTAGAGTAGAGAAGGGGACAGAGGAGCCTGGTGTGCTGCAGTCCATGGGGTTGCAAGCAAAAGGTGAGGAAGAATGTTCTATTTCATTTTATCATTACAGGAAAAAGGTAGTGGTAAAAAATAATCATTTTCCAGTCTTTGATATGTACATTCCTAAAGCAAGAAGATAATCTGAGACTTTTGCACCTTTAAACCAATATACCATAGTTCATCTAAATCTAAAACAATCACCTTGTTTGTCAAAAATAGGAAAGATTTCTGCTTTGATATTTCTAACAAATTGTTTTAAATACGAAATCCGTTTCTTCCCATAAGCTTCAAACTGCCAGTCTGTACTCAATGAATTCTTATTATCATTTAGATGGGTATTCTAATTACTTTCTTATTCAAATCATGCAAAAGCTTCACTTTTTGAAAGTCTGTGCATGAACACACATCTTCCCTGGAAGATACTTGCTTTTTCTGCTCATAGGAGGAAAGAAGATCAAGGGCCCCAACCTGAGGACCTTTTTCTCCTATGATTCTGATAGAGTCACTATTAACATGAGGCAGAGTAACAAGCTGAAGGACTTCACATGGGTTCTGAAGACCTAATTACCAAGGACAGCATTAAAATGATAACAAGAGTATAGGGAGAAGCTTCCAGGATTCTATATATATGGGAAAAAAGTCAGATAAATGGTTTGAATTAATGTATTAATATATTAAATATTATATATTTCTGCTTGAAAAAAAAAACAACTTTAAACACGCCTGGTGTTCTAACTATACTAAAGTTTAACCCTCCAAATTCTGATTTCCAGACCACTTTGGAGAGAAGAACTCAAGCCCTGACAATCCTTCATCAGTTTCAAAGTGGGGTTAACTGACTCCAGACCCTACTCTTCACCATGACCTTTATGGCTTCCTTAGTTGTTGAATGACTTAGCATTTACTTCTGCAATTGTTTTGGACCCATATTTGAGTTAATTATGATTATTTGACTATTTAGTATGACTCCAAGAGAGCATAATAAGAATGAATCTAGTGCAAGATAAACGAAACAAAAGATCTTTCATATAAGACAAACTTTGATTATCCAGGCTAAAGCAAAAAGCTATTCTCTCTCTTGAAAGTGTTACAAAATTCTTGGCTTGTGATAAGGTGTTCAAAGATCAGGACAGACAAGAATGTGAGAGAAAGGGATTAGAGAGATGGTCAGGAAGATAGTCAACAACATAACTATTCTTCTAGATTTTCATGATAGTTATGGGACTTGTCAACTTTAAAAATTCTGCAATGTACTGTGATTTATTTTCTCATTCTAAATATATACTCATTTTTAGCCCAATTGCATATCCATTATTATGAAATATTCTTCTTAAAGGAAGGCCTCTAATTTTTGTAAGCTTTAATTAAGGCACCACAAAATCTAGATTCACCCTGTAGATGCTAATCAAAATGGAGAAATTTATTAGGGACAGGAATATACTTGTCATTAAGTTAAAGAAACAGTTTGACCATTGGAAAAAAATTTAAAATTAGTAGATTGGAAGAGTGATGATAACTATCCATCACTGTAGCACTATCTGCCAACTAAAAGTAAATAATCAGATAGAAACATAAACTTATTCTCTCATAACATCAATAGACACAAATACTGTTCATACAGTATACATATGATGTGTAAAGGTATGTCATAAACACTATTGACCTTCTGTGAGTATCAAGGTCATGTATATTATGTGCCACTGTGTAGCATTTTCCTAAAAGGCAGGAACCATCTCAATGTACATACATACTCGTGCCCATTTCAATGATGAAAAATCCATTAATATTTCATCTTCATCTTAATGTATTATTTTTATAATAATATATTTCAACTTTATCTGCTTTTTATTCTTGTTGTTGTTGTTAACTTAAAAGTAGTATTCTCCTGGACAGCGAACTTGACAGGAGAAACCCCAAAACCAAATGTGTCATGGAAACTAAGTCAAATTTCAGTCCTTAAGGCACACTCTATACAACTACGTAGAAACACATTCTTCATATGAATATAATTTCTTAGCAATATTCCTAGGGAGGATCTACTCTCATAAATGCCCATTAGAGTAATCCCTTGAACTTAAATTTTTAATTAACTTTGAAGCCCACAATGTAAATTTGAAATATGTTGTCTTTAGAAATCTGTTCCAGTTAGAGGTTTGGAATAAACTATAATCTAATAAAAAGGGTTCTCTTTCAACATAATTTATTCAGTGACTCTAAGTCCATTTCAATAGATGCTCATTGGTTTAAAAACCTCAAGAGCTGCAATTTAAAAGTATGTGCATTTTGCTCTTTCCAATGTATTTAAATATACAATAGATGTGAAGCCAACAAAAAATACTAAATTATTTAGCCATGAAATCCAGTACACATAAAAATATTTTCTATATTACAACTTTAAATTAAAAACCTTTGGCTAACTTTCTAAAGACAATTATGATAATGTAAAAAGATTAAAAAAAATACAAAAACCAAAGTATGTTACTTGAATTATGTATTTATTAAAAACACAGGTGAAGGAGTAAGGTTTTGACATTTCAAAAGAAAAGGGTCAATTATAATGGATATAAGGTTTTTCCAAAATTCAAAAATACTAATTATTAAACACAGAAACCTAGAATACGCTTTTCAAGAAATACCTCTTACAAAATTCCTAACTATTTTGGCAGCAGTTCATGGCATTTCTAGTTTCCACTTGATTCCATCTAAACTATTCAATTCAGCAAAGTGGGGTGGGAGAGACTCACATCTAGAATTCAGACACTGATTCATATACGTACCTCTTCAATGTCAATGTAATCATGATTGTTCTGCTAATTTATCAAAACAGAAAAGGTGGAAATACTTTAAAAAAGCAGCATTACTATATGCCCTGATTGTGATTGGCAGTGTTAATTATAAAGGGTTTTGATCCTGTCAGCAGTTTCAAGATGATTATCCTTAGGTTTAAATTCCAGGAATGTTCTGTATATATGCACAGAAATATACTTTGTGCACTAGGAGACCAAAAGAAATAGACTAAGGAGCAGGAAGAGTTAACACAGAAAGGACACACGACTGGGCACTAACCTGGTTCATCTCAGATCATGCATCTTCCAACTCTACTTCCCATAACTAACAATAGATTCTTGATGCTTGGTCAAGCCACTTAAGGCTTTGTATAAATGAACTTGGAGAAGGAAATGGCAACCGACTCCAGTATTCTTGCCTGGAAAATTCCATGGACTGAAGAGCCTGGTAGGCTACAGTCCATGGGGTTGCAAAGAGTCGGACACGACTAGATGGTGTGTGTGCACGCATGCTAAGTCACTTCAGTCATTTCTGACTCTGTGCAACCCTAGGGACTGCAGCCTGCCAAGCTCCTCTGTCCATGGCATTCTCCAGGTAAGAATACAGGAGTGAGTTGTGATGTCCTCTTCCAGGGGATCTTCCCAACCCAGGCATTGAACTCACATCTCATGTCCTCTGCATTGGCAGGAAGATTCTTTATCACTAGTAACCATTGCACTCATCTCACATGCTAGTAAAGTAATGCTCAAAATTCTTCAAGCCAGGCTTCAGCAAAATGTGAACCGTGAAATTCCAGATGTTCAAACTGGTTTTAGAAAAGGCAGAGGAACCAGAGATCAAATTGCCAACATCTGCTGGATCATCGAAAAAGCAAAAGAGAGTTTCAGAAAAACATCTATTTCTGCTGTATTGACTATGCCAAAGTCTTTGACTGTGTGGATCACAATCAACTGTGGAAAATTCTGAAAGTGATGGGAATACCAGACGCCCTGACCTGCCTCTTGAGAAATCTATACGCAGGTCAGGAAGCAACAGTTAGAACTGGACATGGAACAACAGACTGGTTCCAAATAGGGAAAGGTGTATGTCAAGGCTGTATACTGTCACCCTGCTTATCTAAGTTATATGCAGAGCACATCATGAGAAACGTTGGGCTGGAGGAAGCACAAGCTGGAATCAAGATTGGTAGGAGAAATATCAATAACCTCAGATATGCAGATGACACCACCCTTATGGCAGAAAGTGAAGAGGAACGAAAAAGCTTCTTGATGAAAGTGAAAGAGGAGAGTGACAAAGTTGGCTTAAAGCTCAATGTTCAGAAAACTAAGATCATGGCATCTGGTCCCATCATTTCATGGCAAATAGATGAGGAAATAGTGGAAACAGAGTCAGACTTTATTTTGGGGGGCTCCAAAATCACTGCAGATGGTGACTGAAGCCATGAAATTAAAAGATGCTTACTCCTTGGAAGGGAAGTTATGACCAACCTAGATAGCATATTAAAATTCAGAGACATTACTTTGCCAACAAAGGTCTGTCTAGTCAAGGCTATGGTTTTTCCAGTGGTCATGTATGGATGTGAGAGTTGGACTATGAAGAAAGCTGAGTGCTGAAAAACTGATGCTTTGAACTGTGGTGTTAGAGAAAACTCTTGAGAGTCCCTTGGACTGCAAGGAGATCCAACAAGTCCATCCTAAAGGACATCAACCCTGGGTGTTCTTTGGATGGACTGACGCTAAAGCTGAAACTCCAATACTTTGGCTAGCTCATACAAAGAGTTGACTCATTGGAAAAGACTCTGACGCTGGGAGGGATTGGGGGCAGGAAGGGAAGGGGACGACAGAGGATGAGATGGCTGGATAGCATCACCAACTTGAGGGACAAGAGTTTGAATGAACTCCGGGAGTTGGTAATGGACAGGGAGGCCTGGCATGCTGCAATTCATGGGGTTGCAAACAGTTGGACACAACTGAGCAACTGAACTGAACTGAACTGAACACCTGGGAAGCCTGAAATAGATGGTAAGGACAGTCTGCTGCTGCTGCTGCTGCCGCTAAGTCGCTTCAGTCGTGTCCGACTCTGTGAGACCCCATAGACGGCAGCCCACCAGGCTCCCCCGTCCCTGGGATTCTCCAGGCAAGAACACTGGAATGGGTTGCCAATTCCCTCTCCAACGCATGAACGTGAAAAGTGAAAGGGAAGTTGCTCAGTCGTGTCCAACTCTTAGCGACCCCATGGACTGCAGCCTACCAGGCTCCTCCGTCCATGGGATTTGCCAGGCAAGAGTACTGGAGTGGGGTGCCATCACCTTCTCCAAAGGACAGTCTATCAGTAGTTAAATTTATTGTTCATGGAGATCTTAAAAGAACTGAAGACCTAATTTTAACAAGCACATTTTTAAGCTGACATTAAAATTTTTTTCTCAGCTCTATTATGAAAAATTATCCAAAACTTGGGAATAAGGTCAAATAAGAAGTAAGTAGCATATTCTTTCAATTACATACTGGGGGATTATTTAAAGGCTCAATAAGAATTAGTGAATTATCTAGGGGAATGTATTGTTTGACTTTGCTATTTACTGTTAAAGACTTAGATTCTGTGAAGTTACATGTTAATTTTCTTTCCAAAAGAAATGATAACCCCAAAGGCTCTGTTCCATTGTCCTACTGGACACTAGGTCTGGTCCCTAAGTCAGACTGTTATTCCGGAGGGACTTATGTAATTCATGTTCC
Source organism: Budorcas taxicolor (assembly GCF_023091745.1). NCBI lineage: Eukaryota > Metazoa > Chordata > Mammalia > Artiodactyla > Bovidae > Budorcas > Budorcas taxicolor. The sequence continues at coordinate 62,119,517 of NC_068923.1, read as the reverse complement.
TCTAATTTTCCTTCAAACCAGCTTTGTCATCTTCCTGGTTCTCTTATTAATCAGTTTTTAAAAAATCTTTAAAATGTGCTTATATTTGTGCAAGTACACTGTTTTAACTTTTCCTAAAATTATTCTTGGACAATTTTGGAGATTCCACTGAGATACCTGAGGGGACCGATCTTCCAGAAGTAGTTAAGCAAAGGCACTCTGCTTTTGGTTCCAGAAGTGAATCCCACACAACAATAAAACTTTTGGTTTAATAGTTCTTTGTTTCTCTTCCTGGTTTTGTTTTTGGTCTTTGGCTAGCTTATTTGGTTCTGGTTCTAAAGTGTACATAGTAAATAAGTTATCCCCTTTAGAGATAACCAACTACAGGGAATCCTATTGCTGACCATTGGGGGATCTCCCCAAGGAGGCTCAGTGGTAAAGAATTTGCCTGTCAATACAGAAGACATGGGTTCGATCCCTGGGTCAGAAAGATCTCCTGGAGAAGGAAATGCAACTGGCTCCAGTATTCTTGCTTGGGAAATCCCACGGACAAAGGAGCCTGATGGGCTACAGTCCACGGAGTCTCAAAAGTGTAGGACACAACTTAGTGACTAAAACACAAGTACTAGGGTTCTATTCTCTGTTGGGTATGAGACAACAGAAATTCTACTTTGTCAGCCTCTTATGTCGATTTATTTGTGCAGCAATATGTTTCAAATCCATAGAAAATAGAACAAAGATTTCTGATCTCTACCAGTGACTTTTGTGTTTATTTACTCTTGACACATGGATGAGCTAAAGAATTGAAGCTGAAAACTCTGTTTCTATGCTTCTCTAAGAATGGACTTAATTAATTTGTGTGAATTTATACAGTAAATAATTTCCTATATCCAGAGTGTATTAATAAAGTATACAATACTGTCAAAGTTAAATGAGATGTGTTATGATTGCATTTGAGAGATGTATAATGGCATTCATTCCAATGCTTCCAGATTTTAAGAAAATAAAGAAATTGAACTTCTAACATTTAATAAGTTCGTCTTTAAAAAAAAAAAACTGCACTCCTCATAGAATCTGCTAGCTCTGAGCATTTTAACGTAAGAATACAAATCCAGGTTTATATAATTGAGGTTTATATAATTGAGGGCTTCCCTGGTGGTTCAATCCGTAAAGAATCTGCCTGCAATGTGGAAGACCTGGGTTCAATCCCTGGGTTGGGAAGATCCCCTGGAGAAGGGCATGGCAACCCATTCCAGTCTTCTTGCCTGGAGAATCTCCATGGATAGAGGAGCCTGGTGGGCTACATGCCACGGGGTCGTAAAGAGTCCGACACAATTGAGCAACTAAGCACATACTTGATGCACATTTTTAGATTACTATGATTGCTGCGACCATTTTGGTTTGAATACTACGTATCTTTCCCTAATTTTATTGATGGTAAGTATAATTCAAGATTACATTTCATTTTTTATAAAATTTAGTTTTGTATCCTCATAAAGTGAAAGTCGCTCAGTCATGTCCGATCCTTTGTGACCCCCACGAACTATACAGTCCATGGAATTCTCCAGGCCAGAATACTGAAGTGGGTTAGCCTTTCCCTTCTCCAGTGAATCTTCCGAACCCAGGGATTGAACCCCGGTCTCCTGCATTGAAGGTGGATTCTTTACAACAGCTTTACCAGCTAAGCTACCAGGGAAGGTCATCATAAAGAAACCAGTTAACCTGAAATTCCTAAACTATTTTTTTTTTGAAAAATTAAAAATATTGCTTTTATTTTTAATGATTCTAGTTTCATTGCTGTCTTAAATTTAAATGCTAATGTTTTTCCAACATTATGTCTAGGACTGAGAAAAATGTAAATAATAATAATATTATGTATCAAAAATAATTACATTCTGTAGTTTGTCAGGCTAAACATAATTAAGTTAATGAATCTTTAGATAACTAGTAAATATCTAAGTAAGATGAGGTATTTCTAAACTTATCATCAATTTGTCAAAATTGCAGCATCACTATATCTGTGAGCCATTTTATAAAAGTATTCATTTTTCCACTTAACAAAAGCATAAAATCAATGAATGTGAATGCAGAAAATCATGTGAGAGCATTTGTGAGCTTTGCAAATCTGATAAAATGGTTGTGAGTAATAGCCATATCTCAAATCTACCTCTTAGCACTCTCTGTGAAACAGAAATTACTTAATTTGGTTAAATGTTATAGTTAATATGGTGATTAAGATTTCATGTAAACAATAGTGGCAGAAAAGTCTAACTGAGCAAGCGAGTTATAGAATATGTTCTTTGTCTACCAAGGAGAGTTAAAACAAAAAAAAAAGTAGTTTCCAAAGTGAAGTGTCTGGTCACTCCAAAATATGACCAAGTATAATAAAAGATAAAGCTTGAGTGTCAGCAATAAGTTGTGTAAGAATTGAGGGTAGGAAACGTTATTTCCATCAGTTTAATAATATCAGAAAATAACAAGCCTGAAAAAGTAATAAAATGTGTTAATTTTGGCAACTTGATAGACTTACTCATAAAACAGCACAAAATAAAAAGAGCCTGTGAATCCTTTCTCACCATAAATTAATGCAAAATCAGATCTATTTTTAATCTCTGCTAAAATGATAAACTGGTCTTAGAGCATTTAGTCTGTTCTGACTAAAGGTTAGTAAAAGGTTATTTTTTAACTTTCTGTTCACCAGAATAAGTTTCTATGCTTTGAGCTTTTTCTGGTATGCCCTTGATTCTAAAAGATCTCTGGTTCCTTATGATTATGTTACTTCTATGTTAATTTAGGGCTTCCCTTGTGGCTCAGCTGGTAAAGAATGTGCCTGCAATGTGGGAGAGCTGGGTTCAATCCCTGGGTTGGAAAGATGCCCTGGAGAAGAGAAAGGCTACCCACTCCAGTATTCTGGCCTGGAAAATTCCATGGACTGCATAATTCATGGGGTTGCAAAGAGTTGGACACAACTGAGCAACTTTCACCTGACATGTTAATTTAGAAATTTGTACTATCATTTTGATTAATGGATAGCCATGCTATTGTTTCTCAGGCAGCTTGGTCCTATCTTAGTCATCCAAAGCTTCTCCCTGATACCCTTTCCATTTCACTTTTCAGAAATCAGATCTTAAATTCAGAGAGAAAAGAGACTATACTCAGAATATTATAACACAGCCCCAAATATGTAAGCTTTACAGGCCAAAAATATATAAGAAATGTAAAAGACAGGGCAAGGCAGGAAGCCTAAAAGTTTAAGGTGCTTTGCTAAATTGAAAGAAGCATCCAAGGAGACTAGCCTTGGACTTATTACTCCAATATTTGGCGCCCAGGAGATTGTCTTAACCTTCAGAGAGATAACATGCTAAGATTGTGGATATGTGATGGCTATGTCTTTTATCATACACAATATCCAGAAGCCAGGTTCCTTCGATCTGTCCATGAAAACCACATGGAAAGCTGTCCCTAACTCTGCAAACTCTAGTTTGAAAGATCATTAATCTACTTCTAAAATTCCAATCTGAATATCAGGATGTTTTTTTAGAGACTAGGACTTTACTACTGATAAGCCAATCTCAACAAAATCACTGCCTGAAAGAGTATTATAATAATGCTGTCTGCTTATACATGGGTTAAGTCTCCAGTTAAGGTTCAGCTGGTAAATAAGGAGGCTTCATTTCTAACTCACCAATGAGCCACCAAAAATGATATTCAAATCAGTTATGAATTGTAATGAATTGTTGGCACTGGATGGTTAAGAAGGTTATTGTCAAATTCAAAATACAAAAAAGTTTCAACCAAAAACACACTGGGTCCAGAAAGTTTCTTTTTATTCTAACTTCCTAAAAAGCCATACAAATTGAATTTATTTTTGAATCATGACTATGATTAAGTTATTAATATAGTCAGAGAAGTGAGTGAAATTTATTTTATCTGCCTATATAGATGTTAAGTATACACATTAAGCAAGGATTTGACATTAAGTGGGCCATTTTATTTTGTATTCTTCAGCAATAACTGGCACGTGTTGACAGACTACTGAATTGTTTCATACCACAAAGTTCACATAATCCTAACATTTGTTTTGGTTACATTTTCTTCGTATTTCTAAGAATAAGATTCAAAGAGGCACATGCCATTTGTATTAGTATCAACTCTTCCTCTCAAACATAAATCTGTAGTAAATACACAACGGATAGAAAGTTCTCAAATAATACAGAGACAGTATTAAAACATTGGTGACATTTTTCAAACTGGTCTACAAATGCAATTACATTAACTGGCACTGAATAACTATCTTAATGTCATCAACAAAAATTTACCAGCTCAGACCAGTGATCAAAGTTAACTGGCTTTAAATAACTTTAGAATAGTGGTTATAATCCCATTCTAAAATACAGAATTTCTCCAACTTTTATATAGATCTTAGTATGACTTCTAATGAAGAAGCCTAAGGACAACTCTGTCCTTTAAAGCTGGTGGGTTTTTTTTTTTTTTTCTGGCTAATATATAGAAGCTCATTGATTAAAGATAAAAAAAATGTATCAAACTTTTCTGAAAGCATCTGATGCATTTTATCTGAGCATTAAATCGTAACACTGTACCATAAACTAAGTATTAAGGACAAGCTTCTGGTTAGGTATTTTGGTGTACTCTGAATTCAATGAAATCAGACTTACTCTTCTCCCTACGTACACATGGCACTGTATACAGTTGAAAACATTCCCATAAAACACAGAAAGCCTATATGAGAAAATGTTATTAACTTAGTGTCCTACAAATTAAATTTTACTTCTAAACCCAGATACAATGATGATTTGCCTGCGTTTTTAAGAAACCAGGAAAGCAGACTCTATATTTCAAAAGATTCACACAGTGATCCCCATCCTTGGGCCAAGATTATGCTCATAAGCACAGACACTTTTAACCCACAGGGAAGATACTTCTTCATAAAAATGGTGGAGATGTGATGGAAAATAGCAACAGAAACACATTTTATAGTTTATGGGTATAATAGTAATAACCATTCAGCCTGACTATATGATAAGATTCCTGAAAATCATAGCCTTCATTTTTGTTAACACCTCAGTAACATGAGTAAGTGGGTAGAATCAAAGCTTCCGAAGCAAGAGATATGATGTAACACCATATAATTATTCCTTTTATTTGTCCTTACAGTTATTTTCAACACTCTGATGCAAACACAAGTGCTATGGATTTTGACCTAGCATGTCAAAGTTTGACCAATCATACACTGCTCAAGATTAAAATGATACAACAGAATAAACAGAGCAATAATTTTAAAAATCCAATAATATTGATTATTTTCATAAATGTATGAGAAATTTTGAGAGTTGGCCATCATAAATTGCAATTTACTTCATTCGCATTCATAAATTAATACCAACTGTAACATCAGTGAAAGTCATTTATTTAACAAATATGAGACACTACTATTTGTCATGTTCTACAATTTGTCCTTTAGGAGATTTCGGTTTATTATAATACAATAGTCCATTTTTCTTTAGTTTCTTATCTATGGTTCAAATTTAAAAATAAAATTTTTTTCATTTTATGTATGAAGAATGAAATTCAGAAATGTTAAGTTTGAAGTTGACTTTGAAGCCATGTCTTTATACCACACTGGGTTAGACAGTAGGCAGTAACATTTGTTTCTTCATTCACAAAATGAAACTGTGCAGGCTCAGTTGGTAAAGAATCTGCCTGCAAAGCAGGAGACCTGGGTTCCATCCCTGGGTTGGGAAGATGCCCTGGAGAAGGCAATGGAACCCACTCCAGTATTCCTGCCTGGAGAATTCCATGGACAGAGTAGCCTGGCCCACTACAGTCCATGGGGTCCCAAAGTATCAGACAAGACTGAGTGACTAACACTTTCACTTCCACTTTCCTGCAATACTCAGGCATTGAACTAAGCCCTGGAACCATAACACACCCAACAAGGTCCCTGTCCTCATGGAGTTTATAATCTCCTCTGAATACCAGGGTCTTGTTAAGGTATTATTGGAGACATTTTATGTTAATAGGTATGTAAGAAGGTAGAAAATAAAGATACAATAAAGGGAAATAATTGACGAATCAAGGTCTCAGAGAAAGTATGAAGAGAAAGAGTCAATGATATAATGAAAAGGAAGAAGCTTCAGTTTTTTAATGGTATTTAGCTAGACAACATAAACGGAGAAGGCAATGGCACCCCACTCCAGTACTCTTGCCTGGAAAATCCCATGGATGGAGGAGAGCCTGGTGGGCTGCAGTCCATGGGGTCGCTAAGAGTCGAACACAACTGAGTGACTTCACTTTCACTTTTCACTTTCATGCATTGGAGGAGGAAATGGCAACCCACTCCAGTGTTCTTGCCTGGAGAATCCCAGGGACGGGGGAGCCTGTTGGGCTGCTGTCTATGGGGTGGCACAGAGTCGGACACAACTGAAGTGACTTAGCAGCAGCAACACAACATAAATGTCACAGGTATTACACAGACCATAAGTTCTTTGTTTCTAAAATACAATTAAAAGATATGAAATATGTGTTAGTCTGAGACTAATAGAGATTAGGTCTTATAAACCTATCATATTGTTTTAATTTAATAACAAAGTATTTGATGAATTTAATAGCCTGGACATATACTAGCACAGTGGTAATAAAGAATGATTTTCTAGAGCTGAAATCTTTACTATGGTAGCCACTAGCCATATATGGCTGCTTAAATTTAAAATAATTAAAACTAAACATAGGAAACTTGTTTGGTGGTCCAGTGGTTAAGACTTCACCTTTCAATGCAGGGGATATAGGTTAGATCCCTGATCAGGGAGCTAAGATTTCACATGCCAAGTGGCCAAAAAAACACCACAAAACACAAAATAAAACAATATTGTAACAAATTCAATAAAGACTTTAAAAATAAATAAAATTAAATATAATAAAAAGTTCTGTTGGGTGCAATAGAGACATGAGACTATTTGGACAGCACAGATTACAGAAAATTTCCAACATTACAGAAAATTCTTTGGAGAGTAGAGACAGGGAGAGTCTAAATATACTGAAATTTAGAGAGGTCTGTAGGAGTGGGAATCAAAATAGGGTTCTTTTGTTTGGTATGACTAACAAATAAAACTTAAAAAAAAACAACAATGACAATTGCCTACCAAGCAAATCTTTCATCTAAAATAACTATGGTAAGACTGGCAGTAAACAGTGAGAAATAATGGAGAGTAGGAAACTAATTGGAAAGATTTTACAATATCAGATTAAATAAGGTTAAAATGGAAACATGTAAAATACTCAAGAAATTTCTGGGTCATTTATTTATACTGATAATGCTGTAATGGATTGCTTTGGGGTCTATTTGTAACAGGAGGGAAAGGGGTAGGGCACAACTTTTGAAAGAATGACATAGCCCAAGGGCACAACATAAACCAATTATAATCAGATAGAACCAAAATGGCAGACAAGACTAGACCTTGATCTTCCATCAGCAAATGAAATGACACACCCAGAGGTGCCATGACGGTTCCAAGGCTCTATCAAATGACCAAGGAGTGGGCAGTGTCCCAAATCCTGGAAATCTCCACCCCTTCTCCCAAAATAGTTGGAATAACCCTCCCATTCATTAGCATATGACATTACCCAGCCTACAAAAACTAACCATGACATTTCATGGCCACACTCACCCTCTGCCATGGCCCACACTCTGCCTGATGAGTGCTTCTCTCCAAATCTAAATAAATCCATTTCCTACTTAACACTTTGTGTCTCACTGAATTATTTCCAGGATGAGACACCAAGAACCTGAACTTCACTATGTCCTGAAAGCAAGTATTGTGGGTTTCAGCTAGATTAAAGTTCCAAACAGGGTTTTGGCTGGGTTTGAGTCCCAGCCACATGGGTTCAAGTTCCAAACACGGTTTTAGGTGGGTTTGAGTCCCAGCCATGTGGGTTCAAGCCCCAAGCAGGGTTTTGCTGGGTTCAAGTCCTAGCCATGTGGGTTAGAGTCCCAGCACATGAGTTAAAGTTCCATCCCCAATCTGAGGTAAATGGTTTCATGTTTTTCTATAATCTGAAGATTTTCCAACTAGTAGATAACACAGAAATAAAACACTAGTGTTATTATTATCTTTCAGCAGCCTGAATTTCTTTGTTTTGTTTTCCAGCAAAACACTACTTCTATAATTTGGACAAAGACAAAAAAGTTAAAAGGAGGTTAACAGAATTAACTTTGAAAGAGTGAAGAGAGAGGAGAGAGAACAGGCTAAGAACTAGAAATTAAAAAAATAATGAAATCACAATTAAAAATCACAAACTCTTAAGAGAAGGCCATAAACTATGTGCTAAAGACAAAACATTAGTTCTAGTACATTAGAAAAGGAATCCCCAGCTTGCCCTGCCTTAAATTATGTGGCAAAGAACCAGACTATTTGTTTCTACTAGCAATAAATTAGCTAGTCACATAAGGATTAATTGCAAAACTGACCCTTGAAACACTGCCCAGTAGCCCAATTTTGAACAATAATTCAAATTTGGTCTTCTACCAGAAATTTTTAGTAAAGAGAATCTGAATGTTTTAATTCATAGGAGAGAGATATTGGTGTGAGGCTTCCTCTTACAAAATTTTCCCAGCTACCTACTTACTCTCCAAAGTGTATATATTAATGTGTTTCTCCTGAGGGTCCAGCACCCTTAGGGAAGGTATGAAGACTGTGCATTTCATATCCATGTATTCCAGGGGATATCAAGTTCATAATAAATTTGAATTTTCATTACTTGTGGATTCAAGAGTTTAATATGAAGGTGTTGACTATATAAGTGATGTAAACAGAGATTTCAACCCTCAGCCATTTTTTTCATTCTGACTTCAGCTTTTTCTTTTTTTAAATTTTAGCAGTCACTTAAATTTTTATCCTCTAATTTCCTGTCTCTTAAGGAAATGTGTGCTCTGCCTAAGAATGATATCATTTAGGTAAGTATATCAGTATATATTTTTCAGATATGCAAAATGATATATTTCATGCAGAAGGTGAAATAATTTAACCCGAAATGTGAGGGTCTGTTCACTACTGAAGTCAGAAGAATGAATGTTTAAGGATCATACTTTTTCTGACAATCTAACCAATAATGCATTCAATCTCCCCACACCTTTCATGCTGAGTTCCTATATAAAAGAAAAGAAAACAAGGAAAGAAAGAAAAATTCAGTGGTAGGCTTGGAACAAAGAGAATAAAAGAACAGTTATAACTGTACTCCTTTACTTTCTAATACACCAATGGGCAATTAATAATAAAGCTGAAGCTATATGAGGTAAAGGTAGCCAATTACACCTTCACTTGAAAATGGTCCTGAGGAGAAAAGTCAACTTAAAAAAATGCAGTTAGTAGATGAGGAGATATTCACCTCCACAAACACTCGAGATAATTGAGCATTAATAAAAAGAAGCCATTCTGGTTTTCTATTTCAGCTGACATTACCTCCTTTGAGCCAAGAGAGTTGAGATAAACTGTTCTGTCCAGGTAAAAATCAAACGGTCACTGTTATCCATTCTCAAAGTGTCAGAATCTAAGACACCCCAAGTTAGAGCATTCCTATTCCTTTATCAAGGAAATAAGGACAATTTTACTTCCAACCATCTTAGATTTCAATGGATAGGTAAAACTGGGGAAAAAAATCAAAGCATAAGTAATTACTTGTTGGTAGAGCCCCAACACAATAGTTTGAAATGTGCCTGAGCCTATTTTTACTTGTCTTCTCTCTGATTTAGCATTAAGAAGCCATCACTGAAGGAAAAAAAGTAAATTACCTAAATAGATAAGATAAAAGACATGCCCTTTAATGAGAATGTAAAACTTAAAACTAACCTTTTACTAAGCATGGTAACTTGTAAACTGGGAAATTCAAGTGACAAAAGTCGTTAAACTAATCTTTTGTTAAGTAACTCTACGTCCAATGCACATCTATAATAGGGCATTGATTACAGTAATAACTAACATGCATTGAACACTTAATCTCAGCAGATATTGCATTGAATTGAGTTTATATATATATTCTTTCAACTCTCACGATACTCGGAGAGTAAAGCCTTCCTATAGCCAGGAAGGAAGGGTGTCAGTATTACAACCAAGAGAATCTGATTTCATAACGATACAAAAGCAAAACTGACTTTCAGTTTTAAGTGATGATAAAGATTCAAACACTCCTGATTTCACTTTTGTATTTGGATAATATATTCACATAATACTTGCAACCTCACTGGTCATTATTAATCCAGCTACTATCCTCAGAATGGTGCTAAAATCTTAGGTGGATAAGCAATAAATGAAAAAAAACAAACAAAAAAAAAACAAAGTTCAAAACTAACCCAGTACATAAACAATGGTCTAGCTAATAGGTATGTCTTCAACCACTAATCACTTTAACCCTTATAAAAGAAAACAAGAGCTTTAGATCTAACACTATTCAGATTAACGATGATGCAACATGCAGGATATAAAGGTGAGGTAACAAAGTATTTATTTATAATTCTTATATAGGCTATTTCAAAATAGAATTTGAATGAAATCAGAATAAACTCACATAACATAGAGCAGCTAAATATTTTTTTTAATTTTTATTTTTACTTAATTTTACTTTACAAGCAGCTAAATATTATGAGCACAAATCAACGCATAGAAGAGTGACAGTTAAAGACACTATGCAAAGAAGTGGAATCAAGAATAATATCACTGCAGACTGTGGTTATAACATTGAGGAAGTGATGCTAAAAAGAGATGATGAAGAACCAAGCTGGTATGGTGACACTGGGAATAAGAGGAAATAGATATGAAAACTGGCAGAAAGAAGACATGTTGGCCAACTGGCTTTAAGGAAAGAATGAATATGAAGAAGAAGAACCGAAGAGCCTCTTGATGAAAGTGAAAGAGGAGTTGAAAAAGTTGCCTTAAAACTCAACATTCAGAAAATGAAGATCACGGCATCTGGTCCCATCACTTCATGGCAAATAGATGGGGAAACAGTGAAAACAGTGACAGACTTTATTTTTTGGTGTTCAAAATCACTGCAAATGGTGACTGCAGCCATGAAATTAAAAGACACTTGCTCCTTGGAAGAAAAGTTATGACCAACCTAGACAGCCTATTAAAAAGCAGAGACATTAGTTTGCCAACAAAGGTCTGTCTAGTCAAAGCTATGGTTTTTCCAGTGGTTATGTATCGATGTAAGAGCTAGACTATAAAGAAAGCTGAGCGCTGAAGAAATTGATGCTTTTGAACTGTGGTGTTGGAGAAGACTCTTGAGAGTCCCTTGGACTGCAAGGAGATCCAACTAGTCCATCCTAAAGGAGCTCAGTCCTTGGTGTTCATTGGAAGGACTGGTGTTGAAGCTGAAACTCCAATACTTTGGCCACCTGGTGCGAAGAACTGACTCATTTGAATCTCTCCCAGCATCATGGGAGAGATTGAAGGCAGGAGGAGGAGATGACAGAGGATGAGGTGGTTGGATGGCATCACCAACTCAAAGGACATGAGTCTGAGTAAACTCTGGGAGTTGGTGATGGACAGGGAAGCCTGGCGTGCTGCAGTCCACGGGGTCACAAAGAGTCAGACACGACTGAGCGACTGAACTGAACTGAACTTTCTAGCAGAGAAGGCACAGAAATGGCGTACCTAAGAGTGGTAAGGTGAGCAAATGTGTGAAATCTAAGAGGACACTATCAAACACCTATGCAAAGTTTTACCGTGGTTTTAAATAATCTGATCTCAGTAAAAATTTTAAAGTAACAACTGTATATACAACATGTAGATTGAAAATTACACATATATATTTTCATTATTACAACCATCCCCATATCTTTATAGTTATTAAAAGACACAATCTGGAAATTGGTGAAAAAGAGCTGTCTTTAGCATTTACAGAACTTATACAGAAGAAAATAAGTGCCTTTATAGGACACCTTCAGGCAATCAGCATCTACAACTAACTCTCGAATAAGAATAGAAGGCTTATCCCGCAGAAAGACTTCACACCAACTTTGCATCCCATTCATGTGGGAGTGGAAACATCTACAAGTTGTTTCCACAGCACTAAATCTGTAGTACATCACAGGAAGTCTTTGGTGTATTTACTCTTGTGCAAACAGTACCCATGATGTTGAGAGATCAACACCAGGTAGTTACTTGATAACACTAGTGTTCAGCATTTGGTAAACCAGCACTTGGAAAGCACAGGTCCTCAAAATGCACAGGATACAAGCTCACAGAAACAGATAACTAACAACCAGTGGCAGGGATATATAAAGGTGCTCTGTGTTCAGAAAATCCCTGCAAAATTAAATCAGCATAGGTACTTAGAGTATTCAAATCTATGAGGGCTGGGGTAAAGAAAGAAAAAAAAAAGGAAAAGCTGAGAATGCTTACCTGCTTCCTATATTTTCCCCCATTGAAATAACAATGGTTTAAAAAAAAAAATCCCTCATGTTATTAGTTTCTGAAGCCTTCTTTTTTGAACACATTTCATAATCCAAGCATTTTCTGTCATTATTCTCTGAAAATAACTTTAATTCCATTATAATATTCCATCACGAAGAATATGTCAACATGTATCTTACATGACTTTTCAATATTTTCTTTTTATTTAATTTTTTAAAATGTTTTCTTTAAAAAAAAAAACATGTGGCTGCATTGGGTCTTAGTTGCTACATGCAGGCTCTAGAGTGTATGGGTCCAGTAGCTGTGGCTTGTGGGCTTAGGTGCCCCACAGCATGTGGGTCTTAGCTCCCTGACTAGGAATCAAACCCTCATACCCTATATTGAAAGGCTGATTCTTAATCTTATTAGACCACCAAGGGAAGTCCCTAGATATTTTTTAAAGATGCTGACATACATCACCATGTGTCAACTCCACATCTAGTCCTGTGCTGAATATTTTCGAGGCTGCTGCTTATTCTCTCAGTTGTGTTTCACTCTTTGCGACCCCATGGACTGTAGCCCAGCAGGCTATCTATGGAATTTTCTAGGCAAGAATGGTGAGAGTGGGGTGCCATTTCCTTCTTCAGGAGATCTTCCCAACCCAAGGATCGAACCTGCGTCTCCTGTGTCTTCTGCGTTGGCAGGCAGGTTCATTACCACTAGTGCCATTTTAGAGGAGATAAGGTGAATTAAAGATAAAGTCCAGCCACAGTAGGACATGCAGTCTGCTTGAGGGAAATCAGGCATGAATAACCCAGGGAGTCGGTTTAGAAAGAGCATTTAACCAGTATGAGGAAACGAGCCAGCTGTGTGGTCCTGGGTAAGAAGGAAGAGAAATGGAGTGATCATACTTATCAAACTTAGAAACATGTGCATATCAATGTGAAAACATGAAGTAATATCAAGATAAAGGTAGTAACTACATTAGAAACATAACCACTTTCTTAAGCATGCCAATTGCCCTAAAAGAATATGTAAATAATTTTCATATCAAAACATATAAGGTGCTTAAAGAACTTCTGGTGGAGTGATTTTATGAATTAGCAAATGATAGGCACTGAAAAGAAAGGCAGAGAAGAAAACAATCATGTAGGCTGAAACAGGTGGGGGTTTCCTGAGGACGGCAGACTGCCTAGTCCTAACTAACTACCAATACTAAACTAATACCAAAGTATCCTTGGAAAGAATGAGTCTGGTAAGTAGGGCTACCTGACAGAACTGTCATTGAGTAACATGTCAATGCCACAGGCGTTGCTGAACCCACTAGCTATGATACTAAACTTTCAGCTCCAGACATCTCTCAAAATTGAGAGGCGGGGAACTGAAGGGAAAAAACAAAAAAACCCAAATAATGTCAGAGTCAAATGTTAATAAGATAGGGGGTAATTTAATATAGTTTTACAGATGCAAACAGATTGGCAGAAAGGAAGACCGAGAAGGAAGGACTGATGAAAAAGTCAGGAGAAGAGATCAAAGGAATAAAAAGACTAGTTTAGAAAGAAGTGGGAGAGCTCCTCTTCCTGTTTGGATGAGATGAAGCTCCAGAAGCTCTTGCAATAAAACAGAAGCAATTATTTACAAAAAAAAAAAAAAAAAGAGAGAGAGAGAGTTTAGAATGGTAACCAAAAAGAGTAGAAGCAAGAGAAGACCCTCACTGGTGAAGAACATCATAGGTAATCAAATAAAGATCTGTGCAAGGACTGTAACATCCGTGGAGGGCCAGCAGCAGAGAAAGAGCATACAAACATCTGATGATGCATAGACTGGGCATCCTTTCAGAAAGATGGAGAAAACTGATAAGGTCAAAGAAAGAATGGGAAGATGCGGTCAAAGACTGAGGTTTCTAAGTTCTCTGTTTTCAGGGGATGTCTTTGTACGGAGTGATGAAATCTGAAATACTGCACATCCTCAAAAAGCTGAAGAGAAAGGAGTGCAAAGGTTACTGACACTGAAGAGACTGAGATTTTCTTAGGAAAAAAAAATACTGGAGGAGTCACAATTTACAAAATAATCCTCACATTGGATAACTGGACACTGGACAGTACATGTCTGAGCCATGACTTTCTGCTAAAGTTAGCTACAATTGGCCCAATATTTCTGAAACAAGTCCACATGGTCTAGGAAGGAAGTGGAACTGAAATTGGAGTGTAATTTTTATATATTTCTGGCAATGATACACCAAATATTTTTAATGATTAAAAACTATAAATCAAAGAATAGATGAAGAAGATACAATTCAAAGACAGGCTTTTCAAACATTTTCCAGGGCAATAAATTCTACAAACACTGACTGAATGACTACTTTAGTCAAGCACTAAGCTTGGCATCAGAACACATGGATAGGACATACCCTCTGTCTTAAAAGCTCAGAGTCTAGAAGGGTAATAGGGCCATAAACAACTAATGACACTATGGTGCAATTTTAGAACTATCAGTAAGGTCCACAGACAGAGTTATCATCTAACAGTAGGACCGGTCAGAGAAAGGTTCCACTTGGACATGAGTAGCTGGGCTGAGTTCTGAAGCATGAATATGATCATAACCACCACCCTTCAGAACACAGGCACAGCATGTTAATTACCTTAGTATCTCTGGCTGCACAAAAAGGGCTTAAAATTTTTGATTAGTAAATGAGTTCATCTCACTGGATGGCGAAATATGAAAGGGGGATGTCAGGAGATGAGCTGTATGAGAGTGGCCAGCCCCTGAAGAGATCTGCATGCCACGTTGATAAGGCAGTGATGGGCTTTCAGCAAGAGCAAAACAGGATCATGATCAGATTTCATAAAGATGACTCCGCTGGCAGCGTGGACGATGGATTACAGAGAGCAAACCCAAAGGCAAGAGAAGTTCACCAGTTGTGAAAGTTTAGAAGAGAGAACAAGGCCCAAACCAAAAAAGTGGATGAGAACACAAATGAGTGATCAATCAGATGTGAGATATGAGTACAGAAAATGAAAAACAAGGTGAGGGGTTCTAATCTCTGCACTCTAATTTTACTGGATGGTCCAAATTTTTATATTGCAGCGACAATGGTGAATGCTGAGAATCTGAGAGTAAATTCAAGCCTGATAAAACTTTCAGCAGTTTGTTAAGGGCTCCAAGATGGAAGATTCATAGCCTTAAGTTGTGAAGTTATCTGTTAGGTTGTCCACAATACTCTATACCTCCCCTGTACTTTCCCACTCCATTGTAAATGGAAGTCAGTGGAAAATGAGCTCAGTATTTGAAATGTTGCCAGTGATTAAAATCCATCTACAGTGTCAAACATGGAGGGCCTATATGAAAGCTTTGACCCCAAACAGGGCCAAATTATTTTATTAAACTTTTTATTTTGTATTGGAGTATAGCCTGATTAACACACAATGTTGTGACAGTTTCAGTTGAACAGCCATACATATGTATGTATCTATGAGAGCGTGCTAAGTCACTTCAGTAGTGCCCAACTCCCTGCGATCCTATGGACTGTGGCCTGCCAGGCTCCCCTGTCCATAGGATTCTTCAGGTAAGAATACTGGAGTGGGCTGCTATGACCTCCCTCCAGAGAATCTTCTCAACCCAGGGATCGAACTCATGTCTCTTATGTCTCCTGCATTGGCAGGCATGTTCTTTACCACTAGACCACCTGTGAAGCCCTTGTATGTATCCATTCTCTCTCAGACTACCCCCTAATCAGGCTGTGAACAGTGCCAAATTTGAAGGACCCCATTTCCTACATGTAACTTGTCTTTTTGAAAATAGGTTTCCAAAAGACAGTGATTAAGTTAAAATATTTTAAGTGTCCAATTTTAAGAGAAAATAATGCCTACATAATTAGAAAATCAGGCCTACATAAAATAATGCCTACCATAAAAGTTTCCTACCAACTACCTATATATTTTCTTTTCCTGACTAGCAAAAATAGTTACATTATTTTGTTAACTTAAAATTTTCATTTTAAACTCCCTCTGAACATGGTATCCTAGTCATCTCAAGCTGCCATTAAAAGTGCAATAGACTGGGTGGCTTAAACAACAGAAACTTATTTTCTCACCTCTCTGGTGGCTGGAAAGTCCAAAATCAAAGATTCAACAGAGTTCAGTTTCTGGTAAAGACTCTCTTTCCAGTTTATAGACAGCTGCATTTTTGCTTCTGTGCTCACATGAGCTCTCCTTTGTAGGCACCCATGTAGAGCAGTAGCAAGCTCTCTGAGTCTCTTCTTTAAAAAGCACTAATCCTGTTAGACCAGGGTCCCACCGTCATGTGCTTGCAATGCAGGAGATCAGGGTTCCATCCCTGGGTCAGGAAGATCCTCTGGAGAAGGGAATGGCAACCCACTCCAGTATTCTTGCCTGGAGAATCCCATGGACAGAGGAGCTTGGTAGGCTATAGTCTATGGGGGTTGCAAAGAGTCAGACAGGACTGAACAACTAAACACTTTCGTTTTCACTTTCCACCCTCATGACCACATCTAACCTTAATTACTTCCCAAAAGCTCTGTCTCCAAATACCATCACATGATTGGGGTGAGGGGAGGGTTACAGCTGAAACATATGAATTTACATGGGACACAAACATTCAGTCTATAACATACAGCAAAAGACTTCTGAAGATAAAAACATTTTTTCCATTTAAGGTTTGTATTATGTAAAAGGAAAAATGATAATGCCTCAAAAGTCAATCCTTTTCTTGCCTCTTTTCTACAGACCAAGATATCGCAAGTAAATCAACAACAAAGATTTCAGAAAATGTTAAAGACATGATACTAACTGACAGGAACCGAATCCAAAGGAGAGAAACGTGCAGAAATAAACTGCATTATATATTCTTTTTCAATTACCATTTCTAAAAATTATTTAAGTAAGACAGAAATACTCTCTATAAAGTCAAAAATTCACTAGGAACTTCCCCTGCTGTCTCCCCAAAATCAATGTCTTAGGTTTTAGAAGGTGAAAAAAAAATTAAAAGGAAAAAAAATATCTAGAGTAAAAACTTATCGTACATCACAGCCAAGACTTTTGATTCACCTGCTTTGAATATAAGATAAAGTTAGTACTTCAGCTCATCTTAAATCTTAACTGTTATTTAAGAAACTGTAGCATATGAGTGTGAGTAGTATTTTAAACCCCAAAATTTCACATTTCACTTTGAGGGATTATACTACCCACTATTACACAAATAGATACATACAGTCAAGAAACCTATCATTTCCTGTCATAACAGAATTTCTTAAAATTAAATTCTAAATAGAGGCTGACGGGCTACAGTCCATGAGGTGTCACAACAGTTTGGACACGACTGAGTGACAAATACACAAAGAGTAAAATCAGATAATTCTTATTCAAAATATGAAATCACTGAGGTAGCTAACGGTAAAGTACTAAGGTATCTGTTACCAAACCACTCAAATGCATACAGGAACACGACACAGGAACAAGCAAATATTTATATAATGCAGTTCACCGAACCTTGAACTTTTAAGGCATATCTTAAAAGTTAACCTAAGTTGCCACACAATCACACTTCACAGGATTGTAAAATATCATTTACATAGTTTCAAACTACTCCACATTTTCACCAATGTACTTTTGTGTGTGTTCTTTCATTTCCTTATTTTAATCAATATAAAAGTCAGTATTAATTTAAGTGATTCTAGTTTTCCAATCAATCTGGTCATGAATATAATCCAAATTGATACTTAATATGATGATGCTAAAGCTGAAGTTCCCATACTTTGGCCACCTGATTCAAAGAGCCGACTCATTAGTAAAGACCCTGATGCAGGGAAAGATTGAGGGCAGGAGAATGGAGTGACAGTGGATGAGATGGTTGGATGGCATCACCTACTCAATGGATATGAGTTTGAGCAAACTCCAGGAGACTGTGAAAGACAGAGAAGCCTGGCATGATACAGTCCAAGGGGAAGCAAAGAGTCAGACACAACTTAGTGACTGAACAGCAATAAACGCTGCATTTTATTGTAATGTCTGGAAGTTAAGTAAGTGCTTACAAAACACAGCTGAAGTTTCTTTCCTTTTCATTGTTAAGCAATAGATGTATTTTTAATATTTCATAATTTTAAAAATATTAACACACATTCAAAGGTCTGCATTTATATTGTGAAGGTCTTTCCTTTAAAATCTATTAAAATAAAATAATAATTGCCTTTGGAGAAAAGTCAATTTTGTTTGACACGTTAGCAAAAAGTTTCCACATCACATCATATATCATGAGGAAAATGTTATTACAGAGCTACAGAGGCAGCTCACACATATCTGATTTTCTTCTATCTTCTCTCATTAGATAAATGAAAGCTGTTTTAAAATTTCTATTAGATGACTTCTTTTAAAAAATCTATAATTTCAAATCAACTGGGAAGCTAACTTCAAACACCTAACTTCTTCCACTCATAAGTCTTTCACATGTAGCTTAGTTTTTTTCTTTTTATAAAAACTTATCCAACAAATGCCTTTGGAAATGTTCATAGTTATGATTCATTTTGTTTACTATATTGTGTTAAATAAAATGTGTTCTCAGAATTATACATGTAAATGTTTGAGAATGGAAATCAAATCTTGTTAAACACAAGCAGTCAAAAATTTCAAAATCAACTCTGCTTACAGAGTGCCCTACAGAAATCCTATTAACAATCACAAAAATTCAATAAAACAAAGAAACTCAATCATATATAAAAAGCCATCAGGGAATAAAAACATTTGCCTCCCAAACTCTGGAGTAAGTCTAAGTAGGTCAACTACTGAGCTTTCCTGGAAGCTCAGAGAGTTAAGAAACTGCCAGCAGTGCAGGAGACCTGGGTTCGATCCCTGGGTCAGGAAGATCCCCTGGAGAAGGGAATGGCTGCCCACCCACTCCAGTATTCTTGCCTAGAGAATTCCATGGACAGAGGAGACTGACAAGCTACAGCCCATGGGTCTCAAAGGGCCGGACACAAACAAATGACTAACACTTTCACTTTTCAGATCAACTATGCAAAATGTATTTAAAATCCATATTTATTTCTTATAAAAAATATTCTCTGATCTCCATGCTTTGAGATTTCTCTATAAAATAAGCACATCTCATGACTTCAAAAAGATTTTTTAATATAGATGAAAATGTGTCTGTAAGATATTAAGCTATAATCCAGAAAATCCAGCTATTTAAATTTTTATTTATTCATTGGTTAAACAAAAGGTCCAGGCTTTGTTGACACCTGAAGTAACAGGTAACTGAGCTGGCTGGACTTCAGGTAACTTAAAGACTGGACTGCTGATTATCCTTGCTTCTAATTTGCTCCTGGTTTAATCTTCGTCACATTTTACAAATCTAACACTTATCCTCCAGTGTTCTACTAATTGCTTGGTGCTATGTTGACTACTGGGAATGAACCACAAGATACATCACTGTAAACTGCAGGGAGTGCTTCGATGATCAGGAGGTTAAATACTCTCTATCAGCAGAAAGGGAGAATTCGTTACTAACTCAGTGGTACAAATTATTTCCAGGTGGTGATAATTATCACTTGTGGTGTTTGATATTCCGGACTTTGCATCTAAATTTATACTTGACAAGTTAAACTTTTCATCGTGTGCATTTTCCTGTAATCTCTCAAAGGCCAAAGACAAGGATAGACGGATTAGTGATGGGTGAAACCAATTCCACCCGAAATGGCAACACTTAATTACAAGCCTTGTTGTTTATAATTAACTGTGTAAATCACTAACTTGAAAGTTTCTTTTCAAAGTATTTAAAACCAACTCTTTTCCCAGGGGGATTTAATACTGTATATTATTATATTATTAAGTATTATTTTGTTTGTTCTATGAACAGGATACACAAATGACACATTTTACAGACTGTCTTGACAGCAAATTTGGGAAATGTTCATGAATTGCAATAGTATTGCCATTTTGTACTTCTCAGTATTTCAGGCCTTTTTTTGCCATATATATGTATGAATGTGTATATGTGTGTGTGTATATATATATGTAATTGTATTATCTTCCTTATGATTTCATAAGGAAGTTTCTTATATATATATATATATACACACACACACACACACACATATATATGAAATCATAAGGAAGATAATACAATATGTAAATGACCATGAGGAAGTAATGTTTAAGTGTGGAATCGTGTCAAATTTTCCACAGTTTCAGAAAATAAAAAAATGATCTTTCAAATATTTCTTGAGATGTATTCATTTTTCTGCAAGCAATATTTAGAATCAGAAAACATTTACAAAGAACATACTATGTGCTGGATACCATATCCTTGAAATATTCTAATTTAATCATTTCTATTTGTAAGTATTAAAAAATACTGAAAGGCAGGAATAATAACTCATATTTTACAGACAATTAATCCAAAGTAACCTATTTGTGGCCACTGAGCTAGTAAGAGGCAGGAAGATCTAGAGTTTGGACTCTGTTCTTCTACATTTAAGCTTTTGTTTTTTCAACCAATCTTGCCAACACAGCATCAAAAAAGTAAAGCATTCACTTACCATGAGGATCTACATCAAAGCAAACCACAAGGGAAAGAAAAAACAAATGCATATACAGTGAATTATAGATGCCTATAAATATCACATCGTGTTAAAACTGAGTCAACCTAAAAGTAAGTATGTTAAAACAGTGCTCTAGATTGTGACTTGTTGCATTCAGGTGAAATTTGCTGCTGGCCTATACTGTGTCAGATACTGGAAACAGAAGGAAAAGGAATCAGAGAGTCCCTCCTCACTCCACTGCACACAATGCATCAGCAGAGAGCTGTCTATAACACAGCACAAGAGGTTCATTCACTGGCAAAGTATCAACAAGCATTACCAGGAAAGGTGATGGGAATCAGGGTCAAGCTCAATCTAGTTTCTAATGTAAAGCTAAAAAAAACCCAAAAAACCTCTGGAATCTAATTCAATCTTTTTAGCTTCAATTAATCCATTTTCACCACCATTTCCAAATCCTTAGGTCCAATCCCAGCCTCTCCCAATTTTCATTTTCCTGGATAATTCATCCCGTCTCAAGGGCCTATCATGAAGCATTTGAAAACCTGCTCCCAGGAATCACGTTTCTTTCACTCCTCAAAGTCTGTGTCGATTATTCTTCTGTTTAAAGAGAATTGGGTATGATTTGGCAAATTCCATACACCATTTCTTTCTCGACTGCAATAGTGTTTGCTGTGTTCCTGAGCCTGTCTCTCGCTTCATTTCTCAAAATCTAGAATTTATCATCTGGTTGTATGTCTCCTGGATTATGAACTCCATCAGGAAAGAAACATTAACATCTTTTTGTACAAAATAGTGAAAGTGCATAACAGACACACTAATCAATACCAATAGTGTAAAATACACAAATGCTATCATCACAGCAGAATACTGCTGGGAAAGTATATAATTTGTAAGAAAATGTAGAAAATATCAAAGGATATTTAAAAATCAGTAATAATATAAAACTAACTACACTCAAAGCAACCAGCTGGAGACTGTTGATTTTATGTGCATGAATAAGACCAATAACTGTAGAAGTCACCTCACCAGCAGAGTCCAAAGAAGCCAGTTAAAGTGAGGAATCATTATAAGTGCCACATATATAGTATTATTTTGTATCTTAATTGGTTTTTACAATATTCAATTAAATCATTTGTCATACGCTAGAACATATAAAATATATTTTGCACCAATCTTTATATTAAATACCGAGTTATCCTTCTTACATAAATCCATGCACATAATGGGTCCACTAAGATTTCCAAATGTTTATGATTTTTTACTTAATCTTTCTTTTAAAATTCTATCACCCACACAATCTGAATCTTCAAGTGATATACTTTATTAAATCTTTCTAAAGCATTTACTGCTGCAGTCATGGAAGAACTTTCTTCTCATTCTTAAATGTCATAACTTCATATACTATTTATCTATGTAAATAGGATAGTAAGTTCCAAAGCCCTAACAGGTTTAGAACTATCCCCACTGACTCTTGGCGCATAAACAAGTCAAATAGCAGTACCGGAAGTGTATGTAGATTACATTAGAGAATACAGTCTACTACCTGGAGTTACTCAGCATGTGGTGTGGCCACAGATCTAGGGAGCACTGGCTAAAGGGAGATGGAGTAAGAGGGTTTCTACTGTATCAGCTTAATATGTATCTTTCTTTATCATCACAGTGCAAACTTTTCCACTTCATTTTCACTCAATATACCTTAATGCTTTCACTATGAACCATTAAAAACAAGTTATGATAATCTTTATTCTAGCAGAACCAATTTTCATGGGTGAGGCCAAGGCAGTAGAAGCATTTCATATTGCCCAGCTAAAGTGTAACTTCTATATGTAGACACACTTCCAAAGTTATATGCACAAATTATTTGTGTTTTAAGATGACAAGTTCACAATTAGAAAAATTAAATAGGTCCAGAGGTCAAGCATTCCACGTGGAAACACTACACTGTTGAGCTCCGACAGTTACACAGGTGGCCTCATATTCAAAAATTAATCTTTATTAAAGAGCATTCAACGTCAGGTTCTTCACTTGTGAAATGAGAGACTGGACTAAGAATCCACTCATCCTTGATACAGTTTATCATTCTGATATGGATTTTTTTAAAGGACCATATTCCATTTTAAGATATATTTGACACATTATAGCCAAAATTCTAGACTGTAACACAATATTTATTAAGTGAGCTGTCAGCCATAAACTATGCCAGAACTTCTTATATGCACACAGAGCAGGGCCCAACATGAGTAGCAGTGTACTGAATTACACCAGTATGAAAAGTTAGAGGTCAGAGAAGCCACCCAGTGCCCTGCAAAAGCCAACAGTGCGACTTAATGTCCTTTCCACGTCCAGAGCAATTCTCCATGTGGCTTCTGCGAAAGAGATTAATGGTGATAGAAGCAGCGAGAGGAGGAGAAATGCACGACATGGAAGCCCAGCCAATATTCCATTTGTAATTTGTCACATCTCAGCACAATAAGACTACTGCAATTTACAATCTACAATGTTGGCAATTTACAATTCAAATGAGTGCCTTGATTTTTCAAAGAATGGACTGTGTACACATCAGTCAGGATGACACAAAAATGCCCGGTCAGGTTCATTTTAAATGTACGTTTTATTTGATACTGTTAACTAATCACTATCATTACTTTTACTGTTTACAGATGCAATATTTATTAGACAAAATGTAATTTGGAATCCTTTCTTGCACCCAAACCTAATTCATTTCCTGACTTTCCGAAATATTTATATCCTGATTAGACATATTAGGTCTTTAAAGCTGTTATACTAAGATGATTTATTTATTTCTGGGGCAGTGTTAAAAAAACTACTCTCAAAGAGGAAGGTTGAAAAGGAAAACACACTGAGTCCTTTCCAGGACTGAAAAAAAAAAAAAAAAAGAGAAGATAGGGAGGAACCTTAATTCAGAGCTAAGGAAGGGGATTTAAGCATCAGCTACTCCTGCCTTTGCATCCTGGTTTTAAATTCTGACTTCCCAGAATGGCTTATGGCAAGACTCTTAACTTGGTTGCATCAATTTTCACATCCGTCAAATGGGGATGATGATACCCACCCTCACAGGCATGTTGTGAGAATTAATTAGTGCTTAGGAAATGCTTTGAAGATGAAACAGGCTATATAAATACTAACTATTATTATTACGAGAGAACTGTCAATGCTATAATTAAACAATTTTCAGTCTCACAATATGACCTCCTCCAAAACAATCATAGTTCCACCAGGAAAAACACCGGCTCTAGTTATTACTCTTTTCAATTTACTGAACAAAATCCAAGAACAAAACCTCTGCCTTCTATTTGTTACCTGCAAAAAACAGAGAATCCATACTCTCCGAATGTTTGAAGCTTGACACAAACAATGTCATGAAGTCATTACAGCAGTTTTTTAAGCAGGTTGACATCCTAAGGGATGTGGAGGCCCAAAGGAGAGAGAGGAAAAAAATAAAATAAAATAAAAGACTTGGGATATTTTCAACAGCAGCTGAAGTGTGTGGGGAAAATGAGCAAGTTGTACAACTGTTTTATTTCCATTGTCATCTCCTATGGAGGCAGGATTGGTTTTATAGAAAAAGATACAGCTTCAAAGATGCTAAGATACAACACTGAGGTGATAAGGATTAGATTAAATTTCAGTTTATGAGTTTGGTTGCTTTTGTTGTTGGTTATGTATTTTGTTGTTTTAGTTGATAAGTCACGTCCAGCTCTTTTGCGAAGCCAGGACTGTAGCTTGTGAGGCTCCTCGGTGCATGAGATTTCCCAGGCAAGAATACTGGAGTGGGTTGCCATTTCCTTTTCCAGGGGATCTTCCAGACCCAGGGACTGAACCCACGTCTGCTGCATTGGCAGGCGGATTCGTTACCACTGAGCCACTGAGGAAGCCCTGGATTATGAACATCCACATCTAATATCAAGTTTTTGCAAATTTTGTTTCATTGAAGATAAGTAGTAACTTAAAAACTGCCAAGTCATTAACTCTTCAAACACTGCTTAAAATTTCATTTTTTAAATTTTTTAGTCAACTGTGATTTTTCCTCTGAAAGAACTGTTAATTTTTGAAAATACTATGTCTTTGATTTTACTTTATGCAAAGAAAAATCAAAAATATTTTATACCATAAAGATTTTAAAAATTGAGGCTCTTTATCAAACTGAAAAATGGTGAACCTATTTTTTCCTTCACCAAGATGCATTTTAGTAACTTGTCTGAGGCCAGAAGTCTTTTCTCTTTCTATGAATGATGAGTAGGTCAAATTAAAATGAAGCAAAAATGAAATGATGCTTCAAGACAATTAGTCTAATTTATTTTTGGATTTTTTAAATGGCCCTCTCAGTGTGTTGATCATTTACTCATCTTATAAAATCCTCATGTGTTTCTCTGACAACAGTTTGGAGAATGATTTCCCTGAAACTGCTCTAAGAGCATGTTCTAGATGCCCCTGTCTGTCCAGCATGGGCTTCCCTGATGGCTCAGTGGTAAAGAATCTGCTTGCACCACAGAAGACATAAGAGATGAGATTGGATCCCTGGTTTGGGAAGATCCCCTGGAGGAGGAAATGGCAACCCACTCCAGTATTCTTGCTTGGAAAATTCCATGAACAGAGGTGCCTGGGGGGCTACAGTCCATGCAGTTGCAAAGAGTCATTTGTGACTGAGCAACCAGGCACGTATGTTCAACATAGTACTGACAGCAGCCTTAACAATAAAACATGAAAACGCAAATATCCTCAACAAGAAGGCCATGGATTTTTTTTTCCAAATCATTAGTTACAATTTATCAAGGCAAAATGAACTAAAAATGTACTTTAAACATGAAATTAAATCCTCTTAAGTTATCAGATGATTTAAAGGAAATTTCAGGCCAATAGAGGAATACCTCTTAATCCCTGAACCATCAGTTTGGTGGCTGTAACAATGGGAAGGAACCAGAAGAAACTGGGGCTTAAGAGGAAAGATCCGGTACCCAATCTCAAATTCAAATTCCAGCCCATTACCAAGTAGTCCCTTGTCTTCTCCAGACCTTATTTCCTTCATCTGTAAGATGGGATAGTAGTATCTACGTCATGGGATTGCCGTGAAGACTTGATGAATTAACATGCTTTCCCATCTGGTCCTCGGGAACTCTGTAGTCCTGACCTAGATGATGTTGGATTGCACACATGTGGGAATGTTAGGACGGCACTGAATTCTCGTTCCTGTGTCTCCCCAGCATCAGGTGAGATGCCAGTTAGTGCTGTAGCTAACATTTCAGTGTGGGAAGAATTTCTTCTAATTATACCTGAAAAGAGTAGCTAAAATTTGTACCGTATTATTTTACTCAATAAAATTAACAGGCATCCAGCAACCTCAGAAAATCCACTAAACGGACAACACCTACACTAACATGCAGGTATTTATACCAACATGAACCTAACCCTTTTTAAACCATTTTTTAGCCATTTTTGCCTGACAGAGTCACTAAAGTCCACTAATGCTTTAACATCTGTACTAGTTCAAATGACTCATTTTATTACATTCAGTCACTTCATTCTCCAGGAAAGTGTAACTTCTGTGGGATTTTTGGTTTTCGCTTTTTGTGAACCACAAAAAGACTTCAGAACTTACGAGTAAGTGAACCTAACTGGAGGAGCAGGAGAAGGGCAACAGTACAGAGAAGAAGGAGGAGAAAAGTTCCCAGCGTTAAATACACTCATTTTAAAATATAAAGAATACATGATGTCCAAATGCTTATGCATTGTCCCTTAAGGTGAAATAATTCTAACAACTGTTTTTTATGAGAATTCTCCAAACAAGATCCTCTTTATCAGTCTCATCACTTGCAGGTCTTATACGTAATTTCTCAAGTGGATGCTTATGCATAATTTGAGAAAGTAGTTCCTTACAATACTTTCACTTTGTTTTTCTCTCTGTCAGAAATTACTTCTATCACATGCAGTCCAACATATGGAATAAAATCTTGATGAGCAAGGATACTGAAATTAAGAAACCTAAGATACTGCTGTCTGTGGATCTAATATTAAAGTTCCTTCTAGTGATGTCAGTGTAGTAACCTGTGTGATTAAACCACATGAATTATACTTTTCTATCCTCTATTCAGTAGTACTTTGACTGGATGGTCAAGGAATTCAAAACTATTCAATAGTTAACACTGTTTTTTAAAATGTGTTTCTAATTCTTATCTACATAATCCATATCTCTTCTTTACTATAGCTAAGGGCCTTCAACATGAGACACCATTGAACAATTTTAAAGAACAGGTAATCATTAAAATGTTATAAAACATTCAGTGATGTCAGTTATTTTACTCTTGAAACTACTTGAAACTAAAGCCAAAATAAAAACAACTGAACAGATCTATATAATATTCTATACTTACTAAAAATGATTATATTAAAACTCAGTAGTCATTTCATTATGCATATTGTAGGTGATTTAGTTAGGATTTATTAAAATAACCCAATTAACCAATGATCTCTCAACAATCAACCTCAAAGTGTATTTTAATTACACATTATAAATCCATTATTCAAAGTTAGTTTTAGGACAAATGGCTTCACTATTTCATTTCAAGAACAGGTTCTAAGAAGGGAAAGTGAATATGAAGTTGTGTAAGTGAAATGCACATATTAAAACTCACTTCACCAATTTTGATTCTTTTATCTCTAGATATCACAGAATACATACAATAAACCTGAAAACAATACAAAACATTTTCTAATCTGAAAATATATATATACAACAATGACATTATAATACCTTTATTATTTATTATCATTCCTCCCTCTAGGAAAAACAAAAAAGCCCTTTCAAACAGTCCAAACTGTAAACTTGACCTGATATTACTGATATGCCAAAACCTATTTTAAAAATGCCCAAAAAAGAAAATGCCAAGAGTGGGCAAAAGTAACTTTCAAAAGAAAAAAAGTCACAAATTGAAATATATATATATGTAATATACAATTAAACCATTTCATGTAATACACACATATCTATGTATAAAAACATGCATGCATACACAAATATTTGAAAGTCATTTGCAATATGTTTTGAGCAAGAATCACTGCTACCTACAAAAAGTGCAATGCAAACAAACAAAAAACCATAAAAACCTTATACCAATCAGTGACTTTCCTCTAGCAATCAAATCAGTATTCAATGTCAGTAAGTAACCCTTGGGATGCTATTTAATTGCAGAAATATAACAGATCTTACATAATAGTATTGGTTCTACAAGTCACTCTGAATTTGACATCTTTTATCCTTAGTGTTTCAAGGAAAGAAAACACTATATGCCCAATGGATAAAGTAGGAAAGAAGTATAAATGTAATAATCTTGGCATGTAAAAATATAGCTAACTTGCACAGAGCTTTTAACGTTTAGCTAAATTAGTACTTCCATAAATTGACTTTACATTTTTTCAAAATTACCTACAATTATAATTATTTAATACAAACAGACATCATAAACTTGGGCAAAGCAGTTAAATGCATAACATGGCTGTAAGATGAATAAACAACTTCTACCTTGACGGAAATTGGCTAACTTTTAAACATGAAGAGGTTCATTCTAGATCTAGATCAAGAATGGTGAAAAGACAACAGATGTCCACAAGTACAGGCAAGAGGCAGTTATTTAATAATTCTGAGCAAAAAAATCTGAATCCCGTGTTAATGCTCCCCACAAAGGCCCACTTCAAATGTTTAACTAATAAAACTGTCAGTACAGTTGTCAACTACATTTGAAGTTTATCACTGACTTTGTAATTTCCAAGAAATTAGGGTTTTAACCTAGCATCCAAATGACAGGAAGTTTACTTAATTTTACTTTTTAATTAAATTAAGAAATATATCAAACAGTATAATTCATGTCTGGTAAAATCATGAAAATGCCATATCAAATAGCAAACAATCAAAAGATGTTTTTATTACCCATAGTTTGTTAAAATGACTATCATTATTTTTTGTTTTAAATCAAGGCAGGAAGGTTCTCTCTTTTCCCTTCTCTCTATTTTATTTTTTAAGATTTATTTACTGGTGTGGTGGGTCTTTGTGTCACACGGGGGCTTTGTCTAGTTGCAGTGAGAGGGGGCTACCTTTTGTTGTGGTGCGTGGGCTCCTCACTGCGGTGGCTTCCTTGTTGTAGAGCACGGGCTCTAGGCACACAGGCTTCGGTAGTTGTGGCTTGTGGGCTCTAGAGCCCAGGCTCAGCAGTTGCGGCACACCGGCTCTGCTGCCCCACGGCATGTGCGATCTTCCCAGACCAGGGATCAAATGGGTGTCCCTTGCACTGCAAGGTGGATACTTAACCACAGGACCACCAGTGAAGCCCCTCCCCTTATTTTGTCATTCTCTGTGCTAAACTGACATCATCCAGTGAGTCCCTCTAGCTTTCAACTGGGCCGGTGAAGCTTGGGGTTTAAGTTCATGGGCTGTGCTGCAGAGCGACTTTGGTGTGAACTCTTAACACTAGCTCTGGAATCTAAAGCAACTGACTTGGTCTTCTGGTCATTAAAAGCACCACACATTATTCAGTGGTCAAGATGGGAAGCAACCATCACAATCAGCTTTGGGAAAAACAGAACTTTTTGGCTCCCTCTTCTCTCCCTGCTTTCTCGCATCAGATTCCCTGTAAAGAGATCTGGATCTGCTGTCAGACGAGTATAGGCTTCACCCCTGAACAGTGGTAGCCTTTACGGTGGCCATCTCTCCATCATTCTGGGCCTATTATACTTACCTGGATTTTTCGTTTGGATCTTGTTCTCTGCTTTGAACAGCTAAATAATCACCTAAAAGTTAAATTGTACTAGGGTAAAAATGCAAGAAAGAAATTAACATGTGGCTCCTCAAAGAATCCGGAGAAGGCAATGGCACCCCACTCTGGTACTATTGCCTGGAAAATCCCATGGATGGAGGAGCCTGATGGGCTGCAGTCCATGGGGTCACTAAGAGGCGAACAAGACTGAGCGACTTCACTTTCACTTTTCACTTTCATGCATTGGAGAAGGAAATGGCAACCCACTTCAGTGTTCTTGCCTGGAGAATCCCAGGGCCTGGGGAGCCTGGTGGGCTGCCGTCTATGGGGTCGCACAGAGTCAGACACGACTGAAGCGACTCAGCAGCAGCAGCAGCAGCCTCGAAGAATCACTTCTATTTTCACAGAAAACACTTACTCATAACAAGCTGAAACCTAAAGAAATCAAAGCTTAAAGTAGGACTATTATAAACCCAATCAGTAAGATTCACTTGGAGGACTGAGGAAGTGGAACATATGTTTTATAAACCTACAAACCAAGACATAAGGGGGAAGGAGGCAGGTTGAAATCACATTTGAAAATCCTGAACATCAAATTCTTTTATCTTTCTAACAGGTGTATTACTTTCCAGTGGATCTATAATTAAAGATTCAAGATATTGGTAAATAAGACTATATTCAAATTCACAAAAGAATTAGTAAGGGATGAAAAATATTGCCAATAAAATCTCTGATGTGTCTTGTTCAGAATGCCAATCTTAATCACATAGGCTTCTGATTGCTAACAATTAAAATCCTGATCTCCTTTTTTTCCCCCCAATAGATGAAAGCCTTTGTGAAGTAGATGTAAAATTTGCCCTGTCATATTACTGACAAGTGGCACTGAGCTGGTAAAGTAGTGTATTAATACTGATTACACTGATTAATAGTACCATAAAAACTGGTTCAATGGCGCTTTAACATTTTTTAAAGGAACAGATGAGAGACATACTGAGCCGAATATATAATTGGTTTATCTCATTCTACTGCAAAGAGAAATCTTTGAAATTTATGAGTTGGGTGGAAGCTGAACTATTTCTAGTTTTAATCAATAAATTCACTTAAAAATGAAAATGTTTAATTAAACATCTTTCCATCCTGCCCACCTGTCCCAACTACCCCACTATGAGGAAGCTTTAAGAGAAACTGCTCAAGGCTTAGGACAGAGCCTTTTAAATTCAAGCACTGTCAATCTTCATGAAAATGAGTGTGTACTCAACATTGTACTATTGCCACAAGAGGCACTATTTATTGGTTATTTTTCCAATATGACAGGTTATAGGAAATATCATACTGTATAAAGTGAGAACATCAATACCATAAGCACCTCTAAGGAAGAGCAAGAAGTTTCAATACATGCATTGATAAAAAGTGTTCTCATATACAGGCCACTTTATAATATCAACCCTAGAAGATTCAAAGAAAAAGGATTCGCCCACCCTCCTTTGACAGCTAAAGGATTATACTTTCATTGTGTGGCTCACCCAAGTTTTTCCAACGAGTTAATACAGATTTAGGAATCTTGGTCAAGCAGACTTTTCACTACAATATCTTTTTAAAAGCAGCCCTTCAGAGTAAGACATAAAATACACGAAAGAGTAAATGTAAAATTGAGCTTAACTGGAGAAGCTCAAGGAAGCCACTTGTTTGGGGTAGTGCTTTTCAAGTTACAACTATGCAGCAACAATCTGATGGGCGATGTTGACCTCAGAAGCTTGAACGGATAACAAATGTGGCAAAAGCCTCTCGTTGTTTACCAAAAAAGAATCAAGAAAAATTTCTAGTGGTAACAAATAATTTGTGGAGTCTTAAATATCTCTAACAGTGGGCTTTTGGAAAGAAAAGTCATCAAAAATAGCTTTGTAACAATAACAGAGAGAGGTAGTTGTGGTGTGGGTTTAACAGCCAAGCATTCCAGCTCTTAAGTCAGACACACGTGGACTCCCCCACCTCCCCCTGGCAAGCCAGCTCAGCCAGGAAGTAGCTGTGGGACTTTGGGGAAGTCATTTGACCTCTCTGAAGTTCAGCATCTTTATCTTTAAAAGGAAGGTGATAATAATCTGTGCCTCACTCATGAAAATGAAAATTCATGTACAGTACAGTCCTTTTAACTGCCATGTGTTATCATTATCAACTGGAGTTGCCCAATCAAGAAACAGCTGCTTTGCAAAGTAGTAATCTTCCTAACACAAGAAATCTATCAAGCCTGGTAAGGCTCTGTTAAAGAACATCATGTAAGGAATTCTTGGCACTGGGGAGGAGGTTGTTCTAATTGATTTCTAAAGCCCTTGGTATTCTTGGAAATCTGTAACTATTCCTGAAGGTCTCTTTTGCACCTAGACTAACTTTAACCAACTTGTACTGCGCTTCAACCACTGTTAATGCAAAAAAACATTAACAAGAATCAGTCCCTGCTCCTCAACTGGAGGAGAGAGAAACACAGACAATTTCATTCTAAGATGGTTTTTCAGTGATACAAGCTCCATGAACTTCAGGTTCACAAAGAGCCTCCTCAAGACTGAATCCTAAGGATACATAATACAGGTGACCTCTGTGCTAAGGGGACTCCAGCCTTAATTCTGAAGACTTGTAAAAAGACAGGTACATCCCTCCAGCTGAAGTATGAAGGATAGATTTCATAGACACAACACTGGAAACAAAAAGGCTAGTTCACCAATCCCAGACATTTTTGTTTTCAAAACCAGATTACAGAAGGAAAAAAATATATATGTTCAACAAATTATCTGTCCTAATTTTCCAAAGTATGCAAGGATTCCATGATTCCATGATGGGGTTGCAAAAACTGAGCCTATCTAAGGCAAGTTTCAAAAGAAGAGGAACAAAAACTTTTCATGGCTTCACAATTCAAGTTCCCATACAATTCCAGTGCTGGAAAATATGGGTTGTTCCAGAAAAAACCCATAGCTTCGCTCAAGTTGTGATTAAGTTTAAAATCTACACCTACTATATATATTGTCTTTTCTTCTAGGCTTCTCTGGAGCAAAAGCTCACGTACATGTGCTTTGGTTCACGTTAAATATACATTAAATATGTCCATTTCTGCAAAGTAAATGTGACAAATGTATGCTGCTAAAACCTTTATCATCAAAGCTGGATAACTCACATGCTTTACATGCAGGGTACTGAGAGTTCAAAGAAGCAAAGCAGATTTTGATTATTGTGATGCTTCCAGTAAAATGAATGAAATGATTACTCGCATAAAATTTTTTAAAAGTGCTTTTGAATAGACTTGTATCTATTTTCTAAAACATCGTATATAGCATTAAAAACATAATTGAGCAGAATATGATTACAAGGAACAAAATTATGTTCAAAGGCAGAAGTAAATGCATTCTAAAATCGAAGCTGAGGGGAATACATTTGCAACACTTAATTTAGTGGCTCCCTTTTAGAGCTGGGTCGCTAACACAGCAGAAAAGCAAGCCAGTTTGTCTGCTCTCACCTCCATGCAACGCCTGCCTTTTGCAGGTGTGCCTCAAGGACTTCTCCCTCTTACTCTTTGAATCATCTTGCAGACACTAATGAGCATAGCTCTTCAGCTTTAATTATTGGCCCCTGACAAGTCAACATAATAGGAATCAGCTTAACCAAGCATACTCCCTAGTGACATGTTCAATTACTCAGGTTGTACTTCTCCGGGAGAGGTCTGAGGGGTTGCTAATTTAACACTGTCAAAAAAATAAACATAGGTATCACTTACAGTTTATCTTTTGACCTTTATGTCACCAAATCTAACAGGATATGCTTCTACCCTTCCTCCCCCCGGAAAGGATCGGCAGATTAAGTGTGCTACAAGGCCTTTCCAAAAAAATTAAAGAATGTCCTGACATCCACACTAGTGTATGAAGTTACATAATGTGCTTTGTAATCTGAAAATGCTGGAATTTCTTGGGAGAGTTACTTCATTTCTCTTTTAAAAAAGAGACACATAGGATATACTCTGATCAGCTGTTCTGCTGGTTCATATCAGAAGAAAATAGCAATTCTGCTCGGTTATCATTGAGTATAAAATAAAATGCATATTAAACGAAGAATTTTAAGGATAATTTTTCAACAGAAATTTCTAACCATATTACACAATGGGTGACAGTGGTTTACAGTAATACATCCCTTTCTTAGGGTATAGAAATAAATTAGCATTTTAAATTCAAAACTACAGCACAGTAACTTTTAGCCAGTTAACTAAAAATAACTCACAACTGCACTGTCATTGAGCTATACCATTAACACTTCTTTTAATTTCTGTAACAATTTCGTTGTTACAAAAAGTGTTCCAACTTAATTCTTGTAAAGCTTACAATCTCCCTTTTACACAAGTGATTGAAGACACAGTATCTGTCAGCACTTACTTTTTTCTTCAAAGCACTCTCACCTTCAAACTTTAATCCTGGCAAAATCCAGTGGAGAAGGTCTATCCAAGAAATGACTAATCAAATTTGACCTAGTACAATGGTCACAGGCTACACCCCCTCCACCCTGGTTTCAGAATGCTGAAGTGTAAAAAGGCATCACCATCTAATAGGGAAATGAGGTGTTCTACAGGTGGCTCAGTAGTAAAGAATTCACCTGCCAATGCAGGAGACACGGATTCGGGAAAATCCCCTGGAGAAGGAAATGGCAACTCACTCCAGTATTCTTGCCTGGAAAACCCCATGGACAGAGGAGCCTGGAGGGCCACAGTCCCTTGGATCAAAAAACCCAGACAGGACTTAGTGACTAAACGACAACAAGAGAAGAGAAGCCTCTTTACAAATGTGTTGCAACAGCGAAAGGAACTCAAAGCGTGTGTCCTAATCATAATGGGACAACTGTAACTTTACATAAAAATTATTTTTTTAAATAATATCAAAACTGTATATGTTCTGTTACATTATTATAACTAACACTCTTTCAATTTGTAATTTTAATGCCCAGATCAGTGTCTGGCTCATTTAGAGTAAATGCTCTAAAACCTATTTATTAAAATAAAAAAGGAATGAGTAAATAAAGCCTTGCTACATTCCTAATCTTTAGCTCACTCTAAAGACAGATGTATGTCAATTTTTCAAAAAGTAGCTCATATTTCTTCCTTTCTTAGCATACAAATACATAACATACTAATACTTTCTAGAATAGAAAAGCATTATTGCTGTTTGTGATCATAAATGTTATTTTGCAATATTCTATTTTCCTCCTTACTAAGTGGAGGTTACTTTTATAAATAAATAGCAATAAAAAACAAGTAAATAGACAAATTAGGAAAGTGCAAACATCACGACATATATTAAGGGCATTCATTTCCAATCCATTTATTTTTCTAGGTTAAAATATAATGATGATAGACATTACTGATATTCAGAAACTCTGAATGTTTTTCCTCTTTTTCACAGCAGCAGAGAAGTAAGTAAATTAATATAAGTATTACTGAATTCTTTAACAGTAAGAGCTGGCCTTTGGAAAAACAATATCTAATTTTCTGATCTGATTATAAACAGGGAATATTTGAGGTTCATGATCTTCCTTGTACAATTATTATTATCAGTATTATTAGTATAATTAGTATTATCAGACTCTGATAACTAAATATTTGCTAAACTCAATTTCTAAATGTATAGACACTTAAGAATTTATTATTTTTTCCTAAAATCCTCCACATTTCTTTGTCTACTGCTTTTAGGAAAACATTTTTAATTTTACATAGATAATGCTAATATTGTGGAATGTTCAACAGTATGGAATACTAATACAGATTTCCATGTGAGTATTAATATAGTATTTCTTATTCACCAAATTAATTCCTCTAAAGCATTCTTAAGTTTAATGCAAAATAAACAAAGGAAAATCTGTAAAACTGGCTCAGCATTCCTAGGCATTAATGAATAAAAGGAGAGGCTTCTTCTTCTCAAGCACTCAGAGTAGACGTGGGGTGACGCCCCACCTGCCCACCCATCTTAAAAAGCAACCTTTAAAAAAGACCAGACAGTCAGACCTCCCAGCCCCACACAGAGCCCCACTCTAAACCCAAGGCACCAATAGAAGGGCATTTCTATGGCCTTGAATTCAAAGACCACGCCTCTCTCAGAACCAATCTTACTCCAAAAACATGATAAAACACCATGCCACATAAAATAATTGATCTAAGCTGACAAAGCTGAACTGTACTTCATTTTTAAATCTTAAACTGAGATATCCATGCAATCATTATGTGCAAAAACAGCTACACATTCCAGCAAATGAGGGTGGTAAGTAACACTGTCTTGAATTAAAGATTCACCTCAGTTCAACAGCACACCCCTCAGTGTCTGGTTAAAGGTGTGAGTTATCAATGTAATAATAGAAGCAGAAATAAATTAACAGAGATAAGTCTTCCAAAGAGATGAGAGAAAGAGGCAAGTCAATGGAGCTCAGAGATAAATGGGCGGACGCTCCAGGTGGCACAGGTTCAGAGAAGGCCCTCTGAGAGGTATGATGATGTGACACGGGAAACAGGAGGCCTGGGGTAGGTGAGGAGAGGGACAAAGGAAGGACCAGGGAGATGGAGACCAGCTGGATAACGAGCATGAATGAAGCAGGGCCAAGAGGTGAACATAAACGGTTCCACCTCAAACACTGAGCCATTCTTCCAGTTGGTGGTTACAGACACCTCCTTATCGCTTCCCCAAATATCTTTAGGAATCACATTCCCTAAACACCCGAACCCTAGACGCTATTAACTGTCAAAGGCAAACACAGCACAACAGGCACTGAGCTTTCACAGGTCAAGCTCTTCGGAACAGATGATTCCAAATGATTTATTAACAGTGAAAATGACAGTTTTTGTTCCCCCTCCCCTCTCTGTTAACCTTGCTGTTATAACTTTCAGGAAAATACTAAGTAGAGTTTCAATTAAGAGTTTTTACTACCAGGTCACACGTTCCAAACGTAGGAGCATCCAGGGTAAAGAAAACAGATTATTTCGACATTTGTGTTTCTCACTTCGACACCGAGAGTTCTTTAGTAATGATTAAAAATGAAAAAGGAAAATTCACAGTCATTCATAATGTTTCCAATATGTTATCAAGCACTTGTGACCTTTTCCATGAATTTTTAAAAATCAGATTCCTTTGGCAAGTAATTATCTATCCCCCATCCCAGTGAACCCATTAAGGCTGAGGGGCCAGGACACTGACACATAACATCAGCATGTGGGCAGGTGGGCGGAGCTTATATCAGTCAATTTCCACATATGCAAGCCAGCAGCCAGCACACAACACCTTCTGCCTAGATGAGGCTTATTCCTCCTACAGAACTTTAAAGAGTAAGTGTGATTTCAATATAATCCAACAACTCTGCGTACTGATCTCAAATACAGACAGTAAAAGATTAACCATTCAGTATTTTTTAAAATCAATGTTTACAACATTAGGGGAAAAAAAGATTAACTTAATATACTGGCAACCTGAAGATATCAAGGTTCATGTTGGCTATTATGGCTTCCCCCCAAAAGTTCTGAACTTGTCTTTGGAAAAATGAGGTCTTTTAAGAACGATAATCAAAAAACTGCAGGGTATACATTTTTTTGAATGGTTGTTTTGAAAAACCTTGATATTCTAAATCTCCAATTTCTTTTTCTTTACTGACAAAAAAGTAACCTATTTATATTGGCTACTACTAATCCTAGGACTTTCCTGGTGGCTCAGAGGGCAAAGAATCTGCCTGCAATACAAGAGACCCGAGTTTGATCCCTGGGTCAGAAAGATTCCCTGGAGAAGGGAATGGTAACCCACTTCGGTATTCTTGCCTGGAGAATTCCATGGACAGATGAGCCTGGTAGGTTACAGTCCATGAGGTCGCAAAGAGTTGGACATGACTTAGCAACTAACACTTCACTTCACTACTTCTGCAAAGCCTCCATACCTAGTTAGTAGGACTGACTCTGGCTCCAATCCCAACATTTATTGTACAGGTCTTGAAAATCAATATCCTTTATTCTGTGTTCTTTCCACATTCAACTGGCACACTGATACCATATCTATTAAAAGGGAGGGCCACTGTCATTCCTATGCCAATCCACAGGCCTATGTTCTTCCTTCCAAAACAGACTGCATGCTTCTTAAGCCACGAAGCACATCCTATTGTTATATATTCCTGATACTTTTTGCTCCTTTACACACAAACGTCCATTTGGTAAATCTCAAGACCTAATTAATTTGGGAAATCATCTACCTAGGATCTCAACCATGTCTAGTGGCATTTTAAAAATGTTATGATGCTAAGTACACCGACATGCCATATTTTCAAGATGCTTACAATCATAGCCTTGGCAACTCTGACCCCGGTAATTAATATGTCAGTCTATGCAAAGGATATAGGTTCAGCACTGACATATACTGTTTACTTAAGACACTATTTCCCATTCTCACGGTTTCCAAATTCACAGGAGGATGAATGAAACCACATTGAAACTTTCTGCTCTTCCCCACCAAATGTAAAAAGCCTACACTAGACCCATGAAGATGAGCAAATATGACCTGTAAACAGAAAATTCTATGACTGTGCCCGCTCCTAACATCACAGCATGCTTCAATCATCATAACTATTGTCTGTCTTTCATCTCAAGATTTGGGAAGAATATTGCTAAGAAATATGCGCTTGTCAGTGACACTGTGTGTTTGTACATGCTAAGTCACGTCCGACTCTTTGTGAATACTTGGACTGTAGCCCACCGGGCTCCTCTGTCCATGGGATTTTCCAGGCAAGAATACTGGAACGGGTTGCCATTTCTTCCTCTAGGAGATCTTCCTGACCCAGGGAGTGAACCTGTGTCTCCTGCTTTGCAGGTGGATTCTTTACCCACTGGACCATCAGGGAAGCCCCATATGTCAGCGACACTATGACACACAGAAGTACTACTTCTAAATCTTAATGTAACATTAGTAATTATGATATACATAAGTGGTGGTGACCAAGAAAATCTAACACTGGGACTCAAGGAACCAGATTCCTAACCACAAGAGCAATCCTAAACTGAATCTGTTTTGTGAATTCAGTTTAGGAGTGCCCTTCTTGTTGACACAAATGAAAGATTAAGCATTATATGCTTAAACTTTCTGGGATAGTCTATAAACTATGGCCTATGACCAGGGATAAATGGGCACATGATGGTAAATAATATTTGAGTAAATTAATTTACACTATTGATAAAGACAGCAGTCATTCATTGTTAACATTGAGAAAGGCTCATAAAATAAAATCTACTATTGGCTTCTAGTGAAAGCTCTTGAATTTTTAGATTATTATAAATGAAATCAGTAAACAAGGAGACCAAACCAGTCAATCCTAAAGGAAATCAGTCCTGAATATTCATTGGAAGGGCTGATGCTGAAGCTCCAAAACTTTTGGCCACCTGATGTGAAGAACTGACTCATTTGAAAAGACCCTGATACTGGGAATGATTGAAGGTGGGAGGAGAAAGGGATGATAGAGGATGAGATGGTTGGATGGCATCACCGACTCGATGGACATGAGTTTGAGTAAGCTCTGGGAGTAGGTGATGGACAGGGAAGCCGGAAGCCTGGCATGCTGCAGTCCATGGGGTCGTAAAAAGTTGGACACAACTGAAAGACTGAACTGAACTGAAGACAAGGAGAGGAAACAATGGCAGCTCAGTGTTTAAATACAGCTATTCCAGCTCTTCCCTGGTGGCTCAGACTGTAAAGAATCTGCCTGCAAACTGGCGGAGACCCAGATTCAATCCCTGGGTCAGGAAGATTCCCCTGGAGAAGGAACTGGCAACCCACTCCAGTATTCTTGCCTAGAGAATCCCATGGACAGAGGAACCTGGCGGGCTGCAGTCCATGGGATTGCAAAGAGTCAGACACAACTGAGTGACTAACACACACACACACACACACACACACACACACACACACACACACACATGCACAGAGAAAACCAGACTCTGGAGCAGAGACCAGATCCACTTAGGTACCCTGGCACCAGACTTATGTGGAATCCGAAGTTAAAGTCTGGCATAGAGAGCGTTCTTCCTCAGTATTTCTCACTGCTGCAAAGCATTTTAGCAATTAAGTATGAGAAAATACTGGTGATAGCATAAGATTCACTTCATGGATTTAAACTCCTCCATATTCGCCTATACTTAGTTTTTTTTCTTACCATCTAGTCAGTGGGGTTCTGTACATTTAAGATTTTGCGAATCTGTAAAAAAATAAATTTCTGTAACAGATTTTATTTTTATGATGGATTGAATGTGCTTTTAGGGTCATCCAATTATCTAGAATCAAACCTGCTAGATACATGAAAGCACCTTGCTAATGTAAAAACAAATGCTGATACTAGAAAAGATCAAGAATCTTTGGAATGCTAATATATACATTTTTTTTTTTAAGGAAAAAAGACAGGGAGGTGAGATTTTAAAAACAACTGTTTTTTACAGACACTCTACCTAAAGATTTAATCTGAAAGGGTAACATTTCTGCTAGAATATCTGTGGTCTTTAGTTGCCCTTACAGGAGCTTGAGCTTTATTTGAATTATACCCATGTCTTAAAATCTACTAAACACTATAAAAATCTCATGATAAAGCTTGCTTTTACTCTTTCATGTTAATGCTTCAGCACTGCAAAATGTATTACTATTTATGAATGACAAAATCCATTTTGAAATCTTATGAAGATGTTTGAGCCATTTATTTTACACAAGTGTATTAATATGAATAAAAATGCCATATTTATTATCATCCTTGCTTGGTATCTGCATATCAATATGTTATCCAGCAGCACTCAGAGTACTGATGCACAAGTGAGAGGATGTTATTCACTGGTCTTCTAAAACCAGGCTTTAGCATTTTAAATCTCGACATTCATCTTCATACTGAATGATTCTCTGGATAACACTCAATTCATACAGTGTCAATTTTAGGGCTATAATAAGATTTAAGTAGGTGTGAGCTTATTCTGACTTATTATTAAGCCTCACGCACCACAAATATTTTATGTTTACTGCCTTAAATGTGAAGATATACAAAAACAAAGTAACTACCTAAAGAGCAGAGCGATTTCTACCTGGTCTACTCCCAACTAGCCAGTGCCCAGCCTAAAGTCTTGCTCTTAGTAGGTGCTGATGTGTTTATTGAATGTGTGCAAAAATGCAGCATCAACCTATTTGAACCACAAGAGGACATCATTTTTCGGGTAATGCCATGTTTATAAATAAACTTTGGCATCAATCTCCAAACACTCAAAAAATTTCAAATTCTAAAGTTCAAATTCTTTACAGTTGTGTTTTAAGTGCAATACCCCCCCACCATGCGTATCCTTA
This sequence comes from Budorcas taxicolor, assembly GCF_023091745.1. Taxonomy (NCBI): domain Eukaryota; kingdom Metazoa; phylum Chordata; class Mammalia; order Artiodactyla; family Bovidae; genus Budorcas; species Budorcas taxicolor. Next base: position 62,078,455 of record NC_068923.1, on the reverse strand, counting down.
ATATAAAAGTGAATCATCAAACTGTTGTTTTTATATAACAGCCCGTGATGGGTAAGCAGCATTTTAAGTCTCTTTATACGATTCTTTCAGTAATAGTTTATACTTATACAAATCATTTCCCAAAGATAGAAAAAGGATTACTGTGGGCATTCAAAATCTACCAAAGCTACTTCCCACAACTATAAAACAGGTCAGAAAAATATGAGTGCTAAAATCAGCGATCAATATCTGGCCTGTCCCAAAAGCAGTCCAGGGAGAAAAATTTTATTTAGAGTCCTTACAACATTAATGAGGCAGAGGAATCTTTGCTGACTAAAGCCAGGAGTTAGCAGAGAAAAGAAACAAAGACTGTTTTCATAAAATCATAACAACCACGTTGCTAAGGTGTAAAGGGGCCGTTTAAATATCTAGGTTACCCTGTGCCTTGAACTATTTTGAACATTCCAGGGAATTGCTGCTGAATCCATTTTAGGGAAGTCCCAAATGCAAAATTACATGCACTGTAAGGAAAGTTAAAAGAAACGTTGACAACTGTGAGTGGGTAAAATAATTTGTAAACTGGTGTAAACTGCCTGCTAAGTTATAAACTTTACTTTTATCAGCTCTGGGCAGAACTTAGGGGTCTTTTAGAAACTGGACTGAACAAATGCCCCAAAGAGATATGCATATTTGTGTTTTCACAATGCTACCTGGCAGACAGCTTGGTGAGGAAACAAGTAATTATTTTCCCTCCCCTTTTCACTGGAGAAATATTAAGAACCATCAGCTTAGCAGACAGAAAGTCCCTGCTGAGTTGGGAACACCAAAAAAAAGCCTCAGCCCAAATGCAGAAAGCTTGCTTTTAGGAGGTAAAGAAGAAGGATATAACTGATTTCACTTTGGTGTACACCTGAAATGAACTATACTTCAATATTTTTAAAAAGATGGAATCTAAACTTCCTTACCATTTTGACAATGACATTCCCTTTCCTTATCACCTCTAACACATCTACTAAAACTCAGGGTACAAAAGGCACAGTTTTATTTTCATTAAGACAAAAGTAACATTAACATTAATCAATGCCATGATTTCTTTGTAGTAGCACAACTTTTTCCTATCTGAATGTTTTAAAACATTTTATAAACAGAACTCCAAATGGTGGAAAGTGAGATAAGTGTGAATGTTAGATCTATTTTTGAAATGCTTATTATTCACTTTTGACACTTACCAAATATTAACCTATATTCTAGTCATTTGCATGATGGCTAATCCTCCCTATTAGACTAAAAACACCATGAAGGCTGGGGATTATCTTGGCTATTTGTACATAAAGCCTGTGGTGCCTGGCACACTCACGCACACATGCACGCATGCGCGCGAGCACATAAACACACACACACACACACACACACACACACAGCACTTGCTACTTGTACAAAGCCATGCGGTTCAACTTTAGGAAGCCTGTCTGAATAATAATACAGGACAAGCCACATTCTTCTATATCAGCTGTCGGAGGAAAGGTGATATTTTGTTCTCAACTTCATTTTGTTTTTATTTTTTCCTCAATTACTACAGAACTCCAGTAGCAAAATGGGGTGCAATTTTGAAGGCGTATAAAAAACAAAAGTAAGTAATGAAAATAAAATTTTATCCTTGGTGACCATGCAAGCAAAATGGATTAAATGAAACTTCCTACAGGTGACAAGGATAACACGAATAATGTCTCAAGATCCAACCACACCCAACATACATCTTTAAGTTACTGGCTCAAATCACGCACAGCTACTGAAGGTAGAAAGCAAGAAATACAAGGAAAAGTACGTAACCTGTTCTGATCACCCTAAACAATACTCCCAGGCACATCCTGAAGTACTGAAAGTATATATATACCATCTAAAAAGGTCTCCAATTGCTAGCGAAAAAAAAAAAAAAAGCTGGTGGTTATCAACCTCAACCAAGCTTGCTGAGGGAAAGGAAGCCAAGTGCCTTAACCACTTGCAGATTTTGATCAACAAATCCTAAAATATTTTTCAAAACGTAATGACAAAAAAGGATTTAAATGCTTTTAGTGCTTGTGTAAGAGTTCCCTGAGTAACAAGCTATGTCAATACATCAAGACTCTAGCAATGTGGACCAAAAGGAAAAAAAAAAAACAAAAAACAGTTGATAGAATAATAAAAGGATCAAAGAAGGTAATTATGAGAAGTACTTTTTGTTTGCAAACAGGTAAAATTCATGCTTCTAACAAACATTTTGATTTTTTAAGTAACTCAATAATATTAAAAATGAAAATCCTAACTCAGCAGGATGTTTTAAAAGTATTTATATGAAACAGAGAGACCATTCCCTGTATTTTCAAGTTCTCAATATCCCTTTGACTCTTGACTGTTCTGATGGAGAAAGAACATGGCTATTTATCAATACTCTTGTCATAGTTCTTTTGGGGGGATATTTTTTGATATTTTTTTAAAGTTTCTTACTAAAAAATCATTTTTTTTAGTGTCGGTGCTTAATAGAAATCTGTAATTGGACTTAGCATTATTCCTTCTTCTCTTTATCCAAAAAGAGCTGAGACTTTTTTGGTCAGTCAGTGTGATTGCCAAAAAAAATGCTGCACCAAAGCTGTACTGCAGTTTATAGAAGGGGAAAAGTATTTTTCGGTTGGATTTTAGGAACATGATTTATTTAAAACAACTTTCAGGCTAACTGGAAATGGACCCTATTCAGGACTAAACAAAATTTTGAATGTTTTTAAAAGTTTCTAAGTGCGAGGCAGCGCACTGATAAGAAAATATACTTCTCTTTCTAGACAACAGAATGTACTTCCTTTAACAAAAATTAAAAGAGAAGAAGAGCAGCTGTTTCAAAGGTGGGGAGGAGATATATAATTTATCTACGCTCTAGGACAACACAGACATAAACAATGAAGGCATGCCTACGGTTCCTGTGTGTGTGCTCATGCATTTTTTCCCCCTCTCTTTCCATTAGGTTTATTAGATTGGCTAGGATTTACATTAAAGGTTGCTGATCACCTAAGGCAAATAGCACGATCAAATGGATTAAAGGAAAGGCAACCAGCCTCAACAAGCACCACACAAAAACGTGGGTTCTGTGAATGAAACTCTTGTCTACTGTCCTGACACACTGTACCCACTAGCAATGACTGGATAATTTTTGAAAAACAAAAAGAAAAAATAACCACCCTACACATGCTTATCATGAAACTGGACTGGGAGTCCTTCAAAGGTGGACAATAAACCTTTTGGAAGTGGAGGGTGAGGGTGTGCTTTGGCAGATTTCCCCCTTGCTTTCCTGCTGCTTCTTAGTCACCCCTCAGGAAAGGCAACTTGACACTGCTCTCTGTGACCAACCTGGTCCAGCAAGATTTCTCACACACCCAGCACAAAAGGCTAACCCCTTACAAAGTACTTATTTCAGATTTACGTCAAGGTTGAGTGAACTGCAGCCAGGGAACTGAGCTCAAAACATAATATAAAAGTCTCCTCTGATAATCAGTAAACCAGTGGTTTAGCTGAAGGGGGGTGGGCAGAATTAAAATTTTGTACTGTTTCATTTCCTCTTATGCAAATGCAAAAGAGAGAGAAGAAAACTCATAGAAACTGAAGAATGATATACTCTTTGTTCATTAATTTCCTTGGAAAATCTAAGACTTCCAAGTGACCACAGGCGTTTACTGTAGCAATTTAAATCTTCTATGGGAGCCAACCACGTGATTTTTAAACTTGTATTCACAGGCCCTCCCAAGCCTTTACTGTACTTACTGTAGTCCCCTAACTGTCATAACGCTTAAACTCCAGCTGAGGTATTAGGTGTTATGATAACTCATGCAATGATAATGGGTATTTCTGGAGTATATCTCTCCGAGGGGAACCAATGCAATCTTGGGTTTATTTAACATTGCCAGAGGTAAAACATACTCAGGAACCAGAGAATCAATCGGTTACCAAGAAATCTGCTTTTACCACCACTGGGGAAAAAAAAAGTGCACTTTCCTCTTCAGTTACACACCTCCTAATGCCCCCACAGAATTCTCTAGAGAACTAGAAGCATCCTACGCATTCTCGCAGACAGAAGTGCTCATAGCTCTCTCCTATCTTCCCCAGTTACGAATGAAGCCTGCCAACATTGCTAAAAGGCCCAGGAACTTATGTCAAATCACACCTTACACTGTGAAGAAGAAAACAGGAAAATATCACTGATTAAGTGAGACACTATGAGACCCTTATTTGGATTTACAGTGAAGATGTACTATGCTTTTCTTGACTCAACTATACATGTTAGAAAAGAATCTATGCTGTCGTTTTTACAAGGTGCCTTTTAATCCCACATCTAGTATCTTTAACACTTTCTTTTTAATGGTGTGGCCATCTAGCCTCACCTGCTTTTTTTTTTCTCCTTTTTCAAACGTGCAAAAATTTTGCAATAAATGACTGGTAGGGGAAACAACAGCAGAAACAAATAAACAATAGAGCCTGATGATGGAAAGTCTATTTACACAAAAGTTTGAAGCAGAAGTCAATTAGGACCATATCAGTTTATACAGAGAGAAATGACAATTTATTTCATGTGACTGGACAATATGGTGACAGATGGGTTTGGAAAGCTTGAAAATAACTGGTGTATGTTTAAACAGCTGATAATACCCATTACACACATACCGTATGGGCCATCAATTATCTCCTTCCAGTTTTGGGTGCCAAAATGCTGAATTCAACCAACTCCTCATAATGTTGGGACCCCAACATTGAATGGACAGATTTCTGTCCATTCCTGCAGCGGGCTTGGATAAGAGGAACACGATTTGCTACAGCAAGAGGCCACATACACGAACTGATGAGACAGGTCTGTCCTTTTGAAGAAGGGTATTTCTCTGACCACTGTCTACATCCATCGTAGGCTTTGAACATTAACCCCAATGGATGTAACTTTTATAGGTTTCTAAATAATGGCACATACCCTTGAATGTTAACAACAGGGTCATACCAAAGACAGTCAAACATTTCTGCATATTCTATAAATAGAGATTTTTAATAAACATCCAGGTTTCTAGAATATGGCTGAGTGACAGGAAGATTCTTATGGAAAAATAATGTTTAACACGGTATTGCCACATGGGTATATGAGACTCCTGGGTATACACAGAACTGCAAAATTGGCTTGGCAAAAAAGAAAAAAAAAAAATCCTCATCTTCATTCACTGTTGAAATTCAAGTTAGAGACTTTGGGGTTTTATTCTGACTCTGACCTGACAACCCTCAGGTGTGAAACAAAGACTCCTGCTGACAGAGAGAGAGCAGTTAAATGGCACATAACAATGTGAGCTGTTTGCTGGATTGGAAGCAGCGCCGCTGACAGCACAGGTGTTTTTCTTTTTAAGTTCAGAAGGCGCTCACAAGTGGTTCTTCCAACACTATCTTTTAGCAGGCTGGCCTACAACAAGATGCAAAGTCTATTTTCAAAATCCCAACTGTGTATTCTGCTGGTTAAGTCTGACAAAATACACACCTGTCAAAAGAAGTGGATGAAGATGAAGGATGCTTTACGCCGCAGAGACACTAATTAGATAAATGTTAATATCAGCGGTCTCTTTTGATTTAACTGCATTGGAAAAAAAATAATAATGCATTTTTTCTTATTTTCTTTATTACAAAACATAGTAGAGTTTCCTGTTTTGATTTTATTTTCCATTTCATGAGCCTGTGCTTTCATACATATGTCAGTGAGCTCGCCAAGTACTACAAAGCCAAGTAGCACAGAGTAAATCAAAACGAAAAGAAAAAATTCCACCCGATTGTCTCGGCTTCTGTAATTTGGTGGAAACTGCAGAAGGTGTCTTTCCAAGGTGAGCTGGCTGAGAAAATGGTCCTATGAGCAAAAGCTATTGAGGTAATTCACAGTACCATTTGATACACATATTCAGTACAATTAAAAAAAAAAAACTCCAAAAAATAAAAAGCATCATATGCTCCATAATTTCGATTTCACCAAAGGGCAACATTTTTTTTTAATCACACCAAATTAAAAGAAATGAAAAAAATTAACTTGAAACTTCAAACGGAAGGAATTTCTAAGTTCATGTATGAGTAACACTGTCTACCTCGCAATTTTATTTTCCCTTGAGGTATACCTCTACAATGACACACAAGTGGACAAGTGCATGATCAAATGCTCTCCTAAAGCCAAACGGACACACTGCATTGTGCCCATTCATATCTAACCATACAATCATTTATACAAGCTTGTGTGTACATATTTATGTGTGTACATGTCTATCTGGTTACGTGTCACGCAGCCCCTTTGTTTGAGGTCTTAGGAGATGATCAGAAGAGCTATATGGAAGCAATCTAGACAGGCTGGCTTCATTACATAAAATCTCCAACAAGACTTCTCCAAAGCAGGGAGGTCAGAACTATGGAGAGAAACTACACTTCTGCTTCTCCAAGCCTGGAGTAAAGAGGAGAACAGTTGATCTATCAACCAAGGCCAGTTGGCAGAATAGAAAATGGCCAGGATCCAGGTGCGAAGAGTATCAAAACAGCAGAAACAGCTTAGCCAATGAGCTCCAGGCTACTGGGCACTCAGAGAGGGCTGCATCCAGGTTCCCTAAGCCATGGTTTCTGGGTTCTTGTTGTTGTTTTTGCATTTCTTTCTTTCCTCTTCTTTTTGCAAATAGCCAGCTGGCATTCTTAGGGCCAGAGGAAATGTGGAGAATGGCAGTGCTCCAAAAATCAGAAAACAGTGAGAAGAAACAGAATGTCATCACTTTTGCCACTCATTCTTCCAAATAGGGATGATGACTCTTCACCAAGTCACCACAATGTGGGCCTCTGACTATCTGTAAAAATGTAAGACAGCTACGGAAGTGATAATAAAATCGGGCTAGGCATATAGTTCCAATGTACCCAGGTTTAGTTAAAAATCAAAACTTTTCCAAAAATAAGTAGCTAAAAATGGCTAGTACCTCTAAATCCATTGCACTGTTCTATGAAAGAAAAAAAATACGATGAAAAACAGAAGGAAAAATTGAGAAACCAAGACAATGCCATTGCTCTGACATCTGATAAGTGTGATAATCTTTCCATAACTTAAGTATATTTGCAGCATTTACATTTTCACTTTTTACCTTAAATCCATCTGCACATCTTACTCATCTGAAAAAATTTACATTTTTTGTTCCTAAATATTCTTAACAACTGTAGCAGTTTGCACTTTTGAAAGAAAAGGCTGGTTGACACTGTCAAGTCATATGCTATCAGTCAAACCCAAAATATACTTGTTCTAAAGACAGAAAGATCAAGGGATAAAATGATTCACCACAGGAAGAAAAGAAGTGGCTTCGATAAACGGCATCAAGGGACTAAAACATCAGCATAACTGAAAAAGTGAGTACAAGAATTCTTACTTTCACACATTTTTTTTCCCACCCATTGATTCTTCATTCCTATCTTCAATGCCATTCTGATCTAGCAAAATTCTGAATAGACACAACCATCTGCTGATACCAGAAACAAGAGACTAATCCAGCATTACCTGCCCATGTGTTCATGTGCATATCCTCTGACACAGAAATTACACTTCCAGGAACGGAGCCTGGAAGAATCTGTAAACATGGTATCTTTGAGAATACTCTCTATAATAGTGATGGAAGTTGCTCAGTTAAAAAAAAAAAATTAAAATTAGACAAAAATGTAAGTTAATTTATAATGTTAATTATAAACGCTAATTTATAATATATAAAGCACTAATATCAGAATGGTATCAGAGGCCCACATTGTGGTGACTTGGTACCTCTATCCAAGACAAGGGCTTCCCAGGTGGTGCCGGTGGTAAAGAAGCCGACTGCCAAGGCAGGAGACACAAGAGACGCGAGTTTGATCTCTGGATCAGGAAGATACCCTGGAGAAGGGAATGGCAACCTGCTCCAGTATTCTTGCCTGGGAAATCCTATGGACAGAGGCACCTGGTGGGCTACAGTCCAGGGGGTCACAAAGAGTCGGACACAACTGACTGTGTGCACATACACACACACACACACACACACACACACACAAACACACACACACATCCAAGACAAAGTCTTCCTATATATTCAGAAACATATTCAAGGCAAATACAAGAAAGAAAATTTGGAACACTGGTACAGTGACTTAAAGTTCTAACTGCGTTCATAATGTCTCTTCCAAACCCCTGAAACAAGTAGCCTGGCTAAGATAGGTACCACCCACCAGGTCACAACTATATAATATGGGCAGTAGAGGAGAGTGCATGCCAGATACCTCTCATTACCAAGGTGGACTTCTCATGTGAACTGATTCCATTGCTGTTTCCACTGTCGAATCCACAAAGTGGATATGATTCCCTGTACTTCCTGCAACTCTCTCAGGATGACTGGAAAGCAAAGTGAAATAACTCCTCTTCCAAGTGTTCATGAAGCAGTAGAGATGAAAGGACTGGGATCAATGATCTCCTAGTTGTAAGAGGCTAGGCTCTATTTCCTCTCTGATGCTGGGTTTCAAATCATTCCTTTGCAAAGAGAGTTTCTGGGTAGTTATAGAATTATACTCAAGACACTAGCTAAAAGAAGGGAATGAAAGGAAGAATGGAGATGGGAGATAAAGAGGGGGGAAAAATAAGAAAAGCGTTTACAGAGCGTGGGCCATCAGCTATCACCAACATTCAAATACTGACATGGCAACCTGGTTTTTTTCTCACTTAAAAAGATAGGAGAATGCTTTTCTCTGATATATGAAAAGGACATTAACTCATCAGTAATCCTGGGTTAGTCTGTAATAAATCAATGACAATATTGTGCTGCTAGCCTAACTGTGGTCTTTCTAAGAGGGAACAGTTACAAAATGTAACAACCGCTTTTGAGAAACACTTTCTGTGTCTAAGACCCAAACCTGGCTGTGGAACTTCACAAAGTCAACTGAATGGGGTTCATTCAGTACGAAGTTGCATCCTGTAATCTAAGGAAGGAAAGCTTCTTGGTAGAACCTGCAATGCTGACCTATATTTTGCCAACCCCAGTAAGATCTGGGGTTTACAGACTGTTTGAGATCTCTCAATTAATCCTTATGAGTCCTTAGTAAAGAAAATTAATGTACTAAATTTCCATGTAATAAATTTCTTTTGTGTGTGTTAGTCATTCAGTCATGTCCGACTCTTTGCAACCCCATAGACTGCAGCCTGCCAGTCTCCTCTGTCCACGGAATTCTCCAAGCAAGAATACTGGAGTAGGTTGCCATTCCCTTCGCCAGAGGATCTTCCTGACCCAGGGATCAAATCCTGGTCTGCTGCACTGCAGGCAGATTCTTTACCATCTGAGCTGCCAGTGGGTGCTGGGCAGGGGCAGGGGCAGGGGCAGGGGTGGCAGCTGGTACCAAACAAAGTAAAACAGAAATTTCTGAGGTTCCACGTCTTGAAAAATATATACTTATGCAAAAAAAAAAAAAAAAAGTTGAGAAAATATTTAAGTTCAAAAGAGCAATTATTTCAGAGTAGAAAATAGTCTTAAATATCTGAAAAGCCATAAACCTACCTGCAAGAAACTGGATGTGAAGTTTCTAAATTAAAAAAAAAAACAGTTCTAAGAAATGATGCATTATATATAAGATTTCAGGACCTCACTCATATTTTCCTGTGGAAATAAATTGGTGAGGTGCCCAAAATTTCTTTAAAAAGACCAGTGTACCCAAAATCTGTCAATTTAATAACTCAAACACATCAACAAAAAAGTATCAACAGAAGTAACACTTTGCAAAAATGCTAAAGTTTCCAAGCCACTCAATCATCTCTTTTTTATTAAATCTGTGAGTCAAATTAAATGAATCAAAGCAAAATTATTAAGCTTATCTATTGCAGTAAATACATTTTAAATACTCATATTTCAAACTGTAATTAATATAAAATTGTACAATATGATAATTTTAATATTGATCTTTTTTCACATCCAGTCTTAGGAATCTTGGTGTGCCTATTTCAGTTCAAACAAGTGGCACTTCAGGTGCTCCATAAAATGTGTGGCAACTTCCTACTAGACTGTAAAGTGCTGCTTTAGATAAACAGCTCAGACTCAAGTTCAGGACTCCCACATCAGGCTTCTGCTGGCCTCTTGTCCCATCTTGTTCATCAAATCAAAATTCAGTTCAGGCATCATCTCCAGTGTGTCTTTGTCTTGTCTCAGACCAAAATAACTGCCTGCACACAGTACCGCCTTCTCTGCTGCTACACTTTTTCCTTTGCATTAAAAATCATCCCATTTTGGGACTTCCCTGGCAGTCTAGTGGTTAAGACTCCATGTTCCCAACCAATGCAGGTGGCACAGGTTTGCTCCCTGATCAGGGGAACTAAAAACCCTGCATGATGCAGCCAGAAAAAATAACATCATACCATTATGCTTCTGTCATCTCACAGATTTTGTTCAAGGTCAGGGACTTTTATTCATCTTGGCCTGAGCACTGAGCCCAATGCACAAAGGACAAAACCTCCAAACTTAACTAACTGTGTCATTTTGGAGCAATTTACTCAACTTCTCTATACCTTTGCACCTTCTTGTAAATAGAGTTGCAGCTGTTCAGCATTACAGTGTTGTTCAGAGAATTAACTGAGATTATGCCTGTGAAGGCAACTGGCATAATTCCTGGACATAGTGAAGTACCCTTTTACTGTACTTTCTCTCAAGAGGCAGAAACCATGTACCAACTCAACCAAAAGTGATTTTCCAAACACATGTTTTATAAAAGAATGACAGATTAACTTGAGAAACAAAAATGGACATGGTGTAAGAGTTAATCAAGATTATAAACATATATAATATACAAACACACATATACGTTTATGCACATACTTATACATGATTCAAACTATACTGTATTTCATAGAATTCTTAACGCCTACATGACTTCACATTCTCAAAAATTTACCCTGAAACATACATGCTTGCATGTGTGTGCGTGCTAAGTCACTTTGGTTATGACCGACTCTTTGAAACCCTATGGACTGTAGCCCACCAGGCTCCTCTATATGTCTCTGGAGCCCAGCAGGCTCCTCTTCTCCAGGCAAAAATACTGGAGGGAGTTGCCACACCCTCCTTCAGGGATCTGTCCAACCAAGGGATCAAGCCCGCATCTCTCATACATTTGGCATAATTACTGATTTCTCAGCATTATATATCAGCATTTTATCATTGTAAAACAGATATTCTGTTTTCTTCTTCTTCTAATCTCCCCAAAGTTAAACTGGGTTTATAAAAATGCAGTTTGCAATAAAATATTCAACAAATAAGCATGTATTAAAAGAATAAATTGTTGTTTAATATCTAATTAATTTATCTAAAAAGCTGATGTTTTAAGTTCTGATTTCTGGTATGACATATACAATGTACCATTGCTCTCAAAAGACTAAATTAGAAAGGTTTTCCCACAAATGACTATTTTAGGGGGAAAATAGCTACAATCAATGGGATGAAAATTTTGCCCTGCCCTACATCTCTGAATAAATTTAATGATTATCTAAGTTGAGCCATACTAGCAAATATACTCCTTTTACTAACACACATCAATATAATCCCAATTAAAATACTCTGTAAGATTGCCTACAGTATTTCAGATCGAAATAGCTTCTACTGAAATAGACTTTCCTGCCACTCTGATTTAGCATCTCACTTTCCCTTATCAGCAGATGGTAAGCCAAGTACTATTTAAATCCATATGTCTTCCATAGGCATAGTTCAGATACTGAATAAAAAGATGAACAAATGTTTTAGAGCTAATCACATTAGCCTTTGAGTGAAAAAAAGTAACCAAGTACAGTTTCACTTCCTGCAAATGACTTTTACTATATCACATTTAGATGATTGAAGGAGTTATATCTCTATAAACCACCCAGACAAAAATAACTAACTGTACAGAGCAAGACTGCAGCAAAAGAGTTTCTTGATTTTGACTACTTCTTCATGAATCCTTCCTATCTGTAGGATGCCAACCCTGAAAGGCAATGAATCTGGTACCAGAGGAATACTATAGTTAGGCAAAATTCAACACCATCAGGGCTAAGAATAGAGTAACTCACCAGCTTTCTCTTGCATTACAGTTATACCCCTCCTCACTCTTCTCCCCAGATTACAAGGGTCAAAGAAAACAAAGAACTCCATTTGAAGATCAAGGCTCTCTGACTTTATAGATTTCAATTCCACAGACACAACTCATACTTTAATTCATTTCTTCTAAGCAAGGAAATTGAGATGATATTAAGTTTTTAGTACAAACTACACATGTATTCCTGAGTTCACAAAAGCTTTCAAACTCTCCTTTCTGGGTTTTGTCTCTAGCAAATGGGATGCTCCATGTTCAAGGAATAACATCTATGATATCCTTCTCTTCCTCACATCACATTTTCTAGTCTTATAAGCCTTTGATCCAAACTTGATCATAAAATTACTGAAATAAAGGGTCCCATTGCCCATTCCCTCTTATTTTGAACGCAGTATGTAATGCTCCCCTTCTTTACAGGCAACAGTGGAGAACAGTGAAACTTTCTTCAGTGTTCAATTCCTCATGCTCCATAAAACCATTGGCTGTGCACAAGATTGATTTCAACCAAAATGGAATTTAGAGTTATCATTTAAAAAAAGAATTTACACAAAGTAAATACATTTTGGATAAGTGAATTAAAAATAAAGATAAACTGGTTTCACTGGAACTCTTAAGCCCAGAAACACTTTGGCAGATTGATTCTGTAGATTCCTATATCAAAAAAGTCTGTCAACCCTGAGAAATCTCTATTTCACCAGGTAAATCAGAAAACTGTTCATATTTTAAATGGTCCAAAAAAGCTCAATTTTTAATGTAAACCCCAAACTGGTATATTTTTATTATTTTTTTGACTCAGAGTAAACAACTCACCAAATACGTGAAAAAATACATATAAGTAATAACTAATCCTTTTGTCCTAAAAAGGATACTTAAATGTTAATGTCTGTAATTATAAACCTAATGGTAGGAAATTATACAAGCAGTTCTGCAGTCTCACACAGAAATTTAAAAGGTGGTTTAGTATTCTTGCCTGGAAAATCCCATGGACGGAGGACCCTGGTAGGCTACAGTCCATGGGGTTGCAAAGAGTTGGACACGACTGAGTGACTTAACTTTCACTTTCTTTTTTTCAAATTTTAAAAAAGTACATATATCCTCATAGAAGTCTACTCAATTAAATATGTATTGATTCTAGACCTTCTATGAGATAAGCAATATGTCAGGGCTGATGAGAAACAGAAATATAAAAATGGCATAGCCCTTCTCTCTCAGGAGCCCACAATCTATTAAGTGAGAAAAATTCACAAAGGGATAAATTATAAGATTTGGTATTTGCTGTTTCACTCGTATCACTGCTCTATTGTGTTCCAAACTTGTCCAAATACCCCTTGGCTTTCAGAGGAAAAACCTCAGAAACACACACACACACACACACACAGAAGTACTTCAGTGGATCTCAATTTCAGGTCCAGAGAATATCACAAAAATCCTAACACACTGCAATGAAATTCATACATTAAAATCATAAGGATTGGAAACTAGTCCTTAGAGATCAATTCCATATGAATCCCAACTCAAAGCCATGGCAAAACCAATACAGTACTGTAAAGTAAAATAAAGTAAAAATAAAAATTAAAAAAAAATAAAAAATAAAACTCATCTGATTCATTAAATACAGAACAGTTAAGACATCTAACTGAACCTGAATAGCGCAGTCAGTGTCTAGTCACAAAATGGGAGAATTAGTTTGGTCTGGTCACAAAGATGGATAATTTATGAATCTAAGCTCATGGGTCCAAGTGTAGAATTCAACTGTATTATGACTTTACCTATTTCAGAGCTTTTACCCACCTATGGTTTGGGGTTAGCAATTATGAACCAAGTGAGATTGATTGAGTCATGATTAGAGTTCACAGTCCTGTGAGTATAGAAAGAATCTCTTAGAAACAGTCTAGATATAGAACTTAAAAGGCTTATCTTTAATAAAAGAATATCAGTACACTGAAGACAGTTTGTTTACTTTTAAAAGATGATGATCTAGCTACAGTGAATTTTTTAAAAAACTGCCACAAATTCTGTGATCACACAATGGATGGTGGTTGATTTTAAATGCATTTTAATTTATACTTATTACAACAAAAATTTTAAAACTTATTATTTTTATTACCATTAAATCAGTAAATAGACGAGTAAAAAGACATAAACCTATCTCTCAGATCCAAATTGTTTACAAAAACTGAAAGCCTTGAAGCTTGGGAGATTTGAATTAAGACTTCCATTAACCCCCCTACCAATATCCCGGGAACAGTAAGAAATTTAAACAAAAGGAAAAGCAATGCTTTTAAAATGACTTAATGTAATACAGTATTAAGATATGTAACAGTCTGAGCCATTAAACAACAGGTGACATATCACAGGCAAGAATTTGTCTTTTCTCAATGACTAAATACATTAAATAGGACATGAAAATGAGCCGAAGGATTAAAGCTAAAAGAAATGATTAGTGAGTTAATCAGAACACCAATAAATAAAACTAAAATACAATAGTTCTTATATATAATGAATCAATCAAACTAGTACAGTGTGTACAGCATATGCTTTAAACAGGTTTTCAAGTTGTTTTTTTCACTTATATTTCTTCTGAATAGATGTAGATTACGGCCCTATGAAGAATTATTTTTAATTTATATTTAAATACAAGTGATTTACATGTATGCTATATACACTATACATATATAAAGTAGAATGATGCTTCTGCTGCTTATTTATACTAATTAAAGAATTAATTAAATTCTTACTTCAGACTGATTTAAAGAACCCAACTCTGCTCTAAAATTTATTCATTCCATTGAGTTTATTGTGCAAATAATAAGATCACTGAGGTATGAATGTTTCTGCAAATTTCTGAATCCTTTCAATTAACAAATAATTTGGCCATATCGAGGACCTTAAAATTTAATCTCATATATGTCAAAATAGTAACTGTCACTCTACAGCAGGGCTCACCTACTATGCTATATTTTAAGCCAGAGTTATAAAGCTCACCTTTGAGTTGTCTTAGCTTTTGGACTTCAATTGCTCCTCAAGTTCTCCAAACACCAAAGCACTTGTTTGTTGGTTTACTGCATACTTGCACCCCAGTAATCCCTTGCCCATCTATTGAAACCCCAACTATTCTTGAACCAGCCAATAAGAAACCTCTTCCAGGAGACTTTTCTTGCTGGCTCAATTAAGAAAAGATTACTTTCTTCTCTTAAAAAAATTAAATTTGGGATTAACATATGCATGCCACTATGTGTGTGTGTGTGTGTGTGTGTGTGTGTGTGTGTGTGTGTGTACACTATGTGCTTTGCTTAGTCACTCAGTTGTGTCTGACTCTTTGTGACCCCATGGACTGTAGCCCACCAGGCTCCTCTGTCCATGGGGATTCTCCAGGAAAGAATACTGGAATGGGTTACTATGCCCTCCTCCAGGGAATCTTCCCAACCCAGGGATCAAACCCATGTCTCCCTCATTGCAGGCAGATTCTTTCCTATCTGAGTCACCAGGGAAGCCCCATATATACTATGTATATAAAATAGATAATCAACAAGGACCTACTGTATAACACTATACAAGGAACTATATTCAACACTTGGTAATAAACTATAAGGGAAAAGAATCTGAAAAAGAGTGTGTGTGTGTGTATATATATATGTACATATATATATTCAGTTTTATACATATACATATGAATCACTTTACAGGTGAATCACATTTTAGGTGAATCACTATATACCTCACTGTTTCCATTATTTCCCCATCTATTTGCCATGAAGTGACTGGACCAGATGCCAAGATCTTAGTTTTCTGAATGCTGAGTTTTAAGATTTTTTGGTGGGGAGGGGGGACTCCAAAATCACTGCAGATGGTGACTGCAGCCATGAAAATAAAAGATGCTTGCTCATTGGAAGGAAAGCTATGATCAACCTAGACAGTGTATTAAAAAGCAGAGACATTACTTTGTCAACAAAAGTCTGTCTAGTCAAGGCTATGGTTTTTCCAGTGGTCATGTACGATGTGAGAGTTGGACTATAAAGAAAACTGAGTGCAAAAGAATTGATGCTTTTGAACTGTGGTGTTGGAGAAGACTCTTGAGAGTTCCTTGGACTGCAAGGAGATTCAACCTGTCTATCCTAAAGGAAATCACTCCTAAATACTCATTGGAAGGACTGAAGCTGAGGCTGAAGCTCCAATACTTTGGTCACTTGATGTGAAGAACTGACTCAGTAGAAAAGACCCTGATGCTGTGAAAGATTGAAGGCAGGGGGAGAAAGGGACAACAGAGGATGAGACGGTTGGATGGCATCATCAACTCAAAGGACATGAGTTTGAGTAAGCTTCAGGAGTTGGTGATGGACAGGAAGCCTGGCATGCTGCAGTCCATGTGATCAGAAAAAGTCAGATGCAACTGAGTGACTGAACTGAATGGACTATATACCTAAAGCTAACACAACATTGTAAATCAAATATACTTCAATAAAAAATGCTAAAAATTAAATTAAATACTACAATTCGTTCCACTCCATGGCACTTGGCACTCCTTTCCTTTTGTTGTTTTTGTTTAGTCACTAACCCAGGTCTCCTGCATTGGCAGGCAGATCCTTTATCATTGAGCCACCAGGGAAGCCTTTCCTTAAACCCTAATCATATTTCTGAACATTATCTCCCAAACTGGTTTACAAGTGATTTCAAGAAACAGTATCCATAGCATGTCCATGATGATGTCACTCCTAGAATATTTTGTACAAACTAGGCTTTCAACATAAATTCAATTATTAAATAAATGTCGGTTAATTTAGAAGTCATTCCATCTCCCTCGTTCCCCATAAGAGAAGGCATTTCTTGCTAGCCATTAGATATTTTCATCTGAACGCCCTGCAAACCTTGTAGGTGTAAGACTAGCTTCATTATTTAACACTCACAAAATAGCTCACACCAGAGTTCTGCTAACAGCACTACCATTCATTGAAAAGCACTTTAGTAAAGTGTGGACTTTGAAGCCAAGCCTATATGAACATGGGCTGGCATGACTCAGTCACTTACTAGCTGGGTGACTTCAGGAGGCAAGTGACTTAATCTCTCTGAGGCCCTATTTCCTCTACAAAATGGAGTTAAAGATATCTTCTATGTCATGGATTACTATGAAGATTAAATGAGATACTACAAACAGAAAGGAGAATCTGGCCCATAGTTGGTGATTATCAAATGTTAGCTATGATTAGTCCCCTCTTCCAATCATCCAAATTCTAAGCCTCATTCATCACAACTTTCCTCCTCTTGGTCACCCATACGTGTCAACTTTGTCAACTCTTAAATATTCTGCATCTAGCGTATCTACAAAACTAACCTCATTTTCACTACCCTAGAGTAGACTGACTTTCTTAGATAGCATATTGAGAAGCAGAGACATTACTTTGCCAACAAAGGTCCATCTAGTCAAGGCTATGATTTTTCCAGTCGTCATGTATGGATGTGAGAGCTGGACTGTGAAGAAAGCTGAGCACCAAAGAATTGATGCTTTTCAACTGTGGTGTTGGAGAAGACTCCTGAGAGTCCCTTGGACTGCAAGGAGATCCAACCAGTCCATTCTAAAGGAGATCAGTCCTGGGTGTTCTTTGGAAGGACTGATGTTGAAGCTAAAACTCCAATACTTTGGCCACCTCATGCAAAGAGTTGACTCATTGGAAAAGACCCTGATGCTGGGAGGGATTGGGGGCAGGAGGAGAAGGGGACGAGAGGATGAGATGGCTGGATGGCATCACCGACTTGATGGACGTGAGTTTGAGTGAACTCCGGGAGTTGGTGATGGACAGGGAGGCCTGGCGTGCTGCGATTCATGGGGTCAAAAAGAGTTGGACACAACTGAGCGACTGAACTGAACTGAACTGAGGGTAGACTAGGGGATAGCAGAGTAGACTTTAATCAGTCTGCAATTCTGCCCACCTATCCACCCCATTCTATATAAAATGAGATAGATGTTAATCACGTTAAAGGTCTGTCTAAATATATTTGTTCCAAATCCTAATGATTCCTGATTTCCTTTTAAAATAAAAATTTCAGAGCTTATCACCTACACATAATTGTGTATTACCTGAAGGTAAGAACCCTAATTTACTCATATCCATTCCCTTTACAGGATCTTTCATGGTTCCTGAAACAAAGTAGGTGCTAAATTATTGTTTATTGGACAAAAAAATTAAAGACCAATATATCAGGGAATTATTCTACAAAGTTATCATTTACTTTGGATTTCTAGTTCTTTCAAGTCTGAGTCTAGGTTAGTTTGGCTTAACACATGTTGCTCATGCTCAGTTGTTCAGTTGTGTCTGACTCTTTGTGACCTATGGACTGTAGCCTACCAGGTTCCTCTGTCCATGGAATTTTCCAGGCAAGATTCCTGGAGCAGGTTGTCATTTCCTTCCACAGGGGATCTTCCTGACCCAGGGATTGAACCCGCATCTCTTACATCTCCTGCATTGGCAGGCATATCCTTTACCACTGTGCCCCTTGAGAATCCCAGAACATGTTGGTTCCTTGAAAATAAATCCTTAATTTAAATGAGTATATCCTTAACTTAAATTCACATACAACCAATTGTGCACCAAAAACCCTAAACAAAAGAGTATATTGCTAAAATTTCACGAACTATACATACATACAGTCTCTAGTCTTTGAAAGAACTCTGCATATAGCAGTGAGATGACTGAAAAGGAAAATGAAAATGAGATTTAGAATAAAGTGATTTTCTACACTTCCTTTTAACACCAGAGCTTCATTCTTACCTTACCTTAAACTATGTAAATAACTTTGAGAAAAATAAAATAAATTCAAATAGTTTAGAGTTTCTGTGTGTGCCAAGTACCTTACTGAGTAGTTGCCGGCATTAACTCTATGTGATCGCCAAAACAAATTAACTTTAAGAATCGTTTTGGTGACGGTAAAATCCCTTTAAATATTAAATATAGGATATATGTATATTTTAAATATATGTATGTGTATAATATAATGTATGTATACTATATATATATATATATTTACCTTGTAAGACTCATTACAGTACATTACCCTATTTAAATATTCTTTGAATGTCAAGATGACTAAGGAATCTTTCAATCGTAAAAGTGAACTAGATCACTAAATCTCTGTTGGTGCTTCAGAAATGTACCTTATTCAAACTCTCATATTAACTTTTCCCCCATAATAATGTTTACAGGAAATGTTGGGGTTTGTTATTTCCTAGTTACCACTTTGAGGCAGTTCTCACGAGCAAAATGTTTTCCCATTTTCGAAGAGTATATATACACATAGGGCTGGTAAAGTAACCTATACTCGCCATTAACTCCACTACTATGTCACCCCATAGAGAAAACTGATTTTAGGGAAGCTAGTTTGAACAATTTAAAATTGTAAGCAAGATACAATTATGTAGTCACAATATATTCAATGCAGGACTATTTACCACAGCAAAAATTGGAAGTAACTTAAAAGTCTGGCAACAAGGGGATCAATAATCATCTTTTCTGGTACAACCAGTACAGTACATAATGAAGTACTATGAAGTCAGTAAATCTGATGTATCAGAATATACACTAATATGAAAAAATGTTTATAATTTATTATAAAGTGAAATTGAAGGCTACTTAAAAATAAACATACAAATCTATGTTTGTATGTGGATGTTTTTGTGTGTGTGGGATACATTAAAGTGTTGAGTAGTCATTTTCTTCCTTTTGCTTATTTATATTTTCCAAAATGTCTAATGAACATATATATTTTAATGGGAAAGAAAATGTCAACAAACACTAATCTGATATCCTTTTCTCTTTCATAGACCTTCCCTAACTTGTCATTTTCATCATCAGCCCCACCCTAGAGGCAACCTCCTCTCCTGAAACCCACAGGGACTGAGTACAAATATGTTATTTTTCATCATGACCATTAATACTGCAAATAATTCATACTTGAATGTGGTGGTGGTTGAGTCGCTAGGTCGTGTCCGACTCTTGCAACCCACCCCTCCTCTGTCCAAGATTCTCCAGGTAAGAATGCTGGAGATATTAACTCTGAAGGAGCATAAAGAATCTGAGATAGGTTTACAGTTTAAAGATTTCAGTGGGACAAAACTGAATTATTCACATCCATTAAATAGAGTTTGAATGATTCACAGCCAATTTTATTTTTATAATTGTAATGAAACAGCTGGGATTAGAATCTATTCATGGACTCATAAGAAATTTGCACCCCACCTACTAAAATTAGTTTCTGCATCCAAAATTCTGATTTGAACATCTGACTGTGAACAAAACAGGCATCATCACTCAATGCCAAGAAACTGAGGAAATAGACTTTAAACATGTCATATTCTCACCAGAATTATCTTATTTCTCATTGTGCAGACTTCTCTTTATTGGCATTCATAAGTGGCCCCTTAATAACATGATTCTTTGAATCAAAGTTATTGTCAAAGAATGAGCTTTCTTGTATAAGATAAGCCCCAATAATACAAATGTTGAAGATTTTAGACCGCATTGTTTATAATTTATGGGTTGTCAGCCATTAGAGGGAAATTAGAAACTTGCATGTCAAATACATGATGTCTCTTTGGACACTAGAATCACTAAGATATTTGTCTTAAAGTTGACTCAAGTATCACAGATCTAAATGTTTAAGGTTTTATAGAAAATTTGCTTGGTCCCAGAGTTTGCAATCTTAAAGAGATGTGAGCAATTGTATGCTTCTATCTCTATAATTTTCCAAAGAAGGAAACAGGGCATTAAGATTGAGTGACTCACCCAGGGTCACACAGCTAGTTAGTCACAAAGTAAGTCTAGAACACAAAGCCTCTTTTTCCTCCAATCCAGTACTCTTTCCACTGCATCACAAGAGAAAAGTAAAGAAGAAAATATAAAGTATAATTTTACTGGAAAATAAAATCCTTTCAAGCCTGAATCACAACCAGAGACACTCCATTAAAGGTGGAACACACCCACTTCCAAACTCATCTGTAACTTGAGAGGGCTGAGCATATTACTAAAGAATAATTTGGATATATTATAGCATAAAGTTTTGAGAGGCATAGTAACTGGATATTTAATTTGTAGACTGACCATTTGGACAAACCACATTTTAAAAACCTCCAACTTTTCTTGAATCAGTTACATGATTCAGGCAAAGTAGATATATTTTCTTGAATTATCAAGAAAATTTTAGATTGTAAATTCCTGACTTTTTAAGAGGAATTAAATTAACCAAATGTGTATCTCCTAAAATATGGCCAACATTGCTTCAATTGTAGCATGCTTTGCAAAACAGATGACTTCTAAAAAGTTATAAGTAAGTAACATTTTCATTTTTTAAGATTTCAGGGAATAAATATTAAAAGTCCTATACTGAGGTTTTATTTTTAAAGCAAATGATTATTTTCAAGTAGGGGGAATAGTTCTCTCAAATGTTCCATTTGTAAATTTTTAGATTTTTATATATAAGTCTGACTTAACTCCTGTTTGTAAATGACAACAGACATGTCTTCACAAATGTCATTAATTGGTTAAGAAAGGCACGAGCTTCTGTATTTTTAGGCTATAACAATCACACTCAATGTTAATCAAGAAAATGTTTTTTTTTTAATTATCATTTTAATAAGTTATTAAGAAGTAGTAAAGAAAGACTATTCTATCTGACATTCTGAAAATCCTACAAAAGAAAAATACTTTCTAATGGAATCAATGTAAATATTTCAGCAACAAGTAAGAATAAAGATCATTAAATTTCATATTTTAAGAGGAAAAATTAAGTTCTTCTCTCTTATATTCCCTCAAAGCCCATACTATTATTCACCCCATCCAAGACACCTCTAGGAATGTAAAAACTAGGTTGAGAAACTGTAAACAGTAATGAAAACATCATCCATGGAAGCAAAACGAAAACAAGCAAAATAAAGAGATTTTTCCCCTACAAAAGGTAAGTCTATCTGAGCTAACTGCTTTCACTAAGACACATGATTCAACTCTGCTTAAGAACATAAATATTACTTAGAAATAAATTCTCTAAAAAATAAACTGTACTGCACATGTACTATAAGGGAAGCAAATCGTATCATTGTCTGGCCATTAGATATTTGTCATTTTTCATACACATAAGAAATAGCTCTTAATGAGTATCATTTGCTTTTTTCTTAATTATCTGCATTCATCATCAGTCAATTCAGTTTAATAGTTAATTCTTAATTAGATATTTCTAGGATATTATTTTCCAAGCAATATTTATTTATTGTGTCTCTTAACACTGACCTGTTTGGATGACAGTTAACTTGAACATGGGACAACACATGCTATCAGTCATGTGTTTTCTTATTTAAACATTATAAACTGTATTTTCCCTTTTAGAAATATAGATGTATATCCTTAGTTTTGCTGGTTAATCGTGATCCTACAGATAGGTAAATTTCCAGGTATGAAACAACTCGTCCTTTTCATAATTAATATGTCCAAATTAAATCTTGGAAGGTGAGAAACATTTTAAAAAGGCAGGTTAACATGTAAAATTATGTGTGAGAGATGATACCTCCCAACTTACAAATGTCCTGTCCTTACAAAAATAAGATGAAAGTAAGATTCCTTTGCCTTATTTCTAATCACTGATAACAGAATAAAAATACATCACAAGATGAATGTTATGGATTTTTTCCAAATAAGGTCATCATCGAGATTCTATTCTACTTGTAAATTATAGTTAAACATAAACATCTATAAGGGCTTCCCTTGTAGCTCAGCTGGTAAAGAATCCGCCTGCAATGCAGGAGACCTGGGTTTGATCCCTGGATTGGGAAGATCCCCTGGAGAAGGAAATGGCAACCCATTCCAATATTCTGGCCTGGAGAATTCCATGGACTGTATAGTCCATAGGGTCGCAAAGAGTCGGAGACAGCTAAGCTACTTTCACTTTCACTTTCATAAACACCTATGAATGAGAGCCTGGCAGGCTCCAGTCCATGGAGTCACAAAGAGTCGGATACCACTGAGGAACTAACACAACACAACATAAATGTAAATGCTGCTTCACCAAAATAAAGGAAACAGCTTCCTGGAAGTTCACTGAAACTATCTGAATCTCCTTGAACTAGTAACACAACCACACCAGGTCCTGCTGGCCAAGTTTCCTTGAGTTTATTCGTAGACCATCCCAGTAATCAACATGCTTGTCTACAAACACTTAATGAAAATTCACTAACAGAATCAAAGGAAAAGGATAGTAAAAGAATATAACAATGAAAACAATATTTTCTCTTTTTTTTGGTGGAAGCAAATAAGAAAACACACAGAAATCCAAGGTAAAAATTTTCCTGGATTTTAAGTAATCAACACTTCTATGAAATCCATCCATCCATCAGACTGGACTTTGCCAGCAGAACATTAAGATTCACTCCAAGGCTGTGTGTAGCTCATGGCTGACACACTTTTGAATCATTCTGCATCTGTGCTCTTGAAACTTGGGCCACTTTCTGAATACTGTTCACTTCCAACATCTAAGAACATTCAACAATAGGGTCCTTTTTGGGCCCTGTTATCTTCTGACTCATGCCGTCTGTGAAAAAAAATAGGAAGCCAAGCAAAAGATAGTTATACAGGAAATAATTAACAGATAACTGTGCTGAAGGATACCATTTCACAGTGACTACAAACTTACAGCCCAATTCACTAAAAGATACATCTGCTTCCCCTGCCTTAGAAACCTGGGCCAGCAGAACTATGCCAGACTTCACAAAAAGCCTAGGTTACAAAAAAGAGAAAAAAAAATGCACTTTTAAAAAATACTTGAGCCAGGGGAGCTGACTTAAATGAAAGAAAGTAGAATAACAGAAAATCCCACTGGTCAAACATATACGTATCAAGTTGATTTTAGTAGTGATCTACTTTCAAATATGGTGTATTAAATGTAAAAGATAAATAGCTAATAAAGGGGAAAAAAGCTACCTAGATTTTTCTTTAATAAAAACAAAATGATTATGTTCACTATTAAACAAAAACTAAGTGGATGAATGATTGCTATTTTTAAAATAAACCTATTATATTCTTGAATTTAAATCATACTGTTTTAAATCATAATCTTACAAGGATTGTTCATCTCTGGATAGAGTCAATGATTTTTAATATTTTATTCTTAGGCAAAACAAATATCAACAGTTACCTCAAAAGAAACTTCACCAACATGGCTTATAAACTACTATTTCCTAGCTAATGATCAGGGAAGTACATACTCCCCATTTGTCCTGGTTTAGACCTTCTCTATGGTATTTGACATATGCAAGTAAAAAATTCAAATGGCGTCAGGAAAATACTTATGTACCTAAACACTCTGTTAAAACAACAATACTTAAATGATAGCTGCTTCTATTTTCATTAAACATGAAGCAAAACAGTAAACATCAGACTTCTCACTAAAGATCATCTTTAGTTTAAAAGAAGTTCCTGCGATCTTCTGTCAGTGGTTGTAGAGGCATTCAACAATGTTGCTTGTTTAAACGTCTGTTTGGCTGCCAATGGACTGTCCCCAAAAGAACATTTTTGCATCTCAATAGACTGTCCGGTATCAACAATCTTTAAACTATAAATTTAACGCTGCTGAAGAAAGAGGGAAATTAACACCTGCTTTGTACTGTCTTGGTATCACATTTACAAAACGAACAAATCATCATACTCCTTTGCACTTATCTAGAACTCTGCATCTGACAATCTCAAATGGCCTGACAAACATTAATTAACTAAGTTGCTCAGCACTCTTGGGAGGATGGCTGGCATCGTAATCCTCTCTGGGATACAGATGAACAGGATCCTGGGAGGCCCTTTCTTTGAGCCAATGGTTCAACTTGGATCTCAACACCCAGAACATGAAACTCAACTCCACAGCCCTGGCCAGACATCTCTGTCAAAACCAAGCAGTGCAAAATATACGTGCTAATTGGACAAACTTCCATAAATAAATGCACACTGCAAACTAAAATCAATCACAAAGAGATTTATATTTCACCTAGGTGCAAGAGCAGAGTGGACTGATAACTAGGGCATTTGCACTGATGGAAGAATTAGAGACTATCAGTTATCTGACTGCGACATTCTATTCTGACATGACATTGAGAAGTTTACTACATAAAGTAAAGATCTCCCAATCAAATGTTTATATGTCTGCATTTTATTTAAAAATTTTTTTTTAAATGTATTTGACTTTGGCAAAATCTTTGTGAAATTTAATGACGGGTGTTTGGTTTCTTTTAATGTGGTTATCAGCTAAAAGACAAAGCTTTCTGTGTTATACAGTCCAATCTAAAACGTTAATTACAAGAATGAAACCTAGAATTTCTCAACCAGGAAATAATAAAATGAATACAGTTACATCTGCATAAGAAAGCTACCAAATAAACAACACCCTTGTGAAAATAAAATTTCTACCAGATGCTAGTCAGAAAAGAGCACCTGACTACACTGAGTTACGACTATACTAGGCTGTTTAGTTTAAAATGAGAAGGGAACATCTATTTGAATACAAAACCAATTAATTTTGCTTTCAGCAAGGCAGTATTAAATATGTTAACCTATTCACGGAGCTAAACTTCAATGATGCATATTCAAAACATTTTCAGGAGCTTATTCATGTTTTACAAGATCTAGAAGTTTTAAAAGAGGAACAGTTGAAGTTTACCTGTACACTTGGACTATTTCTAGCAAAGCATCTACAGGGTTTAATATTTCTACTCATAAAAGGGAAAAATGATTTATAGAAATACTGTTAATCCACAGAAAAACCCAATTTTCATAAAACAATTTACAAGATGAAGCTTATGTTAATGTGTTCCCTGCCATATTCAAAGCACAATGATAAACACAGGTCACATACATTATTTAGACATTTTTATAACAAGATCAATTTCATACAAGGGAAATCTAAAGACATACACCAAATGAAAATACACATATATGAGCTGCCACTGAGTATAAAATTAAAAGCCAAACACTGATCTATGAAAAAAGGAAAGAGAAAAAAGAAGTGAAGAAAACTAACGAATGTTTTGAAACTTGAGCTCTTCTCTGTGATTCTTATATTTCCTTCCTCACTTGGAGTGCAGCAAAATTTCATAACTAAAACCAGTTAAAAACAAGTATCAGAAAAACCAGTACACTGCAAGCAACATTATAACTACATGCTTTGTAACATAACCCTATCTCCAGTCAGCTTACTCTTAACACATTATTGACGGGAGATGTATTAATGCCACAGGCGTTAGTTTCTGCAAAAATCCCCCAGTTAATAATGTGTTAAAAAATGTTTCCATTATTTACCAGCATAGTGTTAAACTATTTCAAATTAATATTTTCCATACTTAATTCTCGATACCACTCTGCACAGTAGTCAAAGATGATGGTCAAGTTTTTATTTTAGTATTAGAAACTACATGAATAAATGTATTTATAAATATACTTGTTCTATTACTGATATATCAGATAGACTACTTAATTTAAAAAATTACTTTAAAATCTATTTTCCATTTCTTAAATCTCTTACTATTTTGAAACAAACATGCCAAACAGCAAGTTAATTTCAAGTTCCATTCTACTATTTAAATTCAGGTATGGATAATATTCTGTAGATATATATTTACAAAGACCACTATAAATTTTCATTTAAAACATTTAAATTGTTTGCATATTTCAATTGTGTATTTATAAATTTTTGTGGGACCTCGAAAATTACACAATTAAAGTACTTTGTTTTGGCCTTAGTAAATATGATGGCGATATTCTTTTCGGTTTCCTCTGGCTAATGGCAGAGAAAAGAACTGAGAAGTATGTATTTGCCATGGTAACTTAGTGACACTAATTTTTACCACCAAAGTAAAATTCTGGTCAAATTCACAATTAGAATGAAAGTAAAATTCTGGTCAAATTCACAATCAGAATGGGCTCTGCTTCTTAATTCTTACAAGCATCTTAAAAGGTTAATCAGCAATTTATGTGCACATTACAATTTTTAAATTCAGTTATACCCTAAATATTTCATAATAAATCAAATCAGCTAACACTTACTGTCCCAAACGTCTAATAAAATGGATGACTTTCAAAACCATGAGCCAATTCCAATGAAAATACAAATTTTAAAGATTCAAATTTTACTGAAATTACAGAATGACCCAAGACACTTTAAAAATATATATATATTATATGTCTCTGTGTGTGTGTGTATATATATATATATATGTATATATATTTCTGGGGGTCAGCTCTCAAAATTTAGTAGATGATGGCCTTTAAGTATCACAAACCCTACAGTGAGGAATCTGATAGGCATTATAAAACATAGTTAGGTAGCCTCTCGCTGAAGATTTCCTACTTCAGCATCTAATGCAGAGGAACTGAAAAGACAGTTGAAATGATGCAACAGAAAGTTGAAATCAGGGAATTAAGGAAGTGGAGGAATTGAGAAAAACAATTTTTTTTGAAAAGTATTATCATCCTCAGGCTGCTTAAAGAATAGAACAATCCTGCTCAGATTTTAGGCTGCAATGCATCATAAATTACTTCATAATTTACTTCATAAATTACTGCTCACTCCAGATTCTTAAGTGTATACAAAGAGAGGCAGAAGAGGTAACATTCCAGAAACAGTCTAAAAGCGTCACATAATTTGATACCAAATGAAGATGTCATGGATGAAAAAACATTGTTAAGTGGGAGGCAGGGGTGGGGGAAGCATGGAAGCTCTGGTGATACATATGTAAGGCCATCAATTCCACCACACTGTCAAGATGCAACCTAAAATTTAAAAATCCTAGGGCATGTCCTTCCTGGCTTTTAGCCACTTGAGATCAGAAGAGTTCTGACTCCCTAAGAAAATGATGAGCATGTACAATGATAAAATGCATATTATAAGAAAGAAGCTCCCTAAATTGAGTACCCACTTGAAAAGCACAGAAACTATTTCTCTTCTTTCCAGAGTTACTTAGTTCAATTAGCTCCTTCCTGGTAGGCAGGAAGGATTGTCTCTCAGTGCACAAGAAGGCATCTCCTCTTCTGCTTTCAAGCCCTTCCTTAGCTTCAGGGCTTGACTGCAGACAGGAAAGGTAACAGCTTTTACAATTAACTGTGCTGTAAGGCAATGGCACCCCACTCCAGTACTTTTGCCTGGGAAATCCCATGGCCGGAGGAGCCTGGTAGGCTGCGGTCCATGAGGTCGCTAAGAGTTGGACACGACTGAGTGACTTCACTTTTCACTTTCATGCATTGGAGAAGGAAATGGCAACCCACTCCAGTGGTCTTGCCTGGAGAATCCCAGGGACAGGGGAGCCTGGTGGGCTGCCGTCTATGGGGTCGCACAGAGTCGGACACGACTGAAGCGACTTAGCAGCAGCAGCAGCAGCAGTGCTCCTCTAAGGGGCATTTCTTAATGCTACTACAGAAAACTCATAGAGAGGCTTTAGAGACTCTGTAGGAAATGAGAGAAGAGCATCCAAGCCACCCTTGGAAAAAGTAATTTTTCTCCTCAGAATACATCCAAAGAGAACTCAGTGGTCTCTAACTTCCAGGTCAGCACTGGGCTGGCTGAACTGTATTTCCTAATCAGCTCTTTTGTAAAGGTTATCCGGTGTTTCTGATCCTACCTTCCATGCAGGAACAAAGCTTTGAAATCAGCCTGAAAGTTCAAAACTTTCTCAGAGTCAAGGTGAGATGCTGAAGTGGTGGTGCCTTAGGCAAAAAGTAAGTATCACTCCACTGGGAGCTCATGAATTTTCAAAATCTGAAATATTCCTTGACAAGTCACAGTCTACACAGCATGAAGAGAGTGCTCAAGGATCTTAGAGAGCTTTTGTTTTTTTTCAGGTGGGACTATGTCTTTCTCCCTACAAGAACCCAATAATATATAATTTATGGTTCTCTTCTTTGGATACTCTTCACAGCATTCACACTTAGGTCTATCTCATTTTTTTCCCTCCTTTTTGCAATAACACAACTAGGATGTGTATGTAACTATACTGTGAGTTTTAAAAACACCACATTTTTGTATTCATATCTCACCAAGGGCTTTGCATTCTTAGTGATTTACATCTCTGCTACATTCCTTATTAACCATCAACTGTGTCACACCACTTCAAAACTTCAAAGCCATTTTGTCATTTTAAGGTAACAGATATGTATCCTTCTGGGATTTCGAGCCTCCCTTTTCCAAAAGCACCCTCGCCGTGTTGCATAACCACCAGGAATGACTAACAAACATTCAATCAGAGCTGAACGCAATGACAAACAAGTGGCTTCTACCCCACACGATCAAGTGCGTGTCGCGTACACACAAACGCCCGGCAGCTGCTTCCTCCGACTTCGGCCGGATTACCTATAAACCCCCAGATTGACACGCATCATTTAGTTGCACTTGGTTAAATGCATGATACTAACTCTGGAGAATGTGGGCTCCCCCAGCTTTCCCTTTAAGATAAAAAGGATTATTTTAAAAAATGAAACCTTCCTACCCGTAACAGGGACTGGGATTCATCCTTGGACTTGCTCTCTCCAGACGCGGGATACTGGTGGGGGAGGGCGCCGGCCTTCTCTCCGCCCGCGGGCGCCCCCTGCAGGAAGCCCTTGGTGTCCACAGCCAAGCCGTAAATAGGGCGCGCCAGGTGGGCAGCCTCGACGTTGGGGCTATCCCTCAGAGTCTTCGTCTGCTCCTGGGGGCCGGACACAGGGGTCAGGAGTCCCAGGCTGGCTTGGGTATAAGAGGGGCTTCCCCGTAGGATGTCCGCCCCTCTCCAAGTCACGCTGCGCAGGTCATCGCTTGAACTCTCAGCCCAAGCCTTTTCTTTTAGCCCATCCTTGTCTTCGAGCTTCTCCCTCTTCACCACACTCTCAGCAACGGGCTCTCCCATTTTAGAGTCTGGATTGAGCAGACTGTAGACCTTGAGGTCAATCTTGGGCTCCTCCTTGATGGTGGAGACGGCATGGCCGTCCTCTTCGCCGTTGGCTGTAGTGCTGTCCTGCTCCTGGCAGTGAACAGTGTTGAAGTGCTCCAGTAGTGACTGAGTCTCCGCAGCTGTAAAACTGCACTGACGGCATTTGTAGCAGCTGTGTGCTCTCCTGCAGGAGAAGAAAACCGTCACTCGGAATCTAGCACACAGACAGCTTAAAAAAATCGTCTTCAAGCACCTGAATTTTATCCCCTGTAATGTAATGGGCAGAACAAAATACAGTCTTCTCAGCACCCAGAAACTGGCATACACTGAACTGGCCTCTTATTTCGAGGTAAGGCATGCACTATTCCCATTTGTTATATTAGCAATAGCAGGGATATGAACACACACACACACTTCTGTGTATACACACCAGCCGAGCCACGATTAAAACTGGTTGATGTGCTTTATTATTGAAGGACCTGCTCTGTTCATTTTACCGTGACTGCATAATCATCAGTTCTATATTATTTAAAAGCAATTCATAAATTTTTACACCTGAGATCATCAATGGACTTTTTCTGTTTCTGCTTATTTAAACTAAACAGATATTTTTCACGCTAAATATACATACATTTCTAGTGTGCTGAAGTATTCTATACAGCCTTTATACAAATGAAAATAAATTATGCCAAACTGATTACAATGTTCTTTTCTATCATAAATTCAAATCCACTGAATCAAACAAATGTAGTTGACTACCCTATGTAAGCTAGGGCTTCCCAGGAGGCTCAGTGGTAAAGAATCCAACTGCCAATGCAGGAGATGCAGGTTCGATTGATCCCTAGGTCAGAAAGATCCTCTGGAGGAGAAAATGGCAACCCACTGCAGTATTCTTGCTTAGAAAATCCCATGGACAGAGGAGTCTGGTGGGTTACTGTCCAGGATACAAAAAGTCAGACACAACTGAGCAACTGAGCATGCACCCTATATAATCTAGTAAGTAAGATATATCAGAAGCTCAAAAACTTTTAAGACAAAGTTTTTTTAACTCTAAGGACTTATGAACATTCGACCAAGTGAGTATCTCTTGGGTGCCAAGCAGCATGATAGGTGCTGTACAAATATATTCATTCAAGGAGGATGTGTGAATGTGGGTTTATGTATGTGTTTTCTTTTTATAAGGCATAAAACAAGGAGACCTTATTGTTGGCTTTTGTAACATCTCCTGCTGCTAAAGACAGAACAGTAACTGTTA
Organism: Budorcas taxicolor; assembly: GCF_023091745.1. Classification (NCBI taxonomy): domain Eukaryota; kingdom Metazoa; phylum Chordata; class Mammalia; order Artiodactyla; family Bovidae; genus Budorcas; species Budorcas taxicolor. The sequence goes on along the minus strand of NC_068923.1, from coordinate 62,047,187 downwards.
AATGAAGACAAATGTTTGTTTAATAAAGAAGAACAGAGGCAGTGTATCCTAAAAGGCATACTGGAAAGGTGCACAAACAACTCAGAATGAGGCATACATTCTTTAATTGTAAAAACCCTGCATGGCTCTCTAATTAAACGACCATGTGAAACACTTGCTACTGCATTGATATAATACGTTAGGAGTTACAACTTGAAATAAAGTAACAAAATAAGTTTTGAGACCTATTGCTCAATGCTCAGGCAAAATAGGTACTCCTCTATGTAATCTGTAGATAACCATCACGGTATTACTCTGCTAGGCACAGGGTACACACTGGGGAATACAAGGCATGCAGTCTTTGTCCACCTGGTGTTTACAGTCTAGTCAGAAATGACAAGCTTCACATTAGACTATAAATAAATATGTGAGGATAAAGAGTGATAAACGCTAAGAATGAAATGGATGGGGTGAAAGTGGGGTGGAAGGGCTCCTTAAGGATGCCAGGAAGGCCTTTCTGAGGGAAGCACATCAAAGAAATGATAGAAAAGAGCTATCCTTGGAGGAGAAGGAGGGAGGGGAAAGGGCAGTACATTCTAGCAAATCTGAGATACTATAAGAGGCCACTGATGTTTGAGAGGAATAAGTAAGAGAAAGCTAATAATCAACAAGCTTGAGGATCAGCTAGAGCTGTGTGGACCATGGCAAGGAGATAGGTGTCTTCAGAGAAAGGGAAGCAAATGTAAGGCTATAAGCAGAAGGGTAGCTTAGTTAAATGTGTGCTCTAATAGCTTTGGGACTTTAATAGTTTCCGTATTAGATGACTTCATTCCGAGACCTGTCTGATGGCTGAGAATCCAAAACAGCATTCTCATTTTAAGGAAGCAAAACTCAAACGTATTAAGACATGTAACAAACTCTCCACCAATATTTGCTGAGAGCAATTAACTCAGTACATGATTATCTTATCATTAAGAGCCTACATTTGGTTGAATAAATAAGGATAAAGTTTTACTTTTTAAGGAGGCTGTTTTCAATCTTTTTTCTCTTATTTTTCTTCATTAAGCAGCAAAAGTAAAAAAAGAAGATATACAATAAATGATAAATGAATTGACCATAAAAATATAATATTAAGATAAATTATTCTCAAGTGAAAAAAGCCAGCTGTTAAGGAGAAAATATACACATGAATCTTGCCACCAAAATCAAAGCCAGAAAACTTGAAACAGAATTAAGATCACAAAGGACAATAGGCAAGACCCAAAATCTCGGACTTAGAATATCTGGGAACTTCATTCAGAGAACTTTCCTACCACTAACTATATATCTGCTTATCATCCAATGGAATATAAACTCCTAAACTCGAACTGTATCCCCAAATTGTTAGCTTAGCTTTACAAAGCTTGATCAGACAGATAAAAATGAATTATCAGAATGGTTAAAAGTCTAAATATACCCAGGAAATACCCTACTGAAGATATACCACATGATCTATTCAATCCGGAAAATTAAACATAAACAAAACCCACCATCAGGAAGCACGTTCAAAAGCTCTGATTGACCTACATCCCAAGACAGTTCTAATGAGCTCACTACCTACTCTGGCAAGTATGCTAATGGTTTCCCTGACATGGTGGAGTCTCTGCTTAAAGTCTGTGATGAAATCCGTGCCTATAAACTAAAACTATAAACGGCCATTGCTACTTCTACCAAAGGACCAAAAAATTCCAAAGGACAAATGTTCCCGAGAATTACAGTGATGTTATTTCAAGAAATAAAGACAATTCATTTCAGGGCAACAAGGAGAAAGATTCAACAAACAGGAGAGGAAATAAAAGATTCTCGAGTATGACATGACAAAATTATTTTAAAACAGCGGACTCACAGTTCTTACTAGAGGAGCAATTTAGTCCACTTAAGAGATGCTAGAATCAGAATGCCTAAATTTCGGTCTTGGCTCTGTATTTTACTCTATATGCAACTTTGGATGTTTACTGAACCAGCCTCAATTTCCTCACCTGCAAAATGAAAATCTCTGATATGATTTAATCAATATAAATCCTAAAATTAAACAAAGGGCAGCTTATATGTGAATCTGCATCCCATACTCCATTCAAAGGAGCTGAAACTTTGGTTTGGTATTGTACCAAACGGTAATTTGGTATCATTCGTTTCTATTCTCCCATGTACCTTAACCATGATAGACATCACTCTTAAAACTGTTTATTTCCTAGAAGATTCTTTAAGACATTACCAGGTAGAATGTATTTTATGCCTTTTCAGCTTCACCTAGTGGTATTCAATGCCTCAAAGATGAGGCAGTTTAGCAGTTTACTTAATTGTCAAGTCTTACTCTTTTTTCAATAATAGTATGAGTATTATTATCCATAATCTTAAAATTCTGAATAACAAAGATGGAAATGGCATTACCTGTGCTTTATTACAATCTTCAGAGGTGGGGATGCATTGTGAGTGTATTCAGTAAGGTGGTTTAAAACCACACTATATCTAGTAATATATCTCAGTAACTAAGATTATCTGCCATCAATTATCTACTTTACACTGCAATCTAGAAACATCCTTGAACCAACCTATTCCTTCACCAAACAAAGATGAATATACTTAACCTTTAGCCAGTATTTGACTGACAAGTCCACCTAAATATACAAAGAGTTCTGGGTGTCTTGTCTAGGCAGTTAATTCATCACAAAGTATCACACTGAAACAAGATGTCTGGGACTTCTAGGTTTTCTAGTTCCAAGTTCCTACCCCAACAAACAACTCTGATTTCTTATGAGTCTCAGCAAGAGCTGTTCTGATATGCCCACAGAGGAGCTCCTATTCTGATTGATCAAGGTAAAACCAAGACGGACTGGAGGACTGTCTGAATGCAACTGTATAATAAAGCAGGAAGAAGACAGAAACTGTAGAGATAAGTCTTCAGTGAGAACTGGGTTTTACATTGAAAAGAAAAACACATATTAACAGGAAGGATATTAAAGCAAGGTGGCAATAACAAACTTAACGTACACACCTTTCTTTTGAAGACTTCAAAGCACTCACCCTTAGTGATCTCACATTCCACTGATGTATAAAGCCTATTTTACAGATAAGTAAAATGGAGTAACAGTGTCTTGTCCATTTCGTCTACATTAACTCAAGAATACAGGGCTACTACCTTCCAGTACTCTTGCCTGGAAAATCCCATGGATTGAGGAGCCTAGTAGGCTACACTTCATGGGGTGGCAAAGAGTTGGACAAGACTGAGCGACTTCACTGCCACCTTCCAGACAGATGTTCTGTTTTTCTATCCTCAGTTGCCTAAATTTTTAACTTTATATAAAAATTAATGAAATCACTGGCAATATTGACAATGAAAACATGGGGGATAAAAAATGAAAACATGAGGGAAAGGGAAAGTTCTTCTAATGGACAGAAGTAAGACCAACTACAGCAATGTTTTGCAAAATGGGATGCATTCAGTGCAGCAACTGAAGAAGTTTCTTAGCTATACAGATTCCAGAGCCTCTGTGCTCTATGCTCAGTCATACCAACTCTTTGCGACCCCACTGACTATAGCCCACCAGGATTCTCTCTCCATGGCAGTTTCCAGGCAAAAATACTGGAGTGGGTTGCCCTTTCCTCCTCCAGGGGATCATACCCACCCAGGGATCGAATCCACGTCTCCAGCATTTCACAGATGCCTAAGTGAAGCTCTCTGGGCATAACCTGAGAATCTGAATTTTAAGCAGTCTTCAGGGGACACTCATGCAGAGCTAGTCACAAACTACATTAGCAGATATATCCTGGTTCTAAACAACTGAATCTAATAAAGCACAGGTAATGCCTTTACTCTCTATGTTATTTAGAATCATATTCTGAGTGTGACTACTATTAATGAAAAGAGAGCAAAGCTTGACAATTAAGCAGTAACTGCTAAAGCACTCCATCTTTCAGGCCATTGAACACCACTAGGTGAAGCAGAAAAGGCATTTGCTGCATAATACTCCAGAGAACTGAAGGAATTCTTTCTCTGTATAATATTCACCAAATAAATGATAAGAAATATAGTAAAAAAAAAAAAAAAGGCATTATTTTCAAAAGGTGCTACATGAACTTTTCAATCACCTATGCTAACATCTGAACAGTTATTCTTAAGCCCAGTATTCTTTAGTGCTTAAACATTCAGAAAAATCACCTAGGAATCTCATTCTAATTCAAGGTTTGATTTCGGGACCCTGGCGTGGAACCCAATAGTCTGTTTCTTACAAAATCCCAGATGATGCTGACGCTTTTGGTTCCCAGACCACACCTTACCTAGCAGGAGTCATGAAACCATGGTCAGAAATAAGTCAAGATGAGTCTTAGTTAGACTGGAATGAACTCACAGTATACATACTCAGTATTTGATAGAAGAACATTCCCAAATGAATTCTTTATGATGAGCAACATCATTTTCTCTCTTAAAGCACATACTCCCACCTCTGAGAGTCAACCCTAACAGCTTTATAAGCTCAAACTATAAACATGACATTGTCAAGCATAATCCCCAAACAGTAATTCATCTTCTTTATTTCACTGTTTGGGGCTCATCTTTCAGTATTCTTTAGTGCTAGGCCATTTATATATATTATCCGACAACAATCACACAAAGTATCTATTTCCATCCCTACTTCATAAAATAAGAATGTGAAGTACAGACAAGCCAATTCATAAAAGAATATGGAGGGCATGATACAGCATTTTAGCTCAGGTCCACAGTTACTCCTATATGTACGTGGTAGACGGTAGAGGCAATGTTACTAACTTATTCAGGAACTAGTTCCTGAAAGATTTGGGCATATTCTCTGACTTGTGTTACTCTCTCAACAATAACTGAAAAGACCTTCAACATACTGCTGTGTTCCCCCAAAAATAAAAAGATTTTTTTAATCCCTAATATTAAAAACATTACTGAAGAGTAAAAGTTTAGTCATTGACAAACTACATTAGTTTGGACTCTGCTCTAACCTCCTTACATGCATTTCATTTTATCAGTGTTAATATAAAAACCTCTAAAAGGTTCAGAGAATTTTCCCTTCATTTCTCAAGATCCACCTTAACTACCTTCTCATCCATAAAAACTTCGCAAATGACTCAACCCAAGAGTAAACCTACCATCTTCTGAGCTACAAAACTTTGTCATCCTCTGAAGATTTTTTTCACATTGCTTTTTATTAAAATGGCCTTTGATTTAAGTGATGGCATAAAAAGATTTATTTCATCACTTAAAAAGCTCTCATTTAAAAAATAACCATGTGGGTCTTGCTTTACAGTTGTATTGTAATTGCCTGAAAATCAAGATCAAAGCCCACACATCCTTCCACCCCACCCAGAACATCCAGAGCATCAATAAATATCTTATTTAATAACCAAAGGAATGAACCACCACAGCCCAGGGAACACTAGACTTAATACATAGAGTCATAACACAGCAGAGAAATACGAAGAAGTACACAGACATTTTGCAGATGGCATATTTTGAGTGGCCCACTGAATAAAGTCTTTATTACTTTAAAACTTCTAGAACTTCTATCTCTAGCTACATTAAGCAAAACTAATTTAAAAGACACTGCAAATATATTTGCGTTCATTTAAATTCTATACTCTGCTGCCATCTGGATAGCAAACACTCTCTTCATGCTACCTGAAGAAAAAAGATATCATTCTGTAGATAGCCCTGCCATGGCTGTCAGATAAAACACAGGATGCCCAGTTAAATGTGAATTTCAGAAAATATGCAAATATTTTAGTGTAAGTATGTCCCATGCAATGTTTCTGATATACTTTCATAAAATCTCAATTTGTCCAATGCAAAGACAATGAAGACAATCAACTCTGATAAAAGAGACAATCATCTTTTGCCTCCAGAGAAAACTGGATCAAGCTGCATAAAAAAATCAAATCGTACTTGATTCAAGTGACTTAAATTTCGCAGAGAAAAAATGATTTTTCCTTATCCTACTTGACAAGAGTTTTCCTGTGTTATAAAAAGCATTTATTTCAGATCCATTCATATTTCAGTGCCTTTTATTCTAGTAGAAGTGTTTCATTCATTAGTAGAGATTAAAAATTATTTTCACAATTCATAAAGAACTGAGGTTTTCTAAATTCTAGAAAAATCAGCTAAGAGGCTACTCTTTTGCTCTACTCTGATAATATCTGTATATTTCAATTTTCATAATGAACAGCTCACAATATTTGTGGAGTCAGCTCTAAGCAGCACTTTGTTTTTCTCCTTTCTCCTTTTTTTTTGCCGTCATTTAAAAAGTTCTCCTTTACCCAGCAACCTGTATTTCACTTTCAGTAATTTTAAGCACAGTTTTTCTGCCTCAATGACTAAATGAACATCAAAGTAAATGAATAAAGTATAAATACTAGTCCACTAAGACTTCAAGGTATTTTTTGGTAACTAGGTAAACAAATACCGACAAATAAGTTGTCACAAAAGCAGAGTAAATGAAGTGATTTAATTGAAATATAGTTCAGTAGATGTGACAGCTAATAAAATGAGTCATATTTTGTGTCTTAAGTCTACAGGTGTGGCACTTGAAGTAACCAGCGCTGCTGAACGTCGGAATGAAAAGCATGTGAAGAGAGTATTTGAGGGACAAAAAGAAAAGGAATTACAGATGTGTAGGTGGATAACCAGTTCAATCAACTTTTAAATGTTGAAAATTGAATATTCAGCCTTAGTCAAGTGCAAAGGGCAGTAGATAATATATAATCTAATGAAAACAGAAATTCTGAATGAGTAAGATTCCATTCGAGCTGCTCATCCTGTATTTCTTAAATGAAATGATCTGATGAGTATTTATTCATTTGGAGTAGCTGGACCTTTTTTTAGAAGAGTGTGGGGTGATTTCACCTTCACATGGAAGGAGAAAACACAACTAATGTCATATCTGAAAAAAAAAATCTCGATTTATGATTCACTTTCAAAAATAAGATGTCCCTATCAAATGTTCAAAATAGAAAGATAAATCTTTCCATTAGACAGTAAACAAAATGTGGGAAATAAATTACATAATACATAATTTACATAATATGAAATGGAAATCATGATTAACACATCTTATTCCAAGACTTAATAATTGTTCTTGTATAAAGTCTTCAGGACCATCAAATTTGAAATTTCTAACAAATTATGTGTCCAAATAAAGGTAATACAATTGTGGGTTATTTTCTTAATGAACTATATCATCCTGGGTAACTTTTTGTGCCACAATGGGAATTTTCAACTTTATTTCAAAGTCTTGCAGGCAACTGATTTATTATGTACTGTTCAAAAGAACATGACACGTAAAAGACACAAATGTAGATGTTACTATTATGGTACTCACCCTTTCGGAAACTGTACTAATGCACTCTGTACTTAGCTTTTTCAGATGTGTTGATAATTATGTGCCTATCATAAAATCTATTCTTCAGAACTAGCAGGGCACAGAGTTCATGCTCCTTCTCAGAGCTCTTTTAAGATAGAAATTGTAGAGTAGCTACATTATTTTAATCAGCTACTGCATCTAATGCTATTTCCTTCAACCTGAGATATATATATTTTATGTGTAAAATATTCACTGTTTAACAAACTTTAACTCTGAACAGATAGATATTTGTCATCACATATACTACCAAAAAATATGTACATTTTTCCACATTCTAGTTAAGTAGATAATGACAATATCATTGATTTTCAAGTAGTTCCTTAATGATAAGTCATCAGTTGTTAAGTCGCTCGCTCAGTCGTGTCTGACTGCGACCGTAGCCCACCAGGCTCCTCCGTCCATGGGATTCTCCAGGCAAGAATACTAGAGTGGCCTGCCATTTCCTTCTCCAGGGGATCTTCCTGACCCAGGGATCGAACCCAGGTCTCCTGCATTGCAGGCAGACACTTTAATCTCTGAGCCACCAGGGAAGCCAGATGATAAGGGAAGTTAAATATTTATTCAATTGTTTGTTGTATATGTATATGATGAGAACTGATGCCTCATTTTTATCTTAAAATTTTATTGTATAATGTTAGTCACACATGTGTACACACACATTATATACACATTTATAAACAGGTTTGGCAAAAAGTGAAAACTGGAACATAATTACAGAATCGTAAAATATGATATATATATATTCTTCACATATACAGAGATTCAGACTGATACAGTCTATGTACACATATATATACAAAAAGGGGAAAATATTATTTATGGAGGAAAAATAATATTTATGGTGCAGTTCAATGTATGTATATAAATGTAATGCACATATACAGTGTAAACATTTGTAAATATATGTGAATATATGTATATAGTTTTGTTTTGCTGGTTTTTGAACTCTGTAATGGTGTGAAGCTACAAATAGCTGCCTTTGATTTGTTTTTATTCAGTCAAAATTTTACAGACATTCACGTTGTACTCAGTTGTCATTTATTCAAATTCACTGTTGCATAATATTCCATGTATGAAAAATCTGCAAGTCATGTAACTAATCTCTTATGAATTATGAGGTCTTTTCTTGTTTGTTTCGGTTTTTTATTTTTGTTTTGGTTGTTCTGCTCTTTAAAAAAATGCTACTCTGAACATTTTTTCACTTGTTTACTAGTGGTCCCAAACAAGAAGTTGCCTTCTGAGGGTTGAAATTATGTGATCTTTGGGAATATGGGCATCTGATATTGCCAGAATCTGATAAATTCACTTTATAAAGTCATCAGTTCAGTTCAGTCACTCAGTCGTGTCTGACTCGTTGCAACCCCATGGACTGCAGCACGCCGGGCTTCCCTATCCATCACCAACTCCCAGAGTTTGCTCAAAGTCATGTCCGTTGAGTCAGTGATGCCATCCAATCACCTCATCCTCTATCGTCCCCTTCTCCTCCTGTCTTTGAGTCAGTTCTTCACATCAGGTGGCCAAAGTATTGGAGCTTCAGCTTCAGCATCAGTCCTTCCAATGAATATTCAAGACTGATTTCCTTTAGGATGGACTGGTTGGATAGCCTTGCAGTCCAAGGGACTCTTAAGGGTCTTTTCCAACACCACAGTTCAAAAGCATCAATTCTTTGGCACTCAGCTTTCTTTATAGTCCAACTCTCACATTCATACATGACTACTGGAAAAATCATAGCTTTGACTAGACAGACCTTTGTTGGCAAAGTAATATCTCTGCTTTTTAATATGCTGTCTATGTTGGTCATAGCTTTTCTTCCAAGGAGCAAGCATCTTTTAATTTCATGGCTGCGTCACCATCCACAGTGATTTTGAGAAAATTAAGAAAATTAAGTCTCTCACTGTTTCCATTGTTTCCCCATATTCATTCCTCCCCATCTTCCCCATTGTTTCCCCAGTTGATTGCCATGAAGTGATGGGACCAGATGCCATGATCTTAGTTTCATGATTGTTGAGTTTCTAGCCAGGTTTTTCACTCTCCTCTTTCACTTTCATCAAGAGGCTCTTCAGTTCGTCTTCACTTTCTATCATAAGGGTGGTATCATCTGCATATCTGAGGTTATTGATATTTCTCCCGGCAACCTTGATTCCAGCCTGTGCTTCATAAGCACTGGCAAATATTATCTACTTTATCCATTTTTTTACCTGTTATATATTTTTTGTCATAATTATTTGTCTTATATTTTTGTCTTATTCTTTGTGGTTCGTCATATTTTCTCTGTAATTCTTAATTAATTTTTGCCTCACATATATATTTTTATATTCATATTTTATATATCAGTAATTAATATATCTTGCTGATGAACTGAACCTCTTCTCATTGGTAATGACTTATCCCACATACGCTTTTTAAGAGTCTAAACTGTATGAGATTAATAAAGCTACCTCAAGTTTTATTTGGTCTGTATTTGCTCCTATAACTTGCTACATTTTGTTCTTTCAAACTCTCAGCCTTATGCTTTAAGTGTGTAACCTATACAGAGCTTTAGTTAAATATTCTTTTTTAATATGTCTGATAATATTTTTAAGTGGAAAGTTTAATCCCACAGGTTCAAGATATTTGATATATGGACCTTTTACCATCTTTTAAAAAAAATTCTATTTGTCCACTTTTCCCCATGTATCCTCTTTTGCCATTAAAAAAAGATTGAATTTGATGGGTGTTCTCTATTTTGTTGTCCATTTTGCTCCTCTAGAGCTTTGGAAGTCATGTACTCATCTCCTACTCTTTCCTTTGTTGCTGTTATTTAGTTGTTAAGTCCTGTCCAACTATTTTATGACACCATGAACTGTAGCCCACTAGGCTCCTCTGTCCATGGAATTCTCCATGCAAGAATACTAGAGCAAGTTGCCATTTCCTTCTCCCAAGGATCGTCCCTACCCAAGGATCAAACCCACATAGCCTGCGTTGGGAGGCAGATTCTTGACCTCTGAGCCACCAGGAAAGCCCACTCTTTCACTAGCTATCCCTAAAACTAATAAAATATGCATAACAAAATTCTAACTCCAGACAACTCAAGCACCTTAGAACACCCTACTTCTGATCAATCTCCCTGCAAATAAACATAATAGTGTTGCCTAATATCTCAGTCCACCCCTTTATAATTGCATAAATTAGGCATGCTATGGTTGTTAAATATAATTATTCACCATTCCCTGGTCTTCGTTTATGTGAAAATGTCTTTTCTCTTAGTTTTGAAAGGTAGTTTTGACAAGTAGACAACGCTAGGTAAACTTTTTTTTTCCCCCTTCAAAACTGTGAACAGTATTCTTCTCTCTTCTGGTTTCCACTATTGCTGATAAAAATCTGCTATTAACCAAAAACTGTTTTCTGAATAGTTGAGCTGTTGTTTCTCTTTAACTGCTCTAAGGAATCTCTCTGCCTTGGCATTATAATTTTTACTCCAACAGTCTATGACTGAATTTATTTGCATACAGATAGTCCTCTACTTATGATGACTTGACTTACAATCTTTCAACCTTTTAGGATAGTGCAAAAGCCAAAAGCATTCAGTACAAACTGTACTTTGCATTTTTAATTTGGATCTTTTCCTGGGGTGTTGATACACAGGATTTGTAATACAATGGTGCTGGGCTCAGCAGGGTGCCCCAGCTCCCAGTCATTCATGTGACCATGAGAAAAACAACCAATGAAGTTACAACCATTCTGGACCCAACCATTCTTTATTTTCACTTTCAATACAATAGTCAATGAATTACATAAAATATTCATCATTTCATTATAAAACAGGCTTTATACTGGGCTTCCCAGGTGGTTCAGTGGTAAAGAATCCACCTGCCAATGTAGGCAACACAGGATCAAACCCTGGGTTGGGAAGATCCCCAGGAGAAGGAAATGGCAACCCACTCCAGTATTCTTCCACGGGAAATACTCCAGTATTCTTCCCATGGGCAGAGGAGCCTGGGGGGCTAGAGTTCATGGGGTTCCAAAGTGTCAGACACAGTTTAGTGACTCAACAACAACAAAACCCATCAAAAGTCAAGAAAAATCTACATATCTACATAGTATATGGTATCCTACTTTGTATCTGTATTTTATGTTTTTCATCGCTTCCCTGGTGGCTCAGAGATTAAAGCGTCTGCCTCCAATGCGGGAGACCCAGGTTCGATCCCTGGGTCGGGAAGATCCCTTGGAGAAGGAAATGGCAACCCACTCCAGTATTCTTGCCTGGAGAATCCCATGGACGGAGAAGCCTAGTAGGTTACAGTCCACGGGGTTGCAAAGAGTCGGACACCACTGAGTGACTTCACCTCACCTTATGTTTTACATCAGTGTTAAAAACTCTTCTGCCATTATCTCCACAAATATTGATTGCCTATCTTCCATTCGATATTATTTTCTTCTGGGACTCTAATTAGATTCATGTTAGAACATCTTGTATTTTCATATCTTAATAACCACCACTGATATTTTCCATCCCTCTCCCCTCCTTTAAAGTATTCTGGCTAATACCTCCAGATTTAACTTTTGATTAACTCAATTGTTCTCATTCATTTGCCGATCTGTTACTTCTCCTATGCATATGATTTAAACTTCAGTAATTATAGTGTTCATTCAAAAATGCTTTTGTTTCTTTTTTTAATATTCCTGGCTATTTATAGTTTCTTGTAGCTTGATCAATTTATAAGTGTAATTTTCATTTATTTAAACATTCATTAATTATTATTTTCTCAATGAAAACTGTTGATTGGAAGTTTCTGGGTATCTAAAGCTATTATTTGCATTTTCTACAGATTTCACATGTAGCATTTATAGCCTTGCCTGTATAGTGACCTGTTCTAATGGGGAGCTCATATGAGGTTTATCTTGGGCCATCCAAAACATGGAGGTGTAAACTGGAGTATCTTGCTAGAAACAAATTTCTGTATACCTCTGACAGGACTCAAAAAGAAGGCAGTAATATGGAATCACATTAGTCACCTTCATGATGCCAGCTTACAGTGAAACTCTTGAACTCAACACCCTCTCTCTGCCAGTGATCGCAGGCTTAGTCTCAATATGACTGCAATGCCAATGTCAGTATTTGCCCTCTGTACAAACTTGCATTGCCCGTTTGCTCTCCCCAGACTGGGTTTAGCTCCCTTTTGGTGAAGGGGAGAAAAGAAAATTTCAGAAACTTCTCCTAATTCATGAAAGTCTAACATGTCACTAAGAAGTATGTTTTATCTGGCATAGTTGCTTTTCTCCTAATTCATGGAAATCTAACATGTCACTAAGAAGTATGTGTTATCTGGTGTAATTGCTTTGTACGGATATATTCCTCCTATAACACCAAAAGCATTAAATTATAACACTGAAAATTCTGAAGAAGAAAATAAGTCAGTTAGAGAATGGGCAGGCTGGTTAATGAAATAATATATATTTAAAAAAATGGAGTATGAGAAACAAATTCAAAGAGTGGAACATAACAACTTTGTCATGATGTGAAGTATGGGAGATCATAAGTAAATATAAAACATAAAGAAAGGCAAATTGGTCAAATTTCACTTACTAACTGAATAATGTTGGAAGTTCAACTCAGATTAAACCTGGTTCTTTGGGAAAAGGCCCGTGGGATGAAATCCTCACTGAGGTTTTTCTCTGATAGCTTTAAATCAACTCTCTTGCTTCTCAGCTATAGCTATTTCATAGCTACATCATTTTACACATTGTATAGCTTCCCACTTATGCTATCTTTTTATTACATTGTAAGCCTTGTATATAAAGTACTCAAAAGTCTAGAATATTCCATAGTAATAACAGAATTATGGTAAAATTTTCCCAACATGAGTAATATGAATAAATAAAAATTTAACTAGAAACTGTCGTGATGTAGTAAACATCTCCTCTTATAGTATCTTCAAAATTGGCATTTTGGGAAAGTGCTTTGATAGCAAATAATGTTTTCAACATTCATGGATTACTTCCTTTTATATCCCTGGAGCCTCCAATGTTCAACTTTCAGTAGAGTTTCTTTATACTTCTTTTTGTTTGTTTTTTCTCTCTTTATACTTCTTACTGAGCTGTGACTCCTGAAACTTAAGTGTCCACGTTTAGAATATTTCTATAAGAACTCTGACTCTAGATAAACTACTCAGCACCCTAAAGGACCTAGGACCACACAAACTACATTAGGTTTTAAAAATAAGTGCAAGAGTATTATAATGTTTTAGAGACAAGCAGTGCTAATTTTGTTTTAATCTAATAAAATGCTGAGAGGTTGATTTACATTCAAAATATAGTATCATTTTGTGAGTCCTCAGAAGGGTTCCAAGACCATTCAATAATCAAAGATTAAACTAAAACTCACTATGGAGATTTTTACTTATTCATAACTACTGTGAAGGCAAAATCTCACTGGGATTTCCTCTATTTAAATACTCAGTGAGTACCCATCACTTCGCTGGGCACTACGCTAAATCGTGCAGAAACAACAGTGAACAAAACAGAGACTAGTCTCTGGAGCTCACTTTCATTACTGAATATTAACTAAACCCAGATTATTCAATAATATTTTTATTAATATTTTATTTCTTAAGAGATTTTTGTCTGTTTAACCAAAACATGTAATCTCTATTTTTCCAGCCAAGTTTTTAAGCAGTGGCCTCACCTTCCTCAAAAAAAGTCACTCATTCAAGGGATCAGGTATCTACATATATCTGTGTGTGTGTTTGTGTGTATATTAGCTAATATCTTCATGATTTAAAAAAGCCTCCTCCTTAAAAAAAAAAACAAACAATGAGTTATCTAATTTTTGTATCGCTTAAGCAATGTATATGCACAGTATGTATACTAACAGGGCTGGGAAGAAAGTTAACGTCTGCCTGCCCCAGAAATAAATTAGCATGCAGCTAACATCAAAAGAGCCAAAAACACTCACTGCAAGTGTGAACACATATTTGATTGCAGGACTGTGTTTTTCCCAGGGCGGACCTTATAAATTAAACAGTGTAAATCTAAAGGAAGTGTTTTCTGAACATTTAGATTCACTGTGAACATTAGGATGCTCTTCAAATTAACATCTAACATTATTAGCCTATTGTTGGACATAAACTGCTTCATTACTGGTGACTGAGAAAACATACATACACCAGTACGAACACAGAACTTATAAAAGAATGAGGCAAGAACACTGGAGTGGGCTGCCATTTCCTTCTCCAGTACATGAAAGTGAAAAATGAAAGTGAAGTCGCTCAGTCGTCTCCGACTCTTAGCGACCCCATGGACTGCAGCCCACCAGGCACCTCCATCCATGTGATTTTCCAGGCAAGAGTACTGGAGTGGGTTGCCATTGCCTTCTCTGAAAAGAATGAGAGGAACTATTCAAAATCTCGGGATGTGAACATTTAAATAACTAGACTTTTTAACTAGGATATTGAATCTGCATATGGAAAAGCTCTTGAAAATAGTAAATAAAGCTCTTTACTTTGATGCTTAGAAGCACAATGACAAGAAAATGCACTATACTATCTGAATGCACTATACTACAAAGATTTTGTGGAACTAATTCCTACTTATAACCCAGTCTCAGTTTAAATGCCCCTTCCTAGAGGAGACATTTCCTCCTTTACCATATTGGGCTATATTGTCACTATATCCAAATGCACAGTGTTCTCCACTTCCATCTTTTCTGAAACTCTTCACTCTTACAATAAGCTGCTAAGATCTTCCCTACTAAACCATAAGTTCCATAAGGGCACCATCTATGTTTCTCTTCTTTTCCTTTTTATATCAATGCCTTGGCAATGTGCATATTTTTGGAGTAAGTTAAGGAATGAATACATAAATAAAGACATGAATTCTAAGTCATCTCTAGAAAGCATGAAAGATTAATTGGAAAAGTTAATGTCTACAATGAGAACAGGATGAAGGGAGAAGGGAAACATTAATACACCCTACATCTATTTAAGAATCCGAAACACTTAAGCAGCTTTACTCATTCAGAGTGTAGAGAAACCCAATTCTCACCTTCAGACTACCGTCTGTATGCAAAACAAGGATGTCACTTAATTTTTTTTAAGCTAGAAGAATGTCTGATTTCATCTGAAAAGCAAAATAAGCAATATGTTCTCAAGTGAATTGTTTCCCAGCTGGAACAGAGAATAGAAAGTATTATGGTGGCATCTTTCATCTGGAAGCTGCTTCATGAAAAGTCATGGGATACGGGGTCACACTTAGCAAGGGCAAAGAAACAAATTGTGGTAAACCCATCAGCATTATCAGCATCATTGTGAATTTTAAAATATATTCAGTAGCTGGTATAAAACAGGTATGAAACAGAAGTCTAAACAGTCTGAAATAAGTGACCCAATTAAAATCTAGGGTTATCATGTCTAGCAACATGAAATCTTCAGTTTCTATGATTTTATAGAACACAACCTTGTTCTATAACTTCCCCCGGTCACCACAATCATTCCCTACAATTCTTGGGTCAGCCCTCTGGATAATTTCTATCATTTTCTCCTGACTATGTCGTCCCCCCACCAACCCATGGCTTACCTGTAGTGTCGGGAAATCTCTTCTTCCACCTGGGTGATGAAATCACATTTGGTACATGAGTGTTCTTTGCTTTCCTTGACAGCCGGCTGCCCGTCTGGTCCTTGCAGGTGACTGCCTTCTTGCTTGACATCCGATGCCTGGGACTCGTGCGCGCTCTCATAATGAAAGAGGAGCACATCCACGTCGGGGGTGGAGAACGAGCATTGGTGGCACTGGTGCTTGACTCGCGAGCTTCCGGCCGCCCCAGGAGACAAGTGCAAAAGCAAGAGCGCACAGTGGGAACAATTGCTTTTTCTACAAGCGAATGGATAAGTAATTTCTCCAAGGTGCTTTTCTGGGCTGCAAAGGCCTCTGGGACAGAATGGACAGTGTTTAATGGTACACTTATGAATGTTATGGAGCTGTTGATAATGGCGAAGAAGTGGCCCCACCACAATGACGTCGGGGCCATGGCTCTTGGAATATCGAAAGTCACAGAACTGACAGTTGTAGCTCGTGACCACATTATCCTCGGCTCCCTTGCTGGAGAAGTCCTTCTTCTTCACCCCACCAGAGCCCTTGTCTGCCTTGGTCATTGGCTCCCCTTCTGCGCTTTTGGCTAGGTCGTTCTGATTAATGACAGAGCCCCTGGAAAGCTTATCATTCAATTCTGGATTAAGGCCGCCTGACTGCGCTCCACCATGCTGCTTCCCGTAATGTTCCAGCAACTTCAGTGAGCTCGAGGACTCACAGCTGAAGCTACAAAACTTACACCAGTAGTAACTGGTGGCCTCTGTACCATTTTGTCTCGAGTCAAGGGGCTTGATGGGCACTGAGTAACCAACGGGTGTGTCATCTACCGCCTTGACTGTGATCTTGTCCTGCCATTTGCCCAGGTCTCCAGCATCACCAGACCGGACTGCTGGGATGGATTTGTTAGAGTTTTTCTCTGAAGGTTTTGCACCCTCAGAGGAGGGGAGAGAAGCTTTTATTTTGTTCGGGTGAGTCTGAAGAAAATGTTGTTCTAGTTCTGTTGATGAGTTGCCCATGTAAGTGAAATTGCAGAATTTACAGCGGAAATACTTGGTGTTTCCTTGGCAATCTGGGGTCTTCCGGCCGATGCCAATGAATGTTCCACCTGAAGTGACCTGGCAGAGAAGACATGGATGTTACTTTAAAGGTATCACTAATTCAGTGTTCTCTGTAGGCGGGTGGAGGCGACACTGCTAGGTATTCTACATCAAAAAATACAATACTGCTTCTGCTTATTATGAAATCACTTGAATAATTAGAGCCAAAGAAATTCACTCTTCATTACTCAATAGCCACTCTCTGAGAAGCTCATTATGCTAAACATTTTTGGCCAAAGTATCAGATGAAGGTAAGTAATAAAAGTACTATAATGAATTCAAAGGAGTTAATAATATATACTTTTAAACAAAAGACTAAGAAGATGACTTTCAATTAGAGGTTTTAAGACTGCCTCCTTCAAATCCCGCAGAAGCATCCAAATCACTGGGGATTTCTTGTCACAAAGCTAAGGGTTGCTGTCAAAACCAGAGGCAATTGCTCAGAGATTACTCAATGCAGGCGCCCTCCAAGGAAATCCTGTGTTCAGTTCCTATGGCAATGAGGCTGCAAAGATGAAGTCTATGTTTCGGGTAAAATAAAAGTGCTAAATGACCACACAAAACGGTTCATGGATAAAGCCCAAGTACGCAGTTAGACTGAAAGTAAAATGAAATCGCTGGGCTTGAAATCTTGGTGAAGGAGGACTAAGGTAAGGAATTTAATAAAATGTTTCCCAATCTAGGACAAATAAAATGAAGAAAAGCTTCATGAGCCTTATTTGATGAAGGCTCTGTCTCATAGCAAAGACTCAGCTGCTCTGATGAGCTGGTTATGGGGACAGTCAAGGACTAAAATAAAATAATTCCACCATAAAAATCACAACAGCTTGGTTTCCTATCCAAAATTTTTAAAAAAATGTATATAGTGCTAGGGCAACCACAGCCTTCAAAGGGCATTTTATATAAAACTCTTCTCTGGGTACACCATACCAGGCGGCTCAACTGAGTGCCAGCACCCAACAGTCAAAATTCATGGTTTGAAGGAGTTTTGACAGAACTGGTCCAAAGGGGGAGAAATTTCCTTTTTTAACAATCAGGGGAATTTTTAAAAATTTTCCAGCAACCAGATGTAACAGATTAAGCACGTGGCATAATTGTGTTCTTCCTTCTTTCACAGCTGCTCAAAAATGACATGTGTGATCACTGCTCATATCCAATTCACTCCATGAGAAAAAGTCTCAAGCATCTCAAAATCATTTAAAAGATTCTACTTAACATGCAAATAATATTCCTTTAGCACATTGAGAGACATGGCTGTACACTATTGCACAGGACCAAGACAGAAGTCCATTCTGCCACTTAAAGAGGGGTATGACCTGGATAGAATGACTTAACCTCTCTGGTCAACAGCTGCCTCCTTGGGGGCAACCTTTAAACTTACTTCCACTATTACAGTTTGAGAAGATGTGCATGAACACACCAACGGCTCAACATTTACTGTACATTAAGATAATAAATTACAAAGGACTCCCACAGTCCTTAATCGAAGACGACAATGTTTCACTTTAGACAATGTCTAAATTTACCACGGCAAACCCCCAGATTGCAGTCTGTTGACAGCAGAGCATCATCTAATCGGAAGGGCAAGACTGGGGGCACCCTCCCAGGCAGCAATCTGACAATTAATCACTGGTGTAAAAGATGTCGAGGCCAGACCACACAAGATAAGTCTAATCACCACTCTAACTAGCATTTTAGAAACCAAAGCAAATAAAACTTGCAGTGAAATGTAATGTATAACACTGTAAAATTCCTCCATTTTCTAATTCAGTAGAAATGAGAAGAACCTTGCTTTCAAAAACAAAATGAAACCTTTCAATGGCATGCCACCTACTCAGGTACTTGGTTCAGAAACTTCAACTTGAATCAAAAGGCACAAATTCAAAATTATTCCCATCTTCTCTAATGTAGGCAAAGAAAACCAGTGTAGAAGCTCTCAAGATGGAAATATGCTTCTCCGAGCTACCATGTTTCTTCAGAGTTGCCGAGTTTCCCTAACAGAAAATGTTTTGAACTATTGCTTGTAGAACAAGGATTCCTGAGAAACCACGACACATCATCACTATTTCTTTGATTTTGCAATCTTCAAGCCTCATGTTTCATGTCCACACTGCAAGGGCTGAGCAAAGAGCTCATACAGTGTTAAGAAAGCCCTAAAGTTAAAATTTTGAAATGAATTAAAATGACTATGAAGCATCACAATATCTCTTTCAGTAGTTGACATCAACTTTAAGAGTCAGAAAATCCATGCTAAGAAAGACTGAACAGGACATTTCATACCAAAAACTGCCAGTTAAACTTTTTGGTCTGGAATTAATTAAACTACTGTGAAAAGTGTATTAAATTTTTTGAATTGGTAGTGTCTATCTGTCTAAACAGTGTGCAGCTATGCTCAGTTGCTTCAGTCGGGTCAGACTCTTTGCAACCCTATGGACTATAGCCCGCCAGGCTCCTCTGTCCATGGGATTCTCCAGGTGAAAATACTGGAGTGGGTTGCCATGCCCTACTCCAGGGGATCGTCCCAATCCAGGGATCAAACCTGTGTCCCCTGCCTGGCAGGTGGATTCTATAAGTATTGAGCTACTGAGCGAGCTCCGTTTTTTAGGATGCTTTTAATGGTTATATACTTTATGCTAAAAACTGCCTTCATATTATTCACTGTCCTTCAAACAACCAATAACACAAGGATCTCATTTAATGAAAAGAACAACAATACTGACATATATGGATTATCTATTTGCCTTCCTGGTAAACAGTATTTAATCACATTAGTATTACATATTATTAAAAGTTAATACACTATTGGAATTACATATCCTATATATTATAAAAGTCAACTTTAGTAAACATAATTACTCAGTGTTCTATTTCTTTTCTCTTTCAAAAAGAAGATTTTAAGGCTACATCTGTGGCCATTTTTATACATTATAAGAGATGTGGCAAAATATGACTGATGTATATCATTTAACTGTCATTTGGAAATAAAATATAATTTCTTATTTTAGGACACCATACTTAAGACTATCAACCATGTCCATTTAATTTCATGATTCACAAATGTTGACTTAAAACAACTCTTTTCTAGATTAAACCCAAATACACAGCAAGAACAGTTAATGCAAAATCAATGTTTTGCAGCAAAAGTTTATTTAATCTTCTTGCCAGGGAACAGCACCTACACTTTCAGAGAATTATTTGCAACTTTCCAAGCGGTTGAACCCAGACATTGTGATAGAAAACAACTTATTCCCTAGCTATGACTATACTAAAAAGAGATCACAGCAGAATAAAGAGTATAAACTTTAATGTTTCCTCTTTTGCTAACCAGAACTCTAATAAGAATCCGTTAATCCAGCAATGCCTTAGATACAGATATCCACATTTTAAAATTCCTTTTAAACTGCAAATTCTGTTTGGGCCAAAACTGACACCTTGTCTCTCTAATAGAGATCAGAAGTAAACAAACTAGACCACACCTCTGTTTTTAAATTACCTATATTGAGGACTTCCCTGGAGGCTCAATGGAAAAGAATCTGCTGGCCAACGCAGGAGACACAGGTGTGATCCCTGATCTGGGAAGCTCCCACATACCTTGGTGCAACTAAGCCTGGGCACCACTACTGAAGCCTGCATGCCCTAGAGACCCCGCCCAGAAACGAGAGACGTCACTGCCAAGAGAAGCGTGAGCACCACAACTAAAGAGTGGCCCTGTTCACTGCAACTGGAGGAAAGCCACTGCAGGAACAAAGGCTCAGCGCAGCCAGAACTAAATTAGTTAATTAATTATTTAAAAGCTCTTTAAAAAATACTTATATTTTATGATAAAAATTTATAGAGAAAATATTTTATTCATTTGTGTTTATCTTTACTTACATTTGTTTCCTCTCAAGGGAAGTCTCAAGACGAATTCTGTGAAAAGACACATTATTTAACCTTCTGGAATCTCAGTTTCCTCATCTTTAAGGGTAGAAAGAATACCGTACGCCTTGCCACTTTTTAGGATTATTAGGAGGATCAAGTGATAGAATGCACTTGAAAGTTATTTGCAAAGTCTAGATCAGTCTAGAATTCTTTGAGCTGATGGGAATGTTCTGTAGTTGTCTACCCTGTTGAACATGGCAGGCACTAGCCACATGTGGTTATTAAGCACTTGAAACGGTGCTAGTGCAAATGAAGAACTGATTTTTTTTTAAATTTAAGTTGTTTTAATGACTCTTTCATAAATTTAATTAACTGAAATATAAATAGCCACATGTAGCCGGTGAATACCATGTCAGACAGCACACTCTACAGTACTATTCACATGAATGAAACTATTATTTAATAAAATGAACTATCTCATGAATTTCCCCGGCCACTTGAAATGACTAAACAGAAGGGGAAGTAGTAAAGTCAAACTCAAATACTTGTCACTGCTAGTATTCTTAACTGTAAACAGAGAAGCTCAATTCAGTTGTTACTAAGCTAATGCTTTCATTTACATTCCTTTTTGGACCAGACCGAATGAATGGCATCTCATTCATCTTTGGAAGTAAGCAGGAGAACGATACCCTTTGCTTGAATGAATGAATTAGTTACCAGAGATATGAAATCTCCCACCTACTTGGGATATGGGGGCTATAGTAACTCATAGCCTTATTGTCATTAACTCAACATGACAAATGGGCTTCTTTAAACAATGAGACAAATTGCATCTTTCACCCAAAACAAACGGATTATGGAGCCATTCACTTGTGAATCAGAGTTATACAGAAACACCCAAGATACCTGTTAAGGCATGAAAAGGAACAGATTTTATTATAAGTTGTTTTTTACTGATGGAGGACTATGACATCTTTTTATTCTATTTTAACCTCAGTTCTAAAAACTCTTCCTTCCATGTAGTTTGTTCCACATCTTTCATTTATAATTTATCTACATATGGCTTTTCACAAAATTGTTTCACTACAGAAGTTAAAAATATAATAGGTTGACTCTTTTTCAAGGTCTTTAACCTCAATTTAGTTCTTTCCTTCTAATAATATGGAACAAAAACTAGTAAGAATCATATCTAAAAGAATATGTCAAAGGGAAGGATCTTTGAAAGCCTCAGAACTCTTTAAAATGACACTTTAGTAAATGTACTTATTTTCAATGGAACAAAAAGAGTTGTTTGAACTAAATACAAACTTCCTCACATGTGGTTCATTTTCAAGTACTATAATTGATAGCAACAGAAACAATTAGGAGGGTACTAATTTAAAAGGACTTGAGGTTACTGGTTGATCATCAAAAAAGTAAATTCTTGACAATAAAAAGTTAAGTTGTTAAAAATCACTGTTAAAATACTAAACTCACAAATAATGTAAAGAAATCTGTCAGGGCCCATCATGGCTGAAAATAACTAAATTCAGGATCAAAGCGCTAATCTACATCGGGGGTGTTTCTGTGTTGTACAGTGCTTCAAAAAAACACTGCAGAATATAGAGTGCACTTCAACGATGTATCTTTGATGGAAATTAAATATTTAAAATTTCAATAACAAACATAATTAAATGGCAATCAGCTCAGTCTCGTGTTATCATATATCACATACATATATATATATAGCCAGAATAAATCCCATAAACAACCTTGTCATTTGGATTTACAAAAGCCAACTATTTGGGCAGGTGCGGCGGGGGCGGGGCGGGGAGTGGATCCGTAACTTGAATTGGTAGAAGGGGCAAATATAAGGGTTAAATACTGCCCATTCTTAATTATCTGCATTTTTATAATAAATTTTTTCGATTACAGTAATAAACAGTCTATCTCAAACTGGTTTTTCTCATTTTACTCAGCATAATATCAATTTAATTTTCTATGGTTATTTGGTTTTGGAGAGACAGAAAACCAGTAAACCTTCAAGTCAGTCTCACTAATTTAGAAGATAATCTCTTAGGAGAAAATATGCAAAAGAAAACTGAAAATGCAGTGTAAGTGGATGATAAGGCTGAGTCCATTATCCATAACACTCCTTTCCTGCATCTGATTTGCCATCACTGCTGGCTCAGAATGGAGATAAATATTAATTGTGTTTGTTCTAAAGAGGGTCTTAATGGGAAATGAGAGCTGAATCACTGTGGAACATCCTTCCTTCAGGGAATGGTGATTCGTGGCATGCCTACTACATGCCAAGCACTGAAAAGACTCAAAGAAATGACAAAATCCCAAACCCCCAACAGTCTGCATTTCAGTGCAGAAAACTCCCAGCTAAATAAATGACAACAGTGGAATATGTACTTCTGCTCAAGATGTACCACGTTCCATGATCACACAGAGGAAAAGCACCTAACTTACCCTGACTGGTCTGCAAAGGTTTCTGAAAGGAGGTGACAACTGAGCTATGGACAGATGAGTTGGCATTTGGGGTGAGACTCAAAGGTGGTGATCTCAGACAGGCCTTTCAGGTACAGGAAACAAAATGAGTAAAACATAAACGAGGATGATACAGTGCAGGCTGCTCTCAGGAAACATGGAGGAATTTGGGGGCTGAGAGAGAATTTGGAAAAGTGATGTCACATTGAATTATACAAGTATACTTAAAATAATGTTTAATAAAAATTTATGGAAAATTTAATTATGCAAGTATAATTTAAATAATCTAGTTTTTTAGACTCTACAAAACACAAGAAGACTGATAAGTGGAATTTTTAAAGATTAAAGAAAGGAAGGAAGGGAGGGAGGGGAGAAGGAAGGGTATGAGAAGAGATGGAGGAACGGAAGGACAGAGAAAGAGGAAGGAAAGAGGGAAAAGAACAGAAAGAAACAGGAAAAGGAGAGGAGAGAAGGAGGTAGGAGTTGAGCAGGGAAAGGAACAGAAGGAAACAGAATGAGAAAGAAAATAAGCAAAGAAACCATTAAGAATGTGCTAAGAAAACATTAAGGGTGGAGCCGGGGAAGGAATAAAGAGGAAAGACAGGACAAATCGTTCCATTGTTTGGAGAGATAAAAATCAGGAAGACACCCAAGGCAACTGACATTTCCAGCCTGACTTGAAAATAGGAACCTAGAAAAAAAAGGACAGGAACACAAAGTTGTTTCAGGAAAACAGCTAACAACTTTACCTCTACACGTGTTGACTTTGAGATGCCAGATGGAATATCGAGGCAGAGCTATCGGAAAAGACTCTGATGCTGGGAGGGATTGGGGGCAGGAGGAGAAGGGGACGACAGAGGATGAGATGGCTGGATGGCATCACCAACTCGATGGATGTGAGTCTGAGTGAACGGGAGTTGGTGATGGACAGGGAGGCCTGGCGTGCTGCGATTCATAGGGTCGCAAAGAGTCGGACACGACTGAGCGACTGAACTGAACTGAACTGACTTGCCCATCAGCTGGAAAAACAGGTCTTAGAATAAGCTACTCTTTATTATAAGATTCCCAATATGTTACTGGACACATGAAAGAACGCATGTGCTCTTTGATATCAACAGGTCATCTAAATATTAAAGGAGCAATGCTGGACAAGCAGAATTCCTAAGTTCCTCATGGTAGCCCCAACTTACTTTGCTTTTAGGAGCCAGACACTTCACACAGCTCTGAGCACGTGATGGGGAATGACACAAATTAGACATGCTAAGGGCATTCTGAACGTCTCTGCCTCCACACCCATTCCTATACTTACTTGTAGGCAAAGAATAAAACCTAATTACAGAACTTTAAAAACATATGGAAACTGGATGCATCTCCTTAACATTGAATCTTCACAGAAAAACCAACCTAAATTGTGCCTCATAACCAGAAGAGGGGAATACAACTCTGAGATCATCTATTAACTCATAAATTCCTAAAAATAAGTCCTTCAAACAAGAGGAATATGAAGTATATCAAATACATGGACAAAGTGTCCCTAAATATGGGGATAAAAGACTGTATCCTTAATTGATGAAATCAAAATTTGGCCCTTACGCACTCTATCAGAAGTATTTTCTGTAGCCAACGTACCAGTGAAAATGAATCACAGTAATTGAAAAAGACATATCAGCAAAACTCATTACCTTTTCAATGATTTCAACCATAAGCTGCTAAGTCGCTTCAGTCGTGTCCGACTCTATGCGACCCATAGACGGCAGCCCACCAGGCTCCCCCGTCCCTGGGATCCTCCAGGCAAGAACACTGGAGTGGGTTGTCATTTCCTTCTCCAAGCTAGTAAGTTCAAATAAAGCAGCATCACACTACAGAGACTGGATAAGAGACCATCACAAAGTCCCCAAATTCAAAGTCTCGCAAAATCGCTGAAGTCCCCAAATTCAATGTGACTAGAGAATATGAATCAAACAGATCTAGCGTACCATCTTATATCTCCTCCCTTGGCCTGTTTGCTTTTCTGGTTGGAGTAAACTCAGTCTTACAGTTGAGAAGGCCTTATATCACAGCGGTTGTGAAGATATTTTCTATAGCCTATTTACCCTGGTTTACATCCCACTGACCCACTTCCACAACTCTGTGAACCTGGGCAGGTTACTTTCCTCTACGCTTACTCCCTCCTTTTCTAAAATGGACATAATGGTAGTGTCAACCTCAAGGGTTTTTATGAAGATGAGTTATTTAATACATGTACAGAGCTTAGGTCTATACGCAAATATAAGAATCCCTTAATAAATGCTAGCTATTATTAGGACTAAATCCAAAATTGGGGGAAAAAACAGGACATACATGTAGTTTTGATTATATAAGCTAAAAAAATAAAAGAAGGATTGGTCAAATTTAAAGTAATACAGAAAAATAAATTTTACATTTGATTTTGAATTAAAATTAAACAAGGTCTTCTTCGATATTCTGAACATGCTTATTAACACTGACTTTAAGCTTTAGAATCCTATCATGAAGAACTCAAGAGGTCTACGGGCTAATGATTCTCAGAAACAGACTCCATAAAGGAAATCAGAAAATGAAAGAGAACTGCTCTCCTTCTCCCAACTTTCCTGGGGTTAGTACACTCCATATGTGTCTGTGTCTCCAACAGCTGTGTATATGCTGTAATGACAATGACCCAAGAAACAAAAACACTGAATAATCTGCTGACTTGATATGGCTAGCAGAACATGCCATTTGGGGATAAAATTTTTTTTAAGAGTTGAATAATGCTAAATTGGATTGAATGCACGGATAGCCATGATTCCTTCTTCTAAACATTCTGCCTAGAGAGGAATACAAACAGTCAAGAAAGTGATACATGTTCTCCAAACGATAGCAAATAAACTGAAAATCCAAGAAGGGTTGACATTTATCAGTCTGACCCTCCTGTAACAAAGCCCAATGGAGATTTAACCATCATGCAGGTAAAAGGATTAGTGAAAATGGTCAAACTATTCTGTTCTACCCGGGTGGCTACATTATCCAGCTCAGTTATCTTCATGATGAAAATAACCTGGTAAATGCCAGAACTTTGCTTCTGCTTTGCTTTTACAGCCTTAGCTTGAGCATATGTTTTATTTTGCACACTTTATCACTTGTTAAAGAGACACAGTCCTGAAAAATAAGTATGGCTTCACAGACCAAACACTCTGTACTCTAGAGAGAATCTGAAGTGATTCAAGTCTCATTCACCAGTTTTTGGTTTTTTTTAAATGCAATTGTCCTCAACTCAGAAAAACAAAGCAAGAGAACCTCCTAAGCTCCACAACTTCCCCCTTGCTCCAGATCAAAGGAAACAGAAGGCAAATAAATAAATATTTGGAGGTTAAAATTCAAGAAAAGTCAAAATCAACCAAAATGAGATGAATGTTCTCTGGATTTTTCTCTTTTTTCCCCAGACCAAACTGTAATCCCCTGTTCAAAGGAGTGTATGGGAACATGTTAAGAACCTTATAAAGCTCATAGAGTTAAATATATTGAAAATACAAATACAGAAGATGACTTCCTAGCTTGAAAATCTGTTCTTCTTGCTTCTAACATGACATACTGTGCAATTCTGCTAAAAATATATTTATAAAACAGAAACGTAGTGCTCCTAGCTCAAACACAAGACAGTCACTGAGATTCTTCTGCTAACCTTAAAAATTTCTTTCAGGGTTAAAATGAATTTAGTAGCTGGCATCCTGTAGCTCCCTTCTTAGAGGCCTGAATAATGCAGAATAATAGGGAAGGTTTCCTAATATGTAAAGGCAACATACACATCATGAGCATTTATAAACTTGAGCTAGCTTAAACACTTTCCCGTGGGAAGCACAACTTGACAAGACTCCGGCTTTTATAACCTGATCTGAGGGCTAAGAGCTCCCCCATAAAGATGACGCAAACACCCTAATGCACCGCACATTAAGCCCCAATGAAACAGCAACATCCGTGTTTAACAACTCAGGCCTCCACTCAGCAATGGTTTAAATACAAGCATAATAAAGCAGATTAAAAAGAAAGAGGCTGTAATTACTTTTAGAAGAGCTCAATCTCTTCTCCTATTATTGGTGAGCCTTAAAGGCTGAACACAGGTAGCAAAAATTACATAAAGGGTTGCATCCATCATGTTGCATCCATTATTTTTAAAAATTTAAGCACAGTAATTGATAAAACATGCAGGGGAAATTTAAAAATTGAGAAAATAACATCCTGGTCAAGTCCATGAGTCTTAAGCTAGCCATTATATCTTTCCTTGTTTCTTCCTGGAAAAGATCAATATTTGTCTTCTGATTTCAGGGCTGGGTATGCTACCTCACGGTGTGGGAGGGGCGGGGGGCAAGAGGGATCTGAATTCAACAGGCTCAGAAATGCCTGTCTTGATTTTATGATGAACCTTTGAAATGATGTCCATTATCTGGCTGGAGATTTTTTGATTATGAAGGAGAAAAAGACATTCTTATTTGACATTTTTTTTTTTTACAAATCTGTAATTCTTTGACTTCATGATGTATAATAAAATTTACACAGAAGTGGAAACGGTCAGTTACAAACATGTCCAAACTTCAATTATTAAAGCCAAATAGATGTCAAATAATCTGAATTTGAAACTAGAAATCTTCAAATTTGTTTCAGTTATATCTTTTCCCCCCAACCCTATATATCATGCCTGCACTCAGGTCAGTTCAAATTATTTAAAACCATTCATGTCAAACCAAAATATAGATCAAAGCCACAGAGTTCTTAAGTCCTCTATTTTTGGCTTCTGTTCCTTTTTTTCTTGGCCTAAAATGTCATAAATCTCTCATTAACCACCAACTGTCCTGAATGTTAAAAAAAAAAGTTAATTGAAAAAGATGAATGAATTGCTCATCTATTACTTCAACTGGCTTAAATTACAGATTAACTTTAATAATTCCTGGAATGAAATGACTATTTCTCTGTAATCCTCATATTTACCAACATCTTTCTATCAGAATACACACAAGCCATTAATTTGCTATCAATTTCTGACAAAACTGCATTAAAGAAATTCTACAGTCAGCATTTTACTTCCTACAGCTTTTAGTCTCCACACAGTTCACATGCCAAGGAAAGAACCTCTCAAATGGCATTTCAGCAACACAAACATATGTGGATGAAAAGGAGGGGGCGGAATTCAGATGTGCTTTTATTCAATTTGCGCATATAGGGAAGCTATCTGATATTTATTTCAGCATAAAAATATTAATAAGTTATTTATCTTCAGACATGTTTCTACATCAACATCTGGTGTGTGTATGAAGTATTCAAGATTAGCATTTGGCCTAAAGTACATTCAGTGGCCTTTTCCCAAACTGAAGAAAGTTAACTCTCTTTAGGCTGGTTTCTCTCTCCAATCATTGCTTCGAAAGAATCATCCACTTTTTCCATAGATCGCTGTTTCCAATTTTTAACCATATTATTTCTCTTTGGGAGGGAAAAAAATTATTTTAACAAGATTATCTCCTTGAATGTGATGATCTACCATTTCTGTCTTCTTTACTGGGCGCTGCCGCAAGGATTTAGGAGACAGCAGAGTCTAGGATCAGCTGTTTTCTTTCTAGTTCTATTAGTTCAAACTCAGATAGCTCCCACATCTGTTTTATTTCTAAAATCACTGCCCAGGAAAAGTGTCCAGCTCATTCTACCCAAACATAAACTTTACTATAAATAACTAGGAACCTAACAAATAACTGTTTGGGGGAAATGGAAGTGTGTTTAAAAATCTAAATTCTTCCAAACTATAGGCCCTTAGTAATCTTGGTTTCAGAGCCTTCCTGACAGCCAGGATCAGCTTTCCTTAGAAGTTGTCCCCAGAGTGAACAAACTGAAACTCTGACCGGAAATCCAGGTATTAACATCATATTCCTCACTAATTGTAAAACACCATTTCACATACTAACATTATTCACTTCTAACCCTTTTATCTAAGACACGTATTTGCTTTCCAATCATGGTTTGACAGCAAAGTGTATCTGACATAAGACAGTGAAATGATCTTTAATAAGACAGCAGTTCAAAGCATGTAGCTTTCATGCATAATAACTATGTTGGCTTAATTTGCTACGCCACAGAAATCATTCTATTTGTGGAAATTCACAAAGTAAGATGGAATTTTTAAGAGAGCTTTCCAAAGATGAAACTGGAGTTTTTATATCTTCTTTATTTCTCCCTTAAAGTGATAAGACTGCCATTCTGACATTTTTAAAGGACGTGGAAATTTCTCTTCTGATCCCTCTTACAAGCATTGCAAAATATATTCACTACCTGTTATATATAACCTCTTCTCCTGCCTTTCTTAATTGGCACTAGGTCAAAAGAGAGGTCTAGAACAAATGTGTTATAACTACTGAGTTGATAAAAATAACTGATATTTTCAGGGATTGAGGAGGTCAAATAAAGTGTGATGCAATTTCATTAGTTCTCTGGTACTTCTTCTAATCACTCCTGAAGAAGGTTAACATTAAACCTAATATGTTTTGAAATCCCTGGCCTAATAATACAATAAAAATCTACAGACTATAACAGAAACTAATACACTTTCTCAAGCTGATCATCAGTGTCAACTATACTAAAATTGCTAAAATGAAATGAATACATTACTTAAGCGTCCGTTCTGCATTTCATTCTATTTCAAATGGTAGATTCTTTTTTCATCTCACATATGCCATAAACTAATACAGAGGGCAGATCAAAAAGGTATGCCATTTTTAATAAAAGTAGATATCTAAATTACTACTAAATGCTTTCATAAATTGCCATTTTCCTTAAATACAATAAGGAATGCTTTACTGGTCCACACCAAGGTCATTCTGGTGTCCCTAGTACTTACAATCACATTGACTTCTTTCTGAATCAATGTAAAATTTTATTTCCAAAGTTTCATTTGCAATTATGTTGCTTTTCAGTAGTACATCTCTGCACCCACCAGTGTGACCCAATTCTGGTCCAGTTCAGCGTAAAATCAAATCCTCATCCAAGACACAGGAAAGACTCTCCTTGAAGGAAAGACTCTCCTTGAAGGAAACACTATAGCCAATTTTTATAATCTAAAACTAGAACAAAGCATGAATTACTATCATGTCAAACCGTAAAGATTAGTGCCATTTTTGGAAGACTCTGAAAACATCAAATGACCATGAAATATGTTCAGAAATATGAAGCCTAGCTAATTCCATGAAAAGACTTTTCCCAGCCTAATAGAAATGTTGGGATTAGCTTCCATGATGAGAGGCTAAAGATAACTCTTGAACACACATTTGGATCAAACAAATGTGTCTGTCTCTTCTGCTTCATCAAGCAGGCTACCCCTTCGATATTGGAAGCTTGACTTTAACATGCATGTAAGATTTCACATTTCATTACTGATAACTTTCCCTGTACAAAGAGATCACAATACAAAGCACAAACCTGTACATCATAGGTCCCGTTTAGTAAAACAGGCCTTGAGGAACTGATATCCTGCAACACACCAGAAAGCACAGATCGGTTGACTTTCTGGAAGTCTTTGGAATGGCTGAACTGCACCATGTTATGAAGGGCCAAGATTTTGCTGTCCAGCTCAGCATCCTGCCTGGTGCGGTTATGCAGTCCTAAGTGATACTTTCGGAAGTGCTTAATCAGATCTGTGGGGTCGTTGCCATAGTAACCATATCCACAGATATTGCATTTAAAGTCCTGAAGCTCTGGAGACAGAGGTGCCGGGTCTGGGTTGTCATTAACCAGTACGTCAGTTTTCGATTTATTCAGTCTGACACCCCCATCTGAAGGCACTTGTGGGTTTTTTGAGGCCACTGAAACTGGGCTTGAGCCTTGACAATTGGCTTGACCACTCTGCGCTTGCCCTGTTTCCTCTGTAGCCTTCGGTGACATCTTCTGATCTTCCTTCATCTCCAATGAGTCCCCTGATGGGGTGCAGGCCATATCTTGAGGGTCATCTGCCTCTGCTCTTTGAGGAGACTTCAAGGGCTCACAGACTCCCCCAGCAGCTGGAGATGAGAAAGCCAACATATTTCTCTCTGTCACCTCATCATGTGAATAGGAGGGAAGGTTTCCTCCCTTACTGGGGCTTTCATAATTAAAGCCAGCCTTCTCACTCAGGACTGAGCTTTTCAAATCCTTCTTGCTGCTAGAAGATGGATTCTGGACATGCAAGCTATGTTCCTCCTTATTATTCAGTTCTGTAGCATCACTCTGATCCGTATTTTCTGACATCTGATCTGCAGAAAATTCTTTGTTCTTTCCAGGTCCCTTGCTTTCTGTACCGACAGGCTCCAGGGTCTGACCCTCGCCTTCACTAGCAATGTTTCTCAGAGGGGGGTTCTTTTTCCGGACCATATCTGTAAAAACACAAGGGGAAGGAAGATACAGGGTTATTTGAAATTTGCAAGCATGTAATCTAATCGAGAACAATTTCCTTACTCTATTCAAGGCTTTTTAAGGCACAGAACAAAAAATTGTCTCTAGGAAAAAAAAATCAGTTTTAAAAATAGCATAAAAGTGAAACTGAAGCCAACAATTTACATTCAGAATTATTTTTGTCACAAAGGGTGGCTCATTTATTACTTTAAAATGGTTTCATGAATATCAAGGTATTAACTATTATTACTAGCTCTATCCTTCCTATAAGTTAATCTTGCCTGGCAATTACATTTTTTGCTCAGTTTCTTTCTTCAGTTAGAGTTGATAGATAAATGTGTCTATATTTATCCATGTTATATACTATGTGTAATATGTACACATGTTATGTTTATAGAGTATATATAGTTGTTTATATTTACAGAATATATATTTTGTGTTTATTTATATTATATGTATATGTGTATATAAACAACTATAAAGTGAAACTCGATACTGTTAGACACCGTGCAACCAAGATATAAATATAGTTTTAACCAAAATATCCTCAGAGTCAAAAGACAGAAAGAGCATGTTATAAACAAAGTGAAAAATGACTCTTTACTTTTAGGAATGGAGGATAACAAACGTTTCATCTCTACCCTACCGATAAATTATGTTAAGCCCTCTTTTGAGGGGGCTTGCCTGAAAGAAGGGGGACCTGGTACACATCAAAGTGACCAGGCTGGGCTTTGCTAGTACTCCATCCAGCATGATGGAAACCTACTTAAGGTTTCCAGGCACAGTGTAGTGGAAACAATACCAATCCCACCATTAGGAACACAATGGAAATTGACAACTGACTTCAGGTGAACCACGTGACATTGTCATTCTGGCAAACTGTTAGCAGTTGCCTCTGGTACACCTTCACATGCTAGCTCAACTGTGCCTTTAGGGTCCACAGAAGAAAACTGAGGGGAGTCTAATGAATCAGAACTCTAAGGGAGTTATCTCTAAGGAGCTAAGAAACAAATTGTATCCTGTCAATAAAAGAATGCAGCAACAAAGCCTTGTGGAGAACTGATGGTCATGGCCTGTGTTCCTTAATTCTCCAACCAAACAACTGAAACGACTCTGTACACATCACCCCAACTGTCTCTCAGAAAAATTCACCTGTAGACCAATAAACCAAGCCTTCTTTACTAGCTGACATTACCACAAGGGCAGATTTAAGATAGTTACATCATGATTATCCAAAATGTCCTCTACTGGAGAATCCAAATCAACAGCACATTTTAGTTGTTCTCATGTATAATTTCTCTCAAGTGCTGAAGAACCACACTGGCTTTGGATATGCGGGTAAATCTTTGCTTGTGAAAAGCTGCTTATGCAAAATTTTTTTCACTAGATAGAATAAGGAATTGGTTAGAAAGTAAAAATTCACTTTTTTGAATAATGTCACAAATAGTATAACTGTACTTAAGAGAATACACTGCTTTTCTTATATTCCAGAAACATCAGTCATCAAATATCCATAGACTCTCTCACATAGAATAATAACAACCAAAAAGAAAACGCCTACCTATAGGATGAAAGGCTGCAGTTTCAAGGGAAGGTGATAGTCATGAACCATGTAAGCCAGCCTGGCACGGGGATAGGGGATGGAGTGTGGTCTTTACCTTGGTGTCACTATCACTAGCTCCTAAAGTTAACTAAGCCATGTAACCATCATTTAAAAAAAAAAATGGAACACTGGTTAAATAATTTCTCTTATAACACTTGCATTTTAATGTCTCATTTGTTGATGTTGACATTTTAGGAGACTTCTATTTTTCTGTCAGAAGAGACAGTGCTTGGGAACTTGTACCAATGAATGGAAGACTGGAAGGCAGTTTCACTGGTAGTCAACAAAGGGAAAACGAAGAAGGAAAGAAAAAAAAGAGAATAAAAGGGAAGCTTGAGAAATAAGCTAGGGCCTAAAATAAAAGAGTTTGAGTAAAAAATATACTGCTTTAACTTGACCTACAGAAAAGGAAATCCGAATTTACAGAGTATCAGCCATTCCTACATACAAAAATGTGATGACATCACGCCTTTCCCTCCAGAATTTCCTGTTTGTTTTTCCATTGGATTTAACATTGCTTCCATGATATAAATAAAATCCAACAGTGATGCACCAAAATGACATACATCAGCTATATAGAAAAGACAAAAATCTACATGAAAGTCAGGATTCATGAAGAAAAGAGGGTGAAATAATCCAATTCATTAAGATTATCCTTCCATTAAAATGAAAAGAAAATGGTTTATTTTGTTGTTGTTGTTTAATCACTATATCATGCCCAACTCTTTTGCAACCCCACGGACTGTGGTTCACCAGGCTCCTCTGGCCAAGGGATTTCCCAGGCAAGAATGCTGGAGTGGTTTGCCATTTCCTTCTCCAGAGGATCTTCCAGACCCAAGGATCGAACCCATGTTTCCTACATTGCAGGCAGATACTTTACCACTGAGCCACCAAGGAAACCCCAAAATGGTTTGTGCCCACATATCAAGGTCAAGGAGATGAGAAAAACAGTGAGATCTTACTAGCAATGGAACTAAGATAAAACATTTATTAGAGATGAACAGATAGTAATGTGCTAATAATTGAAAAATTAATATATTTTCCCAAAAATACATGGATCTTGCTAATTTATTATCATCATGAAGTAATTGGTTATAGTTAAAAAACTATTCAACAAGCATTTATCTTGATTGAGAGACCATATGATTTGCTTAAATTATCATCCTTCCAAATTTCAGCGCCTTCTTCCACCCAAGAACAGACCTTTACAACTCGTATGAGTCACTGAATAAGGCCCTTAATAATATACATTGCAAAGAATGTTAAACTGCTAAAACTTCAAAGAAGCATCAGAAAGGTCACTTAGTTTTTTGGGTTTTTTTTTTTTTTTTTTGCTGTGGAGGGAGGGGGCATGTTCTTTTTAGTTGCTTTTTTAAAAAAATCGTGGTTAATTTAGTTGACTACACTTTGAAGTAGTTACAGAAAAAATAATTTTTTACTGGAATGATATCGCCATAATTTTTCAGAATGACATATTATGTAAATATAAGCACATTTGCAATACTTTTAAGTGGAAGAAACTCCCCTAGCAACTCATAAGTTAGATACCATAAGACTAGACCCACCCTCAAGTTATTATCTCTAAGACAAATAACAGATTGCATGATGTTGTACTGTGTGCCAAGAACTTTTCCAGTTAACATTTTCACTTGAAAAAATAGATCACATACTTGTAAAATCATACCCAGCATTGACTTCATAAGGCATGTGGCTTTAGAGTGCTTTTTACAATTATTAATTCTATTAGTCAACTAGCAGGAGGGCTAATGCAATTGTCTTAGAAGATGCTCAGAAGACACAGAAGACATTTTGAGAGCTGATCTGTACATCTGCAAAACAAAACAAAACAAAATTTTCCTTCCTAAATGATGTAAACATATTTGAATGGATCACACCTAAAATACATTAATATGCCAGCACTGCAGGCTGCTTGAAAGATACCTGATAAAAGCAGGAGCAAAGCTTGGGCAAGATTTTCTCCCTCTGCTGGGTTTTAATAAAGCAGCAGGAGAAGGAGGAACACGATATAAAAGATTACAGAAGTCATTTTCACAGCTGACTGTGATGTTGGCAAAATTAGTTAAGCTTGAACTCCCCCTGAAACCTAAGAATCACAATACTTACCTATACTGGGGTGGGGATAAAACATCTTAATTAATAATTATAGAGGGGATCTGCTTCTGGAAAAGATACAAAGTACACCTGCCAATGCTGCACAGTCACAGCTAAAAGACAGGGAGTGGTACCCATTACCAGCTTCCTCCAGATTCGTAGTACCAGTGTATGTATACCGTGAGGCTGAGAAGAGAACTATCGCAATGTCATAAGGAACTCTGTATCAGATCTAAGTACACCTTACCAAGAGTTACAGAAATGTTACACGTTATCTGTTACCTTTTTATCTATTTTGTAAGTGTTATATTTTCATTTTCATAAATACAATTGTAAAGCTATGACTGAACCAGCATTTAATCATCCTTATATCATCATTTTTAAATTGTCTGAATGAAAGTTTTGGGGTAGGATCATAATATAATTGAACAGATGTACTGTGTGTGTGTGTGTGTGTGTGTGTGTGTGTGTGTGAATGTGAATGCCAAGTCCTTTAGTCTGTATTAGACTCTTTGCAACCCTATGGACTAGAGCCCAACAGGCTCCTCTGTCCATGGAATTCTCTAGGTAAGAATATTGGAGTGGGTTGCCATGCCCTCCTCCAGGGGACCTTCCCAACCTAAGAATCGACTCTGTCTCTTGAGTCTTTTGCACTGGCAGGTGGGTTTTTTACCCTTGGTGCCACCTATGAAACCATATATATATGTATAATCAACATCAGTGTACCTTAGTCATCAGTTTTGGCAACTCTTAAACTTTTTCATTCTATTATACAGCAATATTCCTCACACTGACTCCCACAAAATTTCAAAATGCCAATCAAAGTAGGTCCACTATAGACAGTCATTTAGACAACAGGGCAATATATGAATAAAAAGTGAATGGACAAAGAAGCTGAAGAATCTGAATGGCACTACAAAGCTCAAAAGTGACAACTTCAGTCCTCTGTTTAATTATGAGATAAAAACTGACTGGGGAACTGGCTAGGGATGCAGAGGGTGATAGTGAGCACTCCCATATTTATATCATTTTCCACCTATACTAACTCATGAATACTATTATGTGCCATGACAGCTAAGCAGGTTCAAAATAAATTTAGCTCCCTAAAAATGCTCTATCTGTATTAATTTTTATTACTGAGATATGAAATCCCATTTGCAAAAAATCTCAATTTCTATTATTTCCTCCTATCTTAAAACTTAAATCTAAAAGTTTTCTTTGCATTTTTAGTGAGAGAGTTTACTATAAGAAAGAAAAAGGATACCACACTATTTCTGTGTTGCAGTATTACTTGGACAGGTTTATGCAGTGGAAATAATCAGCATTAGAGCTTAAAATAGAATTCTAGTAACTACTTTATCTCACTGATTAAAATGCTTAAATATACAAGGAAAAAAATTTTTTTCTATAAACAACTGTGACTTATGTTCTCAAAATGGCACCTTTAGAACCAAAAGAATATGTTTTCTATTATTACCCAGATATTCTGAACTGCCCACTATTTAGTTTTATTTCATCCATATGAATATCTAAACGTATACACACATGCATGCATACATGCGTGCATGCTAAGTCACTTCAGTCGTGTCCGACTCTTTGAGACCCTATGGACTGTAGCCCATCAGGCTCCTCTGTCCATGGGATCCTCCAAGCAAGAATACTGGAGTGGGTTGCCATGCCCCCCTCCAGGGGATCTCCCTGACCCAGGAATCAAACCCATGTCTCTTACGTCTCCAGCAGTGGCAGGCAGGTTCTTTAACACTGAGCCACCAAGAAAGCCCATGTACACACATATATTTATGGAATACACTTGCTCAAAATAACCCTGTCGTAGATAATCAAAATAAATATCCTATCAAAGGAATAAACTCTCACAGTAATTTTAAAAGAGAGCTGAGATCACACAACCATTCAATGCAGATGAGGGTGAAGTTTCAGTTCCATTTGAAGAGAAACTCCTTGAAGGTAAGAGATAACTCCTCTACGCTCTTTGTGGCAACTTGATCCTAAACACAGTAAAGAATCAAAACCTCTTTAAGAAGGTAGAAGCGTTACAGAGACCATGCAGCCAGTTTCTGAACCTGATTCAAATCATCTGCTGATGTAATCAAGGGCAAGCCCCTTTCTTTCTCAGAACCTCTCTACTTATGTGTATAACGAGGGAATTATAATAAGTTATTTCTAACCTGCACTCTGCCTCTGAGACTCTATGATGATGCTGGCTAATGGCTTAGGCACTTTATAGTTTTCCCATTACTCAATTTCCTTGAAAGACTACAAAACACTAAGCCATCAGCAACTAAGGGTGGCCTAAATATCACTGATACCTACCATTCACTTCTCCATTTCCTCCAACTTCCATTCATTCATTCAACAACTGTACATCCAGCATCACCTATGTGGTTGCTGAACACAGAAAGCAAGAGGACTTCACTTTTAATATTTGTCATCAGTTTAAGAGAGGAAGGATGTTTTTCAAAAAATAAAGAAAAAATTATATGGAACTTCTTTTGCTCAAAAAAAAAAACCTAAAATGAGTACCTACCTATCAAGTAAGGCACAAATATTATGAGAAATCAGCAAATGCATACAGGCAATGAAAGGGAATTAAAAGTAACTTTGGAGTGTCACTCTCCAAGTTCCAAGTATGTATTTTTTTAATTTTTTAAATACTTTTATTACAATAATTGTGATTTTTGCCATAAGCCAACATGAATCAGCCATGGGTGCACATGTGTCCCCCCATCCTGAACTCCACTCCCTCCTCCCTCCCCACCCCATCTCTCTGGGTTATCCCAGAGCACCAATTTTGAGTGCCCTGATTCATGCATCAAGTTCCAAGTATGTATTTTTAAAAGTTCATTTAAGTTAAAAAATAGTACTGATGAATATCCTTCAAACTATGTAATGAACAAACACTAATGATATGAAATTTGGTTTATATATATATGTATATATAGTATATGTGTATAATATACATAAAACCTGAACAAAACTGATAATTAGAGAAGCAAGATGATGTAATCTCACCTCAATCTCTAATCCTGCTGAGTATGATTTGAATTATAAGTAGCAGTTCTTATCATCATAATATATAATACCAGATGACATCTTCTTCTTGTTTTTCCAGATCATAAAACTCTCAAGGATTTAAAATCAAAGCTTAACACAAAAAGAAAAGATATGATAGTCTTCTCCTTAATATATGTTTCTTCCAGGCTTGTTTGTATCAACAGCCCAAGAGTATTGAGTTATTAACTACACATTTCTTGTAGCGTTTATTAAAGAGAAAAATAAAAAGGAAAGAAGAAAAAAAGAAAAGCAAACTGTTTCTTTTGATCAAAAGTCCCCCACAAAGAATTTAAAGAATTAAGCAAATGATAGCAAAATAAAAGGAAGGTCGACTCTTGGGCTCTTGGCAAACTAGATAGCTTCCATATGAACAACATATAAAGTTCAGTTTTTAAAGAACATATGTGTTTGCTCATTGGTTTAGAGGGAAAAAACTTGAATCCTGTCTACTCCGTATATACAGATCAAAATCAGATCGCTTAAGTGAACTATAAAACGCAAGAGGACATTGTTTATCCAATCGCAAACCCAAGAATTGCTCGAGTTTAAAGTTTTCTGTTTCTACTTCAATGGTAGGTCACTTTTTTTGTAAACTGCTTCAGACTTCATAAACCCAATGTCAAATTCTGTTCTTTGCTATCCATGTCTATTTAATTTGCTCTCTCTGAATTGATTATTCCTGAATCTTTAAAGGTATTTTTGGACATCTTAAATCCTTTTGAGATTTAAATGTCATCACCTTCAAACAACTCCCATCAAATAAATCTCTTATTAATTCACATCAAATTAATCCATAATGATCACTTCTATTAACATATGCTTCAGAGCACAAAGCCCATTAATAGTCATCTGGACACTAGAACTAACCAGAGCTTTAGTGAGATAAAATGCACACTATTTAGATATCCGATTTCAAAGAGTTCTGATGCTGGCCCAAATACATTTTATTAGGCTTTTATTTCATCATGCTATGTGCTCTATATTTTAAATATCTCATATCAAATGTACTAGTCTAGGTAAAAGGAGATAGTCGACTAAATAAGTAATAATGTCATATTTGCCAAAATGAGTATCCATGTATATATATACATCTTAGAGAAAGAATTTCAGTAAGTACTTACTATTAAACAATTACAAAAAAAAACTGGGGGGGGTGGAGTTTGACTTTAAAGACTTTTAGACATTTAAAAGTCTAAATGAAACTGTAGGATATACCTGAAAAAAATGAAGCATGCGCCTACTTCATTAATGGGAAAACTGAAACAGAGTAAGTGTACATTATGGAAAATCAAAGAGAAAGGATCATTATTTTCCCCTTCATAACAGGTGAGAGGCAAATGTATTAAAAACTCTGATTTGAATAAGATCACAATTTCACTAAGCAAATTAAGAAACATTACTATTCATTGCCCATACATATGTCATTCTTCCTTTTGTTTTCCTCTCCAAGAAAAAAAAAAAAAAACAATTTAAAAAAATCTACAATGACAACTGTTGATTCAAACAGGCCAATCCGACTTTGCATGTTTGCCTGAGCCAGGCTCAACTTTATCCTTTCTTCTTTGTTAAACTGAGACTGTTCCAACTGGTCCAAGGGCAAAGACCCAAACATAGCACTTCAGTTCAAAAAGAACAGCTCATGGAAAAGTATGCATGCATCTCTTTATCTAGATGGTTATGAGAGAAATTGACATTTCATTTGTATGTAAATTGGATTTCTACTGATAACAAAAATAATTAGTGTTGTGCTCTGTAGGAATGCCTTTGACTTTCTTCCTAGCATTTGCCAAAATACATCTTTGTATATTAAAGGTAGTTTACTTTTAATATATCAATGTTGCTTTGTCTGTTTTCCAATCTGTTGTTCAATTGAAAAGAAAGTCTCAATTACCTAAATCCAGCTCTGTAACTGGCAAACAGCTGTCTCAGTCCTCCCATAAGAAATCTGTATCAGTCACTGCAAATCCATTTGGTAAATTAACATGCATGTACAATATGGTGAATCTAACGGATGCATGCCATGACAATTCAATAAGAATGCTCACCATCGTC
Source organism: Budorcas taxicolor (assembly GCF_023091745.1). Classification (NCBI taxonomy): domain Eukaryota; kingdom Metazoa; phylum Chordata; class Mammalia; order Artiodactyla; family Bovidae; genus Budorcas; species Budorcas taxicolor. Next base: position 62,006,547 of record NC_068923.1, on the reverse strand, counting down.
ACATAACTGCTTAACCAAGCGTATTAGGCAGAGTTTTGGCTCATGTTTTAAAAATCATTTGTTTTTGGCTGTGCTGGGTCTTCACTGCTATGCACGGGTTTTCTTTTTAGTTGAGGAGAGCCAGGGCTACTCTTCATTGCGATTTTCTTCATTTTTTTAAGAGTACAAAACCAGATACAAGATTAAAACAATTGCCATGAAGGATATTGAGAGCTAATACTGGTTTTATATATAAGAAAGCAAAAGTCGCTCAGTCCTGTCTGACTCTTTGGGACCCCAAGGATTATACAGTCCATGGAATTCTCCAGGCCAGAATACGGAGTCAGACACGACTGAGCAACTTCACTTTCCCTTTTCCCTTTCATGCATTGGAGAAGGAAATGGCAACTCACTCCAGTGTTGCCTGGAGAATCCCAGGGACAGGGGAGCCTGGTGGGCTGCCGTCTATGGGGTCGCACAGAGTCGGACACGACTGAAGCGACTTAGCAGCAGCAGCAGCAGCAGCCTTTCCCTTCTCCAAGGGATCTTCCCAACCCAGAGATCAAACCCAGGTCACCCGCACTGCAGGCAGATTCTTTACCAGATGAGCCACAAGGGAAGTCCTTTGTGTACACACACGCACACATACACACACACACACACACACACACACACATACACACATTTTAAAATATTAATTTATATTATATGTAGTTCTGTGTTAACTTCACTTTCTGTGTTAAATATAATTTTTCATAATATGAAATTTAACAAATGTCATATATAACTCATAATAATGTGTATATATATATATAAATGTGTATGCATATATACAAATGTATATGCTGCTGCTGCTGCTAAGTCGCTTCAGTCGTGTCCGACTCTGTGCGACCCCATAGACGGCAGCCCACCAGGCTCCCCTGTCCCTGGGATTCTCCAGGCAAGACCACTGGAGTGGGTTGCCATTTCCTTCTCCAATGCATGAAAGTGAAAAGTCAAAGTGAAGTCGCTCAGTCGTGTCCGACTGTTAGCGACCCCATGGACTGCAGACCACCAGGCTCTTCCATCCATGGGATTTTCCAGGCAAGAGTGCTGGAGTGGGGTGCCCTTGCCTTCTATATATATATATACATACAAAAAATAGCCAGTGATGGGAACATAAATTTAACGGTTCTTGCTTACAACATTATTATTAACATAGCAACAACAAGTTACTGGTAAGTAGCTTGAAAACCTCTACTTGTTCATCCCTAAGGCACCAAAGGAAGCAGCTTAAAAACTCTCACCATTAGATACTAACAGTTCAATAAATAACCTGCCAGGTAAGGCACAAATATCATGAGATATCAGCAAATGCATACAGGCAATAAAGAGAATTAAAAGTAAGTTCAGAGTGTCTGCTGCTCTGTATGTAAGTTCCAAGAGGCCAGGGATCTTTGTTTAGAATGTATTTTTAAAGGCTCATTTAAGTTAATAAACAGTACTGATGGATATCTTTCACACTGTGTAATGAAGAACACAGTGTGTTAGTTGCTCAGTTGGGTCTGACACTTCGCAACCCCATGGACTGAGGCCCCTCTGTCCATGGAATTCTATAAACAAGAATATTGGAGTGAGTAGCCATTCCAATCTCCAAGGGGATCTTCCTCACCCAGGGATTGAACACAGTCTCCTGCATTGTAGGCAAATTCTTTACAACCACCAGAAAAGCCCAAAGAACACACTAATGATGTGACATCTGGTTTATATACCACCCTGTGTGCTGTGCTTAATCGTTCAGTTGGGTCCAACTCTTTGCCACTCCATGAGCTGTACCCCACCAGGCTCCTCTGGAGTGGGTTGCCATGCCCTCCTCCAGGGGATCTTCCCAACCCAGGTACTGAACCCAAGTCTACCCACACTGCAGGTGGATTCTTTACTGTCTGAGCCACCAGGGAAGCCCAAGAATACAGGAGTGGGTATCCTATCCCTTCTCCATGATATCTCTTCCCAGACTGTCCTCTTCTTCCTGAACCAGGAATCGAACTGGGATCTCCTGCATCAAAGGCAGATTCTTTACCAGCTGAGTACTACTGGGGAAGCCCATTTTACCCTAGTTATTGCTAAATGCTTAAGGTAAGCAACTCAGCATCATTTTCTCTTCTAATGAAAACAAAAAAACTTTACAGACACAGGATGGAATCATTCATCTTTTTTTTCTTTTTAAGTACATTGAAATTTTCCAAAGAAAACTGGTCCTGTTTTAAACAGAAAATATTTTAAAACTGGAAAGCAACTTATTATAGTAGAATACGTTAAATCACTTTTTTATGACTCCTAGGATGACAAAAGCTCTATGTATGTAGGGAAAAAAAAGTACACACAGAATTCCTTCATAATTTGTAAGACTTTCTTTTAAAATAAACAATTATTTCAGGACAGTCTTCCCATGCTTACCCCAAATTTAGCTAGGCTCTATCTGGAATTTTACTATGATAACTTCTTAAGTACAGCTGACAAGAAGAAATTCAAGAATTTTCTCTATGTTCTTTCAATGATACTAGTTTTTTAAAAAGAAATGTAAGGAAGTTCTTTGTTCAAAGTAAGTTTAATGGAAACTGTATACTTTATACTTGCCTCTTCACAGATGTACAGTGTACATTAGCTACTACAGCTCTGAAAAATCCTGGGAGTTATACAGCGGGGAAGTCTGTTCTATTTGGACTGGAATTTCCCAATCGCATTTGGCTTTAAGTCACCTACTGCCATTTACCAACAACACTAATGTTCTGCCGGGCCCGGTGCCGGATGCTGCTCTGTACAGTAATTGTCTTCCTGTCTTACACATATGTAAAATTTCTAAAATATTACATAAAATAATACATGATGTTTTAAAACAAAATAAGTATCCCTTCATTAATTGGCAAGAAAACTGAGATGTTTTGATATGAAGTAGACCATTTTGAAGGGTTTTGTATTTTTTTCCAGCCTGTTTATAAACATTAAAAGAAGATCATGTTCTATTATCATTAAAGATTTAGATTCAGTATTTCAACCGAATGTGTAATGGTAGAGATCACAGTCATGCTGGAAGGCCAAGGGAAAAAAATGCATGAGATAAACATCAATGCACATTACAGTCTCTGACATCCAAATCATATATGCATAAGCATGTATGGATATAAGCCCAGTGTATCTCTGAGCTTAACAGTTTACACAGATATAACTGCATAAAGGATTTTTTTAATAACTTAAAATTTATCTGATTAAAATTAGGAACAGAAATATGGCAAAGAGTTAGGGAGCTACAGTATGTGGACAAAGATTAGAGAATGACCCAGAATTGTACTGAGGGACTCTACAGTAGCATCAGTGGTTCTCAATTGCTTGAAAATACTGGACAGAATAGATCTAACCCACATGCAAACCCCACTCCCAGCTCAGTCTCTGCTTCCAGATTCATCTCTACTCGTAATAAAAGATAGAACTAATGTCTGAACCATTGTCAGGAAACATGTGTCTTAGTACTAAGTACGTGACTGCATCCTTTCCTATAAAGCTTGATAGAATCTGGTTTGTGTTTCTGGGTAATATAGAAGAGAAACGACCTATATGGAGGGCAGACTCCCTACATCACCCTTGCAAATCAAAGGCTCTAGCTTCTTGGGCTCTTGGATTTTGTTCTACTGTTACTGGTTTCCCCTTACCCCCAAAGATGAAAACAAAAGATTAAAAATAAATTTAAAAATAGAAATAGCTGGGTAGATGCCAAAGTAAATGTGAAACAGGGAATTAATTTGAAGTTAATTTTAAACTCAAAGCCAGCATAGGAGTGAGGTCACAGTGAGGGCCAAGCGTGAGAGGACCAGCACGTATTCAGGTTACTCTTGGACCCCAGAGCGCCTCCTTCACCATTCACCAATCGAGAAAGAATGGTGATGTGATGCATATGAGTGGGGCTGCAGGATTAATAAGGGCAGAAACAGGCTCACTCATTAAATACTTTATACAGCTAGTCTATTCAGTATTCACATTCAAGTTCAACATAAACTTAAGAATCTATCTAAACACACACACACACATACACATACATCTTTGGAAAAGATTTTCACCACCTGCACCCCAACTAGTAATTTCTTTTCTCTGTCAATCTTGTTGTAGACACCTGTCACAACAAGAGTAAAGGAAAAAATATATATATATTTATATAATTCCAGATTCGGGTGTTTTACAAATAATTCCTTCAAAATCTAATCAAATTTTGAAAGAAAACAAAATTCAGAACTAGACTTTTTAGGCTGACAATTGTGAACGTTAATGTATATCATAACCTAAATTTTTCGTTAATACAAAAGATTTCCTACATTGTTACCATGAGCTGGGCACTATGCCAGGAATGTATTATCTCCTTTGATTTTTATTTTCAACAATTCTTTAAGTAAGATACTATTATTGTTCACATTTTACAGCCGAAGTAACTAAGACTTAGAAAAGTTAGATCAACTTGCTGAGTGAGGTCAGAGGCTTAGGACATAGAAGAGTTAAGTCTGAAGGAATCTAAAACCAAAATTGGTTTACCATTGCATTTCTCACAAATCCTCTAACATTTTTATGAACCATAATTAAGCAAGGCATTCACAGACATAAAACTGTTGAAACTACCTGATAACATTTTACAAAGATTACCATCAAATGCACTTAATGTACTTGATTGGTTCTATCCTTGTGGCAAGCAAATATACAATCTTCTCAACATTCTCATGGACTACAGTGTTATCCTAACTTTTGAATTGTCCTCCTAATACCCAGCACATGACTAAAGCTACCAAATTATTCAAGTCTCTACCTGGATTCACTTCTACAAAGGTCTTCACAATTTTCCTGGGCGAAAGTTGAGTCTTTTCCACTATCATCTGTGGCAGTGTATGCATGTCTCCATTTGAAGTACTTGCCACAACACAGTGTAATTATTTGTTTACGGTTTAGGCTACCTCAGTAAGGGCTTCCCTGGTGGCTCAGATGGTAAAGAATCTGCCTGCAATGCGGAAGACCTGGATTTGATCTCTGGGTTGGGAAGATCCCCTGGAGAAGGGCATGGCTACCCACTCCAGTATTCTTGCCTGGGGAATCTCCATGGACAGAGGAGCCTGGTGGGCTACAGTTCTTGGGGTCATAAAGAGTCAGACACGACTGAGCGACTAAGCACATACACATCTCAGGAGGCTATAAAGTCCCCCAGACGAGAAAATACCATTATTAATATTATCAATGTCAATTAAAGTATTAATAGACCCATTCATGCATTGTTGTTCAGTTGCTAAGTCGTGTCTGACCCTTTCAGACCCCATAAACACCAGGCTTCCCTGTCCTTCACTATCTCCCAGAGTTTGCTCAAACTCATGTCCTTGAAGTCAGTGACTATGTTAATAAAAACTGATAAAAATTAATTCACATATTTATATATTATACATTATCAACGATTGGCAGAGGCTATAACACACTCTCATTATTAACAATGAAAGTATTATTGTATCAGCACACTCTGATAATGACCATTAGAGGGAAATAGCGTAGCACGTTAAGTCAAGGGACATACAAGGGTTTTAAAAGTTCAGTGATACTAACATGGCCCTCCCCACTAGGCTAGCCTACCAAACAGAATAAACACTCACCAAAGTCCTTATTGGATAGATGGGAATTAGCACACTTAGAAAGTTCTACCTAGTGTTTATCTCTTCGAGGAAGGCCTGACTCTCTGGACATTAGTCTCACAAGAATAAAAGCTAGGATAATGTTTTTATAGTGGTCTTGTTAACACACTGTTGTTGTTTAGTCACTGAGTCATGTCAGACTCTTGGAGACCTCACGGACTGTAGCCTGCCAGGCTCCTCTGTCCATGGAATTTCCCAGACAAGAATACTGCTGTGGGTTGTCTTTCCCTTCTCCAGGGGATCTTCCCAATCCAGGCATTAAACCCATGTCTCCTGTATTAGCAGGCGGATTCTTTACCACTGAGCCCAACTGGGATGCCCCATCATTAACACAACTAGTAACAAACAAAATCAAAACACATAGGGACTCAAAGTACTAATTTTGACATTATTTAAGGCTTAACAAAGAATCAGATATCATTGTTCTGGATCTATGGTCACAGAGCAATAAATGCATAAGTATTAAGAAGCAAGAACTATTTAATTTATTTATTTTTTTGAAACTGTGAATCACACAACTATGTTGGGTTGATTTGAGTTCTATACATATATATGTCTACATAAATTTACATACTGAAAATATTTGTGGACTGAATTACTTAATTAGAGGAAAGGTCATTAAAAATTAAGTACATTCTATATAGTAATATGGAGAAGGCAATGGCACCCCACTCCAGTAGTCTTGCCTGGAAAATCCCCTGGATGGAGGAGCCTGGTAGGCTGCAGTCCATGGGGTCGCTAGGAGTCGGACACGACTGAGTGACTTCACTTTCACTTTTCACTTTCATGCATTGGAGAAGGAAATGGCAACCCCCTCCAGTGTTCTTGCCTGGAGAATCCCAGGGACGGGGGAGCCTGGTGGGCTGCCGTCTATGGGGTCGCACACAGTCGGACACGACTGAAGCGACTTAGCAGCAGCAGCAGCAGCATATAGTAATAAACCTGCAATAATGCCTGTAATCAGTAAAATGAATTTTAGAAGTTCATATATCTGCATGATTATTTGTCCTATATGTGAATATCATATGGTACTTAATGTATTTATGATATATTAATATACTAATGTTTACAACTACATGCATTTATACATATATATTTTATTCAAAAATTTTTACCACGTATCTTCTAATATTCCAAAATCTAAAAGTCTCTATTAATAGCATAGTGTATAAAAATAGACACACGTTTGTCTTTTAAAGGAATAAGCTGGAATATAAAAGAATACAGTAAAATCTCAAACATCTGGATCAGACTCCTAGCAACTTAAAGCATCTGGAATGACATAAAACCAGAAGTTCAATTTAAAAATGTGAGGATGCACACACGTGTACGCACACACACATTCGCAGGAATACTCACAACATCATTATTTGAATTGGCAAAACTGGAACCAGCTCGTGTACATCAACAGAACAGGTTCAAAAATTCCAAATACAGTGGAATGTATGGTCATACAATAGGATATTATACTGCAATAAAAACAAACTACATACAACAACATGGATGAATTTCACTAATGGGAATGTTGAGCATGAGAAGTCAGACATAAAAAGATGCATACTTTTAATGCATTATGAATGCTGGGCGTTAATGCATGCAATGTCTCAAAATACACAAAATCAATCTAAAGTGTGAGCAGTCAGGAGAGTGATGAACTTCTGGTGAAGGGAAAAGAACAGGACAGGAGGGGACCTGGAGGGCATCAGCAGTGTCTCTTTGTTGACATGAGAGACCATTATACAGGTGTATTTTATTTTGTAATAGCTCACTGAAGAACAGATTTTAGATTTATGCATTTTCCAGATAATAAGTTTTTGCGTATGTGCGTGCATATGTGTGTGTGTGTGTGTGTGTGTGTGTGTGTGTGTGTGTGTGTGATTTTTCAGAGAGTCAGAAGTTGCTCTGCCAGGACCAGAGGACACTTAATGTAAGGAGAGGACTCCTTTCAGGTGCTGTTCTCTGAGGGCAAATCAAGCCATCCAACGGAGTAGAATGTTGTCGTTGGCTACTCTGGCCGAGCCAGGATGTGCCAAGCTGGTAGCAAGATGGTATTCGTAGAAGAAAGAAGAAAAGAGAAATGAAGGGAGAAGAAAATAAGAGTTCTGGACAAGAGATTTGAAAGAGCAAACGGATTAAATAGAGGTCAGAGACCACAACAGGAGCAAACAGCAACAGACGGCCCACATACAAGCAAACAGGAGAGCAATCTCTGTTTTGGACTCTGGTGGGGGTGTGGGGTCAGAAAGGGGCAAAACAAAGACACGTCTGCAGGCTCAGTGTATCACTAGGACGTGGCAGCTGCATGAGACCACAGAGACAGGCTGAGTAAAGGTGGGAGAGTGCGGTACTTGCTGATTATCTGTTTTCTACCAGCCATCCATTTCGCGGCTCACACAATTTTCTCACTTAGCCCTCACTGAAACGGTGACGAATCTATTTGCCCTATTTTAACAAATAGAAAAACTGCAATTGAAAAGGGGTTAAAGGAACCCGCTTACCTGAGAAGACTGGATGGAAGAAATGAAAAACAGTCAATCAAACAATACTGTGGCTTTTTCAGAGAATCCACACATCGAAATTGAGTATTTTTATAAGGCAGAACAATGCTCTGTTGAAATCAAGTGTGGCAGATTCTACCCTGACCTAAGGTAATTGCTCTCCTTAATATGTAATAAGGTATTCCATCTCACACATTGAAGAATGATGTGTGTTGCTCATCTTGCACCAAAAGTTAATAGGTAAAAATTCTATTCAGTTTTAAACCTTCCACATGGTTAATATTTTCTTAAGACTTTGGCTTCTATCATCACGTGGCTTCCAAAAAAATGAACAAGCAGGATACAAATGTTAACAGAAAAACTCAAAAGTAGTGTGTGTTAATGTATTTCATGGGACATTTACTATTTGTTTTTTAGGCACAAGCAGACATAATAGGTGGCTCAGAGGTTAAAGCGTCTGCCTGGAATGAGGGAGAACCAGGTTCGATCCCTGGGTTGGGAAGATCCCCTGGAGAAGGAAGTGGCAACCCACTCCAGTACTCTTGCCTGGAAAATCCCATGGAAGGAGGAGCCTGGTAGGCTACAGTCCATGGGGTCGCAGAGTCAGACACGACAGAGCGACTTCACTTTCACTTTCAGACATAATATAATCACATTTTATCCAATGGAAATCACTCCAGGTTTGTGTGACATGATAATTTACCACTATTTCCCCAAGAGAACCACGAAGTCCAAGATTATAGTCACCTAAAGGAGCTTAAGAACCTTGAGTTTAAGCAGAATAAGAACTAGGTGGCTGGCCCCACTTCTTACGCTTCCTGGACACCAAAGCACAAATATTCTAGACATTCACCTGTTGCCTCCAGGAAACAACTAGAGGTATAGATGAGACAAACTGTGAAAGGAGCGGCCCAATGCCTAGAGAACAGTGGCCCCATGCTGTTTTATTTAAAATTAACTGCTTCCATGATTCTTTCGAGGCTGCCCAGGTAGCTCAGAGTTAAGAATCAGCCTGTAATGCAGAAGACACAGGAGATGATCCCTAGGTCCGGAAGATCCCCTGGAGAAGAAAATGGCAACTCGCTGTAGCATTCTTGCCTGGGAAAGGCCATGGACAGAGGAGCCTAGCAGAGTCCACAGTCCCCCAGGTTGCAAAGGGCCAGACACAACCGAGCAACCGAGCTCACAGCACACATTTCTTTTTTTTTTTTTTTAAATTTTAAAATCTTTAATTCTTACTTGTGTTCCCAAACATGAATTTCTTTTGAGCTTTTGGTGACATGACATTTCACAGTGGCAGTTTCACCCAGTCGTTTCAGAATCAGATGACTGCAGAGGTCACCTAAACCAACAGTACTGGGATCTAGTAAGATTATCTTCACACCTGCAAATGACGACTTGGTTATTTAGGCTACAAATCAGGTTTGACTCAGAAACTAAAATGCTATTACCAAAATGACTTCATGAAAAATTTAATAGATCATGTGACATTCAGTCCTTTTAATTTTGTTAAAATATTAAGAATGCCCTGTTTTAAGGTTGAAATAGAACAAATCACATTAAAAGTGAGTCATGATAGAATTCTCTGAGAAAATTGTAGCCTGCTAAGTAGAGGCTGCCATATTCTGGAGGGAAAAAAGAAAAGAAAAAAAACAGGTTGTAGCTTCCCAAATATCCTGCCCTGGTTTATGAAAATAAAAATGGAATTCTCCTTCACAAAGTATCATCAGTATGGTCCAAACGAGCTAAAAGAGTAGGTGAACTCTGGAATGTAAGGCCTATAGTCCACAGTAGGAATGCTGAAAAAAAAATACATGAAATACTCTGATAATACTAACAAATTAAAAGATACCATCACTCAAGAATACTTACTGATGACCAGGAATACTGCTTGAAAGAGAACCGTTTTAGTCTGATTCAGTAACTTAGAATACAGTTAGTCTTGTCAAAATGTCCTATAACTTATCCCCTTGTGCATCCTAAACTCTCATGAGGAAACTCCAAATGTTTACCCAAACAAGCTGTTACCTGAATGTTTTTCCCAGCATCCATGGTCAAGTGTAAGTGCAGGCATCAATGTCCATCTAGCACTGAACCTTATTTTTTTTGTGCAACCAAGACAAAATTGACCATATGCTATGATGACTGATGCTTATACTCAGGAATAAATTAACATCACATATATTCACCCAACATGTATTTTTGTGGGCATTGAGTCAGGTGCTGAGAATTAACTGGGAGGGAGGCAGACAGGAAGCCTGTCCTCAGTAAGCTTCCAGTCTAGTCACAGGAAAGAAAACCAGCCAGGTGCCTGATCCAGAACTGATATCAAAAGAAAGAGTTCTAGGGGTAAAACTGTGTGCAAACTAAAAGATCAGAAGCTGTTCAAGCACAAGAAGAGGGTGAAGGGAGTCAGGCAGGAGAAAGAGCAAGTGTAAAAGGCCATCCTGTCTTAAGAGGGAATGTGACTTCTTAATGGAACTGAAGGAGGCTTTGAGGTGTTAGTCATTTCAGTGGCGTTTTCGTTAAAATTTCCAATTCTGTAAAATAAAGGATAATGCATAAATGCTGTGGGAAATTTCTATTTTTCTGGAAGGAGTACACAGTTCATTTATCTTCCATGTTCACAAAACTTTAGATAAGCTCTTCCGTCCAAAGTGTTTACTACTGGAACATGGATAAAGCTTCTATATGTTATAGAAAAAGCGTTACTGTGATCAAAATAGCTTAATATCAACAATATTGTCTCTGATTTCAGGGCAATTTTTTACCATCTGATAAGATAGTGCTAACCATCCTAAAGTTTTCTTATCATAAGCAATTAGGTATAATCCTGGAAACAGGGTCACCATGTTCTGGATTCATTTATATTATATTATATTATTATTATATTCATTCATTTATATTCATATATATTAATCTTTTAATGGTTAGTGCATATAATTTATTGAAAACTGATATCTTCACAAAAGCTTGATATTCTGGCTATAAAGCCAAAGTTGACACATTTAATTCTCAATAAAGTTCCTGTTTACTCTTCCATGAATGCAGAATATTAATGGTTTAAAAAACCATCCTGGTTCATCAGACTGGAACATAAAGTACCACAACAAGAGCTGAATATCATGGATGCATTCTGCCTATGGACAAGGACATTTCATACTAAAATTTCTAATCAATTAATTCATATATAGTTTAAATTTATTGAGCACATAGTATATTTTAAAGAATGCTGCTAATGACCAAAAGGGGAAGGAATTTTAAGAGAAAATGATTGCTTTCTAAGAAACAAGCTTCCTGTATCAAAGAAAGTTCACAGTAAGCATCTCAATAAAAATACAGGATGACATAGGATTATGCACCAAAATCAGCAGAGCAAACAATAAACTCCTTTGGAGACAAGCGGTTAATTCCTAAATGTTCACTAATGTTTTTATGAATGTTATTATTATCTCCACTATTAATTTCACTCATAGTAAAAGAATGTAATGTGGTCAAGAGCAGTAGAAACATTTAAGGTAGATCAGAGAGAAGATGATCCCTCAGAAGAAATAAGAAATGCACAATTCTAGGGACGAGAAAACAGAACTGCAGCAAATAAGATGTAAAAGAAACAAAGGGTTACTCTCCAATACAAGCGCGGCAAGGGAAGAGTCTGCATCACTAAAACATGTGGTTACAAAGGTTTGTAAGATAGAATCTCGCATCCCAGTTGATGAGGCTAGAGCACTTGTAGAAAACAGGAACCCACTTGAAGTTTCCAAATAGAAGAGATTAAGAAAACCAAACCAGACATTATGTAAAGTGTCCATTGAAGAAAAGTGAAAAATGAAGACTGTCACATATGTGAAAGAAAGTCAAATGTATTTCAACTCTGATCATGAAAGAATTTTTTTAAAAAAAACTCAGAAATATCTTACCAGTAGAGATGAAACGGTGAGGTTATTGACATACATTTGTGAAACATTAATGATACTGGATTACCTTGGCATTTCTGTGTTACTCTGTATTTCTACAGCTCAAATTGAGAGTTATTACTATCAATACAATATTTTATGTATCTGCTCCAAAATTTAAATTCCTGCCTGGACAGTGTTTCCCTTTGGTCATTCGTATTGATAGTCTCATGATCAACTATATGAGCCATAAACGAGTAGGTACTACTTAGTTTATTTCTTGAGTGGACTTACTGATGTTATTTAAATTTAGTGAATACGCTTCTGAAGCTTATTGAAATGGTACAAATATCAATCAGCTCACTAACCTAGCTGCTGCTGCAGCTGCTGCTGCTAAGTCGCTTCAGTCGTGTCCGTCTCTGTGCAACCCCATAGACGGCAGCCCACCAAGCTCCTCTGTCCCTGGGGTTCTCCAGGCAAGAACACTGGAGTGGGTTGCCATTTCCTTCTCCAATGCACAAAAGTGAAAAGTGAAAGTGAAGTCGCTCAGTCATGTCCGACTCGTAGCGACCCCATGGACTGCAGCCTACCAGGCTCCTCTGCCCATGGGGTTTTCCAGGCAAGAGTACTACCTGACACCTTGTTTCTGAACTGCAGGTCCATGTTCAGTATTTTCTTTTAGCCTTGTTTCTCCTGAATCCATTCTAACTCTTAAGTTCTGGGACCTACAGCCTTTTAAAAAGTTTTCCAAAGTAACTTAAAAGCAAGCCTTCCAAAATTATCCCAGATCTTCATAGTTCCACTGGGAACTCACTCAGAACCTGGTCAGAAACTCCATAACGATCCAACTAGTATATTCTGACCCACAGAATTCAGTAGTTAAAATAATGAGCAAGAAGACACAATTACTGAAACATACCATTATACACAACACATCTTGAAATAAAGATTTCAAACCAGATCAATATAGAGAGAAGACTTAACAGACCTCAGGTGTAAGTACTAAAGATCCATCTAAAGTTTCGTTTTACAGCACTACTTCCTGGTTACCACTCGTGTCCCAGCTGTTCTACATCCAGATGGAATCTGTTTTTAAAGTAGGAACACTCCAAAATCAGGTTACATTTAGACAGAGAACAGCCTTCTTTGTGCCCATTAGATTAATTCCTCCAACACCAGAGCAGCAACCTGAAGCATGAACAAGCGGAGTGATACAAGGTTACCTGAGAATCTATGTTAAGGCCAGGAAGGTGCCCCTAGGCACACCACACTGGATTTTTAGCCAGAAAATTTCACACTGTTCTCAGATTTGAAATAATAGGCCTTACAAAATGTTGTAGGCAGAGATCTCCTTGCACTTCCAAAAACAACCCCTGACATACTGCCTCATTATTCGGATGCTGAAAGGGATAAAGAGAGAAACGTACACATGTAAATACACACAGTTGCACGCACACTCAAACGATTACAGAAGCATATAAACCATAAAGAAGAATGGTTCTAGCCAGGCTTTTTATCCTCTTTGACTTTACCTATATTGCCTTTATTCCTGTAAAACATGTATAACGTGTCTGTCCTACAGTTATTTTTTAAAGGGAATGAAAAGAAACGTGGATACAAATTAAATGCATAAACCAAGAGACTGTAAAGGGCGATGAGTGTAACTGTCGCCCTACATCCCACTCTCCCCTGCTGGGCTATAGGCTCCTCGTGGACAACACACACTGACATCAAGATACCCTTCTTTTTCTGACTTGCTTCACTCTGTATGGGCTTCCCTGGGGGCTCAGCTGGTAAAGAATCCACCTGCAATGCGGGAGACCTGGGTTTGATCCCTGGGTTGGGAAGATCCAGGAGAAGGGAACAGCAACCCATGCCAGTATCCTGGCCTGGAGAGGTCCATGGACTATAGTCCATGGAGTCCGCATAAGAGTCAGACACAGCTGAGCGACTTTCACCTTGACTCACCCTGTATGACAGTTTTGAGTCCATCCTTGTCTCTACAAATGACCCTATTCTGTTGTTTTTTTAATGGCTGAGTAAATATTACCATATATATGTGGAATCTAGAAATATGGTACTGATGAACTTACTTGCAGGACAGGAACAGAGCCACAGATGGAGAGAATGATCATTAACATGGGGCAGGGGGAAGGAGAGGGTGGAATAAATTGGGAGAGTAGCACTGACATATATATACACTATCATGTGTAAAACAGCTAGTGCGAAGCTGCTCTATAGTGCAGGGAGCTCAGCTCAGTGCTCTGTGGTGACCTGGAGGGCTGGGATGGGGGTGCAGGGAGGTCTGAAAGGGAGGATATATATACATATATATAAATGTGTGTGTGTTCCAACAATACCCAGTTGTGGATGTAACTGGTGATAGAAGCAAGGTCCGATGCTGTAATGCTGTAAAGAGCAACATTGCATAGGAACCTGGAATGTTAGATCCATGAATCAAGGCAAATTGGAAGTGGTCAAACAGGAGATGGCAAGAGTGAACGTCAACATTCTAAGAATCAGCGAACTAAAATGGACTGGAATGGGTGAATTTAACTCAGATGACCATTATACCTACTACTGTCGGCAGGAATCCCTTAGAAGAAATGGAGTAGCCAACATGGTCAACAAAAGAGTCCAAAATGCAGTACTTGGATGCAATCTCAAAAATGACAGAATGATCTCTGTTTGTTTCCAAGGCAAATCATTCAATATCACAGTAATCCAAGCCTATGCCCCAACCAGTGACACTGAAGAAGCTGAAGTTGAACGGTTCTATTTGAAGACCTACAAGATCTTTTAGAACTAACACCCAAAAAAGATGTCCTTTTCATTATAAGGGACTGGAATGCAAAAGTAGGAAGTCAAGAAACATCTGGAGTAACAGGCAAATTTGGCCTTGGAATATGGAATGAAGCAGGGCAAAAGCTAATAGAGTTTTGCCAAGAGAACACACTGGTCATAGCAAACACCCTCTTACAACAACACAAGAGGTGACTCTACACATGGACATCATCAGATGGTCAACACCGAAATCAGATTGACTATATTCTTTGCAGCCAAAGATGGAGAAGCTCTATACAGTCAACAAAAACAAGACCGGGAGCTAACTTTGGCTCAGATCATGAACTCCTTATTGCCTAATTCAGACTTAAACTGAAGAAAGTAGGGAAAACCACTAGACCATTCAGGTATGACCTAAATCAAATCCCTTGTGATTATACAGTGGAAGTGAGAAATAGATTTAAGGGACTAGATCTGATAGATAGAGTGCCTGATGAACTATGGACAGAGGCTCATGACCTTGTATAGGAGACAGGGGTAAAGACCATCCCCATGGAAAAGAAATGCAAAAAAGCAAAATGGCTGTCTGAGGAGGCCTTACAAATAGCTGTGAAAAGAAGAGAAGTGAAAAGCAAAGGAGAAAAGGAGAGTTATAAACATCTGAATGCAGAGTTCCAAAGAATAGCAAGGAGAGATAAGAAAGCCTTCCTCAGCGATCGATGCAAAGAAATAGAGGAAAACAACAGAATGGGAAAGACTAGAGATCTCTTCAAGAAAATTAGAGATAGCAAGGGAACATTTCATGCAAAGATGGGCTCGATAAAGGACAGAAATTGTATGGACATAACAGAAGCAGAAGATATTAAGAAGAGGTGCCAAGAATATGCAGAATAACTGTACAAAAAGTATCTTCACAACCTGTATAATCACAATGGTGTGATCACTCATCTAGAGCCAGACATCCTGGAATGTGAAGTCAAGTGGGCCTTAGAAAGCATCACTATGAACAAAGCTAGTGGAGGTGATGGAATTCTAGTTGAGCTATTTCAAATTCTAGAAGAAGATGCTGTGAAAGTGCTGCACTCAATATGCCAGCAAATTTCGAAAGCTCAGCAGTGGCCACAGGACTGAAAAAGGTCAGTTTTCATTCCAATCCCAAAGAAAGGTAATACCAAAGAATGCTCAAACTACCGCACAATTGCACTCATCTCACACGCTAGTAAAATAATGCTCAACATTCTCCAAGCCAGGCTTCAGCAATATGTGAACCGTGAACATCCAGATGTACAAGCTGGTTTTAGAAAAGGCAGAGGAACCAGAGGTCAAATTGCCAACATCCACTGGATCATCGGAAAAGGAAAAGAGTTCCAGAAAAACATCTATTTCTGCTTATTGACTATGCCAAAGCCTTTGACTGTGTGGATCAAAATAAACTGTGGAAACTTCTGAAAGAGATGGGAATACCAGATAACCTGACCTGCCTCTTGAGAAACCTATATGAAGGTCAGGAAGCAACAGTCAGAACTGGACATGGAACAACAGACTGGTTCCAAATAGGAAAGGGAGTATGTCAAGGCTGTATATTGTCACCTTGTTTATTTAACTTATATGCAGAGTACATCATGAGAAATGCTGGGCTGGATTACACACAAGCTGGAATCAAGATTGCCGGGAGAAATATCAGTAACCTCAGATACGCAGACGATACCACCCTTATGGCAGGAAGTGAAGAAGAACTAAAGAGCCTCTTGATGAAAGTGAAAGAGAAGAGTGAAAAAGTTGGCTTAAAGATCAACATTCAGAAAATGAAGACCATGGCATGTGGTCCCATCACTTCATGGGAAATAGATGGCGAAACAGTGGAAACAGTGTCAGACTTTATTTTTTTGTGCTCCAAAATCACTGCAGATGGTGATTGTAGTCATGAAAGTAAAAGACACTTACTCCTTGGAAGGAAAGTTATGAACAACATAGACAGCATATTCAAAAGCAGAGACATTACTTTGCCAACAAAGGCAAAGGCTAGTCAAGGCTATGGTTTTTCCAGTAGCCATGTATGGATGTGAGAGTTGGACTGTGAAGAAAGCTGAGTGCCAAAGAACTGATGCTTTTGAACTGTGGTGTTGGAGAAGACTCTTGAGAGTCCCTTGGACTGCAAGAAGATCCAACCAGTCTATTCTAAAGGAGATCAGTCCTGGGTGTTCTTTGGAAGGACTGATACTGAAGCTGAAACTCCAATACTTTGGCCACCTGATGCGAGGAGTTGACTCATTGGAAAAGACTGATGCTGGGAGGGATTGGGGGCAGGAGGAGAAGGGGATGACAGAGGATGAGATGGCTGGATGGCATCACCGACTCGACGGACATGAGTTTGGGTGAAGTCCGGGAGTTGGTGATGGACAGGGAGGCCTGGCGTGCTGCAATTCATGGGGTCGCAAAGAGTCAGGCATGATTGAGTGACTGAACTGAACTGAACTGAACACATACAGAAGCATACGTGGGGTTCGCAGGTAGCTCAGCAGGTAAAGAATTCACCTGCAATGCAGGAGACCCTAGTTCAATTCCTGGGTTGGGTAGACCCACTGGAGAAGGGATAGGCTACCTGCTCTAGTATTCTTGGACTTCCCTGGTGGCTCAGACAGTAAAGAATCTGCCTGCAATGCAGAAGAACTAGGTTCAATCCCTGAGTTGGGAAGACTCCCTGGAGGAGGGCATGGTAACCCACTCCAGTACTCTTCCCTAGAGAATCCCCATGGACAGAGGAGCCTGTCAGGCTACAGTCTATGGGGTCACAAAGAGTCGAACATGACTGAGTGACTAAGCACATATATATATATATATATACACATATAGCTAATTCAACTGTACAGCAGAAACTAACATAACATTGTAAAGCAACTATACTCAATAAAAATTATTTTAAAAATGCCAGTTTCTGAGCTGCACTTCATATGGCAGCAAATTTGGAAAACTCAGTAGACACAGGACTGGAAAAGGTCACTTTTCATTCCAATCCCAAAGAAAGGCAATGCCAAAGAATGTTCAAACTATCGCACAACTGCACTCATCTCACACACTAGCTCAAAATTCTCCAAGACAGGCTTCAACTGTATTTGAACAGTGAACTTCCAAATGCTCAAGCTGGATTTAGAAAAGGCAGAGGAACCAGAGATCCAATTGCCTGTATCTGTTGGATCATCGCAAAAGCAAGAGAGTTCCAGAAAAACATCTACTTCTGCTGTATTGACTGTGCCAAAGCTTTTGACTGTGTGGATCACAACCAAATGTGGAAAATTCTGAAAGAGATGGGAATACCAGATCACCTGACTGGCCTCCTGAGAAATCCCTATGCAGGTTAAGAAGCAACAGTTAGAACTGGACATGGAACAACAGACTGGTTACAAATTGGGAAAGGAGTACATCAAGGCTGAATATTGTCACCCTGCTTACTTAACTTATATGCAGAGTACAACATGAGAACTGTTGGACTGGATGAAGCACAAGCTGGAATCAAGATGGCCAGGAAAAATATCAATAACCTCAGATACGCAGATGATACCACCCTTATGGTAGAAAGTGAAGAACTAAAGAGCCTCTTGATGAAAGTGAAAGAGGAGAGCGAAAAAGTTGGCTTAAAACTCAACATTCAGAAAACTAAGGTCAAGGCACCTGATACCATCACTTCATGGCAAATAGGGAAACAGGGGAAACAGTGGCAGACTATTTGGGGGGGGGGGGGGTGTCCAAAATCACTTCAGATGATGACTGCAGCCAGGAAATTAAAAGATACTTGCTCCTTGAAAGAAAAGTTATGAGCAACCTACGCTGTCTAGCATATTAAAAAGCAGAGACATTACTCTGACAACAAAGGTCCTTCTAGTCAAAGCTATGGTTTTTCCAGTGGTCATGTATGGATGTGAGAGTTGGACTGTGAAGAAAGCTGAGCACCAAAGAATTGATGCTTTTGAACTGTGGTGTTGGAGAAGACTCTTGAGAGTCCCTTGGACTGCAAGGAGATCCAACCAGTCCATTCTAAAGGAGATCAGTCCTGAGTGTTCATTGAAAGGACTGATGCTGAAGCTGAAACTCCAGTAATTGGCTACCTCATTTGAAGAACTGACTCATTTGAAAAGACCCTGATGCTGGAAAGGATTGAAGGCGAGAGAAGAAGGGGACAACAGAGGATGAGATGCTTGGATGGCATCATCAATTCAGTGGACATGAGTCTGAGTAAACTCCAGGAGCTGGTAATGCACAGGGAGGCCTGGCATGCTGTAGTCCACGGGGTCGCAAAGAGTTGGACATGACTGAGCGACTGAACTGAACTGAATGAGAGGCAAGATGTACTTCTTGAAGAGTTAAATTCACAGTCAATATATAATTTTTTTAAAAGGAAGCAGCCAATATTTTGGGGTAGAAAAAGAGCAAATTTTACTATATTTCACTGTTTTTACTATTTTCAAAAGTCACTGCATTTTTTACTTTTAAGTCAGCATCTCTGTTAAACAGTTTGTGTGCTAGAAGTACAGGGCGTAGCAGAATGTCTGGTGCCTGTGTCAGTCACTTCATGAGGCAATCACTGCAAATTGAAAACTTTGTCTCCTTTACAAACCAGGAGCCCTTAATATCTTAAAGAAGTTAATATCCAGCACTAGTAGACTCTGTTTCTAGTGTCAGAATGCCTTAATTCCACAGTCTATCACCTGGGAATGTCTTAAGCAATAGGAAGATTGGAAAATATTATTTAAATATAATTGTATTTGCATTTCATTTAATTATCAAGTTTATAATTGCTTTCAAAGAAAAATCCTTTATAAGAGGCATTTTATAAAAATTCTTCATGATGGATTGTTAATCTTACACAGCTCCCTCTCCTAATATCCAACCATATATGCTAATTGGAAAAGGAAACAGGCTCATTACTGAGGTGATAAAACAATGCTCTCATTTTGAAAAAGGTACTTTTTTCATGATGGAGAGTGTACTTTTTTCTAAATCACTGAAGGAAATCAGACCCTCTCCCCACTTCCCTACCTTTAAGAATCTTTGCAACAGCAAAATGATGGATGAGTTCTAAGCTCTAGAAGGGACAGTCAAGCCTACAATTCAAAATTAAACCCACCCATTTGTTAGAGCTCACAGCAGCAAAGAAATCATAGTGCCAATATGAAAATACATACGAGGCCAAGTCTCTGGGAAAGACCTTGCAAATGAACTGTTGATAACAAATCAATCAAATCAAAGACTACCCACAGTATATATTCCAAAGGGTTGAAAGCAATACAATTTCACTTCATTGTCTTCATTTCTAAGGTGTTCATCAATGTGGAAGGATATAGTCTATGTTCAAATGGGGCAAAGCTCTCAGGAAGAGATAAACTGATGTACTGAAAACCAACTCTTGGAAACTTAAGGTTCAGGGAGTAATGCTCTCATTTATATCCAGTCTCCATTACACTGCAGGCATGCGTCTCAGGATCAGAGTCTGACAATGAAACTTAGTTATGTATCCAGGTACTTAAGATCAAGCTGTCCTGAGCAATTAGCTTAACTAAACTCAATGTTACTACTGCCTATCTGGGGGTGGGTTGTGGTGGGGAACAGTCTGGATTCATTTGTAGCAAGTTTTCTGTAGAACTTAAATATTTCTGAAGAAATGTGGTAAAGTGATTATCCTTCTGGAACTAGATCCACTGACACTGTCACATTAACTCACAGCTTGTTAAATATGGTGCAATCTTTCTATAACATTCTTTGTTTGAGACTAGAATTAGCATATGGGAATTGCTCTTTTCCTGTTAAACTGAAGTCATTACTAACTACTCATCTGTGACATGTACTCTTTCTTGTAACCAGGGATTTTAGCTTCACAAAATTTAGAAACTGCCACATTGTTTCTTGGCATCGCTTTCCAATGTGACATCATTTACATTTTGAAAACGCCGTTTAAGCAAAAACACTACTGGGTGCCAGGTTAAAGATGGCCCAAAAGCGGCAGCAGGGTCTCTACAGGGACCTTCAGTCTATACTTTCAGTCTATACTTTCACGTGTCTTTCATTAGAATCACACAGAATTACAACGAGCTTAACAAAAGCATTTCAAAATGGGTTATCAAATTACTGGAATACAGAAACGGCTTCCAGTTACTAAAGATCTGTACAGGATAGGGAAAAAATGGATGTGGAGAGGAAAAAGCCCATTTTCAGTTTCCTTAATTTCCAAAATCTAAGGGACAATATTTTTCAATAGGCACATAGTTATTAACAAACATTATATGCTGCTAAGTCACGTCAGTTGTGTCTGACTCTGTGCAACCCCATAGACAGCAGCCCACCAGGCTCCCCTGTCCCTGGGATTCTCCAGGCAAGAACACTGGAGTGGTTGTATATATATACACACATAATAACCATAAACACAATACAAAATACAAATACAGACATGAACCTACTGAGTCTTGTATTGCAGAACACAAAATAAATAGGGAACTGTATCAAAATGATAAAGAAGTTTGCAGAGACTCAGTATCATTCAGACCTTCAGAAAGTTTCATTTGGGAAATTCTTGAATGATTTCTAAAACGTCCTCCATTATCTGAAAATTTGCATAGCAAAAAGAGAAATCCGAGTCATCTCATCAATACAGGCTCCAAGTCCCTAGGCAGAACTTCTGAATTTTTAACTCCAAATATAATTTGACAGCGACACTTGCCAATGAAAATTTAGGATTAGTGCTCAGTAGGGCTCTCTTTTCTATCAAATCAAAAACAGTTCCAATGGTTCACTGTAATTTCCCCTAGAAACTCTAAGTGATATCTTATGTGTTACTATTAAGACAATTCTTTGGGCTTCTAACCTTAAAAAAAAAAAAAACTTTATTAATTTTAATCATTTTGTTATTTTTAAAAGACATTTTATAAATAGTAAGGTCTTATCTCTGATGTTAAAATCAGGATTACTTCTTGAGAAAATAAAAGAGAACACATACACTTCGTTTGAAAACTTAGGACACATGGTTGTAAATGATGCCTCAGAACCACTATACCATAGAATATAACCTACAGCGGCTATGAAATCATATGACTATTATTCTCCTGTGGAAAAACTGGGTGACCTCAGTAGCAACAAATCATTTCTATTCACAGAGTGTACATGACCATGTAGCACTTATCCCGTATATGGAAAAATAAAAAAGGTAAATTCTGAAATGTCCAGAGAGAATCACAAAATATTATCTGTGAGAAACCACTCCTCAGGAAAGGGTCTGATCATTCTAACCAAGTCCCCACAACCTACTGACAAGTAAGACAGTGATTAATTCTGAAGGGGAATTCTGTGAGGCTCATTGGAGAAGAGGAAGAAATGTCATAAAATTGATACGAAAAGTAAGCTATGAGAGGAAATCTCTGGCTTTCAAAAAAGTCATGTATTAAAAAAAGAAAAGTCCTGTATGAAATTTAAGTACCAGTATAAATGCAATTTAAAATAAAAATGAGGGCATGGTCATGAATGACCCAAAGAATAAGGCACAGATGGGACAATGTGAAAAAATAACCCCCAAACATTTCTTTACAACAACTTTTACAACTCAGAGTGACCTCAAATATGAAAATTCATACAACAGAAAATTCAAACATAAGAACTGATGAATTAAGGCATATATTTTTCCAAGGGAACCACACCGGCTAGTTTTTTGGAATAAACTGATTCCCTTCTTCCCTATAATACCTGACAGCTAGAATTCCAGTCTGTATATATCCTAAATATAATTCTTTATGTCAAAAGTTAAAACAAGGCCTTAGGAATACCATTTTTTAACACTTTAGTGAGTACTCCCATAGTTAATGATATATGAAAATTATAAGGATTAGAAACAGAACAATGATTATAATTACTATTATAATAATAGATAGTCACACAGCCTTTTGGCATTCACCTAAGGTGTTCTACATTTATTATTTATGTTGACTCTTTCCCTTGCCCTACAACCTGAGCCCAAGTTATATAACTCACAGCCTATAGATAGGAGGCTGTAAACTAAACATCTTAGAGACTCTAACCTGCTTTTATTCCATCAGAGCTACTCCATGGATAGGAAAACACAGCTACAACCTATGGATCTTCTAAACACAGCTGGACATCACCCTAATCTGGACAACTGCATGTCCCTGAGATGGCTGAAACCTCTTCATTTTAATTAGTGTTCGACCTAGCTGGTGAACAAATAAGCTTGAAAAGAGGCCAAGGTCTTCAGATAATTGAAAAAAGAAAAAAGAAACAGAACCAAAAAGGTTTTAAAAAAATACTGTGATGCACATTTATGACCACTGAAGTAATAAATGTTTCCTAGACTCCAGGAGTGGTGGTCCCAACAATAAGTAAAATGCATGGTGGACTCAGGCCTTCCCTGGCGGCTCAGCGGTAAAGAATCTGCTTACAAAGCAGGAGACAGAAGTGTGTTCGATCCCTGGATCAGAAAGATACCCTGAGAGAGGGCATGGCAATCCACTCCAGTATTCTTGCCTGGAAAGTCCCACCATGGACAAAGTAGCCTGGCGGGCTACAGCCCATCTGGTTGCAAAGAGTCTGAGGCAACTGTATCTGAGAACTAGTGCTCCTGGCGCTGTAACTTCAGTACTTTATTTTCATAGGGTAATTATTTAGTTTAGAATGTTGAGGACAGAACAGTACCTACTAATAATTGGTTTAGTATGTGTTGACGTTTATCGTAAGACTATCATTTTTTTTGCAACATTTTATTTTTAAAAGATGTGTTATATTAAATCACTTCACATACTTAATGGGTCAGCTTTTTTTCAACCAATCCTCTTGAGTTCCATATTGTCTTCGGAAATCAACTTACGATATCAATTTATATACTCTCCCTATGGAACTCAGTGTCAGCCTTAATCTGTGCTCAGTCATGTCCAACTCTTTGCAACCTGCTGGACTGTAGCCTGCCAGGCTCCTCTGTCCATGGGATTTCCCAGGCAAGAATACTGGAGTGGGTTGCCATTTCCTCCTCCAGGGGATCTTCCTGACTCAGGGACTGAACCCATGTCTCTTGAGTCTCCTGCAAAGGTAGCCAGATTCTTTATCACTGAGCCACCAGGGAAATGGAACTCAATAACAGAAATTAATCTGTTACAAGTTAAAAAGGAGGATCTAAGCTTCTTTTTTTCTTTTTTTCAAATTTTAAAATTAACCAAGGCTTCAATATATAAATCCTATCATCTAGAAGTTATAATGTCCCCCTCAGATTCAGTCACATATCAACTATTTTCTTTACATCAGGCATACTGGAGTCATCAAGGCAAAAAGGAAGCAAATGGATATAAATTATATGAATCAATAAAGTTCAATCTTTACTAAATATCTGTTGTAGTAGTAGGGAATTTAAGGTCTACTAAAAGCAGGTCTACTAAAAGTACTGATGTTTCATGATATGGCCTTAATAATATGGGCTTCCAGAAAAGGAAGTTAACTGAGAGGATATAAAAAGCATGACCATAAAAAGAATTAATTTAAAAATAAACTTGATAATGTAGAGAGGGATAAAACTTGATAGGGATCCCTGTTCAGCAACTGTCTCCAAATTTGTAATTTAAGAAAAAAATGAAGGTCTCAATTCCCAGAACATCAGAAACAAAATTAGAAGCCTCAGGCATGCCAGAAGGCCTTCACGTGCTTATGAAGACCATTATATTATGATCGAAATTGTGATCTGGTGCATATGACTTTCTTATGTTTACTTATTTCTTATTTTTATTGTACAGCTTTCTTCTTGTTTTAAAATTCTACCAGTTTATTGCTACCAACCGATCTCCCTCCACCCTCCTACACGCGTGCTCAGTCATGTAACCCCATGGGCTGCAGCCCGCCAGGCTCCTCTGTCCATGGACTTTTCCAGGCAAGAATACTGGAATGGGTTGCCATTTCCTTCTCCGTATCTTACTCACAGCTTTCTGATTGAGACGACAGGAGATCCTACTCCTCTGTCTATTGAAGAAGGTTTTAAGTACACATAATTCAAAATATCAGAAACAGAGGTTTAAGCAGCTCCCAGAAAACTCAGTATGAGAAAGTGTGTAACACTGAAAGGCTCATAAAACTTTTTTTTTTTTTTTTAATTCATGAAAAAACGAGAACTTCAGTTCTCATCACTGGCGACTGTCTCTCCGTGTTAATTGCACTGGCACCCAGATTACAGGTGAGTCAGAAGATTTAAACAGGAGTGAGGGTTTGAAAACCCATCCTGGAATTGGGCAGGCAGGAGGAAATAAAATGTGAGCGTTAGATCCAAAAAGGGCAAGCCGAAGAGGAAGCAGGGGAGAAGCCAAGAAGGGAGAAAGAGAGTTAGTGGAGAGAGGAAACCGAGTTGGGAAGTGGGGAGAAGGGCAGAGAGGCGGGCGATGCAGACAGGCGGAGGGACGGGAGGCCGGGCCGGGCGGGACGCGGGTACCGGGGCGGGGAGCTCGGCGCACCCGGCAGGGGGCCGAGGAAGCCAGGCGGCGAGCGCTGCAGCTTCCGCAGGACTTCCTGCGACAGCACGCCCCCAGCCCGGTGCGGAGCACGCGTGGCCGCCGCGGCCCCGGGGCGCAGGCGACAGCGAGCGCCACCGATTCACACACAAAGCTCGGGTCGGTAGCTGCAGCTTCAAAGGCAGGGGCCCCCGAAAGCAAGCCGCCTCCTTCCCAGACAACCAACAACTCTGGCGGTTTCTGAGAAGCCCTTAACAGGAAAATGGAATCCTGGTCCTGTGACTGACCTGCGGTTCGGATTTTTTAGTTCTCCTTCGAAATGAAAAGGCAATTTTACTCTTGGCTTTTAGTTCTGGGACCGTTACTAACCACCAAAACACACTGGGGCTTTAAAGTTCATTCATAAAATAGAAATTCCTTTTTTATTATTATTAATCCAACAGAGACAAATCAGCTAATATTTAGATGACAAAAGGTTTTGTTTGTTTATCTGTATGTCCCACCCAATCCAACCTTTGATTTTTCTGTGTTTTTAACAAACAGAAGCCGAGTCAGAAAGCCAGGCTGTCAAGACCCCATTTGGAGCTGGGGCAGTTACCCAGGAGTGCAAATAATTTAAGAAACACAAAGCCCAGAGGATTACCAGGACAGCACTGCAGCCCCATGTCATTCAACAACTTCCCCTTACAAGAGTTTGCTGATCACAGCCTTTTTACTGTAATGGAGCCAAGAAGAGGCAGTCACTTAGACTAATATAGACTTTTTTAACAGGAGATTACAGTCTCGCTATAGAAAAAATACAAGCTGAACATGAATTATGACGAAAGCTAGACTTAAAATGTCTTATGTATACAGGCGATGGTTTTATCTCTCCAACAATGAATAAAGGTAGATTAGAGCTTAAGAAGAAAGCCGAATGGAACGGTTTTAAGAGGACAGTCACCTCGGGTTTCTCAAATCCCTTTCTCCCCCTCGATGAGAAATACAGTAGAACTGACCAAGCCTGAGTGGTTCAGCCAGACTGCCTGGGTTCAAATCCTGATACTCAACTGCTGCTTGTTTGTGGGCTACGGAACTGATTACATTTCCCTGGGAAATGGGGATGACAGCAGTTCCTGTCTCAAGAGGAGACAAGCCACTCCAGCCCAGTGCTCCACAACTGTGAACCATTATCATCATTTGCAGGTGGGCCCTCACGGAACACTAACCTCTTAGGATGCAGCCTTTCCCAGGCCAAAGTTAGCTCACCTCTGGCCGGGAGTGGCTCTCATTTATTTTTTTAGTGATCAGTGCTCACCAGGCATCCACCACATCAGTTGTGGCTCCAGGTCGCTCATTTCTATGCAAACTGTGGCCAAAGTTTGCATGCCCTCTGCACCCTGATTTTCACAAGTGAAAACACGACGACCCATTTAATAATGTGCTCCTTCCCATCACTGAAGGGCAGCACACAGCTTTAGCAGACAGGAAACTCGCCCGGTGCACATGCTAACCAGCTGGCAAATAGACGCATCTTCAACAAAGTCTACTCCTCCTACATAGAGTCCGATAAGCTCCATTTTAAAGGAGCCAAAACATACATTTCCTTCCTCTATTTCTGTATTTAGCAGACACGAGAGCTGGACAGTCATGTCAGGGATTATGAAACTACAATAAAGAGATTTCTAAGCCATCAAGACTACCAGAACAGCAGGACTAAATTTCGCCTACTCACTTCCAACCAAAAATATGCACCCCTTCAGTTGTGGAAAAGTACAGAAGATTTAAAGCTCCCTACTCATTAACTAGAATGCACTCTTTCTAGTTAGGAAATGCTCTCTCCTGTCACTTAACTATTGTAAATTTCACACAGATAAACTCCAACTATCTCCTTCAAAAGATTTTTAAAGTTGCTGATAGACACAAGGTGACATCAGAAAACTATGTTTGAAAGATGCAATTAGCTAAGGTCTCTAGGGAGCTTGGGCATGTTTTGTTATGAAGGAAGAAATAGACATATACCAGTCCTACAAGTAATGAGCTGTCCTAGAAGTAAAGAAATTCATTACATAGATCCTCTCCTTGATTTCTCCTTCATGGTTCTGGGTCCATACAGATTTGGGAATACACAATAATAGCAAGCCTTAACAATTTCCCAGAATTGTTTAAAATAATATTTAAGTGCTTAACAGATTCACATATGAAATCAAAGGGACTTCCCAATTCTCAGATAAAAGAAAGTTTTTTAGTTAAGAAAAAAAAAAAAAAAAACTACAGAGAGAAGGCCAAAGATATAGTCTTTAAAAAAAAAAAAAAGCTTCAAAAATTGTTGCTTGGCTTTTAAGATGAAGTTAAAGTGATTAGTAAAAATGAAGCATTCAAAGAAGTCTCAGACATTCTTGTTTCAACATAAGAAACATCTCAGCTTCTATTATTCAGTTACCACTTTACTGGCCATCTCTCAAGGAGGCATGGATATGAAAAAGAGCAAAGAAGGGTCTAATATCCTCTCATTGCCATAAACCTGAGCTGCCCCAGGCTGCATTACTTACGGCTCTGCTCAGCTCCTGACAAACCCTATTCATCAATATCCTTGTTAGACCTTCCTAAAGTTTAAATCATTCTTGCTCCCTTAACATTCAAACATCAACCACTTACATGTAACTTTCACCGTGAAGCCAGTACATAAACCACAAACATCGGAACATAACATTTCGGCAGACAAATATTCAACATACAGAAGTTAAAACTATATATTTCTGACTCACGACCTTAGAGCCTAATGTTATCTCTCACATTGGGTTTTTTCCCCCTTATATACATTTTTCATTTCTTCTATCATTGTTTAATTAAATTTTTGGAGTATAGTTGCTCT
This sequence comes from Budorcas taxicolor, assembly GCF_023091745.1. Taxonomy (NCBI): domain Eukaryota; kingdom Metazoa; phylum Chordata; class Mammalia; order Artiodactyla; family Bovidae; genus Budorcas; species Budorcas taxicolor. Next base: position 61,978,368 of record NC_068923.1, on the reverse strand, counting down.
ACAATGTTGTGTTAGCTTCTACCGCACAGCAAAATGAATCAGCCATCCATAAACATATATCCCCTCCCTTTTGGATTTTCCTCCCATTTAGGACACCCCAGAGCACTAAGTGGAGTTCCCTGTGCTATACAGTAGTTCCCTTCAATTGTCTATTTTATACATAGTATCAACAGTATATATGTATCAATCCCATCTCCCAATTCCTCCCAAGGCAACCCTTTCCCCCTTGGCATCCATACATTTGTTCTCTATGTCGGTGTCTCTATTTCTGCTTTGCAAATAAGGTCATCTATACCATTTAGTCCCAGGACAGAGGAGCCTAGTGGGCTGCCGTCTATGGGGTCACACAGAGTCGGACACGACTGAAGTGACTTAGCAGCAGCAGCAGCATACCATTTTTCTAGTTAAACATATATGCGTTACAGGCACATCATTTATCACTTTGCATCTTTGACTATTTCACAGCACTTCAACTGCAATGTCAATAAAGCACAACAAGGTGGTCTGCTTTTTCATTTTGCTATAGTTTGCAAAATGTACATGGGCCTCCCTTCATCTCATTTTCACTGACGCCGTCACACTTGGTTCGAGGACATTAATCAGCAAAAGGCAGAACTTGAAAGCACATTGCAAAATATAACATAAGTTGTAACCAGTCGTATGACATTTTAAGAACAATACACTAGGGTAGACTTCAAAAATGTTTATTAATTATGCAACATCAGATAATCCTTCTCCTCTCTGAAACCTGACGACCCAATTTCACAATTTTCTCAACATCTAAAAGCCTTACGCTCTTCTGGCCAAAGTATTCTCCTCTTAAGTGCCAATTTAATGCAACACTTTTGAGAAACCACTGTATCCAAGACACTGTATAAAGAATAGAAATAAGCTGGGTGTGCTTTTATTCTCCTCACACTTGCAATGGCCAAGTGATTCTGGTATGGGCTCTACTAGAGCCATAAATAAGTGAAAGCACAGGGCCAGGGTGTTTAAATCTCAGTGAGTAGAAATGAAAGGCTTCAGGAAAAAGAAATACAGAAGTTACCATTTGAAGAATAAGTAGAATTCCTATAAGTAAGACCGGATGAAACAAAGGTATTTCAGAGAGGGGAGAGCATGAAGGAAGGTAGGTTGGGGAAAGTTCTGGAACTCAATACTACTTTAAGGATAGAACACATGGTACTGTAAAGATGGAACTGGTAAACTGGGAGCAGAGTTTAGGGTCCCACATACCAAGCTAAGGATGACAAACAGATTCATAAACAAGGACCTATGCACCTGAAGGCCAGCAATGTGGCTCAGGTAAAGAATCCGTTTGCCAGTGCAGGAGACACAGCTTCAGTCCCTCGGTTAGGAAGATCCCCCGATAAGGAAATGGCAACACGCTGCAGTATTCTTGCCTGGGAAATTCCACGGACAGAGGAGCCTGGCGGGCTGCAGTCCACGGGGTCACAAAGAGTCAGAAAAGACTGAGCAACTAAACAACAACAATAATACTGAAATAACCAACTCAGTTCTAGAGGTGAAACCCTGGAGTGATTTCATTTGGATCAAAAGGTGCAAGCATACAATCCTCAAGGAAAATTGCAGCACTTAAGAGGAAAGTCAAGGACAGACTGGAATAAGCGCAGCAGGGATGCAGCGCCCCTTAAGCCAGGCCAAGAGAGATACTCAAGAGAATGGTTGGCAGTATCCGATTCATTTAAGACGTGCAGTCAGATGGAAAGACCATTGGGCCTGGCTGCCACAAGGCCACTGGTGTCCTCAGTACAGCGGTGTCCACAAACGGAGTCATCCTGGCAGAGTGCACTTAGTTAAGAAATGGAGATGTACATGAAAAAAGCCTCAGATTTAGGCTCCCGATATTTTCCCCACTTGAAAGTTATTTTTACATCTGAGTAGGTTTACCTTTATCTGAAAAAGGGAGACTGGATTCCATATCTGGCTTAGAAACATTCTAATTAATAAATCTCAAAGAGCAACATTTTGACTTTGTGCCATGCCAAGTACAAGATGAAATCCATCTGGAAATAAATGAAAAGTAGCCTTTTGTTTCATTTTACCTTGTGTTTTTTTCCAAAACTGTCAAGGGAACTATATCATTTGCCAACTTTTCCCTAAAATCAATCCACTGCTTAAACCATAACCTATCTCTCAGCTTCAGTAACCATATATTAGCTACACAATTGCAAATGAACTTTTCTGAGATTTCTAGAACACTCTAAACAACTGCAGTTGGATTATAATTCAAATGAGCTCAAGATAAATGCCACATAAAACCTTCTATAAAATATCCAGGATACTTTTTGTTCACAATATGGGCTATGAGAACAAGCATAAAAATGTTTTAACATTGTTTGAGAAGGCATTTACCAAAAGGAGGCTGAATATATTCAGGGAGAATAGTTTTGATTCAGGGAGAATCAAATAAAATTAATTGTATACTGTTTTATCAGGAAAGCAAATCCCTTAATAAGTAGAAAGAAAAGAATGAAATAAAAAAACTCATCTTATTTAAATCTTATCTGGATTTGATATGTTTTAAAAGTCAACAAAAAAGTACTTTCTGATAAACAAAGCTCAGAGTAAGAGCCACTTTAAATTTATTTTGATCAGCAATGCCAAGAGCACAGGGATAAAGTTCCAATCTCCTAAAGTCAAAGGAGAAAAATAGATACTTGGAATATAGGGAGAGAATCAAGTAGAAAAATAAATTCCAAAAATAACATCAAGAAAATCATCAAGAAAGGCTAGGGCAAGATAGGTACTGATAGCGTTTCCTATGGTTTGATTAGGTATACACTGGATATTTAACAGTCAGGCCTCCCCCAAAATTATATAAAGAGATAATAGCCAGAGGAAGAGAAGGAGAAAAATCCTATTTATATAATAATAATGGAAGTTTTCAGCCTTTCTCTGTTTTGTATGCTCACTATACCAAAAAAGAGATTTCATGTAGGATGATCAGTGTAACAGTTTAAATGGCTCCTTAATCCATTTTAGAAGAATTGCTTTTTAATGTTAAAAGATCATTCCATTACTCTCTGACTTAATTATTTCTAACTGATTGATATAATTTTCCACAAGCAAACTATACCCTTTTAAAGGAATAACTGTGCACAGCCATTTATACAGGATTTTCACCTGAATGAAACACTAAAGAAACAAAACCACCATATTTTAAGGGAAAAAAAGAAAAAAAAATCTGCCCTCTGGCTAAGAAATGGAGGAAAATACAGACAAACAAAAGCGAGACCAACAGGTATCTTCACATTGCAGCTCAACACTCAGGTACAAATACAGACCCTGTACCAAACCAGCCCATTCCCAGGGGCAGACACAACTTTTTCTCCCTTCTGAAGCCACTCTGAAAGAGTCTGGGAATGTGCTGGGTCCAATACTTGTCTGCAAGGCATTCATCACAATTCTTTAAAACAGAAATGGAAATGATGGCATGGAGGGAAGTATCAATCACAAATTTCACTCAGGAGGGAGTTGCATTAACACTTTAAATTATAAATATAACTATTAGGATTGAAAGATAAAAAGAAACAAGGAATTATATAAAATACCTCAGATGTCTAAAAAAGACATTTTTTTCCCCTGTTTTTTCCAATGCAACAGATTAAATGATTAAAATTAGCTTAACTATAATCAGTAAACAAATGTTAACTGCATCCATATTGAGTGGGGTCATAGATTAAAATAGAATGCTAAAAAATGTCTAAAAATATAAATTAAATTTATATTTAAAAATATTTACTTTTCCCTACATGTAGGCTGAAATTTATCATTCAAAAGACAGGATTAATAAGAAAAGCATTTAAAATAAATGAGATTCTTTCATTATTCTTTTGTTAATTTGTTTTTATAAATGCTGAGGAGATTATGTAAAATGCCACAAATGGTTTCTCAACCACATTTTAATAACTAATTGCACATTTCAGGCCTAATCTCACAGATGTTTCTGTAGTTTTCAACCTGCCAAGGGGCTTGTGGGTGTTACAAATACAGAAATGTCCAGTCTCCCAGTTTCTTAGAAGATAAAAAAAAATCCTTAATTCCAATGGGTTGCTTTTTTAAAAAATGGTCTCAAAATAGATAAATGTTGGAGGTATTTTAAGGGGAGAACAATAATACAAAGTACGTTCTTGTTAATGATTAATTAATAACCAATTCTTCAGTACCAACTGGGTTTTTTATACATGAACACAAAGAGACACCTCTTGTCAGGGGTTTGAAAGAACCATCAAGCCTAGATTTTCTACTGTAACATTTTAACTTTTCACAGTAATTTCTAGACTAAATATTTGATTCTCGTATCTTCATAGATATTAATACAGAAATAATATAGGCTGTGTCGCTGCCATTTAGTCACTGTCATGTCCGACTCTTTTGCAACTCCCATGATCTACAGCCCACCAGGTCCCTCTATCCATGGAATATCCCAGGCAAGAATACTGGAGGGGGTTACCACTTCCTTCTCCAGGGAATCTTCCAGACCCAGTGATCGAATCCGTGTCTCCTTCACTAGAAGGTGGATTCTTTACCACTGAGCCATCAAGGAAGCGTCGATATGGAATATACTAACTGACATTATATGATCATCAATTTCCCAATGCACATTAATGTGCTATTCTATTCTCCCACCATCACAAAAGGAAAAAGAAAGATGAATGCATAGAAAATATTAGGCAGGTTTCCTCAACAAATATCAAAACTGTCTAGTGTGCTACGTATAAATGAGGATGCTGATCAGATGGCAATTCTAGTTTAGTCTTTTATTTAACTAGCCATGTAACCATGGAAAATCCACTTGATTGTCAGTTTTCTCAATTATAAAATGAGTCTGTTAGAATGGATAGATCTCATGTCTCTTCTATCACTCAAAACAGGACCAAATGGTTACTTTGACCAATACCTGAATTAAAGAAAAACAAAGAAACAAAATTTAAACTTGAGCATCAGATATAAGACAGACCATTCAAGGAAAATCCAGCCATTGAAGAAAGAAATGTTTCATTGGCCACGGTCTACTCTTCCTCAACAAAAAAAATATTAAAAGTTTCTCAAGAGTAGAGCCACCAGTGCACAAGTATGCAACATTGCACACTCGTGCACATGATGAAATGTATCCACCAGTCAAGGAGACAGGGGCAGCGCCCCAAGAAAATTCTCTGACTAAGCACTTCACTCGACATCTAACCTCAGACAGGAGATGAAATTTATTCTCCCCTTAGTTTCCTTGTGTACATGGTTTTATCGATGGAACATAATAAGCTAAAATGTACACATACTGTCGGGTTCACAAAGTTTGCTCCAATTTTATACAATCATCTTTTGTCAAAATAAATTTGACCAGCTATTTCTACAAAAGTGTTTATGCAAAAAGGCCATGTTTTCTCCTACATTAGGAAAGAAGAAGTATTGTGGAATTTTGTCCTTCCTCAACTATAGCTCGAGGCTTTGAACTAAATCTAAAAACATTGTCCAGGATCTTTCACCATATTCCAAACAGGTAATTTTTTTTTAAGTATCTTTTCAAAATAACATTAAGTATGATCTGAAATCATCAAATTAGCCTAATTTCACAACACGTTTTGATTACACCAGGCCAAAAGTTTTGGAAAAACGTTTGCCTGACATCACGGGAATCAAAACAAGGAGGTGGTTAGTTGAAACGTCCACATTTCTTCTACCAGCGGAGACACCAAAATACTGTTAAACACACGGGACCGGAATGGAAATAATGTCCTTTCTGAGAGTCAATTCCACATTCAGGGATTAGTCGGGTGATGTGTTCTGGTTACTAGTTTGCAATTTGGTATCTATTTCTTAGGGCTTGATGCAGTTGCTCCAAATGAAAGTATTTCAAAATATTCTGTAAGATGAATGTGCAAAGCCGTTGCTTCTTTAGGGTAGCAGCCTTATTTGGTTTACACAAAACTATAAGGATGCCAATCATTTTAAGCAAAGCAGCCTGCAAAAATAAATAAATAAATAAAATACAGGCAACACCAGAGACATTTCACTTTATACTAAACATTTCTACAGTAAAATATATCAGGTCAAAGTCTTCACTGTATACACAGTTGAATTTTAAACCTGCACATTTGAAAATATTTCACATTTTCTTACAAATTTTGGAAAATTCTGTAGGACTATCTTAACACTATTTCAAAGTTGTTTAAATATTCTTTTTCTTTCTCCTTCAACCAAAATTTTTGATACAAATTGCCTAAGGATATAACTGAGAAACAACTAAATATCATGTTATTTTACACAGTTCATAATTTTGGCAACTAACCTCAAAGAATAAATATATGACTTTCAGATACCACTCCTGTTTGAAGTAAAAATAACAGCATGCAAATGACATAAGAAAGGATTTCTACATAGCGACTCCTTAGAAATGACCAAAATATCTTATCACAGGAAGGTATGGCAGGGAAGCTCAATTTCTGATGCCCTCAAAATGAGTTTCTGAAAAGATAACACACACATACAGGAATAAAAAATGAATGCAAAATTAATTTGCACTTTATGGGAGATAAAAAGGGTTCTATAAGTAGAAAACTCTAAAAAGATAAAGTATTTCCTCTCCTTTCTGAAAGGCTTAAAAAAACAAAACTCAATATTTCAAACTTACAAGCAATCCAAGAGAATTTGGAAAATATTTCTCTAAAAACCAATCCAGAATGCAGGATGTCAATTTGAAAATAATGGAAGCATATTTCGTTTTTAAATTTGAAAACTTTTTGAAGACAAAAAAAAATCAAGTTAACATCTCAGTGATTAACTCAGGGGCTGCATAGCCAAGAACAACTTTCAGCACTTAAAACATAAAACTGTCAGTTTCCTCTGCTTGGAGACAAAACATACAGAAAGCAAATATTCACTGCTCTATTTTCCTAGACATGAAAGACAGAACTAACTTTATAAAAGGTGATCACTGAATATTCCTACCTATTATCATATTTGTGCCATGGTTCCTAAAAATCAGTTACAAATTTCAAATCTCAGAACCATTTTTAGTAGATGGCTACTAACACTTCATTACCCTCCAAACCCTGATGGAAATACAGTCCTTTATTGAACTTCACTTCAGCTCAAGGCACAAATATGTTAAACAGTCTATGCATGATCTTATTAAATATAAGCTACCATAAACAAGTAAAACTCTTTACTAGAGATATCAAAGGGCTGAAAGCATGATGCTTGGCAATCTATTTCTTGCAAATCTAAAGCATATTGATGGTGAGCATAATTTAAGTACTCTATTCCCTGAATCAAGATACATTCATTTCAAGAATCATCCATGATCAAACGACCAAATTCATATTTATAAACTTGGAATACATAGCTGGGTAGAAGCACTGAGTAACTAAACTGCCTTATTTTTTTTTTGCCAGAAATATGTCACAGTTGGTGATTACAATTGTTGAAAAATTACACCAAAACTTTATTTAATTTCATTGGATGTATTTCCTCATAGAAATGGAATGGCAAAGGCCTGCTCAAGAGCAAACAAGAAAATCAAATTATTAGTTTACAGTATATAAACTTCTGTTTTTTATGCAGCTCCCTCCCCAAAATATAAATATTATAAAGAATAGAAGCAAAAACCCTAGAATTGGCTCATTTTTTTCACTGAAAGGAGAAATCTTTATTCCTCCAAAACCTGAAATATTCGATCCCAAAGAGGAAAAAAACAAACAAACAAACAAAAATAGTAATAAACCATAGCAGAAAAATTCAGAGGAAGCATGCTTGCTCTCAGCATAATTTTCTTTAGCAACCTGAGATGAACAACATCACGCTACCCGTGATCTCTGCTTACTCCTCTGTAAACCATCCAGAGGATTTTCAAAAAGGAAAAAATTCTAGTTCTGCTTTCAAATGCCAGATTAACTTACTGGGCCTCCACTCCTGAAGGGAAACAGCACAGTAGCACACCAGAAGCTGGAGGATGCTTTATGTCACACAAAGCCGGGACTGGTGAGTGGGGCCCCAGTGGGCTTGCTCGAACTTTCCCAAGTACCATAGGCAACGAGGTCAGAGTCTTCCATGTCAAAAACATATCAATAAGTAAAGCCATCCACAGCAACAGTTCCTTATGTTATAACGGTCTTGTGCAGTATCCAAGTCCCCCTTCTGTTCAGATATACATACTTACAAATCGTTCTAAATAGGAACCGAAAATGGGAAAAACAAAAAGAAGGGACATCTGCTTACACCAGTATCTACTACTCTGTTTTCCATTTCTAATCATCGTTGGTCTCACTTCTTAGTTTTTATCATTGCCAGTGGAATTATTCAGGCAGTGAGACGAGCATGTACCCACCTAAGTAAATGTTAATGATGATTTACTGAACTATGCTAGGAGTAACAAGTACAAGACAGGTGTGTCAGCGTGTATACAAATATGCGGAACGGTAAAGAGTTAAATGTCTGACAAAGTGAACATGCAAGATCATGCACAAACATTTACACATAAAATGTGTACTTTATGATTTTTACTATTGGCTTGAAATCTTGAGCGACAGCTTTCTTACTTAAAGCTTATCAAAGTACAAAGAAAAAGTAAAATGTAAATAATGAGGGCACTCTTTCAACAACATAAATTGTCTTTAAGAACGGGACATTTCAAAGTAGAATAAACACTGATGGGACAGAGAGTAAAATAAACAGTTTATTGTGATTGAGGTTTAGATGACATCGAGTTTCTTAAAGTAATTTACTACATCTTGCATCCAATGAATGTAAAGCAAATTCGTTCTAAATGCAAAAGAGAAACATCTCCTTACTATCTGCTTATAAATTACAGAAAATGAGGTTTCATATTAACCCATAATTACTTAAATGTGTAATTGCTTACACTGGCCACTTATACCTAAAGTTAGCTTCTAAAATGTACCTAAGTTTGCAAAACTGAGGAGTAAAATTTGCAATAATCTTTAAAAAAAAAATACACTGTACTTCCAATAGTAAGTTAAAAACAGTATAAAACATAATCAGTTGTGTTTTTCAATTTATAATTTAATTAACGAAATTTTAGCAGCTAAATATAGAAAAATACACAATTTTAAACAGTCTCAAGGGTATATCTATAAATAACTGGTAAAGAACTATCAATCGTTCAATAATCAGACTTAAATGTATAGAGAACCTTTAATAACACGAGCCCTGATAAGAAATTATATATATGTGTGTGTATATATAAATCACCAGTCTTTATTTCCATCAGTTGAATGGTATTTTAAAAAATTAGAACAACCTAGATTCTGTTCTCAAAAATATTTCATGGTATCAAAGTAAAGCAGGAACAAATGCCAAAATCTCTTTTAGGAATTTTTGTATGTTCAGAAATTCTTAGTATTATAGTATTGAGAGATAAAACAGGCTGATATGTTTATTTCTACATCTTTCATAGCTAAGGATATGTGAATACTGACATCACAAAGAAGTCACATGTAAAAGTTTGTTTTAATTTGTCTTGCCAATCTTACCCCCAGTTCAGAACCAAAATTTTAATTAAATAAACCCTCAAATAGGTGTTGGGATGCATTAGGTAATTAAAGTGGATATTACAAAGACTAAAGTCATTTCAAAAAATATGTAATATGTTAAAATTCCATTCAGTGCCTGTAATGCAAAAACATTCTATACGAGTGAGAATATAGCTCTGTGCATGTACATGTATGCTCGCACAAAGTTAACGTGAAGTCACAAAATCATACCCTGCACTTGTGCATAGCTCAGAGGAAAAAAAACTGAAGTAGATTAGTAATGCTTGGTCCCTTTGCACATGAAGTGTATCATGTAATAGAGAAATTAGATTCCACAAACTAACTTCTGCCGTCTATATTTACACTATTTATAGATGTATCTGATCTCAGATATAATACATGCTTCTATACAGAGAAACAGAACTAGTAATTCACAAGATTCACTGAAAGCCACACTGTAGAATCTACTCAAGAAACATACATTATAGTAAAAATATTTGCTGATTTGTAATTTTCATAAATTCTATCCAAATTCAAGTGGAAAAAAACTCTGAAAGAAAAATCTTTTTCGTTTCTTTTTTTCTACAGCAAAAATATACTTCATATCTAAATAGCATTTGTGGTATATCTATCATCCTATACTGGGTTTATTCTTGGTTACTATAATACTCAATTTAATAATAAAATATTAATGCTTTTTTTAAAGCACGGGACACAAACATGTAATACAAATGTTTATTATTCTTTATAATCCTACACTACTCACTATCATGAATACAAATAATTAACAGATAAAGCAATTATAAATGCAAATAAGAGAACCATGCTTCTATCAAATAAAGGGGAAAAAATCAGAAAATAAAGTATGGGCCCTTGTATATTTCCCTCTAATACTATTACAGAAGCCTTAAATAGCTAATGGTGTCAGTCATTTGTTTATTTGTGTTAAATAAAGTGAATATATAAGTCAACTTCTGACTTACTTAAAAGTATTTAGAACATTTTACAGAACTTATTTTGACTGTGTCTATTACCTAGATACTGAAGTTGTTGTATTGTGTTGCTTGATGAAATAGAACATACAGCAACCCTCAAAACCAGTATTACAAGCCTGGCAAATAGCATCACATTTGGGTGACGCACGGAATCCATCACCCTAGGGAAAAACGCATTGATCATAGTACGAAGTCTTTACATGTTCCATATTATTTCTACATAACGTTTTAAGACGACAGAACTGTAAACTATAAAGTGCTATTGCATAAAAAGATATATTCAGGAACAGCACTGTCACTTAACTGCTCCTCTCAATAAAATTTGGGACTTAAAAAAAAAATTATCTGCAGAACTATTTCTTAAAATACACCGAAAGATGGCATTTTTGTATAAGGGGTTTTTTTGGTGTCATTTCTTAAATTCCTTAATAAATTTAGTGTAGATATAAGTACTGTGATCATGATGGCTTTATTATGTTTAAACTCCACTTATTTCAAACTTCAAGACTTTATAAGGTAGGTCATGCCTTAAAAGATTCATGGTTTAACGTATAGAGTTAATTGTTTAGCAAAGTGGATTCCACCTTCAAGGTGTATCTTAGTATTACCCATGCACATATACTACATACATAAAGCATACCTGCGAGAGCATGCGCACATATCAGCAGTAATTGAAACTTACCCTGATACTTCAAGCATTTGCAAATATAATGCTAGATTTCCTCTCACATTACAGACATACTACTGCTAATAACCAACGTATTACACAAATTAAAATGTTACCTTTGTTCAAACAATACTGCAGTTCATTATATAACAGAAAGTGTCATCCTTAATCGCTCTGGAAGGAAGATAGTGGTGGATTCTTGGAGAAGTGGTGCGGAATGGTTTGAGGCAAAACCGAAACATATTGTTTAAGTAAAGCTTAAGGGGAGGGGATCATATGCGCAATTGATGTATTTTTTTTTTTTTTGGTATCGTCTTCCACAAAGCCTCTCCAACCCCTCCCCAACACTGAACAGTAAACAAACTACTGATATTAAAGGACTGCAGCACTAAATACCTCCCTTTGCCTTTTTTTTTCCCTTCTTGCAAAACTTTATTACTGTTACCTCTGTTTTGCAGTAATAAACCAGTATTCAATCAACAAAACCGTAATGACAGAGATATATTTGAAAACTTTGTAAAAAATAAAACAAATCAAGATTCATATTAAGATACTTTTGCTCTGCTGATGTGAACAAGTTATAGTTTAAGTTCCTACGGTTTCTCCTGACACATCCTTATGGTAAGGAGTGGTTAGCAGAGAAAGAATGTTTCTGATCTGAAGTCTACAGTTATAAGAAAAACTGAGAAAAACATTAAGGTAAATCAAAACTGTCAAATTTTCATGCAGGGAATTATTTTAACTTCCCTGAATATACAAGATGCTTTTAATGATAATTACAAATTAAAAGACATTTTAAGGTATCTGCGAGATACCTAATTTTCAGTATGCATTCTGTGTAAAAAGGGGCAAATGGAACCTCAGCACAAATTTAGGGTTAAAAGCAAAGTCCAAGACAGGTAATGGTAAGATTTAAACCAAGACAAGTAACCAGTAAGATCTGAACCTTACGAACAATCCCTATCAGAAATTTTGATACTTCTGACCCCCCAAATAGGGCGGAGGGCCTCATTTCTGGGTGTAGTGTCTCTCCAAGGAAGGAAAAACTGCTACAAATCTTTTTGCCTTCCGAAAAGATTCTCCTACTTGCTAGCTTCTGAAGTTGCCCTGATGTCAACCAACATCACCAAGATAACTCTAAACTGGAGAAAGTTCTGTTTGCCTGTACAAGCCAGGAAGAGAGAAAATGACTATTTTATAAGAAAAAAAAAGAAAAGAAACTAAAAACACTGTGTGATAACAGGGTTAAAAATTATCCCCTAAAATTGTGAGGGAAAAAAAAAGAGCCGCCCACACAAACTGACCCTTAAAATTAACGCTTTCAATATAAAAATATATTTTTGTAAAGTTTCACCTATTTTCCTTCCACTGCACATAAAAATGATTAATGTCAGAATGAAACTTCCACATTTCAGACTCTTGCTAACAGGTGTAGCATTCTTTACATAAACATATTCATTGACCTGTCGCCATTGATAATCTTAATTAATTCATCGCAAATTAAACAAAAACAAATGTTTTACTCTCCACCTCCCCCCCCAATAAGAAATAACGCAATACAAATACCCGCTCTCCCCCCAAAACCCAAAAACTGTTTAAGTTATGGTAACCTGAAATGCACCATCCATCACAGAGAGCAATTGGAGAAATCCAACAGGGCTCAGCAGGAAAGATTTTTAATAACAGATTGAAAAACAGAATAAAAATAACTGCATCAACAGAGCCTTTCTTCCTCAGGCCACAAGCCCGTTCTTACTTGAACTTTTTTTTTTTTTTAAATGGCATTTTGGCCACTAAAACCAATCCAGAACATTATTAAAAGTTAAAAGCTACCAATTACTTCTGTCTGTTCTTTTAAAGCAAAGTTTGGCATTACGTCAGTTGGTTTAAAGAAAACAAGAAAGAGAGAGAGAAAGAGTAGGAGAGAAAGTTTCCTGCTTGTATAAACTAAACCACCAGGGAAGGTGTCTAGCCACTTGTAAAGTATTTACTGCAGGTTTTTAAAGAGCTAGAAACATTTTAAAAATTAAAAGTTTTCTTTCTCATTTTTAATGAAATGTACTTAGCAATGGAAAGTGTTATCTTTCATGTCTTTCTTTGGGGTATTTCGATGCTACTTGTATTTCAATCACAGCTTTGAGTCAGAAAATGATTTCCACTGATGCTTCAAATGTGAAGGGCATAGATAATTTTATCTTCATTTTTGCTACCTGGATTTGTGCTCTTAGGAGAAAAAAAAAGTTTAACGATAAAAAGTAGACATTGCTCCTATAACAGCTACTGCAGCTGCAGTGACCATCTAGGCTTATTCATCTAACTAACTCTTAACAATTCAAATCATTTTCATCCACAGATCCTTCTGCAAATTCAGCAAAGGGGTATCCTTAAACCCAATGCTCTCTTTCTAACCTAAACCAAGTTCTACATTATTATACCCATCAGAGAACCAAATCAAAAGCCAACAAATTCAGTTTTCAGGAATCTGAGAACCACTGAGTGATGGGACAACTCTAAAGGTTACCATAATAGCAACATTAAAGACATTATTTATAAAGGTCATATGTAAGTGATAGAACATCCTATATAAATAAACAGCCTAGGACCTACTAACACCCGAGGATAAATTTTTAAAAGTGGTTATTCCCTCCGCAAAATTCTTTGCTACTGAACAGTGTATAAAACACCACTTGGTATTTTAAAATATTTCCTTTACCTACTGGTTAAAGCTTTTAGGAGATAAATAATTTAAAAAGTCTCCTCAATTTTTTTAACATAAAAATTGCAGAGTGCATTAGTATTCTCTATCTGTGATGAGAGAATCAGACTAAATTTCTACTTGATAAAGGCTGTAAGAGTTTCTTCATATTTTATCTAAGGGGGAACCTTCCAATTTCATAAATCATAACTAGACTAGTAACAAAGAATTCAGTTCTTTCTCTATGGTGGGATCAAAAGATGAACACAGTTATCACATAGATAGACAAAGTAAAACCCAGTCTAGACATGGCGTCATTAATTTCCCCAAATTTCAATCAGCAATAAATAAGGAAGCTAAATGAGTAAACAAGACTCAGAATTAGTTATCAAGGCTATTAGTACTGAAAACCAGCAAAACAGGGGAAGAGAAAGAAACCTCTGTTACCTGGAAGCTTGACCAAGGATGAACAACAGAAAAGCAAGTCCATAAAACTTGCCTGTTTTTATCAAACTGATTGTAACTTGTGAGCTGCAATATTTGGGACAGGACTGTCTGAGTTTGTAGTTTTCTGTGCCTGCCAAAAACAGATGCAAACTACCACACTGACTGTCCTGCGGAAACTAAATTAAGCAAAGGCAAATACCAAGTGGAAAGTTGTCAGCCTGTTGAATGAATAGCTGCATTTTACACACAGAGACTATCTTAATGAGAATATGTTTTAATGTGCATCAGTCATTTTCAGTGCATCACTTACTGCAAAAATAATAATTTCCCCTTTAAATCAATTATAAACACCTGCCTCTAACTTTATTAAAGTCTGGTACACATAATAGCATAGTGCCGTTATATTATTATTATCAAAAGGATACTGAAGGGGAAAAAGTCTTACACACATGTATTATAACAAACACTTAAAGGCTGGTTATCTATATCTGTGTTAATTGCAAATTCAAAATAAAGTTTCAGCTCAAAAACAATCTGCTGCAAGCCTCTGAAAACTTTCAATAATGTTTATTTACTTCAAAAAAGAAGATAAGACAAGAGTTTATTAAAACTTACCACAAATGTACAGATCATTAATTGCAAATTATATTTCTTCTGCATTTCTTCTCCCTGGCTAGCTCTCTCCACAAGATACACACACACACACACACACACCCCAAAAATAATAATAACAACAATAGAAACATCACTGAAATACTAGAATCTTAAAAAGCAGCTTTTCCACAGATGCATTCACCTCCTTGCTTTGAAGGTTTTCCTTATGAATGAAGATTTCCTTGTGTGTAGCGAGACCTACCCTGTGGAAATGAGAGTAAACTCAGGAGTGGTACGTGACTTAAAAGAAAAGTAAAAATAATACTGAAAATACGGTAGGACCATGTGTAACTCACTTATGACTAGCACTCTCATATGGATTCTAACCTATTTTTAAGCAAGTATGAAGAAGATGTTATAAAATCCTTTAAAATCTCACTCTTCAAAACACTGAGCTCTAAAATCAAGCCAAACTTCCCAGCCACGATGACACTCTTCTTCTTTTAATATTACCTTTAAGAGACAAAGGACCAAATCTAAAAAGCAGCAAAGACCCTGGAAGCGTCTAAAATTCAAAAGAGTGACTAACTTTTTTGTGAGGAACTTGCTATGTTTCACTGTTTATTGGGAGAGTGTCCGACTTCGTTACTACATGTGGAAAAGCATTCTGCACACACATATCCTAACATATAACAGATAGATCAGGAAGCCATAAACATCAGCTCGCCGATGGTAAGTAATACTTTGCCAAGGGAGTATTAATAAAGACCGGGAATGCCTCACATTTAGAGAAATCAAGTCCGAATGCTGGCACCAAAACTGTCTTTCCCCTTTAGGAATTTTATTTTCACATTACTAATATCCAGAAATCGTTATCAAACTTTAGCACGTTGGTGGCCCAGTATACAACTCGATCTAGAGAGGTTTCCATTCAAGGGTACAGCTTTAAAAGGAAGTTATGAAATCTAAGGACAGAGAAGCTCTAAGGCCCATATGTTTGACTTGTTAAGATTAAGCACATCATTAATAAACTTTCACTTAAAGGTAAAAAAAAAAAAAATCCTTCAAATGTTGGTATCATTTCCAGACTGTCCTGTCAGCATCACAACTTACAGGAAACGCTTCATCTTCCCATACAAACCCTGTATTTATTTACAACCCTGGCATACGAAGGGAAAGAAAAAAAGCCCACACCGTTTTAGAGCTAGTTAGCTTTTATATATTAACCGGTGGAATATCTGAGAAAGTGGTCTAAGCAAATGAGTAGCATGTCAGAAACTTGACAACAGTGAGCTCAGGAACTTTCATTCTCATTTTGTCCACGTCAAGAACTGGCCGCCCTCATGACTTTTTCTTCGCTGCCCCTTGCATTTTTAACTCTGGCAGGCTTTTCTAAATGATCAACTTTTCCTAAAACCAGCAGGAAAAGTAACATGATGCCAGCCAAGATCCATAGGTTTTAACCTAAGAGCTGGAAAACTCGAAAAAGTGGTTGGAAGCTTCCTAGTTTATTTTTGCTTTGGACGATCACATTTTCAGCCAACGACCAGGCCTAGAGTAAGCATTTTTGGGTAATTTTGTCCCGGGCCCTATCTGTATTTTCCCTTTGTACTTAACTGTCGCTCTCAGTCCCTTTCCTGTTCACCTGGTGCGTTTAGGCAAGTTCAATGAATCTCCAAAAGTTCAATGAATCTCCAAAAGTTCAATGAATCGGCCTAACTGGTCTGCGATTTGAACGTCTCCGCTAAGCTTCTCACTTCACTTACCTCACTTAAAACTCTAGCCGTGATTTCCAAAATAGGATAAGGATGTATACGCTACTATAATTTTGATTCATCATTAAGCTTCATCGCTCTCACTCAAAAAACTTTCAAAGACTCAATTCTGAGGCCTAAAAAGATATGAGGAAGTAAAGCGAGACCTAACATCTAATATTACGTCCAAGATTTCCCTCTGAAACCCACCAGTCCCTCTAGCCCTCTAACTTAAATTGCTTTAGAGTCTTGGGGCCATAAAACAGTAACTGTCTTCCTTGGGGAAAAGGGGGAAACACCACCAGCTCACACAGGTACTAACAACAACAAAAAAAAGCTTTCCCAGCCACAAAAACAGCTTTGCACTTCAAACGGCTCCCACCGCCGCCTTACCCTCAAATTATTCATGGGGTCTCATAACCTTGGAGTTATTTGAAGGGACAGCGGTGTTTGCCTTGGCCTTTCAAAGATGCCTCTCTAGAACCCAAACAGGAACTGGACAGAAGGCGAAGCGCCCGGCTGCCTGGATGTCCCACCGCTGTCAGGCATTTCACCACCGGCCAGTGTCCGCTGACCCGCGACCCAGGGCGCATCATCCGCACCGCAGAGGAAGTCTGCCCCTTCCTCGGCCCCTACGGAAGCGCCCCGGCGGCGAGGCCTGCCACATGGCACGGACAGGGCACAGACCCCTCGGCCCGGCTGCCCTGAGCCGCGCAGGGGCGGGGGCACCGAGGGATGCGACACCCTCCACCTCCAGCCCAGCTGGGCCTTTAAGGGGAAAAAAAGTTTGAAGCCTGGCTTTGCAAACTCTTCAAAGACAGCGCCAGTCCTGGGCTGTTTTCCCACTTTGGGGGACCACACGAAGGCCCCTCTCTGAGACCCTTCCGACCCTCCCGAGTTCGCCCAACTTACTACTCTGCATGCCGGTGCCTAACCTGCTCCCCGCTTGTCAGGAGCCCCAGAAAACTTGCGGTGGCGGCGGCCCCTCGGGTCCAACCACCCCCAGCTCCTCCGCTGCGCCCGGTAGGAGAGAATTAAAATCAGCCAGAAAGAGACAGCGAGGGGGGAGTGGGGCTGCGAGGGGGAGGGGGCACCGGCCTGAAACTTCTTTTTTTGGCAAATGGGGATTTGTTTTTCCTCCTCCCCGGCGGCTGAACTTGACCCTCCTGACTCCAAGGGCTACTGCAGTTTGAAGTCTGTCGTTTCTAAGACTCAGATGCCTCAGACCCACGAAAAGGGGGGTGGGGGGGGTGGAGAGCAGAAGGGAAGAAAGAAAGAAAGAAAGAAATCACACGCGCAAAAAAGGAAGAAAGAAAATGCATGTGAAACCCGAGAAGCCTGAGCTTGGCTTTCTGCACACTCTCCCTCTGCTCTTTTTTTTTTTTTTTTTCAAAGAAAGTCACTTTTAATTCCCAGGGCTCCCCGCTCGCGATCGCCCACATTTTGCGCACACACGCGCGGGCGCAGCACTCGCGTCGCGGCTCAGCGGGCCTGGCAGAGGGGCTCCAGCGCCCCCCAAGCTCCCCGCGGCCCCCGGCCCCGCGGCCCGCCCTGGCCTCCCCTCCTTACCTGTTGATTAATCGTCAAGAACACCCTCGGCAGCCCGAAAGATGGTGGCGCGGCGGCCAGAGCCATGAACCGTCTTCGTTGTTTGCAGAGTTGATCTTGGATTATTGGAGGGGGGGGGAAGAAAAGGTCTTTCCTGCCTCCCCCCCTTTCCCTTCCCTCCCCCCCCCCCTTATAAAAAAAGAGAGAGAGAGAGAGAAAGAGAAAGGAAATAGAGCAAGGATGTGCCCGGTGCCGGGTGGGAGAGGGGAGGGGGGGGGGGGTGTTGTTTTTTGTTTAAAAAAAAAAAAAATAGGCGAGAGAGCGATGGAGAGGACGCGAGGTCTGGAGAAAGGAGCAGCACCAAAAAAGAGGACGCTTGAGATTGCAGTGAGATCGGGTCTTTATCAGAAATGTTATCGCTTGTCAGGACCTCAGTCTCCGCGCATTACGTCAGTTTCAAGACACCAACACTATTAATATCAAAGGAGCCTTCGCGGAGGAAAGCGCCACCCCAGACCAAGCTCCCTTAAAGAGACAGCGCGCGTCCCCGCGCCGCCGCCGCCGCCGCCCCGCCCGGCTCCGAGCACCCGCCGCCGCCGCCCGCCCGCCCGGACCGGCCCCGGCCGCGACCAGCCGGCTGCGCGAGAACTTCGCCCGAGTCGGAGCGCCGCGAATGAGAGCTGCGCGGTGCAGGGACCCAGCTACCTTCCCGCCCCGCCTCTCCCCCCTCCTCCTCCCCCACCCCCCATGTGGGAACGTGCGGGCTGGAAAAGGAGGAAAAATCCGCAAGCTTTAGGGATAATGTGATAAAGACAAGAACCTACCCTGGGGAGTGGCGGGAGGGGGGGGTGGACAGGTGGGGGCCGGTGCAGGGCAGCCCAACCGATAGTCCCCAAACGCTCGAAGATGCTCTCCTGAGCAATCAAAAGAACTCTAAAAGTGTTTACCTTTTCGGTTGCTACTTTCCTTCTCGCTCCCAATTAAACAGCGGAGGATCGCGTGTGTGTGTGTGTGTGTGTGTGTGTGTGTGTGTGTGGCCCCTCCCCCGCCCTTTTCCTAGGACGTGCAAGTCTTAGGACACCTAGTCGGTGGTCAGGGTTTGCCTTGCGTATGATGGCCAGAGGGCTTGGAGGGGAACAACTTGAACTCTGTCCTGAGTTGGAGTAGTGCGGACTGAGGTTGCTATGGTTTTCTGAGCTGGAGAGAAGCTAGCAAGCTCAATGGGTGCTTAAAGGGGGTAGGACAAAATAGATAAAATGGGGACATTATTCAAATGCAGCAAGATTAATACCTGCTGCTCTTTGGGGGTTTAGAAGCAGATAAGGGATTCCGAATTAAGCATGACATTCTTTTTACCAATTCACATCTTCAGATACTCTCATTGTTAAATAAAATTCAACATGAAGTAACTGAATCGAGAGAGGGTTTTTTTTTTTCTTTTTTTCTTTTCTTGAACTTCTAAAGATCAACAATGCATAACAGAAGATCAAGACAGGATTTGAAGTATAGTAGGTGCTAAAAACTAAAGAAACATTTCTTAGCCATTTGGACTTACTTCATTTTCTTCAGTGGGGTGACTTTGGCGTCTTTTTCCTCTAGTGAAAGTCAGTTTAAGCTAATTTTGTGCTACAAGAAAAAACATCTTTCCTTCTCCAAACTACAAAATGATTAAAATTAGAGTTTTAGAGAGGTACGGCTCATGAATCTGTGAGTTGAGGATGAAGTAATTTCCTCCAAAATATTTTTCACTAAATGATTCTCGCATCTTCTCAGAGAAAAGATGAGCATATTATCAAAACATATTATTATCAGAAGTGAAAAAACCAATCATTTTTAAAAAATATGTGCTCTTTAGAACTTTTCCTGTAAGGTCTTCATTTCTGCTTAATACAACTAGTCAGACAGATAACATGAATCCATTCTGTAACACTTTTGTTCCACAATTGTGTCCCATACACTTCTTTATGAGCAGATAAACAACAGCACTTTTGCAGTAGAAACTAGTCAGGTAAAAGAGTCAAAACACAGTTCCACAGTGAAGTAAACAGTGTATCTCTAGACCAGTGAGAAGACAATGAATCTCATATGCACGGAGTTATTCATATGTTGTCATCAATTTAAACGGATTTGGAAAAAGTTAGATTTATATATGGTCTTGCTTGCAGGGAAAATTCATATCAAACTCTTCAGTAAATCTCATAGTCACCTACTAATGACCACCTGCATATTTCCACACTAGAGTCATTTAATACTGTCCACCACCAATTTCCACTGTTAAAAAAAATGCATATATTAAATATAGAATTTTATTTTCTTTTTTTAAGCCATAAATTAGCTTACCAACTTTTATGGAAATATGCACTGGCACAGTGAGAAGCATTTTTATTCAGGGGTAAAAAAAAGATCTGAGTGAAACATTCTTTAGCCATGACTAACTAAAAATATTAGATAGAATACATTTTGAAACACGTATCTAAATAGTAAAACCATTTGTATTTAAAGGGTTAATACCACCTAAAACTGCTGAGGCTGGTTTGGAACTGATAAAAAGCTGAGGCTATAGCATCCTACCAGCAAAGTTAAATAGTACAATCTATCACTGGTTCCTAATCTCCGTCTGCTCCCCAAGATTAAAATGGTATTTTAAAAGGGGACGTGATCTTCCTCTCTGTCACCCTCAAATCTAAGGCAATCCTCAAGAGTGTAAATTTACTCACATGAAACAATCATTGATTAAATTGGTTAAAAAATAAAATTACACGCTTTTGCAAGCACAAAACCCTTGAGATGGCTGGTGTTTTTCCACCTGTAATAATAAAATTTTTGACCATTAAGTGTACCCCAAATTATATATTATATAAAAAGTTAAAGCCGAAGGTCTGAGGGTGAATTATGTCCTTTAATTGAAAGGATAAAGTTACACTCAGGTACTAAGCCAGCAAATTCATGGTCACTTAAAAATGTAATGAATGAAGTTTCACGGACTCAATTTTGCTGAAGTTTGCCTGAGAAATGAAGACTCTCTTCATGTTCTTTTAGTATTTCGAGTTGGAATATACAGCAGATCAAAATATTGTCTGTATCAATCCATTTATATTAACCACAAAAGATCTGTAGAGAACTTAATAAAAGCACAAATATTTTTTGTAAACTTTTTCAAGCAAATTACTTATTTATTTATGAAATAATTTATGAAGAAAATTTTTACCTCATGGTTTAGATATATTACATATGCTCTTGATTGACACAATATGTTTAAGCTCAAAGGCCCTCGAAGCATTAGCATTTTTTAATTCTAGTAGGAATATTTCAAAACAACCAGCTAATACATGAGGTCATAATTGTTTGACAGTTGTTTTTAATATATAAAATAAGTTATGTATATTGTTTTCCTTCAAATGTTTGTTGATTTGTTTTTATAGTCCTGACATTTGCATGGCACAAACTGAATTAGGGGAAATATTAAAGATTTATTTACATTTATTATCTTCTGCTGTCAAACATATGCAAAGCTCTTAAAACCATTCTCTTCTTTTATACGCAATGCATTTCTGAACAATGGAGCCTGGATGTTAAAATGACAATCTTGCTTTTTGAAGGGTGCACCAGAAAATAAAGAAGAAATTAAGAGAAATTTTAAAAAGCAAACAAAAGGAATAACTTCCAACTAAAATAACTTTTTTATGATCTTCCTTAATTCTTTGAATTCTGGAATTTTCTCTCAAGGATGGACCACTGATGAAACAATTCCTTGAGTTGTATTAATGTTTATTTATTTACCAAAATTACATAATACACTTTTTTATTTTAAACATTCCTTTCCCACCTTTTCTTGTAGTTTATTCATCAGAGATGCAAAGAGGGATTAGTAGTTAAGCATAAACATACTTGTCTTACATTTTCAACCTTTTAGCACATAACTTACTTACAGTCCCCGTGCCTGTAATCACAATGATTTTACCTGATGGAACACGTATTTCAGAAATGTAATCCAACTGTTTACTCTAACACGTCATAAATTGCAATTCCTTTCAGAAACCTCAAAGATTGACAACCCTTGGTCCTAAATGCCAACTGTTTTACCACATACTATCAAGAAAATATTTATGTATTATTTGCTCTCAACTCCGTACTATATCATAGGAAATGGAAGACCATTTTGCCTCCCAGCATATCAGAAGCAATTATGGAAACAGGCGGCCCTCCTTCAGACTGAGACTGAAGCAACAATGTGTGTATCAAAGGTGAACTTCCCCGAGTCCCTTTCTTCTTGCAATCACACATCACTCAACCTTTAAAAAAAAAAAAAAAAACCCTTTTATGCGCAAATTATGATCATTTTCCAAACTACCTATTTCTGAACACCTCTGGGTGAATTTATTAAAGATAAATTCAGCTTTAAATAGCCTATATCTGGTTTTCAAATTCACACTTAAACACTTGCCAATCCTCCCCCTGCAATATCAGGCAACTGCCTAGTTAAACAGATGGGCCTTGCAGCCCACCCTAAAAGCCAACAAACATGGGCTTTATTTAATTAAAAGAGGAAACAAATTTCTGAGGTGTGGACACGCACACATACACAGCCTGCATACATGCACATGAACACACACGCACACACACACACAATCCCTGCCTGGGTGCCTGAGAATAATAACGACATTTCTTGCTTTTTCATTAGTTTTTATGAATGTCCAACTGTATACTATCCATTGGATTGAAAATAGAATAATATAGGCTAGCTCAGCACTCTATCCAAACCCACCCGGTGCGGGAAACAGCTGGACTCACTTCCCTTCTCTCACATCAGAGAGAAGTTTGCATCTGAATGAACCCAGATTCACTATCTGACCCTGAAAACTAGGTGTTTTCCAATTTTCTCCACATTTCTAACTTCTGCTCTCAGATCTTCTGCTGTAACACTTTTTCATCCCATTCACTCATCCAATTTTGTGCAATTAATATCCTAAGTTGTATATACATAAGCCCAACACCAAATTTTGCCTAAATATCAGATGGAAATATTCCACTGGACATTCAAACTTGTGAATCTGAGTGGTAGGATACATGTCAAATATCACAATTTAGGAAGAAGAGGCTATGAACAAGAGACAACATGGAAGGATGAAGGAAATAGACAAACCCTATCTCTGTTAAAGGCATGAGTCATCCTGACCAGAAACCTCAGACGTTTGACATCTTTGGCAATACCCACCCCACAGGCCCCACATCCAATCAGGTACCCAGTCTTCCCATTGTTCCCTTTCTAAAGGCTTTTGTACCTCTTACTGCCTTTATTCCATCCACATGGACTCTTCCCAAATTAAAACATCATTATCTCTCCCAAGACATCCCTTGGAGCCTTTCCTCCTTCTCTCTCACCCTCTATTCATTATTATACAGAGCTAGCACATCAGATCACCTCCCTTCAGCATTTTTTATTCCTCATGACAAAAATTCCAGGACTCCCAACTGCCAAAAGAATAACACTGGTGGGGCTGAGGGCATTCATGTTCTCATAACCCAGTCCTGAACACTTTTCTGGCCTCATTCTTCACTCTGTTCTTCCATGCTCCCCTGACCCACTGATCGAGCCCTTCCCCAGATCCATCTGACATTTCAAATGCTTGTTTTATCCTTAGTATCACCTTCTACCCAGAAGACTTTGAGGGACCCTTTCCTGCTAGCCCTCCATGCTGAACACCTTCTCTTCTTCCAAGATCAAACTCAGATCCTACCTTTTGCTTGAAGCTTTCCCAAATTCCAAATGACAATCAGCAATGCAGGAAGTAAGCTTCGATGGGACTTGCTTCTCTCTCTAGGTAGTAACTCATCATGGTGACTCATATGATGTTGTTTGTTGACCTAACCACCCCTTAAACTGTAAGACTCTTGAGGGCAGAAGACCATCAGATCGTAGGTATTCAGTAACATCTGTAAAATTGAATTTGGAGGTTGGAACAGGCTCTTTACATTTTACTTAGAAACGCACTATGGAGTGCAAGATTCAAATGCTCCATGTGGCCTTTTCTTCCTTTCTTTCTGTTCTTTTTTCCCTTAATACATATGGTCTGATGTATTATGTGCCAACTGAAGCTTCAGGGTGGTCTTCATCTCGGCAGCATATTTTTGGCATTGTATCAGAGAAGACGTTTGTCCTCTTCTGCAATGTTGTCCTCATTATCGTTAACTTTGGATTCATAATTCCATGTTGCTCTAAAAATAGTGAATTAAATTGTCTTTAACTAAATCCTAGGCATTAAAATGTGGGGGTATAGAAAATGAAGTTGAAAGCTGAGAATTTTTTAGATGGGAAGAGATTATTTGTCATTTTAGAAGTTATAAGCATACATTAGGAAAACTATAAAAGTGAGGTAGAGATAAACTATTTAAGCATTAACAATATTTTTTTCTCTTTATTGTATAACATAAAAATATTGAATCATTTTAATATACATCAAATCTACCAATAGCTATTAATTTTGCAGATATTAAATTATCAAACACTTATGTGTTACTTAATTGGGGTAAAAGAGTCAAACATCAAGGTTCTCACAGGGATCATGTTTCACATGGTTACATGAATCCCATGGAAGTGTGTGTGAGCATATGTGCATGTGTGTGTACATGTGCATGAGTCTATGAGTATGTGAAAGTGAGTGAAAGTTGTTCAGTTGTGTCTGACTCTTTGCAACCCCATGGACTATACAGTCCATGAAATTCTCCAGGCCAGAATATTGGAGTGGGTAGCCTTTCCCTTCTCCAGAAGATCTTCCCAACCCAGGGATCAAACCCAGGTCTCCCGCATTGCAGGTGGATTCTTTACCAGCTGAGACACCAGGGAAGCCCCCATCTGGTAGATGAAAACTTCCATTAGTTAACATTCCATCTTGGTGTTCACACAATTGATTCATCCTTGGTGTATCTAGACAATTTGAAGGGCCTGGTCTATAGACATCCATGAAGTCATGGCCAAATAATCCAATGAGAAGTATCATTTTGACTCCAAACTTTGTTCTTCAGAACTAACTTGTATGCTGCTCAGAAGACAGAAGAGGATCCACTTCTGGAAAGCAGCAACCCTTCACTTTTTCTGTGCTCTATACCATGAGAAGCAGACCACTCCATCCCCCTGGGCTTCCTTGCCATCTGGATTCTGGAGGGATATGACCAATGACACCATCAACTCAAAGAAATGAGAGCAGAGACAATCAGGGTCCTTATTCTTTTGACTCTCTCCTGCCTGGCAGCCCCTGTACCATGGATACAGTCCCATAGTGTTCCAGTAAAGAGCCCTCCCACTCTGATTGCTTGTGATTTTAGGCCCAGGGGTTACCACTTCTGGTGGGTTTTAGGCCCTGGATGTTTCATCTCTTTTTAGATCCTTAAACTCTGCCCATCGGAGAAGGCAATGGCACCCCACTCCAGTACTCTTGCCTGGAAAATCCCGTGGATGGAGGAGCCTGGTGGGCTGCAGTCCATGGGGTTGCTAAGAGTCAGGCATGACTGAGCAACTTCACTTTCACTTTTCACTTTCATGCATTGGAGAAGGAAATGGCAACCCACTCCAGTGTTCTTGCCTGGAGAATCCCAGGGACAGGGGAGCCTGGTGGGCTGCCTTCTAAGGGGTCGCACAGAGTCGGACACTACTGAAGCAACTTGGCGGCGGCAGCTGCAAACTCTGCCCATAGCTTTTAAATGATTGCTCATTAAATACTTTTCAAATTTTTCTTTGAGTATCGCTCATGTTATCTTCCTGGATTCTGATTGATAAAATCTTCTTTGTAACTGAGGGTGTAGCAGAGTCCTTTAATTCAATAAATTATAATTCAAAAAGTTAAACAAATGTATGTGGAGTAACTGTGATATGGCAGACATGTTAGGTGTGAGTGTCCCAGGCAGAAATGAGCTGACATGCCCTCACCTACCTTGTAGATTTTATGGTCTAATTAAGTACTTCCTAAATTAGCTTGGGTGCTTTTTAAAAAAGTACAAATGTATCTTGATGCTGCTGTTGTTTAGTTACTAAGTAATGTTTTCGACTCCACAGACTGTAGCCTGCCAGACTCCTCTGTCTATAAGATCTCCCAAGCAAGAATACTGAATTGGGTTGCTATTTCTTTTTCCAGGGGATCTTGCTGACCCAGAGGTCGAACTCACATCTCCTGCATTGGCAGGCAGATTCTTTATCACTGAGCCACCTAGGAAGCCCAGTGGGCCTCACCGATTGAATGGAGGTGGGGCCCGAGAATGCAATTCAAATGACACCATGCAATTCTTGTCCTCACTATAGAATGAGAGAATGATCCTTTGACTATGACATATATTAAATCATTCACTACAACTGTGAAGATAAACATTGATAAAGGTTGAACTAATTTGGGGAATAAGGTTGTTCATATATGGTGGGCAAGGTCATTTATTTGCAGTGCTTAGACCCTGAGGTTACTGTGTCTTCCTGGGGTGGTCAAAAGTTGGGGATAGATAATGCTCTTTACAAAGCTGTGATAAATGTCTTTGATCATTTTGTTCTATCATAGTAACTCCCACCCTCTCCTTCTTCCTTCCCAGCCAGCAACCACAAATCTGCTGCAGCAGCCCCAGCTGCTGGGTTTCCCCAGCAGAGCAGAGCCCTGGGCAATTGTTCCAATTTGCTCTAGTCTAGACTCTGGAGATAGCTCTGTCTGGAAAGAGAAGCATGGACACTCATAGTTCAAAGCTAATTAAGTCAGTAAGATAAACAAGGTAAGACTCCTGGGAATAAGGAGAATTTCTTGAGCCCCAAGAAATTCACAACTTAGAAATTGAGAACATTGGTAATATTTGAAACCTCTAACTATTTTATTCACCTTTCCCCAAAATATCCGAGGTCTTTGGATAAGTGAAAAAAAAAGTGTTAGTTTCTCAGTCGTGTCTGACTCTGCAACACCAAAGGCTGTAGCCCTCCAGGCTCCACCGTCCATGGGATTTCCCAGGCAAGAATACTGGAGAGGGTTGTCATTCCCTTCCCCTGGATCTTCTCGACCTCCGAGTCTTGGGTCTCCTGAATTGCAGGCAGATTCTTTACCATCTGAGCCACCAGGGAAGGGACATGACAATGATGACAGATGACAATATCATGATCATTGTCAGTAGCTTTTTATTAAATGATAATATGAATTATCTCTTTATTCCTATTATTCTTAAACCAAGTTTTGAGACAGTACTACCTAATATGTTCTCAATATTCTTTAACTTCTTTCCTCAAAAGTAGTTCTGGGCAAAATCCTTGAACTATTCATATCCAGTTATTAATTATGATATAATGCAGAATATCATAGTACTATATATATTCATATACATATATTCACATGTATATTGAAGTTTTTAAAAAAGGAAACATAATCAAAGCCTATTACCTACTCTTTTTCAAATATAAAGATATATGAAGAAAGCAACTACTCCTTCAATTCTGCTTTGAGTTTCTAATTGCTGTGTAAGTCAGGAGTCCAGCACAGATTTGAGGTACCAAATTTTATATTATTTGAAGAGACATGTAACTTCATATCTTGATCTCATATTAGATAAGTAAAGGCAATTCTATATTTAGACCACAAAATTAAAAATGAACATAAAGTAACTATCCAGAAACAACCCATTCTGTGAGGCACATCTGAACAATTTGTCTAGATTAATATACAGAATATGTTCTAAAGATGGTTCAAGTATTGGCTAATGTTGTTAATTCCATGCTCTGGGCAACTACACCGTCTCCACTGCTCAGAAGGGTACTATACTGTGACTTTTAACGTCATCAGTCAACACTTAAAATCTTACTAGTTTGTCATGTGTCACTTCAGTCATGTCCAACTCTGTGCAACCCTATGGACTGTAGCCTGCCCGGCTCCTCTGTCCATGGAATTCTCCAGGCAAGAATACTAGAGTGGGTTGCCATGCCCTCCTCCACGGTATCACCTCAACTCAGGGATTGAACCCAGGTCTCCATTGCAGGCAGAGTCTTTTCCACTGAGCCACCAGGGAAGCCCCAATTCTGCCGAAGTCATGGTAAAATTTAGCCACTTTGTGCTGGATGTTAGGCCTCCTCTTTCTATGGAGGAACTATTTAGAGGGTGTGCTTCTGAAAGCACAGATTTAGGAAGCACTGACTTTCCATTTAATGGAGATCTTCCCTCTAATTTTACCAATAAGAAAACAGAGGCCTAGGCAGTGAATGCCTGCAATGCTCAAGGACACACAAGTGATAATAACGGCTAACACTTGTGCAGGGTTTGTGATGTGGCAGGCTTTAATATCTCACATCTACTGTTTTCTGTTTGTTTGTTTTTTCACTTTTTGGCCACACCATGTGGCACGTGGGATCTTAGTTCCCAGACCAGGGATCAAACTCATGCTCCCTGCATTGGAAGCACAGAGTCTTAACCACTGGACCACTAGGGAAGTCCCTTTCACTTCTATTAATTCATTTAATCTGAATAAATATTCTAAGAGGTAGTGTTTTCCCTTTATTCCCATTTTATAGATCAGGAAACTGAGAAATATCCAATGACATAGCCAAAGTCACATGTAGTCAGGTGTAGAACTAGATGGATCAAGGGCTTAATGCCCCCACTACACTATGTTTTCATTCTGGTGGCAGCATTAAGACTCAAATGAAAACCTATGATTTTGACTTGATACTTAACCTTGCAAATACAAAGTGTGTATTGTGTGTGTGTGTGTGTCCCACTTGTGGTTAAGCATCTGCTAGTTTTCAGCTACCAACAACCTGTCTGTCTTCCCTAGCAAAGAGCACTGGTTCTGTCTGAAGGATGAGAAGCCACCATTTCTAATCCATAAAGATGTCTCACTGTGAGAAAGCAAGCATCGAACTCTAGCCTTGCTTATCAGAGCTTCACATTCAGGAACCTGACAGAGTCAGAGCCATGGAACCCTCAGAGTCCAACTGAAGAAGAAATGTTGATCTTTCCATCACAGTTGGTCCTGCAGAGATGTGAGGATGGAGCTCTTGCAGCTGTCTTGTCATCACAGAAGTTTTGAGTAAATACAGGGAAAACAGATGTTAGACATGGAGAGACAGACTTGGGCTCTGCAACATTGCTGAGACCTTTGAATTACACTGCTCCTCCGTCAGCTTTCCAGTTTCCTTAAACCAATGTGAATTGACTCCCCAGGTGGTGCTAGAGGTTAAGAACCCTCCTGCCAATGCAGGAGACATAAGAGAAGTGGGTTTGATCCCAGGGTTAGGAAGATGCCCTGGAGGAGGGCATGGCAACTCACTTCAGTATTATTACCTGGAGAATCCTGTTGACAGAGAAGCCTGGTGGGCTACAGTCCATAGGGTTGCAAAACAGTGAGACACAAATGAAGCGACTTAGTACGCGTAATATGTATGCATCACAGAACTATACTATAATAGAACTTAAAAAATTTGAATTGCATTTCTATCCAATTATAAGAGAGTCAAACAAATAAATTTTCATATTTTACCCAAAATGGTATTGCACAGATTGATGAGCTGTTTTACTTGCCAGACTTGGTTCTGTGTAATTTTTCACAGTATCCAACATCAAATCCACCCTCACCCTCAAATAATGAAGACATGAAGATATTAGAAATGATTTAGAAAAGTAACCAGTTCAGTTCAGTTGCTAGGTCATGTCCGACTCTTTGCAACGCCGTGAATTGCAGGACGCCAGGCCTCCCTGTCCATCACCAAATCCCGGAGTTCATTCAAACTCATGTCGATCGAGTCGGTGATGCCATCCAGCCATCTCATCCTCTGTTGTCCTCTTCTCCTCCTGCCCCCAATCCCTCCCAAAATCAGAGTCTTTTCCAATGAGTCAAGTCTTCGCATGAGGTGGCCAAAGTACTGGAGTTTCAGCTTTAGCATCATTCTTTCCAAAGAACACCCAGGACTGATCTTTACAAATGGACTGGTTGGACCTCCTTGCAGTCCAAGGGACTCTCAAGAGTCTTCTCCAACACCACAGTTCAAATGAGTCAATTCTTCGACGCTCAGCTTTCTTCACAGTCCAACTCTCACATCCATACATGACCACAGGAAAAACCATAGCCTTGACTAGACGGACCTTTGTTAGCAAAGTAATGTCTCTGCTTTTGAATATGCTATCTAGGTTGGTCATAACTTTTCTTCCAAGGAGTAAGTGTCTTTTAATTTCATGGCTGCAGTCACCATCTGCAGTGATTTTGGAGCACAAAAAAATAAAGTCTGACACTGTTTCCACTGTTTCCCCATCTATTTCCCATGAAGTGATGGGACCAGATGCCATGATCTTCGTTTTCTGAATGTTGAGCTTTAAGCCAACTTTTTCACTCTCCTCTTTCACTTTCATCAAGAGGCTTTTTTAGTTCCTCTTCACTTTCTGCCATAAGGGTGGTATCATCTGCATATCTGAGGTTACTGATATTTCTCCCGGCAATCTTGATTCCAGCTTGTGCTTCTTCCAGTCCAGTGTTTCTCATGATGTACTCTGCATAGAAGTTAAACAAGCAGGGTGACAATATGCGGCCTTGACATGCTCCTTTTCCTATTTGGAACCAGTCTGTTGTTCCATGTACAATTCTGACTGTTGCTTCCTGACCTGCATATAGGTTTCTCAAGAGACAGGTCAGGTGATCTGGTATTCCCATCTCTTTCAGAATTTTCCACAGTTTATTGTGATGCACACAGTCAAAGGCTTTAATAAAGCAGAAATAGATGTTTTCCTGGAACTCTCTTCCTTTTTCCATGATCCAGCAGATGTTGGCAATTTGATCTCTGGTTCCTCTGCCTTTTCTAAAACCAGCTTGAACATCAGGGAGTTCATGGTTCACGTATTGCTGAAGCCTGGCTTGGAGAATTTTGAGCATTACTTTACTAGCATGTGAGATGAGTGCAATTGTGTAGTAGTTTGAGCATTCTTTGGTATTGCCTTTCTTTGGGATTGGAATGAAAACTGACCTTTTCCAGTCCTGTGGCCACTGCTGAGTTTTCCAAACTTGCTGGCATATTGAGTGCAGCACTTTCTCAGCATCATCTTTCAGGATTTGAAATAGCTGAATTGGGATTCCATCACCTCCACTAGCTTTGTTTGTAGTGATGCTTTCTAAGGCCCACTTGACTTCACATTCCAGGATGTCTGGCTCTAGGTGAGTGAGCACACCATTGTGATTATCTTGCTCTTGAAGATCTTTTTTGTCCAGTTCTTCTGTGTATTCTTGCCACCTCTTCTTGATATCTTCTGCTTCTGTTAGGTCCATACAATTTCCGTCCTTTATCGAGCCCATCTTTGCATGAAATGTTCCCTTGCTATCTCTAATTTTTTTGAAGAGATCTCTAGTCATTCCCATTCTGTTGTTTTCCTCTATTCTTTGCATTGATCGCTGAGGAAGGCTTTCTTATCTCTTCTTGCTATTCTTTGGAACTCTGCATTTAGATGCTTATTTCCTTTACTCCTTTGCTTTTCTCTTCTCTTTTCACAGCTATTTGTAAGGCCTCCTCAGACAGCCATTTTGCTTTTTTGCATTTCTTTTCCATGGGGATGGTCTTTATCCCTGTCTCCTATACAATGTCATGAACCTCTGTCCGTAGTTCATCAGGCACTCTATCTATCAGATCTAGTCTTTTAAATCTATTTCTCACTTCCACTGTATAATCATGAGAAATTTGATTTAGGTCATACCTGAATGGTCTAGCAGTTTTCCCTACTTTCTTCAATTTAAGTCTGAATTTGGCAATAAGGAGTTCATGGTCTGAGCCACAGTCAGCTCCCAGTCTTTTTGCTGACTGTATAGAGCTTCTCCATCTTTGGCTGCAAAGAATATAGTCAATCTGATTTTGGTGTTGACCATCTGGTGATGTTCATGTGTAGAGTCACCTCTTGTGTTTTTGGAAGAGGGTGTTTGCTATGACCAGTGTGTTCTCTTGGCAAAACTCTATTAGCCTTTGCCCCTGCTTCATTCCGTATTCCAAGGCCAAATTTGTCTGTTACTCCAGGTGTTTCTTAACTTCCTACTTTTGCATTTCAGTCCCTTATAATAAAAAGGACATCTTTTTTGGGTGTTAGTTCTAAAAGGTCTTGTAGATCTTCATAGAACCGTTCAACTTCAGCTTCTTCAGCATTACTGGTTGGGACATAGACTTGGATTACTGTGATATTGAATGGTTTGCCTTGGAGATGAACAGAGATCATTCTGTCATTTTTGAGATTGCATCCAAGTACTGCATTTTGGACTCTTTTGTTGACCATGATGGCTACTCCATTTCTTCTAAGGGAGTCCTGCCCTCCGTAGTAGATATAATGGTCATCTGAGTTAAATTCACCCATTCCAGTCCATTTTAGTTCGCTGATTCTTAGAATGTTGACGTTCACTCTTGCCATCTCCTGTTTGACCACTTCCAATTTGCCTTGCTTCATGGACCTGACATTCCAGGTTCTTATGCAATGTTGCTCTTTACACCATCAGACCTTGCTTCTATTACCAGTCACATCCACAGCTGGGCATTGTTTTTGCTTTAGTGCCATCCTTTCATTCTTTCTGGAGTTTTTTCTCCACTGATCTCCAGTAGCATATTGGGCAGCTACCAACCTGGGGAGTTCCTCTTTCAGTATCCTATCATTTTGCCTTTCCATACTGTTCATGGGGTTCTCAAGGCAAGAATACTGAAGTGGTTTGCCATTCCCTTCTCTAGTGGACCACATTTGGTCAGATCTCTCCACCATGACCCCCCCCATCTTGGGTGGCCCCACACAGCATGGCTTAGTTTCATGAGTTAGACAAGGCTGTGGTCCTAGTGTGATTAGATTGACTAGTTCTATGATTTTGGTTTCAGTGTGTCTGCCCTCTGATGCCCTCTGGCAACACCTATCATCTTACTTGGGTTTCTCTTACCTTGGACGTGGGGTATCTCTTCATGGCTTCTCCAGCAAAGCACAGCCGCTGCTTCTTACCTCTCCTCACCACCACCCTTCCTGACCTTGAACGTGGAGTAGCTCCTCTCGGCCCTCCTGCACCCACGCAGCCACAGCTCCTTGGATATGGGGTGTTCCTCTTGGCCACCGCTGCTTCCCCTGACCTCGGGCATGGTAATAGACATACCCAAAAACAAATTCCAATAACTTCTGTGAACAATAGCAGAATATTTGAGATATCCTGTACTCTCTCTTAAAAGTGAAAGTGGTGTCTGACTCTAGGTGACCCCATTGACTGTGATCCCAGGTTTCTCTGTCCATGGAATTTTCCAGGCAAGAATACTAGAACGGGTAGCCATTTCCTTCTCCAGGGAATCTTTTTGGCCCCGGGATCGAACCAGGATATCTTGCCTTGCAGGCAGTTTCTTTACAGTCTGTGTCTCCAGGAAATCCCCTGCACTCTCTCTAGCTTTGGGATATTTGTTTAAATCATCAGTTGTATTTAACAATTTTAAATTCCATGTGTCCTTGACCTCACAAATTACTATTCTTGAGTCAGTAGAAGACTTCATTTTTTGTACAATACTCTTCAACATATGTTTAAGGAAATAAAAGACTAACTAGGCAAAATGTTCATCCTAACGCATTGATTACACTCATCTCACATGCTAGTAAAGTAATGCTCAAAGTTCTCCCAGCCAGGCTTCAGCAATACGTGAACCATGAAATTCCTGATGTTCAAGCTGGCTTTTGGAAAGGCAGAGGAACCAGAGATCAAATTGCCAACATCCTCTGGATCATCAAAAAAGCAAGAGAGTTCCAGAAAAACATCTATTTCTGCTTTCTTGACTATGCCAAAGCCTTTGACTGTGTGGATCACAAGAAACTGTGGAAAATTCTGAAAGAGATGGGAATACCAGACCACCTGACCTGCCTCTTGAGAAACATGTATGCAGGTCAGGAAGCAACAGTTAGAACTGGACATGGAACAACAGACTGGTTCCAAATAGGAAAAGGAGTACGTCAATGTCAAGGCTGTATATTGTCACCCTGCTTATTTAACTTCTATGCAGAGTACATCATGAGAAACGCTGGACTGGAAGAAACACAAGCTGGAATCGAGATTGCTGGGAGAAATATCAATAACCTCAGATATGCAGATGATACCACCCTTATGGCAGAAAGTGAAGAGGAACTAAAAAGCCTCTTGATGAAAGTGAAAGAGGAGAGTGAAAAAGTTGGCTTAAAGTTCAACATTCAGAAAACGAAGATCATGGCATCTGGTCCCATCACTTCATGGGAAATAGATGGGGAAACAGTGGAAACAGTGTCAGACTTTATTTTTTTGTGCTCCAAAATCACTGCAGATGGTGACTGCAGCCATGAAATTAAAAGATACTTACTCCTTGGAAGAAAAGTTATGACCAACCTCGATAGCATATTCAAAAGCAGAGACATTTGCCAACTAAGGTCTGTCTAGTTAAGGCTATGGTTTTTCCAGTAGCCATGTATGGATGTGTGAGTTGGACTGTGAAGAAGGCTGAGCGTCGAAGAATTGATGCATTTGAACTGTGGTGTTGGAGAAGACTCTTGAGAGTCCCTTGGACTGCAAGGAGATCCAACCAGTCAATTCTGAAGGAGATCAACCCTGGGATTTCTTTGGAAGGAATGATGCTAAAGCTGAAGCTCCAGTACTTTGGCCACCTCATGTGAAGAGTTGACTCATTGGAAAAGACTTTGATGCTGGGAGGGACTAGGGGCAGGAGGAGAAGGGGACGACAGAGGACGAGATGGCTGGATGGTATCACCGACTCGATGGATGTGAGTCTAAATGAACTCCGGGAGTTGGTGATGGACAGGGAGGCCTGGCGTGCAGCAATTCATGGGGTCACAAACAGTTGGACATGACTGAGCGACTGAACTGAACTGAACACACTGATAAAGTTTCCATAAGAAGATGACGAAGGAATTCAAATCCACATGTGGGAATGGAGATTTCATAGAGGTCTTTGGTGGTCAAAGAAAGACGAGGGACAAAATTAAAATCTATTTGGTACATAGGGAACAAAATTACAGTTACCAAAGGGGAAAGGGCAGGGGGACGGATAAATTAGAAGTTTGAGGTTAGCAGATACAAACTGCTGTATAGAAAATAAATACGCAAGGTCCTACTATAAAGCACAGGGAACTATATTCAATGTCTTGTAATAAACTATAGTGGAAAAGAAAAAAGAAAATTTGATGCACAAAGTTTACCTTTAGTGTTAGCCTAAGTGTTTGAATGATGATTACATATATCACATCTATGAGCTGTCATCTCTAAGAAATTATTGACCTAAAGATATCTAGGGATAGATTCAATGATCTTTCCGTCATCATTTTCTGTGTTGTTTGTTGCTTAGTAGGTAAGTCATGTGCAACTCATTTGTGACCCAATGGACTCTAACCTGCCAGGTTCCCCTGTTCATGGAATTCTCCAAGAAAGAATACTAAAATGGGTTACTGTGCTCTCCTCCCAGAGATCTTCCCGACCCAGGGATTGAACCCTCATCTCTTGCATTGCAGATGGATTCTTTACTGCTGAGCCACCAGGGAAGCCCTGTTATCATTTTTAATAGGGATTAAATACTAACCTCTTGTGTTGCATTTCATTATTAGTTACTGAACCTATGAAATATGGTCTAATGGTGTCTATTTTTTTATTTATAAACACAGCACATATTAAAACAAGGTTATGCTGACACAATGTGTGAGACACAAGAGAGCTAGGTCTCGGATGTTATGCCAAATCTTAAAAATCTGTTAAATAAGTAAAACATTTGAATTATTCTAACCTTCTAATATATATTTTCCAATGTATTCATGAAATAATGTTTATGAAAATAAAACTGTGGTGCAAGGCAAGGTGTAATATAATCTTACTCTAGTCCACATACAATCGTAAAAAGTTAGCCCTGAAATGTTCTTTAAAAATTCACTTCTCTATTGTTCTATCTTAAATGCAACAACTTGAAGATAAGAAATGATAATAATCACAATAATGATAATAATTATTAATATAGAACATTTACTCCATGTCAGGCACAGTGTTACTCCATACTCTTTGAAGGAGTTATGATTATTATTCACATTTTTAGAGATAAGAAAGTTGAGGCATAGAGAGAAATTACTTGCCCAAGATTACACGGCTAGTGGGGGACAGAGTTAGGATTTAAATGTAAGCAATCTGGCTTAAGAAGTTCCCCTCAAAAACAATTAAGATATTTATATTATATTTTATACTTAGTGATGATATATATTAGTAATTACTAGGCTACAAATAATCTTTTCTTTCACTAAAAATTAGTCAATTATATAAACACTGTGTTTATCAAGTGACTTTTGCTTTTAATTAATTTTTCTAAAATAAGGAATTTTAAGTACTGTAAGTGCTCTTGAATATTATTTCATTATTCATAATGGGTTTTTCTTTTTTTTTTGCTTAGACCAAAGTATCATAAAGTCATATAACTAACATGCCCTGAAGTACATAACTATAATTAATATTGTATATTGTGAATATTCATTGGAAGGACTGATGTTAAATCTGAAGCTCCAATACTTTGGCCACCTGATGTAAAGAGCAACTCATTGGAAAATATCCTGATGCTGGGAAAGATTGAAGGCAGGAGGAGAAAGGGGCAACAGAGGATGAGATGATTGGATGGCATCACTGACTCAATAGACATGAGTCTGAGCACACTCCGGGAAATAGGGAAGGCCAGGAAGCTTGGTGTGCTGCAGTCCATGGGGTTGCAAGGAGTCAGACACAACTGAGCAACTGAACAGCAACAAGTTCTGTAATTAAGATAATTTTGAACCTGGTTTATGTTGGCCTCACTCAGCTAATCTTGTAGGCTAATCAGAGTGAGATACTAAGCCAAATCATATACCACATCTTGATTCAAAGTGTCCTAATAGCTTTCACGTCATTTTGCATTAAATTCAAAGCTTTCACTGTAACTGTGAACGAGTCCCACCACCACTCCCTACTTAACCTCTCAATTTCCTATTACTCTCTCCTTGCCTCTTTGATACCATTTTATATGAAAATGCATTACTTCCTCAGGGCCTTTGCACCTGCTGTTCCCTCTGTTTGGAATGCTTTCCCCATGAATATTCCCATGACTCTGTCCCTCACTTCATCCAAGTATTTATTTATAAATCATATCTTCAGCAAGATCTTCCTTGGGCACTCAAAATGTTGAATCCCTCTTCACAAGTTATGACCTCTTTCTTGCTTTATTTTTTATCCTCCTTATTTATCAGCATAAGATGCACTATGAAATTTTAGAGCTTCCCAGGTGGCACTAGTGGTGAAGAAGTAAAAGTCGCCCAGTCATGTCCAACCCTTTGCAACCCCATAGACTATATAGTCCATGGAGTTCTCCAGGCCAGAACACTGGAGTGGGTAGCCTTTCCCTTCTCCAGGGTATATTCCTAACCCAGAGATAAAACCCAGGTCTCCAGCATTGTGAGTGTATTCTTTACCAGTTGAGCCACAAGGGAAGCCCAGTAATAAAGAACCTGCCTGCCAGTGCAGGAGATGTAAGAGACGCAGGTTCAATCCCTGGGTTAGGAAGATTCCCTGGAGAAGGACATGGCAACCCACTTGGGTGTTCTTTCTTGGAAAATCCCATGGACAGAGGAGCCTGGTGGGTTACTGTCCATGGGATCACAAAGAATCGGACACAACTGAAGCAACTCAGCATGAACATATGAAATTGACTTATTTATCTGTCTGAGATTTGTCTGTCTCCCTAACTGGAGTGAGTTGTCATTCTCTTCTCCAGATCTTCCCAACCCAGGGATCAAACCCCTGTCTCTTATGTTTCCTGAACTGGCAGGTGTTTTCTTTACCACTAGCGCCCCTGGGGAAGCCCCTTCCCTGACTAAGCTGTGAGCCTTATAGGTCCTGGGGTTTTGTCTGTTTGGTTTGCTGCTGGAGTCCTACATTGGTAACAGTAACTGACATATAATAGGTGCTCAGTAATTATTTGTCAAATTAATCAATTAATAGTATTTGGATGTATTAAATTATTTGAAGAGCAATTTCCCTTGCAAATGAGATAAACTGCAACATCATTGACAAGAATATACCACTCAGTCCCCCTACTTTGAATAGTCCTTTTTCATCCTTCAGGTTCTTTAGCTGGCAGCTGTGATAATGGGGATTTTAATTATATTTATAAAGCATTCGAATTCAATTCATATCACCATCTGCTTTTTCTCAGCTCTCTAGACCAACTTAATGCTCAGCTTGCTGCCAACTGAACTAATCGATTGGCTGATGAATTGATTTTTTTTTTTCATTAAACAAATATTTACCAAACACCTACTATGTATAAGGCACTGGGCTAAGAGCAAGAAATTCCAGACAAACAAGCATTCTTCTGTCATGGGGCTGGTGATCTTCTACGGAAATGCCACTAGAGCCAAGGGTTGTCGCAAGAGTGGTTATAGGGCTATCAGGGTACTTAGTACTTAGATGAAGGTAGGGCCAAGGAGGCAGAGAAGTTAGCAGACTTGAGTTAACTCACATGTAGAATCACAAGGTGTTTCCAATGTATTGAGTATGAGAAATAAGAGGAAAGGAGTATAGAAGTATGTCTTTTAGTGTATTTACTCGAAGAAATAGGGCAATGTGGTGCCATTTACAAGGATGGATGGAGAAGGCTAGGGAAGAAATAGGTTTTGGCGGGGCAAGTGAGACTTTCAAGTGGAGATGTGACATCTAGAGCTCATAATAAAGAGATCCGGAAGGAAAGAATATGTATATGTCTAGACTTAAATCTAGATAGGTAGATATAGACATGTATCTCATCATCATCAGTATACAAGTGACGTTTCAAGACACTGAAATAGATCACATTATTTTAGAATAATTTTAGAAAAGATGAGCATTTAGTACTGAGACTACAGAGATCAACTAGGGACAAACATTTCTTCTCAACCAGTAAAGGAGATTGGGGGGAAAACCCTTGTGAAAGATAAAAAATGAGAGCAAGGTGCAAAGTATCCAAGAGGAAAGAAAATATTGCAAGAAACGGAAAGGTGAGAGGTTGAGTTACATAAGTCAGATTATATGGCATTTGGGTGTTGGAGACCTTGTCACAATCTTTTGCAGCGGAATAACGAGAACTGAAACCATAATGGAGAGAGTTGGAGAATGAGTCAGAGGTGAAGAACTGGAAGCAATGCAAATAGATAACCCTTTTAGGATGCTCGGCAGTTAAGGAGTCAGAAGCTAGGTTACTTGAAAGTATGGGTGAGGACAAGACATCTTTTTTTTAAGAGGGCAGGTCCATCAACATGTTCACATGTTCACAGGGAAAGATTCTGTGAAAAGGGAGAAACTGATAAAGCAGATAAAAAAGGGCATGAAGTGAGAAACCATGTCTTTAAGATGGTGACAGATGGCATCTGCAGCATACCCTCTTCCTTGAATAGGGGAAGGCACACATACTTCCTGATATCAGAGGGAAGATAAAGATACACATTGACTGAAGACTGAAGGCAAAAGGAGAAGAAGGAGGCAGAGGATGAGATGGTTGGATTGCAACACCGATTCAACAGACACAAACTTGGGCAAACTCTGAGAGATGGTGAGGGACTGGCTGTCTTGCTGTGGTCCACGGGGTTGCAAAGAGTCAGACATGACTTAGTGACCGAACAACAGAAACAGTGTGTGTATATTTGATGATGGGAAGCAGAGAAGTGGGAGTGTATTAAGCAAGGTTCCTGGTAGCTCAAAGGGTAGCTCAAAGCTCCCACGGTTCCTGGGAGAGCTTGAAAACCAAGCCAGAGCTTAGCTTCCAGAAGTAACATGTGAAACTATCAGAACTAGACTGATAAAGAAATATCTGCTGCCATGACTGGTCCCAAAATGTGACATTTGCTCAGCTAGCACTTTTGCCCCCAGAATCTTGCCCATGCAGCCATCACCACTGTTTCTGCCACCAGGAAGAGTATCCTTTCTCACTTTCTCGTCTTATAGTTATAGCCCCTTAGTTAACATGATAAAAGCAAGTAAAAATATTGTAAAGTCAAAAAAAAAAAAAAAAACAATAAAATATAAAGTGAAGGAGCTGAATGAAAAAAAAAAAAAAGCAAATATGTCACATGATTAGCTTCTATAAGGAGAGGTTTTTCTTTACTCCTTACAAAGATTCACATGGTAGAGAGTGAGTTCAAATATTGGACAGAAGAAAGAAGTATGCCTCAAGTATTACCAAGGAAAGACAAAACATACTAACTTAAAAAAATCACAACAAAATACACAATAGGTATGTAACTTCAGAGATTTTAAGCTAGAAAAAACAGGGAAATCTTTTAGTTACAATAATGTAATACATACTTAAGCACAGTTGCAGACATTGTAATCCCTGATACTGAAGATTTTTCTAAAAGCAAAAAAGGTATTCCCAGTTTTAATATTTCACAACTTAACTATGATCCAAAAAAATTTTTTTTTCACCACTGGCATAGCTGTTACTCTGGTGGTCTGTATTCCTTTTCAGCTCATTAGAAGCCAACATTATTCTTTATTCCTGTCACTATTTTCGAAATATTGATACATACTGATTCTAAGAAATTGTAGGAAAGTTCCAAAAAAGAATTTTAAAATTCTGAAATCCTACCAATTCATTTATATATATAATAAGACTCTTGCTCCTTGGAAGGAAAGCGATAACAAATCTAAACAGCATATTAAAAGGCAGAGGCATTACTTTGCCAATAAAGGTCTGTATAGTCAAAGCTATGGTTTTTCCAGTAGTCATGTACATATGTGAGAGTTGGTCCGTAAAGAAGGCTGAGCACCAAAGAATTGATGCTTTTGAACTGTGGTGCTGGAGAAGACTCTTGAGAGTCCCTTGGACTGCAAGGAGATCAAACCAGTCAATCCTAAAGGAAATCAACTCTTAATAGTCATTGGAAGGACTGATGCTGAAGCGCCAATACTTTGCCCACATGATGCAAAGAGCTGACTCATTGGGAATGCCCCTGATGCTAGCAGAGATTGAGGGTAGGAGGAGAAGGGGATGGGGATGACAGAGGATAGCATCATTGACCCAACAGACATAGTTTGAGGAAACTCAGGGAGATGATGAAGAACAGGGAAGCCTGGTGCACTGAAATCCATGGGGTCGCATAGAGTCGACACGACTTAGTGAGTAAACAGCAACAACAAATACGTGTGTGTATATATATATTTATCTACACAAAATTTTTCATAAATGCTATATTAGGCATGTAGGTCTTTAATTTCCTCTTTATGCCTGGCAAAATATTCATATTTCCCCATTCTATTTACATTGTATCTTTAATGGGTGTTTAGAGTATTCACCTCTTAACTTTTAAATGTCCCCAGTTTTTCACATTATAAACCACACTGTCATGAACATTGTTCAGAACAGAACTTTCCACACATGTATGGTTATCTTCTTAGGTGAAATTCTTAGAAGAGGGATTGCTGGGAGACAGGGTGTACACATTTTACCTCCTGGTACATACTGTCCAAATCATGTCCAGA
Organism: Budorcas taxicolor; assembly: GCF_023091745.1. Lineage (NCBI taxonomy): Eukaryota > Metazoa > Chordata > Mammalia > Artiodactyla > Bovidae > Budorcas > Budorcas taxicolor. Next base: position 61,936,672 of record NC_068923.1, on the reverse strand, counting down.
AATAAGTCACTGATTATAACTTTAACAGAATGGCATGAAAGTGCCCATGGGAACCAAGACTATTTTGACGACACTTGGAGGAACTGGGCAGGGCTATATAATTTCATACCTTCTAAAGCAGCTAACCTTGATCTTCCAGAGTCGCTGGAGCTCTATAATCAAGTTGATATTTACTATTCCTCTCATATTTTTCCCTTCTGTGGATCAGTAAAGGAATGTAGTAACACAAAAAAAGCAGTCAGCCAGTAGCTCCAAACTTTGTGTTGACAAGATTCAAAATCAAAGTTCATGGGTTTCTATTCAGCCTGCTTGTTCACCTACACAGATTCCACATGATGAAACCTCATAAAATGTAGTTCCATGAGAGCATCTAGTCTAATCTCTTCACTTCACAGCTTCTGTTTGTTGTTCTTTAGTCATTAAGTTGTATCTGACTCTTTTGCAACCCCATGGACTCTAGCCACCAGGCTTCTCTGTCCATGGGATTCTCCAAGCAAGAATACTGGAGCAGATTGCCATTCCCTCCTCCAGGGGATCTCCCCAACCCCAAGGATGGAACCCAAGTCTTCTGCATCAGCAAGTGGATTCTTTACTACTGAGCCACCAGGTAAGCTCCCCCTTTACATCTAAGGACATGGAAATCCAGAGGAATTTAGTAACTTACTCATATTCACACAGTTAGTTAGTTAAAAAAAAAAAAAAGAACCAAATTTAGTTCCTAAGCTATTTTCCTCCATCCATTTCTAGGTTATATTATGTCGTATGAGTTCAGGCCATTCTTAGATATGTCAAGCATTTGGAGAAGTAGGTGATCTCTTTCAGGATTTGACTTTAAGCTCTATGTTGTGTGGCACAGCTCTATATGCCTGATTTGAAAGACATCTCTCAAAAGTTAGCAAATTAAAACCAAAATACGAATTGACACAAATAGCTTTTCGCACAACTCCTCCTAAAATAAATTCTTACGAATAAAACACATTTAAACATACTATGGGAATGTGTGACTAAGTCTTTGAATATTTCTATAGCAAAACAATAGTATATGACTAATAATTTTGATCTTTTTTATCTTGGATGTTCTCACTTGCGATAGTGCCTCGTGATAAATTTTGAAAAAGAAGGATTAGTCTTCACTGCTCTTCTTGGTGAGTGTTTTTAAACCAATTTCTCACTGATGGTCTTCCCAAATACTATATTTTGGTGCCTAACTTAGCTTATATACTACCCAAAGTGTTACACCCCAGTAAGAAAATTTCCTGATTTAAAAGATTATATTTTTAGGAGCTGTGTGATCTGAGGAAGAAAGATGTTATTTTCACATAGTCCATTGAACCATTTGTGGACAAAAAATATTGAATATTTTCCTTTTCAGTGATATCATTTATTTGGAGATCTCCAAAGAGCTTCTACTTCTATATTGTTATCAAAAGCGTACATGGTCTTAGCCTTTTAGGAACTTACACATTCAACCCTTGTAATACATTCTGGTCAAGAAAGTATAATATATTCTCCCTTCACTTATGCAATATAGGCCACTACAAATCACATATTCTTTTTTTCATTGCCAGTCAAATATTATCAACAATGACAATGGATTGCCTCTATCTTGGATATGTTTTTCTTTTCTTCACCCAAACATTCTTCATATTCCTTCCACTCCATTTTGGAGTATTACTCACTCAGAACAATCTGCTACTCAATGAACCAGATTCCACAGATCCAGATTTCACAAGGTAGACAGGCACGTTCAAAGAAAAAGTACATTTTTAAGTTATGAGACAAACCTCTCAGTCACTCAGATTCAAAACTATGTATTCATTTTTGATTCATTCTCAACCAGATCCCATATGAACAATCAGTCATCAAACTGTATTGATTTTTTCCTTTATCATGTAATTTATTTCTATTGTTTTTTTCCTTCATTACAGCCATTTTTCCTTATTAAGACCTCAATCTCATGCTTCATCAGTTTGCTCCATTGTCCTCTTTCTCTAATCTATATTTACATATTTATCAGAGACAATTTTTTAAGCCCTTTAGTCCAGTTATTCTTCTTATCAAAATCGTCAGTGACTCCCATACTAAACCTACAGATGGGTTAAGCTTAGTGCACGTTCCACATCTGTATGGCCGTTTCAGTTAAATCCCCATTCATAACACTCTTTCCAACTGAATCTTGAAAATCCTTCCTAGAGCCCATTCATCATCTTCGTTAACACAAATTTCAGATCATCCTCTACAAATCAGTCTTTTCTGTGGATCAATGAATGAATCAGATGTGACACCATGATATTTACACCATGTGACACTGTAGGCTTTCAGAATGAAATTTATCTCACTCTAGAATCAACATCTGTCTAAATCTGTCTCCAACTATCTTCTCATTTTTTTCCCCCAGAAACTCTCCATTGGCTCTTTATTCCAAACAGACCATTTCATGAAAAACACCTTGTCTTTGCCACATCTATGAGTTGTCTCACAGCATTCCTCTAGTGTAAAATGACATTCTTGTTCCTGTCTTCCTAATGCTACTGATTTCTTTGCTACAACCTTTACTAGTTCGTTAATATATTGTGATAAATTCCATGCATAAATCTCTAGTCCTTTGGGTCTATATGATTCATTTAGTAATTGCCCATATGATAGCCTTGACATTATTTGTTATGTAATTGTGTATAACTATTTGACTCTTCATTTCTTTGTGTCTTGAATTGTAAAGCGGGTTGTATATTTCTGATTCGTATTTCCTTCCATACTCTGCAGTAGCAAGGGAGCTCATAAATACTAGCCAATATTCTAAGTAATTTTTTTTCCTTCTCATGAAAGGAGAAAATGATTTTAAAAATCAATAATATAAGAATGATAAAAGAGTGGAAAGAAATAAATGAAAACAAGAAAATTAAAAATATAACCAAAGTTAAAAAATAATAGTAAAATGCAAGCTTATGTGTTGTGACTGAAGAGTGAGGTCACCATGCTAAAGATAATCTGACCTTTTGGAAACAGAAATCCTATCTGGCGTTTATAAGCAAGAGCATGATATATACTACAGCAGAGAGATGAATTACACTAACTCTTCTTTCCCTTGGAGATATATTATCCAACTAACTGCCTGTGCTCTGTTTAGTTTTATAAAGCCAAATGAGATCATCCATATTCAGGCTTGTTCAACTCCACTCTCTCAAGTAGCAATCAAACAGCTGTCTTCAGTTGCAAGTTTGTGACTCATAATACATTCATTCCAAAATGCCCTTGTACATCTTGTAGACTGTATCATCATCATCATAATAATAGTAACACTTAAGCATTGTGTACAATCTTTTTCATCTTCAAAGCATGCTTAAATTCTATAATGCAGTGAAAACGTGACAGGTTGAAAAGGTATGGAGGGCTTTATTGTTCTAGGAAAAGGATGTTGAACAGCGCAACCGTGATTACAGTGTTCAGGTCCCTGAGATGGTATACAGGTTGGAGTGTGCAGCCAAAATGAAGTTTCTGAACTGAAAATGATCAGGTTGAAATGATCTCTCCCTTTAATGTCAATGGAACAGAGTCTTAGCCACTAGAGGAATAGCAACTGATTATGCATTTGACTTCAGAAAGTGTAGTACTAAGCTTCAACTTATGAAGAAATGAATATACCATCTATCAATTTAAAAGTCTATATCCAAGCTTAAATGTCTAGATGCTCATCTTTTGGAAAAAGTTCTTCATATAGTCAAGCTAAATTTTAAATGTTAGTTACAAGGTCATTCTTACCAGTAACCTGAACTGCTTGCCACACTCATTTTTTTTTTTTGCAGGCTCCTCTTTCTGCAGCTTGACTGACACATTCTTTTGCTCCTCCAACATATCCTTGGAGTGTCTTCACTACTTTAGCTGTTTTGGGTTCTCATTCAGAAAAATCAAAATTGCTCCAAATTTCCTTATTTGAATCCCAGAAAGAAACAAACACACACACACACACTGCATCCTTTTTGGACCTCAGTATATTTCTTTGTGAACCAATTCTTTCTGCTCAGTTTCTATCACCTATTACCTTGCTTCTCAATTTTCTCTTAAGGAAGCCGTAATGAGTCATCCTAAGAAGGGGACAACAGAGGATGAGATGGCTAGATGGCATCACCAACTCAATGGACGTGAGTCTGAGTGAACTCTGGGAGTTGGTGATGGACAGGGAGGCCTGGCGTGCTGCAATTCATGGGGTCGCAAAGAGTCGATCACAGCTGAGCGACTGAACTGAACTGAACTGAACTGAATGGTTTCATTGGCCAGACTAAAAAAGTTACTAAAAGAATTCCACCTATTTGCTTTTTTGAAATTAATATATAAAAAGGATCATTGCAATAAAACATGGGGGTCATTGGCTTGAGTGCCCAGGTAGGCAGTGAGGGTTGTGGATGACAGTCAGTGGAGAGAGGAAGGTATTTGTGTGATGTTGATCTGTAAATACTGGTTGCTGGCTCCGATGCTGTGGCCCAGAGAGAGACTTCTCAGCACCCTATCTTTCCTCCCTGCTATTTCCTTTTTCCTTGGGTGGAGGGAACAGCAGAGAGAGGGAGGGGCAGAGAGAAAACCAAACTACACCTCCTTCCCCTGTGGCATTCTGTGTTTATCCAGGAGGTCAGGGAACATATTTTCCCCCTGAGGATCCTTCCTGACCCTTCTGTAGACCCTCAGCAACGTTAATCTGGGTCACGACCCAAGGAAGGGAACCAATGATCTATGACAATTCTTAAGTATCTTTCAGGTTCACCACAGAATAGTACATTTTCAGTGATTTTCCACAGACATTTTGCTTTATATTTGCTTAATTTATATCATTATTTCTGTAACCATTTCCAGTTCTTTAGGAACACTCATCTTTTAACATATTTCTTAGTGTTGACAATTTAATATAATGTTGGCATTCAACTGCAAACTCCATTAATATAGGTGCCCTTCTTGTCTTTAAGAAGCTAAAGGAAAATATATGTGTAATCCCCTCTAACTATCTTTATATAACAAAATATACTCTGAGCAGTTTTTTTTTTTTTGTATTTTGGGTCTTTTTCTTTCATATATTTTTTCTTGATGCTTAATTAATTCAGTGAGTGTTATTTAGGAAGGAAAATTAATGCTTTTTGAAACATAAATATTTCATCTCATTTCACATTCTTCTGAGCAACGCTATGTTTTTCCTAAAACGAATTTATTCTTATATTTTTATTCTCTTTTTCTAAGGTTCTATACCTTAAGATTTTTGTTTTCTGTTCATATCTGCTTACTTTAACTATAAAATACAGTTCAGTTCAGTCGCTCAGTTGTGTCTGACTCCTTGCGACCCCATGAATTGCAGCATGCCAGGCCTCCCTGTCCATCACCAACTCCCAGATTTCACTCAAACTCATGTCTATCGAGTCAGTGACGCCATCCAGCCATGTCATCCTCTGTCGTCCCCTTCTCCTCCTGCCCCCAATCCCTCCCAGCATCAGAGTCTTTTCCAATGAGTCAACTCTTCGCATGAGGTGGCCAAAGTATTGGAGTTTCAGCTTTAGCATCATTCCTTCCAAAGAACACCCAGGACTGATCTCCTTTAGAATGGATTGGGCGGATCTCCTTGCAGTTCAATGGAGTCTCAAGAGTCTTCTCCAACACCACAGTTCAAAAGCATCAATTCTTTGGTGCTCAGCTTTCTTCACAGTCCAACCCTCACATCCATACATGACTACTGGAAAAACCATAGCTTTGACTAGCCTTTGCCTTTGTTGGCAAAGTAATGTCTCTGCTTTTGAATATGCTATCTAGGTTGGTCATAACTTTCCTTTCAAGGAGTAAGCGTCTTTTAATTTCATGGCTGCAATCACCATCTGCAGTGATTTTGGAGCCCCCAAATTAAAGTCTGACACTGTTTCCTCTTCTCATTTTTGAAATGCCATGAAATCATTTACAATGTTTGGATATAACATTTAGGAGTCATATCTAAAGCAAAGGCTATAGAGATACATCAAGATTCTTCTTTTTTTCTTTTTTGTACATAGTTCTTATAGACTTGGGGATTGGAATGAGGGAATGCATGGGTTAGTTTGCCTTTTGGCATATATGAGTCCTTGTTATAATGCGATATATTATATGTGAGGTTTGCTGTACCACATTATTTTTAAAATCCAACTCCATATAGTAACTTTTGCCAATAGTGTAATTCTTCTATAAGCACTTGTTATGATGATTAAATTAATTTTCCTCAACTTGAGCAAGCATTGAAATTTATATAATGAATATGTAAAGTCATGTTAGCTAAATTGCTTATTTTTTGCATATGTTCAAAAATATTCCTTGATGTTATCAGTCCAGAGTTAAGTCTATGAAATATTCATGATGCAGTGAGCAAGATCTCTAAGACAATAAAACTGCTTTCTTTGATTTTGAAGGAGACCCTTCATGTACTTCTAACTGGTAAATTAACTTTTCTCTATAGCTTAAAACTTCCCATTCTCTCTGAAATGTGTGCTAAGGTACTAGCATTTTTCAACAAAGTGCTCCAGTCTAGAGACTGTTTCTTTTTTTGCATATGGTTCATTGATTTGAATATACATTTCAAAGATTTTATCTTTAACCCACATGCAAATTTCCTGAATTAGGAATTCAAAAATTTTATAGGTATGCCACTTGTGCAGACATATCTTACTATGTAGGTTGAATTGGAGTAGCTCAGGGAAACAGAGTAACCACGGTAGTATTTTTCACATTAGCAAATTATTTCCAACCTGTCGTGGGCTGTGGTTACAACTGGTCTTCTTTGGTTGGAAGTCTTTACTTTCTCAGTCGTAAATCTTTAGCACAAAAAGTTCTGAGAATCATCAACCCATTGCTCATTTCAGAGTCTTGCAATCTATATTTAATTAAATCAGTAAAGAGAAAATGATGTTGAGTTTGTATAAGTATACAACTTAAACATGTTTCTTTTATAACAAGTTAGATAAAATAGCAAAATATATATTAATTGTTAAGATGAAATAAATATTGTGCCTATATCAAAGAAGAAAGCTAAAATAAAGCTTTTTCTGGGGTATCTTGTACGATGATATCTGAGTGCATTTCTTCATGGTAATAAAACACTACTATATTCAATCAACTTTTCTACAAATTTGAGAATGTTTAAGATATTTTGTGAGCTTCTGGGGAGGCACGGTGGGAAAGAATCCGGCTGCCAATCTAGGAGACGGAAGAGACATGGGTTCAATCCCTGGATTGAGAAAATCCCCTGGAGTAGGAACTGGCCACCCATTCAATATTCTTCCTGGGAAATGCCATGGACAGAGGGGCCTGGCGGGCTATAGTCCATGGGTTCGCAAAGAGTCAGACACGACGGTGCACACATGCACACACACGATATTTTGTCTCTGTTTCTTTCTTTTACTTTTTTTTCTTGTACCCGGAGAATACTAAGTGGGAGTTAGAAATACTTAGAATCAAATAATCACAGAATTGAAAGGAATCTAAAAACTTGACCAATTGCCCAAGCAATGTAGAAATCCCTTTGTTCTATTCAGTCTCTCCCTAAACACTCCCAAAGAGAGACAGGAAAATGATTGCCTCATAAGATAGGCGGATTCAGTTTTTGGTATTTCTAATTGAAAGAAACCTCTTCCCTGGTTTCCTGCAACATCCACCAATTGTTCCTGCCTACGGACTCTGGATCTGCTCAAAACAATCTATTCATGACTGCGTCCTTCTACTTTACATCTTTGAAAAGGACTCTTTCAATCTTTTTAAGTCCCTCAGTGGTTTGCCATTAGGATGGGGGTGCCCTTCATCCGCCTTTTCACTCTTGTTTCGACCGGCTTAACTTTGGCAATATCCTCCAAATGTTGGTGCCACCAAAACCAGAAACAGAAGTGTTGCATTGAGTTCTGACTAGCTGTAGATGCAATGGTAATACTGTTTTCCTTCAGCTAACATTAATAGACCCTGTCATGTTGTCACCATTTTAGCATCACTGTCTGTTACCCAGTGGCCTAACACAGTATGTTGGCAGTTACAAACCACAAATACTTCTCAGACAGCGCTTGATATATACATTTTTATCTCTCCTGAAATAGTAAATAATTTTATCACCTAAAACACCCTACTGCTTTGGTTTAAATTATGGTTTTTGATAGTCATTTCAGTGATTTGTGATGAAATTCAGAAATGAGGTTTTGGGCAGTTTTTTTTTAGGTTACCCATGAAGACTTCTAGTAATTATTGCATTTTTCCTTACTTACTTATAAGCCATCTATTTGATAACCTGATCTCAAATTTGACTGGGAGCTGACAAGTTTGCCAACATGGAGTTGATGCAATTTGCTTTTGCCCCTATTAGAGCACTGGAATATTTTCATGTCTAGTCTTCTGGCACCTCTTTTGTTGACCATGATTTCTTAAATATTACTGACACTGGTTTCATCATCACATCTGCCAGTTCTTTCAGCACCATGGCATGTTATTCATAAGGAGACTGGAACTCATTTGAAGGGTTAGGTACTTTCTACTATCTCCTCATCTATCTTGAAGTCCAATTCCCTCTTAATGATGTTTGTTCTAACTTTTCCAGTTTTCAAGATCATGCTCCTTGAGAGAAAAGTTGGGAAAAAAGAATTTGAGTAGTTCTGCTTATTTTTGTGGTTGTTGCCTATTAACATTACAACATCTTTCTTAAGCAATGTGGATAACCCTTCCTTGTTCGTATTCGGAAATAAAACGGTCTCATTAACAAGAACAACAAAAATCTATTATTATTTTCAGCATTCTGATCACTAGTAATTAAAAGTATTAATATTAATCAGTGTACAGAGACTTTCTTAAGCCATGGCAATGGAGACCTCCCTCGTATAGAAATAGTACGGGATCAATCCAAGATGAAATCCGAATTCCACATTATTCTTTCTAAGTGATGAGAGGATCATTAAAGACAGTTTCCTTTTATTTTATTTTTTAAGTTAAATAAGTTGTTGTAAAATCAGGAGAAAGGTTTGTTTTCAAATCAAATAATAAAACTTGATTCAAAATCAAATTCTTGGATTTTTATTAGAAAATATGCTCATCTTTGTGATTTTTACTTTGTATGTTTAAAAGTTTCCTTTTTAAAAGATTCTGCAAGACAGGAAAATTTGTTTTTCTAAACCTTGCAGAATTTACAATGGTTAGTAGAAGTTCTGTGAAGACAACATGGATACAAGGTCCTGTAAAAATGGGAATCCATCTGACACTCAGGTTTAAGGGTCCTGGAAGAACGAATGATTTGAGGTCCTTTGAATACTTTGTAAACAGGTTACAAGGCATTTGGGGTTTCCCTTTTTACTGTTTAGTATTTAGGAGATGATATGTATTAACTGTTTAACATATGGCTAAATTGATTTATTTACACAGGTTTGCCTATACGAAATACATGTCAATATGTACACATTTATGTATTACTCTCAGTCTAAGGAAACATTAATTAGCAGCTATGCATACAAACAGGCACCTTCACTACATCACTTTTTAAACCATACATATAAAAACATTTTGAGTTTTGCTCGAAAAGTGCTAATGCTTCAGAGAAATGTGACTTTATTTTTGTATATAAACATCTGCCAAAACAGTGTATTTTCAGGCAAAATAGTTGAAAAACTTCAACTTATTAAAGATAAATTACAAATGCACACAACATGTTAGTATATCAAAAACAGGAGTAATATTAATCTTAATTTCTCAGGTTAAAGAATTACTGATAGCATTTTAAGGGAAAATCTAAACAAATTAAATGATACTCATTATTACTGCAAAAATGGAAAACATAGAAATTTTAAAATGGAATTGCTTTGCAAAATTAGCCCAAAGTTCTAAAAAACACTTTAAAATTCATCACTGTGTAACAAAATTAAATAAATAGTAACATAACCAGTAGGAATAGCTAGATGGTATTTCTAAACATATGTGAAATAAAACTGTCTACATAATAACGGGGGGCTGATAAGTTATGGAAAGGCGTATATACATGGTGATGAATATCTTCCTGGGATGTATGGAAGGGGTTATCACCAGACACCAGGAAATACAGCTAAACATTCAGCAGCAGCCCATGGGATTTAAACCCATGGCTTGCAAAGACATTCTTTGGCATCAGGCTCAGTCCAAGTAGGCTGTCAGCGTGACTTATGTCACCCTTGTTCTTTTACTGCCCTTGTGATTCTACCTCGGTGTGGTTTTATTTATCTCTCTTTTTCCTACTCTGCTTGCCTGCATACTTTCTCCCTACTTGGTCAGCTTGCTGATTGCTACAATGGTAGACTATAATCTGCTTTGTTTATCTCAAACAACTGTAGTGGTTAGGAAGAAATTATTCTAGTATTGATTCATCTTTTGCAAACCACGTTCTTTGGTAACATTCAGTGGAATGGGACTGACTCTACTATCAGTTCAGTTCAGTTCAGTTGCTCAGTCGTGTCCGACTCTTTGCGACCCCATGAATCACAGCATGCCAGGCCTCCCTGTCCATCACCAACTCCCGGAGATCACTCAGACTCATGTCCATCGAGTCAGTGATGCCATCCAGCCATCTCATCCTCTGTCGTCCCCTTCTCCTCCTGCCCCCAATCCCTCCCAGCATCACAGTCTTTTCCAATGAGTCAACTCTTCACACGAGGTGGCCAAAGTACTAGAGTTTCAGCTTCAGCATCATTTCCTCCAAAGAAATCCCAGGGCTGATCTCCTTCAGAATGGACTGGTTGGATCTCCTTGCAGTCCAAGGGATTCTCAAGAGTCTTCTCCAACACCACAGTTCAAAAGAATCAATTCTTTGGCACTCAGCTTTCTTCACAGTCCAACTCTCACATCCATACATGACCAGTGGAAAAACCATAGCCTTGACTAGACGGACTTTGTTGGCAAAGTAATGTCTCTGCTTTTCAATATGCTATCTAGTTTGCTCATAACTTTTCTACTATAGATCAGTTCAATTCATTCTGTACCATGGCTATTAATATAAACTATAGGTGAACTGGCCAGCCAAGTCCCAGTTAATGCCATTGGGTGCGGGAAAATAGAAGAGAAGGTAAGCTATAGGTCGTGTGAGGGCAAAGCCTGCATCAACTTTGTTTACCAATTCTCAGCACTTAGCACAGAGTAGGTACACAAAAATATATGCTGAATATTCTCTACATGGACTATTTATGGCAGCTCAGTCCCAAAAACTTAATAAAAAATTATATGAACTGTGTGGACAGTTTAATTGTTCATGTTCTGATTTATATATACAGTTGTCTCTCTCTTGTATTCTATCCATAACTGTTGTCTTAGAGCAGAAAAATACCCTAGATACCATTTTATATACAATAAAACTGAGGTCTACAATAATTTGGATGTACAACAAAAATCTAAAATGCTTATATACCTAGGTAAATGCAGATATTTGAGTGTTCTTACTATATCCTAAGTTATAGCAATGAATTAAAACAACCAAATAAATAGTAACATGGAATTTTTTTCCCTCATGGAATTTACATTTTGCTTTTCCTACCAAAGAACTGAGCTACAATGAGTGTGCTATATATATGTTAGAAAAATGACTTGCTCACCCAGTTAGTTAGGGACCTGAAATTTCCATGCAGGTCTCTAAATCCTTAATATTTGTAATTTTTCTGATATTACAAATACTCTAATTACAGATACTATACTGGCCTTGTTAATCATCCAAATTATAATTTGCCAAATAACTTCAAGGTGAGATAGTAACTTTTTAATTATACCTACCTTTTGGTAATAGTCACAAAATAAATGTGTTTCTGTAGGGGTGGGAAGGAGAGAATGATCGAGGCTGCCAAACTGCAGGAGTTCTCTCTCTCTCCCTTACATAATTCAGTGATTTCATAGGCATTATTCATCCCATTTTCTAGATGGGCAAAATGACACTGGGAAAACAAATAACACACTAGTAACTGTCATAAATGGGTTTTGACCATAGAGATGCCCGGATTCAAATCACACACTTGGGATAACACTACCTACAAGTAATCCTGTGCTGCCAAGCTAATCTGCTAGGAAATTAACCTTCAGAGTGTGACTCACTCCCCAAGGGATTTTAGGGCTACTGGTGCTCCATCGCACCTGGATCTTCAGGTGTCATCTTAGGGAGTCCCACTGAAACCTGATATATTTTCAATGTCAAAAGGAAAATTAAATACTGCATAAAACCACCAACATAGCCTGCATTTTTGACTCTGACTCAGTAATGATTTCTATTTCACTTATAAAAGTAATATGAGCTAGCTAGCAGAAGACTGTGAATGTGAGTCTCCTTAAGAAATTAATATTCCAGCTTTCGAACTAAAACGATTGCCAAATCCCAGAGACATAAATCTTCTTGGAACCCTGCTGCAGTGGAATTTGTTGAACACAGTCTCTCAAAATACTTCTTTCCCCGGGCTCCTGGACGTTCTCAGGCATCTTTGACTTCCCTTTCTGAGTTTCTTTCAATCGGGGTCGTACTCAGGAGTTCTGCATTCCAATGCTCTTCTAAGTCAATGTAGTCCCCACCCCACCCCCGCTGTGATCACATCCCGCTATCATGATTTTAACAACCAGAAATAGACTGAAGGCTCCCACATCTTTAGCTCTACCCTGATCTTTCCTCGGATCTACAGATATGTAAATCAAAACTCCTAATGGACATTTCCCTTTGAATTTCCCAGTTAGCTCACATCTTGTTTGGACAAAGATGGAATTGCACAGTGATGAAATAGTCAATTCATCAGAAAGAAACAATAACCTTAATGGAGACATAGAGCTCAGTCTTGCCACATCCCTTTGAGACCCTTTAGACTGTAGCCCACCAGGCTCCACTGTCCAGGGGATTTTTCAGGCAAGAATCCTGGAGTGGGTGGCCATTTCCTCCTCTAGGGGATCTTCCCAATCCAGGGATTAAATTCCCGTCTCCTGCATCCCCTGCACTGCAGGCAGATTCTTTACTTGCTGAGCCATCAGGGAACATTTTACTTTGCTAAAATTTAAAAATATCTTCTCCCATATCTTGTCACCTGTTCTTCACTGTGCATTTGCTTTGTGATGTGCGTTAGTTTCTCCAGCCCTTAAACACAAGTCATATGATGGACTTTTATGCTTATGGTTCATGAATGTGTTAGCCTCTAGCGGAGTGTCTGCAAGATCCTCACAGTGCCTCTCACTTCTTCAGCTTTAGGCTCCTCCTTCTCAATAGCTCTCAGACCCAGCACCTCATCCCATCCAGTGTGGATCAGGGCTTCTTAAACTTCAAGGAGCACGTGAATAACCAGGGGATCCAGACCAAAGAGATGATGATGCACTAGGGTCTGGGTAGAACTAGAGGATTTTGCTCCCAGGTTATACACACACTGCTATCTGCAGATCACACTTTGGAATCACTCAACTTTGGAAAATTTTTACTTTATGTGAGAGCATAGCTGATTTATAATGTTGTGTTAATTTCAGGTTTACAGCAATGTGATTCAGTTGTGTGTTTACATGTTTCTATTCTTTTTCAAATCCTTTCCCATTAAGGTTATTGCAGAGTATCAGGCAGAAGTCCCTGTGCTATACAGTAGGTCCTTGTTGGTTATCCATTTTATATACAGTAGTGTGTACATTGCCTCCATAATTGTCCTCTGACCTCAGCCTACCTTTACACTGACTCTAGAATGAATTGGAAAACAATCTACGTCTGCTACTTAAAGCCCTTCTCAGGCATGAGAGAAAATCCATGCTTCTTCCTCTCAAGACCTAGCTCCCATCTGTCAACCTCTCAAGACCATCCCACAACATCTCACAGATTTCAATAGACCAATATTACTGGACTCATCTTAAGTGCTCTTTCTTTCAGGAAGTCTTCTCAGATTTGCAGCATCTTTTCTTTTCATTCTGATATTTCCCATATGCTCCTGGATGTTTATTTTTCCATGTGTTAATTTCCTGTTATAGCTCCTTAAGGTACAGGACCATGTCTTGATCACCTTTGTGATCCACTGTGCCTAGGATAACACTATCAAATTACAGATATTCAGTAATTTTTCTGAGTTAAACCGAAGATGCTTAAATTTTCCACTTTCCCCTTTTGAAAGTGCATCAGCCTCTTGAAGGCAAAATATGAATATGCCATCACATTTTTGGCGGAAAACTGTAGCATAAGCTCTGAAACCTTGGACCCTTTTCAGAAACAGTAGTGGAGAATGATTCAACAAATTAGAAACTCATTGCTTCTAAGTCTTGTCTTTCTTTGTAGCACATTTTGTTCATGAACCTTAGATAAATATCCTATTTTTTTATTATCTGGAAATATGGAAACGTATATCACATTACCTGCCAGTCATATTGCTTTGAGGAACTAATTTGTAATTATAAATGCCGGATATGAAGAGGAGAAACATCGAAACACAGAAAAAGTACTAGGTAAAGCCATAAAGTTAATAGGACTGAGATATTTTTTAAAAGAAGGATGAAAAATTAAACTTACAGCAATGTCTAGAATATATAATTGATTTTGTTAATTTATAAACTTATTAACATTATTAATTTTAAACTATGTCTTCTCATTTTTACCATGCAGGAGTCCTATTTGAAGTGAATAATACATTCAGCCAAAACACTCTGATGTCAGCTACAATCACAGATGAGGTAAAAAAACAAAGTTTGGGTTTCCTTCTGGCTGTGTTTAGATGACTTATTAAAATGTGCAGGTACGGGAAACCTCTCCTATTGGTAGACCCACAGCTGCACATTTCACTCCCTGCTTTGGCAACATACCAGGGAAAATTCATGATTGATGACCTGTGGAAAGATTAGAAGAAGGAAAAAAATATGCTACACTTGCTTCTCTGCAAGCAGACCAAATTTCCCTTGTTTTTAAATAACCATTTTCATCCTCAAAACTGTTTGCATGTAGGCAAATTCAGCTGATTTTAAAAGTTTCTCTCTATGAGAAATCATAAAGTTAAATAACTTTAGTTTATGGAAAAATGAACCTTTTAGAATTATTGTGACGTCCAGTGTTCCCTTTAAGTTAATGCATCTCAGGACTAGTTCAATTAATTTTACAAATAGGTGATGCTCTTAGGAGAATTAATACACGTGTTACAAACATAAACCAGTTTCTACTGAATAGTTTACATTACTTTCTGACTTGCTTATTTTTTTGTGATCGAAGAAATACATTATATAATTTGCTCCTACAATTTAAGGATTTAGTTCCTCTAATTTTCCAGGTGAAACAGTCTTTAATTGTCCACACCTACATTCTTTTGAATGGGTGAGGACTGCCCCCAAAGATCTCTGTCTTAAAGGAACAGCTTTTCTTTTTCCTTCTCTTCTGTAGGTGGCATTAAAAAAAAAATTCTTATTGCATTGCATAATTTACATAAATGTGACTGGCCCATTTGAAACTTTTACAAAGGAAAAACCCCTTCCTCATGACCAGGTAAAGTTTAGATTCTCATACAGGGCAGGATATTCTGCTTTGGAAGCATACAACTTTATATTTACTCTGAACTCTTTGATTGAAAACAAGGCTGTTTTCTAGCCAAAGGACATGAAAATCAAGTTATATATTGAAAAAGTGAAACTGTTAGCCACTCAGTCATGTCTGACTCTTTGCGACCCCATGGACAGTAGCCTGCCAGAATCCTCTGTCCTTGGGATTCTCTAGGCAAGAATACTGGAGTGGGTAGCCATTCTCTTCTCCAGGGGATCTTCCTGACCCAGGGATCAAACCTGAGTCTCCTGCATTGCAGGCAGATTCTCTATCATCTGAGCAACCAGGGAATATATTGAAAGGGCCTGGCAAAGTTCGACTTCTCAGAAAACGTTCCTGGTGGAGAGCTGAAACGGGGAATGCGTGAGGGGACAGAGTGCATGAGCTCATATCATGCACAACTTACTTCTGGAAATTATCCTCTTCCAGGACATACAAAATAATGTGTTCACTCACCTCATTTGGTAGAATTTCATTAAATCATATTTGCATTTACAAGGCACCGTTTATCCAAGGTTATTTATGGAGTATTATTATGAGACAAAATAGTCGATAAAAATGAAACAGGGAAGAAGAAAAAAAAGGATTCTTAGAAAATTATTTGTACTGAGATTAACATTAGGAAATTTTAGTAGCCAAAAAACTATCCTAGGTAACAAAATGCTATCTGCAAATTACCACTTCTTAATTACCTAAGAAATATGAAATCAACATTTTTAAAATGTTGGGTTTGGGGGATTAAAAGGCTCTATTTTTTGGCAGCAGGGTTAAAATTAAGCTCAACTCAAAATTATTTCATCTGTGAAAGAATGTAAAAACATAAATTAATTCCTGGAAGTGTGGAATGGTATCAAAGGACAGGAAAGATAAAATGAAGTTTGCATGGGTTTCAGGTGTTGTCTTTCTCTTAAAGTTACCCAACAGAATCAGAATTGAAACACACAGCTTCAAGAAAATATTGCTAACCTTGGAGTATTTCCTTTCTAAAGAAATAACTTCTCATTGGGAGGGAAATACATGGCAGTTCTAACACAGGACTCAGAGTACTCAGTTTTGTGTGTGCTTCAATTATTACAGTAGTAAAGTTGTTGAATGCTCATTGAAAATAGCATCCACAATAAATTGCATTCCTCTACATGTAAAGGGAAAATCATGATGAAAATAAGTGTCTTATTTGAGAATGATTCCATTCCCTCCAATCTAAATGAGACTACTTGCCTATTTCTCCCAATGCAATTATCTTTTCCTCCTTCTTCTCAACCCCTCCCTCACCAATATCTCCTTTTTTACTGTGCACTGGAAAAAACAAGGGTACAAATTTGTTAAGAGGTTTTTTTTTTTTTTTCCATTAATTCAAAAAAGGACATTAAGTATGTTGACTAATATTTTTTAGGTGAAATCTTCTTATCAGGAACCACCTTCACATTAGACATCGCTGATCAGGTACTGACTTTATGAGATTTTCCTGGAAGTGAGAGCTAAATAAAGAAATGAAATGATGCACTTAATGCACTTAGCACAAGCCATCGCATACAAGGGCCTGGAAAATTTTCATTATGATATGATGATGATGATACAATACAGCCATACATAGAGCAAGTGGTAACTACTATAGTGAAGCCCAGTTGCAAGCCATAGTGACTTATATATATATTGTAATGCACAGAAAATTTTAAAAATGTTAACTTTAAGATCTAGTGTTCTGGGCTTACAAAAAGATGTAATAGATCTATATTAGCAATGGATATTTTTTATATCTTTAAAAATTACACCTTAAATTTACAGAAATTTGGTTTTCACTTTTCAGGTTAAGCATTTAGTTTTGAATTTTAAGAAAAGAAAATCAGCATCAATCCACTATTATCAAATCAAAAGTGATAATCTGTTGGAATAAAAATTTTAAAATTGCATCAAGCAGCTTAGAGAAATGTAGGATTATACTTTACTAGGGGGATATGAGCCTTTTGTTTACTGGAAAATCTAGTTTCTGAAATGTGGGTCTGATATGTTAACTAGTTCTGCAAAATACATTTTAGAATCCTCACATATAACCTGGCAGGTTAAAACACACGTCTAGAATCCTCAAGAAATCACAACAGTGAAGACATTTGTGTGCTGGAGGAATTACTGTTTCTCATGACATTTTCTTTAGAAGTTCTCTTGGAATCAAGTTTCCAAATCTTCCTAGGAGCCTTGCTCGGGAGGAAAAAAAATAGTTGTCAAATTCTAAAAATGAATGTTTGGGAATTACTTACTCGTGCTCCTAGCAAAGGCGAGTTGTCTCAATAATTTTTTAAAACTTGTGATCCATGAAGCTCAGAAGTAAACAGTGTCCTAGCTTCCTATGCTGATTCTTAAATGTGAAATGAGACATCTCGGATCCTGTGATGTGTCAAATATTTGTGGTGTTCATTTTACTGATTTAAAAGTTAATAAGGAAATAATACTCTGCTAGCTATGTGAAAGAAAAGTAGCACAGCAGACATCAAGCTGAGAGAAAAGTCTGTGTCTCTCTCCTATATTTTAATTATGGTAAAGTCGGGTCAAGATAATTCTTCAGTCAAGAATTTTCAGTTTTATCTTCCTCCTGCAATTAATTTTAAAAATTCAAAAGAAAACTTGGATGAACAAGGAGAAATGAACCTTTTTTTATTCTTTTGGAGAATGAGAGATAATTTGGGAGACCTAAGGAATAGTCAACATTTAAATGTCAGATAAAAAATATGCCAATGCCGTCTTTTTTAAAGAAATACAATCTTTTTTTAAAAGTTTTTATTGGAGAAAACTATTTTTGCTTAAACATATCTAGTGTTTGTTTTCTTTGCCAATTCTTTACATATGCCCATAAATAAATAATCTTTTTTCATCTTTAATAAATTCCACATACCTGGTCTCAAATTACTAAATCATACTGGTCAGTATGTTTTGGATAAAGTTACTAAGCCAATTCAGAGAAAGACTTCTTGAGAAACACCAGGGTGACATGGTCTCTTGATAGAAAATAACTCAATGATCTCTAACAGAACCATTTTCTAGGAAAAAAAAAATGGAGTCATGGTATTGATTTTTGATTAAGTTTAGATCCAGTTAGGATAGTTGGATATTCAGAAAATATCAATAATTTCCATTCCACTTTCAAAAGTGCCCCTCTCTTAAAAACTTTTGTCACTGCAATGTGACTGCCTTTTAAAAGTTGTCAGCTACTTAGAATGAAGGGGCACTCTTTGTTTGTCAGTTCATTAATTTATTTAAGATGTGTGTATGGTCAGCTTCATGAAGGTAATAAATCTCTTTTGTAGAGACAGATAATTACTTTAACATGGCAAGACACAATAACACAGGACTTAATACAAAGCAAGCTTAGCATATGCATGATAGGAAACAATAGAATGTAAGTATTAATAGAAAATAAAAAACTGTTCTCAATTACATAATCATGGAAGAGAGCACATTTAGAAGTCGAACATTTGATATTTTCTCCCTGTAACAAGCTTGCCTTATTGCTAGATACTTTCCCACATTAAAATTCCACTAATGCCACCGTATTCAGATCTCTAGGGAACCCTGTCTCCTCTTGAAAATATTTTGGGGTTTCACAGAAATCATTTGCCTGTCTCCCTGGATTGAACCTCAAAGACTCCTTTGACGCAAGTGTTATTTTGACCACGTGAACATGGTTTCCATTTTTTAACTAGATTAAAACATGCATGAACAAACTGCTTATTGAACTTTAATGTTGCTTTGTTGCTTTGATGGCTTACAGATTTCTGTTCCATAGATGGTTTTCCCCCATACATTCTAAAAGTGAAATGATACATTGTAATTTGAATGATAATTTTGTTTTGATGATTTAATTGATAGCAGACAGAGGGATATGATCCCTGTTTTTCCATTTATGTTTTTCCCCCTTGCTGAACAGATGAGACAACTAGGACTTTCATAAACATCTGTAAATAATTAAGGGATGTTACACTAAACTGTATTTCCTTTACCTTCACCCGGGCTTTTCTTGGGGAACTATATGGTAATCCTAGTTTAGAAAAAGAGCACCTTCCTCTTGTCACTCAGAAATCCTTGCCCTTTCTTTTTGTCAGTTTAGGTGATGATTAAAGGCAATCTGCCCACGTTAATTTTCATGACGCCAGGGAAAGTCTTCCCACACCCTTTATTGTTATCATTCCGACAGTCTGTATCCACGAACTCCATCTTCAGCAGAGCACTCTAATAATGCAGTCTTTTTCTGTTTGTTTTTTTTTAAACTAGGATTTTCAAAACTGTTCCTACGTTTTTACAAACCTATTTTGAAAAAGCATCGTGTAAAAAGCTGGGGGAAAAAATTAGAACATGGTTACTAATCTTCCTTGATTCTCTAGCCATACCATATTTTAGAAGAGCTGTTTATCTTTGCATGGACATGTAAAAAAAAGGAGAATGCCAGCTGTTCAAACCTGCTCCACCTCTGTTGCATCCAAGAAGCGATTCATTTCCGTTTATCAGCTATTAAAAAGATTAGATTACATCCCAAATGGACTCTGACTTGACTTTCAATGAGGAGCATTCTCAATAGATGAAAAAAAAAAAAAAGTTAATTCAGCTACCAAAATATCTCTGTTGGCTTCAGTCCCAACAGGACCTTACAGCCCAGGAGAAAGAAAAATTCTATCAGCAAACTGAAAAACAAATCAAAGCTCTCTTATTGAGTGCTGTTTGGTTATCCTAACACATACAAGGTCAAAGTTTGAGAAGCTACTATATATTTATTTTGACCTGCTGCCTTGAGTTGTTCAATGTTGTTTTGTATTTATAGAAAGTCATAGCCTTGGGAAGTCTTATGGCATTCCCTAGATAAATTGTTTTTCTCTAAATCTACCTTCTAAATTCCTCCGTCCACTCCTACGCACCTCTACGTGAGCACAGTTTGTATTCCTGGTAGTTGGTTAGACTTTTCCACTGAAAAGTTCAGGAAAATTGAAAGAATTTTTGTTAATCACTGAGATTTATTGGAGGTAGAAACAGAGTTGGGGTGAAATCTTAACTGTTTTTAATGTCTTCTGAGAAGTCTAGTTGGGATTTTTACACTTTGATTGAAACATAATTTCCATATAAACCACTGTAGCTAAATAGTCTGCTGGAAGGAGTTTCACAAACTGGACAAACTCATATCTCCATTACTCTGGGTGGACAAACGGTGAATGCCAGCATCCCAGGAGTGAGTACCTCTCAGGCTGGTCCCTTCTCTCTACCAATGGCACCCACTATCCTAAATTTTTACTTACTTTTTTAGAGAGGAGACCCAAGTTCGATCCCTGGGTCGGGAAGATCCCCTGGAGAAGGAAATGGCAACCCACTCCAGTACTCTTGCCTGGAGAATCCCATGGAGGGAGGAGCCTGGTAGGCTACAGTCCATGGGGTCGCAGAGTCAGACATGACTGAACGACTTCTGTTTTCGGTTTAGAGAGGTTAGTGAACTATTATGAAGTCACCACTTTCTTAATATCCACCATCCAGACAGGGAAGGCTGGCGTGCTGCAGTCGATGGGGTCGCAAATAGGCGGACACAAACAACAAAGTTCGAAAATCTGCACTGTGTCAGCTACCCCAAAGCCTTTCCACATACCTCATCCTAACTGTAGCTCTTGCCTCCCTTCAAACGTAACCACCATCCTGATGTTTATACTAATATTGCCATTGCTTTTACTTTTACGGTTTTGGCACCCAAGCTTGACTCCCTAGACATTATATACTTTGTATTTAATTTTGATAGTTTCGGTCCCTCTCAGAGCATTTCCCAACAATTGTATACAATATTGATTTGTCTTTTCTTGCTATGGGCACACGTCAACGTTTAGACCACATGCTGAAAATCTTGGTATGATGGAGTTTGCAGGAAAAACAGTGTCTTAGTCAGTGGTCTGAGGAAAGAAAGAAATCAGTAACCAGAACTCTAACTCCCCTCTGAAGAGGCCCAGGAATGAAGCAGCCAGGAGGAAAAATTAACTACCTTCACTTAACTGAGTTCTCCCCCCAGGCCAAATGTGTGATTACTGACAGACAGAGTTGCATTTTGCCTGTTTGTACCTTACCTAATGTATGAATGAACAGAGCGCTACAGTCTCCAGCCCTGACAGTCGCTTTTTCCTTGTAAAGCGCATTTATTCATCACCTCATTAAAATGAAGAAAATGAACAAAATATAAACAAGTTAGATGGGAGGACAGTAAGGGTGGTCTACTATTAAATCCTAAACCAGAAGAAGAGATTGCTCCGGGAGCAGACCTGGCAGGGGGGGTGTGTGTGTGTGAGTCTTCATGGCCATTGCAAGTCTGTCTTTTCATTGTCATTAGCATTTTGTTCAAAAATGGGCCAAGACACAGGGGCAGGGTGTCTCAGTAGAAACTGAGAAACAGCAAAATCACAGACACACACACACAAACACGTCCATAGGAAAAACAACCCTCCCCACCTAGACTTCTTGATATGCACAGTATTTCTTTTGGCAAAGTTTAGACACATCTTTCTAGTTAACAAATGTATTCTGCTGTCAGCTCCTTTTAAGAATTATACTCCATGCCTCATGCCAAATAACCTCTTTAAATATTAATAAATAACTCAAGGTATCTTAGAGAGTCTATGCTTGAGGAATTATGCTAATACTTAGAATAGAAATGACAGAGGGAATCCCCCCTCAGATATCTGCTCCCAGAAACAGGCTTCCTCAATTCGACCTCCAAGCTGGTGCATTCCCACAAAAAGGGGAGAAAAAAAGAAAGTCGACTTCTTTGATTCCTTTGAGTTATACTGTGCACAGACCCAGTGAAAGCCTCCTTCTAAACTCTGTGGTTTCATTGTTAAAATTCTCCAAACTTTGGTCAATCCAGATTTGGCCATCCTGATCTTAATCATACAACCTCCATCACGGCATTTCCTGCTTAAACAAGAAAGATGAATCCTAAGGAAACAGAAGAACTCACTAAATCTCCTTCTGTTGCCTGCGTCCATGTGGTGGGACCTTGAAGGAACCCTTTCATTAATCCTGCTACCATAGGGCATGTCTTGTGTTTCCTGTACAGCCATCACAAACTTTGTGTATGTGTGTTTTCTTGTCTTTATCCCAGTCAGCTGATTTTATTTTTGAGCCAATGATTGTTCTCTCGGTTGTCTTTAAAATATTCCAAGTTATCCTTTCAGCAAATCACCCTTCCCACATGGACTTTGTCCAAGAGATATAAACAGCTTTGTAGTTGAGATATGCATCAACTGAGTTTCATGACATCAGCAAAGGCTGAGGTAATTTATAGAGGAGCCTGAGGATTAAGGAGAATGAGCTTATGATGTGATGGTGTCTCAGCCGTCTTCACAGGGGGAGGTTAAGGGAATATTAACTCCAGCTCTCAATTTCCTCCAAGCACAGTATCAAACAAGCCTTATAGCCATACTCATGCCATGCAACTCAAACAGAATAAGTTTGCTACTATTAAGTGGCATTATTCTGTCACTATGAATTAATATGCCCCCAAATCAAAGCTGATCCTCTTAGTTAAGTATTTCCAATATTGTTTTGTTCTGAATTAGGGTATAGGGCATACAGAATATTATAACAAATTATTAGAAAGTAACTCTTCTATAATGCAAAAAGATATATAATTTGTTAATATTTGGATAATGTGTGTCTGTGTATAAATACACAAGTATCTGTGTACGTCTGTGTATGAATATATGTATCTATATACATATATAGGTGGAGAAGGAAATGGCAACCCACTCCAGTGTTCTTGCCTGGAGAATCCCAGGGATGGGGGAACCTGGTGGACTGCCGTCTATGAGGTCACATAGAGTCAGACATGACTGAAGCGACTTAGTATGTATGTGTATATATATGATTGCTATTTTGGCTAGTTATGTTCCTAGAGTTGCTATTAATACTGAATTAGCAAATCCTGAGCCATTGCTCCTATGGGAAACATGAGGTTAAGTTCCTGGGAAGCTCTAGTCACATCTTGATCAGTCAATCAATATGTAATTTTATTCTGTGTTTCTATTTAAAAATACCTTACTTAGTATATGTTGTTGAGTCACTGACATTGAACTCACAACCAACAGCACTGTAACTCACACCTGAACAAGTCTTATCTAACATGTGAGTTTTCTCTGTAAGTCACACCATAGCTTTCCTGTGCTAAGGATAAATAGAATTTCTTGGTGTTTCAGTGGTTAAGACTTGGTGCTTCCACTGCAGAGACTACAAGTTCAATCCCTGGTTGAGGAACAAAGATCCTGAAAGCCCTGTGTGGCGTGCCTCCCACTCCCCTAAATAGAATCTCTAGACCACACATCAGCCCTCAGCCCTATTCTTGGGGACCATTTTAATTAGCAAAATCACCAAGAGGAAAAAAACCACAAAAAGTGTACAAAAAGTAGCATAAATTGTACTGTGTAAAGAACTCATGTTTACATGAAAAGATGCTCAACATCACTCATTATCAGAGAAATGCAAATCAAAACCACAATGAGGTACTATCTCACGCCAGTCAGAATGGCTGCTATCCAAAAGTCTACAAACAATAAATGCTGGAGAGGATGTGGAGAAAAGGGAACACACTTACACTGTTGGTGGGAATGCAAACTAGTACAGCCACTATGAAGAACAATGTGTGGAGATTCCTTAAAAAACTGGACATAGAACTGCCTTATGACCCAGCAATCCCACTGCTGGGCATGCACACTGAGGAAACCAGAATTGAGAGAGACACATGTACCCCAATATTCATCGCAGCACTGTTTACAATAGCCAGGATGTGGAAGCAACCTAGATGTCCATCGGCAGACAAATGGATAAGAAAGCTGTGGTACATATACACAATGGAATATTACTCAGCTATTAAAAAGAATGCATTTAAATCAGTTCTAATGAGGTGGATGAAACTGGAGCCTATTATACAGAATGTAGTAAGTCAGAAAGAAAAGCACCAATATAGTATACTAATGCACATATATGGAATTTAGAAAGATGGTAATGACACTATACACAAGACAGCAAAATAGACACAGATATAAAAAACAGACTTTTGGACTCTGGGAGAAGGTAAGGGTGGGATCATTTGTGAGAACAGCATTGAAACATGTATATTACCATATGTGAAATAGATTGCCAGTCCAAGTCCAATGAGTGAAACAGGGCACTCAAAGCCAGTGCACTGGGACAACCCAGAGGGATGGGGTGGGGAGGGAGGTGGGAGCGGGGTTCGGGATGGGGGACACATGTGCACCCCTGGCTGATTCATGTCAATGTATGGGAAGACCCACCACAATATTGTAAATAATTAATCTCCAATTAAAATAAATTAGTTGATTAAAAAAAAAAGAACCCAAGTTTACTGTATGAGGGTTGAAAGGAGAAGACAGAACGTTACCTTTGTAACCTCAGTTGGGAAGGTATGTCTCTGGTAATTCAACTTTTGTGCTGTTTTCTGCATATCTGCTATGACTATAAAGTGCATGAGTATTGATTTGGAGGGGTACAAATAAATTTTAGTGAGTTGGCCAATTAAAAAATATAGAATCCCAAATAATGAGGTTCAACTCTCTATAATATAGTGATGCCATATCTCACATTCATATTGAAGCACCATCACTGCCTGAATTGTCCTTCTGTTGTTAAGCATTTACTTTTTTTTTTTAATAAAATTTGGTATTATCAATAAAACTTCAGTGAATAAACGTGCAGAAGTCTGTGTCCATATGTCAGATTATTTCCTTTAATGGAATTTCCTAAAAGTGTCAAAAGTATGAAATCAAAGAATATGACAGATCTAGAGCATTTGTAATATGTTGTTTAAAGATACATTTGCACTCCCCAAAGGACCTGAGTTTGAGCAAACTCTGAGAGATGGTGAAGGATAGGGGAGCCTGCTATGCTTCAGTCCATGGAATCACAGAGTCGGACACGAATTAGCAACAACAAAGTAATGTATAGATGTTGTTTTTCCAAAGGACTGAGCAACTCTTCACAATCAGGCCCCAGAAAAGTCTTGATTCTCTCTCTAGAACTCCCCTCACATCACCACTAGGATAAACCTTCTAGGCTGGGCGGCTGTACGAAGCTACCCACAGGCCCACCAAGATTCCCTTTGCTCTTGGCCTCCATGACTGTCTCCCTGGCTTTCACTGATAAGGCCAGCACCCCCTTAGCTTTCTCATTTCATGTTGGAAGCTGCTCCTCCAGTTTTCTTCCCTGACCCTCCCCACATTGAATTAGGGGCCTCTGTTATTTGTTCCTAAAGATCCTCTCCTGACTCCTACCATACCATTTACCTCAATGCCCCAAATTATCCTGTTGACCCAAATTTCCCCTTTTTTAGATTTTAAGCTCTTTGAAGGCAAAAATTCATATTCATTTCATATCTAAACACCTGGCATCCCACTTGGCATAACAAAGATTTTGTTGAAGTGAATAAATGAATAACATGTGAAAGTCTTGCTTTGTTTATCAACTCCTTTTTATGAAAATGAGTCAAGAGGGTGGAATAACTCCACAAGGTCAGTGCTGAAGGTTGAGGTTGATGGCTTGGTTCTATTTGCTCACTTCTTTCTCTCTGGGATTCAGTGCAGGGCAGGGTTCAAGGTCATAGACTTTGAAGTCAACATCAGAGTAGAAATCCTAGTACTGCCATTTATTGATGCTATAGCTTTGAAGAAGTCATTTTCCTTTTCCATTTTTAAATAATTTTATTTATTTGTTTTTTGCTGTGCTGGGTCTTCATTGATGTGAGGGCTTTTCTCTAGTTGTGGCAAGCAGCAGCTACTCTCTAGTTATGGGGCCTGGGCTTCTCATTGCGGTGGCTTCGCTTGTTGCACAGCACAGGCTCAATAGTTGTGACACACAGTGTTAGTTGCTTCTTGGCATGGGGGATCTTCCTGGACCAGAGATCGAGCCCATGTCTCCTGCATTGGCAGTTGGACTCTTTACCACTGAGCCACCAGGGAAGCCCCATTTTCCTTTTCTGAACCTTACTTACCTCGTCTTTAAAATTGGAATCATGACACCTCCCTCCAAGAACCACTGTGAGGATTAAAGGAAAGAATATACTTAAAATCTTTTACGTTTACATAAAGTTCTCAGGGTGTACTTGGTCATTTAAGATCAGGTCATTTCATTCTGAACTTGGCTATCAGTTTAAACTTTCAAAACCTATTCCTGAATATTTCAACTCTAGGTTCAAAAATGCCTTTTCATCTTCAACTGACCCTTCTGTGTCGGTTCAGCATGTCCTTATTCCCAGGACATATTTTATGACCATCTCCCCTTGCAGCTCCCACCAAACTGAACGGGCTGCCTCACGCTCGCCTCCTCTGGTCTTACTCCCTAACGACAGCCCATGGGTGATTGCTTCACCAGCCTAATCTCAGGCCCTTGCACAATGCATGCCAACAATGTTCTCACGATGAATTTCAAAGACATGAATGAATGAATTCTTCCTTTCTTCCTCCTTATCACAGTCCTTTGAGGTCTATATCAGATGCCAGTAGGACAACCCCATCTGGCAGCCAAACCAATCTCACACTCCCTCTGGCTCCTTGGAAAGCTTCTGGATTTTAAAGCAACCAAATTTGCTTCTTCCCTCCTTGGAACTCTGTGGCAATTTGCTTTTATCACCATTATGCGCTTGCCTTATGTATATCATATTTATTTGCACATATCATTTTCAGGACAGATGTTTTGCTAAGGGTTATATCCTGTGTTTTAGTGGTTTCTCTACTTTCCAAGTATACTATCTTGCATATAGTCACTAATTAGTTGATATTTATTGGATTGAATCTATTGAAATGATCATGAGACTTAAGTCCTTCTATCATACCACAAAGCAGTACCTAAAATCCTTTATTAGATGTTATCAAGTGCATTTTAAAATTAAGACAGAGAAAGAAATAAACTATATAACACAGGATTTTTGAGACAAACTAAAGATAGTTTTTCTTTGTTATTTCTACATCTGTTGGGAATATACATGGATCCAGTTAGCATGCAACTCAATTTTCTCTTACCAATGAACATGCATTCATATTTACATATTTCATGTTTCTCTTCTGCCTTCTTGTTACCTTACTGTCCAGATAATTGTGGCCTTCTATTGATGCTCCTAAGACTTTAATCTTCAAAACTCTCAATGCTTTATCTTTTGTAGTCTGAAATAAAGACAACCAAAGGGCAACAGATGGTTTTTGTTAGCCTTCCTGAACCTACTAAAAATAATGTTAATAATCACAGTACTACCTTTTCCTTGTATACTACTTTATAGTGTACATATATCCTATAATATGATCCCTACAATCACACAGTGGGCACTTAGGGCAGGTACTATTATCTCTGCTTTGCAGAGATGAGAAAGTTGAGACAATTACATGAAAGGTTAATTGATACTCCAGGTCATTCCCTTGGTAAGTGACTGAGATGTGATTCAAGTCCAAGTTGTCCAACTTGAACTTCATTCTCGTCTATCAAAGTGTTTTCCTAGGAATGCTTGAGAGCAACAGTAAGGAGAGAAAGGTGAAAAGGAATGGGGAAAATGGCAGGAGGAGTATTACAGAGTGATGGGGATTGATTAGGTTAGTTTGGGAGTAAGAATATTCTAAGATGTCTCTATGTGGAAGGGAGAGTTGGGTTGTGAAATGATGTTTTGTGCACACCAGTGGACACTGTAGAAATTTTAATCAAATTTGTGGAGGAAGGTATGCATCCTCAAATCTGAAATCTGGAAACCAACATCTGTAAAATCAATATGCAGAATCTTTTTAGTATCTTATTTAAAGACTCAGAATTATAATAGAACTCAGGTTTACATTAGCCATTTTAAAATATTAAAACTTAAGAACAATATATTAATGCTACCTCTTGTTCAAAATTGTGCTTAATAATTAAATATTCAAGTTTGATACTTAAAAGCTTGCCCTCTCAATAACTGTCTACATCATTCATCATTTCCCTCTGAAATGAAAGCAAGATAGATATTTTTATTGATTACATTTTAGTAAAAACAATTCAAACACGATAGAAAATATAAAGAAGGTTTAAAAAAAAAATCTCACTGCCCTATTCACATATGTGTTTAAACACATCCCTTTAACTCTCTTTTTTTAAAATAAAAATTGTATCACCCATCCATGCTGTTGCGTGCTCCCTCCGCCTCACCCAGCTCCCTTCAGCATCTTCAGTGAATACAGCCTAGCCTCTGGCACCTGCATTCCTTCAGCTCTTTATATATTGAGTCAAAACCAGTAGAGCCCAAAGGAAACCACATGTGCTGAGTGTCTGACATGTGAATTAAACCCAAAGTGGGTTGTTATGAATATGGCTATTTTCTGATGACAAAATTGCTGGGGATTAAATTTAAAAGCACTAAGCAAACTGATAAATATAAACTCTCATGACAGATACTCTGAAATGTCAATAAAACATTTCCCAGAGAAACAAAATTATATTCTCTTAGAATATATTAGGAAGAAAATAAATTTTAATTCCTGGCTTGTTCCTGTCAAAAAAGCCTTAAATGTCACCTAAGATGTAACCTCGCACCAAAATATACAGAATTCAATAGGTACATCTATAAATATAAAGGTTTGTCCAATTTGTTTGAAATTAGTAGTTTATATGAAGAATTCACTATGCCACAAGACAACCAGTATTTTGTTTTGTTCCTTTTAAAACTTTAAGTATTTTCAGATTATAATGACAGCACTTTAGTGACATACTTAAAAAGGCAAACAGGGAGGCTCTGGACATGAAAAACATCTTAATACAAGCAGAGCTATTGAAAGATAACCACTTTTGGCCTATGGTAAGATAAAATCAAAGTCCAAGACAAAGTCTGTCAAGGTATTTAAATTAAGTTGATAATTTTAATTATAGTCTGTAAAGTTTCATCAGCTTGCTACAGATGTAAACAGAAATTCATTCTGATGAATGAATATTCTAAATTAAATCATTTAAATGAAATATCAATGATTTTAAGCATAAGGCATTTTCTACTATGATATTAAAAAGTATTAATAAGAATATTGCAACAATGTCTCATTCACATAACAAAAGTATTCCTAAAACAACAGCAAAAGGAAATAAACAAATTTTGGTAAACCAAAAGTGAAAAATGAATGAAAACAAAAGTTAAATTCATGGGAGAGATCACTTTTTAAAGGAAATTGGTAATACAAAAGTTTACTTTTTTAGTAAAGTTCTTTTTGAATTTTTGAATATGTTTCTTTTGAAAGTTTAAATTTTGAACTGTAAGGTACAATGAGAAATATACATGCAAATTGTGTAAATATTTGGGAGGAATTTTTAAAGAATTAATGATAGTTGAAATAATAATTGAATTGTGCTGTGTTCACATTATCTCCAATTTTGAATTACTAAGTGCCTAACTACTGCTGATCATTTTAACAGATGGGCCATTTTGTCACCCTGAAGAGGAGAGAACAATATCTTCCTTTTCCTTAAGGTCCAGTCTTCTTTAAGGCCAAATTCCTGGATCTCTATGAAGTGACCAGGATGGGGGCAAAACCAATAAAAACAGACCCCAAACTTCCTTGAACAAGCTAATACACAGCTGAATTATTAAGCCAATGTCAAAAACTCTCAGATTCCTGAACATGGATGTGTTTCTTTCTCCTTTGCCATATGTGGTCGCTTTGTACCAGCCAAACAACATATACATTAACCAGAACGGTGTTTAAAGTGAATACCTTGAAAATGCATTCAAGTATAAATTTTGTCCACAATTCTTCAAACCAATTTTTCAAAATCATTTCCACAATAATATTAATTTTTCCCTATTCTCCTTGGGTCTGCCCATCATCTAGCAAGCACAAAGTGTTATATGTTGTCAGAAGTTAATTAGATGTCCATTTCCCCAACTGGTTAGTTAGCTCTTTGAGGATGAGTTCCATGTCTTGTCATGTATGCATTTCCCAAAGTCCTCGGCATAACTTCTTCCACACAACACATACCTGAATTGACCTTTGCAGAATCCAACATTTTGATCAATTTTCTCTTCCAAACGCTCTTTTCTGTGGGCTCCTCCTGTTGCCTTTCTTTCTATGACTCAGACTGCTGCTTCTCAGGTTCTTCTTCCTCCTCTTTCTCTAACCTCAGGTAGTGAGGTTTCACAGAACTCTGTCTTGTAACTTCTTTCTTGTTCGTTCTATGCACAGTCTCTTTAGGCAGTCTCATATACTCACATGGTTTCAATTACCATCCATAAAAACAACTCTGAAATTTATATCTCCAGCTCAGACCTCTTTTCTGAGCCTCAGATCATGTTTTCAAATGCTTGCTTGTCATCGACAATTGAGTGTCTCACAGGCACCTTAAATGCAGCATGCTCAAAGTGAGTCCATCTGACTTCCCCAGAATTGGTCTTCCTGGTCCAGTTTCCTCAAAAATCCACCATCTTCCCAGTCGCCCAACCAGAAATCTAGGAGTCTATCACTGTTTACATAGTTAAACTAATAGCCAGGTCCTACTGAGTTGATATTCTAATTATCCAAATTCTACTCTCATCTCTCAATCTTCACAGCCTTGCCCCTAGTTTGCATTACTGCTTAGACAATTACAATAACCTCATAATAGTCTCTCTGTTTTTTTTCTCACTTTTCATCAAACTGTTCTCCATGCTCCATCCTGAGATTGGCTTTTCCTCTTTAGCACCTTTCTCTTAGCTTCCCATTGCACCTGGGGTATAATACAGAGCCCATATATCACAGCCCCTAAGATTCTGCCTCCTGACTAGCTCTTGGAGACCTCATCTTGTAGCATTCTTCCACCTTCTCATCCTATGCTTCAAATGTCCAACATCTCTCAGGATTGAGGACCTTCAACCCATTATTGGTTTATTGTCTAAAATGCTCTGTCCTTTGCCTCTTTTTACCTTGCAGTCTAACATTAACTCTTACTCATTCTCTACTTTTTAGCTTCCATGTCACTTCTTCATGATCATTTTTTCCTTTTGCTCTCAAAGCAGAAAGAGCTATTATAAACTCCCGTTTCATTTGTCCTTTGTCTCTTATAATCTCATTTGGGCTCTCTTATCTTTTACAACGTTCATCACATGTGCACACTGATTTGATGTGGCTCTCTCCATGTTAGACTGTAGGCTCCATGGAGATGGTAGTTATCCACGGTCTTCTTCACTGATGTGTCCTCTGTGTCCAACACAATGACGTATACATAGTAGGGACTCAAAAAATACTTGCAGGACAGAGGGACAAATGCATGAACAACAGTACTTCCAGAAAAGTTTATTGGATGAACAGTTCAGTGTCCCATACTATTAGACAACTCAGTTTCAAGTGTGGAAACAAGGAAATGATCAGTTATATTTTATTCTTATTCTTGTTTCCACAAAGGATTGAATGTGACTACTTCAGTAATATTAATTCCAGATTCAATAACATAATTCATATGCTTAAGAGAGAGTGGAATTTTTCAACAAATGCTAAGATAGCCTAACTCACTCATTACTGGTGGACAAATACTTGCAAAGAAGAGATTTATTATTGCAAAAATGACTTCATTATCTTCAACTGTTCAGATGAAATAAATCATCTGTTCAGATTTAAAAAGGCACATTAGAAACATACATTTAGTTCTATTCTAAATATACTAAAAGGAATTGCTTTAAGTAATTCAGAAAAAAAATCTGGTTTACTTCCTTGCATTTGCTAAAACATTAGATATTAAATTTTCAGAAAATATTATGTTTTCTACAGTATTTAATCATGTGTGCATATATATAGTCTATTATATTTATCAATCAAAAATTTATTGTCACAGAGAAAAATTATGTGAACTGCCTTCTATGTATTTTCATCTTTATTTAAAATGATTAGAATATAGCTATTTTTCTCAGAAAATAAACATACGTACAATTCCTGAATAATGGAATTCTTACTCAGAAGGAAGTCCAAATTAGCTTATTTATTTCTCCAGAGTGAAGAGGAAAAAGATAATGTGATCAGCCTTTTTCTTACTACACGACACTCTGATCTGTTACATGGAACGTTCTCACTTTCTGAAATCATGGAAACTTTTTGTTTAGAAATTATTGAACCTGACTCATTTATATATATGCATATATATATATATAAAATAGAAATCAAAGTAAATTTATCTCTTTGGTAGCTAAAGGTCTGTATTGGGACGTGTCCTCTATAATAAGTAAACATCAGACTAGAAAGGTTAGAATTTAGAGAGCCATATTGCAAAAACCCTCCCTCTCTTTTAAGTTTTTATATTTTCCATGTATATATATTTTTTACAGGAGGTTGAAGCACTTAGAACTTGTTTGGAGGCATGACTTTTGATTGGGGACAATCTTTTTTAAACTTTACTCTTATTTATTTCTTCATTCATTCATTGTTTGCTGTCATGAGGAGTAGAAAATACACGGAAAGGAACTGGAGTCATTGATAATATCCACACATAAACTTTAAGCAACAAAAAGTAAGTTTACCCCCACACACATTACAAAGCTAATTGTGCTATTGAAAGTTGAACACCAGCACATTTTCAAGACAATTAAACCAAAAGATGAGTTTGAAAGCTTTGTCATGGAAGACTGATCCTTGCTAGTACTACCAAAGGCCAGTAAATGTGAGGTAGCAGAATTCAAACTTAAAACTATGCAAATTTCTACAGGGACTTAATATATCACATCATTAACTTGAGTGAAATATCAATACTATCGTACAGTGACTAATTTTCAGTTTTCTATGATGTATTCAAATACTATTATATACTGAACTCAATTCCTTTTCCTTCTAACACTAGGTAATACATCAAGAGAAGTATTTCAGTTTACTTATTGGAAAGTATTTCAACTCCTATTCACCAACAGATTAAAACAGGTTAAACAGGTATTTTATAGAAGTATTAAAATGATAAAGCCAAATATTAATCAGTTTAACTGCCAAAACTATAATGCAGCTTTGCATAAGGACTGGGGAAGGTGAATTAGTCACGTCAGGAGATGGGGCAGCCCTGTGCACATGAATCAGAAGGTATTACGTGTCTACACCCCCATGTGCATACAGGTTGTATTTTAGAAGCAAATCTTTCCTTTGATAATCATTTATTTATGTAGCACATTTTCTTTCATAGGCATTCAAGGAGGAGTTTCTCAAAAAGGGATCACATAATTTGCCTTTGTTGGAAAAACGCACCAGTTCTGTGTCAGGAGCCACAACAGTCTGCCTTGGAACTGCACCTTGCCACTGCCCTACTAACAGATCTTAGCCGAGTCACAAAAGCAAAAACCTTCATGGGTGTAATCTACTCTCGTGTAACCTGATCCAAATCTCTCATTTTGTAGATTAATATGTGAGGACCGGAGAATCTCAGTGAGTGGATTCAGGCCATTGAATGTATTGTGTTTTTGCTTTAATTAAGCAATTGATTGATTAATTTATTTGTTCAGTGTAGTTGACTTACAATAGTAGTTTCAGGTACATGACATAGCGATTCAATACTGTTATAGATTGTACTCCAAAGTTATTATTGAATATTGGGTATATTTGCTATGCTGTGCATTTCATTCTTGTATCTTATTTATTTTATACAGAGTTGTATGTACTTCTTAATCCCTTCTCTACCTTGCCCCTCAATCCCCCTGTCTCTACACCGAACCACTAATTTGTCCTCTGTGTCTGTAAGCCTGTGATTTGGAACAACATGGATGGACCTGGAGGGTATTATAGTTAGGGAAAGAAGTCAGAGAGAGGAAGACAAATACTGTATCTTTTCTCTATATGTGGAATTTATAATATAAGACAGGGACTTCCCTGGTGGTTCAGTGGCTAAGACTCCATGCTCCCAATGCAAAGGGCCCAGGTTCAGTCCTTGGTCAGGGGACTAGATCCCACATGCCTCAGCTAAGAGCTCATATGCCACAACTATGACCCACTGCAGCCAAATAAATAAATAAACATTAAAAAAAGTAAGACAAATGATTAGTTGAAACAAAATAGGAATAGAATCATTGAAGTTTCTTATTAGCAGAAACAGGACTTGAACTTCTGATTCCCAAAATAGGTCTCTGTCTCATTTAACAGTTATCTCTAGACTTATTTTCCTAATTTTCATATCTCAAAGAGACATTTTTAAAGTTCAGAATCAATATATATTTGCCAAGATTTATTTTGCCAGAAG
This sequence comes from Budorcas taxicolor, assembly GCF_023091745.1. Classification (NCBI taxonomy): domain Eukaryota; kingdom Metazoa; phylum Chordata; class Mammalia; order Artiodactyla; family Bovidae; genus Budorcas; species Budorcas taxicolor. The sequence continues at coordinate 61,901,976 of NC_068923.1, read as the reverse complement.
AGACATTAAAAACACATCCACCACTAATATTACCAAAGGTTAACAGAAGAGATTATTTTTTGACACACAAAAGAGGAAAAACAGAGAATCAAAGCAAAGGGAAGCATTTTAACTTAAATGTATTTGACTTTATGGAAATCTCAGTATATTGTCTTTGTTTTGCTCATTTTGTTGTAGGCCAGCCACCTTTCACAACAGTCAATATTCACCTTTACTATTGTGTCCTCATTTGCAAGCACTCTGTCTGCATTTCATACAAGGAGAGAATTCCCTCGTGAGAATAAACTTCAACACTGGGTTAGCACAACTGTAAAGTTGAAGTGTTTTTTTTTTTTTTTCCCTCATCTTCCCCTTTTTCTCTTCTTCGATTCTGATGAGCTTATTTCAGTGACATCCCATGCTTATTTTTGAATGAGAACACCTTTCTTGGTTTAAGCAGTTTTGCAAAAGGTTAGAGTCCATCAGGGTAGCCACCAACCACATGTAGTTATTACACAATTCAAATGCGGCTAGTTCAAATTGAGATGTGCTGAAGATGTAAAGTAGATACCGGACTTAGTACAAAATAGAACACAAGATTTGTATAAATTATGTCTGTATTGATTGCTTGTTGAAATGATGATAGTTTGAATATATTAGAGTTCATGAAATATATTATTAAAACAAATTTTGCCTGTTTATTTTTACTTTTTTAATGTGGGTACAAGAAAATTTAAAATTACATATGCAGCTCACATCTTGGCTCTCGTGACGTCCCTGTTGGACAGCGCTGGCCTGTATTGAACCAATACTGTGGCCAGACTACTCAGGTTCCCCGCTTTCTCTCCTAGCTCCCCTTGTTGCTATCCTCAGAGCTTGCATGGCTTCCTCTCCTTTCTCCCAGAATGACCGCAGCGTGACAGCAGAGTGCGCATTCCATATCTGGTGAGACAATGGTTTGAGAGGCATCACTCACTAAAGCATGGATGTCACTCCTAGCACTGTTCTTGCGCCTCAGTGAATTATTTTAGGCACGTGTAGATTCTGCCTCTCCTATAAGATCTAAAGGGGTAAAGCAGAGAGAAGCATCAAGTTCTCTGAAATGCCAGGAGCATCTAAATAAATTCAGGTGCTTATCCTAGGCTCCTAAAGTAGATTCTGTCTACCCTGTAGAATACCAATGGGAAGCAGTACTTCTATCCTGGCAGCCTTTATTACACTGCCCACATTAGTAAACAGAGCACACAGGCAGAAACGTTCTGAAAAAGCAAATAGAAAATGAATGTGAATCCAAAACATTTGAAGTGCTTAACAACATTAACATTTTTTCATCCTTTTTCCTAAATTAAAGACATTGTTTATGACAGCAAATTGAGGGATTTTCCCTATAATTTGAGAGTGACCACAGAAACTGTTGTTTTCTCTAAATCTTGATAAACTCAACCTTTTTTCAATTAGTGGGACCTATTGACGTGAATATAGAACAGTTGGTGACATTTTTTCTCAACATGTAATTCCATTTGCCGGTTGGGTCATGGGCTGTAGTTTTATAGGTTGAATGGCTGGTCTATGCATCACAGAATTATTCAGCACAGTTTTTGATGATAACCTTACCCTACCTTCCAGGTATACAGCCACTGAATACAAAGTGAGACTGTCTGAATGTATTGTTTAAAATGTCTCCAGTGACTCACTGGTCTATGGCCTCTGTCCAGGGAAACTGGTAATCTCCAAGTTGGCAAGGCCATGTTTTCGTATTATTTTCTGAAAAGCTTCAGAGACATGACTGTTGCCATGAGTTTTACATAATGGATAAAAAAAGTCTAGGCAGTCATCATTCCATACCTGGATTACTGTAACCGCCTGTTATTGGTTCTCTTCTATCCCTTCCCAAATTTAATCCATCCTGTATATGGCTGCCAGATGAGTCTTTGGATATTTATCTTTTTCATCATATCAAAACCTACAGCATATCATCACTTATAAGGACTAGCACATCTGGTGTAAGCTCTTTATGACATCAGAGCCTTTTACATACAAACCTTGTGTATTTGTGCTCAGTGGATTCAGTTCAGTTCAGTTCAGTCACTCAGTCATGTCCAACTCTTTGCGACCCCTTGAATTGCAGCACGCCAGGCCTCCCTGTCCATCATCAACTCCCGGAGTTCACTCAGACTCACGTCCATCAAGTCAGTGATGCCATCCAGCCATCTCATCCTCTGTCTTCCCCTTCTCCTCCTGCCCCCAATCCCTCCCAGCATCAGGGTCTTTTCCAGTGAGTCAACTCTTCACATGAGGTGGCCAAAGTGCTGGAGTTTCAGCTTTAGCATCATTCCTTCCAAAGAACTCCCAGGGTTGATCTCCTTCAGAATGGACTGGTTGGATCTCCTTGCAGTTCAAGGGACTCTCAAGAGTCTTCTCCAACACCACAGTTCAAAAGCATCAATTCTTCAGTGCTCAGCTTTCTTCACAGTCCAACTCTCACATCCATACATGACTACTGGAAAAACCATAGCCTTGACTAGACGGAGCTTAGTTGGCAAAGTAATGTCTCTGCTTTTCAATATGCTATCAAGGTTGGTCATAACTTTCCTTCCAAGGAATAATTGCCTTTTAATTTCCTGGCTACAGTCACCATCTGCAGTGATTTTGGAGCCCCCAAAAATAAAGTCTGACACTGTTTCCACTGTTTCCCCATCTATTTGCCATGAAGTGATGGGACCAGATGCCATGATCTTCGTTTTCTGAATGTTGAGCTTTAAGCCAAATTTTTCACTCTCCTCTTTCACTTTCATCAAGAGGCTTTTTAGTTCCTCTTCACTTTCTGCCATTGGAGAAGGAAATGGAAACCCACTCCATTATTCTTACCTGGAGAATCCCATGGACGGAGGAGCTTGATGGGCTACAGTCCATGGGGTCGCAAAGAGTCGGACATGACTGAGCGACTTCACTTCACTTCACTTCACTTCACTTCTACTGCCATAAGGGTGGTGTCATCTGCATATCTGAGGTTATTGATATTTCTTCCGGCAATCTTGATGCTAGCTTATGCTTCTTCCAGCCCAGCGTTTCTCATGATGTACTCTGCATATAAGTTAATTAAGCAGGGTGACAATATGCAGCCTTGACGTGCTCCTTTTCCTATTTGGAACCAGTCTGTTGTTCCATGTCCAGTTCTAACTGTTGCTTCCTGGCCTGCATATAGGTTTCTCAAGAGACAGGTCAGGGGGTCTGCTATTCCCATCTCTTTCAGAATTTTCCACAGTTTATTGTGATCCACACAGTCAAAGGCTTTGGCATAGTCAATAAAGCAGAAATAGATGTTTTTCTGGAACTCTCTTGCTTTTTCCATGATCCAGCAGATGTTGGCAATTTGATCTCTGGTTCCTCTGCCTTTTCTAAAACCAGCTTGAACATCAGGAAGTTCACGGTTCACGTATTGCTGAAGCCTGGCTTGGAGAATTTTGAGCATTACTTTACTAGTCTTCTCTAAATTGTTGTCACTCTGTGGACTGTAGCCCACCAGGCTCCTCTGACCATTATATTTCCTAGGCAAGAATACTGGAGTGGGTGACCATTTCCTCCTCCAGGGGATCTTCCTGATCCAGAGGTCAAACCCACGTCTCCTGCATTTCCTGCATTGGCAGGCAGATTCTTTACCACTGAGCCACCTGGGAAGCCCATAAACCCTTTACCCATATCCAGCCTCATTTCCTATAACTGGAACCTCTCCCTGTTTTAATCAGTCTTTATGATCCTGAACATTCTACACATGTGTGTCTGTTTTCGCACTTCCCACTTCAAATTCACCATCATCCCTGCTCATTATTGGCTATCTAAGTTCTATGTTCAAGGTCCTTTTTTCATGACTCTTCAACCTCCCAAAGATCTCTTTAGTCTCTAATTGAATGTACTACTAAATTACACACACCTTCGACGTCTTCCCTCTTTGTTCTCCCAACTGTTAGTTTTTCCTCCCCGGTTGGATTGTAAATTCCTCAATAATGCACATTAAACTCAGCACAGTTTTAAACTAGCATATTAAGAGCAAGGATATGTGTTCCCATAGACCTGTTTCTGAAATTCTAGCTCTAAATCTTACCTAAACTTTGTAAGGCACAGTTTTGTTGTCTGCAAAATAGTGATAATATAGCTTATGCATGATGGCTGTTCAGTTAAATGAGATGTCTGTGACAGATTTCCTATCTTTCTCCGAGAGAAGTTTTTGAAAGAGGGGGAGAAGCAGAGTACATGGGGATATTTAAAGGAGGATTTAAAGGATTTAAGGTAAGGATTTAAAGGTAAGTAGCATGAAAAGAAATGAGTTTACTATAGAGGGGAAAATGGGTACAGAAACAAAAATGATGAATATGATAGTAAATTCATTTTGCATAAACTGGCTTTCATTACACGTATCTCATTATATTTCTTTTAGTGTAAGGTCACTGGCATTTAGCTATTTTATGTACCTAGAAAGAATCTAATATTTTCTATAGTCATTTAAAAACAAGGTTTTTAAACAAGTTCCCATTGCCTCTAAGATAAAAAGTGAAATCCATTAGCTCTATATGATCTAACCCCAACACACTTCTTTTCCTTTATGTCCAGTTTCTCATTTCATTGTACTTTGAGCTCCAGCTGAATCCATTATTTTTTTCCTGAGATACTCCATTCGAGTCTGCATTCTCTTTCTGCATGGAATGCACTTATTCCTCCCCCTCTTTGATTCATTTTGTTCTTAACATCCAACCAATCCTTCAGGCCCTGACTTGATCACATATTCTCCAAAGATAAAACTTTCCCTTGATGGTCTCAGGAATATTATACATGCCTGAATGTAAAGTGAGTTTTCTCCTCAAAATTATGTTTCAGAAAAGAGGAGGAGCACCTTAATTCTTTAAAAAGTATTTTCTATTCTGGAGGATTCTTTGCATTTCTATTTTGAAAAACAGTTTATTTGGGGGAAGTCAAATTATGCAGAAATAATGTCTTTTGGTTCTTAAATATGTCCCTGATGAAACTGGGTAATAAAAGTTGGCAAATATATTTACACGGATTTAAAAATTATTTTTGCCATGTGATATCACACCTGAAAAATTATATTATTGAAAATAAGTCTTGTAACAGTCACTTAAAAATGTAATATAGGAAGTGGTTATAAGGTGGAGATCATAAAAGTATTTGTAAAGGATAAATATTTTTAAGTGATTCCAATGTTTATTTACATAGGAACTTGAGACTTTAGATAAAATTTTCAATGATGATACCAAGATTAAACAAATGCTATACCTGTAACAATTTAGACAAAATGAAGATAACAAGCTCCAGAAAAACTGTCTGATGGGTCAGGAGCAGCTCTAGTGATGATAAAGACATTGATGTTTAAGTGCTAGGAAGAGTTTGAAAAAAATTGCTTCATGGAATATGCGAATGGTGTCTAAAAACAGGATTGCTAACTTTATATCTTAAGTAGATGTTATAATCTAGTCAACAAACTAAATAGTAGAAATTGTGCTTAACTAATTCATCATCAGCCTAAACTATTATTAATTCAAGTTGGTCCAAAACGTTGTTTAGTTATTTTCCTTCTCTTTTTTCACTTTTATTGTGAAGATGGAGAAAATCACCTTACTTTTCGGTCACTGTATATTGAGACAGGCACAGTATTTTCTCCCTTCCCTGTGCTCTGCTGACAGTGGTTTGATTCCATTGCGATGTAGTTACTTATTTTCTTGTCTGTCTTCTTTCTGGACCATGAATGCCTTCAGCACAGGGTTCAGTTCCTCATCATCTTTCTGTCTAAACATCTAAGCTGAAGCTTGGCTCAGATATCTTTTCTAAGAAATGGAAAACAAGTGTATTCTTAAAGAAATGATTAATTAGTTCTGTACCATATTAAATGCTAACTGTTTTTTCCATCTTTTGTTAAAATGCTGGAAATAACTAAGTAACTTAAAAGAAACTAAACCTAACTTTTCTTTTGACCTTTTGCAATTAGTGCCAAGGAAATGTCTTCTGAATGAATGAATGTGTGAATGATTCCTTTCTAAATAAAATTATATATATATATATTTAAAATATATATGTGTATCTTTCATTATGAAACATGCTATTTTTGTATTTTAACATTCAGGAATTATGGTATGTCTTGGGGGCTCAGACAATAAAGAATCTGCCTGCAATGCAGGAGGCATAGGTTCGATCCCTGGATCAAAGAAGATCCCCTGGAGAAGGAAATGGGAATCAGCTCCAGGAGTCTTGCCTGGAAAACTCCATGAACAGAAGAGCCTGGTGAACTACAGTCTATGGGATCGCAAAGAGCTGGACACGACTGAGACTAACACTTTCACTTTCACTTTCACTTTCACTTTCACTTTACAGTCCGAACTACATAATAGGATAGCTCTTTCTCACAAGTTAAGTGGCAAATCCCTTCTTTTTTTCGCTTTTCTTTATGGTACATTAAAAAAAGGGTATTTCTTTCAAAAAAGGTGACTGCCAACAGAGAGCAAAAGTTAGGACTTATTAATCACTTTCTATGTGTGAGGCATGACAACCTTGTTCAGTAAATAATCTGATCATTATTTTATAGATGAGCTCCCCAAGGCATAAGAGGATAAGTAAGGTGATGCAAGATCACAGCTGGCACCACATGCTCTATCTTTTGGGCGGAAAATTGTTTGACTTTTGAAAGGGGAGTGAAGAAATTATGAGAAGTTTTTACTTCACTTCTGCAGATTTATGCTGTGATGTAAAATGTATCATTTATAGTACTTGTTAATCATGGTAACTGAACGTATCATAACAATTCAAGTATAATAGTGATTATACTTGAGAAACTGCTACAAGGAAAACATTCAAGCTATTTGTGTCACTTGGTTAAATAAAACACATACTTCTAAATTTTACTTTATTTAGAAAAGTGAAAAAAAAAAAAAAGAAAAAGAAAAGATGTATGCCTGTTGGGTACTAGAGAGAAATACTAAGACATTGTTTGCTTCTTTGACTTAACCTAGTTTTCAAAATAACTCCATTGCTATGAATTCAAACACTGAGGTCAGTACAGCATGCCTCACCCATCCTAGTAACTCTAAAAGCCTCCATTTTTTCCTACTGAGCAGAAACAGCAGCCACACATGTTACTATTTTTAGACATCTTACTTCATTTGAAGGTGATGTGAGAAAGTGAAAGTGAAAGTTGCTCTGTCTCGTCTGACTCTTGGCGACCCCATGGACTATACATACAGTCCATGGAATTCTCTAGGCCAGGATACTGGAGTGGGTAGCCTATCCCTTCTCCAGGGCATCTTCCCAACCCAGGGATCGAACCCAGGTCTCCCACATTGCAGGTGGATGCTTCACCAGCTGAACCACAATGTGAGACTATTTTGCCATAAAAGAAAGGTTAACATCTCTTCAGAATGGTTTATGTATGTGTATGTATGTAGGTATATGTGACTGTTTACACACATATACACATATTTCTTTTATTCAATAGTCATTGAGCACTAATACTAAAAGGCAGGCACTAAGTAGGTCTACATAAATTTAGTATGGAGTAAAAGAGGCAAAACTCTTGCCTCCAGAAAGCCCTTTGTCTAATGGAGAAAAGAAAGACATATACATTTTAAAAAACATAATCTAAATAATAGAGAAAAGAAAAGAAAAAGAAATGAATGTTAAATATAAAATATGAGAACTATTCCCTCTTCTCATATCGTAAGAATTTGAAAATGTTTGTCTTTTGAATTAAACTAGAGGATGTGATGGTTGGATGGCATCACAAATTCAATGGACATGAACTTGGGCAAATTAGGGGAGATGGTGAGGCACAGGGCAGCCTGGCGTGCTGCAGTCAATGGGGTTGCAAAGAGTCAGACACGACTTGTTGACTAAACAACAACAAATCCAAGTATGATTGTGATTGTGTTCAGTAGAAGCAAACCAAAGTAAACCAAATGGGGGTCTCTTAGGGTGTGAAGAGGTAAGGGACATTTAAAGCTTCTTTCAGGGTGTGTGCATGCATGCTAAATCACTCCAGTCAACGTCTGTCTCTGCAACGCTATGGACTGTCCAGTGCTTCCTCTGTCCACGGGGTTCTCCAGGCAAGAATACCAGAGTGGGTTGCCAGTCTCTTTTCCAGGCGATCTTCCCAACCCAAATATCTTCAGGGTGAGTACGCAGTAATCCCACAGAGGGAGGGCACACACAGAGGGAGTGCACACTGTTGGTTTAACAGGGAAAAATATAATCAATATTTTGATTACAGATTAGGGGATAGATTAGGAATAGATTAAGGGATAGACATAGTGATCAGCAAGAGCAAGAAGCATCTCCCAGGTGCTGTCAGCAAGGAAAATTTTCCTGGCTATGGGGACTTCAGGATTAGCATTTCCTCACCAAGGCTAACCCCATAGCATCGGATAAGAAAACTTAAATTGCTTTAGCTGAAAGGAATTTTAAAAAAATTTTTTATTGGGGTATAGTTGATTTACTATACTGTGTTCCTTTCAGGTATACAGCAAAGTGAATCAGTTATGCATACACATATATCCACTCTTTTTAAGATTCTTTTCCCATGGAGGCCACTGCAGAGTACTGGGTGGAGTTGCCTCTGCTATACAGCAGCTTCTTGTTAGTTACCCGTTTTATACAGTGTAGTGTGTCTATGCCAATCTCAATCTCCCAGTTTACCCTCACCCCCATAATCCTGGTAAACATTTATTTTCTACATCTGTACCTCTATTTCTGTTTTGTAGATGAGTTAATTTGTACCTTTTTTTTTTTAAGATTCCACATATAAGTGATATCATATAATATTTGTCTTTCTCTGTCTGTTTTACTTTACCCAGTACAGCCGCTATGGAGAACAGTATGGAGGTTCCTTAAAAAAATAAAATAGAGCTACCATATGATTCACTGATCCCTGGGCATATATCTGGAGAAAAGCATAGTTCAAAAGGACACATGCACCCCCATGTTTATTGCAGCACTATTTACGACAGCCAGGACTTGAAAGCAACTAAATGTCCATCTACAGAGAAATGGATAAAGAAGAGGTGGCGCACATATACAATTGTCAGCCATAAAAAAGAACAAAATAATGCCATTTGTGGCAATATGGATGAACTGAGGGGAGTTTTTAAAGTTGACATAACTGTTTATTCCACAGCCATCTGATCCTTGACTGTCATCTGATTCCTCAGCATCCACATGATATCAAGAACATGGCAGCTTTCAATGAGTACCTGTGGACTCACTCATTTCTCTTGGCTCCATATTTTTATTCATTATCAAGGAACACATTGGAATTTTGTATACACCTTTATATGTGAGTGGCAAGTGAATGCTTGGTGAGGCTCATCAGAAAAAGTCAGCTTTGAAACGGTGAACTGAAAGAGAAAGGAGTCCAGAAAGCAAAAGGGAAATATAATTTTCATTTGCAATGTATCATAGGGAGAAACAAATGAAGATAAAATGAAGTTAACCTGATATGCAAGCATTATCTAGTACTGAAAAAGGAGGAAAACTGAAACTGCTTAAGAAGGACAGACTGTAAGAGCTTTGTCATTCCATCACCCATGAGTGGAATGAGGCTGCTTAAAGCTCTCCTTTGAGGAAAGAGATGGGAAATTTCCCATTTAGTAATAAGTAATAGAGTAAATGCAAATGACTGATGTTGTTTTTATCCTATTATCTTGAGAAGAATACTGAAGGCTCAGTTGATGGGAACCAATAACTCTGATTCTTTAAAGGTTTGAATATTAAAAAAAGAGTAATATTACTACTGGGCTTCCTAGTCGGCTCAGTGGTAAAGAATCCATCTGCCAGTACAGGAGATTTGGGTTTGATCCCTGAGTCTGGAAGATTCCCTGGAGAAGGAAATGGCAACCCACTCCAGTATTTTTGCTGGGATAATACCATAGACAGAGGAGCCTGGCCGGCTACAGTCCAGGGGGTCGCAAAGAGTTGGACACGCGGTAGCAACCAAGCAAGCACAATGCTACTACTCTACTGTTACTACGACTATTTAGCAGTTGCTGAGGCTTTACCATGTGCCCAGCACTACTCTGTATACTCTAGGTATAATTATTATTCCTTATAAAAATTTCTGTGAAGTAAGTACTGTTTTTATACAAATTTAAAGAATAGACAACTAAGAACAGAAAGGTATCTTATTCAAAACTACCATATGTGGGGGCTGGAGCCAGGGCTTAACCCATACTCTAATTTCCAAGTTCATGTCCTTAATCAATAGCATTTATAAGTCTGTTAAAATGAAAATTATTTACTATAAATTTGAATAAATTTACTAATGTAGTTTAAAACTATAATACCTTTTTTAATAAATAAGAATTCATCAATAGGATATCAGGTTAAACTGTTTGAAACATACAATTTGTAGGTCAAATAACCAAGTACTGATAATCTCATATAGCTCAATGTGCTTCAAATTCATTGCTATTAACCTAGTAAGTGCAACATTTCAATGATCTCTTTAATATGCTACCTTTATTATTTCATTTTAAATAAAGATTCAAAAAGGCATCACATATCTTTTAATGATCAATTCCATCAAAAAATAAGATCTTAACTTCCTGCACCACAAGTTTTCACAAAATTAACACCAGTTGTGCTAAGTTGCTCAGCTGTGTCCGACTCTTTGCAACCCTGTGGACTATAGCCCACCAGGTTCCTCTGTCCATGGAATTTTCCAGGCAAGAATACTGGAGTGGGTTGCCATTTCCTCCTCCAGAGGATCTTCCCGACCCAGGGATTGAACCTGCGTCTCTTACATCTCCTGCATTGGCAGGTGGGTTCTTTACCACTAGTGCCACCTGGGAAGCCCCTAACATCAGCAGTAACAGAAAATTAATAGCATTTATTGTCATCTTGATCTTGGAAACCATTAAAGTTATTTAAAGACTATTTCACCTACCAAGGAATTAATGAGCATCTAATAAAAATTACTAACAATAAACTAGTTTATTCTTAATTAATTCTGCTTTAGCAGACCATCGGGCTTCCCTCATGGCTCAGCTGGTAAAGAATCTGCCTGCAATGCAAGAGACCTAGGTTCTATACCTGGGTTGGGAAAATCCTGTGGAGAAGAGAAAGGCTACCCACTCCAATATGCTAGCCTGGAGAATTCCATTGACTATTAAGTCCATGGGGTTGCAAAGAGTCGGACATGACTGAGCGACTTTCACTTTAGCAGACCATCTGATTCAGAATACAAACCAGGAGTAGCACCTTTATAAGAGAATTTTTCTTGGAAAGGTATCAGAAACAATTTTTTAGCAGCAAATATAATGTACCTTCAGTAGATATAATCATTCACCATGTTAAACTTAGACTTTGGGGCTCTGTCACACAATGGGCACTGAACTGAACTTCTAAATTCAAACTTCAGGGTCCTTTTCAATCTTTTTTTTCCCTATAAATATATTACATTTCTTCTCTAATCTTTCTACCTGGAACGTTTCCTTTATAACTTTTTTTTTTTTTTTTTTTTTTTAATGCTTGCAGCTATCTCTTCACTCTGGTGCCTGGCAAAATTCTATTTTTTTGTTAAGTTCTATCCCATATATCTTTATTTTATAAAGCATTTCTTAATACCTACTTCTGAGAAACAAACTCTCTCCTTTGAGTTCCCATAGTCTTGTTTGCACTTCTGTTGTATTTATCTTCCCTCTTACTTTATTTGTGTTCATGTTCCGCCCCCCACCGCCCCCCGGCCTGGCCATATTAGTTCTTTCTTTTGTTTCTCAGTCTTACTGATGAAATCTCTTAAACATATAATCCATCTTTTCTCTCTTCTGTGGCCTCTCATTTAGATAATAATGACAATATGTTTAAACTGATTTCTTGGTTTGTCTTCTATCAGTTAGGATGCTTTCAGCTATGGTAGCAAAACCTCTCACTCAAACTGGCTTAAACTATAAGTACATTTATCATCTCACATAGACAATTCTAGAGGCAGAACCAGCTTCACCAGAGTATTAGGGTATAAACTTCATTGTGGCTCAATGTTATTGTTGCGGAGCCACATTCTTTCCGTCTCTTGATTCTGCTGGATTCAGTGTTTCAGCTTTGCTCTTAAGTCTGTTTCCTTCACATTTGCTCGGTGGCTACCCACAGGTCCATGTATCACATCCAGACTTTACAATGCCCAAAGGAAGGAAAAAAAAACGATTGTTTCCCTTTGTCTCATACTTAGGAGTAAAAAAAGAAACTCCACTGAGGAGATCACTGGTAGACAGTGTGGTCCTTATAGACTTTTCATCTCTTTCTACATACCTTTGATATCACTTTAAATTCAAAGGAAGGGGGGCTGTATTAGAGAATTGGCCATAGGGAGCCTGTCATGCATTCATTCCTAAATTTAATAAGAATCTGTAATCTAGGAAAGAGAAGATGTGTAGGGACTAGAAGACAGGGAGTAGAGGGGTTTAAGGAGATGAATTATAAATATATTTTGTGTGTAGAAACAAAAGGAATTGGTGATTGTTTGTAGGGGTGTAGGAGAGGGAAGCTTCAGGGCAGAGCTCTGGCATGAGTATCTTGGGGAATGGAGGTGTCACTTATGGAGAAGGTTAACATTAGAGGAAGAGCCTTTGGGGGAAAGGAATGTTGAAGATCAAAGAGTGGGTTTTTAAACATGTTACATTTGAAATATTCAAGTTGATATTTCAAGTAGGCTGTCATTTATACCCATCTGAAGTAACAAAGAGAAATGCAGGCTGGAAATACAAATGTGGGGGTTGCTCTTTTAGAGATGCATTCAAAGACATGGGAGTAGATGAAAGGACTTAGGATGTCCACGGACAGTGAGGATAAAGAGGACTGAAAGTTGGGGCCTATTGAACACCGGATAGAGAAGGAATTGACAAAGGAAAGTGAAAAGAGTGTCCAGAGAAGTAAAGAATATCAGCAGGGAATCATGTCACAGATGCTAAAAGAAGAGAATGCTTCAGAAAGGAATTGCTCAACAATACAAAGAAAGAAAAAAAAGGAAGGGAGAAAGGGAGGAAGGAAAGATGATTAACGCTTATATAAAATATAATCCATTGATATGATTTGAAGCCAAAAAGAACTCATTCATGGGAACATGCACAGCAAAAAGGACAGCGATCTCCACTACAATGTCTTCCGACTGTCTTCTTTTTCCCCCAATTTGGCGGTACCTGAAGCTGTAAAATATTTAGAAACTGATCATTAAATGGGTTTTGAAAGCTCTTTTGTGACGATCTGTCTGCCTGCCTTTTATCTGATCTCTGCACCCAGTTCTGTGTTGGAACATGCACTAGTGAGGATGTCCATTATTATCACAAATAATGAATTAGATGACTCATGGAGCCTGTGTCTTCAAAGTCAGGCTTCCAGAGAAAAATAAAAATTTCCATCATCTGAGAGTCTGACAATGCTTCCCAAGGAATGAGCATCTAATGATAGGATTTCAGGCACTAGGGGCCAAGGAAGGGGGAATATCTTAAAGTAAAAGTATAAAATCATCTCACATAAACAACTGCCTGTACGGTTTGTGGCTTAAATGTAGAGTATATAAGTTTATATATGTATAAACTTATTTTTCTCAAAAGCAGATTATCTTTTCAAAATTTCAAAGAATATATCAACTATACCAATGATATTGCAGCTGGAGTAGTTTCATGTTGATCAGTTTGATCACAATGACAAAGGGGAAGGATTTCACAGAACCTAAAGCGGGAGTGTACTGAGTGTGGCTTCTCTTTGGCCATTAGGAACAAAATACATCTTAGATGTTAAAACCATGGGCATCCACATCAGAATAAATGCGAGTTCAATTCTCAGCTCCAAAATGTACTAGCTGAATTGAATTGGATAACACTTAGCCACATTAAGCCTCATTTTTCCTTATCTGTAAAATGGTGCTGCTGCTAAGTAGCTTCAGTCGTGTCCGACTCTGTGCGACCCGATAGACAGCAGCCCACCAGGCTCCGCCATCCCTGGGATTCTCCAGGCAAGAACGCTGGAGTGGGTTGCCATTTCCTTCTCCAATGCATGAAAATGAAAAGTGAAAGTGAAGTCGCTCAGTCGTGTCCGACTCTGTGCGACCCCCATAGACTGCAGCCTACCAGGCTCCTTCGTCCATGGGATTTTCCAGGCAAGAGTACTGGAGTGGGTTGCCATTGCCTTCTGATAACAGTATTATTAGTGATTACTTGGAAATTGTAAATTGTTGTGAATATTGTGTGTTGTATATACGGGAGTGGGCATTTAATAAATGTTACTATTACCACAATTATTATGATTGATAACAACTTTGCTATTCCTTAACCTAGGGAAAGTCATGAGGGATTCTAAGCCACTCACCAATGAGATAATCTTGAGCCATTGCTCTTTCTCTCTGATTGTGTTTTCTGAGGCTGGTAAGCTGGTTCAGGCCCAGTGTTCTCCATCTCTCTCTTCTCTCTCTCTGTAGGAGTTATCCGACTACTGGTGCAGCTCTTTCTCATCACCACCCTGCTGCTATCAATTTTTTTCCTGGGTGTTGGATTTGGGGAAAGAATCCTGTTTAGTTGGCTCTGGTCCTCATCTGCATTGGCAGATATAGTAAAAATAGAAAGGAATTCTGATAATTCAACTTAGATTACTGAAATTCTACCTGGGGTTCTGGGCAATAAATGTCCATCGACAGAGAAAAGATGTGATACATATACACAGTGCAATATTATTTAGCCACAAAAAAGAATGAGATAATGATTGCCATTTGTAGCAACATGGATGGACCTAGGGAGTGTCATACTAAGTGAAGTATGTCAGACAGAGGAGGAGAAATATTGTGTGATATCCCTTATATGTAGAAATAATACAAATGAATTTACAAAACAGAAAGAGACTCAGAGACTTCAAGAGCTTATGGTTGCTGGGGGAACAGATGGAGCAAAAGGATACTTAGGGAGTTCGGGATGGACATGTACACACAGCTATATTTAAAATGGATAATCAACAAGGACCTACTGAATAGCACATGAACTCTGCTCAATGTTAATGTGGCAGCCTGGCTGGGAGGGCAGTTTGAGGGAGAATGGATGTATGTATACCTATGGCTGAGCCCCTTTGCTGTCCACATGAAATGTACAGCATTGTTTGTTAATCAGCTATACCCCAATACAAAACAGGAAGTTTTTTTTAAAAAAGAGCAGCTAGTAACGAAGATTTCACTGGCTCCATATTCCTTGGGTTTCTGACAGGTGTGGTAGCTTTCAAAGAAAGGCGTTTGAAATGCTTATGAGTTCTTAGCTTCCCTCTCTCTATACATAAATATTATTTCCCCTTTCCTAGCAAGATTTGCAAGTGTTATCTTCCATTTATCTACCAGATATATTGCCACATTTATTTGACCATTAGCCTGAAATCAGGTATGGTTTGTATATATTTCAAGTTGGTTAATACTCCTATATAAGCAGGCATGATATAATTGATTAATGGAAAGCTATTAGAATAGAAAATTTGATACATTTAAATATCTCAGCCTAAAACTTTAACTAATTTTGCATATCATATTATTTCAAACTTTTTAAAGCCTGGAATGCTTTCTGCTTTCCTGAGTGATTTCACACACCTTAGATCATCTGAGTCTTGCAACAACCCTGCCAAGTACTAAGTGCCATTTTAATTCCTTATTTGCTAGTGAAAATTAGGAGTTCAAAAGATTAATAGGGATAGGATTAAGCAGCCCCATCACACTTAGAAAAAAAGATTTAAACTCCTTCCTATAACTTGAAAGATCCTAGGTGCTCTGTCCTCCTAGGCCCTCTGTTCCCATCACTACATCCAGTCCAAAGCTAGTCCGCTCAGCCGTGATACCCTGGTGTGTTTATTGAATATCCAATGCTCATCCCGTGGGCTTTAGCACTTAACTCCAGTTACCTATTGCTGCATTACAACCACCCCGAAAGTTGGTGGTCCATAAAACAACTATTTTATTATGCTCATGGGCTCTGCAGATCACAGATTTGTACAGGACACTGCAGGGGCAGTTTATGCTCCATGACATCTAATCTTCAGCTGGAAAGACTGAAAGGCTGGGGGTGACTCTGCTATCACCTGGAAATGTCACTGTGCACATGTCTGGTGATTGATGGTGGCTATTAGCTGGGGACTCACTTGCATCTCTTGGCTAGAACCCCTGCCTTTTCTCTCTATATGGCCTGGACTTCCTCACAGCATGTAAACTGAGTAATAAAAGCAAGCATCCCAAGAGAATGGGAGAAAATTGCATAGCAATTTTATAAGCTAGTCTCAAAAGTACGTAGGCTCACTTCCACCAGATTCCATTGCTGAAGTTGATCACTAGATTTTGCTCAAGTTCAAGGGAGGAGCATCAATGGCATGTTGTAAGTAAAGATATTGGGAAGGACATATTGTCTTGGCCATCTTTGGAGAATACAGTCTGCCATGCACCTGCTATTCACTTTGTCTATATAGGTTTTCCCCTTCTCTTTGTATTACTGGCTCCATCAGGCCATTCCAGTTGTTTCATAGGTACAGATATTTTCACCCATGAAAACGGTACTTAAAATAGTATCCTCCTCTCTCAGATTTTTAAACATCCTTACCTAATATTGAGTTGGCCAAAAGTTTGGAAGCATCTTACAGAAAAACCCAAATGAATGTTTTGGCCAACTCAATATATCCCATATGCTGCCTGATACTCTGCTTCTTTCCTCCCTCCTCCCCTCCTTCCTTTCCTCCTCCCTTCTTCCCCTCCATCTACCCTCCTTCCTTCCTTCACATCCCTCTTCCTTCCCTCCCTTTCTTCTCTCTCTCTCATCATCAATCAATGTATCTGTGTCTAGGCAATGGCACCCCGCTACAGTACTCTTGCCTGGAAAATTCCATGGACAGAGGAGCCTGATAGGCTGCAGTCCACTGGGTCGCTAAGAGTCAGACACAACTGAGCGACTTCACTTTCAATTTTCACTTTCATGCATTGGAGAAGGAAATGGCAACCCACTCCAGTGTTCTTGCCTGGAGAATCCCAGGGACGGAGGAGCCTGGTGGGCTGCCATCTATGGGGTCGCACAGAGTCGGACATGACTGAAGCAGCAGCAGCATTCATCTATTTGACCAGCATATTCTAAGACAAAGGACAATATCTAGTATAGAGTTAGACTGTATGCATACTTAATAAATATCTGTTGAAGAATGAGGTCAGGAGAAGAAGGCAGGGACAGAGGATGAGATGGCTGGATAGCATCACCAGCTCAATGAACTTGAGTTTGAGCAAACTAGTGGAGGACAGGGACACCTGGCCTGCTGCAGTCCATGGGGGTTGCAAAGAGTCAGACACGAATTAGAGACTAAACAGCAACAACAAGAAATATATGTATGAATGAAACCAATGAAACGAATAAGGTTATCAGATCATTTTGTTTGGAAACCAAAGGCACCTAGGCCGGCAATAAGACCCCCGAGATTCAGGAGAGAGAGATGCTGAAAGGGGAGCCTGCAAGGTCTGGTGGAAGTGGGGTCTAAAAACCACATTCTGCTAACTCCATAGTTTTGTCCTACCTCACCTTCTCAAAATTCCCAAATTAAGTTCTTCTGAGGAGGTTTATCACACTTTCAAAAACATGCAGACTACAAGAAATAGGCCATGATACATCATTCCATTGTTTAAACTTGTTGTTAACTCAGTCTTCACGGAACTGAGCCTTCCTTTAACTTGTAAATTTTATTGCTTCAATTACTCATTCTCAGAAATGCTTTTCTCTCCTTTGATTTTTTTTCCACTTTGTGACTACAGATGATGAAACCAGAGTTTTGGAATGTCACCTCCAATTTTACCTGACATGGTATCAGGAATTGAGATTACTTACATAATGATCTTCAAACTGCTCTTAATAAATTACTAATGTTTGTGGTCTCTCTTTAGAGCTAAGGTGATGAAAAGAAGACCAGTGACTCTCTCACAGAGATGAAAATTATCTTCTGTGTTTAATAGCTAGCTTCAGATTTCCCTCTAAGTCAATGCCATAGATTTAAATCTAAATGATCACTCCTAAATTATCTATTTCCAACTCAGACTTCTCTTTCAAAGGCAAGATTTATATTTTCAACTAGTTACTGGATATTTTAATTTTGATGACTCACCAGAACTTGACATATTTAAAATTTATTTTACTCACTGACCCTGAAAAATCTCATTCTATATTCAGTCTTAGTGAATAGACCCTCCAGGAGAAGTAAATTTCCCACAAAACTATGAAATCTAAATGTCTTGATCTCATATTTACATGAGTTCCTTTTAATGTTATAATCTTGTAGTTTTGTATTCTTTTCATCAACAGGAAGCACATCCATTTTTTATATCAATAAAAGGTGAATATCCTCTTTTAAGCATATGATGCAGTTTTATTACCATGACCTACGTTGGCCTTAACAGAAAACTGGCCCTGCTGGATAACATTTGCCCCAAAGAGAGGCCATGGGTCACTTCTTTAAAATAAAAGCCATCATTTTACTCAATATTTTACAATTCTAGCTTTTTTTGTTACCAGTACATTCACTGATTGTAAGTCAACCCATATAGTAACCTCAGTATCAAGGGTATACATGAAAGCTACACTATTCAAATCCAAGTGTCCTGTGGGTATCTTACTAATAGATTTTAAGAAACTAGGAGACCAGTGGGACCACCTTTTACATTTTTCAGACTATAGCTCTGGTCATGTCATACGATACAGAATTTTGTATTAGAGTACATATGTAAGTATTTGGAGGAGGGAGCTGAATTTGTTTTGTGTGTGTGTTAATTGCTCATTTGTGTCCAGCTCTTATGACCCTGTGGACTGTAGCCTTCCAGGCTCCTCTGTTTGTGGAAGTCTCCAGGCAAGAGTACTAGAGTAGGTGGCCATTCCCTTCTCCAAGGGATCTTTCCCACCCAGGGACTGAACCTGGGTCTCCTGCATTGCAGGCTGATTCTTTACCATTTTGAGCCACCAGGGAAGCCTGTATTAGTTTTACCTGATGTTACTTTCTTTACTAATTTCTGGATAGAAAAGGAGTTTCCTTATGTCCAACAACTATCCTAGTTAAGCTTCATAATAGTCTCAAATGTTAACAGTTTCATTCACAGTTTGGCTAAGGGCTTTAACCTGAATCAGACAAACCAATGGCTGCCTAGTAGATACTTGTCAGAAAATCTAATTCTAAATTTACTACTGCTCTGTGCTTGCCATGGCTTGGCAAGAGGAAACAATACTTCTAGAAGAATCATGAAGTTTTTTAGAAGAAATTCATGAAGTGTTTCTAAAAGCTATTCTTAGCTTATGCCAAACTATTAGAGAACTGAGTAGATAACCCACAGTTCATTTGTATCAAGTTGCTTTTTGGTATACTACTTTTATCCTAAATGTAGAGCACCATTTGAAACACTGTATAAAAACACTTGTTTAGTTCGCTCTAAGAATCCTCATGAAAATGCCACTCATTAAGATAGACTGAAAATTGTCTAAATTCCTTCCTTTCCTTCTCAAGGTGGCAAAGTTTGATAGGCCGAGTGTAAAACATAAAAGCATACATATAAAAATACTTCTTTATACACTCCCTTCCTGTTCCCCTCTGTCTAATTCACCTTATAGGAAACAACTTTCTAAAAGGCTACTTCCATCACATCATAAGCTTTCTAATATCTTGACTGACTCCCCAGATAGGGCCTCCATAATCCATCCCTGTTAGGCTGCCTCATTTGGGCTGTTTTCCTTCTCCCCGGCAGAAGTCCCCACTTCAGTGAATGAGGTGTAGATTCCCACAAGTGTTTTGCTCTCTCTCAACTCTGAACCTTTGCATTTGCTGCTTTCTTTGTTGAAAAAGCCCTTCCCTTCCTCACCCTCTCACATGGCTTGCTCCTTCCCTCCTCGCGTCATCTTCCCTGGGGAAGCTTACCCACTGCCGCAGGCTTGGTTGTGGGCCCCTCCTTTGGGTTGCCATAGTACCCTCTGTTGACGTGTACCCTGTACTTATCTCACTGTATTTATTATAAGTGTTAATTTGTCTGTTCTTGTCTGTCGCTAGACTGTGACCTTCTTCATGGGAGGGAGGGAACTCTCTTTCATCTGCATGTCCTGGGGCCGAGAACAGTGGGTGCCCCACAGGCCAGGCTCAGTGCAGGTTTCTTGGGTGACTCACTGAAGCAGCGTCAGATTCCCAAAAGTTGCCTGGAAAACTGGCTCTCTTTCCTGAAGTGATGCTTATTTCCTTGCAGATGGAAAGCAACCTAAGGTTTACTTGCACCTTTTCAATGACTGGATAAATATTGATCTCTCTTACACTCTCATCTCTTGAAAGCTGGTTCAAGAGGACAAAGGAGGACCCCATAGAGAAACTTGGTCATGTTCTTCTAAGTTTGCTATTTGCTTTGCAGATTATGATGTCCTTGACCAGTCCTAATCCTAACCTACAACAAACACTCAGTAAGTAACTTTGGCCACCTGATGTGAAGAGCTGACTCACTGGAAAAGACCTGATGCTGGGAAAGATTGAAGGCCAAAGGAGTAGAGGGAGGCTGAGGATGAGATGGTTAGATAGCATCACCAACTTAATGGACATGAATTTGAGCAAACTCTGGGAGAGAGTCAAGGACAGAGGAGCCTGGTGTGCTGGAGTCCATGGAGTCACAAAGAGTTGGACACAACTTAGCGATTGAATAGCCAACAACAACAAGATAAATATTGGTTAAACGAATGATTCATGGATTGAATGGATGAATGTAGAGGTTTGACCTACATGGGACTGCTGGGCTTACAGTAAGGAGAGCTGATTGTATCTGGTGCTGGGAAACTGCTACTCTCCCCTCCTGTGCTCTCCACCATTGTTAATGATTGACACCCTGGGGTTAAGGATTAAGAATAAAGGCTGCAGGAATGGTATAATACTGTGTAGCCTTAGTCAATAAAATTACCTACTTTGTAAGACAGAGCAAGACCCATTCATTGCAGTGCCAAGGGGGATGGGAGGGCAGGGTTGAGAGGTGGGAAGAAGAAATCTGAAATGAAACAAACATAGGGACTGTAGAGGCTGACCTCGGAACCAAACTTCTCCGCCTTTGCTTAAAACAGGCTCTGCTAACCCTATACATCACTATTTTTCCTTCTCACCCTGTTTGTGTCTTTTCTTCCACAAAATATTTACTTAAGACATATCATGTGCCAACTACCTTGAACATGCAACGGGTAGAATAGAGAGCAAAATAAACGCAACTATCTCTTCATAGAGCTTGCAGCCTGGAATAAATAACTGATAATCCAATAAGTAATATCACAAATGCAAAGAATGCTATTGAAGAGGACTTCTCAGTGTGGGAATGCATCAGGAATACCCACCTTGGTTTCCAAAACTTCTTTGTTTCTATGAGTGGCTGTTCACAGCTTTGAATGCAGCTAGAAGGCAATGGCACCCCACTCCAACACTCTTGCCTGGAAAACCCTATGGACGGAGGAGACTGGTGGGCTGCAGTTCATGGGGTCACAAAGAGTTGGACACGACTGAGCAACTTCACTGTCACTTTTCACTTTTGTGCATTGGAGAAGGAAATGGCAACCCACTCCAGTGTTCTTGCCTGGAGAATCCCAGGGATGGGGGAGCCTAGTGAGCTTCCGTCTATGGGGTCGCACAGAGTCGGACACGACTAAAGTGACTTAGCAGCAGCAGCAGCAGTAGTGGTTTGTATAAGGTGTTCTTGAAAAAGTTCTTGTGTCTTTGTGGAAGATTGGAGCTATGCAAACAATTCTTATAATGACCAAAATGTCCGGGCTCCCCCACAGTTTCAAGTTTTGTCTAGACTCTACCATTTTTAATTGACTGAGAGTTTGTCAATACTTCTCATGCCATTGAAGTACTTGACTGGAACACATCAAAATATTTAATCTTTAATCCCTAACTACCACACTTCTCTTTTTAGAGATGAGAATAAGGGCAGATTTATGTGCATACATGGAATCTATTTTTGAATTATCCTATGAAGTTATCTGAAAATATCATGACCAAAACGTACCAAATCAACAAAGAATGTTAAAATTGAACAATCACTTTTGAAAACCTCAACATAATTGAAATAATTTGTAGACACTCAAAGCTTGATAAAATGGCTATTGGTTTAAGGATTTTCATGAATCAGCTGTGGGTGTGTAAAAACAGGTTTATCAAGATTCTAAAACTTGTTTTATTTCTTTGTCAAAATCATTGTCTGAGTCAAAGTGATATGCTAGTTGAACAGAGCAAGCATCCATTTTTGCTTTGGTTACCAAATTATTGTCTATTAACAGCTTTTTTATATTTTCTTATAAACTAAGAGATTAAATAAATATCAACTAAAGGGGGCCACGTTGACATTTGATCTTGTTAGTATTCTATGTAATAACCGAAAGAATTGACTGATTTGGCAATCAAGTCAATTGCAGATATTCAAAAGTGAATAGTTAACTAACTAAACAAATAAAAATAAAATTATTTTATAGCACTGTTGGATAAGAAATCTAGCTGACTAAAATTTGACTTTTCAAAAGTTGGGATGCTGGGCTGCAAACATGATCCAAATATCTGGATTTTGGCACAGTCCACCATGAAAAGGAGAATCCATTCCTTATCTACTACTTGTTGACTATCTCATATGAAGATTTAATAATGAATAAATATTTATAAAACTAATATTCTACAATGGAAATGGTACTGTTATAGGACCCTTTTCTTACTGTCTAGCTGGCCAGGGAAGACACATTAAAGTACATGATAATCCAGTCAATAAAATCAGGTGAAAAATGATAAGTTCCAGTTGAGCAGATAGTTCATTAGTATTGGTTGAGTCCAGAGGAAGAGAGAAGAGAGGAAATTTTGGTATGGCTACTTAATTTGAAGAATAAACAGGTGAGGACAGAGTATTGGAACAGGAAAGCAATGCTGAAAAATGCCAATGTATTTGAGAGACTGAGGGTGAGGGTGATCAATTAAGCTGGAGCATGATTTTGGTTTTTGGTTTAGACAGTAACGAAAGAATGCTGGAAGGATTTGTAGGTTGAGTTCAGGCTAGAGAGGTTAATTTCTCTTCCCAAATATTCCAAGGCAGTGACCTGTTTAGAGGCCAGACACTGGGAAAATATGGAAGGAAATCTCAAATCCTTTTTGGAAATATGTAGGTTATAAAAAAATTCTATATATTTATTTGTGCTATACATGAAAATTTATCTTCAAAAAAAATTCTGTTTTTATAAAAAAATTGATATTTATCAAGAGTGCTATTTCCTGGGCTCTGTATTATATGTTTTACATGCTTGACTTCAACTAATCTTTACATCTAAGATGCACTATCTTGCTTAAATCTCAAAATAAGCCTGTGAGATAGGAGTTATCAGCACCCTTATTTAAATAATGAAAACGCTATGCAGCAAAGAGATTCTGCAACTGTACAAAATCATAGAACCCAGGGGCTTGAGGGCTGGTTAAGCTTGATTCCAAAGCCCAACTTGGAACCACAGTGCTAACATCAAATACACACAACTCAAGTTAACTGGCCATGACATATATTGCTTGAAATCTTGCTGATGTGAGACACTATTTCCATACTTCAAAATGATCTCTCTGAATCAGTTATTCTAAGGTGACAGATTTTCATTGTACAAAATCAAGTAATCAAATTTCAGGGAACAAAATAAGTAATGATACCCAAAGACGTCAAATGAGAAATCGAAGTGTTGGTTTCTCAATGTCAATGGATGGAGTTGGTAGTCTATAATTTGAAAGTTCTCAAAGTTTGTTCTAGGAAATGTGAAATGATTTCCTTATTATTGCCCACACTCCTTCCAGTGGTGAGGAGTATAAACCTGGGAGCCAGATGGATGCAGTTTCCCCCAGCTTCGCTCCTCTCACCGGGTGACCGTAGAAGAACTGTATTTACTTCTCTGTATCTCTCAGTCCCAGTTTCCTCTGCTGTAGAATGGGGATAATAAAATCTCCTTCAGCGCACTGGTGTGAGAATGAAATGTAAAGACGTATAGAAACTACTTTATGCAGTGCAGTGCCTGGCACAGAATTAATGTTCAGTAAGTAGTAGTGATTATTAGCCATTTTAGGCAAACCGGCATTGTTCCTAAGAAGAAAGAACTGTTCAAAGCAAACAATGAAATCAGAGTGGATTTCCTGTTCTCTGCCTTTTAAGCTTTTCATCAAAGGCAACACAATGAGGCAGAGCGGCTGAGAACAAGCCCAAGACTGAAGCCTCCTTCTCTGATTAATGCAGTGCTTTGAGCACGAGCAAATAATCTGAAGAAGGTTCCATTCATGCCTGGCTTAACTTGAACCAAAGTGGTCAAGGATCTTCACAGGCTCCTTGCAGCTGAAGAATTCTAGGGAACTGGTTAACCTTAAAATTTAACCTGAAACAAATTTAGAGACAAAGCGTCATCAAGAAATAATTAAGCTTTGGCATTGTGGTGACATCAGTAGCATATAAATTTAGCTGACAACTTGACTGATTTATTTAAAAATTATACCTTCATCCATTTAACAAATCCTCTTTCCACTTCTGGGAAAGCATCAGCCTAGCAACAGAATAAGTTGCTTACCTTTCCCATTCATCTGTATACCTTTTTCATGGATATTTATGAACACGGGAGACCAGGGATAAAGGCAGTGCAGGGAGTGGTTCTACTCTGTACAGACAAGTGATGTGTGATATATTCCTGTATCGCTTTACAGATCATCAAGCGCATGCATATACATTATCTCACGTTACTCTCACACAACAGAGAAGGAAAATGAGGTGCAGAGGATTAGATGCTTGTTCAAAGGTACATGCATGCTAAATGGCAAAGGCCCCATTAGCAGGCTGACCTTGAACTCAAGGTCAGCTAATTTTGCATCATATTATAGTGCCTGAGCAGTGACATTCACTAACTTTTATGTAGTGCTTAATGGTTTGTAATTCCTTCTAGGTACATAATTCTACTTGCTTCTCATAGCATTTTGGAAGCAGAAAAACTTATACCCCCCACTTTAAGGACCAGGAAACAATAACAGATATCAGGCAGTCTAAGAATTGAACTTTATGGCTCCAAAATGGCATTCACTTATTGATTTATTCATTCACTCAACACCTACTTACTGAGCATCTCTTCTATACTAGGAAATTTGCTGGATCATAGGGAATATGAAAAACTCTCTCCCTGCATGGAGTTCAGATTCTAGTGGAGGAGATGAACCTCAAAATAATAAGCCAATAAAAATTAATTTTGGTCAGGTAAAGAGAAATTGCTTCAAGAACAATAAAGGGGGGTGGTGGGAAGAAGGCTCAAGAAGGAGGGGATATATATCTATATATATATCTATCTATATTTATATATATATATTAAAAATGGCTGATTCAGATTGTTGTATGGCAGAAACCAATACATCATCGTAACACAATTATCCTCCAACTTAAAAAAGAAGAAGAATAAAGAAGAGGAGAGTGGTAGGGAGGGGGAGGCAGTTATTTTAGTCAGAGAGGAGAAGCAGGAACTTTCAAGGTGAATCATTAGAATAGAGATTTGAATGGAGTGAGCAGCAAGGACAGGATTTTCAGGAAAGGGAACGTCAGGGTCAAAGGCAAACCAGCCCAGTGTACGGGAGTAACTACAAGATGACCACGCAAAAACTGGTTTAGGTTGAGTGCAAGGAGATGAGTACGGAGTGACAGGAAGAGGTAAGGCTTTGCCATAGGACACCATGATTTTCTCAAAAGTCTCACTGAGTTGGAAGAAAACAACTTCAGCAGACATTTAGATGGACATAAGCCCTTGCAAACTTCCTTTCACTACCAATTCATTTCTCTTCCTGACCTTGGTACAATCTTTCAAGCCATTTCCATTCTTACTGTCTCCTTTCAAATGCATGAGCTCCTTTCACAGCTGAGCCATAAGCTTAACATCATGGCTATTTCAACGAGGCAATGAGACCATCTCATAAGCAAGAAGTCATGTGCTTTCTATTTTGACTTTGTGTCCACTGGTCATGAGCAAGTCATTTTCAAGAGCAGACATGGGGACCTAAATTTTGGTAACCCTGAAGTCCTTCTAAGGGAAGTGCATCATTTGACACAAAGTAGAACCTATGAAAATAAAGTAAATTATGAATGCCTGAAGAAAAGTACTACAGTCACATCATAAATTTATATAGATTTACTGGAAATCTAGGTTTTCATGAGAAATTTCTATTGACATAAACCTGATTATTGTGCCAACTATTGTGCCAGGGATCTGAGAATTAGAATTGTAAAATAGGACCATCAGTTTATTTAATACAATTTTAATTAACTTACCACAGAGGTTCTCTCCACTGAGTAGACCAGCTCTGATTGTAATAATCTACTAATAAAGAGTGAATTCAGTTCAGTTCAGTTCAGTTCATTCCCTCAGTTGTGTCCGACTCTTTGCGACCCCATGAATCACAGCACTCAAGGCCTCCCTGTCCATCACCTACTCCCGGAGTTTACCCAAACTTATGTCCATCGAGTTGGAGATGACATCCAGCCACCTCATCCTCTGTCGTCCCCTTCTCCTCCTGCCCCCAATCCCTCCCACCATCAGGATCTTTTCCAATGAGTCAACTCTTCGCATGAGGTAGCCAAAGTATTGGAGTTTCAGCTTTAGCATCAGTCCTTCCAGTGAACACCCAGGACTGATCTCCTTTAGGATGGACTGGTTGGATCTCCTTGCAGTCCAAGGGACTCTCAAGAGTCTTCTCCAACACCACAGTTCAAAAGCATCAATTCTTCGGCACGCAGCCTTCTTCACAGTCCAACTCTCACATCCATACATGACCACAGGAAAAACCATAGCCTTGACTAGACGGAGCTTAGTTGGCAAAGTAATGTCTCTGCTTTTCAATATGCTATCTAGGTTGGTCATAACTTTCCTTCCAAGGAGCAAGCTCTTTTAATTTCATGGCTGCAGTCACCATCTGCAGTGATTTTGGAGCCCCCCAAAATAAAGTCTGAAACTGTTTCCACTATTTCCCCATCTATTTGCCATGAAGTGATGGGACCAGATGCCATGATCTTCGTTTTCTGAATGTTGAACTTTAAGCCAACTTTTTCACTCTTCTTTCATTTTCATCAAGAGGCTTTTTAGTTCCTCTTCACTTTCTGCCATAAGGGTGGTGTCATCTGCATATCTGAGGTTATTGATATTTCTCCCAGCAATCTTGATTCCAGCTTGTGCTTCTTCCAGCCCAGCGTTTCTCATGATGTACTCTGTATATAAGTTAAATAAGCAGGGTGACAATATGGGCAATGTCAAATCACCCTCTCAGTGTTTTTGCAGTTTCATCTGCGTGTTTCCAATCTCACCATTTTAAGAAGCCAAATATCATTCCAGCTGCAGAGCTAAGGAGTAGTTCAATAGGCAATGCTCTGATAGGAGGTGAAGTAGTCAAAGAAAGAAAGGCAAGACTCCATGCTCCCAGTGCCAGGGGATCCCACATGTTGCAACCAAAGATCCTGCATGGTACAACTAAGACCTGGTTTGCAGCCAAATAATTAAATATTAAAATAAAACATTTTTAAAACCAGAAAGAAAGAAGCAGCTGCTAGAATGGAAGAGGAAAATATTTCTCCAAGTCAGTTAACCTGTGATAAATGACAAGAAGATTTGTTTTTCAACAGCTTCTTATTCCCCACTATTTTAAAGTTTGCTATAAATACAGGAAGTGTGGGTCATTTAAAGCTTCAGGATGAGCTTACAGCCCTTTATATTCGCAACCAATTTCTTCAGAGGGGTCTCAAGCCCTTAACTCCATAGATACCTCTATCGCTTATCATTTACGCTATACAGAAAAGTTGGCAATAAGTAATGACCTATGAGGCCTTCAGGGTTTGTGTGAGTGTTTCTGAAAGAGGACCAGTAAGCCAACAGATGCCTTGGCCAGGGCTTCTTCCCCTTTCTTTCAGTCTTTCTGAATGACTGCTTCATGCCTGCACTGTACCTTCCCAACTCTCTAACCCCAGAGAACAGCACTTACTCAGGACCACAGGATTTCAGTTCCCTTGGGAGCTTCTCTGCATCAACCTTATGCAAGAATGTTCATATCTGTGATTGCATTTGAAATGCAAGAGGGACACACTGGGTTAGCCCCCTTTCTCCTACCTTCCTTAGTCTCATTACATCTTATCTTCAAAAATCCCAACTAGATATGTAATTTGTGTACACTATCCTGGCAGCAGCTAAATACAGTTTTTAAAATAGAATTCTTTTTACTTAGGAAACATGGATTCAAATTTGCATTTAAACAAAATTAGAAACATATTCATCTTAAGGACCTCTGAGTTTAGTTGTATTTAATTTATAAAAGTCAAAGAGTCACCAAGTTTGGGTTTTCAGCATTTTTTTTCCAAGCAAAACCTCATTTGATTTCAAAGGATCCCTGCCAGACATGGGGACGAGGTGTTCTCTTCCATTTCATGAATGAAGCAAGTTCTTACTTCTTGGTTTAAAGCCTGCTTCCTTCCTGCTCTATTAATTTCAACTATATTTGGCATACATTTATAAAGAAGGAAAGTAAGAGGATAGAAAAAATTGCCTGATTAGAAAATAATAATAATGGCCAAGGTTTATTGAGCATTTAGTACATACTGTGCAGCTTCAGTAGACATGTATGTATGCGAGAGTCGGACCATAAAGAAGGCTGAGTGCCAAAGAATTGATGCTTTTGAACTGTGGTGTTGGAGAAGACTCTTGAGAGTCTCTTGGACTGCAAGAAGATCAAACCAGTCCATCCTAAAGGAAATCGGTCCTGAATATTCACTGGAAGGACTGATGCTAAAGCTGAAACTCCAATACTTTGGCCACCTGATGCGAACAACTGACTCAGTGGGAAAGACCCTGATGCTGGGAAAGATTGAAGACAGAAGGAGAAGGGGATGACAGAGGTTGGGATGGTTGGGTGGCATCACTGACTCAATGAACATGAGTTTGAGTAGGCTCCAGGAGCTAGTGATAGACAGGGAGCCTGGCGTGCTACAGTCCATGGGGTTGCAAAGAGTCAGACATGGCTGAGAGTCTGAACTGAACTGAACTGTGCAGCCTTTCTCAGGACTTCGTTTTTGATGTTTCATCACCAAAGTCCTTGGGCTTCCCAGGTGTCAACAATGGTAAAGAATCTGTCTGCCTATGCACGAGAGATAAGAGACACAGGTTTGATCCCTGGGTTGGAAAGATCTCTTGAAGGAGGAAATGGCAATCAACTCCAGTAGTCTTGCCTGGAGAGTCCCGTGAACCGAGGAGCCTGGTGGGTTACTGTTCATAGGGTCACACAGAGCTGGACATGACTGAAGTGACTTAGTACCCACTCGCACGCACTAAGGCCCTTAAATAGCATGAGAGGTGGTGATAATCCCTTAACAAATTTATCAAATATAAAAAATATTATGTTATTGTAAAGCTGAATTTGAATATATTTAAAGGCTTAAAAATAAAACATAAAAAATTTGATAATTCCTAGATTTCTCTAAGATATAGATAGATAGACGTTGTTTCAATAGTTCTACTTGTTACCTCTGCTGAGTGATCAATCATCAATGATTAAGATTTAGTATTTATTATTATTAGAATCATATAAATGTCTTCTTACACTAGTTTTGTGAATACAAAGTCTACAATTTGATTCAGCCATTTTTTATTTTAATCCCATTTAATTGGTGACCAAAAAAAATTCATTTCAGCCAGGCAACCACCTCAAGATTGGCTTTTTAGTATTTTCTGAGTTGAATTTCTTCTCAGTTTCTGTCCTACAAATTAAATTAGATCTAAGCTAGAAAAAAAAAATGTAAAAGTGAAGGAAGATGGAGAGAAGTAACTACCTGTGCAATGAAAGAGAAGTATGAGGGGAGAAGGACATGATAGGTAAATGCTAATAGGTACAGAACGAAAATAAATCTTATCCTTCTTCCTGGGCACAGAGCTGAACCGTATTCTGCAGCCTCCTTTGAATTCAGATGTAGCCATATGGTTAAGGTCATCCCAATGGGAAGATGCCCTGGAAAAGGGATTTTACACACCTAGGAGCAATGAAGTCCATGTGCCACAACTTCTGAGCCCTTGCTCCAGAGCCTGGGAGCCCATGTGCCCTAGAGGTCCTGTGCTCTGCAATACGAGAAGCCACCACAATGAGAAGCCTGTGCACCGCCAGGAAGAGCAGCCGCCACTTGCTGAAGCTAGAGAAAGCTCGCGCACAGCAACAAAGACCCAGCACAGACAAAAATAAATAATAAATAACTTTTAAAATGTACAGAGCAATGATGGCACGTATTCTAGATCTACTCCTCTGACTAACGTAGCCATAAGTCAGATGGTTACACTAATATCTTGGAAACTTTCAATGACTGCAAAAACCGTGATAGTAATATTTGGAAGAGAAATGCAGGACAAACACATTTTGCTAACTCCCGAAATTTGTTGGTCTTCAATGAGCCAAATGTCTTCAATTCCAGTCTATTGAGAAGGATACTTCTTTGCATTATTTCCTCCGTCTAGAGTAATAGACTGTGTAGCGAATTCTTCTAAACTCTGTGTGTGGCTTTTATATTCCTTTAATTTTTCAATAATTACTTTTTACAATGTCTTATTTAGGACTTGATATTATAGACTGGTATTCTTGACATATGGATATTTAAGAATCATTTTTGATAATCTTGGAGATAGTCCTTTCACCTTTATATTTAATTTTACATGTATTTATATTTTAATATTACTTATTCTTTGGTTTTACAAACATAAGTTCTTTACTTAATCCGTAAGAATAACGTATAAACATAAGACCCATTGTTAAAATAATCACTCTAAAATTAGCCAGATTTCTATGGCATACTTCATATTGTTTAACTCACTATGGTGTCTTATATGTGTTTAAAAGCTGATGAAGGTAAGGAAGAAATATGATTTCTTCATGATGGATCAAAACCATTTAAGTGTTAAAATAAAAAGCCAAATGTTGCCTTTCTTCTGGGAATTACTGTAATATCAGTCAGAGAAAACATGTTTGGACATTTCCAAACATAGCATTAAAAACACCCCTAATTCACAGGGGGCGGAGAAATCCCAGCGTAGTGATGCAGGTACCAAAACACGAGAATCAAGTACTTGGTGACTGAAGTCATGGAAGCAGTTGATAGGAAATATACACAATCGACACACAGTTCTGCCATTCAGATGTAGTAAATCTTTTGCCTTCAATAACAGAACAGATTCCCACTGGGTGTCTCCTCCCTTGTTGAAAAAATGATGAAAGCTAATCATTTCTGCCCTCTGTGAACATACATGAGACAAAACGTTAGGAAAACACACATAGAAACTCCATGAAACTCTCAAACACGTGCACAAACTTCAGAAGTTGCTACCTCATGCCCCAATCTTTTCAAGGGGCCAAGTAAGCTGTAGAGAAGTGTGGAAGTGTTGACTTTTCCACACAGGATATCAGTGAAGCTAGGGAATTAAAATCAGATCGTAAAAACCAGTGTGAAATCAGGAAGTCATAGAGAAGAACTTAAAAATAAAGCCACTATTCCAAATGAAAATATCCCAACAATACCTAATATAGTAGTAACGGTGACTAATTTCAAAGTTTCAACACGATGGCCCTTTCCTTCTACCCGTTTCAGTAACTAATACTGATTAAGCACAATCAAATCCAAAAATAGGATACAGGAAGAACTCTATTCACATGTAAATTTTAACTCTAGCTGTATTGAAACCTTTGAAGCTTAGGTAATAGAGTTTAAGGAGATATTAGACAGCAGATCTAACATGTTCATAACTGGGGAAAAATAATATGAAGCTCCCCAGTATAATAATAATAGGGGCTTCCCCAGTGGCTCAGTGGTAAAGACTCTGCCTGCAATGCAGGAGACACAGGAGACTCGGGTTTGATCCCTGAATTGGGAAGATCCTCTGGAGAAGGAAATGGTAACCCACCCCAGTACTCTTGCCTGGAGAATCCCAAGGACAGAGGAGCTTGGTGGGCTGCAGTCCTTGGGGTTGCAGAGTCGGACACGAGTGAGCCACTGAACATACAATAAGAAGCTCAAACAAGGAAACTGACTCGTCCACGGTCACCAAAACAAGTTCTAGAAGATCAACGGACTGAAAATTCACACCAGTCTAGTGTTCTTTCTTCCAAATCTCATTCACATCTTTTAGGCCAACCTCTTATAGCAAATAAGTATTTTAAGAATAGTTACATTTTTCTTCTTGCTTTTAAAATCGTCATTTTTAGTAAGAATAAGAATAAAAGGATAATGGCTACTATGTTTTTGAACACGTGCCATTTAATCTGATAGTCATGCAATGACTAACCTGTTATGTAATATTATGATAACCACTTTGCAGATGGGAAACCATGGCTCAGAGGATTAAATAACTTTTCAGGATGTCACAGGGCAGAGATAGCATTCATATATCAGTTTATCTTAATTTAACTCCATATTCTTTCTACTTCTTAAATTGAGATAGTTGATTTACAATGTTGTGCCAATCTCTGCTGTACAGCAAAGTGACTCAGTTATACATACATACATATTCTTTTTTTAATATTCTTTTCCATTATGGTTTATCATAGAATAATGAAGATAGTTCCCTGTGCTATATCTTTATGACCTTGTCGTTTATCCAGTTTAAATGTAACAGTCCATATTCTTTCTATTTTATATTACTACCTATTTGAATGTATTTGGGGGAGGGGGGAACCTGTCAAGACGTCCAGAGCAGAGCCGGTAACTGAAAATGTGGCTAGCCATTCCAGAGACTACTGTTTGGCCATTCAAACATTGTCCAAAAGTGATTCTTCTGGTCAAGATGATCTCGTTTCTAAAATGGCCATCTCAATAAGAACCATTGGCAGCTTCTTAAACAAGGAAGTGATTAATTGAATTTTATTTTTTAAATGATACAACAGTGGTCACTGAGAGGAAGGCTGGTGAAAATTTTATGATCTGGTAAAAGTCTCCAGAGACTGGCGATTGTACTATCCTATCTGACATAGATTATGTCAGCCTTGCAGATGGCGTTAAAAAAATAACCTTATATCCGTATGAGATCAAAACACCAAGATTGAATTTAACCCAGATGCTTGGCACTGTGTAGACATAACCTATGTCATATCTTCCATTTTCTGTTGGAGGCAGTAGAGGAAGGGTGTGCCTACACACAGTTGTTAAAGGAATGATATTTCCAGGCAAGCTTGCATTAATGCTTTAGGTGGTTTTTTTTTTTTTTTTGGTCTCCCTCCTCTGCTCCTCTGTTTAAATTCCTAAAATGCATCAGACCTCAGGAGTTTCAGGCAGACATACTCTGTTAGGAGTTGAAGGAAGATTTGCACATTTCATCTCTGACATGTGGACAAGCAGACGCTCAACTGCAGAGCTTTGACTGCTCACTGGCTTTCTTTGTCTTCATTCACACATAAACCCTTGCCAATTTCCCACTGAAATGCCACTGCAGATCCTGAAAAGTTTTTGGAAAGAGTCTCATGACTTTCAGTCTCCTCAACAGAAAGAGAAAACTTAGACAGTCTTATTAAAAAAAAAAAAAAGGTTGATGGCAGGGTTCATCATCAGGACAAGCACCATGAAAGCACTTAGAGATAATGGGTTAAGTGTAACTGAATCCGAAACATACCGCTTTGGCAGTCATCTCATTCACAAAATGTTGGAGTGGTTGTAGGTGATGCCAAGTTAAACAGGATGATGGACTCAACACAATACATGTTTGCAACACTAATAGGTCGTCAGCTTCAGGCCACCCACTTCCAGATGGCGGGAAGTGAGGGCAGCTGCCCCGTCTCTGGAGAGTCAGAGGGTCTTCCTGCTCACATGGTCAGATATCTGAGGCCATGAAAAAGAGACAGAGGACCTGCTTGTCCTTGGTGTTTCGTGATCCATGAGGAAAGGGACACTTACCCCTGCCCTGGAGATCTGAAATCTATGGCCTCTGATTCATTTGTGATTCTTGGGTAAGCCAAGAGACAGATGGGTAAATGTCTTGCACTTCTACTTAGCAGAGTAACTAGGAGCTGTGGTCTTAAAGGGTCCAATGTTGGAAGGAACATTAAGGAGCCCGCCGGATATTTCAAAGCCATTTGATATGTATGGTGCCTTGGTCCAGAACCCAGAATTCCTCATTATTTTGGCTGTGCTGGGCCTTCCTTGCTTTGCCCAGGCTTTTCTCTAGTTGTGGTGGGCCAAGGCTGCTCTTCCTCACAGTGCATGGGTTTCTCTCTGTGGTGGCTTCTCTTGTTATGGAGCACAGGCTCTCGGTGCTCAGGCTTCAGGAGCTGTGCCCGGCAGGCTCTAGAGGGCAGGTTCGGGAGTTGTGGTGCAGGGGCTTATTTGTTCCATGACACGTGGGATCCTCCCGGACCAGGGATTGAACCCATGTCCCCCACACTGGCAGGTGGATTCTTTGCCACTGAGGCCCAGGGAAGTACCCAGATATATTCTCTTGCCTCTTGCCAAATTCCCTTCCACCTCCTACTTTGTATAGTGTGTTGCTTTATGCTGAGATCAGATATCATCCAGTGTGATGTGAACATCTTCTGACTCATGATATCATCAGGCTGCCAGTCCTCATGCTTTAGAATGTTAGGGCACACCCAGAAGCACAAGTAGTAAGTAATGATCCCATGGAGAGAGCATTATTTGAATGTCCTCCAGTACTTAAGTTAAAAAAGATCACATTTGTGGAAAAGTCACTTTTAAAAATGTGATTTCCATTTTGAGTTAAAGTGATGATGACTATAATTTCAAAAGAACAGTAAAATAATAATAGTTAATCCTAATTAGTAAATTCTGTTCATAATTGAATAACTAATATATTTAATAATGAATACAATGTTCCAGGCTCACTTCTAAGCCCTTCACTAACTCACTTAATTTTCACAGAATCCCATATGATTTTATTTTATTTTTTGATTTTTATTGGAGAATAGTTGATTTATGATGTTGTGTTAGTTTCTGCCCCCACAGCAAAGTGAAGCTGTTATACATACACATATACCCACTCTTTTTTAGATTCTTTTGCCAAAAAGGTCATTGCAGAGTATGGGGTAGAGTTCCTATGCTATAAAGTAGTCTCCTATTAATTGTAGCACTATTAACAATAGCCAGGACATGGAATCAAACTAAATGACCATCAGCAGAGGAATGGATAAACCTGTGATTACACATACAATGGAATACTGTTGTTGCTGTTGTTTAGTCCATAAGTCATATCTGACACTTTTGCAACTCTGCAGACTATAGTCCTCCAGATTCTTCTGTCCATGGGATTTCCCAGGCAAGAATACTGGAGTGGGTTACCATTTCCTTCTCCCGGGAATCTTCCTGAACCACATATGGAAACCCACATCTCTTGCTTGGCAGGTGGATTCTTTACCACTGACGCATCTGGGAAGCCTTACAATGGAATATTACTCAGCCATAAAGAGAATGAGACAAGGCCATTTGCAGTGACATGAATGGACCTGAGATTGTCATACTAATGAAGTAAGTCAGTCAGAGAAAGGCAAATATATGATATAGCTTATATGAGAAATCTAAATAAAGGAACATCTGAACCATGCCATTTTAGAGGCGAAGAAAGTGAGACACACGGAGGTTAGGCCACCTGTCCAAGATCACCCAGTTAGGAAGCAACAAAGGCATACCGCAAGCTCAGGCAATTTGGTTCCAAAGTTTGTAGTAGTTTCTACTTACAACCTACTACTTAGCACTGGTCTAGTCAAGGCTATGGTTTTTCCTGTGGTCATGTATGGATGTGAGAGTTGGACTGTGAAGAAGGCTGAGCACCGAAGAATTGATGCTTTTGAACTGTGGTGTTGGAGAAGACTCTTGAGAGTCCCTTGGACTGCAAGGAGATCCAACCAGTCCATTCTGAAGGAGATCAACCCTGGGAT
The DNA here is from genome assembly GCF_023091745.1 of Budorcas taxicolor. NCBI lineage: Eukaryota > Metazoa > Chordata > Mammalia > Artiodactyla > Bovidae > Budorcas > Budorcas taxicolor. Next base: position 61,866,036 of record NC_068923.1, on the reverse strand, counting down.
CTGATGCTAAAGCTGAAGCTCCAGTACTTTGGCCACCTCATGCGAAGAGTTGACTCATTGGAAAAGACTCTGATGCTGGGAAGGACTGCGGGTAGGAGGAGAAGGGGACGACCAAGGATGAGATGGCTGGATGGCATCACGGACTCGATGGACATGAGTCTGAGTGAACTCCGGGAGATGGTGATGGACAGGGAAGCCTGGCGTGCTGCAATTCAAGGGGTCGCAAAGAGTCGGACACGATTGAGCGACTGAACTGAACTGAACTGAACTTAGCTCTGGGCTAGAAACATACACAGAAGAACTAGGATTCACGTATATGAAGACCAGTAATACTAGCTTCTCTTTTTAACCAAATGACCAGAAATTTGGTTGAAAGTTAGAACCATCTCCTTCAAACGAGTCACCTTTGGAAGAAACATTCTTAGAATAATGAAGTGTCCTTCTTTAAAACATATGTCACTACACCACTGGCATTGCCATCACAGCTGGTTTATAAATAATACACAAAAAAATCAGTGCCCATGTTTTAGAGTCTTACTTTATTTCTCACTAGAAACTGTGACACCTTCTTAATCACGGGACGATTCATAATTCCAGACTCCAAATGACTCCTGGCTCTTTCCAAAACCCAAATCCACCTTCAAAAGTCAAAGATTTGTCATCTGAGGGAATATTCCAAACAATCTGTTTAGTCATATATTCTTAGGGCAGGTTCCCAGATATTTTTGAGTGGTGGCAATTTCCTTGTAATATGAAGATACTATAGCATGGTGGCTGCCTGGAAGGTGAGAGCTCTCATTTGGATGACTAAGTTCAGATTTCTTTATGAGAAAAGTCGTTTAAATAGTTTTATAGTCAAATATTATCTATACGCATCCCTCAGGGACTTTATACTCTCACAGCAGAGGAAACCTTAGACATTAAAAAAAAGGAATCAGGGAACAACATATGACAGATGAAAGTCAAAGACCAACAAATATGGCAGAAACAAAAAGTGTTATGGGATTTCACGATAGTGAAAAAGAACATGGAAAGCAGCCAATAAGTCAGGAAGGCTTCCTGGAAGAGGTAGCTCTTGACCTGAGCCTTAAGCGAAGTGAAGAATTTGGAAATCTTTTAAATCATGTGCTAAGAGCTATTAACATGGTGGATGGCTGATAAATATTCGATGACTAACTCAATTTCTGACCCTTTCAAGTTTGCTGAAACATTAAGAGACAGGAATGTTTAACTTTCATCCCTAACCAGTCTGAAAATTAAGGTGTCTTTTCCTTGATATAGCAAAAATTGAATACAAAGTCAATGATCTTAAGAAAGAGGGAAAATGATGTTCTTAGAAACTGATTAGGGAAACTTATGTGTACTTGTTATTTAGAATGTGAGAATACAATGGAGAGATAGGACCTACAAGCATTCTTTACAATCCGTGTTGTACTTGAAAATATTTGATAAAGTTACTACCCTGAGAAGCCCTGGGGGATACCAAAGAGAGCCCTTTCAATATCAAATATTTTGTTGTTTAGTTGTAAAGTTGTGTCTGACTCTTTGCGACCCTGTGGACTGCACCATGCCAGGATTCCCTGTCCTTTACCATCTCCTGGAGTTTGTTCAAATTCATATGAATTGAGTTGGTGATGCCACGCATGCACCCAATATTAAAAACAGTTATAAATACTCAAGGATGAAAGTGACTGCTTCCTTCCAAGGATGGGCCTTATTCAGGTCCAACGAGATACAGGTTAATTCATATCAATAGCAGCATAATCTCATTAACTATTAATTTCCAAATTGACACTAACACCAAAATTCAGAGAAAGCTTTTGCAATGATCTGGTCATGCCCCAGTAGATTGAATACCAATAACAAAATTGCTTACTCTAACATGTAAACCTCTTTGAGGTAAAATTAGTCAAACAGTCTGCAGAATTAATTGACCAAGTTTTGAGGATCTTTTAGTTTTTCTTTATTTCTTCAGATATACCTTTCTGTATATAACAAGATTTAGTTATAAAACATAATGGGACTATTAGATCGCAAAGTGTTTCCCTCTCAATCTTTCTTTCCTTCCTCCCATTTTCTCCCTTTTCTCACTTTCTTTTTTCTCTTTTATCCTCCCTCCCTTCTTTCCTCCCAACCTCTCTTTTTTCTTTCCTTCCTTCCTATCAAGACACCTCCAAGACATAACTGATAAGAGATCACTAATTAGGATATGGTCTATACTGGCATGCAGTATGGTTATTCCACTGGCATACAAACAAGTTTCATGCTAATACAGTTTTACTGATTGGACCAAGTTGAAAGAAGACTCGAGATTTGTAAATAACCATTCAATATGATGAGTTGCCATGAGGTGACTACAGAAAGGGTGGATGAAAGATCTGTTTAAAGAAACACTCTGTCAGTGTGGCATCTTTTGTACTGCTGGCACACAAAAGCACACGCAACAGCTCAGAATGAAGCAGTCCAGTATAAGAAACTCTCGAATAAGAAGGATTTTAAGGAATTAGACCATGGCTATAAATGTAACTAAGACAATTCATTTAGTTCTTACACTGTATAGGATGAGTGACGGTGGGACGTGATGGCGGGACACGAAGTCGGCAGAACCAGGCTTCAAGTTTCTTGCAATACAGTTGAATGAATAATGTACAAAGTCACCCTTGATGCGAGACTAGTTAATATACGACAGTTAAAATGCTCGCTACACTGAATACAGGACTAAGGTATGCTTGGGGACCCATGTAGTGGGAGACACAATACAATCATGGATGAAAAAGATTTTTGTTAGCTTTTTGCCAGGAATATATTACTTTACCCTTCTAAGCCCACTAGAGGCACAACAGCTTCCTTCCAACTGTCACAGAAAGAAATCCAATATTTTTTTTGTGTGTGTATGTATGCGTGTATGTGTATGCATCTTCTAAGGGGTCACACAGGGGACTCATATCTTTTACAGATCCTGAACGACAGCCACTGTTGTATGGAAAGGTATGGACGATGTCAATGAAAAGCGGTCCTCCCAGAACTGAGAAAATCGGACAAGGGTAACATTAAATGCCATCTTGAGTAGGCATAATAAAGACATAAGGAGGAAGAAACAATTTGTGTTGTGTTTATTGAGTACCAATTTTGCTTTCAGAGACCAGACTAACACTGTTCACAAAAGTTCACCTCATTAGTCTAAAGGGGTGTAAAAGCTTCCTGTGTTTGGGGGAATAAAGGTTTGGTGGTGGTTTAGTTGTTAAGTTGTGTCCAACTTTTATGACCCTATGGACTGGAGCCTGCCAGGCTCCTCTGTCCATGGGATTCTCCAGGTAAGGATACTGGAGTGGGTTGCCATTTCCTTCTCCAGGGAATCTCCCCAGCCCAGGAATCGAACCCGGGTCTCCTGCACTGCAGGGAGATTCTTTACCAGCTGAGCTATGAGGGAAGCCTAAAATGAAGCCCAACATGGGGCTTGAACCCACAACTCTGAGATTAAGTCTCATGCGCTACCGACTGAGCTAGCCAGGCACACATGAGGCTCGGCTGTACAGTAAATCCTGTACTTACGAACTTTCACATTGCGAACTTTCAAAGATGTGAATGTGCCTCTGGCTCCAGCAAGGAACCAGGACCTGTGCCAACAACGTCAGGCGTGAGTAAAATTGCAGCTTGTCCTCCATCTCCTACTGCCTATGATCCTTCAGCTCTACCATCTCCCTCCTTCCCTCCCTCCTCCAGTCAGTAACTCTTCTTGCCTGTTCACCTGATGCCAGCCCCTGTATTCCAGCTATTTTACTGTAGTACTCTACTTTTCAAGGTACTGTACTCTAAGAGTAAAAACGTTTTATTTTTTGTGTTTGTTTGTTTTATAATGTGTTATTCATGTGAAAAGTATTATAAACCTATTACATGCATATGTGCTAAGTTGCTTCATTCCTGTCTGACTCTGTGAAACTCTATGGACTGGGGCCCACCAGGCTCCTCTGTCCATGGGATTCTCCAGGCAAGAACACTGCATTGAGTTGCCGTGTCCTCCTCCAGGGCATCTTCTGGATTCAGGAATCAAACTCGCATCTCTTACATCTCCTATATTGGCAGGTGGGTTCTTTACCACTAGGGCCGCCTGGGAAGCCCATAAACCTATTAGGGACTGTACTATTAATATGAAGGTGATTGTGTTAGTTGGGTATCTAGGCTGACTTTGTTGGCCTTATCAACAGATTGGAACCTATTCATATGTAGAGGAGGTACTGTAGCAGATATGTTTTTATATCTCATCCTTGCCTGCCTTCCCTCAGTTCAGTCATTTTAAAAACTACCAAAGGTTGATTTTTTTTTTCTACTCTCTAGTTATTTTGGGGCAGCTTTGCTGTCCTCTGGCATAGAAATCAAGACTGGAATTAACAGCTCCACCTGCTTCACATGGATGTCCTTAAGTGTGTTTATCTCATGCTTTCCCTAGTGAGGCTTGTCTACAGTCATTTCAAACCACTGTCACTTCCCTGTCAACACTTGCTGTGCTCTGAACCTGGGCTAAGAAGCAGTGCAGTTTTCAAGGGCATTCACCACACGGGCATACGGGTCCTGAATTAGAGGTGAGCTGTGTATATTCCTTAGACAGACGATGCAGTGTACTCTTCTTAAGGAAAGGGCCATGCCAACAGCGGGAACCTGGGCACCTAGGAGCTGGGTTATTTCAACAAATAAACTAGGGTGGGGACAGTTACTAAGACCAGGACTGGGAGTGAGTGTCAGAGAGACCAAAATGTAGAGAGATTCAGGTGGAACACCTACCGGTTCCCCAATTCTTACTCTTTGCTGCTGCTGCTGCTAAGTCACTTCAGTCGTGTCCGACTCTGTGCAACCCCATAGACGGCAGCCCACCAGGCTCCCCCGTTCCTGGGATTCTCCAGGCAAGAACACTGGAGGGGGTTGCCATTTCCTTCTCCAATGCATGAAAGTGAAAAGTGAAAGTGAATTCGCTCAGTCGTGTCCAACTCTTCGCGACCCCATGGACTGCAGCCTACCAGGCTCTTCCGTCCATGGGATTTTCCAGGCAAGAGTATTAGAGTGGAGTGCCATTGCCTTCTCCATCTTACTCCTTTGCAACTGCTTAAGAAAATTGTGAGTAGTTAGCACAATGGAAACCCTCTAAGTTTAAAAACTTAGAAAGATGAAGAACATGAGAGTGGCTGTTTTGGAAATTCTAATATTGTCATTGAAACAAATAAATGTCTGGGAGAACACAGATTCCCTTCGAGGTGCACAAGTACATATCTGAGGTGGGCAATAAAGAAAAAAAAAAATCAGGGTGATGGATGAAGTGAAGAGATAAGTCAAGCCCAGTAACTTCTGGCTAAAGACTTCACTACTATCTAACTTAAATTATAATCACATGGAGCCTGTGTACTATTCATAATTAATTAAACATTTTTATACAATACTTACAGATATAGTACCCAATAGATAGTAAAGGAAAATCGGAAATTATATGTAAATTGGGTTGATAGTAACCCTGCACATAGTTTTGTTACATGGTTTGCTTTCTTCTCTGTTTTCTTTTGATCACATTAACCTATGAATTTAAAACATCCTTTTTAGAGAAATGGCAACCCATTCCAGTATTTATGTCTGAAAACTCCCATGGACAGAAGAACCTGGCTGACTACAGTCCACAGGGTTGCAAAGAATTGGACACCCCTGAGCAACTGATCATTTAGAGTAAATTGATCCAATATTTGCTATTTCTCTCCCAAAGAGAACCCTGAGTGAGTTGATTAGACAAGTCCACCCTTGACACTTTGTGCTTGGTTATTGTGGATATTCAATAAATAGTTGTTCAATAAGATCCATAGGCCAGAAGGAGGAGGAGTGGAGTGTTCAATTGTGTCCAATTCTTTTGTGACCCCATGGACTGTAGCCCACCAGACTCCTCTGTCCATGGGATTTTTCTGCCAAGGATACTGGAGTGGGATGCTGTTTCCTCCTCAAGAGGATCTTCCTAACCCACAATCAAACCTGCATCTCATAACTCTCCTGCATTGTCAGGCAGATTCTTTACCATTAACACCACCTGGGAAGGCCAATAAGCCAGAAGTCTACATGCTATTGGAGTTGAGAGGAGATGCAGAACTATAAATGTTGAGAGCTGAGAAATTAACTTTTCACTAGTTGATCAAGAAAATTTTCCAGAAAGTGGTGATGGCATTTCACCTGAGCCATGCAGGAGAGGTACATTTGGACATGCAAAGATGAAAACAATATTCTGGGTGGTGATCCCACAGGAGCAAAGGTGTGGAGTTGAAGTTGTAGATAAACAAGGCCCAGGGCATTGATTAGTGAAGGATAGAAATAATGGGGAATGAAGTAGAAAAGGTGAAGTCAAAAAGAATGTGAAAGTATCTAGATTTTAATATGTAGGCAATGAGGACTCAGTGAAAATTTCTGAGCAGATAACGGACAAAAAAAATGTCATGATTTAAGAAAATTTATATACCTGTGGTGCTGGAGAAGACTCCTGAGAGTCCCTTGGACAGCAAGGACATCAAACCAGTCAATCCAACAGGAAATCAATCCTGAATATTCACTGGAAGGACTGATGCTGAAGCTGAAGCTCCAATGCTTTAGCCACCTGATGCAAAGAGCTGACTCACTGGAAAAAAAATGCTGATGCTGGGAAAGATTGAGGGAAGGAGCAGAAGAGGGTGACAGAGGATGAGATGGTTGGATGGCATCATTGACTCAATGGACATGAATCTGAGAAAACTCTGGGAGATAGGGAAGGACAGGGAAGCCTGGAGTGCTGCAGTCCATGGAGTTGCAAAGAGTCAGACACAACTGAGAGACTGAACAACAAGAGTATGCTGTGTCTTAGAGAAAATAGATAGTAACTTCTCCTGGTATCTGGAAATCAAAGTTTGATTTTCATACACACGTGGTATTGATACCCACATTGCTTTTGCCATATGTTCATATGTGTGAGGGCACAAAATGAATATAAATGATCAATATGTATGTGTGTCATTTATGTGCTCAAAATAAATCATCACCCATCTAAATGTTGCTATTGAACATGTACACGAACATGTGCTTACACACACGCCTCTCCTGGGGAAAATCAAATGTAAACTAGTATTTATTTTATATACATTTTATGCAAAGATGGGCTCAGTAAAGGACAGAAATGGTAGAGACCTAACAGAAGCAGAAGATATTAAGAAGAGGTGGCAAGAATACACAGAACTGTACAAAAAAGATCTTCATGACCCAGATAATCACGATGGTGTGATTACTCAGCTAGAGCCAGACACCCTGGAATGTGAAGTCAAGTGAGGGGATGGAATTCCAGTTGAGCTATTTCAAATCCTGAATGATGATGCTGTGAAAGTGCTACCCTCAATATGCCAGCAAATTTGGAAAACTCAGCAGTGGCCACAGGACTGGAAAAGGTCCATTTTCATTCCAATCCCAAAGAAAGGCAATGCCAAAGAATGCTCAAACTACCGCACACTTGCACTCATCTCACACGCTAGTAAAGTAATGCTCAAAATTCTCCAAGCCAGGCTTCAGCAATACATGAATCATGAACTTCCAGATGTACAAGCTGGTTTAGAAAAGGCAGAGGAACCAGAGATCAATTGCCAAAATCTGCTGGATCATGGAAAAAGCAAGAGAGTTCCAGAAAAACATCTATTTCTGCTTATTGACTATGCCAAAGCCTTTGACTGTGGATCACAATAAACTGTGGACAATTCTGAAAGAGATGGGAATACCAGACCACCTGACCTGCCTCTTGAGAAACATGTATGCAGGTCAGGAAGCAACAGTTAGAACTGGACATGGAACAACAGACTGGTTCCAAATAGGAAAAGGGGTACGTCAAGGCTGTATATTGCCACCCTGCTTATTTAACTTCTATGCAGAGTACATCATGAGAAACGCTGGGCTGGAAGAAGCACAAGCTGGAATCAAGATTGCCGGGAGAAATACCAATAACTTTACATATGTAGATGACACCAACCTTATGGCAGAAAGTGAAGAAGAACTAAAGAGCTTCTTGATGAAAGTGAAAGAAGAGAGTGAAAAAGTTGGCTTAAAACTCAACATTCAAACTAAGATCGTAGCATCTGGTCCTATCACTTCATGGGAAATAGATGGGGAAACAGTGGAAACAATGGCTGACGTTATTTTTCTGGGCTCCAAAATCGCTGCAGATGGTGACTGCAGCCATGAAATTTAAAGACACTTACTCCTTGGAAGGAAAGTTATGAGCAACCTAGACAACATATTGAAAAGCAGAGACATTACTTTGCCAAAAAAGGTCCATCTAGTCAAGGCCATGCTTTTTCCAGTAGTCATGTATGGATGTGAGAGTTGGACTATAAAGAAAGCTGAGCACCGAAGAATTGATGCTTTTGTTGGAGAAGACTCTTGAGAATCTCTTGGACTGCAAGGAGATCCAACCAGTCCATCCTAAAGATCTGTCTTGGGTGTTCATTGGAAGGACTGATGTGATTGAGAGCAGGAGGAGAAGGGGACGACAGAGGATGAGATGGTTGAATGGCATCACTGACTCAATGGACATGAGTTTGGGTGGACTCTGGGAGTTGCTGATGGACAGGGAGGCCTCGTGTGCTGTGGTTCATAGGGTTGCAAAGAGTCAGACACAATGAGCGACTGAACTGAACTGAATTTTTATTTAACATTAAATGTCTACTACGTTCCAGGTACTATTCTAGAGGCTAAGACAAAGATGAGTAAGGTCCCTGCCTTTTAGATACACCATCTATGTGGAGAAAGACCAACAAATATAACAGCGTGTGAAAAAAGTTCTGTAGTTGTGAAACAATATAACAAAAACACATGGAAGGTGAACAATAAACCCTCCTCTAGGAGCAATAAATCAGGGACCTTTTAGTAATTATTTGTCCAACTTCTTAATTTTCAATCTAGGACTGACAGAACACTGTTCTGAAGAATCCAGTGAAAAATGCCCTATAGGAAATCAGCAAAGCCTGGAAGGCATCTTACTTTCTTCCTTTTGGCTACTATTAGAAGTGCGTGTGTTTACATTATACTAATTATTTTCTGCAGGTCGATGCTTCACTGCTTTCCTAACATTCACAGTGGGGAGCAGGTAAGAATAGTCAGACTAATGCCCGTGCAAGATTGAATGATAGTTCCGTGATTAAGCAAAGCTTTTACAGGAGGACTCACCGAAATGAATATGTGGGATCCTAAAAGTATTGATAGAAATAGCGATATACGTAGTAGAAGTAATGAAGCCTCTTTTTAATAAATTGTACTCTCGACTTTAGAAAGGAAAGGAACAAAATAACATCTAATTCTCATTTCCTCCTTTCTTTCAATTTCATCCTTTCATGGAACATACGTCTAAGATTAAGGTTTTTGAAGTTAGAGGAGAGCTAGGGTTCATGGGAAGGAAGGAGGAAGAGTGGGGGAAATTTTCCTGGAATCTGGGTGCATCGAGATTACAGAAAACCTGCTCTCACAAGAATGCTCCTCCGGGGGTTTGTCCAGTAAAAAAAAAAAAAAAAAAAAAAACTAGCTACCCGGAGCCACCAGAAAAACAAAGCCAGGTGCAATCTGTAGAAGAAAAAACATTGGTATAATTTAGGGCTATTTTGAAATTAGTTCATTAAGGGGCCCAGCAAATCCATTCTCCTAGTTACCTAGTGGATAAAAGATGCTTAGATTCGCTGTCAAGCAGGAGAGCCTCAAAAGTAGAAAATATATCCACTTAGATGACATTGACTTGCATACTTTTGAATTGGCAGCAACACCATATTTACTTCTTCAGCTTTCTTTTATATTTGCTGGCTCATGTGGTTTTTTTTTTTTTTTTTTTTTTTTTCTCAGCAAAATAGTTTTGTTATGCTTGCTTTTACTGCAGAGCTATCCAGGTCATGTCTTCAACAGAGGAATAAGATTTGTGAACCAGTTATATTATAGTGCTATTTATATTGCCAAAGTACAAAATTCTGCAACTCATCGAAGAGAGGCTCTATTGAATTAGTGCCCCAGAATAAAGCACTAATGTGATGATGCAGGAACAATACAGTCAGTGTATATTTACAGTTGTCTAATTTTTTTTAAAAACATGTAAGGGAATGACCTTATAATATTGTCCAAAATGATACTTTTTTTTTTTTTTTGCTGGGATTTTATTTGTAAACTTTGATTTCTTTCCACTGAGAGAGATGGGATATTTTCAAACATCTTCTCTTGGGTTGTGGCTGATTTATAGCAATAGGTAAAGTGCAAACACTCTGTATTGTTATAAAAATTCCCTATAAAAAGTTAAATTATTACCCTTTTAATTCCACAGCTTGTATAGCAAATGTAAACACTAGACAATTTAACCAATGAGCATAAACCTTCTAACTCAGCTTTCTCTTACTATACATCATTTACTTTTGAAGACATAATCCATGTTACATTTTAAAGTTAAAGTGCTCAAATACATTATTAACCTGAATATTGCTGTCATCTTGAATAAGCCTTTAGTCTGAGGCTTGACGAGCATGGTACTGAACAGGAATCTTCATGTTAGTGGATTTAGTATGAGCAACATAGGCTTTTTTCTTTCCTTTCTTTTTGTATTTTTTAGCATTAACTCTCATTATACCTGGTGATCCTCAAGCAAGAACAAATCCCTCAGGTGAGAAGACATCAGATAGAAAAGCCCAGAAATCCATATCAAGTTTATTTCACTTTATAACTCTCTGTTCAGATGGCACAGTATACAAGCCAGGATATAAAATTGTAAGAGGGAACTGCTGATGTTTTTAGAGGAGAGATAGAAGGCACTGTTTATTTTCATTGACATACACTTTGGGGAAGCTGTCTTGGATAATAAGAGCCTGTGGTGTGCAAAGATGCCATCAGACCAACTCAATGGAAGAGGAAAAGAAAATGAAGCCAAGGCAAGAAAGGAGGAAAAGAGAGAAGAGGACAGGAGGGAAGAAAAGAAAAGAAACTCAGGGGAATAAGAAGGAATCCCAGTTTTGCTCCATGGAGTAAAGCAAAGCATCTCAGTGGTTTTGCTTTACTTTACAACCCCCATCCCAGCCACTCCCACCCTTCAACCCCTGCCACCTGCACTGGGGCAATGAACTGAGAAAACACGGCTTGCTTAGAAACTGTGTTTTTATTTTCCTTAAGAAATTTTAAGTCTCTGTCAGTTGAGTAGATTAAGAATGTTGGAGCTCATGTATACAGAGAAATCCAACAAGGAATTCCACTTGACAAGCTTGGCTCAGTAAATTCTATGAAATAAGAGAACTCCATGTCAGGGGATTATGGGTGATACAGTCAGGATAGATTATATGATAGACATGATTTTGGGTAGATAATCAACAAACCTTTTTAGGAAGGGCTGTGTGTATCTGGTCAGTGTCTCCAGGAATGACGTTTAAGAAGTACCTAGTTGCACTTTCACCACTGAGCTTTTCTAATTCATACATGCCAAGTTGATTTCCTTAAAATCCTGAAGCATAACTCCCTCCAGTCAGAACCCTGGTCAATTTACTTTAGTTTATAATTGTCCTAATCGTCTGCTGAAATCCTAGGTGGGCAGGATTAGAGGCTTGGCTCGATCTCCTTCCAGGGCAGAAGTCTTCAAGAAGTGTTTCATGGAACCCAAGTTCTGTGAAAAGTTAATAGGTGTCTCGTAAAGAGAGGTCATGTGTTTAAGTTATCTTGGAAGGACTTGGGTTAATCAATGACAAACAAGGGTTTTACTGTGGGATTTCTCAGAAACTTTCACAAGTATTCCTATTTTCTCAGCTGGGGATAGATGATGGAGAATTTTTAAAGTGATATTTTTTTTCATGAAGCATTACATTTTCCACAGAAGATTAACTGTAGAGCACCATTTCGGGGGGCTCCATGCTGGTTGCTTCTTTTGTATGTTGCCAAGGAAATTTGCAATAAATTCACAAATCTTGTCAATATTCTAGACAAGTGCAGTGTTATAGAACTCTCTGCCATGCTGAAAATATTCTGGGTTGTCCAATATGATAGCCACAGTTATGGAATTCTTGAATCTTGTCAGTATGGCTAAGAAACTAATTCTTAATTTTTCTTAATAAATAAAAGTAAATATATTTAATTTTACTTATTTAAAAATTTTATTGGAGTATAGTTGATTTACAATATTGTTAGTTTTAGGTGTACAGCAAAGTGAATCAGTTACACATATACACATATCCACTCTTTTTTAGATTCTTTCCCAGATAGGTCATTACATAGTAATGAGTAGAGTTCCCTGTACTAGACAGTAGGTCCTTATTAGTTATCCATTCCCTTGTAGCTCAGCTGGTAAAGAATCCGCCTGCAATGTGGGAGACCTGGGTTCGATCCCCGGGTCAGGAAGGAAATGGCAACCCACTCCCGAACTCTTGCCTGGAGAATTCCATGGACAGAGGAGCAGGACAGGCTGCAGTCCATGGAATCACAGACAGCTGGACACGACTGTGCGACTTTCAACCTTACGTATAGTAGTTTATATATGCCAATCTCAATCTCCCAGTTTATTACTCCCCTTAACTGTTGGTAACCATAAATTTGTTTTCCACATCTCTGATTCTACTTCTGTTTTATAAATAAGTTCATTTGTACCCTATTTTTTTAGATTCTACATATAAAATATATTTAATTTTATTAATTTAAATTCAAAGAGCAGCATGTGTCTGATGGCTACTGTACTGGACAGCACAGGTCTAGAGTATGATACATACCAGCCAAAGGGGGGCTTAGCAAGACATGCAGGTTTCCATGAGGCCCTAAACCTTGCAAGTGGTCAGTGATCTGCCAGGCTGGGAAGTGGACTTTTTGCTGACACAGGCATGGAAATCCAAACTTTTTCAAGCATAGAGTGATTTTTCCTAATCAACATTGCTCTAAGTTATCTTTTCTTCTTGTTTTTTAAACAGCAGTTCCCAACATGGGCATTTGTTCCTGGCTGCATTCCTTCCCCTTCTTTTCCAGATGTTTTGATGCACAAATTACAGGGAATAACAGATGTTTCAACCTGCTCTGAAATCTTGAGCCAGGGATGGTCAGGATCTACCTCATCTTTTACGTATTCCATCCAAGATGAATGTGCTTCTGTGGCTGAGCTCCATGTGTTCTCCACATACCTAGCCCATTCATCAGAGAAGCCTGTTTCTACATTTTTGTGCCCTCTTTTGTCCCTGAGGCTTCCTCCCACTTGGCCACAACTTTTTTCCTGTTTGAGCCTGGGATCACAGTGCATCTGCCGGTTGGCACCAGATTAAGCTGTTACTTGCAGTCAAATGAAAGGAAAACTTGAACACTTTGGGGAACTTTTCCCAGTAAAGAGGACAACACTTCTGTTCCATTTATAAGGAGAAAAAAGGGAGGTAGGGCGGTGTTCCACTTTAGTTCCAAGCCCTGTAAATGCGGAAGGTATAAGGAAGATGATTTTCAGGGAGAATATTTTCCCTTCTCAGCTCAGGCTGTGGTCAAACAGCTTAGAAGCTTCACAACTGTTCTTTCTCTTGTTGGCTGATTGGGTTCCAGAACATTGCAAAAGATTTATTTACAATCACCCAAAGAGCCAGAATAGCCTCACCTTCATCTAGGAAATAATAGCTGTTTTGTGCTATTTCTTTCAACAACAGTGATTCATTATGTAGCGCTAGACCTTCCCTGATACTTGTAACTGTCAGGCAGATTTCCTATGGTTTGTTCACACACAATAGACCTATTTTGTCAAATTGAACCTGGAGATGTATAATTATCTGCATGTGTAGATACGAGTGAACTGGCTTATACATATATAAGAATGCAGATGTACTTATTAACACGTGTTTCTACAATGATGTCATTATAAAAGGTTTCTCATGGCCATTGTCAGAGTACTCACCCGAGGACCCTTCCCCTGGTCACCTGCACATGACAGACAGACAGAGCTCGAAGGGACTGATGGCTTCTAGTTGAAATGTACATGTTTATTCCTCTTCAGGGCATCGAAGTGAGTTGCACTGCTCTGTGGCTAAAGGAGAGAGACAGCCTAGAGGTTCCAAATTTCTGATATGGAGGTTAGCTAAAGGAAATGTTTTCCATACAACTGGCGCTGTGAAGGTGTTAAAAAGATAACTAGAGGTTTATCAGGGCTTCCCTGGTGGCGCAGTTGGTGAAGAATCCACTTGAAATGCGAGCGACCTCCTTCAATGCAGGAGACCTGGGCTTGATGCCTGGAAGGAAGATCTCCTGGAGAAGGAAATGGCAACCCACTGCAGTATCCTTGCCTGGAAAATCTCATTGACAGAGGAGCCTGTTAGGTTGTTCAATTGTGAGGGTTAATTCCATACTCTCTTTTGTATGTCTCTTTCTTTTCTCTTCTAGACACACGTCTGAATCCCATGAAATGCAGGAAGGAGGGTGTCAATCATCCTCCCCATGTAAAGGGTTTTGTAGATTTCTCTTAACTCATTACATGGGTAAGCCTTGGACTCAGTATTTTTAGCCAAATTTTATTTTAGAATTTGTTTCACTTAATGTAAAAAAACAATAAGACCACCATCTTGATACTTCATCTTCTTTTGAGCAAAGGCAGGAAAATGCATACGATATAAAATAACAATGTAAGGTACCAATTTCCTAATCGTCATTGGTAAGGAAATGTTCTTCAAAGTTTAAGAAAAATGATGTTTTGGAAGCAGACCAACAGATCTGTCTTAAGCAAAAGCCTATCTGAAAATTTCAAATCAATTTTAAACCACTTGCTTTATACCGATTTGGTTTAAACTTTATATAGTGCTCAGGGCTTCCCTGGTGACTCAGCTGGTAATGCAATGAGAGAGACCTGGATTTGATCCCTGGGTTGGGAAGATCCACTGGAGAAGGGAACGGCTACGCACTTCAGTATTCTGGCCTAGAGAATTCCATGGACTGTATGTATAGTCCATGGGGTTGCAAAGAGTCAGACATGACTGAGTGACTTTCGCTTTCACCTATATTGTGCTCAAGGCTAACTACCAAAGTGCTTAAAACCTTTTAAAACCATTTAGCAAATGGGAAAGCTAGCTTGCAAGACATTCTGTGGCCTGGATAACAAGGCATTCTGAGTTGAAGAGAGTGATTGGTCTAAAAGAATTATCTAAATGAGGTCAGGTATAAACGAAAAGTGAGAGCCAGTATAGATGCAGCACAGAAATATGAACCAGACGATTTCTTTTCATAAACTTGAAATGCAAGATTAGTCTCGACCTATGCTTTTAAAAAATCAGCTTTAACTATAAAAATCATCTTTCCCTATTCTCTTCCTGCTCGAACATCATCTACCACTTAGGCCGCTATTGGTAAGAAAGACATATCTCATTTTCAAGATCTTTGCATTTTTGCTTCTATTCATTCATGAATGTGTTCAAGCTGACGGACTAAAGTGAATGTAGTAACCCAGAAGCATGTATAATAAAATACCTCAAGGTTTAGCATGATTGGAAACTTGGTGAGTCAAGTGTGTAACACACAGTCAAAAGAATGAATGCAATCACAAGTTGCATCAAAGAAGGTGTCCGGAAGAAAAGTACATAAAATTCTCTGCACAGATTAGGTCAGAGCTGGAAGACTGAGCTTATTTCTGGGTGACACAGTTTCCAAAGGATGCTGACAGACTGATTATACTCAAGAGTAATCAGAATTTTGAGAGACGTGACAATCGTGGCATATGAAACTTAGGTATTATTACACACCAAAGAAATGATTCAGGGTTGGGGATTTGTGTTTCTCTGACTGGGTAAGTGTTTTCAAATATTTTAAAGGCTTATGTATATAAAAATGTCATTCTTACAGAGGGTAGAACAGGTACCAAACATGATGACCGCCAGAGAGTCAAATTTCCTTGGACCGTAAGAACTTTCTAACTATACTTTTTAACAGCCTGTGGAACAAGGTGCAATGAACTGCCATTTTCCTTGAGGAATTATAGGGGAAACTGTCCACAAATCCCCTATGAATTGCAATTACAAATGAGTCGTTGGATGCGGCAAGCAGTTGGTTTGGCTGTCTGGAGAGGTTCTTCCTGCCTTACATTCTTTGAAACAATCACTGAGTATCTGCTGTACTTTTTCCTTTTTAAGAAATTACTTTAGCAAACTAGTTCAACAAGGGTGAGAAAATACGTTTGTCAGTGGTTCTTGTGGCTGACATTGTGAACTCAGAGTATGCCAAGACCTCTGAAAGTTCAGTGACAAAAATCAGAGATGTGCGACTACTGCTTAAGCAAACAGAGAGAAATTATGCAGAAGAAAATGCACTTCATTTATTCCCACAGTCACGGTGCAGAGAAAGAAACAAATGGGAAGAAAGAGGAGAGACACTGGAAAGTCCTGCCTCTGTCACTTTCCCTTTAGATGAGCGGTGGGTCATCACCAATATTCTGGGGACTTACATACAGATAGTTGGGGAAATGGGTACCAGTTTGGAAGGATCCTTTAAGCTCAGCTGACTGGATTTCCACCATAGCTTTCAATATAGCCTGGGTCAGAAGCAGTCCAATAAAGGCAGTTGCCTTCTTTCAGCTGACGTGGGGCTCTGAGTCCTGTTCTGTTGCCCCCTTTCGTCAGTGTTCATGCCTGCTGCAGCAGGAATATCATCCATAGCTCCCGGTCTGAGTCAGGGCTTTGCTGAGTTCAAGGCTGCTATGTTTCCAGGGCTACTAGTCTTGTACCTACCTGCTTTCTCGACTGGGCACCTTGCTCATTCACTGCATGGCTCCCTTCACTTTTTAAAATAGCTTTGTTGGGGTATAATTCATAAACGAAAACCATCAGAGACTTAAGGAATGCAATTTGAATGCAATTTTCATCCTCCGCTCTCTGTCAGCCTTGGGACATGGGGTTTTTTTTTCCTAGTTTGGGGAAGTTTAACTTTTATTAATAACTTTGAAGTCTTCAACTTGTTTCTTCCCATATTCAGTCTTAACCTGAGTTCTATCCATCTTTGGCTGTACCCTAGCTTCCCTAATCCACTGTTGTTCTCGGCATGGTTGTAGCTCTTCCTGGAGACTATCAGATGTCCTAGGTTTTGTTTTGTTTTGTTTTAAGTGAATAGCATCTCAACCAAATGCACTGTCCTTTCTGAATATATAGAAGAGTTAAGGCTCATCTCTGATGACAACAGACAGTGAAGGTGTGGTTGAGAGCTTCAGGAAAATGCACACTGGTTTACTCAACAAGTGTTTCATGAATGGACAATATGCTAAGCTCTATGTTGCCTGAATGCTAAGTCACTTCAGTCGTGTCTGACTCTTTGCAACCCTATGGATTGTAGCCCACTGGGCTCCTCTGTCCATGGATTTCTGCAGGCAGGACAACTGGAGTGGATTGCCATTTCCTTCTCCAAGGGATCTTCCCAACCCAGGGACTGAGCTCCTGTCTCTTTCTGCACTAGCAGGCGGGTTCTTCACCACTAGAACCACCTGGGAAGCTCTATGTTAGTTACTAAGAATAGCACGTTGGATGATGAGAGTTCTCTCTTCTTAAGGACCATCTCACACTGGGCTCACAATAGCATGTTAAGTCCTTCATTTCTCTCCACCCAATTTACTACAATTCTTGTGATACTGTATTGCTTTAGCTCTATTTGCACTCAACTACCCTCATTTTTCTTTTTCCTTTTATACACATTTGAGAATTCTGTTATTTCTTCTCACAATTTTAAGAATGCCTCCATTCTGACCTTCCAAGTCACTTCTAAAAATGCATTTGGAGGTTAGGAAAAACATCTTAAACTCAGATTTAAATATGGGGGTGGGCGGGTGGTAAATCACACACAAAAAGCATTTAACAAAGCAATTTATCACTTAATTTTTGAAGACATATATGTTTCAAGTGAATTTAATTTGCATATTTCTGACTCATTTCCATTCCATTATCATAAGCTCTTTTTAAAGAGTTGCACATTTTTGCATTTTCAAAGGATGCATTTGTGTCATCTATGACTTCCTAACCTCTGCTTTCTGGAATTTGACTATCATGAAATTCTTCTTTTGTCAAATCTCTGTGCCCCTTAGCTGAGATGGTACATTCAGCCATCTTCTGGAACTGTAAGGAAGGGGAGAATGTCAAATTCAATTGGGTTTCCCATCTGTATGAAAAGCCACACTATTGCCTTTGACCTTTGGTTCTAGGGTTTTCATTAAAATTCTTGCCTCATTTCAGCAGCATCTCTGAGTTCTTCACATTTACTGAGTTGTGAAAATAAAAACTCTATCCTCAACGCTTGGTTGGTTAGGATATAATGGGTTGTCTAGAGGCGACACTGAGGTATTCCTTCTACATCATTTTATAACTTGTCTATTGATTCATCCCAGCATCACACTCTTACTAATAAACACTATTGCTGACTTGGGTCTTGGAAGGAGTCTGTCAAAACTCATGTCCCATTGTACTTTACATAAACAATGTCCATGTTGAAATAATGAAGTGTCATAAGCTGCATTTAATTCCAAGAGAGCATTTTAAAACAACTGGACTGAGGTTTTCAAGCAAGGATGCTATGTTGTATGAAATTACCCCAGTGCCTGGCACAAAGATAGTGAGTCAGTAGACAGATGCTACTAAATATTAACTTCATTGAATGTTTACTGTGTGATAGGTATTTTTCTAAGCTCTCCACATGGACTATCTCATCTGCAGCTTCCCAAACCTCCATAGTACAATGATTATCTTCAGGTTGCCAAGGGAAAAATCCAAGCAGAGGGAGTGCTGTTCAAGTAATACACACACACACACACACACACACAATTATGCACATATATGAATGACATACATTTAAACAGGAGTCAACTTTGAGTCTTAGGAAAAGTAGTGATCAGATCAAGAACCCGTGAACTGCATTTCTTATCTGTTTAAGAACAAATACCCTTAAGTAAATGATCTTACTGCTTCCACGCCTTGGTCTTCAGCAGGAAACTAAGTGTTGAACTAGACAGAAAACTCCTTTGGCCCATAACCTTCCATGACTATTGGTTCCATGAAAGAGTGCACAGCTGAAGGTGTTTGAAGGCGCTCAGGCCCCTGGGTTGGGTGCTGAGCCATGACTGAGAACAGAACACAGAGCCGGGGTCTGTTCGGCCTGTTGGTCTTAATGCTGGGTATGGCTTGTCAGCTGCTGCTTATTTTCCTTACTCAATCTTTTCTTATCAGAAGCAGAAGGCATAAAGGATGCCATCTGGGATTGCTTGTTTAGATACAGCATGGTGTTAACAAGTTTTTCTCTCTCTTCACTCTTTCTTGTTTATTGCTGCTTGCAAGGAGCAGAGATACACATGTCCAAATGCAGCCGTTGCCCAGGCTCTGTTCTTCATCCTGAATTTGGGGGCTGGAGGGATGTGGGAGGTAGAGACTGTGAGTAAGCAGGAGGGAAGGCAAGTAGCTTGGCGGCAGGAGTGGACACTAGGTTCTGATGCACCGAGAAGAGCTCTGAGATTAGGTCGTCTCAAACCAGGAAAGAAAACGCATCAGGTTTTATTGACACTTTTCTGGGAGTCACGATAAGAGATTGCATATTCCCAGGAAAATGGAAATTGACAAAAAACATGGCACTTTTTAACCCTGTTAAGAAATTCTGTGTTTACAATTTAGCACTGTTTTAAGAACCTGGCTTTTCGAGTCACACAGGATTTGAAGCCAAGTTCGCCACATGTTTACTAGTAGTGGGTGCTGCGATGGCCACATCGAGATTCCATTTGCACCCATAGCACCTGCTGTGACTATTGGCTGCCAACTGAGGTTACAACCACCACACACTTTGGAGAAATGCCTTGGGCAAAAATGTGAAGGCCTCCTGAGAGCCAGTGGCTGGCTCTGATATGGAGACCTCTTCTTGCCTCAAGGTGGGATCAGCTCCAGAGTGCGCCTTGTGGTTCAGAGCTCCCTGTGGGACCCGAGTAACAGTGGACTCAGATTCCAGTCTTCCCCTAAATAAATGACTACTTCTGGCTCTGCTTCTAGGGGAACTGACTTGTGACATCAGGTGAATTTGGGAAATAACAGCCTCTCTGCTTCTGGTCTCTCCTCTGCTAAAATGAGACTGCTACTCTCTCTGACCTTATCACTTTGTGGTAGATAGGAAACGTTCTGGAAGCACTTAGCATAATACCTGGCACATACTGTAGCTCTATTAGATGGCTAGACTATTTGTTAGCTTATTTGTAATGTTGATTGGGGATTCTGATAACATGATGTTTTCTCAAACATCTGGAAGCACCAGAAAGAAGAGGTTCACCTCCCCTGCTATGGAATGAGCATGTGTGTGTGTGTGTGTGTGTGTGTGTGTGTGTGTGCATGCGCTAAATTGCTTCAGCCGTGTCTGACTCTTTACAACCCGCCAGGCTTTGACTATAGCCCGCCAGGCTCCTCTATTCATGGGATTCTCCAGGTGAGAATTCTGGACTGGGTTGCCGTTCCCTCTTCCAGGGGATCTTCCCTACTCAGGAATGGAACCTGAGTCTCTTCTGTCTCCTGCATTGGCTAGAGAGTTCTTTACCACTAGCGCCGCCTGGGAAGCCCAGTTTAGATTTAAACGAACACAGGAACAGATTACACCAATCACAGGAAAGACCTCGAGGTCCCAGTGCCCAGTCTCACGCTGCAAAGTGATACATCTGTGGGTTGTGTTGCTCTGTGTGCCTACTGGCTGTTGGCAATCGTCTGTATTTGTGCAACAGAACACTGCTCTCCTCAGACAGGGGGAAAAAAAAGTATATGTATATACATATATGTCTCCATACTGCTCATGTCTAAATTAAGACATGTAAAAGCCAGTTCCTGTAAGCCAGCAGGCAAAACCAACAGCAGTGCTGGCTGTGAAAAGCGCAGACTTCCCAGACACGGCGCCTCCTGGGACGCCTCCCCCACCATGCTCATGGGCCCTTTCCAAACTGAACATGGGAAACCGCATGGCACCTTGGAGCAGATGTTCATTCAGAATGCAGTGAACTGAGTGCAGGTAAAGACATAAGGTGTTCATAGATATCCTTCTGAGAGACAGCAAAGGGCAGGGGGCGCCTGGGATCTGTAGTCTACGGGGTCACAGAGTCTGATGCGGCCTAGCAACTAAACAAGAGCAGTTGAGGAACCACAGCCTAGAAAACAGCACTGGGTGTGCCATTCAAGAGAACTAGGAAGAATGATTCTGGGGCTGATGGCAAAACCTCCTCTGCACATTATGGTCTTGACAAATCCCACCTACTCTTTACCATCTGCTGTGGATATCTTACCTGGGGTCCTCACCTTCTGGGCAAGAGAATTTCTGATGTGCTCATGGCCCCCAAGTGTGAGCTTCCATCTCCCAGGGGATTTCACTGATCTATAAAAACTTTCTGTGGACAGCTAGACTATCAATTACCTAAGGACTGGCGACCTGATGATTGCCTGGCTTCATATCATAGTGCTCAGCACAGAGTATGCACTCAACTGACACGTGGCTTGAATTGATTTACCAATCTATTTTCAATTCCTGAAGGAATTAGCCCAGACAGATGTTGTAATCAGCTCAAACCAATCCATTTTGCTTTTTCACTCCAGCTCATCTTCAGTAGATAGACAGTGAAGGACAGGGAAGCCTGGCGTGCTGCAGTCCATAAAGTCACAGAGTCGGATAAGACTGAGCAACTGAAGAACAACATCTTCAGCACAGCCGGTCTTGCCATGCGGGCTTTGAAGAGAGTCTGTCATCCTGTCATAGGCTGACATAACAGATGACCACCAACTGGCTGGTTTGAAACAAGAGAAATGTATTCTCTCACTGTTCCGGTGGCCAGAAGTCTGAAGTCAAGGTGTCAGCAGGGCTGGTTTCTTCTGGAGCCTCTGAGGAGTCTGTTCCTGCCTCTCTCTTAGTTTCTAGAAGCTACTGGCACTCTTTGGCCTATAGTTGTATAACTCCAGTCTCTGCTTCGGTCTTCATGTGGCCTTCCCCTCTGTGCATCTTCTCTCTCTTTTCTTCTCTCACAGGGACACCTGTTCTTGGATTTGGGGCCTTTTCTAACACATGATGAGCTCATTTCACTACCCTTCACAATTATATCTGCAAGGTGTGTCTTCATAGATGTTCATCCTCACAAGTTGTACTGATTCTCTTGAAGGGCTGCCGTTCCATCCAGTACCAGGTCCTAAAATTCGCAAGGTAATTACTAGGAGTGGCAGTTGCTTACTAAACCACACATGAGATATTCAGCATCAGGTAAGGACTCCTGTGGGATCAAATGGCACTTGGAATAAATGAGTCACAAAAAACTGTGAATAAATATTGAAGTTTAGCCAGTTGATCCTCCCCTTCTCACCTGGGGCTACAACCAATCCAGCTTGTCAGCCAGATCTTTCAGCTTTTCATCCTCATTTTTGTTCCTTCTCAAGACTTCCTTATTTCAAGTGGCAAGATGGAGGGCATTGGGGAAGATGTCATTGGGTGCTTTCTTTTACTCTTTGATTTAGAGGAATTCCTAATTCTGCCGATTCTATGCTCCTCCCTCACACCATTCTCTGATAGTCTTCCTTTCCTGATCATAGTCTTCCTTTCATAACATTTTACTATTGAAGCTCTTTATAATTTCTTGGGATTAAGCAGAAATGAGGCCCCCTTCCACCTCTAACTTGCTCTCTTGTCATCTCAGTTTGCTTTAAGCGCTCATCAGAAGACCTGCTAAAGAGATACTAGTTCCCTCTCACATGGAAGCAGAATTTCAAAAGTGAGCCCCTGAGAAAAAGAAAATATTCTCTTCTCCTTTTCTAAGCATATTTCCTTTTCTCAGCATATATTCTCCTCTCTTTTTCTCAGTATATCAAGTACATATACTCTACAATAAAAATAAGATGTCTGAAATTCCATTAAATGTGAGGATCTAGTTTTCATAAGCTTATGTAAGTGAATTGGATCTGAAAGGAAAATTATTTTTCTTAAATCAAACTTACTTGTTTATCTATCCAGCTGGCATGGATAGGAATACAAACAAACAAACAAAAAATAAAACAGTACATCTAAGCCTTTGACCTGGTTCGAGTCTCTTTCTTTGTTATCAATTTGACGTGATTCATGAGGGCTGAACAGACCAGAAGGAAAATCGTTGGGGAAATTCTGAAGACTAAGTTTTTTTTCCCAGAGGATTGCTGTCACCACATGCTCAAGGTTTTATCACCTTCGAAACTCTGCCAGGATCAGACACACCCAGGCCTGAGCTGATGCACTGTATGCTTCTTCCTTGCCGTGAGCAAACTTGATCATTCTAGTGTCTTAACCCTAAGCTTCTTTCTCTTTACAATCTCAAGTCTGGTGGATAAAAGACACAGACTTGATTTTCTTCTCTGTGCAACCAGACTGATCATTGCATCATCTTAGAAACAACTTCTTCATATGGGATGTTAAGGAGACAGGACCTTGGTCTTTGCATTAAAATGCTGATTGAATCAAATCTTGTTCCTCTCTCTGCGATGTCCCTTCCTCTAGCACTTTTCCCAAGACTGCCTTTGTGTTCTCAGCCAATTTGCATTTTGCATCTTATGGTCTATATACATTTAAAAATTTCTACCTTTGAACTGAGCAATGTCCCCTAGCAAACATTTCACTTGATAGAACTGAGATTGCTGTTGAAAGACTTGCCTTTAGCTGAGCATCAATTTTTGCTTAAACAACTGTTAGAAGCCAAGGAGAAGGGACATCGTAGAATATTTCAAAAGTAAATTTCCCTCATATTGTGTTATTTTCTTGACAGTTTAGCTTCAGAGTTGTTTCTGAGACAATCAGTTCAGACAGCAACCTCTTGTGTTCTAAGGATACCACAGAAAAAAGAAAAAGAAAAAAATGTTTACACAGAGTGAGTCTGTTTCTTTACATCAGTGTGTTTGATCACACATGAAATCTGGAAGAGCGAATTCATACGTGTTTTCCTCAGGGCACCTGAGAGTCAGAGGACAGAGAATTTATATTCTTGGTTTGCCCTAATCTGGCTGCCTCCTGTTTCCCTTAGACACCAGGCCATTAAGCATTGTGTAGCCCAGACAGATTTCAGACTCACAGAGATGAGGCTTCCTTTGGCCCATCCAGAAAGTTCTTTCAGAAATGCGTTTTGAGCCCTTTGACAAACTCTGGGCATCATAAACTCCTGCTGCTTTCCCTCTCTTCCCTCCCCCTCGGTAATCTCTCCCCTTTACGCCCGCTCTCTTACAGCGAGTTCCCTGTTTTTAGCTGAGTCACAGCAGCTGGCTGGCACCTCCAGGGTCATACTGTACGTAACACAGAATCCTCTCTGTTGGCTACCATGGTGCTTCAAAGAGGGGCTGTGGCAGCTGCTGCAAAGCATGCTGGGTCCTCCAGCCCAGCCCTCCTTTGAAGCCCTGAAGCAGGAGGCTGGCAGGAGCCTGGGGGTGCTCAGGGCTCCAGAGTGCCTGGTGAACATGGCCTCGCAGAATCCCAGGGCTCCTGCTGCTGCTGAGATGCTGCTCAGAAGCAAGCCCTTAAGAAATTCAGAACAAAATCCAGGCGGACAGAGGCAGAGTCATATGGCCTCTCAAAGCCAATGGCTGCCAGGAAATAGTCTTAAACCTGCCAGAGCGTTGGCACCCGGCCTTGAGCCCTGCCAGCGGCTGAATAGTGGGATGGGAGGGTTGGTCACATTCTCCTTTTCCAGTCAACTGGATTGTTCCCCAGGCTCAGAAGAGCGCATATGGAAGCAGGAAGCCACCATCTATCACTTTCCCTTCCGAAAATAAATGCTGGCCCGTTTAAGTAAAAATATACCCTCACCAGGTGGAACAATACAGATTTTCAAGGCAGAGAAGGCAATCTTCTGGCTTTCAGACACTTAAAACTGGATGGCTCCCCACTTCCAAAAAACTGTCTGGAAGCTGAATATTTTACAAAATATAGATCCTACAGCTCTCGGGATGACTTATTTCTTATTTTTTCCCACTCCCTTCCACCTTATTGATTCTTATTTGATTCTTGTTCTAAGAAACAATTTTCTTTTAGAGATACTTTATAAACCAAGCATTATGCTAATGATAATAATAGCTAAGGCATTTCTTGCTCTTTTTGCAGCTTGGTGGGAAAAATTTATAGAAGATTAACTTTGCTTAAATAAATATTCTTTGGCTTCAAGGTAAACTAAAGGAAGACCTGCTGCTGCTGCTGCTGCTAAGTCGCTTCAGTCTTGTCCGACTCTGTGCGACCCCATAGACGGCAGCCCACCAGGCTCCCGCATCCCTGGGAAGACCTAATTGATCCTAAATGGCAACTTTTAAATTACTAAGAAGCCCACATCACATTCAAGGCATGATTTGTAAGGAAAGTTAAACTGATTTATACAAATGCTAAGCGAAAGAGATAAAAGATAAAAAGATAAAATGAGATGAGGGTAGCAGCTGTTTTTTGTAGCTTTATGGAGACATTAATACAAACTTACAAAGGCAGATTACTTACTATCATCATATATAAGGCACAAATTAAAGCAAATATTAAAATATAAGAAATGAAGTACATCATCTCAAAATATTTACATTTTCAAGTTAAAGAGACTCAATGAAATACAACAGACAGGCTATTTCATCTCAAAAGCCAAACTTTTTAATTAGGATCGTTTCCTTCAACTGTTAATGCCAAAGAATGCCAAAGTTAAGCAAAAGTATTACTTAGAAGATGGAAAATAGCAAAGGAAAAAGTGAACCCCTGAGGAGTTATTAGTAATTACTTTTCTGAGACGTTAACACCTACAATATGTGACAGAACAGGTTCATCTCGGATTCAATGTGTTAAAATGTTTTTAATCTTGGTTAAGCCATTTTTAATAAATAAATTATAATTGATTTACTAGAAGCCAGATGATTCATCAGTGCAACGGGTGTAAATATTTTAGAAAATTTGTGACCTGCCTGTACTTCTTTTAAAATTCTGAACTATTTTTATGCTTACAAAAATACTGTATTCTTTCTTTTTTTCAGTCAGAGAGAAACTGAAAGTTTAGAGGCACGATTGAAATGAGAAAAATACCCACAGTTCTCCTACACAGAACAGCACCTGTTGAGAAAGAAAATGCAAAACTGCATTCAAGGAAATACATAAATGTCTGCTGGATCAGCAACTGTAACATCATCTGCAATGAAAAGGATGATGGAGACAAACAAGAGTTGTTGATGAAAGGAGATGAAGAGGAATGCACTGTTTGACTATGAGCAATGAATTGCTTAACCTGAGATTATGGGGTAGGTGAAAAATCAAAATGATCAGTCTAAAAATGTCAGAAAAGTAGACATCATCAAGAACTTACAGAATATAAGGTACATAGTAGTTACTCAGCTAAAGCTTTACTGTTTAAAGACAGGTCTGAATCAAAAAAAATAAAAACAAAAATAAAGACAGGTCTGCTTCAGACGTCTGCAGAGCCTGGAACAAAAGTATAAATGGTGGCCCATTTGCCATGGATCCAAACGTTTATAAGTTTTAAGAAATAGTTAAAATAAAATGTGTTCTATCTACATCCCTTGACAAATGTACTTTTCAACATGCAGAAGGCCAGGTTTGAATGTAGGATTCTTGTAAACCTTGGTGACATGTCAACCAACATGAAAAGTTGGGCAGTGCCTCTGGCTCACCCATTCTCATCCTATCCACACAAATCTTCCTTCTACACCATGACAGACATATAAACACTTGAGCCTGTAGGTCTGACATCTGAACAGCCCACAGCAAAGGGACGCCCAGGGCCAAACCAGTGGCATTGGAGTATTCATACTACGGTGTGGTTCACTCTCAGAAAGTCAGACCCAGGGAAGAAGCCCAGTCAGTGACCATTTGGGGTAGGGTATTGTACCCAGAGAGTGGTCTAGAAGTTGGAGCAGGAGCTGCAGGAAGACCTGTCTTCTTTGCTTCCCAGTGTGGGAAGAGGTACAGTTGCAGATGGCATCTAGGGCAGAAGCAGCTCTGACAGGTCTAAGGGAAGTATTAAAATCATCTCAGGTAAAAACTTCCAATTACAAAATACTTAAGTCGTGGAGATGTAAAAACTAAATAAATAAAATCACCTACTCTAACTCAGACATATAATAAATATACAAAATACAGTGCATGTAAAACGGCTTCAGGTGGGATGAATTTTGGTGTTAGTCTGTGATTTAGTTGCTATTACAGCAACTGTTTCACTGTAAGAACAACAGAAACTGATTTTGAATATCAATCTTGTATCACACAATGTTGCTAAACTCACTAGTTCTAACAGTCTTTTTTTTTTTTTTTTCAGCTTTATTCCTTAAGAGTCAGACACGAAAAGGTCTTCCCTGGTGGCTCAGATGCTAAAGTGTCTGCCTGCAAAGCGGGAGACTTGGGTTCAATCCCTGGGTTGGGAAGATTCCCTGGAGAAGGAAATGGCAACCTATTCCAGTACTCTTGCCTGGAAAATCCTTGGACAGAGGAGCCTGGTAGGCTACAGTCCATGGGCTTACAAAGAGCCGGACACAACTGAGCATCTTCACAGACATGAAAGAGTCAGACACGACTAAGCAACTAACACAATTAGGATGTTCTGCCATGTCTTCTGAGAATAAAGATAATGTTACTTCTTTTTCATTTGTCTTTTGTCACTGGCTAGGACTTCTGAAACAATTTGAACAGAGAGGGTAAGATTGGATATTCTATGCTTTTCTTGATCTTTGGAGGAAAGCATTTCAACACTCGGTAAGATGTTAGCTGTAGGATTTTTGATTATATCTTTTATCAGGTTGATGAAATTCCTTTTTAATCTTAGTTTTCTTACAGTGTTTATTATGAATGGACACCAAATTCTACCAAAATTTTTTCTTCATCCCTTGAAATAATTATGCTTTTTTTCTTTATAGTCTGTTAATGTGGAATGATTTGAATTTTTGAATGTTAAACCAGCTTTGTATTTTTGGGGAATAAACCCCATTGATGTATTATTCTTTCTAATTCAAAGACAGAGTCCTAAGTCTGTTGCTAAGTGTGTCCAACTGTCCATGACCCCATGGACTGCAGCCTGCCAGGCTTCTCTGTCTGTGGGATTTCCCAGGGTTGCCATATCCTTTTCCAAGGGATCTCCCCAACCCAGGGATGGAACCCACATCTCCTGCTTTGGAGGCAAACTTTTTACCACTGAACCACCAGGGAAGCCCTTATATTATTTTTACTAGAGTCAACTTGTTGAAATGTTTTAAATTTTTTGCATCTATGTTCATGAGGGATACTGGTTTGTAGGTTTCTCTCCTTGTAATGTTATTAATTTTAACAGTATAATGCTGACCTCCCAGAATGCATTGAGAAATATTCTCTATTTCTTATTTTTCAAAGTTAGCAAGAGTTTACACAAAACTGACATTATTTCTTTCTTTAATATTTGGTAGAATCCATCCAGGAAGCCAGTTGGGCCTGAAGGTTTTTTTATTTTTTGTGGGAAGATATTGGACAATATATTCAACTTATTTAGTATGTATAACTTGTGTATTTGAATAATTTGTTCATCCTAAGTTGTAAAATTTATTGACCTAAATTATTCATTATATTCTATTATCCTTCTTATACTGTAGTATTTATAATAATGTTCCCTCTTCTCATTTCTAATATTGATTATTGGTGTATTCTTTAATTTTTGATCAATCTGGCCAGAACCGTATTAATCTTATTGATCTTCTCAAAGAATATCTTTTAGTGTCATTGTCATTTTTTCTATTGGCTTCATGTTTTTAACTTCTTTGCTTTCTGATCTTTTATTTTTTTTTAATGTTTCTGTTTCTTTTTTTCTGTTTAATTTCCTCTTATTTTTCTAGTTTCTTAATATAGAGTATTAGTCATTGATTAGAAACATTTTTTCTTCTTTATTATGAGTGTTTGATGCTGTAAATTTCTCTTTATGACATTCTGTGAATTTTATATGTCATGTTCTCATTTTGATTTCATTCAGTACAAAATACTTTATAATTTCCCTTTTGATATCTTCTTTGATCTATGGGTCATGCTTCCTTTTACAGATTGTACCTTTAGAGTACAATCTGAAAAGTTTTATAGTTTTGTTTTATATTAGGTTTTTGAGTTAATTTTTGTATAATATATGAGGAGGATTTTGCAGTTACTTTTTCTACAAATGGATGCCTAATGATTTCAGTATTATTTGTTGACAAGACTATTATTTCTGTTATAATGACCTCTGAAATTTTGTGAAATTTCATTTGGAGTATACTTTAGTGGGTTTATTTCTGGACTTTCTATTTTGTTCCATTGACTTTTTTTATCTATCCTTTTACCAATATCACATTGTCTTATTGTAGATTTATAATGTCTTGATATCAGGAAACATGAATTCACCAACTTTTTATTCCTATTCAAGATTTTCGGGAGCTATTTTGATTCCTTTTTTCCATGTAAAATTTAAAACCTTCTTGCTGATATCTCAATAAAGCTTTTCTGGAATTTTGATTGGGATGGTGTTGAATAAATAAATCAAGTTGGCATCTTAACAATATCAAGTCTTCCAATCCATAAAACAAATAACGTCTCTCCACTTGTTTAGATATTTTATAACTGCAGTGATTGTTTTGTAGTGTGCAGCACAGAGATTCTGAACACATTCCTTTAGATTTTTATATAAGTGTTTCCATTTTTCGGTACTATTTTGAATGGCATTCCTGACTCTGTAAGATCTTTCGGTATGGTTCAGCCTGGTCTTTCATGGTGGTCCTTTCTTAGCGTTATGGACTTTCTTCAGATTTCTGTAGAGTTTTAAATTCTCTCTCTGTGTACCTCTTCCCTTTCTGTGTATCTTTCTTTTCTTCTCTACTCTGCTGTCCCCAGTTTCCCAGCTCTGTCCCTGCAACCCAGGACCTTGCAAGCTCTGTGTCGGTTTTCCCTCTCTGGATAGTCTCTCTAGGTAGTAGGTGGGGCACATAGCACCCAACTAGTGTGTTTCCCTTCCTGTAGTAATTCTTGAGCAGCACTGTCTCCTGAGCAATGTCTGAAAAATCACCGTTTCATGTATTTTCATCTCATATTCCTGTTTCAGGTAGGAGGGTATAGCTAGTCCCCATTATCGCTGGAAACAGACTTCTACTGCAGCTGTTGAGATGAATTATATTTAATATACTTGTACCAAATAGCCTGTCCACTCTGCCTCTACTTCTGCCACGCTGAACTTCATTCAGTCTTCATATACACTGAGCTGCCTCCTAAAGGGCCCTTATACATAGCCTTTCCTTTGCTCAAAATGCTTTCTCCTCCTGCTGTCTGCTCAATTCCTACTCATCCTTCACGTTACAACGCAGTCAATCACTTCAGGGGAAGTGTCCCCTGACTTCCCTAAATTTTCAAATCTTCTCTTATATACTCTGATAACATATCTTCATAACATTGGCCTCTTCTAATTTTACATTTATGTGTATCTATTTGATGCATATCTGTTTCCTCCTCAAAACGGTAATAAACATAAGGAGTATGTTTGCCTTTGCCTATCATTTTATCCCATACAGTATCTAGCACATAGTAGGTACTCATTAAATATTTGTAGAAGTGGTAAACAAACTGAGATTACGTCCATATTCATTTTTTGTGCAAAGTTTTATTATTTCCTATATTTTCTTTCATAGGTAATAGACCAATTAGTTATTATAGCTTTTCTCCCATGAAATTGAAATTTTCTAGATCTCATCAAAGCAAAATTAACAAAAGGCCAACTGTTCTATCGAATTGTAACAATACTCACTATCCAGAGACAACTAATTTAAATCTCATTGTTAACTAAACTGCTGATAGGAGAATTCTGCAACCAATTAGTGCACTTAAATTGCCATTTACTCATCACAGATGCAGTAAAGCACAACTTGGCACAATCAGAAAAACAGAATCTGACTCATGAGGAATATCAGATTTCCTTACTTCCATTTTGTTTTCATCTTTCTAGTTTGTTTGAAAACTCATAAAAACCATATGATGAGTTTTCAACTAAAACTAGTGGTAATTCCTTGCTGACTTTTTGCCCCCTATAGTTTGAGTTTTCACTTGAGGGCTGTGATCCTCATATCACAAACACACATCTCAAGGAAAGATTCTTGCATTGCATCTTTTATGTTACAAGGTGGATGTGGAATCTGATGGCTAATTGCTTTTCAGGTGGTGCTTCTATCATTTGCATTTTTAAGTCAGTTTAAATGTTGATGTCAAAAAAATGACTTATTTGATAAGTTGGTGTTGTGGTTGCTTGTCAGTCGCTAAGTTGTGTCTGACTCTTTGTGACCCATGGACTGTAGCCCACCAGGGCTATCCTTTGTCTATGGGATTTCCCAGGCAAGAATACTGGAGTGGGTTGCCAGTTCCTTCTCTAGGGGATCTTCTCAAACCAGGGATCAAATCCATGTCTCCTGCATTGACAGGTAGATTCTTTACCACTGAGCCACCAGGGAAGCTATTTGATAAGAGCTGTTAATTCAACTGAAGCAGTTGTCAGAATATACCTGGATATTTTGTGTAGTTGTAGGAAGAACACATGAATTGATTTACTTCTTCTCAATTGTTGTTATAACTCAGAGTATATCTCTAAGGTTAGCCGTTACTATTTTCCCACTTAAAATAAAGACATATTTTATTGTAATCATCCTCAAATACAGCAATACTCCCAAAGCTAAAAATAAAATTTGAGATCTATTGGGAGATACATATAAAAGATTTTCCTCCCCTTTGCTTTTGTTTCACTATCTGAAAAATCTGAGAAATAATTGCTACTTACCTTCCCAGCAGAAAAATTATGAGGACTGTTAAAATAATGTATGTAAATTACTTCGCTGTCAGAAGCCCTACATACCTGTGTAATATATTACGCTGCTAAAGACTCATATTAGTAGACTTTAAATTTTATCTTAATGCTCAAATAAGTAATCCCCATATACAGCTCAATATATTGGCCCTAATTTTTCTTTTTAAGGAGACAGGTGCTGCTTTAATTAATTTGAATGGACACAGATTTAAAATTTCCCCTGTAAGAAAGCATTGTTGTTGTAATGTTACTAATGTTAAATATAGTTAGAAGCTTGTTCTCATTTCCATGGGACTTCTCCCTGTTTTGAAGGTAGCACTTTTAATTTAGTAATTCCGATTTCCTGATAGAAATGGAACAGTCCTGGTGATGTATAAGAGTAACATAAAGTGCCTGGGTTTTGGGAGTCAACCATTTCTGGATTCACAGACATTAACTCTGTGACCCAGAGCAAGTTCCTTTTCCCCTCTGTGAGCCTATGTCATTTTTGCGTCAAATGGGTCATAATCCTGTAGTGTTTCCTGAGGATTAATGACCTTCACATAAAAAATGGAGTACTAATAGGATATTCAATGAGTGATCACTATCATTATTATTGTGTATCTAGTATCAATAATAAACACTGCACTATGTATGCAATCGTGTGACCTGGCATTAATAATTAAGAAAAAACTTACACAGGCATACCTCGCTTCAGTGTTCTTTGCTTTATTGCGCTTCATGGATACTGTGTTTTTTACAAATTTAAGGTTTGTGGAAACCCTACATTAAGTCTATCAGCACCATTTTCCCAACAGCATTTCTTACTTTGTGTGCCTGTGTCAAATCTTGGTAACCCTCACAATATTTCAAACCATGCACCAGCAATAAAGATTAGTACTCACCGAAGGTTCAGCTGATGGTTAACATTTTTGAGCAATAAAGTACTTTCAAAGTAAGGTATATACGTTACTTTCTAGACTACACTGAATAGACTACAGTAGAGTGAAACATAACTTTTATATACACTGGGAAAGCAAAAAAATTAGATTTTATTACCATGGTCTGGAACAGAACCCTCAGTATCTCTAAGATCTGCCTGTACTTATAGATGGGTAGCGATGTTTGGTCACCATGCAATTTAAAGGCATTGTTTTACTTAAGTCTTGCTGTCATTTTATTCCCATTTTGCAGATATGGAAACTGAGGCTAAATGAACTAAAGTAATTTTCTCCAGGAGGAACTAGGATTTGAATTTAGATCTGATGGATTTCAAAGTATGAGCAACAAGCCTTAATTCTGAAATTGAAGTGTTTATCTACTGTTTAAGTTACTTTTTAAATAAATGCTATCTGTATTTTGTATTTCTTTTATTCCATGTCTACGGTATTTTGATTGTTTCTTTTTGCATTGGTTTAACAGCTTTTGAGGTAGGAAACAATTTTGAAGTTTAGTTAAATAGGAAAATGTAGGATAGCTTTCAAATCTGCTTATGTGTATATGTGTTTTTTTCTATAATTTTGAACATTCATTCATTATTATATGTTATCACCAAAGTTATAGTGAGGGGAAATGGAGCGGTTGCCTATATTCCAAAAATATTTCCCTAGGAAGTACACTGTGATTAATTTACGTAGGAAGAGTTAGAGAAGCAGTTGGAGAAGCGTTGGAGAAATCAGTGTTTACATGCTTATGACCACATAAATAGTTACCACCCCTTTTTACTTCTCAAAGTCTCCTCTTTAGTATTAGGTCATATACCTGCCGGCTCAGTGGGTAAAGAATCCGCCTGCAAAGCAGGAGACACAGGTTCCGTCCCTGGGTCTGGAAGATGCCCTGAAGATGGAAATGGCAACCTGCTCCACTATTCTTGCTGGGGAAATCCCATGGACAAAGGAGCCTGGAGGGCTACAGTCCATGGGGTCGCAAAGAGTCAGACACAACTGAGCATGCGCAAGCAGAACTACTATTTATGATCTTTTGCCTGTCGCCTCTCCTTACAAAATCATAATTTATAATTGTCAACCACTTAACAGATAAGAAGCCATTGAAGCCCTACAGTCTTACTCCTAGTTTTATTATAAATGACTTTTGATAAGTAGCAAGAGATATATAAAAGGGTAATACCACTTGGTATATTCTGTGAAGAGTTCATTAATTGTATTTACCATCTGTGTTCAACACGAATAAGCTTCGGTTCAGTTCAGTCGCTCAGTCGTGTTCGACTCTTTGCAACCCCATGAATCGCAGCACACCAGGCCTCCCTGTCCATCATCAACTCCCGGAGTTCACTCAGACTCACGTCCATGGAGTCGGTGATGCCACCTAGCCATCTCATCCTCTGTCATCCTCTTTTCCTCCTGCCCCCAATCCCTCCCAGCATCAGAGTCTTTTCCAATGAGTCAACTCTTCACATGAGGTGGCCAAAGTACTAGAGCTTCAGCTTTAGCATCATTCCTTCCAAAGAAATCCCAGGGCTGATCTCCTTCAGAATGGACTGGTTGGATCTCCTTGCAGTCCAAGGGACTCTCAAGAGTCTTCTCCAACACCACAGTTCAAAAGCATCAATTCTTCAGTGCTCAGCTTACAGACTCACAAAGAATATGAAAGAAGTCTAAGGAAGACTGTACTGTTTTAATATTACTTTAATTTTAGTGAAAGCAATTCACAAACATATTTTACAAGAAATCAATTTGTTACCATAGACTTATTATAGAGGTAGTACCCCCTGCCTTCTCTCTATTTAGTCTTGTCCTGAAACACAAAAACCATTTAACTCTTTAGGTGTTCTTCTCTGGAATATATCTCCATAGATATTTTTTCCATAGTTTTAAGTAATGCACTTATCATTTCTTGATTTATAAATTTTGCTCTATTTTCCTTTCTTTTGAAAGATGGAAATTTAGATCACTTATACCAACACTTATGTTTCTTCCCATTCTTATTATCCTTATAACCATATTTTAATTAGATCAACAATCAGTGCTTGCATGCATGTTGTTGTTGTTTAGTTGCTCAGTTGGGTCTGACTCTTTGTGACCCCATGGACTCTAGCCCACCAGGCTCCTCTGTCCATGGGATTTCCCAGGCAAGAATACTGGAGTGGGTTGCCATTTCCTCCTCCAGCTTACATGCATATGACCACGTAAATACCACTTACTTCAGCCATCTAGGTATTATGTTTGCAAGTCTTTTTGCACAGATATTTGTTTTGCCAGTAGTTTTAAATCACTTTTATTATTTTCTAGGTCTATTTTTCATGATTACATATTTAATATATTTTCAAATGCACCATTATACTAGGATTTTTTTTTCTCTTTTTCCTGCATTTCTCCCTACCAGACCCAAGAGGAGAGTATTTGACCATTTCAAATTGTTAATCACTTGCTTGTAAGCTTTGGAATGATGGGGACAGTGTCCACATCAACTACCTTTGTGCTCCCAAAGTCTAGGATAGTACTTGGCACATGGTGTATTATACACTCAAGACATAGTTGTGGAATGAATGGATAGACAGTGTGATTGGGCTTCCTTGGTGGCTCAAATGGTAAAGAATCTGCCTGCAATGCAAAAGACCCATGTTCAATCCCTGGGTTGTGACGATCCTCTGAGAAGGGACCGGCCACCCACTCCAGTATTCTTGCCTGGAGAATTCCATGAACAGAGGAGCTTGGCAGGCTACAGTCCATGAGATTGCAAAGAGTTGGACACGGCTGAGTGACTAACACACGCACTTAAATATACATATATTTTAAAAAGAGGGAGTTAATATATCATTCATTACCACAAGCCCTTAAATGGTCTCAGCATTGAACAAGGGAGCAGAAAGCATTTAGAAAGAGCCCTTTCACAGTGTTTCTCTCCTCTCTGTCGTAGTCAAGGAGGTTAACAAGTTCTTTCCGGGATGCTTTTGTCCCATAGACTGGATAAATCCAACCGTCTCTTAGTTTTCTATGTATCTACTCAAAATGTTAAACAAAAGTTGTTAGAAAACAATTAACACACTACCAAACAGTGAATTATCTTTGAAGTTTCATGTATTTGAACCAGATGTGGCTCATACTACTGATGGTCCCTTGTCATAAGTTTGTTCATTATTTGGTAGTGTTTTTGGCTCTGTTGTTGCCTTGAGAGAAAAAATTTAAAGTTGCATTCTAATAAAAATTGTTCTGAGTTAAAAAATTTTAAAAAAAGACTAACACTTAAATTTCTGTCTTTAACCCCAAACTCATTCCCCCTGACAGGCAGGCATCTCTCTCATTTCCAGGCTGAAGGGCTGTGGGAAGTATAAAGAGTAGCAAAGTGTCTGGAGCAGAGGAAATTGTCTCTCTTTGACTCCTCCACCGTCCATCTCCTTCTGCTCCTTGTCAGTGGGAACTTGTGTTCTTCAAATTCTGCTATTTCAAAAGCAAATATTTTAAGCCATTGGTGGCTATAACTCTCTTGTGACAATGTAAACTCAATGTAAACTCGACATATAAAGCACAAATATAGATTTGTCTACATCTTATTGATAAAATGCTTGCAGCATTATCCAGAGTTAAGGTGCTGAGATGGGATTTACGGCTTGCCCTTGAAGAGAGCTTGCCAGGTGGCTGAGTGGTATGGAATCTGCCTGCCAATGAAGGAGACACAGGAGACATGGGTTCGATCCCTGGATTAGGAAGATACCCTGGAGGAGAAAAGGTTAACCCATTCCAGTATTCTTGCCTGGAAAATCCCATGGACAGCTGTCCATAGCGTTGCAAAGAGTCAGACATGACTTAGTAACGAGCATGCACATGGAGTGAGAAGAGAAGAAAAAGTTTGGCTGAATTCAAAATAAATTGATGTGAAACACTGACACACAAGTTGACATGCTGCCATTGCCAACTAGCTTACTCCCGAATTGGTTTCCAACACACCTGCTACTTTACTTTTCTTTCTTTACCTGTGATAGTACAAGCAAGCAGGGATACATCTTTGCATGCTTTGAGGAGGTCATGGGAATTCTGGGGCGTTGCTTCACTCTTGAAAAGGAAGGCATTTTCTCCGAATCTAAAGTTTTAAATTCTTCTCCTAAGACACACTGTAATTAAACAGCTTGTGTGCCGCTTCATAAAACATATGGGAAGCCATCGCTTGTTTTATTTAGGATAGGGTGCTGCTGTGGGGAGGATCTGTCAAGTCTTTGTCTAAGGCCTTAGTTATGAACAGAAATTCATTGGCAAATGTCAAGTGACAGAAGAGAAGTTTAGCCATAAAATCAAATGCAGTGCAAATCTGAGGACGTTTAACATGGTAAATATTGTCCCCTGCACATGAATTTCAAAACAACAAAGAATCAGGATGGAGAAGAGACTTGTCCTTGTTATAAAAGAAAGCTCTGAGAATGTAGCAAGCGATACTCTCTTTTGCACTGAAAATCTACTGTGAGCTTGGAAAACTAAGGATGCTTCTTTTTGTAACTCATCTTGGCCTCTGATGTTACTCTAGTCAATCTATTTATCTTTGTCATGTCTCCAGAGGTACATGGGCAAGAATATAAATGGAAGCTCAACCCGGTTCATTCAGAGCACAGAGGCAAACTTCAAGCTACTTTCAGAAATAACCCTGAAAAGTCCCAAGTTTCCCAATAATACCCTGTATTTTAGCATCAAGACTTACTAACAAATGCTTAGAAAGACAGTAAGAGGAACCGCATTTTTTTTTTATAGCAAAAGAAAAAGAATGGGAAACCCCAGAATGTACTAAACTCTGAACTGCCATTAATGACCTTATCAAGATTCCTTCCGCAAGTGTTCTCATTAACAATTTCAACGAAAACTTAGTTTTCCCGTCAAAATCAGGAACATTCCCCTATACTGACCATGAGCATGTTGTTGGTCATGCCACAGCAGCATGTGGGATCTTTGTTCCCCAACCAAGGCTGAACCTGTACCCCTTGCCTTTGAAACACAGAGTCTTAACCACTGGATCACCAGGGAAGTCCCTGACCATGAGCATTTATGCGTAGACCCCAATGCAAACTTTAAGATCTGAAAATGTAGGCAAGTGTTCAATACTTAAATTTGCCTTTTCAGAATGACCCACATCCCAAAGTCTTCATTTTAGGCGAGAGGCAAGGAGTGTTAAAGGGAATTTAGAGTTAATAATTTTAAAGGATTTTGTCTGTTTATTAAAGCTGCTTTTCCTAATAAAGAAGAATATAGTTTCATTCATCTTCTTTGTTAGGAAAAAATGACAGAGGTTCTGAATGTGTGTTAGTGCCATATTCTTCAAGGCTCATCCTATTTCAAGTTCAATGATAATCTCTCCTCATCTAAGAAATTCCTTCCAGTCTCTGAACCTGTTCTTTCCTCTGCCCTCAGTACTCTACCCAGAACTTTACAAGGCTCACTGCTTCCCCTTAAATTGATAAACTTTTAGGTGTTACCTCTCTTAAGATACTTCCCTATCCACTCTTTGCATTCCACATCACTTTACTTCTCCTTACAATATTTTCATTTTCTTTATAACACTTACAATGTCTAAAAGTCACATTATATACTACAGATATATTAATATTATTATTGTAAAATATTGTCTACTTGATTTGTTACTGTCTTTACCTATAAAATATAAATGCTTAAACAACACAGATTTTTTATTTATTCACTGCTGTGCCTCCAGTGTTTACGATATTACCACCACATAGTATATACTCAATACATATTTGTCAAAACAGTTTTTGAATGAATACATACATTGTTGAACCAACATGATAAAGTCCAAATGCTTTGCAAGGTATATAATCTTCAACTCAAGGTTTCATTATAAACTTTTGGTCCCAATTCCCAACTCCTACATGTATGGTCTACATTTCAGTCTTATTGAACTACTTTCTTATTAACTATACTATTTTAGAAATCTCTGCCTTTGCATATGAGGCTCACTTCTTATGAAGAGCTACCATTCAATTTCAAATGTCGCTTGCTGTGTGAAAATATTTCCAGTTCTTCTGGACTGAGATCTCTCCCTATATTGCCATGCTGCTAAGTCGCTTCAGTTGTTTCCGATTCTGTGCGACCCCATAGACGGCAGCCCACCAGGCTCCCCCTTCCCTGGGATTCTCCAGGCAAGAACACTGGAGTGGGTTGCCATTTCCTTCTCCAATGCATGAAAGTGAAAAGTGAAAGTGAAGTTGCTCAGTCATGTCCGACTCTTGGCGACCCCGTGGACTGCAGCCTACCAGGCTCCTCCATCCATGGGATTCTCCAGGCAAGAGTACTGGAGTGGGTTGCCATTGCCTTCTCCAGCACGTTATATAAATTTCTACTATAGTATTTACCAGGTTCCAGAATAATCTTTTGCTGTGCAACTGTCTTATGACATCTTATGTCTATGGCCTTGCAAAATGTGTGACATATAGAAAGTACTCTGAACAAGTTTACTGAATAGGCAAATCCTATAAACTCAGCAACAGTTTTCTAACAACAAATCATTACATAATGTTCTTTAAAAAAAAAAAATCAGTGTTATACTCTAAGGATGTTTCAGTTTTTTCTGGACTCTCTAAGCAAGTGAGAGTAAAAAAAAACGAGCAAACAAACAAACAAACAAAAAATGGAAAGTTGTCATGTAACCTGGAGAAGACGGGTAGTTGACATTTAATAATGTTCAAATACTTGCAAGGAACAAAGCTAAACAACCATATTATGTCCCCTCAAAACAGCCAATTGAGAATAGACCAGACTTTTTATGATTGTGTTCTTTAGGTAAGCCTTTTAATAAAACTTGCTGATTAGAGACTTATGAATTGTATTTCTAAGAAAGGGTGTGGAATGTCATTCTCTGCCAGTTGTGAAGGATATACCAGACAGGTATCTTTTTGAGATGCTTACATGAACTAAAGGATGTTTTGCCAGATTATAATTCTATGAAATTGAATTTTCTAAGACCAAGAAACAAGATCCATAAGAGAAATTACTATAGTTAAGAATAAACACATCCAAAAGAACTGAAAAAAAACTCATCCTACCTTTTTTGTATATGTACTATTTTATGCTGGGTAAAGGTTCACATTTAATTGACATGCTCTACAGTAGGGAATCTTTGAAAGAAAAAGTGTTAAAATTATTTTTCTCTAAAGGAGAAAGTCAAAATAGAAGTAGCATCTTTATTTATAGATTTAGAGGTCAGGTCCTACATGTAGAATTAAGCTGAGAAAGAAAAATTAAATCTTTTTTATTAATATTCTTTTAAAACCATTTTTCATCTATTATCAGGTGGTAGCAGAATTACCATAAATGTTAATATGATTTGATCCCTTGTACGGTAGAGATACTGTCTTCTTAAAAAGGATTTACTTTCTCTGGTTTCTTGCAGACCCAAGTAGAGAGAACATCTAAAAATAAGGAAGTTTATTATTGGAAATCAACCCTAAATATTCACTGGCAGGACTAATGCAAAAGTACTGAAGCTCCAGTAGTTTGGCCACCTGATGCGAAGAGCCAGCTCATTGGAAAAGACCCTGATGCTGTGAAATATTGAAGACAGAAGGAGAAGAGGGTGACAGAGGATGAGACAGTTGTTTGGCATCACCGATTCAATGGACATGAACTTGGGCAAACTCCAAGAAATGGTGAGGGACAGGAAAGCCTGGCTTGCTGCAGTTCATGAGGTCTTGAGGGTCAGACACGACTTGGTGGCTGAATAACAATATCTAATAGCTTTCAGTGTTAAAGATTACTGAGTCCAGTTTGCCCCTGTGATTTTGTGAGACCATAGAGCAAATATCACCAATGGGGGGTTTGATGATAAAGGTTTTCTCAACTTGCACCTTCTGCTAAGATACCAGGTGGAACTTCTACAGTACTAGCTGCTCCACTCCTTTAAATACGCAGAGAAAGTTAGCCTCTCTGGTAGCTGGTGACCATTATAAAGAATGTCTGAGATGAGCAACCAAAGTCTGTTTCTTTGGCAGGCATTCCACACAGTTTCCTCGGGATGCTATTGGAATTCTTCCCCTTGGGAAAGAGTGCTCTCAAGCTGAGTGGAAATGGAATGAGAGTCCTTAGGGGCATGGCCTGTGGGTCTTTGGAGAACCTGGGGGAGGCTGAGGGATATACTTCTCTGTTCCATGGCTCAGGAGGACCCACACTTGCCTTCACCTGTGGCTCTGAAGGAAGAAGACAAGGCTTGGAGAAAGAAGCTCACTTTAGAGTGGAGATTAAAGCTAATGAGAAGGAAATTAAAACTACTGAACATTTTCTCAACCACAAGGTTCAAATCTTTTCCTAATTTAGGCACATGATTAATGTGTGTGTCCAGGTCAGTAGCTATGATTTGGCTTTCAGTGAGAAGTGACACTCCCTGTCTATTTTCAGGGAGAAGAAGGTGAACATGCTCATTGGATTCATGTTCACTTTCGAGAATTTAATTCTTTCAACTCTGGTCAAATTCATAGATTATATTTTAGTCCACAGAGTGTTTAAACAGTTATACTCTGCTACTTGTGTTTCTTATTTCCTTATATTTACTTGTCTAGTTTGAAACCTAATCCCTATACTGCCCTATTGATCTTCAGATCTTTAGCATATTTACTTTTTTTCTTCTGTATTTACTCCTTAATAAGCAGTTACACTTGCAAAGTAGATTGTAATTGGCCAATAACAGTGCTTTGATATTTTTTAAGGAAAAAAATTAAGAAATAGCAGGATAAGAGACTATCTTGGCAGACTCCTATCCTTCACTTAGAAGCCACATTTGCAACTTTCACATGCATCCATTTCATGTTTAGCTACATTGTGCATAAAATATCTTGGAGTTTTGTAGTGGTTTAGGACATGACACTTATCTTCCTTAAACATGGAGGAAGAAAGAAATGGAGAGAGGGAGGAAAAATGGAGAAAGGGAGGAAGGAGGGAAGGGAAGAAAGAAAGGGAAAGAAATGAACTGAATGAAGAATATTCCTTCCTGAAAAAATATGTGGGCTCTTTTCTCAAATAATCTGCTGATGGAAAAAAGAGTCACCTAAAATTCAGAGTAAATGTTCAAACCTTCCAAGTTAAATTTCTAGGCATTTATGTGAAAACTTTAGGTTGTCTGATGACAGCATGAAATGAATGAAAATGAAAGTCTCTCAGTCATGTCTGACTCTCTGTGACCCATGGACTATACAGTCCATGGATTCTCCAGGCCAGAATACTGGAGTGGGTGGCC
Source organism: Budorcas taxicolor (assembly GCF_023091745.1). Classification (NCBI taxonomy): domain Eukaryota; kingdom Metazoa; phylum Chordata; class Mammalia; order Artiodactyla; family Bovidae; genus Budorcas; species Budorcas taxicolor. The sequence continues at coordinate 61,824,098 of NC_068923.1, read as the reverse complement.
TTTCATTTCTCGAGGGGATCTTCCCAACCCAGGGACTGAACCCAGGCCTCCCACGTTGCAGGTGGATTCTTTACCAGGTGAGCCACAATGGAAGCCCAAGAATACCGGAGTCAGTAGCCTATCCCTTTTCCAGTGGATCTTCCCAACCCAGGAATCAAACTCGGGTCTCCCGCATTGCAGGCGGATTCTTTACCAACTGAGCTATGAGGGATGCCTCTGAGTAATTTCCCCAACGTTCTACGTAAATTTTGTTCATAGACTCAGCTCACTAAAGAAATGGAATTTCACTCAATGAAATATTTTTAGTCTTTTTATATATTTCAGAGTTACAGAAAAATAATGATTGTGACCATGACTATATAACCAAAACATTTTGATAAAAACTGAAAATTTCAGACAGTAAATTGACCATCTCGTTTTCCTGTACCAAAAATCTGCAAATAGGAGTTTGATAGAAACTGTCATTACGTAACTCCTCACTGAAGAGGTAACACCATGAGGTAGCACCATCACACAAAAGGAAACACATATCAGCTACATGGCTCTTTTTAATGTTACCAATTCCATTGTTTCAGACTGTTTACTCTTCTCTTACCATTCAATCCTACTTTGCCTATTTATCTTTCCTTAGGTTTTAACTTCTTTGGTTAGCAAAGCAGCCCTCATCTTATTCTGATAGTACTAAACTGCCTTTGAGTGATAGGGATCTGGCAAGAGGAAGTCCTTAATGCATATGTGCTGCTTGCAGAGACTTGGGGCAACTATTTTCATCAACAGAGATTTTGTCAAGTGATTTCAACTCTTTGATTCAACCTTCTTTGGGAGGATATATGGAGTAATAATGATGGTGTGCATGCATGCTAAGTTGCTTCAGTTGTGTCTGGTTCTTTGCGATCCTATGGACTGTAGCCCACCAGGCTCCTTGGTTAGTGGGATTCTCCAGGCAAGAATCCTGATGTGGATTGCCATGTCCTCCTCCAGGGGATCTTCCTGACCCAGGGATTGAACCTGCATCTCCTACAGCTCCCGCATTGCAGGCTGATTCTTTACCTCTGAGCCACCAGGGAAGCTCGATAATGATGATAAGAACAATTATATTGATACATTTTCAGGCAGAGTGCTTGTAGAACCATGGTCTTTTATAGCCATGAAATTAGTTCTTTTAGGAATAGGAAAACTCCAGCCTCTCACTCCCTAATATCAAATTCATACGTGGGAGTCCTCTCCTGTCTCCTTGTTATTTCCAGTTATCCCTCTTTCACACCAAATACTGGGATGATTAACAAACACGGACATGAAAACGGGCCCAACAGCTCTTTAGTCCGTGTTTTGAAATGGTATAAGAGATGGTGGGTTACATAGACATTATTGGAGAAGCTTAGGCATCTCTGGGAAGGAAGGAGGAAGCAAGTAGAGAAATTTGAATGTTCCATTTCATAAAATGCAGAGACTTGTGGTACTGTACTTGCAGTACAGTAAATAAACATCTCCTCTTCCTCTTCCTCTGCAAAGCAAGATAAATAATTGCCAATTCTCTTGATGGATCAGGGTAGAGTGTATCAGTTTCACTGTAAAACTGTGCCATTGTCAAGTCTGCATAAAATATGAGGATGCCAAGATAAGTGGATGTCAAAGTGTAATTTATAAGCTAGACCTTCATCTGTAAAATTAAATGAAGAACAAACTCACCCAAGGGACATTTGGAAGGTATTAAATGTTATGGGCTTCCCTGGTGGCTCAGACAGTAAAGAACCTGCCTGGGATGCAGGAGGTGCTGGTTCAATCCCTGGGTCAGAAAGGTCCCCTAGAGAAAGGCATGGCAACCCACTCCAGTATTCTTGCCTGGAGAATCACATGGACTGTGGAATCCTGACAGGCTACAGTCTGCTGCTGCTGCTGCTGCTAAGTCGCTTCAGTCATGTTCAACTCTGTGCGACCCCATAGATGGCAGCCTACCAGGCTCCACTGTCCCTGGGATTCTCCAGGCAAGAACACTGGAGTGGGTTGCCATTTCCTTGTCCAATGCATGAGAATGAAAAGTGAAAGTGAAGTTGCTCAGTCGTGTTCGACTCCTAGCGACTCCATGGACTGCAGCCCACCAGGCTCCTCCATCCATGGGATTTTCCAGGCAAGAGTACTCGAGTGGGGTGCCATCGCCTTCTCCGACAGCCTACTGTCTACAGGGTTGCAAAGAGTCAGACATGACCGAAGTAACTAAGCTTGCAGTATTATACGGGTTGGCCCAAAAGCTTGTTCTGTTTTTTCATAGCATCTTATAGAAAAACCCAAACAAACTTTTGGGCCAAACCAACAGAACCCATCCTCACATACCTTTAGAAAGAAAAAAGAAAAGAACTTACAAAATAAATGTGGCTTTTCAGATCATCTATCTCTATAACTCACAAAAGTAGAAAAGTAAGTAAAATTGAGATATCCCTCCATCGTCACTTAGGCAAGTGATAATTTATAACAATCATGCTATTATTTATACATCCTCTCTGAAGTAAACTCTATCTAAAGAATTCAGTTTGTTGCTCTGGTCCCACGAAAAGCTTTCTAAAATAGAAAACAATGGACATACTGTCAACACTAGAATGATATTTTAAAATATATAGAAGTATTAGGAAGAGTTTCAAGAACATCAGAATAAAGAGTTTGACACACTGTGTGAAAAAAAGATTAAAAATATGTGTAGCTTGGCTAAGTAAGGACTAAGTGGGAACATGACAACTGCCTGCAAATAGTTCAAAGATGTGAACACAAAGAAGTGGGGATGGCCCACTTTTCTTTTGGTGGCCTTAAAGAAAAGACTCAGATTCACAAGTCAAGTTTATCTCCTTCTTTTTAATCATGTTGGGATTGAGGACCTTACAGTGTTATACCATTTAGGTAGAAATTCCCTAACAAAGAAGTGTGCAGATTTTTTTTTTTTTTTTTTGGAGGGGGAGCATATTATTAAATTTCAGATCATGTTAAAGCTAGATCTGAAAGAGAAACTATGTCCATAATTGTCAGTTACATCTGCATCTAATTAGAGTGACAATTGTGTCATATTACGGGCATAAGAATGTAACTTACACAAATTATAAGGATCCAGAGAGGACACAATGGCTTAGCACACTTAAGAAATGATATTACAGTTATGATTTAAAGAATATTAACAATGTACTTAAAGCAAAATACTTGGAAAGGAGATGAATAAAAATGAAAGTTCAAAGAGTTGTCATTAAATCTTAGTTGGATTAAACCAAAACCCTCGAGAAGGTCATGATGTCCTTAGCATGAAATTCAGTGCCATCAAAGTAGTACTCATTTAAAATAAATAGGTTTCTATGTCTTATTAGATTTAGTAATGTATTTCTTTTCTTTAATTTTAATTTTTTAATTTTTATTTTTACTTTATGTTACTTTACAATACTGTATTGGTTTTGCCATACATTGACATGTATATTATATTTAGTAATATATTTCTATATTATGCAACTTCATATCATTTAACTGAAAGCATATTGGCATTGTGCTACCAGGGGATGTTCCAACCTGACAACCAGAGTTGGAGAAATGTTTTAGTCAACATTAGGAAACATAATCACTTAGCTAAATTAAGTAATATTATATCAAATGTGTAGTTGAATACATAGTTGCAATACAAAGACTTCTTTTCCTTAGGATATAACCAATACAGTAACGGAAAAGAGTAGCACAATAGAGGGAAAAGGTGATGCTCATTAACTACTCTGCTGCTGACCTATTTTCAATGCAAACAAGGTAAAATTTCTTACCTAGAAATGCCTTTATAACTCCAACATATTTTTTGCTTACTCTAGCTCAATATTTTCTGACTCTCACTTTGTGTTTGAAAGTTGAATAAATCATTTAACTTGTACTTCTTGTACTTCTGTTCTTGAAATAGTTTATGTGTATGTAGATTCAAATCCCTCTTTGAAAAGACACTTTTAACTGACAAAGAATAACTAACTTACATTGGATATAATCACTTTTAGCCTTAAGACTTTGGCATGCCATCTACTACAAAATCCATGCCAGGGAATACCAGCCACACCTACCAATGAGATGGCCTTAAGAAATATACTCATTTATTTTTCCCTCTGATACTTGATAAGTCAAAATAAATGATGACTGTGTAAAGGCATTCGGATGTCTGTACAAAAAAGTAAGGAGTATCATTCTCAATGAAATTTTTAAAATTATGGTCAACATTTCAATATACTAAAAGTGCCATATAGAGAGTTTTTTTTCATTAAAACAATTCAGATTTAAATAATACTGAATTAATCATGGAAAATTATATAGTATTGAATATATGTGTATTTAATAATAATTACTGACAAGAATAAACTTACTTGCAGGCATAAAGTCTAAAATGATATGCAAAAATAAAACTGGGTTGGTGGATTATGGCTGATAACTTTTATAGTTCCAAAATCCAAATTTTGGTCATATGTCTAATAAAACTATAATTTAATATATATTATTCATTCAGTAATAAAATTGTTATATGAATTTTCTTGTAGTAAACACTTCCAAAGTGAGAGAAGTAAAGCAGCTTAATTTTTCTTAGAAAAGATAACTCTTGCTTACACATCCCATTTTATGGATGTGGTATTACCATTTGTACTTGTTTAAATTTTAAAAGTTCCTAATCTGGGAGGGATTAGGGGCAGGAGGAAAAGGGGACGACAGAGGATGAGATGGCTGGATGGCATCACTGACTCGATGGACATGAGTTTGAGTGAACTCCGTGAGATGGTGATGGACAGGGAGGCCTGGCGTGCTGCAATTCATGGGGTTGCAAAGAGTCGGACATGACTGAGCAACTGAACTGAACTGAACTGAACTGAACTGAAGCCTTGCCTACACACTGCTTTTTCTCTGTGTCTTTTGTTCTTGCCCTAAATTTTAGAAGATAAAAACTTAAAAAAAGAATAACCATGCATAACCCTGCCAAATACTAACCTTCTTCTATAATACAGCTGTCCTTTTCAACAGAACTCTACACATGCAGATTTCTATGTGGCTCACTGCTGACTATTTTATAGAGGTAAATGCTTATCAACTAATGCCAATAATAGGAATCAAGATAATTTTTTGAGTGACCACCAAGCCTCTGTTATTTCGCAGGTATGGCTATGTGACTGTCTTTTACCAAGAGAAACACAGTTGCTCTCAAGAACGAAAGTGATTCAGACAGAATTGGGCTCAAGCAGAGAACACTGTGGGTTCTTCAGGTCTGGCAGAAGAGTCCACTCACCCACAAACTGTCAGGACATTCCTCTCTTTTATTGTTGCTCCCATAGCAAGGAGAGAGTCAGAGCTGTCATGCCCCTCCAAGAGAGATTTGTGACAGGTCCAAGTACAATCTGGTTCTGAAATATCTCCCTCTCACGCTTCCTCTCACCTCTCCTGCAATCATCCACAAGACGGATTCAAGGTGCCTCTACCTGTGAGCAAGCACAGGCAGGCAGCCTCATGCCTTTGGCATCAAGTACAGAAAGAACAAAACAAATTAAAATGCTTGAAAATGTTTTGAACTTCTGTAAAGATCTTAAAGAGTTTGCTTGAAAGACGTCATTTTTAAAGTCCTTTGTTCCTAATAGAATTTTTTTTCCCTGTAGGAGATTGAAATGAAGGAATCATTCAAGGGAGGAAAATATTCAGTTGCTAAACAGTTGAGCTTCTACCATGAGACCCATGCACATAGACACTATAGTTACTGAAGATTCAATGACTCAAATGCCCTTTTCCTTGGGAGAAACATTTCAATGGCACTTAGTGTGGGTGGTATTGTATTTCAGTGGGATTTTTCTGTATGCTTCTAATGGTTAAGAGTATACCTGGAGATACATTGTGTAGTTTAACAGAAAGTGATAGGAATGCCACATTTAGATCTGATACTGACTTTTGGGCAGTCCTAATCTATAGTTGGGCTTCCTCGATGGCTCAGTGGTAAAGAATCCAACCTGCCAAGGCAGGAGACACGGATTCGATCCTTGGGTTAGAAAGATCCCCTAGAGGAGGAAATGGCAACCCATTCCAGTATTCTTGCCTGGGAAATCCAGGAGTTTGATGGGTTCCAGTCCATGGAGTTGCAAAACAGTAAGATATGACTTAGCAACTAAACAACAAATCTATAGTCACTTCAAGGAAGTAAAGAAATATTTAAGGATCTGTTTTCCATCTATGGACATCTGTATCCTAACATAGAAGTGTATAAATACATACATATATGTTTCTATTTCAGCTAAGATCCACTGTAAATTTGTGTCTGTTTCCATCTTAATTATGATATGTTATTATATACGATGTGGGTACTACAGAGTATGTTTTTCCTGTCCATTTCATTCCTAGAATAAAAAGAAATTTTAAAACATTGCTAAAGCAAAAAAGCCAAATCTGCAAAAGAAATATAAAAATTGAAAAATTAAAACCAAACCCCCAAACTGTGAATGCTTCAAACTAAATGTCTGTGAAGATATCTAAACACTTATGAGATGGATGGGAGATTGAGTAGGGTTGGATAAACCTCTCTCTTAGCCTGAAGTTAGGCAATGCAGAGAGGAACCTAAGAGAAGGAGATCTAAGGCTCCAGTGTAAACGATGTTGAAAGAAATAATACAAGACTTGGATCAATTTTTACATACACCACAAAATAATCAGGAGGATCTTGCCCAATCCATCTAATCCCCGTGGTTTGGTCTTCTCTTCTGTAAAACCACCGGATCTGGACAACTCTTATGCATAGAGCAAACAAACAGTGAGTGTCTGCTGGTGGTCAATACTAGAGTTTAGAAAACATTTTCACGTACGCTCTTTATTTCATCTTGGCCTTATGTTATGTATGCTTAGTCACTCAGATGTGTCCGACTCTTTTGTGACCCCATGGAGTGCAGCCCACCAAGCTCCTCTGACTATGGGGACTGTCCAGGCAAGAATACTGGAGTGGGTTGCCATGCCCTCCTCCAGGGGATCTTCCCAACCCAGGGATCAAATCTACGTCTCCCACATTGCAGGCAGATTCTTTACCATCTGAGCCACCAGGGAAGCCCTGGCTTTATGTTAATCTAGTACAAAAATGATTGCAATCACATTTCACACTACAAGTCAGTGGGATTTGGGGGAGTTTATGAAAAGTCTAAATGTTCTCTAGATTCTCTTCCAGATGCTAAAAATTATCTTTAAATTTTTAACTATAAATTAGGCACAGGATCAAAGGGTAATATGTACAGTAGTCATGTGGACACAATACTCTTCACACTCCTCTTCCACCTCTTTCAACTCATTTCCCACCATTTCTTTCCTGTTTTCTAATATCTTCCTTCTACTACTATATACACTATTTTCCTGTTCAGTAAATATTTTAGGCTTTGCAAGCTTTACAGTTTTTGTTACAACTACTGTTATAGTATAAAAGCATCCAAAGATACATAAACAAATGGGAGTGAATACTTTCCAATAAAGTATTATTGAAAAAGACCCTGATGCTGCGAAAGACTGAAGGCAGGAGGAGAAGGGACAACAGAGGATGAGATGATTGGATGGCATCACCGACTCTATGGACATCAGTCTGAGCAAGCTCTGGGAGTTGGTGATAGACAGGGAAGCCTGGCGTGCTGCAGTCCATGGGGTCACAAAGAGTCAGACATGACTGAGCAACTGAACTGCACTGACTGAAGGTATTATTTACAAAGAAAGTGGACTGTATTTGGTCTGTAAGCCATGGTTTGCTAATATCTGACATAAGCTGACTTTAAACATTTTTTAAATTGGTAATAATTCCAAAGTCCATGCAAGATATAAAGATTAAAATAATTCTGCTGCTGCTGCTAAGTCGCTTCAGTCATGGCCGACTTTGTGCGACCCCACAGATGGCAGCCCACCAGGCTCCCCCGTCCCCAGGATTCTCCAGGCAAGAACACCAGAGTGGGTTGCCATTTCCTTCTCCATAAAATAGTTCAGTATCACTCTTTTTTTGTTGTTCAGTCGCTAAGTCATGTCTAACTCTTTGCGGTCTCATGGGTTGCAGCACGCCAGGCTTCCCTCTCCACTATCTCCCAGAGTTTGCTCAAACTCATGTCCATTAATGCTATCTACCATCTCACCCTCTGTCACCCTCTTCTCCTGGTCTTGGTCTTTCCCAGCTTCAGAGTCTTTTCCAGTGAGTCTGCTCTTTGCATCAGGTGGCCAAAGTATTGCATTACAGGCAAATTCTTTACCACCTGCGGCACCAAGGAAGCGTCAATAACCCTCTAAATTCATGCATTTTAAGTTTTATGTGGGCATGCTGCTGCTGCTAAGTTGCTTTAGTCGTGTCTGACTCTGTGCGACTCCATAGACGGCAGCCCACCAGGCTCCTCCGTCCCTGGGATTCTCCAGGCAAGAACAGTGGAGTGGGTTGCCATTTCCTTCTCCAATGCAGGAAAGTGAAAAGTGAAAGTGAAGTCGCTCAGTCGTGTCTGACTCGTAGCGACCCCATGGACTGCAGCCTACCAGGCTGCTCTGCCCATGGGTTTTCCAGGCAAGAGTACTGGAGTGGGTTGCCATTTCCTTCTCCTGATGTGGGCATAGGGCTATCCAATAAATTTATAATATGATCCTTTACAATAACAAAAAGCATTATAATATTTTAGCTGGTATTACCTTTATATTTGTATGTGTGAATGAAACTGCTCACATTTGTTCACATTTATCTTACAAAGCATGTTAGGCTCTTGAAAAAAGCCTGAAGAATTTTTTTTTGGGGGGGTGGCATGGTGGAACTGGGGTCTTATATTTGGATATTAGATAGAAATTCTAAATTTTCTTCATTAAATTAAATCTTGTATCTGGAGATACAGTAAGTTACTAAGGCAGAAAATAAAATTAATTAATTATTGAACCCTCAGCTATTAGATAATCAAGGATATATACTGAATGCCATCTACCTTATTTATTAGGTATGATGATTGATATCTTAAAGTTTCTTTTTGTGGCATCATATTGGTATGAAGCTCTTCTCCTAGCCAAACGTGAAGATCCTTGGAGTTTGTCCTTTGTTATTAATCTTTTAAGTAAAATATACCAGGAAATCAGTCAACTGATGTATTTGAGCAATTATCCTTCTGTTTTGCAATTTGAATGAGATGTGATACTAATGATCAAGTGCGGGGTTTGTAACATCTCCGCAAACACCATCTCTCCTTGTTACGTCATCATGTTTGCATCATCTCTCGTCTTCTGCAGTAAATGCTTGTTAAAAACTCTAAAGGGATAACAAAGGGACAGGGACCATATTCAACTTCCCACGTTACAGAAAGAGGAAACTTGGACAAAATATATAAAATAATTCTTTTCAGACTTTGAAACACAACCAGTGCAGGACTTCAATCTCTGAAAGAAAAGGAGAAATGAGGTAGAACATAATCATTTTTTTCAAACTTTAAACTTTTTATTTTCTTTTGAGGTAAAGTTGATTAACAATGTTGTGGTAATTTCAGGTGAAGAGTGAAGGAACTCAGCCATATATATATACATGTATCCATTCCCCTCCAAACCCCTCTCCCGTTCAGGCTGGCATATAACAGGCTGGAGTAGATTTCCATGTACTATACAATAGGTCCTTGTTGGTTATCTATTTTGAATAGAGCAGTGTGTACATAACCTTCCCAAACTCCCTAATTATCCCTTCTTCCCTGACAACCATAAGTTCATTTTCTAAGTCTGTGAGTTTCTTTCCATTTTGTAAGTAAGCTGATTTGTATCATTTCTTTTTAGATTACACATATAAGGGATGTTATACAATATTTCTCTTTTGAAATAAAGTAAAACTTAAGATCACATTATCCTGACTGGAGACACATTCTAGTTTGTGGAATAGGAAATTGGAATCCTAAATAGAAATTAGCAGTCTTGCTGAGTTGAGAAGAAATATGGAAACTGAGAAGAAGTCATCAAGTCTAAGCTAGTGGAAAGTTGTGTGGCATAGTTTTAGAGAGGAGGGAATCATGAAAAAAATTTTCTATGATCTCTGGAATACAAACATGCATATATGTGTGGCAGAAATCCATAAGATAATATAACTGGCATTCTGTGAGTTGAGCTGTTCTCAGATCTCATGCAGGACTGAGAATCATTTAAGTCCCCATCAGTCAGAATGGAAATTTCTTCATGGTCAATTGGAAAATTTATTGGAAACTGCAGAAGGGTTGGTTCTTGTAGTAAGACTAAAATGTCCCCAAAGTAAATTCTACTTGAGACCCACACAAACAGAGCTTAGAAATTAAAATGAGCCTCAGAAGATCAAACCAAAATGAGAGTACTTAACAGTTTTTCAGAACAAAGCAGTCCGGAAAAGTAACCTTAAAAATTCACAGTGCTCAGCATCCAATGAAAGATTATCAGCCATTCTAGAAGTAGGAGAATTTGACCTATAACAGGGTGGCAAAAATCAGTCATTAGAAGCAGATAAAAATAATAGCAAAGAAAAAATTAGTAGACAAAAGCACTGAAGAGCTATTGTAATCATATGATAGTATTTAAAGGAAAACAGCTAGTAGATGGAAATATGAAGGTTGTATACAGCATCAAGATGAATGTCTAAGGGAGAAAATTATAATAGCTCAAGTGAGATATGTGCTGAATATGGGGTGTTTTAATTGAAATACAGTTGAGTTACTATATTGCATTACATTCAGGTGTACAGCAAAGTGATTCAGTTATATGTATCTTTTCAGAATCTTTTTTATTATAGATTATTACAAGATATTGGATATAATTCTCTGTGCTATAAAATACTGTGAAACAATACAGTATTATTCCCCTCACAAAGAATCAGGAAAATATAAAGTGTCCTGAAAGGAAGAGAAAAATGAATAAGGCCATCGGGAGGAATAAGGCCATATGCAAGATGAATTAGATGTTGGAATTATCAGAGGACTTTAAAGCTGCTGATAAAACTTTTTCAGTTAGATGAAAAAGTATGTTGGTAGTAAATAAAATACTAAAAACTCAGTGCAGAGAAACGGAAGATGTGAAAAAAAAAAGTGTCCAGTGGAAATTTTAGAAATCAAATATATTGTCTTAAATTAAAAATTCATAGGATGGCCTTAATGAGATAACAAAAGCGCTGAAGAGTCTTGTCAGTAAACTTGACAAGAAATCATTACAAGTTATGTAATTTGAAATAAAAGAAGAAAAATATAGAAAAAGTAAGCAGAGTTTAAAGTGCCAGTGGAATAATAGCAAAAGTTATATATGTGCTTAATTGGAGTATTAGAAAGATGAGAAAGTAAAGAGCAGAAAAAATAGTCAAATGTACAATGGCCAAAAACTTCCAAAATTTAATGGCAGACATATATTTACAACATCAAAAAACTTAGTGTATTCCAAACTAGGGTGAATGAAAAGAAGCCAATTTATACACATCATACTGACTCTCATTAAAATTAAAGGTTAAAAAAATTCTTAGAAGAATCCTGGGAAAAAACAAATATAGGAGGAAAAATGATTCAAATGACTGAAGACTTCTCATTTGAAACTATGTAAGTCAGAAGACAGACCAGCTTTCTCTTTTTGACAGAAAAAAAAAAAATCTGTCAACTCAGAAATGTTTAGCTTCCAAAATATTCATCAATAATGAAGGCAAAATAAAGACATTTTCAAATAATAGAAAATTAAACAAGTTGTCAATAGCAGATTGACCGTAGAAGAGATAATAAAAGATCTTTAGTCTGAGGAAAATGAAAAGAAGGAACTTTCGATCTTTATAGAAGAAGAAAATGCTTCAGGGGTGGCAAATCTATGTAAATATTAAGAAACATGTTCATTCTAATATTTTTTAAATTTCATAGAATTACTTAAAGTAAAATTTATATATTCTTTTGGGAGTTGTGACTGTGGCTCAGATCATGAATACATTAATGCCAAATTCAGACTTAAATTGAAGAAAGTGGGGAAAACCGCTAGACCATTGAGGTATGAACTAAATCAAATCCCTTATTACTATACAGTGGAAGTGAGAAATAGATTTAAGGGACTAGATGTGATAGACAGAGTGCCTGATGAATTATGGACAAAGGTTCGTACATTGTACAGGGGACAGGGATCAAGACCATCCTCGTGGAAAAGAAATGCAAAAATGCAAAATGGCTGTCTGAGGAGCCTTACAAATAGCTGTGAAAATAGAGAAGCAAAAAGCAAAGGAGAAAAGGAAATATATAAGCATCTGAATGCAGAGTTCCAAAGAATAGTAAGGGGAGATAAGAAAGCCTTCCTCAGCGATCAATGCAAAGAAATAGAGGAAAAGAACAGAATGGGAAAGACTAGAGATCTCTTCAAGAAAATTAGAGATACCAAGGGAATATTTCATGCAAAGATGGGCTCAATAAAGGACAGAAATGGTATGGACCTAACAGAAGCAGAAGATATTAAGAAGAGGTGGCAAGAATACACAGAAGAACTGTACAAAAAAGAGCTTCACAACCAAGATAATCATGATGGTGTGATCACTCACCTAGAACCGGACATCGTGGAATGTGAAGTCAAGTGGGCCTTAGGAAGCATCACTATGAACAAAGCTAGTGGAGGTGATGGAATTCCAGTTGAGCTATTTCAAATTGTGAAAGACGATGCTGTGAAAGTGCTACCCTCAATATGCCAGCAAATTTGGAACACTCAGCAGTGGCCACAGGACTGGAAAAGGTCAGTTTTCATTCCAATCCCAAAGAAAGGCAATGCCAAAGAATGCTCAAACTACCGCACAATTGCACTCATCTCACATGCTAGTAGAGTAATGCTCAAAATTCTCCAAGCCAGGCTTCAGCAATACCTGAATCATGAACTTCCAGATGTTCAAGCTGGTTTTAGGAAAGGCAGAGGAACCAGAGATGAAATTGCCAAAATGGGGTGGATCATGGACAAAGCAAAAGAGTTCCAGAAAAACATCTATTTCTGCTTTACTGACTATGCCAAAGCCTTTGACTTTGTGGATCACAATAAACTGTGGAAGATTCTGAAAGAGATGGGAATACCAGACCACCTGACCTGCCTCTTGAGAAATCTGTATGCAGGTCAGGAAGCAACAGTTAGATCTGGACAGGGAACAACAGACTGGTTCCAAATAGGAAAAGGAGTATGTCAAGGCTGTATATTGTCACCCTGCTTATTTAACTTATATGCAGAGTACATCATGAGAAACGCTGGACTGGAGGAAGCACAAGCTGGAATCAAGATTGCCGGGAGAAATATCAAGAACCTCAGATATGCAGATGACACCACCCTTATGGCAGAAAGTGAAGAAGAACTAAAGAGCCTCTTGATGAAAGTGAAAGAGGAGAGTGAAAAAGTTGGCTTAAAGCTCAACATTCAGAAAACGAAGATCATGGCATCCGGTCCCATCACTTCATGGGAAATAGATGGGGAAACAGTGGAAACAGTGTCAGACTTTATTTTTTTGGGCTCCAAAATCACTGCAGATGGGGATTGCAGCCATGAAATTAAAAGACACTTACTCCTTGGAAGGAAAGTTATGACCAACCTAGATAGCATGAAAAGCAGAGATATTTTTTTTTGCCAACAAAGCTCCGTCTAGTCAAGGCTATGGTTTTTCCAGTGTTCATGTATGGATGTGAGAGTTGGACTGTGAAGAAAGCTGAGTGCCGAAGAATTGATGCTTTTGAACTGTGGTGTTGGAGAAGACTCTTGAGAGTCCCTTGGATTGCAAGGAGATCCAACCAGTCCATTCTGAAGGAGATTAGCCCTGGGATTTCTTTGGAAGGAATGATGCTAAAGCTGAAACTCCAGTACTTTGGCCACCTCATGTGAAGAGTTGACTCATTGGAAAAGACTGATGCTGAGAGAGATTGGGGCAGGAGGAGAAGGGGATGACAGAGGATGAGATGGCTGGATGGCATCACAGACTCGATGGATGTGATTCTGAGTGAACTCCGGGAGTTGGTGATGGACAGGGAGGCGTGGTGTGCTGTGATTCATGGGGTCACAAAGAGTTGGACACGACTGAAAGACTGAACTGAACTGATCTGAACACATTAAACTTGTTATATTTGACAACCTTAGAACAAAAGTTTTCAAGTGGAGGGAATGAACAAATTCCCTACATTTTATTTGGGGTGATAAAATACTTATTGCAATTAAACTGTGAAAAGTTACAGTTGTATACTTTAATCCCTGGAGCCACTGGTAGATAGATACAAAGCAATATGGGTAAAAAAGAGGGATTGATAAATTAGAATGGAATTTGAAAAAATATTTTCAGTTCAGTTCAGATCAGTCGCTCAGTCGTGTCCGACTCTTTGCGACCCCATGAATCGCAGCATACCAGGCCTCCCTGGTGTTTATTTAAATCATCTCAAATAAGACACGAGAAGGATAACAGGGTACAAAGCATAGAGGAACAAACAGAACACTATTAGTAACATAGTTGACCAGTATCTGACTGTATCAAGAACTATATTAAATGTTAATAGAGTAAAATTATTACACTTTAAGGCAGAGATGGTCAAAATGGCTAAAAAAAACAGAATGAACTATCAAAGACAGTGACTTTTTTCAAGTAACCCTTATTTTACATAATAATAACCCCTAAGCACAAGGGTAAGTGAAGTGAAGTGAAGTGAAAGTTGCTTAGCCATGTTAGACTCTTTGTGACCACATGGACTATACAGTCCATGGAATTCTCCAGGCCAGAGTAGTGGAGTGGGTAGCCTTTCCCTTCTCCAGGGATCTTCCCAACCCAGGGGTGCACCAGAGTGATGCTGCTGGCAATGCTCCAAAGAAGCTGTGAAATGCTTCCTTTCAGTGAAAAAAGGAAAGTTCCCAATTTCATTTGCCTGTCTGTAGTCTTGTGGCTCAGATGGTAAAGAATCTGCTTGCAATGAAGGAGACCCGGGTTTAATCCTTGGGTCAGGAAGATCCCCTGGAGAAGAGAATGGATACCCACTCTAGTATTCTTGCCTGAAGAATCCCAGGGACAGAGGAGCCCAGTGGGCTATATAGTCCATGGGACTGCAAAATGGACACAACTGAACAACTAATTTTCATTTTTTCTCACTTTCATTCCTGTGTGTATATATTTATGTAGGTATGACCATTTGCCTGTATGTATTCCTACCAGGCCAGGGACGTCCCAAGTGCCTCAGTGGTAAAGAATCTGCCTGTCAATGAAGGAGACCAGGTATAAGACAGGAGTTTGATCCCTGGGTTGGTAAGGTACCCTGGAGGAGGAAATGGCAACCCACTCCAGCACTGTTGCTTGGAAAATCCCATGACTGCAGTCCATGGGGTCACAAAGAGTCGGACACAACTTAGAGACTGAGCAGACACACACAATTAATTATATAATTAGGTTTTTTCCTCCCCCGTCCCCACACAGTATATTATAAATCCACAATGGAAAGCCATCATTTCACTACCAATGGCAAAATGAGGGACTGGCACTTCTCAGTCCTTCACTATGCTTTCTGAATAAATAAACACTTTGTACCGGTGAATGGATTTTAACCATCTGATGTTACATACAACATGAGCTTTTTGAGGGCAGGGCACTGATTTGATTTTGGTCTATAGGTCTTAGTAAATGACATATAAACCTATTCAACAAAAGTTTAAGAATACAAATTGAAAATGGTAAAAATTGTGACAAAAGGATAGACATAGGAAATAGTGGCAGGGTTGACAATGGGGTGAAAAACCAATGGCTATCATGGATAATTCTCCTTTTGTGACTAAAACGCATAAGTCCAGAAACTAAGACTCACCAAACCAAACAGTGTTTTGAAGGGGATATATTATGGAGGTAAGGAAAGGGTGGTGAGGTATGACAAGGAAATAAATTGAGCAAAAGCAAAGAAATGGTTGAGTCAGAGTGGATGAAAGATAAACTACCTACTCCTCTAAATTTTTTCCTAGACATACAGTACTCACCTGAACACAGATGGTGAGAGGACAGATGAGAAGGGCTATCTGAACCACAATAGCAGAAAGGAATCATGCCTGTCAAGAATTACATCTACTTCTAACCCAGCCTTAGTCCTTTGAGGACCAATGCTCTTGAGGGACAACACTTGCCTAGGACATGTGCTTTCATAAGCGGCATCCTAGCTACACAGCAATCCCAAGCAGTGTTTTCATTTCCTCTTTTGTTCTTGGGTAGATATTAATACTAGTTTTATAGTGTGAACTAGAGTGTTGAGCCAATAGAGGGGCTCTTTTCAGTGTAGACATTAAGTAGGAAATAATCCTTTGGGCAAAAGGGGTTCAAAGCATCTATGTCATTGCCTACACTGCAGAGGATTAGTATACAGCAATGAAGGAGGGGATTTCGGATCTCATAGAGAGAAAGAGAAGCAAGTACCCATCAGTGGGCTTGCTTTCAAAATGATTTGCAGAATGCTAAACTTTCTATGGATGTCAATTGTTGAAGATTTAGAATTTTTTTTAAGTAAGTGCATGTGCTAAAACCAAAACTTACACATGAGGCCTTGAAACAAGAAGCAGTCATTATAACATAGACCAAGCGGCATAGAACAGAAGCTTGGTAGGACATGTACATGAAGACCCCAGTGGGGCCAGAACATGCTTGGCCATACTTGCTGAAGGTTATCAGGGCTCCCTTTATTGGAGTGCTGGAGACTAAGACCAGAATCTTGTGTAGTTCAATGTGATTCTTCCTATTCAAGAACAAGTTACTTCAGTATTTTTTCACAGGTAAAAATCTATAGTGAGTGTAAATGCCCAAGTGGTAGACTTAAATTGATAATACATTATTTATTCATAATTATATAGTAAAGATAACCAAAAATGCTATTGATACACTGATACAATTTTGAAAAATTCTGAAGAAGCCAGCCTCTAGACCATTAACTAGCTTTTTGGGAGTGGTATAAATTAGCCAAAATCGATATAAACACTTGAAATGCAACTATCACAAGTAAGGGTAATTTTAAGATACAAAACGATCTCGATGAAAGAAAATGAGATGTTGGGCTACTAAGGACAGATCTTTATAAAAATATCCAAAGGATACATTGCCTGATGGTACATTACCATATGCTCCCCTAGAGATTACAACCAGACTCTGTTCCTACAGATGGGAAAACCAGGTTAAGAAAAACCCAAAACTAAAAACCAAAAAAATAAGCAAAACAAACCAGAAACATCACATCGTCTGCACGTTATATGGATAAGGCTCATTACTACTCAGATGTGCTGTGTGTCCTGCAACCCTGATGTTTTCTAGCCTGGTAGGGTTTTTTTCTCCTCTTTGTTCAGAAGATTTGTCTTTCCTGTACAATATAAAGCAGAGCCGATCAGATGGCCAGTGCAGTTTCTTTGAAATGTAGCCAAGTGAAGGTTGAGGCATGTCCATGCCCTTGTCTGGTGGCTCTTTTAAATCTTCATGCTATACACTTTAAAGATTGAGGCTGACAAAATACCTCCAGGACTGAGGATACTTTGTACATAATATGTCAGATGTCTGGGAGGGGTCGCTGATTGTTTACCTTTGAATTGCTTTCCCTCTGAGGGACGTGTGAGTTAACATTACAGCATTCCATGGGTGGGGGGCGGTGGTGCCTATGCAGTCATCCTGTAGGGTAACCCTTCCCAGTGAGGGAACAGCATCTCTTTCACACAGCTAGTAAATCTGAAAGTTAAGTCTAGAAGGATCCTAGTATCATAACTTTAACAAATCATATACTTGGATTACTCCAGAACAAGTCAAAGCATACACAATGCTGGTATCACCAGCTCATTCTCCTGTCTTAAAAGGTGGTTTACACTACTGAAAAAGAATTAAATATCCAGATAATGTAAGTAGGATAGATGAAGACAGGAAAAAAAAAATTAATGAACAAATGTGTTGCATCATATCGAGGCCTGTGACAGAGTGAAAGAGTGAAGAAGAATAAAAATGTGGTTTACAAGGATTCTATATTCCTAAGACGACTAAAAAAATTTTCCCTAGAATTTTCCCTATATGACAGCTATCGATCTCACTGAAGTTCAGATTACAGTGTGTGTGTGCATGCTAAATTGCTTCAGTAATATCTGACTCTTTGCAGCCCTATGGACTGTAGCCTGCCAGACTCCTCTATCCATGGGATTCTCCAAGCAAGAATACTGGAGTGGGTTGCCACACCCTCCTCCAGCCTATCTTCCTGACCCAGGGTTCAAACCTGTGTCTCTTATGTCTCCTGCATTGGGAGGCAGGTTCTTTACCACTAACACCAACTGGGAACCCTTCATATTACAGTACTAGCCAACAACTAAGAGACTTTTTTCCACTCCCAGTGTGACTATTTAATACATATTCTGTATTTAATTGGATTTAACTTTCTGGGATTTTTATTTTAGGTCACGGAGACGAGCAATGTGAAAATCATCTTCCTTTGTTTGTTGTGTGCACAAACCAACTAAATCGATGTTTTCATATTAACTATTTGCATAATTAAGGTGATCGGCTTTATCTACCTTTATCTCATAATCAATACTTTCCCTATTATGTTCAAACACTGAATCTGTAATCCAAACCACACTGATTTCAACATGCTGGGAATATCTTCCTCTGCTAATGAAATTTCAAGTCATTTTAAGCACTTATAGAGTGAAGCATAGTATAAATACCTAAAAGTGTGAACATGAATATAATAATTAGAATATCTGGTCTCTGTTTGCTTCACATTATAGCTGAATCACATGAAAGTAAGACTTATTACCCAAGTTCATTGCTTATTATTTTCTTATCTCAATATAATCCTTTAGAAGGAATCCTGAATATTGCTTATTACATCTTACAATCACTGAGTTGTCACAATCTCTGCAAACCACCCCAATGGAGGGACTGGCAGGGATACACATAATGAAGGGACATTTTTTCTAATAGCTTCACCCTAAATTTACCCATCCTCTTTCTTTTCAAGAAAAGAAAGAAACTTCTCAAGTTTTACTTTTTCTCGCTTCGATGGAAAATGAAAAGTCTAATTAATGTCTGAATATCATTGGCACTCAACATAAGATGATATACTGGGTTGGCCCACAAAGGGTTTTCTGCAAGGCATCATGGAGAAATCCAAATTAACTTTTTGGTCAACCCAATACGTTACAGTCTTTGCAAGTCTAAGAGTAATTTCCACAGGAAAAGGCGAGATGCAGCTCCTTTTGCAGACTTCTGCACCCTGCCCTTTTGGCCGTCATAACACTTGCTGCACTCTTTGCTCTTAGCTGGTTTTACTTTCTTGTTTTCTCTACTAGACCGGAGCTCCTGGAAGCAAGATCCATGTTCTGTGTATGAATCCTTGTATTTCCGTGTCTATTGACCATATTAACAGTGCCTGCTAATACATATATATTGAATGATTATTTAAGTTCTTAAAGAAGATGGTCAATGAATAAGAGAAAACAAAGTACTGACTTGTGTAGAGTAAAAAAAAAAAATTGCTTAAGGCAATTAACAGAAATACTTTACAGACAGATATCTGGCATTGTTGGAGGGCATCCATTAAGTTACCTGAAATACGACATTATAAATATGTCTAAAATTACATTTTTAAACATATACTCATTCTTGCTTTAAATTCCAATTTGTGAAATGTTAAATTTCTACAAACTTTGCATAGACTTAATGAGATGAAGCCAACTAAGAGCCAGAGGGTTTGAAAATGCTCAGTGAAAGGAAAAAAATTTTTCCCAGGGTAATCACAGTGCACCCGAAGAAATTGACTATATATCAGAAGATAGAGGGGATTCAGGATGAGGATACCTATGATTTGTGTTAGGAAAACAGGATGTATAACAGCTGAGTAGTAGACTTGCTGTTTGACTTACTAGATATGTATTACTGGAATTATTTTATAATAGCTTGAATTTCTCTTCATCATGCTAATTTTAGCCCAAGATCCTGAAATTTCACTCTTGAAGGAAAACATTCAGAAGAATTACCTTAAATAATCAACATGTTAATTGATTATTAACATGGTCCAGTGATGAAGGCTTTGCCTTCTATTGATGGGAGTGCGGTTCCATTCCTGATCAAGAAGCTAAGATCTCATATGCTTTGCAGTCAGAAAAATCAAAACATAAAGGGAAGCAATATTGTAACAAATTCAATAAAAACTTTAGAAATGGTCTACATAAAAAAAAAGTCTTTTAAAAAATGCTTTAATGTTCTAAAATTTTGCTTTAGCCCTTCAGGGACCCAATGCTGAGGGCTTAAAATTTTTTATTGCAAAAGCAACATGCTCATGTAAATAATTCTCTAACCCTTCACTTAAATTTCTTTCTTTCTTTTTTTACCAAGATGGAAACAAGGATTTTATATTTATTTATTTATTTTTGCCCTTCACTTATTTTCTTATAAGACCCATGCTATCCAACACATTCCTCTTTTTCTCTGTGTGTATATTCATCGTTCAGTCACGTCAGACTCTTTGTGACCTCATGGACTATAGCCCACCAGACTTGTCTGTCCGTGGGATTATCCAGGAAAGAATACTGGAGTGGGTAGCCATTGCATTCTCCAGGGAATCTTTCCATTCCAGGGATCAAACCCAGGTCTTCTCCATTGCAGGCAGATCTTTAACCATCTGAGCCACCAGCAAAGCCTCCTCTTTATCTTTGTGATTTCAGAATTACTGGCTCACAGCATGTTCCCTTGATCATGCATTTTCTCTTCTCTGATCTATGATGACCGCTCTTTATCCTTTGCTCTGAATGGGCTTGCTGTGCCTGGGAGAGCAGAGACTCTCTCCTGGTACAAGAAGCCCTTTCTTGGATGTTTCAAAACCTTTGATATGACAAACAGATTCCTGTAACATATAACTGCACAAGACTTTTTTTTCCCCATATGTCTGTTTTCTTTCCAATTCAGACACTTGTTATCTAAATAATGACACAGTACCTTGATTATGGGTGCGTATACATGGATACGGTGTCAAGAGTCTGGATTTTTGCTTTCAAATAAATAGCTCATGACATTGAAAAAAGAACAATACACAAACAAATTTTTTTAAATGTTTCATTTCTTTAGGGATAATAATAGCCTGGGCTTCCCTAGTGGCTCAAAGGGTAAAGAATCTGCCTTAATGAAGACAATCACAAGAGCAAAAAACAAGTGGTTATATTACACAATAGTCATTTAAATAAGATCCTAATTTGCTGTTTATGTTTATTATCGATGTTAATATTATTGATATTTTTACCACACTGATAATTTAGTGTAGAGATATCATTTGGAAGTAACAAAAGTATATATGAAATGTTATTTTCTTGCGAATGGATACCTTGGTACTAAATTTGTGTGCCTAGTTGAGAGTCAGATTCCTGTCACTATAATCAGCGATCTTTCAAAAGTAATAATATAAATGTGCCATTCATAAAAACCAAAGCCAAATACAAAACTTTTAGATATAAAGCAGATAAGTTCAGTCATGAATATTTGCATTACAAAAGGATGAAACTTCACACACACACAAGATATGCTCCTGAGTTGCCTTAAAAACCCTTCCCAGCATTTTAAAAACAGGATTGGATTTATTTTAAAACCGATTAACTTTTCAGGAACACGTCTTTCTGTAAAATGAGGCAAATCTGTATATTTCCACACTTTATAATTTACCAAGCCACTGACTTGTACGCCATTGGCCTATTTGGATTTAAGGGGAATAGTCATAAATGCTACTGCAGATATGTTTCAGAGGTTTGAAAGAACGCATTTCTGTAAGGCGGAGTTCAAGAAATGCAAAAGTCACCAGATCTATAAAGAGAACTTCAAAACCATGTCAAGACTTCATGAAATTCCATCAAATAAGACATGAAAGTACATTACCTAGAAAAATATTATTTCTTGGTTAGTTGTGTATGACAGTGCAAGAGATCAGCGAACAGCAAAGGTATTTTTCCCCTTTCTGACAGATAGGGAGACAGTAAAGAAAAATGAAAGGAGGTTGCCTGAAGCAGCACCCAAAGCAATAACTTTTATGTCTCCCTTCGTGTCATCCTGGAAGCTGGATTAACTTATCTCCTTAAACACACTGCTGAATAAAAAAGAAAAAACTGCAGCAATTAAGAAATAGTACTGGCTGACTATTAGGAGAATGAGACCAAATTTCATTGATTATTATCTTAGGTAACTTATTCCTTTGGAGAAGGGAAGGGTGGGGAAGGGGCAGGGAATGCTAATGGGAGGGGGAAATAGAACAGTCCATGATATTCAAGTGCTATGTCCAGAGCCTCATAAAAATTGAAATGGAAAAAAAAAATCTTAGAACAGAAAGGAAGTATATTGGATAAAGACTAGCAGTTGTGCCATTTGGTCAAATAAATGGCAAATTTAGAGCTGGAGAAGCCTCTGATTTATGGCCTATAAATCTTTCTACAAAATATTTCATATCCATTTAATTCTCCCCATCTCTACTACCAGCACTGGGTTTAAGCCTCTGTCATCCGTCACATGGATTATTTAGAGCATGGTCTCCCCGGAGCCACATTTGTCTCTTCCTACTTTCCTCATAGCGATTACATCACTTCCCAATTTCCAACTTTTGGACAAATTCCTGCTGTACTGACAATATAACCCTAAACAACAACTTGGCCCGGGAGGCCCTGTAAGCCTGGTTTGTATCTGCTTCTCTATATCACTCCCTTACCACTGGGCACTACAGCTTTGTACTAAAGAAGATCAAAATTCCCCTCACGTTCCTTTCATCGGTATGAATACTTAAGTTACAAGTGACAGAAAGCTTTGCTCAAAATGGCTGAAAACAAGTAACAGGGCTAATGAAAAGTGTTTTAAAAAAAGGAATTTCCATGTTCATTGCAGCACTGTTTACAATAACCAGGATACGAAAGCAGCCTAAATGTCCATTGACAGAAGAATGGATAAAGAAGGTGTGGCACATACGTACAAGGAAATATATATTCAGTCCAGTTCAGTGCAGTTCAGTAGCTCAGTCCTGTCTGACTCTCTGCGACCCCATGAATCGCAGCACGCCAGGCCTCCCTGTCCATCACCAACTCCCGGAGTTCACTCAGACTTGCGTCCATCGAGTCCGTGATGCCATCCAGCCATCTCATCCTCTGTCGTCCCCTTCTCCTCCTGCCCCCAACCTGTCCAGCATCAGAGTCTTTTCCAATGAGTCAACTCTTCGCATGAGGTGGCCAAAGTACTGGAGTTTCAGCTTTAGCATCATTCCTTTCAAAGAAATCCCAGGGCTGATCTCCTTCAGAATGGACTGGTTGGATCTCCTTGCAGTCCGAGGGACTCTCAAGAGTCTTCTCCAAGACCACGGTTCAAAAGCATCAATTCCTTGGCACTCAGCCTTCTCAGCCATAAAAAAAGAACAAAATAAAGCCATTTGCAGCAACATGCATGGGCCTAGAGACTGTCATATTGAATGAAGTAAGTTAGACACAGAAAGACAAAGATCATATATTATTTATATGTGGAATCTAAAAAAGGGGTACAAATGAACGTATTTACAAAACAGAGTCACAGATGTAGAAAAAACAAACTTACAGTTACGAGGGGCTAAGAGCGAGAGGGATAAACTGGGAGACTGAGACAGACATATACACGCTACAATTTATAAAATAGATAACTAATAAGGACCTACTGTATAGCACAGGGAACTCTCCTCAATACTCTGTAATGGCCTATATGGGAAAAGAAGCTGAAAAGAGACTGAATATATGTGTATGTATAACTGATTCACTTTGCTATACATCCAAAACTAACACAACATTGTAAATCAACTACTCCAATAAAAAAATTTTTTAAAGGAATTTATGTTTCTCAAATGACAGAAAGTACCCATATAGTCTTTAGGAGGGCTGCTGCCTGTTTGAATGTTTGTGGTCCCTCCCCTCTCCTGAGTTATATGTAGAAATTCCCAATGTGTTAGAATTCGGAGATGGAAACTTTGGGAGGTGATTAAATTTGTGTGATTATGACAATATTGCTTATCAGTTGTAGCAAATATACTGTTGTGATGGATAATGTCAATAATTGGGGACATTTCGTTTGTGTGTGAGCAGGGGCTTAAGGGAAGTCTCTATACCAGTCTCTCAATTTGGTTTTAGACTAAAAGTGCTTGAAAAGTATTTTTTTTTTTTTAATCAACAAACTTATGGCTATTATGAGGAAACTTATTTTTCATTTTGTATGAAATTCAATAGGTAAAGAAATCAGTTTTTCAGGTCTGCAACTATTCCACAAAATGCAGAGTATCTCTGTGAACACAAGTTTATAGAAACTTAGGTTCTATCAACTGCCTTTTGTTATGAAGGATCTGTTTTTATTTTTGTTATTGCTTTCCCCAGCAATGAAGACCTAAAGAAAAGTATATACATTTAGCTAAATAAGACAAATAGAAATGATTCAAGCTCCTCCATCCATGGGATTCTCCATGCAAGAATGCTGGAGTGGGTTGCCAGTCCCTTCGCCAAAGGATCTTCTTCTCTACCCAGGGATCAAACCCAAGTCTCCTGTGTCTCCTGCATTAGCAGGCAGATTCTTTACCACTGAGCCACCTGGGAAGCCCTATTTCCCAGGACATTAGGAGATAAACTAGGAGATAAAATGACCCCAGTTGACAACTGATGAGTCATTATTCTCAGTTATTAAAAATTAAAAAAAAAAGTCTCATTAATATCAGTACAAGTGCTTCCCTCTGAGTGGCAGTACCACTGGCCTTAACCACGGCTTTGACTGCTTGATTAACATGTGAGAGCAGCAGGCAAACTTTGCAAGTCACTGATCCAGGTGAGATGGTTGCTGAAAGGCAATATTTCCATTCATTTATTTGCTCTGAGTCAGTTCTTAATTGATCTTACTAAAATCTTTTATTGAGAGTCTTAATCAGAATTAGCCCTCATGCTTCTAGGCCTTCAGGAATAACAGTGGCCAGTATGCTAGTATTGCATATACCCTTTTATAGGGTTTATCTCATAATGAAGACTATGCAGGCTTTGAATAGGAGATATGTATGCATACACTTAGAAGAATTACAGAAATTTCATCTTATTCAATTAAAGCGAAAAAAAGAAAGTATAAGATAATATGCGTAACTGTATATGTGGTTTTGGATTTGTTATTTCTGAAATAACACATAAGAAATGGTTAAAACTGGTTATTTTAAGGGCATATTTATCTGAGGATGAGGTGAAATAAATGGGGGCATTTACATTTCACCCCACAATTTCTACACTATTTGAAGTCTTAAAACTGTAACCATGAATATTTTTACAATAAAAATGATAATGTTAGATTAATAAGTGCTCCCTACAGTGAATTCATTTAAAGATGAATTTAAAAATTCCAAAGTGAATTCCTAATGAAAAATGAAAGAAAAATATCTCTACATGCTCCACGCTGCTTCAAATCTTCATTAGGGAGTGGCTGACCACCCTGAGACACTCACTGCTTGATGCTTTAGGCCAATGCCAGTCACCCCATCCTCCATGCATTCTCATGGGGGGGGTGTGTGTGTGTGTTACTCACTCAGTCATGTTCGAGACTCTTTGAGTCTCTATGGATTAGCTTGCCAGGCTCCTCTGTCCATGGAACATTCCAGACAAGAATATTGCTGTGGGTTGCCATTCCCTTTTCCATGGAATCTTCCAACCCAGGATTGAACCTGTGTTTCCCACATTGCAGGCAGATTCTTTACCATCTGAGCCACCAGGGAAGCCCCATTGTTATGATATGACTACTCATCCTCACATTTCTTCATAGGGTATTAACTAGAACACGTCTCCCCTGCCATGAATCTTCCTTTTGGCCTTGTGGAACTCATGATCCATCATCAATAAACCACTTTAACCTATTTATTTTATAGATATTCCCTTTTTCGTGTTGCTTTAACTGACACATGGCTGTGCATTGAAGATGCTCCATTCACTACTTTCCTCTTAAGTAAGGTTGGATTTTTGTCCCTCAAGGTTCCCTGTGCATGCGTGTCCTGGCTCCTTCACATTACTGCTTCCAAGCTCTTTTTCTTTCTTCTTCCTTCAAAACTTCTTTGAAGTATGTTACTATGGACCTCTTCTAGGTCATTCTCATTCATTGATTAGTTTCATTAGCATCCAGCTCACTGATTCCCTCAGCATTGCTGCCGCTAGGACTATAATTGGTGACTTGCATGTTCACAGTCTCTGACCCACCCATCTCTCTGACTTCTTTAATTAGTGACCTTTAAGCTCCAATGATCTGAGCCACCCACTCAAGTTGCCCTTCCCTTTTCCGAATGACACTAAAAACTGGAGCAAATCCAAAATCTCTAAGTCAAATATCCTATCCTTTGGCTTCATTACTACTCATTCTATCTCCGTTTCTCCAATCTTTCTCAAGCAGGGTTGAAACCTCGTTGATACTCAATCTACGGACTGTAGCATGTTCTCATTGTGTCACTCTCCTCACATCTTCATTCCCCAATTTACCAGCTTAAATTCAGCGATTCAGCATGTAACATCTCTTTGCAAATAACCTTGATTTCCTTTCAACACTCTCCTCTCATCTAATCTGGAAAAGATCCAAGCCTAAGTGTTTATATGCTAAATCTAACTATCTCTATTCTCATTACTGTATCAGAGAAGCTAAATACTGCAAGACCCGAAACAAGTATCTGTACCGATCGCTGTCACTGAGCAAGTTACTGCACTGTCTGGAGATCTGATTGCATTTAACTCTCTTCATTTGCTTTCATGTTTTCAATCTAGGGTGACTATTGCACCCTTCTCTATTTAACTCTCCCATGCCTGGTTCACTGTCTGGTGCTAACTTCATTGCATACTTCACAGAAGAAAATAGAAGCACTTTATCTTCCCACTATTGATTCTATCATCATTTTGCATCAGATGGAATCCACACACTCTACATCCTTATTAAAATGAAAGAAAAGTCCTCTCTCTTTTTAAAACCTTGACTTCCACCTTGTCTTCCTAAGAAACTTGTTCCTATAATGGAACACTTACTTTCTCTCTGGCACTATCAATTCTCTTTCTGAACTGTCTCATTCAGTTTGACATACAGGCCTTCCCTGGTGGTTCAGTGGTTAAGACTCTTCACTTCCAATGCAGGGGGTGTGGGTTTGATCCCTGGTTGGGGCACTGAGATCCCACATGCTGCAGAGCATGGCCAAAATTTAAAAAAAATAAAAAAGAAAAGCTGACATGCAAACATGTTTTAATATTTTGAATCTTAAAACACAAAATAAAAATCTTCCTTGACCCACTAACTCCTCTGTTTAATATCCATTCTTTCTATAACTCTTCATAACGGGATTCCTCCAAACAGTTGTCTACATTTATCAGCTTACTTTTTCTCCCCTTCCATTTTTTTTTTCTTCAATCAACAACAACCTAATGTTTTTTCTCATTACTTTTCTGATCTTATGGTGGTCACCAAAGACCAGTAGTGGCACCATCTAGAGATAACACGTGAGGTTTTCTTGTTGTGGTGGTTGCTTTGGTTTGTTTAATACTGAAAACCCTAGAATTTCCCTTATTCCTGGATTTCTTGGGTTCTAAATACTTAAAACACTCTCCATTCCATGGACTACTCAGAAAATCTCTGAATTAAACACTTCTCCTGGCTGTCGCTTGCAACCAATGAACTTGATCATAATCATATGCTAATTTCTACATAAGTGCGTCATATTTTGTATTCTCCGGTCTATTCCTTAAATCCTTAAACCCATCTACTCCCAAACCGATTTTATCTAATTTATATTATTAAAAATTTTTGTTTGCTGGAGAGAAAATGCCCAAATAAAATCTATATTCCCAGAAATTGCATTCCAGTGAAAGTAAACAAAAATGCTGGAGAGAAAATGCTTCTTTTTAAAACATTTCCTCCCCAAATTATTTTTATTCTTTTTGCCTAATTTTCCAGATGAATTTCAAATTTCAAGTTCCAAAAAATAATATTGGACATCATTGGCAGTTTGATTAGAATTTCAAGTAATTTCAAATAATCTATACATTACTTTGGGAAGAATTGACATATTTACGTAAGTCTTATCACGTAAGCATCACCTGTTTGTTTTCCCAGAGATTCAGATATTTTTTCATACCCTTTATTAAAGTGTTTTTTCCTTAGAGTTGTGTTTCCTTCAGCATTTGCTATGTTTAGTTCTTGTAGTTCTTTAGTTCTCTTGTTGCTATTATAAATGGGATATTTCCCACAACTTAGCATATAGTGGGGACTGTTTTAAGAAGTAGAGAGAAGTTGGTTGAGTCTTTGAAGACTCTTGGGTTAAAGAGAAGGTAAGCATGGGAAAAGTTACTTGAGACTTCCCCAGCAGTCCAGGGTTTAAGACTCTGCATTGCTAGTGCAGGGGGCATGTTTTTGATCTTTGATTGTGAAACTAAGATTCCACATGCCAGTTGGCATGACCATAAAGAAATAATTTTAAAAATTTTTGAAAGAAAAGGATATGTAGCCTGGGCATGAGAAAGACACTGAAAGCAGACTGGTAGAAGGATCTAGTAAAGCTCTTTGTCAATATCAGGTGTGCCATGTAATTTGTACTCAATTCTCATTGCCCTGAAAGTGACTTTTTAGGGCCGATTTCTATATATGAATATTTTCGTATATTAAATGTTGAAGTCCATAATGAAAATTCAGTCGACAGATTGTACTGTAGTTCTTGAATATATTGCAAGCCTGTTGCTATAATTTTGCTGATTTACTACTTACAGTATGACTGAAGTTGTTATCTTTGAGTAATGAAGTGTTATGTGATTTGGGTGTTTTTAGAAATGGACTTTTTCCCTCCCAGTTAGATCATTTGGAGCATTCTAGCTACTGGCTGCCAAAACAGTGAGACTATAGTCATAGAACTTAGCACCACAGGCTTCCATCCATAGCCATGTTTCCAGATAAACCTTTTCTCTCAGATATTGGCTTTTGTCTTGGTGCAAAAGACTTAAAAAAGATTTGTTTTCCTTTCCATACTAATCTCAGAGGATATCTTGAGTATGTTTTACTGAGAAGTTTCTCACCTGTCTTTTTCCCACCTGATTCTGAGGTTTTCCCCACAATGTTCAAGGCAACTCTCTCTCTGTGGTAACCACTGTCTAGGCTATAAAGACTTCAGATATAGAGATGATATTTAATGCCATTTGATAGCCCTAGTGTCCAATACAGTATCTGATACTCAAAAGACACATAAGGAATACATAAATATATATGTATATATATTTGAATATATATACATATGGATGTATATTTTAAAGTATAGCTTCTCAGTGAGCTAAATGCTTTTCCAGGTATTTGACAAACATGTGTTGGTCACTTACCACGGGTCAGGTATTATATTAGGTGCTTTAGATAAGAGCAGTGAACAAGACAAATAAAATTCTGTCTTCCCAGAAATTGCATTCCAGTGAAAGAAAACAATAAAATCCTGAACAACTATATAAGTAAGATAATTTCAGAATGAGGTAATAGATCAGGGATGAGGGCCAAGTTCAAATCCCCAGGTAACATGCAGAAGATAAAGGAGGAAGGGAAGTGAGGGCTGCCATTGAGACAGGTGCTGATCCAACCAGCTGAGGTGACATGGGAAGACTAGGGGAGAGGATTTCAGGAGAGAAAAGTCAAATACATCACGCGCTGCTGAGAACGATCAAGTGAGCAAAGGGTGAAAATGATCATTGACTTGGGCAAAATGTAGGCCGTTGGCTCTATTCATTTTCTTTTGTCATGGAGTGTCAGCTCTTAGGTTTCGAATTCCAGACAAACTCAGACTGACTTGAACTGGTGATTTGACCAGCCATTTGACTCAGCAGATGGAATTATTGGGTTGGCCATAAAATTCATTCAGGTTTTTCTGTAAGAGGTTATGGAAAAACCTGAAAGAGCTTTTTGGCCAACCCAATGTATTAATATCATTGACGGCCCCATGTGAAAGCAAAGATTCACAAAGAAGGTGGCACTATTGTTAATAGAAGATGGTTGGATATGATGCTAACCAGAAAAAAAAGAGCAGCTCTCTGACACAATGATAAAGACAGTATTTAAATTTGTGATGAAAAGATGAACAATAACTTTGTTGGGAAAATTGGAGGTTTTAGTAAAATAAAAATATTAAGCTATACCTTATAGCATGCACAAAAATACACTCAATATCTAGCAGTAAAACAAAAACAGCAACAATGACAAAAAACAAACTGGAAGCTTGGAAAAAATGCATTAGAGAATATTTTTATGATCTCAAGATAGAAAAAGTATAGACACACACACACACACTCTAAAGGCAACAACTGATGGTGACAGATCTGTATCCATATCTACCTGCAATCAGTTACTCGGTGATCTCATCCCATTCTACAGATTCAAATATCAGGACTCTCACATTAATTTCATTAGCTTTGCCGCCCTGCCTGTCCCTCCTACTCAAGTGCATGAATTTGATTCTGTGTAACAAAGACATCGTTAAATCCTCCCTCTCTGCCCAGTCAGGCTATATGTAATTCTGTTCACTGGGCTTTTTTTTGGTGAAATCCATGGAGCTTGTTGTTTTTCTTTTTCTTTGTTGCATTCTCTCCAAATTGGTGATTCTCCTTTGTTCACTGATCATCTTTTCCGTGCTCTAAGTAAAATGTTTAGAAGAAATCAAGATAAAGAATTTTTTTTTAAATAAAGGGCAAGTATTAGAATAACTTTTAACAGCTGGAATATTTATTTCCATCTCATCTGTTTGGACTCTGATCCATCCTCTACTTGCTGCCCTTCCTATAATGTCAGAATCCTTTTTATACAGGAGCTGGTGTATAATAAAGGAAAGAGAATTATATGCCTGCTCAATATAACCATGCTTGACATAGAGAATGGACTTCTGCTTGCCAGGTTGGGTGTGGGGCAGGCTTGACAGGGAGTTGAGGATTAGCAAATGCAAACTATTATATATAGCATGTGTAAACAACAAGCTCTTATTGTGTAGCACAGAGAAATATATTCAATATCCTGTGATAAACTATAATGATGAAAAATCTATGTACAACTTAGTCAGTATGCTGTGTAGCAGAAATTCACCCAGCACTATAAATCCATGGTACTTTAATAAAATTTAAAATATATATAGACAATACTATATTAACACTAGATAATACTGTATTGGCATACTAATCCAT
Source organism: Budorcas taxicolor (assembly GCF_023091745.1). Taxonomy (NCBI): domain Eukaryota; kingdom Metazoa; phylum Chordata; class Mammalia; order Artiodactyla; family Bovidae; genus Budorcas; species Budorcas taxicolor. The sequence continues at coordinate 61,792,955 of NC_068923.1, read as the reverse complement.
TCCTCTTTTTGCCCTATATATATATATTTATAGCAGCTCACTCATACTTTCATTTCATTCAGTAAATCTTTAGTCATATGTTCCTCAGGAGTAGTGAGGAAGTCTGAGAATGAAGTGAGATATAGCTATTTTATCCCTTCTTGCAACAGCAAAGTGCATTAGGTTCTTTGCAAGATATTGACACCACTTTGTTATATTTACATAAAGGATGGGGAACGCAGACTAGAACACCGAAGTTTTAGAGATAAATGGAATCTTCAAGATTAGATAACCCAAAAAAAAAAAAAAAAGATTAGATAACCCAATATTTTTCTACAGGTGATTAAAGTAAGTCTTAAAAAGATTATTTCTTTATATCATACAGACATGTAATGACGAAGCTGGCCCCTAACCTGTGCTTCCTGATTTTATATCAGTTTTATACTAGATATTCTCTCTAATCACAGTTATGAAGCTGATTTAAAATAGTGTCAAAAGAAAATCTGGATGCTTTGAAATGGAACTTTTACATCTTGGATGTAGGGGGAAGAAGCAAGATTGTTTCAATGCTTAGTAAAATAATCTATGGTTTATGGAAGAACTCAGCTAGAACTAAAACTTAAACCCACTTACTAGACTCAAAGCACCACATTAATGTGACTATGAATTTAATAGTGAAATATATTTGAATTAAAGTAATTTTCTGTTAGCCTGCCTATCTTGTAAGGAGTATTTCAGATTTTTGATTCAATCGTCTCTTTAACTTGGATTGCCTAGAGCTAGTAAAAAACTGGTTTAATTTCTTTTTCTAAAGGTCATGTAAACATGTATGCTTAGTGAATTAGATGCAAATTAAATTCCCTGAGCTTCATGCTTCCTAGTTAAGTTCCTTTCCTATTCTTCACGTGTAAGCTCACATCTGACAGCAGAATATTGACTTTTGAGCTATGGTAAAAATCACAATAAAACAAAAACATTTGACATCTGCTCCATAAAGCAGACTTATAGGGGATTGAGTGAACAAAAGTGTTCTTTATTAAAACATTTTTCAGTACTATTATTTTATCTTTCTTTATGAGGCATTTGCATGACTTTCCCTTGTTCTGTTTTGTTTGTAGAAGAACAGATCTAATTCACCACTAGATATTGAATTAAATAAGGCAGGTTTAGATACAATCCAGGGATTAAAAATTATGATGCAGGTGAATATTTAATAAAATGCACAAGATATTATGTTGTATAAGAGCAAAGAAAGGCTTACAAAACATTATTGCACATGATGAGTCTATTTTGTTAATGGATATAGAATAAATAGAGGTCAAATATGATAATGGTTATCTTGGGGTGATAGGAGGCCAAAGATTTTACTTTTTTCTTCATTCATTTTCCTTTTTTCTAAATTTACTGCAGTGAATATGTGTTACTCTTTGGTCATAAAAAAGAGATTATTAAAAAATAAAGTTTGTCCATCCAAAATAGTATTAGAAATCTGTAATAATATCTCAGCCTTATAAAACTAATCTTGTTTTATTTGAAAGCAGAATAACACTATATATATATATTTTTAACATTGTGACAATTCTGAAACCAGAATACTATTTTCTGAGCTACATTCTAATTGGTACAGTAATTGTTCATTCTATTTTGAGCAAAATTTGCATAATAAAATGAAATGATCTTGATTAGTTTCTGATAAAAGGAAAGTAATCTTCCTTTTAAAATTTTAAGCTCTAAGGATTTTTAAAAGATTCAAACACTAGAATAATGCAAAGAAAATATTTTAAAAGCATTTGAAATATCATTGCTCTTTTAAAATCCACAGTTTTAAACTGCTCTGTCATGAACAACTTTATCCATATGACATTTTCTCCCTTTTCAATTGTTTTCTTGGGATAAATTCCAGAAATACTTGGTTAAGGAATATGAACATATTTATGGCGTTTGAGATGTAAAGTAACATTTTTTTCCTGAAAAAGTTGTTCAATTTAAACTGCCAATAGCAAAGAATCCATACATTCTGCTTTGCAAACATCCATGTTCACATCAGGTTAAAATGTTATTTAAAAATTTTACTTATTTAATAATATAAAAAGGTAGCTTGTTATTTTTTTCAATTTATATTCTTTTAATAGACAGTGAGATTGAGCATTTCCCCATATGTTTGTTTACTAATTATCAACTGTCTCTTCATCTTTTTTTTTTTCACTGTATTAGTGTCTTGATGTTTTCTTATGAATTTTTATAGGCTCTTAAAGATGAATTAACCCTGTCCTACAAATATTTTCTTGGTGAATTTCAATTACATATATATTTATGTATATTTTTATAATATAAAATTTTAAATTTTTTATAATTGAATATGCTAATACCACCCTTTATTTTTCCTGTTCTTTTAGATTCTAAAGCATCTTTATGCTTCTACGTAATCATTAAACATGTTTCTTAGATTAACCAGTATAAACACAGATATGGTGTGATCTTATCTTATATCAGTCTTGAAACTGGATTAATGATTCCATTTTACCCCTCAAAATATAGATTCAAGTGTATTACGTGCTCAAGAGAAATACAGATTTTGCTGATGATTTCTTGGGAAGAAAAAGAAGAGATATTAAAGCATACATACATTTTTCATTTGGTAAAACTTAGTATGTCTATACACATTCCTAACTTCCCCTGAATTCCCTTTGTGTATGTCAAGAAACTTTTCTTTCTTCTCTCCTTTTTATATTTCAGTATCTAAAACCTTTCTATTTTCTGAAACAATTCAATGCTTGCTTCAGTTGTGCATACCTACTCTGAACCGGGACAAAGAAAACTCTTAATTTAACTGAACTTGATTCCCTGAAATCAGCAAGTAACTGTTATTGCTCAGTCTTACTCTTACAGTTTCAGCTCGTGCAGCTATCAACAAAAGTGGTCATTTCTTAGAGGCAAATTCAAATGTTAAGAAAAATACACTTTTTCCTGACTTTTACACTGATATTTTCATTATAGTATTATTTAATATGAACATTCAATCCTTTGTCTCAACTGTAATTTACTCTGTGAAATTAACATGGAGTGAAATTAATTATCTTTCAAAATGCTAACTAGTTTAAAAACATTCACTTAATACATATTAATTGGTTAATTAATTCACACTTATTGACTAGCTGGGCAAGGCCCTAGAGGTCTTACTTTTAGAAAACTCACAGAGAAGAAAAGACATAGAAATATTAATAACTTGATATAATAAAATATGACCAGTTTTCTAATAGTATATGTTATAGGAAACACTGAGGTTATTTACTAGGTAACAGATAACACTGAGGCTATTTAAGCAAGATAATGGGAAGATTTTATATGGAGACAAACTGAAGGGCAAGTAAAAACAGGGCAAGAAGAGAAAGTGTGGACTTCAAGCAAGAGGGAAAAGTATATGAAACTGTGAATGAAACAGTACAAAAAATGCTCATTACACCCCCTGTTCCTTCAAGAAAGCAAAAACCCCTGCATGCATCAAGAAGAAAGCTAGCTAGAAGTATCTTCTTTACTAGGACTTGACCCTCCTGAAACGTAGGCAAAGGTAATACTCTGCTGTATTAATGTTTGGTTAATAAAATAACACTACAATTTGACAAGATTATGATGGTGATGATGGGGGCTTGAAGGTAGTGTTGCTCTTCACTCAAAGCAAAACCAACAAAGCAGAATCATTGGTAAGCAATTTCTAAGAGAACAACTAGCTTTGGACAAATCAATATAATTAAAAATTCTTTGATAGCAAGTATAAGGAGTAAAATTTTTAATGGCTTCATAGGCTATTAATATCTTATTTTCAATTAAAAAATATAAATAACTAAAACATCACTAGGAATCAAATGTCAAAGAATATAATATAACATGTTTTTCTAAATAACATAATGTGAATCAATTGGAGACATAAAGATAATGGAATATTCTATGCTCAGAATAGAAAGAAGCTGACAAAAATACTTTGTGTTTAGAAATATTCACAGAGGCTCATGGGGTATTTTTTAGAACACATTTTTTTCCTAGCAGGTACACAGAGCCTAAATTTTATCTGGACATATATATAACAAGTAATAAATTATTTTTTGTTTGCAGAAGTACATATTTAGAGATCTGCATTTGTGATTACTGGTGAATTTAAGAAAGTAACTGTATAGAATTTGAAAGTCATACCATTTGCAAAATTGTTCAGGCCTATTCATAAAGACTTATTTCCCTGGACTATCTTTAAAAACATATGTGTATGACTGTGTCTTTTCTCATACTTCACTTTTCTTATATATTGTGACATAGAAAGGCAATAAAAGAACCAAAGCAAATGGTCCATCTACAAGGAGAAAAAAGTGTACAATGAAAAATAATTTCCATTCGTTTTGTTCTTCCTTACAACAAGCAATTATTTTTTCATGTTACTTTTAGTAAATATTTCTTTTTCTCCCCTCTTTTTCATTTATACTCAAAGTGATTGAGGAAAGGTACAGTGCCAACAGAATAAAAATATAGATAGTTTATGAAAAGTAAAAATGATTTGTTCGATGAGATTGAAAATATGGAAAATGGCCATCGTATTGTCTACCAATTCATTAGGCAGAGTTGTTTGTTTTAGGCAGAGGAAAAAAATAGCTCAAGCAGAGACTTATCAGAAAGATCTGAAATACAATTTTCACACTTGTCTTGAAGTGCAGTACGCTTTATGTAACCCAATACAAAGCAATTTGTACATTTATAAATCCATAGAAAGCACAGCAGGTCCAGAAAACACCGGTTACTGGTGGTGTCTAGACATGGAGAAACTATGACCTCAGTTAGAGCAACCCAATATTTACTTTTCCTTTCCTAAGAGCAAGTGTACCTCATGATCTCAGTGTGCAGGGCAGCTGGGAGAGGGGCAAAAAACAAATTCTGCACTGGGCGGCAATCTTCAAACGCAGCCAGGGCCTAGACATTCCAGAGTCAAGGAAAATTTTCGGGAGGATACCTACTTAGACTGCATGTAAACATATTTCTGTTGTACAGGCTCCCTGTTTTCTATTCACCCCAAGAACATAGTACATATAAAATTCAATTCATTAAAAAAAAATCCAAAAACTGTTCAATTGATGAACTCATGAATGTTCTGTACCATGAGAGATGGAGAACATCTTGAAATAGGCTTTGTATCAATGCTGCAGATGCTAACTTGTGATTCTCTCTTGTGTCTCCTCTAAACTGCTCGGATCAGAGTTCAGTGTTTTAAGATCAGGGAATTTTACATTTGACCTCAATTTGACAGCCAATCAATTATTTTGATTAAGAAGTCATAGTAAATTACCTCCCCCCTCCCTGGTTTTTGTTTTTGTTACATTAAAATCAGGATTCTGGGATTATATTATTATTACAGTCTTGAATCATATCAAGCAGTTCAAGTTTTCTAAAGCTCCTTTTTAAAGTGTCTTAGCATCTTAGTACCACCTGAGGGGTACCTCTTGTTTTCACAAACACCACACTGAGCACTTCCTTTCCAGCTGCGCTGTCCAGGACCACAGGTTCCATCATGCCTGGCTTCCTATGGCCGGGGCCTGGGGCATTTCATGCCAGGACCTGAACTGTTTAATAACAAAGGGGCTACCTTCACATTTTTCTATATCTCATCAGACCTGTGTAATTATTTAAGCCATAAACACATACGCCATTGTGGCACTTAAGAAACGCTGAAAAAAAGTACCATAAAATACAATTTAAAAAAAAATAGGCCCTCCCAACCAACCAATCAACCAACCTAATGAAAAACAAAAACAAGTCTTTAGGAGTTACCAACACAGTGATTTTTAACTTTCATTTCACACCAGCATCATGCATATTAGGGAGGATGCAGAAATATGAGTATTACCTTTACACAAGAACAGAACAGGCAATTGAGATGGGATTGTGAGGTCCAGAAGTGAAGCAAAAAGGTGGTAGGCAGGCAATAGTTCTTCCCTCAGGCCATAAAGGAGATGAAGAAAACTTGGGAATCTCTAGAGGTAGCTGTTTTCTCTGAATATCAGCTTATTATAATTATACTTTCATGTACTTGAACCAAGTTGTCTAATGATGGCACCAACACAACTGAATAATGTTGGGGATGCCCGTAGACTTTGTTTCTTTTTTTTTTTGGTCCATAATTTCTAAAGACATTCTTGAATGAAAGGAGAGATGGCTCAACATTTTCCTTTACATGATCAGAGCTGTGTTACCTGAGGTTGGATTTTGGAAAGCAAGTGTGAACAGAAGCAGAAAGTATTATTATGGGGTTTAGGGGTGAGATGGCTGTCCTCTGTGGATTTATAGCAAAGACTGCAGAAAGTGTTATTGTCCTCTTGTCTTTTTTCCACAGCTGATGAGGCCCATAGGGAAACTGCAATTTTCCCACAGCGAAGCTTATGTCAAAGGAAAATAAAAAATGAGGAGATATGTCCAAAGTCACATAACTCATGAAGAGTAAACAGGGATGCAACATTTGACATTTTCTCATTTACCAAGTGAGAGCACCAATCAGATTGTGATTGGCAGTCACATTGCCCATGTAGACTTTTTCCATGACTTGGGCCATACTTTGTGGGAGATAAAAAGATGGGCGTGTGTTGTATACTACCTCCTCGGTTTTATTTTTCTGGAATTATTATAGGTATAATTTGCCTTGGTTATTTACAAAGTAAACTTTACCAATTATTTTCATTATCACTGGTATTATCTAGTTGGAGCTGTTTTGCAGAAAGGGACCAGTAGCCTGCCTCTAGCTTCCTAGGTTGTGGTTTTCTTTCATTTTGTTGTTACTAAATGTCCTGATGGATCTAATTATTCTGATGCCATCAGTTTCTTATATTAGGGTTTTGTTCATTGTTCTAAGGGCTTAATGTTATATCAGCTGATTGTATCCAAACTCTATAGCATATTATTGTCTCTGAATCAGTTGGGTAGTTATGCCTTGAAAATTTATACCACTTAAAAAAAGAAAAGGAGTCCATATGGTTTTTTCTAGCTCCACTAGTTTTAATTGGATCAAAAATGGAAATGTTTATCATACCCATCTCAGAGAGTGATGGATGGTACTCATGTTAATACAGGTTATATTCCATTATAGGAATGATCTTGCCAAAATAAATTTCTATATAAGAAAAATTATTTCCAGGCCCCAGCATACAAATATACTCTTAAGTGATATTTAATTTATTCATTCATCAGGGAAGGAATCAAGAAAGATTGGACATTTGAGCACAGCCTTTGAAGGATTAGATAAAATGTGGGCTTGGGAATGGAAGGAAGAAAGGATACAGTAGGCTGAAGGGACATTTTGAGAATCACATTAAAAAAAAATCTTAACAACATTAAAAAATTTGTCAAAATCTTTTTGTTTGTTTAAGTTCTAGCCCTTTGAGATGCCATCCACAAAACTTTCATACTCCTTGCTTCCAGACAGAATTAAATAGCCTTCTCCCCCCACTTAGAGTTTCTATCTCTCTATTTTCCTTATTGTGCTTAAATCGTCTTGTAACTGATTACATGCTTGCCTCCACATCAGCTAAGGCATTACTAGAGGCTAAAAACTTCATACTCTACCTCGCAATTCAAGAATAACAGCAATCCTATCATTGCATTTGTTGAATGTCTACGTTGAACCAGGTACTGTGCTAAGCAGTTTACATACATCGATAGCCAATAATCCTTGCTATGAAACGAAGGATGCTATCATTTCCACCGTTTTACAAACGATGTAATGAGTTGCAAGGCGGTGAGGATGCCTGCTCTGAGTTCCCTTGCATTTGTTCTCAGCTGCTCAGTCATGCCTGACTCTTTGCAACCTCATGGACTCGCCTGCCACACTCCTATGTCCATGGGATTCTGCCTGCAAGCACACTGGAATGGGTTGCCATTTCCTCCTCTGAGACCCTTTACTGTGTGCGACAGAGCTGAGGCATGACGTTAAGTGCGTGGTAAGGATCCAAAGCATATCGTCTCACCCACCTAGGTGTCTTGCTACCTTGTTTCCAGCTCCGTGCCTGAGGCTCATGCTAAGCGCTCAAGAACTGTCTGTGGAATAAAGAAAGGAATGCACGAAGAAGAGTGTTTCAAGTATATGATAGAAGGGAGGATGAAAAAATTTGTAAGACTTCCATGTGGTTAAAGGTAAAAAAAAAAAATTGTGCATCAGTGAAGAACCCTCATAGTGTTGGCAAAATAAACAACCTCTTGGAGTTTTCAAAATGGGATTTGCCTTGCATGCGTTTAAAGTAGAACGTCCTCGAGGCATTTCTGCAAATGTGCATACGCCCAGACTTGAAAGGCTTGTCCCTCCCATCCTTCTAATGATGATCGGACCTAGACATACTCCACAGGCACCGCAACCAGCTTTTTAAACAATCTCATCAGCACAACCTCGAGCCTCATTTAATCTTAAACAGTAACAGGGAGCCCTGACAACCAGCTTCTGGAATACAGCCCAGCTCCCAACAGTGCCTGCCTCAACAGGTTCCCATGATCTGCGCCACGTGCTCGGGGTGGATGACGGCAGCGGGGTCCGCATGCGCTGCTGCAGGAGACGCTGAAGCAACTGGATCATAGACAGGGTGCGCAGAAGAAACGTGCGAACGGACAAGTCGGGGCCAAGACAGAGGTGAGGATACAGCTAGGAAACCACAGCAGTACCAGTAGCAGCGGCGGCAGCAGACTAATCTGTTGTAGGCTTTTTACTGTCGAGAGGGTTTGGCAGAACTTCCAGAGCTACAGGAGGGATTTCAGAGGTGGAACCAGAACACTGGAGGTCACAGTGACCTGCTCAGTGAAGACAGACTGAGGTTGTTTTGGCTCAGCCTAGCAACAGAGAAGTCAGCGCAGCCCAACAACTTTGAGACACTCACCCAGACAGCCTGATATGTTTGGGTGCTCACTGCTGGTAAGTAGGTGAGTGCACCCAAAACCTTTTGTAACACAATCCTGAGGAATGGGAAAATGAGTCACTCACTTCCTAAATTTGTAACCTGCCCATCAGAACTAACACAGTGATTGGCAAAGTTTGCCTGAATGAGCAGTTAGTGATTTTTTGCCAGTCTCCTCTGCTACTTAAATATCTCTTTTCCTTGTAGTTTTTCTCTACTGATAATATTTAGTATATTAAAGGTATTGGCTGTGTAATAATAAGTTCCCCTGCATCAGAATTCCCCACAATATATTGTAATGGAATCATATCATGCATTCAAGCTGTTCAAATATATATAATATAAATATAAATGTATCCATCTTCCTATAATTCCACAACAAAAAACTACTTCATTAAAAAATGGGCAAAAGACTTAAAGATATATTTCTCCAAAGAATATATACAAATGGTCAATTAGCCCATAAAAAGATGTTCAATGTTACTAATCATTAAGGAAATGCAAGTCAAAACCACACAGAGATACCATTTCATAGCCATTTGGATGGCTATTGTAAAAATAAAACAAAAGCAGAAAATAAAAAATGTTGACAACGATGTTGAGAAATTGAAACCCTTATGCAGTGCTGGTGGCACTATGACACGATATAGCTCGGAAAACTGACTGGCAGTTTCTTAAATTAAAACTAGGATTACTATATGATCCAGCACTTTCAGTTCTGGATATATATGTGATCAAATGGAAAACAGAGACTCCGATATTTGTACACACAGATATATAACAGCATGATAGCTAAAAGATAGATGTAAACCAAGAGTCCATCAACAAATAGATAAATAAAATATGGCAGACCCATACAACAGAATATGATTCAGTCTTAAAAAAAGAAAATTATGGCATTTGTTGTAACAGGTTGAATCTTAAATACATTATGCTAAGTAAAATAAGTCAGTCACAAAAGGACAAATACTGTATGAATCCACTTACACGAGTCATCTAGAATAATGGAATTTACAAAGACAGAAAATTGAATGATGGTTGCCAGGCACTGGGAAGATGGGAGTTAGTGTTTAAAGTGGTGTGCATAGATTCAGTTTTAGAAGATGAAAAGCGTGGTTGCACAAATATGTGATTGCACTTCCTGCTACTGACCTATACATTGAAAAATGGCTAAAATGGTAAATTTTGTGCTAAATATGGGCTAGTGTTCAGGTGCTCAGTCGTGTCTGAGTCTTTGGGACCTCGTGGACTGTAGCCCACCAGGCTTCTCTGTCCATGGGATTTCCCAGGCAAAACACTGGGGTGGGTTGCCATTTCCTCCTCCCGGGGATCTTCCTGACCCAGGAATTGAATCTTCTCTTATGTCTCCCATTGGCAGGCAGATTCTTTACCACTGTGCCACCTGGGAAGCTATTTCACCACAATTATTAAAAAAAAAAAAAACATTCACTATTAAATACTGTGTTCTACTGTATACATTTCATATGTACACATACATATTGTATGAAGTTGTTTATATAAATGATATATACTTTATTATACTTCATGGTAACTTAGGAAGTTTTAATTGGACATTTTTCTCTATTATTGAGTTTACAGGCTGGATATCTAACCTTATCATTGTGTAGCATGCAACTGCACTGAATATGCTCCTCAAATTTTAAAAAGATTGGTTATGGCAGAAAAGTGAAACAAGATTGCCTTGGTATATATTACGGACTAAAATATAGGGTGCACTATGATAGATAATTGTTCAAATTCCCAATAGTTTTCTCTGAATCCATTAGGTCACTAAGCATCCAAATCTCAAATGACATCTCCATGTCAATTTTGACAGAGTAGCCATGGATACCTTCATACGTTTTGTTTGTAAAAATCATTGGTCAAGATTCAAGCCAAGGACTTTTATTTCTTGGAAGAAAATGACAAGGTAAGTAAATTTTATATGAGTTCATATTGCTTTATGAATTTTGCTGACAAAACACATCAAAATAGATTGCACATAAAAATTGGGGGTAAGCATTATAACCAGCGCTTTAAAAGGAAAATTCATGAAAGCCATAATAAATTGGAAAATTCAGCTTTATTACTTTCAAAAATTATGTCAATCATCTCATCATCTGTCAGTTTAACCATCCCTTTGTAATATGTTGAAAAGCCTACCATTGTCTACAGGCTTGTTCCAAAAGCACCCACACATTTTTCTCTTTTCAACATAAGGAATTCATTTTCTACTCATAGTACCTTTTGCTGCAATCACATTCAATTCTGTGGGTCTTGGTGACAAAGTAGCCCTGAGAGCTATTACTGGAAATAGAAATAGGAAACAGTGGGATCTCTGAGCCTGTTAACTTCCTTATTTCAGAATCTTAACAGAAGAGCGCAGAAAGGTCACCAGGAAAGAAAAGCCATGTTTTGGAATGGCTGAAACTTCTTCTCCAACATAACATCTACTTAGCAGTCACAGCAAAGGGTATACGCCCTCTTTCCGAGCAGAGATGGCAGAACTCAATCACAAGAAGAATTATTTCTGTTCCCTTTTAGAGTTAATTAAATTCTTTTTTCTCGACAATCTAGAACCACAAGAAAACTTCCTGTGTTCAATGTACTGTGCAAAGAAACTAGGAATGAATGTTCTGTGTATCTTTAAAGGCAATGGCAAGTGTTGACCATTTAACACAGGGAAAGCATAGAGGCATATCAGGAACTCCACTGAAAAAGGAAGGGCTTATCTTGCCAGTCTTCCCATATCCTACATAGAAGTTCCTGGAGGTGAGTATGATCTGGCTCTAACCTGAGGCTTAGTTATGTGATTGTCGTCTCTCTTATTCTATGAAAGATAACACTGGCAGGATACTGGAATGATGTTTGATTCTGTACTTAGAACTGAGATTTCAGTTGATAGCATTATCAGAAAATCTGAAACCCATGCTCCCTGATCTACCTGGAAACTTGATTTTTTGCCAATGGGGGTGTCCATTAAGGAATAACTTTTGACTGTAATGGCACCAGAGTTTTAATATGTTGAATTGGACAGAGGGAATGGAAAGTAATTATATCTATATCAAGGTATCCATCTTATTATTTTACAATTATTTGTCTCACACGATTTTAATATTCCTAAACGTTTTCTCAGTTACTCGACCTGAGATCTGTTCTATGGGAATAAATAGAAGACCTCTTTCCCCTCAGGCATCTGTCCAAAGCCCCAAACAATGTCTACCCCTTTATAGCTCATTGAATTGTTGTTGAAGCTCTAAATTGTGTCCAATTCTTGTGACCCCACAGACTGTAGCCTTCCAGGCTCCTCTGTTCATGGGATTTCCCAAGCAAGAATATTGGAGTGGGTTACCATTTCCTTCTTCAGAGGATCATCCTGACCCAGGGATCGAACCCACATCTCCTGCACTGGCAGGTGGATTCTTCACCACTGAGCCTCCAGGGAAGCCCCCACCAGAGAATGTCTAATGTCAAAAGGAGGCTGAGACTGTCACTCCTAGAGGACAGAGCATCTGTCTCGGTCAAGCTTTATCCTCTCTCTCAGATTTTCCACGTGGCTTTGCCAAGGTCGGCATTCATTCACTGCTAGCTGAACTTGAATTTTGCTGCAATATACTTTAGTTATCTCATCAGCCATCATCTTAGTGGATTTCTTCAAAAAAGCTGCTTGAAATAGAACAGTAGTATAAGGAGGGCCCCAAGAGTTGTTGCTTTTTTTTTTTCATTTGTTTAAGTAACAAATCTTAAGAGCTTTAATTTTTGGTCTCACACATATAAACTTCAATAGCTGTAGATAACAATTTTCATTCTGTAGGTGCAGTGTTTGTTGGCTTATACAAGATCTAGAAATGTTACAGCCAAGAGCATGGCCCATATTTCATGATACTTACTCTTATGGTTTATAATACTTTTTAACACTTTTAATGTCTTATTTTCTCATACTGGGAAGAAATCATTTGGTGATATTCTGTGATTCATGATGCTGTACAAGATGCTCTATGCAGAAATGTGGAGAGAAAGTTCCTGTAATTCTAGGCAGTGACTCAGATTCCAACATGTCTCTGTGGCTTTCTCTTCAGACTGCTCCTGTGTAGACAGGATGATTAACTCAGCAATTACTGCAGGCTTGATGATATGTGAAAAGTAAAAAAAGGAGTGCCTCTGATTCCCATGTTCAACAAGCTTATCATCTCCGTGGTGAGATCAAAAGACCAGATAAGGAACAAGAAGATACTGAGGATTTAAATGATGAGGCGCCAACTATTTCAGCAAAGATCGAGCAAACCTTATTGAAGAAGTGAGATTTAAATCAGGCCTTGAAAGAAGACTGTACTTTGAAAATGCAAAAGAAAACTCACTACAGCGTATAGAGAATAAAATGTAATATTTTGTGTTATTTTTTAAAAAATATGAAGTATATATCTGTGTTTTAATTTCCTTGTGCTTGAAGAAAGAAATGCAAGAATCTAAAAAAGCAGCTAATCATGAGAGTGATGGACAAGAATAAGATGGAAAAATAAATCTAAATGTAATGTTTTTGCATTGTTATGATTTTTGAAACATATGATCTTTACTCAAAAGATTAAATTTTAAGAAGAATGAGAGAAAGCACCATAAGAATTTTCTACTCTAAATTCAATGAAATTTAAGAATTTTGAAAGAAAAATCTGTTCTGTGAGCAAAAAAAGTATGGAAAAGACTGGCTTAAGCAAATGTGGGAATTCTTTACTTCCATATTTTCCAGAGACTTTTGTAGGCTAGTTATCATTGTTAGTAACCAACAGGCAGTTAATATTTGACAGCATTTGCCAAATATACCCAAAATTACTTTCTTCTTTTTCTATCTAAAGCACGTGTTAATATCTTAAAGAGCAAAGTCTGAGAAATCCTATTATATGTACTCAAATGGCCAGAGTGAAGAATAGGATTCTTTTAATATTTAATTTTAATATTTGATTTGAATAGAGGTGAAGAGGGCGGGGAGTGACGGTCAATGAATTTACACATGAAGACTAAACACAGTATCCTTCTTTTCATCCTTGCGTACTAAACACAGTATCCTTCTTTCATGAGAAGTTGTTTCAGTCATGTCCAACTCTGTGCGACCCTATGGGCTGTAGCCAACCAGACTCCTCTGGCCATGGGATTCTGCAGGCAAGAATACTGGAGTGGGTTGCCATGCGCTCCTCCAGAGGACCTTCTCAATCCAGAGATTGAACCTGCGTCTCTTATATTTCCTGCATTGGCAGGAAGATTCTTTACCACTAGCAACACCTTCTTGGTCCCTTAAATAGTGTCTGGTGCACAGTCTGCCCTCAATTACTATTTACTGAGTTCAACTGAAGCAAATCAGGAAAGATTTTTCAAAATCAAACATAGGAGTTTAGATTCAATATGACAAGTTCATGAGCATGTCATGGTTTAAGTGATCAAGCTTTGGGAGACTAAGTGATGGCGCAGAGTACACATCAGCTTTGGATGCAGGTGAGCTTGTCTGTTTTTACGACCATAGGCAAATTATTAAGCTTTTCTGAACTTCATTTTCTTTGTAAAAGAAAAAAAAATAGAGATTAACACCCATCTTGCAGGGTTACTGTGAGGATTAAAGGAAATAATACGTGCCCAGTTCTTAGCATGAAGTGAAGTGAAGTGAAGTTGCTCAGTCGTGTCCAACTCTTTGTGACCCTGTGGACTGTAGCCTACCAGGCTCCTCCATCCGTAGGATTTTCCAGGCAAGAGTACTGGAGTGGGTTGCCATTTCCTTCTCCAGGGGAATCTTCCCAACCCAGGGATCGAACCCAGGTCTCCCACATTGTAGGCAGACGCTTAACCATCTGAGCCACCAGGGGGTCTGATAAATTCTAACTATTTTTACCAACTGGATAATGACATTATAAACTAGTTAAAAAGGGGAAGAGGCAGTCAATAGGGATGTAAAGGCAGCCTGGAACAGGATGGGGTTGTGAAAATACACCAGAGAAACTACAAGGGAAAAACCAACAGGATTCAGAAAAAAAAAATCATGTTTGACACATGAAGTAAATAAGAGACCAATATTTTGTATTCCAATGCAAATGAGGATGGTTTGTAAAAGTGATTAAAAAGTATGATTACTGAGAATATCTACTTTTAGAAGGTACTTTTCTACCTTTAAACATAATCACGTTTTCCCAATTACTCCTCTTAAAATATACTTTCAGAGAGTTCTGACTTGATCAGCGTAGTATTTATGGGGTTTTTAAAATAAACAAAGAAAATGTATTTTCTGGGATAGAAAATAAACATAAGTAAAAAAGTGATATTCCTAAAAAGGGGGCACTTTGAAAGGTCAGTGCTGTATTCCAACCTCATGGATTCATTTACAGATTT
The DNA here is from genome assembly GCF_023091745.1 of Budorcas taxicolor. NCBI lineage: Eukaryota > Metazoa > Chordata > Mammalia > Artiodactyla > Bovidae > Budorcas > Budorcas taxicolor. Next base: position 61,777,698 of record NC_068923.1, on the reverse strand, counting down.
AAAATGATGCCGAGTTTTCTAGTGAATTAAAAGAACATTGGTCTATTTTGACAAATGATTATACAGTGGATTACAGTCTAAGAACCACTGCACAGATTTATAAAAAGTATGCTTAAAAAATTTTAAATATGAATTTATATTAGTAATTAATGCTTGCTTAGATCAGTGATAAGGAAAGAAAAGTGAATGTGTTTTATTAAAAGAATAGCAGGCTGACTGCCAGTAGTGGAGCCCCCTTAGCCTGAAACCTTTTTAAGTAAAATGTGTCCCACCTTTGCTTCCCCAAACAGGAAAATAAATAGATAAAGATGAGTCATTATGCTCACTTTGTTAATGAAATGATAAATTTAATTAGAAAAGACGCTTACATGAAGAGTTTATTTTTCCTGAAAAATCATTTAAACTTTTGGCTTTACTGAGGTATCATGAGAGATGAGGTATTTGTCCTGAATCATGCACGACTTGAAGGAAACGGAACTGGTCTTCATTGCCAAAAAAAAGTCAGAGAAAAATGATCAATGAGGTTGCAGGGTAATCTAAGCTGAAAGAGTGTAGAGCACATGTCATTCCTCCACAGCCACCCATGAATAATTCCTAAACAGAATTTTTTTTTCCATCTGATAATCAATGCTCACAATACAAAAACCATGTTGGGGTCATACACACACGTGGTGTCCTTTGAACAATGGATATGAAGAACTAGTGCCATTGTACAAAATTATCCCCAAGTCTCATAGCAACCTGTCTCCAATCACAGAAGGAAGAAAAGAGATCTGACCATGCCACTCTCTTATTTAAAATCCTTCAGTAGGGACTTCCTTGGTGGTCCAGTGGTTAAGACTTCACCTTCCAGTGCAAGGGTTATGGGTTCAATTCCTAGTCAGGGAGCTAAGATCCTCCATGTCTAGTGGCCAAAAAACGAAACAGAAACAATATTATAACAAATTCAATAAAGACTTTAAAAATGGTCCACTTCAAAAAAAAAATCTTAAAAATAAATAAAAATCCTTCAATAGACCCTCCAAGCTCTGAGGACAAATTCCAAATATTGGAGAATGCAAGGAATAGATTTGACTTCTGCCCACTGTTTAGGATCTAATATATATGGCTAATAAATGCCTTGAATGGACTTCCCAGGTGACACAGCAGTAAAGAATCTGCCTGCCAATGCAGGAGGTGCAAGATGTGGTTTAATCCCTGGGTTGGGAAGATCCGTGGAGAAGGAAATGGCAATCCACTCCAGTATTCTTGCCTGGAAAATTCCATGGACAGAGGAGCCTGCCCAGCTATAGTGCATGGGGTCACAAAGAGTCAACGTGACTGAGTGGCTGAGCAGCAGCAGCAGCAGCAAATGGCTTGAGGTTTTCTGGTTTTCCTTCCTGGTCAGGTTTGGAACAGCCTCTCCTATGTTCATCCTAGAGCATTCAATGGTAGAGCCATGCTATTCAGAAAGTATTCTTCCTCTTCCCTGTTGGTGGGAATGTAAATTATTCCCACCATGGAGAGGAGTATGGAGGTGCCTTAAAAAAAACAAAAATAGATCTGCCTTATGACCCACTAATCCCACTGCTGGGCATATATCCAGAGAAAAACATGATCCGAAAGGAAAAATGCACTCCAATGTTGACTGCAGCACTCTTTACAATAGGCAAGACATAGAAGCCACCTAAATGTCCACTGACAGAGGACTGGACAAAGAAGATGTGGTACAATATACAATGGAATATTACTCAGCCATCAAAAAGAATGAAATACTGTCATCTGCAGCAACATGGATGGACCTAAAAAGTATCATACTGAGTGAAGTAAGTCTGACAGAGAAGGAGAAATATCATATGGCAACCCTTATAAGTGGAATCTAAAAAAAAAAACATACAAATCAACTTATTTTAGAAAACATAGACTCACAGAATTAGAAAAGGAATCTATGGTTACCAAGGGAAAGGGATATTTAGGGAGTTTGGGAAGGTCATGTACACACTGTTATATTCAAAATGGATAACCAAAAATGATCTGTTGTATAGCACTTGGAACTCTAGTCAGTGCTATATGCCAGCCTGGATGGGAGGAGGGTTTGAAGGAAAATGGATACACGTGTATGTATGGCTGAGTCCATTCACTGTTCACTGTTCCCTGAAAACTACCACAACACTGTTAATCAGCTATACCCCTATACAAAATAAAAAGTTAAAAGTTTGAAAAAAAAAAAAGTGGTCTTCAATTATTCCCTTCAAACCCCACTCGACTTGGTGTTTTCACTGCCTCTCTCTCATACTTATCTCTTCTAATGGTGTGTTTAATTGCTTTCTCTTCCACTAGCGTATGAACTTTGAGAGCAGAGGATCTGTTCCCATAACTCTAGCACTCAGAACAGTTTGTGACAGCCAGTAGACACTGGTAAATAAAGGAAGTGAATTAAACTCAACTAGATTTCCAATATAGATGGTGTAATCCAGGTTTCAGGAACAGCTGAGGTCAGTGTCAATCCCTAGGTATATAAGTTTTTCATGGATCATTGAGGCTGTTCAGTTTCTCAATCTAGTTCCCTTGGAATATATACTATTAAAAAAAAGAATCTTTCTCTCTACTTCAAATTCTTTCCTATGTAAGAATCACTAAGAAGACACTTGAACTCTAGATACACCAGGAATTTCACATTCTTGGCAAACACTTCAAGGTTTTTTCTTCCCTGAAAGGAACCCTTTTCTATGAATCTGATAGAAAACTATGGCCCTTTTCTTGTCCTTTTTGCTAGAGGCTATTTAGTAAATGCAGTGTGGCTTTTCTAGAGAAATCTTAGTGATCAATGGAAATAAAACAAAATTACCACTGGAACGATATGAATCAGACTTATACCAGGAATATAAATCTCTCTCATACAGTCTTCTTCTTTCAACATGCATATTAAAAATATAAAGGTTTTAAATTGAAATGTTGGGGTGCCCTTGCCCCCTTGATGTGTTTATAAACTTCAAAGATAGAACAGAAACAGAATTCTCTACTACTTTTTGTCCAAATGATATAGAGATAAAGAAGGCAGGCTCTTTGTTTGTTGATGGTTTGATAAAGCAACTTTATAGTTCCTAGTAGTGGCTTTAGAAAAAATCCCCACTTAACTGAGTACACACTTTCCCTAAATAAACTTACTATTCTCTTCCTAAATAGATTCCACTTAACAGTCGTACATTATATACACCAAATATGCACAAACATATGTGGTATTTATGTAGTGTGTCTATGTGTGTATATAATGAGTTTCCATGACTATAACCCAAGCCTGCTCCCAATATTATCCAAAACATGTCATGTCACGTTGTCAGGAAGAATGCAACATTCTAGAGTCATATTTTTTCTGTTTGAATAGTCTAATTATATGATAGTGATTAGAGTCTGTAGCTATCATTTACCTTCTAAAATATTTTGTCAGAAGCCCTAGGGCTTTTTGTTCCTTCAGGCATTTTTTTTTCTTTTAATTAAAAAAAAAAAAAAGAAATTTAGGTGTGGCAGTAGATGTCACCACTGAAGAATATTCAAAAAGATTACATTTAATGAAAGTGAAAGGAAGAAGTAACATGGGGTAAATTGCTCTTGGCTGCACCTTCCTGTTGTAGCCAGACTGGACTGAATGTCTCTGTTATTGGAGCTTTTTAAAAAAAAAAAAATTTTCTTTTGGTCACAGAGTGTGAGGAATATGATGGTCAGATCTCCCCATGACTGTCTGCCTCTACCACTGCTAAGCTGAGATATGGACCCATGAACATGTCAGACAGAAAGTGTCTCTGATAAAAGAGGAACCATCCAGAACACAGGCTTGCCAACAGAGGAAGAGTTCAGATGAAAGAGCCAAAAATCAGGCTCAAATATCCAACCTCTGCTATGTGAGTGTAAGGGAACAGGCTTATTCCTGTCGAGTGAAGGAATAACTCATGAGGCAGGAGGGGAACCAGGCCCCTCTGTTTCTTCCAAGAAGATAACTGAAGTATTGGCAGTTCTTCTGGAAAATAACCCCACGTTGGAACGGTGGGAAGAGATCCTGAATTCCTTACCAAAACTCTGCCAAACTTGAAAAATAGGAAATTCTGTCTTGGAAATTTTATTGATTTAAAAACATATTTGAATGACATTAAAAAAATCAGGCTCATCTTTTGTCCTAAATTGAACTCAGGTGATCTTGAGTGTTTTCACAGCAACAAATTCTTACAGAAAAAACAGTTGTAGCTATTTTCAAAGCTAGGATTGTAATCACCTGAAAGCTAATATATAATTTTGGTTAATATTTTCATGTAGCTTCTTTCTTCTTCAATGTCTGGATCAGTGACTATAGTAATGATAACATCCTTCCATGCAAAATAGCTTGAAGTTTAAAAATATTTCACAATATTTTTTCAAATTAAAAATGAATTGAAAATATTTATTAGACTATTCCTTTTTTCCCCCCCCTTACCAATATTCCTTTGTCCTTGGGAGCTAAAGAAATGAAATCAGTGATGATTCCTCTAATTCAGAGTAAATTTTCCTTTTGCCTTGCATGCATACTAGCCAGATGAGTGGGTAATGATTTTGAAGGTTGACAATCTGCTTCAATTCTTACGAAGCAGACAAGTCTCTGAAGAAATAAAAAGAAGCAGGAAAAAAAAAAGCCTGGTCAACACAGATTTGAGATCTTAGTTTAGACTTATAGGAAGTGTATAAACTTAGTAACAAAGAGGGAAAAAAAAATCTAGCTCTGCTATTTATGAATATTGCAATCTTAGGCAAATAGTTGTTTTTGGCTGAGCCTCAGTTTCTCCATTTTGAAAGTGGAGAGAGAAACATCTTCCAGTAATGGCCTGACAGTTAAATGAGTTACCATCTACACCTAGCTTGATGCCTGATGCTGTTGTGGGCTCTCCACCAAAATTATTTCCCTTCCCCTCTTCTCTCTTTCACATTATTCTTGCCTTCAGACTATACTAATGCCTCCTTTCTTTCTTTCTTTCTTTTTCTTCTTCTTTTTACTGAAACTAAAGCTACCCTGACTTCTAAATGTTAAGAAATCTGTGGTGCAGCAGGTATGTCCTGTTTCCATGTGGCTTCAGTTATTCAGCTCTAGTAGTCGATCCATTGGTGCTTCTAAGCACAGGAGCACTCCTGAAAGTTACTCAATCAAAGCCCTTTTAGTTAAACGTTTCCTTAATCCTAGTTACTTCACCGCGGAGTAATAGGTGATGACTGAATTCTGCTGACCTAGAGAAGTCACCTTTAATTTTATTTCTGATAGCCTTTAATTAGGAAGATCTAAAACAGCCTGACAATATCTAACGCCAACATATGTCCCCAAAGGCAAGGAGCAAAATCTCCCATAAGGTCTTTTCTGGGATTTGTCCTTTCATGTCACTAAGTTTGACACTGTCAGCATGGAAACACAAAGCAAAAGGTGTGTGTGTTGAGGAGGGGAGTTAAGGGGGGTTGGGAAGGTGGGGAGAGAAGCCAGGAGGGGAACGGGGAGACAGGAAAGAAATCATGGAACACTCCTCAGCTTTGTGAGCATTATCAAATTGTGGATGATGTCATCTGCCCAAATCTGTCACCAGACAGCTCAAATCTGTGAGTAAAAGTTGGGAGAAGGACCCTCTTAAACAAACAAAAATCATTGTGTTAACACAGCCTCTGCTTTTGGGACTGGGGCTTTTAAGAACAGAATATCACATTTCTGAAAAAGCTAACTATGAAAATAACAGTATTTTCAACCACAAGTCTCCCCCTCCCACCTCCAGCAAACAGCTTCCAAAATGCAACACCTATCAAATATTTCCTCAGAAATGCCAGATTGCTGGGATTGTAAAGAGTTCTACCTTTTTTTTTTTTTTTTTTTGACATTTAGACAGATTGAATTTGAGAGAGGAAGTGGCTCTGGGTCCAGACTGCCCCACACCACTGTCAGAGGAAAGAACTGAAGTCAAATGAAGTGATAATATACTGTAGAATATTTAACAGAGCGCAAGGCAGAGGAAAATGGCAATCTGGGAATATACAACTGATCCCCAAAATAGACACGGTCTCCAGCGCCAAAACAGACGCCAAGTACAGTAGATCATAAAATGGGAAAATTACCTCTGCCCCGTGGGCTATGTGTTGACACGGGGGAGATGGCTCCCCAGCAGTCGAGGAGCTGGGTCTCCATGCCCAGTCACAGTCATCGTTTGTCATGGACCCTGCCAACTTTCCTTTCTACTCCTTTCTGTATATTCATCGGTGTGGAAGCTGGTAAGTAACCCCCTTAATGGCTGCTACGTGCTGCGGTGGGATTAATGACAGATAAAGTACTAGTTGAGCTCTCGGATCATGTTGTGAATGAAATCAGAGGGTTCTGTGCAGGACATTTTGCAAAGCTCTTTCCATTTCGTGGAAGACTCAAGGTGACTAGGGACATTTAGATTTCTCTCTCAAGGAAAGATAAATAGAGTGATGAAGGAAAGATACACTCCCTTCTATGTGCTTAATAAGCGACCTGCCACCTTCTGGGGGAAAGGGGGTAAGAATGCTTATGTGGTGGCTCAGAGTGATGTAAAGGTTGAACAGTTGGCCAAACTTCATCATGTGCTGAAAGCCACAGAGAGAGGAATGATGTTTCCAGGGGGAGGCACCTTTTCAAGGAAGACAGCTACCTCATATTCATAGTGGAGTTGAGGAGATGTACATTTTCAAGTCCTATTTGTCTTTTTAGTGTATGGATAAAAGAAAGTGGTCAGTTTTCCTCACTTCCTGGCAAATTTTCACTGACTCTTTCTCCTAGGCATGTGACTCTTTGCTAGCCAGCCCTTGAAGGCTGAGATAACCATGAACAGAAAGAACTAGGAAAAGTTTTTGTCCTAGATTTCTTTCTTCTTTTCCTGTTTCCTGCTTTTTTTCTTCCTTCCATCATTTCTCTCTTTTTTTTTTTTTTTACTTTCAAACCCAGAGACACTATGTACTATCTTATACAGAGGAAAAACAAATGAAGAAAAATAAATGCTAAAGAGAAGAGATGGATAAATAAGGAAGGAAAAATAACCAAAAAGAGACAAAAGAAATCACTGCTGAAAGCTTTGCTGGATTACATTATGAGACAATATGAGTTCAAGAATATATGTACACACACACACTATGGAAAGTTTTCCACAAAAAATGATTACTCTTGATTCCTAAACTTACAAAAATTAAGTGACCTTAAACCCTGGCTGAAGTTTTTTCAGGTGTGTGAATCTATAAAGTTTCAGTAAAAAGAGAGTCGCTATTTGTGGAAAGTTTAAGTTGCTATTATGTGAGGCAGAAGCTAGAATAATAAAAATGGTTTACCCAGAATTTCTATTCAAATCTTGTGGTTTTTAGAATAGAAATTTGTTCAGTCTTGGTGAAAAAGAACTTCCCATTTCAAAGAAGAAAAATTTATAAAAATTTCAAAACATTTCTTCATCCAATAATTTTTACAAAATGTTAATTGATAAGTGGAAACTAGTTTTCTTTTGCAGATTTAGAAAGTGTTAAGGGGACAATTATATTGGCAAATTAAGTTGGACATTTCTCATATGTTAAATGTTTGTAAAAGCATTTCTGTATTTTATATAAATCTGTATATAATTAGGATTATCTTTTCCTGGTAGACCATACTGATAAGCATAGGAGGATTTTTTAGTATGAAAACAGAAACAACTGTTTTCATTAACAGTGAAATTAAAGTTATTAAAGTTCAGAAATATATGTGGAACTAGAAAAAAGCCTTCTCTATCACATAAATTCAAGTACTTTTGATACTTTGATGTGGATTATTTATTTCTCTGTGAATTCATTCTCTTAAATACGTTTTAGTTATAATTATACCATCTGCATAATTTAATAATAATGATGATATCCGTAAGTTATTAACATCCATAACTTCCCAGATATATTATCTACTTTACATTTAATCCATAAATTAACCATATACAGTAGGAAGATGAAGGAATTAAAATTCGAACTTGCCTAAGGTGACATAGCCAGTCAGTGGCATAGCTGAACTGGAATTTCAGACTTTTTCACCTGTGCTCATTCCTCATCATCACATCTGTCTATGGAATCTGAGACTATTTAAGCGTCAATATGAGCAATAAATGACATTGCATCTATAAGCATTTCCCACTTTTAATAAGTACACATTTCCCAAAGATAAGTTTCAACACAAAGTTGCAGTTCCGTAATAGAAGCATGGTGGACAGCTCACCTTTGTAACAGTTTCAACTAAAAATCCAAGTTAACCTTTCGGTTTTTGTTTTGTTGTTTTGGCTAACAAAAAAAAACATGGGTTCATGCTAGAGTATGCTCACTCATGAAAATATACCTTATTTTTTACTCTGAGAACTCTATATTTATTGCTAATTCTTTATCTTACATATTGTTATGATTTTAATTTTGATGGAGTTGTAAGACCCCATCATTGTATTCCCTTGTGCTGTGTTCTTGAACGTTAATTATATAAAAGTAGAATAATTTTCCTGCACAAAGGAAAAGAATGGGGAAAAGAAGGCTGTCTGACAGTCTCAATTATTCAGTTTCTCAATAATACACAGGGCACTATTTGAACCTGTAGCAATTTTCTGGCACCAGGAGTATCAAAAGCATATTCAACGGATGAGAGGAGGGAGAACAGTTCCTTCGATTAGACTGGCAATTGACCATCTGCTTCAGAGGGTAACGTTTAACCTGTAGGTAATCACGGGGAAATACCTTGATGATGAGTGTCAGACTTTATTTTTTCCTGGATTGGGGCAGGGTGGGATGGGAGTGGTTAAAACACAAGACAGACAGCTGCCCTCCCGTCCTGTTAGAATCATGGACACATTCAGTACATTTTAAAGCATCTTCTCCCCAAACCAACCAGAAAAAAAAAAAAGCACAGTGTCCAATATTCAGTTAAATAAAGTCAAATTTAAGCTCCATCCCCTAATATTTCCTTAGGAAGGTAACTCCTAGCATCAGATGAAATGCATAGTGTGGATATAGATGTTCTTGCATCCCTCTTAAAGCCACCATCTGAGGACTAAGATGGTTAAGGTCCAAGGAATGATTCTGAAATTTTTATTAATATTTATGTATTATTTCAAGGTTTTGGGAAGTTATTCAGGGCTTTTATTGGATAGAGTAAAATTCTATGCACTTTTGAGAGAAGAGTATGTTTTTGTCAATTAGATTTCTATTTTCTTATGTAGCCCAGCATGAAGGAACATAATACTGTTAGATAACAGACTTCCAGGTGGCTGCAGCTGAGGGAGTAAGTGATCATGGAATCATTTTCTTTGTGTTTAAATTTGTTTATTATTAACACAACATTGTAAACCAACTATACTTCAATAAAATAAATTTAAAGAAACTTTTTGTTGTTTTTAGTAATGGGAATGTTTTTTTAACATAACCTGAAAGCTATTTTTTATTGACAAATAGTTGGAGAAAAGGAAGAAAGAAAGTATTCCCAGATATCTAGCTAGAGCAAAATTTACGCAGAAACACTGTGCAGACCTGTGCAGTAACTTACAGCATCAGGAACATCCAGTGCCTGGAATTATATTAATAGCAGTTCCCTCTTAGCTCTGGTAATGCAAAACTCAGGTGTAGGGAATTTTAGACACACTGAATTAATCTATTATCCCCTCTTAATACCCCCAGCAAGTGTCACTACCAACACAAATGTCAGGATGTCTGTTTTATTAAGTATTAATTTGTAGTCATTTATTTATTCAATAAGCAAATATTTGGAGGCAACCTGCCGTGTACCAAATACTGTTCTAGGTTCTTGGGAATCCAACACTGAATGAAAACAAAACAAAAAATACAAAACAAGAAAAAGAATTCTCTGCTTCTGTTGGAGTTTACATGACAGTGAGGAAAAACACAATAAAGAGACAACTAATACACCCAGAATATAGTAGATAATGATAAATGCTAAGAAGAAAAATTAAATCAAGGAAGGGGCTAGAAAACCCTGAGAAAGTAGACGCTGAAATTTTAGGTAAAGCAGCATTAAAGATTCGGAAGAGGAGGAGAATGAGTAACACAGCTAAGGGGAAATGGCCCTAAACATATGCTGTCCAAATACAGCGGCTCCTAGGCTCAGGCGGATAGCATAGCGGACAGCAGAGACGTGGGGCAGGCCTGTCTTTGCAGGAAGTTCTAGTGGATCTTGCTGCCCCCAATGCGCAGGCTCTGAACTGGAGAGCGACAGAGGAAGCCCTGAGAAGACCAGGGTGGTTGTGGCTGAGTGAAAGTGGTGGAGGGAGATAGAGGACTCGGTCAGAGAGTTAAGGAGCAGCCAGCACACACACAGCCTCTCGCAGGTCCTGCATGGACTGTAAGGTGCCACCCTGAGCCAGAGGGATAGTCTTTGCCATGTGCTGAAGAGGAGAGTGGCACGATCAGATCTGTGTTATTTCAGGGTCACTCGGGCTGCTGTTCCGTGAAATAAGTGAAAAGAGGCCAGGAACACAAGTTAGGAGACCATTGCGATGACCCAGAAAGAGGGGATGACAGCTTACAATAGAGGGTAGTTGTGAGCGGTGTTAGATTCGAGATCTACATTGGAGTGAGATAAAAGCCACGTGGAGAACACTTATTACCATTTAGGTTCTAGACCCTCACTGTTAGAAATCATGGTTTAGTTGAACTATTATGGAACATAGGAATCTCTCTCTCTGTTTTCTCCAGTGTAAATTCTAGTCCTGGTGTCCCATTTTGTCTCCCGACTTGTATCTGCCCTGCATCTCATTAAACTTTTGAAATAAATCTGTTTGGATTCATTTAACATTAACATTGCAGCTGATGAACACTGGGTGCTTCTGATGCATGCATTTAGGGAGCAATTAAAACCCCATCAAATGCCTCTCTAATATCATTGTGAAAGATAGGATACTTGACAAGATTTTTTGGGGGTGGGCTCATGTTTGATTCCCCAGAATTAAGCTAAAAGATACACAGCGGGTACCTAAGTGAGATGGCATTTCCACTCTTTTTATCAATGTGGCAGCTATAATTTGGCAAACAGATCGTGGACATACATTTCTCCTATGACAGTTCTTAAAATTTATCTGTATAAGATAAAATCATCCCATGATCTATTTTCTCTGCTTTCATAAAAAGCATTGCCTACAAGTTTCCATGATGTGATGATTTTTAAAGTTACTATCAAAAAGTACTTGCAAAATTGTATAAATGTTGAACAAACATTTGCTTTTTAATATTGAGATTAAATCAAACACATTTTGCTGTTTCATTTTTCAGATACATGTAACTTCAGCTGGGAATTTTTTTCCCTTTTTCTGTTTGTTGTTTTCCCTTCATTACCTCAGAAAATGAAATCAGATTAGACTTCAAAGAGGAAACTGAAGGAAATGCATTTAAAAGAAAAAAAATAGGTGAAGACGAATCAGGCTGAAATGAATAGTTACATTTTTGTCTACAATCTGGCATAACTGCTCTCATGATATAATCAGGAGAGGAAAAATGCTTCTAAGTATAATTTTCACATAAATCAAGTAGCGAATGAAAAGGAAAAAATAAACTTAATATTGTCTTTAGTACTATCCACAGGTGGGTGGAGGACCATATAGGAATAGACTATTGGAAAGTAAATAGATATTATGGATAGGCAGAGAAGACGAAAATTAAGGATGGCTGAAAACTGTCTTTCAATATGATTTCCCGAAAGGTTAATTATTAATGATTTTTTCCTTTTGTTTTAAACAAGACCTTAAATATACCCCAGGGAGAAAAAAATCATGTAGTCACAATCTTTAAATGTGAATTCATTGATCAGATCACTTTTTTTCCTGGCAAAAAATCCTAGGAAAGCTTTAAGTATTTGCTATCAGAAGTTTGAAAAGAAAGGCATGAAGCAAAGACAATAAATCTTACTGCTTTTTAGGGACCAATTCAGAGAATAGTAAGAATTTGCATAGACATAATTTCTGGAAATGCAAGTAGTTTCATGGCACATTCTAAAACATGGATAAATTGAGTATACTGTTTCACCAATTCCTGTATTTTTCCTTGGACTTGATCTAAAGGGTGGTAGCCGAGAGCCTGGTAATCACTCTGGGAGCCAGTTGCATTGCTTTCTGAGTTTTTGAGAAAATGCTTTCTATCATATTCACCCCTCCACATTAAGCCAAATAATTTTATCATGAGAATAAGGATGGCAAAGAAACTTGGGAGAGGCAAGGAAATGCATGGTATGAGGACAAGGAAGTCTGGAGAAACTATCCTATTTTTTTGGTCCCATAACTCCCCTTATATTACCCCTTGGTTTCAGCCATCACTAATTTTTATCCTCCCTATCTGTAACATCCATTTCCTTTCCAATAGTTTGGTCCCATTAAGAAGTCTTTAGGAGCTGACTCCTCGGGGGAAAAAAAAATGTAACATGAGGTCAGGTCTTGGGAGGGACTTTGTATAGGAAGCCATGCAAACAGTGAAAAAATGAGTCTTTCCCCAGAGGTGAAATGGTAGTTATACTGTAGTGGTAGCAAATGGTGTTTGTCATGAAGATGACTTATCTCATTGATTTTGATTTTTCAAAGAAAAAGATAATTTTAAGAGCCCGGAGTTGAAAAAAAAAAAGAAAAACCCAGAATATTTCTGATATGTTTTAAACATTCTATATAACCCAAGAGTAAACATTCTCTATATGCCCTAAGTATTTCTCTGTAAAAATATTCCAGTAAAACTTCATTAAGCAAGTAAAAATGGAATGAAGCATCCTATTTCAAGTGATTCAAGTTACATATAACACTAGCTAAAATTTCGGGGCACTTACTCTGATTAGGCTTCCCTGATAGTTCAGTTGGTAAAGAATCCACCTGCAATGCAGGAGACCCTGACCTGATTCCTGGGTGGGGAAGATCTACTGGAGAAGGGACAGGCTATCCACTCCAGTATTCTTGGGCTTCTCTGTGGCTCAGCTGGTAAAGAATCTGCCTGCAATGCAGGTAACCTGGGTGCGATCCCTGGGTTGGGAAGATCCCTGGGTTGGGAAGATCCCTTGGAGGAGGGAAAGGCTTCCCACTCCAGTATGCTGGCCTGGAGAATTCCATGGACTATACAGTCCCTGGGGTTGCAGAGTCGGACACAACTGAGCGATTTTCACTTCACTTCACTCTGATTAGCACTTTATATGCATTATCTCATTTAGTAAGTGCTTCAACTCTATAAGGGCTTCCCTGATGGCTCAGACGGTAAAGCATCTGCCTGCAATACAAGAGACCTGGGTTTGATCTCTGGATTGGGAAGATCCCCTAGAGGAGGAAACAGCAACCCACTCAAGTACTCTAGCCTGGAGAATCCCAAGGACGGAGGAGCCTGGTAGGCCACAGTCCATGGGATGGCAAAGAGTCGGACACCACTGAGCGACTTCACTACTTCAACTCTATAAAGTAAGTGTGATGAAAAACACGACCTGTTTTTATGCTGAGGAAACTGAGCTATGAGATCACTCAACAAATAAGAAACTAAGTCAACCCTGCAATCTTAATAATAGAATTCAGTTCCCTTGTAGCCTGGACTCCAGGAGAGGGTCGATAAAAGGCAGTCAAAAACCACCATTGCCAAGTATCATAAGATATTGTTTATATATGGAATCTAAAAAATTGGTACTAATGAACTTATTTACAAAACAGAAATAGAGTCACAGATGTAGAAAACAAACTCATTACCAGGGGGTTACCAGGGGTAGAACAGGGCAGGGATAAATTGGGAGATTGGGGTTGACATATACACACATTTATCTATAAAATAGATAACTAATAAGGACTTACTGTATAGCACAGGAACTCTATTCAGTACTCTGTAATAGCCTCTAAGGGAAAAGAATCTAAAAAAAGAGTAGTAGATATATGTTTATGTGTAACTGATTCACTTTGCTGTATACCTGAAACTAATGCGCATGCTCAGTTGCTCCAGTCCTATTCAACTCTTTGTGACCCCATGGGCTGTAGCCCAGCTTTTCTGTCCGTGGGATTCTCTAGGCATGAATGCTGGAGTAGGTTGCCATGTCTCCCTACAGGGGATCTTCCTGACCCAGGGATTGAACACACGTCTCTTATGACTCCTACATTGGCAGCTGGGTTCTTTACCAGTAGCACCACCTGGGAAGCCCATACCTGAAACTAATAAGACATTTTAAATCAACTACACTCCAATAAAAAATGTTAAAAACCACCCTTGCAAATCTACTCTGATGCCGCAGTGGGCCTCCAGCGGCTCAGCTGATTCTGCAGTGGACACAAATGGGCAAACATTTGAGTTCAGTCCCTCTCCAAGCCTCTCACTGACACCTTCTTCCCACGAAGCCTGCCTTCCTCTCTAGAGTCCATCTGTTGTTTTGTCATAAATGTCCTCCCCTGGGACTATGACTCAGGACCACCCTACCTTGCTTCTTGCCTCTAGAACATTTCAGTTTTATTGAACAGCTTCTTCTATAGCCTCCCAGTGTTGGCAGAGCGCTCTTTTTCCTTTGCCCTGAACTGGAACCTAGTTTTCCCTGAAAATATCATCTCACTGGTGTGTGCAGTTGAGACTTCTCTTTCTACCAGACCCCAGGGCCAACTGTGTGGTTAGCACTATCCTAGGTCTCTATCACCAACGAGAGAACTTGTTCACCTCCCTCCACGTTTCTGTCCCCAGCTCCACCCCACCCCCCAACCTCCTCATGGTTGTCAGCCAACACTCTCCCTGTCACTCACCTTTAGATTCACGATTCTGAGACCAACATACATAAAGGTTCTTTCTAAAATAAAAGTACTGATGCAAAAAGAAGGATAAATGGAAAGGAGATATATCAGGAGATGCAGAACTGTAAGCTGTTTTTATAGTGACGTCTGAGACAACCAGACTTGAAATTCTTTTAAAAATCCAAGCTCTTTAATAAGCATTCAAGAGCCTACATCATCTGGTTCGTGCCTGCTTACCTCCTAAACATCCCCCCTCATCACTCCATTCCTGACCTTTTAACACCTGAGCTGTGCAGAATTTTGAGTGGTTAAAAGAGAGCATTCCATGTTCCTTCTTACCCTCCTTCAAACCATATTCATGCTCCGTCTTCTTTGCCATCCCAATCCGAGACCAATTTATTTGGCTAACTTCTAGCCTTAAGGCTCAGTTTAGTGGTTATTTTTCACAAGACCCTTGACCCCATCAGGTTAGTGGCAGTGGTGGGAAGAGGAATTTAACTCTGTAGTCATCTCTCTCATGCACTCCCTTCATGGTTTTACAGTCATCTATTACATGTCTGTCTTCCCCACTAGACTGTTTAAAGGGATGAACTATGGTGTAATTTTCTCTTCCCCACCCCCCTCCTCAGCGCATCATGGAGTGCAGAGCACAGAGCGAACACTGGATGAATGCTTGTGCAATGAATGGATACCACCAGTGTCTTCAGGGGAAAGGACTCACTTAGAAATATTTCCCCTTTTATTATTCCCTTTAAGTTCCTTCATCATTAGGACAAGTCCTAAATGTGATTTCCAAGTTGTAATTTTGCAAATTGATGTTGTGATTTATTTTTTCCAGAAGCATGACTGCCTTTTACATTGAGGGCTGAGCTGGGGAAGCACACACTTGCAAGTTTTGTTTGCATACTCAGGACACTGAAAAATGCTCCCATTCAAAAAATCCAATGCTTTTAAAATCCCTGGCTCTTTCGTTTTAGAGAACATTCATGGTAGATGCCCCCCCTGAGTAAAATAAATGTAAAATCAGTGTGTATCAGAGGGCACATTTAAACATTTTAATTGAACTGCTAACCTAATCAGCTCCATCCTCTGATATATGCCCTCTCCATTCTCATTTCCTGAAGTCAAGAGCAAGAAGTGTGCCTTGTTCCAAGACGTGCATTACGTGAGTAAGTGCCTCTTAATCAGCACATATAGGTTTCGGTCTTCAGATATACTTTCCTTCCTTCTCTTGACTCCACGCTGCCTTTATTCTTCCCATTATTTCTAGAATCTTCGTTTGGCTCCTACTGAGAACTCCAAACATAAGAGGGAGGGTGTATGTAGGTGGGGAGGTATGTTTGGCCTTCAATAAGAAAAGTTCTGTGATCTCTGAGGCATTTGCCATATGGATTCTTACAGAGGCAGACACTGGAATGCTTTCTTAGAAGGCTCCGGAATGTTTCCAGAGACACAGGCATGCAAATTAAAACTTCGGCAAGGGCAGGACTGATTTACTGTACACATTTGCCAGAGGCTTTACCAGAATATTTTGCAGCATGAATTGTAAACTTCTTTTCTTAACAGCAAAAACAAGGAGGACATTATAAGCCTCCTTGTTCTTTAGACAAGAGTTAGAGAAGGTAAAATGGTATGCTTTTAGTGTATGTTAATTTCTGTCTAGGGTGCCTCCTGTCATGTCTTTTATTGTAAAACTTGGTTAGCAAAAGTAAGTGAAGAGAAAAACGGGTTTTGATGAAAGAAGGACAGCTTCAGTGAGGAAGAAGAGAAGGTCATTTTTGGAGGGGTAACTCATTGGCACCATCACCATAGAGTAGTTATGCAGCCTCTGACCCCGTTGCTGTTTTGGAGGTTCAAGTGTTTATCATGTTCTCGATACACTGTGAAATGGTAGCATGGCATCCCTAGCTTGCCAGAAGGTAGCGCTGGCATTTCTACTGGTGGAAGGTTTACAGAAGGAGACTGAGAGTCTAGCCATGAACCTATTGAAGTACAAGCAGGTGGTGTGGCTTTAATGTAACTTAAATTTCCAGAGCTACAGGTCTCAGGGAAGTTAATGAATTGTGGTTTTACAAGAAAATATACATATAAATCATCACCTGGCAGTTCCAGGAATAAAAATGAACAGTGAGTTGATTAGCAAAGACTGTTTCCCTACCATCCTGCGTCCCAATTCTTAACTCGCCTCAAATGTTAATACTTTATACCTAAAGTCATCACCAAAATAATTATTTACAAACGGCTCTTTAAAATTACAGAACAAAATTTATTGTACGAACCTGAGAAGAGTCCACATAAAATAACTCCTCAATAATATTTACTGACTACCAACATTTTAAAGAGTGCACAAAATCGCATATTGGAAGTTCATAGAAACAATTATCTTTTTAAAAAACTGAATGAACTGGAAAACTTGTGGGTAGAGCACCTTTTTAAAATCAGAAAGAGAATGATTTGTAGAGCTGAAATTAATTCTTGGAAACAATGCTTTTATTACTTGATATCCTGGACCCAATTCCTTTAATTAAAAAATTAGTACAGTAGAAAAAATGCCTGGTAAAATTTTAAATGTGTCTAAAAATTGTTTAGTAATATTCAAAATTTGCTGAAGCAGAGCTCTTCAGTATCCTGAAGGATATCATAAAATTATTCATTTGGCTTTTGTCTGAGAAAAGACCGTTAAAAGCTATAGCTCTAATATTAGTGTCTTGAGCAGAAAATGCGTGATTAATTAGTAAGTAAAAAATTTAAGATAAAATGGAATGGATTAGAAATATTTTTTCAAAAAAATTCAATAATTCAAAGGTATGAGGAACTACACATTTTCCCCCAAAGGCACACAGACTAAAAATCTTCACTCATGCATTGTCAATCACCAACCAAGCTGGCATAGCATTTGTTAAGAAGTAGTGCGTGAGAGTTAAAAGTGTGAAATAAGCACCAAGGACCAATTCTTAATGCTGAAGTACTGGTTACTGGTAATTTTTTGTTTTTGTTTTACTACAAGGAATATTCTTCCTATAAACATTTCCCAGAATATTCTACTTTAAATTATATATTACTTTAAGCAATAATTCATCCTTCCAACACCTGTCAGTTCATCTATTTCCTAAATCTCCATTATGCTTTTAATTCTTTGCTTTGGGCTGCTGTGTGCTTACAGCTGTTGATCATTAAGGTCACAGCTGGCCTGTAATGAAGTAGTCTTTGCAAAAAGAAAAATTATTTGTGTTTCTTCTCATGTTCCAGTGGACATTAGCTAAAGCAAGTCCAGAAGCAGATAGCCGGCCCTGTCCAGGCAGCTGGTTAGCAGAGTTACACACTGGCCTGGAAATCACTTTTTCTGCAGCTAATTTGAGTTTACAAACATCGAATAGGGAATATCATATGCTGTCAACTAGATTCCTGGGATTTACACATGTGACAAAACTACTTGTTCATATTGGAAAAAAACAAAAAACACAACCCCCTTACCCCCCAAAACCACGCAAGTATTCACATGTATTTGGAATAAGAACCTTTCAAAATACAGCTTTGTAGGTGGTGGTAAGTTCTGGTTGCCAGTGCCTTCCTAGATAAATATCAGCGTGATTTTAGGTACAACTGTTTGACAACAGACAGTGGGACAGTGGAGCAGGTTACTACATCAGTTAAGTAACCCAAAGTATGCAAATTGAAACAAAGAGGCTCTTTCTTTTAAATAAAATAGAGAATCCCTGGAAGTTCTGAATCAGGGTGAAAACAAATTCCATTTCTATCAAAATTGTTTTCTAAAATGATGTCATTGTTTCTACATATAAGCCTCTGAAAGCCAAAGAAAAGACACAGTAGAATATTGATTAATTATTAATAAATAATTAATAATACCTGTAATCATGATTTGTCATTTCACAAAGTAGGAGTCTTTCTTCATTTCATCCCTTCATCAGTCCAGTTACCCAACAATTGTTGAAAGCAGCAAAGAGAACAAATTAAATGAAGCTACTTAGCATTTGCCAAATAAGCCACAAATTAAATACTCTCTTAAAAGAAAAAAAAAATTTTCAAGTCTAAGAAAAGAAGTCAGTGCTGGTTGATGAATATTGTCATTTGAAGATATATTTATGTCATGAAATCTTTTCTTTGTCACTTGAAAATTGTCAACAATCTTTGCCTTATATTTGGTTCATCTTGAAAGCCACAAATGGCATGATTTAACTGTTACATGGCTTTGGGATAGTAACAGTGGGAAAGAAAACAGCAAAATAAAAAACAAAGGCAATGATAAACTTTAAAACAGCTCATTCAATCTCTGAAAGACTGGGGAGAGATTAGAAAGATCTAAGGACAAAAAATAAAACAAATCGGAAGCTGTTGGGTTGGCCAAAAATTTCATTGGGTTTTTCTGTAAGATAGTATGGAAAAACCTGAGCAAACTTTTTGGCCAACTCAATGTTTTTGTAAAACAGATTCTTTGGCAGAAAAAAAAAAAAAATGATGTCTGAAGAACAGAGCTAAGGACCTATGACAGCAACATATCTTTGGCTTTGACATCTTAGCAGAGGTGGCTGCTCGGGACTCTGAACACAAAACTTAGGCTTCCAAATGCAGTGAGCATTCACTAACGTAGTAGTGATTGACCTGGGATTTGGTATCTCTCAAAGTGGGCCTTCTTTTTAAAGATAAGTTTTGTTTTTTCTTAATTCTTAGTACTTATTACAGATATTAGACGTGTTTCTTTAGTGTGGGCATGTTAACTCTTGATGTGCTGGGCAAATTCCAATTTGGGTACTGTACTGTAAAAAGCAATCAAAAAATCTGGAAGTCTATTTCATATAAGAAAGCATATGGCTTGAAACTAAATATAGTTTAAACATATGAAGCATATTAAATTAATTATTATAATTTAAGCGATTTGAAAAATGTCTCCAGTTTTTATGACATATGCTTCTAATGATTCACATTACCTGTAGGTACTTCAAAAGCATTGGGATTTAGATTCTCTTCAGTAATTAGGGGGTCAAATGATATGCTGGCTATATTAGGGAAAAGAGTCCTCTGAAAGTGGGCCACAAACCAAGATAATACCCTTCAAGACAGATGGGAACCAAGCCTCAAAATGTTCTGCAGTTGTATACCACTTCTGAATGCCGTGCTTTAATGCTGTGAGAAAATATAAGGGCTGTATCTGTAGAGCTTCATACAATATGTGTATCTGAGGTTGAACAGAACGGTTGTCCCACCCTCAGAGCCCATTTCTACCTCGTAGACTATTATGTGGCAATGTATTTTCATGCTTTACCACCTCTGAACATCCTAATCTGAACCAAGTACCCTATTTATTTACTCACTCACTCAGATATTTATTCTATTAATATTTATTGAATACCTATGTGTTCTAGACACTGCTTTAGGTAGGAAAGGAAAGGTACTAAGGAAATGTGGTAAAGAAGAGAAATACAGTCATTGTGTTCTTGTATTTTCTTCTGGTGGTCAGATGGACAATAAAAAATAAAAAAGAAGAAAAGAAAATTAGGAAACATCAAATACGGAAAGGAAAATCAGAAGAGAGTGATTGTTGGGAGATATGAGTTTCTGTCTGCAAAGCAGGTGACCTGGGTTCAATTCCTGTGTTGGAAAAATTCCCCTGGAGGAGGGCATGGCAACCCACTCCACTATTCTTGCCTGGAGAATCCCTGTGGACAGAGGAGCCTGGCAGGCTACAGTCCATGGTGTCGCAATGAGTTGGACATGACTGAGCAACTAAGCACATGAGTGTCTTTAATCTGGGTTGTTCAAACAGGCCACACCGAGCAGTTAGGTGACACGTTCTTAAGACTTCAAGTCTGAAGAGGCAAGTACACTGCTTTTTAATCTTGGAGGAACAGCTGGTAGATGGGCCTTGAGCTGGGAAAGTGGTTCAGGAAAGAGCAAGAAAGCCTAATGGCTGGCTCCAAGCACATAGGGAGGGAGGAGAAGAAATGATTGTTGGGCAGAAGTGAGATGATACACAGCCCACAGTAGGGTGTCTGTATTTTATTTAATCTAAAATAACCATGATAACCATAATGATGCTAATATTAAGAGGTAATTCATTGAATATGTGCTGGGCACTGTTAAGCACTACCTGCAACTACCAATAAGTATCTACTTATTATTTCTGCTGCATAAATGGGAAAGTGAAGCACTGGGAACTAAAGGAATTTCCCTCATCACCAGGCTAGGCAGAAATGTCATTTGATGATAAATACTCTATGCCTTAAATTTCACAGAACTTGCAAACACCCAAATGAAAATTCTTAATCCTTCCTTTTAGCTCAGACCCTCAAATATGCCTTACATAACCACTCTCTGCAAGCCATTGTACTCAGCACAGCTAGAGTGCTATCTCACAATTTCACCTTTGTTGAGACTCATTTCTTACAGAGACAGGCCATGATGGAGATTACATGGCAAAGTGGGAAAAGCAACAGATGCAAGAATTACCATTCTGGTTTGACAGGCTGGATGGAGTAGTAGTTAAGAGCATACGGTTCTGTGGCCTCAGACAAATTATTTGATCACTCCAAGCATCCCATTGATGTATTGCTAAAATACAGATAATAATAATATTGCTTACCTCATGCAGGTGTTCATTCATTCATTCAACATATATTCATTGAGGGTCTTCTACTGCCTTTATGCAGTTCACATTCTACTGGGATAGGCAGAGCTCAGCCATGGTTAATATATGTTAAAATGTATAGCAAAATGTACGATATGTTAGATGGTATTAAGTGTAGTGGAGAAAAAATAAAGCATTAAGAATGACAAGAAGAATCAAGGTGGGGAAATGACTGCTTCAGGTGAGGAGCTCAGTTGAGAAATCACTGTGAAGATGACACTTGAGGAAAGATCTTTAAGAAAAAGAGGAAACCAGAGGCAGAGACTGAATTGAGAGAGAGTCTGCTGTTTTGGAGAAAGTCAAGGGAATGCAGTGTGGTGTAGGATCTACTGAGGCAGAGACATGACTCTGGTCTTTACTCAGAGTGAAAAGGAACAGCCAATGGAGGGCAGTGAGCAAATGAGTGATACAATCAGACCTATGTTTTGACAAGACTTGCTCTGGCTGCTGTGTTTAGAAGGGACCATGGTGGAGAAAATACAGGCAAGGAGATCCCTCAGAGACTATTGTGGTATTCCAGGTCAGGGACTGTGGTGGCTTGAACCAGGATGGTAGCTGTGGAGGTGGTAAGAAGTAGTCATATTCTAGATTTATTTTGAAAGTAGAACAGAGAGAATTTGCTGAGGGATCAGCTGTGAGATGGGGAAGAAAAAGAGGCACAGAAAAATTGCAAAGCCATTGCTTATTGTGAAATATACATAAGAACCTGCATATAAAGCATGGAGTATGGTGCTTAGTACAGAGTGGGGGCTCCTGGACTGATCATTCTTATGTAAATTTCAACATGGACTTTGTAATTTCTTCACCCAATACATGGCTTTGGTTCTGTCTGTGTAATAGATTTACAGTCAGAAGCATGAACAGAAACTGCAAAGTGATTCATACATTTAAATCCTTACAATAGACGTTTAACAAGGATTTGGGGAAGAAAGTTTAAACTTGGTCCCCATGAACAATAGGTGTACTTAGTACTTACAGAGCCTTGATAGAAGTTCCCAAATGCTAAAATGAGAAAAACTAGAAGCATTAGGAAGGGAAGAAAGAAAAATAGGTTCACTCACTAGAAGGGTTAAGGCACTGGGGAAATGACTATGGTAACTGCAAGGGAAAGTTCCCTAGAATAAACCAGAGGAGTATTAAGGTGAATGGACAAAGTGCTAAGGTTTATTTTTGGGTTAAGAATGAACTGCAGATTTCCAATACTAAAGTCATTAGTCGAGGGGAGCAAGATTAGACCTAATAGGAAATTGAAGGTAGAGTCCATTTTAAACTCGCCTGCTTAGAAAATATTTTAGATAAAATGCTGACTAAATAAATCAAGAGGTAGATATTGTATTTCAGCTTTTTAATCACTTTACAATAAAAATGAAGGGAATGTTATTGCCTGCCATTTTAGTCTTCAAATGCAGATCTTAAATTGTTTTCATATATACTGGATAGAAAAAAAGGGCAGCTTTTATCATAACTGAACTATTTTGTTCTATTCCTATTGTGAATCCTGTTAGATAGCTCTGTGACGTGTGCATTCATGAGAAGCACCTTTTCATATTTTAAGAAGTATATAGGATGTCTATCTGAATACTAGCATTGGGATTTCTCAGAAACATATTACAAAAGTCACTAATTTTTGAAGAAAGCTGAAGAACTGAGAGAGTCATATCACTAAAGAAGGATGTAATTTGCAGGGATTAAAATGGTGGCTACCAGAAAGAATGGGAGATTATTCCAATAATTCTTTTTTTAAAAAATTTCATTACATTACCAGCTTCATAAGGAAGTTATTGACAGACACGTGTTGTGAGAAAAACTGTACTTCCACCTGCTAAGAAACTGTACTCATGGTTATGAAAACTGCCTGGCATTTTTAGAATCAGAAGCTTCTGTAACTTTCTTCTGAAAGGTATTACCCCTTGGAACTTGCATTTTAATTAGTGATTATTTTCTCTGCTTTATTTCTACGTAGTGATCAAGGTGCTTGATTGAGCTTTTTGAAAATAGGACATATGCATTGTTTCGAAGTAGTTTTGCATAAAATGTGAATATGAATATAGCAACTACGTTATTTATTTGAATCACAAATACATTAGCAACTATTACCTTCTGTCTTTCATTTAGCTGTCTTGCAATAATATTAAAAGAATATTACATGTGTCTGAATTACTAAAGGTTTTTTTTTTCAACTCTGATTTACATATTATTCACTTAAAGCTAGCAATATAAAATTGCCTTTAATGTTTACTGTTTCAACTTTAAAGTTTTTCTTTTTAATCAGAGAAAATCAAGTTGGCAAAATACAATTACGATTTTCTCCAATTACATTACCTTTAGGCAATGCTGTCTTTCAGATTTGTAACATCCTCTGTTCTGGTACTATGGAATTATGGAATGTACAGTGTTTAAATGTATGTTTCTAAAATCAACAGATTAGAGATTCTTAGAAATACTATATACTGTATGTATTAAAACCATTTCTAGCACCTAAATGTACTTGTTATGTTTAACGTTTCAAAGAGCAATAATTCTGTGTTGAATTAAAGACCTTAGGAAAGTTTGACATTTGAGGGTGTATTTTTGAATTATTTAGATAGTATTTTAAATGTAAGAGGATACATCAATTCCCCTCTAAGAATCACCAAAATGATGTTATTAATGTCTTCCTTAAATATTTTTTAAAATCAAAAAGTTACGATTGGCCAGAGATTAATGGTGGAAAGTTTTAGAGTGAAAGGAAAATTATTCAGAAGGTTGAAAGCAGTTAGAGTTATAAAGGAGAATCTTTAGGTCATCTACGTAACATCAAGTCTCAAATGGAACAAAAAGTTTTTATTTAGTTTATTAATCTTAATTTTGATTTTCAATGTGGATTAAAATGAACCTGTTTTATTTTTTTCAGAACTTGCTCAATTTTACTATTTTGATTAACTTTTCTTCTGTTTAAGAAAAACATTTTATTATTTGGAAACTGTCATAACTGACATTAGAAATCCCAGGCTATTTTTCTATAAAGTTTCAGAACTATTATTTTTTTTAATTAAAGCTTGAACTAACTCTCCAACTCTTTCAATTACATGTTTTTTTTTCTTCTCTATGAAAAAGAAAATCACTTTTTTTGTCATAGGTTTATGCATTCTGTGATTACTGAAATATAGCAAAGAAAGTTAGTTTTTAAAAATGAATATTTCTGGTATAGTACAATCAGAGTTCAGCACAATGATCCTGATGTCTGAAAGATATGCTTATACTATTTGTTCAGAAAGCCTGAAGCTATCACTTAAGAAAAATTCTAAGAGCATTCTATATTATACATATTATCTTTTAGGGAGGATAGTAGGGCAGGTATTATTATCCAAACATTTAATTAAATACAGGGGGAAAAAGAAGCTATATATTCAGCACTTCTTCCATTGATAGAATTTTTGGCAGTGGGTTATTTGGCCCTTGCAAAAGTCTAACTCAAGCTGTTTTTTGATTAATAAGAAAACTCAAGTGCAAACTGGAAGAGAAGCTTTCAATGATATCAGCAGCTATAGGAGAATTAAAACTGGGTTAGGAAATGATCTAACATTATGAGGTCAGTTCTGCCTTTTAAAGATAGAAGTCAAACCAAATAACCTAGTTCTTTCATATTAGAAAACTGAAAACAAGCTTGCTTCTTAGAGAAAGAGAAGTTCATAAGAGATCAAAATCATAAACTGGGAGTTTTACTCTGGCTTCATGTCTTCCTTTCTCCCAGGCATTGGCCAAGTTACTTAAACCTCAAATGGTTCGTCTATAAAATGGGGATTACAATAATCCCTTCCCCTGTAATGATGCACAAAAATTGAAGCCTTGCTCTCAGTGCTTTTTGAAGTTCTTCAGTAAGCAGTAAGGCATTATTCAGACATGTGTAGAGAAAATAGCATTGAGAAAAAAAAAATCAAACAGGTCTGTGACCAAATGTAATGACTCTTGGAGATTATGGTTTCACTCACTGACCCACACCTTAGTTCTGTCGACCTCGATGATATTAAAAATAAAGCGAAAGTCATTACACAAAATAAAAAACTAAAAGTAAAAGATGGAGCAGATCTGCCTAGAACTGATCAACAGAGTGAAAGTAGAGGAAAGTGTTTTTGTATTCTAGTAAGGATGATTGTATAGATGGATCACTTACTTGGGCAGAATTGAAGCAAAAGTCTGTTAGGGAAGTAAGCAAGAATCTGGGGTCTGTAAGCACTTTCAGAGCAACTTTTAATTATACAAACCTTTAGTCACACAGTTTCTAAAAAAGGGAATAGATGCCAGCTGAGAAATTCCTCCAAGCCCCCGCTTGCAGCATAACTCATCAGATCCCGGCTTTGAAAGGTAACAAGGACTCTCGGCAAATGCAGGACTCCATTGGGCCGAGTTACAGAAGATGCCAGTCTATCAAAACAACAGCAGCAACTACAACCAGAGTAACAATTAAATGAGCAGTTTCAGCTTGGTTTCCATTTTTAAAAAGACAGTGGTAGTAACTTCTGGTCTGGTTCTCCAATCTCCGTTAGACCGTATTTCAAAACGGGCAGAGAATTTTTTTTTTTTTAATTTTATAACTTCCTATAAGAGGGATACAATTTTCATCCAGTTTTGAAGGTTTCAATACCTTGTCTTAATAAAAACCATTCTAAAGTGCTTTCAAAACAAACAGGAATAATTGAGGCTAAAGAAGCACTCTGTCCTGATAATTTAACATGAGAGAATGTTCAGGAGTAATAAATATTACTAATTTTTCTTAATATCTTAAATATATCCCTTTATTCCCCCTCCATTTGGCAAAAGGAGTGCCAAATGCAGAGAGCGTGGGGCTAATTTTCATTCACAAACACAAAATTTTCCTTCTAGGAGAAGTTTTCTTAATCGCTGATAATAAAAGGCATCTGTGCCCTGTTTCATCTTGCAGTTGAAGAGTGTGAAATTGTGACACAAGTGCACATGCACACTCGCACGCGTGCACACACACACACTCACACATACACTCACGTGCACACAGACATTTCTGTCTTCTGTCATATATTTAAATCCCATTAGAATTCTCATCAAGCCCCTCCAAAATTTAGCCACAAGCAGACATTTTATTTAAGGAAAAAATCTTTCCATGGGCATCTTATACTATAAAACTTAAAAGGTCCCAACTGATGGGGGTGGGGATTGCCCAGAGCGCATACATTAGTCAATAAGGAACAGTGCTTTGATGTGTTTTGGCTATTGCAAGCCAAGTTCCTATTAATTATAGGTTGCTTTACCTTTCCACACATAATTTACCTTTATTAAATGTAAAATACATTTTATATTATGATTATACCAGAGCCAGGCTAGCTGACGATTCTCTTTTCTGCATTATGTGATGACAATAACTGCTATTACAAAACCCAACATACTTTTGGTGAGCATGATACCTAAAATGTGATCATCTCAGAAATACCTTTGAGCATAATTCCTAGGAGGGAAAAAGAATGAGATATTTTAACATCTTTCCATTTAACCTCATATACAATTCCTTTTGTTCACCTGTTTTGACTACTGCTGCTGCTGCTGCTGCTAAGTCGCTTCAGTCGTGTCCGACTCTGTGCGACCCCATAGAAGGCAGCCCACCAGGCTATCCCATCCCTGGGATTCTCCAGGCAAGATTAGATTGGGGTATTTGGCTTTATGTAAAATAGAAAACAAAAATTCCACTGACCTCAGTCAAAACTGGAAGTCCTTTGACTGAGGTCAGTGGAATTTTTGTTTTCTATTCAAACACCCCAATCTAATCACAATTCTACTCATTAACACAAATTTGAACTTTGTGTAGTTTGATTTTACTAACCAAGAAATACTCAAATTCTGGTGAGTTGATTTAGCTCTTCTTTGAAGCTCTATAATATACAGAATTTGAACAGAAATATCAGTTTCCAAAGAAATGTACCTTTTTTCCCCTTCAAGATTCATAGTGAGTACATGAACAATTTGTATCTGAAAACACTCTTGAATTCATTCCTGCACATTCCCAAAAGAACCAGTAAGATACAGAGTATAGAAACAATTCCTTGCAGAAAATATGATTTTAATTTTAAAAACCAAATCTGTGAACTAAACAAACCTTTGGTTTCAGTTTACTTTAATCAAAGGATAATGACTTAAAAATTATTTAACTCCCAATTGAACAGTTTACTTTTAAATTGAATAATCCAAGAAAAGTATATTCTGGCTGTGGTAAATTTTAAAACATAATTAAATTAATATCAAAATAGAAAGTACAGCATTTTGTTTATTTTTATCATTATTAAGTTGGTGACCACTCAAATCATAGAGTGTGATGTGTAAACAGAAAAATTCAGCGGTCCATCTGTGAGGATTACACCTGCCATAAACGTAGTAAGTTTACCACTGGAAAAGTATAACACTTCTCTACTTCCCACCCCCTTATTTTTGTGTTAATAATATAAATGTTCCTGTGGATAACACAATCAATTTAAAAAACACAAATTCTTCTACCAAAAAAATAGTTAATTTGATAGATACCGGGGCTCATCTATCATAGATATATTTCAAGTGAAGTAACTACAATTAACTAACATAATTAAGGGTTGTATTTCAGTTTTAAGAAAGCCAACTGTGTTGAAATGTGTGTGTGATTCAAAGATTGGTGATACTCAGCTTTCAAACGCTACTGGGTTATACATCTCCCCTATGCAGCCACCTCTTTGGAATCAGTATCATTTGTGAACAGATAAAATAAAGATCACAGGATAAACACTGCCCATATAGCTTTACAGAGGAGGATGTGATAGCTCTGATCTCTTGTCTAGTTGCCCAGATTAAGGATTCAGGACAGGAGGAATCAGTCTTAGCAACAAACCACACTTTACATACAAGACACAGTCCTTCTTTTGTACAAACCACGTCAAAGCATGGTCCCTGCTGGGACCTAATCTATAACAACTTTTTGACCTCCTGCTTCTACAGCTTAATTATTTAGGATCAAATAGACAACTAGATACATTAACATGACCCTGGAAGCCAAACCCTGTTACTCTCTTCAAATATTCAACTGACCTTCCAAAGTAAATATTTCCCCCTGACCCTTCCACCACTCATTTTCTCTTAAATTGGTTGCTAATGCTTTGAAAAGTCTCCTGATATTTTGCAAGCAGCTTTAAAGTAAACAAACCCCGGACTGTATAATTTTAGTCTTATTGACTGGTGCTCTGATAGAAACTAAAGCATGCAAGAAGTCCCACAGATTGAGCATTATGTTAATCACACCAACCTTTTTGGCTCAAAGTTAGAGATCTTTGTGGCAGGCTTACAAAATCTGCAGCTTCTACGTTAGCAGAGAGCTTTCTTTGTTTTGTGCCAAGAGGACCTACTTTGAAAGAATGAGGCAAGAGTGAGTTGAGAATATCAGCACCCTAAGCAGAATAAGGATTACTTTGACACACGAA
Source organism: Budorcas taxicolor (assembly GCF_023091745.1). NCBI lineage: Eukaryota > Metazoa > Chordata > Mammalia > Artiodactyla > Bovidae > Budorcas > Budorcas taxicolor. The sequence goes on along the minus strand of NC_068923.1, from coordinate 61,748,896 downwards.
AATATAGGTCACGGCTATTTCCATGGCATAAGTACCACTGGCTATATCACTTACACCCAGATCATTTTGGGAAAACTACCAGCAACAAGAAGTGCTTAAGTGGACAGCAAACACATCTTGTCTTAACAAGGTACTTTGGGCTCCATTTACAATCTGTTGAACTTAACATCACTCAACTATATTGCTTGCCTTAAAAAAATTATGTAAATGAGCTAGAAGTTGAACAGTTGCTTTGCCTGTTTTTTTTTTTTTTTTTTTTTTTCAAGTTTAGGTGGTAGGGCACAGAAAAGCTAGAATGAATAGTGAAAGCCAGCAGTATTACTTTAGTATGTAGGGTGGGGAGAAGAACATAATTAGTTTTATAACATCAGTGGCCCATTCTAAAAGAATGCCTTTTTGAAGCAAACACAAACACACCCCATATGAATCCATTCCATTTTCAATGAATCGAAATGGTGGTAATGGGCAGAGTAATGCATTCACTCCAGTTGTAAACAGACATTTTCCTCCATGTGAGGACATAATCCCTGCTGACATTAATGGGAGTGACACGCAGGCAGGGAGGAGAGAATAGCCCCTTTTGTTTGTTCTCACTCACATTACTCTAGAGTCCATTTTACAAGTCCAACTTCAAACTGGTGGAAAACACATCCTGTGGACTGATAATGGAAAAATGAGATTAACCAAGTGAGCAAACAGCCTTCCTTCTTTCTGTGATGTGGGAAGTTAAACAATGCAATGGAGAAGGATCCTGATTTTACCTTTTCTTTTCATTCTTTCTTTTGCCTCCATTACCCACTCTATTTAAGAACCTCTTCATGCTTGTAAAATTCCCTTTCTTGGTTCATGTAAGAGAGTAATAAAACCATTATAGTTTTCCTTCGCCAAAAGGTACTTTAGAGACTAACCTTAATTTAGATCCAGACACTGCTAAGTCAAATACATCAGTGTTGGGAAAACGAATTAGAAGAGAGGTTATTTTTCTTACTAATTTTTAAAAAAGGTGTTGCAGATTGAAAATGCCTTAGGAATCATTCCTTAATGCTATGGCTACATTACAAAGTCATAATTCTCCCACTTTGACACTTGGGATTTCCAGTGGCTTATTTTTAGGAATCTACGTTAGGAATTAATTTTTTACTTACTGGTTCATATCAAGACTGAGATTCCCTTTACCAAAATGGTACCAAAAAAAAAAAAAAAACCCAAAAACAAATATTCTCACCAGGTAGAGATAGCCCCCAAATAATGACTTAAGCTTTCAAAATTACCCTTCAAAAACTATTTACACATAGTCACATTATCTTCCTCACAGAAATAACAGTCTAGAATTTGTCCTTCAAGCTGCCCAATTCTTTGTGTGCTTTATTTACATCTTTTCCCCTTAAATGAACGGATGTGTTTGTTGATATGTTTTGATCCTAAGGGAAAACTGATAAGATCTCAAACTGGAGACTTCAGTCTTCATTCATAGCTGAAAAAGAAATTGAAACTCTCTTTCCATTAGTAAAAACCTGTTAACTGAGTGAACACAAAACTAATGGAATGTAATGAAGTAAAAATTCTTTTTTCATATTACTTTTCAATCCATAAAAATCCATAATAGCTAAAAAGTTGAAATACTAGTCAAATCTGGGAGACTGAAAGAAAACATATCTTCAGAGCTGGGCCTGTTACAATGAAGATGAGATATTAAAACCAAGATACTGATCTCATCTGTTCACTGAATCCAGTGAGATGGTTAGACCCAAGGATGTATACTAATGGTTTAATTCCCAAATAACCTACAGTGTGAGTAACTGTCTTGTCATCTTTTTCTTTTTTTAAGGTGTAAGTTCCCCCAGAGGGATCTCTGGGATTGCTTTGGTGCATTTGTAACCCAGCAGCTCTGAGAAGCCATAGAGCCATCTGAGACAGTGGCATGCAGATTCTTCATTCATAAACAATTTCTTTCATAGGATACCCGTTTTGGAGGTACTCGTCATTCTCACTACACACTATGAAAGATTGCCAACCGTGCTTCGCTGCTTTTCAGATTCACTTGTCATGAACAAAATATGTGATTAAGTTCCATTTTCTGTAAAAGGAACTCTATTTAATTCTCTACTTGGGAACATAAAGAGGTGAAGGGGTATCAGGTTTTAATTATTCCTTGCCTTTTTAATCTCCAACATCTGGAATACTTTTAATTGGATAGTATTGTCACATTTTTAAAGGCACTATTTTAATTTTTAAAGGAGTATTAGTGTTTTTCTACAGAATGCAACAATGTGAACTAACACTAATAAGTACATTATTATCCCTATGACTCAGCAGATGTTTAGTCTTCATAATTTAAACATGTTTGTAGTAGATCGCATTTTCCAGAGATGACTGCAAGAATATCCACAGTCTCTTCTTACAATATGACTTGGACACTCCCCCCAAAAAAGTAGAATCAAAAAGGTAGAATCCACCTGCTGCTCTTGAAACTGGGTGGGTTTTGTGACTATTTTAACCAGTAGATTATGGCAGAAGCCACCCTCTGTGACTTCTGAGGCTAAGGCACCACAGAAGTCTTTAACTGCATGTAGGCAATCCAACGATCCTAAGACTTCCATGCTGTAAGGAAGCCTGAACTACCACATGCAAAGGGACCACATGAAAAAGGCCTGAAATTACAGGAAGAGAGAGAGATGCCAAGGCAATTCCCAGATATTCTGCTCCCTTCCACCTCTGCTATTCCAGCTCCAGCCATTGTCTGACTATAACCACAAGGGAAACTTTGAGTAAGAGCTGGCCAGCTGAGAGTCTTGCCAGAATCTCTGAGCCACAGAAACCATGAGAGATAATAAAATGATTGTTGTTCTCTCAAGCCACCAAGTTCTTCTGTGATGAGTTACACAGAATTAGATAAACAGAACAGTGCTAAATAACTTTTAGAATTAGGTCTTATGATTTTAGAGCATTTTGAAGATTATGGGTGTGTGTGCATATGCTCAGCCATGCCTGACACTTTGCGACCCCATGGACTGTAGCCTGCCAGGCTTCTCTGTCCATGAGATTTTCAGCAAGAATACTGGAGTGGGTTGCCATTCCTCCTCCAGGGTTGAACATTATTTACAGGCAGAAGAATGTGTGTTTTTTTGCTGTGTAAGTTAGTCTTTATTTTTAAATGAATATTACCATAGGGTAGACCTTGCCCTAAGTGAATCCACAATCAATATTCTTGGGACAGCTGAGGCATCTTTCTATCTCCTGTTCTGCATGTGACACAGCCAATAGGAATGTATCCAAAGTAAGTGCTCTATAAATAACTGCTCTTTAATTAAGTTGAATTTGTATGCTCCACAAAAAGATTTTATTTTAATTAAATATAGTAAAAATAATCTTCTATAATGAAGTATTCATTGTCATATGGAAACAGAGTCAATCAAACATAAATTTAATTTTATCATGGTGCCTTTAGGTCATATTGATTGTGAAGGTTACAGAGCTGGTTACTTCTATACTGACTGACTCAAGACTGTTGATCCTAATGGTGAAGCTGCCTAGACTCACATATCACCTTTTAACTGGTGGCCCCAGTTGGGTTTCCGCTTGTAATCTGGTTTCTTCCATGTTCTGGAGGAATAAATCATATATTCAATCTCATTAAACAGGAATGGATTTAACTGGTTGAGGATGTATTTTTAAAATATTCTAGGTATTTTTAGGTTTTCTAGGTTGCTTGAAACTGTTGAAGAAATGCCAAATAGAAAGAGCTCTGCTGTCCTAAGAATCACAGTCTCATACATTTGAACAAAATGTTAGTGCGTATCTATTTACTTCAAGGTTCTGTTGAAATTATTCTATAAGATATTTCAGCCAATAGTTGTCAAGTTTAACATATTAAATTAGAAAAGATTATTAAGTATTCCATCCTTTGAGTTTGATAACCTTAGTACTTCTAAAATTTCTCGTACAGCATAAACTAATTCTCCTTATTATCTTCATTAGCTCCAAGGCCCAGCCCCTATCCTACCAGATCCTTAGAGACTCTGGCTCCCTCAGTATGCCTCGTGGGGCTTGGTAATAAACCTCAGAAGTACTAGGAATGACATTCTATGGGGAAACCTGACCAATAATAGACAGGGAAAGAGAAAAAGCTGCCCTCTGCCTTTCTTAGCCTCAAGATATCATGCATGACTAGCAACCAACCATGTTTTTGTTTTTGTTTTAGATAAACAAAGGACATGGGCCTAGGAACCAAGTTGTGAAAACAGGAGATACTGTAATTAGTGCCTGTCACCATCAATCTTGAGCTTCCTCAATGGCTCAACAGGTAAAGAATTCACCTGCAATGCAGGAGATGTGGATTTGATCCCTGGATTGGGAAGATCCCCTGGAGGAGGACATGGTAACCCACTCCTGTATTCTTACTGGGAAAATCCCATGGACAGAGGAGCCTGGTGGGCTATGGTCCATGGGGTTGCAAAGAGTCAGACACAACTGAGCACACCATCATTCTCAGATATCCACTCATGCAACAGGTGCAGCCCATTCCTGTAGTTCGGGGTCCAGTTTCCAGGGAGGATACTTCCACAAATGGATACAGCAGTGGCTATATTGATGTAGGAGTTGAAACTACCACCTGGGCATTATTTTTACATGTCACACCTACAAATCAGTAGACAAAGACAGGAAATGCTGTATTGACGAGATGATAAATTCTGAGTAACATGAAGAAACAGGTTGTTACTGCACAATGAGAGGGGCTTCGCAGGTAGCGCAGTGGTCAAGAATCTGCCTGCCACTGCAGGAGACACAGGAGACTCTGGTTTGATCCCTGGGTTGGGAAGATCCCCTGGAGTAGCAAATGGCAACCTGCTCCAGTATTCTTGCCTGGAATGTTCCATGGACAGAGAAGCCTGGCGGGATACAGTACCGGAGGTCACAGAGTCAGATACGACTGAGCACACATGCAGGCACGCATGCGCGCACTACACAATGGAGAACAAATTGTGTCTGAAACCAAGAATATTCACTAAGGAAACGCATTTCTCTACCCAATGATAACTGCTAACGGGTCACTGAAGACCCCTGAAAAGGACGGTTTGTGCCACTCTTCCTGGCAAGCAAATCAAGACAGCCAGAATTTTGGGAGAAACTAAGAAATAACAGGAAGAATACTGAAGGGGGATGACAACAAATATGAGACTCCCAGGTCCAGCTCTAGCAGTGAAGAGTTGTGGCTCGGGGGGTTAACCTTTCATGGGTCTTTTTAAGAGATTGACACTAGTCAGTCTGATCTTCCTAGAATGTTCTTGCACCTCTCATCTTAAGAAAAAGTGAGAACATCTATTTCTTATATGGAATATGGATGTAATAAAGGGTGAAAATGCATCTGAGTGGCTTATGTACTAAATTATGTACAGTAGTGGATTATGGTGGAATCGCTGTTGCCACATTTTTACTTTGAATAGCCAGCATCTTCAATATGTGCTCAATGGAGAGCCTCCATCACCATCAATTGTTTTATCTCCTGAGATTTCCAGTTCTCTCCTCGTCCCCCTGGGTCTGGACTTCAACAGAGTTTCATGGTATTATCCACTCAGCTCCAGAGCCCAAGATCAAAGCAACCAGACCTATGGAGTCTCTGGCTTTCTCAGTGTCTGCCTGGAGGTCTTGGTAAATTCAATTTGGAAATGCAGGACACTTAATAGTTTTGTAGAACAGTTTTGAATCCAATACAGATAAGACATGCAAAGGAGCTACAGGTAAGTTCATCTTTCTCTCCCCTACTGATGGTCTTACGTAGCTCTCTAAAGACATCTCATATGACCGACTTTTTCTTGTGAAACTCTGGATCACTTGGTAAGCTTTCCCTCTTTCCCTACCTCTCTTCTTTTTGTCCATCACTTTTGTTGCCTAGAGATTGCATCACTTAGTAAGATATTAGCATATATTCTAGAGACTTATGCTAAGACAATTGCTAATCTCTGAATAAAGTCTAAACTGCCGGTGTTCATAGTATGAGCTGCATAGATTTGCTATATCACCTCCCTCATTCTAGAGAATACCCATCTAGTAATAAAATCTCAAATCATAAAAACTTTAGTATCTATCTCACAATCATCTCTTATAAAGCTTTGGTAAAATGAAGCTCCCAGTTATCATATATGCTAACATATTTCTATTCATCACAATTTGCAAATTTATCATAGTTGACTCTCATGTTAAGTTTTATCGACCATTCTAGTTTGTTGAGTCTGTTTAGAACTTTATCTTCTAAATCTTTAAGTTCCTCTCCCAAACAATATAAACCAAACATGCAAAAAATGTGCAGACACACAAGCTGACTTTCTTAGCCAAATCATTAACAAAACATTGAACAAGACAAAAGTGAATACAGTCTCTGTGGCATGCCACTATGGACTACTTACAGATTGATACTGACTGTTGTTAAGCTACACCTATTGATTGTAGTGGCTCAATCATTTATGAAGCCACCTAGGTGAACTATTATCTATTTAATCTTTGCAGATTCTTCCTTTATAGTTGCTTCCATGTCACAGTCTATATCTTAAAAAAAAATGTTTTTATTAACTTTTCAACATAGAAAAGCACTTGAGAATTCAATTATGACTGATGATGTTCTTTTAAAGCCAAATGAATCCCTCTGGAAAACTTGGAGAATAATAAAAAAGTCTCTGATCAATTTAATAGTGCATTTCAAATGCCTTAAGATGCACATAACTCTTGGTTCAGTAATTCCACTTCTAAAAATTTGTCCTAAAGAAATAACCATAAAAGTGTGTGAAACATACATGTGCAGATTTTTATACAAGCAAAAATTAAAATAATTTTAGAGATTAAACTTTGATACAACAGTAGAGGCCCAGTGAAATGAAGTAAGCAAATCTTGGAGTTGGAATAAAATTTACTCATTAAAAATAGTTCTAAGGCTATTTATTGATGTGGAAAAATATTTGTATTAAGTGAACAATTAGCCAGATATCTTTCTGCTGTCTTTTCGCTAGAGCTTTTTGGGTGGAAGCAACAGAAATCTTTGATTATTACGAGATCAAAGTGCTAAATTTATCATTCTATGGGCTAAATATAGCATCCTGCTTATACCAATGTCTCCTGTCCACAGAAGAGCTGAATCAGCTACAATTATGACATGTGTTGCATACATAAACACATAGCACACACAGTGGGAAATTGACAACAAAATAAGAACTCGGACTAACTCAGAAGCATCACCACAATCATGACACTAAACATTTTTTGCCCTGATTTTCAAAAGAAACAGTGTCAAAAGGGAGGAGAATTTTTGCCTGTGGACTCAATTGTTTCTGTGGCCTAAGTATGCCCTGCAAGCACTGAGGCATGGAGACTGAATAGCTCAAGTTTTGGGGTTTTTTTTTTTTTTTTTTTTTTTTTGAGGTTAGTTACATGAAGATTATTTAAGGGTGCTTTGGGGTTTGTGTAAAGTTGTGTTCTTGCCTGGAGAATCCCAGGGATGGGGGAGCCCAGTGGGTTGCCGTTTATGGGGTCACACAGAGTCGGGCACGACTGAAGCGACTTAGCAGCAGCAGCAGCAGCAGCAGCAGCAGCAGCTCAAAATTAATACATTAACTGCCATACTGGAAAGAGTTGTATTTGGATAGACAGACCTGTACCAAGGAGCAGCCAAATAGCGACATTAATGTAGTACCTATAGAATATGGGACTGCCACGGAATGAGCAGGGGGTAATGAACTGTTCACCTCGTCAGGGAGTGGTGTTCTCTGTCTCTCATGCACACATACAAATAAATAGTGGTGGAAAATTTTTCACATGTTAAAGTATGGGGAAGTCATTCGGTTTTATACATGATTTAACTTGAATTTTAGGTGAAAAATAAACGCGAAAGTGTTAGTCACTCAGTTGTGTCCAACTCTTTGTGACGCCATGGACAGTAGCCTGCCACGATCCTTGTCCTTGGGATTTTCCAGCAAGAATACTGGATTGGCTTGCCATTTCCTTCTCCAGAGGATCTTCCCAACCCAGCAATCAAATTCAGGTCTCCCACACTGCAGACAGATTCTTTACCATCTGAGCCACCAGGGAAGCCCTATTAACTATTTTATCTTGGAAGATTCTTCCTTTATAGCATACTTCCATGTCAGTCTATATCTTTAAGAATATAGATTGTATGCCTATCCATTGCCTTTTAAACATGCATTGTACGTATGCTTCAACTATTAAAAAATAATGCATTTTTTCTTTATTTTTATTTCAAATTTATTTATTTTAATTGGAGGCTATTTACTTCACAATATTGTAGTGGTTTTGCCATACATTGACATGAATCAGCCATGGGTGTACTTGTTTTTCCCATCCTGAACCACCGCCCCCCCCCCCACCCCAACCTCCCTCCCCATCCCATCCCTCTGGGTCATCCCAGTGCACCAGCTCTGATAAATAATGCATTTAAAAAGTCAAAATGGGGTAACAGTGGTTCAGGTATTCAAAATAGAGCTGTGGGGCCATTGTGGATATGGTTTCAGACATGTTCCTATATTACTGAGACCTTGAATCTTCTGAACTGTATCAGACCCAAGGATACCACCAGCTATTCTGAAAATAGAATCTGCCAGTTGTCAGCTGCAATGTTATAGTCTTAAGGTTCCCCCTATAACTATGCAACCATTTCAAACCCCAATTAATCCTTACTTAACAGCCACCCTAACTTCTTGCTAGCTCCAATCCTAATCATGACAAACAATTTATATAATTTTGTGAGTTTTGCCTTTATGTCATCGTTGTTTAGTCACTAAGTCATGTCTGACTCTTTTGAAAAAGTCGCATGGACTGTAGGCTGCAAGGCTCCTCTTTCCATGGAATTTTCCAAGCAAGAATACTGGAGTGAGTTGCCATTTCCTTCTTCAGGGGATCTTGCCAACCCAGGGATGGATCCACATATCCTGAATTGGCAAGCATTTCTTTTCCACTGAGTCAGCAAGGAAGCCCCTACTTTGTAGCCCTATGGCCTACAGTTCAAGTACTTCTTGAATCCATGCCTCCCAGTCTATAGTCCTTAGTTCAGTTACTCAGTCATGTCTGACTCTTTGCAACCCCATGGACTGCAGCATGCCAGGCTTCCCTATCCATCACCAACTCCCAAAGTTTGCTCAAATTCATGTCCATTGAGCCAATGATGCCATCCAACTATCTCATCCTCTGCCATCCCCTCCTCCTCCTGCCTTCAATCTTTCCCAGCATCAGGGTCCTTTCAAATGAGTCAGTTCTTCATATCAGGTGGCCCAATTACTGGAGTTTCAGCTTCAGCATCAGTCTTTCCAATGAATATTCAGGAATAATTTCCTTTAGGATTAACTTGTTTAGGATACTCCTCAGTTTGGCTCAAATAAAACACTTTTCTATTCCTATTTTAGATTGGTTTACTGAATATTATCCGTCGACAATAGAGAGACACACACAGAAATGGAGATAGATGGGAAATAGAACATGTTGGAGTGTTTTTAAGTGTTTTTAAAATAATTTCCATCCTCTTACAACTCAAAGCTGAGTCACAGTGCAATGAACTGTTTTGATGAGTCACTATATACTTTAACCGGAGAAGGCAATGGCAACCCACTCCAGTACTCTTGCCTGGAAAAATCCCATGGACGGGGGAGCCTGGTAGGCTGCGGTCCATGGGGTCGCAAGAGTCGGACATGACTGAGTGACTTCACTTTCACTTTTCATTTTCATGCATTGGAGAAGGAAATGGCAACCCACTCCAGTGTTCTTGCCTGGAGAATCACAGGGACAGTGGAGCCTGGTGGGCTGCCATATATGTGGTCGCACAGAGTCAGACATGACTGAAGCGACTTAGCAGCAGCAGCAGCATATATTTCAACTGAATGCCTGTATTCATACAGCATCCCACAACTTTCCCTTTCTGGATCACTTTTCTCTTGTACTGCATTCTGACCTTGTTTTCAGGCATTCTGATTCTGGCACACGCCATCAGTTCAGTTCAGTTCAGTCGCTCAGTCGTGTCTGATTCTTTGTGACCCCATGAACTGCAGCACGCTAGGCCTCCCTGTCCATCACCAACTCCCGGAGTTTACTCAAACTCATGTCCATTGAGTCAGTGATACCATCCAACCATCTCATCCTCTGTCGTCCCCTCCTCCTCCTACCTTCAATCTTTCCCAACATCAGGGTCTTTTCCAATGAGTCAGTTCTTCACATCAGGTGGCCAAAGTATTAGCGTTTCAGCTTCAGCATCAGTCCTTCTAATGAATATCCAGGACTGATTTCCTTCAGGATGGACTGGTTGGATCTCCTTGCTGTCCAAGGGACTCTCAAGAGTCTTCTCCAACACCACAGTTCAAAAGCATCAATTCTTCAGTGCTCAGCTTTCTTTATAGCACACACCATAGTAAAAACCAGAATACATGCTCAACTCATTGGTGTTAAATTACGATGACTAGCAAAGCTTTGTATTTATGTTTTTCTTATTTCGTGTTTTTATTGATATATACAAGTACACAAATCAAAAAGGTACAGCTCAATGCTTCCCCCACCCAAATTGGCACCTATATATAACAACAATTCAGATCAAGAAATAGTATAGTGCCACATTAGAAATTCCCCACTTATCCACTTCTAGTAATTAATCTATCTCCACAAAGAGTAAACACTTTCCTGACTTCTAACATCCATGATTATTCTGACTTACTTTTAAACTTTATATATATGAAACCATAGATTATATTCTCTTTTTATATCTAGCTCCTTTCACTGGGCGTTATGTTGGTGAGATTCACCAATACTGAAGTAGTTACAGTTTATTCATTCTTGTTGCTATATTTTCTATTGTGGAATAAACCAGTTCTACCAATAACTATTTAAGTAGTTTTCATTTGGTGCTCTTACAAGTAGTGGTGCTATTGGAACATCTTAGTTCTGTGAACATATGTAAACATTTCTGTTGGTTGTACATCTACTAAAGCAACTGAGTATCAAAGAATAGGCATATGTTTAGCTTAAGTAAACACTGGACTGGCAAAGTTTATGATATTACTTTCGCTGTTATATTTACATTTTAATATGAGTTAAGACATCTTAAGCCATAAAAGTAAATCTCTAATTGTGGAATTAAACTGCCAAGGAGATATTCTGAGTGCCAAGGAAACTTTCTGAATTACATGGGGACCATCCAAAGCCACCTGAACTTTGCCTACAACTGATTTTCATGCTGGGGCAAGCAGAGATCATAAAAATATTTTTGCTAGTTTATATTAATAAAAAATTGTTTCCCTTCTGAAACCAATTATACAATTCTTAGAAGGCCCTAATCAGATTTGTCACAAGTTGAATAGAGTAGACATTTCTGGTAAAATTGTTTGTTTGAAATCCATATTTTTTTTTTATTTAAGACATAGCTTTTGTGCAAAATTATAGAAAAATATGTAAGTTAATATAATACTAAACAAACATTAGTGCTTCAGGACAAAAAATTACTGTGAAGTGACAAAATATTTAGGAGAAAAGTTTGAATCACAAAGAAGGTTTTCAAAATGTTTTATATGTTTTATAAGGAAAACTTTTACTCTTGAAGTGAATAGTACAAAGATATTTGCTAAACCAGGGCTCTTGTAATTCAGAAAACATTTTGTTTAGCAGAAGGTTAAAAATCAAAACAGAAATGGAAAGTGGATATATACACATGTATTTACACAATACTTTTGGAAATGTATCTTTACAATAGTTTTGGAAAAACCCTGATACTGGGACAGATTGAAGACAAAAGGAGAAGGAGGTGGCAGAAGATGAGATTGTTAAATTGCATCACTGACTCCATGGGCATGAATTGGAGCAAACTCTGGGAGACAGTGAAGGACAGAGAAGCCTGGTGCACAGTCCATGGGGTCATATAACTTAGCAACTGAACAGCAATTTTTACAATCAGAATAGAGATTCTCAAGATTATACATTTTTTGTTTGTGCCTCTCATATGAAGAATGTGTTGTTGTTTAGTCACTCAGTTGTGTCTGACTCTTTTCAACTCCATAGACTATAGCCCACCAGGCTCCTGTGCCCATGTGATTTCCCAGGCAAAAATACTGGAGTGGGTTGCCATTTCCTTCTCCAAGGGATCTTCCCGACCCATGTCTCCTGCATTGCAGGAGGATTCTTTCCCACTGAGCCACACTCAGGAAGCCCCAAAGAGGGTGATATATTCAAATTAGCCTCAGTCTGCTCTAAGCAAAAGATTATGAGTTTCTAAACGGTAAAACCTGTACACAGTCAGGAAGCAACAGTTAGATCAGGACATGGAACAACAGACTGGTTCCAAATAGAAAAAGCAGTACGTCAAGGCTGTGTATTGTCACCCTGCTTATTTAACTTATATGCAGAGTACATCATGAGAAACGCTAGGCTGGAGGAAGCACAACCTGGAATCAAGATTGCTGGGAGAAATATCAATAACCTCAGATATGCAGATGACACCACTCTTACGGCAGAAAGTGAAGAGGAACTAAAGAGCCTCTTGATGAAAGTGAAAGAGGAGAGTGAAAAAGTTGGCTTAAAGCTCAACTTTCAGAAAACTAAGATCATGGCATCTGATCCCGTCACTTCATGAGAAATAGATGGGGAAACAGTGGAAACAGTGGCTGACTTTACTTTTCTGGGTAAAGATGGTGATTGCAGCCATGAAATTAAAAGATGCTTACTCCTTGGAAGGAAAGTTACGACCAACCTAGATAGCATATTCAAAAGCAGAGACATTACTTTGCCAACAAAGGTCCGTCTAGTCAAGGCTATGGTTTTTCCAGTGGTCATATATGGATGTGAGAGCTGGACTATGAAGAAAGCTGAGCGCCGAAGAATTGATGCTTTTGAACTGTGGTGTTGGAGAAGACTCTTGAGAGTCCCTTGGATTGCAAGGAGATCCAACCAGTCCATCCTAAAGGAAATCAGTCCTGGGTGTTCATTGGAAGGACTGATGTTGAAGCTGAAACTCTAATACTTTGGCCACCTCATGCGAAGAGCTGACTCACTGCAAAAGACCCTGATGCTGGGAAAGATTGAGGACAGGAGAAGGGGACGACAGAGGATGAGATGATTGGATGGCGTCACCAACTTGATGGACATGGGTTTGGGTGAACTCCAGGAGTTCGTGATGGACAGGGAGGCCTGGCATGCTGTGGTTCATGGGGTTGCAAAGAGTTGGACACGACTGAGCAACTGAACTGAACTGAACTGAAAGGGTAAAGAATGTCTTCATCCTCTTTTTATCCAGTGACCGAGCCCAGTTCTTCCTATCTATTTGTTAAACTGAGTCTTTTAAAGTAGTCTACACATCAGACTCTCTGACAATACTATCCTTCACATATGGTACAGATTACATGTAATTATTCTCTGTTAATTAGATGGAACAAATTTGAGCTTCAGTGATAAAACTGAATTTGGAGCTATTAATTCATGAGCATATAAATTGTCTAGGCCTCAGGCAATGGCACCCCACTCCAGTACTCTCGCCTGGAAAATCCCATGGACGGAGGAGCCTGGTAAGCTGCAGTCCATGGGGTCGCGAAGAGTCGGACATGACTGAGCGACTTCACTTTCACTTTTCACTTTCATGCATTGGAGAAGGAAATGGCAACCTACTCCTGTGTTCTTGCCTGGAGAATCCCAGGGATGGGGGAGCCTGGTGGGCTGCCGTCTGTGGGGTCGCACAAAGTCGGACACGACTGAAGCGACTTAGCAGCAGCAGCAGCATGTTTCTTACATGATATTGGGATAATAATAGTTATTTCAAGAGTTGTGCAGAGGAAATGTGATCCTATAGATAAATTGCTCAGTGATAGTAATGTAGAGAGCAGAAATTCACTATTAATTCTATTCACTTTAAAACATTGAAATTCTAGTAGGTAATTTTCCTCTTGCTCAAAAAAAAAAAAGTCTTTACAATTAAGGAATCTCAGAGTCAAATGAGAAAGGGAGTCTAAAAAAAAGGAAATGGGAGAGGAGAGGGACAGATGACATTATTTATAAGCAGGAGTAAGAATCTTAATTTGGTTTTCCCAAACTCGATTGTAAAATTAAATAAAGATCCTAAACGCTGTTCCTTCTTTTACTTACACAGCCCAATTGTAAATGGAAAATAGCTAGTTATAAAATAAAGAACATGGACCTTGAGGTTTGAGAGGTTTAGCATTTACTATATTGATTACATATGGGTAATTGGATTAACTTCTCCAAACCTTAGTTTCTGTTTGTAAAATGGAGATAATAAGACTCAGGGTCATCAGCATTAAATGAGATGACATACAAAAAACTCTTAAAGTGTCTGTCTCACAAGATATTAAACAAATTAGTTCTCCTCTTTTATATTTTTTTTCTTTTGCCTTTGCCTTTACCAGCTAATGACTCAGAGCTCTCCCAAGGAAAAGAAAATGGAAACAAATCAAAAGGTATTGTGCTAATTGAATGCTTATCCCTACCCCCCAAAATCACAGTGTAGATATTAAGTCACACACAGATGTTAAAAAATAAATCAAAAGAAAAAAGTATAGGGTATAATTTTTGCCAACCTTCCTCTAAGTAAAACATCTCAAATGCTGCTGACTTGACATTTATTTGCATATTTTGCCTATGAACATCATAGATTCAAACATGAGGCACCAATATTATTTTTTCTGGTCATAATAGCACTTTCCATTTTGGGGGAGTGGGGAAGAGGATGAGGAAACGTTTTCATAACCATGAGGGTGGAATTGGAGTGGTTGTCTTCTCAAAGACTTCACATGGCTGATCACAATAATGGGCTAGCAGTGGCTCTTGACCAAAGCTCGAAAAGTTAGAGCTCTTGGGATTTTGCCCAAAAGATGCAGAACTCAGTCTCTTTGGAGAGCAAAACTGGGAAATAATATTTTTAGACCTTCCCTATTTTTCTTTTTTTTTCTTCTTTCTTTTATTCCTTCTCTCCTTCTTTCCTTTCTTCCTTCTCTCCCTCCTTCCCTCCCTTTCTTCTTTCATTTCCCCCTTCCTTTTGATAAATGTTGAGATACAATAAAAATAGATTAAACTGCACATATTTATAGTATGTAATTTGATCCTTTTTGAAATATGTACTCACCTGGAAAATCATCCCCACAATCATTATATCAAATATTTACTGCATTGCTTTTCAAAACATAAGCCTGAAATTATGAGGAAATTTTGCCAGTGGCCCTAAGACCCATATAGGCTCTGCCTGCACTTTGATCAGATGAGTCAGTAAATCTTTACACCTTAGCTGGATCAAGTTTGGTTACCATCATTTACTACTAAGATTCATCAATAAATGCCCTGATTACCAGCTCATCTAGAAAGCTTTTTGAAGCAAAACTCAAATCAATTTTCAAATTCCTATTCATGCTAAGTAAAATGTACAACAAAATTAATCACAAGTGCTCCTCAATGTTTGACGAATTAGAAGCAGTTCAGAAACCATTTGCTAATTTTTCTTTCAGTGTGAAACGGATTCATAAAGTTACTTAGAAGATTTAATCCATATTTCATTTTTCTGTTCCTCATCAGAATTGTGGTTCTGGAGAAGGCTCTAGAGAGTGCCTTAGATAGAAAGGAGACCAAACCAGTCAACCTTAAAGGAAATCAACCCTGAATATTCACTGGAGGATTGATACTGAAGCTGAAGCTCCAATATTTTGGCCATCTGATGCAAAGAGCCAACTCACTGGAAAAGACCCTCAGGCACACACAACTTGGTAACTGAACAACATCAGTTCCAGTAACTATGACATTGTTTAAAAACCCACTGTGCTGAAAGATGTTCAGTTCAGTTCAGTTCAGTTGCTCAGTTGAATCTGACTCTTTGCAACCCCATGAACTGCAGCATACCAGGCTTCCCTGTCCAACACCAACTCTTGGAGTCCACCCAAACTCATGTCCATTGAGTCGGTGATGCCATCCAACCATCTCATCCTCTGTCATCCCTTTCTCCTCCCGCCCTCAATCTTTCCCAGCATCAGGGTCTTTTCAAATGAGTCAGCTCTCTTTGCATCAGGTGGCCAAACTATTGGAGTTTCAGCTTCAGCATCAGTCCTTCCAATGAACACCCGGGACTGATCTCCTTAAGGATGGACTGCTTGGCTCTCCTTTCAGTCCAAGGGCTCTCAAGAGTCTTCTCCAACACCACAGTTCAAAAGCACCAATTCTTCTGCACTCAGCTTTCTTTACAGTCCAACTCTCACATCCATATTTGACTACTGGAAAAACCATAGCCTTGACTAGATGGACCTTTGTTGACAAGTAATGTCTCTGGTTTTAATATGCTCTCTAGGTTGGTCATAACTTTCCTTCCAAGAAGTGTCTTTTAATTCCATGGCTGCAATCACCATCTGCAGTGATTTTGGAGCCCCCCAAAAATAAGGTCAGCCACTGTGTCCACTGTTTCCCCATCTATTTGCCATGAAGTGATGGGACTGGTTGCCATGATCTTAGTTTTCTGAAAGTTGAACTTTAAGCCAACTTTTTCACTCTCCTCTTTCACTTTCATCAAGAGGCTCTTTACTTCTTCACTTTCTGCCATAAGGGTGGTGTCATCTGCATATCTGAGGTTATTGATCTTTCTCCCGGCAATCTTGATTCCAGCTTGTGCTTCCTCCAGCCCAACTTTTCTCATGATGTACTCTGCATATAAGTTGAATAAGCAGGGTGACAATATACAGCCTTGACATACTCCTTTTCCTATTTGGAACCAGTCTGTTGTTCCATGTTCAATTCTAACTGTTGCTTCCTGACCATCTCAAGAGGCAGGTCAGGTGCTCTTGTATTCCCATCTCTTGAAGACTTTTCCACAGTTTATTGTGATCCACACAGTCAAAGGCTTTGGCACAGTCAATAAAGCAGAGATAGATGTTTTTCTTGAGCTCTCTTGCTTTTTCCATGATCTGCGGATGTTGGCAATTTGATCTCTGCTTCCTCTGCCTTTTCTAAAACCAGTTTGAACATCTAGAAGTTCATGGTTCATGTATTGCTGAAGACTGGCCTGGAAAATTTTGAGCATTACTCTAATAGTATGTGAGATGAGTGCAATTGTGTGGTAGTTTTAGCATTCTTTGGCATTGCCTTTCTTTGGGATTGGAATGAAAACTCACATTTTCCTGTCCTGTGGCCACTGCTGAGTTTTCCAAATTTGCTGGCATATTGAGTGCAGCACTTTTACAGCATCATCGTTTAGGATTTGAAATAGCTCAACTGGAATTCCATCACCTTCACTAGCTTTGTTCATAGTGATGCTTCCTATGGCCCACTTGACTTCACATTCTAGGATGTCTGGCTCTAGATGAGTGATCACACCATCGTGATTATCTGGGTCATGAAGATCTTTTTTGCACAGTTCTTCTGTGTATTTTTGCCACCTCTATCTTCTGCTTGTCTTAGTTCCATACCATTTCTGGAAAGATGTTAAAAGATATAAATTGTCTAAATATCCTTGCTTTAATATGCAATAGCAAATTTTCCTGTTGGGGTCATTGGACCCCCCCTAAAATAGAAATCTTTGCCTGAGTCGTACATGTGAAGGGGAAGGGCTATAAGAAATTATAAGAAGTATATTGCCTCATCTCCCAATCTTCATATTTCTAAAACATGGTCATCTTATTTTGGGTAAAAGCTAAATTTGAGGAAATGAAATAATAAGAAAAATTTTGCTAGAAATACTCTTATGAAAATATGTTCTTAACTATCTCAACTTAGTGTTTGATTAGTCTAAACCTGCTTAAAACATCCTGGTATTGGGATTTTAGGATCTAAGAATATAATTTTTAAAAGTACATACTAGGGAAAAAAAGAACATCCAATGAAAATTTGAGGGATTCTAGATTCTAGAAACATTGTTTTCTCTTTAAAAATGACCTTGGTCATTGTGAGATAGATTTAATTTAATTTATGCCTAACAGTTAGACATTTGAACTCTTTCCTGGCATGGTTGTTGATCTCACTTAGGAAAATACATTCTTACTGGTTGAATTAATAATATCTTAAATAAAGAGAATAAGGAAATGGATTCAGAGATAATAATTTAAATTCTCTTATAGAACTCAATGTGTAAAAACAACTATCAGTTTCACAAAAAAAGCTAAAGCAAGATTAATTTTGTGTATTAGTCAATCCTTGAGCCCTACTCAGCCTCTAGCAACACTTTGTAAAGTTATACCTTATATTATCTTCCTTGAAATATACAAACTCACATTTGCTAAGAAAGGAAACAAAAAAGGCTCAGTATCCACAGTTGTTTCAATAGTTCTTTAACTGTTTCTCCTGTTTTATACTCATCTGAGCTCACTTTGACTGTGTGGATCACAATAAACTGTGGAAAATTCTGAGAGAGATAGGAATACCAGACCACCTGACCTGCCTCTTGAGAAATCTGTATGCAGATCAGGAAGCAACAGTTAGAACTGGACATGGAACAACAGACTGGTTCCAAATAGGAAAAGGAGTATGTCAAGACTGTATATTGTCACCCTGCTTATTTAACTTATATGCAGAGTACATCATGAGAAACGCTGGACTGGAAGAAACACAAGCTGGAGTCAAGATTGCCGGGAGAAAGATCAATAACCTCAGATATGCAGATGACACCACCCTTGTGGCAGAAAGTAAAGAGGAGCTAAAAAGCCTCTTGATGAAAGTGAAAGAGGAGAGTGAAAAAGTTGGCTTAAAGCTCAACATTCAGAAAATGAAGATCATGGCATCCGGTCCCATCACTTCATGGGAAACAGATGGGGAAACAGTGGAAACAGTGTCAGACTTTAGTTTTGGGGGCTCCAAAATCACTGCAGATGGTGATTGCAGCCATGAAATTAAAAAATGCTTACTCCTTGGAAGAAAAGTTATGACCAACCTAGATAGCATATTCAAAAGCGGAGACATAACTTTGCCGACTAAGGTCTATCTAGTCAAGGCTATGGTTTTTCCAGTAGTCATGTATGGATATGAGAGTTGGACTGTGAAGAAGGCTAATTGCTAGAGAATTGATGCTTTTGAACTGTGGTGTTGGAGAAGACTCTTGAGAGTCCCTTGGACTGCAAGGAGATCCAACCAGTCCATTCTGAAGGAGATCAGCCCTGGGATTTCTTTGGAAGGAATGATGCTAAAGCTGAAACTTCAGTACTTGTCCAACTCATGCGAAGAGCTGACTCATTGGAAAAGACTCTGCTGCTGGGAGGGATTGGGGGCAGGAGAAGGGGACGACCGAGGATGGGATGGCTGGATGCCATCACTGACTCGATGGACATGAGTCTGAGTGAACTCCGGGAGTTGGTGATGGACAGGGAGGCCTGGTATGCTGCAATTCATGGGGTCGCAAAGAGTCAGACATGACTGAGTGACTAAACTGAGCTGAGCTCACTTTGGGCTTCCCTGGTGACTCAGCAGTAAAGAATCTGCCTGCCAATGTTAGAGACATTCGTTCTATCCGTGGGTCAGGAAGATCCACTGGAGAAAGAAGTGGCAACCCACTCCAGTCTTCTTGCCTGGAAAATCCCATGGACAGAGGAACTGGGCAGTCTATAGTCCGTGGGGTTGCAAGAGAGTCAGACATGACTTAGCAACTAAACAAGAAGCTCACTTCATGAAAAGAATGCTATGTGTCATTTGCAAAACACTTGGCAAATTTACAAACATTCCTAATGATACAATCTTCCCAGAATAAATGTAGAAATCTTTTGTGATCTGGTATGGGTTAGCATTTTCATCAGAGATCACATCAGGAATAACTCTTCACATTTTGCCCAGCAGGGATTCAGAACTGAGCAGAAATGACATTTACCAAAGAAGTGGGTGGTACATGCAAATCGACTACACTTGTGATGTGTGTTGCAAACATCTGTGGACGTTCAGATTCCTCCAGCCTTATCTCCTTTCTTAGTAAGCTATGTGTCTCCTTGGTTAAATGGATCATGTTTTGTTGATCTTTGCATTCATGATGCTGTGTACAAAGCAAATGTCTGATTTGTTGTGCAGATGAATAACAGCTTTAGTGAGGGTCTCATGATCTGAAGTAGGGTATATGCTAATTTATATGGAGTAGAGGTGAAGTTGGAGAGATAGAGTTAGGTCTTGGTGACTGTACTTGTCTTCACCAGAGTCCACATTAGTTAGAACTTAAGTATTTGGGAGGGAGAGGTAGTAATTCACTATTTGGAGTCTTTTCTAGGTCATATCATTCAAGGGAAGATGGAGACATGAAGCAGCTATGGAAATGCAACATTAAATATAAAATGGGTGTAGAGGATAACACAAACCCAATTGGTCAAGACCCTTGGGGGAGAAAAAGGATTCTTCAAAAGATCTCTGTTAACATGGGACTGAATTATAATTAGACTTTATGAATAAAACAAAATAATAAAGAAAGAAATTTAAAAATGGGGCACATACAGAGCTGATCAAGAAGGGATTATCAAGAGACTATTACCCAACTACTCATTTGCAAATGAGCATATTCTCACCCAATACTGTTTTCAGTTATGACTGAATGGAAGCTCTAATTGAATAGGCCTTTGTGGTGTCCAAAGTCCAAGACAGCAAGCAGTTCTTTTGTATGGGTTTATAAGTTTTCCCAGAATGAACTGTAAAACACTCATGCTTTCCGTGAACAGAGGCAAGCTGGCCTACCCAGTTTCTGGCAAATTTTGTTAAGCAACACAGACTCCCCACTTAATCCTTTCGTTTAAACAATCTGTAGTTAATACAAATTAGTGAAGAAACAAGCAGAGACACAGGTCAGTCACCCAAAGAAAGATGTAAAAATAAAATAAGATGTATTTGAAACACACTGAGTGGGTCAGAGTTAAGCCCAGTACAAGTTAGGACAACTAAAAACTCATCAATCTGGGAACCTTCTTGGGTTTACAAGAAGACTCTTCTGATCTCAGACTGTATTTATCTTCTAGAAGGAAAAAAAAGGAGCAATAAATCTCTGCATATCAAAGGCCTGTTTAGGAGAAATAAATTGAACGTGTTTGGCCAATTAGAATGAACTAAATCTCCCCTAGGCAAACCTACTATCGATATATGTATTTAGCTTAAAGGGCTGGCTAGCCAAAATCAAAAAAGGTGACAATTCTAAAATTTGAGTTACCTTTACCGTCTATCACAGCAATAAAAAGAGATGTTTCTGCTCTATTGAATTTTGTTGAAACCAAAAGTATAGACTGTAGAGATAAGTAAGCTGGACACATTTTATAGGAATAATAATAATACAGGAATAATTGTTGGAAGAGAACATAGAACAAGGGTGCAAGAACTGGGTTCCTGTCCCAGCTCTGTCAGGCTCTGTATGACTCTGGGCAAGGTTTTACACTCTAAACTTCATAAGCTACTTTCTTGTAAATAAAATAATAGTAACAGGTTATTTTTTAAGTTACCCTGACATCCCCAAATATCTATGATTCTAAAGGGTGAAAGGAAGACATGTGTATAAATTATCTCAAAAGAGTCTATAGTAATTGTTTCCCTTGCAACTAAAATGGAAGATGCACAAAGCACATTGTCAAGACATCTCCAAAAAACACTTTTCATCATCAAAAACCACCAAAAAGCAGGAGTCAAATAAACTTTGGTTGAAACAGTTACTAAATAATATTGGCTAATAACTGGTGAGTACTTACTATTCAAAATCTTATTTGGTCCTCAATACAATCCTTTGATATGGATATTATTTTATAATTATTTTGAGCATAAGCAAACAGATACAGTCATAAAGTTCTAAAAGGCAGACCAGAATGTCACCTCGGGCTGCTCAGATTCCTAAGTTCATATGTTTAATCATCACACAGTTAGCTAAGTTTTCTATAAATCTTCGGTTTGTGCTTCAGGCTATGGAGCATACACTATATTTGCATACAAGCACTCCTTCAGTATTTCTGCTGCGGCATTGAAATGAATCCTCTTCCTTTGGTTTGTGTAAAAATATTTCTCTTAATTTACTGAGACTATTTGAGAAAAAATGAATTGATAAATTATGCTAGTCTGTTGAAAGTGATAGAGTAACTCATTGGATTTTTAACATTCTCAGCATCCAAACACTATGTATAAACTGGACTAAGACTCAGATGACTTTCATCAAGCCCTCACTTCACCAGTTGTTTTGGGACCTTGCACAAGTCATCTCATTGACTCTGAGGGTCAGTTTCCCAACTACAAAACAGTTCTTTCCTCACTAACCTCAATATCCAAAGGAGGTAAATGGAAGAAAGAGAGACTCTGGAGTTCGAGGATCCTGGATGGGAATTCTCACAGGAGTTATGTTATTTTTCACAAAATCCTTCAGAATTTGAATCTTGAGCGTTTTGTTTGAAAAAATGAAGATGATAATAGTAGTAAATTCATAAGGCTAAGGTATAGATTAAATTAGGGAACTTTTCTCACACAAAATAGTTTAATACAAAATAATGTGTGTGTTTGGGGGGGTGGGGTGGTATGGAATCACCAGAAGTGTTTCTGAACATGGCAGTAACATTCTGTCCTGGACATGATTATTTCCAACATACAACTTTTCCTTGGGTGTGTGTGTTGTTTTATTTGTTCATTCGTTTCGCCTAATGAAGATGGATTTGTGCCTCTATATTCATTTTCTTTCTTTTGACTTTCCTTTCTTTTCTCTCTCTCTTCTTTTTTTTGTGGAACTCCAAATACATCATTTTAAAAGTACCTGCTGGCAAAGTGTCCTACTTATTCCACATAGGACTAACCCCTCCCTGACATGATTAAAAGTAGCATGCATGTGTGCTAAGTTGCTTCAGTTGTGTATGACTCTTTGCAACCCTATGAACTGGAATCTACCAGGCTCCTCTGCCCATGGGATTCTCCAGGCAAGAATACTGGAGGGAGTTGCCATACTCTCCTCTAGGGGATCTTCCCAACCCAGGGATCAAACCCACCATCTCTTACATCTCCTGCACTGGGAAAAACCTCACCAGTAAATCACTGATACATTTTTTTAAAAGACACTGGAAAAATCAGAACTAAGTTCAACTGGGAATTTGGATTTCCAAGTGTAATTTTAGTATTAAATAATAACTATATTAAAATTAGTGACAGCAACTATCATTTACCAATTGTCCAGCACGGCTAAACACCATGCTAAAACCCTACATTAATTTTCTCAGTTATTCATTACCCTTCAGGTCACCATGTATATTCCGACCTCATTCAGTGTTGCCATTTCTTGCCACATCATGCTTACTATCATCTCTAGATTTTTGCATGTACAGGCTGTGCTTTCTCCTCCATCACTGCTTCCCATTTTCTATGCACAGTGACTACCTGTGACAAATCTGTGCCTACCTGTGGCAAATTACATTTGGGGTCTGTATTCTCATAACACTTTCCCTCATCTCCTTCATAGACAAGAACGCTCTGAGGTCAGTGTAGCCCCACTGCCTGCCCCATATTTATAGAAATTATGAATTCAGTAGGATTATTTTCTTGATTTACCAATGAACAAATTGAAATGCACAGAGTTTAAATTTCCCAGCATCAAAGAGCGTGTGCGTAACTAAGATTCAATTTCAAGTCAATTGGAACCCAGAATCTGAATTTTAATAACTCTGTTTTTTTATGGTTGAGGGAGGATGCTATGTTATTATTTAAAATTGAAGTATGGTTGATTTACAATGTTGTGTCAGTTGTCAGTATACACTAAAGTGATACCTACATGTATATATTCTTTTCCAAATTCATTTCTCTTAGATTATTATATAACATTGAGTATAGCTCCCTGTGCTATACAAAGTAGGTCCTTGTTGTTTACCTATTTTATTATATAATAGTGTGTATACGTTATGTTGGATATATGACTTTGGACAAGTTACTTAAACTCTTGGAATCTTGTTTTGCTCATCTATAAAATTCTTAGCGTATATTGGGATGGGGACATGGTGGTAGACCAGATGAACTCTCTAGCTCATTTCACCTCTAGCACTCATGAGTCTAAGTATCTGTATGAAAGATGATTTATAGATAGAAAGTATTTGACAAGTAGACAAATGTATTTATTGTTGAATTCGCTCAAAGTCAAGACTATGGGCATATGAAACACTTTTCCACATTCAGCAATACTCACTCTCCTTAGCCAGTTTTGAAATGACCGATTCTTTCACTTTTGGGGAATTCTCACTCTCATTCTAATAGCAAAAACAGGTAAGTCTACTCTTTTTCTACAAGAAAATTGCGGTTCCTTGATAGGTTAAGCTCCTTGGCTTTCAACCTCCTTGTTTATCCACTCAGGAAACTGGTTTACTGCCTCACAAAATAGCACACCCATGTGATTAGCACTTAATTATTCCCGAGTCAGTAGCTGGACTATAAACTGAGGTTGAGTTAACTCACTCAGAATAAATCTGGATGTTGTTTGTTTCATTTGGGTTGCAAAGTGACAAAATTTTGCATACCATCTACTACAGATTTTACTTATTCTGAAAGAATATGAAACTTTCATCCGTTTCTCTTTTAATGTCAAAGCAAAAATAAATTACTTGGAATCTGATATCAAATCCTTCCATGTAAAAAAAATATTTTAAAAATTGGCTAGATACACTTAGACACATATTTAAATGTAAGCATTGCTCTATTTTACTAACTTGGAAATCATTGTTAAAAATTTATGAAAATGGTTCACTGACTAAGATATACATTATAACAAACTTTTGGGGTTCATTTTGTTTAGTTTTCATTAACTGTTTCCAAGACAAAATAAGCATTTAAGATGAAATATGAATGGGATTCCCTTTGTCAGGTGCAGTAGGCAACCTGGTATCCAGGTTTTTGTGCCGTTTCCTCCTAAATCATACTAGCGTTGGTGTGTGACTGAAAGGGTACTGCAATAATGTTGTCATGTCTCTTCTAAGACTAGGTCGTAAGCTTCCTCTGGTTTTCCACTTTTGCTTTCTTTCTTGGATCAGTGGCTTTGGGGGAACCAGCTGCCCTGTGTGGAAGAGACCCTCAAGGAACTGAGGCCCAAAGCCAACAGTCATGAGAGGGATTCTAGGAGCAGACCTTTGGGTTTAGTCAAGTCCTTAGGTGACTACAGCCCAAACCAACACCCAGACTGCAGTCTCATGAGAACTACCCAGCCAAACCACTTCTGAATTCCTAACCCACAGAAACTATGACCTAATTAGTGTCTGTTGTTTTTAGCTGCTACATTTTTGGGTAATTTTTTATGCAGCAGCAGATAACTAGGGAATGCACAGAATGAAGATGTTTCAATTATCATTTATATATCATCCTTTATTAAAACTAAAAAAAAAAGATGGAAACTGCAGTGGGCGGACTATATATAATATTAAGACAGTATTATTATTTTCAAAGTAACATCAAAATACATAGTTTTTGAATTGTATTGGTTTCTGGAATTACTTGGGTGTTAATAGAGCATTTGATTACTAAAATTTAAGAGGGATGTAGAAAGAGGGAAAGATTCAGTAAAGAAAATACAAAAAACTGGAAAAATTAGTCTCAATAGAAAATCTATGCATTATAATAACAGCAACTAGAGCAGTAGTTTTGAAAATTTTTGTGTTTTGGGTTGAGAAAGTCTTTTTTCAAATGAAAGCTTTTAGGGAACCCTGAGAGAGTGTAGCCAATATGTCCCCATAGTAGCTTCAGAATAAACAGAAGAGAAACTGGAAAGGAATGAGCAAAGGGAATTGAATGGGCCTCATACTTGAAAAACTGTCATAGAGTGTTGACTAGAAAAGCTGATAGAAAATATACTTACTTGCTTCTTAATGCCAGGGAGAAGCTTTCAGTATTCTACCATTCAGTATGTGGTTTGGTATTCAATTTTTGGTCGATATTCTTTATCATGTTAATGACGTTCCTTTTGGTTTGCTAAGAATAGTTTTTTCATAAGTGAATGAAGAATTCTAGTACTGTTCTCAGACATAGGTAAATAGGAACCTTGCTCTTGCTTCGTGTTTTATAAGGCTTCACTCTGCTCTTCTCCAGCTGTGTCCTTTCCTGTAACTGATTACACAGGTCATATTCCAACTTAATAATGTTTCACCCTTCAACATCCTCACTACATTTGCTTCTTGACATCAAAATATAAGTATTATAAATGTATAAAATGACAGTGTGAGCATTATAAATTATATACTGGTACAAAGTAATATATTTTTCTAGAAAAATTGTTATTATCTAGGTATGAAAAATTAAGAGAACTCCAAATGCCAGAAATAAAAATAATACAAAAATTAAATAAAAACGTGATGCCTTTATTTTCCTGTGGGTAAACCAATAGATAAATTTTGTTTACCCATGTAAACATTTGAAAGTCAGGAAATTTCACTTAATATGTGCACTTCAAAGTTTTATTAAAATATTTATTAAAATATTTGATAATACAGGGCAAAGAGTCCCAAATAAAAACAGCTGGTTGGAGCCATAAGCTAGTCTATGGAAAATTATTTAAAACTTACAGCTTATATGTGAGAGAAAATTTGTTAGAAGTTTTTCTAAAATTTAACATATATCCTGAAAAGGTATTTGACATTAGCAATATAAAGTAGTGGAGTTGAAACAAAATCTAAACAATCAATAAAAAAGAACAATCTGTCATGCTAGAGGAAAGATTCAAATATATTCACTACAGAAGACATAAAATCATTGTCAAATAAAGAGGCAATTCAAAGTATGCAGACAAAAATGTAAAAAAAAAAAGTATTATAGATACATGTCAACTAGTTATTTAACAAATATATTTTGTTACTTTTCTGGATTTTATGATGTTTGAGATACTTGTCAGATTTTATAATTTATAATTTATTGTGATTCCTTTGCTAAATCTAAATAAGTATTCATTCTTTATATATATATATATATATATATATATATATATATATATATAAGCTTCCCTGGTGGCTCAGATGGTAAAGCATCTGCCTGCAATGCGGGAGACCCAGGTTCGATCCCTGGGTTAGGAAGATCTCCTGGAGAAGGAAATGGCAACCCATTCCAGTATTCTTGCCTGGAGAGTCCCAGGGACAGAGGAGCCTGGTAGGCTACAGTCCATGGGGTTACAAAGAGTTGGACATGACTGAGCAACTTCACTTCTGTTCACTTCATACATGTATTTATGAAATTGGCTTCCCAGGTGGCACAGTGGTAAAGAATCTGCCTGGCAATACAGTAGACGCATGAAGGTTTGATTTTGGGGTTGGGAAGATCCCTGGAGAAGGAAATGGCAATGCACTCCATATTCTTGCCTGGAGAATTCCATGGACAGAGGAGCCTGGTGGGCTACAGTCCATGGGGTCGCAAAGAGTCAGACATGATTGAGCATGTGCACGTTTATAAAATGAACTATTTTATTTTTATAATTTTGTATTATTTTTCTTAACTGGTTCCACACAACTTGGATCTATCCTTACCAGTTATCAACTGAGAGAGAGAATAGGACAAAAGATAGTCACATGCTAGATAATTCAAAAGAATACAGCTAGCACAGTGAGACATTAAGGAATGCCTTGGGAAAATTTATGAGGCCAAAGAACATTCTAATTCTCATTATGATCATTCCACAAAAAGCACAAATGAAGTGAAAATTGCTCTCATGCAATTTTGTTAGGGGGAAAAAAATGACAAAAGAAGCAACAATGTGGAATGTTGGATCTGTTTTTAACAGATGCAATTTATGGGCTATTTTTCAGGTATCTATTATCTATCAAAACTATAGAGATGAAAATTCCCAGGCAGGTTATGCTATGAGACTATCATAAGTAGTTAAATTCACTGTTGTTTAGTCACTAAGTTGTGTCCAACTCTTTTGCAACTTCATGGACTGTAGCCTGCCAGGCTCCTCTGTCCATGTGATTTCCCAGACAAGAATACTAGGGTGGGTAGCCATTCCCTTCTCCAGGGGATTTTTCCAGCACAGGGATCGAACCTGAGTCTTCTGCATCAGCAGGCAGATTCTTTACTGATGAACCACCAGGGAAGCCAAAAGTAGTTGAACAGTAGTAAATTAGAATTACTTCCAGAGAATTCAGAAACCATTTTTCCTGCCTTCCCCTGGTATCAAATCAAAGATAAGATGAAAAAAAATGAAGATGAGAATGAAGGAGATAAGAAATGGGAAAGAACAGTGTGGGGGAAGAATAAAGGTGAAAATGAGATTGGTGGGGGAAAAAAGCCATCCCATGCTCCATTATATATACACATTAATTTCCACTTAGAATTTTCCAGACTGAGTAAACTGAATTTTACTTAAGCACATTGTTCTGTAATGCAGAGCTGGAGTGCAAAGTCGGGCATGTATGCCTAAAAGACTTTTATAGTTCTAGATCATTATTGTGCATTTTGTGAGTCTCAGTGCCCAGCAGAATCAATTGTATGTGGAAGAAGACCTCTTCCAAAACTGCATTGCAAAAGTTTTCCTTTGGAAGGAATTTCAGGTAAATAAGACATCACTTAAGATCCAGATTGTATGTGTGTGGTGTGGTGTGGTGTGTGTGTGTGTGTGTGTGTGTGTGTGTGTTAGTCCCTCAGTCGTGTCCAACTCTTTGTGACCCCAAAGGTAGCCCACTAGGCTCCTCTGTCCATGAAATTCTCCAGGCAAAAATATTGGAGTTGTTAGCCATTTCCTTCTCCAGGGGATCTTCCCAACCGAGGGATCTAACCCAGTTCTCCTGAACCATAGGCAGATTTTTACTATCTGAGCCACCAGGGAAGCCTCATGAACCTGGTTTGGATAAGGAAATTCATAATCACCACAAAGCAACTCTGTGAACCAAATTTTGGAGGAAGACAAACATGATTTCTGATTACAATGAGATTCTGGCCACAATGAAAGGAGAGTCATTTTAACTCTTTGGTATGCAGCCAATTTTTTCTTTTTTCATATAGGTAAGTATCATGAAATTTCATATTTTCTCTTCTATAGTATAATGATCAAGAGAAGAGTGCACAGGAGTCAGGCAGACAGGGATTCTTTCCTGCTTTCACACTTACTAGCTGTTTAACTTGCATAAATTCTTAACCTCTGCAAAGCTGAATCTTCTGATCTCTGAAATGTGGATAATAACATTGACTTTATAGGGCTTTTGTGATGTATAAATGAGGGCCAAGGTCAAGTACTAACTCATACCTGACATACAATAGCCACTACTGACCACTCAAAAACATCAATTAATAAAATGATGATGAGAAACAAAACCACTCAGAATATACAACTAGCTTCAGAGCAAACAGTGGTGTAATTTTCTTCCAGAAATAACTTTGGAATAAAGACCATTGCCAAGGAAGATATGAAACACGGCAGCAAATTTTCAAGATGATTTCTCCAATTGCGTGTATTATGGATTCCAAGAACCCTGCAAATCAGGAAAGAATGACAGAAGCAAAGACCTCCTTGAAAAGCTGTAGCCACTAGAAAGGACACGGGGAAGAAGGCAGTTGTTTGCGATCTAGCCTCTCACTCGGAATTCAGACAAAGGCCTCTGTCCTCAAAAAAAAAAAAAAAACTCTATCCCAGCAGCTGCCCCTCAGCTACAGCAAATATCAGCTTGTTTTTCAATCATTGCCCAGAATGGTGTCTTATCACTTCACCCATAACATAGGACTATTCTACAAAAATGGTGCTGTTGCAGGTCTGGCAGTGAGAGCTTCAGTTCATCTCAGCTAAGCTTATTTCTTTTGTTCAAAGGAGAGAAGCTGTTTACAAATAATCTGTGTATAATTAGTTACCTGGTTCTTAAACTGTTTTATTTTTATTTCCTCTCTTCTTGTGAAGCCATCTGGGAAAGCTGATTACTCCTAAGTCATTATAAGCTAATATGCAGTCTAGGTAGGCTGGGTTTTGAATCTCTCTGTTAATGCTGGTTAAATACTTAAAACTAATTAGACCATTTTAATAGGAGTCATTTATTATTATATAATGCTTCTTAAAGAATCTTATAGTTCATGCTGAGGTATGCTACCAATTACATATTTATAAATCATAGTTTGCATGCTCAAGTTCTGTTATGTAGGTATATAAGAAAAAGGTAATTCTCAAATGAAACAAAATTACATCAATGCCTCTACAACTGCCACCAATACAAGGAAAGTTAGACACTCCTTTGGCAACCCAGTCCAGTATTCTTGGCTGGAAAATCCCCTGGACAGAGGAGCCTGGCAGACTACAGTCCATGATGTTGCACAGAGTCGGACACAACTGAGCGACTTCACTTTCACTTAAAGGCTTAAGAGAAACCTTAAGACATTGAATACTGATATACTTTTCACATATCTCTATCATTTCCAGATGCAAACACTTGATTTCTTGTCTTAGTGATTGGTCAAAAACAATGTAATTCAGACAGTAAAATGGAGCTGTGCAAAGTTTTCACACCTATCTTAATTTTAAGCCAAAAAATTCACCACCTCTCTGAATCTCTGATAGGTTAACTGCGGTTTCCAATTCAAGAGTTTCTAAGTATTCATGTAGTTCTAAAGAGACAGCTAATTCTAATATGAATGTCAAGTTCTCTTTTATGTTCCTTTGAGATAAATAAGAAATGAGTATCTACTTAAAAAGAAATTTTATGAGATATATGCAGGCTTCCTTCTCTCCTGCAGGAGCAAATCCATGCTTGCTTAACTTTTTGTCTTTATTTTCAGCACCATAGTGCTTAAGCTCATTATATGGTGGTGGTGGTTGTTGGTTTAGTCACTAAGTTTTGTCCGACTCTTGTGATCCCATGGACTGTAGCCTGACAGGCTCTAAGCAAGAATTCTCCAAGCAAGATACTGGAGGGGTTGCTATTTCCTTTTCCAGAAATGCAGATAAAAATCTCAAGTCTCTCCTTGGAGCTCTGGTACATTCTAGAGATCCAAATGAGAAGTAAAAGGGATTGAAATTTCATACTGATTCTAGTAAGTACTCACATACATACATACATTAAAAAGAATATAAAAAAGAATAAAAAATGTAACTGGCTTTCAGTTAACGCACTAGAAATGGGACTTACACCTAGGCAGATTTGGGTTCATCCTCCTGAATTTGCATCTAGTTCTATGCAGAAGTGTCTTAAAACCTTATTAAGGCATCTAATTAAAGTAATGACAGAGAATTTCCACCAAATCTAATGAAAGAAAACAAAGATTAAATTTAAGTTAATCAGCTTTGAAATGTAAACAAGCACATTCAATCATTGAATGATTCCATTTATTTTTAACAGGTTCTTAGGAGTGAGTCTAAATAAACATCCCACCATTTTTCCTTGGTCTGCCCCAAATGTTCATCAGCATCATTAATCCATCAGTCAAAATCCAAAGGGACATTTCATGCCTGGGATAAACTGATTCCAAGTTTTTGATGAATGGAGGCAAGTAAGTAGCCAAGATCTTTCACACAATAAATTCTAAAATAGTGCTCAGAAGTGTTGAGAGTAGAAACTTAAAAAAAATTAAAATACAAAAGCAACCGGCTTGAACAATGAAGGTTGTCACAGGTCTGCGATCCCAAGACAGTAGTTCACTGCTTTGAGAAAACAGTACAGCTAGCGTTCCTGGTAAATTTGTCAGCAGTGCATTTTGGAATCTGTTTCCAGCCACCAGATAGTCGAGAGCAGAAGGAAATGTTTTTACATTTTGCAGAGTTTGGAGATGAAAGAACCAATTTCAGGGTTGATGAGGAAAGGTATCACTCAGCAGACGAGGAGCCGTCATGATGTAATCACATTCCTCCAAACGGTTTCACCAGTACCAAGAGTTAGCAGCCCAGAACCCATTTTGACATGAGGAAAAGTCTGGTTGATTCTCTGTATTCTTCCTCAGACAATTAATGGCTTGCTTTGTTGGTTTGTTTTGTTTTGCGGTTACGAGAGGTTTGCACTTCGAATTGAACAGAAGTTATCATTTCCCCGTGGGAGCTAGACTTACCATGAGCGGCCTCAGCATCCTCACCGTTTTTCTTGCCGTGACACATGATGGAAGAGGGAGGTGTTCTCTGCTTAAACTTAGGGTTACTCATTAGTTCTGGCATGCTAGCTCTCATTTCTCTCTGATGCAATAAAACATATGAGTGAGCAAATGATCAAAAATAGCCAAATTAGTGAGGTCACAGCAAGTGTGCCTTCTAGTTTATAAGGAAAGTAAACCATTCTTAAATTCAGGGACATTGCCTGTGTCATTCATTCGGTCAACAATTATTTTTGTACTGTTGTAAGAACAATTTAACATGAGCTCTACCCTCGGAGCAAATATTTAAGTGTACAGTAGTGTATTGTTAACTAAAGGCAAAATGACCATACAATGGATAGAACACATTCATCTTGTGTCACTGAAATTTTGTAGCCTTTGAATAGCATCTCCACATTCCCCACCCACCCTGTCCCTGGCAAGCTCCATTCTATTCTCTGCTTCTAAGTGGTTGACAAATTTTAGATCCCTCATGTAAGTAGAATTATGCAATCTCTGTCTTTCTGTGATTGGCTTATTTCACATTTGGCAGGATTTCCTTTTTTATTAAGTTTGAATAATATTCCATTGTATGGATATACCACATTTTCTTTATGCATTCATTCATTGACAGATATTTAGATCATTTCCAGATACTGGCTACTGTTAACACTGCAATGCAGACACCTCTTCAAGATTCTGGTTTCACAACTTTGAGATAAATATCTAGAAGAACTCATTAGGTGGCAGGCACAGTTCTCAGGGAAAGGGATAAATTATCAAGGAACAAATGACATGCAAACCCTTAATAGTGAGCTCATTCTACTAATCTGTTAGAATATTGTAGTTGTTCAAATATCCATTCTCCATACAACCTCCAGAGTAATTTTTTGGAAAGCATAAGTGCAATCATATCACTCTCTTGCTTCAAACACTTCAATGGCAGACTTTGCCCTCAAAATACAATCCCAGATCCTTCCAGTAGTCCTGAAGTCCTGCACCTGCTGACCTCTGACCCTTTCTGAGTCCCCTCCTGCATCGTGCTCATCTCCTTATCATTTCCATTGCTGCATTTCTGCCACCACGGCATCCTTTCAGCTCCTTGAATGCATCAATCTTCCTCAAGCCTATTCTTTGAGGGGGAAAAAAAAATACCTCTTTTTTATTTTTAGTAAACCTGTCCAAATATTTTGTCCTACAAATCTCAGCTTAACTATAAACTCCCACAGGGAAATCTTTCAGGAGTTTCAGATTAGGCTGGAGGCCTCTATTACCCATTATTACAGAGTCCTGTATTTTTAAATAATACAAATTATCTCAGCTTTAACTAAAACATATTTGTCTAAGACCCATCTCTCTCAAAAGACCATAATGGGAGGCAGGGGCATAAGGATAGAGACAATATCTTCCTTACTTCCTGCTACTGTGGGCAGCACAGTATCTGGTATGTAATAGAACTTTAATAAATATTTATTGAATTACTGCATGAATGAAATATGTAGCATCCCAATGGCTTTCAAGCCCTCTTTAGTTATAGGACCCAGAGAGGGCAATGGCACCCCACTCCAGTCCTCTTGCCTGGAAAATCCCATGGACGGAGGAGGCTGGTAGGCTGCAGTCCATGCGGTTGCTAAGAGTCAGACACGACTGAGCGACTTCACTTTCACTTTTCACTTTCATGCATTGGAGAAGGAAATGGCAACCTACTCCAGTGTTCTTGTCTGGAGAATCCCAGGGACGGTGGGGCCTGGTGGGCTGCTGTCTATGGGGTCGCAAAGAGTCATTCATGACTGAGCGTCTTAGCAGCAGCAGCAGCAGCAGCAGCAGCAGCAGCAGCAGTTATAGGACCTCTTGTGTTAAGTGATTGTTGGGGAAATGGGTTAATTCTTCCCCTTGACAGTTTTTAAGACACTGTGAATAACATAGTTTTAAAATCACTGCCATTCAAAATCATCCTGTACAATGGGATACTATTCATCAATAAAATTATGAATGACAAATGCTGCATCATGGATGAATCTCAAAAGCATTGCTAAATGACAGAAGCAAGATACACAAGACCACATATTGTATGATTCCATTTATATAGCACATCCTGAGAAAAGTGAGTTTCTGGATACAGAAAGTAGGTCCGTGGCTGCCTGGGAATGGGAAAGGGGATCAGCTGTGAGTGGTCATGAGGGATCTTCTTGAAGGTATGAAAATGTTCTAGTACTAATTTATGGTGATGGTGGTACCACTCACTCAAGTTACAAAAGATCATACACTTAAAATGGGTGGTTTTCATGATTTGAAAAATATATCTCAATAACGTGGTTTTCTAAATTATTACTATAAATATAGCTGAGCTATTTCAAATCCTAACAGATGATGCTGTGAAAGTGCTGCACTCAATATGCCAGCAAATTTGGAAAACTCAGCAGTGGCTACAGGACTGGGAAAGATCACTTTTTATTCCAATCCCAAAGAAAGGCAATACCAAAGAATGCTCAAACTACTGCACAATTGCACTCATCTCACACGCTAATAAAGTAGTGAATTCTCCAAGCTAGGCTTCAACAATACATGAACGTGAACTTCCAGATTCCTAAAGGAAATCAGTCCTGAGTAGTCATTGGAAGGGCTGATGTTGAAGCTGAAACTCTGACACTTTGATGTGAAGAAATGACTCATTTGAAAAGACCATGATGTTGGGAAAGACTGATGGCAGGAGGAGAAGGGGAGGACAGAGGATGAGATGGTTGGATGGTATCACCGACTCCATGGACATGAAATGAGTAAAATCTGGGAGTCGGTGATGGACAGGGAGGCCTGGTGTGCTGCAGTCCATAGGGTCTCAAAGAGTCGGACACGACTGAGCGACTGAACTGAACTGATAGCTGACTTTCAACTGCCTTTCTTGACACAATTGTCTTTTGTTTCACTTCTTCCAATTTGACATTTAAGAACACATTAAGCTTGCATTGTTTCCTAACAGTTTCATGGGGATTCATGTTGTCCAAAGATGGATTACCTGTAGCAATCATATTTCTCTAAAAGCTCTATTCAGGCATCTAACAGGTAATTAGATACTCATTGGCTGGCTGATCCCCAGTCATAACATATTAGCCTTCTCTGAGATAGGCCCTCTAAAATCTCTTTCAGGGAGGAAAACGTTATGGAAAAGATGAGGCTTGAAATAGGAAAATGCTGCCTCTGTGGGTAAAATGGAAGAAACTTTGAAGAAACAAATGGAAAGCATCACACTTGCAGGCAATTACAGACTCTTGGCTGAAATTCAGCTTCAGGCTTATCTCGTGGGGAGGAATTTTTAAACACTTCAAAGTCCCACCCAGCGTTATAGCTGTCACCTTAATCTACCCCAAAAACATCCATTTCAGAAAGTTAAAGTTTCAGAGTATACTGCGGAAGAAATCTGTAATTGGAGTAAAATATAACTGTGAATGCCTTCAGGGATTTTTTCTTTTGATATTGTGTGCAAACTGAAGTCAAGGGTAAATGACTAAAGAACAAGAATTTCTTCAAACCGCACTGCAAAGCATAACGGCTCATTCCAAAACAAGGTTGCAGGAACCCCAGAATAAAAATATCAGATTTTTTTTATTGCATCATGTTACACCTATCATCTGTGTCAATTATGGACACTAAAATGACTTCCAGAAACAGGAACAAATATTAGTAGCATAGGTTATAATCCAGAGATTTAAAGATTAAAGGCATTCACAAGACATAAACTAGATCTAAGATTTCATTCTATTTTTAGAGTTACAGGACATGTCTATTTGATATTTTCACTGACAGTTTCTCCAGCTCAAAAATATGTTCTGGAGAAACGGAAAATAGATTACTAAACTTTTAATAGTAAAATATTGTTGGAGGTATAATACCCGTATTAAAGAGCAAAATTTTCACAAGTACAAATTGATAGCATAAAAAATATATATATTGTGTGTGTTTACTGCTATTCCTCCTATTATTGTTTTCATTTACAAGATCCAACAGTGATCTTTACTTTTCACCCCTTTATTTTCCCACTCTATTTTGGAATACCTGTAAACGAATGTAAACTCAGTTCAGTTTAGTTCTGTCACTCAGTCATGTCCAAGTCTTTGCGATCCCATAGACTGAAGCACAGCCATTTCAAATCCTAAAAGATGATGCTGCAAAAGTGCTGCACTAAATATGCCAGCAAGTTTGGAAAACTCAGCAGTGGCCACAGGACTGAAAAAGGTCAGTTTTCTTTCCAATCCCAAAGAAAGGCAATGCTCACACTACCACACGATTGCACACATCTCACAAGCAGCAAAGTAATGCTCAAAATTCTCCAAGCCAGGCATCAACAATACGTGAACCGTGAACTTCCAGATGTTCGAGCTGGATTTAGAAAAGGCAGAGGAACTAGAGATCAAATTGCCAACATCCGCCGGATCATTGAAAAAGCAAGAGTTCCAGAAAAACATCTATTTCTGCTTTATTGACTATGCCAAAGCCTTTGACTATGTAGCTCACCACAAACTGTGGAAAATTCTGAAAGAGATGGGAATACTAGACCACCTGACCTGCCTCTTGAGAAACCTGTATGCAGGTCAGGAAGCAACAGTTAGAACTGGACATGGAACAACAGACTGGTTCCAAATAGGGAAAGGTGTACATCAAGGCTATATATTGTTACCCTGTTCATATAACTTATATGCAGAGTATATCATGAGAAATGCTGGGGTGGATGAAGCACAAGCTGGAATCAAGATTGCTGGGAGAATTATCACTAACCTCAGACATGCAGATGACACCACCCTTGTGCCAGAAAGTGAACAGGAACTAAAGAGCCTCTTGATGAAAGTGAAAGAGGAGAGTTAAAAAGTTGGCTTAAAGCTCAACTTTTAGAAAACTAAGATCATGGTATCCGGTCCCATCACTTCATGGCAAATAGATGGGGAAACATTGGAAACAGTGACAGACTTTATTTTCTTGGGCTCCAAAATCACTGCAGATGGTGATTGCAGCCATGAAATTAAAAGATGTGCACTCCTTGGAAGAAAAGTTATGGCCAAACTAGACAGCATATTAAAAAGCAGACTTTACTTTGCCAACAAAATCCATCTAGTCAAGGTTGTGGTTTTTCCAGTAGTCAAGTATGGATGTGAGAGCTGGACTATAAAGAAAGCTGAGCGCCAAAGAATTGATGCTTTTGAACTGTGGTGTTGGAGGAGACTCTTGAAAGTCCCTTGGACTGCAAGGAGATCCAACCAGTCCATCCAAAAGGAGATCAGTCCTGAGTGTTCACTGGAAGGACTGATGTTGAAGCTGAAACTCCAAAACTTTGGCCACCTGATGCAAGGAATTGACTTATTTGAAAAGACCCTAGTGTTGGGTAAGATTGAAGGTGGGAAGAGAAAGGGACAACAGAGAATGAGATGGTTGCATGGTATCAACGACTCAATGGACATGAGTTTGAGTAAACTCTGGGAGTTGGTGATAGACAGGGAAGCCTGGCATGCTGCAGTCCATGGGATCGCAAAGAGTCGGACACAACTGAGCTACTGAACTGAACTGAACTGAACTGAGGCTTCCCTGTCCATCACCAACTCCTGGAGCTTACTCAAACGTATGCCCATTGAGTCAGTGATGCCATCCAATCATCTCATCATCTGTCATCCCTTCTCCTCCCACCTTCAATCTTTCCAGAACCAGAGTCTTTTCCAAGGAGTCAGTTCTTTCTATCAGGTGGCCAAAGTGTTGGCGTTTCAGCTTCAGCATCAGTCCTTTCAGTGAACATTCAGGACTTATTTCCTTTCAGATAGACTGTTTGGATCTCCTTGCAGTCCAAGGGACTTTCAAGAGTCTTCTCCAACACCAGAGTTCAAAAGCATCAAGTCTTCGGTGCTCAGCTTTCTTTATGATCCAACTCTCACATCCATACATGGCTATTGGAAAAACCATAGCCTTAACTAGACAAACTTTTGTTGGCAAAGTAATGTCTCTGCTTTTTAATATGCTGCCTAGGTTGGTCATAGCTTTTCTTCCAAGAAGCAAAGATCTTTTAATTTCATGGCTGCAGTCACCATCTGCAGTGATTTTGGAGCCCAAGAAAATAAAGTCTGTCACTGTTTCCATTGTTTCTCCATTTATTTGCTATGGAGTGATGGGACTGGATGCCATGAACTTAGTTTTTTGAATGTTGACTTTTAAGCCAGCTATTTCACTCTCTTCTTTCACTTTCATCAAGAGGCTCTTTAGTTTCTCTTCACTTTCTGCCATAAGGGTGGTGTCATCTGCATATCTGAGGTTATTGATATTTCTTCCAGCAGTCTTGATTTCAGCTTGTGCTTCATTCAGCCCAGCGTTTCTCATGATGTACTCTGCATATAAATTAAATAAGCAGGGTGACCATATACAGCCTTGACATTTTCCTTTTCAATTTGGAACCAGCCTGTTTTTTCATGTCTGGTTCTAACTGTTGCTTCTTGACCTGCATACAGATTTCTCAGGAGGCAGGTCAGGTGGTTTTGTATTCCCATTTCTTTCAGGATTTTAAACAGGTTATTGTGATCCACACAGTCAAAGGCTTTGGCACAGTCAATAAAGCAGAAGTAGATGTTTTTCTGGAACTCTCTTGATTTTTTGATGATCCAACAGATGTTGGCAATTTGATCTCTGGTTCCTCTGCCTTTTCTAAAACCAGCTTGAACATTAGAAGTTCACAGTTCATATACTGTTGAAGCCTGGCTTGGAGAATTTTTAGCATTACTCTGCTAGCATGTGAGATGAGTACAATTGTGCAGTAGTTTGAGCATTCTTTGGCATTGCCTTTCTTTGGGATTGGAATGAAAACTGACATTTTCCAGTCCTGTGGCCACTGCTGAGTTTTCCAAATTTGCTGGCATAGTGAGTGCAGTTCTTTCAAAGCAACGTCTTTCAGGATTTGAAATAGCTCAACTGGAATTCCATCACCTCCACTAGCTTTGTTTGTAGTGATGCTTCCTAAGGCCCATTTGACTTCGCATTCCAGA
The DNA here is from genome assembly GCF_023091745.1 of Budorcas taxicolor. Classification (NCBI taxonomy): domain Eukaryota; kingdom Metazoa; phylum Chordata; class Mammalia; order Artiodactyla; family Bovidae; genus Budorcas; species Budorcas taxicolor. The sequence continues at coordinate 61,709,963 of NC_068923.1, read as the reverse complement.
ATGTCTGGCTCTAGGTGAGTAATCACACCATCGTGATGATCTGGGTCGTGAAGATCTTTTTTTGTACTGTCCTTCTGTGTTTTCTCACTATGTCTTCTTAATATCTTCTGCTTCTGTTAGGTCCATACCATTTCTGTCCTTTATTGAGCCCATCTTTGCATGAAATGTTCCCTTGGTATCTTTAATTTTCTTGAAGAGATCTCAAGTCTTTCCCAGTCTATTGTTTTCCTCTAATTCTTTACATTGATCACTGAGGAAGGCTTTCTTATCTCTCCTTGCTATTCTTTGGAACTCTGCATTCAAATGGGTATCTCTTTCCTTTTCTCCTTTGCCTTTTGCTTCTCTTCTTTTAACAGCTATTTGTAAGGCCTCCTCAGACATTCACTTTGCCTTTTTACATTTCTTTTTCCTGGGGATGGTCTTGATCCCTGCCTCCTGTACAGTGTCACGAATCTCTGTCCATATTTCTCCGGGCACTCTGTCTATCAGATCTGGTCCCTTGAATCTATTTCTCACTTCCACTCTATAATCACAAGGGATTTGATTTAGCTCATACCTGAATGGTCTAGTGATTTCCCCTACTTTCTTCAATTTAAGTCTGAATTTGGCAATAAGGAGTTCATGATCTCAGCCACAGTCAGCTCCTTTTCTTATTTTTGCTGATTGTACAGAGCTTCTCCATCTTTGGCTGCAAAGAATATAATCAATCTGATTTCAGTATTGACCATCTGGTGATGTCCATGTATACAGTATTCTCTTGTTTTATTGGAAGTGGGTGTTTGCTATGGCCAGTGCATTCCATTGGCAAAACTGTGTTAGCCTTTGGCCTACTTCATTTTGTTCTCCAAGGCCAAATTTGCCTGTTACTTCAGGTATCTCTTGACTTCCTACTTTTGCATTCCAGTCCCCTGTGATGACAAGGACATCCAAGATGGATGGGTCATTGTGGAGAGTCTGACAAAATGTGGTCCACTGGAGAAGGGAATGGCAAACCACTTCAGTATTCTTGCCTTGAGAGCCCCATGAACAGTATGAAAAGGCAAAAAGATGTGACACTGAAAGACGAACCCCCCAGGTCGGTAGGTGACCAATATGCTACTGGAGAAGAGTAGAGAAATAACTTCAGAAAGAATGAAGAGAAACAACACCCAGTGATGCATGTGCCTGGTGATGGACGTGAAGTCTGATGCTGTAAAGAGCAATATTGCATAGGAACCTGGAATGTTAGGTCCATGAATCAAGGTAAATTAGAAGTGGTCAAACAGGAGATGGCAAGAGTCAACATCAACATTTTAGGAATCAGTGAACTAAAATGGACTGGAACGGGTGAATTTAATTCAGATGATCATTATATCTTGGAGAAGGAAATGGCAACCCAATCCAGTATTCTTGCCTGGAAAATCCCATGGATGGAGGAGCCTGGCGGGCTAAAGTCTGTGGGGTTGCAAAGAGTTGGACATGACTGAGTGACTTCACTTACTCACTCACCATTATATCTACTACTGTGTGCAAGAATCCCTTAGAAGAAATGGAGTAGCCCTCAAAGTCAACAAAAGAGTCCGAAATGCAGCACTTGAGTGTCATCTTAAAAATAACAGAATGATATATGTTCATTTCTCAGGAAAACCATTCAACATCTCAGTAATCCAACCCGTAATGCTGAAGAATGTAGATTACCATGCTGCATCTTCTCGTATGTGACTAAGGACACATGAGCCATGATAGTTCTGTGTAGAGACTTACTTGAGTTAGTTCCATGAAATGTCCTGATTAGGATTTGAGACACAGAAACCAAATGTTACATTTTAATTATTGAACTGTTAAATATTTTTTAAAAATGTATGTGATATGTGAATTAGAAAGAGAATCTATTATATAAAAATCAGGTCATATTTCTTCAAGAATTTGCAGGGACGATTCAGGTACTGGGCTTTGTTTTGAACATGGTCAAGTTTCTCCATAAATGAATCTTGAATAGAGTCCCTAAAATAACCACAATCTTTCCTAACTCATATTGAAACTAGGAAAAAAAACTCTCCTCTTGCTTTAAAATAATGAAATGAATTATTTTTCTGTGTTTTATAGCATTTCAGGTGTTTCATAATGGAGAATTTTCATATTGGCAGAAAAGGGGGCACCTGGTTCTTCTTTACTTTCCTCTGGTTTTCACTTGCAGAAAGTGGTGAGGGAGATGGTCTGGGGTATATTTTTCTTTTTGAGAAGTACCATTTGGTGTTTCACTTAAGGAGACTGGTTCACCATCAAGTCTGTAAATTTTACATGATATTGAACCTTTCTGGACTTAATTTCTTACTTATGGAATAACAGGGTAAGTATATAGTATGATCTTTAAGGTCTTTCCCAGTTTTTTAAAAAAGTAGTGATCCCTACAAACAGATCCTCATAGCCATGTAGAGCATGAGGCCTGCTCATCAGATTTGTAAAGATAGCTGTAGGTCATGCCATGGCAGGAGGCAGCCAGCAACATTATTTCTAGAGAACAACTAAAGCACGTTGTTCAGTTCAATCCAGTCACTCAGTTGTGTCCGACTCTTTGTGACCTCAAAGCCAGGCTTCCTTGCCCACCACCAACTCCTGGAGCTTGCTCAAACTCATGTCCATTGAGTCGGTGATGCCATCTAACCATTGCATCCTCTGTCGTCCCCTTTTCTTGCCTTCAATCTTTCCCAGCATCAGTGTCTTTTCCAGTGAGTAGATTTAACCTGAAAGCATAATGACACTTATGGCATTATACAAGTATCTCTTTGTTGCTCTTGTTAATTTTTCATCGTATTTTAAAATTTGTGATTTGCCATGTATATTTGTGTTTATGTGCATGAATGTGTGGTATAATATGGGGGATATCTATGTAGAAATAAAATGAAAACATTTAATAAATTAATTATAGGAGACAGACACATATGGAAGAGATATTTTCTAAGGCCTATTGGTGTATGCTTTTCTGTGTGTGTGTGTGTGTGTGTGTGTGTGCACGCGCTCACGCGCGCACATAAGTGAGAGAGATGAACACACGGTTTTTATCCATCTGATGTTTATCCCTGCTTTGTTCTAGCAGCAGCTCCTCCCCCAGTTTTGTCACTGACACAGCCCCTCATTGTTGAGCCGTGTGAACTGGTGGGTTTGACCTTACCCTGGATAACAGAGGTGGGCAAGTGAGTCAAGATATCTGAATAGAGCAGTTTATCTCTGTGGTCACATTGACTCCGTAGGAAAAGGGCAGATTTTGAGCCAGATCAATGCGACTTGAATCTTGGGCTTTATTGGTGCTCTTAGGAAGGCTGAACTTTCTCATTCTCTGAGGATGTGTGAGATGGCAATCAGGAGGAGGGATCTGCAGCTACCAGTGACTATCTCATTCCCATGGATGAAAATCGAGGAGGAGAAAGTCAACCAAGCGAACAGCAGAAGCAGAAGAGGGAGAGAGAGAGAGAGAGAGATAAAGATTTGAGTCTCCTGACCTAACCTGACCTAACCTCCTTCTTAAGTCTCCAGCAGACTCTTCAACTCTTCAATTCTGGGAGTCAATACATTCCTCTTCTTTTTGCAGCCACTTTACTTTGAACTCAGAGACCCATGATTCAAATTGAGCATGTTTACCAGAGGTTATCTCTGTCTCCTTCTTTACTTCCCTTTGTGTGGGCACCTTTCAGATTTAACTCAGGCATTATGCTATCTGAGAACACTTTCTTGAGTCTATTTTTCTTGAGTTAGATGAACATCCTTTGTACTGTGTTGCACTAACCACATACTATTGTTATTATTGTTAACATCTGTATTGCCTTCACTATATTTCAAGCTCTGTGTGATTAGGAACCTTTTTTCTCTTCCTTTGTATCCTCAGAACCTATGGGAGGCAGTTGGCTGCCATTTGGTAAGTGAAGTTGCTCAGTCATGTCTGGCTGTTTGTGAACCCATAGACTGTAGCCTACCAGGCTCATTCCCATGAATGAGCTGGCTCATTCCCAGGCTCCTCCGTCCATGGGATTTTCCAGCCAAGAGTACTGGAGTGGGTTGCCATTTCCTTCTCCAGAGGATCTTCCCGACCCAGGGATCAAACCTGGGTCTCCCGCATTGTAGGTAGACGCTTTACCTTCTGAGCCACCAGGGAAGCCTTGATAATTGACTAAATATCATGCAATAAAATTGCAGCCTTCCAAATTTTAAAGACAGAGAAGATGTTCCTGGTTGTCTTCACATCTCTGGGCCAACATGTTTAAATATACTTTTATTTTTACTTTCAACCTATTCGCCTATACATTTCCCCACCCCATCCCACTCAGTGGCCTGTCTTTCTCAATCTCTCCCTTAGGAGATTTTCACTTAATTATCCATTCATTCAATAAAAGTTTAAGGGTCTCTTAAGTCTTCCCAGGTGGCTCAGTGGTAAAGAATCTGCCTGCCAGTGCAAGAGATGTCGGTTTGGTCCCTAGGTTGAGAAGATGCCTGAAGAAGGAAATGGCGACCCACTCCAGTATTCTTGCCTGGGAAACCCCATGGAAAGAGGAGCCTGGCAGGCCACAGTCCATAGGGTCACAAAGAGTCGAACACGACTGAGCAACTGAGCATGCATGCACATGACTTAAGAACTGCACTAAACAGGAAGAATATAATGTTAGACAGAACTCAGGTTCTCATGTACATTATAGTCCAGGGTGTGAGATGGAGAACAATTGTAGTAAAGTCTGATTTGTGCTAGAACTGAAAAAAAGGTGAGAAAACTACAGTGGGATATAGTTTGGGCAAGTCACTGGATGTCTGCTGAAGGAAATTATTTTATACTAAACTCTGAGTGGTGAGCCATTGTTAACTGGTCAACTTGCCTGGGCCATTTCTTGATCTTCTTTGAGGCTCAAGACTGACCCAAATGTTATTTAGCTAATATGAAGAAATTGAGGTCTAATCCCAGATTCTGAACTACTGCACCATTTTAACTCTCTTCCATATTCAATAGTGGTCCTCCTAATATCTGACTCTGAGGTAATACAAGTTTTTATGAGGAAGGTCATTTGGGATGAGGGGGAAGAAAAGTGAGATGATTTGAAACTTGGATTGGGAATCAGAGTAGTCTTGGAGAATTGCTAGGCTAAGGGTTTTGGTTCATTAAAAGTGATCAGTAAAGGAAGTGATTGTACTAAGAAAAAGAAGATATGTTGGCCAGGAAGGAAGGAAAGATTAGGGAATGAGTTATCATCAGATAAAATTGACTTGACACTTTGATATTACATTCAAGAATGAGAGAGAACTATTAGTTTAACTCACAAACATACAGTATGTCCAGTATTCATCATCTAACCCAGAAGTTTCCATTCCCAAAGTAGGCTATTAGAGTGTACTGATTTCATGGGCATGTAGTACTTCTCAAGTGGAGAATCACATTATTCTCACCAAGGTCTTTGTGGATATAAACAGCATTTTAAGAGAAAGCACAGTTTAGGTAACTGACTTCCTATCTCTAGAATTTTATATCATTAATAATCTGATAGCTTGACATAGCTGATTTCATGTGCTATTAGTAGATAGTAGTAAATCCATTGTTACTTTTTTGCTTTTGGTTTTCACAATTTCAGCATAAATTTACTAGAGTAAGAGAATCAAATGATATAGTAAACTTCCAGAAAACAAACAAGGTGAAGTATCAAGGATGAAAAAAATAAAAGATGTTAACAAGGCCCTAGGGATATAAGATTTCCCTGCACATTACATAGGGCTACTAGTGAGAATCCAAAATGTAAATAAGGTTTTGACATTCGAACAGCACAAAACTGCTACCTGTTTTGTTGTGTGAAATGTAGAGCATAGTGTTGCTAACTACAGAGAAATAGGAATGCGGACCACAGTTGGCCAGAAAGTCACTGTTACAGAGATTCTGATGGCAGAATGCTCTCTGAGTTTAGGGGCAATTTATTCTGAATATTCACTTTCAATCCTGAGTCAAGCTAACTCCCATTTCAAGTAAAAAGATGCTTCAGATATTGATTAGGGAAGAGCTAGGTACTCTTCCAAAGAAACCTGTATGACTGAAGTTAATTTATTGCTTATGTGGAATCCAAATGTCTGTTTCTAATCAGCAGATGGCTCTCCTCCAAGCCCTTCCTCAGTTTTCGCTCCTCCATCTTCCGTAGGAGGCTCCCAAGCTTGTCAGGATCACCTGCGTTAGGTCGGAGCCAGAGCCGAGAGGGTGGAAGAGGCTCAGCCACTGAAAGTCAGACACAGCCTCCACTCATCCGCATGGCCCCACTGATGGAGCTTGGAAAGCGGATCCTGCTGGGCAATTGGGCTGCTGAGGAATGGACCACATGATTTGTGGAATGAAAGTCTTGATACTCCCTCCTGGTCTACTTCTATCAACTCACCATTCATTTTTCTTTCTGGAACAACAACGGAACCTCTGTGACAGCTGACCTTTTGACAACACAGGGGTGAGGGGTAGCAACTCTCTGTGCAACTGAAAATCTGAGTACAGCTTTATAGTCTGCTCTCCATGTCTGTGGTTCGAGATCAATGGGCAGATATAGTCATACTCAATCATGAAGTATTGTAATAGTGTGTGCATGCACGTCATCTCTTGGCAACCCCATGTACTCTAGCTCGCCAGGCTCCTCTGTCCATGGGATTCTCCAGAAAGAATACTGGAGTAGGTTGCCATTTCCTTCTCCAGGGGATCTTGCTGGCCCAGAGATCAAACCCATGTCTCTTGAGTCTCCGGCACAGGCAGATTCTTTACCACTGTGCCACCTGGGAAGCCCTATTATAATGTTATAGTAAAAAATCCACAAACAACCAGGCCCTTGGAATTAAAATCTGTATTGTTCAAGGATCAGCTTGAACTGACTGAAGCTTAATAGTTCTCCAAGCTTGGTACATATTTTCAAACCAAAATTTTCATTAGATACAGGAGATAGATAGATAATAGGTAGATAGATAAATGCATAGATACTCAAAAAGTTTGCTACATATAAACCACCTAGGTAATTCAGACACATATGCTTTTTGAAAATTTTTGGTACCTTAATTTTTCTTTTCAATTTAATAATAAGTTGACTTACTTTTAAATATTCTCAGTAACAATTTTACCTGTCCTAGTCATCAGAACGGAGAAGGCAATGGCACCCTACTCCAGTACTCTTGCCTGGGAAATCCCATGGACGGAGGAGCCTCATAGACTACAGTCCATGGGGTCGCTGAGTCGGACACAACGGAGTGACTTCACTTTCACTTTTCACTTTCATGCATTGGAGAAGGAAATGGCAACCCACTCCAGTGTTCTTGCCTGGAGAATCCCAGGGACAGAGGAGCCTGGTGGGCTTCCGTCTATGGGGTCGCACAGAGTCAGACACGACTGACGCGACTTAGCAGCAGCAGCAGCAGCAGTCATCAGAAGGCAATGGCACCCTACTCCAGTCCTCTTGCCTGGAGAATCCCATGGACGGAGGAGCCTGGTGGGCTGCAGCCCGTGGGGTCACTAAGAGTCGGACATGACTGAGCGACTTAGCAGCCGCAGCAGCAGCAGTCATCAGAAAAACAGACTTCCTTTTCAGTCTTCACCCTTCTAGGTCTTACTTCTGAAAGACAGGGCTGTGCCTGCGTAGTTCCTATCTCTTCATCAGCTCCCTTTCTTAGTCAGTCACATGTTATGTTAAATTGACTAGAGAAATTGTTTCCTAAAGGAAATTAAAGTGCAGGGTTAAGTGTTACACTGACTTCTATTGGTCACTGGTTCCTGTTCCAGTGATGCTCATACCTCATCAGAAGGCACACTAGAATTAAGACTTCACTTTCTTTGCAGACATAACAAAAGAAAATGACAGGGCTCAAACATTGCCTCAGTGATCAATATAATTGAATGATCTTAATTCCAAATTTAGTCCTATCTGAATTATTAACTTGTATTAAGAATAAAGTCAGAGTGAATTTTATTTGTTCAGTGTCTATTTCCAAAACTATAAATGTTGGCCATCCCAATGCAATTTTGAACCATTTTGTCTGCTTCCTTTTTTCTCAGTAATGTGAGAATCATCATCAGATCAGATGATATCATTTCATTCATTCTGTCTGTTATAGGAAGTATTGAATATAAACAAATTTCACAAGAAAGATGACTAAGGGAAAGGAGAAAAATGGATGACAAGTGGATGCTACTCAAAACTGGTAAGAAAAGAAGAATGGGCAAATAGCAAAGCAAAAATTAGCATCTGAAAATAACTGGAATCCAATAGCTCTTGAAACTGTGGAAAAGTGTTTTTGCATTCAGAAAACATGCCTTTTATATTAAGAAAGAAACACAGAGCTTACTAGGTACTTTTGAAATCTAAACCCATTCCTATTGTCTCCTGCATTTAGAAACCAGGCCCTCTTCCTCTCTGAACGTCAACTTAATGCCCGGACTTGATGGGACAGTTCAGTGGTTTGGCTAGAACCTGTCTGAAACATGTATCAAAAGGTTTAGTGGCTCCCACTCACCACCGTTCAGCAGTCTTCATTTTTAAATGGATATCAGTCTTGTTGAAAGATTTACTTTATTGTGGGGAGTTGCAATATTTCTCTATCCTGCCAATAAGCCTCTGTGGTAAGATTAGCTCTGTCTTTTTAAAGAAAATAACTCTAGACGTTTACTTTATGGGAGCTGCCTTACTGATCATAGCTACTCATTCACATGGAATATAAATAAATATAAATACAATCAATCATGAGAAGACCTCAAAAATTCTTGTAACTCATTACAGATCAGTAGCCCAAAGTTTGGGTGTATATTTAAAAAGCTTATAAATTTGAAAAGTTCCTAGCCTCTAATTTCTCAAAGGTATTCTTCTCCTTCTTATCTATTTTTAAAATTATTATTCCCAGAGAATAAATACAATGGAAGCCATTATTCCTTCTTTATTCACAGATTTCCTTCTTAATCTCCAAGATTTACTATCAACTTTGTTATGATAATCATCTGCCCCAGTGATTCCTGAACTTTGGAATTTTACCTAAGAGAAATCACTTCATACATAAATAAAAATTGGAAAGCAACATAAGATTAACAATCTTTTATTTTGCAAATTCACATATTACAAAAAGTCTGAGTAATGTCATTTTTTCATGAATCAAAAGACAGTTTTATACCCCCATTAAATCAATATTCTTGTCATGAAAAGTTTGCCACATTTTCCTTACTTTTCACATTCTGTTATTCTTTCAAAAACCAGCACAAATCCATGTACCGATCTATAAGAACTCTTTTCTACTATATGATCACATAATATTCTTTAGTTACCTTGTTAATTTCATACTATATCCTATTTAGCATACTTTGAAATACATTTGAAATGCTCTTATGTGTGTAAGGGCATTCCTTTCAGTGAGTCAGTCTCTTGCCTTCTAATGTATGTCTAAGTGGAGAAGCAGCTCCAAATGAATGAATAAAATGCAAAGATGGAAGTATCTCCCAATCCTCTTTACATAAAAGGAGAATCTCCTCTACTTGATAGAAAAATTATTACAACTAAACAGTGCTGTACATAGTTGTTAATTTTCTCATCAATATGCACACTTATTCATGGACAAGGAGGACTTGCTAAGGTGGCAGTCTGCTGTTTGAATTAGCCTCTTTCCTTTAGAAACACTGGATGCTCACTCAAGGTAGCTCTAGTTGGGGGGTACTTATGGTAAGGATTGGGAGTTTGAAATTGTCAGGTACAAACTAGCATATATAGGAAGGATAAACATCAAAGTCTTATAGTACAGCACAGGGAACTATATTTAATATCCTATGATAAACCAGAATGGAAAAGAATATGAAAATTTGTGCTGTGGCATGTGTGTGGTCAGTCATGTCTGACTCTTTACGACCCCATGGACTGTAGCCTGTCAGGCTCCTCTGTCCATCGAATTTTCCAGGCAAGAAATACTGAAGCAGGTTGCCATTTTCTTCTCCAGGGGATCTTACTGACCCAGAAATCAAGACTTCATCTCTCGTGTCTCCTGCACTGACAGGCAGATTCTTTAGCACTTGTACCAACCAAGAAGCCATATAGCAACCTGGCTTCCCTGGTGGCTCAGAGGTTAAAGCGTCTGCCTCTAATGCGGGAGACCTAGGTTCGATCCCTGGGTCAGGAAGATCCTCTGGAGAAGGAAATGGCAACCCGCTCCAGTATTCTTGCCTGGAGAATCCCATGGATGGAGGAGCCTGGTGGGCAACAGTCCACGGGGTTGCAGAGTCGGACACGACTGAGCGACTTAATTTTCAACTAACTATAACTATATAACTGAGTCATGTTGCTGTACACCAGAGATTAGTACAACACTATAAATCAACCATAGTTCAATAAAATGAAAAAAATGTGGGAAATTCCCTTAGAAATGCTTCAGAGGGACAATTGAGGGATAGAATCTTACCATCACCCCATAGGAAAGCTGTAGAAGGATCTTTCCTCAAGAGAACAGGATATCGGAGGCAATAAAATCTGGACTTCTAAAATAGTGACCCATAAGTTAACATAACTGTCTACCCTATAGCTTTAATTTTCTCTCAATACCTATTGGCATATTTTTTTTTTTTTTTTGCTTTGCTATGTATCAGTTAAACTTCTGCTTCTTCATCGTTTCTGTTTCTTTGCAATTCCAGTTCACAATATAGCATAATAATAAAGATCATGGGTTCTGTACTGATATAGATCTGGATTTGACTGCAACCTCTATAAATAGTCAACAGCTCAGACATATGTAATAAAATTTACCTCATTAAATTTTTAAAAATAATAATTAATTTAAATTAAAAGAAGAGATAATGCTAGTAAAATAGCTTCTCTCTTGCACTGGTCAATACTATTGATCATTATCTTATTACTCTTTTATTAGTTCCATATTGTGTGCATGCTAAAGTCGCTTCAGTCATGTCCAACTGTTTGTAACCCTATTGACTGTAGTCCACCAGGCTCCTCTGTCCATGGAATTCTCCAGGCAAGAATACTGGACTGGGTTGCCATGCTCTCCTCCAGGGGATCTTCCCGGCCCAGGGATCAAACCTGCATCTCCTGCGGCTCCTGCATTCCAGGCAGATTCTTTACCACTGAGCCACTGGGGAAACTGTATTTCCATATTACTAATTTAAATTCCAAAGGAAACTATCTTTTCACTGTCACCTCCCATAGCAAGACACTTCATGGGTATATAGCGAGCCTATAAATTGGCTGTCTTAGGGTAAGTTACCCAGTCTTCTCCTAATCATTATGGAAGGGACATAAAGTTAAGGTTCTAATAACTAATGTAAAATATAGTCCCATAGATTTACCCTCTAGCAGAAACCTAAGACAAGGCTGTTTTGCTTAGAAGAGCTGTGGGTATAATAGATTTATGGTATAATTGACACACTGAGTTCATTTACCAAGAAAGAATTCAGAAGATACTCTTTTGTGAAATAAGTGCACCTTATCCTATGATTAGCTATTTATGTAATATTGGGATTTGAGAGATCCTGGTATCTTACTAGTATTTCACTGGTATATACATATGACATGCTGAAACTAAGAAATGGAAACCAACCAAAGGGAACTAAATAAACAGGCAGTGCATGTAGTTAGAGGGTTTTGAACCTGTAGACATGTTTAGACCAGGTTCATTTCAACATACGGGCAGAACATTTGGTTAGTTTATTCTTACTGTATCCAAACCCATGATAACGCCCTACTTTGAAAGACAGAGATATAGAAACAGTATAATTACCGATGGAAAACTAGTGCAGATAAAATAAGAATAACCTAAGCTTTAATTCAAACCTCAAACCATAAGCCCAGCCCAAGACTTTTTTTAGGTTCTTATAGGTTCAGATAACTTTGGACTTTCAGAAAACTTTTTCTCAAAGTGACACTTCTTACTCTGTACCCACAAGAATAAGTGGGGCAAAAATAGAGTACAGGACAACTCCTGTTCAGAGCTTGAGTTCCTGGCTGGGCTTTTACAATTGCTTGCCAGCTGATGAACAAAAATGAAGAGAGAATGTAAGGGATATATGTAGGTAATCCAATTTAACATTCATTATTGACTCCCTGGAAGGCCCTAAAATGCTATCAGATGACACAGAATTTAATCTTAAAAATTAAGACTATGATTACATAATATCTAATCAACAAGAGCAAGTACAGAGTAAAATTCCCCGTCTGTATACATCTTTATCTTTCTTGGTATTCTACTTCCTGCCAAATCTCAGTGACTTTATGACAATAGGATTTTCTTTTTACCGACTTCTTATTTTTTTTCCCCTATTTTTTCTATATATCCTTTTCTTGTTTTATCTTTTTTCCTTTCTTTCCCTCTCCTGTTTTATTTCCTTTCTTATGTATTATATAAGGACTGAATGCACAGTACTCTACTAGAAAAGCTAGGGGAGAATTATAAGACCACTTCTGTGATCCCAGGAAGTATGTCACCATCTATCTGTTCCCTGAACAGAGGGGCTGCAGAAGACTTATCCAACACCTTTCTAATTTGACTTTAAATTGAAATAGTCTGTATCACTTTCCTTTTCCTTTCATTTTTTATCTATTAATACAAAATTGTATTACCAAAGCATCCTTCCTGATGAGACTGTAATGGAAAGTGTACTGTTTGCCTGCCTAGGCCCCTCCTTCCCTTAGGAACCTGTTTCTTCCCCACATCCTCCATGCGGTTCTGATGAGATTGCTATGCAAGCCACAGCTGACAGGTCCATATGCAGGCCCAGGCAGAGGTGGCTAGTCATGTCTTGTTTATCAAATGAGCCTAAATGAAGAGAGGCAGTCCCTTTCCAGTGGCCATGTTCCTTGTAATAGGGAGGAAGCCAGTCTGAGAATGAAACCAACTATCCACAGAAAAGGGGGTATGAAAGCAGAGGAGAGGGTCCCGATGGAAGTATTCCTTGCCTCAAATTGAGCCTGAGACAGAGGAGAAACCCTAACTTGCCACACTTGACTCTGGAAACTTATGGGACATTCATAAAGAGGCAGCAATAATTCAAGTCATGACCAAGCAGAGTTTGAAGCACTTTTAATTCTTTTTTCAGTTTGATTAGTTCAGTACAGTTGCTGTCATTATCATGAAGGCATCCTGAATGAGATAAAAGTTGAACGACAGACAGTTCAAGAGGGTGCTAAGTCTAAGAGAAAAGCTGCAATTTGTTGAGATGAAGAGGACTTCATTGTCCCAAGAGATGTGCCTGTTGGAGATTCTCAAAGAAAAAAGACAGGTGATTTTAAACCCTGAATTAATCTAGTGTCAAACAGAATTCCATTCAAATTCCAACTCTGTCTTTTAAGAACTGACTGACATTGGGTGAGTTACTTGACCTTTGTATTTCTGTGTCTTGATGTTTAAAATGAGACAAAAATACAACCCAAATTGCAAACTTATTTTAGGATTAAAAACACCACTTGTGTACAGCTCTCATGAAAGTAGGTGATACACAGTAGACGCTAAATAAATGGTAGTCACTGTTATTGACAAACATTTCTGAGAGAGCCATGCCAGGGCAAGCTCCTCTGGTCAATTTCATTCTCTTCAAATGAGCAGAAATAGTTTTAGATCCTGTGGTCTCCTGCTGGCTGAAGGGAGGAGTAGCTGCAATGAAACCACTCCTTCAGGGAGAGTGTTACAGCTGAAGTCACCTAACGTGAGACAGCAGTGGGGTGGTTTCAGGGAGATCATGGACCAGAGAGGAAGGGACATTTTTGAAATGGATTAATCAGACTTTGATTTGTCATCTTCTCTGGTTATAAGAGTGAGGTAACTATGTTTAGAGTGAACCCTTATAAATTGATATCCTTCAAATTATATGCACTGCAATTTTATGTAGGAACACCGGATCCTTCGTAGGAACAGTCCAAAAAATGACCTCCTGTTTAATGCTGCTTATTTATTCAATATGTATTCATTGGTCCCCTATTACAGGTCAGACATTATGTTTGGTACCATGATAAAAAGAGTTAAGATCCTCTGCCTTCATAGAGTTTCCTGTCAAATCTGTTTCTTTAATCCTTTGTTAGGACTGATACTCATTTCCAGGGAGTTCCCATCTATGACCTCTGTAACTATTTTATGACTAATTTTTCCCCAAGGAATACATTGTGTAATTGGATACTGGCCAGCTGCATTTATATCATCACAGGTTGAATACAATGGAAGAATCATTTCTAATGTGAGCCATTTCTGCTCTGTTTTTCGTCATAACTTTGGTAAGAACCTGGAAAATGGCCTGATGCTTCTATAATGCTTATTTTGATGTCTACTTTTGCTGTCAACTCTTCCAAATACCGTGTAACACTGGCACTTATTCTCAGTGGTTTGGCACAAAGCTCAGAAGCGATTAAATCAAAGTATATCATCCCCCCCAAAAACTGTTTTTGTACATTTTTGTCCTTCAAGTTTCTGGCCATATATCAGCACTACTCTTTTTGTCTTTTTACTCTTATTTTTATTTTTTCAAAAAAAGACATGATCACCATGTCTTTTTACCAAACTTATTTTAGAGTAAGATAGAGTAAAATATTAGAGGGAGGCAGTACACAGAATGAGAGACAGGTGATTTTTACTGTACATTTGAAATGCTCAAAATGTGATTTTGAATTGGTACTAGGGATCTCCAACTGGGGAAGAGAACAAGTATTCTGATTTCTATTTTGAAGATAAGAAATGGACACACCTCAGTTATAGTCATATGACAAATCAGTAGTGCTGTCCAGGAGGGAGTGTAGTCAAGATTTCTAGTCAAATGTACCATTTACTTCATCAAATGAAATTGAAATATATGAACACAATAATGTCAATTCAATGAATCACTTGCTTCATTATCTTTGAGTTCTGCCTCCCATGATCTATGTAGGCTATTAAGCCAGGTTAAATAATGAGTCACCTACTGAACTTTACAACAATTCAGGCATAAAACAGACTCTGCTTTGCCCCAAACTTACTTTACCCATTGCCGGCAGGAAGAAATACAGAGAATGGTAGTTTCTACCTGCACATAGGCATATACATACACACACACAGGTATATGAACATTCACACATGAAAGAAGAGAAAAAGTTAAGAAGTGGATGGTTAAAAAATCAGTCTTTCAAAGGACTGAGACTGACTCCATGAAATGAATGCCCTTTCTCTGCAGAGCTTATTTTGGAAAAAAAAAAAAAAAAAGGCTTGAGATACAGAGGAAAAACGAAGGACTAACAAAGAAGCACCAACTCTATTCCAGAACTTGAGGCAGGCTTGTTATACAGGTTATCATAGTGTAACCTCTCAGACACTTTGATGCAGCTCTTATATTCATTATGTTTACAAAAAATGTTTACAAATAAGGAAGATCACGTAGTTGCTAAAATCCACGTAGTGAGTGAGCGATATCTGTTATGCACACCGCATGTCGAACTGACTCCATAGCCCATGCTTCCCCTTTTCTACCATACTGTGTAATGGGGACTAACTATTAGGACAAAATAGTAAGGTTTTGTTTTTGCACTTGTTGAATAGGTGGGGGTTGACTATCAGCTTAAAAATGAAAGAATGCTTCAGAAATATGTTATATCTCTAGTAGTTTATCTATAACATGGCATCCAAAAGAAAATTCTTTGAGGATTTTTTCTGGATCTTTTAAAATTCTTTGGCTTTCTCACTGTGGAATAAATTGTGGGCTTCTTCTTTGCGTCTATTTTATGGTTAAAGTCCCTTGTGGAAAATTTATTTATATGCTTTATTATTTCATTTATATTTTTGTTTTTCTCCACTGAGACTTCAAAATATAACATTTTTATGCTAATTACTAAAAGAATATGGAAATACAGAACTAATTGATGCGTTACTATATTCACTAGTATTTCTTCTGATACGTGTGCTCACTTTGCCTTTTTCCTCTTATTAGTCAAATGTGATTATCTCTTACTCTGTATCCTAGGATGTTTGCACATATAAATTAGGAATATTGGGGTTAACTTCTATGTGTAATAAAGAGTAATGATTCATATACAATGGGCTAATCAGTCCAACTTTTGCTTCAAGGAGTTAAAATGTTATAGGCACCATTCAATTCCATATTGTTCATTTTCTCAGATGTTGTACTAATGAAAATATTGTCATTTTTTTAAACAATTTCATGACTTTCATACATCTTATTTTGTCAATTGGTTTTACAAAGGGCACACAATAGCATCATCTTAGCATGGTTGGGTCAGGCCAAATGAGGTGCTGGAAAAGGAAGAAGCCATGCAGGAATGCTGCCTCCTGGCTCTTTTAATTAGGTACAAGCTGAAATACCCAACGTTCCAGGAAAGAGGCTGCGTGAGTGAGTCATGTGTATATCAAGACTTCCCTTCAAACCCCTGCATTCTTTTCTACCATGTCTAGTGTACACTATGTTCTTCTATAATTATAAATGTATGTTTCCCATCACCACAAAGACTTCTCATTCCTTGAAGGAAATGCAGCTTCAAAAGGCTTACATTGTGAAGGGCAGGCCCCCTTCTGAGAGCTACCACTGCTTCGGGGTGATTTCTCCTCTAACTCATCCACAGTAATACCCCTGGCCAGCTTGGTGGCTGCATCTTACCATGTTGAGATTGGCCTGAGGCTTCGGCAGTTTCGACTTTTGAAAAGAGCATCTTTGAATTTTGATAGTGAAAAATCTCAGTATTGTCTAAAAATATACTTATATAGCATGCTCCCTTACTATCTAAAGAAAGAAAGGGTTCCAGGCTTTCGTGATTCCAAACCTCACACATAAAGGATTTTAAAGGAGAACAGGCACTTTAATTAGAGGATAAACTTCACATTGAGACTGTTTCAGTTTTTAGTTGCTGAGAGTCAAAAGCAAAGTGACATCCAACAGAAGAAAGGATCTAGAAATATAAGTTTAAAATGTGATGATCTAAAAACACATGTAACATACTTTAAGACAGTAGCAGTTGGAGAGGAAAATATGTTCTATTTTTAACCAACTTTTTAAAAACTCTAACAATTACACTTTTTGAAAGTTTCTCCAGATAGCAGCTTCCAAGTATGAAGTCATGTCTGTCAATAATTATAACAGCTTACACAAACTTGTGCCAGGCACGGTGCTAAGCTCTTTTTAGGAGTAATCTTTCGTAATCTTTTCAATTAACCTATAGAATTACTAGTATTATCTCATTTAACATATGAAGAATCTGAGGTGCACAAAGGTTGAGAAAGTTGCCCAGAATCACACAGTTCCAAGGTTGTGTAACTAGGTTTAGACACCAGACTGTAAGACTTTATCACTTGTGCTTATAACATGTATGCTATGCTCTCACAAATATTTAAGGCACACAATGCAAAAATTGAAATCTGCCTCTACAGATTTGTGGTGGTGCCCAACCAAATAATATCCCCCCAAGTGTGTTCTCACAGTGGCGTATCAGAACTGACTTATGGCAGTCCCTCCACCTTATCGACCGTTTTGCTTTCTGCGGTTTCAGTTACCTGTGCTCAACCATGGTCTGACATTATTAGATGGAGAATTTCAGAAATAAAAATTGTTAAATTTTAAGTTGTCTGCTAAGTCACATGAGGAAATTTTGTGCTGTTTTGTTCTGTCTGGCCCAGGATCCCCAACCATTGACATCTTCTGCTCCTGACATCCAACCATGGACATAACGGCTCGATGATTCAGGGTCACCTGCAGGAAATGATCCCCACAATGTAGCTCATCGCGAACGTAGGTATTTTATCATCTTACCTCCTCACAAGAAGCACGCACAGCACAATAAAATATTTTGAGAGAGAGCGAGCTATCACATTCACATAACTTTTATTGCAGTATATTGTTCTATTATTAGTTATTATTGTTAACTGTTACTAATCCCTTACTGTGCCTAATTGACGAGATAAATTTTATCATAGGAAATATGTATTAAAAAATACAGTACATAAAGGGTTTGGTACTATCTGTTGTTTCAGGTATCCACTTGGGGTCTTGGAACATATCCTCCACAAAATCCAACAGAGAAATAATCTTTCCTAAATGAGGATAATAATAAAAGAGGTATCATTTAATGAGTGTTTACCATATCCTAGGTAGTGCTAAGTGCTTTAGAGAAATGTTCTCATCTTAATCCTCTCATAGCTCTATCAGTCAGGGGTTATTATTTCCATTTTGAGTATGTGGTGATTTTGGCTTAAAGAAATTGTTTAACTTGCTCAGAGGCACATGGTAAGGTGTGGAGCAAGAACGGAATGGGCACCTGCTTGTTTTGATTCCAAATTCCATGCTCTTGAATTGTAGCACTAAATTGCTTTCACACAGAAGGACACAAACATACACAGATCCATTTACTGAACATACACATTGAAGCAGACATTCTACTGGGAAGTTTATATATGGAATTTCTTGACCTTACATACCCCTTTTATCAGTTTTCATTGTATTCATTTTTCAGATGAAAGGATAATCCTCAATCACTGGATTTTTTTTCCCCCACATAAAGTTTGGAGAAAACAAGAGGTAAGGTCCAAAGACCAGAGAGAGGAGACTCCAGTGCTGGTCTGACTGGGGCCAGTTCTCCTTTATCTATTCTATAACGCTAGTTGGGCAAAGGAGGCCCCTGCAATCGCACACCCACGAGCAACTAAAATTGACAACCTCCTTTGAGAATTCATGGAAATTTTCACACATCAACCTTCACCATCAGGAAGGTCACATTGAAACTTTAATGTAAATAATACACACTTCTCTCTTTAGAACTCTGACAACCACAGCAACTTTCACCCAATAGTCAGTAGTCAGTAGTAGTTATAATAATAATAATGGATTTTTATTATCCTTTCACTGTTCAAAATACGATTTTCACAGTGCTGCTGAAAGGCAGTATTCTCTCTTCTGCTTCACTAATGTGCTTGGTACTGAACTGGTTTTAGCACAAACTGCTTTTATGACCTTATACTATGCCATTGGCTAGGGATGAGAAGTTTTTATTGGCCTCACCACCGAATCTGCAATGTCCAGATAAGTAGAATCATTTTTTATGGTATCAGATGTTTTTTAGACACTCCTTCTGATACACTCTTATTGATGAATTTGCTTCCAAAAATACAAATGCAAGGAAAAATGCAGAAAAATTATGAAGTGTTTTTCCAATTCTGTGTAGCTTGAAGAAGATGGAAGCCATGTTGTGAGTGACAGCAAAAGTTTCAAAGATGTTTCTTTCTCTTCAGTAGCTAAGTCATGTCCGACGCTTGTGACCCGATGATGTTTATCACTTCCCAAAAGCTGAAACCCACCAATGACTATGCTGACTTAAACTCTAAGAAGGCAGAGGATTAAACAGTAGAAATGGAGATACAAAATATCAATCAGGAAGACCCATAAAACCTGGGAAGACAAGCACAGCCCAACATGCCAACATGACAGGAGCCTCCAGATAAAGTGAAGAATCCAAGCTCCCACATGTGGGTGTGTTTGAACCAGCCATCAATGTCAAATAGAGTATCCTGAGTCATTTTATCTCAGTGATTCACAAGCAGGTCTGGGCCATCCCAAGGAGACTTTGCTTGATGCGCAAAATAAGATAATGAACCTCAAAGCAGCCTGAGATCTAGGCTTTACTCTAATCTTGGCTTAGATTCTGGCCTCATCTGTGATAACTTGCCCATCCTGAAATGATGAGGTTGGCACTGCCAAGCCCTGCCCAGCTCACCCTGGATGGTGAGACAGTGGTCAAAACCACCAACTGTAGGCTGAAAAAGACCCCCTCATCCTGCCCACCTCTGAACTGATTTTTACCCCAGGCAATTGGAATTAAGAAACATCATTCTAAGGTTGTCAAACTTAATCTCAAGTCACTCTCACTGCCATTTCAGCCTTGACCTTGGAATCTCAGTCTCCATCCACGTTGTTATCCAATTCAGGTGATTAGATCTGTGCCTGAGTCTCACATTTAATAACTTCTCCAATCCCCTAAGATCGATAAGCCTAGGAACCCCCTTAAATTTTCAGACAAGAGAGTTATGCTCTTAAATACCATTAGGTACTGTTGGCCTGCTGTCGATTGAATTCTTTATCAACATGTCCCACCAGCCTGACTAGAGCAATAAACCCACTCAGTTCTGGATAGCAGGTCTGACCTTTAAATATCACCTGCCTTACTGCACAGGTATCTATGGATCACAGCACAGGTTCTGGGTTCAGACTCTGTGGGCTTGCAGTTTCCCCATTTCCTGGCAGGTGACTTGGGAAAATTCATTTCCTTTCTATAACTTAGTATCTTTGGCTAGAAGAAAATTAAGGGTAATAATAACTGTGCCCATCTCATAAAGCTGGTGTGATTAATGAACTGATGTCATCAAAGTACATAATTATTCATTTTCAATAAATAGTCATCATTCATTTCTCATTAGAAATTATGCTACAAATGGGTGTAAAATTCCATTCGGATTTAAGCATTTGATCATGTTAGATGTTGTTCTGTTGTTCTTTTCCTTCCTATACCATGTTCTTTCTCCTATGTCTTATTGCCTTCTAGAATTGACGCTTCTGTATTTAGGACAGGTCCAGATTCCTCCTCTTCTATGCCTGTCTCATTCTACTGTAATCAGTGTTGTCTGGCCCAATAAAAGCTGAAGAATTGAAGAGATTAGGCCTTAGAATAGAGCAGGATAATATCCTAGGATTGATTTCTGAAGACTTTTTACTTATGTGGTTCTGGAATGGAGAAATTGATGAATTATTGATAAATGATGTTTGATGAGTTAAAGGTGTGCTTTGCCAAAGTTACTTGAAAATAATGCCCTCTTCTAAATATTATTATTATTTTATTTTATTTTCTTGGGCTTTATTTTATTTTCTTGGATTTTATTTTCTTGGGCTCCAAAATCACTGCAGATGGTGACTGCAGCCATGAAATTAAAAGATTTGCTCCTTGGAAGCAAAGCTATGACCAATTTAGACAGCGTATTAAAAAGCAGGGACCTTTGCCCAAAAAAGGTCCGTCTAGTCAAGGCTATGGTTTTTCCAGTATGGATGAGAGAGTTGGACTATAAAGAAAGCTGTGTTGAAGAATTGATGCTTTTGGACTATAGTGTTGGAGAAGACTCTTGAAAGTCCCTTGGATTGCAAGGAGATCCAACCAGTCCATCCTAAAGGAAATCAGTCCCGAATATTCATTGGAAGGACTGATGCTGAAGCTGGAGCTCCAATACTTTGGCCACCTGATGTGAAGAACTGACTCATTTGAAAAGACCCTGATGCAGGGAAAGTTTGAAGGCAGGAGGAGAAGGGGACGTCAGAGGACAAGAAGGTTGGATGGCATCACCAACTCGATGGACATGAGTTTGAGCAAGCTTTGGGAGTTGGTGATGGACAGGGAAGCCTGGCATTCTGCAGTTCATGGAGTTGCAAAGAGTTGGACATGACTGAGCAATTGAGCTGAACTGAACTATTATTCAGTCCTGTGTGCTTTCAAGTGCTATCAGAAGAAGGGGAGAGAAAACAGTCATGTACCATTTCTTCATATTTTCCAAGAAAATTTTATCTTCAGACATACTTGCCCTTCTTAAGTTTAGCCAAAAGCAGCTGATACACTGGCTAGATCATGATTCCTGTCAGTCGATCAGACACAAGTCACTGCCTCATGTCTTAGACACTGACTTTTCAAAGCAGCAATATAGCAACTCTGTTAGACTCAAAGAAACAGGGAATGGTATCTTCTTAATGCTTTTTGATTCAAAAGAAGTTGCCATTCTTACCTGCTGACATAGGAATAAATCTATAGGAAGCAAGTCAAGAAAACTTATGTGCAATTTCCATTAATAGGATCTCTGTGGCAGGGAAGAAAGAAACAAAGCCAAGAAGAGCCATCAATAAATTTTTCAGTGTTGCTGAATCAGGAATTGGTAGTCTGAAGGGTTTACTTAGCTCAATTTCTGATTGAGGATTATGGCATTATGGTTCAACTGGATAAAGCTTAAAGACTTCCTTTTATACTATGTTTAGTTTCCATTTTTTTCTTGTGTTTTCTGCCTATTTTCTTTAATGTTCAAATATTCTTCCTTACAACACGAAAGTTTCTTATTGATGGAAGATTGATTCATTACTTTATGGTCTTATGAAAGCTATTTCTTCTGAACAGAAAAAAAAAGGTATAAATGTATATATTCACTACTTCTAGTGTATTGAAATCACAAAAACATTGTATATTCCCTCAACTTAATCCAATTTCAGTAAGTGATAGATAAGCTGTCTAGGTTTTGGTGGGCAGAAAGCTTTATCACAATTTGATTCAGGGACCAGGCTTTGTAAAAACAATGACAGAACAAAAAGAAATGGCAGCTATAAGAACATTTTTAAAAATCGAGATTGCTTAACTTGGAGAGAGAAAATGATAACAATGCTTAAATATATCAGAGTGAAGATAACCAGTTTCCTTTTCTGTTTTCCCCAGAAAAGATAAAACTTGAAGAGAATGTTTAGATTTTAGTAAGAATGTGGGTTGACATATGGAAGAATTTCTTCACTTAGAAAAATTGAATTCTAACTCATGGTCATGGGCTCTTGATCTCCAAAGACACTGAAACAGCCTTCCACGTCGGATATTATTTATATAAGATTATAAGATGGCAAGAGGCCAGATCATGTATTTTCTCAGTGTTTGTCTAATTTTGTAGTAAAAGTCATGGCTACGAAGCTTCGAGCCCTTTCCAGGTGCCAAGTACTTTTTATTCATTATTTCATTCAATTCTCAGGGTGACCCTAGGAGGTTAGTATCAGTAGCCTTTTCAGACAAAGGAATAGGTTCAAATAGGCTGACTAAACTGCCCAAGGTATCAGGGGATGGAGCTGAAACTTGATCACAGATCACCTGTGTCCCAACCTTAAATTTTTAACCATTAAGTGTAAATGTACTGTCATTATTGTTACCAAAAACCCAGCCTCTCTGTACACCAGTGCCCAATCAAATCCCAGAGACAAGAGTTTTATGTGAAGTAGAAAAGGACAAAGACAGTAAAGAATTCACCTGCAATGCTAGAGACCTGGGTTCAGTCCCTAGGTTGGGAAGATCCTCTGGAGAAGGGAATGGCTACCAGCTCCAGTAGTCTTGCCTAGAGAATTTTATGGACAGAGGGGCCTGGTGAGCTATACCCCATGGGGTTGCAAAGTGTTGGACATGACTGAGCGACTAACACTTAGAAAAAGAGAGCTTTATTGCTTTGCCAGGCAAAGGAAGACACATCAGGTTTCTGCCTCAAGAACTATGTGTCTCCACCCTGGAGGGTTTTTATAACAGTGTTCAAAGGCAGGGAGTCTGACAAGATTAGGGTGTGAGAAGGGTGTGCACTCACTTAATCTCACCTCAGGTGGTCTGGTCTCCTAATCTCATCTCCTGATGAGCTTCCCTGGGCCCTTTAATCTTGCCTCAGGTCCTTTCTTGGCTGCTCCTCCTTGATTAGCAACTGTTACAATACACCCTTTGGAACTCAGGAAAGGTCAGGGAGGCTGGAGTTCTGCCTACAAGAAATGAGGGACAGAAAAGCCTCCATGCCTGGGAGCCCCAAAAGGTCCCATTCAGTCTCACTGTAACACTGACCACCATATTGAAAAATGTCAGAGTTTAATTTTGAAACATAATTTTGAAAACCTGTTTCACAATCAAGTTTTTTCCTACCCTCTGTCCATACTCAGCTTCACTCTGAATTTCAGTTGTTGTTTTTTTAAACAATGCCTTTTTTTTTTCAATTCCTATTTCAGATGTCAAGATTAGAATCTGCCATTGAATCAACCTTTTCAGCCCTATCAATATTTCATATTTGAAATGTAACTCAGCTGGATACTGAAAGGATAGGTGTGTCATGGCCAATTCAATCACTGAGACATAGAAACTGTAGAAATAAAGCTCAAAGCCTTTGGTTAAGAATAACCAGCTTGTTCCTGATAGCTACACCCCAGGCTTTTCTGTCTACTTTTACTTCCCTGTGAAACAGGCTTAAGCCACAGCATCTCAGATTAGAAATATTTTTCAGGCAAATGCCTGTCTGTAGCATAAGCAGGGCTGGCCTGAGAAAAATCATAAAGTAGGTCAACTTCAGTTTGATCCCCACCCAACTGTTTTCTCAGCATCCTTGTCCATGATCCATTTCAGGTTCTGCTTCTATTCTTCCTACCCCAGTGACCAGTGTTTAAAGGCTTGAGATGCTTGATACAGTCTCACCTTTGGTTTCCTTCGATGCCACTTCATATCCATATCAATGCCTGTTTGGGTTTCTGTTTCTCCTGTTGGCTTCACTATTAGGAAAAGTTAAAATTAGTTGAAAGTTAAGTCGCTCAGTCGTGTCCAACTCTTTGCAACCCCGTGGACTGTAGCCCACCAGGCTCCTCCATCCGTGGGATTCTCCAGGCAAGAATACTGGAGGGGGTTGCCATTTCCTTCTCCAGGGGATCTTCCTGACCCAGGGATCGAACCCAGGTCTCCCACATTAGAGGCAGACTCTTTAACCTCTGAGCCACCAGGGAAGCCAGGCTGCCATATAAGGAATCTCCTACCAGCAGGTTCAGAATCACATTGTACCTATTGCCTGTTATTCCCGACAAAAAGAAGATGATCTCTTTAGAAGAGGCTGTATGTCAAATTAACTTAACATCTGCAACATACCTATCTCCAAAGCAATTCTACTTGTTAGGGAAACAGAGGATCCTGGTTGGTTGACCCTAGGTCATGCCTCATTCCCCTAGCAGGGAATGGGTAGAAATATACTGGTAGATTCACCTGAAGTATACAGAAGAAGTTTTACAATAAAAATAGATTTCTATCACTGAAATAAGTGATAAATGTCACCATAAAGGGGAAAAAAACCCCTTCTGTTTTGCATAACCTTGGCTATTTTTCCTGATTTGGGAAGATCTTTTATGTCTTATTTCACTCTTGGTTTGTAGAGTAATATATTGGACATGATATTTTAGTCAAGGATGAGTCAATTGTAATAAAAATGGAAACAATCTAGTTTTGATGCATCATTCAACCTTCCTTTCATTTGGAAGTCAATGTCAGATTATGTCTTTATTTAATATTATTAATAAACCATTCTATTTTATTCATGAAAATTCAGATTTTGAATTTCAAGTATACAAGTACATATTTTAAAATATTTGAAAGTCAAAACTGATCATTTCTGTTTAGAAAGTGAAAGTGAAGTTGCTGAGTCATGTCCGACTGTTTGCGACCCTATGACTGGAGCCTTCCAGGCTCCTCCATCCATGAAATTTTCCAGGCAGGATACTGGAGTGGGTTGCTATCTCCACCTCCAGGGGATCTTCCTGTCCCAGGGACTGAATCTAGGTTTCCCACACTGCAGACAGACTTTTTACCATCTGAGCCACCAGGGAAGCCCAAATCCCACAAATATTAGATTGAACCAGCTGAAGTTACTGATATTTGACTATTTTTGACCTATACATAGGGCAGTCTCTTATGGATCAACCTGATACATATTTACCATCTGGCTGGGTATATAGGTATATTTTTTATATGCTCCATGTGTTGCCATATTGTAGTCATTAAATGTGTGACAGTTTTTGGAGAAAAGAATAATCAGATTAAAATGATTGTTGGTTTGATGATGAGTCACTTGTTAATCAATTCAATGATTAGTACAGATTAAGTGATGAGTAGCCAAACAACTGTGCAAAGAAGTACTATTGTTATTTGATCATTGAAAATAATCAAAATATAACTTGGCACCAAGGCTTTTTTTCTCTCTTTCTCTCCCCTAACAGCAATGTGAGAGTAATCAATTAAAAATTTAATCTACTGTTTAGCACTTCGTTATTGTAATAATTAAAATGAAATAATTCTATGTACTGTATAAAACAAAGCAAGTGGTTTCCTGAAATTTTAGATACAGATGGTTTCTGTAACATATCTATTTCGTTCATACCTAAAGTAGGCTTTCCTAGGGCAACTGGGCAGAAACAAATATTCTCATTCCCCAATGTTTTCAGCTGTGGGTATGGGCTATATGTGAATGTTATAAATGACAGGTAGTGGCATATACTTCTGAATTGCATGATATTGTGATAAAAGAGATAAAACAAATTCTTTTAATATGCTTTAAATAATGCATTATTTTACTAGGTTTTCTTCAACAGTATTAGTAAATTCAAACTCTCTACCAACATTCGGTAGCGTTTGAAACTGTCTGACTATTCTATGAATATCTTAGGAGAAAGAGATGCTATGTATTTTTGATATGCCATGTACATTAAAGGCTGGCGGCATTTCAATATGTGAAAGTATATGTAAATCTTCAATTATAGAATGATAGATACCTTAAGAAACAATAACATTTTCTGAACTGATATAGATTTGTTTGACATAGGGAAGAGAAATAATTGTTTTAATGAAATTTTAGGCAATAATGCTGGTGAAGGAATTGTATTAAATTTCAAAGGAAAACATTTGTATTTTGGCCAGATCATATGTCATAGAGCATTCAAATTTTTACAGATAGAAGCTGTTTCAAACTGTACCATGTTGCTCTATTATATCAATTGGTGGTTTCATTTATGTAAAACTTGAGCTCCTCATATCTTGATAAATCACAGATGACTAACACTTGCCTCCACTGACATTTCTACCATTCTCTGCTGCCATACTTATTTACACTATGACTTATTCAGAACATGTAGGCCAAACAGTGTTGCCATGAAAGACGAAGAAAAGAAAAGCTAATTCACTATTCAATGCTTGTCAACATACACAAACGAGATCCATTCCGGATTTTGTAGAGAAAAGGCTATGTAGATCAACTCAAGCTTTGGCATATAGCCATGTTATTTCTGCCAAATTAGATAATTAATGAATTTGAGTGGAATACATCAACATTTTTACAGAAAAGTACTTCTATTAGAGGGGGTGATATATCTTTTTATTTTCATAAGCACTTACATCACACTAAATAGGTACTGGATATTGTTCTAAATGACTTACATATAATAATTCACTCGATATTCATAACTACTGTATGTAGTAAATATTATTTTTATCTCCATCTTGTAGATGGAAGAACTAAGGCACCGAAAGGGTAAGTAACTTGACCAAAGTGACACCATTAACAATGTCATCTGATTAAGAAAATACTCTCAAGTACTTCCTTGGCCAAACCTAATGGAACTTGGTTTTAGTTGCTACTTTCTGCTTGTTTCTTCCTAACACTGAATCTAAGCTCTAACAGCTAAATATCGGGTTGTGTCCTTATATATGGATTTCTAGTACTCTGGTGGAGGCTGAGCTAAAGTTCTTTCTCATCCGGTCCATTGTCACCATCCATGAAACGGATTTCTACTCTTGACTTAGATTCAGCTGGGTGGCAGTTACCTGATGGGTGACTGGTTTGGTCTCTGCACCCATCACTTAGACCTCTAAGCACTACCTGTTCGTGAAGACTTCTGGTCAGTAACTTCCTATTAATATTCTACCTTGATGGCCTACCTGAACTCCCATCTGTTCACTTTCTTTCTTTAGATGTAATGATAAAAATTGCAATTATTCAGAATGATGTAAATTGTAATTACAGTGGATTTTTAACATCTTGCCATATTTGATTAAAGCTATTCTAAAATAAATTATTGTACATAAAATTAGAACCCTTTGCATATTTTTTCCTAATTGTATTCTTTTCCCTCTCCAGTGATAAATAACCACTAACTTGAAATAGATGTACAATATTTCCATGTATGTATTCTTTTCCTTAAATGTGGGTGTATCCACAAAAAAATTCATGGAATTGCTCTAAGTATGTGTTAGCTTCGAATAAATAGCATCACACTGCATATATCATTTGACTTGTTTTTATCTATGGAACTTTTTTTCAAATTTAATTCTGTTGATGATACAATTCTATTTCATTTTTGTTAATTGATGTATACTACTGATTATCCAATTTTACTAATATTTATTTGTTCATTATAACATTGGTAAGTAGTGAAGGCACTTCCAGAATGTCTCTATTAAAATTCACATTCAAATTAATAAAAAACTTTATATCTACTTGTATGCATGTGAAATTTTTCATGTGATCAATTGTCTTTAAGGGTTTCGACTTTATGCCCCCCACCAAGAATTTTTAATCTTTTTGAATCTCATACACTTTTTAAAAACTAAACTCCAGACTGTGTTTGGATTTCACCTATTGCTCCACTGGTCCTCTTGTGTGTGTGTGTGGGGGGGGGGTGCATGTGTATGTGTGTGGGTGTGTGTGTATGTGCCATATCCAGGCTTCCACACTGCATTTTGTTGTCATGTTGCCCCAGTTTCCTTTGGTGTGCGATAGTTTCTCAGTCTTTCCTATTTTTCATGATTTTAAAAACATGGAGGAATATTGGCTAAATAGTCTGTAAAACTCAGATTTTCCTGATGATCTTCCTCATGATTAGCCAGGTTTAAGGGTTTTAGAAAAGACTGAAACAAGGGTGATATGAACTTCTTATCAAATCAGCTAGTACATGATAGCCATATGATAGCATGGTAACGTTAACCTTCATCACTTGATTAAGCTAGTGTCTGTCAGGTTTCTCCACTGTAAAGTTATTTCCCCCATTCTATACTTTTGAATCAAGTTCCAAGTCTAGCCCACCCTCAATGGAGCCAAGGAAGATGTAGCTCCAACAATAGATGAGGGAATATTTACATATAATAAACTGAAAGTTAAAGTGAAGCCACCCAGTCATGTCTGACTCTGTGATCCCATGGACTGTGGCTACCAGGCTCCTCCATCCATGGAATTTTCCAGGCAGGAGTATTAAAGTGGGTTGCCACTTTCTTCTCCAGGATATCTTCCCGACCCAGGGATCAACCCAGGTCTCCTGCATTGCAGGCAGATGCTTTACCCTCTGAGCCACCAGGGACTCTTCTTAGAAATCTTAAGAATGGTATCTAAAATTGTTCATCTACAGATTTAAATAGTTAAGAAACTCAGTTTTCACCATTTCATAATACTGACATCCTTAAATAAAATGGCTACATCAATAGAATCCAGTAGAATTTAACTGCCATGGCCATTTGATATTGATTATAATGCATTTTATAATATCACATTAAAGAGTTCTTTTTTAGCAATCAGAAATTTTACATTGTTCTTTTTTTCCTTTGACTTCATACTCCCATTCCTATCTCCTTGGAGAAGAATTTAATTAATCTAATTCTTGAAGTATTTTATTAATGCACTTTTAATTTTAAATGTATTTTTAATTTGAAATTATTTCTTCGAACTGGAAGATTCTAATTGTTAAAAGCAAATCTCATTCATGAACTGAGTTTTCACTGCAACTGCTTTTAGTAGACAATTGATCACAGCAACATACACATATTATAAATTTAAAAATGATTACTAGACAAAACGATAAAATATTTCACAGGTTGTCATACTGCCACTCAGATATAGAACCAAGCTGTTTCTTCATCCAAAGCCTTCATGTTTTTGCTATTGTGGTGTAATTTCAATATAGTAAGATAAAAATTGTTTCAGTGTTTCTGTAACTTGCATTTCAAATGCAGTGTTGACTTCGAAACAAATCCAGAAAAGAAGATGGTTATAAAGAACATACTATATTTGTAATGATTATATAAATATTAAAATTTACTTTGCTTTCTATGGTTCAGTCAGGCTTCCCTTGTGGCTCAGCTGGTAAAGAATCTGCCTGCAATGTGGGAGACACAGGTTTGATCCCTGGGTTGGGAAGATCCCTGGAGAAGGGAAAGGCTACCCACTCCAGTATTCTGGCCTGGAGAATTCCGTGGACTAGTCCACAGGTTGCAAAGAGTCAGACACGACTGAGCAACTTTCACTTATGGTTCAGTTCCGTTCAGTTCAGTTGCTCAGCCATATCTGACTCTTTGCGACCCCATGGATTGCAGCATACCAGGCTTCCCTGTCTATTACCAACTCCTGGAATTTACTCAAACTCTTGGCCACTGAGTCGGTGATGCTATCCAACCATCTCATCCTCTGTCATCCCCTTCTCCTCCCACCTTCAATCTTTCCCTGCATCAGGGTCTTTTCCAAAGAGTCAGTTCTTCACATCAGGTGGCCAAAGTATTGGAGTTTCAGCTTCAACATCAATTCTTCCAATGAATATTCAGGACTGATTTCCTTTAGGATGGACTGGTTGGATCTCCTTGCAGTCCAAGGGATTCTCAAGAATCTTCTCCAACACCACAGTTCAAAAGCATCAATTCTTTGATGCTCAGCTTTCTTTATACTCCAACTCTCACATCCATACATGACCACTGAAAAAACCATAGCCTTGACTAGACGGACCTTTATTGGCAAAATAATGTCTCTGCTTTTTAATATGCTGTCTAGGTTGGTCATAACTTTTCTCCCAAGGAACAAATCTTTTAATTTAATGGCTGTAGTCACCATCTGTAGTGACTTTGGAACACCCTCCCCAAAACAATAATAAAATCTCTCACTTTTTCCACTGTTTCCCCATCTATTTGCCATGAAGTGATGGGATCAGATGCCATGATCTAAGTTTTCTGAGTGTTGAGTTTTGACCCAACATTTTCACTCTCCTCTTTCACTTTCAAGAGGCTTTTTAGTTCTTCTTTGCTTTCTGCCATAAGGGTGGTGTCATCTGCATATCTGAGGTTATTGATACTTCTCCCAGCAATCTCAATTCCAGCTCGTTCTTCATCCAGCCTGGCATTTCGCATGATGTACTCTTCATATAATTTAAATAAGCAGGGTGACAATATACAGCCTTGACATACTCCTTTCTCTATTTGGAACCAGTCTGTTGTTCCATGTATAGTTCTAACTGTTGCTTCCTGACCTGCATATAGATTTCTCAAGAGGCAGGTCAAGTGGTCTGGTATTCCCATCTCTTTAAGAATTTTCCAGTTTGTTGTGGTCCACACAGTCAAAGGCTTTGGCATAGTCAATAAAGCAGAAGTAGATGTTTTTCTGGAACTCTCTTGCTTTTTTGATGATCCAGTGGATGTTGGCAATTTGATCTCTGGTTCCTCTGCCTTTTCTAAAACTAGCTTGAACATCTGGAAGTTCACGGTTCACATATTGTTGAAGCCTGGCTTGGAGAATTTTAAGAAAAGAAGCTGGTTATAAAGAACATACTATATTTGTAATGATTATATAAATATTAAAATTTACTTTGCATCTAAGGTAAAAAAGGTATTAGTGAATTTACAAACATTCTAGAAGTCAGCAAAAATGTACGATCAAAAGTAATTTGAATTTCCACAGATTTTGTTTTTTATAACTCCATGAATTATATGTCTCTTGAAACTCTTTTTATCTGAAATATAAACTCAAAAAGGTTAAAAACAAATTCTTTTATATTACTAGTTGTAATTACCAGTTGCTGAAAAAGTGGTACCTTCATAAGTCATTTTTGGAAGTACTTAATATTTGCTAGCAAAGAATAGTAATTAAATTCAAAGTTATTACTATAGTTAGCAAATCAAATACTGCATAAAGAAATGACTTTGTAATTGATGATAATATCTAAGAATTAAATATTAATTATATGTTTTACAAACAAGAAAAGTACTTTACAATGTATACACTAGATGTCTTTTTGTGGAAAAGAGAATAATTTAATATAATTTGGTAGTTATAGCTGAGGACTATTTCACGTATAACTGAAAACCTCTAAGGCTTAGAAGAGTATGGGGTCAGGAATAGCCAAGAAAATAAAAACAGTCAATGAACCAAATTATCTGAGAAAATGCCTTAGTTTTGATCTATAAAAAACTATCAAATAAATAGACAAAACCTTTTCCTTTTATGAATGTAGAAATGAAGTAAAAACTGACTTTAACTTTCATGTTTAGAATTTGAATTGCTTTCTTCATGATTTTGTTTCTATCTACTAAATTAATAGGCATATCTAATAAGTCTAAAACATTAGAGACTTAGCTCTCATTTTTAAAAACTTGAAAATATAATAAACATTTATTCAAGCAATCATTCATTCATTCAAACAGACTTATGGTTTTTCTCCTAGATCTTCCTGCTTAGGGAATTGTCATTAAACAAATTAATTTCTAATTAAATATACAATTTTACCTGTAATTGTGATCATTATTATTAGAAAATTGTACCTTGAGAATGTGTATCTATAATAAACACAGAAAACCATGTCAAAATCTTAGATCATATCCCAGCCCCAAGCAAATCTTCATTGTAGCTCTGGGTTGGAAATATTCAGGATTGTTTTAAAATTAAATGCCTAAGACACATTTTTACTTTATGCATGTCAACCCTATAAGAATGTGTTGTTCTGTTTAATAATACAATTCCTGTGCTAAAAATGAATCTAAATGTAGGATTATTTTTTTCAAGCAGGGGATTTGTTTGTTTATTTATTGCTAGATCACCTTGTCTTAGAAAGGATTTACAGTGAATCAATTGAGATTAATTCATCATTATATCATAATCAAGACAAAATATTAAGGAGTTTTTTTGCATGTAGATGTTTCATGATTATATCAGTTAAACAAATATCTTTGGGATTAAAAAAAAATGTATTGCTACATACACTTTTGTCTTAACTGAAAATTAAGCTTTAAGTCTAAATTAAAGATAGCAGAGACATGGTTGTATTCTAGATCAGCCACATTTCTCGCTAAGATTTCCTAAAAAAGGCTTTGCATCTACTGGTAAGGATTTCAAACAGTTGAAACATGCTGAAAACCTCTCCTAAAACTGAAAGATAGAGTCACTTTCAGGGATTTTACCCTCAAAAAAAAAAAAAAAAATCAGCTTTTGCAGCATTTATAATTTCTATTCTGGAATAGAATAGAACACTTAACATAGTGTTTCTGTTCAGGCTCACGTTCAGTTACCATGCACACTATAAGAAAATGATAATTCCACCTGTTTAACCATGATATTCTACAAGATGTAAATATGTTGATTTATATTAGGTTAAAGCCATTCTTTGCCTTGTTTGTGGTTATTGGACATGAGCTAATTTGTGAAAAGCTGGATTAAAAATAAAATTAGGAATTAATTTTGAGAAGCGTCTCTAATGCTTTTAAATTCTCTAACTGACTTAGTTTTCTGACTGCTTTATACTGCTCTTTGGCTGCTTTAAATCAGATCAAATTTTTGCCAAGTTTATCATCAGGGAAGGTTCTCACAGACTCTCAGGTTACTAACGGCAGCATTGTCAGAATCAGATATCTGCTAGAGGTCCTTTGAAAGTCTTCTTACAGAGAAAACATGAAGAAAGCCAACTAGTTCTAGGTACTGTCATCTTGGAAGTATCTTTACGAGGTTATGTGGTGGACACACAGGCACAAATGTTGTAGGATCCTCGTCTGCCAAGGAGAGAAAGACATTCCTGAGGGTTTGCTGAAATTACTCACACAGTTTACTTTAAAATTTTATTTTATTTATTTACTTCTGACAGCACCAGGTTTCAAGGCATTTAAAGTAATTTTAAAATAGCATGAAAACTTGAAGGGAAGCATGGTCTTGGGATAAGGTAGAATATAGAAGATATCCAAAGTTTAGTTTTTATGTTAGTGTCAAAATGTGGTTAATTACCAGTTTAGTGAAGATGATATGGTTGGATCCTCTGTTTACTGTATTAGCCCCATTTATTTTAATGAGGTCTTATGCTACATAAGCATGAAATCCATACTAATGCCCTATATCCACCATGATTGGGGTCTCTTTGTTGGTCCTATGTTATTTGAGGGAGAAAAATAGAAGCATCCCAAGTATCAACTGGGGCTTCCCTTGTGCCTCAGTGGTAAAGAATCTGCCTGCCAGTGCAGGGGACACAGTTTTGATCCCTGGTCTTGGAGGATCCCACACGCCGCAGAGTGACTCAGCCTGTGCACCACAGCTACTGAGCATGTGCTCTAGGGCCAGGAAACCACAACCGCTCAGCCCACGTGCTGCAACTACTGAAACTCGAGTGCCCTAGAGCCTGTGACCCAACAGGAGAAGCCACTGCAATGAGAAGCCCACACATCCCTAGAGAGTAGCCCCTGCTCCCTACACCTAGAGAAAAGCCTGAGTGGCAATGAAGACCAAGTGCAGTCAAAAGCAATACATAAGTAAATAAAATTATATTTTTAAAAAGAGAGCAAAAAGCTTTCAAAGTAGGCTGATAAAGATGAGGTGATCTGATATAGCCTTCAACCCATTTCACTGCCTAAATATAGAAGGATACTATGATTTATCAAACCTCTGTTTGTCATATCTAATATGTGTTTCATCCTAAGAAGCAATCATAAATGAAACTTAAATTCCTCAACTGGTTATAATCTGATCACCATTTACTGTTGTAGAGTCAACTTGATCCATTAAATCCAAGTAGTAGATTCAATTGTAGACCCTCACAATATTGAAAAGCAACATCCCCAGGATTTCTAGGCTCTCATCAATTGCCCAGAGTTATTTCCGAAAAGTGCAGATACTATTTTCTCTGTTCTTCTTAGACACAAAATACTTCAGGAAATCTTGATCCTTATCTCCTTCCCATTTATACACCAGATTCCTGCAGCCAAATCTCATAAAACAACTCTGATGTTTTCCTGAAGAAAAAGAGTGTGAGTTGAGGGTGGTAGTGAGCAATTTTGTTTCTCAGCTCAGAATCTCTGTGAGAAAGTCAGGTTTGACAGGTATTTGTATTAGCCAATTATCTCACTTTTGCCCACTTTTCTTCCATTTTTAATTTATACACTTGCCCCAAGTGTAAAACACATGTTATTTTTGGCTGCCAAGTTCTTGTCCTATTCCTGTGCACTCATCTGTGTGCTTGTTCCACCTTTAGGGTCCAACGTTGAACTAACATCAACTACAAGGGAAACAAAGCCACCTCTGAACTTTAGCTGTCAGCATAAATTGAAAAGAGCAGTAATGGGAGCAAGATGTGGTGTGGGATGTATTTTTGAGGATGGAGCCTCACCAGGGTTTATTAACCTTTCTCACTCTAAGCTTAGGCTAGAACCCATGTCATAGTGTCACAGAACTCATTCCGTACAATGTCATTCTTGTCATTCGTCTTACATTTATTACCACTGTGTTGTCAGAAACTTATTAGGTTGGTGCAAAAGTAATTGTGGTTTTGCATTGCTAAATTTTGCCATTTGATATTGGAATGCATTCTTAAATAAACATGGTTATGTTATACATCATTTTAATGCACATTTCTACTTCATGCTTTTTTGCTAATGACTTATTACTTGCTGTGTATTTTATATTTATTTTAGACCATGGAAAAGATGTTAGACGAAAAGCAAATTCAAGTGATTTTCTTATTCAAGTTCAAAACGGGTTGTCAAGCAGTGGCGACAACTCACAACATCAACAATGCATTTGGCCCAGGAGGTGCTAACAAAAGCATAGTGCAGTGGTGGTTCAAGAAGTTTTGCAAAGGAGATGAGAGCCTTGAAGATGAGGAGTGCAATGGTCTGCCATTGGAAGTTGACAATGACCAACTGAGAGCAATCATCAAAGCTGGTCCTTTTACAAATATTATATTTTAGTCTTCCCTTTATTGAAGCAATTTCCTACTATACTTGACTTTGTTACCATTTTAGAGCATTGAGCCCTTGCATTTTAATTGGTAGACGTGGACTTTCTCTAAAGAAAAAAAAGCACATTTGAAAAAGTGGACAATGAGAACTAGCAAACCAGAAAAGGGTAATATAAAGACTCATTCCACATCATAGAAACAATTGTTTCTTTATAATATAGAAATTACAAGAGAAGAATTTCTTCATGCTATTTAAGTAAGCCAATGTTTGCAGAGGTATGAAGTGGAGCCACTGCTAGCTTTTACCATGGGAACTCTCTATAGCCAACATTTTCCTGATAAATCAGAGCTGAAATCCTTGGATTCTGCTCCACAGATTCTGGTCTACTGTTAAATATTTTTTAAAATTATGTAACCATATTGGGGTCAGAAAAAAACAGTTTTGGGGGAATCTGGAAAACATATCATGATGTCCAAATCAGTTTCAGATCCAGGCTAAAGGATCTTTGACTCAAAAAATATTAATTGAGAACTTACTACATGAAATACCTTTGCTGTTATAAACAAAAATGAATATATTAAGTTCTCTGCAATAAAGAAGGCAAAATATCTTGCAGGTCAATCAAGATATACATAGAACTATAATAAAAATAAGAATTTTTAAGTCCCAGCATTTACAAAAATATGCTACAGTCTTCTGAGGGAAAATAATAATTTCAAGCAAATGTGAACAGAACAAATGGTAAAGAGACAGGGATGAGTTGATTAAAAGTTGTCAAGATTTAAGCAGATGTATATAGTGTGGTTAAGAAGGTGAGGATTTCATGGAATGACTGGAATTATAGTATTTCAAAGTTGGAAAACCTTTAAAAGCAATGTTGTAGTATAAAAATTTTTGTAGTACAGTATGAGGCTTGGTATATTTATAGGCGAATAATGGCATAACATGGGGTTTCCCAGGTGGCTCAGTGGTAAAGACTCTGCCTGCATTGCAAGAGATGCAGGAGATGTGGATTTGATCCCTAGG
This sequence comes from Budorcas taxicolor, assembly GCF_023091745.1. Classification (NCBI taxonomy): domain Eukaryota; kingdom Metazoa; phylum Chordata; class Mammalia; order Artiodactyla; family Bovidae; genus Budorcas; species Budorcas taxicolor. Next base: position 61,673,454 of record NC_068923.1, on the reverse strand, counting down.
TTGGGAAGATCCCGGAGCAGGTGGCATGGCAACCCAACCCAGTATTCTTGCCTGGAGGATCCCATGGACAGAGGAGTCTGGTGGACTACGGACCATGGGGTCACAAAGAACCAGACATGACTGAAGTGACTGAGTATGTATGCACACAATGGCATAAAGTGATTTATGCTAAGTTTACCAAAGGGTGTTTTCTATTCTGTGAGGAATGCTCTTTTATCCTTTAAAAATTACTTTGAGGTATCATTATTTTCTATGAGTTAAGTTTATCCAAATATTCATTTTATAGGTGCTATCTTATGCTCTTATGATCTGAAACATACCAGGTAATGATGGTCTTTGGATCATTCAGATGGTTAACTGCTTGGCATTCTGTTGTGAAACAAAGGCAGAATGGGTGAAATGCTGTTATTTTTAACTCATGGCTTATCCATGATATTTTTCTCCTAACTTTAATGATCGAAGCTGCTGTCTGTGACTCAAGTTTTTGCTGGGTCTGCTCACCAAGCAGGAAGAAACTAATCTTCTGCGGTTCAATAATTTTCTTCCACATTTTGGCACTCCTGCCAACACGTGTGTTGAGGTCCCCCATGACCATCAGGTTGTCAGATGGTAGAGCAGCTGTGAGGAGTTTATCCAGATCTCTGCAGAATTTCCCACTCATTGGAATGTAGGAAAGTCAGGATGTTTGCACTGACAAAAAAATAAATGGTCATTTAATAAGTCTACACACTGACCAGGCGAGCTGGAGACAAGTAACCACTTAAACACTCAGTGTCTGAAAATCTTTTCCCCGAAAGTCTCATTTCTCCTCATGATCTGTCTGTAATCACTGAGGAGAATTATTCAAAATATTTTGTTTCTAATACGATTCCTTAACAGGAGTTTCTCCTCATGTTTTTGCAATTAACAAAAAAGACCAACAGAGAAGCCATATTTCCACGATCAGCCTCCCGGAGTCTGAAACAACCCCACCCTAACTCCTCTGCCATCTTGTAGTGTCAGCTCTAAAGAAGAAAATTAACCCATTGACACCTCACAATATACTTCTAATTGCAAATTGCAATTTACCAGGGTCCTACACCAATTTAGCAACAAACCAGACTGAATACTTCTGCAGACCACACTGGGTTGAGCAGTGAGGCAGGTTTTTGCTCTCTGGGGAGAATCTTCAGAATCCCTGGCCCATGTTATGTCTGTAAGATAGGTACAGAGTCTCAGGAGAATGAGTATTGTGTTCATTAAGGTGTTTATTTTATTTTCTGTCTCTTGGACTAGGAAACAGGACAAAAAACATATGTTGGGGAAATGGAAGACATTTCATAGCTTACAATATTAGGATTAAAAATTATAATATTTATTATAAAAAAAAGGACTCCAATTACCATTTTACTGGGCAGAATCTTTGCAAGATGTATGCAAACGAGAAACGGAATTTCATCTTTAACTCATTATATTTCCATAAGAAGCCACATGGCTTGACTTTAAAGCATAATTCCACCCTTTAGTGAAGAATTGGCTTTTATTTTTTGTTGTTTTTATTTTTGAATTAGAACAGCAACTTCATTCTTTGTAAGCAGATTTTACAGTACATAGAAGTATATTTCAAATTTCATTTTTTAAAATATAAAATGTAATACTAATTGAGGAAAACAGGTAAAACCAGAGGCTAAAGTCAATTTTTTAAAGAAAATAAATAAGCTTTTGATATCAAACTGTCTTCTGAAGTGAATTTTCTCATTAAGAAAATATCCCAGATGCTTTTTTTATGGCATTGTGTCTAAAAGGAGATGACTTGAGAAATTAAAAAAAAAAAAATTCCTGACTTGCTGATGGCTGCTAATCTCTCAAGATGTTATTACATAGTCCCTTTCTGTGAAGCAAACTTAGTGGGGAGGAAGAGTACAGAACTTCTGCTTAAGTATAAATAAATGAAAGCTTTTTGTTTAAAGTAGAGGAGCTGGTTTTCCCCTGTTTTTATGAGCAGAGAAGGAGCTTTGAGATCTTCATTGTTCATAATGGAGCCAGAGGTTTTGAAGAATCCACCTGTGCACAAGGTGCTCTCAAACATCCTTGAGGGAAGCCTTTTGCTCACCCCTCTTATTGGTAGAACATTCGTCAGCCTGCAAGGTGCTACATTCATCAAATTTTTATTTTTTGCAGAGGATACTGACTAGATTATAGAATCAGCAGTTCAGTGGTGGGCAAATGTTTTCTGCCAAGGATTTGATAGTAAATGTCTTGGCTTTGTGGACCATACAATCTCTGTTGCAACACTACTCTGTGTTTTCTAACAATGAAAGCAGCCATAGATACCATGGGAATGGCCGTGTTCCAATAAAACTTTATTTATAAAAACAAACAGTGGGCCAGATTGGGGGGCAGAGTTTGGCAAGCCCTGGCTTAGTCCAAGAAAACATATTCCTCCCATGTCCTGCACCTCCTCAGCCCCCATACATGCAACATACACACATGTACTCAGCCTCACAGAGCTATGAGCTATACAGGCCAACAGAAAAAATTCTTTCACTGTCTAAAATTAGTTTCCATCCAAGTTTTACAAGCTGGTTAAGCTTCAGTGTCTAGATTTAGGCAGTTTCTGAACTGTATGATTCTTTCTGTGCACTAAGATAAGGAGAGATAAAATAGGTTATGTGGTGTTGGTAGAGAACTTAAAAGAACTTTTTCCCCTGTGCCCAAGAGAATTGGCACCACTATTTGTTTCTCTCTTAAAACGTCAATATGATTTAGAAATGCATGTTTAATCAGGAAATTAAGTTATCTTAAAAAGGAATTGCTAATGGAGATTCTGTCAGAATCCCCGCTGCCATTATTAAATGGGAGAGAACTGCTCCTTTCAGCATTTTTCATACCCTCATTAGTCTCATCCACTAAATCTTACCCAAAAAAAGATAATTTATTTTTGGCCTCATTCCGAAATGTTACAGTGAGGTAATCAAGGTGAATCTTTTACCTTGTCACATCCTAACCTGATGTTCCCCTTTTGTGTTATTCCATTCTGTATAGAAGAGCTCCCAAGGATATTAGTTTTTGGTTCTTTGTCCCCTTTCAGCTTCAAACACAAAAGATGTGATGTGTTTATTCAATGGTCACTAACAAACCTGAGGCACATTCTGACTCTGTGCATTGCACAGAAGAGGCTGCATGGGACAGACAGGCATCCAGATGAGGAACACGGGAGAGGCAGGAAGGCTTGAGAAGCCTCCCACCATCACAAAGCTTCAGGGACTTCCCTGGTGGTCCAGTGTTTAAGAATTTGCCTTGCAATTAAGGGGAAGTGATTTTGAGCTTTGGTCAGGGAACTAAGATCCCACATGCTGTGGGGCAACTAAGCCCATGTGTTCTAGAGCTCATGTTCCACAACTGGAGAGAAGTCTATGGACCACAACAACGACCCAGGGCAGCCAAAAAAAAAAAAAAGGATCAGGCAGAGGGGGGTCACCTCCTTAGTCTTTGTTCCTATTTGCAACTCTTGCTATGTTCTTGGGAATGCCACAGCAATTCCTCCACCAGAGGTATTCCCTATGACCACCTACTAAACTCTTGTACACTTCCTCCATTCTTTCTAGACACTAATGGGAAAATTTCAGAGCTGAAGAAAAAGCTTGATAGCTCATCTGACCCAGTGGTTGTCAAACCTGGTAGAGCATCAATACCATTCAATGTCTTTGTTAGGATGAATGTTTTCAAACCCTTAAGAAATTCTGATTAAGTAAGCCAAGGGATGGAGAAGGCAATGACACCCCACTCCAGTACTCTTGCCTGGAAAATCCCACAGATGGAGGAGCCCGGTAAGCTGCAGTCCATGGGGTCGCGAAGAGTCGGACATGACTGAGTGACTTCACTTTCACTTTTCACTTTCATGCATTGGAGAAGGAAATGGCAACCCACTCCAGTGTTCTTGCCTGGAGAATCCCAGGGACGGGGGAACCTGGTGGGCTGCCATCTATGGGGTCGCACAGAGTCGGACATGACTGAAGCAACTTAGCAGCAGCAGCAAGCCAAGGGAAACTTTATTTCAATCCTAGTCCATGCGTGAACGTGATGCTTCCTCTAACTGTGGACCAGAATTTGGAATTGTTTATTTAGTCTGTCTCCTCATTCCAGAGATGAGAAAGTACATTTTGAGAGGTTAGGTAAATCACTAAAGTTCACCCAGCCAGTAAATGGCAGAGCTGGGCTCTGGATCAGTAAATACTGACAGAAGTGCAGCTACTTCTTAAGGGTGGACCCACAACCAACTTCCCTTATCAAGACTAGAACTCTTTTGTCTGTACTTAGCAGCCTTCTCAGCACAGTATTCCAGGCAGCTAGTACTGATGGCGTGAGTTGTCACATAAGAGGAAACATTTGTTATTCTAAGATAGAACACTAGAGTTGCCAGGTACCCATTTTTGAAACAGATGGCCTGATATTTTACATTTCTATCAGGTAAAAGGAAAAATCATGCAAATTCTGCTTTGATATTTTTAAATTGTCTTGATTATAAATCATGACCCTTTGAAAATGAACGTCAGTGTTTATGAACCACTGATGACTGGGTGGGGGAACAGAACAGATTTTGAAAAAGACCAAATATTTAAATGGATCTATCATATGGTTCACCCAAGCCCATAGCTGTTACTGGTGGCAATCTGCCATCGGTGGAAAATTATCCTTATACATTCAGTTCAGTTCACTCAGTCATGTCCAACTCTTTGCAAAACCATGGGCTGCAGTATGCCAGGCCTCCCTGTCCATCACCAACTCCCAGAGCTTGCTCAAACTCATGTCCATAGAGTTGGTGAAGCCATCCAACCATCTCATCCTCTGTATCTCCTTTTCCTCCTGCCTTCAATCTTTCCCAGCATCAGGTCTTTTCCAATGAGTCAGCTCTTCGCAGTAGGTGGCCAAAATATTGGAGCGTTAGCTTCACCATCAGTCCTTCCAATGAATATTCAGGACTGATTTCCTCTAGGATTGACTGGTTGGATATCCTTGTAGTCCAAGGGACTCTCAAGAGTCTCCTCCAACACCACAGTTCAAAAGCATCAGTTCTTCGGTGCTCAGCTTTCTTTATGGTCCAACTCTTACATTCATACATGACTACTGGAAAAACCATAGCTTTGACTAGATGCACCTTTATCGGCAAAGTAAAAGTCTCCGCTTTTAAATGACCTGAAATAGCTTAAATGAATGCCTTAAATGAACTTAAAATGACTGTTCAAAATGAACTGAGGAAATCTGTTTATTGTTGATCTTAGGCATGAAAGGAGAAACTTATGTGGGACACAGAGTTTTTGAAGGGATCATTTCTGAGAACATTCAAGTTTGTACAGGTATGAAAAACTTCTCATGGTCCTAGGGGATTACCAGACTTGGATATAGGGATGCAAATTCAATCCCTTTAGGCTGTGTTGTGAAACATCCTGGGTAATAATACAAACTGCTGTTTGAAAGCAAGAGAATGGGTGTACTTTTAGGCATGTAATAACCAATTAATGTACACAGGAGATATTAACAAAGTATCTGAAATCTGCACAAAATTACATGCCAGAATAATATTCCCAAGAATCTGGGATAGGGGGTCCCAAGTGAGTACAGGTGAATTTTAAGTTTATGAAATGTATCTTGTAAAACAGAACAGATTTTGAAAAAGACCAAATATTTAAATGGATCTATCATATGGTTCACCCAAGCCCATAGCTGTTACTGGTGGCAATCTGCCATCGGTGGAAAATTATTGTTAAAACATCCCTCTAGCCCTTCATTTAAGGCAAGCTGAGTCCATACATTAAATATATATATGCATATAATGATATATATTCATTGGAAATGAATATGTATGTATGTATGTATGTGTATATATATATATTCATTGGGAAAGACCCTGATGCTGAGAAATATTGAGGGCAAGAAGAGAAGGGGGTGACAGAGGATGAGATGGTTGGATGGCATCACTGACTCAATGGACATGAATTTGAGCAAAATCTGGGAGATAATGAAGGACAGGGAAACTTGGCATGCTGCAGTCCATTGGGTCTCAAAGAGTCAGACATGAGTGAATGACTCAACAACAGTAACAACAAGCCTATATATATAGGCTTTCCTGGTGGTGGCTAAGATGGTAAAGAATCTGCCTGCAATGCAGGAGACATGGATTTGATCCCTGTGTTGGGAAAATCCCCTGGTGAAGGGGGTAACCCACTCCCAGTATTCTTGCCTAGAGAATCCCATGGACAGAGGAGCTTGGCAGGCTACAGTCCATGGTGTTGCAAAGAGTCGAATACGACTGAGTGACTAACACTTTCATATATATATGTATGTATGTATATAACTATGTGCTGTGCTGAACTTAGTTGCTCAGTTGTGCCCTACTCTTTCCGATCCCATGATTATAGCCGGCTAGGCTCCTCTGTTTTGGGGGATTCTCCAGGCCAGAATACTAGAGTGGGTTGCTATGCCCTCCTCCAGGGGATCTTCCCAACCCAGGGATGGAACCTAGGTCTCCCACATTGCAGACGGATTCTTTATCATCTGAGCCACCAGGTAAGCCCATATGTAACTATGTCTACCCTCAAATCCCCACAAACAAAAATTTCAGACTTCTTTTCATCATGAATCTGTCCTGGATTGTACGTTCTCTAACGTAGGCACTTTTATGTTCACTATTTTCTTCAGCAACATCCCCATTGCCTGGGATACAATGGGAGCTCAAACATTTGTTGAATGAGTAAATATTTGAGTAAGTGGATTCCCATTATTGATTTTTCTTTCAAATACTATAGTTATTGCTCTTTCTGCCAACAACTTCTGCTTTTCCTTCCCAATTTTTTCCCTCCTGCTTCCTATCACCTTCTATGCAGACAGTGACTTGACCATCCTCATAGTGACCCATACTTGCAAAGGGGTTAGAGGCGATGCAGGTGTTCCACTGGGTCCCCATCATAAAGCACATTTATCCTCTGGATAGAAATAATCCCTTCCAGTTGCTCTTCGTCTCTTGTGCATTTATTAGTCTAATACCATGACAAGACTTCATGAGGGTGATAAACTAGTGTGCTTGGGGAGCTGTGGTTATTTCTAAATGTTGAATTTGATTTGCCATTGACTGCCAATTCCTCCCTGGACTCAGCAATGTCCTTGAAGAGTCTTCCTGTCCTTCTTAACAACTGTCTTCCTCTGTCTTACAGCGACTGATTTGTAACTATGGGTCACTATTTTGACCGGCTGCCAAGTACGGTATGGCTGAATTCATTTTATCATTTGTTAGGGAGCCACAGTATGCTTGACCATATATTTAGCAGGTTTATTGGACTAAGTTTTAAGAAAACTCACTGGAGCAAATAAATGAGTACCTCATCTGATACACAGGGGAAATGCTCACACTCTAGGTCAAGAGGTGTACGGAAATGAGGATACCAGCAGTCTGAAAGATGAAAGCACTTTGTCCTTGAAATAATGAGTGGATGAATGCTCCTGATAAAATTCAGGAAACAGAGAAAGTTCCTATTATAAGTAGAATTCTTCTGAAAAGTAAGACTGATCTTAAAGACACAATTATATCAAGTGTATCTTTGTCCCATCATTTTTCTCTTTTCTCTTTTCCTTTCTCCTTTTCCTTCTGAAAAATAAAGAATTATTCATATTCATTTCCCTAAACATGAATACTCATTACAGTGTATATTTGCTTGTGGTTTCTTCAATGGTGAATGTACTGTGGAAGTCATTGTTTTCATTGTGTGTCCATTATTTGATGTTAAGGGCAGCATGTTGTACTGCATGTGAAATCTGTCCATCCTCTATCTATGACATTTGTAGCAGGTCCAGAATTTGCATCTTGCCGACTGCTTGCCTAAATGTTTAGATTAATTAAAGGATTATGACATTAGAATATAGTTCAATCTATCTCAATTCCCTAGATTACATTAACTAGTCATTACTAGAAACCTTCTGATTGCATTAGCATTATTGGGGGTTATGTAGGAAGAAGAGTGGATCTTGAGTATAGAGAATAGGGCTGAAGATAGCAAAGATGGAGTAGGAGAAAAGGCATTTTCAGTCCTACTTATGGACCCATGCAGGATGTCCTGACATCAGTGCCTGTCTCCACATTGTTATCCCAGGAGACATAACTATAAATCCCCATCACTTCATAAGTTCTGAATAAAAGAGAATGTTTCAAAGTGTAAAGGGTTCCTTTCCTTGGTGTAAGTCTTCCTGGACAAAAATAAAAATAAAATTCATCTAGGTATTCAGTCATTTATCAAACATTTACAAGCAGCCTGCTAGGTTCCAAAAACTGTTCTAGACACTTGGGATACATCAGAATACAAGACAGACAGGAATACCTACATTATGGACCTGTCACATTTAAAAATAACAAGGTGGCTACTGATGTTGAATTTCTGGTTCAACAAAATCCTGTTATTTCATGTGTTTATGCAATAAACAGTAAATGTGACTGTGTATTAGTCCCTCAGTCATGTCTGACTCTTTGTGACCCCATGGACTGTAGCTTGCCAGGTTCCCCTGTCCATGGGATTTCCCAGGCAAGAATACTGGAGTGGGTAGCCATTCCATTCTCCAGGGAAATGTGGTTAAGGAAGCACAAATTTCTCAAACTCAATGCTAAATATATCTCTTCAATTACTCATGATAATGCTTAAAACCACATTCCTATTGGGCAATCTTATAGTGAGTTATCAATCTGTTTTAATCTTTGAGGGCTCCCAAGTATGATGTAAATAGCCCTGGGAGGACTAGTCTCCAGGATCCCAACCCAAGCATCCTCATGAGTGCTGGGGAAGAAAGCAAGCACAAGGCAAAATGATAGCCTGGCAGGAGAGAGGAGGAAGGACCTCCAGGAGAAGAAAACGGGCAGTCACTGGGGAGCAGGGAAGGTCCCAGCTGCCAGCTTGCATCTTACTTAAATGTTGCCGAGAGCCAGCCTGGATTTACAATATTCATTTCTAATTAGTATCTCAATATCATTAGCAATGCCAGATTTCTGTTAAAAAGTTACGTCCTAGAGACTGTTTCAGGAAGTCTTCCCCTTTTCATCCTCCCAATGTTTCTTTATATCAATATGTTCTTCTATATGTTGTGCTTACATGGAGAAGTCAGTAATGATCTGGAAGAGTATATGAGCCCTTGAGAACAGGTGACCATAGTCCTGTTTATAAACTTTGAATTTAGATATATACAAACACTGCATGCAAATCTCACACAGACATCTGTGTCCTAACATCTTCATGCCTAACTTGGTCATGGAATATATCCTACCAGTAACTAGGATTCTCACTTGAAAAAACTCAACTCTGCAGCTTTAATAGTTTAAAATTTCATTACTGAGAAGTTCACCTGAAAGAATCTTTTTGAAAATAAATTCTGATGTGATCAACAGAAATGCATTTTTCTTTGTCCCTCCACCCCCCAATTTCTGGAACTGGAGTGTTTTTACATGTTGAAATGTTATAAATAGGTTTACAGGTGTAGCCATATAGGCCCAAAGGCATTTACAAACAAAAACTAAAAACAAAAAGCAAATCACTCTAATCTCCTTTGTCTTTTAAAAGGACCCCTGACATTGAAGATTGCCAAGTCTCACATGGAGATGGAATGAATGGATGTCATTAATGATTTATCTTTGGAGATTGAATTTAGAATATGATTAAGCCTCAGGATTCCTCTATCTTTCCCACGTCATCTAAGGCTGTATGTTGCCTTCAGCAATGGACACGCCATTAATCTGTTACTGATTTGTGACTATTTGGACTTGAATCTAACTCATTTCTTTTGTTCACTTCCACCCTATTATTTTTGGAAATTGGAAAGGAAACATGTAAGTTTCATTTGAAAAATTTAGTCATGGCCTATAAGGATGGCTTTGCTGGTGGCTCAATGATAAAGAGTCTGCCTGCCAATACAAGAGACGTGGATTCAATCCCTGGATCGAGAAGATCTCCTGGAGGAGGGAATGGCAACCCACTCCTGTATTCTTGCCTGGGAAATCCCATGGACAGGGGAGCCTGGTGGGCTACAGTCCAGGGGATCACAAAAGAGTCAGATAAGACTTAGTGACCAAACAACAGCAATGTAGTAATTTCCTGTTTCCTTTGATGGATGCCTCATTGATATAAGTATTTTCTCTGAATTCTTTTCCATCCCAGTCACCTCTGCCCCCATACACAACATGTCTGTATAAGGGGGAACAAGTTATTTCAAGACACTATGAATTTATGAACAATGATTTATTTTTGCACCTTGGATTTTTCCTGTAAATGAGTTATTATACAATATAGGTATGAAGGGCAGTCACCTCCCAGTGGCAAAGTATCTGAGAAAACAAATTCTTGAAGACAAATTTGCTTGGTGACCATTATACCAAAGGGAATTGGGTGGGCACAAGGGATTTGTAACTCAGCAAAGAAAAAGGCCAATTATTTATTTTTGTTGAGAATATTAATCAAAATATCCTCCAGATTTAGAATCTCTTATAAAAAGTATTGGTTCAGATGCCTTGGGTTGCAAGTATCAGATACCCTAATTCAAAATACTAAACTTTAAACAGTAAGAACATAATACTTAAGATCACCGGAAGGCTTTAAGTAAGGAGGCTTGAGGTGAAGTACAGCCAGCAGCTTCTAAGAACCAGAAAGAAGTCAGGTTCTTTTCATCATCATCTCTAGCTTGAACCTCTTCAAGTTGCCAGTACTATATGTGAATTATCATTGCCAAGCACATAGTGTAGAACAAATTGAGGTCAGAAGGGAACCAGATAGATCTGATTCTGGCACCTTCCAGCTGTCTCAACCTTAAGCAAGTTCCTTAATCATTAGTAGCCTTAGTTTTTATCATCTGTGTAGTGGTGACACCTTCATTAAGGGGTTGTTAAAATAATTGGAAAGAGTAGGTACACATGCCTGAGTTAGACACAATGCTTGAGTTATAATAAATTTTCATGAAATAGTAGCTGTTATTTTTGTTGTTAGTTCAATAAATAGGTTGCTGGTTAGAGAAACTATACAAGGGTGCTATTTTGGCCCCATTGCGCAACATGTTAAGAAATCATTCCTCAGGATGGGTCATGTTTAGAGCTTGCTAATCTTACCCATGTTGTATTTATTTTTCTACCTTAGTTTGACCCTGTATCAGCTAGAATTCAGTCAGGATAGCAAAGTCTCTATAAAGACCTGGAAGGGAGGTATTAGAGAACCAGAGAAATGGTCATTAACTACTCTGCCCAAAGCACAGTTCGTTGCTTGCTGGAAAAGCCAAGGTGCCAAGCAGACCTGGCCACTGTGGTGGGGCCAGCTTGAAGAGGAAGATGGGGTCAACAGAAACTGCAGCTTCTGGGGAAGCAGTTCCTGTTGAATAACTACAGCCTTGGACCAGGTCTGGGGACATAACCTTCTGAGAGGAAAGGCTTTTGCTTTGTTTCCACCTTCTAAATCTCACGCCAGCTCCCTCTTTAGCCAACTGTCCCCTAAAACAACACAGAGAGGGGGATTCTGGTACAATCTTACAATCATTTAACCAGCTCTAATTGCAGGAGTCGGAGTGGGAAAGAGGTTCCCTCCTTTCATATATATATATATATTTATATTTTATATATATTTTACATATATATATATTTTATATGTATATATTTATTTATTTTTTAACTCATTTACTCCTTCTCTTGTCCCCAGCACTGTTTGAAAAATAGTGTCTAGATTACTGCTGAAGGAGTCTACTTTTTGAAAATGTAACTCATTTTTGCCTTAGCTTTTAAAAATAATTTAAATATAAACTAGGTGTATATATATATATATATATATATATATATATATATGTTTTCAAAATATAATCAAGTGCAAACTAGACTATCTGTAGGGCTTCCCAGATGGCTCAGTGGTAAAGAATCCACCTGTCAATGCAGGGTATGTGGGTTCGATCCCTGGGTCAGGAAGATCCCCTGGAGTAGGAAACACCAACCCACTCCATTATTGTTGCCTGGGAAATCCCATGGACAGAGGAGCCTGGCGGGCAACAGTCCAGAGGGTCGAAAAGAGTCAGACATGACTAAACACGCAGACTATCTCTATACTACCCTGATATTTTAGCAGGTAAGTACCACTGATGGTGTTCAAGCTCTAAATCTTGAAGCTTTCCTCCTTAAGGTATATCCCACCCACAGGGGCAACTGACCAGAGACTCAAGGTTTCCTTCTTCCTCTGCCTGCAGGAGGAACTGCAGATGCTTTTGCTATTGGGAAGACTGTATCTCTCTACAGACCAATTTTCATTTTACTGCCACCTGCCACATATAGCTGCCACCACCCCAGGCTTTCTGTGGTTCATTCCTGTCCACATTCTTGGGTACAGAATATGTCCTGGTCAACCCCACTTTCTTCTTCCTACCAGGAAAAAAAAGAAGAAAACAATTCTGATTCTTTATGAGCCTCAATCAAGAAAGGTCAGTTCTTCCATCATATCCTGAGAGCTAAAATGGAGTGCTAGAGATATATTCAGACATAACAGGGAAGGGATCTGGGATTTGAAAACACACACAACTTCTGTTTCAGGTCATTTAGAAAGATTTTTGGATTATAGGAGCTGATGGTGGACAGATGTGTCTTTATAGTTCTGAGCTTAAAAAAAAAAACAACTTTGCAACATCTGATGAGAGTTTAGGAAATCTACATCTACCATGATACAAATGGATTTGAGCTAGTATGTTTTTGTCTTTTTTTTCTCATGGGCAAGAGACTGGATGAATGGGAAAGTACTTACTAAGTGCTTTGGAATAAAGGTATTGTACACAACACACACACACACTTCATCAGGCATTCTAAAGCAATACTGCAACTGCCCATTCAGGACCACACTTGCTTAACTAAGACAATGAGTGATATTTTTTTTCCTGGTGCATCTTCAGGAGCATACACATAGGTTTAACTGAAAGATTTTTTTGTGGGTGGGGGGGCTCTGTTTTATCTCTATGGTTACTCAAATAAAGCTACAGAAAAGGCTGCTATACTCTGGTCCGTTACCCAAATCCAGAAAGGCATATTGGGAGATACTGAACATACGCAATTATTTCAGCACAGAATTTATAAAACTTCAGTCACACAGAACCTGGATGGAAAGCATCAGGTTCTCATCCTGAGTTTGCCACTGTTTTAGCCACAAGAGCTGGGACTTCACCTCTCAGCTTTAGTCCTCCCATCCTCATATCCCTTATTCTACCTACTTTACAAATCTTTCATGTGAAGACCTCATACGGTGATGAATATGACAATGCTCTAAAACCTCAGGAAAGCTATCCAAATACAAGATATTATATGTTACTATTTTTACTGACTGTCTCTTACTGAGCAGTTTAGAGAACCAGCAATGTTACAAAAGATTAAGATCTCAGCTTTGCATCTCAGTGAAAAACAGCACTTCCAGGACTGCAAGGCCCTTCTAACATCTCTCCTGGGGGTGGGGTGGGATGGGGGAATGCCTTCTGCTTAATCATCAGCATCACCACTTCCTCCACTGAGAGTGATATCTCATGATGAATTACTCTAGAAGTGACGTAGCCTCAACCCTTTCTAAGAGGGAGAAATCTAAGCTAGTCATAGTATTTGTCTTCAGATGCAACAAAAACAAAAATCAAGGTCCACAGAAACATTAATTTTGCCAGTATGTCATCGGATGCTTTAGGTTTACTTGTTCCGTATGCAAAGTTGCTCACCGTGTTTTATAATACTCATCTGCCCCGCTCCGGCTTCCCTGAGAGCGCAGTTGGTAAAGAATCTGCCTGCAATGCAGGAGACCCCGGATCAATTCCTGGGTCAGGAAGATCCCTTGGAGAAGGGATAGGCTACCCACTACAGTGTTCTTGTCCAGTGTTCAGACATGACTGAGAGACTTTCACTTCACTTCTGTCCCACTTGTCTTCTTTTCTTCTAGGTAGTAATGAACAATGATCACTTCCTCATCTGTACACTCATTCCACCCATTAGGGACCGATTCTGGGCTGAGGACTGAATTTAGTCTTGGTACACATGATGAACACAATCTTTGTCTTCACAAATATCATAGTCTAGAGCCAGGGAGAAGCAAGTGTAAGTGTATTATAGAAAGAGGATATGTGCATATTTGAACCCAGGACAGAGAATATTTGAGGAAAAATTAATATTAATCTCTGTTTGCCCCACTACTAGGCTGAGAGCACTTAATGCAGTTTTAGGGGATTCCCTTGGATTTCTAAACTGAGTCCTAAAAGCATGAGTAGGACTTGGTCCTACTAATTTCTAATTTAATTTCCCTTATATTATCTATGATCTCATATTCTCTTGTTGACTATATCCACCATGTTTATTTGGCCATAAACAACTGGCAGTCTAAGCCACCACTGTAATTGCAACTTTCAGAAATAGTTTTCTGGTATCCACCAGATAGATGTAAGCCTGAGTTGAAATCACTTAGTTGCCTCTGGATTATTAGAGGAAAAAATTAATAATACTGATGACAGAATTACTTAATAAAGCTCTCCAATAAATTATTATAGTATCACTTCATTGCTTCTTCTGTTCTCAACAAAATGTTTCTGAATAACCCTTCTTCGGAGTCTTCAAGCCAGCACATTCCAATTGGACCCCACTACCAACTCTCAAGAGGTACTCTGAATGTCCAATGTTAGTTTGAGCTTCATTAAGGATATTTTAGCAGTCTTAAGATATGTAATAAAAATTATACACATATTTTGATACATTGATACCTACTGATTTGTGCAGATAAACTTATTTCTGTGCAAACCTCAGAGTAATATCTACTCTGTTACCCTGCAAAACTATTTAAAAGCTGTTGCCATTGCAACTTCCTCATACATATGAATTAGGACTTGCTCAATTTTATAGGAAGAAAACAAAATGTATCAATACATTGAATGCTAAAACTTACTTGGCTGTCATCTACAATACTCATTTTCAGAATTTTTATTTATCACAATGACCTCTTTATTTTAAATGACTTCATGGTGCATAATTGCTAGTAATTTGAACCTACAAATAGAAAAATATGTTTTCATACATTGGTATTCTGTCAAAGAATTTTGCTTTGTAAAAAGATCCCTTTGCTAAGTATGCTTGAAAACTGTTGAGCTAAACTCCTGTCCTGGTTCATTTCTCATGCACAGTAATCATCTTTGCAGGGTTTGAAGTTTCAACATACAAATACAATTCAAATAAGAATAAGCTGCTGTTGTTGAATCGCATGGATTGATTTTACCTCCCAATGCTTCTCACAGGAGTCACAATATTGTTGCTTTTAAGGGTGACATTGATATCTGATATTTGGCCCTTTGCTTTTATTTTAGAAGTATTTTTATATATTTTTATAAGTTTAAGAGTGCAAAGAGTTGGACACGACAGCAGCTGAACAACAATAAAGAGTGTTACATCACATGATTATGCAAGGCAATTTGTTGCTCCACGAAGTTCGGGTTTTCCTTTCTTCTGTATACCTTGTCATCTCCATGCTTCTTTTATTTTCTTCATTCATTTGTCATGTTATTTTTGGCTATGCTGGGTCTTGGGTGCTGTGTGGGCTTTTCTCTGATCACGGGGAGTGGGAGCTACTCTCTGGTTGTGGTGCACGGGCTTCTCACTGCAGCAGCTTCTCTCATTGCAGAGCATGGGCTCTAGGGCACACAGGCTGCAGCAGTTGCAGCACGTAGGCTCAGTAGTAGTGGCTTACAGGCTCAAGAGCTATGGCCAGTGGACTTAGTTGCTTCTCAGCATGTGGGATCTTCCCGGATCAGGGATCGAACCCGTGTCCCTTGTGTTGGCAGGTGGATTCTTTACCACTGAGCCACCAGGGAAGCCCCATGCCTTTTCATTGTCATGTTTTAGGACTGCCTGGTATCCAGGTCAGTTGCTATAACATGAATTGACTCTTTCAGGTATTAGTTCAACTCACTCTTACCAAAACCAAACTTATTATGTGTCTAACTCTTCCAGAGTTGATGCTAATTCTGCTCTTTGATAATGAATAAATACAGTTCCCTTTTCATTAAAAAAAAAAAAAAAAAAGGCATTTTAACCTAAAGGGTAAAGTGAAGTGAAAGTGAAGTCGCTCAGTCGTGTCCGACTCTTTGTGACCTGTGGACGGTAGCCCACCAAGCTCCTCCATCCATGGGATTCTCCAGGCAAGAATACTGGAGTGGGTTGCCATTTCCTTCTCCAGGGGATCTTCCCGACCCAGGGATCGAACCCAGGTCTCCCACATTGCAGGCAGACGCTTTTTAAGGTTAAAGCTCATGTGTTAATATTGACTTTCATTGTCTGTGACTTCACAGTCAATGACTGCAAATGACTCATCAAGGGGTAGGACATTCTGACAGTGTAGGCAGCCATGTGAATAGTTCTTGGTTACTTAGCGCCAAATTATCACAATATATTGTAAAAATACTACTTATTTCTTAATTCCCATACATGTACAAGTCTAAAAAATTATGTCTCATTACCGTTAACTAGGTTCACTCCAATTTTGTCTGTTAAGTAAAGACAGATTTTTGGTAGTGATGAATGTCAATATTTATTGACAGAGATAACTATTATCACAGAGGAATCAAGGGTCAAACTTTATATGAAAATATGTTCTCCTGACAACCGTCAGTCAAGAAGCTGCTGTGACAATATTCTGTGAATTGTCCAATTATCAGATGATTTTAATTGTATGTATCCACACATTTTTCATTTTGTTCCTAAATGTTTTAATTTATGAAGTTATTATTAAAACTGCTTTTTAAGCATGGCTGGGAATTGATGGTATGTAAGACATACTTTTTCTACCAGTAAACCATGGAACAGGATTTTTTTTTCCCCTCTGTTATCATACTGTCTTATCAGAACAAAATATTTTTCACTCAGTTCAGCTGTACACAATAAACATGCAGATACCTATATCTACAGTCTAATTATTAACTCCACTCCAGATCATATTGCCACAGACTTTGGAGGAGCGCTTTCTATTTTGTTATGAAAATTTCTCAGGCATCTGAGACAGGGATCTTTTCTACTTGGTCAAAGTGGGAATTAAAGACCCAAACTCCTTTTCCTCCGAAATGAAGAGCTTTCTAGGGGGCACAACAGTAAAGAATCTGCCAGCCAATGCAGGAGATGAAGGAGAAGCAGGTTCGATCCCTGGGTCGGGAAGGTCCCCTGGAGGAGGAAATGGCAACCCACTACAGTATTCTTGCCTGGAGAATCCCATGGAAGAGAAGCCTGGTGGGCAACAGTTTGTAGGGTTGCAAACAGTCATACACGACTGAGCATGCACACTCTAAGAGAGAAGTTTTGCAGTATACAAGATCTCAGCAAAACACAACATCTAAACAAGAACACTTAATTATGTTTGAGTGCTGTTTTTTGAAGTTAATTGTGAAGGAGATGAATTTCCATTAAATCCTAATAACATTCCAGCAACTAACTTTCTAAAGAACACATACACTGTAGGAAGCTTTGGCATAGTGTTCCTATAGCACACACAGTGGTGTCTCAAGTCATTCAAAGCCCAAAGATTGGAGCAGAATTAGCTAAAAAGTTTTCTACTGTAGAATAGTTAAATTATCCATTTACAATGGAGTAAAACAAAAAAATAGTGTAAATAAAATTGTATTTAAATACAAACTGAACATTCTTGGCATTTCAATAGTCATAAACACAATACTTTTGGTTTTCTATTTTAGGGTAGCCATGTTGAAATAGCCTACATTATAACAAATTAAATGCAAACTCATTCTGATGTTACTCCAATGGTTTGAAAAATTTTAATTGCCTTCTTCTAAGAATATTATACTCCCAAAGAACAGCAAAAACAGGAGAGATGCTCGATTATTGTTGCCTATGGTACTCAGCTGGTAAAGAATCTGCCTGCAAATCAGGAGGCCCTGGTTTGATTCCTGGATCAGGAAGATTCCTTGGAGAAGGGATAGGCTACACACTCCAGTCTTCTTGGGCTTTCCTGGTGGCTCAGAAGGTCACACAGAGTCGGACACTACTGATGTGACTTAGCAGCAGCAGCAGCAGAAGGTAAAGAATCCGCCTGCAATGCAGGAGACCTAGGTTGGGAAGATCCCTCAGAGGAGGGTATGACACCCACTTTGGTATTCTTGCCTGGAGAATCCCCATGGACAGAGAAGCCTGGTAGGTTACAGTCCATGGGTTCACAGAGTCAGACACAACTGAGCAACTAAGCGCAGCACTTTGACTTATATTGTTTTGGTTTTTTCCTAGTAGTAAATGAATATACTTAAATAATTTTAAAAATTCAGGATTTGCTTTAATTCACTTGGCACCAAAAACATTTCCCAGTTGGTTGGAATGTGAAAGAAGACAGTAATACCAATAGGCATTTGTAATACTGTCAAATGCCTATGAATTGAAAAGAAAGCTGACTCTATGATCTAATTAAATAAAGTGGACGAGTATACTTGGCAATTCTGAGCTGAGAAGATTTGGATGAATTATGAGGATACATACAAAGGTAAAAAAGGAGAAAGTAGATAAGAATCAAAGTAAAGTTTACTTTCCTCCAATATGTTGTATTTTACCCTAGCGATTCACTCTTATAAATAAATAAAATATTTCACAAGTTCTAAGTACATAGTAAGTGCTTAATACATATTAAATATTATTACCTTATCATCATTATTATCAGATATCTGTTGCATGTTTTGTAATAAGAGATGGAACCTAATTGACTGTGAAAGAAGAATTGAATTGGTAATATTTTCACATAAATATTAAGGTGATGGCAACACGGAGCTCTCCTATGGTGCCACATACCATGAAATAAAATAAATTAAATGTATCGGGCACTGGACCTGTGCATTAGGAAAGTAGGTAGGTACCATTAGCCTCTTTTGCAGACTCTAAGTCTTTCAGCCAGGTTTCTGGGCACTGATCTGTTTATGTGGGGCTTCCCAGGTGGCATAATGGTAAAGAATTTGCCTGCCAATGCAGGAGACACAAGAGACGTGGGTTCGATCCCTGGGCCGGGAAGATTCCCTGGAGGAGGAAATGGCAACCCACTCTAGCATTCTTGCCCAGAGAACCCCAAGGAAAGAGGCACCTTGTGGGCTACAGTCAAGGGTGTCACAGTCAGACATGACTGAGTGACTGAGTATGCACACCCATGAGCTGCTGATGTAGAAAATCTGTTCTCTATGTGTGAAAAAGTAACTCGGAATCCCTGGGAACATCCTATACTGCTTACCCGTGACCTGCATCCTCGGCTTAAATCTTCATTCCATCACTTCACATGTCATGGCTTCATGTCAATGAACTTTAGTTTACTTTCAATAAAGTAAACTAGCAATTGATATTGACACAAAACAGTCTCACCATGTAATGGCTACCGGTTATGAAAATCAGTCAAAGAAACAGAGCCTTAGAATGTACTCCCTGAGTGACAAGGTGTTCTGACAGAGGATCTTTCAGTGTTTAACCATCCATCTCCACCTCACTCAGGAAGTCAATCTCACTGCTGAAGGTGTTACTGAAATATCAAGTGAAAAACTGTGCAAAGGAAAGATGACTCCTCCCAATAGCAAGTTCAGAAACACAAGATCAGACATCTGTGGTGAAGTGACTGAAATGTGTTCTCTACTGCTCTGTCTTATGCAAGGGTCCCCCCTGAAACCATGTTATAAAAAAGAATAAAATCGCTCATAGATTCTTCTAGAATATCTGAACCTAACTTTTTTGAAACAAGTCTCTTGAAAGGAAATGAAAAAACTGCATTCCAATATCAATATATAAGCCCTAAGAGGACAATTCAAATATAAGAAATATGGTGTGAGAGAGTTAAATATCCTTTTTTTTATTATTAAAAACTGCTTGAATTCAGAAATGGATACTAAAAGAAGCAAGGTAGACTTAAAAATAAAAAGAGACATTAAACTTTCTATTTAAAAAATATAGCAAGAAGCCCAAATCAGGATTGCTTTAGTAGGTCCAATATTTTGTCATTTGCACTATCCTTTGTAACATTTTTTAAAAGTGTAAAATAAGTTATTTTCCGGTCTCATAAATAATTTGTCTGTAGTATGTCTAATATTTACTATAGACTACTCGGGAAGAAAAATGAATCTCACCAAAATCTCAAGTCAGGATAAAAATGAGCTGCTTAAAGAAATTACCCCTGGGGAAGTATAAGAGGCAACATAGTTTATAAGTGATGGGAAGGCATGAGGTTGGGATGATTTTTTTTCACTGAGTAAAATAACTTTTATATATACATTCTTGAAAATCCCCATGCAGCTCTGGGAGAAACATTCCCCTTCTACTGGAATAAGACCATATAGCAATGGCACACTCTTTTATTAAGCTAAATTTCACACATTCTTTCTCACATTGCCCCCACTCCATCACTAAGTAACAAAAACTTCTCAGTTAAAAGTCTCATCGATGGACCTACGTATTATCATATTAAGTGAAGTAAGCCAGACAAAGACAAATATTATGCAATATTGCTTATATGTAGACTCTAAAAGGAAAAAAAAAAAAAAAAAGACACGAACTTATTTCCAAAACAGAAAGAGACTCACAGACATAGAAACCAAACTTATGGTTACCAAAGGGGAAAGTGGGGTGAAGGGAGTTAATTAGGAGGCTGGGATTAATATATACACACAACTTGTTCAATACATTTTTTTTTCAAAAATTCATTTCATCTCCATCATTTATAAGGTCTATCAAACAAGGAGATAACCATGAATATAAACATGATCAACATCCTAAGAGGCTAGAAGAAATACAGGGTGACACTTTCTAATGTTCTCAATAACATCATAGGTTAAACAAAAATCAGGATATATCAAACTGAATCAAGTGGTCCTTGTGAAAAACACTTCAGCACCAGCACCTCTCACCTTATCTATTAATTCTTCTAATATCTTTTCCTCTTTAAGAACAACTGTTGGAGCTGGCTTTCTCTCCACTTTGGATTTGAGCTGAACCAGGAAGCTGAGGGGTGCAGGAGGAGTCTGTCACCACTGTTTACTACCTCTTTTTAATGAAGCCTTCAGAAACGTCCTTCCTCTTCAGTGCTCTGGTTAAATATGTACTCGGGGCCAAAGCACCTGCTGACTGATTTCTCTATTTCACATGAAAAGAGTTGAAACCATTCTGCAGGCTTCCTGCTTGCCCTTCAAGTCCTGCTCCAGGTTATTTGCTCTGATTCTGTTTTCTCAGCATACTTAATAGGACACACACAGATGCTATTAATGGCCTTATTTAATCCTTTGCTGGTTCTGTGCAATTCCAAAAAAAAAAAATATATATATATATATATATATATAGTACACAACTTGAAACCAAATTAAATTTGCCCTTCAGTTTGTAAAGACCCTGAAGATTCTAAGATGGAAAGCTGAAGCAAAATTAGTGCCTCTACTTTTATGTCATCTATTACAAACTATGGGAAGAAGGTAAGCTAAGGCTTTCCCTATCGTGGTCTTCACAGAACTGGTGGGAGAAAATTCTATTTCTGATTCAGGATCCATTTTCTCCTTTCCTTTTTCACCCCCCTTTTACCTCTCCAAGCACTTCTGGAGAACATAAATGAATAGGAAATTCTGATAGTCTGATCATTTGTGTGTAGACCCAAGGTCATTTTTTTATTATGAGCTGCTGTTGCTCATTCCTCAAAGATGTGACCAATGAGTTATAGAAAGGCTTTTTCTTCTTGCCAGGAAGACAGCTTTCTTGCACCATCTTCCCTGACAAAAATAGACACTTCTGGCAAAAGGTACCCATGGATACCTATATATCCTTGCCCTAGATGTATGAACTATTATTTTACCAATGATTACTCTCTGTCCCCCTCTCTCTCTCTCTGTATCTCTCTTGTATAGAAAATATATATTTTTTCTGAATTATTCAAACAAGTTCCAATCATCATGAACTTTATCCAAGAACACTTTGGCATGTATTACTGAAGAACAAGGACATTCTTCTATAAAACCACATTCTCTCATAAGCCCCAAATTATAAATAGACACAATAATATTATTTAATATACATATTCCATATTGAAATTTCCCCAACTATCCCAGTTTTTTTTTATTCAGGATCTAACCAAGGATTATAAGAATTGTGTTTTGTTGCCATGTCTTCTTCATCATCTATCTTTTATGCCATTGAAAATTTCAACAAGTTGGCAGGTAAAACAGCTTACAAACTGTCCAATCACTTCCTTATGATTAACTGTTTCTCCATGGATACTACACACACAATGTTGTGAATTTCCCATTATGTCATTTTAGGAAGCACATGTTGCCAATTGACTCATGATTGATGATGCTAACTTTGGTTACTTGGTTGAGGCCAAGTCTACCAGATCTTTCCAGTGTGAAAGAACCTTTCTTTATCTCTTTGTAATAAGTAGGTAATCTGTGGGATGATACTATGAGACCATATAAATGTTGTTTCCTAGTTCCAATGTGCTTTATACTGTGTAGTGTGTAACACCATTCATTGATGGTCTTTGCCTCAGTTAATTACTAAGTTAAGATGGTTATTTTCCAATTTGGCTATTCTTCCTCCATTTGTAAGCTGTATTTTTATGTAACAATACTTCTCCTTTTTCTTGAGTAATACTATGGATATAGGACTCGTTCTTTATTCAATTATTATAACACTAAATATATATGACAACATAAGAAGATGATTTGTACGTATTAAAATTATCAATTATGAAACCCACACCTGGATTCTTTGTTATTCTTTTAAAATCAGTGGTCATGACCAGTATAGAACTCCTGAAATATTTATCCCATATTTATAGAGTTGCAAGGTTTTCAAATGAGAGAAAAAGAGAAATGAAGTCTTTGTTTCTTGGAACTTGTTACACTAATCAGATAGCCAGTTGGCTATGGGACTTTTCACTTATGGAGAAAACAGAACTAAGCATTGAATTTGTCAATTTGGACCATGACAGTTCTCTGCATTTACAGGAAAACAAGTCTTCCATTTTGAGAAGTTGAGTTCTCTGGGAAGATAAAAATAAGAAACTAATTAACTGAAATGAAGACAGAAAAATATCCAAAGAACCAGCCAACACACTAATAAAAGAAACCCAGAAGCAATCAGAATACATAATTTGACTTGTATAGGCTTATAAGAATGCTGATGGTGAGCAGGGCATTTTTAATAAGAAAACCAGATGTGAATACATGTGATCCAAGTCCTCCCTTTCTTTCCTGGCCTTATGCAGTTAGTTGCATAGTTCAAAACTCAACCACTGTATGAAGATGGCAGTCTTCCTCCATACAGTTTTAGGTAAATCTTGGAAGAGACAAAATGCAAAAGGGGTAGCTTTTCTTAGTCATAGAACTAAGACATTTTCCACAGGTTTTCCAGGTTGTTCAGTGGGTAAAGAATCTACTTGCAATGTAGGAGACATGTGTTCAATCCCTGGGTCAAGAAGATCCCTTGGAGGAGGGCACGGTAACCCTCTCAAGTATTCTTACCTGGAGAATCCTGTGAATAGAGGAGCCTGGCAGGCCATAGTCCATAGGGTGGCAAAGAATCAGACATGACTGCAGCAACTGAGCATGCGTGCACACAGACATTTTCACAGAAAAGTTCAACTACATTTAGAGTCCAGACAATTTTCAAAAAAAATTCTTTTTTGAAAAGATTACAAAAGTTCAAAAGGAATATCTTTAGTTATTATCTTTTGTGTCAACTTTCATTTACCCAAAATTGTTCTATCATCTTCTCTCTATGAAACAGTAATATGAATCATAAGTGTATAAACTTATTTTTATAAAGTTATGATGAGAAAGGAAGGAAGGTAAGAAGAAAAGATAGAAGAAAGGAAGAGAAAAAGAAAAAAACAACAACTTTCCATATCAAGGTACCTACAAAATCAAGTTAAAATGATGAAGTCCAATGGCTTACCGTGTGAATGAAAGTCACTGAAATAGAAAACAATGCAGTTATGTTTCAGAGGTCCAAACCTAGTTCCTTAAGGTATGTGATTGCTTCCATACTGGGGAAATGGTTCTTGAAACTTACAGAGGGAAGGAGACAAAGTGAGTGTGAGAGCTTAAACCTGTAAAGGATAGGCAGAGATGGAAGAGTTTTAAAGTAGTGAATGAGTATAGAGCCCGTAGAACAAACTGTGATAAGAGGTTATGGAAGAAAAAATAGGCAAAGTGATTTTAAATCACTGAGAACTACAAAGAGAAACAACAACAAAAGAGATCCATGCTGCTGCTGCTGCTGCTGCTGCTGCTGCTGCTGCTAAGTCCCTTCAGTCATGTCCGACTCTGTGCGACCCCATAGACGGCAGCCTACCAGGATCCCCCCGTACCTGGGATTCTCCGGGCAAGAACACTGGAGTGGGTTGCCATTTCCTTCTCCAATGCATGAAAGTGAAAAGTGAAAGTGAAGTTGCTCAGTCATGTCCGACTCTTAGCGACCCCATGGACTGTAGCCAACCAGGCTCCTCTGTCCATGGGATTTTCCAGGCAAGAGTACTGGAGTGGGGTGCCATTGCCTTCTCCAAAAGAGAGCCATACCATAAGCCTAAAATTTCACATAGTTATCTCATTTAATTCTCCCAACAGTTCTGCATAATAGGTGTTATGATTCCCATTTTACAAATTGTGAAATGAAGATTCATGGAGCTTCTCAAGGTGGGGCTCATGGAAAATACTTCCCTCATTGAGAATCATCCCCCCAGTGAATGATGGAGCTAGGGGTCTGATCCTAGCTCATCCCCTTGTCCAAATTTAGCTGTCCCAACCAAGTAGGCATTACAGGTGTGTGGTTGATTAGGGGGGTTCAACCTAGAGATATGGCTAAGGGGGGAAACGGAATTTCACAGCATCTGTAGCAACAGTGCACTGAGAGGTGAGCTACTCGCATGGTGACCTGGCTTCCTGAGAGCAGGCAGACAACTGTATCCAGAAATGAGTCCACAAAACACATTCTTTAAAAATAGCTTAAAACAGAATTATCACCTTCAAACTAGGTAAAATGATGCCATGTGATACAGTTAAAATTTAATTAATACAAGTTGTATGTGATCAGGGCCCTTCTGGAAAGATGCTTTGACATTGCCCATTCTGATGACTAGTGCCTTTCCTGGGATATAACTGCAATGTCCTTGTTTAAACAAAAAGCAATGAATGTCATGCACTCAGGGAAATGTTTGCTGCGAATTAGGGTTTAGAATTGTTCTTTCCTTTGGTCCCATTCCAGGAGGCAACTGACTGGTTTCATAATGGAACAAACCTAAAAGGATAAATCAGGGTGACCCACTTGGAGGCTTTCTAAAACAATGGCTACATCTGCATCTCTAAAAAGAAAAACAACTCAGAACATCCCAAATCAGAACCATGCCCAGAAACAAAAATATCCGCCTCGGTAAAGAGGATGAGCCCTGGAAGACATTTTAGCACCCTGTCATGTCAAGCTGATGATAATAGGTTTTAACTGGCACTCCCACCAAAGCCATATCATTCATTACCCTGTCAGAATAAACCTACCTGCTGTGTCACAGGTTCGATTAACAAGTCCTTACTCACTTGTAATTGCATCGTAATCTGAATTTGTGTGCACTCCTTCATACAAAATGAATGTTTTTAGATTACATATTACGGGGACTGGTGTTCTTAAAATGAAGGGCAGTTTTAAGAATCATAGGCTGGCATCAGGATTGGTCTTTTCTTCCCTCCACTTCAGTTCAGTTCAGTCGCTCAGTCGTTTCTGACTCTTTGCAACCCCATGGACTGCAGCGCACCAGGCTTCCTTGTCCATCACCAACTCCCGGAGCTTAATCAAACTCATGTCCATTGAGTCGGTGATGCCATCCAACCGTCTCATCCCCCTGTCCCCCCTTCTCCTCCCACCTTCAATCTTTCCCAGGATCAGCATCTTCAAGTGAGTCAGTTCTTCACATCAGGTGGCCAAAGTATTGGAGTTTCAGCTTCAGCATCAGTCCTTCCAATGAATATTCAGGACTGATTTCCTTAAGGATTGACTGGTTTGATCTTGCAGTCCAAGGGACTCTCAAGAGTCTTCTCCAACACCACAGTTCAAAAACATCACTTCTTCAGTGCTCAGCTTTCTTTATGGTCCAACTCTCACATCCATACATGACTACTGGAAAAACCATAGCTTTGACTAGGTGGACTGTTTTCAGCAAAGTAATGTCTCTGCTTTTTAATATGCTGTCTAGGCTGGACATAGCTTTTCTTCCAAGGAGCCAGCATCTTTTAATTTCATGGCTGTAGTCAGCATCTACAGTGATTTTGAGGCCCCCCCCAAAATAGTCTCTCACTGTTTCTATTGTTTCCCCATCTATTCACCATGAAGTGATAGGATCAGATGCCATGATCTTAGTTTTCTGAATGCTGAGTTTCAAGCCAAATTTTTCATTCTCCTCTTTCACTTTCATCAAGAGGCTCTTTAGTTCTTCTTCACTTTCTGCCATAAGGGTGGTGTCATCTGCATATCTGAGATTATTGATATTTCTCCCGGCAATCTTGATGCCAGCTTGTTCTTCATTCAGCCTGGCATTTCACATGACGTACTCTGCATAGAAGTTAAATAAGCAGGGTGACAATATACAGCCTTGACGTACACCTCTCCTGATTTGGAACCAATCTGTTGTTTCATGTTCAGTTCTAACTGTTGCTTCTTGACCTGTATACAGATTTCTCAGCAGGCAGGTCAGGTGGTCTGGTATCCCCATCTCTTTAAGAATTTTCCGTAGTTTGTTGTGATCCACACAGTCAAAGGCTTTGGGGTAGTCAATAAAGCAGAAGTAGATGTTTTCCTGAAACTCGCGCTTTTTTATCTTTAAATTAATCCTGGGAGGCAGCGTTAGTATCATCACTCACAAGACAGATCAGTTATTTCAAAAGACTAGCATAGTGATTCCTAGCTTATTCATACCCTGTTACTGTTACCCAGATTTTTTAAATTTTAATTATTTTTCCCCTTTGGCTCTTTAAGATTTCAGAACGTATCACAGCAAAGCTTCAGGATGCTTTGCTCCACATGGCAATTGAAAGTGTTTACTGAGTTAGAGTTGTTTGTGCCCATAAAATGCAGTTGAAATCTGAACTCTGCCTCATTTCCAGAGCATGGCTACCAACTGGCCACTGCAGGAGTCCATGCAGCTGGAAACAAACACTAAAGTTATTTGGACTTGAAAGCTCCCGGAAAGTATTTTAACAGCTCCCAAGGGTTGGCAGTTTGGCAGATAAGGCCTCTGGCTAAGAGGCTCTCTGATGAAACTCTGTCTGCACTAAGAGGTGGGAAGAGAACTCACAGTAAGTGGGGGCACACCCTCTGCAAGGCACTGTCCAGAACCGTTATTAAAGACAGCTGCCACCTCCCGACACATTCCTGTGGGCCACATGCTTTACAGTCATTTAACGCATTTCTACTGTTGAGGCAGGTACAATGATTCCCATTTCTCAATGAGGTACAATGATTCCCATTTCTCCCTCTTACTTAGGTTGAGAGGGTTGGGTAAGTTATCTAAGATGATAAACCTAATGAGTTGGAAAAGGGGATCAAATTTGGTTTTGTCTGAATACAAATGTTCTGGGTCATATACTACACTGCCACCTGATTGAGTCTTTTTTTATGACCCTCTGCACTTAAAAGGGAGTTGAGGGGTGATGGTGAAGTTAATACAGAGATAAGCTTTTGAAACAAAACTGCAGTTGGATGTGGAGCTGTCCCAAGAGGCTCCCAAGTCACAAAAGCCAGGTTGGACATTCCATGTAGATAGCAGGGGATCACTGGCATGCTTGAAGCTGGTCTGGTAAGATGTTGACTGGGGACTGGATCTGAGCATGCGTGAACGGGCGATTTTGTGACTGGTTGGTCAAGCAGCAGGAAAGCACCAATTAAACAATGCTGGTGGAGGCAGCAGGTAGGGCAGAGCTGAGAAATGTTTGCCATGCAATTGGATGGCAGGGCAGCACCTAAGCTCTATACACCCTGTCTGAACCTGCGGATGCACCAAACAAATATCCATAAAAAATAATAAGAAAAAAACCTGAATTCTTTTAGTTTGAGGTTGCCACAGTATGCTGGATCTTCTATTTTGGATGGAAACATCTTATTTTTCAATGGATAGCATACGACTGAAAGTTACTTTTCAAATGAGTGGGAACATTTTTAGAATAAAAGCTAACTGTCTCCAGGCAGTCAACAAGAAGAGCATATTAATCTAATAAAGATTGACTGGCCTATCGTTCCACCTTGAAATAAATGAGAACAATTTGGACAACCAAAGCTTTCATTCAAACAAAGTCGTGCTGTGTTTAAGATTCATCATTCGTCAGACATGCTGTAAACTTTCTCCCATTTTACCAGCACCATGACTGAGCACCAACAAAGAGAATTTTTCTATATTGTTTTTTTTTTGGTTTATATTGTGAAAGTTCCATATGAAAATGCTTTAGCACCATGTATCATAATAAATATTGGGTTTATTAAAACTGTAACAGATATTAATCATTTCCAGTTGTGAAGCAATTGCCTAAAAATTGTGATGCACACAAGTAGCTATTTTCATAAGTAAACATTCATTTCTTAAATTCAAAATTACTTATTAAATACTTGCGATATGCCAAACCTGCCTAAGGAACTTGGAATACAGCAGGAAGTCAACAAGTAAGAGCAATAGGTTAGAGAACGTGACACTCATTCTCCCCATTTGTCCTTCGCCTGCCAGGTAGAAACTCAGCAGTGGCTACTCTTTCCTACTCTCCAGTAGCTATAGCTGTATCTGAGCTCAGCTGACTCTGAGCTCAGCTGACTCTGCCTTCTTTCCTCATTCCTCTCTCCTAAAGAGTATTAAAGATGGCCCACTGTTGTTAGTAGCTGGTTTCCTTAAAGCTGTCTACACCTCTGAAAACCATGCCTTTATTAAACTCCCTTTAATCCAGCCACCTGAGTGAGCGCTCTCTCTCCCTGACTCACACCACTGTCCTGACTCACATGCCAGCCTTGCCTCCTATAAACCCAACCCACTGTTCCCAAAGTCTAGCCACACTCCACTTCTTGGCATCCTTTGAATGCACCATCAAGTCCCATTACTCTGTGTATTGTGTGTGCTCTTTCCTCATCCTGGATTGCCCTTGACTCCTGGTTCTACCAGTCCAACTCCTATTTGTTCTACAAGAGTTACTCAAATCCCATGTTCTCTATGAAACCTTTCAGAATCCCCCAAGGTCAAGTAACCTGTTATCCTCTCACAAGGTTTTGTTTATATTTCTATTACAATGTCTTCCAAAGTTTAGTCATTCAAATGCCACTTGTACAATTTTTATCATATTCTTCTACCACTGTGTATAGGTTAGTCTGCGTAAATCATTCCATGCCGCAGTAACAAAAATGTGAGATCTCAGTGGCTTAACAAAATGACATTTTCTGTTGGCTGATTCAAAGTCCAGCATGGACTTCTCTCTAGGGAAGAACAGAAGGCAGAGGGGATAGAATGGTAGAGGGTCTTACCCTGACAGTTAGACATGTCGCCAGGAACATGCCATACTCCATTTCTGCCCACAACTCACTGATCACCACTAGTTACGTGACCCTGCCTTACTGTAGGGTTTCCCTGGTAATTCAGGGGGTAAAGAATCCACCTGAAATGCAGGAGACCCTGGTTCGATCCATAGGAGAAGGGAGAGACTATCCACTCCAGTATTCTTAGGCTTCCCTGGTGGGTCAGCTGGTAAAGAATCCTCCTGCAAAGTGGGAGACCTGGGTTCCATCTCTGGGTTAGGAAGATCCCGTGTAGAAGGGAATGGCTACCCACTGCAGTATTCTGGCCTGGAGAATTCGATGCCTTACTGTAAGAGGCAGATAAACAAAGTCCTCCCAGGAGGCAGGAAGGAGATCAGATTGGATTCAGGTGAACACTAGGAGTCATTGCTACTTATCTGTACTAGACTTTGCAAAACCTGTGGGGTTTTTTTTTTTCTTTAAATCGACTCCTTTCTTTCTTTCTTCTTACAGAGATACATTTAAACAGGAAACTATCCATCTGTTAATAAAAAGCTTCTATTATATAATACACCTTTTCTTTTTAACCTATGCGAAACAAAATGACAACAATTTCAAGCTCATAGTCTACACGTCACTTAGATAACATCCTATGTGCCATCCTCTGGGAAACATCATTCTAATGGTAAAATAGCTAATATCTTGGAGCACTTGGCACCTGTCAGCATGAGTTCTAAGCACTTCACAGGTATGGATTCATTCTATTCTCCTAACGACTCACAAGTGGTAGATGTGTGTTATAATCCGCATTATAGAGACGAAGCATGAGAGACTCAGTGTTTTCCCTAGGTCACCTTAGTAGTAAGCAAAGCAGAACATAAACCCTAGCAGTCTTATTCCAACTAATTCAAGTTTCACCTAATCTCCATCACTTGTGTTAGCAACAATAGGGCCATTGCTCTCTTTGGATTCCCAGCACTAACCACACTGCCTGGTATGTTTCACGAGCTGAATTCATTTTTGCTTTCTTGCTGAACGGATAAAAAATGCCAGAACAAAAGTACAGGAATGACATTAATTTTTTTTTTTTTTTAGAGGCAGTTCAGTTCAGTTGCTCAGTCATGTCCGACTGTTTGCGACCCCATGAATCGCAGCATGCCAGGCCTCCCTGTCCATCACCAACTCCCGGAGTTCACTCAGACTCACGTCCATCGAGTCTGTGATGCCATCTGGCCATCTCATCCTCTGTCGTCCCCTTCTCCTCCTGCCCGCAATCCCTCCCAGCATCAGAGTCTTTTCCAATGAGTCAACTCTTCACATGAGGTGGCCAAACTACTGGAGCTTCAGCTTTAGCATCATTCCTTCCAAGGAAATCCCAGGGTTGATCTTCAGAATGGACTGGTTGGATCTCCTTGCAGTCCAACGGACTCTCAAGAGTCTTCTCCAACACCACAGTTCAAAAGCATCAATTCTTCGGCGCTCAGCCTTCTTCACAGTCCAACTCTCACATCCATACATGACCACAGGAAAAACCATAGCCTTGACCAGACGGACCTTAGTTGGCAAAGCAATGTCTCTGCTTTTGAATATACTATCTAGGTTGGTCATAAGTTTTCTTCCAAGGAGTAAGCGTCTTTTAATTTCATGGCTGCAGTCACCATCTGCAGTGATTTTGGAGCCCCCAAAAATAAAGTCTGACACTGAGGCAGAGGAGACAATTTTTTTCACTGCTCCAAGAATTTTAAGTGAAAACCATGATAATTTAAATTCCAAAACTGTGTTCCCTTTATGGCACTATCATGTCACTGACTCAATGGACATGAATTTGAGCAAACCCTGAGAGATAATGAAGGACAGGGGAGCCATAGACTGGGGTCACAAAGAGTTGGACATGACTTAGCAACTGAATAACATCATACAGCACTATATGATCTAAAGAGCTTGTTAAGGTCTATTAAATACACCTAGGGAAACCAGCTTGAGATCCATGTAGTCAGACCCTACTCCACACATCGTCAGGATCCCAGGTCACAATGCCTCCAGGCCCCATAGGTGACTGAGCCCTGTGACATTCACTGCTGCTACTGTGGACATTTTCATTCTGCAACTGTGAACCTCAGCTACTTTTTGGAGCAGGCAATGGCACCCCACTCCAGTACTCTTGCCTGGAAAATCCCATGGACAGAGGAGCCTGGTGGGCTGCAGTCCATGGGGTCGCTAAGAGTTGGACACAACTGAGCAACTTCACTTTCACTTTTCACTTTCATGCACTGGAGAAGGCAATGGCAACCCACTCCAATGTTCTTGCTTGGAGAATCCCAGGGACGGGGGAGCCTCTTGGGCTGCTGTCTATGGGGTCACACAGAGTCGGACACAACTGACGTGACTTAGCAGCAGCAGCAGTAGCAGCAGCAGCAACAGCAGCTACTTCTTAAGGAGGTCACCTAGATTCTGTTAAACATGACAAGTGTCATAAGACTATGCTACTTACACTGCTTGCTTTGTCCAGGCAATACCAAATGGTCAATGTAATGATCTTTTTAGTTTGTACAAATGGATAAGCAAATATTTTATCATTTAGCTACTTATTAGCCTGATGAGGGCAATAATTACATTTGACACCAACTTGGGTTTTCTCCTCTTGAGTTACCACAAAGGAAAATAGCATTAAAGTGATTTGAGGGAAGAGAAGAGGCCATGTTGGAGAATAAGAAGGCATTTACTATTATGTTAGGAGTATTACATGTTATCTCATTTAATCTCAACTACTCTGAGAAATAGATTGCAGGGTCTCCATTTTAACAAAGAGGAATTGAGCCTCAGAAAGGTTAAGTAACTTGTTCAAGGTCACATAGCTAGAAAAATCTACTCGGTTGTGTATTCTCCCTCCATCTAGCTTCTGAAGAAAATATGCTACTGTTTTGCTACTGTTTTTAACTGCTAGCAATAAGGAGGAACTTAAAAATTAAAAATAAGGTTAAATTTCAAAAAAGGAAAGTACTTGCCAAAAGTGTTTTCACTAGCAGTCCACCATAAATGCTGTCTTGGTTTCTCCCTAACTTTACCACTACGTCTTCTATTCGAGATCATGAAAGAGCCTTCTGCTCACTTTTAACAGGAGGCCAAAGCCATTTTTCATTACCTCTTTGTCTTTTTTTCTTCCCTTCACTTAGGAATTTTAGAGAAAGGTAAAAGACACATGGAAATAATAATAATAAAAATAATGGTTAGCATTTATTAAGTGCTTACTATGTGCCACAGAACTGGTCATTTAAGTCTCTAGTTAGACCAAATAAGATTCATAGACAATTCAAATAAAAGTTATCTTTTTTTTACACAAAAAAAAGGTATTATGAAGCACTTCATCTAAAAGAATAAAAATAGAGTAATGCAGAAAAATGAGATGGAGAGTAGCCAGGAATGGTGTCCACCACTGAGACTGTCAGTCGTAAGAAAGGATTGTTGTTGTTGTTTGGTTGTTAGGTAGTATAAGACTCCTTTGCAACCCCATGGACTGTAGCCCATCAGGCTCATCTGTCCATGGGATTTCTCAGACAAGAAAACTGGAGAGGGTTGCCATTTCCTTTTCCAGGGGATTTTCCCAACCTAGGGATCAAACCCATGTGTCATGCATTGGCAGGAGGATTCTTTACCACCGAGCCACCAGGAAGTCCAAGAAAGAGGATTATGAGATGTCTATTGCAGAAGTGGGAGATATGGATAACCTAACCCAGACTAACAGGATAAGGTGAGAAGTAAGGCAAGAATGGATCATAAAGAGAAACCCTAGTTTTAAAAGGACATGGGTAAAATAGAGATTTAATGAGAAGGAAATTCCAAGACCTAAAATGCATATGAAAAGGAACTCACTCAGTTGAGTAATGTTTAAGGGTTTCAGGGAAGCCTTGAGATGACTAGAAACTGAGTGATACAAAATAAACTTTTCTTTTATCTTAAATAGTGGGATTTAATTCTTCATATGGTTTTATGACTTCTGATAAGAAAGATTATGTTTTCATGTTAGCATGTCATAAAGAATTTAAAATGTGCAGGCTTTAACTAGATGCTCAAAAACTGGAGTTTTAATAGGTGTTTTGCAAGTAATGTACTGCAACCCTATATCAGAGGGTTGGAGGCAGCATATGAAAATAGCAAGGTTTGTGGGTGTGAAGCTCAGGAAGTCTACAGAGAAACTAGCCAGTGATTGACAGCTAGGCACATTCTTTAGCCGACTCAATATGAATTTCAATAAATTTAAGAATTGAGGGCCTCAAGTTACAAAAGTGTTCTCAGTTAAATAAAGTCCTTCGAGAACTAAGCCAAGTTGTGACTCACATTGCACTAAAAAGAATTTTTTCTTGGGGGAGGGGAGTGCTGGTGGTATGGGAGATGATTGTCCTTTAAAGTATTTTACAAAGCTAATCTTTGCATCTATGTTGAAGTCTCTTAGAACATACATAATTAAAGTTGTGTTTAAAATTATTTGCACACTATACATAACTGATATTAAATTTCTCAGATTTTAAAAAATGGCTAAAATGAAAAAAGTATTTAATTAAAAAAAACCAAAACACCAAACTTCAGAGAATTTCCAAATCAAAAATATTATCACAATTATCTGTGCCACAAAAGCCAAAAATTGTCTTAAAGGAACACAATTTAGTCATGGAAAGAAGCCACATAAAATTCCTGAAGAGTAAGATGGCCTCTACTACAGACTCTATATTCCATATTTGGGGAATGTTAGAAGAGGGGTTGTTTCTTAGCAGTAAATGATATGAAGGCATCAGGTGCTATAAAACAGGTATTTATGAGGGGTAGCACCTAAATCTTGCTCTTTCACAGTTTATTTTTGGCCCTTGTATGGGAAACTCCGTTCTTAGTGAATTTTAGGATCTACTCAAAAATATCAGAATTTCACTATGTAGTTGATTAGAAGAAAGCAAATGTGTGGAAGTTATAACAGTGCTGGAAGAGTTTACAAATGTAGTTGGATAAGGCAGTCCAGAGATTAGCAAAAGGAAGAAGAATCAGCTGTGATGGGGGTGGGAGGGTGCCAAGGAGGAAAACATAACTGAACCCAGAAGTCAGGCTGCTTGGTCCAAGCTGGGATCTTGGAGGACAGATAACAATAGCTAGTTCAGTTCAGTCACTCAATCGTGTCTGATGCTTTGCAACCCCATGGACTGCAGCATGCCAGGCCTCCCTGTCCATCAGCAACACCCGGAGCATGCTCAAACTCATGTCCATGGGATCGGTGATGCCATTTAACCATCCCATCCTTTGTAATTCTCTTCTCCTCTTGCCCTCAAGCTTTCCCAGCATCAGCGTCTTTTTCAGTGAGTCGGCTCTTTGCATCATGTGGCCAAACTATTGGAGCTTCAGCTTCAGTATCAGTCCTCCCAATGAGTATTCAGGGTTAATTTCCTTTAGGATTGACTGGTTTGATCTCCTTGCTGTCCAACGGATTCTCAAGAATCTTCTCTAGAGACACAGTTCAAAAGCATCAATTCCTTGGCACTCAGCTTAAATCATAAATTTGATGAAAAAGCAGTCATAGCCCACTTTGCAGATGGTAGCACTGAGTCTTAGAGCTGTAAAAGTCTTGTCCAAGGTATACATTTGGTAAATGCTAAAGCCATTGTACAGATCCAAGTCTCAAAGTCTCTACAAAGTATACATGCTCAAATTTTAGCTTTAGTGCTAATGTATATGTGAATTGTCTATAAATTATTATTGGATAGAAATGAAGTTTTAAAAGTATACACAACCTATGTGAGCAGAGGCATTGTGTTTCTTTTCATGCTTTTCAACAGCTTCAGCTTCCTTATCTTTTCATGAAGACTTTGCCTTTTTGAATCACAGATGTAGGACTTTGTTGGAGGATCCTCAAATTTTATATTTAAGATTATATAGAAAAGTCATTTATTTTCCTTAGCAACTAGAGCTGTGTTGATCAGAGCCAACAGTCTTCTCCCTTGGATTCATATTACCCATTTGAGAGCCTAAAAGTGTAAATTAATGGCAATATCTAAGTATATAATTAGACTGAATCCACAGTTCCACTGAAAAAATTTACCTTCGGATTTAATACTTAATAAAGTTAGCTTAGCATAGGTTCCACGGATATATTAACAGTAAAAGGAACTGCTAAAAAATTGGCAAAGGACTAGAAAAAATGAAGCATTATTTTTTTTGTACATTGTATTTGTTGAAACAGTGTTCTCCTGTATTTCAGGGAAATTAATCAGATGGCTCATGTGGTAAAAATCCGCCTGACAACACAGAAGACACAGAAGATGGGGATTCAATCCCCAGGTCAAGGATGATCCCCTGGAGGAGGAAATGGCATCCCCTCCAGTATTCTTGCTTGGAAAATCCCATGGACAGAGGAATCTGGTGGGCTACCATCCATGGGGTTGCAACGAGTTGGACACATCTTAGTGACTGAGCATAAGCATGCATTATAAGTCCTAAGTTAAAACTGATATTTCCCAATGGCAGTCTTTCTTAGCTTCTTTTTGATGATGTTCTATAGTTGAATATATTGCAAAATATTTTCATGTTCCAAATGATATCCAGACTAAGAATGATATATAAAGGCAACTTCCTGGCTCTGTCAAAATTTCCTTTAGCAATCAAGTATTTGAAATGTCTCAAAAACAGATTCTTCTCTGGCTATTCAGTTTTTATTACCATCTTTCCTCCATTCTTTAACAAGGTTTCAATTATACTTGTAACAGTCTCCGCTGTGACATATAATAGAAAAGCAATTGGCTTTTCATTTTGTCCTTCCCGCCTTTCTTACCATAGCTTTATGATCACATACTAATTTTAGCTATCATTTCCTTGTGTTTGAATGTACAAACTGATATTTTGCTTACTCCTTCCCTAGGGTTGTTCATCTGTATTAAACATCTAAATACTTTTAAAACAAGTTTAATAAATCCTTAATGAAATCAAATTGGAACCAATACAGACCAATCACTTGGAAAATTATGTAGGTGTGGTTCATGTCTAACTTATAGCCATTATGTTAAATCATGAGGTCTGGGGCAGCTGGTTGAATTTATATATTAAACATAAATTTTCTAAGTGACACTTTTTCTAATACATTATGATTTTACTTTTCTGAACTTCAAGTCTTATTTCATTAAAATGACTCAAATAACTACACTAGAAACTCACAAAAATTTTAATCAAATTTAAGGTTTATGGAACATGTCACCTAAAAAATGTAAAAGCTCTATTGTTCTCATTTCTCTTTTGTTCCTTCCACTTAAAATCAAAAGACTTATACTTGATAGAAATGGAGAGTAAAGGACTGAATGTGAACATATTAGAAATCCAAATAGGAACAAAAATTACTTTGTGTTCTACTCAAATGACGAGATCATTTTTTTTTTATTAAACTATTGAGAGAGATCAATTTATTTCAGGATGTGAACAATCTTTCTGTGAATACAGACTGGAAGAATAATTTATATATTTTCTCTTTGAATTAATATTAATTCAGAGGCTAGATTACCTGTGTAATATTTCATATATTAATTCTACAAGTGATTGAAATTCACTTGGAAAAAATTCAATAGGAAAAGGCAATATTGAAGTTGGGAAGCAGTATAATGTAGATGGTAGGAGCTGTGGGAAGCATGAAAGTATGTGTTAACAGGATGGTTGTTGTTGTTATTATTTTACTTATTATTATGCTTTTTGTTGCTCCAACTGCCTTGTAAGATTGACACTCTTCAGAGGAGGGCCCTTATTAAGCTAAGCACATTAGTATGTTTGACTGTGTAGTCCTGAAGCTTGGAATCAGAAGAGGTAAATTCGTCTGCATGGTAGTAGAAGGAAGAAGAGAAAAAAGAATGACCAACTTAGTGTAAAATGTAACTGCTTCTTATGACTCCAAATCTGCTCTGAATTCTACTAAGCTTTGAACAAGCATCTTAGGAGTGAATCTGCTGCAGAAACTTCTGAGGGAGCTGAGCTGTGCATCTGGGCGGGATGTGACATCCAGAGGTAGAGGGAGCCATGAAAACAGAATTCTCTAGAAATGAGAAGAATCATGAAAAATGCCATGGAATAGCAAGGTTTTAAAAGTCATTCCTTATCTAGAGTCCTTCAAGGAAGATCACAGCTAAGACGTGGGTAGTTTCCAAGAGGTCTGGAACTTTATCTTGTTGGCGTAGCATTCTTGGGGACTACTGCATAATAAGTAATCAACGTGTGTTTGTTTAATGAATATTCCTCTTTCAGTTCAAACTGTATCCTTATAGTAATAAATTTCAAAAGTAACCAGTACCCATTTATTCCTTTCCCTTCACTTCTTTTCTATACCCATCAATCTCTGGCACTTCTTCCCTTGCTTTAAGCATATAATGACAGCATCACACCAAATTATCTGAATGAAAAATAAAAAGTTCAGTGAGCCATAGGCTTACTATATTATAAATGAAAATAATATGAAATTAAGTAGTTCAAAAAGCATGAAGTATTTCTTCTTAAAATCATAAAGTATTTCTTCTTATTAACCAATCATCAATGTAGTTCTGTAGACAATGAAACCTATTTTTAACAATTTTCCAGTTCTCTGTCTCCTCTCCTGACATCAATACTAAAAGGATCAGTCATGCTGTTCAAATCAGTGGCGATTTAAAGCAATGTAGAAGAAACCATGAAAAGGAAACCAAAAATTCCACACCCGCCCACCTGTGTTTCAGCTGCAAAACTTCCAAGATGAAAATCAACAGAGAAAAAGAGACCAACAGAGAGAGAGATGGATAAAGAAAAAAGCTAGTCTATGGAATTGTCCTTGAATCAGAAATGGAATATCCCCTTTGACCCTTTGTCAAAGTGCTGCTGCAAAATTATATTGTTCCCTGATGCAGCTTTCTTCAATGAATCAGAGTGCATAATCCAAATGAAATCACACTGGGAAAAATCAAAGATTTAAAAACTTTATCATCTCACCAGAAAACAACTATCAAGACTGAGCTGTTGGTAACTTCCATAAAGATAAAGACTGTTTTACACATTGTTGTTGTTTAGTCACAAAGTTGTATCTGACCCTCCTGCAGCCCCATGGACTGTAGCTCACCAGGCTCCTCTGTCCATTGGATCTCCCAGGCAAGTATACGGGAGTTGGTTGCCATTTCCTTCTTCAGGGGATCTTCCCAACTCAGGGATTGAACCTGTGTCTCCTGCATTGGCAGGTGGATTCCTTGCCACTGACCCACCAGGGAAGCCTGTTTTATACATTATTTCTGTCAAATCAGAGGATTTGCTTGTTTGTTAGACCATAC
Organism: Budorcas taxicolor; assembly: GCF_023091745.1. Taxonomy (NCBI): domain Eukaryota; kingdom Metazoa; phylum Chordata; class Mammalia; order Artiodactyla; family Bovidae; genus Budorcas; species Budorcas taxicolor. The sequence goes on along the minus strand of NC_068923.1, from coordinate 61,634,631 downwards.
ACCTCTTCAAAATGAATTATAATAAAATAATATCAAGGGGAAGAATATTAACATTTTGGCAGTGCAACTTCTTAGTCCAGATGGGGAACCACTTCAGCTTAAAATGTAATGAACAGGGAAACCTCTGTGCACTTTCTTCAATTCATAATCCAAATTTTCTGATGTGTGCCTCCTTAAAATGTTTCCAAGTCTAGGGTTTGTTTAAACAATATATTTTAGTAGAACTCCATGGATGTCCATTAATCTACTTGCAAATACACAGGTCATAGAGCAGAGTGAAGTTATTTCTTAAGTCTTCTATGTGGAAGAAACAGAAAAAGCAGTGTACCTTGTCTGTCCTAAAGAATAAAGCCTCAGCTCTCCAACACAACTGGTTATGTAGCTTGTCCTTCAACTACTTCAAGGATGGTGATTTCATAAGTTCTTGATCACTGAGTCAATGTTCATTTTATCTTCTTGCCTAGAATTCTCTTCTTATACATTTTAAATGATCATACTTTACATTGGGTCATTAGCCTGAATTCATTCCTTAGGTGGCTGACAGCCCAGAAGAATCTATTCCCAGATTGATAAATTGCCTTTATCCATATCTGTTTTTCCAAGTGAATGTAAACTTAAAAAAATTTTTAGAGATCATTTTAATCCTATAGAAAGTTGCAAAAATAGAGAAATTTCCCATATATCCTTTAGTCCTTTGTGTTATTATCTTATATAACCTTATACCATTAGGAAAACCTAATAAATGAAAATTGGCACAAACGTATTATCAAAACTACAAATTTACTTTGATTTCACTAGTTTCTCCACTAATGTTGTTTTCCACATTAATCCAAGATTCCACGTTACATTTGGTTGTCATGTCTCTCTATATATCTCCATTTCATGACAGAATTTTAATCTTGTCTTTCCTGATCTTGCTACATTTGATGAGTTGCTTGTTGTTTAGTGACTAAGTTGTGCCCAATTTTTTTGCGACCCCATGGACTGTAACCCACCAGGCTCCTCTGTCCATGGGATTCTCCAGGCAAGAATACTGAAGTGGGTTGCCATGCCCTCCTCCAGGATATCTTCCCAACCCAGGGATCAAACCCACGTGTCTTCTGTCTACCTGCATTGGCAGGTGGATTCTTTACCACTAGTGCCACCTGGGAAGCCCACAAGAAAGTATGGCGCCACCAAATTTGAAAGCGCTTGTTCAGTCGGCCCACTTTCATCCTTTATCAAGTATTTGATGATCTATGTTCTAGATAAATATGTGCAAGGGTTTGTCTCTCCTCAAATGTTGGTCTATTTTGCTTGCTACCACAGCTTTCTGAAGGGATCAAAAAAAAAAACGCTGTGAATTTGAAGTTAATCCGGCTCCTCTACTCATTGTAAAGTTGGTAGTGATGCTGTTCTAGTTTATTACACCCTAGAGGAGATCTGCTCCTTTTACTAAACAATCACACATGAATCTACTTCTAATCAATTTTTTTTTAATTAGAAAAGTAATTTCCATTTACTTGAAATTTAAAATGTACATATTGACATTTGGGGGGGGAAACGAAAGAAAAACAGTTTCAGAAGTTAAAGCTCAGTCATTCTGCCCATGTGGGAGAAAAGAAACAATTAAGTTTGGTTTAACCTGGGTTGAACTGTCATTTAAGTGTAAGACAGGGTGAGGGGAATACTTGCAATGCTAGAGCTGGAGCTGAAAATGAGATAGAGGTGATTCTGGAAACGAGGGTGAGAGGCTGCTGCTCTGTCACATGAGACCATGACTGAATTCCCAAGCGTTTCTCTGTCTCGACTATACTGGCCTTAGTAACAAGTAAGGGCTGGGGATAGGTAAGAAAGTCTATTATTCCCAAGTAGACCAGGAGCTGACTGTGGCTCAGATCATGATCTTCTTATTGCCAACTTCAGATTTAAATTGAAGAAAGTAGGGAAAACCACTAGACCATTCAGGTATGACCAGATTTAAGGGACTAGATCTGATAGAATGCCTGATGAACTATGGACAGAGATTCGTGACATTGTACAGGAAACAGGGAGCAAGACCATCCCCAAGAAAAAGAAGCACAAAAAAGCAAAATGCCTGTGTGAGGAGGCCTTACAAATATCTGTGAAAAGAAGAGAAGCAAAAAGCAAAGGAGAAAAGGAATGATATACTCATTTGAATGCAAAGTTCCAAAGAATAGCAAGGAGAGATAAGAACGCCTTCCTCAGTGATCATTGCAAAGAAATAGAGGAAAACAATAGAATGGGAAAGACTAGAAATCTCTTCAAGAAAATTAGAGATACCTAGGGAACATAATGGAAAGATAGGCTCGATAAAGGACAGAAATGGTATGGACCTAACAAAAGCAGAAGATATTAAGAAGAGGGGGAAAGAATATACAGAAGAACTATACAAAGATCTTCATGAACCAGATAACCAGATAATGGTGTGATCACTCGCTAGAGCCAGACATCCTAGAATGCGAAGTCAAGTGGGCCTTAGGAAGCATCACTAGGAACGAAGCTAGTGGAAGTGATGGAATTCCAGTTGAGCTATTTCAAACCTTAAAAAATGATGCTGTGAAAGTGCTGCACTTAATCTGCCAGCAAATTTGGAAAACTCAGCAGTGGCCACAGGACTGGAAAAGGTCAATTTTGATTCCAATCCCAAAGAAAGGCAATGCCAAAGAATGTTCAAACTATAGCACAGTTGCACTCATCTCACACGCTAGTAAAGCAATGCTCAAAGTTTTCCAAGCCAGGCTTCAGTGATACATGAACCATGAACTTCCAGATGTTCAAGCTGGTTTTAGAAAAGGCAGAGGAACCAGATATCAAATGGCCAACATCCACTAGATCATGGAAAAAGCAAGAGAGTTCCAGAAAAACATCTATTTCTGCTTTATTGACTACACCAAAGACTTTGTGTGGATCACAATAAACTGTGGAAAATTCTGAAAGAGATGGGAATATCAGACCCCCTGACCTGACTCTTGAGAAATTTATATGCAGGTCAGGAAGCAAGTTATAACTGAACATGGAACAACAGACTGGTTCCAAATAGGAAAAGGAGTACATCAAGGCTACATATTGTCACCCTGCTTATTTAACTTCTATGCAGAGTACATCATGAGAAACACTGGGCTGGATGAAGCACAAGCTGGAATCAAGATTGCTGGGAGAAATATCAATAACTTCAGATATGCAGATGACACCACCCTTATGGCAGAAAGTGAAGAAGAACTAAAGAGACTCTTGATGAAAGTGAAAGAGGAGAGTGAAAAGGTTGACTTAAAGCTCAACATTCAGAAAACTAAGATCATGACATCCGGTCCCATCACTTTACAGCAAATAGATGGGAAACAGTGGAAAGAGTAGCAGACTTTATTTTTTTGAGCTCCCAAATCACTACAGATGCTGACTGCAGCCATGAAATAAAAAGACGCTTACTTCTTGGAAGAAAAGTTACAGCCAACCTAGACAGCATATTAAAAAGCAGAGACATTACTTTGCCAACAAATGTCTGTCTAGTCAAGGCTATGCTTTTTCCAGTAGTCATGTATGGATGTGAGAGTTGGACTATAAAGAAATCTGAGCACCAAAGAATTGATACTTTTGAACTACGATGTTCGAGAAGACTCTTGAGAGTCCCTTGGACTGCAAGGAGATCCAACCAGTCCATCCTAAAGGAAATCAGTCCTGAATATTCATTTGGAGGTCTGATGCTGAAGCTGAAACTCCAATCCTTTGGCCACCTGATGCAAAGAGGTGACTCGTTTGAAAAGACCCTGATGGCTGGGAAAAACTGAAGGCAGGAGAAGAAGGGGATGACAGAGGATGAGATGGTTGCTTTGCATCATCAACTCAATGGGCATGAGTTTGAGTAATTTCCAGGAGTTGGTGATGGACAGGGAGGCCTGGCATGTGGCAGTCCGTAGGGTCACAAAGAGTCAGACACAACTGAGTGACTGAACTGAACTGATGCCGTCTTTTCTCTTTAGGGTAGTAAACATTTTCCAGACCAGGAGTTCATTTAGCTTTTCAAGGAACATTTGTTTTCTATCTAATGGCATGCACTACCTTTAGTGTTGGGAATAAGTAATGAATAGAATTTCCCAAAGCAGCTCAGAAAACAGAATGAAGGTGAATAGACATGTCAGCTATGTGATAAAAGATACAATAGAGCTGAACACAAGATTTAATACTGGCAGAAGAGTGACATATTATGATGGTTATGAGAGTGGTTCTTGGAGTTAGGCTCAGTAGGTTTGATTTGGGCTCTATCGCTTACTGATTGTATGCCCTGGAGCAAGTTAATGAACCTCTTCTGTGTCCTTTTCTTAAAATAGGAATAATAGGGTTACATGATAGAGATTTATGAACATTCAGCATGATAATATTGGATTGAACGATATGAAATTGTCAAGAATCACCTCCTTTTGATCTACAGAAATGGCAGTTTCATATGGTTGAACCCCATGCCTTAAGTACTCAGCACAATGCTAAAAAGTTCTGTAGTGTTTTTAATTGTGCCCTCTTTGTCAAACATATATATATATAATATAAATATATTTTATATAAAATAAAAATATATTTATTTTAATATAAATGTAGGTTTTATATATATATATATACACATGAGATCTATGGATGAGACCTTATTTGGAAATAGGGTCTTCACAGATACAATCAAATTAAAATGAGGTCATACTGGATTAACATCAGCCCTATAATAATGACTGCTGTCTTTATAAGAAAAAGGAGAGAGAGACATGAATACCCCAGCACACAGGAGACACACAGGGAGGAAGGTCATGTGCAAATGGAGGCAGAAATTGAAGAGCTGCATCTGTAACCCCCCAGGAACATCAAAGATTGCCAGTGATCACCTTAAGCTACAAGGAAGCAGGAAAGGATCCTTCTCTGGAGTTATTAAAGGGAGCATGACCCTGCTGACACCTATTTGAAATTCCTAGACTCCAGAAGTGTGAGTGAGTAAACTTCTGTTGTTTTAAGCCATCAAGTTTATGGTAATTTATTGCATAGCCTTAGGAAACAAATACAGGTAGTGATTGCTCAGTAAGTGTTATCTGTAGTTCATCATTGAAACAGAGAGGGGAAATTATTCATTTTGTCAGAGAAAGAGCTGCTCAAGGAAGACTTCAGTAGTGATCATTTAAAAAGAAGAGGGAAAGGTCATTCCAGATGAGGAAATGTCATGAACAAATGTATCAAGAAATAAATGTCTACTTCTACACAAATTCGATTGGAAGGTTGCAAGAGCCCTAGAAAAACGTGATTTTAGGCATGCTTGGTCTTTGATGGTCTTCTTAAGCTATGATAGCAATATGGTTTCTGCGCCATTGACAATAAAATTGCAGAGTCATTTTAAAATATAAGAGTTATGTGATCTAACCGATATTTTATAGACAGAACTCTGGCAGCAATGTATGTACTAGAGGAGAGAGGGGGAGGCTTCACAGGTATATTGAAATTGTCATGGATTATACAGTCAGGATTATACAGTCCCAGAAGGAGAATAGGCAAAGAAGAGGAAGATAGAAAAAATATTTCGGGTGTAGAATTTATATAATGTCATGCTATTTTGAGTGACTTAGAGGAATAAAACTATTATTATTTCCAGATTTCTGGTTTAGGATACAGGCAGATTGAAGGAACATTTACAAAGACATGGAACTTAAAAGACAGAATTTCTTTAGTGAGAATAATTAGAGAAAAACTGAAGTTGAGGGAAATATCCAGGTGAAAATTGTGTAAAGCATTTGGACACAAAGATTTGAATATTTGAGGAGAGGTCTTTATTGGCATTACGAACTTTAGAGCTATTAGGTTTTAGATCGAAGTTGAAGGATTGATGGTAAATGTGCTTATCCACAACTGGGCAGAAGGATAAAAGAAGACAGTTGAGCAGAAAAAGAGGGACACTATCATGAAGACTGAAAAGCAGGATTAAAAAATTATAGCCTAAAGACACAAAGATAATGGAATGGTACAGTAGAAACAGTGTCAGACTTTATTTTTGTGGGCTCCAAAATCACTGCAGATGGTGACTGCAGCCATGAAATTAAAAGACGCTTACTCCTTGGAAGAAAAGTTATGACCAACCTAGATAGCATGTTCAAAAGCAGAGACATTACTTTGCCGACTAAGCTCCATCTACTCAAGGCTGTGGTTTTTCCAGTGGTCATATATGGATGTGAGAGTTGGACTGTGAAGAAGGCTAAGTGCCGAAGAATTGATGCTTTTGAACTGTGGTGTTGGAGAAGACTCTTGAGAGTCCCTTGGACTGCAAGGAGATCCAACCAGTCCATTCTGAAGGAGATCAGCCCTGGGATTTCTTTGGAAGGAATGATGCTAAAGCTGAAGCTCCAGTACTTTGGCCACCTCATGCGAAGAGTTGACTCATTGGAAAAGACTCTGATGCTGGGAGGGATTGGGGGCAGGAGGAGAAGGGGACGACAGAGGATGAGATGGCTGGATGGCATCACTGACTCGATGGACGTGAGTCTGAGTGAACTCCGGGAGTTGGTTATGGACAGGGAGGCCTGGCGTGCTGCGATTCATGGGGTCGCAAAGGGTCGGACACGACTGAGCGACTGAACTGAACTGAAAACCCAAAGAAGAAATTTCAAGAGAAGGATTATGTGAAATCGTACAAAGCGGTTATAGCAGTCAGGACAGACTGAATGATGCAGTGGTAACAAGCACATCCCAACTGTTTATGACTTAACACAGAAAAATCGGGTTTCTTCTCCACATACAACATAAACCACTGGGAGGATAGAGATTATCTAAATTCTTCAGGAACTAGGCTTATGAAGGCTCTACCTTGACACATACCTGGAAAGTTACTAACGCAAGGGAAGGGGAACATGATGAATAATGCAATGGCTTTTATTGTTTTTTTAATCTTGTGGCCATGTGGCACATGGAATCTTAGTTCCTGAACCAGGGATCAAACCTGCACCCTCTGCATTGGAAGCCAGGAGTCTTAACCACTGGACCTCTAGGGAAGCCCCTGCATTGGGCTTTCAAAACTTCAACATCTGCTGACACACTTCATTGACAAAGTCACACCCCAACGTCTAACATGGCAAAGCCAAACCAAGTGGATGGCAAAGAACAATTTTATCACGTACAAAGAAGAAGAAACACAACAATCATGTAAAAGTCCTAAAGAAGGGGACTTGAGGAGAAGAAAAAAGATTTGAGAGAGATACTCTAGGAAGTCAGAAGCACTGGTGATGCGATACAAGCAAATGAACTGCTGAATGAGACTGAAGCATGTGATAAGATGGGGACCATTCCTTTCCAATGAACCTGGGCAATATGTTTACAGGATTTTTCTCAGCCATTTTCAGTGGCTCTGTCAGAGGGAGAAATGAAACAAGAAGTTGGCTTGACACAAATTTGTAATTGATCCATATCAGTCAGTGAAGGAAGTATATCTGCCTGTGACTGAATAGTTAACAGAATTGACTACAAGTTCCAGTTTGGCTGGAAAAGAATATAAAGATATGATGGGACAGGTAAACTTGAAAACTAGGGAGAGGCCAAGGAAATGGGGATTATTATTATTATTAAAAATAGGGAGAGGCCAAGGAAATGGAGATTATGACAGTGATGTGGATGTTAAGAGGTCATGAAAGATCAAGAAGGATACAAAAATTTTGGGCTTCCCTGGTGGTACAGTGGTTAAAAATCCACCTTGCAATGCAGGAGATACCAGTTAGATCCTTGGTCCAGGAAGATACCACATGTTACAGAGCAACTAACTGAGCCCGAGTGTCCTTGAGCCCATGCTCCCCAAGAGAAGCCCCCGAAATGAGAAGCCCATGCACTGAGCTAGGGTAGCCCCCACTCACTGCAACTAGAGAAAGCCTTCAAACAGCAATGAAGAGCCAGCATAGCCAAAAATAAATTAAACATTTTTCTAAAAAACTGATTTAGCTAGTTTCCTAGGATTTCTTGACTGCGATTGAGAATCTCCCTTTTCTCAGACCTTGGATTTAGTGTCCTTTTAGGGTTATGTAGTCAACTATACTATTAGACTTTGATGAAAATCAGTGTGTATCGATAAGCAGAGTTCAGGCATTGGAGCAAAAGCCATCTGAGTTTGAGTCTTGCTCTAACATTTATTACTGAATTAACTTGAACAAGTTATCTTGTCACTCTGACCTCTTGTATAAGACCTCTTGTATTTTTCATGTATAAGTGGTGATTCATTCAACAAGTAAATATTAATTATTCATTTAATAATGTGTATTTATAGATTATCTACTATGAGCCAGACATTCGACTTAGCCTGGAATATAGTGAGTATACAAACTCAACTTTACATTTATCACGGAAGGACCAGCTAAAAATGGAATATTTGAGTCTCTGATCATATCTGGGGTGACAAATAGTCTTCCTTTTTTTTGCTTGGAGAAATCGTATTACTTGTAGGAAGTTATGACCCCCCAGACTCACAAGCTCGATTATGACTGAGCACAATCAATAATGGCAATTTAGTTTCCTTTTGTTAGTGTTTGATCCAAAGATGAGAACATGGCCCAGCTCAACCCAATTAAATGTAATAAGTATCAGCTAGAGGGCTTCCAGGAAAAAAAAAAAAAAAAAAAAAACAACCCTGATTAAAAGAAAAAGCCAACAGGAATTGGGCTTCTTTATCCTTCCCATCCTGTTTCTGCAGTGGAGGTCCCATCATGTGAGAATATGTTGCTAGCCCTATCTCAGTTATTTTGAAATCATGAGGGGAAAGCTAAAAAAATGTACTAGTTGACCTTTTTATATTATTGAGTGGATTTATTTTATATTATTGGACTAAACATGTACATCCAGTCTTCATGCAATGTGAAATAATTAAGTGCTTTTGGTATTCATATCATTTCAAGTTAGAAATTCTGAAACATAAACATGTGAAATGACTCACTCAATGAACATAAGTCTTTCCTCTGTACTCCTTCAGGGTCTTATAATTTATTTAGCTATGACAAACCTAGACAGTGCCTTAAAAAGCAGAATCACTTTGCTGACAAAAGTTCATGTAGTCAAAGCTATGGTCTTTCCAGGAGTCATGGTCAGATGTAAGAGTTGGACCATAAAGAAGACTGACAGTTGAAGAATTGATGCTTTCAAATTGTGGTGCTGGAGAAGACTCTTGAGAGTCCTTTGGACAGTAAGGAGATCAAACCAGTCAATCCTAAAGGAAATCAGTCCTGAATATTCATTGGAAGGACTTATGGTGAAGCTGAAGCTCCAATACTTTGGCCGCCTGATCTGAAGAGCTGACTCACTAGAAAAGACCCTGGTGCTGGAAAAGATTGAGGGCAGGAGGAGAAGAGGGCAGCAGAAGATGAGATGGTTAGATAGCATCACTAACTCAATGGACATGAATTTGAGCAAACTCTGGGAGATAGTGAAGAACAGGGGAGCCTGGCATGCTGCAGTTCATGGAGCTGAAAGGGTCAGACATGACTTAGCAAGTAAATAAACAAATACTTCTTAATTTGCCTTTAGTATCATGTGTGTATATGTGCGTGTTCTTTGCTAGCTAGACTGTAAACTTTCTTTAACCATTATTTCCTTGTCTTTTTTTTTTTTTTTTTTTTTTTTTTACAACAAAAGCAATTTCTTTCAGCCTGGAGTCTCTCCCATCTCATAAAATGACCTCCCCCGCCTCCTCAATCCATCCAGACCTACAATTCCAAAACAGCAGAAATATTATGGATTACTCATTTTCCCCCCCATCCACATGCTATCCATCCACAAGATCTATCAGCTATCTCTAAAAATGTGTCTAAAGTCTATTTTCATTGTAACCCAGTCCAAACCATCAAGATCTCTAGCCTTGGTTATGGGCTGCTGCTGCAGCTAAGTTGCTTCAGTCGTGTCCGACTCTGTGCGACCCCAGAGACGGCAGCCCACCAGGCTCCCCTGTCCCTGGGATTCTCCAGGCAAGAACACTAGAGTGGGTTGCCATTTCCTTCTCCAATGCATGAAAGTGAAAAGTGAAAGTGAAATCATTCAGCTGTGTCCGACTCTTAGCAACCCCATGGACTGCAGCCCACCAGGCTCCTCCATCCACAGGATTTTCCAGGCAAGAGTACTGTGGGCAATGGACTCCTAATAACTGGTAGTTTTGGACCACCCCCACTTCCCCTTCAAATCTTTCCCAAAAAGGCAGTCAGAATGACTTTCAAAATTGTAAATTAAATAATATAACCGCCTCCTCTTAAAATCTCCCTGATAGACTACCATTGTGATTAAACTAAAATGCAAAATCCTGGCCTCAGGCACAAGGCTCTCACATTCTGGTCCCTGACTCCCTCTCTTATTTATCATATTCTATGGCACCCCACTCCAGTATTCTTGTCTGGAAAATCCCATGGACAGAGAAGCCTGGTAGGCTGCAGTCCATGGGGTCGCTAAGAGTTGGATACAACTGAGCGATTTCACTTTCACTTTTCACTTTCATGCATTGGAGAAGGAAATGGCAACCCACTCCAGTGTTCTTGCCTGGAGAATCCCAGGGACGGGGGAGCCTGGTGGGCTTCTGTATATGGGGTCACACAGAGTCGGAGACGACTGAAGTGACTTAGCAGCATACCCTCCAGTCACACCAGCCTCCTTTTTGTTGCTCAAACCCACAGAGCCTTTTTTCTTTCACAGTGAATTTGAACTTGCTCTTCCTTCCACTTTCCCCAATGGCTCCACAAAGAGCTGTCTCCTCATTACAAGGTCTTGGCTCAAGTGGCACCTTTGCAGAAAGTTGTCCCTTGATCATCAATCCACCATGTGTGAGAGGGATTCCCCTACTTCCATCCTCTGTCAGCATTACTATCTTCTTCATTTTCTTTATAGCTCCAGATGCAGATGATCTAATATTAGCTTGTTACCTTTTGCATTTTTATTGCTTGTTGTTTATCTCTCACCCAAGTAGAATGTAAATTCCATGAGATGAGGGACTTTTCCTGTCTGGTTTATAATACTGAATCCTAGCATTGAAAACAGTGCATAATAACTGCTTACTAAATATTAGCTGAATAAATAAAACTTAGTGAACTCTTTCTCCTCTTTATCCACTCCAGCACTCAACATGGAGCCATGATTCAGGGCTATTCAGTAGATATCCATTTGTTCAATATATGCTTATTGAATATCTTATATGAAAAGGTTTGCATAAGACATGAGAAAATACTAGTAAAGAAGAAAGAAAATTGAAATTGTCCTTGTAGTTGTGCTTCAGAATATTTAGGAAAACCCTTTACCTCTATGAGCTGAAAGACCTTGATTTCTGCTGATTTCCAAGGTGTGAATGTAGTTCAAATCCAGAAAAGCCATAATTTTTATTCTTAAAATGCTTGTACTTCCCTTTTTTCAATGTCAAATGAATAACTACATTTTCAACACTTGATGATCCTTATTATCGTGAAATATTCTGCAATTAACAAAAATATTTAGACAACATTCATTTGTAGAATCATAATATAAAGTATTCTCTGTTTTAAAATGAAATATTGCCTAAGGCTAGTTCTTACCAAGAGTCTGTGCTTCCACATTACATATGCATTAATAGTTTGTCTGAACTTGACAATTTTTTATTTTTCCTTGGCAATACAAGTGTTTCTCTTACATTCGTGAATCTGAATGCTCTCTTCTGGTTGCTGATCTCAAGTCCACAGCCTCTCATCTCTTTTTTAGCACTGCTTTTAGTTACAACTCCTGTTAACTCCTTACTTCCAAGAGTCATTTCTTTTAACAATAACTGCTCTTTACCAGTAAAGATTTTTTTCCTCAGAGAAAGGCAGGAACTGGATGTGAAACAAGCAATGGTACTAACTTGCCTTCAGATATTCCAGTGGGGCTTCTCCAGTGGCTAAGGGTAAAGAACCTGCCTGCCTTGCAGGAGACACAGGAGACGTGGGTACAATCCCTTGGTCGGCAAGATCCCCTGCAGAAGGGAATGGCAACCTACTCCAGTATTCATCCCAGGAAAATCCCTTAGATAGAGGAGTCTGGCAGCGGTCTACATGTAGCCCATGACTGAGCAACTGAGCATGAATTCCAGCGATTGAAATAGACTATAAATAATAAGAGAGAACTCAAGGAACATACAAAATGGAAAGCAATCTCATTGCCTAGCAATCAAGGTAAAAAAAAATCTTATTATTTTTACCTCTCATATTCAGTATTATCTACAACTGAGCACATAGGAAAAAAACTGTCTACACAGAATCAAAAGTTTTAGCTGTAAGTCAATTCAAAGTACTCTTAAAGCATCAACTTATTTATATTGAAGAGTGGTGAGATATTTAGGTTATGCATAAATTAAAGAAATAACTTACGAAAAGCAAAAAGGCAGCATATTTATAGAGATGATGAGCAATGTGAAAGTGGCAGAAGTGTCATGTGAAACAATCATCACAGCTCTCCAAGAAAGACTCAGAGCAGATACTGGGCACACTGATTTTCTGAAGATCTGCAAATAAAAGAGAAAGTTGGAAAGCTACAAGCCTAAGCAAGATACAGCAGTCTCAAAGGCAAGCACAAGCTTCATAGATGGTGAATAAAAGCCTTTGGAAGACAGGAGGGAAGCTTATCTAGAACTTGAACAATGTCAGAAGTTAGGTAAGTTAGTTTGACGATGACATTGAGGATAAAAGAGTACCAGATAGTTGTAGAGTGTAGCTATTTGGAAATAATAAAGCAATTATATATTTTTTCAATTAAATAGAGTAAAGTTGTAGGGAAAGCAACAGAGTAGGATGTTAGATGTGGAATCAGTTTCGAGTTTAATTGGTAAACTTCTATTCATCCCTCAGGATCCAGCTCAAATATGTCAAGTCTTCTTTGAAACTTAATGAAGGATTGGACTGTTGTTCCTGAACCTTTCGTCATATTTCTGTTACAGAATTTGCATCCTTAGATTCCCCATGTGACTTTTGCAGTGCTTCTCACTAGTGTGAATTGAGTTTATTTCCTTGGCTCATCCATCATGAGCTTGGCCATTAGACTTTCTTTGGTCAATGGAATGTTTGGATGGAATTAGTGGATGGAATGTGAGCAATAGTTTTAAACATATCTGTGCCATTTGGGTTGGCCTGTTGCATGGCTGTAATTTCTGTGAGAGGAGAATCAGTAATCACTCCCTTCAACCAGGTGTATGAATGAATATATACAGGGTAGACCTGATTCCGCCAGGAAGCTTGTCCAGCCTGACCCAGACATAGCAAGCCGACACTAGCTGAACCACAGTTGATTTGCAGAACTATGAGCCTGAAAGTTAATGGGTGCTGTTGCAGGCCATTACAATTTTGAAATTGTTTGTTACATGGCAAGATTTATTGCTTTACCATTTTAAAATATTCTCACATACAGAATGTCCTCCTCCCTGTCATGGGCTTTTATTGTATTCTGGATCTATAACTATTACAGAATCCCTCAACTGGTAAACTCTTGTGCTCAAACATCTGTCTCTCTTAAAAAGCTCCAGGCAACTCTACTGTAAGGATTTATCATATTGGTGCTTTATTTCACTGTCCTCAAACTAACTGGCCCAAAACACAAAACTGTATGTATGTAATAGCACTGCTTTCTACATGCAAATATTCAAAGGAAGATATCAACATATTTGTAAGACAAATCCAGTGTGAGAAGTTCTGAAGCATCCATATCTTATTCATCATATATGATTTTATTTTAAGCTTTTAAATCTCTGTTTTAGAGGCAGAAAAATAAACCACAGAAAAGAGTTAAATAAACTATGTGGTATCACAAAAAATATTTGCCTGGCACTCACAAAGTTAAGATGGTCAGTTTAAGTGCTAAGTCAATTCTAACTCATTCTTATTTATTGGAGCCTATTAAAAAGCTAACGACTACCCTATTCAGGCTCTATTTTTACATAACATATTTTTATGTTGCTGAGTAAATTCTGTTTAGACATAGCTTTTGCTCATATGAACTATTTTTGAATAGATAAAAAACAGTGAAACCAGTTCCCAACTCAGAGGCTTAAATTACCCACACAACTGAATAGCTGTGGATGTAAATACATGTTAGGATGAAAATGTGGAATTTATCTGTACCGTTTAGGAAACCAATTTAATACTGAGTTCTGAATGTAGGGCTAGAAAATTACAATAAAATTTGATTTATACCAAAGTGAATAAACTGGAAGTCACAAAACTCTTAAGCCCCAAATTATCAAGTGGTTTTAAACAGGAGTCTATTAGGCTATTGGCTATAACTCTTGTTTTCTTAGCACCGAAGTGAGTATAGTATTTATTTACATAGAATAGTTTAAATACACTACCAAATGAGGTTACTTGCTTTTTTGTTAAATGGGAGTGGACACTTTGCTATAGGCAGATCTCCCCTAAGGACTTTGCCTCTGGGAGTTGCCCTAAAGTGAAGTGAACATCCTCATTCAAGATCACATCTCCCTTCCCTGTGGGAGCCTGAATTTAAGACTGGCTGATGCTGGCATACAACAGTGGACTCAGCTCCCAATTGGGGCAACTCTAAAGAGTCATCTCAGCTTGAGATTTCCAGTAGAAACAGCTGGAGATCGCCATTGAGACTGCATCCCAGACCAACCTCTCCCAGGGCCCAGGGGTGCTGTCTCCACTCCCCCATAAAATTGTTGGTCCCCAAAACCTGTCTTAATAAACTTCTTTTACACTAATATCTATCTCACTGTCTCTTTCCTAGGAACCTGGACTACAGTACAAACCATGCCTAATCAATGCAACTCAACAACATTAATTGAATTGAATCTACTTTCATTAAACTAGGAGTTAGGGCAAACACAAAGAAAAAATGGTGGTCTTGCCCTTTAAAAGCTGATAGTTATAATAAAGAAGCAGAGATGTAAACACAGAATTATCATAAAGTGAAGCCAGAGGTGAAAAAGAGGTTAACTGACCACCGTTATTGTTCAGTTGCCCAGTCGTGTCCAACTCTTTGCAACCCGATGGACTACAGCATGCCAGGTCTCCCTGTCCCACACCATCTCCCTAAGTTTGCCCAAGTTCATGTCCATTGCATTGGTGATGTCATCCAGCCATCTCATCCTCTGACGCCCTCTTCTCCTTCTGAACTGACCACTTTTTCATGTTTATTACCTCTAGAAGCACTACTGACTGCCCCATAAGCTCCTTATAACACTCAAAGTTAGTCCCCACCATAATTCTGGTTATTGCAGTAAGAGCCGAAATGATAAGTTCCAGGTTCAGGTAGAAGCATTTTTCAGCTGGAGGTTTATTCCTCATCTTTCTCTTTCCCTGTTATGGCAAACTGGAAGCCTCCAGCTGAAATTTCAGCATAATGAGATACAAGCAGTCTGCTTCACAGTGGCCTTTGCATAGAAGAAAAAAATAAACCCTCTGATGTGTGAAGCCTCAAGATCAGGTGGTTTGATGGTATAGGATGGCATAACCTAGCCCCTTAGACCAGTCTGAATAACAAATGCCTACTTACCTATACCCATTTGGTGAGGAAGGTAAGACTTAGAAGAAATTTCCCAGATCTATGATATTTAAACTGTGTACTAATTTGGTTCCTAGGTAGAGAAGAGAATTGCTTTTTTTTTTTTTTCTTTTTAGGAAGAAGAAATAGACCAATGACCTAATCAGAACTGGTGAGTCAGGAAACAATAAGCTTCTAGAGTTGGAACACTTAAACCAGCCAAGAGGACCTCCATCTGCCCAAACAGTGATAAAGTATGTGATAAAGTATGCAGTTATGTGTGGGCACACTGTTCTGGGAAGGGTGTCTGTAAGAATGTTTAGAGCACAGTTTAGGTGAAATGCAGAGCTAAGAGATACAGACGAAGAAAGAAAAATGGCAAATGGCCTGAAATGAGGCCAGAGAGCTAGAATTTATAAGGGACTTCACAAGTCCTCTAAAGAAGTTTGGATTTATTTTAACCTAGGCAGTTTATTAAACCAAAGATAGTACTCTGCAATTTCTTCTTGCCCAGTTCATTTTTACTGCGGTCCAAAGTAGGAAAAGTATCTCTTACGATTCTAAGGACAAAGTCTAATTTTTCACTTGGACCTGAGGACCTCTAGGATCCGAGTCTTGCTAACTTCACCAGTTATAGTAGTTGGTGCCTTACTCTTCAAGAGGAACTATGTGAATGTGAATCCATGCTCTATTGATAGCTACCTATGTGTTGGTTGGGATTCCCAGGTTGTGCCCGTAACATCGTCGGCTAGTGGTGCCAGTGCAGGAGAGGCAAGAGACATGGGTTCAATCCCTGGGTCAGTAAATCCCCTGTTGAAGGAAATGGCAACCACTCCAGTATTTGTGCCTGAAAAATTCCATGGACAGAGGAGCCTGGCAGGCTCCAGTCTGTGGAGTCGCAGAGTTGGACACGACTGAGCAACTGAACACGTGTTACTGTCAGCATCTGTAAAATAAAGAGAGTAACACTGCTTACCTGAAAGGTTTGTAGAAAATATTAAATGAATAGATAGATGTAAACTATTTACATTTTTAAAACTGCTGACACAGCATGTGATCTCAAAGAGCTGAGAGTTCTGTGTTGATTCCTCAGCTTCTACACCTTACCATTCAGTTTCTGGGATAACATCTCTTTATTCTTCGATTCACAGAATAGATGTTACTTTTTTCCTGAGAAGGATTCAGTGGTCCTCCAGCATTGAGTTAGGTAATTATGCCCTTCCACAACACCTTGGATTTTTGAGTAGACTGTCCTGAAATTTAATCATATCCTCACTTATGTATATCTCTACACAGACTCTGGTAATTGGAATGCTACTGAAGAATTTTCCTTAGAGGCATAACATGATATGTGTATGTCTAAGGAATCACTCTGGCTGCTGGGTTGAGAATAAATTCCATGGAAGCAAGTCCCCAGGTCTGACGAGAGTTAGAAAGCAACTGCAGAGGTCTAGGTACGAGATGGTGAAGGCTTGGACTGGGGTAAGAGCAGTGTGATTTTGATCTACGATTGTATCCTGGACATGTTTTTCAAATTTTATTTTATATTGGAGTAGAGTTGACATGATGGATATATTTTGAAAGTGAAGCCATAGTTTTCTGATGGATTAGATGTGGTATGTGAAAGAAATAGAAGAGTCAAAAGTGATTCCAATTTTAAGGGGGGAGTTACTACATACTGAGAAAGAGAAGACTATGGTAGAACAGCTTTAGGGGAAAACAATAGAGGAGTTCAGTTAGAATGTTGGATTTGGAGCATTTATTAGACATCCAACTGGAGATGATAGTTGGATATACAAGAATGGATTTCAATAGACAAGTTGCTTAGAGATGTACATTTGTAAGCTGTCATCACATAAATGATCTTTTAAGCTCTCAGACCTTAGAGTACCCAGGACAGTGAATATAGGAGAAGAAGGGACTGGCACCCAAATTTTGTACACCTCTGACATTTTAAGAGGTCAGGGAGCCAGAGAATGATCTGAGCTATAATACTGCATTAAGCAAAAGAGAAAGAAAACTGAGAGCATATAGTGGTCTATAAAGCAAGTAAAGAGAATTTGGGAGAAGATTCTTTTTTATTCCCTTTTTTAGGAGAATAGGAAATGGTTCAGTAGAGGGCAAAGAATAATGATGTCACAACAGAAGGCAAGTGACAGTGCTTACTTACTACAGTGCTTCCCCTGAGTTGGCAAGAGGGAACAAGATCTGACACTCAAATGGAGTGATTGGATATAGATAGCGCTCTGCATAGTTCTGGAGAAGGAAATGGCAACCCACTGCAGTCTTCTTGCCTGGAGAATCCCATGGACAGAGGAGCCCGGGGGACTACAGTCCATGGGGTTGCAGAAGAGTCGGACATGACTTAGTGACTAAACAACAAGGATAATTCATAGTTCACCTCTGATGACAACACAGCAAGGCCAGGTCTAGGGATGTAAGGCTGGTAGGGGGAAATGTGACAGAGGGGTTTTTGAAAGTTCCCCTCCTTAGCTCTTTCAGGTTTTTAGTCATCAGTGGAGCTTCAGTTTCCCTACGTGTAGAACTACATGCTAAGTCACTTCAGTAATGTCTGACTCTGAGCGACCCTGTGGACTGCAACCCACCAGGCTCCTTTGTCCATGGGATTCCCCAAGCAAGAATACTGGAGTGGGTTGACATGCCCTCCTCCAGGGGATCTTCCCGACCTAGGAATCAAACCTGCATCTCTTATGTCTCCTGCATTGGCAAGCAGGTTCTTTACCACTCACGCCACCTGGGAGGCCCATGTATAGAACTAAGAAATTAGAAATAGCGTATTTCTGTGATTCTGTAAATGGGTAGTAATTTCAGAAGTGCACCCTCAAAAAGATTCAAGAGCTGACTATCAACTCTGCATCTTTGATTAGCAGTAGAGAACGTATAAAGTGTAGTTATTACTACTATTATAGTCTCAGAAAATGAAAACTGTCCCATGTTTTATTATATTTTGCTAACATGACAGTCCCACGATTTCTGGCACATTTATGATTTCTATAGGAACAAGTGCAGAAACTGTCTTGGAGATTGACATAGCCCATCTGCTTTAAAAGAGCTTGCGTTATAAAACGCCATATTTTTTCCTAACATCCTCCCCTTACTGAAGTAGATTTAACAGTTAGTATTATTAAGAAATCATCTTTTGAAGTAAATATCTATGTAGGATCATAAAAAGCTTTCTTTAAACAGAAGTAGTTAAGTTGCAGAAAGTTGGTTAGCTCAAGTTTCTTTTTTTCTCTTAATTCAGGATCATTAGTGTTTGACTAATGATGCATTCCTATTTTTCCTTTAACAACGAGCTAAAAAAGTAATTTACAGTAACACAAGAAAATAAAAAAGAATACAACTTCTGCTCAAAGGGGACATGCTTTCCATTTCAAAATGCTGGTTTTTCCAGACCAAGTCTCCACTTAGGTTCTGAAGCCACTATAGATGAAAACAAGGGATTTTCAAAAATTATTATTATTCAGGTACAGTGTCTGAGAGGGAAAAATGCTGCCTTAAAATCTAGTGGGGTTTTGTTGCTGTTTACATCTTACCATTCAGTGTTTTTATTCTTTCAGGTAAAAAGATCTCACAACTTCTATGCAGATGAACTGTCTGCATTTCAATTTAAAGTAATGGTGTGAGCAATTTCACTCCATTACTTCCAGCTCCAATACGTTCATAGTGCCTGTGTTAATGCCTAACAACAAAACACGAAGGGAACAAAGGCTTCTAATTTGTATAATGGGCTTGAGTGAGATGGGCGCTTTCTCCTCATGGATGAACACACTAAGCGATTAAAAAATTTTATAACCCAGAAGCATACGGTATGTCAACATCACATGCCACTCTCAAGCAAATATACTGAAGAGAAGCAAAATCCTTTTCATTATGGAGAGAGTCTTGTCAACACAAAGTTACTAGGAAAATTCATTCATGCTGCATATTTGCTGCATCAGTAGGTCATAGATTTCTATGTTACTGAGTCTGAGTATTTTTAAGAATGAATGTAAGAAAACAGAAGCACAGTAAAGTTGAAACTCCTAATCTTTCAAAATCAATTTGTGGTACAACTGTAAATAATATCTACTGAGTCTGCTTGGATTAAAAGCTACCATGAAGCTTATGAAAGGAGCTAAGTAGCTCAAGTGCTTGCAGTTGAGTAGAGTGATGTATAGAGATTCATACAGCATAATCTGCTAAAGCATTTTAACAGGTAAGCATTGGGTAGAGTTTTCGGTTACTTCAAAGATTAACACTCAAATGTGTATCCTGGCAGATAAACACAAATTAGACAGATGACTGCCCATGTTATCTTCTGATCTCACTAGTATTTTTCCCATAAAGATCAGTGAGCATTTGAATTCATAGTATATTTGTACCTTTTTTTATCAAAAGTATGGTCTATCGATATTTTTGATTTGGAAATCAAAGCATGCATTATAAATTACATTAAACAGGTTGTTTCAAAGTTTGTTGCAGATAATTTCAGCCACCATCTAAAACATGCAAGTGTATCTAAATACAACAGCCAAAAAAAAAAAAGGGTATTCATTTGAAAGCTGGTCCAGGTAAATATTTCTTTCTATGACATTCATGCTAACCAGATCATGTTTCCAAATACATTCTTTGATAAATGTAACAGACATGACAAATATTTTCTCACAATATTAAATAAGTTATATCTTTCTGAATGCATACAAAGATATAAAAAGGGAAGTTCAAAGTCCACAGTCTTAAATTGCATGTTTAAATTAGATTCCTTTGGGCCATGCCTATCTGAAATTAATACAGTCCTTAAGTCTTTAGGACAGCATTTGCTTTATTTGGAAATAGGCAATCTTATATTATAAATTGCTCACAATGGTATTTTCATACGACGTCAAAATATTTGTATATAACTGAAAAAATGTAGTGAATATGATAAACTATTTCTACACTTGACTGATTAATTACTACTTCATTTTCAGGTTCATTAATTTGTTTACTCAACCAATATTTATTGAATGATTATTATTCTATATGGTTGAAGACAGTAGAACAAAAGAGACAAAATCTGGCCTCCTGGAGTTTACATGAGTGAAGATTGGAGGAGTTAAATCAAATTTATTATGATTGGAATCGACATTAACCAAAATATTAAGTTAAGGTATAAAAAGTAAGGAAGAACAACTAGCAGAATCACAAGTCATCCTTTTGTGTACACTAACACATAAAACTAATAATTTGTTTAATCAGTACATTTTACTTTTTTAGTACATGGGAATATTTGCTGAATCAGGCTTCCTTTTTAAATACAAAAGTATTTTTAAAACTAAAATACATAAAACTCTTAAAATTCAATAATAAATAAACTCATAGCCCAGATGAAAAAAGGCAGCAAAATATTTGAACAAATATTTCACCAAAGAAGATGCATAGATGCAAATAAGCATATGAAAAGATGCTCAATATTACTTGGCATTAGAAACACTGTAAACAATGAGATACCACTACATACCTATTGGAATGACTGAAATCTAAAAAATTGCTGGTGAGGAGGTAGATCAATAGAGCTCTTTCAGTGCTGTTGGGGATGCACAATGGTACAGACACTTTGGAAGACACAATTTCTTACAAGGCTGAACATAGTGTTACTGTATAATCTGGCAATGGAAATCCTCAGCATTTATCCAAGTGATTTGAAAACTTATAGCCACACAAAAATCAGCATGTGAATGTTTAGAGCAGCTTTATTTATAATCTCCAAACACTGGAAACAACCAAGATGTCCTTGAATGGGTGAATGGATAAATAAATTGTATATCCTGACACCTGCAATCATTTTCTATGATAACAAAGCAATAAGCTATTAAGTCATTTAAAGATATGGATGTTTTAAACGTACATTGCTAAGTGAAAGAAGCCAGTCTAAAAAAGTTACCTATCACATACTTCTTTATGACATTCTAGAAAGGTCAAAAGAGGTGTCAGTGGTTGTAAGACATTCAGTGACTAGGAAGAGAGTTGAACGTATACAGGAATTTTTTAAGGCAATAAAACCATTCTGTATGAAACTATATCCATTGGTCAAAATCTATAAAACTTTACAACACAAGGAGTGAACCTTAACATATGCAATTCAAAACCATAACTTAGGAGGTTAGGGAGTGGGGAGGGAGCAGGGGATATGCAAAGCAAAATGCAAACTGAAAAAATAATCTAACTTTATCACAAATGTATGAAATGACTCTGAACAGAGTGATGGGAAAAGGGACAGAAGGAATGCTAGAAATGAGTGGAATAAAGCTAAAAGCAAAGGAACTGTATACAAATACTCTACTCTAGTTGATAAAGTTGCATCCCAATTGAGTACAGGTTAAAAATTCTGAAAACACTAATGTATGTATATTAGAAATGAACTTTAAAGGGAATGGATGACAAATTGGGGCAGGCCAAGTTTTTCATCATTAGGGTGTGAAGTTACAGATAAACAAGGGGAAAAGGCTAGAATAATGCATTTGGTAATGGATTAGACTTGGAGACCGGAGAAGGCAATGGCACCCCACTCCAGTACTCTTGCCTGGAAAATCCCATGGGTAGAGGATCCTGGTAGGCTGCAGTCCATGGGGTAGCAAAGAGTCAGACCCAACTGAGCGACTTCAATTTCACTTTTCACTTTCATGCGTTGGAGAAGGAAATGGCAACCCACTCCAGTGTTCTTGCCTAGAGAATCCCAGGGATGGGGGAGCCTGGTGGGCTGCTGTCTATGGGGTTGCACAGAGTCAGACACAACTGAAGCAACTTAGCAGCAGCAGCAGCAGAGTTGGAGACATCAGTGAGAAACATGTTTAACTTATACACAGGTTAATATACACCCATATATTTTTTGCTCTGTCAGCTGAAAGGACTTCGTACTAAGAATACCTCAATAGCAAGGAGAACACCTATGGGTCAGATCTTGGTTTCTTACTCAAATAAGAGGAACCAGGCATCATTGGAGAAATAACTGCTTATAGGACTGACACAGGAAATATTCAAGATAAGCCTGCAGTATTTATACTACCAGAAACTAAAGAAGTACTCCCCAAAAATTGTTTTTTGATTGATACTGCCATGTCAAAGGGACTTTGGAGTAAAGTCAAAAGAATTCCCCAAGCTGGCAAAATTTGAGCAACAAGATAAATGAAATGATATTGGAGTACAACTGAAAATATGAAATAAATAACTATGAGTCTATAATGATATGAGTAAATCACTGAATAAGAAGGTGAATAGACAAATATCCCTTATAGAATAATCCAAAATAATTTATGTAGATATTCCACTTCTAAGAAGGTAGAATATGAGTTATCACTTCTTTTGTAGGGGCTGCACATAGTGACTTTTTTCCAAAGAGTAAAATATGGAAAGGAGGGAAAAGAATACCTTTAAATGGAGAAATCAAGCAAGTAATATCTCAGCCAGGTAATCAAGATTAACATCAATGGTGATAAGTCAGGTTTTTAATATGGACCATTGATATGATCTGATGAGAATGGCACTTGACCTCTCTGGTTTTTCACCCCAAATTCCATAACTCCAGTCTTATCATAAAGACAACATCAGACCAATTCTAACAGAGGATGTCCTACAATACTTGACCAGTACGTCTGTCAAAGTCATCAAAAACAAAGAAAGTCTGAGTAACTGTTATAGCCAACGGGAGTCTAAGAACACATGATAAACAAAATATGATGTAGTATTCTGGATAGTATTCTGGGACATAAAAAAGGACATTAGGTAAAAACCACAGAGATTAAAGTATGGTCTTCAGTTAAACAATTAAAAAAAATAAATTCCCACTTAATTTCTATAGACTTCTCTCTCCTCTTCCCACTCTGATCACTCTTATATTCAGGGAATACAAATGGTTGTATAATCACAGCTATCAGAACACCCAGGGAACTGAGATTTCTCAGGAAACTGAGTATTCTACAGAGGGTGAAATATTAGCAAAGTAAGATTCCCCACCTTTTCAAACAGTACATACTCAAGTTGATTTAATCTTTTCTTGATGACTCAAGGTCTCTAGGAATAATAGTTGGATACAGGAATTTTTTGCAGGGAGGGGCGTTGTGCATTGTCCTAATTCCAACGACTTCTAAGACAGAGCTAGCATCCCTTTTTGAAAAAACCATTTACACGCATGCAAAGGTACTATTCTCTTTTGGGAGCATTACATATGCCATGCCCCTAGCTCACCACAATCTCTCTTGGTTCTTTATTAAGGTTCCTTCTCCATCTGGTTCTGGACATAACTGGACTTCCCAGCAGTAAAGAATCTGGTTGCAGTATAGGAGATGTGGGTTTGATCCCTGGGTCAGAAATATCCCCTGGAGAAGGGCATAGCAACCCACTCCAGTATTCTTGCCTGGGAAATCCCATGAACAGAGGAGCCTATAGGCTATAATCCATACGGTTGTGAAAAAGTCAGACATGACCTAACAACTAAACAACAACAGCTGGGCATAACTATCTGGTCTTATCTGAGAATAACTACCATGTTACATCTTGTAACTGCTCCTCACCTCCACTTGTTTCAGTCGTGGCAAGGGTCATAATATCTCAATACTGGGGTACCACTAGGGTAGACTTGGTAACTCATGAGTCCTATTGGTCATGGGAAGGGCATTTCTGATACCCCCCCTTTTTAATGCATCTTCTTTATTTTACTTTAATTTCAGAACAAAATAAACAAAACGTGATACACGACATCTGAAACCAATGTCAAATGTGGGAAGGGATAGGGCTTGAGGCTTGTTTATCCTGCTTTAGAAAGAAAGCCAGAAATAAAACCAAGAGACATCAACAGAGGGAATCAGGTGGGCTGGGGTCACTGGGACTGCTGCTGGGGTTCCATGGGAATACCTATGAGAAAGGCATTTCCTAATGACTTTATATAAAATAATATCCACTATCAGGGGCTTCCCTGATGGCTTAGTGGGTATAGAATCCACCTGCAAGGCAGATGATACAGGAGACTATGTGAAGGAGGATATGGAGAATATGGCAACCCACTCCAGAATTCTTGCCTAAAAAAGTTCCATGGACCGAGAAGCCTGGCAGGCACAGTACAAAGGGTCACAAACAGTTGGACACAACTTAGTAATTAAGCACAGTAACTGTCTACCTCTTTTCCCTGATTTATTTTCTGTAGCACTTATTACCATGAGATTTATATGCTTATTTGTTTACTTATTTATTGTTTATCTTCCCCATTTGAATGAAGTTCAACAAAGGCAGGCACCAGGCCTTTCTAGTTCCCTGCTCTAAATCCATGCTTACAGTAGTCCTAGTTAATGAATATTTGTTAAATAAATGAAGATTGAACTTTCTAGGGTCAGAATGTTCCTGTGTTTCTGCAAAATTTTTGGAAGTCTCTTTGCTTTGTCTAATCAACTTCCTCTACCCTAACAGAAGTTACAGCAAGCATTGATGAATTAGACTTAAGTAAACCATGGCTGATGGTCTGTGATGATCTCAGATAAGGATCTATCTAAATTGTGTGTATGGACTTTATGACATCAATGTTGGCCACTCAAAGGTCTTAAAAATTTCTTGGCCACATTCTGGAGGTTTTATGTGAAGCTGTTAGATTGTTACACTATGAATTGAAAAAGAGTTAACTTATTTTAATTCAATCCTGAAAAAATCATGCACGGTACAGGAAGTATTCTTGGAAGCAAAAAATATATTCCAAAGCCAAATATAAGCTATTTTTTTTAAAGTATTCTTTTAAAAAAATCACATATTTGTGTCCCTTTTAGTGTACTCAAGAGAGAATTAGATTAATATTGACAAATGTCACTAATTTTATTTTCCCCAAACATTTTCAGATCATAAATAATATGCCCATATCCATGGGAACCACAAGATAACAGATTTTTTTCTTGAGGCCACATTGCCCCTATAAAAATATTTTTAACAGGCTAAACTGTCACTCAATTTAGAATAGTGCAAAATGCATTTCCTTTTGGCAATAAGCAATATTTTCATTTATAGCCAAAACTGATCACTGTAAAATTCTTTTATCTTTTTATATAGTACTGTGGAGTTCAAGGTAGTATCACAAGGTCAGAATGAATATAAAACCCATCTTTATTCAAAATAGATTAACCAAGACATAGGAACATTCTGTGCATAGCCCAACACCAAAATGTCAGAACTGCTTTCATTATGGAAGAGTACCAATTGTTCTTAACACAAATCAAATATGTAACAAAAGAAATAAAATTACTTTCAGCTTCTTCACACACCTACTTATCTCACAAAATTTAAATATTCAGGGAGCTTGAACTTCTAGTTTTATTCTCCTCTTTTCCTTGGCACTCTACATTTAAAGACTGTTTTTCTTACATCTTGCCTTTTGGAAAGGTCCACATTTGGCCTTCTCATGAATGTTACTCCAGTCTCATGAAAAGTGGGTCATATAAATACAGAATGTTTCCTTAGCTGAATTCCTTCCGGTTCTGTTGTCTCTTTCTATACAATGGAAAAACAATAATAATAATAATAATAATAATAATAATAAAGATCAAATTGTGCCCAGGCAGCATCCTCTTTTACTTTAGCTGCTTGGTCCCTCCTATGGAGATGAAGTAACCCAAGATGGCAATGTGCCTCTTGGTTAATTACTTACAGGAGTCATTTTCTAACACTCAGATTCAGAACACGGGTATGATGAAGTCAAGAAATGTTTACATCACAGTTATCAATTCCAGTTCAGGAGCCTAAGGAAAATAAGTAGAAAAGGAAAAGATGTGAACATACAGAAATACACATCAGCACAAAACTATGAAATGCACATGTAAAAAGCGTTCATATCTGAAGCAGACAACTCGAAGAGAATTTACTTTTATTTAGGATTTGCTGCCCACTTTATTGGAGAAGGCAATGGCAACCGACTCCAGTACTCTTGCCTGGAAAATCCCATGGACGGAGGAGCCCAGTAGGCTGCAGTCCACGGGGTCGTGAAGAGTTGGACACCACTGAGTGACTTCACTTTCACTTTTCACGTTCAGGCACTGGAGAAGGAAATGGCAACCCACACCAGTGTTCTTGCCTGGAGAATTCCAGGGACGGGGGAGCCTGGTGGGCTGCGCATCTCTGGGGTCGCACAGAGCCGGACACGACTGAAGTGACTTAGCAGCAGCAGGAGCTGCAGCCCAGTTTATGGGCTTCCCAGGCAGTTCAGAGTTAAAGAATCTGCCTACAATGTAGACTCAGGTTCAGTCCCCAGGTTGAGAAGATCCCCTGATGAAGGAAATGGCAACCCACTGCAGTAGTCTTTCCTGGAAAATTCCAGACAGAGGAGTCTGGTGGGCTACAGTCCATGAGGTTGGAAAGAGCTGAACACAACTGAGCATGCAGCACGCACATTATAGTAGTTGACTGTCCATACATATTTGTGCTGTGCTAATATGGTATTGCAAAGAGACCAAACCAGTCAATCCTAAAGGAAATCAGTCCTGGATATTCACTGGAAGGACTGATGCTGAAGCTCCAACACTTGGGCCACCTGATGTGAACAACTGACTCATTGGAAAAGACCCTGATGCTGGGAAAGACTGAAGGCAGGAGAAGAAGAGGATGACAGAGGATTAGCTGGTTGGATGGCATCACCAACTGGATGGCCATGAGTTTTGAGTAAGCTCCGGGAGTTGGTGATAGACAGGGAAACTTGGCATGCTGCAGTCCATGGGGTTGCAAAGAGTTGGACGTGACTGAGTGACTGAACTGAACTGAATATGGTATTGAGATCCAATTGCCCAGAGAGGAACTATAATTTGTAACCTCTCCCTCCTCTTGCATCTGGAGGTGGTCGTATCACTATTTCTCAGCAGTGAAACATGGGCAGAAGTAATATGGATCCCTTTAAGGTCAGGGGATTTAAGAATGAGGTGGACCATCCATTCATTGGCTGCTTTCAAAAGGTGATGAGGTCCTAAGGGATAATGGAATTATGATTATAATAAGATTGGCCTTGGAACCCTATGAACTACCACATGAAGACCTGGCAGCCAACCAGTAACACCTTCAATGAATTATTACTTGAAGGAAACATACGCTTCTCCTGCTTTAAGCTACTGTAACTTGGGAGTTTATCTGTTATAACTGCTAGTACTAACCTAACACACACTTTTTCCCATACAAGTTTAGGATTTCATTCCTGATTGAAATCTCACTCTTTCTGGTATACCATTTCAGGTCTCTGTTGTTCAAAGAAGAGTTATCTGACGGTTCCAACTTCTACTGATTTTTCCTTCCCTGATTTCCCCTGTATTGTCTATGCTATATTCCAGTGGTTGTCAAACCTGGAAAGATACCAAAATCAACTTGGTAAATTTTTATAAAAAAAACTTAAGCCTCACTTGACCTTATGATTTGGTTCTCTGATGATGCAAAACTGTGGATATGCACTTCTGAAAGCTCTCCAGAAGACGCTGACACACTCATATTTGGAAACTTCTGGCATGTAAGAATTTTAAAAGTTTTAATTTTCATTCTTTTTTGTTCTTCTCATCATTGCTCGGGAGAGTCAACAACTTTAAATGAATAAATATCCATCCTTATTCACAGTGCACAAAGATTTCCCCATGTGTGAAGCAGCTTCATCTCAAAAGAATACTTTCAAAACTCTTGAGGAAGAACACATGCCTTCACAAAGCACCTCTTATAGGGGACCCAAAGCTGGGTTTCATATTTATCTGCTTTCAAGCTGGTTTTGGAAAAGGCAGAGGAACCAGAGATCAAATTGCCAACATCCGCTGGATCATCGAAAAAGCAAGAGAGTTCCACAAAAACATCTATTTCTGCTTTATTGACTATGCCAAAGCCTTTGACTGTGTGGATCACAATAAACTGTGGAAAATTCTGAAAGAGATGGGAATACCAGACCACCTGACCTGCCTCTTGAGAAACCTATATGCAGGTCAGGAAGCAACAGTTAGAACTGGACATGGAACAACAGACTGGTTCCAAATAGGAAAAGGAGTATGTCAAGGCTGTGTATTGTCACCCTGCTTATTTAACTTCTATGCAGAGTATATCATGAGAAACGCTGCGCTGGAAGAAGCACAAGCTGGAATCAAGATTGCCGGGAGAAATCTCAGGAACCTCAGATATGCAGATGACACCACCCTTATGGCAGAAAGTGAAGAGGAACTAAAAAGCCTCTTGATGAAAATGAAAGAGGGGAGTGAAAAAGTTGGCTTAAAGCTCAACATTCAGAAAACGAAGATCATGGCATCTGGTCCCACCACTTCATGGGAAATAGATGGGGAAACAGTGGAAACAGCATCAGACTTTATTTTTTTGTGCTCCAAAATCACTGCAAATGGTGACTGCAGCCATGAAATTAAAAGATGCTTACTCCTTGGAAGGAAAGTTATGACCAACCTAGATAGCATATTCAAAAGCAGAGACATTACTTTGCCAACTAAGGTCCGTCTAGTCAAGGCTATGGTTTTTCCAGTGGTCATGTAAGGATGTGAGAGTTGGACTGTGAAGAAAGCTGAGCACCAAAGAATTGATGCTTTTGAACTGTGTTGTTGGAGAAGACTCTTGAGAGTCCCTTGGACTGCACGGAGATCCAACCAGTCCATCCTAAAGGAGATCAGTCCTGGGTATTCACTGGAAGGACTGATGCTGAAACTCCAAAACTTTGGCTACCTCATGCAAAGAGTTGACTTATCGGAAAAGACGCTGATGCTGGGAGGGATTGGGGGCAGGAGGAAAAGGGGATGACTGAGGATGAGATGGCTGGATGGCATCACTGACTTGATGGACATGAATTTGAGTAAACTCTGGGAATTGGTGATAGACAGGGAGGCCTGGTGTGCTGCAATTCATGGGGTTCCAAAGAGTTGGACACGACTGAGCGACTGAACTGAACTGAGCTGAAGAATACTATCTTATACATACCTTCAAATGTGGGGATAAATGGCAAATATCTAAAACAATTTTGTTAATTAGAAGAAGGATTGAATTTATTCTCATGCTTTCATATTCTTCTTCTTCTAGTAAGTAATAATATCCTGAAAGACAGGGTTTTGCCTTAGGAATTCTAATTTAATTTTTGTCTCCCCAGACTTCCCAAATTTATGGAGACTGAAGGAGTCACACACTTCCTCTATTCTCCTCATTTTCTAATGTAAAACATTCAGCTTCATGTGAAGTCTCACACATTTATTTTTGGGAGTCCCTAAGGAAGTCTGCCATGTTGTTATGTTGTATGTTTCTTTGAGAACTTGAAGAACCAAGGTACTTAAAAGTTAAAGAAATAACTTTCTCTTGGGCATCACAGGGGCATTATTGTTCATTCTAGTATATTATGAAGACCTTCATGGAAACAACTCTTCCCTTAAGTTAGGCTTCAACTCCTAGGGGTAGACCAGAAGACCAATGTTTGTTACCTACAGTCATTTCTATTTTCTTTGCCATAGGCAATGAACTCCTTCCTCCTAGATCCTTTGACTTCTACTGTCAAAACCACACACACAAATAAACTCCTCTCTGTCTGCTTACCTACAGAAAGAGATGTAAGAGAGACCAACAGAATGTTAATACGTAGTTAAACTAAATTTACATTTATATTGTTGATGGCAGTGATTTTAGTATTATGTCTCTAAGTAATTCACATCGTGAATATTTAATATTGACTGGGTATCTATAACATAGATATGAGTTTAATTTTATAGATTTTATACTTTCTATTAAATATGAATAGAATATTATTCACAAATCTAATCCTTGAATTTCTCTATTGGCCATAACTTACATACAACAGATGTGTGCACTCTTAGGGATGGGCGTAATAAGGTTACATTTATTTTTTATTACCTTCAGGTGGTCTGTATCTTTAAAGTTATCCTTAAAAATATTAATAATTTTATATTTTAACATCAGAGCTTCGATTTTTCCTTGTTCTACCAAATGAGTTTCATTCTGTACTGAAATTTTTTGGAGTGTTTCGTATGTTCACTAGCCTTACATTCATTTTCATCAGCTTTGGCTTGAGATATTTTAAGCTACAATGGCTGAAATGTAGTTTAAAATTAGGTTAGTTGGTTTCCCATTCCCGAGTCCTTGTGTCTCCCATAGTCAGATAATAGTTAAGTTGGTTTCCTTTTCTAAGTTAATATGCCTGGTAGTGATTTAACTTTTTTTTTCATAAATAACTGCTCTTTTAGGGAAAATATTCTTGCTTCATCAGGCAAACACAGGCCAAAACAAAAACCACATTTTTCCCCCCAAGATCATTAAAGGAGGGACTAATTTCTGGGCTTCTGTTTACTAGTTCCTTGTCATACAGTCTTTAGTCGGCTATGTTATATAGGTGATGATATAAATATCACGATTATTTGCTTTCATTCAATTAGGAAGCTGACCTAGGTCTTCCCTGGCCAGAAACACCATTCTACAAAATATCATCTTAAATATGAATACTGCTGTTAAGTCGCTTCAGTCGTGTCCAACTCTGTGCAACCCCAAAGACGGCAGCCCACCAGGCTCCCCTGTGCCTGGGATTCTCCAGGCAAGAACACTGGAGTGGGTTGCCATTGCCTTCTCCTACTGGCTCTTTTTTATGATATGGCCATTTTCTGATGTGTGCTAAACATTTCTGTTTCCTCATGTCTTATATTTACTATGGTTGTTAGAGTCAGCTCTAATTTCAATAGAAGTATAAAGCTCCTATCCCACTGCTTATTTCAAGGTTCTCAGTACATGTTAGTTATTATCTCCTATCTTTACAAGAAGGTAATTATACAATTTTACAACTAAAGCATCCAGATTTTGTAAATAAAGTTCGAATCTTTTAATTATGCAACTGCACCTGTTGAATTTAAGACATTTAGTCTCATGTTCTACCAGCTTACTTAATTATTGCTCAGCAATTTACTGCTTTCTTATGCTCTCATCTGCCAGTGAAATAGAGAAATCTTCCATTCTGTAGCAAACTTATGGAGAGTTTTCCTTGTGGTTTAAGAACAGCCCAACATACTGGCTATTTTTAAAAGCTCATGATAGTTGCTATCTGCCCTGGAACACATTGAAAACATAGCTCTGAATAGAAACTAACAGAAGCTGTATCTCATGATTCTAACTTAAGGGTAATTGCACATTTTAGTGGAATTGAAAAATGATTAAAATCTTCCTTCAAAATGGAGTGGTTTATCCTGAACATGTTATACCAGATGTGCATACAACCAAAAAAATCAATTTCTTCTCAGAAACCTTAGGAATATTTTCAAATGGATAGAGAAAAATATAAAACTGTGATTGAATATTATAATGACTCCCATGTGAATTATTGGGTCTCTATGAGAATAGAGGGATACAGAGAAAATTTATAAAATTTCAGCTCCTGGTACAGCCTTCTCTAAAACTTACTTTTTATTCAGGGTTGTTCTGAAGCTCATTTGAGCCAAAGTATATGAAAGTTCATTGCAAACTGTAAAGCACTTTCCATATAAGTGAGTAACTTATATGGAAAATGAGTTCATAGAAAATGAGTTCAAACATGAATAAAAAGACTTCGGTGATCTAAAAATCTATATACCATCCAATAAACATATAAAACTCTTTAATGAGTGATTCTAAACATAAGTCTCAAGTCTCATTCAGAATTTTTAAATCAGTTTCAGTCTCAAGCTGTATTCCAAATAATCTATTCTCTTTCCTCTGTGAGCTCTCCTATGCAGATTCGCACACAGTCATTATTACTTTTCATGCAGTACTCTGGAGTAGGGTCCATAACTGCTTTCCTATTTCTTGCACCTCTCTAAAATTCTGCTGGCAGCCAACTACAACTATAATCAAAGCAATGGGCCAGTTCAAGTGTTTGCAAAAGCATAGCGTTTTGTTATGCAATTGAAAAATAAATACGGCTTTATCTTTCCAACCATCCAGCTTTGTTTCTGCCAAAGAGTGGTAAAAGTGAAAAGGAAAATATTTGTGGGAAAATGGGTGAAAATAATGAAAATGTAGCAGATACAGATGGTATCGCTCAAGTTAGAGATTTCCTAATTTGGAAATTTTATGAAAATAGATCAGCTGGCCACTTCAGCAATACCTTGCAAAGTAAGTGGTTCCATAGGTTAAGGCAGATCTCAGTTTTGCAGCCCCAGAAATATGATTTTTGTCATTGCTACTCTAAATAATAGGCTTCAGTAAATTGATTCATGCCAAGCGCAGTCATCAGATTCTGACCTGAATGTCCCTGAATTCTTCACAAAGAAAAGCATGAGTGTGAGCAGTTATGTCAGTGGCTCAATATATCACTCCCTCTAGAAGCAAATTTGTAAGAAAAGTTCAATTATACTAGAAGGTTACTTGGTGAACAAAGGAAAGGAAAAAGTGAAGCTTGGTTCAGTCCAACTTCAGATATTGCTTAGCACCAAGTATACTAAGATAAATAAGATTTACACTTAGGAGATCAATGAAGTAGGGAACCAAAACATAAACACATTTTCTATCAGCCAGGGCTCTTAGCTGCAAGTGACTGAAACCAACTGTAACTTTTTCATGCAAAATAGTTTCTTAAAACTAGAAAGGGGTTGCTCCAGGAATTGCTAGATAATGATGTCAGGGCCATATAAAAAGGAGTCAGTTCAGTTCAGTTCAGTCGCTCAGTCGTGTCCGACTCTTTCCGACCCCATGAATTGCAGCACGCCAGGCCTCCCTGTCCATCACCAACTCCCAGAGTTCACTCAGACTCGCGTCCATCGAGTCAGTGATGCCATCCAGCCATCTCATCCTTGGTCATCCCCTTCTCCTCCTGCCCCCAATCCCTCCCAGCATCAAAGTCTTTTCCAATGAGTCAACTCTTCGCATGAGGTGGCCAAAGTACTGGAGCTTCAGCTTTAGCATCATTCCTTCCAAAGAAACCCCTGGGTTGATCTCCTTCAGAATGGACTGGTTGGATCTCCTTGCAGTCCAAGGGACTCTCAAGAGTCTTCTCCAACACCACAGTTCAAAAGCATCAATTCTTCGGTGCTCAGCCTTCTTCACAGTCCAACTCTCTCATGCCCCAAATCACATAGGAGAACCACTATGATGGGGATATCACTGCCAACATCTCCAAGCAAAAAACACTGCTCCTCACCCTCTTTAACTCACTTGAATGGTACACTGCCACTGCCCCACTGCCAGCTCTCTTCTGCCATTGTGACCCCAGGAGCTTCAGATACTTTCTAACAGCAATGCTGAGAGAGTTCCTATAGTCCCTGTAACTACTGGGTTGGTACAACTAATTGGTGGAACCTATATTATGTGTTTGCACATCACCTGTAAGGAAGCAGGGGTAAGCAAACATCTGGCATTTTCAACTCCTGTGGGACATTAGCCACTGGTTCCCTCGATATGGATGTAGTTCTCAAGCAGAAGGAAGTCGAATTCTGTGCAACCGTTGACAATGGTCAATGTCTTCTACAGTTTCAATGTAGTAAGGGAAGTATAATAGTAGAAGCATATATGAAGTTATATGAAGGCAGAATACCCTCATCAACGAACTGGCAAGAGTATTTTCATTATTATGGCTAAAAACTATAATAATCCTAAACTTTCATCCCCATTAAAGTCAAGACAAAGAAGCAACAGCAAGAACTGACTTTAGCCTAGTACACAGGTAGTTCAAAATAGCCTTACAAGGAATAAATTATTCTTTTCATTTGCAAATGTAGATGTCAAACTTCAGTCAGATCAAGAAACTGGACTCAGATTGCCAACTGATAAGCAACAGAAAAACGTACCAAGTCAGGCATGTCTGGTTGTAACAAATCTGCTTTTTATAGTGTATCAAATGCATTTTAAAGATGTTTTTGGCTCTGCTCATCCCATCTAGGCTTGACCAAAGTCAGGAGAACTGTCTCATCATAACTAAACACATGAGATTGATTGACAATTTTGAATATTGAATATTGAAGATCATGCCCCCTTCTCTGGGCAGTGCTGAATATCCAAAAGACCTAATCTTATAATTCTTATTTTCTGGACATCATGTAGATAATGCTTTCTTGATAGTACATTCCTAGTACATTCTCTATTTATGCACACATATCCTAACTAGGTGGATGATTTCTTTAAAAGTCCATCACATTTCAGTAATAAAATATACCTCAGGTACCTGAATTAACCTTGAGTATTTCCCAATTCTCCTATGACCCACATTTACAAAGTTTATCATAGGGTGGGAATAACTCTTACATGTGACTAATCTTTTCTTTTATATTTTGATTCATAACAGGTTTTGTTCCAGAAAATGAATTTATTTCTAATTGGTACAAGTACCTACAGTTGCATTTCACTGCAGCCTCCTATGTTCAGAACATACTCTCTGTATAAACTTTAGACCTGCACATGTCCATAATCGCAGCAAAACTATGCTCCAGAATAAAATGCATATCAACTCTGCCAACAACCAACAGAATCATCTGCCTGTCAAATGTCAGATTCCTCCCTGTTCCTCCCTCTCGTTTTCTTCTCCACTGGAGGTGGCTGACCCCCTGTGAATTACATTTCCCAGATTCCCCTTCCCAGTGGCTTCTCTTGGGTTCTGATGATGGTAGATACTAACAAGAATATGGAAGGCAAAAAAAGATATGGATGCAGAATATTTCGTCTCTAACTCTCTTTTGGATTTGTACCTTGGTAAGACTCTAATAACACTTTTCATTCCTTTGTTGTCTCAGCTCAAGAAAGTTTAGTGGCTTTCAGATGCTGCTCATCTCTGGACTGCCTCATTGTTCCCTATTTGCCTTACTGCTCTTCCACCCTCTTTGTAAAATCTTCATAATACAGTCTCTTGATTTGGATACTTGATATCGGTTCTGGTTTTCCCAACTGACCTCTGACTGATATTTCTCTCAATAGAATATAAATTGCAAATGAAAAGAAATATATGACTGTTGAAATAAACAGAAAATATGAAATAATTAAACAAATAATTTTGAAAGTGCAAGCAAGAAAAAAGGAGGTGATTATAAATGACAAATTAAACCTTAAAGATTTAAAAGTCCTTGCCCATCCAACTGATAATAACGGGCTAAACCTGAGACAAAGCAATAGAAATTGAGACAATAGTAATAGAAACGGGGTGGGGGGGAACCTGTTTGATTGGCTAAAGATTGGCATCAATTAATTCCAAAAGTATACAGAGGTTTGAGGACATAAAGTCTAAAAGAAGAAAAAGAATACTTCTGGCCAACCCAACATCAGAAACCTATTCCATTCCTTAAGCTTAAGACCCATGCAGATCTTCAATTGCAAACATGTATGACAAAGCAACAGGAGGATGCTGCAGTTAGTTGAAGATCTCTCTAGAAACTTCCAGAGATATGCAAGGAGAGAAGTCACCTGCCTCAACAGAAGTGCCATGGAGAATAATCTTGGTTGAGAATGATGCCCAATAAGCTGTATATCAGCAAGGTGAAGAGTCTCCTTAGCTTTAAGCATTTGATAGAACAACCCATCTTAAAATTTTATGAAAAAATTTCCAGAGATTAACTATAAGATTGAACTCCTCCTAGTGACTTACATGTTACAAAGTAAACACTTGTGGAAAAGTACTCTTAGGGTATACCTCATTCTTCCTTTATAGTAAAGTCATAATGATAAAATAGTCAACAATAAAAAAAGATAAAAATTCATCTTAAACTTGTGCTTACAAAACCCCATGAATCTCTTTACTAAGATTTCCCCAAGGGGGAATGACAACATTTATTTTGCAGTCAGTCCCACAAACAACCCAAGAGAGTTCCAGTTGTTCTACGTCCCTAGCTGCACTTGAGATTATCAGCCCTTAAATTTTAATCATGCTAATAAATCTGTAGTTACATTTCAATGTGGTTTAAACATATACTTCTTTAAAGAATAAAGATGTTAAGCATTTTAAATGTTTTTTACATGCAATTCATATATCCTTTTTTGGTAAAATGCCTATTCAACCTTTTGCCCATTTTGTACTAAATTATTTTATTTTATGTAATTAAAAAAAAGCTCATCTTAAGTATTTTAAGTTTTGTTGTTGTTGTTATTCAGTCACTAAGTCATGTCCAATTCTGCAACCCCATTGCCTATAGCATGCCAGTCTCCCCAGTCCTTCACTATCTCCGGGAGTTTGCTCAAATTCATATCCATCAAGTCAGTGATGCTATCTAACCATCTCATCCTGTGCTGTGCCTTTCTCCTTTTGTCTTCAATCTGGCCTATCATCAGGGACTTTTCCGATGAGTCGGTTCTTCACATCAGGTGGCCCAAGTATTGGAGCTTCAGCTTCAGCATCAGTCTTTCCGATGAATAGTTAGAGTTGATTTCCTTTAGGATCGACTGGTTTGATCTCCTTGCAGTCCAAAGGACTCCCAGGAGTCTTCTCCAGTACTGCAATTCAAAAGAATCAATTCTCTGGCACTCAGCTTTCTTCTATGGTCCAATTCTCAGCATTAAGAAATAACAAATTATTGGAGCTCTATGGAATCAACGTTCATGTTAATTACTATTCAAGAGTTATCTGGAGATTTCAATTGAAACTTGAAAAATTTGAGAACTGTTGTGAATGGCATTGGCCAATGGCTCAACAGTTACTTTTAGTTACAACTCTGCCATTACCTCCTCTTACCTATGAACAGAATAACATTCTTAAAGGAAACTAGAGAAGGGCATGGCGACCCACTCCAGGATTCTTGCCTGGAGAATCCCATGGACAGAGGAGCCTGGCAGGCTACAGTTCATGGAGTTGCACAGAGTCGGATATGACTGAAATAACTAAACACAATAGTTAAAAAAAAAAAAAAAAAGCAAATAAAAGCCAGCCACTAAAAGATAAAACTTGAAGATTTTTAAAAGTTACAAGTGGTATGAGGATACATGTGGGAAATGTAGCTTCTCTAGATATGATTTATAAGAAAGTCAAGAGGCACTCCACATAGCTCTAGAATATGAGGATTCAATAGTGTATGGGGGGGCGGTGAATCTCAAAAAATGAATTACTATGTTTGCTTCACCAATATCAGAGGTTTAAAGAAATTTCTTTTGGCGGAGCTAGCAAAAAATAAAAATAGAAATCAATACTAGATACAAAAATATCGATATATTAAACTTCTTAAGTGATATAAAGATGATTACTTTATCCAAAGAAACTTACATTATTCATTTGATTCATTTAACTAATTTTTTTCCCTTTAGCCAGACAAGGGCATTCTCTTAATAACTATGTGAAAACAAATGATTGTTCAGCTTCAATTGACTCTTACTTAAAAACTTATGAAATTAACATAATGGAAATTTGCCATAAGCCAACACAAACGAAAAGTTTGCAAAATACACAAAAAAGTCATGTCTCCTTTGTTTACTAAAAAACTCATTGCTCATCCAACCATGTAGAGCTGTAAACTATACCTCAGTTAAATAGCATAGTATAGTGAAGGGCAGTACATTTCAACCGTATAAAGTGCATCAGAGCATTACGCACAGCGAGTGTGATGGAAGAGGCTGATTGCCTTTGGGATTGGAACTATTTTGACGCTACCTACATGAGGCAAGAACACTGCTGTTACAGCCACATACTGTGGCTATTGTTAGAAATTCTGACTGTCTGCATTTAGCAACTGAGAATATGAAAACAAACATGGTTCCAACTAAAACAATAGTCAAAGTAACCTTTTCAATTGAATTGTTGCTTGCAATAATGGAATTGTAGTACATACCACGCCGTGTATTTGCAATCATTTCAGCTGTGTTTCTTTCACTGAAGATGCTTTACACATCTTTAATAGAATCTTAAAAAAAAAAAATCAGATTACTTGGCAGTCTTTGCAGTTCCCTGGTGCTTTTATTTATCTTGAAGGCTGTATCTCTAATTGACACAAGAAAGCAGGAAGTAAGAGGGTCTAACTACAAGGACTAGAGGATGAAAGAGGGTCCCAATGGGTCGTGGAAGTGCAGGACTTCAGTGCAGTGTGCCTTTGGACCACTGACTATACCTGACTGGATCATTCTGGACGAATATCAGATTTCACAGTGATAGCCTTATGTTTCCAGGCCAACCTTTCTCAAAGATTTGGGTAGTGAGCTTAACAGCGAACCTGGCTTAGCTTTGCTGGCACTTGCTATTTTGAGAAAATACTCAAAGGTCCTTCCTGTCATAAAACACTGGATAGAGGAAAGCTAGGAAAAGTCCAACTTTAATTTCATGAATTTGTACTTGCAAAAACACATATCTTCACCAAAAATTAAGAAGACTTGAGAATTTGGCTCCAGGCAAAATTCCACTCCTGGGACAGCAGGATTGAATGCAGATTTTTGCTGTAGGCAAAACCTCACTATTATTTCTAGACAATGGGGCTTTCTGTAGTGAAAATGGTGGTGCTCTGCACATAGGATGGCCACCAGCCAGTTCCCAGTTTTCTCCAGTGAATTTGCCAGATTGGCTAAAGGAGAGAATATTTTCACACAGACTGGTAATATGTCTGATGAAACCTGGGGGGAAATTAATCCAGTTAACTTAAAAAAAAAAAAAAAAAGCTGAGGATCTGAAAGCTCAGAAAAAAAAATATATTAAATTACTTCCAAGGGGTAGAGTAGAGGCTCAACTTTTCTTTACAATCTGGAGGAAAATCACCATCCAGTAAGCTCTGCATTTGGTTGATGTCCTCAGGGTGATTTAGCTCAGTGCTTCTCTCACTTTATTGTTCATATTGAATCACCTGAGGGTCTTCGTCTTCTGACTGTCACTCTGGGGGTCTGGAAGTAGGCTGAGAGTATACATTTTAACAAGCTCCATGTGATAACTGGCCTGGCTGGTCTTCCCACCATGCTTTGAGTAAAAAGGATTTAGATGATTATATGATCATTCACCTAAGCATTTGATTCACAAAAACTCAATCCAACAGCCCCTCCACATCCATGGGGGATACATTCTGAGACCCCAAGGTAAGATGCCTGAAATCAGATAGTACCTCACCTTACATATCCTAGGGGTTTTTTTTTTTCTATTTATATATACCTCTGATAAAGTTTAATTAGGTACAGTAAGAGATTAATCATAATAATTAATATAAAATAAAATAATTAAAACAATATACTACAATAAAAGTTATGTGAATGTACCCTCTCTCAAAATATCTTATTGTTCAAATTGAATGCCTTTTCTATTGTAACTAAACCCCACGGATTGTGGCTGTAACTTTTCTTTATTTTGCAGAGTCAAGTAAAATTAACAGGAGCTTCGTAAATAAATATTGGTTAAAACAAATTTAGTCTTAGAAAAGCTAGTTCCATTTAATCTTTAACAAATGTAAAGAATATGAATTCTTCATACTACGTAAAAAATATGGATGCTGTAATCACTTTGATAAGTAGCAGAAATCAATACAACATTGTAATTAACTCTATTTCAATAAGGTAAATATTTAAAAAAGAAAAAAAATGGATTCTGTGAATCTTACATCTAGGGTATTAATTTAATCTTTCAAAGTATGTTCTTTTGCACATCATATCCCTGATTTCAAGTGGCTGTAACTTTGTAGTTTAAGGTCTGCCAGCAAAAGAAGCATAGATTTCCTTTTCCTGCTTCACAATTTCATGGAAAGATTTGTTCTTACTGTAGATCTTAGCAACCTCAGTGTATTCTTTCCTTATTAAGTTACAAAGTCTACAGCTTTTCTTCAGCATATCCGAATTGCCAGCATCACTATTCTTGCTCTTTGGGGCCATTCTTGGGTAAAATAAAGGTTACTAGGACACAAACACTGTGGTAGATGCCTCAACATTCCATCTGATAACTGGGATGGCTACTAAGAGGGTACTTCGTGGGATATAGGAGACAGAGTGATGATTCACGCCATGAGTGGGAGGGGGATGGCGGGAGATTTCATCACACTGCTCAGAAAAGCAAGCAATTTAAAATTTATGAACTGTTTATTTCTGGAATTTTACATTTAATATTTTCAGGCCAAGGATGACCACGGGTAACTGAAACCGTGGGAAGTGAAACCACAGATAAGGGAGGGACTACTGTATACTTAATCAACTAAAGAGAACAATTGACTGAAGAATGATGTTACTGGAAAAGGTGCCTACATACCATGGACCACAACTCAGCAACTAAAAAGCATAATCTATCAAGTTGGATAGATTTCCAGGGAATTATACTCAGTGATAAAAGGAGGGTTCGATCCCTGGGTCGAGAAGATCCCCTGGAGAAGGGCATGGCAACCCATTCCAGTCTTCTTGCCTGGAGAATCCCATGGACGGAGGAGCCTGGTGGGCTACAGTCCACGGTGTCACAAAGAGTCAGACATGACTGAAGAAATAGCACAGCAATGGTTAAGGATGAAGGTGGGTGTAATTATATGCAGATATTGAATTAGAAGCTAAGGGTACACAGATAAACCAGAAGATTGGTATGTGTAATATAATGTCCTCACCTTACAGATGACAAAGGTACAATTCAGACTCTTGTCACTGGTAAACAACAAAATATCTTTGAGGAATACTCAATTTTATTTCTAATTCACTCTTTATTCTACGAATTACTCTCTACATAATGCACATGACTGACTGGGTTCTATTGCAATGCAAAGCTCTTTTCAAACTTCAAATTTTGTGAAATTTATTTAAAACAGATCAAAATATACTCATCTGAAACATAACTCGAGTTTCTAAATCTAGCAAATATTTCAAATTTGTAAAGATATATCCTAACAAATAATTAGGTTTATAGTCTCACATAGAATCCTCCTTATAGAATTAGAGCAGATAACAGTTATCCCACTTGCCAGGTGGTGCAGTGGTGAAGAATCTGCATGCCAATGCAGGAGGCACAGATTTGATCCCTGGGTTGGGAAGACCCCCTGGAGAAAGGAAAGACAACCCATTCCAGTATTCTTGCCCAGGAAATTCCATGGACAGAAGAGCCTGGTGGGCTTCAGTCCATGGTGTCACAAAGGACAGACACAATTGTGCACACATACACAAAAGTTATCCCAGCATCTCTTGCGAGGGCTTTGTGATCCATTTCTCACCTTAAATCCATCTCCAAACTGTCCTAAGGGTGAGTATGGCAGACAGTATTGGTTGCCTACACAGAGATATTTTTCTTCTTCCTCCTAGCTGAATCTCAGTCTACACTGGTAGCAAAATGCCCATCTCAAGCCAGGCAAGGCAATCTGTGCTGGATAGCTTTCATCTACCTATCCAAATCTATCCTCCCTACATCCTCACACTGTTCTCTACCCCACAGATTGACCTTTAGGGGCAATATCAATGGACTCTTTCATCATCTGGCTTGGGGTGGATTCAGTGGATTCAGTGGGTGGATTCAATGTCAGCGAACTGACATTCAGACAAGTGAGATGAGTAAGGCTAGGGTATTTTCCTTTCCAGTCCTCGTGGAGTTGCTGTTGCTATGTGCTGGCTATATCAAATGACCCAAGGATATAACTCCAGTTAGCTGGTATTCTCCACAGGACTCTGTCTTCAGTTTCAATAAATATTTCTTCCATTTTCTCCTTCAGGGCAAGGTGAGAGGTGGAACCCCATCTCCTACTCTTGCCAGCCCCTAGTAAGGCACTGTCCCTTGTGGGTTTCCCTACATCTCATCCATATTTTTGATATATAGGTGTTTTCTGTTTGTATTTCCTGCCGGTTATTCATTTTCTCAGTCTCCCTTTCAGCTAGGAGTGGTTAGGTGGTTCAGTTTTTTCCAATAAACATGAGCACTTCAGCTAAGAAATTTGGGGAATAGCCTTCAATTCAGTTCAGTTGCTCAGTCGTGTCTGACTCTTTGCGACCCCATGAACCTCAGCATGCCAGGCCTCCCTGTCCATCACCAACTCCTGGAGCCTACCCAAACCCATGTCTATTGAGTCAGTGATGCCATCCAACCATCTCATCCTCTGTCATCCCCTTCTCCTCCTGCCCTCAATCTTTCCCAGCATCAGGGTCTTTTCAAATGAGTCAGTTCTTCACATCAGGTGGCCAAAGTATTGGAGTTTCAGCTTCAACATCAGTCTTTCCAATGAACACGCAGGACTGATCTCCTTTAGGATGGACTGGTTGGATCTCCTTGCAGTCCAAGGGACTCTCAAGAGTCTTCTCCAACACCACAGTTCAAAAGCATCAATGGCAGTTCAAAAGCATCTTCTGTGCTCAGCTTCCTTTATAGTCCAACCCTTACTCCCTGATAAAAGACATAGCAGCTTTGGTATAGCAGCTTGTCTCCTTCCTTGATTTCTAATTTAGATGTTTGGAGTAGTACATGACACATGGAGTGACCAATCTGTGATTAGAAATCTCAGGATAAAAGCCAACAAGCAGATGATGGCAAAGTGAAGAAGGATGCCAAAATCTGGGCTTTGATGACATTGTTAATGTGCAGAACTGCCTTATCCTGACTACAACATTAGACTTCTTGATAGGGATGCAATAAATGTCCTTAAAGTTCATATTTCTATTACTTTGATTTTAGTTATCAGCAACCAAATCATTCCTATCTGCCAGAGCAATCTATCTTTATCGCAAATACAGTCTTGCCATTTTCCTGCTGAACGTATTCTAGTGGTTCAGCTACAGCAGAACCTCCAACATAGTATGAATGTCTTGGCTTTATCCTTGTCAGTTTCCCCACGCCGGCATATTTCACCTTCCATGCCACACTGCTCATTCCCATGTTCTGGAGCTCCTCACAGTGTGGCATTCTAGCCTCTATGTCTTTGTGTTGAGAGCTCTCCCAAGGAATATCTTTCCTGTCTTCTTTCTCTGGCTATCTCTTACTCATCTTTCCAGAATACACTGGGTAGATAGGTCAGCATTTTTAATTAGAAAGAATACAAATCTACTCTGGATTATTCAAGAAGTAAGATTGATGGAAGCAATTTGGGGTAGTTCACAGAAAGCTGTGAGATGAGAAGAAGAGAAACTGACAACCAGAAATGGAGGAAAACTCAGGTGAAATATGACTCTGGTGGGCCCTGTTACAGCCTTTCTGAGGAATGGATACCTCAGCTTACAACACAACCAGCGGTGGACAAGGGAACGCAGTGTCGCTGTTGCGGCCCTCTGGGACCGGAATAGGAGAATGAAATGGCAGCCCACTCCAGTGTTCTTTTCTAGAGAATCCCATGGACAGAGGGGCCTGGTGGGCTACTGTCCATAGGGTCACACAGAGTCAGACACAACTGAAGCGACTTAGCATGCATGCAGGCACTGGAGAAGGAAATGGCAACCCACTCCAGTATTCTTGCTGGAGAATCCCATGGACAGAAGAGCCTGGTGGTCTGCTATCTATGGGTTCTCAAAGAGTTGGGCACGACTGAAGTGACTTAGCAGCAGCAGCAGCAGCAGTACCAGAATGAAAATCCTATGGTTCATGCATCTTTGCCTCACCAACTTCCAGTTCCAAACCTAGGGAAGATGCATCTGATTGAATGAGTCTAGGTCAAGTACTGATTCCTGAACCAAGTGAGTATCTAGTTATTATGCTTGCTTTGGAGGGAGGTGTCACATTAAGAACATTCACCCACTAAAAAGGATTGACTGGTTTGATCTCTTTGCTGCCCAAGGGATTCTCAAGAGTCTTCTTCAGCACCCCATTTCAAAAGCATCAGTTTTTCAGCGCTCAGACTTCCTTATGACCTAACTCTCACATCTGTACATGACTACTGGAAAAACCATAGTTTGATTACATGGAATTTTTGGCAAAGTGATGTCTCTGCTTTTTAATACGCTGTCTAGGTTTGTCATAGCTTTTCTTCCAAGGAGCAAGTGTCTTTTAAT
Source organism: Budorcas taxicolor (assembly GCF_023091745.1). Classification (NCBI taxonomy): domain Eukaryota; kingdom Metazoa; phylum Chordata; class Mammalia; order Artiodactyla; family Bovidae; genus Budorcas; species Budorcas taxicolor. The sequence continues at coordinate 61,590,360 of NC_068923.1, read as the reverse complement.
TTCATGGCAGTAGTCACCATTTGCAGTGATTTGGGAGCCCAAGAAAATAAAATCTGCCACTGTTTCCATTTTTCCCCCATCCTGCCATGAAACGGTGGTTGAAGTTTGGAAGTGCCTAATAAATAATACCACTGTTCTCCCACTATCTGGACGCCTCCACAGCTTGGAGTCAATTGAGAGACAGACCCAAAGAAAGTGTGCAAAGAGAGAGTGCAAAAAATCACCTCAAATAGTGACTAAACTGTTAGGGAATGTAGTTTAAGACTGTGACCAATTTGACTTGCAGTTTCCATCTATCATATTTTCTTCTTCATTTGTAGTCAGGTTTCTACTTCCTCAAACCCCAGACACCTCTCCATACAGGCAACATGGCTTCTGATCCAGTTATTCTGGTGACACGCTTCTTACAGATGCTTCCAATTCCCTCTCCGTTGCTCAACTCCAGGGAGACTCATCAGTCCTTATATCCTTTGATCACTGAAAGTTTCACACTGCTGACCACTCCCTCCTTTATGTAACTCCCTTCTAGGTTTTTCTTCATATTCTCTTGGCTGCCTTTTCTCAGCTACTGGTAAATATTTACATTTCTTAGGGATTCATCTTTCACTCCCTTCTATTTTTTTCACTTCCTTTTCCACAAATGCCCCTGAGACATCATATCTAATCCTGAGATTTCAGTCACTATTTCCATGTTACCTTGAATCCCAGCCTTTATTACTGCCTGTTCTGACTGTGTTTTTCAGAGTGATCTTTCTACAAACCAGCTGTGATTATGCTTTAAACTTTTCTTTGGCTCCTGATACAAACATTTATATCCTATTCCTCATGTTTCCTTGGAGAAGGAACTGGCAACCCACTCCAGTATTCTTGCCTGAAGAATCCCATGGACAGAGGAGCCTGGAGGGCTAGAGTCCATGGGGTCGCAAAGAGTCGGACACGACTGAGTGACTAGCGCACACACGTTTCCTTGGGAAATGTAAAGTAGCATAACGTTTTTGGCTAATCCCTTCACCCTCTCTCACATATTAGTAAAAGAGAAGTGATTTAATCTTTCTGCTGAATTTTGACAAAGGAATTGATCTTGAAAGAGTCAGCACCATCTGAATCCTTGTCTGATTTTGTAGGGGGTACGTTCTGAGCTGCTATCCTGTCATTTGATAATGCACTGCCTTAATGGTGAAGAATCTGCCTGCAGTGCAGGAGACCAGGGTTCGATCCTCCTGTCGGGAAGATCCCCTGGAGAAGGGAATGGCAACCCATTCTAGTATCCTTGCCTGGAGAATTCCATGGACAGAGGAGCCTGGCGGGCTACAGTCCATGGGGATGCAGAGAGTCAGACATGACTGTGACTAACACACACACATCTGAGAGTCACAGTTTTGGAGAAAGTTTGATTCAGGAGCATACCACAAATATAAGTCATGTCTGCAGACCAGCTTTTGTCCATAATGTTGGAAATGCTCTCAAAACAGTGTCAGGGTAATAGAACAGACAATCAAAAATGGATCAGCAAGGTAGTCTCTACTTCTGCAGAAGGGTGCCCTATAAGACAAAAGGTCTGGGAGCAAGCGCACCAAGTAGGAGGTCCGCTGGGGTTTTATCCCTTAGACGCAGGTTCCCTCCCCTAGCTCCTTATAGGCTGAGGACCACAGAGTCACAATCTTTCCCAGATGTCCTCTACGATTTTTACTGGCCAATGGTGTCATGAGCAATACTTGCAAGCTCCTGAGTGGAGGACTGTTTTCCCCACCCCTTTAGTTCTCTGTGCATGCCCAGGGTAAAATCCCATGAAATTAGCCTGCTAAACTGTTTTTATAAGGAAGGAGAACCAGGAAGGGGAGAGACCAAAGGACTGGCAACAGAGCTGCCATCTTTAGAAACCTTATTCACAAGGAGATATATATATATATATAATATCCTATTCAGCTAAAACAATGAATGTGGATCATTTCTCTGTTTCTCATATCTTCCCTTTTGATAGAAAAGAGTATGTTTTCCTACAATAAAAAAGGCAACAATTTCATTGCCACTCTCCTGACTTCTGACTCTCTGAGGTTGACTACTTTGAGAGGAAAGCCACATCTCTCTCTACAGAAACTAAAACCAGTGGAGAACATATCGAGCATTCTAATGGCTCGTTAATCAGGCTTCCAAACTGAAAAATTCCTTTATGTTACTTCAATCATTCTCCATGTTTTTATCCTTCAAGGAAGGAACACCAATTCACTTATCTGTAAGGTGAGTTCGGTAGGACAGAGTGGACACAGTTGGCATCCCCCTTTTGGATCTTTGGAATCCACCTACCTGTAGAGCTTGCCGCTCCCCACACAGAAAGATTCTTGTCCTTGTGGAAGTAGACTGCAACTTGGGGTATATGTTTATTTCAGCAGAGTGTTAACAAATTCATTTGGCCACATAAGTAACATGTTATATTGTGTTTCTCAGTAATAAAATGGATATCTGGGTATTCATTTGATTCTTGTATATCTCTCTCAATAGGTTCCAAATTCAGCCAAAAAATGAATGTTACTTATTGGATCCTTTCAAATGCTTGAAGTTTCCCATATATTTACATTCTTAACATGAAGTATGAGACCATCAACTTTCCTCACGCCCCATGATCTATGACATGGGCTAAAATACAGTTCCACACTTATTGAGTACCTATTAACATAACAGCCTGTGTTAGAGTTAGAAGATAAATGAAATGTGACCCATGCCCCTCAGGAGTTCACAGCTGAGCAGTATAAGTTTATATTTCCAAATGCAGATTTGAGGTATAGTTCCATGGTGTAGATTCTTAAAAAAAAAAAAACCAAAACTGTAACAGAGAACTCATCTAAAGCAAGACTCATTTAATTATGATCTCTGGGGGCAAGTCCTGGCGTGAGCTCCAGAGTCTCATGGCTCAGAAGATAGGGGTAAATGAGACAGAGAAAAACGAGAATAAGATCTATTTAGTAGAGCACATTATAATCTAGTTAACATCAGAAATAACGAGATGAAAATGCACAGCAATCTGCAAGTATCAATGAGATATACATGGACATGCATATTCAATAGAGGTTTATAACCTCCCCAGAACCATAGCAAGCTGTGCCCATCTTATAGACAGATAGGATGAATCCATACTGATTGTTTCAGTCATGGCTCAGGTGATACAATAGGCCACAGAAAGATATGTGTCCTCATTTCACAAAGAAAAAGGCATTGGCAAGATTGGAGAAATTATCATATAAAACAAGTAAGTCCTGGTAACTTAACCTAAAACTTCATTCTCTTATTAAAACTTGGCCTCAAATAAAATGTTGATTCTAAGACTTAGAAATCTTTACACCAACGTTGTGTTGTTCAGTCCTGTCTGACTCTTTGTGACCCCCTGGACTGCAACACGCCAGGCTCCACTGTTCTCCACCTTCTCCCAGCTGTCTAACCATCTCATCCTCTGCTGCCATCTTTTCCTTCTGCCATCAACCTTTCCTGGCATCAGGGTCTTTTCCAATGAGTTGGCTCTTCACATCAGGTAACCAAAGCATGGGAACTTCAGCTTCAGCCCTAATCAGCTCCCTTAAAAGCAGTTTGAAATGGTTGGCGTGACATGGCCCAAACCTACCTTCAGGCTTCAAAACAAAAGACATGTTAAAGAAGTTTCATTGGACCCTGGAAAACATGCACAAGGATTGTTGTATTTACTGAGGTAGAGTTAATATTTTTCTAATTCCCTTTGTACCTCATTTTCACAAATTCTAATTTCACTCATGTAAGAAAATAATCAAAACAGGTGATACGATTTTTTTCTATGTTTTAAATTTTAAAAGTCCCATCTGTCACTAATTACACATTTATTTCATTATGCAGCACTATAAAAATAATTACTTGAGGTTTTTTGTCGACAATTTAGAGTTTAAAGTAAATACTAATTATTTTTGTTATAACTGTGTATTAAATTGAATAATTCACTGCTAGACATTTCTGGGGCTTCAAATAATTTTATTTGAACTACATAAGACAGCAATTATTTAATTAGTGACACATCTGCCAATCCTATAAGTCCATCTTATAATATCTGAAGACATTTTCCCTTCTCATTTCTCCTTTCTTAGAAGCAGAGACAGACACTTCATGTGCAGATTTCAGAATTTTATAATGATGTATGTGACCTGCCCAGCCACTGGTCTGCTCAGTCACTCTCTCAAAGCAGCAAAGATTCTAAGCAGTTAATAAATGCTCACAACCGTCGTGGCCTTGAGTTGATAAAAATTTATCTAGAAAACTGCAGTGCTTTCTACTTTAAGTGACTTCTTTTAGAAATTAAAATATCTTCCCCAAACTCCAACCAGAAGTTGCTGTGAGTTCCATTTGGAACGTGTGCTAATAATAATATTTTCTGGAATAATAACAACAGGTTTGGATTTAATTAAACATGTTGCTCACTGAAGCATCTGTTTTAAACATTAATGAATGGCAGCTCCTATGGGATATCCAAATGGAAGTGTTTTCACTCCATCACACTATCCTAAAGTGTGTTTGGAATTTTCAAATCATTAGTTGGTCTTTGTTTTGAGAGGCTTATCCAGGATAAAAAAGCAATCTTTCCTCAAATCATATTGATAGATGGAAGCCATTTAGGGGGAGACAATCAATCATAAAAGCAGTCTCTGAAAAGCTGTTATGCAATCCACAGTATTAAGAGTTGAGTTTTCCTTCCTGTTCACACATAACTCCCATTATCATGCATGAGAGTTAGTCTCTTATCAAGAAAAGGACACATCCCTTCCCAATTAGGCTAAGCTGCTTTGGGCGGAAGCCATTAAAAATAGCAGACATGGAGCTCCAGAGACTACAGCTAACCTTAACAAGAATTGGAAGCCACCTCTGAAATAGCTATTATTAACTTGGAAACGTTATGTGAATAGAGAATTTCTGAATTCATGGCTTGCTCACCACTTAAAGGAAATCATATGAGTAGGAGTTGTTTATACAGTGGTGCTATGCTTATCAGGCTTTATTAAAAATAAGTTGGTAGAGGGCTTCCCTGGTGGTTCAGTAGTTAAGGATCTGACTGCCAAGGTAGGGGACATGAATCCCCGGTTCAGGAGGTTTCCACATGCTGCAGGGCAACTAAGCCCATGCACCACAACTACTGCGCCTGCACTCGAGAGCCCTTGAGCTGCAGCTACTGAGCTCGTGTGCTGCAACTTCTGAAGCCCGTGTGCTCCGGAGACTAGAAGCCACCGCGATAAGAAGCATGCACGTCACAACTAGAGAGTAGGAGCCACTTGACACAACCTGAGAAAGCCTGTGCACAGCAACGAAGACCCAGGACAGAAAAAATATTAATCAATTTAAAAACAGAAGTGGGTAGACTTAAGTTTCAGAAAGACAGTGACTAAGTATTTCTTATCAATCAATCTAGCCTTACCACATAGAGCTGTACTAGGCATAATAGGAACATCAAGATATTTGTTGAATTCATGATTGAATGAGACTAACACATTCTTTTCAATTCAGCAAGCATTTATTGAGACTTTACTTGACACTAGATCCCATGAGGGACAGAAGATGTATTTACCGTATGTGTGTGTGTGTGTGTGTAGATATCTATAACTATATACCTATAAAGTGGAGAAAGAGAGAAATTCTGCTGTTGGAGGGTTCATAATCCCTCAGATGACACTAACATACAACTAATTTATTTGTTATTATACAGTCAATGCCATGATAAAAGAATTTTTAGGGTGCTATGGGAGCATGGATTTGCATGAAATTCTGGGAGTTATGGTATTAATACATGACATCTTAAACAATTTGTTCTGCAACAAAATGGTACATTTTTGTTCAGACAATTTGAATTAACCAGTAATATAAAATGTTCCTAAGTATGATCATCAGAGTCAACATGCTTATTTTGAAAAATATATTTTCAAAGGAATTAATAAAGACTTTATATCATACCAAAATAAAAACCTACTAGGCCTTTTAAAACTCTTTGGGAGCATGACAGGTGGATTCCGTGGACACGGAACAAAGAATTAAGATGCCAGAAGGTATGTATGCCAAACTGGGGAAAGCCATGACGGTATGGATTTCTTTGGTCAGACTTGGGAAACATTTATGATTTATCACATCTTCTCACAGAAAAGACAATGATATTGCATCAAGTTTGATCTCACACCTTCCAAAGCATTGGATGCTTATGAGTTCATCCAATGGCAAGATAACCCATGCTGGATTCTCCACAAAGAGATATTTAGTAGGGTACCATGCACTGAGCTCTGACAGATTCTCACAGGAGGAACTAAGGAGATTGCTTTTAAACCAATCCAGGGACCTCATACAGGGCTTTTCACATGTAGCAGTAAAGACTATAAACTTGTTCATTTCATCTTCACAAGAACTGTAATGCCACAAAAACTGTTGAGGGCTTATTTTATGCCCAGCATCTTAATTGGATTATTTCATTTAACCTTCACAACAATTATGGGGTGAAGCCATCTCTCTTCTGTAAGTGCAGAAACACAGACTTTGAGTAGTTTATTCACTTGCCCTAAGTCTCATAGCCGAGCCAAGATTTGAAAGCAAGGGATTTGATTCTAGAACCATAATTTTAACCTCTAGAAAAAGAGGACTGATTTTACTTGAAGTGTTGAAAACACAAGCACACACACACATACACAAACATACACGCAAGTGCCTATTGAGTAAGCTCCCTCAGTGGCCGCATTTTGTAACTCATAGCACTTCCACATCTGCCAAGATTATTGCACCAGTGGTAGGTGCCTGATCCAAGCGCAGCCAGTATAGTCTGGTCGACATCTACTGAAACTGTCTGGTACCAGAACTCTGATTTGTATGGCCAACAGTAATTAATTAAATCAATGAAGCTCACTGGTAACAGTAATACGGGGGCTAGAGCTATTGGTAGAAGGCAAAAATTGAAAACATATTGAAGAAAGCAGGCAAGAAAGGCCTGTGGCCAACACAATCAATGAGTAAGTAGAGGAGAGGGTGAGGTAGCTGGCTGGCACTGAGATTAGAATTGGAAAGACACAGCGAGAAAAGCAAAAACACAAAAAGGCTGACTCATAGTATTGATAAAACATGAGTAAGGATCCACAAAGTCCTCCTATAGAAAATGCTGTAGATAAGCTGAAACTAGAGCAATGCTGAATCACTACTCAATTCTTATTCAGGAAGAAACTGTTTCACAGTCAAGTCCCAGGGAAACTGGTTTCTTTCTTTGGGGCTGAGCCCTAACACTGTCCTTGGGTTTCCACAATGCTTTGATGTATGGCTTAGTTGGCTGTAGCCTTAGTATTATCTGTATTTATTTTCTGTTGCTACTGTAACAAACTACCACCAATTTAGTGGTTTAAAACAATGCCAATTTATAATCTTACAGTTCTGGAGATCAGAAGCAAAAAAATGAATCTCTGCGGGCTAAAATCTAGGTGTCAGCAAGACTGTGTGCATTTGCTTCCCTGGTGTCTCAGACGGTAAAGAATCTGCCTGCAATGCATGAGGCTTGGGTTTGATCCCTGGGTTGGGAAGATCGCCTGGAGAAGAAAATGGCAACCTACCCCAGTGTTCTTGCCTGGAGAATTTTATGGACAGAGGAGCCTGGCAGGCACAGTCCATGGGGTGGCAAAGAGTCAGACACAACTGAGTGACTAACCCACTGTCCAAGACTGTGCTCCATCTGCAGGCTCTAGGAAAAAATTGTTTCCTTGACTTTTCCAGCTTCTGGTGTGGCTCACATTCCTTGGCTCGTGGCCTCTTCCTATTTCTCCAAAGCCAGCAGGAAAGCATCTTCACATCTCTCTGACCAACACTGACTCGTCTGCTTCTCTCCTTTTACTTGTAAGACCCTTTCTGAGGACAGCGAGCCCATGCAGAAATCCCTGAACAATCTCCCCATCTCCAGGTCAACTAATTAGCAATATTAACTCTATTTAAATCACCTCTAATACCTCTTTATTAAGAAGGCACCTTAATTCTCCTTTGCCATGCAATACCACATGTTCATAATTTCTGCTATTGAAGATGCAGACATCCATAAAGGAAGGGAAATTATTATGCCTACCACACAACTTATATGCTTAGAATAAACTTCATAGTACTTAAGGAAACATGAGTGAATCTCTGATTTCTGTAACCATTAGATGATATTTTGCCAGTTGGAGTAGGCCTTCTGTTGCAGCTAAAAAATGTCTGGATTTATAGGATTTCAATCCCACATAATCAATATTCATATTATTCTCCTGCTTGGTTTGCTTTTTTTTCCTCTTGCCTATTTCCCTCTTACTCTCCTAATCCCCTGTTGTGAAAATTCAACTCTTGCAAAACAGAAATAGAGACACAGACATAGAGAATAAAGCAGGGGGGTGGGGTGCGGTGCATGGGAGATTGGGATCGATATACACACACTATTGATACTACTTATAAAGTAGATAACTAATGATAACCTATTGTATAGCCCAGGGACCCCTACCCAGCGCTCTGTGGTGACCTAAAGGGGAAGGAAATCCAAAAACGATGGGATATATTTATACGTACAGCTGATTCATTTAGCTGTACAGTAAAAACTAACAGAACATTATAAAGCAACTATGTCAATAAAAATTAATTAAAAAAAGAAAATCCAATTCACTCAGGACAAATAATATTATGAAAGGCAGCATGAAATGGCTGATAATGAGATAGGAGATAGAAATAATGTGTCATGGGAGCATAGAAGAACTGTGCATTTGGTATGATCTTCAAAGTTTTCACAAAAGAGGTGATGACATTTAAGCTAGAAGATTCTGATGGGCCAGCCAGATAGAAAAGACCCATAGCAAACAGAAGGAGAATGACAGAAATTATTCTCAAATTTTCTGATTTCTACTCCATTGTTCCCAAGTATTTCCTTATCTATTACAGTTTGGGTATACTAAGTAGTGTCTGTGCATATTTGCTGAATGAACAAAGTGAATAAAAGAATAGAAGAATTAAATAAATGAGTGAATGAATATAATATGATGGAATGCTCAAAGTAGTTGTAAAATATGGATTAAAGCAGGTTCATGCTGATAAAAAGTGAGTGAAAGATCTGGATTTGCAGGTAACATTCTGCCATGAAATAAGCTTTATAAATGTGGGTGTTTTAATTAATCTCTTCTGCTTCATCTTTTATCTATAATTTGAATATCTACTTATTTTAAGTACAAAATTATCTACTACGTGAAAGTGCTTTTAAAGATGCATAAAACATGATGGATAAGATTGGTAAGTGAGTTGGTATATTGTCTGTGTGTTCGTCTCTCAGTTGTGTCTGACTCTTTGCAACTACGTGGACTGTAGCCTGCCAGGTTCCTCTGTCCACGGAATTCTCCAGCAAGAATACTGGAGTGGGTAGCCAGTCCCTTCTCCAGGGGATCTTCCCAACCCAGGGACTGAACCCGGGACTCCTGCATTGCAGGCAGATTCTTTACCGCCTGAGCTACCAGGGAAGCCAGTTAAGTAGGTAAATAGACAGATGATTGTGAGATAGATAGATATTAGAAAGCATCACTTTATTTCTCAACATTAATTTAATGCTATCTACTTTTTAATGTTATTTACCTTGTCCTTTATGACACTAAAGCCATTTCATTTGCATTCCTTAACAGAAATTCATTAAGGAAAGATAAAGTAAATGTGGAAACTAAGAAACATGAGAATAATGTTAGTTATGTTCACGGGAATTGAGACAGATCACCAAAACTAATGAAGTATGTTTACGATCACTGTATATTAATTAATTCATATAATCTTTATGAAAATCCTACGAAGTAACGGTTTTTATTACCATTTATGGATGATCTAGTAAGCGACCAAAATGAATTATGAGTGAAAGACTAACTCCAGAGTTCATGTTCCTAATCACATTTCTACTAAGATATAAAATAATAATTATTATTGCCATTATGATCGTCATTGTCACAAAAATGAGTTAATTAAAACTACATAGTCAGTCACTGTCTACATACTCTCTCATGCTCGGAGCTACCTGCAAGAGTAATACTAGTATTTCACAAACAATTTAGTCAAGGTTTGAAACGTAAAGTTAATTGTTCAAAGTCTCCCAGCCAACAGTTAATACATTCAGGGGCAAATTCAGGCCTATCATTTCACTGGGCCAAGATGCTTTGCTTTGTTCCATGTTGCTTTATTCGTTTCAGCAAATTTGTTTATTAGTTTTAGCAAAGAGCTGAATGTCAGATCTGTTGGCCAGAGCTTTGTCAGTCTGGCTTTATGACTCTGTTCCAGTGAATTTTGAAATGATTATTTTCTGAATCCTTCAGATTTGTACTCAAAACACTTAGAGCTTTATTAATTGATATGCTCAAATTAATTTGTGGTAATTTTAAACCATCGCTGTGAGGATTGATCAAGGATAACCAAGATAATCCTCAAACTTCATGTTCTATTTTTTCACTAATTATAATATAGGACCTGTAACTGGCATTAATCACATTTTCATAAAGAAAAAATATATGTGGAAATTATTTCCACATAAAGTATGGAAATAATAATTGGTGGTAATTCCCTGCTCAGAATTACAATGAAATAAATTTCTTTCCTTTTCCATAAGTTCAGTTCAGTTCAGTCTCTCAGTCGTGTCCGACTCTTGGCAACCCCATGAATCGCAGCACGGTAGGCCTCCCCGACCATCACCAACTCCCAGAGGTCACTCAAACTCATGTCATCATCATCGAACTCAATTCATCATCGAATCAGTGGTGCCATCCAGCCATCTCATCCTCGGTCGTCCCCTTCTCCTCCTGCCCCCAATCCCTCCCAGCGTCAGAGTCTTTTCCAATGAGTCAACTCTTCACATGAGGTGGCCAAAGTATTGGAGTTTGTGACCCCATGGACTGCAGCACGCCAGGCTTCCTTGTCCTTCACTATCTCCCAGAGTTTGCTCAAATTCAAGTCCATCAAGTCAGTGATGCTATCTAACCATTGCAGCCTCTGCCACCCCCTTCTCCTATTGCCTTCAATCTTTCCCAGCATCAGGGTCTTTTCCTGTGAGTCAGTTCTTTGCATCAGGTGGCTAATGTATTGGAGCTTCAGCTTCAAAATCAGTTCTTACAATGAATATTCAGGGTTTATTTCCTTTAGGATTGACTGGTTTGATCTCCTTGCAACCCAAGGGACTCTCAAGAGTCTTCTCCAGCACAACAGTTCAAAAACATCAGTTCTTTGGTGCTCAGCCTTCTTCATGGTCCAACTCTCACAGCCTTACATGACTATTGGAAAAACCATAACTTTGACTAGATGGACCTTTTTCAGCAAAGTAATGTCCCTGCTTTTTAATATGCTGTCTAGGTTCATCATAGGTTTCCTTCCAAGGAGTAAGCATCTTTCAAGTTCATGGCTGCAGTCACCATCTGCCATGATTTTGGAGCCCAAGAAAATAAAATCTCTCACTGCTTCCACTTTTTTCCATCTATTTGCCATGAAGTGATGGGACTGGATGCCAAAATCTTTGTTTTTTGAATGTTGAGTTAGAAGCCAGCTTTTTCACTCTTCTCTTTCACCCTCATCAAGATGCGCCTTAGTTCCTCTTTACATTCTGCTTTTAGAGTGGAATCATTTGCATATCATAATCTCTAAACTAAAATAATATAGGTAAATAACACATTACCTTTCTTGTTATGTGGTATTTGTGATACCTTTATCATAAAGAGGCTGGTTTTTTATTTCAGCCAAATTTGACTTCACTGATAAAGGTGGCAGATATAAAATGCTCAGTATTATATATGACAAATGGTAGATGGCCTGATCACTAAAATCAGTATATGTGAATTCATTTTTGATCTCTCTTTAGTTTTGTTAAGTTATTCTTCATTTTCCTTACTATGAAACTATGCTTTCTTGGTTCTTCTCATATAATTAAATGGTATCACCATCCACCAGAATGTTGAAGCCAGAACCTAGATAGTCTCTGTTTATAAACACTATCACCACTTTCTAGGGAAAATCCATCACAAATCTTGTAATTCTGTCTCTAAAATGTAACTGATTCCACTTACATGTATGTATCACCATTGCCATCACAAAACAAAATAGCAATATTTTAATAAAGCTTTTTTATAAACTAATTAAAACAATAATATAAAAGCTAATAATATAAAAATTGCACAGTGTGCCTAATATATGCTATTTTTCTAAATATTCAGAGATCTGCATACTAAACTCTCACAGTTCCAAGGCAGTACTTCAAAATGCAAACTTCAATATACATATACATATATATATATATATTTATATATCTCAGTGGGTAAAGAATCTCCCTGCAATTCAGGAGACATGGAGATGTGGGTTCAATCCCTGGGTCAGGAAGATCCCCTGGAGGAGGAAAACGGCAACTCACTCCAGTATTCTTGCCTAAAATATCCCATGGAGAGAGGACCCTGCTGGACTACAGTCCAAAGGGTCACAAAGAGTCAGACATGACTGAGTGACTACTCACGCACACACATATGTGCATTATATATGTATATATGTGTACATATACACGTGCGCATATATATGTATGTATATATGTGTGTGTATGTATATATACCTGTGTGTTTATATATATAGTTAAATCCCTTCTAAATATATTAGGCACCAGACATAGAGAATCTTGATTATAATCTGCTCTGTATTTCATCCCAGTTAAATGAAACTGTATAATGTTTAATTTTTTAAGCATTTGACATTAAAGAAAGCCAAAATCTTATACTGAATCATTTTCAGTAGCCATGGTTTTGGTCTTTAAGCATCTATCAAAAGTGCTTTTAATTACTATAATATGGACTGTGTTTATATAAATGTTCTAAATGATTTTCAGATTTTAGACTGAAGAAATCCACAATTTTACAATCAAAAGAAACCAACCCAAATGATGGTTCATCTTTGATCTTAATCCCCAATTCTACAATCATTTTTTTTATAATGGAAGGATCAGCTAAGGTAGTCATAGGCTTTTTACTGCTTTTCCTTGTTCTGTATTCTTACAGATTCTTAACAACTAGGGCTTATTTACAGATACGAAAATCAAATTCAAACACACTTAAACAACTAGAAGATCTTGTGAATATAGATCTTATAAACACAGCACTTTGGAATGTCTGATTTTGGCCTTTCTGGAAGTTATAAGCCTAGAATAGCTAAGTGGTAAAGAAATGAGAAATGTTCTGTAACTAGAACAAAGTGATGATATAACAGATTTTAAGAGAAGCTTTATTATATAGAATTTTTCTTAGTAATGGAAGAGTTATGGTTTCCCATCAAATTCTCCCACAAACTTCAAAGAAGTCTTTGTTGATTTAGTTACAATACATTCTTTATGTGGGATAATCTAGTACAACAAAAGCCTTAAACTAACTAAGTCATTGGAGTGTTTAAATTTCTAGAGGAGACAAAATTATACCCAATTTGGATCCTAAAAGTTGATGGCTGAAACAAGAATGGGCAATCTAAAGGTCTGGCCTAAGTTTGTTTTGATAGAATAAGTTAATTTACAAAGCTGGTGGGAAATGATAGCAGGACAGAGAGTGAGATGAGAAACTGGAGGAAAAGAGTTCTTCTAGACACGACGCAGTGAGAATCGGAAGAAGAGCTGTCTAGAAATGGCATGTACCTTGTTCCTCCTTTCGTTGCCACCAACCTCTTCCCATCTCTTGTTTTGTTCATGTTATCCCCTCTTGACATTGATGTTTCTTTCTTTTAGTCATTAGGATTCTTTTTCTCAGGTCTTATGAGTTTCTGATACTCTTAATTTGGCTTTTCTTTATTCCCTTTGTCACTTCATTTGCTTCCCTCCGTGAAATGTACACATTTTATATTTGTTGAAAAGAAAGTTTTATAATCCCATTTTTGGGGTTAGAAAATTAGATTTGCTGTTTAGTTTTTTTTTCTTGTCCTTCAAAATTAAAATCAAAGGATTCTTGTGTACATTTCTCCCCAGCTTTTGTGTGCATTAGTGTTCCACCATTAAAAATATAGTGTATGATCTAGTGCTGAATATCTGGTTTGCACTGAGGCTATTTTTCACATTAAGAAAATGACCCATTTGTATGGCTGAGTCCCTTTGCTGTTCACTTGAAACTATTACAATGTTGCTTGTTAACTGGCTATACACTAACATAAAATAAAAAGTTTAAAAAAGAAAAGATGACCCTATCTCACCCCCTCCTCCAAATATAAATTTTTAAAAGTCCAGCTGATTCAATAACATTTTTAAATTTTTTCTTGAAGTACAGTTTTTTACAATGCAGAGTTAGTTGCTACTGTTCAGCAAAGTGAATCAGCTCTATATATACATAAATGCCCTTTTTTTTTGAAGCAGTGACTTCAAGTAATAGATAATATGCATGTGTGCATGCCAAGTCACTTCAGGCATAGTGGACTCTTTGCAACCCTATGGGCTGTAGCCTCCCAGGCTTCTCTGTCCATGGGATTCTCCAGGCAAGAATACTGGAGTGGATTACCACACCCTCCCTCAGGGGATCTTCCTGATCCAGGGATCGAATCCATGTCTCTTTTGTCTCCTGCATTGGCATGTGAGTTCTTTACCAATAGTACCATCTGAGAAGCCCAGTAGATAATATATTCTTAGGAAACAGTGTGTGCCTGGAGGTGGGAGTAAAAAATTATATTTTCTCTTTATTTTTGATTATTTGATATGTAGCTGATACCACCCTAATGGCAGAAGTGAGGAGGAACTAAAAAGCCTCTTGATGTGGGTGAAAGAGGAGACTGAAAAAGCTGGCTTAAAACTCAACATTCAGAAAACTAAGATCATGGCATCCAGCCCCATCACTTCATGGCAAACAGATGGGGAAAAAATGGGAACAGTGGTAGATTTTATTATCTTGGCCTCCAAAATCGCTGCAGACAGTGACTGCAGCCACGAAATTAAGACACTTGCTTCTTGGAAGGAAAGCTATGACAAACCTAGACAGCATATTAAAAAGCAGAGACATTACTTTGCTGGCAAAGGTCCAAAAGTCAAATCAATGGTTTTTCTGATAGTCATTTACAGAAGTCAGAGTTGGACCAAAAAGAAGGCTGAGTGCTGTAGAACTGATGCTTTCAAACTGTGGTGCTAGAGAGAAGACTCTTGAGAGTCCCTTGGACAGACAGGAGATCAAACAAGTCAATCCTAAAGGAAATCAACCCTAAATATTCATTGGAAGGACCGATGCTGAAGCCACCTGATGCAAAGAGTTGACTCATTGGAAAAGACCCTGATGCTGGGAAAGATGGAAAGCAGGAGGATTAAGAGGCAACAGAGAATGAGAAGGTTGGACAGCATCGATGAATCAATGGACATGAGTTTGAGCAAACTCCAGGAGATAGTGAAGGACAAGAAAGCCTGGTGTGCTGTAGTCTATGGGTTTGCAAAGAGTCGGACATGACTCAGCAGCTGAACAGCAGCATGGTATTTGTTGTTCATTTTTTAAAAGGAACTCCACAGTAATATATTTGTGAATGACTGAATAAATACATAGATGAAAGCAAAAGATTCTAGTATAAATGTGATAAACTTATATCCCTTTGCAGAGAACAAGAAATAAAATAGACATAGTGACACAATATGATTTTTTCTACAGAAAGAATAAGAGGTGTTATTATCAAGTATGGTAGGTTGTAAAATTTCTCAATATTTGTAGTCTCTCTGAGCATAAAGAATCTCATAAGTCTTTTTTTCTTATGGATTCCATGTAAAACTGGAATGTAAATGGGAAAAAAAAAGATAATTCTATAATATGCATAATCCTTGTGTATATTTTGTGTATATATGTGCATATTTTAATTGCATACATACATATATCTATCTACCTACCTAAAATGTTAACCAGGGCCATTAAAGAATCAGCATTGTCACCAGTGGTATTCAATTTGGTTGGCATGAGGGAAAAAGGGTTTTGCAGTTACAAAAACTTATGTAGGGAAATTTTCCAGAGATTAGGAGATACTTTCTGAGGAACATGCCAGAATGCTGGTAAGAATAGAGAGGGGGAGAGTAAGAAAAGGGGTACATGTAAATTCAGAAAATTCCTTGAGTGATTCTTATAACTTCTGATTGATATTACTGGTATATAGTCTTATGAGGAGTCACTAATAAATCCAATAGTCAATCAAATAGCTCAAGATCTCTCAAAAACCATACAAAGTTGAAGGAGATTTGATGAGACTCTGATTATATCATCTTAAACATTTAAGGATGTCTCACACTCCCAGTTTATGGGTGTCACCTAAATCTCAGTAAAGCAAATACAGTGCATGATTTATATGAACATACCTTTATTAAATGATTTTTAAATTCAGGAGAATCACTTAGGCTAAGCCCTAGGGAAGAGTCCCACCATTTAATAAGATTTGTGGGTTTTAGCTTCCTGATTCAAATCACAGATCCAATTAGCTGGAAGTGATAGTCACCTTTGCCATCATTTACTTGTCAGCATTGTAAGGCAAGTCCTAGCAATTAAATGTTGTACAAAGTTTTTAGGTATCTAGGGCTGGTAGCCCATTAATGCAACAAACATCTATAACAACAGATTAGTCCAACCACAGTGGAAATCACAATGAAAGTGAGCAAGGGTGGTGATGTGAGAAGTGTGACAGAAACACTCAAAAATTGTGAAAATAGAGACAAGAGGATTTGCTGATGTTCAGATGTGGCATGTGAAAGGAGTTAAGGATGACTCCAAAGAAACTGAGAAGATGAACAAGCAGACTTTAGTAATTTATTGAGGTTAGGGCTGTGTTAGACCCACTTGTTTTAAAATGTTTATTAAAGTTAGAGATGGAAGGCAGACAGTTGGATACAAATATCTGGAGGGAAGGGGAGAGGTCTGAACTGGATATATTTATTTGTAAGTCATTACATACAGGATTTAAAATCATGCAACTGGATAATGGGGGTCCCATTCTGTTATGTCAGGAAAAATCTACAATTCAATCTTTCTTCTGATAACAACTAAAAACTCTGTTAAAAAATACTACAAACAATCACCTGAGGACAATGAAAAGTGCATAAAAGCAGACAGGCTATGAAAAGACCTCAAAAGCTGGAGAAGCAAATATATGGAAATTAACAAAAATAGCGCCTAAGGGATCTGTGTGACAATATTCATCAAAGATGTGTGATAAAATGTCATAGAGAAAGGAGAAAGATGTGAAGGAAGAAAAATTATTTGAAAAATAATGGTGGAAAACTCCCTAAGTCTAGTGAAACACAAAATTTACAGATTTGAAAAGTTCAGTAAACCTCAAACAATAGAAATTCAAAGAAAACTATGCTGGGATATATCCTAATCAAACTGTTAAAAATCAAAAGTCAAGAAATAAATGAGGAATATTAGGAACTATTTTCAAACTAGTTAAAGGGAAGTTAGAAAAAAATTATAGCTAATGGTAAAAAATTAAATATTTTCCTCCCTAATATCAAGAATGAAGCATGTATGCTCACTTTATTACTGTGTTCAACACTGTACTTGCAGTCTTAAACATTATAAGAAAATAAGAAAGGAAAATTCAAATCATAAAGATCAGAAATTAAGCAATAAAATTTTATCTGCAGGTAATGTAATTTTTAAAATAGAAAATCCAAAGAATCTTCAAAACAAAAACCAGACTGGTAAGTGAAAATAGAAAGTTCACAATATACAAGATTACATGCAAAAATAAATTACATTTTTACATATTAGCAATGGACAGTTAGAAAGTATAATTATAAAAATAATATAATTTATAGTTATGCCAAAAAAAAAACCCTTATGCTATATATTAAGGAATAAGTCTAATAAAAGACATCTATGATCTCTATTTTGAAAAAAATTGCTGCAAAAAATTGAAATTAATGATGGCTTAAATAAATGGAAATAAACTGTTCATAAACTGGAAGATTCAAAATGGTAAAGAGGGTAATTCTCTCAAAATTTGTATTAACATAATACCAGTCAGAACCATAGCATGTTTTTTGAGGGGATAAAACAATGACAAAATAATCTAGAATATATATGAAAATTCAAAGCCCTCTGAGAAAAGAAAGTTTAGGAAAAAAGAACCCTACCTGATTTCAAGGCTTATCTTAAGCTATCATAATTAGGACAGTTTTATAATGGCCAAGAGATAGACATAAATATAATAGAATGAAATAAAATCAAGAAAAACACTTACACTTACATCTGTTGAGTTTTATTAGAGTTGCAACTCAGTTGGGGGAAAAAAAGACTTTTCTACAAATCTTGCTGGATCACCTGGCTAACCATATGGGGGAGAAAAGAGATCACTGACCCTTATCTCACATCATATACAAAAATTTACCCCAAATGGACATTAGGCCTAAAGGAAAGTCTGAGAAGATGAAACAAATAAGAGAAAACATAGGATATAATCTTTGTAATCTTAACATAGTAAGAAATTTTTTAGATAGAAATGAAAAATAGTAATCAAAAAGGTAAATTGATAACCTGGACTTCCTTAAAATGAAGTTTTATCCTTTGAAAAATATCACTAAGAAAATTAAAATATAAGCCACTAAATAGAGGAAAAATTTTGATATCACTTATATCAGAAAAAAAGATTTGTTTCACAGGTACACAGAGACTTTTACTCCAAAAAGAAGTAAACGAAACCAAACAAAACACCAAACAAAAAATGCAAATGGTAAAAGATTTTAACAGAGATTCACATAAGTAAATGGAAAATAAGCAAATGAAAAGAGGTCCCATCCCATTAGTCATCAGGGAAATCCAAATTAAAATCACAATTAGAAATCATCACAACCTATTAGAATAGCTACTTTTTTCTTTTTTTAATGATCATGTAAAACAAGCATCTGTAATCTCTTTGATTTTTTTAACACGAAGATTCCAGATATGTCTTCACTGGCCATATGGCCTTTGTCAAAACTGTTCAACTCTGCAGTCATAGCATGAAAGCAACCATAGATGATAAGAAAATGAGTGGGCATAGCTCCATTACTTACAAAAACAAATGGCAAGCCAGACTGAGATCTCAGGGCACAGTCTGCCTTCATATAAGGTCTTGGCATGGACACTGGAATTCTTACACTGCTGAAAGGAATAATGAATGGTTCTATCACTTTAGAAAATATTTGGTCAGTTTCTTAAAAAGTTAAGCATATATCCAACATATAACCCAATCACTCCATATAACCCAACTTCTAGGAATTTATCTGAGAGAAATTAAAACATATACTCAGACAAAAACTTGTACACAAATGTTTGTAGCCATTTTATTTGTAACAGCCCTAAACTAGAAACAACTCAAAGGTCCAACAACCGTTAAGTGGATAAGTTGTGACATACTCATGCAATAGTACAGGTATAAATTATTACTCGGCAATAAATGGCAACAAGCTTTGATACATAAAACAATATCCATGAATCTCAAAATTATAACTGAATGAAAGAAGCCAGGCACCTCAAACAGGACTTATTGTTTATTTCCCTTTGTATATAAAACTCTAGAAAATGCAAACTAATCTCTGGTGACAGAAATTACATCAATGCCTGTGAACTGGAGTGGGAAAATACAAAGATTATAAGAGAAATAGGGAATTTTTGAGGAGGAATGGAAATGTTTGTTTTCTTACATTGTGGTAGCGACTGTTTCACGGGTGTACACGTATGTCAAAACTGACCAAATTGTACAGTTTAAATACCTGCAGTTTGTTATCTTTTAACTAAATTTCAAAAAAGTTTAAGATAAAAAACAAACAAACAAACAACTGAATACAATCACCAAGGGAGTGAGTATCGGTTAAGAGAAGCAAAAATCCAGGACGGGATCCAGGCAAATTCCAACATCTAGAGATGGGAAGATGAGGAACAACAAACAAATGGACTGAAAAGAAATAGCCAGTAAGGTAAGCGGAAATCTGGGAATGGGTGACGGGTTTGTAACTCAAGGGTAGCAAGTGTACCAAAGCAACAAAAAGTGTGATAAGTGTGATCAACTGAATTAAATCCTGACGCCAAGTCAAGTAAGGTAAGACTGAAAACTGCCATAGGATTTACCAACACAGAAATTGATGGCAGACAATGCAAAAAAATAATAATTCATATAAGACAGTGGAGAAATTCTGTGATAAAGGAGAGCAGAGAAAAAGGATGAAAACTGAGGGATGTGGGTGTCAAGAGAAGTTTAGTTACTTCATTTATTATTTCTCCAAATAGGAGAAACCATAGCATATTTGCATGCTGATAAGAATGAGGGAGGGTGGATAGATACTGAGGTGGTATCCATGAGTCGATGATAAAGGATGAATCTTACATACACAGGGAAGAGACGACAGCAACCAGAAGCTAGTTCAGTTCAGTTCAGTCACTCAGTCGTGTCCAACTCTTCACAACCCCATGAACTGCAGCACGCCAGGCCTCCCTGTCTATCAGGAACTCCTGGAGTTCACTCAGACTCACGTCCATCAAGTCAGTGATGCCATCCAGCCATCTCATCCTCTGTCATCCCCTTCTCCTCCTGCCCCCAATCCCTCCCAGCATCAGAGTCTTTTCCAATGAGTCAACTCTTCCCATGAGGTAGCCAAAGTATCGGAGTTTCAGCTTCAGCATCAGTCCTTCCAAAGAACACCCAGGACTCATCTCCTTTAGAATGGACTGGTTGGATCTCCTTGCAGCCCAAGGGACTCTCAAGAGTCTTCTCCAACACCACAGTTCAAAAGCATCAGCTCTTCGGTGCTCAGCTTTCTTCACAGTCCAACTCTCACATCCATACATGACCACTGGAAAAACCATAGCCTTGACTAGACGGACCTTTGTTGGCAAAGTAATGTCTCTGCTTTTCAATATGCTATCTAGGTTGGTCATAACTTTCCTTCCAAAAGTAAGCATCTTTTATTTTCATGGCTGCACTCACCATCTGCAGTGATTTTGGAGCCCAGAAGAATAAAGTCTGTCACTGTTTCCACTGTTTCCCCATCTATTTCCCATGAAGTGATGGGACCAGATGCCATGTCTTCGTTTTCTGAATGTTGAGCTTTAAGCCAACTTTTTCACTCTCCTCTTTTACTTTCATCAAGAGGCTTTTTAGTTCTTCTTCACTTTCTGCCATAAGGGTGGTATCATCTGAATATCTGAGGTTATTGATATTTCTCCCGTCAATCTTGATTCCAGCTTGTGCTTCTTCCAGGCCAGCGTCTCTCATGATGTACTCTGCATAGAAGTTAAATAAGCAGGGTGACAATATACAGCCTTGATGTACTCCTTTTCCTATTGGGAATCGGTCTGTTGTTCCATGTCCAGTTCTAACTGTTGCTTCCTGGCCTGCATACAGGTTTCTCAAGAGGCAGGTTAGGTGGTCTGGTATTCCCATCTCTTTCAGAATTTTCCACAGTTTCTTGTGATCCACACAGTCAAAGGCTTTGGCATAGTCAATAAAGCAGAAATAGATGTTTCTGTAACTCTCTTGCTTTTTCCATGATCCAGAGGGTGTTGGCAATTTGATCTCTGGTTCCTCTGCCTTTTCTAAAACCAGCCTGAACATCAGGAAGTTCACGGTTCACGTATTGCTGAAGCCTGGCTTGGAGAATTTTGAGCATTACTTTACTAGCATGTGAAATGAGTGCAATTGTGCAGTAGTTTGAGCATTCTTTGGCATTGGCTTTCTTTGGAATTGGAATGAAAACTGACTTTTTCCAGTCCTGTGGCCACTGCTGAGTCTTCCAAATTTGCTGGCATATTGAGTGCAGCACTTTCACAGCATCATCTTTCAGGATTTGAAACAGCTCAACTGGAATTCCATCACCTCCACTAGCTTTTCTCATATTGTAAAATATTAATGCTTAAAAGTTTCCTCTAGCAATACCCTGAGTTTCTTTTTTAATTAATTTGGATTGTGGACGAGGTATTGTTTACATGTTTTTGTGTTTGTGGTTTTAGTATGCAGGAGATTCTAGGGTGCATTGCCGATTGAGAACCACCATAACATAGAAATCCTGTTATGATTGCTTCAGTGCTTTTCAATGAATTAGGAAGTAATGTCGTCTGCTAAGAGGAAGTATTGTGGTTTCAGGTGATACACGAAAGACACAAATCCTATTTCAACCAGGCAACTAAGTGACATGAGGTCCCTGATGTAATGAGAGAACGATTAAGGCAGAATTGCATTGGAATAAGGCTTCAGAAAAGCAATGAGGGGGAAGGGAAGAGAAAGATCAAGGCAGCCTGCAGAAGAGAAACACAGCAAGGAGCAGAAACAGAGGGGATGGGCGACAGCGCGTGGTCTGAAGTTTCTGCCGGGGCTTGGCAGAAACGTGGTGTAGTGGAAGGAGTCAGAAAAACTAGATTACTCTCATGGCTACATCACTCAGCACTTTTTGCTGGAGTTAAATTTCTTATATGGAGAATAAGGATTGTAGTTAAACTCCATAATATCTAATAAAACAGCCTCCACAAAAGGCTAGGTTGGAGACAACTGGCTTTTTCTTTTTAGGAAGTGACCCATTGAAGTGATTTGAATAGAAATCTGACCTGTCAAAATGATATTTACAGAGGATTCATCTGGAGGTGGCATGAAGGAAAAGATTGCAGTAAGGAAATTATTGTTTATCTAGAAATGAGGCAATGAGTCTGCAGCAAAGTGGTGGCAGTGGGAATGGAAAGGAAATGATGGATGTAAGATAAATTTTAGAGTAAAATTCAACTAATTAGATGACTAACTGGACAGAGAGAGTAAGGAGTCAAGAATGACTCAGTCTCACTCTTAGTTGATGGGGCAAATGGTGACAGAGTGCATGAGAATTAGGGATTGGGACAGAAGGAGCTGAATTTAGGCAGAAAAATGATGGATTTGTTTTTTGACATATTTGTGGTTATGTTAGCTACGGATGTGCCAATGAAACGCCCACCAGGCAGACGGATATTTGGAGCTGAGCTCTCAGCTCAGAAGAAGACATGACTAGAAGATGGAAACTGATGATTAGCCACCAAATATTTGATTGTTATAGAAATGAGAATAAAATCTCCCAAGAGGGCACACTGAGAAAAGCAAAGAGTTGAGAGGGAACTGCTGTTCCTGACATGAACCCTTTAGCTGGTCGAATGTGAACTGGAGAGAGGGGTTCCAGGGGAGAGGCTGGAGTGGAAACAGGCTGCCCAGGACTTCAGGAAGTGGTTATTTAGAAACCTGATTGGAAATATTTTGCTATTTTAACAATTTGTTTAGCTGTATCTGTCTGCGAAGGCTGAATGTCAATGTCAAGTATGAAACAAGGTCAAATATTAATTTATTTATACCAAGTAAAGGAAAATGCAGGTCATTTTCTCTGCAATTTCTACAAGTGAGGGTCAAGGCAGCAGCACTGAAAGCAACAGTTAAGTATTTATCAGGTAGGACTGGGGTGCGGTAAGGATCAAGTATTTGCATTTCCAACAAGCATCTCAGCTGATGCCAAAGCCTAGCAACATGTTAGCAGCAACTGGAAAAGTTACCTGGGTGCTGCTTTTACCTGTGAGAGCAAAGCAGGATAAAGATCCAACTTCCAATGCAATCAAACAACATCTGAATTCAGGTCGACCAATTAAGGTGTATTCACTTACACACTCCAAGCCCCACTAAGGGCTCCTCGACTAGGACAATAAAAAGCATGCATTTCACATATCAAAATATCTGATTGGTGGGAACTGGGGAGCCCATTTTTGTATGATAAACATTGTATCACTGCAAACACATGCCAGTGAAACACAGTGGATCAGGCTGCCTTTGTTTCCAGGTTAATCTTTTCCCTGGCCGAATCCCTTCAGTATCCCGCAGGCCATTTTTGTGAAGGAAAGGAGAGCATTTTGGAGACTACAGCCATATTTATACATGGTCTAATTAAAACATGAATGGAATACAGGTCCTAAGAAAGATAGGAAAAATCCTCTTCATATCGAAAGTGTGCAGATGTTCTGTAGCTTTATGTAGTCTGAGTCAATTTCAGTGGAAATAAAAACACTGAGAGCGTCATAGAAATAACATTTGCTAAGGGAAAGTTGAGCTGGCAGGACTGATCTAATTCTGATAAAAAAAAAATCTCGGTTTGAATTTACAGGCTAAGATGGTTATAAACCACCCTGTGATCTGCCACCTTCTGCTTTAGTGGTAGTTTTCTAACAGAGAAGATCCAACTCTGTGACTGAATAAATAGTCTGAATCACTTAGTAGAGCTGGCAAAACACATCTGCAGTGGAATACATGGGCTGTTTCTGCCTCGTATGCTCACACATGTGACCTGAGAACTGAACAAGAGTATACCCTTCAATATGCCTAGAAACACCAAGAAAGTCTCTTAGAATCACTCATTATGACCTAAAAAAGAGGCCACGCTTCTAAAGAATTTGGATTTTCAGACCACTTTTCCTATGGTGCCAATAGCTTATTGGCACCAACTTAATTAAGCAAAATTACCAACCTTGGTGTTAACCTTAGCCCTTCCTCCAGTCTGCTTAGATAAGAGTGTGCTATACGAAACTAGAGACATAAACCTTCCTCACAACACACAACCCATGGCCTAATCATTGGATATTTGTTACAAAAGCTGAGGGTATGGAAAATCTCTCCCCAACCCCACACACAAACATTACAAAATCTTGCTCCATTTGACAGATTATAAAAATCAGTTTTATTCATTCTGGCAAAAATAAAAATAAAGAAAATGTCCTATAAGATAGCAGGTTTCAACAGACTTGGACAACTATCCTGGAATCTTGGAATTAGGCTAAAATGAGGTTGGAGCCCTGGGACTGTGTCATAGGTGAAGAGAGTGTTACATTAATATTCTCATAGAACTCGTAGCACAGAAAAGAATCTTACACTCCCTTGTACCCTCTGGTAGAATGCAGGTTTCTATAGGAGACAGGAATTCTTTGAAAGACATTTTTGTACTGGTACTACGTCAATATGACAGAGTCTTTCAGGGAAAAGGAAATTAAAACAATTCCTGTAAAAACCTTCCAGATAACTTACATCTATAAAGGACAGGATGCATTCAATCAGATGAGAAACTATCCTTGAAATGGAAAAGTCCTGTTTGTATATATCCAGCAAGGTAGGAAACTCTCCCAGGAACAGCAAATATTTATTATGTGGACCACCACTACCACACAACAGATATATCATCAATTGATTGAAAGTTATAGTGTTAGTCACTCAGTTGTGTTTAACTCTTTGTGACCCCATGGACTGTAGGCTGCCAGGCTTCTCTGTCCATGGAATTCTCCAGCAAGAAGAGGTTGCCATGCCCTCCTCCAGGAGATCTTCCTGACCCAGGTATTGAACCTGTGTCTCTCACATCTCCTGTACTGGCAGGCAGACTCCTTACTGTCTGAGCCAAGAGGGGAGCCCCATCAGTTGATTATGGGACTCTTTCCACTGAGCTTGGATGAGCCACGAGATTCTTCTCAGCAGAGCATCTGAGTAAGTCACTATTAATGGTAAACAAAAAGAAACTTATGTTGTATCTCCAATCTAGCATATTTGGTAAACAACTTTTAGGAAAGATACTTTCCTAGCTTCTTCTCAAAATTCTTTTCCATAAGGATTTGGCTAAAACAAAATAATTCTTTTATGTAGTTCATTTATTCATTCAAATCGCATTTACTGAGCACCTTCCTATGTGTCAGTTTTGAGGACTTTGTAGCAAAACAGACAAAAATGTCTTACTCTGTGGGAACTTACATTCTAATGCTCATGAAATTGGGAAAGTGAAGCCAATTGATATTTAAGATTATATTGGCAATTTCTAATTTATTGATGTGGCCACCCATTACCAAAACCACCCAACTACCAAGCCAGAGCATGCATGAACAGTTTTTGTCTTGTGTTTAAACACAACCGACAACAATGTAAATCTGACACATGGTTAGTATACTCTCAGTATTCAGTTAAATTCAGTTCAGTTCAGTCGCTCAGTCGTGTCCGACTCTTTGTGACCCCATGAATCGCAGCACGCCAGGCCTCCCTGTCCATCACCAACTCCCAGAGTTCACTCAGACTCATGTCCATCGAGTCCGTGATGCCATCCAGCCATCTCATCCTCTGTCGTCCCCTTCTCCTCCTTCCCCCAATCCTTCCCAGAATCAGAGTCTTTTCCAATGAGTCAATTCTTCACATGAGGTGGCCAAAGTATTGGAGTTTCAGCTTTAGCATCATTCTTTCCAAAGAAATCCCAGGGTTGATCTCCTTCAGAATGGACTGGTTGGATCTCCTTGCAGTCCAAGGGACTCTGAAGAGTCTTCTCCAACACCACAGTTCAAAAGCATCAATTCGTCGGCGCTCAGCCTTCTTCACAGTCCAACTCTCACATCCATACATGACTACTGGAAAAACCATAGCCTTGACTAGACGGACCTTAGTCGGCAAAGTAATGTCTCTGCTTTTCAATATGCTACCTAGGTTGGTCTTAAGTTTTCTTCCAAGGAGTAAGCGTCTTTTAATTTCATGGCTGCAGTCACCATCTGCAGTGATTTTGGAGCACAAAAATATAAAGTCTGACACTGTTTCCACTGTTTCTCCATCTATTTCCCATGGAGGGATGAGACCGGATGTTATGATCTTCATTTTCTGAATGTTGAGCTTTAAGCCAACTTTTTCACTCTCCTCTTTTACTTTCATCAAGAGGCTTTTAGTTCCTCTTCACTTTCTGCCATAAGGGTGGTGTCATCTGCATATCTGAGGTTATTGATATTTCTCCCGGCAATCTTGATTCCAGCTTGTGCTTCTTCCAGCCCAGCGTTTCTCATGATATAAGTTAAATACTCTGCATAGAAGTTAAATAAGCAGGGTGACAATATACAGCCTTGACGGACTCCTTTTCCTATTTGGAACCAGTCTGTTGTTCCATGTCCAGTTCTAACTGTTGCTTCCTGCCCTGCATACAGATTTCTCAAGAGGCAGGTTAGGTGGTCTGGTATTCCCATCTCTTTCAGAATTTTCCACAGTTTATTGTGATCCACACAGTCAAAGGCTTTGGCATAGTCAATAAAGCAGAAATAGATGTTTTTGTGGAACTCTCTTGCTTTTTCCATGATCCAGAGGATGTTGGCAATTTGATCTCTGGTTCCTCTGCCTTTTCTAAAACCAGCTTGAACATCAGGGAGTTCACGGTTCACGTATTGCTGAAGCCTAGCTTGGAGAATTTTGAGCATTACTTTGCTAGCATAACAAAGGATAAGTAACTAGCAGTTCAAGAATTTGACTATGATCAGTATTTACTATATTTACTATGAAAAAAAGTGAAAGTACTAGTCACTCAGTTGTATCTGACTCTTTGCAATCCCATGGACTGTAGCCCACCAGGCTCCTCTGTGCATGGAATTCTCCAGGCAAGAATACTGGAGTGGGTTGCTATTTCCTTCTCCAATATTTACAATATTTATAGCAAATCCAAGCCCTCTTGTGATCAGTTTGTTGGGAGACTGGGGGACTTGGTAAGGAAGGAGGAGCACAGATTGAGGTCAGAATAAGTTATAAATAGGATTATTTCAACAATCTAGCACATGAAATTTATAACCAGGAAATGAATTTAGGAAATGATGATTATCTGTATCTTCTAACATAATAGTTTTAAAAATCACTATCGGGTTGTAATATGATTTATGTTTCAACTAGTTTCCTTCAGTCTCTCTGACTGTATAATATATTGGTACCTCAGTAAGCTGACACTTCCTTGCAGAAATGCCAGCCAACCAAAGCTTCTCTCCATGTAATTGTGCAGCTAATCACAGGAAGCTGAAAGGAATGGTCCTAATATATAGGACAGTGTACCAGCTAAACAGATTCCAACCATGTATTGGTACTGAATATTTAAATTTTTGCATAGCAAGGTTGCCCATGGTCTGGCTTTCATCTTTCTCATAAATCTCATTGTCCTTTTAACGTAAGAAATACTTGACAGCTTTATCAAAAAAGGCTGGCAGTCCCAAGTCAAGAATTTAAAATTTTAATGCAGTTCCAAATTCTTTAAAGAGGAGAAAGGTTTAAATTTTTCTCCAGCTTAAAAATATTTTCAGACAGAGAAAATGCTTCTGATCAATTCGTAGTCAGAATTGTTCCTTTGAAGCCCTGAAAGTGTATGCAAAATAAATTCCATATAAAGAGAACAGGTTTCCTTTAGAAAATTAACCATCTTGTGAAGTAAATGCTTTGAGTTTGGCTAACCTGAAGACATTTCCTTTTGTTAAAGTAATTTAAGTCTGGATATTTTTCTCGTGGAATTAAAAAAAAAATCTCTTTCTAAATTTTCTTTATGACTAAGTTGTTGTCTAAGATGGGATATTTGTGTATTCCAGGGAAACCACATCCTTACAGAGTAAAAATATTTTTATTTTCTACCAAAATCATGCTACTTTGTTGAAACTGTGTTAATGTTCTATTAAAAATGCATTATGGATGATGTATTTTCTTTTAGATTTAAACATATCTTGAAGATTGAATGCAACAAGTTGCATGTTCAGCCAATATAAAAAAGACTCATAGTTTTAAAATATATATTACTTGTTTGAATGTAAACATGAAAATCTGAAAATTATAGAGTAATAAAAAGCTGTGCAATCTAATGTAAGTAGGTTGCCATCACAAAACTTCACAATCTGGATGGGAATTTAAATTGCTAATAAGTTATTTTTATTATTCTCAATACCTACTTAACAGATTCTATATCCAGTATTTCTATAGAATCTTGTGGCTACTTTAGGAAGGCTATGGTGTAAGTTTCCTGGGGAGAAATCTAAAGAAAAGAGGGGGAGATGTAGAGACAGTGAGATGGAAACACGGCCACAAGGTGAAACCTGGCAAATCTTCACCGGCCTCTCGAAAGCCAATGTTCCAGGTACAGAGGAAGGAAAGAGACTCTGGCTTCTTCACTTGAACTCCTTGATGGCACAGATCCCCTTTTCATCTTCATGAACTCCTACGTGCACCCCACCGACCTAGTCTCATGCTGGGCTGACTAAGCTTTTGACAAATAACAGCTATTTTTATGGCATGATATCCTCATATTTATGGAATAAAAAAAAAAAAAATAGAAGGTTAAAGTATCAGCCATTTATCTCTGTCACCTCATCTCACCCCCTTTCCTTTCTCTCTGCACAGCCCTTGGTCAGACAACATCTCACTGTGGCCTGCACACCAGGAACCCAAGGAGCTGCAATCAGTGCCTACAGTCAGGTAACCTCTGAGATGAGAAGGCAGAGCAGAGGTCTAAGGTAGCCCTGGGGGCCATGAGCACCACCTGAATCCCACTGGAGGTCAAGGCAGCCACTATATGGGCTTTATAATCACTGCTGCTGCTACTGCTGCTGCTAAGTCACTTCAGTCGTGTCTGACTCTGTGTGACCCCAGAGAAGGCAGCCCACCAGGCTCCCCCATCCCTGGGATTCTCCAGGCAAGAACACTGGAGTGGAATGCCATTTCCTTCTCCAATGCATGAAAGTGAAAAGTGAAAGTGAAGTCGCTCAGTCGTGTCCGACTCCTAGCAACCCCCTGCAGCCTACCAGGCTCCTCCATCCATGGGATTTTCCAGGCAAGAGTACTGGAGTGGGTTGCCATTGCCTTCTCTGTTATAATCACTAATACCAACAAATCTCACTTTTGTTTTAAATACTACCCTCAGTTGGGTCCCTTTCCTTTGCCACAGAAAAAGTCCTAACACAACTATAATTGCTGATTTTGATTTTTGTTCTTTTCTTGTTTGTTTTTCAAACAGCCAGAATTTTTGATACAATACCTCTTCTGGAGTATTTACCCAATAAGAGTTATCTATTGATAAACAGATCACTTGCCCAGTCCCCATCTCTTCAAGAAAGATAAGCTTTATCTAAATTATTTCATTTGATTGCTGACTGTCATTTATAACTTAATTTCTACTTCTGTCTCAGGTATTTCTTTGGAGAAGTTGTATGGATTCATTACATATTCTAATGTATTATCTATAGATTACAAGATAAAGTCAAGGATGTAGCTGCTGACACTTTTTAAGTTGACCTGTCTTTATACTTAGAAATCTCTCTTAATAGTAAGCTTCCCTGGTGGCTCAGAAGGTAACGATTCTGCCTGCAATGCAGGGGACCTATATTCAATCCCTGGGTTGGGAAGATCCCATGCAGAACTAAATGGCAACCCACTCCAGCTATTCGTGTCTGGAGAACCGCATGGATAGAGGAGCCTGGCAGGCTATAGTCCATGGGGTTGCAAAGAGTCGAACACAACTGAGGGACTATCATTCACTCATTCAGTTCAGTTCACTTCAGTCACTCAGTCGTGTAAGACTCTTTGAGACCTCATGGACTGCAGCACACCAGGCCTCCCTGTCCATCACCAACTCCCGGAGTTTACTCACTCATGTCCATTGAGTCGGTGATGCCATTCAACCATCTCATCTTCTCTCGTCCCCTTCTCCCGCCTTCAATCTTTCCCAGCGTCAGGGTTTTTTTTAATGAATCAGTTCTTTGCATCAGGTGGCCAAAGTGTTGGAGTTTCAGCTTCAGCATTAGACCTTCAAATGAATATTCAGGACTGATTTCTTTTAGGATGGACTGGCTGGATCTCCTTGCAGTCCAAGGGACTCTCAAGAGTCTTCTCCAATACCACAGTTCAAAAGCATCAATTCTTCAGTGCTCAGCTTTCTTTATAGTCCAACTCTCACATCCATACATGACCACTGGAAAAACCATAGCCTTGACTAGACAGACCTTTGTTGGCAACATAATGTCTCTGCTTTTTAATATGCTGTCTAGGTTGGTCATAAGTTTCCTTCCAAGGAGCAAGTGTCTTTCAATTTCATGGCTGCAGTCACTATCTGCAGTGATATTAGAGGCCCCAAAAATAAAGTCTGGCACTGTTTTCCCATCTATTTGCCATCAAGTGATGGGACCAGATGCCATGATCTTAGTTTTCTGAATGTTGAGCTTTAAGCCAACTTTTTCACTCTCCTCTTTCACTTTCATTAAGAGGCTCTTCTTCTTCGTTTTATGCCATAAGGGTGGTGTCATCTGCCTATCTGAGGTTATTGATATTTCTCCCAGCAATCTCGATTCCAGCTTGTGCTTCATTCAGCCCAGCGTTTCTCATGATTTATTCTGCATATAAGTTAAATAAGCAAGGTGACAATATACAGCCTTGACATATTCCTTGCCCAATTTGGAACCAGTCTGTTGTTTCATGTCCAGTTCTAACTGTTGCTTCCTGACCTGCATACAGATTTCTCAAGAGGCAGGTCGGGTGGGGTGGTAGTCTAGTCCCATCTCTTTCAGAATTTTCCACAGTTTGTGGTGATCCACACAGCCAAAGGCTTTGGCGTAGTCACTAAAGCAGAAGTAGATGTTTTTCTGGAACTCTCTTGCTTTTCCAATGATCCAGCAGATGTTGGCTGCCGGGGGCCAGCATGAGGAACTCCGCCCATGGCAAAGGTCATTTGATCTTTGGTTCCTCAGCCTTTTGTAAAACCAGCTTGAACATCTAGAATTTCACAGTTCACGTAAGAGGTTAAAGCATCTGCCTCCAATGTGGGAGACCCGGGTTTGATCCCTGGGTCGGGAAGATCCCCTGGAGAAGGAAACGGTAACCCACTCCAGTATTCTTGCCTGGAGAATCCCATGAACAGAGAAGCCTGGTAGACTACAGTCCACGGGGTCGCAGAGTCGGACACGACTGAGCAACTTCACCTTCACCTTCACCTTACTAGCATGTGAGATGAGTGCAATTGTGCAGTAGTTTGAGCATTCTTTGGCATTGCCTTTCTTTGGGACTGGAATGAAAACTGACCTTTTCCAGTCTTGTGGCCACTGCTGAGTTTTCCAAGTTTGCTGGCATACTGAGACCTAAATCACTCACTCACTGGTAAACGTAAATCCCATGGTTTAGTTTCTTAGTTTGTTTTTGTTGTTATTTTCATTCTTTGATAAAGACTGAAGCCAGGTCCAGAGAAATAAAGATGGAAAAAATAAAAACTTAGGCCAGAGTATGATAAAGCTAGAACTGGATTACTTCATAAAGTAAGGAGGCAATTCCTTTATAAAAGATTAGATAATATGTATTAAAATTATGAAATGTGATTGATTCAGTTATTTCATATAAATCCAACCAGACTATGCTTTTTAGGTAGAGGATTCTATGTAACTATTGTTAACTCTTGAGGGTGGGCTTTCTAGGGCAAAAATTCTGTGGGAGCATAATAAAAATTCTGTAGGAGCTGATTTCCAAACAACAGCTCGGTTATAGCCATGAAGTTGATTTAATCTGATGACTTTTGCATGTGTGCATATATTTGCCTGTGTATGTAAACCCACTACTTTTTATCTGATATTTTTCATCATATAGCTTTACCTACTCACGTCTTTTCAAAGGCAGTTGTGTGTGGATCATTCTAAACATTGTAAATATTCTCCATTTTAAATAATGTAAGGCATCTATGGAAGTGTAGCATAAGGAAACTTCTAAATTTGAATGATATATAGAATGTGGTCATTTTTATATACATATAAATTTCCATTACAGATTTAGGTCATCTGCAGCCATCTGTTTGTTTTCTTTTTTTTATTTTATTTTGCCATCTGTGTTACAAAACTTACAGAGTTAACAAATTTTGTTAATGCCTATGGATATACAACAAAATGTGGAGAAAGTCACATTAAATTTTTTTTAATGTAGTGTAAATGACCACAAGGAATAATAATAATGACAGAAAGAAAATAAAAAAGGGCAAAAGAAATTCAAGTTATACTACCTTACCAGATCTTTTTTCTTTTTTCAGTTTCAAACAATAAAACACAACCCAGAATAACTTCAAAAAAAAAAGGTTTTTTTTTATCCTTTTCCCAGAAGCATATTGAGAGACCCTTAAAGGAGCCTGTGACTGACGAGTCCCTGATGAGGAGAGGCCCCAGGGTTGCTTCAGGGGCCTACCAGGGGTACTCAGAAGGTTGTCATTGTTTAGTTGCTAAGTCATGTCCAATTCTTTACAACCCCATGGACTATAGCCAACCAGGCTCCTCTCCCCATGGGATTTCCCAGGCAAGAATACTGGAGTAGGTTGCCATTTCCTTCTCCAGGAGGTCTTCCAGACTCAGGGATCGAACCCATGTCGTAAGCATTACAGACAGATTCTTTATCATTGAGCTACCTGGGGCTTCCCAATTCATGTGGTATCTCTTTAATAATAACAACGGCAGCCATAATAATCTTAAGAGCTTCATATCTACTGAATATGCAGCATGTTACACTTTAAATTTCCTCATGTACATTTCATAGTAGTTGTATGAGAAAGCTCACATTACTTTTCATGTCTTCATAACAAAACTAAAGACAACCATTTCCAAAGACATAGATTTCCAAAGACAATATTGCTAGTCAGTGACAGAGCAAGGCTTTGAATTCAGTCAAGCTGGAATGAGAACCCAAGTACTTAAACAATCTCAGGATTACATTGTTCTCCTTCAGACAACCCCCAGCTTCCATGGTTCATTTCAAAATTACAAACTTTGGAAGTGGGGATGCTTATGGCTCTAGCTTGGATCAGGTGTCCTCATTTGGATCAACTTTCTCAAAGGGCCAGGGTTACTATGTAGAAGAGGGTGGCCCTTTGCATTTTCAGGGAGCTATGGAGAGCTGGGTAGCCAGGCCAACAGGTATCTCTAGAGTATCCATACTACCTTCATCCAGTCTTCCCAGTCAAATATCATTGCTCCCTTCTGCAAAACCCAGAACTTTGTCCCCTTCTTGACCCTCAGCTAACTTTGCTTTGTGTTTTATGATGGCCTTGTCTATCATCACCTCTAGAAAACTTTAGGAATGCAGCGAGTTTTGCCTTTCTTTTATGTAACCTCCACAGAATCTCCTAGGTACTGGCCCATAGTAGACCAACTAAAAACCAGTTATTGATTTAAAAAGTGACTATGACTGGTCAATGAATGTGAAGAGTGCCATAACCCCTCCTACCATGTACAAAGACCAGAGAGTCACACGGGCAAAGGCAAACTGAGACCCAAAAAAATGAGTAGAATATGACCTATGCATTCATTTTAAAATCAACACATAAAAATTACATTATTTTTAGCTTCAGTTTCATGATTCAGCCTTTCCAGTGTAAATAATTTATAAGAGAAGTGAGACAAGCATCAGGTTTGTGGGAAATGTAAATTAATTTCAATCTAAAATTAGAAGAACCCTTCCCTCCCATGTAAAGATGACAAGGGGACAAAAAGGGTAAGAGGAGTCTGATGAAAACAAAGTGGAGAAACCACAGAACCACAGGACCCGGCAGGCTGATGGCCTTTTCAGAAAGGAAATAGAAGAGTCATTCGACCAGGGTGATAAGAGGTTTACACAGAAAGACAAATAACACAGGGCAAGTCAATGGAAATATAAATGGACATCACATTTACAATGTGTCTTCTTTGTAGACCTCAGTTCAGTTCAGTTGCTCAGTCATGTCTGACTCTTTGAGACCCCATGAATCACAGCACGCCAGGCCTCCCTGTCCATCACCATCTCCCAGAGTTCACTCAGACTCACATCCATCGAGTCAGTGATGCCATCTAGCCATCTCATCCTCTGTCGTCCCCTTCTCCTCCTGCCCCCAATCCCTCCCAGCATCAGAGTCTTTTCCAGTGAGTCAACTCTTCGCATGAGGTGGCCAAAGTACTGGAGTTTCAGCTTTAGCATCATTCTTTCCAAAGAACACCCAGGACTGATCTCCTTTAGGATGGACTGGTTGGATCTCCTTGCAGTCCAAAGGACTCTCAAGAGTCTTCTCCAACACCACAGTTCAAAAGCATCAATTCTTCGGTGCTCAGCTTTCTTCACAGTCCAACTCTCACAACCATACATGACTACTGGAAAAACCATAGCCTTGACTAGACGGACCTTTGTTGGCAAAGTAATGTCTCTGCTTTTGAATATGCTATCTAGGTTGGTCATAACTTTCCTTCCAAGGAGTAAGCTGGCTTGAGGTAAAAGTGAAAATTAAACATAGATGGTATTCAGGCATCCAAATCTTCCACTTTTGTGCCCTTAGAGTTCTGGCACTTTCTTCAAATTTCTGTACCCGTTAAATAGCCAGCAGGTCCCCTCCTTTCCCACTTTTCTCAATGGAACATGGAATCAGATGGCCCCCAATTATATGCTGATATAAATGAGTCAATCTGGATGTTACCTTTTCTTTAATCATGAAAGGAAAAGTTTAATCTCTGAGTAAAAAAAAATTTCCAAAAGCAACACGTATCTGGGCAGATTTTGAAGGATCAGCATTCCTAATTCAGACACTGTATAAAGCTGACCCTTCATTGAAGAGAGTCCTATATGAGGAAGAAACATATTCTCTGCTAAATTCTCCTTTGCACAGAAGAATACAATATCAAGGGGGACAGTATATTTTGGCCCCACTGTGCCACTAAATACTGTATGATCTTCATTAATATATTCTACTCTCAGACTAATTTTCCTGTTTTTAAGGCTCAGTTTCTCTTACTTTATAAACTATGGGGGAACAAAATACATTGCTTGGGGATATTGTAAAAATTGAGTATCTGTAATTGCTAGCTCAGGGCTTGCTGCTGCTAAGTCACTTCAGTCATGTCCAACTCTGTGTGACCCCATAGACAGCAGCCCGTCAGGCTCCCCCATCCCTGGGATTCTCCAGGCAAGAACTCTGGAGTGGGCTGCCATTACCTTCTCCAATGCATGAAAGTGAAAAGTGAAAGTGAAGTCGTTCAGTCGTGTCCAACTCTTAGTGACCCCATGGACTGCAGCCTACCAGTCTCCTCCGTCCATGGGATTTTCCAGGCAAGAGTACTGGAGTGGGGTGCCATTGC
Organism: Budorcas taxicolor; assembly: GCF_023091745.1. NCBI lineage: Eukaryota > Metazoa > Chordata > Mammalia > Artiodactyla > Bovidae > Budorcas > Budorcas taxicolor. Next base: position 61,554,508 of record NC_068923.1, on the reverse strand, counting down.
TTTCTCCCAGCTCAGGGCTTAGCAGTTAGTATATGCTCATTAAACAGTGATTATCCTTTTTATCTACACTGCTACCAATGTCAAGATCATGGCATCTGGTCCCATCACTTCATGGGAAATAGATGGAGAAACAGTGGAAACAGTGTCAGACTTTATTTTTTTGGGCTCCAAAATCACTGCAGATGGTGAGTGCAGCCATGAAATTAAAAGATGCTTACTCCTTGGAAGAAAACTTATGACCAACCTAGATAGTATATTCAAAAGCAGGGACATTACTTTGCCGAAAAAGGTCCATCTAGTCAAGGCTATGGTTTTTCCAGTAGTCATGTATGGATGTGAGAGTTGGACTGTGAAGAAGGCTGAGTGCCAAAGTATTGATGCTTTTGAACTATGGTGTTGGAGAAGACTCTTGAGAGTCCCTTGGACTACAAGGAGATCCAACCAGTCCATTCTGAAGGAGATCAACCCTGGGATTTCTTTGGAAGGAATGATGCTAAAGCTGAAGCTCTAGTACTTTGGCTACCTCATGCGAAGAGTTGACTCATTGGAAAAGACTCTGATGCTGGGAGGGATTGGGGGCAGGAGGAGAAGGGGACGACAGAGGATGAGATGGCTAGATGGCATCACTGACTCGATGGACGTGAGTCTGAGTGAACTCCGGGAGATGGTGATGGACAGGGAGGCCTGGCGTGCTGCGATTCATGGGGTCGCAAATAGTCGGACACGACTGAGCGACTAAACTGAACTGAACTGAACCAATGTCATTACTTTTGTTATATTTGGTGACTGAACTCCAAAGTGGGATATCTGAAACTCAGAATGGGTATATGCATTGAGATGTGGGATGGAAATATATGAACTTACACTAATATACATATATACACACATAACATCTCTAAAAACAGAAGAAATGAAGCTTTAATAATATTTAAACATGGGGCTTCCCTAGGGACTCAGTGATAAAGAATCCGCCTGCCACTGCAGGAGACTTGGGTTCGATCCCTGGTCCAGGAGGATCGCACATGCCGTGGAGCAACTAAGCCCGTGTGCCCCAACTGTCCAGCCTGGGCTCAGTCCAGGAACCACAACTATTGAGACCACATGCCACAACCGCTGAAGCCCCCGTGCCCTAGAGTCTGTGCTCTGCAACAAGGGAGGCCACCTCAAAGAGAAGCCTGTGCACTGCCATGAAGAATAGCCCCTGCTCCCACTGACTAGAGAAAAGCCTACACAGCCAAAAATGAATAAATAGAATTATATCATACAACAGTAATCATACTTAAAGTATGGATAGACATTCATCCTCTTATTAATCTGTGCACTGCTACTCACTGACCATATAGGAAAAATCACCATATGGATTCTGGAACAGAATGGAACGTCCACAGTGTGGAAGTTTTGATACGGCACCTCCCACATTTGCCAGCTATTTATTACAAGTATTTATGAATTCTTATTTTATTTTCAAGAAGAGTTCACAAAAAAAAAGTGGCTGGAGAGAATTCTTGCAAAGAAAGTATGATTTTAATTTGGTATTAAAAAAGCACAAGTTCAAGAAAGTGACAGCACTAGCACATCCCCTCTTCTTTGTATGATCTCCTTGTCAGCCACACTGCCATTAAAACAATAACAGTTGATAAGAAGGCAGAGGCAAAAAAAAATATTTTACTGGAAGTTGTCATCCATTCTCATTAACAATGCACCACTAATAAGTAAAATGTTTGTCATCTCCCTTAATTTTTCTATTGTTCTGCTTGCCCTTTGTTTATTTCTAAATAAATATTCAACCATTAGGGCTGTGAACTTAACATTTCTTTAGAATGCAGCACTTAATAAAAAGGTTTGGAAACCTCGCCACTAAGTGCATGAGTCTCTTGCAGTTTCAGGATTTTTAACTTAATAGCAGGAAGAGGAAAACAATTTTACTTGAACCTGGGAAATTTTTAACATATGGATATTTTATTCCCGAGGAAAACAAAAGGAATCATTAATATGTTATTTGATTTCATTCAATTCATTATTAAACACAGTAAACACCCTGAAAGCATAACATTTAGTTATCCCCCTCATCTTCTAGAACTTAGTCCTTTAAGTCTAGTTCCCAAAGGTATCATAAGATTATCTAATTCTTCTGCCCATCTTTCGCCAGGCCACTGGGAAGCTTTCCAGAGCCCAGGAAAATTTGGAACCTCGAAATCTGAATTTATCTCCAGAAAATTGTAAAAATAGCACTAAAAAATCAAAGTTATCTTCTTAAAAATGTACCAAGACAGTAGGTTGGTGGGTACCTTAATATTTCAAAATCCCTTGTTTATTCTTAAATATATATTTCTAGCAATTAGGTTAATGAATTGAGTAAACCACCTCTATCTCTATCTACAGAAAGGGTCCTATCTTACTCCCTTTATGTCTACTTCCAGAATAAATCATTTAATTACTTATTCTCTCTCTTTAAGAAAGGTCCTGCATGTTCTGTGTTTCATGTCCATGTGCCCTCTGGCTAATGGGAATGATTTTATTTATTCAACAAAAATAAGATACAGTGGTGTTTTTATTCTGAGGCATCACTTTTCTCCACTGAATAAGGACACAAATTCAAATAATATTCTAAACAGGCTTTCACATTTCCTTGCTCTTCTAGGTGAGACTTCAAAATTCTCTTAAATCAGATCTAGATTCTCAAAACCATTAAAAAAAACAAACAACTCTTTTTAACTGGGCAGATTTTTAAAACAAGAATGCTCTTCTAATTCCACTCTGTAGTTGACTGATCCTAAGATGGGAATTTGTGCCTCTAATTCTTTGTCTGTAAGCCTGGGAGTTTCCATGAGTAAAATAGTATCATAATGTCAAAGCGCTCACATATTTCTAAGAGCAGTCCTGAGCAATTGCACAGTGCCTGGTGCAGCAGAGTTCTTGGGTGAAAGGCAGGCAGGACGTGCGCCTAAGGTTTCTATCAGTGCTCATTTCCAGATGGAATCCTGGAGCTATACTGAGTTCACTCCTTTTTAAAATCTGTTCAGTAAGTGCTTACAGGGCTGGTATGGGCTCGTTTGTTTTTCCTGGTCACCATGGAGCTGCTAGTTTCAATCACAGAGCATCAGAGCAACTGGGAAAGAAGAGAAAATGCCAGAACTCACTGGCTGTCTTTGGAGAAGCTGAAGGGTGAGTAGCAGGAAGCAGAAAACCAAAAACCATCGCTGCCAATAAATGACCTAGACCTGTTTTCTTGGCATTCCTGTTCAAGTTCTTCATGGCTAGGCAAATCAAGACAAATGGGGAGGAGGGACAAAGTTTTCTCAAGGATTCATGGAGATGAATCTCTTTGTTACAAAGTAAGTGAAACTCTTTTGTAAAAACTTCAGTTCTGGCAGAAGAGCAGAAATGGATCAGAGTTTGGATTCTGAATCACAGAGGCTGAGCACATGGCTCAAACTTCACAAATATCAGCTTCTTATCTGTAAAATGGGTATAATAACATCTGCCTAATGGAATCATTTACTGAAACATAAATCCTAAAACACAGTGCTGGGCACATAGGAAGCCCAGTAAGTTACAGATTTTATTTTAGCCATTGTAAATGAGATTATTCAACATTTAAACAAAAGCATATCATAGAACTATAATTGAATGCTGAGTTTAAAAACTTTCACTATATTTCACTCTAGGCTGAAAAGACATGACATTTTTGAAAAAAAAGCCGTATGATGTTTCACAGTATTTCAATTTCCAAGCCTGCGAAACTCCAGCACTATCTAATTTTAGTAGCTGCTAAGTCTTATACATCTTGCTTTGCTTGGTTGGAAATTAGATGCTTTCCTTGACAATAATCGTTTTTACAAACACACTGTATGAAAGGTAATACGTGTGTTTTTTTAGGGAATCACTTAAAAGCTTGATTGATTTAACTCTCCATGTGTTTCTAGACACTTCCCCGCCTCCTCAACTATATGGTCAGGCTAAGATTAATGACAGAAAATCTCTTGAACAATATATCAAAATTCATAAAGCTGCAGGAGAGAAAAGACGCCAGTCATTTCACTTTTCAGAAATTCTGAGCCAAAATATTTTCTGGCTAGTCTTCTCTCCTGTAGAAACACCTAGCCTTCTTAGTTATCCTATTTTCTATTGTTAGTTATCCTCTCTTAGGCTCACCCAGAGCTGCTATCAGTGGGTTTTAATCCCATCCTCTTTTTTGGAAACTCTATTTCCGTAGAACTAGAAGATTATTTTCCTGCTATTTGAAGTTCCTTCATGTCACGAAGGCATGCCAGCCCGGGGACTTAAAAGCTGATCCTTTCTTTATCATGGTTAAATTCTTGATAAACAGAGAAAGGTTTTGACGTTCAAACTAGCTCATTCTGGAACCTTTTAAAGGAAATGCTCTCTCCAGTCTTTTAATAAAACACAAATGAAAAGATTCTGGATTTAATAATATGAAACAGAAAAATTATTCCCTTCACCCAGAACTTTTGAGCAGCTTTGTTCAGATACTGGTCAGATGGCAAGAGCTGGTGGTAAGAAAGGAGCAGGAAGAAGTGGGGAGGTGGGGGGGGTTGGTTCTGTTAGACTGTTGAAAATATGGGTACCTCTTTTGACTGATACTTCAGCAGAATAATAGGAGGAAGCTCTGGAAGGGAAATTCTTGGATCCGTCTACAGTATATACCAGCTATATACCAGCTGAGCCACAAGGGAAGCCCAAGTATCCTGGAGTGGGTAGCCTACCCCTTCTGTAGCAGATCTTCCAGACCCAGGAATTGAACCGGGGTCTCCTGCATTACAGGCGGATTCTTTGCCAACTGAGCTATGAGGGAAGCCTACAGTATATACAGTGGAAGTCAAAGTGTCCTTCCCTTTATCAGTAGAACACAGTTCCCAGGGCCATGGTAAATTCAGTGATTCCAAGGCAACCTGTCTCTTAATAGACTTGGTTCTTTTAATTCCTCTCTCTCTCTCTCCCTTGCCCTCCCACCTCTCATATTCCTGAGGATGAGGAGCAGAGAGCATAGACTGATAAATTGAGATGCAGTGGAGGCAAGGTGACTACAGTTCTGATGTTCAATATATCAGTTTACTGTGTTATCACCTGGAGAACAGAACTCAGAAATTTCTCATCAGGTCCAGAGATACTCTCTTTTTCCTTTCATACAAGGAACATAAGAGCCTTTTATAGGAAACTAAACACTGTGTTCCCACGAACTAAAAATCTACTTAAATGAATGGTAAGAGAAAAAACTCATATACAGTAGCCACCCAATTTCCTGTTAAAAAACAAAACTAAACAAAACACCATGGTATAACACAGTAGAATCTCTACTTAACAGCCAGACTTAAAATGGAATAAAAACAAGGGTAACTCTGAAGTGTTATTGCTAGGAGACTTAAAAATAATCACAGTGATAATAAAAGGAAAGAGAAATCAAGTCATTAGCTATTTCCTAACTCTATACCACAATCCACATGTGCACAACTGCAACCATTTCTTGCTAATTCTGCCCACTGTGATGCTTCAAAGGCTCATTTATAAACGTACCTCCCTCAGTGGCCAAATTCCTATCACTTGAAGACCTCTCCTTGCTTTTGTTTCTAGTGTTCCCATCTCATTCAGGATGTCCAACATATAAACAGAAGAAATGGGGATTTGGATCAACATAGCTTCATTATAATCCTGCTTTCTGAATCTCACCCATTTTCTCCTTCATTTATTCTAACCAAATGAGACAGTTGGGCACTGACTGTTGTGCATATTCTAGTCACTTTTTTTTTCTTTTTTTTTGAGTTATAGATACAACGCTTGATTGTCTGTTTGAAAAGCAAAAAGGAAAGTCCTTTGGATTACATTTGACATTGCACAACTGAAATGAGCTTACAAACATCTTTTTCTCTCTACCCAATCCTCTTGCTTTTATTGTGAAGACTACAATAAAATAAAAGCACAAATGTAAAGAATTATTGGTTGAGATGGTTTTGGTCTTTCTTTCAAGCTATCTTTTGAAGTTTCCCTCTAGAACTCCAATGTTGCAGCCACCACGGCTTGAAGTATTTCCCCCACTGCTTGAGCCATTTCAAACATTCTCTTAGTATTAAAACAAATCAGAATCAGGAGGTATCTAATTGTGCTGGTTTTGATTTTGTTAATACAAAGTGAAAGATTAAAATGGAGCAGGAACAGAAAAAACATTTCTTAAAGCAGCAGTCACGGCAAACCACTAAAAGGCAAAGAAGCTGGAAAACCAAAGCCTTAAAATTTTTTTAAGAAAAACCAAACCAAAAAAAAAAAAAAAAATCAGAAAAGCACAATCTTTAGAGAGGTTGTTTCATAACGTCTTTATAAAAATGTTACTGTTTGGCAAAAGGCACTACTGTAAAGGTTTTCAAATAAATCATAACTGCTTCCCCCGTAACATTCACGAGTTCACATATCATATTTGTCATTTTTGGTGGCAGTTGGTGAGTTTTGTGGTGGTCTGGGTGCTTCCCCAACATGCCTCTCCTTCCGTTTTGTTTTCTTCACCCTTTGTGTGCTCTGAGATTCTCACTTACTCCCAGATTTACACTCCAGGTTTCCCATTTTCTGTAGCTCCATTATTATTCCAGCTGCAGGACAAGAATCTTAGAATTTCTAAGACAAGAATCTTAGAAATCTTAGAATCAAGAATCCACCCTCTACCTCCAGCCCCAAGACCCTTAATGCAGTCTTGAACTGAGCATCACTTGAACCAAAAGGATCTCAAGAGTCTCTCTGAGTTGCTCCTTAAGCTACAGAGTACTACTTCCTTTTTGTCATGGTCATTATTATTTCTCATATCCCCTTACACAATAGCTAAGGCGTTGGGATGAACAGGTAGAATTTTCCCCATTCAGTGCTTGCTGTAATAATTCACTAATAGAAATTATAGCAACATCTCTGCTTTCCCCCACAATCTCAGTTTCAAATATTGGGGGGAAATGTCTCCATCCTCTCTGAGGATCACTCTCTCTTTCCCTGAGGGCTGGGGGATGAGCATACTTTCAAAGTAATGGAAGTCTTTCCAAGACTTCCATGAGCCCATGGATTATACCCTTTGGCAGAAAGTGTCTGAGCATGAGCCCTCCTCAATACACTCTTATACTTCTTTTTCATACTCTTTTGAGAAAATGTAAGTGATCCCTTGTAAGCTGAATCTGATTCACACCTTGGTGTGAAGTAATCACTTACCATCCTCTGAGACAAATTTCTCAAACCCCAAAGTGGAAAATGTGGCTTGACCACAGAAAATGCAGCATTTGGACTGATTGCTATAATTAACACCTATTATGCATTTAGTCATAAAGGTATTCATTTAACTAACAGGAGGAGTAAGGCTTGAACTGAGATATGAAGGGGAAACAGGAGTTGACCAGATAGGCAAATGAAAGAAAAGTGTTTAGAGAAAAAGGAACAAAAAATATTAATATAAAGACAGAGGTATATGAGTGTGCAAGACATTTAGAGGGTCTACAGGAAGCTGGTTATTACATGATCACCAAGGGCTGCAGGATCAGTGTCAGGAGAAGCTGAATACAAAGGAAGGGGACAGATCATCAAAGGCTTTGTGTACTGAGCTAATAAATTTAAAATTTTATCCAGTAAAAGAGTGGATGAAGGATTTTGAGCCCAGGAGTGAGATGCTCAGATTTGCTCTGACAAAGATGTCTGGTGGTAGCCTGGAAGAATGGATTGGAGACAGACAAGGCTAGAAGCAAGAGTCCTTGAGAGTCTCTGTAAAAAGGTGGCTTACACATTCTGAGCGTCCTAACTAGGGCTGTGACACTAGGGATGGAGAGAAAGGGCAGGCAGTTAGGGGAAACGTTAGAAGGAGAGAATTGGCAGACTTAAGAGCTGATAAAATGTGAGAGATAGGAGAAGAAAGAGTCTTGACTTCTCTTGATGCATTTCACAATTAATGGAGGAAATGTTGAACCTATATGGTAAAGCTGCCTGTCCACTTGTGTAGCAAATCCATTTCTCCCTCCTAATCAAGGACTTTCTTGCTCTGAGTATACATCCCCTCTCTCTTTACTGTATCTCAGTTTACTGAATCATTCCTGTCAACATAAAACATGGTATAATAGCTCCTATCTTAAAAAAAAAAAAAAAGTGCTCTTTTTGACTCCACTCTGCCTTCCAAACACGGTTTGATCTCTCTGCCTTCTTTTATAGGCAAATGTCTTATGTGAGTTGTTGCTCATTGTCTCATCATCCAATTTCTGTCAAACTTCACAGAAGTTTTTGTGCCCAACACGCCACTCGTCTCTTGACAAATGTCTGGTAAAAGTAACTTTGATTCCATCCCCCTGGGTACACCTGGAGAACAGGCAGGCACAGTTCAGTGTGGTCTTGCTCAGGGATCTGTAGTATTTATATGGCAATACCTGCAGCAGTGATTAAGGGCCATCTAAGGTAGGGTTGCTATTGTTTAGTCACTAAGTCATGTCCCACTCTTTGAGACCCCAAGAACTGTAGCCCACCAGGCCCCTCTGTCCATGGGATTTCCCAGGAAAGAATACTGGAGTGGGTTGCCATTTCCTTCACCAGGGGATCTTCCCGACCCGGGGACTGAACTCACTTCTCTCACATTGGCAGGTGGATTCTTTACCACTGAGCCACCTGCGAAGCCCTCTAGGGTAGGGTGGGGAAGTATAAACTCCTCAGCATCCCTAGACATCTGTGAAAGCAGGTTGCTGAAACCTGAGGCCAGTTTTCCTACAAAGAGATGCAGGTACTTGCCTTTAGCAAAAGCCAGTGTTCACAAAAGCCGCCTAAGGGAGAGATACCCAAACTGGGGTCCCCAGATCAGCATCCCTTGAAAATTTGTTGCAAATGGAAATTCTCTGCCCCCCTCCCTCAAATTACAAGTCCTTCAGGTAACTCTGATGTACATTAAAGTTTGAGAACCACTTCCTAACATCTCTGTGAAAAAAGCACAATTACATTATCCTTCTTGTATAAATAAGAGTCCAAGAGATTTTTGACTCCATTATTTGGACACCATGATCGTCCGACTCCACATGTATAAACACAAATTTTAAAATCAAAGTTATAATAATAAGGATGAATTTTTATCAAGAAAAAATTTCTACAACAGACAATATTATACCAATTTAATTTCCTGATGAATTTTTTATATACTACATTTAAGTCTTTTACTATTGATTTAACATTAACATCACTGGGATTAATACAATTTACTATGTTACTTTTGTCAAGGAACTTCAATTTATCAATTAAAAATTTCATTTTATCTAATTCAAACTTTTATGGTTATACATTTAGCTATTTTAAAATTTGTTCTGTGGCCATTATTTTGTGAAGTCAATTTTTTTCCAGGCCAAATTTTGCAAACCTATATTTTGCCAAGAAAAATTGATTTGTCAGTCAATTTTTCATCAAGAGCAAATTTTACAGTGAGCAGTTTTAACTATTGCTGGTTTCATTTCATGTCAATTATTTCTGTAAACTGTAAGCTGGATAAAATACTACATGTTTATCCTTATTTCCTAGCTAATCCATAAGAAAAACCATGGTAAATTTTTATCAAATATTATATAATCACCCTATTTACAAAATCCCCAAATTATCAAAAACTCTCTTTAAGGATGTGCAGTTTTTACATAACCTCTTGCCCTTGAGAGTACCTTAAATGTGTGCTCCTAATTTCTTCCAGAGTGGATCTACTAGATTTTACAAATGTGGAATGTGGGACACTGAGCTCTCAGAATTCTGCTGGCCAAAACAATGTGGAACTTCAACAAAGTGGTTTACTTTTGTTGTTTACTGAATGCAAATAACAAACAGATTTACTATAGGGAAGAAACAAGGGGATTACTGAATTTTCCATAACGTATGCACCCAATTTCATGTCATCTCTCTCTCTCTCTGTTCTGCACTAACTACCATACCAGTAATGGAACAAACAGTATCAGTGAACAGATGTGTGGGAGCTTGGTGCACAGCAGGTTCAAGATCTCTGACTTTGTCATATAGCCCGGACATTTGTTCATCAAACCCATTTTTTCTTCCTCTTGAGCTTACCTCTGTCTTACAAGGCCCTGCTTCCTTCAGAGTTCTCTGTGCACATATGACTAGTATATCTTAATGAAATATGAGGACAAATGAGACACAGCAGCCTCACTGTGCTCTCTCTTCTTCTAGCTGTCTGACATGGAGAAAATCCTCTGGCAATGTCAAGAGTTAAGTGTTTCAAATGGCAGAGCAAGAAGAAACATATCCTAGGTTTCTGAATCATTGCTTAAAGGAAAAGTTACCCCATTAAGAATACCTACTGTGGAATATTATATTAATGAGAAACAAACTGAAAGGTTAAATTATTGAGATTTGAATGCTTGCTTGTTACAACACCCCACATTATCCCAACCAACACAAAGGGAATAGTGGTAATATACAAAGGCAGGATCAAAACATGCTGATATGGAACACAAATGCCCTTCAGTGGGTAAGTAGTTAAACTGTGGTCCATTCCAACTCATGGAATACAGGAAAAAATTAGTGCCACAGACAACAACTTGGACAGGTCACCAGGGAACTATGCCGGGTGAGAAAAGTCAATCTCAAAAGGTTACATACTGTATGATTTATAAGATGTATTTGAAATAACACAGTAATCGAGTGATAAAAAAAGTGGTTGCCAAGAATTAGGGGTGAGGGAATGAAAGTGATGCGTGCAGCTACAGCTTTGTATCTTGATTGTGGTGGTAGTTACATGAAACTGTACACAGGAAAAAAGCCACATAGAACTATACACACACAGGTACATGGGAAACTAATGAATCAGATGAAATTCTGTGGACTCCACCAATGTCAGTTTCCTAGAGAGGAGATTTTACTATAATGGCGCATCACATTACCCTTGGGGAAAGCTGAGTGAAAGGCACACACAGAAGCTCTATGTATATTTTTTGGTTAACTTCCTAGGAAATTTTAATCATTTCAAAATAAAACCCTAGATAAGGAAATGGCAACCAACTCCAGCACTCTTGCCTGGAAAATCCCATGGACAGAGGAGCCTGGTAGGCTACAGTCCATGGGGTTGCAAAGGGTCAAACACAACTGAGCGACTTCACTTCAAAATAAAACATATTGAAAATATATGGATTGAATTTTCATAAAAGTTATAAAAGGATTAGACTTAAAGCAAGAAAAATTCTGTGGTTGTCTGTGGGTATTATTCAGGTTCAAGGGGTGACCCTCTGAAAATAAAAATTGCTGGATCTTCACTGGAGAAAATGTACTTTGGCTTAAGCTATTGTTTCTAGTTAACTTCTAACCCACTGCTGCTGCTAAGCCACTTCAGTCGTGTCCGATTCTGTGCAACCCCATAGATGGCAGCCCACCAGGCTCCCCCATCTCTGGGATTCTCCAGGCAAGAACACTGGAGTGGGTTGCCATTTCCTTCTCCAATGCATGAAAGTGAAGTCATTCAGTCGTGTCGGACTCTTAGCGACCCCATGGACTGCAGCCCACCAGTCTCCTCCATCCATGGGATTTTCCAGGCAAGAGTATTGGAGTGGGGTGCCATTGCCTTCTTCTGACCCACTAAATATATTTAATTGTTAACAGTTCAATGAAAATTTATCAGATCTTTTCTAAGAGCCAATTCTGATTTTCTTTTTCCTCTCTCTTCCCATCTCCCAATTTATATCTCTTTCAACACACCCTCTTTTTAACCAAAGGGAAGGGAACAATTAATCTTTATGTGTGTGTGTGTCACACATGTATGTGTGTATATATATATATATATATATACACACATATATATATATATACATATATATATACATATATATATATATAAAATCTTTATATTCATGTATATTTTCCCCAACACATCATATTACTATTCTGGATTGAGGATTATAGTTAAATATTTATTTATCAAATATATATCTGAGTACTTTGAAATTCAAGACTTTACATTGGGGTTTCTGTTTGGGAAATCAGTCATAAAACAGGAAGGATCAACTTGCTAACATCACTTAGTTTATGTGCCTGTGTATACTACTAACTGTTGGTACTTTTGGAGGTGTGTGTGTGTTAGTCACTCAGCTGTGTCCGACTGTTTGCAACCTGCCAGGCTCCTCTGTCCATGGCATTCTACAGGCAAGAATAATGGAGTGGGTTGCTATTCCTTTCTCGAGGGACTCTTCCTGACCCAGGGATTGAAGCCAGGTCTCCTGCGCTGCAGGCAGATACTTTACTGTCTGAGCCACAAGGGAAGCCCACTTTTGGAGGAGTAAATTTTTAATGGTCAGCAGCCTGTTAATGACTGCTTAACCAAATAGTTAAAAGTGAGCTGACACACTTAAAGATGATATTAGTTGACAAAGGCAGGAAGTTTTCTACTGCCTCCATTAGTATTTATCATTTTATTACTTATATTTTATGAGATGTAAGTCTCACCTAAAATATGCTAACTATATTTCATTCAATTCTAAAAGAATACCTGAACTCTAATTAAATCATCTTCTTCCTAACATTTTACTTATTATCAAGTCAGGATAAGCTGTCTCCCAAAATCTGCCCTAGAAAACAAAGGCCAGATTTATTGAAAGTTAATGTAAACAGGTGTGTCTACAATGAAGCATTCGAAAAAAAAAATGTTAATGTATGGAATGTCTACATCACTGTTTAATCCCCCTATCCACACTAATTTATAATGCTCTGGTTTCCTCATCCATCAAGAGGTATGGGTGCCCCAGGTGAATGGCTTCCTCTTACTTCAAAGAAAACTTCCCACTCATACGTCTCTTCCTTGAGTCTCTCAAATGGCACCGAGAGAGATTCCTGTCTAACAGGTCTGCAGCACCTTTTTCTATGGTTCTTTCAATGACCTGGATCCTCTAAGCTTCAGCTACTCATCTTCTAAGCCAAATCTTTGTGGGAGTTAAAGCAAAACTGTCTCTTAGGTTCAGCCCTCATAAATGAATAACACTTGTTTTGTCTCTTGTGAGCACTTAAAAATAAAACAAAAATGAGGATAGCCTGGTATGATATGAACAACAACTACTCACTTTAAAAGAGACAAAAATTAGTATAGTTGAAAGAGAGCTGGGAATTAAGAAAAAGACTCCCAGTCTTGCTCCTTTCTAGGTCAGAGTCTCCCTCAGCTACAGTGTGGCAGAGGAGAGACCCAGAAAGCACTTCAACTCCCTGTGGGGAACTGAGATTGAGCTGGAAGCTGGCTGGGAGCTCCACAGGGCCCTGGAGACCAAGTCACTCTGGAACAGAGGGCTGCAGAGTGGAAAACTCCAGAGTTGGAACCAATCAACTACGTTTATCTGCCTGGCCAGAGCAGTCAGCAAGAAGAGTGGCCAGGCTGCAGGGAGCAATTGCCCTGCATTGCTTAGGCCAAGAAGACAGACTTGAGTCATCAGCACTGAGCACAGCAAGGACAAGGGCAGACTGTCCAAGTCCAAGTCAGCAGAGAAGTGGGAAGACTGGAGGACATTGTGGATCCCCAGAACCATGTTCTATGCTAGTCTTGCCAGAATAGACCCGATGTGATCTGGAACCAGAAGAGGGAGAAGAAGTAGGAGAGTAAAACTCTGCAAAGCCCCCTGCCCCTAAAAGGTTGGGTTAACCTTAGCATGACAGAACGAAACCACAGGTGATTAAGCTAGAAGTAGAGGCTCATGAGCAAGCTGTTTTAGTTCTACTTACTAACATTGTAACTGTAATTTTTAAAGCCCCTTGGTGGGATTTTTGACCTCACTAACCAGTAGGTGAGTTTTGCCAGAAGTGTGGGATTTAGATTTAAAGACTTGGTTTCAGTTTCCGGATATTTGTATAATTCCCTCCTCTCCTCCAGCCTTATTTAATTCAAGGGTCTCCTCACAGAGGCTTTGCTAGACTACTCTGTCTGAAATAGCCCCTCTTCCTCCTCTCTCTCCCCCTACCCTGTTTTATTCTGCTTGTGAACATGTATTACTCCGTTGTGTGTCATTATATAAGTATTTGTTTGTTGTTTCTCTTCCCTACTAGAATGTAAGTTCCATGAGGACAGGAATTTGATTAATTTACCATTGTTCCAATGTGACATAGTACTTGTTCAATAAATGTATGTTGAGTAATTAGAAATAATCTAAGTCACTCAACTTCTTTCTTGCTTTCCTCAGTTGTATATCAATGATCATATGAATACCAGTTCATCAGCATTGAGGAATAAATCAGAGTGTACCTACAAAGGCTCCATGAAATCCATAAATAATTGATAGTGTTTTAATTAAAACCATGAAAATGTTTAACTCAGGGTCCCTCAAGTGATATCAACAAAATCCAAGAAGTGTTCATCCACTTGTTGTTTAGTCGCCCAGTCGTGTCTGACTCTTTTGCAACTCTATGGATTGGGATTTTCCAGGCAAAAATACTGGAGTGGGTTGCCATTTCCTGCCCCAGGGGACCTTCCTGACCCAGAGATCACCTGCATCTCCTGCCCTGTCTCCTGCACTGCAGGTGGATTCTCTACTACAGAGCCTGCCCATGCAAAAGCCAGATTTGTTAACTGCAGGGTATCTGCGACCCTCTTATTTTGGATTAGCAATAAAGATGCAGCCATGTTCTACTGCCATTGCTTTTAGAATAAAATTCAGACTCCTAACAATAGACAATGCTTTCAAATCTCTGAAGATCTATGTTCTGCCTGCTTCCTGGTGTTCATCAAATACCACTGTTACTATGCTTTAGAGTCTAGGAACACCAAACTTCTTTCTGTCTCTTGACTACTCCAAGCTTTTGCACTCACAGATTTTTTTTTTAAGCCTCTCCTTCTCCTTGGCAAATCTTCCTAAAGAGCTTAACAATGCTGGTCCCTTTCATGATTCAGGGTTTGACTCAAACATTAATCTCCTCAAATGGTTCTTTCCTGATCACTTCGTCTGCAGGAGTCCACCCCAATCGTCAACACACATACCAACCTGCCAAAGTCATTCTCTATTCCAGAGCCCTGTGTTGTTTTCATGACAGCAAAAGTTTACATTTGATTTTTTCATAGCACTGAAATGTTTAATCATTTCAGTCTCTTGAAGTTCTATATTAAAAGGGAGTTCGTTAACATAAAGAGAGTTCTTTATAAAGGTTTTAATTATTGCACTGAGATTGTTTTAACTTTTGAAAAATAATTATGACTAAATACTGGCTTTGGTGTATCATAAATAATTTTTAAATTTTATTATGCCCTACAAGTGTCTAAGTGACAAACTTACAAATCTACAAATAGATTTCTTTTGCTTTTCTCAGAACTAATTCATCTTTTTGTATCTAAGAGGTAAAAAGAAATACTGCAAAATATTCTAAATGTAAAAATTAACATATTGAGGTCTTAAAGTAGCCTTCAAACTAAATTCTCAAACCCAACTTCTTATCTTCAACTAATTATATAAGTGTGCTAAGAACTTGGCCCTAGCTCTTAGATTTAACACAGAAATATCCTGATAGATCAGAAAGACAACAAAACGATTCCTTTATTAAATAAATGTCTATTGAGTGCATAATTTATGTCAGTCCCTGTTTTAGGCATGAGTAAAACAGATCTTGGTGTTCTCTTATTGCTTACTATATCAAAAGAGACACATATTAAACTAATATACATGCACAAAATATCTAATTTTTTAATATAATAAAAATATAAATGGGGGAAAAGTACTGAGAAATAGAATGATAAATCTAAACATAATTTAAACTAGGACATAACATGTAAAGTCTGAAAAGATGATTGGAATCTAACTGATTGGAATTAGTGATCTAAACATTAAAATGATTAGAATGAAACTGACAAGCAGTAGGCTTTCCTAGTGGCTCAAATGGTACAGAATCTGCCTGCAATATGGTAGACCTGGGTTTGATCCCTGGGTTGGGAAAATTTCCTGGAGAAGGGAATGGCTACCCACTCTAATATGCTTGTCTGCAGAAACCCATGGACAGAGGAGCCTGGCAGGCTATGGGCCACGGAGTCACAAAGAGTCTGACACAACTGAGTGACTTTCACTTTCAGGCTTTATATTGGCATCCAAGGCAAAGAGGACTGCTTGAGCAAAATACCCGGGACAGGATAACTTGTTCATATTTCCATTTTTAAAAGTTTTATTTCTAATTTCTTCAATGCTTATTCATTGTATTTGAGAAGGTCACTTTGTCTTTCAAATATGAGTGCTATCATCTATAAAATATAGAAAAAATAGAATGAAAATAAATTTTGAAGATTAAGAATTGTATATGAAAATGTTATGAAGTTATAGATAAACTATAGTACATCCAGACAATGGAATATATTATTCAGCACTCAAAAGAAATAAGCTTTGAGGCTATGAAAAGACATGGATGAAATTTAATGCATATTACTAAGTGAGAGAAGCCTGTCCAAAAATGCTGCCTATGGTATGATTCCAACTATGTGATGATAATCTGTAAAAGGCAAAACTATAGAGAAAGTAAAAAGATGAGTGGTTGCCAGGGTTTAGTGGAGAGGGAGAGATGCATAGGCAGGATACAGAGACTTTTAGGGCAGTGAAACTACCATGTAGGATATTATCATGGTGGGTACCTCAAATGGTAAATTTGTCCAAATCCCTGCAATGTATAACACCAAAAGTGCCTCAGTGTAAACTACGGACTTAGGTGATAATGATGTGTCAACGTAGGTTCATCAGTTGTAATACATGTACCACTCTGGTGGAGAAGGTTAATGATAGAAGCTATACATGTGTGAGGCAGAAGGTATATGGAAACTCACTGTAGCGCCTACTCAATTTTGCCATGAACTTAAAGCTGCTTTGAGAAAACAAGTTCACTAAAATAATGTTATGAAAAAATTATAATACTACATAAACAGTATAAAATGTTCAGGTAATACTTTAGTAGCTTCTATTAGACTAACCTCAAGGTAACAATTACAAACTCTGGAAACTATTTGATCATAATGAAGAGTTATAAGCAGGGAGCTTTCCTGGTGGCTCAGCAGTAAAGAATCTGCCTATCAATGCAGGAGATGCAGGAGATACAGGTTCAATCCCTGAGTCAGGAAGGTGCCTAGAGAAGGAAATGTTAATCCACTCCAGTATTCTTGCCTGGGAAATCCCATGGACAGAGGAGCCTGATGGGCTATAGTCCATGGGGTCACAAAAGACCCGTCTTAGCAATTAAACAACCACAACACCAACATCATAAGCAGACAGAAACTTGAAGAGATTTGACCCTTGAAAGCAGAGAAACAAGTGGGAAAATATTTATATTTGCACAGTGACTTCCATGAAGGTAAAAATAAAGTCTTTAAAAATAGCCAAAGGATCGAAGTTGGGGACATCATCACATGATATAAGAGGAACAATAAGAAAGACAGATAATGTCTCACCAGACACAATGGAAGGCAGAATATAATGGGATAGCAACTTTACACTGATGAAAGATTTTCTAAAAAAATCTGTCAAACAAGAATACTATCTCCAACAAAAATGTCTTCTAAAATCTAAGTTGAAATGAAGACATTTTGAGAAAAAAAAATTGAAGCTGAAATACCATTGCTAGCATATCCACACTATTATAAATAATAATGTTCTTTGGGATAAAAGAAATAAAACCTAATGGAAATTCAGATAAAGGAAGATTTGAAAAACACTGCATGTGCTAAATATGTAGTTAAACATAATATTTTTCTTTCTTAAATTATTTTAATGTCAACCTACTATTTAAAGTGAACATTTTAATGTATTTGAGAGGTTATAACATTTAGAAGTAAAATATATAAAAACAATAGCTCAAAGTGTGGTAGGGGTGTGAATAAAATTATATTGTTGCAATTTCTTATATTACAGTAAAGTAATATAGTATATTATACATACTATATTATATATGTAGTATATTACTATATTATATATATATACATACACATATAATAACTTCAATATTTTGGCCACCTGATGTGAAGAGCTGACTCATTTGAAAAGACCCTGATGTTGCAAAAGATTGAAGGCAGGAGAAGAAGGGGACAACAGAGGATGAGATGGTCAGATGGCATCACCAACTCAATGGACATGAGTTTGGGTAAACTCTGGGAGCTGGTGATGGACAGAGAGGCCTGGTGTGCTGCGATTCATGGGGTCACAAAGAGTTGGACATGACTGAATGACTGAACTGAACTGAATATAGTATATTTACAAGGTAGATTGTGATAAGCAAGATATGCATAAATTACTCACAAAAGCACTACTAAAACATAATGTAAAAATATAGGTAAAATTCAATAGAAGATATATAATAAAATACTAAAATATGGCAAGTTAAACACACACACAATCCAAAATGAGAAGGAAATGAGTAACGATCAAAAAAGAACTTGTTCCAAAAAAATTCAAGATGATAGACAATTTCATCGATATCTATGTCAACTTGGTAATTGTTTCAATTAAAAAGCAAAGATTGTCACATCAGTTCACACACACCAGAACCATCTGTATGAAGTTCAGGGAAGGTATCCTTTAAATACAAAGACACAAATAGGTTGGCAGGAGAGATGGAAAATAGTATGTAAATAGTGAGTGTAAAAACTTGTGTGGTTGTATTAATGTCACCAAAGGAGTAACCTGAAGCAAAAATTAACAGAGATTTTAAAAAAGGTGATTTCACAATAATAAAGAATCAATTTATCAAAAAGGTAGAACAGTCCTATGTATATATACATCTGCTAGCCAAGCTCTCAAATACATGAAGCCCAAACTGACATAACAAAATAGAAAGCTATACAAATCCACAATCAGAACAGAAGACCTTGATGCCTTCTTTTCAGTAAATGATAGAAGTAGACAAAAATCAGTAAAGATGCAGAAGATTTGAAGGAGTTATCAACCCATTTGATCTAATTGATAACTAGCAGAATATACATGTATACACAGTTTAATTACCAAGGAAAATATATCTTAGATAACAAAACAGGTCTTAATAAATTTTAAAGGGTTGGGATATTATAGAGTATAGTATTTGATAAAGATAGAAAAAAATTAAAACGTAATAATAATAATAAAATATCAAGAAAATTCACACATTTATAATAAGCAACATACAACTAGTTGACCCTCACTCAAAGAAGTCTCAAAAAAATTTTTGAGCCAAATAACAATGGAAACATATCAACATTCATGAAATCAAGCTAAGTAATCCATAGAAGGACAAAATTCACCAACCATTCATGACAAAAACTCAATAATTAGGCATAAAAGTGAAAGTCATTCAGTCATGTCTGACTCTTTGCAACCCCATGGACTATACAATCCATGGAATTCTCCAGGCGAGAATACTGGAGTGAGTAGCCTTTCCCTTTTCCAGGGGATCTTCCCAATCCAGGGATCAAACCCAGGTCCTCACATTGCAGGAGGATTCTTTACCAGCTGAGCCACAGTTAAGAGTAGTGAAGTGAAGTGAAGTCGCTCAGTCGTGTCCGACACTTTGCGACCCCATGGACTGTAGCCTACCAGGCTCCTCTGTCCATGGGATTTTTCAGGCAATAGTCCTGGAGTGGATTGCCATTTCCTTCTCCAAGGGATCTTCCCAACCCAGGGATCGAACCCGGGTCTCCTGCATTGTAGTCAAATGCTTTACCGTCTGAGCCACCAGGGAAGTCCAAGAGTAGAAGGGTATGTATTTAATTTTTAGCATTTTTAAGAAGCTAGAGTTAACATTGTATTACTGGTGAAAAACTGAACATGTTCTTCCTAAGACTGTGAACAAGGCAAAGATATTTGCTCTCTGCACTTATATTTGGCATTGTTCAGGAAGCTCTAATCATTGCTATGGGGCAAACAAAAGAAAGAGGCATCCAGATTTAAGAGCGAGAAGTATTTCCTTAATTTGTATAAAATATGACTTTTCATATAGAAAATCCTATGGAATCAGCAGAACTAATAAAATATCTAGCAAATTTTCAGACCAAAGTCTGATTTTAAGATTTTCCATAAAACTACAGTAACCAAGACAGTGGCATAAGGAGAGACAAATACATTAATGAAACAACAGAAAATTTAGAAATAGATCCATACTTACACAATTAATTGATATTTGTCAAAGGCACCAAGGTAATTCAGTGGAGAAAGAGCAACCTTTTCAACAAATGGTGCTGGTGTTGGAACAACTTCATAACTACGGAAAAACAACTTTTCTCTAATTTGAGGTGAATGAACAAAACAAATATAAAACTAAAAAACATAGGAAAGTGGAGGTAGAAAAAAAATTCCTTTCAGAGGACAAAATAATAAAATAGAAAAAAAAAAAAAAAACAAGCCTTCTAAAATTTTAAGAATTGATGAGCTTAAGTCTGTGTATGCTGAAGTCCCATCACTTCACAGCAAATAGATGGGGAAACAATGGAAGCAATGACATACTATTTTCTTGGGCTTCAAAATCAGCGGATTGTGACTGCAGCCATGAAATTAAAAGATGCTTCCTCTTTGGAAGAAAAGCTATGACAAACCAAGATAGCATATTATAAAGCAGACACATCACTTTGCTAACAAAGGTCCATATAGTCAAAACTACAGTTTTTCCAGTAGTCATGTATGGATGTGAGAGTTGGATTATAATGAAAGCTGAGCACCGAAGAATTGATGCTTTTGAACTGTGGTACTGGAGAAGACTCTTGAGAGTAACTTGGACTGCAAGGAGATCAAACCAGTCAATCTTAAAGGAAATCAATCCTGAATATTCATTGGAAGGAATAATGCTGATGCTGAAGCTGAAGCTCCAATACTTTGGCCATCTGATGTGAAGAGCTGACTAATTGGAAAAGACCCTGATGCTGGGAAAGACTGAGGGCAGGAGGAGAAGGGGGTGACAGAGGATGATATGGTTGGATAGCATCAGTGACTAAATGGACATGAGTCTGAGAAAACTCCAGGAGATAGTGAAGGACATGGAAACCTGGTGTGCTGGGGTCACAAGAGTCAGACACAACTTAGCTACCGAACAACAATGCTAAAGTACACTAAAGTTGTTATTTTTGGAAGGTAAATAATCAGTGTTTCTTTTAATGTAGGATTTACAGAAACTTGTATAACTGCTGAATGTTGGACTGGGACTCTTTGTATTGTGCAGCAATTTAAATTAAATACCAAAGATCAGAAAAAGGCTCCACATTTTAAGATCAGATCGCTAGTTAGGACCACTGACTTCTGAGGACACATCCTTTCTATTTTATCCAACTCAATACAACATAAATACCTGAAGAACTGGAGAAGGTGGGCTTTATGGAAGCCAAGTGACAAAGGCTCTGAAAGAGTCCCTCAGAAAGGGGAGAAGTTCCTGCAAGGCGGGGACAGTGTCCTATTCCCTGGCTGAAGAGCACAGGTTGGTCTGTGGAGCTCAGTTCTTGGAAGAGCATGATTAATCAGGAGTACAGCACATCATTGTTCTCAGAACTTCCACCCCACAGTGGAAAATAGGGGGATACCTCCTGTGTCCCCTGGTCAGGAGGCACACTTGAAGGAAAAACTCCTACCTACTTCTTGCCTAGGCTTATTGATTAGCCTCTTCCAGTTAAGTTTGAAATGACTCTAGTGTACCTTAAGACAAAAACAAGGCAAACACCATCTCTGCACTCTGTGGCCCTCAGAGGGAACAAGAAAGTGCTATATTGCTTCAAGTGGAACTACTTGAAAAGATACTTGAAAGAGAAGGATCCAGGTGCAGTGCTAATTCTGATACCCAATATGAAGAAAACACTGACTTGTAACTCTGGAATAATGAAGGGCACACATGGCTGCCCCCTGAGGGAGAAGTTGAAGGGGGCTGGATTGCATGAAACAAGAAATAGTACCCACGGGCAGACTCTATACAAACAACCTCAGCATCAGAGGCCGGTAGTGACAGAAGAAAGGACATTTCCCACCACCCATATGAAGACACTCCCATGCAAGGACCTTTGCCTTCTTTCTTCTTACCACCAGCACTGCAAAAGTGAGCATCTGCTCTAAGAAGGAGGTATCCAATCTAAGGAGAGGAACACGGAGGGAAGCTTGAGGGTTTTTTCAGAAAAATGACAAAAGAGAGGGGATTTATGTATACCTCGGGCTGACTCATGTTGAGGTTTGACAGAAAACAGTAAAAATCTGTAAAGAAATTATCCTTCAATAAAAAATGAATTAAAAAATGTTTTTAAATAAAGATACCTTAGTATGAAATATCAGATGAAATGGTCCTGTAACCAAAATGACAGACAAGTTTAAGTTGGGCCAACCTTTCCTTAGTGCTCACTATCCAGAAGGAGAGAAACAAAACCATTTCATATTTTGCAGTCCAATGCGTAGACGCCTCCATAAATGTCATCCACTTCATTGTCATCTTGTAGTAAGATAAACGTGGACCTTAAAATTGAATTATAATAAACTAAATTTGATATTATTTAAATTAGGAGTTAAGATCTATAGCTCAGACTCTTTTGTTATATATTTAATGGGAGTCTCCTCAAACCATCATTGGGCTAGCAGTGAGTTATACAAATAATTATTTTTCTGGTAAGATATTTTTCACATAGCAGATTCTAGGAGTTAGCTGGAAAATGTAGAGATGGTGACTTCTTTCCTATGTGAATCTCTGAAGTAAAATTCAATGAAAGTAATTTTTAAAAGATATTCATTTGTAATAATTATACTTGAACTCTCCATAAGGAATAATTTAGTTCCATGAAAATTGGCTTCTTTGATCATTTTCAAATGGAATCTTTTATTTAAACTAAAATCAATCAAACTCATCGTGAATATTGAGATTGATTTTTGAGGCTACAAATGTAAATAACAATCCTGTTATAGTTCTTGAAGAGTTGAAGTCTACTTTGCATTTCAACATATAAGTTTATTGTTTATGTAGAACTAAAATCATAATCAAAGGGAAAACTAAAATATTTCATCTATGATAAAATAAATTCTACAATTAAATCTAAACTTAACATAGTTCCCAAATCTTAAGAGTTATGGACAGACTTCAGAAAGCAAGATTGACCAGACGCTGAGAGAGTGCCTAAGTGGATTTCTAAATCGAGAATAAAAAGTTGAATTGCCCAAGCTCATGGTTAAGTGTGAAATGATCAACAGCTGTAAATTAGCAGATGAGCCTCTGTTCTATATACATGGATAAACCCAGGAGACCTACATCATGTGTGTTTCTATATGTTTGGCAAAATGTGCTTATGAAATCATATTCACAAAATCTTCCAGGTGAGCCAACTGCCAAAAGAAGTTGTTTCCTTAACAGACAGAGACTAACACTTCTTCGTCATAGGGCTATCATCAGTATTTGTGCAAAAGGGCTGACCGGAAATAATCTTTCACTACATGGTTCTATAATTGCTCTCCTGTAGCATATGTTAACATAATTTATATCTTGGAGATGCCAAAACTGGATGAAAACTAAAACAATCAAGTCAGTCATCTGGATGGTTAGTGTTACTGTCACAGAGATATAAACTGAGGCCAGATTCGGTAAGAAATCAAAATCCAAACTAGCATAAGAGTAAACAGCCATGTAGTTATTATTTGTCACTGAAGGATGTATACTTTCCTAAACATACTTAGATTACGATGGTCCCCCTAATGCAGCTCCCAGTTTGTCTGTTTGTCTCCCCACTCCCTTTCCTGTCGGTTATACTACATTAGGAGTCTTCATACCATCGTGCATCCTATAACTGGGGTCTTGATCCCTCTAGTCAACACACAGAAGGAAAAGTTTGCATCATTGTATACTGAGCTAATGTACAATGACTGGGTTTGGCCCAATTGTAAGTTTTGAAATAGTAACAAGGGGAGAAAAAAGCTCCCATTACTGGAGGGATAATGCATCTGAAATCACTATTTTATTTGGCCTCAGCTCTGGCCTTATTTTCCACATAATAAATCCAGAAATCTAGAAAAAAGGAGCCCATCTCAATTTTAAATCTAAATCTTTTCAGGAGCATATCTCAAAAAAAAAAAAAAAGAAAAAATTTAGAATCCTATGGCCAATTTGGAGAGTATACATATTTGCTTCTTCCCTTAACTGAAAAATAATTTCCTTTCCTCAGATAAGATGGCTACAAAATCAGTCTCAGAAGGAACAAGCCAAGCAAGAACAGTAAGAGAGTAAGTGATCAGTCGTTCTGATCAGCCGTGTTGATCCTGGCAATCCAAAACTTGAGAGACCCCTTTCAAGATCATCCTCACCTCCAAGTGAAGTGAAAGTGTTAGTTGCTAAGTCGTGTCTGTCTCTTGAGACCCCATGGACTGTAGCCCACAAGGCTCCTCTGTCCATGGGATTCTCCAGGCAAGAATACTGGAGTGGGTAGCCATTCCCTTCTCTAGGGGATCTTCCCAACTCAGGGAGTGAACCCAGGTCTCCTGCATTGCAGGCAGGTTCTTTACCATCTGAGACACCAGGGAAGCCCAAAGTAAATGTGAAATCTAACAGAGGCCCTACAAACCTGCAAAACCAGGCCAATGACCTATTTTTGGCAGTTACTCAAGAATTAGGTGAATTTTAATCATGGTTAGACTTTATTTTGGGGGGCTCCAAAATCACTGCAGATGGTGACTGCAGACATGAAATTAAAAGATGCTTACTCCTTGGAAGGAAAGTTATGACCAATCTCGATAGCATATTCAAAAGCAGAGACATTACTTTGCCAACAAAGGTCCATCTAGTCAAGGCTATGGTTTTTCCAGTGGTCATGTATGGATGTGAGAGTTGGATTGTGAAGAAAGCTGAGTGCCGAAGAATTGATGCTTTTGAACTGTGGTGTTGGAGAAGACTCTTGAGAGTCCCTTGGACTGCAAGGAGATCCAACCAGTCCATTCTAAAGGAGATCAGTCCTGGGTGTTCTTTGGAAGGAATGATGCTAAAGCTGAAACTCCAATACTTTGGCTACCTCATGCGAAGAGTTGACTCATTGGAAAAGACTCTGATGCTGGGAGGGATTGGGGGCAGGAGGAGAAGGGGACGACAGAAGATGAGATGGCTGGATGGCATCACAGACTCGATGGACGTGAGTCTGAGTGAACTCTGGGAGTTGGTGATGGACAGGGAGGCCTGGCATGCTGCGATTCATGGGGTCGCAAAGAATCGGACATGACTGAGTTGAACTGATTGTTCATATTCTTGGATCACTTGATATTTGCTCCTCAAATTGCTGATGTTTTTTAGCACTCTCTTTTTTTGGGTGAGTTCATGATTTGCTTCATCAATGACACTTTTTTTGTTTTTCTTTTCTTTTCTGTACTTTAGCACAGCTCTAAGAAAATAGTAAGTCCTTATTAGCTGTTTTTTCTTAAGTTGAATCTCCAAGTTTTAAAGAAAGTGAAGTAAATAGTGAGGTATGAAGTTATAGCATTATTTCAATTGGTCACTCATCAGTTATGGTATGTCATTGTCCAAAGGTAAGAGACTAGTAAACATAAAACACTGTCATTTTTTCTTTTCTCTTTACAACCTTGCTGTGATAATTAGCATATGTGCCTTGTTTTTAAGTACAGTAGAGTGGCATCACCTATATGAACACAGTTTTGAATTCCTGAGCCATAACACCAGTCACTGTGTGGTTTGGGGGGTAAAGAATAGCTCCATTGATGAAAATTGATAGGACCTTAGATTTCTACCAAAAATTTTAATAGATTACAATACCTTAAGAATCTATTATCAGTTAGGGAAAAACCACAAACAAATAGAAATTTTCTTTTTAGAGTGAATTAAGTTTAAAAAAAAATTGCTAAATGATGTGGTATCTGAACAGTATTTGTCTGGAACCATCTAGAAGTTACACCTCAGAACTAAGACAGTCTTTCTAGTAAGGCTTCCAGAAAGATGTCACCTTTCACTTCCCCCAACGAGACTTGGAGGGAAGGCAAACTAGCAAGAGAAACTAAAGTCTGCTTCATTATTAATCAGGCTTTATTATATTTCCTTTGTTTTGAGTAGACTTGCTAACCTCTATCATGATGGATATTACTTAACCTGGGGAGTCATCATAACAACATGACCTTGACTTAGGAATCAGAAAGAGACAGGGTTTAAAGCATAAACCATACTCTCCAAATAATTTTTTAAATGCAGTTTCCCTTAGAAAAGCAACATTAGTATGTGTTTCTTCTTGTAAGACAGTGGAAAAAGAGAATCTATTTCAGCAGGAAAAGTCCAGCACTGAGTTCTTTTTTAATATATTTACTTACTTATTGGGCTGCACCAGGTCTTAGTTGGGATCTAGTTCCCCAACCAGGAATCAAACCTGGGTCCCCTGCATTTGGAGCTCAGAGGCTTTGCCACTTGACCACCAGGGAACTCCCCCACACAGAGTTCTGATTTAAAATACAAATTAAAATATTGTCAAGATACCCAGAATAAACCTATTTTACTAGTAGACCAACAGGTAAGAATGAAACATTTAGTGCACTCCTGCCAACACCTTATTGTAAAATTTGTTTGAGTGTTTTCTTTTCCACAGAATAGTATGTAGTAATTAAAGCCAGCAAGTCTCTGATTAGTATGAAAACGTTACTCTGTTATTAAGAGTAGTTAATAATGCCTTCTGTGCAAGTAATAGGCTAAAACCTGAAGAACCCTTAAGAGGTTTTTTACGTGTAGGATGAAGACTTCACTGGCATGAGGACTAGGAAAGGGATGCTAAGAAAAGCAGACCTTTCAAAATGGTGAGGACAGGTTACTTAATTGAGAAATTAGCAAGGCACAGTCGAAAAAAGTTTGGCAGATCTGGTAATAACAGCCATGAAACTCAAGATCTGCCTGGCAAGGAAGTTACTCAATGCCATTCTTGAAAGTTTTTCTTCAATAAGTAAATACAATCGGTCAATTGTTGGCCCCAAATTTCCAGCCTGTCTCACAGATGGGCTTCCTAGCCTACCCCATTGCAATATTATTAATTCCTACCAACTTCCCACATTTAGGAACCAACCTCCAGGGTTCTTTGGGTAACCACCGAAAGTGGTCTGATGATTTGTTATTTAGTCCTATATTAATAATCTCTGAAATATCTGTAAAGCAAATATTGAAAAGTAAACCACTAGGTTAGTAAGAAACTGTACATTTCCCGTGAGACAATGATTTTCCCGTATGGCACTGACCTAGGATCATGTACTTCATCTTTCAGCTCATTTAATAGTTAAATTTTACATGTATTTTTAAAGTCAGTTATGGCTCCATCATAATTGCACAGCATAGTATCTGGCACTTTGTAGGTATTACAACACTTTGTTCAATAAATGAATGTATGCATCAACAAGTAGATTGTTTTTAGCACAGAAATGCTCTTCTACCAAACTATAAGACATACAAAATTTACACATGTTCACTTTATCAAAAGTAGCCTGAAGTTTCCCTAGTGTGTTGGTCACGTAGTCATGTCTGACTCTTTGTAAATCCATAGCCTGTAGGCTGCTGGGCTCCTACGTTCAAGGGATTCTCGAGGCAAGAATACTGTAGTGGGTTACCATTCCAGTCTCTAGGGGAACCTCCCCAACCGAGGGATTGAAACCAGGTGTCCCACACTGCAAACAGTTTCTTTACCATCTGAGCCACCAGGGAAGTTTCACTACCCCGGGACATATCTATGAGGTTTTCATTTTCCTTGTCCTTGACCTGAAAGTTTACTAAGTAAACTGATTGTGTGAGCAAGGTTCCAGGAAACATAAATAGTATTTCAGAGAATGTTCAACTTACTAAGGTCAAAATCTTGTCAATGTACTTGGAAGGCATCAAATTGAATTTAAATACTATGCTATTCATAACATTAATCTAATTCATATATCTGCAGGGCATTTCCAGATAACCCTTCCATGACCATTGCCTCTAGTCATTTGATGGGGTCACGAGCAGTAAAGTTGCATTTAAAGAAACACCTTTCACTGAATTCAGATGGTCTTTCCTTCAGTTGGTCTGAGTTAGGCAACAGTTAGAACTGGACATGGAACATCAGACTGGTTCCAAATAGGAAAAGGAATATGTCAAGGCTGTATATTGTCACCCTGCTTATTTAACTTATATGCAGAGTACATCATGAGAAACGCTGGGCTGGAAGAAGCACAAGCTGGAATCAAGACTGCTGGGAGAAATATCAATAACCTCAGATATGCAGATGACACCGCCCTTATGGAAAAAAGTGAAGAGGAACTAAAAAGCCTATTGATGAAAGGGAAAGAGAAGAATGAAAAAGTTGGCTTAAAGCTCAACATTCAGAAAATGAAGATCATGGCATCTGGTCCTATCACTTCATGGCAAATAGATGGGGAAACAGTGGAAACACTGTGAGACTCTCTTTTTCTGGGCTCCAAAATCACTGAAGATGGTGACTGCAGCCATGAAATTAAAAGACGCTTAATCCTTGGAATGAAAGTTATGACCAACCTCAATAGCATATTCAAAAGCAGAGATATTTCTTTGCCAACAAAGGTCCATCTACTCAAAGGCTATGGTTTTTCCAGTGGTTATGTATGGATGTGAGAGTTGGACTGTGAAGAAAGCTGAGCACCAAAGAATTGATGCTTTTGAACTGTGGTGTTGGAGAAGACTCGTGAGAGTCCCTTGGACTGCAAGGAGATCCAACCAGTCCATTCTAAAGGAAAGCAGCCCTGGGTGTTCTTTGGAAGGAATGATGCTAAAGCTGAAACTCCAATACTTTGGGCACCTCATGTGAAGAACTGACTCATTGGAAAAGACTCTGATGCTGGGAGGGATTGGGGGCAGGAGGAGAAGGGGACGACAGAGGATGAGATGGCTGGATGGCATCACTGACTCGATGGACATGAGTTTGAGTGAACTCCGGGAGTTGATGATGGACAGGGAGGCCTGGCGTGCTGCGATTCATGGGGTCACAAGAATCAGACACGACTGAGCGACTGAAATGAACTGAACGGAAGGGTAGTTTTAATACACAGTTATTTGGGTATGTGAGACAAGCAGCAGGGAAGAGGAAAATCACTGTGAGTTGATAAATACAATCTGGGTCAAATGGATTGAAGCCCTACATTTTGAGTTTCTATAAAGGATTACATTAAAAAAATGAACCTGGACCTGGAATTCTCCAATCGTGAAATTGTTCTATACATCAGAACTGTATTGTCCAGTGTATGGCCAGCAATGGGAAGGTTTGTAGAAATTTAGGGGTATGACTTCAGATCTCATGACTCAGAAGCTCTGTGATAGGCTTAGGAATCTATGTCTTATAGAAGTTAAGTTGAAAAACTGCTGGACTAAAGCATTGGCTTCCCAAGTGGCATGTTCTTACCTGAGGGACATGTACAGACAACAAAAATTGACTAGAATTTGTCTTAAAAAAATACATACAGACACACACACCACACACAAAGAAACACACACTCTCTCTTATATTCATGGGCTTCCCTGATAGCTCAGAAGGTAAAGAGTGAAGAGTGTGCCTGCAACGAGGGAGACCTGGATTCGATGACTGGGTCTGGAAGATCCCGTGGAGAAAGAAATGGCAATCCACTCCAGTATTCTTGCCTGGAAAATCCCATGGATGGAGGAGCCTGGCAGGCTACAGTCCAAGGGGTCTTAAAGAGTCAGACACGACTGACTAATACTCACACGTGTATATATGTGTACATGTTCAGTCATTCACTCCTGTCCAACTCTTCAGACCCCATGGACTGTATGTAACCTGCCAGGTTCCTCTGTCCATGGAATTTTCCAGGCAGGAATACTGGAGTGTGTTACCATTTCCTCCTCCAGAAGATCTTCCTGACCCAGGGATCAAACCCATGTCTCCTTCATTGCAGACAGAGTCTGTAACACTGCCAATGGTATATGTATATACACATACATCATAATATATGTATAATATCAGTTTCTATTTCAATAAGTGGTTTACAGTATTTTATATAGATGTACATGTATATAACATAAAAATAAATGAATATACATTATAGGATGCCAAAATGTCTTTCCTTATGGAATAGACAATTGAAAACATTTGCAGACCTAGAGAATTGTATCCAATCAATCTGTTTGAATAAAATCCCCTGTGTCTGTGTTCAAATACCTTCAAATGGGTTCTAGCCCCCCCCTCCAAAATAAGTACAGGGAACATGTAAAGAGTTTAGCATGCGTGATTAGGATTTTGTAGCTTTGCCTTTAAAAATAAAGTGAAACAGTCCAACATGTTAAGCATGTTTTTCTGTGGAAGGTGTCACAAAGTTTTCAAAGGTAGGCTATGAAGGGAGCCTATTATCAACCTAAATGGAGTCAGATGGTTGAGAGCCAATAAAGAATTAGCCACTTAGGGGGGGAAAAAAATCAAACAATGGAAGTAAATAAGGGTTTAGATTCTGCCTGTCTGATGCCTAGGAACAATTCGTTTGGGGAGCTGCAGGGGTATTTGAAAATTTAAAGAGGGTGGAGCAAAGCTGTAAACATCAGATTTAGTAGTTGGGGATGCCGCCCCTGGTAACAAAGAATCCGGTTCCCAGTAACTGGGTGAAATTGACTTCAGCTGTCTGCGTAGAGCTAGAGTGGGTCTTGATTTGAAGCCTAGGGAAAAAAAAGCCTTGAAAGCCTACAAAGTATGATCTTCCCTTTGTTATTTTCTTTCCTCTGTCTGTCTTGTGTTGTACTCTGCCTTCGATTTAAGAAAAATAAATAAATAAAAAGAGGACTGTAATTGGATTAAGGACAGTGCATCCCAAACTGCATAGCTCTTCACGTGAGACCAAAAGACTTGGTTTTGATCTTCGAGTAACCAGATGCCTCACTTTGAACAGATACCCCTGACTTTAACACACACGTACCCTCACTCGGTCCAAAAACAAAAACAAAAACACCCTTATAGCGAAACCAAGGAAGAAGGGAGAAGGAGTGGGTAGAAACGACAAATGTTTCCCTTTTTCCAAGTGTGGGAAAAGAAAAGGAGTAGTCCTTTCTCTGGTCTAAACGTAAGTTTGCCTCGTTGGTCACAGAATAGGAAGGGACTGAGAACCCTGAACGGAGAAGGAGAAAGAAAAAAGTAACGTTTGGAGAGCTTTTGGCATATGTCCATTTCTATTATTTTGTAAAGCTGAGGGGAAGATTATGCCTACCATTAGAATGTTGAGAAATATACAAACATTTTATATTAAATGGATATTTGACTCACTTTTTAATCAGGTTTACGATGGCACCATTTTCATGGGCCTTGCTTTATTTTTAGCATGATTCTTGGATAATTATTTACTAAGAGACCTTAGGACTCATGGGTGCTTATCCAAACATAGCATTACAATTATTATTTTATTTTTTGCAGATCTTTGTTCTCATTTCACTATTATATAATATACACAATTATATAATAGTGTAAAGGAAAAAAAAAAACCTTGAATAGCAAGGCACCTTTGACTTTATAGTTGTTTGACCACTTTATCACTGATCCTAAACTGATGGTAATAGTTCCAAACAAGTCACTCCCAAAAGAATTATTTTTCTAAACGGGTATCCCTATCTTTAATTTCCTTTCTCTATCATTTCTCTCTTTCTTTTCTCTCTTTTTCCCTCTTTCTCTGCCTCTGCCCCCCTCTCTCTCCCTGTCTGTCTCCCAAAGTAACAAATATAAGGCTTGAGCAGCAAGAAAACTATTCTGTAAATCTCCAAGCATGATACACACACACAAATGCACACAATAAGGCAGTGAAATGTGCCCAGGGCTCTAAAGAAACAGGAGCAGACAATACAAAAAATATTTTCAGCCTTTCTCTTTGTGCTCTAAAAATTTTTCCAGTAAACATGCTGCAAGCCAGGGGGATCATAGGTTCCTTTATTAGCATATGTAAGTTTTAGCAACTGCTGAAAACTTATCTCGAAGGCATAGCAGGTCTCTGGTAATTGTGCGTGGTTTCAGAACCAGTGTTTCATGGGTGTGAAATCAGATGAAATATGGTTATGAGTTTTTTGACCCAGATATTCGCTTCGAAGTTTTGCCAAGACATTATATGCTTGGATCTTTTATCATATTTGCGTATACAAAGAAACTGAGGTTAAGTGCAGACTTGACACGGAAACATGTTATAATTGTTCTCTTTCAAAATATCACACATGAAGCCTTTCTCTGGGTGTGTATTCTTTTCTATATATAGTTTCATTTACTAGTTTTCTGAGATCAAGCTTATGTAACTTGAAGTAGAATGGGTGCTTGCCATCATACAGGGAATTTCATCTGATATTCACTTCAGTTCAGTCACTCAGTCATGTCTGACTCTTTGTGACCCCATGGACTGCAGCACACCAGGCTTCCCTGTCCATCACCAACTCCAGGAGCTTACTCGAACTCATGTCCAACAAGTCAGTTATGCCATCCAATCTTCTCATCCTCTGTCGTCCCCTTCTCCTCCCACCTTCAATCTATCCCAGCATCAAGGTCTTTTCCAATGAGTCGGTTCTTAGCATCAGGTGGCTGAGGTATTGGAGTTTCAGCTTCAGCATCAGTCCTTCCAATGAATATTCAGGACTGATTTCCTTTAGGATTGACTGGTTGGATCTCCTTGCTGTCCAAGAGATTCTCAAGAGTCTTCTCCAATGCCACAGTTCTTTATAGTCCAACACTCACATCCATACATGACTACTGGAAAAACCATAGCTTTGACTAGAAGGACCATTGTTGGTAAAGTAATGTCTCTGCTTTTTAATATGCTAAGTTGGTCATAGCTTTTCTTCCAAGGAGCAAGTGTCTTTTAATTTCATGCCTGCAGTCACCATCTGCAGTGATTTTGGAACCCCTGAAAACAGTCTCACACCATTTCCATTGTTTCCCCATCTATTTGCCATGAAGTGATGGGACAAGATGCCGTGATGTTAGTTTTTTTAATGTTGAGTTTTAAGCCAACTTTTTCACTCTCCTCTTTCACTTTCATCAAGAGGTTCTTAAGTACACCAAATTTCAAAACAATGATTCACTCATAACCACTGTCAGCGATTAGCCAGCCACCTTAAGAAAATGTTTACATTTTAAATCTCTTTGACAAAAGGTATCATTAAGATTCAAAACTTTAAGATTTTTTAATGAAGTGACTTCCAGGGCACAAAAGCTTTTAATAGTTGCCAAAAAAAGAAAATCCAATAGTAGCTTCAGCTATGTTTCCTTCATACTTTTTGTCACTAAAATCTATTCCATATTATCTCTCATGTGAGCATGCTAAATCACTTCAGTCATGTCCAACTCTTTGCAACCCTATGAACTGTAGCCTGCCAGGCTCCTCTGTCCATGGGATTCTCCAGGCAAGAATACTGGAGGGGGTTTCCATGCCCTTCACCAGAGGATCTTCCTGACATGGGAATCAAAATCACGTCTCTTTTGTCTCCTGAATTGGCGGGCAGGTTCTTTACCACTGTGCCACCTGGGAAACCCTGTTATCTTCGGTTCATCCAATGGGATGCTTATAGTCTACTGTTTTAGTGAATTATTTTTTCTATAGTTTTTTTGGCCTTTTTACAGGAGGGCAGATAGCAACTTTGCAAAGGATGGTCAAATGCTTGCAATGTATCATCTTCATGTTATAGTGTAATGCTTAAACTCAACCTTAATAAAACTTCATAAAACCCTTAGATCGTCAGTATTATTAGTCTGCTCACATGGATGCAACATTTGGACAAGATATTTGGTATATGTCTTTAATACACTGTGATAGAATTAAATTTCCACAAACCATGTATAGGCAGATGATGGCAAATCCTCAGCTTGATGACTATAAAAAACAAACTCTTGTATATAAGGAACATAAAACTGAGCCAAGGTTGAATCATAGATTAGCACTCTGCTCATGAATACTATTATCAGCACCTAAGGGGTTTGGAGTAAACCACTTCCTCTCTTCTCTGTCTTTATAGAACACTTGCTTACTTACATTGTGATGTATAAATCTGGCCTGATGGTATCATGTCTTGTGAATATGAATGTAGCTGGAGAAGTTAACAGGGAAACCAAATCCAGCCCTTCTTCCTCTTCCAAGGTCTACTTCTATCTGGCTCCACTTTCCACAGCACCACCATGAATTTTATTTTTCCTAGACTCCTCAGGCAAATTTTAAGGATATATTTAGATAACTAATATTGGTTCATCTTTTTAAAAAATTAAAAAATACAGGTATATAAACAGAATAGGCACTTCATCAAGCAATAAATAAGTTCATCTTCTTTTATGATGTCTGCTGCTGCTGCTGCTAAGTCACTTCAGTCGTGTCCGACTCTGTGTGACCCCATAGACGGCAGCCCACCAGGCTCCCCCGTCCCTGGGATTCTCCAAGCAAGACACTGGAGTGGGTTGCCATTTCCTTCTCCAATGCATGAAAGTGAAAAGTGAAAGTGAAGTCACTCAGTCGTGTCTGACCCTCCACGACCCCATGGACTGCAGCCTACCAGGCTCCTCCGTCCATAGGATTTTCCAGGCAGGAGTACTGGAGTGGAGTGCCATTGTCATCTCAAAGTTTTTCTGTCACTGAACATCATTTTAAAACAGGTACAAATTTTCCATAGTATAGCAGTGTCAATATTTATTGCACTCATATCCTATTTTAACACTTAGGGGTTTTGCAGTATTCACTATTACAATCAACAAGCAATGAACAACTTGATGAGATAATTGTTGTGGACATTCTTGATTAGTGATGAAGATAAATTTTAGAGCATGAAAGAGCTTTGGTATATTGTAATTTTCTTCCAAAAAGTTTTCCTAATTTACCCTCCCAACACTGGAGTCTAGGGGTATCTGTTTCCCTATTTCTTTTCCAACACTGGTTAATGATGCTGAAAATTTAACAACAAAAATAAACACTATCTTAAGCCTGTTCATTCACTTAGAAGAATATCATATGGGAAACTTCCTAAGTTGGTCTGCTTCTGGTTAACTAAGTAGAAAATTTTGGAGCAGGTAGTCCCACATGCTAGGGGAATGAGGAACATGATGGGATAGGGGCTAGGACAAGGAGAGAATCCATGCCTCTGTTTGGGTTGAAATGGGAAGACTCTGGGATTTCCCAGTGACTCAGCAGTAAAGAATCTGCCTACAATGAAGGAGCCTCACGAGACATGGGTTCCATCCTTGGGTCAGGAAGATCCCCTGGAGGAGGGCATGGCAACCCACTGCA
The DNA here is from genome assembly GCF_023091745.1 of Budorcas taxicolor. Classification (NCBI taxonomy): domain Eukaryota; kingdom Metazoa; phylum Chordata; class Mammalia; order Artiodactyla; family Bovidae; genus Budorcas; species Budorcas taxicolor. Next base: position 61,519,391 of record NC_068923.1, on the reverse strand, counting down.
GTATTCTTGCCTGGAGAATCCCATGGACAGAGGAGGCTGGTGGGTTACAGTCCATGGGGTCACAAAGAGTCGGACACGACTGAAGCTACTGAGCACCCAGGGATGCACTCATTGGAAGACTCTACAGGGTTAACATGGAAAATCTAGACATCACCAAAAACAAAGTCTTCAGCACTGAGAACAAGTCCTCTAAGATTCAACTACTCCTAACTCACAGGAGAAAAACTAAATTTGCCACCAGTGCCCCTTTCATCAAATATTAAACAAAGACACTGATAACTAAAGGAGAGGGGACAGATGGATTGATAGACAGGTTGGTTTGTCAGCCAAATGTCTGCCACTGTGTATCCCAAGCCCTCTACATTTCAGGATCATTCTTTTCTTTTACTCTTCAAATAGCAAGATGTCCTTTCCCATGACATATACCACACACACACATACAAAAAAAAAAACCTCCCAGGGTTACTTCATCTCTCTGAGACTTCTTAGGGAATTGTAATTTTCCTTTTCATTTATTCCTGTTTTTTCCCCCCTCTGGTTTGGGCTTTGTCTTAGTGGTTACAGTTTCTGTCATTGTTATATGACACATCACCCCATCTATCTGTCCAGATTGACACAAAAGTTATGACCAACCTAGATAGCATATTCAAAAGCAGAGACACTACTTTGCCAACTAAGGTCCATCTAGTCAAGGCTATGGTTTTTCCAGTAGTCACGTATGGATGTGAGAGTTGGACTATGAAGAAAGCTGAGCGCTGAAGAATTGATGCTTTTGAACTGTGGTGTTGGAGAAGACTCTTGAGAGTCCCTTGGACTGCAAGGAAATCCAACCAGTCCATTCTGAAGGAGATCAGCCCTGGCATTTCTTTGGAAGGAATGATGCTAAAGCTGAAACTCCAGTACTTTGGCTACCTCATGCGAAGAGTTGACTCATTGGAAAAGACTCTGATGCTGGGAGGGATTGGCAGCAGGAGGAGAAGGGGACGACAGAGGATGAGATGGCTGGATGGCATCATGGACTCAATGGACATGAGTCTGAGTGAACTCCGGGAGTTGGTGATGGACAGGGAGGCCTGGCGTGCTGCAATTCATGAGGTCGCGAAGAGTCGGACACGACTGAGCAACTGAACTGAACTGACAGGAAGCTTAGTGTAAAAGCAGAATTAAAGTACAATATGGAAACAGGCTAATGTTAATATTCATTTTAACTGATCTAAATATTTACTCATGACTCTTCACCATACTTTTTTCACTGACTATGAACAGGTGACACAGGTTTGAGGCGGATCTGGAAGGATACGTAAGAGTTAGCAGAAATTTGGCAATATGCACTTCAGTCAGAGGTGTTTCAGGCACAAGAAGGCATGGTATGGTGAGAGAACATGGCTACATGATAGCAGCCATGTTTGTAGGCAGTGGTAGAGATGAGGCTGGAAAACTGGCAAGGAAAGCACGTAAAACACTCTCTGCCCCACGTCAAGTATTTGGAATACATCCTGAAGGTGACGGGGATTTACTGCAAGGTTTCCAGCAGGGCTTCCATGGAGGCTCAGTGAAGAATCTGCCTGAAAAGCAGGCGACCCAGGTTTGAGCCCTGGGTTGGGAAGATCCCTTGGAGAAGGAAATGGCAACCCGTTCCAGTATTCTTACCTGGAGAATTCCATGGACAGAGAAGCCTGATGGTCTACAGTCCATAGGATCACAGAGTCAGACACACGACGGAGCAACTAACACTTTCACTTTTACTTTCCAGCAGGGTACAACATGATCTGATTCTTGCATTTAATTATCATATACTAAGGCATAGATATGAAATCTAGAAAGATGGTACTGATGAACCTATATGCAGCGCACCAGTGGAGACAAAGACATGGAGAACAGACCGATGGACACAGCCTGAATGGGAAGAAGGAGAGGGTGGGAGGTATGGAGAGAGTAACATGCAAACATACTTACCATATGTAAAATAGATAGCCAATGGAAATTTGCTGTATGACTTGGGGAACTCACATTGGGGCTCAGTAACAGCCTAGAGGGGTGAGATGGTGAGGGAAGAGGGAGGGACATTCAGGTGGGAGAGGACATGGGTAAACCTATGGCTGATTCATGTTGATGTTTGGTAGAAACCAATGGAATATTGTAAAGCAATTATCTTTCAAGTAAAAATAAGTAAATTTTAAAAAATCATATTAAAAAAAAAAATTGCCTTCTATAGGTAGTATGGAAGATGTTGCCATGAGAATCTAACCAGAAGTAAGATGACTTATAAGGAAGCTATTGCCATAGTCCCAGCAAGAAATAATAAAACCCTGAACTAGAAGTGTAACAGCAGGGTGTGGAGGACAACTTGAGAGATATTTGAGAGGTTGAATTGATGGGCCCTGATCCTGTCATAAAGAAATATGAAGCATTATAAAAAAAAAATTGTTGTTTAAAATTTCAGCTCGATGCCTTCAGAAATAGCTAGCAATTTGCAAGTTCCTTGTGTAAGACAGATTTTTGCATTTAAAAACATTTATTTAGAAAAATGATCAAGAAAGTAGACTCTTCTTCCTTAGATGTCTGTTGATATGTATGATGAAGTTTGAGAGAATCAAAATCATTCCTTCTGGCTTTCTTTCTTTCTTTCTTTCTTTCTTTTTTTTTTTTTGTAGTTTGTGCCCTTTAAACTAAATCCAGATCTAACAATTTCAGGCTATTATTATAAGAGGGAAATCATAAAAGCATTTTGCCAAAGCCACCCAAACTATACATCTTTTAGGAGATCTACCACTAAGCAGGCAAGAGAGAGAAAAATCAGAGAGCAATGCTTTTAAGATGAGAGACAAGAAGCAGATCAAACATGTTGGGTTGAGGTTAGAGCTGTCAGCTCCTTCAAATACTTGACTTACGTTAGAAAGATCTGTAGTGCAGACTGGGAGGCGGAACCGGGTTCTAAAATTGGAACCCTAGTAGGAAATGATTACAGTTCTGTGATTAATTTATGCAAAAGTAGAATCATACCAACTCATAGTCCGGGCTGGAAACTAAGTCTCTTTGTAATAAGTCTTTGGAGTTTCTGATGTTAGTTTTCAAGTTATCCAACCCCTCCTTGGGTGAGTGTTTGCAGACCCAGATCAGACCTCACCTTCACATAGACCTTGCCTAGGAACTGGTTCTTTTCTTCAGCTGGTAAGTGGTTTCCTGGCCTTTATGTAATGTTTCCAAGGTAAGTTTCCAAATGGATGAGACATAATTTCCTGAGCCTGAATGGGAACAAAATTGCAATTGTTTTAACTAGTCCTATGGGCTTCTAGCTCAGGGCCTTAAACAGTTATCATCTTGATCCTGGCTCTCACTGCATTAAATGAGCGACTGTGATTAGCAACATGAGAATGTGGTTGCATTTTGCCTGTCCTTGGAATCCCGCTGTAAATCTATCACTGGAGCTCAGAGATTTCAGGCTTTTGGTGATGGGATGAGAACACACGAAAGCTTCTAACAACTACTGGAAAAGTGAAACAGTGGCTCCCAGCCATCGTTCTCTTGCGTCTCTGCCGCGTTAATGTGTTCCGCATTCATTTCTCAGTCCATATGCTCTGAAGGGCACCTGGAGTGTTCCAGAAAGAACATCTTCCTCCCCGATTCTAAGTTATCAGAGTTTTATATTATATGCATGTACTCTGAGGAGCATCTTCTATATTTATTTAGAACACACATATCTTAAAGAGTTGCTCAGGATTTTTTCTTTAGTAACTTTAGATGAAGTTATTACTTTGTGAAAATATCAAATCACACAGAGAAAAGAAGAGAAATGAGAAAACTGTCTCTCTGTCTACTACTGTGTGAGGACCCAGCAAGAAAGTAGCTGTCTGTAAGCCACAAAGAGTTTGCTCACTAGGAACTCAGCTGGTCATTGATATTGGATTTCTCTAATCCCAGAACTACAAGAAAATAGTTTTTGTTGTTAAAGACAAAAATATATTTTTTTTTCTTTTACAAAGCTTTTATATTTTATGTTCACATTAAGTGATTTTCTGTTTCCCATCAGAGGAATTTTCTTTGAAACTGTTAAAAAGGGTTTTAGTATCTGGTCTCTTATAATAATACATTAATAGAGTTTTACTAAAAAGAAACACAGTAATTAGATTTGCCATATAAACTCCGTTAGCTAAACCACTCCATACTCTGATGAAACAAGATGATATTGTTGCTATAATAGTATTTTTATGGATACATACACCAAGGTGAAGGGGCCACAGTAGCACACGCTACTGTACACTTGGGTTTACCCAGTGACCTAGTCTGGTGTCAGACAAAAGCTAAGTTTGCAACGGTAGTAGCTATGTCCAAACCCCACTCCTTCTCCTTCCCTCCCTTTTCAGTCTTGTCTCTTCCCATCTCCTGCTAAATTTCTGAATATTCCATTCAGGTTGGGAAACTAGACAGTGAGAGTACTACTATAGGTACTCGAGTAATTGCTGTCATTCTCCATTACCAGTGTGGGAAGCTTTCTGCAATGCCTTAGGCCTACTTCTCAGCTGCCCAGCACATTCACAGAACAGTTTTCTGTTCATACTTGCCAAATAATCACTGATTCTGTCAAGCATTGAAATTCTGCTTCTCTATAATTCACCTTAAAAGTCAAATGAGTGGGGCTTCCCTGGCAGTTCAGTAGTTAAAACTCCACGCTTTCAATGCAGGGGATGTGGGTTTGAACCCTGGTCAGGGAACTAAGATGCCATATGCCTCATGGTAACAAAAGTCAAACTAGTAAAAATAAAACTAATGAACACTAATTCAGAGCCACACCCTGTGTTAAGTAGGTACTGAAGAAATATGAGGAGCAAGATACAAATCCTCATCCTGATGTTCCTCAGCAAACGTATATACTGTCTGTATGATGGACTTGCAGATTCATGTGGTGGCAGAGGAAAGGAATGAGTGGCCTCCACAGCGGGTACCCGGGGGGAGGCGCAGATGCCAGTTTACTTTCCTGGTAACAGTCACAGGCTTGTGTGTGTTCTCACCCCACACCTAAGGCTGAAATCTTTGAGCTCCAATGACAGATTTACACTGGGATTCAAAGAGCCTCGCTGTCTCTGCTCTGACTTCTAAGGAAGAAGCAGCCTTGCTAGTTAGTTCATTTGAATAAAAGGCAGCAAAGCAGAACTGGAAGGAGGAGGATGGGCTTAAATACCTGCAATAATACCAGCAGGTGAAACAACAGAGTATTTTAAAGAGATACAAGGGCGTCGGGGTGGCAGGGAGCTGACTGATTTGACCGATGCACAAAAGCAATTTGGGGACCCTTTGGGAGAGAGCATGGCAGCCTGAGGGAGATCAATAAATAAAAGTAATTTTTAAGATTTGTGGCAGTGCATAATCTATTATAGTCTTCCATCTGGCAAGTTTAAGGGGCCACAGTAAAAATTTTAATTGTTTACAATGGTAGGATTTTATTTCCTCTGATGGCAACACCGTACTGAGGATTGTTCATGGGGTGGCACGATTTTATGGGACTTGTCTTTGTTTCAACATCGCCTGTGAATTGTTTGCTAATTATTTTGAACAAGTTTGTTTATTTCTTCTAAATAAATTTAAATCACTCAAGTGTTATACTTGTAGCTACTAACACAGTGCCAGGCACGTTTTAGTTTTCCATAATTCCTGCCCACCATTCTTTCCTCATTTTTTTTCCAGTGGCTCTATCTCACCTCTCTTTTGAGAATGACTCTTTTCCCCACTCATTGTTGCCTTGGTGGGAATATAAATCAAGATGCCTTCCCACATCTATTTCTTCCCATCATCACAATCAAGGCAGGTTCATTGACTGCTCTGGTGACCAAGATGGGCTTAGTGTTTCCTTTTCCTTAGAGCATTTTCCTTATAAAGCTTGTGCAGCTTTGAGATGGAAATCTTTCATAAAGCCTCTTGCCAATTTATAACCCCAAACTGTCTTTTCTCAAGGACCTGGGAAAGATCCCTTTGAAATGTAACCATCAAGACATATAGACCCCTCATCTTCCAGTATCTATGGGAGGATTGAACCTTAACTTTGGTGGGAGCATTGTGTCAAGTTGTAAAATTACCTCCTGTCATGATGATATGGGGTTTCTCTTGTGGCTCAGGTGGTAAAGAATCTGCCTGCAATGTGGGAAACCTGGGTTCAGTCCCTGGGCTGGGAAGATCCCCTGGAGAAGGGCAAGGTTACTCACTCCATTATTCTGGGGGTGGCATTATTCTCCATTATCCATGGGGTTGCAAAGAGTTAGACACAACTGAGCAACTTTCACTCACTCACATGACGATATGAGAAAGTTTACTTTCCTTTTGTGTTAAGTCAACTAGTGAACATGGATAGCCTACAGTCTACTCCTTACCCCACCTCTAAACCCTGCTCCTCTTTGTTTCAGCAGGATTGAGTCCGTAGTTCTCTCCTCTCTCCCCTCTTGAAACAGCCATGAATAAAGTCTTCGTTGTCAGTTTAGTTTTGTGCTGTGAAAGTTTTACTGTGACACTGGGATCTTCAGGCACTTTGTTTCCCCTGGGAATGCGGATCCTGAAGAGAGTAATATAAGGATACACATCATGTAGAAATGAGATAACCTAACAACACTAACTTAAAGTCACAACCTTTTGGTTCTTTCTCCTTGGATCTCTGGATTAACCCTCATTCCTTCGCCTTTTAATCCTGTGAGTTGCACCATATACTTCCAATGAGCTCCCTTCTTTGTCCAGAAACTGTTTAGAAACTATGCTTACTGATGGATATGGGTTATCTATATTAACCCCCACAAAACCTCTACTAGGTAAGAAGTATCAATCCAATATTAAAGAAAGAAATTCAGAGTACTTCAAACTCTATTATTTTTATAAAGGTCACCAGTTAGTAAAAGCAGGATTCTGAAAATATTCTCTTTCTACAAATGATCATTGAAATAAAACTCACAAATATAGACCCCATAAAACTGCAAAGAACAAATTCACCTCAAGTGTAGAGTTTTGCTTTGTTTGTTCAATAAATGTCTCCCTTCTGTCCTCCCAAAACTTCCTCATAACGACTTCTGTAAAAGGTTAATATCTCTCAGGACACCTCTTAGTCTGTCAGTGGGTCACATTTCCCTTCCCTAAATGTTCTAATATAAGCAGAAATGCTTGACGGAGATGGAGAGATTTAGCTCTGATGATTCATGCATTGTGCTATGCTTAGTCGCTCAGTCGTGTCCAACTCTTTGCAACCCCGTGGACTGTAGCCCTTCAGGCTCCTCTGTCCATGGGAATTCTCCTGGCAAGAATACTGGAGTAGGTTGCGATGCCCTCTCCATGGGCATGAACTCAGGTCTCCAGCATCGAAGGCGGATTCTTTACTGTCTGAGCCACCAGAGAAAACCAATTCATGCATTGGTCAATATCAATTTTTGTTTATATTTGAAAGGAAGGGGATTATGATTCAACTTCATACTTGCTACCAATTTCTACAAGCTCATCTCTTTCCTAACTCATCTTTGTCACTTTCTAATCAAGAACCTTCACTGACTTTTTTACTCTAAAGAAGTAACAGGCTTTCAAGTCCCCTTATGACACAGTTCCATATTCCACATTCAATAGGACTATGACTTTAACAGACACGGCCTCTATTCTGTCATATAGCTCTCTTTCTTTCCCCTGCCTGCCTTACCTCACATACCACATTCTGTCTTTCATTCATTCTTTTCCATTTTGCTTATTCTAATCCTTTTATTTGAAAGTCTATTTCAATACTCTCTATTTTGCATTAAGCTTCCCAGCAATTAGAACATCCTATACAGATCGATTTCTTTCTTGAACTTTAATTGTATTCCTGGTCAGCACAATTTATCCATCAATTTTCTCTAATTGTTGAAAGTTCATTTATCTTGTCTTTCAAGAACTGTGCCATAGTGTAGCATCATTATGGTGAGCTAATGAGTTAAAAAAAAAAGGTAAGTTCTTAATTAAAGATCATCTTTTAGACAGAACTAGGTAATGAGCTATAAAGAAGATATGAAATGAATGAGTTTTACTTTCTTCACTTAAAAAAAAAAAGATTATCTAAAAATCCTATAAACTACAGCTTTTGAGAAGTTTTTGTTCCAGATCAAATAGGATAACAAAATAAACAAGAGAATACTCTTTCACAGGTTAAATACTCCTTTATTCTTTGATGCTAATGACACCTTCATGATAAGCCTGGGGAGTAATAATTATTAATTCAGTTTTGCTACTCAAACAACTGATGGAACTTGAGTTACTTGCCCAAGGTCACATAGGTGATTTAGAATTGGAACCTAATGTAAGTCTGTTACAAAATACCTCCATATTCTTGCTTCTATCTGTGGTAGGCAGAATACTGTATCTTTCAAAATGCCCATGTTCTAATCCCTGGAACATGTGAATGTCTTATGTTATATGGCAAAGGGCAATTAAGGTCGCAAATGAAATTAACTTTGCCAGTCAACTGACCTTAAACTGGGAAGATTATTCTAGATTATAACAGACATGTCTAGCATAACCACAAATGTCCTCAAAGAGTGGAAGAGGGAAACAGAAGAATCAGTGTCAAAGTGATGCATTCTGAGAAAGACTCCATTGGCCATTGCCGGCTTTGAAGACAGAATGGGGAGGCCACAGGACAAGTAATGTGAGAGCCCCTAGGAGCTGGAAAAAGCAAGAAAGGGCATCTTCTGGAGATTCCAGAAATCAACACAGCTCTGACACACCTTGATTTTAGCCCAGTAAGACCCATTTTGAACTTCTAATCTCCAGAACAATAAAATAAGAAATTTATGTGGTTTTAAGCTGCTAAATCTGTGGTAATCTGGTGAAGTAGCAACAGGAAATTAATACACATTCCAAACTAATATTTGAAATTCCACAATGGTTTAAGACCTAACTAATGGCAAAGGTGCATGAGTTTGATCCCAAAGGATTCTGAAGATACAGTTTAACCCAAGGAAGCCTACCTTCAGGATTTTTTTTTTTTTTTTTGGTCTTTCTTGGAAAAAAATTCACCTTATGCTAGCAAGTTCTTAACTTGTTTGTCTAAGAAAATTAGACGACTGAGGCAAAGTAAAATACCATCCTGAGGCAATGAGAAGATCTGAAACATCTACCACACTCATACCAATGAATTTGCTTTCATTCAACAGTATCAGTCCCTAAATTTAGTAGTTCCTACCAATTAGAGATAGAAATATCTTTTAATGCATACACATTGTCTTCCAGGAAGCTCTTAAAGTCACCAGTTTTTAGCTACCATAATTGGGGAACATGTATACAGGTCTATGAACAGATTTTCTTAAGTTACACAGTAATTACACAGACTAGGCTATGTGTCTCATGCAAGAAAAATATGCATTATATCAGCTTAAAGATCTCCCAGTATACCCCAGTTATAAGAGTTGTACAGTAACCATAAACTACAGTTATACAGTAACCCTAAATTTTTTATTAATGCAATAAGTATTCACTGAACACTCATGATGCGCTAACCATTATTCTTGGTGACTGGGATACATCAGAGAATCACTGTATTTCCTAGAAAACTGTTTTTCTTGAGAACTTTTTAAATGTTCTCATTTAAACTTAACTCCTAATTCACATAATATCTCAAGCTCCATAATCCTGATTAAAAATTCTGTTCCACTCATTATACTGAACACCTGATACAGTGATTAAGAAAATACGTTGTGGAGTCAGACAAATTTGGGTTTGGGACACTCTCATCTCCTAGCTGGGACATTGGGCAAGGTAATAAAAATAAGTTGTAACTTTCTTTCTGTAAAATGGAAATATCCTACAGAATTGTTGGAAGCTGTAATTACAACTAACACATTATTCATATAGCATCTTATATGGTATCAAGTATTCAATAATGATCATTATTGTTTATTGATTACTATTATATCATATTGCTTATATTGTATTACTTTTATTATACTTTTTATGTTGTTGCTATTTGCCCACTAATATAGGCCTGAGAAGCAAAAGACACAAATTCTGACTAAGACATAGAGGTAATTCTGCCATGATATTGACCTTGCTGATTTGTAACTTATTTGCACCTCCAGTTATAACAAGGCAATTGATTTTGAATGACCTTTACTAGTTTGTTTGGTTTGTTCTAAATTTAAGTGGTCTGATCATCCTATTCACTGAAAAGAGCGTTTACCGGCAAACAGTGGTTGGGAGTAGGATGTATCTCTTCAGAAACATTCAGAGGGAAAGTGTTTCTACCTATTGTAAGCAGACTCATGACAGTAACACTGAACCCTTCCTTAGGGTTAAGATCTTATGCTTATGCTTAGTTTCTCATTCACGTCCGAGTCTTTGCAACCCCATGGACTGTAGCCCGCCAGGCTCCTCTGTCCATGGGATTTTTCAAGCAAGAATTCTGGAGTAGGTTGTAGTGTCCCTCAGGGGATCTTCCTGACCCAGGGACTGAACCCTCATCTCTTGTATCTCCTGCACTGCAGGCAGATTCTTTACCTGCTGAGCCATCAGGGTCAGGTATTCACAAATCCAAGGAAGAGATCATCAGTTTTGCAACAAATATTAATACAACAGAATGGAACATAGTTTGGGCAGCCAGGCTGTTTTCTCTAGGTTAAAATTAAAAAGTTAAAGCAATTTCAGGGAGAATGTTCTGAGATCATCTTTCTAAACAACCAAAAGGAGAAAATTTAAGTATCTGACACCTGAGTGTCATTAATTAATATAATTAATAAAAGTAATATAATTAATTACATATCTGATACCTAAATCAACAATCTATTATTTATCTACATAGTCTCATTTCCATTCCCCTTCCCCCACTGATTTCCAAAGAATTTTTTGTGACATTGAAATAAAGGAGTTTTGTGTCCATGTAAACATTTTTATTGGGCAAATAATGACTAGAAATGTTTCATTTTCATTGACAAGTTTAAGTACACTTCTTTTTTTGACATTTTAGAAATTAGGCATAGGAATACAAATATATTTATCATCCTTTGGCTGAGATAATAGCTCCCCATTGGGGCCCAATAAATAGCCTCTAATGTTTATTTGATCAATAAACAATTAAATTGGTGTCCAAAGGCCAACAAACACACAGGCAAGAATCCATGAGTGTGTGGCTCGCCTTGGAACCATGCATTTAGCCTTGATACACACACTTCCTTGCTGAAAGCAAGCGCTTTACACATAAGCCACACACTGTGTTGATCTGAGAAACTCTGAGCCCAAATCCCAGTTGACGAAGCACACCTGCAGTGGCTCAGCCTTTCAACACGTCTCCTCCTGACACTAACCAGGTAGGGAAATGGGTGGGGTGGGCTGGGGTGGGAGGTGAGCCTCTAGCCCCATGAGTGTATCTTCACCTTAACAGTATGTGAGTGATTTCACAGAAATCCACCCAGCATTTTGGAGTAAATCACTTCCATCTCCTATGTTACCATGATCAAGCTAGAAGTGTGTTATTTGACATTGTGGACATCTATTGAAGACACTGATATTTTCAAATAAACAAAGGTGCCTGAGTAAGATGTATAAGACTGACAAAAGAGTGTTTTCGCTAAAATTCATTCTTTCCTCTTTTCTTTTCCTTCTGTAAATAAAGAAGGTTTTATATTTGTCCTGCCCAGCAGAACTTTCTGCAACAATGGAAAAGTTCCATATCTGAGCTGTTCATTATTATAGCCACTAACCATGTGCAACTAACAAAGATGTCTAATGGGACCAAAGAAGAAAACTTTAAAGTCATATATTAACAGAAAAGAGGGCGTCAGAGGACGAGACGATTAGATAGCATCACCGACTCAATGGACGTGAATCTGAGCAAACTTCGGGACATAGTAAAGGACAGGGAACCTCGATGTGCTGCAGTCCATGGAGTTGCAAAGAGTCAGACACTGCTTAGTGACTGAACAACAACAAAATTATTAGTGGCAACTGCATGAAATAACATAGATCCAGATATTGATGAACACATTTCACATTTTGAAATTTGGGATGAATGAGAATTAACCAAATGAACAGTCTAACAAAATAAAATAAAAACTGATATAAGGAAACAGAGAGGCAAATTCATTTCAGTTATCATTTTCAGTGCAAAATGTAATTGCTTCTTAAGTACAAACTTCCTCAGGCAACTGTAAATATTTTGTTCTGGTCAATAGTTTATAGTATTTTGATCAATTGGAAGGTACTAGATACCATGGGTTTCCAGTTTTCAAATGACACTAAAGCAATAAAATACAGTTATCACAAAAATACTCTCTAACAGTAAAACGAGAAAGAATCACAATATCTTGGATTTGCTCATCTGTTTCAAAATGTTGGGAACAAGAAGACTTCTTCTTGCTATTCTACTTGAAATAACCCTTCATCAAAATGATATAAGAAGTTTTTCTGAATGTTCCCTTCAAAATATCACCCTAAATAACAAGAAGAGCCACAGACTGCACCATCAAAGAAAATGAAACCATTAGCAATCTAAATTATGCCGCACAGTTACAGACCTTTCACTCACCTCTATGCAAAGCCAGAGGCTTATACTCCAGAGTGGTGGTCTCCAAGCCCTAGATCTGGGATCCTGTTGTTGGGGATGCATGTGTTTTCAAACTCATCCCAGTCCTACTGAATCAGAAAATCTGGAGGCGAGGCCCAGTTACCTGCGGTTTAACAAGTCTTCCAGGTGATTCTGTTGTATACCTAACAACCGCTGCCCTGAGGTAACAGAACCAGAGAAGTTCTGAGGTCCTTAGCCCAGGAATAAGGTTGTCATTTAAATTCAACACTAAAGACCAAGGAATAAAGGGAAATATTTATGGAAATATTCCAGCTCCAGGACAGCAGCAGCCTCACAGCCCTTCAGACAGAAGATTGTGGGATCCCCTATTTGTGAAACGAACTACCCCAGAGAAAATTAGCCAGTTAACAAGCTGTGGGCTACCTGATTGACCTACACTCCACAGCACTAATCAGTTAGGTTTAAGTGCCCAATCTTAGATTGGAGAAGGAAATGGCAACCCACTCCAGTGTTCTTGCCTTGAGAATCCCAGGGACGGGGGAGCCTGGTGGGCTGCCGTCTATGGGGTCGCACAGAGTCGAACAGGACTGAACTGGCTTAGCAGCAGCAGCAGCCCGATCTTAAATCTGATTGGATAGTCAAGGGGTGATCTGCTATTCGAGGACACCAAGACAAACAGAAAATCTGGGCATTCAAGGGAAACAGATGATGTAGGGACCCAAAGAAAGCCTCAGTGTATATACATATATAAATAATGATCTTTCAAAAGAGGAAAAAAGGAAATAAAAATATCTTGATATACACAAGAAGGGCTTCCCACGTGGCTCAGTGGTAAAGAATCACCTGCCAACACAAGAGACAAGGGTTCAATCCCTTGTTTGGGAAAGTCACCTGGACAAGGAAATGGCAATCCACTCCAGTATTCTTGCCTGGAGAATTCCATGTACATAGAAGCCTGGAGGGCTATAGTCCATGGGGTCACAAAGAGTTGGACACAACTTAGTGACTAAACAACAATAATAAAATACACAAGGAAAATTTGCAGAAAATAGCTGAAACTTCAAAATGTGATCATTGAAATTAGAATTCAATAGAAGATTTAACAGAACGTTAAATCAGGAATTCAGAAAATAAAATAAAGTAGACAGTAAAAAAATTCTTTTTTAATATCTACTCAAGTGATCCAAATATACAAAAAATAGGGGCCCAAATAAGAGTGTAAAATGATGGTGATAAGAGAGAGGAAAATTTTAAAGCAATCATGTAAAAGCATTTCTTGGAAATGAAAAACAACTCTCTTACTGAACATCCAGCCTAATAAACAAGAAGAAAAATCACATCATCATAAGGTCTTAGAATATTAGACATTTTTTAAAATATCTTAATCATTTCCAGAGATAAAAAACCTTGTCACTTAAACAAACTAGGGAATGAGATTGACATCTGCCTTCCCAAGAGCAACAACAGAAAATAAAATAAAATGGAACAATGTATAATAAACTCGTAGTGAAATGAAGTTCAATCTAAAATGTGGTAGCCAGTCAGTTCATCAAGCAAAAGTATAAAAATGACAATTTCAAGTGTGCAAAAGGTAAAAAAAAAATTCCTCCCATGTAAACTTTCTTGGAGAAACGTCTGGAGAATGTATCACAGTAAAATCAATCTGGGTTCTCAGAGCAAGATTCTCATAAGAGCAAGGTAGAGTGCATGATATTTTCATGGAAAGTTATAAATTGTCACCTCAGACTATGAATCGACACAGATTCAAGGAAAGGTAACTGGATTCCATTTCTCAATGAGGGAGTGAAAAGATTCTATATAAGTGCAGGAGACAGGAGCTATTGTTGCAGTTACCAGTCCGACTATATTACATATTGACTTTTAGAAAGGAAGATTTGATACCAGAAGTATAAGCAAACCAACATGGACTATATGAAGACTTTTCCCTAACTCACTCTTTTTTTGGAGGTGGGGGAGAGCCTCTAAAAAGAGGATGTAGTATCTAAGTGACACATATATTGACTGATGTAGTCTAATATATAGCCTCTGATTGGCTTTGACCCACTCTCCAGTGAAAGGCTTCCCAGGTGGCACTAGTGGTAAAGAAGCCATCTGCCAATGGAGGAGGAGCAAGAGATGCAGGATGCAGGTTTGATTTACTTCTCCAGGCTGGGAAGACCCCCTGGAGAAGTAAATGGCAACCCGCTTCACTATTCTTGCCTGGACAGAGGAACCTGGCAGGCTACAGTCCGTGGGGCCTCAAAGACTTGGACATGACAGAGCAACTGAGTACACACACTAGTGAAAGAGCCCTCTGCAAAAAGAAGGTAAGAACTAAGCTTTAACACAGTGACCCTACCAGAGGGCTGACCTAAGTTATCACTCATTGCATGTTCAGTTCAGTTCAGTTCAGTTCAGTCGCTCAGTCCTGTCCAACTCTTTGCAACCCCATGAATCGCAGCACGCCAGGACTCCCTGTCCATCACCATCTCCCGGAGTTCACTCAGACTTACATCCATCGAGTTGGTGATGCCTTCCAGCCATCTCATCCTTGGTCGTCCCCTTCTCCTCCTGCCCCCAATCCCTCCCAGAATCAGGGTCTTTTCCAATGAGTCAACTCTTCGCATGAGGTGGCCAAAGTATTGGAGTTTCAGCTTCAGCATCAGTCCTTCCAGTGAACACCCAGGACTGATCTCCTTTAGGATGGACTGGTTGGATCTCCTTGCATGATAGGCATTTTTAAATCTCTCTCTCTCTCTTATACAAATGTACGCACACTCACATACACATCTTTTATTACTGAGCCAGCCTATCATTCTTTAATTATACAGCCCATTCCAGAAATATTTATGGAACTCCTACTATGTGCCAACTTTATGTAATACAAAAATGAATGGAGTCTGCTTCCTCCCTTTCTGATGTCATAGATTAATGGAAGACACAGACAGGTAAATAGATAACTGCCATGTGTTTGAAAAGAAGCTTTACCCTGGCTGTACTATGTGAATCACAAATTAGATTATATAGTCTAAAATCTGATTTTCTCTAATTTGTTAATGTATTGGTATAAAAACTTATATAACAACTAAATGTATCTTTCTACAGAAATGTATTATTGAAAAGAACAAAATTATACAAAATTGTAATCACCCAGTAAATAAAGCTACTGTATTTAGCAGATAAAGATACAGAACACTGTGCAAAATTTGAATTTCAGATAAAACATGACTAACTTTTTTAGTCTAAGTGTCTTTCGTGCAATTTTAGGGACATACTTATGCTAAACTTTATTCATGGTTTATCTAAAATGTAAATGCAACTAGGAATTTTGCATTGTATGGGCAACCCTACCAGTAAACCGAGATTGTGTAGTCACAATAAAACAAAAGTAGTAATAATATCCTTTAGGAATTACAAAGAAAAAAAATACCAAAGGTATAGAACATTGCTTATTTAAGTCTGCTATTAAATGGGCTGCATGTAGATGAGACTTTCATTAATGCAAATGATAGCTGTCTTAATCCACAAAATTATTTTTAAGGTTGATTTAGCTCTACAGCAAGGGCTTCTCAGATTGCTCAGTGGTAAAGAATCTGCCTGCTAATGCAGGAGACATATTCGTGGGTTTGATCCCTGGATTGGGAAGATCCCCCGAAGGAGGAAATGGCAACCCACTCCAGTATTCTTGCCTGGAGAATTCCATGGATAGGGGAGCCTAGCGGGCTACAGTCTATAGGTCACAAAGAGTTGGACATGACTAAGCAACTAAAGCTCCTGCTGCATGCACTCACACACTAGCTCTAAAGCAACAAATATAAGAAAAAAAAAACAGTGTTTATAGCATTTTCTAATCCATGAGGTAAATTAATAATAAGATCCAGGGTCATGAGGCAACAGCTAACAGTGCATGCAATGCCGGGTACAAACAGTATTTGCATGATCTTCCAGGATCTCATTCTACTTACTTCTATAGTCTAAAAAGACTGTTTGGATCATCAGACTCTGTTTCCTTATATAAGAAGTAAATTGTCATTGCTGACTTACTTTCCTAACATAAAATGGGGTCAGTACATTAAGTGAAAAAATTGGAAAAAAAATTAACAGGTTAGAAATGTGACCAAATGACCTTGAAATCAAACACAGCCACCTTCTCTTATAACCAGAAATACTCCAGGTTCAGAAAACTGTATCGTATTTCTGCATAAATTGAAGCAGTGAGAAATTTCAACAAATAGTAATTTTCTGGATTTACTGCATGACAGAAGCATCAGTGACTGACTTAATAATGCAAGGCATAGAAAATTAATCAAAATCTAGTATAGGCCTGCTCATCACAGAAATAAGAGGGGCCACTACCCTGTCACAATTTTTTATATCCTCTGAGCTGGGAAAACAAAAAGTCTTATCATGCTATTGACAATCTGACAACCAACTGAGATATGGAGAGTCAATCCAATACTTGGAAAAAGGAAGCATAAACTGCCTTTCCAGGTATTGATGGCAGGCAAAAAGTCTTACTTGGGATGTTTTTTTGTTCCCTTTGAATTAACAGTAACAAATTTAACTTCTAAAGTAAGCAATTCAAGAACGTCAGTGTCTGAAGTGATCGCATCTATGGCAAGATCAAGACAAAAATTCAACTCTTGGTCATGTGAAGTTCAGTAGCAACTGTACCTTCTTGCAAAGGCAAATCCCTCCAAGTGCCAGGGCCCACCCAACAGAAAGGCAGTGATGAGTTATAAATACTGCAATATTTATTGTAAAATGACTATAGATAAATGAGTGCAAGATAGAGACAAAGGGAGGAGACAAAAAGTTGATAAGTTTTTGAATCTTCCTCACTTTCTTATTTCAATATTTTTCTCCAAGTTTCCCAATAATGCACAGAGAAATAAAAATAAAACAAATCACAACAATAACAAGAAAATGCAGAACAATTGCCAGGAAAGTTACCTTTCTCTGCTTTAGACGTCCTGGTGAGCTACTGGCTCAGAAAACATACCAGATTTAAAATGTTGGAAGGAGGAAAAAGAGGAAAGAGAACCAGAGTTGTGGGAGGTTGAGGGGACTGTGACAAAGGTAAGGCCAGAAACTAGGGACAATTGTGGGGTTATCTGGAGTGATTCTTCCACAGAGATAGGGAAAAAGACTGTAAGCTGTTTTGCTCAGTGTTATGCAATGTATTCGGAGAAGGCAATGGCAACCCACTCAAGTACTCTTGCCTGGAAAATCCCATGGACAGAGGAGCCTGGTAGGCTGCAGTCCATGGGGTTGCTAAGAGTCAGACACGACTGAAGCGACTTAGCAGCAGCAGCATGCAATGTATTACTCATTTGACATTTTTCAAGAGAGCTTTACACTGATTACCGAAATAAATGAATGGTTGCTATATGTAATTTTAGAAGAAGGCAAAGAGAAAATAGCACAGGTAATAATGTCAAAGAAGAGAGTGCCACAATATCAAAGCTGAGGGAAATTAAGTTTCCTAACAAAATCATTTATAGATGTTAGAAGTATAGGATCAGATCCAGTAAAATTCTGATAGAAAAAAGCCAGAAAAAAAATATATGTATACAGCACAAATATATATTGGATGTGTGGATGTTGGTAATGCATCCACATTCCTCTGAAGAAGCTGAAACATGTTCATTACCTCATTTGGAGTAATTTTTTATGTATAAGTTTTATTGTTCACTTTCCTATTAAACTCCTACTGATGTTCCCAATTGCTTACAAACTAAATTCCAACTTTTTGGCGTAGTATTCCAAGTCTCCTATAATCTGGCCCCAGTATCTCTCCCAACATTTTTTCACATTGTATCTACTCAAACCCTTATTGGTAGGCTTCTTTTCTGATTCTTTATCTGTGTTTATCACATTCCCTCTTCTTACAATATCCTTTCTGAATGGAATGGGTTTAAATCTGGGTTCCATTACTTCTTAGCTGGGATGGCTTAGACATTACTTCATGTCTCAAAACTTCCTTGGTGAGACAGACCTAATAATAATATCTACACTATAGACATTCTGTAAGTATTTTTTAAGTAAAAGTGTTAGTTGCTCAGTCATGTCCGACTCTTTGCAACCCCATGGACTGTAGTCCACCACGCTCCTCTGTCCATAGAATTCTCCAGGCAAGGATATTGGAGTGGGTTGCCGTTTCCTTCTCCAGGGCATCTTCTTGAACCAGGGATAGAACCAGGTCTCCTGCATCTCAGGCAGATTCTTTACCATCTGAGCCACCAGCGAAGCCTGATGCATATTTTTAAACAATGCATGTAAAAAACTTAGCACACAGCACAGCATATAACTGCTAGCAGTATCTCTTCTATAAATCATAGACGAGATTTATTCAGCTCTTTATTCAGCTTCATGGAATCTTCCTCCATCTTGGGCTTACCTCCAACTGAAGTGATTCTTCTTATTCTCCAGATCCCCATAACACTTTGCATGTAGCTTGTTATGCCCTTTCTCCATTCAAACTTATAAGGAGTTGGGGCATGTTGGTTTTCTCTGCTAAAATTGTAAGCTTAATCTTTGTTGGGGCTACAGTGCTTCCATTGCACAACATGTTGAACTTGACATAATGCTAGCCATGGCCGGGGCAGAGGGGAGTTAATTAGTTGGGAGGAAAGCTCCTAAACTTTTTGGAGTTTCCATGCTAGGCAGGCTTACATCAACTAAGTATAAGATTACATTCCTACATCAGAGAAGGATGTAGGAATGAGCAAAGCAAGTCAAAAAAAATTAAAAAAAAAAAGAAGAAGAAAAGAAAAGAAAAGAAAACTATAAATAGAAGACAGGGAAATGTAGGGAAGGAATAAGGGTGGTGCATATGGAAACTCACACCATTGTTGGGACAAGACTTTGCCATTGTTGTTATCGTTCAGTCACTAAGTCGTGTCCAACTTTTTATGACCCCGTGGACTGCAGCACACCAGGTTTCCATCTTTCACAAACTCATGTCCATTAAGACAGTGATGCCATCCAGCCATCTCATCTTCTGTCTCCCCTCTCTCCTGCCCTCAGTCTTTCCCAGCATCAGGGTCTTTTCCAATGAGTTGACTCTTCGCATCAGGTGGCCAAAGTATTGGGCAAGATTAACTTTTATCAATGGTCTGGACATCTGGAAAAAAGTCCCCTCATTTTCCAATGAAGGGAGAATTGCTTCTTGGAAACAAGAGTTTGATAACCCAAGTAATTAGAAGTTGTTGAAGTTCCAGAGTGTTTGAAGACAAAGGTAATTTATGTGCTAACAGAGGGAAGGGAAAGATGCTGAACATGTGCTAATTGATTCAAAGAAGGGGAAACACAGGAAACTCTGTATATTTTAAGCGTGTTCTTTCTACTGGGTCCCCTACAAACTGGATAAAAGCAGGAAGTTTCAGGGACTGAAGAGCAGTGCTCAAGGAGGCCTGTTGCTGAGGACAGCAGTATTTGCCTCCCCATTTTAGTATTACTGAAGGTAAAATGCAGCTCCCAACAACAAAAGGCTTTGGAGGATTTCTTTTTGGTTTGCTTGTTTTCATGTTTTTAATATCCAAAGGGTTTGGGGTTTTTCTAGTGGAACTCCTATTGTAATTTATTAGAGCCATTCCAGACTCCCAGCATCTGCCGCAGCCAAGAATCTTGTGGTTTTTCTCTCAGTTGTCCCATCACGCACTTCCAGGGACCAACATGATAAAAGACAAAAAAGCATCAAGGAAAATCCTTTACCTGTAGCTTAAAAAAAAATCAATTACATAAGGACAGAATGAGAAATACATGGCTTGACTACGCTTTCTAGGGAAAAATAAAAGGCCTGGGGCTTCAGACCACAAGCTCAATAAAAAGCCGTGAATGTAAGGCTACTGTTTTAAAAGCTAATGTGAACTTAGGCTGCAGTGACACAAACACCATTTCTAAAGCAAGAGAAATGACAGTTTCAGGGTTCTCTGCCCTTCTCAGGCCACGTCTGGCTTATTGTGTTCTCAGGATGGAGGAGACTATCCAGGAGGGAAAAGCCAGAAGGGTGAGACATCTGGAAACTAAGTCAGCTAACTTATTGGCTGAAAAAACTAGAGATTTTGGCCCTGAGGAGAGGGGAGATGTGAAAATTAGGAAATTAGGAAGAGACAGAGCAGCTTTCCTCAAATAATTAGAGAAGTTGCACTGGTGGGGGGGGGGGGGCAGAATCGACATTATTTTATCTAATATAAAATGGCTTTGTTCAGAATAAGGGAGAATGGCGCAACGTTGAAGAGACGGTGATTGAGACATATTATCAGAAAGAATGGTCTGAAGATTATAAGTGCCTAACAATGGTCTGGGCTAACTCAAAGTACTGAGTTTCCTATTACTGGAGGTGCTCATAACAAGTTGAGTGATAGCATGACAGGATCACAATATGGCAATAAGTTTTCTCCAGTGGGGAAGAGGTTGGACTCAGAATCTATCAAGAATCTGAGAAGGAGACAGAGATTCAAAAGAGCTGAATGTGCTGAGGTGAAGTGAGAGCGGGGTATCATTACTCTTCTTACAATTTACATTTAGTGTACATTACATATTAAAGGTGGTCTGAGAGCAATACAGAGAAAATTACTCTTTGATCTACCAAGAATTGCTTAATAATTATTGACTTCCTCTGCGCAAATTTTCTGTAAACCTTTTTCTAAATATATTATTAGTCCCATTGACTTGTCATGAACCTGATATTACCATAAAATTATCAATTTTAGAATTCATGTTAGTGCCGCAAATTTTATTATTCAGTATAATTTTTCTGTTGGAGGAATGCTTAAATGACATCTGAAATCACACTATATCAAGGTCATTGCAAAATTTTCATAAATAACTGACTTCATCCCCATGGCTGAGTTGATCAGTACAATTGTATCGACTTTGGGCAAACAATCTGACTGAATTTCTTAAACAATCAAATCATCAAATATTTATTTACCTCTTCCAAGAAACTACAGGGAGACTGAGCTACTGATGATATGTCTGGATAAATACTACAACATAAGAGCATGGAAAAAAAAATTTTAACCGAAAGTATTAATGCTAGCATTTTGTTTCTGTTGCTGTTTAGTCGCCAAGTCGTTTCCCACTCTTCACAACTGCATGGACTATAGCAAATTACTACTTGTATATCTAGGAATTCATAGGCTATAACCACCTGTAGAATAGGATGGTTATATTAGACTTTAAAAAGGAAATGAAGTTTGTGATGGGATTTGAAAAATAGATGACATTCCACGGGTCAGAAGGAATGGCATTCCAGGTGCAATGGTGTGAGAAGGAAAAGGGGAACAGTGGTGAAAAATATCAAGGCATACTTAAGAAAACAAAAGTCATCTGGTTGGAGGCAAAGGACTGTGGGAGGCATTATAAAAGGATGGTTAAGAACACAGATTTAGGTTAAGCCTTAAGTATAAATTCTATCTCTACGGCCATGTAACTTTGTGTGTGCTATTCAAATCTACCTGACTCTTTCCTTGCATGAAAAGACAAACAATATCTACTTCCTGGTTGTTGCAAGGATTAAATTAGATTATTTAGCTAAAGCATTTAGCACAGTACCTGGCAGATTGAAAAGACTCAAAAGTTTTCTGTTAAGTATTAGTGCCACATTCTGAATTTTTAATCCCCAAAATTCACAGTTGAAATCCTAACTTCTAAAAGTGATCGTATCAAGATGTAGATCCTTGGGGGTGGTAAGTTATGAATAGGATTAGTGCCCTTCTGAAAAAAGTCCATTCGAGCCCTGCTTCCCCTTCTGCCATGCAAGGTTACAGCGAAAAGATGGCCATCTAAAGAAGCAGGTGCTCAACAGAAACTGAATCTGCTGGTGCCATGATTTTGAACTTCCCAATCCCAGAAGTAAAAAAAAATGTTTGTGATTCATAAACCACTGGTTTATGCTATTTTTTTTTATTGTAGCAGCCCAAACAGATTAAGACAATTCATGTTAATATTACCCAAGAAAGTAGAATATGAAATAAAGTCTGAAGATCGACCTAGCCAAAGGGTTTGAGGTTCAAACTATTACTAAAGGGCATTTAGCAAGAGAGGGGAAGCAGCATGGTGATATTTTAGAAAGATGCATTAGAGAGCTTTCCATGGATTTGATTGGTGGGATGGACTGGAGTGGGGATAAGAAATAAAGCAAAGGCAAAGCAAGTGGATAAGAAGATAATGACAATGTACCTGTTTGATGCTGTAAGTGCCTGAAGAGCAGTGGATGTGTGGAGTTAAAAAACCAAAGCAAAAATACAATCAAAAGGTATATAGGGACTTTACAGACATAGAAAGAATCAGACCTCTGAATCAAAGTTGATGGCCTAATTTATAGCTTGAATATTGAGAATGTTGGCACTAGCAGTAGAAACCGTGAAGTTAGGATGAGAACAAGACTAGGAAGTAAAACAGAGATTTTAGTTTTATGTCTGTAAAGTTAGAGATGCTAGTGGTGCTCAGTTGCTCATTTGTGTCCTATTTTGTGCTACCCTATGGACATTAGCTCGCCAGGCTTCTCTGTCCATGGGATTCTCCAAGCAAAAATACTGGAATGGGTTGCCATGCCCTCCTCCAGGGAATCTTCCTGACCCAAGGATAGAACCCAAGTCTCCTGGGACTCCTGAATTGACAGGAGGATTCTTTACCACTAGCACTACCTGGGAAGCCCCTATAAAGTTAGAATAGACATCAAAACGCACTTATAGAATGATCTTTAGGAACCCATGGTTTTTTGGTTGGTTTTATTTTTTTTTTTTTTGGCCCATATTTGCCTTAGAATTCAGTGAAACTGGAAAATCTGTGGATCACACTGACTCTTTTTTAATACAATAACATGCATAATTGTTTTGATCCAAATGGAAAGTCTGGGACACGAGGAAGAAGCGTGCTGCAGATTAAAAATGAAACTACCTCAGTGACAGCTGCACAGACCTGAATGTTTCTCTGCAAGGTTACTGACTGTGAGATGTGAAAATCTGCATGGAAAAGCCCACTCCATCTAGCTGGTGAATAAAAGAAACTCACAAACATTTCTGTGGGATAATTGATACAGATCACATCGAAAAGAGTCCTTTAAACTGTCCAGTTTAAAGAGAAAGAAGTGACGGAAAGTTTTCTCTGTTCTGGAAGATTAAAAAAAAAAAAAAGAGTTTTAAAAGAAAGGCTCCAGTGTATATGCTTCTAATTACAATATTGTGAACAAATGTTTTATAAATAAAAGCAGAAGTTTTTGAAAACGTCCCAAACACTGAGAATGTATATAGTGCATGGCAAATGTGGAAATTTTTTTTTCTAAATAGAGAATAATTTAACAGGGACATTGATATCTAAGAATAAGTTATTTTGTTAAAATAATTACTTTAAGAATGTACAATGCAGTGTTATTTATGAATACTATTATCCATCTATTGTTGAAGTTAAGAGACTTATATTCTTTCCCTGATGGATCAAATTTTAACATCTACAAATTAAGAAAAAAATATACAAAATCTTCCTTGAAAATATGCTATATAAGAGAGATTATATTGTTATTTTTTTTAATTTTATGCTTAACTTGATTGATAACATATGAAGGGGTTGCAAAAAAAAAAATGATATTTTTAAATGGTGTTTCCCAATCTCTCCTTTAAGCAGTCAGATGAACTGAGGAATTTTAAATGAAAATTTCATTAGTACTGTAGTAAAATACATGAAAAGTTATTACTTATATAGGCAAAATTGAAAAGTTGCCACTCTTTCAACAATTATTATTTTTTTAATACTTGAAGTTTGGTCTCTGTCGACAGATGGGAAATGATGAATACATTCAGAGTAAAACTACAGGAGAGGCAATAATTTATATTACCTGCATGGTAAAACACTGCTGGATTTCAATCAGCCCATAAAGGCAGTCTCAATCACTCTTTTTCTCCTGCTTTTGCTTCTTGGACAGCGCAATGATAAATGCAAAGTTCCTGGTGACAATGTTAGGAGCCTAGTATTACCCTCATGCTTCATCGAATTTCCAAAGATGGCAGAAAATAAAAGGAAATGTAAACGAAAGAAGGCGAAACATGTTTTTCAAAATGAAACAAGCTTTGTTTTGCTTGTACAATGTTTAAGGCAAAGGATGACTTTTCAAGCACATTTGCCAGGATGGTAATACAGTTTGGAAGACTGTTATTTAATTAAAACCCATCAAAGTAAACAAATCAATAAATTCAAAGCTAGGCATGGGTAATCTCACAGTACGATGACCTTAAGGGTCATCAATGTTTTTGCAGTGATAGAGCACAATGTGACTTCAGCGGCTTTCAGGCCAGAAACTCTCAAATGAAGGTGGATTAGATGAGTTATTCAAATCTGACGAATCAATTTTTAAATTCTCAGTAAATCTCAGTATAAATTCAAGTGTGCGAAGCTTCTCCCCTTCTGTACAACTCTTCTCCTAGCCAACTAGGAGAAGTTGATGTTGAAAAATAGCAATGCAAGGTTTGTTCAGGATTTCATGTATCAGGCACAAAAGGAATTCCTCTCCAAAGCCGCCAGTGTTCTCATATGCAAGCTCTCACACACCCGGTAGGCGACACAGAAAGTTAGATGGAAAAAGGAGCTTCTCATGGCAACTAACCCATTCTCCTTTGATCAGCAAACAGCTCCACTGTCAAAGGAGCTTGGGGTGATGCCTCAAGAAAATCAGAAGATCTTGCTGAGCAAAGGAAGAAGTAAAGGAGGATAGAAAATCTCTAAGAAACACAGGAAATCCAGCTCTTTCTTTGGAAAAGTGAAAAGGGCTTCTTTCTTCATGTCTGGGTTCACAGGTTTTTCAGTGTCCTGGTGTTGATGCTGGGTCATTGGAGATTTTTTAAATCTGCAAATTTCATGAACAGTTTTTATGCAGTTCATAACCCAAATATTCAGGAGATTCCTTGCTGCAATATCACTATTAATGTAGGATGAGGGGCTCATCAATACACAGAAAACTTTGGAAGATTACTTGCCAATTGGGTGGCAAAATAGCACATTTTTAACTAGTTAGCAGAATACTTGTCCCATGTACAAAGTCAGAGGTGTCACCAGGAAGGACATTTGGAACATTCAGCAGTCAGTCTGTCCTTGTGACACTATTTCTATCTTTTATTATGATGATCTCTATACATACATGTTTCATGTCCCTGATAGGCAATGTGCTATGTAAGAGAAAATGTCCAGGGTTACAGTCAGACATATTTGAGTTCACATCACCGCTTTGCCACTTTGTAGTTGTGTGTCTTTCTTAACTTTGTTAACATTTTAATAAGACCATTTCTTTAAATTGAATGAGAATGCCCACCTTGAAGGGGGCTTGTGAAGATTAAAGATAAGAAAGATCAACAACTAGATTCATATCCAGGTCACAAGATTCCTACCAGATTTAAAATGCAATCTGACTTGTAAGTAAACTAATCCTTTAAGTAAGCTTTCTGAGGCATATTTAAGCACCCCCTTTACCAAACACCTAACATAGCAGCAGCATGTCCATATTAACTCAGTATAATGCCATGTGTCCAGCATCGAGGTTGGGCAAGAAAGGGGCAACCAAGCAATAGCAGAAACAAGGAGCAGCTCTGAATAACCAGGGCAAACTACACTCTTCTTGGCCCTACAAAGGCAGTTCCATAAACTGGGCCTCTCCTTCTCCCCTGTGGTCTAGATTAGTACTGTACATTAAAACTTTCCAAGATGATGGAAAGGTTCTGTGTCTCTGTTGTCCAATATGGCAGCCATAGCCACATGTGTCTATTGAGCTCTTACCATGTGGCTTGTGTGTCTGAGGAACTGAAATTCTAGTTTATTTAACTATAAGAATAAATTTAGAGTCACATATAGCTAGAAGCCATTGAATTAGACAGTGCAGGTGTGGATGTCAGAAGAACTGGAGCCACATTAGACACAGGATAAATACTATGATGACCAGGCAAACTTGTGTAGCTCAGTATCCTGGGGTGATTATTTTTAAGTTGAACTTGTCATTGGTGACCTCTGCTCCAACTCTTGGGGGAGACTACTGCCTCTGCTGTTACGTCTAATTCTAATTTGTGGCTCAGTTCTCTTCTACTTAAGCCAAGAATTGACGTGCCTAGGTTCCTTAGGACAGTGTGTCTACAAAGTTGGGCAGAGCTCTCTCCCCACTGGTCTTAAACTTTCTTAGCAGGCTATCAAAAAGCATTCTTCTTTCAGTTTTTCTACATTATTATAATAATGCATATTAATACATATATAAAAATACCTATAGGTGTGGGTGTATGCTCAGTTGCTCAGTCATGTCTAACTCTTTGTGACTCCATGGACTATAGCCCTTCAGGCTCCTCTGTCCATGAGATTTCCCACACAAGAACACTGGAGTGGGTTGCCATTTCCTTCTCCAATGCATGAAAGTGAAAAGTGAAAGTGAAGTCGCTTAGTCGTATCCGACTCTTAGCGACCCCCATGGACTGCAGCCCACTAGGCTCCTCCATCCATGGGATTTTCCAGGCAAGAGTACTGGAGTGGGGTGCCTTTGCCTTCTCTGACTGCTACACTACTATAATATTATTACTGCTGCTGCTGCTAAGTTGCTTCAGACGTGTCCAACTCTGTGAGACCCCATAGACGGCAGCCCACCAAGCTCCACCGTCCCTGGGATTCTCCAGCAAGAACACTGGAGTGGGTTGCCATTTCCTTCTCCAATGCATGAAAGTGGAAAGTGAAAGTGAAGTCGTTCAGTCATGTCCAACTCTTCATGACACCATGCACTGCAGCCTACCAGGCTCCTCCGTCCCTGGGATTTAGCTCATGATTAAATCTGCTGTTTCTTACAACCCCCTCTTTCACAAAAGTTGGAGATTTCCAGATCTTGAGTGACGTGACATAGCATCACATTCCAAAGTCTTTTTCTTTCCCCTCCTTCATCAGCAGGAAACCCAGGTACCCACACCAGAAATGGCAGATGCTGTTTACTGACTGTGGCACTCTGTCCCACTGGGTTTTCATATAAAGCCTCTGAATCCTTCTAATTACAACCCATTGATTGTCTTTGATATGTGACACAAAATTCATTAACTTTCAGTGACATATTTTCTTTTTTATCCCAGAATGAGTTCCTTGCCATATAAGGTTATAAATTCCAAGGCTTTTAAGATCACCTTTGTCCTCATTGTTCAAGAATCTAAGTTCTGGGAAATATGGTAAGTATGACAGAGCTTCTTCCAGGAGGCCCTTTGGGTGTGCATGAATACACAGCCTTTGGCAGCCTTTCTGGCATGGCAGAACTTCACACACAGATTAGTTAGGACATCCTCTTGGCCTTGACCTGACTAACCAAGAAATCCTAAATATTAAAATTCCTGCCAAACACAGGTTGAAAAAGTCCCTTGGTGACCCTTGGCTAATGACTAGATATTTCTTGTTGGCTCTTAAGGAATGAGAATTTTTTTCCTGCTCCATTCACTGGCCATTTTATAAATGAATTTCAGGTGCTACTTGTAGTTCAGGAGCAAGTTCAGAAACTTTGTGACCACGTAGTTTAAAAGCTACATTTGATCAATGAATTTCTAGGTGTATATGCCAATCTTTCACATTTTAATCAGAGATATGGGCTCCCCAGGTAGCTCAGTGGTAAAGAATCTGCCCGTGATTCAGGAGATGCAGGTTCAATCCCTGGGTCAGGAAGATACCCTGGAGAAGAAAATGTCAACCCAATCTAATATTCTTGCCCCAGAAAACCCATAGAGAGATGATCCTGGCAGGCTTCAGTCCATGGGGTCACAAAAGAGTTGGACACAACTCAGTGACTAAACAACAACAACAAGGGATATCACAAAGCACCCATGACTTCTCTAAACACTGCAGGCTTGTGCTTCACTATTCTAGAAGGAAGGTGAGAGAGAATGGAGGAAGAACATGGGGAAAAGGAAGGACTGATATGGCTGAATGCTTCTTTCCTGTCTGTGCAGTGTTTGAATATTGCTCCCCAAATCATTCACTCACAGCTTTAGTCATTCATTTCTGTTGCTCTTTTATCATTGGCCCTTGTTAGTTCTGAATATTGTGGAATTTTTGAAAGCTCTGATGGCCATGTCCTCAAGCTTCCTCACCAGTTCCTGGAATTTTTGCCGTAGGACCTCAGCCCTATTTCTGTCTGTGGTTTTGATTCCGGCTCAGATTCTGACTGCAGAGACATCCCCTCTCCTTGGCTAATACCTTTTTCTCCTTGTGGTGGTGTTTCCAGTCCAGGTTGAGGAGTCATAAAGTGCTCTTAAAACAGTCATCCCTCTTCGTCCATCCTCGGTAGTCATCACACAGTATTGCTATTGTCCTGGGGCTGGAGGCTGAGGCTGAGGCTGAATCAGAAAGTTGATTTTAGTATCCCGGCTGGGCCAGGGAAAATAAATCCCTGAGTGAGAATATGGCTGGGCGTCAAGCAGCTGGAGAATCGGTCTGTGAGCAGGGTCCAGGGCCAGCTTATTTGGGTGAGTGTGCATGGCTACCAGACATCAGTTTCATTTGACTAGTATGTTCTTTTCCATCCAAGTGAATGGATTACTGCGGTGTCAAATAAACAACGTGTTGCCACATTTGGCCCAACAAGAAAAATACTGGGAATCAGTAAGCAAGTGGAAGGCCACATGAAAACCCAACTGTGTTTGAGAAAAACAGGAAGGAGCCCTCAGGTATCTTGAAACGCCATCATACTTCTTGTCAAAATGTTCTAGGGGCCAAATGTGTGGAGTCCCCACTGCTGTGACCACACTCTGGTGTCTGAAGCTCATCCAACGTGGCCACAGACCCAAATTAAACCGGAGGTATTTGTGGAGGCAGCCGCAAGGTGGGACAATGGTTCATTACTCAATTCAGAATGCATTCAGGCAAGGCTCATTGAGTACCTCCAGGTCGCCAGGCATGGAGATGGCATCTCAAGGTGGCAAGGAGGGTAAAAAAGATTGAGAAGAAATAAAAAGTGAACAAGGCACAAACTCCTGGCTTACATTCTGGTGGAAGCTGCAAACACACACAGAAGATTCTTGTAGCCTGCGGCAAAGTGTTATAATAGAAATGTGGGCAAACTGCTAAGGAGGCAAGAGGTAAGAACAGGTCAGTTTAGGGGACTTCCCTGGTGGTCCAGAGACTCTGACTGCCAGTGTAGAGGACATGAGTTCAGTCCCTCATCCAGGAAGATTCCACATGCCATGGGACAGCTCAGCCTGTGCACAACTACTGAGCCTGTGCTCTAGAGCGTGTGCCACAAGGACTAAAGTCCACACGCTAGAGCCTGTGCCCCGCAACAAGACAAGCCACCGCATTAAGCCTGCACACCGCAACCAAGAGTACCCCCATTCGCCCCAACTAGAGAAAGCCCACTCACAGCAATGAAGACCCAGTGCAATCAAAAATAAAATAAATTAATTATTTTTTAAAAAAGAATAAGTCCATCTACTAGAAAACAGAGCACGGGGGATGTCTTCTTGAAGTCATGACATTTGGGCTCTGGCTTAAAATACGCTGTTTGAAGGCAGTACTATTTTCACAGTGACTATAATGTATATTATAAACCAGAAGAAATTCCACCCCCCTAGCCCTTCTCAGTCTGTAACATGTATCAGCATTGATGGCATTACGTAACTTTGTTAGAGGGATAATAACTTCTTTAAAAGACAGGAATAATAAACACCATCCTAAGCATTTTACACATACCGGTTAATTCAATTCTTAAGTGATTTCTATGCTGTAGGTATTCTCCTTACTTTAAAATCGTGGAAATAAGGCACAGAGAAGTTAAATAACTCATCCAAGATCACACTAAACATGGTGCTAAGTGCTTCAGACTAGTTCTCACATCAACCTTTGCTCTGAGTTACATATAATTATTTCGGGGGGAGGGGTGGGGGGTTTGAGGAGGTTAAGGACCGGAAACTGAGAGTGGCTTAGTCTCCTCTCTGAAAGATGCTTCTGACAGACAGCCAAGGGTGGCTGTCGATTCAGTGGCATGGAAATGCACGTGTGGTGGGTTAGAGAAAGGCTTCCCTATTGGCTCAGTTCAGTTCAGTTCAGTCTCTCAGTTGTGTGCGACTCTTTGCGACCCCATGAATCGCAGCATGCCAGGCCTCCCTGTCCATCACCAACTCCCGGAGTTCACTCAGACTCACGTCCATCGAGTCAGTGATGCCATCCAGCCATCTCATCCTTGGTTGTTCCCTTCTCCTCCTGCCCTCAATCCCTCCAGCATCAGAGTCTTTTCCAATGAGTCAACTCTTCACGTGAGGCTCAGATGTTGGTTCAGTTCCTGGGTTGGGAAGATCCCCTGGAGGAAGGTATGGCAACCCACTCCAGTGTTCTTGCCTGGAGAATCCCATGGACAATAATCCATGGGATCCCATAGAGCTGGACTCAACTGAGCAACTAACACTGTCAACGTCACTGTGTTTAGAGAAAGCAAATGGAAGCATCATACATATCAAGGGCCTTGAAGATTATTCTCTAGAAATGGGGAGATGTTCACGAGAATAACATTATTGGAGTTTTCTATATGTATTTACATGCGCTGGTGGCACTTTGAATGGAACGGAGGGGAGAAGGGTACAAGGAAAGACTGCTTGATGGCTACTGAAATGATCTCAGTCAGGGTGGTGGCCACTGACTAAGGGAGATGCATTCAAAAGATATTCTGGAGGAGGATCAAGAGGATCTGATCCCTGATCTAGTAGGAGAAACATGGTCTGGTGAAAGAAACAAAAGCCAACTCCAAGATTTCTCACTTTGCCCATTCTGCTGGAATATGTTGGGGCTACCAACCAAGATAGAAAAAGCAGAAGAACTGGTGAAAGTGAAAGTCACTCAGTTGTGTCTGACTCTTTGTGACCCCATGGACTGTACAGTCCATGGAATTCTCCAGGCCAGAATACTGGAGTGGTTAGCCTTTCCCCTTCTCCAGTGGATCTTCCCGACCCAGGGATCGAACTCAGGTCTCCCATAGTGCAGGCAGATTCTTTAACAACTGAGCTGTCAGGGAAGCCCAACAATTGGTAGGTTTGGTGGAGGGAAAAAAAAAAAATTGGTTTCATTTTGGTGTGAGTATGAGGGGGCTACTAAGGTGAAAATGTCCACTGGGCAACTGAGTATAGAGTTCTGGAGTAATCCACTGCTCTATTTGTCCTGTGTGAGGACAATTCATTGCCTAGCTTTGGGGAACATTCCTTGGGGGATAATAATATATGGCTGGCCCAACTTTATAGGGCTGACTAAATTAAAAGACACGTACTCCTTGGAAGGAAAGTTATGACCAACCTAGATAGTATATTCAAAAGCAGAGACATTACTTTGCCGACTAAGGTCCATCTAGTCAAGGCTATGGTTTTTCCAGTAGTCATGTATGGATGTGAGAGTTGGACTGTGAAGAAGGCTACATGCCAAAGAATTGATGCTTTTGAACTGTGGTGTTGGAGAAGACTCTTGAGAGTCCCTTGGACTGCAAGGAGATCCAACCAGTCCATTCTGAAGGAGATCAGCCCTGGGATTTCTTTGGAAGTAATGATGCTAAAGCTGAAACTCCAATACTTTGGCCACCTCATGCGAAGAGTTGACTCATTGGAAAAGACTCTGATGCTGGGAGGGATTGGGGGCAGGAGGAGAAGGGGACGACAGAGGATGAGACAGCTGGATGGCATCACGGACTCGATGGACGTGAGTCTGAGTGAACTCCGGGAGTTGGTGATGGACAGGGATGCCTGGAGTGCTGCGATTCATGGGGTCGCAAAGAGTCGGACATGACTGAGCGACGAAACTGAACTGAACTGAACAGCCATGTATTCATCTTTACAACATTCTTAAACTGAAGACATTCTATTAACCCAGTGTCACAGATGAGGAAGCTGCAAAATAGACAGTGTAAGTCATTTCTCCAGTGCAGCACGCTAGACGAGTTCCAGAGAGAAATTTTCACTACCCAAGCAGCATTTCCCATATCCATGATTTCAGGCTTCTGTGGCTAAAGTTCCCTTTCTGAGAGTTTATCTACCTGTTCTGGGAACTGGAAGAAGAGAGAGATGCTGTGGATGCAAGTGCAGGTGAGCACCCACTGTGTTGTGAAATTCCTGTCACTTCGACCTTTATAAAATTTGTATACTTGTTCTTGACTTGAAGGCTCTGCAAGACAGTTCATCCTCCAGTGCCTCACTTTGCTTCACTATGGTATGGATGGATAAAAATACTTGCTTCCTCAGATGGTTGAGAGGATTAAATAGGCTCATCCATCTACCATACTCATTCCTCCATCTACAGCATTTATTCCTGACACAGAAATTTGAATGAAGACAATGATCCCGCAAACAAGGAGGATGATGGTGAGGATGACTACATATTTATCACTATCCTATTTTGCTCAATGGTTTACAGAAGAAACGCCAGGTCAAGCCCTGCCCTTCTAAGCCACCATCAGAGAGAAAGAGAGTAAATTATTGCTAGTTTGTCAAGATTTAGAATTTGGAGGTCTCTGGCCTCTGCTTTTTTGGGAAATACAGGGAAGGAGTACTGTGATGGCAAATTAAGGAGCAAGAGAAAGGACCTTTTGTCAGGGTCCAGGCAATCAGAAAAGCTCATTGTCCCTCAGTTAGCCTCCAATAGCCCTAAAACTGATAAAGGGAATGAGACTTTACAACATGAGGAGTTAAAGGACATAGAAACCCAATGCTCTGGGCCTCAGGTAGGCCTATTCAGGTACCAGTGAAAGCCTGAACTGGGTCTTATAAGGGAAGAAATTCTAGGGGAACAGCCCAAGAATTTGCAGGACAGCCTTTGTTTGGACTTTTAAAACCAAGGGAGGAAAATGCTGGAAACATAAAAGACCAACTTGGACCATCTGGTTCTGTAACAGTCTCCCATCAACACGTCCTCACTTGATGAGGCCTATATAATAAATGAGGATAGATGTGCTTCGCTCCTGTCAACAGCCATACGAGAGGAAAGATAAGAGAAGCTTTTGAAATCATAGAGATCTTTTGGCTTTAGCTATTCCAGAGGCAATTAGTTCCATATGGGAAGCAAATCCACACGGATAGATTTAACTATCAATTCTGTAGCTGCTTATCACAAGGCAGTATATTTTGAAACACACAAAAGCCGGATCCTTTTACTGCGGCACCTGCTTTTGCCCAGACCAGGCAGCAGTGAACTGGCCCTAGATCTCTGATATTCCACATGTAAACTCATTTTAAGGAAATGAATTAATTATCCCTGGAATCAAGATTAATAATAATAAATTGCTTTTTAAAAACAAGTCAAATCGGGGCAACACTACTTGCATGGGATTCTAAAATGCTTATAACACAGCTCAATAACTCCTATGGTGCTGGGAAAGATTAAGAGCAGAAGGAGAAGGGGGGTGACAGAGGATGAGATCGTTGGATGGCATCACCGACTCAATGGACATGAATTTGAGCAAACTCTGAAAGTTAGTGAAGCACAGGGAAGTCTGGTGTATTGCAGCCCATGGGATCGCAAAGAGTCAGACATGGCTTAGCAACTAAACAACAAATACACCCTAACATCTCTTCTTGTGCCGTGGTAAATAACTAAGAGATCCACTGAAAAAGACTTTCCAACTGTCAAATATTCTCTGCTGGAACTTACAGTGGATAACTCTGAAGAAAAGAAATTAGACTGCAATAATTCATCCCTCCAGCTTCCTGCAAGCTTTCCCTTATAAGTATTCTTATTTTTACCCATCCTTCTGCTTTAAGAGAGTAAGAAAAGAAGGTGAAGGGGAAAAGAGATAAAATAAGGAAGAAGTGAAGGCCAGAAAGAGAAAAAAGGAAAGCTGGAGAAAAAAAGAGAAAAACAGAAAAGCCAAAGAGGAGGAGAGAAAACTCCAACCACTTCTTGCTCCTGCCCCCATTTCTTCCATTCTTTCAAGATCTGTTTCTCTCTAATAACTACTCCCTCGTGTGCATGGTGAGAAGCAGGGCACATGAGACGTGGTGGCAGGAGTCAGCCCTGACAGGTCACACAATTCTCAAAGCCAAGCAACCTCAAGGCTCAGAAGATTTCTGAAAATACCCATAGGACAAACCCATAGCCTTGAGGATTTGGGAAAAAAAAAAAAAAAAATTCAACCCATTATTCAAACATTTTGTGTGAAGCAAAATGCAGTGCATTTTGTCAGGCCATTTCCCCTTAATTTCCAAACCCATGTGTATTTCCCAGGGAATGTCATCCATATGTTTCTAATTCATTTACATTTAAATCATCATAATGCTGTTTTGCTGAGCTATTTGATGTCCAAGAAGCCTATGAGGCCTTTTACAAGCCCTTTTAAAGGCTTTCTCCTTTGAACCTACAAGTCATGGTTTTCCTGTACAGAATGTGAATTAAAATAAAGAAAGGTTATAGTTTCTCTTCAAACTAAATTCCTCTGTATTTAAATGGATAATAATAATGACAACCATTAAAATAAAATGATCTCTGAGGCAACCTTACATATAAATTTAGAGAAATCTACCAGGTGGAAAAAAAAATGTTCTGACTTTTCCAATGCAACAGCCATGAATAGGAATGGTTAGGTTCTACTTTGTTTGCAGATTAAGTTTAAAATGTTATTTGCTTTTTAAACCTGCTGATTTTTCTAAAGCCCAACCTACTTACTTTCAGACTTTGAATACATTCATGGATAATTATTGTGACTATCCTATAATATTTTTAAAGGAAGTTTTGAATGCCTTTGTGCTCAAATCACCTAGGTCCTCAATAAATTTATAACATACTAGAACATTGACTTGTTCTTTAAAAAAGTAACAATCACACTATCACCTACCATGTAATTGGCACATTGATATGAGCTGGGCACTATATGGCTTTATACATACTACTTAATTTAATATTTATAACAAATATAAGTTTCTCATGATGGCAACCCATTTCATGATTGCTACCTGTTTCTCGTAGTTGCTTAGCCATTGTGCAAAAACTCAGGTGCAAAATTTGGCCAAGTTACTTGATTTAAGGAAACTTGTTGAAATTCATACAGCCAGCAAGCAGAAGAATAGATATCTAGGGGTTAGCAATTACTACTTGTGCAGCCTCCAGAAGGGCTGCTCTTAAAATAGGAGGAGTCTGGAAAACGTAGGATAAACTTTTGTTTACTGAGTTTCTACTATCTCTCAGCCACTGTGCTAAGCACAGTGGAAAACAAAAACAAGCGAAACATCACCCTTTTACTTAAAGAGCACTGAGTTTAGTGATCTGGAAAGACGTTATTGTCAATTGACACTGCGTGACTATAGCCTATAATTACATTGGGAAGAGACTGGAAGTTAGGGTGTACAGAATAGTGCTGGGAAATGGGGTTCATGATGCACTTGGAAGAACCAAGAATACACAAAAATCACTTAGGATTAAACCTGCCCCACAGGTTAGTATACATAAGTTTACCTCTTCTATAAGGTTTGGAATTTGTCCTGAAAACAAGGACCAGATGTTTTGTTTTCTGTAAGAACTTTGTACAGCAGAGCAAAGAAAGAATTCGAAGACACTTAAGATGGGGAAGCCAGCTAGGAGACTTTTTCAATAATCTAGTGATGGATGGAAGGCAGTGGGCTGGGGAAAAGAATTAATTTTAGAGAACGTTACATTTCACATTTTCTAAATAATTTTGAAACACTTGGCCTTTTAAATAAGAAAAGCTCATTTTGCAGTATTTGCTGAAAACTCAGAATTTCTCTCTCATTTCCCAATGTAATGTCTATGCACCCACCGATATACACATTGGTCATCTACAATAAACACTAGCTTAATGATCATCTAAGCAGAAATGCTTCTTTCTGCTTCTTTCAATTCAAGAATGGTTTCTCCCTGGGCTTTGTCTTTCTCCGTTGATATTGAGAAAATGATCTAACAAAATGACTTTTCAAGAGAAAAAGAGAAAAGTAAGAACTCACAAGTAGAAAATGGCAAAATTATTTATATACAATAGGTTTATTTCCCCCTAATGGAAAATCATCAATCACACCAGCATTATATGTATTGAGTACGCAGAGTCATCGATTTGATAGTTAAGAGATCTCAAAATATCTGCCCATCCAAACATCTCTCCCTTGTTAGTTTAGCCTTAAAAACAGTAGTTTATTTCTTTAAAAAAGGTCTTTGGGTCATTTATGATTTGGGACTTGGGTTTGAAGGGTGAAAAGGAGTTTTCAAAAAGTAGCTCATTAATATCTTAACGTTCCGAGATTGGCACTATGACAAATGAGAAACTGCATTAACTGGATACACTCCAGTATCTTAAATCTCTCTTCTCTTTCTCTCATCCCAAAGTCTCTCATCTGGTATCATTGCATTTACTACAGTCTTTCCACTTGTTCATTTCCTGTCATTACCCTCTCACCGGGACCCTGCCTCTCAGCTTTTAATCTTGTCCTGTTGCAATCCCTTCTCCACACAATCCCCAAACAATTGCCCACAAAAATAAGATAAATGATATCACTTAAAACCTTTCAACGACATGGCGTATTACTGCTTCTCACTGTGCTCATAACGGTGAAACTTTGATCCAGTTCCAGCTAAGCCCCAAGTTCCATCACCCTGATGGCTTCTCCCCCTGTCAGTGAACTCCAGCCCCTCCGGCTGTCCTGCTCAGCACACCTCCTGAGGCTTAGATCTCAGCTCTGATGTCATCTCTAGAAAGACCTCTCAGCAACCCAGATGAAGCACTGAGTGGGAAGACCCAAGTGTGGGACTGAATCAATAATGGTCCTAACCAGAATGCATTAAACACACACATGCACATCCACACTCACACCCCACCACGGAAGAGAGAAACAGAGTTCAGGGATACTCTCCTTTCAATGAACCATCAGTGTGCTACTGGATTGGAAAACCAAATACGTGTCTTGTGGGACCCAGTCAAATAAGGCATAAGTTTACATTTAAGCTTATAAACTCCATCATATCGCCTACCTGGCTTGTTTCATTGCATTTTTCACACTAGGAAATCTGGCTTATGTCTGAATTAACTAATTTTTTGAGAAAGCAGGCACTTTAAAAGTAAGACCTTGGCAAAACCAATACAATATTGTAAAGTAAAATAAAGTAAAAATAAAAATTTTAAAAATAAATAAATAAAAGTAAGACCTTATCTCTCTTACACATTTCATTATCACCAGCACATAGAACAGTACCTGATGTAGATCAAGTTCTAAAGGAACTTTTGTTCAAAGAACATCTGAAAACTTCTGTCATTGTTAACTTTATAAGTCAGCTTGACTGGGTCACATTACCCAGGTACTTGGTCATAAACTCCAGTCTAGACATTGCAGTGAAGGTATTTTTTAAGATGTGATTAATATTGAAATCTGTATACTTTAAATAAAGCAGATTACTTTCCATTTTTGTGGGTGGGCCTCTTCTAAACAGTTGAAGGCCTTAGGAGAAAAAGACTGAGGTCTGCTATGTGGTATGTAGTAAGTTGGTTCAGTCATGTCTGACTCTGCAATTCCATGGACTGTAGCCCATCTGGCTCCTCTGTCCATGGGATTCTCCAGGCAAGAATACTGGAGTAGGTTTCCATTTCCCCCTCCAGGGGATCTTCCTGACCCAGGGATCGAACCAGCATCTCTTGCATCTCCTGCATTGACAGGCAGGTTCTTTACCACTAGCACCACCTGGGAAGCCCAGGTGGAAGTTCTGCTAAGGAGGAAGAATTCTGCCACCAGACTGAATTTGGACTTGCAACTACAACATCAGCTCTTCCCTGAGTCTCCAGTATGTCAGCTTGCTCTGCAGATTTTGGACTTGTCAACTTCCACAACCGCACGAGCCAGTTTCTTAACTCTCTGGCTTACACACACACTCACACACACACGCACATGCACACACACACATGCATTTCCTATTGGCTCTGTTTCTCTGGAGAATACTAACACAGATGTGTGGACACTTGTGATCCAGTGAAGTTTACTAACCTCTTTAAATATTTCTCCTTCTACCCAGAATGCTCCAGTCAGGGTAAGAGCTGAGCTTAACTCTCTCTTTTCCAAACCCCCAAATTCTCTGTCTCATCTTTCTTCCCTGTTCATTTTCTTCTCCTCATATCCTTGCCATGTGACCTCCTGATGGAAGTGACTTCCATAATCTCTTCTCACATCATCCAAGCTTTCCATGTCACCCTAAGAAGGGCCTGTAACTCTAGGATTCCTTGTTGCTTTGATAAATACAATTTCATTGCTTTGCTTGCTTTTCTCCTGCAAAACTTCTGGTGGATAAAAGATTCCATGTTGCTTCATATACACACTTGGAAGTAAAATCCGAAGAATATAACATAACCACAAAATGGGTTCATGCCAATCTGTCCTGTCAAATATTATAATGTTGAGAATTTTAATTAAAAAGAAGTTATCAAGAACATGTGATTTTTGATAGACAATTTGAGATGTAAATGGAAGTTAACTATAAGAGCTTTCATTAAGCAGTCCTCTCTTCAATGAACTAGCTTCCTCAATACATTCAAACTGGTACCTGAACTGAAATGCAACTTTCTTTGGTGGCTTCATGTGTTCTTCTCACCAATAGGACTTTGAGTCTCTTTTGAACAAAGACACTGTCTCTTACATAGTAATATGCAAATAGGGTTTCACAGTCCCAGAGACCAGGGTTAGAAACATATCTCTCTCACTTACAACTATGTTCCCCAGTCATATGATTTACTTTGTTTAATGTGGAATAATATGACACTTATATGATACATTTAACAGTGCTTGGGTCCTAGTAGATGGTCAATAATTGCTAGTGTCTATCCTTGGAGATATAGTTTAACTTCCATAGTACCTAACAACATAGCACATAATAAAATAAAATCATTACGAAATGAAATAGAATGAAATTAAAATGATAGGAGGCACTTTTCTTTCTTATATTTCTAAGCTACTGTGAAACATCACTGTATAGAGTTTTCTGAATTTGTATGATCCTGTTTTATTATTAGATAAGTCTTCCCTGCATACGTGACATTTCAGTGTTTCCGAAAAGTATATATAAATTGCAGTCTTGATAAAAGTACTACTTTATTCTTAACATTGGATTCATCTATTGCATTTACTTTAAATTCATGTATGTCCTAAAAATGTCAGGTTTCAAAATTTTGTGTAAACTTGATTCTTTCTAGTGAAAGTGCAAGTCACTCAGTCATGTCCAACTCTTTGCAATCCCATGGACTATTCCTTCTCCAGAGGATTTTCCCAACCCAGGGATCACACCCAGGTCTCCAACATTGCAGAAGGATTCTTTACCAACTGAGCTATTAGGGATTCCTTCTACTTAGGGATAAATAGTGATAGATGTACAGGAATCATTTTTCTTAAAAACTTTAGGTTCAAATCTCACTAGGGCCATATTTGATATGAGCAGCCACTTTAAATGCAAGAAAAAAATCAAACATACACATTTCTTCTAGACAATAATAGTTATTGTAAAACTGTATTAATGAAAATATTCTAGCCTTTGAACAAGAGGCTCATCAACTAGAAAAACTAAAATTAATAATAAATTTCTAACTTAAAAGACATATATATATATATATATATATTTCAATTTATTCAGTTGGCATCTTTCTTGTCAGAGGCAAATAGAAGTTTGAGACTGGTTTGATCTTGTTACAGAAGAAATTTCTCTATTTAGTGAAAAGCCCAGGAGACTCTTCCAACTCTAAGATTTTTCAGCTCTGTGATTTAGTTACTCCAGAAAATTTTTTAAGAGTTCATTCCTAGTATTTCTTATGTCCTCATTTTTGTTTGGTGTTATACAACTATGACCTCAGTGTTGAAAACCCAGAGTATTTTCCCCCACTCATTTTTTTTTTGTATTTTAAAAAACAAGAAGAAAAAATAGAAAGAACTACACAAGTGTTACTGAAATTTTACAGGCTAATTCCAGTTAACTCTACAGTTATACAAATATACAATAGAATTAAGCAATATATAAAAAACATCTGCTTATATCACCACAGAGTTACATAATGCCTTCTGTATGATTTTCAAAAACCATCTTGAGAACTAAAGCTAAAGTATTAAAATATAAAGTATGTCCTAAATGACCTTTATTAGATGTTCTAGCGTAAGAAATTTGAAAAAGAAGCCCAGGAGTGTAAATAGATATAATACATGTAAAGTCCCTGTTATTTAGGCTTGTTTTAAATGCTGGATTAAACATTCATATGTCAACCTGATCTTATAGAAGACCAAAGTAAATAAAGTGTTTTCAAAGTTAAATGCTCAACACATAAGGTTACTAATTCTTCTGGAGTTAGAGAATAGCATTTGCTTAGCAAAAAGCAACCTAGGTTCTTGGAAAATTCAGATGTGTCGCTAGATCTGAACTGACACAAATGAATTTTTAAAACCTGCAACTAGATTCCAAATTCCAAAGAAATCAACAGTCCTCTTGGATGCTAATTTCCTAAAAATGTGTCCTGTTTGTCCTGGATTAGTGAAATAAGCACATGATATTAGAAACTACAAATGGATTTATTTTTTCTAACTCCATGGTAGAAATAAGACAACCTGAATTTTGAAGGGTGAACAAGGGATATCTGTGAATCCTGTTGTCGTGTCCATGGATGAGCACACTGGTATGCAGGGTTCCAGCTCAGCCTCTGAGATTTGAGTCAGGTTTCCCTGGTTGGCACCTTGACATTGCCTAGTGGTGTATCTGCAGGGGAACGGAAGACCTTGCTACAAAGAGAAGTTCTGCCTGAGTAGCAAGTCTCCCCAAAGGGATCCTAACCTGCATGTGTCTGGGAAACGAGGAGCTCCCTAAACAGTCTGCCGTGTTTCTTATTCACAAGAAAATCCATCAGTCCCTGCAGAAGAACCAGTGAACAGAATTGGAAGGACTGAAGGTCATCCTCCTGGAAAACTGAGCCAAATGATCTTGAGTAGAGGAAGTAAAGGTAAATATCTGGAAGCTGGAAACTCACTAAGTTAAAGGAGAATGAAGGTGCTGCTTGGGTTGTATAGTAGGAAATTATATATATACATATATATCTTTTTTTTTTTTTTAAGCAGAAGGTACAATTCTTTGTTGTTCAGTCACTCAGCCATGTCCGACTCTTTGTGACCCCTTGGAATGCAACATGCGAGGCTTCTCTGTCCTTCACTCTCTCCAGTTTGCTCAAACTCATGTCCAATGAATCTACTTTTAAATACACTGTCTAGGATTATCCATAGCCTTTCTTCCAAGGAACAAGCGTCTTTTAATTTCACGGCTGCAGTCACTGTCCACAGTGATTCTGGAGCCCAAGAAAGTAAATTTTCTTGGCACTATTCTTAGGAAAATTTAAATGTTCTCTCTGATACAATGAAGTATATCTGGTTTTGGACCCCAGCCCAGAGCTTCATTGAAATTGGAATTT
Organism: Budorcas taxicolor; assembly: GCF_023091745.1. Taxonomy (NCBI): domain Eukaryota; kingdom Metazoa; phylum Chordata; class Mammalia; order Artiodactyla; family Bovidae; genus Budorcas; species Budorcas taxicolor. The sequence goes on along the minus strand of NC_068923.1, from coordinate 61,477,494 downwards.
ACTTAGTGATAGTAGTAACTTTGTTTGCTCATTCATGTGAGCACCTAATTAGATTCGGCATAGGAACTTGTCACCAGAAAGACCAATCATGTGATTAGATGGTTGGAGCTTTGGGCCACTTGATCTTGATCTCCAAAGAGGTAAAAGGGACTGGAGGTTAAATTCAACCACATGATCAATGATTTAATCGATCATGCCTAGCTATGTGTGGTGGCAGTTTAGTGGCTAAGTCATGTCCAACTCTTTGAGACCCTATGGCTCGTCTGTCCATGAGACTTTCTAGGCAAGAATACAGGAGTAGGTTGGCATTTCCTTCTCCAGGGCATCTTCCAGACCTAGGGACCGAACCTGGGTCTCCTGCATTGCAGGCAGATTCTTTCCTTATTGAGCCACCAGGGAAGCCATGCCTAGGTAATAGAAGTCCAATAAAAACTCTGTGCAGAGGCTCAGAAGAACTTCCCAGTTGGTGAACACACTGCTGTGCTGAGAGGATAAGCTGTGACTCCACAGGGGGCAGGCATGGAAGCTCTGCACCTGAGACCCTTCCAGACCCTGTCCTACATTACCCTTTGTAATAAAACTTCAATCATGAGTATGATGCTTTCAAAGAATCCCATAAGTCTTTCTAGAATGTCAATCCTGATGGGGTTATAAGAGTCCCCAAATGTACAGCCGGTCAACCAGAAGCACAGGTAGCCCAGGAGTTTTAGCAGGTATCTGAAGTGAGGGCAGTTTTGTGGGAGACTGAGCCTTAATACCTATGAAATCTGAAGCTAACTCTGGGTCATTTGAGCCAGAATTGTATTGAAGTACATCCACTTGGGGTGAAAACAGAGCATCTCTAACCTAGAGAATTAGCTCATGTTCCTGTAGAGACAACAGTAATACACATTCATAGAGCCAGGCTCTCTGTCCCATCTCCATGAAATCAGAAGCGCAAGTCAATGCCATCTCCTGTGGTTGGGAATACATCTAAGCCTGATGTTGGGCTCAAAGCAAGAACAACCAGGCCCTTATTGGAGAGGGCAGAGCAGGAATCTAGGGCACACACCAGACCTGAAGTCATCAGAGATGTACATATGCCATGACAATGATGTTTAAATAATGGTGAGGCAAAGGAGATGACCCTGGAATGGTCAGGAAATGGGGGTAGGATATAGTAAGAAATGAGCCTCACACTTAGGTGCAGGCCACGCTGTCATCAGGCAGTGAGTAGTTCTAATATCACCTAAGAGGCTTTGGAAGTAAAATCTTCTAGGCTTGAAGGTTCCAGATTGAGAGGACAGCCAAAAGGAGTGGCCAAATCATCAAATCCCCCCATCATCTCAGGATAGAGAACTTACGTGCACCAAGAGACCTCAACAGCAGGGAGCCAGGCAGAGACTGAAGTGAGAGAGAGAGACTGTGTCTCTAAATTAGCTAACATTAGTTAATGTCTAGAGTAATAAAAAAAATCCACCATATTAACAGTGACGATAATAATGAATATTTACAGAATATTTTCTACATCCTAGACAATCTGCCAAACATTTCACATGTATATTCTCAGTTAATTCTTACAACAGCAGCAGCAGGTAGATACTATATTGTTCCCATTTTACACAGAAGAAAACTGAGGCATGGAAATAAGTGCCTGAGAGCCTCAAAGGCTGGAGGAGACGAGGGTCCAGAGAAGCACAAGGTGCCCTGCAACTGGGATGATGATCCTTGTGTTTAGCTGAGAAAGAGTTAGGATGAGGTCAGGGAATGGCAAAAAAAAAAAAAAAAAAAAAAAGCAGTGGTGAATGCAGTTGCTATTTGTTTGTTTGTTTTGCAATTTTAAAAAATACAATATGGCTCACCAAATTGATCACGTAGTCAACAGAATCCTGTCATTATGGATTGGAAAACAAAAAATCAAATGATTTTCAGTCTGAAGATTTTCTTTGCAAAGACATTCTCTGGATACTTTCCCAAAAGGAAAGTATAACAAAAGACCGTATATGCCCTTGACTGTATCATTCCAATCAAATAATAATCTAGGCTTCTTGAAGACAGAAAACAACATCAGGGAAGAACTCAGGAGCGGTACAATCCAGTGAAGGGCCTTGGCTGAGTGCTGGTATTTTCAGTCCCTCTGAAGATTCCCACACCTTGTGGACATATGAAAGGGCTTAGTATTTCGGAGGTTTTATTACCAAATCATAAATATTTTATTTACCCGAACCAGTAAGGAAGGAAGAAATGAGGGGGAATTTGGGCAGCTTTCTGAGGAAATCCTTGCCAAGGCCCCATTTGCATTGACTTTGCCCAGCACTCAAAAGCACTTTTGTTTTGTTTTAAATCTTTCATTCTGTTGGAATATAGCCATCAGGTGTGCAGTGCAGATAAACTCATCTGCCAATATCCGGGTTTAAATCTGAAAAATAAACACATCAGTGAACTTGATCAAGGTAACATCTTTCATGTTAGCAACGGCTTTGCTGCCTCCTAAGATATCTCAGCAATGGAATCAATATGAATGCTGTGTTTATAAAGACAAATCTACTGACCCACCACCATCTGGGTGACCGCTTTGACAGTTCTCTTGAACATGAGAAAACTGGTCCCCACTCGTCTGTTGACCAGACCCCAGTGCACCCTGGGAAAGAGCATGCCGAATGAAATGGATAGGCTGAGGTGGGAAAACAGCCATGTAACTCATTTCTGTAGGGATGGAATCCTTGACTTTGCCTTTGAAATTGTTCTAACTGAAGCCATAGAGTCAGTCTTCACGCCATGACTCAGTTGTTACATTCCTTTTGTTAGTGTCTGTTCTTTTCAATCTCTACACATCTTTCAGCCCTGCCTTTACTAACATGAAATGCTATCATGCCACTGCTTAAAAACCCTCAATGGCTTCTCTTTGCCTCCAGCACAAGCAGATTGAAGTTTAGCTTGTGGGGAATTATGACTACTGTTACTGAATTAGTTTCTAATACTGAAAAATCAAGAGACTTTACCTTTTACATATATGTATTTCTGTCTTTTCTTGTTAAATAGAGACACGTAGAAATCCTGCGGCCCTAGCCCCACCTAAACTGGAGCTAAGTGGCCACTATCCTCTACAAGACAGGGCATTCACACTGTGGCTCACCACAGTTCACATCAGTTCAGTTCAGTCGCTCAGTCATGTCCGACTCTTTGCGACCCCATGAATCGCAGCACGCCAGGCCTCCCTGTTCATCACCATCTCCCGGAGTTCACTCAGACTCATGATCTTCCCAGATTCACATTTTTCAGCTACTACTTACTGGGCTGTTTGTTTGGGCTTCCCTGGTGGCTCAGCTGGTGCACATTCATCAAGTAGACACACAGCAAACAGCAAAAGCAAACGAACCAAATGACAAAAGGAAAAAAGAACCACATTGATTTGCTACATTTTGCCCATTTCCATGGTGTAAACCCTTCTACCATGCGAGATTTAAGCGACCAACATGAAATCATTGAATTCAAAGTTGAGAACAGATGTTAACAGTCCACTCCCATCCCAGCTCCAGCACATCACTGTGATAAATACAAAGAAAGGTGCACGGTTCAAAATTAGAAAACAAAACAGAAAGAAGTAGCTTACATCCTCCCCTATTCTCACTTTATCTGCCTGGCCCAGGTGGACCCTTAGGTGTACAGTTCTTGTGAGTGATCCAATAAAATTCAAACCACTTTAAATGGCTAACAAATCTCTTCACAGTCTGACCTCAGCCTAAACTTGTAACCTTTTTCCTTCCATTGCCCACATAACCTATTCAAATGGGTTGTTGCTGGTCCCTGCAGATACTGAGAAGTTTAATACATTTATGTCTTCATGAATGATATTCCCTATACCTGGAGCACCATTCCCATCTTCCACTCCTATTATACATTCTCTTTGAAACTTTCTTTAGTGATGCTCCTCCTCCAGTGTGCTGTGCACAGTTGCGTGTGACTCTTTGAGACCCCATGGACGGCCAGGCTCCTCTGTCCATGGGATTTCCCAGGCAAGAATATATTGAGTGCCATTTCTTCCTCCAGGGAATCTTCCCGACCCAGGGATCAAGCCTGGGTCTCCTCTGTTGCAAGCAGATTCTTTACCATCTGAACCACCAGGGAAACCCCTGGTGATGCTGGGCAGAGTTAAATACCATCTCTGCTTCTATATCACTTTGCATTTGGGGTTGTAAATTGTGAGCTCTCTGAGAGACCATATCTTATTTATCTGTGTATTCAAAATGCCTAGCATGCACTAGATCTCTGATAAATGCTTATTGAAAGCAAAATATGTGAGCCTTAAATGAAGACTTAAGTTTCATTTTCAAAATGATACAATGCTCACACACACACACACACACCCACACACCCACACACACAATGGGCCAAAAAAGTTGCTCAGGTTTTCCCATAAGATGTTACAGAAAAATCTGAATAAACTTTTTGGCCAGCCCAGTATATATGGTAATATATACGTTTCCTTGATTTCTTTGCCAGTTTTCTATAGAATACATGCTAGAGAAATAAGAGTGTTTATCTTGTAACCTCTAACTGGCCAACTGTCACCACTATCAAGTAGCATATTTTCATAAAAGCTAACATGGAGACTTCCTTTTGACACACAGCTCCTGAGAGATACAAATTTGGCATTCCTCATCACAAGGCCAGCATGTGGGTTTATACAGAGCTGCTGATTCTAAAGCACTGAATTCAGATAGAATTTAGCTCTTAAAAACACAGCAGTCAAATACACATGATGAGAAATGGATTGAAGGGATGGCTGGAAATGACGGATTTAAGAAGATTTCTTCCTGTCTTAACTACTGTATTGAAAAACATCCACATCTTATTTTTTTTTTAACTAATGTGTCGCCTAGCACAAAAGTTCTCAAAGTATTTTGTTTCAGAACCCTTTAATGTGTTTTAAATTATTGAAGACCCACGAAGAAATTTTGTGTATATGGGTTATATTTATCAGTAATTATTCACTGTACTCAAAACAGAAAATGTTAAACATAAGAATCCACCAGCACACATATCATTAGCCATCAGAAAGATGATGCCATTAGATATTATGTAGCCTCTGGGAAACTCCACTGCATAGTTGTGGGAGAATAAGAGTGAAAAATGAACATCATTTTTGGTAATATTATGAAGGTAGTCTTGACCTTGAAGATCTCTTAAAGGGATCTTGGGAACTTTTAGGGATCCCTGGACCACACTTTGAATACTGCTGGCCTAGCTCTTTAGGTTCAAACAAATACATTTGTTGAATAAATTAAATAGTGATAGCTTAAATTTATGGACAATATTTGCTACCAACATTGCATTTATCCAACTGCCTTTAATGAATAATGATCAGAGCCTGCTTGTTTTTGCACTTTTATTGCCATATCAACCAAGCAATCAGTTTCAGTTACTAGCCAATAGACTATGAAACACAAAACCCTTGGGACAACAAGGAAAAAAGTATTACGAAAAAACAATTACCTACCTTGTTTGAAATCTTTGTTCATTATGATGTAAAAAGAGATAGATAGAAAAAAGAGGGGAGAAAGGGACATGTTTGATGGATCCAGTGAAGGCTGAAATTACCCATCTTAACAACCACTAAATCAATGATTTCATTATTGCTTTCAGATTCATACCATTATGAGATCTCATCTAAATAGAGAAAGTCTAAACTGGCCTAGCTATAGTATTTGTTGTTAAGTTTACAAGTGCTACATTGGACACAGTCTCTTATAAAACTCCTTTAGATACATGCAGAATTGCCTTGGTTTACCTAGTTTTTCCATAGGTCAGATTCATTTTCCTTTCCATCTCAAGTTCATTTCAATGTAATAAATGTGCAAATAAAGGTATAAATAAATGATAATGAGACCTCAAGTTGCTAAGTATTTTTCTTATATATTATTTAAGCTGAGACTCTGAATAGAAGGACACAAAGTTTTCTCTAGCAAACTGTGTAAATATCTCTCAAACAAGGATTTGAATCCATATACTTCTTCAATAAAATAGCCATTGCTGTCTTGCTTTGAGCGTTTTTTACAATTTTCAGCCTGTAGCACATTTCATGTAGATTAGAGAGTCAAATAAATCATTCCAGTAGAGGACAAGCTTGAAATGTCTGTTGGGGAAATAACTTTTCCATTTATTAATATTAATTTTTAACTTTGCCATATGTTCAGTTCATTTTCCACCTCTGAAAGTGAGGGTTTGTGGTGTGCGTGTGTTTTTCTGAATAGTTGAAAGAATGATGTTACCCACCCAGTGGTCAGTTTATAGCCTTCCCATTCCCAGTTCTTTATCCTGATTTTAGCTCAATCCCAGGTATGGCCACATTCTGGTAAATCCCTTAAGCAAGAAACACTGCAGCCAATTTAAACAAGAGAGAGGGCGGGAGTGCTGCTGTGAAGTCAGTTATGCCAATGGGAAAAACCAAATCAACTATTTGCCAATACTCTGCGGCCTGAAGGTTAATGTAGTGTCCAAATAGAACTTATAAAATGAGCCTTAAAAATGAAGCATCACAGAGTAGGGAAAAGAAACCACCAACTTAAGGTGATGAAATGTTTTTCTATTTCAACACTGAGTTGTATCTTCAGAATGTCAAATAAACACAACATATCAGAAATGTGTCTCATGTTGGTGATCCTTCACAAGACCAGATTGATATTGGTTATAGGCTTAGATATGATTTACTTTCAAGTGGATTTATATTTGCATTAAATAAACCCAATAAGATGATGTTGTGCATTCAAACCATTTGCCTTTATTGATGAACATACAGTGGTTGTTAAATTTAGAAGGAGAAAGCTTTCTAAATTATCAGACTAGGAGAGGGTGGCTATGAATTTGGTTTTCAGAAACAATTTTATTAAGTAATCAGTTGGTTTAGACAAAAAGGAACTTCAAAATGTTGTGAGACAGAAACTATTCTGGCATTGGCTCTTCATATTCTCCACCCTGCCCTCCTCTTTCCTCTAAAAGGAGTTTCTGTACAAGTCAGAAGTAGGCAAAGAGACACTTCAAAAGAAGAAAGAAAAAAATAGTATGAAAAAAGAAAATGTTTTGACTAAAACAACTACTGGGGATCATATCTTTTGTCAGAATGACGCTAAAATAGCTTGTTTAAAAGCAGATGCATACTAATAATACCACATGTACTTAGCTAGTTCAGACATATATCATCTTCCTGAGTGTTTAAGAAGATTTTTACTAACAAAATAGTAACATCAACAGTCATTTATTTTCAACTGTACTTTGTGGTATTTAATCCTCACACTGACTCTACAAGCTAGATGGTTGGGATTTGAACCTAGATCTTTCTCCCTCCAAATACTTCATGATTTTCACTAAGCAACACTCATGTCTAAGCCACTGCCAACTGGATAAGAAAACATATGCCTTATGGCCCCCATGCTTTTCATGTTAGAGTTACTAAGACTCACTCATCCAGGAAAGAGGGTTTGAGGAGGAGACTGGGGAGAAGACTATATTGTGGCTATTTATGTAAGGTGGATTCTGATAAGTTTCAGGTGCGACAAAGCCAACACTGAACAAACCTTGACTTCCTCTTTGCTGAGACACCAAAGACACATTGCTGCTGTGCCTATTATGCTGGGTTTTCTTGTAAGGGGAGTGAGTAAAGACCAACACCCGGCACAGTCAGCATTTTACACATGACAGCTCTAGAAACTGTGGCTTTTACTGTTGATGAACAATGGCTGGAAGAGGACATCTCTCGATTTTCTGACAAAGATGATCAAAAAGAAAAACAGCCACCACCAAGACACTGCGTAAAGAGCTAGAAGATAGGCCAGTGTCGTATCTACAACGGGAAGTGAGTCTCATCTAAAAGATCTTCTAGCATGTGCCCAACATAGAGCCACATACTATCTGTATTTAGTCAGTGGTCATTTGCCACTTGGTTAACCAAACTCTCAATAGCGCTTAGTAGTCGAAGTGAAAGTTGGGCCTGGCAAACCTATTCTAACCCACTGAGATGTTAATAATAAATGCAGAGATTCATCTGTGTCAGTATTACATTGTATTTATTTTGAGGTGTGAAATAATTCTTGTTTATCTTCCATGTGAAAAATAAAAAAAACAATTTAAAGTGATCTCTGTGAAGACTTTCAATTCAGGCATTCAATGACGTTTGAACTTCTTTAATGGGATAGCAATAAAATACATTCATTTTCAGAAGTTTTAAGCATGAAACTGTATATTATAATTAAATTTTCTCACTGAGACACAATAAGTAATACAGGTAAAAGTGGAACTGCTTTGGTGAAACCTGATTGGAAAGGTTCTGGAGGCACTCCTCAATACTAGATCCCCCTTTCTGTCCCAACCACTCTCAAGAATAAAGTTTGATGGATTCTTCAGGAGTCCCTGGTGGCTCAGATGGTAAAGTGTCTGCCTACAGTGCAGGAGACCTGGGTTCGATCCCTGGGTCAGGAAGATCCTCTGGAGAAGGAAATGGCAACCCACTCCAGCATTGTTGCCTGGAAAACCCCATGGATGGAAGAGCATAGTAGGCTACAATCCATGGGGTCGCAAAGAGTCGGACACAACTGAGCGACTTCACTTCACTTCAGGAGTCCCCGGACTCAGTTCTTTAATATGATCAATAACATGATTGACTGAAATTTTTTTTCTTGAAATTGGAAATCAACTATTATATGGACTATAACTTTAGAGTGATTTTCAAAAAAAATAGCAAGAATACCATGATTCATACAATCCCATGAGTGCTGTCCATTTCAGGGTAGTCCAACTTGGAAACTAGACATTACTCCATTAACGAAGGCATTGTTCAAAGCAGTTTTGGAATGTCTGTTTTAATATTTTCTCTTACATATTCTTTTGGATTCTGTCACTATTGGCAAATCTTAGTCATTTGAAATTGAATTTAATCTTTTTGAATAATCGAAATCATTCATAACAAAGGTTGTCAATGGCAGTAAATGGTTTGTCAGAGTAACACTACTTACTATTTTAATAGACTTGGCAAGTGACCTTAAAACTTTAAGATATTTTTGTTCAGTTTAAAAACTTTTTTTTTTTAGAAGAAAAAAATCCGCAAGAGATCTAAAAGCAATTTAGTTTGGAATAAGGATAGAATTTTACAAAGCAAGTTTTTGAGGATAACTTTGGGTAAATATATAAATTCTTGCTGAATAGTCTGACTTTTAAATAAACATTTTTTCAATATAAAAACAATCTACCACTACAAATCTTAACAGCTCAGTGTTTCCCATTTCAGACCAAAAGAAATTCTAGCAGTCCTTCTTTATTATTAATGGCTATATAAAAATTAATTGGATCATTTCTGCATGGAACATTTACGGCCTTGAAAACTTTCTGTTAAAAAAGACTTGATTGGTTAAAAAAAAAAAATGAGAGTTATAAGATGAGAAAACACTTCAGCAAAACTACCTCTGGATTGACTTTTTTAAACATTTTTACTTATGTTATTTAAAAATATTACTTAATAAGTTTATTTTAAGACACTGATTTTAAGGAGAAATAACACATTTTATCATTCAGAATATGACAGACCTACAGACTAGTCAGCCTGGAAAGTCTGACTGCTTATTGGGAGGTCACTTAAGATTCAGATCTCGTTAAATGCTCCATACCATACATGTACAAAGTCATTTAATCCTCAAGAGAAACTTAGGAGGTACATGTTATCTCCACTTTAGAACTGAAAAAACGAAAGAAACATTCAGAGAGGTAAAATAATTTTCCCATAGTTACATCTTAGAAAAATTGTCTTTTGGCTCCAGGCCCATCGTCCCTCCCACAACATCATTTCAATTCTGTGGCTAGAAAGGCCAGTATGCTAAATATCAGCAATAAGGGAAAATCAAGGAACATTAGAATCCTAATAGATTAGAATACAACATGAGGACTGTCTTAGGGTTCAGTTCTTCAGACAGGAAAGGCTGGTGGACATGTGATTTTGGTTTCAGTGAAAGGTACAGTCAGTCAGCTTATATAAAATGAGGCTCACGTTAGGTGAACAGAAGATCTGCTGGGAGAAAATAGGACCAGATTGTGGATAACCTTTATGACTTAGCCCACACAGCCTCCAACCTTTTTTCAAGGGACTACTGGTCTCTTTGGAGGAAAGAGGCAAAGGATTGGATTAATCTGAAGTGCTTTCTTATGCCCTGAGGACTTTTGAAGGTGAAGCGAAAACCAAGGCCATGTGTCTTCCCTAACCAACACTCCTCAACTGTCTTCTCATCCATCTTTGCACTCCACTTTGTTCTTAAAATTTTTACCTATTAGGGGGAATATAAATTGGTATAGCCAATATGGGAAACACTATGGAGGTTCCTTAAAAGACTAAAATATAAATACCATTCAGTTCAGTTCAGTCGCTCAGTCGTGTCCAACCCTTTGCGACCCCATGAATCCCAGCACGCCAGGACTCCCTGTCCATCACCAACTCCCAGAGTTTATCCAAACTCATGTCCATTGAGTCGGTGATGCCATCCAGTCATCTCATCCTCTGTCGTCCCCTTCTCCTCCTGCCTCCAATCTCTCGCAGAATCAGGGTCTTTTCCAATGAGTCAACTCTTTGCATGAGGTGGCCGAAGTACTGGAGTTTCAGCTTTCGCATCAGTCCTTCCAATGAACACCCAGGACTGAGCTCCTTTAGGATGGACTGGTTGAATCTCCTTGCAGTCCAAGGGACTCTCAAGAGTCTTCTCCAACACCACAGTTCAAAAGCATCAGCTCTTCAGTGCTCAGCTTTCTTCACAGTCTAACTCTCACATCCATACATGACCACAGGAAAAACCATAGCCTTGACTAGACGGACCTTGGTTAGCAAAGTAATGTCTCTGCTTTTGAATATGCTATCTAGGTTGGTCATAACTTTTCTTCCAAGGAGTAAGCATCTTTTTATTTCATGGCTGCAGTCACCAGCTGCAGTGATTTTGGAGCTCCAAAAAATAAAGTCTGATACTGTTTCCACTGTTTCCACATCTATTTCCCATAAAATGATGGGACCAGATGCCATGATCTTTGTTTTCTGAATGTTGAGATTTAAGCCACCTTTTCACTCTCCTCTTTCCCTTTCATCAAGAGGCTCTTTAGTTCTTCTTCACTTTCTGCCATAAGGGTGGTGTCATCTGCATATCTGAGGTTATTGGTATTTCTCCCAGCAATCTTGATTCCAGCTTGTGTTTCTTCCAGTCCAGCATTTCTCATGATGTACTCTGCATAGAAGTTAAATAAGCAGGGTGACAATATACAGCCTTGACGTACTCCTTTTCCTGTTTGGAACCAGTCTGTTGTTCCATGTCCAGTTCTAACTGTTGTTTCCTGACCTGCATATAGGTTTCTCAAGAGGCAGGTCAGGTGGTCTGGTATTTCCATCTCTTTCAGAATTTTCCACAGCTTACTGTCATCCACACAGTCAAAGGCTTTGGCTTAGTCAATAAAGCAGAAATAGATGTTTTTCTGGAATGCTCTTGCTTTTTCCATGATCCAGCAGATGTTGGATCTCTGGTTCCTCTGCCTTTTCTAAAACCAGCTTGAACATCTGGAAATTCACAGTTCACGTTATTGCTGAAGCCTGGCTTGGAGAATTTTGAGCATTACTTTACTAGCAGAAATACCATATGATCCAGCAACTGCTGGGTATGTATCCAAAGAAAGACCACTAATCCAAAAAGATACATGCACTTCAATATTCATAGCAGCATTATTTAAACATCCAAGACACAGAAACAACCCAAATGCTCATAGACAGACAATCGACTTAGGGAAACATGGTGTATATATATACAATGGAATATTATTCAGCCATAAAACAGAATGAAATATTGGCATTTGCACCAACATGGATGGACCTAGAAAATATTATACTTATTGAAATAAGTCTGACAGAGAAAGATAGACACTATATAATATCACTTATATGTAGAGTCTAAAAAATAATACAAATGAATTTATATACAAAACAGAAGCAGACTCACAAACATAGATAATGAACTATGGTTACTAAAGGGGAGAGTGACAAATTAGGTGTATGGGATTAACACATAAAAACTAATACACATAAAATGGATAAAACAACAAGGATTTACTGTGCATCACAGGGATTTATAATCTATAGTGGAATATAGTCCTATAAAAAAATAAAAACTGATCACTATGCTGTACATCTGAAACTAACATAACACTGTAAATGAATTAAACTTCAGTTTAAAAAGTCTTGCCAAGCAGAAGCAAACCACACCTGGTAATGAGTCTGTGCAACTCATTAGTACCAGGGTAGGTCAGCCAATGCCTCGGTGAAAAACAGTTGGGATAAATTAATGAATGCTAAACTCATAATAGATTACTAAAAGCCTAATATGGTATAGGGGGGAAAGCCTTCTTCTTTGATCTTTAATCATTGAGAGGAAGAACTAAGTTTTGTTCTCCATCTTTCATTTAATCGTTGTAATAACTAATATTTTTAGAGATGCGGAAGACAAACTCATCCAGGTTCACGGATCCAGTAGCACTGAGACCTGGATTTCCATACGCTGTCACTTTCCTACACCCTGCTCATTAGATTCTTTCTTTCTTTCAGACTAAATAAATATTTCAACATAAGCAAACACACACACACACACACTTGGCTGCCAATATCGGGGAGCAAATCATGGAACTGCATAGTCTGTGGACCTTCTACTATGAGACAGTTTTAAATTCTCAAATTTTACTTGCAAATCCTCTTTGAACTGGTTTTGTACACTGTCATTTGCACCGTGCATTTTGGAATTGGTCTAAATACACAAGTGCTGTCAGAAAATGTTTTACCACAGCATTGCCACTATATGTAATTGCACATTAAATCACCAGACCTCAAGATACCTCAATACACTTTAAGAATTTCACTGATATCACACTCCAAATGAAGGTTCCTATCTGAAACAGATCAAGGATATCATTTTGAGTTTCTAAGGAAAACTCAAAGATGCAACTTCATTACAACAAATTCATCATTACAGGTTATTTGGTGAATAGGTATTACCTTTCTTGCCCACCAATTTCTACTAATTAAAAATACTGCTATAAAAGAAGGAAACTCTACCACAATAACATCACATGCTATCTATTTGCTTTTCATGTTTGGAAAGTCTGATTATGAATCAGTGAGAGAGTCCAAGGGTTTCATTCTACCTAACATTTGGTCTCTTTGGATCTTCTGTTCTCTCTCTTTCCTGATATTCTTACCCACAGGTTACATGTGATTTCCCTTACTACATGATGTGCAGTTTTGTTTCACAGTTACAATCACAGTTTATAATATTTCTTTTTAATCATAAATCATTAATACCATTCTCCCCTGCTAGACTATAAATACCATGAGTATGCTGACTGTATCCCTAGCACCGTCTTGCTCAGTGGTCCAATAAGTAAATATCTGTCAATAAACAAATTGTTAAACATATTCCACAAGGTTATTGTGAGCTTGAAAAGAAAGATGTTAATGTGAAAGTCCTTTGTAAACTCAGGAAAAAAATGCTCTGTAACTATAAGCTCTTCTTGATCTATTGGTCTTTCCAATCAATATCCAAAGTAGGAGAAAGTGATGCTGCATATACCATCAGACTGGCAAGTCCTCAAAAGTTTTTGGGCTTAAAGCTGGCAGTTAGCAAATGCTTCATCATCTCTGTTGGGGGAGAAGAAGAGAGAGAAGTGATTCATCTTTCTTATCACCCCCAGGGGACAAGCAACTCACATAATTGCTTCTATAGGAGGGAAGAGGGAAAGAAGAAAACAATTCCAAAGACAGGAGACTGGTCCTTCAATATTAACTTCTTTGGGTATTCCTGTGACTACTACTATTTTTATGGGTGACACTTGAGGACCATCATAATCAAATTCACTGACGATCACACGCTATAGAAGAAAATTCTATAGCCTACAATTTATGTTTAAAACCCATCTATCTAGAGTTCAAAATACTTAATGCCATGTCTTAAAGTTAACCTAACTAGGAAAGTCACAAACACTGGCAATAATCACCTGAATCATTCCAGCTAGCATTGTTAAAAAGTAGGCGGGGAGAGTCTCCAACAAATGCATGGCACTCAGTCAATCAGAGCTTGGAGGAACGATTGTACACCTGGGGTATGTTTGGAAACTGAAAACTGTGTGAGCAGCAAGCCATGAAGACCGTACCCTTGGGTTCCCCCTCTGTTTCACACAACACGTCCAGCTTCAGGATGGGCTGTTAATTTTGATCAGGGACCCTACTCCCAGTCAAACAAGGGCAAAGCAGAGTGTGAGAGGTCAGATAAGAGGAAGCAAACTTGTGTTCTGTTTGCACTGGCACCGTGGAGGGGTCATGATTTTGGAGCCAAGTAAGAGATAGCTTTATGATATCCTTGGTGAGGGAAATTCCCAGAAAAAGCCACCTCTGAATATGTATATGTGGAGGCGGCATGGTTAATCATCATGGTGCACCCTGAAAGGGATCAAACCAACACCAACTGCTTTTGCTAGAAACAGAGGAGGTGTCCCTTTTCCCTATCCAGATGCAAATTGCTTCTGCAGAGAGCTGACTTCATTATATAAAGGACTGGTGCTGCCTGAGTCTGAGAGGACGATTACTAAGGGGCAGTGACCCTCTGTCTGATCTGAATATCGGCTTAACTCGGTGCTGAATAATGCATAGCTATATTTATGTTCTAATTTAAATATTGTTTAATATTTAACTTGCTATTGCCCATTCACTGTGTTAAAAAAAAAGCGATTCCTAAATAGCACGGACGTCTTGGGTACTGTGAATGCAGTCATGTTGACATTTAGGGTTTCTCAGAAAACTTATATGAACCTCAGTCATTGGAAAAGAACTGTGCTACCATATAGCACAGGAAACTACTCAGTGTTACGTGGCAGCCTGGAGAGGAGGGAAGTTTGGGGGAGAATGGATACACGGCTGAGTCCCTTCACTGTTTACTTGAAATTATCACAACATTGTTAACTGGTTATGTTGTTCAGTCGCTAAGTCATGTCAGTCGTGTGGACTGCAGCGCACTAGGCTTTCCCATCCTTCGTTATCTCCTGAAGTTTGCTCAAACTCATGTCCATTAAGTCCATGATGCTATCCAACCATCTCAACCTGTGCCGCTCCCTTCTCCTCCTGCCCTCAATCTTTCCCAGCCTCAGGGTCTTTTCCAATGAGTTGGCTCTTCATATCAGGTGGACAGTATTGAAGCTTCAGCTTCAACATCAGTCCTTCCAGTGAATATTCAGGGTTGATTTCCTTTAGGATTAACCAGTTGGATCTCCTTGCAGTCCAAGGGACTCTCAAGAGTCTTCTCCAACACCACAGTTTAAAATCAATTCTTTAGTGCTCAGCCTTCTTTATGCTCCAACTCTCACATTCGTACATGACTACTGGAAAAACCATAGCTTTGCCTAGCCAGACCTTTGCTGGCAATGTTATGTCTCTGCTTTTTAACACACTGTCTAGGTTTGTCATAGCTTTTCTTCCAAGGAGCAAGCATCTTTCAATTTCATGGCTGCAGTCACTATCTGCAGTTGATTTTTGAGCCCAAGAAAATAAAATCTGTGACTGTTTCCACTTTTCCCCCTTCTATTTGCCCTGAAGTGATGGGACTGGATGCCATGATCTTAGTTTTTTGAATGTTGAGTTTTAAGCCAGCTCAAATTAACTATACCCCAATACAAAATTTAGAAAATAATTTTTTTAAAAAGAGTTGTCCTGGAATCTAGGACATGTTATTTTATCCACTCTTGATTAGCTTTAAAAGATCTTTGCAGTATATGTTGCAAGGGAGCCTGAGGGCACTTCATTTTCTTCAAAAATAGTCTTAGTATTAACAAATGAACCAAGTTTTCAGAAGGTTATTTAAAACTTCGATCTTCTCAATGGGATTTTTAAAAACCCAATAAAGACATCATCCTGATTTAACTGCACAGGCTATTAGTTTATTAAACACTTTGTTATTTGTCCCTTTATACACCAAACACTGATTCTAAGTGACAGCAAGCATCTAAAGGAAGAATAAACTAAAAGCTCAGTGTTCTAAGCATCTTGTGTTGAAGCAAAGAAGTAGACAGAAATTCTAGATGACATAAATTATTCTCCTACTTTTTTTTTAAACAGGTGCTCCCCCGTAATTTCAATATAATCTTAGATCTTGCATAGATATCTTTGGTGTAGGGATCTGTAGTCATGTATGGATGCGAGAGTTGGACTAAAAAGAAAGCTGAGCACCAAAGAATTGACGCTTTTGAACTGTGGTGTTGGAAAACACTGTTGAGAGTCCCTTGGACTGCAAGGAGATCTAACCAGTCCATCCTAAAGGAGATCAGTCCTGAATATTCATTGGAAGGACTGATGCTGATGCTGAAACTCCAATACTTTGGCCACCTGATGGAAAGAACTGACTCAATGGAAAAGACCCTGATGCTGGAAAAGATTGAAGGTGGGAGGAGAAGGGGAGGACAGAGGATGAGATGATTGGATGGCATAACCGACTCAACAGACATGAGTTTGAGTAAACTCCGGGAGTTGGTAATGGACAGGGAGGCCTGGCGTGCTGCAGTCCATGGGGTCAGAAAGAGTCAGACATAACTGACCGACTGAACTGAACTGAAGTGAGGGATCTGTACTGGGTTTGGAGCCCAAATACAGCAGTACATTTATTTTCTGCACTAAGTGGGGGCACAGGTGATTCATTACCTCTGGATGTTAGTTTACTCACCTACAGATGAAGGAGTTGTATTAGATGTTCATCCTGCTTCCTTTCTGCTCCAACATTCCCTGGCTCTGAGTATCACCCACAGCAATTCTGTTAGGTAGGGATGGAACCATGATTCCCCCTTTCAAAACTCAGAGCCTGAAGGACTAGCTCAAGGTCATATATAATCTGAGGAAGCAGTCAGGCTTTGAAGACATTATGACTGCTAATGTCTAACTCACGTTTCCTCGCCAATGAAATAGTGTTCCTGAAAGAAATGCTGCATTCAGATGGATGAATAACAGAGCATCCACAAATAACTCAGTGAGATTCAAGACCACTTGATGTCTAATTTTATCGTCTTTAAAAATTATAAGGCAGAAATAAAAGGGGATTTTAAATTACAGCTGGCAAGAGTGTTTCCAGTGGAACTTTTTGAGGTCTAAATCATATTTGGACAAAATTACTAACATAAGTAAATTAATAATTCATCTGAGAGAAAAATCACACTGAAATATCATTTAATTGCAAAGGCAACCAGCACCATTCTCAAGTTAAAAACAAACAAACAAACAAATAGCATACCTCCTAACCCCAGCACAGACCTTTTTATTCATAAAATTAATTATGACAATGAGAGTAAGAGGTTTAAAATGCAGACTGCTGTACCATACTTTGGTAGCACTATAACAATGACTATATTTAGAAGCTTTTAAATTAAAAATGTGAAGGCCTCATATTTGTCTTTTTGGTTTAATTAGCTGCTAAGTACCATTCTGGAGGTTGTATTCACGACACAGCCTGATGGTTGCAAATCAGTGCTCTCTAAAGGATTCACAGCAATTCTTTCAATGAGACGTCATAAATGCCCCATAACAATGCATTTAATTTCAATTTAATATAATCACTTTTATATGGTAAATAGTAAAAAACAAATCCAGTGCCTTCAAAGGCCTCAAAATTGTTAATTTGTCTCCTGTTCTTCCCTCTGGCCTCTCTAAGAAAACACACAAATTACAGGAACACATAAAACAAGTGTAGCAAGCATTACTCTGATTTGGTAACATAGCTATGAATATCTTCTGTGAATGAAAGTTGAGTTCTCTAAGGTAAATAAAGAATATAGTTTGTTGGATGGGTGGGAGGGGAGTTTGGGGGAGAATGGATATATGGATATATGGTGACTGCAGCCATGAAACTAAAAGACGCTTACTCCTTGGAAGAAAAGTTATGACCAACCTAGATAGCATATTCAAAAGCAGAGACATTACTTTGCCGACTAAGGTCCATCTAGTCAAGGCTATGGTTTTTCCAGTAGTCACATATGGATGTGAGAGTTGGACTGTGAAGAAGGCTGAGTGCCGAAGAGCTGATGCTTTTGAACTCTGGTGTTGGAGAAGACTCTTGAGAGTCCCTTGGACTGCAAGGAGATCCAACCAGTCCATTCTGAAGGAGATCAGCCCTGGCATTTCTTTGGAAGGAATGATGCTAAAGCTGAAACTCTAGTACTTTGGCCACCTCATGTGAAGAGTTGACTCATTGGAAAAGACCCTGATTCTGGGAGAGACTGGGGGCAGGAGGAGAAGGGGACGACAGAGGATGAGATGGCTGGATGATATCACTGACTCGACGGACGTGAATCTGAGTGAACTCCGGGGGTTGGTGATGAACAGGGAGGCCTGGTGTGCTGCGATTCATGGGGTCACAAAGAGTCAGACAGACTGAGCGACTGAACTGAACTGAACTGGATATATGTAGGCTCAGACAGTAAAGAATCCGCCTGCAATGCAGGAGACCTGGGTTTGATCTCTGGATTGGGAAGATCCTCTGGAGGAGGGCATAGCAACCCACTTCTTGCTAGGAGAAACCTCGTGGACAGAGGGAGCCTGGTGGCCTACAGTCCATGGGGTCACAAAGAGTCAAACACACCTGAGCCACTAAGCACAGCACAGTATATTATGTATGGCTAAGCGACTCTGCTGTGCACCTGAAACTATCTCAACATTGTTCATCAGCTACACCCCAACATAAAATAAAAAACTTTTACAAAAAGGAAAAAGAATATCCAGTTTGTCTAATGAGTTTAAAACATGAAGTAATTTCATGGTGAAAGTGAAAGCTACAGTAACTATCAACCAAACCTTGCAGCACTGACCCACAAGCTTGCCCCAGGGTGGTAATGACATAAAAAGGCCAGTGGTGAGTTTATATTTTCCTTCCACTTCATACTGCCCAGGGGAAATGACAGCACAAGAGTTAAATCTCAAGTCCTAAACTGTCAAGAGTCTCATGTCCTCTATCTGTCTCTACTATAGCAGATAGAGTTAATTCTTCTGAGGTCTTGGTTCTAAACCTCAAAGTTGTCTAAGAGGCTCTACTTTGTAAAGATAATTACTACTAACATGGCAGGTCCACTGCTAGGTGCATAACAGCCTTTCAATTTATTTTTGTATGTACGTGTATGCTCAACCCTGTCCTACTCTTTGAGACCCTATAGACTGTAGTCTGCCATGGGTTTTTCCAGGCAAGAATCCTGGAGTAGATTGCCATTTGCTCCTCCAGGGGATTTTCCCAACCCAGGGATTCAACCCATGTCTCCGGCATTGCAGGCAGATCCTTTACATGCTGAGGGATTGGGGAATTATCTCTGTTTTAAAGACAAAGACATTTAGAGTCAGGCTAACAATTCCACAGCTAATAATCTATGGAAGCTGTTATCTGTTTACAAGTCACTGTGATTCCACAGTCCATGCCCTTTTCTAAACCTATACTGTATTCAGATGATAAAGAATGATCTCTGTATTCTGCCTCATATTATTCTACAAATGCTGAATGCTGAAGAAGAGGAAACACATGTGTTCACTTTACTTTGTCATCATTCATTTAATGTGCCGGCCCAGTGGAATGTCTGCCTCTTCCCAGGACAACCTTCCTCAAAGTAATGGATTGGCCAAAAAATTCACTCAGGTTTTAGTACAATCTTATGGAAAAACTAAAATGAACATTTTGGCCAACCAAATATCATTTTTGCTGCCTATGCTCCTTCATGAGAAACGCTGAGTTGGAAGTAGCACAAGCTGAAATCAAGATTACTGGGAGAAATATCAATAACCTCAGATATGCAGATGACACCACCCTTATGGCAGAAAGTGAAGAAGAACTAAAGAGCTTCTTGATGAAAGTGAAAGAGGAGAGTGAAAAAGTTCGCTTAAAGCTCAACATTCAGAAAACGAAGATCATGGCATCTGGTCCCATCACTTCATGGGAAATAGATGGGGAAACAGTGGAAACAGTGTCAGAGTTTATTTTGGGGGGCTCCAAAATCACTGCAGATGGTGACTGCAGCCATGAAATTAAAAGACGCTTACTCCTTGGGAGAAAAGTTATGACCAACCTAGATAGTATATTCAAAAGCAGAGACATTACGTTGTCAACAAAGGTCCATCTAGTCAAGGCTATGGTTTTTCCAGTGGTCATGTATGGATGTGAGAGTTAGACTGTGAAGAAAGCTGAGCACCGGAGAATTGATGTTTTTGAACTGTGGTGTTGGAGAAGACTCCTGAGAGTCCCTTGGACTGCAAGGAGATCCAACCAGTCCATTCTGAAGGAGATCAGCCCTGGGATTTCTTCAGAAGGAATGATGCTAAAGCTGAAACTCCAACACTTTGGCCACCTCATGCAAAGAGTTGACTCATTGGAAAAGACTCTGATGCTGGGAGGGACACGGGGCAGGAGGAGAAGCGGACGACAGAGGATGAGATGGCTGGATGGTATCACCGACTTGATGGACGTGAGTTTGAGTGATGATGGAGTTGGTGATGGACAGGGAGGCCTGGCATGCTGTGATTCATGGGGTCACAAAGAATCAGACACGACTGAGCGACTGAACTGACTGAACCGACACTCCCTCATGCTTAACTCACTGAAGTCTGGACTCCATCCCTAACTTGCTGGTCATTTTCTAATGCCAAACTGGCCACAGGTAAATACAGGGAGGGAACACAGCCCCACCTATCAACAGAAAATTGGATTAAAGATTTACTGAGCATCGCCCCACAGTCAGCTCCTGGTCTTGTTTTTGTTGACTGTATAGCGCTTCTCCATCTTTGGCTGCAAAGAATATAATCAATCTGATTTCGGTGTTGACCATCTGGTGATGTTCATGTGTAGAGTCTTCTCTTGTGTTGTTGGAAGAGGGTGTTTGCTATGATCATTGCATTTTCTTGGCAAAACTCTATTAGTCATTGCCCTGCTTCATTTCGCATTCCAAGGCCAAATTTGCCTGTTACTCCAGGTGTTTCTTGACTTCCTACTTTTGCATTCCAGTCCCCTATAATGAAAAGGACATCTTTTTTGGGGTGTTAGTTCTAAAAGGTCTTGTAGGTCTTCACAAAGCCGTTCAACTTCAGCTTCTTCAGCGTTACTGGTTGGGGCATAGACTTGAATAACTGTGATATTGAATAGTTTGCCTTGAAGATGAAGAGAGATCATTCTGTCATTTTTGAGATTGCGTCCAAGTACTGCATTTCAGACTCTTTTGTTGACCATGATGGCTACTCCATTTCTTCTAAGGGAGTCCTGCCCACAGTAGTAGATATAATGGTCACCTGAGTTAAATTCATCCATTCCAGTCCATTTTAGTTCGCTGATTCCTAGAATGTCAACGTTCACTCTTGCCATCTCTTGTTTGACCACTTCCAATTTACTTTGATTCATGGACCTGACATTCCAGGTTCCTATGCAATATTTCTCTTTACAGCATCGAACCTTGCTTCTATCTCCAGTCACATCCACAGCTGGGTATTGTTTTTGCTTTGGCTTCATCCCTTCATTCTTTCCGGAGTTATTTCTCCACTGATCTCCAGTAGCATATTGGGCACCTACCAACCTGGGGAGTTCCTCTTTCAGTATCCTATTATTTTGCCTTTTCATACTGTTCATGGGGTTCTCAAGGCAAGAATATTGAAGTGGTTTGCATTCCCTTCTCCAGTGGACCACATTCTGTCAGACCTCTCCACCATGACCCTCCCATCTTGGGTTGCCCTGCGGGCATGGCTTGGTTTCATTGAGTTAGACAAGGCTGTGGTCCTAGTGTGATTAGATTGACTAGTTTTCTATGAGTATGGTTTCACTGTGTCTGCCCTCTGATGCCCTCTTGCAACACCTACCATCTTACCTGGGTTTCTCTTACCTTGGGCATGGGGTATCTCTTCACAGCTGCTCCAGCAAAGCACAGCCACTGCTCCCTTACCTTGAATGAGGGGTATCTCCTTACTGCTGCCCTTCCTAGCTCCTCTAGGCCTTCCTATGCCCATGCAGCCACTGCTCCTCGGGTTGCTACTTCCGGCCACCGCCCCTGGCCTCGGGTGAGAGGTGGCTTCTCCCAGCAGCCCCTGACCTCTGACACAGGGTAAAGTAGGGAAAACAGCTAGACCATTCAGGTATGACCTAAATCAAATCCCTTATGATTATACAGTGGAAGTGAGAAATAGATTTAAGGGACTAGATCTGATAGATAGAGTGCCTGATGAACCATGGAATGAGGTTCATGACATTGTACAGGAGACAGGGATCAAGACCATCCCCATGGAAAAGAAATGCAAAGAAGCAAAATGGCTGTCTGCGGAGGCCTTACAAATAGCTGTGGAAAGAAGAGAAGCGAAAAGCCAAGGAGAAAAGGAAAGATATAAGCATCTGAATGCAGAGTTCCAGAGAATAGCAAGAAGAGATAAGAAACCCTTCTTCAGCAATCAGCGCAAAGAAATAGAGGAAAAGAACAGAATGGGAAAGACTAGAGATCTCTTCAAGAAAATTAGAGATACCAAAGGAACATTTCATGCAAAGATGGGCTCAATAAAGGACAGAAATGGTATGGACCTAACAGAAGAAGAAGATATTAAGAAGAGGTGGCAAGAATACACAGAAGAACTGTACAAAAAAGATCTTCACGACCCAGATAATCATGATGGTGTGATCACTAATCTAGAGCCAGATATCCTGGAATGTGAAGTCAGTGGGCCTTGGAAAGCATCACTACGAACAAAGCTAGTGGAAGTGATGGAATTCCAGTAGAGCTATTTCAAATCCTGATAGATGATGCTGTGAAAGTGCTATACTCAACATGCCAGCCAATTTGGACAACTCAGCAGTGACCACAGGACTAGAAAAGGTCAGTTTTCATTCCAATCCCAAAGAAAGGCAATGCCAAAGAATGCTCAAACTACCACACAATTGCACTCATCTCACATGCTAGCAAAATAATGCTCAAAATACTCCAAGTCAGGCTTCAGCAATATGTGAACCGTGAACTTCCAGATGTTGAAGCTGGTTTTAGAAAAGGCAGAGGAACCAGAGATCAAATTGCCAACATCCACTGGATCATGGAAAAAGCAAGAGAGTTACAGAAACATCTATTTCTGCTTTATTGACTATGCCAAAGCCTTTGTGTGGATCACAAGAAACTGTGGAAAACTCTGAAAAAGATGGGAATACAAGACCACCTGACCTGCCTCTTGAGAAACATGTATACAGGTCAGGAAGCAACAGTTAGAGCTGGACATGGAACAACAGACTGGTTCCAAATAGGAAAAGGAGTATGCCAAGGCTGTATATTGTCACCCTGCTTATTTAACTTCTATGCAGAGTACATCATGAGAAACTCTGGACTGGAAGAAACACAAGCTGGAATCAAGATTGCTGGGAGAAATAGCAATAACCTCAGATATGCAGATGATACCACCCTTATGGCAGAAAGTGAAGAGGAACCAAAAAGCCTCTTGATGAAAGTGAAAGCAGAGAGTGAAAAAGTTGGCTTAAAGCTCAACATTCAGAAAATGAAGATCATGGCATCGGTCCCATCATTTCATGAGAAATAGATGGGGAAACAGTGGAAATAGTGTCAGACTTTATTATTTGGGGCTCCAAAATCACTGCAGATGGTGATTGCAGCCATGAAATTAAAAAATGCTTACTCCTTGCGAGAAAAGTTATGACCAACCTAGATAGTATATTCAAAAGCAGAGACATTACTTTGCCAACTAAGGTCCGTCTAGTCAAGGCTATAGTTTTTCCAGTGGTCATGTATGCATGTGAGAGTTGGACTGTGAAGAAAGCTGAGCACCAAAGAATTGATGTTTTTGAACTGTGGTGTTGGAGAAGACTCTTGAGAGTCCCTTGACTGCAAGATCCAACCAGTCCATTCTGAAAGAGATCAGCCCTGGGATTTCTTCAGAAGGAATGATGCTAAAGCTGAAACTCCAGTACTTTGGCCACCTCATGAGAAGAGTTGACTCATTGGAAAAGACTCTGATGCTGGGAGGGATTGGGGGCAGGAGGAGAAGGGGACAACAGAGGATGGGATGGCTGGATGGCATCACTGACTCGATGGACGTGAGTCTGAGTGAACTCCGGGAGTTGGCGATGGACAGGGAGGCCTGGCATGCTGCGATTCCTGCGTTTGCAAAGACTTGGACACGACTGAGCGACTGAACAGAACTGAACTGAACTGAGCGTGGCCCCACCCATCAGAACAAGATCCAGTTTCCCCCTCAGTCAGTCTCTTCCATGGGGAAGCTTCTATAAGCCTCTTATCCTTCTCCATCAGAGCGTAGTTCAGTAGCCATGTCAAGATGGGTGGGTCACGGTGGAGAGTTCTGACAAAATGTGGTCCACTGGAGAAGGGAATAGCAAACCACTTCAATATTCTTGGCTTGAGAATCCCATGAACAGCATGAAAAAGCAAAATGAAAGATGAACTGCCCAGGTCAGTAGGTGCCCAATATGCTACTGGAGATCAGTGGAGAACCAACTCCAGAAAGAATGAAGTGATGGAGCCAAAGAAAAAACAACACCCAGTTGTGCATGTAACTGGTGATGCAAATAAAGTCAGATGCTGTAAAGAGCAGTATTGCATAGGAACCTCAATGTTAGGTCCACGAATCAAGGTAAATTGGAAGTGGTCAAACAGGAGGTGGCAAGAATGAACATTGACGTTTTAGAAATCAGTGAACTAAAATGGACTGGAATCAGTGAATTTAAGGCAGATGACCATTATATCTACTACTGTGGGGAAGAATCCCTTAGAAAAAATATAGTAGCCATCATAGTCAACAAAAGAGTCTGAAAAGCAGTACTTGGATGTAATCTCAAAAATGACAGAATGATCTCTGTTCATTTCCAAGGCATACCATTTAATATCACAATAATCCAAGTCTATGCCCTGACCGGTAATGCTGAAGAAGCTGAAGTTGAACAGTTCTATGAAGACCTACAAGACCTTCTAGAACTAACACCCCCAAAAGATGTACTTTTCATTATAGAGGACTGGAACACAAAAGTCGGAGAAGGCAATGGCAACCCTCTCCAGTACTCTTGCCTGGAAAATCCCATAGACAGAGGGGCCTGCTGGGCTGCAGTCAATGGGGTCGCTAGGAGTCGGACACGACTGAGTGACTTCTCTTTCACTTTTCACTTTCATGCATTGGAGAAGGAAATGGCAACCCACTCCAGTGTTCTTGCCTGGAGAATCCCAGGGACAGGGGAGCCTGGTGGGCTGCTGTCTATGGGGTCACACAGAGTCAGACACGACTGAAGTGACTTAGTAGTAGTAGTAGGAACGCAAAAGTAGGAAGTCAAGAAATACTTGGAGTAACAAGTAAATTGGCCTTGGAGTACAGAATGAAGCAGGGCGGAGAATAACAAGAGTTTTGCCAAGAGAATGCTCTGGCCATAGCAAGCACCATCTTCCAACAACACAAGAGAAGACTCTATACACGAACATCACCAGATGGTCAATACTGAAATCAGATATTATATTCTTTACAGCCAAAGGTAGAGGAGCTCTATACAGGCGGCAAAAACAAGACTGGGAGCTGACTGTGGCTCAGATCATGAACTCCTTATTGCCAAATTCAGACTTAAGTTGAATAAAGTAGGGAAAATTGCTAGACCATTCAGGTATGACCTAAATCAAATTCCTTATGATTATACAGTGGAAGTGAGAAATAGATTCAAGGGATTAGATCTGATAGACAGAATGTTTGAAGAACTATGGACAGAGGTTCATGACAGTGTACAGGAGAGAGGGATCAAGACCATCCCCAAGAAAAAGAAATGCACAGAGGCAAAATGGTTGTCTGAGAAGGCCTTACAAATAGCTGAAAAAGAAGAGAAGCAAAAAGCAAAGGAGAAAAGGAAAGATATACCCACTTGAATGCAGAGTTGCAAAGAATAGCAAGGAGAGATAAGAAAGCCTTCCTCGTTGTTCAATGCAAAGAAATAGAGGAAAACAATAGAATGGGAAAGACTAAAGATCTCTTCAAGAAAATTAGAGATATCAGGGGAAATTTTCATGCAAAGATGGGCACAATAAAGGACAGAAATGGTATGAACCTAACAGAAGCAGAAGATACTAAGAAGAGGTGGCAAGAATACACAGAAGATCTATACAAAAAAGATCTTCATGACCCAGATAATCACGATGGTGTGATCACTCACCTAGAGCCAGACATCCTGGAATGTGAAGTCAAGTGGGCCTTAGGAAGCATCACTACAAACAAAGCTAGTGGAGGTGATAGAATTCCAGTGGAGCTATTTCAAATCCTAAAATATGATGCTGTGAAAGTGCTATACTCAATATGCCAGCAAATTTGGAAAACTCAGCAGCGACCACAGGACTGGAAAAAGGTCAGTTTTCATTCCAATCCCAAAGAAAGGCAATGCCAAATAATACTCAAACCACCACACAATTGCACTCATCTGACACGCTATAAAAGTAATGCTCAAAATTCTCCAAGCCAGGCTCCAACAATATGTGAACTGTGAACTTCATGTTCAAGCTGGATTTAGAAAAGGCAGAGGAACCAGAGATCAAATTGCCAACATCTGTTGAAGCTTCGAAAAAGCAAGCAAGTTCCAGAAAAATATCTACTTCTGTTTTGTTGACTATGCCAAAGCCTTTGACTGTGTGGATCATAACAAACTGTGGAAGATTCTTAGAGATGGGAATACCAGACCACCTGACCTGCCTCCTGATAAATCTGTATGCAGGTCATGAAGCAACAGTTAGAACTGGACATGAAACAATAGACTGGTTCCAAATCGGGAAAGGTATACATCAAGGCTGTATATTGTCACTCTCATTATTTAACTTATATGCAGAGTACATCAAGAGAAATTCTGGGCTGGATGAAGCACAAGCTAGAATCAAGATTACCGAGATAAATATCAGTAACCTCAGACATGCAGACGACACCATCCTTATGGCAGAAAGTGAAGAACTAAAGAGCCTCTTGATGAAAGGGAAAGAGGAGAGTGAAAAAGTTCGCTTAAAGCTCAACATTCAGAAAACGAAGATCATGGCATCTGGTCCCATCACTTCATGGGAAATAGATGGGGAAACATTGGAAACAGTGTCAGACTTTATTTTGGGGGGCTCCAAGATCACTGCAGATGGTGACTGCATCCATGAAATTAAAAGACACTCCTTGGAAGGAAAGTTATGACCAACCCAGATAGCATATTCAAAGGCAGAGACATTACTTTGCCAAGAAAGGTCCGTCTATTCAAGGCTATGTATTTTCCAGTGGTTATGCATGGATGTGAGAGTTGGACTGTGAAGAAAGCTGAGCACCAAAGAATTGATGCTTTTGAACTCTGGTGTTGGAGAAGACTCCTGAGCATCCCTTGGACTGCAAGGAAATCCAACCAGTCCATTCTGAAGGAGATCAGTCCTGGGTGTTCTTTGGAAGGACGGATGTTGAAGCTGAAACTCCAATACTTTGGCCACCTCATGAGAAGAGTTGACTCATTGGAAAAGACTCTGATGCTGGGAGGGATTGGGGGCAGGAGGAGAAGGGGATGACAGAGGATGAGATGGCTGGATGGCATCACTGACTCGATGGATGTGAGTCTGAGTGAACTCCGGGAGTTGGTGATGGACAGGGAGGCCTGGCATGCTGTAATTCATGGGGTCGCAAAGAGTCGGACACGACTGAGTGAACTGAACTGAACTGATTCTCACTCATGATGACTTGGCTCAGGCTGTCCTCTCTATAGGAAATACCTTCCCTTTTAACAAAGTCTGAGTAATTCCTACTTACTTAGACTCAGGACTGAATTCAAGCTTAAAACAACACTGTATTTTCTTATTCCAGCTGAGGCTGAGCCAAGGGACTTTTCTGTACCTTTGCTATCTAAGCCTGTGACTTCCAGCATGTGCTTCCAGCATGGTACTTATATCACTGTGTCATCATCAGTGACTCTCTTCTCTTTCTCTGTTTTCTAATAGCTATGAGGTTCTTGATGATGCAAGTCCAGGTTTGGCACCCATCATCCAGCATGGTGGCTGACCCAGGATGGGGACTCATGGACGGTGAATGCTAAATGAACAAATCATGTTTCACCAGTGCATCCAGAGTTGATATTCAGCTTTGCAGCATAACCATGCTGGTTTGTTTATAATGCCTGTGTTATACCCATTGCTAATGGAGAAAGCAATGGCACCCCACTCCAGTACTCTTGCCTGGAAAATCCCATGGATGGAGGAGGTTTGCGGCTGCAGTCTATGGGGTCGCTAAGAATCGGACACGACTGAGCAGCTTCACATTCACTTTTCACTTTCCTGCATTGGAGAAGGAAATGGCAACCCTCTCCAGTGTTCTTGCCTGGAGAATCTCAGGGACAGGGGAGCTTGGTGGGCTGCCAACTATGGGGTCACACAGAGTCGGACATGACTAAAGCAACTTAGCAGCAGCAGCATACCCATTGCTAAACATTTCGAATATCACTCCTTATGCATGGATCTTATGCCTGTATATGTCATTTGACATATTTGTCAAACTTGTATTAGTAGCTAGTTCTAGTGATTTGATTCTTGAACTTTGCCAAACACATTATGACTGTGGATGTGTGGTTTAACGCAATCAGGATTGTGCTCTATTGTTCCAACTACAACAATCATCTAGGGTTGCTGACTGGAACAATCAATACTTTGCTAACGTGAAGAACAGAGATGGCAGATCAATCTCACCAGCAGATGCAGTAAGGGGACCAGAAATCCCATTATAATTATCTACTGGATTGGCTAAAATTGTTTGTTTGCTCTTTTCCGTAAGATGTTACAGAAAACCCAAAAGAACTTTTTGGTCAACCCAATACATCTGACAATCACCCATTCCTCTAAGATAGCTCTGTTAATTTTAGAATATATTTCTACTAATTCCATCGCTAACTTGCAACTTAATAATAAAAAGCAATAAGCATAAGAATAATAGCTAATATTTACCATACACCTACTAAATTCCAGGCATAGTGCTGAACACTTCATATCAATACTCATATTATTTCATCTAAGTCTCTCAATATGACCACATATTCTCATTACCTGTGTTTAGCAGTGTACTGGCGTTCTGTTGTTGTATGGAAAATTGCAACAAATTTAGTGACTTGAAACAACACGTATTCTGTAAGTCAGAGAGATTTAAGGTCCTGTTTTATGTCTGAAACTGTAGAACTCATGGGGGTTGGCCAGAGAACTTCTACACTTTCAGTATCTCTGATTTCTCTGCTGTTGACCTTTAGAACTGACTTTTAAAGTGATTAGGTCAAGCCCATCTATATATTTTTGCTTTTGATTAATTCAAGTTCAATAACCTTAATTACATTTGTAAAATCTCCTTTGCCATGTCACATAATATAACCAGGGCAGTGATTCCTCATCCTATTCACAGGTTTTGCTCATTCTTAACAGGAAGGAATTATAAAAGGGAGAAGGTCACTGAGGGTCTTTGTATAATTCTGCCTTCCACAACTTGTGAGGAACCTACTAATTAGAGAAGTTATGTTACTTGGCCAAGGCCAAACATATAGGAAGTCCTGAGTCAAGGTCCAAAACCGAACCCATACTATTCAAAGCTTTTGACACTAATCCCTCAGATGCATTTCTGACCCCAAAGGAACCTGGGCTTTGATGTTCAAGATGGAATATATGAATCTTTTTCCCTTCACACCAGCTCACTTACTTTTAGAAGAGCATTCACTTCCTCATCTTCATTAAAAGTCTTTAAAGGTCAATGTCAAGTTAACTTCCCTTTATGCACAACTGCTAGAATATTTCTGCAAAGTATAGCTCTTATCAGATCACTCTTCAGCTCAAAAATCTCCCCTTAGCTGTCCCCCTCTTGCCATATCAAATCCAAATAATAGGATCCCGCTTTACACTTCTATCTTTATTTTAACTCCTCCCTATCACTCATTCTATTGGCCCCTCTCTGCGACAAGCACGATATCCTGATGGGAGTATATATTGTCTCCTTGGCCTGTGATGTCTTTTTCCTTTAAATTCCTTCTTAAAACTTCATCTCTTCTTCACCTTCATCTCTTCTAAGGGAACTTTTCCAATTCTTTCTCTATACACTGATCCTCTCCTTCTAGGAATTCCTATTATACTTAAAGTCAGCAGCACATACTTAAGCATTAGACTATTCTCAAAATTTTCGGGATATCTGTTGCTTAACTAACTAGTTTGTAAGTTGCTTTGGGAAGGACCAAGTTATTCTTCTTTGACAATCTCCACATTCCTGAGAACAGCAGAAAAATCACATTGCAGGCGGTCAACACATAGAGGTTGATTGATGGAGTTCTCCCAAGTTGGATTCTTCGTTCTCAACCAAGAGAATCTACCCAATGTTTAGAAAGCAGCTTTAGCTCTTCCAAAGCTGCAAACTGTTGTTGTTATGCATCCAGTTTGGTTTTGGACATCATTACCAGGAATCTGTATGGCCACATGCCTTCTCATTCTGGAAGAGGCTACTACTACCCTGGGGCTAACGGCACCCACCCAAGCTTAGAGAACAGACTTCTCTGACATTCTTTTTGCCTGCATGTTGCTCCCACCAATTACTCCCAGAGCTTTATTTTGATTAGGAATAAGAAGACATGATATTTGAGGATTTGGGTTTAAGTTTATGTGTAAAGTTAAAACAGAACATCTGAATTTGTTTGCTTTCTCAACAAAAATATAAGGAAACTCAGTGATATAAGATGTTCATGAGAGGCAAGAAGAGGTATGAAGGAAAAACACAATGAAAATTATTGTATACAATGCTGGATTTTTAATGAATTTTAACAACTTGGGAATAAGCTTTAGCATTTACAAGAGAGTTCAAGAAATGGCTATATCCAATTTTCATGTATCATATTTCCCTTCAATAAATCTATATTTTTATTAATTTAAACTACTTATGATAATTAAAAAAAAGAAAAAACCCCACCTACTCCTCCATGTCTTCAGGTTAATCACAGCAGGCAGAAGTGACTGACCTGAAATGAAAGACTTCTTTCTAGGGCACCAGCCAGTGAAAGAAGCAGAATTGTCTTATTGTGACTTTTTAAACCTTAAAATGTCTTCCAGCCCACAACCCCCAGGACAGCCACTGAGAGCATCAGTAGATTAATAACAAAGAAGAAATGAGCTTCCTACTCACCAGTGTAGGCATTCAATGTCACTCAAAGCTAGAATAATGAAAACAATTTAACATTTTATTGGTTTTCTCCACAACCATAAAAGCAGGTAATACAGACCATTCAGGACTTCTGTTTAACATGAAGGTGAAACACACATCCAATCTCTGCCTTAAATATCAGATCAGAACCTTCAATTGAATCCTTGCGGGCATTTCTACTTATTTTTGTTTTACTGGAGAGCATAGTATGGCCCTTTCATTTCTCAACTCTGGAATGTTCTCTTCCCCAACCTAACAGATCTGCTGTATCAGTTCTTATTGTGTGTTTTCATACAGACACACCAGGCTGCATCTGTGGAAGTCAGGTGGGAGATTCACACCCTGGATCTCTTAGCATGGAAACTGGTCTTGGCCATGGTTTTGGTCTTGGAGAGACAGTGGACAGGGTGACAGCCAACAGTGATTCTAATGTTTGTAGGATGGCCATCATCAGTAGATACAAAGTAAGTTGGGTAACTCATTCCGTCTTTTTGGGCACTCAGGTTACTAAATGAAACCAAGTGAATTACAAGGATGGACGAAGTGGGGAGTGGCAATGAACATTTATTAAGCAGTTTCCATAGACCAGGAACATTGATAAGACCTTCAGTTTGGTGTTTTGACTTGACACAAATGCTTTAAGTAGTTATTAATATGAACATTTTAGAGATGAGAAAATTAAACCATTAATGTCATAACTAATAAAGGTTGGTTTCTAGGGAAAGGAAAGCTAGGACAGACCTAGACAGCATATTAAAAAGCAGAGATATCACTTTGCCTACAAAGGTCTGTATAGTCAAAGCTGTGGTTTTTCTAGTAGGCATGTATGAACATGAAAGCTGGACCATAAAGAAGGTTGAGTGCCAAAGAACTGATGTTTTTGAACTATGGTGCTGGAGAAGACTCTTGAAAGTCACTTGGACAGAAAGGAGACCAAACCAGTCAATCTTAAAAGAAATAACCCTGAGTATTCACTGGAAGGACTGATGGTAAAGCTGAAGCTCCAATACTTTGGACACCTGATGCAAAGAGCTGACTCATTGAAAAAGACCCTGATGCTGGGAAAGACTGAAGGCAGGAGAAGAAGGGGGCTGCAGAGGATGAGATGTTTAGACAGCATCACTGAGTCAATGGACATGAATTTGAGCAAACTCCAGAAGATAAGAGAGGACAGAGGAGCCTGCCTTGCTGCAGTCCATGGGGTCACAAAGAGTCAGACACAACTTAAGCAACAACAAAAATAAAGGTTGGTACCAAAACTCAAACCCTATTCTCTTTCTAACTCCAAATATGCTTCTGTTGCCACACTGCCCAACTTTCACTGCTTTACCACTGTTTGAATGCTGAGCTGAGATGTAAGGAATATCCAGCAAAGCAAAAGTTAAAGCACTATTTTTTAGAGTTAAATAGTCACAGCATGCTAATGAGTTCCCTTAGTCTAGTGTCAGCAAAATAACACTGTAAGAAAAATTATTCACTAACTCATCTGTCTGACACAAAGTCCCTTTTTAATTTCCCCCTCACTGAGTTCTGAAAAAAAAGGAGCGCTCAGATACAAGTGTCATTTCGAGTCTTCCCAAGTTTTCATTTTATTTTTTAGTCTTTTCTATGTCTATTTCTATTTATTTCTCTGACGCCTATCACCATGGTGTCTAAGTCTCCAGACAAACACATTAAGCTAAAACAAAACATATGAGAGAATTGAAAAGAAAAGCTTCCCAGATTGCTCTCCTCCAGAGCTAAATTTTGTTGATTTAGAGATAACTGATTGAGACGTGAAACCCTGGGGCTACACTGGCAGTGCTCGGAATGGGCTTTGGTGGCAATTTGCTATGATTTAGCAGCAGCCATGGAAATGATGATTTACCTACAAACAATTTTTGAAATAGAAGAAGAGTAAAGGAAATCCAGGCGAATAAGACACAGAAAGTAACCCATTTTGATCATATAAGATTATTCACCTCTTAGAATAAGATCCCAACACTCCGAAGATACCAGAGAGAAAACAAGGTACCTAGAAGGCATGAGAGAGGAACTTTTCTGTTGCTTTTTCTGCTCCCTTTTGGTTTACTTAGCCAAGTCATCCCATGATGGCTCTGCAAATTCAGAGCCCACACAAAACTGTCATTACAGAAATAAGCAAACTGATCCAAAGGATCAGGCCATATAAATGTAATCTATGTCACTGTGATACTAATAGTCACTTTTTAAAAAACAATAGGAGTAAGGCAGTGAAATAATAGCATTGGAATTCATTGTTAGGAAGTATGAACATTCTGTAGAAAAAGGAAATCTGCTATACAATATTTTATAAATACTCTCAAAGTTTGTCTTTTGGAAGTCTGATACCACGCCCGTCCCATTAGCTTCACCATACATGTGCACGCGCGTGCACACACACGCACACACACACACACACACACATATACACACACACACACATTACTAAAACCCATCTAATTCCTGGGGATCATGGTCACCATACCACTCCATTAGCTGCTTTGTAAAGAAACATCTGCAAGGTCAAGGGAGAAACATTCAACCTCCTGATGGACACAATCCTGGTGTTTCTGATCCCAGGGTACACAATGGATAATGACTTTTCGAAAACACAAATCTCATTGTGCATTTTCAATGGCTTTTCTTTTTTTTTTTTAACATCAAAAGCAAAATCTTCAATGTGACTGCAAGTTGTCACATGATCGGGCTGTGGCCCTGTGGCTTTTTCTGCAACCATTAGCCCAGCCTCCTTCACTCCACACATTCCAGCTTTTGTGCAGGTCCCTGAATAGGCCACACCCTCCTCAACTCATGCCCTCTGCCTTTCTCTCTGAAGCTGCCTTTGAAAATTATTTTAAGTAATGTTTATTGACTTATCTGATTACATGTGTAATGAATGCTCTTGAATAAAATTTAGAAAATACTGATGAGTTTAAAAAAAAAAAAAGTGAAGATAATAGGCTCACAGTCCAGAGACACTATTCAGTATTTGATGCGTATCTTTCTCCTCATGAACTTCTTAATGTAAGCTGTGATCATCGATCTTTTCCAATGGTCAGAAGATAATTATTTCTTTCTCAGTTCTACTAATAATTACTTTTGAAAAATTTTTGGAAACATTCTTTAATACAAATTTCCTAAATGAACAAAGTCAGATATAAAAGTGACCCTGGTGAATCTGAGGTTCTAGCTTTGTCGAAAAAAAATTTGGAGATGACGTGATAAGTAAGAAGTGGATTTACTTGGAGAGAAACACACTCCACAGACAGAGTATGGGCCATCCCAGGAGGCAAAAGAGCTCAGAAATATGGCGTGGTTACTTTTTATGGGCTGGGTAACTTCACAGGCTATGGAGTGGGAGGATTATCCTAATTACTTGGGGGGTGGTGGCGATCTCCAGGAACTGGGCCACTGCCCACTTTTTGACCTTTTATGGTTGGCTCAGAACCATCATGGCACTAATGGGTGCGTCATTTGGCTAATGTATTACAGTGAATGTATAATGAGGCTCAAGATCTACTAGAAGTCAACTCTTCCTCCATCTTGGACTCGGTTCTAACTGGTCTTGGTCATGTCCTAAGACTATAATGGGGCTTTCCTGGTGGCTCAGCTGGTAAAGAATCTGCCTACAATGCGGGAGACCTGGGTTTGATCCCTGGGTTGGGAAGATACCCTAGAAAAGGGAACAGCTACCCACTTCAGTATTCTGGCCTGGAGAATTCCATGGACTGAGTCGGACATGACTGAGTGACTTTCACTTTCACTTTCAAGGCTATGTTATTCTTTCAAATGTTGATGTTGTGTCCTGCCCACTTCCCTCCTATTTCAAAAGTACTTCTGAGCAACTCCTTCCCACATTTCTTTTATTGTCCGTCCTATACACTATTCTGAATCTCAACTTTATTAATATAACCTAGTATATTAGACTCCAATTTTTAAAATTATATTTAAAATTAATTTATGAAGTTTTTATCTTAATTATTTTCATTTGTGTATGAATTAAACATATAAAAATTATTCTTAAATCTTTATTTTAGCTAATTTAATGTTCATTAGTTTCTTTATACTCCAATTTCCTCTTTCTTGAGTTCTTGATGTCTTTCTCAATCATCTAAACTACAATATCAAACAGCATTTTAAATTATAGTATCTAAATAATAGATATTCTCAGCCTTAGTTAGGTGAAAAAGTTCTTTTGTTTGCATAACAAAAAAAAAATCCATGTTTTCCATTAAAATACAACTAATTTTCCCTGAAGTTTAAACAGGTTTTGTTTAAACTTTGTGTCTTAGCACTTAGTGTTATGGAAAGAATGTCCAAAATTGCCCTGAATTTCTTCCTTCCTCCTTTCATTGTTAAAGCAATTTTCCCTTATCAAGATTTTTTTTTCAAGTTTTATCCGAATGTACCTTAATGTGGTTTCTTTTTTAAATTCCATCCAAAATAAAATGAGATTTGTCAAACTCCATAATTCAGAATTATCGAAGTTTCTGGAAGCTTTATATAAGGATGACTTTTCTTATGGTTACTACTTCAATTGTTTTACTTTCTTCCTCGGGGAAACTGAAACTTTAAATTGAATCTCCATTTTGTCTGCCAGGCTACGCTCTTCTGAGTCACTATTTTTATCACTTTATTCTTTCCTCTACTCTTTGGGAGACAGTCCCAAGTTTATTCTCTACATCCTAGATTTGTTTTCCACAGTGTCAATTCTGCTCTTTACTGCATCAGTTAGGATGTGAATATTATCACCACTTTTTAAGTTTTCTTGGGAAATTTCCTTATATAATTATATCCCTTTCCCTCTTGGCTTATAATGACCTCATTCCCACCTATTTTCCTTTACAGATTTGTTTGTGTTTTTCTCAGAAAGATTCTGTCTTCTTAAATCCTATTAGTAGGTTAATATGTGCAATGATTAGTGCTTCGCAGACTCTATCTAGAGTTGCTTAGAGCTTCCACTGCCTCTTTAACTCTCTGAACAGGTGGAATATATATTATACAAACTATAATCACAGGTTAGTGCTACCATTTCTTTTCCTGGCTCTTCCTTCTTTCCCTTCGCATTCCATGATGCAATCAGTCACACCATTGACAGCTAACAAACCACAGAAGCCCCACCCAACAGACAAACATCCACAGTTTATGCCTAGTTTTTAAGGAGCCAAATAGCAATTGAATGTACAAATGAGGTGTTAATTTAGGGGGTGTTGTGTTAAGTAAAATAAGCCAAACACAAGTATTGTATAATCATATACATACAAATATGAATTTTTGCCATAGCTTCCAGCTAGATTCAAACTGTTGCATGTCTACAGCAAGGAGCAGACAATGGGGTGGGATGCAACATAATTCTTTATTGCTCAATGGTCCTAATTCAAATAGGTCTGTCAATTGCATCTCTCAATTCATTCCACTGATGATATAATTCATGATAATTTCTCTGAGAAGTTTTGGCAATAGCCTTTCCCTTAGTCCTAGCTTTAAGTTTCCTTTATGACTGATAATTTTCTGAGTTATAACAATTAAATTATTGGGAAATTTAGAGATATTGCAATAGAGTATCATTTTAAAATTAGAAACATCTTTCAAATTTTCAAAAAATAACTAGGGTCACCCTATCCTGAGAAATTCAAAGCAAATGACTTGGTAGTCCTATACATGTGTGCACATTTCATTTTATTTATTTATTCATTTATTCATTATTGTTTCATTTCATTTATTTATTTTATTTATTAATTTATCTGTACACTAACATCATCATCATGATGTGCTTTTTGTGTTTCTTTCTACAAATTTAGAATCCCACTTTACTTAAAATGTATAGTGTTATAGAGTGATTTTTAAATGCTTCCCATCTCTCTTTAAATATGTTTTAAGAGTTATATTCTGGTACCAGTTAAAACGACTCTACTTCAAAGTCTTTGTACAAGCAATCTGTATCCGATTTTCTAAAGATAATTGAGTAAAAATATATACTGGTCTCTTTCTTCCATTCCCCTTAAAAAAAAAAAAATTGGTTACATGTTCAGACTATAACCAAGGAAACCACCAGTCACTTGGCAGTCTCAAATTGTAACAGCAGACTAAATATCTAGGAGGAAATAAACGTGGTAAGTGTATAAAAAGGAAATAAATGCCAAAAGAAGAAATAAGTGCATACACAGAGTATCCAGGAAGGGAGAAAATGAGCATGGCAGAGTGGATGGAGCACCGGATTTGGAGTCTCTAGACTCCATGAGTTCATGCAGCCATATCTCCTCGTAATTAGGCAAACTGAAAGAGCCTCCTAATCTCTCTGACCCTCACTTTTTGAATCCTTGAAATGGATTCATTATAAGATTCATCCCTAATGGCTGGCTGCTATCACGATGAAAATCTATCACAACATGCTTTATAATAAAATGTTATAAAAATAATGTCAAAGTGAAGTATGAGGATGCTTGAAGTATGGATGAACCTCGAAAACAGTATGCTAACTGAAATAAGCCAGGCCAAAAGAACACATATTGTATGACTCCACATAAAATATGTAGGATAGGCAGATTTACACAGACAGAAAGATTAGAGGTAACAAGGGTCTGGAGGGAGGAGGGAATGGGGAATTACTGCTTAATGGTTGCAATGGCTCTGGTGTGATTAAAGAAAAACGGAAATAGAAACGGTTGCAGTGTTTCTGGGGTGATTCAAAAAGTATACAGAAAGTGGTGATGGCTGCACAACACTGGGAATATAACTAGTGCCATCCATTGTTACATTTAAAAATAGTTAAAACAGAAAATTTTATGTTATCTATTTTAATACAATAATTTATTAAAATTAGTTTTCACTGGAGTATAGTTGCTTTACAATGTTGTGTGAAAAATGTTCTAGTTGATCTTATTTGCAAAATAGAAATAGAGACACAGATATAGGGAACAAACATACGGACACCAGGCCAGGGAAGAGAGGTGGGAAGAACTGGGAGATTGGGGTTGACCTATATATACTATTGATACTATTCATAAAAATAGATAACTAAATTGAGAACCTAGTCTATAGCTCAAGGAATCCTACTTAATGTATTTTTTAATGTCAGGCTTTACCTTGTTATTTTACAGGTATTTTTTAAACCATTTGATACAACTTTGCTAAAAACTAATTGATAAATTTAGGGTGGTACTGCAGTGCTTGTGTGAATGCATGAACACCTTAAGTCAATCAATTTATACAAGCACCATGAGCAAACATTTATGTAATGCTTATGTACAGGAACTAGTCACCATGGCTACAGGTATACTTGAGAGATAATTATTCACCCACTTAAAGGATAATCCCATCTATCATTCTAAAATGAGTTTTGGGGGATATGTCTCATGATTTTCCTGTAGTAAAGAGGTACACGGGATGATTTATGACATAACTATGCCATATGTGAGCATCCCTCAGATAGCTGTGATGAAAACAAATGCTATGATATATATTTTCACCACTCAGGAAGCATGAATCATTACAACATAAATAAATTTTCCCATTTCAAAACATATTCATGTTATCCTAAGAGTTGCTGCTTCCACCTGAATTCCCCATCATGTCTGAGGCTCACAGTTTTCCTTTGATGTTATCAAAGCAGCTGAACCTCAGAGAACCTGGGGAACAATACATGACTTTCCGTATTGGCTCCTCTCCCTCACAATCCAGCATCATCCCATTTTCACTTCAGCTTTCATGAAGCAATCTCATTCCCAGTGGGAGTGGCTGAGATCACCCTCCCATTCCCCATAGTTAAACCTATCAACAGTTTCATGATAAATGCTCTCCCTGCACCAAAAACAAAATTGAGATGACTTCAGACCAAGACCTTAGAAGAAAGAAAGTCAGAGTTAATTCCCCAAACTGCAATAATTTTCATTTGCTGAATATTTTATCTCAGATGAATCATTTTATTTGTTGCAGTCACTTTCTCCTTAGTTTGATAAGTTAATTTAGGCTGTATCAGCTCAATTTGAGCTGAATTACTGGGGGTTTTGTAATTGCTTTCTTGGTTCTAACATTATCTTATAAATGACATCTCATATTGAATTTAAGTCAGCAAGTATTTTGGAGGATCATATTATATAGAGAGCATGGACATGCTCTATGAGATGCTAGTTACAGCAAAGTTGAAGGTAATAGACCGATTCCTTGATCCTAAAGATATAGGATATGGAGAGGAAGATTATATACTTGTAAATAAATGAAATCTTAGGAAAGATAAAGTTTCCCTTGAATATGTTTATTTTGCAGAATTAGGAAAATTTTAGAGAGACAAGTAGCATTTATGATGGGTTTTATGGCAACACTGGAATATTTATTAGCATAGCGTGGTGTGCTCAGCTGTGTGTAACTCTTTGCAGCCCCATAAACTATAGCCTGCCAGCTCCTCTATCCATGGGATTTTTCAGTCAAAAATATCGGAGCAGGTTGCCATTTCCTCCTCTAGGGGATCTTCCTGACCCAGGGATCAACCCTCAGTCTCTTGTGTCTCCTGCATTAGTAGGTGGATTCTCTACCACTGAGCCACCTGGGAAGCCCTAGAATGTTTATTATTGAACATTTAATCTGTTAAATGGAGAAGGCGATGGCACCCCACTCCAGTACTCTTGCCTGGAGAATCCCATGGATGCAGGAGCCTGGTAGGCTGCAGTCCATGGGGTCGCTAAGGTCGGACATGACTGAGCAACTTCACTTTTACTTTTCATTGTCATGCATTGGAGGAGGAAATGGCAACCCACTTCAGTGCTCTTGCCTGGAGAATCCCAGAGACGGGGGAGCCTGATGGGCTGCCGTCTATGGGGTCGCACAGAGTCAGACATAGCTGAAGCGACTTAGCAGCAGCAGCAGCAGCAATCTGTTAAACCTAAAGATACTCAAGGGTAAAGACTATCTTAGTCATCTGTGTACCCTGGAGGCAATCAAGTTGTTAGGACAGGATCATAAATATATCTTGACTGGAATAAATACTATAAGATTGATTGTGCTTCTTATTTAGGGAATATGTTCCTAAGTTACAAGGATTTTTATCTGCACTTATTTACAATATTTAATAACCCTTGTACAAGACTGATGCAGGGACTGAAAAGTTAAAACATAATCAGAGTTGAATGGGACTGGATAGGACCCACTCTATCAACTAAGAAATCATGAGTTTGAATTCCAGCTCTGCTTATTAGCCAGGTGAATCTGAATGAGGTATTCGGTCTTTCTGAGCTTTCAACTTGTCCACTGAGATTCAGTTCAGTTCAGTCGCTCAGCCGTGTCCGACTCTTTGCGACCCCATGAATCGCAGCATGCCAGGCCTCCCTGTCCATCACCAACTCCCGGAGTTCACTCAAACTCACATCCATCGAGTCCGTGATGCCATCCAGCCATCTCGTCCTCTGTCGTCCCCTTCTCCTCCTGCCTCCAATCCCTCCCAGCATCAGAGTCTTTTCCAATGAGTCAACTCTTCGCATGAGGTGGCCAAAGTACTGGAGTTTCAGCTTCAGCATCATTCCTTCCAAAGAACACCCAGGGCTGATCTCCTTCAGAATGGACTGGTTGGATCTCCTTGCAGTCCAAGGGACTCTCAAGAGTCTTCTCCAACACCACAGTTCAAAAGCATCAATTCTTCAGCGCTCAGACTTCTTCACAGTCCAACTCTCCCATCCATACATGACCACAGGAAAAACCATAGCCTTAACTAGACAGACCTTAGTCGGCAAAGTAATGTCTCTGCTTTTGAATATGCTATCTAGGTTGCTCATAGCTTTTCTTCTGAGGAGTAAGAGTCTAAGTAACAAAATGTGGTACACAGGGTTTGGGGATGATTTTTAAAATATTAAGCCTTTCAAAAAGTAGAAATTTTAAATACGATTCATTCAATGTATGAAGCTGAATTAGACACAGCAAGACTCAGATTTCAAAAAAGTCTTTTATTAATAATAATAGCACATGTGAATTGAATGTTGATTGGGCCTCAATGTCAAAAATACTATATTTCCATTAATCTTCAAACCAACAGCCGCTCTTAGAAACAGAGATAAAGAGACTTCGTGTATAAAAATACTTCATGGTATTTATTTGCCTAAGCCTGGAAGTGGAAGAGACAGGCTTTGAGCCCTCACTCTCCAAATGCAAACTATTACCCAGTGAAATGAACAACTGCAAACTTCTGAATCTAGTAGGAATACAACTTTTTAATTTGCCTTCTGCTGGGGAAGATGTTTTTCCTCCTAGTTCTCTGAAGGGTACTGTCTTTCCTTTTAAAAGAAGGTTTCCCTTTCTCTGAAGAAGCCTTCAGCTCTGGCTCCCACCTCTGCCAGTGTCTTCTCCGTAAGGGAGAAAGATTCATCTGGTTAGAGTGAGGTTGGGGAATAAGGGTGTAGCCAGGCTTGCTGATGATGCAGGCTCCTTCCTCCACACAGCCCCCTACACAGCGTGTTCTGCCTCTGCCTGGCAGGTCTGTTGTTGCCCTGATGCTCTGTGACGAGGTGAGTATGATTCATTCAGGGGCAAAGAGTTGGAAACCTGGATTCAGCCTCAGTTTCAAGAGATCTGAATTAATTCTGATACCTTGATGCCTATCAAATTACATGTTTATTTATCAGTTGGTTCAACATCTGGAAATAGAGGTATGATTAGCCATTAATTTCAAATTCCAACACATGTGAAATTTGGCCAGTTATATGGGCATTTTCCCATTATTCTTGCAACTTTATTTCTTATAGTTACCATGTTGATGCATTTAAATTCATTTCAGTGCAGAGACTAGAAGAAAAAAATCCAGCAATTTTTTCCAAATGATTATCAGCTTTCCCAATATGATTAATTAAATATTTTACATTTTTTCTTAATAAGTTTAATGACAGCTTTTTAAACTCCACATGGAAAATGGACCATAATGGATGCATGAAACTTTAGTATCCAGAATCCATTTTTTCCTCTTTCTCTTAAGTTTATCTTAAAAAACAGAGATACAGATAAAATATGGTCTGAGTATAACTAAATTGTCACTGAAGAAAAAATCAAGAGGATGAGAGTTTAATACCTCACATGGTGGGAGAGGCAGAGGTTTAAGATAAAGAGGGTCTCTGGAACCTGTCAAATCCTAGTTCTACATTATCAGATACATAATCATCTAATCTTTAACTCACTTAATATCACTAAGCCACAGCTTCACATCTATAAAACTGAATAATAGTACTTCATTATAGGATTGATCTGAGAATCAAATTTATTAAAGAATAAACCACTTATCACCATGTTTAATGTATTGATACAATAAACACTAAGTGGTAACTTAGTGTTTTTGCTATTACTATAATATTAATCATAATGATTTATTAACCAGTTACTGATTTTTCCATAGATAATAGAATTAAAAAAGTAATTTAGAGTTTGGTAAGAAAGAACTCAATAGAAAAGGATGAACTTTTAAGCTGTAAAATGTGTTAACCATTTTCATAAACATGTTTTAGTTGTTTTTCATCAAGCTCATTTTAAAATAGGATCAATAAGCCATCAATATCTTTGGATTATTTAAGCAAGAGATGGAGTACTCACCCATGATTTCTGCAGTTAGTAAAAGCATGTTATGACTTTATACAATACTGACCACGGTAAATTTATTTTGTTGTTTTGTCTTGTCATAATTGATAAAGTAAAAGATGGCATTTTTAGAATAAAATTTATGTTATATTGTCATTCCAATGAACTTTTGTTCTTTCCTCCTAAAACATATTTGATTATGAGTACTGGTTATAACCTTTCTCAACACCCAACAACCATTACTATTCACTATCCTCTTGTTGTTATTGTTCAGTCACTAAGTCATGTCTGACTCTCTGTGATCTCATGGACTGTAGCACGTCAGGCTTCCCTGTTCTTCACTATCTCCAAGAGTTTGATCAAACTCATGTCCGTCCAGTCAGTAATGCTATCTAACCATCTCATCCTCTGTCGCCCCCTTCTCCCACCCTCAGTCTTTCCCAACATCAGAGTGTTCCAACGAGTGGGCTTTCAAATCAGGTGGCCAAAGTATTGGAGCTTCAGCTTCAGCCATCAGTCCTTCTAATGAATATTCAGGGTTGATTTCCTTTAGGAGTGACTGGGTTGAGCTCCTTGCTGTTCAAGGGACTCACAAGAGTTCTCTCCAGCTCCACAATTCGAAAGCATCAATTCTTTGGCGCTTTGGCTTCTTTATAGCTCAACTCTCATTCACACATGACTACTGGAGAAACCATAGCTTTGATTATATGACCTTTGTCGACAAACTGATGTTTCTGCTTTTTAATATGCTATCTGGGTTTGTCATAACTTTCCTTCCAAGGAGCAAGAGTTTTAACTGTGGTCAATTCAGATTTAGAAGTTAAGTGACTGTCACTACCTTGGCTCTTAATTACTGAAGACATTTAAAAATTGAGACTTGGTTGCTAAGAAATATAGCTTGAAAGGAAAATTTCTGGTATCTTTTGTTTGTGTTGACCCTTAGATTAATGCAAAGCACGATGTATTTCCAGTTGATGACTAAAATAAAATCCAACTGTGAAAGGAAAGCAATCAGAAACTATTCTCATGTTCAGATAATAAAAGGTGAACCTATGTTTCCCCTTATTCTGTGTTAATACCTGTTTGAAACTGCACACTGAATTGCATAATTGAGAAATTCAGAACCAGGCATTTTAAATAATAATATGTGGCAGTTGTCAAGGTAACTTGGGAAGGGTATTGAGGAATTTTCTTTAAGTAAAAGGAAATGGGGACATTTTTATTTATTGTTGTTGGTGTCATGTTTGTGCTTTATTCTTTGCACTGATCCCACAGAATGCAAAATGTGATACATTTCCAATCAGTGACTACAATAAAATATTTCCTCAGACTTTAAAGAAAGCAATCTGAAAATGTTCTGGTATTCTTTAATACTCTATAATATAAGCATATTCTGTTAACACATGTGCCTGTTAACTTTTAGCTGAATTAGAAGTAAGGCAGGAAAAGGAGATTTCTGGGAGAGAATACTATAAAGCTACAAAACTCAATAAGATGGTGATTGAACAGACCGCTGAAGTATCATACAATCTGGATTTTTATAAAAATCAAACCTTGGGCAAAATTTCAAACTGCTTGCCAAGATGCTACTGGATACTCACATGTCTATGTCACTTTATTATTTTAAAGAAAGCATGCATAGCACTTTCTACATGCCAAGCCTCATCCTATGTTCTGTACCCACTTAACTCATTTGATCCTCAGGACAACCCTGTAGACTAGGGCCTATAATTGTCCTCACATTTCAGATGGGAAGAACTGAGTGATGCATAGATTAACTAACTCAATCATAATGCAAGATAGGAAATGCCACAATTACAATTTAAACCAAGCAAGCTTGCTTTCAAAGTCTACACTCTTGA
Organism: Budorcas taxicolor; assembly: GCF_023091745.1. Taxonomy (NCBI): domain Eukaryota; kingdom Metazoa; phylum Chordata; class Mammalia; order Artiodactyla; family Bovidae; genus Budorcas; species Budorcas taxicolor. The sequence continues at coordinate 61,432,863 of NC_068923.1, read as the reverse complement.
CCATGCAGTTTCTCTTCTTGTGGGAAGGTCTACAGTGCTTTTATTTTCTAAGCACAAGTCTAATGAAAGTAGAAATGTATTCTAGTCTCCGATCTGCGCTTGCCCTTTTGTGGATTTTGAGGGCAGAATGCATGTGTTTCCTACTGGGAGAGCTGTGGAAGAGCGTTCTTGCCTCCTTGGTTTCAGAATATGTTCAGTTCCACCCTTTGGAGTTGGAAGAGAAGAACTGAGCTGATTGGGTCTTTGGGGACATTTTTTTGTTTGTTTTACCAGCTTTAGCAGAGCTGACTTCTGCACCTTCAAAAGCATGTCAGACTCACAGGCAGCCTCAGCTTGGGTGTTTTAAAGCACCACCGCTGACAGAGAAAGTCGTGTTTGTTATCTATGTGTCTCGTCATAAAACAAGATATTCTGGGGCCAGTGATAAATGCCTTTGTAGAGCATAATAATGCAATTTGGCTGGTCTTCTTCAAAGGAATTTGGACAATGGAATTAATTGTACACATCAGAGTGAAAAATAAAACCATTCCTAAAAAGAACAAACAAAATAGAGCAAATGAAATGCAAATGAATTTAAGACAACTGTCTTTATGGGTTTTTTTCTCCTCATATTTCTTAAAATAATTGCCAAAGCTGTAGGTTTAAAATTGATACTATAAGATTTTGGTGGATAAACCCTAAGCATGCTACCTAGAGGTACAGAAAAACTTAACAGAAATTATTCTAAATATAAAGACCTTGTCCACTCATATTAGTAAATTTAAATTAAAATATCTGTAGTGTCACCATATGTTTAACTCTTTCATCTTCCCAGTCTGGAGTTGAAATATTTAAGCACAGATAGAAAAATGTTAATTCTCTTTGTACAGAGAACAAGAACAAAGAAAAAAGTACCTTCAAGGGTTTTAACAAAAGCACAAATATGGTAGATAATTATAAAATTGAGGTCATGAAATTCTTTACTGGATGTCTTAGAATCGAGGTTTTAGCATTCTGGGAGAGTCCTCTGGGCTGGTTTAAGGCTTTCTGCCTGATTTCCTAGAGATTCTATTTAAGGTGGAGTTTGAGGCTGAGAAGCAGAGAAGCTTCCTTGAGCTGGAACTTTTGAAAGAATAGCTGAGGTTGAATGGAGGCAACTAAAACCAAAGGCAGGTTTCTAATGCAGATTTGCTTGGCTTTCATCCTCAAATGTGAATTTAAATATTCCACCCTCAAAACGACAGGGATTTATTTGCATGCAATCTCACAGCATCTTAAGATCAGGACCAAATCACAATGTGTATATGTGCATGTGTGTGTGTGTGTGTGTGTGTGTGTGTATGTGAGAGTGAGAGAGTAAGTGCAAAAAGAGAATTATCATTTCTTCTCAAGAAAATAAGTCTTAGGACCTAGTAGTATTCAGGACTGCATGATGAAATCATTTCTCAGACTTATTGAGCGTTGAGTACATTTTTCAATGCCACCATTTCATGCAACAAGTGTTAAGCACAGGCCAATCGGTGATCCCTTCCCAGTCAAGAACTTGCACATGGCCATTGGGTGAGGGCCTGAGGATTATTATAAAGAAGAAAATCACTGAGGTTAAACTTCCTAACCAAGCCTCAACCACCTTTCTCACCAGCCCCCACCACCCCAGGGACCCTGGCCCCTGATCAGTGGAGTACGTGATGGCAGAAGGATTTCCCCCAAAAACAGGACTCACTGGAGTGACTGTGGGCATGGAGTGACTGCTGTCTTCCCCAGAAACCTCTCCAATCTGGAGTGAATTTCAGTCATTTACCAAACACACTCCACATAAATTATTCCAAACCATATTTACTTACTTGGGCCTAAAATCCTGTAGATGGACAAAGCACAGATGGCCACAGAAAGAAAAAAAATCCTGATTGGAGCCCAGCCTAGTGAACACAACTTTTCCTTCTCCATGAAGTCCAGGTTTTAACCCTCTGGCATCAGATGTGGCCACACAACAGAATATATTAAATTAAGAGACTTTTTCTTTTTTGGTCAAAGACATGTAAATAAATGATTAGGAAAAACAAAGCTAATATGAAAAAGAGATTCATAGATGAATTTATCAAGAACAGAAGGAGAGTTCTATAGTTCTTAAAAATTACATCCCAAGTTCTTTCTCCTACAAGTTTATACTCAACAACAACAATGATGGGAACTTTTTTCTGCCAATCTGACTATTCAATTTTAGAGATTTCTTGGGTGCTTTAATGCAAACACTTTCTTAGGGAATTGGTAATAGAAAAGTTTCTCTTTCAGGTAATAAGATGCTTTTGTACTCGATTCTTTAGCTCATTCAACTTGAGGTTTCTAGGACCATATTACTAACTCACAAGACTGTTGCAAGACTTAATTAAGCAACATTTGCAAGATCTGTCAAGATGTTCACATAAAAGATGCTAAGAAAAAAATCAAATCTGGTATATAACAGAGGGCCTCCAAAGGAGATCTCATTCTATTAATATTTTTCTCTTAATTCTAACCCAAACTCAGTGTTTGACCAATATCCACTCCTTGGAAATACCTAGATAATGGAATTCTGATGTGTGTGATCTGATTTCTTCTGACCTGCTTTTAGTATTGCATTCTTACCAGATCATCATTAACACAGTACCCCAGGATTATAGCATTTTCTTTATACCTTTTTTTTGTTCGGGGGAACATTTGTTCAAAGCAAACAAACCAGCCAAGAACCTCAGTCTGGTAGGTAAGAAAATACCTATCTTCCTGTTGTGCTCTAACAGGGACATCAGCTCATTTTCAGTTTTGACTGCTCTTCCTATTTTCCAGATCATCAGTGTCAGAGACAACTTGCTATTGTCCTTTATTTGGAACTTGTCTGCAACCACAACCTCCAAAATCCTTTGTGGGAGCCTTCAGGTCTGCTCGGATTATTTACCTTGTTGCACCATTTTCAATCATTTTGGTTCTGTGTCATCCAGGCCAGCATTATTACTAAGGGCCATCAGTTTCCCATCCTGAATCACTGAAGCTCTTATTTCCCATCACAGGATTCTAAGAACGTGCTCAGCCTGAGAGGCATTGTGCAAGGTTGCAACTCTCAGTAATTTTACCAAGTTAAATTCCCCTAGGGCAGATGTCAGCTATTGTACTTCCCAGATCCCACCATACAAGGAGCATCAGTCTCCCATGAGTGGCTGTGATGGCAGAAGGGTTTTTCTTCTACCTCCTATACACTGTAGAGACAGCAGGCAAAAGTCTTGTGTGCTTGCCCAAGAAAGCATCACCACATGGATTTGAGTTTTCATACTTTTTTCCCTTTGCCCTTGACATAAAGAAAAGGAAGGTGGCATGTAGGTCAGAATCAAATACATAATAAGCCATCACTTCATGTTTGTGATGATGAATCATTTAGTGAACAAATTTGTTGAGTCCCTTCTATGTACCAGATACTATTTTCAGAACAGAGGGTACTGCGATAAGAAAAATGGATACAACCCTGCCCTTGTGGGAGGTACAGTCTTGTGTGGGGAAAGGACAAAAAGGATCCTCAGAACTCAAAGCACAACCAGCCGATTTCAGCAAATCATACCGAAGACCCAGCAATTCTCAACAGTAAAATTTTTGACACTTCAGCCCTTCCTCCCCAGACAACAGCTGTAATTCTCACTGTTCTAATACAGAAGCTTCCAGAAAAGCTTCTGTTTGAACCCTGCCCAAGGATCGCTTAAGACAGAAGCTCCTATGGCCTCTGGATTTGAAGTTAATATGCAGCATGTCATGGCCCCATCACTTGAAAGATTCAAGAGAGCCCAGAATTTGACTGGGAGAGTGGCCTGGCCATTTACTGAGTCCTTCCTCAGAGCGTGTGTTCCTTCACTGCATCTTCACTCCTCTGTCACCGAGGCTGTTCAGCAGGCGATGGCCTTGACATATTCATACGTAATGATTACTGTGGTTCCTACAACACTTTATCAACTCTTTGACAGAAGTCAAGATTGACTGTGTCACCCTTACTACCTTTATCTATCAATTCAGTTGTCTATTTTAAAAAGAAGAAAATAGGTGTGTCCAGGAGGGTTTATTTTTAAAGACTTCAGTAAATGATCTCAGAGTCATTTCTCTGAAATGATCAGAAGCCATTTCTTCTTTTTCCTGTAACTTTGCAAGCAAACTACCCCTGGGGTGATGCCTTGTATGTTTCCTAGATACACATGTGGTTTGACAGCACTTACTTGACCAAGAGCTTACCAGCAAGTTATGGTGCTCAAAGAACCCTCACCTTCTAGCACCTTGTATGTCCATGGCATTCAGCTATAAGGGGAAACTTTATCTTTGAATTTTTTTTCTTTGGTAATTGTCAGGGGATAATGTGTTTAGCTGAGACTGCATTTTTTCATCAGAAGTAGGGCTTCTCAATTCTATGGAAAGCCACACTGGCATATTTTGGGATTAATTTCCTAGTAACAATGGATTTAATATAAAACATTCTTCTATTGTAGCAAAGAAAAAGCCAAAGGGAGCAATATGCATTTCGCAGATTCTGCCAAACAAGGCAATGTTTGCTTATGCTTTAGAGAAAATGAATTAATGTGTTTTGTTTACATTTGCATACATCTTTCTAAAACACATGCATACACAAAACACAGTTGCTGTTGTGTTATTATTAATATTTTTTTATGGGGCCTCTTCCTGTCAGTCCATATGGCTTTGTCTGCATGGCTTTCCCTTTCTACCCTAAGAATGAATCTTAGAGCCCTTCTTAACTTGCCATGACCTGTGTGACCGAGGTAAAGATCCTAGAGAACACTGATTTCTACTCTGGATTGACATCACCACCACAGCTCATGGAGAATATTACATATATATCCCATAAGATTTACATGAAAACTTCACCCAATGAAAGAAAATTGATAAAACCTTTCTAAACAGTTACTTAGACTGAACAAGTGACCATTTTCAAGGCTTGGACAATGTAAATTAACAGAAAACATTCTCATCCCTTTAAAGAACCTGACCTAAATGTCTACTCAGCCTTAGGTTTCATTCTAAAGGACTTTTTTTTCTATATATATACCAGAAAATCCTCCTTCTGATACTTCTTTGCCTTAACATAGCCCTAATGTAAGACAGCACATATTTTTCCACTATTACTTTCTTAATGCTTTTTCCCCTGTACAATTCCAATTTGATCACAAGTGTGTGAACAAAACACACTAATTGGCTATTATTTATATTTAAACATTTTTTAACATGTAGCATTTTTCTTCCTTTTCCTACTGTTCATTTTCCCTTCGTATTTTTGCTTTCCTGTTTTTTAACATATGTGTACATGTATTTGCATATAGAAATGGCAACACATTCCAGTATTCTTCCCTAGAAACTTCCATGGACAGAGGAGCCCAGCAGGCTGCAGTCCATGGCATCACAAAGAGTTGGACACGGCTGAGAACACATGCATGCACGCACATGATTTATTTGTGTGTAAATATAAAAATTTATTTATTTCTAACCCTATCCACTGAGAGGGCCACAAAAGAACAACACCCCAGTAACACTGATTACACTAAACACCTAGATCTTGGTTTCTCAATACCCTCCTCCACAAAAAGGAATCTGGGTTGTTTGGAGCAATAACTGATTTCAGAGCTATGACAGGCAAAGTACAAAATAAACTTGAAATAACTTGTGACTGAAAGGTGAGGAAATGCTCAAACAATGACAGAAAAATGTCAAAAAAAAAAAAAAAAGCACACAAGGAGGGACTACTGTTGGACATCAGGAAGAATGTGAGCATCAAAGTAAGTAAGGATAATAATGAAATACACCAATTAAATAAAGTCAGAATTTTTGAGTCCAAACTGATAAGTGGGAGAAGCAAGAGTTCTTTCTTAAAATAAAAGCCCAACTAGAGGCTTCCCTGGTGGCTAAAGAATCCACCTGCCTATGCAGGAGACAAGGATTTGATCCCTGCTCTGGGAAGATCTCACGTGCCACAGAGCAACTGAGCCTGTGCACCACAACTATCAAGCCTGTGCTCTAGAGCCTGGGAACTACAACTACTGCAGCCTGCATGCTCTAGAACCCACTCTGCAACAAGAGAAGCCACCACAATGAGAAGCCCGTGCACTTCAACTAAAGAGTAGCTCCCGCTCGCCACAACTAGAGAAAGCCTGGAGCACCCAGGCTTATGAATAAGTAAAGAAACAAAAATTTTAAAAAACAAGAACACCAGCTAATAAATGTAAAAGAAATGGTGGAAGTAGAAAATTACCATTAAGTAACTATCACAGATCAAGCAGGAGGTAGACATCGTTGAAGCCAGAAGATTATGTAATCTCAGAATATTTTCTTGCAAAATGATAGGTAATTACAAAGGAAACTGTTGACATGATGAGGGGGAAATCTGCCAGACACCAATAGGGTCAAATGATAAGTTTTACATCGCCCAAGGTGTGATGTATAAATATTATGCACCCCTGATACAGTGTGCTGAAGAAAACACAGCATCTTTCCTGTAGTATTTCCGCCAAAAGAGTATGATCTGGTCTGGTCATGAAGAAACAACTTGAGACCTGGTCAAGGACATAAAAGGCAGGGAAAGACCACAGAACTGTCCCAATTTGGAGGAGAGCAAAGAGATATGAGAGACAACTAACAGGAGAGTTCCTGGAAGGGATCTTAGACTTGAAAGGCAGAACTTCATTGGGACAAGTGACAAAATTTGAATTGGGTCTGTTGATTGAACAATTGGATCATTGCAGTGTTGGTTTCCTGGTTTAGAGGCCTGCATGATGCTTACATAGGTGAGTGTCCTTATTTTGGGGAAATACACACAGGAGACTTTAGAATGGTTAGGGCTTGTTGTTGTTGTTTTCTTTCTTTTTCTGGCCTCACTGTATGGCTTGTGGGATTTTAGTTGCCAACCAGGGATCAAACCTGGGTCCTCTGGCAGTGAGAGTGCAAAGACCTAATCACTGGACCCCCAGGGAATTCCCAGGGCTTTGTGTTTTCAATTAGTTCTCAAATAATACCAGTGTTAATGGGGATACCAATGCACCACCTGTGTGTGAGTGAAGGGGGAAGGCAGGGATAGAGACACAAGGAGATAGAGAAATAGAAAGGTGACAAAGCGAATGCTTTAAATAACAGTTGGGGAACCTAGGTAAAAGGGACATGGAGTTCTGGACTTTCCATGTAACTCTTCTACAAATTTGAAATTATTTAAAGTAAGTGGTTTAATTACTTATCTCAGACAGTTTTTCAGCGTTATTTACATTGTCTTCTCCTGGCCTGTGGTGGAAAATGGGAACAATAGCTGAAGACTCTAATAGATGCTCCCATAAACTGAAAATGTGTTTGTAACCCATACTTAACATGGAAACATCAGAGGAGCCATCTTGACCTCTCATATCTTTCCTTAGAGTTCAAAAGAAAAAAGGAAAAGCTTGTTTTGCATGGATAGGAATTTCCTCTTTCTACTCATTGGTGTGGAGTGGGCTTCCCTGGTGGCTTAGTGGTAAAGAATCTACCTGCCAATGCAGGAGACACAGGTTTGATTCCTGGGTCAGGAAGGTCCCCTGGAGGAAGAAATGGTAACCCACTCCAGTATTACTGCCTGGGAAATCCCATGGACAGAGGCACCCAGGGGACCGCAGTCCATGGGGTCGCAAAAGAGTCAAACACGACTGAGCAAGTAAATAACAATAGCTCATTGGTGTCACTCCGTTCCTACAGAGGGTCTATAATATTCTGATTTATAACATTTACTGCCCAATAGAGGGGGAAACACTGGAAACAGGGTCAGACTTTCTTTTTTGGGGCTCCAAAATTACTGCAGATGGTGAGGGCAGCCATGAAATTAAAAGACGCTTACTCCTTGGAAGGAAAGTTATGAACAAGCTAGATAGTATATTCAAAAGCAGAGACATTACTTTGCCGACTAAGGTCCGTCTAGTCAAGGCTATGGTTTTTCCTGTGGTCATGTATGGATGTGAGAGTTAGACTGTGAAGAAAGCTGAGCCCCGAAGAATTGATGCTTTTGAACTGTGGTGTTGGAGAAGACTCTTGAGAGTCCCTTGGACTGCAAGGAGATCCAACCAGTCCATTCTGAAGGAGATCAGCCCTGGGATTTCTTTGGAAGGAATGATGCTAAACTCCAGTACTTTGGCCACCTCATGAGAAGAGTTGACTCATTGGAAAAGACTCTGATGCTGGGAGGGATTGGAGGCAGGAGGAGAAGGGGACAACAGAGGATGAGATGGCCGGATGTCATCACTGACTCGATGAACGTGAGTCTGAGTGAACTCCGGGAGTTGGTGATGGACAGGGAGGCCTGGCGTGCTGCGATTCATGGGGTCGCAAAGAGTCGGACACGACTGAGCGACTGGACTGAACTGAACTGTGCACTTAGTAAATCATCACCATGTGCTTTGTTGTCTTTTCAGTATTCTCCTGCAGAGTAAGGTGAAAATGCCTGGACTCTGAGTCAGGCACACAAGATTTCAAATTCTTGCTCTCACTTGTTTCTAGCTGCTTCTTTAATTGAGTTTCAGTTCCTTGGTAGGGTTATTGAGAGGATTAAATATATTTAATATATGATTTGGGCCCACGGCAGTGACTGGGTCATAAGGGATTCAATGGGTAATAGTGATTCTTACTGCTTTTTAACATGTTATTACCTTTGCTCAGACATGATAGACACAATGAACTGGAACGAGTTGAAAATTGTATAGTAGAGAGACCCTGAATATTAAGTAGTTGGCTTTGGGGAAGAAAGGAGAGAGAGAATGCATGAGCCAACAATAGACCAACTATTCCATTCCATACACCTTGGCTGCCATCATCATTATCATACCATCTCCATGAAGAGCATCAGGATTTTATCACTAACGTTCATGCCACACTTGCTCTGTACCTATAGCATCTTATCTAATTCCTGCCACAGCACTCTGAGATGGTGTCTATTATTCTCCGTCTTTTATAGAGAGGCTAAGTAACTGGTTCAAAGTCATCTAGATAGCAGGTACCAGAGCTGAGTGTCAAACCTAGACAGCCTGACCCGAAAGTTGACCATCCTAGTATACTATATGCCTAAGGGAGCTCCCCTTGGTGTGTCTTCCTACATCCAGATGGAAATTAGATAGTTACATCTGAGTCTTGGATCTCATGTTAATTTTCTGGCTTTAAGATTCTTGAGGTCCATTGGAAAATGTTGACACCCAGAGATCAACAATGCCCTTCCATGGAATTACAAAATAATAATAATAATAATTTAAACAGAAGCCTGAGAGATGCCTGTAGTATATCAGGGGTGCATTCTAAGTGATGTGCAGCTGGCCATTACATTTGGCCCTGATGGCTCAAACTCTAATACTTGGAATTAGATTCCAACTTGACAAAGGCAGAAGTTTCGTCTCTTTTGTACCTACAGGGTTATCTCCTTTATTAAGCACAGACACAATAGGACCTAAATAGCTGGTAAGTGAGTGGATGAACACTTTTGCATCATTTAGTGACCCTCAGCAAGTACCTGTGTCACCACTGTTATTTAACCATGAATGCGTTTCTCTACCTCTTTGCCTCAGTTTCCTCATCTGTATAAACTAGAGATAATAGTTATAAACAGGGCTTCTCAGGTGGCTCAGAGGTAAAGAATCCACCTGCCAATGCAGGAGACATATGTTTGATCCCTGGATTGGGAGGATCCCCTGGAGAAGGAAATGGCAAACCACACCAGTATTCTTGCCTGGGAAATCCCATGAACAGAGGAGCCTGGTGGGCTACAGTCCGTGGGGTCACCAAGAGTCAGCCACTTAGCAACTAAAACAATAGTTGTATATGCTTCATAGTACTATTTGAGCATTAAATAAATGTATACATGACTAGTACTTATAAAACAATGTCTGGCACACCTTGTTGGTTATTATTATTTTTATTATTTACCATAAGTCCCTAAAGACTACTCAATACAGTCATCAACAAGTGCCAAATTTACTTCTAGTGAGTAGTTTCCCTGACAATGACTTATAAAGTGTTTAGACCTATTAGAACATGTATATTATCATCTCTCCATTTCACCGAGCATTGATGTCACACCTACTGGACAAGACCAGTATTAATAGAGCAACTTCTGCATTCCCCACTCAGCCTAGAAAGTTTCTAATCCACTGGCACATTTCACAAGTCATTATAAGCCGCTCCATAAAGGATACCAATCTTGTTTCACCTTTGTATGTATATGGTTTCTTAACTTTCCATATTTCAAGCCTTGGCTGATAGTTTTCTGCCAATTACTTTTTCTTCTTTTCCCAAAATGTCTTCATTAATTTCTAATAGTAGACTTTCTTATCTGTGTTTTTCTTGTTTAAATAAAATTAGAAATATAAATGGTCAGGAATTTTGCCATTTTGTATTCATCATATTGCCATGGCCTTTCTTGTTTAACATTTAGAATGTACTTCTTCCTCCATCAACACTTAACTGTATTCACTAAAATTAACTCGTTCAGTCCTTGCATCTTTCCTCCACTTGTTTTAAATACATACTCAGTTTTTAATCCCCTTATACTTTTTACCCTATTCAGATCATTTTTAAGCTAAAGATAATATGAGTTCTTCATCTAACACATCTAACACTTTCCTTCATTAATTTCAAGAGTAATTACAACTATTTTCTTCAACAACAGTACCTGTCTGTTTCCAATATTTAAGAGATTAAGTTTTTACTCTAGAGGCATGACTTATATTACATAATCCAGAATTTCCATTCTAAAAATGCCTGGTGCAACAAATCAACTGTGATGAACACATCTCAAGAAAAGTCTTTAAAAGACATACACAATAAAAGAGATGACAAAACAATTACCTCCACAAACTAGTACAAACAAAACAGTATATCACTCACAGGGCTGTTATGAAGATTAATTCATTCATTAACCTTTTTCCTCTCTCTCTCTCTTTTAAAGTAAATATAGGTCTATACATATTCCGCAAAATAGATTATTCCTGACGTACTCAATCATTCAATCATTACCTATATCTTGACTTTATTTCTTTGGATTCTTACAAGTTGTCTAGGCACTGTTGAAAATGTCTAAAACACCATAGTGAGATCATAATCGCACAATCCCTACGTCAGTTCTCCAAGTCAGAACTTCAATCACACTAACTTTCCATGCATTGGGTTCTACTGGCAGTTTTAATTATATCTTTTATGACTAGATGAGCTTCTGAGATTGCAGACTCCCTTTTTTTTCAGGTACTTGAAAAGTGCATAGGTCCTAGGCATTATATTTAGATAATTGTGTCCAATAACCAAAATGGCCCATTAGCTCTGTGTTGGGAAAATTAGACTCTTAATAAATGTACTGCTGGTGTGTTAATTTTAATAGAAACAATCTCCAACATCAGAGTAAAGAATAATGTTTAATTATACATTAAATATAGAGTGCCAATAGACAAATATCTAGAAGAAAGGTGTTTCCTTTTTTTTTTGTATTTGTGTTATAGGTCATTTGTGTAATTTTACTTTTGATCTTGTTTTTCCATTTTATGTTCTGAGGCTTTGCAATGCATCTCATTCAACATAGATTTGGAATCTATTGCAAAAATCAATTTGTACACATTGATTCTGGCTCCTGGTCCTCTAAGCAGACTTTCTGACTTGAAGGAAGAAGGGAAAGAGAGAGAGAAAAAAAGAAAGAGAAGGGAAGAAGGAAGGAAGAAGTGGGGAGGGAAGTGGAGAGAAGGAGAAGGGAGAAGGGAGGCGAGGGAAGAAGAGAGGAAAAGATAACAAGCTGACTACCATTTATTAAGCATGTACAGAGGGTAATACATCCCAGCAATTTTGTTAATCACTTTGCCTATATCATAGAGTTTAAGCTACACTAGGAATTTGTGAGACTTACAGCGGTTATGTAAATTGCCCAGAGTGACACAACTACTAAGCGTCAAATCCAGAATTCAAAGCCATGTCTATTGACTTCAAATCAGGTATGCAATCATTTCACTCTTCAATCTTTCCTGCAAAGAGAGAGTAACTAGCCTTTCTATTTGATTTTGCTTTTTTCTTGCAAGAGGAATTACGATCATCTCTCATGACCTACTAAGAAAAGACCATCATGAAGAGAGGTAGCAGATGAAGCTGGAGATGTAGGCAGGAGCCAATTCATGGCAGACATCCATGGCAGGCTAAGGAGTTTGGACTTCATCCTGTAGACAACAGAGAGTCATGGAAAGATTCTAGGCAAGACTGACATCATGAAATTCGAGTTATAGAACCATCTTTCTGGCAGAAAGCCCTATACAGGGTTGATTATGATGGTACAATCTGTAAACAAGGCTTCTGCTCTAATCTAAGTAAGAAGGTGCTAACCCCTCAAGAAGGCAGTTCCACTGGTGATGGAAGAAGAGGGTCAAGTTGTTGGCGGTATAAGGAGTGAATTCAGTAGAACTTAGGGGTTAGATGGAGTCACCGATGTAATGGACATGAACTTGGGCAAACTCTGGGAGACTGGGACAGACAGGAAAGCCTGGTGCACTGCAGTCCATGGGATCAAAAAGAACCGTACATGACTGGGTAACTGGACAACAACAACAGTGATTCATTAGATTTGGGGAGTGAGGGAAAATGAGGAGTCATGAAGGACCTGCAGATTCCTGACTTGGGTGTCCAGGTGGAGATGACAATGCCAGAAGTGGAAATAGAGCAGAGAGGTACCCTCGCCATAGAGAAGTCTCTTCTGCCCTCTCACCTCTGCTCACTTCCTTTTGCAATTAATTCCCCAGACACATCTCCTCTACCTGAAATCCTACCAACTGTTCAAGGGGCAGTTCAAATGCCACCTTCCCCCAAGACTTGCCTTGACTATATGAGAGAAAAGCAATCTCCAAACTCCTAGTAAACTTATTGGTACAATTAATTGGGTGAGCACCACATTCTGCCATGTCTGAGATTCATCTGTCAATCTTCTCATAGTTTACAACATCTCTTAGGATTGAAACTATTCTTTGCTTATTTGTATCTTCAATTAATATATTTAATGCATAAATTAAGTCCCAGTGATTTTAAATAGGAGAAGTAAAACCTAGTCTTAGACATTTTTCAAAGAATGTAGCAACTATCACTGGAGAAGGCAGTGGCACCCCCACTCCAGTACTCTTGCCTGGAAAATCCCATGGATGGAGGAGCCTGGTGGGCTGCCGTCCATGGGGTCACTAAGAGTCGGACACAACTGAGTGACTTCTCTTTCACTTTTCACTTTCATACATTGGAGAAGGAAATGGCAACCCACTCCAGTGTTCTTGCCTGGAGAATCCCAGGGACGGGGGAGCCTGGTGGGCTGCCGTCTATGGGGTTGCACAGAGTCGGACACGACTGAAGCGACTTAGCAGCAACAGCAGCAGCAGCAGCAACTATCACAATATTGGAAGCACTTTGAAAGTAGGCAACATGTTGTACACTTTTTACAAAATGTTATCTCAAAGCTACAACTCAACTTAGCGCTTATCTCAATGCTAAGAGAGGGGCTTTCCTGGTGGCTCAGTGGTAGAGAAACTGCCTGCCAATACAGGAGACCACAGTTCAGTCCCTAGGTTGGGAACAGACCCTGGAGAAGGAAATGGCAACCCACTCCAGTGTTCTTGCCTGAGAAATCCCATGGATAGAGGAACCTAGTGGGCTACAATCCGTGGGGTTGCAAAAAATCAGATACGACTTAATGACTAAACAATAATGCTAAGCACCAAGTGTGAGTCCATTCATACGTATATAAGCACTTTGATATGGATGGCATCTCTTTATCTTTTTTTCCCTTCTCTAATCCCTCTATGGTATTTATCTTTTAAGGATGGCATCTTAGCAACAAACATGATCTCAGCAGATTTTGTTTATTTAAATGTAGTCATAACCTCCTTCGCTCAGATGCACAGTTATCATCCTGCCAACCTCCTATAGTCTTTGCATTTGTACAAGGACATTTGAGTGCTTTCATTTTTTCCCATCTTTCATCATATGCTACAGAAAATTTTATCTTCTGCCCACTTTTTTTTTTTTGAAAAGCTGCTAGCCTGCCAGTTTTGGCAGAGCAAGCTAGGAAATAGAGTCTGGCAACAAAAAGGCACCAAGCAGCAGACAAACCTTAAGGTCTGCAAAGTAGTGATGCTCTTCAACCTGTTGTACTGGGCATGAAATTAGATCCTATCAATGTCACACTCACCCCCCAGAGCAAATGTCCCCTTGTGACAACTACATGCTGTGCTTCGAGCCAAACAAGGGCATAAAATTCCCAACAATTATGTATTGGGCACAGAATCTCTCCAAAAGTATCAGCATGTTATTGACTGGCCTTTAGCTACTCCCAAAGTGTCCCTGGTAACAAGTGGCCACCACTAGCTTATAAAAGCAGATGCTATAGATAATTGGGAGTAAAACAAGCATTCAACTCGGGTGAGGGCAGAAGCCTTCTGGGTACCGCATAAGACAGTGTGAAATGAGAATGCTGCTTGTGAAAATCTGCAGGAAGCACTCAGATTATAATAGTAGGGGATATAAGAGACTATGTCTTTCTTTTTTCTTTCTTTCCTCCCTCCTTCCCACTCTTTCTTCCTTTCCTTCTTCCCTTTCTTCCTTCTTTTCTTCCTCCTCTGACTCACTCATTTATTCCACCATTATTTTTAATGAATACTTATTATCTCCATGCCAGAAACTATGTTTGGAATTGAAGAATCAGTAGTGACCAAGTCAGAAAATGATGAAGGAGAAGGGAAAGCGGATTGCTATGCAGATCACAAAGCCAACAGAATCAAGAAAAGCCTCAAAAACCGGTGCCATCCTCACCTAAGTTCTGAACATTAGCAAATGGCACCTCCTTAGGCGAATTCCTCTGACCTACATCCCTCCCTATATGTACAAAGGAATAACCAGAGACTGGGTAACTCCATTTCAGAAAAATTAGCAGAAGACCTATAAGCAATAAGAGTCCCTCTCCCTGTGGCTCTTACCTAAAATCCTGATTAGGTGTTGGGAAGGACTGGTCTTTAGAATATTTAGGAAGCTGTGATTCCTGCTAAGAGTTTTAGTAGGAGCAGACTTGTCTTACAAGAAGCATTTTAAAATGAGATGAACCGAAGTTACAGTGAGCTTCAGTTACATGGAGGGAAATGGGAAATAAATGACATTCTGCTGGGAAAGAAGATGACAAGCGTGCATGTGGGTGTGGGTGTGTGTGCATGTGTGTTTGTGTGTGTACACAGATATCAGCTACAGAGTCTTGAACAGCATCCTAAGTTCACATTTATTGGAAAAACACTTCCATCGCATGTCGTCATCAAAGGGAAAAAAGTTTTGGAAATATTCTTTCAAACCAAGTGTAGTAGATATCTTTATTATAAGACTTTCAGAGCCTTTTAATGCCAGTGTCATTATGAACTTCTGACAAGGAGGCATAAAGATGTAGTGTATTCTACTCTCAATAGACTATATTTTGAAAATTGACTTTAAAAAACCAACCTCTACATTTTAAAAACTGAGCTTCAGGGAGGTTAATTAACTTATCCAAGCCCCTGGTCGACTTGATTTTGACCTGTTGCTCCTTCCACTACCTCGCAGTAGTCACCAAATAGCTAAGTGGTCCTCTCATTTTGATGTTACCACCCTCTCCTATCTTCATCTCTATGCTTTATTAAAAAGGAAATCTAATGTTCTCATATTTGTTTACTTTGGGATGACCCCAGCTATATCAGAAAAGAGAAGGCAGCTGACTTATTCTCAGAAATAGGAGGTTACATTCTAGGACTCAAGTCTCAATGCAACTTTCCCTGAAGAGAGGGAAATGTTAATATAAAACCTACTACATCAAGCCAAGGCCTTTGGTGTTCTTGCTTTGGAAAAATTCTCATAGAAGGTGTGTGTGCATGTAACGTGCATATATGGGTGTGGTATTGGCTTTTCTATTGGCATATTTTGATTCCACCCCCTGATGCCTGATAACATTTCCAAGAACTATAGATTGATTCCATTTATTCATTCATTCCATTATTCATTCATTTACTAACACAGCCAACCAGCATTCACTGAGCTCTTCTGACTCCACAGGCCCACCATATTCCTACCCTGACAGTGTGTGTTTATGTGGTGGGAATTCAGAAATTTCTTCCTAGAATTCCGGATTCTGTTTCCACCCACACTTACTCCAAGCTCAGGTATGTCTGTTTTAATGCTGAGATCCACTCAATATGTCACCATTTAGCAAAATGGGAAGCTTTCGATGAAGTGACTTCATTGACTTCCCAGAAGCAAATGAAGGGCGCCTCCCCTTATAGTGGTAGATGGAAATTTACTACAAAGTGCAGAAATGAAGGACAATCAGTACCTCAGAACATGTTGCTGAGCAATGAAAGCAGAATCAAGTGCAGAAAATCTAATCAAAGACTCTGTACTGGTAAAGACTTTGGAAACTGGTTCTTCAAGCTGGTTCTCTTGTGAAATCTAGGCTGGCAAAAATTAGGTTGACCTGAAGAACACATCTCCAACCCTCTGCTAACCACCTCACTTCATGAAGTTGTCTGTTCCCCCATCCCATCACACCACCTGTTTCCTTTACTTCATAATATTGGGTTGGCCATGGAGAAGGCAATGGCAACCCACTCCAGTACTCTTGCCAGGAAAATCCCATTGACTGAGGAGCCTGGAGGGCTTCAGTCCATGCGGTCGCTGAGGGTCGGACACGACTGAGCGGCTTTACTTTCACTTTTCACTTTCATGCACTGGAGAAGGAAATGGGCTGCAGTCCATGCGGTTGCTGAGGGTCGGACACAACTGAGCGACTTCACTTTCACTTTTCACTTTCATGCATTGGAGAAGGAAACGGCAACTCACTCCAGTGTTCTTGCCTGGAGAATCCCAGGGACGGGGGAGCCTAGTGTGCTGCCATCTATGGGGTCACACAGAGTCAGACACGACTGAAGTGACTTAGCCGTAGCAGTACTGGGTTAGCCAACAACTTTGTTTAGAACCTGAACAAACCCAATAATTATCACTCTCAGAAGTTATCTTTTTTTCTTTTTCTATTTTTTTAAATATCTCTTTACTCTCCAGAATTTACGTTGAGTGAAGAGCATTTTTTCACTTGTTTCCTGTCTTATCCCCAGCATTTAGAACTTTATGGGCACATATTAGCCAATCAATAGTACTTGTTGAATGGATGAATGCACGAATGAATGTGTGCAATGACTAGAAACTCTTTTCATGTCCTACCTCATCTTAACCTGTATAATAACCTATTTTTTCTTGTATTTCCCATTTTAATTGCTGAGCTCTTTAGTTGAAACTAAATAGTCCAAAAAATTACTTTGAATTCCTCTGGAGCCTTACTATAAATTCTAATGAAAACATATTTATCACATGCAATTAGATTTAATTCAGGAAAGCAGGGCCAAACAATTGTCTAGGCTGAAACCCTGCCACCAGCCTATTCCAAACATCTTCCAAAAAAGAAGTATTCAGTATGAGTAAACACCAAAAGTCCAGTACATGTAGGGGAACTCTACTTTTATCAGAAATCTTCCCCCCAGCCTGAATTCTTTCAGGCACTGGGCCAGGAGTCCCTTGTGAATTTGGCTAGCTGACCCCATAATCAGAGAGGCAGTCTGCTGCCTACATTGCTTCACAAAAGATGACTTGTTTCTGAAATTCATCTCTGCATGCTTTGGTTGCTGTTTAATGGATAGCAATCAGTTATCTCTGAAAAGAAAGCGTGCATGTTATAAGCATCTGCACCAGCAAGGAAGAAAGGCTTCCAGAAGCAATCGGCCTTCTTGAGAAGCAGGCACCCCCTCCAAAACTATCAGCAAGGACAGAGTCTTTGATCACCAGGCACCTGTTTATTTCCTTTCTCTGCAGTCTACATCAAGTCAGCCACAAAACCCATTATGAATGCAGTTTTGAGTTTGTCTGGATGAAGTGGAGAGTAATTAGTTCCTTTTACATTTGGTAATTTTGTTAACACAACTCAGTAGGTGTCTTGTTAATTTGTTCATTACTAGGTGGATGAAAATGTGCATCTCTTCTGTGAATACCAATTATTCCTAAATGAGGTAATTTCACCAAGACAGTGAAATTTCCTCATTCTTCCTTGGTTTAAGAATATCACTGCCAAGAATGAACAGTTCCAAACAAAGAAAGCTGTGGGAGGCAGAAAATGGCGCTCTGGGTAGAAAAAAGCAGGGAGACCCTATTATTTTGCAATCTGAAAAGGAAGCCCATTTCCAGTGTGGAAAGGAATTTGGAGGAGAGGAGGCAGGACGTGCTGGTGGCAGTGGCCCTATCCGAGACTTCAGTGGCCCTATATCTCTGTTTGCTCTTTGCAGAAACTAAAGGACATGTCATTGCCAGGATGTAATAAGAATAAGGGGTCATCTCATCATTTCTGGGCAACTCAGTCATACTCCAGGATTTTTACCACCAGCAAAACCAAGATAAATCAGTTTCATGATCTTCAAAGGAGTTTTCAAATCCCACTTCTATCTCCTGCTTGGGGACACTTCTTTCTGAATCAAAGCAGTTACATAAGTCTCAGTCTCTAACTAATTGAATTCGGGAGGAATAAAGGGAACCAAATAGTGTGCGTGACAATAATATCTGTAAGACCGAGGAGTGGAGTTCCTGCATATCTGGGGTGATCAAAGTGGAGAAAGGGTTCGAGTTCACTGACGACAGAGACTGTTCCTGCCTGCACTTTTGTCCCTGTACATAGCATGTTCCTGGAACAAAGCAAATAAGTCTACAGACTCCCATTTCCTCCTAAACTCCTGTGGCCTCCCCCTTGTTTACACAACATACTCTCTGTGTTGAAAGCCCAGAGAAAATTGATGTCCTTTACTCCATGAAGTTGATCCACAACACACAATGGAAGGGGCTTACCAAGGAGTCTCAGTGCCTCTATCTTTCCCCCTTTCCAGTCACAGAGGATGGGCGAACCTACCCAGGAGTTTTCAGGACAGCTTTCGGGTGACTCACTAGAGAAACGGGGAAGACGAGATGGCCTGTGGAGTCCCTGAGCTGCTCACGCCTCACCTTTGGTCCCTCTGCCTTAACAACTTCCAAGCAACCTTCTCTACTCCAAATACAGCATTCTCTCTGCCCCCTTCTCCTCAAGCTAATCTTCAGGAGACGCCTATATTCTTGGGAGAGTTAGGATGAATTATCTCAGCATTCTTTACTCTGTCTCAAGCAGGTATGAGTATTGTCTTATGGGGCTTTACTTCCTTCCCGTTAGAATCAGCTTTTGGGTCATCTTCACTTAAATGAAGAAGTAAAAGGGGACACAGACTATACATCCTATTCACTATTAATTCCCAAGTGATTAACATAGTATCTTGTTGTTGTGGTTCTTTCACCTATGGGGAGGCTTGTTGGCTTAAACATGGAACAGGGCTGTAGAAGGGGAAAACGAGTCTCCAGATTGAACTGTAGCCCTCCAGGCTGGACTTCCCAGGCAAGAATACTGGAGTGGGTTACCAAGTCCTCCTCCAGAGGCTCTTCCTGACCCAGGGATCAAACCCTCATCTCCTGCATTGGCAGACAAGTTCTTTACCACCAAGACACCAGGGAAGCCCAACATAGTGTCTGCTACTCCACAATTGCACAATGAAAACTGTTATTCATTTATTTACCCTAAATGAATAACACTATTAATAGTCAATAATAAAAGCAATAATAAATAGCTAATAACTCTCATGTGATCAGAGCACTGTCTTATTTTGCATATTTTAACATATTCAACCCTCAAAATAAACCTAAGAAATAGGAATTATTATCACATCCATTTTAAGCATGAAGAAACTGAGGCACAGAGAAGTAACATCACCAAGACTATACTGCATCAGTGGCAGTGCAGCAAGCGTTTGTTCCCTCTTTATCATTAACTGTTGGAAAATAGGAATTGTCCTGGTATCTCGCACAATGTCTAGTAAAGATCCTGCATTTAAGCAGCGCAGTGTAGCTGCTAAGAATATAGGACTTCGAGTGAGACCGTCTGCATTCAAATCCCGGTTCCATCACTTATGGACTGTGCAATGTTACTTAATACCTCTGCGTGTCAATTGCCTCTTCTTAAAGCAGAGAAAACCACAGTACTGTCTCTCAGCTTGTAGAAGACCTCACTTAGCCCAGGCTCAGTTCTACGACAGGCCTTCAATAAACGCCAGCTCTCATATCTCAACGGCCAACCTGGTGCACAGCACATAAGAGCTGGGTGAAAGAAAGACTAAGTAAATGAATGAAGGAGAATGGAATGCCTGTATCCCATTGTTTCCTTCCAAGGCCCTAAGCCATGAACGGAGTTCTGCTCACCATCTCTGGTGCTCACACAGCCTGGTTGTCAGCTCATGGATCCTGCTTGTCTGTTCACACCTCAGAAGCAGTAGAGGCAATGCTGAGCAGGAGGTGTCTTATTCCACAGGGCACTGCTAAAAGCGGGACTGATACAATCTGCACTTTTTTGTTCTTTCACCTATGCGGAGGCTTGTTGGCTTAAACATGGAACAGGGACGCAGAAGGGGAAAACGAGTCTCCAGATTGAACTCTTTACAATGTCATACACCACAGATGTAGGAAATCTGCTGAGCCCAATGAAATGGGGACACCTGAGCTACAGACAGGGCTCTGGGAGACATCAACTTAGTACGTTTTCCATGCTGGCTGGGAGCCAGGTCCATGAGAAATTCTGCTGTCATTTCCTTTCACAGCCACTGGCAAATGAGTGTGAAATCTGGTGAGCTGAAGAGACAGGCATGGTGGTAGAGATTTAACAGCGGAGTTAAGTAGATGAGACAGAAATATGCTTCAGGACTCAAGAGACCTGGAATAAGGAAGACAGAGAACAGAGGCCAGTACACCCAGAAACTGGAATACTTAGGAACTGTACTCTTTTCAATGAGGGAAGTAAGTGAGCAAAGCTGCAGGAGGATCCAGCTGAGATGGAAGCCACGTGGGGGCTGCTGGGTCAATTTCTCTTGGGTCCTTTCTGACTTTACCATCCTGGAAGCCTGCAGCTGGCCCTGAATATAAACACCACTTCTTCAGAGGAGCACATGTAGAATGTAACAGATTAATACTAACACATTCATTTAATTTCCACTTATTGACACATCATTTTTCATTCTGACATTTTTATCCCCAAAAGGGTTGTTTCATCAGACATGGAAGAAGACCGTCAACAGGACAGGATGTCTTTATGCCGCTTCTTGGCTGACACCACAGCTCTGCCACGACCACGAGGAGGCTTTTACCCAGATGGGCTCAGAAACCAGGTGGTCTTGCCACTGAAGTTGGTATTCCTGTCCTCCATGGTATCTGGTCCTAAAGTGGAGCCGGAGGTGGGGGGCAGGGGCGGTCTGTGGTAGGCAAGTAGTCTCTTTGGCAAAACCACCATGTAACACAGACCTAAGGGAAATCATCTGTGCTTACCAGGATCAGGGAACCTGAATTTCCTCACTGCAATTGGAAAGACCTCCAAAGAAGGAAGTGCAGACTTGGAAATAAGACTGACAAAGCCTCCTAAAAGTCTGTAGAGACTTCAAGAGGTAAAATCTCTAGGGGTGCTTTCCATCCAATTTGTTTGCCATGATTATTAATGTCTAAACCATATAATAGGCCCCATCAGGAAACTGGGTGTTGATTTCCCTGGGTTTTGCAGAGGATCCATTGGTGTACAGAGAAGATGAGTGAGTTTGCCTCAGGCCCTGCCGTGAGTCACTGAGAACTCGAGAATTACAACTCTGAGCTCCTGACTTGCAGCTCTGAGCTCACACCTTCGGGATCAATCTTCTTAGATCCACCACACAATGGCTTCAAAAGCTTTGAAGGCAATTAGAGGAGGAACACTGTCTCCTACTCGGACACACCTACCCCATTCTCCTTTTGGACCTTGGCACAGTTGCTGCCAGCGCGAGCAGAGAACAGGAGACATAATTTAGTGCTTGAAGTCTTCCATGTCCAAGCAGACTTCTTAATGGCAGAAACCACGCCTTATAAGGAGAAAAGTTTGGAGATGGGAACTCTCCTTGGCATGGCTCATGAGGAGGAGAGTTTGGGTGTGGGGGAGCGAAGAACCAGGCAGCTCATCTGTTTGTTCTTGAACTTGAAATTGACATGAACTGAGTTTAACTACTATTATGCCGTAGCATTGTTCTCAGAGTGATGACCCACAATTCTTCAGAGAATGTCTTTTTTCCCTTCTTGTAAATAAATACCATATAATAGAAGCACTTGAGATAAAAGAAAAAGAGTGCTCTGATTCCTCAGCCTCTTATGATGCCCTCAGCCAGGTGTGTAATGCCAAAGGCATTCAAGGAGGTTTAACTATGAATAAGGCCAGTTACGTTCTATGGAAGAGGGCAGGAATGATCACAAAGAATATTTCTAGTGCTTGCCTTTCCCATAGGTTAAAATAAGTGAATACGGAAAACTCAGCTATATAGAAAAGTGAGAGGACTATGCTAATGAAGATTCTATAAACACTACCATGTAATCTGTTCTTGGCCAGTGGTAGGGATGGGGGTGGGCGGGGCGGAAGCTGCTCCAGAAGTTTAAAGGCTAAATCTGGCAAACTAAATTATGGATGCCCTTCTCAAGGAAGAACACTTTTGATCTACCACCCCCTCTAATTTAACTTGTCAGCTCTACTTCTAAGTCAACAACATTTGTGGGGCACCTACTCTTCTGGCAAGGATTGTGCTACCTAAGTGTTAGAGGGCAGCGTCCAGGGCTCTTTTCCAACCTTCACCAGGTCTGTCTGAAGACCACAGGTGGAAAACCATTCCTGATCAGAAATCCTTGAAGCTGGCGTCAGCGGCAATGGGCATGCACCATTCTTAGAGATGGTTCTGAACTGGTCTGAAGACAGTAGGCTCCCCATTGCAATATGAATTTGAAGAACTTGCCCCTCCACTTTCAGATAGCCCTCTAATCTCTGAGCATGACTATTTAAGCACCAGCTTAAATAGGGAAGAATGGAAACGTCCTATATACCACAAGTAAGTTTGTTTTCTTCTTTATATAAGAAGTTCTGACTTCACACCTCACTTTGATGTGAATTTACTCTGAGACCCCTAGAAAGCAACACATCCATGTGATCATTTTATGAAACTGCCTAAAATCTTGCTTCTGGAATTTCTAAGTAGAACAACCAAATTTGAAAGTTTTATTTCGAAAGGTTTCTAAAGCACTTACATAAGCAGAGACAGGGAGGGTGGACTTGGTATTCACGAGGAATAATGTGGGAGAAGAAATAGATGACTCAACTCAGGATACACCCCAGGACCACATCACCCTCTGAGCTTTCTGCATCAGATGGATGCCTTTCTGCGCCGAGGTCTCAGCACCCTCCAACCAGGCCTCCATAATAATAGCCGGGCAAAACTTTATCAAAGGAAGCAGCAAAAAGGCCTGACAGATGATGCTGCCAGCATTTCGGCAGCCAGGTTAGCTTTGTTCTGATGCCATTCTGTCAGGTTTAACAAGCAGATATTAAGAAAAGTTTATAGAGAATCGAGATGAAAGGTTGTCGGGAGACATGAGAGCCGCCAGTGGGCACCTCACAGCACAGCTGGGTGTAGACTCTGCCACAACTGGCTGAGAGAAAAAGAGGTTTGATATGGAAGCAGCTGCTTCCAACCCCTGCTAGCAGCGAGGCTTAATCATCTGGCACCCGAGAGTCTGGAGCTCCACCTGGAGAGAAACATAGCCACTGAAAGCATCCTGGGTGTGAGCCTCATCATTAGATTAGAAACAAATGATGTATTTGCAGGAACTGGATCCTTGACTGGTCCTGACCTGATATGACATTTCTCATCCAGAATGTCTTTTCCTAAGCACACAAGGACAACAGAAGCAAGAAATAAGGAATGGGGTTCAAGAGGAAATAGCTATTTAACCTAAGGGCTTGGGGGGTATAGACATGAAAAAGGAGAGGAAAATGGAAACCACAAAAGGCTGGTGGCACCCTGGGAAAAGGGAGGTTTAGAGCAAGGTGTTTCTGCCCTAGCAGGTGGGGCAAGCTGCTTGAGCTCTCTTTTATCAATTTCCAGTCATACTAAATTCTTCCCAAGTCTGCGTTCCTTTCAACAGGACACTTTTTGAAAGCTGGATGAGGTCAAGATGCCTCCGAAGGGCTGTGTGTCATCAATACAGGAAGGTCAAGTTTCAAGCCCCATGCAATCATGCCGCAACTCACCCATTTGTTCCCTCTCTCTGCTAAGTCTTGTTTCTGCCAATCAAAATCAGTCACAACACAGTTATTATATTGGTTGGTAAAATAAACACAATTTTTCAAAATCATAACTCTTCTTCCAAATGTCTAGATGTCGCCTGTCGCTCAGCCATGCATCTTTTCCCAATGAACACTACTCATGCCATCTTTCTGAACAAATAGATTCATAAACAGCAGCCATTCTATCCTAAAATCATTAAAAGACCCGACACCTATCTACCAGAGGTGATGCAACGATGCTTGCACTGAGCGAGCTCCTTCTACCTTGAATTATAATGTATTTTTCTCTTACAGAAGTGAAATTCACATAACACCATATTAACCATTTTACAGTGGAGTTCTTCAGCATTAGCACATTCACAACGTTGTACAACCATTACTTCTGTCCAGTTCCAGAATGTTTTTAAGCACCCCCCAAAGAAGCCCTGTATGCCTTAAACTGTTCTGCTCCATTTCCATTCTCTAGTTCCTGATATGACAGTACTTTAGTATTTTTTCATATATTCTTTTTTTTAATATTTTTATGCTTCAGTTTTGCTTTTGTTTTTGGGTTTTTTTGGTCGAGTGACATGTGGATTCCACTCTCCTGACCAGGGATTGAATCCATATCCCCTGCATTGGAAGGGCAGAGTCTTAACTACTGGACCACCAGAGAAGTCCCTGATATGTTCTTTGTCATGATGGGGAAAGCACTGATGTTCCCATTCGAAGACCACTCAGATGGTAAAGAATCTGCTGTAATGCAGAAGGCCCAGGTTTGATCCCTGGATCAGGAAGTTGCCCTGGAGGAGAACTGACAACCCACTCCCAGTATCCTTGCCTGGAGAACTCTATGGACAGAGGAGCCTGGTGGGCTACAGTCCAAGGGGTCTCAAGGAGTCAGACACGACTGAGCAGCTATCACTTTCACTATCACATGCTGGGTTAGGGGTTTTCTCGAGGTTCAATCACAATGGATCTCAGGTTTTGAAACAATGCTCCCAGAGATGAGGTCTCCGGCATTTCAGAAACACATGACATTGTTCTAAGCTACCTGTCAGAAGCCGAGCTTTTCACAGTCCTTTAAGAAGAGTATCATCATTCCTTTGTGAAGCTAGTGGGTTTTCCTTTGATGCCAGATGATAAATTTAAAGTTCATTTCGTTGAGACTCCTTTGAGATCTCCATTCTACAGGTAAGTAACACAGGTGACTCAGGGTTAAATGCTCTCTGGCCAACAGATTTAAATCTACTGACAGATTTAAAATCACAAACCCTGAGTTTCCAGCCCACGCGTCCTGTGCTGCTCTGGGATTTTATACACATGCACACTGACTTCCATTATAATCTCCCTATTTTTAGTTACACATAACTTTTAAAGAAGTTTCTCTTGGAAAGTGTGAGGGTTTTCAGCAGTTATTTTTGTGATTCCTCAGAAGGAAGACCTAGCTTTTTCCACCTCAGAAATGCCAAAATTTTTTTTCTTTTTACATCTGACTCAAACAGCTGAATTGTAACATGCCCTAATTCCTTCTCATGTGGCTCCTCTTCATTCAAGGAGAGCAGTTTTACTGAATCCAAAAGAAAAAAAAAAAAACTCAATTTAAAAATAATTTTTTCACATGCACAGTGGAAAAAAAAATTGTCTAATAAGGTTCACTTACATTGTTACCTGAGGCCATTGGGAGTTGTGCAAAGCACATTGCATAATTCCTCCAGGCTGTTAGTAGGTGTATTTTTTTCACCATAAGTAGAGAGAAGAGTGTTTTCAAAGAGATCAGGAAGCCAGAAGAAGAAAAAAAATCCCATAAAAATTTTCATACTGATGCAATGGAGAGTTTTTTCTCTGCCCTCTGTATTTGGATTTCTATTTTTAAAACTAATTTTATTTTAAATCACTGCCACAAATATCATAAAATATGACAGTACTGATAAGGCCTAATGCACACTGAAAAATCTTAGATATGTGCATTCTGTGAAGATGTTTACTTCTGAATTTCCCCCCCCCCCCAACTTTCTGTTTCAACTTAGAGGTTACCAGTATTACTCTTGAAAAGGGATGTCACAGAATATTCTATCCAGTGACAGAGGGCCCCTGATGCTGTGATTAACTGGGCGTTCATTCATTCAACAATTATTTTTAGCACTTACTCTATTATTCCTCTTATTTCTCAAAAATATCCTGTGGAAAAGCTAAACAGTCTTTTCCAAACCAGAAAAAAAAAAACCATCAATACTTCAGCAATCACAAAAAGGGAATATTCCATAAGTTTATTGATTAATAATTCAAGACTGTGCTGAGGATCCAATAAATTACAGAGCTAGATGACTGACTGATTTATTTACGCAAACAGCAGTGCACGTGAAGCCCAGTATTCTAAATTCTATGCCTATGTGTACATATAGCTTTTGTATTCCTCTTTCACAGGCATTGCATGCACCCAGAGCCTAATCCTGAACTCTCACACCCATGTCTCAGTGGCCACAGTGGAATCGGGGTTCAGAGAGAAGACAGGCACTGGTCTAGCTATTCAGAACCCATCGTGCGCTTGCACCTGGCAGCAGACCCACTGCACATTCTTATACCAAAAACCAAACTGTTGTTAGCATTAGAGTAATGAGGAAGAACAGAAAAATGGAAGGCAGGGAGGCCTACTGAGCATTAAGTACGAGCTCAGATATTAACAACTATCTCTTCACAAGGTACAATTCAAATTTTGCAATACCTATGTCAATTTATGCAGTTCACATTATCCTAGGGAGCTTACAGCTAAGCATGGGTACCCTGTTTTTCTGGAGAAAGACTTAAATGATCTCCCTTCACTGTAATTCACAGAGCTGGTACAAGGCAGAGCATGAATTTGAATCCAGATCTTCTGAGTGTCAATGTTTAAGTTCTTGGCCTACATGCCAATCCCTCACACTTAAAGTACTGGGTTGGCCAAAAAGTTCGAGTTTTTCCATAACATCTTATGGAAGCACCCAAGTGAACCTTCTGGCCAACCCAATATAACATCGAGGCACTCATTCCATTTATTCCTTAAATGTTTATGGAACAACCATGACTATTCCCATCACTGTGCTGCTGCTGCTGCTGCTAAGTCACTTCAGTCGTGTCCAACTCTGTGCGACCCCATAGACGGCAGCCCACCAGACTCCCCCATCCCTGGGATTCTCCAGGCAAGAACACTGGAGTGGGTTGCCATTTCCTTCTCCAGTGCATGAAAGTGAAAAGTGAAAGTGAAGTTGCTCAGTCGTGTCTGACTCTTAGCGACCCCATGGACTGCAGCCCACCAGGCTCCTCCGTCCATGGGATTTTCCAGGCAAGAGTACTGGAGTGGGGTGCCATTGCCTTCTCCGCATCACTGTGCTAGGCAATGTGATTCTGTGAAAAGCAAATGATTCAAGGCTAATGTGTCAAATACAGAAAACTCCAGAGAGGGACATTGCAATCACCACAGAAGCAACCAAACATGCAGTGGTGGTTCTGTGAAGGGAAAGAGACAACCAGTAGGAAACATCTTGGGAGAAACTGAATTTTACCTGGATCTCTCAAGAGCGAGTAAAGAGAAGAAAGATGCATCAGAGACACAGGGATGGGAAAATAAATGGCAGATTCAGTCAGTGAAAGTTGCTTGGTGCTGGTGAACTCTCTGCCCCTGTGAATGTCTTGCTCACTGCCAGTCAATCTCTAGCAACTCCTTGCTACTGTTTAATCACTCAGTCATGTCTGACTCTTATGTGACTCCATGGACTGTAATCCGTCAGGCTCGCCTATCCATGAGATTTCGCAGGCAAGAACACTAGAATAGAATAGATTGCCATTTCCTTCTCCAGAGGATCTTTCCAACTCAGGGATCCAACCTGCATCTCCTGCATTGTCAGGCGGGTTCTTTACCACTGAGCCGCCGGGAAAGACCCAACTTTTTCCAGCAGAGTCTTATTTCTTCGGAAGCAGAGCAAGTTTGTACTGTTTCTAAATCAGTCTTCTGAAGTTTCTGTATTTTAAATGTTACTGTATTTCTCATAGAACTGACTGCTCATAATTGGAAATTTGGTATTTTCTTGGTGTATTTGTGCTGTGTGTGTGTGAAGTAGGAAATCCAGAATCATTCATGTTATAACTGATAGTAAACATATTAAATGTGCCAAATACATACCGAGACTTGGCAGGGTAAAGACAGAGACAAGATTATGTTTTCTTCATGTGAGGCGGGGTAGGGACAATACTGCCTGGCTCTTCTCTCAACAGTTTTGGCAGCTGACAGACCACCTTAAAGAATTTGTATCGCGGAAGGAGAGTAAGCGCATAACTGAACCATGTCACACGGCTGCTCCCATACTGCGGTGGGACCCACCTGCTGCGGATGCCACGCATCTACCTGGAGATGAGGAGGAGGGCTGATCTGGGGACCTGGATAAGAAGCATGACTTGGAACTAAGGTGTGATTTTCCAAACCTGGCAGTCAGCATGAGGAGAGAAGCAGACACGACACACGGAACCAAGAGGGCATTTCAGAGTCTGGAGTGGGAGTGGTGGCCAGTCCTAAGAGGAGATAGAATCTTCTAGAAATGCAGCTGCCACATTTGGTGTTTAGTGTCATTCATGCAGTCATTCTCCTTCTCATCCTTTCTTTCTTCTTTCTTTCCTTCTTTGCTTCCTTCCTTGCTCTTCTGGATAAACTCTTTGTTCACAAAGATAGACCTACAAGGTCACTGTGCACTGAGTCTTTTTTCCAAACAAAGATGTAATTGTGAATATACAGTCTAGTTTTTAACTCAAGGAAATTTCTGAAAACATCATCTCTTTTACCTTCACCTCAAAAGAGGGAAGGTTTGGCCCAGGATGTACTTTCAGGATGCAGTTTGATAAGATTCCATTCAAATAAACGAAACTCTTTCCAATTAACCTGAAAATCAATGTCTCGTTGCCATCAGCATGAGCCAAGGACAAGCAGTCTGTAACAGCAAACAGGCTGTTCTTCCCACTGAAGCATGGATTGGAGAGCTGCAAAACATAGGGTTTTTTCCTCCAACTTTCCAGATTGCAGCCTAACCAGCCTGGCTGCTGCTCTTCTGCCACACCCACTATGAAGTGGCACACACATAAATACACATGGGCACAGTCCTGGGAAAATAATAACACAAAAGCCATTTAGCAAGAAGGGAGCCCTTGTCCATGACCTGAGTGCCTCAGCTACCCGCATCCAGAGACAGAGCAAGGAAGCGTGAAGGAGGAGCCTCTAACCACCCACCACATTCCCTGTGGTGATAAACCCCGGATGGGGACTATTGACACATGGGAGAGTCCCTGAGCTGACGTGAAACGTGGCTAGAAATAGCTGAAATTATTATTTTGATAAATAGTATTTCTACATGTTAAAGTTGGAACGGAACGAGCTATTTTCGGCTCTCTTTGGAAGTGTACCCCAATTATGGTCACCGTGTTTAATCTGATGGTAAGGGGTGGAGGGGCACCCGAATCTTTGAAAAGTTTTTTTTAAAACAGGAAACATATGATTTTCTTGACTCATCTCTATTTTTAAAACCCAAAGTACACATTACCCATTTGCTGCAAAGATGAATCACTGTGGACATTTCATTTTCAATGAAATTCCATGTATCTCAGGTCTGGGATTGATTCACCAGCAGAGATAGCAGGATGGTCACAAGCGAAATAAATACCCAAACATGAAATGGGAAACAAAACTTACTTGTAAAACTCAGAAGAAAGTTTTCAAGGGTCTTTGGAAAAGAAAGAGAACACAAAAAGAGGAAAGAATAAAGGAAAAGGGAAATTATTTCCTTTTCAGTTTAGACATCGACAAGTACACTAAGAATCTATTAAATATTCAATGTGGCTTTGTTACCAGAGACAGCTGTGAACCAGAGTTCACGTCTTGGCCCAGTAGCTAGCTGTGTGACCTTAAGCAATTTACTTCCTCTCACTGAGTTACATTTCCCTCACTAGTGAAATGGGGCCTGGTTATACTATAGTTTTTATGAAGGTTGTGTGAGACCAGATTAGAATATAAGCTCCATGAGGACAAGACCTCTAGTCCATTGCCGTGTTCTCAGCACCAAATCCATGCTGGACATGTAGTCACAGAGACAGTTAATGCTCACCAGACGTTTATACAATGTGTTGCCAGATCCTGTTCTAAATGTTTCGAACATTTCAATCCGTGTAATCCTCAGAGCCTCATGGGATGGGTGAGATTACTACCCCACTTCACAGACAAAAAAACTGAGACACTCAGAGATGAAGTGTTACCCAAGGTCACACTAAGCAGATGAGCTGGACTTTGAATGTTGCCTCTCAAGGACCATATGGTTAAGTAGGCACACAATAAATATTTCTACAAAGAACTGATGGAATGGCATATGCAACACACTTGGAAAAATCACTGGCTGGCACTCAACGGGTATTGAGATAGCTGACCTTCCTTTTCTCTTTGTCTTCACATTTGAAAGAACAAAGCAATAGAATAATGTACAACTCTGTCTCAGAGACCTGCCATCTTGTTGAGAAAACATGAATGAGAACAACTAGAAAATTATACGGAGAAGGCAATGGCACCCCACTCCAGTACTCTTGCCTGGAAACTCCCATGGATGGAGGAGCCTGGTAGGTTGCAGTCCATGGGGTCGCTAAGAGTCAGACATGACTGAGCAACTTCACTTTGACTTTTCACTTTCATGCACTGGAGAAGGAAATGGCAACCCACTCTAGTATTCTTGCCTGGAGAATCCCAAGGACGAGGGAGCCTGGTGGGCTGCCGTCTATGGGGTCACACAGAGTCCGCCATGACTGAAGCGACTTAGCAGCAGTAGCCGCAGCAGAAAATTATAAGTATATGGCAGATCATTTTAAACTAAAATGTTTTGGCATAGGTTGGTGGTCCCAACTAGAGAACATTTTGCTCCCCCAGAACATCTGGCAATGTCAGGAGGCATTTCTGTTGTCACAGCTGGAGACCTTTAGGAGCTTTAGGAGAGGGAGCAGAGGATGGGGAGGGCGTTGGGGGCAAGGGGTGTGCTACCGGCACCTAGTGGATAGAAGCCAGAGGTGCAGCTCAACAGCCTTGAAGGCACAGAACAGCCCTCACCAAAAAAAAAAAGTATCCAGCCCAAATATCTACTGTACTGAGCTTGAGAAACTGGGATTGAGCTACAAACCCTGATTAGGCTACAGTCACTCTAATGTGAGACAGAAAAACACCTGGAAGCCAGAAGGGTTAGAGCAGATTCTGTTGATGCAGTAAGATTTTGTGAGGCGGTATGGTTTAAAAGGTCAGGAAGGGCGTGCCCAGGGAGGGAACAATGCCTCCATCAACCTTCAGCCATGTTTCTATGCACTAGTGAGTATCAACACATAACACACATGCAGAAAAAGACCAGGATCAACTAGTTAATCCTAGCATGAGTCAGAAAGGTCTGGCCTGTGTTCATACTGAGGAAAACAGTGGTCAAGACCAGCAATTACTAGCATTCCGAGTGAATGGGTGACACCTCTATAAACCCAATTAATAAAATATTTCCTATACACTTTTTATTCATCAGTTTGAAAAGAGGCTTATCTGGGCACAATGTAGATACTGATATGTGTTTCTTCTCCACCCAAAGTCCATAAATTGCTTAGCAACGGCTCCAACTGGATCCAGGCTCGAGAGTCAGACATGTCAGATCATGTGTAATCAACAGGTAGGACTAATCACAACACTTGCATTCCCTAGAAATCTTTCTGCATGTGTGCTTGAGGATTCTCCTTGAAGGAGACTCTTAAAGGAGCCAGACCTGACCATTTTGAGCCAGAAAAAAAAAAAAAAAAACCTTCAGCCACTAAAGAAAAATTGTGCATGTTAATGTCCACAATACCTTGCCATCAAATCCAACCAATATGAACTCCATGAGACCATATGATAATTCGAGGCAAGGAATATAGAGTACAACCCTGAGAATCAAGTGCCTGGATTGGTAATCCAGCTCTGCCTCTTATTGCCACGTAACTTTGAATAAGTTGCTTAACTTCATCTATGAAATTTGATTAATAACATATAATAATACTGTATAGATTGTCACAAAGATAAAATGAATTAATTAATGTAAAGGACTAATTTATAGTGTTGGCAAAGGATAAGTACTTAGTAAAGCCCAGTTAATTATTGTTGTGTAGAAGAGTAAAGTATAATAAAGATTAAATTATCTGATGTACTAAAATATCTGTGAAATATTTCAGCTTAAGCTGTACTGTTTGAGGTTTCCTCTAACAGACAGTGACACGGAAGATGGTATACAGTTCTTTCTTTTCCCACCATTGGTTACTTCTTATCTTTGGTCCTCTAGGGGGGTCTCAGTATCTGCAAAGGACCCCTCTGTAAGCTGGTGTACTATAACCACAGGAGATCTTCCAACAGTTCTCGAGGGCTTCCTTCTGGGCAATGAAACTCCTTGATAAGTAGTTGAATGCCAGAGGCAGTGCTATTAATACCCTATTAATATGATCTTATGATATTCACAGATTATTCACAGAAACTCAGATCATAAATATGATGCATAGAGCAATCTTTCTTCAAAAACTAATCTGCAGATACTCAACGATTTGCTCAGTCACACTAAAACAAGTGATGGAACTGAAGTTCAAATGCCCCTGCTATGAAACTGGAGAGAAAACACTTTTCACTATCCAGTGGACCACAGTCCAGTCCAGCTGACCACAGACCAGGCTTCCATGAAGTGCCTTATTTCTTTGAGACCTGTATTCTCTCAATTAGGAGAATAAAAAATGTGCTAATTATTATTGCATTCCTGAGTACTGGCTGAGACCATAATTGAAGTAATCAAACATACTGAGCAGGATACACTGGTTATGTATGCCTGGAACCCAACTCAACTGGCTCAGGTAAAATGAGGAACATATAGACTGGCATACATAAAATTCCCAAACACTGAGCTTCTTCAGCAGGCACAGCTGGATACAGGTCCTCCAATTACACAATCATTATTCTACCTCTCTCTCCTTGTTCACATCTGCAGTCCTCTATCGGAGAAGGCACTGGCGATCCACTCCAGTACTCTTGCCTGGAAACTCCCATGGAGGAGCCTGGTGGGTTGCAGTCCATGGGGTTGCAAACAGTCGGACATGACTGAGCGACTTCACTTTCACTTTTCACTTTCATGCATTGGAGAAGGAAATGGCAACCCACTCCAGTGTTCTTGCCTGGAGAATCCCAGGGACAGGGGAGCCCGGTGGGCTGCCGTCTATGGGGTTGCACAGTCGGACACGACTGACATGACTTAGCAGCAACAGCAGTCCTCTATATCAGTAGGCCTCACAGTCAAACATTTGCCAAATGGTGCAAAGATGGCCACCCACACCAGGCTTCCAACCAGCCAGCGTAGCACCCTAAGAGAGAAGAAAGAATGGTCCTCACAGTGGTACCATAAAAAGTTCTAAAACTGACACTCATAGGTCAAGATTGAGTCACCCACTTACTGTAAACAATCACTATGGTGAATACAATGCAGTGCTCTGATTGGCCCAGCCAAATCACATGTCCCTTCCTACACAGAGAGGGGTAGTTAGGAGGCCAGAGGCAGGAGGCATGGGACAAAAAATGGTCGGCTGTTTTCTGCATTTGTGCTGTTACCAGAGGAATGCATGCTCTGCAGTCAGCTGGATATCATTTACACCAATGGATGCAAGCAAGCAGAGCATGGTTTAGTCCAAGATAAGTCACGAAGGATGAGGAATAAAAACCCAGGGCCCTTTTTCTTAATTCCATACCATGACTATAAATCAGTCATAATAATGAGTAGGTCACTTTTCTTTACCTGTCTAATGTCTATAAATTCTTCTGCCCTCAGCTATCAGCTCCTCTGAAACATTTTCTCTAACCCCACCTTCCCCACAGACTCTGTAAGGGGCTCTCACAGCAAACTTGCGCTTCCTTATTCCCAACATTGTAACATGAAGGGCTCCCTATTTATTTAGTTCATGCTAATCTCTGAAGTGAGGACTATGTGGATCTTACCATATAGCTCCAGTGCTAGATATAATTTCAATTATATTTCAATCACAGTTTTATCTTTGAAAAAAAAAAAAGGAAATCAGAGGAAATGAACAAAAACATTAATAAAAGGCACTATTCACTGTACCACTTGAGTACAGTTTGAATACTGCTCATTTCATTGGGGATATAATTTTAAAAGCATAAAAATCTAATGAAAATGTAACTTTGTAAACAAATTTTTTTTCCTAATTTACCTATAAGTTTACTCATTACCATCTGTCACTAGCGTGTAGTAAATGACATACTCTGGTCAGAAAACTTCTCAAGTATTTACTTAAGGCCTTCAGGCGAAGGTATTCACGAGCTTTGCTGAACCCTTTATTACAGCTCCTCGTGCACTGCATTGTGACATTTTGCTGCTGCTTTTGCTTGTCTGCTTACGTAACTGGAAACAACATAGTGACATTGTGGGGAGTGAAAAGAACGTTAACTTTTAAGCACAATTAAACTTGATCCCCAAATGATTCACATATTAGCTTGGAAAAAGTGTTCATTCATTCACTTGTCCACTCAAATGTTTAGTAAGCACTAGACATCAAGACGGAGAAGGCGATGGCACCCCACTCCAGTACTCTTGCCTGGAAACTCCCATGGGTGGAGGAGCCTGGTGGGCTGCAGTCCATGGGGTTGCTAAGAGTTGGACACGACTGAGGGACTTCACTTTCACTTTTCACTTTCATGCATTGGAGAAGGAAATGGCAACCCACTCCAGTGTTCTTGCCTAGAGAATTCCAGGGACAGGGCAGCCTGGTGGGCTGCCGTCTATGGGGTCGCACAGAGTCGGACACAACTGAAGCGACTTAGCAGCAGCAGCAGCAGCAGACATCAAGCACTCTATAATCTCTATGGACAGATAGAAAGAATGGAGAAATCACTTTGGAAAGCAAAAGACTCAAGGAGAGACATCATAGTGGAAGTCTGTCATATAAAGGAAGAATTATACTTATTCTGGTTTCAGATGGCAAGCTGAAAAGTTACAGGAAGATTGAGAATACATGATCCTGACCTATGCCTGCAATTTTGTCATTGCAAGGTTGAAAGCCCGCTTGTGAATGAAGTCAGCACAGAGAAAAAGAGAGCAAAGAAATGAAAACCTCCTTCTAATGAAGTCATTTGAGCTCCAGAATCCAATCACATCAAAATCAGATCCACTCATGGATTTTTCACTAATATGAGATTTTTATTTAAATCTTTTGGCTTAAATAATACATTTGGGTTGGTTGGTCTGAGTTTGGTACTTCTAAATAAAAGAATACTTAATGGTACAGGAAACATCTCAGTTCCTAGAACAATTCCTGGGACACCAGAAGCATTTAATCAATACGAATGGCTTAAGTGATTAAATTGTTCCAACATAGCACAAATGTGTGAATGATCAAACAGTCCAGTCAGAGAATGAACACAGCATAATATAGTCTCAGGAAGGTCCCTCCATCACAAGAAATAGTCAACCAAATGCTAGAAAAATCATAAGTCTCAATACTTTAAAAGGGTCTTAAACATCAGTTGGAGGTCTATATTCAATGAATCCTGATGTTCCTTCCAATCCTGGTATTCTATGATTTTCTGTTTTCAGTTCTTATCTGGGTGAAATTTGGATAGATTTTGGATTTCACACTTTCTAAGGCAAATAGCTTGCCCCATGGGAAAGAGTGTCATATCCAGATTTATACCTAATCCATCACACTACCACCTTGATTTAAGAGAACTGAAAGCTTTGGATTTACCATCCACTAAATTCTTGGTAAGTGATACAAGTTATTGACACTCAACAGAGAGTTCTGCCCACTTATTTGCTTTTCTTTGAATACTCTGATATATGTCATGGGTTTGTCTAAAATATTCTTGCCTGTTATTTGTGCTTTGGGGTATTTATGTGCAATAAATAGCCTTAAGTATGAAAAAATAGCTAGTGTGCGAACAAGCACTACTGAGACAGATGGGCCTACAGCAAACACATTTGGCCTGTTGCAACACAGAATTTCATCTTTAAGAAACTGCTATATAACTCATAAGATGTATTCAGCTGCAATACGGTCTAGATGAAACAGAAGGGCTTGGCGGTGGTGTATGATGGGATGAATGATGGTCCATCTACTCAACACCCGGCATTGCTCTCAGAGATGTATCTTCCATTTAAGGAAGGTGATCACAGTTCTATCCCCATGTTTATCACTTACCTTGCCCTAGTTATCTTCTGTGTACAGGTGCACGCCTTTGCTCCCAGGTGTGTACAATATTATCGTCCTGTATGCAAAGTGGGCTTGACATGCCCCTTCAGCTGTACAAGAAAAGGAAAGTAAATATAGTAATGTGTTCCCTGGATGAAATCTTAAAGCTGATGTTGTATACAGCTAGGTCTCCTTCTGGTGTTTTTCAGATTATTATTATGGATTTGGGTGTAAGAGCACACTTTGATATTGATGTGAAGGGATGAAAGATAGAACTCCTTTACAAGATTCACAGTGATCCATGTGGTCTCTGTGGACCTTGTCATTAATTATGTAATAGAAAAAATAAATTATTTAATAGCATTTTTTGCCTTACATGCAACTTGTGTGCATTCCCTCGCTATAGTTTCCCGCAGACAACTGTGTTTTATCATGGAAAACTGCAGTGTTAAGAGTGAATGTGTTTAATTAGACTAAACATTTGATTTTCTATATCAGTTCCAAACAAACTTGAACCCATCCCTTAGGAGAAAATGAACTCCTTATAGGAATCTCTTCTAGTATAGGAAGTGTGGTGCCAGGTCTCTCAACAAATACAGATCTATCAAAACAGTCAATAAATACATATCAACTGTGTGTATGTTCAGCAATTGAGTACACATAGAAGGAATGTTTAACAGGGAAAATGCACATGGGTGAATTTGAAGGAAGATGTGAAAATTAGGTAAATCTGTTTCCTCTATATGGAGTTACTTGTTAACAGTCCCTCTTCTCAGAACACTGCTGCTACAGCTGCTAAGTCGTTTCAGTCGTGTCTGACTCTATGCGACCCCATAGATGGCAGCCCACCAGGCTCCCCCGTCCCTGGGATTCTCCAGGCAAGAACACTGGAGTGGGTTGCCATTTCCTTCTCCAATGCATGAAAGTGAAAAGTGAAAGTGAAGTCGCTCCGTCATGTCCGACTCTACACAACCCCATGGACTGCAGCCTACCAGGTTCCTCCGCTCATGGGATTTTCCAGGCAAGAGTACTGGAGTGGGGTGCCACTGCCTTCTCCGAAGGACAAAGAAATATTTTTGTAAAATTCTAGGAAGAAAATCATCAGTGAAGCACTTTGCTCTGGATTCTCTCTATGTGCCAGGCATGGGCAATATGAAGATGACAGAGACACTGTTCTTGACTAAAACAAGCTCACATATAGAGAAGGAAAACACGTTAAATAATGCTGAGCTGATTTGACAATGCTGGGCACTGTTAGCTGAAGGTAATATACAGGGATCAGAATTTAGATGGCTCTGGATTTTTCAGTAGCAACACAGGAGGGAAGGCTTGGAAATTCCCATGATGATGGTGAATGGCAATATCAGCCTTAGTGGCTGTGTTCAATGAAGAAGGGATCCAGTCCAAACTATATAGCAAGGCAGAGGGCCCTTGCCCAGGGCTTCTCAGAGTGAGGAACAGGGCTTGCAACATTAGCATCACCTGGGAACTAGTTACAGAAAATGGTCTATCCCTACCTCAGAATACTTGAGTCTTTCGGGACTGGGGCCAAGGAATCTGTGTTATAATGAGCCTTCCAAGTAATTCTGATGAATGTGCAAGGTTGAGAACAACTGGTCTAGGTGATTATTCTTCCAAGAGATAAAACTGTAAGAGCATCTGCTGCTTGGGAATAATTTATGAAGATAATTGGACAATTGCTAAAGAGGCTGAGGATAAGTTAGCAGTAAATGTAATACAAAGGAAACTAAGCAAAAGAAAAGAAAAGGAAATGATTAAACCCAGGGAAAACAAAACATTATACGAAAAAGATTAAGTAACCATAGTTTTACTATATAATTCAGATCTGAGTCACACGTGTAGTTATCATAATCATGTAAATACAAAATACTGACATAACCACAATTACAATGTAACTGTGCTAGTAAGTATGGTGGGTGACTACAAGGTTGCTTATATAGTGGGAAGTGGGTATGTGAAAAAGTATGAAATTGCCATCTTCCATAGTAGAAAGTCCATAGATAGTAGCTGATATTGAAAAATCAATTTGGAGAAATACACATACACATATATATACATCTGTAAGTTAAAGGTTAATACTAGAAGCATCAGCAGAAGTTGAAAATAATTGGCTCTCAGACAAGGGAATGGGGAAAGTTGATGTTTTTTCATAGTAAATCTTGCCAACTAAGTTGACCCTTTCTACTCTGTGCATGTTTAACTTGGATAAAAAGTAAAATCCAAAATAAACAAATAATACATTCCCTCTCCTCTTTGAAGACACTTTCCCAGTTCGTTAATAATCATTATTTCTTCTTAACTCTTAGAGCACTCACTGTGTAGTCCAGGGGTCAGTAAATTATAGACCAGACCCCCTGTTTTCATGAATAAAATTTATTAGAACTCAGCCACCTTCTTTCATTGACATATTATCTATAACTGCTTTCATACTACAACAGTACAGTTGAGTAGTTGTAAGATAGACGAAACAGCCTTCGATGCTATAAATATTTATTATCTGACCTTGTATAGGAGAAGTTCACCAGCCCTTAATCTAGTCTACCCACCTAGCAACTAAAACAATTCTCTGAATTTTTGTATTTTGTTTTTTCTGCCAGATCTCACTCAATTCTCACCACAAACATGCTAGTAGGGTGTTACCACAGTGCCAATGAAACAAGCTCAGAAATTCCAGCTGAGCTGTGTCTGAAAGGTTTATCTTCTTTCCACTGGCAGTGTTGCTTGCGTACAATCAGTTTTTCATATTAGTATTGCTTGCCTTTTCTAGATGAGAATTTCATTTAGTGCAAGAACCATGTTTTAATCATCTGTGTATCCCCTACTCCTGGAACACAGGAAGCACTCAGAACAAAGCTCCTGATTAGAGACAATGAAGAAGAAGGCAAGAGGACCACTCCTGAGTCTCAAAGCAAATTCCATGTATTCAAAGTGACTATTGTGATCCTGACTATTATATTTTCTAGAAGACCAACATATGCCCTGAGCTGCTTTTTAGTTGATGCTTCCTGAATAAATAAATAAAGCATTATTGTCTGGAAGAGGTCACAGGGGCAGGTATCAATAATGCCCATTCATCTTCTTGTGGTAAAGCTCAGGTTTCCTGTTTTGTATTTGTCTCATCCTAGACTGGAAGCTCTCGGAGGCAGAGGTTTCGTGTTTATGTGCCCAGGAAATTCTGGGCACCTGTGTTGTTCCATGACTAATTGCTAAAAATAAATGAGTAATAATGCATTGTTGGTGTGAGGTTTGCTTCATGTCCCGAAATGTATTCTGAAAACATTGATTATGAACTTTCTCTAACCAAAAGAGTCTTCCAAAAGCAGAAACCTGGTGAGAATTACTCAAAGGAAAATGACATTATTGTTTTGGTTGGAGAGTTTCTTATGACTGATATATAACCAGCTATGTACACTGTCAACACTGACTTGAGTAAAAGCAATGCTGTTTTTCTTTAAAGTGAATAGAATTATTGAAGGAGAATTCGCGGCTTGGAAGGAACCACAGAGTACATCTATTCTCACCATCGATCCCCATTACAGCATTTCCTAGTTGTTATCCGGCTCGTACTTAAATACTTTGCAGAAAGAGAAATCCCCTGCCTACCAAGGTGGTCAGTTCTCACTTCAGTTTGCTTATTCATGCTTTCAAACACTTTAAACTACCTTTCAAATGTTCAGACATCATTTCAGACTCTGATAGTTATTTGTTTATGTGAGGTTGAAGTGTGAGTTCTTACAACCTACATTAATAAATCTGGTTTTAATTTCTTAGAAGCTCACAAGTCTAATCCATCCTTTATATACAGTCCTTCAAGTATTTGGAGGGAATGTCCTCTTCCTTGGTCATTCTTACCTCTGTACTAAACATCTCCAGTGCCTGAATTCTCTATTCTTATGACATGATTTTATGTCTTCACCTCCATTCCAGTTTGTTTATACTCTTCCAAAAATAGTATCACCAAAATTATTGCTCCAAATGTGATCTGACCAGATGAAAGGAAAGTCTAGTGTGTTACTCTTTCTTTGTTCACTGTATTTGTTAATACAAACTTAGTAGTCATCATGTTTGGGGCACGAAACTGCTACTATTTATTCCTATTGAACTACTTATTAAATCTAAGATCCTTAGCTCTTATTTAAGTGATTGCTTCTAAGTCACATTCCTCTCATTATATATTTATGGAAATAGTTTTAGGGACTTGGTTTCTTTATCTTTATATATATATAAATTAATGTCACTATGTTATTAACTCCAGCTAATTTTAAAAAACTAGTTAGATTCTGGACTACAGAGAAGAAAGACACACAATTTCTGCTCTCCAGGAACAGAGTCTAGTGGTAATGATGGACAATCTAACAAAGAATCATAAATCAGGGTAAGTACAATGACTATAAAGTCAAAGTAACGACGACCTATAGAAGGAACACACAAACTTTTACTATTCTTGTTGAAGTCTTAAGGGAGACAAATAAAAAGGCAACACTATGAAGACCTCTCAGAAGAGGTGATATTTGATGTGTGCCGTGAAGTGTAGTGGAAATTAACCAGGCCAAGAACAGATAAAGGACATTATGGGCTGTGCTGTCCAACATGTCAGCCACTAGCCACATGCAACTACTGAACCCTTGCCATGCAGTGCGCGCATGCTGAGATGCGTTCTAAGTATAAAATATGCATGGAGGTGAGGAGTGAGGGGCTTCCCTGATGGCTCACTGGTAAAGAATCCACCTGCCAGTGCAGGAGACAGGTTTAAACCCTGGTCTGTGAAGATCCCACGTGCCACGGAGCAACTAAGCCCATGCGCCACGGCTCCTGAAGCCCTCACGCCCTGGAGCCTGTGCGCCGCAACAAGAGGAGTCACCGCAACGAGAAGCCCGTGCACCGCAATGGCGAGACGCCTCCGCTCGCTGCGGCTAGAGAAAAGCTCAACAGCGGCAAAGATCCAGCACAGCCAAAAATAAACAAGCATCTGATTTTGAAGACTTGGTAAAAAAGTGGAAATAAAATATCTCATTAACAATTTTTCTATTGACCGTAGGTTAAAATCACCATATTTTTGATATATTTGGGTTAAAGTACATTATTAAAGCTAATTCCAACAGATTCTTTTTACTTTTCTAACTTGGCTACTAGAAATGTTGAATTTACTTCTGCAGCTCATGTTATATTTCTGCTGGATAGTATTGTTCTAAAAAGTAAGAACAGGCAGAGAGATGAGATGCATAATGAACAACAACCAATTTGGATAAATATACATACTATAATTTCAAACACATCATTAAGGAATATTTAAGGCCTTAAAGCCTTAAGGCCTGACACTCATCTCTTTCTTTGGGATTGATGGCAACCTTTCACATTAGTACAAGTCCACCTAGGTATACTGTGATTCAAATGCTATTTCTTCATATTGCTCATGTTTGTTATGCAAAACAGAAAACACTTTTTATAATGTATCAGTCTTTCTGAGAAATTATGTTTCAATGTGTTCCACTGTTCCTAAGAAGATCCCTGAGACCATTGCCCAGGTCCGCAGAGTGCTGATCAGCCTGGTATAACACAGACTGATTTTTCCGTCTTTCCCCATTTGATTTACCCCATTTCCAACTCCATTCCAGAGGATCACTTCCCAAGAGACTCCAATCACACACAAGCCTTTCCTCAGGCTCTGCTTTGCAGAGTACATCATGAGAAACACTGGGCTGAAAGCACAAGCTGGAATCAAGATTGCCGGGAGAAATATCAAGAACCTCAGATATGCAGATGACACCACCCTTATGGCAGAAAGTGAAGAGGAACTCAAAAGCCTCTTGATGAAAGTGAAAGAGGAGAGTGAAAAGGTGGCTTAAAGCTCAACATTCAGAAAACTAAGATCATGGCATCCGGTCCCATCACTTCATGGGAAATAGATCAGGAAACAGTGGAAACAGTGTCAGACTTTATTTTGGGGGGCTCCAAAATCACTGCCAATGGTGATTGCAGCCATGAAATTAAAAGATGCTTACTTCTTGGAAGGAAAGTTATGACCAAGCTAGATAGCATAATGAAAAGCAGAGACATTACTTTGCCAACAAATGTCCATCGTCAAGGCTATGGTTTTCCCAGTGGTCATGTATGGATGTGAGAGTTAGACTGTGAAGAAAGCTGAGTGCCAAAGAATTGATGCTTTTGAACTGTTGTGTTGGAGAAGACTCTTGAGAGTCCCTTGGACTGCAAGGAGATCCAACCAGTCCATTCTGAAGGAGATCAGTCCTAGATGTTCTTGGGAAGGAATGATGCTAAAGCTGAAACTCCAGTACTCTGGCCACCTCATGCGAAGAGTTGACTCACTGGAAAAGACTCTGATACTGGGAGGGATTGGGGGCAGGAGGAGAAGGGGACGACAGAGGATGAGATGGCTGGATGGCATCACCGACTCGATGGATGTGAGTTTGAGTGAACTCCGGGAGTTGGTGATGGACAGGGAGGCCTGGCGTGTTGCAATTCATGGGGTCGCAAACAGTCAGACACGACTGAGTGATTGAACTGAACTGAGGCTAAAATCACTGTTAAAAGGAGTGGCTCTGGAAAATCAGACCCTCCAGATGGGATTCAGAAATGGTTTCACTCTCTGGTTAAATCACAATAGAATACCTTTGATAATAACCCCTTGTATGCTATCACATCAGTAAGATGTTTGTCGGTGGTGAATTTAGTCGAAGTGCAGAAGGTAAGGGGGCTTTCCTGGCAGCTCAGCAGTAAAGAATCAGCCTGCAATGCAGGAGATGTGGGTTCAATCCCTGGGCTGGGAAGATTCTCTGGAGGAGGGCGTGGCAACTCCAGTATCCTTGCCAGGAAAATTCCATGGATAGAGGAGCCTGACGCGCTACAGTCCATGGGGCTGCAAAAAGTCAGACACGACTGAAGTGACTGAGCGCACACGCACGCAGAAGGTAAAACACTGGACTCGCGCAGTAGTACTGGCACTGGAATTGCATGAATCATAATCAGATCGAACCTAAATTTATCTGCCTAGTCCTTGAATACATATTTGGAATGAATATCCTTAGCACCTGAGAAAATTCTCAGGCTGATTTCCTGATCCCTGGCACACAGCTATTTTATATAAAGAGTCAAGGAAAGAGCTATTTATCGGGTGACTCAAAAAGCTTATTAGAGTAAGCACGGTCAGGAAGAACAGAGGTCTGTACAACTTGTGCAAGCTATCATGGAAGCTGTCACGCTACTGGAGATGTCTGACCTAACAAACCGATGGTGCTAGAGGCACGTATAGTAGATTACGATGCTGTCCGCAATCTCTGACAAACCCTGATGCAAGTGTCATGCAGACAGCAAAGGGTTCTGCCACAAAGCCATGCCATTAGCAGTAGAGAGTAAGCTGCCATTTTAAAAGCAAGTCTTCTAGACCTTAGTGAAGACTGAGTGACTGACAATTAGACACTCAAGTTTCAGCTGGAGCTGCTCTCATAATGTAAGCATAATCAGATCCAGGGAGTCTGAAGTGCAGGCAGGCAGAGCAGTTGCCCACTTGTCTGATGGAATAGGTCATGAGAAGATCTAGAGACAACAAGTAAGTTGTATAAACTGGTGTCATCCCACATCATCTCTCTGCATCGCACTGAAGCCTCTCCTTTAATTTAAATCTATAGCCTCATAAAACTAGTTAACCCAGGAGGAACAAAAACATGGTCCTGGTTCACCAAGTATTAAAGCTGAACTGATCTGGTGGGCTTCCCTGGTGGCTCAGACGGTAAAGAATCCACCTGCAATGCAGGAGACCTAGGTTCGACCCCTGGGTTGGGACGATCCCCTGGAGAAGGGAATGGCAACCCATTCCAGTATTCTTGCCTGAAGAATCCCCATGGACAGAGGAACCTGGCGGGCTACAGTCCATGGGGTTGCAAAGAGTCA
Source organism: Budorcas taxicolor (assembly GCF_023091745.1). Lineage (NCBI taxonomy): Eukaryota > Metazoa > Chordata > Mammalia > Artiodactyla > Bovidae > Budorcas > Budorcas taxicolor. The sequence goes on along the minus strand of NC_068923.1, from coordinate 61,388,468 downwards.
GACACAACTGAGCAATTAAGCAAGTGGCCACCATTTACTTAAATCCCAGCCTGCTGCCATTTTGCTCAAAGCTATTCTTCCAAGTAAGTTCTACCAATAAACCAAAAGGCATTATTCTAAGATGATGACAACAGTCAAGAGCAAATACTTACATAGTCTTACAAAAATATCCCTACTCGAATTGTGCATGTTAGTCATTAGCATGAGAAGGACTAGCCAGGGCTGGAAATGACCCAGCTAAACCTAGTCAGGAGCAAAGACCACAACCAATCTGTGAATGAATAACATGCCCGGTCTAGGTTAGCCTGGCTCAGTGGATACCCAGTGACCACCAAGCTGTGAGATGTGGTTATAAATGTAGACATCTTAAGTCAATGAGTTTGGGGGTACTTTGTTACGCTGTCAGAGCTAACCGGTAGAACTGGTAGCCTTTTCTCACACAGTGAGAAATGGCAATGGCACAAGTCCTGAATCGGAGCCTGCTGGACATGTTAAAAAACAAGGGAGTGAACAGAATGGAGTGAATGAGCATAAATTCACAAGAAACAGAGCAGAGAGGCAGTGGGGGAGGAGACAGTGAGAGGCGTGTCGGCATGGTGAAGACTTCGGCATTTGTTCTAAGAGAGATGGGAAGCAGCTGGGAGAATCTGACCTGAGGAAAGATGTGATCTGGACTATTTTTAACCACATTGTTCTGATTTCTAGTCTGAGAATAAGAAGGCAAATGTAGAAGCTGCGGCAGTAGTTTAAAAAAAAAAAAAAAACTACTGCAAATATCTAAGCAAAAGATGATGATGGTTTGGCCTAAAATTTCCAAGTAGTGGGGAAAGTTGTGAAATATGAGAAGACTTTAGATACAGTTTGATGACAGAGAAAAAGGAATTTGCTAATAGATTGAATACAGGGTGTCAAAGGAAGACTGGGGTCCAGGATTACATCAAGAATTTGTCAAGAACAACTAGAAGAGCCAAGATGACATTTGCTGAAATGTATTCCTAGGTCGAAAAGATCCCCTGGAGAAGAGCATGGCAATCCACCCCAGTATTCTTGCCTGGAGAATCCCCTGGACAGAGGAGTCTGGTGGGCTACGGTCCATAGGGTCTCAGAGTCGGACACAACTGAAGAGACTTAGCACACATGCACACACACGTAAGGTTGCAAAAAAAGTAGGTTTGGGGATTAGCCTGTCTTAAGATATTCATAACTTCTATCAGGAATTGTTTTTAAAGACTTGGAATGAGTCCCAGTTGGATAAGCAGTCTAATTGAGATGAATATTTGAGTAACTCTGATTAAATGTTGCTTTTCAGTTCACTGCTTTTCCTCAATCTCATAAGGATACTAAAAGCTATCCTGTACTAGTTCATAAAATTTAGGGAACATGCCTCAAAACATTCAGGGGTATTTCGGACTATATTTCTAATATAACAAGTGTAACCCTGTCATCTATTCTTTATGTTTACAGGGTTCTGTGGAAGGCCTTGTGATTTCATGTTATTAGCACAGAAAAGATGGATAAGTTTGATTTCTATAGGAGGGCTTCACTTCTTCTGTCCTTAGCAGACACAATTTCCAATGGCAACCCAAAAACAGGATTTATGGATTTGGAAGGAAGGCCCTAACAAATCCACTGTTGAGCATTTCAGTTAGAGTTTTGAATGATCAATATTCAGCAAGTTGCCATTAAAACTCAATTAAAAGTCTTTTCTTGTGTAGCAACATTTTGAGCATGGTGAGGAGATGGGGAAGAGCTGAGCTTTTATTACAGGTGAAGAGCAACTATCACTTCTTGCTCCCAATCTCCCCAAACATATCTAACCGACATCCTGATGACTGCATTTTTATAATCCTATTGTTCTCCCTTACAGAGTTGAGTTGGTTTATATTTCTGGTTTCATTGGATGTTTTTATTAAAAACAAAATCAGTCTGAAACAAGAAGTCAGGGAAAAATTAATTTAATCTGAACAGGCTTGATTGAAAGAAGCTGATTTCTTATAGTTCTGGAAAGCACATTTAAAATATACCAGAACTCTTTCAAAGCTGATGTGTATTCTAATGAAGAAAGAAAACTCAAATCCAGACTTTCATTTATATGTATAATCCACTTGAGATAGGAGGAAAAATGTCAAGCAGTCAAATTAAACAAGCCACAAGTAGGAGTTGAAATAAAAGACATTAGGAGAATCTTGATAGGAAATAGTTGTGTGTGTGTGGTTTTTTTTTTAAGTTGATTTATGTACTAGGAGAAATATGGTGAAGGGTGCTGGAGGGGAACATGAGCAAAAGATATACAATGTTACTGATGCAAAGGAAACAAGAGTGTATTCACATACACAGGACAGGTAAGAACATACGCCAGGCAGAAAAGGACACTTATTCTTACTGATAAGAATATGCCATTAGGCACCCAGAATATACTAAATCTGTAAGTAAGAAAATCTAATTAAACTCAAGTTTGACAGTTGATATTTAATTTCAGTTCACTGTTTTAATTTCTTGCTATCAAGTTGAAGGATTTTTCCTGTTTGGGAAACTATTTCAAGAAAAAAGTTCTTGATTGAAACTGAGTAAGTAAGAAGACAGAATTAGGTATTAAAGAAATTAAAGTGAAAATAGACAAACTGAAACAATAAAGCAGGCTACAGCATAAATGGAACATCTTGGTCAGTAGTATTTGTGGTAAAGAAGTTTTTTTAAAAAATTTCCAAACCTTCTCTGAAATTGTCCACTTTTCTTACTATTAACGATTAATGAGCAATGATCAAAGCAGACTTTTAAATAAAAATATTTCTTCAATGTGCACACCTACTTTGTATGTCTGCTTATTGTCAAAATTTGCATGAGAAAGTAAACTTCACATGCTCAGAATAGATAATTCAGGACATATTTTTTTGGCAGAGTTATTTGAATCCATTTGAAAAGAATTCAGATCCATCTTGAAAGGCTGAAGATCTCAGCCAACTCTAATCATATCTCTAGTTAATTTAAAGGAGATGCTCCTAAGTTTATCTCAAATGATCAGAGTCCCAGAAAATGAACACAATAAATACAGAATTTAGATTAACCAATTAAAAAATATAGCTGAAGGAGATGCTTGACAGACATACTACAAACAGAACTTTGAGGGACAGTTAAGGATTTTGCCACCATTTCAAGAAAATACACACCAGGCAAAAAACTGAAAGGAGAGCTCAAGGATGATGACAGGGTCTGGTGATGGGTTGAAAGGCTAAATTAGTCACAGTGCATAACACTGGGTGATATGAACACTGGGCAGTACCTTTTTTTTCTTTTGCATTTTATTATTTTTTAATTGGAGTACAATTGTTTTACAATGTTGTGTTGGTTTCTGCTGCACAATCAGCTACAAGTATACATCTGTTCCCTCCCCCCTTAAGCTTCCCTCCAATTTCCCCCACCCCACCCCTCTAGGTCATCACAGAGCACAGAACTGAATCACCTGGGCTATACAGCAGCTTCCCACTAGCTATCTGCTTTACACATGGTAGTGCATATGTGTTGATGCTACTCTCTCAATTCATCCCATCCTCTGCTTCCCCCACTGTGTCCACAAGTCAGTTCTCCATATTTGCAACTCTATTCCTGCCCTGCAAATAGGTTCATCAGTACCATTTTTTCTAGATTCCATATATGTGTATTAATATACGCTGTTTATTTTTCTCTTTGTGACTTACTTCACTCTGTATAACAGGCTCTAGGTTCATCCACCTCACTACAAATGACCCGATTTTGTTCCTTTTTATGGCTAAGTAATATTTCATTGTGAATATGTATCACATTTTTATTCATCTCACGATGAACATTTAGGCTCCTTCCATGTCCTGGCTATTGTAAATAGGGCAGCACCTAGTTAATTCTTAAGACTAGTATCATCTAATGAATGTGGCTATGGACTTAACATACTCAGCTCCCACAAAGATTCAGTGTGATGGCAAATATTTCCATTTTAACATACTCAGCTCCCATAAAGCTTCAGTGTGATGCAAACAAAGAAACTGCATATGAGAGGGTTGCAAGATGTTTGCACTGGGTCAGCGATCTCCGGAAGAAGCAAACTCTGGTGACACGGAGAATCTCAGCTCTGAGGATCACCATCCTTGATGATGCAGCATTCCCTCATTATTCCCTCTTATGAGAAGCACATCAAGGTATTTGCTTCAAAGTAGAGTTGTTGATATCAGCATTCCACCTGAAGTTGGCAGACACTGATTTTCACTTCTTTCACTGCACTCCTGCCTTCTCAGCTCTGAACATGCTATGCTTTTATAAGGGTTAAGTTTCATGTTTATGTGGATTTCTCAAGTGCCTGGTGATCCTTCTTTGGTAACATTAACTGCAAATTGAAAAGCCATAAAAATGCTTCAGTGGCAATTTAATTCTGCTTCTTCAGACTTACTTTTCATTAATTTATTATTAATAATATTGATTTAATATCTTCAGTTTAACAGTCAACTGAGAAAAATGAAATTTTCTTCTCTAAAAGAACTTAAGCACAGCTACTCTTGGGTCATTGAGCTAACAATAAAGAAGAAAAAGTCTTAGTAAGGAGTAACTTGTTGTTACTAAGTTGCTAAGCCGTGTTCAACTCCTTTGCCACCGCCTGCACTGTAGCCTGCCAGGCTCCTTTGTCCAAGGGATTTCCCAGGCAAGAATACTGTAGTGGGTTGCCATTTCCTTTTCCAGGAGATCGTCTTAGTTCAGAACCCATGTCTCCTGCACTGGCAGGCAGATTCCTACCACTGAGCCACTTGGGAAGCCCAGAGATTAACTCTGGAAACAAACAAACAAAAAAAAACTATCATTTTTGCTGACTTCACTTTTTGAATTTTGAGGTTACACAAATGCATGATAGAGCTATCCTTGGATTTTTTTTTTAAAGGAAACTACAGTAGCTTCCTAAATCCCACTGGAAATAGAGACCATTGATATTAAGAAATATCAAGGGAGCCATTTGCAGCCAACTGCCTGATGTTACTATTATTCATAGAGATAGCACTTCAGTTATTAATATGGCAAGAAACAACCAGTCCTGTGGCACCTACTAAGTGATCGTGAATAAGCTCAGAAATACAGAGACAGAGGAGGGAAGGAATAAACTCCAGGTAGGACAGTACTTAATGACCCACAATTTAGATAGAGCCCGAATGCCACAGCACAGAATTAGCACATGAGTACAGACGAAAGGCTTCCTCCAAGGGAAATGTCCCCATGACTGGAAATGCCCCTCATGCTCGCTGTCCCCAGACAGGAAGCCCAGCTTCGGTTCTTCTCTAGAAAGCACTGGCTGCACAGCCATTTTTCTTGCCCTGTTGATTTGTAGCTTGATAGTCATCATGACCCTAAAGCTAAGCATAAGCTACATGTGTTCTAACAGAGGCCATGCCAAAGTGTATGGAAAGAAACAGCCAAATATTCATGGATAAAAAAAGCAAACATTAAAACCAGAAAATCTTCCAAGGTTCAGAGGGTCACATCTTTGGGGAATACTTCGCTACAAAATGGCCCGTCTTCAGACTGCACTACAGAGAACTGGAGATTCTTTGACAGGCAGTTTTACCATCATCCATGTTCCATTCTCAGTGCCACTGACAAAGTGCCCAGGAAGAAGACATGTATCAGCAGAGCCACTATATGAAACACTCACATTTCCTTCTTCAGTTTTAAGAAACACATGGCTTTTCTGGCTGCTTTTAAAAAAAAAATGTTTTCTCTAAGTAAATCTCTTGCCTATTATATCCCAGGGATGCTTTGCATGTGAAAGCACATCTAATCAACTGCAGATTCTTACCTCTCTGCTAAATGCAGCAAAAAAAGAAAAAAAAAGAAGAAGAAATTGTAACAAAAAGCATTAGCAATAATTTTCAAAATATCGTAAGTTGCCAGCAACTAATGGCTGGTGTATTGATTAATAGTTTGAAATAAACAATGGGCCCTTAATGCTGTAACAAACTGCTGAAGTTTACTGTATCAATAACTCTGTGAAACTACTGAGTTTCAAGGATCTATTGCTGAAATACAGCATATTCTTGAGCTCCCACCAGCCATGGTGTTTATATACGTACAGATATGTTTCCCTACCTAAATAAATTGCTCGGGTAGAAAATTGATCATTTCTATGATTAGAAAAATTGGTCAGAAAATTTGGAATATTTGAAGAGGTTTATCACCAGATAATGTGATCTTGCAAATTTGACAAGTTTTTTTGGTTAATCTTTTCACCTCCCTTTCAGGAATAAATGACAGCAGAAAGAGATACAAAAGAGTCTGATGCTGTGCTGGAAAAGACGGTACTAATCAAAGGGTACTGACTTGAACCAGACCTTAGAAGGACAAAGTATTAAGGACTAATGCATTAATCTGTTAAGCCCCCATGTCAGCAGAAGGGGTGGGGGCAGTGAGGGGAGGAAAATTGCCCTTTAGTAGAGTGCCCTTAATAGGATATACCAGAAACTGAACTTGGAATGAAGAATCACTTTGAAGCTATGCATACAGTGGAAAGCAAAGTGAAGTGTAATCAGAGCCTCAAGTAGCCTCCATCATAGTGTGGAATCCAAGCTGCCTGCATATTCAAGGAAGAGGTATGCAGTGATTGATTGACAATTTTTATTATACATACTGAGAACCCCAGGAAGCACTGGAAAGTACAAAGTCTCATTTTTAGTTGCTGCTGCTGCTGCTGCTGCTGCTGCTGCTAAGTCGCTTCAGTCATGTCTGACACTGTGCGACCCCATAGACGGCAGCCCACCAGGCTCCCCCATCCTTGGGATTCTCCAGGCAAGAACACTGGAGTGGGTTGCCATTTCCTTCTCCAATGCATGAAAGTAAAAAGTGAAAGTGAAGTCGCTCAGTCGTGTCCGACTCTTTGCAACTCCATGGACTGCAGCCCACCAGGCTCCTTGTCCATGGGATTTTCCAGGCAAGAGTACTGGAGTGGGGTGCCATCACCTTCTCCTCATTTTAGTTAGTTACTCCTAATTATTAAAGCGAACTTTCTTTGCCACGGAGGCTTCTGTATTTCTTCTCCCTCGATGACTCAAGCAAGGAGAGGCCTTGCCTAGTCTGAGCTTCACCTCTGTTCAATAACTGCCACTTGGGACTTCCCTGGTGGTGCAGTGGATAGGAATCCACCTGCCAATGCAGGAGACACAGGTTCGATCCCTGGTCTGGGAAGATTCCACATGCCTTGGAGCAACTAAGCCCGTGCCCCACAACTTCTGAGCCCAAGCTCTAGGGCCCAAGAGCCATAACTGCTGAGCCCACATGCCAGAACTACTGAGGCCTGTGTGCCTAGAGCCTGGACTCCAGGACAAGACAAGCCACCAGTGAGAAGCCCTCATATAGCAAAGAAGAGTAGCCCCCACTTGCCACAACTAGAGAAAGCCTGCACAAAGCAACCAAGACCCAGTGCAACCAAAAATAAATGAACAAATCACTGTCACGCACTGAGTTTCAACCATGTGTCTGGCACTTAGTCCCTGTCTCTACTCTTTGCTCCAAATCTGAAAGGCAAGTATTCTCATCTCCCTTCACCCCTATTTTCACAAATGTAATATAAGTGACTTGAATCTGTCACATAGCTAGTAGAGTATAGAGATGCTGGGTTTAAATCTAGGTCCAAACTCTATGAACTTTTCATGATGGCTCACTAGCACTCAGTATTTCCCTGAAGAAGGATGTACTGGTGGCCCCAACCATGTGGCTGTGGGCTAGCAATATGTTACACTAGCCACTGCCCTGCCCCTGGCTGGCTGGCAGTTTAGGGCGAATGGATTTCTACCTCTTTTGTAGGCAGCAGTTCCACTCATTATAGAAAACTTGGGCTTCTGCCTTGATCATTGCTTTTATAACCTAGCGTATTTCTGACATGCCTGCTCTGTACTGCTGCCTTCCATTTTTACCCCTTCCAGACACACAACTATCATGAAGGGAAACAGTGATTATAGTTTATTCATTCTGCACCAGGGACTCTGCCAAGTCTTTTAAAGACATTGTCCTGTTTACTTTTCACAACCACCTTATAAGGTATATATACACGTGTGTATTATAACCATTTCAGGAAGCAGCAAACAGAGGTCCTAACAGATCCAGTAATTTGCTCAAGGCCACACAGTTGGTAAAGTGATAGAGTGAGGGTATAAACTTGAGCTCTCGACTCCAGTTCCAAGTTTCCAGCTACCAAGCTGTACTGCCTTTCTCTCACGCTTCCTCTGAGGCAACTCTAAATTCTAACAGCTCTGCCTAACCACCTGAGGGTTGCAGACTGTCATGATTCAGTCACTTTCTGAGATTTGGGGTCACCTCCTAGGACTTGAGCTCTGTGGACAAGTGCCTACAGGATTTTAACCCACTGATGTCCTCCAACTTGTGGTGCCGCATGCTCTGTGTGGCAGATGAAAGCTCCCTTCAATACCTGCAGGCGAGGCTGAGCCCTGGGGATCAGTCTCACCAAACAAGAAACATGCTCTCTTCTACTCCATCCAGTTTTGTCTGCATGTATTCATACCCAGACCATTCCTACTGCAGAGAGGACCCCTGCATCCTCACCCCACCATTGCAAAAGGGATGGAGTGGAAGAGTTCTAAGAACAGCAAGCTGATGCTGCTTTCCCCACAGTTCAGACAATCTGCTTATCTCCCTGCTCAGTCCAGGCACCCCTCCTGCTCAACACACTGCACAGAACCCTCCCTCCTGCGCATGTATTTCTTTCAACAGCAAGTTTCCTTAGGGCCAGACCAGAGAGCTCCCTACTCACATCCCACACCTCTAGCTCTCCAGCTCAGACTTGCTCAACAAGGTCCTGTGATAGCAACACAAAGTAAGGAAAAAGAGCACAAAACAGGGGCCAAATGGCAGGCACAAAGGCTGGTGTGTCTTCTACCCGCATCTAGAACCCGCATCTTCTGTCAGCCACATAAATTACCCACATGGCCTCCCAAAACCCATCGTAAACTTAACTTCAAATAATCAGAAAGCAAGAGAGAGAGAAAAGAAATGGGGGAGGAATGAGATTTTGATTTCTCTGATCAAAAAGGCCTTTCATAGAATCTGTCTTTAGAAACTCACAAGGTCTTTCGCCATGACTAAAATACGCCTCTGCCCAGGGAACTGACAGGACTTGCAGTCGTTTTTTCCATCATCTTCTTGCTTCTGCATAGTCTTTTTCCACTTCTCATTTAAGCTCTTTCCATTTATCATCTAAATTAGTCCCACAGGCAGCTTTCTTTACACAGTAGGTATGGATCCTTGAAAAGATGAATAGACATCAGAGCTCTATCAGGTGAATCATATTTTAAGGAGTCCTCATGTTCAACTCTGTCTCTCTTCAACCCGCATCGTTTCTCATCGTTTAAGTTAAAAGTTATCTGCTCCATAATGTCTGTATTTAATCATTAATGGTCTGTAAACAAACATTTGAAAGCATTAGAGGAGTTCTCTATTTAAAGTAACCGAAAAATCCCCTGGAGGAGGGCACGGCAACCCATCCAGTATTCTTGCCTGGAGAATCCCATGGACAGAGGAGCCCTGACAGTTACAGTCCATAGGGTCATAAAGAATCACAGACGACTGAACGTGCAAGCAAGATGTAGGTTCAAGAACTGACCTTCCCCTCCCCAGATCCTAAGGACAGAACTCAGAGGGACCTGGTGGTTGGTGAGAAGGAGGAGTTGTGGGAAAGTCTTTGATTCCAGGCAAAAGACTGGTTACTGGTGGTATGCTGGAAAAGACGCTGGTAACTGTGAATCTGGTGAGCCAAGAATTATCCAGAAAAATCTTGATGGATGTAGCCATTTGGGCACTTCCATCATGAGATTCTGATTTAGGAGGCCTGGGGCCGAGCCCAGAAGTCTGTCTATAGGAAGTATTCCAAGTTACTCTGATTAACAGCCAGAGGACCATACTTTGAGAATCACTAGAGCAGAATGGTCTAGAACAGTGCTTCTCAACTTTATTATACCACAGAATTTCTCCAGAGAGCTTACCAGAAATACAAATTCCAAGAGGATGCAGTTTCATAGATTGGCAGATGTCAGAACTTGCATTTCTAATAAAATCCACAGACCCCAGTGTTTAGAATAGCATTGATACAGCACAATGGTTCTCAGACTTGACTACCCAGTGGAGTCACCTAGAAAGTAAAAAAAAAAAAAAAAAGATTGATGCCTGGTTACCACCCTCAAAGAGTCTGATTAAACTGGTCTGTAGCCTGGGTATAAGGATTTTTAAAAATTTCCCAAGTGACTTTAATATGAAGCACATGAATGTCTTTCACTTAGCAAGTACTATTCAGCACCTGCTGATTCGTCATACAGAGTATCTGCTGTAACAAATGATCCAAAATCTCAGTGGTCTAACACAATAAAAATGTATTTTTTATCATATAAAGTCCCATGGGGATGTCCTTGTTGGGAATGCTCTCCAGGAAACTCTGCTCCAAACAGTGACTCAGAGACCCAGGTGTCTTCCATACTGTGACTCTGCCCTCTGGTGTTTCCAGGGTCACTCTGGAATCACCATGCTGGCGCACAGGAGGAAGAGGGAATGGGGCAGGAACCTCAGATTCTTAACTGCCTCAGTTATTCCACCGACTGGGGAAGGTGAAATAGCACATGGGCATTCGTGAGCACCAAATCTCTGGCTGTCTGGTTGTGTGTGAGGCACAATGATAAAAGGGGTGGCAGGGGCGCTTCCCCGGGTCTAGTCCTTAAGACTCTACCTTGCAATGCAGGGAACACTGGTTTACTCACTTGTCAGGGAAGATCCCACGTGCCACAAGGCAACTAAGCCTGAGCACCACAGCTACTGAAGCCTTTGAGGTCTAGAGCCTGTGCTCCGCAATAGGAGAAGCCACCACAGTGAGAAGCCCGTGCACCACAGCTGGAGCGTAGCGCTCACTCACTACAACTAGAGAAATTCCATGGGCAGCAACGGAGATCTGTCACAGCCAAAACTAAAATCATACATTCTTTTTATTTAAATTTACTTTTAATTTTAAGATAATTTTTTATGCAGAGAATATAAGCCACGGTGCTGAATTTTGGGGTTGTTTATTACAATAGTGTGGAGAAGGAAATGTTAACCCACTCCAGTCTTCTTGCGTGGGAAATTCCACTGACAGCGGAGTCTGGCGGGCTAGTCCCTGGGGTCGCAAAGAGTCAGACACGACTGAGTGACTGAGCATTACAATAGTGAGCCTCTTCGACCAATGCAGCAAGGACTGAATGCATCTCATAGAAGCTTTGCTTCTGGAAACACAGAGGTTATCACTTTCACCTCCACTTGACCTAAAAAGAACCAGCCTGGGACAAATCCATTTACAGAGAGGAACTCAAGGCAGTAGGATGTGGCAGCTGATATGTGCTGCTATTAAATCTACTTTTCCTTTTTGGCATTTGATTATACAGTCTGGAGCTACAGCCTTGATTTCCATTATCAGTAAAACAGAAATAATAGTTTTTATCCTTCAGTGTTATTTTGGGAATTAGAGGAGACATGCTAAGTATATTACTCAGTAGGCCCTTGATAAGTGTATATTATTCTTATAAATTATATTCTTACACATTCTTATGTTATTACTGATGAATTCTTACAACGGCCTTGTGTGTTTCCTCTAATAAGACTTCAAGTCCTTGAGACTAAGGACCATGCATGCAAAGTCACTTCAGTCATGTCCAACTCTTTGCAATGCTATGGACTGTAGCCCACCAGGCTCTTCTGTCCATGGGATTCTCTACACAAGAACACTGAAGTGGACTGCCCATGCCCTTCTCCAGGGGATCTTGACCCAGGGATTAAACGTCCATCTTTTACGTCTCCTGCATTGGCAGGCAGGTTCCTCACCACTAGTGCCACCTGAATTCTTATAACTGCCTTGTGAGTTTCCTCTAATAAGACTTCAAGTCCTTAAGAGTATGCAACATAGCTGACAATTTTTCCATATGGCGCTGTGTACCCAGCAAGTGAAAGACACAGAAATATTCCCTGATAAGTATTTGTTGAAGTTAGGTTCACCAGGGGTGAGTCTGGGAGCCTGGGGCTGGCAGCTGTCTCAAAAGTTTCCTATGAGAATTATTGTTCCTAACATTGGCACTCCTATGAGGAAAAACTCTATAAACATCCCCAAGGAACTAATATGATAGAGTGGAACTATTGCAAAATGAGAGCAGTTAAATTTCATGAAAAAGTCTGCACTTAATCATCTTCAAAATAGTTTAGGATTCAGACTTCCATATTGGTTCTCTTCAATCCTTCCCTCTCAACATTGAAAAATTCTTCACCAAAAATGTACTCCCCCAGTTGCAGATTTGATCAACAGCCCATTTTATAGCTGAGGGTCTACTGCTCTAAGGAACAGCACGCGTCCATGTTTAGGAACCTAAAAGTGGCAGATTCAATTCAAATCCAGTTTTTCTTCATCTAAATCATATGGATCAGACTGGAGATAATTAAGAATAAGCCATAACCAGCGCACGTGTGCCAGGATACAAAAGCAACACATGCCTGAAATGTCAATACAAAAACTAAGACGTTTTCATATATAAGGAAACAAATACATTGTGATGTAGAATGCATATTTTCCGTAACATGTGACTATGAACTACAAAGAATTTTTAAATTTAGGTGTGGGCTGTTTTGGAAGATGTCACTAGGCCCCTGGGTAGGGAAGGGTGAGAGGTGCAGAGGTAGGGGCGGCCACTCATGTTGGTTTCTCAGGAAACATGTAAGAAACACTGCCTTTTTCTGTGTTGTTAAAGGGCCATTCAAATACCAAATAGAGTCCATTACTGGAAATCTGTTCAGATGCAATAATGATTTAGGCAGGTCAGACTTACCAGAAATGAAGAAAAGTGCTGAAAATAAATAGGAGACAATAAATCTCTTAATGGTGCAAAGGGGAAAAATAAAGCAAATTATGTTTTATCTGGCAAAGATATCACGGTCAGGTTTGGGTTTTGGGGTTTTTTTTTTTTCCTTTTTTTTCTTTTTTTTTTTTGGGTAATTCTTATTTTTGCTTTTTGTAGAAAACAGTCAGTGCAAAATTGAAGAAAATTTAGATTTACAGTCTGTAACATGGTGTCCCACTTGAGCTTAACCCAGGATGTAGAGACTAGCCACTTGCAGAAAACAGTGGACCAGTGGCCATTCTGGGAATTTATTTACGAGTTCACAGATAAAACTATTGTGGACTATTGATGATATAAAAACATTTGTATCACCCCTCCTCTGTGAGAGCCCTGGGGGAAATATCCACAGAAGAGGCAATAAACAAGAACAACTGAGCTTTTTTAAAAAAAAAAAATCTAATTCTACGTTCAGTCCAACATCCAGTGCAGAGTTCTAGTAAGGCTAAGTTTGCCCTAGTAGCCAGCGTGGATCTCTACCTCCCTCTGAGCGTAATCCAAATCTTACAACCTGACCACTCTTGAGCTGGTTCCATGATACTGGAGATGGACAAAAAACAATGCATATGCTAAAGAGGACATATACAAGGAAGGAAAATAAGGACTAAAGGTTACCATATATGATGATATCTTCTAATAAAGAATGACCCTATACCCACTCTTAGGTGACCCTACCCTCATTCTGAAACGGGATGAATCCAATGACAATCCTTCCTCCTAGATGGTGGGAGGATATAGAAAACAGGCAAGATAAAGGGATGGGGAAAGAGAGCCTCACATAGAGAGGAATTTCTTTGGGGTTCTAAGAAAAGAGATGGGAACAATGAGGACAATGAGCAGAGTCTGTGTGGGGTACTTGTGTCCCCATTCCCACTTTTGCCTCTGTCCTCTTTTTGAACTCAGACAGAGAAGCTGGGCAAGAAATTAAAGAGTGGTGTTCACTGAACAGTATGTGAGATTCAGCACCATCAGGACTGCTTTGGAGTCTGGGACCAGCAGATAACACAGAATGAGAGAGGGGCAGAGAGAACATTCTTTCCCTGACCTCCACTCTCAAACTATCAAAGATCACAGAGCTCAGTTTTGAGATACTCAGGTTCTAGAATGGTAATCTCTAGCAGTGGGCTGTGCCTGGAGGAGCAGCATATTCCTTTCCAGAGAAGATGCCAACACAATGGTGAGGCCCTTTGGCAAGGAGGCTGCAATGGAGAACTAGTGGACTGGTTCCCAAACACAAATGAAAGGTCTTTGGAAATTAGGAAAAACCATGGAGGGAGCTTTTGAGAATGGGTAATAACAATGAACATGTGTGTCTTATTTTGTAGTTTACGAATTATTCTCCCATATCTCATTTGTTTCTCACAATGAGCCTGACAGGTATGGGGAGCATCATTAGAATCCTCATTTTGCAGATGAGAAGAGTGAGCCTCAGAGTTATAGAAACCTGCCCAAGGTCATTCACCTGGTAAGTATCAAGGTCAGGAACTCAAAAACAGGACGGCTGGCTCTAAAGTCTGTGCTTTTTTCCACTGGAACATATTGCCAGTTTGGAGTCATGACAGTTCAGTTAACCAGTCCTTCAGGAAAAAAAAAAAAACTTTTTACAAAGATGACATCAGGGAGCTGAGAGTAATTCAGTACTAGGTCTACCGGGAAAAGGAGCTGCAAAAATCACAGGGTTGACCAGGACTTGAGTCCAGATGAGGAAAAAGATGCCATCTCAAGATTCCCATGAACTGCTTCCTGAGAGTCCAGGAAGCACTGCCAAAGTAGCTGACCAGGGGGTGGGTGGATGGTAAGAGGCTGAACCACCCTCCGGGCAGAGCATAAGGAAGGAGTGTGTTGCCGAGACAAACAGAGAATCTCCCTAATTCAGAATGCAGGCTATCTTTGTGCTCTTAGGCTGTTTTTTCTTTGAGTGATGAAATCCCTGGGTAGGATGAGTATATACAGGGAGAGTACATTCTCTTCCTAAATACAGGCAATAACGAATCATTTTGGCCAAGTGCCTCACCTTGACCATCGGGCCCAATTACATATTTGGCTTAGAATCTCAGGTGCTAAAAAATAGGCAAGGGGTGATTTTCAAATATTCCTAGGGTGAATATAAAGTTAGTAATTGAAAGAATGATCATTTAGAGCATGGGATGGCTAAGTTTTCTTGAAAGGGCCAGACAGTAAACACTTTCGGCTTGGAGGGCCACGTGGTCCTTAGCATAAGTACACAAACCTGATCTTGGTGGCACAAACGCACCCATGGCATAGACAATATGCAGATAAATGAGCGTGGCTGTGTTCCCATAAAACTTCACTTACAAAAACAGGCAGTGGGGTGGATTTGACCCAAGAGCCCTGGTTTCCAATCATGAAGTGAGAGAAAAAGTGCAGCTGCCTAAGGGCTTTGATATTCACATTTCATCTCTGAATCAAGTTGGACCACGGGAGGGCATAGAATACATCATATTAGCTATTTGCTATCAACCTTTATAACATTATAACATAGGACTTTCCTAGTGGCTCAGATGGTAAAGCATCTGCCTATAGTGTGGGAGACCCGGGTTCAATCCCTGGGTCGAGAAGATCTCCTGGAGAAGGAAATGGCACTCCACTCCAGTACTCTTGCCTGGAAAACCCCATGGACGGAGGAGCCTGGTAGGCTACAGTCCATGGAGTCCGAAAGAGTAGGACACGACTGAGCAACTTCACTTTCACTTTATAACATTACAATGATATTCACTGTCACCATTAAGAAATGAAATTCTACACCAATTAACCAATTTTTTTCTATATTCCCTATGAAATAGATGCTGCAAGTAAGACTTTCTGACAATGCAAACCAAAACAACAATGAGGTTTCACTCACACCAGTCACAATGGCCACCATCAGAAAAAAAAAAGAAAAAAAAACTATAAGCAATAAATGCTGGAGAGGTGTGGAGAAAAGGGAAACTTTCTACACTGTTGGTGGAAATGTAAATTGATACAACCACTGTGGAGAACAGTATGGAGGCTCCTTAAAAAACTAAAAATAGAGCTAATATGACCCTGCAGTCCCACTTCTGGGCATCTATCTGGAGACAGCCATAATTCGAGAAGATACATGCACCCAAATATTCACTGCAGCACTGTTTACAATACCCAGGGCATGGGAACAATCTAAACATCCACCAACAGAGGAAAAAATGAAGACATGGTACAAACATATAATGAAATATTACTCAGCCATAAAAAAGAATGAAATAATTTCATTTGCCTCAACATGGATAGACCTAGAGAGTGTCAAACTGAGTGAAGTAAGTCAGAGAAAGACAAATATCATATGATATTGCTTAAATGTGAAACCAAAAAAAAAAAAAAAAGGTACAAATGAGCTTATTTACAAAGTAGAACTAAAGTCACAGATGTAGAAAACAAACTTATGGTTATCAGCGGAGAAAGGGGAGAGGAGGAATTCACTGGAAGATTGGGACTGACATATACACGCTTCTACAGATACAGTAAATAACTAATAAGGACCTACTATATAGCACAGGGAACTCTACTCAGTACTCTGTAATGACCTTTATGGAAAAAGAATTTTAAAAACAGTGGATATATGCACATGTATAACTGATTCACTTTGTTATACAGCAAAAACTAGTACAACAATGTAAATCGGTATACTCCAATGAAATTTTTTAAATAAATTAAATAAATAATTTCTGACAGTGTTTGGTATTAGAATACATTTTTTCCACCAAAAATTTGTGTGTTTTCTTCTAACAAAAGAGTCAAATATTTATCACACATTCCTTCTTAGCCTCACTGGAAAGCTCTGAATAAGGGTTTATGGTTAGTCCATAATTTTATGACTTTTATAGTTGGCATACTTTTCTCCTGTTTCAAGCACACACATACATTCTATGATGTTACAGTCTTTTTTGTTTGTTTTTTAGATCTACCTCAAATTTTTGCAGAAAAAGAAGTGAAGTCCAAATAAGCACACATTACTACAGAGAAATAGTCAACACTCAATACAGAAATCGAGCCAACTGAAAACAGTAAACCAAAGTTTTCACCCAAATAACAGATTTGTCCAAAGGACCAAGAAAAATTAGATTATTTT
Organism: Budorcas taxicolor; assembly: GCF_023091745.1. Classification (NCBI taxonomy): domain Eukaryota; kingdom Metazoa; phylum Chordata; class Mammalia; order Artiodactyla; family Bovidae; genus Budorcas; species Budorcas taxicolor. The sequence continues at coordinate 61,371,443 of NC_068923.1, read as the reverse complement.
GATGGAGTGTGAGAAGAATTTCTGTATTAGATATCATCATTTTCTAGTCATTTCTAATTTCAGAAACCAACATAACATTGTAAAGCAACCATCCACCAATTAAAACTACAAAGCAACAAAATAATGGAACAAATAGAAAAGCAAACCAGTCACCCTAACTGGGAGGGGAAAAGGCAAAGACTACTGAATTCACAGAAAAGAAAAAACAATGGACATTAAATATATTATGCTCAATCACACTATTAATCAAAAAAATGTAAAATAAAACAGCAAGAGATCTCATTTGGATTAATAGCAAATTTAAAGACAATCCAATTTTCAGCAAGATAGCAAGAAATAAAGATGTATACATTGACAGTACAGGTGCACAATTGGAGGTAAATTGCTTTGCAATGTTGTATTGGTTTCTGAACGTGGAAATCCCTAGCAAAGTGGAAGACAGGTTATCGATAGGTTATCTTCAATGGCCAAAAATTTCCCCTGTAGATGTTGTTGCTGTTGTTCAGTCGCTCAGTCGTGTTCAACTCTTTGTGACCCCATGAAGGGCAGCACGCCAGGCTTCCCTGTCCTTCATTGTCTCCAGGAGTTTGCTCAAACTCATATCCATTGTTCAGTGACACTATCTAACCATCTTATCCTTTGCCACCCACTTCTCTTCTTGCCCTCAATCCTTCCCAGCCTTGGGGGCTTTCACAATGAGTCAGCTCTTGGCATCAGGTGGCCAAACCGTTGGAGCTTCAGCCTTAGCATCAGTCCTTCCAATGAATATTCAGGGTTGATTCCTTTAGAATGGACTGGTTGGATCTCCTTGCAGTCCAAGGGACTCTCAAGAGTCTTCTCCAACACCACAGTTCAAAAGCATCAATTCTTCAGCGCTCAGCCTTCTTTATGGTGCAACTCTCACAACCATACATGACTACTGGAAAAACTATAGCTTTGACTAGACAGACCTTTGTCGGCAAAGTAACATCTCTGCTTTTTAATCGCTGTCTAGGTACATCGTAGCTTTTCTTCCAAGGAGCAAGTGTCTTTTAATTTCTTGGCTGCAGTCACCATCTGCACTGATTTTGGAGCCCAAGAAAATAAAGTCTCTCACTATTTCCACTGTTTCCCCATCTATTTGCCACGAAGTGATGGGAACAGTTGCCATGATCTTTGTTTTTAGTTCCTCTTCAATTTCTGCCATAAAGGTGGTGTCATCTGCATATCTGAGGTTATTGATATTTCCCCCAGCAATCTTGATTCCAGCTTGTGCTTCATCCAGCCTAGCGTTTCTCATGATGTACTCTGCATATAAGTTAAATAAGCAGGGTGACAATATAGAGCCTTGAAGTACTCCCTTCCCAATTTGGAACCAGTCTGTTGTTCCATGTCCAGTTCTGTTTCTTCTTGACCTGCATACAGGTTTCTCAGGAGGCAGGTAAGGTGGTTTGGTACTGCCATTTGTAAGATATCCTCAGTGAAATGAATGGCTTCCCTATTGGAAAGCTCAATTCAAAATTCCAAGTCAATAAGCCCCCTCCATGAAGAATTTCCAATTTACTTTCTGTTAAATCTGAGGTATCACTTGCATATAATAAAATTCACCAATTTTATGTGTGAAATTTGATGAGCTTTGACCGACGTACATGATCATATAACTGTTACTACAATAAAAGTACAATACATTTCCACCATCTGAAAATTTATCTCATATTGCCTTGCAATCAAATTTTTTGTTCTGTCTCTGGATCCTAGTAACTACTGATCTGCTTTTGTCACTAGGTTTTGTCTTTTCAAAAAATTTGCGTAAATATAAGAAATATATGTTTTTGTGTTCCTCTTTTTTCATTTAGGATAATGCTTTTGTGATTCACTGATGTGTTCTTTGTAACAGTAGTTTAATCTTTTTTATTTCTGAGAAGTATACCACTGTATGGATACACAACTTCAGCATAATTTAAAATGCCTTAGTCTTAAATATGAATGGTTCAGCTAACACTTAAGAAAAGCTTTCCACATTAAAAAAAAGGAGGGGGTACTACAGTGAATGGAAAGTGGGGGTAGAGAGGAAGACATGAAAAGAACAGAAAAGACTCAAATGATCTTTTAGTTAGAAGTATCAGAGGGACTTTCCTGGTGGTCCAGTCGCTAAGATTCCACACTCCCAATACAGGGGGCCCCAGGTCCGATCCCTGGTCAATGAACTGGATCCCATATGCCACAAGTAAAGATCCTGCATACTGCACTGATGATGGAAGATCTCACATGCTGCAACTAAGATCCAGCACAGCCAAATAAATAAGATAAATAAAAATAAATACTAAAAAAAACTCTAAAAAGTATCAGAGATTCATGAGAATTTTTTCCTTTCAATACTAGCAGAGTGCTATGAGAGAGGAATAATTAGAAAGCAAGAAACAGCTCCTAAAATTAAAAATATCACATTTTTTAAAAACTGAAAGCTAAGAAGTCAGATAAAGTGAGAAAAATTCCAATAAATTAAAAATACATGAAAACCTAGGGGGAAAATGAGATTTAAAGGACCAATGAAAGAAGTCTTGAATGAATAAAGATGTGGTGTATATATACACAGTGGGATACTACCCAGCCATAAAAAAGAATGAAATTCTGCCATTCACAGCAATGTGAATGGACCTAGAGAATATTTGCTCAGTGAGATAAGTCAGAGAAAGACAAATACTGTATGATATCACTTATATTTGGAATATAAAAAAAATGAAATAAACAAATGTATATAGCAAAGCAGAAACAGACTCACAGGTATAGAAAAAAACTAGTGGTTACCAATGTGGAAAGGGAAGGAAGGGGCAAGATAGCAGTATGGGATTAAGAGATACAAACTACTATGTATAAAATACATAAGCAACAAGGATATATTGCATAATATAAGGAGTTAAGACCATTAACATAGTAACTTTAAATGCAGTATAATCTGTAAAAATACTGACCCACTATGCTGTACTCTGAAATTAATAAACATTGTAAATCAACTACAGTTTTTTTAAAAAGGACCATCCAAAGAAGTTTAATATCCAATTAAAATGAATTTCAAAAGGAGAGGATGGATAAAACAAGAAGAAAATTATCACAGGAAAATGACAAGAAAACACCATGGAATTGAAGGACACAAAATGTCTAGATTGAAAAAGACCCATGCTGAATGCTCACCACGATGAATGGAAAACACTACACCAGTATATATCACTGTGACACTTCAGGATACACTGGATCCTGGGAACTACTGATCTAATTTTGTCACGAGAGTTTTGGTTTTTTGAAAATTTTCCATAAATATAATGATAAGATATGCACGTTTTCTATAAATGTAATTATAAGATATGTATTTTTTTTGCAAAATAAAGAGAATATCTGAGAGGTTTCCAGAGGAAAAAATATCAGCTTTAATATAGAGGGCAAAGAATAAAAAGGACATTGAACTTCTCATCTTCAGTGCTGAAATCCCTTCAAAATCCAAAGGGAAAGGGAACTCATTAAACAAGCATTCTAAAACCAATAGCCATCAGCCAAATGTAAATGAAAATGAATAGATGTAAGTAAGAAGAAAATTAACCTAACAAGTTTTTTTTGTAAGCCCATGAAAGAATGTACTCTAGCAAATGAAATAAAGAGGAAAAGGAAAGGATGATGAATACAAGAAAAAGCAAAAATCCATCACAGAAGAATCAAAACCACCTCAGGATGAAGCCATAAAATACACAGTTCACACTGGAAGAGGACTGAGGACTCTGGAGCAGAAGAATCTAGAAGAAAAGGAAATTTGATAGGACAATTGATATGATGAACATTTGAAAACAATTAAAATTTGTAAGTAGCAAATTATACACGTTAAAAAGTGACCCAATTAGAAACTCCAGGAAAAATAATATTTTACAAATAGATACATATGAATATATAATATGTATATATTTCATATATATTTTTCATATATAGATGAAATCCTGATACACTATTTGGCTTATCAATAAACAATACTTATAAATCATGATGATTAAAACAACCAATTGTGATTTAACTAAAAACAGAGATGTTAACTGCATTGGAGGTAGGGGAGGTATACTCAAATAAAACGTCATGTATCATCAGGAAATTAACAGTGTATGAAGCAGATACATCAAGACATCAAACTTTAGAAATCAAGCCTTCTAGAACCTTCTAGTTGCCTAAACCCCAAACTCTTCCTTTCTGATCCATTTTACATAAACCCAGAGCAACTTTCCTAAAACACAACTTTGATTTTCTTTATCTTCAGTGAACAAAGCTCAACCTCTGTGATGGCTAATTTTATGATCCAACTTGACTAAGCCACAGGATGCCCAAATATCTGGCTAAACATTATTTCTAGGTGAATCTACCATGGTTTCCATAGAGTTTAGAACTTGAATCAACAGACTGAATAGAGCAGAGTACCCTCCCCAATGTGGGTGGGCACTGTCTTATCTGATGAGGGATTGATTAGAACAAAAGAGAGAAGAAGAGAAAATTCTCTCTGGCTGTTGAGCTGGGATAGCCATCCTTTCTTGCCCTTTATGTCTTCTATCTACCCTCTAGTTCTTATGCCATTAAACTCGAACTAGAACTCACACCATCAGTTCTCCTGATTCTCAGGCCTTTGGGCTCAGACTGAATGCCCCCAGTGACTTTTGTGGTTTTCCAGCTTGCAGACAGCAGATCATGAAACTTCTCATCCTCCATAATCACACAAGCCAATTCCTTATCATAAATCTGGAGAACTCCCACTAATACAACTTACATAGCATGCCATTCAAATTTCCTGTTTAAACCAGTCCTTTGACAAATATGGAAGTTTTCTTTCCCCCAAATCCTTTGTGCTCTCCTTCTGTCATATTTGCACCTAAAAATGCTCTCATCCCAATAACCCCTCCAAATTCACTTACCAAAATCCTACCCCAGTATAGTTGAGGTGCCTCAAGCTCCACCTACCCACTGCCCATTCTGAACAATTTTCTGCCTTTCTCTGCCCTACTCACTACCACTGGCTACATTCCAGCTTCCCTTTTCCTTCTTTCCTGTCCCTTCCTGCTCTCGTGTTGTGTCTCTGATAGGTGCACCCAGCCATGGCCACAGGTCACCCCCCTTTCTGCTTCCAACACTCCCTGGGTTCTGTTAGGGCTTCCCTGATAGCTCAGTTGGTAAAGAATTCGCCCATAATACAGGAGACCCGGTTCAATTCCTAGGTTGGGAAGATCCACTGAAGGAGGGATAGGGCATCCACTCCAGTATTCTTGGGCTTCACTTGTGGCTTAGTTGGTAAAGAATCCATCTGCAATGCGGGATCACTGGGTTGATTCCCCTGGAGAAGGGAACAGCTACCCACTCCAGTATTCTGGCCTGGAGAATTCCATGGACTGTGCAGTCCATGGGGTCTCAGAGAGTCAGACACGATTGAGTGGCTTTCACTGGGTTCTGTTAACTCCATTTCCCCTTGTCCTTTCAACCCTAGGGTGACATGGCTACCCACCGTGGCTACAGTCTTCTTTTTCTTTCTTGTTCAACCCTATCTGCATCTCTATAAGATCCTCAAATTCAAGAGCATGTGAACTAGAAAAATAACTATCAAAATGCCAACAAGAAGCAATAGTCTAGCTAGATGAATCACCTGGAGTGAATGCTGTGGCCCATCAGGGTCACATACGATATTCATCCCATTGCCTTCTATCATAACGTAGGTCTGCTTTCTTAATCCACAGATTATAAGCTTTTTGATTAGGGAGACCATACTTGATTCATCTAGGTGCCTACTGTGTAACAGATATTCAATAAATGGCTGGGATGTACAAGAATCACAGGGTGCCTATTCAACATCCTCTACAAGGATCTGGTCATTAGCAGCTCCTGCATTGTAGACGATTTTCACATAGCTTTCTGCTTTTAAATGTCATGCTGATTAGGATTACTGAGAGAACACCATCCTGACAATAGTGAACAAAGCGGTCAAAGAGAGGATTCTAAGGAAGAGAGCACTCTGAACCAGAGATGTGTGAATGCAGAGCATTTCGAGATTGGCATCATGTCTTGAACAAGTTTTCAAAAGAATCAGACTTGGCCAAACCCAAAGAGAATTTTGCCAAGCACTTTTCCCCTTAATTTTTAAACCCATGTGTATTTTGAGGGAAATTCAATCCATATGCTTCTGATTCATTTACACTTAACTCATCAAAATGTTTTGTAAGAGTTACTTGATGTCCCAGTCTTTTGAGCTTTTGTGAAGAAATGCTTTCTCCCCTTAGAAATAGAAACCCTCTTTTGGCAAGTCACATCGAAGAACTGATCCCTAAAACGTTCAAGTCACTTCCAACCTGAAGGCTATAAGGTTCTAAGGGTTCTTCACTCTATCTGATGGGATTTCCATCTCTGTAGGAATCTGAGCAAACTCAGAGATAGTGAAGGACAGGAAAGCCTGGCATGCTGAAGTCCATGGGGTCATAAAATCTGGACATGACAATGACTGAGGGGTTTTGTGGAAGAGCCACAAAGTGGAGGTCTGATGAACAAAAACTTTAAGACAAAGATAATTAAAAATTCCAAAATGGGAGAGGAGATGGGTCAAGGTTGGGGAAAAGATTAAAGGAAGTTACAAATCAAACATCCCAAACAAAAAGACAAAGAAAGTAAATGGATCAATTTTCTGTGTACAGAAGTTCAAAGATGAGACGGGATGAGAGGAGACTGTGAGCAAATAGATGTCACAGTGTACATCTATCAAGCTTTCAGAATCCTGCTGTAGAAAACCAAATACCTCGGCCATTTGGGAAGCAATTATGAGAATGTGTTACTAATTACTTAGATGTGCCTGTTTACTTGAGCAATAATAGTGGTTGCTACGGACCCTGCCAGCTTGTCTGCCTCACTTCTACCACTAAAGTTGGTGTTACTCATGCTTTGTGCAGTAGGTCCTTCCCGTTTCTTTTCTTGTATCTACTGCAGAACTCACACATATGCATTTCTGAAAAAACTATGCTCCACGGCATCACAGAGACGTGGCTATTTAAAAACACAGATAACCAGAAACTGGGGCAGGTCACTGGGGCTGTATATTGCTATCTCCTTGCAACCCATGATGCTGTTGTCACTGAAATGAAGTATCATAGAGCACAAGTTCTTTCTTTGTAGAATGGCCTATCTGAGATGTTATAAAAATGATAAAACTCAAGAAAACAAGAAAGCGCTCTGCAAGGACAAGGAATAATAAAAGTAATCCAGTGGAGTTTTTAAATGTGGATGACAATCAGTGTGGGCTTTAGCTTTAAGAAGAGCTGATTTTATTGATAAAATGCCCAAGAAAACTTCAATATCATTTCCTGGGTTCACACTCTCAAAGGAAAGGAGACCAAAGGGGGATAAATAAGAGACTATTTAAAAAGAAAAATATTTGGCAACATAATCACTTACCTTTTCAAGTGGAAGTGACAGTAGAGACGCCCAAAGAAAACAATGATTTTTCTAGCTGTGTCTAATGAGCTTAGGATTTTTTTTTTTTTTAAGATAGGCGTGATGAGAGCAGCAATTTGTTGCTGTTGAGTCGCTAAGTCATGTCCGACTCTTCTACAACCCCATGGGCTGTAGCCCAAGCTCCTCTGCCCATGAGATTTCCCAAGCAAGAATACTGGAGTGAGTTGCCATTTCCTTCTCCAGGAGATGTTCCCGAATCAGGGATTGAACCCCAGAGTCTCCTGCACTGGCAGGCAGGTTCTTTACCACTGAGCCAACCAGGAAGCCCAGCCCATCAACAAACACAGGCCCTAGAGAATGACTTAGATTGGAAAGAACAAAGAAGTCAGGCTTGCAGAAACATGCTCATGGAAATAGGAAAGCATGTCACAGCTATCCTGGGAGCAGAGAGAAAAAGAGAGAGAATATTCCTATCCCAGAGCAAATCAGGTAATGTTATCTGATAACACTAAAAAAAAAAAAAAAAAAAAACAGAATTTTTCAGTCCCATTATCTGCCCTATCAAACAAAATGGCACTATGCATTTGTTTGTAATCTTCAACTTGATGATGAGTTCCTTGAGGACAGAGGGTAATCTTTGTTCTTTGTTCCTGCCTTTGGATCCAGAGTAACTAGCACAAGGCTTGGTATCTAAGACATTTTTACCAAGTATTTGTGGAATAAAAAGCTGATAACCCTAAGGCTGGCATCTCTGCTCCAGCCCTAGCTCTCTCCAAGTGAATGCAATCATCAAGAATCAACCTGAAGGTCATTCTGCTTCCTGTTCCACACCAGAAAGGCTAAGTCCTTAGGTCTGTTTGTCATCCTGGGGTTGGGGCATCTAACATATGCCTTAGCTAGCTAGCTGCATCTTCTTCCCTTTCAGCCCCATTTCCCAGAAGTGAGTGGACCATTAGTTGATCTTCCCAGGCTTGGCTGCATCTGTGCTTCCGCATCACTGCTGAGCATACCTCTCCATAGCCTCTTGCAGGCCAGTCTAGCACTGAGCCATGGCTATGGAACCTGCACTGGGGTATCCTGAGTGATTGTCTACCCTTCCCTAATGCCATCTCTTTCTAAGAGTGTCTCAGTTTCTGCTTCCTATTTATTCCAGATCCTGTTCTCCCAGTTCTTCCAGCATGCTGTAAGCCTGACTGCCCCATGACAGCCCAGGCTGAAGATGCCTGAAAGGAAAGGCCATAGAGCTGCTCTCCAAGGGAGGGATGCCTCCTGACCCAGAAACATTACACTCGGGGCCATTAGGACAATGGCAGTGTGCAATAGGTCAGGCTGAATCAGCTTCTTTTCTCTTTCTAATTAGGGATATCAGAAGGATTACACAGATATATCTTGCTTTAAGCAAGACATTTAGAATGATAAAAGCACTTGGTGGTTCAGAGGGTAAAGCATCTGCCTGCAATGTGGGAGACCCGGGTTCAATCCCTGGATCAGGAAGATCCTCTGGAGAAGGAAATGGCAACCCACTCCAGTACTCTTGCCCAGAAAATCCCATGGACGGAGGAGCCTGGTAGGCTATGGGGTCCATGGGGTCACATGGGGTCCATGAGGTCACAAAGAGTCAGATGTGATTGAGTGACTTCACTTTCTTTAGAATAATAAAACCTTAAAGCCAGCAGAGTCCTTACAGAAGTGATGCTCAACATTTGGAGATGAACTTTATTATGATTCAGATGGAAGTTAGGAATCCTACATGTACAAGTTTATCTGGCAATTTCCAAGGGAATCATGTACTATATAGGGTTTCCCTGGTAGCTCTGATGGTAAATCTGCCTGCAATGCAGGATACCTAAGTTCAATCACTGCATTGGGAAGATCCTATAGAAGGAAATGGCTACACACTCCAGTATTCATGCCTAGAGAATTCCATGGACAGAGGGGCTTGGCAGGCTACTGTCCATGGGGTTACAAAGAGTCAGACATGACTGAGTGACTAACACACACACGCACAAGTACTACATAACAAAAACTTTATTTAGTGATCAACAAACCTAACTGCTATCCTCTATCAGTGATGAAAAATAAAAAATGTTAGAGTAGATGGTATCTAAATGACATTCAAGTAATAAGAGCCTATGATTCTAATAAAATAGTAATAACAAAAAGAAATTCATTTCTTTCAGCCTGCCATATGCCAGGTTCTATCCTAAGTACTTTGGCTTAATTTAATTCTCACAACAATGCTACAAATTTAGCATTATTATAATCTTCCAATGAAATAACAATACAGATGAGGGAATGGAGGCTGAGAAATGTTAAGTAATGTGTCCAGGGTCTTACAGTATGTGGCAGTGGTTAAAATTAAAACATGTATTTGACTTTGCCTGACTTACAGGATTTGACTTTCTTGGTCTGACTTACTTCACTTAGTATGACAATCTCTAGGTCTATCCATGTTGCTGCTAATGGCATTATTTCAGTCTTTTTAATGGCTGAGTAATATTCCATTGTACAATGTATATGGACCGCATCTTATTTATCCCTTTACATTTCCAGGGGCAATAGTGTAGGGGAGGGACAGATTGGGAGTTTGAGACTGACATGTACACAATGCTATGTTTAAAACAGATAACCAATAGGGCCTACAGTATAGCACAGAGAACTCTACTCAATATTCTGTAATAACCTAATGGGAAATGAATTTTTTTTTTAAATTTGTAGGATTTGACTGTCGCTACAAGAGGATAGACAAGGTTACAACTTCCCAAACCCCAGCAGCTTAGAGTTAGATGTATTTCCTCCTAACATTATATGTGCCTCACATATCAGCAGGGGAGCTCTGTTCTTCTTGGTCACTTAGAGTCCCAGCTAACAGAGCAACTACTCCTTCCAACATTGCCAGTAACTTTACATGAAAGAAAATGGAGCTCTTAGTGTCTCAAAGGGCTTCCCTCATAGCTCAGTCATTAAAGAATCTACCTGCAATGCAGGAGACCCAGGTTCAATTCCTGGGTCGGGAAGATCCTCTGGAGAAGGAAACGGAAACCCACTCCAATACTCTTGCCTGGAGAATCCCATAGGCAGAGGAGCCTGTCAGGCTACAGTCCATGCGGTTGCAAGAGTCGGACACAATTTAATGACTAAACCACCACCAGTGTCTCAAAGTGATGATTCAAATGCTGTAGTCCAGAAGTAAGGTATGTCTCCTCTGCTCATACCACACTGGCCAGAATGAGTCACGTGGGCAAGCCCAAGGGAAGCAGAAATTGCAATCTTACTTTTTGCCTAGAAAATAGAATCTTAAAAATATTTGGCAAGCATCAAAATGTCTATTGCACTCAGGTATTAACAACAAATTCTATATACCTTCTACGTGAGAAATGAAATGTTAAGCAGGGAGGTGTATTTAGCTATGTTTTTCCATAATCTTGATATAATCATAGAACAGGGAATAAGCCAGGCCAAATGTCATTCCTCATCGCCTGGTTCTGCGTACCTCAAGTTTTATGTTATGACCTAATTGGAATGTAGGAATTGCACTAAATTCCAGATACCTGCCCATGTTCTGTCTTTAAAATGTAGCGTATTAGAGTATAAGGTTTAAATAGAGAAGCACTTTCAGAGGCAATCAAATTTGAATCCTCATTCTTTCTGATCCTTGCCCTTATTTTCTGGTGAAAATTTCTGAGCAAACAGAGCATTTGTTGTGCTACCACGACTCATTAAGACAGTGCTGTTGCTTTCCTTTTTAGTTTTATTTCCAAAATCCTTCCCTTCTGGAAACTTGAAGTAATAGAAATAACTTCCTTGATTTTTATGTCTTCACATGTCTATGGTGCTTACTGGTTTGCGAAACAGGCACTTTTCACATCAGAGATCTCATTTCATCAGCCTTTCATACGGGCATTATTTTCATTACAATTCTCCAGATGAAAAGCTGGAAGCCCAGAATGGTTAAAAAAAAAAAAAAAAAAACAACTAGCCTAAGGCCACAGCTGAGAAAGAGGTTGGACTGGCTTCAATCCCCCTCATCTGATCCCACAGTCTGTGCTCCTTCCTGTCACACCTCCCCAATCTTTGTGACAATTATCTTTAACTGCTGGTAAAATCAGTCATGGCCCATCCTCTCTTTTGTGCAAGAGTATCAGAGACAAAAGGTTCCTTATTCCAAAATGACTCTGACCTCTAAGGCTCCCACAGAAGGAGGTTTCAAGGGGGAAGATTGCACAATTAACAGCCATAAGAACTTCCCTTGTCAGGCAAGTTTTCATTAGCAGGCAATAAATAAATAAATAAACCCCTGAATGGGAACATTCTAGAAATGGGAGAACTAAGATTTACCAAGCACCTCCTATGAACCTCGCATGTTTGGCTGATGTTTACCAACGGCTTCCTTTGAAAAAGTTCCAAGGCTAAGAACTGACCGTGCACTATGATGATCTTTTATCCTAGAGACACCCCCATGATGTAGATATGGTCAGTATTTGTCTTTTGCACATGAGACCAAGCATTGGAAAGGAGACTGAGCCGCTGGAAACTACCAACACCACACGTGACTGACAAGTGGCTGAACTGGGATCTGAACCCAGAATGTCGAGCTTGAGAGCATGACTTCTTGTGATTTCGTGACCACAGCAAGGCTGGTACATAGAAATCATTATTCTTATCATAGCACAAAGAGGTGCAGTAACTCTCCCAAAGTCACACAGCCAATTGTCAAAGTGAAAATGAACTTGGATTTGTTCCGTATCAAAGGCCAGTTACACCAGTGCTGAAAAACCAAGTTAAAAGGCTGTGTCTTTCAACTCAAGGCCATCTCAGCAAAGAGAAAACCACAGAGATAATCACCAGAGGATGCAAGATGGGCTAGACTGCACTTCTGTTCCAGTTCTCAGTCTTACTGGGCCGTGCATGCTGTTAACCTTTGCGGTTCACGAAAGAGGGAATTCCTGATGGTTCTTGGATACCTTTGAGGCACTTTCTATTGGAGACTCACTGCTCCACTGAGAAAGGCTCCGAGCGTTTGCAGCGATCTTGGATCACTGTTCCATCTCTTCAGGCTTGCTTACGTCCTTCATCTTCCAGCACTCCTTTGGACACCCCAGACACCGCCCCTCTCCAGGGTCACCATACAGCTAATAATTCCGTCCACAAAGACAATGCACACTCCACACACTAGGATGAAGCATGTCGCCTTTGAAGGAATGTTCTGCCTACAACGTCATCTTTTGTGCCTTTCACTTCACACTGGACAAAGTGAATGAAACCACTGAGCCATTTACAGCAATCATCTTTCTTAGTAGTAGCTGATGAACTGTTGAACAGCAGTATTGAAACAGTTTTCCAATTTAAAAACAACATCTACTGTGGTATAGTGCAGCTCAGATCTCCCTCCTGGAAATGAGCATAACCTGGGAAATCATGCTTTTATGATAATGTGCAACTGCAGAAACACAGCAAATAAAATCACTGTCCTGTCAGAAAAAAAGGGCACCACCACCTCAGGACCAGAGAACTGGGCAAACAGAGGACTCTACTGCTTAATTTACATTTAATTTACATTTTTGAGGAAAGAAAAGAAGGAAGTAGAGCCGAGGTTGATTAGGAAAGAATAAAAATTTGTAATCATAAAAGCTGAGATGCTACTTTCAGAATTAAAGTACTGAATTTAGGTACTGAATATAGTATCCCAGGCTGTGATTAAAATGGTTAAAAGAAATAATAATAATAATGGCAGCTAACATTTACTTATTTAGGGCCTAATTTCTCATCACTCAAAGATTTGGCCCTTCTAAATGTCCATCTTAGAAAACAAACACTATGACCCACTGCATCCCAAGAAGCCCCTAATGAGTCCCTGCCTCTTCCTCCCGCTTCTCAAGGAGGTTCTCTCCATTACTCTCCCTCTAGGCCAAGAGAAGGAAGATGTCTTGGACTTCTGCTCTTTCCCCTTGATCCCTTGGCCACTTCGTTGGGGGTGATGATCCCCCAACTAAAAGATTAGAGAAATAAGGCAGAGTAATTCTTTACTCAGGCTTTAAATTCAAGGGTACAGACAGGAACAAATGTCCCAGTTGCAAAAACATTTAAGGATCTCCTTTAAAGAACCTGCCTGCCAATGCAGGAGATGCAGGAGACAACGAGTTTGACCTCGTTAGGAAGATCCCTGGAAGAAGGGAATGGCAATCCAACCCAGTATTCTTGTCTGGAGAACCCCATGGACAGAGGAGCCTGGAAGGCTACAGTCCATAGGGTCACAAAGGGTCAACATGACTGAACGCATGCACACACACACCTCACCTTGGAATACAGCCACTGTTGTCCTAATTCACCCAAGTGCCCCCATCCTTGTGCTCAAACCACTCAATCCCTTCCCTCAGGATCCCTGAGCCTTCTCTGCATTCAGTAACTGAAGGGTTAACACCTCCATTTCAGGGAGAATGTGATAGCTCCAGGACCCCACTATCACCTGTTTAGTATCCACTACCGCTTTGTTCACCTAGATATTTTTGTGAACTGTGATGAGTATCACCAATGCCCCATGACCCCTTAATCGATATGTTCTTAGGATGGGTTCTGAGAGAGTCCATTGATTTCTGAATCCTGAATTTCTGAATTTCCGTTTGGTTAACAAAACCAAACAGCTTTCTTTACTAGAGAACATCTTCCAGCTTTAAACATTCTAATGGGAACTATGAATCTTTGGGAGGGATGTGGAACACACTGGATTATCCTAAATTATTTGCCAACAAAATCTCTTTTTCATAAACACATTCACTGAGTCAGTCATTCAAGGAATACTTATTGAGGGCTTATTATATGTATGTCCCTGAGCACTATGGATATAACAGTGATAAACATGTCAAAATCTGCATTTTTTTATTGTCCTTCATGTCCTTACATTCTAGAAGGAAAGCTAGATAATGATAAACAAAAGTATGCAGATGACAACAGCTATGAAGAAAAAGTAAGACTTGACTTTACTAGTAAGGTGAGACAGGATACACTGTAACTATTCAGTTGGAGGATAAAATCTGTTTGAAAGGATATAGCCAGCAGGATTTTTAATAAAATGATTAGCATGGTATGGGATAAAATGGAATAGAACAGAATAAAATGGGAGGTATTGGAGGGCATCTCCCATAGTAAACATAGACACTGTTTATGAAATTTTCACTGTAATTCTTCTGTATACTTCACATGGGGTCATGATACAAAATGTATTTCTCACTGTGGGTGACAGGTAAGTGAGTCTGAAAGCCACTGGGGTAAGAAGACACAGAGTGACAGGTTGGTCTTATATTTAGAGGGTGGCCAAGGAAACCCATTTAGAGAAGTTGCCGTCTGAGTGGAGACCTACATGAAATGGGACAGCCCAGTGTTCCAGACTGAGCTATGTAAACGCACTGTGGGGAAAGTAGGCCTGCAGGTTTGAAGTCAGCAAGAAGGCCCAAGAGGCTGGAACTGGTAAGCAAGCAGAAAGCTGGGGGGAGGGGGGGATTGGTTGACAGAGGAAGCCAGGAACCAGAGCATGTAAGCCTTTGAGGACTTAGGAACAGCTTTAAATTTCCATGTGGATAGTTACATGATCTGATTCAAGTTATAAATGGAATCACCCAGGCCCACTGGAGGGTTGGCCAAGATGGACAACAAGAGCACAACACAGAAGTCCAACATGCTAGAGGTGTTGCTGGGCATGCTGCTGCTGCTGCTGCTGGTAAGTCACTTCAGTCGTGTCCAACTCTGTGCGACCCCATAGATGGCAGCCCACCAGGCTCCGCCGTCCTTGGGATTCTCCAGGCAAGAACACTGGAGTGGGTTGCCATTTCCTTCTCCAATACATGAAAGTGAAAAGTGAAAGTGAAGTCGCTCAGTCGTGTCTGACTCTTAGCGACCCCATGGACTGCAGCCTGCCAGGCTCCTCTGTCCATGGGATTTTCCAGGCAAGAGTACTGGAGTGGGGTGCCATCACCTTCTCTGGTTGGTGGGCATCAACATTCCCTAAAACTGGATTTGGGAATCTTTGCCAAAACCAATCCCTTAGCGCTTGGACATCTGCTACAGGGATGACTGAATGGCAAGAGGAGTTGAAGGACAGGGGAAAAATGTAGAGTGGGTGCACTGTGCAATGGACAGAAGCCACCCCACCAGGCAGTCCTCAGGGGAACCAGTGCTGCAGCGGTCCTGAGGCTTCCAACCTTACGGTGACTCATAATTCCCTCATCATCAACATAAAGGAAGAATTCCTCATGTGTCCACCTTCCAACCATCTGCTGATTACTTTAAATCTGACTGTTGTGCTCTGCTTAACTTTATTCCTTTCAGGTAAAAATGCTGGAGAAAGTGGGCACATGAGGAATTATCCAAGTATGTACACAGGATGGAGAACCCTGAGATTACCAAGTGTCTCCCTGCCCCCCCCCCCCCCCCCCCCCCCGCTCCATTCCCAGGCTGGGATCGCCTCCCTCCCCCCAGAGGTAGGCTAGGGACAATTCAGAAAATGCATCAGAACCTCCATGCACAATGTGAGCATCACAGACACAACTGATGCAGACCGATGCTCAGGTTTGAAATGGGATAGTGCTTACTTCACAGGTGACTTATAAAGACTCTGGTTCCACCTCATATGTGCAAAAATACAGTATCTGGCATTGCTGAGTATGAAAACCTAAATTTAGAATCACTTCAAATTTGCCTCTGATTCCAGGAAGACTGCCAAAGAAAATAAGAAATAAAGAGTGCTAGAGACTTTGGAAGACAAGACGTTAAACTTGAAAAAAAAAGAAAAGAGAAAGAATGCATCTAACTTGACAAAATACATCAACCAATTTCCATTTGTTTTTCTAAAAGTGAAGTGCGTAGTGGCTCAATGAGGCATTTGAATCTGCAAAAGGGAAGTGAATATTCATGAAGTTGATTTTCCTGAAAGGCCTGTGTTTTAAATGTACAAGGCAAGCAGACCAACAGAATCATTTAAAAATCAAGTTTGAATATCTAGGTTCCCTTCCAAGGGTTCAGTCTAGTGGGGACTTGTGCTTCTGAGATGCTGGGGAAAGCCCTGGCGAATGGAGGCTGCTAGGAAAGAGAAGATAATATCTGCTGTTCCTTAAACAAAGCAGTTACTGTATGGCAGGTAATTTGGCTGTGAGATGCAGACCAGCCCTGTAAGCTGCTGTTACCACCTCCCTGCTAGGTACCATCTCAACTGTCCCAGGCCAGAACATTGTCGCCCCATTAAACTGTCCATCAGGTGATGGGGAGAGAGAGAAGCTACATGTTCTTGATAGGGAAAATGTTCAGAGAGGAAGCTGGAGTGCCAAGATTGAATGTAAGTAGAAAGAGAAAAGAGAAGTGTCTACAGAGAAAAGAGGATGGAGCTAAGGTCAAAAGTGCTTTAAAATGGAAGGTAGGGTCACAGCAAAGAAAGAAACCAGAGGAGAGTCCACTCATTGGACCTACACAAAGTTGCCCCAATCTGATATACACAAGTGTGGCTAAGACAATAAAGGATCCTCCTGCAATGCTGGAGACCCGGGTTCAATCCCTGGGTCAGGAAGATCCCCTGGAGAAGGAAATGGTAATCCTCTGCAGTATTCTTGACTGGAGAATCCCATGGACAGAGGAGCCTAGCAGGCTACAGTCCATGGTGTCACAAAGAGTAGGACATGACTGAGCGACTAACACTTTCAATACCTTTTCATCCTGGAATCCTTAAGTGACACAGAGTAGCATTAACTACATAAGTCTCTACCATCACTTTGCCGACAAAGGTCCATGTAGCCAAAGCTATGGCTTTCCCAGTAGTCATGTACAGATGTGAGAGTTGGACCATAAAGAAGGGTGAGAGCCAAGGAATTGGTGCTTTTGAACTGGGGTGTTGGAGAAGACTCTTGAGAGTCTCTTGGACTGCAAAGAGATCAAACCAGTCAATACTAAAGAAAATCAGTCCAGAATATTTATTGGAAGGACTGATGCTGAAGCTCCAATACTTTGGCCACCTGATGGGAAGAGCCGACTCATTGGAAAAGACCCTGATGCTGGGAAAGATTGAAGGCAGAAGGAGAAGGGGACAACAGAGGATGAGGTGGTTGGATGGCATCACCGACTCAATGGACATGAGTTTGAGCAAACTCCAGGAGATGGTGAAGGACAGGGAAGCCGGACGTGTTGCAGTGCATGGGGTCGCAAAGAGTCAGACACGACTGAGTGAGTGAACAACTGCCATCACTGCCTCTGCAGAGCTGCCTCCATGAAGCCGCTGAGCAGAGATCCCAGAGCAGCAGCTCAGGGCAAAGCAAGACGATAAGATGCGGAGTAGGGCTTCCAGAAGTAGGAGAGGAGAACATCAGGTGAGGATGAGTCTCTATTTGCACCAACAGCTCTCACCACAGGGATGAGATGGGGTCGGAGGAGGTTTGGGATGAGTTAAACAGAACTGTGAAGATTAACATCTTTGGCGCATTTTAATCTTATTAGCATCTTGGATGCCCACATCCTCTGTTTGCCAACGCTTAGGTGGAAGAAATTTGGAGACGCAACCCAAGGACCTACAACTGCCTAGCTGAGTAGACTTGAATATGATATTCAAATCTTCACTTTCCCCTCTAAGTCACTGTGCTTTATATATGAGTTAATGAGGATGAGTCAGAGAAGGCAATGGCACCCCACTCCAGTACTCTTGCCTGGAAAATCCCATGGATGGAGGAGCCTGGTAGGCTGCAGTCCATGCTAAGGGTCGGACACAACTGAGTGACTTCCCTTTCACTTTTCACTTTCATGCACTGGAGAAGGAAATGGCAACCTACTCCAGTGTTCTTGCCTGGAGAATCCCAGGGACGGGGGAGCCTGGTGGGCTGCCGTCTATGGGGTCGCACAGAGTCGGACACGACTGAAGTGACTTGGCAATGAAAATGAGTAATACTCATAATATTGGTGAGATAATACTGGTGAGGAACTTAGTAGTAGCGTGGAACATGCTAGGTACTCCATGAGTATTCATTTGCTGCTATTATCAAGACAATTTTTAACTGATACCTAAGATACAGACTAACAAAGGCCTATGGAATAATCTCTACCCCAGAGCAGATGAAATGCCCTTTGATGTTAGATGACATTGGGGGGCAGGAAATTTCCCTCTTGCCCTCTCAAAGTTTAACACATAGACGTGTTCAAATAAAGAACAAGCTTGGAATGTGAACCTATTTGGGTCAAGGCACTGTGTTAGGCATGAGGAAAAAAAAAGATAATAGGTATGATTCCTTTTCTTAAAAACATTTTTAAAAGAAAACACAAATTAATAGAAGTATAAAATAGGTAGCAAATTTCTATTTGGAAGAGAATCAAATTCCAAAAAGTGTTTTGGAATCTAAGACTTAGAGTTTAATTAAAGACTTAAAGTTTAAAATTTAAGACTTGAAGTTTAATTTAAGACTTTAAAGCTTAACTTAAAGTTTGAATTTAAAACAAAGTTTAAAGAAAAAAGGCCTACTTCTTTTTATTTTTGAAATGATTTCTTAAGAAAATTCTACTTTCTCATTCCTGTTTTTAGACTGTATAGAAAGAAATTCTATCTCTTTAAACGTCTGGTACAAAATGATCATTTCCTTCCTGTAACGATAAGTAATAATATTTTGGATCCACTTTGTGTAGACTTGGATTACAAACACGGATTCCACCCAGAGTCTCTACTTTGGTTCTTGTGAAATAAGTGCAGACAACTGCAAGATTGGGAAAATGAATTCTGGAAAATGAGATGCTTTATGGCCAAGGCTGAAAAACAGATTTAATAAAGAATTAATCAGAATGTGAGTGTTTGTGAGTATTTGAAAAATATTATGCTGTTATCTACATGACGTTATCTTCACCTGTGGCTGGATTCTCTTCCCCCACTCTGTGTGTTTTTGTCCTGACCTTATTCAAATGTAGAGGGCTTGCTGCCATAGTGCCAAAGGATCTTTCTTTAAAAGCCCTTATAGAGGGAGTTAAAAGATTAATCGTGTCACTTGACCTTTCACCCAAAGTTTGGACCTAACTAGACATCAAGATGAAACAGGGAAAAATTAAAAGAATGCACTAAGGCTTTCAAAATTATATTTAACACTGTCAAAATCTTCTCACTATCATTAAGAGGCTGATGAAATTATTCTAGGCTAAGCCTTTTACTTGAGGAGGAAATAAACCTTTAATTTGGCCTCCGTCTTCCCATTCACTGGATTTGGAAACTTTAATGTTATGGAGAAAAAACTGGAAGGCAAAGATCCATATTAAATTAATTACTTCTGCCTTATCACATTTACAAAAATAAAGTATATTGTGGAAAAAATCATCTGAAATGTTTTGAAGATTTTCTGTGGATTATGATTACTAATACTGTCACTTTTCCATTATCCCACATGGAAAGCATTTTTCAGAAATAAATAAGAAAAATGAAGATCATAGACTTTTAATTTACAGTGAAGGGATAGATTTGGCCAATGTTTTCATCATTGATACTCATATTTCTCATTTAAATAACTTATCAGTCCTTATATTATAGATATCAGTTTTTCAAAGTGTTGAGTAGGGAAACGTCATGATTCTAATTTACTTGTATTAAAAAAAAGTGGAAGAATGAGAATTCTGTATTTTAAAATAGAATTTCACTCCTTTTCAATGTCTTCTAAGGGAGACCAACATCCTGAAATGGAAATTTCAAAAGTCTGCTTTAAAGAATAATATTTGTTTAAATAAACATAATTACTACTAACTAACTGAGCAGTGATCACAAAAATATAAAATTTTCTTTAAAGAAATAAAGAACATCTTCGTCCAAATGCAGTTATTCTTCAAAACAAACAGCTCAGAAATAGGTAACATTATCAACATAACACATCTGTGTTTTCATTTTATAAAGCACTTTCTCACATATCCTCTTATTTAAATCTTGTTGTAATCTTGTGGGGTAGGTTATAATAACCTTCATTTTAAAGATGAAGAAAAGGAAACTTCGAGCAAGCAAATTGCTTAAGGCTTCACAGAGAGTAGCAGCAGAGCCGTGACTTTTAACATGTTTTTACACACCAAGACCAGAATTATTTCACCTATATCACAGCAAATTCCTCGGTCACTATAGTAGTATTGTTAATGCACAAAAGATTAGTAGGATGTTGTTTTTAGAATTGTCTTTGGAACCCATGTATGATCACAGAAAAAACAGATTTCATTATTTTAGAATTGCAACTTGTTAAGTTATTAATCAGTTCAGTTCAGTCACTCAGTCGTGTCTGACTCTTTGCAACCCCATGAATCACAGCACGCCAGGCCTCCCTGTCTATCACCAACTCGCAGAGTTCACTCAGAGTCGCGTCCATCGAGTCAGTGATGCCATCCAGCCATCTCATCCTCGGTCGTCCCCTTCTCCTTCTGCCCCTAATTCCTCCCAGCATCAGAGTCTTTTCCAATGAGTCAACTCTTCGCATGAGGTGGCCAGAGTACTGGAGTTTTAGCTTTAGCATCATTCCTTCCAAAGAAATCCCAGGGCTGATCTCCTTCAGAATGGACTGGTTGGATCTCCTTGCAGTCCAAGGGTCTCTCAAATGAACAGCCACATCATCAAATCATGCCCCCAAATCAAAGCCACTCTCAAATTATGAACATTTTTTTCCCTCCAGAGGATTTTTAAAAAGACTATTACTTGATCTTAGCAAAAAAAAAAAAACTTTGAAAACTGAAATTCCAAAACTGTTCTAATGAATGCAGGGTGTTTGAAATGAATATATATATATATATATAGCTTTTTATAATGGGTATGTTTGAGTTACTTAGATGAGAATGAGAATAAATAAACTCTTCAATGAGAATGCGTAACCTCTTGTTATTTCACCTGCATTATTTGTATTTTAAATGTAATGTATGATACACACAGGCAGAAATAGATCTTGTTCAGGCAAATTCTACCAGAGCAGAATATCATTTTCTTGTTCCGAACACTCCAGAAACTGGAACTTTGAAAAAAAATTAATCAAATCCAGCTGATTAAAATATCTCTTTTTAACAACATTTGAAACTGTTTTAACCAGACCTTTAAAGAAGAGAGTGGGAGAGATCAACTAAAAGTGACTGAACTCAACAGAAATGGATAGTTATCCTAAGTATATATACTAGACTACACAATTACTAACCAACTTTTACTACAATGTTCATCTGATCTTAATCTTAATTCTATGTTCCCATTAGAGAACTGATTATATCTGGATCATTTTCCTCTGATTCTTTTTTTCATTGGTTGTAATTTCTGATTGTTCAAAAGCTAAAAATATTAAGGCAAAGGGTTTGGGGTCTTTCTGTGTGCAGTTACTTAAAGCTGAGTTGTTAACATGGGGGAATTCACCACCTATAGTTTCTATAATTCTAGCTTACATTTTGTTTCAGTGTATAATCAGCAAAGTAAAATGAGAAGAGGACACAAGGCTTAACACCTTCTGACCCATTCTATTCTATATTCTATAAGTAGACCCAAGACGAATACAGAAAATTCAGCTAGGGATCATGTTAAAAATGCAGCTTTCTGGCCCCACCCCCACAGATCTTGCTACAGTGGGTTTAGAGTTAAGCTCAGGGATTTACATAGCTCAGTCAGTAACTCATCTGCCTGCAATGCAGGAGACCTGGGTTTGATTCCTGGGTTGGGAAGACCCCCTGGAGAAGGAAATGGCAACCCACTCCAGTACTCTTGCCTGGAGAATCTCACGGACAGAGGAGCCTGGCAGACTACAGTCAGTGGGGTCACAGGAGTCAGACACGACTTAGCGACTAAAAACCACCAGACACTTTCCAGCCCATGTAGACAGTCCCTGGACCACCTTTTAAAAGACCCCGAATATAAACTTCTACTTACACTGTGTTGGTAAGCAGTTTAGTTAACTCCCCTGGCTTTTCTGAGGAAAATAATTTCCTAGATAAATGTAACCCCAAAGCCCTTTCCCAATAATTCTTGACTTTCTATATCCCATAACCAACTACCATATCTCAATTACCAAAACCTGAGATTTTGCTGTGTTGTCTGCGCTTGCTTTTTTTTCTAAGTTTATTTTTAATTGGAAGATAACTGCCAATTGTGTTGGTTTCTGCCAAACAACACGCATCACCCAAAAGTATACATATACCTCCCCTGTCTTGAAACTCCCTCCCACCCACCACCCCTGTACCACCCCCTACGCTGTCACAGGGCTCCAGGCCGAGCTCCCGTGCTACACAGCGGCTTCTCACTAGCTAGCTATTTTACACGTGGTAATGTGTATGTGTCCATGCTATTCTCTCAAGTCATCCCACCTTCTCCTTCCTCGGCGGTGTCCATAAGTCCATCACCTACATCTGCATCTCTATTCTGGCCCTGAAAACAGGTTCATGCTCTTGCTTTTTGGAGCAAAAATATTTTAGGCCAGTCTCTGATTATTAACAAGAGTTATTAGTTGGGTTTCTCTCGTGGCTCAAGCGGTAGAAGAATCCACCTGGAATGAAGGTGACCCAGGTTTGACCCTGGGTCTGGAAGATCCCCTGGAGACAGAAATGGCAGCTCACTTCAGTATTCTTGCCTGGAGAATCCCAGGGACAGAGGAGCCTGGTGAGCTACAGTCATGGGATAGCAAAGAGCCAGACACCACTGAGTGACTAAGCATGCATGTTACATTAGTTAAGGACCTCTAACTGGAGGTGACTATGATGTTTCCCTATGCAAACGTCTTTGAAAAGTTTATCTTTATCTACACTTTACTGTAACAGCGGCAGAAATCAACAATTATTCTAAGTCTAGAGATATACATGGTGTGGTTTAGTCGCTAAGTCGTGTTCGACTCTTGCAAATCAATGGACTGTAGCTTGCTAGGCTCCTCTGTCCATGGGATTCTACAGGAAAGAATACTGGAGTGCCCATTTCCTTCTCCAGAGGATCTTCCGACCCAGGAATCGAACCCAGGTCTCCTACATTGCAGACATATTCTTTACCAACTGAGCTATGAGGGAAGCCCCTAGAGAGACACATAGGATACTTCTTTTGTGGTTTGATAAAAGCATGCAGATATATACCAGACAGACTAATGCAAATGGTAAGGAAACTGAGTTTTAGCCACAGGAAAGTTACTGTATATGGCTTCATAGTTTTAATAAAGACATCATTAATATATATTGCTATTACATTCTTCCTCTTTTATAAAATAATAGAAATTGGACAATTGATTACTTGGAGACTCAACCTCTGAAAATTATTTTTCTGGTACTATCTGGGCAGCTGAGTGAGAATCTCTTTGGACTTGCTCCTTTCTTTTCTGTTCATTACTGAGGTTAATCAAACCCTAGAACTTCCTCTTGTCTCAAACATAACTGCATGAGAAAATTGATAGGCATAAGGTTTTCTTTGATTATCCAGGCTGTCGGTGTTTGGTAAAAAGCAGGATACAGAAGACAAAGACATCAGAATGAGAACTACTTGCAGGCCTATCAATCTTGCGCAAGATTCAACTCAAGAATTTGCACAGTCTTAAAGACAAGAATGCATAGTTACTGAAGGTCAAGTGCTTGCTCCAACAAGCTACCCCTTTGGTGACGCTCTCTCTGCCCCACATTCTAGAGACATGTCTTTCAGCCTCTTGGCCGTCTCTCAAAGGAAGACCTCTTTAGATAAGAATGCTGGATTCGTGTGGTCTTGTTGTGAGAGCTACATTTTGGCTGTCTACCTCTTGACTGTGCTAAAAGTAAAAATATTTGACAGTCCATGAAAGAAAAATAAACCCCAAACCATGCCAGGTAAGCCCCATTCTTTCTATCGTTATAATTAAAAGTCCAGCACAATGCAGTTTCACATTCTTGTCACCTACCTAGTTTTAAAATTCCCTATGTAATATTCACTGTTTAAAGCATTTGCCAGAGACCCAAAAGACATTTCCCTTTGTATGATGCTTTGAGCTTCAATCTGCCAAAATACCCACACAAAAAAATTCTCTGTACTTTCTTTTCAACTGTTTTTGTAAACCTAAAACTGCTCTAAAAACTAGTCTGTTCAATCTTTTAAAATCTACCATTACAGTGACATAGTATTTATGAATATGCTAAACTGTATCTTGAAATTTTATCTAATGAATTATTTAATTGTATCTGTACAGACATGCTGCTCTTGAACCAAAATTTGTCAGGAAAAATTCTTTGCAAAAGCTTGTGGGCATTTAAATAAGGTAGATCTTTATAGAGTTGACAAGTGCTAGAGAAATAAATGAATGGAAAAAAAAAGTGGAAGGGAAATTATGATTTATTTTATTCTCAGGCACTTGGAAAGATTTAGAATGACATACTTATACATGAGATCACTGTTAAATTGAGAAGTTAGAAAACCGAGAGGTCAGACACATGATACAATTCCTTCAAGGCTTCTAGAAACTCTGGCCAAAAAATCATTCAGTGAGTAGTGACCTGAAAAAGTTTGAAGTACCAATATAAAGTACACATAAATAATAGTAGCAGGAAGCTGTGAGACAGTGATCCCTGGAGATACTTTGAGATATGAATCGAGGAAAAGATAAGTATTGGGTGGGCCAAGAAGTTTGCTCGGGTTTTTCTGTAAGCTGTTATGGAAAAACCTGAACGAACTTCTTGGCCCACCTAATACTACAGCACTTATTTTTTCACTCATCTGCCAAATGTTTACTAAGCATGTATTTTTTAGGGCTGTGATTCTCAAACTTTGTTGCACATTAGAATCACCTGGAGAGTTTTAAAAATTTCTGATGGCCTGCTCCTATCCCATCCCAATGTACTCAGAGTGCCTGGGGATGGGGGTCAGGCATGAGTATTTTCTAAAGATCACTGGTAAACTCCAATGTGCAGTCAAGGTTGAAGACACTTATCCATTCAAGAGAAGTCAACTGTGCATGTATTTTCCTCCTAAGAAACTTGAAATCTAGGAAGGGGATTAGTCATGTTGACAAGCAAATAGAAAGCAGAATTCAACAACACATGCTTTCAACGTGCCATCTCATTTTGAGGTTGGCTCAACGCTCTATCATTCCTCTAAGCAAATAGCTCTGGGACTCCAGAGGACTCTGCTAGAGAATATATTTGCAGTGATGCAGTCATTTTGGGGAACCTCAATTCCAGACACAGGCAGACAAACTGGAAAGGTCTCAAAGAAGAATCACAAAATGATTACAGGCCTTGGGGGGATGAACTTGTGGGGAAAGATAAAAAGAACTAAATATGTAAAACCTGGCTAAGTGATGATTAAAGCGGGGTGGAGGGAGGGGACTTGGGAGGGGGTTCATGATAACAGTCCACTAATACCTGAAAGCTGCAAACATCAAGAAAAGAAGTGCATTACTTTGGATGATGCAGAAGGTGTTAGTTAAAAGTAACAGGATGGTAGTATGAAAGAGAACATGAAGACACCATATTCAATAATCCGTGCTAACTGAGCAAGCAATTGAGCCATGGAGCTGGCTCCCAAAGGCGGGGTAGGAGCCACATCACCTGAGCTCCCATGAAACAAGTTTGGACAAAAACTTAGGAGATAGAAGAGCAATTCTGTATGACCTGCACCATGGCAGGCAGCGGGGGCAACTGAAGGGGGGCGAGAGAATGACTCAAAGCTTTTTTGACTCTAGTACCAAAATGATATTATTAAAATTTCACCAAAAAACAGAAATAGAGAAGAGTCTTTCTCTTTAAATGTCATTACAAATGAGGTTGACCCATTAGTTCTTATTAATGTATTCATTGTATATTCAGAAATTACACCCTCAGCTACACGTTGTATATGTTTTATGTGATACCTTGTCAGCTTTTCCGTTTATTTTAATATAAATATAGCTGTTAGTGAACAGTTGCTTCAAAGACATTTAAGTAGAGACATTTCTGCTATAGTTTTATTATGTTCCTAAACTGGGACATCTTGTTCCCTTACACCAAGCACAGAACATTTTGTTATTTATGCACTGCTCCTAAATGTTACAAAACTGAGGACGGTCATCATAACTAATATTTTCGGAGCATTTTCTATGTGCCAGACACTGTGTTACAATAATTTTCTACCCACCATTTAATCTAAATTAGTGAGCACCACAACTCTGCGGGTAAGTACCGCTGCTTTTCCCATTATTTACATGAAGAAAACAGTTTTTAAGGAGGTTAGGTAATATATTCAAGGTCACACTGCAAGTGATGGTGCCATGCGAAATGAAAACCCAAGCCTGCATGGCTCCAGAACCCACACCTTCTTTCTCCTATTTTTACAAAGTGTGTTTAAATAACATAAAACTGGAAACCAAATAAAAGTTGCCATCTTACAAATGCCCCTCATATATCTTATCATAATAATAATATATCTACTTTCTAGAGTTATTGTGATGAGTATATAAGATATTTGTTAAAAATAGTTAGCACCACCTGGCACATAGTAAGTTCTTAAGAAAATTGAAAAGAAACAAATTAAAACCTAAAACCCACAAAACCATCCATTTTGATGCCAATTTCTTTTCTCATACCTTTTACATAAATCTAGTCATCATTCTTTTCTCTCCCTTTTACTCCCTGAGTTTGTACTGTTTTCAGACAACCAGGAGGAAAACAAACTGATATATTAATTTTCAGTAGGCTTTCATGTCTTAACAGTTGTGCCTTGATGTTTTTTTCCCTTTTTTTCCTTTTTTTTTTAAATTTTTACTTTATTTTACTTTACAATACTGTATTGGTTTTGCCATACATTGACATGAATCCGCCACAGGTGTACATGAGTTGCCAATCCTGAACCCCCCTCCCACCTCCCACCCCATATCATCTCTCTGGATCATCCCCATGCACCAGCCCCAAGCATCGTGTATCCTGTATCAAACATAGACTGGCACTTCGTTTCTTACATGATAGTATACATGTTTCAGTGCCATTCTCCCAAATCATCCCACCCTCTCCCTCTCCCTCAGAGTCCAAAAGTCCGTTCCATACATCTGTGTCTCTTTTGCTGTCTCACATACAGGGTTATCATTACCATCTTTCTAAATTCCATATATATGTGTTAGTATACTGTATTGGTGTTTTTCTTTCTGGCTTACTTCACTCTGTATAATCGGCTCCGGTTTCATCCATCTCATTAGAACTGATTCAAATGTATTCTTTTTAATGGCTGAGTAATACTCCATTATGTATATGTACCACAGCTTTCTTATCCATTCATCTGCTGATGGACATCTAGGTTGTTTCCATGTCCTGGCTATTATAAACAGTGCTGTGATGAACACTGGGGTACATGTGTCTCTTTCAATTCTGGTTTTCTTGGTGTGTATGCCCAGCAGTGGGATTGCTGGGTCATATGGCAGTTCTATTTGCAATTTTTTAAGGAATCTCCACACTGTTTTCCATAGTGGCTGTACTAGTTTGCATTCCCACCAACAGTATAAGAGGGTTCCCTTTTCTCCACACCCTCTCCAGCATTTATTGCTTGCAGACTTTTGGATCGCTGCCTTGATGTTTAAAAAAGAAGAATCAGTAGAAACTCAGGGGTGGGGAGATGTGATGGTAGTCAAAGGTTACAAACTTCTACTTCTAAGATGAGTAAGTTCTGGGGATCTACTGTACAGAATGTTATCCTGTATGCTTGAAAGTGGCTAAGGAATAAATCTTACATGCTCTCACCATATATACACACACAGAAACACACACAGTGGTAATTATCTGCAATGGTAGATGTATTAACCAACCTTATTGTGGTAATCATTTCACAGTATATGCCTATATAAAACCATCAGGTTATATATCTTAAACTTAATGTTTAATGTCAATCATATATCAATAAAGTTGAAAAGAGGAAGACCCATAAGAAAAGACATGGTCCGTCTAAATAATTCATTCATCTAAGAAATACTCACCAGGGCATGTGACTGCCAGACCTCCTGGAGGTTGCATTCATCCAGAAAAGACACTATAAGCAACAAACTAACAGTGACTAGACAATCAGCCATCAATACAATACTATAACATAAAGAACTTGATGTTATGATTGGTGTGGAGGACAGAGAAGCAGACTGTGGTTAGAGAGGATGACAGGGAAGTCTGCTTTAAGGAGATGATTGTTAAGCCCACAGTTAAAGGACAAGAAGAAACCAGATGTACACAAAGTCTAGGGGAAAAAAAAAACTTTCACATACAGTTTACCAGTGATTGCCAAATTCCTGAGGCAGGAAAGAGTTTAGAATATTCTAGAAACAAAAAAGCTTCGAAGAGTAGTCAGTGAGGGTGAAGATGGCATGAAAGGAAGTTATAAAGCTTAGAATGAGGTCACATCCTGCAGGAACTCCAGCCCAAGGTCAGGAACTGGGCCTCATTCTGAGCATGAGTGAAATCTTACAACCCAAAGATTTTTAAGTAAGGGAGTGATGATATACTCTGCTTAATATTTTTAAAAGTTTACTTTAGCACAGGCTGGATGATAGGTAATGTCCTGTGCTGCAGCACAGTGATGGCAAAAGATTGAGAATGAGAAAATCGAAAAGTAGAGGACGTATAGTTTATAGCTTTAATATTCACTTGTTGATTTTTTTGTTTCTTTCTTTAAGTGCGGTCTTTTTGATTGTCAATTGTATAGTCTCCATAATGAAATAAGAAGTATTGCTTTAGACTAGCACTGTAGCAGCGGCTATGAGGAGAGATGTATAAATGTAATATATATTCTAGAACTAAAAATGAAAGGAGCGGCAGATGGATTGAACATGGGAAGCAAAGGGGACAAAGGTGCTATCCAGGTTTCTAGCTTTATTTTTAGAGGCAGTATTTACTGAGATGGTGAAGACTGGAAGGGCCAGGTTTACGGATAGATTGGTATACTTTGTTTTAGGCAGGTTAATTCTGAAATACCCTACAGCATCTAAGTGATGATGCCAAGTAGCAGCTGGATAGATGAATATGCATGAAAAGGAGGTCTGGGCAGCAAATCCCAACGTAGGGGATTGTGGGTATGAACTTTGTTTTCTTATTTTCTGTATTCTTGATGATCTTCCATCTAAGGCTTCACTGACCAGGGACAGACTGCCCTCCCACGGCGAGGAAATCCTACAGACAGCTACCTAACATCTCCCCTGTGAGCACATCTTTCATATGCAGACCAAGTAATCAAGAGCTCACACCCCAGTGACCTCCTTATCAGGTACTCATGAATCAAACCACTATCACCAGGACTTCCCTGGTGGTAAGGTGGTTAAGAATCCACTTTTCAATGCAGGGGTCATGGGTTCAATCCCTGGCCAGGGAACTAAGGTACCACATATGGGCACACTAAGCCCGCAGAGCAACTTCTGGGCCTGCTTGCAGCAAACTACAGAGTCCATGTGCTCTGGACCCTGCACACCACCACGAACGCCACAACTAGAGAATCTGCATGCCACAGCAAAGATCCTGCATGCTGCAGCTAAGACCTAAGGAAGCCAAAAATGAATACATAAAGACCCACCACTCTCTGCCCTAACCAACCCATAGTTAGGTACCAGGCAACTAGGGCCCACCTCTATAGCTCAGAGCCCACCTAAATTATTCAAATCCAATTATCCAGTCCTTCCTAGGAAAACCACAAAAAAGCCCTCTGCCTACACGTTTCCTTTGCTTCTTCTGCTCCTAAATGACCTGGTGCTTTCCAGGTAACAACACGCCATTTCTCTTGGGAATGACGAGTGACAAAACAATTTTCTAATGGCCATTATCTTCTCATCTACTGACCTGACCATATATGTAATAAAAAAAAAAATACTGGGTGCATTTTAAAACAGGTTGTCAGCATAACAATGATATATAAAGCCTTTAGAATGATGGTGATGTCTTATGTGAAGAGTGTAGGTGGGCAAGAAGAGGAAACTTCAGGGAGAATAAATATCCAAAAGAATAAATATCCATATTTGGGGGTTTCAGGCTGTGTAGCAACTGAGTGGAAGAATTATTTCCAAGCTTTCTTAGCACTCCACAAATCAGGCCATATAAGCCACTGCCTACTCCATATAAGTGTTAAGATTGATCCCGTTTCACTATGAGAAATCTTCACTAAGCCCACAAGCACAGTGGACTTAACCTGCCAGAAAAATAACATGAAGTTAAAAGCCATCTACAAGAGTCTGTACCCATTAGGCAAAATTCTCCAGATAGAAAGCAACCATCCCTATGTGCTGATAAAAGGGGGAAAACACATCATCTAAACTCCTACACTGATACACATCTGTGGTCTGTATTGTCGAAATATCAGGCATCCGAACAAAAGCTGAGCTATGTCCCCAAATTAGGTCTCAGACAGGTTGAGCTAGAATACAGTGTTCTCACAGGTCTGATGTGAAATGAGAAAAATAGGCAGTGTGTTTTCAACAAAGTTTAATGGATTCATTTAAAAGAATTCTCTTTTAATCTGAGATATGACCCTTTTTTGATATATATGGATCTTCTCATTTATAAAATGGCTGCAAAAGTAAGCAGAGTTTGGTCCTTTTTTTAACTGACAAAAGTAAAAACAGGCAGTCCTACAGAAGCCGTGCACATGTTTTACTCAATTATTTTTACTGGACCATGAATTTGAGAATTTGGGGGCTATGATGTCAATCTCCAGATATTTGAAAAAATATCTCATCATTTATAATCATCCAGATTTTCACTTTCCATTTTCATCTTGACTGGAGTCACAGGGAAGCAATGTCAGTGAGATTTCCCAATCCCAGTGTTTCCATTCTGCCAGATTGGCCATGAATAAGGAAAATCTTATCACAGTGATGGAGAAAATGAGTAGACACCATGAACTAAAGCGTACGTTTTCTCAGAGACTAACAAGTAACGACAAAGGTTCAACAGTGACTAATGGATAAAATGTTAAGGTGGAGACAGCTCCCAATTGCTTAAATGCAGTCACAGGAGTCATGGAGCAGCCTTCACTTTGAAACCAAACCAAGTTACTGATGATGTGAAAGGAAATGCATATTTATTTGTTCATTTAAACAAACAAACAAAAAACCTTAATGCTTAATCAAAGGCCAGTCACTGCTTCTACCTCAAACAGCTGCTAAAAGAGGGTGTAGGACGAACAAGTTTGATAATTTTAGGAGTAATTACAGGATCAGATTTCTGGGCATGTTCTTCAATAAATAGGTCTGACTCAAAAATGTTTGGAAGGAGAAGCTAGTCCTGAGGAGGTTGCCAAGAGGGGGCAGAGGGAGGCAGAGCCAGAAGCAGAAACAAATGCTGAACTATGCAATAATCAAGCCATCCCTCCCTCTTCCTATTGGGGTTAAGAGATTGAAATATTACTCTCACACTAGGCATTTTATCAGAGGAGAAGCAGTGAGAAAGGATCTTCCACTGTTTCCTGTGGAGGAAGTGATGCAAGGTTTGAGAAGCTGATTCCAGAATTCCCTCCTGTCACTTCTACTTTCACCTAAAGTGCCCACTGTGAACCAAGACTATCAGAGTGGAAGGCAAGCCATTTGTCACTGGGAGCTAGACTTCTGACTTCCCTAATGTCCTCATGGGCCAGTATGGAGACTGCAAACAGAGCTACCAGACTAGGCCTACTGATTGTTTATAAAGAAGGACAACACTGCGTGATCCTGTTGGGGTTTTCTCAATGGTAGGTATATCACACTAAAGAAAAAGTCACATGTTTTATGGGAATACAAGCATATTTGTAAAGGCATGTATAAATAATATTTACATAGATATGTATATGTATTTATTTTTAGAGAGGGGCATGGGAAGAAGAAAAAACATAATCTCACTAGAAGTTTGGAGTAAGAATTATTCTGTTCAGTTATAAGAAATAAAAGGCTCATACAGAATTGGTTCATAAACTAAATGGTACTTCAGCTTAAAAACAGCAGTTAACCATTCCCTTCCTAAGATAACTTTCTTGTCTTCCATAAAATCTGAATGAGAAATGTTTAATTCTTAAGGCTATAAAATCTTTTTGTCATTTGATCTCATCATATTCTTTGCTTTCAAATCTGTTGTTGATTCTATTTATTTTATTTTTATATAATTTTAAAGGTTATTTTTTCATTTACACTTATTACAAAATATTAGCCATATTCCCTGTATTGTATCCTTGAACCTATCTTACACCCAATAGTTTATGTCTCCCATGTCCCAAACCCCTACACTGTCCCACCCCTTGGCCCACTGGTAACCGCTAGTTTATTCCTTATGTTTGTGTGCCTGTTTCTATTTTGTTATATTCCCTAGTTTGTTATATTATTTAGATTCTACATAAAACGATATGGAGGTTTCTCAAAAAAACTAAAAATAGAATTTCCATATGACTAAAAATAGAACTTCCACATGACCTAGCAATTCCACTCCTGAGCATATATCCCCCACACAAAAAAAACCCAATAATCTGAAAAGATAAATGCTCATAGCAGCATTACATACAATTGCCAATATATGGAAGCAACTTAAAAGTCCATCAACAGGTGAATGAATAATCATGGAAACACACACATACACACATGCAATGGACTACTACTAAGCCATAAAAAAAGAACAGAATTTTGCCATTTGGAGCAACATGGATGGGCTTGGAGGGCATCATCATATATTTTAAACAGAATTATACAGAAAGAAAAAAACTCGATTTTACCCCCCAAAATCTCAATCTTGACTGAATCCTTCTTTAGTTTTGAATCATCTCTCTTTTCTTACAATCCTCCTCTCTCTTCTACTCACCTATATCTTATACAATTTCAAGTGCTACACTCAGGAGACCTAAAAGGAAAGAAGTCACTGTTGGTATACATTTCTTCCCAGAGCTGAACTGAAGCTCTGGAAAAAAAAAAAAAAAAATTGTTCCACTCACTGAGGAAGAGGTAGAGAAGTAATGAAGGTGCAGAATTCAAGTTAAAACTGAAATCTCTAGCAGGCACATCCTAATTTAGAAGTCCAAATATGCAGAATACCAGCAAATGAAAGAACCAACAAGAGTAAATGCTGTCTCTCTGGCAAACTCCTGGGGGGCCTAAAGGATTTATTATGATCAATTAAGGATGTGGTGACCTGGGAGAACAGAAGTTGTAGTTTTGGCTACCCGGACGCAGAACCGAACATAACAAAACACCTCATGTTTAGAGCTCTTATACCCCTCAAGACAAAACAGCCTGTGAGTGCATTTAAGCATGTACCTGTATATCCAAAAGGCTTCAATTCTCTCATCTCAGAATTAGAAATAAAAATTTCTTTATAAAGGGAGGGTTAGGATAAAGCAGGAACTAATTATGATTAACACTTGGAAAATAAAAACATTAATGCAATTTTAGTCCCCAAAGAGATAAAAGTCATTATTCCCACTTAACTGTGACAAGGTAAGTTTTACATAAGTAATTGAGAAGTCCAGAGGGATCTCAAAAGAGTCGTCAGGCATTGAAATAGGTTTCAGTAACAAATCATTTTCAGAATATTCTTGCTATGTAGAATCTTTGAGAATTAGACCCATCCCACCTCATTCATCATTTTAAATCTGCCTAAATTAATCTAAACTAGATATTTCAGATTATTTTATAATTGCTCTGGAGTTCTACGAGTTTACCTTGTTCTTACATCATTAGAAAATGTATGATTCTCTTTTCCTGCCTCTTAAAACTGTGAAGGTTCCGCCAACACTCCCCACTGAAGCAAGTACAATTTCTGCCCCATGTCCAGGTATCCCCAAGTAATTCTGCCACTGATGTTCCACAGACCAGTCAGACAAAGGGATCCACTGTTTCTGAGCACCACTCCTCACACTGGGTGCTGGCTGGCTGATAAATGCCAAGTAAGGAGCAAGGAGGGCTTCCCTGGTGTCTCAGCGGTAAAGAATCTGCCTGAAATGCAGGAGCCACTGGAGATTCGGTTCCATCTTTGGATCAGGAACATCCCCTGAAGCAGGAAATGGCAACCCACTTCAGCATTCTTGGCTGGAGAGTTTCATGGACAGAGGAGCCTGGCAGGTTACAGGCCATGGGGTCGCAAAGAGTTGGACATGACTGAAGCAACTCAGCAGCAGCAGCAAGGAGCAATGAAGAGGGACTCCCTTGTCCCTCAAAAAAATCAGAAAGCTCTAAGCAGAATGGTCTGACTCTTGCAGAGAGATTGGGAAGTGGACAGAAAAATAAACATCATATATATATATATAGAAAGAGTAAACCTCCTATCATTTTAAAAACAGCAACACATAAGCACACTCAACAACATGTCAGATATGACATGAAGCGTTTCATCAGTGTCATCTAACTGAATCCTCAAAACCCACCTAAGGAAACTGAAGAGTCAAATATGACAATGAACAGATGCATTCTAGCCTGATACCTAGATTCAAATCCTAGTTAACCAGACCCAAGTTGTTTAGAGGTGCTACTTTATTTCTCATTTTAATACATTTACCTTTGAATAAAAGTATCTTAAAAGCATTAATTCTGCCTTCAAAACCCACCCTAAATATCTCCAATTTTCTCCATTTTTACAGCCACCATCTAAGTCAGAGAGAAATCCAGGTCTTACAGGGTCCAAGGCTTATCCAATTTGGGAACCCATATTTAAAGAAAAGGCACACAAAGTTATGAATACAAAATCATAGGGAAAATAAACATATGTTTAGAATGAGCAAAGAAATCACACGTGAAGCTATGGTACATATACACAATGGAATATTACTCAGCTATTAAAAAGAATGCATTTGAATCAGTTCTAATGAGATGGATGAAACTGGAGCCTATTATAGAGAGTGAAGTAAGTCAGAAGGAAAAACACCAATACAGTATATTAACACATATATATGGAATTTAGAAAGATGGTAATGATGACCCTGTATGCTAGACAGCAAAAGAGACACAGATGTAAAGACAGACTTTTGGACTGTGGGAGAGGGAGAGGATAGGATGATTTGAGAGAATAGCATTGAAACATACATATAGCCATATGTGAAATAGATCGCCAATCCAAGTTCAATACATGAAACAGGGCACTCAAAGCCGGTACACTGGGACAATCTGAGGGATGGGATGGGGAGGGAGGTGGTGGGGGGAGGTTCAAGATGGAAGACACATGTACACCCATGGCTGATTAACATCAATGTATGGCAAAACCACTACAATATTGTAAAGTAACTAGCCTCCAATTAAAATAAACAAATTAATTTTTAAAAAAGAAATCACATATGAAATAAATTTTAACACTGAAAAAATACTACAAACTTTATAAAACTCAGAAAAATGACATACTATTTTTAGTGATATGTTCACACACTTGCCTAATTTTCCAACATGTTTTTTGCTCCATACTCTTTGATCACCTCTGCATGAAAACAATTTTTGGAATCCTTCTTCATAAAGACAGTGGATAATCTAGCTTTTTGTCTAGCGAGTAGAGGATCATTACTGAGAGCTTAAAATTTCTATTTCATCATCACCACACTTTATTGCAGTGCTCCATAAATAAGGTCTCTGTCAAATTTGGAAAAATCACTTTCTACTTACTTCTGTAGGTGAGGTGTAAGATTTCAGAGCATTTTAAGTTTTTCTATGTAGATGACTAATCTTAAATACACTTTGAATCAGCAAAAACTCACTGAACAGTTTGCTGTTGATTTTTTTTTCTTTTTTAATTTTTATTGGAGTATAGTTGACTTACAATATCACATTAGTTTCAGGTGTACAGCAAAGAGAATCAATTATACATAAACATATGTCAATTCTTTTTTCAGATTATTTTCCATACAGGCCATTACAGAGTACTTAGTACAGTTCCTGGTGCTTTACAGCACGTTACTAGTGGTTATCTATTTTATATATAGTAATGTGTATGTTGCTGATGCTCTAACTGAGAATGGTGGAATGGTGTAGTATGAGTTTTATGTATTTTCACCTTGTCAAAACAGCAAGAAATTTAAATATTTTCCTAATATGTTCATATGACTCATTTATCTCCGTTAGGTTATCAAACAATCAACAAACTCTCAATTCCACTCATAATATGTCTCCTTAATAAATTAATGAAATTTAAAAATTTGAGAGTTATACAGTTCACTTCCAGATGTCATAAAAATTTCTAGTGAATTTAGAGTTAATCTTTATCACTTTGATTTCATATCTCATTAGTTTTTAATCTGTATTTCTTTAACTCTCCAATAAGTATAAAGATTATGAAAGTAAAGTAGGCTTCATTTGTGTAATGCAACCACTGCAAAAC
The DNA here is from genome assembly GCF_023091745.1 of Budorcas taxicolor. Classification (NCBI taxonomy): domain Eukaryota; kingdom Metazoa; phylum Chordata; class Mammalia; order Artiodactyla; family Bovidae; genus Budorcas; species Budorcas taxicolor. The sequence continues at coordinate 61,334,822 of NC_068923.1, read as the reverse complement.
ACCTTTCCAAACTGTAGTTAAAATGACGTAAGCCTAACTCAACTTCTCCCTGATAGATCCTAAAAATGCACACAATCATACCTCTATCACCCCACCCAAGTGGAAATACGGTGAAAGGAGTGGAGAGAAACAGCTGTCTTAATAGTTAACAGGCAAAATACATTATTTTTGCAAATATCACAAATACATAGGGAAATCATGAATACATTGTGCAGGTTCTTACCCAGCTGAAAAAGGGCTTCTCTGAGCAAGGGGCCCTGAAGCATAAGCTTCATTAGCTTCAGGGTGAGCCCAGCCTAGGCCACCACCACCTCTCAACCAGGCAACTTTAGCAACTTTCTGACACCCTATCCTCCTAGAATCTATTTCCATGTGGCAACCTACGAAACTTTTAGAAATAGAGATGAATTCATGTCACTCTCGTTTAAAACCTTTCAGAGGTTTCCCATTGCATTTATGATAAAGGCCAAACACCTCATCCCCAAATACTTGTCCTATGACCTAGATGCTGTCCAGCTCAGATTCAACCCATACCTCCCCCACCATTACTCACACGCTATCGTTACCCTGGCCTTGTTCCCACAGTTAACTGCCCCACAGTCCCAGTGGAAATTATGCAACGGTGTTTCATAAACTCAAAGCACTATATCCATGTTAACTCTTCCTACCAGTAGAGTCGGGTAGAATGTATGTGATTAGGATGGTTGAGGAAGAAAATTTGTAGATTTTGATTCTTGCCAAAGCTATTCCTACTCTTATCTTTCTTACTCCTATAAACACTGTTCTGAACCTCCACAAATGGAACTGCTACAAATACAGTTCCAAGTTTTACAGCCACATAGAGAGTCACCATATGTGTGCATATGGTCCACACGTATACATACAATATGTATAAGCACATGGCAGGGGTATTTAGCTATACTAGCTTGCCTACATTACAGATATTTTATCAAATTACAGTCTACATTTAGAAACCTAGCTAGTAATTAAAATACAACGTATGGCACAGTGTTGCTTAAATTAAAATGGCAGTGGAAAGTTTTAAGATTTTAGTCAGTGATTTCTAACAAGCCTCTTTTATCAGAAAGTGTCACTGTTTCTCAGCATTATCTAGCAGTAATGTGGCTGCTCTCCTCAGGTCAGAGATGAAAAGACTGAGGAATAAAGAGCTGATTCAGGTCATGTGTAATCAATAGAGCGACCACAAAAGAAAAGAGGTCTTGTTATTCCAGGTTTTCAGTGTGTTTGCTTCCTCACCACACTGGACTTATTTCCTGGAGACAGCAACATCAAGCATTTTTCAGCGACATGAAACAACTCAAAGACACACAGGAAAATTTAGTGACCAGATGAATATAAAGAGAACTGATAAGAAGAAGAGGGGGAAAAATTGCAGAAGACCACACAGACAGGAGATCATTATAGCTGTTCTGTTATCTGCCCGAAGATGAAGGCTGGGGGGCGGGTCACAGGATGCAACCGACATGAAGTTTGAAAACATCTAAAACATCTTTCATTTCATATATCATATGTAACAGGCTTATCACTTTTCAAATGTGGTGTCTACAACATCATACCACTTTGCATTGTCTGATGATTATTTCCTTAGATGATTTGCCACTTTTACAGCACTGTTCTGGTTTGCCCAAACTGGTTTCTCCCTCTCAGTTTTGAGGCTCATCTCAAACTTAATATTCAAGGGTTTCCACAGTCTCATCCAAAATTGGGTGCTGCCTGACTCACACTTCCCCTATGTACGTAAGTTCAGTAAGTTTCATTACGGTCCCTTTTTATAGGTCATGATCATCCTGTCTTTCTCCTATTGTTCATATGTCCACTGAAACACCCTTCTACTACCTGTTAATTCAAAGTCTGCTCATCTTCCAAGACATACCCAAATCCTTTTCTTCCATGTCCCCAAACAACTCACTCCATAATGTCATTGTCCAGAAGCACCTAGAACTCTGAAAGCACCAATTTGTGCTGTAAGGTATATATTTTTCGTGTTCCTAAAACCTTTTATTCTCACAAGACTCTAAATGCCATAAGAATACAGCCTTTTTAAATTCTCTGTTCAGTTCAGTTGCTCAGTCATGTCCGATTCTTTGCGATCCCGTGGACTACAGCACGCCAGGCCTCCCTGTCCATCACCAACTCCCGGAGGTTGCTCAAACTCATGTCCATTGAGTCAGTGATGCCATCCAACCATCACATCCTCTGTCATCCCCTTCTCCTACCTTCAATCTTTTCCAGCATCAGGGTCTTTTCCATTGAGCTAGTTCTTCTCATCAGGTGGCCAAATATTGGGGTTTTTCAGCTTCAGCATCAATCCTTCCAGAGAATATTCAGGACTAATTTCCTTTAAGATTGACTGGTTTGATCTCCTTGCAGTCCAAGGGACTCTCAAGAGTCTTCTCCAACATCACAGTTCAAAAGTATCAATTCTTTGGCGCTTTGATAAATCCTCTGTATCGAGTCTTAAACTAAGCTTATACTAGGGAGAAGACTCTTAAGAGTCAATCCTAAAGTAAATCAACCCTGAATAGTCATTAGAAGTACTGATACTGAAGCTGAAACTCCAGTACTTTGGCCGCCTGATGCAAAGAGCCAACTCACTGGAAAAGACCCTGATGCTAGGAAAGATTGAAGGCAGGAGAAGGGGACATCAGAGGACGAGATGGTTGGACGGCATCATCGACTCAATGAACACTAAGTTTAAGCAAACTCCAGGAGTTAGTGAAGGACAGGGAAGCCTGGCGTGCGGCAGTCCATGGGTCGCAAAGAGTCAATAAGGGACTGTTTAGATATTAGTGCATCTAACACACTAATACCTAATGCCTCAGCGAAGTTATGCCCATCTCTACATTTTTATTTTCTAAATTTAGATACCTCATTTTCTCACTCAGTCTCTGGAGTCAGATTGTAAGGTTTAGTTCTTAACTCCATCATTTCCTAACTTTGTTACCTTAGACAAAGTACTTTACTTTTACAGGCCTCAATTTTGTTAACTACAAAAAGAGTGATACTGAGAGTATTTATGTTACAAGTTTAGCAATAATTAAATGATTTTTGTTACTGTTTTTTAGTTGCTCAGTCATGCCAGATTCTTTGCGACCCCATGGACTGTAGCCTGCCAGGCTCCTCTGTCCATGGGATTTCCCAGGCAAGAATACTGGAGTGGGGATTGCCTTCTCCAGGGGATCTTCCCAGATCAGGGATCAAACCCACCTTTCCTGCATTGGCTGGCATATTTTTTACCACTGAGCCACCAGGGAAGCCCTACCAAGGGATATGTCTGTGAGCTCAAAACTATTTTCATAAGAGCTCTGGAAATTTGGCCTTTTTCACTCTCACTCTCTCAGTGGAGTCTTCCAGAAGCTACATGGCACGAGTTATTAAGAGAGATTGAATGAGAAGATATGAGAATCCAACTACTATTAAGCCAGACAAAGTTGCTTAAATGTAAAACAATGCCTTTACTGTTTCACTTTAACTGTTCTTTCTCTCTAGTCAATTTAAAAATCTTTATGGTCTTTGATGTTCTGCAATTTCACATCATGTCTAAGCATGAATTTCTTTTTCTTTATCCTGCTTAGGGAACAGGGTGGTTCCAAAATCTTAAGGATTCATGATTTTTCATCAGTTCTAGAAAATTCACATCCACTGTATCTTTAAATAGTACCCCTCTTCCATTCTCTGTTAGACCTTTTCTTTCTAGCCTTGGCTCTAATACGCTACCTAACAATCTTTTGAGTTTCACTTCATCATCATCTCAACAATGTTTTTCATATTTAGAATTTTTCCTTTTACATTTTTACGTGTTCTTTCCTAATGCATTTTTAATTGGCAAATTTTTTGCAGCCTTTACATCTTTAGTCATTATATGTAGAGTTGCAACATGTAACATTTTATGTAATATTCTCTGTGTATATTCCATATTTGAAAAGTGTAAATATCTCAAGGTACTAACTCTATCATCTTTTGGCCCTAGATCTCTAAGTCAAAGTGGCTAGTTCCTCATATATATAGGGATCTTTGTGAGATTAGGTGGCTCAGTGGTAAAGAACCCACCTGCCAATCCAGGAGACATAAGTTCAATCCCTGGATTGGGAAGACTCCCTGGAGGAGGAAATGGCAACCACCTCCATCCAGTATTCTTGCCTGGGAAATCCCATGGACAGAGGTACCTGGCAGGCTACAGTCCGTAGGACTGCAGAGTTGGACATGACTGAACGACGTGCACCCACACACGTGAGATTACTCCTTGATCTTAACTGCAAAAGTTCTGTAATCCTTCTTAAGAACTGGGGAAACTTTTCTGCAGAGAAGATTTGCTCCTGCAAATAGACAAGGAATGCCACTAAACTGGGTTCACTTCAGGCCCCTTGAGCATTTTGTCTCATCACGGGAGATTCAAGTTTTCTCATTATGTATCATGATGCCTGGAAACTCACCATTAGAAAACTACATCTAGGGATTCTGAAGACATGTATTTTTAGGAAGTCTGTTAAAATGCAGATACTTCTGGGAGGGACAATACCTTTGAGTTATGAGGTGCCTTACAAAAAAGGACAAGTTGAAAGATTAATCAGAGCAATGTCCTGCTGTTAAGGCTTCTTAAAGCTGGTTTTCAGAGGACTTCTCTCATGACAGTAGAAAAAAAAAAGATCTTTTATGACTATATAGAATACAGATGATAAATTGATTTCAACTCACATGCTGCTCCAGTTTGGTGATAGGGGTTATCTGGAATGCTGTATTAAGAAGGAATCTAATTCAAAGTGAGATATACTTTCTCTCTCTCTCACACACACACACACATACACACACACACAGAGTTTGACTGATTTGGTTTAACAAAGTTATTAAAACAAGCTCCCAGGATAAAAGGAAGGGGAAAACTCCAGGGACAAGATGATTTCCTCCAACAAATTTTTCACCACTTCAGAAGTATTTTACACTTCCAATTCATACTTAATTTTCAGATATTTAAAACAACATAATTTCTTTTTAAGCAACTTCTTTTTTATTGCTACTTAGATATAATACTGTCTTTAGGAGCTATTTTTTTAACTTTAATTTTATATTGGAGAATACTTGATTAATAACGTTGTGTGGGTTTCAGATGTACAGCAAAGTGATTCAGTTATATATATATATCTACACACACATGTATCTATTCTTTTTCAAATTCTTTCTCATTTAGGTTGTTACATAATATTGAGCAGAGTTCCTTGTGCTATACAGCAGGTCCTTGTTGGTTATTCATTTTAAATACAGCAGTGTGTGCATGTCAATGCAAAACCCCTTAACTGTTCCTCCCCAGTCACCCCAAACTTCCCCCTGGTAACCATAAACTCATTCTCTAAATATAAAAAAAATATATTTTTTTTGGCCACACCACACACCTTGTAGGATCTTAGTTCCCTGATCAGGGACTGAACCCATGCTCCTTGTAGTGGAAGCACTGAGTTCTAGCCACTGGTCCTCTAGGGATTTCCCTAAAACAGCATGATTTCTCGTTTAAAATTGTATAAATATGTGGAAGGACATAGTCATCTTGTTTAAATTTTTTAAAGAGCCTGGGATCATTAAAGCGCGCACACACATACACACACACACACACACACACACACACACACACAACTTAGAAATGGAGAAATGCACGCACATCTTTGGGTTTCCAGTATCACAAAAAGCAGCCACGTGTTTCTCTGATGTGTCATGTTAAATCTCCAGGGACATATGTGATATGTTTCCCACACTTACAGCACCTCTCTTCAAGTTATTCATCGGGTTTTTCTATCTGTAGGATACACATTTATAGCTCTGCACATCTATTCATATCATTTATTCATATATATCTTGAATAATAAATTGGCAAGTATTTTGTTTTCCTCATTCATATGGTGCTTGCATTATGGTATGTTCCCCTTTGGCAGAAGTTTCACAATTATAGGCCCTCAAAGATATAAACAAAAAAAATAATATATTTATAAAATATATACTATATATAAAATATATATAAAAACAAAAGTATATTTATAATAAATACATACATATATGTATACACAGTTTTTTTCCACCCTTATGTCACTTGAGGATGTACAATAAAATTCAATTATCCAGTCACAAGAAAATTAGTGATCTTGATAAAAATTGGACAACTAATGAAAACTTTAGCTAATAAAAAAACATGTTTTTAGAAGTACTTATGTTACTTCCTGGCCCCTAAAACTGATTTTGGTGGACATAATTTAATCTTCTGTTTGTAAACTTTAAAATAAGACTGCTTACTCCTCAGTCACCCATGACCAAATTCACTTATTCAATAAATGTCTATTGATTGTCTCTTGTGTTCGGTGGACAAAGTTAGACTCATTATAAACCATCGCTGGCTCAACCGTCTCACAATCCAGCAAGGAACAGAGCTTGCCTCCCTAGTTATTTGTGATATGAATACAATAGACCATACATTAAAGAAAAAAATTTAGAAGATAATTCTCCATTTCACCTGATCTCAAAAAAAAAAAAAAAAATCCAGAAGATAGAGGCTTCCCTTGTAGCTCAACTGGTAAAGAATCTGCTTGCAATGCAGGAGACCCAGGTTCAGTTCCTGGATTGGAAAGATCCCCTGGAGAAGGAAACAGCAACCCACCCCAGTATTCGTGCCTGGAGAATTCCATGGACAGAGGAGCCCGGTGGGCTACAGTCCATGGGGTCACACAGAGTAGGACACAACTGAGCAACTAACACTTTCACTTTCAATGAACATGATGCCTAGAGTTGAGGTCCCAGAACCCAGTGAAGAATAACTGAGGCTACTGTTATTGATGCATTATTTATGTTGCTATTATAAGAAATGACCCATAGTAGTGTCTCCAGGGAGAGGTCTCAAAAGTCAGTATCTCAGAGACGGCTCTCTTGCCCCAAAGGAAACTTTTTCCACTCTTGCCCAACCACCACCAGTACAATGGTCCCCCTACCAATGCCCATTAGGCCTAAACACTGCTGAATCAAGTATCGTCCTAACTTCTATTTTGTCAAGGCTCTCTACTTTCAAAGAAAGAGTGGCAAAATTAGAAAATAAGGAAAACCTATCTATGTTAGAGTAAAAATAAGTTTCAGTCGAATTTACTGTTCCTACAAGAAATATACTTGTAGGATATTTCTACGTGTTTGAAACATACTTTTACTGAAATGATGTCTTAGATAAGAAGTTGCTGTAATGGTGAGACTTTCAGATACAATGGCAGGCCTGAGGGAGAAATAAAATTTCCACATGGACATTTCCAGGCCCCTTTAATGAATGAGGAGTAGATGGCTTCCTCTACCTACTGAAGAGCCATCTCTGCAGACAGTGTTGCAGCTGGGCTCCAGTTCTGCATTCCATGCATTTCCAGTTACGTGGGTGGAAGATTTCTTGGCACCATCCAGTTTATTCTTAGCATGTGTGGGTCATGCCTTATTCAGCATGATGAGACATCTCATTGAATAATAAGGTGAAGATTATTTTTAAGGCCACGGCTAGCAAAACTGTAAATATTATTCAAAAGACAGAGCAGATGAAGCCATAATTACTCACAAGACACAAGCAACAAATTCAAGACATTTTTATAAGGGAGCTAAGAAGAGCCAAGGGCTTCCTCAGTAGCACTAGTGGTTAAAAAAAAAAAAAAAACCCCCACCTGCCAATGCAAGAGACATAAGAGACACAGATTCAGTTCCTGGGTTAGGAAGATCTCCTGGAGGAGAGCATAGCAAACCACTCCAGTATTCTTGCCTGGAGACAGAGAAGCCTGGCAGGCTACTGCCTATAGAGTTGCATCACTAAGAGCTGGACATGACTGTAGTGACCTAACATGCACGCAAGAAGAGCTGAACTGGTTCCTCCAATCTGGGAAATTCCAGATCTCGTTGCACTTGAAGGCCTTGGAGGGCCTTGTTGTTGCCAATACATCCTTCTGCAGAATCATGGGGGTATGCCAGGTGCCTATACTTGATTCTTCATTAGCAACATCTCCAAACAACATAGGAGTTTTCTAAGATCAGATACATGTGTACACATGTACGCATAAATATGAACTTCTTAATATGATTATGGGTCTTGCTTGGAGAGAGGAGGGGATGCAATTGAGTGATCCTCAGCCTGCTCATTAAACTAAGTCAGCTGCACGTTGCTTAATATAGGAGCCTGCTCCCCCACAATCTCTCCAAAGGAAGACTGGGCAGCCAGAGATGGTGGCTGATTAATAACGTGACAGGTGTGGCTGGCTGTCTCTGTGTGCTTTCACAAAATATGTTTGTGCTAAAGTCACTATTCATTATAAGTTAACACAAGGGTGTGGTGTTTCAATGTTTCCATGTTTAGCAATTATAAGCTGAAACTATTAAGTGTTTTGAAAACTTGCCAGAGAGCAGACACACTAAAAAATCCTAGCTACACCTCTCTTTATGGACATTCTTTTTTCTGATCTTCTGTTACAGCAAAAAATAACTCCAATCCCTCTCGCTACTGACACGTGGTAATTTAACTTGTAAACCCTAAGCAAAAATAAATACTAAGTTTGATAACCTCTACTTCAAATAGAAAAGAGTGGTATTGAGGTGTATTTTTTTTTTAAGTAAACTGTTAAAAGTAAAATTAAATCTCTCCAGGAACCTTTATTTTAGAAAGGTTGGTATTCAAATTTTGATTCCTCATGTTGAAACAGATGGGCAGAGCAGGAATAATCTTTACTGTATATTACTGAAAAATTCACTATTTGTGTGAAGGATTTATGTTTCTAACATACCAGTAAAATGTCTTTACTCTTCTTTTCCCACATGTCTTTGAACATTTCAACCCCTTTTGTGGCCTGAACCATCACCCCAAGGTGAATTATTTCTATTTTCACATTTCCTGTCCCACTCACTTCAGTTTAACAATGTTTCTGCCTACTGGTTCTGCCAGCTGTCTCTCTCACATTAACCTCAAGCTCAAGCTGGTTGGAATGATTCATCCCCTTATCCAATAATTCAGCAAAACTTCTGGGCTTCTAATTGCTCTCGATGAAATCTCCATGTCTGCAGTCACAAAGACTCAGATTTGCCAAGTCACCTTTTCTCTCTCTTTTCCCTTCTTTCTTTACGGAGGAATTTCTTCAACGTCTGAATTGCTGGCATTCTGAGCATGACAATTCTTTGTCCAGAGAGGGGAGTTTAGAAGTGTTTTGTGCATTTGACAACATGTGGCAGTACCCCCGGCTTCGTACGACTAGTTGCCAGCAGCTGTGCCCACTCCTCAAGCTCTAACAACCAAAAGCGCCTCCAAACTTTATCAAATAACTGCTGAGGGGGGCAAAACCATTCCCCTCCTCCAGCCAATTATGGGTAACTTAGAACCCATTCGTTCTATCTATTCTTCTCTTATAGGCCCCATGCATCATTTCTTTCTATCTCACTTTCATTTCAAGCCCTCACATGGACAGTCAAGATGTGTGCTGTTTTTTTTACAGGAATTCTTTAAGATGAACCGGATGCGACTTGACCCAAGACAGATCAAACTCAACAACCAGCAACCAATCCAGCAGGCAAGAAAATCTAAAGAAAATGAATCTGAGAAATAGTTCTGGTGACTCCAAAAAGGTGGGAGTCTGAGGGCTTCAATGTTGATTTCACCTCTCACAGTAAGTTACAGGATTTTTTTAGAATAGGAAAGACCCCCAAAAGAACTCATCATTTAACTATTAATATGCAGATGATCTTGAACTATGGTGTTGTGAACAGGGACGCTGGGTCGTAGCAAAGGATGTAAGTATGTGCAGTGGAAAGAACACAGGAGTCGGGCATTCAGGGGGACCTGGTATGAGTCCTGCCTTTGATAACGTGACGCTAGGAGATAAGAATATATAACTTAGAAGACAGGTTGTAAGGATTAGAACAAGCAGTTGTTAATCGTTATTTCCATATTATATCTTTAACCGGAAGGGAGTTGACATAATTAGAAATGTCAAATACCTGGCACATAGCAGGTGCTCAAGAAATGTAAGCTGATTAGTGACAATGGATACTTCATACCGATGCTATTACAATACCTTTAAGTGAAATTAAGGGTGATATTGTGATGGTTCCATGAAGAATCCCACTTACACAAAAACAACAGAGGATGCATTCAGAATTTCCTGGGGGAAAAAAACAGGGACAAGAGTAAACCCAGAGTCAAGTGAGAGACCCTCCTAGGTCTACCACTATAAAGTAATGGCAATAATAAGATAGCTTTAAAATAGATGCTCAAAAGCTTATTATCATCCCATAGATATGCACTGATAGTCTTTTAACCTTTTTATTGTGAAGATAAAATTAAAACCATTACACTGGATCTTTGACAATCGGCCTGAATTATCTTTCTAAATGCAACAAAGACCAAGAAGGACTGGTTTCTTGGGAGAGTCAGAAACCCCAACGGAAGAGTGATGTCACAGACACCAAGGGAAGAGTTACCTCAGATGGAACCGTCTGTAAGATTAAGCAGTGCTGAATGATCAAATACGTATTAAACGTGTCTGGCTGGATTAGGAGTCATGGAACGCATTAGTAAGAGCAATTTCAGTCTAATGATCATGGTGGACACAAGAACCCAGTGCGCGGAGGACAGAATGGGAAGGAAAGTAGTGAATGTCAGGTATCAGCATTCAAATGAGTTTGATAGTGAAAGATAAGAGAGAGTTGAAAGACACTGTGGGACTGAGGGAGGTTTTCATATAAGTTGGAGGCTTCCCTGGTGGCTCAGATGGTAAAGAATTTTCCCACAGTGCAGGAGATCCAGGTTCGATCCCTGAGTTGGGAAGATCCCCTGGAGAAGGGAATGGCTACCCACTCCAGTATTCTTGCCTGGAGAATCCCATGGACAGAGGAGCCTGGGGGGCTATAGTCCATGGGTCGCAAAGAGTCAGACATAACTGAGCCACTAACAACTTTCACTTTCCTACAAGTTGTTCAGTCGCGTCTGACTCTTTGCGACTCATGGATTGTAGCCCGTCAGGCTCCTCTGTCCATGGGATTTCCTAAGCAAGAACACTGGACTGGGTGCCATTTCCTTCTCCAGGGGATCTTCCTGACCCAGGGATTAAACCTGAGTCTTAAGCATCTCCTATGCTGGTGGGCAGAATCTTCACCACTGAGCCACCTAGAAAACCCTGTGAAAGGTTCAATCACATTTAAATACGAAAGGGAAGAAGCTTGTTGAATTACAGAAGAGGAACCCTGTAATAGAACATGGTTCCCGAAGATGTAAAAGGGTACCTGACCTAGAAGAAAGGCAGAAGAGTTAGGCTTAGAAGACAGAAGGAAGAGGGCAGGTTCATCTTTCATAAGAGCAAGTGGGAGGGGGGAAAGGGTGGCTCCTTGGGCACTGAGTCAGCCACAGGAAGTTGAAAAACTTCCCATCTGATGACTTCCATGTTAATAAACAAAAGAAGTTGCGATGTCACCCTTGCCTCTGACTCTAAGTTAGATAGTATTTTTCTTTTATCCATTTTTCACTTTGAAAGAATAGAGGGACAAAAATGGTCAATGGTTAAGTAATATTATTGGTGGTATCCTTTAGATAATTCATAGTTCTTTTTTTTTAAATCTAAGAGCCCTCCATCACACACACACACACACACACACACACACACCAATCTGTACATAAAACAATGTCTAAGCTGTGCTGTGACTCACTGGTATTTTCTCAAATTGATAACATTTATATTTTAGTTACAAGTCAGTACAGGATCCACTTAAATAATACGCAATCTCAGAGCTGAAGTGTTGAAATAAATGCCTCATGCAAAGATTTAGAGCTTTCTCATCAGGACACAGGGTCCTGGACATTCACCTGCTAAAAATGTGGCCATTACTGTAGGTTTTGTGTGCAAAACAAAGGTGGGTGATACTGTACCTTGGCAGAGCTTCCTGACCACCTGACTGCTGGGTGTTTCCCATACCCGTGGCAGACCCAGGAGGTGGAGGAGCCTGCCAGACCAGTTGCAAAGTGCAGAACAAGCCTTGGGGCCTCCATACACAATCCAATTTGCCTACAGTGACTGTGCCCAGCCTTCGCACTGCAAGGCTGACCTTTCGACACAGGTAAGTTCAGCAACAATCACTTGGCCAGAGTCATCGATTCTGGCTCGTGCCAGAAATTCTACAGTCTTCTGGGCAGCGGCCACTTGGCAGCAATTTTCAGGAACTCTGCTCTGGGTGTGTGTGTATATGTGCGCGCACACATGTACACTCTGGTTGCATGTGGGTGTGTGCTCTGGGTGTGTGTGTGTGTGTTTGTGTGTGTGTGTTCTTCATAGTCAATGTGATGTTTGCAGGAAGGGAGGAGGAGAAAAGAGGTTTGAAAGCACCTCTGTTTCCTCTTTCTGGCCATTGTCACAGCACAGTAGCTATATCCCAACTTCAACAAGGGTATCTAAAGATGAGAAAAGGAAGGAAGGGGGAAAGAGAAAAGGAAGAAAGAAGACAGAGATTGCAAAAACTGGGAAGCAAGGAAAGGCAGAAATGAGAGACTGAGTTAAAATCATCCTGGAGGGGAATTTTTGGCAGTCTAGCAGTTTGGGCTCCAAGCTTGCACTGCAGGGAGCCCATATTCAATCCCTGGTCAGGGAACTAAGATCCCTCAAGCTGCACAGCACAGCCAAAATGAAAAAAAAAAAAAAAAAAATCCTGGAATGTACCTTTAGATGAAACATCATTTCTTCTTTTCTGCCTTCACCTTCTTCAATTCAAACTTTGAACTCACTGAAGTGGATACAAAGAAACCTCTTTTTGCTATATTTTCTTATATATTATATTAAAAATATGTTGATATGTTATATAAACAATTATTTGTTATATTATTTGTTCTATATTTTGTTTCATAACTTTCAAAATGTCCATATTTATGATATTTACATTCCTGTAATAAATTTCCCTATACCAATGGGATAACAAGGACGCTTTGTGGCATTTTCGAAGATACTTTTTTACTCAGGTCTACACAACACAAGGATAATTCCTTATTTAATATTACCAATGTGGACAGATAAGTGGATAGCTTGGGCCAAAATCTTTATCAGATGACCAGAAGTTCACTTAGCAATGAGCTGGGAAAGAAACAAAGAGACAAGTGCTATAGTCAGAAGCATCTTCTTTGAAAAGATGCTCTTTCCTCATAATTTCCAAAAGTGGCTCTATAGTAAAGAGTATATCCACTGTACTTAATTGAAATGACTGCCTCTGTGAAAACAAGTTCCTCTGCTTTTTTCATGTTAGGAAACTGTACCTGCCATTATTTCCAGATGGAAGAGAATCAAGTCAACTCCCGCCACCCAAGCCCAGCACTAAAGGAGCCCTTGCTCTAAACTGGGAGAGAAAACCTGAAGTAGCATGTAATGATGCTTTTAGTGCAGTCTCTGGCACAGACTAAATGGTCAGTAGCTTTTAGCTATTTCTATTCAATTGGAAAAAAAAGTCAACTGTTATTAAAGGAAACCAAAGGCTTGTGAATGTGGGGGTAAAAAAGTAGAGGGATAAAGGAAAGGCCAATGGCTATTTGTAAGTAATGAATATTTCTTAAAGCCACTAATGAATCCTGGAAAATGGAATCCAAATTCCAGAGAATTAAATAGCAGTAAACATCCTAGAGGGGTGGGATGGGGTGGGAGGGATGTTCAAGAGGGAGAGGACACACATATACATATAGGTGATCCACTTTGCTGTAAAGCAGCAACTAACACAATATTGTAAAGCAATTTTACTCCCCACACCCCACACACAAGAAAAGGATCCAGGAATTCTCAAGAGAAAATAAAGAGCAGTAAACAGTAAGTGACAGGTAAGAAAATGCAGGCAAGGGTAAGACTAGGGTAAAACTCAAGGGTAAACTTTTGAGTTTCCCAGTACAGAGACATAAAAAGCAAGTATAATACAATGAAACACTCCTACTATTGGGGAACAGTTAATCAGATGACCAAATGATTCCTCTTCAGAATGCAACATTTATTCTTATATCAACTGACCTTTTCAACAAACATGTTCCTCTATATGCATATGTAAATACATATGTATTATTTATTAATAATATGTGGATACATGTGGCAGATAAATGAAAGCTTAAAACACAAGACCAACGTGTTGGATTCTCAATATGGATTCTCAAACCACATTTTATCGCAATCAATGTTGCGTCTACTGCCAAGGTCAACTCAAAGTTAGCTTGTTTTACTTTTTGGATAATATTCCCCTCTAAAAGCTATAATGGTATAATATGAATATTCCATTCACTAGTGGCCACCAATTCAGCTCAACATTTTACAACTTGTTTAAATAGTCTTCTAAAATTATTTAAATAGTCTTCTATCTTCAATTCTTTGAATTGTAATATCATGGCATCAGGTCCCATCACTCCATGGCAAATAGATAGAGAAACAATGGAAACAATGACAGACTTTATTTTATTGGGCTCCAAAATCACTGCAGATGGTGACTGCAGCCATGAAATTAAAAGACACTTGCTCCTTGGGAGAAAAGTTATGACCAACCTAGACAGCATATTAAAAAGCAGAGACATTACTTTGCCAACAAAGGCCCATCTAGTCCAAGCTATGGTTTTTCCAGTAGTCATGTATGGATGTGAGAGTTGGACTATAAAGAAAGCTGAGCGCTGAAGAATTGATGCTTTTGAACTGTGGTGTTGGAGAAGACTCTTGAGAGCCCCTTGAACTGCAGGCAGATCCAACCAGTCCATCCTAAAGGAAATCAGTCCTGAAGATTCACTGGAAGGACTGATGCTGAAGCTGAAACTCCAATACTTTGGCCACCTGATGCAGAGAACTGATTCACTGGGAAAGACCCTGATGCTGGGAAAGACTGAAGGCAGGAGAAGGGGACGACAGAGGATGAGATAGATGGTTGTATGGTATCACTGACTTCAGGGACATGAGTTTGAGCAAGCTCCAGAAGTTGGTGATGGACAGGGAAGCCTGATGTGCTGAGGTCCATGGGGTCACTGAGAGACGGACACGACTGAGCGACCAAACCGACTGATCTTCAATTCTTTGCATAGTCTGCTGCTCAGCCAAGTTTCCTTGGGACGATTTCCGACTTTGATCCAAGTCCTTAGTATTGATATCCTGACTTGCTACTCACCAAAATTCGTAGATGATGCTGTGAGACTGTTCCAAGAACCTGGATGCAACTCAAGGTAATTTGTTGTCCTTCATCTCTCCATTTGCCATGTTGTTGAATTTTTTTTCCAGATCATGTTTCCACCATATATTTTAGCTGCTTTTTTTAAAAAACAATTTCCCCAAGTAACTGATCATCAGATTTCAGTTATCTGCTGTGAATTTCAAAGTCATTGATATATCTGTCCAGATTTGCCTAACATCCCACCAGAATGTTTTCCTCATGTCTATATATTTCTTCATTCACCATTTTGTCATTAACTTTCAACTTGACCTTCTTTAATTTTCCTTCTTCTTACAGCTCTATAATTTCCTCTCTCTAAATTTCTCCCTATGGATGGGGATGGAGTAGGATTTCTTTTTCAATTATAATTTGTTTTATAAAAGTAATTAAAACACATTATAAAAGATGGAAAACAGAACAATCCCCCCAAATACACAATTATGTGTTTCCTTCAGATTTGCCTTCTTGTGCATAAACTTAACTTACTTGTAGCTCTGTTTCAAATATTTTTAAACTATAAATAGTAAACACAAAAAATTTATTAAAATATCATGTATGGAGTTTTCTTTAAGTTTTTTCACTTAACATCATGACATAAGCATTTTTTATTGAAATATAGTTGATTCATAATACTGTGTTAGTTTCAGGCATATAGCAAAGTTATATTTTTCACATTATTTTCCATTACAGGTTATTACAATACATTGGATATTGTTCCCTGTGTCATACAGTAAATCCTTGTTGCTTATCTATTTTATATATAGTAGAGTATATCTGCTAATCCCATACTCCTCATTTATCTCTTCCCTACCTCCCTTTCCCCTTTAGTTACCATAAGATTCTTTTCTATGTCTATGAATCAGTTTCTGTTTTGTAAATAGCTTCATTTGCATTATTTTTCAGATCCCATATATAAGTGATATCATATAATCTTTGTCTTTGTCTTCACTTCACTTGGTATGATATTCTCTTGGTCCATCCATGTTGCTGCAAATGGCATTGTTTCGTTCTTTTTATGGCTAATATACACACATACACACACATATATATAAATATACCACATCTTCTTTGTCCATTGATCTGTTGATGGACACTTATGTTATTTCCCAAATAGTGCTGTCATTAACACTGGAGTGAATGAACCTTTTCAAATTGGAGTCTTCATCTTTTCCAGATATGTGCCCAGGAGCGAGATTACTAAATCATATAGTAGCTCTATTTAGTTTAGCTCTATGAGTTTTTAAGGCACTTCCATACTGTTTTTCATAGTGGTTGCACCAATTTACATTCCCACCAATGGTGTAGGAGAGTTCCCTTTTCTCCATGCCATTTCCAGCATTTCTTATTTGCAGACTTTTTGATGACAGCCATTCTGACTGGTGTGAGGTGAAACCTCACTGTGGTTTTTATCTGCATTTCCCTAAAATTTATCAATGTTGAGCATCTTTTCATGTGCCTGTTGGCCATCTCGATGTCTTCTTTGAGAAAATAACATAAGCATTTTTCATGCTGATAGACTCCATAATTATGAATTTAATAGTTATGTAATGTGCCATAATATCAGCTACCTTATTTCTGGACATTTTATTTCCAATCACTTACCAGTATAAATAACGCTGCTATGCATATACTGGAAGGTACAGCTTTTCTTCATATATATTGGACTATTTTCTTAAGATAACATCCCAGCAGTGGAATTAATTGGATGAACACATATTTCCAGATTATCTTCCAAAAGTTGTATGATCTGGCTACCATTATGTGAGTTTACTAGTTTATCTACAAGAGCATAGAATGAATTAATGTCTAATTAATTAATTAATGTCTAATATATTCATATTGTACTCCATAGTTGTTTGAGCTAAATTTGTCAATCTGATGCAATTTCAAAATTTTTCCATGTTCATTTCAACATCTTACAAACTCACATTCAGAATGTTTGCCCTAAGTAATGATGTCAAAGAAAAGAGATAAAATCAATAAAGTGTTATTGCTATATTAAAATTTTTAAAAACTTCAAGATATGGTCTTGCTTATCACCTATGTATAGAGCAAGGACCTTGTTATTCGTATTTTCTCTTCTATGCAGCTATTATCAGGTGTAAAGCTCCATTAGATCATCACTTCACATTTAACTAACCTGAGTAATTAAAGCTTTATCAGTTAGAAATGACAGATGTGATATGTTTAGTATAAAGACACTATAAAACCCAATACCCCTCAGTCTATCATAATGTTTTATTACATGAAACACCTCAGTAGATGAACCAAATCTTTTCATTGTTCTTCGGGTACTTAAAGGTGATTAAATCACATAAATGTGATATTTCAAATTGCAGCTATTCATTAACCCCTTCAGTGGTCACTCACATGCCAGCAAAATGGCCAGCAGTAGTAGGCACCAGCCCTCCATGGCCTTCATGTTGTATTTGTAATCTCATAGCAATATCTGAATCAACATACAAAAACTTATTTTCTGTATCTCCTTATGTATTAACATAAGAGAGTTAAGTCTGTTAACTCTCTTTCTTCTTACTTAAATCATTCTAGAAAGAGTTACCCCATTCTCCTGGGGAGTGAATTTCACACTGTATTTAGGAGAATATGACCATCATATAAGTAACAAGACAGACTGACACAGGCCACTTCGGAGATTACAAAATCCCTGACATTTCTTAAAGCTGAATTACTATAGGAAAATAATTTGAATGAATTCACTGACATTACCACTTTGAATCACCTACACAGTTTCAGTGTTTGAATGACAGCTACAATAGTTTCAGACTCCTGTAGTTTCCAGAAAGAAATAACATTTTTTGCACTTTATTAATCTCTTGATTTGTACACACATGTCAGTTCAGTCAGTTCAGTCACTCAGTCGTGTCCGACTCTTTGTGACCCCATGAATCGCAGCACGCCAGGCCTCCCTGTCCATCACCAACTCCCAGAGTTCACTCAGACTCACGTCCATCGAGTCCGTGATGCCATCCAGCCATCTCATCCTCTGTTGTCCCCTTCTCCTCCTGCCCCCAATCCCTCCCAGCATCAGAGTCTTTTCCAATGAGTCAACTCTTCACATGAGGTGGCCAAAGTACTGGAGTTTCAGCTTTATCATCATTCCTTCCAAAGAAATCCCAGGGCTGATCTCCTTCAGAATGGACTGGATGTAACAGTCCTCAATTTATCCACTACATTGCTTGACAGTCTCTCCCACTTCTCACAAAAGGCTAAGGCTATTTTCCTTTCAGTTTCTGGAAGGAGAAGATTTCTTGACAACATATAATACCTATTGAATAACTCACGTGGTCACCTGGTCTGATACCAGAGTTTCTTCCAGATCCTCTTTTCTTTCATAGGCTTCATTTTTAGGCTGAGAGTATACAGCTGTTCTCTGGTGTTTCTTTCACTAAAGAAAAAGTTGCCATAGAAATGCATAGATAAATAGAATTCTTACTCCCAATTTGACTAATACCTTCATTCTCACCCTGTCATTGACTCTGCCATATTTCTTTGAAGTGTGTTTCATGGTCAAGTGAGCTAGTAAGTCTAAGACATATCCATAGGAATAGAAGAGCAAATACAGGAAACAGTGACTTCTGTTGGCCAATTTGTTTCTGCATCAAGACCATCATTCAAGACTTTCAGGTCCTCAACACATTTTCACAAATAGACTGGTGCATGAAATGAGAAGAAGCAAAATTCCTAACTTTGTAAACAGTGTTGGATCAGTTGATTTAACATTCCTTGGACTTCCCTGGTGGTCCAGTGGTTAAGACGCACCTGCCAATGGGGGACACAGGTTCGATCCCTGGTCAGGGAAGGTTCCACACGCCACAGGGCAACTAAGCCTGTGTGCAACTACTAAGCCTGCACTCTAGAGCCCAAAGCCACAACCACTGAGCCCAGGCATCACAACTACTGAAGCCCACATACTCTAGAGCCCAAGCTCTGCAACAAGAGAAGCTACCACAGTGAGAAGCCCATGTACCACGATAAAGAAAAGCTCAGTTGCCGCAACTAGAGAAAAACCCACACGCAGCAATGAAGACCCAGCAACACCAAAGACAGACACGCATAAATAAATAAATAACATTCCTTGGTGGTCAGAAAGGGGGAAAACTCCAAAAGAGCTCCTTCACTGGGTATAGAGATTTAATTATCATGTGCATATTTATTATATTCTCAAATCTTAGTAATGGAGCCAAGGATATCCCCATTTAAAGAGCTATAAACTGAAACTCAAAGAGATGGAGCCTCATATCCCATAGAAAGTCATCCGGGGGAACACATGGACCATGATTTCTTATTTTGCAACTCACTAGATTATTTTCCTTCCCATATGGCTGACTTGGTTGCTATCCAGATGAAGCAGAATCTTTTACCTAAAAAACAGCCTTTTCCAATTAACCAAGTATATAAGAGAGGGAAGAGATTCTTTTGAGGAGTCAAGGACTGATCTCTCCTGGAGGCAAGCTACTGGATTTGATGGACCAGAGGCCAAATGGGTAATGACAAATTCCAGGTTTTCATGTTTTGGTTCCTTGAGCGCCTGAAAGCATATGGAATGAGATTCTTTCCTGAGACGCTGCAGTGATGACAGGGAGAACAGAAATGTTCAAACTCACAGGATTTTAAGGAATGAAATGTATAGGGAGCTTTCTGGAGAACAATGGTAGAAAAAAAAAAAGTAATGTAAGATCTGTCAGAAAATATCCTCAACTTTTACTATACAAATTGCCTTCTAGGAAAAACAGTCTTGACTCACAAAAGATGGCTCATGGAAAAGAATAACTGGTATGTAAAACTGATAAAGGAAAAATTGTAAACAAGTAAACTAAAATGAAAGGGGAAATTAAGATAAATAAAGAAGGCAAGGTTTAAAGGAAGTGTATTGGTTTCCAAAATAGACAGATTTGAGTGGACACTAGCACTCCTAGTTTTCTGTGTGTGAGGATTTTGAATAAATCACTTAACTTTCATTAGTCTCCTTCTACCCAAGTTGAAAATTAGGTTAGTTGGGGAGATGATGGGAGGCGATTTTGAGAATCACTTAGCACAGTGCTTACCATATAGTGGCCAACAAGTATTAATTTCTCCTATGATGTGAGTCTAATCTATAATCTCATTTAATAAAATATGACATATCTTACACACATTGTCCATTGAAGCAAGTATCTGACATTTAAAATGCACTAATAAAGATGAGACAATCTTTAAATAATTATGAAATCCACTAAATAAGATGATACATTGATTCCAGGTTTTAGTTCTTACAATAAAAAGCTTGAAATGTAAGTAATATAGGTATCTTAAATGCAAAACCATTTTTGGATACAATTCTGGATATCCTACAGCATATTCTTTTCTTCTATCACTGTAGGTATAGGAATGCATGGAAACATGCTCAGTCACTCCGGTTGTGTCCCACACTTTGCGACCCTGTGGACTGTAACCTGCCAGGCTCCTCTGTCTGTGGGATTCGAGTGGGTTGCCGTATCCTCCTCCAGGGGATCTTCTTGACCCAGGAATCGAACCTGTGTCTCCTGCATTGCAGACAGATTCTTTACTGCTGAGCCACCAGGGAAGCCCAGGTATAGGAATGGGCCTACTTCAATTGGGCCCACTGATCTTTGAAAAGTATCAGGTTAATTCAATCATTTAAGAACCTACAGGTAGAACAAATGAGACTAGTTGGAATTAACCAGACTTCAATTTGAAACTGCATTTGGCGAAGGGAACGTGGATTGATTATTTCTACATTACTCAACTTTTTTGGAATAAGACAAAAATCCTTATTATTACCCTTAAAAATTCTTAAATCAGTAAAATCCACTGATTTAAATGATTTCTCAATTTTTTTTTAAGTCCTTGGTATGAAATACGCCAGACAGTGCACTGAACTTAGTTGATGCATCACTGCTTTGAAATCTATGGTGTGATGTGATTCAAGGAAGGATGAGTTGTGTGGCAGTACAGTGAAACTCTAAGATTCTGAATCATTACCATAGATAACATGAAGTTTAGCAGCCTTGAAAATGAAAGGTTAATATCACAAATGGTTTGGTTACCCTTGAAAGGAAATCTCAGTAATTCAGTTAGCTTTAGTAACTCAGCATTTGATTCCTGGGTTGGGAAGATCCGCTGGAGGAGGAATAGGCTACCCACTCCAGCATTCTTGGGCTTCCTTTGTGGCTCACCTGGTAAAGAATCTGCCTGCAATGTGGGAGACCTGGGTTCGATCCCTGGGTTAGGAAGATCCCCTGGAGAAGGGAACGACTTCCCACTCCAGTATTCTGGCCTGGTGAATTCCTTGGACTGTAGAGTCCATGGGGTCGCAAAGAGTCAGACACAATGAGCAACTTACACTTTCACTCAGTAACTCAGCATTTAACTTTAACTCAGTAAGTCATCTTGTTAACTATGTGAACCTTTCTTATTCCCAAGGATCCACCTAAGAACCTATGGTTTGTTTTAATTACTCTTAAAACGATTAAATTATTAAACTATAGTTACTTCTCACAAAGAGATAGTTGGTATATTTTAATATGAATTATTTATACATATCAGATATTTAAGAAAGTATTTTTAAACAGGAAATTGCTATAAAAATATTAAGTATTCAGATACAGGTTCAATTCCTGGGTCAGGAAGATCCCCTGGAGTAGCAAATGGCAACCCACTCCAGTATTCTTGCCTGGAAAATTCCATGGACAGAGGAGCCTGGCAGCTACAGTCCATGGGGTAGCAAATAGTTGGACACAACCGAGCACTCACACACATGCTATTATAGTTTTCAGTGGCCATTCAAGAAGAACTGAGGATATCAGTGCACAGCTCCAATCTGCTTACAAATTTTTCCACCCAGTTTTCCCTGTTAATTCTATTGATTTAACAGTTCTAGGACAACTCAGCAAACATCAGCTGGCCAAAATCCAATTCACCAAAAACCAATGGGCTGAATGAATAATTTTTTAAATTTATGATCTAGATACAGTGACTGCACTTTTCCCTAATCCTCCCACGACCACAAATAACAACAGAATAC
The DNA here is from genome assembly GCF_023091745.1 of Budorcas taxicolor. Taxonomy (NCBI): domain Eukaryota; kingdom Metazoa; phylum Chordata; class Mammalia; order Artiodactyla; family Bovidae; genus Budorcas; species Budorcas taxicolor. Next base: position 61,312,576 of record NC_068923.1, on the reverse strand, counting down.
AATAAACACACACACATATATATAACATAAGAAAACAGTGACTGATAGAAGTAGGCAGAGTAGCTAAGGACTCTGAAATTGCATAGTGGTGAGTTCCCTATGCTTTCTTTTGCCTCATATACCCAGATTTGGAACTGAAGATGCTAACAATCTAGAAACACCAATAAGTGCAGATAATGTTTTTTTTAAAGAAAGTCTCTTCTACTAGGCCATCCTGATACCAAAACCAAACAAAGATGTCACAAAAAAGAGAAAATTACAGGCCAATATCACTGATGAACATAGTTGCAAAAATCCTCAACAAAAAGTTCTAGCAAACAGAATTCAATAACACATTAAAAGACTCATACACTATGATCAAGGGGAGTTTATTCCAGGAATGCAAGGATTCTTTAGTGTACATGAATCAATCAATGTGATATACCATATGAATAAATGGAAAGAAAAACCATATGATCATCTCAATTAGATGCAGAAAAAGCTTTTGACAAAGTTTAACACCCATTTATGATAAAACTCTCCAGAAAACTGGCATAGAAGAAACTTACCTCCACACGACAAAGGCAATATGACAAACCCACAGCAAACATTATTCTCATGCTGAAAAACTGAGAGCATTTCCTCTAAGATCAGGAACAAGACAAGAGTGTTCATTATCACCACTATTTCAATATTGTTTTAGAATTCCTACCCACAGCAAAAAGAGGGGGGAAAAAAGAAATAAAAGGAATTCAGATTGGAAAAAAAAGAAGCAAAAATTTCACTGTTTCCAAATAACATGATACTATACATAGTAAACCTTAAAAACACCACAAAAAATAGTAGAGCTAATCAATGAATTTAGTAAAGTTGCAGGATATAAAATTAATACACAAAAATCCTTTGCATTCCTATATACTAAAATGAAAAATCAGAAAGAGAAATTAGGGAAACACTCCCATTTACCACCACAACAAAAAGTAATAAAATACCTAGGAATAAACCTACCTAAAGAGACAAATGACCTACATGCAGAAAAACATAAGATACTGATGAAAGAAATCAAAGACAACACAAACAGATGGAGAGATATATATCATGTTCTCAGACTGGAAGAATTAATATTGTGAAAATCACTACTATACTACTCAATCTACAGATTCAGTGTAATCCCTATCAAATTACCAATGGCATTTTTCACAGAACTAGAACAAAAAAGTCCACAATTTGTATGGAAACACAAATGACCCTGAATAGTCAAAGCAATCTTGAGAAAGAAAAATAGAGGAATCAACCTCCCTGACTTCAAATTATACTACAGAACTACAGTCATCAAGACAGTATGGTACTGGCACAGAAACAGAAATATAGACAAATGGAACAAGGTAGAAGTCCAGTTTGGTTCAGTCGCTCAGTCGTGTCTGACTCTGCGACCCCATGAAGCACAGCACGCCAGGCCTCCCTGGCCATCACCAACTCCCAGAGTTTACTCAAACTCATGTCCATTAAGTCGGTAATGCCATCCAACCATCTCATCCTCTGTCATCCCCTTCTCCTCTTGCCTTCAATCTTTCCCAGCATCAGGGTCTTTTCCAATAAGTCACTTCTTTGCATCAGGTGGCCAAAGTATTGGAGTTTCAGCTTCAACATCAGTCCTTCCAATGAACACTCAATACTGATTTTCTTTAGGATGGACTGGTTGGATTTGCTTGTAGTCCAAGGGACTCTCAAGAGTCTTCTCCAACACCACAGTTCAAAAGCATCAGTTCTTCAGCACTCAGCTTTCTTTATAGTCCAACTCTCATATCCATACATGACCACTGGAAAAACCATAGCCTTGACTAGATGGATCTTTGTTGGCAAAATAATGACTCTGCTTTTTAATATGCTGTCTAGGTTGGTCATAACTTTTCTCCCAAGGAGTAAGTGTCTTTTAATTTCATGGCTGCAGTCACCATCTGCAGTGATTTTGGAGCCCCCCAGAAATAAAGTCTGTCACCATTTCCACTGTTTCCTCATCTATATGCCATGAAGTAATGGGTCTGGATGCCATGATCTTCGTTTTCTGAATGTTGAGCTTTAACAACTTTTCACTCTCCTCTTTCACTTTCAAGAGGCTCTTTAGTTCTTCTTCACTTTCTGCCAAAAAGGTGGAGTCCTCTGCATATCTGAGGTTCTTGATATTTCTCCCAGCAATCTTGATTCCAGCTTGTGCTTCATCCAGTCCAGTGTTTCTCATGATGTAATCTGCATATAAGTTAAATAAGCATGGTGACAATATACAGCCTTGACGCACTCCTTTTCCTATTTGGAACCAGTCTGTTGTTCCATGTCCAGTTCTAACTGTTGCTTCCTGACCTGCACACAGATTTCTCAAAAGGCAGGTCAGGTGGTCTGGTATTCCCATCTCTTTTAGAACAAGGTAGAAAGCCCAGAGATAAACTTACTCACCTATGTACAACTTATATGACAGAGGAGGCAAGAATATACAATGCAGAAAAGACAATCTCTTCAATAAGTGGTGCTGAGAAAACTGGACAGCTACATTTAATGAATGAAACTAGAACACTTGTTAACACCACACACAAAAATAAACTCAAAATGGATTAAAGACCTAAATGTAAGGTCAGAGATTATAAAGTTCTCAGAGGAAAACACAGGCAGTACACTCTGATGTAAACTGCAGCAAGATTCTCTCTGACCCACCTCCTAGTGTAATGGAATAAAAACAAAAATAAACAAATGGGACCTAATAAAACTTAACAGCTTTTGCACAGCAAAGGAAACTATAAATAAGATGAAAAGACAACCTTCAGAAGGGGAGAAAATAATTGCAAACAAAGCAACTAACAAAGGGTTAATCTCCAAAATATACAAGCAGCTCATGCAGCTCAATATCAGAAAAATAACCCTATCAAAAAATGGGCAGAAGATTTAAACAAACACTTCTCCAAAGAAGACATATAGATAGCCAATAAACACATGAAAAGATGGTCAACACTGCTCATTATTCTTTACCAGCTGAGCCATAAGGGAAGCCCAAGAACACTGAAGTGGGTGATCCTATCCCTTCTCCAGTGGATCTTCCTGACCCAGGAATCAAACCAGGGTCTCCTGCACTGCAGGCGGATTCTTTGCCAACCGAGCTATCAGGAAGCTCATTATTAGAGAAATGCAAATCAAAACTATGAGTATCACCCCACACCAGAATGATCAGAATGGTCATCATCAAAAAATCTACAAACAATAAACACTGAAAATGTAGAGAAACAGGAATCATCCTGTGCTGTTGGTAAGAATGCAAACTGATGCAGCCATTATGGAAAACAGTACGGAGGTTCCTTAAAAAGCTAGGAATAAATCTACCATATGAGCCAGCAATCCCACTACTGGGCATATACCTTGAGAGAATCACAATTCTAAAAGACACATGTACCCAGTGTTCACTGCAGCAATATTTACAATAGCCAGGACATTAAAGCAACTTCAATGTCCACTGACAGACGAATGGATAAAGAAGTTCTGGTATATTTATAAATGGAATATTACTCAGCTATAAAGAGGAATGACTCTGAGTCCATTGTAGTGAAGTGAGTGAACCTAGAGCCTCCTACACAGAATGAAGCAAGTCAGAAAGAAAAGAATAAGTATTATATATTAACGCATATATAAGGAATCTAGAAAATACATATTGATGAGCCTAGTAGAAAACAGATTTGTGGACACAGCAGGGGAAGATGAGGGTGGGACAGATCGAGGAAGTGGCATTGACATATATACACTGTCACGTGTAAAACAGATAGTTAGTGGGAAGGTGCTAAATAACTCAGGGAGCCCAGCCTGGCACTCTGTGATGACCCAGAGTGGTGCAATGAGGGGAGGGCAGGGAGGCTCAAGAGGGAAGGGATATATATATCCTCAGATCATTATGGTATGCATATATCATTATGACTGAGCCATGTTGTTATACAGCAGAAACCAACACAACATTGTTAAGCAACTTTCTACCAATTAAAAAATAAAACAAAGAAAACCTCAACAAAGCCAACTCTCTCTCTAGCCAAAAGATTACAAAGGGGCAGCCTAGAGATAAAGTTTGTAACTTTTAGACAACAGTCTCTCTACTTCTGCTGAACATCACAGGGGGAAAAATTGTGCCCACATCCCCACCTAAACCAGCAAAGGCCTAGAAATGAGGCTGTTTCCATCTCCACCTGAGAGTAAAGAGGCACCTTGCCTCTTTCCCATTGGAGTGGTGTTGCAACACACAGGATGACTAGTAGAATCAGGACTTTGACCACCACCCAGTGGTAATGAGGCCACTGCCTACCCAGTGGCGTCAGTGGAAACCATGCGGCAAGAAATCATGAGGAACTCTGACCTCTGCCAGCCAGGTAATTATCATGGAAATCTAGAGTGCAACAGGAATTCCCAATCCCTTTCACTTGTATCCAGAAGATTCCCCATCCTTGCTCAAGTGTCAACGGAGGCCAGTAGATAACCCGGACTTCAACACTCACAGAACAAGTAAGGGGTGGCACCTCTTCCCTCTTTCCCTGCTGAGGAGAGTCAAAATAATGCAGTTAAAACAGAAGGTTTAAATAAGATTCAGAGTCTTATAACCCAAAATTCCCAGGTTTCAACTAAGGATTACATGTCATAGCAATAATCATGAATACCACAGAGGGAATGAAAAAAGATAATCATTAGATGCCAACACTGAGACAAAAGGGATGTTAGAATTATCTGAAGATCTTTAAAGCACCTTAAAAATGTTCTGATGCACAATTATGAATACAAGCATACCTCAGATACTTGTGTGTTAATTTCCAGACAATTGCAACAAAATGAGTCACACAAATATTCTGGTTTCTCAGTCAATCAGTTCAGTTCAGTTGCTCAGTTGTGTCCGACTCTTTGCGACCCCATGAATTGCAGCACACCAGGCCTCCCTGTCCATCACCAACTCCCGGAGTTCACTCAAACTCACGTCCATCGAGTCAGTGATGCCATCCAACCATCTCATCCTCTGTCATCCCCTTCTCCTCCCGCCCCTAATCCCTCCCAGCATCAGAGTCTTTTCCAATGAGTCAACTCTTTGCATGAGGTGGCCAAAGTACTGGAGTTTCAGCTTTAGCATCATTCCTTACAAAGAACACCCAGGGAATGGACTGGTTGGATCTCGTTGAAGTCCATGAGACTCTCAAGTGTCTTCTCCAACACCACAGTTCAAAAGCATCAATTCTTCGGCACGCAGCTTTCTTCACAGTTCAACTCTCACATCCATATATGACTACTGGAAAAACCATAGCCTTGACTAGATGGACCTTTGTTGGCAAAGTAATGTCTCTGCTTTTGAATATGCTATCTGGGTTGGTCATAACTTTCCTTCCAAGGAGTAAGCATCTTTTAATTTCATGGCTGCAATCACCATTGGCAGTGATTTTGGAGCCCAAAAAAATAAAGTCTGACACTGTGGCCACTGTTTCCGCCTCTATTTCCCATGAAGTGATAGGACCAGATGCCATGATCTTCGTTTTCTGAATGTTGAGCTTTAAGCCAACTTTTCCATTCTTCTCCTTCATCTTCATCAAGAGGCTTTTTAGTTCCTCTTCACTTTCTGCCATAAGGATGGTGTCATCTGCATATCTGAGGTTGTTGAGATTTCTCCCGGCAATCTTGATTCCAGCTTGTGCTTCTTCCAGCCCAGCGTTTCTCATGATGTACTCTGCATATAAGTTAAATAAGCAGGGTGACAATATACAGCCTTGACGTACTCCTTTTCCTATCTGGAACCAGTCTGTTGTTTCATGTCCAGTTCTAACTGTTTCTCAGTGCATATGAAAGTTTGGTTTCTCAGTGCATACAAAAGTTCTACTTACACTAGACTGTATTCTATTAAGTGTGCCATAGTATTATGTCTTTAAAAAATGTATATACCTTAATTAAAAAGTGTTTTCCAGCTAAAAAATGCTAACCATCATCCAAGCCTTCAGCAAGCTGTAGTAGTAACATGAAAAATTACTGATTATAGATCACCATAGCAAATACAATAATAACAAAAACATTTGAAACACTGTGAAAATTACTTAAATGTGACACAGAAACATGAAGCAAGCAAATGTTATTAGGAAAATGGCACTGGTATTAATAGTTTTGCTAAATGCAGAGTTACCACAAACCTTTGACTTGTAAAAAAAAACCACAATATCTGCAAAGCATGTTAAAACAAGTTATACTTGTACACTTGAAGCAGAAAGAAACTGGAAAGTCTCAGCAAAGAAATAGTTAACATAAATAAAACCAAATGAAAGTTTAGGAGCTGAAAATTTCAAGAACCAAAATAAATAACTGAATAGATGAACTCAAGAGTAGAATGAAAGAGATAAAGATAACTATCACTAAATTGGAAGACAGAAATTACCCAATCTGGAAAAAAAGAAAAGAGAGAGAGAAAATAGACTGAAAAAATTTACAGAGTCTGAAGAACTGTGGGACTATAACAAAAGATGTAACATTTATGTCATCAGAGACTCGGAAGAAAAGGAGAAAAAGGGCAGGGCTAAAAATAATTCAAATAAATAATGGCTGAAAATTGCCCAGATATGGCAGACATAAATTTACAAATTCAAGAAGCTAAGTGAATCTTAGGGAAACCCAAAGGAACCCAAAGGAACTAGTGAACCAAAGGATGCTGGTCCTGGAGCGGACGCAGGGAAGAGAGGAGGAAAGCAGGATGACTTTGCCTGGTGGAAATGAATGCAGAAGGGGAAGGTGCCCTGGGACGACAAGGATCTCCGCAGTCTGGCCGTGCTGGGGGCAGGTGTCGCTGCAGGATTTCTCTACTTCTATTTCCAAGATCCTGGGAAGGAAATCACTTGGAAGCACTTCGTGCAGTATTACCTGGCGAGAGGTCTGGTGGATCGGCTGGAAGTGGTGAATAAGCAATTCGTGCGTGTTATTCCTGCCCCTGGGACATCACTCGAGAAGTACGCGTGGTTCAGCATTGGCAGTGTGGGCACCTTCGAGCACACCCTGGAGACTGCCCAATGGGAGCTAGGCATCAAGCCCCCCAACCAGACGGCCATGGTCTATACCACCGAGAGTGATGGGACTTTCTTGCGAAGCCTGGTGCCCACCCTTCTCCTGATTGGCATCTTCCTCTATGCCATGAGGAGGGGTCCGATGGGGGCTGGGCGTGGTGGGCGAGGAGGGGGCCTCTTTGGCATTGGTGAGACAATAACCAAGATCATCAAGGATGACATCGGTGTGCGGTTTGCAGACATGGCTGGTTGCGAAGAAGCCACGCTGGAGATCATGGAGTTTGTGAATTTCCTGAAGAACCCCAAATAGTACCAGGACCTTGGGGCCAAAATTCCAAAGGGAGTCCTGCTCACAGGTCCTCCTGGTACCAGCAAGACGCTTCTCACCAAGGCAACCGCAAGGGAGGCTAGTGTGCCCTTCATCACTGTGAATGGGTCTGAGTTCCTGGAGATGTTTGTTGGTGTTGGCCCAGCTCGGGTCTGTGACACGTTTGCAATGGCCCGGAAAAACACTCCCTGTATCTTGTTTGTGGACAAGATTGATGCAATTGGCCAGAAGCATGACCACAGGCACTTTGGAGGCCAGAGTGAGCAGGAGAACACCCTGAACCAGCTGCTCGTGGAGATGGACGGATTCAACTCTACCACGAACGTCGTTGTGCTGGCCGGCACCAACTGCCCCGACGTCCTCGACCCAGCCCTGATGCGGCCGGGCTGCTTCGACTGTCAGATTTACATTGGCCCCCCAGACATCAAAGGCAGGTCGTCTATCTTCAGGGTCCACCTGCGTCCACTCAAGTTGGACGAGAGCCTCAGCAAGGATGCCCTGGAGAAGAATCTTGCGGCCCTCACTCCAAGCTTCACAGGTGCTGATATTTCTAATGTTTGCAACAAAGCCACCCTGATCGCCACCCGCCACCTAAACCCCTCTGCCGGGGAGAAGCACTTCGAGCAGGCCATCGAGAGGGTCATTGAAGGCCTTGAGAAGAAGACACAGGTCCTGCAGCCTGGCGAGAAGATGACTGGGGCCAACCACGAGGCTGGCCATGTGGTGGTGGGCGGGTTCCTGGAACACGCAGACCCCCTGCGCAAGGTGTCCATCGTCCCCTGGGGCAAGGGGCTCGGCTATGCCCAGTGGCTGCCCAGGGAGCAGTACCTGTACACATGGGAGCAGCTCTTTGACCATGCTGGGCGGCCGTGTGGCTGAGCAGCTGTTCTTCAGGAAGGTCACCACGGGGGCCCAGGATGACCTGAGGAAGGTCACCCAGAGCACCTATACCCAGATCGTGCAGTTCCGGATGAGCGAGAAGCTGGGCCAGGTTGTCCTTCGATCTCCCACGGCCAGGCGAGGCGCTGGTGGAGAAGCCGTTCAGCTAGGCCACGGCCCAGCTCATAGATGAGGAGGTGCGGCGGCTCATCGGCTCCGCGCATGCGCGCACCCTGGACCGCGAGCAGGTGGACAAGGTGGGCAGGCGGCTGCTGGAGAAGGAGGTGCTGGAGCAGGCCGACAAGGTGGAGCTGCTCGGGCCGCGGCCGTTTGCGGAGATCACCTACGAGGAGCTCGTGGAAGGGATGGGTGGCCTGGAGGACACGGCCCTTCCCGAGGGTCTGCAGGGCTGGCGTGGGGGGCCCGCTGCAGGAGAGCCCAGCCTAGCGCCTCCGCCTGGAGAGCAGCCTCCGGGACCCCCAGGAAGCAAATTAAAGCACATGTAACCGGAAGCAATGGCACCCCACTCCAGTATTCTTGCCTGGAAAATCCCACGGATGGAGGAGCCTGGCAGGCTAACAGTCGCTAAGAGTTGGACACGACTGAGCGACTTCACTTTCACTTTTCACTTTCATGCATTGGAGAAGAAAATGGAAACCCACTCCAGTGTCCTTGCCTGGAGAATCCCAGGGACGGGGGAGCCTGGTGGGCTGCCATCTATGGGGTCCCATAGAGTTGGACACAACTGAAGCGACTTAGCTTAGCAAGTGAATCTTAAATAGGATGAATCCCAATAAATTCATATCAAGACACATCAGAATCAAGTTTTTGAAAACTAAAAACAAAGAATAAATTTTAAAAGCAATGACAGAGAAATACCTTACCAATAACTGGAAGGGGAGCAAATTTCTCATCAGAAGTCCTGAAGACCTAATAGAAGTAAACAAAAGTTTCTCAATGGATGAATTAAAAGAACTTCCTTGACAGTATCCTATACTCAATGAAAAGTCTACTCTGGAAAATAGTTTCTTTTTTTTGGAAAACAGTTTCTTAAAGAATAAAATATGTAACTGTAAAATAACACAGCTGTTGTATTCCTTAGCACTTATACCCTCAAACTGAAAACTATGTCCACCCAAACACCTGTACTCAAATTTCACAGCAGACTCATCTGTCATAAACTAGAATTAGAAACACCTCAGATATTCTTCAGTGATTGACAGCTAAACCACAGCACATTAATGCTGTGGAATACTATATCTCAATTAAAAAGGAATAAAATATTGACACATACAATGACCTGAATATATCTTCTGAGAAGTGTGCTGAGTGAAAAAGGCCAGTCTCAAAAGGCTATCTACTAAATGTTTGCATGTATGTGTCATTCACAATATAAAATATTACAGAAATGGACAGCAGATTAATGTCTGCTGGGAGTTTAGAGGCTGGTAGGGTTGGAGGGAAAGGATGGGGCTACAGCATGGCAGCATAGGAGACAGAATTGGTGACAGAAATGTTCTGTGTCTTCACTGTATCACTATCAATATGAATATCTTGGTTGTGATAACATACTACAGTTTTGCAAGACGTTAACCACAGAGGAAAACTAGGTGATGGGTCCATTAACCTCATTGAATTATTTCTTAGAAATACATGTGAATCAACTCAAAATAGTTTAATTTTAAAGATTAATCTGATAGGCTAAGATTATCATTCAGATGACTTTTCCTGTTTTTTCCTAATACATTTTACAGTTAGCAAGTCAATGAACACTTCACATAGGGGCCTGGCAGACAGCAGTTGTGGATAAGTACAAGTTAGAGCAGGAGGGAAAAAAGAAGAAAATAAGGAGCCGAGTGACAACTACAGCTGCCAGACTGGTTTACGAGGACACATGGAGCAACCCTTTGGGGACCTCTAAAAATAATTGGGAAACACTCTGACCACAGACTCTTCAGACAAGCAAGGACTCACTTGTTCATTAAAAGTAACTGTGACCTTGTTTTAAAACCATGGGCTAGTAAAAATGGAAACATTTATGTTTTAACAATTTCCCCTGACCTTGAACAGCAGATTCATCTAGTGCTTACTTCATTTTTCTAGTTAAATAAATTAAAATCTTCAAGGGAAATATTTCCCAGAGAAAAGTAATATTGTAAATTCTCCTAGGTGCAAATCAACAATTTCATTTTGATACCCACAAGCGTTCACCAGCTCTTCTCCACATGTGGTATAAAGTCAGGTACCGTATATAGTTGGGACGATCCCCTGGAGAAGGGCATGGCAACCCATTCCAGTATTCTTGCCTGGAGAATCCCTTGCAAAAACCCTTGCAGGCTACAGCCCATGGGGTCGCAAAGAGTCAGACATGACTGAAGCAACTTAGTACGCACATCCATTGTACGTAGAAAACTTTGAGAATTACAAAAAAAAAAAAAAAGTACAAAATACAAACATGAAAAGATACAGGAAAGATATACTCAACCACCTAAACAGCAAACTGTGCTCTTCCATGTACAAATCACCACCAACATCACCAGTAGCCCATGAAATTATACCTCCCCCCCAGGTTTACCTTTGAACTTAGTCCCTTCTATTCCTGCCCGAGCCACCTGGGCTTCACACCCATCTGGACGGCATACCTGAAGCAGTAGTGAGGGACAGTCATTTGTCAACACAACAAAACTCTACTCAGGGCTCACTGTGTGTCATAAGCCATGGCAGTAATTAGGGTCTTAAAGAAGCATGAAATATGGCCTCAGCACTGAAGCCTAAGAGTAGAGGAGACATGTCAACAAATAATGCAAATCAGAGTGATTAGTGCAGCAGGACACTTCTGAACAGGGTGGACTAGATGCATGAAAGAGGGAGAGATTCTGCCACACAAGGAACATCCAACGTGGGAGTGCTATCACGTGTACTTAGGCCAATCTCTTCCCTTGAAGCAATGAGGCAAAACGGGGCTGTCATCCATTTGACATCAAGGTACCTGCCTATTTCCCAGGAGGTTTATGGAGTTCAAGTGCATAATCTATATAGGGGCTGAGATGTATGTCCAGTTGCAAAAGATTTATCTGTATTGTTAAGCAAGTCCCATGGCTTTTCTGAATTCTATTCCTCTCACAGGTAAAACAAGAGAGTGCACTGGGCTCTGAAAGATCATCCCAGCTGGAAGTCATTGCTATCTAGTGTTTAAAAAGGGCAATCAGAGCAATCACAGCTCCTCTACCTTCTAGCGGTGTGAACTTGGGCAAGGTGCTATCTCTCAGTGCCTCAATTTTCTCACCTGAGAAGTGAGCACAATAATAAGACCTCTCATAGTTCAGTTCAGTTCAGTCGCTCAGTTGTGTCCGACCCTTTGCGACCCCATGAATCACAGCACGCCAGGCTTCCCTGTCCATCACCAACTTGCAGAGTTCACTCAGAGTCGCGTCCATCAAGTCAGTGATGCCATCCAGGCATCTCATCCTCAGTCGTCCCCTTCTCCTCCTGCCCCCAATCCCTCCCATCATCAAAGTCTTCTCCAATGAGTCAACTCTTCGCATGAGGTGGCCAAAGTATTGGAGTTTCAGCTTTAGCATCATTCCTTCCAAAGAAATCCCAGGGTTGATCTCCTTTAGAATGGACTGGTTGGATTTCCTTGCAGTCCAAGGGACTCTCAAGAGTCTTCTCCAACACCACAGTTCAAAAGCATCAATTCTTCGGTGCTCAGCCTTCTTCACAGTCCAACTCTCACATCCATACATGACCACTGGAAAAACCATAGCCTTGACTAGACGGACCTTAGTTGGCAAAGTAATGTCTCTGCTTTTGAATATGCTGTCTAGGTTGGTCATAACTTTTCTTCCAAGGAGTAAGCATCTTTTAATTTCATGGCTGCAATCACCATCTTCAGTGATTTTGGAGCCCCCAAAACTAAAGTTTGACACTGTTTCCACTGTTTCCCCATCTATTTCTCATGAAGTGATGGGACCAGATGCCATGATCTTCATTTTCTGAATGTTGAGCTTGAAGCCAACTTTTTCACTCTCCTCTTTTACTTTCATCAAGAGGCTTTTTAGTTCCTCTTCACTTTCTGCCATAAGGGTGGTGTCATCTGCATATCTGAGGTTCTTGATATTTCTCCCGGCAATCTTGATTCCAGCTTGTGCTTCTTCCAGCCCAGCGTTCCTCATGATGTACTCTGCATAGAAGTTAAATAAGCAGGGTGACAATATACAGCCTTGACGTACTCCTTTTCCTATTTGGAACCAGTCTGTTGTTCCATGTCCAGTTCTAACTGTTGCTTCCTGACCTGCATATAGGTTTCTCAAGAGGCAGGTTAGGTGGTCTAGTATTCCCATCTCTTTCAGAATTTTCCACAGTTTATTGTGATCCACACAGTCAAAGGCTTTGGCATAGTCAATAAAGCAGAAATAGATGTTTTTCTGGAACTCTCTTGCCTTTTCCATGATCCAGTGGATGTTGGCAATTTGATCTCTGGTTCCTCTGCCTTTTCTAAAACCAGCCTGAACATCAGGAAGTTCACGGTTCATGTATTGCTGAAGCCTGGCTTGGAGTATTTTGAGCATTATTTTGCTAGCATGTGAGATGAGTGAAATCGTGCGGTAGTCTGAGCATTCTTTGGCATTGCCTTTCTTTGGAATTGGAATGAAAACTGACCTTTTCCAGTCCTGTGGCTACTGCTGAGTTTTCCAAATTTGCTGGCATATTGAGTGCAGCACTTTCTCAGCATCATCTTTCAGGATTTGAAACAGCTGAACTGGAATTCCATCACCTCCACTAGCTTTGTTCGTAGTGATGCTTTCTAAGGCCCACCTGACTTCACATTCCAGGATGTCTGGCTCTAGGTGAGTGATCACACTATCGTGATTATCCGGGTCGTGAAGATCATTTTTGTACAGTTCTTCCGTGTATTCTTGCCATCTCTTCTTAATATCTTCTGCTTCTGTTAGGTCCATCCCATTTCTGTCCTTTATCGAGCCTATCTTTGCATGAAATGTTCCCTTGGTATCATTTTCTTGAAGAGATCTCTAGTCTTTCCCATTCTGTTCTTTTCCTCTATTTCTTTGCACTGATCGCTGAAGAAGGCTTTCTTATCTCTCCTTGCTATTCTTTGAAACTCTGCATTCAGATGCTTATATCTTCCCTTTTCTCCTTGGCTTTTCGCTTCTCTTCTTTTCACAGCTATTTGTAAGGCTTCCCCAGACAGCCATTTTGCTTTTTTGCATTTCCTTTCCATGGGGATAGTCTTGATCCCTGTCTTCCGTACAATGTCACGAACCTCATTCCATAGTTCATCAGGCACTCTATCTATCAGATCTAGTCCCTTAAATCTATTTCTCACTTCCACTGTATAATCATAAGGGATTTGATTTAGGTCATACCTGAATGGTCTAGTGATTTTCCCTGTTTTCTTCAATTTCAGTCTGAATTTGGTAATAAGGAGTTCATGAACTGAGCCACAGTCAGCTCCTGGTCTTGTTTTTGTTGACTGTATAGAGCTTCTCCATCTTTTGCTGCAGAGAATATAATCAACCTGATTTTGGTGTTGACCATCTGGTGATGTCCATGTGTAGAGTCTTCTCTTGTGTTGTTGGAAGAGGGTGTTTGCTATGACCAGTGCATTTTCTTGGCAAAACTCTATTAGTCTTTGACCTGCTTCATTCCATATTCCAAGGCCAAATTTGCCTGTTACTCCAGGTGTTTCTTGACTTCCTACTTTTGCATTCCAGTCCCCTATAATGAAAAGGACATCTTTTTTTGGTGTTAGTTCTAAAAGGTCTTGTAGGTCTTCACAGAACCATTCAACTTCAGCTTCTTCAGTGTTACTGGTTGGGGCATAGACTTGGATTACTGTGATATTGAATGGTTTGCCTTGGAAATGAACAGAGATCATTCTGTTGTTTTTGAGACTGCATCCAAGTACTGCATTTCGGACTCTTCTGTTGACCATGATGGTTACTCCATTTCTTCTGAGGGATTCTTGCCCACAGTAGTAGATATAATGGTCATCTGAGTTAAATTCACCCATTCCAGTCCATTTTAGTTCACTGATTCCTAGAATGTCGACGTTCACTCTTGCCATCTCCTGTTTGACCACTTCCAATTTGCCTTGATTCATGGACCTGACATTCCAGGTTCCTATGCAATGTTGCTCTTTACAGCATCGGACCTTGCTTCTATGACCAGTCACATCCACAGCTGGGTATTGTTTTTGCTTTGGCTCCAACCCTTCATTCTTTCTGGAGTTATTTCTCCACTGACCTCCAGTAGCATATTGGGCACCTACTGACCTGGGGAGTTCCTCTTTCAGTATCCTATCATTTTGCCTTTTCATACTGTTCATGGGGTTCTGTCAGAAAGATTCGTTGGGTTCATATGTGTAAAATGCTTAGAAGAGCACCTAGCTTATACCAAGTGTTGTAAAAACATTACCTACTGTTATTACAATAGTTTATTATAGATTCCCAGTGATATTTAATTATTACATTTAAAGCATTGAAATATTTGATTGTAAATGTACAAACTCTTTACATACCCTTTCCAACAGCCATCATTAGGAATTCAAAAATTAATACATCAATGAGTCAGATTCTGCAAAGAGCATACTCTTCAAAAATAAAGTTTTTGAGAAATTATATAACTTAGAGGATGTTTACTACATGATTTAATCATATTTAAAATAATCCCTTCCTAACCACACACACAAGAAAATGCATACATACTTCCACAGCTGTCTCACCTCAAAATGACCTGAACACCTAATTTAGGATCCACTAGGTCCTTGCTATTCATTCACAGTCAGCAGGCCAGCAGCAGAGTAGTTGATGCTGTCCATCTTATCTGGGGTTTAAGATTCTGCATTTGTAGAAGCTTCAAGTGCTGCCAAGCCTGCCGGTTCACACAAAATACTCAGAGTAGCAAGACACTAAGCTATGGCAATCAGAAACAGACTTCAAAATGACTGAAATGATTGAATTAGGTATGCCAAAGTCCTGTTAATTGACCAAATCTGGAAAATGTCTTACTTGACACATTGTACAATCACAATCATGTCCATAGAGTATCTCGGGACTTACATGGAATTCTGACAGGAGTATATATATAAACATAAGAGGTTCCATATTGGCAGACATGCAGCTTGTGATTTAATTTATATAAAAAAATCTTCACAGTTACAGAGATGAGCTGACATAGTCTTCATAAGTGGCTGCACATGACGGGGACAATATCTCCTGATTTTGGTTTGGATAACTGTCAGAAGGTCTTCACTGAAAGACATATCACCATCATTGTGAAAGTAGAATTTCAAATAAGCGTGGTTTTCAAAAGAGACCATGGTATAGTTTCTGCTTTTAAGATTGGTAGTAGGGCCTGTGGTTTTCCTATGAACAGAGTGAACCCGAGCCTCAGAGTTCTGTCAGAATCTCAATAGTTAGCTGTACAGAGTTGAAAGATTTAAATTAAAATTACATGTATCTGCAAACGAACTTATTTACAAAACAGAAACAGACTCAGACTTAGAGAATGGTCTTATGGTTGTCAGGGGCAAAGAATGGAGGGAAGAGATAGGGAGTTTGGCGTGGACGTATACACTCTGCTATTTTTTAAATGGTCAACCAACAAGGACAGCACAGGGAACTCTGTTCATTGTTATGCGGCAGGCTAAATGAGAGGGGAGTTTGGTAGAGAATGGACACTCATATACGTAAGGCTGAGCCCCTTTGCTGTCCACCTGAAATAATCACAACATTGTTAAACGACTATACTCCAAGATAAAATTAAGTTTTGTAAAAAATTATATGCATCTGTTCAAACAGAGTGGCTGGATTCCCAGCAGCTGGAACAGAGTATTAAGAGGCTTTATTTTTTGAGGGGACTTAGAATTAATACTTTTTTATAAAACAAATGAAAATAGAATGTTGTTGAAATGAAGGCCCACTGCAAGAGCATGAAAGGGGGGCCTTTAGGAAGACGCGAAAAACAAAGTGTTTGACAGCTGCAGCTCTTTATAACCGGCCAGGAGAGAAAGAGCAAATAGCCGCCTGCTACAAAAGACACAGCAAAGCTACTGCTGTCCAAGTTGCTGAATAAAGGCGATGCCTGGACGAACGCGCCTCCAAACCTTGGAAGATGTATGACTCTGGGATTTCAGGGTTTTCCAAAAATACACGAAATGCAGAAAAACTTCCCTCCTTTGCCAAAACACATCGGCCTTTTGTTTACATTACATTTTCCCCTTCTATATGTTGAAAATAATAAGACCCCTCACAGCATTGATAAGATTGAACGAAGGGGAAGGCAAGTGGGAGGCAGCTCAGTCAATTCTGTCTTGAAATCTTCTTTCACACCTCTCTCTGAAATGTAAATATGGACTCGGTCCAGCTCTCCCGTCCCGAGGACTCTGGCTGAGGGCGGTCGGTATGGAAGTCATTTCCCTTCTAGGTGCAGTAGCTGCTTTCCACAGACTCAACAAAGACACGAAATATCATTAACATCTGATTCTGAAAGGTTGACAACTGCTTCTTTGTTGTACCCAGCAGTCTGGGAAAGTTGCTGCAGATGACTCTATCATGAGCAAAATTATACCTATTAGGCTCTGATAGGATATTGGAATATTTCTCCCACTTGTGCACAGCGTTGTACCTTGAATATGCCTATTGTTTTCGCAGTATCCATTACATATTTTAAATGGCATGGAATGATCATATATGTAAACATTACTTCAGCTAAAGCTGAGTGATGCTTGGCAAAGCAAGAGAGGCTGTCTGACCTCCTTGGGCCTTGGTTTCAAAGAAAGAGGTGCCAACGGACTTTGGGGGGGTGTGGATTGTTACAGAAAGGAGTGAAATGGATGGACCAATGGGTGCCAGCATGTAAGAGAAATCTGGATCCCTTCTGTTGACATATACAGAAAGCTACAGGCCTCAAACTAGCTTCTCTACTTTGCAGCATACAGAAGGAGGAGGAAAGGCTTCCCTAAGGGTCTGAAATAGCAAGAAGGAAGAGTCTGGAAGGAAGGAGAGAAGGCTTACTGGGTGCAGCTTCAGGATTCATAAATAAAAAAGGAGGGGTGGAACCTCCAAATAAAAAAACACTTCTAAAATACCCATTAATAATCACATACGCTAAGATAAAAGCAAGAATTCCAAACTGTTTTTTTAAGCATTGATGTTTTTCTTTCTGCCTTCAGAAGAGGAAATGGAATTAGCCTAAAAACATGAAATGGGCTGATTAAGAATTCTTTAAACTTCCTAGGGTGGTGAGGCATACGAATGGTGGCAATCTCTTCACTGTAGGCAGACTAGTGAGCAGAAGCACACGGGACATTAATGCTTCGAACAACCTGTAATCTTAATTGTTTATAGAGCTGAGTATAAGCCTTCACCCCAAGATCTAAGTCCTGGAGCCCTAGATTCATGTCAGAATGTTTATTGATATTTTCCTAAGAGACACTCTCAAAATTATCCCTGCATTTTACTCACCATTAGTCTACATTTAGAGTGCATTTTCTGCCTTCTTACATTAGACTTAGATTTCCTTGATAACCAGGAACATAAACACAGGGAATAAGGAATAAGTCATTAGGTGAAGAATTGGGGCCATACAGATAGACAACAAATTTCCTCTAGGCCAAATGTACACCCAAATGTTTATTGTGTTAAATAATTCTGTTTTCTTGATAGAGGGCTCACACTCAGTTTTAGGCTGAAAACTGGGCCTTAGGCAACCTTACAATAACAAACTAATGGCTGTTTACTGCTGTGGAAAGGAGCAAAATTGCTTCTTTAACTCTACTGAAGTTATTCTCCAGGAATGAAGTCAACAAATATACTTTTTAGCACTTACCCTCTTTAAGTTACTGTGCAAAGCAAACACAAGGTGCCTAAGAATATTATCCCCAACTAGACTATAAGCTTTAACTTACCAGCAAGGAAAGGAAAGTGAAGTCCCTCAGCTGTGTCTGACTTTTTGCGACCCCATGGACTGTAGCCTACCAAGCTCCGCTGACCATGGGATTTTCCAGGCAATAGTACTGGAGTAGACTGCCATTTCCTTCTCCACAGGATCTTCCCGACCCAGGGATCGAACCCAGGTCTCCCGCATTGTAGACAGACACTTTACCGTCTGAGCCAAAGTCAAACTGCAGCAAAATATTTAAATGATGAACAGCAGTCATAACAAGACACTGGCACGTGAGCGATATAGACAACAGAG
The DNA here is from genome assembly GCF_023091745.1 of Budorcas taxicolor. Lineage (NCBI taxonomy): Eukaryota > Metazoa > Chordata > Mammalia > Artiodactyla > Bovidae > Budorcas > Budorcas taxicolor. The sequence continues at coordinate 61,294,126 of NC_068923.1, read as the reverse complement.
GCCAGTGGACATCAGAGACTGAAGAGATCCCATTAAGGAGACGGGAGAGGTCTGCACAAGTGAGGTTTGCCCACCAATGAAATCATTGCTACTTATCAGAATTAAAAGATTAGCAAAAGGTAGTAATGTTCTCCAGAACAGTATTTTACATAGTTTTCTTTAAGTCTGTCTGGCTTTTTTCTCAATTGAGATTTTTTTTTTTTTAAGCCATTCTGCTTGTCAGTAGGCTGTCTCTTTTTAAAAACTAGAGACATCTTAATGATCGATCAATCCACTGACATTGAAAAGGATAAGCTACAGCACTAGCCATTTGGGGAAACTCAGCTATGCTGTCTCCTGCCTATTGTGTTGAAATGAGCTGGAGACAAGCTGTCCTCACTACAACCAAACACACTCCCGTGCACATCTGAACCTTGAGGTTCCAGACCTGCCAAGTTGTATTTTCTCTTTACGGAACTGCACACTCATTCACGTCCACACATGTGTGCATGCACACATACACAGACGCACACACACTGCATAATCTCGCTCAAGAAATATTGTGGCTACAGCCATTAAATGTAAATAGATGCTTTCTTCTATTAGTAACAGAAGAAAGTTTCCATTTCTCTCCCTTTTAAATGCAGACATTATTGAGTATATGCCAGAGTCCAATGGGTAAGCACCATACTTTCTAAAAATGTTATGAGTTTATTAGTCTCAAATAAAGGGTTATTGCACAGTAACTCTACAATTAGCTCAACCCACCCAAAGGACAATGGTGGCAGTGTTTCCCAAGAGTTGATGAGGATTCCAGGTGTTTTGAACTTGGGTGATTATTCTCGCAACTCCACCAACTAGTCAAGTGTAAAGAATTTGTTGTTTGTAATGTCCAAAGCAGGGCAGTATCTAAATTATTTGGAAAGTGTTTTGCAATTTATTAACTCTTAACAGGTGTGAAATAGAACAGTGCAAAATCACCAATTTATTACTCAACCGAGCCTGCCCTAAACAGGGAGAATTGTACAAAAATCTACTGCAGTTCAGAGGAAATAACTCAAGGAGTTTGTAAATCTTCACCAGTTCTTAAGCAATCTAGTCACATTTAGGAGATCATAACACTCACTGATCTCTTTTCCATGAAATGAAATCTGAGCTAAATTCCATTAACACCTCTTCCCTAAGTTGACGTTTCTCTGCCCCTTGGCTCTCTCCTCTTTGGAGCTCTTTCTCAAACTTCGGGTGGGAGGAATCCAACCTGGGGAGCAAAGATGATATGGGATTCCACTTGGAAGAGGATTTCACCCACCTTTGCTCCTGATAAAAAGCTGCTTTCACAAATCCAGTCGATTGATTTCTTTGTCATGCTGGATGAAAGGATCTCCTAGAATCCTTAGGATACTAACATGTCTCTTGATACCTCTCTGAAAAGTATTCCATGTCTTCTCATCAACCTTTTCCCCGTTCTTGGAATCTCCAGGCATCGGAATAAAACTACCCTAGATATCACCTCTTGTACCTGGGAAGCCAAACAGAACTTTCCTCCATCTCTCATCTGCACTAGTTTGCTCAAAGCTGAAATGAAATGCACAGATTCAAAAGGTAAAGCAGTAGCAAAATTATAAACTCACCCAGCCTGGCCTATGCAATTAGTATATAAAAGAGCAATGATTAAAGATAAAAGGTAGTTTGTAATGTTTAAAACTGACTAAAGCGGAAAAGCATGTGAACTTTTGAAGACAAGTTATAACAAGGATTTGATATATTACATTAGGATCAAGCAGTGTCTCATGTATTTAGCAGCCAGTAGTTATACACCAGAAAGGAAGTTAGAACCCAAAGCCCTATAATGCAGGAGGAGGGTACCTGCTTAGTTTATTTTCTCAGATTAAATATCCAGCCCTAGAATGATGTAATCATAATTGACATTTTAATAACAATCCAGGCAGAATACCTTTTGCAAGTTGGATAATATACAGTTATTTGATACTATGGGTAATAAAATTGTATTTAAAATACCGTATATGCCAAAGAAAAAGAAAGCTTCACCTTAAAGTGAAAGTGAAGTCGCTCAGTCGTGTCCAGCTCTTTGCGACCCCATGGACTGTAGCCTACCAGGCCCGCCCTCGCCCCTGAGCCATAGCCAGTGGCAGCGTGCGGTCAGTGTCTGGTCCACCTCGCTGGAGAGCGTTGTCCCCAGGATGTCGAGCCTCAGGGTCAGACTTAGATGGAAGACGGATCTGTCGAGGACGGATGGCAGAAGATGGGCGGACGGCTCGCCGGCCCGGATTCTCCAGGCAAGAATACTGGACTGAGTTGCCATTTCCTTCTCCAGGGGATCTTCCCAACCCAGGGATCGAACCCAGTTCTCCAGCATTCCAGGCAGACACTCTAACCTCTGAGCCACCAGGGAAGCCCATAGATGCCAAAGAAAAAGAAAGCTTCTCCTTAAAAGTAGACCTCAACCAGGAAACAAATAAACACCCTCTAATTTTTTCCGTAAGAAACTCTCATATTTTAAACCCAGTGAAGGGATGATAAGATGCTTTCTTATCTAATTACAATGCAGTTTTCTATTTGCCTTACATTGGTTTAAGTACGAGCTTTCTAAAAGTTTCCATACATAACACAGGAAGGCACATGCACACATAAAAAGCCATGATTACCCATGCCAGAAGCTCTGGAAAGTGGAAAAAATAGTACCTAATATAGAGAGAACAGAGAAGAAAAAATGAGCATCAACATCTTTGACTTCAAATACCTCATATGTATAAAGCATCTTCACTAAATGTCTGTAGGATGCAGATTCAAATGCAATGGTGATGGTTATAACTACGATAATAATTACAACTGCAAGATGGTCACAGTTTATTAAATATTCTCATCTGATCAGCAAAACAGAGAAGGTGGTCTTCTCCCCATTTTATTTTTTTTAATGTATTTTTAAGTGGGGAAGATAATTGCTTTAAATGCAGTATTGGTTTTCTGCCATACAACAACGTAAATCAATCACAAGTATACATATATATCCCCTCCCTCTTAAACTTCCCTCCCACTTCTCACCCCATCCCACCCCTCAGGTTGCCACAGAGCACTGGGCGGAGCTCCCTGTGCTACGCAGCAACTTCCCATTGGTTATACATTTTGCATGCGGTAATGGACATGTATTAGTGCTACTTTTGCAATTTGTCCCACCCTTCTCCCCATTTTAAAGATGATGAAAGGGTCAGGTCGCCTAGCAATTCTCAGGCCTCCATGAACAGTCAGTGATGCAGCTGAGACTGTCACTCTAAACTTCCAACTCCTGGTCCAGCACTCTCCCCACCACACCCTGCTGTGTATCCTCTCCATAAAAATGAAAAACGCATTCCAGGATTCCCAGTCTCTGCCATTACAGCAGCTCATGAGAAGCTCTGAAAGAACTGGGCACTTTCCACTCTGTGCGATTTGACTTCTCACCTGTCCAGGGCCTGTCAAGGGTCTACTCTGCTCTGTGACAATTTGAAAGATGGAAGGTGTTTCAAGTGCTCTATCCTAGGCAAGCTCAAGCATCCCTTGAAGCCCATTTCTCAAAATAGAAGTTAAGTAATATACAGCTGTTTTCTTCCTGTAGGCCTGGACACCACTAGCCACCCTCCCCTTCAAAAAATAATCTGGGTCCACATGAGATGTGAAATTTTGGCTGCCTGCTGTTTGTATTTTCCTGTCCTACTATTTAACAGCAAATGATGCAAAAAAGTAGTCACTTCTCAGAGAACCCCATGGTATCTTTAGATACAGTCAATTCATACAAACCAACCTCTAAACATTTAATTTATGCTGTGTACTGGCAACCCTCTTCCACGACCACCAACATAAAAAGGCAAATTCCTCCTCTCTTACCCCTTACCTCCCACTGGATCTAACCAATCAGAAATCTCAGTCACACCTAAGTCTCACTCAGCCTCACTCCCCAATCTCTGACTGCCCCATCTAATCGGCTTCCAGAGATTCGTTTTGTTTGTTGACAGTGCGTCATAAATTTCAGTGATTCAGCCCTTCCTCTCCAACTCCATGCAGAGAAACAATGCTCTATGGGTTTCCCACATTTGTTCGCAGTGGGTCTCCTGAGCAAAGGACAGGTTTAAAAGCTGAAAGCTTAGAAAGATAGGGATAGACTTAGAGATGCCTCTCTCTAGAGGCATTTATTTACATCCCAGGATACAAACCTACAGAGGCCTTTCCTCCCTCTCCTGATATATAATGAATAATCTCTCTCTGGAAAGGAGATGAAAAACAAAGTAGTTCAGTTCAGTTCAGTTCAGTTCAGTCGCTCAGTTATATCCGACTCTTTGCAACCCCATAAACTGCAGCATGCCAGGCCTCCCTTGCCATCACCAACTCCCGGAATTCACTCAGACTCACGTCCATCGAGTCAGTGATGCCATCCAGCCATCTCATCCTCTGTCGTCCCCTTCTCCTTCTGCCCCCAATCCCTCCCAGCATCAGAGTCTTTTACAATGAGTCAACTTTTCGCACAAGGTGGCCAAAGTACTGAAGTTTCAGCTTTAGCATCAGTCCTACCAAGAACACCCAGGACTGATCTCCTTTAGAATGGACTGGTTGGATCTCCTTGCAGTCCAAGGGATTCTCAAGAGTCTTCTCCAACACCACAGTTCAAAAGCATCAATTCTTGGGTGCTCAGCTTTCTTCACAGTCCAACTCTCACATCGATACATGACCACTGGAAAAACCATAGCCTTGACTAGACGGACCTTTGTTGGCAAAGCAATGTCTCTGCTTTTGAATATGCTACCTAGGTTGGTCATAACTTTCCTTGAGAAACCTATATGCAGGTCAGGAAGCAACGGTTAGAATTGGACATGGAACAGCAGACTGGTTCCAAATAGGAAAAGGAGTACGTCAAGGCTGTATATTGTCACCCTGCTTATTTAACTTCTATGCAGACTACAGCATGAGAAACACTGGGCTGGAAGAAGCACAAGCTGGAATCAAGATTGCCAGGAGAAATATCAGTAACCTCAGATATGCAGATGACACCACCTTATGGCAGAAAGTGAAGAGGAACTAAAAAGCCTCTAGATGAAAGTGAAAGTGGAGAGTGAAAAAGTTGGCTTAAAGCTGAACATTCAGAAAATGAAGATCATGGCATCTGGTCTCATCACTTCATGGGAAATAGATGGAGAAACAGCAGAAACAGTGTCAGACTTTATTTTGGGCTCCAAAATCACTGTAGATGGTGACTGCAGCCATGAAAATAATAGATAAGGTAGGGACCTTATAAAACTTCAGTGGCCTCAAAGTCGGGGTCCGCTCCTGTGGCACACCCCATTACACATGACGGTAACACTCCCTGCTCTAGGCACACTGTGGACAGAACTGGACACCCTGGTGTACAGAACACATTAGAATGCTGCCCTGGCTATCGATTGTGCTGTAATAAAGCATCTGTCACTAATCCTGGGTCTTCTCTTCTGTCAGTATTTGTCTGTGAAACTGCAGCAGATGAACTTGTTAACTTTCAAGTAAGATACAATTCAGATCCTTCACATTTTTGGACTTAGCGCCTACTGCCAATGCCTCAGTTTCGGTCAGGACTATCTGCTTCCAGATTTCCTCTAACTCTCCTCAATGGTCTCCCACCTTCATTCTCTCTCTTCTTTTGAATATTTCTTCCTTTCAGTCATCACAATGATCTTCTAAAACCCCTGTAATGTTCACTCTTCCTTGCTCCTCTCCCTTTTGGATGATCATTCATTTTGGGAGAAAGAAAATATTAACTTTCTTAGCACAGACTTGCACCACTTGAGCCCTCTCTAACATTTTCATCAATGCTCTCCCAAGCTCCATCGTCCTCTCTGCCTGGAATGCCCTCCTCCACCAGTATCCCCAACCCATCACATCATCAAGGCTACCAGATGAATGTCTACTCAGTATCTCATTGCATGCACTGTGCTAAGTAGCTTTGTTCAGTTCAGTTCAGTCGCTCAGTTATGTCCGACTCTTTGCAACCCCATGAATCGCAGCACACCAGGCCTCCCTGTCCATCACCAACTCCCAGAGTTCACTCAGACTCACGTCCATCGAATCAGTGATGACATCCAGCCATCTCATCCTCTGTCGTCCCCTTCTCCTCCTGCCCCCAATCCCTCCCAGCATCAGAGTCCTTTCCAATAAGTCAACTCTTCACATGAGGTGACCAAAGTACTGAGGTGGCCAAAGTACTGGAGTTTCAGCTTTAGCATCATTCCCTCCAAAGAAATCCCAGGGCTGATCTCCTTCAGAATGGACTGGTTGGATCTCCTTGAAGTCCATGAGACTCTCAGGTGTCTTCTCCAACACCACAGTTCAAAAGCATCAATTCTTCGGCAATCAGCTTTCCTCACAGTCCAACTCTCACATCCATACATGACTACTGGAAAAACCATAGCCTTGACTAGACGGACCTTTGTTGGCAAAGTAATGTCTCTGCTTTTCAATATGCTATCTAGGTTGGTCATAACTTTTCTTCCAAGGAGTAAGCGTCTTTTAATTTCATGGCCGCAGTCACCATCTGCAGTAATTTTGGAGCCCCAAAATATAAACTCTGACACTGTTTCCACTGTTTCCCCATCTATTTCCCATGGAGTGATGGGACCAGATGCCATGATCTTCGTTTTCTGAATATTTAGCTTTAAGCCAACTTTTTCACTCTCCTCTTTCACTTTCATCAAGAGGCTCTTTAGTTCTTCTTCACTTTCTGCCATAAGGGTGGTGTCATCTGCATATCTGAGGTTATTAATATTTCTCCTGGCAATCTTGATTCCAGCTTGTGTTTCTTCCAGCCCAGCGTTCCTCATGATGTACTCTGCATAGAAGTTAAATAAACAGCCTTGATGTACTCCTTTTCCTATTTGGAACAGTCTGTTGTTCCATGTCCAGTTCTAACTGTTGCTTCCTGACCTGCATACAGATTTCTCAAGAGGCAGTTTAGGTGGTCTGTTATTCCCATCTCTCTCAGAACTGTCCACAGTTTATTGTGATCCACACAGTCAAAGGCTTTGGCATAGTCAATAAAGCAGTAATAGATGTTTTTGTGGAACTCTCTTGCTTTTTCCATGATCCAGTGGATATTGGCAATTTGATCTCTGGTTCCTCTGCCTTTTCTAAAACCAGCTTGAACATCTGGGAGTTCACACTTCATGTATTGCTGAAGCCTGGCTTGGAGAATTTTGAGCATTACTTTACTAGCATGTGAGACGAATGCAATTGTGCGGTAGTTTGAGCATTCTTTGGCATTGCCTTTCTTTGGCATTGGAATGAAAACTGACCTTTTCCAGTCCTGTGGCCACTGCTGAGTTTTCCAAATTTGCTGGCATATTGAGTGCAGCACTTTCACAGCATCATCTTTCAGGATTTGAAACAGCTGAACTGGAATTCCATCACCTCCACTAACTTTGTTTGTAGGGATGCTTCCTAAGGCCCACTTGACTTCACATTCCAGGATGTCTGGCTCTAGGTGAGTGATCACACCATCGTGATTATCTGGATCGTGAAGACGTTTTTTGTACAGTTCTCCTGTGTATTCTTGCCACTTCTTCTTGATATCTTCTGCTTCTGTTAGGTCCAGACCATTTCTGTCCTTTATTGAGCTCATCTTTGCATGAAATGTTCCCTTGGTATCTCTAATTTTCTTGAAGAGATCTCTAGTCTTTCCCATTCTATTGTTTTCTTTTATTTCCTTGCATTGATTGCTGAGGAAGGCTTTCTTATCTCTCCTTGCTATTCTTTGGAACTCTGCATTCAAATGGGTATATCTTTCCTTTCCTCCTTTGCTTTCACTTCCCTCTTTTCACAGCTATTTGTAAGGCCTCCTCATACAGCCATTTTGCTTTTCTGCATTCCTTTTTTGGGGATGGTCTTGCTGCCTGTCTCCTATAGAATATCACGAACCTCGGTCCATAGTTCATCAGGCACTCTATCTATCAGATCTAGTCCCTTAAATCTATTTCTCACTTCCACTGTATAGTCATAAGGGATTTGATTTAGGTCATACCTGAATGGCCTAGTTGTTTTCTCCACTCTCTTCAATTTCAGTCTGAATTTGGCAATAAGGAGTTCATGATCTGAGCCACAGTCAGCTCCTGGTCTTGTTTTTGCTGACTGTGTAGAGCTTTTCCATCTTTGGCTGCAAAGAATATAATCAATCTGATTTCGGTGTTGATCATCTGGTGATGTCCATGTGTAGAGTCTTCGCTTGTGTTGTTGGAAGAGGGTGTTTGCTATGACCAGTGTGTTCTCTTGGCAGAAGTCTATTAGCCTTTGCCCTGTGTCATTCTGTACTCCAAGGCAAATTTGTCTGTTACTCCAGGTGTTTCCTGACTTTCTACTTTTGCATTCCAGTCCTCTATAATGAAAAGGACATCTTTTTTGGGGTGTTAGTTCTAGAAGGTCTTATAGGTCTTCATAGAACTGTTCAACTTCAGCTTCTTCAGCATTACTGGTCAGGACACAGACTTAGATCACTGTGATACTGAATGGTTTGCCTTGGAAAGAAACAGAGATCATTCTGTCATTTTTGAGACTGCATCCAAGTACTGCATCTCAGACTCTTGTTGACTATGACGGCTACTCCATTTCTTCTGAGGGATTCCTGCCCACAGTAGTAGATATAATGGTCATCTGAGTTAAATTCACCCATTCCAGTCCATTTTAGTTCGCTGATTCCTAGAATGTCGACGTTCACTCTTGCCATCTCCTGTTTGACCACTTCCAATTTGCCTTGATTCATGGACCTCACATTCCAGGTTCCTATGCAATATTGCTCTTTACAGCATCGAACCTTGCTTCTATCTCCAGTCACATCCACAGCTGGGTATTGTTTTTGCTTTGGCTCCATCCCTTCATTCTTTCTGGAGTTATTTCTCCACTGACCTCCAGTAGCATATTGGGCACCTACCAACCTGGGGAGTTCCTCTTTCAGTATCCTATCATTTTGCCTTTTCATACTGTTCATGGGGTTCTCAAGGCAAGAATACTGAAGTGGTTTGCCATTCCCTTCTCCAGTGGACCACATTCTGTCAGACCTCTCCACCATGACCTGCCCATCCTGGGTGGCCCCACATGGCATGGCTTAGTTTCATTGAATTAGACAAGGTTATGGTCCGTGTGATCAGATTGCTTAGTTGTCTGTGATTATGGTTTCAGTCTGTCTGCCCTCTGATGCCCTCTCTCAGTGCCTACCGTCTTACTTGGGTTTCTCTTACCTTGGACATGGGGTATCTCTTCACGGGTGCTCCAGCAAAGAGCAGCCACTACTCCTTACCACAGACATGGGGTAGCTGCTCCTTGCATTGGTAAGTGGTTTCTTTACCCCTAGTGCCACCTGGGAAGCCCAGTATCTCAATATCCAAATCAAATACTACCTCCCCTGGGAAGCTTTCTCAAACTCCCCAGAATATCTCTCTTTCCTTGCTTCATCTGGAACACCGAGTGTATGGCTCACACGACACACTAACGAATATTCTCTGCTCACAGGTTGCTGTGATCCACTGGATTGTGACCCCTCTCGCATAAACGTGTATTCCATCCACACCCCCCACCATAATGCAGAATGTGCATTCTGTTAACAATGGCTGAATAAACAAATACACAAAAGAGCAATCGTTGAAACGTTTTCAGAGACCTCAGTTCTCATTCTTTGCCTCATCTACTTGGGCCTCTGCCCTCCCCCCAAATCCTTGATGATTTCCAACGAAGTCACACACAGCGTCTTCACAGGCTCAGTGGGCACCTGGCAAAGAATGACAAGCAAGGCGGCTACTGTGCTTTTCCTTACAAAGTGCACTTCACGTTCCACACTTCCACCGCCTCTTTGACCACAGCCCTCCGTCTCTCACCAAAATGAAAGCAATCTCGGAGATTTGGAAAACAGCTCTCAGAATAACAGTTAAGTTAGATAACTGAGTCATGTCTGAAACGTTAAAGGCTTTTGTTTGTTAACATTTTATTTACAAAGACATATTGACTCCTTCTCCCACTCTGTCAAGAAAATGAAGCTATTTCTTCGAGGAATCCAATCCTATCTTCTAGATTTCAAATCTGTAGTATCAGTGGGTTTGATGAACCTGATTTTTAAGCAAGAAGATCAGCCTGTTTGGTTTCATTGCTGGCTGCCAAAGAAAGGATAATTTTCACTGGAAAAATGATGAACGAGGCCACCAATCATGAAGGTAAAAACAGAGCAAAGATAGAGAAACTGAAAATAAGGGGAGGATATCAGGTAACATTTTCATTGGGACTGAAATTTTAATTGGGAGGATAAGTGTTCATTACAGACTTTGTCCCTGGAATACTTGGCTCAGAGATTGCAATGAGTGTTAAAATCATTACCAAATGGCCTCAATCTAAACAAACACCCACCTTTTCCATTTCACACTGAGATAAAATTACTTTGCTGTGTACAACTGAAAAAAAAAAAAAAAAAAACTGGGGTTGTCAGCTTCTCCTTTCCCAGAGGGGTTGTGAAATCTTTTTCTTTTTCTCCTTATTCCTCTGCTTTTCTAATTTAGATGGAAGTCTTCTGAGAAAGTTTTCTGTCAAGCACTTAGACAAGTACCTGACTTAAGTGACACGACTATTTCTGCCCAGCACAGGACCAATTTTCCATGTGAGCACACACACAGCCATGCCATCTAAGCAGAGGAAGCTCTGACCAGCACCTTACAAGCACTTGATGTTCAGTTGCTAAGTCGTGTTTGACCTTTTTATGACCCTGTGGACTGTAGCCCACCAGGCTCCTCTGTCCATGGGATTTCCCAGGCAAGAATACTGGAGTAGGTTGCCATTTCCTTCTCCAGGGAGTACTCCTGACCCAGGAATTGAACTGCATCTCCTGCACTGGCAGATGGATTCTTTATCCCTGAGCCACCAGGGAAGCCAACTTAGCACAGGAGAAGCAGCCAGTTTAGCTGGAGAGAACAAAGCACCAGGAACTGACAAAGAAGATGGTACCTAAGACGCAGCAAAGGAGTGATTTCATTGGGAGAAATATCCCTCCTATATTTTCAGTCACTCTGGCTGGCTGTGGCTCATTCCTAATTGACAGATCAGGAAATGCAAAGGCTTTCTTCAGCCGCGATCATTAGCATGCAGGAACCTGAGGGCTTTGTGCCTAGAGCAACTTTTTATTATAAAGAAGATAAAAATGATGTATTGTGTATTATATTCCATCAGCAGAGATCATGAAGATCATAATACATGAAATACAGCCTTGCCTCACCCCACCTATCAGTAGATAGATTGCTCAGTGCAGTTCCAGGGCTACAGCTTGCCTTCCTTCTCATTTTATTTTTCAAGAAATGCACATAATGAAACCTGTAAAGCAAATCACTCAAAAGAGTGATTGGAAACAAATTAAAACGAGTAGTGTTTAAATAATTAACACCTGCCAAATGAGGAAGAAGGGCCTTATTGCTGATATTAAATCACATCCTTTAATGTCTGAAACAGATGACAGTAAGTAATTCCAAACAGTCAAGACAAGAAGCTAATTTTTAGTTCTTGGAAAGTTGAATGAGTTTCAATAAAATTGACCAAAAAAACAACACCCAAATTTATAAAGTCTCATTTTGATTTAGTTAATTCTACTGCAGAAAGCTAGGCTTACATTAAACTCTTTCTTTGGTTTAATATACTATAAATGAACAGCTTTAAGTCAAGGTTTAAAATATATTCATTATTCAGTGAGCTAATGATGTATGTTCCACCTGGTTGCTGTTGAGTCTTGTGTGTAAAAAAAAAAATTGAGGATAGTGTCTTATTACCAAGAAAAAATACTAGACTTGCCAAGTTTCCAGTCAATAAATATAACTCACAATAGGGCTGCCAGATAGGCAAAGAAGGATGCCCCCCTGCCTGCCCACCCACCCACCAGCAGAAGGATATCGAAAGAGGAGTATTATCCTACTTTGGGCCAAAACTAAAAATTTCAGCACTAAGCAAATAATTCTTAAGTCTATCAATGCTTGAAGAAAAAAAAAAAAAACTGTAACATGGCTGGGTTTAACAAGTAACTAATGAAAACTCCGGCAGCTCTTTGCATTCCTATCTCACCTGGGGCTTTATGCCCAATCACTGAACTAGACTTGAGTGACAGTCTTCATGGCCAAGGGCTCCCTTGGAACTCAACCCCTCATGCTGCAACAGTGGGAACTACAGAGAAGTCCTTGGCTCCGAAGTTCACTTTGCCTGCCTAACCCTGCCTCTATACTAAGCAACAGTGGGACTATCTGTGGTCATGTTTCAGTTCTCATTCTGTTATTTTTAAAATTTTACTGAAGTACAGTGCTGGAGAAGACTCTTAAGAGTCCCTTGGACTGATGAAACCTGTCAATCCTAAAGGAAATCAACCCTGAATATTCATGGAAAGGACTGATGCTGAAGCTGAAGCTCCAATACTTTGGCCACCTGATGCAAGCAGGCAACTCACTGGAAAAGACCCTGATGCTGGGAAAGATTGAGGGCAAGAGGAGAAGGGGAGAGGGTGACAGAGAAGGAGATTGTTGGATGGCATCACCCAATCAATGGACTTGAGTTTGAGCAAACTCCAGAAGATAGTGAAGGACAGGGAAGCCTGGCGTGCTGCAGTCTATGGGGTCACAAAGGGTTGGACACAACTTAGTGACTGAACAACAATGGTTGCTTTACAATGTTGTGTTACTTTCTGCTGTACAGCAAAGCACATCAGCCACCTGTATACATATACCCCTTCTTTTTGGATTTCCTTCCCAGTTAAGTCACCACAAAGCACCGAGCAGAGCTCCCTGTGCTGCACAGCAGGTCTGCATTAGTTATGTTTATACACAGTATTGTATGCATCTCAATTCCAATCTTTCATCTGTTCTCTACTGTGGGGCCCTAAATGGGAAACCTTGAAAAAAGAAGGGCTAGCTTTGCGGTTTAGAGCTAAGATGGCGCCTGGCGGATGAGATGAGGGCGTGGCCTAAGTTTGTTAAAACTTTTGATTGGCTCTCTTGATTTCCGAGCACATGGACAGTGGGTGATCACCATAGACTCTTGTTACAATGAAGCACATGACGACTTGACCTTTAAGGTGATTGGTGCAACTATGGTATATTAAGATTTGACCTTTAACGTGATTGGTGCAACTATGGCATACTACAATTTGACCTTTAACGTGATTGGTCCAACCCTTGCAAAACCCCCTTGCTTGCCTATATAAACCAAGAGTTGGTGGCAATAAAGCGGAACTGCTTAGAGCGAACCGCTGTCGCGTCTGATTGTCTCTTGCTCACCGAGGGGCTGGGTTGGCGGACAGCAGGCTCACCTTTCCTCGGGACCCCTTGGCTTTGCTGAGGGAAGTTCCACTGCCTCTCTCTTTCTGCGGAGCGCTCGCGCACTCTACATCTGTGTCTCTGTTTCTGCTTTGTAAGTAAGATCATCTAGACCCATTTTTTCAGAGAGTCTTCATGACCAAGGGCTCCCTTCCAGCTCAGCCCCTTGGGCTGAAAGAGTAGAGGACTGCAGTGAAGTCCTTGGCTCAGAAGTTCACCACTTTGCCTAACCCTGCCTCCAAACCAGGCAGAAGTGAGACTGTCAGTGGTCATGTTTCATTTCTCATTCTGTTTTGTGGAGGCTGATGAGGAAAAATAAGAGATGGTAATGATGCTAACTCCCCTTCACGTTAATGGTAACATTTATTTTAATTAGAGTTGATGTTGTAACCACCTGCCTATCAATCGGTGAGGTTCCTTGACAACACAGATGCTTTATATTAAAACAGGTTTAAAATAACAACCATTCTGCACCTTTGATGGTCCACTTTGGGCTTCCCAGGTGGCACTAGTGGTAAAGAACCTGCTTTCCCAATGAAGGAGTTGCAGGAGATGCAGGTTCGATCCCTGAGTCAGGAAGATCCCCTGGAGGAGGGCATGGAAACCCACTCCAGTATTCTTACCTGGAGAATCCCATGGACAGAGGAGCCTGGTGGGCTACAGTCCACAGGGCTACAAAGAATGGAACACAACTGAAGCAACTTAGCACGCACGCAATGGTCCACTCTTCAGTGTCTCGGCTATTTGATAGGTTTGTTTGTTTCTCCCCAAACCAAACAAGGGCATTGTCTCCAACAAGAACGACCTACTTATAAAAATCTTAGCCTTGTTAGGATCAGGCCAATGACAATGCTTATGACATGAGAAGCCATAAGCTTGTTTTGCTGTTCATTCCTAGAGCATCTTTTGAGAGAAGTTATCTTCTGATCTAAAAGCATGTTCCCCAGAAAATGAGTTGGCGCCGGCTGACCTATAATCAGAAGTCTTTGGTAATCTGATTACCCTGGGGAAAAAATATGACAAGAACTCCCTCCTTTTTTTCTTCTTTTGTAAAACCAAAACTTTTAAAACAATAACATTTTAAACATTTGGAGATTGTGTTCTTGGCAGGAGACCACAGTTCTCCAATGAAACAGTTCCAACTAAAGGTTCCTCATTGACCACAGAGTCTGAACAGTGTGTCTTCCCCCAAGACCCAAGCATACTTTTTTCCTCCTATCAGGACAGGTTCACAAACACTATACAAAACCCTGATATATGAGAATAGTCCCATAAAATAGATGAACAGACAAGTGAGCTACCTAAATTAAACTACAAGTCAATTAGAGCTTTCAAGCTAGCCTTCATTTTCTTTCCCTTATACACTGGTGACTCAGATGGTAAAGAATCTGCCTGCAATGCAGAAGACCCGGGTTCCATCCCTGACTTGGGGAGATCCCCTGGAGAAGAGAATGGCTACCACTCCAGTATTCTTGCTTGGAGAATTCCAGGGACAGAGGAGTCTGGCAGGCTACAGCCCAGGGAGTCGCAAAGAGTCAGACACAACTGAGCGAATAACACTTTCACTTTCACTTAGTAAATGCATCGTTACTCATCATATTCTGTGGATCACTATCTGAGGTCGAACCTGAGATTTTCCTTTGGGACTTGTATCAAAAAGCATGAAGGCATTTGAAGTTAGGAAATGCGGGTTTCTTTCCATCCTCACCACAAAATTCACAGATTACATAATGTCAGTGATGACTTCGTTTTTCTGGTGTGTAAAGTCAGTACAATTCCATCTACATTATCCACATCAATGTTACAAGGTTACAACGACAAACTAGGAAAAGGAAAATACATTTTAAAAGTAAGAGAGAAAGAAGGGTAGGGGAGAATGAAAGAGAATGAAAGGGAAAGAAAGGAGGAGGGAGAGACGGGGAAAAAAAGAAGAGGGAAAGAAGGGGCGGGGGAGACCGATCCACAAATACATCCAATACCGCATATTTGAGCAGTGTGCTTCAGTAAATAGAAACAGTGGCCATTTGGATTAACTGAAACCAATTAAAACCAGCATGAGGGTCATTGTCATACTGATATAATTTCAGTTCCCAACATGGAAATTTGTAATTTTCAAGTTTCATGTTTGCGATTCCAAAGAGGGCAAGCTCTGGAGTAGACAGAATGAAATGAGATGCCATCACACTTCATTTTTGTATTGCTGACTAATTATTCCATGAGAGTCCTGCCAATGTGCTCTTTTAGAGGGCAGTGAATTGGCATTGCTATAGTTTTCTGTTTAGCCCCAAAAAGTCTAAGACACATTCAGCCATGAGGAGAGGAGACCTGTTAATTCTGCTTTCTTTATTAACAGCTTCAGCGGAGTTGCTTCTTCCACACAGGCCCTTCTTATGTCCAACCTCCTATTTTCATCTTTTCCCTTCATTCCATTCAGGTTAACTCACAGTGCAGCACAGTAGTTAAAGCTTGGCAATCACACAGACTGCATTCAACCCCCAGATTTGTTATTCGCTAGCTGTATGACTTACAGAAATTACTCCATTCTTTCATTGAACAAATGTTTGCTGTTCATCTACCGTTAGCAAGTACTGCTCCAGGAAAATTCAGGGGTGACAAGACTGCTGTCCCTTAGGGCTCACATACTGGTATTAACATACTCTGATCAACACCAAAAACAAAAATGAGTTTTAAAGAAAGAAAATCTGGGTCATTTACTTAGCTAGGAGACAGACCATAACAAGCACTCCATCAATGGGTTTCAAAATTATGTCACCACGGACAACAGCTGACACAGGAAACTCTGTCTTGTTCCTTTTCTCTCTCTGAAGAGCATTAGGAGTTATATAACCGTGACTTTCATTTGAAGTGACTGAGTCAGACATACATCCAAAAGAACAACCTCAGCTGTTAGCAAAGATTTTCTCTTTCTGACCACTGCTGAAAACCCCAGCATCTCCAACAGGTCTTGACTCAAAGTGCTGCTCTATATTTGTTCAAAAAGTAAATAAATATACTAAAAATTGCCTACAATGTCACTGGAATCAAAGGTCTACTAAAGTACAGCTAACGGACGTTTTGGTGGTTAGGGGAGTCCCTTGGCCCCGAATCACAAATCTCTGCCTGAATTCTGGCTTGTCTAATATCCCAAATGGTAGACAATTCACTCTAGCATATCAAATACTGTTTTCAGGTTTTTTGGTTGAGGTTCTTCCAAATATGGAAAGATCTGTACCCCCCAATACCTTAAACAAGAGACTCAAAAAAGACAAGAAAGCCGGTGTTGCTACATTTCCTTTGTTCTCTAAACCAATACATCTCAAACTTTAGCCACATCAGGACCACCTGGAAGAAGTGCAGATTGTGGAGCCCACACTTCCAGGGTTTCCAGCTCAGCAGCTCTAGGTGAGGTCCATGAACTTGCATTTCTAACTAATGCTGATGCCACTGGTCAGGAAAACCACTTTGAAATTCTTTACCAACTGAGCTCTCAGGAAAGCCCCTGAGAATCACAACTGATGCAAAAACAAAAACCTCTGCTACAGCCCTTCACACTTTCACCCTACATTTGCCTCAGTTGACTTTATCAGGAAATGATTGCATTTACTCCCTGAATTTACAAACTTGAAAGTTATGCTCTGGGAGTATGGGCAAGTTTTACGTTTTAGTTCCATAATGAAATCTAGGCTTCAGCATCATTAACCAATCTGCTTCATAATGAAAATTAATTATTATGGTCATTAGACTAAATGGCTTCTGTCATCTGCAAAGACATAATTGGTACAGAAAATTGTTTCACAAGTATGAAATAATCAATCAGCAAAGGCTGGCTGTACCCATGCTTTTTTTCTCTACCATCTTCCAATGGACCTACCCAGAAGTTACTGAAAATGGGAAGAGCTCATTTTAAGAAGGGATGGCATGGGTGGCTTTAACAAGGAATGGAAGGTGTGTGGCATATGCATTCTAAAATACACAACTTCAGCTTCAGAGTACACTTTTCATAATTCCAGGGGAAAGCCAAAACCATAGGGAGACCCCTGAGATGGGACTGGAAGGAAACACTTTCTCACCAAGGCACACGACAAAAAAGACAACCTTCCTCGGATGTAAACTAATATAAGACATGACAGTAGAAAAGACGGTAATGAAAAGTCAACAGAGGAGGCAAGGCATGATTGAAAAACACATAATTGAAATGTCAGAAGTAAAATCATGAGACACTTAGGGGAAAGAGTTTTGGGAGAACACCTAGTCTATGGACTCACCAATATAGGTCCCATCACCTCCATTCATGCTGCTAAGCGTGCTTCTTCTGACACCTACACCTCTGCTGGGAATGGGGAATACCAGAGGAACCATGCTTGGCAATCAATACCCTTCAACAGTTCAAAACTGCTTTTCATTGTTTAAAATTTTTGTTGGAGTATAGTTGCCTTTCAATGTCATGTTAGTCTCTACTATACAGCAAAGTGAATCAGCTATACATGTACATATAAATATATATCCCCTTTTTTGGATTTCCTTTGGTTTCTAAGACTCAACCTACTTGGAACTAGACTATGCCTCTGAGGCTATTTTCTTGCTTTCTGAATATACAAATCTATCAAGTTATTTATTGAACATTAATTTAGCACCTATTTCTGTAGGGTGCAAAATTCTAAAAGCATTTACTGATGACTGGGATAGGGAAAAGAGACAAGGTTATAAAAGAAATAGAAATTTTGTTTTCTATGCTTAAGAGTTTAAAATCTGGTTGGAGAGACAAAAATAAACAAAACTAATTACATCAGAACAATACTAATTCACATATCTCCCAGTAAAAATATAAAAGCAATTTAATAGGAGAAATATTTTTCTTTATGGATTAGCATGAGGCAATATCAAATGCACACTCAGATGCATCTGTGGGTACAGATAAGTATTCCTATGAATGAGAAGCTGATTTTGACCCCAATATATTCACAAAACAAATGGATGTTGACATATGCAAAGATGACTGCGATCATTTTAAGCTGATAAATAAATTACTAAATTAAGCAGCCTCAATCAAGCATTATTTGTAGGGGTACCATGCTACCAAAGTTTATCATGTTTGCTTTGAAGAAAAGTTCTTCATGCAGAAATGTGGCTAATTGGATATTGTTCTAAATAATATCAGATGTAGAAGGTAGCAATTTAGGGAAGATTGCTCCTAGGATAACAATATTGAACAAACATGTAATAATAATGGCCCAGCAGGAATCCAAAAATAGGGTCAGCCATTCTCCATATGCTTCCCTCCCTCCCATGAAGAGCTAAGAGAGGATGTATTGAACCCAAGACAACTGAGCCATGTGCTTTCCATTGTGAGCCCCTTCTTGCCCTGCTTGCAGTGTAAGCACTTGACATTTTTATGAGTTGCTTCATCAGTACCAACCAGAAAAAGACTTTAATACAGAGTGCGCGGTGAACATGCAAAGTCAAACAGTCTTCATTAAGATGAAGAAACTGATGCATCCATCTATCTCAGTGGGAGTTAGCTGCTTACACATATCTGAGGGATTTGGCTGAGTACAACTTTCTTTTTTCCAATTCCCATTGTTTATAACAAGTCTTTTATCATCTTGAAGTCTGAATTAACATTTCTGTCTCTACCAGTTCTGTTGTTTTTCCATTTGGCAAACTCTAGGTTTTTCCTGTTGTCTTCCCTTTGGGGCAAGAATTAGCATAGTTGTGCAATGTTTATTGTTTGCTGTTCCTTTATTTTTTGATGTCATCCTTGACGATGTCAAATCTTCCCTGAGTTGTATTGGGAAAGCCAAAGATTTCCATGAAGGGGGAGTTTGGGAACACAGAATATTCAATAGGAGCCTGAGGTTTTGCTGGTGAAATTCTTTTGTTTTAAGCGCATTCAGCAAGCTGGACTCTCAGGGGCTATTTCAGTAGACTCCCCTCCAATTCCCAACCCTACAAACACACACATACACACACTCCATTGTTCCAACTGTAGAGTCAGTATAGCAGCTATAGATAACAGAGTTCCACTTTAGGGAGGCAATAAACAATGTGGTTAGAAGGTCCAACTTCAAAATGAAATATCTCCTGGATTCAAACCCCAGCATTGCCTCTTACCAGCTGTGACCCTGGACCTCTTACTCAACCACTCGGATGGGGATAGAGCCTGAGTTTTTCACTCTATGTAATAAGAGAAAAAATACCATCCAGGAATATCATGAGGAATAAATAAAATAGTATCTGTAAAATGTTAGCAGAATATCTACTGAGCACACTACTAAGATATACTGTTAATAATGACAGCTTTGCAACAATTAGAATAAGACTTTAGGACTCAGTGTCAATGTCTGATGATCAAGGGGTAGATTGTTGTTTGTAGATTATTCAGTAGCCAGATTCCTTATCCCTACAACCTTTCATTGCTCTGTTTATACAAACCATCTAATTTCTTATTCCTAAAGCCTTCCCTAGGCTTTCAAAGGGACGGGAAGGAAAATAATTTCTATTAGTATTCCATAGCTCTAACACAGGTGGACTGGGGAAGCAGTTGAATAAAAAAAAAAAATGCGACCATTAGCGATTAAAGATTCAATCACTTTTATTTTTCCTTCCTCCATTTGAGGAAAAGTTAGCAGTAAGGGGAAAAAAAGACTATATTATAGTACTTTAAGAATGTCCTGGGGAAAATAAATATGCGATCTAAATGGAGGTATCATTATATTATTATCACACTGCACTCATTTAATAAGAGATTAAAGTGTTCTGGTTCACAGCAACTAAACTTGTTTCAAACTTTCCCATGGTTTCTTTGATATTATTTATTTGAAGGAAGCTCCCATTTAGAACAATTGTTGCAATCTGTTGGTTTTAAACTAAAATCCTGTTGGAGATGGGAAGTATCTTTAAACCAATTATAAAATTAACGGCTCACTTCTTTCCTCAGATTCATATCTTCCCAAGCTAAGGCAATCTCCCCTCATCCTATTAGGCCAGTAACAACTGGGTCCCTTATCCTGCTATATTCTAGGATACATTCATTGACCTCCTTCTCCTTCTAGAATTCCAGGGGGAAAGTGAACTTGCTGTTGCTGCTGCTGCTAAGTCGCGTCAGTCGTGTCCGACTCTGTGCAACCCCACAGACAGCAGCGTACCATGCTCCCTCGTCCCTGGGATTCTCCAAACAAGAACACTGGAGTGGGTAAGTGAACTCGAGCAATCTCCAAAATGCTGAGAGTTCTGAAAATTCCATGGCACTGTGTTACAAGTTGGCTTCTCCAAAGCAATCACTAAGAATGAGGTTGGGGTACAAGATTTTTCTTAGAAATCACACTTAGGAAGGGGGAGAAAAAGAAACAGAATGGGGCAGGGGAGAAATCAAATTGTGTGACATATCCCACAAAGCCTTCCTCAACCTAGCAGAGCTCTCGAGAGCAAGAATTTGTCCATCAGAGTGTCTCCCATGGTACAAAATGCCTCAAATGTTGTATCCCCATCATGCTCAGTCATTCCAGATGTTGAGGGCTAAGGCAGCAAGTCCTTCCTTAAAGCAGATCTGGGCCCCTCCATCCCTTGCTGCTCATCTCAATTCTGACCTCCTTCTCCTAAAACAAGTAAGGTACAGGAGGAAAGTAATATATAAATAGGTAGCCACGTGTTTTCATCAGAGTCCAAGATTATGTTAATATCCCATCTAGTTATTAAACACTCTGCCAGGAGGAAGAATGACTATTAAGAACTGGAGACAGAGGAGCAATGGCCATTTCTGGAATCATCATCTCTCTTTGTTTCCAAACTTATTCCTTTTCCATTATTTCTTACATTGCCAAACAGGTACCAACCCTTACCCAACAGTCCAAGGAAGAAATTTCTGAGGCATTCTCCACCCCCTTCTTCTCCATCCACTCCACATTCTATTAGTCACAAGTCTTACAGAGCCTGTATTCCTAACATTCCTCTTGTCCTCCTCCCCTCATGTCTTCAACCACTAACACAAGTTAAGATTAGGTCCTATCACTTATAATTATACCTACTTACTTGCGAACAAAGGTCCGTCTAGTCAAGGCTATGGTTTTTCCAGTGGTCATGTATGGATGTGAGAGCTGGACTATAAAGAAAGCTGAGCGCTGAAGAACTGATGCTTTTGAACTGTGGTGTTGGAGAAGACTCTTGAGAATCTCTTGGACTGCAAGGAGATCCAACTAGTCCATCCTAAAGGAGATCAGTCCTGGGTGTTCATTGGAACGACTGATGTTGAAGCTGAAACTCCAATACTTTGGCCACCTTATGTGAAGAGCTGACTCATTTGAAAAGACCCTGATGCTGGGAAAGATTGAGGGCAGGAGGAGAAGGGGAATACAGAGGATGAGATGGTTGGATGGCATCACCGACTTGATGGACATGGGTTTGGGTGAACTCCGGGAGTTGGTGATGGACAGGGAGGCCTGGGGTGCTGCAGTTCATGGGGTTGCAGAGTCGGACATGACTGAGTGACTGAACTGAACTGAACCCTTCTTTCAAAATTCAACTTGTGCTGCCTCTTCCAAGAAGCATTTCCTAACTCCCAACGTCTGTAGCTCTCAAGAAGACCTCTTACCATTCTGTATACAACCACTGATCTATGTGCCTGTCTCTCTACTGGACTTTCAGTTTGCAGAGACCCTGAGCAACATCTTATTTGAATTTGTATCCCAGCATCTAACTAGATAAATACTTTTTTTTCAAATGAGACGTTTGAAAATGAAACAGAAATATACATGAAAATAGGAGAACATAAAATTAAAGCTGAGTAGACAGAGAAAGGAATGGAGTGCTATAAAGCCTCATTTCTCGCATTATCAATTGAGTAATGTCAAGCTGATGTGAAAGAAAGCCTGAGGAAAGTGTAACCTAATCTAGCTATATTTAAAATGGCCAGAAAGAAGAGTAAATGAATGAAAAATGCTAATTAATAAACTAATATTAAATAAAAATTTAAACATCCAGAAACTACTGCTGCTGCTAAGTCGCTTCAGTTGTGTCCGACTCTGTGCCACCCCAGAGACGGCAGCCCACCAGGCTCCCTCATCCCTGGGATTCTCCAGGCAAGAACACTGGAGTGGGTTGCCATTTCCTTCTCCAATGCATTAAAGTGAAAAGTGAAAGTGAAGTCGTTCAGTCGTGTCCGACCCTTAGCGACCCCATGGACTGCAGCCCACCAGGCTCCTCTGCCCATGGGATTTTCCAGGCAAGAGTACTGGAGTGGGGTGCCATTGCCTTCTCCGTGAAAATACTAATCAGTCATTCAAAAATTTTTTAAAGAATTGTTTTTAATGTGAACCATTTTTAAAGTCTTTATTGAATTTGTTAAAATATTGCTTCTGTTCAATATTTTGCTTTTCTGGCCACGAGGCATGTGGGATCTGGGCTCCCAGACATCGAACCCGAACCCCCTGCATCAGAAAGTAAAGTCTTAACCATTGGACCACCAGGGTAGTTGCCCATTTGCAAATTTTTACCTCATCTTTTATTATAGTTTGTTCTAAGTATGACAGGAGATAATAGAGTTAGTGATAAGGACATGCTTCAGTTTGGAAAATAAATAAAAATACCATTTAAAATTTAGGAAAAAACCTATTCACAGTTCAATTTCATATTTCATGAGACAAAATTGGAAGGAATAATACAAAATTTTACCGAGTAGAAGCAACAACAGAAGAAGGCCCCAGCCCTGTAAGAGCGGACAGCAGTATTTTAAACAAGATGAGACTCATATGACTAATCAAGGGGAAAAAAATCATATGACTCATTAAGGAAGAAACATCAGTTTTTCATATGTAGATACATACATATTAGTATGTATCAAATATCAGTCTCCTTGCTGATATTAGATACATACTAAATGCATAAGGAAATGAAGTATCTTATTTTACATCAGATCGTGGTTTGGTTTTGGTTTTTTTTATTTTGTTCACCTATATGATACCACACTGACTCAGAGACAGACATAATATGAAGCCACACGATGGAAACCTGTGAGCAGAGACAGATCCTAACATGGCATTTAAACCAGCGCCTGTGAGCAATGAGAGGGAAACTGCTGCACTCCTAGAAGATGAGTGAGATGTGAATTATCATATCAAGATCCTTAAACGTATAAGGGGTGTGAGACTGCATTCAAATGCTGAAACAAAAAAGACCCATTATTATTAGAATACTCTCCTTCTTCTTCAAAACTCCTTATTGCTTCTCCATTTCCTCTACTATATCTTCCCATCCCGATTCCTCACCTCAGACATTATTCAGTTCTCAGTCCTGAACTCTCTTTTCTCTTTTACCAACCATAAAGTGAGGTGAAAGTCCAACTCTTTGTAACCCCAAGGACTATAAAGTCCATGGAACTCTCCAGGCCAGAATACTGGAGTAGGTAGCCTTCCCTTCTCCAAAGGATCTTCCCAACCCAGGGATCGAACCCAGGTCTCCCACACTGCAGGAGGATTCTTTACCAGGTGAGTCACGAGGGAAGCCCAAGAATACTGGAGTGGGTAGCCATCCCTTCTCCAGCAGCTCTTCCCAATCCGGGAATCTAACTGGGGTCTCCTGAATGGCAGGCAGATTCTTTACCAACTGAGCTATCAGGAAAGCCTTTACCAACCATAAATTCCACTTAAAATAATTCTGGGATTCTTATCATTGCTGCAGTGTAGCTCTTTCACAAACACAGGAATTGCATTACATATTGAGTCTATTCATGTGAAAGTCACATAGAGTGACATCTTTTACACCCATTTCTCCTTTTTTGTCTCCACAACCACGGTCTAACCTTGACGTACAGTATCTCTCCTATGGATCACAGCAAGACTGAACCTTCCCAGACTCTGGTGCTAAATGCATCTGCTTAAAGGTCTCTCTCTCTCTCTTTCTCTCTCTCTCTCTCTCAGTTGCCTCCTACTCAAACGCTTTTATCCTTCACCCTCAGCTACAAACTTAGATTCCAACTTTGTCTCTACACTTGGACACCAGACACCAAACTTCTCACAGGTATTCAAGCTCCTCCATGATCTGGTTCCACCTACCAACCCCACATCGTTAACTGCTCTTGAAACAGAGCCTTCATCTAACCACTCACCAAGTCTCTGTCCATCCAGGAGCTGCAAAGCACTCAAGTCCTGCTGCTAATGGTGAATCATACTCACTGTGCAGGGTGAGTACGGAAGCTTAAAGATATTAGGTTCCTTAATCAAGGATATATTGTGAAAACAAAAATGGGATTAAAACTCAAGTTTTTCTCATTCCAAAGCTATCTTATTAATCACCTTTTACTCATAAGTTTCAACCAAAAGCTGGTTCTCTTAATCACTGTCTTTCTTCTGAACCAAAACATGTATAAACTGCACACACACACACACACACACACACACACACACACACACACACAGAGTCTCGCTCTGGTTAATGATGACATTAGCCAAGACTTTTACACTGTGCAAATTCCACAGTATATAATTAGCCTTACTTATATATGTTAAAATAGATGAAAGTATATTTGACTGATCCTAGTTCCTCAATATAAAACTAAAAATATATAAATCAAAGGTCACTGTAAAATTAGAAAATATTTCCATGAGCTTATGAAGACTTTTTGAAAAAGCTCCTGGGAGGAAAAAAAAAAACTAAATAGATATATAATTCCCACATTTCTCTGCTCACTAAGACAGTGAACTAGAGTCTGATGCAAATTCTAGTTTCTCTTTCATGCAAATAAATGTGTGTCTGAGCTTGTCAGTTTCGTTCTCCTCTCATACTGAAATCAAAGCCTATGAATGGCAATTTCTCCTTTCCTGGTGGCACTGAAGTCACAAGAGCAGGGATCTATCCAAAGCCTATAATACCACGTTTGTCAGAGGTTGCCAAGTGGTGGCCCGAAGACTCAATCTGGCCTGCATGTGTGTGCCATTGGCCCACGCAATGTTTTTCCTTTAACTGAATTAGTCCCCAGCATTCAAAATTCAAGAAATTTCACATAAAAAATCCAGATTTCCAGATTTTCTTGGAAAAGACAGAGATCTGGGAACACCAAGCCCACACTCTTCCCAAATCGCTGCTGCTTCCTGGGGGCCAGGGGAGGGGGGGGGTTGTCTCTGGAACTCACCATGCTTGGCCTGTCTATTCATGGCTTCCGTCTTGTCTTGCAGGCATGTCATCCTACATTCTGAGGATATAAAGGTGATAAGAATTTCAGAAAGCATTTGTGGAAGGACAACATACATCAAAGAACATGGGAAGAACAGAAATAGGAAATCAGAACATCATTCCAGGTTTTTTGTTTTGTGCTTGTGTGTGTGTTTGAAGTTATTCATTGACATGCTCCTCTGTGAAGGTGGGAAGTCTACCAGAGTTTCTTCCACACCTCCTGCTCTCTTTCTCATTTCATCCACAACTCCTAAAATACGGTTTTTTAAAAATGACAAAAACTAAAGTGTTAAGGGAACCATTTAAATTTCTAGGCCCCGAGAACATATATATGTATATATAGACATACAGAATATATGCACATATGTGTCTATACATATATACATATACACACATATATATTTATATATATACATGTATATATGTATATATACATAATACATAAATATATACATATATACATGTATATATATGTGTGTGTATATACATAATATATACATGTATATATACATATATATATATTCTGAATCACTTTGCTATATACCAGAAACCAATAGAGAATAGTAAATCAACTATGCTTTTATTTAAAATATAAAATAAGGTCATTTAATGTGTGGGTGCAATAGTAAATGTGATCTTCTCTAAGTTTTTTTTCATTCTTTTTCCCATCACTCTCACGTCTGCTCCCCTGACTGGCAATACTCAGTTTGGAAGACAATTATAGTTATGAGGTGATCTAATATTATAGCAATATTTTTTAAAGTTTGATATTTTAATAGTAACTTACAGAATAACCTAGAAAAAGTGGCAGAACAGCTTGAGGAAAATACAAACTATAGGTATGAAAACTAACCAAAACCATGTGTTGAGTCATGTCCAACTCGTGACCTCCTGGACCTGTAGCCCACCAGACTCCTCTGTCCATGGAATTTTCCAGGTAAAAATACTGGTTTCCTACTCCAGGGAATCTTCCTGATTCAGGAATTGAGTCCGTGTCCCTTGTGTCTCCTGCATTGTCAGGCAGATTTCTTACCACTGTGACACCTGGGAAGCCCAAAACAACAAAAAAATCCTGATAATCAAACAGAACACTGAGGATTGCGACAGGGGGTATTCTTAAGACTAAATCACACACTACTATATAGATGATCAACAAGGACCTACTATAAAGCACAGGGAACTCTGCTCAATATTCTGTAATAAACTAAATGGGAAAAGAATTTGAAAAGAATAGACACATGTATACCTGAATCACTTAGCTGTACACCTGAAACTAATACAACATTGTTAATCAACCAGACGCCAATATAAAGCAAAATTTTTTTCATTAAAAAAAAAACTAAATGAAGCAACAGAGTAAAGATCTTTGGTTTTAAAGATGTCTTTAGGAAAGATATTTTATTTCATATATATATTTCAAAATAAGCAGTCTCAGCAATTTCCAAAGGGTTATTATGTCATTTTTTTCTATAATGCTGAATAAAAGTAACCTGTGATTAAGTAGCAATTCATGATTTAAGGAACAGATAGAATTCATTGAACATTTTATAAGAGCATTTCTAGTGCCTTCTCACCTCTTAGGAGCTAGTTTCGACGTATACACTGTAATTAAACAGATAGCCAGAACCAGAGAGAATTCATCAAAGAAAATGGAAACTTATTTTGGGGTAATTAGCTACTCTGGTGATTGATCAGTTAGTTACTTCTTTATTTTTTCTGTTCACTGCCAATTCCAACTATATACTTTATCTTATTATCTAAGAATCTCCAAGTGGAAAATGTCTAATAATTTCTCAAACTCTGCCTAAGTGTCAATGAAGAGAGTAATAAAAGAGGAGCTCTTTCTCTGCAGAACTGGTTTTCCAAACTTTACATGTGAGCTCCTTTGAAATACTGGAGCTCTGTCCTGCCACTCCCATGGAAGTGGCTCTGCCTGAAAATGCAAGGCTAGAACAGCAGAATAAGTAATAGAGCAAGGACTTATTAGACAATCAGGATATTAAAGAGAAAAGTGGATATTCTGGCTTGAGTTTAGGATAATCCATTTAAAATCTTCTGGAGAAGAACAAAGAGGAAACTTACTAATTTGAAAATTGCCATTCTTTTTTTTTTTTTTTCCAGAGCTACCACCAATTCATTAATGCCCCTTTTGAAAAATCTCTCAAATTTTTCATTTGGCAAACAGATTTTCTTCATTGCTTCATACCGATGGAGGGTAAGGGGGAGTGACGTCTTCTTATGTATAAAATAAACCATATGAATGTGCAAATTTAGACAAATGGGAAAATAAATGGATGGTTATTATGCAAATAGCAAGAGCCAAATGGATATGTAAAATGTCTTAGACCACAGTGGCGCCTTCTCAAAGAAAAGTTCTCTTTGCTCTTGCCTTTGAGCCTCAAAACTCTTAAGAACCCAAATCAACTCAAGAGATCTAGCTTTCAGCCTTTAGCTTATATTTATTTCCGTTTCTTCTTTGTCTAAACCAGATTGGACAGTCCTACTAAATATAGGCACTATAGAGAAACATGAAAGAATTAAGAAATAGGATTTTCTATAAAATAAAGTCTACCAAACAAAGATGAAACCACTAGTAGAAAAGTACCTTGCAACTTCAGAGAATACGCTCAGCACCTCCTAGCATGCAAAGGACTTTTCAGCGATGGAATCATCTTCCTGGAAAATGAGAAGGTCTTAGCAAGTAAATTGGAGCTATACTTTTCAGTGGACATGTTTTACAGAAATCATCTTCTTCAAGGATGACGACCACTAAGTTTAAATTCTAGAAACTGGAAAGTTTCCTAAAACTTTCGTTGCCGTTTTTAATTGTAAACTGGCGGTCTTCTCCTTTCCTGGCCATCTTGTCAGGTGGAATTTGCTCAGGATGCTGGTGTGTGTGATCCAATGAAAGCCTTTTAGGTCTGTGGGCCTAGGAGTCTGCATTTCCTCCCCCTGTCTCTGTAAACCATGTAAGTCTAGCTTCTTTCCTTTGAGTCCATTGAAATTGTACTATATGGATGGTCACTATCAATTTTTTAACAACCAAATCCAAAAGTCTTTCCTAGTCATCATGATCCTATGTCAAGTGTCTCTCTACTCCAAATCACTGGTCTCCCATACCTTCTAGCCTCTCTGGTAATATCAGAGATTTCAATATATCAGCATATAATAGATTATAGCATATATTATTAATATTTTATATTGCCCCTCTCTGACCATTAGATAATTTTTTCCAGTCTTAACTACCTATTGCTCAAACAAGAAATGTTTTATCCTTTTAATCGATAGGTATTTGTTATAACCCTCTACACCTAAGATGAAAGTAAGTCTCAATCTCAGGCTCAGGAAATAGCCCTCATACACACAAGGCTTCCCTTATTCTCCCTCTTCTCTCCTCTCTGCCCAAGATTTACAAATTTTGCCATACTTCCCCCAATATATCAATAGAAGGGAAACCAGAGACTAAGACCTATTGCTGACATTGGAATCTGTGGTCCCAGACCCCAACCATTCAACCAACTTCTTATGTGGGTCAATTTTACACCTTTTGTGGGACTAAAAATGAAAGTGAAAGTGCTAGTCACTCAATCATATCTGATTCTTTGTGACATCATGGACTGTAGGACTGCCAGACTCCTCTGTCCATGGATTTCTCCAGGCAAGAATATTGGAGTGGGAGGCCATTCCCTTCCCTAGAGGATCTTCCCAACCCAGGAATTGAACTCAGGTATTCCATATTGCTGGAAATCCCATGGATAGAGGAGCCTGGTAGGCTGTAGTCCATGGGGTCACTAAGAGTCGGACATGACTGAGCAACTTCACTTTCACTTTTCACTTTCATGCATTGGAGAAGGAAATGGCAACCTACTCCAGTGTTCTTGGCTGGAGAATCCCAGGGACGGGAGAGCCTGGTGGGCTGCCATCTCTGGGGTCACACAGAGTCAGACACGACTGAAGCGATTGCCGCGGATTCTTCATCAGCTGAGCCACCAGGGAAGCCACAGTCTGTGGAACTATCAAATACACCCGAACCCTCATGTGTTCATCAGTGAAAGTTGCTCAGTCGTGTCCAATTCTTTGCGACCCCATGGACTATAAAGTCCATAAAATTCTTAGGCCAGAATACTGGAGTGGGTAGCTTTCCTTTCTCCAGGGTATCTTCCCAACCCAGGGATCCAACCCAGGTCTCCCACATTGTGGGCAGATTCTTTACCAGCTGAGCCACAAGGGAAACCCAAGAATTAATGGAGTGAGTAGCCTATGCCTTCTCCAGTGGCTCCTCCTGACCCAGGAATCAAACCAGGGTCTCCTGCACGGCAGGCAAATTCCTTACCAAATGAGCTATCAGAGAAGGTCTACCTAATTGATGCAATCCATACTGGTTTCCCTGCTATTGATATATTGGCTGAAGCATGGTAAAAATTGTAAATGCTGTGCAGAGAGGAGAGAAGAGGGAGAACAAGGGAAGCCTTATGTTGGGGGGTGGAGGCGGAGGCGGGGGGGAGGCAGGGGAGCAGGCAGGTGGGTATCTTCTATGCCTGAGATTGTGACTTACTTTCATCCTAAGTGTATTCATCAGAGCATGTGACAAAATTGTCCGTCCAAATGATTGGCAGCCAATCAAGGGAGTTAGTAGAGTCAGCTATGGTCTGCCATGACTACCTGAGGGCCTGGCCAGTAACACAGAGTTGTGTTTAAAAGTATTATCCATGGAATATGAGGAGAGACAAGGCCAAAGTTCTTGAGCATGCCTGCCTGTATCACTCTTCAAGGTGTCTTTCGTTTGCCCCTTCAGATTTACTCTTCATTTTTCTCCAGTCTGCCCTAAGCCAGGAGGATGACTAGTATGGACGGCATCAATAGGGCTCCAGTGTTCCCTGTTTTCTGATTGGGTCTGATCAACAGGGCCCCTGCCAGACAATTAAGAAAGGGAAAAAGCAAAGTTAGCGTATTATTGCCCCAGCTCCCTTCCTACAAGGCTGTTTCTGAGTGATGGTTCATTCACCACCACAGACATCTAAGTGGATTCTCCACCGACTCTCCCCTTCTGGATTCCAGTGCCCCCTTTGCCCCTGACCCTTGCAGGCCTAGTGGTAACAGGTCTTCTGTTGCTAGTCCTGGGTTCCTGCATTATTCCTTATGGCTCACCTATACCCCCCCCAGGTCTTTCTAATTAGTGCCCTCATAAATAAAACTTGGTGAGTTGTTCTAATTTTAGCGTGCTTCTATTTCCATTGGAAACCTGACTTACATTGCCAAAAAAATCACCAACAGGCATACCTCGTTTTATTGCATTTTACTTTCCTGTGCTTCACAGATATTGTGTGTTTTTACATATTGAAGATTTTGGTAACCCTGCATCGAGCAGTTCTATCAGTCTCATTTTTCCAAAGGCATTTGCTCACCTCATGTTTCTGTGGCACACCCTTGTAAATTGAGCAATATTTCAAACTTTTTCATTATTATTATGTTTATTGTAAGCTGTGTTCAGTGACCTTTGCTGTTACTACTACTACTCACTGAAGGCTCAGATGATAGCACTTTTTAGCAATAAAGAGCTTTTATTTAAGGTATGTTCCAGGTGGCTCAGTGATAAAGAATCTGCCTGCCAATGTAAGGAGCCAAGGGAATGCAGGTTCCATCCATGGGGTGGGAAGATCTCTTGGAGAAGGGAATGGCGACCCACTCCAGTATTCCTGCCTGGAAAATACCATGGAAAGAGGAGCCTGGCGGGCTATAGCCCACAGAGTCACAAAGAGTTGGACATGACTAGGCACGCAAGAACAAACATTTTTTAAACATAATGCACACTTACTAAAGGATAATGTAAATGTAACTTTCAAATGTACTGTAATTTTTTTATGTACATAAAAAATTCATGTGATTCACTTTATTGCAATATTCACGTTATTGCCATAATCTAGAACCAAACCCACAGTATCTACGAGGCATGTCTCTATAGGATTTTCGAAAAATACATGTAACAGACCTCAGCCCAGACCTTCTGAATTAGAATCTTTAGAGGTAAAGCCTGAGGAATAATTTTCAATAAGCTTTCTCATTGATTTTTACACAGTGATTGTGACACACTGGTCTAAAGCAGGGGCTGACAAACAAGGCCCGTAGACCAGATCCACCCTGCCTTCTGTTTTGGGGGAGCCTGTGAGCTAACAGCATTTTTTACATTTTTAAATGATTAACAGAACTCTAAAGAATGTGATGATCTGAAAATTATATGAAATTCTGTCCACAAAGTTCCATTTGAACACAGCCATGTTCATTGGTTTAGATATGGCCATGGCTGCATTTGCGATACAACATCAGAATTGAGTAGGGGACGGAGACCACATGACCCACATATTGTCTGGCCATTTCAAGAATAGGATTGCCTACTCCTGGTCTTAAGAGAAAGATGTATTTTTTACTCCTGACCTCTTGCTGAGATAGTCCCCTATTATCTGTTTGGACTGAAGACTAAGAATGTTTCTCAAGTCATACAGACCACTCACTATGCAGAGTAATGCTCTCTTATGCATTCAGAATGACAATTCCAACAGTTACAGGGTTGCTGATCTATTTAATCGTATGGATATTTACATGAGTACATCAGGTCAGTTCAGTTGCTCCTTTGGCCACCTCATGTGAAGAGTTGACTCACTGGAAAAGACTCTGATGCTGGGATGGACTGGGGGCAGGAGGAGAAGGGGACAACAGAGGATGAGATGGCTGGGTGGCATCACTGACTCAATGGACGTGAGTCTGAGTGAACTCTGGGAGTTGGTGATGGACAGGGAGGCCTGGCGTGCTGCGATTCATGGGGTTGCAAAGAGTCGGACATGAGTACATACTGTGTTTTAAATGTTTGAACCAGAGCTAATGGACACTACAATTGGATATATTTAAGCATTCAGACTTAGGATCCTTGTTCTGCAGCTTATTTGTTGGGTAACTTTGGGAAGTCGCTATTTTCACATTTATATGATTTAATTCCTGCTCTCTAAATAGTTATGAGAAAGAAAAGAAAAAATTTATGAGAGTATAACAAAAGGCACATATCAGGTAGTCCATAGCTATTAATTCCTTTCCTCCATCCCCAGCTACCCCTAACCTCACTACATTTTCATTCTTTCACATACAAAAAAGTCAAGGAATAAGGACATCTCTCTTACTGGGAACTTTCTCCAATGATCTGAAAGTTTCCAGGTTATTTGGGAAGGCAAAATAGGCCTTAGAAATGCACTAATGAGGAAATGAGCATCACAGAGGTCTTTATCTCGTCAAATACAATAGCCCACACCCTGTGGGCACTCCATCAACACCAACTGAATTGGATTTTATTATGCTGTTAGACCACATTCAATTCTCTGCTGCCTCCCTCATCAGAAAAGCTGGCGTAAAGTATATGGAAACAAACAATTTACCCACTGGTCCATGCTTTGAAAGGAAAACTTGCATGTCGCGGCTGAGACATTAGGCTTTGATAGATTCTACCCTCAGGGTCTGTTTTTAAAGTGTAGCTTTGTTCCTGTTGTATCAGTATACAATAGTTTTCTAAGAAACATGAAGACTTTAAGATTTGTTACACGGCATATATTGTATTGTACAGTCCCCACAGTCCTACCAACTGAAATTGGCTTGAAGACAAATGAAGCCTTGTCACAGCCTTAGAGTGGAAGGCCAGAAATGAGAGGTAAACCTATCACTGAAGCTACTTTTCCACATATGCTGAAGAATAAGAAACTATACGTATAGTTTCAAAGCTGAAAATACCTTGGAGATGATTTCTTCAAAGGATTTTTTACATTGGAGCCCTGGGGGTCTTTGAAGAGCCAAATTGGAAGGATCCCTTCAGTCCCAACCAGTTCTTCAACCACAGAAATGCTGTTTTTGTCTATTTTGTGTATTAGAGTAAAAAAAATGGGTCTCACAAGTTTCAAAAGTATTGAAAATTGGTGACCCATTGTCTCTTACATCGTATCAGGAATCAGCAAACACTTTCCTTAAAAAGCCAGACAGTAAATATTTTAGGCTTTGCCTGCCCTATTGGTCTCTGCCACAACTACTCAATTTAACCATTGCAGGTGAAAGCAAACGCAAACGATATGAAAATGAATGACAGTGGCTGTGTTCCAGTAAGTTTATTTACAAAAACAGGTGTCAGGCTGGATCTGGCCTGGGAGCCACAATTCATTGACTTACTGTACATGATAAAAGTCAGTTCTGAATGAGTTAAAATAACTAATCTAAAACCCCAACTGAGTAATAGCTATGAGACCAGGATTCTTTCCACTACATTGCTAATTAAGATCAGAAAAGGCAAAAATATACAAGATAGCTTATCTTTTGAAAGGTGGTAGCTTGTATCAGAAAAGGTTCTATTCAATAAGTAAATGCCTAGCCTGTGGCTTGTACTACATCCTGCCATAAT
This sequence comes from Budorcas taxicolor, assembly GCF_023091745.1. Classification (NCBI taxonomy): domain Eukaryota; kingdom Metazoa; phylum Chordata; class Mammalia; order Artiodactyla; family Bovidae; genus Budorcas; species Budorcas taxicolor. The sequence continues at coordinate 61,260,223 of NC_068923.1, read as the reverse complement.
TCCAATCAATACTTTCATTATAATAACTTGTCTATTACTATATCTAAAAAATATGCCTCAAGGTGAAAAAGAAAATCTGTAATGTTCTTATGTAATATGACTCATTTGGTTTTTCCAATGTCATTCAGTAAAAGGATATGTCACTTCATTAACTATTGATTTGATCAGTCTATCTATAACAAAATGGCATACATTTTACAACTTAAAGTGTTGTAAGTAAAAATTTATTTGATGTCTGCAACTCAGTGAATATAGCTTGATGTGGTCATTAAGCCATAAGCAAATGGGAATGAATTTATTCTCTGTCTCCCTTTCCATTCTGTTATACCTCTGGCAGTGATGTCAACATAACAGACTCTGACCCCCTTCATTAAGGAACCTTTCCTAATAACAGGGAGACACCTCACTGTGTCTTCCAAGTCCCATTCTCGACCATGCAGGAGATTCCAGCCACTGCTCTTGGGATCCGATCCCCACATTCTTGCCTCTGCAGCTTTTATCCACATACAGGGGAAGAGAAGAGGCTTCCCAGGTGTCTCAGTGCTAAAGAATCCTCCTGCCAACGTAGGAGATGCAGAAGACTCAGGTTCAATCCCTGGGTCAGGAAGATCCCCCAGAGAAGGAAAATGGCAACCCGCTCCAGTATTCTCGCCTGGGAAATGTTATGGACAGAGGAACCTGGTGGGCTACAGTCCATGGGTCACAAAGAGTCGGACACAACTGAGCACACATACAAGAAAGGCAGGGGGAGGGAGAAGGCCCAGAGAGCAGCGGCAATCAACACAACTTCGTCATCGACGCTTTCTGACACTTCTTTATCCCAAATTCGGTACTATTTTGACCTTTCCCACATCATTAGTTTCAGTTGCTTGTTATGCCTTCCTTGTTCACAGGTTAGTAAAAGCCCAACTGGAAGGAGCAGTAAATCAAATCAGAGCATATGGGAAACAGTACATACCCCTGTAATTCACACAACATACGAGGCAATAAGGAACAGGAGAAACTAAAATTGCCGTGATGCACATCTATTCTTATGACAGCTATAATGAAAATGGAAAATAGTTTCAGCATAGCATTCCAGTTAAGTCTCAAGATGGTTGTGTTGTGGTTTGCCCGGGCTGATCTGCCCACAGAAAACAATGGAGACCTGAAATTTCTTTAGGAAATAATGACAAAGATTCACAACTCCCAAATGTCCATGAAACTTGCATCAGAATTTTAAGACAATTTAAAGGGACAGTCTCATATGTGAATTCCCATCACCATAAGCAATGGAAACCAGGACTACCTCCTACTTCTCTAGCCAAAAGCCATAGAAAAATATTTCCCAAAAGAAAACCAATCTTGTGCATCCTGTTTATTCTTTAGAATGATGGGGTCTTGAAGCTAGAAAAGATCTTAAAAAGCAGCTTCTCAAACACCTTGATTTTATTCACAAGGAAACAGATACAGGAAGGTTAAGAAGGGTTTCCCAAGGTGACAGTACTGGTTGGTAGCAAACTCAGGTCTTGGCCCCAGGTTCTCTAATCCCCACTCAGTTCTACCTGCTACACCCTTTGGCCTCTTTTCCTTCTAGTTCTATTTACCATAGTTACAGTGTTAAACCTTTTAAAGCTTCTTTTCCTTTTAGAATGAAGCAATCAGTTAATACTTCCCATCTCTTTTCATGGGGGAATGACTGGCACAGCAAAAACCTGGTGAATATTGCTCAAGATTACTCGAGAAGTTTATAGAAAGACAGAAAAGATGGTTTTGCTTGTATTAGTTTTCTGGTTTTGCTTTGTTTTCAATTTTCTGCCCATATCTTGCGCCAAGCAATCACCCCCTTCTAAATGTGGAATCTAAAAAGAAATGATACAAATGAACTTATTTACAAAACAGAAACAGACTCACAACTGTTTAGAGAAAGAACTCTAAATTTAGAGAAAGAACTTATGATTGCTGGGAGAAGAAAAGGGGGAAAGGAAAGTTAAGGAGTTTGGGATCAATACGTACACACTGCTGTCATTTAGAATGGATAACCAGTAAAGATCTGCTGTATAGCACAGAGAACTCTGCTCAGTGTTGTAGTAGCCCAGAGCGGAGGGGAGTTTGAGGGAGAAAGGAAACGTATATGTATGGCTGAGTCCCTTCACTGTCCACCTGAAACTATCACAATATTGTTTGTTAATCAGCTATACTCTAGTACAAAACTAAAAGTTTAAATAAATAAATGAAGTGGTTACTGGTTTCTATGAATTCATTTGTGTTTTGCTTATGACTATGAATACAGGTAAATCACAAGAGCCTTCCCTCAACATGTCTTTCCAACTCACTCCAGCAGACTGGTGTTAACTCTCACATACAGGAACCTCTGTTACATGTAAAGGTCCTTCTTAGGGCAGGGCTTCTTAAGGATTCTGTTTCCCCTGAAACTTAACTACAAAGTCTTCATTATCACATTTCCACATTCTTTCTTCTTGGCTCTAGCCTTTTGTTAGCACCTAGTTAGTGCCTCATTATGTATCTCTGCCCATCTTCCCCTCACTGCAGTTACTTGGCCTCAGAAAGAATCCCGCTCAAGGGAAACACTGGATGGTCCAATCAGGCAACCGAAAAATATGTGATTGGGGGCGGGGCCGGTGCCGTGAGCTAAGGCCGGATCCCATTCCAACTGAACTAATATAGAGGATTCTTTTACTCTCTAGAAATCAAAGATTATTAATCCCCATCCCCGTGCCTATTGTGTTTGGTTTTTGAGTCTTGTTTTAATGAAGCATAAAACCTATGTGGCCTCTTTTACTGCCAAACCCAATATTGTGTTTTTAATGAAAAGGTGCTCTGGCTTCCAGAAAGAAATTGAGTCATACTCAGGAGTTAGTTAACTCATAAGAGAGGTTGTTGAGATAGTGGTCATAGCAAGAGCATTGGAATTAATGTAAGCAACAGAGATTAAAATTTCTTTCAAAACATTCAGTGCTTATTATGTGAAAAGTACTCTTTTCATAAAAAGTGCTGGTGAGGATGTGGAGCAACTACATTCTGACATCCTACTGGTGGGACAGAAAATGATAAAGCCATTTGAGAAAACAGTTCCTTATACAGTTAAACATACACTTAGCATACAAACCCAAAATATTAATACCATTCCTAGTTATTTATGCCAAGATAATCACGATGATGTGATCACTCACCTAGAGCCAGACATCCTGGAATGTGAAGTCAAGTGGGCCTTAGGAAGCATCACTATGAACAAAGCTAGTGGAGGTGATGGAATTCCAGTTCAGCTGTTTCAAATCCTAAAAGATGATGCTGTGAAAGTGCTGCACTCAATAGGCCAGCAAATTTGGAAAACTCAGCCGTGGCCACAGGACTGGAAAAGGTCAGTTGACATTCCAATCCCAAAGAAAGGCAATGCCAAAGAATACTCAAACTACTGCACAATTGCACTCATCTCACACACTAGTAAAGTAATGCTCAAAATTCTCGAAGCCAGGCTTCAACAATACGTGAACCGTGAACTTCCAGATGTTCAAGCTGGTTTTAGAAAAGGCAGAGGAACCAGAGATCAAATTGCCAACATCTGCTGGATCTTCAAAAAAGCAAAGAGAGTTCCACAAAAACATCTATTTCTGCTTTATTGATTATGCCAAAGCCTTTGACTATGTGGATCACAATAAACTGTGGAAAATTCTGAAAGAGATGGGAATACCAGACCACCTGACTTGCCTCTTGAGAAACCTATATGCAGGTCAGGAAGCAACAGTTAGAACTGGACATGGAACAACAGACTGGTTCCAAATAGGAAAAGGAGTATGTCAAGGCTGTATATTGTCACCCTGCTTATTTAACTTCTATGCAGAGTACATCATGAGAAACGCTGGGCTGGAAGAAACACAAGCTGGAATCAAGATTGCTGAGAGAAATATCAAGAACCTCAGATATGCAGATGACACCACCCTTATGGCAGAAAGTGAAGAGGAACTAAAGAGCCTCTTGATGAAAGGGAAAGAGGAGAGTGAAAAAGTTGGCTTAAAGCTCAACATTCAGAAAACAAAGATCATGGCATCTGGTCCCATCACTTCATGGGAAATAGATGGGGAAACAGTGGAAATAGTGTCAGACTTTATTTTGCTTGGCTCCAAAATCACTGCAGATGGTGACTGCGGCCATGAAATTAAAAAAGACGCTTACTCTTTGGAAGAAAGTTATGACCAACCTAAACATCATATTGAAAAGCAGAGACATTACCTTGCCAACAAAGGTCCATCTAATCAATGCTATGGTTTTTCCAGTAGTCATGTATGGATGTGAGAGTTGGACTGTGAAGAAGGCTGAGCGCTGAAGAATTGATGCTTTTAAACTGTGGTGTTGGAGAAGACTCTTGAGAGTCCCTTGGACTGCAAGGAGATCCTACCAGTCCATTCTGAAGGAGATCAGCCCTGGGATTTCTTTGGAGGGAATGATGCTGAAGCTGAAACTCCAATACTTTGGCCACCTCATGCAAAGAGTTGACTCAATGGAAAAGACTCTGATGCTGGGAGGGATTGGGGGCAGGAGGAGAAGGGGACGACTGAGGATGAGACGGCTGGATGGCATCACTGACTCGATGGACGCGAGTCTGAGTGAACTCCGGGGGTTGGTGATGGACAGGGAGGCCTGGCGTGCTGCAATTCTTTGGGTCGCAAAGAGTCAGACACGACTGAGCGATTGAACTGAGTTATTTATGCAAGTGAAATTAAAACTTACAATGAGGCATAGACCTGTACATAAACGTTTATAAGCAGCTTTAGTCATAATTTCCAAAATCTAGAAATAACCTAAATACTCTTCTACTGGTAAATGGGTAAACAAACTGTGCTATACCCACACAGTGGAATCAGTTCAGTTCAGTTCAGTCGCTCAGTCGTGTCCGACTCTTTGCGACCCCGTGAACCGCAGCACACTAGGCCTCCCTGTCCCTCGCCAACTCCCGGAGTTTACCCAAATTCATGTCCATTGAGTCGGTGATGCCATCTAACCAACTCAACCTCTGTTGTAAGTCCCTTGGATCACCTGCTAAGCAATGGGATTAGGATCACTGTGGGTTGTAAACTGGGGTGTTTGGAGAAACTGGAACTTCAGTTCTTCAGAGGTGTTTCTAGGGTTCAGAGGTGGGCCCACATGTGGCATAAAATGAGTAAATTTTTATCAGTTTATTTCTCAACTGGAGTAGGAGGTTTTCTTTAAGTAAATAATAGAAGATTTCATTAACATATTAGGGAAAGAACAGCTTGTAGAAGACACTGAATAGTAACCTGATAACCTTGAAATTTGCTCTGAGGTTCCTTGACCTCACACCTTAAGAGATGTTTGCAAAGAGGACAGCTAGTCTGGACAGAGGTGACCTACAGTTACAGGTGAAGAAATCCTTCTAGAAGATGAACCAGACAGCAGTGTCGGGGCTGCCATTTGGGCTTCCTGGCTGCAGGGAGAAACCATCATCTACAGGTGCTGCAGTAGCTGCTTACTCTGCATATCTCACTTCAAGTCCACGTCCATCCCCTGGACAGGCCTTATGATCCTCATTTTTTTACTGAATGAGATAATTGAGGTTGAAAGAGAGTAAATGACGTGCATTAAGGTCAACTGCCAGGTTGAGGCAGATCTTGAGACTAAAGTCCAAGTACACAGTACATGTGACACTTCTATGTACATGCACAGGGCACTGGCCCCAGGACCACCTTGGATTCCAAAACTGGAACATACTCAAGTCCCCCATACACAAAGGCATAGTATTTGCATATAACCTAAACACATCCTCTTGTATACTTTAAATTAGCTCTAGACTACTTATAATACCTGTTGTTGTTGCTCAGACACTCAATCAAGTCTGACTTTTTGTGACCCCCGCGGACTGTAGCCTGCCAAGTTCCTATGTCCATGGATTTCTTCCGGTAAGAACACTGGAATGGGTTGTCATGCCCTTCTCCAGGGGATCTTCTGTATGCAGGGATAAAACCTACATCTCCTGCATTGGCTCAAGGATTCTTTACCTGTATTATAATGGGCTTCCCAGGTGGTGCTCGTGGTAAAGAACCCACCTGCCAATGCAAGAGACATGAAAGACGTGGGTTCGATCACTGCGTCGGGAGGATCTCCTGGAGGAGGAAATGGCAACCCACTCTGGTATCTTTGTCTGGAGAATCCCATGGACAGAGGAGCCTGGCAGGCTACAGTCCATGGACTCAGAAAGAACTGGACACAGCTGAAGTGACTTAGCAATATAATATAAATGCTAAATAAATAGTGGTAAATATAATGTAAGTGCTAGGTACTTAGTTGACCATGCACAGAAAATTTAAGTTTTGCTTTTTGGAACTTTCTGAAAAATTTTTCCAAATATTTTTGATCAAATATTAGTTGAACCTGGTACTGCAGAACCCAAGTATCCAGAGAACCATGTGTACACATAGCTCTTGGAGGTAAGGAAATCCATCAAGTTTATTCATAGTAGTCAGGAAGCTTAAATAACGCTTCCTAAAACAGAAGAAAAGATCTTAACAGATAAAAGACTAAAGAATTGGCTTTACTCCTTGACTAATTGGATATGGGACAAAGGAAGAATCATAGGTGTTCACAGGGCCTAGGGAATCAGAAGTCTTATTTATAGAAACATGCACTGAAAGGCCACACAAATAAACCTTGACACGACCTGAAAGTCATGAACAGATTGTTTTTTAAGTATTGAATTACTATTGATTTTGCAACTGCAGAATGGCTTCACCTGTGTATCCAGAGTTTTTATCTCCCCTTTGCCATCCCTAGTGCCTCTGCCTAAACAAGGATGCTAAGACAGTGCAAACCATTTTAGACAAATACACTTGGCAGGGCTATATCAGGTCAAGACCTGTACCCAAGACCTAAGATCCAAGGTATCAGACCAGAGGAGGTTGACCTTAATGATTTCTTAGAGCCACAGTTTCTGCACTCACCTCCACTCCAAGAACTTATTTGCTTATTAACACTGGTAACAAGCTTAATAAAGAAACACTTTCAGGTATCATTCACATGTTGAAAAAATGGAACATTTAGAAATGACAATATGCCCCTTCCCTTTAATTGTAATTACCTGTACATTCAACAGTTCAACAGCAATTGACTGGGCATTTACTATGGATCAGGCACTGTGCTTTTATTAGTTAAAAAAAAAAAATCTCACCACTCTTGCCTTCACAGAGCACACGGTTTGGTTGTCAAAAAGGATTACAAACAGAACTTTTGAAAAGACAAAATCTTAAGTGTTCCAGAATTCTTCTAACCTTCCCTCATATTAACAGGCCAGTTTGTTGATCATAATAATGGAGCATCTAATTTTATCCCTAATGTTCTTGCATTTTTCCAAGAATCTTTGCTGTATTTTTGTTTACCCCTTACTCTTGAAGAGATGGGAAATGAGTGTTGTATACATCCATGGTGACTATGAAAGCACACCCTCAGATCTCCTTCTGTAGGGAATATAATTGACAGACTAGCCGCAGCTGCTGTGCTCTGAATACACCGCCATGTTCATGCTGGGATCACGCTTCCCATGGGTCACTCCCAGCCAGTGGCTGAGCCCAGCAGGGTTATACACACAGACCCCATCCTGCAAGATAGAGGACCCGTCTATGGGAGATTTTGGCCTGAGGGCTCCCAGTCAGCCTGAATGCAAACTTCCTTACAACTGGGCTATCATCTGAGACTTCCTGTCCACCCATCAACCCAACTTCCTTCTCTCCTTCCCAGGGGTCACACCTGCATCATGATCTGAAGGATTTTCTACCTCCTCCAGCTCCCTGCCTGCCCTTCTTCCTTCCCAGGCATTTCCCTAATGAACTTCTTATACACCTAATCCTCGCTTGGTGTCTGCCTCTCAGAGGACTCAAATGCAATATCCACAAGCAATAATTTCCAAACTTGTCTTCTACAGTAAACCCTTCCTCACTAACATTCTGTAAATGTGGGACTTTCCTGGTGGCCCACTGGCTAAGGCTCTATACTTCAAATACAGGGTGTGTGGGTTTGATCCCTGGTTGGGATACTAAGATTCCACATGCTGTGTAGCATGGCCAAAGAAATAAAATTTAAAAAAAAAAATAACACTTTTTTAAAAATATCAATTAAAAAAAATTACCTAAAGGTGCACCCTAAAATCCTAAGTACTCTACTCATAGTCACTGTTCTACTGCTTTATAAGTATTTTTGAGGTAGTTTCAACAGTGTATACTTTGATACTATGCAATAAGAATCCTTTCTAGAGAAAATCACTTTATTGTTTGGGTTCTAGTCCAAAGCAGAGTGGAGAAACATGGTGGCTCCTGAGCATCTGTGGACTCTGACCTCACACTCTCTAATCCTGGTTCTTCTTACTAATCATGTGACCTCAGACCAGCCATTTAACCTCTCTGAACCTGCTTCCTCTCTAATATAAAGATAATAATATCCTCCTTGCTGACATCAAAGGACTATTTTAAGGATCAAATGATATAATTATGTGAAAGTACCCTGGAAACTAGAGCACTATACAAAAGTAGCTATTATAATTATTGTCTTCTAAATAATAAATGCAATTAACCAACTTCATTCATATTTCCTGAGGGACATACATGGATGTAAAATATATCTATATATATATATATATATATATATATCTCAGTAGAAGAGTGGGAAAAGTCAGAAAACTGTGGAAGCTTTCCACAGTAAGTTCTGCAAGCCAAATCTTACAACTGAAGTAGGCTATAAAATTACAAAACAAAAGCCCTACTGAAATTATCTCAACTCCTACAGATGAGAGTGAATACAAGATGCTGGTTTAAATGGAAAAGAAGAAAAACTTCCAAGTTTAAGGTGATTTCCAAACCACTGTGATTTGGATGAACCTTGGCATCAAATATAATCCTTCCAACCTACTTGACTTTGGATAGTAATAATAAATCTCACCACACCAGTAACTTGAGGTTTTCCTTGGTTTAGTTATAAATTACTTTTCATAGGAATAAAAGAAGAAAAACATCCTCAAGGGTCCTTGGGTATATGTGAATATATGTCTGTTTTCACTCTCTATATTCCAGAATTCAGGTGTTTCTGTGTGTGATGAAGTTGGCATAGAAAAGGAAAACAGCACAAACTAACAGGGTTAATCTTTTGTGTAGGTATAAATCATCCCAAATTTTATACAACTAAAACACTGTGATATTTCTTTGCAATGGCTTAATCCTGAAAGCAGTAACTTCTATTTTAATGACAAGCCCTCAATCAAAAAAGGTTCAGAAAAATTTTCTTCTTCCTGGTTAATTGCAAAATAAACAGATATCCTGAAAGAGAAAGAGGCTGCCTTCTCTGTTGACTGCCTTGAAATGCAGGCAATAGTTGGGAGGTGTTTGGGACTGTACTACACTAGCCATTTCCTTCCCTCGGTGTTTGCTTTGTGTTTCCTATTTCATTACCCATGTCAAGTCTCTGTACATAAGAAGTCTGTGAGGTATATATTCATCCATTAAATAAGGATACCACACGGCCCTGTTGGATATGAGAAACAGAACTTGATTTCTTCTTGTTCTTTTTATTTTATTTTTCAACTCCTGCCAACAAAGGAAATACTTGTAACCCAACGAACTAAGAGCAGGCTGCCTCACTTTCTGGATAGAGGCAACTCTGAGATGACCCAGAAGGATGGTACAGGGAGGGAGGAGGAAGGGGGGTTCAGGATGGGGAACACGTGTATACCTGTGGCGGATTCATGTTGATGTATGGCAAAACCAATACAATATTGTAAAGTAATTACCCTCCAATTAAAATAAATAAATTTATATTTTTAAAAAAAGCAAAAGGAAACCTCTTGTTCCACACCCCACCTCTCACCCCCCACATTCATGACATTTTTTTTTTAGGAAATCAGAAAACAAAGGCAGCCCATTTTTTTAGAGGCAGCATAAAGTTTACCTCGATGGATTGGTAAACACTGAATTTCACCTGAAGGGTCCTGACAGGGTGATTTCTCTTAATTGTTAGTAATCTGGGCATGTCAATTCTTGCAAATGACCCTCAAACATAACTCACTGACCACCAGTAAATTCCCTTCAAACATACTCTACCTAACCACTAGAAAACTTTTCTTAAACACCAAAGGAAACACTGTATGACCAATCTATAAAAGTCAAGACAAAAGAACTGAAGAGGCCTTGGAGAATGTTCTGGAACAAAAATAAAAAGAGGTCAAAGGGTAATTAAAGGTTACACTTTTTAATTCAAAAATGCAGTGAAGGGAGAACTAGCTTTTATCCATTTTTCCAAGCTTTCATGTCCTAGATCACCCCCATGTGCCCATCCAAACAAAGCTTCTAAATAAATATAGACACATGCACTCTTAGTGGGGTTGCACTTCCAAATTAAACTCTGAACTTGCTTATGTGTATGCAAATAAAATGTCACGCTCATCAGGGGAGCATACTTTGGCATCAGGCTGTATATGGTAAACGGCACAGAATCTGATTGAGGGAAAACATTTCTATGCCCAAAGAGAGTCAATTTGGCTGGATCTGCTTGTGATGGAATTGACTTGTCACAGATGCCACAAGCAGAGACAACCTTACCTTTTCACATGCAATGACACACATGCCTTTCTCCACGACCATAGTCAGCCCTGCACATTTTTTTTATCCCTTCATTCATCCATCAAATATATTCTGAGTACCTACTACATACCAGATATTACTTCAGGTAAAACACCAATATAAGTATATGTAACACTACTTCTACCCTCTAGGAGTTAAAAGTCTCTTGAGAATTATACAATCTGTACAAAGAAGCAACTACAAGCAAAAATGCCCACAATACACAGGAACTTACATAGCATAAAGCCTGCCAAGCAGCAGGTATTCAATAGCTATTAGATGAATATGAATCTGAATAATTATTAACAGAGGGACAGGCAGAGTGCTGTAGTATACAAAGCTAGAATCACTTCTAGCATATAATAGGTGCACAATGAATTTTTTGATTGAATGAATGAAATAATAAATGCTATGACCTAACAAAGGCAATGACTTCCCCATGAAGGGAACGTTTAAGCTAGATGCACAAAGTGTGAAAGAAAATGCTAGGCAGGGAGAATAACCATAACTGGCCTGTTAGACTATGCAACAAGTCACATGAGCTAAAGTATTAACTTCAGAATCTGGCTGCAGTTACTTCATGCTGCTCGTTTATACGATTGCTCAGCACTCTGAGTCATGACTAGGGAGCTAGCTTTATAGAGGCCAAGAAGAGAACCCAAGCCTATATCTTCAGGAAAAGGTAATAATCAATATGCCTGTGACACCTTCCTTATCATGAAGGTCCATTTGTTACTGGTGAAATGCAAAGTGCATCAAGGGGAACAGGGTTATGAATTTTCCAGAAAAAAAAAAAATAGCCCACTAACTCACCAAGGAGGTAAGAGGCAGAAAGAAGTTATGGACAGGGCTTCCCTAGTGGCTCAGTGCTAAAGAATTCGCCTGCCAATGCAGGAGACGTGGGTTCTATCCCTGATCCGGAAGAATCCCACATGCCACAGAGCAACTAGGCCCATGAGCCACAGCTACTAGCCCGTGCTCTAGAGTTCCAGAGCCACAAATACTGAGCCCTCGTGCTGCAGCTACTGAAGCCCACACGGCCTAGAGTCTGTGCCCCACAACAAGAGAACCCACTACAATGAGAAGTCCAGGCACTGCAACTGGAGAATACCTCCTGCTTACTGCAACAAAGACCCAGCACAGCCAAAAATAAATGAATAAAATTATATATAAAAAAAGGCAAAGACGATGAAAGGCAAGAAAGAACTGAAGGAAGATGCTTGTCTTGAGTGGTTCTGTGAACTATATAGAAGAGCAGGAAAAAAAATAGAGACACTAATATTGAACCAAAGTATCTGACAGCATAAAATCATTTTATGGTGCTTCAAATACTTCAAGGATGTGCTTCTGTCAAGAGAACACACTACAAAATGAAAACTGGCTTCATGAAATTAAAGCTCAGATTTTCAAAGAAAATATTTAACTTGGGATAGAAACAAGACTGCAGAACGAGATATTATTCCAGATTCTGTGAGATGAATGTTGCAAGACAGGAATGGGTCATGTATGGTCGGGAAAGGGTCTCCTGCAAGCAGTTTTAGACTCTGATATAACTACTATGTATGCTGAGGATTTATCTCTAAATATATAATAGAATCAAATGAAACAATGCAATCCAACTCACCAAAATTTGCTTTACAGACAACCATTCAGGTAAATAAAATTATGCCACAAAGTTAAACTTGCTCTATTTCTTTTCTCAACAGAATAGCAATTCTTAGCAGTTGTCTCAGCCATGTGATACACTGACCTGTTAAAGCACCCTCCTGGGTCACCACACTACCCACCCCTTGGTGACATGCTCTCTTCACAATAATGCAGTCTCTGACATTTTCTGATGAAATAGAAAGCAGATCTATATTAATACAAAAGTAATGATTCTGCTTTAATTCTAAAGGAACAGTGCTCATTAAGCATATTTTTCCTGGACTTCCTGTTTACCGTGTAATCTGAAGTGGGTATCGGTCTTTCTGGCATTAGCTCATCTATGTCTGTGTAAGGTATTTCTTTCCTTTTGTGCTATTCCATCATGACTATTTCACTTCACTAGTTAATTTCAATGAGGAAACAAAAACAAACTTAAAACCCACCATCATTAGTGACAAACAGAACTTTTCATAATTTCTATAATATTAAAATCTAATAGAAAATAACAACCTATTAATTTTATTTTCTGCTTTATAGTTTTAAAACAATTTCTCCATCATTGTCTCTCTTAATCGTCATTAAATACCCACCAGTAGGCGCCGACAATTAAAAGAAAGATAATAAAAAGTACTATTTAACTTCCATTTCCAGGAAGATGGAGTAAAAGCACTTTTCTCAATTTCCCACTAAGCACAGTTAAAAGCCCCAAACTTTACATATAAAACAAGCATAATAGACTCTGAAATACAGAAAGAATAAAGCAGACCAACAAGGGAACTCAGAACACAAGGAAGGGGACAGTGGTGAGTTACTTGGGTTTTCATTTTCCCTCACATACCCCAGATGTAACAGCTGAAGAAGCTGGCAATCTGGGAATATCTGCAGGTTCAGGAAAAAAAAAAATTAAAACATTCTCTGTCTAGTCAAAAAGGCATCCTAGCAGAACAGAAAAATTTGAGACAATAACTCAATCTACTCCAGGCAAACACAGACCAAAAAAGAAAGGGAAAGAGTGCTCCCACTTCCACCCATGGCCACAAAGGTCAATACAGGAAACCTAGGCATCTGCCTTCACCTGACTGCCCCTCACCCCTCACAAACCATCCACTCATCAAGGTGTTATGGAGGAGGGCAGAAGAGAGGGCCAGGAACTTCATCCCCATCAGATCTCTGCCAAAGTGTCAGTGGAAACCAAGTGGGGAACTTGGGCTTCTCACCTCCCTTATCCCGGGGAGTAATGACAGAGAACTAAAACTGAGCAATCTCAAGAATGAAAAAAAAAAAAAGGCCCTAATTGCAGAATCTGCAGACATCAAAAGGATAATGAGGAAATATTATAAATTCTAAACACATAAATTTGACAACCTAGATAAAATGAACCAATTCCTTGAAAAATACAAACTACCACAGCTCACTCACATGAAATATTTTGAATAGCTTTATAACTACTAAGGAAATCAAATTCATAATTTAAAGTCTCCAAAAAAGAAATCCCCAAGCCCAGAAGTTTTCACTGGAAAATACTTCCAACATTAAAAAAGATTTAACTAAGTTCAACAAAATCACTTCCAGAAAATAAGAAAGAGAATACCTCCCAATTCATTTTATGAAACTAATATTATCCTGATATCAAAACCATCAAAAATAGTAGAAATATTCCTAATAGATACAAAAATTCTTTTTAAAATGTTAGCAAACAAAATTCAGCAATATATGAAAAGACCTACATACCATACTCAAACAGAGTTTATTCCAAAATACAAGACTACATATTTCAGTATTTGAAAATCAATGTTATCCATCAAGCTAACCATTTAAAAGGGAAAAATTACATGGTCATATCAATTGATGCAGAAAAAAGGATCTGATAAAATTCAACATTAGATCACTAGATCATGACAGAAGTCTCACAAAAACAGAAATAGAGGGGAAGTCTTCTCAATTTCATAAAGTGCATTATAAAAAATCTACAGCTAACATCATATTTAATAGTAACACTCTGAATGCTTTTTCCCCTATGATAATGAACAAGAATGTCTATTCTCACTGCCTTTACTCAACCAACATACAGCTATAAGTTCTAGCCAATGCAATAAGAAAAGAAATGGAAATAAAATGCATAGAAATCAGAAGAGAAAAAGTAAATTTGCCCTTAACTGCAGATAGCACTGTCTCCATAGAAAATCCCCAGAAATCTACCCCAAAACCTCATATAAACTATTAAGTAATTTCAGCAAGACACGAGTTAAGCACAAAAACATTAATTTTATTTCTATATACTAGCAACAAAGTCAGGGAAACTAAAATTATAAGATAAACACATAGTCACTCAAAAATGAAATTCTTACATTAAATCTAACATAACATTTATAGGACTTATATGCTAAAAACTATAATATGCTAATGAAATATATACCAAGGAAGATCTAAATAAACGAAGATACAACTATATTCCTATATTGGAAGACTCAACATAGCAAAAATATACTTCTCCCTAAAAGACACACAGATTTGACACAATTTCTATCAATATCCCAGCAAGATATTATATAGATATGGAAAAGATTGTTCTACATTTTATTTGGAAAGGCAGATAAACTGAAATTTCTAACATTTTTGAAATACATGGATAAAGTGAAATGAAACCATCTACCCAATATCAAGACCTACCATATGGCTACAATAATCACGATTCTGCAGTACTGTCATAGGATAGTTACACAGATCGATAGAATAGAATAGTTAGAAATAAACTCACAGAAATATGCCTAATATAGAGAATAGTGAACCAGAAATAGACCCGCACAAATATGCCCAAGTAATTTTTAAGAAAGATGCAAAAGTAACGGAATGAGAAAAAGTCTTTTCAACAAATGAAAATACATTTGTTAGAGCAACTGAATATCCAAAGGCAAAACTTGAACCTCAAACTAAGTCTCACACTTCATAAACTGATTCAAAATGGATAACAGACTTAACTATAAAGTGTAAAATTATAAAACTTTTTAAAACATTTAGGATACAAAGCTAGGATAGGTATTCTTAGACTTGACCAAAACAAGGCACAAATCATGAAAAAAAAAAAGGTAAATTAGACTTCATCAAAATGTAAAACTTCTACTCTTTGAAACACCCTGTGAAAAAAATGAAAAGACAAATTACAGTCTGAGAAAAGGCTAGTATCTAAAGAACTCGCAAAACTCAACATTAAGTAAATAATCCAAATAAAAAATGGACAAAAGACATGAAGAGACATTTTAGTAAAAATGACAAATAGCACAGAAAATTGACAGATAACAAATAGCACATGAAATGACATTCAACATCATGACACACTGGGGAAAAGAAAATTTTAAAAATAATGAAATATCATTACATGCTTACAGAATAGTTAAAAAACAGTGAGAATACGAAATGCTGGCAAGGATGAGGAGAAAATGGATCATTTAGACATTGCTGGCAAGGATGTAGAATACTATACCCACTCTGGAAAACAATTCAGCAGTTTCTTAAAATAATAAACATGCGACTACCATAAGATTCATCAGTAACACTCTGACGCATTTATCCCAGAGAAATGAAGATTACTTAAGAGCTATGCTCAGAATCTTGCACATGAATGTTTACATCAATTCTATTTGCAACAGCCCAAAGCTGGAAACAAACCAAATGTTCTTCCATAAAATCATTCTCTTCCTAGATTCCTGCCCAGTCCTGGTAGTACCTGACTTGGCATATGTCCTGGTCATCATATTCCTGGTTGCCCCCACAAAGGCTTCCAGTCCCCTTATGTGATGGCTCTATCCTGCTTACCTCTTCTGCACACAAAAGTTGCCGCCTGGATCCTGGACAACTGATACTTAAATATTACTTTAAAATTTGAATTTCCTCTAAGTTTTTCCTCTAACTCTTAGGCAGTTAGCAATTCTGGTACACTGTGAGCCCTGACATTTAAATAAATAATGCTAAACAAGTTTACATGATTTATTTTAATTTATATGTGGTCTTATATAACAATAACCTAATAAAGTATGTTTTTGTTTAGTTGTGAAGTCATGTCTGACTCTTTGCAATCCCATGGACTGCAGATGCCAGGCTTCTCTATCCTTCACTATCTCCCAGAGTTTGCTCAAACTCATGTCCATTGAGTCAATGATGCTATCTAACCATCTCATCTTCTGCCACCCTCTGCTCCTCTTGCCCTCAATGTTTCCCAGCATCAGGGTCTTTTCTAATGAGTTGGCTCTTCACATCAGGTGCCCAAGTATTGGAGCTTCAGCGTCAGCATCAGTCCTTCCAATGAATATTCAGAGTGGATTTCCTTGAGGATCGACTGATTTGACCTTGCAGTCCAAGGGACTTTCAAGAGTCTTCTCCAGCACCACAGTGCAAAGGCATCAATTCTTCGGTGTTCAGCCTTCTTATGGTCCAACTTTCACATCCATACATGACTACTGGAAAAACCGTAACTTTGACTATACAGACCTTTGTTGGCAAAGTGATGTCTCTGCTTTTTAATATGCTGTCTAGGCTTGTCATGGCATTTCTTCCAAGGAGCAAGCATCTTTTAATTTTGTGGCAGCAGTCACTGTCCATGGTGATTTTAGACCCCAAGAAAATAAAATTTTCCACTTTTTCCCCATCTATATTCCATGAAATGATGGGATCAAATGCCATGATCTTAGTTTTTTTAACGTTGAGTTTTAAACCAGCTTTTTCACTCTCCTCGTTCAACTTTATCAAAAGGCTCCTTAATTCCTCTTTTCTTTCTACCATTACAGTGGTATCCTCTACATACCTGAGGTTGTTGATATTTCTCCTAGCAATCTTGTGAGTCATCCAGCCCAGCATTTCACATGATGTATTCCACATATAAGTTAAATAAGCAGGGTGACAATATACAGCCTTGACGTACTCCTTTCCCAATTTGGAACCAGTCTGTTGTTCCATGTCCAGTTTTAACTGTTGCTTCTTGACCTGCATACATATTTCCCAGGAGGCAGATAAGGTGGTCTGGTATTCCCATCTCTTTAAGAATTTTCCACAGTTTTTTTTGTGATCCACACAGTCAAAGGCTTTGGTGTAGTCAATGAAGTGAAGTAGATGTCTTTTGGGAATTCTCTTGCTTTTTCTATAATCCAATGGATGTTGACAATTTGATGTCTGGTTCCTCTGCCTTTTCTAAATCCAGCTTGTACATCTGGAATTTCTTGGTTTATGTGCTGTTGAAGCTTAGCTTAAAGGATTTTGAGCATTATATCACTAGCATGTAAGATGAGTGCAACTGTGCAGTAGTTTGAACATTCTTTGGCATTGCCTTTCTTTGGGATTGGGATAAAAACTGACCTTTTTCAGTCCTGTGACAACTGCTGAGCTTTCCAAATTTGCTGACATATTGAGTGCAGCACTTTAACAGCATCACCTTTTAGTATTTGGAACAGCTCAACTGGAATTCCATCAGTCCACTAGCTTTGTTTGTAGAGATGCTTCCTAAAGCCCATTTGACCTCGCACTCAAGGATGTCTGGCTCTAGGTGAGTGACCACATCATCATGGTTTTCTGGATCAATAAGATCTTTTTTGTATAGTTCTTCTGTGTATTCTTGCTACTTTTCTTAATCTCTTTTGCTTCTGTTAAGTCCTTGCTGTTTCCGTCCTTTATTTATTCATGTCCATGCGGCATGAAATGTTCCCTTGGTATCTCCAAATTTCACGAAGAGATCTCTAGTCTTTCCCATTCCATTGTTTTCCTCTATTTTTGCATATAATAAAGTTATGTATTATCCTCATTTTTAAGAAGAAAATTTAGGATCAGCATGATTGAGTAGCCTTCCCAATGTCCTACAGTTTTGTTCCAAAAAGTGACAGAGTCACAAATTCATGTGGCTCCAAGTTCATACTTTTTCTGGAGCTCAAATTGCTCTCATTTTATGGGGGGCAGTGGAGGAGTAGGAATTGAAGAATTTACAATTCAAATGCTTCTATTCAGCATTTCCCACCTCAACTGTCACAATCACCTAAATAAATGCCATTTGACTTTTTTAAATTGGCATTTCCATTGAAATTTCATCTTTTCAATCTTCCCAAATCTGCTGGGGCAAAAACCATGTTCTCTTATGGTCCCATTGGTGCCTATCCAGGCTTGTATAAAGGACAGCACTTGAAAATTACTGGTGTATGAGACAAATGAATTCCCTTCTCACCCAGAGAAATAACCACAATTCAGAAAAGATCTATAAACTGGGAAGATGCAAGGAACGTGTGCATAAAGCATCCTTTCCACTGGGCCTGCTTTCCCAGCACTTCTTCCACCTGCTTATTCCCTACAAGAAGCTATACATCAGTTCTGCTCCACTTGCAGTATCTGAAGACTAGAGAGGGAACTTCATGCTCCAATATCTTTTAATAATATTTAATTCCATCAAAATAACCTAGCTTTCCAATGGCATTTTATAAAGGAATCTTTCCTATACCCAGCACATATGTATACATATGGATAAACCTATGTTGAGGTCTGGTGTTTAATTATAGGGAGAAGGAGTAGAAGATTTTAAAACATTTACTTATTTAGCAGATATTTGCTGGATACTGAATATGTGCCCTTCTCTCTTGGTCCTGGAACAAGTCCTTGCTCTGAGGAGTTTATGGTCAATAGGTGATGTGGACCAGAGCACAGGAATTAAGATACACCTAAGTCACACAGAGTCGGACATGAATGAAGTGACTTAGCAACAGCAGCAGCAAGTCTTAAGATACACTTAAGAAGAGGGCAGCAGAGGATGAGATGGTTGGATAACAACACCAGCTCAATGGACATGAACTTGGGCAAACTCCAAGAGATAGTGAGGGACAAAGAGGCCGGGCGTGCTGCAGTCCATGGGGTTGCAAAGAGTCACACATGACTTAGCACCTGAACAACAATAGCAAAGAAGTCTTGTGCAGAAACTGAGTACAGGGTGCAGGGGTGGACCCACTAACTCAGTCTTGGCTTGGAGTCTAGAGTGCCAATCAGGGTAGGAAAATTACAATTTCCAGAGAAAATTATATCCTAACTGAGCCCCCAAAGAAGAATGGGTTTTAGCCAAAACAGGAAAGATTTCATCATGACTATAGACTAGAAAAGAATTAGTGAAGCAAGCTTATAAGTCATGAAGGAAATAAGGAGACTGTAGTGATAATCCAAGCAAGATATAAGAACAAAGCAATGCTAGACAGATGTGAACAACTTTAACCAATCTTGGAGATCCACTGAAGATAGAGATGGAAATGAAGGAGCGAATCGGATTAAGAATGCCACGAGAGCTCTGGCACTGTCACCTGAGTGGATGCTGGTGCCATTTACTGAACTGGGAAAACAAGAGCAGAGGCAGATTTGGGGGCTCAGAAGTGTAGTGTGGAACATGTGTTTCAGGAGCTGATTCTGAGTTACTACCAGCATTTAACCCGAGCTGACAGTGGTAACAGGAGTCCCTCTTTCTCCTTGTCAGGTGTCCCAGAACCGACTTTATAGCCAGGGTGCCATCTCTTCCACTTCCGAGGCTCATTTGCCTAATTGTTTGATGTGACTTAACATTAAACGTAAATGTATTTGGGTTCAAAAGACCTTACCTCACAACCGAAATGTGAAATCAAAGCGCTGTATGAGTTAAGTGTGTCTGTCTGCACAGATGTTGTGCCTACCACATCAAAGGCATTTTGCACTTGCCATAGGGGATGGCATGACCTTGGAAATAAATTTGAAATGTATGGGCTCCCTGAAACCCCTGAGTTGACTGAATATGACTTGAATTATGGCAATGCATTATATTCACCATGGGGGAAACCCAGTGCAAATTGTTGAATTTGAGGGATTTTAACAAAAGAAATAAGAGATCCACAACCAAAATTATTGGATAACAAAGTAGACCACTTTTCAAATCCCCAGATAACAAACCATATCTATATACATATGTTGCTTTACAAAAATGTCCACTCAAACCATCTATTTTTTACTAGCTTTCCTCACATTTCCCAATACCAGTTGCACTTCTTTATCATACTCACATTTTCCTACTGAAACAATGGTTGTGAAAAATGCTTTGACACTGACTGCACTGAATCACATTAGGTTTAGCTATAATATTAACCCAAGACCACACTTACTTGTTGGTAATGTAAATAGTAATTTTTCTTTTAAAATTAAATCTATCTGGTCTCACCTCTCCTAAATACAGTATTATGTATACTATGTATAATGTTCCCTTTTGCTCTTCTTTCTGTCACGGTTTGGAGAACTATGAAATATGTTGTAACACCAAGAGAATAATTCCATCCAGTTATGAAAATGACCCAAAAGATCCCACTGACTACACAGAAATTATATCCATTCTTCTAAACACCTTAAAAGAACTGTTTGGATATTTACATGACTTCCATATATGAAATAACCCTGTAAATATCTCTTCCCTCTGATCAAATTATAGTTTTGGGCCCCATATAACTTTTTAAATAACAAACACTATTATGTAGACTGTCACATGCCAAGCAGAACCTCCCTTCATCTTTAAATAATTCTATGGTAGATTTTGCTTTTATTTCCTAGATAAGGAATACTGAGGCTCCTAGAGGCTTAATCTAAGGTCACGCAGCTGGAAGAAAAAAAAGCCAAGAATCAAGCCCAGGTTTGTATGACTCCAAAGCTCCGCACTCAGCCACACTGTTGCTCATCTTGATTTGCTGCTCTTTAGGACAGATACGCAATCTCAGAATAAATTTATTTTGTGTGTGTGTATGTAAAATAAAGCTAACACTGGGCATAAGACTTGAATAAGACTTGGGTGTGCCCATGGCTGATTAATGCCAATGTATGGCAAAAACCACCACAATATTGTAAAGCAATTAGCCTCCAACTGAAATAAATTAATTAATTTTTTAAAAGTGTGTGTGTAAGACTACTTAAAGCTAATGCTGGATATAAAACTTGACATTTTATTTTATAAAATTTTAAAACATTTTTATAAAATATAAAATATTCTCATATTTTTTATTTTAATATCTGATATTTAGTAATAACATTTGAATAAATAAAGGTGAAATATACCTGTATTTTCCATCAGACTGGGAGAATCCTACAGCTTACTCTATTAAAAAATTTTTTTAAGTGCTAACTTTGGAAAGATGAGTTAACCCACCATACAAACAACCCACTGTCAGAGTCAAAACATGCAAAAAAGTTAAGTATGTAAAACAACACACTAAAGTCACTATATTTGCTTTAACCTCTGAGTAAATTAATAATTAACTTCAAAATACTAATTAATTTCGAAAGATTCATATCATATATCAGAATTAAATTATAATCATAATGATAATATCAGTCTTCCTTCACAGAGTGCCTAGTTATAAGAAGGGTACTATGCCAAATATCAATACTTCACCCATATTGTCACTTCTAATCTTTATGAGGCCCTGTAAGAAAGGTATTATTATCCCCATTCTAAAGGTAAGAAAAGCTGGGCTCAGTACAATTACATAGGTAGTATAAGGTCTCTCAACCAACAAGAAATTGCCCTCAGACTTGAAAGGGAGAGATTTTTGATTCCATGAACTTGTGCTCATGCAACCTGATGCTATAGCGTACCCCAAAAAAAACACTTTATAATGCTCAGGTACTTCCCTGAGACACTGTTGAAAACTCGAGGTAGTTGAAAGTCCATTTTATGCCTTCCATGTGTTTGCAACACTATAAAAGTTAAATTCCTCAGCATCTGTAATATAAGAACTAATGGGATCAGTATTCTTTGAAAATTATGCTTTTTTCCCAAATGTCACCTTATGTTCCACACATATTTTCAAAAATGAATGTTCAGGTTTTAAAGAGGGACTAAACAAAATTGACAATGTAATTTTATCCAGGTACCAACACACACACACACACACACACACACACACACATTCTCTTACCTTCTGGGTCACTCTACCAGTCAGGTCGTGATAATAATTTACTATTCTGGAATATAGTTATTCTTCCAATTTTGACATAACTGCCATGTTATTTCACTCACATATTCCTCTGTCTATCCCAGTAGCCAGGGGCCATTTTTCATGCTGTTCATTTGCATCAGAAATTACAGGTTTTGATACCACTGCCACAGCCTATGTTTTAAGTTTGAAATATATTGTAGCTAAACCTCTAATGTGGCTAATCTCGTTCATGATTCAATATGACTGCAGTTCTGGTTCCCTGAAAGGACTGAGGCTGACAAGAAAGCTGCCCTGTGCTTATGCTGAGCAGCTCCTTGGACTCAGAGCCCCCCAGCTCAGGTTGAAAGAGCTCCCTGAGTAAATAGCCGTCTGAGGTTCTTCCTATCCCAGTCACCAATTTATTCTATGACCTGGCACCATGGAGCCTCCTCTCTGTGCCTTTTTTTTAATAACTAACCATAAATTAGAATGGCACAGGCACAGTTTTCTTAATTTCGTTCTCCTTTCTGCCATTCAGACTCCCGCAGATGTGGAGAGACCTTTCCCTGGCACAGAGAATGGATGGCATCGACAGCTGTCTCATCAGCAGCCCCATCTCAGGACCAGGGCTTTGGTGCTCACAGAACCCATTTCCATCAGCCAAGAGGATGGGGAGGAGTGGGGAGGAGGAAGCAGAAACTGCCCAAGACAGGAAGAGACAGAGGCTGGGAGACTGAAAGGACCTTGAAGATTACTGGTCTCCTGCTCATTTTCCAGCAGCACCAAGAGCTGAAGCAATTTGCTCAAGGTCATCCAACGTGTCCCGCAACTAGCTCATTCATAAGTTCTTTCATTCACCAAATATCTATCGAGCACCCACCACCACATCCTAGACTCTGTACAGAGTGCTGACAACGTAGGGAGAAGACAGACACGCTCCTCCTGCTCTGGAGAGAGCACTTTCACAGGTGTGACTAGAGAGGCGGAATAAAGTGTCAGGGGCAGGGTAACTTACATCCTGGTTGGTGTATGAAAATCCCAGTCAATATCTGCTGTTCCAAATTAATTGTTAGTAGCACTCCCTTTCTCTCTCAAAAGTATCTCTGTTTGGATACTTGGATGATAATTAAATAAGCATGTAAGTTGCAGATTATGAGAGAGGAGAATGTGAGATGGAGGCACAAAGGAAAGGCTTTTGCATAGGTTAATTCCCTAATAAATCTTGCATGACTGTTGTGTCATAGAAGGGAATGATCTCCTCATTCTCAAGGAGTCTTTTCTGTTTTCTCTGAGAACAAAGGAGGAAAGCATCTTTAAGCAGATTTCAGAGGAAAGAGCTTCCTGAACTGACTGGGCCCACCCTGATACCTGGATTTGGCTGTTATCCATAGTCACAGTAGGTTTGTGACAGAGCCAGGGAGTAAGTCTGACTGTCTTGACTCCCCATCCAGTGCTCTGCTATTACGCTTCATCCAACTGACCATCAAGGATGGGTTTTTAAAACTGAGTGGATGGACGTCATTTAACAAGACTCTCTGCAGCCTCTACCCAATGGTTCTCACCACCAGCTCTGCCACCAGCCCCTTGCCAGTCTTGCCAACACTCGTCCCCGAGCATGGTATAAAACGTAAATACACAAATTCTCATTTTAACAGACTCCAGCCTGACATTGTCCTTACAACAACTGTGATAAAAAATAATAATGGCAACCAATTTTAATACATAATAATAATGATAAAAGAGTTACCATTTCCTAGCAACAATAGGCTAAATACTTTATTCTGTAAGACAATGATTATATCATTCCCAACAACAAATTTCAGGTTCTATGCTAAATACTTTATTCTGTAAGATAATGGTTATAATTCTATAAGATAATTCTATCATTATCTTATGATTATTCTTCAAGGTAATATTATTGTGCCATTTTTAAAGATGAGAAAATGGAGGACCTGCCTAAGGCCACACAGCTGATTAATGTCAGGGCCAGAACTAGAACCCAGATCTGTCTTGTCTCAAAATGTCATGCTTTCCAGGACAGTACACTGCTTACCCTGTTTCATTCCACTCTTTGAAGGGAAAAAAAATCATTAAATTCTGGAAAATCAACTAATTACCAATATCTATTGAGCCCTACTATGATTAAGGCATCCATGGAGATTATAAATGCGCCAGGATTCTAATGTGGAGATGGTTCACAACCAGTTCATGGTAAGGGAAGCTTGCAAAGAAAAGGCAGTGTTTGAATCACAAATGAAGAGGAGGACAGCTCCAGGTGGCTAAAACCTGGGGTAGACTACTCCTTACTGGTCTCTGCCACTAGCAAATCCAGTAAGTAACAACTGGAGGTGGAGAATGAAGAGAATGGAGATGATGGGGACCTTGCACGGGTACACAGTGATGGGTAGGAATGTGAGCGCAGCTCATCACTTATCTCTTGGATCTTGGACTTCTCATCTGGAAAATGGGAACTGGGGATATATAAAGCCTATCTTACAAGGTAGTTAGGAAAACAGGGGCTGATAGAAAAGAAACACTTTAACCCAGTAGATGCACATGGTGTTCATTTGGCAAACTGTAGCTCTTATGATTACCTTAAGGTGCTGGCCGCCATCTCATTGGCTTCCAGTGTCTTGCTGGTGCTTCAGGTAAAATGAAAATAGTCTTGAGTCAAGAAATACCTGGAGACTCCAATCCAGATGGCAGAGTCGAGGGACATGGAACTCACTCCCCTCCCACAAATACATCAAAAATACATCTAAGAATGGAATAACTCTCAGAGAACACCTATCGAACACTAGCAGAAGACCTCAAACACTGGAAAGGACAAGAAAAGTCTCCAGGTAACCAGGTAGGTGAAAGGGGGAAAAAAAGAGGAAGTGGGATGGGACCTGCACCCCTGGGAGGGAGCTGAAAAAGAGGAAAGGTTCCTGGGAATTCTCTCATAGGCGGGGAAACCAGCCAGGACAGAAAGGGACATTCAGAAGCTCAGAGAAGAGGGTGACAACAGGACTTCAGTGGCAGGCAGGATGAGACCTGCACATTCGGCCATGTCACTGCCCCGTGCCCCCCAGCATGAGACTCATGTCCACTGGTACAGGCAAGGGCTGGGGGCAGAAACAGGGTTTAGAGGACAGACCCAGAGACAGGACTGCTGCTGGCTGCTCAGAGACAGCCTGAAGGGGCAGGAGTGTGCTAAGGTCACAGCTGGGGGTGTTCACAGAGGAAGCCGACACCACCATGGAAGCAAGGTGCCATTGTGAAGTGGTGAAGAGGGAGCAGGGCCACCACAGCAGCCTCTTTCTCTGCAGGCTTCCACACCAACCGCTGCCTGGGCCAGCTCCAAGGCCTTCGCAGTGGTGGGCTTTGTGGACAGATGCACGCATGAACACATGCACACAGGGCCTGAGCTGGGGCCAGGGTTGAGCCCTCTCCATAGTTCCCACACTGGGTGCAGGCTCACTGTCACATGTGACTCACTGGATCTGCACTGGTGGCCTTAGGAAAACAACATCTGAGGGACACCAGGGCTGATTGCTGGCATCCTCAGGGTTGAAGTGGGGCTGAGCATGGTGCCAACAGCAGTGTGCTTTGTGAGCCCACGAAACATGTGACAAGTGACACAACAGAGCACACTCACAGGTGGACAGCTCCAGCAGAGGACCACTCAATGGCTCCTCTCTTAGTGGGAGCACTTCAATCCCACCTACTTCCCACCACAGCTAAGAAGCATAGCTCAGAAATGGATCTGGGGGCTCCTACTGCAACAGCCAGGAAGCAGACTGGCCTCTGACAGGGCAGTAACACCCACAGAGCAAAGAGGAGGCCCCACTCAACATTCAGTGCAGTCCCTGGTCCCCACACCAGTCACACCTCCTATCAAGGGAATAACGGCCAGCATACACTGAAGAAAGAGGTGGCAGACATCCACGCTAAAAACACCCTTCATACCAAAAATATTAAACCCACACAACCTACACAGGGACACTCCCACATAAAAATAGTCCTCCAAGACCACAGTAGATAATTGTTTCTTCTAAACTCACAGAGCAAGAGAAATATAAGTAAAACGAGGAAGCAGAGGAACTACTCCCAATGAAATGATCAAGAGAATGCCACTGAGAGAGCAAACAATAAAACAGGTCTCTTCAGTCCAACAGACACTTAGTTCAAAAAGGAGATCATGAATATACTGAATGAATTAAGGACTATTCATAGAAATGCCAGTTGCTATAAAAAGCAACTAGAAACTATAAAAGGAAACAAGAAAAATTAGAGGAATTTCTTTCTGACTTAGTTCGCCTAGTATGATAATCTCCAAGTCCATCATGTTGCTGCAAATGGCATTATTTCATATTTTTATGGCTGATATTCCATATTTTATGATTTAGTATTCGATTGTATGTGTGTATACATATATATAATCTGTATACATATATATAATGTGTGTATACATATATATATATATATACATCTTCTTCTATATATGAACATTTAGGCTGTTTCTCTTCTTAGCCATTGTAAATAGTGCTGCTATGAACCCTGGGGTACATGTATCTTTTTTAATTATAGTTTTTGTCTGGATATTGTGCTCATAAGTGGGATTGCTGGACCATAAGGCAACTCCTGTTTTTATTTTTTGTATGTGGAATCTAAAATATAACACAAATGAACTTATCTACGAAAAAGAACAGACTCACAGACATACAGAATAGACTTGTGGTTGTGGGGTCGGGGGAGGGAGAGAGTTTGGAATTAGCAGATGCAAAGTACTATATAAAGGATGAATAAACAGCAAGTATATAGCTTGTTGTATACCCTTACTGTGTAGCACAGGGAACTATATTCAACATATGGAAAAGAATATGAAAAAGAATATGCATAGATGTAATTGAGTCAATTTGCTGAACAGTAGAAATGAACACTGTATGAATCAACTATATTTCAACAAAATTTTTAAAAAACTAGAGAACTCATTCACCAAGATGAAAGCTGAGCTGAAGGCAATGAATAGCAGAATGAATAATGCAGAAAAATGAATAAGTGATCCAGAAGATAGAATAATGGAAATTACCCAATAAGAAGAGCAGACATAAAACCAAATTAAAAAAAAAGAAAGTAAGTAATATAAGAGACCTACGAGATAATATAAAGTGTGCCAGAAAGAAAAAAGGAGAAAAAGAGGATTGAAAATGTATTTAGAGAAATTACTGCTGAAAAGTTTCCAAACTTAAAGCAGGAAATAGATATCCAAGTACAGGAAGCACGGGGCGTCCCAAACATGATAAATCCAAACAGACCTACACCAAGATATATTATAATTAAAATGGCAAAAGTTAAAGACAGAGGATTCTAAAAGCAGTGAAAGAAAAACAGAGTTAATTACAAGGGAACCCCCATAAGGATATCAGCTGATTTCTCTACAGAAACACTCAGGCCAGAAGAGAATGGCTAGATATATTCAAAGTCCTGAAATGGAAAAAATCTTCAACCTAGGATACTCTACCCAGCAAGATTATAATTTAGAATAGAAGTAGAGATAAAGAATTTCTCAGACAAGAAAAAACTAAAAGAGTACAGCAATACTAAAACTATCCTGAAGGAAACAGTGAAAGGTCTTCTCTAAATAGAAAAGAAGAATCTATAGGAAAGAGAAAATCATAATTGGAAAATAAATCACTAAAATTAGCTGGTACAAAGATTTTTTAAAAATCAAAAAATTTCTGTGAAAGCAATGAACAGCAAAAGGATGAGCACAAAAATGCAAAAACAGACATCAAAATCATAAAATGTTTGGGAGGAGGGTAAGAAAATGTATTTCTTTTTCCTAGAATGTGTTTGAGCCTACATGACTACCAGTCTAAAGCAAGTAGATTTAAGAAGAGGTCAACATACTTGAAAACCAGGGCAAGCACAAATCAAAAACACAACAGATTCACAAAAACCAAAAAGAAGAGAACAAAAGCATAAAACAAAAGGAACTCATCAAACCACAAAAGGGAAAACAGAAAAAGAGAAAGAGGAAACAGAAAGAGAATACCTAGAAACTCTTGCAAATCTTCCAGTCTTTCAGGGACAAAATGCCACCCTGTTTCCCACCAGATATTGACTCCTCAGTTGTTGGGGCAGCTAGGCTGCAGCCTCAGTTGTTCAGTTCAGCATCCATATCAAATGTTATTTTCTCAGGATACCATGATATAAAAAGTCAGGAGGCACTGTGTGAAGGACCAAGCCAAGGGGGAAAAAGTTCTGTGCAAGATTGGTACATGCTTGTTTACACATGCTGGGTCTCTATACATTATCTGCATTTTTGAGGAAGAACATAAGGATTTATCACTCATTTACTTCTTATCAGGAACATTTAACTGCATATTTTTCACTCCACAGGGTGTACACAGAAATACTACAAGCAGCATCCTGTGCATTTGCTTGTCTCTGAAATCCCCAAGATGCATTTCCACCTTGATTTGAGAAAATTACAGCTCCCAGCTAGCCTCCCTCTCCATCTTCAGTTTTCTTCCATTTCCTATTTTGTAAAGCAGAGGTTCTTTACCCTGGCTGCATGTTAAAATTATCTGGATGGCTTTTTAAAATGTCTGGAGTCTGGATGTCACCCAAAATTTTGATTGTAAGGTTTGGGGTTTGGCATAAGCATCAATGTTTTCCAAAAGTCTGCCCCACCTCCCAGGTGGTTCTAGTGTATAGCCAAGGGCTGGAATCTCTGCAAAAAAGACTCTACCTTCTTCAAAGAGTGTATATGATCAATTTCTCCAAGAAGACTGATTATTTAAGACTGGTCAGTATCTGAAACCTGGAGGAACACTTGAACAGAGAGGCAACTTTGCAATATAAGGAGACAGCAGTCACCATTAATTCTCCTAAGAATTTTTGCAAATATTCAGATGGAGACTTTAAAAAATCTATATTCCTCCCCCCCAACCCCCAACACACACACCATTACCAAATGCAGGAGTATGCAGTATAGCCACAGCTTACATACCTCTAAGTAATAATGTGTTGATTTATAGTTTGCACAAATTGCAATAAATGGCATTTTCTGTTATGTGGAGAGTAATAGATTGTTCTGGAGTGAGTACAAATCCATAACTCATTCGAGGGCTATGCTGATGCTATAAACTAAAGCTCACCATTTAAGCAGCTAATCCATGGTGTTTAATGCTGAGAATGGGTTTCAGGCTGGTATTCAATTTGGTGACCATCCATTATTTCAGTTGAAGCATAATTAACCTGATAGATATAAGAAGAAGCAAGAGAAATGTTTTCAGAGACTTTTCTCCTTTTTCTTCCCTTCCTACCCTCTCACTGTATCTCCATGCTGCTCTCCAGGATGGTTCATTTCCTGCTCCAAAGGCAGACTGGGAACAAGGAAAGGTTGTTTCAGAAACCACTGGCACTGTGTCATTTCCACTGCTGAGCCATGAGTTAAGTGAACAGGCTGGAGACTGTTGAATTTGCCACATACCATCAGATCATTAGTCTATCAAAAATGCAGTGGAAGTGAGTGACCAAAACTTAAGGTTGCTGGGGAAAATTTGAAAAACAAAAAAAAAACCTTTCTTGGGTTTGGTTTCCCTCACTTCACAGATAGATATTTTCTCTTTCATAGAAACTATGCCTCTCTTCTCAGAGACAAGAGATGAAGGAAAACCAAAGCAGAAAATCCTTGGACAAGAATCCTGGGTAGTCTTCACCCACTCAGAATCCATCAACTGAAACTAAGTCTTTTGAAAACACAATTTCTCCCCTACAGTTTGAGAGAAAAAACCAGTAACCCATTTGTCCTGGCAAATGTCTGTGACCTCACTGCCCTAGAAGATTCTCAATGACAAGATCTAACTTTTCTATATTTAAGACATAGCCAAGCAGGTGCTACTGCCTCAACTAACATCAAGAGTCAAGACCTTTACAAATCAGCTTTATAGAAACAGCCAGTGTATTCAGGAATGAGTCTACATTCAAGAAGCCATGATGCCCTAGACTTATTCTTCTCAGATTCCATATTCAGATGAAAAAATTAAGTTAAACCATGCACCTACAGCAATATTACATAATGATAAATGTATTAGTTCATCAAGAAGAAATAACAATTTTAAATGTGCATGCCTCTAGCTTCAAAAACTGGCAGAATGAAAAGGAGAAATAGGCAAATCCACAATTTACCTAGAGACTTAAGACATTCTTCTTCATGTAGGCAGAACTAGTAGGTAGAAAATCAGCAGGGATATAGAATTGACTTCACCATCAACCAACTGAACCTAGTTGTGGGAGAACTCTACCCAATGGTAGATGTTAAAGGTGGTTTTAGAAAAGGAAGAGGAAACCAGAGATCAAACTGCCAACATCTCCTGGATCTTCAAAAAAGCAAGAGAGTTCCAGAAAAACATCTATTTCTGCTTTATTGACTATGCCAAAGCCTTTGACTGTGTGAATCACAAGAAACTGTGGAAAATTCTGAAAGAGATGGGAATACCAGACCACCTGACCCGCCTCTTGAGAAACCTGTATGCAGGTCAGGAAGCAAGTTAGAACTGGACATGGAATAATAGACTGGTTCCAAATAGGAAAAGGAGTACATCAAGGCTGTATATCACCCTGCTTATTTAACTTATATGCAGAGTACATCATGAGAAACGCTGGGCTGGAAGAAACACAAGCTGGAATCAAGATTGCCGGGAGAAATATCAAGAACCTCAGATATGCAGATGACACCACCCTTATGGCAGAAAGTAAAGAAGAACTAAAGAGCCTCTTGATGAAAGGGAAAGAGGAGAGTGAAGAAGTTGGCTTAAAGCTCAACATTCAGAAAACTAAGATCATGGCATCTGGTCCCATCACTTCATGGGAAATAGATGGGGAAACAGTGGAAACAGTGTCAGACTTTATTTTGGGGGGCTCCAAAATCACTGAAGATGGTGATTGCAGCCATGAAATTAAAAGACGCTTACTCCTTGGAAGAAAAGTTATGAACAACCTAGATAGCATATTTAAAAGCAGAGACATTACTTTGCCAACTAAGGTCCATCTAATCAAGGCTATGGTTTTTTCCAGTGGTCATGTATGGATGTGAGAGTTGGACTGTGAAGAAAGCTGAGCACTGAAGAATTGATGCTTTTGAACTGCGGTGTTGGAGAAGACTCTTGAGAGTCCCTTGGACTGCAAGGAGATCCAACCAGTCCATTCTAAAGGAGATCAACCCCAGTATTTCTTTGGAAGGAATGATGCTGAAGCTGAAACTCTAGTACTTTGGCCACCTCATGCAAAGAGTTGACTCATTGGAAGAGACTCTGATGCTAGGAGGGATTGGGGGCAGGAGGAGAAGGGGACGACAGAGGATGAGATGGCTGGATGGCATCACGGACTCGATGGACGTGAGTCTGAGTGAACTCCGGGAGATGGTGATGGACAGGGAGGCCTGGCGTGCTGCAATTCACGGGGTCGCAAAGAGTCGGACATGACTGAGCAACTGAACTGAACTGAACATATCCAAAAATGTCTTCAAAAACAGACAGTCCTTTTCAAGTTCACATGTAACTTTCACCACGATGGAAAATACTTTGGGTCATAAACTTTAATAAATTTAAATGAATTGAAATCACACAGTGTGTCCTCAGATTTTAATTGAATTAAGCTAGAAACTTTTTTTTAATAATTAGAGTGAACTTTGAGTTTTGCATAATTCCAAACTGAATTTGCAAAATTCTCTGCAAATACAAGTAAAGTTCCACTCCAATATATAAAAAAGAAAAAAAAAAAAAAGAAATCAATTACAGAAATATGACAAGAAAGTCTTTCCACACTTGGAAATTAAAATTAAATTTCCAAAAAAGCCATGGATCAAAAAGGGAGTCTAAGGGAAAATTATTATAAATATTTGAATCAAATAAAATGAAAATATAACAATAACAAAATTTGTGTAATATACCTAGAGCAGTGCTTAGAGAGAAACATATACAACTAAATTCTTATGTTAGGAAAGAATAAATATTATAAATAAATAATCTAAACTTCCAACTTAATACAAGGAAAGCAAAGAAGAACAAGGGAATTAACAACAATAAAATTATATCAATAGAACTAAAAACAGAAAATCAATAGAGAAAATAAATGAAACCAAGAGTTGGTCACTTGAAATGGTCAATAAGATTAACAACCTTCTACCAAGACGAGAAAAAGAGAGGAAAGTCACAGCTGACCAATATCAGGAATAAAATAGGAGGTATCACTGTGGGGTCCATGGCTACTAAAAGAAAATGAGACAGATTATGAACAATTCTATGTATATAAATGTCAACTTATATAGAATTCTTCAAGATTCAAAAAAAATGAAAGCTCATCCAAGATAAAACAAATAAGCTAAGTAGTTCTATGGTGGTGGTGGTTTAGCCACTAAGTCGTGTCTGACTCTTGAGACCCCATGGACAGTAGCCTGCCAGGCTCCTCTGTCCATGGGATTCTCCAGGCAAGAATAATGGAGTAGGTTGCCATTGCCTTCTCCAAAATAGTTCTATAACTGTAAACAAAATTGAATCTGTAATTTGAAACCTTCAAAAGAGAAAAATACAGGCCTCAATGCTTTCACTGGTCAATTCCACCAAACTCCAACTCAATACAAATGGCTTCCGAAAATTAAGGAAACATTCCCCAATACATTTTATAAGGCTGGCATTACTCTGATAACTAAAAACAAATAAAATCAGCACAAAAGACTAAAGACCAATATCCCTCATGGATAGAGATGTAAAAATCCTAAACAAAATGTTGGTAAGCTGAATCCAGTGATATATAAAAAGAATAACATACCATGACCAAGTGTAGTTTATCATGGCAATGCAAGATTGGTCCTGTATTTGAAAATCAATTCAATCTACTATATTAACTATCTAAAGAGGAAGATGAGACAATTATATAAACTGTGCAGAAAAATCATTTGACAAAATATAACAACCCTTAATGATAAAATCTCTCAACAAACTAGCAACAGAGGGAACTTCCTTAACCTGATAACAGGATGCATAAGAAACTGACAGCTAACACTACACTTAATGATGAAAGAGTGAATACTTTTATTCTTAGATCAGGAACAAAAACAAGAGAAGGATATGCACTCTTATCATTCCTATTCAGCACCATCCTGGAAGTCCCAGCCAGTGCAGAAAAGCAAGGAAAAGAAATAAAGGGCACACAGACTGGAAAGGAAGAAATAAAACTGTTCCTAGACAGATAAAATATATAATTGTCCAAACAGAAAATCTCAAGAAATCAACAGAAACTCCTAAAATTAACAAATTGGGGAAACAATGGAAACAGTGTCAGACTTTACTTTCTTGGGCTCCAAAATCTCTGCAGATGGTGACTGCAGCCATGAAATTAAAAGACGTTTGCTCCTTGGAAGAAAATATATGACAAACCTAGACAGCACATTAAAAAGCAGAGACATCACTTTGCTGACAAAGGTCTGTATAATCAAAGCTATGGTTTTTCCAGTAGACATATTTGGATATGAGAGCTGGACCATAAAGAAAGCTGAGCACCGAAGAATTGATGCTTTTGAATTGTGGTGTTGGAGAAGACTCAAGAGTTCTTTGGACTGCAAGGAGATCCAACCAGTCAATCCTAAAGGAAATCAGTCCTGAATATTCATTGAAGGACTGATGCTTAAGTTGAAATTCCAATACTTTGGCCACCTAATGTGAAGAACTGACTCATTGGAAAAGACCCTAATGCTGGGAAAGATTGAAGGCAGGAGAAGGGGATGACAGAGGATGAGATGGTTTCATGGTATCATCAACTCAATGGACATGAGTTTGAGCAAGCTCTAGTAGTTGGTGATGGACAGGAAACCTGGAGTGAGTGCTGTAGTCCATGGCGTGCTGCGATTCATGGGTTCGCAAAGAGTCAAACACGACTGAGCGACTGAACTGAACTGAACTGAGCTACTGAACTGAACTGAACTGAGCGACTGAATTTACTAACTGACTTTATCAAGGTCACAGGCTGCAAGATCAGTGCTCAAAAACTGATTCTATTTCTGTATACTAGCAATGTAAAGTTGGAAAACAAAAAAAATTAAATGCCATTAATAACAACTCCAAAAGAATTAAATACTTAGAAATAAACTTATAAAATTCATAAAGTATCTTTATACTATACTATTGAAACTATAATACAAAATGCTGGTAAGATAAATCAGAGAAGACCAAAATAAATAAATAAATAGTGTCATACCATTATTCATGAATTGGAAGACTCAATAAAGATGTCAGTTCCCTTTGGACTCAGAGGGAGAGGGAGAGGGTGGGATGATATGGGAGAATGGCATTCTATCATGTATACTATCATGTAAGAATTGAATCGCTAGTCTATGTCTGACGCAGGATACAGCATGCTTGGGGCTGGTGCATGGGGATGACCCACAGAGATGTTATGGGGAGGGAGGTGGCAGGGGGGTTCATGTTTGGGAACACATGTAAGAATTAAAGATTTTAAAATTAAAAATAAATAAATAAATAAATAAAATAATAAAACCACAATGAGGAAAAAAAAAAAAAAAGATGTCAGTTCCCTTCAGATTAAACAACAGATTTAAGTCATTTCTAATCAAACTCTCAGCAGGATTTTTTTTTTTTTTACATATAAACAAGTTGACTTTAAAATTCATATAGTAAGGCAATAGTTAGAATAACTAAAACAATTTTGAAAATGAAGAATAAAGAAAGAGGAATGTTTTTACAATTTACTATAAAGCCACAACAAGCAAGAGAGTATGGTATTGGGGAAACAATTAAAGGGTTTTATCAATGGGGAAAAAATGGAGAACTCAGATTGAAAAACATGCTTGTTTTAACAAAGGTGCAAAAACATTTATGGAAACCTCTTTCCAATAAAAGATCTTAGAACAATTAAGCATCTATGAGCAAAAAATGTAAAGATGAAAGTTTATTCACATGTGATATAAAAATTAACTCAAATGGGTTATAGAGCTAAATAAAATGTAAATCTATAAAACTTGCAAGAAAATCTTCATGGTCTAGAGATAGGCAAACAGCCCTGAAGTATGACACCGAAAGCACTATTCATTTCTTAAATGATAAATTTGTTTTCATCAAAATTAAAATATTTTCTTTGTGAAAGACACTTTTAAAGAGGATTAAACCAACTGCAGGAAAATATTTATAAGTCATATTTCTGACAAAGGATTTATATCCTGAATACAAAAAGAACTCTCAAAACTTAGTAAGAAAACAGACAATTCATTTGTTAAAAATGGGCAAAATGAACAGCACTTCACCAAAATGTACAGAAGATACAGAAATGGCAAATGATCATATGAAAAGATGTTCAACATCATTAGCTATTAGGAAAATTCAAATTAAAACCATGATGAAATACCATCACTCACTTATTAGAATGGCAAAAATAAAAAATACTGACAATAGCAAGTGCTGGCTAACACGTAGAATAACTAAAACACTCAAACATTACTGGCAGGAATGCAAACTGTACATTTTGACAGTTTCTTATAAAGTTAATACACTCATCCTGGGCATTTACCCTAAAGAAATGAGAACTATATTCACACGACAACCTGTACAGAAAAGCTGAGAGCAGTAAAACTACCAAAAACTGGAAAGAACACGAATGTGCATCAAGAGTTAAACAGATAAGTTGTTGGTACATCCTTACAATTGAATCGTAAAATAAAAAAGAAATAATAAAAGGATCAATTAAAAGAATCATGCCATAACTTCGAGAATTGCAAAGGGAGTATGCTACATGAAAGAAACCAGTTTTAAAAGATTACATACTGTAAAACTCCATGTTATGACATTTTCAAAAGGACAGAAACTATAGAGATGGAAAACAAATCAATGGTTGCCAGGTTACAGGAGAGAGAAGGATGTCATTTAAGGCACAGCTAAAGCAAGTTGTCTAGGGTAAGCAATCTCCACCCTATCCTAAATGTGGCCATGCTTACATGAATCTATATGTGTTAAAAATCACAGAACTGTACACAAAAAGAAGTTAATGTTCTTTGTTAATTTAAAATTAATTTAAAAGCATGCACCTATGAAGAGCAATGTGTATATTAAATAACAAATATGGAATGTTTTAAAGTTTCCTTCTTTAAAGACAGCACAAGCAATAGTACGTCCTTCCTTAGAAGTAAACTGAAGGACAACAATTAAACTAGTGTTGCCTACCAAGCCTGAATTCCATAAAACCCTGAGCTTTCTCTAACTTCTTGCCAACAGTCAAAATTGGCTACAGAGAAGACAGACTGTGTGGCAGACTCTGCTATTTGATAGAAAGCCTCAAGTGGTCTAAAGGCTGAGTTGCTCGGCCTTAACCATGCAAGCCTAGGTTAAGAGGCTGCATAAACACTGGCACAGTCAAGAAATTAGACCAAAACTCCTCTTTCAAAATGGCAAAGCTCTAAGAGAGATATTCACAAACTTTGAACAGTGAATCATGACTGGGTCTGAATCAGCTCATGATGCATGTCTCCTGGGGCAACTAAAGAAATGAGAGCTAGAAAAATAGGAAAGAACAGGGAAAGTTCATTTTGAAGCATTAAGTACAGTTTCAGGAAAGCAGAGCTGAGTGTAATTCTGCAGCCAAAACAATCAGACGGTAGGGAGAAAAATAATGGGCAGAAGACTTGAAAAAACGCTTCACAAAAAAATTCAGATGGCCAACAAGTACTGGAAAGGACACTGAACCTCATCAGTCATCAGGGAACTGCTGATTAAAACCACAAAGAGATACCACTGCACACTCCCCAAATTTCTAAAATGAAAAAAGCAAACTCCTCAAGTGTTGGCAAAGACCTAAACTAACCAGAACTCCCCTCTCTTGTAGTGGTGAATATATATCGGCATAATCACTTTGGAAACACGCTGGACATTATCTACTCAAGCTGAAACATGCATATCCTGTGACTCCACAATATATGCTACCCCGGGATGTATATACTCAATAATAATGTGTTTGTATGTTCACCAAACTACATGTACTAAATGTTCATGGTGACTCTACCCATAATGGCCCTGGATCCATTTCCTATTGCTGCTGGAACAAACAACCATGAGCCACACGGATTAAAGCCTTACCAATGTACTAGTTTACAGTCCTGGAGGGCAGCAGTCTAAAGAGGGGTTAACTGGAGAAAATCAAGGTGTCAAGCTCTGGAGGAGCTAAGGGTGAGTCTGTTGACTTGCCTTTTCCAGCTTCTCGAAGCCGACTGCCATCCTTAGACTGCACATTCAAAACGCATTTCAAGCCTAGCGTGACCATGACCGCTGCGGGCTGGTGGGCCGGCGCTGAAAATGTGAAACTCCACGCGCGGGGCTCCTGCGGCCCAGTCACCGCGGTGACTGCCGGGATGCGCCACAGCAGTGTAGGGTCGCAGGGCGCGGCTTTGAGTGACCTTTCACCTGTGCCCCTGGGTCCCTGCGGGCAGAAAGTGAAGTCAGTCAGTCGTGTCCGACTCCTTGCGACGCCATGGACTGTAGCCCACCAGGCTCCTCCATCCATGGAATTTTCCAGGCAAGACTACAGGAGTGGCTTGCCATTTCCTTCTCCAGGGGATCTTCCTGACCCAGGGATCGAACCCGCGTCTCCCGCAGTGCGGGCGACGTCTGACCCACCAGGTAAGCCCCACTGCGGGCAGGGTGGGACACAAGACTGGAAGCCAGCAGGCACTGGCCTGGGCTCCAGCAGTTTTAAAAAAATACATCGCATTCCAAACTTTGCTTCCATCATCACATCTTCTCTCTGATTTTGCTTCCCCTGCCTTTTTTTTTTTTTTAATTAGTTAATTATTTTTCTTTGGCTGCAGCTGGGCCTTTGTTGCTGTTCACCAAATTCTCATAGCCGTGGCTTCTCTTCTTGCGAAGCACCGTCTCTGGGTGCTTGGGCTTCAGTAGTTGTAGAACATGGGCTTATTTGCCCCCTGGCATTTGTGAGATCCTCCCGGGGACCAGGGATCCAACCCATGTCTCCTGCATTGGCAGGTGGATTCTTCACCACTGGATCACCAGAGAATCCCTGGCTCCCTCTTATGAGGACCTTGGTGCTTACACTAAGCCTACCTGGATAATACAGGAAACTTTGCCCCTTTCAAGATCTTTAATCACATGTGCAAAGTCCCTTTTGCTCCCTAAGGTAACATTCTCAGGGATTAAGATGTGGGCATCTTTGAGGGAACGATTATTCTGTGTACTACAAACACCAAACAGGAAAAGACTCAATTTCCCAGCAACAGAAGAATGGGTAATTGCAGTGTAATTGCCCAATGCAATATTATGCAGCAGTGAGAACAGTCATCAGTGATTTGCAATATTGTGAGTGAATCTCAGGAACGTAATGCTGAGTGAAAAAAAGCCAGAATCAGAACACTGTAGGCATCCCGGTGTATAACGCAGAGAGAGGGGAAATCTCTCTATGGTAGAAGTCAGGATATAGTGATTACCCTGGATGTGGGGGTTCCCAACTGGGCTGGAATGTGAGGGGACTTTGGGGATGCTGTTGATCCTTTCTGTCTTGATCTGGGAGCTAACTTGTTTGGAAATGTGTCAGTCTGTGAAAAAATCCATTAAACTATACCTGTAAGGTACAAGCACTTTTCTGTGTGTATATTTGACTTCAGTGAAAAGAATAACACTTGTCATGACAAGGGAGGAAGGATAGGGTCTTATGAGCATAAGGAGCCCTCAACTGCTGTAACTTGGTGCAGTGTGGAGAGCTGAGGCTTTAGGCTCGGGTGGGTGAGACCTACAATCCCATCTCTTTCACTGATTCTCTGCTCTTCTGCAGGTTATTTGATCTTTTTGGTTAGGGGCTTCCTCCTCTAGAAAATGGGAGTAATAATACTTGCTGCCTAACTGGATGTGTTGCATATGTGAAATAACATATGTGAAAACAAGTGGAACATAACAAGGGCTGAGGAAATAGAGCTTCTTCTCTCACTTTGTTCTTAAGTCTTTCTTTCAACAGAACAAATACACAACATTTAAAAAAAAAAAAAAAAAGGAAAGAAATAACCCCCTCAGAAGCTGCACGTTTTTTTTTTCATTTTTCGTGCCACGTTTAAAAATGTTTGCCAAGAACTTTATGAAAAGTTGCTCCACATCCTATAAAACTGATTTTTTAAAATGTTTGTTTCTTTATAAACACTGCCTATTTCTTTGTAAAACTGCCAGTTGAAACTGGCAATGAATTGTGAAAGTTCTTTAACAAAGGTGAGCCACTTGAGATCATGAAAGCATCAGGTGTCACTTCCACGAGTCATAACTTCTTCAGGAAAAATTCCAGGAGCCTGGTGGAAATAGAGCCATTCTGCACTTCTTCCTACAAGGCAAACACGGCCTAGAGCATTTCACTTCTATCCTTGTGATTCGAAGGAATGTCTAAAGACCAAACCAAACTCACACATTACTGGGCATATCTAGTCTTCCTTGCACTGCAGCAGGGCACGAGAAACATAGATGAAATAAACATAGGTAGAAATGGTTTCCCATGAAACACAAGAACATGGCATAGTTGAAATTGGGATGGAAATCTGGAGCCTGAGAGACCATTTAAAGAGTTTGAGGCTCTTAGAATTACTGTGCTTGGTCAAGGTCACTCAGACCCACACACAGTCTGGTTTACAGTCCTCTTCCCAGGGGGTTTTAAGTCATGGTTTACATTTCCCATTGCAAGCCAGAATCTTTTATTTGCAAAGCTTAATTCTTTATTTGTATTTTTTACCCCCATTTTTATTGCCACTGGTGTTATTTCAACATCATTTAAATTTTGATCCCTATCTTGTACCCTCCCCTCTGCTGACTCCCCAGATTTCCCCATTCTACCTTTGCCCAAATGCCTCTCCACTCCCACTCCTCCGCGAGGCTTACTCCTCCCAAGTACGGCCCTGTCTGCACCTCCACCAGGGTGTTTGCCCTGCTTCTTGTGTCGATATCAGTTCATCACACCTTCAGGGAAACCTGGATCACTGTGTTTGTCACCACAAACTCTTTTTTTTAATTTTGACTTTTGGTTCATCATAGATTTTTTAAAAACAATTTTTATTTATTTCTTTGCCTTGTGGCATGCAGGATATTAGTTTGCCAACCAGGGATTGAACCCATGACCCTGCTGTGGAAGCATGGAGTCTTAACCCCTGGACCGCCAAGGAAGTCCCATAAACTATCTGTCTCATGCCCTATATCATGCACTCCTTCAGCACAAGAGCTGTGTTGTTTACTTCTGCCTTCCAAGTGTCTAGTTTAGAAAGGGTTCTATAAATGTTTATTGAATGAATGAGATGGATGTCTGTCTATTGGCCACCAGCTAGAGACAGTGAGAAGAGAAAGTCCTCTTCCTGTTTTTTTTTTGGTATCTTCAGATGGACAATCTTCTGTTACAAGTGCTTTCATTTTTAGCATCACGGTGCTTTATTTGCCGAAAGAACTAATACCATAATTATTCTTAGCCCTTTGCTTTTTCTTGTCTCTCCCCTTACTCAGAGCACATTTTTTACTGTACAACCATTTCCCTGATACATTAGACCTCTTCCATCTGTCAAGTCAGTGATGTTAAGCCACATATAGGAAAGAAATGAGTAGAAGAACTGCAGGTAACTGGTGAAGTACAACTGCCTTATTCTTACCTTAACATCAGAAAAATTGCTTCCCGGCAGATAGAGTGACCATCCCATTCTGTTTATACAGAGATTTTTAATAGAAAAGGCTGAAGAGCTATGAATGGTAACCAACCTTTATGCATAGATACATTTTTCACTTTGCATGATGGTTGTTCTTTTCCTCATCCCCAATTAAAATCTAAATTTAAAAACTGTAAGTCATTTTCCTTAACAGTACATTAATACAAGTTCAATTTTATAGGAAAGACAAGTTTTATCAGACAGGAGCTCAAATTTGAAAATAAAAGCAAATGAAGTATTTTTCCAAGTCAAGCTCCTATAAACTGTGAAACTGTATAAATTGGTGCTTGAAAAGGCAGTATTAAAGGAATGATCACTTTTCCCCAGTCAACAGCAGAGTAGTGATAACAGTCTTTCACTGGGACCGAACCCTGGCAGTCTGATTTCAAAGCTCCTGCTATCTCCCATGAAAACAAGAGCAGTCCAAATGATCAATGCAAAGAATGCATAAGAACAGGCTGCTCTTTTCAGAATTTTAGCAATCGCAGGGAGAGAGAGAGATGGGGAAGTCACATGAAAGAAAAGCAGGCTCAAGGAAAAGTATTTTCAGGGAAGGAGAGTTTTGAGCCTGATGTTGGCTTGACCAGAAAGAGCTAAGGGAGGAGGAGAGATTAAGACATGAGGCAAGGGGTGGGAGCGGGGCTGGCAAGTAGCAGAAAATCGCCTGCTGTCCAGTGCCCCGCCAGAAGACTGTAATTCATGGAATCCAGAGAAGGATGGATGGACTTGACTCTGAAAGGTGATGAGACTCTGAAACAAGGAAGAGGAGTGAGCAGAAAATGGATGAACATAAAAAATAAATTTTATGTCAGAGAGAAAGGAGATTGAGAGTTCACCGATTTTGGCTTCAAGGATCTCTGAGAAATAGAAAGTAATTTCTTCTGTTGAGAGGAAAGGAAGTCTAGGGCTGGGGTTCACACAGTGGAAAAGGAGCTCAGAACACCTGATCTGAGGCACAAGGTATGGAGGTAAAAGAGATAAGTGTGAGACTTGCTGAAATTCACTTGAGATCACAATTCAAGAGCAATCTTACTTGTGCTGTGGTGAGCAAGGGCTTGAGAAGAAGGAGTTTGGTGCTTGACACTATTCTTTTACATAATTACTGCTTGATATGAGGGAGTTTATTAAAGCTCTCTTGCTTCATTTCCCCTATAAAACAAGTTAATAATCCTTGCCCCCTTCCTACCCCATAGGACTTTAACAAGCACTAATTATTGTCTTCAAACTGTCCCAAGTGCCTTGGGAAAGCCCTGGGTAAGGACTTTCTTCATCATTTTTATTGTGACTGAGATTGCATTGCCCCACCCTCTGTTTAGAAACAAGTTGAAATATAATCTTAACAACTTCCTTCACTCAGTTCCAAAATGTGTTTGCTAAACTACCTGAAACTGGCCGTGGAGGCATCAGATAAAAAAAAAAAAAAGAACAAACTCCAAAATGTCTGGTGGCTTCTAAACCGAAAAGGAGAATTTCGAAGTTAAACCACAAATAGAATTGGCAGTCGTTTTAGAACTCATTGATCTATCCAGAATAGTGAACTCAAGGGAAGGATTTCAAACTGAACCTTCCCTCAAAGTACCAAGTGAAGACCAGAATGCCATCATAATGAATACCTTAATGCTTCACATAGCAATGTCTCAGTGCCAGAGCATCCATTATTCTACACAATTGGTTCTAGGTCATTATTTAACATAATCCCAATTCCTTCCTTCTTTAATTTCACTATTCAGTGAATGGATGTTGATCCTCTACAAGTGCCGATACCGTGTGAGTCCTGAGACCGTGTTAGCATCCACTAGCCACACACACCTTTCGCCTTTGTATAATGGTTCTTCCATTATCTACAATGTTGTAGTACTTCTATTTTCATTTCTTTTTGATTGAAGCATAAAATAAATAGAACTGAAACTCTGACTCATCTGCACATTGGCTGAGTTGACTATATTTATTGGTATTAAGGCATGAAAAGGACTGCATAATATCTCTGGTATCAAAAATTTGCTTTCCTTCATCCAAATAACTGTTATCAAGTGCTAATTACCCATGCATATTATGGGCCATGAAATCACTTGTGTGGGATTATCAGAACTTCATTGAAACATGTATAATATCATATAAGAAATGAATCGCCAGTCTAGGTTCGATGCAGGATACAGGATGCTTGGGGCTGGTGCACTGGGATGACCCAGAGAGATGGTATGGGAAGGGAGGTGGGAGGGGGGTTCAGGATTGGGAACACGTGTACACCCATGGCGGATTCATGTTGATGTATGGCAAAACCAATACAGTTTTGTAAAGTAAAATAAAGTAAAAAAAGAAAGAAAAAAGAAGTGAAAGTTATTTTGCAAGTTCCTTTCTGATAACAGCAGCTACTTGTTATAGGATATGGTTGCTATCGTGATATAGGAACAATGAAAATTCTTACTTTTCTCCAAGTTTGCTTCTTTGAACTTAACTTGAGACGCTGTGTGGTCTAGCTGATTCTCATGATACGGGTTGAGGTTTTCTGCTTCTTCAGACTCTATGAGATAGACTTATCTTTTCTCCTTCTACACTATCTGAGGACCCCAGAGAGGCTATAGTTGACAGGATGTTAGGATTGGAGGGGTGGAAGGAACAAAAGGAATTTTTCAAGGCTGAAGTCATAGAGCTATCAATGCAGTATTTCTAGTTGACTGATTTAGCATGGCTATGAATTAGGTTTTGTGGCATAGAGTTTGCCTTGAACCCCCAAAACAGCGTGGAGAGAAAGTCAAGATTCTTGCAGCCATTCCATACCGAGAAATACCTAGAAGGTTGTTTATGTGGCTGTGTGCATGCACATAATTCCTTTGACAGTTCCTTATATTTATATCATCTGAAACTATCAAAAACAGTTTTTTATGTGTCCTACATGTGAGTTTTCATATTGCTATATTTGGATCTAATTCTACAACCACTTTAACCCCGTCGGAAATCAATTTCAGTTTTTTCCCCAAAATGCCGCACAAAATAAAGTGATCACCAGGGTCCAGGAATTTTGCCCCAAGAAAATGATAAGGAAGCAAATATAAACATAAAGTGAGAGTTCACATGGATCACAGCCTTGTCTCATTCAGTGAAACTATAAGCCATGCCCTGTAGGGTCACCCAAGTTGTCTGGTCATGGTGGAGAGTTCTGACTAAATGTGATCCACCAAAGAAGGGAATGGCAAACCACCTCAGCATTCTTGCCTTGAGAATCCCATAAACAGTGTGAAAAGGCAAAAAGTGAGAGTTCAGAGAGGCCCAAATGTGAGAACCAATCCAAGAAGCCCAAAGAGCAAAGCCAATTATAGCCAATACAGTTTATATAGGGAAAGGGCAAAGATTTCCCAAGTCCCAATTTGTGGCCGACTGTTTTCCTATGACAGTAGTGACAATACTTTCCATTGCACACATGTTCCTAGAACTTTGCCATTCTCCCATCAAGAAGTGAAGTCTGTCATAGACATAGAGAGCAGACTTGTGGTTGCCGAGGTGGGTGATGGAGAGGGATAGATTAGGAATTTGAGATTAGCAAATGCAAACTATTATATATAGAATGAATAAACAATGAGGTACAACAATATAGCACCAGGAAGTATATTCAATATTCTGTGATAAACCATAATGAAAAAGAATAGATGTGTATAACTGAGTCACTTTGCTGTACAACAGAAATTAACACAACATTGTAAGCCAACTATACTTCAATGAAATAAATTTAAAAATAAAAAAGATGAGTGTATGTTCCATCCCTTTGAGTCTGAACAGGTCTTTGTGACTACTTTGACCAACAGAGTGTGTCAGAAAAGGCAGTGTATGACTTCTGAGACTAATTTTTAAAAATCACACACTTCCTCCTTGTTCCCTCAGGAAGCTCACAGAACCCAGG
This sequence comes from Budorcas taxicolor, assembly GCF_023091745.1. Lineage (NCBI taxonomy): Eukaryota > Metazoa > Chordata > Mammalia > Artiodactyla > Bovidae > Budorcas > Budorcas taxicolor. The sequence continues at coordinate 61,215,400 of NC_068923.1, read as the reverse complement.
CACCATGTTCTGAAGAAACTTGGACTGGGTTGGTTCACATGGAAAAGAACTGAGTTGCTTGCCCTCATCCTTACTCTCCTCCCATATTCTTTACACAATGAATTCCCTTTCTGTTTAAATCATCTATTGGTCTTTTTGCTTTAATCATCACTGCTTTAAAAAATGTTTTAAAACCTGTTAAAGCAAAGTACCACTCAAGCTTCCTCATGAAATTATATTAGCCAGTTTTAGCATTTCAATGTGCAAATCAACCATTAACAATCATAATATTATATATATATATATAGTGTTGACTTCTGGGGGCTGCTGTAAACACAGTATGTCTTTTGGGAGGACACAGGTCATTCCATAACATGTATATGTACACACACTCATATGCTTTCTGGGAACATTGCTCTGTATAACAGCTGAGAATATTAACTTATTTTTAAATGACAAAGCAATTCCCCCCAACTATATATTTATTAAATGACTCCCCTCCCTATAATTAGGGTTACCTGATTTACCACATGTTAAGCCTTCAAATATTGTATCATTTGGATTTGAACATTCCATTGTAACCCATTTTTCTGCCTTTGTTATTGTTGTTTAATCGCTACGATTGTCTGACTCTTTGCAACCCCATGGACTGTAGCCCACCAGACTCCTCTGTCCATGGGATTTCCCAGGCAAGAATACTGGAGTCAGTTGCCATTTCCTTCTCCAGGGGATCTTCATGACCCAGGGATCAAACCCACATCTCTTGCTTGGCAGGTTGGTTCTTTACCACTGAGCCACCAGGGAAGACCTTTACTTATTATAGTTTCATAATATGTGTTGTTAACTTTCAGAATAACTATCCCTCATTACTCTTATTTATTAAAATTGCCTTATTCTTACCTGTTTATTGTTCCAGATACTTTCAGAGGCTTTTTTAAATTGCATCAAAAATTAAGATTATATTAAAATTGCATTAAGCAAATATTAAGGGAAGGTATAAATTCTCATTTAACCTGAAAAGATAGGCAGGTATGGTGGAGCAGGTGGGCATGAACTTTTCCATCCCTTTACACACTAGAAACCTGCCTCTTATTTCCTGCCCAGACACGTGTTGGATTACCAGGTAGCACTGATAGCTCCAGTCTGCAGTTCATCCAGAATCAAGGGAGCCTACAGAGCATCCTTGGCCTTTGTGCCTGGGTGCCCTGTGAACTTTCAACTCATTAACGTGCTTCCCTGAGATAGGCCTGGTTTCCTGGTGGCCAAACCAGCCACCCAACTTTCTTCTTGCCACATCCTTTCATCCCCACCAGGATGCCTGAGATTACCTGACCCTGAGCCAGTTCGTTGTGCATGTGGGGTGACTCCAAAGGCAATAAGAATCAGGCTCTGGGGAAATGCAGAGATGCATTAATCTGAACAGACTCAAAGGTCTCAGGGCACATGACACAACAAGGCTTACCGTGGCATCCTTTTTTTTAACTACTTTATTTATGTGTGATTAACATATAAAGAGCTGCACATATTGGGGGTACACAACTTGATGAGTGTGGGGTTAAGCACATACCTAAGAAACCTAGTCAAAGCTATGGTTTTTCCTGTGGTCATGTATGAATGTGAGAGTTAGACTATAAAGAAAGCTGAGCGCCCAAGAATTGATGCTTTTGAACTGTGGTGTTGGAGAAGACTCTGGAGAGTCCCTTGGACTGCAAGGAGATCCAACCAATCCATCCTAGAAGAAATTAGTTTTGAATATTCATTGGAAGGACTGATGCTGAAGCTGAAGCTCCAATACTTCAGCCACCTGATGTGAAGAACTGACTCATTTGATGCTGGGAAAAATTGAAGGCAGGAGGAGAAGCGGACAACAGAGGATGAGATGGTTGGATGGCATCACCTACTCAACAGACGTGAGCTTGAGTAAGCTCCGGGAGTTGGTGATGGACAGGGAAGCCTGATGCTCTGCAGTCCATGGGGTCACAAAGAGTCGGACGTGACTGAGTGACTGAACTGAACTGAAGAAACCATCACCATCATCGTTCCCCACTTTTGTTGGACGAATAATTACCATGAGATCTTCTCTCTTAGCAGTTTTAAGTATACAGTATTCTTGGCTATAGGCTCATGCTATAAAGTAGGTCTCCAGAACTTATTTATCCTACATAACCGAAACTGTACCCTTTAATGGTCATTTCCTCCTCCCTGTAGACCCCAGAAACCTCATTCTACCTTCCATTTCTATGAATTTGGCTACTTTAGATTCTATACATTAGTGAAATCATACTATGTGTTTTTGTGTGTCTGGCTTATTTCAAACTTACCAGTGCTACTCAGGTTCATCCATATTGTTGCAAATGGCAAGATTTCCTTTTTTAAAAGACTGATCAATATTGCACGGCATGTATATATTACATTTTCTTTATATAATCATCCATCGATGGACATTTCAGCTATTTCCGTATCTTGGCTATTTGAAGTAATGCTGCAATGAACATGGAAGTGCAGATATCTCTTCAAGATCCTGATTTCAATTCCTTTTGGGTAAATATCCAGAAATGGGATTACTGGATCATGTGGTAGATCTTGTGAGAAACCTGCATACTGCTTTCCATAATAGCTGTACTAATCAACATTACCATCAGCATCTCAAGGGTTCCCTTTCCTCCACATCCTGTCAGCATCCTGTCAGTAGCCATCCTAACAGGTATGAGGTGATACCTCATTGTGGTTTTGATTTTAGTTTCCTTCATAATTAGTAATGTTGAGCACCTTTTCACGCGTTTGTGTGTCTTCTTTGAAGAAGGTCCTTTGCTTGTTTTCAATTGTTTTTTTTTTTTTTTGGTATTCAGTTGTATTCCTCATATATTTTAGATATTAACCCCTTATCAGATTATGGTTTACACACATTTTTTTTTTTCCATTGCATAAGTTGGTTTTTCATTTTGTGGGTTGTTTCCACCGTGGTGCAGAAACATTCCAGTTTAAGGTGATCCTATTTTATTTTTGCTTTTGTTGCCTGTGTTTTTGGTGTCATATCTGAAAAATTATTGCCAAGACCAATGTCAAACAGCATTTTTCCAGAGTTTTACAGTTTCAGGTCTTAAGTTCAAGTTTTTAATTCATTTCGAGTTGATTTTTGTTTATGTTGTAAAGAATCCAGTTTCACTCTTTTGCATGTAGATATTCCATTTTCTCAACACCATTTATTAAAGATAATGTTCTTTTTTCATTGTACATTCCTGCTGCTTTTGTTGAAGATTGATTGATGATATACATGTGGTTTATTTCAGGGCTCTCTATTCTGTTTCATTGGTCTATATGCCTGTTTCTATGCCAGTACCATATTATTTTGCTTACTATTGCTTTGTAATATAGTTTGAAATTCAGAAGTGTGGTGATTTCAGCTTTGTTCTTCTTGCTAAAAATTACTTTGGCAGCTTGGGGTATTTTGCAGTTCTAAATACATTTTAGAATTATTTTTACTATTTCTATAAAATATCCGTGGTATCTTTTCTTGAACACCTGATGACATAGGATTTCTGGGTAAAACTACCAAGTGCCTGTCACATCTCCATTCTTGTTACTGCTAAAAAGAAAAGAAAAATCAGTATCCTATCAGATTCCAAACCATTTTCTCCCTCTTTCAAAGTCAGTTTTTTTTATCCCAGAAAAACACTGTAGAGATAACTAATGAGTTGTTTATTTGCTGTTCAGGCTCTGCTACAACTGCTATGACCTGTGAAGGGATATATCTTTGCAAAGCCTGACTACTCTGTTGCAAAAGGCTGAAGACCACATATTCTCCTGCCTACAGACTAAACCAGACAACTGATCACCCAGACAAGATATTTTTCTTTTTCATTTCTTTCTTTTGCCTTCTCCTTCTCCTTTGTTCTTTTGATTTACAGTTCTGTGCTGCTGAATGAACAATACACTTCCCAGCAGCCATAAAGCAAGAAAAATTCAGTTAGGATTATAATCACAATTTCAATTATTTACACATGTTAGAAAATATTGCCATTGGGTTCTCAGAGTTATTTACTCTGGTGTTTTCTTCTATTTGGAAGTGCTAAAATATTAGCTCTATTCATTGCAAACTGGTTGTTTTTAACATGATTCTTCCCCCTCCCTTGACCCTGTCTGAAATCCAATTTACAGTCTGCTAAAGGCCTCATAAGTTTTTTATGGATTATTTCCTGGGGTCGCATTAATCTGGCTCCTTGTTACTTTGCACTAATTTCACTTTGCCACAGTAAAGTAACGACGTTCGATCTCTCGGGAATTAATCCATAGAGACCTCTTAATGAGACAAAGCCAGAATGGAATACATCTACTGTATTTAATTCTCCCAAGCACAATGGAGAAAAAGAAAGAGGTTGTCCTGCCCTTCTGGGCAATGTAACTTGGGGCTCAATTCTGGGGTGAGAGGAGAGAAATGAACAGAGAAACAGAGAAGATGCACGGTGAGAGCAGCCAGAAGCTAGGTATGGCCAAGGCTCAGGACTCCTGCTTCCAGTGGGTTAGAGCCAGGACCAGCAAACCAGGTGGAGGAGAGGCAGAGAGAGCGAACAGAACACCGAAGAAGGACAGATGGGAGGGGAGAGATTTCTCTGCTTTCACTGAACATATGCTCTCACAGGACATGGCTTCTCTCCTCCAGTCATCTTGCTCCCAAAGCCCACTTCGTATACTCATTACAGGCACTTTTGTCTTCAGTGGAAACTTAAGTGATGAGAAGACAGAGCAAGATTCTGCTCCCCTTTTCTCTTGCGGAGGTCTAGGGTTGTTAAGATTTCCTTTTCCAAGAAACAAAAGCAACAAATTCTTGCAAAGTTTTGCAAGAAGTTAAAGCAAAAACTTAACATTTCTTTGAGAAGAAAAGAAGTTTCTGTCAAATTGTAGACCGAGGATAAGAATGACTTGCAACTATAATTTTTATGATGAATTGATACAGAAAATATGAAACATTACTGATGAACCTATTTGCAGGGCAGGAATAGAGATGCAGACATAGAGTATGGATTTGTGGACATAGCGGAAGTAGGAGAGGGTAGAACAAATTGAGAGAGTAGCATTGAAATACCCACGCCAGTGTTCTTGCCTGGAGAATCCCAGGGATGGGAGAACCTGGCGGGCTGCCGTCTATGGGGTCGCACAGAGTCAGACACGACTGAAGTGACTTAGCAGCAGCAGCATTGAAATATATACAGTACAATGTGTGAAATGACTTCCCAAGTGGCTCAGTGGTAAAGAATCTGCCTGTAATGCAGGAGACGCAGGAGACACAGGTTCAATCCCTGGATCAAAAAGATCCCCTGGAGGAGGGTATGGCAACCCACTTCAGTGTTTTTGACTGGAAAATCCCATGGACAGAGAAGCCTGGCAGGCTACAGTCCACAGGGTCGCAAAGAGTCAGACATGAGTGAAGTGACTGACCATGCGTGCGTGCATCCGCGTGTAAAATAGATAGTGGGAAGTATAGCTTGGTGCTCTGTGATGACCTAAAGGGGTGGGATGGGAGAGCAGAGAGTAGAAGAGAGGTTCAAGAGGGAAAGAATATATGTATATTATGGCTGATTCATATTGTTGTATGGCAGAAACCAACACAATATTATACAGCAATTATCCTTCAATTTTAAAAATTTTAATAAATAAATAAAAATAAAAAGCATTGAAAGAGAATATCTGTTGAGAGAATGTAGAGAGAATGCACGTCAAGCCCCTAGCGCAGTGACTTGATATGAAAAGACATCTAGAAAGGGCAGCAGATATTATTTACATTGCCATTTTATTCTTCAAGCAGATTTCTGTCATTTAGCAACAACTGGCCACTAGAAACACACTTAGGAATAAATTACTTTTTTTAAATGCACATTCGTCAAGTGTCTTCTTACTGAATTTTCATATCGGTCAGGTAAGATGAGCAGGTAGTATAATTTTGTTTCACAGATAAGGGAACAGGCTATGGAGGTTAGTGAGTGTATATATGCTCAGTCATTAAGTTGTGTCCGTCTCTTTACAACCCCACGGACCGTAGCCTGGCGGGCTCCTCTGTCCACGGAGTTTTCTAGGCAAGAATGCTGGAATAGGATGACATTTCAAAGGGTCGGATACAACTGAGCGACTGAACTGAACTGAACTTCCTACTCCAGGGGATCTTTCTGACCCAGGGATCAAACCCATGTCTCCTGCATTGGCAGGCAGATTCTCCACTGAGCCACTAGGGAAGCCCCATGGGGGTTAAGTGAAAGTGAAAGTGAAGTCGCTAAGTCGTGTCCGACTCTTTGCGACCCGTGGACTGTAGCCCATCAAGCTCCTCCGTCCATGGGATTCTCCAGGCAAGAATACTGGAGTGGGTTGCCATTAAGTAACCAGTGGTAAACATTTGCTCTGGGATGAAAACCAGCATGCTTCTCTCAGTTCTTTCCTATCTCCTCTTACCTTAATTATCTTCCTGCCAAATGTGATATGAACTTTTCCTGCTGTGTCAGAGACTGAAGGGGAAGTGGATGGAGTCTGTCTATCAAGATTGAAATATTAGCAAACTCCCTTGGCCAAAGCATACAAGTCACATGCTCCAAATTACTTTATCAGTAAAAGAGCTGATACATTGATCTCCATCTATATTGCAACCATATCCAACTCTTGAACTGAAAAGATAAGAAAAGTGTGTTATATCTTGGCACCTTTCTCTCCCCCCACCCACAAAAAATAAACAATATGTAAAGTGAAAATATCAATAACCTCAGAAATGCAGATGACACCACCCTTATGGCAGAAAGTGAAGAGCAGCTGAAGAGCCTCTTGATGAAGGTGAAAGAGGAGAATGAAAATTTGGCTTAAACTCAAAATTCAGAAAACTAAGATCATGGCATCCAGTCCTATCACTTCATGGCAAATAGATGGAGAAACAATGGAAACAGTGAGAGACTATTTTCTTGGGCTCCAAAATCACTGCAGATGGTGACTACAGCCATGAAATTAAAAGACATTTGCTTCTTGCAAGAGAAGCCATGACAAACCTAGACAGTGTATTGAAAAGCAGAGACATTACCGACAAAATTCCATATAGTCAAAGCTATGGTTTTTCCAGTAGTCATGTATGGATGTGAGAGCTGGACCATAAAAAAAGCTGAGCACCAAAGAATTGATGCTTTTGTACTATGGTGTTGGAGAAGACTCTTGAGAATCCCTTGGACTACAAGGAGATCAAACCAGTCAGTCCTAAATGAAATCAACCCTGAATATTCATTGGAAGGACTGACGCTAAAGCTGAAACTCCAATACTTTGGCCACCTGATGCGAAGAGCCAACTCATAGGAAAAGACCCTGACGCTGAGACAGATAGAAGGCAGGAAGAGAAGGGGACGACAGAGGATGAAATGGTTGGATGGCATCACTGAATCAATGGACATGAGTTTGAGGAAGCTCCAGGAGATGGTGGACAGTGAAGCCTGGCGTGCTGTAGTCCATGGGGTTGCAAAGAGTTGAACATGACTGAGTGACTGAACAACAAGCTATCAATGAAAAGGAGGCCATACTGGGGAACTGTACTGTGTTGTGCAGATGAAAATTGCAAGTTGTCTGATCTTTATGTTAATATGAAGCCAGCATACAAGCTGGGAAAATTGCATTACCCGAATTGTTAACTCAGAAGATAATTTTATTTTGAAGAGACATTAAAAAGGGAAAATATAATTTCTGGACTTTGCGGAAGAGACAGTTAAATTGTGTGTTATAGATAGATGTGATCAAAATCAGGAGTTCAAATCATTGTGTAACAAAAATGTTAGTGGCTGACCCTAATATGATAGTAAATTAAAAAGTCATTATAATGATGATAATTTCATATACAGCATAATCAAGGGCAGTTTTGAGTAATGATAATTCAATGACTTTTTCTACATCAATAAATCCACTAACATCCTTCAGATAAGATTTAGGCTGGTGCTTAAATTGTGAAACTGCATTTAGTGAAGTTTCCATTTGTCCTTAGTTCATCTATCAGTTCTTCCCAAAAGACTTCAATAGCAGAGCATTCATTAATCACTCTTTAATATGTTGGATGCATTACATGATATATTTCCATCTCCCTTTCATTTAGACTTAGTTGCCAATATATTTTCAGAACCAAAATTAATTAAAAGAAATCAAGTTCAGTGATTAGGCATTGTTCCTGGCATTTGATCTTGAGTAGTAATGTAACGGAAAGAAAAGTCAATAGCTGATGCATTTTTCTAGCCTTAAATATTTCAAACTAAAACAAAAGCTTCTCTTAAAAAACTTCAAGGCATAAAAGTCCTTCATCTGAAAGGAGATTACCAATTGCCAGAGAGAAAGAGCACTGTAATTTAGGCATGACCAGTTGTCCCATAAACCTATCCAAACTACAGTAGGAACTAAATTTTTCAATGTGGAACCCTCTGGCACAGAGAAAACACAATAGAAAAATTGAAAATGGGTAGTGTCTGTAAACACTGAAATATAAATAAATTTGTGAAATATAAACAAAATGTATTTGGGGAAAATTCAACCTTACCAGTAGTCAAAGAAATAAAGATCAAACCAAACTTTCACTTTCAGATTTTTTAAATCAATAATTGTCAAAATTCTGTCCATAACAAAGGATCCAGGGCTTGGTGATGAGAATTAAACAGCTTAAACAATTTAAAAAATCAGACAAAATAGGAGATCAACCGTTTTCAGAAACTGGACAACTGTTTGGTAGGATAGTCAGGTCTAAGAGAAGGGAAACAAACAAGATAAGCCCTGCAAGTCACCCAGTGTAACACCTGGGGGACACTTATTGACCACAGCTTAGGGACCGAGGACCCAAACAGAGCCGAAGCAGTCAGTCTCCAGCTGAGGAAATATAGTTTGAGATTCTGAGACCCCAAGGCAGATTGTATTTTGGAGAAGGGAGAGCTTCACTGAAAAAACTCTGGACATGGGCAGAGAGTGACCCTCAAGTCTTACTCTTGATTAGCACATGTGAGAACACTATAAAAGCCAAAGAAAGGGAGCAAGTAAAACAACTTCAGGGAGCATACAGTGTAAAGAAGAGTTGCTACTTTCACGAGCCAGAGCAGAAAGAACTCCTAATGCACAGGACATTAAATAGAGTCCTCAGAGAATATCGTCTCAGGAGTATGGCCAAATTAACCCTAGACCAAAGACTGCTCTAGGTTTCCCTTAACAAAACTGACAAGTAACTGTGTCCTAGAAAGAAGCCCTGAATTATAATGTTTAAAGCGATTTTAAAAATCCAGCAACTAACAATAGAAAATTCACAAAATGTACTTTAAATCAAAAATCATTTTAAAAGCTATTAGTCATGCAAAGAAACAGAAAAATATGGCTCATAATGAGTAGACATAGCAATCAATAGAAACAGATTCAGAAATGACACGCATGATAGACAATAAAAATCAAGAGTGCAAAAAAAAAGTCAAGGATGCTAATCAGCTATAGTAAATGGACTTCTTACGTTTCAAAAAGCAGAGAAAACTGTAACTATGCTCAAGATGATGTGGAAAGTATGAAAACATACAAATTGTGGAAATTAAAAACAGCAATATCTGAGATGAAAAATAACCCAGGTGGGATTAACAGCAGATTAGACAGGGCAGAAGTAGAGGGTATGGATAGGACAAAAAAAAGCATACAACGTGGGACACAGGAGAAAAGACACCATGGGGGAAAGGGAAGAGGAGAAAACTATGGGACGATATTAAGTGGGTTGACATATGTATAACTGGAGTCTCAGAAGAAGGGGAGGCAGTAAAATATTTGAAGAAATAATGGCTAAATCTGATGAAAATTATAAATTCATAGGTCCGAGAAACTGAGTAACTTTAAGCAAAAGAAACATAAAGAAAGCTGCATCAGTAATAAAAAATTTTTAAATGACAATAAAACAAAAGTAAACAAATGGCATCTAATTAAACTTGAAAGCTTTTGTGTCGCAAAGGAAGCCATAAACAAACCAAAAAGACAACCCTAAGAATGGGAGAAAATATTTGCAAATGAAGCAACTGAAAGAGGATTAACCTGCAAAATTTTCAAACAGCTCATGCAGCTTAACATCAAAAACACAAACATTCCAATCAAAAAAAATTAAAAATGGGTGGAAGATCTAAATATACATTTCTCCAGATAAGACATACATATGGCCAAAAAGTACATGAAAAGTGCCAGCGTCACCAATTATTAGAGAAATGCAAATAAAACCTATAGTGGGTATTACCACACATTGGTCAGAATGGTCATCATAAAAAGAAAAATCTATAAACAATAAATGCTGGAAAGAGTGTGAAGAAAAGAAAACTCTCCTACACTCTTTGTGGGAATGTAAATCGGTACAGCCCCTATGGAAAACAGTATGGAGATTTCCTTTAAAAACTAGGAATAAAACTACCATATGACCCAACAATCCCTTTACTGGCATATACCCTGAGGAAACCATACCTGAAAAAGATACATGTACCCCAGTGTTCATAGCAGCACTGTTTACAATAGCTAGGACATGGAAGCAACCTAGATGTCCTAGATGAATGGATAAACAAGATGTGGTACAGATATACAATAGAATATTACTCAGCCAAGAAAAAAAGAACAAAAGAATGCCACTTGCAGCAACAGGGATGGACCTAAAGAATATTATGCTTTGTGAAATAAGTCATACACATATATATACTACTGTATATAACACAGAGAACTAACAAAAAAGGAAGAAGTCAAAGACAAATACTGAATATTATCATTTACATGTGGAATCTAAAGAGTAACACAAATGAGTGCAAAACGGTAACAGACTCACAAATACAGAAAATAAACCTGCAGTTTCCAAAGGGGAAAAGGAAGGGGGAGGGGCAAATTAGGGCTTTTGGATTAACAGATACAAACTACCATATATAAAATAGATAAGCAATAAGGGTATACTGTATAGAAGAGGGAATTAAAGCCACTATTTTCTAATAACCTAAAATGGAGTATAATGTACCAAATACTGAATCACGATGCTGTACTCCTGAAACTAACTTGTAAATCAACTGTAGTTCAATTACACAAATAAATAAATAAAGTATTTATATTTTTTGTAAAGCATGAAATGGAACACGGAGCAGTGTTGTGAAAACAGACCATACCAGGCTGACTGAAGGGAACGTGATTGTAGGAAGGATCATTACAGTGAAGATCACATCAGAATCATCTTTAATAACAGCAAATAAAAGTCACTAGAGATGATTTCTGCCAAGACAGAAATCGAAAACCACATCCCATTGAAGTCCCTTCGGTGTTTTTTGCTGAGCCTTCTTCTGAGGGTGGCTCCGGGCAAGGCCTGTGAAGTAGACATGTGTCGCCAGAGCCTAGCTGCTCCAGAAACCCTTCTGTTCAACTGGGAGGATTGTCAAGACCACCCTTGAGTCCCAGCCTCTGTTTCCAGAGCCCTGAAGTCACTCTCAATAATCGGAGTGAGATCAGTCAATATCCTTTATGCCCACATGGATGGAAGTCATGGCACACGAGTCAGTGGGCCCAGTGCGCCTCTACAGATGTGCAGCATCTGGCCTGCATCTGGGCCCCTCAGATGCTTTTCTTCTCGGAGCCGCCTTCTCCAGCCCATCATGCCTCCAGTTCTTGCTCCTCTTCGTGGAAACATTTCTTTTTCTGTGGAAGCAAGTTACTGAGGAGATTCAGAAGAAAAAAAAAAAAAAACTTTTTCATTTCAAACAGGATATCCTTGATGGCTCAGCAGGTAAAGAATCAGCCTGCAATGCAGAAGACATAGGAGGCACGAGTTTGGTCCCTGGGTCAGGAAGATCCCCTGAAAAAAGGAAATGGTTATCCACTCCAGTATTCTTGCCTGGAGAATCCCATGGACAGAGGAGCCTGGTGGCCTACAGCCCAAAGCGTCCGAAAGAGTCAGATACGACTAAGCACACAAACACTGCACGGGAGAACACACAGACTTATGCCACAGTCATTCAGTGCCTCTTCTTAGACAAAGCAGGGCCACCGAACAACACTTGCTACCAACTGTTGAGCACTTATTGAGCACCAAGCACTGTGTGTGTGTGTGTGTGTGTGTGTGTGTGTGTGTGTACAATTTAACCCTCGCAACACCACCTTGAAGCAGGTATTGTTATCTTCTCTTCAAAGATGTAGAAATTAAGATTGGAAGAATGATACTTTGCCAAAGTTCTCACAGCTTATAAACACCAGAGTGAGGATTTGAACTCATGTCTATCTGACTCCACTAGCCTGAGGCCTTCTGACAGATAATGAAGAAAACTCCTGGATCCCTTGACATCTCTCTCTCTTTAAAAAAAAAAAAAATCCCTCGACATCTCTCTCTCTTAAAAAAGTCAAACTGTTAAATATAAGGTTGAACCATGTATAGCCTGTAATGGAACTCAGGTGCCCTAAACAACAACTACACCCTCCAAATTTCTCCAGAAAGGTATTCAGTGTATATCTGTTACCAGAAGCCAGGAGTCATGAGAGCCAAGTTATCTGGAAGTAAAGGACTCAGGTTTGGTTAGAGAAGTTCATCTGTGGCTCAGCTGGCACATTTCCACTACTGTAAACCTGAGGGCTTCTTCTCATTTATCCACACCTGTACAAGTGGTGATTCTTCCCATTTGAGTCACTGTTAGTGCTGGAAATACACCCAGGCAGCTGTCGGCAATCTAAACATGAATCCTACTGGCAAAGCACAGGAAAACATGTTCGAATAAAGGATTTCATGGAGGACAGACTTGGGTTCAAATCCCAGCTGTGCCACTTACTAGACATGCTCCCCCTGGGGAAGTCACAGCTTTCCACACCTCAGTTTTCCTATTTGTGAAATGAGGATAGCAGAGCTTCACAGGGGTGTGACAAGGACAATGAGGTAGTGTGTGTAAATCTCTTCACACAGTGGCACATAGTGAGCCGTCAGCAAATGTCAGCTGTTAGTGCCGTTGCCACACAGCCCAGGACACAAGTGGCAATTAAAGCCAAGGACAAACAATGCAGACCGGAGCAATAAGCCCTTTCACTCCCCATGAACCTCCAGAGGGATCTTAGCAGAAACTGAGCGGAAGCTGGGCCGCACAGAGGGGAAACTCAAGACACTCCCCAGGTGTTGCACTCCGACTCGCCATATCTGTCACACTGGGCTCCCCTCCTGCCCTGGCCCCTGCCTCCCTTTCAGTGGTCCTTCCAGCAGGAGAAGCCTGCGATGAACCATGAAGATAATTCACTGGGATAAGAAAAGAAAATGCTAGGACTCCCATTTATATTTTTATGGGTGTTTTTTTTTAACTTACATTTTAAAATAATCATAGGATTCCTATGGTGGCCCAGTGGTTAAGAATCCACCTGCCAATGCAAGGGACACAGGCTTGATCCTTGGTCCAGGGAGATTCCGCATGCCATGGGGCAATTAAACCCGTGCACTACTAGTAACTGAGCCCCAAGAACCTAGAACCTAGAACGTGTGCTCTGCAGCAAGAGAACCTACTGCAGTGAGAAGCCGTGCACCACAGGAACAGTAGCCCCTACTTGCCGAAACTAGAGAAAGCCTGTGTGCAGCAACAAAGACCCAGAGCAGCCTAAAATGAATAAATAACTTTTTTAAAAAAAGAAATAACTTTTAAAATTAATTGTATTCTATTTGTACTGAATCGAGAGATACATGTATAAATATATTTGGGATACATCCTCACTGTTTTTTAACTAACAAGGAGTGAAATCTGAAAAAAAAAGTGAAGATGAGTGTTCTACCCAGCTGCTAAAGAACTACAGTTATAAGGTCAAGTGCCTGGCACACATCATTTGGTCCACAAGGGTCAAGCTGGTAAGCACCATCTCAGGGCTATCCATTGATCATTCACTGAAAGTGAAGTGAATGTGTTAGCTGCTCGGTCATGTCCAACTCTCTGTGACCCCATGGACTGTAACCCACCAGGCTCCTCTGTCCACGGAATTCTCCAGGCAAGATACTGGAGTGGGTTGCCATTCTCTTCTCCAGGGGATCTTCCTGAGCCAGGGACCGAACCTGGGTCTCCTGAACTGCAGGCAAATTCTTTACTGTCTGAGACACCAGGGAAGCCCCTAAGTGCCAGCTAATGTGTTACCTTTAGAAATCAGCAGAGTTCAAACCCAAGTTATCAAGGCAGCTTGGGTCGGACTCTGGCCTGGGAGTCAGAATATTTGGATTCAAATCCTGCCTCTGCTTTTTCTTGTGTGATGTCATTGGGTAAGTCATTTAATTCTGAGAATGTTTCCTCATTTCTTTCTAGATGAATAATAACAAACCTCAAAGGGTTGTTGTGACTCTAAGTGAGATGATGTCTCTCCAAGGGCTTCAGTGGCAGTTGAATCTAAACCATTCATCTCTCATACTCTTAGCTGAGCTGAGAGTAGCGATGATGGATGGGTTAACACTAGCTGATTGCCTGCTCTGTGGAAGAGCAGGAGAACTGTTGTGTGTCATCCTGGATGGGAAAATCGATACAGGGAAGAATTTGGGGGACAGAACTAAAAATCTGCACTGCCTTGTCAAATATTGGGTTCCCTGTCACAGACATGGTCAAGCTGAGGCTCTATGTCTAGAGGTTTTGTAAAGCAGACTTGTTTCGAGTGAGAAGCTTGGTGTAGGCAACTTTCACTAAAGTTTTATCACTCTAAGCCAAATAAAATGAGAACTCCTTAAAGAGCAACGTGATCACAAGCAATATTAGGTCCTCTGGCAGGTCAACGGAGAAAAGATGATTATTTGCACACAGGAGTAGCTTTTGATATACTTCCAATCATATATCTCCTAACTCTTCCACACTAGACCTACCTCCCAGCAGCCCCTCAAATCCCTGCCATATAAAGTAAGTCATTCAATAATTCACTTAGCCTAGTGTCCGAGACAGAGAAGGCAATGGCACCCCACTCCAGTACTCTTGACTGGAAAATCCCATGGATGGAGGAGCCTGGAGGGCTGCAGTCCATGGGGTCGCTGAGGGTCGGACACGACTGAGCGACTTCACTTTCACTTTTCACTTTCATGCATTGGAGAAGGAAATGGCAACCCACTCCAGTGTTCTTGCCTGGAGAATCCCAAGGATGGGGAAGCTTGGTGGGCTGCCATCTATGGAGTCACACAGAGTCGGACACGACTGAAGCGACTTAGCAGCAGCAGTGTCCGAGACCATTTGATTTATCTCTACTTATAAAAATGTTGTCCTGGAAAGATGCTGAAGAGAAATAAATCACATCAGTGTCAAAACTATAAACAACTCATTCACAAATATTTTATCTTCAGCCTAAACTTACCTTCCAGGGCCAGACTCATAGACTCAATCTACAACTTGCCATCTAACTTCAACACTTCCTAAAATAAACTTAACATGTTTCCTTTACTCCTACCTTCTGGACTTCCTTGTTTTGATGAATGAAACCATCATCCATCCTTTAGTCCCATTCAGAAGCTGGAGTCATCCTTGCCCCCACTTCCTCCCTCGCTCCCCACATCTTGTCATTTTCACATTCTAGATGCCTCTTGAATGCATCTGCTCCTTTCCCCTCTCTTTCGCTACTTACTACTTTCTTTAAAAAAAAAAAAAGATTTTAATTTTGTCCTGAGGTACAGCCAATTAACAATGTTGTGGTAGTTTCAGGTAAACAGCAAAGAGATTCAGTCATACATATACATGTATCCATTCTCCCCCAAACTCCCCTCCCATCCAGGCTGGCACATAACACTGAGCAGAGTGTACCCTGTGCTATACAATAGGTCCTTGTTTGTTACCCATTTTAAATATAGCGGTGTGTACATATCCATCCCAAACTCCCTAACTATCCCTACCCTCATACTTCCCCCCACCCCCTCCCCACCGACCCCCTGGCAACCATAAGTTCGTTCTCTAAGTCCGCACCACTTACTACTTTAGAACAAGCTTCCATTACCTGTTGCCTGGACTATTGCAGTAGCCTCCCATGATCTTCCTCATCCAGTCTTCCCCCCAACCATTGCTCACTACTTGGCCTTCCCAATAATCCTAAAGCAGAGCTCAAAATGAGCCATAATTTACCACGTGTCTGGCTCTTAACTCGGCAGTCACCCCAACTCCTTCCTTCTCCCCCGCCCTCTTCACTTCAGTCACGTTGTCCCTCTGTCTGATTTTCATACTCTCATGCTTCCATTCATCACTGGGTCTTTTCTCAACCTTCCCTCTGCCAGGAAGACCCTTCCCTCCTTTATGGGCATTCTTAGGTCCTACTCATCCTTCCTAAAGGTCACTTAAGAAGCATCCTCATTTCTTCAAGGAAACCTTCTGTTACCTCTTGGATCAGCTCAAATGTGCCTATTTTGTGCTCTTAGGGCAATAATTAGCACTTGTTACAGATAAACATTATATTTTGAGGTGATTATTCTTATTAGTATATATTTCCCCCAATAAACTATAAAACACAGGAGGGCAAGAATGGTGACATTTTTGCCCACTACTGGGTCCCAGAATGTGCCTGGGACATAAGAGATCCTCAATAAACAACTGGTTGATAATTAAACAAATCAGTAATGATGAATGAAACCAAGAATAAATGCTCTATGTTCTTGTGCAAGTCTCTTCATATCTCCTGCCCTGATTTTATCTCTGTGAAATTCTGCCAGGAGAAGCGGATAAGAAATGAACAGAAGATTTCTCTGGTGGGTGAGTGGGTAAAGAACCCGCCTGCCAGGGTGGGGGACATAGGTTTGATCCCTAGTCCGGGAAGATCCACATGCTTTCAAGCAACTAAGCCTGTGCGTGACAACTACTAAGCCCATGCTCTAGAGCCCAAGAGCTGCAAATACCAAGCCCAAGTGCTGCAACTGCTGAAGCCTTCACTCCTAGAGCCCGTGCTCCACAACAAGAGAAACCAACGCAATGAGAAATCTGTGCACTGAAGCTAGAGAGCAGCCCCTGATCATCACAACCAGAGAAAGCATGCTCACAGAAATGAAGACCTGGTGCAGCCAAAAATAAACGAAATAAAAATTTTAAAACAGTGTGATAAATGAATCAGACCTTTAGAACTTAAAAAAAAAAAAAAGAACAGGAGAGGGAATTACAAAGCATCTAGAATCTCCAGCAACTCATATTCTTTTGTTCCAAAATGTGAAATCCTAAAAACCTAATGGCATCGAAGATCCAAAAAAAAAAAATTTGTGCTTCTGCCGAGCTCACAAATACATGCTTCTTTTCCCCACAAATAGAACAAGCAGATGCTTTCTGCAGGGATCAGAGCACATCTGTGCGGGTAAGGCCCAAGTAGCGGGGTGTCCTGGGAAAGAACTGACTTTCACGGGAGCTCTCTGGTGTGCACATGCTCTCCCGTTCTTTCCAGAGAACTCTGAAATGGCCACTCTCAGAGAGTCCAGGTTGTGGTTTTGGATGTATTCTTCCAGTTCACCTTCCGGTCTCGTAGCTGAGAAATTTCATGTTTAAGGGAGGAAAAAAGTTTTCCAGCAAGCATTGCTTGCTGGAGGGTGTCTCTCCTCCCTGCCACCCTCCCCTTCTGAAGCTCTCGCATTTGAGTGTTGTCAAGTTATCAGACAGTAACTAATCACAACAAAGGGAATATGAGAAATGACTAAAAGTTTCCTGCCAAGAATGAAAAAAAAATCGCCTGAAGGAGGTGGTGGCACCAGCCAGTCAAAAGACTCTACTTTCTTTCTGAGAAAATAAGACTTTTTGACTTACAGTGTTTTCTCCTAAAGATCTCTAAATCTTTTCCTTTCAAGTATGTAAGAGGTTAACTGATAAGAAGTTTTCTTAAGCAAGGTGGACACACTCAGGCCTGTGATGTCCTTTTTTAAATCAAGGCAGTAGCTGAAATAAATTGAAAGTGATTTCTTTATTCCCACAGGAGACAATGCTAAGAAAAGAGGTGGGAATGGGAATTATTTGCTCTGGGAGTCCCGGCCTGGCCACAGAGCAGTTTAATCTAATTTGCATATGAGGCTGGGAGTTCCAGGAACTGTGTTCCCAAGAGGCTCCTACAATCCCACCCCTATTTCCACCACTGACCATGTGCTGCTTTTTATGGTAACTGGACATTAAGCTTCATAAAAGCAGCAAAGTTCAGCTAATCACTTAGAAAACCAGACGAGTGAATACACCACTCTAAAGCAGTGACGTCTTCAGGAGCCTTTGGTAGTTACTGAAACAAACAAGGGGATACTGTATCTGCTGACAGTTAAGCCAAAAGAGAAAAAATAAGTTCATGTCTCCTCCTCAATATATTTTTCTCCATTCAGACTTCAGACAACTTCACCCTACCACACCCAGCTACTTGTGACTGGTTCCAGAGAGTGACACCAGCTGATGAAAGATGACATTCTTGCAACTCTTTCCCGCCAAAGACTCATGGTGAGATGGCCCTTCTCCAGTAGGCTGTACACTTCATCATTTGTGTCCGTCTTTCAGTCCCGGGAGAGACAAACTCCAAAGGGGAAATCACCCTTCCGAGGGAGCTCTGGGTCAGACTTTGGGAAGTGGAAGCAGGGATGTGCAGATCAGCTTGGACTGCTGGCCACCCCCTCGGAAGCTGAGTCACTGACCTGGCCGATTCATTTAATCGCTTGGAAAGTGGTTAGGCTGAACAAGACATGGAGTGATTAGTAATTCAGCCTGGTGTCAGAGCTTCGTGTTTTTCACTGTCAGACACCAACTGCAGCTCTTCTCTTGGAATCAACAGGAAGTGAGAATTGCAAGCCAAATTTGACACTACTTGACGTAACCAGGGATGGACGTTGGCCCTGATTTCTCCACCCAATAACACACAGATTTTAAGTGAGTCCTAATGAAACACATCAACATAATATCAAGGGCAGACTAAGGCATTAAGAACTGAAGAAAACCAATTTTGATAACTCAGACTTAATCCTTTCTTCTTATCTTTCATTTAATAACAAAGTAAATCTAAAAGCATTTTTAATTCCCAGATATAGATCTGAAGATGGTATGAATAAAAATAAAATAATATTTATTAAATAACTACTCACACTAACTGGGGAAAATTGTGATTGAGGAAAGCAGAAAATCTACTTTCCAGATTAATTTTTTTCACCATGATGCATTTGTGAAATATCCTAAACTGGGCACAGTAAGACATAGCCACGTAGTCAAAAGTAAAACAAACAGACTTTTTATGAAACATTTCCTATTTCTGGTTACAATTACAGTTGTGATGATTGATTCATGTTTAGCAATTTCCAACTATAGTTGTGGGACTAGCAATAAGAATTTAAATTTGATCATTTTACAAGGACTGTTTCATAAAAGAAAGTAATATGTGTATGTCTTTGCACTCACTCCTGTTCTTTCTCTATTTTCTGTCTTGACTCTGCAATCCATTCCATACCTAGTCCCCAGATTACTTTTCCTAAAATATCACTGCTGTGCTTGAAATTGGTTGAAACCTGACCACATGTCAATGGTCACTTAGCTAAACACAGATGAGAAAAGGTAAACATAATGGTTTTACCCTTGAAAAGTTCATAGTCAGTGATACTCCTCTAGTCAAATTCTCCTGGTTCTTTACAGGACTATGAGTTCTTTACAGGTTAAAGTTCAAATTTTAACCTGATAGTCCTGAACTCCTAAATTCAGGCCTTTCCAGAGTTATCTTCTCCCAAACTGTCCACACTCAAGCCCAGACCCCTGCCTCTCCACCTCATAGTCTAAAATGCCCCTTCCTTTGCATATCCAAAATTCCCACAGACCCTGATTCACTTAACTTTCAAAAGATCGTGTCTGACCACTCTGCCTTTTCCTGAATTCCAATTACTTAGATTATCTTTATCAATTTCAGCTTGACACTATCCCAAATACTCTGTCCCGACCAAAATCAACTCGAAGTACATAAATGCTTGCATACACATGAACCTATGTGTATACACACCTGGGTCTTAGAGCAAAGGGAGCTGGACTGGGGACAGTCATCCTGTTAACGACAACAGGGACACAGGCTCCATTGGTGTAAGGAGGCTGGGATGATCATTTACAAACACAGGCATGGGGAGTGGGTTGCAAGCCATGTTATTAGGAGGAATATGAATTTCTTGTGTAACTCAGATAGGATGGTCTTTAGAAGAAAAAGTAATTATTACCAGAGGAAGTTTTATTTCAGACTCAATGAGGAAACAGGAGCTCCCTGAAATCAAAGATGGTGCTCTTTCCCCACATCCCTCTACAAAACTTCAAAGTGTCTCCTTCCTGTTCCCTGTTCCTGACCGTCCACCACCCATACCCCCACCTCACCCCAAAGAGACACCAAACATTAGCACCTGCCCTTTCTTAGAGTCAACAAAGATTGAGTGGAAGGAACAGTCTAGCAGGGCTTCCTTTTCTGTAGGGATGTGGGGTATATATCCTAAGGGAAAAAGGATATCACAAGGTGGAAGAATAATAAAGAGGTATTCTTAGAGCAAAGGAAGAAGAAAGCAGGAGCTTGGGGCATGTCCATGTAGAAAACCCTTGGAGCCTAGACAATATGGCCCCATCTGTTCGTGTGGAACGAAGGACTAAGTTGGCTCACCCAGTTCCTAATTCTTCCCTTTCCTCCTCATTATGTATGACTCTGAGGCAATTAGTTACCCAACTTCAGGAGGAAAAAAAAAAAAAAAAGATCAGCAATCACAAATGTAGAATGAACCACCAGGGGTTATCCCAATACTTCACTGCACATTATAGTAAACTGTTGGGAAAGACATCCTTGATGATGACTAGGAATCTAGGAAACTCTAAAGCTGAAGCACCCTGCTCCTCGGCCCCTCTAAAGCACCCTGCTCCCCAGCCCCTATCCCAGCTTCCACCATCTCCAGCAGACATTCCGAGGGCCCAGGTATTGCCAGCACTGAAGGAGAAAATACCACCTTAGACTGAGAGGAAACTAGGACACTAAGAAACCTTCCTTTGACAGCCTTTTCCCCTTGTCTCTCCACTTGACCACTGATGTTTCAATCACAATTGAAGCTCTGTTTTCATGTGATGAGTCATCTTCAGTCTTACAGTTATTGTGTCAAATTAGTTTCTTAAAATACGTCTGAATAAGTGTCACATTGGGAGAAAGTTCTCCTGGGCAGCTTCTCCATCCCAGTGACATTTCTACCTGTAGATCACACAGAAGGCCAGCATGACCTTGCAATAATTTTATTTCTTCTTTCTAGGTTCCCCACAGCTTTGACACCAACTGTCATTTGTCTCGGTTATGCAGACCCCCCAGTATCAAGCATGGCGTGCATCACTACTCACTGTCTTGGTCATATATGTCTGCTACAGTCATTTACGGTATGTACCAGGATTCATTCACTGTGTCCTTAATCACTTTCTTTATCTGTCAAACAAATAGTAATAACACATTCCTTAGACTTGTAAAGATTAAATGAGTTGGTATGACCTTATGTGTTAACACCAGGTGTTGGAAAACTTTTCTGTAAAGGACACAATAGAAATATGTTTAAGTTTTACAAGTCATTCAGTTTCTGTCTCAATACTCACCTCTGTCATTATAGAACAAAATCAGTCCTAAGCAAATGAACATGAGTGCGTTCCAATAAAACTTTATTTATAAAGAGAGGTGGTAAACTGAATCTGGCCTATAGGTGATATTTTGATGGCTGGATGAAAGGACGAGTGTTTGATAAATTTGGAGTGATCACACTTATTAGCTGATCAATGCTGGCAGTTCTTTGCATTCACATTTGTTTCTTTTATTTCTAGTAACATCTGGAATTGAATTCTGGATACCCTAACTTACCTATCAGCACCGTGGCCACTGATGCAGAAAGGAAATGCAGGAGGGTTCCCATCTTCCTTGTACGTGCATATCATCTAGTGGTAGGAAAGTGTAATTGCAATTTTTTTCACGTCCTGGGCCTTGATAAAGCACATCCTTGGTCAGAGGGCCGCTTCCTCAGTCTGCCCACAGTGGGCATCTACAACAGAACTGAAGGACCTGTCCGATCCACTTGGCTTTGAGGAAATTTCTAATAGGCCTTTGATAGGCATTCTTACAACCCAGAGCTCGATGGTGACAATCCAAAAGTGTACACTGAGGGGATGTAAAGATTACTTACTGTGTGAAAAGATCATGAAAATACAATGTCTTTGACTTCAGGAAAATGACTAAAATTAGATTTTTGCTGTTTTTTAATTTTTTCCTAACTTTTCCTCTGAGTATCATAATTTGGATAATATTCAAAGGTGAGAAGGTAAGGAATTGAGTCGTCATTACCGATGCTTCTTTTCATATGATACATATATGATACAGATGCTGGTAGTTTCCTGACCGTATTTAATGTACATGCATGCATGCTCAGTCACTTCAGTCATGTCCAACTCTTTGCAACCTTTTGGACTGTAGCCTGCCAGGCTCGTCTGTCCATGGGATTCTCGCTATGCCCTCCCACAGGGGATCTTCTGGACCCAGGGATCCAACCCGAATCTCTTGTGTCTCCCGCATTGGCAGGCAGGTTCTTTACCACTAGCACCACCTGGAAAGCCCCTTAATGTGAAACAGATCTAAATATTTATGAATTTGTTACTATTCATTAACTGAGTAATTAATATGTTGCTATTATGTTGCCATTTCTATGATCTTTTCCATACACACCCCCCAAAGGCAAAACTTGGGTTTGTCAGATTGAGATATGTATAAATAAAATTATGAAGCTCTTGTTGAAGTCAACAAAAAAAATTAAGAAATAAACTATTATTTATTGCACTGTGTATTTAATAATGCTAACAAATACTCTGGAGAAACAATATAGTATAGGTATGTTTTTACCTTAAATTAGCCTTCTCTAGAGTATTGAATGAACCCTTAGCATAACGTGAAGGCAGCTGCCTGAATCCAGGTCATATTTCTCTTTACATCCTTCATGGACGCCGTCTATTGATCACTGCCTCATTCTAATTATCTTCCACACTGACCCATGCTACGTTACTACTGCCCCAGATCATTGCCAATAACACTAACTGCTGAGAATTCCATCTCTCTCTCTGCAACTGTGCAGAGGTTAGAACTTAAGTTAATAGCATCTTCATAAAAACCACCATTCTAGAACTCAGGCTCTTCGTTATTAATATTTTTGTGGAAAGCCTCTCCACCAGCATATTCTCTGGGAAATTTTTTGATACATGGATCCCTGAGGATGACTTTATTATTATTATCAGTATTACAATTATATATTAAGATTGCTTGTTATTGTGGTGAACCAATGATATTAGCAGACCCTTTTTTTTTTTTTTTTTTTGGAGCAGAGAAAGATTGATTGCAGAGTCATGCAAGGAGACAAGTGGTTCATGACCTAAAAAGTCTTGAGCTCCCTGAAGGGTTTTAGCAAAGGATATTTTTTAACTTTTTGTTTTTCACTGGAGTACAGCCAATTAACAATGTTGTGACAGTTTCAGGTGAACAGTTAAGGGACTTAGCCATACATGTATCCATTATCCATTCAGTATACATGTATCCATTCTCAAACTCTCCTCCTATCCAGGCTGCCACAAAACATTGAGTAGAGTTCACTGTGCTATACAATAGGGCTTTGTTGGTTATCCGTTCTAAATATAGCAGGGTGTACATGTCCATCCAAACTCCCTAACTATCCCTTTCCCCCATCTTTGCCCACTCCCAGCCCCACCCCCCAGCAACCATAAGTTTGTTCTCTAAGTCTCAGCAGATGCATTTTTTACATGCTATGTATTAAGAGTGAGAAAAAAGAAATTCTTCCAGCTTTATATTTTCTCGATGTGTCTCCCTCACTAAATAGAATTCATTTATGGACAGTTGATGAGTTACCTTATTAAAAAAAAACTCTGACTTCTAATACCTTGATTTCCTCCCCCTCCCCCCGAAATTAGTAAGAAATCATTGGACTTGAATCCCACAAGCAAGTTCACATCCCAGTGCATATTGCATCAGCAACATGACTGATGGCTGGAGTTTGGGATGTTTTGTCAGCATCAGAGGACGCCTCCAGCTTTCACAGCCTACCTCACCCCCAGATGCTCCTGTCTGTCCCCCTTCTCAAGATTCATAAATACGCAGTTTCTCAAACGCTCTTTCACCACTACCATCATCATGGCAACCTCCACCTGCCTTCCGGAGCCACTGGCTGGCCTGGGACCTGCTTCCCCATCTTTTTTCCTGGGCTCCCTTCCTAGGTACCTGGGTCTCCTCCTCTTCATTCCTACTGCCTTGACTTAGAAGTATCTCCCTCCACTGCTTTTAAGGAAATTCTCAACTCCATTCTATATTTCCAAATAGCCTTATTATTTCCCCCAAGTCGTAAAGCTGACCAGAAAAACTGGACTGAACTGGCCACAGAGCCATTTGGACTCTCTCTGTGATTTTTGGCCACCTGTCCTTCCCAGCAGTTTACACCAACCTGTCAGATTTTCCACAGTGGTCATGAAATATACCCATTCTTCCTTATTCCTACTGTGGGACTCACCCAGCAAAATTTAGGATGCTCTTGGGATCATGTATAAAGAGATTGCTGGGCATTAAAATAACATGGACAAAGTTCTTACAAGACCATAATTCTACCCCTGGCTATGACAGAAATTAGCTACGTGATCAATGGACATCAATTTCCTCATAAAATTGGAGGCTGGCTTCCATGTGCAATCAAGTCCCTCTCAGCTCAAATAACCTATTGTTCTGGATGTAGCTTTGCTTATTTTTTTAAAGAGGACACCTGAGTTCTAATTACAATCCACTGGTCTTCATTTTAAGTAAAGTTGCCAGAAAAGGACTTCATGATACCTGCTCCTGTCAATCTTCCATCGTTTGTTACCAGTATCTTGAAGCTAAAGTTTTTACTGTCCTTCTTGGGTAAATTCTTCATTTTGGGCCCTGCTTCACATTTCTTCCAGAAATGCCTTTGCTGCTGAAAGATTCCAACATGGATTTGAAATTGCCCAGTTATAAATCCTGGACTTGACTCAAGTCAGAGTCATCTTCCGCCCACCCCCACCCCCCGTATATCACCACCCCAGGGCCTGCTTTAACATGGACTTCACTGCCCTTCATATTAGAAACAATCTCCAGGTCCTTCTGGATACCATGTAGGTTTCCTTCAATTTCCCAATTTCTGTTTCCAAGCTCTACAAGAAAGAGATATTTTTGAATTTTTATTTATGGCCTATATCCTGCTTATGCCAGCAGATGCGTCAAAGATACCACAACTAAAATAGGATTTTTATAGGAAAAAAAGAATTGAGGGCCTGAATTAATTGCTGACATCACATGCACTCCCCCAGAAAACCAGCTATTTAGAAATGACTCTGCTCTCTCCAAGTAGAATTTACCCCCTACCTCTTCATTATTATTAAGGACATATGTACAGAAACAGGATCTGCGCCTTGCTGGACTTCTTCCATGCCAGCCGTTCATACCCCAATTGATGTTATAATCCTTCCTTTTTCACATTACAATTGGTTATTGTGCAAATGAATATGTTCTCCCAGGAACAGATTGTGACTTTACGTGGAGCAAGAACAGGCATCAGAAGCAGATGAGCACACAGCAAGCCAGGACTGGGACCTTACCACAAATGCCTTCAGTAAGACACAAGGGAAGAAATAAATAAAAACAAAGAAAGATAGAGAACAGGATAAAAGGGGAGGTAAATTATTCTAAAAGAAATTTGGAGTCAAGTTCTTGAAGAGATGTCAGCTATTTTATGCTGTTATTATACAATACATAAATGTTCTGAATTTTCATTCTCAAAGCAGACTCTCTAAGGAGGATCCTTGTAGCCTCAGCCTCAATTTTATCCCTCTACTTTTCCTGTACACAGAACTTATATTCCAACAAAACAACTGTTATACTACTTTCTGTCCCTACCTATATTTCTATACCATTACTTATATTAATAATCTGACCACCTGAAATGTCTATGCTCAGCCACAAGACATTCCATGCATTCTTCAAGGTTTTTCTCAAATATCATTCTCCTCAACATATCTTAAAATATAAGACTGGGACTTCCTTGGTGGTCCAGCTGCTAAGACTCATCGTTCCCAATGCAGGGAGCCAGGGCCTAATTGCGGGTCAGGGAACTAGATCCCACATATAGCAACTAAAGATCCCATGTGCCGCAACTAAGACCTAGTACAGCCAAATAAATGAATAAATAAATCTTTTCAGAAAATATAAGGAAGAATGGTGACCAGCCATGGAGACATCAGATCTGATGCCGCAGACGGACTGAGCCTGGTCATTTTTGCGGTGGTTTTAGCTTTGGAAGCAGAGACACAACGGACTGCAGAGTGGACCTATCAGACCCTAAACAAGTCTATGAGAGAACTTTCTGGAACTGTTTGTTCCTTGCTGGTGATTAAGCAGCCACTCCCTAAAACACATTTTATATTGTTTGTCCAAAGTCAGGCCCTTCTCATCGTCGGCCGGGTGATGGTCTCCCTGAGTATGTACCTGGGAAGAAGGTGTGATGGGAAGTATGAATATACACCAAGAAAAATTAAAGGGAATTTATAAATTCAAAGGGAATTACATTTCCTAAGTTCAGGCAGTTTGTTAGGCACTTTCCACAATACCTAATACACTAAGTTTGCATTAAAAACAAAAGTACAAACGAAAAACCCTACGAGGTGGGCAGGAGAACCTTCATTTTATAGGGGTTTCAGGAATTTGCCCAAGGTTCCACAGTTAATATACAGAGCCTCAGTTCTCAGCTCTTCCTCAAAGTCTTGTCCATCACTTCCCAGCAACAGACCAGCATGGTCTCATCCATCTAGCGTGTTCCATCTACCACTGCACACCCAAGTAGAGCTGCAAACATACTGATTTAAAAGTCAGCCATGAGAGAAGACTGGTTTAGAAAAGTTAAACTCCAACAGATCAAGCTCCACAGAGCTGGGAGTCCTTGGTTTCCTTCTCTGTCTCCTCCTATGTTTCCTGTGGAGCCAAACATTTAATTCTTACCTTCAAAAAGTGTCTGTGCTTCTCCTGTTGCCTGAATCCTTTGTGGAGAATGGCTGCTCCCTTTTGCTTCCTGTGTGAGCCTTTCTGCCTTGTCAGGCACAATTCCTTCTTCTGAATTCACCTGAACCATCCTTTGATACATTCCTCTTTTAGCTGCAGCAGCTCACAGTCCTTTTATTTCTTGTTCACTTCTCTTGTCTCCCACTAGCTGGGAGCTCTTCGAAAGCTAAGTACTCTGTCTTATTTATCTCAGCACCTTGGTGCTTTAGAACATGCACTGAATACGGAAACACATTAGAAGATGGAGGGACTTCCCTAGTGGTCCAGCAGTTAAAACTTTACACTCCCAGGGAAGGAGACACAGGTTCAATCCCTGGTCAGAGACTAAGATCCTGCATGCCATGAGGCATGACCAAATAAAATAAATGTTTAAAAAGATGGATGTTTTACATACATGGAAACAGAAACTGTTCAGACCACCGAGTCTCAGGAAAAAATCCAAATCCAAGGCATAATTTTTAAAAATGTGTAATCTGTGTTTAACAGTTTAAAAAAAAAAAATGGCTTTAAAAATGAGATGAAGTGAAGTATCTCCATGTTATCTGAGAAACATGGTTCTCACCACTCTCCTGGGAGACACAATCAGAAATGAAGGGTAAGAAGGCCGATGAATAAGTATTTATTAGATTGAATCGTTTGTAATTGAACCAAATTGAACTGAAAGAGTCTCAGCTTGCACAGATGGAGATCACAGAGCTCTTTGGATGGAGAGTGGACTCAGAGGACAGAAAAGGGCTGTCAGTGGGATCAAGAGCTCTGGGTCATGACTTCTCAAACTTGGCTGCACATTACAATCACCTGGGGGGCTCTAAAAAAATTTGGATGCCTGATTACCACCCTGAGGGCATCTAATTTAACAAGTTTGAAGTGGGGCCTTGGCATCAGTATTTTTAAAGCTCCCTAGATGATTTTAACTGTGCAACCAACCATGAGATGATTCCTCCACAGAAAAGGTTACCCTGGCATCTCCGTGCATTTCTGTGGCCTGGGGGCTAAAAATAGAAAATTCGATCTCTGGTACAGGGGTCCACTTGCACCTCATTGTAGACTCAGCAAGCCCAGCTTCTACACCTTCCCACCATCAGTGCAGCAAGAAAGCATGCCTACAGCCTGTACCACCAGAGCTGGAAGATGGGAGGTAGACAGGGACGGTGTCTGACATCTCTAAGTGAATCGGACCCACCCTTTGCTCCAAAAGGAGCCAGAGAAAACTCAGCGTTCTGACTGGGGATTCAGATGCCACCAAGCACTCTCTTCTACTTCCGTGGTAGAGCGTTGGCACCAGGTAAAGATGCAAAGGAAACACTTGGAAATATTGTGCTACAGCGGCAGCTGTGCCGCCGCCATGGCTGGGCGGGGGGGGGGGGGGGGGGCGGGGAGCTGCCCGAGGCTTTCCCTTCTCTTTAAGGCTTCTTCTGCACTTTGTTTTCCCGATCGGAAACAAATGAAACTGTAAAGTTTCAAGATGCTTTGCCACAGTTGCACAATCCCACTCCCCACCCCCCACCACACACACCCCATTCACAATCTGCAAAAATACAGCAGCCCCTAAGCTTCCAGCCAGGGCCACTGTGTTCCTCCAGGTCACTCTTGCCCTAAAGCTGCTGCTTTGCAGGAAACTCAAAAACCACTCGGCTTCTCTGCTAAAGCAATGTGTTTTTCTGCTGTGTTTCCAAAAGGCTCTTGGAGATTCCATGTTTGTATTTTCCCTTCTGGCTCCAGGTTCTCCTATGTAAATGAAGAAAGCTCTTCCAGTAGGGAAGAAGGCTCAGTTGGAGCTCTGGCTGATTTCAACCACATTTGCTCTCCCTTAAAGTAACTCTGCATGTACTGCTTAATGGGAATTCAGAGGAATTTAAGAAAAAGCCCTTTAAAAAATCAATTCCAAATAAAAGTGGAACTATACAAATTCATCTGAGAAATAAATACAGCAGCCATATTGTTCAATGCAGTTAAATGTTTTTTATTTCAGCCTTTTGTTATTCCATTATTAACTATGCAACATTTTCCCTGCTAAATCTTTTCTCCCACACACACTTCATATTTGACAACATCTTATTTTTTAAGACTTTGTTTATGCACTTAGGTACTTACCTGAAACCCGTACCATCTCCCCCCATCCCATATAGTTTTAAAAAAAAATCAAGGGGTGAAAAATCAGAAAAGTCACATCCAAGGAGGTTTCCCTTTGGTTTTCTCAGCTCCATGGCAAGAGGCAATGAGGAATGAGGCAACAAATTAATGCCTTTCAGAGGCAAAAGGAAAACCAAGAATACTGAAACGGTCCTGATTTAGAATTTTGATATTTTGTTTATTATGAAATGTCTGTGTTGATTTTGATTTTTCAAATTATTGCATTAAGATATTATTTATCTTGATGACTGAGTTTGTCGGGTGCCTCTTACTCATGTCTGAGTCTCAATTTTATTCCCCTTGAAGGATTGGGAACCAGTCACATAGGTTGACCATAATGGAGACGTCAAGGAGTGATGCAATGAGTCTCTTTTCATTGAAGTATTGAGAGCCTCAAGTCTAGGTTGCTCTTGTGTATTGGCAGTGAAATTATTCCAAATAAGGTTAGTGTGATTAAGTCCTCAGGGATCATAGGAGCCATGGAAAGCCATATTTGAGACTGCAGATTATGGCTGGATGTAAAGCTTCAAACCAAAGTACCTGCACTCCTCTGTCTTGGGAAGCAAACTCATTCACTTCAATTCAAGGAAATATCTGCTGAGCCCTCCATGGGCCAAACACTGTGCTAGATGCTGGCTACAACTATGAATGAGATAATCTTAGTCCTGATCCTGCAGGTTTCAGAGCCTAGTTGCAACATTCGATGCAGAGTTTTAAAAATTAAAAAGTAACAACACAGCGCTCCAATAAAGTAATAGGAGAAGAGTCAGCACAGATGTAAGGACCTTGGATCTTGAGATCCTCCAAGTGAAAACATAGGAAGGAAGAGATTCAGTTCAGTTCAGTTCAGTCGCTCAGTCGTGTCTGACTCTTTGCAACCCCATGAACTGCAGCACGCCAGGCCTCCCTGTCCATCACCAGCTCCCAGAGTTCACTCAAACTCACGTCCATCGAGTCAGTGATGCCATCCAGGCATCTCATCCTCTGTTGTCCCCTTCTCCCTCTGCCCCCAATCCCTTCCAGTATCAGAGTCTTTTCCAATGAGTCAACTCTTCGCATGAGGTAGCCAAAGTACTGGAGTTGCAGCTTTAGCATCATTCCTTCCAAAGAACACCCAGGGCTGATCTCCTTTAGAATGGACTGGTTGGATCTCCTTGCAGTCAAGGGACTCTCAAGAGTCTTTTCCAACACCACAGTTCAAAAGCATCAATTCTTTGGCACTCAGCTTTCTTCACAGTCCAACTCTCACACCCATACATGACCACTGGAAAAAACATAGCCTTGACTAGACAGAAGGGATTAGTACATGAGAAATTCTAAGGCTCTGAAAGTGTGTGTGTGTGTGAGTGTGTGTGTCTGCAGCTCAGACCTCCTGCAAAGCACAACTGGAAAATACACGTCAGAATGTCTACATCCTGATTGTACTGCCTGCCTCCACACCTGATCAACTGAACGCCTGCTTTAGGCTGTCTGAATAGTAGTCACTGAGGCTCACACTTGGCTATCTACACTCCCTAGTTGGGTTCCATTGGTGAAAAGGACACACATTTGTTAAATAACTGGACAAGGACTTGCAAAGTCTCATAATAAAACAACCTATCTCTATTTAAAGATAAGGCATGCAAAAATTAGGGCTTCCCTTATGGTTCAGACGGTAAAGAATCCACCTGCAATGTGGGAGACCTGGGTTCGATCCCTGGGTTGGGAAGATCCCCTGGAGGAGGGGATGGCAGCCAACTCCGGGATTCTTGCCTGGAGAATCTCCGTGGATGGAGAAGCCTGATGGGCTCCAGTCCATGGGGTCGCAAAGAGTCAGACATGACTGAGTGACTAAGCACAAGCCAAAATTGAACCCTCATTGTTCGGCATGATTGCCAAGATCATTCCATCAGTTCTTTTAGGTGGAAGACTTTGAAGCAGTTTAAAATTCATTGTTGGGGTCATAAATTGAAAGCACTTTGGGAAAGATAGAAAAGAGAATGGTTGGAGGAAGCTTCTTTACTTAAGACCACCTTTGTACATAAGACTTGATGCTAAAAGGGCTCTCTGTACTAAGAAGAAAAGAATGAGTTCATTGATGAAAACCAGTTTAACCTACAAGTAAAGTAAAATTTCTCTGGCTGACTCTATCACCACAAACTGTGTCTTCACAAAATAAAACCTGGGTCACTTATTTCTTGAACTCAGTAAATTTTGAGGTGGTCAGTTCTGTCAGAAGAACATCCATTCCTGATGTTTCATTCCAGGTGGAGGGCAGTCATTGGCATGATGCTGCCGGCTCCTCTCCACCTCCTTCACCTTGACTGGTGAGTCTGGAATGAACACGAAGACTCCAGTTATCTCCTCTTGGGGGCAGGTTGTCAGGTTCCTTTGTTCCTCTAGAGTGAGGTCAGTGCCCTAAGCCAGCTGAAAAGATAAACCTAGTTCCTTCTGGGGTTCCCATGAGGAAGTCATAGACAAATCCCATGGTCTTCATTCTCAGTTTCTTCAGTCGTGAAAGTGCTATTTTGGCCTTCATCGCCCTTCCTCCTTAGTACTCTCTCTCCATTGGTTCAGATCTTGAGCAGAGGAAAAAGGTACTACTTATTGCTCTTATGTCCCTGTGCCCCATCAAGTCTCCCTTTGGGTCTAATTGTTTAGCTTGAATCAACCTGATAACCAAGTTTAGCAAGGTCACAATGAAATGCTAGAACTGAAAACGAATCTCCAAAAGTCTTTGGAATCAGCTCTTGCCTTTCCAAGGCTGGACATCTGAGATGACTCACCCACATGGCTGGTCTGACAATCAGGAGTTCAGCTGAAGCTGTCAACCTGGGCTCCTATCACTGGCCTTTCTATGTGGTTTGAGCTTCTCATAGCATAGAGCTGATTTCCTCAGAGCAAGCAAGCATTCCAAGACACCCAGACAAAAGCCGCAAGGCTTCTTGTAACTCATCCTTGGAAGTCACAGAATGTCCCTTCGGTCACATTCTGTTGGCTAATCAAGTCACTGAGGCCAACCCAGATATGATGAGGATTGAGACTCCACCTCCTCCTGGGTAATATACTCTACAGGAGGGTGGGAAACCCAGGTTTGATCCCTGGGTCGGGAAGATCCCCTGGAGAAGGGAATGTCAACCCACTCCAGTATTCTTGCCCGGAGAATTCCATGGATAGAGGAGCCTGATGGGCTACAGTCCATGGGGTCGCAAAGAGTCGAACATGACTGAGCGACAAACAAGACAAGAGGGTAACGTAAAAATACAACTAACTGGCACTTAATATGTGCTCCTTGGCTCAGCAATGTTTCTGCATTCTCTCTTGTATGCCACTCTACAGCCAATAAATAGGTATTTCATTGGCTCCATTTTACAGATGAGGCAAGTTTTTTAATTGAGCTGGCTATATAGCTAATGGTGGAATCTGAATTTAAAGTCAGGTCTGTTTAAATCCTGAGGCCCCTGGATTAACATAGATGCTAGTTCTTACTGTGGGGAAGATCCCCCGGAGGAAGGCATGGCAACCCACTCCAGTGTTCTTCCCTGGAGAATCCCATGGACAGAGGAGCCTGATGGGCTACAGTCCATAGGGTCACAAAGAGTCGGACACGACTGAAGCGACTGAGCATGCAGCATTTAGTCCTTACCATTCCATCAAATGGACAGCCACATTCTGCTTAAGGATCAAAGACAATAGTTGACTCAAGAAACATTAGAAAGCAAAGTTCACATCAACGTATTTGAAAATATAAGAGTAACTAGGTTCACTAAGTCTTGCTTCGGTTGTGCATGTCACCAGAACCCCGAAATTCGTCAGCACACACACTGTTCCAGCAGTAAATGCAGAAACAAACAAGCTCTGCTGGGCAGATTGACTAGGAAAATGTGGTGCTTCTATCAGAAGTTTGTAGTTTTAAGATTCCCTTGTGTTTTAGTGGCACCAACACACAAAGGGAATTAAGCCATTTTGATCTCCAATAATGAGAAACATGGCTGACGTTCAGACCTGAAACCATTTAACGCAAGTTAATCCTTGAAACAAATCTGGAATGAAATGAGGGAGAAAAAAAATCTTATTATGGTAGACATCAACTAATGGGATACATTTCTTTCTTCTCAATTAGAAATGGCAGAGGGGTTTTAATTATTTTTCCTTAGCAAGCACATCAAAACATATCTACACAAAAACACAGCAAATATGTTATAAACTGATTTAAGCCAAAGAGCTCGTCAACACTGTTTGCAATTATGAAATCATTTGGGGATATGGTATTTTGGGGGAAGGAATTGTTTTTCTCATAGATGCAAACCACATCATAGTCCATCAGGCATAAATCTTTTATTGTATCTTCAAGAGCAAAAGTGGAAATTGTGCAACAAAGGCGCCACTGATAAAATGCAATGAAGCCCCACCCCCACTCCCAGAATCATTGGGATGAGATAACAGGGAATGTCATGACTTTAGAAATGCTATTTGTGGGAAAAAAAATTGTTGAAAGTTGATGCTGCTCAAGGAGTTCCAAAAAAGAATATTGGGAACTTTCATCCCATCTCCATACTTTATCTTATACATCAAAGAAAATGGAAGCATTTTTGGAGACTTCCCTGTCACTTGGTGACACTTGCTTAAGCAGTGGTGGGTGCAGTAGAGACGGGAAAAAACAATGTAATGTCTTGATGAGAGCACAGCTCCAGGAACGAGACTGCCTATATCTCTGTTCTGGCTCAGTCACTTAACAGCTGTATAACTCTAACCTCGGTTTCTTTATTTAAAGCTTGGAGGGACTTCCCTTGGTCTAGTGTCTAAGATTCCACACTCCCAATGCAGGGGGCCGAGGTTCAATCCCCGGTCAAGGAACTAGTGGATCCCACACACCACAATTAAGGATTCATTTGCCACAACATGGTGAATGCAGCCAGAAAATTAAAAGATGCTTGCTCTTTGGAAGAAAAGCTATGACAAATATAGCTTTTGAAAAGCAAAGACATTACTTTGCCCACAAAGGTCCGTATAGTCAAAGTCATGTATGGATGTGAGAGTTAGGCCATAATGAAGGCTGAGCACCAAAGAATTGATGCTTTTGAACTGTGGTGTTGGAGAAGACTCTTGAGAGTTCCTTGGACAGCAAGGATATCAAACCAGTCAATCCTAAAGGAAATCAATCCTGAATATTTATTGGAAGAACTAATGCTGAAGCTGAAGCTCCAATACTTTGGCCACCTGATGTGAAGAGCTGACTCACTGGAAAAAGACCCTGATGCTGGAAAAGACTGAAGGCAGGAGGAGATGGGGACAAAAGAGGATGAGATGGTTGGATGGCATCACTGACTCAAAGGACGTGAGTTTAAGCAAGCTCTGGGCGATGTTGAAAGACAAGGAAGCCTGGTGTGCTGCTGTCCATGGGTCGCAAGGAGTCAGACATGACTGAGCGACTAAACAACAACAACAATGCCACAACTAAAAAGATCCACATACGACAATGAAGACGGAAGATCCTGTGCGCCGCAACTAAGACCTGGTGCAGCCAAATAAACACATACATAAATATTTTTTTAAGAAATAAAATAAAGCTTGGCATAAAAATAAGACCCACTTTATACATTTGCTGTGAATGTGAAGCATATAATACAGCCGGGCTACCATATTATAATCATTATATCAGTCTTCAATAGGAATACATGATAGAATATCAGACTAGGACATAGTCTAGAAGTGGTGCAGGGTCAGGCCAGAGAGGCAGAAACAGAAGTTTACACAGTCAATAACCAGAGCCAGAAAACCAAGAATAAGGACCAAATGAGTTAGGAACCCAAAGAGCAATTTGAGTAGTGAAGAAAAATTCAAGGAAAACAACTTGTAGGGATGGGGCCAGTGGTTCAATTACTTTGTTTCTGATTCAGTTTTATCACACAGAAGATACCGCACCAAATCACACATTCTGCCTCTGCATCCTCATTTCACCTGTTACCTGCTCCTTATTTTAAAAACCTATATCTAAAGTGAATACAGAGAACATGAACCCAGCCATAATAAACTGGGATTCAGCACCAGGTTCGTAGTTTCAGAGAGAGGTGGAAGGAAGCGGTTATAAGGTAAGGGTCAACACTGGGGTGAAAGGCAAATATTTTCTTACAAGGAAAAAAATAAAAGCCCCAAATTTGAATCCAGGAAGATGGTCACTGCCGAACCCACAGCAAGGTTACACTCATGGAAAATCATTGCACTGATAATCTAAGGCCTTTTATATTTACCTTAGCTCCATGCTTCTCAAAATGATGATATTACTTGGAGAATATTGTTATTTTTAAAAGTCAACTCTGAGGCTCCATATAAATCAGAATACTTGGGGAACGAAGTCTAGTAATCTACAAAATGTCTCCAGGAGATTCTTATGCACACTAAACTTTGAGGACAATTAGACTGGAAGCTGAGCTAACTTAAGACACAGGTCTCAACTATGCACAAAATGTAGAAAGGTCGAAAGCCAGTCAAAAGCTTCCAAAGTACCCCCAGGGCAACCTCTATTAGATTTAAAAGTTTCAGCCCTTCACCATCCAACGAAGGCTGTTAGAAATGGAGAGGGGGCCCAAAAATAACTTGGTGACATCATTCTGCTTCCCTCATTGAAGAGTGAAAATGTCAGTGTGGTGGTATTTTGGAATCAGATTGTCAGACTTTGAAGGCTTCTCCTCCTCAGAATCTATCATTTACCTAAGGTCTCCAGAATAAGACTAAATAATTGGAAGGTGTGAACCATGCATTGAGGGAGTCGCAGCAGAGTCAGCAACATACAGTCACAGTATCCTTGGCGATATTTGAATTGAGCTGAATGAGCATTGTCTCTAAGAACTTGAAAGGTTGGCATGTGGAATAAGAAAGAGTCAAGTGAACTAAACATTTACTGAGCACTTATATACCAAACTAGGAGTGGGTCACAGACAGGACTCTACTCTTTGTCCGCCATGTCTGCAGCCCTCTGCTGGAGGTAACCTGACAGACATGGTACACTCAGGGCGTACTCTCAAAATAGGACAGTCTGTCATGTCACACTTGGCCCTTGAGCACAACAGGCCAGCTAACACAAAAACAGGCCAACCTACCTCCTGCCCAGTGGCCTATGAAGCCACCTGTTTCAAAACTTTGCCCCTAAAGTAGCACTGAACCAAACCACTCAGATTCCCTTGGGAATGTGTACCCTAGAGACATGAGCTTTTCCTTTAATCCCCACTTTGACCCTAGACTGTTATGGATAAGAGACATACTAACAAGCAAATGAACTGAGCAAGGATAAACAATAGTCCATGTCAGGAGGAGAGCAACCCAGATCTCTGTGATGCCAAAGCCAGTAGAGAAGACAGACCTAGAGTTTCTAAAATGGTGCTACCAGAAAAAGAAAATCAATTAAAAGAAAGAATTCTCTAGCAACTGGAGTGATGCCAAAGTGAGCCATTACAAGATCAGTAGAAGTTTCTCCACAAAGGTTGAATAACTTCTGCTTGGGAAGATACAATCTGGGAAGGAAAAACTGGACAAGATGGCTTTTACCATCTCTTCCAACCTTAAGATACTATACTTTATTGGCAGACAGCTGGGCACCATATTAAGTCAATTCTTTTTTTTTGTCTTGGCAAAAGTAA
The DNA here is from genome assembly GCF_023091745.1 of Budorcas taxicolor. Classification (NCBI taxonomy): domain Eukaryota; kingdom Metazoa; phylum Chordata; class Mammalia; order Artiodactyla; family Bovidae; genus Budorcas; species Budorcas taxicolor. The sequence continues at coordinate 61,178,636 of NC_068923.1, read as the reverse complement.
AATGTATTCTTGCAGAAACATCTATTGGCAGTGTGGCTGCCTTGTAAAAGCAGAAAAAGAAGCTTGGAGAACTGTTTCTTTTCTTCTCAGGATTTTCAGATGGCTTATGTTGAGCAGAATTATAGGCATATGCAAAGTACAGCATGCTGGTTAAACACACTGGTAAAAGTGGATTCATATCCTGACTCTGCTACTATGAGCTGTATGATTTGGAGCCTGTAGTTTAACTGTTCAGAAATGTATTTTCCTCATCTAAAACAATCTGCCTCGCAAGGTTGTTGCAAGAATAAAATGATGTATGGAAAGCATGTAGCACAAAGCATAAATCAAACTGTCAATTAATTGTCATTATTGGCTATTAGAAAGTTGGTTAATGGAACATCCATGTGTTTTTGAACGGCTTGATTACCCTACTGCTTGACCAGAGGCAGGAATTCTGAAAATTCCTGAGGGGAGAACATGGAATGAAGTAGAATTCGAGAATGTGAGGAAAAGAAAGACATTTTTTAAAACTCAAGTTCTGGTTTTTTGTAAGACACAGAGATTGGACTTTGAATTTCAACAGTCCCGTTTTTTCTTCCCTGCTTGATATCAGTAAGATCTTGAGTAAATGATTTGGCCTCCTACTCCTCAGTGACCTAACCTGTAAAATAAGAAGATATAATTTGTCATGATAATTTGGGATGCAAGTAACTAAATACAACTGGCTCAAAAAATTGAAGCTTATTTTTCTATTATGTCATACAGTCCAGATATAGTAAGCTCCAGGGCTGATTCTGCATCTCAACTATTCAGAAATTGAGTTGGTCTCTGCAATTGTCTTGGTTCCCCTCTCATGATCTCAAGATGGCTAAAGTGTTTCCAAAAACTATATTCTCACATGAAAATATCCAAAGTGAGAACAGGGTGGGAAGTACTTCCCTTATGCAGTTTTGCCTTTTCACTACGAGGAAAATATTACCCAAAAGCCCCCAACAGATGTCAATTCAGGTCCCAGTGACCAGAACTGGGTCATATGTCCACTTCTAAGTGGACCTTTTACCAATCAGTGGTAAAAGGACATGATGCTATGATTGAATTTTGCTGTCCATTGGGGATGACTGAATTCATCCCCAATGTCTAGGAACGGGATCTATACCACCACACATGTGAACAGGTCAGAGTATTATTAATAATGAGGCGTGTAGAAGTCAGTAGGCAAACAGTAATGACTGCTCCTTATATCTGTCAAGAGTGTAGAAAAGCTTGAAGGATACCATGATGCATCTAACAAATGTTAAGTGCTTGATACATATTTGTTCCTCCTTTGCGATTGAAAGATCTTAAAGCCATAATCTTCTCAGGTTAAACTATCCCAAAACAGGAAGTATTGATTTACATTAATATATTAGGAAGTGCTATTTAATATACAAAAAGAAGCCTTTTCTTAAATGTTCCAACATCACATTTATGTAAACATGGGGTCTCGAATTCATTTAAGCTGCATTACAATGAATGCAAATTAAATAAAGTATGCATACAAATTTTTCATTGAATCTTTGCTATATCCAGTACACCCATATTAAATTAAATACGTCTTTATAATTTTTATCATCATTCATTAAGAGTTCCTTGATGCCTACAGAAATCATGTTTGGGGATGGAAATAAAATGTCATACATAATCATTCAGTTCAAAAGTTTAAGTTTTGGGGAAAATAGTAGCACAGACACATACATATTTATAACTGAGTCCCTTTGCTGTCCACCTGAAACTATCACAACACTGTTATTCAGCTATACTCCAGTATAAAATTAAAAATTTTTTTAAAGTTTATAAAACCAAAATGGGGTATAGATATTGGTCTATAAAGAGGCATGAGTATTAGGTTGGCCTAAACAGAGTTTTGAGAAACTCATTTTATATTTTTTGTTGGTGACCCTTTACATAGTATTTAAATACCCCATACCATTCCAATGGTATGGAATTCCAATATTCCATACCATTTCATTCTACAATGTCTTCTACCCTAGAGCAAGCTAGTTCCCATCTTGTGAAATCCAACTCAAGTTTTTTTCTTCCCTGCAAAGACTTTCTGGGCTTCCCTCAGGCAATTATTTCCTCATCTGGTCTCCCCAAGCTACACTTTTTTGGTCCCACTTAACACTGTAAGTGGGAGAAGGCAATGGCACCCCACTCCAGTACTCTTGCCTGGAGAATCCCAGGGGCGGGGAGCCTGGTGGGCTGCTGTCTATGGGGTCGCGCAGAGTCGGACACGACTGAAGTGACTTAGCAGTACCAGCAACGCTGTAATTATTTGTTCATGTGTCTCTTTCCTTCACTAGTATTGGAGGCGAAGGATTGTGTTGTATTCATGCTGTTAGCCCCAGTGCCTAGTGCATGGTTCAGCATATACTGTCATAGTACAGGCAATGAATGAGTGTACTGAATGAGTACACTTTTATGTTTTACGCACCTACTACAGTACCAGAGACTGTAGGAGAAGATTCAGATACAACATCTTCATGCATCTCGCAACAATCTTATGAATGAACAGAATGAGCGATTAAGTAGTTTTCCTAAGTGGAAGCAGTTTATTGAGGGCAGAATCTTCATTTGAATCTATCTCTGTCTTCCTCCAAAGCCTGGATAGTTTCCAGTATGTTACAAAGTCTCCCTAGAGTCTTCAAGGCTGGAGCAATCCCCACAACAGTAGCCAAAAATACCATTTGTATATTGACTTTGACTTCCCTTGTTCTCTTTTTTATGATACGCAACTAGGAGTCATACACTTCATTTACGAGAAAAAAAATAATCAAAGCAAACAAATAATTATTTTCATTTCCTTCTTCTAGATGAACTCAATCCTACAGTGCTATAGTGAAAAGCTTTAGTTGATGTGTGATTAGTCTATAAATAAGCCACCTCAAGCTGGTGTCAATGCATAGAAGAGCTTGGTGGTCTACTGCTGGGGTTTTAGAGTTACAATCACATCTCTTTTCCTCCCGTTTCTGAAGAGTAGGTCTATGCATCAAACATAAGAAGATACAGGTACTCATTCCTATCAAAGCTAAATCTACAAACAGAACTTGATACCACACCAGATGAAGCAAAAGCAAGACAAATTAAAAGCAGAACCATAGTGTAGACCATGGGTATTCCTGTACTCCTATTCTGTGCTCAGAAGTAACCTCAGGATTACTGATTTGATTTGACAAGTGCTATGATCCTGGAATGGAGAGCCATGGCTAACATTCAAGAGAAATCTGCTTATTAGAAAACTATATCTCACTCCTTAAATAACTGGCATTCTGGCACACCATGATTTCTTGGAATCTTCATTATTGTGGCTAGACAACTTTGGTGAAACAGCACCAAGCTTCTGATAACCCTAAATGTACTGACAAGCTTCCTCCTCAGCCTACTAAACCACTTGCTGGCACCTCTCTTGGCTCAGCCTGTTAGCCATAACATCTTCTCTGTAGAAATGCAAACAAAGAAAAAAATCAACCAAGGAAGAAGACATAAAAAGACTAAAAGATCTGTATCTCACCACCCACACACACCATTCCCCGCCAGAGGAAAACTTTTAAGACTTTGACCAAGAAGAACCAAAACCAACTGCATCCCCTACATCTGTTTCCAAACTCACAGCGCACAATAAACTCAGTGGGAAAGGATTCAGCTTGGCTGGGAAAGCACCTGTGATCCAACACAGTTGTAAATGACTCTTCCCTAAGTTGAAGGATGAGATCTGTACTTTGCTTCTCTTCTAAGTGAAAGTCTGAAAGATACATGAATGTGTGCACAGGAATGTGTTTGACAAGATACCTTTAATGGGAAGCAATATTCCTTCCTAATAACAAGGACACTGTTTCAGGGTCATAACGATAATAAATAAATAATTATCAACTTCTTCATATAGGATTCCTAAGTGGCTCAGTAGTAAAGAATCCACCTGCCAATGCAGGAGACACGGGTTCAATCCCTGTGTCAGGAAGGTCCCCTGGAGGACAAAATGGCAACCCACTCCAGTATTCTTGCCTGGAAAATCCCATGGATAGAGGAGCCTGGTGGGCCACAGTCCATAGGGTTGTACAGAGTTGGACATGACTGAGCAACTGAGCATGTCCACAATGTCTTTCTATTCCATTTTCCACTGATGAGAAGGAAATGGAAAGGGATGGTGGAAGATGTTGAAAAGGCAGTATTTTAACTAAATCTGTTACATCACGGGGGTTTACTTCACTTTGAACTGTGTTTTAATCAAAGCAGGTTGATTTCCACTCCATGAAAATGTTTCATTTCAAGCCACTGGAGTTTTATGAGTTTTTCTACCACATTTTACTGGAGCCTTGTAAATCTTATGAAATTCTGGAATGTCTAGACCATAAAAATCTGTCATTTGAACATGTTTTCTATGGAGATATTTCTCTCCCCCATACAGACTCATAAGCTTTGCAAAGATTTGTGGAGGGAAAAAAAAAAAACCTTTAAGATATATCCCACAGTACCTGAGTTAAAAAATCACCTTTTTCAGTTGACTGGAATTTCACCTGTCACAGACAAACTTTTTACAGAACTGTCTAAAAGACTGAAGCCATTCATAGTGATCACCATTTTAAAAGTTTATCACTCTTATTTTGTATGCCTCTTACATTTAATCCTGACACATATTCAAGACACATGTAATACCAAACATACCTGTTATGAAAATTTTAAAGCCAGTGATGGATGTCATGAATAAACATTCATCACCATCATTAAGGGAGATCACTGTGGTGGTAACAGAATCAGTTTCCAAGAATGCTGAAAAGAGGACTCCCAAGATACAAACAAATCTTACAAGTAAGAAGTGCTAAACAACTGTGGTGAAACAGCACCATGCTCCTGAATGTTATTAAATAAATCCCTTCTTTCTTATCAGGTTTATTAATCTGGCCTCAACACAAACAGAATCAAATGGGCATTACTTTCTATTTATTTGTCGAAAACACAGAGAAAACGAATCATGCATGAGAGTTTCTGCATTGAGATTCCTAAAGCTATTTGTGTCAAATCCTTGGGTCACCTGCATAAACAGTTTCCATACATAGTTGAATTTTGATGGATGAATCCAAAAATTTATTTCAGGCTAGTTGTATGAATTCTATGTGAAACCACTTCTCTATTCTAAATATGAAAAGAAAGGTGCTAACACCGCTTACACCGTCTTCAGATAATTGGTGTCAGGTTTAGGAAACCCTTTGATATTGGGAATTGATTCTCAGGAAGTAATTACAGTGGCCAAGAGTGGACCAGAGTGTCTAGGTTAATGTATCTGGGAAATGGTTTGGTCTCTAAAATAGCAACCTTCTATGTGGGACACCTATGAGACCCACCACCCTGGGAATAGGTGTAAAATGCCTGAATATGAACATATTAACTGAGTTACCTCTGAACCAGCTTATGTAGTGAGTACCACATGCTTTCCAAATCCACGCTTATTTCAAAAGGATGTTGCCCACTAATCTGGAATCAGGAGACCTACATTTGTTTTCTCTCACTTTCTTGCTCTGTGACTTCAAATCATTCACTTCTCTGAGCTCAGTTTCTTCATTTAAACTAAAATACAGATGATAGTTTTTAAGGGATTAGTCAACTAATTAAATAGCTCACTGGAAGGCCTCTCTGATTCCTTTAAGCCAAAAGCTCTAGGATGATATTCAAACTTGAAATAATGCAATGAATTATTCTGTGATTGGGCTTCTCTGATAGCTCAGTTGGTAAAGAATCCACCTGCAATGCAGGAGACCCCAGTTCAATTCCTGGGTCAGGAAGATCCGCTAGAGAAGGGATAGGCTACCCACTCCAGTATTCTTGGGCTTCCCTTGTGGTTCAACTGGTAAAGAATAATGAATTCTTCTATGATTAACATTAAAATTATCAATTCCATAGCATGTGCATGCTCAGTCGTGTCTGACTCTTTGTGACCCCATGGACTGGGGCCCAACAGACTCCTCTGTCCATGAAATTTCCCAGGCAAGAATACTGGAGTAGGTTGCCATTTTTTTATCCAGGTGATCTTCCTGACTGAGGGATTAAACCTATGTCTCCTATGTCTCTTGCATTGGCAGGCAGATTCTTTACCACTTTCACCACCTGGGAAGCCAAATTAATTCCAAATTCTTATAAATTGACCCCATAGGTAGCATACAATAAGAGTGTAATAATAATATTAAATGACTTTTGTATGGCACATTCCATGGCATTTTATATACTGTATCAAATCCTCATGGCTACTCACTGTGGATCATATCCAAAAGGGAAAACAAGCTCAGAAAAGTCAGGAAAATTGCTCAAAGTCACAGGAGATCACAGACTACAATTTCACTGATCTCTACTACATCAAAACCAAAGGAAGGGGGAGGAGAAATTAATACTCAATCTTAAGACTATAAAAGCAAGGTTATAACTAACCTCGTATACATGGTTACATATATACAAGTACATATATACATATATATATATATACTTAGCACCATATGCAATGTGAGCCCCATAACGCATGTTACATTTTTATGAAGGAAGGAATCAGATAAATGGGTCATCTTGATTTCATAGTTCTCCATAAGATTCACCTGTTTTTACTTACATGTAACTATAGCAACTCTCAAAAAAGCAATGTGATATTTTGAAAAAAGAATGTATTGGGTTGGCCAAAAATTTGTTCAGGTTTTTCCATAAGATGTTATAGAAAAACCCAAACGAACCTTTTGGCCAATCCAATATTTTGGAGTTAGCAGCTTGACATGGCTACCCTGCCGTTTGCAAGTCTTCTCTCACTTAATGTCATTTCCTGATCTGCTAAATGGAAATAACAACATTGTAGGCAGATGCACTTGCAAGCTATATTTTCAATATATATGCTGGTGATTATTATTAGTAACAATCTATACTAATAAAATATAAGGAGGGATAATATAATATCTTTTAACATATATGTATCTGTCATCAAAGCAGACATAAAATAAATTATACTAACTCAAATGAAGGGGGAAAAAAAGGGAAAGGAACCATGTATTAACCAGACAGGTCCAAATTATAAAGTACTTTTAGAAAAATTATTTTTAAGCACTATACTTCAACTCTGGAAACTGCTGAAGAATTAGTGTTGCTCAATTTTCAAAGAATCAAAATAAATGAAATTCTACTGAACATTTTTAAAACTATTTATGGCTCCCCAAAATGCACAAAATGACCCTAAAATGGATTTGGGCATGGAAGAAAGAAAGCATCTCTACAGAGTAAAATAAAGTATTTTGAATACGGAATTAAACTAGGTTATGGAGAATACAAGAAGCAAGTTACTTTGGTAAGCAACTTCTCTGACTGTGCAATAAGTCATTATACATCCACAGTAAGGTGTGTGCTCTGTTGGTGTCAAAAAGGAACAAATATCTGACACCACTGAGAATGAATTTACATGTAAGATGAACTAGAGACGCAACAGCATGGCAACAGGAAGTAAGGCAAAGTGGACACGAGAGACCTGGAAACTGAATACAGAATTTCACTCTGCTACTAATATTAAAAAAGAGCCTGACCCAGTGTAAAATAATTAGAAATATATTAATATATTGGTCTCTTTGGGTTTCACAGGTGGTACAGTGGTAAAGAATCCACCTGCCAATTCAGGAGACATAAGAGACACATGTTTGACCCCTGGGTCAGGAAAATCTCCTGGAGAAGGAAATGACAAACTGCTCTAGTATTCTTACCTGGAAAATCTCATGGACAGAGGAGACTGGTGGGCTATAGTCCATGGGGTCACAAAGAGTCAGACATGGCTAAGCAACTAAGCGTGTGCAAATGCACAGGTATGCACACGCACACACACACACACACACACACACACACACACTGGTCTCTATCCCCCACCACTGCCCCCTCTCTGGTTCCTGACAAAAAGCAACTAAAAGTTTCATCAATAGTGGTGCTAGGAGAATCTTGTGTTCTAACATTTAATCTTTGATCCTGGTCCCTGACACAAAGCTCATAAATCCCTTGGGATTTCCTGGGTGATGGCTGTGTCTTCTGCTCTAATGAGGTGGGGACTCTTGGTGCACTCCTGGATGGAGGCTGGTCACCGACCAAGCTATGGTTGGAAGCTTGGAATTTTCAGCACCACCCCTCATCCTCCAGAGAGGGAAGAGGAGCTGGAAATGGAGATAGTAATTGATCTCACCTAAATGATGAAGTCTCCACAAAAATCCCAATAGTATGGGGTAAAAGAAGCTTCCAGATTGGTGAGTAAAACCAATGATGGCACACTCCAACTCCATGGGGACAGAAGTTCCAACATTTTGGACCCTTCCAGACCTCACCCTATATAGTTCCAGACTGTCCTTTGTTAGTCACTCAGTCATGTCTGACTCTTTGTGATCCCATGGACTGTAGCCCACCAGGCTCTTCTGTCCCCTGGCAAGAATACTGGAATGGGTTGCCATTCTCTTCTTCAGGGGATCTTCCAAACCCAGGAATCAAACCCATGTCTCCTGTATTGTAGGCAGATTCTTCACCATCTGAGCCACCAGGGAAGCCCCATCTCTGTCCTTTATCCTATCCTTTATTATACAATAAACTGATACAAGTAAGTGTTTCTATGAGTTTGTTCTAGCAAATACAGTTGCCCTTTCTTATCATGGGATCTGAGTCCATGGGTTCAGCATCCACAGATTCAACCAGATACTGATGGAAATTACTCAGGGAAAAAAAAAATCCTGAAGTTCAAAAAAGCAAAACTTGAATTTGTTAAGTGCTGGCAAATATTTACATACATTTACATTGTATTTACAACTATTTACATAGTATTTACATTGAAAAGTATTCTAGAGACCATTTCAAGTATGGGAGAGGATATGCATAGATTATATGAAAATACTATGCCATTTTATACAAAAGTCTTGAGCATCCACAAATTTTGGTATCCACAGGGATTCCTAGAACCAACTCCTTGCAGAAGTTGAGGGAAGATTCTGATCAAATTCAAGGAGGTGGGTCATAGGAATCTCAAATTTGTAGCCAAGTTGAACAGAAGTGGTGGGAAACTTGGTGACATGGGATTGGTATCTGAAGTGAGGGGTGGCCTCATGGGGCTAAGCCCTTCACATGTGGGGTCTGTACTAACTCTGGTTAGTGTCAGAATTGAATTGACTTGTAGGATACCCAGTTAATATCAGAGAGAACTGCTTGGTGTGGGGAAAAAAAACCTTAAACATCTGGTGTTAGAAAGGTTGTGAGTTTGGTCATAGCAGGAGAATAAGGGAGAAACACAGGAAGACATAGTTTCCAACACACCAAACCTGTCAGGAAATGCAAATTGGAAAGTAAGCCACAACGGGTATAGTGTTGAGCTCCTGTAAGAGAAGCAGGAACTTCATGCCAGACTCTGGTTTTTTGACATTTCTCTATAGTGGAGAAAAATCATTTGTTAAGTTTCCCACATCTGGTGACGATAATGCTTAGAAACATCCAGCTGACTTTGGAATCACCATATTCATCTGACACTCTCTGTAACTATAATAATAAAGAAATATAGTTTTAACAATTATTGTCAACTTTCATTGATACTTGCCCTGTGTTAGGCAAAAATAACCGTCAAGATCATCTCACTTTCGCCTTCCCATTTACTCTGTGAGATGGACATTATCCACATTTTATAGATGAGAAAACCAAGACAGAGAGAGTTAAAGGAATGTGTTCAAATAGTAAATGATGGAACTAAAATTCAAACCTAGGCAGTTTTACTCTGGACTCCCCACTCTTCTTTACCATGTCATTCTACAGATATTGAAATTTGACCCAACATCATACAGAACTAGACCAAACTTCAACACAAGAAAGAAAACTCTCCATAAAACATTCTCAAGTCACATCATCACATTGTTAGTCATGAATTAGGACATCTTATATTGGTTCTGGTCACCATAGCTCCCCTCCTAAATATATGGCCTGTATTGCCTAGTTGGCCTAAGATCTAATCATACCTTTACCAAGTGTTATTTGGGTTTCTGGATCTGCTTGTCCTCTACCAAATACAATAGGGTGTCCTTATCCAAACAGCCTCCCTCAGTATGCAGAGTCAAGTAATTAACTAATAAATACAAAACTAATTAATGTTTAGAGAAATGTAGTTCCTATCTGCCAGAAGCATGCTAATACTTCAGGAAGGACAATAGTAAGGATATCACACTAACCAAAAAGTTTTCATTCCATCACCGGAAGCAGTGTTTCCAGCAGATAGGGGCCTGCCATGGACTTGTTTCTCAGATAAACCTGAACTCAAAACCCATTTCTGTATCTTCCTGGCTATGTGATCTTAAGCCTCTCAAAATGCAATATTCACACTGATGTAGATTTAAAATATCCACCTCTGAAATAATTCAGATAAAGTTCTTTTTGATAATGGTAACTGATACAAAAAAGATCTTCTGTTTGTATTACTATTATTATAAAGGTACTCCTCTATGATCTCTTAAATAGTCTTGCAAAAAAAAATAGTTTATAAAATGAGGTTAGAAGTAGTTTCAATGAATTGCAAAAGTATCTTTACCATAACTACCTTTTCATATCTCATGAGATTAATCAAAAGAAGAATACTATACAAAGGGACTGATTATTTTGCTTCTCAGAAAAGACTAATAATTTAAATTACTCTGTTACCTTATACTTTCCACTAAGTAACTGCTAACTAACTTCCTAACTGCTCTTAGGCCAGAGCAGTTTGATATAATTTAGGTATCCAATGCCATCATAGGTTCTGCAATCCTCGAGACATGTGGTATAAAATCAGGCAGGAAAACATTGCATCTTGACAAACTTGGCCTTATATCCATTGGCTATTGGCATTTCTAGTGTAAGCAGCGTCTCCTTAAACAAGTTTTGCATTTTAACAGAGCTCACCAAATATGACAGTGCCTGGACTTCACCAGTTTGCTTCTGAATGTCAAGACAAGGCTTTCTGAATCAGGTGAGACATAAATTGTGTTTTTCCCCTAGAGGCACGTGTCCAATAGTTGGTTTCCTCATGAGCAGCAAAAAGGGCTTAAGTTGCTGAAGTGGTTCTACCACTTAGAACCAGACACTAGGGCCTCTCATTTTCTTCAAAGTATAATTCAGAGACTATAAAAGAAAAAACAGCATAATTGAGATCAAATTTTACATTCTTAAAGAACACTGTTGTAAGAGTTCAGGTTTTTTAAAAAGTGTTTAATTGATTAGAAATTACTGAGCATCTACCATATATTTTATATATGTGTGTATGTGATTACATATATAACTCTCATAGGGCTTCCCTGGTGGCTCAGATGGTAAAGAATCTGCTTGCAATGCAGGAGACCTGGGTTTGATCCCTGGGTCAGGAAGATCCCCTGGAGAAGGGAATGGCTACCCACTTCAGTATTCTTGCCTGTGAAAGGTTGTTGTTGAATCACGACACCGGGATTCTTGGCCCCCGGAGGAGAAGAATTCAATCCGGGGCCAGAGACACTCAGAGCTTTTGTATAATAAAGTTTCATTAAAGTATAAAGGAGATAGAGAAAGCTTCTGACATAGGCAACGGAAGGGGGCAGAAAAAGTACCCCCCTGCTAGTCTTCAGCTGGATATTATATAGTCACCAGCAGTCTGTTAATGAAAGAAAGGAATGTCTCAAAACTTAGAATGGCACCAGGCCCCTCACCCATAGGATGTATTTTGGGATAACCTTGGCTCCAAATGGTTTATCTTGGGCCATAAAAGGATTAACTTGAATCTTGAAGAAGGGCAGAGCACCATACAAATAGTGTCATTTACATAGATTAGAGGAACAATATCGGAGTATAACATACTGGTTTATCAAGTAGGTTCTGAGCCCAAAAGGCGGAACCGACTTGAAGACAGAGTTTGGGGTAAATGCATAGTACATTAGCATAGCTTAAGATAAACATCTCCATAAGAAAAAGGCATTGGTTAACTTCAGGTGAAACCAGGTGTCATAGCAACACAAAATTTTAAGAGAAACCTCCTTTTAAATTTGTATAGAGAAGGAAAAAAATATCGCTAGTTTATTTCCTCCTGCCGCTTAAGGGAGATAAAAATGCCTGACACTTGCAGGCTATTTCCTCCATTTGGAGACCCCTGGCCTTCCTGCCTGTTACCCTCTCACCTGGAGAATCCCATGGACAGAGGAGCCTGGCAGGCTACAGTTTATGGGGTAGCAAAGAGTTGGACACAACTGAGTTACTAACACTTTCACCTCTTTCATATAACTCAATTCCACGCTTTGGTGGTGAAGACAATAAGTGCTCCTAGTTCAAAGCAGTCCTTCTATTTAAATTGATTCTAGGATTGAACCCCAGCCTCTCAAATTAGCAGCTGCCAATTCAACTGGGCCAAGCAGGTAAATGGAGACAATTGTAAAGCATGGACTTTGGAATCTCAGTAACTAGGGTTCAGTTCCTGGTGTCCCTATATTGTAATATTTGCCAGACTGCTTGACTTCTCTGAGCTTGAATTCCTTCTGCTGTCAAATCAGGACATGTGCCTGCCTTATTGGACTGCTGTGAGCATTAGCTGGTCCAGATCATTGAAGGCGCCAGGAACATGGATGCCACTCAACAAAAAGCAATTTCTTCCTCCCTTGGTTCAAGTCCAAATATCCTCAATGGATAATGGAAGCCTGTAAAGACAAGACACTGGGGTGATCATTTTGATTTGTCCCTGAAAACGAAGTGGGGCCCCCTTTAAATTAACTCCTCCATTTATGTTTGAGTCTTCTACCAGTGATGCAGAAGGCAAAAGATAACTAGCAAAGTGCCTCCTTGTATTATCCTTTAGATCGTTTTAATCAGTGATACTCTAAGAATCAAAAGTACAAATTTAAAAATCCCTAAATGCTGAGATACCTGAATCTATAAATGCCCCCCCCCCCCCCCCGAAAAACTAATAAACTGTCATCATCTTCTACAAGAAATCCACTTCTCACAAACCTTTCTCAGTTTAGGAAACAAAGCTCAAACACTTTGCTTGCATTCAGCTCAGCAGAGGTAGCAGCTTAGACATAAAAGTGCAAACGCTGCAAAAGGGGGAAAAAAAAAAAAGAAGCACCCGTGGCTGGCTGCCAGCTCTTGGCCAATCAGTCCTCACAAGGAAGGTTGCGTCAGAGGCTTGCAGCCTGCTGGAACCTCCGCAGCTGCCTGCAGCACAAGCTTGGACCACCCAGGCCGAAGTGGACCGGCATCTGGAGGAAGGCGCAAACAATGGAAAACGTTAGAGCCTGCATTTCCGCGCCAGAGATTCTGTCACTGGTCTTAGCCTGGACTTTGGCAAAGTCCTGGGCAAAGAGGAGATGGAAGATCTGCTCAACGGCCCTACTATTAAATCACTGTCTCGGGTCGGCAGCCTAACCCCCAGAATGGAAAAATATTTTCTCAGCGGAAAATCACCCGTCTTCGTATTCATGGATCTAGTTTTCAACTGGTGTTGGGCTCTCGCCCAACGTAATTAACATCTTACCTGTGGGTGGCTGGTGGAATTGCTTTACACCTCTCTCATCATCCCAACACCTAAGACTTCCTGAAATGCTTATACAAACAAATAGGAAATGATATTTCTAAAGATAGACATTTCGGTGCAAGGCTCTCTGGTAGTCCCTGCATTCTGTTCTCCACAAATTTATTTTTCTAATTTAAATGTCAGAAAACAGGCCCACATCATTCATGGGCTTGCCCGAACTCAAGCCGTGCCAACTTGTTATAATTACAAGGAGATACAATAGCGGACGTGGGGGAAGCCTAATTAGAGAGTTGAACCTCGGCTCCCAGATGGGAAGCCAAGTATGTGGCCTTATATCAGATCTGAATGAAAATCCTGGTCCGCTGATGGTGGATGGTTCTGGGAAACAGGCACCCTCATAGCGCCCAAAGCACAGATCCTCAGGAAGGTGGAGAGAAACCTCCTGCTAAGACTGAAACTGAAAGTAAAACCTGAGGGAAACCACTGATTCCAACCCAGAGACTCAGATTCAATTGGTCCAGGCTGTACTAAGATTCTCTTTATTCGCCAGGTGACACTAATAGACATCCAGGGCTGAAAAACCCTGGAAAAGATTCCTGAGATAATACTCACCCCTCTAAAGTCTTCTCTGAGTCTGCAGGAGACCCGATTTTGATCCCTGGGTCAGGAAGATACCCTGGAGAAAGGGGTCGCAACCCACTCCAGTATTCTTGCCTGGAGAATTCCATGGACAGAGGAGCCTGGTGGGCTACTGTCCATGGAGTTGCAAAGAGTCAGACACGCCTGAGCGACCAACACTTTATCTGTAATGGAAATTTTAACTAGGAAGTCAGGGTACTGTGGCAGAAATCAAGGAACTTATTAGATTGACCAGAGCAAAACATAGCAATAATTTACTGCACTGCACTATAAATGCTGGCTTTGCTTCTCAAAGTAGACTAAAAGCTTCAAGAGAGTGTTTTATCTCAAGCTCCTACAACAGAGCTCTAGACCTGGTAAATGTAATAGAAGCATTCACTCAATCATTAGAAAGATGCTCAGAAAATATCATATTGTCTGTATGTTTAAGCAGAAAGACTCAGATTTTATAGAAATATGTTTTCTACAATCGTCTAAAGCACTACTCTCAAATTTTTATATGCATAAGAAGCTTATTAAATATGTGGGTTCCTATGCCTTTTCAGATTCAGGAAATTTCAATTTGATTCAGCAGCAACTTTATACAGATTTCTCCAGTGCCTGGTACAATCCAGGAACAAAATAACAAAGTGACCCAATCTATATATCTGAGATGAGAATCCAGCCAGTTAAATGATGAGAAACAGCCAGTTAAATGCAGGTAAGAAAAGGGTCCTTTCATCTGAGCTTTTATTTTTTCCTAAACTTTTTATTTCATACTGGAGCATAGCCAAGAAACAATGTTGAGATAGTTTCAGGTGGACAGCAAAGAGAACTTTAGAAGCCAACGATACATCACAGGTTGACAATACTACAGACACACATGAGTTGTATGGTTCATCACAATTCAACACACAAAGAGAATCACTCTTCCAGGTTTAAGACACGTAGTGAAGAGTCAGGTGAATGGAATATTCTGGATTCTGTGTGGAATCCTCGGCAGTGAGAGGCAGAGTTTCTGGCTGAGATTTACACTTCGTATTCAGTGAAAGGAATCCAGATAAGTTCCCTTCTAGAATGCACTGCAAAGCTCCAGTTGAATTTGCATTTCATGTGCCCATAGGATGCTCTGCTGGAACCATGTTTTAAGAAAACCAAAAAAGCAAGCAGTCTTACATTAGCTGAAGAGACTGACGATGCACCATGGCATAGAGTTCCAATATCTCTGCAAAACAGAAAGGTTCCTGCTTGTTTTTCTCCCTCCAGAGCTAGTGTGACCTCAGGATTTAAAAGGATTTTTCTTCTTTAAGTCACAGGCTCAGAATTTAATGGTGCCATTATATAGACTCCATTCAAATCCTGCTTTAGACACGTACTTGCTGGGTGACCTTGAGCAAGTTCTGTAACCTCTCTGAATGTCGGGGTTTCCTCATTTTTGTCATGGGGAAAGGATTGGTAATCTCATAGAGTTATTGTGAGGACCAAATGTAATTTACAGAGTACAGTGCTGGCACATACTGATAATAATAATTATTATTATTAAATTTATTACTATATTAAATAATTCTGATGAATTATATTATCATTATTTCATCTTCCTCATCTCCCTCTGGCCCTAGGCAAAGTTCTTTATGTTCAGTGGTCCAGGTACAATCCCCATGCTAATTCTATAGTTATTCTATTTGAAGTCTGATCTGTTTTCTCTATCCTTGTTTGTACAGGAGACCACCCAGAATAGGCCCAGATGAAAGCATTAGGTGGGCTTCTGAAACAAATAAAACCCCCAGTTTTAACAGCTTAACACTTGAAAAGCTGATTTCTCACATCACAGTCCAGAGCTGGTGTTTCTGATGGGTACGTAGTTTTACTCAGTGATGAAGGTGATTAAGGGAACTGTTCCCTCCATCTGTAGTTCACCATCCCCTGGGCCTTGCAGGATTCTGCATTCAACTGGCAGGCAGGCAGATGGAGCACAAAGAAGCCCAGGCTGTATCTTAAAAACCCTGACCCTGACCCAGAAGTGAACACCATTCTTTCTGGTCTCCTTCCATTGGTGAGAAGTCCATGTGGCCACACTTAAAAGGGAAATGGGAGACAGAGCCTCTGACTGGCACCTTCCCCCCAGCAACTGCTCCCTACTATGCAAGAAGAACCCTAACTTTTTAGTGGCTTGTCGGGCTTCTCTTGTGGCTCAGCTGGTAAAGAATCTGCCTGCAGTGCGGGAGACCTGGGATCGATCCCTGGGTTGGGAAGATCCCTGGAGAAGGGAAAAGCTACCCACTGGCCTGGAGAATTCCATGGACTGTATGGTCCATGGGGTCGCAAAGAGTCGGACATAACTGAGCGATTTTCACATCCATCTCTACCAAAGAACTTTTAGCTAATCCACTGGAAGGTGAGGCCCTGGAAGCCTCCAATTAAAAAGAATGTTAGAGATCTTCTGTATGGAGTAGGGAATGGCAACCCACTCCAGTACTCTTGCTTGGAGAATTTCATGGACAAAGGAGCCTGATGGGTTACAGTCCATGAGGTCACAAAGAGTCAGACACGGCTGAGTGACTAACACAAACACGCACACACATAGATCTTCTACTGCAACAAGCCACAGTGCCGATCTGCCTCAAACACCCTAGAACAGTTACCAGCCAGCACCACATCAACGTGAGAAACTCCTGAGCCATCTGTTGTAACACAGAATAAATGTATGCACACACGTCATCAGACCTCAAACTAAGTACACGTAGCTGACTATAGCTCTCCTTTCTACCTACTAAATGCACACAGCTCTTCAAATGTTCTTAATATACCGTGGTTTGCAGACTCTTCACCACTTCAGACTCCTCTCTGCTGAACGTGCACCATTTGTCATGGTCTCAGAAGAATTTGACCCCTGCCAAATGGATAAGATATTCTAGACACATGACTGGAGATCCCATTGGGTGTCATCTTTCCTAAATTATACTAACCAGACTCCCAGTTCTTCCTTCACCTCTGGTTTTCTCTTTTGCCTACATTTTAATGTCTTTATTCACACTTTCTAAACCAAAAGATGGTGATGGACAGGGAGGCCTGGCGTGCTGCGATTCATGGGGTCGCAAAGAGTCGGACACGACTGAGCAACTGAACTGAACTGAAACCAAAAGATAGCCTTAGCCTCAACTTGTCTGCTCTCCTCTCACTGACATTCCTGCCAAGTCACTTTCTGGTCCATCACCGAATCAACGTTCTTGCATCAAACACACAGGGGCTGTTCAGAAAGTAAATTTACAAGGTGATTTTATGAAACTGATTTTAAGAGATGGCAAGTAATCCCTACAAGTATTTAAACAGCAGCTGATTGCTACTTTCCCATATAATCCAACAGATTCACACATTTGTTATACTATAGGATCAGCATTTTTTACGCCCACTGAATCAATTGCCAGGTCCTTGGTTATTAAATCAACTTCATATCCCATCAGTGAACACAAAGTTTATTGAGTTCCAGGCATGTTGCAAATAATGTCTTCAAGAGACAGGATGAATTTTGCTGGAAACTAGGGCACAGTGACTTCTGCACATCTCAGAGTATTGATTTGCTTGGTGATTGGTCCTCTGTGTGTTTCCAGGTCCTCGGGTTACACTCTTTCCCTCCCCACTGCTCTACTTCCTCTCCAGGACTGGGCATGTCATTCTGATACACTTTCAATTAAAAATGTTCTTGCCATAAATTTAAACAAGTTGACCATGAAATCCTGTAGCAGAAACCACTTTTTTTTCATTTAAAAAAAATGGAAACACATGTTCTAAAAGAACATTTAATGACATGGAAAAATATTCAAGATATATTGGTAGAGGGAAAGAGCAGATTTCTAAAATGCAAATGCAACATGAATCCATAGTGAAACACAGAATGCATAGTATGTGTGTGTGTGTATGTGCACATGTGTATGTTTGAACAGGAAAATTCTAGAAAGATATTCACCAAAATCTTAGCAGTTAATCTCTTTGGGTGCCAAGTTTTCTAGAGATAATTTTTTCTTGATGATATTTTCAAAAATCTTCTCTAAAAGACATTAGAAATTTAATAAAGATAAAACTTAGTGTTCTTTCCTTTAAAATTTAGTAAAAGTAGAAACATAACTCCAAACTATTAAACATCTCACCGCATGTCCAGAAAAATAGTTTTTTTGTATTCAGGGTCTATATTACTATCTCCTTCCTCTGTGCTTTTGGTGCTTAAAGAAACATTGTTTGAGCTGAATATCTGCATTCCCCCCAAAATTTATATATTGATGTTCCTGCAGTGTGACTGTATTTGGTTACCTTTCTGAAGGTAACCAGGGTTAAAGAAGATAATAATGGTAAGGCTCTGATCTGAAAGGATTAGCGTCCTTATTAAAAGGAGAGACAGACATGAGAGTACCCTCTGAGTTCTCTCTCGCCCCTCACCCCCATTTCCTTCATTCCCCCACCCCCATTATGTAAGGACATAGCAAGAAGGTGGTTAACTACAAGCCAGGAAGAGGGAACTCACCAGATACTGAATCTGCAGGCACTTTGATTTTGGACTTCTCAGGCTCCAGAAATTAACGAGAAAACTAATTCCCACTGTGTAAGCCACTCAGTCCATGGTATTTCGTTATGGCAACCTGAGCTGACTAATGCAAACATCATGGTGCAACAAAGTCATTTTTATTATCATGCAGAAATATTTAACATCATAGTTACTTTGAGAGGCAGTCATATCATTTTGGTAACCCGCACCCATCGTTATCCAGACATGGAAGAAGTGGCAGTGCTCTCCAACACACACACAGGTGGATTTCAAATGTTCCTGTACCACTGCTTCTAGGTCTTTTGTGCTTGATAGACGCATCATGCTCATGGCTGGGACCCTGGTGGTTCACACACGGTCAGTTAGGAATTCAATAGACATCTAGCAGACAGGGCCAGAGTTGAGGACACACAGATGGGTGGGAGTGGCAGGGGAGACTTTTATATTGACTGGTTGGTGTAGAGGTAGAAATCAAAAAGGTGGGTAGAAATTAAAAAGTGTGGAAGGGCCTTGAAGAGCATATTCTAATTGATGAAACCCAAAGGTATTTGCTGTAGGCAAGAATGTAAATTCGAATTAAATCAAGCCCAACAGCTCAAAGCCAGAACTCCTCCTACAGGATCTCCCACAACTTCAAAGGTAGAGCTGGGCCGGAAGAGAGGCAGAGGTCATGGAATGTGCCTAAAGCTTTGCATAGAATCAACAGATAAGAATTAAATGTGAACTTGAACTTGAACTCTGGAAACTGCCGACCACACCTTTTTGGTCTCTGCCACCCTAGAGGACAGGGTGGACACCCCCCTCCCCCCAAATATTAGCATCCCTCTGAAGGCTCATTGTAACTGGACTCACTGAGCACATCCCTCCAGGCTGAGGGCTCCGGATGCAAATGTGGAAACAAAGCTTGTACACAATCTCCCTCCCTCCCTCTTGGTTTGGGAACATGTTTCAAAATGCCACTTTATTAGCAGCTAAACAAAAACACCTCTTCGACAGGGATGAAGGAGCATGGCATAAACATGTCATTCCCACCTATTGTTCTGCAGAGTCAAAATTCTCCTATGATTGATTATAAAAGGCAGTTATAGAGGAAACTGTTTGAGTCTGCTGAATTGAAAACAAACAGTGAGGCATTCAACGGCGAACAGATCTGATGGATTAAAACACACTGCAGAGAGACAGCTCAGGCAATGCCTGAATAGACCGAGCCAGAATGAGTGGAGATTCGGCCCGCAATTTCCAATCAGGAGCAAACTGGCAAAGCAACAGAATTCGAGGCTCCCTCACATTTACACTTTATCTGCTAATTAGCATTAACATGCGCTGTAGAGGTATCTCACCAGCTTGTGGCACAATAAAAGAAAGGAATGTGTTATCACCACAGAATGTGTAATTATACTAAGCACTGGCTGAAAATTGCAGGGTATTTCATTTCAGAATTTGTATATATTTATTGTTAGAGATAAACTTGTTGAAGTATATCTAATCTAATTTTATAATTTCTCTTTAAGATAATTGTAGTGTCAGCAAGCCAAGGGCTGAAGTAAACACTGCCATAAATTGTAATACATTCAAATACCAGAGCAATATATCCATTCGGTCGTGACTTGATTCGCTTATTGTTCAAAGAGAAAAAAAATCTCAGATTACATCAAAACAAGAAATATACATATTCTGTTGGGCTGCTTCTACCATGTCAGGTCCTGTCGCTAATGGAGTCTGCCAAAGGGAGACCCCATCACTCAGCTCCTTGAAAATGGGAATCACTTTTTAAAGGAATTGTAGATTTCCGTTTCCCTTAGGTAGAATTTATTATTTTTGTAAGATCTCTTTAAATTGCCCTGTACCTCCCCGCAAGGGAAATGCATTAGGACAGATTATTTGGCTTTAAATCATAACTAGGTTAATATTTGTTTTAACTTTGAGTTAAGACCTAGTTTAAATTCCTCCTTAAATTGTTAAACAAGACAATTTGGGGCTATGAAAAGGAAACTACACCATGTTTTTCAGTAATATGATACTATGGCAGAGGCTACCAAATCATGCAAAAGCAATTTCTTATTTTCCTACTAAATGCAAGATTATAGCTAGAACGTTGCCTGCATACGGACTGTTCATTTCTTAGCAGCATTCTGTCAAGCCAGCAAGACTTGGAAAGATACAGAGCTAACACTGCCTCTGAGAAGGAAACGCTGGATGTAACACTATTTCTGTTCGATAACTAGCAATTTCTCTGCCTTTTTATGCCCTTGTTTCTCCAGAAGAGGAAAAAAAAATATATATGGATATATGGGATTGTATGATTCCCAATGGGCTTCCGCTGTGGCTCAGAAGTAAAGAATCTGCCTGTAATGTAGGAGACGCGGGATCAGTTCCTGGGTGGGGAAGATCCCCTGGAGAAGGGCATGGCAACCCATTCCAGCAATCTTGCCTAAAGAATCCCAAGGACAGAGGAGCCTGGTGGGCTACAGTCCATAGGGTCGCAAAGAGTCAGACACGACTGAAGAGAATTAGCACACACACACGTGGTTCCCAACGTTGATGCTATTATTCATACAGTGTGTGTTTATAAGACCTAAAAACTTTTACAAATTTTCTCTCCCTGGTCTGCCTCCTGTTCCCTTGAGGAAGGCATTGAATTTAAGGCTCCTAGAGGATATATCTTATTATGATTCTTTTGGAATGAGCCCTAGGATTTTAACGTCTGCCCACTGGCCTCCCTGTTGTGTGAAAAATAGTGGAAGCTAATGAGGCCTTGCCAGACTAGGGCCATCTCGTAACACTGATGGATTGCTTCTCCAGGAGCCTTCCTACATGTTGCAATAATTAAACTATTATTGAAATAGTTGATTGAAAATCTTGAGACTTTGAAATTCTTTGCCTGGGGAAGCAACTTCACTCAGCACATTCAAAACACAACTGGATTTTCCTTTTTATGGCTGCCTTTAAACTAGGGAAATTGACATTTTATATTTAATGATTCCTAGTGAGAGCATTACACAGAGCTCAGCATATTAAACATGGGGCCTTATATGTAAACAAAACCCGGGGGCCACCCTGTGATGTAATGGGAGTGGCCAGAATTGAGGTCTTCCCTGGGGCTGATGGTAATTTGGGCTTCCCTGGTGGCTCGGACAGTAACGAATCTGCCTGCAATGCAGGAGACCTGGGTTCGATCCCTGTGTCCAGAAGATCCCCTGGAAGAGGAAATGGCAACCCACTCCAGTATTCCTGCCTGGAGCATTCCATGGACAGAGAAGCCTGGTGGGCTGTACTCCATGGAGTTGCAGAGAGTTGGACATGACTGAGCAACTAATACTACATTACGCTGGGGCTGAGGGAACAGAGACAGGGAAGTGGCCATTTTTGGGGTTTACTGTAGTGACCCAAAGCACTGAAAAGAGGTATAGGCCCAGGTGCTCTGGCCAAGGACCAGTTCAGTATTCATAAGATGCTGTATTTGTCTGATTCTGTCTATAGCTCCAGAGGTTGGGAAAAGAGGGGACTCTTCTTTCCAGACCTCATTTCTCTCTCATTGAGCAGTGCTGTGATCTGTGATGTGCCCTTAAACAGCTGGCGTTGATTCTGAAGCTGTTTCACCTCACAAAACCTGTGTGTTCCCCATTCTCCTGTTTCCGGCAGAAAGCTTTTGGAACCTTGCTGAATGAAAACAACTGAAGACAATTTGAGGTCACCATTGTCCACCCCATGTGAAAATGAATGCAGTTTTTCAGCCGGGCTCTTCAAATGAGGCATGAACTTGAGTGTGTTGACCTGGTACTGAGACATAAGTTTAAGGCCTTTTCTAGGGATGCCTTTAAATGAAAAATATTTCCAAAATAAGACTTTGTGTATGCACACGGGGGACTTCCCCGGTGGCTCAGCAGTAAAGAATCCACCTGCAAGCAGGAGACACAGGAGACGTGGGTTCAGTCCCTGGGTAAGGAAGATCCTCTGGAGGAGGGCACGGCAACCCACTCCAGCATTCTTGCTGGGAAAATCTCATGAACAGAGGAGTCTGGTGGGCTACAGTCCATGGGCTCACAAAGAGTCAGACAGGACTGGAGAGACTGAGCACGCACAATTTGCATGCACACAGGTTCTTACCACTATCCATGGAAGTGTGAGTTATTTGAAGTTTTTTTGCCCAGAATCTTACCTTTGGCCTTGCCCCGTGGCATGGCCTTGAAGCCTGACCCTGAGCCTTTTCTTGGCCAACCCAACATTAATCTATGTAAAGAGAACTAAAGGGATCAGGAAAATTCTGCCACTGGAGTCCTCCTGGGGCCTTCCTGTGACAGTCCATTCTGCAGACACTCTAATATAAACACTCCTATGGCTTTTCTTTCTTCTCATTTAAAGCAATTTCCATATTTGCATTTTGGTTAATATTATCTGTAATACTTTAATTACTCTAATTTGAAATGCTACTTAAAACTATTTCTGTAGCCTTTGGAAGAACTTCATAGAGTCACCTGACCTTCAAAAACCCACTGTGCAAAGGTCAGAGTTGAAGCTCAGTGATGTATCAGTCAGGAAACAGGCACTCTCAAGGCATACTCCAACAGGGAACTTGAGGAACACTTTGAGAAAGGGATGTGATGCAAAGACGCGGGAAGAATTAATGTGAAGCCCACAGGAACTCCCAACAGCTTGTGCCACCCTTGGGTGGTGGCATGAATTTGTTTCCAGCTATGAAAACCACAGTCCTCTCCTTCATACACAGGAACAGAGGTCCCTGGTAGAGACACAAAGAATGGACAACCCAGTAGAGGGTAACCAGAGGAATCAACTCCCTGAACACACTCTCCTGCCCTCTCACTGCTGCTGCCCTCTCTCTCCTGCCCTCTCACACACTGCTGCCTCCATGGGCCAAGCCCTAGAAGCCAGAAAGCAAGCTATCAGATGCTGTTCATACAGGCCAGGCTCCCAGGGCACAAAGCTAGGGGAAGGAGATGGAAAGCGGATCTGGAGGGCAAGCAGAGACCATCCAGCACAAGGGGGTTACTCGAGTCACTTAACTTATCAGAAGGAATGCTTGATGGAAAACAGGCTTTTCATGGGTTCCTGGGCTACTATAAAGCCCACCAGTAAAACAAACTCGCTACCACTTCCCACTTCTTATGGATTTTCATAATAGTCCTCAGAGGCCCACAACCACTGTTAACGACCGTTGTCACCAACATCTTTATAGAAACACATATGTCCCACTTGTACATATGTCCAAACATGCTAAGTGGGCTTTTTAAGTACCTTTTATCAAGAGCTACTTTTACAGGCGCTCAACTATTTCCTAATTGTTTATATGTTTCTTTATCACAGTGCCTTATTAACCATGCATTAAAAGGAATTTCTCTATCTTTGTGATTTTAGACATAATTTTATCATCCTATGGTTTTATTAGTGGAGCCTATTTTTTTTTCTCATTTTTTAAAACATTTCTTTCTGGGTTTGTTCATCAGACATCCTTGCCCCTACATTGATGTTTTGATATGATTAATTCATTCTCTCTGTCCCTGACAACCCAGGTTAGATCACTCAAAGATCATTTTCCCGCTCTTAAACTATCAGCAGCTTTTCTGAGAAAATACCTCAGTCAAAGCCATGACCTATCTCCTCTGCTGCTTCATTTTTAACTTTGTTTTTAGATTAAAAATCAGAATCAGGGATATACTATGGATTCAGCCTGTAATTTCATGTTGTAGATATTGAGTAACCCTCTCTCAAACTCAAATGGATCTGCTCTTTAACCTGTATTTCTATAGCTGAGGGGTTCATATTCTTAGCAGCTAAATACGAGCTTCCCAGGTGGCTCAGAGGTAAAGAATCCACCTGCCAGTACAAGAGACTCAGATTCAATCTCTGGGTTGGGAAGGTGGCCTGAAGGAAGAAATGGCAACCAGCTCCAGTATTCTTGCCTGGGAAATCCCATGGACAGAGGAGCCTGGTGGGCTACAGTCCATAGGGTCACAAACAGTCAGACACCGCTGAGTGACTACTCTTTCACTTTCATACATTTATGTGTGTGCGTGCATGTGTCTGTGTGTCTGTGTGTATAGTGTATGATGGTTAGTGTTGTAGAAAAGTGGGATTATGTCACACTTGGAGTCACACAGTCCTGGGTTTGAGACCCCACACTTTTGCTAGTTCTCATGATCATGGGCAAATTACTTAACCTCCAAACTTCCTTATCTTTGAATGTAACTTCATTATATGAATACCCAGTTGGTGGGAGATTTTTAGGTTTATTAAAAGGGAGAATGAGGGTTAAGTGCCTGGACTGTGATACCTAACAAGTATCAGTAACTGTCTCTCTAGTCTCTTCCTCTCTCCCCATACTGATGCCCTGTACTGTTCGTGGGGAATCTGTCCTAGAATGAGCACTCAGCCTGGGTTTCCCTGTCCTCTGCATTATGTAATCCCTACAGGCAGGTCCAGCCCTCTCTTTTACTCTTCCTATCTGTTCCTATTGCTTTTTCCTATTCCTTCCCGCCAACTGCTGTGTCTATCAGAACTGACAGAGTTGAAGACCCATAGACCAGTGAACTAATGTAAACATGTGAATCAAGCAGGAATAAGATAAGAGTGATCGATAGTCCTGCATGATGCAACAAAGATGCAATCCAGCTAAATAAATAAAAATTTAAAACAAGAGCTGATTGATAAGACTGTAGAACACTAGAGAATGTTCTGTCTACAAATACTCAAGATAACACACACACACACACACACACACACACACACACTTAGAGAAGGAAATGCCCACCCACTCCAGTACTCTTGCCTGGAGAATCCCATGGACAGAGGAGCCTAGGAATCTGCAGTCCATAGGGCCACACAGAGTCAGACACGATTGCGGTGACTTAACATGCACACACACAAAGAAAAATACATCAGCCAGCTGGATTTGGCATATGGGCAGCCATCTTGTATATTTTCCTTCCAGAAGAATACACTCATTGTTCCAAATCTCAGGTACTGTTGTGCTGCTGATGCCTGAGTTTGAATTATAATCATGAGGTGTCATCTTAGAGAACTCTCTTCTAAAAGTATTTGCATATGATGTATAAAAATCATATTTGGTGGATACACAAATACTGGATATACAAATATAGGCTTTGGTGGATATACAAATGTAATAATCAAGGTTATGTGTGCTTATTTATCTTCACTAAAAAAGTTGTCGATACAAGCAGGTGTCTTGCACAGTGGCTGGCAATGTAATCATTCTATAATTATTTCTGATAATTCAATAAAGCCAAATAATTATTAAAGGGCTCCTCTAAGGGCAACATCAACAAGTTCTTGGACAAATGAATACAGAGTGTGGCTACTAGAAGTGGGGTGGTTTCTTGCTCAAAGATTCGGTGCACTCTGGGAGGCAGTGAAATCATGTCAAGCTCTGTAAGCAGCATCTATAATCACAGACTCAGAGCCAGACTCTCACATGCGTGCCATGTGGAAAGGAATGTGGCTCTTACACCTGTGGTGTTTGCTTTTTTTCAGACAAACATGCAAACTGATAACAAGACCATCTGTGCTTCTTCATCCTCAGATATAAAAGATGACTACACGTGCAGAGAACTAATCATTTCACTCCCTCTAACTGCTTGTCTGATTTCATAAACATCTTTGTTCATTTTAATAATGATTGCTTTAGAATTTTCTGATCCTCAGCTTTGTTTATATGTTCTTAACTGCCTAATAATGAAAAACTATCAAGTGAATTTCTTCAATTACAATTTCAACAACAACAACAACAAAAACGCTTTCTTAGAATTGAAATCCAAATTTTCATCCTTCCACTAAGCTGCCTTCCGAGGCTTCCCTGGTAGCTCAGATGGTATAGAATTTGCCTGCAATGCAAGAGACCAGGGTTTGATCCCTGGGTTGGGACGATCCCCTGGAGAAGGAAATGGCAACCCACTCCAGTATTCTTGCCTAGAGAATCCCATGGACAGGGGAACCGGATGGGCTACAGTCTATCGGTTCACAAAAAATCAGACATGACTGAGCGACTAACACACACATGCTGCCTTCCAGCAATTATGGGGGATAATTAGGGAATGCAAATTGATGAACAAGGATGAACCAGGATTTCTGACAAAATTAGGATGCTTAGAGAGAAAGCCCTGTGGCCATATCAGCTTGCTTCATGCCCTCACTCAGGTTTTGCCTGCTTGAATCTGCTCCAAGTCTGCCTATAGTTCCTGCCATCTTGAACCAAACTGGCTGCTGCTATCAGCACAGTCAATGTCTCTGACTTTCTGCTCATCCCCTGCTGATCATGGTAGAAGAAATCCCCTCTGCTATTAAATTTTAGCAAGATTATAATGGAATTTTTCAAAAGAGGAACTTAGGAAACCAAGAGTAAAGAAAACAAGTAGAAAAGTATAGATCTCAAAACATTTGCAGAACACACAAGTGTTAACTGAAAGTAGGAATTGTAGACAGGCATAGCTGGTATAACTGATGAGACCTCCACCACCTGTAATTTTTCCTTCCCTCCACCCTATCTATCAAAGAGTCTAAAATTCAGAAAAGGAATAAGGTTCTGGAATCTTTATTCCAGATTTATTCCTGTAAATTACCTTGGCCAAGCTAGTTATTACTGGACTTTGGTTAAGTCAGGTTAAGAGATTTATGCTTTATGTTTATTATAATTTTTACAGTTTTCAAGCCCATATGATTTTGCAAATAAATGTAACCATACCTTTGTTAAAGGAGAAGGAAGGTCTCGGTAGAGATAAAAGAAAGAGGATCTGTCTAGAGTGGTCTAGAATAGAGTCTGCAAACGAATCCATTTACTCTAGCAGGTGATGCGTTAAGGAAACCTGAGAATGGGTATGTTTGATCATATTCTTTAAACTTTTTTTTCACTTTGCCTATGTTTTAAAGCATATGCAATATGTTATCCAGGGAATATGTATATAATGTTTAAATAAACAGTCATATGTCAGTTTGGAGACCACTGCCCACACAGATCCATAATGTGGTGGTTTCTACAGTAAGGCAGGATCTGGGGGAAATTGTGTGGAGCTAGAACAGATCAGAAGTTGAAAAGTCAGGCAGGAATGAGTCAAAACACCTAATATGTTGGTCACTTCCTTTCTAGTATTTTCTTTATATCACATTTCTGGCCTCTGTATAATGACATCATGTGAAGGGCACACACTTTACAACCAGACAGACCTTCCCTACTTTCTGTGTGAACTTGGGCAAGTTCCTCAAATATTTACACCCAATTTTGTTTCTGTAAAATGGGATGTGTGATACCTGTGTTATGTGTGTTACTATAAAGACAAAATGAGGTCACGCATATAAAATGGTTAACATATTGCCTGTTATATAGTGAGTTCTCAATAAACGATGCTCTGTTCTTTTCCCCTGACTCCACCACCATCACCCTTCACCTGACCTCAGCTGAAGTCAGCTTAGACGTCATCCCTTTTGGGAACTAGTTTCAATCACCCACTGATCTTCATCATCTCTGCCACCCTGAAAAGCCCCAACATAGCCCGTATCCACATTATATTGCCATTTTTTATATTTGCCAGTCTTCTTTCAACCTACTCATTTTTCCCACTAAAGCCACCAGATTGATTTCCAAAAGGGCTAGATCCATCTCATTTGTCTCTGAACTGGCTGTCCTTACTGGTGTCTGATAACCTTAGGAATGGCTTACTGAATGATTGCTGATTAAATGAATGAATGAACTTACCCCCAATTTCTTTATCCTCATCTTCCTTCCAACTTCCCACTGACCCATGTGGCTCACTGATTCACTCTTTTATTAATTTCTCCCTGCATGTTTCACCACTGCCAAACTTCCTTCCTAGTTCTGAGCCATTTGCCTACTGGTGAGAGTGGTGGCTGAACTGTTTTCACTCCACAGAACTCAGGAGCAAAGGCAGGCAAGCTGTGGCTGGAACTCATCTCTGCCCTTGAAACCTAAATGAAGCCATCATCAGCAAGCTCCAAGACGTGGTGAGCCTTGTCCACACTCAGATCAGTTTCTGTCTTCCTTACAATAGTTGCCTGCCTGTTATATTGATATAGTCCAAGAGTGACGGTGCCCTGTGACTGAGGTACTCCAACTTGTTTATCCTAATGAAGCTGTATCAGGATCTACTGACTTCACTCTGTGGGAAAGTGATTTCCTTTGGCAAGGTCCCTATGACTCAGAGGATTTTTTAAATGTACTAGTCATGTGTGGGAAACTGTTCAGCCCAAGTATTTCTCTTTATCTAATCAGTTCTCAGGGCAAAGTGCAGATTGCAGAGCATCAGCACAGAGAAGGAACTCACCCACAGGAGGAGAAACTCGCCCACCTAAGGTGAGGAGCCAGGGAAGGGTGGTACAGGTGAGCCAGTCATTTTCATGCAATGGACGGACAGTGCCCGTCTCCCCACCCGGCCCCACTGCTGCTCTCAATACCACAGCCCTTACCAGAGGACTTCGTGTCTGGACAAGGGCTGATCCCAACCAAAGTGAGGATCAGAGGATGGCTTACCCCTCAACCTTATTTTCAAGACCTTACCACAAACCCAAGTTTCTAGAATAGTCCTCAGTGTCCCCCAACGTCACAAATATCAACAAAGTATCCCTGACTGAATGGCCCTTTAACACTAAAAAAAATAGTGATTTCTGCCCATGGGGAGAAAAATTTGACTTCAGATTTACCAAAGTACCATGTTGATTACAACGTATTCATATTATTTAGCAGCCATGTTATAAAGAAAATAGAATTAAAATTATCACTTGTCACCAAAGGTAGAATTATGCTCATGCCTTTGGTATGATTGATGATTCTAATCATGCTTGTTTCACGGGGAACACTCTGAACTAAAAAAGATATTTTGTTAAAAAAGGTGGCTGACTTATGGTGACTTTTAAATAAGGTAAGGCAAGAAAGAAAGAGAGAAAAGTTAAATATGAATAAAATTCTTCAAGCTTTTTACTCTAAATGGACACTATTCTGTGGAGATTAGATAAATAATAGCTTCAGTAAAATCAACAAAGAAATGAGCAATATATCAAATGGAAATTTCTTTACTTTTATAGAGAAATCACAAAACCTGCTCCATCAGATAACTGCCAAATTTCTCTCCAACTTTTTCCAAATTTAATAAACTATAACCTGCTAGATATTCCAAAACTGTAAACTATGGAACTATAGTGAATTTTCTGTCTTGTATATATTTGTTCCTTGAGCTCTTTCCTCTCTAAAGCATGATTGTTTTGGTCATCTTACACACATGTCAATGTTTTTTAACCCAAAGAGATAACTGGCTGCTTTTGCACAGATTTATTCAAGAATAAACATTAGCTGGCACTGCAATACTGCTCTTATAGTATATTATGCATACTACTACTTGCCAGAATAAAGTTTCAGTTATTACACATACATTTATAGATATACACATATGTGTGTCTATATACAGACAAGTAGAATTTTATATAGAGAGACTCTGTGTATATGAAAATGAGACCTTTATTTGCTTGTGAAATGTGCCAAAATATTAAAATTAGATAATTCAGCCAAGTTCTTCACAGTTTTGCCTGAAAATACCTTTTAAAATTCATGCAAAGTAGATTCACTTTCTTGAGAATCTCAAATGAATCCTGGGCCAATCACAGTTTCACAAATAATCTATTTGGTCCTTAAGAATGCAGTAAGAAGAGGAAGAAGAAGTGGGGCAGGGAGAGGGAGGAGTAAGCGAACCACAGGGGAAAAAAAGCAAGTAGAAAAGAATCAGTACAAACTTACAGTAAAAGGAAATTATGTCTTAAACTATCAGAATTCTCCTCCTTGCTCAGAGAATTGGGGACCACCGGGTCTTTCTTGTACCCTAAAATTCACCTGATTTTCTAACACAATCCTTACTTATTTGAAGGAACTGATGCCCAGTCATTTCTATATCATAAAAATGGGTCCAGCTGGATTAAATCCCAAAATGCATTCATTCCCCAAATCACCTAATATTCTCCTTGAGAACTTCCCTCATCCTTGCTACTCATCTTTCCTCTCTAGACTTTCATCAGCATCCTTCACCTGGTTTATGATGTATTTCACATCTTCAGTTCAGTCACTCAGTTGTGTCCGATCTTTGTGCGCCTTACTAGATAAGAATTGTTTGTATATATGTTACTCCAACAGGACTAAGGGAACAAACCCACTTGTGAAATCTGGATCATTTCAGCCTAAAAAGAAATAGAACAGTGTCTGTCTCCTTGTAGAGCTAATTAAATGTGTATTGCATTAAGAAATCAGTATTGAAAAAAAAAAAAACTGGAACTGCAGCTGACATTCATGTCTTCAGGTGGTCTGGTCCACTGATGTCACTCATTGCCATCAGCAGCTGTGGTTCTGTGACCCTGAAAGTGAGCCAAAGATTGGTCAGGATTCCAGTATAGACGAAAACATTTTCAGTATGGTTAGAACTGCCCTATTCTTTAATCACAACATCCTTCCTCACGTCAGTATCTTCATAAATTAGATTTTGCCTGCCCCGAATGAATTACACCAGGAAAGACCACTGTCATCAGATCAGTCACTAGAATAAAAAACTATCATGCTACAAGAGCTGTAAATAGAGTGCATTCATCTATTCGATCATTCACTGCATTGATTTTCCTTCTGTTTGTTTCTTTGTTTATATTTGGAGTAATCAGGTGCACAGAACTGCATCAACCCTAACCTTCAGTTCATAACCTGCCATCATCCTTGTCACATACAATCCTATTTCATCTACTGTTATTGGTGGTTTCTTCTAATGACGCATGAATTCCCTTAACCCCAACATTCAACTACAGAACTAAAAGATTTACAGTAACTCACATCTAAGTATTCCCTCCCCATTTGTCCCTCCTGTCTTCCATGTGAGGAAATCACTGTCCAGAATTTCTTATCCCCTTCCTTTCATTTAGTTCTATCTCATAGTTACGTATTCTATATAATATCTTCATTTTTATCCATTCAAAAAGTGTATCATTGTGAATGCTTTCATTCATAAGATAGCAAAGATTTTGTTTTCTTAGAGATGCTTATGAGCTCCAGTTGGTGTACACAGGACACACAGGCAGGGTTCAGCAATCTCCAGCTGGAGGTTTGAGCCTGGGGAAGATGAAACCACTCAGGAATTTGGCTGGTCCCCTTGTCCCTAGGCCACAGCCTCAGCCTTGTACCCAGGAGCATGGCAGGAGCCAGCATTCTCTCCCAGAGGGTGCACTGCCCTCTACATCACTGGCTGGCCCTCTCTGGTGGATGATGAATGAGGGCTCACCAAACTCATATTTGCCATTCAAATGGCCAGTTTGTATAGTACCAGTCCCATACTCAGTCAATATAGCTTCCCGCCCATTCCCTTCTTTATATTACTGTTCCAAAGATGTCTCCATATGTGCTAGGCACTTACTCTTACAATGTAAAAAGATAATGGCTCATCACCAACAAAAGCAAAAGTGTTCTGTCAGGGGAGTGTGTAATTTCCTCGGTTCTGTCTCATCACAACAGAAATTTGAAGCGACGGACCGGTGTTAAAGCCCGTGGACAGACCATGTCACAGCTCTCAAACAGATCAGTGTTAGACAGCTCTGTGTTGCAGCTCAGTTTTATTTAGAAAATAAAGGAAAATACATCCTCGAGGCATGAGGGCATGACGACGCAAAAGACCCACAGAGAAGAAAGAGAGAGAGCAGGAGAGAGAGACCCCTGGCCCTTCGGCTCCTCTTTTTCTATGTTTTTTCTCCTCCCCCGGGTCTGCCCTGTGTAAACTGGGCTAGCCAGGAGTGCTGTTTGTTCCACCTGAGGCCCTCATGCCAGGCCTCAGATCTTCCTTTGTTCTATTTTTGCGGGCTTTTCCCTTCTTTGTCTTTTAGCCACCGCCATTCTGGACTCCTTTTTCCTATTCTAACTATGAAACAATAATACAAACGAATGCTGGAAGAAGGAGGAATCCACCATGGAGCTGTCAGTGATGGCAAGCCACTCTTCAGCCTGTTCCTTCTCTTCTTCGATGCTATCAGCTCAGTACCTTCAAAGCTCAGGTCCCTGTCCTGTCCTTTCCTTCCCCCTGTCAATGGTTCTGCTTGGGTAAATGGTCCCCGGGAGTTGTTGGCAGAAGCTAGAGATGATTGCGATCCAAAACATATAAAAAAATATTGTTCTCTTCTGTATCTGTATCTCACTTTAGAACGTTTTGGTGTCTTTCATAGACAGTACATTATTGAAATTTATTTGTGGAATGTGGGTTAGGCATTTTATAGAAGACAAAACTGAAACGCAGAACAATCAAGAAACTTGGCCAAGGTCACCTGCTGTTGAGAACAGGTGGGACCTAGACTTTCTGATTCCTATTGAAATGCTTTTCCTTTTATCCTCTTCTGTACCTTCTCCAGGTCCACACCCACAAACAAGTGATGGTCATCAACCTACAGTCTTTTTGTGGGGAATTGGAATTGTGCCTTCCTTATTCAACTATTTCTCTCATAACATTTGCAAGAGAAATGCAATGAGACAGAGCAATCTTGGAAACACTCTCCTGGTGTATTTGTAATTTCAATCCCTTGCTCTACTTTGCATCACATGTTATATAAAGGCATCTTAAAGACAGGCTGCTAAATGTATTTTTAAATGGCCCTGTTGTCACTCTCTTGAAAAGAGGATACTTCTATTGTTTTTATGTCCATCCTCCCATTGTCACCTTTATTGTTTGAAAGCCCTTCCTCAAAGATACTAACAAACAGTCCTTCAGGACAGCAGTATAAAGCCATCTATTCCTCTAGAACCAAAGGAAATCAAGTTTACTCTGTTCCTCTGGCCCAGTGGGGGTTAATAAATGCCCTTCATTCTTCTTATCACAATGAGGAAGGCTCCCGGTGATTCCCTCATACGCATAAACAAAACCGCTTTCTCAGCTTCACCTCCACCCTGATTCCTCTCCCCGCCACTGTCATTTTTCAGTTCATAGAGTCTTCCACCAAGAACGGTTCTCCTTAATTATGCTCCATAATTCATAACTAATCACCAGCATTGTACAAAGGAATGAAATAGATTCATTTGAAAACATGGGGTCTTATGACCCATTATGTTTCTGTACCTTGAACACTGTCTGCATCCTGATGGATTTCATGGGGGTTTCCATTTTTAATACTACCACTGCATGTACAGGAATTATAAAAATCTGCTGTTACATGCAGCCTTGCTCGGCGATTGCTAAGGAAAGGTTGCTCACAACCCACTCATGGCTACCTCCATCAAGAGCATCACCTGGGTCCTCTGGCATCCAGCTCCAGATTCTTCTGGCCTCCACAGGTTGTGGAAGCCCCCACAAGGCACCTGCAATCCCCAAGCTTCTATGAAATTGTTTTGGATTCCCCAGAGCTCACCAGGCTCATGTGGGCCTGAGTAAAGGGGGTAGGGGGTATGCCAAACAGCCGGTTTTTATTCTGGCATTTGCCAGAAGGGAAATTGCTAAAATGTTTTAGGGCCCCCTTAGGAGAATAAAAATATCACACTGCCTTTAGCTTTTATCCATCAGCTAAAATCAATGTTTTCTAAAAGAGAGAAGCTTTTAATACCCTTACAAGAGTCTCTCTTCAGATCCAGCATCTATTAATTAAGCACATACTTTTGGCAAGAGTTTTAAATAACTCCATTCTCATAACAATCAGCTATTAATCATCTTCACATCACATTTATGGAAAATGGGGCTGGGGGACTGATGGTCTATGGAGGTCACAGAGCCTAACTGGAACTCTGTTCTAAGTCACACCCCATGTCACTGCCATCCTTCAATCCTGTGTGTGCAGCGGAAGATGAGGATAAAATGAAATACGCCGAGGCTGAGTCCTGTACAGAGGCAAGCAATCCACTCACTCATTCTTTCAACAAATATTTATTGAGACTTTACTAGCAGGCAGCCATGAAATTAAAAGATGCTTACTCCTTGGAAGAAAAGTTACGACCAACCTAGACAGCATAT
This sequence comes from Budorcas taxicolor, assembly GCF_023091745.1. Classification (NCBI taxonomy): domain Eukaryota; kingdom Metazoa; phylum Chordata; class Mammalia; order Artiodactyla; family Bovidae; genus Budorcas; species Budorcas taxicolor. Next base: position 61,143,982 of record NC_068923.1, on the reverse strand, counting down.
TCAAAAGCAGAGACATTACTTTGCCGACTAAGGTTCGTCTAGTCAAGGCTATGGTTTTTCCAGTGGTCATGTATGAATGTGAGAGTTGGACTGTGAAGAAGGCTGAGCACCGAAGAATTGATGCTTTTGAACTGTGGTGTTGGAGAAGACTCTTGAGAGTCCCTTGGACTACAAGGAGATCCAACCAGTCCATTCTGAAGGAGATCAGCCCTGGGATTTCTTTGGAAGGACTGATGCTAAGGCTGAAACTCCAGTACTTTGGCCACCTCATGCGAAGAGTTGACTCATTGGAAAAGACTCTGATGCTGGGAGGGATTGGGGGCAGGAGGAGAAGGGGCGACAGAGGATGAGATGGCTGGATGGCATCACTGACTCGATGGACGCGAGTCTGAGTGAACTCTGGGAGTTGGTGATGGACAGGGAGGCCTGGCGTGCTGCGATTCATGGGGTCGCAAAGAGTCAGACACAACTGAGCGACTGAACTGAACTGAACTGAGGCACTATTTTAGGTGTCAAAGATATAATGACGCTCAAAAGAGACAAAACCTCTTGCTCTTAAGGAATTTACGTCTGTTTGGTCACTGTCAACAAGCAAGATGCAAAAAAGCAAAATATATAGCATATTAGGGAGCATTAAGTACTGAGGAGAAAACATAAAATATTAAATACAGAGGAGAGATATGAAATGTCATGAGTTGGGAGGAAGGGAAGTTTGGGGAAGAATAGACAGGGTAACCACTAAGACGGTGGCTTCGTCAATATTTTTGGCATTTCACTCGCATCCAAAGCTCTTTCAGGTTGTTTTAGGGAATCCCATCATTTCATTTCTAGGAAACACAGTGTAAGAACTTATTTTCTTGTCTGTAAGAACACATTGTAAGGTAATAAGAATATAATCAACTTGATAATATTAATCAACTGTCGATTATTTGAAAATCAATTTCACCTTGGCTGGTGACTTAATGATGCATCTACAGGCCAAAAGCTGTGGTTGTGGTTCAGACAATCCTTGGCTATTGCAGAGAAGGTGGAGTGAACAAGAGTGAGGTTATGGGGTCACTCTTTCTACAGTCACATTCTGATGGCCCCCATTAGCAGTTTTGTAACTTTCAACATGTTTCACAACCTTTCTGTGCTTTTGAAAAAGCTGTTAAGATCGAGATGTTATCAGTATTTACCACATAGGACTGCTATGAGGATTACATGAGAGTAACCTCGACAAGTCTATACTCAGAAAGGGTCTGGGATGCAATTTATACATGTCATGTACATGTATAAATGTTAATTAATATAAGAGACATTGCTCTTGATGAAACAGTCTTTAAAAATAAAGAGGCAAAGATGTCTAATCAATCCTATTTCTTTAAAATAACACTGATGGGATCTGGTATGGCGAATATCCAGCGCTAAGGAATGTTTTTAATTTAAGGTGTGAATATAAAATAAAAAGGCAAGGTTTCTCAGAAAAGAGTTTTAAAGGCAATTCCGTAAGTGTCTTGAAGCATAATTGACCTCAGTTCAGGATTTTGAAGAGTAACACTAATTCAGTTCAGTTCAGTTCAGTTCAGTCGCTCAGTCGTGTCTGACTCTTTGCGACCCCATGAATTGCAGCCCACCAGGCCTCCCTGTCCATCACCAACTCCTGGAGTTCACTCAAACTCATGTCCATCGAGTCAGTGATGCCATCCAGCCATCTCATCCTCTGTCGTCCCCTTCTCCTCCTGCCCCCAATCCCTCCCAGCATCAGAGTCTTTTCCAATGAGTCAACTCTTCGCATGAGGTGGCCAAAGTACTGGAGTTTCAGCTTTAGCATCATTCCCTCCAGTGAACACCCAGGACTGATTTCCTTTGGAATGGACTGGTTAGATCTCCTTGCAGTCCAAGGGACTCACAAGAGTCTTCTTTAGGACACAGCAATAATTATTAAGAAGATTATTTTTCACTAATAAAAAAAAGAACAAATTCTTCAAGGGTGGGACTGCATATCACCATCACCTGTATAGTTCTGGCCTATATATATATGAGGAGATAAAAGAAGATCCAATGACAGCTGATGTCTAAGTATGGCATGCCCAAGAATGGCATACCTTACACAAGGTCTGTGGTTTTCAAACTGGTCAACCTGGGGGTTCTACAAAGATGCCTTGGGGGCTAGGGCCTGAGAGCAGGTTTCTAGACTCCTGCCTCTATTTCAATCACCCCTGTAGTTTCACTTTCATTGATTTTTATATACTAGATCCCATATCAGAATTTATTATTTTGTCATATTGCTTTAATTTTTTTTTGAATTGTTTAAAAATCAATACCCTATAACCAGCACATTACTCTAGTATGAATTCCATACAAGCATGCTTTCAGGATCTAACCCAGTGCTTGCCCCATAATAGCTATTCCATGACTATTTGCTAAGTGATCAGATTATGCTGGAAAACTAGAATAAACACACATAACACAGTTAATGTGGAAATCAAATCCATCCACCTTGAACCAGCACAAGCAACTATGAATTTAAAATAGACAGGATGGCTAAGGGTAAGGATTAGCATCTAGAATATTTTATTTATAGTTTTCAATCACTGAATCCACTCAGAATATTAAGATGAGAGAGAAGCCATGTAACAGTAGATGAACAGATAATTAGTTAAAAGAGGAGGAAGAAGTCCAAACTCTGATGTCAGTCAAATCCGGCCTGAAGTTCTTTATTAGCTATGTAACACTGGCAAGTGACTTAATCTTGCTAAGCCTCAGTCTAGCCGTAAAGTGGGGATAACAACAGGAATTATTTCATTGGATTTTGTGCAGATTAAATAAAATATTCCACAGAAAGTTCTTTCTGTATCACACAGAAAGCACTCAGTAAATGTTAACTGCATATATGTGTCCAAACATCTATATTCACATACATACTGTCTATATATATATATACACACTATACATATACCCACTCTTTATGTATATACACACTATATAAACATGCACACACACAAAGTGAATGTATATATATACACATATATGTTCATTAGAATTTTAAAACTGAGGAAAAAATTAAAAATCATGTAATCCTGTGAATTTAATGTGTTTATTAGCAGCATGACCCTTCTCTCAAATACATGGAAGAATCTCAATGTATGGGTTCTCTGGCTAAATCAAGAAGTTAGAGAGGAGACACAGACATAGAGAACAGACTTAAGGACACGGTATAGGGGGAGGAAGGAGAGGGTGGGATGTATGGAGAGAGTAACGTGGAAACATACATTACCAAATGTAAAATAGATAGCCAATGGGAATCTGCTGTATGACTCAGGGGAACATGAGAGAAGGGCTTCCCTATGCTTGAAGGGAAAGAAGGGGATCTGGATCAATGAGGCCAGGACATAAGCTGAAACAGAGAATCAGGATGCCAAGCATACAGGTCAGGGGCAACAGAATTGAAGCTTTGGAGCTATGCGACCTGGTTTAAATCCAAGCTCATGAACTTATTAGCTCTAGGACCTGGGCCATTTTATTTAATGCATGTGCATATGTGTAAAATGGTGATGATGATAATAGCTAGTTTACAAAGCTGTTGAAAAAATTAGAACAATGTAGGTAAACTGCTCAACATGTAGTTAATTCAGTAAATAGCAGCTGTCCTTTTCGGATATTCCATAAACATCAGGCAAAAGTCTTCATTATTCTGGGCCTGGTTAGACTGTTGACACATGAGGAAATTGGATTTGATTAACAGTTAAGGCTTTTCCAAAGAGCCTTAGAGTCTTGCTGGGTGCTAGCAAGAGAAATTAACACACAGAGTGCTTGTTGGAATGCTGAGATAGTGTGGTGGGACATATGTACACCTATGACTGATTCATGTTGATGTTTGGCAGACACCAACACAATAATGTAAAGCAATTATCCTTTAATTAAAAATAAATAAAATTTCAAAAGTGAAAAAAGGAAGTTAGAAGAGCCCATTTCCCAGCCCCAAAGACACATGCATGCACCCGCAACACATTCAAGCATATGGAAGCCCTTCTGTCTGATTCATAAAGAACTCATCTCACAGTCTTCATAGCTCTGATGCCCCAGCCAGGGAATGTCAGCTATGGCTTTGCTATCAATACAATTGGTGTCAGCTCAGTCAGCTCATGCTAAGCTTGCTGTTAAACCTTGTTTAAACATTTGGAATAAATGAAGTAATAAGTGAGAAAGTCACCTCAAGTATTTAGCTCTTTCCTGGCCATTTTGGTTTCATTACTGAAGTGGCTTACTCTTGAAAGAACCAACTCACTAGTGGAGAGCACTTTCATGATTAAGTTCCCAAAGAACAGCCAGGAAGCCTTGGAAATGGACTCATCTGGTTGTGTGCCCTTCCCATGAGCCCCAACAAAATAAGCATTTGCAGCCAAAAGAGCAGCCAGGAAGCCTTGGAGATGGACTCATCTGGTTGTGTGCCCTTCCCATGAGCCCCAGTAAAATAAAGGGCTTCCCTGGTAGCTCAGGCAGTAAAGAATCTGCCTGCAATGCAGAAGACCAAATTCAATATCTGGTTTGGGAAGATCCCTTGGAGAAGGAAATGGCAACCCACTCTAGTATTCTTGCCTAGGAAATCCCATGGACAGAGGAGCCTGGTGGTCTACAGTCCATGGGGTTGCAAAGAGTCAGACATGACTGAGATTTGACCTTCAAGAAGTATATCGCTTAATTTTGTAGATAAGTGATTTCAACTCAGGGACATTTTGCCCTTAAAAGAACATTTGGCAATGCCTAAAAGCAATTATTATGTTCACAATTGGGGGTGTGAAGATACTACTTACATCTAGTAGGATGAATCCAAGGATGCCAATAAACATCCTATAATACAAAGGACATCCTCCTTGAACAAGGAATTATCTGGTACAAAATGTTAGTAGAGCCAGTGTTGAGAACAACTGATACAGGTAAGACAACCCATTGAAAGAGAACATCAACCTATAGGGTATAATTTAAATTATGTCAAGGCACTGCAGAAAAAAAAATATTTGGCTTATGGAGAGCGGCTCAAAGAGGAAAGTTCTTAAGTACAAGGGCTAGAATACAAGCTTTGTAACTGAACAAACCTGTATTTGATCCCAGGTCTCCCCTTAATTGATAGTGTCACTTTGGCCAAGTCTCAGTGTCCTCATCCTTAGGTGGAAATAAAAACACTGACCTTGCAGGAATATTATAATAATTGAGATGATGCATAAATTGTCCATGCACCACCCGCCCCCCCCCAAAACTGATAGCTATTCTGGAGGGGTTTTACTTTCCCAAGTTACAAATCATGTCAAAGTGACTAAAATAAACATAAGTGGAGTGGATTTAGTATGATGAAGTTATGTCAACAATTTTAGTGATATGACAAGTCACCACATTGTCTCTCAAGCTAGTTGCTGCCCAAACCATCGCCTTCCTGAACAAGCCCAGGATAAGAGTCAAGATGCCTGCTGTCTTACCCATGCTTTTGGCCCCTTCATGTTTTCAGTCAGTAACTGTTTCATCTAGTTACTGGATGTCAGTGTCCCCTCCCAGTCCCCCAAACTTATATGCTGTGCCATGCTAAGTTGCTTCAGTTGTGTCTAAATCTGTGACCCTATGGACTGTAGCCTGCCAAGCTCCTCCGTCCATGGGGATTCTCCAGGCAAGAATACTGGAATGGGTGGCACGCCCTCCTCCAGGGGATCTTTCCAACCGAAGGATCATACCCATGTCTCCTGCGTCTCCCTCATAGTAGGCGGATTCTTTACCGCTGAGTCACCAGAGAAGCCCCCAAATTCATATGTTGAAGGTTAATTCTTTTTTTCTAATTAATTTTTATTGCAGTATAGTTGATTTGCAATGTTGTGTTAGTTTCTGCTGTACAGCAAGGAGAATCGGTTACACATATACATATATCCACTCTTTTTTAGATTCTTTTCCCATATAGGTCACTACAGAGTGTTGAGTAGACTTCCTGTGCTATACAGGTCCATGTTAGTTGTCTATCCTATATATAGTGGTATGTATGTCTCAATCCCAATCTCCTAATGTATTCCTCCCCCTCTTTCCCCCTTGGTACCATAAGTTTGTTTTCTACGTCTGTGACATACATATTTAAAGTGTACAATATGGCAAGTTTTGACAAATGTATACATACATGAAATCAACATCATAATGAAGATAATGAACATATCCATCACTCTCAAAACCTTCATGTTCCTTGGTAATGCCAAATTCCTTTCATTTTCCATCCCTCCTTTCATAGGAACTCATATCAGCTTTCTTTGTAATAGCCCCAAACTAGAAACAACGCAAATATGCATCAGTAGTTAAACGCACTGCTGCTGCTGCTGCTAAGTCGCTTCAGTCGTGTCCGACTCTGTGCAACAGTTAGTGGCAAAACCAGACAATATACTGCACAGCAACAAAACAGATAAGCTACTGGTACACACAACAGGACTTCCTAGGTGGCGCTAGTGGTAAAGACCCTGCCTGCCAATGTAGGAGAAGTAAGAGACTCCGGTTGAACCCCTGGGTCGGGAAGATCCCCTGGAGGAGGGCACGGCAACCCATTCCAATATTCTTGCCTGGAGAATCTCATGGACAGAGGAGCCTGGTGGGCTACAGTCCATGGGGTCACAAAGAGTCGGGCACAACTGAAGCGACTGAGTGACTGACACACACAACATGGATGAATCTCAAAATAATCATGCTGAGGAGGAAAAGCACATATTATATCATTGCATTTTCATAAAATTCTGGAAAAATATTGAAATAATCTAGTGAAGGTTAATTCTTAATATAATGGTATTAGGAGGCAGAACCTTTGGGTGATTAGATTATGAAGGTACAGTCCTCATAAATGGGACTCATGCTCTTATAAAAGAGACTCCAGGAGTTCCTTCAACCTCTCTCACCATGTGAAGACACAGCAAGAAGACGGCCACCCAAGAACCAGTCAGGTCTCCACCTGACACTGAGTTAGTTGGTTAATACCTCGATCTTGGACTTCTGAGCCTCCAGAGCTATAAGAAAACAAACAAACAAAAAAAACCTCTGCTGTTTATAAGCTAGCCAGGTACTCAGGTATTCTGCTGAATGCATGCATGCTAAGTCACTTCAGTCATGTCCAACTCTTTGCAACCCTATGGACCACAGCCTACCAGGCTCTCTGTCCAGGCGGATTCTCCAGGCAAGAATACTGGAGTGGAGATGCCCTCCTCCAGGGGATCTTCCCAACCCAGGGATTGAACGCGTATCTTGTATATCTCCTGCATTGGCAGGTGGGTTCTTTACCACTAATGCCACCTGAGAAACCATGATTCTGCTACAGCATCCCAAATGAACTAAGACTCTAACTTCCCTCCTCTAGACTGCCACACAATTCCTGAGTTGTACAGTTCCACATATCCCCTTTGATTTAAAACCTGGGGTCACACGCTGACAATCTGAAGGACGGGACACAGGACACAGAAAACGTGGTCATTTTTCACAAAAGCAGTTCCTACCTGTTCTTCCTTTTTTCCACCTTTCTCATTTCTGAGCATGCCATGCTTTACAATGTGTCTTGGTTTTTTTTTTTTTAATAAACTTTTTATTTCAAAAAAAATTTAATTACAGGAGATTACAAAATAGTATAGAGTTCCCACATATCTACCCCTTATCCAGTTTCCCCTGAGGTTAACATCTTGCATAACCTGGATACATTTGTCAAAACCAATAAGTTAACACTGATAAGATGTTATTAAGTAATCTACAGACTTTATTCAGGTTTCCTCAGCCTTTTCATGATGTTTTTTCTCTATTTTTGTACAGCCCAGAAGTCAAACATCCCACATCCTCCAACAAGAAGATCTGTATCTTCAGAGCATCCACCAGAGTCACCCTGAAACTAACCAAAGATGAGTTTAGGATTTTGCAGACAGATTCAGGCCCAGGTCAAAGTCCAAAGGATAGAAGCAATTACACCCTGGAGTTGAGAGATAGGGTTTAGGTGCCCTGAAGACCCGGCAGAATAAATACGCTGGGCAAGTGAGGCCACATCAGGCCCCAACAGGTCAACTATAAATTTTTTTGGAGGGGGAAACCTTCAAATAGTCCCACTTTCCTGAAGAAAGGAACCTGGACTCTCGGGAAATTGTTGCTGAAGAACTTTTGAAATGATCCTCCTAGGCGAGTCTCAGCATGTTGCTTTGCTAATGGCAACTGGCACTCGATAAGGCAGTGGCCGGGTTACCATTGCTCTCAGTTGCACACACATGGAGCTCAGTAGGGCCTGGGATGGCCATGGTCTTACACCAACTCATCTGTCATCAGTCTAGAACCAGTTCCAGCTTGGCTTCATACACAGGGTCCTGCTCCTCCACTTAGCCCCAGCCAACTTGGCTTGTAGAGCGTTTGGTCCCTTTGCATAAAATACTTTCTGCAATGTATCGTTGCTCTGTGCCACAACATCCCTATCACACAGAAAATGGGATTTCATCTGTCTTTTTACTGCAGAGGGAAATTTTCCTACATTGCATGTGTTCCTGATACAGCCCTGCTCTCTCATGCGCTACAGGATAAAGAACAGTAAAATCAGACAAGCAAGTGTCACTCTAGGTACCCATCACCTGCTGAGTGAGCTTGACCATGTTCCAGCTTTTAAGATTCAGCATCTTTCTCTGAGAAGTGGAGCTAACTGTACATACCTGAGAGGGCAGCTTTGAAGATTCAATAAAGAAGTGAAAGTATATTTTTCAAGTTCTTTGCTTAACATCTAGCACTTTGAAGGCCCTCAAGGAATGGTGGTTGTGGTTGCTATTGTGATTATTAGTGTGGTTGTTCAGTTCCTTTATCTGTAAAAAGGTATATTCATTCATTCAACACTGAACTAGGTTCCAGGGATCCAGTGGTGAACAAGATGCTTGCTAGCCTGGAAGTCACTTTCAAAGGCAGAGACACAGACAACAATCAGGTGAAGAAATGAATGAAGCATAGGATTTCAGTTGGGGAGAAGTGCTATGAAGAAAAACATGGCAGTATACTGGAGAATGGCTGGAAATGCAGAACTACTACAAATTCTATAATCACAGAAGTTTTCACTGAAAAAAAATTACATTTGTGCTAAAAACTCAGTGAAAACAAGGAAACAGAGAAAATTGGGGCAGAGAACTTCAGGCATGGAAAACAGCAGGTGCAAAGGCCCTGAGGCAGGAACACACTTGCGGTGTTAAAGAAGAGAATACCAGTGTGACTGCAGCACGGTGAGCAAGGGGCACAGCGACTGAGACAAAGCCAGAGGAGGCTGAGACGCCAAGGAAAGGATGTGGATTTTATTCCAAGGGCAATGAGAAGCCAGGGGGAGTGTTTAAGCAGGGAAGCAATGGCTTCCAAACTGTAATTTTAAAATGTCATTTTAGCTTTGGATTCAATCATAAGAAGGCAAAAGCGAGAGCAAAGAAGTAATTAGAAAGGTAATATGCAGTAACCCAGGGTGAGGCAATGGTGACTTGAGCCACAGACAGTTCTCCTAGTTGTTACGAAGAATAAATAAGCTCATGTAATGTACCTAGGACAATTCTTGGCACAGAGTGAAGGCTCAAAATATTTTAATTCTCTTCTTCCAACTCTGTGCTATAGCAGAGATCTCTATTTCCACAAAGCGCTCTAAGAGGCAGATAGAACGCGTGTAAGCATGAATGCCAGAATTCTCATCAACTCTATGTTGATACAGCAACATTATAATAAGGCCGAGCAAATGCCAATTCCAGCCTGGTACATACTGCCTTGTGTTGCCGTTTTGTTAAAACTCCCAAAACCATTATGCTTGAACACTGTAAACTCGTTTATGAAAAAGTAGCATGGGGACAATAATGTGTTTTGAATGCACAGTCTAGGATCACCATTCTCCTCCAGTCCAAGCAGAAGATTAAAAATTTTTCAATATAAAACTACCAGATTTGTCTCTCAATTAATGCTGAAGGCATAATCCGGCTGTCTTGAATTAAAGCTGCATGCTTTGCTATCAGCTAATGGATACTAGGAAGGAATCCTTGGAAAATAAAGAGCAAGAAATATGATGTTAATTGCAATTCAGATGAGGAATAAGAAATGTAACTGGTACTAGAGAAGCTTCGGGTTGGAGCATTCACAATGAGTCGGGAAATAGAAAGCATCACATAAGGTTTAAGAGTCTGGGTTCTAGGGACTTCCCTGGTGATCCAGTGGCTAAAACTCCACACTGCCAATGCAGGGGGCCCGGGTTCAATCCCTGGTCTGGGAACCAGATCCCACATGCTACAACTAAGACCCATCACAGCCTAATTAATTTTTTTTAAAAAGAATCTGAGTTCTAAAGAAAGATTTCCTATGGGCAGGATCTTTCATCTCCTCACTTATTCTTATGCATGTGTGACTTTGGGGAAGTCTTTTCACCTATAAAACTCAATTCCTCATCTGTGGAATGTGAAAAATAATAATACCGCTCTCACCAGATTATGGTAAAGATTACACATGATCATCTACTCACAGTGTTTAGCATGATGCTGGCACAGGGTTTAAAGAAATATCAGTTATCTTTATTACTCTCCAGTACCCTGAGGCTCAGGTGAAGGAACTGGAATTGTTTTTTCTGGAATTGAGAAGGCTGAGTGTGTAATTTAGATTCTTACCATGAAAATTGCCACAATGTATTGAATCCTTGGGGGCAAGATGCTGTGCCAAGGGTTTATGTTTAAAAAAGAGGAAAAATATGCAACTTCCAACATTCAGAAGCTGGCCTGGCTCTCTGAGCAAGGTCTTGTTATTCTCCTATTAGACATAAACCATCTTACAGAATTCCAACCTCAGACAAGGTTGCTGGGAGACCATGATAAAATGAGACAAAGCAAAGCCACTTCACAACTTCATCCAAGTGCAGACAAAAGCAAGGTCATTGTGCAACCCTAAAAATAACAACATCCTCCTCTATCCCCAAAGGAGAGCCTGCTATGTATTTACCCATCACAGATTTCTACTCACACTGGTCTCTGCTCCCTGTATTGAGCCACACAGTCACACTGTGTATTATCTCTGCTTTCTGACAACATATAATCCAGAGTGAACCCTTCCCCAGATCACCCATTTAAAGCCCCAGTTCTATGACAGTTTCTTCCTAATGCCCTCCTACTGAGCAACCCCACATTTGCCTCAAGGGTGTGTTCTCCTTGGTGCAACAAGTAATAAACCCAACCTGCGTAACTACAGATGTTTTCCCAGTAGTCTTCAGCTGAAGTGTGTTCATTTTTTAACAACAATGTAAGGCATGCATTATTACCTCTATTCCACAGCAGAGATTCAGAGCGATTAAGTTATCTCACCCAAGATCCTCCACATAGCAAGTGACGGAGAATGGGCTGAAAGTCATCTGTTCTATTGCAAAGCTCAGGCTTAGAAATGCCCCAGTTGCATCCTAGTCTTAAGGGATGCTCATATTCTGAGTAGGGTCCCACTGATGACTGAGCAAGAAAAACTGTCAAGAAACCGCAGGATGAATTAGATGGGGTTCAGGATCTTCTTTTTTTTTTTTTTTCCAGGATCTTCCTAATAGGAAGTGAAAATCGCTCAGTCGTGTCTGACTCTGCAATTCCATGGAGTTGCAACACACCAGGCTCCTCTGTTCATGGGATTTCCCAGGCAAGAATACTGGGGTGGGTAGCCATTCCCTTCTCTAGGGGATCTTCCTGACCCAGGGATCGAACCCAGGTCTTACGCATTACAGGCAGATTCTTTACTATCTGAGCCACCAGGGAGGCCCCTTAAGTGTTGAAAGGGGGACTAATTTTCCCACTGTTGGAGAATTATTCTTTTTAAATTAAAATACGTTAAGATGATTTAAAGATGGTAGAGAGGTATTTTGGCTTTGGAAAAGTCAAGCAACTTAATATGACAAGTTAGGGGAGAGACAGGCTGCTCTCACACCCAACAACTCTTCTTTGATTCAGAGATCACTGTCTATGACTGAATGATACTTACATTAAGAATGATGATACAGAAACCATTATGGCTAATATTATCCTTTAAATGATTGGAAGCATCTCATAGGAACAAGAAAGAATACCTTTTTCTATTTTAAATTTATCTCAGTAATTGCATATGATAAAATTTTATTTTTGTTCAAGCAGAAAGAGGATAACTGGCAAGTGAACACTTAATGGGGGAAATATATAGCTTGCACAACTTAAAAATAAAATCTAACAGTTTGCATGTTTAGCACCTTTCATGCAAGAATTTCAGAACGATTTTGTAAAAATGATTTACACTTCCTTCCCATCTCCCACCACCCATGAAGAAGCTTGACCTTACAACTATGAGAAAAGGCTCTCGTGTGAGCATGACAAACCTGGGGTGCCTGGGGAAGTGGAGGTGAGTGGAGATGTGGAGGTCCTGAGTTGAAAGGAGGGCTTGGGTTGATCTTTCGAACAGGAGCCACTCACACGTCAGCCCGTCTCCAGGGAAACAAAGCCCCTCCTTTGGGACCTGCTCTTCTCTCCTCCTTTGCCTCGCTCAATCGCGCTAACCCTCCTCTAGGATCCCACATCTTCTTCCCCCTCGGCACCGGAAGTCAGATTATATCTGGTTTCCTTTGAATAGTCCTCAGAGAAATGATGGGAAGAAGTTCAGCAGGGATGCAGGCTTTGAAAATCATGCCCTTGGAGGGAGCACCTACAAAAATAATCAAACCTTCAAGTGGCCATGCTAGGCTTCGTCTCAGCCAAGCTGACGTGGGCTCCACCCGTTTGCCCAACAAATATTACTGAGTAGTTATCTAGGCAGTATTGTTCTAGAGACTACAGCAATGAATGAACCAGGAGAATCTCTGCCTTGATGGGTATATATTCTAGTCAAGGGAAATTTGGTAATCCAAACAGATTTTTTTAACCAAATTATATGATATATTAGAATGAACTAAAGACTATGGAAAGAAAGAAAGCAGGAGATGGGGCTAGAGATCTGAGAGGTTATTTTTTAAATTTATTTATTTTAATTGGAGGCAAATTACTTTACAATATTGTGGTGGTTTTTGCCATATATCGACATGAATTAGGCATGGGTATACATGTATCCCACCATGCTGAACCCGCCTCCCACCTTCTTCCCCACCCCATTCCTTTGAGTTGTCCCAGAGTACCAGCTTTGGGCACCCTGTATCATGCATGGAATTTGCACTGGTCATCTATTTTACATTTTAAATTGGCGAACAATTGCTTCACAGCGTTGTATTGTTTCTGCCACACAACTTGAGCTAGCCATAAGTGTGTGTGTGTGTGTGTGTATGTGAATAAATACATATGTATGTATGTGTGGGTATGTGTGTGTGTATATATATCCCCTCCCTTTTGGGCCTCCCTCCCACTCACCCCCATACCACTGCTAGATCATCACAGAGTGCCAGACTGGGCTTCCTGTGTTATGTAGCAGCTTCCCGTTAGCTAGCTACTTTACACATGGTGGTGTATACATGTCAATGCTACCTTCTTAATTCGTCCCACCATCTCCTCCCCGCACTGTGTCCATAGTCTGTTCTCTATGTCTGTTTTTCCATTCCTTTCCTGCAAATAGGTTCATCAATACCACTTTTCTGGATTCCATATATATGTTAATATACAATATTTGTCTTTCTCTTTTTGACTTACTTCACTCTTTATAACAGGCTCTAGGTTCATCCACCTCAGTTCAACTGACTCATTCTTTTTTCATGCCTGAGTAACGTTCCATTGTATGTATGTCCCACAACTTGATCCACTCATCTGTTGTTGGACATCTAGGCTGCTTCCATGTCTTGGCTATTATAAACAGTGCTGCAAATGAACACTGCAATACATGTGTCTTTTTGAATTATGGTTTTTTCAGGGTATATGCCCAGTAGTGGGATTGCTAGGTCATATGGTAAATGATGTTGGAGCGAAGATCTGAAGGAAGTGAGGGGGGAATGAGAGAAAGGAATAGTCTAGGAAGATGGGCTATAGGAATAAAGGTCTTGAGTCAGAAGGAAATCTAAAGTTCCTAGAGTGTGGCTGAAAGAGAGAAAGTGAGGGAGAGAAGCAGCAATCACAGAGGTAAACATGGAGCAGGAGTTGGCAAGATTGAGCAGGGTCTTGTGGGTCACTAAGAACCGTAGCTTTCCTTCTGTATCAGATGCAGAGAAACTTGAATTTTTGAAAACAGCAGTGACATCATCTTAGAATTTAAAGAAATCTCTCTGTGAGGTGAGAGTGGAAGCCAAGGGTTCAGTGACTGCAACCATCTACATAAAAGATGACGGTGGCTTGCACCATCACCTTCAGAGGTGAAGGTGGAGAAGTATTAGGATTCTCATTATGTGTTGAAGGAAAAGCCAGTAATATTTGCTGGCAAATTGGATATGGGGTATGAGAGAAAGAGAAGAATTGAAAACGATTCCAAGCACTTCAGCCTGGGCAATTGGAAAGATGGAACTGTCATTTCCCAAGGTGGGAGAGAGGGAAGGTGCAGCACTTTGGGGGAGTGCACTTTCAGCAATGTTTCATTTGAGATGTCTATTAGACATCCAAGAGGTGATGCCCAGAGTCAGCTGAGCGTATAAATCTAGAGTTCGCGGAGAGGGTGCAGTTGCAGACTGGCAATAGTGAGAGTGATGAAACTGGATGGGAGCAGTGAGAACGGATGTGGGTTACTGAGAAGAGGAATACGCACTGAGCCCATTCTATGCTGGGGAGATGATGAAGAGGCAGTAAAGGTAACAGGAGGAGCTATCAGTGGTATAAAGACCACAAATCAGCAGGATCTGAGAAGTCAAGTGAAGAAACTGTTTCAAGGAAAGGCAAGGGACCACTGTGTGTAAGCATGGGCACTAAAAGAGGACCAATGGATTTAGCAATATAGGGGCATTGGCCATTTTGAGGACAACAGTTTCTGTGGCATGATGGAGGCTTTTATTGGAGAGATAGCAGTATACTTGTATAGTGATGGGAATAACCCAAGAGAGGGGAGAAAACAATGATATGAGAAAGGAAACTAGCGGAGCAACGACGTAGAGTAATGTAAGAGGCTGTGGAATCCAAAACTACCTGAAGTGGCTGTCTTTAGATAGGAGTGTAGATACTTCCTCTCTAGGGTAACAGCAGAGATGCCAGAATAGGTTGGTACACGTGCTGAGAGGCAGGTAAATATGGTGGTGGTAGTCTGTGGGAAGTTATCTTTGGATTGCTTCTAGGCTTCCAGAAAAGTAGGAAGCAAAGTCATCTCTGGTGACATGAAGATGCTAGAGGTTTGAAAAGGAAAGAAAGGACGATAAAATCGTTGTCCAGAAGAGTAAGAAAATGTAGTATGATCATTGGGAAGTATTACATATTCACATAAGGTTTATGGCTATAAGCTTAACAGTAAGACCAGTTATGTGTGTGTGTGTGTGTGTGTGTGTGTATTTTCCAGCCACATTCAATGCATGGGTATAGGCGTCGAATAGGCAGAGTTGGATTTAATCAAGGATAGGTTCTTTCCAAGTTAGCTCAAGGAAGCCAGAAATGCAAGAGAACTGAGAGTAAGTACAAGCGTATGATTACAATGACTGAGCACAGGATTTAAGATGGGAAGGGAGGAAAGTGATTAGAAAGGAGGGTGAGGGAAAAGGTGGTAAGATGCATGGGTTTGAAGAGGAATTAGGATTAGCAGGGAGGCAGGGGGGAAATGTGGTTAAGATCAATAGATTGCAGATCCCAGAGAGTTCAAGGAGTAATGGCGTCAGACATCAGAGGAATTAAGCTGAAAAGATAGGAACTGGTGGTCAGATGGTAGGATGTTTGAAACTGAAATTATGGACAGGTCACCGGAAGCCTAAATCCTAGAATAGAATCATGGGAAGGAGTGGTTTAGAGGAAAAGTGCTAGGATGAGATGATTGGAGAAAAGGTCAAGGAATTGAGTGGCTAGGATGTTAGAAGAAGCATCTGGTTATTAAATTAAGGGAGAATTAAGAAAAGAGAGAATGACAGCCAACAGGAGTTCAAGTCTTCAACAAATGAACAGGAGTGATCCAGGGGTTTACAAACAAAGAAGCTGGTGGCTAGGATTGTCTGATGACAAGGGAGTCAAAACTGCAGGGATTTAGGGAAGAGAGAGGGAGAATTAATGGTGTGGAAGTGGAAATTGTGAACTAAGGAGATACCCAGATGCACCTCCAGGTCCAATGGTCCAAGAGGTGATAGAGAAAAAGAGTTATAACTAGAGAGGGTTTCAGGGAGAAACCCTGAAGGCTCAGAGGAAGTCCAAACCTAAATTAGTCTAGTGCACACACTGTGCACACAGGCATACATTCTCATGCACACACACACACACACACCTGGAACCATACAGATGGATGGATGTTTAAATGGGTGGATGTCATGGTATATGAATTATCCCTCAATAAAGCTGATTTTTTTTTTAAGGAAGTACATAGAGATCTTTAAGAGCAAGGGAATCAGATCCATTTTAGGGGAGGTCAAGAAAAGTTGGAGTATCTTTTTCCAGGCAGATACTTTCTTAAAGAAACTTTTCTTAAAAATTCCTGAGCTCAATTCCAGAAAAATAAACGACCCAATCAAAAAATGGGCCAAAGAACTAAACAGACATTTCTCCAAAGAAGACATACAGATGGCTAACAAATACATGAAAAGATGCTCAACATCACTCATTATCAGAGAAATGCAAATCAAAACCACAATGAGGTACCATTTCACGCCAGTCAGAATGGCTGTGATCCAAAAGCAATAAATGCTGGAGAGGGTGTGGAGAAAAGGGAACCCTCTTACACTGGTGGGTTACTTACTCTTTGCATTGGTGGGAATGCAAAGTAGTACAGCCACTATGGAAAACAGTGTGGAGATTCCTTAAAAAACTGGACATAGAACTGCCTTATGACCCAACAATCCCACTGCTGGGCATTCACACTGAGGAAACCAGAATTGAAAGAGACACATATACCCCAATGTTCATCGCAGCACTGTTTATAATAGCCAGGACGTGGAAGCAACCTAGATGTCCACCAGCAGATGAATGGATAAGAAAGCTGTGGTACATATACACAATGGAGTATTACTCAGCCATTAAAAAGAATACATTTGAATCAGTTCAAATGAGGTGGATGAAACTGGAGCCGATTATACAGAGTGAAGTAAGCCAGAAAGAAAAACACCAATACAGTATACTAACACATATATATGGAATTTAGAAAGATGGCAATGATAATCCTGTATGTGAGACAGCAAAAGAGACACAGATGTATAGAACAGTCTTTTGGACTCTGTGGGAGAGGGAGAGGGTGGGATGATTTGGGAGAATGGCATTGAAACATGTATAATATCATATATAAAACGAACTGCCAGTCCAGGCTTGATGCATGATACTGGATGCTTGGGACTGGTGCACTGGGACGACCCAGAGGGATGGTATGGGGAGGGAGGAGGGAGGGGGGTTCAGGATGGGGAACACGTGTATACCTGTGGTGGATTCATGTTGATGTATGGCAAAACCAATACAATATTTAAAGTAATTAGCCTCCAATTAAAATAAATAAATTTATATTTTAAAAAATGTATCTGATGATAACATCCCAAAATTTAAAAAAAAAATCTTCTATTTGTAACATATAATGATTTTACCTTTTCCTTCTTTGGATTCACTGTGCTGTGAATTTGATTCACAGCCCTTCCATCATAGTCATTTGGGTCCTAAATTGCCTACAAGCTTGTAAGGCCCCATGTGGAGCCAAAGAAGGTCTTCCTCGGTTTGATATCCTCTACAACAGGGGTCCCCAACCTCTGAGACCTAACGTCTGATGATCTGAGGTAGAGCTGATGTATAATAATAGAAATAAAGTGTACAATAAATGTAATACATTTGAATCGTCCCAAAACTAACCCCTTGTGGTAAAACTGTTTTCCAAGAAACTGATCCCTGTACCAAAAAGACTGGGAACCACTGCAGTCCAGGATGTAGCACCATGTCTAGCTCACCAGAGGCTCACATAAATATTCCTTCAAATGTGTTGAATTAATTTAAATATTTATTATTTCAAAGTGTCTAAGTAACACCTCATGAAGGCATTTTCAAAAGAAACAGGAAATAGTTTTACAAAATTTATTTATTTATATGAAAAGTACACTTTCATATTTATTCATATGAAAAGTAAATTAAACATAAATGAGAATATTGTGTGTGTTATTATCATTAGCTAATAGTCATCTTACAGTCAGAGGCAGAAAGAAATGGTTGAAGTAATTATCAAAAGTATGTCCAATATGCAACTTTCAGAATTATATAGTGAAAAAAAACTAGTATATAATTGCCAGGAAAGCTATTTAAAGCATAAATATGAGATTAAAAATGCCAAAGGTGTAAACAACTTTAATCTGCTAATTTATTACACATGCCTCTTAGAGCCAAGTTTTATTTTAAGCTTAGATCTTGGATATTTTCACTGTGTTGCTGCAAATGAAACTAAAATTTTCTAAACTCAAATGCTATGCATGTTTCATCTTTTCAATGTCACTCATTTCCTCTGAAACTAAGTTCATGTGTACAATTCAGGCATTGTGACTATATATATATGCAATCTTTTCTTATAAGGACATTCTTCTACAGTCCAAAAGGCACTATGACAATGCTTACCCACGCCTGTATTCCATCAACATTCTGCATTAGGGAACAGGCAGGCTATAGAAATAAATAAAAGTTCCTTTTTTATTATTAGAATAGCAAACAGGGCTTTAACTAATAAAGATGATTCAGGGCCAGTTGCTGAGGAAAATCATCCTTTCAATCATAAATGCAGGAGGTGTGAAAGCATATTATGGACCCTATATTACACACTGGACCCAATTACCTGCAACTCTTTCCCTTCTTATGACCCAGATTCTACTTTGGTTTCTGGACATATCTAATTCTGACTGCTCACTTAATCCTCTAGCTATATGAGGGAGCAGTCACAATAAAAAAAACTGAGGTCCAATCAGTTATTGAAGAAATGATTCACTACCAAAGGTAAGTGGCTTTAGACTAGGTCTATGTTCTCAAACTTTCCAACAAGGCTCTGCTACCTCTATCCCTAAGAAACACAGTTCTCCAATTACACCACCATGAAATGTGACCTTTCCCTCCAGCTGGCACTGAGGTTTAGCTGTCATCATTAAAAAAGTACAGGTGTGCTGACAATTCAAGCCAGCACAACAGTGGCATGGTATGAGACTTGGTGGATGGGAAGGGGAAATTTACAGGAAGGCTTGCACAAAATTGAATCCTTAATATAATCGTAATAATGTGAGCTCTTTAAGCCAAATATTTGGCCTCCTCCCACCTCCCCCGTGAAATATCATGATTTACTGGGAGCTTATATAAAATTGCCATTTAGGGATATTGCAAGGTTTGAATGCATGAAGTGCAAGTATTTGCTACATGTATGACGTGTCCAGTTGGACTTTGCCTTGTCTCCTTTGGCAATGCAGTCCCCAAAAGGGTGTTGAGTACCCTGACCAGTGACTGCTAAACACTAGAGAAGCTTCCAATTGTCCAGGTGACAAGGAAGGGCAAAACTAGGACCAGTGATGAAAAGAGAAAATGGATTCCATTTCTTCCTATGGAAGGACTACAGTGGGCAGCTTTCCATCACAGGGGGTGCTGAAGAGGAGATGAGGGATCATTTGATAAGACATCTTGAGGGGCTGAGACTGGTTGACCTAAAAGACCTAAGCTCTAATGTTTTATTCCAGATCCCCAGGCAAAACACTAATGGTGCTGGCATGTTTCTTGTTGTCCGATGCACCATCTTATCTCTCACCTTGGGGTTTTTGCACAGCCCATTCCCTGGACCTTCCACCCCCTTACCACTTCAAACATGTCCCTTTCTTCACTTCCTTTACTTCCTTCCAGGAAGCCTTCACTGTCCCAACAAATTTAGGTAAAGGCACCTTGCAGCATGCATTCATGGCACCCCTCCGCTGCCATAGCACCTACTCTTCATATGGGTAGGGACTACAATTTCATATGGGTAGGGAACATGTCCTTGTCATAACTGTACATCCATCACCTACACAGGGGCTTCCTAGGTGGCGCTAGTGGTAAAGAACCTGCCTGCCGAGGCAAGAGACATAAGAAATGCACTTTCGATTCCTGGGTCAGGAAGACCCCATGGAGGAGAACATGGCATCCCACTCCAATACTCTTGCCTGGAGAATCCCATGGACAGAGGAGCCTGGCAGGCTATGGGCCATAAGCTCGCAAAGAGTTGGACATGACTGAAGCGACTTAGCACACACGCACCTACAAAAGGCCTACAGCATAGCCAGTTCTCAATGAATGTGTGCCAAATTATTTGGGTTGGCCATAAGTTTGGTTGAATTTTTTCATAAGATGTAACAGAAAAACCCGAATGAAATTTTTGGCCAACCCAATATTTTCTTATTGAAAACCCTGCTGTGTCTTCCCCAGAAATCCATTGCATCTAGAAATAGTTAAACAAGAGATACTTTATCTTACTCAGTTACTCTATTTTATGGGTCTCAAGTCCTTCTCCCACCCAAGAAGTAATAGAACATGGTTATCAGCTATATAGCATCATGGACTCAATGAACATGAATCTCAGCAAACTCTAGGAGATAGTGGAGGACAGAGGAGCCTGGCATACTGTAGTCCATGAGGTCACAAAGAGTAGGACAAAACTTAGCGACTGAACAACCATCTGTATGCTATAGACTTGTGCACTGTCCTATTACAAAGGCATCTTGGGGCTAAAGCTGTTAATGACTACTTGCTAAGGCTGCACATGCTTCAGTTCAGTTCAGTAGCTCAGTCGTGACCGACCCTTTGTGACCCCATGAACTGCAGCACGCCAGGCCTCTCTGTCCATCACCAACTCCTGGAGTTTACTCAAACTCATGTGCATTGAGTCAGTGATGCCATCCAGCCATCTCATCCTCTGCCGTCCTCTTCTCCTCCTGCCCCCAATCCCTCCCAACATCAAGGTCTTTTCCAATGAGTCAACTCTTCGCATGAGGTGGCCAAAGTATTGGAGTTTCAGCCTCAGCATCAGTCCTTCCAATGAACACCCAGGACTGGTCTCCTTTAGGATGGACTGGTTGGATCTCCTTGCAGTCCAAGGGACTCTCAAGAATCTTCTCCAGCACAGTTCAAAAGCATCAATTCTTCAGCACTCAGCTTTCTTCACAGTCCAACTCTCACACCCATACATGACCACTGGAAAAACCATAGCCTTGACTAGACGGACCTTTGTTGGCAAAGTAGTATCTCTGCTTTTTAATATGCTATCTAGATTGGTCATAACTTTCCTTCCAAGGAGTATGCGTCTTTTAATTTCATGGCTGCAATCACCATCTGCAGTGATTTGGGAGCCCCAAAAAATAAAGTCTAAAGGCCACTAAATGAAGTGATTTAAGCCCATCCATAGCAAAATTATCTTTATGGCCACCATCTATATGACCCGGGTTCTCATTTTGGGTTAAGGGGGCAGGGTTCTAATTAAGAATCTTCATGCTGCCTTGCCAGGGCCAGGTCCTACAAAGACCTACCACTCTTATCACAAAATGCTCTGATGGGTGTGGTGTACAAGACCCCTTGCTTGTACTTCCTGCAGCTCTCTCCTGGGGCTCACGTGGATACGTCAAAAACAGCAAGGAGTGTGTGGACACCCAGCTAAGACTCTTAACTAAAAGAAAACAGTTCAAACCACTTTTCCACAGGATACGGAAGCCATCCATTAGCAATAATGATTTAATATCATCAAACAAACTCAAAATTGAGTAGTTTACTTGACTAATAGTTAAATCAACAATTTCCTCATTTCTCATCTATTTCTTCCTTTTAAACTAAGACTTCTTTATGGCCATTATGTGAAAACTACTCTAGTAATTTGAAACTCAGTAAGTATAGGTGGTTGATAAGAAGAATCAGGCCCCTGCCCACTGACCATGACTAAAGATGAGAAACAGTCACAGTTAATTGCTTCAGGTCCAGCCTCCAGCCATCTGCCCATTTCCTGATAAATCTGAGACCCTGTTCTATCCCATTCTTCCTCTTTAAGCACAGTCCTCACTATCTTCACCCTCTGACACTTCAAACAGCCACACACATTCATTCCTTCTTGGCTCCTGCCTATTTAGACTAATCTTTCTCAAACTGTAATGTGCTCCGGCTTCATCTGGGCATCTTGTAAAATGCAGATTCTAATTTGATAGGTCTTGAGTGGGGCCTGAGATCCTTCTCTTGTCAAAGCTTAAAGAGATCACTGAGGCTGGTAGTCCATGGACCATGCTTTAGAGTATCAGGGACTAAGGGCAAAAACTCAGCATAGAATCTGCCAATCTCAGCAGCTTCAGCAGGTCTGAGGTTTTCAGCAAATTTTCTAGGGACAGGGTCTGTTAACTTCCATCTCAAATGACCCTTCGCAAAGGTTAGGAACCATTGGCCAAGGCTTCCACTGCTCTATTCCATGTCTCCTTCTGGTCTTCTTCCCCAACTCTGTCCCACTGGCTGTTCCACACCATTCACTCAGCAATCCCACCAGCAGCTGGGTTTCTATGCCTAAGCAGATTTACATTACTCAAGGTACTTGGTCTGCTGGAATCATTCATTTTAAGGAACACCAACAAAAACTGAGATTTGGGGTCAGTGACTCTGAGATATAAGGGCTATGACAGTATGATGCTGGGCAGTGAAAATCATTTTGAAAAGCAGAAAGACCTGATTCTGACTCTTGGGTCTGCATCAACCTAATTCTATGACCTTACATTAGTCAGCTTCTCCAAGCTTCGATTTTCTCCTCTGTAAAGAGATCTACTTGTAGGAACATAAAGTAGCAAAGACAAACTTCCAGGCACATAGTGTCTACACAATCAATTGGTTATCTGTTCCTTTCCTTTTTATCATAGAAGAAGAGCAAGGATAAATTAAGAGCTAAATTATTAATAAATACTTTAAAAATAAGATCTCCTAAGTTAAGACCACACTTTAAAAAGATCCATCTAGACTTGGATTCTGAATAATAAGAAAAATGACTAGTTTTAAAATACATTTAGGTTGGGTTTTTTTAAGTATTTTTTCTCTCAGATCTAAAATAGACAAGAACTGAAAGTTTTGGAGGAATTTTTAAGGGAAAATAAGGAATTCTTACACCGTATTTCAACCTTTTTTTGGTTTAAGTAAATTGTGTTAGAAAATGCCTGCTAACCAAGAACTCACAGCAAATATGTATCCAATTTTAATACAACACTGTAAAACTGTTCTGGAAAGTTAAAACTAGTTATTAAGAGACTCTGGGTGGGAAAAATATTCTCTAGGGGTGAAATGATTTCCCATGTGAAGAACTCGGCTTAGGGACTCTTGATCATAAGCCTTTCAGATATTACATAATAAAAACGCCATTGGTTCCTTATCAAAGGACTACTCAGCCCTCCCTAACACATTTTCATTGAACCTCAACGCAGCTAATCACGTAGAACTAATGTAAAACATCCCCCATTTCATGCTCAGTGTGATATTACACCTTCACTTGTTTGTCCCAGAAAGTTAAGCATTTAAAAGATTTCATGGCCCCTACACAGGCTCTTAAGGGCATACTTATTATTTTATCATAGTCTATTTTTAAAAACTACTGGAAGAATTTGGAAGAAAAGCTATCTCTTTGGTCCAATTTGTCAAATAACGAGAGTTCAAAGCTCTAGTTATCTCTTATTCTAAAATACTCTGTTATCCCTCAAGGATAAATTTTCCATTTCTGATAAGGTCCTTGTCCAATTCAAATTACAAGCAAAGGAAGTCTCCGGGGGAAAATGTGTTTACTTATTTTTCCACGTAACATCTTCAAAGAAACTGAAAGGAAGAAAGAACTGTTCCTAAGGATATCTTCCAGAAGTAAAAAAATTCAGTAAGACATTCTCCTCATCTTTCTAAAACAATCTTTATCTCCAAGGAAATTGAACCAATACTCAAGATCTTACCTCTCAAAGCAATGTTTTTCCAAAAGAGTTGTCCTTATTCATCTCATATAAATATCATCTGTGGAGTCATTCTGTATACCCCCAGAATTCACATTAAAGCCAGTTTAAAAATAATTTGCCATTTACATACGTTTTAACTAGATTGAAAGCTGAAAGCTCTTCAACCCTTGCCATTCCGGCAACAAAAGACAGAACCACATTATCTTCAGAGTTTCATTCAGCAAGATAGAGCCCTGGGCCTCTGAAAAAGATATGTTTCTCGTGGTGAAGGGTTAAAAGAGGACACCGAGCCACCCTCTGGAAGTCATTAAGTTACAAAGCCCCAAGAAGATAAAAGTTTCCATTTTCTAAAATGTAAATCAAAAACATATTCATTAGTATTGCAAAACAAACATGCAAATCTTCACCACTTGAAAAGCTCGGCTAAATATGTACAAGGGCTAAACCCAAAAATACATCTGGTCCTCGGTTACAGAACTTGCCTTTTTGGTTTTATCTAAAGAGTTTGTCTGTCTTCCATGGTTGGCTTCTTGGATTATTGCAATTCATAATAAGCCTTTTAGCTAAGGATGAAATAAACAAAGATAAAGTCTATGTCCTAGTTTTAAATGGCCCAGATGGGATGATTTTTCCATATGTTTAGCACACCCACTGTTTATTAATCACTGCTAGCGGAGCTTAGAGGATTACTGGGTTTATTGCCTGGGCAAGGGCTGAAATTTACAGTTTGTATAATCTCTGCACACCTTTTTAATATTCCATCCTTTCCCGATTGTCCTTTGAGCCTCACTCAGGTTGGGTGTGCATCCAAGTCTGTGTGTGTGTATGTGTCTGTGTCTCTGTGTGTGTGACATATTATACTGCAGGGAATCTCAGCCAACTGATCAAGAGGAGGTTTTGTGCCCAAATTTGGATACAATATCAGTCTCCAGGAATGTGTTACATCATAACAATGACAATGTGGGTAAAGCTGGCAATACTTGACTCACCACCCTTTATAGTGATTTACTTAGTGTCTGGCAATCTGTTTTTCATATGATGTTTGTTTCTCATAAACAGTTTCAACATGGGAGAGTATGGTGTCAAGATAACAGTTATATCATTTGTCACTGCAGAACATCTATCAGGCTTGCCAAGAAAACAAGAGTCTTTTATCTTAGGCTTTTTTACAAGTGCTTGAGTTCTGGTGATTCTTTCTCATCAACGTGCTGGATTACTTCTTTGAAAACTGACCATCACCATCTCAGTTACATTATCATTTCAATTTCTCGTAAGTAAAATGAAATCTGCAGAAAAGTTAGCATAGGGGACTCTGGAGAAGAAAATACTGAGAGAGAGAGGAAGAGGAGGTGATTCTCAGACAAGGCACAGTCCCTGAGAAAGGAGCATCCAAAGCAATAAGTTAATAATATTAAGCTCAAAAGCACCTTGACTGTTTCCTGTCATGTTTTAAAAGGAAACAGTCTCAGATAAAGTATATGACCTCCATTTTCATCAGTGTACCCAATTCTTAGGCACATTTTTAGTTGTCGAATGGCTTTGCTGGGGGGGCGGTGGAGGGGAACAAGAAGAAACCTCTATCTTTCTATATCACGGTCATCAAGCCACCCCGTCAATCTGAGGGAATTTTGACAGAAGGCGTCCATATTTGGAACATCCCCTAAAACTTGGAAGGAGAAAAAAGGGGGGAGATATTCTTTAAAATTTCTTTTAATAGAATTGGTTAAGACAGTTAATGTAGAAAACATCCTATTAATCATGGATGCTTTTTATAGTATTTTTACATGGGTTTTGAGATGTGGTTTTATATCTTCAACAAATAGAGGAAGGGAAGGCCTCGGTAAAGCATAAGAATAGACAGCTGTGGGCTCAGAAAACTGAATATTCGGTCATTCAAAAAGGCTTTGAAATCACTCTGCTGGAGTCTTGTGTACAATAATTAAACTCTGAACAAGAATCTTTTATGACATCCTACCCTATGCTGTGGGCATACAACATTTGTCCTATAAAAAATAAAGAATGTGTGCTCAGGAACCAGCATTTTCAAACAATTTACCTAACGGAGAAGCATTTCGCTTATTATGTCCATGAATGGAAATGATCTGACTTGTACTTGGAATATCAGTTCTGTGACCCAGACAATGGTCAGATATTCTGGGAAATCTACACACACAATCTCCTCCTGATAGCTCGCCTTAGTCTGTGTAGCCAGGAAAGCTGCTCCATTTAAAGCATAGTTGGCAGGCAAGTTGGTACCTCAGCCTCATCCAAGGTATTTAGGCTAAGCCTACTTTTCTATTCAAAGAAAAAAAATGTGACTATGACTAACCAAGAGAGGAAAATATTGTTCCTTTTAGGGATCTGGTGCACAAAGCACAAAGGGTGGGATGGGGTAGGAGGGCGAGCAAAAGATGGACGGGATGGATGGATACCTAGAGCTGATTCACTCTGTTGTACAGCAGAAACTAACACAATATTGTAGCACAGCTATACTCCAAATTGTAAAAAAAAAAAAAAAAAAGAGCAAATCTAGTCCATTACCCTACCAACTTTGGGGCTCACTGCCCCCTCATCATGCCATATCACTTTCTTACTCCTAGCCTCTCATTCCCCTTCTCTTCACCTGTCCCAATTCTCCCTAACTTCAGTTCCAGTTCAGGTCATTTCTACTCCATGAGACCTTTCCCACTGCCAAAGTCCATATTGATGTCTCCTTCCTCTGGACGACTAAAGCTCAGTCTGATTGACTCTAAAAACAGATACATAACCATACACTGCCTTGCATTATTAATAATAGCTTCATGTCTCTTTTCTGTTCGCTTTACTTGACTATATGCTCCTGGATGACAAAGATTTTTTTTTCTGAAATATACAAGAAACTATTGCAGGGCTTCCCAGGGGGCTCAGTGGTAAAGAATCTGCCGGCCAACGCAGGAGATGCAGATTTGATCACTGGGTCGAGAAGATCCCCTGGAGGAGGAAATGGCAACCCACCTGTTCTCTTGCCTGGAAAATCCCACGGACAGAGGAGCCCTGGCAGGCTACAGTCCATGGGGTCTCAAAGAATCAACACGACTGAAGTGACTGAATATGCACACACAGTAACTACTGCGTTGAGCACTTGTTATATGCCCAGCACAATGCTAGGCACCTTCCCTAAGTGATGCCACTAACTCTGAAGTACAGATTTCACGGAAACACATCTGTGCTGCCCACACACTGCCCAGTAACATGAACTGGGCTCCAGTGCCTAGACTAATACAGAGGGCCCAATTTTGAGAATAATTCAAATATAACACAGAAAGTCTTAAATATATAGACACTTTGAGGCATTACAGTCAATGACCAGAAAAATTATTCTGGTAGAATGAAAATATTCTCTCCTCATCTCAGAACATTTTGGGTTACTTTAAATGATCTTTTGTGACACTTCATTATTTGGCCACGATTTTCCATGGCTCCACCTAGGAGTTTCAGTCACTTGTTAGGACTTCCTGAGAGGACTGGCTAGAACTCAGAGTTTCTGAGTGGTCACTTTGTCTTTTGAAAATACCTGACTGGAGTATACCATTTAATAATAGTTATTTTCCTTTCTCCATACTTTCAGGAGTTCAGTTATACTTGGGAAGAAAATAAGGTTCCCCAAGACCGCTTCCACTGTTTCGTGCCTCATTCCTAGGTTCCATTCCTTTGGTGTTGAAAGAACCTTTATACCCCTAAGGAAATGTAAGAGGAGCCCATCAGAGACAGTCAAGCTGCTTCCTGACAAGCAAAATGTTTAAAAAAAAAAAAAAAAAAAAACAAAAAGATGAGGCTCAAGGCTCCTATAGGATCAAAATGGAAGTTCAGAAGTCTGGGTGATTCAGATTATAGATCTCCACTGGTAAGGCTATCCACACAAACCCCACCCAGGGCTGCACTTACATCTCTCAGAAAAGTGAAAGGCATGGATGCCAACTGAAACGAGAAATCATAAAGCCAACCTTGGCCCAGCACAGAGATATATTTTATCCTACCACATTTTTACATTTGCATACATGGCACCCTTCAAAGCCAGGAGTTTATATTTTCCCACCAAGGCTCAGCATGTGTGAAAAATGCTTTCCAAGAAACAAAGCCTGGCAAAGATGCAAATGTGAACTTGTGGGCAAGCAAATGCAGTTGAACTTAACAGAGATCTTGCCTCCATATCTTTGGATGAGCTTGGTAATAACCCAAGTCTCCACCAGATGAGAACCTTGAACCTCAAAGTCAAAAAGAAAAAAAAAATGGCACAAGGATAGAATCACTGGAAAAGCAAACACATTTCTCAATAAAGAACACTCTATTTAACTTGAAAAGTTGGGGGGGGGCGGTGGCAGGGATTCGGCAAGAGATAAGCATGCTCGAGGCTGGGAATTATTTGCTGGTTCATTCTTCCTATAAAAAGGATTATCCCTGTGGCCACAAATAAATTCCAAAGCCTCTGATTCCATGAGAGCTTTTTTCCCTTGGAAAAGAAACAGGTCTAGGATTCTACCCTACTGCTTTCCAACTCTAAAAAAATCCTCAAAGCAAGGATGTAGAAAGAGGACTTGTATTAAAGGAGGTAGCTATATTATACAGAGTGAATGAAGTCAGAAAGAGAAAGACAAATATTGTATATTAACACATATATATGGAATCAAGAAATATAGTACTGACGATCCTACCTGCAGGGCAGCAAAGGAGATACAGACACTTTGGACACATTGGGGGAAGGAGAGGGTGGGATGATATGAGAGAAGAGCATTGAAATATATATATTACCATATGTAAAATAGCCAGTGGAAGTTTGATGTATGACACAGGGAACCCAAAGTCAGTGTTCTGTGAGAACCTAGAGAGATGGGGTGGGGAGGTAAGGGGGGGTGGTCAAGAGGGAGGGGACATAGGTATACCTAATGTTAATTCATGTTGATGTATGACAAAAACAATCACAATACTGTAATTTTCTTCTAATGTAAAAATTATAAAAATAATACAGGGGGTGACTGGATTCACCTATTTAGCTTCTCTTCCCACCACCCTAATAAAAAGATTTTCTCTTGGTTGTCAAGTGTATATACAGGTGTCGGTCTTAGAGGGTAAAAACTTGTATACAATACATATCAGAACCAGAAGGAAGCAGCTCACTCTGGCTAGAAGATGTGGAGGATGTCGGGACCAGTCTGAGATTCCTGCTATACTGAACTCCATCTTTCCAGGGCACTGAACCTAGACCCACATTATGTCAGCCTTGAGCAACTCAAGATGATTTATGCTCAGTGGCACTGACTCTTTCTTTTTGTGTTTTTGGAAACAAAAGAAAAAAAGATGTCCAAGAGAGATTACTTGGAGATTTGAAAAAGTTATTTAATGCATGGTTATTTGCCTACATATGGCCTAGGCCTGTTGGGCATAATCTGCCAAGTATCTTAAATGGTTCCCAGGGAACTCCCAGCTTGGGCTCCATGGCCATGACTTTTCTGTACCATTTTAATTGTTCCAATAAGATGCCACATGATGAACAGCCAAGAACTGATAAACCAGTAATTTGCCAATCTGGATGTAAAAACCAAACAAGAAATACAGAGATATTCCCTACTCGAAGAATGTCTTTTCAGTGATCATTCCGCTTTTAACTTTTTTTGCAAATAACATTTTATTTGGATCAGCTTCAATTGCCAAACATTAAAAAAAAAAAAGACAAAAGCAGGCAGGGGAGAGTGGCACTGTGCCCCTCAGCTCAGGGTCCTCAGAAGTAAACCAGCATTTCTGCGGTATGGTACCGTGCCAATTCACGCAGGGGAAGCCAAAATCCTAAATGATGGCTGAGCTCATAAAACTGTTCTCTCTCTTATCAAGATGAGGTTTTAAGCGCTCCGATTTCAAGGGTTTGCTTTGATTTTTATTTTTCTTAGACCAGCACATGTAGCTCTCACATGTTTTGCCTTGGGCGTTAATTAATCTGGGTAACCAACACCTCACGTAGGAAAAAGCAAAATCAATGAACAAACAGGAGCTATTTATTAACTGCACACTATGCACAAGGTCCTAGGCCAGATGCGCAAAGAATACAAACACACACACAACGCAGCCGCATCCCGAGTTTCTCACAGGACTAATTGAAGAACAGAGATGAGAGATGATGACAATAAAATACACGCTAAATGCCAAAAACACAGTCAGACAAACCAGCGTTTTAGGAGCTGGAAAAGGGCCTGCAGGGCCAGTTAGGAAAGGCCCAAGAAAACACTTGCGATCTGGGCTGAATCTGCAAAGGAGGAAAACTCAGACTAGAGGAGAAGAGGATAGACCTTCGTGACAGCAGTAAACATGTTAAAAAAAAAAAAAGTTATTGCTGAATCTGACATTGTAATAGTTAAAGCCTATACATCTTCTTCTTTTCTCTAAACCTAATATAAAATGATATGTTTATGCCCCTATAAAGGCAAGCAGTCTTCAGGTCAATCAACAGTAAGCAGAAGGGACTTCCCTGGTGGTCCAGGGGTTGAGAATCCACCTTCCAGTGCAGGGGACTTAGGTTCAGTCCCTGGTCGGGGAACTAAGACCCTGCATGCTGCAACTATGATCTAACACAGTCAAATATAAATAAATGAATGTTTAAAAAAAAAGACATAAAGAAAAGAAAAACAATAGGTGGAGATTGGCCAAGGCCAGGTAAACAGTTTGTAGATCATATGGGAACTATGAGAACACTAAAGTGAGAAAAAAAAGAATAATCCTTGAGGTTGGCTCAGTTGGTAAAGAATCT
Source organism: Budorcas taxicolor (assembly GCF_023091745.1). Classification (NCBI taxonomy): domain Eukaryota; kingdom Metazoa; phylum Chordata; class Mammalia; order Artiodactyla; family Bovidae; genus Budorcas; species Budorcas taxicolor. The sequence goes on along the minus strand of NC_068923.1, from coordinate 61,113,242 downwards.
ACCTGCAATGCGGGAGACCTGGCTTTGATCCCTGGGTTGGGATGATCCCCTGGAGAAGGGAAAGGCTACCCACTCCATATTCTGGCCTGAAGAATCCCCATGGACAGAGGAGCCTGACGGGCTGCAGTCCAGGAAGTCACAAAGAGTCAGACACGACTGAGCAACTAAGCACAAGGAATAATTGGTAAAACGAAGGAAGGTAGCGACTGTGACATGCATTTGACCTGAAAACTAGATTCCCTCACAACCATGTTAAGAGTTACATGTAGAATATTTCATCCTTGGGAACAAAGCTTCTCATGAGGTCTTTGAAGATGGCCTCTGTCATCCAGTTCTGCATACTACATGCCTAGTAAGCTTTCTGGGTTTATAGTAGGTGCTCAGTTAGTATATGTCAGACTGAACTGGTCTAAATCACATTTCAATCTGATCGAAATGTAGATATTTGTGAGCTGTCATTTTTCCAGTATTAATTGGTATGAAGTAAACTATGCCTAGAATAATCTCAGAAAGTATTTTCTTATAATGTTATACTTTAATCTCCTTGTGTTAACACTCTTTTACATTGTTGTTCAGTCGCTAAGTTGTGTCTGACTCTTTGCAACCACATGAACAGTAGCACACCAGGCTTCCCTGTCCTTCACCATCTCCAGGAGCTTGCTCAAACTCCTGTCCACTGAGTCGGTGATGCCATCCAACCATCTTGTCCTCTGTCTCCCCTTTCTCCTACGCTCAATCTTTCCCAGCATCAGGGTCTTTTCCAATGAGTTGGCCCTTCGCATCAGGTAGCCAAAGTATTGGAGCTTCAGCTTTAGTATCAGTCCTTCCAATGAATATTCAGGGTTGATTTCCTTTAGGTTTGACTGCTTTGTTGATTATAAACATTCAACCCATTTATGCCATCTCTGGACACAGAGAGAGGAGTCAGAATTTGTAGGATTCCCCTTATCTTCCTGGGCCCCTAATATATTCCTTAAGTTCTTGTATAAAGAAGAGCATAGCCCATGGCCTAGGGTGCAGCTGACCTCAGCATGATGGCATTGATAAAAAAAAAAAGTCATAAATTAGTGGTGTGTTGTCAGGGTGGCACTGGCTTACAGAGGGTGTAGACACAAATGAGTTCCAGACTCTCTAAAAGCAATAACAATTCACAATAGAAATTAGACAACCTTCTGAGGAGTAATTGAGCCAGTCAGAAATTAAAAGAACTATGTGTACACAACATAATGAACAGATTTATTAGAAGGAAACACACAGCTGACAAGAGAACTCTTGAGCCAGCAGGGAAACTATGGAAAATGTTGCCCAAGACAGTCTCAAGGCTTCACACTCACTTCTGGACAACCTTCTTGGTCTCCCAAAGACATAAGATCTTCAGAGCCTGCTTTTGGCTACTCGGCGATCACAAGCCTACATGTGCTACCAGCTGACATGGGGAGCATGTCAAAGATAAGAAAGTTCAAGAGCAAAGCAGAAACTCAGCTCATCAGTAGCCCTGCACTCATGTGAATTTCCACCTTGATCTTTAATGAACATATTCATGATTCATGACCACTATTTTTCACTTTCCTGGCACACCTAGAAGTCTGGCATCATTCAATTTCTTATCCTCTGAGTCTTCACTGAGCAACAATGCAGTACCAGCGCAGTAACTCCATCCCCAGGTCCCATGGATGCGATCATGAACGGGCCTCTGTCACTCCTCTCAAGCTCATTATGATAGATACGATCAAATCAAAAATTATCCTCCTGGCTGTGGACTTATAATTAAAGAGAAGATATTCGCTTAACACACAAATGGACATAGCAACAACACAACAAATGCTGGCAACCTCAATGCATTCATATCAAGAGAAGGTTTAGCCTTTGGGACCAAACCCTGAGTGTGATGGTCTTGTGAGAAGAGTGGGTTCCAGGATTGTAGAGGGGAATGAAAGCTCGAGCGGGGAATCATTGAGATGGACTTATTCCTTCTGGGTCCTGTGTAGCTTTTGACGACTTTCCCACAGGTGTTACCCTGTTACCTCTGGGTGAAGCACAGGAGGGAGCCAGGAGTCATGTTCATCTTTGTCTCTGCAGCCACACCTAAAACCGCAGTGAGAGAACTCCCAGGCAGAGGGACTCACCTCAGACACAAAGGACAATGCAGTAGGTACATAAACAAGACTCCAGGGAAAGAGGAAAGGGCTGGTCAGCAGATGTGGCCGGGACATGCTTTAACAAAGCCAGCAACGCCTCATCCAGGGCTCTGGGGAGTGACTATCAACAAGGATGAAATCATCCCCAGGCTGCCCTGAGAGACGAGAGGAACACTTAAGCCACCGACTCTTTAACAGATCACACTGACCCGCATTTAAACTAAAAACAGGGACCTCCCTGTTGGTCCAGTGAGACTCCATGCTCCCAACACAGGGGGCCCAAGTTCAGTTTCTGGTCAGGGAACTAGATCCCACATGCCGCAACTAAAGATCCTGCAGGCTACAATTAAGACCTGATGCAGTCAAATAAATATTAATTAATTAATTTAAAACATATCTATATGACCCTGCAAATGGTTTGGCAAAATCACTAGATCTTCCAAATGCATATTTGGCCCTCAAATATAGATGAAATTCTGCCAAACAATGGCGCTTCCTTACCTTTCCTGGTGTACCCCTCTTCTCTAGGTAAGACGTGCTCTTAGCCAATGGACCTATAACTCTCCATCAGACTTCCATGGGGATTAGGCATTTCGGTTCTTTCAAGTCTTCAGGTTATTCGTCTCGTTTTGCACCGCTGGCTTTTCAGCCTGGGGATTCTGAGCCAGTGCTAACACTCATGACCTGTTCGGATGCACCCTTGGCCACCATGAAAGAAGGAGCTTACATTCTCAACCCTCCACTAGGCCTCCTCTCAGCCTTCCCTTTTCTATTTATCCCTGGAGTAGGGGATGACAGAGACCGTCCTAAACTTCTGATGCCATTTCTCTCCTCCTCTCTCCTCCACCCGTACATGCCCCTCAACCTCCCCAATCTCCTAAGAACCCCTCCTTATGATCATTAGTTTGAATTGAAAAAGAAAGATTGCTCTCAGCTTAAGGCTTTCTCATTTGTTAATTCTCTCAAGGTACTGATTTGACTTTTCATTTATTTTATTTAAGTTCCCCTTGCTGGTACTCTGACACACACACACACACACACACACACACACACACACACACACGTTGCTGGTACTCTGAGACACACACACACACACACACACACAGATCATCCATAGCCTCCTGCTTTTAAGGAATGAACAATCTAGCAAACCTACCCAAAATTAAATATAAAATGAGATGCCACCATCACAACTAATATCTGCACAATGCTTTGTGATGTGACTAGCATTTCCTCATTTATCTCATCTAATCCTTAGGAAAACGCTACCTGATAAGAAGAGGACAGTCAATAGCAACCAGCCTTGATTCCAGGAATTCCAACCCCAAACCCTTTGCTCTTTCCCAAGTGAGGTGATACAAGCAAAGTACAAAGAAGGTGCTGTTGGAATTCAGAGGAGGAAGTGCCATGAAAAACCGAAACGTTCTCAAAACCACATCACAGAAGAGTTTCTCCCCCGAGCATCTGGCTGCACTGTCTCCAGTAACTAGTTTATCAAACAGTTGCTGCAAGTTCAGCCAACAGGGTCCTTCCCTTGAGCTGCTTCTCTGTCACACAGACGGGGCCTTTGTGGCCTCACCATTGTTCTCAATTGCTTTGGAACATCCAGTTCATCTTTATAATGCAATGATGCTAAGGTTGCCAGATTCCTGTACTGAACAAAAGCACCATGAATTATCAGATTTTTACTAGAAGACATGGGAGGAAAAGAGAGGCTCAAAGGCTTTGGGGCTGACTTAACCATCTCTAAACCGGGAATTTACAACATCAGAATTTCAATCACTTTATTCATTCATTCATTCATTCAATAAATATCACTAATTCCCTACTTCATGTGAGTCAGTGGGCTAAGTGCTAGGGTTATTACAGAAGTGAGCTGGCTAATGTGCAAGGTACATGCACAAAGCATGCGTACCTACCTCTGCAGTATTTACTACACATCTGAGACATTCCACTTTCTTGACAATGGGAGAAGCCATTGACAAGCCATTTCAATTCAAAATAACTCTGTCTGGGGACTTCTCTGGATCCAGTAGCTAAGACTCCACGCTCCCAATGCAGAGCGCCTAGCTAGGTTCAATCTCTCGTCAGGCAATTAGGTCCCACATGCCAAATGAAGACCCAGTGCAACCAAATAAATAAAGAATTTAAAAAACAAAAATTAGCCTGTCATAGACTCCTGGCAAGCTGAACCCTGTTACTCAGTCAACGGCATCTTTTTTCAACTTTCTATTTGTACTGGGGTATAGTTGATTAACAATGTTGTGATAGCTCCAGGTGAACAGCAAAGAGACTCACCCTACATGTACATGTATGCATTCTTTCCCAAACTCCCCTCCCATCCAGGCTCCCACATACCAAATCAATGGCATTCTATAATCCAGTTTTCTGAACAAAACTTTGTCCAGAAGTTTCCTGACCATGCACTTTGGCAACTCCCACTCTGATGGACTTTTGAGCCCTTCGGGGCTTCCCCTCCTTGGGAGGAAGGGACACCTACGTCAGATCTGTCCTTCCCCTGCCCCTGGGAAGCTCTCTCTCTAACCTTCCCAGGAAGATGGCAATCATACATTTGAAAAACCAAACCCAAACTCACCATAGCCTCCCAAAACAACTGCTGATAACAAAGTTGAAAAGCCATGTTTCAGGCTCTTCCTGTTTCTGCCAAGAAAGAAGTGTATGCTGGGAGGGCCTCCCACCATGCAGGAATGGAATGGAAAACTCCATGTCCTGGCATTTTCCATCATGCAGGTGAAAGCTTTCCTGTCTTCAGGTCCCAGCAACTAGGCTATGGAAAAGTAGGTTCATTATTCCAAGCAGCCCAGGTTTTCTGTGTTCTCTCTCTCTCTCCTCTCTGGCAATTCTGGTTTCTGCATTGCTCATGATGCAAAAGGAATTAGGGTGAAAAACAAACAAACAAACAAAAAACACTTTACTCTAAGAGCTCCTTTGCAAAATCAAAAAGTCCTCAGTAATAAGTGTCACTTTTGCTGAGTTTACAAAAGAGCCCAGGCCTCTGGATCAGACCTGTGTGTGTGTGTGTGCACTTGGTCATGTCTGACTTTTTGTGACTCCATGAAGTGTAGCCTACTAGGCTTCTTTGTCCATGGGATTTTTTCCAGGCAAGAATACTGGAGCGGGTGGCTGTTTCCTCCTCCAGGGGTTCTTCCTGACCCAAGAATCAAACCCACATCCGTCTCCTGCAGCTCCTGCACTGGCAGGCAGATTCTTTACCACTGTGCAACCTTGGAAGCCCCAGAGTCAGACCTACTCTGTTCTAAAGTGGGAAGACATTACCACAAAGATGCTCTGAAAGGCTTCAGGGGAAAAGAAAATGAAAGGTGTAGGGGGAGATCTTCAATGGAGCTGCTGTCATATTCGCAAATAAAATGAAATGACATGAAATAAAATAAAACAGATGTGATCTTGGGCAAATTATGTGACTCTACCTGGGTGTTCATTTCCCTAAGTTCCAAGTAATATTTACATGTGTCTAAAGCTACTGTCTTATTGATGACTATTACAGAATGGCTCATTCTGACAAATGCAAGAAGACAAACCCAATAGAAAAGTTTCCATGAGAATTCAATTCTCAAGGCAGGAAAAAATTATCCCAGGAAGCCAAGGAAACATTCAAGTGGTGCATGCTTAAAGCCGGGAGGACACCAAAATGTTGCTTCTAAACCTGTGTTCCTCAGAACAAGGATCCTCCACCACACTCTCCCATCAAGTGCTTCATGGTCTTGTAAGACCAGGATACTCAACAGAGGAAATGCCCGAAGAACAGAAGAGCACTACTGTAGAAAAACCATGAAAACCCCATTTTAAGCTCTTTAAGTTCACTGAACCCTCCCTTTTAAAAATGTATTTGACCCAGATATCAGATTTTTTAAAAAGCATGTATTAATATTTCATAGATGGGGAACACTGCAGAGAAGGAAATAAATCCACCTTGAAAGAAGGATGGTTTCCCAAAACTGAACTGACTTCCTCAGCATGTAACTGGCTTAAGGGTACAGCAATGTCGTTATTACATGTCTGTCTAGAGCCTGCCAGGCTGAAGTCATGGCTAATACATTTTTCTTTCTCTAATTGGCATTCTAAGCCTTGGCACCTGGTCCTTAATCTGACCCCACAAGACCCCACCTCCCTTCAATAAAGTAGCCTTACTGAAGCCACTTCTGCCTTGCACACAGCCAGCCCTTCGACTATTTTTAATATCCTTCCACGCTTGTAGTTCTTACCCCCAGATCAGGTGACCACTGCTCCAACCATATTTCATAGAAACCAGTATTTGTCTAGAACACATTAGCCCCACATCAGAAAGCGAGGCCGTCAATCAAAATCTAACTGCCTGGAAATCAGCAGCCATTGAAGGTGCTTGTTTAAAAGATGGCTAATGGGACATGCAGCTGGCTAGGAAGCAAAGGCGATGGGAAGTTGGACTGGAAAACCAATGGAGTTGCCCTCCTCCTGCTCAGGAAACGAGCCTGTTAAAATCCCATGACTCTGGCCATTGCAGCCTGGTAGACTGGGAAAAATAGTCGCAAGGCTTGACATGTATAGGAGACACTTCTCTAGATGGGGATCATGTCTGGGTCTCCACACTCTCTCATCATCAGCACCCTGATGCCATGCCCCATTCACCAGGAGAATGATACGCTCTGGCTGTTACAGGTTTAAAGCACTGTCCTCCAGGTTTGCATCTTAGTTCTGCAACTTCTCAGAAGTCATTGTCCTCAATTAACTTTAGTTTTTCTCATCTGCAGGGGGAGAACACTGGGCCATTCGACAGCTAGGATTCCTTTTTGCTTTTCATTCATTAGCTCTTTCAACACAAGAATTTGCTGAGCCCTCCCCAAGTGCCAGGCAGGGTGCCGGACACAGAGAGGTGGCCCCGACAGTCAGTAAGGCAGGTGGATGTTTGATAAGATAAACTAACCGACAAACACAACCTTACCTGATCAAAATTGTTTTCAATAAAATATATACGGACTCTTTTAAAAAGTTTTTTTGATGTGGACTACTTTTTAAATCTCTGTTGAATTTGTTACTACATTGCTTTTCTGTCTTATGCTTTGGATTTTTGGTCACAAGATATGTAGGATCTTAGCTCCTCGACCAGGGATCGAACTCACACCCCCTGTGTTGGAAGGTGAAGTCTTAAACACTGGACTACCAGGAAAGTACCTAGAGGGACTTTTAAGAGGAAATGAGAGAGAAACAGATCTGTAACTCCACAATGCTCCCAAAAACCATGAACAGAAACAGACTGGGAAACTAAACTTGTTGAGATACTAAGCTGGTCCCAGGCTGTCACTTTCTCCTTCAACCCAGGGAGATAATTTACTGCTTGTAGCCCAGTGGGGAGGATGTTCAGGTTTTGAAGCTGCAGCTGCAAGCACTGTGATTGAGAAAAGATGAAAAGGAAAGGGGACAGGGAGAAAAAGAGAAAGAAAAGTGCCAACGCCCCCCCTTCCAAAACCAAAAAAAACAAAACCAATCAATCAATCAAGCAAACAAACAACAAAAAAACAAGTCTCTCCCCATCTGCAATCTGGTTTGGCCTGACAGCCAGATTGAAAATCTAGGGCAGAACACAGGGGACCTCCCACCAAGAACTATAGCTGATTATTCCATTCTACATAAAAAAAAGAGGGGAGGAAACTTCTCGGAAGTGCAAATGAGGACTGAGTTGCAATAAAGCACAACAGGCCACCATTTCTGAGCAACAGGGATTTCGTTCCCCACGTGGAAATGCAGTCTGACAAGACAAGTTCACTGCAGTTCACATCACCGTTGAGCACAAGGGCCCCGGAGGCTCACATCTGGGGCTCACCGTGCACACGCTCTATCACCGTTACAGCCGCGGGTCATTATTAGCAATAATAATAGATAATATTTACATAGCCCTTTTCAACTGAAGATCCCAAGGCAGACGATGACCCCTCCACGTTTAGGTATGCACAGCCGCCCCCAACGACCTGCTGAGGGATGGCTTCCCTCCACTGCCACACACGTGAAATGCGGCAAATTACCACCAGACACTCCCAACTCGGCAGCAGCTCAGGATGGAAAGCTAAAGGAGTGAAATTTAAATATTAATTTAGGGTTTGAAAAAGAACATGCTTTCAGTCCTTAAGGAGAAGCAAGGAGGATGGTGGATGCAGGTCGGCACACATGTGCATGTTCAGTCACTCAGTCGAGTCCGACTCTTCATGACCCCGTGGACCCATCAGGCTCCTCTGTCCATGGGGATTCTCCAGGCAAGAATACTGGAGTGTGTCGCCATGCCCCTCTCCAGGGGATCTTTCTGACCCAGGGATCAGACCTGGTCTCCTGCGTCTCCTGCTTTGGCAGCCGGATGCTTTACCACTAGAACCACAGGTTGTCATATGTTTGTCCAAATCCACAGAATGGACAAACCACCAAGAGCGAACCTGAAGGTAAACTCTGGACTTTGGGTAATGAAGACAAACTAACGTAGGTTCATTGATGTTACAAATGGGCTGCTCTGATGCAGGCTATTGAGAGTGGGGAGACTCTACTTTCAGTGCAATCTTTCTGTGAACGTAAAATATGAAAAGTGAAAGTGTTAGTCACTCAGTTGTGTCAGACTCTTTCCGACCCCATGGACTGTAGCCTGCCATTCCATGGAGCTCTCCAGGCAAGAATACTGGAGTGGGTTGTCATTCCCTTCTCCTGGGGATCTTCCCAACCCAGGGATTGAACCCGGGTCTCCTACCTGGCAGGTGGATTCTTTACCATCTCAGCCACTAGGGAATCTAAAAACGCTCTCAAAAATATAGTCTATTTTTTTTAAAGCAGAGTCATAGAATTTCTTCATGACAGTCTGGGCTGGCTGGTTCAGTGTAACTCCGATGCATTCTACTTGAATCCCCAAATTACTTCAGAAAATGTTCCTGCGGATTTCTAGATTTCTTCGGAAACAGATTCTGGGATTCAAGTGCCAGGAGAGTGGCTGGGAAAACATCAGTCATGAGCTGGGAACTAGGGCAGGGAAAGGGAAGAAGCATAAAGAGTGCTTTGTATGGAGAGGCAGCATCTGGAGCTTGATCCTATGTGGGACCCTGGCAGACAGGGAGCATTCTCCCTGAGAGTTATCTTAACTGAAGAGCAAGGAGGCTGTGGCTTTTATCCACAAATTCCTCCTTCTTCCTTGGTTGAGGCTGCCTCTGGGGAAATCAGCTCCCTAGAACTTTCAACTTACCCTCCAGACCATAAGAGGACTTCTGCAGCCAGAAGAAAAAAAGTCCCCAAGCAGAGAGTGCACAGATGCCCCAGTACAGACATCCCAGCTTCGTGGAGTACAGGTGAATGCCAAAGAGGGTGTGGGCAGGGTGGGCCCTGAGGGCCTCTGCTGCTCCATTTCAGCACCCAAACAGATCATCCATCCACCAACTCCAGCTTCTCTGGGCAGAGGGACTCAGATGTCATAAAAGACATAAAAGACCTAGGTCCCGCTCTTAAAAAAATAGAAACATCTAAAGCTGTAGGTGACAAAACGCTTCTCATATCCATGATGGCATACTGTCATGCCTGTCCAAAAAAGGTGGTAAGTTATTTGTTTTAGTAATTAACAGAGATCTCCAGTAAATCATTAATCTCATTCTGTAAATAGAGCAGGGTTTGGCAGCACTGCACATGGAAATTCTCACCATGGAAATATGTGGATGCCTTTAAAGCATTTCAGATTTCCAGGAGATATGTGAGCGGCCCTGGTGGCACATAATGAGATTGGTCTCACGATGTCCCCTTAAAACCACCGTTTCCTTCGAGGGGGTAAACAGTAATGTGAAACACGTTGCTTTGTGCTGTGAAGCTTTAAAGAACAGCGTTAACCACAATAATACTGAGGATTTTCCCTTCATTAATATGCTAGTTAAATATACACCAGTGACAAGCTGCCCTGCCTTGTGATGTCCTGGGACAATGTTAAAAAAAAAAGTTTTACATTGTCTGCCCCATCGATTGTGTGTTGAGCATGAAAAAAATTAAGGAAAAGGCTTTTGTTATTAAGAAACACAACAAAAGAGATTTTTTTAAAAAAAATTCTTCTATTTATAATACACATTTATGTTAAAGTATTAAGGTGCTGGGCTTCCCTGGTGGCTCAGTGGTCAAGAATCTGCCTGCAATGATGCGGGTTTGATCCCTAAAGTGGGAAAATCCGCTGCAGTAGGAATTGGCAACCCACTCCAGTATCCTTGCCTGGAGAATCCCACGGACAAAGGGGCCTGGTGGGCTACAATCCGTGGGGTTGCAAAGAGTCGAACACGACTGAGCAACTAAACAATAACATTCAGATGTTGCTTAGAATGAGCCATTTGATATCAAAGACAGGATCCCAGGTTGAAAGTGAAAGGGTCAAAGGGGACCTAACTGCCCAACTAGTTCTTCCAGTCAAAAACAACCTTTTCTATCCCTTTATCTCTGCTTTCCCTACCCACCCCACTCCAAACCTACCAAGCTGAGGCATAAATGAGAAACACTGACAGGCCAAGGACACACGAAAACGAAATGCTGTTTAAGAGATGGTGGACAGTGCTGAGTAGCCTAAGAGAGACTGGAAATTAACGTGGAATTTGACTCTTCTTAATGTAATTAGACATATCTGGGTTTCTAAACTACACTTTGGACAAGTGCAGAAATCTCCAGTGAAGAAATGCATCACAACATGTTTAGCTTATTTTGTCTTCTTGAGCTTCCCTTGTGGCTCAGCTGGTTAAGATTCACCAGTTCGATTGAATCACTTCCAACTTCAGTAAAGAACACTCTGCTCCCATTTAAAGACTTAATTCATACACTGCATTAAGGGATTGATTTTTGGTTTTGATTTTCCTACTGTGGAGGCCAACGATTCGACAGGAAATAAACCACCTTATGAAGGCCGGTCTTAAAAACTGCAACTTAACAAAGAGATGGTAAAGGTAAAACATCATACCCACATGATGTTTCTGCTTGAAGCCAGCATGGGTACCACTCATTACTTCTTTATCTTCCTCAATAGTATTAAGAAGGGTGCCTACAACAAAGGGCAAAGAGCACTGGAGCCCTTTGTCTTGCAACAGGTACTTATTCCATTTCAGAATCGAAGCATTAGAATAAATGTTTTTAGTCAATTTTACTGGATGCTCTTTCTAGACCATGCACAGTTCATAGCATGAACACAAAGACTCCACCTTTTATGGAGTTTGCGTGCTGGTGGCTCAGGTCCTACGACAGCTCCTGTAGATGCCTGACTGATGTTGGGTCTCCTTTCACAATGGAGTGCAGAGCTATTCTGAACACTCACAAGCTCTCTCTCACCTGCTTCAAGGCCATTCTGCACTGACTCTGACCTGTCCCCACCCTCACCCGGTCCATCTTCTCCTGGCGCTCACTGTTTCTTAACCCTGGAATCAAGCATTGCTTGTCCCATGGCCCAGGGAGCCTCTTTTCCAGAAGACATATTCTTTTAGAAATAAGCAACCTAAACACAAACCTCAAATCCTTCCCACAGATCTACTCCATGAGATTTAAAAGAGATTTTGAAGTTAGATCTGGATTCAAATGCAAACTCAGCTACTTTACTTTCTAGTTTTTTATCCTTTGGGAAAGCTATTTAACTTTACTGAGCTTACTTCTTCTTCAGAAAGGATAATAATACCAACCTCATACGTATGTTGTGAGAACTGAAGATAACATTTATATGCATTTAGAATAGTTCCTGTCACTTAGAATTCTCTCAGTTAGTGATGTTACTATTAACAGGCAATTTTAATTTAGAGAGACCAGTTCATTTACACTGACTGGTCTTGTAATCTGGATAAGTCATTTTCACAATATTATAGAGACATTTTTGGTCAATGTGCAGCTTTCATCATGGGTGCTGGTCAGGAAGGATATTCATTTACTTATTACCTAATAAATATACATTTTTATGTGTAAACTATTGTGATTGGGCTAGAATTTAAGATCTACATATATAAAGCATGTATTCTATGCCAGGTATTGTATAACACATTACATCCATCAGTTCACTTAAATCCCACAGGCCATGACCATTCCTATTTTGCAGATAAGCAAACTGAGACTTAAAGAGATTAGAGAACTCACCCAAAACCAGCCCACTGGCTGGAAGTCAGAGTTTTAGTCCACAACTACCTGACTGCCCAGCAGAGGGACAGATTAATCATGGCAAAATTGCAAATTTACATTCTTTAGCTCATGATCTGAGCAAATTCAACCCCAAAAAAATGGATATTGAGAGAAGTTCCAATTGTAGCCTAAATCCACAGGCCTCAATTTGAAGGAAACTGAGCTGAATTGCAAAAACATGAGGTTCTAACCAGGAGAAAACTCTATTTCAAACTGAAAGGCAAATAGCTTTAGATTCTTTCAGACCACATCTCTCTAAGACCTGTGTTTATGATGTAGGTAAGGGTGGAAGGAGCTGGGAGATATGAATCTGCCGATAAAAACGACCTCTAGCTGTTCTTCAATAAGCCACAGATTTAGGCTCCAGTATTCGCCGCAGCTGTTGGCAGAAGGCAAAATGTTCTTTTACAGGCTGTTTGCTAGATGTGAATCAAAGTGACTTAGACTCAAGGCTGTCCCCTGGAGAAAGCAGAGGATGGTGAAGAGCCACAAAGCCATCTCATATTATCAAAGGCCACATGTGTTTCCCATTTAGAAGCAGGCCAGACAAGTAACACAAGGTAGAGTTGTTCTCTTGGGTTGTGGGATCTTGTCTGGCCTCCAGAAAGCTCTCATCCCCCCTGCCCTGATTCTATAGGGTCTCTTGGATGCTCTCAGCCTGTGCCTTAACCAATCCTTTTATCTGGAACTCACCTCGGCTACTTGCCATCTCCCTAAATAGTAGACTCGACTCATCTGCTAAACTCTCCTTTAGAGAGAATTCTCCCTGCTTCTCTAGCAACTCCCTGGCACGAACTCCTTCCTAATTAATGGTGTCTGGTTTTAAACTCTCTTTTGTCACTCACGGGCCCTTGTATGACTCTGGCAAGTCTGGCTTTCCACTGTGTTTTAAGACACTGTCTCTGGCCTCAGTTCCAGATCCAACCTGGATCATCTCTTCAGTTGAAGTTATAGAAACAGGAAAAATGTTTGAAGAAACACAGATGTACTATAATACCTGGAGGAAAGAGGGTCCAAGGAGCCCACGCCCATTGTCTTTAGATAAGTTAAAGGCTACTGAATGGAAGAAAGTCTAGACTTCTCCAGTGGCTCACAGTAAAGAATCTACCTGCAATGTAGGAGACTGGGTTCAATCTCTGGATCAGGAAGATTCCCCTGGAGGAGGCCATGGCAACCCACTCCAGTATTCTTCCCTGGAGAATCCCATGGACAGAGGAGCCAGGCGGACTACAGCCCATAGGGTTGCAAGGGGTTAGAGATGACTGAAGTGACTGAGCAGGCACGCACGTAGCTGTGGACGGAAACAATGGGGGAAACAGCCCTTTACTCAACATAGAGAATTTTCTAGTAATTATGGTTGTCCGGCAGTGGAATATGCTACCGCTGTAAGTAATGTTTCCCTATAGCTAAAGATATTCGAGCAAATATTTGATGACCACTTCTGGGGAATGTTGTAGAAGAGATTGAAGAATCAAATAAGAACTGGTCTAAGTACAACTAAGTCCCCTTCAACCCTTGCAATACTGTGATTTTAGATACTGAAATTGTTTTTTTCAGCTAACAGGTAACAGTACAATTCAATAAAACCCCTTATTGGTGCAACATTTCATAAATTAATCTTTTTTTTGTTCTTTTTATGAAGAGGGTTCAGCATGCTGGGGAGTGCCGCTCATTTCCAGGGCAGTTGCTATTGTGAGGAGGGTGGAAACTCACATTGCTCTCCCAGACACAAACAAGTGCTTTCAGTGCCCTTTTCAAAAAGGATGAGGCGAAGGAGTCCCACAAGGGCGCTCTGTTAGAATCCCAGGAGAGAGTTCTGAGCATCAGACCCTGAATCCTGGCTATTGTGGGAGATGGCAGTTTGTTTGTTGCCTGGTTCCCACCTACAGTGGAAAATGTTTTTGATTTCAAGTTACCATCACTTAAAATGTCAAAACTATCTTCGCAGCACATAACCTGAGGCTATATTCAGAAACCAAATGAAATTCCACGGAAGCCACTCACACCGCTCAGTGGATGGTGAAGCCTCCCTTAAACAAATGTTCCTTGCTCAGGGAATTTAGAACACAAGTAGAAACACTTCTGTTAAGTTAGTCACTCAACTTTACTGCCTGCTCTCTGCCTCAGACACCAAAGAGGCCACGTGGCATTCCAACACCTTCAGCTTTAAGATGCTTATAATGATTCTTTAAGCTGTTATTTTACGGCAAAGGTTTTTATTACTAGAGTATCTCCCTAAAGAACTGCGCCACTTCCATTTGATGGAATATTACACAGGCATTAAACACTGTGTTCCAGACTTCTCTCACAGTCCAGGGGTCAAGACTTCATTCTTCCAATGCAGGGGGCGTGGGTTCAATCCCTGCCCGGGGAACTAAGAACCCACATGATGCATGCCATGGCCAAAAGACTAAGAGAAGAAACATCATGTTCATAAAGAGTTTATAATGACATGGAACTACGCTAATGTTATCTTTGTCAAGCAGACAAAAACCAACGATGTATATTTACTAAGGAATAAAATCTATGCATTAAAGACAGATTTCTGGTCAAGATGCCATGGTAAGTCCATTCATCATGGCCTGTGCTCTAAATGTATAAAATGATTAATAAAATATAAGAAAGGAAAATCAAGAAGTCAAAGATGCTTAAAAAACAAGATAAAGACATTTGTATATCTGTGGTCTACAGATGGGGCAGAAATGCAAAATGCAGTCCTAGGAGGGACTGAAATCATAGGTCTGGTGGGATCCGGGTTCAAACGAGGCAGCAGGAGGTAGAGGTTTGTCTCCTTAGGGGCACAGGGGGACGGGATCACAAGTCAGGCTCACTGCTGGCGTCAGGGATGGACTAGAGTGGCTTGTCTCAATCTCTTCACTCCAGAGGAGGCACAAAAGGAACAGTTCAGGCCAAACTCTGGAGCAAGTGCATATCCACAAATGTGAGTCCAAGAAGGTTGGCAGAAGCAGCTGCCAATTCACCTACCCTCTGCCCCTGCGATGGAGCCACAACACTGCCAACATCACCCCAAGAACAACCCAGTGTCCTAGGGCTGTCATAACGAAG
Organism: Budorcas taxicolor; assembly: GCF_023091745.1. Classification (NCBI taxonomy): domain Eukaryota; kingdom Metazoa; phylum Chordata; class Mammalia; order Artiodactyla; family Bovidae; genus Budorcas; species Budorcas taxicolor. The sequence continues at coordinate 61,097,877 of NC_068923.1, read as the reverse complement.
TATCACCCGGGGTGGCTTAAACCAACAGAAATGTATTCTCTCACAGTGTTGGAGGCTAGACGTCCAAGGTGTCAGCAGAGTCTGCTGCCTCTGAAAGCCCTGGGAAAGACTCTTTCCTCGCCTCCTCTAGCTTCCAGCGGCCCCCGAAGTCCCTTGGTTTATGGTGGTATAACTCCACTCTCTGCCTCCATCTTCACATAATTATTTTCTCTTGTGAGTGTCTCTGTGTCTAAATCTGCCTCTCTCTAACAAAACATCAGCTACTAGATGACCTCATCTTGATTACATCTGCAAAGACCTTATTTCCAAGTAAGATCACACTCACAGGAACCAGGGTTAGGATTCCAACATATCTTCTTAGGGCACATGGTTTTACTCACAAAACACCATGAGGCAGGAATCCATGCAACTGCCTTCATCAGGCCTGGCTATGGCTGGGGGACTCAAAGAAATGAATGAAGGAAACTGCAAAACCTCGAGAGAGAAATAAACCAAACTAAAATCCCCTCTACTCAGAAAGAGCACAGAAAAAGATTTTTCAAAGTGCGTGGGGAAATACAGTGCCAAAAATGATAGCCAACTATTTATTCAGATAAATAACTTGAATACAAATGTACTCCAATATGAAAATGATTTTATAGAAATATCAAAGACTTTAAATTGAAGTACATTAGAGAAGAAAATGGAAGCCAACATGTCCATTAAAAACTATAAGGACCCAAGAAGCAGCCAGAAATCAAAGAAGAGTAAGAAGCTATGAAAAAGGACCACTGAAGCCTAAAAAAGTGAAAATTGTGGTCATTGAAATAAGAATGCCATGACAGGGTAAGCCTTGGACTGTTCCTAGTTGAAGAGAGAATTCATTCATTAGAGACGGTCTTGAGCGAGTCACCCAGAAGATGACACAGAAAGACAAAATGTTTTCTTTTTTTAAAATTAGGACAACTAAGAGCTTTTGAAAAGAGAATGAGAGTCTCCAGTATTTAACAGCAGTCCCCAAAGGAGGGGCTTCCCAGGCAGCTCAAACTGTAAACAATCTGCCTGCGATGCTGGAGACCTGGGCTTGATCCCTGTGTCAGGAAGATCCCCTAGAGAAGGGCATGGCAACCCACTCTGGTATTCTTGCCTGGAGAATCCCGTGGACAGAGAAGCCTGGCAGGGTCCAGCCCATCGGGTTGCAGAGAGTTGGACACGACTGAGCAACTTTCACTTCACTTCACTTCCACAAAGTAGAGACCACAGGCACTGGCAAAGAAGCAACATCTGAAATGACATTTGCTGAGAACCTCAAAGTGAAACAAAGTGAATTCTCAGAGCAGTAATGCCTTCTGATAACATAAAAATAAATCCAGACTGGCAGGACATTAAGGATCAGGGAATCATCTCAAAAGGGGCAGAGAGAAGATACAAAGTACACCCTGATTATTTAACTTCTATGCAGAGTACATCATGAGAAACGCTGGACTGGAAGAAACACAAGCTGGAATCAAGATTGCCGGGAGAAATATCAGTAACCTCAGATATGCAGATGACACCACCCTTATGGCAGAAAGTGAAGAGGAACTAAAAAGCCTATTGATGAAAGTGAAAGAGGAGAGTGAAAAAGTTGGCTTAAAGCTCAACATTCAGAAAACGAAGATCATGGCATCTGGTCCCATCACTTCATTGGAAATAGATGGGGAAACAGTGGACACAGCGTCAGACTTGATTTTGGGGGGCTCCAAAATCACTGCAGATGGTGAGGGCAGCCATGAAATTAAAAGATGCTTACTCCTTGGAAGAAAATCTATGACCAACCTAGACAGCATATTCAAAAGCAGAGACATTACTTTGCCGACTAAGGTCTGTCTAGTCAAGGCTATGGTTTTTCCTGTGGTCATGTATGGATGTGAGAGTTGGACTGTGAAGAAGGCTGAGCACCGACGAATTGATGCTTTTGAACTGTGGTGTTGGAGAAGACTCTTGGGAGTCCCTTGGACTGCAAGGAGATCCAACCAGTCCATTCTAAAGGAGATCAGCCCTGGGATTTCTTTGGAAGGAATGATGCTAAAGCTGAAACTCCAGTACTTTGGCCACCTCATGCAAAGAGTTGACTCATTGGAAAAGACTCTGATGCTGGGAGGGATTGGGGGCAGGAGGAGAAGGGGACGACAGAGGATGAGATGGCTGGATGGCATCACGGACTTGATGGGCGTGAGTCTGAGTGAACTCCGGGAGTTGGTGATGGACAGGGAGGCCTGGCGTGCTGCGATTAATGGGGTCCCAAAGAGTTGGATACGACTGAGCGACTGAACTGAACTGAACTGAACACACAAATGAGCAAGAACTTGCCCTCTAGAGGGCTTCCAAGCAAGCAGCGTAGATGGCACGGAACAGTGCAGTGGCACCCACAAAGCACTGAGGGTGGGGGAAGCACTGGTCCATAAAAGAGAGACTTCCTGTGGTCCGGCGTTGAGGAGCCCACCTGCCAATGCCGAGGACACGGGTCTGATCCCTGGTCCAGAAGGATTCCACACGTTGCGGAGCAACTGAGCCCATGCGCCACAACTACCACGCCCACACCCTGCAGTTAATTACTGAAGCCCGCACACCCTAGAGCCTGTGCTCTGCACCAAGAGAAGCCGCCCTGCTCACTGCAACTAGAGAAAACACAGCACAGCAACGGAGACCCAGCGCAGCCAAAAATAAATGGGGGAAAAAAAAAAAATCCAGACAGCAGTGTAATGGTGGAAGGTTGAAAAATGGTTGGCTTCTGGAAATATCATGAAGGTAGAGATAAGCAGTCTGTTGATCATTACCTATAAGCTGAGAGAGAGACTAAATTCTACACTTGATTTTCACGCACCCCTCCAGGACATGACCAGTGTTTCTCCGTGTCTTCCTAATCCGCAAGCCACGGTCTAGGCAGAGCGGCCCATTCTATGGTCCTCCGGGACGCAGAGCTCGGCTGCCCCTCACCCAGTCCTCATGGCTGAGAGAGCCTGAGAAACGAACTTGGAGGACAAAAAATAAGCCTTAAAAAGGTTCAAACTCTGACTTGTGTAACACCATCTGCCAAATATAAAGACAAGCATGAGAGAAGCTATTTCTATCTCTTCGATCGCTTTTACTTAAACGCACAGAGGTCCTGGAGGAGAAATGCTACCTGAAGCGCCCTGTATAATCTCTGTCTCTCCCGTCTCCACTGCCTGCATGATAATCAAACATTTGCCAAGAGGAAGGAGAGCACTGTGCAACAAGATACAATGTACTCTTTGAAAACTCTATCCCCTGCCCACGACCCTCTGAAGGATGCAACTGCAGACATCTGCTTTATCAAGGCGCTTCATAGGCAGTAATTACTCTAGCATTAGAGATTAAAAACAAAAACTAGCTACATCCCTATCTGGTTTTTGGTCCTCACCGTTTCTTTTTTCCTTAGTAAACACCGTGGTTAACTGAGGAAGGGAACGTTTTATTTCAAATCCTAACCAGACCTCAGTACTTGGAACTAATGTTATAGTCTAAAGAAAAAGAAAAAAAATTCACATTATCATTTTATATCTTTTTCATTTGAAAGCATGTTCTAAAATGGATAAACTAGCCAAACAGTTTAATATTTCAGAGGGAAAAGAAAAAAAAAAGACAAAGAGCCATTTTAGATAAGGGGGAGGGGAGAATACTTACTATAGGTTGTTGGCAGGCAGCCACGCTGTGCACGTTTTTACATTTTTAAACAGTACTTACCCAATGCTCTCCTTAATCCCATTAAATGAAAACTTTCTCTAATTTTAAAATTAAATTTCCTGTATTTCCTGATAGGTTTCCAAGTTCTTCTCCCTCCCTCCTCCTCTCTGAGTCCCAGGGTATTTCTACAAGAAGAGGGGTATTAGCCTCCTGGACAGATTCCACTTGGCATAATTGCCCTTGGCGTCGCTTTACCCCCTTGGGGTTTTCCACTGGGCACAGACTGTTCCCTTACTTCCTGTCCGGAAGTAGGGGAAGTATTGCCCTAAAGCTGCAGCTACGAGGCTGTGACCATTCCCCCCGCCACTGGGGGGCGTGCTTCAGACATGTACTAGTCAATAATACAAGCATTGTACTCCAAACTTCTTTAATCCCTCACTCCAAACATAAATAGATTTTGAGCACACAACTTCAACATGTATATATTTATTTATAAACTACATCCTTGTGAAGTACATCCTATACAAATAAGTTGCATGTTTTTGCTCAGTGGCTTCAGTCATGTCCGACTCTTTGCTACCCTATGGACCGCCAGGCTCCTTTATCCATGGGCTTCTCCAAGCAAGAATATTGGAGTGGGTTGCCGTTCTGCCTCTAGGGGATCTTCCTGAACTAGGGATCTAACCGCCTCTCTATGTCTCTGGTATTGGCAATCAGGTTCTTTACCACTAGTGCCACTTGGGAAGCTCCCATAAGTTGTATGATTCTATAAAGTATAATGAAAAACAGAAATTAAATAGTATTTTAATATGTTTTATTTTAATAATAGGACAAATTATTATTAATAATATTTTAATGCAAGCAAAGGGAGTGAGAATCTGACACTACTTTTTAAAATTTTGCTGATACTGCAATTCAATGATGTGTTTGTCAGTTCTGGGTATTTGGGTTCCTAATTTATTGCTGAAAATGATGCCTCCTAAAGATACATATATCCCAGTGGAAAAAGGGCATCACTGACTATACTTGTATAACCATGACTATTATTTATGGTATTAATTATACAAAGGTTTTGCTTGAAATTCAGCTAGTAAGTTTCCATCTTCCCTGATGCCACTCATTTTTGTTCGCAAACTAATTGGAAGATACTTCATTTTTATGTTTCACAAATGGGTTTAAAACCCACTGAAACTCTAGACTTTCAAGCAGGTTAGAAAACTCTGTTTTAAATGTTGTTTAATAGGCACGTATAAGAATTTTTGTAGACAAAACATATAATCATTTTGGAGACAAAAACATACCAAAACCAATCTAGTTTCTAAACTTGCATCTTTAAAACACTCCATGGTAAGAATTTATTTTGAAAATAGGTTATTTCTTATTTACTTTCAAAATAAATAACACTTATTTAAAGGGTCATATCAAATATATTTCCAAAAATATCTCTTTGGTAGCATTTTAGTGAGGGCCACTTGATATAAATTTGAAACTCATATGACTTTGTAAAAACAAACAAAACAAATCAAACAGCAATTTATCTTTATAATTGATAAACAAAAAATTTGTAATATGATAATTGTTGAAACTCCGCAGTACAAAATATGGGCATTCATCATCTCAATAAAAAATGTTAAATTTCTACTGTATTGTATTAGTCAAGGTTTTCCAGAGAACTAACAAAATACATTGAAAGAGACTTATTTTAAGAAAATGGCTCACACAATTTGTGGACCCTGATTATTTAACTTATATGCAGAGTACATCATGAGAAACACTGGGCTGGAAGAAGCACAAGCTAGAATCAAGATTGCCGGGAGAAATATCAGTAACCTCAAATATGCAGATGACACCACCCTTATGGCAGAAAGTGAAGAGGAACTAAAAGCCTCTTGATGAAAGTGAAAGAGGAAAGTGAAAAAGTTGGCTTAAAGCTCAACAATCAGAAAACAAAGATCATGGCATCCAGTCCCATCACTTTATGGGAAATAGATGGGAAACAGTGAAAACAGTGGTGGACTTTAATTTTGGGCTCCAAAATCACTGCAGATGGTGATTGTAGCCATGAGATTAAAAGACGCTTACTTCTTGGAAGAAAAGTTATGACCAACCTAGATAGCATATTATAAAGCAGAGACATTACTTTGCCAACAAAGGTCCATCTAGTCAAGGCTATGGTTTTTCCAGTGGTCATGTATGGGTGTGAGAGTTGGACTGTGAAGAAAGCTGAGTGCCGAAGAATTGATGCTTTTGAACTGTGGTGTTGGAGAAGACTCTTGAGAGTCCCTTGGACTGCAAGGAGATCCAACCAGTCCATCCTAAAGGAGATCAGTCCTGGGTGTTCTTTGGAAGTACTGATGCTAAAGCTGAAACTCCAGTACTTTGACCACCTCATGCGAAGAGTTGACTCATTGGAAAAGACTCTGATGCTGAGAGGGATTGGGAGCAGGAGGAGAAGGGGACGACAGAGGATGAGATGGCTGGATGGCATCACCAACTCGATGGACATGAGTTTGGGTGAACTCTGGGAGTTGGTGATGGACAGGGAGACCTCGCGTGCTGCGATTCACAGGGTCGCAAAGAGTCGGACTGAACTGAACTGAACTGATGCTGGGAAAGATTGAAGGCAGGAGGAGAAGGGGACGACAGAAGATGAGATGGTTGGATGGCTTCGCTGACTCAATGGACATGAGTTTCAGCAAGCTCCAGGAGTCGGTGAAGGACAGGGAAGCCTGGTGTGTTGCAGTCCATGGGGTCACAAAGAGTCGGACACGACTGAGTGACTGAATTGAGCTGAACTGAACTGAATTTATGGAGGCTGGCAAATCTAAGATTCATAGAACAGGCACCAGCCTAGGAATTTAGATAAGGGCTGATGTTCAGTCCTGAGTCTGAATTCTACAGTCCAATTAGGTCTGAAACTCATGCAGGTTCCTCGACTAGAGTCTTGAAGTAGAATTCCTTCTTTAGAAAACCTCAGTCACGGTTCTTAAAGCCTTCTACTAATTGGATGAGACCCACCCACATTATGGAGGGTGATCTTGTTTACTTGAAGTCTGTTGCTTTAAATATTAATCACTACTTTAAAAATGATGTTCATAGCAACATCTACACAGGTGTTTTGACCAAAGAACTGGGCATCATGTTCTAGCCAAGTTGACACACAAAATTTATATTATACATATAGAAGTCATTTTATTTTCTATAAATGCATGTATATGTACATGTAACTTTATTAAATTAAATACTTTGATGCAACTCCCCATTAATGTGAATTCTGTGGCCATACATGGGAAGCAAATAAAAGTCACCTGTCTGTATGCACTGACAGGTTCCCACCATGACTGCCATCTGTGACTCATGAAACGAGACTCTATGACCTAAGCGAGCAGTGCCAACCCATGTATTAAATGTAAGGAAAGCTTTCTTTCCACCTTAATTTTTCAGATATAAAAATGTAAACAAAAATCGAACTGTTTTCTTACTACATGTCCATCTGGAATGCATTGGTCTGAAGCTTTAGGAACTTATAATCAAGAACATCTCAGAGCAATAATTTTTAGGAGACAAAAAGATCACCTAGAAATTGTGTTCATAGTACATACTTCTAGGTGATAGCCCCTGTAAGCTTTACTCAATAGAACTGGGATAAAACCCAAGGATCTGTGCTTTTATCCATCATCCCAGTGATTCTGATGTAAGGGTTCACTGCAGGCATCACCACTGGCCTGCGTTGTCACAGACCAAACACTCAACTCCAAGCACTGGTTGAGCATCCACTGAGGACCAGCTACTCTACCCAAGAATACTATGTGTTCCTTTTCCTCCAAAGGCACAGACTGGGACTAGCCTCAAAGAACCAAGTCTACTGGATTCTTGTCTTTTGAAAAGTACAAGCTGTTATTATCAAAGCCAGTAAATATATTTTGTATGTAAGTCTGTAAGGTGGCAATTGTTTGGTAAAAATATTTCTCACTTCTGCACCCTTAGATGCAGAAAACGGTCAGAGAAGTTACCCTGACTGAGGACTGGAAGAACTCAGCTTACAGTTACAGCTCTGCCACCGACCAGCAATACGACCTTGAACAAATTATTAAATCTTTCTATATCTCAGCTTCCCTAAACATAAAGTGAGGGGGTTGGAGTATATTATTTGTACTAGTCAAACATGCTATGACTCTGCCTGCGCCTGGGAAATCAAAGCAGATCTTTCTTTCTAACAAAAGGAAGGTGCATATTCAAATAATCAAAAGAGATAGATGTCTTCAGTACTTTTCGTTCACTCAATTAAAGTTCATCTGGTTGATATAAATGAACCAAGCCAGTGATGCAGGTCTGTCCTATTTCCGTAGTGGCCCCACTCTCCAGAGATCAACCATATCTCAACCAAGTCAAAGAAGGATAAAGCGGAAAAATGAAAATGACCCCAGACCAATCTAATCTGCCAGCCTTAGGCACATGTGATTTTTTTTCCATGCCAAAATAAATAAACTGTATCAATTTCATGGAAGGGGTGGGAGGTAGAAAAAAATCACCCAAACTAGTTGTTTAATATCCTAGCAATAAAGCAAACCACTCATATATGAAATTTATTTTTAATAAAAATAATATTCCACAAATGGACTCATTTTACTACTGTGCACATGCATTTTAACTTTCCTCCTCTTATCTGCATAATGATATAAAACTCTCCATATAGATAAGGATTGAGCAGACAGTTTCTACATTCATAAGCTGTAGTCCAGAGCAAAACTGTAAAGTAAGCGATTTGTCTCCAACAGCACTCCATTTTTCATCACTTCCAACAGTCACTATTACGATTCAAATAAATGTAACATGTCTGATTAGTCCTTTAGATTATTTGAGGCAGTTTCATATAAATCATTTTACGAGGTCCTCAACCGCCCTGAGAGTTATACAGAGGAGACAGTATCTCCACTTTACAGATGAGAAAACTAAGTTCCAGAGAAGTGAAGTGTCTTACTAAAGTTTCCTAGGAAAACGCAGCAATTTGTACCTTGCACACAGGTTCCCTGGCTCCAAGATTTAAGGGGGTCCCGTGATGATGGTGCTCAGGCCAATGAGTGTACCCACCTATCCCTTGAAGCTTTTCTCCAGGTGTGGGACCCTCCTTCCACATCATCTCTCCTTTGACCCATTCCTTAGGGGCCTTCTTTCTCAAGCCATGTATCTAAGTGAATTCTTACTAAAATGTTAATGAATGCCACTGAGTTTGTATTTTCCTCCAAACCAGCTTGTGCAAACCAAAAAAAAAAAAAAAGTCACACATTTCTAAGACCAAACAAGACCCGAAAGATCCAAACAAGGCCATGAAGTGGCCACAACCTCCGAATCCACCCCCAACCTTTCAGAACATGCTAAGTGAAGTGAGTGAAGTCGCTCAGTTGTGTCCGACTCTTTGCGATCCCATGGACTGTAGTGTACCAGGCTTCTCTGTCCATGGGATTTTCCAGGCAAGAGTACTGGAGTGGGTTGCCATTTCCTTCTCCAGGGGATCTTCCTGACCCAGGAATCGAACCCAGGTCTCCTGCATTGCAGGCAGACACTTTACCCTCTGAGCCACCAGGGGATTGTGTTAGCTAAAGCTCTCCTTTAATCAGTTTTCTGGGAACAGCAAGTCTGGCTCTCAAAGTGATATCTTTGACTCCAATATAGGCCCAAGATTCTGGACCCAATGAAATGAGCTCTCAGATACAAAATTAGCCTCGTGGAGTTAACATCAGACCTGGTCAAAGCCCCAGTCCTCAGTGCTCTCATTAACTATGTCTCTGCAGAGAAAAATAAACAAAGATGCTTTTAGCAATTCAGCCCAAATGCTGTTCTGAAGCCAGGAGTTGTTTACATTGAGAAGAAAAGATTGCTTCTACAGCATATCTGAGCAATTTCTCTTGTTCAAAGTACAACAGATTCAGAGTTGCAGCGTGTAGTAATTAGCATGCTCTTTTAATATGTGCTTTATTAAAAAAAAATCTCAGCAGTAGCAATTTTCTAACACAGGCCAATAAGTCTTTCTTCATAGGGAAAAATAATACAGATTTCCAGCTTTAATAAAGCTCTGAGAATTATTTACTGATATTTTTGGTAATGAAATTGTAATAGTAATTTGTTATCATGTAGTTCCTTTTGTATCAGCATAGGGAAAACCTAACATAGTGAAAACCTATTAAAACTGTGGCAGAACTTACATGTTCATTTATGAACCAGAGACACTTTTTCATGAAATAGGTCATGGAAACTCTTCACTGAAAGAAATATATAGCACAAAGCTAAGGCTCCAAGACCTTAAATGACCCAAGATCACACAGTTAATAAGAAAAAAAAAAGCTGGGATTTTGAGTCCAGATTTCTCAGTGCTGGCCTGACTCTCATTCTCTCCTGGCCCCCCTCCAAAAAAAGCACATAGAGGTTATCACTGTGTGGTCAGTGGGCCTAGACTAATGTCAACTAATGATGCCTGAGGCAAAATGACAAGCCACAAAGGTCATCTTTTGTCTCCTTGCTCCTCAGTGCTCCCTTTCCTCTTGCCTCCAAGGTCTGTTCTGGAAGCTCTCCTGGGGTCTGTTCTGGAAGTTTGTCCAGGCTCTATTCTGGAAGTTCTTCTAGGTTCTTTTCTAGAAGCTCCTCCAGATTCTGTTTTGGAAGTTCCTCCAGGATCAGCTGTGGTACTATCTGAAGCCACGGGGAGATCCCACTAAAGCCAGCTCTCGAGGAGCATCTCTGGTGGACACACAGTGATCCAACGTGGAGCCAGGGACACATCCCAGGGCCCCCGCAGGACAGAGGGCCCAGTGCTCTTCCTCACACTTGCTTGAGCTCTGTTCCTTCTCCAGCATACTGGCTCTGCCAGGAGTAACTCCACAATAGTACAAATCACCCGACCACTGTCTACTCGGCCATCTTTCCACCAATTTCCTTCCAAAAACTGCTTAAAAGAGGGGGAAAAGTCTAACTTAACCACATTTCTTCTTTGTAGTCTCTCCTTCTCCTTTCTAGCCTCTCCTTTCTTGTAATTTATTACCCTCCTGATAAAAATACAAGTGAAGGTGTCCACGATACATGAGCTTACATGCCATGAGATCTTCATTTATATTCTCTTTAGGAAGTACGCAGCACAAAGAAGAACACAACTTAATGCTCCAGAACCTCTAAATCAGCGAAGAGAAAGAGACAGGGGATGAGAGAGGAAGCTGAACGGGGAGCCGGAGAGCAGAGACAGAGGCAAAGGAGAAGGGAGTGGGCCGGAGAACATCAGCCTTCATCCTGCAGTCCAAACTCACAGCACTTCACATCCTGCCAAGTAACCAACCCCCACTAGGGATATTAGTGAATCATGTGAATTTTACTACAAAATTCATGGGAAGCAGGGAGAGAGGTGGGAGGTGAGAGGTTAAAGAGTTTACCTCACATGTCCCAGAGCCTACAACTTCATGCATTCAACACACCTCCTCTCCTAAGCCTCTCTGAGATACCATACTAGATAGGTAGATAGATAGGTAGGTAGGGAGGTAGGTAGGTAGATAAGAGATAGATACATAGTACATAGATATATAGATACATATCTTTTCTGATCCCAGGATCCCTATCATCACCCCAGTCCTAGTATCTATCCTCCCCGATAGAGAAATATGGCTTTACCCTAACCTTTCCAAACATGTGTACCACACTACACAAACACTTAGGAAAGAGCCCTCCAAGATTCAGTCTCCCTAGGTGGTCACAGGAGATCAAAAATGGCATTTTTGACATGGATGGACATAGAGACTATCATGCAGAACGAAGTAAGCCAGAAAGAGAAGAACAAAAATCATATATTAACACACATGTGGGATCTAGAGTAATGGTACAGACGAACCAAAGCAAAAGCAGAAGTAGAAACCAGACGTAGAGAACAAACATGGATACCAAGGCAGGTGGGGGCGATGGATTGATGGACTGGAAGATTCCGATGGACAAAAATACACTGCTATGTATCGAGTAGGTAACTAATGAGAACCTACTGTTTAGCACGGGGGGCTCTACTCAGTGCTCTGTGGGGACCTGAATGAGAAGGAAATTCAAGAAACAGGTGAGATATATATACAAACCTATATATATATATATATATATATATATATGACATTCACTTTGCTATACAGTAGAAACTAACAACATTATGAAGCAACTATACTTCAATTTGAAAAAATAATAAAACTAGCAATTTTCTCCTGTAACTGATAGATAGACAATAGCCTAAGTGTTTAGGGAAGAGGCACAGAAACTTGCATTTTCAAGTACTTATGCTTAAATACTCTGGTGTCGTTAGATATGTCTGGCCCAATGGTAATACTTAAAGTTTCTATATTTGGTTAAACTGACACAATAAAGGACTGAAACCATCTACACTTTTCATTGCCCAAGTGAAATTTCCATCTCCACCCCTTTCGTGAGATGTGGAATAGGCCTGCAATGAGAAAGTAAGTAGCATTAATTTAAAGGGTGTTGACATGACAAGAGAGGTCAGGAATGCACTGTGAGGTCCAGCCAGCCCCAGCCACCTTTTGAGGCTTCAAGATAATTCAGGATAGGCTTCCAATTAGATGTGAAATATTCCCTAAAAGAAATGAAAATGGATGGAGAACTGGGTAGGAAGGTGATGTCATATCAAAATCTACCCATTTCCAATGGCGAACAAGGGGGGGGGGGGGGGGGGCGGGGTTTGCTGTTGCTGATGGCTCCAAATGGCAACTCATTCCCTCCTCCTAAAGAAGTTCTCTAATCGCTTGTGACCATCCTCCACGTCGACATTTGGCGGAGCCTTGGAAGCACGTAGAAGAAAGCACTGCAGTGTTGGCAGGCAGGGTGGGAGCTGAGTCCTCAGACACAGACAGAATGACCTAATTTGCAGAAGGCTTTGGTGGACAATAATAAAGACTGGTTCTCTGAAAGCTGGGAAGGGACATTTAGCCTCGGAGAGTAAAGGTTATTTTATCAGGAAATAAATCAGAGGTCTGTACCGTGACCACTTTTTTCCAGGCACATCTTGGTGATGAGGGTGTGGATTCAGACCACAGGAATCCCAAAACCACCCGTCCTCCCCATCAGCTCTCTGGGACACCAGGCGCATGGCTGGTGAAAGCCCCAGACAGCGGCGTTCTTGAGTCTTCGCTTTGTGTCTTTCTGAGTGTGTGTGGTTTCTTTCACTTGTGTTTGTATTTGGCATTTGTTTTTTTGTTTGTTTGTTTATTTGTTTGGACAGTCCCATTTGGAGGCTGGTGGTTGCTGTCCTTCCCTCTGTGGGAAGTGGCTGCCAAGGAACCGAGTGTCTGCCATGCCCGGCTTCAGCCCCTCTGGCCAGCTGCCAGGCCTGAGGTGCCGGTTGGCGCTTCTGCTGGACTGGCTCATAAGATGCAAAATTCCAGTGGGCATCAGGGAAGCAAGGAGAGGAGCACTTTGGGTCAGGAGTGAGGCAGGATTCTTCCAACCTGTCAGGCAGTCCCCAGGGAGTGGCAAGTGTCTGTCACAGAGATGTCCATTCAGAGTGAAAATACTTAAGCTAATGAAAATACACAGAGGCAGCGGATACCACACACTTGTGGCCGATCAATACGTCCTGTTGAATAAAAGTAACACATGCTCTTTTTTTTTCCACTGAATAAGTTGTAAACTTTATTTTTTTTCAATTATGAAAGTATTAAAACACATGAACAGGAGACTTGAAAAATATAGAACAAAATTACATATAGGTCCACTATGATATTAGTTGCTCAGGTGTGTTCAGCTCTGCAACCCCATGGACTGTAGCTCACCAGATTCCTCTGTCTATGGGATCTCCAGGCAAGAATACTGGAGTGGGTTGCCATTCCTTTCTCCAGGGGATCTTCCTGACCCAGGGATCAAACCCAGGTCTCCTGCGTTGCAGGCAGATTCTTTACTGTCTGAGCTACCAGGAAAGCCCAGTTCCACTACAATTAATTTTTTAAGTAGATAAATTAAGATTTTTAGTTGGAGTTTAAGTATCAAACTCTCAAAAATTAATAGAATGAACAGACAGAAAAGTAGAAGGATATAGTAGACCTGAAAACCTCTATGAAGTAATTCAACACAGTTAAGATTTATACAATTTTGACATAAAAGCAAGGTACAAATTCTAGTCAAGTTCCCATAGACTATAAACCAGGAGACACTGGGACATATCCAGGCGCATAAAACAAGGTGCAAAAATTTCATGGTCTAAAGGTATTGAAATCATACGGAGTCTGTTCTCTTATCACTGGTAACACCTGTTCTTATGATGGGGAAGGGGAAGTAGAGCTTGGGGTCCTAGTGGACATCTACGAAACAACAAAAAGGAGGGATACAACTGCCAAGACAGTTGGACATCTTCCCTCCTGTGGCCCAGAGTTGTGTCCCACCTCAAAACCTGAAATAAACTTGAACACCCCACCTTCAGAGAAAGAAGATGGAGTTATTTTTTTTTTAAATAACACAGGCTCTCACTTTGAAGCTATTTCAAAAGCCTAAGATATAATTTAGTTTTGAGGGGGGGAGAGCTGCGAGAAAGGAAAAGAAGTAAAAACACAAGTTGTAAAAAATAAAATAAAAGTAAAGTCCTAGAATTAAACTTTGCAACCAAAACATAGGCCTTTGGATTTCTCATCAATCACGGCTCTGTGTTGCTGTTTTGGTGAATAGATTTCTGAATTTTATTTTGAATGGTATAATTTTCAGATTAAGATGTTAAAAGAAGAACAGGCTCAAAAGGGAAAAAAAAAAAAAAGGAAACGACTCCATGCAACTACTTCATACAAGTGAGGGCGTGGACACGGATGTGCCTAAAAGAATGTTTCTTCTAACTTTCCACTATCTCCCAGCTCTTTGCGCTGAGGTCTGTAAATTCACTCTGCTCAGAGAGCTGGGCCTGTCTGCATATTATCAGAGATAACATCAGGTCAGCGCTTCAGTGACCAAAACCCTGTTTTCAGAGACTTAACTCAGGTATAAAATGTGTTTGGGGCTCCAGTGTGGCAGATAACATCTCAAACCAGCAGTTAATTCTCTAACATGTGTTTCAAGGGCAAACATCTTCTAACTGCTTATTTTCTGATCCCATAGTGCAAATAAACACAAAGTCATACATTAAAATTATCCATAGCAAGTCTCACAGTCAGCAGGCCCTAACTAATTGGATCCTGAGAAAGTAGTATGTGGAACAATGCTACTTTTCAAACGGGACATTCTTAGTAGGGAAATATTCAACATGGAGAGCAGGGTGATAGGGGAAGGAGAAAGCTGTTATTATGGAAAATTCCCTGGAGTGTGTTTGGAGTATCAAAAAGAAATCTGAAAGGAAAAGGAACAAATAATTTCTTCATTAATCCTCCTCTAAAAGCTCTGAGAAGGAAATGGCAACCCACTCCAGTACTGTTGCTTGGAAAATCCCATGAACGGAGGAGCGAGGTAGGCTACAGTCCATGGGGTTGAAAAGAGTCAGACACAACTGAGCGACTTCACTTTCACTTTTACTTTCAAGAGCTCTGAGAGCTTCCCAGGTGGTGAGAGTGGTAAAGAACCTGCCCACCAATGCAGGAGACTTAAGAGACATCAGTTCGAACCCTGGGTCAGGAAGAGACATGGGTTCGAACCTTGGGTCGGGAAGATCCCCTGGAGGAAGGCGTGGCAACCCACTCCAGTATTCTTGCCTGGAGAATCTCATGGACAGAGGAGTCTGGCAGACTAGAGTCCATAGGGTCGAAAAGAGTCGGACATGACCAAAGCGATTTAGCATGCATCCAAGCAAAAGCTCTGTAGGATGTTGGTATACATGTCTAGAGCTGTCTCTTTTTCCTTTTATTCTTCCAGTTTTATTGAGATATAATTGGCATTAATATGTTTGCATGGTGAAATAACTATACTTGTGGTGATTATTTTGAAATGTATAGAAATATTGAATCACTATATAGTGTAACAGGAACTAACAGTGTTGTAGGTCAAAGATAAACAAGCTTATAGAAAAACAGATCAGATTTGTGATTACAGGGGTAGGGGGGTGGTGGGCAGGGAGGATTGGATGAAAGTGGTCAAGAGGTACAAACTTTCAGTTATAAGATAAATAAGTACTAGGAATGTAATGTACAACATGATAAAGATAGCTAACACTGCCATATGTCGGATATAAAGTTGTAAATAGGTACCTGATTTTTGAAGCACAAAATATGATATTATCATCATGTATCACCTTTACACTGAGCATTCATCCAGGGGGCTTGGATGACTAAAACACAGGAGACATGGCCACTGGCTTCATGGTGTCAGGCTGAGGATATGGAACAAATAAAAAGATAAAGTATGTGGTAGTATCACAGATACTGAACACGTTGGCAATAAGCAGAGGTGGTGGAGAGAACAGAAACGGCCTAGAAGGCCAGGCTCGCTGGTGCGAACTCTAGAGCCAAGCTGCTTGGGATTAAACTTGACCCCGACTTGGGCACATTGCTTAATCTCTGATACTGGCTTTTTGGAGCAGTGTCTGGCACATGGAAGCACTAAATGTGTGAACTGGTGAAAACTGATACAAGAGAGGTTGATGTCAAGTAAAACAGGTTCAGGGAACAGACTCTGCTCCTTCATTTTTTCTTCCTGTTTCATCACTGTTTCCTCATCTATTGCCTGAGATTCCTCGAAGATCACGGACAGAGTTCCCGCATTTCATCGCAGTTCCTACCAGGTGCCTGAGGAGGGGACAACTGGGGTCAAGCCCTCTTCTCCTCCCTTGGTGTTGCCCTCCCTGACTCAGACCTGGGGGTGGACGAACGTGACTCCCCAAAAACCCTAGCTCTGCTGCTCCCCGTTTCCCAGCATGGCAACTCCAAGCCAGATTCTTTCAGAGGCAAGTAGCAAAACTCAGACTCAAACCAGCTTTTGCAGAAGAAGGGATTTTGCCCCCTAGAATGCCAAGGAGCCCTCAGACCAGAAGCTTGGGAAGGCGGGGACAGGAGCAGTTCTGGGGGCTTCCAGGCCTCAATCTGAAATGGATTTTCCTTTTTTTTTCCTGTTTTGTTTTGGGGTTTAGGTTTGGGGGGGGGGGATTTTTTTTTTCTGGCCACATGATATGTAAGATCTTATTAATTCTTCTCTGACCAGGGGTAGAACCAGCACCCTCTACATTGAAACCTCAGAGTTTTGACCACTGGACCACAGATTTAGGCAAATCTCTAAAATGCATTTTCTTCACTTTCTGCTTCTCTCTGCCATGGCTTTGTTCCTTCAGTCTGGTTTTCTCAGGAGGGAGAAACCAAGGCCACCAGCAAGCAGCTCCTGGCTCACTTCTCCCTGTTTTGTCATGAGAGAGAAAAGGGTCCTTATTCTCTTAGTTTCAAGCTGCAAAATCCCAGAGGATGACCCTGGGCTTTGATCACATGGCCAGCCTTCGGCTACTCCCTGTGGCAGGAAGTGAGGCTGAGACACTGTGTTTGGGCTAGCTGTCTTTCCTAGGACAATTTCTGTGGTCAAGTACGTGGAGTCCAGTAAGAACGTGCCAGCTCTCATCACACGCAGATGTTTTAGGGTTGGGGGAGAAGGAAGCTGTTCCCCAAAACAATGAAGTGCTGTTATGTAGGGACAAAGTGGTGCCAAGAGGACAGATATCTTCAACATTATAGAACAGTGTTGGGGAGATAGTGCTTTTATAGATAAGATTCGCAGGACTGAGTAAAATATGTCATTTTCTGCTTTCACAGATTCTTCATCTCTCATCCTTCATGATATACATCAGTCCCTTCTTATACATACTACAATATTTAAAATGGGGCTTCCCTGGTGGCTCAGACAGTAAAGATCTTCCTGCAATGCAGGAGACCCAGGTTCGATCCCTGGGTTAGGAAGATACCCTGGAGAAGGGAATGGCAACCTACTCCAGTATTCTTGCCTGGAGAATTCCACAGACAGAGGAGCCTGGTTAAAATAGATAACCAAAGAACTTCCCTGCCCATCCAGTGGTTAAGACTCTGAGCTTCCACTGCAGGGTGCATGGTTCGATCTCTGGTTGGGGAACTAAGATTTTGCAAGCTGCATGGATCTTTATTTCAGCACAGCCAAAATAAATAAATAAATATACACATACATACATAAAACAGATAAGAAACAAGGACCTACTGTACAGCACAAGGAACCCTACTCAATATTCTGTAATAACCTACATGGGAAAAGAACTTGAAAAGCAATGGATATAAGTAAAACTGAATCACTTTGCTGTACACCTGAAACTAACACAACATTGTAAATCAACTATGCTCCAATGTAAAATAAAAATTTTATTAAAGTTAATCAATCCCTTCTTTCTATTTCATAAAGGCAAATGCATCTGTGTGAGGACACCACATCACGCAGTTCTAAAGACCTCCATTCCGTTTGCATTCTGGAAGGCAGAACACAGAGCCAGCACACCCCTTGGCACTCTCTCCCTGTCTTGCACACTGTGCCTTCTCAATAAAGACTTGCTGCTCAAACTCATGAGTGAATGATCACGATGCAAGTTTCTTTTTCAAATGCAACAGTGAAGTTACGAAACACATCAATCGTATACAAGCTCTTTATTTAAATTTATTTATTTTTAATTGAAGGATAACTGCTTTGCAATATTGTGTTGGTTTCTGCCATGTATCAACATGAATTAGCCATAGATTCATGTATGTCCCCTCCCTCCTCCGTCTCCCTCTCTAAAATACAAGTTCCTTAGCTTTCACTGAAGGCAAGCTATGTCATCAATGTAAACCCCAAATTACGCCATTTTTAAGATACAAAAATAATAATACCTCTCTCAGAGATTGTCCTAAGTGTTAAACAAGATAACAAGCATGACAGTGAATACATGTTACTCAGAACATTCATTTCCTACTTTCCTAAGAACTTTATTCTTTTTTGTTTTTTCCTTCACTACCACCTCAGGCCCTTGAGGAAAAAAAGGGAGCATCTTATTACTGAAAGAAGAATTTAAAATAATTTAGTTCAGTGTTCTCATATGCAAAACACTGACTGTTCATAAACTGAAGAATGTATTTCTAGGGGTCTTTGAGAACTATGAAAAAAAATCAATTTTATTTGCTTTCAACAATTATGTTAAATTAATACAAGCATATTCTGTGTGAATTCAATGACCATCTTAAAAGCAAGCACTGCTACCAAATTCATGCTAAAACTTAGGATTTTATTGATGATAAATAATTGTCTGAAGAGGCTAAAGAAATTTTTATTCAAATCTTATTTGTAGATGGATACATAGACAGACATAGATTTGGACATACATATATACCAAAGTTGGATCACAATAAACTGTGGAAAATTCTGAAAGAGATGGGAATACCAGACTACCTGACCTGCCTCTTGAGAAATCTGTATGCAGGTCAGGAAGCAACAGTTAGAACTGGACATGGAACAACAGACTGGTTCCAAATAGGAAAAGGAGTACATCAAGGCTGTATATTGTCACCCTGCTTATATGTAGAGTACATCATGAGAAACGCTGGACTGGAAGAAACACAAGCTGGAATCAAGATTGCTGGGAGAAATATCAATAACCTCAGATATGCAGATGACACCACCCTTATGGCAGAGAGTGAAGAGGAACTAAAAAGCCTATTGATGAAAGTGAAAGAGGAGAGGGAAAAAGTTGGCTTAAAGCTCAACATTCAGAAAACGAAGATCATGGCATCCGGTCCCATCACTTCATGGGAAATAAATAGGGAAACAGTGGACACAGTGTCAGGCTTGATTTTGGGGGGCTCCAAAATCACTGCAGATGGTGACTGCAGCCATGAAATTAAAAGACGCTTACTCCTTGGAAGAAAAGTTATGACCAACCTAGATAGTATATTCAAAAGCAGAGACATTACTTTGCCGACTAAGGTCCGTCTAGTCAAGGCTATGGTTTTTCCAGTAGTCATGTATGGATGTGAGAGTTGGACTGTGAAGAAGGCTGAGCACCGAAGAATTGATGCTTTTGAACTGTGGTGTTGGAGAAGACTCTTCAGAGTCCCTTGGACTGCAAGGAGATCCAACCAGTCCATTCTAAAGGAGATCAGCCCTGGGATTTCTTTGGAAGGAATGATGCTAAAGCTGAAACTCCAGTACTTTGGCCACCTCATGTGAAGAGTTGACTCATTGGAAAAGACTCTGATGCTGGGAGGGGTTGGGGGCAGGAGGAGAAGGGGACGAGTGAGGATGAGATGGCTGGATGGCATCACTGACTCGATGGATGTTGGTCTGAGTGAACTCCGGGAGTTGGTGATGGACAGGGAGACCTGGTGTACTGCGATTCATGGGGTCGCAGAGTCGGACACGACTGAGCGACTGAACCGAACCGATGTACCAAAGTGACACTGCACCTGTATTCATCCCTCTGCCAGGGACTTCACACACACACACTAGCTCAGTTCACCCTCTCCACAGCATTCAGATAGCTTTACTACCCAGATTCCGATTTATGAGACTGAGATTGCTGAGGATCAGCAATTTAAGCAATTTGCCCAGGGTCTCAAAGCCAGAGAGAGGTGGGAATCAGGACAAGTCTCATCATAGCTATTGTCAGAAAGCCCTCCTTCACTGAACAGAATCAACTCTGTGTCCCTTCAAAAGCCTCTCCAGCTATTTCTCTTATCAAAAATTCTTTTCTGAGCCTTTCAAAATCTTACCTAACACAAGGAAATAACTTCCAGTAAAGAAAATAGAGAAAAAGAGCTGTGTGTGTGTGTGTGTGTGCATGTGTCCCTACTGGATGGATGGATAAATGATGAATGTGGATGGATGGATTGATAGATGAACAGAATGGCCAACAAAGTGTTCTCCGGCAGCCTCTAATTTTTTTTTCTTAATTATTTTTATTGAAGTATAGTTGATTTACAATGTTTTTAATCCTGTTATACAGAAAAGTAATTCGGTTACACCTAAATATACCTTCTTTTTTTAATGCTTTTCCATAACAGTTTATCATAGGGTTTTTTTTTAATTGGAGCATAATTGTTTCACAATGTTGTCTTAGTTTCTGCTGTACAACAATGCGAATCAGCTATATCATTTAGGTGATTT
Organism: Budorcas taxicolor; assembly: GCF_023091745.1. NCBI lineage: Eukaryota > Metazoa > Chordata > Mammalia > Artiodactyla > Bovidae > Budorcas > Budorcas taxicolor. The sequence continues at coordinate 61,077,135 of NC_068923.1, read as the reverse complement.
TCTAGTTTTCTCTCCAGGACACGTAATCCAACAACAAATTGGATTACTAGAATTAACTATTTGACTTAGAATTACTTACAAAAAGGAAGAGACTTATAAGAATTAGTAATTTCCTAGCAGCCAAGCACTTTTTAAAAATGCTTTAGATGGTTAGCAATTACTACCACCCTTAAACAGAACAAAGAATTTTCAGAAAAGACTAGCATTTCCTAACCTATCTTACAGTTTTGCATGAGGGCACTGAATCTGTTCATACGTGTTTTTGTGTTTCATCCTCATGTTAAAGCATGAAAAACAGATATTATTAGTCCCAGGTATTCTTATTCCTCATTTTCAAACAAGGCAACCGAGACTCAGAATAAATCACCTGCCCTAGGTTGTATATCTGCTTGACATGCATGCTCAGTTGCTTCAGCTGCGTCCAATGCTTTGCAACCCTGTGCCCACCAGGCTCTTCTAGCCACGGAATTCTCCAGGCAAGAATAGTGGAGTAGGTAGCTATTCCCTTCTCCAGAGGATCTTCCCAACCCACGGAGTGAATCCAGGTCTTCTGCATTGCAGGCAGACTCTTTACCATCTGAGCCATCAGAGAAGCCCTTATCTTAGCAATTATGAATAATGCTGCAATGAACATGAGAGTACAGATATCTCTTTGAGATCCTGATTTTAATTCTTTTGGACATATACCCAAGAGTGGGATTGCTCAAATCATATGTTGTTTCTATTTATAATTTTTTGAGGAACTTTCATACTGCTTTCCATAATGGCTGTATCATTTTAAAATCCCGCCAACAGCATACATTCTATTTTAACATCAAATTTGCCTTTTGTCTGCATCACCACTTTTTGTCTATGGAATTTATATACAGTTCACTTCTCTCACAAAAGAAGTTAAAGATTATCCTGCATCCACAAGACCAGTAAACATGACTGCACACGATACAGGGGAAGCTCCAACGCTCAGGGAAGTTTTATCCTGGAAAAAGATGAACAAATTGATTTTTAAATAATTCTTATAGCACAATATAGGAACAGAGAGTGAGCCATATCAGCTTACAGAGGTTAAATTCCTGCTTTAGAGGAAGAACAATTTGAAAACTACTGGCTAAATTACTTATGGAAGCAAAAGGGCTTTCATGTTCCAACTTCTCCGTTCCTCCCAAGCTCCATCTTTTGATATTCTTCAACTTGTACTCAATGTTCCAACCACTATTTTTATTTCCCCAAACACTACATGCTGATCTATGATTCTGTGCCTTTCTTTATTCTGTTAACTCCTCCTGGAACAAGTTTACCACACACCACACAACCTATATTTCTTGCCTACCTAGAAAACTTCCAGAGAACCCAAAGAGATGAGTCTGCGGAAATTTCCAGACCCTCCACCTCCCTATCATAGGGTCATGCCTTTCTCTGCACTACCTCCAAGCCTTGAACCTATTATGTAGAGCTAATTCTGATGTCCTGTAATAATGTGGACACTCTTATCCACTCTGCTGGACTGTGGGTACTTTGAGGACATATACAGGGTTTTATATTTACTGATGATGATGTGAAAGTGTTGCACTCAATATGCCAGCAAAATTGGGAAACTCAGCAGTGGCCACAGGACTAGAAAAGGTCAGTTTTCATTCCAATCCCAAAGAAAGGCAATGCCAAAGAATGCTCAAACTACCGCACAATTGCACTCATCTCAGACGCTAGTAAAGTACTGCTCAAAATTCTCCAAGCCAGGCTTCAGCGATACATGAACCATGAACTTCCAGATGTTCAAGCTGGTTTTAGAAAAGGCAGAGGAACCAGAGATCAAATTGCCAACATCCACTGGATCATCGAAAAGGCAAGAGAGTTCCAGAAAAACATGTATTTCTGCTTTATTGACTATGCCAAAGCCTTTAACTGTGTGGATCACAATAAACTGTGGAAAATTCTGAAAGAGATGGGAATACCAGACCACCTGACCTGCCTCTTGAGAAACCTGTATGCAGGTCAGGAAGCAACAGTTAGAACTGGACATGGGACAACAGACTGGTTCCAAATAGGAAAAGGAGTGCATCAAGGCTGCATATTGTCACCCTGCTTATTTAACTTCTATGCAGAGCACATCATGAGAAATGCTGGGCTGGAAGAAGCACAAGCTGGAATCAAGATTGCTGGGAGAAATATCAAGAACCTCAGATATGCAGATGACACCACCCTTATGGCAGAAAGTGAAGAGGAACTAAAAAGCCTGTTGATGAAAGTGAAAGAGGAGAGTGAAAAAGTTGGCTTAAACCTCAACATTCAGAAAACGAAGATCATGGCATCTGGTCCCATCACTTCATGGAAAACAGATGGGGAAACAGTGGAAATAGTATCAGACTTTATTTTTTGGGCTCCCAAAATCACTGCAAATGGTGACTGCAGCCATGAAATTAAGACGCTTACTCCTTGGAAGGAAAGTTAGGACCAACCTAGATAGCATATTCAAAAGCAGAGACATTACTTTGCCAACAAAGGTCCATCTAGTCAAGGCTATGGTTTTTCCAGTGGTCATGTATAGATGTGAGAGTTGGACTGTGAAGAAAGCTGACCGCCGAAGAATTGATGCTTTTGAACTGTGGTGTTGGAGAAGACTCTTGAGAGTCCCTTGGACTGCACAGAGATCCAACCAGGAGATCAGTCCTGGGTGTTCACTGGAAGGACTGATGCTGAAGCTGAAACTCCAATACTTTGGCCACCTCATGCGAAAAGTTGACTCATTGGAAAAGACCCTGATGCTGGGAGGGATTGGGGGCAGGAGGAGAAGGGGACGAGCAAGGATGAGATGGCTGGATGGCATCACTGACTTGATGGACATGAGTTTGAGTGAACTCCGGGAGTTGGTGATGGACAGGGATGCCTGGCGTGCTGCGATTCACGGGGTTGCAAAGAGTCAGACACGACTGAGTGACTGAACTGAACTGAACTGAACTGAACTGATATTCCCCCATAGTATTGTGGCCTGACTTTAAGCTTTATGATCGCCGAGGCATCCAGTTCAAAGATACCCATCTCAAAGAAGCACCCTGCCAGCCATAGAACCCATCTACTAGCAAACCAACCAGGTAAATAGCCACGCCACCCCCACCATGAAACTCCCTTTTTAAAACCCACAGAGATGTTATGGGGAGGGAGGTGGGAGGGGGGTTCATGTTTGGGAACACATGTAAGAATTAAAGATTTTAAAATTAAAAAAAAATAATAATAATAATAAAAAAAAAAAAGATCATAAAAAAATAAAAATAAAAATAAAAAAATAAAAGCCCTTAGTAACCCAGCCCTTAGTAACTTGAATGATCCCACTTCTCCCTTCCCACTCCCTAATTTCCACTCATATTTTGTAGGTACACACAAGCTAAGTCATTTCAGTTGTGTCCAGCTCTTTGCAACCCCATGGACTGTAGCCCACCAGGCTCCTCTGTCCATGGAATTTTCCAGGCAAGAATACTGGAAAAGGTTGCCATGCCCTCCTCCAGGGGATCTTCCCGATCCAGGGATTGAACCCACGTCTCTTATGTCTCCAGCAACTGCAGTCAAGTTCTTTACCACTAGCACCACCTGGGAAGCCCCAATTATATTTTAAATTCCCAATAAAGAGTGAACCTGCTAAACCCTAGACACCCCACACTCAGACACTAATAAAAACAGAGCCTCAAATTGGCACACTCCTGCTGGACCCATGACTTCACTGTGTGGCCCCTGGGCATGCCATGTACCCTCCAGAACCTGCAAGTAATAAATTTTGTTCTTCAGAGTCCCCTGATGGTTGTTGCTAAGGTGTGTCCTGCATTTATAATAAGAACCACAGGGTTGGTCCAGCCACAACATTGGCTCTGGTGGGGGGATGTCCACCAGGGGCTCAAACTAGTATAGACTCTGGTGAGTGCTTTGGGCATTCCTAGATGATAGCATCACTATTAACAGGCTAACTCCACACAGCGAAGACCACTCAATTCAGTTCAGTTCATGTCTGACTCTTTGTGACCCCATGGACTGCAGCATGCCAGGCTTCCCCGTCCATCACCAACTCCTAGAGTTTACTCAAACTCATGTCCATTGAGTCGGTGATGCCATTCAACCCTTCTCCTCCTGCCTTCAATCATTCCCACTAACGATGTTTAATATGTGACAGATTAAATCAAACTGAGTTCATTGAAAAACAGCTGAGAAGGTGTGAACTTGATGTTTTCACGACTTCACCTCCTTCTCATTTCTTTTGTTCTATGTCTCCTACACACACCTATTTACATCCTGGAGAGCTTGCCTCTGGCTGAGTTGTGTGTGCTAGTAGCCCTTCCTTCTCCATTCTATTCCTTCATTCAGCAAGCATTAATTCCTACTGTGTCCAGACGCTGTTATGAGCTAGGGATAGAAAGACGGAGTGAGCCAAGATGCACGCTTCAAAGAATCCTAAAACAAAACTGCATGTAAGAAGTGCAACCAAGTGCCTGAGGGGTCGGAGAAGAGAGAAAAACATCCAAAGTGAAGAGTCAGGAAACACCATCCTTGGGTTTTTTTTTTTCCTTTTCCATTACCTTTTATTAATAAAAGAATCACAATTTATGTCATAAATGAACAGGCAAATTATTAGTTACATGATTTGAGATTCACGATGAAAACCTATAAAAATGAGTTTGATATACAGCAAAGTGGGCTTTCCAGGTGGTGCAGTGGTAAAGAACCTGCATACAAATGGAGAAGATGAGGGTTCGATCCCCAGGTTGGGAAGATCCCCTGGAGGAGGAAATGGCAACCCACTGCAGTATTCTTGCCTGGAAATTCCACGGACAGAGGAGCTTGGTGGGCTACAGTCTATGGGATCTCAAACAGTTGGACACAATTGGGACCTGAGTAAGTGAGCACAGCACACATACAGCAAAGTTATACATACACATATATAGCAAGCACATGGTCTCCCTGATATCAATATGCCTTTATTGGGATCTGTATTAGCCCTTCATTTCATTAAAACTGTTTTTCCTCTTCCTCTTGAAAAGCAAGTTCTAAAATATAGTTTATTGTATTATCTTGTTCCTTTTTCACTGTGGGCAGTTCACACAAGGCCTTGGGTTTTGAAATCACATGCTGCTGTGCTGTGCTTAGTCACTCAGTTGTGTCTGATTCTTTGCAAACCCACGGACTGTAGTCCACCATGCTCCTCTGTCCTTGGGGATTCTCTGGGTAAGAAACTGGAGTGGGTCCCAGGGATTGAACCCAGGTCTCCCACATTGCAAGCGGATTCTTTACCATCTGAGCCACCAGAGAAGCCCTTTAAATCACATATATGTTCTTTAAATTCCTCTCAAAAAAAGATTTTTCCAGCCATTTTTTACAACTAAAGTGCCCTGATCTTGGGAGATTTTTAATCAAAGCATTGCCAAGTTCACGTCCCATGTTTTCAAAGTTTATCTTCAAATCCCGGAGACATTTTCTGCCAACTCTGGCAGATCCAGAGCTTCTCCATGTTAATAAACTTTAGGACATTGGGAGCGTTGGAATGCCACTATTATGCTGCTATTGTTGTTGTGATTAGTAATCTTATAATAACACTGCCATAGAACATAGTCTGAGTGAACTACACCTAGAAGTATTTAAGAAAACAAAAAGGGTTTTTTCATCTCATTCAAGTAAGACAGAGAAACCACAGACAGAGGTTTAGCCATGCTGAATCAGAAAGTGTCAGCAAATGATAATCTCATAGCACCTAAAATATATCACATAAAATTCTGCGGTTGCTGTTTATGCTATATGTTTGCTGTTTAAAAAACGGGAGAGACTGTTAACAAAGCAGGTCACTAATGTAAGTGATTCAAGTCTCCATTCCCCCAGTAAGTTTCCTGAGGAAACAAGAGAACCCCTAAGGCAATGCTGGTGGGGATTTCCGGGGGAAAATGGGAATGGGGTCAAAAACATTTGGTTAACATCAGAGTCCTCAGCTTGAGGCAAAATCATGTCCACCAAGCATGATTCAGATCTACTTTGGTGTATCTGGTGAGGTCAACCCATCAGAAACGTGTACTGGATGAGAGTCTTCTAGAAGAGAACTCATTGTAACGGGAAAAGGAGTCAGGATGACAAGTTTGGCCCCATCAAAATGCTTTGATTTCCAGAGGTAATGAACAATTGCCAGGTGTGGACCTGTCACTTGACCTGTTGAGAAATGGGCAATCTCACATATTCACTGGAGTGTGTCACGTGCCCCTACCAACCTGGGATCTCTCCTCCCTTTGAAAGAAGGAGCAGAGTCCAGGAAAAAGTAGGACTGAAGGATGGATGGTTCTGTGTTTTTGCTTTTGTAAATCCATTTTCTGAGCTCAAACTGCATGCCAACCAAAAGACACAGATTAGAACTCTGAATGCTGAAGGGAATTAAGAATTGCTGGTGTCCCCGCTTCTAAAATTTGCAAAGGATGGCAGAAAAATTCTAGTGGAATTAATATATTTCTTATGCTTGTTCCAGATGTGCTTAATTTATTTTTCATTATTTTCCCCTCCTGATAGAAGAATGCTCTAGCTCTCCATTTGTAATTTCTCTCAAACCCCCAGCCCTGAGCAGAGATTCTGCTAATGACTTTAGCCTGCTGGGTTGGGAGACTGGAGCAACTGGGCTACAGAAGTTGTTTTGCTCTTTTTGGGAAAGGAGGGCCATTTGAAAGTCTGTTCTCCCTCCTTCCCTTGCCCTAGACAGAGCAGAAACTCAGTCACGCTCAACAGCTCTAAGTGAGGCTGATGTTTGTCAGATACACCTCAATGTTATGGCTGTTGTGTTTCTTAAACCCAATACTTCATGGTGAATGCAGTGAGAAGGTGCGAGCATTTGAGCTTTGCCTATGGGGTTAGACTTAATGACCTTTGGGATTTTTTCCAGCTCTGCACTTTGTTGATCTTGAGAGTTGTATAACCTCCGATGAGATATAGAGTCATCACAGAAGGATTCAGAACCATTTACAAATCTGTGTTGAATGTGGTAGGTCAAAGAATTGTAAGCATTCTTATCGGTGAGTCAGGTGTGAACAAATGATCGAATTTTCTTGAGTTTTTTAAGAATGAATGAAAAGTTTTAAAAACATACCTACCCTTTGACACAGCAATACCACTTCTAGACCGGAAGGCTATCCCCTACTTCAGATGCCAGTCAAAAGTCCAGGTTGTTACCAGTGCTTCTGACTCACTGCCTATAAATCAAGGGTCGCATAACCTCCTCCTCAGATTCAATTAATTTGCTAGAATGGCTCATACAACTCCAAAAAAAAAAAAACAAACAACTGTTTGCTTACTAGATTACCAGCTTTTAATCTAGTAAAAATAGTATTATCCTTAAAATATTACAAAGGATATTATTAAGCCTATCAATAAACAGCTAGATGAAAAGTAAGTACCTAGGATGAGATCCAGAAGGGTCCAGAACACAAGAGTGTCTATCCCTGTGGAACTAGGGTGTGTCACCCTTCTGACATGGGGATGCTGTTCACTAATCCAGGTGTTCATCAGATCTCACTGTTCAAGAGTTTTCATAGAGCTAATCACAGTCCTCCCTGCCCTTTCCCTTTTCAGGGGTCAGTGGGTAGGGCTGCAAGTTCCAACATCCTAATCACTTGGTCTTTCTGGTAAACAGCTCCATTCTGAAACTAGGCAGGGTCCCCATCCTAACTCACCTTATCAGCATAAAGTCTGGTGTGCTTTAAAGGGCCACCTTACGAATAAAGATGTTCCTGTCCCTCAGGAAATTCCAAGGGTTTTTAGGAGTCCTGTGCCAGGAGCCAGAGGCAAAGACCAAATACACTTCTTTTATACCACAAAGATTTTCAAAGAATTTAACACTAAAATGTTCATCTGGTGTTTTTAAAAATAGTGTTTAAAAGGCAGAAAATATTTAAATGCCCAGCAAGAGGAGATAGGGCCAGTAAAACATGGTGCATGTGTGCACTAGAATACTGTGCAGTCATCAAAAATGAGGCAGGAAATGTCGATTTATCAAAGTGAAAGGTGAGATCACAAAAACAACATCACAGTGTGATTCCAGGTTTGCAGCAGAAGTACCCACATATACACTGAAAAAAAAAAATCCTAAAGGAACTACAGCCAAAAATGAACAATTATACATAATTACCACTGGTGATGGAGTAAAAAATGATTTCTATTGCCATCTCTTTGTATCCTTTTTCTAAATTTCTACAATAAGTAATTTTTTTTATGTTGCAAAAAATGTTTAAAAGATCTATGTATTAATACCTTATCAATGTTGTGTGCAATAGTTATTTATTGAATGTCCATTATTCAACGGGCCTGTGGATATGCAAATTACCCCCTAAAATCTTCATTAACTACTCAACTGCTTTCTGAGAGATGTAGAAGCAAAAGAAGCCTACTACAGTGGTTAAAATCAACAAAAAGGTGGGAAAACATTTAAAATCACATTAACGAATGCAAAACACCAGCCAGAACTTGCAACCTCAAATTCTTAAAACCGAACTCAAAAAAAAAAAGATGCTGTTCACCTATTAGTTCTAATTCCTAGTCATTGTCTTGATGTGGTAGCTTAGAGAAAATTTTGGCCACAGTACTCTGCAGCTGTGCCCGTTGAGAAGTTTCGTCTATTTCCCTGCCCTCCAGTCTGGGCTAGAGTGTGCCTCCAACATGCCAGTTCTGAGCCTAGTCTCCAGAGACCTTGCAGTTTCCACTTTTTTTTATAGAAACTTTGACCACCACGTGAATCAGCCTGGGCTAGGCTGCTGGAGGATGAGCAAGCTCTAGAAGAAAGGCTCCAGTCATCCCATGGTCCAGACGTGGCCATCATAAGCCAGCTGGCCCCAGCTGCCCCCCCAGCTGACCACAGACACATGAGCAAGCCCAGCTGAGGTCAGCAAAGCCCAGACCCAACCCACAAAACCATCCAGAGGAGGCCAATCTTAAAGGCCAACCCACAGAACTGCGAGTTAAATAAATGTTAGCTGTTTGAAGCCACAACGTTTCAGGGTGGTTTGTCACGCAGCAAAAGCTAACCGATACACCACCCCATCTCATCCACTCCTTCTCGATTCTCAAAGGAGGAAACCCGTGAGGAGAACAGAGTACCACTGAGTCACATGGTAACTCAGAAACCAGAAGAAGGCCTTTATTCTCCTGGCCGCCATGCCGCTATCCTGGCCACAGAATGCTCCAGCAAGGACAAGGTTAGCACAGTTCACATGCAAGGACAGAATGAATACCTTGGCCAAACAAGCATAGGGAATGGGCTTCAGGTCAGTGTGAGCTCCATGTCTTCCTGCCAACTTAATAGTTTGGCTGCAGGAGAAAGGCAAAAATACCACGTTCTCTTCTACCCTGGCCTCAGCCCAGTCAATTCCAGTATTTCCCAAGCTCAGAGACCACCTGGGAACTGGGCCCTCAGAGACCTAAGAAGTGTTTACTCTCTCTTCTCTTTACTTCTCTCCCTCCTCCTTCTCCGTTTCCTCCTTGTTTTTCTTCTTTAATCCCTATCTCTCTCTCTCAAAAAACCAGAGACCCAGGTCTTTTGACCACCCCACCCCAGGTCTTTCCCTGACCTCTCCCACCTCCTACACACCCAGAAGAGGTCACACTGACAGAAAAACGAGTCACAGATCACAGCCTAAACCCAGCCTCAGGTTTGCCCTACAACCACTCATAAGATACTTCACTTCAAAGTGCTTGGCCCCAAACACTAGCCAATTAATCCTCACAGCCACCCCGTGTATTAATTAGACCTCAGTATTCACAAGTTATAGGTGAGGAAAACAAAAACCAGAAAGCCAGGGAGCATGGCTGCCATCCCCAAGGCCCACGAGGTAGGATGAGACACCACCCCCCCCACCCCCCGCCCCGCCAGCCCTCCTGGCACTGGGGCTGAAGCCAGGCAGGCGCTGACCACGAAGCCACAGCAGCTCCCCCCATACCCCCCCCACCCCCCGGGGAGGCTCAGGCTCCGAGGCCGCTGCCAAGGGCGGCTCAAACTTTTCCTTTTCCATTAGCCACAGGTGTGTTTTACCACAGCCTAACTAGCAGCTACTATTTATTCTCTGGGATTTTCTAAAAATGTGCTCTTGCAGACCTTCAAGCCAAAGCCATTCCCAGCATCACTCTTTATTAAATCGAACCGCAGAAATGTATTGAAAAATCACGAGCATTTTGAAACATACTGAGTCCTTTATGGCCGAAATAATCTAATAGACAAGCTGTTGTTAATTTACAACCTTAATTTTCAGACACACTTCTTGAGTCAAAAGTACTTCCTGCTCTGTAATTCCTGTAGGGATACAGGTGGTCTCGGACTAAGTACACATCTACTGTACATTAAAATGTATTTCTTACTTAACTTAAACATTTCTGAAATCTCAAGTTTATGTCTAGACTATTTTAATCAGCTAAATGTCATAATAAGCCATATGTTGGTCTTGATCGGTTACATACACCAGCCCTACTCATAAAGTATCAAAAGGTGTTTTTAAAGAGAAGTCTGTGTTTGTTTTACCAAGAAAATGGTGCTTTCAGACTATCATATCAGACGTGCTGGCAGGCAGAAAACGACCTTACGTAACTAGTGGGAAAAAAAATGGGGTTTTCTCACTCTTTCCCCACCCCAGGTACCATTCCATCAATGCCACTTTTAAATTTCAGAGTTTTGGAGCCATAAGCTTATAACTGTCCCTTGACCACTATTCACAAACATCAACACTGGGAGGTACTTCTGTTGCTGCTGCTCTGCTTTTACTGGGGTTCTCTGCTGTCTCTTCATGCCCATCAGAGTTTGCCTGCAGGTCTCAACTCCCCTCCAAAAAAAGCCACCAGGTCACCCAAACATAACGATGGTGGCAAAGAAAGAAAACTGCTGACTACATAGGTATCCAAACCGTGCCTGAGCACCTGCCACAATCCAGGTGTAGTGGTTGGATCTCTAGACACAGAAGCAAACACGAGATCCTGGGGTCTGAGCTGACAGTTTTATTGGGAGAAAGAGGGTGAACAAATAACTCCGCAAATAATCAGAGAAATACGTTTCCATTACAGCTCTGAAGAGAAAGTACTTGACACTGTAGAAGTTTATTCCAGGGACACAAATTGGCATGAAGAGACAAGGAAATGATGTGACGCACTGACCTTAGGAAGAAACAAGAGCTGGTCTGTACAAGGTGGATTTGGAGCTGGCAAATGGCGACTGTATAAGAGATAGGGAGGGATGGAGGAGTGGAGGGAGAGAGTGAGGAGGGGAGGTGCATGAGGCCAGGAAAGGGAAGGAGATGAGGGAACAAAAAAAGAGGAAGGGAAGCGTACCTGGTGGTCCAGAGGTTAAGACTCCTCACTCCCCATGCATGGGACCAGGAATCGACCCCTGGTCAGGGAGCTAGATCCCACGTGCTGCAACTAAGTGTTCGTATGAGCAACTAAAAAAAGGTTTTTGTAATTTAAAAAGTCTTACAGGCCACAGTGAAGATCGGAGATCCCCATTAACACTAAGGCCCAGCACTGCCAAATAAGTAAATAGTAAAAAAAGAAAAAAAAAAAGAGGAGACGAAGAAAAGGGAGGAGGATGGATTCAAATCCACTTTCTTCTTAATTTGGGGGCTTCCCTGATGGCTCAGACAGTGAAGAACGTGCCTGCAATACAGGAGACCTGGATTTGATCTCTGAGTCCGAAAGATCCCCTGGGGAAGGGATGGCAACCCACTCCAAAATTCTTGCATAGAGAATTCCATGGACAGAGGAGCCTGGAATATAATTTAAAAAAAAAAAAAGGAGAGGAGGAAGAAAAGGGGAGAAAATGGATTCAAATCCATTTACTTTTTACTTCTATGACAAGCCAGGAAGCATCAGAAACTGTCTAAATAACATAGTTTCCAATTCTAAAGAAACATAACTGAAAAAGCACTTATTAATCAAATTGGGGGAGGCGGGGGCCAAATCCTTGGGGCACTCTCAGTGGTCCCAGCACCTGACTGCCTTGTTGGATGGCATCATCTGACTCAACGACATGAGTTTGAGCAAGCTCCGGGAAACGGTGAAGGACAGGGAAGCCTGGTGTGCTGCAGTCCATGGGGTTGCAAAAAGCCAGACACGACTGAGGGACTGAACTATAACAATCAAATTGAAAATGAAGGCTTTCTTATCAAACTAAAGAGGGTTCTTCATTCAAACTTTGTAGAGAGAGAAAAAAAAAAACAAAAACAAATGATACTTGAAGGGAAACAGGTAAATTGGTTTTAATGTTGGCATTTGATAAAGTTTTATGAACTGTGGATTGTGAATAAGAGATCTTGCATATGGACATTTTTGGAAATGAAAATGGGCCAAAATCTTGTGTGTCCCAAGCCTGGACAGAAACACGAGGGGAGTTTGCTTCCCATGATAACACAAAACTACATAATTGCTCTTGGTCTGCATAATCAGTTGTCTGGGAGATCCTTTTTATGGTAGTATTTTTAAATGATAGCGTTTTTTCTGGACATCTTCTCGGTGAATTCTCTGCCTTTCCCCACTGGAATGAGCGATCCCTGAGCGGAAAAGGACGCGGTAGCCCCACTTGTGTCTGCAACAGAAGCACTGTCCTTTGTGTCTGTCTCCATCCCAGTGCTGAGTTAGGATCCATGCTCTGATGAAGCCTGTCCAGGCACCGGGGTAGTTTGGGTCCTATGCAGCAACTACTTCTGGTTCTTCTCCCTCCAAAAAAGATGGCTCATTACACTTTCCACCCCCTTGATACGAGGCTGGCCATATGGCTTGCTTTGTCTAATGAAATGCCAACTGGAGTGGTGTAAGTCACTTCCAGGTGAACAAGTGCTGGTCCAGAATTCACCTCTTTGTCTCCTCCTATTGCCCATGATCTGGCAAGTGCTTATCAAGGTGGAGCTCTGTCATTAGAAGCCCTGAGTGGTTACAGCGCCCCCTGCTGGCTGCACTGCACATGTCGCCTGAGAAATAGAACACGTTCCATTAAGCTGAGCTACTGCAGAGGAGGCACTGACGACCCACTCCAGTACTCTTGCCTGGAAACTGCCATGGACGGAGGAGCCTAGTGGGCTGCAGTCCATGGGGTCGCTAAGAGTCAGACACGACTGAGCGACTTCACTTTCACTTTTCACTTTCATGCATTGAGGAAGGAAATGGCAACCCACTCCAGTGTTCTTGCCTGGAGACTCCCAAGGACAGGGGAGCCTGGTGGGGTGCAGTCTATGGGGTCGAACAGAGTCGGACACAACTGACGTGACTTAGCAGCATCAAGCTACTGAGACCAAGGCGGGGTTGTAATTGTACTGTAACCTAATCCATTCTAGGTCCACAGGGATCAATGTTAGGATCCTTTTTTTTTTTTTTTTTCCATTTCTGCCTTGGCTCTCTCCCCTTGTGCCACCCTCTCACACCAAATTATCACTTGGAAATGCGTTGACATCTTGGCTGTCATTTCCTTGCTATGTGATCTTTAGAAAATTAATTTGCCATTCAAAACCTGTTTCTCTACCTGGAAAATGGGGCTAATAACATTACCTACCTCATAGGGTTGTTATGATAATGCCTGTAAAGCACTTAGCGCAGTAACTGGCCTGGAGAAATCACTCAATAACCATTCATTAAAAAGGAAGCGTGGGTGGGTGAATAATTTCCAAAAGGGTTCCAGTGAGGAATGAGAATATTCCTCAGAGGATGGAAGGATTATATCTGAATGTCAACTCCTGGGACTAGGGGAGGAACTCAGTGAGCTGTGAGAATTAGGGAGAATGCGGCTGAGAAGCTCATGAGTTTGGGGAAACATAAACGGACATGTCTGGGTAGATTGGAGGATATGATTAGGGAGACATGGAAAGACAGATTAGAACAGTAAGTTGAACTTGGACACTCGATCCAGACCCAGAAGCCAGACCAAGAAGTTTGGGTTTTGTCTCACATTCTACTTATTCAGTAAAATTGGGCACCTTGTCTTTAGTTCTTATGAAAAATGTTTTAACTCAAAGTACATTTTCCTAATAAACCCAGATACAATCATGAAAAAACATCTGTTTTTCCCCTCATATTGTTCAGGAGCAAATCCCAGTTTGATTTTCTATTCAGAAGCTTGTTCAGTCCTAATGTAAAAAATACATAATGGCACTCAAGTGGTACATGAAACTATTTCAAAGGAATTTTCATTTAAAAAGTGTTTAAGGAAGCCCCTTATGAGCCCCAAAGACACCAAAGGTAAGTGAATTCTTAGGCTTTTCTTCCATTTTCCTTCCAAGATAAAAGCTTTTCTAAAAGAGTAAGTTGGAATGTGAGGCTTATTTTAATCTAATGGGTAGCGATAATGAAGGACAGGGATGCCTGGCGTGCTGCAGTCTATGGTGTCACCAAGAGTCGGACACGACTGAGCGATTGAACAGCAGAAGTCATTTAGAGTTAGTGAAACTTCTGAACTTTTCAGTATTTTTAAAGTTATCTTAATAATTTCTAGAATAATATATTAAATCATAGATTGTCAAGGTGTTTGCCAGGTAGACACCTTAATGAACAGATAGTCACTGGTAATGTGTCTTAATGATTCAATGTAAATGTAGTCTGTTACAATGACTTAAAGAATGACTGGAAAAGTTCCTTCTCCCTTTAAATGCAATCATACATACAATTAGTCAGTAACAGGCACAAAGCTGAATGAGATGGACTCCCTGTTCTCCAAGAGATCATAGTCCAATGTAAGCAGATGACAATATGCTTCAAGAGGCTACAACAGAAGTAAAACCAGAGTCTTATCAACAGAATACCTAAGAAACTATCTCCTTAGTTCTTATATAGGGTTACTTTGTGTAATAAATTTCACTTGATAACAGTAGAAGGTCCTGTTACTATTCAATCTAAGATGTAATTTCACTCTCATTGATTCCAAGTTAGCAGATTCCAAACACATTAAAATCTCAATGCGTGTAATATATTACACCCATCTTCTTCCAAAATCTTCCCAAAAGAAAGTATCTTTTGCTCCAAATCTACCTCTTTGCCCGTTCCTTACTTGAAACCCTGATGCTGACACCTTTGGAGGAAAGTAAGCATCCGCTTACATGTCACTAGGCTGAGAGCATCTTGGTGATGAGCATTGGAGATTTAGTTGGGTTTTGTTTTGTTTTGTTTTAACTTCCTAGGCCTTAAGACATACTAATAAAAAGTTAGAAAGAAAATGACCAAGTGAATGAATAAATGAGTGAATGAGTATATGAGTGAAAGGATCTTTTAAGAAAAAAGAGCTTTGTCCAGAGAACAGTCATTCTGTTGAAGAAATTTCATTTAAGAACATAATGTAATCATAACAGATAATTACTGAATGCTCACCATGTGCTACATTTTGTTCTGAGTGCTTTGTATTTGTTCATTTAATCCTCATTGTACAAGGGATTGTCTTTATTAAATAAGAAAAATGGACTCAGGTTACATAATGTAGGGAGCTGGAACATGTTTAAAAGTTCTTCACTTGGGTACGTGGTCTCATAGGGGCTTTTGGGAATCTACACCTAAATTCACATGATAATTTATATATATATATATATATATATATATATATATATATATATATATATGTATGTGTGTGTGTATGTGAGTATTTTAGGCAAGATGGGTCATATTTGATTCAGATACCCAAAGTGGACATGCCCTCTCCTCCAAAGTTAAAATATTTTATATTTTTTAGTCTCAACTTAGATATTAATCTTTAAGGAATGAAGGAGTCACACTAAACTGACTATAAATCTAGTAGTAATATTTTAAAATAAGAGTTTTCCACGCTCCAACTCAATTTCCTCCAGGTTCTCTCTTAAAAATAAATGAACACGCAAAAAGACCTTTAGAGCAACTAATTCCACCAAACTTCCTAAATGTCCATCAGACATTTCCATAAAAGAGACAGAATTAATAATAAAACCAGGAAAGCTCAACAGTGACCACTTGTTTGCCATCCCACAGCATTTTCTAGGGTCTCCTTTATCTTGAGGGTGGCACTAGACACACTCCCCACCTGCCTGGAAATCGGGCCCCTCCTCCCCCTCCTAACTCTGCTCCTGTCTCCCATTCTTCCTGTCTCCTTGGCTGGCTTCTCCTTGACTGGTGGGCAGTCCCCAAATCTCATTCCTCAAGGCTCTGCTGTTCCTTCTTCTCACACTTTGTCAAAGTTCTCATTCTGTCTCATCACTTCAGCATGAACCTCTAACCAGGCGACTCCCGTCTTTGTAATTCATGACCTTCCTCCGAAGGGCTAGTTGCACCTCGGACATTTCCACTGGATGTCTTGTTGTCCTCTCAAATTCAGTGCATCTGAAAGTTAACTCAGCATCTTCTCCATCAGCTCCATCAGACTGACTCTATTAACTGTCCTCTAGTTCCATCAGTGATACCACCATGATTAAGAGGGTCTGTGTTTAAAATCAATTCACCACTCGGTGTGACTTCTTCTCTCATTACCCTGTAGCCAAGATCTACCTTTCACAATATTTGCTTCCTCTGCCTCTTCCTTTTAATTCCTTCTGCACACATCTTAACCTAGAACTTCCTCATGACTTCCTCCTCCCAAACACCACTAGTCTCTTGGATTTGTAGGTATCTTTCTCTCTGCACTTATACCCTATGCATTGTTTGGGAGTTAACTCAAGTCGCATCTCTTCCACAAAGCCTTCTCTAGGAACTCTGCAATGACAGCTTTCTTCACCAAGTGAACAAACTACTTATTTGACACTCACCAAAAAGATTAATAGAGTTTAGGAAAGGATGGGATAACCTTGAATGACCCCCTATTTGGGAGAAACTGAAGTCAGAAAATTTTCTGTGACCTGCCCAAGGTCATACCACTAATCTGTGACAGAGAAGTCCTGCAAACAAGGACTCCTTTTTCCTAGATAGGGCAGGTTACCGTCTCAGGTACAAGGCTCTCACTCTTTGGAAGATGAAAGCATGCCTTTTGCTTCTTTGCAGCCTCCTAAATGTCCAGCCCAGTATTGAAAGTAAGTGTTAGTTGCTCAGTCACGTCTGACTCTTTGCAACCCCATGGACTATAGCCTGCCAGGCTCCTCTGTCCATGGAATTCCCCAGGCAAGAGTACTAGAGTGGGTTACCATTCCCTTCTCCAGGAAATCTTCCTGACCCAGGGATCGAACCCAGGTTTCCCGCATTATAGGCAGATTTTTCATCCTCAGAGCCACCAGGGAAGCCCAGCACAGTATTAGGTGCACAGTAAATACTCAATGAACGGAAATAAGATGGAAGGAGAAAGAGATAAAAAGTGGGAAAGAGGAAGTGAGAGAACAAACACTGTCTGGCTAACCTGGGAAAGCTAAGACATCCACATAGATCTTGGGCTGGCTGGGCGGCCAGGACCCACCACCATGCCAGCCCTCTCCTGAGAAGAGGAGAGAAAGCCAGCACCTGGATCCTCCCTGGAGACCACAGGGACACCCTGTCCCGGCCTCAGAGTGGCCGCCCGCCTCCACCCGCACTGAGGGACTTTCCCCAACCTCCAGCTCCCTGTGTGGCTGGTGACTCAAAACTACTCCTGTTGTCCAAGGTATCGTTTGTGAAGTGCTTTCTTGGAAGAGAAAATGTTTGGGGCAGCAGGGAGGGGAGCTCCCTGACCTGGAGCCACAAGGAAGCCTGTTGTGTACGGTGTGAGAACACAGGCTGCTTATTGCCCTCTCTTCCCCTCGCCTGTTTATTTAAAGCTCCCACCGCCGCTGGAGGGGGTGTGGTGTGTGTGTGTGCACGCGGGCCCAGGACGTCAGGCAGGAGGGTCGGGGCACAGGCCTGTCACTGCCTGTGGGACCGCTGTCCTCACGAGCACAGGCCTCGGGGCCCGGGAACCAGGGAGTCCGGCCAGGACAGTGGGAGGCATTGGGAAAGAGCTGTTATTGTGTCTTTGGCAATCCTATAATTACTGTGCTTGCTGTTGTGATTTCTGTCTCTATTGCCATTGCTCTTGGTAAATCTGTTCCCACTTGTGTCTTCTCCAGAGAGACCTTTTTTCAAAAAATGTATTAGATAGCTGGGCTGCCTGGTTGACTCTGCAAAGAACCTTGGGGGTTCGGAGGGGCTGGTCTCCCTGGGGTGGCTCAGGAGATGGTAGAGGAGAAGACAGACGCCCCCAGGGGAGACCTGCATTCCTCAGCAAGGCCCGGATGTCCCTGCTACCCTCCCCGCCCACTGTCCTTCTGCTCAACCAGCACCTCAATCAGTGGATCAACTGACTGAGTTGATCAAGCAGTGGGTTCACTGTCACGGACATCCTGTAGGCAGAGGGTGTCCCAGTGCACTCAGAGCCCTCCCCACTGACCTCTGCATGTTAGCGTCGGCTCCATCGAGAGAGGAGGAGGAGGAGGGAAGGGGGACCAGAGTCTCTACGCTCCCAGCAGAGGGGCGCAAGCATCCCACCTCACACATCTTAGGACAAAGGGTAAGGCTACAGAGATGTCTGCGACATGCAGGAAGCAGCCAGACTGTTCTCTCACTGTTGGGGTCTTCTGCACACACACAAATCACGGCCCAGGTCTATCTAATCCTCACCTGGGTTCCTTCCCGGGGCATCTCTGTTTGTCAGGGGCAAACATGAGTGAGGCTGGGCTTCACTTTCATCTCATTTTTCTTTTCTGTTCCCCCAAGAGAATCTCCAAAGGCAAGCAGGATTGAGGCTTTTTAGAGTTAAGAAAATTGTCTTAATCATGACCATGGTGTGTTTTCCAGAGCAGGGAGAGAAAAAGAATCTTATGCTTAGATCTACAAAGGCGATAGGATTTCACAGTAGTGAGCAGATATTCCATTACAACCATGCTCCACCTCAATTTTTTCTCATCAATTGAAAGCCAAATTCTGTTTTTCAGCTCTTATTCTACCAGGGGCTGGTGAGACACTGGTATTTATAAAAAGAGGAGCACTCTCATTAAAATAACTATTAGGTATTTGTAAATTTAGCACCAACCTTTTCCCCATTAAGAATAACAATACAATGAATATATTCTTATATCTAGCTTTTTTTTGAGCTGAATTTTTTCCTTGGAATAAAGTCCTAGCATCAGTATTACTGGGCCAAGAGTAGGAACATTTTTATGTCTCCAGATAAACATATATAATAAACATATATCTCCTCACATTGCTTTTTGAAAGGTTTGTATGAGATAACAATGCTACCAGCAGAGAATGCACTTATTCATTTTTCTAGAAGGTCACCAGCACCGATCATTACCACCTGGTATTAAATGGTATCTCAGGTGCAATGTGTTATTCTCTATCCTTTCTAATATCTAGTGGAAACAGATTTCTACTTTAACTGTTCTTCCTGCCCAAAGTTGTCTTTGGTTATATGCTCCATTATTTTCCCAAATGAATTCTGGGGAAAATTCCCAGGGCAAGAATCCTAGGTTATTTTGATTGGAATTGTGTTATCTATTAAAATTGTTGTTATTGTTGTTTAGTTACTAAGTCATGTCTGATTCTTGTGACTCCATGGCCTGTAACCTGCCAGGCTCCTCTGTCCATGGGATTTCCCAAGCAAGAATACTGGAGTGCGTTGCCATCTCCTTTTCCAGGGGATCTTCCCAACCCAGGGATCAAACCGCCATCTCCTGCATTGCAGGCGGATTCTTTACCACTGAGCCACCTGGGAAGCCCATATGTTAAAATTATAAATCCACAAAGTAACTTTAAAAATAATAGACATATAGAAACATTGTGTTCCCTTTCAAAAAGAGTGTCCATTCATTCTGTTGATTTTTTTTCCTACCCTTATTGTGTCTGCAGCCATGTTGGCAGTTGTCAAGTGTGATGAGAAAGCCCAGTGCTCTCCAAGACATGCTCTCCTTTCTGGACTCTCCCAGGAAGACATATTCCAGTGTCCCTGCAGCCATGGGTGGTCATGTGGCAGAACTCTGGGACACTAGAATACGGAGAAAGTGTGTGTCTGGCCTTGAACATTCCTGGTGAGGACCTCCATGTCCACTGCCTCCCCTTCCAGCCAGATGCAAAGGATCCAGGGAGTACCCAGGACCCCTGAAAGATGGTAGGGCCACTGGGGAGAAGCCTGGTTCCCTAATCACCACAGAGACGGCCAACCTGCCAACACTCTGTTGAATCATGATATGTGGGAAATAAAGTTTTAACTGAGTCCAGCCCACTGAGATTTGGGAATTGTTTGTTTACAACAGTGAAACTTCCTACCTTCCAAGCTGAAGCTCAATTTAATTTAAAGACTTGTATTAGTCAAGGTTCTCTGTAGAAACCAAGCCAATGGAACTGTGAGAGAGAAATTTTTTTTAATTGGCTCACACGATTGTGGGAGCTGGCAAACGTCAAATCTATAGGGCAGGCTGACAAGCTGGAAATTCAGGTAAGAGTTGATGTTGCAGTTTCGTGTCTGAAATTCACAAAGCAAGCTAGCGGGCTGGAAGCTCAAGCAGCTTACCATGCTGCAGTCGTTTTTAAAAAATAGTTTTATTTATGTGTTTATTTTGGCCATGCTGGGTCTTCGTTGCTATGAAGGCTTTTCTCTAGCTGCAGTGAGAAGGGGTTTTCTCTCGCTGCAGGGAGAGGGCGCTTTTCTCTAGCTGTGGTGCAGCGGGCTTCTCACCGCAGTGGCTTCTTGGTTGCGGGCTCTAGGGCGCACGGGCTTCAGTAGTTGTGGCGCCTGAGTTCCGTTGTTCTGATTCCCGGGCTCTAGAGCAGAGGCCCGATAGTTGTGGCTCACAGGCTTAGTTGATCCACAGCATGTGGGATCATCCCAGACCAGGGACAGAACCCACGTGTCCTGCACTGGCAGGCAGATTCTTTACCACCGAGCCACCAGGGAAGCCCCATGCTGCAGGCTCGAGGCAGGATTTATCTTTCTTAGAGAAACCTCAGTCTTTGCTCTAAGGCCTTCATCTGATTGAACGAGGCTCACCCAATAAAGAGAGGGTAATCTATTTCACTCAAAATCCCCGGATTACAATGTTCATCACATCTAACAAATACCTTCACAGCAACTCCAAGACTCATGTTTGACTACACAACTAGGCATTGTATCCTAGCCAAGTTGACACATAAAATTAGCATTATAGGGACCAAAGCAATAACATTAAAAAAAAAAAAAAGAAATTGGAGGCATCATGGTGTAATAAAAAAGCAATCGGAATTTGCATACAGGCAGAACTATTTAAGTCGCAAGTTCTTATCACTGCCATGTCCCTGATTCTCTCATTTGTAAAATAAAAATAGTATGACATGTCAGGCAAGTCTGTAGTGAAAACGAAAGAAGACCATGTGCGTCAAGCTGAACCCACAAGGTTTGTCCCATGAGAGCCATGATTCTCCTCCCCTCCCACTCAGACAGGAGGGGTGCCCTCTTTTGCAGCGGCAGCCTTAGAAGGAGAGCCCTGGTGTCAGCCCTCCACAGCCCATTCCTCAGAGCTGATTCACTGGATTTTCCAACCACTTAGTATACGTAGTCCACTTAGGCTACAAAAGCTACTTCATTATAACATGGGGAATCACAACAACTCAAAGACAGGAAATCTATTTACAGGTGGGTAAATTATAGGGAGAGTAAAATTCATGAGCTCTTTCACTTGACCGGCTTACCAAAAATGTATATAACTCATTTCCAAAGTCCACCCTGTTTTGCCCACTTTCCACCTGAATTAGATTCCTAGGGTTGCCATAACAAAGCACCACAGGCTGGGTGACTTAAACAGCAGAGACTTATTTTCTCATCATTCTGGAGGCTAGAAATCTGAGCTCACACTGTTGACAGGGTTCGTTTCTTCTGAGGCCCTTCCCCTTCACTTGTAGATGAACCGTCTTCTAGCTGTGTCTTCCCTGGTCTTCCTTCTGGGTGTGTCTGTGTCCTGATCACTATTTTTAAGGACACCAGTCATAGTCTCATTTTAATTTAATTGCCTCTTTTTTAAATTTATTTTTAATTGGAAGATAATTGCTTTACAATGTTGTGTGGGTCTCTGCCATACAACATGAATCAGCTGTAAGGATACATATATCCCCTTCCTTTGGAGCCTCCCTCCCGCCATCCCACCCAAGACCACTATCTCCAAATACAGTCACGTTTTGAGGTACTGGGGGTAGGACTTCAACATGTGAATTTGGGTGAGGGAGGTGGGCATAATTTAGCCCATAACTTACCCACTACCTCCATCCCAAGCACTCTCCCATGGTAATCCACCCAAACCTATCAGCCTTTGCTGTTACCCCCTGGCTTAAAGGGACAGAATATGACCTGGCCTGCTACCTAGTCAGACCATAAGAAGTGATGAAAGATTAGAAGGGACACACACACATACTTTGTGATCAGTGTTCCACACTGCAAAAACAGAGCACAACTTTGACCATGGAACGGAGTCCTCTAGGAATTGAATTGGTGACCTTGTTCACAGGATTAGCTAACTACCCACAAATGGAAAGGGAGCCTATTGCAAAATAATCACAACAGGTCAGGGTATTCCTCTTAACCTCTTTATCTAGAAACACCAACCATATTGCCTTTTACTAGAAATAACCAATATCTAAATTAAATGATTTTGAAGTGCATGAACTATATCAATAATGAACATGTATATTTCAGATGAAAGAAGCATAAGCACTTAATTATCACCAATAAAAAAAAAAAAGCAAAGGAAAAAGCATCTCAAGGCTCTGCTAACAAAGAGGCAGGCACCACTCCACATTTTGAACAGGTTTCTAAATCAAAAAGGGCAGTAAATCATGTTACTTATCATTTAAAAATAACTAGGTTTTAAGAAATGAAATTAGACAAGTGATTAATGTGTCAACTTCAGCCAGAGTTCCTTTGATAGTTGGAAGAAAATAAAAGCCAGCCAAGAAATAAACATTTCGATTCAGGTGCTTTGCAATCTGTGCTCCAAATGTTTCCCCTGGGCTCGTGAAGAGGTGGCTTGCTCCGCGTACACAGCAGCCAGACTGCCGGCACCAGGGAACTATCTTCAGAATACGAGCATCGGCACAAAAGAGGCGAAGCCACAAAGCACAGTGGTCAGAAGTCCATTTGAGAAAAGTGGTCTTGATGGTCAAGGGGCTGGAGGGGCACGCCACTGCCTAAAGGGGACAAGTGGCCAAGGAGCTGTGGAGAGACGTTCCAGGTTTTTTTCTTGCTATTTCCATTTATATTGGGAACTCAATATGGGGTAGTGTCTTCCATACTGAAACTGAAATATGATACAGTCAGAAATAAATGTATGTAGGTGACAGGACAGTGTGCGCAAACAGACAGAGAGAGTGAGAAAGAGAGAGAAGTGCATGGTAGGTTAAAGCAAACACCCTAGGAGCCCCTCTGAGAGTGAAAGTGTTAGGCACTCAGTTGTGTCCGACTCTGTGCAACCGCATGGACTGTAGATTGCCAGGCTCCTCTGTCTGTGGGATTCCCCTGGAGTGGGTTGCCATTCCATTCTCCAGGGGAATCTTCCCGACCCAGGGATTGAACCAGGGTCTCTGGCACTGCAGGCAGATTCTTTACCATCTGAGCCACCAGAGAAGCCTCCAGGAGCCTCACCAATTGAGTCCAAATCCACACGCAGGCACTTACGGGCTGTGTGGCTTTGAGCACTTTAACTCTGGATGCCTCAGTTTTTCCATCTGCAAAATGGAAGTGATATAAACAATACCTACACCATTGGACTATTATGAGTCCAATAATAGTGTGTTAATAGTGTGTTAACACATGTCAAGCACAAAGATTCTACAGAATTATATAGTAGGTGCTATATAGATGTATATATATATATATATATATATATATCTTATTATAGTATAATTGTTTTATTTTGTAAAACAAGCCCCCCAAAACACTTTTTAATAATAATGCGCGTATTTGAGGGCCAGGGCTGGACAAGAGAACAGTAGAATTCACTTCAGATGCAAAATTTAAGGGGTACCAAAAGTCCAGTGATCAAGATAAATAATATTTCAATATAATGTTTTAGAAATTAAAGTAATGCCCAAAAAATCCAAGAACAGAATATCAAAATGGTAAACAAAGTCAAGATGAGTATCATTGAGTTTTTTTGCCTCAGGCTTCAGTATGGAGTCTGTTCATATCACAGTAACCTATCTGGAAGGTTACACACCACACTTTTATTTCTAGAGTGGGAAATTATATCGAATTTCACTTTGATTTTCATTTCTGTATATTTTTAACTTTTTACCATGAGAATATATATGATAAAATAAATGAGCCTTTTTAAAGTTTCATTTCTTAATGAAAACTGGAGAGAAAATCATGGGGTGATACAAAAGTAGATCCGGCAATCGACTGATTAAAAGACAATGAGGCCACATACCCCACAGAGAACCCACTGGCAAACCATTCCCCTGCACTGCAGAGCTCATTTGTTAAAACTACAAGAAGAGAAAAGAAAGAAGAAATTGGGGGTATAAGAAATAAGAGTAAAATTCACTTAAGCCTGCTGGGCTTCAAGCTTAAGCTTGGGCCCAGGCTGGGGCTCAAGCTTCCTTTTGTAAAAGGAAGGGGTTAGGGAAAGACCTCTAGCAGCAGCAGTGGAGGATCTAACCAGCACCTCCCTTGGGTTGAGTGAGGATTCTCCCTTGTCTTGTGTCCAAGGAAAGGGCAGGCCCTGTCCTGTTGTCCTGCTGCATCTCACCATGCCCCAAAGCCTGGTAGCTCAAAGGCCCTGCAGAGTCGGGTCATGACCACTGGCAGCAGCTGGGATGAACAGGTGCCTCTGAATCCATAGGCTTAGTGATGCAGCCTGGATGCACCCATACCACGGCTGTTAGACTTTGACATTGTCCCTTAACCTCTCTGATTCTGTTTTCTTATCTGTGAATGGGAAATAGTAACACTCACTTCATTGGGTGGCTGTGTAGGTGATGTGAAAAATCTGTCAAGCAATAGTGCATGGTCATGTCACTTCCTCCTCTTCTCCTTTCCTTCAGGGACAAAACGGAAACTATTCCCATTCAAAGGCCTCTTCACTCCTCAAGGGAAGTAGGAGCATGTCGATACCCAGCAGTATGCGGTGGAAAAATGGTGGAGATTTCACTTTAGAGGAAGGTGTGTGGCTTCTCCTTGGGGGTAGGTTTCCCTCCTCATTACATGACCTTTGAACAAATGTTTAAACTCTTTGACATTTAATGAACAGGCTGATGATCTGAGGTGACTCAGGAAACTGCTGGTAACAGAAAGTGGGCTGTGACTAACAATAAAGTGAAAGTGAAAGTGAAGTCACTCAGTCGTGTCCAACTCTTTGTGACCCCACGGACTGTAGCCTACCAGGCTCCTCCCTCCATGGGATTCTCCAGGCAAGAGTACTGGAGTGGGCTGCCATTTCCTTCTAGGCTATGTCTAAATCCCTAAAGCAGATCAACAGAATGTAGATACGAGTTGATAGTAGCCTCTTTTTCATTCTTTTCAGCCTATTTGTAGTAAAGAGAAGGTACAATATTTCCCTAAAATAGGTAACCTTCAAGAAAACTTTACAAAGCAAAACAATACCAGAAAAGTGGGGAAGTGGGTTACGAAACTTAATAGAAGTTGTTCTTTTTTCCCCCTAAGATCATTGATAGATCACAACACACTGAAAACAATGATAGTTCACCATAAACCACTAAATCTTTCCACATACATGCTGGCAATTATCCTTTGTTCTCTTGTTGTTTCTTTAAGAATACTTTTTAAATTTCAATAATATTTATGGAGATTTTCATTGAAAAAAATATAAAGCCCAAAGTTACGGTTATGTGTAATCCTACTATCTGGATAGCCCTTGTCGGCATTTGAATAAGAAAATAAGAAGCAATGCTCAAAAAAGAGGAGATATATGTATATGTATAACTGATTCTTACTCCTTGGAAGAAAAGTTATGACCAACTTAGACAGCATATTGAAAAGCAGAGACATTGCCAGCAAAGGTCCGTCTAGTCAAGGCTATGGTTTTCCCAGTGGTCATGTATGGATGTGAGAGTTGGACTATGAAGAAAACTGAGCGCCAAAGAATTGATGCTTTTGAACTGTGGTGTTGGAGAAGACTCTTGAGAGTCCCTTGAACTGCAAGGAGATCCAACCAGTCCATTCTGAAGGAGATCAGCCCTGGGATTTCTTTGGAGGGAATGATGCTGAAGCTGAAACTCCAGTACTTTGGCCACCTCATGCAAAGAGTTGACTCATTGGAAAAGACTCTGATGCTGGGAGGGATTGGAGGCAGGAGAAGGGGACGACAGAGGATGAGATGGCTGGATGGCATCACTGACTTGATGGATGCAAGTCTGCGTGAACTCCAGGAGTTGGTGCTGGACAGGGAGGCCTGGCGTGCTGTGATTCATGGGGTTGCAAAGAGTCAGACATGACTGAGCAACTGAACTGATAACTGATTCACTTTGCTGTACAGCAGAAACTAATACAATATGATAAAGCAACTATACTCCAATAAAATATTTTTAATAAATAAATAAAATAAACATAACCCATTGAAGCTTTGCCAAGGTAGTAAGAAAATAGAAATGTAAGTTTTACCAAAGTATTTCTTTTACTTTTATTTTTGTCAATTCCATTAGTTTTCTTATAGAGCAACTTTTCCCCCTTCAAATTAAAACAGATTTAAAACTTTTTTAAAATGCATTGCTTCTGCATGATTAGAATATTAAATACAGAAAAGTATAAAAGTAAATTAGGAGTTTACCCTCAACCACACTTCAGGCTCATCCAATTTTTCACCACAAAAGAAAGTATAAGAATTCTTTGGAGAGCTTTACAGACAGAATTTCAATGCATATATCAGCTCTTCTAAGTTACACATTAAAGATTATACTAATCACAAAGCAACAAATCTTTCTTTCTCATGCAGGTTATGGTATGAATTGTGCTCCCTCCAAATTCCTATGTTGGAGCCCCAACTCCGAATATCTCAGAATGTGACTGTATTTGGAGATGAGGCCTTTAAAGAAGTAATTAAAACAACATTGCAAAGTAATTTCCCACCAATTAAAAAATAATAAAAAAAGAAGTAATTAAGGTAAAATGAGGACCTTAGAATGGACCATAATCCAATCTGACTGGTGTCCAAAGAGGAAACTAAGACCCACAAAGAGACACCAGGGTTCGCATGCACAGAGGAACAACTGTGTGAAGAGGCAGCAAGAGGGTGACTGTCTGCAAGCCAAGGAGAGAGGCCTCAGAGGAAACCAAACTTGCCAGCACCTTGACCTTGGACTTGCAGTTCCCACAACTATGAGGAAACACATTTCTGTTGTTTAAGTCACCTAGTCTGGGGTATTTTGTTATGGTGGGCCTAACAAACTAGGGTAACATATCAGTAAATATTTGTGATATTTCTGTATCAGTGCTCTCAGATTCACATTTCATAAAATCATCAGAGCTTCTTTAAACTCTGCCCTATTGACTGGCACTGACATTGACTTTGGGTTTTTGACTAATTCAAATGATGTTGCAGTGAATATTCCTGCACTGGTGTCTTGGCAGAATTTTATAAGGAAGTGAATTTCCAGAAGTGGAATTGTTGGCTCAAAGTATAAAAGCACACATACTTAATTTCAACAGATACTGTCCAATTGCCCTTCAAAATTTTCCTTCCACCAGGTGTGTAAAAATGACATTTCCCCCACATTCTCAATATCCCTAGCTTTTTCATTGTTATCAATCCAATGGCTAAAACTTGGTGTACTGTTCTGGTTTCTACCTATGGACAAGTCTGAACATCTTAAGGGCTGTCAAGAGTACAGGCTCAGGGGGTTGAATTCTGGCGCTGTCTTTTCCTAGCTGTGAGACACTGACTAAGTTGCCTAACTTCTCTATGTATCATGCTCCTCTTCTGTCAAATGAAGTGGTGGTGGAAACTACCTTGTCTCAGACTTCCTATAAGAACATCATGAGTGAAGAGACATCAGGTGCTTAGAACAATGCTTGGAATATAGTCATCTTCAAATTAGTGTTAGCTATTATTATTTCTACTTAAAGAAATTATACATGTTTACTATTTGTATTACTCTTAATGTGCCCTGTCTAACAGACTGAATATTTACATCCCTCCAAAACTTATATGTTGAAGCACTAACCTCCAGTGTGGCTGAATTTGAGAGGAGGCCTCTGAGAAGGTAATAAAGGTTAAATGAGGTCATAAGGGTGGGGCCCTGATCTGATAATTAGTGTCCTTATAAGAAGAGACACCAGAAAGATCTCTCTTTCCATCCCTATACTCACAGAGAGAAGAGATCATCTGAGCACACTATGAGATGGTGGCCACCTACAAACCAAGGGGAAGAGGCCTCAGAATTCAACCTTACCTTGCCAGCACCTTGATCCTGGACTTGGCAGTCTCCTGAAATACAAGAAATAAATTTCCATTTTTTAAAACACCAAGCCTGATATTTTGTTATGGCAGCCCAAGCAGACTGATACTCCCTGTTTACATCTTTTACTCATATTTCTGTCCAATTAGTTTTTTGCTTATTGATTTGTACGAGTTTCTCCCATCTATACTACCTTAATTTGATTTGTAAGGACAGACGTGTTGACCAAAGGACCGTGATAGGGTGGTACCTACGAGGGTCTTCCCACCAGAAAAAGATTGAAAACGTGAATCAGGCAGCATTTGAGGTAAAATTTGCAGGCTAAACAGTGTAGATTTAAAGAGGCACGTGTAAATGGTGTTCTCGACACCAGCACAAGTGTGGCATTCCATAATCTCACCCAAAGACTAAGTACCAGGGGACCTTCACTTGACTTTGATTTTTTTTTTTTTCAAACACATCTCCCTCTCTTAAAGAAAAATACAGAGGGTATCAGTTACTTCTTACCGTTGTTCATTCCCACATTAAGAATCTTGGGACTGAAATGCACTTTTTCAAATTAAAATCCAAAATTATAACTTAATGCAGAGCAATTACAAAAAACAGATGCTGGAAGGTTAGCACTTTTTACTTCCACAAGAAAGATACACATTGCATCCAAATTTGGGGATATGATATCCAAACTAACTTAGGAGCTGGCAGTGAGAGATCGCTAAATGTAAGCTGAAGCATATAAGCATTAGAACTGGAAAGTATGGGGCAGCTGGGAAACCAGACACATAAAAACTGCACTGTATTTGACAGACAGCCCCCTCCACGTGACTGGCACATCAGACTCCAAAGGTAAGGTGATAGAATGTCACGGTAGAAGCATAAACCTCAGAATGGAAGTGCGGTGGATTCAAAACCCAGACCTACCATTTAACTAGCTATGTGATCTTGACCAGGGTAATTTAACCTCTAGGATTCAGTTTCCCCTGCTATAAAAGAATGATGTTGCCTACCTTACTGAGTTGTAAAACTTCTATAAGTTAATGACTAGAAAGCACTCAGTCCCTTGCCTGATAAATGCTAAAAGTCCTGCAAATGACTAAATGTCTCTGTGACTCTCTCAATACCTGAACCCTTTTATTTTCTGAGTTTTTGTGATCCGTCCAACCCAATTCCGTATTCACCAATTGACTGTTAAGTGATTATGGAGTTCTAAGTGCCCAATACCACCCATACAAGGAATAAAAGAGTAAGACCCTCGAGAAACTTCCAGCCTCATTAAGGAAGCCAAATGGGTACCTATGAAACAATTCGTGAACCAAACAAGGCTGGCAAAATCAAGTACGTCAGACCATAAATGGCCCTGGAACTTGAGCCTGGAGGTGTTTGGGTGGAGCAGGAGGAAAAGTGGTTTGAAGCTGTCAAGGTGGGAATCGGTGCCCAGGTCAGCACTGCTAACGAGCCGTGGCCAGCCGCTGCATTGACTACAATACTCCATCCCCACCAACCACTCAGCAGGACTTGCTCCTCACAAAGAGCATCCCAGGCACAGAGTGGCCGTGTGGACTCAGGCCAGTTAGGTTCCCCTGAGTTTTCTTTTCCCTGTGGCCTGGGAGAAGAAGGTAGATTTCCTTTCCTCTGAAATACTTCACAGATGACTGTCATGAGGCATCCTATGCGCTGACATTCCTTCTCCTTACTGCACAGGTTCCCTAGCCAGGGGCAAGGCTCACAGAGGCAGGGGAGATGCCTCCTCTTCTTCGACTCCCCACAGCCAGGAGTCCTGGGCTCCCAGTGACTGACACAGCCACAGGTAAACACCTAAACAAATACACGAATGAATGCAACTCATACATTCCTATGTGTCCTATATCAAAGTGTGGGATGGGAAGAAACGGGGTAAGATGGGAAATAAGGAAATACAGCCCCCAGACCTGCTTGTGGGAGACTTGGACACCACTTCCCAGCAGTCTATCCCAATGAGACTTGGTTACAGCCATTCTTTGTCTCTTCCATGGCTTGGGTTCCTGGTAACAGAGCTGCAGAAGCAAAAGAACATTCCATTTGAAACAGGGGTTTGTTTTCAGAGGAAGTGGCAGGAGGTGGGGAGGGTATTTTAATTGTCACAGCAGCAAGATAGGCCCACCTAAAACTTGGTGGTTTAAAATGACAGCGTCTTCTCTCTCATGATCCTGTGGGTTGACCAGCTGCAGCTGGGCGGATCCGCCACGGGGACCCTTGTGCGGGTGCAGCCATCCGAAGACTCGACTGGGCTGTGTCCACGCAGGTGTCTGCCTCTCCCTCCTATACCCCATGGCCTCTCTCCTAGCCCCGCTTTCACGTGGCATCTCCTCCTCCAGGGCCTCCCCATGTGGCCTGGGTGTGTCTCACACCTTGGTGGTCACACAGGAGTCTCACTCTCTCTGCAGCAGCCATCCTCCAAGAGGCTGAAAGTGGAGGCGGCCAGGCCAGGCAAGGAAGGGCCATCCTAGGAGTGTCCGTGTCATGCCCGCTGTATTCTACTGGCCAGAGCAGTAGGAGGACTCCAGGGGGAGAGAAATGGACTCCATTTTCTGATAAGGGAGTGAAAAATCCACATTTAGACGCGCATGCAGGACAAAAATGCTGCCACAGCCAGTCTTGAAGCCTACAACATGCCACTGTTTGCTCTCGCCACTGTCACTGTGGATGCTGCAAGAATCCCTGCGCAGCCCAGAGAAGGCGGAGAGCACCCCAAGCCCAGTCTCACTGCTGCCATGTCTGACAGCTGAAAGGCAGCAGACAAAGATGCTCCTTGCAACAAAGATTCTTCTGTGGGCCCCCAGGGCACCTAACCAGTACCCTCCACCAGCCAATGAAGCCTCTCTGTGTGGATTAGACGAAGGCACCCCTTCCTCCAGGGGGGTGCACAGCATGGGAGGGAGGGGCCTCCCCAGGGCACAGCTGCACCTGCCACAGCCCTCCCTCTAGCGTGAGGCTCCCAGGGAAGCAGAAAGGCCTGCAGTGAACAGGTGATAACGGCTGAACAACACTGCCAACAAGGGGCCCACAGAGTAGGGTGGGGAGAGGGGCTGGGTAGCTGGATCAGAAAAGAGAATTCCCCTCCCGTGCCCAGCCCCTCAGCTCCCATGAGGGCACCTGAGAGCCACACCCCACAGCATCCCTCAAGGTGACAAGATTAACAGTGCATTTATAACAGGACAGAATACAGTTACATTACAGCCGGGAACCGAAGCTAATGGCAGCCGGCTAATCTAGGAAAATAAAAGTAAGGACTGTGTTATTTATAACCTTAGTGAGGTGACAGGGCCAAAACAATAGTGTCTAAAGTATTACCAAGGAACATAATTTTTCAGATGCGCAGTTCCTTTTTCAGAAACATATAATTCACTAGGGTGATTTAAAAACACTGCCCTTTGCAGCTGTAAATTACCATTTGTGGGTGTTTGACTTCTCTGTCGGCTTATTAAGTCAGACCTTCATTTTCCCCTTTCCAAGCTACAGCTATCAGTGTATGACTAAACTCTGGCAGGGTGTTTGCTCTGTCTTCAAGATGGCTTACAAAACTACACAAGCTGCAAGTAGAAATTTCTAGAAGTTGCATTCCTTCAAAATTCCTTAACATATAAACAAGAAAATTAACCATTTATATATATAGAAAGAGAGACTGAGGCTTCCCTGTTGGCTCAGAGAGTAAAGAATCTGCCTGCAATGCAGGGGACCCAGGTTTGATCCCTGGGTTGGGAAGATCCCCTGGAGAAGGGAATGGCAACCTAAGTACTCTTGCCTGGAAAATCCCATGGACACAGAAGCCTGGCAGAGGCTAATATGTGTATCTACATATCAATTCTCCCTCTGCTTCTATGATCAAAAACTTGAGGGACTGTTCACTCAAAGTGCCACAGGAGCCTCTATTCAAGCTCCCCCAGAGCAGGTGGTGTCTCCTGCACCCCCCAGCTAAAAATAGGCAGTAAAATGTGCTTTCCATGGAATCTATGTAGTATCAGTTTGCATCAGGTAAAGCAAAACCAGAATCCCCAAAGCCTCGTGGGTTTGGAAACCTACCAAATCACTTTGCTCTACCCACCCAGTACTGCTAGGTATGTAAAAATGTAAATATTTTATGTTATAGTTTATATGGTGTGTTTTATAGAGCAGAGAAATCAGAACATGCTTAACGTGACACTGTAAACCCACCAGGCTCTCATATCACTCGGCTCTGTTCCTCTCTTTCCTGCGCTTATCAGGGATGAGGGCAGCTCCTGCACCCATGAAAGAGTCTGACATTCCTCACAGAAGTTCCTGGACAAAACTGGGTCATTAGAGAGAGTGTGTGGGAGGGAGAAGTAAGTCCTCCCTCTCCTAAACTTGTAAACGTCACCTTGAGAAGCTCACGTGGAACTGAATGCACCGTCGCACATGTTGAGTTGAGCCAGGGCTGTAAGAACAGCAGCTGAAATTCACCATGTGCCTGGCCAGCTCTCTCTCTGCTTCATTCTCACGTGGTCTATGAAGTGGGCACTAACGGCAATAAGGGCTTCCCTGGTGGCTCAGACAGTAGAGAATCAGCCTGCAATGCAGGAGACCTGGGGTTCGATCCCTAGGTTGGGAAGATTCCCCTGGAGGAGGGCATGGCAACCCACTCTGATATTCTTGCCTGGAGAATCCCCATGGGAAAAGGAGCCTGGCGGGCTCCAGTCCATGTGGTCACAAAGAGTCAGACATGACTGAGTGACTAAGCACAACAGCAATAAAATCCACAGTAACAGCAAATACCCTGCAGTGCTCACACTGTGTCAGGCACCATCTTCTTGTGTATCAACCTGTGTCATCTTTACAACAGCCTGGTGATGTCAGCAGACTTTATTCTGGTCATCATTTGATGAGGAAACAGGTGCAGGAACCTGCTCAAACTTACAGAGATAGTAAGTGACAGAGTCTGACTCTGAAGTCAGTGCTCTTAACTATGATTCTACCCATTTCACAGATGAGGAAACAGTGGTACTGAGAGGCAATGAGACCTATGTTCACAAACCTAGCAAGGGATCAGATGGGGTTTCATACCAAGTATGCCTGGCTCCAGAGCCCACGTCTTGTTGGGACTGACAAATGGAGACAGAGAGCAACCCAACTTCCTCTTCAATGAAGAGTGATTCCTTGGACTCTGCTTCCTGGCACAGTTGCTGCTGTTGGCCTCGGCTCTGCCAACCCCGACAGTGCCAAGCATAGTTTGAAGAAACAGCTTTAAGCATGGGTGAGAGGGAGCACTGCCTAAGTTACGTGATTCAAGCAGTAAAGCATCTGCCTGGAGACGTGGGTTCAATCCCTTGGTCGGGAGGATCTCCTGGAGAAGGAAATGGCAACCCACTCCAGTATTCTTGCCTGGGAAATCCCAAGGACAGAGGAGCCTGGTGGGCCACAGTCCATGGGGTCGCAAAGAGTTGGACACAACAGCACACACGTACACGTGCCTATGTAACATGAGTTCAAGAGCATCTAAAAATATGCTCCTTCCTACACTTAACGCGTCATTCCCTTGACTTTTGGGTCTGTCTCTTGCAGATGTAAAACATTATGCTACATCAATAATCTGTGTCTGAAGTGCTTTTCCTCAGAGAGGGAAGAAAAAAATAAAGGCTTTGGGGGGTTGAGGTAGGAAACGAGAGCAGACTCAGACCTACTAGGCATCCCAGACGGAGCCTACGCAGCAGAGATCACCACTGGGATTCAAATACATCTAAACAGACTTAATGAGCTAGTGGGGCCGGGCTGCCAGCAGGATATTTGCATAAAGGAGTAAGAGGCCTTCTGGGAAAGCTTTCACTCCAGTTGCGAAGAGGGTTAGCAGACAGGCTTGGCCCAGTGACAAGGCCCTAGTCACAGGGAAGCAGATTCAGTTTTGGGCAGAGCACAGGGTTCCATCACTCAGCAGTCAGTATCTGAGCGTAAGGCGGCTGTAGGGGAGATGAGGAAGTACCCCACTTGAGTGGTAGCCTGACAATCTGAGGTGAGAGAGTGCTGACTTGCTACCCATTGGAACGGAGCATGACCTAAGGTGGGGAGGGGAGTGCTCCCCCAGGTGACAGTTTGGATCCTTGAAGACCCCAGTTCATCAGTCCTGTGACTGGGCAAAAGAGACAGGTACACAGTATCCCCTGAGGTGGCAACCCTGTCCTGGGGAAGCCAGCACCCAGCCCAGGGGCCTGGGAAGAAGATGAGTAACGAGAACCCCAAAACTCATTCAGAGAAAAGCCCTGCAGGAAACACTCTCTTACCCTGTTACAGCCCAGCTTTTAGCTGAGGACCAGGACTGATGTCAACCTTCCAATTACACATTCATTCACTCAACAAGTATTGCCAGAGGATACAGCTGTTTCTCCAGACACACCCTTTGCTCCCTACCCTTCAGCCGTATTAGCTTTCCTTCAGCTCCTTCTTTCACCCAACCCCCTCGACTTACGACACTTTACCCCACCTTCCCATGGTTGACTTCTCTTTGTCTTTGGTCTCAAAGTAGAAGTCACCTCCTTACAAAGGCCTTCCTGGCCCACCTATCACATGGGTCCTCTGTTATTCCCTCTCACACCATATATCACTGATGTAAGGAGGAACAGATGTGTGTGTTTCCCTGTCTGTTCCTTTTCTAGATCAAAAGCTCTACTCCATCCTCAGCACCGGTTCAGTGGCTGGCACATAGCAGGAACTCTATAAATATTTCTAGAATAAGTGTTATTGCCTGAACTCCACTTAATAAATGATTCAAGTGCAGACCCAATGGCATTGGATTCTAGCTTATCTCACCACCTCAAGGATCTCATAGTTCAGTAGTGAAAGAGACACATAAACACTAAGTAGAATCATGTGACTCATGTTATCATAAAGCTCCATCCAAAGTGCTGTGAAAACATGGAAGACGGCCTGATGAATCTGGCTAGGGAATAATGAAAGCTTCTAGAGAGATGACACCTGGACAAGTCTTAAAGGAAGAGGTAGCCTGGGGGTGCAGAGGTGCAGTGAAAGCCTGTCCTTTGCAACAGAGGTGGAAAAGGCTTATTGGTGTTCTCCATCTCTTCCTTATCAGTAAGGGTTGCTTATTCTGGCCAGCTGCGCAAAGATTCTTCCCTCATTCATACAGTAAGAGTGAATGGCACTTAGCAAAACACTCATGGTCCCTGCTCTCTGAAGGCAAAGGGATACAGAAACATGGTTGGCCCATAGGGTCCACAGACAAGGAGGTTGAGAAGGTTATCAGAGGTCATATCATGGAGGATCACACTGGGGAAAATCCAGGAGATCCTGCTGACAGCCTGTCAAGCCCTAGACATGTCAGTGATGCTGTTGCAGATCACCCAGCCTCCAGGCAGCCTGCCTGTGGTCCACAGGGAAAAAGTGGGGGATTAATGAGGCTTCATGTAAAGGTTAGCCATTATTCCAGAAGCAGAAACCTCAGTAAGGCTAAATGATTTATCCAGGGTCATCAGTTAGCAAGAGAGAAAAGGCTAGAGCATGGGCCTTCTACTTATGAGTCCAGAATTTATTGGGAAAAGGAAAATGAAATCTATACAGAATTCAGCTAATCCATGATGTAAACTATAGACCATGTATATCTTCCTATTAAAATGGTTAAATGTACACAAATATAAATATATAAGAAAAGAACAGGTGGCAGAGGGGAACTCCAGTATTTATTACCACCAGCTGTCCACCTACAGGTAGCGTGTCTGTGTGTGCTAAATCACTTCAGTCTGTCCAACTCTTTGCGACTCTAGGGACTGTGCCCCACCAGGTTCCTCTGTCCATGGGATCTTCCAGGCAAGAATACTGGAGTGGGTTGCCATGCCCTCCTCCAGGGGATCGTCCCAACCCAGGGATCAAACCCGAGTCTCTTATGTCCCCTGCCTTGGCAATCAGGTTCTTTATCAAGGTAAAGGGGTCTTTACCTTGGCAGTAGGTTTAGCACTACCTGGGAAGTCCCACCCACATGTAGGTACATTCTTAACAGAGGCAGAATCTGAGTGTCAATGTCCATTCTCTAACCTCTCACTGATGTCAGCACTTGACAGTTCTGGCTGTTCTCAAGGGATTTCACCTGTATTTCACTTGCTGGAGTCATCACTATGCAGGTCTCCTTCCAGGACACATTGTCAGCTTCACTTCTAATCTGCATCCCCTTAGGTCTCGAGATGATCTGCTCCATGGTTTCTGATCTATGCAACTAGCTTGGGCAATGTTATATTTATATCCATAGGCAGCATCTTGATTTGGAAGCAGAAAGTGGAGGTAAGATAAGGAAAGAAAGAACAAAAAACACCTTTTTGATCTGTCACATTCTACTGTAGTGGCCCATTCTCTCTATACTGGTGTAAGGTCAGTGACTAAATTAGACAAAAACTTAGAATGAGGCAGCCTGCTCCTAATATTTCCAGCAGCAGTAATGCTCTTGGCTTTCCTTTCTTCATGGGTTCGTTGCCAAGCATTTCTATCAGATGAGGTGAGGAGGCTTCCTCTTAGTCAAATGCTTCCTTTTCTCCCCCAGCTGCCAATCTTGTTTCTTTCTTCTCATAGTAAGTTCCAGAAAGCAGCCCTCTTGTGTGAAAACTCATAGTCATAAAAGGGCCATCCTTTATTTGATACAGCCAACAGTTTAGAAGCGCTTGGGCAGCGTGGACTAGATTATCCAATTATGGTCAGATTTGAGAAGCAGAGCAGAGAGGTGACTGTTGGCCTTACTACAGGACAAATGGAGACATAAGTGGTTGAATGAAAGATGCCTGCCAAGCATTATCACGTTGCCTGGCATGTTCTCAGCATGCCTGTCTGAACTCCATACGTTAGCACACCCAGCTCTCTTACAGCCTCGACTCTTGGTCTCCTCTTGGTCTACACTACTCTTCAGGGGTGATCTCCTGCAGGCCTGAGGCTCTAAATGTCCCAATGTCTTCATAGCTCCCAAATTTACCATCTAGTCCTGACCTCCCCTATTAGCTACAGTCATATATGCAGTTGCCTGACGCTTCAAGTTGTATCCCCTGCAGACAACCCCAAATTCAGCATTTCCCAACAAAAGCTCATGATTTCTGGCTCTGCTTCCACAAGCTGCCCCTCCTCCATCTCAGTAAAAGGGACCATCATGTATTCAAAAACTTAAGAGTCATCCTCAGTTATTCCCTTTCTTTCATCACCCCTGCCCTTTCCATACACACATCCAATTTGTCACCTGGATCCATACGCACGTTCTCCAAAAGATGTCATGAGTTGGATAACTTATATTCACCTCTCCAGTTACCCTCCTAATCCAGACCACCATTCTCTTTTCCCTGGACAACTATAAACTTGCAGAATGGGTCTCTCTGCTCCCATTCTTGCTTTCCCATGATCCACTCTCCACAGAACATCCAGGGCAAAACTCTAAAATAAAACTCAGATCATCTCATTCCCCTGTGTGGCAAATGCCCACAGCCTCCCCCTGCACTTCAGATAAAGTCTAAACTCCTTGTGCTGCCCCTGATGATGGAAGGCCCTACGCTGACTGGCCACCTGTTTCTCTCTCTCAGTCACCCTCCTACTTTCTGACTACCTCCAGCCACGCTCCCAGCCCATCCTTAACTGGTGAACTTCTGCTTTTCCTTTAAGACTCAGACACTGCTTCTTCCAGAAAGACTCTCCTGAGACCTGTAGCCTGAGTTGGATGCTCTTCCTCTGATGTCTGGTGACTTATTCTCTCTCTCTCTCTCTCTCACATACATATTCCGCTCACACCGCTCACATCACACTGGATTTTCTTCTCTGTTTAGGAATGATCAACCCACCACGTCGTGAGCTACCTGAGGATGAAAATCATGTTTTGTTCATCTCTGTGGCCCCGCAGAAGTGCTGTGCTATCATGTTTACTGAATGGAAATTCACTCCTCCTCCTGGCAATATGAGCACCAGCATGCTGTAACAGGAAAGAGGGAGTTAGGAGGGTAGCCCCTGTTTTGCAAACTTTATTTCTGTCTGGACCAGTCCCCATCGGAGACCCTTTCCTCCTGTACAGGACACCCAGGCTGAGCCCACGGGATTTCTGGGTCTGGAGAACCCTGGGTAGTCACTGAGCAGAGGGCATGTGTGTGGCCCCTACGAGGCTTGAGTCTCTGTGAGTCCCACCAGGTGTTTTGAAGATCACATGTGAGCGTCAGACTCCATAGTACACATGTTTTTGTTCCCATCTGCCCTGACTCAAAGGAGCAAGCAGAGAAATATATGGAACTCCAATGAAAAAGAATGAGCCACGTGCCTTTAGTTGGAATTTGCATAAGGTCTCACTTACTGCAACTTTCTAGAAAATGTCAGTGAGCTTAGCCAGCCATCCTGTGGGAAAAGGACAGGTGATGTGATTGCTTTGATCCCATGGTTTACCTTTAGGGCTACATCTATCAGGTTCAAAGACTGGACAGATCTCTGTCAAAGGGCACCTCAATTGCTTCAACTCAAAACCCACTTTGAAGTCATCAGAAATGGAAGACTCAGAGTCGTCTCAGTTGCCAAACAGAAATATACCTATCTGCCCTTTGTTAGCCCTCTAGGCTCCTCTGTCAACGCGATTTCCCAGGCAAGAATAAATAGAGTGGGTTGCCGTTTCCTTCTCCAGGGGAATCTTCCCAACCCAAAGATGGAACCCGTGTCTCCTGCTTGGCAGGCAGATTCTTTCCCACTGAGTCATCTAGCTGGATGCACACAAGTTTAAATGGTATTTAGGATAAAATGGGTTGAGGGAGGATGAGTGCCATGTGTGGTAGCCATGAGACCCTATCTTGTAGACCTCTAACTAAAGGAAGCATCATTCACTAAGGGAAGCAGCTCTGAAATCCACTGCTGCTGACACCACAGCTGTGCTGAGGCCATAGTTCCCGTGAGCTGCTCAAGCATTGAGCATATCAAGGTGAACCTACTTCTGGGAAACATGGGAAACTCCTGTTCTGGTTAACTGTGGTTCAGAGACCTCCTAGCAGCCTTGTCAAGGGCTCCTTAGGCTAGACAGTGGGCTCAGACATTTCCACCCAAACTTCCTCCCTCTTTTCTTCACTTGGAATCAGATGAAACAAACAAGAACATGCCTTATACTGCACCATATATGGAGCTAATTCAAGTCCCATATTATCTGATGTTGTTATGATTCAGACATATTTTTATAGTGCTTTCTCTTGGAGTCAAGATGTAAAGTCAGAACATGAGTGGGGCAGATCTGTGATATCAGAAATGGACAAGCTGTTCTCTGCACACCCCCTACCCTCCCCACCCCTCCCACCAAGACTGAGATGCTCTTACGACTCAGATTCCCTGGCCCTCCTGTTCTTCACCTTCAAGATAAAGAGAGTAATGTCAGGTCGGGCTAGCATGAGGATTAACAGTAATATTTGAAGCACATCTATTGCAGGTCTGGCCCATGGCTTTGTGCTCAATAGAGGCTTTTCTATTTCTATATTGTTATTTCTGGTCTCCACTTCTAGGTAGAGGTTTCCAGAGAGGAAGAAGCTGTCTTCTTTGTATCTCCTCCTTTTTTGGTTTATTGAATTATAACATTGCAAAAAAAAAAAAGGGGGGGGGGGTTTCTATTTAAAAAAACTAGTAGTGTCCCATTTAACATTTTTAAGGCTACACGCACAAAGAAACTATTTTTAACAAAATGCAAACAGGCTTGGAAGGGAACTGTTGGGATAGCTACTTGCTTGTTCATTTATTCAATGTTTATTTGAGAACCAAGCATTGCAGACACAAAAATGAAAATGACACAGCTCTCCTTTCATGATGATTAATCTAAGAGGAGGCACAGACAGAACAAATCATGAGATGCAATAATCACTACAAAGAAATGTAAATAGTGCTATGGAGCACGGTGCGGGAACAGTGATGCATGGCCAGGAGAGTCAGAGCTGCCCCAAAAAAGGTACAATTTGAACTGGTGTTTTGAGGGAGAAATAGGAGTTCACTAGATGGAAGAGGAGGGATTAATGACTAATCTCAAGTATTCGACCTAGAAATCATAAATAATCGGGAGGGAAAGTTTAGTTACTACACTGAATCACCAGATACGCAGAATGGTATCTAGTAAAAATAGTACGGAAATGGGGATTGTGGCTGTCGTTATTACCATCATCATCACCACTCTCTCTCTCTCACTTCACGGTTTGCAAGCCAATTTGGTGGCACCCAAGGCAATCAGCCCCCACTAGGGAACAACTTCGCTGGTGTCTCAGCTGGTAAAGAATCTGCCTGCAATGTGGGAGACCTGGGTTCGATCCCTGGATTGTGAGGATTCCTTGAAGAAGGGAATGGCTACCCACTCCAGTATTCTGACCTGAAGAATCCCATGGACTACACAGTCCATGGGGTTGCAAAGAATCAGACAAGACTGAGTGACTTTCACTTTTCAGGAAACAGCACAAGAGCTGAGTTATTATTTGCATGGTCTGAGCGCTTACTGGCAGAATGAGAAGACAAGACTCTTGAAAAGGCTTTTCAAGACAATGCCATGAAAATACTCACAGTTAAAACATCTTCTCACTGCAGGGGTCCATATAAAAGCCCCATCCTACCAACCACCTTGTAGCAAGAAAAGAAGAGTCCCCTCGGCAGTGAGAGCTGGCCATGTGATCACTGGGTTCAGAAATGTGCTCCCACTTCCATAATCCCCACAGTTCAGAACACTGCAAACCTCTGGAGGAGAACAGTGTGTAAACTATGATATACTCGTTGAGAAGAAAGGCAAACCAACCAGTTAACACACATTCAATAATTTCCCCTATCAAACCCAGCAACTTGTGAAAGTGGAGGAGGTTCTCTGGAACTAGGAGCCAAGACAGTGCCGTCTTACAGAATCTAGGGCTCTGCAATGTAGAAAAACCTTTCCCGGAAAGCCCCTATGCAGTGGATATGTCACACTGGGGCCAGCAACGACTCTTACCATAGTAGAGGGTTTATCAGCTGAAGACTACAATCGTTTAGGAAATCTAAAAGTCAGTTAACCCAACCAGCTTTTCTACAATGATGAAATAGAATGGAATGGAGCAGAATGAAACATGATGGATGGAATGAAATAGAATAGCACATAATGGGACAGAGTTGCATCAGGTTGAGTAGAGTTGAGTAGAACAGAATAATAGATTCTATGAAAAATTCAAAACATGTAAAGCTAATATTGCTTTGTCAAATGTTGTGAACCCAAGGGTACCTGTGTGCGCACATGCGTGCATGCACACACACAATCTGAGTATTAAAATGTATTTTTAACTTGGGTTTCCAGGCAAAAGAAATTCTATACCCACTCTCTTAGCATGCCTTCTCAAACTGCAGAGACTGAAAAACTAAAAATGGTATCTCCCATAATCTCTTGTAGCTAAAGGCTTCCCTGGTGGCTCAGCTGGTAAAGAATCCACCTGCAATGTGGGAGACCTGGGTTCGATCCCTGGGTTGGGAAGATCCCCTGGAGAAGGGAAAGGTTACCCACTCCAGTATTCTGGCCTGGAAAATTCCATGGACTACACAGTTCATGGGGTTGCACAGAGTCGGACATGACTGAGTGACTTTCACTCCACTTGCAGCTAAAATTTGAACATGATTTAGGTTGGCCAACCATATACACCTGCCTGACATTTGTTTAGTGTTGTTGTTCAGTCACCAAACTGTGTCCAATTCTTTGCAACCCCATAAATTGCAGCATGCCAGGCTGCTCTGTCCTTCACTGACTTCCAGAGTTTGCTCAGACTCATGTCCACTTAGTCAGATGCCATTCGGTCATCTCATCTTCTGTCGCTCCCTTCTCCTCTTGCCCTCAATCTTTCCCAGCATCAGGGTTTTATTCCAATGAGTCAGCTCTTTGCATCAGGTAGCCAAATTATTGGAGCTTCAGTTTCAGCATCAGTCCTTCTTGAATATTTAGGGTGGATTTCCTTTAGTAATGAAGGTCGAAGTCTCACTTCAGGTCCTTCTGATGTTGCCACTGATCAGCTTCATGGGGGCACTGTGTTGCCTGCAGTAGCAATGCCAGAAGGCCCAGTGTCCAGCTGCTGACCTCACAGAGGTAAGAAAGAGAGTTCTGGGGTTCTTGTTTTGCAGAGGTGGATCTGGAAGTTATAGCATCATTCTGAAGGCAGTGGTTGCCCCGATTATAACCCAGACAGTGGGTCCCTGGACCCATCATTGCTGTGTCTGACTCGTCATCCTCTAGCTTCATGACTATTGCTGAGGTGGCAGCCTCCCCAACAGGATCATTCTGGAGTCACTCCTGAAGTCTCAGGCCACTCTTTCAGACATTCACAGATTTTATGAGCACCTAATTCCCTTTCTGATTAAAGGGAATAGCTAGGTTGGCTCACATTAGCTGCCACTAAATCCTGTCTGATCATGGAAAACATTCATAGGCATTAATTAATTCGCCCAAAGTCTCATCTCTGAGTTGAATTCATAGCAAGGCTGGTACTAGAACTAAGTTCTTTCAACACTAAGTTCTCTGTCCTCAGTATTCACTCAACTTTCTAGTCAAGGCTATGGTTTTTCCTGTGGTCATGTATGGATGTGAGAGTTGGACTGTGAAGAAAGCTGAGCCCCAAAGAATTGATGCTTTTGAACTGTAGTGTTGGAGAAGACTCTTGAGAGTCCCTTGGACTGCAAGGAGATCCAGCCAGTCCATTCTGAAGGAGATCAGCCCTGGGATTTCTTTGGAAGGAATGATGCTGAAGCTGAAACTCCAGTACTTTGGCCACCTCATGCGAAGAGTTGACTCACTGGAAAAGACTCTGACACTGGGAGGGATTGTGGGCAGGAGGAGAAGGGGACGACAGAGGATGAGATGGCTGGATGGCATTACTGACTCGATGGACGCGAGTCTGAATGAACTCCAGGAGTTGGTGATGGACAAGGAGGCCTGGTGTGCTGCGACTCATGGGGAGGCGAGGAGTCAGACACGACTGAGCGACTGAACTGAACTGAACTGACACATTGTAGGAATGGAAAGAAGGAGTGAAATTAGCCTAAGGGAAGGGCTTAGGTTTGGGGTTAGGTTTGGTATCCAAATCTTACTCCCAAAGTCCTCCTCCCCTCTGGAGTTGCTGGCTGAGAAAGCATTCACACAGCAACAAATAACAAAACACTAATGTTTTAAAAACATTAAAAAAGAACAAGCCTCTGAGATTCCCATTATGTGGCTTCTTAGGTAAATTGAGGATTTCCTGGTGGCTCAGACAGTATGCAATCTGCCTGCAATGAGCGAGACCTGGGCTCGATCCCTGAGTTGGGAAGATCTCCTGAATAAGGGAATGGCAACCCACTCCAATATTATTGCTTGGAGAACTCCATGGACAGAGGAGCCTGGTGGGCTACAGTCCCTGGAGTTGCAAAGAGTCAGACACAATTGAAGGACTGCTGCTGCTGCTGCTGCTGCCAAGTCGCTTCAGTCGTGTCCGACTCAGTGTGATCCCGTAGACGGCAGCCCACCAGGCTCCCCTGTCCCTGGGATCCTCCAGGCAAGAATAGTGGAGTGGGTTACCATTTCCTTCTCCAATGCATGAAAGTGAAAAGTGAAAATGAAGTTGCTCAGTTGTGTCCGACTCCTAGTGACCCCATGGACTGCAGCTTACCAGGCTCCTCCGTCCGTGGGATTTTCCAGGCAAGAATACTGGAATGGGGTGCCACTGCCTTCTCCGACTGAAAGACTAAGACTTAGGTAAACTAGAGAGGCACATGAAGTTTAGGCTTCTTCCCATTCCAACAGAGATGGTAAGATCTGTGACTAGACTCCAAGTGCCTGACCTGAGCACCCAAATGGATGAGGATGAACCTATAACAGGGGTGCTTGGGTGTGGTTACCACCTGGGAACAGGACCCATAGGAGAGTTTACCACACACATGGGAATCAGGCAGAGAGAGAATGAACCATGAGCACCATCGATTCCTCAGGCTCTGACTATCCAGGTGCAGCTCTTTCTGCAGTGAGAAAAAGGAAGCTAGAAAATGGGTGGAATGAAGAATGGAAGGGCAGACAGTTCTGCGCCACTATTAGGCAGAAGTAAGAAGATCCTGAGCTTCATCTCCTCTCCCTACAGAAAGGAGACCTGATGGGGAACTCCAGGTCCTGGGTACCCAGACAATCAGGGGAAACCTGAGGGTACCATGTTCTGGAAGAACTGGAGGAAAATGTTTGAGGAGAGAAAGGTTAACAAAAAAAAATGCAGGGCATTGCAAAGATCACTTGCCCTGTTTCACCATCACACTCAAGAATCTTTCAGAATTTAGAGCTCTCACATCCCGTGGCTGTAACACCACCTAAATGTGGAAACGAGCATCTTCTCTGGATTGGTGTTGAGGAATGCAAACCTCTTACACCTCTTGCTGGCCCAGTTTAGCTCCATTCCCTTCTAAGTGACGTTTGCTAATGGGCTGGCATTCATCTTACTCTGGTGAGTTTATTTTATCACAGACGCACTGAGGAGGGAAAAAATTGCAACTTACCACAATAAAGTAA
Organism: Budorcas taxicolor; assembly: GCF_023091745.1. Taxonomy (NCBI): domain Eukaryota; kingdom Metazoa; phylum Chordata; class Mammalia; order Artiodactyla; family Bovidae; genus Budorcas; species Budorcas taxicolor. The sequence goes on along the minus strand of NC_068923.1, from coordinate 61,032,350 downwards.
ATATCACAAGATAAATGATATTGTTGGAATGGAAACCACTTAGGGACTCAGAATGGTCAGATGCAAACAGTTTTTAGACTATTAGCTGTTAAAGGTTATGCCTTACGTCACCCAAAAGGGTTTTTCCCTAGATTTATAGCGTGATCTCCAGGAAGATTTATTGCCTTCTTAATTTTTTTCCCCCATTTTAACTTTATGAACCGTCAGCCTGGAATTCCTTCTAAGTCATTTAGGAATGAGGAGTTGCTGGTTTTAAGAAATGCTGGTGGTACATGTTCTGCAAAGTTAATATTCTTATCATGAAACTGATTATGATACCCTTGAGTAAGAACTGAATCATCTTCCACTTGCTACTCTAGATTTACTTTCTAATGTTTTCCATCCCACTGTCCTTCCCAGGAAACTGACCAGCAAAGATACAGAATAAGTGTCCCTGCCTTTGGTTTCCCGTAGGGTACAGACACAGGAAGGGCTGGCCAGAGATAGCAGGGGGCAGGCGTTTATCCTCCCCCTCCCCTACCTCGCTGCTCTCTGCTCTCTGGCTGACTGCTCCCTTGCTGCAAAGTCACAGCTCCTGTCAGACAGCTGTCTCCTCATAGTTCTTTCTCTCCCTCTCTCTCCAGTTTCCAGTAATCACTCCCTCCCCATGATCAATTGTACTGTTTGTTCACAAATTGTTTTTACTCTCAAAAGTGTAACCTTCTGCTGATGCTTTTGGACTTAGCCACTTGCTTTGGTCAATGGAAGGTGTACAGATATGACATTCATCTCATCAGAGCAGAGGCATTCTATGTGCTCCTGCATGGATTGGCTCTGCCCCTCTTATTCTGCCCTCAATCCTGAGAACAGTCTCAGTGAAAGACTACTCTCAGCCTGGGTTCTCAAATAAGAAGACATATGGAGGTCACCCAAGCCTAGCTAAGCTCTGTTGAGACCAACTGAACCCAGCTGAGGCCAGCAGAGTCAAGCAGAAGCACCACCAGCCTACACTCTTCAGGGAACATGCTTAGGACATGGACGCTGGTTGTCATAAGCTACCGAAATACTGAGGTTGTCTGTTATCACAGCAAAAATCAACTCATACTCCGCTCTCATTGTTCCTTCAGGTTGAGGGGTTTGACACAGTACCTACTGTTACTAGGTTCAGAGATTTGCCATACTCCTTGTGATTGCCCTATACCCTGCTCAAGACTTTGTAGCTTATTTATTTTAAAATACCTCAATCTGCCTGATATGATTTACATGATGTTTCTTGCTGAGAAACTGGTACATGTCACGTTTAGAGCTGAGAATATTTTTTAAAACTCACAAAGAAGCCTGATATGGAGTAATATTTACCATACTCTAAGAATAAACAATAAGGAGAAAAAGAAAGGTGAGAGGGAAGAAGAGGAGGAGAAGAACACAAGAAGTAGGAGGAGGAAGGAGAGGAGGGGAAGGAGAGGAGGAGAAAAAGAGGAGAAAGACAGTGGCAGGGGAGGAGGAAGGCAAAGGAGAAAAATAGAGGCGAAAGGAGAGGTGGAGAGAGGGAGGGGAAGAGAAGGGGCAAGAGAAGAAAGCAATTACTGAGGTTTCACTATGTGCCAGACACCGCACTGAGAACTTAGAGATAATCTCATTCTGTTTCTACAACAATCCTGCTGCTGCTGCTGCTGCTAAGTCGCTTCAGTCGTGTCCGACTCTGTACGACCCCATAGACGGCAGCCCACCAGGCTGCCCCGTCCTTGGGAGTCTCCAGGCAAGAACACTGGAGTGGGTTGCCATTTCCTTCTCCAATGCATGAAAGTGAAAAGTGAAAGCGAAGTCGCTCAGTCGTGTCCGACTCCTAGCGACCCCAGCCTACCAGGCTCCTCTGTCCATGGGATTCTCCAGACAAGAGTACTGGAGTGGCTTGCCATTGCCTTCTCCAACAACAATTCTAGGTACTATCAATTATGCCCTTTTTACAATTAAAAAAATTAGATGAGAAGAGAGAAAGTAGCTTTTTCAAGGTCACCCTCAGAAAAGTCCAGATAAATTCATCCATGGCCTCAACAAAAAAAGCAGAACACACATAGTAATGGGTGATGGGAAGGCCTCCTGATGAGAGCATCTTGAAGGATGCTGGAGTGATGCAGGTTATCCAAAACTCTTGACCAAGGGAAATACATCGACAAGTATAGTGTGCAAAATACCAACAATAAGCAAGCCAGTTCTTGTCTTTATAAAATGTAAGTCTCAGAGTAGAGAGACTCATGTAGATTCTGAGAATTTTGTGAAAGAAGTTCCATGAAACTGAATACGTACACAGGTGAATCCTTTGTGGTGCTGGGGTCATCCACGGGATCATCCACTGCAAAGCTAAAGAAAGTGAATCCCAGGGCTCTCCTCTGAGTGAGGGATTAACATACAAGCTCCAATTTTCTCTTAGGGCTTTATTTCTGCCCCAAGGGTGTCCTCACAGAGGTGACGGTTTGAAAGAGGCTTCCATTCTGCATGGAAGTCTGGTGGTTCAGACAGTAAAGAATCTGCCTGCAATGCAGGAGACCTGGGTTCGATCCCTGGTTGGCAAGATCCCCTGGAGAAGGGCATGGAAACCTACTCCAGTACTCTTGCCTGGAGAATCCCCATGGACAGAGGAGCCGAGCGGGCTACGGTCCATGGGGTTGCAAAGAATCGAACGCGACTGAGCACGGCAGAGCACAGCCGCCTCTAGAACTGCAGGCAGATCATTCAATTCTAATCCATCTTTCAATTCTAGTAAGTCTTTTGGAGGAAGCCAGGCACAACTAGCTCTGCAGCAGCACCAATAACCACTTACAAACCATCAACATGTTATCTACCTGCGGATTCCACTGTTGGATTCTTTAATCTTTCATTCCTATCAATTTTGTCTCCTTGCCTGTAAAAGGGCTTTCAACTACCTGTACATCTGCCAAACTCCTTCACCTTCAAAAATGCAAACTCCTCCCTTGTTTAGTCTTTGCTGAGTTGGGATGAATGGCTGGTTGAGAAACACATTTCTTAACTGCTCGATACATGCAGCCCTGTATCTACAGTCTCCCATAATCCTCAGCAACGCTGAGAACAAGATATTATTACTCCCACTTTACCAGTGAAGAAGCAGGATCAAGGGGTTAAATAACCCCTTGGTAATACAGCTCTTGTCTTAAGAAATCTGGCTCTCTTCCCGTCTAGTGTTTCTGTCCTGGTATAGACCACCTGGAACCAGCTATCTGCCAGCCATGCCAAGGCTAGAAGTACCTCAGGGAATGGTGAAGCCTCATGGATACCTGCTGGCTGTGTTCAAATATAATGATATTCAAAAGCATCCAATGCCCTCCCTGAGGGAAGATTTACTTCCCTGCTCTGTTGGCAGCAGCCTTGGCAGGACCACTTGATTTTGCCAGAGCACAATGAAGAGCAAAGGAGATGTGTTCCCGTTTCCAAGCAGAGACTTGAAGAACCAGCTGAGAGTTTGCCACATTCTTTCACTACAAGTAACACAACTTTCAAGGCAGAGGCTGCTCCTGCAGTCTGAGTCACAGACTGAAGCCGCCCACAGTGGACACAAAGCATGAGTGCAAGATAAACCACTGGTTCACAGGTCACAGAGATGGTGTCACATGTCACTGCAGCATGACGGATGAGCCTATTCAGAGCTCTGAAACTCCAAGGGGCAGGTCCACTGCCCCATGGTTGTTAGCTTCCTAAATGTGTGACAAATCCTCGAGGGGCCATGGGCCTACAGTCAGGAGTCGGGAGTGAATTCTGACCTTGTCATTTACAACCTGGCCATGTATCTTGGTGATTTGCTTAACTTTTCTGAGCGTTCCTTTCCTTCCCAGGTGGCGCTAATGCTGAAGAACCTGACTGCCAATGCAGGAGATGCAAGAGACGTGGGTTTGATCCCTGGGTCAGGAATATTCCCTGGAGGATATGGCAACCCACTCCAGCATTCTTACCTGGAGAATCCCCTGGACAGAGGAGCCTAGCAGGCTACAGTCCATGGAGCTGCAGAGAGTTGGACATGACTGAAGCGACTTAGCATGCAAAACTGAGAATAACGAGGACTTCCCTGGAGGTCCAGTGGTTAAGACTCTGCGCTTGTCAACTCATCCCACCTTCTCCTTCCCCCACCTTATCCACAAATCTCTTCTCTACATCTGCATCTCCATTCTTTCTCTACAAATAGGTTCATCAGTATCATTTTTCTAGATTCCATATATATGCACTAATATACAATATTTTTCTTTCTGACTTACTTAGCTCTGTATGACAGACTCTAGGTTCAGCCACATTAGTACATATGACCCAATTCCATTCCTTTTTATGGCTGAGTAATATTTCATTGTACATAGATGGCTGTGGGAAGCTGCTGTATAGGACAGGGAGCTCAGCTCAGTACTCTGTGATGACCTAGAGGAGTGGGATGGGGGGTGGGAGGAAAACTCAAGAGGGAGGGGATATGTTTGGTTTCCTTTAGGCCCTCAGTCCTGTCTGACTCTTGTGACCCCATGGACTATAACCCACCAGGCTCTTCTGCCTATGGGATTTCCCAGGCAAGAATACTGGAGTGAGTTGCCATTTCTTTCTCCAGGGGATCTTTCCTACCCAGGGAAGGAACCCGGGTCTCCTGTATTGCAGGCAGATTCTTTAACAACTGAGCCACTAGGAAAGAGGGAGGAGATATATGTATACATATAGTTGATCCCCATTTTTGTATGGTAGAAACTAATGCAATGTCATATAGCAATTAATGATACTCTAATTGAAAAAAAAATAAAAAGATTTCATGTTTCCACTGCTGGGAGCACACGTTCTACCCCAGATTGGGGAACTAAGATCCCACATGCTGCTAAGCATGGACAAAAAAAATTGAGAAGAATGCCTACCACATATACATTTGGAGTGAAATGTAAAAGAGATAACAAATGTCAAGACCCTCACTGTCTTTCTGGTCATCCATAAACATCCCTCCAGCCAACTGCCATCCTGAAGTTCAACCAGGACACACAGATGCGATCACACACACCCAGCACGCCTTCTCCAAGTCCTCGTCGCATTCCCCACCCCGTGAGTCTTTTCTCCCGTTCCTGTCCTCATCCTGTTATGACCAGTGTTTAGACCATCCTGCCTTCCCTTATACATCTAGACATTCTCTCCTTTTCCCCCTTCCCTCTCTCCAGCACCCCGCCATCTCCTGTACCCACACCTAGACACTCACCTTCCTTCTGAAAACTTCCCTCCCTCCTCCAGTAACAACTGCCTTATTCAAGAGCCTCAACCTCCTTCCCTGCATCTGTAATCATCACTGAAATGCTGAACACAGCTGGATTTTCAAAGCCAATGGTTAATTGCAGGGAGCTGAGGGTAACCCAATGGCGGTTTCAAGTATTCAGAGTGTAAAATAATGAAGGTACTAGTGAGCACACAGCTGAAAATCATCGTACAACCCCCTGAACAGCTTCCAAGGGTTCTGATGAAAGTGCCTCTCCGCAGCTGGTGAGGTTTGTGCTTGAGCTTAGAGGCAGACAAGAGCCAAAGGCCACCCCAGGGAGATGCACAGTGGGGAGAGAGTAGCCTCAGACCTACAGGAGGATGCTGATAACTTCCCCAGTTACCACGGCAGCTGGGCTCAGAAAGGATTACGCAGGAAGTAAGCAGCAAAGTCTTTAATGAGGTGATGACCTTGAGGGGCTGAGTCTCTCCTCACCAGACACAGCAGTCCTCCCCACCGCATCCCCATTAATGAATGACCCCCACTAACACCCCTCACACAAAGAATAGGCCTAGCCTCCCATGGATGAAGAGGGAACCTGATCAAATATGTCATAGCCCAGCTGAGAGGTCTTGAGAACAGCCATTCTGTGCCCCCATCATGCCATTTATTTAGCTGCTTGTTTTTGGCTGTGCTGGGTCTTTGTTGCTGTGCACAGGCTTTCTCTAGTTGTGGCGAGCAGGGCCTACTCTGTAGTTGCTGTGCACAAGTTTCTCATTGTGGTGGCTTCTCATGTTGTGGCACCATGGGCTCTAGGTGCATGGGCTTAGCTGCCTTGCATCATATGAAATCTTTCAGACCGGGGATTAAACCTGTGTCCTCTGCACTGGCAGGTGGATTCTTAACCACTGGACCACCATGGAAATCCCCTAGTATACCATTCTTTGCCTAATCTGCAAATTTTCAGACCACAATGGATAGATAACATCCAAGAATTATTAATATATTACTCTACCAGCCATCATGTAGTTGTATAGATTTATCTACACAGAGGGACGTTTCCTGAAGAGTCTTCAACTTTTAAAATGCAGTTTTTAAAGTGTTTACTCTTTGACAGTCCTGGGGACAAAGCAATGAAAAACTCAAAGCCCCTGCACTCAAGGAGTTTATGGTCCAAGGAGAAGAAATTGAAACAAGCAGTTTTAACAGTGAGGTAGGACCAGCAAGAGTAGGGAGTGGGGAAATGAGAAGTTCTTGTCTTGTGACAAGTGCTCAAAAAAAGATTTAATGTAAATGAATTTTTTAACTGTGGAAATAATCAACAACTGGAACAAAGCACCAGGTACCTCCCTAGGACAGAGCATTTGTACCTTCTGTTCCTCTGCTGGGAATACTCTTCCCCCAGTGACCAGTGTATGAGCTTCCTGTTGCTGCTGTAACAAATTTCTATAGACTTAGCAGCTTAACACAACATAAACACATTCTATTACCGTTCGGGAGGCTGGAAATCTAAAATCAAGGGATCAGGGACTTCTTAACCACTGATCCAGCGGTTAAGAATCTGCCTGTCAGTGCAGGGAACACAGGTTCCATCCCCGGTCTGGGAAGATCCCACATGCCGTGGGGCCATTAAGCTTGCATGCCACGACTGCTGAGCCCATGCTCTAGAGTCTGTGCTCCACAGGGAGAGAACCCACTGCACCGAGAAGCCCACAAACCACAGCAAAGACCCAACACAGCCTAAAAAATAAAATTAAAAAATTGTTTAAAAGTAAATATTTTTTAAGAAAATACATAAAATCAAGGAACCATCAAGGTTGCATTCCTTCTGGAAGCTTCAGAAGAGAACCTGCCTCCTTACCTTTATCTGCATTCCTGGCCCCTCTGCACATCTTTCCAGCATCTTACTTTGGTAAGATCATATCTCCTACAGGTGACTCCGACCTTTTTGCTTCCGTTTATAAAAATCCTTGTGATGATCTTGAATTTGCTGAAAAACAAACAAAAATAACAGCCTCAAGATAATCTCCCCATCTCAAATCCTTAACCATGTTTGCAGAGTCTGTTCCACCAGCTAAGGCAGCACAGTCCCAGGTTCTGGGGAACGGGGTGTGGACATAATTGTGAGGCCATTATTCAGTCTTTCGCAACCCTCATGACTCCTGTTCTTAAATTCTCTGCTTAGACACTATTTACTTTTGAGGGTTTCTTGGCCAATCTAGCATCAAATAGACATACTATCTGTACCTATGGCACTCCCTATCTTCTTTACCCTAATTGATTTTTCCCCTTTATTTATCCCCATCTGAAATACTATGTCTTTTCTCATTTATTATTTATTGCCCCCCATCACCACCATCACCACTAAAATATAAGCTGCATGAAGGCAGGAACCTTGTTGACCCTGATGTCACCAGAGCCTAGAACAGTGGCTGGTACTCAATATGTCAAATAAATGAAAGACAGTAACCTACAGAAGAGATAACACTGATAGTGAGACGTCAGCCAGACAAAAGGGTAGTAAAGAGAAACCAGGGGTAAGAGAAAACATGAACCAGGCAAGACGCTCGGTTAACTCCAGAAACATCACTCTGAAGTGGACACTGCTGTGCTCAGCCGCTCAGTCATGTCTGACTCTTTGCCTCCCCATGGACAGTAGCCCATCAGATTCCTCTGTCCATGGAATTTTCCAGGCAAGAATACTGGAGTGGGTTGCCATTTCCTACTCCAGGGGATCTTCCTGACCCAGGGATAGAACCAGTGTCTCTTGCATCTCCTGCATTGGCAGGCAGATTCTTTACAACGAGCACCACCTGGGAAGCCAGACACTGATGGTTGCCCAAATAATAATCCATTCTTCCATTTCCCTTCAGATGGAACCACAGTTTTGAGCATAACCCACTACTCAGGTACACACACCCCGTACACACTGACGTAATGCTTTGCTCTTTGTCACACAGCCCCTGGCCCCAGGGAGCTGCATTTCCCAGCTTCCACATCAGCCATTGACTTGACCCATGGAGGTGCTGGTAGGAGATAGGAAGTGTAATGGATTAAATTATGTCCCTTCAAAATTCGTATGTTAAAGCCCTTACTCCCAGAGTGGCTGTATTTAGAGGTGGGGCCTTTCAGGAGATAATTATGGTGAAATGAGATCAAAATAGTAGGGGCCCTAATTTGATAGGACTGGGGTCCTTATAAGAAAGGAAGAGACACCAGAGTGCAAGCCCTCTCTCTGCACACAAGGGGAAAGACCATGTGAAGACATTGCAAGAAGGCAACAGTTGGCAAGCCAGAGAGGCCTCACTAGGAACTAATCTTCACAGCATCTTGATCTTGGACTTTTAGCCTCCAGGACCATGAAAATAAATGTCTGTGGTTTAAGCCACTCAGGCTGTGACATTTCCATTATGGCAGCCTGAGCTGACGAAGACAGGAGGGAAAGAGAAAGAAAAAGCCGGGGCATTTCTCTCCCTCCTTCCCTGACCCAGGCAGCTTTGTCTCATCAGTGGTTCCAACTGGACAGGCCCACATGGCCCCTGCGTCTGCCAGGTGACTGAGGTCCCATCTGTGGCCTTTGTCCCTATACCTATGACTCTCTGCTAACCTCTGGGTGGCCACATCATCAGTGTTGACTTTTCAGCTCTTCTTTACCTGTCTGATCAGTTCCCTGCATTGAGTCCCCTCTGTTTAAGAATGCACAAGGTTTCCTATCTCCCTGGTGGGACCCTGCTTGACATCTCTTATGGCATAGAAGGAACCAGCTCAGAGGATGTTAGAGGGCATGTGGGGGCCGGTTCACCCCTTGACCATCAAATTGCAGGGGGCAGTGTCAGAGCTCAAGGTGGGGCATAGCCAGGGAGCAGTGGGAGCCAACACAGAATCATTTGCAGGAAGAGGAGGGCCATTTTCAGGGCTCCATTTTAGAAAGATCACATTACAAAAGGCATCTACTCCTGCACCTGGAGAATTATTCTCTGTAGCTTACATGTTCCACATGGTTTCTCTAGCACTGCATAGACACTACCTAAGATTTCTCTTCCAAAAGGAATGACAGCGAGAAGGAGAAAAGAGACAACATATTGTTCCGAAGGTGACAGCTGGCCCTCCCACTGGCTCTGGACTAGACATCTGACTCGTAAATTGTGTCTAACTCCTAAATCTTGCCTGAACCACAGCTGACACAGTAGGGCATGCTGTGGAAACTCTTGTGTCCCCATATACACCCTTCCTCGCTTTGCAAACCCCAAATTCTTGTGCTTAAAAGCCAAGAACAGTAGGGGCTGAGCCATGCAAGTCAGAAACTCCCCAGTCAGCACTTTGAATACAGGATTTATCGATTCCAAGTTAGGGGGTCATATGGGGGATACAGCACATACCAGCTGGCAGCTGTAACTCAAGGGCCCACATCTTGATCTGCTCAATCAATCATACGAAGCAAGCAGAGGCCTGGTTGTTCTCTATCATCCTTCAGCAAAAGTTCTCCAGCTTTTCTCCCTCTCTTCCCTCAACTCTCTCTTCCTTACTTTTTGTTTGTTTGTTTGTTTGTTTTTGAGTATTCTTGGAAACTCTTCTCTGCCAATCACTGTCAGCAGCTACTCAGGCCCGGGGAAAGCAACAGCAGATGCACGATGAGATGTACCGACTTGGAGATGAGCCACGGGGAGTGCGTGGGAGGCCGTCCTCCTTGGGAGAAAGAGCAGATAAAACACTAGATGCTAATCCAGCCCCAAACACATTCTAATCTAGTAAGACTCATTCTTCAGGTGCGCGGACAGGCAGACAACGGAACTGAATGCTTCATCAGGCAGAACTGATTTCTTGTAATATTAGAAACGTTATTTTCCTCCAAGAGAAAGCTGCTGAGATTGCTATGCGTTGCTAATATATCTGAGGCAGAAGAGGACAAGACAACAGCCTCCACCAGGGGCACAGGAACTAAATGGAAACAGAAAGTGTTGGAGCTCAAGGTGGGGCCTCCTGTCCCCAGAGGCCAGGAATCAGCCGAGAAGCTCTAATGACAGATGTCCTTGATTATCAAGGTCAGAGGGTCCAGCTGGGGTGAACAGGTGAAGGGAAACAGGTTTTAAGGACACTGGCCTATTTACAAATCAGCTAAGCTTTGTAGAGTTTAAGAAAAGCCATGGATTTCAGGAAGAGGTTCAAAGGAAATTTGGAGAATCTCCTGGTCCCTCTCCCTCAACACTGATCTCACAAATCTGTTTGTCAGAGCACAAGAAGCATCCTCCATTGTCTACACAGGGTCACTCGCATACCAAGGACTCAGCAGGGCCCGTGGCTGGGAGACAGCAGGCTTGGGTGGATAAGACATCATTGGTCTAATGCTGGGACTCCTGCTGTCAGTTTCCAAATATTAGAGCAGTACAGAGTGTCCCTGAGACACACTCACAGGACTAACTTCATAACCTGTTTTGGTATTTCATTAGTTTTAATACAGGAGAGATGACTGGGACCTCTCCCAATACTGAGAGGCCCTTGATATCAAGGACTTGATAAAATCTCATCAATAGTACCTGCAAGTCCCAATGCTCCCCCTAAGGAGCAGATAGACTCAGGCTTCTTTGATACTTTATACATTGGGTTGGGCTTCCCTGGTGGCTCAGCTGGTAAAGAATCCACCTGCAATGTGGGAGACTTAGGTTCGATCCCTGGGTTGGGAAGATCCCCTGGAGAAGGGAAAGGCTATCCACTCCAGTATCCTGGCCTGAAGAATTCCATGGACTACAGTCTATGGAGTTGCAAAAAGCCAGACACGACTGAGTGACTTTCACTTCACACTGGGTTGGCCAAATGTTCATTCAGGTTTTTCTAGACTATCTACAGGAAACTTGAATTTTTTAGCCAACTCAATACAAGGTTTCAGTTGGGTCTCCTTAGAATGTATGCTTGGGATAGGAGTGGGGGTCTTTTTCCTGGAAAAAAGGATAGAAACATTCATTCCCAAGGGACAGAACATGAAGAATGAACAGGAATAATTCTTTTTTAAACCCCTAGAATTTCTATGACTTTTTCAGACATTTCCACCACCCCTCTCCCTCTCTCTCTCTGGAAGGTCCATAGCCCCAGACTCTCTCTCTCTCAAATACTCTTCTAGCCCCTCTTTCCCTGGCAACTACTGCTTGTCTTTCCAACCTAAGCCCCAGGAAATCCCTTCCTCCAGTGAGTCTTCCTGACTTTCACAACAACAGGCTCTTGCAATGTCACCCTGTGGCCTACTGTACTTCTCCATGGCTCTCATCACAACTGCAAGTCACCGATTGCTTTTGTGACTATGTTTAACGCCTGTCTCCCCCTCCAGACTGTCAACCCCAGGAAGGCAGTGACGGCCCCTCAGGTCTCCTGCTGCAGGAAAGGTGAGTGACCGCAGGCCCCAGCAGCCACGCTCATCTGCATCCACCATGGTGTTAGGACAAGACCTCCTTCCTTCCCGTGGGCTGTTTCCAGCCACTGACCAAGGTCAGCTAGGAATGCAGGCCATCCCTGCCAGGTGCGGGACTCCTCTGACAGGTGACTTCAAGGGTTCCCTGTTCACTCGGCCAAAACTTTCTCAGAAATGGGCTGCAGTCCGAGACTTGCTACCCAGACTCCTTCCTTTCCTCTCCTTCAAAAGTTCATCAGAAGGCTCTCCCCCACCCTTTTTTCTCTCTTTTCCTCCCCTTCTCTTTCCTCTCTCTTCCTAAGGACCCGGAGGACTCGCGCTGACACCGGCAGTAATTTCTGCTTTTTCCCCAAGGCCTGCAACAAGGTCTGGTGTACAACAGGCGCTCAATTACTATGTGTAAAATGAATACATGCTCTCAGAACAGGGGAAGATCAGCCAAAAGTGTGTGGATGAATCAGCATGGATTGAACTCATTCTCTGGGAAAATGACACCAGGAATACACCCTAAAGAATTGATACTAGCGCCCCATTATTCCTCAGAGCCGTTCATCATGCGCCATGCAAGCTCCAATCATCATGCTTTCCTCAGAGCCTTTGTATTGAGAATGACCATATCAATGGCTAGAGAAAGAAAGCTGTTCTTAACACTGCATCAGCACCAACATAACTACATTTCACTGAGCATCTCATGTGTGTTAGGCATTGACCACACAATTTATAAGCATAGATTTACTGAATTCTCATGACAGTGGTACTTTACTCCCATTTTACAGGTAAGAAAACTGAGGCTTAGTAAATCAGGATATGGTTTAAAAAAAAAGTTGAAAACTATTTTTGGCTTAAAATTATTGTATGTAAATACAAGTGCTATTCCTGACACTCCACACCTCCTTCTAGCTTTCAAAGGAGCTGATAAACCTTTTGAACAGTATCAAGTGCTGAGTCTGACTTCTGCATCTGAGTTCCTACTTAGCTTGGACCTCACATCAACCAGGAATACCCAAGACTTTCTTGATGAAGTTGGGCTTCAGGGACCCCAGGTCGTAGCAACAGACATGCTCTTACACAGACACTCCAGTTCTTACCAGTTCCAGGAAAACTAATTCAGTTGTCTTTCCCACAGTACAAAGCCCACTTGCTAACCTTTCTTGTCCCTGATAAAAGCTGGCATCAGCCCTTTCTAAGATGAGGCATTTTATTATTTTTAGTCTTCACATTATCTCTGTGACTGCATCCAGAATCCCCTTACTCTGAGCTTACTGTTTTAGCCAGGCAACTAGGAAAGAGTCTATTTTTATTTCAGCCTTCCTTTTCTTTTAAAACTAATAAACATGAAAATCTCTCTATCTCCTGACAATTTTTAGACTGGCTAGTTATCACAAGTGACCAAGAAAATTTGGCTGAGCTGCCCTTTCAGCAAATATTGAGATGGGCAAGTTACAAAACCAACAGATTCCCTTTTATTTAATTTCCCCCAATACAAAACTAAACCATAATATTAAAGAGTGTATTCAAGCAAAATCTAACACTCCCAATTCTCAAACCCCACTGTGGATACTGCTGGAAATCCTGCTGTGCCCACCCAGTTGGTTCCCACTCCTTAGTAAAACTGCCAGTGACAAGTGATATCACAGCCCTCCAGATGGGAATTCCCAGGTGACATTAGTGGTAAAGAACCTGCCTGCCAGTGCAGGAGACAAGAGATGCAGGTTCCATCCCTGGGTTGGGAAGATCCCTTGGAGTAGGAAATGGCAACTTACTCCAGTCTTCTTGCCTGGAAAATCCCATGGACAGAGGAGGCTGGCGGGCTACAGTCCATGGGGGTGCAAAGAGCTGGACACGACTGAAGTGACTTAGCACCCACACGCACTAGTGGGAATCCATTTGGTTCCAGGCTTATTTTGCCCCTGTGAGACCACCTCAATACGAGCCACTCAAGAGATGGAAGAAACCAGCTCACGAAAGAAAGAAAAGAGACCCTGTTCCCACATTGTCCCGCTGGTCTTTGACAGACTGCAGCCTTCCGACTCAGAGCTCTGAGGCTGCCAGACTTCTTTCGCCCTGAAGCCACATCTGGTTTCCTGATTCAAGTCTCTCCTTTGTCAGAAGGGTTTCTCTCCCAGCAGGGTTTCAGGTCCTTCTAATGCTTCTTAAGCCTAATTGGAGTCGGGGGTCTGAGACGTCTCAGCCGCAGTGGAGAGTCAGGTAGTCCCAGGGAGGGAGACCTTGGTCCCATTCCTAGGATTCGCCAGTTGTGTTGGCCAGGATCCTATGACCAGTGAGGTGAGCCAATCCCATAACCAGTTTCAGTACCTCAGTTTCCCCACTCATAAAATGTAGCTCTGGGACTTGGGAGTCTTAATGAGCATTGGCCCTTCCTGGATAAATTAACCAGGTGCCGGAAACATCTGTGGCTGAAAGCAGAGTCTGCTGTATAAACAGAATATAGTATTCTTATACACAGAACTGAAGCTAAAGCTCAAATACCAACTAAGCCTGACTTCATCCTTAGTCCTATTTAGTGAGCCTCTCGGGAAAAGTCAATCTCTTCTCCTCTGGACTAGGTTATATTTGAAGAACTCACCTTCTCATTTAGCTCACTCTCTTAGACTCAGGACAAAGGGTTTTCAGTAAAAAATAGAGGAACCAGTCATACTTACTGCACCACTCTCCATTTAAATCATATAATGTCATATAATGATACTCCAGAAATAAATATCCCCAGGAGAATGTGTGTTCCAAGGACATGAAGAATATCTGTCTTCTTCACCATGAAATCTGCAGAGTATTGATTCACAGAGGATACAAAAAAGGACTATTTGAACAAATAAATGCATAGATAATAGCCCTAGAAAACAAATACTATACATGTTTGCATAGTAATTAGACTGGGCTTCCCAGGTGGTGCTAGTGGTAAAGAACTCGCCTGACAATACAGGAGACATACGAGACATGGGTTCGATTCCTGTGCTGGGAAGACCCCCTGGAGAGGGAAATGGCGACCCACTTCAGTATTCTGGCCTGAAGAATCCCATGGACAGAGGAACCTGACGGGCTACGCTCCACGGGGTCACAAACAGTTGGACAAGACTGAGCGGCTAACACTCACTTTCATGGCATCTCCTTCCATGCTGTCTTCTGTTTATGACTTGTTAGGGCAGAAAATACTTGACAAACCAGAGAAGGCTTAACAAAGTCAACTAGACACAGCCAGCGGCAGATCAGGTCTCCAAATACCCAATTCAGTCTTCTTGCCTTTAGAACTCATTTGCTTTCCTTTGTCTAAAGTAAAGATCAGAAAACGATAGCCCTGGAGCCCAATCCAGGCCATTGCCTGATTTCTTTGTAAATAAAGTTTTATTGGGGCACAGCCACACCCATTCCTTTACATATGGTCTAAGGCTGTTTTCCCACTACAGAGACCACATGGCCCACAAAGCCTAAAATATCTGCTATCTAGCCCTTTACAGACAAAAACTTGCTGACCTCTGCTCTCTAATGACCTTTGCCTGGAATCCCATCAGTCCTCAAGGTGCTGGTAGACAGCTGCTACTAGACAGCATATTAAAAAGCAGAGACATCACTTTGCCAACAAAATTCTGGACAGTCAAAGCTATGGTTTTTCCAGTAGTCATGTATGGGTATGAGAGTTGGACTATAAAGAAGGCTGAGTGCCAAAGAACTGATGCTTTTAAACTGTGGTGCTGGAGAAGATTCTTGAGAACCCCTTGGACAGCAAGGAGATCAAACCAGCCAATCCTGAAGGAAATCAACCCTGAATATTCAGTGGAAGGACTGATGCTGAAGCTGAATTTCCAATAATTTGATCACCTGATGCGAAGAACTGACTCATTGGAAAAGACCCTGATGCTGGGGAAAATTGAAGGCAGAAGAGGGCAACAAAGGATGAGATGGTTGGATGGCATCACCAATTCAACAGACATGAGTTTGAGCAAACTCCAGGAGATAGTGAAGAACAGGGAAGGCTGTCGTGCTGCAGTCCATGGGGTCACAAAGAGTTGGACACAACTGAGCGGCTCATCAACATGGAGTTACTGGTAGAGACAAGGCCTCTGGGATCACATGATTCTAGTCACACAGCCCACACAGTCAATCCACCCTTCAGGAATGCTTGCTCCTGGGAGTGCAAGAAGCTTTACCCACATTGATTTAAAACAGACGACCAGTTATTTGTCCAGCAAAAATAGGTTTATTTGGGATCAACAAAGAATTGCAATGCTGCAACCACAGAAAGCTGTAGGCAAGTCTCCACAGAGCAAGGAGAAAACTCTTTTACAAAGGGGGAAAGGAAGTTGCAACGGCTGTAGTGAACAGAGCCACTGGAGCAAGTTCAAGTTCAAAGTATAGTGGCTTTTCACTGGCTGAGTTTTGACAGTCTTATTGGCTGAACTCTTGCCAGGCAAGAAGAGGAAGTCCCTCTTCTTCCTGTTGCTCTATGAGAAGGCTTGACCATGATCCTAGGAGGTGACAGCCCCTCTTCCGACCTCCTGACTCTTAACTGAGGGTTCCATTTATTTATTTTTACACATTATCTTATTTAATTCTCCCAACTGCTATGAGGTATGCATGTGTGCATGCTAAGTCACTTCAGTCATGTCCAACTCTGTGTGACCCTGTGGACTGTATGTAGCCCACCAGGCTCCTCTCTCCACGGGATTCTCCAGGCAAGAGTACTGGGGTGGGTTGCTAGGACCTCTTCCAGGGGATCTTCCCGACCCTGGGATTGAACTTGTGTCTCTTCTGCCTCCTGCATTGGCAGGCAGGTTCTTTACCACTGGCGCCAACATGCATAGTCATATAAAGACATATGATGCTAATACCACTGGACTGAGCAAAATGAAACTGCTAGTTTTTTGTAGGTCAAATGTTGGCAATTTCATGTAGGTCGATCAAGTCAATACTCTCCATTTTAAAAATGAGAACACAGGCGCAGCTGGCCCATTGGCACTCAGGCAAGTGTCCAGATACTAACCAGCTCTTTGGCTAGAGCAGCCACTGGCTATACTGCTTCTTCTTAAAACTACACTTTGTGTACCAAAGGTTGTACTAATACTGAAGTAAAGAATTAGTCTAAGGCTATTTAAACACAGCTTTTTTCAGATTTATTTGACCAGAAAAGCTCTGGGATCTTACACCCTTTCCCCCTGCCGCCAAGTATCACCTATAAACATCCCACAAAACTAGTCTTTCTTGGCAAAACACATTTTAGGAAACACCTCCACTCCCTCCATCCTTATCAAGAGCCCGCAACACCTCACAGGCATTGCCCTCCTCAGTATTCTGGCTGTAGCTACCTCCTGCCTCTCCAGAATGCCCACACAACTGCTCTGGGCATGCCCAATTTAAGACATGCTGTACCTTGCTCCACAGGCAAATGGAACTTCATTTTCACTAAAATAACCTGAATAGTTCTTGCTGTTGCAGGAATAGTTCTTTCCTGCTAATTCCATTTGCAGGAACAGTGAAGCTCCATCCTTGGGTGACTTTGGATGTTCATTTAATACACTTTCATCATCCCATACCTCCTATTTGTAATGCAAATAAACTGCATCTTCCATTAAAACTGCTTGCTCTCCCTCTAAATCCAAATTCTTTATAGGATTTATGTGCCGAATCAGTTGCAGGCTTTTTTCCAAAGGCAGAATCCAAAATCTGAGACTGCCTTTTAGTCCAGGTCAATCAAACAATGTGGTATTGTATATATACTCAGTGGAGTTTTCTTTTCTGCTTTTTAAAAGAAAATAATGGATAGTATAAAGTTTACAGTCAGGGCCTCATTACAAATTTTCTTCAGGAATACTATAAGTCCATACTTATGACATGCATTCCTCCCCTGTCCCCTCTTAAAATATTAATTTGATGAGGAGGTTAGAAATCTATCATAACCAATGACAGGCATCAAGGCACAAAAATAGCAAGGCTCGAGTGTAATATTTTATTGCCATATTTTGAAACAACTGGTTAGGCAGATGCTACTGTTATCTTCCAGTTACTTCTCATTTTTCCAGAGTTTTAAATGCAAGCTGTGACAAATAAAATTTCTATATGCTTTTCTTAAAAAAAAAAAAAATTTCAGAAAACACTGCACACACAAAAAAGTTGAAATAGAGAGGAAGAAAGGGATATTGGCAGCAAGCAAGATGAGAAATCTACTTTCAATGTCTCCAATGAGTTGCTTCGATGGCCCCAAGGCATGTAGATACGCCTTCCCCACGCTGGCCATGCAGTCTCCATCCAGAAAAGATTCTTTGCATCCTACAATTTGCAGTTGCTAAAAATGCACTCTGCTGGCTAATTTTATAAAGGTGCTGAAGAAATCCCATCATCAAACACTGAATCTTTCTCATACTCTGGTGTAACACTTAAATATGACCCATTATATCATCAACCCTCAAAAGATATAATGGGTCACGTTTCGGAGCTATTAGCTCAAACAGAATTGTGCATGATTTCAATGGACCATGGAGAGAGTATACAAGGTGGTTATTTTTTCCCCCAACATCAATATGCTTTTCATCATCAACTACGGGGTCACTGTTCAGCAATTATATTTTTGCTAGAAAAATATATTTGAATCACATTTTTAAAAAAAAATCTGACTCCTTGACCCTAATTAGGGGGAGTTGGGGATGAAGGTAGAAAACAAGATTATCACGATTCTTTTCCTTCCTCCTGCTGGGATTAAAACCAGAATTCAGTCACCCAGCCTTCACTCAGTTCCAGGATGTTAGGTGGCACAGGCTTGTTTCGTTTCTCTGAAGTGTTAATACCACTGCCTCTAGGTGGCCGCTGCCGTCGGGAGTCAGGTTAACAAGCCCTGCTATTGCTACCCTCTGAGCTCCCTGTGCATCTCACCTGCCTTTGTCTTCCATCCCTCTTCCTCCTTTTCCCCCACCACCTCCTTCCCCTTCTCTCCCACCTTCTCCTCTGCTGGTTCTGGCCAAGCATGCCTGCAGGCTTGGCTTCTCTCTGCTCTGCTCAGAATCCTTCTCCAGGACCTGACACGACTATTACTCTTAACCTCTAAAAAAGGTGGCTACTCTAAATTTATTGCATTATTTCTTCCCAAAATCATCTTTAAAAAAGTTCCCCAGGCCTATTTCAGACCTGAATTTAAACTCCCCAGGCGATAATGACACACAGCCAGATTCAGCCCCCACTGTTCCAGAGGAATCTTTCACAAGGCTCTGAAGCCCCTGGATGCTTGTTAAAATACCAGTTCAGCTCCACCCTCAGAACTCCCGATTCCTAAATCTGGCGGGAGGCCTGCAAATTTGCATTTCTGACAACCTCACAGGTGATGCTCCTCCAGGGACTACACTTTAGAGAACTATTGCCCATGGCTAAGTCCCTTAGGGTCAGGACTGCCTGTAATTCCAGCCCCAGGGTCAAGCACCAAGTGCTACACCTGTCTGCTGAATGACCACCAGAAAGTGCTCCAACGTTCATATGCACAGGACGGAGGAAAACACACAACAGTCACCATGTGGAAAGTTTAAGTTTGTGATTCTACTTTCATCCCACAGTGATGCTCCATTGATAACGCTAAAACCTACTTGCCTGTGGTGCTGCAAAAGACTCTTGAGAGTCCCTCGGACTGCAAGATCAAACCAGTCATCTTCAAGGAAATCAACACTGAATATTTATTGGAAGGACTGATGTTGAAGCTAAGGCTCCAATACTTTGGCCAACTGATGTGAAGAGCCAACTCATTGGAAAAGACCCTGATGCTGGGGAAGACTGAAGGCAAAAGGGGATGACAGATGATGAGATGGTTGGGTGGGTGGCATCGCCGACTCAATGGACATGAGTTTGAGCAAGCTCCAGGAGACAGTTCAGGACAGGGAAGCCTGGTGTTTTGCAGACATGACTGAGCAACTGAACAACAACAAAGTTAGACACAAAGAGGGATGCAGAAGAGCAGAACTGATGGAGTAAGCAGCACTCAATTCTTTTAAAGGAGAATGCCATTCTTAATTGGTTGGCTGGTTGACTTTTCTTCCAAAGGGTAATGAAGCAGGCATCCAGGACATAAGAGCATCGGGAGAAAAAAATCATTTTGTCCAAGTGTGTTTAAATGGGGAGCAGTAATTTACTGCTCACGCTAAATATATTTGGAAGCTATGAAGGATGTGCATAGCCAGCCTTTGATCCCCTTTAGCAGAGCAGCCCACAGTTGCCGCAGTCCGTGCACGCAAGATGGGAGACTGTCATCTGAGACGTGTGAGCAGGGCTTCGTCAAAATGCAAGGTAACACCTTCCCTTTCTCCTTCCCTTACCCCAGATGATTTCTGAATTTCTGAAGATTTGTGAATTCACAGCAGCAGCAGCAGAATGACATGAACATCACAAATGCAAATGTCTTTGTTTCTAACAAATTGCTCCAGTTCACTGCTCTCGCCTAAGTATAGGAGGAAGAGGGAGTGATCTCCACAGGCCATTTCACCCTAAGATCTGAAGGCAAAAGCAAAGGTAAGTTGTGGCGTTCCAACGTCTGTGTGTTTAAAACACAGACACACAGACACACACACACACACGCCCTGTCAAGTATCCTTTTCTATTGTTATGTACTTTTAATAAGACTGACATCTGCCTCTCTAAAGAAATATTTCACTGTCAAAAGAATCTAACTTAATTTTGTTTGCTTGAAGTGTTTTCATTTCAGACCAAATTTAGAATCCCCAGCCACCTGTTTACACCGCTCATCTCCAGCAAAGCGGCAAAAGCCCACCTCTGCCATCCTCTTCCGAGCTGGAACAGTCAGGTTGGGGGAGAGATAGTTATCAAAGGTTGTGAATTAGCCCCTAACATCTTGCTCTTTCTCAAGAATGTGTGACCATAGTGCTCCAAATGCTTCAGAGGACACACCTCAACTCCACGGGGCATCAGAGAACATCTCACAAACAGAAAGGTGGGAACATGAAGGGACAACACTTAACACTGAAGCTCTTTTAAAAATGTCAAGACACAGAATAATACAAGAGAAGAATGAATGATCTAGGCTATTTTGGAAACAATATTTAAAGCTCTTGGAGCCTGTTTCTTCATCAGTAAATAAGAGTGTGTGAGGTGGCCAACAGCTCAGGCTGGGTTCCCTCCTGTTCTAGAATATTATTAATGTATCTGCAAAGGAACTCTATTACCTTGCAAGGCATTCTCAAACCCACTAAGACCTAACAGCGAATAAGCCTTGGTATATACACGAGTTGGATTAGGTATTTTGAGGTTAAAAGGAACAGAAACCAACTCAAATTTGAAGGGGGAAAAAAGGCAGTGTTATTAAGAAGATTCAAAAGTGTTTTTCTAAGACCCAAAGGCAGGAATACAAACAGGCTTCAGAAAAGAACTGGAAATAGAAAATCCAAGTGTTAGGAACTTGGAAGCTCTTTCCCACCTTTGTACCTTTCTGCTTCTGCCTCCTAAGCTCCTCTCTGCTACTCACCATTTTGTAACCTATACTGCAAAATGTTTAAGAAGAGGTTAGATAGTCTTGTGAAGAAATGAGCCCAAATGGACATGAGAATCCTTTCATCTCAGTTACTATGTACCAGAAAAGGATCACTAATTGGATGAGGTGTCCACCCTGGTCTAATTATAAGGATGTTGGGGGTTCACCAGTGGGATCCTATGAATTTAGGGAGTGGGGTAAATTAGGGGGAAACAGTTCCCCAAAATTGGTGGAAGAAGGGGAGAGAATGGCTTACCACAGCAGAAGTGAAGATATCATACAAGCGGGAAGCTGTGTGCGTTGAGAACGATTTTCCTAGTGTTGTGCTGAGCAAAGAGGTTATGCCAAGTACTCACAAGAGAACTTAAGACCTGAGCTCCAGTCTTGGTCCTGCCACCTAGGAGTATGTGAGCTTTAACTAATCATACCTTTTTCAAGCTCGATTTCATCATCCCTGAGCAAAAACTACCAAGTACCAGATACATTGGCTTCATAACACATTTGTACACCTTTCCTATCCCAAGTGAGAAAACACACGAACAAGTACTTTGCAAACTGTAAAACAATTTATTAATGTAAGAAATTGTTTTAAAAGCTGTTTCAAATGCAATGTCAAATGCAATGTCATTCACTTTCTTTTCCACGTGTCTGGAGCTTTCGCCTCCAGACAGGCAGGCAAAGAATATCAGAGGGACCAGAAGCCAAAACACCACCACCCAACGATTAAGACCAGACTAGGTATCTTGTGTAGTAGCACATGCATTTTCGTATTTCTTAAGCCCACTGCCTCCTGAGAGTGCATTTGCATTATAGTACAGTGGGCAAGAAGTGGGAATCATCAGCTGCAATTCTCTCTGTATCTCGTTAGAGGCTTAGTTTCCCCTTAATGCACATGAAGACCTTTCATTAGCAGTAATGGTGGCTGCACGAATTGAGAAGAAAAATAGACCCTCACCATTTTGATCTAGGAGATGAGGTTACTGGGACACTTGCCCGACTGGAGAATTATGACATTCAGAGATGCATGATTCCATCAGGGGAAAAAAAAAATTAAAATCTTTAAGAATGAAGTGCAATTTAAAAAGCCTTAAAACAGAGAAGGGCAAAAATCAAAATCAAAGAATTACAAGCAGATTGAGTTTACGAATGGGTTAAGAAAGTGAAAGCCAAATGACAAGATAAACAAAGGTGGGGAAAGATTACTCAGGGGATCTGACAAAATAAGAACAGTTTCCAATACATACAAAGTAAAACGTTGGCAAGAAGACGACTCCGGCCCAAGAAGAAAAGACAAGGACCATTTACCGTCAGGAGCAGTAAACACTGCTGAAAGTTAAACAAATCCTTTGCCTTCAGGTCTACAAAGGAAGATGGAAGATGCCAGAAATGGCTGTGCCCTGGAAAAGGGTCAATGAAAAAAAAATATTACTGAAGGAAATAAAAGTGACATCTGGGTTTATGCCTTGAGGTTGACACAAATGCTAGAAGCAATAAGAATATTTTCCTACTGCAATCAACTGTAAAGAAGGCCTCTTGGAAATTGGATACCCTGCATTGTTAAGGGTCTGATGAAGCGGTCCTTTACCTTTGTCCAAATGTAAAAACAGCCATTTTTGGATTAAAACAGGAGAAAAATCATTTTTACCTTTCTTCACAGTACAGCATCCATGTATTACAATTTCTTTATACAGGGGAATTAGAGGGGTTGGTAGGGGAGAAGGCACATGGAAAGAAACTTTATCTGTTCACAGGCTGCATCTAGTTCAAGTCCATGGGTTCGCTAAGAGCTGGACACGACTGAGCAACTGAACTGATGGAGTACGAGTCCTAGAGTAAGCATGGATTCAACATCCCACTGCCATCCCCTCAACTCACAAAGGTTCCTTGCAATCCTTAAGTTAGTGAGGTTCTGAGGCTGCACCCAGTCTTTGGCAGTCTGCTGGCCATTGATTTAATGAAAAGATTGAAAATGGGCTGCCTACCTCACAGTTGTAAAAAAAAAGAAAAAAAAAAAAAGCAACTGACTTCAAAATCAAGCCCATCAAATCAAAACGGCAGTTCTATTAAACTGATCACATGAGTTCATGTGACAGCTTAACAGCCTCTGAGAACAAGGAGGATGTAGGTATTTAAAGAATTATCTGGGACAGACCAAATCCCCATAGAAAGGCCCAAACTCTGCAAGTTAGGGGTGGAGGCTCTTTGAAACCATTCCACATAGAAGGACTGTATTCCTAAAATCATGATGAGGTTTCAGTATAGCCATTGTGGGTTACACTGCAGAGCGAAGCAGGCTTAAGATGCGTCTGGGGACTTCCCAGGTGGCGCTAGTGGGAAAGAACCCGCTTGCTAATGCAGGAGACTTAAGGGACGTGGGTTTGATCCCTGGGTCGGGAAGATCCCCTGGAGGAGGGCATGGCAACTCACTCCTGCATTCTTGCCTGGAGAATCCCATGGACAGAGGAGCCTGGCGGGAAATAGTCCATATGGTCACAAAGAGTCAGACACAACTGAAGTGACTTAGCATACATCCACACAGGGAGTATGCATCTATGTAATAAGAAAGCTCAAGGCAACGGGTATTAGGCCACACCTGTTTGCTTCCACAATCAGCAATTTCCCAACAGCTCTGGCTCCCCAGGCCTCCTTTTCTACCTCAATGGGTCACATCAATCCCTGTCCCAATCGGTCTGAAGAGGCTCACTCCAGTCTGGGAGTCACTGCCAGATAAGCAGGTTCGAACTTCTCCACAGCACATTCTCAGGCTACAGGAAGCAGAAACCATTCATTGCTTTTCCTGTCTTTATTAATACTGAAAGACTCAGATCTTTAGCCTCCCCTTCATTATGTACCTATTAACCACCCCTTCCATACATGCCAAATAAAGAAGGAATCCTCTGCTCGCAAAGATGACTCAGTCACGCCCTCTATAGATGGACACTTAAGTTATTTACTAAAACAAGCCCTAGCAACCATTTGAAAAGTTAAGTCACACAGTCCATGTCTGACTCTTTGCAACCCCACGGAATGTAGTCCATGGAATTCTCCAGGCCAGAATACTGGAGTGGGTAGCCTTTCCCTTCTCCAGGGCATCCTCATAACCCAAGGATCGAATCCAGGTCTCCCACATTGCAGGCAGATTCTTTATCAGCTGAGCCACAAGGGAAGCCCAGGAATACTGGAATGAATAGCTTATCCTTTCCCCAGTGGATATTCCTGACCCAGGAATCGAACTGGGGTCTTTTTCATTGCAGGCGGATTCTTTTACCAACTGAGTTATCAGGGAAGCCCACGAACTATACAGTCCATAGAATTCTCCAAGCCAGAATACTGCAGTGGGTAGCCGTTCTCCTCTCCAGGGGATCTTCCAAACTCAGAGATCAAACCCAGATCTCCCACATTGCAGGTGGATTCTTTACCAGCTGAGCCACCAGGCAGGCCTCATCTTGACCCAATTTGAGTATTATCAGCCCCATCTCTGATAGAATTATGGTAGAAAGAGATGCCTAAAGGGAAAATTGATGAATGGTATATTCATATTTAATTTGAATGAGAAATGTTTACTGTAAGATGGAATTTACAGCTTAAGTAAAACATTCTTTCATGACATTCTCATATCCACACCCGAGTTTAATGCCAGCATGGTCTGAAAGTAAAGTTGACATAGGTTTTCCAAAGAATGTTATAAAAACATACTGTGAATAGTGTAGTAACATTTTAGAAGACACTAAAATTTAAATATTTAGATGTTGTACATGAGAAATTACTGTACATGAGCTCCATTAATGAGGTTAACATTAGATAACCACATCTCCATTTCCGAGCTTCAAAAAACGAAGACGAAAGTTCTTTTAGTTTTACCCCCATTTAAAAAGGACAAGGTATTTTGAGCAGGCTAAAAGATTCATTCTCTTGGGCATTTTTTAAGAAAAATGCCACTTTTTCTAGAGCCTTATAAAACATTATCTATGATTATGGGGTTAATATCAAACAGCTTTTGCTTTTCTTGGCTTATAACATTTAATTTTCCATTGATTAACATGCTAGCTTTTTCTGTTCTTTTTTGTTCTTGGGTAAGTAAATGATTTATTAGACCTGGTACTCAGTTTATGAGCTTTTCTCATTTCAACTTGAAGAAACTGCAAATATTTATAGAAGATGAGCCACATGTATTTGTTCCTGAAAAATGTCAGAATATAGCACTCAAATCAAATGCTGAACAGAAGCTATTCCTTAACACTACATACTGTGGAGATTTAATTTCCATTGACATGTTTTCCTAAACAGTTTTTCCCACTACAGTAATTCCTAACTCAAAAACTACTGAAATCTCCTGTTAAGTCTATGCTCACATATTACTGAGTTATGGGCACCTAAATAGTCATACAGAATTTCAGAAAGATTCCCATCTTTAAAAAATACAATAATGAATGAATGAATCCGTTAACCATATGCCACGAGGGAAACATTTCATAAGACTATGTTTGAACCAACTTTCTTTCTTTTTAGTTTGCTCTCTGATACTTTAAGGCCACTTTGTTTTTATTCACAAGGAAATTCTAAATCTAGGCAACAAGAATTCGGGAAATGAACCAACAGTCTACCACCCACAAAGGCAGGGACTGGCTCTATCAATAATCCCCTCTGCCTAACAGTCAAACTCAAATACATGCTCACTCAAATAAGGAATCACCATGGAGGGACTGAAAAGCAGTATAATGTTCCTGAAGGTAACATGGTAATAAAAAGCCTCAGAATTGTATATACCTCTGACCAGTAAGTCTGCTTCTAAGAATTTATCCTAGGAAAACAAATTACATGTGAGCAAAAACCAATATCCTCAGTGGAGAGCCACGGAGCACAGCCTTGTCACAGCTCCCACTGAGGCTGCTCCGCACCCACCACGGCCCCCTACAAATCTGCCGGTGCTCACACCACTCTACAATACACCTGCCTCCTCCTCTCATCTCCTCTGGACAAGCAGAGTCAGGCACAACCTGTCACTAGGCAGTATCCAACTCTTTGCAACCCCATAGACCACAGGCTTCCCTGTCCTTCACCACCTCCCGGAGTTTGTTCAAACTCATGTTCATGGAGTCGGTGATGCCATCCAACCATCTCATCCTCTGCCGCCGTCTTCTCATTTGCCTTCAGTCTTTCCCAGCATCAGGGCCTTTTCCAATGAGTCAGCTCTTCATATCAAGTGGCCAATCTGCCTAAGGGCACACTAAAGGGAAAAGAGCCAGGGTGGAACCCGGCTGATTGATCCCAGGGTCCCAGTGCTGCCTCCAAAATAATGTTAAAAAAAAAAAAAAGTCGCTTCTTATCTGTTACCCATTCCTTTTGACTATCTTTCTAGAGGCCATGTCTTCAAAGGGAAAATCACAGCAAGAGTCTCACAGGCATACCTCCACCATCTTGGTGACTCACTGATTGTGGTATACAAATGGCAGGATTTTTTAAAATTTTCTTTCAAACAAAAAATTATTACAACAGTCCTTTCCCTCCTAATGTAGTACCTATTTCTCAATTCCTCTTTCTTCACTCATAAAACTTGCTATTAGCAGAATTATTAATACATTTCATGGTATAAAAAATAAACATGAAGTCCTCAATTCAAACACACACACATAGAATGAATTTCATTTTCACACAAAACATGGTCCATTAGCAACATGATTTTTTTAAAAAATTCTCATCCCCACTGAATGGCCTATAAGCATGGGGACTGGCCAACCATCATCTGAAGAAATGAAAAGCCAGCCATCGGGAGTACACCAAGCAACCCCAGGCCTGAGAACAAGGGGTGCCAGGGCAGGAGCAGGAAGCCTGGGCTCCAGGTGCACTCACTGGTGAGCAAAGAAGTCCGAGAATTCATAGTAGGTGCCAGGGCCTCCAGGGCAGGCGTCGGACAAGCAGCACTGGGCTGGGCGGTTGAAATGTGGCACCGAAAAGGTAACAAATGTGATGAAGCCTGTAGGTGTGAACTGGTGAAACTTTTGGTCGGGCCTGCTTTATCTTCGGAAATACACAGGTGAGAGCAAAACAAAAATAAGCAGCTTAATATAATACATATATATATATACACACACATACATATTGTCTAAAACCAAATGAGCAAGCGGTCAAGATTGGTTTATTTTTATTTTATTAATTGCTAGAAAGACTTTCCAATATTCAAATGTGCTTCTTCTAGGAGTTGCCCCAGTGCGATCTTAAGAGTCTATGTTAACTTCTTTTTCTGGAAATTTCCTCTTCTTAGTTGTTGTATTCTTGAAGAGCCTGGGCCATGAAGAGCTTGCCTAAGTTCTGGGCAGTGAACTCCTTGATGTTCTGGCAGTAAGTGTTAATCTGGCCTGTGCATTCAGGAAAGGGAGAAAGAGTCATAATGTTCCACAAACTGCAAAATGACCTAGAATACTAGTCACATGATAAACTCAGCATAATACAGAATCATCGGAATTTTATTATGTTTTGAATCAATAACAAAAAAGCAGCAGACTCAAGGATATAGATAACGCACTAACAGTGGAGAGAGGGAAGAAGGGAGCAGTAATACAGAGGTAGGGGAATAAGAGGTACAAACTATTAGGTATAAAATAAGCTACAGGCTATACAACACAGGGATATAGCCAATATTTTATAATAACTACAAATGGAGTATAAACTTAAAAAAAAACTGAATCACTAGATTGCACACCTGTTACTTACATAATATTGTCCAGCAACTATACATCAATAAAAATTGTTTTAAAAGAGTTAAGAATTCTATTCACTCATAAGGGATAATAAACAATGTCAGTTGTTTTGAAGATAAGCTATCTTCCATTCTTGGTTACATGGAGAATGAAGAAAAATGACAACTTTTTAAAAGATAATCAGCAGTTACTAGCACATGTTAGTTGTCAATCAAAATGTACTGACAGTGCAGATCAGACCAACACTGTAACTAAGAGAAGTGAGAAAACAGCACTAGCTCTTCTCAGGTAGAAAGGAGACACCAATCAAAGCACGGTAAACTGACCAGATCCCCCTGCCCCAGATGTTAACAACTACAGGAGTTTTCAGTCCATGCTCTGGAAATATTAACAGCCTCCTGCTGCAACCCCAGAGCCAAGACAGAGCCAGAGTGGGGAGACCACGTGAGGGGAGGGCTCCATTACTGCCCCGAGTCCTCATCTGATGCGACAGTCACACATTTCTTAGAAGCGTAAGAAATACAATTTCGCTTAAACTGGACCTTAGGTAAGAAATGTGTCTCAGTTTTCCAAATTTAATTTATACGTGTACCAGAAAGCTTTAAGGAATTTGGAATTTTCTCCTGCTCTAAAATATGTCAGCAGAAATGAGAAACTGTAGAGGATCAGCTTTTCTGTGAGTTGGATTTTTACACTAACAAATCTCTTGGACAACTGGCTGACTGAAACAAACAGTATTCAACCACATTTACACACAAACAAGTTTTACAGCTAAGTAAGAGCATGAATGTTATACATTCAACATCAGGTCCTAGCACAGGACACAAGGCCTCCACTACCTTAAGGCAGTGTTAAATGTTAGGTGTCCCCAGAGAAACTCCATCCAGAGTTACACTCATGTTGCTACAAGACGAGTCACAGTAAGAGACGCTTCTTCGAGTCAAAACTACAGTTCATTTCAGACACCCACAGTCAGGCCAGGCTCAATCAGGCTAGAGCACCAAAAGAAAGGGGTTCCAGCTAAATGGTCTTTTCCATTATGGGACAATAAACACTTTTTCTTGGTTTCCATGTTAGATGATCCACAATAAAAACTTTCTCATTTTAGAAAGTTTATATAATCCCACCTCACCGAGGGAAGCACTGAAAGGACCTTAGAAATAACAAAGACTGACAAATTCTTAAATTTCAGAAATTACAGGTGCCAGATTCAAGTTCATCATTCCACCATTTGAAATACACTATCTTACTGTTAGTGAACCTCCCACCGTCTTCTGCTTCCTAAAGAATAAAGAAAACCAGCCATGCTCTGCACGGGCCAGCAGTACCTGCAATGAGCAGAGAATCCATCCTGGCAGGGGGCTGGTGCGGTTTGAAGAGTTTGGACAGATCCTCCTCAGGGAGCGGGGGTTCTCCTCGGCTCTGCCGCTGCATGTTCTCCTGCTGGCGACGCTGCTGGTACTAAAATTCAGACGGGGGACGGCTGGGTTACTATTCTCTACCCGAAGAGAAAAATAACACCTCCCTCACTTATGCGATCAGCAAAAATCCCACTGCTTTGAATTCCAATCTTGGTTTTATAAACGCAGCGCTATCTAATCCTTGCCTCTAAGAGGTTAAATATGGCGACGGTCGCAACGGTCAAAGAAAACTTCGTTATAAACTCTAGTGTCATTTTGAGTTCTAAGGGTCTAATCTAACTAATGATTTGGAAAAGCAAAACTGGTTATGTGAGGGGGCTTCAAAGGCAAAGAAGCTCAAGATGAGTGAGCAAAAAGGGAGGAACTTGACCATTTATGACAACAGGGTAATAACAGCACAAGTACGATTCATCCTAACTTACAGAACTACGTAACGAAATACCACAGTGTAGAAGTTTTTCAACTTTATCTCTCTTGACCAAAAGAACAAAAATATTGATGATGTTACTATTCTAACATCACTATAACAACATACTATTATTATAATAGTAAATACTATTATTATTCTTAACCACAGATAATCATCTGTGCTTTAGCACCACAGCTGAGAATGAATATTAACTCAGATAACACTTTAAAAACTTTCAAACTCTGGATTCTATGATTCAACGCAGAAAACGCGGGAGTATATATAAAGATATAGACCAACTATAAACTTACATTTCTAATTACAATCAACATGCTGCTTAAAACAGCAAACGGAGTAAGTCCATGCACAGCCTTAGAAGGTCAGGCAATGGCAAACCAGGGTAGGCTGGTAAAAATTTTAAGTTCTTAGGTTCCTGAAGAAGGGAAGTAACTTGCCTGGAGAAGATTTCTATTTAGTATGAGGCATGAGAATAGAAGTTAGACAAATCTAAAAAGGGTTATGAATGGTGCTAAGAACAAATGTCAAGTGTAAAAATTTATGACAGAATTTAAAAAAAAAACTCTCTTAAAATTGGTTCCCAGAATCAACTGTCTCATTGGTGACAGAGTCTCACAACTTGATCTTCCAGTTGAGCCTGGACTATAGGAAGGGCCAGTAGGAGAAAGGATCAAAATGGTTTTACTCTCCCCAGAGACATTCACCATTACCATCTTCATCACCATCTTTTCAGTTAAAAAATAAAAAGGTATTTTATAGACATATATGTGCTTTTTAAAATTTTATGTATGCTGAAACAATGTATTTTAAATTTCAGTAAATATATGAACACTGAAGTTAATTTTTAAATAAAATACTCTCAGAACCACTTAGTTGTGCTTAGAATTCTACAGTTACCAACACCTAAAGTACATTGTAATGAACAGACTAGTCAAACACTCGCATGGATGTACATCCTGGAATCAACTATCTATGAACCAAATACTAAGAATATTCTGGAGCAATATAGTCCAAAACAGTATTTCACAAACTGTGAGAGTCAATCATGTGGCCTTCAGGCAACACTGACAAAGAAAAGTATGACTGGCCAGAGCACTATGGATGTGCATATGAGAACATCCAGGTAATCCTAGGGCTTTTTCTGTATTATACTATCTATTTCACAGCAGTTGGTCTATTATTTCCTATCAAAATTGCCTGCTCTTAATCACAATTGCTCAGTTTTTTAAATGAACTGAAGATTGCTAACTGTACTGCAATAAGCCACTAGCAGACCTAATTGTTAGTAAAGAAATGAGCTGTGACCCTCCAAAATCTCTCTGCCTGATTTTCTCAATAAATGTAGCCCTTATTTGCATAACCTTGGCATTACCATCTGAGCTTAAAATATTAGCTCTCTTCAAGACAGGTATTTTTAAGTACAACTTGCAAATAATCTATTAGGAACATACTATATAAAGAATAATCTTTTAAAATATGATACAGAGTTCCCAGCTAAGAGTCAATGATTTATTAATTTAGGTCATTTTGAAGATGACTCTTGAAGGATCACACTTAGAAATGAATTCTATGTTAGCTGAATTTTCCCAAATACCAACCTGATGCTTCTGCTGCTGCTGTTTACTCGTGTTCCTCATGTATGTGTTGTATTTAACTATATCTTGGCTCATTTCATCCACTCTGTCCATCAGCAACTGGAGTGTCTTCCCCAAGTGATTGCTGAAATATAAAGTACAGATACTGACATGTCGAACAAAAAAGCTCTGCCACTGCTCTAATGTGTTCTGCCATTTGCTTAAAAAAAAAAAAAAAGCACACACATACAAGAAAGCAAGGTGGAGGAAAGAATGTGAGTCAGCATGTTATTAAACTTTTTGTATCAAACCCACAACTGTAACTACAACGGTATTTGAAATAGTTCAGTTTCTTACTGTCAGAGCATACACACGTCAGAGCAGTAAGCAGTTAAACGTAGCAGCAGCGGGTTATCTAAAATGTGTACTTTTGAACAACCAAGTTTAACCTAAGCTCAGTACTCCTGAATGCACTTCCTTAACCCCACCACGGCCCTCCCAAACTGTGCTCCAGACATTCGGATCAGAAGTCACAGAAAGGAAGAACCAGGCAAAGAGACTTGAAACTTCTGGCACGTGATTTCTCTACCTAGCTGATTCTGAAAGAGTAACAAAAGCATTATTCTGCAAGGCCAAATGAAGAGGGCTCCTTTCCCTCTATCCTTCCTAGAATCTGAAATACAGTCATTTTTCATCTTTTCTTCTCCAGAAATTTCGACTGTAGCTTACTTACCAAAATCTTCTTATAAAGTGATGCTAACAGTTTATACAATGCCCATCATATTCACTGATTTCCTCCTGCAACCATCTCCTACCATGGTAAGGCCCTCTACACAGAGATGCAATCTAAACGTAACTAGCTGACAAACAGGATTCATTCATTCATTCCAGAAGACTATTTACTAAATTACTATTATGTTCCAGCCTCAGTGTTGTTAACAAATAAGGAGACAACAGTGAATGAGACGTTCCTAGTCTTGGTCTTCACTAGCTTACAGTTGACAGGAAGAAGGGAAGAGATGAAATAGACACTTACACAGTATGGTCAGAATATTTCTTTTAAAAGATGACAGGTTGAAAGCAAAGGACTAGAAGGCATCAGCCATGCAAAAAGTATTCTAGGTGGAAGAAAGCACAAGTGCTGAAGGCCTGAGATGGGCAACAACTAGACAGATTTTAAAATATGGGGGCCTGGCATGGGAGGAACACAGAGACAGGTTAGGGAGGTCAGACAAGCACGTATGAGGAACTGCTGGCTGTCCATGCAACACTCCAAAAACACAGTGAGTGGGAATGAGACCCTGTGACTCTAATATGAACGGTGCCCTGGTGACATGTTTTGCCTTAAATTTTAAAATGACCACCCTGGCTGCTATACAGAGACTACACTGGAGAGTAGAAACCAGAAGATGATAAAGAGTCAGAAAACTAAGATCACGGCATCTGGTCCCATCACTTCATGGCAAATAGATAGGGAAACAAAGGAAACAGTGACAGACTATTTTTTTGGGCTCCAAAATCACTGCAGATGGTGACTGCAGCCATGAAATTAAAAGATGCTTGCTTCTTGGAAGAAAAGTTATGACCAACCTAGACAGCATATAAAAAGCAGAGAGATTACTTTGCCAACAAAGGCCCATCTAGTCAAAGCTTTGGTTTTTCTAGTAGTCATGTATGGATGTGAGAGTTGGACTATAAAGAAAGTTGAGCGCTGAAGAATTGATGCTTTTGAACTACAGTGTTGGAGAAGACTCTTGAGAGTCTCTTGGACTGCAAGGAGATCTAACCAGTCCATCCTAAAGGAAATCAGTCCTGAATATTCATTGGAAGGACTGATGCTGAAGCTAAAATTCCAATACTTTGGCCACCTGATGCAAAGAACTGACTCATTGGAAAAGACCCTGATGCTGGGAAAGATTGAAGGTGGGAGGAGAAGGGGACAAGAGAGGATGAGATGGTTGGATGGCATCACCAACTTAATGGACATGAGTTTGAGTAAACTCCGGGAGTTGGTGATGGATAGGGAGGCCTGGTGTGCTGTAGTCCATGCGGTCATGAAGAGTTGGACAGGACTGAGCGACTGAACTGAAGTGCTGGAAAGGATGAAGAAAAATTAAAACGCTCATACATTTGTGGTGAGAATGTAAAACGGTGCTGCCACTATGGAAATCAGTTTGGTGGTACCTTGAAGAGTTAAACGCAAAGTTATCATATGACTCAGCAATTCTATTCCTAGGTGTGTGTGTGTATATATATGTATATATACACACAATCAAAAGAACTGAAAAATCATGCTCGTACAAAAACTCATATGTGTATGTTAATACCTGCATTATTCAAAACAGCCAGAAAGTGGGAACAAGAAAAGGATAAATAAATTGTGATACATCCATATAATGGAATACTACTGCATGATAAAGAGAATAAAGTATTGATCCATGAATGAAACTTAAAGGCATTACACTAAGTGAAAGAAACCAGACACACAAGGCTACTTATAATATGGTTCTATTTATATGAAATGTCCAGAAGAGGCAAATCCACAGAGACAGAAAGCAACAAGTGACTGGAAGGGGACGGGGAAGTGAATTGGTATTGATTGCACAATGCTGCAAATATATTAAAAATGTGTTCCTTAAAAATGGTTAAAATGGTACCTTCATTTTCTGTGAATTTTATCTCTACTTTTAAAACTGCATACACACACGCACGAAATATACCGTGGTATTAGACAGCAGCAGTAGTGGCATGGACTAGCCAGTGGCAGTCAGCATGGAGGAAAGTGGGCAGAACTGAGCACGGCATCAAGGCTGACTCCCTGCTTCCTGGCCTGAGCAGCTGAATGGCTGGTTATAGCACTTAAGAGAGAAAAGAGACTGAGGAAGAAACAATGGGAATCCTGGGAATGAGTAAAATAAAATCCAGCTAAGATACGAATTCTATATGGATTCCATCTGTAACCTAAAAAAAAAAAGAAAGCGTTGACTCTTCATCTTAAATAGTAGAAAGAGCATAGATCTGGTCTCTGTGGGTGTGTGTAAATTAATCTTTTAATTTTAGGTCTGGCACTACCTACCTTACCTTGATATAGTAGCTTGGCCTAATGACTTAACCTAAAAATGAAGTGCTTTTGGCAAATTAAATCTTATTTCATACTTATCTTATTATAATTTTGTGAATCACCTTTAACTTTCAGACATTTCTTCTTCCTTGGAATCAGATTAAGTATTCATTCACTCTGTTTTATTTTTTCAAATTTCTTAATAGTCTGATTTTAATTCATCTATAATTTGAGCTGATAGTGCAAGATGAGGATTAAAAATTTTTTTTCCCAATATCTAATCAAATGTCCAGATCAACTGATTATTTACACTGCTTTCCAAATAACTTCTGAAATTTAACAACACTGTGTCCTCTAGCATGCATTCTTTCAACATACATTACTAAGTATATACTTACTTTCCCAGTCACACTCAAAACATTCTACTGAGAAGAAGGGAACACAAAGAGAGAAGTACAACACAGTGGTGGGAGACTCCATAATAGAAGAGAAGCATAAAAGATAGTTTGATAGGATCAGATTATGTGACAGTTGAATTCTGAGTTTTTGAAGGAGCTGGAGATGGGAGTTGAAGACAAGCAACAGGGGGAGGGACGCTTCAGCTACTGTGTGTAGGAAGCCTGTTCAGAGACACTGGCGTGAGAAGTGTGACCCATCTGCAGAACCACAATTACCTCAGTCTATCAGAAGCGCGGAAGAAGGGCAAGATGTGGGCAGAAGGGGAGCAATGAGCTGAAGAGGCAAACAGTCACACAGCAGAGACTCTTGGAAGCCAGGGCTAGAAGTCTGGATTCTATTCTAAGGACAAAGGGGACTCAGCCAAAATTCTAAGCAAAGGAGTAATGTGATCATACACTTTAGTTTTAGCAAGATAACTGCAACGAAACGGGAAAAGGTCAGAAGCAGGAAATTAAGAGACTGTGAAAGTAATCAGGAAAAGAAATAATGAGGCCCTAACTGAAGGCAGCCACAGACAAGGATGTAGATGAGATTACCCCAGGAATCACTTACAGGAAGACAGACCCCAAGAAACACATATTTAGGGATGAGCAGAGGAAGGCTAACTGTGGAGAAAGACAAGTAAGCCAGTAGTAGAATCCTAGACTCAAAATATTTCAGGAAGAAGCTGTTATCAACACATTAAATGCTTAAGAGTCTACCAGGTCCAGCAATACAGTGATAAAGTCATCTTGTATGGCTTGAGCAAAAACTCTATCACAGAATAGATGGAACACTGAGTGTTTAGGATACGTCGGAAATGAGTAAATAGAGAGCGACATGCAGAAAATCCTATTAAAAAGTTTGTAAAGGAAAAAATCAAATAAATGATGAAAGGAAATGGATAAACTGATATAAGGTCAAAAGGTGTTCTTTTTGGAACTTCGTCTTTTAAGATGAGAGAAGCTTAAACAAGTTTAAATGTCCTTACTTATTCTCAGGAGATGCACGTTCAAGTATTTAGGGGTTAAGTATCAGGTCTGTAATTTACTTTTAAATGGTTCAGGGAAGAACCCATTTATGTCTACAAAAAGAGTGGGTGCAAAGGTATACAAGTAAAGGTTTATGTGTGTTTACTGTATAATTTATCATTCTTTCAATTTTTCTCAAGAGTTGAGCATTAAAAAAAACCAAACTTTTTTTTTTTTTTTTAAATGGGGAAAGCCAGTCAACAAATGTAACAGGAAAGAACCAGCACAGAGAGGAGCTGGAGATACTCCGGAAAAAGGGTGCAGAAAAAGAGAGACCGGGTGAGACCTCATAGAGGCCGTGAACTCTCATGTTCACCAGTGAAAGAACTGAGGCCCCAAGAAATATGAAATACTGAAATTCACTACAGGATTATTTGTTACATAAGACATTTATACCCTGAAGTGCAAAGAAATTCAGAGAAGGGAAAGGTCAGCCCCAGTCCTTGACTGGGTGATGGAAGAGAGAGTAGAGACACAGGAAAAAGCCACTGACGAGAATTACTGCCACTGCCGAGAAAGATCGAGTATTTGTTTCCAGATCTCGTATCCGCGAGTCTGACTGCACCGATTTCAGCAACAAGAAAGGTACTACCAGAATAGACCTTCCCTCACCACCAAAAACTGTCTTTCCTGTAAAGTACTAACATCACGTGTTATACAGGTACATGTTATAGTGGAAGAGCGCGAGCACAGGGATGTGGACTGTGAACATATCATAACATTCTATTACCACGGTGCTCTTAAGCAATCTAACCAGCAAGAAATACCTGAAAATCTGCACAGTTCAGGTCTCGAAGGGCAAAAGGAATTAACAATAACAGATAACGTTCACAGGGAATCAGGTACATTACCAAGAGCAACTTTATGGGGATTTTTCAGTACCAGTGCAACCAGAATACTGAAACAGAGCTACGGTTCAGAGTCTCAATAATATAGTCTTTTCTTTTATTGCCCAGGAAACAAAGAACTGGAAGCAGAGAACTTAAGCAGCTGTGAGCCAGGACGCACAGTGACAAGCCTGCTCCAGCTGCAGCGTCAGTTTGTCCTTACTATCCTTCATGTATGATGCCCACACTTAGTTTACTTTTTTAAAGAGGAAA
Source organism: Budorcas taxicolor (assembly GCF_023091745.1). Taxonomy (NCBI): domain Eukaryota; kingdom Metazoa; phylum Chordata; class Mammalia; order Artiodactyla; family Bovidae; genus Budorcas; species Budorcas taxicolor. Next base: position 60,995,528 of record NC_068923.1, on the reverse strand, counting down.
TAAAAGCAGAATTTTTTTTCATGTGTGAAAAACTGAAGGCTTGTGTAACACATTTTAAAAAATTAATAAAGGCTGTTATGAAATACCAAAACTTCCATCTAATAAAATTGAGAATCAGAATTTTTCCAATGAAAGGGAATGTAGTATGTTTTATTCATAGCATAGAGCAAATTTATCAGGTAAATCAAAAAACTGATACACACATATGGGTTGTGAAAAGCAAGACCAAGCACAGTGTTTAAGGAGCTACTTCAGAATGATTTCTGAGGCAGTTTCTTAGAAAAAATTTGTATGGCAAATGATGATTAACATCATTGTGCTACTAATGTTAGAAATTAAAATTTGAGAGGCATGAAGGTTACATTTATTTCAGTGTTTTAAATTAGTATTATCAATTCGGGTCAATGTAGCAGTCCATTAATATAAGCACAGCTTCAAGGTTGCTTCTTTTTTTTCTCCCCAAAGGAATACCAATTTACTGTTTTAAATAGTTTCACATGGAAAGCTAAGGCCTTTTCCTATTTCACATAAAATACAGAAGATAAAAACTATAATAAAATAAATATTTGTCCTGATCTTAGTTGCTATGGGAACTATGAACAGTTTCTTGGCTATTATAAATGCTACTCTGGACAGACAGACACTGCAGACCAGCTCACTGGTAATGGGAAAGCAGAGAAGGGCTGTATTTGTTTTGTATGATCAATGAAGGAAGCTTGGGAAAAGGTGAAGACATAAATTATATAAGCAAAAGCTTTCACATAGTAAATTCAAAATTATTATATAACTATATACTTAATACATCAAATTGTAACCTTGCATGTTGAAAAAGGTTCTTAGCTCAGTGCTTTAAATACAGGTGTGCCGAGTGTGTTTGTGAAAGCAATGAAGAAAAATATGACCTTCTAAAAGAGACAAATTAAAGGACTATTATGAATGTATGTTTGCAGTCCAACAGTACACTCTTCAGTGCCGAACGAGCCTTGCAACCTGGCTGTATTACTTAGCACTCCGTTTACCATCCAGTTTCCATCTCCTTCCCCCGTAAAGACTTTCTAATGGTCTCTGTGCTGAGTTCATGCAATGGGAAGGTGGTTCTTCAACCACAGCCGCACCCGTCCTGGTGCGTGGACAAGAGCACTGGGCACACTGTGCTTCGGGGTTTATCCTCACTTGTCTTACACTGAGGAAGCACAAAGCCTGTATATTCTTTTGTAAAGCTTCTATCTGGGATAACTAAAAATCTGATGAATACCTGAGCTTCTGTTCCAAGCTGGTTGCTTTAAGAAAACACACCTTGCTTTTCTCAGCCGTTCAGCAACTGCATATTCATAGTTTACCTACACCTACCTGAAGATAGCTTCCTTCCGACACAGAGAACAATCACTAGCATCAAGCTTAGAGAGCATTTAGGAGGAGCTATATATTATGTATATATAGTTGACTCTGTTCATATTTCTGTTAAAAGCAATAAATGAGGGGAAATGAAACATTAATTCCACAAAGGAAATACCCTGTTTTGGCACACCTCAGTCAGCATTTTACCAATATAATAAATAGTATCTTAGCAACTAGATAGCTAAGGCAGTCAGGATGGGGCAAATTATGCCACCACTGTCTAAGCAAAAACCAGTGTCAGGTTCAGAAAATTCTAATTTTGGTTGAAAATTCAAGTTGAAAGTTTACTGCTAAACAGAGTCTACATCTGAACAAGGGCAAGTGCCACAGTAAAACAAACAAGCATTTCTGGTTTTCTCCTAAAGCATTATTAAGTATCCAGACATAACACCATAGCCTCTAATGTTGGTATACAATAAATAAGGCCGAGCCACATCAAAAAACCCCTCCTCCATGGGCATTTACCATCTCAAAGCAAAAATGACATGGCAAGGGAGCTGTCAGCTACAATGACAAGAGGTAATTAGTATTCAAACCTCATCTCACGTTATCAATAACCACGGTGCTCTTCCAGGCTTCCCTCATGGCTCAAACAGTAAAGAGTATGCCTGCAATGCCAGAGACCTCGGTTCAATCCCTTAGTCAGGAAGATCCCCTGGAGGAGGGCATGGCAACCCACTACAGTATTCTTGCCTGGAGAATCCCATGGACTGAGGAGCATGGGAGCTACAGTCCATGGGGTCACCAAGAGTCGAGACTAACACTTTCACTTTCATGGTGTTCTTCCTGGGATTTGAGCAGAGCTGGACAAGTACTACGTGCTGTTACTATGGCTCAAGAACCTCCCAACATGCTTAAGCCATTTTCCCCCCTTGTTTCAGAGGTAAGGTCTAAGTTAAAAAATCTTTTGCAGAAAGTGATTTAAAATAAAAATGGGGGCGGGGGAGACTTTTCATGAGACAGGGTTGCTTACCTGCTAGCAAGACTGAGCAATTCATGTTTGTCTGCTACAGCTGACTTCTTCTCTAGCTCCCACATTAGAACGTTGATCAGATGTGAATTTTTAATTACAATCGGCACTTCTTCAAACATGTGCTCAAAGGTGATATTTCCCTTTTTCAATCTGCGAGGCATGTTAAAAATACTTTATAGTCTGGTGGTCAGAAGTAAGTGTTAAAGTGACTATTTCATACATTTTACGTTATTCCTAATTACAGGCCCTCTTCAGGGTTTTTGTTTGTTTCATTAGCAATCTTTAAAAAAGGGAGAAAAACTAGAGATGTACAGAATCAAGCACAAGTTGAGTGATTTGAACAATTCGGAAAATGATGTGAGTTGGAGCTGTAAGACCAGAAAATAAGACTCTTAGCCAAAGAAACAATTCTTTCTTCATAATCAGCTATCTTTGAAATTTCACATACTAAAAAATGCAAATGTCATAAGAAATTATGCTATATAATCTATATCTAAAATATTTAAAATAAACAGCTAGAAAAGAGAAATACTCTCATTCTTGGAAAGTTCACTTTAAAAGCCAACTGAACTCAAAGAGATTAACAATGAGCAGGACACTCACAGGCTATTCCACACACAATGGTTGAAAACACAGGAAGAATGCAACTTCTCACAGTTTAATTATAATTACCATACCCAGGAGATGTTCATGAGTTAGCTTTTCTTTTAAAATTCTTTGTATCTTAATTTCTTTAGGAGCCAAATGGGAAATTAGTCATGAAGTGCCTGTCCCAAATGAAGTCAAAGCCACTAACTTTAATTTATTAAGAAATACATATTCTTATAATTAACAGAAAATTAAAGAATTCTGAATTTTAGAAAATTTTAATGTAAATATCCCAGTGCCATTATGCAGGATCACAAAACAGCTTTAATAATTAGTTCTCTGCATTCCTGTCATCCATGAAATTTCCCAAAAGCCACACTCCTTATTAAACCCTTAAAATGTTGAATCTTTCCACACCCCGTCCCCCACAATGAAACAGGAGGTCAGAAAATAAGACAAACGGCTCACAACCGTTCTGACGCAGAGCTTACAATCTGACAGCCGCTGAACACTCATCCCATCTCCTTTTATTTAATCATGCATTTCTTCAAATCCAGTAGCTAATTAATTCTCATTCTAACTGCATTCACCCATGGTGAGAACAACAGATGAGACATTCCATAAAGAACAGTTTAAACATGGAAACGGAGAGATCAAGGGGCACTCAGCCATGCAGACACTTCTACCGTCCACATGGCAGAGGCATTACCGCACCACCGCCAAGGACTCAATACATGTGGCAAACTAGTATCTTAAAAGAAAAACACCAGTCCTTAACATATGCCTTATAGGCCCCCAAACACTTACGCTTCGGGAGAAAAATCCTTTTCTTTACAAACTTCCATCAATTTAGGAGTCAGTCTGTATGCCTTTAGTGACAGAGACCCTTGGGCAGTTTTTATGGGATCTCAAATAAAGAAAAGAGAAAGAAATTATTAAGAATCTTGTCACTACCAGTGCTCAAACGACACTGGTTCTGAGCACATTCTGTTAATTATTGTACAATCTTGGCAAAATGAAGATCAAAATAAACATAAATGAAGAATAAAATAAAAATAAATGAAGATCAGAGCACAATCTGAAGCAGATTCAAAGCAATATAGCAAACGGTAAGTGAAAAGGCAAAAAACTATCATCCTACTTATACTAGGCAGAATAACTTCCTCCTGAAAGTATAAATATAAGATACAAAATACAGTTATTTTCAAATCTACTCAGCTGGAACCAGCAATCCTGACAAAGGTTAAATACAGCATATGTTCCATACATCTTATATATATCTTGCATAATTAAAAGAAAAATACTAATATTAAACATGAAAACTCACTGGATGCACTTGTGTATTTCCTTTGTCCCTAATTTAAATGAATGGCCCTGCAAACAATTTATCCATCCGAATAACCACTGTTCACATTTTTTTAGTTAAAGTAAATTCTAAAAACAAAACCATTAAAGTCAAGGTGCAATCACAAGTGTCTTTTTAGTTTTAGAGAAACTAATTTTGTCAAAACTAACTGCTTAAACACTCCAAGAGTAAGGGAGCTTAGCACTTGCTGCATGATAACGGCTCCGGCATGCCAATATTCGCCTAAAACCTGTGTTAACATTCATGTTGCCTGAAACTTAACACAGTGAAACTTTTAGCAATAGGTGATAAAATGAAAACCAAAATAGATTGAAACAAGTGGAAAATTCATCAAGGTCTGATGATGCAATGTTTCCAGCCAATATAAGTACACTTTAACAACTTGTTCTTTACTGTAATCCAATTGTTAACATACTGAAACAATTTGGGGGCAGCTCATAAGATTGATCGTATTCATTAGTATTTTTTCTGACAGATACTCAGGACGTTACATTTACTTCTCAGCTGGAAACTATATGCAAGTCTGCCAGATATGGCAAACTGTGAGTGTTTGGGGAGGGGGAAGGCTATAAAGCTGTTAAATTGCCTACAGTTCTGATACAGCACAGAACATCTGGTCTGGAGAGCTTGAGGAAACACCATTAAATAGGCCGAAAAGAAAAAAATCTTTGTGCTAAGAAACAGTCCAGGTTTTGTACGCTGCTGTCAGAGGTATAAAAAAAAAAAACAAAAAAAACTTGGCACACTGTGTTATGATTGGTCAGTCACGTACAGAGCCAGACACTCTAGCAATCGGGGTTTGTTAGACATCTGGTCTAGTTCCACCAGCCCCTTCAAATGAGGGAGGGGAGATGGAGGAATAAAAATGAAGCAGCTACTCCAGCATTCCAAAATGTACACATCAGGGCTCTGATAGCAAGAAAAATAAACAGAAAGAAGGAAACCCTGTCTAGACTTAGCTGCTGCTGAGGCTGCTGCAGAAACAGGGTTGGTATTTACTTGGGAAGGCCTGCCAGGCTGCTCTTAGAGGCAAAAAGACAGAAAGCAAAAATAGTAGTAGCAATAATATTAAGGGAAGAAAAGAATAATAAAGGAAACTCCTACTAACCGTAAATGAGAACGACAGATTCTTCAATGGCATGCTGGTAACTGAACTGAGAATCCAGAAGGGCCCGGGTGACGAACGAGCCGTAGTATGTGGACTGGTACCAGCCCACGTGGAGGTGGTCGATGTTTACATGGCGAAGGCTCCGCATCATCTCCATCTGATACTGGACTAGATGATGGGCATGAGAGGGACAGAAGAACAACTGTTTAGTGACATCACCCATATGAAAAAACAAGCCTTTTTGGAAACAAATTTCTATACAGCTATTTCTTATCTAAAGGGAACATTTTTCCAGATTTTTAAATTCATTCACTTTACACATAAAGAAAACAAATTAAGCCTTCAAATCATTAGGGCATTTCTTTTCTCATTAACCAAAAAAACATTCTGTAGAAACAGTATTAAAAATAATATTAATAGTAATAATAGTATATTAGTAGTAATATAATATAGTATATATTGTAACAGTAATTATATATACTATAATATATATAATATATACTGTATTATAATATTAATACTAATATTAACAAGTAATAATAATGCTTTATTGCAAACAAGTAATTATGTGGTCTCTTTTAAGAAGAAATTTATGAATTACTAAATTGGTTGGCTGTAAGAAGTTTTGTTTGAAAGAATAAGTTAAGAGCAGTTATCACTGTTTTCAACAAAGCTTTTAGAACTAAGAAGATAAAACAATCAAGAAAACTAACAGGGAAACAGTTAACTACTACACGATTTAAGTATGAATGGTACACAAGCTGCAGCTGATTAAAAATATAAGAATTCATTTTTGCCTTCGTCTGGTGCCCCCTGCTGCATGTGCTAAACTTTAAAAAAGAATTTTTTTCTTGTCTGGGAGTTCCTTTACGTTAAGTAATCAATATTATTTATTAGATAAGTCATATGCTAATCACCATGTATGGAACGGAACAGTTGAATTAACTTTTATTGTTAATGACTATAATGTACATTATTAACTCAAAGCTGTATTACTAGGAAAATCAGTGCAAACTGACAATACAATAAATAATGTATTTTAAAAAGCAATATAGCCCAATAATGAGTAGCAAATATGTAAAACAAGAGAAAATTTTATAGTTAGTGCAATAGTCAAGCTATTTCTGTATAATAAATGCACTTAAACATACTTGTTTAACTCAAAATCCAACCATTTCATTTTTAAAATTTTTAATCAGGTTTCAGCAAAAGTGGGTTAAATGTCATTTCCTTGGTCACAGTGCTATGGTTTTACAAATCAAACAAAATTCAGGATCAAAGAATATAAAAGAAACTTCCTCAGATGGACATGGTCTTTTCAACACCTGTTACTAGATAAAGAAATTATAAATCTGCTTATTCCAAAGAAAGTTGTACTTCTCATGATAAAAGATGGCAGCCAACTCATCAACTATTCAGAATTAAGTGCTTTTTGAAATTTTCTTTTTATATACAACATGATGGTCTCAAGAAGCAGCAGTATAAAATTAATACGGTGATCCTGTATCAATTATCTCTTAATTTTTTCACTCTCAAGCATATAAGAGATTCCCTTCCTGGCCAGTTAAGAGATTTCTATTGACCACACAAAACTGGGATAGAACCACTACTGTGATCTCTATTTTAAAATTTCACAACTCTTCTAAAGTAAAATCACTGATTTGGCTAGTAAAATTTAATTAAATGTAATTTATGAACGAAAAATTCTAACATTACCAGTAAAACAGGAGCCAGAGCTACTAAATTTAGTATTTATTCTAAACGGATAGGAAAGTGGAGATAGGGATCAATTATAAGCAACTGACAGTGCAAACACGATTGTACAGGATGAGCTTTTTTTAAAAACAGGAACTTCTTAAACATCTGTTAATGTACAATTTAGTTATAAAACAAGCACAAATTTCTACCAACTTGCAATAGTAATAAAGAAAAGACTTGGAGTCTAGCAATCTAGGTTCTCATGTTGGTGCTGGGATTTCTCTCGTGGGGAATCTTGCTGTCCTTCTCTGATGCTCAGTTTTCCCATCTCCAAAAAGATCTGAGAGCTCATCCCAGTCAAAACGCTCTGACTCCACACTGCTCACTGGCTATGCTACTTGTAAGTAATGATTTTTCTATAAACTAAAGCTGGGCCTCTAGCAGGCATTAACAATTAAAATAAAAATGCCATCTCTAAGAAATATTCTTTAATCTTACTGAGTCAAACAGCCTGAATACAACAGATTTAATAATAGCATTTTCAGGAAGCATGAAGTAAAATATCTTACAATTGGTAGCAAACATCCAGATTCCTTCTTCATACAGAGTCTTACCTACCTCAAAGCCCCCTGAATAAGGATAAGAAGGAAAATGAAGTATTTCTCTCAGCTAGAAAAGGGACTAAGAGATATGAGTAAAGCCTGTTGCCTTATGGATTTGCCATTGTAATAAAAATTTATTTTTAAGGTCACAAGAGCTTTCATATGATGAAAAAACAAATTTAAGGGTTAAGAACAATGACAGGGGAGTTAATAAAACTGCTCTTGAAAAATCTACAATGAACTGAAATTTCACTATTACACAAAAAATATGTGAAGTTGCAGGTCATTCTTCATCTTGGCTTAGACTTTAAACCATTTATTTTTTAAATTAAAAAACACATTAAAAAAAAAAAAATGAACGTCTTCTTGGCGGTATCGCAGGGAAAGAAAGGATCTAAAAGGACTGCAAGCGACCCTTGAAAAGGTGAGGCTAGCAGTGCCAGAGCTCTCAAGTGAACCTGGGGTCACTAAGGCCCAGTCCTGGCTGGAGCTACACACACGAGGCTCCAATAAATGCACAGTTTAAAGAAGCGGCGGTCAGTCGCTCAGTCATGTCTGACTCTTTGCAACCCCATGGACTGTAGCCCGCCAAGGTTCTCCATTCATGGGATTTCCCAGGCAAGAATACTGGAGTGGGCTGCCATTCCTTTTCCAGGGAATCTTCCTGAGCCAAGGATCAAACCTTGGGTTTGATCCAACCAATGTGTCTCCTGCATTGGCAGATACATTCTTTATCACTGAGGTACCCGGGAAGCAAAGCTTAAAGAAGCTACTTTGATTTAATTTAAAAAATTTTTAAAGAAGTCATATTTATCCTATTATATGCAAGCAAGAGACAACTCAAAAACAGCCAAGGCAATTTTTATCTCTGCAGCCTTTCAGGTCTGTGTCCTTGTTCTAACGTTCAGATAAGACATATGACCGTTGGCTCCTTTCTCAGTTTTTCCCCTCCTCCTCCAACCCAGCTTCTCAAAAAGTACAAAATCAAACCCTACAAAAGCTAAACTGTCTCAAAACTGTGCTCCCAACACTCCCACCAATCAACGTAGCTGAGCTGCCACACCAGCTGACACGCATTTATCCCTCTGACACGGCAGCAAACTTCACACAGGAAATAAGGGATGGTCATTCCAGATTCTAATCTCCCAGGCAAATGCCACTGCTTTAGTGGCTTTGCTGACGCCCCTCAGGAGTTATGCTGGAGGTGAAAGGGAGAGATACTGGAGGTGGGCAGGTGAGGGATGAAAAGGGACCAAGTTTAGCTAGGATACTGGATGAACTGGGATGAGAGGGGCTCATGTTACCTGGAAGGGACTGTGAGGACAGTGTCCCAGCCCACAGGCTTTGGCGAGTGGGGACTGCTGCTATTTCCTTCTCGTTCCCAGCCATCCTCACTTAACACCCCCTCACCCCTCTCTGGAGTTTTAAAAGAGGGGTAGAAAAGATGCAACTACACAGGGAGATAGGTTCACTCCCAGGCAGGGACGGCCTCACACCTCCGGAGGAAGAGAATCAGCAAGAAGAAACACAGGAGCAGGAAAAGAAGACCAGAAGCTCCTTGATACAAAGTGCCACAGCTCCCTACTGTGGAGTTAATGCGGATTAATGAAATAATAAACAAGCCTTTACTGGCAACTTTGCCGAGTTGGTTCAGGGTTACAGACACTTTCATTTTTGTTCTCAAGTTCTCGGATTTAACAGAAGCCCAGGCAGCAACTTCAACCAATGACACTCACTTCTGAGTTAATGGCTAAATATTTTTGGAGAACTTCCCAAAGATGAATAGCAAGGAAAAACCTTTTGGGAGAGGGAAATACTTCAAAATTTATTATAATACTCAACAGAAAGGCTCAGAATTGTGTAGTGAAAAGTTTATGAAAGAACATTTTAAACATTGTTCATTTAAAAAGCAAACACACCCTCCCGACTGAGGAGAAACAGTGCACAGCAAATGAATTTCAAAGACAAACTGGAAGTTACTGCTAAGCCAACTCAAATTACTAATACACACACTACACTCAGATGCAACTGAGGTGGTGCTACAGAACTTGGAAGGTTATAAAAATGAGGTGAAGTTTTATAAATCTCTTCAACCTCTACAATCATCTTAATTGGTTAAGCCTCTCCCAAGCAAAGGACAGCATGGTTTACAATACTGAATAACTGTTCAGTTTGGCACCAGTATATTCATATTCACTTTTTCCAGATATCTTCTTTGCGAAACAGGCAATTTTAAATTGCCTAGAGCTAAAACTGTCTTAACTGAGGCAGGCTGCCCAATAGTTAACTATTCCTTTCACAAATCCACCACATTTGTAGGGCTTTCCCTCGTTTTTATCTCCAAATGTGAAAACACTGAAAATAATATGCAGTCTTCTATTTAAATGCTATGCTGGGACGCACACTGGCAAACAACCAAATAACACTTTGAGTTCTCCTTAAGACCACTGGGAAGGATGGTGGCTTAGAAGATTTTCAGTTCAGCAGAATAATCAATTAGTACTTCTTTCACCTCCAATTTCTCACCATTTTAAAAACCATCTTTATTATTTTCAGTGAGGTCTCATGAATGCAATTTATCACCAAAAACACAGGAACAAGGAATTAACACAGCTGGCCAGATGGGGATGAGCTGAAAGAAGGAAACTGAAACATACTCTAAAACGATCTGTCTGGCAGATTTGGGGGTGAGGGGATGCACTGGGGAGAGCTTACAGATGTCTTATTAGAGAACAATTAAGGAACTAAGGAATAATCTAATTTAAATTTTAAAAATTAAAAACAATTCAACAGACCTATTATTTGACAACATTGTAGCAAATAAATCTAAATCATTAAAAAAAACTACAAAAAAAACACATTTTAAAATGTGCACATGCACTGACATAGTGTGCAGAAAAAGGGAGAGAGCTCGGCAACAGGAAAGGAACCAGCACTTAGTGAGCACCTACTGAGTCAGCCTTCCTGTTAAGAGGTCTACACACGGTATTTGACTTTATTCCTCAGGATGCCTCTAACGAGACAAGCATGATTATTGACATCTTTTTTAAAAAGCTGTGTATTGCAGCTTGTGAAGGGGCAGGACTCAACTGGACTTCAGACTTTCTGACTCCGAAGCCAGGCAACCACCCATTTACAGGATCTCATCTCTTATTAGTAAAGTCGAGAAAATTATTTCTGAATCAATAAAGCATAACAGAGATAGAGTAGAAATACACAATTTCTAGGTTTTCAGAAACCACAGCGTGTGCATGTTTGATCACTAAATTAACCAACAATTTAGCACTATCAGTAAGATTTTAAGTGGTAAAACTACCATCAAGGATTTTTAAATGTCAAAGTTGAGAATTATCACAAATATATAATCAACCTCCTAAGACACTACATTCTATGTTAGCATTTGAAACTTCTGCCAAGATCACTTTGTAACCAAGCACTGGCTCAGATCAAAGATGCACAAACACATCAAGGAAAGGAACAGAGAGAGACCAGATGTAGTATACATGCTCCTTGCAGCAAAGAACAAACTAAGCTCAGGCAAGAGATGCAAATAGCTTTAAAAGCAAACAAACAAAACCCCACAACTCTGAAACAAATCCATGATTACCACAAGCATCACAGGGACATGGAATACATCAAAATCTCCTATCTGTCCTGGCATTAGGGCTGTCCTAAGGAGGGCTTATGAGAAAATTATCACAAGCCTCCCTCCCAGCAGCGCCACAGGTTGCAACGAGCGCAGAAGGGTTATCAACTGTGAGGCTCTACCCCAACTACTCGGTGCTTTCCCCTTTGTATCAGGTTTCCTGCCAAGCCACACATACGTTTCAGGCAGTGTTCAAAGCTAGGAGCAGATGTAGATTTAAGCAAACAGAATGTGCATTTGAAAAAAAGAATTAAATAAGAGTCTACTTTGGGTAGGAGAAGGTAATGGCACCCCGCTCCAGTACTCTTTTGCCTGCAAAATCCCACAGACAGAGGAGCTTGGTGGGCTGTAGTCCATGGGGTGGCTAAGAGTCGGACACGACTGTGTGACTTCACTTTCACTTTTCACTTTCGTGCTTTGGAGAAGGAAATGGCAACCCACTCCAGTGTTCTTGCCTGGAGAATCCCAGGGACAGGGGAGCCTGGTGGGCTGCCGTCTATGGGGTCACAAAGAGCTGGACACGACTGAAGCAACTTAGCAGCAGCAGCAGCAGCTACTCTGGGTGGAGTACACATTTCTTAAAACTTCCATACTCTCTTCACCAAGTCTGCATTTATGTAATCATCTGTTTTCCCCTCAGTTAATATACCTGTTATTAAGGTCACTCTGGGATTTCTTAAGAATTATGGTAAGAGCTCAGTTTCTCACAATAAAGTGTCCAATATAAATTGTACTCTAGACATGAACCTATTCTATTTAAAATGAAATAACCAAAATACTTTCTTAATCTTACCAGAAATATCCTTTAAATTGTTCATTTGCCCTGGGTGGTTTAATTCCTTCTTTAAAGTATTTATGAATTCTGACATGAAGCTTCTGTAGGCCAATGTGGGAATGGGGGGAAGAGGATGTGTGTGCTACTCTACCTTTTAAAACCAGCAAGTGCTTAGAAAACTATTGGAAGCCAGAGGGTTTTTTAAGAGGTTTTAATGTAACTCAGGAAGTATCCTATGAAACAATGTGGATTCTTCACAGAAAATACTGTGTATATATTGCAACAAATTGATATAGTTATGAATTTGTCCATAGGGGTTCTTCAGGCAAGAATAGAGTGGGTTGCCATGCCCTCGTCCAGGGGATCTTCACAACCCAGGGATCAAACCTGAATCTCTTATGCCTCCTGCATTAGTTGGCAGGTTCTTTATCCCTAGCGCCACCAGGGAAGAAGTCGCCTATGAAATAAACAGCATTCTTCACAGAAAATACTATGTATATACACAACAAATTCATACTGTTATGAATATGACTTGTTACAATGAAGAGCACAAATGTTAGAAGACCAAATGAGAATCTCTGGATTTAGAAAAATAAATATTTCATGCTCTTTTCATGAGGACAAATAACACTCCAACATATTTACATATATATATACCATGTTCTTGTTTAATGTTGGCACAAAGTGAGGTGCTAACAGAAATACTTCAAAATTGTGATTGTTGTTAATGTACTAGGGAATGGTCACAATCATTAAGAAATTATACATATATAGGTATATGTTGCTGTTTACTAAGTCGTGTCTGAGTCTTTTGTGACCTCATGCACTGCAACCTGCCAGGCTGCTCTGTCCATGCGATTTTCCAGGCAATAACACAGGAGTGGGTTGTCATTTCCTTCTCTAGGGGATCTTCCTGACCCACGGATCAAACCTGAGTCTGCTGCATTAGCAAGCGGGTTCTTTACCACTGAGCCACCAGGGAAGCCCCAGATAGGTAGACAGATAAAAATCGATATATCTCCATCTTAGCATGTTCATGAAGCACAGAAAGCAGCTTGCATGAAAATGTAATCAGTGAAATCACATCTAAGGAAAGTAAAATTAAACAAGGTGGAAATTAAAGGTGAGGCAGAGACCTGAACAAAGTGAAGCAAGCCACAGATATTTTGGTTAAAATACACAAATTTAGCTCTGAGCACTGGCAATCAATGGAGAAGGAAATGGCAATCTGTTTCAGTATTTTTGCCTGAGAAATCCCATAGACAGAGAAGCCTCGCCGACTATAGTCCATGGGGTGGCAAAGAGTCAGACACAACTTAGTGAGTGACTAGACAAACAACTGGCAATCAAAGCAAAATGGAAAACATGATGATTTATATTATCCAAAGGGGGTAAAAAAACCAAGATCTCAAAGTAGATTTACTCTACTTCTTAACCCTAAAATAAAATTTTCACGTGGGGTTTTAAAGGAAAACTATTATGCAGCTTTTTGAGACGCAAAAACATTTTTCTAATAAAACAATTACAACTGATTTACCTTTTAAAAAAAATCTAGGTTTTTAAAATAAAACAAGGAGAGACTGTCTCATGATTATTTTTTCATAAAACTGATAACAGTTTGTACAACTTAGCAACAGAAGAAGAACAAGCAGCAGCAGAGGAAGAAAAGAAGAAATGGCTACTGAAATGAATCAACAGTCTCATCCTATAAGAAACTACCTAACAAACTACTAGTAGTAGTTCAACTACCTATTGAACCACTGTTAAAACAGACTGGGATGCATCAGGAGTAAGCACTAAATACTTTAAATAAAGAACAAACGATCCTTTCTGGAAGTATTGTTTGCAGTGTAGGAGCAAAACTGTTCATTCTGAAACCATTCTGAGCATCACCTGTGCTGGGAGCTTGACGAAGTTATGGTGACACGATCTTTAAAGACAGTCCCTCCTTCAATAGGAGCTGTTGGTTAAATATGCATTTCTCTCTCTGAACCTTAATTTCCTCACCTAGAAAACAGTGGTTTCAACTTCCAACCATCTGATGATGGCAGTTTTAAAAACGTACCTCCAGTTTGGACAACTGCTTGCTTGTAACGAGCATTTTCAAGGGGGAGTTAAATAGGTAATGCGCTCTGTAATCCCACCCTCCACACACACCACTAATTCTGTTTGCTCTTTCCCTGAGAGGTCCTGAGTCATCAGTCTTGACCACCTTCTCCCATACTCGGCTCAGATAATACTCTACTTTCTCAGTAGCTCTCAAATCTGTTTTCTCCAAGGCAAAAATCACTTAGAAGTTCTCTAGAATTTTAACCGGGAAATTGCTTATGAGAGGCCAAGAAGAAAAAATTCAAAAAAGCACAACATGTGAAAGTTGCTCCCTCCTCCTAAAGAGAAATACTAGAAAGAAATATGCTGAAATGGTAAAGAAATACGCTGAAATGGTAATGGCAACAGTTCTCCAGGGTGTGGGATCATAGATGATTTCTGTTTTCTTATTTATTCTTACTTTTATTTTCCTTGGTTTTTAGCAAAAGAAGTGTAAAATACGTATGATATTAAAGGAGTTGCTGCTGCTGTTTAGTCACTCAGTTGTGTCTGACTCTCTGAACCCCATGGACTGCACCCCACCAGGCTCCTCTGTCCATGGGATTTCTCAGGCAAGAACACTGGAGTGGGTTGCCATTTCCTTCTCCAGGGCATCTTTCCGACCCAGGGGTCAAACCCATGTTTCCTGCTTGGCAGGCGGATTCTTTACCACTATGCCACTTGGGCCGTATTAAAGGAGCACATACACATGTATCAATAGAGTTTTCTTTTGCTGGCCAACTTATTACATTTAACAGAGTCACCAAATAGTCTGGATACCAAAGCTCCTAAACTGCGGGAGCAGAGAATTCGGCACAAGCTTACTCAGAATCTGAAGTGGCCAACCTGGTCTGAATGTTGTCTGCTATGGACTGAAGTGTGGACACCCAAATTTGTAGGTTAAAGGTTGCAATGTGATGGTATGTGGGGACAGGGCCTTTGGGAAGGAACTGGTTTTAGTTGAGGTCATCAGAGTGAAGCCTTCATAATAAGGGAGTAAGTGCCCTTATCAGAAGAGATACCTTAGAGCTTCTTTCCTTTCTCTCCATCCATGGGCAGTACTGAGTAATGAGGCTGTGTGAAGACACAGTGAGAAGCTGGCTACAACCCAAGGAGACAGTGTTCACTAGACACCAACCCTGACAGCACCTTGATCTTGGACTTTCAAAGGTTAAACTGGAAAATAAATTCCTGCTGTTCAAACCATCCAGTCTACAGTATTCTGTCATGGCAGCCCAAGCCCAACAAGACACTGTCTAAATTTAACACACATTAGTTGTGTGACCTGTGACAAATTATCTCAGCCAAGGTGTCTGCTCTTGTAAAATGAGAATAAATCAGTATCAACCTCGTGAAGTCATAAAGAGGATTAAATGAAAGCCTTTGCAACAAAGCAAAGGCCTTCTGAAGATTACTGAATATCCTCAAGAAGAGTTCAACAGGTATGCACTGTCACCTATTATTCAGAAATGTTATTTATAATCTAGAGCCTATGAAACTTATCTGAATCGCAAGTTTTTGAGAATTGGGTTTGGTTAACTTGGTCTCCAAGTATTGAGTAAATTCCCCATTTTCATCTGCATTTTGGGAGGACAGAGAAATCAGGAAACTGGGGAAGAGAATCAGAGGTAGTATCCATGAATTTGTAACATCAACTTCATGAAAAAGAATTCACATGTACAAATATGAATATGATCAAAAAACAACCTACCATGAAAAAGGATTACAAAAGGAAAAAAATACTTCTTAGATACTAAAACTATAAGCTAATTATATTCAGTACAATAAAGAACAGATTCAATAAAGAAAGAGACAAGCTACAGAAATTAGATTTCGGGAAAAGGTAATCTTGGGTGTTCTATTATTACTGTGTATATAACAATATAATTGCATTGTACTATATAAGTTTCTATCTCCTGATTCCATTTGTAACTCTTCGGAAGGAAGGAAGGAAATCGGCTTCCTCCCCCACCCTGCAACAGGTGACTTTACAAACTGCACTGAGAACAAGGGTGGAAATGGGAAGCAGACTGAGCAGCAGCGTGCCCCATACACAAACACTGACTGGGCACACTGCCCACCCAAGTGACAGGGCTAGACTCAATTTCAATACAGCACACACCTCCCACATGTGCCATCTATTGCTTACTGGGGTGATCCACTCCTTTACCTTCAAAGGTCAGGACAAGTGGATTAGAACATTCGTATTAAAGATGTTCTCAGAAGAAAGGGGCTTCCCTGGTGGCTCCAATGGCAAAGAACATGCCTGCAACACAGGAGACCTGGGTTTGATCCTTGTGTCAGGAAGATTCCCTGGAGGAAGGCACGGCAACCCACCCCAGTATTCTTGCCTGGAGAATTCCAGGGACAGAGGAGCCTGGTGGGCTACAGTCCATGGGGTCTAAAGCTTGAAGGATACAATCTTGTAAGAGTGTCCTTAACTACAACCCAAAGAAGGGAAAGCTGGCAAGAATGGCAAGTGACAGGAGTTACAAAAAAAGCAAAGGTTAGGAAGAGGAAATAATTTTCTACAGATTAGTTACATCAACAAAACAGAAGTACTTATAACCACAGCCTCTATCCAACCCTTTCTTGCCCATCTCTTTGCCTACATGCTCAGTTCAGTTCAGTTCAGGTGCTTAGTCGTGTCTGACTCTTTGCAACCCCATGAACTGCAGCATACCAGGCTTCCCTGTCTATCACCAACTCTCTACACACTCAGCTTCATCCAAACTTATTTTCACAAGGTAAGGAATAATGAGGTGTATGCTGAGAACATGACCGAGCAGAAACCCTCATAGCCACCACAATAAATCTGAGGTTTGATTCTCATGGTTTGTTTTCAATGAGGCCATGTTACTTCCCTGTTACAATCTCCTTTTCCCAAAACCATATGAATATACACTTTTGTGGAGAGAGGGTGTAAAGCTTTCACTAAATTCTCAAAGGGGCTAAGATCCAACAAAGAGTAACAAGCACTGAGATACAGTGGAGAATGAGCCAAACATGATCCTGGCTCTCAGAGAACTTCCATTCCTCTTAAGCATGCAGTGGAGGGGGATGAGGCGGGGCGGGGGTGGTGGTAGGGGGCAACGGGGAGAGACAAGACGAGAAGTAGCAATCAGTTCGGTTCAGGGGCAGCCAAACAGATCACCAATGACACACCATCAGAAAAAGTAGAAATGACAGGCCAAAGTTCCCAAGAAAACACCAGTTTTCAGCAGGACATGCAACAGATGGTCACTCTTACCCCTGTCCTACCAAGACCAGGAAGTCCATCATGGGAAAAGGTGGACAGAGGCTTTATCCAAACTACTCTGCAATTTAGATTAGTAATTCTCAGGGTGGACACGAGAAAATACTCGCGTTTACCCACTAGGTGATATGACCAGAGCTATTAATAGTAAGCTAAGACTGGTCTAAAGGTAAGAAGTGAAAAAATAATAATAATAATAAAGGCAAGGAGTGGTGATCCCAACACAGAGGCAACCCTTCTTCATTTGAGATGAATACACACTCTGGGGAAAGCTGGTCTCTAGCAAAAATGTTACATTCTAAAAATAAACAGCACAGACTGTGTTCTGCTATGTTACAAACGTCCCTTGGAATACAGTTCTAGAGTCACACACACTAAAAGCCTTCCTCAAGAAACCCAGTGATCCTGTTGTCTTTGGCAGCTTTCACAAGGAAACCTCCAGAAGCCATTACTGAGGCTGCTCCAATCATAGGCCACTATGTAATCTGAGGCTCCTGAAGATGGTTTTCTATGGTGGGCCTCTCAGATTAGACAGAAGATGAAACAGAGAGTACAGGTGAGAAGTAAAAATCTTTGAAAGGGGGAAAAAAAAATTATTACAGAAAGACGCTGGAAGGCTACAAAACAGACCAAATAATTCTCTTGCACAATTGGCAGGCAAGATCCTGCCAGATGTTTGAAATAGAATTAACCTCTATGGGCTACACTGATAGAAATAAACCACACAACTATAAATAAATAAATACCTAGGGAAGCATAAGTAACTACCTAGGGAAAGGCTATCTTTGTTTTACTTTCCCTGAACTTGATTGTTCAACCCTCACTCAAACCACACACACACACACACACACACACACACACACACACACACACACACAAAACACAAAAAACTGTCCCTCACTGCAGTATCCAGATATAGAGCCAGCAGCTTGTGCCGAGGCTTTAGAAAACGTGCCAAAGGCAGATCAAACAATACCTACTTACAAAGCTAGTAAGTTTAATCAGAGCATTTGCAATGTTTCAAAGCATTTTCAAACCAGGTAATATCACCTTAACAACAAAAGCCCTCTTTTATCCCCAATGGATATGTATCTATTCCTTGCAGAAAAGACTATGATAGTCAGATAAAGGCAATACAAACAGCTTACAGATGCTTCCTTCTTCTATTTAGCGGAAGAAAAATCTTGAACAGCAAATTCATCCCTTCATATATTCACACTGCAAGTGTATGTATCAATCTATAATGTGCTTGTCCAGAAACAGGGCGAAAAAGACAGAAAAGGTCCCCACAGCTGACATTCTAGTAGAGAGGAGCGGATATGACACAAGGGGACAGCTAGCATTCCTGGGTCTACTCAAATGCTCAACGTTCCCTAAAGAGAGTAACTAGGTAATCCCATACAGTTCTCTGGGCCTTTAAAATGAACAAACTAGCTCTGTTAATAACCACCAGGAACTGGTGGTTGGGACTCAAAGGTCTGGCTACTTACCTTGCAAAATAATACAGTGCGAAAGAATAGTTGCAGACTGAGAAAACAGCAGACTTGAATTGCTCTGCCATTATATACAATAAAATGAGGCAGAAGAAAACCTCCAAATAACCAAAATGCCCTTAAAAATACAGTTTAAAAATCATCTAATTTTTAATTCACCTCAAATGAAAAAAATGATTTGGATTAATGCTTATCACAGGGTAACAGTAATCACAGTAAACAGTTGCAAAATGGCAATGATTACCCATGTGAGAAATCTGACATTTTAAGAGTTAAGGCATGGACCAGCTAAAAATCCTTCATGAATAAAATTTCATGTGTTCCTTTTCCAGCTTTTTAAAGTGGAATCAATTATCTCTAATGTGCCTTTGGGTGCTAATATTCCAGAGGTAAATGGGAGGGGGGTCAGTTTCACTAAAAATATAATCACGAAACCCTAACAAGAATGGTCAGAAGAAAGGGAGAAGTAACAAGAATCAAGAGTTTAAGACGTGACAAGAGTGCTAGACTACGGAGGATATGTGGGTTGCTCACGAAGAAAACAGGCCTCAGGCTGATCTCTGAAGGAAGGAGAGGGTCGAAAAACATTAGATTTTCCTCCCAACACAATTTCAGTTCATACTAAGAAGCAATGAAACAATCTCACACTTGAATCATTTGTAGAACATTTAAACGGACATTGGCACTCAGAAAAACCACCAATTTTGAGTTTTTAAAGCATCTTAATTTTAATTACATAAATAAAAGTTTAAATAAAATTAAAAACAAAACAAAACTGGTGTATATCAGTGACAGAGATGATCTGCATTGACCTCCAGGGCTTAAATATACAGCCTGGAGATGGATGACGTGGAGTATAGGTTATATATCTAAGAAGCTTCTTTTCTCATTCTGTTTCTACTAAATTCAGCAGTTCAGTTCAGTCGCTCAGTCATGTCCGACTCTTTTGTGACCCCATGAATCGCAGCACACCAGGCCTCCCTGTCCATCACCAACTCCCAGAGTTTACTCAGAGTCAAGTCCATCGAGTCAGTGATGCCATCCAGCCGTCTCATCCTCTGTCATCCCCTTCTCCTCCTGCCCACAATCCCTCCCAGCATCAGAGTCTTTTCCAATGAGTCAGCTCTTCTCATGAGGTGGCCAAAGTACTGGAGTTTCAGCTTTAGCATCTACTAAATTAGCAGCTCCTTAATCAGACTTCTAGGTCATGAGGAAAAGCAGCCAGCATTTTTACTGTCAGATGATCCTACATTTATGAATGAATGTCACAGACTAGATTCTAATCCTTGATTTCACCAAGTTCCAGAGCTATAGATGAAGTTTTTAAAACAGGCCTAGCTATCTCTTCAATTTCTTCCTCTAATAAACTAGAACTATCAAGGCTCAGTAAAGTAGGAACACTTTACTCATCCCAGTATCATCATCTCAATGTTTAAAAGTGTGATATTTTTACTCAAAATTAATACTGTAAAGCTTCTCATGGTATTGTATGTTTAGCTAAAATATGCCGTTTAGCAAATTATTTGAAGGAAGAAATGGAAATAGTTTTTATTGGCACTTACTACAGTCATAGAGAAGGCATCTATGCAAAGACTCCAGCAGGCATCTTTCTCCTTACATGCAGGTTAGAAAAGCAGGGTCAGAGTTAATCTCCTGTCCCACATTTTTCATTAAATATAAAGATAAATATTGAAAGACTGAGATTTTAATTTCATTATTTTCATTATTTCCTTCCATACCAAATTAAGGCTAGAAAGCATAATAGCATTATTTTATCAAGTCTAAAACTAAGCATAAAAAAGAGAGCTGGCAATGTTAATTCCAAGACACCATGGATTAAAAGACACCTAATTTCATAGAAGTTCAGATGCAAAGCCAATGAACCTGTTACCTGTAAATAAAGCAGTGTGTGGGCAAGCACTGTGGCAGCAATGCTCTTTTCTTGTCAAAAATACAATTGTATTCTATCAGTATAATATACTTTTTCTGGGCTATATAACTCACAAAATAGTTAAGTTAAAAACTCTCTTCTCTTTAAACATGGATTTCCCATGATAAACAATAAAATCACCTGGCACCTTCATACAAGAGTAATATATATGCTAAGACTGAATGCTTTTGTGCACATCAATAGTGAGGCTGAGTATCTAGTAACATGCCCATATAACAGGAAGTCCTTCTGCACATTCTATACAATTGAAAGCACACAATATAACTAGTAGTCATTTTGTAAAGGGAAGGATATAGGTACTCCACCTTCTCTCCAAACACAGCATTTCTCATTAACTTTGCAGCCACTTTACAAGGTTCTCTGCAATAGTGTTGACTTCTCCTTGTGTTACTTAAAAGATCAAAGAAGACGTGCTACTTTGAACGCTGCTCTGACAGATGGGACTCTCGTCCACCGTTAGCAACAAGATTCATTATATTTGGAAATAATTCTTTGGAAAGTAATACTGCTTAAACAACAATGAGGAAAATCATTCAATAATACAATAATTTAATGTAATATAATATGAAAGATAAAAAGGGCGTTCCTGGTAGCTCAGCTGGTAAAGAATCCACCTGCAATGCAGGAGACCTAGGTTCAATCCCTGGGTTAGGAAATTAACATAATATAATATCAAAGATAAAAAAGGTAAAGACACTCTAAAATTAAAAATGTTAAACACATTTTAAAACCTTAGAAGGAAATATACCAAATTATTAACCATCACTGTGTTAAAGATATAAGACGGATAATTTTTCCCCTTTTCCAAATTCTCTGAAATACTGTTCTATTAATTTGTTATAATTCAAAGAGTGTACTTAAAATGAGAAAAACTTAGCAAGGGCTGAAAGTTCAAATAGAGTACATTCTGTTCTCTAATTCATAACAAAATTTGCATGCTCACAAAAGTGATAGTTAAGTTTAAAGATATAGATAAGAAAGGAAGAGAAAAGGCAAAAAAGAGATGCAAGATTTTGAGTTCAGTAACAGAAGCATTTCAAGAAGTAAACCAGATGTTCCTACTATGGAACTTCAGCAGAGGGTCCATGAGACAAATTCGTAATGTCAAAGGCTATATTCAGATCAAAGAGCATAAAAATAGGGTCCATTTGCTGCAGAACTGTCCATGACACTGAAGGGATCAAGTCACACTAAGCTCTCAGCAAAACTCAAAATCAGCCGAAGGCTGTTGAGAAGGAAAGCAATGGAAAGATGAGAAGACTGCTTCTCGAACATGTCACTGGGAAAAGGAAGCCCCGCAATGGGGTCAAAGCACAGAAGTCAGAAGTGTCTCATTTGAGGCCATAAAAAAACTTAGTTACCAACAGTAATTAGCAAATATTCATTTTATTTGTTTTTACTGCCACAAAAACAGTAAAAGCTTTACTTTACTTCTTTCTCCCTAAGCATCTCTCTTCTACTTTACTGTTCTATAGATCAAGTAATATTACAGTCCTTTCTCCAGGACTTCTCAAAACCAAATGAAAAAACTCTTTTAAAACAGACATCCTTGTCTTCAGAAGCACCATGGATCAAATGTCCAACTTTACAGGTCACATTTAAGAGGGCAGACGATGCATACTCTGACTAAATTACCTGCAGTAAGTAAACAGCAAGCATTATTCTAAGTGCTTGGTCTATATCTAATAAATTTACCTTCCCTACAAAATTAAAATGGAATCTTATTAAAGATCTGCAGGGTGGCATGAAGCCACTTCAGCAGGAAATGTTTGATTTCCTGGAAATAAGTCTTAGCTTCCAATTGCCAGTTACTTCGATTCAACAACCTCATCAAGAGAATATATAAAAACGAAATGTTGATATGCTGTTTGCTATGGCTGTGATGCACCAACTTTTCCCAGGACCTCTGCTTAGCTGATAATCATCTGACATTGAATTATGACTAGTACACTAAGTGCCTGTCCAGAGAAAATCAGCTACACTCACATGACTGTTGAAGGTCAAAAACATCTCAGAACACCTACCATCCACAAACAGTAACATCTTACAGATGGTGTCATAAAACAAAAATTTCAAAACACATCTGCTCTCCTATCAGGAATAAGAACAGATAGGGCCATACTCCAGACATTGTCACAATGTCCTCAATACCGAATTTCTCTCTTTAGTATCAGAGATCAGCCTACTTCCTTACATAACTTCTGCAATTCTGACTGTTCCTTGTGTACTAACCTGCTCGGGCTGCCATAACAAAATACCGGAGAAGTTTACTTACTCATGGCTCTGAAAGCTGGGGGACCCAAGACAAAGTGTTGGCTCATTCAATTCCTTGCGAGGGCTCTCTTCCTGGCTTGCCAACCTTCTCCCTGGGCCTTCACACGGTAAACAGAGAAGGAGAGCAAGCTCCTAGAGGGACTCTAATCCTATCAGACCGGAGCCCCACCCTCATGGTTTCATCTAACCCATTACCTCCCAAGGCCCCATCTCTAAGTACCAACGGGGGTTAGGGTTTCAACATATGGACTCTGGAGGCACACAGACATTCGGTCCATAACAAGGTCTATTTAAATTTCTCAATTTGGAAATGCTGTGTGTGGACAGGGGTGTATGACAAAAGCAAAAATGTTTATTTAAATCATAAAAAATTTTTATTAAAAAAGACTGACATTAATATTCATAAAAAGAACTGTAAGGAAACAAAACCAAAATTGGGCAGAAGCAAAAGATAAAATCTCTGGTTATCACAAAGATGCTGTTCTGTAAATGCTCTGACCAAAACAGTGCTCAATGATTATATAACCCAAGCAGGTTACATACATTGAATTCTTTTAACTTTTGCCATCTTTATTTTTTCAAAGCCACAAGATGAATAATAATAGTCTACATTTATCAGTAGCCATCCCAACAGTTCTATGGTATAGGTATTATTATCTCCATTTTACAGACAAGAAAAGTTTAAGAACCGTCCATTACGGTAGCACAACTTTAGAATGTAGAGTTTTAAAGAAGAAAATAAGACCTGTCTCTAATAATTCTCTATCTGGAAAAAGGACTATTCACAAATCTGTAGCCTTTCACTTTTATATTAATAAAAAGAGCCTGTCTTTGTTCTGTGTTTTAATCTCAAAGAGAAGCTATTATGCTACAACCACTGGAGAGAGCCAAGATGAAACTGGGCAGAAAAGATCAAGTTTTCACCAGATGGAAGTCCTGCAGACATGAGGGCTTTTTCCAAAATATTTGATTGAAAGTAGGAAGAAACAGAGTGTATCTTCTTAAATGCACTATAAAACTGTCCTTGCTGGATCCCCCACTAAAGTGAAGATGCAGAATGAACATGAATAAAGCAAAGCTTCCAAAAGAGAAGACGCCAGATTCCTCCCTTTCTTCAATTAATACTCATTTTTAATTACCTTGCGGCTATTATATTCATATTATTCCAAAGAAACAAGATGATGCATTCTTTAACAAGATCACTACTTTTACAAAGTTAACACTCCTAACATTAACATAAAACTGCTAAACCATTATGGATGGGAAGGAAAAACACAGAAATTTGGAATATCATGAAATCTTTTCCAGACTCAGAATTATGACCAGTGGTAAAATTCAAAGATTGAAGGAAATAGATAAGAAAATAATTCTTTTGAACTGTAAGCATACACTACAGGAAGTATGCATAGCATGAAAACATTTTATAGTGTTTATAAATCAACATCCTGCAGATGTTATGATTAAGAATATCCACAATTTGTTCAATTATAAGATGTTTTAAATTGTCAAATTAGCAAGAAACTCACATTTGCTTCAAATACTTTTTGGGAAGGAATATGTAAATCATAAATAGTCGTTGCACAACCAACAAAGAACACTACTTTACTGTTCATTTCATAAGAAATATAT
This sequence comes from Budorcas taxicolor, assembly GCF_023091745.1. Lineage (NCBI taxonomy): Eukaryota > Metazoa > Chordata > Mammalia > Artiodactyla > Bovidae > Budorcas > Budorcas taxicolor. Next base: position 60,970,683 of record NC_068923.1, on the reverse strand, counting down.
TCTTGAAATATGTATTTTCCCAAACCTTTTCGTGCAGAATATACACACACAGTATCAATGACAAAAGTATAAAGTGTGGCTGTAGGACAATTTGTTTGATATTATGCAAATCACCCAGTCTTTCAGGTTATAAATGCCTGTGCCTCTTCTCTTCTTTATAAACAGCCACAGGCTGCATAAAATGAACTTCAAATTCTGATTTCTTAAAGAGTGACTGATATAAGAAACTAACCAGAAGTTTGCCCTAAAGAGAAATGGAACATCTGGTGAAATGTGTGCATGCTTCAGGACCTCATCTGCTGCTCAGGTTAGTATTCCAATGTGATGGCTGTCATCTCCACGCTAAGTGGTAAAAGCCTCACGTACTGAAGAGGCATCTTCTTCAACCGCAGAGTGCGTTCTTTTTCTCAGCAATGTGCTAACAACTGGGCCTCACAGAGTACTCAGAGAACTATTTCTGTAATAAGTACACCCTTCAGTTCAAAACACAGACCATTCAACAGACTGCTTTCACCATGGGGTTGCTGATTGCATCCCTCTCCCACATATTTTAACCTCAGCATTAATCAAGTCAAAATGTGCGCTACTTCTTGTCTGTGATCCATCGATCTATTCTTTTATTTTTCAATTCACCAATAAGAGAATCCAGAGAAGAAATGGAAGAGGAAAACTGAAAGTCCAGGTGACCAGGAGAAATGGCATTATTAATTCGAAAAAGAGCTGCTTTCACGAGCACACCATGCTCAGTAGCCTTCCTCCTCCATTTACTTTTAACTTTCAATTTTCTGCCATAAACAGCAACAACAAAATTCTACACTTACCGCAGTATAAATTGCCTTACATTTGTGACACTTTTAAAAGCCCCTACTGTGCCATCAAAGGTTCCCAAACAAGGAAAGATCTGCACAGCAGGAGAGGAACCCACTTACATTTTCTAACAGCTGTGAAGGATCAGTCCCCTCGGGTAACAGAAATCAAATGCAAACTGAAAAGTGTTTAGAAATAAAATGTTTCCATCACCTCACACTATCAGCTACTTCCATTAGTATCCAGGAAAGGGACACAGATTTTACTCAACATTTTAATACAATAAACTTTACTGACAGTAGAAAAGAGAACACAATTACAGACTAATCCTACTATTAAACACAGGAAGTCATCAATGAAGAAAATGAATACTAAACTTCCCATTTCAGCCGCTTCTCTACTGGACTAAACAACGAATCACAAAAGCCTTAGGGAAGAGTTTACAAGTGTTATTTATGAAGCTTATTTGAAGTTCCGTATTCTGAATTAAAAACATATTACTTAAAATATAAGACATTTAGCATCACATCAGGAACTGATTTTATACCAAGTTCAAAGCTGATGATAAAGCCCTATGGAGGGAATTTCACATTATTGTGATGGTTCTGTAAATATCTTGACTACCTACTAATCAGAAAGGATAACACAGTCTACAGATCCTGGAAAATAAAAGATGAGTGACCAAATGGGCTCAAATCATCCAAAATACACTAAAAATAGAACGATGTGAAAAGATATTCAAACATCACTACAGAGTGAATCCGAACTCTCCAGTTTCAGATGACTTCCGCCTGTTATTTCTTGAGCACCTATCTCAACTTCCAGACACAAAAGTAAAAGTTGACAGCCAGCTTTAAATCAGGACATAGTCCTTCAGCCTGCCAGGCTCCTGTGTCCACGGAATTCTCCAGGCAAGAATACTGAAGTGGGTTCCAAGCCTTCTCCAGGGGATCTCCTGACCCAAGGACTGAACCCAGATTTCCTGTATTGCAAGTGGGATTCTTTGCCCCTAGCGCCACCTGGAAATCCCATTAGCAATACCACACGATAAATTGAAGGTGTGTGGGTTGCAGAGTTAATACAAAGGGGACTACCGGGACGGGCAAAGAAAAGGCTTTACAGAGGTTCAAAACCTGTGCTGTTTTGAAGGATGGGTAAGAGCTTGCCACGCAGAAAAAGTTAAGAGCTACAGCTGAGCCTGAGGAAACCACCATGCAAGGTACAGAGTGTAAAAGACTCCAAATTTTTAAGGAGCTCTATAAACAATCTCATACTATATAATATGCACAGGGAAAGGCAGAAGAAATAAGGTGGAAACCACACACCTGAGCCAAATCTCAAAGTGTCACAGGCCAGGGAGACACGGGCTTTACTCTGCGGGTACAGAGGTGCCAGACAAGGGTTTTAAAGTAGGAAAGTGACGCTCTGAGACTTCAAGTTTTTTTTTTTTTTTAAGGTATCACTTTGGAGGGAAAAATGGACTAAAAAGGAAAGACTTGGGCAAGAAACCTGTTAAAAGGCTACCACAATAATTTCAGCAAGAGATGATAATGAAAGCCTGAAGTTAGGTAGTAATGTAGACAGAGTAGTTAATATGAAAAACGGAATATGCTCAACAACTTTACATGTTAACTTTAAAAGGGGCTTGTGCAAAAAGTTTAAAGGAGCCACCAAGAAAACATCAAAATTCCAAAAGGCATTTTAGGCTGTGTACTGCATTAAAGTAATACTGTAAAACAATTTAGTTAGTAAGAATCAAAGTTTACACATTCAAGAAAGGACTAGAAATACACATGGTGCCTTTTCCAACCTCGGCATTCCAGTAAAAGACACAACTTACCAAGTGTTATGACAAAATGCATTAATCAACAGTGCAGCCTAAAATATTCCAAATTAATAACTGCTATAATTTATAATTACATTATTTGTTACTACACTATACTACCTAGAAAAAAATAGATGTAGAAATTCAAGAGAAACTGTTTCAGCCATTTGATGCGTTTTATGAAGTATTTTTTACTTGGCTCAATTTTTTTTTTCCCAAGTGAGAAGAAGGGCCAGGAGAACTTTGTTTAATCTGGTGCATTTTTACAGGGTTTTAAAACAGCATCATTTCCAAACTGCTTTTCCCATGACTGCTTTCATTCCTGGAATGATTTTCAAATATACTGAAAATCACCTAAATTTACAAAAATCTCTAACAATGAGGACTGCAAAGTTATTTATGTACTGTATGATTCCTTTTAAAGATACTTGTAATAAAAACTTGGCCACAAAAGCAATCAATCATTCATTCAAGTAAGAAACCTAAAATGCCCAAGACACTAAGCTCGCATCAATCAGGTCTGACTACTGCCTACTTATACTTATACTACAAGTTCTCTCTCTTGTCGCTAAGTCATGTTCGACCCTTGCAACCCCATGGATTGTAGCCTGCCAGGCTCCTCTGTCTGTGGCATTCTCCAGGCAAGAATACTGGAGTGGGCTGCCATTTCTTTCTCCAAGATATAAGTCCCTCCCGACCCAAGGATCGAACCCAGGTCTCCTGCACTGCAGAGAGATTCTCTACAACTGAGCTACGAGGATAACACAAGTTAAGGTTAGTCAAAAATATAGTGCTTCAGAAAGTCAAGAGGCACCTTCTGAACACAGCTTAAATGTAACACAAGACAATGTTACTGTCAATGCAAAGCAATAAACAAATAAATAAATACTGTATTTAGTCAGCCCAATTTAACCCATAATTTTCCTCACTTTTATCTGTATGATAGTCACATAACTTGGAAAAACTAAAGAAACATTTGAATACCAAGGGAAAAGTTTCAAAAATTCTGAAAGAAGCAACATCAAACTCACCACAAATATATTAGAGAGTAGGGAAATGCCTTTCTCTGAATAAGCTCAAGTACTAGCTCTAAACACAGAATGGTGTCTAATCTCTCTGGTATTCATATCTTAAGGAAAGGTCCTATATGGCCAACTTCAGCATACAAAACATTCTGACAAATACAGTGCTTTTAAAAACCAAGACATTTTACATAAAAATTGGAAACAATTCAATAGCCCACTGAAGACAGAATGAGTAAATAAAATGTGATATTCACACAAGGCTGCTGCTGCTGCTGCTGCTGTTGCTGCTAAGTCGCTTCAGTCGTGTCCGACTCTGTGCGACCCCAGAGACGGCAGCCCGCCAGGCTCCCCCGTTCCTGGGATTCTCCAGGCAAGAATACTGGAGTGGGTTGCCATTTCCTTCTCCAATGCATGAAAGTGAAAAGTGAAACTGAAGTCGTTCAGTTGTGTCCAATCTTAGCCACCCCATGGACTGCAGCCTACCAAGCTCCTCCGTCCATGGGATTCTCCAGGCAAGAGTCCTGGAGTGGGTTGCCATTGCCTTCTCTGATTCACACAATAGGATATAGCAATTAAAAAATGAATGAGCTACAGAGGTTGAACCTCAGAAATATAAGGCTGACTAAAAGAAGCAAAACAAAAAGTTCAAAGATAAATAAAATCAAATTAATAATACATTAAAACACAGCTAGTAAAAACTATACAAGATAAAGCTTCATGAAAAGTCAGAATACTAGGTATTTCTAGGGGAACCTCAAGGGAGTTGTGATCAGGGAGATTTGAGGGGTTGTGTTATATTTCTTAACCAAAGTAGCAGTTCCGTGGATGTTTGCTCTATAATTGTTTATCAAATTATGTTTGTTTTCTGTACTTCTCCTGCAAATAGATGTAGGAATTCAAGAGAAACTGACCCAGCCATTTGACGAGTTTTATGAAGTATTTTCTACTTGGCTTTTAATTGTGGGTTGTTTCTTTTTTTTTTTTTTACATTAGAATGGCCAGGAGAGATTTCTTTAATCTACGGCCTTTTTACAGGCTTTTAAAACTGTACATATTCTTAAAAACTCAAATACAATCAGAGGCCCTATCACATTAAAAAGTAAGATTCTCTGTATTTTAATTAAAACTATTACAGGTAAAATGAATCACATCAGTAGGAAAGTATATATAACATGAACATATCTCAGAAAATCCAGGGGGGGTCTGACATCTTAATGCCGAATCTACTCCTCCCACATATGATAATATATTTCTACCCAAAATAATCACTATCACTTTAACAACTGTTGAAAAGCATTTCTATTTTCACAATTACTACTAAAAGTCAGCCTTACTAGTTCTTAGAAAATACTAAGCCCAGGACCCCTTCTTACTGGCCTCCACTCCTTTTTGTTGTTGTTTCCTAAAAGCAAAAAGTCAGCTTAGAAACTTGGAGCTGACAATTCTCTGACACATCACTAACTACTGAGTCACTTGTCTATTTTCTGAATACAGAGCAACCTGAAACAATCAGATGGAGGGCAATATAACTAAAAAGAAAAACAGCTCATCTCTTTCTTTATCCCTCAGCTCCACCACAACAGCACTTTACAATACAAAATGGTTGGGGCGGGGGGCGGGGGGGGGGGGGGCCAGAAATTTGAAAAGAAGTTCTAACTGAGCAGAGGCAACTTACTTTGCTTGCTAAGTATTGCAGACGCTGAACTAAGATTGCAGACACTGAAGCCCAGGAAAGGGTGTACTGAAATTATTAACTCTTTCGACTGCTGATAACATTACTTTTGATTCTGACTACCATTTTCTAGGTTAACTTACAGCAGGGTCTAATTATAACCTACTTTTCTTATCATTCTCAGTGTGCAAAAGAAAAATGTCTTAACATAATAGATATAGCAAATATTCAAAGATTAGTTCTGTTGCATGTATTCACATTAAAGAAGATTTAAAATACAGGTAGAAAATGCTTTAAGTATATTTGCTAAATTAAGCAAGTGACTAAGAAGAAAGCCACTGTTCTCAACATAGTAACGGCTCTGACAAATGTGAGAATGATATGAACAAGTACCATATCTAAGGCAAAGCATTTACACCAAAATTAGCGACAGTGTTGTATCTTTGAGAATACCCTCAACCCCAATGCGCACTCTTCAGGTAAACACTGTTTCCTAGTATTCATAGATCCAGTTCAGTGCCATCATCGTTCAGTCGTGTCCGACTCTTTGGGACCCCATGGACTGCAGCACGCCAGGCCTCCCTGTCCATCACCAACTCGCGGAGTTCACCCAAACTTATGTCCATTCAGTCGGTGATGCCACCCAACCATCTCATCCTCTGTAGTCCCCTTCACCTCCCGCCCTCAATCTTTCCCAGCATCGGGGTCTTTTCAAATGAGTCAGCTCTTCGCATCAGGTGGCCAAAGTACTGAAGTTTCAGCTTCAACATCAGTCCTTCCAATGAATATTCAGGATTGATTTCCTTTAGGATGGACTGGTTGGATCTCCTTGCAGTCCAAGGGACTCTCAAGAGTCTTCTCCAACACCACAGTTTAAAAGCCATCAATTCTTCGGCGGTCAGCTTTCTTCACAGTCCAACTCTCACATCCATATATGACTACTGGAAAAACCACAGCCTTGACTAGACAGACCTTTGTTGGAAAAGTAATGCCCAAGAGGCATTTAATAAACAATCTTGGTGCAAGCATGACTTATTACATAATAAGCTTGATGGCAGCTTCTAATGAGAGCAAACATTTATGTTAGGAGTATAAGAAAAACTTTCATTTTCTATTTTAAACAACAACTGCATCCACGATACACATACATACTGCACTTTGAAGGAAATGCTGCTAACAGTGCGCAGAGCAGACTCCAGTTCAAGACCAAATGCCACCTTTTGGTTTTGACCATCACTCCCCCTCCACTCCCTGCAGACCCAGCATGGGCAATGGGGGGGGGGGGGGGAGACAGGGGGAGGGAGAAGGGAGACATGCTTAAAAAGCCCCAAGGGCACTCCGAATAATGTATTCAAGTGTTCTTTCTTTTGGTTGTTTAACATGTACTAAATCATCTTGCATTTCTTGCCTGCCACACTCTATGCACTTTTCAGTTATTTAAATTTTAATTTTGCTTCAGAACACTACTACCAGGAACTTTTATTAAATAAAAGAAATAAACATTTTAAAGGCTACAAAAGAAATGCCCTTCCATTGAAAATAAAAAATGAGGAGGGGGATGTACAAGTTTCTATTTTCAATTTTAAGGTTTGGGAGATTAGACACAACGGCTTCCCTGGTGGCTCAGAGGTTAAAGCGTCTGCCTGGAATGCGAGAGACCCGGGTTTGATCCCTGGGTCGGGAAGATTCCCTGCAGAAGGAAATGGTAACCCACTCCAGTATTCTTGACTGGAGAATCCCATGAATGGAGAAGCCTGGTAGGCTACAGTCCATGGGGTCGCAAAGAGTTAGACACGTCTAAGTGACTTCACTTTTTACATTATTCCTCTTGGAACAGAGGTTGCTCACAGCTAGTGAAATCACCAATACAAAATTCCCTTTTCTCAGTGCTCACTTCTTAACACAGCAGATAAGGTCCTGTTTTCTAAATTAACAACCTGCTAAGAAATCCTCCACAGTCAATACAGCAGAAATAGATATTTTTCTGGAACTCTCTTGCTTTTTTGATGATCCAGAGGATGTTGGTAATTTGATCTCTGGTTCCTCTGCCTTTTCTAAAACCAGCTTGAACATCTGAAAGTTCACGGTTCACGAATTGCTGAAGCCTGGCTTGGAGAATCTTGAGCATTACTTTACTAGCGTGTGAGATGAGTGCAATTGTGCAGTAGTTTGAGCATTCTTTGGCATTGCCTTTCTTTGGGATTGGAATGAAAACTGACCTTTTCCAGTCCTGTAGCCACTGCTGAGTTTTCCAAATTTGCTGGCATATTGAGTGCAGCACTTTCACAGCATCATCTTTCAGTATTTGAAATAGCTCCACTGGAATTCCATCACCTCTACTAGCTTTGTTCATAGTAATGCTTTCTAAAACCTGCCTCTATGCAGAGTACATCACGAGAAACGCTGAGCTGGAAGAAGCACAAGCTGGAATCAAGATTGCTGGAGAAATATCAATAACCTCAGATACGCAAATGACACAACCCTTATGGCAGAAAGTGAAGAGGAGCTAAAGAGCCTCTTGATGAAAGTGAAAGAGGAGAGTGAAAAAGTTGGCTTAAAGCTCAACACTCAGTAAACTAAGATCATGGCATCTGGTCTCATCACTTCATGGGAAGTAGATGGAGAAACAATGGAAACAGTATCAGACTTTATTTTTGGGGGCTCCATAATCACTGCAGATGTTGATTGCAGCCATGAAATTAAAAGATACTTACTCCTTGGAAGGAAAGTTAGGACCAACCTAGACAGCATATTGAAAAGCAGAGACATTACTTTGCCAACAAAGGTTCGTCTAGTCAAGGTTATGGTTTTTCCAGTGGTCATGTATGGATGTGAGAGTTGGACTATGAAGAAAGCTGACTGCCAAAGAATTGATGCTTTTGAACTGTGGTGTTGGAGAAGACTCCTGAGAGTCCCCTGGACTGCAAGGAGATCCAACCAGTCCATCCTAAAGGAGATCAGTCCTGGGTGTTCATTGAAAGGACTGATGCTAAAGCTGAAACTCCAATACTCTGGACGCCTCATGCGAAGAGTTGATTCACTGGAAAAGACTCTGATGCTGGGAGGGATTGGGGGCAGGAGGAGAAGGGGACGACAGAGGATGAGATAGCTGATGGCGTCATCAGCTCGATGGACACGAGTTTGGGTGAACTCCGGGAGTTGGTGATGGACAGGGAGGCCTGGCGTGCTGTGATTCATGGGGTTGCAAAGAGTGGGACACAACTGAGTGACTGAACTGAACTGAAGAAATCCTCCTAGCATCCCACTCTAACACCACCCTTTTTACTTATAGGACTGAACCAAATCTAAAGGACTAGAGGGATAAAAGCACAGAAAGATAAACACATAATTTTGCAAGCACTTTGAAAGGCTCTCAAAATCCAATAAAAGTTTACAATGATGTCAATAATATGAAACAAACTAATAGAAACTGGAGAAAAGAACCATTCCCTTCATAAAACTTACCTAAGATTCCTCTTAATGGCAAATTCTCAGTGCATTTGAAAAGACTGTTAGATGTGCAAACATACAAACTACGTACTTTTTCAGGACCTCAATTATATATAAGGCATCAATGCAGTAAGGACCAATTAAATTTCTCATTTACAGAAAAGACCACCTCACTTATTATCTTGTACTAAAAGTAAATATTGCTTTCAAATCTAACCGAAGTGGAACTTAGGCAAAACATTTAGAGAATGTATTGGCATAATAAATGACTAAGAATCAAGACCACACCACAATTAAGGGAGTCTCAGGAAAAGTACTCTGTTTTTCAAAAATCCTTTATCTGATACCCTCACTGAATCTATATCTTATATAGTAGCTCTGAGACCTTAATGAGTACCTCTCACTCCTATGACCTCTGACATCACCACTCTTCCTGGTTTTTGAAAATGAAAGTTGCTCAGCCATGTCTGACTCTTTACTACCCCATGGACTATACAGTCCATGGAATTCTCCTCAGAATTCCATATTCATGTATGGAATAGCATATACATGTCATATATGCATATGGAATTCTCCAAGCCAGAATACTGGAGTGGGTAGCCTTTCCTTTCTCCAGGGGATCTTCTCAACCCAGAGATCAAACCCAGGTCTCCCGCATTGCAAGCAGATTCTTTACCAGCTGAGCCATAAGGCAAGCCAAAGAATACTGGTGTGGGTACCCTATTCCTTCTCCAGCAGATCTTCCTGACCCAGGAATCAACCGGGGTCTCCTGCACTGCAGACGAATTCTTTACCAACTGAGCTATCAGTGAAGCCCAATAAGCAACATTCATGAATAATAATAATAAAGACTTGATATAATAAAGTAATAATTAAGACTTGATAAAAGATCAGCATATTTCATGACTACATCAAGGAGATCCCAAAGCACTACACAAATTGTTTCTGAAATAGTTTATTACTTCTGCCTGAAATATAGGGTCCAATGACTAGGGCTTCAGAATACTTACAGTGGAGAGGGATGGGGTGATATTAACATGATATCAAATTTCTACTACATGCTTAATCCTTGTATCTTGCTTAGTCTTCTTGAGAAAAAAAAATCCACATAATTCAAGAGTAAAATTAATGAAGTATAAATCTGACTATAAAATATGAGGCAGAACACCCTTGCTCCAAAACCAGAATGAAAAGCCAAAACAAACAAACAAACAAAACCTTTTTAAAGAAAACAAAGCAAATGAAATAAAACAGAGACAGCTAAGGCAGCATATGCAGTCAAACAAAACAGGCTAAGACACCAAGCCTGCCTGTGTTACAATAAGGGCACAGACACAGTGGTCTCACTGTGGCTTTTCCAAGGAGTTCCAGATCATCCCTAGGGAAATACTTCGCCTGGATGAAAATTTTTTATAAGAAAGAATTAAAAAACGATAGAATTTTAAGATTTTAGAAAAGCATTTTAAAAATGCATGCCTATTTATATACATCTGGATGTGTGTGTTAGTTGTGTCCGACTTCTAGTAACCTCATGATCGCCTGTAGCCCACCAGGTTTCTTTGTCCATGGAATTCTCTAGGCAAGAATACTGGGGTGAGTTGCCACTCCCTTCTCCAGGGGATTTTTCTGACCCAGGAATTGAGCCCAGGTCTCCCGCACTGCAGGTAGACTACTGACTGAGCCACCGGGGAGCCCTGGTGGATACTGAATACTGAAGACATCTGGGTACTGCAAATCGATTGCTGCCTTCACCAACCCAAAGGCTGGCACATTTGCTCACTCTCCTCCTTTGTTCTAGAACCAATAAATACCTTGCTACAAACTGGGAACAATATGGGGCTTCACTCTACCAGTGAGCTTTATGAATTAAACTGGAATTAGGATGGTTCCTAGGTGATGCAATGGTAAAGAATCGGCCTGCTAATGCAGGAGACACAAGAGACATGGGTTAGATCCCTGGGGCTGGGAAGAGCCCCTGGAGAAGGAAATGGCAATCTACTCCAGTATTCTTGCCTGGAAATTCCATAGACAGAGGAGCCTGGCAGGCTACAGTGCATGGGGTCACAAAGTTGGACTTGACTAAGCACACAGCACAGGCACGTACAAAGAATGCCCACAGCCCTCTATTGTCTATATACAAGCCACTCTCCCTACGCCTTACACTTCAAACAGGTGGGGCTTCTTCTGCATTAGGTTACAAACATTTTTTTGCCCCCTTTATTAGGAACCTCTTTCTGAGCCTATCCTCCTCACACTGAATTAGTACTAATGGTTTATGTTTCTTCCCTCAGGGCCTAAATCTTTATTTGTTCCTATTAAATATCACACTGTTTAAAAATCTCCTAAATTTCAACTTGCCCTGATTAGTCTGAATTATACAATGCAAATTAGACCTCTCAACAAGGCTTGATCTTAAAATGCAATAAACATAATCGCAACTGATTAAGTTAAATTATGCTACCACAGAAGGTAGACTTTACATATTTCATATGCTTCCAAGCTATAATGAACTCAAAACTGTACCCTAAATGTACCCAGAGTTATGCTTTTGTGAAAAATACGGTATCTACCACTCATTAAGTGTTTACTATGAATCAGGTACTGTCTTAATGTTTTACATGCATTCTTACTTAACCCCCAGAACAACCCTAAAGGTAGATGGTATCTATCTCTCAAGAGCAGATCACATTCGACTGTAGCAAGATCCTATCCCTGAACCACCATACTAGAGACGTATGATCATGCTATTAGGTATCTAAGGTTTCACATGCAAAATAATTCTAAGAACAGTTATTATTACCATAGCTTTAACATGTTGATGGATGTGATATAAAATAAATTTGACATGGCTGGTTTTTCAAAAAAGTAAACCTATACATTTCCTACACATTTAATTCAAAATTGAGTTTAAGGTGCAATTTTCTAGATCATGTAAGTCTAGTCTACAAGTCTAGACTTAGCTGTCACTCACTACTGCAAATTATCCAGAAGACATCAAATTTCTCATCTCGACCCCTCTGGTCACTGCCACCACCAATGCCCAAACTGGTCTTGCAGTTTAACATTTTTTCTTAAACCAGATCTGAACATTGTTAAAATACAAAAAGCTTATATAGTTGCCCACTGTCAGTGGTACAAAGGTCAAACTTCGACAAAATGATCAAAAACTAATATGCCCTCTGTTGTAGATATCAATTGTCTCCATTTTACAGAGGCAGAAACGAAAGCTGAAGGACCGATTTTTTCCATATCCCACATCTATCTGTCAGTACACTGGCCATGCAACAGCCTCTGTTTCGAAACCTCTTCCCACAATCACCTTCCTTCCTCATTTTGAGGAATTCTAATCTCTCATGTGAACTCCAATTCTTTAATGCTGCCAATCCCTAAATTTCATTATGATTTTTTTCTACCAAGAGATTCAAGACATTGTTAGCATCTGTGGCTCATCTTAGCAAAGGACAGCAGTGGGGCTGTTAAGAATTTACACATATTTTACATATAGACATACATACATTTATTTGGGTGTGTATGTCTAAAGTCACTGAGCTATACATTCCATTTTACTAATTAAAATTGACTTGGTAACATTTGTTTACGTTTCCATCCATTTCATAATTTTACTTCCCAACAATTTTTGTCATCAGTAAAACACTTGACGTTTGACTCCTCTAAGTTCAACAAACTTTTCCCTTATATTTCACCAAAATGGTTAATTTAAATGAGCACATATGTGCTATCATTATTTTCTTCTAAGAGCAAGGGCCAGTAAGATCAATGGCAAATGACAATGTAGTTTGTTTTTTTAATGAAAATAATGAAAGAGAAGACAGCATTTTAACAGTCTCAAGTAGACAATGATTACCTGGCATTGGTGCAAGACTGCTTAACTGTCTAGAAGGTAACAAAACTCATCCTGAGTAGGACGGTGGCAACAGCAGCGGAAACAAAAGACTAAAACCAACTATCAATTTCCTTAAGCCTTCAACTCCTTAAAGAAAACGCCTCTTCACTTTTTAGTCACTACTTAGCAAAACCATCAATGGCCAAAAGCAAGTATAGTTTATTGTTCCTGTTTTTAGTGAATCAACCAACATTCTTAAAAAAAAAAAAAAAAAAAGATTTATACAGTCTGAAGGGAAGGCAGAGCATCCATAAGTAAAACTGTAATCTAATATGGAAGTTAAATTTAGCATGCTTGGAGTTCAGAGAGTCCATTTATAAGGTAAAAGTTAGGAAAAGTTGGGTTAAACTTAACACTGGTACTTTTAAACACCTTTTTTGAGAAATGGGATGGGATTTTTCTATCACTGCTAATTTACTTAGAAATTACATGCTTTCCCAAGTTAAATCCACCCTTCTAAATACAGAGTATGCTCAAAACATTCAACCAGCTACCTTTAATCATATAATAAGACTTCTGGTCTAAATTTATTTTGTTAAATTTCTTTATTCTAATCAGTTGTCCTTCAAAGCTAAGAAGAAAAAATACTTTTTCTAAATATGTTCAAATCAGGGAAGAATATATTCTTTAATCACAAACAAAATTAAAACTAAGAAAACTAGAACACTAAAAATTTTTGTTACATTATTCAAACACTGTTAATACTATTCCACTACCTAAAGGATCAACTTAAACTAATTTAGCTTTGTATGTAATTTACAATCTCCCTTTTTTGGTTCTAGCCATTCAACATTTTATTGCGCATTTACCCTATGTCACTGTTCTACATATAAGGGAAACAATACATCTTAGCTCCTGAGCTCAGTAAACATCCAGTCTAATAAAAGTGAATAAAAGAAAAAGGTAATTAAGATTAAGTCTGACAGTCCTCATAATATTTACTAGTTACTGAAGCGTTTTCATTTATCTCCAAAAATTCTTTGCTGCTTTTCCCACCAGGAGGCGGAACTTTACTCTCCCCTTAAGCAGTAACTTACTTCTAGGGACAAATAGTAACTATTCGGTGGAGAAACCTGGCCGTCACCCCCTAAACTGAGTGGCCAAGGTTAGTCTCACCAGTACTAAGACATGCTGAGATGATGGCCTTCCCAGTATGATGTGATTAGAAAGTCATTTCTCCTGTATCCTTCCCCAAATTCCATAACGTCAATCGAACCATGAGAAAGCAACACACAAACCAAACCAACAGACAGTGGAGAACAGACCTGGCAGTGCTTCCCAAAATGCCAGTCAGGAGAAACAAGGAAAGGCAGACTGCAGGGGACTAAAGAAACGTGACAACTAAATGCAACAGGCATCCCGACCTGACCTCTGAACACAGAAAGAATGTAAGCAGGAAAACTAGAGAAATACAGATGAAATCTGTAGTTTACCTAACGGTGTTGTGCCAATTCTTAGTTTTGACAAAGGCACCGTGGTTATAAAAGATATTAATAATAAGGGAACCTAGGTGAAGGTTATACAAGGACTCTTTGCAATTTCTATAAATCTAAAATTATTTCAAATTAAGAGAACAGAATAATCCACTATCCAGGAACAAGGCGGATTTCGGTTTGGGCATAAAACAAGTGGTTTAGTACAGCTGGCATAAAGCAGGGGAGAGGCGGGAATTGAGGGTAATGTCGCAAGAGAGAAAAGCAGGAACCACGTATCCTCAAGATTTAGCTCAAATTCCACTAGTTTCAAACTAGTGCGTAAGTGGCTTCCTCTTCTGAAATCACTTCCTATACAGTCAACTGTACATAACCAAGTACCACCTGGGAACAGTACAGAACTTAAGTTCATAAAGTAGCCATGGGGATTATATTTAATGCATGCCAAGTGCTCAACACAATAGTGAAAGTGAAGTCGCTCCGTTGTGTCCAACTCTTTGCAACCCCATGGACTGCAGCCTACCAGGCTCCTCCGTTGATGGGATTCTCCAGGCAAGAATACCGGAGTGGGTTGCCATTTCAGTGCTCAATAAATGTTAACCATTACAACTGAGGCTGTAATGTTATCATCACCAATACAATAATAATGACGACAATGACAATGATAATGACAATATTCAAAGATTACTGCCGCCTCATGGCTAGTTTTCAAGACGTTTACTTTTTAGTGATCTTTCCCAGTTAAAAAGAGAAAAATGAAAACTTCTTGCTATGTTCTTACTAATAGCTAGGAAAAATACCTATTTTACTAATAATAGCAAAATTTTTATGTACAATTCCTTTTTTCCCCATACAAAGAGCCATAATAAGGTTAGTCAACAGATATGAAGAGATACTTGGAGTCAACAATCAAATAGAAGTTTAAGAATTGCAAAACGGGGAAATCAAAGAGATGTCCCTGAAATTTCAAAATAATCAAGCTTCCAAATCTCCCATGTTTCACATATGATCAACTGCAGATTGATAGCATTCAAGGAAGGGAAAACAAAACTTTCAAAAAGTTCCAAAATAAGAATATAAAAGATAGGAACATGAGCATCTGTGGATTCTGGTCTTCACTGACTGCAGAGGCCCTAGCAGCAATCCCCCTTGGGTACCAAGGGACAGCCGTACATCCTTTCTTATTTTCTTAACTGGGAAGTTAAATATCTGAAATGTTTCAAACATCTCAAGGGAAAAAACAAGCTATTTGGTTTTCAATTATTTCAAGCATTTTTTCTTCATCTCTTAATTTCACGAACTGTATGTCCATGTGAAGCTCTCACAGTGGTAGTATACACTATGCTGGCGGTCAAAGTTGTGTTGACACCAAATGTGAAAGTTTGACGAGGTCCTTTGTACATATTTTGCAGTGTATACAAACTATTGCCAATAATACTGTGTAGGACCACACATGGGAAAATGTTAATTCCTGCATCAAATATTCCTGATATTGAAGTTCTGGTGAGCTATAATGAATGTTCTCCAACATCCAATTCATATTCTGTAAGAGATGAACCTGAATCAGCCAGAATAAATTTAGATACTCAATAGTATGTCTGAGATGGTACAGTGTAAAAGTAAAAAAAAAAAAAAATTCACCTAACTTATGTGAAAAGTTACAGCACATTAATATACAACTCTGCCCATGTTGTTTAGATATTAAACTATTAGAAGTAGACAGTAAAGTTGCAAAGTTATCTGAGTTGTTTCTTCCAGGAGAGAAACTCTTTTTCAACTGAAATATCAATGTTCTAATGTTTCTGTAAATTATAGAGATTTCCAAGATAGAGTGATAATTCAAAAAGGATACCAGACACCACCTTATCCAAGTGACCAAAGTTAACATCACCAGTGATGTCATGTGGATAACACTCTACCATCCAATAGGACGTAGTAAAAAGAGCATTCACCATTGTGGGTTTTCTCCTCAAAACTCTAGTCTAATCATGAAAAAATATCTGACAGACCTAAACTGAGGGACATTTTACAAAACACTTAATTGGTACTCCTCAAAACTACCCAGATGAAGGGAAACAGGGAAAGACCAAGGAATGGCAACAGACCAGAGAGGACTATGGGAGACACGACGACTAAAAGTAACGTGGAATCCTGGACTGGCTCCCAGAAAAGCAAAGGACACTAATGGAAAAACTGGTGAAATCTGGGTAAAGTCTGGAGTTTAGTTAACAGTAATGTACCAATGTTGGTTTCTTAAGACTTATGTACCACAGGAATGTTAAGAGGATAACATTAGAGGAAGCCTGGCTGAGGACTATAGAAACCTCTCTAAACTATCTCTGCAAGTTTTCAGTACACCCAACATTATTTCAAAGTAAAAAATGTAATAAAAAAATAAAAACTCCAGAAAACCTTTTTATAAAAGTTATCTAGGAACAAAATTATGGCTGCCAGGGGTGTGGGGGCTGGGGGGGAAGGGACAGTTAAGGAATTGTGGATGGGCATGTAAACAATGCTATATTTAAATGGATAAGCAACAAGGACCTACTGTATAGCATATGGAACTCTGCTCAATGTTATGCGGCAGCCTGGACAGGAGGGGAGTCTGACGGAGAACAGATACATGCATGTATGGCTGAGCCCCTTCCCTGTTCACCTGTAACTATCACAACATTTGTTAATTGGTTATACTCCTATACAGAACATAAAGTTAAAAAAAAAAAAAAAGTTATCCAGTAGCCACGGATAAACCTTCTTGAAATGAACATTATCACTAATGCATTCAATCACCAAGCTAAGTTTCATAAATATTTCAAATACACCACCAAGAAGAAAAATCTGAGATTGAGTCACAGTATTATAAAGAACACGACAGTCATTAACTCAATTACATTAACTTAAGACTTTTCAGTTCAGTAACTTCTTGCTACTTACTGAACAAAACCCAAATTCCTATAAGGCTCTAAATGACAGAGCCCCTTGTTTCTCACTCAGCAGGATTTATTCAGATAGCCAAGCTTTCCGAGAGTTGCTAGACAAACGGCAAGCTCATTCCCACCTCAGAGATGGCCTTTGCACTTGGTTTTCTTCTACTCCTGGCTCTCAAACAGCTGAATGCACCTCAGTACCAGGGACTCGGAAGGGACCCATTTAAGGTGGGGTACCACCTGCTACAGTATCTGTTTATTTCTTCCACACTACTTAACACAATTTATAATTATTTCACCTGGATAACTATCTTATGTTTCTCTCCTCTAGGTGTTCACTAGATTGTCTCTAAATATCTGGCAAAGTTTCTGAAATAGCTGGACTCAGTAAATATCTTTCGAATGAATGAATGAATCTACCAACTTGTAAAAACTATTCTCAAGACAGGACATGACTGTCTAAAGAATTCCATCCCATGAATGGACAGTTCTGTCAGAAGAGTGAAGTAAATCTTTTTTACTCTTTATTTCTATTTTTAGTACATCTTAGTTCTGTCCTTTGGAGCTTTAATCCTCTCTTCTTAAGACAGCCCTAAAAATACCAATCCATAGCTATATCACACTGACTCTTCCAAACAACACATGTACTTTTCAAAATGCCCCCCAAAGCTCCCTGAATTGAAAAATATCTAATATTTTAGTAAAGCTTGTATTGTGCCCTGGTGGTTATCAATAGCTCACATTTACCTTACCCACCTGCTCTGTCATACACACCAGTATCTCAGAACAGATGCTTTTCACAAATTATGCGAGAGGAAATGGGATGACAAACAGGATTTAATTCTTCTAGAATATGTCAGATACTAAAGCTATTTGATACATGAGGTCAAGCCCTCAAAATGTGTGTATAAACCTGAACTCACCCTTTTGCCATTTCTTCCAACTCTTTCGTATCACCTTTTCACTCTTATTGCTACTGCCCACATTTCATTCAAACCCCCATTATCCATTTTGTTTTTCCTGCTTCTAGACCAAGTCAGACAGATAAATTTTATACCCTCATACCTCTGCTGGGGCACCTAGAATGAATGACACACAAATGCTCCAAGTTTGAGCCTCTTGTTTTCAAGCATTCTGTCTTCCATAATCTGACTCTGTTATTATTTCAGACCATTCCCCCAAACTAAGTGGCAGGCCTCATTTTTCTCTGCTTGTATCACCTGCTTGCTCCTAAGTCTATGCCTCTGCAGTTTATATGCGCCCACCTTTCCTCAATCAGTGGGTTACAGACCTCTGAAACTTAGCAGCACTGCCTACTTTCTAAATAAGAATGTTCCAAAGCTCTTGCTCAGCAATTTTTCCAATGATCAAAGATTTTCCTATTTTTAATAGTTTTTCCTTTGTCTTATCATGGAAAACAAAAAGGCTGTTGATGGACTAACACTTCCATACGCTTCTTTCAATACCAAGGGCAAATCAGGTATATTAAAAGAAGACCATTATAGTCTTAAGTGCCTTTAACCACTTAAGGCTTAAAAGTTATACTGAGACATGGAAACTTCAAGCCAAACTAACAACAGTTGTAAGAGTACTCAAAACTCAAGACAGTGAAAATTAATAAGCACATCAATCAATGTACAAAGCATTTTACATGTAAATTTTCAAAACAGCACTTTTAATATGCTAAGGACAATAACATCTTAAATTATTAAATCTTCCCTGTCCTCTCTTTACTAATCAAAATGAATACTTATGTCCCTAGGCCAAAACATTGTCCCTAGGCCAAAACATTTGCTTAAGTATCATCCTTAACAAAGATACTATTAGGTACTTGTGAAAGACTATTTCTAAAATTAGTAGAAGGAATATCTGTTGATTTTAATGACTAAAAATTTCATTCATCTATATCAACAGGCTAACTAAAGTTTAACATTTCAAGTTCAAAGACAAAAAGCAAGACAATTTATCAAACTCTGTGATTAGTATAATTTATTCATTATGGGTGAAGTAGTTAAAAAATCTTTCCATAAATTCTCAAAGATGCTCATCAAAACCACTTAATACCAGCTGAAGGGAAACCAATAGCAGTACCACATTCTCAAAACATGAATATATATTTTAAATGCATGTATTTATATCAAACAATAATTAACTGAATTATGCCAAATAGCATTATAGTGCCCCACTACTATATGATAAACAAAAGTGTAATTATGATCCAAGTAAAAATCTAAAGAGAAGCAAAGTCAGATGAACTCGATACTTAACTGCTGTACTTTCAAGCTTTTAATTTTGTTTAAAAGCTTTTCTCGTTCTAAGGATTGCTGAGCTGTTGAACTTGCACCTCCCCAGAATTTCAGCTTGGCCAGGGCCTTTCTTTTCAAAAATCTCTCTGCAGTGAAAGAAATTATGGTCTAAATCACAAAGATGACAAGAAACCTTAGCAATTTAAATAGACAAGCCTTGAAATAATATTGTGATCAAAGTATCAAGCAGCCTAATAAAACCCAGGTGGCTCAAGCTTATCATATATGGTACTCATTACCACAATTGCACTATTTAATCTACTTCCTGGTGTCAACAAAAACTTTCTGTTATTAATTCCCTCCAGTTATGGATCTGCTTAAGTTACTGCAGTTTTCTGATAAGACAGCTCTTTGTCCAAAAAAAATTTTTAAAAGAGGGAGCGAGTCTCATTTTAAATGTTTCAGAACTAGAGCCATGGCTGGTAAAAACCACAGAAACCACAGTGGCTTTGTATTATTAGTCATCTATACAAGGTTATGTTAATTCCTAAGGAGGTACCAGATGACTCATGATTAACACAGTTTTATAAGGGCTCCTATGTTTACATCAAAAAGGTAACCATATGCATATACAAAGAAGGGCTTTACAAGTTATAAGCCTCAGATTCAAACAAGAGGTTTACCTACTGACAAAGCTATATAGGTTAGATTCTGCCAGTCAATTCCTTTTACCCATATACAACTTCTCCATCATTCACATGGTTACAACTTGTAAGATTTTGAAGCAATTTTCTCATTTATAGGTCTTACTGACCTTTTTAAAAAGTATTTAAATGTTTCTCAGGAAACTTGTTTTATAGTATAATTTCTTTCCAAAAAGATTCCATTTAGGCAAAGTAAAAATGCTAGCATTATTACATCTACCTCAACAATGGTGTCAAACCCTAAAGCAGCATAAAGATTCTATCCCCCCCCCCCAAAAAAATTGAGAAAAATATAACAGGGTGGCAAGATCATGGTTACTGTCTTTGGATTTTCTACTTGGTCTCAAGCATAGGTACCACAATATCCACAAGCTGAAGCTGAGAGCTGAATGTGTTTCAAGCCTCCAGTTTACAGACAGCTGGCTGAACTGGGTACAAAGAAAAACCACTCACCGCTCAGTGTGTCATGAGTGGCACCCAGTGTTCACACAGATTCCTTACAACTAACACATCTATTTCCTTTCCACACTCTCTTCTCTTTCACTCTGCTTGCGCAGATGGCAGGCACAGCAGACTGGAAGCACTGCACAGCATACCACTTAAGCATACTGTGTACTCAGTAAAGAAGGAAATTCACATGACAGGCTTTATCAGTATCGTCTGTTTAAGTCATCTGCAAAGCAGTGTATTCTAGAAAGTCTTCCTGTGTCATCAGTTACAGACTGATCTCCAAAGTTAAATTAAACCATCTATTCAACCTATTGTTTGTAACCTCTTTCGACAGCATTTAATAAGAACGTATTTTTCCTCCCTTAACCTAACCAGATCAATTTATACTTTCAATTAGGTCCTTTTAGCATTGAAATGGGCTTAAGAGTGCCTGAGCTGACTGTATATATTCAACTATCACTAATTTTCTTTTGACCTGAAGGTTAGAATTGCCCTTCATTTTGACTTAATACCTCATATACCGGCACAGACTTAAGAAACTTTGTGAATCTAGTGTTAAATTCAACAATCCAGCTGTGCTGATAGCAATGATAACACCAAAAAGTCACCTTTAAGTAAATAAATCATGCCTATATGTCACAACTACATGTATCTATAGCCCTCACTCACATTGATCTCAACAAAACACTGGGAATATGGAAAACCCTCCTAAACTGTGGTGAATTAATAGATGAGCAGAGTGGAATTTCTAGTTCTGGATTAGCCACTTAGTTTAAACTTGGGCCTCTCTAGGCTTCAGCTTCCCATGTGTACAAAAACAATTACAAAAGTTCCTCTTGTGATCCACTCTGCAAATGTGAAAGCTGAGACTAGAGACTCACGATTACAATTAGTAATAAACCAGAACCTTACCAGAACTCCATCTAAATTTATGTCTTTCAGAACGTTTACAAGATCTGTATATAAATGATTCAAAAATTTTTCTCAACCAAGAGCTATAACAGTAAATGTGTACACACACCATTTCCACACATGTGGAACTGGCTGCAACTTATTTTTTATCAAGCTGCCTGTAGGATGAGGAGACAAGAAACAAAGAAATATAAATCTGGATTCTAGCAACACATCAGTCTCACGGTTAATCATGTCAAACATCTGAAGGAGCAGGGAGGTAACCCAGACATGCTTACAGTGATTTTAACATTTCACAGTATGTCTAATACCATCCCATTCCTCATTCATTTATCAGAAAAAATGGCTAATACCCATAAAGGTGTTACGTCACCACTCTTCATATAACCCTTCACTCTCTTCTAATAATGAATCTTTGCAATGTTTCTCTATCTGTGTTTCAAAATAGGAACGGTGGTAAGAGTGGTATGAGGAGGGAAAGAAGAAATTTCTAAATTAAGGAGAAATAATTCACCTTAGCAAGAGTCTTGCTCACAGACTTTTAAAACTGAGTATATTTGTTTACAGATTAAATTACTGACAGAGGAAGTTTTACCTAAAGATTTGGGAACCCCACCCAAGTGATATCAAAAAATAAATATAAATATTTCTAAGACAAAAATGAAAAACATGGCAATTTACAAATCTTGAGGAACCATGTTATTTTACAAAATAATGGAATTACCCTGAATCTCAAATCCATAGATGTGTAGATTTAAAGACACATATTTATAATCCTAAATCATTCAACCACACAAAAACTTTCCAGAGACTTCCACCTGAATAGCAACATAATCTTCGCTTGGTATACTAACAATCTGATTTCACTAACATAATGTGCTAACAAATCTCCCCACGCTTCAAGTCACAAACATTGCTCAGAACAGCTAGGTTCTTGAAATAATGAACACCTCAGAAAACATCCTTAGCAGGTATAGACACGAAATGGCCACTGGAAATGCCTGGCACATAGTTCCCCCTGAAATACTGACTTGATGAGTGAATAACACAGGGATAAAGAAAGAAAAGAAAAGGAGAAGGTAAAGTGAGAACAGAGCTACCTGGAAGCTACAGTCACTTGAGGACAAATGCTATTTGTGGAGGGACTGCTGCAACCGCCTTTACTGCTTGCTGGGGTCATTAACATGTGCCCCAAGTCCAAAGCCCCCATGAGGATTCTGCTGTGGGACTCTTAACAACCACTACTGCTGCTTGTGGGACTAGTAGCCTGCCACCCACTCAAGGTCCTCACCCATCCAATTCTACAAAACAGAAACAAGACAGATATATTTCTGCAAAGACCACCGAAATAGCTGTAATCCTCTCACCATTCAAGGAGGAAAGAAAGATTGTCTGTATATTAAAAAGTCTGTAGGTTAAATATTAGAGAAAACAAAGGGTGAATGTGTAGAGGGTGAAAAGAGGGGCGATGCAGGGTTGCATTATAAACTCATGCCATTATATTGTTACTTAAGTCAAAATAAATATTGCCTTTGTTTTCAGAAATATTAGAAAGCATCTAAAATGTACTGAGTAAGAATTACTGATTTAAAAAAAAAGCCAGCAAATAATCCTCATGTTGAAACGGGATAAAGGTATGAAAAGATCAGTCTAAAACTGATAATAGGTAAGTCTTGGAGAGTAATCTCAAACAGATAAAAGTTTCAAGAGCTACGAAAATTTCACCTAGAGAGACGAATACAAAACAAACAGAACACTTCACTCTTAATATAAAGGTTAGTTTGCAAAACACAATTATTAGCACCAAAACATCAAACCTAACTATAATTAATCTATCAATCTATAAAACTTGCAGGTCAGATAATGCATTGAATGGGGGGGGGGGGGGGTGAAGCCAGGTAACACTTCTCCTGGGTAAGATAGAAAGCTAGCTTTAACTATGATGATTAGGACAATTTTTAGTAAAACAGAAATAGCAAGGATCTTTGGTTACACACTAACTGTGACTTTTTGACATTTTAATTAGTGCCCAAACAGGTTCATTTTTAATGGTTATTATCTTAAAGTTCAGTAATAAATTCAAATATCTATACCTAATGTCACTGTGGTCCAAAAGTAAGGCTATTTTTATTTAATTAAAATTTAAACCACTGGGAATAGTAATTTAAGGATTACATTTTTAGACTTGGGAAACAGGAATTTTAAATACTATTTAAGTATTGTATCCACCTGTAATTTTCAAATCTTAAAGTATTACTTTAAGTCTGCACAAAATTTGAACAGGTTTTACTTGGCTTCTTTCCAAACCATAGCACTTACACTTCAGGGACCAAGGGAGGGTACAGTGTAAAGCGCTTTAATTTCTTAAAGCAGAAAAATCTTTTACCTTGACCACATTTTCAATAGTATATCCTTCCATGCACAGGAGTCTCTCAATTCACTTAAAAAGCGAGGGGAAAATCCTAAATTTTAAAACATGAAGTAAACACAAAAAATATTTTTCAAGCTTTTAAAGAGAAGTAGACTTTGCTCCTACTCTTGTATTTTAAAATCTTCAGACACCCAAACTGGAAGAACAAAAAAGGCATACAAATGTCAGGATTGAGGCTTTATATCTGGATTTTACTTCTCATATTCTAATCACCTTAATAAGCCAAAAAACTAAACATATAAAATATGGCTAAGGTTATTAAGTTCATTTCAAATCACAAACCATAGCTTTATGAGTGATCAAAATAATTTAAGTAAGCAATAATATAAAGTTCATTACCCTGAATATTCAGCAATAAATCACTCAGTGTGAAGGATTTAACATTTTCAAAACACTACCGTGAATAACCACCAAGGATGTACCCTGGAGAACTGCGGCGTCAGTCAGAGTACGGATTCTCTCTAGTTATCTGACCACACAGTATTTCATTGAGAATGAAACATATATGAAATAGTTTATTAAATATTTAAGATTTATTAAGCATTCTATTTAAATACCTATTAAATATTTTAAATAGAGCTAAATGAAGCAAGGGTCCTGAGTTTCTATAAACAAAGCACTCAATTACCATCGGGCATCTTTTTATGTATCAAAAGAACCCAGATGTCAAAGACAACTTCACTACCTGATAGAAAATCAGCAACAAAATTTGAAAAATACTATCAAGGGACATAATCAGCTCTGAATAATAAAGATGCCAAATTGAATATATATTAAATAGTTTGTTCTTTGTTTCTGGAGATGCTTGTGTTATGGATGAGGGCCCAAAAATGCGAATAATTTAAACAAACTCACAAGACATAACTTTCTTAAAAATTACTTAAAATGCAACTGATAATCAACTTTACCTCCCCTGTAACTGTAAAGTCATCGCCCAAAAGGAATGAGTAGCTCATATCTGAGTATTGCCATCATTTTTTCCTCACTCTAAACTTACATCAATTCTATTTCACAATTCTTTACACACTTATCTCTCCCACCTAAAATCTTTCAAAGCAGTAACTAGATTTTGTATCTGTATCTTTTTCACCACCCACTCAATGTAATTTGCTGGATAAAAGCTGAAAAGAAATTTTTTCCTAAGATATCGGAAACATTTTTATCATACCTCCTCTACTTAATGATTTGATGTCACAAAGTAAACTTGCTCCTACTTCTCCAATAAGTTTCAAAACACACTCCAATACGGTCTACATAAACTTTTCAATATTTCTACCAAGAAAAGTTCTTTGGGAGAAAAAATAAAGCAAGAAAAGAAATGGTTTTTTTTAAAAAAACTAAATTTGTCTAACAGATCACAGTGATCGCTGACTATTCATACAGATAGAAGATAATACAAAATAATAACTAAACATCATGTCTTTTCACAGAATGTCCCCATCGGCCTGAGAAAGTATGAAAAGCTTTCTCTATTCTGACTCGGTGCTTCCCTGAACTCAGAGGCAACACACAGCTGAAGCAGTAACCACCGGCCAGGTTTAAAGCCATTTTGCCCTCACCGTGTGGGCTGCAAGCAAAGGAGAAGGTGAGACTTCAGGAAGCAAGCAATTAAGCAGAGACTTTCTCCAATGTAAACTGTGGCTTAGCAAGGCAGAAAGTAAGGAAAATAATGTAACCATACAAACCCACTCTCTCTGAATCCAGTGATACCAAAATAACACCTATGCCATGAAAAATCACTGTGATTACATTTCATTTTAATTACATTTTGGCCAATCTATACTTTAGTCTTTAAAAAGTCTGTTGAAGGCTACACTGCTACCTTTCTTTTGGAAGCTTGATAATAAAGTGATAGCGTACGGCACAGTGTTAAGTAGTGTTTCTTGCTCTAACACTAACCTTAAGTAACGAAAAAGAAAATAATTTTCAAGTACCTGAAAATAAACAGAAAGGTTAAGAGCTATGTGTGTGTGCGTACTGCTTCACTGTGTGAAATTACTTCAGTAATTACAGTCAATACAGTCTCAGTTAGGCATCATCTCATTCCCGACTCCATTTTGGTAGCACAATAGTCTTCATGCTTCATTTCTCTAAGAAACTTATTTGAAGGCCAAGGATCATCCTTTGTGACTGACTTAATAGGAGCAAAATTTTCAAAATTGTCTATTCTAAATAGGAAAATTATGGATTTGGCTCTGATTCAGAATAAAGTAAGCTTCTTGTATCACCTGCAATATTATATTGATTTAGTTGACTGAAAAACAAGACAGTGAGTTATTGGATCTGTGTTTAATTTACTGCACTTTATAACCATATTTAAGGAATTTGATTGTATAAAAAGTATCTGAATCTTATCAGATGAAAATATTTTTCCCTTTTAGCAAGCCTCGGGTTGCGTGTCTGAGAAAACAAATTAATCTCTAGTTCTCCTAAGCTTGATAATAGTGCCCCCTAATGGGAATTTTAATATGAGTTTTTCTACTTAATTTTTAAAAAATCATATATTCTCTAATATGAGCACATTATCTCTCTAGAAAGTAAATTCTGTAACATGAAAGTGTATCAAGATTTAAACCACTCAAATGAGAGTTACCACATATGCAAAAAAAAAAAAGAGTGAAACTTCATGCCAACAGTTTCTTATTTTCTGAATCACCTTATTGTAACATAAATCCACTGTAGCACTACCCAAAATGTTAACCTCGTAAGGAAATTCTCCTTCAGCTATGTTCCGAGTATTCAGTAAGTGAGCAACTAATACGTGCTTGATCAACCAGTCAGATAAAAACTGGTTCAGAAGTGAGTTATCCAGAGCCACACAGATCCTAACTATAGAGCTGAGATTTCCACCTGAGTTTTCTGGCCTCATACCACTCTCTTTCCACAATACCTGGTCACAAACCTACAACCATAATCGAAAGCCTTCCTTTCCTACTATCTACAGATGCGTCGTGAGCTCAGTCAACTCAGTTGTGCCTGACTCTTTGCAACCCCACGGACTGTAACCCGCCAGCCTTCTCTGTCCAGGGGATTTTTTAGGTAAGAACACTGAAGTGGGTTCCCACCTCCTCCTCCAGGGGATCTTCCCTATGCAGGGATCAGAAGAGCGTTTCCTGTGTCTCCTGCACTGCATGCAAATTCTTCACCATTGAGCCATCAGGGAAGTCCATTATCTACAAACAGTTCTCCCAAACATCAGTAATTCAATTTTTTAAAAAAAAAGGAAAAATGCAGTAAAATTAAAGCAAAAACTACCATTCTGATATTTTCAGGTGCACCAGTGAAACAAACACTTGATAATACCAGCATTTTCATTACTGTGCCCACGAACAGTCTAGACTGAGAGTCAGAGTCAAGGGCAAAATCTAAAAGAAATAAACAAAAAGCCATCAATTCATGATAAAAAGAACTATCTAACTTTATGAGTGGGAAAAGAATAAGAAAAAGATATATATATAAAAGAAATGGTCCGTTTTTCTTAAAGAACCAGACAGTAAAAGAAACAATTTCAGGCCAGGTACCCATATGATCTCTGTCACAACTACTCAACTAAGCCACTGTAGCAGGAACACAGCCACAGAAAATACACAAGTGAATGGGCATGACAGTGTTCCAAAGAAACATTACAACCCGGATGGGAGGGGAGTTTGGGGGAGAATGGATACATGTATATGTATGGCTGAGTCCATTTACTGTCCCCTTGAAACTATTACAACATTGTTAATCGGCTATAGTCCAGTACAAAATAAAAAGTTCAAAAAAAATTTTCATATGCAAAAGCAGGCCCACAGATCACAGAATCTCTAGTTTACACTGGGCACAATAACAAACCGAAACAAACAAACAAACACAACGCAATACGTAATCACTAAAATTATTAAATGTTTGGTGAGTGTTTTACTTCCTTAGGGTGAAAGTCAGAGCAAAAGATCCTTCCCTGAACAAATATTAGTTTTAGCAAGCATAAAACAACAGAAAAGCAGTAAGCAAAACAATAGGCCTTTAGCATGATTTAAAATAATAAACATGCAGAACTATAACAAAAAATTAGCTTTTATCAAGTTTGATAAAAATATAATGATGACTGCATACTAATATCCATTAAGATAAATAAACAGATTAAATGAAAAAATCTAAAACTCAAAAAGAAATACTGGGCACTGTCTTAGATTTTTCACATATACAAGAAAAATGGCAAGTCCTACTAGTTTCCAAATTAGCTTTCCTCATCTGGAAAATGGAATGAATAAAACCTTCAACTATGCAGAGTAAATGATTATAGAAAATGCACATTTCATACACAGCAAACAATGTCCTGTAATATTTTTATTATTTAATGCTAAAGTGAAGTCTGTTGTTACCTCAGTGTTATTTTTAAATGAGCTTCTTAAAGCATATGTTAATGAAAGGCACACAGGCCAATTATCTCAAGTCCATAAGAGAAGTTAAGCATCCAATGATCAAGCTCTTTGGTTGGTTCATCTACCATAATTGCACTAAACATTATTCCTTGCTCATATTTCAAATTAAGAATTTTAGGACTTCCCTAGTGGTCCAGGGGTTAAGAATTTGCCTGCCAATGCAGGGAACACAGGTACGATCCCTGGTCTGGTACCATTCCACATGCCCAGGGGTCACAGCTACTGAGCCTGTGCTCTGGAACCCATGCTCTGCAACAAGAGAAGCCACCACAATGAGTAGCCTGCACACTGCAACCACAGACTCCCCCGCTCTGTGTAACTAGAGAAAGCTCACACACAGCAATGAAGAGTCAGTGCAGCCAAAAAGAATTCATTAACAAATAAACTGAGGATTTTATAAAACAAAATTAACTACTTGAGAAAACCACGAGACAATGTAAACTCTTAAGGAATGGATTCTGCTCCCAACTGTGCCACTAACAGGGAAACTGAATAAGTCACTTCAAATGAACCTCTTAGGCTCAATTATAAATCAAAGAAAATATGCTAGCAAGCCATGGTCTTCCAAATCTAAAATAGTTATTACTGAATTATAATTGTGACTCTCCAGGTAGGGTGGTGAATATGGGAATCAGTTCAGTTCAGTTCAGTCGCTCAGTCGTGTCCCGACCCCATGAATCGCAGCACGCCAGGCCTCCCTGTCCATCGCCAACTCCCGGAGTTCACTCAAACTCATGTGCATCAAGTCGGTGATGCCATCCAGCCATTTCATCCTCTGTTGTCCCCTTCTCCTCCTGCCCCCAATCCCTCCCAGCATCAGAGTCTTTTCCAATGAGTCAACTCTTCGCATGAGGTGGCCAAAGTAACTGGAGTTTCAGCCTCAGCATCAGTCCTTCCAATGAACACCCAGGACTGGTCTCCTTTAGGATGGACTGGCTGGATCTCCTTGCAGTCCAAGGGACTCGCAAGAGTCTTCTCCAACACCACAGTTCAAAAGCATCAATTCTTCAGCGCTCAGCTTTCTTCACACTCCAACTCTCACATCCATAATGACCACTGGAAAAACCATAGCCTTGACTAGATGGACCTTTGTTAGCAAAATAATATCTCTGTTTTTGAATATGCTATCTAGGTTGGTCATAGCTTTCCTTCCAAGGAGTAAGCGTCTTTTAATTTCATGGCTGCAATCACAATCTGCAGTGATTCTGGAGCCCAAAAAATAAAGTCTGACACTGTGATGGGACCAGATGCCATGATCTTAGTTTTCTGAATGTTGAGCTTAAAGCCAACTTTTTCATTCTCCTCTTTCACTTTCATCAAGAGGCTTTTTAGTTCCTGAAATCTATTAATTAAGGATTAAAAATTATCTCTCAAAACTAAAGAAGCATAATTTTGTATCAGTTCAGTTCAGTTCAGTCGCTCAGTTGTGTCCGACTCTTCGGGAATAGAGATATCCAAATACTGCCAGAATAGACTGAAGTGAAATCCCAACCATAAACTTGTGTTTTACAGACATTTAACAGGCATATTATAGCCATTCAAATGAAACAGGGAGATTCTGGCTGGCTTAAGATAAAAAATTGTAAAACTTTAATAAGTTTTTTAAAAATTCAAATACTTAAGTGCCTAGAATAAAACAGCCTTGGTTAGTTTCTAAAAGTACTACTTCAATTAAAAAAAGATGTGCAGATCAAACTGCAATATCAAGGTATCAACCTCAGTAAGAATATACTTTGTGTTACTATACGTTCAAGGTACTATGAGGACATGAAGTCAAATGAGATAACATTTTACCAAAGTTAAAAGTGATCAATAAAATGAATGAAAGGAATTTAAAAAACAATCACATTTACAATAGCATCAAAAAGAATAACATACTTAGGAACAAACTTAACCAATGCAGCAAAACACTTATATGCTGGAAATTACAAAACACTGCTGAAAGACAAAACAAAAGGAAAAGACATCCATCTCGTATTCCTGAACTGGAAGACTGAATACCGTTACACTGTCCATAATACCCAATGTGATCTACAGATTCAATGCAATCCCTAGCAAAATACCAATGACATTTCTTTCTTTTTTTTTTTTTCTTGCAGAAATAGGAAAAAAAAATATCTAAATTCTTATGGAATATCAAAGGACCCTAAATAGCCAAAATAATGTTGAGAAAGAAAACCAAAGTTGGAGACCTCACACTTCTTGATTACAAAACATATTATAAAAGCAACAATAATCAAAAGAGTACAGCACTAGCATGTTATTCCTAGAAGAAAATATATGGAAGAACCTTCGTAATACTGGAACCTTCATAATACTGGTCTTGGCAATGATTTCTCGGAGATTACACCATAAGTATAGGAAACAAAAGCAAAAATAGACAAGCTGGATTGTATTAAAGCTTCTGTGCAACAAAAGAAACACCAAAAGTGTGAAAGATAATACCTGCAAACTATATATACAAAAAGGAGTAAATACGCAGAATATATAAAGAACTCCTTCAACAAAGCCCTAAGAAATTAGCAAAAGACTTGAAAAGACATTTCACCTTCTAAAGAAGACATAAAAGCAGCCAACAAGCATATGAAGAGGTGCTCAATCACCAATATTAGGAAAATGTACATCAAAACCACAATGAGAGACTGCCTCACACCTGTGGAATGGCCATCATCAACAAGACAACAAATAAGTGCTGACAAGAATGTGAGAATTCGGACAACCTAATTTTCAACTAGATTTTTTAAAAAATCCTTTAGGATGCTGACCTTGGCCTTTGGTAAGATCTTACTATTGGCCTTCGCTAACAAAGCAATTACCCCTGCAGCACAAAGATTCTGAAATGCTTAAGGAGTATCTTCTTTCTCAAGTAGACAACTCATCTCTTCTTAACAGTAAGTCAAAAAACTACGGAAGGAAATGGTTGTGGGACATAGCAACGATTTCTGTCCTTCACACTGTAATTGGTAAGCTGCTTTCACAATGAGAAAGTTAACATCAGCACAGCTCCTACCCAAATTATCAGAATCACAAATCCCGAATAACTAAAGGCCAAACTAATCAAGTTTTTGATAATATAACTTCATTTCAGAGAATCTGTAGAATCTTTTTCAAGAGACGGAGAATTAGGTTACTCTGATGAACTCCCGGTAACAATTACCAAAGGTTACGGTGAACACTGGATCAATAACCATTTGTGTGAATACCCTTACCTTCATCAAAGTCAGCATCATCTTCAGTGTGCTGAGGGAAAGGAAAGCAGTTGGTAATCTCAAGTCGATCTTCTACAACAAGGCCCAAAAGCACTCCTTGAACCACCTCAGTTCCTTGTCCTTCTTCCTGGTAATGTTTGATAATCTTTAATACCACCTATAAGAAAAAAATAAAAGTTTAAATATCACTCTTATAGTTTACACTTCCTTTATTTCAAAGAAAAAATAAAACTATATTGATGAACCCATAGTTATATGACAGAACTGACCAAATTTCTTACAAACCATTTCCTTTACCCTTACATTAAAAAAAAAAATCTTACATAGTCTCAATGTACACCTGAAACTCTTGGAATCTGAAGACGTGTCAGAAATGTCCATGTGGGCTTCCCTGGTGGTTCAGTGGTGAAGAATCTGCCTGGCAATGCAGGAGATCCAGGTTCGATCCCTGATCCAGAAAGATCCCACATGCCATGGAGCAACTAGCTGGAGAGCCACAGCTACTGAAGCCTGCGTGCCCTAAAGCCTGTGCCCTGCGACAAAAGGAGCCACTGCGATGAGACGCCCCCACAGCACGAGAGAGCAACCCCCACTCACCGCAACCAGAGCAAAGTCCGTGCAGCAACAAAGACCCAGCACAGCCAAAAATAGATGAAAAAGAAGTAAATGAAATTATATTCTAAAAAGTGTCCAAGTAGAACACTCACAACCTTTAAGTCAAAGATGCTTAAAGGTCTGGCATCCAAGAATTCCTTCAGTTGAATCTAACATTACCACTTCAACCTGAGACTATTACAGAGAAAGTGACCCTGTTAACCTTTGTTAATAGCAATATCCTGCCACAAAAGATAAAAATATCAGTAAGACACAGAGAGAAAGATCTCAATTATCTGAACATCTAAAAACAGAACCCTCTGACAAACTCTCAACACCTCAAGATGGTTCCTGGACAGAGCATCTCATTAATCAGAGGAAGCAACAACAGGAACAGGTATTCAAGAACTTGCTTTGTCACAGAGAACATAATGACAGCCCAGTCACCAACACTACCTAATTTTTCTCAACAATAAGGATATACCAAATAACCTCTAATGGAATAGCCAGCTCTTCTATTTACTCGCTCCTTTAATATTGCCATTAAAATGAAGAGGTACACTGCATGACTGAATAGGCAATTAATTTAAAAGTTCACAGTAACAG
This sequence comes from Budorcas taxicolor, assembly GCF_023091745.1. Lineage (NCBI taxonomy): Eukaryota > Metazoa > Chordata > Mammalia > Artiodactyla > Bovidae > Budorcas > Budorcas taxicolor. The sequence continues at coordinate 60,938,067 of NC_068923.1, read as the reverse complement.
TCATGATTAATAATAATTCCTACAACATGAGACTGTTAATATATTAATGGGCTTTGAACAGTGCTTGGCACATAGTATTATTAACAGTAGTAGTCTATATTATTCAGTACAAGGACGTGGCCCGAAGACTAAAGGGCAATATAGTCTAAAATACAATGGAAAGCTATCAGAGGGAGAAATAAGTCTAAAAACAAAATGGGAATTAGAGTTTTACTGATTAGTATTCAATTTAAAACAAGTATATTATTGATAGAAATAAATCATCAGTAACCAGTTAATAATACAGGTTACAATTATTGAACATCATGTGCCAGGCAGTATTCTAATTAGTATACCTGTATTATCAATCATGGAATCCTCATAAGTACCTCAGGAAAAAGCATTATATTATACTCATTTTACAAATAAGAAAGCTGAAGCAGAGAAAAGTTGAGTAAATGGCTAAAGATCACACAACCAGGAAATGGCAGAACCAAGATTTAAACTCCAAAGCTTATGGGCATATTTTAACAAGAAGATGATTCTCATATCAGCAGCTTACTTATTAAAACCATGAGTTAGGAACAGACATGAAGCAAAGACTCTGTGATGAATGGACTCAGAAAGACTTTACACCAGTTTAAGATCCAGACCTTCTAAGAACAGCAAGCAGTCAGCAGGGAAGAGCTTACTGCAGGACACCAACTAGACTGGCAGACCTTCAACACTGTGAAGTGGAGAACGTGCATAAGCCTCACACATTTCTGTATAAAAGACCTCTCCATTTCTTGAAAGGCACAAAAACAGGCTCTAGGGGTCATGCAGGAAGAGGAAAAATGGTTTCCAGCTCTAGCATTTATTAGCTGTGACCTTAGGAAAGCTATTTAATCTTCCCAAGTCCTAGATTTCTGACTTGCAAAATGGAACCATTTCACAGCATTACTTAAGACTATTAAAAATGAGAAAAATGTACAGTTAATATTTCACACAGGATCTGCCCTGAAATGATACTTAATAATCAATATTATTGACTTTATCGATAAAAAGAAAATAGAACTGTTTAATTCCCATTCAACTTAACTCTGCCAACAACAACCATTTTCCCAATTAAAAAATAAAAGAAACATCGGTGACTAAGAAGGAATACACAAAACTGATAAAGAGTTATTACAAACACACCTATCAGCTTGCCCAGGTTACCTAGTTTCCTGGATACTGAACTCTATCAATGAACCACAGCTGAAATCAAAGTAAATGAGAGATGCTAGAAGGTAACTGAGCTTAGTGTGTATCTTTGCACCAACTGATTCCTAGCAGCTGATTCCTACATGTGGGAAACGGAGTATTGATGACCCAGCATAGTTTCACCAGAAGCCAGACCAAAATAACCTTATTTCCCTTTACAAAGAAAATAGAAGTGAGAAAAAACAATTATTATCTTTAAAAACAAATTAGCATAGACTATCTTACTTTAAACAAAGTAAACTGTGAAGGGGTTGGGAGCAACATAACAGAATAGCATGGCAGCCTGATATGCCCGCCCCAAGAATCAGTGCAATTTATACAGTATCCACAGAAGCACAGTCCTCCAAGTAAGAAAAATTATTATCTCACTCTTTTCTGCATCACTGACCTGCTACAGCCAGTTCTCTACAATGACCAAGAGAAAAGTTACCAGTAACAGTATTCACCTGAGTAATGGAAAAAGCAGTGGTTTAACTTCACTGGCTAAAGACAATGAACATGAATAGGTGTACCCCCTAAAGGACTAATTATAAGAGAGAAAGTTTAAAACCCTGTGATGAGAACCAGTTCAATGAATTAAAACCTCTCTACAGGCTAGGGACAATCACAAAGAGCCCTGTCCAAATAGTGAGGCAGTAGAGAATGTGTCTTACTTTGAAAAGCAAAGGACGCACCACAGGTGACAGTTTCAGGAAAGAGGGTATCCATTTTGAGGATGAATTCTCTCTAGCATTTTTGGTTGACAAAACAGAAAGCTATAGGAAAGGCCTGGTGATCATTAAAATAATTTCCAACTCTAACATTTATGATCTTGCCAATTTAATAAAGTCAAATATAATAGCGCATTCAGAAAACAAAAACCTTTTAACAAAACTAAGCAAACTCATTCTCCATTTTGACATTTTATAGCCTTCCCATTTCCCGCATACACACTAACATCTCAATTCTTTAGTTCAAAAACAAATGTAGTGGAACTGCATTACAAACTTCCGAGGACACTTAGATGTCAGAAGGAAATTCCTGAGCAGAAGCAACCCACTGACACATAGGCTTCTGCTATTCTATACAAATAATGAAGAACTTACTATATCTAGAAAAACATTCTGTAGATTATCGGTATTTATGAGTAAGACAGAATCCATGTACTGCTCATGGGTCTATATACTCAAAATGTATTTGCTAAAGGAATTAATGGTAAATACCGGTCAATTACTTTTGTCAAAAGCACTCCACTAAGTGCCTCAAATGCAGTTACTCATTAAATCCTCACAATCACTCTACAGAGTCAGTAATATTATTTTCCCATTTTACAGAGGAGGAAACAGATAATCTGACATAGATTTACTACAGCAGGGAGGTGAGATCTGACTTCCAACACCAAGGTGTATTTAATTACTTCACAATAACTGAGTAATTTGAGGCTCCAAATAGGTTTTTTTTAACAGAACTGAAACTGAATGTGGTGGCAACAGCTCCAGAAGTCTCCATAACAAAGTTGTAGGAACAGGGTTACTACACAGAGTAAAAAAGTTCAGAGAAGGGTTTACAGGGACAGGCGGCAAAAAGACTGAGGGAATGGTGCTGGTGGTCACATTTTTTGTGCCCTAATCACGGGAAGTCTAACAGCATGAACAACTGCCCCTAGTTGTGTAAATTCGTACATAACTAAGATAAAGAGGTGCAGCTCTGTATCTTTAGCAGCACTGTCCTCACTAAGCCACAAGATGGGAATGTTCCACCACACAAGTCCTGTTCTCCTGCTCACGGGCCTTCCATGGTCACTCCCCCGAACCACTCATATGCTTCTGTCCACAAAACAGTGCTGACAGACTCTTAATTAACCCTGCTTATTAATGTCACGCTCCCTATTCTTACTCTTGAAAACAAGATACACGGGGAGTTTAACAGGTCTCCAAACAAAAGCACACTCCTCTATTATATTTTGTTTATAAGTGTCACAAATGATCCCACATGCTCAGGAGCTCTATTATCATTTGTTCCTAGCTTATAAAAATGACCAGGGGAGTTTTTTTAAATAACTGAAGAGAGGTCTTTACTCTGGTGACATATTACAGCCATTAGTATTTTAAAAAATACAGATGCCTGAAACCCAGTCTCTGAAAATCAGAGGTAATTAACCTGGCCTGGGGTTCCTATCCTGTATTTTAGGGTTTGGGGGGATGTGGGATTTCTTCTTTTGGGGGGGGGGGGGGTGGTTTCTATTTTCATTTTTATATTCTCCAGTTGATTCTAACATCCTGCTGCTGCTGCTGCTAAGTCGCTTCAGTCGTGTCTGACTCTGTGCGACCCCAGAGACGGCAGCCCACCAGGTTCCTCCATCCCTGGGATTCTCCAGGCAAGAATACTGGAGTGGGTTGCCATTTCCTTCTCCAATGCATGAAAGTGAAAAGTGAATGTGAGGTCACTCAGTCGTGTCCGACTCCTAGCGACCCCATGGACTGCAGCCTACCAGGCTCCTCCATCCATGGGATTTGCCAGGCAAGAGTACCAGGGTGGGTTGCCATTGCCTTCTCCGCCTAACATCCTACTTCATTCTAATTTTTAATGACGTAGCATGGACCAGCCTTTGTTTCTGCTCTAACACCTCAGGTGATTGCAATGAACTCAACTGATTAAACCATAAGTCTCCTTCTTTATGACTCCTTGTGTTGCTAAAAACTGGGTACACTGAGAAATACAGATCCAAGAATGAACCTTTTATTTACAAAAGTATAAAGAGAAACTTAAACCCTAATTAGAAGGATCTCCACAGTAAAGAAATGAGAGGAAAGATAAAGTGAGCAGTCCAACTGAGAAGCATTCAAGTGCCCTATCAGAGTTAAGATTTATTCTTTATAGCTTGACCCCCTAATTTACAACTACTTATGAACTTGTGCCGACCAGGTTACTTAATCCTATATATCAGTGGGTAAATGAAAAGTCTTCTATAAATTATGCCCTAAGGGACAGAAACAAACTAACCAGCAGAATCTGAAATTACCAAATTCTTCTACACCTCCCTAACACTGTCATATTCTGGGTCTGCTGCTGCTGCTTAAATCGCTTCTGGGTCTAAATGCTTATAAAAAACTTCCCTGATGTGACCTACACAATCAGTATTGTTCTTGGAATAGGTGAGCAGTCTCTAGAACCATCTCCTAGCTTTCTTAAGTTTGCATCTTCTCAGGATGGGCAAATCTTAGTAAAGAATTCCAACTTGCAGGACAGTAAACGGATTTAATGTCTGCTGAAAATACCTGAGAGGAATAAATTTTTTTTTCCTTACTATCATTTATTATTCAGTGTGGGCAATCTGAAAAAGCAAAACAGACTCTCTGTACTCTACAATGAACAAAATACTATTTAAGTGTCTGGCATTAAAAAAAAAAAAAAAGAAAACCTAACTTTGTCCAAAGGCTAAAAGCAACAAAGGATTTAACTTCCATGACAGAAAATATTTTTTATTATAAAGTATTCTGTATTTATTATAAAATACAGAAAGTATTTTATAAGTAAAATATAAACAACAATCTAAAATATACAAATAAATTATACTAGAAATCAACTTAAACTTTTGAGTTAGTTAATAAGCATGATGGGTAAAATCTTCCATCCTTCCTAGAAAGGAATATTTAACAGAATCTCTAACCAAAATCACATCAAAAACTTTCAGTTCCATATCAGGGAACAATTAAACCTGGCCAAAATAAAGATTATGCTTTCTGATGAACTGGAGTAATTTTCTATCAAATATGATGTCTACAAAAACCGGTTACTTTAGAAAAACTTGAAAGCCCTGTAGAGAATTACCAGAATTCTACAACCGTCATTTTCTTTCATTCATTCATAATCTGTTCACCCAGATAATTCAGTGATTTCCACAGGCCAGTTTTACCTCTGCCAGGCCCTACGAATATGAAACCAAATCAAATACATAAGGTCTTTACTTTCATGGGACTTTTATTTTAAGAACACCAGTTCTCAAATTTTTTGGTCAAAGGGCCCTTTTAACACTCAAAAATTATTGTGGACCTCAAAGAACTTTTACATTGATATTTCACACAGAAATTCAAACCAAAAAATGTTCAAAATACTTTATTCGCTTAAAATTTAAATTTTAAATTTAAATCACGACACTAATTTAAATTACGACATTTTTCACACTTCTGTAAACTATTTACCTTTTCAAAAAGAAATTTTAATCAGGATAAAAGAGTGACAGTGTTCATAGTTTTGTAAATTCTATTAATGTCTACTTTAATAAAAGACAACTGGATTCTCATATCTGCTTCTGCATTCAATCTTTTATATAACACATAATGGAGCATCTGAAAACCTCCATTAGACGTTCATGAAAGAATGAGAGTAAAAAAGATGAATAACGTTTACTTTTTATTACAAAAATAGTTTAAACCTCAGAGAGTGCTGGGAGTCCACACTTTAAGAACCACTATTTTAAAATGAAAATTAATAAAGTTAATGTGCTTATAGATTGTTTAAAGCACCAAGAAAAAGACAGAGAAATGTGCTGTTAAGCTGGGGCGATCTGGTAAAGGCTTCTCTCAGATGACACCTCCGCCGAGGGCTGATGAACAAGCACCCAGCCCTGTGAAGACCTGAGTGAAGGAAGAGAGTATGTGCCAACTATGATTTTAAATACTAGTTTAGCAAAAGAGACACATATGTATAGAACAGTCTTTTGGACTCTGTGGGAGAGGGTGAGGGCGGGATGATATGGGAGAATGGCACTGAAACGTGTAAATTATCACATATGAAACGAAATCACCAGTCCAGGTTCGATGCATGATACAGGGAGTTCGGGGCTGGTGCACTGGGATGACTCAGAGGGATGGGATGGGGAGGGGGGTGGGAGGGGAGTTCAGGATGGGGAACACAGGTACACCCACGGCAGATTCATGTCAGTGTATGGCAAAACCAATACAGTATTGTAAAGTAAAATAAATAAATAAAACTGAGATTTAAAAAAATTACTAGTTTCAAATACTAATACTTGCTTTTCATAAAATATACAAGTTGTATTTTAAGGGTACAAAAGGGCCTAAAGATGGATGAACAGCAGGGCAGCAGGAATACACTCTCAGGCTTCTGCTAAAAGCACTGATACATCAATAAGAAACCCAATCTGCAGACACAGATACTACTGCATAAGTCAAGACTAATAATTTCACATCGTTTTTGTTGATATAAAATCCTTTTAGAAAAGGTTTGCCATAACTTTTATAATCAGCAATATTTCTAAGAGCAGTGTCAAGGTTATTTTACTTGGTAGATATATGTCTATGAAGTTACCATCCAAGATTCCTCTAATGAAAGTGGCAATTTGAAGTTCACAGTTAAGAAGCAATTTAAGAACTGTCTCTGGAACTTTCAGGCCTATAAAGTACCTCAACCTTCTCTGTTCTGTGTGCAGGTAGAAATGTTAAATAAACTGCGTTTCGGAAAAGCTTAACTAGCCAACCAAGCTAGAAGAGAGAACTCACAAACCAGAGCATTAACTCTCTGAGTTAATACGGCAATATCCATAGGTACATCACAGATACAATCCCCAAGAGCAAGGAGCTGGGCTGCAGCCCAGTCTCAGTCCTGGGTCAGCAAATGGGGTATTGGCCTTGTTTGACTCAGAAAAGTGGAAATTGAGATCTTCCCAAAAAGCTTATTGCCAAAATCAGACTCAAATTGAAGAAAGTAAGGAAAACTGCTAGACCATTCAGGTATGACCTCAATCAAATCCCTTATGATTATACAGTGGAAGTGAGAAATAGATTTAAGGGCCTAGATCTGATAGACAGAGTGCCTGATGAACTATGGAATGAGGTTCCTGACACTGTACAGGAGACAGGGATCAAGACCATCCCCATGGAAAAGAAATGCAAAAAAGCAAAATGGCTGTCTGGGGAGGCCTTACAAATAGCTGTGAAGAGAAGCGAAAAGCCAAGGAGAAAATGAAAGATATAAGCATCTGAATGCAGAGTTCCAGAGAATAGCAAGAAGAGATAAGAAAGCCTTCTTCAGCAATCAGTGCAAAGAAATAGAGGAAAAGAACAGAATGGGAAAGACTAGAGATCTCTTCAAGAAAATTAGAGATACCAAGAGAACATTTCATGCAAAGATGGGCTCAATAAAGGACAGAAATGGTATGGACCTAACAGAAGCAGAAGATATTAAGAAGAGGTGGCAAGAATACACAGAACTGTACAAAAAAGATCTTCACGACCCAGATAATCATGATGGTGTGATCACTCATCTAGAGCCAGGCATCCTGGAATGTCAAGTCAAGTGGGCCTTAGAAAGCATCATTACAAACAAAGCTAGTGGAGGTGATGGAATTCCAGTTGAGCAGTTTCAAATCCTGAAAGATGATGCTGTGAAAGTGCTGCACTCAATATGCCAGCAAATTTGGAAAACTCAGCAGTGGCCACAGGACTGGAAAACGTCAGTTTTCATTCCAATTCCAAAGAAAGGCAATGCCAAAGAATGCTCAAACTACCGCACAATTGCACTCATCTCACATGCTAGTAAAGTAATGCTCAAAATTCTCCAAGCCAGGCTTCTGCAATATGTGAACCGTGAACTTTCTGATGTTCAAGCTGGTTTCAAAAAAGGCAGAGGAACCAGAGATCAAATTGCCAACATCCGCTGGATCATGGAAGAAGCAAGAGAGTTCCAGAAAACATCTATTTCTGCTTTATTGACTATGCAAACGCCTTTGACTGTGTGGATCACAATAAGCTGTGGAAAATTCTGAAAGAGATGGGAATAGCAGACCACCTGACCTGCCTCTTGAGAAATCTGTATAAAGGTCAGGAAGCAACAGTTAGAACTGGACATGGAACAACAGATTGGTTCCAAATAGGAAAAGGAGTACGTCAAGGCTGTATATTGTCACCCTGCTTATTTAACTTATATGCAGAGTACATCATGAGAAACGCTGGACTGGAAGAAACACAAGCTGGAATCAAGATTGCTGGGAGAAATATCAAGAACCTCAGACATGCAGATGACACCACCCTTATGGCAGAAAGTGAAGAGGAACTAAAAAGCCTCTTGATGAAAGTGAAAGAGGAGAGTAAAAAAGTTGGCTTAAAGCTCAACATTCAGAAAACGAAGATCATGGCATCCGGTCCCATCACTTCATGGGAAATAGATGGGGAAACAGTGGAAGCAGTGTCAGACTTTATTTTGGGGGGCTCTAAAATCACTGCAGATGGTGACTGCAGCCATGAAATTAAAAGACGCTTATTCCTTGGAAGAAAAGTTATGACCAACCTAGACAGTATATTCAAAAGTAGAGACATTACTTTGCCGACTAAGGTCCATCTAGTCAAGGCTATGGTTTTTCCTGTGGTCATGTGTGGATGTGAGAGTTGGACTGTGAAGAAGGCTGAGCGCCAAAGAATTGATGCTTTTGAACTGTGGTGTTGGAGAAGACTCTTGAGAGTCCCTTGGACTGCAAGCAGATCCAACCAGTCCATTCTGAAGGACATCAGTCCTGGGATTTCTTTGGAAGGAATGATGCTAAAGCTGAAGCTCCAGTACTTTGGCCACCTCATGCAAAGAGTTGACTCATTGGAAAAGACTCTGATGCTGGGAGGGATTGGGGGCAGGAGGAGAAGGGGACAACAGAGGATGAGATGGCTGGATGGCATCACTGATTCCATAGACGTGAGTCTGGGTGAACTCCGGGAGTTGGTGATGGACAGGGAGGCCTGGCGTGCTGCGATTCATAGGGTTGCAAAGAGTCGGACACGACTGAGTGACTGAACTGAACTGAACTGAGAGCTCCCTGAAAATTGCTGGTGGAGAGACAGAAAACAGTAATTGAGGTATCTTAACATAAAATATAAATTTACTACATGACCCAAATTCTGACTCCTCAGAATTTACCCAAGAAGAATAAAAAATATTCACATAAAGATATGATCACAAATGTTCACAGCAGCACTATTTGTAATAGCCAAAGCCTGGAGGCAAACCAAAGGTCCACCAAACATAGATGGATAAACAACTACAGTAGCATATCCATTCTGTGGAATACTACTCAGCAATAAAAAAGGAACAAAGGATCAATACAACAACAGGTGATCTCAAAAAACATTGTATGAGTGTTAAGAAGTCAACAAAACATTACTACTGGGTTGGCCAAAAAGTTCATTAACATCTTACAGAAAAACTCAAGGGAATTTTTGGCCAACCCAATACTATATGACTTCCTTTATGTGGAACTCTGCTGCTGCTAAGTTGCTTCACTCGTGTCTGACTCTGTGCGACCCCAGAGACGGCAGCCCACCAGGCTCCCCCATCCCTGGGCTTCTCCAGGCAAGAACACCGGAGTGGGTTGCCATTTCCTTCTCCAATGTGTGAAAGTGAAAAGTGAAAGTGAAGTTGCTCAGTCGTGTCTGACTCTTAGTGGCCTCACGGAGTGCAGCCTACCAGGCTCCTCTGTCCAGGGGATTTTCCAGGCAAGAGTACTGGAGTGGGGTGCCACTGCCTTCTCCATATATGGAACTCTAGAAAAGGTAAAACCGCAGCTGACAAGTGGTTGCCTTGGGGCCAAGGTGAGTGGGAAGATACTGAGAGCAAAGGGGCACTAATGAGTGCATAACTGTGGTGCCCATAATACAATCCATTTACAACTAATAATAGTAAAGTTCATCAAACTTTACATTTAAAATAAGTGGGTATGGACTTCCCTGGTGACACAGTGAACAGGAATCTGACTGCCAATGCAGGGGACATGGGTTCAATCCCTGGTCCAGGAGGATTTCACATGCCAGGGAGCAACTAAGGCCATGTACCACAACTAATGAGCCCACGCGCCACAACCAGTGAAGCCTGCTCACCTAGAGCCCGTGCTCCACAACAAGAGAAGCCACCACAGTGAGAAGCCCGCACACTACAAACAAGAGCAGCCCCTGTTCACCACAACCAGAGAAAGCCTGCACACAGCATCAAAGACCCAGCAAAGCCATAAGTAAATACATACATAACTAATTTAAAATGAGTGAATTTTATCATATATAAATAAACCTTAACTTTAAAAAACTGGACATACTTTTACAAAGTCTATTTGATGAAGAAACAATTCGTATGTATCCACTCCAAATTTTATTCTTAATTTCAGAGTTCAAAGATCCTAAGGAAGGTCCAAGAAATTAGATTGAGAACCACTGCTACATTCTGACCTATATACACATATAAAATATAAGCTCAAGTTTATAATAAGTCTAAATAATCAAAATAAATCTGTATTATTTTAGAAGCCAAGTATAATATTTAGACATTTTCCTTTGAAGTATTTTAGAATTTAATAAGATTAATTAGGTAACTAATACATAATTTCAGTTACCCAAAAATATCTGTTTAGGAAAAACTAATTCACCACAAATTGGATGTTTAAATGTTTACAAACATGCATACACGCCCCATCAAAAAAAAAAAAAGACGTCTAAAATCCACACTATCCAAAATTCTACATTAACAAGTGTACTTCTCCAAGTGCATAAACCCTAAAAGCAAACACTCAAACCTGAAGGTTGCAAATAACTGAGAGAGATCTAAGAAGTTCTTAAAATCTTACACAATATTTTGTGTGTATGCACTTAAGGGCACGTTCTTGGAAAAAAGACCCATGGCATTTGCTAGATTCCGAGGCCCAAGACACACAAAAAGTTAGAAAGAGTTTTTAAAATTACATAGTACTAAAAATGTATTATATATATGCATTTATGTTTATATGAACAAGAACGGTGTGGAAGGACATACCTTTTATTAACCTTGGTATTATTTATTTAGTTCTAATTACTTACCTAGTACTAAGCATGTATTTGTTTTTAATTCAGAAAACACTGAATAAAGAAAAAAATTAAGGGAAAAGATTTTAATCTATAGAAATCATTGCAATTTACTGCATGGAGTTGCACAAAGAACAAACTAATTTAATTTCCTTTTTTGACAGTGCTACTGAGTTGATGGAATGCTATGGACATAAGGTATGTCTTGATTTTAGTATGTTCTTTAGGGTATATTAAAAAAATATATGAACTGAATGAAGCATGGTTAAGTGGCTTTGAAAAAGGGAGAAAAAGAAAAAATCCACACACTATAAGCCTGAGCACCTGCTGACTTTAAATTCTAATCTCTTGCTGATACAGTTACTCTTCAACTCAATTCACAGATGTTGCTGCACACACATATACAAATTACCAGAAAATACCCATATGTACATACTATCAAGGCAAAAGAGGTAACTTCTAGATATATAGACCAGTTTTCAACAAGCAGAGAGATCTGTTTAAGAGAAGTCTAACCTAAGCCAATTATAAATCAGCAAAATATCAATTCAAACTTTGCACAAACTTATCGTCATAAATCTTCCCTAGAAAAAGCAGCAGGTTTCCCACTGTCTTTGTAATACACATAAAAAGGTTCTGTTGAAAGCCCAGTTTAAATGATTTGGGACCAAACTAGTTTCAAATTGTTAGAACTACACCATTGATCATTTTTAACCTTCCTTACAAAGCTGAGCTCATAAAGAATGCTCAGAGGTTGCAACCTGTGTTGTGTACCTAAACAGTGAATCCACTTGTTCAGCTTGATAAAAGAGTTCACAGACCAAGAAATGCTGACATTAAAATGGTTTGCCATGAAATCTAATCATAAAAAGTAAATCTAGTGGTATTTAGCGATTACAATATTATTGAGATGCTGGTTATAGGAAGATGCTATTATACAAAATAGGTATAAAAGTCGCTAATTTATAACCGTGCTTCTCAAACTACAAGTGGTGAAGAATTCATTTTCCTCCAGTCCACCACAGACCAAAATTTCAGTCAAAGAATAAAAATTACTTACTAGAAAGTGAAAAAAAATTTAACAGACATAAGAGAATACAAGCCCAGGGATCACAAGCCTGGCTACATAGCAATATTAAACTGCTGTCAAAGCTTCTAAAGACCGAGTCTCAATCCCACGCTTATCTCAGGCAGACCAGACAGACAGGTCAGGGACCACACCTCACACCTTCCAACAGCACTGGTTTACAGACCCTGTAACATTAGGCAGGTACAGTTCTCTCCCAACATCAGGAGTGGAGCATTCAGGGTTTCTAACCAAACACTTCCTAATTTATGCCACTGATAATGAAGTCTCTCAAAATATAACAGCACCTCAACAGATGTGAGCTCTAAACTATGTAGCTATCAAATCCATAGCTTTCCCCAACCCTTGGTTGCTACCGAAGCAGACAGGCTCCCGCTGGGGTTCTGACCACTACTATTAGTTTTGATTCTATTCCGAACATTGTATTTTTTAAGAAAGGTAAAAAACAAAAAAACTCATTTCAACAGCAGAAGCCGACTTTGAATCACATACTCTGTAAGATAGAGTTGAGACAGTGAATTATTACTGAGTAAGCCCAGCTGAAGCCCCAAAGTGGAAACCTTGATCTGCTGTCTTCCACTTATTGTCTAGTACACAATAACTCAAGAACTAATCTTTATTTTTGTCAGGAAAAAAATAATGCTCAAGTGAGAGAGAAAACTTTAGTAAAAGCTTAAAACTTAATTCTTGTAAGTACACACAAATGTGAGTTTCTGGTCTGTACAAACTGGAAAATCATACAGCATAGTTAAGCCTGAGCACTAGAATTCAAAATTAAGTTTGAGTGCCAGGTCTGGGGCCGTAGGCAGGTTATCATATCACTTATCTTATTACCTGGGCTTCCCTGATAGCTCAGATGGTAAAGAATCTGCCTGCAATGCAGGAGACCTTGGTTGATTCCTGGGTTGGGAAGATCCCCTGGAGAAAGGAAAGGCTACCCACTCCAGTATTCTGGCCTAAAGAATCACATGGTATGGGGTCACAAAAAGTCGGATACAACTGAGCGACTTTCACTTTCATTTATCACCTCTCCTGTGAAGATAAATGAGTCATTTAGTACCTATCTCAGAGCATCCTTTGTTCCGCTGCTAAGTTGTGTCTGATTCTGAGACCCCATGAACTGCAGCCAGCCAGGCTTCCCTGTCCTTCACTATCTCCCGGAGTTCGTTCAAACTCATGTCCATTAAGTTGGTGATGCTATCCAATTATTTCATCCTCTGTTGCCCCCTTCTCCTCCCACACTCAAATCTTTCCCAGCATCAGGGTCTTTTCCAATGAGTCGGCTCTTCCCATCAGGTGACCAAAGTACTGGAGCTGCAGCTCCAGCATTAGTCCTTCCAGTTAATATTCAGGGTTGATTTCCTTTAGGATTGACTGGTTTGATCTTCCTGTATCTTTATGAGGACCAAAAAATCATTCAGCCAAAATACCTAGCACACTGTGCCTGCTGCTGCTGCTGCTAAGTCGCTTCGGTCGTGTCCAACTCTGTGCGACCCCATAGACGGCAGCCCACCAGGCTCCCCCAACCCTGGGATTCTCCAGGCAAGAACACTGGAGTGGGTTGCCATTCCCTTCTCCAATGCATGAAAGTGAAAAGTGAAAGTAAAGTCGCTCAGTCGCGTCCAACTCCTAGCGACCCCACGGACTGCAGCCTACCAGGCTCCTCCGTCCATGGGATTCTCCAGGCAAGAGTCCTGGAGTAGGTTGCCACTGCCTTCTCCAACACTGTGCCTGCTGCTGCTAAGTAGCTTCAGTCGTGTCTGACTCTGGGCGACCCCAGAGACGGCAGCCCACCAGGCTCCGCCGTCCCCGGGATTCTCCAGGCAAGAATACTGGAGTGGGTTGCCATTTCCTTCTCCAGTGCATGAAAGTGAAAAATGAAAGTGAAGTCGCTCAGTCGTGTCCGACTCCTAGCGACTCCATGAACTGCAGCCTTCCAGGCTCCTCCGTCCATGGGATTTGCCAGGCAAGAGTACTGGACTGGGTTGCACTGTGCCTACTAAAGCTCAATAAATGCTAGCTACTATTACAACTACTATTATTACAATAAATATTTCAACCAATCTCATTCATTCATCCATTCATCTATCCCACAAATATTTAGTGAGTGACTGTTGCTGCTGCTGCTAAGTCACTTCATTCGTGTCGGACTCTGTGGGACCCCATGGATGGCAGCCCACCAGGCTTCCCCGTCCCTGGGATTCTCCAGGCAAGAACACTGGAATGGATTGCCATTTCCTTCTCCAATGCATGAAAGTGAAAAGTGAAAGTGAAGCCACTCAGTCATGTCTGACTCAGCGACCCCATGGACTGCAGCCCACCAGGTTCCTCCTCCGTCCATGGGATTTTCCAATATGACAAATATCCCCATGGTGCTTACACTTGTCTCCTCAGAATGTTTGGTCTATTCCTTAGAGATCTTTTTCAGCCTTATAAGAAACAAATATGACTTATTAAAAGTCAGCCACCCGACACCAAACTTCCTTTTTCTGTTAAGACTTATAACGCACTTGTACCTAGAGCTTTATTTTTTGTTGTTATTTAGTCATATCCAACTCTTTTGTGATCCCAAGGACTGTCGACTGAAAAGCTCCTCTGTCCAATGGTACCTGGAACCATCTCTTATAATAATCAATACCACAGGGTTTCAGGACAAGATTTTTTTTAAATCTGCATTAAAAAGTCAATGGTCTGATTAAACTGATTTATTCAAAATATTGCACGTATGTGTATGAACAGATGTTAAGTTTCTTTAAAAACATTATTATCCCCACTAAAAACATATACTAGATCCACTACTAGAGTTTCTTAAAAGTTTGAAACAAAAAGGCAAAGTCCAAACTGTTCCAGTTGCTGGCCAGACAGAAGAGGTCAGACAGGATGCATGATTCTTAGCTGGCTTTATTCCAGTTGTATAGATTCTGGGAGGTAAGGTCCACAGCCTGAATTTCTCACATCAATCACCGTCAAAGAACAACTATTACAGTAAAAGAATTTAAGTCTCAGAGAAATTGTAATGCCACAGAATCTCCCCTTAGCATATTTGGTAAAGTCAATATCTAGACTTTCATTTAATTCTGGCTTCTCTCACTGACTGATCTGTGAACTTGGCAGATTTCTTATTTGGTTAAGCCTGGATCATTTTTTTCTAGCACTGAACAAAGAAGGTAGTTACTGCCAAAATGTAAATTCAAAAAGCAGAAAGCAGCATTAGTCTTAAATTTAACACATTTTATGGCTCAAATGGGATGGGGTTTTATTTCATAAAGGGCTGAGTCAAATAATAAATAGGATTTAAATCACTGCTGTTAAGTTTTGATGTGAAAGAAATTCAAGTAACTTCAGTAAGGGAAAAAAAAGATATTTTGCTCCTGACACATATGGGATTCGTTACAATACACTTAATCAATATCATTTCCATAATACTAGAGTTGAAAAAACATTTTGTAATTATTCTCCTGTACCAATGTTCATTGATGGCCCACAGTTTTAAAGTTAAATCAACTAATAACTATTGGGCAAAGGGGAAGAAGGACAATGCAACCTCAAGAAAGTCAACAGAACAGCTCTGCTCTCATCATAAAAACGAGTCATGAGAAAGTACAATGATACAACTGAACATACAAATGTATAATTTCAGTTAAATGTTAACTGATAAGGATGTTTAACTTATAACATTAAGTTTTTACTTTACCAACTCAATATATATAACTAATCAGCCAATTTCCCCACATATAGCTAACAGATAATGTTCCTAAGGTAAAAGGCTTAGATGGAACAAAATTTTCTCTCATACAAAACAAAAAAAATTTCAAAGTTCTCATAAGCTGTCTGCTTCCTAATACAGTTTAATTTTATTATATTCAGAAGCATGAACGACTGCTTAATCAGCAAGCCTTAAGGTGATTTTTAGGTGCTTCTATTACAGTTTATTTCTGCTTCCTTAACAGGATGCGATATTTGCTAAAATAGGTCCAGAAAGAAACATTAAAAAAGAGTAAATAGGATTTCCCTTAGGAAGAGGGTGGTTGAAAATAGAACTGAAAGTGACAATTTCTTTGTCACTACCTATTCTTTTTTGCCTTTTGATTTGTGAACCATGCATACCCAGCAAAATGGCTGTTTAATGAAATAGGTTTAATATATTAAAAACACTTCAATTTTCCAGCATAAAAAGTATACCACAATAACCCCAGGAGGAGGTGGTTATTCATGCTTTTTATCCTCAAGAGGTCCTTCAGAACAAAACTGAAGATGATGCATTTCTGTACAAAATGTAAAAGAGGTTTTCTTCTATCCCAAAGGAAAAGATGCTGGTCTTGTTTTAAAGTGAAAGTCGCTCAGTCGTGTCCAACTCTTGGCGACCCGTGGACTATAGCCCACCAAGCTCCTCCATCCATGGGATTCTCCAGGCAAGAATACTGGAGTGGGTTGCCATTTCCTTCTCCAGGGGATCTTCCCGACCGAGGGATCGAACTCAGGCCTCCCACATTGCAGGTAGACGCTTTTAACCTCTGCACGGTTACTCTTAAACCAAACTTGAAAGCAGTATACCTACAAGTCCTTGTTTGAAGGCTGTGAACAGAAGATAAAGAGTATCTTCAAAGTCAAGCTGTAAAGTTTTGATTTTATTTTGTGTAATCACTTTTTTCCAAAGGGCTTTTGCTACTAAGTAAGTGATCTTAACAGAATTCAAGGGAAACTCAAAGGGACAAAGATAACACCAGAAGACTGGGTAATCTGGGGATACATGTGAGTGTTATCATTATCAGACAGGAAATATTTACCAAACTGCTGAATCACACTGTAACAAGCATACTAACAGGCATATTTAATTTTAAAAAGAAAGATTAAGAAACCATAACTTTCAGTTGGCAGTGGTGCCAAGCAACAGCACTTGATACTGTGTAAGTGGGAAAGCACACTGAACTACACAAGTATTTTAGAGAGCAGTTTGGCAACATGCTTAATATGCTTAAAAACATGCACAACCTTCTTTAACTCATTAACTTCAATGATAGGTATTTATTAAATATCTATTTATTTTACAGGTATTTTATTTTATCCAATTTATTACAGCATTGGAAAAACAGAGAAATATTAAATTACAAACTCTTAATGTTGTAATAACCCTCAAGTCATGAGCTTATAAACTGACTACCTTTGTGTTTTTTATATTTCTCCAGATTTTTATGAATGTATGTTTTTGTTTTCTAAAACATCTAATGTTAGTAATTATTGCTATCCCATATATACAACAAACATCTGCTACTTATATGAAATGAAAACTAGTTGGAGACAAGGATAGAAGGTAACGGTATTGAGAAAAAAAAGTTTCATATTAATCATCAGGATACAATGAATACCTACAGCATTCAGGTACTTGAGAGAAAAATAAATCCTTAAAATTTTATGTCAAACTACAGTTAATATTCAGACTCAAAGAGTGAAAAAGCTTTATACTTTTATTAAGTTAATACTCAGCTACCACTATTTCACTGAATTCATTTTTTTTTTCTTGTATGCTTGGGCTTGGTACCAAAATCAATAAACTCCAGAATATGATGCTTGTATATACCAGTACCACTTTAGCCCTTTCAGTTTTGATGAAACAAGTAGTTTTCATCAAATAGATGGCTTTGTAAATTATACTGTACTTTGCTATCAAGTCTAATCTTTACAGGAGATAATCATTTTATAGAATGATCTTGTACAAACAGTAGTTTGCAGAGAAAAAATAAAGCTATTCTCTATTTTCCCATGTCGAGCCAAATGAAATAATATTCAAGTACCACAATTTATTTTTTTCTCTTTTATTTTCACTTTACACAGTTTAATTCATTGATTTTAATTGGAGTATCATTACTTTAAAATATTGTGATGGATTTTGTCATCCATCAACATGAATCGGCCATCAACAGGTATACATGATAAGTGAAAGTGAAGTCGCTCAGTCGTGTCTGAGTCTTTGCGACCCCGTGGATTGTAGCCTACGAGGTTCCTCCATCCATGGAATTTTCCAAGCAAGAGTACTGGAGTGGGTTGCCATTTCCTTCTCCAGGGGATCTTCCCAATCCAGGGATAGAACCTGGGTCTCCCGCATTGCAAGCAGATGCTTTTACCATCTCCAATATGATATTTTACAACAAAATTATGAACTAATTACCCAGAAAAAAGCAAATGCAACCAAGTTTTCATGTAAGTGCCAAAATCAGAAAGTTTTATCTTAAAGACTATCTAAAGTCAGCTTGGTAAGGTAAGAGAATCTGACCACAAAAAATAAGAACTGACAAACACCGTCTTCAAAGCTTAATGCTTTATAGAGGCTTTTCTTCCCAACACTGGGGCTAAAGGCCCAGAAAAGGGTTGCCAAGGCTGAAAATAGCTGGATAAACTTGTGAAATCCTGTACATTAAGATCAGAACTTCTAATCATAACAGAGTTGGTTGAAGCCAAAGGTGACAAGAGAGCAAAAGATAAGAAATCAGTAGTCTACAACAAATGCTAAAGGAACTTCTTTAGGTGGGAAACACTAGGGAAAAAAAAAAAAGACCTACAAAAACAAGCCCAAAACAATTAATAAAATCATAATAGGAATATGCTGCTGCTGCTAA
Source organism: Budorcas taxicolor (assembly GCF_023091745.1). NCBI lineage: Eukaryota > Metazoa > Chordata > Mammalia > Artiodactyla > Bovidae > Budorcas > Budorcas taxicolor. The sequence continues at coordinate 60,919,330 of NC_068923.1, read as the reverse complement.
GTCACTTCAGTCGTGTCCAACTATGTGTGACCCCACAGATGGCAGCCCACCAGGCTCCTCTGTCCCTGGGATTCTCCAGGCAAGAATACTGGAGTGGGTTACCATTTCCTTCTCCAATGCATGCCTGCATGTCAAGTCGCTTCAGTCATGTCCAACTCTGTGTGACCCTATGGACAGCAGCCCACCAGGCTCCTCTGTCCACCAGGCTCCTGGAATTCTCCAGGGAACAGAACTGGAGTGGGTTGCCATTTCCTTCTCCAATAACAGGAATATACATAATGATAACTACCTTAAGTGTAAATGGGTTAAATGTTCCAACCAAAAGGCACAGACTGGATGAATGGATACAAAAACAAGACTCATATACACGCTGTCTACAAGAGACCCACTTCAGGCCTAGAGACACATACAGACTGGAAGTAGGGGGATGGAAAAAGATAATTCATGCAAATGTAAATCAAAAGAACGCTGGAATAACAACACTCATGTCAGACAAAACAGACTTTAAAACAAAGACTATTACAAGAGACAAGGAAAGACGCTATATGATGATCAAAAGATCAATCCGAAAAGATAAAACAACTATAAATATTGATGCACCCAACACAGGAGCACCTCAATACAAAAGACAAATGCTAGTAAGAGCCATAAAAGGGGAAATCAACAGTAACACGGTAACCCTGGGAGATTCTAACACTCCACTTATACCAAAGGATACAACTGCACTCATCTCACACACTAGCAAAGTAATGCTCAAAATCCTCCAAGCCAGGCTTCAACAGTACATGAACTGTGAACTTTCAGATATTCAAGCTAGATTTAGAAAAGGCAGAGGAACCAGAGATCAAATTGCCAACATCTGCTGGACCTTCTAAAAAGCAAGAGTCCCAGAAAAACACCTACTTCTGCTTTACAGACTACGCCAAAGCCTTTAACTATGTGGATCACAACAAACTGGGGGAAATTCTTAAAGAGATGGGAATACCAGATCACCTGACCTGTCCCCTGAGAAATCTGTATGCAAGTAAAAAAGCAACAGTTAGAACTGGACATAGAACAACAGACTGGTTTCAAATTGGGAAAGAAGTACATCAAGGCTGTATATGGTCACCCTGCTTATTTAGCTTATATGCAGAGTACATCATGAGAAGCACTGGGCTGGATGAAGCACAAGCTGGAATCAAGACTGCTGGGAGAAATATCAATAACCTCAGTATGCAGATGACACCACCCTTATGGCAGAAAGTAAAGAACTAAAGAGCCTCTTGATGAAAGTGAAAGAGGAGAGTGAAAAAGTTGGCTTAAAGCTCAACATTCAGAAAACGAAGATCATGGCATCCGGTCCCATCACTTCATGGCAAATAGATGGGGAGACAGTGAAAACAGTGACAGACTTTATTTTTTAGGGCTCCAAAATCACTGCAGATGGTGACTGCAGCCATGAAATTAAAAGATGCTTGCTCCTTGGAAGAAAAGCTATGACCAACCTAGACAGCATATTAAAAAGCAGAGACATTACTTTGCCAACAAAGGTCTGTCTAGTCAAAGCTATGTGGTTTTTCCAGTAGTCATGTATGGATGTGAGGGTTTGGACAGTAAAGAAAGCTGAGCGCCGAAGAATTGATGTTTTTGAACTGTGGTGTTGGAGAAGACTCTTCAGAGTCCCTTGGACTGCAAGGAGATCCAACCAGTCAATCCTAAAGGTCAGTCCTGAATATTCATTGGAAGGACTGATGCTGAAGCTGAAACTTCAACAGTCTGGCCATCTGATGAGAAGAACTGACTCACTAGAAAAGACCCTGATGCTGGGAAAGACTGAAGGCGGGAGAAGGGGATGACAGAGGATGAGATGGTTGGATGGCATCATCGACTCAATGGACATGAGTTTGAGTAAGCTCCCGGAGTTAATGATGGACCGGGAAGCCAGGCATGCTGCAGTCCATGGGGTCACAAAGAGTTGGACACGACTGAGTGACTGAACTGATATTCAGATTATTCAGGAAGAAATAATAAGGAAACACAAGCTTTGAGAGACACATTAGGCCAGATACCCTTAATTGATGTTTAGAGGACATTCCATCTGAAAGCAGCAAAACACACTTTCTTGTCAAGGGCACATGGAACATTCTCCAGGACAGATCCCATCTTGGGTCACAAATCAAGCCTCACTAAATTTAAGAAAACTGAAATCATATCAGGCATCCTTTCTGACCACCCTGCTATGAGATTAGAAACCAATTACAGGGGAAAAAAGACCATAAAAAACACAAACACATGGAGGTTAAACAATATGCTACTAAATCCACTCCAGTGGATCTCCAGTATTCTTGTCTGGAGAATCCCATGGACAAAAGAGCCTGGCCAGCTATAGTCCATGGGGTCGCAAAGAGTCAGATGCAACTAAGCGACACACACACACACACACACACACACACACCCAGAGATCACTGAAGAAATCAAATAGGAAATGTGAAAAAGCCTAGAAACAAATGACCAAAAAAACACAACGAACCAAAACCTATGGGATGCAGCTAAAGCAGTTCCAAAAGGAAAGTTTATATAATAGCAATACAATTCTACCTCAAGAAACAAGAAAAGTCTCAAATAAACAATCTAACCTGACACCTAAAGCAACTAGAGAAAGAACAAATAAAACTTAAAGTTAGGAGAATGAGAGAAACCATAAAGATCAGAGCAGAAATAGATGAAATAGAAACAAAGAAGACAACAGCAAAGATCAATGAAACTAAAAGCTGGTTCTCTGAGAAGAGGACCAAAATTAATAAACCTTTAGTCAGACTCATCAAGAAAAAAAGGGAGAGGACTCAAATCAATAAAATTAGAAGTGAAAAGGAAAAAGTTACGGCTGAAATACAAAGGATCATAAGAGACTAATACATGTGAACAACCTGGAAAATATGGACAAATTCTTAGAAAGGTACAACCTTCCAAGACCGAACCAAGAAAAAATATAAAATATGAGCAGATCAATCACAAGTAATAAAACTAAAACTGTGATTAAAATCTTCCAACATACAAATATCCAGGACCAGAAGACTTCACAGGCAAAGTCTATCAAATATTTGATATTTGAAGAAGAGCTAACACCCATCCTTCTCAAACTCTTCCAAAAAACTGCAGAGGGGAGGAACATTCCCAAGCTCATTCTAGGAGGCCACCATCACCTTGATACCAAAACCAGACAAAGATATCATAAAAAAAGAAAATTACAGGCCAAATATTACTGATAAACATAGATACGAAAATTCTCAACAAAACACTAGAAAACAGAATCCAACAACACATTAAAAGGATCATATACCATAATCAAGTGGAATTTATCCCAGGGATGTGAGGATTCTTCAATATATACAAATCAATCAATGTGATTCACCATATTAACAAACTGAAGAACAAAAACCATATGTTCATTTCAGCTGATCCATAAAAAGCTTTCAACAAAATTCAACACCCATTTAATGACAATAAAAAACTCTCCACAAGATAGGCATAGAGAGAACCTACCTCAACGTAAATAAAGGCTATATATTATATTACAAACCCAGAGCAAACATCATCCTCAATGGTGAAAAACAAAGCATTCCTCTAAGATCAGGAACAAGACAAGGGGGCCACATTCACTACTATTCAACATAGTTTTGGAAATCTTAACCACAGCAATCGAAGAAGAAAGGGAAATCAAAGGAATCCAAACTGGAAAAGAAGTAAAACTGTCACTGTTTGTAGATGACATGATAGTATACACGGAAAATTCTAAAATGCTACCACAAAACTACTGTAGCTAATGAAAGAATTCAGTAAAGTTGCAGGATACAAAATTAATAAGCAGAAATCTCCTGCACTCCTATACTAACAATAAAAGATTGGAAACAGAAATTAAGTAAACAATTCCATTTATCATTGCAACAAAAAGAACAAAATACCTAGGAAAAACCTATTTAAAGAGTCAAAAGATCTCTATGCAGAAAACTATTAAGATACTTATGAAAGAAATCAAAGATGACACAGACAAAGATATACCATCTTCTTGGACTGGAAGAACCCATATTCTGAAAATGATTACACTACCCAAAGCAATCTACAGATTCAATTCAATCCCTATCAAACCACCAATGGTATTTTCCACAGAACTGGAACAAAAAAGTTTACAATTTTTATGGAAACACAAAAGACTCCAAACAGCAAAATCATCCTGAGAAAGAAATGGAGCTGGAGGGATCAGGCTCTCTATACTACAAAGCTACAGTCATCATGACAGCGTGGTACTGGCACACAAAAAAGAGAAAGATCAGTGGAGCAGGCTAGAAAGCTCAGCCATAAACCCACACACCTATGGTCACTTAATCTATAACAAAGGAGGTAAGAATAGAAGAATGAAGAAAAGACAATCTCAACAAGTGGTGGTTGGAAAACTGGACAGCTACATGTAAAAGAATGAAATTAGAACACTCCGAACACCATACACAAAAATAAACTTATAATAGATTAAAGATCTAAATGTAAAGCCAGACACTATAAAATTCTTTAAGGATAAAATAGGCAGAACACTGTTTGACATAAATCACAGTTAAGACCTTTTTTTGACCCACCTCCTAGTTATGAAAATAAAAAAAAAAAAACACACAAATGGGACCTAATTAAACTTAAAAGTTTTTGCACTTAAAAGCAAAGGAACTGCACAGAGGAAAAAAAAAAGGCAAAGGAAACCATAAACAAGACAAAAAGAAACCCCTCAAAATGGGAAAAAAACATTGCAAACAAAGGATTAATCTCCAAAATACACAAACAGCTCATGCAGCTCAATACAAAAGAAAACAAATAACCCAATCAAATGTTTAGAAGATCTGAACAGAGATTTCACCAAAGACACACAGATGGCAACAAACTCATGAAAAGGTGTTCAATATCACTAATCACTGGTGAAATGCAAATCAAAAGTATAATGAGGTATCACCTCACTCCAATCAGAATGGCCACAATCAAAAACTCTATGAACAATAAATGCCATCAAGGGTGTGGAGAAAAATGAACCTTCTTACACTGTTGGTGGCAATGTAAACTGATACAGCCACTATGGAGAACTAAAAACAGAACTATCACATAACCCAGCAATCCCACTACTAGGCATATTATACCCAGAGAAAACCATAATTTAAAACAGACATTTAAGAAGAAGACACATAAACCCCGATGTTCACTGCAGCACTATTTCCAACAACCAGGACAGATGCAACATAGCTGTCCACTGACGGATGGATAAAGATGCTATGGTAGATATATACAATGAAATATTACTCAGCCATAAAAAGGAATGGATGTGACTCAGCTGAACTGAGGTGGATGAACCTAAAGTCTGTTATACAGAATGCTTCATATTACAATATGTAAAACAAATAGCTATTGGAAAAAATTGCTGTGTAACACAGGAAGTTCAACCTGATGCTCTGTGACAACCTAGGGGGTCAGATGGCTGGGGGCTCGTAGGTGCTGGGAGAGAGGTTCAAGAGGGAGAAGACATATGTATACTTCTGGCTGATTCACAGTGTTGTATGGCAAAAACCAATACAACACTTAAAGCAATTAACCTACAATTAAAACTAATTTTTAAAAAATTATTTGAAAAAAAAATACAAGCACCCCACTGTCTATTGCAGCACTATGTACAACAGTCAGGACACAGAAGCAACCTAAACATCCATCAACAGAGGAACGGATAAAGAAGATGCGGCACACAAATGCAGTGGAATGTCGCTCAGTGACAAAAAGAAACGAAACTGGATCACTTGCCAAGAAGCAGATGAACCTAGAGACTGTCATACGAGCAGAGTCGGAGAGAAAAAAACAAATATTGTATATTAACACATATATCTGGGACCTAGAAAAGTAGTATAGATGATCTTAGTTGCAAAGCAGACACAGACATACAGATGTAGAGAAAAAACTTATTAATAACAAACGAGAAGAGGGGGTGGGATGAATTGGGAGATCAGGACTGACGTATATACACTTGTGCTTTGTGTTTAGTTCCTCAGTTATGTCCAACTCTTTACAATCCCATGGGCTACAGCCCACCAGGCCGCTCTGCACCAAGGAGTTTTCCAGCCAAGAATACTGGAGTGGCATGCCATTTCCTATTCCAGGGGATCTTCCCAACCCAGAGATCGAGGTGGGATTCTTAACCACTAGCACCACCTGAGAAGCCCATATATACACTAGAATATATAAAAGAGACAGCCAATGAGAATCCATTGTATAGCACAGGGAACTCTACTAGGGCTCCATGATGACCTAAATGGAAAAGAAATCTAAAAAAGAGGGGACACGTGTATGTATACATATGGCTGATTCTATGCAATACAGGAGAAACTGACACAGTGGTGTAAAGCAACTATACTCCAAAAAAAAAAAAAAAAAAATCCACTGCAGCACTGCTGACAACAGCCAAGACAGAGAAGCAACCTTTTAAAAAGGCAATGGATTTCACAAGCTCTCTGACCTCAAGGGCAAGAAACTACAGCCAGGATGTCTGCAGGTCATCCAAGTCTTAAAAGGCAACCTGACATGAAAAAGTCAGATGGACTTAGGTTTGCCTACATGAGGCAGGTAACTTCACTTAGGATACCTGCTAGTACTGAAAGAGGAACTCCCCAAGACGGTAGGTGCCCAATATGTTGCTGGAGATCAGTGGAGAAATAACTCCAGAAAGAGACAAGAGATGGAGCCAAAGCAAAATCAACACCCAGTTGTGGATGTGACTGGTGATAGAAGCAAGCTCCGATGCTGTAAAGAGCAATATTGCACAGGAACCTGGAATGTTAGGTCCATGAATCAAGGCAAATTGGAAGCGGTCAAACAGGAGATGACAAGAGTGAATGTTGACATTTTAGGAATCAGTGAACTAAAATGGACTGGAATGGGTGAATTTAACTCAGATGACCATTATATCTACTACTGTGGGCAAGAATCCCTTAGAAGAAATGGAGTAGCCATCACAGTCAAAAGAAGAGTCCAAAATGCAGTACTTGGATGCAACCTCAAAAATAACAGAATGCTCTCTGTTCATTTCCAAGGCAAACCATTCAATATCACAGTGATCCAAGTCTATGCCCTGACCAGTAATACTGAAGAAGCTGAAGTTGAACGGTTCTATGAAGACCTACAAGACCTTTTAGAACTAACACCCAAAAAAGATGTCCTTTTCATTATAGGGGACTGGAATGCAAAAGTAGGAAGTCAAGAAACACCTGGAGTAATGGGCAAATTTGGCCTTGGAGTACAGAATGAAGCAGGGCAAAGGTTAACTGAGTTTTGCAAAGAGAATGCACTGGTCATAGCAAACACTCTCTTCCAACAACACAAGAGAAGACTCTACACATGGACATCACCAGATGGTAGATACCAAAAACAAGATTGATTATATTCTTTGCAGCCAGAGGGAGAAGCTCTATACAGTCAGCAAAAACAAGACCAGGAGCTGACTATGGCTCAGATCATGAACTCCTTATTGCCAAATTCAGACTGAAATTGAAGAAAGTAGGGAAAACCGCTAGACCATTCAGATAGGACCTACATAAAATCCCTTACCATTATACAGTGGGAATGACAAATAGCTTCAAGGGATTAAATCTGATAGAGTGCATGAAGAACTATGGATGGAGGTTCATAACACTGTACAGGAGGCAGGGATCAAGACCACCCCCATGGAAAAGGAATGCAAAAAGGCAAAATGGTTGTCTCATGAGGCCTTACAAATAGCTGAGAAAAGAGAAGCTAAAGGCAAAGGAAAGACATACCCATTTGAATGCAGAGTTCCAAAGAATAGCAAAGAGAGGTAAGAAAGCCTTCCTCAGTGGTCAGTGAAAAGAAACAGAGGAAAACAATAGAATGCGAAAAACTAGAGATCTCTTCAAGAAAATTAGAGATACCAAGGGAACATTTCATGCAAAGATGAGAACAATAAAGGACAGAAATGGTATGGACCTAACAGAAGCAGAAGATATTAAGAGGAAGAGGCAAGAATACACAGAAGAACTGTACAAAAAAGATCTTCACAACCCAGGTAAACACGATGGTGTGATCACTCACCTAGAGCCAGACATCCTGGAATGCGAAGCCAAGTGGGCCTTAGGAAGCATCACTATGAACAAAGCTAGTGGAGGTGATGGAATTCCAGTTGAGCTATTTCAAATCGTAAAAGATGATGCTGTGAAAGTGCTGCACTCAATATGCCAGCAAATGTGGAAAACTCAGCAGTAGCCACAGGACTGGAAAAGGTCAGTTTTCATTCCAATCCCAAAGAAAAGCAATACCAAAGAAAGTTCAAACAACCATACAACTGTACTCATCTCATACACAAGCAAAGTAATGCTCAAAATTCTCCAAGCCAAGCTTCAACAGTACAGGAACCAAGAACTTTCAGATGTTCAAGCTGGATTTACAAAAGGCAGAGGAACCAGAGATGTAATTGCCAACATCCACTGGATCATCGAAAAAGCAAGAGAGTTCCAGAAAAACATTTATTTCTGCTTTATTGACTATGCCAAAGCCTTTGACTGTGTGGATCACAACAAACTGTGAGAAATTCTTAAAGAGATGGGAATACCAGACCACCTAACCTGCCTCTTGAGAAATCTGTATGCAGGTTAAGAAGCAACATGGAACAACATGGAAGAACAGACTGGTTCCAAATTGGGAAAGGAGTACGTCAAGGCTGCATATTGGTACCCTGCTTATCTAACTCAGATGCAGAGTACATCACACAAAATGCTGGGCGGGATGAAGTACAAGCTGGAATCAGGACTGCCAGGAGAAATATCAATAACCTCAGTATGCAGATGACACCACCCATATGGAGAGATACAAATGTATAGAACAGACTTTTGGATTCTGTGGGAGAGGGAGAGGGTGGGATGATTTGGGAGAATGGCATTGAAACATGTATACTATCATGTAAGAAACGAATTGCCAGTCTAGGTTCAATACAGGATACAGGATGCCTGGGGCTAGTGCACTGGGATGACCCAGAGAGATGATATGGGGAGGGTGGTGGGAGGGGGGTTCAGGATTGGGAACTCATGTACACCCGTGGCAGATTCATGTCAATTAAAAAAAACAAGAAAGAAAGAAAGTGAAGACGAACTAAAGTGCCTCTTGATGAACGTGAAAGAGGAGAGTGAAAAAGTTGGCTTAAAATTCAACATTCAGAAAACTAAAATCTTGGCATCTGGTCCAATCACTTCATGGCAAATAGATGGGGAAAGTGGAAACAATGACAGACTTTATTTTGGGGGGGGGGGGCCTCCAAAATGGTGACTGCAGCCATGAAATTAAAAGACGCTTGGAAGAAAAGCTATGACCAACCTAGACAGCATATTAACAAGCAGAGACGTTACTTTGCCAACAAAGGTTAGTCTAGTAAAAAGCTATGGTTTTTCCAGTAGTCATGTATGGATGCAAGCACTGAATTATAAAGAAAGCTGAGCGCTCAAGAATTGATGCTTTTGAACAATAGTGTTGGAGAAGACTCTTGAGAGTCCCTTTGACTACAAGGAGATCCAACCAGTACATAAAGGAAATCAGTTCTGAATATTCATTACAAGGACTGATGCTGAAGCTGAAACTCCAATACTTTGGCCACCTGATGTGAAGAACTGACTCACAGGAAAAGACCCTGATGGTGGGAAAGACTGAAGGCAGGAGGAGAAGGGGACAACAGAGGTTAAGATGGTTGGATGGCATCACCAACTCAATGGACATGGATTTGGGTGGACTCTGGGAGTTGGTGATGGACAGGGAATCCTGACGTGCTCCATGTAGTCCATGGGGTCGCAAAGAGTCGGACACGACTAATCTGAACTAGTACTCTTCCTGACTCTCCTTAATATACGTAGACCATTCATTAACAGCATATGATCACATGCCAAGATGAGTAACACAAGCTGTCACCATAAAAATAAAAAGTTCAGAGAAAAGAAGAGATTGATGTGGCCCAGAGCAGCACTGCTCAAACATTAAAATGTTATAAATCACCTGAAACAACAGATCAAGAGAAATTCTGAGATACTGTGTTTCTGTCTTTCTAACAAGCTACCAGGCAAGGCCAACTCTGCTTGTCTTGCTGGTCCTTGGACCAGACCTGGAGCATAAAAAGTATAATATACATAAGAAAAGTTAAGAGTCAGACTGGTTTAGGGGGATCAAAGAGGGTTTTTACGTGAAAAGTCCAATAGGAAGAATTAGCTTGATCTTACCTAGGAATTAGGAGATCACCTGACTACAATGACAATTCACACATCCATTCTATAAGGATATACTAAGTACCGACTGCAGAACATACAATAAAAAACTGGCTGTCAAGTCTACTGGAATGGACAGTTAACATTACTGAGAGATACCATTTCACACAAGGAAAGCAAGTCGTCTCACTGTCCATTAACATGTAGAAGAGGAAAATTATGTTCTACTCATGCAATGAAATGCTAAGTAGTAATGATAATGAATGAATTAGAGCTCCTCACTCTAGAACAGAATAATCTCAAGATCATGGTGTGAGATACATATATATATGATTCAAGACACAGGTGAACATGCACTATGATTTAACACTTCATACTTTTTATTAAAATAAACACGCCAAAGTAAACAAATCGTTTGGGAATACTCTGTGTGGTACAGCTATAAAGAAAACCAAGAAATTACTTAAACAAAGCTCACAAGAGTGATTACAGGTACAAAAAAGGGATGGGAGAAAAGGATGAAATGGAAAGGACTTCAAAGAGACTAAAAATTCTATTTCTCAAGTTAAAAGGCAGGTAAATGGATACTGATTCTGTGATTACTTAAATTATGTATTAAAGACATTATTTTACAAGTATATCCTGTTGTTTTACAGTTCTTTGCTAATGTTATCAATCATCTTTTAAAAAACTAAATCAAGAAACTGGTGATGGCAGATTCTAGTAGCACTGAGTTGAAGAAAGAATGGAAGACCACAAATACAGATGACTTGTTTAACCACTGACATCAAAGGAAAGAAGTGGGGACTAAGAACAAACACAAATGAAAGTCGTTCAGTCGTGTCCAACTCTTTGCAAACTGATGGACTATGGAATTCTCCAAGCCAGAATACTGGAGTGGGCATACTTTCCCTTCTCCAGGCAATCTCCCCAACCCAGGGATCGAACCCAGGTCTTCTACATTGCAGGAAGATTCTTTACCCGCTAAGCCACAACGGAAGCCCAAAAATACTGGAGTGGGTAGCCTATCTGTTCTCCAGCAGATCTTCTCAACCCAGGAATTGAACCAGGGTCTCCTGAATTGCAGGTGGATTCTTTATCAACTGACCTATCAGGGAAGCCCAAGAATGAACACCAAGTGCTAAGTAAAAAGAGACAGGGTTGGACATTTTAATATGGAAAAGTCTGACAATCACCATGTGTTAAGAGAAAGGTAAAATTAAAGATTGGTGAAACAAAACTAAAGGTTCGAAAAGAAAGGCTCAAGAAGAAAAGGAAATCTGGCCCTGGCTATCACCAAGGTGCCAGAAACAAATGTGATTAAACATCAGACTAAGCAAATTAGTTCTGTGTGGCTGGAATGAGCCATTCCTACAAAGCATGGAAACAGTGGCAAGTTAACCTGAATACAAATGCCAAGGACATCTTGGTCAGCCTTGAATTCATTGCAAAGGCACTAAAAACATTTCAAGAGGGAAGTTAACCATGTCTGAACTTTCACATTAAAGTGCATGTTTTAACAAAAGTATGAAGGATGGACTGAAGCAGGCTAAGAGAACAATTCAAGATGCTATGAAAATAATCTACAGAAAAAGGTATCAGAACGTGAAACGGAAGTACTACAAAAAGAAACTAAAATACTTCATTCATCAATTTATCCTATCTCAATTAACTGATTCAGTTTTGGAACGTAACAGATGAAAAGTCATAATACCTGTCTGCCCTCAGTAGCTTGCATTCTACTGGGAGAGAAAAACAAGAAAACAAACCAGACAAGTGCAAGTAGTGGAAAATGCTATGAAGGAAATAACGGTGATGTAAGGGAGAGTAACCGGAATGAAGCTATGTTTTACACGGCAGTTAGGCAAGGCCTCTCTTGAGATGCTGACACTTAAGCCAATACCTTAAAGGCTCAAAAAAAGCCACGGAGTAGGGAGATATATTTAAGACAGTATTTCAGGCTGAGAAAATAAAACACTGAAAGCTGTGACTGAGGCCTAGAAGAAAGTATGAGGTGAGTCTGAAGAAAGAGACAATAGTAGCAGGGCCTTGAAGACTGAGTAAGAATTCTACATTTTATTTTAAGTGAATGTGGTCGGTGGAATCTAGAAGAAAAGCAAAGGAAATCTGATGTATTTTGGACGTAGAACCAACAGAATTTGCTCAGAGACTGGACGCCAAGGGTAAAATAAGAACAAGCATACATTAATGCTCAGGTTTTGACTTTTCAAACAGGTAGATAGCAGTTCTATTTACTAAGATAGGAAAGAGTGAGGTAAGATCGATGCATGGGAGAGAAGCAGGGCAAGGGTCAAAAATTTTATTTTGGACACATTAAGTTTGAAGTTCCTATGAGATATCCTAACAGTGACAAGCAAGATGCATAAGAGTGGCATTCAAGAACGACGTTTGACAAGAAACATAAACCTACGAGTTATCAGAATACAAATAATATTTAAAGTCTTGAAAAGACGGCCTTAAAGAAAGTCTACTACTATAACTTTTGCAAATGTAACAACAGCAGCTAAAAGTACATGTTAACACCTCTTACCATTTAACATACCAAGCACAAAGAGATTAACAATATGCCCGACGTCATTCAGCTCATTTTAGCGCTGGCTTTCAAGCCAAGCCGTCTGACAGCAGAGTTGCGCTTTCATCTGCTTTGTCAAGCAGAGACCAGGTGGAAGGACGCCTAAACCCAAATCCCAAGGCACTCCAATATTCACAGAGAGGGAAAGAAGTCAACATAAGGTATTTATTCCAATAACGCGGTTTCACGTAACCGCTGAACCACAGGCTCAAAAGTGGCTACAAACTAATCTCCACTTGGAAAGTTACAGATGTCAGATCCCAACAGGGAAACAAAGTTTACTCTCCCCTTCCAAAATCCCTATATCCTTCTCGACACCTCCGTCACATACTTGCCTCCCGCAATAGTCATTCTCCAAAAACCCTGTCCCAAGCATCTCAAAACAAGCCCCCAAGAATCTGTCACACACACACAGCCGAGCCCAGGTCCACTTTCTGAGTCCTCAATTCCCTGATGACACGGCAGAGAAGGTAGCCGCGTCTTCCGAACATAAAATGAAGATAAAGAAAGAAGGTTTTACGGGAAAACCTTGGCCCAGCTTCAGCAAGCCCAGAGGGGAGACTGCCGGAAAGCACGCCTGGCAAGACCGGGCTGGAAACTGAGCTCCCCACGTGGGCTGGGAGAAAAGGAACCCCACTCACCAAGCCATCTATCTGCACTTGCTTCACGGCTGAATCTCCGGATCCTCCTTTGCCTTTGCCTTTGCCTGCAGCGCCGGTGGTAGAGCTGGAAGAGGTGGCGGAGGAGCCGGTGCCTTCCTTGCGGGACGCCATCTTTCCAGCCGGACAGGGAAAGAGAAACGTGAGTTGCCGGAAGCGGAAGTAAAGTTTCACTTGACGTCAGGCGCAGTCTGGCGTTCGAGGGGCGGAGCTGTTAGGAAAGGCCGGCGGGGGAGGCCCCGCCTCCCTTCTCTTTTCCAGCCTTTCTTCTGCATTGAAACGCCTTGCGCATGTGCATTGTGCCTTGCGGGGCTTCTTTCCTATAGAAAGCTTTAAGAAAGGCAAAAAGGAATTTTTGAAAGTGTTTTTCCCTTAGTGTTTAATCGATATGCATTAGGTAGTGAATCATAATTGCTTTATAGCTAGCATTTATGTAGCGCGTCATTCGTATAAAATGCTTTCACTTCTAATTTTTTTAATTAATCGGTAGTCCCAGTGTGACAAACTATGAAGAGCTGTACTTACTTCAATAGCATATTTGGCAATTGAGACATGATTTGTCACACACCATTCTGTTCATTAATGGCGAGCTTATATTGAAGGGCTTTTTTTTAATTTCTTTCCAATTTTTGTCCTTGGCAATATCTAAGATTTTCTAGTCATGTATGTTAATCACACTACATGTGAAACTGATTAGTGTCATTTCAGGGGGGCTCTGAAGAGCTCCAGTGCTATAGTCCTTTATGTCTCAGTGCACAGAAGAATTCAACAGGAGCAAAGTGGTAGATAAAAAGTGACTCATTAGAATAGAACACTTGTGAGACCTACAAGCAGGTGGGCAAGAAATGCCATGCCCCAAGAACTAGTTGGCTACAGCTTTATAATCAAAGGAAAAGGGGGAAAGAGGAGAAGACCTCCTTTGTCTTTCTTGAGTAGACAGCATGTTTTCATCATTAGCTCCTCCAGACTGAGCAGGGGAGTTTTCTTGTCCCTGTGTGGTCAAGCTAGGTCCACAAATTACTGTTTTTTACGCATGCAGAGAGCATTTCGGAGGGATCACTGGGCAGGATGTGGGTCTCTTGCCACCATTGTTTTATTGTTTGTTGGTGTGTCCCTTGCTTCTCTTGCATGGTTTTGTTGCTAAGCAACCCTGCTTGGTTTTGTGGTGAGGCAAACCTGCTTTCTCAAGTAATCATTAACTTACAGGGGTCTCCCATATTTTTCTACTTATAGAAAATCCCTTGTGGGATTAACTATTTAGTCACCTATTTTATCCTGTCATTCTGTCCCTGTCACTGGGTTCTTGTAATCTAACCCTAACTCGAAATGGCCTAGAAGTGATAGGGACAGAATGCGTGCGTGTGTTCTAAATTGCTTTAGTCCTATTGAACTCTTTGCAACCCTGTGGGCTGTAGCCCCCAGGCTCCTCTGTCCATGAGATTCTCCAGGTAGCAATACTGGAGTGGGTTGCCATGCCCTCCTCCAGGGTATCTTCCTAACCCAGGGATCCAACCCACATCTCTTATATCTCCTGCATTGGCAGGTGGGTTCTTTATAGCTAGCGCCACGTGGGAAGCTCAGGGACAGAATGTGAAAGTGAAAGTCGCTCAGACATGTCCAGCTCTTTGTGAACCCATGGAGTAGATAGTTCATGGAATTCTCCAGACCAGGATACTGGAGTAGGTAGCCTTTCCCTTCTCCAGGGGATCTCCCCAACCCAGGGATCGAACCCAGGTCTTCCACACTGCAGGGGGATTCTCTACCAGTTAAGTCACCAGGGAAGCCCAAGAATACTAGAGTGGGTAAACTATCCCTTCTTCAGCGGATCTTCCGAACCCAGGAATTGAACAGGGGTCTCCTACATCTCACGTGGATTCTTTACCAGCTGACCTACCCGGGAAGCCCAATAAGATGATCAAATAGTTAGCTTAGAAACCCCATTAGGGAATTGTAGATAGAGAGGGAACTTTAGGGGGATTTGGGAGACCACAGTAAGACTAATGATTGCTCAAGAAAATAATGGGAAACTTCTGAAACAATGTGGGCGTACTTGAATCATAAAGCAAAGCAAGTCACTTAGCATCAAAGTCAGATTGGCTTGCTTAACGATAAAAACAAGCTAACCTGCTGGCAACGAAGCCATGCAACAAAAACAGGAGACATGCCCCAAAACAATAAAACATGGTGCCATGAGACCTGCATCCTGCCCTGTAAGCTAAGGGAATTAATAACCCCCAAAACATGCTCTTTGGCCCCTAAGACATGTTCTTTGTGCCATTTCGCCCAAATAATAAAACAATTGTAGAAAATAACTACACTCTGCCCAGTGCTATCCAGTTAATGACTTCCAAAACAGGATCTGCACACACACACACACACAATCATTTATGGGAAGATGACTTCTCAAAATGAAAGTCACCATTGTACTGAAACCTGAAAATATGTTTCCAAAGTGCTATGACAGTCCTGGCTTGACCGTATGGGGAAGGACAAATAAACTTCCCTGCCCTACCGGGGGAGGAACTGATATCGAAACGTGAAGCCTACTCAAGAAAAACAAAGATATTCTCCTCCTCTTTCTTCCTCTGATTATAAAAATGTAACCCAGTGAGCAGTCAGGGCAGTGCAACATTTGCCTGTATGCTTGTGAACCTTACAAGCATCCTATTCAAATAAATCACCTCTTATCTATCACATTGCTTCTTGATAAATTCCTTTCTGCGTTGAGACATAAAGGACTGTGAGACTGGAGCTCTTCTGGAGCCCTGACGCCTAACGGTTTCAGAAGGAATGACATGTCCTTCACTTGAATGCCTAATTTTAATTAAATTTTTAAATTTAAGAACAGGAGCGTGTTCAGCCCTTGTACATCTTCATTCCCTTATCTTTACTCTGTATCTCAATTCTCCTCCTGCAATGCCGATGATTCCTGAATTTATATTTACCCAGACCTCTCCACTGAACTCCACAACGGCATGTCTGTCTGTTCAACCTCTTCACTTAAATGTCCCACAAGCAACTGCTTCAACTTAACCTTTCAAAAATTGAGCTCCAAATACCTCCCCCTCTTGAAAAAAATGTTTTTCCTCAATCTTCCCCAGTCATTAGATGGCAGTTCTTTTCTTAAGAACAAAGCTTTTGGGGCATCGTTGACTCCTCTGTATCCTTCACACTCAACCGGTGATTCATTGGAAGCTTCTGTAAACTCCATGTCAAAAATATATTCAAGGGCTTCCTGGGTGGTCCAGTGGTTAAGAGTCCACCTTGCAATGCAAGGGACGCTGGCTCCATCCCTGATCCGGGAAGACCCCACATGCTGCAGGACAACCAAGCCTGTGTGCCACAACTATTGACCCTGTGCTCTGGAGCCCGGGAGCTGCAACTACTGAAGCCCAGGTGCCCAAGAGCCCATGCTCCGTGATAAGGGAACCCACCGCAATGAGAAGCCCTCAAAGGGCAACTGGAGAGCAGCCTCTGCTCGCTGCAACTATAGAAAGCCCAGGCAGTAGTGAAGACTCAGCACAACCAAAAATTAATAAACAAATTATTTTTTAAATGAAATAGTAGTCTTAAGCCTAAACATATCAATAATTAGATTAATATAAATGTTCTATATTAAAATACAACTATTGGAACAATTTCAGGCTGGTTTTAGAAAAGGCAGAGGAACCAGAGATCAAATTGCCAACATTCACTGGATCATCGATAAAACAAGAGAGTTCAAAAAAAACATCTATTTTTGCTTTATTGACTATGCCAAAGCCTTTGATTGTGTGGATCACAATAAACTGTGGAAAATTCTGAGAGAGATGAGAATACCAGACCACCTGACCTGCCTCTTGAGAAACCTGTATGCAGGTCAGGAAGCAACAGTTAGAACTGGACATGGAACAACAGACTGGTTCCAAATAGGAAAAGGAAAACGTCAAGGCTGTATATTGTCACCCTGCTTATTTAACTTATATGCAGAGTACATCAAGAGAAATGCTGGGCTGGATGAAGCACAAGCTGGAATCAAGATTGCCAAGAGAAATATCAATAGCCTCGGTATGCAGATGACACCACCCTTATGGCAGAAAGTGAAGAAGAACTTAAAAGCTTCTTGATGAAAGTGAAAGAGGAGAGTGTAAAAGTTGGCTTAAAGCTCAACATTCAGAAAACTAAGATCATAGCATCCAGTCCCATCAGTTCAGTTCAGTTCAGTTCAGTTGCTGAGTCGTCTCCGACTCTTTGCGACCCCATGAATCACAGCACGCCAGGCCTCCCTGTCCATCACCAACTCCTGGAGTTCACTCAAACTTGTATCCATCGAGTCAGTGATGCCATCCAGCCATCTCATCCTCTGTCGTCCCCTTCTCCTCCTGCCCTCAATCCCTCCCAGCATCAGAGTCTTTTCCAATGAGTCAACTCTTTGCATCAGGTGGCCAGAGTATTAGAGTTTCAGCTTCAGCATCAGTCTTTCCAATGAACACCCAGGACTGATCTCCTTTAGGATGGACTGGTTGGATCTCCTTGCAGTCCAAGGGGCTCTCAAGAGTCTTCTCCAACACCACAGTTCAAAAGCATCAATTCTTCGGTGCTCAGCTTTCTTCACAAGTCCAACTCTCACATCCATAATGACCACTGGAAAAACCATAGCCTTGACTAGATGGACCTTTGTTGGCAAAGTAATATCTCTGCTTTGGCAAATAGATAGGGAAACACTGGCTGACTTTATTTTCTTGGGCTTCAAAATCACTGCAGATGGTGATTACAGCCATGAAATTAAAAGGTGCCTACTCCTTAGAAGGAAAGTAATGACCAACCTAGACAGCATATTAAAAAGCAGAGACATTACTTTGTCCACAAAGATCCGTCTAGTCAATGCTATGGTTTTTCCAGTGGTCATGTATGGATGTGAGAGCTGGACTATAAAGAAAGCTGAGAGCCGAAGAATTGATGCTTTTGAACTGTGGTGTTGGGGAAGACTCTTGAGAGTCCCTTGGATTGCAAGGAGATCCAACCAGTCCATCCTAAAGGAAATCAGTCCTTGGTGTTCATTGGAAGGACTGATGTTGAAGCTGAAACACCCATACTTTGGCCACCTGATGCAAAGAGCTGACTTATTTGAACAGAAAGACCCTGATGTTGGCAAAAGATTGAAGGCAGGAGGAGAAGGGAACAACAGAGGATGAGATTGTTAGATGGCATTACAAACTCAATGGACATGAGTTTGGGTAAACTCCAGGAGTTGGTGATGGACAGGGAGGCCTGGCGTGCTGCAGTTCATGGGGTCGCAAAGAGTCGGACTCAGCTGAGCAATTAAACTGAACGGAATTGGAAGAATGGATAAAAACACTGGTAGAATGGGACTTCCCTGGTGGCACGGTGGATGGAGTCCACCTACCAGTGCAGGAGCTACGGGTTCAATCCCTGGTCCTGGTAGATACCATATGCCTCAGGACAACTAAGCCCGTGCACCACAACTGCTGAAGCCAGCGGGCCCTAGAGCTCATGCTCCCCAACAAAAGAAGCTACTGCAATGAGAAGCCCATGCACCACAACGAAGAGTAGCCTCCGATCGCCACAACTAGAGAAAGCCCTCACAAAGCAATAAAGACCCAGAGCAGCCAAATATAAATAAGAAAAATTGCTTTTAAAAAACTGGTAGAATGGATAAAAACAACCTAATAGGCTGTCTAAAAGAAACTCATATAATGATATAAGCACATTGACAGTAAAATGATGGAAAAATATATCAGTCATCAAAAGAAAGCAGAACTGACTGTATTAATATCCAATAAAGAGAATTCTGAGCTAAGATAATCAGCAAAGATGGAGGAAAGTATATAATGATAAAATGGTCAATCACCAAAAACATAGCAATTCTAAATGTGTATGTTCTAGCAACAAAGCTGAACTTACTGTGTTGAGAAAAAACTCATAGAGCTCAAACAATAGATACATTCACAGTCATAGTTAGAGATGTCAACTCTCCTTTCTTAACAATTGATAGAACAACTACAGAGGAAATCAGCAAGGATATAAAGGAATTCAGCAACATCATCAATCAAAGGATCCAATCAACATTTATAAAACATTCCACTCAACAGCAACAGAATACACATTCTTGTCAGAACCCCATGGAACACAGAAATCATATCCTGAGTGAGGAACCAACCTCAACAAATTCAAAGAAATTAAAATTATTCAAAAAATCATTCAGAGCATGTTCATCAAGCAGAATGGATTCAAACTAGAAGTCAAAATACAAAGGTAACTGAAAATTTTCCAAATACTTGAAAAAATATACAAAATGCTTCTTTTAAAATTTATTTTTAATTGAAGGATAACTGCTTTATAATATTGCATACAACATGCTTTTAATAACCCATGGATCAAAGAGGAAGTCTTAAGGGAACTTTTAAAACACACTGAATTTATTCAGAGGAAACTGAATGAATATGAAAATATTAATGTAAAATGTCAAAATTCATGGCACACAGTTACAACAGTACTGAGAGGAAAGTTTATAACTAAATGTATACATTATAAAAGATCATACATCTCAAATCAATAACCTAATCTTCCTCTTCAAGATCCTAAAACAAGCCTGCAACATGCAGAAGAAATTGAACAACCCTAAACATATTTGATCATCCAAAGAAGATTGCTCACAGCCATTCAGTTGTACTTTAGCAGCCCTCCAAAAGGCAGTTTTGATGTTGTGGTTATTAACTTCACTATAGATATTCATATACTGGAAAAGACAAATTTACCCTATATTCCCAACAGTATGTTCTTCGTTCTCGCTATCCAAGAAACTAAAATTTTCAATAAAGTTCTATATTTGCTGGAAATATTTCAGATTTAGTCAGAGGTACAGAGAGAGGATGGCAAGGACCTTCCAAAGCAAGCTGTGGGCCCTGTCCACGGTTGATTACCACATGGGGACAGGAAGCAAAGGAGAGCCTGCCATACCTGAGTGAAAAAATGAAAAAATAAACAGTCTGACTGGATCTGCTTTTGTGGCATGGTAACTCAACCCACTCAGAAAACACAGCCCAGTGAATGTCAGACTGTGACCAGTCCATGCCTTAGACCCAGCATTAGAGCTGTTTCTAATACTCACAGTATTAGAGCTGTTTCCTCTCAGTTGGCTAAGACTCACCTAAATACCCTTCAATGCAATAAAATAGACACCAAAGATGAGCCAAAGAATTTCTTAAAATGTCACTTTATTCCTACTCAGTATTAGGATGAGCCAAGGGTTTTTTTTTGTTGTTGTTGTTTTTTTTTGAATGTCAATTTATTCCTGTTAAGTTGTTGGCTTTTTCCAGCCCTCTACGGAAGGCAAGGTTCCTTTGGACATCTTGCCAGTCTGAGTTGAGCAACGGCTTTTAGGCAACCTCATTGCCTAACTTAGCATCAGTTCCAGCCTCAGTATGAAGGAAGAGGGTAGAAAGTCCTCTGACCTTTCTATTTACTGTCCGTCTGGGAAGTAACTATATGCTCATGACATACAAGTGAAGGATGGTTCTTCTTTGGTAACCATTAGGAACAAAGAAACCACCATTTTTAATAAAAATTTCAGTGGAAGGCTGTAAGGGTGTATGCTTTTATCTCATCTGTGTAGATTATTTTCTAGGAAAGGAACAGAAAAAAATCTCCTTTTTTCCTTGAAAAGGAGATACTGTTACGGGATGGCTACAAGTTCTCCCCAAACATCAGATTAGTCACTCCACTGTTCAGTTCAGTTCAGTTGCTCAGTCGTGTCCGACTCTTTGCAGCCCCATGATCCGCAGCACACCAGGCCTCCCTGTCCATCACCAACTCCCGGAGTCCACCCAAACCCATGTCCATTGAGTTGGTGATGCCATCTAACCATCTCATCCTCTGTCGTCCCTTTCTCCTCCTGCCCTCAATCTTTCCCAACATCAGGGTCTTTCAAATGAGTCAACTCTTCTCATGAGGTGGCCAAAGTACTGGAGTTTAGCATCATTCCTTCCAAAGAAATCCCAGGGCTGATCTCCTTCAGAATGGACTGGTTGGATCTCCTTGCAGTCCAAGGGACTCTCAAGAGTCTTCTCCAACACCACAGTTCAAAAATATCAATTCTTCGGCACCCAATTTTCTTTATAGTCCAACTCTCACACCCATACATGACTATTGGAAAAACCAAAGCCTCTAGATGGACCTTTGTTGACAGCGTAATGTCTCTGCTTTTTAACCCTAACTCCAATTGTTAGGGTGTCATCAGTAAGAGGGTATAGAGAGAAATAGGAAGTCTACTTTAACACTACTCAGTTATAAGGAAGGGATCGGAAACACGCTACTCTGAAAATGAGAGGGAAGGGCAAGAGTTGGCTCATCTCCTCCCCTCTGAAAGAACATGTAGTGCCATCACAATGAACAAAGCCCGGGGAACAAAAATCAGACATAAGCAAAGCCAGAAGAAACAACATACAAAGGAGGCAAAACTGAAGTTGTGAATTAAATTCACATACGCTTAAGAAGTTCACAAATATTTTCTTGATCAAAGAAAATCATTTGGCTTAAAATGCTAAACACTTTGCTTAATATTTAACTGGAATGGAAAAGATGCCTTTGGGAGATACTTGAAAGCAGCCAGTAGCAACACTTACTTCTGCATTCCAGCCTCTTCATGATGGTATCTGGGATAAAACAAGAACATATACAGAGCATCCAAAATGTCTTTAAGGTAAAACATTATACAGGTCATATTATTTTTCCTTTAAAAATAGATTTTGTTGTCTAGATTTAACAAACAGTCCATCGGTTAGGATAGCTCATCGATTTGGGCTATGAGCAACCAAAAATAAATAAGTAAACAAAAAACAGTTAATTTTAAACAAGAAGGACATATGTATACCTACGACTGGTTCATGCTGATGTTTGACAGAAAACAACAAAGTTCTGTAAGGCAATTATTCTTCAATTAAAAAATTAATTAATTTAAAAAAGGAGGAAATGTATTCTGTCACACAATTAAGTGTCTAGAGGTATCCACACTGCAACTGAAGCAGCATGGAGACTCCAGCTCCACATTTTTATGAATCTCTTGTCTGTCTTCTGTCATGTTTTGGTTCTGACCACACCCTGGCTGAAGCTCCAATACTCTGGCGACCTGAGGGGAAGAGCCAACTCACTGGAAAAGACCCTGATGCTAGGAAAGATTGAAGGCAAGAGGAGAAGGGGATGACAGAGGATCAGTTGTTTGGATGGCATCACCAACTCAATGGACATGAGTTTGGGCAAACTCCAGGAGATAGTAGAGCACAGAGAAGCCTGGCGTGCTGCAGTCCATGGGGTCTCAAAGAGTTGGACACAACTTAGCGACTGAACAACAACACGAATTGGCTAGCTACCCCATAACCTCAAAATAGCTGCTAGTATCAAAGAACACAATACACTTCATTTTTATAATTCTTGTAAGAAAAAGAAAACCTATTCCGCAACTATGGGGGAAAGTCTTTCTCTTTAATCTGAAATCAGTTTAAATCATATGCCTTTTTCTGTATACTTACATGGAATGAGACTAAGGGAGGTTATACTTTGAAGAACCAAATGATTTGTTCAGTATTATGAAAAGTCACAATAGAGAGGGTAAGGAGAGAGCCAATGGAAAGAAAATAATACTATGAATTATATTACCTATGAATCAGCATGTAGGTATTTTCTATATGTTTGTTAAAATAATAATAGTTTTTTAAATGATATTTGATCTTCTCATCCCAGTATTTTGATGTATGACCTACCAACTAATATTAAAAGAAAATGAGTCCCATTGAAAACATTAGCACAGATTCTAAGAGTGACTTTTATTTGGTATAATATCATGTAATTAATACCTTGTGTTGGTGTAATTCAGTTATAAATACAAGACTTTGAAATAATATTCTACTGAATTATTGAAAACCTGTTTAATTTCTTGCCACTAGAAATTCAGTTTCTGCCCTGAAGTCTCCCTGCTGCTTAAAAATATATACTAAACCATGAGTGAAAGGGTTGTCTTCAAAATTTTGTTTAATATAAATAAATAATGTTTTTAGAAAATCCTTTAATGCCATATTTGACATAATTCTCAATTTTTAAACTCCTTTAGGTAATAGTAATAATATTTGCTTACCTAGAGTAATTTTATAAGGATTCATTAATCTTCTAAAACTGCTTTGATAGGTTAAAAAAAATGACCCCATACAGCATGAACTTCTCTGGCAGTTTCAGTTATGATTTCATTAAATTTCAAATGATGGTTTATTTATTATGCATGTATCAAAGTAAAACATTTTGCACATTGCTACCACTTTTCAACTTTTTGCTTTTCTCTCCCAATGTATATT
Source organism: Budorcas taxicolor (assembly GCF_023091745.1). NCBI lineage: Eukaryota > Metazoa > Chordata > Mammalia > Artiodactyla > Bovidae > Budorcas > Budorcas taxicolor. The sequence continues at coordinate 60,895,479 of NC_068923.1, read as the reverse complement.
TTTACTACTTTAATTAATACCACTGAACACTTTGTTAGTGAAACTCCAGTGGAGAGCATTATTCAGATCTATTGTGAAATATTTAATTCCTTTTAACTTACCTCAGATGGCAGTATTTTTTTCTCTGTATAATTTCATTCAAATAAATTATTTAGCAAGCAAATTTGCTAGTCTAATTTTACAGCCACCTGACAACAGCCATCTGATAACCAATGGTAAATTATTTGCTAATCACTGTCTGGTTTAGAAATATCCTTGACAAAGAGCAATCCCTTGTGATTTTTTTTTCTAAGACACAGTTTCTCCTTCATCATTTCAGGAAGAGGCCATGGTACTAGATAGGCCAACAGACAGAAATTTTGCTTGCTTCCTTTAATTGACAGCTGGGTGACACAAATAGTTCCTTGATGTTTCTTGCCCAAGCAGCTAAGGGTCTTCATATTTAGCTAACTTTTCCAAACAGGAGATACATCTCACTGACACTCTTATCAATTTGTTTATACTTTCAAAATAAACAAATGTCAAGATAGCTTCTATAGAATGTCAAAAGATTCAGTTTATTTTATTTGAAAAAGTATTTTACGTTTACATCTACTTCTGCTTTATTGACTATGCCAAAGTCTTTGACTGTGTGGATCACAACAAACTGTGGAAGATTCTGAAAGAGATGGGAATACCAGACCACCTTATCTGCTTCCTGAGAAATCTGTATGCAGGTCAAGAAGCAACAGTTAGAACTGGATGTGGAACAACAGACTGGTTCCAAATAGGAAAAGGAGTATGTTAAGGCTATATACTGTCACCCTGCTTATTAACTTATATGCAGGGTACATCCTACGAAATGCCAGGCTGGATGAAGCACAAGCTGGAATCAAGACTGCTGGGAGAAATATCAATAACCTCAGATATGCAGATGACATCACCCTTATGGCAGAAAGTGAAGAGAAACTAAAGAGCTTCTTAATGAAAATGAAAGAGAAGAGTGAAAAAGTTGACTTAAAACTCAACATTCAGAAAACTAAGATCACGGCATCCAGTCCCATCACTTCATGGCAAATAGATGGGAAAACAGTGAAAACAGTGACAGAGTTTATTTTTTAGGGCTCCAAAATCACTGTAGATGGTGACTGCAGCCGTGAAATTAAAAGACGCTTGCTGCTGGGAAGAAAAGTTATGACCAACGTAGACAGCTTATTAAAAATCAGAGAACTTTGCCAACAAAGTTCCATCTAGTCAGAGCTATGGTTTTTCCAGTAGTCATGTACAGATGTGAGAGTTGGATCATAAAGAAAGCTGAGCATCAAAGAGTTGATGCTTTTGAACTGTGGTGTTGGAGAAGACTCCTGAGAGTCCCTTGGACAGCGAGGAGATCCAACCAGTCCATCCTAAAGGAAATCAGTCCTGAATATTCACTGGAAGGACTGACGCTGAAGCTGAAACTCCAAGACTTTGGCCACCTGATTCGAAGAACTGACTCACTAGAAAAGACCCTGATGCTGGGAAAAATTGAAGGCAGGAGGAGAAGGGGACGACAGAGGATGAGATGGTTGGATCGCATCACCAACTCGATGGACAGGAGTTTGAGCTAGTTCCAGGAGTTGGTGATGGACAGGGAAGCCTGGTGTGCTGCAGTCCATTGGATCACAAAGTCGAAAATGACTTAGCAACTGGACTGAAGTGATTTTACGTTTCAAAAAAATAACAACTTATTTACTAGGATTTTGAAACTGTTCAAAGAAAGTGTAATTATATTGGCAAAAACTAACCAACATCAAAGTTTCATCAAAGACATCTGCCAAGATAAAATTCTCTAATTCTGGCAATAGTTTAACTTGGGCTTCTGTGATGGCTCAGCAGTAAAAGAACCAGCCTGTGATGCAGGAGACGGGAGTTTGATCCCTGAGTCAGGAAGATCCCCAGAAAAAGGAAATGGCAACCCACTCCAGTATTCTTGCCTAGGATATCTCATGGACAGAGGAGCCTGGGGGGCTACAGTCAATGGAATCATAGGAGTCAAACACAACTTAGTGACTAAACAACAGCTACAACAAACAACAGCATACTTTCATGCCCTTACAACCGGAGCAGGCAATGGCACCCCACTCCAGCACTCTTTTGCCTGGAAAATCCCATGGACGGAGGAACCTGGCAGGCTTCAGTCCATGGGGTTGCTTAAAGTAGGACACAACTGAGCGACTTCACTTTCACTTTTCACTTTCATGCATTGGAGAAGGAAATGGCAATCTACTCCAGTGTTCTTTACTGGAGGATCCCATGGACAGAGGAGCTTGGTGGGCTACAGTCTATGGGGTGGCAAAGAGTCTATTCCGACTGAGGGACTGAGTACACACACATAGTTTTAACTTGGTTTAACTAAGTTTAACTAAGTTTTAACTTAGTCTGTCAATGTTAGGGTATGGCTGTACATAAAAGAAAAATGTTTCGATATAGGGTCCTTCTTGGGTGAAAAAGCTGTACCATTCTGGTGAGTGGCATTGATACTGGGGGAGGCTCTGCATGTGTGGAGGCAAGGGCTACATGGGGAATCTCTGCACTTTCCTTTAAATTTTGCTATAAACCTAATACTGCTCTAAAAAAAATACAGTTTCAAAAATGAAAATAAATCAAAAATAATATTTTTAGTACAATAGAAGTTTATTTTTCTTCTTATGTAAAATAAGCTCAGAGGTAAAAAGGCTAGATTTGGAAAGGTAGTTTCATAGTCACTGATGGCCCAGGCTCTTTCTCTTTTCTACTTTGCTAGCTTAGTACATGGCCTCCATCCTCACATTTACCTCTTCCTCTAAAATAGGCTACAAAATCCCCTTTATCACATCCAAATCCTGGGAGTGGTTAGAAAGATGATGGGGAAAAAAAAAAAAATCAGAAGTGCCCACCACCAAATGAAACCAATTTCCTTTAAGCAGCTTTCCCAGAAGTCCCTTGTAACACTTGTACTTAACATATCTTTGGCTAAAACTTAATCCTATGACTATACTTAACTGCACAGAGTCTGGGACATGGATTCTCTTTTCTGGGCACACTACTGTCCAGAATGAAATTAGGATCCTATTACTAAAGAGAAGAGAAGAGATATTGTCAATTCACAGTTTGTGTCACATCCGTTATGTTACATGTGGGATTTTGTGGGAAATTTCATGCAGTCATTAAAAATAATGAAAAAGTACTATGCCAATTAACTTGGAATATGCACTGAGAGGATTTTTACAAAGATCATTGGGTGAGAAAACTAAAATAGACAGAAGTGATAAAATATTTCATTTTTGAATAACAAAGTGACAAAAATCTCTAAATATGTATGCAGATGTACATGCAAATGAGTATGTAAATATGAAAAAAATCACAGAAGGGTACCCAGTGGATTATTATGTATTATTTTGGCAAGGAAGAGGAGATAACTGTCTTGTGTTGTTCTATTTTTCCTCTTGTTATAGTAGGCCTGTGTTATTTTTATAATTTGAAAACCATAAAATGTTTTTTTTAAATATGGCAGCAGAACCAACCTTTTAACACCTTCCTTTATATATAAAAATTCACAGTAAGCAAGTCCCAGATGGAGTTTAGAGGATCTTAGTGAAGAACTAATAGGCTCTCAATGCAAACCAGTTTACCTAAGTTGCTTTATTTATTTTTGGAAATTACTTATTTAAGGAATATGTTAGCTGGGTAACAGTAGGGAAACACTGCATTCCTTTGGAGCTAATGGATGTTAACAAATATTTGTAAATATTTAAATATGAATATAAGGAAGAATAATATCATGACAGATATCTTTGCTGAATTATTGGAATATGAGCATTTATGAAATTAAACAAAATAAGCTTTATGAACTTAATATTTACCTATTTAATTCCATTTAGGACATGAATCTTTCATGAAAAGTCTTGTTTGGGAATTAGTCATACCTTGCAAGAATAAATCATATTCATGTCAACTTGGCTTCATCAAAATTTCATGAAGAAAGAGCTTCACAATTGTGTACAACAACATATAAATTATATTTGATCCAGGTGTAATAAAGAATATGAAGACTATGAAAAAAATAAAGAAAAATAAATTAATTCCCTACTGCAACTGAATGTCTATTTGGCTTGGAAAATATCCAGTGTTTGACCTGAGGGGGAAAAAAAAACAGCAGCTAGAAATGCTGAGACATTACTGTTCCTGCACTCTAAGGTCAAGAGAATTTTCAATGATTATTTTTAAAAGTTAATAATATTATAATAATTTTCAAAGTAAAAGTTCAGGTCAAACTTATATCCAAATAGTTTGTCCAATAGTGGCAATATTTGGTTCCTGCCTTTGTTGTGGCCAAATGTTGAGTTTTCAATACTAGGTCATTTGGTATCAGGCAAAGATATACTCAGTAGACCCAGAGAAGGCAATGGCACCCCACTCCAGTACTCTTGCCTGGAAAATCCCAGGGATGGAGGAGCCTGGTAGGCTGTGGTCCATGGGGCCTCTAGGACACAACTGAGTGACTTCATTTTCCCTTTTCATGTTCATGCATTGGAGAAGGAAATGGCAACCCACTCCAGTGTTCTTGCCTAGAGAATCCCAGGGATGGGGGAGCCTGGTGAGCTGCCGTCTATGAGGTCACACAGAATAGGACATGACTGAAGCGACTTAGCAGCAGCAGCAGCAGCATACTCAGTAGACCACTTAATGAAAACATCCCATTGGGTAAACAGTGACACTTTACTGCAGATAGTCCTGGAACACTAATAGGCATAAGAAATGACTTGCAGGAGATTGTAATAAATGTCACCTTCTCTCTGAATAGTATCCTTCTCCCTCAATACTTGTTCTGAATCAAATGGGCATATTAAACAAGCATACTTGCAACCTTTCTGCATGTTCCAGGATCAGGTTTTGAGAAACACTGATGTAACAGAGAATTCCATTTTAAACTTGATAATCACCAGTATCTACTGTCTTCTTGCTTGTGCAATAAAGGATGGTTGTGTAAATAGCACTGTCACATACATAGACCTTGAAAAAAATTGCTACAGTTTACTAAATTGAAAAAAAAAAAAAAGAATATGACTCAACCCTAGTCCTGAGCCACACATTTCTTACTAGTGAAATGCGGCCAACAGGATTGTAGATAAATCTGTGAGTCTGTTTTTAAAACTAACTGTTTTGCAGGACTGGGATAGTATATTTTCTCTGTCTGTGGTGGGATTATAGTCAGAGTGGGGTGTTGGCACACAGGGATAAAGAGAGTATTCAGATTGAAAGGTCATGAGGAATTCTCAAGAACTGTGATTCCAGTTCTACAGTAACTCTTCATGGCTGCCAACCCCTAGATTTATTTTTGGTTAAAAGATGCAGCCATTTAAATGATGTTGTACTGGGAATCAAGACAGGGTTTACATTATGGATTTCAATTCCAGTTTCATAAACCTGTGTCTTCAAATAAAACCCCAAATGCAAATAATATGTCTCTATCACTTTGTAAGTTATTCTTCTGCATTGGTTCTTTCAATCTTCAGCTAGAACTAGATCTGGGACAGATCCAAGTCAAAAGAAAAAAATGCAAAATCCCATACTCCCACTCTCTAATTATTTTGCCTAGAATTGAAGTAGATATGTAGCGATTAGTCATTGGGGAACTCAAAATTTTCAGATTCACCCTCTTCATTAATCAAGTTGACCAAATAATTTCTAAACTTTTGGTCTGCTTTGTACCTCCTTGTTAGTAGCCCAGTAGGTAATCTTCCTACCTTAGAGACTATAGACATAAAAGAGGTTCTTAAAAGTCATCTAGTCCTGCTGACCTATTTGACAGTGAGGAAGTTGAACCCAGCTTTTGTGGGGAGTTGCTCAAGGTCAAATGACTTGGGTTACGGAAAGAATGAGAACTCTAGTTTAGGGACACTGACTCTTGGAAAAGGAAGCTCTTGAGAAGTCCTCCTGAAACGCTCCTTGTGAGTCATTTAGGATGGTCTCCAGAAGAAATGCAAAATGGTAGTACTTTTTGCCCTGACATTTGGCTCTTTAGAGACAGTGGTCCTATGGGGGAGATGTGGAGGGGTGCCAGAACACTTGAACTTCAGGCAGGAGACCTGGGTTCCACTGGTAGTTCTGACACTAAAGAACAAGGTGTCCTTAATACTCAGGCTCAACTTCTTTATAGGAAGGCAACCATTACAAACCAGCCCAATCACAGTCATCCAATATACTTTGGTCCATTTCTTCCCTCATTTGAGAATTATTAGCTTCTTGAGAAACCTATATGCAGGTCAGGAAGCAGCAGTTAGAACTGGACATGGAACAACAGACTGGTTCCAAATAAGAAAAGGAGTATGTCAAGGATGTATATTGTCACCCTGCTTATTTAACTTCTATGCAGAGTACATCATGAGAAACGCTGGGCTGGAAGAAGCACAAGCTGGAATCAAGATTGCCGGGAGAAACATCAATAACCTCAGATATGTAGATGACACCACCCTTATGGCAGAAAGTGAAGAGGAACTAAAAAGCCTCTGGATGAAAGTTAAAGAGGAGAGTGAAAAAGTTGGCTTAAAGCTCAACATTCAGAAAACGAAGATCATGGCATCTGGTCCCATCACTTCATGGGAAACAGAGAGGGAAACAGTGGAAACAGTGTCAGACTTTATTTTTCTGGGCTCCAAAATCACTGCAGATGGTGATTGCAGCCATGAAATTAAAAGACGCTTACTCCTTGGAAGGAAAGTTATGACCAACCTAGATAGCATATTCAAAAGCAGAGACATTGCTTTGCCAACAAAGGTCCATCTAGTCAAGGCTATGGTTTTTCCAGTGGCCATGTATGGATGTGAGAGTTGGACTGTGAAGAAGGCTGAGCACCGAAGAATTGATGCTTTTGAACTGTGGTATTGGAGAAGACTCTTGAGAGGCCCTGGACTGCAAGGAGATCCAACCAGTCCATCCTAAAGGAGATCAGTCCTGGGTGTTCATTGGAAGGGCTGATGCTAAAGCTGAAACTCCAGTACTTTGGCCACCTCATGTGAAGAGTTGACTCATTGGAAAAGATCCTGATGCTGGGAAAGATTGAGGGCAGGAGGAGAAGGGGACAACAGAGGATGAGATGGCTGGATGGCATCACCGACTGGATGCACAGAAGTTTGGGTGAACTCTGGGAGTTGGTGATGGACAGGGAGGACTGGCATGCTGCAATTCATGGGGTCGCAAAGAGTCGGACACAGCTGAGCGACTGAACTGAACTGAACATTAAAGGAGGAAATATAAGGTAATTTATCTAGAACAGTGGCTAGGACATATTACTTCTCAACATTTTCACTGATTATTATAACGCCAATTTTTCAGCTGCTGTGCCAGGTAACATGCAAGAGGCTGTGTGTGTGTGTGTGAGCTGCTGTGCCAGGTAACACGCAAGAGGCTCTGTGTGTGTGTGTGACTTCACGCGGGCGCCAAATCGCTTCAGTCGTGATCGACTCTTTGCGACCCTATGGACTGTAGCCCACCACCAGGCTCCTCTGTCCATGGGATTCTCAAGGCAAATTCTTGAGAATCTGAAGTGGGTTGCCATGCTCTCTTCCAGGGGATCTTCCCGACCCAGGGATTGAACCGACGACCCTTAGCATTCACCGACATGGCAGGCACGTTCTTTAACACTAGCGCCACCAGCGAGCAGTAGTTTTAGTCTGATCCTTGACTGCGCATGCGCGCTCCTAATCACACGCCTAGTTGTTTTCCCGCTTAAGCTCAAGCTCCGCCTCCGAGGGCGTGCCCCTTAGAGCGCGGGCACCACGGTGAAGCGCGCGCTCGACTGGGTGTGACGTAAATCGGGGCGACAGATGGGGGCGTTTGCTTCCGGGGCCAAGGCTGTTTGTTTCCGGGGAAACAGACATTGCCGGTAGTGGGATAGTTTATTGGTTCGAAGCTGCCTCCTAGTCGGGTGGCCTGGGTCCGTGAAGCAAGGCATGAAGATCACCAGGCAGAAACATGCCAAGAAGCATCTTGGCTTCTTCCGCAATAATTTTGGAGTCCGCGAGCCATACCAGATACTGCTGGACGGCACTTTCTGTCAGGCGGCGCTACGGGGCCGCATCCAGCTGCGAGAGCAGTTGCCCCGCTACCTCATGGCGGAGACTCAGCTGTGCACCACCAGGTGGGCCTGGCCGGTCCGGGTGGAGGCGCGGGGGACCCACGGGTGCGGTAGCAGCGGTGCGGCAGCTCGCAGGCATTCCAGTGCGAGCTGTGGAGGGGCAAAGCGCCCCCCCGCTCCCAAGTAGGAGTTGACCGTTCAGCCGGGCCGCGGAGGAGGGTAGGCGAGTATCTACCGGGTAGACAGATGGTACTATCGTGGTGGTATTTGCTTGTCGTTAGTCTGGAGGACAAGCGCATGTCCTTTGCAGTCCAACCTGGCTTCCGCCCCCCGTGCTACCAGTCTCCGGCAAGTTACTTAATCTCTCTCGAGCCTAGAATTACTCATCTGTTAAAAAAAAAAGCTCGTAACTACTTATAAATTTGCTATAGAAGTCTGACGAGATATAGTATTTGGGGATCGTTTATTGGTATCTCAAAACCTATCTTCTCGAAGTGGCTGCTGGTTGTTTGCAAAGCTTTTCCCAGTTTAAGAATTTTTCAAGCTTCACAGCTGCCTCATGCTGTAAGATCTTCGATTCCCAGAAAGATAAGGCCAGACTCGATGTTAAGAACTTTGTGCAAGGTCCTCTGTTTATTCAGCTGCCTTTTTTTGAGCACCAACCATATGCCAGGCACTGCTCTAGCCAGAGGATAACTGGATGAGCAGGATGATCTCCCAAACCGAATGGCCAGCAATGTGCATAAAATGTTAGTCGTTCAATCCTGTCTGACTCTGTGCAACGCTATGGACTGTATCCTCCCAGGCTCCTCTGTCCGTGAAATTCTCCAGGCAAGAATACTGGAGTGAGTTGCATAAATCAACCGCTAATTGATATGTTTGACTCCAAGTGTAGTTTCCCCATTTCCTCAAAGTGTGGGAACATATAAGATGAAACCATGTGGGGTTGTTTAGAAGGGAGGATGGAATCAAGGAAGGTTTCATAGAGGAAGTGACTTGAGCTCAGTCACAGTTCAGTTCTGAAGGGAAGGACATTTTTTGAGTGAAAGATCCCTTGTAGAACTCTTGAACGAAGGAGTGGAGTTGTGAAATGCAAGGGAAAGAGGTTAGAGCACAGTGTATACTCAGGAAAGAAGCTGGGAGGAAGATAGATAGAGGCTGCATAACAAAGAACTACTATTCATAAACTTAGTAGTTTTTTTTTCCTTTGTAGAATATTCCTTAAAAAGTGAAAAAAGAAAATTTAAATGACCGTAAGACCACACCAATGACTTACTACTGTCATTCATCCAGTTCTTTGCACACACACACACATAAGAATAGGCTCTTACTCTGCATATGATATTAATGGCCTGCCTTTCTCACCTAATAGTACTCCATAAACAGCTTTCTGTATTCAGAACTTCATATAGATTTCATCCAGTTAGAGAGCTTTAGATGGGACATAGATATCCTTAATTTTTGATCCCCTTTACCTTCAGGACTGCCAGATCCTGATGGCCTGTGCTCCAGAGTTGATTTCTTCTGTCTGCAAGCCTTGTCCATTTAGCTCTGTCTGTCATAAATATTAACATTTTTAATACAGTCTGTAATATACATGTTTGAGAAGTAGTGGGTGAAATTATATTTTGCTGGGTTTTTCCCCATGAAGTATTTAGCTTCTGAACTTTTGGAATATTTCATGCACAAAAATAGAATAGCATCACAAAATATCTATCACTCAGCTTTTGCAGTTATTGACATGACTATTCTTACTCATTTATTTCCCCCACCCACCCTTAACCTTACTGATAGGTTATTTTAAAGCATATTGTTCTGTTAATTCTTGGTGTGTGTCAAGAGGTAAATGCTATCAGACATGATAAGTATCTTCTAGAAAAGATAACTGCAGCTATGTAAGGGGTGAGTTGGAGAAGCAAGAGAATGAAGACAGGTAAACCTATTTTTTGGTTGTCTAGTCAAATAATGAGAGAGAGGAAAGGCAGGAACCCCCAGGTTACAAGGAGATGTCACAGAAGGAAATACCAAGCTGAGATAGAACTACCCATCTATGGGGCAGGGTAGAGGTGGGAGTGAGAAAACAAAGATCAAATAGGACTTCGGATTTCTAAACAAGGTATCTGAGAAGATAATAAATTCAAAGCATTAGCAAGCCCTGGATAAGTTTGGAGACAGGAAAGTAGTTTGATTTTAGACATAGTGAATTTGATGAAGAGCTGATGGCAGGCCATCCTTGGGAAATATTCAGTAAATGTTTGGCAATTTAGTCCTGAAATTCAGAATAGCATTCAAAATGGGTAACTGTAGCAAGCAAAATCTTTTCAAACAAATAAACCAATGGGATGATAAAGGGGATGAGGCAAGGTAGAGACAGGCAAGGGTTGGCTCAGGTTGAAGAACCTTTTGACTCAGTATTTGTCATAATTTTTAAGTGGGATAGAGGAAGTATCTGGGGATCTGATTAAAATGCTAATATTTGACTCCTCTGTAAGAGGTTCAGATTTGTGGATGAGAAATTAGGCTTCTCAGGTGGTAAAGTTGTAAAGAATCCGTCTGCCAATGCAGGAGATGCAGGTTCAATCCCTGGGTCAGGAAGATCCTCTGAAGTAGGAAATGGCAACCCACTGCAGTATTTTTGCCTGGAAAATTCCATGGACACAGGAGCCTGGTGAGCTGTAGTCCACGGGGTTTCAAAGAGTTGGACACGACTAAGCACCTGAGCACACACACATTGGTAATACTTTGAAAAACAGTACCTTAATATGAAAATGCAAAGTGAAAGAAAGTTGTGATTGCTTTTAAACAAGCTGGTGAGTTGAGAATGTTTACTTTTCTGAGCTGAAAATACTTAAAAGGTGTATCGATTTGTACTTGAAACAGAAGCCTATAGCACTCTGGTTGGGGCATCTATTGTCAAACTGCTTAGATTCACATTTCACTCTACCGCTTTTAGTTGTTTGAATTTGGGCATGTTACTTGAAATCTCCCAGAATGAGCTGTTCTAAAATAAGGATAATTTTAAAGTAAGCTGCCCAACTTTGCAGGGCTGTTTTGAGATAAGGGAGAATTTATGTCAGGAGCAGTTAGCATGCTGCCTGCACATGATAAATGCTCAGTACATTTCAGCTATTCATTAAGTTCCTTCTAATTGGTGTATGCATTTTTCCAGGTCTTTTGCGAGTGAAATGGTTACTGTATGGCTTGTAGTTTTTGAAAAAGAACTGAGATTGTTTTATATTTGCTTTATGTGAATAACTGATATGCAACTGTTATAATTGTGAGCTGCTAATAACATTTTACTTTCCAGATGTGTGTTAAAAGAGTTGGAAACATTGGGAAAGGACTTATATGGGGCAAAGCTGATTGCCCAAAAATGCCAGGTTCGAAATTGTGCCCATTTCAAGAATGCAGTGAATGGATCAGAATGTCTGCTTTCCATGGTGGAAGATGGAAATCCTCACCATTATTTCCTGGCAACACAGGTGACACCAGTTTTAAAACCAGAGTCAATTTTAATCATCTCTGTTTATACTTTATGTGGAGCTATTTGTCATTAGAAAAAATTAGATGGATTAAGCATAATGATTTTCTTCTTCATTACTGAAATATCCTTTTTTAAATAAAAAATTATTGACATAGAGATGTGATGATATGTTTTAGGGCTCTTGAAAGTAAGTAGAGCAAAGATTTTACGTTTTATGTTTATACATTTTTTTCATGTTTTGTATGTATTACATATGAATACATATATTCAGAAAGTTGTATTTCATATTATTTGAGACCATACCACCAGTATGGAACTCTTTCAGGCTTTTAAAGACTGGGATGCAGGGGAGGAGAGACTCTCTGGGTGAATATTAATAAGTTCACATATGTACAGATTTCCTTAAATATGCTTGTGGAATATTAAAATTACACAGTTAGAAGCAGAGCTGAGTGAAGAATCTGAGTCAGCTAGCTCCTACTTTATTTCTATTTTTGCAATCTCTGTGAGCATTCTTGAAACATGTATCAGAGTAGGAATAATGGATATCACCTAACATATTTACCTTTCCATTAGTTTTTATTTTGAGGTCCTAGAAAATTAGTGGTGTTAGAATATTGATCAGTATAGAACACTGATAATTCCAGTTCACATTGTTGATGCTTAACTGTGCTCACTTTTTATGTTTTTCTTCCTTTGTCATAAAATATACTACTGTTAGTAAAGCATACTGATTTGGAAAGTAAAACCAATGATCTTTTGTTTTTAGTATAGTCTTCTTTAAGTTCTTAGAAATCTATTTAAGGTATCTAATTATTATATTTGAACTAAATAATTCTATTTTTCTCTTTAATAGGATCAGAATTTGTCTATGAAAGTAAAGAAAAAGCCTGGAATTCCTCTCATGTTTATTATTCAGAACACTATAGTCTTGGACAAACCTTCTCCCAAAACGATTGCATTTGTTAAAGCAGTAGAGTCTGGTCAGCTTGTCTCAGTGCATGAGAAACAGAATATCAAGCAACTCAAAGAGGAACAGGGTTTAGTAAAAGACCCAGAACAGAGAAGAAGAAAAAAGCGCAAGAAAGTAAGTGGCCCCAATCCTCTTAGCTGTTTGAAGAAAAAGAAAAAAACACAGGATACGAACTCATCTGCCTCGGAAAAGAAAAGGAAAAGAAAAAGAATCCGAAACAGATCTACCTCAAAAGTACTTTCTGCAAAGCAGAATGCAGAAGGGTAATAAGTCCTTTGGTTACTTTTAAAGACTTTCAAATATGAAAATAAATTTCTTTTAGAAACTGAAAGTACTTATTTTTATAAATGAATATTGAGCCTTTATAAAATTATTTTTTAAAAACCAGTGGATGTATTTAGATGTAATCATGTTTACTTTTCTTACAGAATTTAGAGGGTTTTTTTTTTAAATGTAAAACTGTTAATCTTTTTCTGTCTTAGTGCTATCCCCCACCCTCCAACATTATGTGGAGATGGTTTAAAAATATCTTATAGTACCAAACTGCTTGTGACTAAAAAAGAGGTAATCCTTCTCATCCTTCTTTCATGTTCACAGAAGAAACTTACTCTTGCAGCTTATATAGTGGTTGTAGAATTTACCTTTATGTTTCCAAATAATATGAATATGTTGCTATCTTTTGATCTGCTGATTATTTGTTAACTTTCTACTCAAAAGAATGAAAATTTTGCTTATTTTACTTCACCATTTTTCTAATATATTAATATTTTAGTATTTTTACATCCCAAATTCAGTATTTTCATTATGAAGCCTATCAAATTAATTTACTACTGAACCAAGTAGCATGCTGTGGTTGACTTTATTTCTTATATTACTTTTTTTGTTGTTTCAGAAGTTAATAATGGGCTCATTTTCTTCTAGCATCTGACTTGATCTTGCCATATTCAGTAATTCTGGAAAGGAGCTCATAATTTTCTATATGATTGTTGTTGTTCAGTTGCTAAGTCATGTCTGACTCTTTGCAACCCCGTGGACTGCAGTACACCAGGCTCTTCTGCCCTTCACTATGTCCTGGAATTTGCTCAAATTGGTGTCCATTGAGTCCGTGATGCTATCTGATCATCTCATGCTCTGCCTCCCCCTTCTTTTGCCTTCGATCTTTCCCAGCGTCAGGGTCTTCTCCAGTGAAGTGGCTCTTCTCATCAGGTGGCCAAAGTATTGGAGCTTCAACTTCAGCATCAGTCCTTCCAATGAATATTCAGAGTTGATTTCCTTTAGGATTGACTGGTTTGATCTCCTTGCAGTCCAACAGACTCTGAAGAGTCTTTTCCGGCACCATGATTAGAAAGTATCTTTTTTAAAAAAATATAAATGTATTTATTTAAGTTAGAGGCTAATTACAATATTGTATTGGTTTTGCCATACATAAACATGAATCCGCCATGGGTGTAGTTGTTTGGTGCTCAGCTTCTTTATGGTCCAACTCTAATGTGTATATATGACTACTGGAAAAACCATAATATCAGGTAATGTCTTCCCCTGGTGATACTTCTGGAGCCAGCTCTCTGACCTCCAATGTGGAAACATTTTCTGCCAGGTATATTCCTCAGTTATTACCTAGGTATTTCTTGTCCTTAATCCAGAGAATCTATTCTGTAGCCTAGATTCTTCCTTCTTGGTTTCCTCTTCTGTGGTGGGGCATAGAGTGTGCAGGAGGTACATTTTTTGAGGCTCAGCCAGTGTGTCTAAACTTGTATTTATTGTACCAAAAATCTAGCAAGATAAATAATTCTCTATTCTTAATTGTTTATAAGACCCTAGGGGGAAAAATCCCTTTACTCATTCTGAGTTCCATTTGTCCAGTGGAGAGGATGATTTTCTTTCAGGTATACATGTTAACTTCAATGGCAAGAATTCTCTTCCACTCTTGGAATAATACTCTCTCAGATTGGCTTAAATATTGTTTTTAAAATGTCTAAATAGTTCAATTAGGAATTGAATAATCTAACTTTTCTTTTTTAGGCCACTCCCAAATTGTTTCAGTCATCAATCAGGCCAAAATTTAAGTGTTTTTTACACTGTAAGATTGAAGTATAAAGTTCTTAAATTGATCAGTAGTTCCTGACTTTGAGAGTCTGTGATACCTTCAAATAGTGGTTCTAATCTGTATCCTTATATCATGATCATGTATGAAGTACTTCATGAATAAGTTCTTATTTATGGCTAAAATAAATGAGTTTTAAAAAATATGAGACAATTCAAATTTATTCCTATAGAAATATTCTCAGTTGAATTCAGAGATGCTTTTTTGATGGAAAGTGGAATTTTAGCGTTACACCAGGAGCACCACATAGGCTGTATTACCTCTCAAGCCAGGTGAGTGTTTTCTGTTGTCATTTCATGATTCTGTTTTAAATTGTTTATGTAGGCACATTTTTTTTTAAAGGAAAGTGAAAGTACTAGAAAAAGGTGAATATAGTTCTTTAGTTTTGTGAGGAGAAAACATTTGTCAGTAATGACAAGAGTTGAGATTACTAAATGTAGACAACGTGATAAAGCGAGTGAAACGTATACTCATGATACTCGTTTCAACGTTCTCAAATGCATAAATTTTAGGTATTTTTCTTTTTAACAAGCTTTATATTTATTCAGTACTATCTGATTGCCTATTAATAGAACTGGTGAGCTGAGAAGTCATTTTCATAAAATAGTAATTTTTAAAATATAAAAAGTACAATGCGTTATAAAACATTTAATATCTTAAAACTTTGATTAATCATGTATTTTTTCTTGGCAAAATTTACTCTAAATGTAACAAAAGGATCTCATATCTTTGTACTAGTTCTTCAATGAATATTACCCATTGTCACCACCTGAAAATTGCTAGTGCTACTTGCCTTATATCTGTGTGCAAATTAGAGAAGGAAGTGGTGGGCTGTAGGAGTACGCACATGTAATCCATTTTGTGGTTTGGAAAAGAAAATGTTAAGAATCTCTTTAAAAGATAGCAACTTGCATTGTTGGGAGTAAAATACACATGCTTTTGCATTCTCTGAAGTTTGCCAGACTTCAGATTCTGTATTCCCTGTATTTTCAAAGTGCTACAGCCATTTCTAAAAGGAACCAGTCACAGCTACCTGGTGGCAGGTTGATTACACTGGATCCTTTCCATCATGGACAAAATAGAAATTTATCCTTAATGGAATAGAGCCTATTCTGTATATGAATCTTCTTTTCTTTCCCATTATGCTTATGTCAGTACAACTTAACAAAATGCCTTATTTGCCAACATGGTACTCTGTCAACACTACTTCTGATCAAGCAATTTGTGGTATTAAATGGTCTTGCTCTAATATGTCGTTATGTAAGTGATGCTATTTTGGAGACAACACCTTGAAAGGATGGATATTCTCTTAGAAGAATATCTTACAAGACACAGTATAAGATTTGAACCAGAAGTCAACATATGGTGTGTCATTTCCATAGCTAGAATATATGGGTCCAGAAATTAAAAAATGGAAGTTGAAGTACTTCCTCATACTATTATGTTTTATAACCTACTCAGAAATTTTACTTGCCCTCAAACTTTGAGCTTTGCTGGCTTGGGGGGGTCTGGTTCCCAAAGAAGAAACGCTTCTACCAAGGGAGCAACAATAATTCCATTAATTTGGTAGATGAGACTGCCACCAGGTCATCTGGGGGCTTCTTTTTTTTAACATTTGTTTTTATGTTTGGCTGCACTGGGTTTTCACTGGTGCACGCGGGCTTCTCATTGCAGAGGCTTCTCTCGTTACTGAGCATAGGCCCTAGAGTGCGCAGGCTCAGTAGCTGTGGTGCACATGGGTTTAGTGCTTCACGGCATGGGGGGTCTTCCCAGATCAGGGACTGAACCCGTGTCTCCTTTACTGGCAGGCAGATTCTTTAACACTGAGCCGTCAGGGAAGCCCTCAGCTAACATCTTGGCTGATACCTTGTGAGGCAGGACCACTCAGTTAAGTCACTCATGAGTTCTTGACCCATGGAAACTATGAGAGATGTTTGCTGTTCGTAAGCAAATAAATTTTGCAATAGTTTGTCATGTAGCAAAACAACTAGTATAATAATGGAAGTTTAAAATATCAAATATGACCTTGTGACCAGTTACATAAATTGTGCCTCTAACAGCTATGAGTGTCTTCTTTCTTGTTACGTGTATACGTATCTAGAGCTAAATGTGCTTAGTCGATCAGTCGTATCCGACTCTGGAGCCAACCTACCAGGCTCCTCTGTCCATGGGATCCCCAGGCAAGAATACTGGAGTGGGTTGCTATGCCTTCTTCCAGGGGATCTTTCCAACCCAGGATTGAACCCAGATCTACATTGCAGGTAGATTCTTTACCATCTGAACCACCAGGGAAGCCCAATCACTATATGCGTATATGTATATATAATATGCATACACATATACGTTATATAAATGTTATATAATGTATAAATGTACAATATAATGTATAAAAGAATCATACATTCACACATACATACTATCTTCTTTTCCTAATTAATTTTTACATGTTTTTTAAATTTATTTTTTATTGAAGTACAGTTGATCTACAATGTTGTATTCATTTCTTCTGCACAGCAGTGACTCAGTTACACACATATATACATTCTATTTTAATATTCTTTTCCATTATGATTTATCCCAGGATATTATATAGTCCCCTCTGCTATACATTAGGTCCTTGTTGCTTATCCTTTCTATATGTGATAGTTTCCATCTATTAACCCCAAACTCCCAGTCCCTCTCTCTCCCACCCACTACAAGTTTTTCTTATTTGAGAGTAACTTTACCATTTAATCTTTTGGTAACAATTTCAGCTGGGACTGAGATTGAAATTAAGGGGTAATTAGCATAGCCTGTGTAGCTACAATGTCCATTAGTATTTTGCATCTTCTGATGTTGTGAAGTGTGAGAATACCTTCTTTTGTATGAAGGACAGTTGCATCATACAACTGGGAGTTGTTGAATTATTGTATGAAAATTTAAAGTGTAAAGAAGGTTGCACAGGAATGCGGAGTAGCCAAAGGTGAGTCAGCCCCAAGTCCACCTTTCTGTGCTCTATATTGTGGCACTGGAACTCTGCAAACCACAATTCTCTGGTGGCAGTTTTCTCTTAGATTCTGCCAATGAGGGGCACTAAGGCAGGACCTGGAAGCAGCATGGAAGAAGAAAGGGTGTGCTTCCTGTGAGCTTACTATAGACTCCTTGGGTGCCTGGGGTTCTTGAGAGTGCCACTTCCTCACTCTAGCTGCTCCAGTTTCTTGCCAGCAGTCCCTAATCCAATTATAACACTTGTAGAACAGGTTTATTGCCTGCATCCCTTACCCCCCACCAGAAAGCCGGCCCTAGCTGGCTGGAGCCCATTCTTCTGAGCTGAGAGACATTGGAGTTTGCCTTCTCAGATATTTCAGCTCCAAGCGCTCCTTCTCCACATTCTGTTTTAATAATCTTTAAAATTTCTTAAAATTATTTTTGGTTGTGCTGGGTCTTTGCTGCTTTTGTGTGGGGCTTGTCCAGTTGTGGTGAGCGGGGGCTGCTCTCTGTTGAGGAGTGTGGGCTTCTCATTGCGGTGGCTTCTCTCATTGTGGAGCACGGGCTCTAGGTGCGCGAGCTTCAGTACTTGCAGCATGGGGGCTCTAGAGTGTGAGAGCTTCAGCAGTTGTGATGAACAGGCTTAGTTGCTCTGAGGCACGTGGAGTCTTCCCAGACTGGGGATTTACTCATGTCCCCAGTCTGCATTGGCAGATGTATTCTTATCCACTGGGCCACCAGAGAAGTCCTGTTTTAATAATTCTAACCTCTTCCCTCTATCCCCTTGCGTTAAGGGCAGAAGTTGCCTCCTGCAGTTGCTACCTTCAGAATTTTTAGGCTTCTCCTTCTACCTGTTTAGTGTCCTGGTTAACAACTTGATACCTGATTAATATGTGTTTGTATTAAATTATCTCTTTCACATGACTGGTGTGGTTTTTCTCTCCCAACTAGTCCCTGATCTAAGGGTTCCAATTAGCCAGGCCTGATTCAAGTGTTTATTCTGGAGCTAGAGGGGAAGGGGTCAGCTCTACTCAAGTTGTATAGACTGAGATTGGATAAGGTTTAGTCCTCCTCAAAGGAAAAATGGGATACTATTATGAAGAGAGATGAGGAGGGATCAGGCAAAAAAATCACATCTGAGTATGAGGATGATCTTTAAAGACAATGAGAGAAGTTTTCACAACCTTTTTCTCCCATATAAAAATAGCCCAAATTTATTGTGAAAGTGAAAAGACAAATGGAAATTAGATGCCATTTCACATTCACTAGGATGGGTTATAATTACATAGACACGAAATAACAAGTGTTGTTAAGTATGTGGAGAAATTGGAACCCACATACATTGATGGTGAGAGTGTAAAATGGTGCAGCTGCTTTGGCAATCCCTCAAATACTTAAACATAGCATTATCATATCCAGCAATTCTTTCCCAGGTATATCCCCAAGAGAAATGAAAGCATATGCCCACACAAAACTTGAACATAAAAATTCATAGCAGTATTGGTGAGGGGCAGCGACGTGGCCCTTCTGCCTCCGTGATCAAAACAGCAGGTCCTGCCTCTGCAGGGAGAAGAGCATGGGCCTGCCAGCCTTAAAGCTGGTGTTAGCCTGCCTGGGATTTTTTGTTTTTTGTTTTTTCTGGTCAGGAGGACAAAATTGACTGAATGGACCTTTTCTTAAAGGTGAAATTTCTTTTCTATTCTTCTGGGGAAGGTGGGTTGACTGGGGATTTCAGCTGCTGTAGTCAAGTGAATTGCAGTGCTTGAGTGTGTGTGCACACACGTCAGTGGTTTTTTGCCACGGCGTTCTGCTTTTCTGAGACTCAGCCATAAAGTGACCTATATAAATGTAGAAAAAAAAATTCATAGCAGGATTATTTATAATACCAAAAAGTGGAGACAACCCAAATGTCCATTAACTGATAAATGGATAAATGTGATGTATATATAGATAAATATCCATATAATTTATTTGACAATAAAAAGAAATACCTATATATACTACAACATGAATGAATCTTGGAAATATGCTAAGTGAAGGAAACCAGTCACAAAGGGATCATATAGTGTATGATTCCATTTATATGAAATGTTAAAAATGGGCAATCTATAGAGGCAAAGTGGATACCTAGGGGCTAGAAAAGATGAGAGGATGGAGGCAAGGGGTACAGGATTTCAGAGTAATGAAATATTCTACGGTTAATTGTGATTAGATGTACAACAGTGTGGGCATATTTAATCCTTGAATTTGTACACTTTAAATGGGTGAATTGTGTTATGTGAATTATATCTCAGTAAAACTTAAAAAGTATTGCACAGTAGGTATACAATGGACTTCCCAGTGGTACATTACAATGGTATATTCTTTACCATACAATGACTCGGGTAAAGAATCCACCTGCCAATGCAGGAGACTCAAGTTCACCCCCCAGCTCAGGGAGATCCCCTGAAGTAGGAAATGGCAACCCACTACAGTGTTCTGGCCTGGGAAAGCCCGTGGAGCCTGGTGGGCTATAGTCCATGGGGTTGTAAAGGAGTTGAAGACAACACAGCGACTAAACAACAGGTGTACAGTACATAATTTTTATTCATGAATTAGTCATATAACCAAGTAGATTGAACAAATATATTTCTGTGTTCTGAATATTTTTAAGGAGCAGCTGAAGAAGAAAAAAATGTATCAATTGTTTCCAGCTTCTTTAAAGGAAAAAAAAATTACTGACAAGCTCTTTGGGTGGTAATGTTTCATTTCTTTTTCTCCTAGAAATGAACCCCAAGTGGCTCTCTGCCAGTTTGCTCATGCTCATTAGCCACTCCCTGATGCAGTCAGAAATATACCATCTGTTCCTTTCAGTTGTCAAAAAGTTACAAATTATCTAAACCTTTCCACAGGTAGTAAATCCTGAAAAGGTACATCTTCCAAATGATCATCATTTTCTATAACTGTTGTACAATGATATTTTGTTTAACTTGATGTGAAAATGATAATCCCTAGGTAATGAAATATTTAATCTGAATTAGCAAAAACTGAATTAGCAAATGTCAATATTTTACATGGCGAGCAATATGAGCATGGTGCTGTTGTAGCTGTATGATGTAACAATGTCCACACTGGCACTTGGAAAGTTTTCTATATTCAGAAAGAGCAGGGCATGAAAGGAAATTATCTGGGAATCGCATGGATGTTTAGAAGAGTCATATTTGTTAGCATATGCTCTCCATGTTTGTGCCTCTTAGAATGATGGCGAGCCCAGACACCTGGGCAGGTAGGTAGCATCCCTGATTAGATTAATTCAGTTTTTTTTTTTTTTTTTTAAAGTAAGTTAATTTTTGGTTGCACTGGGTCTTTGTTTCTACACACACGCTTTCTGTAGTAGTTGTGAGTGGGGGCTACCGTTTGTTGGAGTGCACAGGCTTCTTATTACAGTGGTTTCTCTTGCTGTAGAGCATTGACTCGAGACACAAAGGCTTCAGTAGTTGCAGCACATGGGCTCAGGAGTTGCAGCCTGAGGGCTCTAGAGTGCAGGCTCGGTATTTGGGGCACACGAGCTTTACTGGCCCTTGACATGTGGTATCTTCCCGGACCAGGGGTCGTACCCGTATCTCCTGCGTTGACAGGTGGATTCTTATCCACTGTCCCACCAGGGAACTACTAGGGTTTGTATGTCTCATTGTTTCCTCAAACAGTACCTTTACACACTTAGAGTTATCACTAGGCTTTTCTTTGATTAAAGTTCAAAGACAATGGTTTTATTTTACCCTTGTTTTCCAGTAGTGCTTGATGTCATTTCTGGCACCTAGGTTCCTTACTAAATGTTGAATGAGTGAGTGAGTGAGTGAATGAATGAATGAATCAAACTGGATGGAATGAACTCTGTTATCACCCATATTTCAGGGTCTCTAGCTCATGACTAGAGACTTCCTAACTCATGACTGTCAGTATCACACTGTTTCTTTTTTGTGTGCAAAATACGGGCCATTTAAATTTGCTTGCCAATATAGCACATACGTGAGGAGGGCATGGCAACCCCCTCCAGCATTCTTGCCTGGAGAATCCCCATGGACAGAGGAGCCTGGCGGGCTACAGTCCATAGGGTTGCAAGAGTCAGATGTGACTGAGTGGCACAGCACAGCACATAGCACATACATAGTTCCAAACTTTATTCCTTGAGCACTTTGCTATTTGGCAATAACCAGTAGTTAGCAAAAAGAATCTTATATTTTGGCGAAAGGGAAGAAATACTTAGAAATATGTTTGATTGGCAAAATATCGTGTATCCTAACTGAAAAGTTGTTTATTTCATATGCTTCTAAAATCATTGACTACTTCTCTATTCACTGTGTTATGAATTATTCTGATTGTGGTAAAATGACAATGTGTACATATTGGGGGTACTGAGAGTGTCCACTTGGTTGCACATAAGACACATTCTTTGTTAGAACAAGTGTGGTTATAGTGCATGACTACCCATGGGGCCCCCTCATCAATTCGGAACTCTGTTTCTCAGAGGTCATCAGTACTTCCCAGAGGACAGAGATACACTATCTTTCCTCTCCATCTCTGTCAACCAAAAGAAAAGCCTATTATAAGGAAACATTCCTCTAACCACATTCAACAATGCTGTCTGATTCAGTGTCCTTCCAACTGTGTCATTATCCTTTGCACTGATACACACTCTGCTCTGACATTCTGAAAAGACAGTTTCATACCATTCCTCATTATTTCTCTCTTCAGTGAGAAAGCATTTTAGTCTCTCTGGATGTAATGTCCTGTCATCATGTACCTGGTCCCTATTGTGCTCCGGCCAAACACACTCCAGACCATCTGAAATTTTGGGGGTGACTTTGGAGAAGTAACAAAAGGAGAAGAAAGTGACTCTGCTGAAACTGAAAAAGGAAAAGGGAATTCAGAAATAGGTATATATGATTGTGTCTCTTATTTCTGCTTTGCAAGTAAGATCACCTTTAGTATCTTTCTAAACATAGAGAACAAATATATGGATACCAAGGGGAAAAGGAGGGTGATGATATGGAGTCCTGCACCAAGGCCACAGACATGGAGCCAAGTGAACCCCTTGGTAACTGTTGCTCAAAGCAGCTCCCCCATCCTTACCAGCCAGCTTCCTGACCCCAAATTAGGCAAAAATTCCCACCCTGGTACTCACCCTATTACCATAACCAATCACGTAATGCCAATCTACCAGCGGGAATTTTCCTTGACTTGAGGCTACAAAAATTGGTTATGAATCCAGGAAAAACATCGACTCTCCCTGGCCTGTCAGGAGGTGTCAGCCCACTGCACTGGCAGTGCCCACATTACTTCTGCTCTTAGTTCTTAATAAACTCACTCCTTTCTGCAATACTTTGTTTCTGGAAATTCTTTTCCAACCCGTGTTAGGACTGCCACATGGGTGGGAGGAATTGGGAGATTGGGATCAACACATATATAGCACTGATACTATGTTATCGGTACTACGCTATATAAAATTTATATAGTTCTACCCATGGAAAAGAAATGCAAAAAAGCAAAATGGCTGTCTGGGGAGGCCTTACAAATAGCTGTGAAAAGAAGAAAAGCGAAAAGCAAAGGAGAAAAGGAAAGATACAAGCATCTGAATGCAGAGTTCCAAAGAATAGCAAGGAGAGATAAGAAAGCCTTTCTCAGTGATCAATGCAAAGAAATAGAGGAAAACAAGAGAATGGGAAAGACTAGAGATCTCTTCAAGAAAATTAGAGATACCAAGAGAACATTTCTTGCAAAGATGGGCTCAATAAAGGACAGAAATGGTATGGACCTAACAGAACCAGAAGATATTAAGAAGAGGTGGCAAGAATACACAGAAGAACTGTACATAAAAGATCTTCATGACCAAGATAATCACGATGGTATGATCAGTCACCTAGAACCAGACATCCTGGAATGTGAAGTCAAGTGGGCCTTAGAAAGCATCACTACGGACAAAGCTAGTGGAGGTGATGGAATTCCAGTTGAGCTATTTCAAATCCTGAAAGATGATGCTGTGAAAGTGCTGCACTCAATATGCCAGCAAATTTGGAAAACTCAGCAGTGGCTACAGGACTGGAAAAGGTCAGTTTTCATTCCAATCCCAAAGAAAGGCAATGCCAAAGAATGCTCAAACTACCACACAATTGCACTCATCTCACATGCTAGTAAAGTAATGCTCAAAATTCTCCAAACCAGGCTTCCGCAATACGTGAACCGTGAACTTCCTAATGTTCAAGCTGTTTTTAGAAAAGGCAGAGGAACCAGAGATCAAATTGCCAACATCCACGGGATCATGGAAAAAGCAAGAGAGTTCCAGAAAAACATCTATTTCTGCTTTATTGACTATGCCAAAGCCTTTGACTGTGGATCACAGTCAACTGTGGAAAATTCTGAAAGAGATGGGAATACCAGACCACCTGACCTGCCTCTTGAGAAACCTGTATGCAGGTCAGGAGGCAGCAGTTAGAACTGGACATGGAACAACAGACTGATTCCAAATAGGAAAAGGAGTACGTCAAGGCTGTATATTGTCACCCTGCTTATTTAACTTCTCTGCAGAGTACATCATGAGAAACGCTGGGCTGGAAGAAGCACAAGCTGGAACCAAGATTGCCGGGAGAAATATCAATAACCTCAGATATGCAGATGACACCACCCTTATGGCAGAAAGTGAAGACCTAAAGAGCCTCTTGATGAAAGTGAAGAAGGAGAGTGAAAAAGTTGGCTTGAAGCTCAACATTCAGAAAACTAAGATCATGGCATCCGGTCCCATCACTTCATGGGGAACAGGGGGAAACAGTGTCAGACTTTATTTTTTAGGACTTCAAAGTCACTGCAGATGGTGATTTCAGCCATGAAATTAAAAGACGCTTACTCCTTGGAAGGAAAGTTATGAGCAACCTCGATAGCATATTCAAAAGCAGAGACATTACTTTGCCAACTAAGGTCCGTCTAGTCAAGGCTATGGCTTTTCCAGTGGTCATGTATGGATGTGAGAGTTGGACTGTGAAGAAAGCTGAGCGCCGAAGAACTGATGCTTTTGAACTGTGGTGTTAGAGAAGACTCTTGCGATTCCCTTGGACTGCAAGGAGATCCAACCAGTCCATTCTAAAGGAGATCAGCCCTGGGTGTTCTTTGGAAGGAATGATGCTAAAGCTGAAACTCCAGTACTTTGGCCAGCTCGTGGGAAGAGTTGACTCATTGGAAAAGACTCTGATGCTAGGAGGGATTGGGGGCAGGAAGAAAAAGGGATGACAAGAGTATGAGATGGGTGGATAGCGTCACTGACTCGATGGACCTGAGTTTGAGTGAACTCCGGGAGTTGGTGATGGACAGGGAGGACTGGTGTGCTGCTTTTCATGGGGTCGCAAAGAGTCGGACACGACTGAGCGACTTAACTACATAAAATAGAGAACTAATGAGAAACTATTGCATAGCACAGGGACCTCTGCTTAATGCATTGTTTTGACCTGAATAGAAAAGTCCAAAAGGGAGAGGACATATATAAATATATGGCTGACTCACTTGCTGTACAGTGGAAGCTAATACAACACTATAAAGCAACTATACTCAAATATTAATTTAAAAAAGAAATAGGTATATATGAGAAACAATGCTGTGAGACAGTGGCTCTTAGTCTTACCATGCATCAGAATCATGGGGAATAGTAAAAACAATGAATAAACGCCCAAGCCCACCGGAGAGACTTAGATTCCTTTAGTCTGACGAGATTTGTGTAAATTAAATGTTCCTTAATGTTTCTAATGTGCCATCAGATTGAGAACCTGGCATAGAAAAGAACTGGGGTTTGGGAGTCAGGCAGTTCCAGGTCCAGTCAAATGGGGTGACTCTCAGCCTCAGTGGCTTGTTTGTTTTTTCCCATGAGTGTAAGTCACTCAGTTGTGTCCACTCTCTGTGACCCTAGAGACTGTGGCCCACCAGGTTCCTGTGTCCATGGAATTCTCCAGGCAAGAATATGGCAGTGGGTTGCTATTTGGGTAAATGTGGATTGTAAATAAGATAGTTTCTGGTCCTTAGTATATGGTTAACCAGCTCTCAGTTCCTAAAGCCAAAGCAGTATCAGCATCAGCTGGGAGCTTGTTAGAAATGCAAATTGAGAGCCAGACTACCAATCAGAATCTTTGGGGGCGGGGTCTAGGAACTTGGGTTTTAACAAGTCTTCCAAGGGATCCTTATGCTAGCTAAAGTAGGACCTACGCATTAGATGAGAGGAGAACGCCAAACCAGGACAGAAGGCACCACGGGACCGCCACCGAAATTTCAAATGTCTAACCAAGGAACCAGAGTCCGAGGCTAGAGCCAGACACACCCCAAGGAGTAAGTATAAGGGAGAAGTGGGTCTTCCAAGGAAGCTGGTGGTGTTTCCAAACTAAGGGGAATGAACGTTAGTTAAAAACATAGCACAAATATGGAGGGGGTGTGGAATTATGGCGTTTGTTTTTGAGGATGAAACAAAAATGATGCTGGCAGAAGTGTTATTCGGTTAGTGTCTGGCCCGTAATAAGTATTTAGTGAGTTATATGAATTATTTTTATTAAAGTAGCACATTGGGGACGTTCAATTTAATTAGGAACTATAATCTTTGTGCTTTATGTTTCTGGCATTAAATGATTAAAGAAAATGTTTTAGGTGATACGAACAGATTTTAACACCTCACAAAGTGGACTTTTTAACACCTCACAAAGTCTCCTTTGGAAAGCTGCAAAATGGGGTGGAAAGCAAAAACTTATAGGCTAAAAAGTAAGAAAAAAGGAAGAGAAAAATAAGAGATATCTGATTGGCTGGAACCATAGTCAACCTTGTTAATATCCAAAATGTATAAACAGCTCACAAAATTCTATTAAAAGATTTTAAAATGGGCAGAAGATCTGAATAGTCATTATTTTTTCCAAAGAAGACATATAAGTGGCCAACAGACACATGAAATGTTACTCAACATCACTAATCATCAGTGTAACACAAAGATTATATCATTTGTAAGTTATCATTTGTAAATATTTCCTCCCATTGAGTAGGCTGTCTTTTCATTTTGTTGATGGATTTCTTTGCTGTGCAAAAGCTTTTAAATGTAACTAGGTGGGCTCCAGTCCACAGGGTTTCCCAGGCAAGAATACTGAGGTGGTGGTGCTGCTTCCTTCACCAGAGAATCTTCCTGACCCAGGGATCGAACTGAGTCTCCTTGGCAGGCAGATTCTTTACCACTGAGCCACATGAGAAGCCCAGGTATATCAGTCAGGTAGGTATTCCTAAATAACAAGCCATGCCTAACTCACTGGCTTAAATCAGTAATCCTCTACAGTTGTTTTCTGTGTTTTGACTGACCTAAGCTGAAGCTGATGGGATCGTTCGCAGGTTTGGCAGCTGAGGCCACTCTGCCACTCGCTGAGGTCTGTGGTTTGATTGGGATTGCCTCCCTCTTCCTTGGGTTGGGGTGGGGGCCAGGCTAACCAAGGTTGTTCTTCTGGTAAAATAAGAGACACCAAGCAGCAAGCAGGCCCCATAAGGCCTGGTCTCAGAATCAGCCCCTGTTGTTTCTACTCACGAAGAAGTCACGTGGTTGAGCCTACAGTCAAAGGGTCAAGACACGTTGCCCATGACAAGGACATGAAAAGGATGTGGGTATAGGGAGGAGCAAAGAATTAGGGGTAGTTGTTCATTCTGCCACAACAAGATAGAATTTTTTTCATCTAAAAGTCCAAAAGTTGGAAAAATTCTCAGGAACTCAGGTTGCTTCTTTTTTTAGGCTGTGAGGCCTGTGAGAATATTAGTTCCCCTACCAGGGATTGAACCTGGGCCCTGGGAAGTATAAGTGTGGAGTCCTAACCACTGGACTGCCAGGGAATTCCCTGCTTCTATCTTGTTGATCCTTGGTGCATGGCCTCATTGTCAGGGTTAACTCATGGACTAAGGTGGCTTTTTTAGCTCTGTATATGGTAGGAGGAAGGGACAAGACAAAGGGGACAAAGGGCACAGGACAACTGGCATTTAAGGGAGGTTCCAAGTAGTCATCACATGACACTTCTACATTATGTGGCCACTGTTGGTTGCAAGGGAGACTGAAAACATAACCTTTATTCTACTTAGCCATATACCCAGGTGAATCAGAGCATCTGTTACTAAGGAGGAAGAGAAGAATGGATATTGGGAACAAGACAATTAATGATTTCTGCATATAGCCTTATTCAGAGTATGGGTACAGTAAATATTTGTTACTTTTATTGTAAATCTTTTACATGCTGTGAAACAGTGGTTATTCTTTATGGAAAAAGAGAATAGCTATTCTTAAGAATAGAAAATGTTTTTTAAAATTCAGTGGTGCACATGTTTGGCACTGTAAGTTCTTTCTGGTCCCACAGTCACAACTGAGAATTTTTTGTATGAAAAGCAGTATTCTCTCTCAATCGCTAGACTTGACTCAATGACTCTAACAGTATTCAAGGGATTGAAACTAATAAAATTTAAAAACCACAACGTGGTATCACTATGCGCCTATTAAAATGATGAAATTGAAAAAACAAACAAATGGTGGCAAGGATATAGAACAGTGAAAACTCTGATAGACTGCTGGTGGAAATGCAGAATGGTCCAACAATGTTGGAAAACGGTCACTTACAGTGAGACCCAGTAATTCCACTCTTAAGTATTTATCAAGGAGAAATTGAGGCATATGTCCACACGAAAACCTGTGTTTTGTGCAAATACTTACAGCATCTTTATTCACAGTCACTAAAATGTACTGAAAACAAAGTGTCTGTCTATAGGAGAATGGATAAAGAAATTCAGTTACAGCCATACAATGGAATACTACTCAGCAGCAGAAAGAAATGAATTACTGAACATGCAGTAAGATGAATACATCTCAGAATAATTATGCTGAATTAAAAAAAAATAAAGCTACAAACTAAGTGATTTCATTTACGTGACATTCTGCAAAAGTTAGAATTATAGGGAGAGAAACTGATTGGTGGTTGATAGGGGCTGAGAGAGAAGAATGATGGTAAAGAGCATTAGGGAACATTTTGGAATAAGGGAGATTTTCTTGATTCTTCAAAATTGTATTATCTTTCATAGAACTGTACACCTAAATATGATAAATTTTACAGTATATAAATTAGATCTCAGCAAATGTGACCAAAAAAATTCTTTTTACATCTTTTTTTTTTTTAATTGAAGCATAGTTGATTTACAATATCATGTTAGTTTCAGGTATATAGCAGAGACTCAGTTACATACATTATTTTTCTGAATCTTTTCCTTATAGATTATTATAAAGTATTCAAATAGTTCTCTGTGCTATACAGTAGGTCCTTGTTTATTTTATATATAGTGATATGTATCAGTTAATCTCAAATTTCCAATTTATCCCCCACCACACTACCTCCTTTGGTAAGCATAAGTTTGTTTTCTATGTCTGTGAAAAATTTTGTTTCTTCTATCAAAAAATAAACAATGCAAATTTGATGAACTCAGGAAGAAAAACTGACTGATTTTAAAGTGGTGTTTGAAGCTATTTTTTATTAAGAAAATAGTGGGAATTCACTGGTAGTTGAGTGGTTAGAACTCTGAACTTTCACTGCCATGTTGAATCCTTGATTGGGGAACTAAGATCCCACAAGCCGGGCACGACCAAAAAGAAAAAAAAAAGGCAAAGTCAATTATTTTTATAATAAAAGATTCATTTATAACCTAGAATTAACTCTAGCTTCAAATAATTAATTACTTTTGTATGTTTTATTTTAGCCTCATATCTGTAATTGTTCACCGTGAAACAGTTAAACCCATTTGGGAAAGTGCTTCTCTCTCAGCATTGTTTAATAGTGATTCATTATAGTCCACTGGGTATTGAAGGGCCAAAAGGAATTGTTTTCATAATGTAAAATGGCATATCCTGGAGCTGTGGAAATGGTATGAGAAAATTCTGTAAGAGTAATTGTTCTGTTCTGGTAAAAGAAAAGATTAATAATAGCTCTCTCACAGATTCAAGATAATAGTGCTTTGCTTTCATTATCACCTAGCCTTAACTAAACATGAGAACCAAAGATTTCCCTGAGGAAGAGCTGAGGACCCCATGGTGTGAAGAAATACATCCCCCTGAGTGGAGATAAGAGGTGTGAGGGTGGGCGGAGGAGGTGAAGGGGGTATAGCAAGAAAGTTAGTCCCAGGGAGAGACTTACCCTCAAAAGGTTTAGGTCTAACCCTAGAGAAAGACACACACTGACAAGTAAGGCAATAAGGTGTGACAAGTGGACAGACATGTTAAATTCCACCTCTGGGGCCTTGGAGGTCACGTGGTTTACATGAAGGGGTAATTCTACAACTGAGACAGCAAGAGGAATAAGTGTGCTGTGTAGCTGGAGCAGTTGAGCTGGGCATGGAAGTATGAAGGCTCCAGAGTGGGCAGTTGTGTGGGCTTGGAGTTTGGACGGGGTGTGATTACAGAAGAGGCTGGTACATTTGGGGAGACAGACAGGAGGCAGCTCTGTGAGTCTCTGCAGAGTTTCACCTCCGTGCTCCGACAGGCATGGAGAGCCAGTGTGAGAGTGATATATACAGATGACCCCCAACTTACGACGGTTCAACGCAATACACTTTGTTGTTGCTTAGTTGCTCAGTTGTATCTGACTCTTTTGAGACCCCATGGAGATCGCCAGGCTCCTCTGTCCATGGGATTCTCCAGGCAAGAATACAGGAGTGGGTTGCTATTTCCTTCTCCAGGGGATCTTCCCAACCCAGGATCAAACCCCCATCTCCTGTATTGGCAGGCAGATTCTTTACCACTGAGCCACGTGGGAAGCAATTCATATTCCATGGAGACCATACTTTGAATTCTGATCTTTTCCAAGGCAAGCAGTATGCATTATGATAGGCTTCCCTGGTGGCTCAGCCAGTAAAGAATCTGCCTGCCATGCGGGACACCTGGGTTCAATCCATGGGTTGGGAAGATCCCCTGGAGGAAGGTATGGCCAAACCTTCCTGGAGGAAGGTCAACTAGGCCAAACTATGATGTTTGGAAGGTTTAGATGTTGTTGTGTTAGTCACTCAGTTCAGTTCAGTTGCTCAGTCTTGTTTGACTCTTTGCGACCCCATGAATTGCAGCACACCAGGCCTCCCTGTCCATCACCAGCTCCCGGAGTTTACTCAAACTCACGTCCATCGAGTCGGTGATGCCATCCAGCCATCTCATCCTCTGTCGTCCCCTTCTCCTCCTGCCCCCAATCCCTCCCAGCATCAGAGTCTTTTCCAGTGAGTCAACTCTTCACATGAGGTGGCCAAAGTATTGGAGTTTCAGCTTTAGTATCAGTCCTTCCAATGAACACCCAGGACTGATCTTGCAGTCCCAGGGACTTGTCTTCTCCAACACCACAGTTCAAAAGCATCAATTCTTTGGCGCTCAGGTTTCTTCACAGTCCAACTCTCACATCCATACATGACCACTGGAAAAACCATAGCCTTGACTAGATGGACCTTTGTTGGCAAAGTAATGTCTCTGCTTTTGAATATGCTACCTAGGTTGGTCATAACTTTCCTTGCAAGGAGTAAGCGTCTTTTAATTTCATGGCTGCTATCACCATCTGCAGTGATTTTGCTCAATTGTGTCCAACTCTTTGTGACCCCATAGATAGTCTGCCAGGCTCTGCTGTCAATGGGATTCTCCAGGCAAGAATGCTGGAGTAGGTTGCCATTTTCTCCAAGGGATCTTCCCGACCCAGGAATCGAACCCATGTCTTTTATGTCTCCTGCATTGGCAAGCAGGTTCTTTACCACTAGCAACACCTAGGAAGCCCAACTCAGTTATATACATATATATATATATTCCTTTTCAGATTTTTTTCCCTTATAGGTTAGCACAAAATATTGAGTATGGTTTTCTATTAAGTGTACTTTGTACTTAAAGATATTTTCAGTTTACTATGCATTTATCAGGATGTAACTCCATCATAAGGAAGAGCTGTATCTGAATTTTGAATAAATCACATTGGTAACTCTGAGGAGTGTAGGGTAAGAGGTAGTGGAGTGGACAGTGGTGATGGATTGACCATTTAGGAGATGATTGCAAAAGTCCAGCTGCGAGATGATGGGGGTCTGAAATGAGAGGCAGCAGCCATAGAAATGAGTGGGTCAATTCTGAGAGCTATGTAGTACCTTCTTCAGAATAAAGTTGTGAGAAAAATGTAGAACCTTGGATAAGGTTCCTTTTTGGAAAAAAATAAAGATTAAAAGCTAGATCATCATCTGCTCCAGCCTTACTTCTGTAGTACATCCATCACCACCAGCTTACTGTCTCATGCCCCGGCGTCCTGTCTCCTATCTTTTTATTGGTTTCATTCTGAGGCAGAATCTCCAGACAAGGCCAGAAAAATGGTCCAGCACTTTTAGGCTTATGGAGAAAAGACCTAGAACTGGGGATGCTGCTGAGTGCTACTTCTCAGGCTGGGTCACCGTGGGTGTGTGTGGATGTATTTCACATAGAGAAGAGAGGTGTTAGTATCAGAAGATAAAAGACAGCAGATGGCATCCATTATATATTCCAGCTTTCCACAGTAGATGGGGTTTTGGATTGGTATAAAATACAGTATCATGTTGCTGCAAAGTTAAAGAGACAACTAGGCTAACCGGCTTGGGTGTTCCAGGGGTGCTGTTTCATCTGGCACCACCCACTGGTCTATGTCTGCTCTGCCTTAATATTTCTCAGGACGATTATTTATTATCTAAGCTGTTTGACTTTTATCTCATACAAATGCTGAACCAGACAAATACTAGGGCAACAGGTGTAAACCAGGATAGTCCTGAGCAAGCTGGAGCACAGGGTCACTCTCATTCTGGGTCTCACCATTCAGCTCAGTTTCCGGAAGTCTCCTGGTTAGTTGATGCTTGCTTCCTTTGATCTGATTCTAAAATATGGTGCCAGAGTCATGATGATCCATCTTCTGCCTCCTTGCCATGTGCATTGGGGTGGTTCTACTTCCTGGTCCTTCTCTACTTTTTCTTCCCCTCCATTCCTCCATCAACATCAGACGGTATGAATGTTAGCCTGACCCCTTTCAGGAGATGAACCAAAGGCAGGATCCAGTGACCATTTGAATTATATCAAAATTTTCATCTGTAGGCTTGTGTTTTACTATATTATATTGATTTTTTATTTGAAAAAGGAAAAAAATTGCAGGTGACAGCAAGAATGAATCATTTTGATTATTTGTGTGTGTCTATATCTTGAAGTATCCTAGCATTGTCTGTATTTTTCTGTCCATAAACTGGGCACCTTGAGGACAAGAGACATGTTTTATTAGCCTAGTGTCTTCATTTCTTATCACAGTGCTTGTGATACATTTCAACTTGTCAAACACTTGAACTAAACTAAAATCTAATATCAAGTTGATGGTTGTGCTGTTAAATTCTGCAAAAGAGTTAAACTGAGGAATTATTCCAAGGGAGAACCTACACACTTTTATTTGTGTCCTCAATATAGACTGAGCAGTAGATCACATACATTGTTAGAGCGTGACCATGTTTAATCCACTGCTCTTCTTGGTAGTGATAACAGATACATACCATCACAGCAACCCTGACAGGAGTATGGTGTTTGTGTTCAGTGGGATTTAGCGTCTGAGGAGCAAAGCAGGCCAGATGAGATAAGTTCTGATTGATCGATTCTCACAGCTAAAACTTAGCAGTTCTCATAATATTTTTCACAATGTTAGGCCGAGGCGGTGTGCTGGTAATTGTTTACCATCCAGCTCTCCTGAGGATGAAAGAAAGGCCCTGATTTGTAAACCTTGCCAGTTTCTATGGTGTAAATATTCCCACCATCACTGATTCCCAACTACCAACATGATGTAACCAGAGGAGGAGCTGAAAAGAGGTGCAGACTGGTGTGAGCAGGCTCCAGCATACCCTGAGTACGTTAGTGCAGGATTGTCCCAAGCCTTAAGCGGATGCCTCCTTATTTTTAAAAAATAGAATTTTATTTTACTTATTTAAAATTTTTTTACCTTTCACTTTTGGATGTTCTGTGTCTTTGTTGCTGTGCATGGGCTTTCTCTAGCTGCAGTGAGAGGGGGCTACTCTGTGGCTGTGGTGAGCTGGCTTCTCATCGTGGTGGCCTCTCTTGTGGAGCACAGGCTCTCCAGCGCTTGGGCTTTAGTAGTTGTGGCACATGGCTTAGTTGCCCAGAGGCTTGCGGAATCTTCCTTGACCAGGGATCAAACTCATGTCCTCTGCATTGGCAAGCGGATTCTCAACTACTGGACCACCAGGAAAGTTCTGGTGTCTCCTTTTAATATTCATTCATTCAACAGACAGCTATTCATTGACCACCTCCTGTACCAGTGCTTGGGAAACAGAAAAAAAGCAAACATTTGTAAGCTTATGGGATTTAAATTCTTTTGGAGAGGGTGGAGACAGAAGATGAACAATAAACATATTTAACAAATGAGTTATATAATATAGTAGAAATTGATAGAAAGTGAAAGTCACTCAGTCATGTCTGACTCTTTTTGACCCCATGGACTATACAGTCCATGGAATTCTCCATAAATTCCAGAATACTGGACTCCAGAATACTGGAGTGGGTGGCCTTCCCTTTCTCCAAGAAGTTGATAAGTGCGACAAAAAACTAGGTGGATTGAGAATGTAGGAGAGGTTGTAATTTTAAACGGGGTGGTTGGACTGCTCTGAGATGACATTTAAGCAGAAATTTGAAGGAGGTGAAGGAAGCAAGACTTCTGGATATCTAAGGCA
The DNA here is from genome assembly GCF_023091745.1 of Budorcas taxicolor. Lineage (NCBI taxonomy): Eukaryota > Metazoa > Chordata > Mammalia > Artiodactyla > Bovidae > Budorcas > Budorcas taxicolor. The sequence continues at coordinate 60,861,110 of NC_068923.1, read as the reverse complement.
GGAGTGATCTAGACAGAGGGGGCAGGTGGTGCGAAGACTCTGAGGTGTGAGGCTGTGTGGTAAGTTCAGGTGGGAAAATGGAGGGAAGGGGAAAGGAAGGAGAGAGACTGATTGACTGAAGGCAGAAGGAAAGGTCATGGGAGAGTGTTGGTATGACAAGGGAAGACAGACCTCATAGAATATTGGGAGCATTCTGAATTTTACTCAAAGAAACTGGAGAGCCACTGTAGGCAAAGCAGGAAGTAACAACCCGGAGAGTAACTGTGCTCATAAGAAAAATCATATTATCTATTCTGAAAATAGTTACTCAGTCCCCTGAATAAAAATTTTAAATTATTTAAATTAATTGGAAGTTCTAAATATTACATTTCACTTCTGTCAGAAGCTTTTTTTTTTTTTGTAAATCCACCTTTATTATGCAGATAGTTTAGATATCGGGGAGAAAAAAACTCTGAAAATCTATAAAAAGCTTTTTGAAGTCTTTAGAAAGGCAGAGGTGATGAATCTAAGGAAACATTTACCTCATTATGTAAATTAGATATAGGCACCTGAGCCATTATAATATTTCATTTGAAAGTTACTAAATGTTCCTGGCTTTGAGACAGTGTCATTCGCATCATTCTTCGCACACCTTGGCAAATTACTGTTGTTTTAGGGATTTGATTGTACAGATTCTTTGTGACCCCATGGACTCTAGCCCACCAGGCTCCTCTGTCCATGGAATTCTCTAGGCAACAATACTAGCTGCTGCTGCTAAGTCACTTCAGTCGTGTCCGACTCTGTGAGACCCCATAGACGGCAGCCCACCAGGCACCCCCGTCCCTGAGATTTTCCAGGCAAGAATACTGGAGTGGGTTGCCATTTCCTTCTCTAATGCATGAAAGTGAAAAGTACAAGTGAAGTTGCTCAGTTGTGTCTGAAACGGCAACCCACTCCAGTATTCTTGCCTGGAGAATCCCATGGACGGAGGAGCTTGGTAGGCTACAGTCCACGGGGTCGCAAAGAGTCGGACACGACTGAGCGACTTCACCTTCGACTTCACCTTAGCAACCCCATGGACTGCAGCCTACCAGGCTCCTCTGTCCATGGGATTTTCCTGGCAAGAGTACTGAAAGGTTGTTGTTGAATCACGATGCCAGGATTCTTGGCCCCCAGAGGAGAAAAATTCAATCCGGGGCCAGAGAAGAGGCTTGATCGCTTAGAGCTTTTGTGTAATAAAGTTTTATTAAAGTATAAAGGAGATAGAGAAAGCTTCTGACATAGGCATCAGAAGGGGGCAGAGAAAGTACCCCCCTGCTAGTCTTCAGTTGGATGTTATATAGTCACCAGCAGTCTGTTAATGAAAGAAAGGAATGTCTCAAAACTTGGAATGGCACCAGGCCCCTCACCCATAGAATGTATTTTGGGATAATCTTGGCTCCAAATGGTTTATCTTGGGCCGTAAAAGGATTAACTTGAATCTTGAAGAAGGGCAGAGCACCATAAAAATAGTTTCATTTACATAGATTAGAGGAACAATATTGGAGTATAACATACTGGTTTATCAAGTAGGTTCTGAGTCCAAAAGGTGGAACCGACTTGAAGACAGAGTTTGGGGTAAATAAGCATTTCCATAAGAAAAAGGCAATGGTTAACTTCAAGTGAAACCAGGCGTCATTATGGCAACACAGAATTTTAAGAGAAACCTCCTTTTAAATTTGTATAGAGAAGGAAAAAATATCGCTAGTTTGTTTCCTCCTGCAGCTTAGGAGAGATTAAAATGTCTGACACTTGCAGGCTATTTCCTCCATTTGGAGACCCCTGGTCTTCCTGCCTGTTACCCTCTCAGTACTGGAGTGGGAAGAATACTGGAGTGGGTAGCCATTGCCTTCTCCGGAGCTTCCAAACTCAGGGGTTGAACCTGGATCTCTCACATTGCAGGCAGAATCTTTACCATCTGAGCCACCAGGAAGCCCCCTGTACAAACTGAAATTAGTCCAAAATGATGAAAACAAGGGTGGATTCAATGGAGGAGACAGTAATAGTTCCCCATACCTAGGGAAGGGTGTGAAGCTCAGCTTCATGAAGACCAGAAACTAGGAACTGGAATCAGAAATATAATCCAACATAGCTACTCCCTCCAGCTCTGTGTCTTTCTCTCTAGAATTTTAAGGGCTCTTGTCTCTGGATTTTATCTGTACATTTGCTTTGCTTTTTTCACTTCCCAGATGACCACTTGCCTCTTCCCAAGCTTGCCTTTCTCCTCCTTCATTCATTGATGTCCTTCACCTCAGAGTTTATACCACATTATAAAGCCAGGACAGACTGCTCATAAATCTATATTCAGCACTGACATATATTTAACTACCATATGTAAAATATACAACTAGTGGGAAGCTGCTATATAGCTCAGGGAACTCAGCTCAGTTCTCTGTGATGACCTAGACGGGTAGGGTGGGTGGGGGTAGGAGGGAGGCTCAAGAGGGAGGGGATGTATGTATACATATAGCTGATTCACATTGTTGTACAGTAGAAACTAGCACAATGTGGTAAAGCAATTATACTCCAATTTAAAAAATGCATATTCTCCAGAACCTAAATTGAGTTTTTGCAAGAGGGAATCTGATTGGCCCCAGGGTCTGAAATAATTCAGTCTTGATCCAATCAGCTGAGTAGAAGGGAAATGTTCACATGCACTCATTAAACAAATGCTGACTGAGAGTATCATGTGCTACTTGCTCTTATCGGTTTTATGCATGCTGCAGGGACCATACTCTCCAGTGTCTATGAAGCTTAAAATGCACTGGTGCTTGCATTCCATCCTGTGTTGATGTGTGTGAAACAGGATGGTGTTAGAGAAAGGTGGACAGGCATCCTAAAAGAGTATCCTGTTTGGGGATCTGCCAAAAATAGAGATGTCACATCTCTCTGCACTAGGTCATACTTTGCTTCTTTTGACTGCAATTGCAAGTTAAGGGATTCGCCTTCCCTTTATTCCATACCAAGCCAAGCAATCACCTCTTTGCCAGAAGGTGAGAAATTATAGTATCATTTATCCTGTCCTGTCCCAGCTAATAAAGTTCTTTATGATGGAAGTAGGTACAGGGCAGGGGCTGATTCACTCTATAGTGAAACCTCAGTTCAGCGGACCAGGCGGTTTTTTCCATCAAACAATTGTTAACAATATCAGTAGAATTTTTTGATGATTTGCAGTGTTGCTTTGCTATGGCTTAAGTACTTTATGTCTGTTATCTTGATTAATCCTTACCAGTCTATGGAGAAGGTCCTCATTTTTACACATGAGGAAACTGAGCGGAGAGGTTGAGTGAGTGGCTCTAGGTCTCTCAGCTGGCAAGTAGTGAGCCAGGATTTGAATGTAGAGTCTGTGGAACAATCACTAAGTCACGCACTCTCTAAGGCACTCCTGGTGATGGTGATTTTGGGGGGTTTGAACTACTTTTAGTGCCTTTCCTGGTACATAAACGATAGGTCCATGAAGATTGCCAGTCTCAACTTTCATCAGCCTATCTGTGTGAAAGATGTCAGGCACTCTGATTCATGGAAATATGTATTTCAAATGAATAAGCAAGCAAGATTTTTTAACCAAAGGGCCTCAAGTAGAGGATTGGTGGGAATTACAAGTTCTTCTCCCTCTGGATATACAGCTTATCCTTTAAAAAGAGTGTGTCAGCCTTTGGAGTTAGATACTTCGCTTCAGTGTCTTTCCCAGGTTCTTTGAGCCAGCACGTGATGAAATCAGGATCTGAAACTAGGACCTGTGGTCTTAACCACTAACTTACATTGTCTGAAAGGTACTTGTAGTGATGGTGGTGGTAGGGAATTACAAGAGATGACACAAGTTGTGGTCTCTCAATCACATCTACTTGCCAGTAGAAGGAAAAATTTTGATGTTGTTGTTGGTGATGATGATAAGGAGGTATCCCAGGTCCATTATAGTGAATTTTCCTAAGGGTCTCTTCTAAAATCCTTCAAGACCAACCCTTATAAAGACTTCTATCACCATCCATTCCCTTAAACAGAGTTGATTGTTCCTTTCAAAATCCAACAGTGTCCGTTGGATGTATTTCCATTAAAGTATGCAATCTCACTATAATACTTTTTTTTTGAATTTACAGTCTGTGAACTCTAAAGTCAAGCGATTTTCTCTGTTCTATTCACTACTGAATCCCTACTGCCTAAGTGCTTGTCCTATTGTGTGTAGTGGACACACAGTGTTGTCAACAAAGAACAAAAGGCAGACAAACCAGTGCTTTACCAATAAGCATCTTCTGTGTCTCCTTTGGAAACTTTTTCAATTATTAGTTCCCCTATTTCCAGCAACAAAATTCCCCAAAATGTCCAAGGTTCTTTGAAGTCATTAAAGAACTAATCTGATGTCTTTGTCATATTACTTTATGACCTTGTACTAAGTCCAAATCCAATTACTATTGAGCATTCTTGTTCATGTTGCAATTTTTTCCCTTTTCCTTAGCATCCATAATAACCATCAGTTGCAAGTTTATGCATCTTGTCATGTTATATCTACCATCTATTTAGAAGTCACACTGAATTTCAGTCCAGCAGAGTAGGCCATTTGGTTTGCCTATAAAACTTCTAATTAGCAGAAGAGAAGTTTATTCATTTAATCATGAATTTACTAATGGAATTTACTTTAAATGTATTAATCTTATTAAAAATGAAGCCACATGGGTGAACTAAGGGAGATAGGAAGCCCTTAGGAATTTTAGGATAGAATAATAAAATGATTTGGGCTTCCCTGGTGGTTCATCGGTAAAGAATCTGCCTGCAGTGTAGGAGACGCAGGAGACACAGGTTCAATCCTGGGTAGAGAAGATCCCCTGGAGGAGGGCATGGCAACCCACTCCAGTATTCTTGCCTAGGAAATCCCATGGACAGAGGGGCGTGGCTGGCTGCAGTCCATAGGGTCACAAAGAGTCAGACATGACTGAAGCAACTAAGGACACGTACAATAAAATGATGTAACTGTACATTAAAAGGTTCTCTCTGGAAATTGTGTGGAAAAACAACCCGAGCAATACACAACGGAAGATGGGAGAGCATTTGAGAGCATATTGGAAGATACTGAGAAGATATAGGTTGCAGTAAGTTAGAGGTGGTCAGATTTTGGATATATTTTGAAGAAGAGCTAACAGTTTGCTGAAGGGCTGATGTAAGGTGAGAGAAAGAGGGAAGGCAAGGACACCTCCAGAGTTTTTAATCTGAACAATTAAAAGAATTTTAGTGACTGAGTTAGGACAACCTGAATGAATCTCAGTCTGATGAAATCCCATGACGGTATAAATACATTCGATTCCCATGGGGGATGGGAAATGAAGCCATGTGCTTTCGGAGCATACCATTATCTTAGTCATATTGTGTGTTTCAGTCAAAAAAGAATAAACTAGGTGTAGGGTGAGTGGTCCTGGAAGAGGAGCTGTCCACAGACTTTGTTGTTCAGTTGCTAAGTCATGTCCGACTCCTTGGGATCCCGTGGACTGCAGTTCTCCAGGCTTCCTTGTCCTCCACTATCTCCCGAAGTTTGTTCAACTTCATGTCCATTGAGTTGGTGATGTTATCTAACTATCTTATACCCTGACACCCCCTTCTCCTAATCCACAGATTTAGAATTGGTGAAAAATAGAAGTTACACTAGGCAGGATACTTATGGTTACAAGTAACAGAAAACTGCCGTTTAAAAGACAGTTTATCAGGTCACACAAGTAAAAAGTTCAGGGGTACATTTAGCTCGTCTCATCTGACTCCAGGTACTTGAGTTTATTCAGACCACTCTCTGATTCCATCTTTCACTTATGCTTTTGTTTCGGTTTTACTCTCAGGTAAGTGTTCTATACTTGGTGGCTTCCAGAATCTGCAGTTTCGAGATGGAACAGAGAAGAAATCACCTATGCATACTGATATCTGTACATTAGAATTTATTAAATCGTCACTTGGATTATTTAATTCTCATCAAAGTTTGTATAAAAATATAGTATAACTTACTATCAACCCTGGGATTTCTTTGGAAGGAATGATGCTAAAGCTGAAACTCCAGTACTTTGGCCACCTCATGCGAAGAGTTGACTCATTGGAAAAGACTCTGATGCTGGGAGGGATTGGGGGCAGGAGGAGAAGGGGACAACACAGGATGAGATGGCTGGACGGCATCACAGACTCGATGGACGTGAGTCTTAGTGAACTCCGGGAGATGGTGATGGACAGGGAGGCCTGGCGTGCTGTGATTCATGGGGTCACAAAGAGTCAGACACGACTGAACAACTGAACTGAACTAAACTATCAACCCTCAGTATGATCAATTGAGTCTTGTATTATTATAATCATGTGAAGATCATACTCACCATTGAAATTAAGAACTTTGGAAGTTATCTTCCCTCACTGCTGTTCATTATGATTTCCTTCATCTGGCTTCAGTCCCTTGGTAAAATTGCAGGATGTGTATAATTTGGGGGGTACGGTAAATGATGAATGCATTTGCTTTTCTGTAGGATTGCATTCTAGAAAAGAAGCTTAAATTCACTTTCCTCCCAGTCCTTTTTAGAAACTCTATGGCAAAGAGTTTTAAACATGTAGATATTTTTTAAAAACCCCAAAATAAGGAACTCTAGTGTGGTCTTAATATTAGAAATCATTATGTAATATGGGAAATTTTAGTTATATAATGCATTATTATTATCTATAATCACAATGCTCTGCATTAGCTCTCTAGAACTTACCTTCTAACTGGAAGTTTGTATCTATTGACCAGCATCTCCCAGTTCCCACATCTCCAACCCCCCTGATAATACCATTCTACTCTCTCCCTGTGTTAATTTGGTTTTTTTAGGTTCCACATATAAGTGATATCATATTGTATTTGTCTGCTCTGTCTGATGAAAGTGAAAGAGGAGAGTGAAAAAGTTGGCTTAAAGCTCAACATTCAGAAAACTAAGATCATGGCATCTAGTCCCATCACTTCATGGGAAATAGATGGGGAAACAGTGGAAATAGTGTCAGACTTTATTTTTTTGGGCTCCAAAATCACTGCAGATGGTGATTGCAGCCATGAAATTAAAAGACGCTTGCTCCTTCAAGGAAAGTTATGACCAACCTAGATAGCATATTCAAAAGCAGAGACATTACTTTGCCAACTAAGGTCCATCTAGTCAAGGCTATGGTTTTTCCAGTAGTCATGTATGGATGTGAGAGTTGGACTGTGAAGAAAGCTGAGCATCAAAGAATTGATGCTTTTAAACTGTGGTGTTGGAGAAGACTCTTGAGAGTCCCTTGGACTGCAAGGAGATCCAACCAGTCCATCCTAAAGGAGATCAGTCCTGGGTGTTCATTGGAAGGACTGATGCTAAAGCTGAAACTCCAATAAAAATTAGATGTGAAGAGTTGACTCATTGGAAAAGACCCTGATGCTGGGAGGGATTGGGGGCAGGAGGAGAAGGGGACGACAGAGGATGAGATGGCTGGATGGTATCACCGACTCGATGGATGTGAGTTTGAGTAAACTCCGAGAGTTGGTGATGGACAGAGAAGCCTGGCATGCTGCGATTCCTTGAGTCGCAGAGTCGGACACGACTGAGCAACTGAATTGAACTGTCTGATTTATTTTCCTTAGCATAATGCTTTCAGGGTCTGTCCATGTTGTCACAAATGGAACTTCCTCTTTCTTGTGGCTGAATAATATTCTGTGCATAGCTGACCCTTGAACATGATGGGATTGCACTACATGGGCCCACTGATACAAGGATCTTCTTCAATAAATATAACTACAGTACTACACAATCTGTAATTGGTTGAATTTGTAGATGCAGAGTTGTGGCTGTCGAGGGATGACTGTAAAGTTATGTATGGATTTTTGACTGGGGAGGTAGTACATCAATGCCTCTAAACCTTCACATTGTTTAAAAGTCAACTGTGTCTGTATATAGAATATTAACATGTGCTTCTTCTCTCCCTCAACCATTCATCTATTGACTTATGCTTAATTTGTTTATGTATTTTGGCAATTATGAATAGTGCTGCACTGAACATGGGGTTGCAGATAACTGTTTGATACCCTGTTCTCATTTTCTTTGAGTATATATCCATAAGTGAAATTTCTGGATCATATGGTAGTTCTAATTTTAATTTTTTGAAAAACCTCCATGTTTTCCACCGTGACTGAACCAATTTGCATTTTTATCAATGGTACACAAGGGTTCCTTTTTCTCCACACTCTGACTCAACACGTTCCTTATCTTTTGTGTTTGTGATGATAGCCATTCTAACAGGTGTGAAGTGATGTCTCATTGTGGTTTTGATTTGCATTTCTTTGATAAATAGTGATGTTGAACACGTTAAAATGTACCTCATGGTCCTTTGGTTATTGTCTTTGGGAAAATGTCTGTTTCCTTTGCCAATTTTAAAGTCAGATTATTTTTGCTAAGTTGTATGAATTATTTATATATTTTGGAACTTAACCTCTGCTGTGATATGGTTTGCAAATATTGTCTGCCATTTTGTGCATTGCTTTTTCATTTTTTGGTGGTTTGTCCTACTGTGCAGAAGTTTTTTAGTTAGATGTATACACTTACTAATTTATGCTTGTGTTGCTTTTGTTTTCATGTTATATCTTAAAGATCACTGCCAAGACCAATGTCAAGGAGCTTTTTTCCTATGTTTTCTTCCACATGTTTTACAGTATCAGGTCTTTGTGTCTTTAATCCATTTTGAGTTAATTTTGTGAGTTGGGGGTCAGATTTCATTTTTCTGAATGTGCTTATCTAGTTTTTACAATAGTTATTGAAGAGACTATCCTTTCCCCATTCTTAGCTTCCTTGTCAAATATTAGTTGAGTGTAAAGGGGTTTATTTCTGTGTTCTCGACTCTGTTACATTTTTCTATGTGTCTGTTTATTAGCCAGTGTTGTACTTTTTTTTAAATTACTGTAACTTAATATCACAATAATATAGTTTGAAATCAGGAAATGTGAGCCTCCAGCTTTGTTTTTCAGTTAGTCAAAATTGAAAAATGCTGGGTCTTCGTTGCTGTGCATGGGCTTTCTCTAGTTGTGGTGAGTGGGGATTACTCTCTAGTTGCAGTGCATGGCTTCTCATTGAAGGCTTTTCTTGTTGTGAAGCACAGGCTCCAGGCACACAGCCTTCAGTAGTTGCAGTGAATGGGTTCAGTGGTTTTGGCTCACAGGCTCAGTTGTTCTATGATATGTGGAATCTTCCTGCACCAGGGATCAAACCCATACCCCTTGCACTGGTAGGTGGATTCTTATCCACTGTACCATCAGGGAAGTCTTTGTTTTTCTTTTTCATGATTGAGTTCGCTATTTGGGGTCTTTTGTGTTTCCATATATATTTTAGGATTGTTTTTTCTGTATCTGTGAAACATGCTATTGGAATTTTGACACAGATTGCACTGAATCTGTAGATGACTTTGGGTTGTATGGACATTTGAACAGTATTCATTCCTCTGACTCATGATCATTGGTTATTTGTATCTTCTATTTCTTTCATCAAAATCTTAGTTTCGGGACTTCCCTGGTAGTTCAGTGGTTAAGAATGTATCTGCCAATGCAGGGGACCCAGGTTTGATTCCTGGTCCAAGAAGATCTCACATGTGATGAAGCAACTCAAGCCCTCAAGCCACAACTACTGAAGCCTGTGTGTCTAGAGTCCATGCTCTGTAACAAAAGAGGTCACTGCAGTGAGAAGCCTGCACACTGCATTGAAGAGTAGTCCCTGTTCAGTGCAACTAGAGAAAACCCTCTAGCTGCATAGCAACGAAGACCTAGAGCAGCACCCCCCCCCCCCCAAAAAAAAGCTTCATTTCCATTGTACAAAACTTTCATTTCTTTGGTTAAAGTTATTCCTAAGGATTTTATTGTTTTCCATGCAGTTGTGAATGGAAGGTTTTATTTCTTTTTTCAGATGCTTCATTATTAGTGTTTAGCAATGCAACTGATTTCTGAATGTTGAGTTTATATCCTGGAAATTTACTGAATTTATTAACTTCAGCAGGTTTTTGGGTTGGGTTTTTAGGGTTTGCTATAAAAGATTATACCACCTGCAAATAACAATATTATTTCTTTCTTTCTGATTTGGATGCCTTTTATGTCTTTATCTTGTCTAATTGCTCTAGCTATGACTTCAAGTACAATGTTGAATAGGAGTGGTGAGAGTGGACACCTTTGCTGTCTTTCTGATTTTAGAGGAAAGACTTTCGACCTTTCACTGTTAAGTGTAATGTGATCTGTGGGCTTGTCACATGCAACCTTTATGATGTTGTGGTATGTGCCTTATGTGTCTAATTTGTTGAGAGTTTTTAATCATAACAGGATGTTGTATTTTGTCAAATGCATTTTACACATGTTTTGAGATGCTCATTTTGTTTTCACCTTCCATTCTATTAATGTGTGTGTCACATTTTTCTGTGTATGTTCACTCATTTTCATCCCATGGACAAATCCTACTTGGTCATGATGTATAATCTTTTTAATGTGCTGTTGGATTAAGTTTGATAATATTTTGCTGAGAATTATTGTATCTATTGTGAAATAAAATTTATATTTTATGGCAAAATAAGAAAAATTTAAACATAAAATTTCTCTGCCCGTTGGTCTCCTCTCTTCCTTCCATTGTGCACTGAGTATCTGCATCATGTATCAACCAAACCTCCACATCAGCAGAAATACCTCCTCAACCATAAAGAGCAACATTTTCTTAGCATCACCAAGGCAACTCCTTAAAAGATAAGTCCTTTTTCATCTCCTAAGGGGTCACATGACCCACCACTTTGTACCTGAGAAAACTGTCAGTAGCATTTAATGTGCAGCCCACTGTCTGAAAAAACATACCTGACTGTGCTTGGACTTTTAATGGACAGAAGAGTTCTCAGAACTTTCTAAGAGGCTGTTCCTGGATTATAATCCTCAACTTGACTAAAATATTTTTTCATATCTTTCAAGGTTGACTGATTAATTTTTATTTGATAGTATATTCATCAGAGATTTTAGCCTATAGTTTTCTTTTCCTGTGATGTCATTATCTCATTTTGATAGTGCTGACCTTCTAAAATGAGCTTGGAGTGCTCCCTAATCTTTTGTTTGTTTGGTTTTTTTTTTTTTTTTTGAAAGAGATTGTGAATGATTGTCATTAGTTCACCAGAAACCCTCTGGTCATGGGGTTTTCTGTATTGGGAGATTTTGATTACAGATTTAATCTCCTTACTAGTTATTGTAAGGTTACATGATTTAGTCTTTGTAAATTGTTTGTTTTTAGAAATTTATTCATTTCACTTGGCCTTTAGTTGTCCACAGTAGTTCATTATGATCCTTTGTATTTGTGTAGTATCAGTTGTGATGTCTCCTCTTTCATTTCTGATTTTGAATCTTAGAGTAGGTAAAGTTTTGTCCATTTTTCTTTTTTTTGGGAAAAAAAACCAGCTGTTTTTGTTGATTTTTTAAAAAAATTGTCTTCTGGATTCTATTTCATTTATTTCTGCTCAGATATTCTTTTCTTCCTTTGGCTTACTTTGGACTTTTTTTCTTTTTCTGATTTATGGTGTAAAGTTAGATTGTTTACGATTCTCATTTTCTTAATATATACGTTTACTGCTATAAACGTCCAGAACATTTTTGCAGCATCCTGTAAGTTTTGGGATATTCTGTTTCCGCTTTTGTTTTGAGATAGTTTTTTATTTTCCTTTGATTTCTTTTTGACTCATGGGTTGTTCAACAGTATAGTGTTTAATTTCCACATTTTTGTAGATTTTTCAGGAATTCCTTTTGTTACTTATTTCTATTTTTATATTGTTGTGGTCAGAAAAGATACTTGGTATGATTTCAGTCTTAACTTTGCTATGACTTGTTTTGTGGCCCTTTATATCATATCCTGGGGCTTTTTCCGTGTGCACTAGAGAATAATGCATATTCTGCTTCCATGAGACAGAATTTCCATAAATGTCTGGTCGGCCCATTTAGTCTAATGTATGGTTCAAATTCAACATTTCCTTGTTTATTTTCTGTCAGCATGATCTGTTCATTGTTGAGAGTGAGGTATTGAAGTTCCCCACTATTACTGTCTATTTTTCCCCTGAGATCTGTTAGTGTTTGCTTAAATTTATTTTGGTGCTTCAGTGTTGGGTGTCTATAATTGCTCTATCTTCTTGATTAATTGGCTCCTTTATCATTATGTATTGACCTTCTCTGTCTCTTTTTACTATTTTTTGGCTTACAGTCTATGTTGTCTGATTTAAATACAGCTACCCCTCCTTTCTTTTGGTTTCCACTTGCATGAAATCTATTTGTACATCGCTTTACTCTGAGACTCTGAGCTGAAGTGACTCTCTTATGTGAAACATATATGTGCATGCTCAGTCATGTCCAGCTCTTTGTGACGCCATGGATTGTAGCCTGACAGGTTTCTCTGTCCATAGGATTATCCCAGCAAGAATACTGAAGTGGGTTGCCATTTCCTCCTTCAGGGGATCTTCCGGATCCAGGGATCAAACCCGTGTCTCCTGCATTGGCAGGCATATTCTTTATCGCTAAGCCACCTGGGAAACCCCATGAAGCATACAGTTGAGTTTTTAAAAAAAAATCCATCCACCCAGTCGGTGCTTTTTGATTGGTTCTGTTTGAAGTTATTATTGACATGTAAGGACTTGCTAACGCCTCTGGTTGTTTTCTGGTTGTTTTGTATTTCCGTTCTCCCCTCTCTGTTTCTATGTAGCTTTGGCTTTTTTTCTTTTTCTCAATCACTTATTTCTTTGAAAAGCTTTATCATTTGTGCTGAGCTATATGTTAGAAATCGAACACTGGAAATATCTTAATAGTCTGATTCTTGGAAACTTTTTGGAAAATGCAAAGAAATTATAAAGAAGATTAGGTCTGCAATGTGTGTGTGGAGTTAAAGCATTCACAATTTAGGCTTGATTAATGGGAACCTCCACTTACAAAGCTGAATCCTTTTAACTGGTGATTTTCCATGGCGATGTGCTGTTTCCTCTCTCATCTTTTGTGCATCAAGTCTAGGATTATTCCATGTGGTTACTGTGAGACTTACGGAAGACATCTCATAGATAAAAGTCTATTTTAAGCTGATAGCAACTTAACTTTGTTTACAGAGGTTTCAAACTTTTACTTCTTCATTTTATTTTTTTATGTCAATTTTGGTATTATAATTATGCCTCTTTTAATATTGGTATTAGTTGTAATTATAGTAGCTATAATTATTTTTAGTATTCTTTTCCTTTGACTTTTATACTGTAGCTAGGTGGTTAGCATACCATGCAATTACAGAATTAGTTTTCTAAGTTCAACTTTATATTTACCTTTACCAGTATATTGTATACTTTTGTATGTTTTTATGTCATTTCATTTCAACGTGAGCTCCTTTCAACATTTCTTACAGGTCTGGTGGTGATTAACTCCCTCAGCTTTTGTTTGCCTAGGAAAGTTTGTACTTCTCCATATATGAAGGATAACTTTGCCGGATAGAGTATTCTTGGCTGACAGTTTTTTTTTTTTTCTTAGAACATTAAGAATGTATCATTCCACTCTCCTGGATGGCTAGTTCTCTCCCCAGGCGTGGGAAGTTCTTTGCCGCTGTTTCTTTAAATCTGTCGCCTTCTCCCTCTCCTCCTTCTGGACCTTGATTATTCTATTTTTGGCTGCAGCCGTGGTCTTTGCTGCTGCTTGGGCTTTTCTCTAGCTGTAGAGAGGAGGGGCTACTCTCTAGTTGCGTTGTGTGGGTTTCTCATCGTGGTGGCTTCTCTTGTCATGAAACACAGACTCTGGAGGCCTGAGCTTCAGCGGTTGCAGCACGTGGGTTTGGTAGTAGTGACGCATGGGCTTAATTGCTCTGCAGCATGTAGAATCTTCCTGGACTAGGGATTGAACTCATGTCCCCTGCATTGGGAGGCAGATTCTTATCCACTGCACCACCAGGGAAGTCCCTGGATTCTCATTATTCTAATATTTGTTCTTCAGTGTCGTCCCATAGATCATGAATGCCTTCTTCTCTTTTTTCCATTCTTTTTCTTTATTCCCTATAACTGGGTTATTCTTTATTTCCTATAATTGTGTTATTTTATAGTTATAGGTTACTCCTATAACTATAAAATTCCTATCCTCTACCTCACTTGTTTGTTTTCCAGGTGCTCTGCTCTACTGCAGATGTTCTCGCATTTTCCATTTCATTTATTAACTTCTTCAGCTCTAGAATTTCTGTTTGGTTCTTTTTTATGGTTTCTATTTCTGGTAAATATCTCATTTTGAACCTGTGTTTTTGCGCATATGTGTGTGTAATTTCATTGAATTGTCTTTCTGAGTTGGGTTATATTTTTCTTTTGGTAGCTCATTGAGTTTCTTCAGAACAGGTATTTTGAATTCTTTATCAATCACACTACAAAATTTCGTGTGTTGAGCTCTGTTATTAGAGGATTATATTTATCTTTTGGTGATAACATATTTGCTTGAAACTTTATGTTCCTTATAGTTTTGCATTGCTGCTTTTGCATTTGAGGAAGCAGACACCTCTTTAAATCTGTGCCAGTTACCTTCAGATAGGTATTCAATTCCCTGGTGCTAGTATTTTCTGGGGTTTTCTCTGCCTTTGTGTGGGTACACCTGTTCTATTCATCTTGCTCCCTCTTGTGGCAGAATTCTTAAACTCTTATTTCTTCGCAGGTTCTTGACAATTCACTATGCTGGCTCCTGGAAACCTCTCTTGTTTTCTAAAAGCTCAAGCTATAGTTTTCCCCTTGCCCACAACCCCTTTGCTGTTTTCTAAGCATATTCACCATCTGCAGAGGTTCCTCTTGGAAGTGTGCAAGGAGCCGGCTGCAGAGTGGAGGGAGGTAGGTGGGCATGGGTTTAGCATTCTAGGTGTTGGGGATGCCTGTGGACTTGGTGGCTTCCCGGGCGGTGCTAGTGGTAAAGAACCCATCTGCCAGTGCAGCAGACATAAGAAACGTGGGTTCACGTCCTGGGTGGGGAAGATCCCCTGGAGAAGGGCATGGCAACCCACTCCAGTATTCTTGCCTGGAGAATCCCAGGGACAGAGGACTTGGTAGGGAGCTCTCTGGCTGTGAGATTCCCAGAGGCTTCTGGGTGGGCTTCCTGCTGACTGTGTTCGCTTTAATGGCCCTTGACAGTCTTACTCGTCCCTCTGCTGATCTCCTCTCTCCTCTGAGACATGGAGGTCCCACCTCAGTCCTCTGGGTGCCGCTGGAGACAGACAGGTTTCTTTAGCTGCGTCTTGCACCGCTGGGATAGCTGCATTCTTGCTCACCACTCTCCTTTCTTCCTGTAGGGAGTTCGCTTCTTTCTGATAGGTAACCCCCATGTGGTGTTTGGGGTGGGGAGACTGGTGGTGGTCAGGTTCTTATTGTCTTGACTACATTCAGACACATTTTTTCCCTCAGATGAGGTACTGAAATCTTTCCTCAGGTACGCTGGACTAATATGTCTGCCTTTTTTAAAATTAAATTTATTTATTTATTTTTAAATGAAACAGATGAATATTTTTAATGATAAAAGGTACAGTTCACAAAGAAGATAAGACATCATAAACCGTTAGATACCTAACAATAAAGAAACAGAGATACATAAAGCAAATATCAGAAGAAATATAAGGGAAAAGAGAAAATATATGTAATATTTTTATTATATTAAAAATTTAACTTTTCTATGAGACATATTTCTCTGAGAATATTCTATCAAGTGCAGAAAAAAGAATAGGAACATCTTGAATCATGTCATTAATAATTTAAATATGATACTTTTCTGTTTATATTAGTAAAATGTCTCTCTTGACTGGGTTTCTGCCCTGTTCAGCCATCTCCAGGCTTTTTCCTGACCACAAGACAGGAGTTGAGACAGGTTTGCTGCTCAGCTGTTCCACCCTGTAATGAGGTCTGTCTGCTTGTTACCAGATACAGGAACCCACTCCAGTATTCTTGCCTGAAGAATCCCATGGACAGAGGGGCCTGGTGGGCCATGATCCATAGGATTGCCAAGAGGCTGACAGGACTGAAGCGACCATAGCATAGGTGAGTGAGACCCCTCCTGGTTCCCTTGGCAAATGTTGCTGGATCTCATAGCTCTGTTCTAGGCGCTGTGGTTCATGGATGGATGACCAATTCCTTGTTGAAAAAGGGGAACGAAAGGAGGAATGCCTTATACTGCCACAATGTTGTCACCCTGTCTGCAGTGGAATCTTTTTATATCCTATGCTCTCGAGATAATTACCACAATCAAGGTTATTAACATATCCATTACCTTATGTAGTTAACGGTTTTTGTATGTGACAACAACTAAGATCTACTTTTTGAGAAATTGAAGTATACAGTACAGTACTATTGAGTTGATAATATCACCATGCTGTATATTAGTCAGTCCTAAAGGAAATCAACTGTGAATATGCATTGGAAGGACTGATGGTGAGGCCCATACTTTGTCCACCTGATGTGAAGAGCTGATTCATTGGAAAAGACCCTGATGCTGGGAAAGATTGAGAGCAAGAGAAGAAGGGGGCAATAGAGGATGAGACGGTTGGATGGCATTATGGACTCAATGGGCATGAGTTTGAACAAACTCTGGGAAATAGTGAAGAAAAGGGAAGCCTGGCGTGCTGCAGTCCATGGGGTCGCAAAGATTCGGACACGACTGAGCAATTGAACAACAATTTATTTACCCCGTGTAACTAAAACTTTGTACCTTGTGACTAATAACCTCCTCGTTTTCCCCTCCCCCTCTCTGCTTCTATAAATTTGACTATTTTTTTTTAAATTTGACTTATTTATTTTTATTTTTTGGCTGTGCTGGGTCTGAATTTGACTATTTTAAAATTTCACTTACTTATTTTTATCTTTTGGCTGCGCCGGGTCTTCATTGCACACAGGTTTTTCTCTAGTAGCAGCAAGTGGACAGCACACTCTAGTTGCAGCGCGTGGATTCCTCATTGTGGTGGCTTCTCTTGTGGAGCACAGGCTCCAGGCGCTGGGGCTCAGTAGTCGCAGCCCACGGGCTCCAGAGCTCGGGCTCAGCATGAGGGATCTTCCCAGACCACGGATGAAACCATGTCCCCTGCATTGGCAGGTGAATTCTTAACCCCTGGACCTCCAAGGAAGTCCTGAATTTGACTATTTTAGATTCTGTATGTAAGTGGTACTAGATAGTACTAGTCTTTAAGTGTGGGACTTATTTTACTTAGCATAACGTCCTCCAGGTTCATTTCTGTTGTCACAAATAACAGAATTTCTTTTTTGTTTTTTTTTGGAGGCTGAATGATGAATGATACTTCTGTGTTATATACACATCATATTTTCTTTGCCCACTCATCTGTCAGTGAATGCTTCGGTTGTTCCACATCTTGGCTATTGTGAATAATGCTGCAGTGAACATGGGAGTTCAGGTATCACTTTGAGGTTCTGATTTCATTTCCTCTGGATTTATATCTCGAAGTGGGATTGCTGTATCATGGGGTAATTGTGTTTTTAATTTTCCATGACCTTCCGTACTGTTTTCCATAATGCTTTACCAGTCTGCATTCCCACCAACAGTGTACAAGGGTCCCTTTTTCTACACACTTCCACATCCGCAACTTCATCCAAATACCCTGTACTTTACACAGAACCTGGTGTATAGAAGATACTTTATTTGCTGGATGACTGTTAAAGGAGCGTTGTTAAACCTGCTACTCTGTTGTTATGTGATGTTGCTATATTTTAAAACATTAGCCTGCAGTGTCAGTGGTGCCTTTTTGAGAATAATTAAAAAAAATTTTTTTTTACTGAAGTTTGGCTAATTTACAATATTATGTTAATTTCTGCTGTACAAGCAGAGTGACATATATATATACATTATATGGTTTATCGCAGGATGCTGAATATAGTTCTTTGTGCTGTGCATAAGTAGGACCTTGTTGCTTATCCATTTTCCATATAATAGTTTGTATCTGCTAACCCCAAACTCTCATCCTTCCCTCCCAAGCCCTCCTCTCCCTTGGCAACCCCAAGTCTATTCTCTGCCTGTGAGCCTGCTTCTGTTTCATAGATGTGTTCATTTGTAGGATCTAATCATTTTATTCTGCAGCTGGGAAAGTACCCCAGCTCAGCTGACTGCACAGTAAGACCTTTTTCTTGCTATCTGCATATGTGCACAGCTGCACGCATGTGCACATACACACACAATGATGTCAGCCAGGGGTGCAAGGAGCAATGCTGGCAGCCAAGGTCCAGAACAGCCAACTTTGCACAGAGTTAACAGAGAGAGAAAGGAATTGCAGGTCCAGGGAATGGCAGCAATGGAGGCTGTTTGTTTAGTTACTAAGTCATGTCTGACTGTTTTGCAACCCTATGGACTGTAGCTCACGAGGCTCCTCTGTCCATGGGATTTCCCAGGCAAGATTACTGGAGTGGATTGCCATTTCCTTCTCCAGAGAATACTTCTTTTGGCCCCTAGAGGGAGCTCCATCCTCCTCTAGAGGTCCCCTCATCAATACTCTCCATGATTTTGTTGTTCCATTCCTAGAGATGGAGAAGGAAATGGCAACCCACTCCAGTACTCTTGCCTGGAAAATCCTACGGATGGAGGAGCCTGGTAGGCTACAATCCACGGGGTCGCAAAGAGTCGGACAGGACTGAGCAACTTCACTTCACATTCCTAGAGAGGGGCTTCCATGGTGGCTCAGTGGTGAGACCTCATTGGCTGCCTGCCAGCATAGGAGCCGTAGGAGCTACAGGAGACACAGGTCTGATCCCTGGGTCTGGAAGAAACCGTGGAAGAGGAAATGGCAACCCAGTATTCTTGCCTGGAAAATGCCATGGAAAGAGGAGGCTGGCTGGCTACAATCCATAGAATCAAAGAGTCAGATGCAACCGAGCACACATACAAAAATAAAATTGTACCCTTAGCACCCAGCTGGGTGTGACATCTTCTTGGGCTTCCCAGGTGGCATTAGTGGTAAAGAACCTGCTTGCCAGTGTAGGAGACATACGATACATGGGTTCAATTCCTGGGTCAGAAAGATTCCCCTTGAGGAGGGCCTGGCAACCCACTCCAGTATTCATGCCTGGAGAATCCCATGGACAGGGGAGCCTGGCGGGCTGTGGTCTACAGCATCACAAAGAGTCAGACACCACTGAAGTGACTTGGCATGCACACGTGCGTGCCTAAAGTAAAGAACTGAAAATCTGCCAAAGGCAAAAGCATCTACTGGACATGCTTTTCGAGGTGTGACTTTCTGTCTTGATCAGACAGTCATAGAGAGACTGGTTCATGGCTATTGATCTCTGGAGCTGCCTCTCTTAGGAAGACCTTGAGATGTTGGATTTATTTACCTATTTAATATATATATCTGGATGCTTGCCAGTTGCCAGGCACAGATCTAAGGCTTGAAATTCAGCAATAAGCAAGTGATAGGAGATCACTATTTCCTAAAGAGGACACCCTGGTATATGGTTCCCTTTCTGCCTTCAGTTCAGTCGGTCAGTCGTGTCCAACTCTTTGTGACCCCATGAATCGCAGCACGCCAGGCCTCCCTGTCCATCACCATCTCCTGATGTTCACTCAGACTCACGTCCATCAAGTCTGTGATGCCATCCAGCCATCTCATCCTCTGTCGTCCCCTCTCCTCCTGCCCCCAATCCTTCCCAGCATCAGAGTCTTTTCCAATGAGTCGACTCTTCGCATGAGGTGGCCAAAGTACTGGAGCTTCAGCTTTAGCATCATTCCTTCGTAAGAAATCCCAGGGTCGATCTCCTTCAGAATGGACTGGTTGTATCTCCTTGCAGTCCAAGGGACTCTCAAGAGTCTTCTCCAACACCACAGTTCAAAAGCATCAATTCTTCAGCGCTCAGCCTTAGTCTTTATAAAGAAAGTCAGTAGAGGTCCAACCTCAGCAAGCATGCTATGTCCATGCTGCTGCTGCTGCTGCTAAGTCGCTTCAGTCGTGTCCGGCTCTGTGCAACCCCATAGACGGCAGCCCACCAGGGTCCCCCGTCCTTGGGATTCTCCAGGCAAGAACACTGGAGTGGGTTGCCATTTCCTTCTCCAGTGCAGGAAAGTGAAAAGCAAAAGTGAAGTCTCTCAGTTGTTTCCAACTCTTTGCGACTCCATGGACTGCAGCCTACCAGGCTCCTCGGTCCATGGGATTCTCCAGGCTATGTCCATAGCCTCTTCCTAATGTCAGGGAGTCTGGCTTCTACCACTCCAAAAGTGGTTGGTTCTTAAATACAAATTGCTACTGTGTTAACTTAAGGTTCCTCCCGCCTCTCCCTGCCCCAGTTTCCCTGAACAAAGCTGAATAGGCCAGGGGTGGGAATATGATCAAACAAGCCAATCTGTAGGTCAGTTGATAGAATAAACTTTTCTGAGAATTTTGCCCAGCAAGGACCAGTAATTAATTTGGACCCATTAGATTCTTTTCCCTTGAAATTTGACTAAGATGCAAAAAGGATTGGTTCTTTGCGGGGTGGGGGAATATTACCCCAAGGTACGTCAGTGCCATGAGGAAGCAAGAACTTTGAGTATGCAGGGGATAATCATATCAATAGTACCTATATCTTATTGAGGTTAAAGGATTAAATCAAATACATATACAGTATTTATTGGACTTTACTTTCACCACCAGACACATCCACAACTGGGCCTCATTTCTGCTTTGGCTCAGCCTCTTTATTCTTTCTGGAGCTATTTCTCTGCTCTTCCTCAGTAGCATACTGGACACCTACAGACCTGAGCGGCTCATCTTCCAGCTTCATATCTCTATGTCTTTTCATACCGTCCATGGGGTTCTCACGGCAAGAATACTGAAGTGATTTGTGACTGAACAACAAGAACATATGCACTATTTAGCACAGTTCTGAAATATATCGCTTTTATTTTCCCTGTTCTACAGATAAAGAAAATGAGTATACTAGAGTTCTCCAGAGAAACAGAACCAATAGGTGATTAGAGAGAGAGAAAGAAGAAAAAATTATTTATAAGGAGTTGGTTCAGATAATTATGGAGGCTGAGGAGTCCCTTGACCTGCCATCTGCAAGCTGGCGTCAAGGAAAGTCAGCGGTGTGGTTTCAGTCCAAGGCAGGAGGTGGCCTGTATCTCAGCTAGAAAACAGTCAATGTGATTTCTCCCTCACTCCATACTGTTGTCATTCAGTCGCTAACTCATGTCCCAGTCTTTGTAACCACGTGGACTGCAGCATGCCAGGCTTCCCCGTCCTTCACCGTCTCATCCTCGCCCCCTTCTCCATGCTGGGGTGGGCAATCTGCTTTACTTAATCTCCTAATTCAATTGTTGATCTCATCCAGAAATACTCTAACAGACACACCCAGATTAATGTTTAACCAGCTATCCCACTTCCAAGGGCAAAGGAGAAGCCCTAGCAAGACGGTAGAAGGGGCAAAATTGCATTTAGAATCAAACCCCCTACCCACCAGAGATACCCAGAGGGCTCAAACATACCTTGTGTGCACCAGGACCCAGAGACCCCACAGAGACTGAGACAGAACTGTGTTTGGGTGTCTCCTGAGGCGGCACAGGTCAGCAGTGGACTGCTGTGGGGGCAGGGCCTCTGGGTGGAGTAGACCTGAGTATGGCATAAGCCCTCTTGGAGGAGGTCACCGTTAACCCCACCATAGAGCCACCAGAACTTACACGGGACTGGGGAAACAGACTCTTGGAGGGCACAAACAGAACCTTGTGTGTACCAGGACCCAGGAGAAAAGAGCAGTGACCCCACAAGAGACTGACCCAGACTTGCCTGTGAGTGTCCAGGAGTCTCTGGCAGAGGTGGGGGTCAGCAGTGGCCTGCTACAGGGTTGGGGGCACTGTCTGTAGCAGTGCATGCATGGGACATGTTGAAGGAGGTCACCATTATCTTCATTACCTCCACCACAGTTTGGCCTCAGGTCAAATAACACTGGAGGGAACACAGCCCTGCCCTTCAACAGAAAATTAGATTAAAGATTTACTGAGCATGGCCCTACCCAACAGAACAAGACCCAGTTTCCCTCTCAGTCAGTCTTTCCCATCAGGAAGCTTCATAAGCCTCTTATCCTTCTCCATCAGAGGGCAGACAGACTGAAAACCACAATCACAGAAAACTAACCAATCTGATCACATGGACCACAGCCTTGTCTAACTCAATGAAACTATGAGCCATGCCGTGTAGGGCCACCCAAGATGGACAGGTCATGGTGGAGAATTCTGGCAAAAAGTGGTCCACTGGAGCAGGGAATGGCAAACCACTTCAGTATTCTTGCCTTGAGAACCCCATGAACAGTATGAAAAGGCAAAAATATAGGATACTGAAAGATGAACTCCCCAGGTCGGTAGGTGCCCAATATACTGCTGGAGAGCAGTGGAGAAATAACTACAGAAAGATTGAAGAGACAGAGCCAAAGCAAAAACAACACGCAGTTGTGGATGTTGCTGGTGATGTAAGTAAAGTCCAGTGCTTTAAAGAGCAATATTGCATAGGAACCTGGAGTGTTAGGTCCATGAATCAAGGCAAATTGGAAGTGGTAAAAGGGGATGGTAAGAGTGAACAATGACATTTTAGGAATCAACGAACTAAAATGGACTGGAATGGGTGAATTTAACGTAGATGACCATTATATCTACCAATGTGGGCAAGAATCCCTTAGAAGAAATGGAGTAACCATAATAGTCAACAAAAGAGTCCAAAATGCAGTGCTTGGATGCAGTCTCAAAAACGACAGAATAATCTCTGTTCGTTTCCAAGGCAAACCATGCAATATCACAGTAATCCAAGTCTATGCCCTGACCAGTAATGCTGAAGAAGCTGAAGTTGAACGGTTCTATGAAGACCTATAAGACCTTCTAGAACTAACACCCCAAAAAGATGTCCTTTTCATTATAGGGGACTGGAATGCAAAAGTAGGAAGTCAAGAGATACCTGGAGTAACAGGCAAATTTGGCTTTGGAGTACAGAATGAAGCAGGGCAAAGGCTAACTGAGTTTTGCCAAGAGAATGCACTGGTTATAGCAAACACCCTCTTCCAACAACACAAGAGAAGACTCTACACATGGACATCACCAGATGGTCGATACCAAAATCAGATTGATTGTGTTCTTTGCAGCCAAAGATGGAGACGCTCTATACAGTCAGCAAAAACAAGACCAGGAGCTGACTGTGGCTCAGATCATGAACTCCTTATTACCAAATTCAGACTTAAATTGAAGAAAGTAGGGAAAACCACTAGACCATTCAGATAGGACCTAAATCAAATCCCTTACAATTATACAGTGGAAGTGACAAATAGATTCAAGGGATTAGATCTGACAGAGTGCCTGAAGAACTATGGAGGGAGGTTCGTGACATTCCACAGCATTCACATGGAGGTGCTCCTATGTATGTATGAGTATTCATTTACTCAGTACCTTATGTGCTA
Source organism: Budorcas taxicolor (assembly GCF_023091745.1). Taxonomy (NCBI): domain Eukaryota; kingdom Metazoa; phylum Chordata; class Mammalia; order Artiodactyla; family Bovidae; genus Budorcas; species Budorcas taxicolor. The sequence continues at coordinate 60,837,692 of NC_068923.1, read as the reverse complement.
GGATTCAGTGAGTGAGATATAGCTGCCTTTTCTGAAGTTTGTGATCTGTCTTGGGCAACAGACACATAAAGAGTAAATTTTCTTATATTGAGACTAGTGTTATAGTAAAATTCCTTTCAGCTATAAGATTATTTGATTATATAATATGTAATCTCAATCTGAATTTTTTTCAGGGGGCACAAGTCAAGGTATACCTATAAATAAGAAAATAAATTTATAAATTTTAAAGATTCATTCAACCTGAGGGCTTTCAGAAAGGCTTGACAGGGAAAGCAGTATTTGAAGACTGAGTAGCATTGAGATATGTACACTCTCATGTGTAAAATGGGCTTTCCTGGTACCTCAGTTGGTAAAGGATCTGCCCCCAACGCATGAGACCCCAGTTCAATTCCTGGGTCAGCAAGATCCGCTGGAGAAGGGATAGGCTACCCACTCCAGTTTTCTTGGGCTTCCCTGGTGGTTTAGCTGGTAAAGAATCTGCCTGCAATGTGGGAGACCTGGGTTCGATCCCTGGGTTGCAAAAATCCCCTGGAGAAGGATAACGGCTGCCTACTCCAGTATCCTGGCCTGGAGAATTCCACGGGCTGTATGTATAGTCCATGGAGTCTCAAAGATTTGGACACAACTGGGTGACTTTCAGTTACACTTTCATGTGTAAAATAGCTATCTAGTGAGAAGATGTTGTATAGCACAGAGAATTCAGCTTAGTGCTCTGTGATGACCTAGAGAGTGGGATAGGGGTGGGGAGAGAGGTTTAAGTGAGAGGGGATGTATACATATAGCTGATTCACTTTGTTGTACAGCATAAACCAACATGACGTTGTAATTATCCTCCAAAAAAAAAAAGTGAAAAAACAGATATATGCCAGAGACAAAGAGGTATTCAATAAATGTTTAAATCAGTAACATAAGGAAGTACCAGTCTTTCTTGATGCTGATACATATAGTGTTGAGCCTTTATAAAAGCTGATTGCCCTATTTAAATTATGTGTGAAAGTGAAGTTGCTCAGTCGTGTCCGACTCTTTGTGACCCTGTGGACTGTAGCCCACCAGGCTCCTCTGTGTCCATGGGATTCTCCAGGCAAGAATACTGGAGTGGGTTGCCGTTTCCTTCTCCAGGGGAATCTTCCCAACCCAGGGATCGAACCCAGGTCTCCTGCATTGCAGGCAGATGCTTTAACCTCTGAGCTACCAGGGAAGCCCAAATTATGTGTACTCTGGTAGAAAAAGTCTTTTTGAAGCTTCATTCTGAAGTAGGCACAGTTGGCTAACTGAATGAATAAATGAATGTATTAATATCATAAACTACTAAATGTAGGCCAAATGGATTTATGTTGCTCACACTAGAGCCTTGACAGTTATGATCAGGGTCCAGTAGCCTTGGTTTCATGCCTCCGGTCTTTCATTAAATCATCTCTAAGGACTTTCTAGAATTAAGCCAAGATCTAAAGGCCTTAACACTTTCCTAGCTTACATACTCAGTATTTGCTCAAGATTAACTGCCCTTTAGTGCTAATTTTCTGAGTATTTTCAGGCCCTTCCCCATGAAGTCACAGGACGGGGTCATAACAAGAGCTGGGCCACTCTTTTCTTCATTCGCACTTCGTTAAGCTTGAGCATCACCATTACAGCAGAATAACTCCTGTTCTGACTTAACCCCAGTGGGACCAATGTGTGTTCCTCCAATGGGGTTCATGGACCAGCAGCATCAGCTTAGCTGGACCATCACCTGCTTAGCATGCAGATTCCTGGCCCCACTCAAACCAACCAAGTAAAAGACTTTTTTTTTGTGGCTAGAAAGTATGATTTTTAATAAGCACCCTAGGTGACTGTGATTATATAGGTCAAATCTAAGATGCATTAAAAAAGAAAGAAGAAATATGTACACCTTCTTTCTGTAGGTTCTGACTTTCTTAGCAGTTGGGCAGCCATACCAAAGCCCTTGTCCTAGGAGGCCACCCTTTACCTCATCCCTCTTCTTACCTGATAACTCTGTGATGTGTTATTAACCTTGTTTTATAAATGACACAGGCTTCTCTAATGACTCAACAGGTAAAGAATCCACCTGCAATGCAGGAGACATAAGAGATGTGGGTTCTATCTTTGAGTCGGGAAGATCCCCTGGAGGAGGAAAGTGGCAGCCCACTCCAGTAGTCTTGCCTGGAGAATTCCGTGGACAGCAGAGCCAGGTGGGCTACAGTCCATGGGGTTGCAAAGAGTCGGACATGACTGAGCCACGATGGACACATATATAAATGATAAGATTGGTTGTAACAAGTTGAACGCTCTTAAAATTCATGTGTACCTCAAGGCCTTTAGAACCAGAGGGTCTGTCTGATTTGAAAGATGTTAAGTGATTGTTCTAAATAACTTACTTGCGGAGGACAGGCATATAGGCGGACATGACTGAAATCCCTGGGGTGCCACACGGTGGCATCTCCAGTGCTTGAGGAAGACCAGACTGTCAGCTCTTGAGAGAAGTTTTTTGGTTTTTTTTTTTTTTAAATATAAGAAGCATTATACATTTATAGGGAAAATTAAAGTATTTTAGAAATAGGAGTTGGAAAATGAAAATTGCAACTATCAGGACATTACTGTAGTATCATTCCACATCTGTTTAAAAGATAGAGCTGCAAGCATATATATGTACACATATGTATGTAAGCTGTATAAATGCATAGAAACAGGAAGGGAAAGGTGCTCAGTGATTGACAATGGAATGACAATGAGAGGGATAACATGAGATTTTCTTGTTTGTTTTTGTTTGCTTTGCTTTTCTTCTCGCGCCCCCGCCCCCGCCCCCGCCACCAACCATGTAGCTTGGCAGCTTATGGGATCTTAGTTTCCTGACCAGGGATTGAACCCCAGGCCCCGACAGTGAAAGTATCAAGCCCTAACCACTGGACAGCCAGTGAATTCCCAGTAAACTTTATTTTTTAGAAGAGTTTTATGTTGGCAGTGAAATGGAAGGTACAGAGACTTCTCATGTCTTCTGTGTCCCCACACATACATAGGCTTGTCTTATTATTATTGTCCCTCCCCAGAGCGAGGTGGTATATTTGTTACAACTGCTGAAGCTACATCAACACATCCTTGTCAATGAGTCCAGAGTCTACACTAGGGTTTGCTCTTGGTGTTGTACATTCTGTGGGTTTGGATAAACGCAGCATGAGGTGTGTCCCTATGATAGTTTCATACAGAGTAGTTTCACTGCCCTCCTCTATATTTATGTCTTTTAAAAAACTTATTTTTCTATGGTGATGTCTTTTAAAACCAATTATATAATTTTTTAAGATCTTATAATTTTTCCTTGAGTAAAAGTTTCTATGAGTTAGGTTTTTGTAAATTCCATATAGAAGTAATACCATTTAGTACTCATCTTTGTTCTAAATTGGAGTCTAGTTGGTTTACAGTGTTGTTTTAGTTTCTGCTGTACAATGAAGTGAATCAGTTATCTGTTCAGTTCAGTTCAGTTGCTCAGTCGTGTCCGACTCTTTGCGACCCCATGAATTGCAGCACGCCTGGCCTCCCTGTCCATCACCAACTCCTGGAGTTCACTCAGACTCATGTTTATCGAGTCAGTGATGCCATCCAGCCATCTCATCCTCTGTCGTCCCCTTCTCCTCCTGCCCCCAATCCCTCCCAGCATCAGAGTCTTTTCCAATGAGTCAACTCTTCGCATGAGGTGACCAAAGTACTGGAGCTTCAGCTTTAGCATCGTTCCTTCTAAAGAACTCCCAGGGTCGATCTCCTTCAGAATGGACTGGTTGGATCTCCTTGCAGTCCAAGGGACTCTCAAGAGTCTTCTCCAACACCACAGTTCAAAAGCATCAATTCTTCGGCACTCAGCCTTCTTCACAGTCCAACTCTCACATCCCTACATGACTACTGTGTATCCCCTGCCTTTTATGCCTCCTTCCCACCCTCCCATCCCAACCCTCTTGAGTCATCGCAGAGCACCATGCTGAGCTCCCTGTGCTATCCAACAGCTCCCCACTAGCCATCTGCTTTATAGACGGTAGTATATTTATGTCAGTCCCGCTCTCTCAAGTCATCCCAGCATCCCCCGACATGTCCCCATGCCCATTCTCTGCATCTGCATGTTGTCTGACTGACTTCCCTTACCATAATGCCCTTGAGGTCCATCCATATTGCAAATCACAGAATTCCCATCTTTCTCATGGCTGAATAGCATTCTACTATATATCACATCTCCCTAATCCATTCATCTGTTGATGGACACTTAGGCTGTTTCCATATGTTGGCTATTGCGAATAATGCTGCAGTGGACATGAGAGGGTGGATATCTCATTGATATCCTGTTTTAGTTTTTGGATTTATAAGTAGAATTGCTGGGTTATATATTATGGTAGTTCTGTTTTTAAGTTTTTGAGGAACCTCTCTGCTGTTTTCCATCCTGGGTATAGCTATATTCATTTCCACAAACAGCATAGTCAGTTCAGTCTCTCAGTCATGTCCGACTCTTTGTGACCCCATGGACTGTAGCACACCAGGCTTCCCTGTCCATCACCAACTCTCAGAGCTTGCTCATGTCCATCAAGTCAGTGATGCCATCCAACCATCTCATTCTCTGTCTTCCCCTTCTCCAACAGAGGACGAGATTCCCTTTACTAGGATTCCCTTTTTCTCCACACCCTTCCCAATACTTGACTCTTGTCTTTTTGGTGATCACTCTTCTGATATTTGTGAGGTGCTCTCATTGTGGTTTTGATTTGTATTTCCTTGATGATTAGTGATGTTGAGCACTTCACGTATCTCTTGGTCATTTAGATGTCTTCTTTGGAAAATGTCTGTTCAATTTCTCTTTCCATTTTAAATCTAATCATTTGTTTTTTGTTATTAAGTTATACATGAGTTTGTTATATATTTTGAATATTAATCCATTATGAGGTATAGGGTTTGCTAATATTTTCTCCCATTCTGTGGGTTGCCATTTTTTTTTTTTGATGTGCAGAAACTTTTTAACTTGATATAATGCCTCTTATTTATTTATGCTTTTGTTGCTTGTGCTTGTGGTGTCCTATCTGAAAAGCCATTCATAAGACCAATGTGAAGGAGCTTCTTTCCTATGTTTTCTTTTACAAGTTATATGATTTCCGGTCTTATGCTTAAGTCTTTAATCCATTTCAAGTTCATTTGTATGAGTGGTATAAGATAAGAGTTGAATTTCATTTTTCTGCATGTGGTTATCCAGTTTTCTCAGCACTGTTTATTGAGATGAGTGTCCTTTCCCTGTTGAGGATTATTTGCTCCCTTGTCTAACAGTATTTGGTTATATATACGGGAGTTTATTTCTAGGGTCTTAATTCTGTTCTCTTGGTCTATATGTCTGTTTTTATGCTAGTACCATACTGTGTTGACTACTGTAACTTTGTATTAATGTTTGAAATTAGGACGTGTGATGCCTCCAGCTTTGTGGAATCTAAAAATTTGAATGCACAATTTCTCACTAGCATGCCATGCTGTATAATAGCATTTTACCCACAGTGGAACTTCTTTCAAAATTGGAATCAGTCCTCTCAAACCTCACCACTGCTTTATCAACTAAGATTACATAATATTCTAAATCCCTTTGTCATCATTTCAACAATCTATAGCATCTTTGACAAGAGTAGAGTCCATCTTAAGAAGCCACTTTTTTGCTCACTCTTAAGAAGCAACTCCTCATCCGTTAAAGGTTTATCATGAGATTGCAGCAGTTCAGTAACTCTCATGAAATTCCAGCAATGCAGTCACATCTTCAGGCTCCACTTCTAATTCTAGTTGTCCTGTTAGTTTTCCCACATCTGTAAGTACTTCTTCCACTGAAGTCTTGAGCCCCTCAAAGTCATCCATGAAGGTTAGAATCAGCTTCTTCCAAATTCCTATTAATGTCGATGTTTTGACCTCTTCCCATGAATCACAAATGTTCTTAATGGCATCTAGAGTGGTGAATCCTTTCCAGAAAGTTTTCAGTTTACTGTTCCCAGATCCATCAGTGTATTCATTGTGTATGGTAGTGATAGCTTTACAAACTATATCTCTTAAATAATAAGACTTGAAAGTCTTAATTACTCCTTGATCTATGGGATGCAGAAAGGATGTTTATTAGCAGGCATGAAAACAACATTAATCTCATTATTCATCTCCCTCAGAGCTCTTGGGTGACCAGAAATGCTGTCAATGAGCAGTAATATTTTGAAAGAAATTTTTTTTTTTCTGAGCAGTAGGTATCAGCAGTGGGCTTAAAATGTGCAGTAAACCATGTTGTAAAGAGATGTACTGTCATCCAGGCTTTGTCCCATTTATTGCACATAGGCAGAGCAGACAGATCATCCTTCAGGACCCTAAGAATTTTGCCATTTTGGAATGGTAAATGAGCATTGGCTTCAGCTTAAGGTCACCAGCTACAGTAGCCCCTAAGTAGAGAGTCAGCTTATCCTTTGGATGTTTGAAGCCAGACACTGACTTTTCTCTAGGTATGAAACCGCTGGATGGTGCTTTTTCCCAATATAAGGCTGTTTTATCTGCATTTAAAATCTGTTGTCTAGTGAGCTTGTGCTCATACTCAGTCCCTCAGTCATGTCCGACTCTCTGTGCCTCCGTGGACTGTAGCCCACTAGTCTCCTCTGTCCATGAGATTTCCCAGGCAAGAATACTGAAGTGTGTTGCCATTTTCTACTCCAGGGGATCTTCCCGACCCAGAGATCGAACCCATGACCCCTGCATTGGCAGGCAGATTATTTACCACCGCCGCACCTGGGAAGCCTGCTGTCTACTGTGACCACCTTCACTAATGATCTTCACTGGATCTTCTGAATAACTTGTTGCAGCTTCTATACGAGCACTTGTTTCCTCACCTTGCACTTTATGCTATGGAAATGACTTCTTTCCTTATGACCCTCTGTTAGTTTCAAACTTTTTTTCTGCAGCTTCCTCACCATTCTGAGCCTTCATAGACTTGAAGAAAGTCAGGGTTTTGCTCTGGATTAGGCTTTGGTTAAAGGGAATGTTGTGGCTGATTTGATTTTTTTCAGACCACCAAAACTTTCTCCCTATCAGCAATAAGGCTGTTTCACTTTCTTACAGTTGGTGTGTTCACTGGAGTAGCACTTTTAATCCTCTTCAAGAACTTTTCTTTTTGTGTTCATAACTTCATAATTGGGCTCACTGTGCAGAAGACCTAGCTTTTGGGCTATCTCAGCTTTTGACATGCCTTCCTCACTAAGCATTATCATTTCTAGGTTTTGATGTAAAGTAAGAGACATGTGACTCTTCCTTTCTGTGAACACTTAGAGGGTATTGTAGGGTTTTTAATTGGCCTAATTTCAGTATTGTTATTTCTTCGGGAATAGGGAAACCTGAGGAGAGGCAGAGAAACAGGATTGACCAGTGGGTGGAGGAGTCAGAACTTGCACATATATCTATTAAATTTGTGATCTTATATGGGGTGGTTTGTGGCACTCCAAAGCAATTACAATAGTAATATCGGAGATCACCATAATGAATATAATGAAAAAGCTTGAAATATTTCAAGACTTACCAAAACGTGACACAGAGACAAGTGAGCAAATTCTTTAGGAATAATTGGTGCCAATAGACTTCAACACAAGTCTGCCAGAAACCTTCAGTTTGTTAAAAAAAAAAAAACACATCTGTGAAGCACAAAAAGTGAAGTGCAATAAAATAAGATATGCCTGTATAGATGTTTGATGCTATAAATTTCTAAGTTCTTTTTTGATTGTATGCCACAAATTTTGACATGGTGTTTTTCATTTTCTGTTATCTGAGAACACTTTGTAATTTCCCACTTGGTTGGGTTAGCATGTATTGTTTGCTTTCCACATTTTTTCGTTTCTAAATATTTGGAGATTTTCTTGATATCATTTTTAATGGATTTCTAATTTAATTCTGTTGTTTAGAGAGCATACTTTGTGTATTTTGAAAGTTTTTAAATTTATTGAGACTTGTTATATGGAACAGAATGTGATCTGTTTCTGTAAATACTCCATGAGCATTTGTAAAGATGTTTTCAGCTGTTGTTAGGTCACGAGCTCTATAAATGTCAGTTGGGTCAAGTTGGTTGATAGTCTTGTTCAAGTCTTCTATATCCATAATATATTAGTCTGGGTTCTCTAGAGAAACAGAACCAATAAAATACATATAAGAAGAGATTTGTTAAAGGAATTGACTACTGTAGTTATGGATGCAAAAAGTCCCACAATCTGCCTCTGTGAGCTGGGGTACTAGGAAAGCTGGTGATATAGTTCAGTCTTGTCCAAAAGCCTAAGAACCTGGAGGCTGGTGGTTGAAGTCTTAGAATCTGAAGGCCTGAGAACTAGGAGCTTCAATGTCTGAGGGCAAGAGAAGATAGATATTTCAGTTCAAGAAGAGAGAGGGAATTCACCCTTCCTTCACATTTTTGTTCTATTGAGACCCTAAAGGAATTAGGTGATGCCCATCCCCTGGTGCAATGCAGGAGACCTAGGCTCAATCCCTGGGTTGGGAAGATCCTCAGGAGAAGGGGATGGCAACCCACTCCAGTATTCTTGCCTGGAGAATTCCACGGACAGAGGAGCCTGGTGGGCTACAGTCCATGGGGTCACAAAGAGTTGGACATGACTGACTAACGCATACACATCCCCATGGAAAGGCATCATTGGAAGGATTTCATTGGAATGGCTGATGCTAAAGCTGAAACTCCAGTACTTTGGCCACCTGATGCAAAGAGCCAGCTCATTAGAAAAGACTCTGATGCTAGGAAAGATTGAAGGCAAGAGGAGAAGGGGGTGACAGAGGATGAGATGGATGGATGGCATCACAAAGTCAATTGACATGAGTTTGAGCAAACTCCGGGAGACAGTGAAGGACAGGGAAGCCTGGCGTGCTGCCATTCTTGGGGTCACAAAGAGCTGGACACGACTCAGTGACTGAACAGCAACAGCACTGCCATTGGTGACATCTTCTTTACTCAGTCTATTGGCTAAAATGCTAATCTGTTCTGAAAATACTCTCCAGACACATCCAGAAATAATGTGTGTGAAGCGCTATGAAGTGAAGTGCAATAAAACTAGGTATGCCTAAACTATCATATATAGTATTTTCATGCCCTAAAAGTCCTCTGTGCTCTGCCTATTCATCTCCCTGTACCCACTGCAACCACTGATCTTTTTATTGTCTCCATAGTTTTGCTTTTTCCAAAATATCATATAGTTGGAATCATCCAGGATGTAGCTTTTCCAGATTGGTTTCTTTCACTTGGCAATAGGCACTTAAGGTTCCTCCGTGTCTTTTCCTAGCTTAGTAGTTTATTTTTTCAAATCTGTATTTATTTGGCCGCAGCAGGTCTTGGTTGGGGCACACAGGATCTTTGGTCTTTGCTGTGGCGTGCGGGGCGTCTCTAGCTGTGGCATGTGAACTTGTAGTTGAGGCATGTGAGCTCTATTTCCCTGACCAGGGATCCAGCCCTGGCCCCCTGCCTTGGGACCACAGAGTTTTAGCCACTGGACCATCAGGGAAATCCCACTTTGGTTATTTTTAGCACTGACTTTATTTTTTGGGGCTCCAAAATCACTGCAGATGGTGACTGCAGCCATGAAATTAAAAGATGCTTACTCCTTGGAAGGAAAGTTATGACCAACCTAGACAGCATATTCAAAAGCAGAGACATTACTTTGTCCACAAAGGTCTGTCTAGTCAAGGCTATGGTTTTTCCAGTAGTCATGTATGGATGTGAGAGTTGGATTATAAAGAAAGCTGAGCACCGAAGAATTGATGCTTTTGAACTGTGGTGTTGGAGAAGACTCTTGAGAGTCCCTTGGACTGCAAGGAGATCCAACCAGTCCATCCTAAAGCAGATCAGACCTGGGTGTTCCCTGGAAGGACTGATGTTAAAGCTGAAACTCCAATACTTTGGCCACCTCATGTGAAGAGTTGACTCATTGGAAAAGACTCTGATGCTGGGAAAGATTGAGGGCAGGAGGAGAAAGAGACAACAGAGGATGAGATGGTTAGATGGCATCACTGACTCAATGGACATGGGTTTGGGTAGACTCCAGGAGTTGGTGATGGACAGGGAGGCCTGGCGTGCTGTGGTTCATGGGGTCACAAAGAGTTGGACGTGACTGAGCAACTGAACTGAATAGGTGTATAGTGGTACCTCACTGTTGTTTTAATCTGTGTCTCCTTGATGCTATATGGTAAGCATCATTTCATATGCTTATTTGCCATCTGTTTATCTTCTTCAGTGAGATGTTTGTCAAGATCTTTGGCCCATTTTTAAATTGAGTTGCTTATTTTCTTATCATTGATTTTTAAGAGTTCTTTGTATATTTAGTGTAACAGTCTTTTGTTAGATATGTTTTTTGGGAAGATTTCCTCCCAATTTGTGGCTTGTCTCCTAATTCTCTTCAAGTCACATTGTTTTCCCTCTGAGAGTTAAAATATTTTGATCTGTATTCTCCTGGCTTTGCCTTGTTTGTGATCTTGTATGTGATCTTCTGTCTTCTTTTCTGTTTATCTTTACTTAATGGGTTTTTTTTTTTTTTTTCTTTTGGCCACACCACACAACATGGGGGATCTTATGGGATCTTAGTGGATCTTAGTTTCCCAACCAGGGATCGAACCAGTGTCCCCTGCAATGGAGGCATAGAGTCCTAACCACTGGACCACCAGAGAATTCCCTAATTTATTTCCTGAATCACATTCAGTTGCTTGTCTGCTTTTTCATTTCAGACATTATAGTTTACACTTCTAGATGTTTGATTGGGGTCTTTAAAATTCTTTTCCCTATCTCTATGAAATGTGCTTTATCTTCCCTCTAGCTCTTAAAATAATGGGATATATTCTATTAACTGCCGTAATGCCCCTCTCTACTAATTCTGTATGTCATTTTGGGCCTATTTCCATTGATTTCTTTTTCTTTTTGTCATGGGTTGTATTTCCTGCTGCTTTGCAGGCTTAGAATTTTTTTTAATTGGATTCCATATACTGACTGTCTTATCTTGTTGAATGACTAGATGTTTTTGTACTGCTAAGAATATTTTTAAAATACAGTTGAGCTCCTTGGAAGAAATTTAATCCTTCTAAGTCTGTATTTTTTAAGCATTGTTAGGTAAGACCAGAGCAATATTTAGTCTAAGGCAAATTCTGTCCCACTATTGAGACAGATGTGTTTTGAGTATCAGCACAGTACCCTGTAAATTATTATATTCTCTGTTCTGGCTGGTAGGAACTATATTTTAGCCCTGTTTGAATTCCAAGTGTTCTTCCCTGTAATGCTTTCACATGGTTCTTTTCCTGCCCTTGGTAGTTTATTTACATACATGTGCTGACTGTTACTCAGTTGAAGACTCAAGGAATGTCTCCTGCCGATCTCTGAAGCTTGTTCTCTGCTTCTCATTCATCTCTGGTTCTCTGTCCTCTGAATTCTAGTCTCTGGACTCCCTGATTCATCTCCTCCTTCCCGAAGGTTTGCTGAGTTCTTCCTGAGTTCCTTTTTCATACGCTGGAGCCTAGAAAGTGTCTCCAGACAGAACGCCATGGCAGTTAGAGGAAATTTTTTCTTCCAGCTCTCAGGGAACATCGTCCTTTGTTGCTGATGTACAATGACTTGAAAGCAATTGTTTCCTGTATAGTGTCCTGTTTTTCAGTTATTTCAGGCGAAAGAGTACTAGTTGCTGCTATTCTGTCTTGGTTAGAAACATAAGTTACTTAAAATTTTTCTAATTTAATTTTTATGCATACATTTCTTTTTATGTTCTTTGCCATTATGGGTTATCCCAGGAGATTGGTATAGTTCCCTGTGCTATACAGTAGGACGTTGTTTATTCATTCTAAATGGAATAGTTTGCGTCTACCAACGCCAGCTCCCAGTCCAAACCTCTCCCTTTCACCTTCCCCACAACAGCCACACGTTACTTCTGTATGCCTGTGAGTCTGTTGCTATCTTGTAGGTAGGTTCATCTGTGTCATATTTTAGATTCCACATATAAGTGATATCATACGCTATTTCTCTTTCTAACTTATTTCAGTTTGCGTGATAAAATCTAGTTGCATCCTTGTGGGCGCAGATGGCATTATTTCATTCTTTTTTATGGCTGAGTAGAGAAATAGAAGTTTCTCAAGTGTAGTGCTTTTGAGACGTTATTCCTGAACTGTTAGTAAACTTTGGAAAGGAATAGCTAGAGGAAAGAGGTCAATCATGGTTTAGTTTCCAAAGAAGGGGAGGAAATGCGTGGATATGCGTAAGGTGAATCCAAATGTGAATATTAGGATTATTGGACTATTAGGAATGAGTCTTCTCTTTTTGATGGTGGACATTCTATGGACCAAGATGAAATCATTTTTAGTTCAGGTCTCACCACTAGATGGGGCTATGTGGGAGAAAAAAAACACCTGGGGAGATGGGTCTTCCAAATTTGGGGGCAGTTCTTTGTATTCAAGGGGCTTCCCGGAGGCTCAGACAGTAAAGAATTCACCTGCAGTGCAGGAGACTTGGGTTCGATCCCTGGGTCGGAAAGATCCTCTGGAGAATTCAAAATGGATAACCAACAATGACCCACTGTATAGCACAGGGAACTCTGCTCAATGTTATGTGGCAGCCTAGATGGAAGGGGAATTGGGGAAGAATGGATACATGTGTTTGTATGGCTGAGTCGCTTTGCTGTGCACTTGAAACTATCACAGTTAATTGGCTATACTTTAATCTTCAATATAAAATAAAGTTAAAAATAAATAAAATAGATAAAAGCAAGGTCATACTGAATAGCACAGGGAACTATATTCAATATCCTATAATATACTATAATGGAAAAACATGAAAAAAGATATATGCATATACACACGTATATAGATATATATCTGAATTGCTTTGCTGTACACCAGAAACTAACACAACATTGTAAATTAACTGTACTTCAATGTAAGAAAAATAAGAAAAAGATAGTAGAAGAAGTAATAAACCTCTATGTACCCTTCAAAAAAAATTAGGGGCCGTTGGGTATATGTTGGATCAGACCTTACTCTCTCTGGAACCTCTTGTGTGGGATAATAGTTATTATTTATGACAATGGCAACTATTACTTCTTGAGTACTTGCTATGTGCCGGAATTCCTGAGATGGTTGGATGGCATCACTGACGCGATGAACATGAGTTTGAGTAGGCTCCGGGAGTTGGTGATGGACAGGGAAGCCTGGCGTGCTGCAGTCCATGGGGTCACAAAGAGTTAGACACTACTGAGCGACTGAACTGAAGTGACATAATATATGTAAATACACAACAATCTCTGTGGGTAGGTATTTTATCATCATTTTCTAAATGAAGGAATCAGAGTTCAGATAAATAAAATGACCCATGTCTCTTGGGTATTGAAAGTTATAGTTGGGATTTAAACCCAAATCAGTATTATCCCAAAGCCAGAATGCTTATATACTATGGCATGCTGAAGGAACTCTAGCTGGCTACTTTAGTTTCCTCTGCAGAAGATGCCAAGGGACTAAGAATTTGGGATGTTTTTTTGGTACCCAAATTCCACAAAGCATCTTGAGGAGGAAGTTTTCATGTAACCAGTATTGGCCTGGCTTGAATCAGTCCTGGAAAAGACAAACTAAGGGACTTGATGGAGCTCTCATTCACCATGAATTCATTTGGACATCCAGGGCATGGTCTGGATTTTACCCTTTGAAATCTAAACTCACCTTAGACAGATTGTCAGGTTTCCTCTAGAAGGCATCTCATGTTTATCCAAGGCCTGGAGGAAAGTTGGTCAGGATGTCAAGTAGTTCCACTTTAGCAAGTTCTTTCTATCCTACGTCAGTAGAATCAAGAAAATTGAATTCTTATTATCTTGGGTAAGAGTTCAGAGCCTCAGTTGTTAAGGCTAGGATTTAATTTAATTCAATAGACATTCTTGCTATTCAGTGCTAATTCAATGCTCTATCTACACCAGGCACTTAGGTTGGGAAATCAAAGAGGTGTAAGACATAGACCACACCCTAGAGGAAATCAAAGTCCAATTGGGGAGATGGATGCGTAAACAGATAATTATGATAAGATAAATTAAGTACAGGAGAAGGCAATGGCACCCCACTCCAGTACTCTTGCCTGGAATATCCCATGGATAGAGGAGCCTGGTAGGCTGCAGTCCATGGGGTTGCTAAGAGTCAGACACGACTGAGCAACTTCACTTTCACTTTTCACTTTCATGCATTGGAGAAGGAAATGGCAACCCACTCCAGTGTTCTTGCCTGGAGAATCCGAGGGGCGGGGGAACCTGGTGGGCTGACGTCTATGGGGTCACACAGAGTCAGACACGACTGAAGTGACTTAGCATCAGCAGATTAAGTACAACAGAACATATGCACAGAAGACTATGAGGGTTCAAAAGAGGGGCCAGTGATCCTGGCCTGAGGTTGGGAATGTTAGACCAGGACTCTTCAGCTGGTCTCAGGAGCCGTGTTCAGAGTTTCAAGACCTTTAACTCATTATTGACTGGGGTATTCTTGCAGAAATTAATCCCTATGGCTGGAGATTTTTATTTTGGTTGGCCCCAAATTAATTGTTATTTCACTAAACACTTTGTGGGCTATTATATTCAATAGTTACACCTGACACACCTGTAAAGTCTTCCAATTTTTTGTGAAACATTGTCTTCAATCCACTCCGCCGGGGTCCAGCCCCCGCAGGATCCAGGGAAACCCAAAGGAGAAATGGCGTTGGCGATTGATTTAGAGAGAAAAGGAAAAAATGTTATAGATTAAAAAATAGAGGAGAAAAAGAGGCTGATATTTCTTGGTTTACATAGAAAGCCAATAAAACTCCGAGACAAGAAGTTTGCCCTGTTCACGGAGGCCACAGGTGCCCTCCCGGTCTCCCGAGGGAGTGATGACGCAGAACGTCTTCCCGTTCAGGTCTTAGAAACCCGGGCAGATAAGTGAACACAGGGAGCCCCCATGCTCCAAGGGATCAGCCTGAAAAAGAGGGAGAGGGAGAGAGAGAGAGAGAAAGAAAGATAGAAGAAAAAACACGGGGTGACCAAGCTTCTGAGAGGCCCCAAAGCTTTATTTTTCAAAAGGTACTTTTATACCTTGCCTTATACATACAGGGAAATGAAAGATGCAAGGTCATAGAGTCAGCCCAAACATTCCAGCAGTTTTGCCCTTATCGAAACCAGGATTTTTCTGCATACCTTTCCCACAAATGATGTTGTGTACAGTATCTTCTGGCCTGGGAGACCTGTGAACATTTTATGATGCTCTTTTGATAAAGGCTGCTCAACCAGAAAACTTATTTTCCCCCAAAGTGTTTTTTCTTTATATTTCTAATCTATGTCAGCTTCAGAAAATGCCAAACAGAGTTAACGTTTTTCACAGAGCAAAGGTGCAGTGAGTTACAAGAAAGAACCAATTAGCTCAAAAGTCTGATATGGTTAAATTCAAGGCTACGCGTGTTTTTCTTGCATTTTCACTATGTTAACTAATGCATTCCCAGGTGCACAGTGGATAAGAGATGTGGGAACTTAGCAACAAGCATTGGCCCAATAATGAAATCCTACACCAGCACTAGCACTACTCTAATAACTTTTAACTCTTTCAAAGGATCTATGTTTTAGGCTTTCTGTGCTACTCACAGTTGGGAGGCTGTAAATAATTGTATGCATAGCTGCAAGAGTCTGGATATACCTGCCAAGCAAGCTAGAATGCTAACAGAGGGGTTTTGATTTGAAATATTCCTCTCATGTCCAGGAGACTTATTAGCTATAGCCCTAAGTTGATTTTCTCCAGAGAAAGGTGGTCAGGGTTAGCCCCCTATTAATGTCAGAGGAGTTGGTGAAAGTCATGAAACAGTAAAACAGACAGATTCTGGTTTTGGGGTAGATGCTCGAGAAAACCTAGGGAGCCCCTTGAGTTCTGAAGCCTTGCTTAACAGTTCTCTTCCACATGACCTTGTCATGGGTGGAATCTCCCGTGGCGGCTCCTGGCACCACTCATCTCTAGAAGCAGAGGAGCACTCTCCAACACCATGAGTTTCATTTTCACTTTCCATATCAGAATCAATCACTAAGTTTTTTTTGTTGGTCTCATATTCACTTCATCTGAATCAGAACTATATTCTGAAGAACTGTCATCTTCGGAGACACTAGTATATGTCACTCAGACAATCAGTATCTGCATGAAATTCACTGAAAAATTCTTCCTCACTCAAAATTTTGCAATGTGTCATTTTTGAAAATTTTGTGTGAATTATGATATACACAGGGTTGGAACAAAAACCTAATGGAGCAAAATGTGAATGATAACAAAAATCATAAGTTGTATGATGAACCCTTGATCAGTTGTAACCTCTAATGACTTTGCATGGTGCTGTTAATTATATCACTCTCTAAAAACGTGTTGATATGTCTTTGGTCAATTATCCTAGATGCACCCAGGCATGTAGCAGTCATGCCACTTTGTTGTTGGTGGTGGTGGTCCCATATGTGAACCCAGAGTCACTGAGAGGAGAGTGGAGAATTCTACATGGCATTATGAGTTTGTCTTTGATATGGTTTGTGATTTCAATGTGTCATGGGCCTTTTGAGTTTTATCAGGTGTCAGTCTTGTGAGTGCATTTTTAAAAAAAGATTTATTTATTTTTTGACTGCTCTGGATATTCATTGCTGCACCTGGGCTTTCTCTACTTACTGTAAGTCAGGGCTGGTCTTCATTATGGTGCAAGGGCTTCTCATTGCGGTGGCTTCTGTTGTTGTGAAACATGGTTTCTAAAGCACAGGCTTAGTAGCTGTGGCATGGATTTAGTTGCTTTGTGGCATGTGGGATCTTCCTGGCCCAGGGATTGAACCCATGTCCCCTTCATTGACAGGCAGATTCTTAAACACTAGATCACCAGGGAAGTCCTTTGTGAATGCATTTTAAGTCACTTGTTGGATATTAACAGAATTCTTCTAGGAGATGATGGGGTCAGGATTCTGTTGGTGCAAAGAAGATTCTCCTGAAATATATATTGAATTAAGACTTCAATCTGATTACATTCTACAGTCCTAGAAAACAACAGGAACCAAGCTATGTTAAAATGTAAAAATAATGATTAATATCACCTCTTACAGCAAGTTGTACTTAATCCTTCTCTAAAATTAATTTGTGTTTTTTTTTTAAAGTAAGATGTTGATCAAAGGAAAGTGCAGAGACAACCACGATATTTGTTTTCTGTTGCTGCTGTAACATGATCACATGGTGATATCTTGCAGTTCCGGAGGTCAGGCATCTGAAATCACTTTCATTGGGCTTCAGTTAAGGTGTTGGCAGGACTGGTTCCATCTTAGAGGTTCTGAGGGCAACATATTCCCTTGCTTTTTCCAATTTCTGTGACCAGTTTCCTTGGCTTGTAAGTTCCTTCCTCCCTCTTGAAAGTACATCACTCTGATTTAGCTTCTGTCATCGTGCCGTCTCCTCTGACCCTGACCCTGCCTCCCTCTTACAAGGACCAGTGTGGTTATATTAAGCTGACTTGAGCACTCCAGGATAGGCTTTTCCCTTCATGATCTTTAATCACATTGGCAAGCCCCCTTTGCCAAATAAGGTAACATTTACTAGTTCTGGAAATTAGGTCATTTTCAGGGACCCATTATTCAGCCTACCATAACCGCTGTTTATGTGTTTCAGGATTGACTTTTAATATTCTTCAAAAATTTATACAGTTCAGATTATTCTGTATATCTCCGTTGGTATTATGCTTTTTAAAAATATGGACCATTTTTTAAAGTTTTTACTGCATTTGTTACACTATTGCTTCTGTTTTTTTATTTTCTGGTTGTTTGGCTGGGAGGCATGTGGAGTCTTGGCTCCCCAACCAGGGATTGAACCTCCACCCCCTGCACTGGAAGGCAAAGTCTTAACCACTGGCCCACCAGGGAACTCCCTCAGTTTTATGCTTTTTCACTTAATCCTATATTATTTATTCATCTTAATATAGTTTTTTGAAAGAATGATTTTTGATAGCAGCATTATTCTTCCATGGGGTTATGTCATAATTTTAGCCATTATATTATAATTTTTGTTATGAACTTTGATTGTAAGTAATAGAAAGCCAACTCTAGTTGGTGAAACAAAGAGAGAAAGTTGGCTCTGGCAGTCTGAAGTGTGAAGGGTTGAACAACCAGGCTCTGTGGTTTTCAGCAGGGCTTTAGGTGCCTTTGAATGCTCTTTCATTGAAGCCTGCTGTTTTCCCCCATATCATGATTTCATCCACTAGAGAGGGGCTGGATGACCACAAGCCCTCTGTCTAACCTGGCCAGTGCAAATCCCCTAACAGAAAGCAAACTCCCAGTCTCATTAAAGTCTGAATTTAATCTCAGGGAATTCAACTGCAGGTCCTGGTGGTAGACGTCCTTGCTATTCAGAATGGTTCATGGACCAATAGCATCAGTATCGTTTGGGTATTTGTTAGAAATTCAGAACTCAGACCCCACTCAGGACATAATGAGCATCCTATGTTTCTAGAAAGGCTGGTTATAGATTATGAGATGGGACCAGCCTTGTAATCTGCCTTTTAACAATAGTCCAGGTGGTTTGCATGCCCATGGATATTTGAGAAGCACTGTTATCATAACTTATTTCTATGCTTCTGTTTTGGTGGATGTTGACAAAGCCTGTGTTGACTGACTGGCAATCAAGTTTTGTAGCTGTGAGGGTGGACCAGTGAGACAATGAAAACAAGCAGCCCCACAGGCATTGAGAATCACACTCATACCAACTGGTCATTACCGCTGCACAACAGTTTCTGACATCACGGGGAACTAAACTAGAACAGCCAAGATCTGCAGCTGTGGCATCCATATTTTGCCTAAAGCACCCCTGGAAAATATGGCCTTGTCAAGTAAATCTTGGGTCCCTCTGGTTTGGGCTCTGTCCCTGCCTGGCTTACCCCAGAGCATCAGCTAGTCATCCTCCTGTATGTTTGTTACTAAAGTAAAAACAATGGGTAGTCAAGGGTGATGCAGTATCATTTTATGGATTACCCATGAGCTTTTTCCTATTCTACACACACCACCTATGGACACCTGCATCTGGGACTGCTGTGATTCTTCTCCTGTTAAGAAGTGTGTTTACAAACTCGTGCTAGCTAGGAAATGTCCAGCTTTGAATAATACCTAAAAAGAAAACTACAGGAATTTGCAGAACGATTTAAAAATGATCCCAAAATATAATAAATAGTTGGTAACATGGGACTTCCCTGGTACTCCAGTATTAAAACCCCGTGCTCCCAATGCAGTGATCCAGGAGGTACAGGTTTGATCCCTGGTTGGGGAACTAAGATCCCACATGTTTCATGGCACAGTCACAAAAAAAGAGTTGATAACACATATATGGGTTAGTACAGGGGCAATGTGGACTTTGTCATCTGGTATAGCTGTATTGTGGAGAAGGCGATGGCACCCCACTCCAGTACTCTTGCCTGGAAAATCCCTTGGACGGAGGAGCCTGGCAGGCTGCAGTCCATGGGGTTGCGAAGAGTCCAACACTGAGTGACTTCACTTTCACTTTCTTGCATTGGAGAAGGAAATGGCAACCCACTCCAGTGTTCTTGCCTGGAAAATCCCAGGGACGGGGGAGCCTGGTGGGCTGCCGTCTATGGGGTCGCACAGAGTCGGACACGACTGAAGTGACTTAGCAGCAGCAGCAGCAGCATAGCTGTACTGTACAGAGTCAAGATACAGAACCTTCTGTGCCTGGGTCCAAAGCCTAGAGAGGGTATTAGGATCTATCAGATAAGGTAACAGGGCTTCCCAGGTGGCACTAGTGGTAAAGAACTTGCTTGCCAATACACGTAGACATAAGAGACGCAGGTTTGATCCCTGGGTTTGGAAGATTCCCTGGAGAAGGGCATGGCAACCCATTCCAGTATTCTGGCCTGGAGAATTTCAAGGACAGAGGAGCCTGGCAGGCTATAGTCCACAGGGTCGCAAAGAGTTGAACACGACTGAGGCGACTTAGCACCAGAGCTCTGGAGATAAGGTAACAGAAAACTCACACTCCAACCAGATTAAGTAATAGGGGCAGTGAGCCTCTAACCTTAACAGCTGTTCAGAGGGAGGGCTGCTTTAGGCACTGGATGTCTGGGCTTTGTCTCTTTTTGCATTCGGCCTTCCTTTGTGTTGGCTTTGTGTTCAGAGTAACGCAGATCTAGGTTCAATTCCTGGGTTGGGAAGATCTGCTGGAGAAGGGATAGGCTACCCACCCCAGTATTCTTGGGCTTCCCTGGTGGCTCAGCTGGTAAAGAATCTGCCTGCAATGCAAGAGACCTGGGTTCTATCCCTGGGTTGGAAAGATCCCCCTGGAGAAGGGAATGGCTATCCACTCCAGTATTCAGGCCTGGAGAATTCCCTGGAGTGTATAGTCCATGCGGTCCCAAAGAGTTGGACACGACTGAGCAACTTTCAGAGTAACAACAAGATGGCCGCTTGTTCCAGACATCAGTTCTTACATTCCACTGGTCCTAATTTCATCATGTGTCATGTCTACACCAGTAGCAAAGAAAACAGGTCCTCATGATTGGCTTAGACAAATAAAGACATACTGAATGGACTTGAAGATGGGACCAGCCTTTCTAGCAACGTAGGCTGCTCAGAGAAGGATGAATGAAACAAAAGTTGGATTCTGTTAGGAAAGAGGAAATGGCAGGTGCCTGGTGTATGTAGGGGAGGCAACCAATGGTGTCTGTTATGAGGCGTCAGGGCGGCATTTATAGTTACAGAATTTGGGCAGTGACCGAGTTCTCTGGCTCTAGAGAAGGATTTAAAAAGAAGGAACAATCCTGCTGATAATATTCCTCATATGAACGAAGAGATTTTCTGATGGTTTTATTTTTGAAAATGACCACATCTTATTATCAGAGATAGAAATTACATCAGAAATACAACAAGGTGGTTTAGTGAGTGGGTCCTGCCCTATTTTCCCTCTAATTCGCCCAACAGGAGATGAAGCATGGGGATGTTTTAGATCACAGGTGGGATGGGACTGGAGGTGGGGCAAGAGGAGGAAATAGGGGGCAACATGAGGGATCCTTGTGTGGAAGAAAATGGTATCTTTACTGTTTTAGTATCTATCACCTAGTTATGATATTTTCCATAGTTTTGTAAGATGTTACCATTGGAAAAAACTAGATAAAGAGTACCAAGAATATTATTTCTTACAATTACATATCAATCTACAGGGATCTGAAAATCAGAAGTTTAAAAGATTGTATTAAAGTTGTAGTTATCTTGAGTTTTTTGAGTTTTTTCACATCCCCTTGAATTTTTTGACAAGTGCCTCTCTTGCCTCTCCCACACCAAAGGCACAGAAACTAAATGCCACTTTCTAGTAAATAATCTTCAGCAAACAAATGATTGTCCCCTAAGCCTAAGTTTCCTTATCTGCAAAATGGGAGTGACTGTAATTGTTACCTCCTAGGGTTTTTGTCAACATTAAGCAAGATAATGCATATAAATAACTAGTCCAGGGCCTAGTATATAGCAAATTCTATTTGTTTATTAAAATTTTTTTATTGTGGTATAATTACAATGTTGCATTAGTTTCTACTGTACAACAAAATGAATCAGCTACATGTATGCCCATATCCCCTCTTTTTTGGATTTCCTTCCCATTTAGGTCACCACACAGCGTAGAATTCCCTGAGCTATACAGTAGGTGTAAATTCTATTTAAATGTTAGCTATACAACCTATTGTAACACGGTAACCAGTGCATCCATGTAAAAAATGTGCACACATGGCAGCAGGGAGTAGATTAGACGGAAGATTCATTTTATTTAACGCCTCAGTGTCCAAGTGCCATGAGCACTAAAAATGTAACCCTCCTCCTCAGGACATGAGACTTGTATGGACAGTTCCCCCAGGGTCCCCTGTTTGGTTTAATGTGCTATGATGACAATCTTGAAATTCTTATTAATTTTTTTTAACAAGGAACCCATTTTTTTGCACTGTCCCCAAAATGTATGTAGCCAGACCTATCCCTCCTTAATCAAAGCCCGCATCCCCTTGGAGAAGGTAAGATGGACTAGTCTCTGCCTCCTCCCTTGCTTTTCCCTAGTAGCCCTGGGAAGTAGGTTCAGCTCAAGCAGAGGGAGTTCTCCTCCAGACTTGGTCTCCTGCGGCCCCATATCTCCTCATTCAAAGATACTTTCCCACCCCACCCCCACAAGTAATGCTGACCCATAAGTGGAAACCTCCTTGGTTTCATGAGTATGGGTGGGGTTGTCTTTAGAGGGTTTTCCTCCAAATTTGTGGGTTTAGGTACTTGTGCTTGATCAGTTTTTTATTAGGCGGAGGAGTTTTTTGGACAAGACCAGGGCTCTACTTTGCCACAGTTTAAAAAAAGAGAGAATCTGTGGGTCTTGAAGAAACAGAGGAGGTTCAGGAAGAAAAACCCATAAAATCATTTAACTATCACTTTAGTGGTATTTCCAAGTTGTCAAAACCACTCTGAAGTGTCACTTGCTAAGGAGAAGCATTTTTGGGGTTTTACAGACCCTGGACTGGGAAGGAATTTCTCAGTGAGAGTGCTGAGGTTGTAGTCAGTAAGATGATCCAGTGGAGAAATATTGCCCTTGGACTTGAAGAGTTTGAGTCCTGTTTGTCCAGGTGCAGCACTTGTGTGCAAATGTGTGCACTCAGCCGCTCTGCCACTAGGGTCTGCCAAGACAGGCAGGTGTGCCCTGGGCTGGTGGGCTTAGCCTGGGGGTGGTGGGTGGGTTGCACCTCGCACCTCGCAGGAAGGTGAGGGGAGCCTGGGAGGGGGGCCTGTGGTTCCTCATGGAGAAAAGATGTGCCTGGAATAACAAAGGAAAGAAATCAAAACAAAACAAACCCGCAGCATAGGAGTTCCAACCAAGCTTAGAAGTGATGAAAGTGAAAAGAAAATTTTAGCTGGAGTTCAAACTGTGGCTAGGGTTATGACAGTTAATAAATCAGTGCATCTGGAAAATGTTCAGTCTCAACAATAAAATTAGGAAGCAATACTTTCATTCGACTAGTGTTATTAAAAAATAGTAATTATTAAAACATTTATATCATCTTTCTGCAGGCATCTTTTATTTATTCATCATGAGGCTTGCCCTCTCCAAGAAATTAAGGTGTATTGTGTGTGTTGATAAAAATGGATTCTGCCGCTTACTAACCATGTGGCTTTGGGTGGATTACTTAAGATCTCTGAACCTCTGTAAATTGAATTTCACAATAACTGTAATTTTTTACTATTTTAAAACCTTTTTATTTTGTATTGGGGGGTTGCAGAGAGTTGGACATGACTGAAGCAACTAACACACTTTCACTTGGCTGATTAACAATGTTGTGACAGGTACAAGTGAACAGCAAAGGGACTTAGCCACACATATACATGTATCCATTCTCCCCAAACTCCCCTCCCATCCAGGCTGCCACATAACACTGTGCAGAGTTCCATTTGTTATATAGTAGGTCCTTGATAACTGTCCCTTCAAGTGGTGGTTTTCAAATATTTTGGCAGCAGCCTGGAGTAAAGAACAATCTTTATCACAATGTAATATGCGACACACACCCATATATGCATAAGCAAAACAAAGCTTCCATACATTTATCTTTTTTTAAATTGTTTTTTATTGCATTTTATTTAAGAAATACTAGTTGAGACCTACTAAACTGATTTCATAGCTTACTGTTTCAAAAATGTTTTTATGAGTTTGTCTGCCCATGAAATGATGTAAGCTCACTATACAGAGAATGCAGTGATTACATTTTGGTGTGTACATTTCCATTCCTGTCATTATGTGTGTGTACATGTCTGTGTTTGTATAGTATACGTGTATATAAGAATATTATACTCACAGGTTTGTTACCAAGTTTTACATTTAATAATATACCATCAACATACCCTTGTTTTTCTAATTTTTAAAATTTCCTTTATCCTTAAATACTCCCTCAAGTTTGTCTTTGCCTGTCCAGCAATCTGTTACCAGGAATTTTTCACATTCTTTGGTGCAGCATCCATACCTTTCAGGGCCATTTATGCCCTCCTCGGATTATAGAAATCATACCATGGGCTGGGCACTGTAGGTGCTTCATGTACACAGTAGGTGCCCAATGAAGTAACAGGAATTGAACAACTCACTTGTCCCCACAGTGAGCTCAGATGTTAAGGCAGGATGTTTTAAGACCTCTTTCAGGAAATGAGGTCCTAGCTTAGGGCAACTTTTTTATCCAACAATCTGTAACTGGAGTTTGGGTGACATAGCTGAATTTATTTGGTCCACTGACATCCTATATATTATAGAACCCAAGCTCTGCTATACCAGGGGTTTATTCTGTAACCTGAAACTCTGAGTCTCCATTTACTCGTCTGCAGTGATGACAATCCTAACACCCACCTCACAGGGAGATGATGTAACAAATGAACGCTCTTGAACATCTTGAACATTCTCAAGAGCTGTTGTGAAATGAATTTTTTCTATAAACCCTCACCTGAATGGGATTTTTGTCCTTTGTAGACCATACTTCAAATCACAGTGTTTTCAAGTTCCTTTTGATGAATAAGTACACCTGGGTAGACATCCTAAAGGAGCTGTATTTTTTTTCAAGTTAAAATTTAGATTTCACTTATAAACATTTTTATTTATATTCATGACATAGGCAATTAATGTACCTTTTGGTCTCTTGGAGTCTGGTTTGTTTTATGACCGCATCTTCCAACAGGACTTGATTTGTTTCTGGTGAGAACTCCCCCTAAACACTAGTAGATATACTAGAGAAACCACTAGGCCTCTAGACATACTAGTGAACATAATTTTAGGTTATGCTGACAGGAAAGGGGATCCTGGAGGCCTGTGTGGTTTATTCAACTACTGGCCTGTGCGTTGATTTGTTCAATAAACATTAAGTACTCACTTATTTTTGCCAGACACTGATGCTGCCAGAGGTGCTGGAATAGAGGCAGTAAGGATGGTCTCTGACCCTAGGAGCTCACATTTCTGTGGAGGAGGCTGACTCGTCAACCGACAACCCTACTATAATATGACAGGACTGTAATAACACAGTAACTACTTGTTGAGCTCTTCCAACATGCCGGAGACAGTTCTGGAGCTGAGACTATATTGTGTACACACAGCACTTGCCATCGAGAGTTCATACGCTAGTGTTAGGGGAAGAATTATGTTTTGGCAGTTACAGGCATAGAGGTGATGGCAGCTAACTTTCCTTGGGGAAATCATGGAAGACTTCCTAGAGCAGGTGATGTTTAAGCTAAGCCTTAATGATTGAGTAGGGCTTCCTGGGTGGTTTGGTGGTAAAGAATCCACCTGCAGTGCAGGAGACTCAGGTTTGATCCATGAGTCAGGAAGATCCCCTGGAAAGGAAATGGCAACCCACTCCAGTGTTCTTGCCTGGGAAATCCCATGGACAGAGGAGCCTGGCAGGCTACAGTCCATGGGGTCACAAAGAGTCAGATATGACTGAGTGACTAAGCAGCAATGATTGAGGAGGGTCTTTGCAAATGAAGGCTATGGAGGCAGAAGCTATGGGGGAGGGTGGATGGGAGAGAGACGGCTTTCCAGTCAGAGGAAACAGCATCTGCCTAATGCATGTGTGGTTACATCTGAGGGGAGTGGGAAGAGATGAAAATATCAAATCAGAAAGGGATTTATGTACCTTAAAAAGTAGTTTAGACTTCATTCTCTAGAATGCAGAGGCTCAACATTGTGAGACTTACCTGTTAGAATGATTTTTCAGTAGCAATGAGAAAAATGGATTTCTTTGGGACTGAAGTGGGCAAGAATGTTGTCAGAAAGAAAGGTTAGGTTAGGAGTCTGATCCAGTTATGCAAAAGGAAATTGATAAGTGCTTGAACTAAAAACAGTGGGGTTGAGAACAGAGAATAAGGGATGGATTCAAGAGAAATCTTGGCTACAAAATCTGTAGACCTTAGAATGTTTGCTGGAGACTTCATTCAGGAGTATTAGAAGGGGTGAATTTAGTGAACCCTAGGTGTCTGGTTTCAGTGACTTAAGTTGTGGATACTTGATGGTATCATAAAGAGACCATAGGAAATTACTCTGTATGTGCCTTTGCTAATTTTCAGGTTGTTGTTTGAAGAAGTCATCACTGTCCATGGTGCAGGCAGACAGCTGGTTGACTTGTGCAAGTCCTTTTAGGCTCAGAAGATAATTTTGACATGTAAGACCTGGGTTCGATCCCGGGGTTGGGAATATCCACTGGAAAAGGGAATGGTTCCCCACTCCGGTATTCTTGCCAGGAGAATCCCATGGACAAAGGAGCCTGGTGGGCTATAGTCCGTGGGTTGCAAAGAGTCAGACACAACTTTCACTTTTTTTTTCAAGTATATATACCTGTATGTATATATATGACCTAACCTAATACTGATCCCTCTTGTTTAAGTGACCACTGCATGTGTTTATAGATATCACTTTATTTTTTCTCATTTTTAAAATATTTGTTGTGGTTTTCTAATTTCAAAAGTAGTAGATGTTCATTATTAACAAAAAAAAACACGAAATTTCAGGGAAGCATAACAAAGAATCAACACAGACAGCACCACACAGAGATAACCACATTAAGATTTCTAGATTTTTTCCATGAAAATACAGACAATGTACAAAGTTACAGGTAAGTAAACACTTAAATGTTGCTTCTTAAAATTGAAATTGCATTACTTCATGGGGTTTCCTACCGTTTAATAATCTAGCTTTACATTTGATATTCTATGTACTCACTTTAAACTATTCCCAAATTTAACTTAAAAAGAGATCCAACCCAGACACCTGGTCTTTAAACTCTTTCTACACTGAGCTAAAGCCCCTGCCCAGTTAGTGCCAGCCACTACTTTTGAAATCCTTTCCTGTGAGATATCACTTTATTTGTTAACTTTTCTTATTTGTTTACTTTTTTATTTGTTTACTTTTTAAAAATAACTTTCATGTATTTGTTTCTTTTTGGCTATGCTGGGTCTTCCTTGCTGCTGGGGCTTTTCTGTAGTGGTGATGCACAGGCTTCTTATTGCAGTGACGTCTCGTTTCAGAGCACGGGCTCTAGGACATGCAGGCTTCAGTAGTTGTGGCACACGGGGTTAGTAGCTCTGCAGCATGTGGGATCTTCCTCGATCAGGGATTGAACCTGTGTCTCCTGCATTGGCAGGCAGATTCTTTACCACCAGGGAAGCCGATATCACTTTATTTTTAATGACATGTTACTGCAGCAGTATGGTGTGAAGTTACGTTCCTAGGATCTGGAACCAGACCACCTGGGCACAAACCCTGTCTCCATGCCTCACTTGCAGGCTGATGTGGGGCAAGAAATAGAACTACTTCGTCCCCGAGTCTCCCTGCCTGTGTTAAATGATTATCACAACTATAGTTGCTTCATAGGGGAATTGTGAGGATTAAATAAGTTAACCTCTGTAATTCACTTAGAACATGGCCTGCCTGGTACATAGTAAGTACTCTATGACTTGCCTCTTATTATCGTACCAAGAACAGCTCCACGAAGCAGCTCCTCTCAGAGTCCCCAGTGTTGCTTGAATGCTGTGTGTGCGTGTAGCTGACATGCAGAGCCCATGCTCTGTGCCATAGCTGTGCGTGTATTCCTTCCTTCAGTTGCACAGCAGAGTCATGAGGCCCTGGGTTCAGACAGTGTCATGATCCAGTGTTAAGTATAAAGACACAGAGGCGAGAGATGAGCAACCTGCCCCATATCCCACAGCTAGTGAGTAGGGGAACCAGGACTACCTAGCTCAAATGCCCATGGATATAATCCAGGCTGTTGCTCGGGCAGCCAGTGACCAGAGCAGCCAGTCATTTCTAGTAGGACACTGGTTGGAAGGGTCTCATTATTCCAACAGCAAGAGCTGCCTTGGATTTCTGAAAGCCTTTGTCCAGTGCCCCACAGGAGGATGCACTGGGACCTAGCCGGTATCCTTCCCTCAGTGTGCAGGAGAATGATCCCACTTCTCCCTTTAGCTCTTCTCCCAGATGTCCAGTCCATCACGTTGTCTCCCCTCCTCATCCTCTTCTTTCAGGGATTTAGACCTGCTTGTAGAAGCCTCGACACAAAAGATCCAATTTGGCAGGTTGCAAAACATTATAAGACTATGATCTAGAAAAGGTTTCAAATGGCAATTGCCTCAACCACGTTTAGCTGAACCGTATAAGCCTCTTAGAGGGGAATATACTTTGAATACACATCGCCTGTGTGTGTTCAGCTTATCCATTTCCACATCATTGCCTTCATGTCCTGCTGGAACTTGGTAAATATCAGGTCTCATTTTTCGTTGTGCCTTTCAGTTAAGTTCTTTCTGCACATGCTGCTGAATGTTAAGATGGATGTTGCCATCTTTCACAAAGCTTTCTCTGATGCACAAAGATCACAGGCTGTTTGATACAAGTGTGAAATATTACTAATCACACTGTCTTTTTCACTTGCAAGCTGGGACTCTTGAAGGAACTTAGGAGTAAGTTATTGATATAGCTTATTTCCAGGGCGCTGAAGTCAGAAATTTGTGCCATCCCAGATCATTGTTTATAATCTCAGAGCAGACTTGGGACCTATTCCAGCCCAAAAGTCTGCTATGGACACCTTTCCTAAGTTTGTGGAAGTTGAGTTCTCTAAGCTTTGCATCAAAACACATGTTTTTCTCATGAAGACATACCCAACCTTTAGCAGTCTCTCATGTCATTTTCTCCAGATAAAGAAACCTGGTATCCACCACCCAAGTCTCATGTGTGCTGTCTTACTTCTGGATATTTAAAAACCTACACAGCAAGAGAGAGAGAGAAAACAGATAAACTGGGTCAATCTAGCAGCAATCCATGGCTTTTCTCAAAGGATTCACTCCAGAGATTCTTTACATTAAAAGCTTTTCTTGAAGCTTTGAGGTGATCTAGAAAACCCAATTTACACAAAACTTTTTAAGAACTTATATTTTCAGTGTGTGCTAAGTTGCTGCAATTGTGTTCAACTCAGTTGGACACAGTGGGACACAATTGAGTGACCCTATGGACTGGAGCCGGCCAGGCCCCTCTGTGCATGGGATTTTCCAGGCAAGAATACTGGAGTGGGTAGCCGTGCCCTCCTCCAGGGGATCTTCCTGACCCAGGGATCGAACCCATGTCTCTTACATCTCTGCAGTGGCAGGCAGGTTCTTGGTCACTAGTGCCACTTGGGAAACATATTTTGAGTAAAATGCTATTATTTATGTTTGAAATCATTGGTTAGCATAGTTTAAATGTAGATCTAAAAAAAAAAAGATCGCTTACATCCATATTCAAAAATATGATCTTTTGGTACTCCATATTACAAGCAGACAAGTCCACAAAATTTTTGGTTTGAGAGGAAGTGAATTCTCATGGACTCACGTATAATTCCTGTATTTCATTTTTGAACACATTGACATTCATGGTGTCATCTTATGAATTTGAAGGTGACTTGAGGCTTCATACAGGTACAAGCTCACAGAATCAAGAGAGAGAAATGTGTGGTTTTCCTTGTTTTCTTTTAAAGCTACCATTCTGCTGGGTGCTTGTTAAGGACTGAAGGATTTGCAGAGTGCTTCATATACATCTCATTTCATCCTTGCATGAGACTGATGAGGCTAGAATTGATTGTCTTCATCTTGCCCATGAGGAAACTGAGGCTCTTCTAGGTGAAATAATTTGTCCAAGGTCATAAAGTTAACTTTATAGCTCTTGATTTAAATACAGTCTTGTGCTGTGTAAAAGGTCATACTATGAGCCAGTGCACTTGCCACTTGACCTCAGCTCTATCTCCAGGCTGAGTCATTATGTTGTCAGGCAAAGATTCAGTGGACACCTATGTGTTGCTATTCCCCAACAGGTATAATGAGGGCAGTGGTATCTGTCAGGATTGTGGTGAAGGACAGGAGACATGCTGGATGAGAAGATACTTTCAGAGTACCTTGATATTATGTAAAGAGTGGCGATGTGAGCTGGTGTCTCCCTCTGAAAGAGTGGAGGGTTTATACTACCTTGTATTATGCTTTTGTGTATGTCCACATACATTATTTCTTGAGAGATCAGGGATGTATCTCATTATTTTAATACTTCATAGCATCTAGCAGGTTAATGAGTGCTAAGTAAACATTTAATGAATGAATAATATGGTTAGTAGTTAACCTTCTTTGAGCCCTTACTGGGAACTCAGGCTGTGTTCTAAATATTATGAGAACTCATGGTGAGCTCATTTAGGGGCTTCCCTGGTGGCTCAGATGGTAAAGAATCTGCCTGCAATGCAGGAGACCCAGGTTAAATCCCTGGACTGAGAAGATTCCCTGGAGAAGGAAATGGCAACCCACTCCAGTATTCTTGCCTGGAGGAACGCCATGGACTGAGGAATGTGGTGGGCTATGGTCCATGGGGTCTCAAAGAGCTGGACACGACTGAGTGTCTCACACACACACACACACACACACACACACACACACACACACACACACATTTAGTCCTTATAACAGCTGTTTGTGGTAGGTTCTAACATCCTTCCCATTTCACAGATGAGGAAACTAAGGTACCAAGAGGTTGAATGACTTCACCAAGAACACAGCTAGAAAATGGGAGAAGGAGAATGAAAGCTTATGTCCGTCGGCTCCAGAATCTTCTCCCCTAACTATTGTGCCCTCAAGCATCTCTATAAAATCCTGCCTCGCTGTTTCTGCCACTTCCATTGCAATGAGTAGGCCTCTCCCCGTTTTATTTTTACCACAGCTCAATGCTGCTGTGCTTTGTACTTGTTTAATTGTTAGTTTCTTTCCCTTTTTGGTTTATCCTCCTACATTAGAAACATAAACTCCAAGAGGGCAGAGCTTTCTGTCTTCTTTATTTACTGCTGTGTC
This sequence comes from Budorcas taxicolor, assembly GCF_023091745.1. Lineage (NCBI taxonomy): Eukaryota > Metazoa > Chordata > Mammalia > Artiodactyla > Bovidae > Budorcas > Budorcas taxicolor. Next base: position 60,806,805 of record NC_068923.1, on the reverse strand, counting down.
CCTGACACTGTTATTCCTGACACGTTTATGAATTACTAGTAAATATGGAACAGTGCCTGGCACACGGTAGGCAGTGAATAGCTCTGCACTGAATGAGAATGATTGAATCATGGGCATGTCTATAAGTTCTTTGGAACTGGCCACTATTTGGGATCCACCCTGCTGTAATTCTGCTTGCGGTGGTGCTTTTGAATACAGTATAGTGGGATGGTAGGTATGTAAAACAGATTTCTCTAGGCTAAAGAATGCATAAGAAGTCAAGAAGTGACCCTTTGCTCCATCAGAGCTTTGGTCCCTGTGTCTTGCTTTCTTTCTCTCTTTCTCTCTGTCTGTCTCTCTCAGGCTATTTCTTTGGAGTACAGAAGTCTTCTGTGTTCACTTTCCTGCCTGGGCTTTTAAGACCCTCTCGAGAATGCGCTCTGTGCCTTCACCCCATCAAGAGGGCGCCTGAGGTCTTTGTGAACAGAGCAAGCCCCGTGCAGAGGCTTTATTGGCTTTCTGCGTAAACCAAGGAATATCAGCCTCTTTCTCTCTCCTTTACTTTCTTATCAGTCGACTCTGGACCACCAGGTTCCGGTCCATTAAAGGACCTCAACAAGTGGCGCCCAACGTGGGGCTTGGTACACATAGGCAGATTTGGACGGAGTGACCCCAGGGCCTATTGAGGCCGATTCAACCCAAGGGTGCCCCCAGCATTCAAAATGGAGATGAAACAAGAACCCCAGGAAGAAGAAATTCCAATATGGGCTGTGTCCACTCTAAAGATCTCCAGAAAGCACCGCCCCTCGGCGGCATCACCCCTATGATCTCCCCATTTGGGGACAAATAAAAACCCTTACTAATTGAGCTGAAAATTTGCTCTCTCAACAGGGATTGCCTCGGAGTCTGGAATACATTCTCCTGGCAATGCTCTGTCTTTTGGCCTGTACCTTCCCCAGCTTGAGCTTGACTAATACCCAGCCTCTCTATTACAGGTGGTCGAATGGACAGAGAGAGGACTAATCGTTTCAACTAATGACTCTATACATATGCTCCCTCCCTAGAACGTGAAGGAGCCTTCACACCCTGAGGAGGAAGAAAAACTAATTAACATTTCTTTAGGCTATGACGTCCTTCCATTGTGCCTGGGCCCGGAGTAGTTATGCATAAACGTCAACCGACAAACCTGGGCTTTCCTCCTGCCTCCAAAAGAAGGCTTTTGGACATTGCTTGGATTATTTACTACCCTTTCTTTGTCTGTAAACCATGTTTATACTACTGAGACTTTAGGGGATGAGTTAGGGAAAGAGTTAGGAAAAAATAAAAAACATTATACAAAGGGTTTACTTATAAAAACTTTACTTATATTCCTGTTCACTGGGACAAATGTCAAGCCAAATCAAAAAAAAATCAATGTTTCTGGCTAATCATACAATTGTTGATTGGGGACCCCATAGTATGTGGTTATCTGACTGCTCAGATGATATTAACAATACTGTGTGTGATATGGAAGGTCACTGACACTATGATGGAACATTACTATGACAAAGGACTTCTTGGGTGGCTTGACGGTGGATTAGCCCACCTCGTCCTAGGGTCGTCCTCGATAAACAGTGGGCTTGAACAGTGGGACCTTTGGAAACTTGCTACGAGCACCAGAACACCGAAGAACTTAAAACTTGGACTGGACATTTCAAAGGGACAGTCGTGGTCATAGTAACTGTTTCTTTTGCTATAATCAGTCATATTTTATACAGGCCTGTGTTCCACTTCCTTTTGTTATAGCCATATAAAATTTACAATTTATAAGACTTTCACATTCTGGAACTTGTATTAATTGCAAACTATATACTTGTCTTAACTCAAAAAAAAAAAAAGAAGACAAGAAGTAACTCAGCTGAGGGGAGGAAAGATACAGAATGGTAGCTGGAAGGGGTATCAGTGGTAGAAGAAGGTATCTGTGGGTGGAAAGATTTACAGATTAAGAGGAAGGAAGATGTGAGTGGAGGTGATTGATGACTCAGCAAAAGGAGACAGGAACTGGTTCAGAGAGCCAGTGAAGGGGCCAACCTCAGAGAAGGTGGAAGACTGCCGCTGCTTCTGAAACAAGGCAAGAGGAGGTGATGGCTGATAATAATGAAGAGAGATTTGAAGTACAGAGAAATTGACAGAGACCCTATTGCATGCCCTCCCTTGATTTTCCCACGATAATAGCAGGATGAAGGTCTCTGCAGATGATTTGAAAAATGACGTCAGATAAAATGGTTTGCCACTACTGAAACAGGGAACAGGGGACCGAACTTCACCTCATTTAGCACATTCATTTCTTGTGGGCAGTCAATAACAATGACAGGTAGTCAGGACTGGGATATAATTAGTGTGAAATTTCTCTCTGACACTGTCAGGAAAAGGAGGTCTTGTTTGATAAAAGAGCACTGACGTAGGCTGTTTTCGTTGACTACTTTTACTGAAACAAAGCAATTGCTTCATGCCTTGATGTCCCTGTAGGATCAACCAAAGGTTCAAGACAGTTGGAAAAAAAGGACATCTTCCCTCCCAAAGTGATGTATGTAGTCACTGACTTTCTTAGACCAGAAAGTCACTTGTGATTCCTGGTTATTTGTGGCAGTCAGATGCTGCTCTAACTAACATCACCAACTATATTGTTCTAGTCAATCTAACATCTGCTTCTAATTTATTACTCAAAATTTGCTTCTGTGCCCTTTCTTTATCTTCCCAATATTCTCTGAGACACTAATTTTTTCTCATTCTTTTCTTATTGGCAATCATTTCTGTTTTTCAGGAATTCTACTCAGGAACTCACTCTTTGTATTAGTTATTGCTGAATACCAAAATTATCCCCAAATTTAGATGCTTAAAGCAACAAACATTTATTATCTCATAGTTACTGAGTCAAGAGTTTAGGAATAGATTAGTTGATGGCTTTGGCTTAAGGCTTCTCACAAGGCTGCAAAGGAGTCCTGGCTTGAGCTGCAGTCTCATCCAAAAGCTCTCCTGGGGGAGCCTCAACTTCCATATTGACTCCTCCATGGGGCAGCTCACAACCTGGTAGCTGGCTTCCTCAGTGAGCAAGAGAGGCAAGAAAGATGAAAGTCAGTCTTTTTGTAACTTGATCTTAGAAGTGATATCTCATCACTTTTGCCATATTCTGTTCATTAGAAATAAGTCACTAGGTACATCCCACATTCAATTAGAGGGAGAAACTTGAATATCAAGAGGTGAATGGGGCTTCCCTGGGGGTCCAGTGGCTAAGACTTCACACTGGGAGCCCAGGTTCGAATACTGATCAGGTAACTAGATCCCACATGCTGCAACTAAAGATCCTGCATGTCTCAATTAAGACCCAGTACAGCCAAATAAATAAATAATAATAAAAAGAGGTGAAGATCTCTGGGGACCATCCTCAGAACTGCCTGCCATAGTCAGGGTGTCTCCCCCCCAACCCCTTGCAACCAGCAATAGTAAATCAGCTATAGCCGATTGTTGTCATCACTCTGCATAGACAAGCTATACTCACCCAACCTTCACCCCACTAAATTTGGTTCAGATATTGAAACTGAGGCACTGCACATGCAGGAGAACATGAAATGATTTATTGCTCACATAATGATGCTTTCTAGGGAGATCAGGACCTCTTCCCAAGCTGGTCCAGTAAAGGAAAAAAAAAAAAAAAAAAAGACTTGAAAGAGCAAGGAGAAGAGACTCATGTGGAGTTTCATGGTGGTTAGCGGGTGGGTGGGATGAGGGTCCCTGTGTGTGGGTCAAAGCTTGTGTGGCTTGAACTGCCTGCTGGCAGCAAAGGAGGCCACATGTGGGCTTTCTTATCAGTTTTCCCAGATGTACAGCAGAAGGGGAAAAGGAAGTGGTAGGGCTTGAAAACTGTCAGCAGTCAAATATCAAAAACGGAGTCAGACGCCTCATTACCCTTGAACTTCAGTGGATAAGATTGGGTATTAAGATTCTAAGGTCTGATTCTGTGGTGGAGCTGATAATTGATTATTTTGTGTCTGTACTCACCCACTCACAGAAGCACATGCCTAAAAATGTGAGTAGACTATAAATGTGTCCACATAGTTTAAAAATTTTCTAATAGTTTTGTCCTCAAAATAGTCACCTTGGGGAATCTTTTCTCCCCCAAATCACAATGTTATGATTTATCTAAAATATATTGGCATTTTGACGGTTGTCTTCAGCAAGTTTATATTTTGATAAAAACAGCTCAGAGTATTTTTCAACTTTTGCTTTTCAGTTTTAAAATGATTTTTCTTAATAGTTTGCTACATCTCTTTTTTAGAATTAACTCTATGAAGGTATAATTTACATACAATACATCAAATTTGAAGTATACATTTTGATGAATTATGACAAATATGCACACCTGTGAAACTATTGCCAAAATAAAGATACAGAAAATTTCCATCACAGCAAAAATTTTCCCGTGGACCTTTGCAATCTATCCTTGCTTATTCCCCCAGTCAGGTAAGGCAACCACTTTCCTGCTTTTTGTCACTGTAGGTTGCTTACTTTTTTTTCAAGTTTTATAGAAGCTAACTTATGTAGTGTGTTCCATTTTGTGTCTTTCACTTAACCTAACACTTTTAGGTTCATTGATGTCACCATGTGTATGTATAGTTGAACTTTCTTAACTGTTGAATAGTTTTCTGCTGCATAGGTATGACACAATTTGTTGATCCAGTCACCTGTTGATGGACATTAGAGTTTTTTTCATTGTTAATTAACTTTTATGGGCATTTGTGTATAACTCTATAGATCGACCTATACTTTTATTTTTCTTGGGTAAACACCTGGGATTGAACTTGGTTATATAGTAGGTAAATATCCAAGTTTTTAAGAATCTGCCAAACTTTTCCAGAGATTTCCCTGGTGGCTCAGTGGTAAAAAAAAATCTCCAATGCAGGAGACATGGGTTTAATCTCTGATCTGGAAAGATCCCCTGGAGAAGGAAATGACAGCCTACTCCAGTATTCTTGCCTGGGAAATCTCATGGACAGAGGAGCCTGGCGGGCTACAGTTCAAGGGGTCACAAAGAGTTGGACATGACTGAGCAGCTAAGCACCAGCAGAAGTTATATGTTGCAATGTATCATTGTGGTTTTCATTTGTGCTTGCCTAGGAGAAGGCAGTGGCACCCCACTCCAGTACTTTTGCCTGGAAAATCCCATGGATGGAGGAGCCTGGTAGGCTGCAGTCCATGGGGTCGCTAGAGTCAGACATGACCAAGCGACTTCACTTTCACTTTTCACTTTCTTGCATTGGAGAAGGAAATGGCAACCCACTCCAGTGTTCTTGCCTGGAGAATCCCAGGGACGGGAAAGCCTGGTGGGTTGCCGTCTATGGGGTCGAACAGAGTCGGACATGACTGAAGCGACTTAGCAGCAGCAGCAGCAGTGAGGAATTATCTTGAGCAGTTTTTCATGGGATTATTTGTTTTCCAAGTCTCTCTTCTCTGGTAAATTACTATTTTTTTGTCTCTTTTTAACTGGATTTCTTGTCTTACTGTAGAGTTGTGCTTCTTGTATATTCTGTTTACAAATCTATTTCTATGCATGTATATATAAAATATCTTCTCCTAGTCTATGATTTGACTTTTCACTTTAATAATTCTTCAAGAGCAAAAATTTATGATATTGATGAAGTTGTTTGTTGATTTTTTAATTTTAAAATTTATGCTTTTTGTGTTTAAGATACCTTTGCCAAACCCAAGATCATTACAGTCTTCTCCTGTGTTTTCTTTTTATGGTTTCATAGTTTCAGTTGTATTGAGGTCTAGGATTCATTTCAAGTTAATTTTTGTTATGGTGTTGAGGTTCATTTTTTTTCCTCAAATGGCTTCCCAGTTACTCCAACACCATTTATTAGAAAGCTTATCCATTTCCCAGTACATTGTCCTTGTGCTTTTGTCAAAAATCAATCTAAACTATATGTGTTTGTTGGTCTATTTCTGGACTCTGTGTTCCGTTCTCCTGACTGGCTAACTGGATGCAGTATAACACTGTCATGATTACTGTAGCTTTGCAGTATCTTTGAGGGCTTCTCAGGTGGCACCAGTGGTAAAGAATCTGCCAGTGCAGGAGACACAGGACTCAGGGGTTTGATCTCTGGGTTGGGACAATCCCCTGGAGAAGGAAAAGGCACCCCATTCCAGTATCCTTGCCTGAGAAATCCCATGGTCGGAGGAGCCTGGCAGGCTATAGTCCATGGGGCTGCAAAGAGTCAGACACGACTGAGGACTGAGCACACACATTTTTGAAATTAAAAAGTGTATATTCTTTAACATTTTAATTCATTTGCAAACTTGTTTCTATACTCAGTTCTTTGTATTTCCATATCCTGTTGGTCTTTTGATTGGGACTACATGGAACTTTTATATCAATTTGGGAAAGAATTGATATCTTAACAATGAGAAGTCTTCTGATGCAAGAACACAGTGTATTTCTCCATTTGTTATGTCTTGTTTAAATTTATACTCCAATAAAAATTTTTAAAAAAGAAAAAATTTTCTTAGCAATGTTTTGTAGTTTTCAGCACACAGGTGTTACCTATCTTTTGCCAAATATGTCATTAATTTTTCATATTTTTAAATGCTATTGTCAAAGATATTTAAAAATTTAAAATTTCTGATTATATGCTGTTCACACATAAAAATATAAATAATTTTTGTGTATTGATGTTGTTTCCTATAACTTTATCAAAGCATTTTAATATATATTTTGGGGACTTTTTTACACAGTCATCACCTATGAATATAGCTATAGATTTTTTATACATGCCCTTTATTAGGTGGAGGACATTTTCTTCTGTTCTTAGTTTGCTGAGAATTTTTATCAGGAATAGATTTTGGATTTTGTTAAATAAAAGCCTTTTCAGTAGTTAGATATGACATTTTAATTTTAGTCTGTTAGAATGGTGAATGACATTGATTTTTCAAATATTGAAACAACCTTGAGTTTCTAAGATTAAACCCCACTTGGTAATTGTGTGCTATACTTTTTTATGTGCTACTAGATTTAATTTGCTACATTTCATTGAGAACTTTTGCATCTATAATTATGAGAGATATTGGTCTATATTTTTTGGTGTTGTTAATGTCTTCTCTATTATTTTTCTCTGGACTATCTCATGATTTTCTGCTCCTAATTATTTCCTTTTCTACTTTCACCCCTTTCTCCTCCCCATCAGTAGCCACTGGTTAGTTCTCTGTATATGCAAGTCGGTTTCTGTTTCGTTATATTCATTCCTTTCGTCTTTTTGAATTCCACATAAAAGTGATAACATTAAGTATTTGTGCTTCTCTGACTTATTTCATTAAGCGTAATATCTTCCAGGTCCATCCATGTTGCTGCAAATGGCAAAATTTTGTTCTTTTTCTGGCTGAGTAATATTCCATTATATATACGGACTTCCCTAGTGGCTCAGACAGTAAAGAATGTGCCTGCAATGCAGGAGATCTGGGTTTGATCCCTGGGTCAGGAAGACCCTCTGGAGAAGGGAATGGCTGCATACTCCAGTGTTCCTTATTGGCTAGAAGGAGATAGCCCTCAATGGGGTTTTAATTTGCTTTCTTCTTCTTATGTGTGAGATTGAAAATCTTGTATTATATTTAAGGGTCATTTGCCTTTCTGTATGTTCCTCTTCTTTGACTCTTTTTTGCCTCATTGAGAAGCTGGCATTTTCCCATCTTCATTTCTTCGAGTTTTTTAGATATGGTGATTAGCCCCCTCTTGTTGTAAACTTATTCCAGTATCTTGTGTATATTTTCACTTTGTTTACGATGTTTTTTTATCCCATGCATATCGTTTTCATTTTTATGAGCTAAAATTTACCGATGTTTTCTTTTATTACATTTGGATTTTGAGTCATATTAGAAAAGACTTCTGGTCCTCATGCATATTTTTAATATCCACAGAGTTGTAATTCTTTGCCTACTGAGAATGGATGTTATATTTGCCAATAGCCTAAAATTATTTGGAATAAAATCTGATAAATAAGGTAGGACAGCAAATTGAATAATGACAGTTTTGTTTAAATCACAATGTTTTTGTGTAGTTAAGAGATTGGCTTTTTTATCAAATGCATACATTTTTCTGAAGTTGATTCCAAAGTGGAATTTTAGAAATATGTAGCTGGATAATATTTTTAAATATTAACTTTCCCTTCTACTGTAGTTCCTTCCTTCCTTTTTCCCACTTAAGAAGGGAGTCTGGGGACAGTCCTGTGGTTAAGACTTCATGCTTCCATTGCAGGGAGCACGGATTTGATCACTGGTCAAGGAACTAAGATCCTGCATGTCATGTGGCGCGACCAAAAAAAATGGAGTCTATTCTATACTTTACAGCCTTAGAGGAAATCTGCTATGACCAACAGTGGGAAGGTTGATGGCTCTAGAGAGAAATAGCTATATGATACCTTTTAGCAAGTAAAAGCTTCAGCAGACTTAAAGAAAAGTTTCTATGTCTCAAGCAACAGAGAACCACTGAACCTGAAGAAGCAATCAGAGAAGAACAGTGGATATCATATGGGTAGCTTGTGTGGACTGATAATCAGCACAGAGAGCCCCTCCTGAATGATGTGAGACTGAGGAAGGACTTGGAATCACGAAAGATTCCCAAGATGGTTGGGTAGAAACACCAAGAATGATTGTCATGCGGTTTCTTACCAACTTGGTTGTGTAGAGTCTTGAATTTGAAGTTTAGTTTATAGAAAAATAAATATGGTTTATACATTTAGATGAGAGCTCCTCTTTTTTTTTTTTTTTACAAATATTATGAGCAATGGTTAACATAAACTTGTATCTTCCCAAGTGAGGGATTTGAAGAGATACATTCATTTGCTTGTCTGCTGAGAGGGTGGGTGGCTCAACTGAATTTGTTTCTATCGCCTTATCACAGGGCTTTTAATTTGAATGCTTAGATCCCTAAGTGATCCCTCAGATCACTAAGAAATTGGAAAGCAAAAAGATTACATCTTCAGTAACTTCTAATTGAAATATAGATTTTTTTTCTATTATAAATGTTGGCAACAACCTTAGAAGTGTTAGCAATATTTATCATTTCATCAACAATAGACCTCAGATTTTCATCTCATAATACAGTTACTGCAGGTCTATCAACATGCTCTTTACTACTTGTTGTTGTTTAGTTGCTGAGTAGTATCCGACCCTTTGTGACTCCATGGATTGCAGCACGCCAGGCTTCTCTGTCCATGGGATTTCCAAGGTTAGAACACTGGAGTGGGTTGCCATTTCCTTCTCCAAGGGCTCTTCCCAACTCAGGAATTGAAACCTCATCTCCTGCAATGGCAGGTGGATTCTTTACCACTGAGCCACCAGGGAAGCCCCAAAATTGTGGTAGTTTCTAGATTTACTGCTAGATGTTCTTATTTATTTAACAAGTAAGCACTGTTCAGTTCAGTTCAGTCACTCAGTCGTGTCCAACTCTTTGCGACCCCATGAATCGCAGCACTCCAGGTCTCCCTGTCCATCACCAACTCCCGGAGTTCACTCAGACTCACGTCCATTGAGTCAGTGATGCCATCCAGCCATCTCATCCTCTGTCGTCCCCTTCTCCTGCCCCGAGTCCCTCCCAGCATCAGAGTCTTTTCCAATGAGTCAACTCTTCGCATGAGGTGGCCAAAGTACTGGAGTTTCAGCTTCAGCATCATTCCCTCCAAAGAAATCCCAGGGCTGATCTTATCATAAGTATTTTAAATATTTTGGTAATTTATATTTGAACATAATTTGTTTTCTTTGTGTTCATATGTTTTTTCTTGAGCATTTGCAAACATTATTCTGACAAATGGCCCATAGGCTTCAGTAGATAGTAAAATATGTTCTTGGCATAAGCAATTTAGGAGTGCCTGTTTGGTTAAATTCCAGGCTGGAGTCATCTCGAGAAGAGACAAGATAGCAATAAGGCAGCTCCTAGCTTTTCTTTTCCAGCTCCTCCTCACCCAGAAGATTTGAGGATGTAACTTAAATCTGAGAGGATCTGACCTTGTACAGTCATTTCAGGCTCAATAAACCGCAGGAGCCCAGCAGTTTATTTGTCTGACTTGACAGCTTCCACCAGGAGCAGTGTTTACTAGGTCTGAGGGTCTGAAACTGCTCTGCAAGCCTTGGCTGTTGACAAATTTGCCTCTTTTCTTAACTTATGAGCTGGTGCCAAGATGACTTCTCATATCAGTGAAATATCTTTAAAGCTGACATTCTGGGCTTGGGGCCTCTTCTCATTTTACCAGCACCAATTCCATCGTGTCTTTGAATCCACTGCATTCAAGGCCCAAGGCCTCTATCGTCTGACTCACTTCTGCCCTCCCAAATGCCTTCTTCTCTGTCCACATCCCCTCTAGCTGTGGCAGGTGATGGTGCCAAGGGGCTGGAGGATTCCAGCATCCAAGACTTTCAGGCACCTGCCAGGACCAGCTTTCACCATCTGAGAAGTAGAGAATGGAATCAAAATCAGGCCGAAAGCAAAGGCAGTGCTGAGCTGAAGTCTCTGATCTTGTCATTTTTTTTTTTAAACACAAAACTGTCTGATCCAGAACCCCCTTACTTAAAGATCAACATGATAATAAGACTTTCCAGTCTCTGTTACCAAAGAATGTTTTACCGCATGCAACTCCCATCTTCTGTTTTAACTGTAGTAATGAGAACTAACATTTTATAATGTCTGAAGTGCTTATTTATTGATTGATTGATTGGCTGTGCTGGGTCCTCATTGCTGCATGCAGGCTTTCTCTAGTTGCAGTGTGTGAGGGCTACTCTTCAGCGTGGTACATGGGCTTCTCACTGTGGTGGGTTCTCTTGTTGCTGAGCACAGGCTCTAGGTGTGCAGACTTCAATAGTTGCAACATGCAGGCTCTAGAGAGCAGGCTTCAGTAGTCGTGGCACATGGACTTAGTTGCTCCATGGGACATGGAATCTTCCAGGACCAGGGGCTGAACTTGTGTCCCCTGCATTGGCAGGTGGATTCCTACCCACTGCACCACCAGGGAAGTCCTGAAGTGCTTTCTTAATTATGATTTTATTTGCCCTCAGAGCAATTGTGTCCATAAAGTTTTCTTGCTCCCATGTGACAGAGGAGATATCTGAGCCCTGATAGGTTTAAGACTATCTCTATAAAAGCACTGACTGGAAGGTAACCCCGGACTTCTGACTCCAGAGGCAATGCCAGTTTCACTGCCCCGTACTTTCTGCTGTCTATGTATGTGCATGCTCAGTCGTGTCTGATTCTTTGCCACCCCATGGACTGCAGCCCACTGGGCTTCTCTGTCCTTGGGACTTCCCGGGCGAGAATACTTGGAGTGGATTGCCATTTCCTCCTCCAGGGGATCTTCCTGATCCAGGGATCGAACTCATGTCTCCTCCATTGGCAGGCAGATTCTTTACCACCTGCGCCACCTGGAAAGCTTTCTACTGTAGGAAGAAGTAAATGCTCAAGCTTGTGCTTTGTTGGCTGTTTGTGTTCTGCACTGAGGTTTTGTTTCTTTCAGACAATGTTTTAAAAGAATTCATGTGCATTCCTAACATTTAGAAATTTGTAAATTTCACATCAAAATCCAGTTTCCTGAATTTTTCCCTCTCTGGATGAACTAAAAGGTTTAATATGTAGGGTATACAATACTGCAAGGCAATAATTAACTAGAGCTGAGTAGTGAGGTTTCTTTCAGATGGTGTGTGAATTACCTAGATTGCTGCAGTCCCCACCATTCCCTGTAGAGTCCTGGCATTGAGGCTGAATATCAGTTGTCATTTATTATTCTCTTTGTTCTATTTTTCTTATAGTAGAATTAAAAGAGAAATGGAAAACAACTCTTAAACTCATATCTCAAAAGTGGAAAAGTGAAATCTAGGCCAATTGCCAGGTCATGTAGGAATTTGAGTGTGTGATTCCTTATGGAGACAGTTGTTCCCAAATCTGGATGCCCATTGTAAACACTCTGGAAGATTTTAAAAAAATACATGACTCTGGGCTGTGCCACAGACAGACCCATTGAGTCAGAATTTTCAGGTGTGGGCCCCAGGATTGGGAATGATTGAGGCAGAAAGAGAAGAGGGTGACAGAGGATGAGATGGTTGGATGGCATCACTGATTCAATGGACATGAACTTGGGCAAACTCCAGAAGATGGTGAGGGACAGGGAAGCCTGGCATGCTGCAATCCATTGGGTTACAAAGAGTCAGATACAACTTGGAAAATGAACAACAATGGTCAATGATTTGTTAATATTTCATTGAATGAAGACCTTGGTCTGGTCAGGTCTCCTCAGGCTTGAACCAGCATATAGGGTAGGGTTAATACCAGGCGAGTAGGGTGGAGGGACCTAGCTCCAGCTTCTGGGGGCATCTGCCAGGAACTGCCATATGGAGGCTTCTGGGAACAAGCTATGCCTAGTAAACAAATAAAAGTAGGGAATATAATGAATAATTATAACATTTCATTTGGAGTTATTTTCCAAAGCAATTTTGTGTATGTGGTTTTATTTCATGCTCAGGTGTGTATACTACAGATAGCTTAAGCAGAGAGTCTCAAAAGTGGGTCAGGTGTTGTTAATAGCTGCTGTGTGTTATGTTCCCCATAGACTGTCAAGAACCCCTTCCTCTCTACTAAAACACTGTAAAAAAAAAATCGCTTAATAGGGACTTCTCTGGCAGTCCAGTGCTTAGACTCCGCACTTGGGGGCTTGCCTGGTGGCTCAGGTGTAGAGAATCCACCTGCCAATGCAGGAGACATGGGTTCGATCCCTGGTCTGGTATGATCCCACATGCCTCGGAGTAACTAAGCCTGTGTGCCGCAACTACTGAGCCCACACACTGCAACTACTGAGCCTGCGCCCTAGAGCCTGTGATCCACAAGAGAAGCCAGCACAATGAGAAGCCCTTGCACCGCAGCTAGAGAGTAAGCTCTGCTCACCACAACTAGAGAAAAGCTCATGCAGCAATGAAGGCCCAGTGCAGCCAAAAATAAATAAAAATTATAAAAAAGGGTTCTTCACTTCCACTGCAGGGGGCGTGGATTCGATCCCTAGTTGGGGAACTTAGATCCTGCCTGCTGCGTGGAGTGATCGAAAGTATTTAAAAACAAATAAAATTTTTAAAGAGAGGAATGATGGAATAAAAAATAATATTAAAAAAATCAGTTAATAGTATTCATACTGAAGATAAGTTTGGCAGAGTATTGACATTATGTGAGCATCATCATAAAAGTGGCTTGGGGTGGGATGAAGGCTGTTGTGCTAAAAGTAAAAATTTGGTCTGAACCTGGTTGGTTGATGAGTGAGAAGCTAGTGAGATTACGGGAAACTTGGTCAAACAAATGTAAATGTTGCGGAGAAAAAAATTAGGGTGGTGTTAGAAAACAAGATGGAGAAGGCAATGGCACCCCACTCCAGGACTCTTGCCTGGAAAATCCCATGGATGGGAGCCTGGTGGGCTGCAGTCCATGGGGTCGCTAGGAGTTGGACACGACTGAGGGACTTCACTTTCACTTTTCACTTTCATGCATTGGAGAAGGAAATGGCAACCCACTCCAATATTCTTGCCTGGAGAATCCCAGGGACGGGGGAGCCTGGTGGGCTGCCGTCTACGGGGTTGCACAGAGTCAGACACGACTGAAGTGACTTAGCAGCAGCAGCAGCAGAAAACAAGATAGGCAGCTTGCAAAGGAATTTAGTCATATGCCAAAGGGAACAGAGGGTTGGAACATAATTGCCCTAGATTATACTTTACAATATGATCCTCTGGGCTGGCTGTATATAACTTCTGAGTAAGGATAAGCCTGTATCATCTTAATGGATTTTTGATAGAATACCAAAATTTTAAAGTAAGAAGGCTGTGCTTCTATCAAGAAGTAATTCTCCTCATAACTCATTTTTTATTTTAATGTTCTATACAGTGACTTGCTCATCACTCTTTCTTTTTTTCTTTCTCTTAACGATCCTAAGTATATTTTTCCAAAAAGCAACCACTGACAACCCTAAAGCCATTGTTCAGAGTTCTGACTCCTATGAGCCTCTCAGGTAATACTGTTCCTAGGATTCAATGTCATCTTTCTTTTCCCATCATTTGCTTTCTTGGCTGCCAAGCGTCTTCCATTTATCTGTCTCCTTTTTCTTGTATCAGGCCATTCTGAGTGGTAATTTTTCATCCTGTCTATTTCCATATCCCAGTGGCCCATTCATTTCCTTCAGGCTCCCTTTCCTTCCTCCTCCATGTCCCACTTCCTGACAGTGCTTTCTCTAGTGAAGTTTTGAAGCATTTCAAGAGTTGACAGCTGAAGATGGTGATAGGGCTAAATGAGAAGATGAGCTTATTGAATAGCAGTCCCAGGGTTTCACATTAGAGCTCTTGGTGGCAAATGATGGAAAATCAACTCATCTTAAGGAAGGAATTCCCAGTAGTCAAGACTTTGTATGCCAGTGCAGGAGACACAAGAGACATGGGTTTGATCCCTGGGTCGGGAAAATCCCCTGGAGGAGGGTATGGCAACCTGTTCCAGTAGTCTTGCCTGGAAAATTCCATGGGCAGAGGACCCTGATGGGTTACAGTCCATTTGACTGCAAAGAGTCAGACATGACTGAGCATGCATGCACATAGCTTATGAAAAAGGGAATTTATTGGTTCACGTGTCAAAAGGGGTAAAGCAGGATAGGAGGGATTACTGTCAGAACCTGGACCTCACAAACTAGAACCAGAATTCAATGAATTTTTTTTTTGATGTTTCATTCTATAGGTGGGTTTCCCTTATGTGCTGGGAAATATGGCTACTGATTTTCAGCTCCAGATTCATATTTGTCCAGCAGACAAAGGGCTTTCTGTCTCCTGCCCACCCCCTCCAACTGCAGATCCATATATCATTCCCAGGGAGGGCATTTGATTGGTCATGGGGTTGGGGGAAGGGACTAGATACGGCACTAACAACCTCACCAGAACCATCGACAGGGACAAGAAAAGAGTGGTTCTTGAAAGGATTCTAGGACAATAAAAATAGTATATAAGCATTATAGAATTAAAGCAACTTTTAATAAATTTTTTCTTACAAAATTATACAGGAAAGAAGTCCCTTCCTCTGTAGTAACCCTTATAATTAAAAAATTACTTTGAAGAAAAGGTTTATAGTACAGGTGTTCCCAACTACAGGGCTTTTTGTTTTAATCTAACACCATGTTATATTCTTTTTGAAAAGTCTAGCATGCATGCATGCTAAATCACTTCAGTCATGTCTGACTCTGCAACCGTATGGATCAGCCTGCCAGGCTTCTCTGTCCATCGGATTTTCCAGGCAAGAATACTGGGGTGGGTTGTTATGCCCTCCTTCAGGGGATCTTCCTGACCCAGGGATTGAATCCACATCTCTTCACCACTAATCCATTAGCGCCACTAATCCATACTGGTTGAGTAGTTCCCTCCCGCACTGACTCTGGGCTTGGTGGTTTGATTTGTTCTGGCCAGTTGGACAATAATACAAAACAGAAGCTTGAAACATGTGGGCATTGGGGCTTCCCTTCACCTACTGCTCTTGAGAACCCTGTTAAGCCTGGTTAATATGCTAGATTATGAATGACATGGCCTGGTTATAACATTGTCTCTACAAATGGTGAACCATTGAGGTCATTGACCACCAGTTGACCATGAAAACAGGAGTGAGCAAAGATGACACCACGTGGAGCAGAAGTGATCTGTTCCTACTGAATCAAGCCTTAAATTCTGAGGATGGTGAGGCAGCAAACCATGTGGTCATCTGAGGGGAAGCCATTCCAGACAGAGTTCAGTTCAGATCAGTTGCTCAGTCATGTCCGGCTCTTGGTGACCCCTTGAATTTCAGCACATCAGGACTCCCTGTCCATCACCAACTCCTGGAGTTCACTCAAACTCACGTCCATCGAGTCAGTGATGCCATCCAGCCATCTCATCCTCTGTCGTCCCCTTCTCCTCCTGCCCCCAATCCCTCCCAGCATCAGAGTCTTTTCCAATGAGTCAACTCTTCACATGAGGTGGCCAAAGTACTGGAGTTTCAGCTTTAGCATCATTCCTTCCAAAGAACACCCAGGACTGATGTCCTTCAGAATGGACTGGTTGGATCTCCTTGCAGTTCAAGGGACTCTCAAGAGTCTTCTCCAACACCACAGTTCAAAAGCATCAATTCTCAGTTACCAGCATAATATTCCTGGAGTATGATGGGCCTGACTTGATCCAGGCATAACAAGGAAGCCAGAGTGACTGGAATGCAGTGAACAAGGGGAAAGGAAGTAGGAAATATGATCAGGGAGGTAATGGACGAGAGTGAAGTTACCTGGGACCAATGCCATTACAGCGACTGGTGTTTACTCTAAGTGACATAGGAAGCCATTGGAAGGTATCGAACAGAGTCGTCATCCATCTGGCCGAGGTTTTAATAGGATCACTCTGTCTTCTCCCTTGAGGACAGTTTGATGTGGGGGAATTGGCTAAGGTGAAAGGGAAACCAGTTGGGAGGCTATGGCAATGATCCAGGGAAAGAGATAATGGACACTTGGATGATAGCCATAAAAAGGTGGTAAAAGTGGTTGAATTCTGGCTATATTTTGAAAACAAAACAGCAGGATTTGTTGGAGGGTATGATGTAAGATGTATGAGGGAGATTAAGGAGTCAAGGAGGGACCCCAAGGTTGTGGGTTTGAGGAAATGGTATTTCCATTGACTTTGATGGTGAAGTTACAGGAGGAAGTTGTTTGTAGGTGAAGCTCAGAAGGTCAGCTCTGGACATGTTAAATTTGAGATGTTGATAGACATCTCAGGGAGAGGTCAAGCGGGCAGTCAAGAGCTAAAGATTAAAGTCAGCTAGAGGTATAGGGTTCAGCGTCATCAGCATGTGGGTGCTATTTAAAGCCACGAGACTGGAAGAAATTACCAAGGGAATGTGCACAAATGAAAAAGACTTTCAAGGACTGAGCCTTAAGGTATTCCAATGCTAAAGATAGGAAGATGAGAAGGAATTAACAAACAAACCTGAGAATGAACTTCTAGTGAAGTGGAAAAAATAAACAGCAAGAGAGTGAATGTGAAATACCCCAGAAGCCAGGTCAGGAATACATTTCAAAGACGAACCAAGTGGTTGAATGAGCAAATGTGCCAACAAAATCATTGTTGTCAGTCCAGCAAAATCATTATTGACCATGTGATAATCATATTGCTGAGTATAAAATGACAAACTGGATTTCTGGTTCAAATGTTCTGTGAGTTGGATACTCCAAGTTGAACCTAGAGCAATGAAACTGCTTTGGGTCTGTTGACCAAATTGGGTAATAGGAGGGTCAGACCTTGGACTATAGTAAATTCGTGTGACCTTGTGAGACTATTTGGCAATCCCTCTGTTTGTATCTGCTTTTAATGATATTTTGGCTTTGTCACGTGCAGGGCCTGCCTGGGAATTCAGTCTTCACATGTGCCTTTAGCCAGCCTGCCCTGTCAGAGCTAATCTATTAGCTGCTTTATGAGATATCCCATCTGGGCTGGGTCTTTCATGGGTAGGTTCTTGGAGTCATTGCCACACACATGGTGAATGGAGCAGTAGAAACTGTGACCTTTATCACAGTCAGATTGGAATTCGTACAGCAGAGACCTGCCTGGGAACCAGAAGATGTTGTTTCTAGTGCTAACTCCCATCACTTACTTAGATCTGTTATTTAGGGTAAGTTACTAAGTTTCTTAGTGTATTATCAGGAAAGGTTAGATTATACAGCTGTTAATAAATTAGCACTAAAATCTCAGTGGCTTAACACAACAAAGGCTTATCCCTTGCTCCTGGTATATATTTATCCCAAGTTTATGAGCAGCCTCTATTCTCCCTAGTTACTCAGGGACCAGCTTGATGGAGGTTCCACCAGCTAGTAGCTACTGACACACTCCCACCCTCCTTCATCCCTTGAGCTCAGGGAAAGAGAGGAACAGGACTGGGAGAAGAAAGTGCAAATGGGTTTTTCACTTCCTCAGTTCTGAAGAACTAACTATGCTTCATTTCTGCGCAAAGCCCATGGGTGAAAGCTAGTTTTGTGACCTCACCTAACTATCATCAAGTCATGAAGCATGAAGAAACAAATGAAATCTTCACTGACCATTGTAGTGTAGGACACACTAAGTTTCTATATCTGTTGATATGATTAACAGCAATACTGTTGTTATTATCATGGAGATACGATTATCGATCTCATAATACTACTATTATTTATCTCAGATGTTAGGATTAAGTGAGATAATGGAGGTGACATGCTTAATGTACAGCCTGACTCCTAACAAATGTTGGACAAGTTCTAGACATGATAAATGTATTATTAATAGGGCTTTCCTGGTGGTTCAGTTGGTAAAGAAGCCACCTGCAAAGCAGAAGACTGCCTGCAGCGTAGGAGACCTGGGTTTAATCTCTGGGTTGAGAAGATCCCCTGAAGAAGGAAATGGCAACCCACTCCAATGTTCTTGCCTGGGAAATCTCATGGACAGAGGAGGCTGGTGGGCTACAGTCTATGGGATCGCAAGAGTCGGATATGACTTATTTTTAAGTGGGCGGTAAATTGTTCTTTTGTTATTATTATCATCATCATTTTGTGATTCTCTTAAGAGCAAAACTGATTTTGCCTAAGCCCTTAACCGTTTGTCACTTTGGGGCCATTGTAAAGTCATTCTTCCCTGAAGTTTGGCTTAGGATCAAGACAAGGGCCATTGACAAAAACATTCCAGGAAAACTGGAATTGAAGATGGCTTCTCTTTACCTTCTTCCCTTGGCCTACCCTTTTTCCCCAGTATTCCTGGCCACAAATGCCTCTGTTGGCAACCCAGGAAGAAGTCTGAAGATATTGGAAGCATTTAGCTCTTTCTCCTCCTAAGTGATTTTCCAGGGTCCAGAGCACTTCTTACATGTCCAAGCTCTCAGAGTGTGAGACACGGGAGGCTGCAGGGGCGGCTCAGTTTTCCTCACAGTCAGGCTCCCATGTAAGCAACGGAATGAGGTGAACTTAAAAAAGTGGTCATACTCAACAAGCAGATTTACTCTTGTCTGGAAATGTTTTTCACCTTTCTCTTTTCTATATGGTTTGTCGAGGTATGAAGATCCCACATGACCTGATTGAAAAGCAGAAAGGTCTGTTGAGAACCCCTATTTGTTGTTAAATATAGGGATATGGAGAAGACTGTACTGAAGGAAGGAAAATGCCAGGTGGTCCTTTGAGCCTAGAGTCTCTACAAAGTCCAACAAGATTGAGGAGCCCGAGAGTTAATCCTGCCTACTGCCTGCTACCTAGGCTTTGCTTCCTTACATTTGCCCTTGAAATCGATCCTGCTCTTTTTTACCTCTACCCCCTTCTTCTTTTTTAAAAATTGCATTTATTTTTGGCTGTGCTGGGTCTTTGTTGCTGCACATAGGCTTTCTCTAGATACAGCGAGCAGGGGCTCCTCTCCAGTTGCAGCGCACAGGCTTCTCAATGCAGTGTCTTCTCTTTTGAGGAAGCATGGGCTCTAGGGCGCAGGGTGCACGGACTTAGGACTTAGTTGCCCCATGACATGTGGGATCTTCCTGGACTAGGAATTGAACCTGTTTTCCTGTGTTGGCAGGCAGATTATTTGTCATTGGCTCATCTGGGATGTTCCCTGCCTTTTTTATGCAATTATGTATTATGTGTGTAATAGGTACCTGTCTATCTTTTTTAATCTATCTGTCTAGGCCAGGTTTAGTTGTGCCATGTAGGACCTTTACTCACAGCATGCTAAACTCTTAGTTGCAGCGTGTGAGGTCTAGTTCCCTGACCAGGGATCGAACCTGGGCCTTCTGCATTGGGAATGTGGAGTCTTAGCCACTGGACCATCAGGGAAGTCCCTGCCCTGCCCTTCTATCTATCATCTGTATTCTACCTGGCAAATGAAATCACACTCATTCTTCAAGGTCTGGTTCAAATGCCGCTCACTGCCTCCTTGAAATCTTTGAAGATGTCATTGTAAGGATTACGTTTTTGTGCTATTAACAGTGTCTGGTGTTTAATAAATGTGTGTCAAGTTGAAAACCTCCCTCTTCATTAATTTTATCCTTTAGTTTATGTTTTTGGAAGCCATCAACTATGTCAGGGTTTGTGGAAAGTTGTTTTCGCCCCAGAATCTCATCAGGAAAAACATTAAATGTTGAAATTCCCCCAAACTTTCAAGTTTATAAAACTTGAAATAGTTACTCCCAGACATCATCCCTAATTACATGATATTCCCTTACCTTCTGTGAAATTGTAGATCAAGGTTTAACCTTCAGTTCAATTCAGTTCAGTCGCTCAGTCATGTCCGACTCTTTGTGACCCCATGGACTGCATCATGCCAGGCCTCCCTGTCCATCACCAACTCCCGAAGTTTACCCAAACTCATGTCCATTGAGTCAGTGATGCCATCCAACCATCTCATCCTCTGTCATCCCCTTCTCCTCCTGTCCTCAATCTTTCCCAGCATCAGGGTCTTTTCAAATGAGTCAGCTCTTCGCATCAGGTGGCCAAAGTATTGGAGTTTCAGCTTCAACATCAGTCCTTCTAATGAACACCCAGGACTGATCTCCTTTAGGATGGACTGGTTGGATCTCCTTGCAGTCTAAGGATATCTCAAGAGTCTTCTCCAGCACCACATTTCGAAAGTATCAATTCTTCGGTGCTCAGCTTTCTTTATAGTCCAACTCTCACATCCATACATGACTACTGGAAAAACCATAGCCTTGACTAGATGGACCTTTGTTGACGAAGTAATGTCTCTGCTTTTTAATATGCTGTCTAGGTTGGTCATAACTTTTCTTCCAAGGAGTAAGCGTCTTTTAATTTCATGGCTGCAGTCACCATCTGCAGTGATTTTGGAGCTCCCAAAAATAAAGTCAGCCACTGTTTCCCCATCTATTTGCTATGAAGTGATGGGACTGGATGCCATGATCTTAGTTTTCTGAATGTTGAGGTTTAAGCCAGCTTTTTCACTCTCGTCTTTCACTTTCATCAAGAGGCTCTTTAGTTCTCCTTCACTTTCTGCCATAAGGGTGGTATCATCTGCATATCTGAGGTTATTGATGTTTCTCCCAGTGATCTTGATTCCAGCTTGTGCTTCATCCAGCCCAGCGTTTTTCAAGATGTACCTGCATAATAGCTAATAGATAAAGAGCAGTGACCGCAGGCCAAGCACTGTAAGTGCTTTGCTTGCATTATATTATTTAATCCTCTTAGGATCCTTGACTAGTTTTTGCAGTAGAGAACCAAGATGTAGAGAAGTGAAGGCAGTCCCATGGTTGGTTTCTAGTTAGAGACACAGCTGTTACTCAATTCACCTTTCTCTTATTCCAATTTCATGCCCTCAGTTCAACCAAACTCTCTCAATAAAGAGAAACTATCAATTAAAAAAAAATGTGTTGGAGTATAGTTGATTTACAACCTTGTATTAGTTTCAGGTATACAGCAGAGTGATTCAGTTATACAGATACATATATTTATTCTTTTTTAGATCCTTTCCCCCTAATAGTTTATTAGAGAATATTGCCTTGAGATCCCTGTTCTTGTTGGTTATCTATTTTATATATAGTAGTGTATATTTATTCCAAGCTCCTAATTTATTCCGCCTCCCCCAATGTGTTTCCCCTTTGGTAATTATAAATTTGTTTTGAAATTTGTGAGTCTATTTCTGTTTTTTAAATAAGTTCATTTATATCATTAAATTAGGTGCTTTGTATGGATTATATCATATGACATTTGTGTTTCTCTGACTTAGTATACCTATCAATGTTTTGATGATTTCTATTGACATGATTATTATCCATCCATGAGTTGGTTCACTTATTTATTTTCCTACTGTGTCGGAGACTGCCAGCAACTGTGATAATTAGAGTGGGACTTGAGAATCCCTTTGGCCAGATGCCCTGTGGAAATAACACTGTATCAGTCCGCTCAACTTGGACAGCCTCATTCCATCTCTGAATTGTGTGGGAATTTCCCACTGCACAGCTGTTGGCCATTTGAGAACGAATTAGTCCTAGAGCATAAATAATAACTGACCACGGGAAGGGCTCTTCCTCCTTCCAGTTGGGGCTCCAGATGCTGGCCAAGTGTTTGACATGGCAACTCTAAGGCTGGGGCTAACTTGTGGTATCTGAAAATATCATCTGGGAATTGCCTGCCTCAGAACCACAGGAATGCTTGTTAAAAATGCAGATTCCTGGGCCAGATTTCAGGCCTATAGATTCATAATCTCCCACATGCCTCTTGCATTCATAACATCTGAGAAACACTGCATTGTTGGGCTTTTGGAAATTTGAGAGGGTGAGACTTTTGTCTGTATGTGTAATTTTTTTCTAGCCCTGCTTCTAAGAAGAGGTTTCTGTTAGGTTATATGCTTATATAGTGGTTATACGGTGGTTATCATGAGCTGAAGCATAAAGTCAAATAAGAACTCTCCTGTTAGGCTTAGAGAATAAAACAAAGGCCCTGGGAGAAACGAAGACAATGTTATTTAAAGAGGAAGCAGCCAGCCTGTAGTCTTTGAAGCGGTAACAGAGAAAACAGTCCTGGAAGCCTTGCTTTCCTTCCAGCTTTTATACTCCATGCAACAGAAGCCACACAGCTGAGGCTGGATATGCATGGTATTGGAAGCAATTTTGGATCATATATCATATTTAAAAATCAGTGTTCAAGAAAATCTGGATTCATGGCCTCTCTTGATAAACCCCTCAATGTGGCATCCTTGGGTCCTGTTTTCTGAACCAGCAGTTGATGAGATTTTAACAGTCACCACCCACCCCTCCCACTTCTGTTTGTCCAGTTTACCACTATTCCCCTCCTGCTGTCTTGCTGCACACCGACCGTGTCACTCATTTCCATTACCTGCCGGACGTGCCTAAGCACGTACCCTCTTGGCAATGCATGGCTGGGAGAGAAGTGGGAAGAATACCGAACAGGAAGCAGAGACTACTGGAAGCGTGTTCTTGGAATAAGAGCCCCCCACCATTTTAAATTCCTGTGTTGACTCACTAGTTGAAAAAAATGTAAATGTTTAGAGGAAACAGCATGAAAGCAAGATGACAAGGCAGGACCAGAAGGTCGTCAAAGTAAGTGGCTCCAGTTACCTCCTAATGCCCAGGGCCTCAGCTCCACCTGGGAGGTCACATCCAGGGGTCGCTTCCCATATTTATGGAGCAAGGCTGGTTGTCTATGTATGTCCTTGTCCTCTAGGTTCTGTAAGTGGTAAATCCTTCTTCTTTTTTAAATTGGAGTATAGTTGCTTTTTGGGCTTCCCTGGTGGCTCAGTTGGTAAAGAATCTGCCTGCAATGCAGGAGACCCAGGTTCAACCCTTAGGTCGAGAAGATCCCCCGGAGAAGGGAATGGCTCCCCATGCCAATATTTTTGCCTGGAGAATTCCATGGACAGAGAATCCTGGCAAACTACAGTTCCTGGGGTTGCAAAGGGTTGGACACGACTGAGTGACTAACACACACACACAGTTGCTTTACGCTGCTGTGTCAGTTTCTGCTGTACAGCAAAGTGAATCAGCCATACATACATATTTATTTCCTCTTTTTTGGATTTCCTTCCCATTTAGACCCTGCCAAGCACTGAGTAGAGTTCTCTGTGCTATACAGTAGATTCTTATTGGTTGTCTATTTTATATGTGGTAAGTGTATATTTGTCAATTCCAGTCTCCCGGTTCATCCCCCACACCCAAGGTGTCCCTATTTGTTCTCTACATCTGTGTCTCTTTCTGCTTTGCAAATTAAATCATCTATGTCATTTTTCTAGATTCCACATATATGCATTAATATACAGTATTTGTTTTCCTGAAGTGATAAATTCTTAAATTACATTTATGAAAGTGAAAGTGTTAGTTGCTCAGTTGTGTCCAACTCTTTGCGACCCCACAGACTGAAGCCCACTAGGCTGCTCTGTTCAAGGAATTCTCCAGACAAGAATACTGGAGTGGTTGCCATTTCCTCCTCCAGGGGATCTTCCAGACCCAGGGATCAAACCCAGGTCTCCCACATTGCAGGCAGATTCTTCACCACCAGGGAAGCCATAAATTACTTTCATAGAAGAGACTTATAGACTTGTAGAAATGAATTTGTGTGTGTGTGTGATAATGTGTATATAGTGACAAAACAAAAATGTTTTGATGCAGGTAGTTACATACTTCCTAATACTTTCCAGGTACCAGCTGTTGGTCTGGCTTGATGCTTGTTGTGTTCGTAGAGTATGTTATTTGAATCTCACAAACCCATGAGGTAGATCTTGCTACCCAGCCTTAAAGATGAGGAAACTGAGGTTCAGAGAAAAGAAGAGGTTTGCTTAAAGCATAGTAGTGGTAAGTGACAGTTGTTCAGTCGCCAAGTTGTGTTCACTTCTTCTCGACTCCATGGACAGCAGCATACCAGGTTTCCCTGTCCCTCACTGTCTCCCGGTGTTTGCTCAAGTTCATGTCCATTGCGTCAGTGATGCCACCCAACTTTTCATCCTCTGTTGCCCTCTTCTCCTTCTTCCTTCGATCTTTCCCAGTATCAGGGTCTTTTCCAATGAGTTGGCTCTTTGCATCATGTGGCCAAACTATCAGCGAAGCTTTCAGCATCAGTCCTTCCAAAGAGTATTCAGGTTTGGTTTCCCTTAAGATTGACTGGTTTGATCTCCTTGCTTTCCAAGGGACTCTCAAAAGTCTTCTACAGCACCATAGTCTGAAAGTTTCAATTCTTCAGCACTCTGCTTTCCTTATCGTCCAGCTCTCATGTCTGTACATGACTACTGGAAAGACCATAGCTTTAACTATATGGACCTTTGGCAGCAAAGTGGTATCTTTGTTTTTAACACACTGTCTAGGTTTATCACAGCTTTCCTGGCAAGAAGTAATTGTCTTCTAATTTCATGGCTGCAGTCACCATCCACAATGATTTTAGTGCCCAAGAAGAGGAAATCTGTCATTGCTTCCACCTTTTCCCCTTCTATTTGCCATGAAGTGATGGGACTGGATGCCATGATCTTAGTTTTTTAATATTGAGTTTCAAGCCGGCTTTTTCACTCTTCTCTTTTCACCCTCATCAAGAGGCTCTTTAGCTCTTCATTTTCTGCAGTCAGAGTGGTATCATCCGCATATCTGAGGTTGTTGATATTTCTCCTGGCAGTCTTGATTCCAGCTTGTAACTCATCCAGTCTGGCACTTCACATAATGTGCTCTGCATTTCAGTTAAATAGACAGAGTGACAATGAACAGCCTTGCCATACCCCCTTCTCAGTCCTGAATGAGTCAGTTGTTCCATACAGGGTTCTAACTGTTGCTTCTTGACCTGCATACAGGTTTCTCAGGAGACAGGTAAGGTGGTCTGGTATTCCCATCTCTTTAAGAGTTTTCCACAGTTTGTTACAATCTACACAGTCAAAGGCTTTAGCATAGTCAATGAAACAGAGGTAAATGTTTTTCTGGAATTCCCTTGCTTTCTCTATGATCCAGTGAGAAATTTGATCTCTGGCAATTTAATCTCTGGTTCCTCTGCCTTTTCTAAATCCAGCTTGAACATCTGGAAGTTCTCGGTTCCTGTAGTGCTGAAGCCTAGCTTGGAGCATTTTGAGCATAACCTTACTTGCATGGGAGATAAGTGCAATTGTACTGAAGAATTGAACATTCTTTAGTACTTCCCTTCTTGGGAACTGGGATGAGGATTGACCTTTTCCAATATTGTGTCCTCTGCTGGGTTTTTCAAATTTGCTGACATATTGAGTGTAGCACTTTAATAGCATCATCTTTTAGGAATTTTTTAATAGCTCTGCTGGAATTCCATCACCTACACTAGCTTTATGGGCAGTAGTGCTTCCTAAGGTCCACTTGACTTCACACTTCAGAATGTCTGGCTCTGAGTGAGAGATTACATCATCATGATTATCCCGGTCATTGAGATCTTTCTCGTACAGTTCTTCTGTGTAAAAAGGTAAAGTGACAGAGCTGGGATTTTAAATTCAACTGTGTCTGATTATGAAGTCAGTAGTTTTTCTACCAGGGAGTCTAATGTTATATTTTCTCATTTTTTTTCATGGTTTCAAGAGACATGTTATGGTTGAAGACATATACAATGGTATTTATTGGATTGTGTTATACTAACCAGTAGGTCATGCCACCTTAGAAATTTAACAGCGTCTTTCTACATGATAGGAATGTTTACTTGCTTTTAGGTTAGGATGATCACAGGTGACTCATTCTAACTTCTAAGAATTTATAATTATTTTTCAATTATTTAGCATTGTATGGTTTAATATTTTTAGAACAAGATCCTTAAAAGAAAGTGTATTAAAATCTGCAATTTCTTTCAAAGAAAGTGGGAAAGTTTTGCCAATTAACTATAATGATCATTCTTTCATTCATTTTTTTCTCTAAATTTATTGAGATTATATTGGTATATAACATTGTACAAAGAGCACAGCATGTTGATTGATACACCTATCTATTACAAAATTATTACCAATATGGTGTTCACTAGTTCTGCTATCTCTTCACATAATTACCATTTCTTTTTTTGTAGGGAGGATATTAAATATCTATACTCTCAGCAACTTTCAAGGATATAATAAAATATTATTAATGATAATCACCATCATATACATTAGATTCCCAGACTCATCTCATAACTGAAGTTTATTCTCTGATCAACAACTCCCCTTTTCCCCCACCTCTCAGCCTGTGGTCCTACCATTCTACTCTGCTTCTATGAGTTCAGCTTTTCTAGATTCCACACGTCAGTGATATCACACAGTATGTGTCTTTCTCTGACTTACTTCACTTAGTATAATGTCCTCAAGGTCCATCTATGTTGTAGTAAATAGCAGGATTTCCTCATTATGACTGAATAATATTCCATTGTCTGTGACGTATATTTACATACATTTGTATTTACATTGTATATTCACATTTTTTCCCTGTTTTTGTTGTTGTTGTCGTTCAAAAACACTAAAGTGGTTTCCGTCAGTTCAGTTCACTTGTTCAGTCATGTCCGACTCTTTGCGACCCCATGAACTGCAGCACGCGAGGCCTCCCTGTCCATCACGAACTCCTGGAGCCTACCCAAACTTATGTCCATTGAGTCAGTGATGCCATCCAACCATCTCATCCTCTGTCGTCCCCTTCTCCTCCTGCCCTCAATCTTTCCCAGCGTCAGGGTCTTTTCAAGTGAGTCAGCTCTTTGCATCGGGTGGCCAAAGTATTGGAGTTTCAGCTTCAACATCAGTCCTTCCAATGAACACTCAGGACTGATATGCTTTAGAATGGACTGGTTGGATCTCCTTGCAGTCCAAGGGACTCTCAAGAGTCTTCTCCAACACCACAGTTCAAAGGATTAATTCTTTTGCGCTCAGCTTTCTTGATAGTCCAACTCTCACATCCATACATGACTACTGGAAAAACCATAGCCTTGACTAGGTGGACGTTTGCTGACAAAGTAATGTCTTTGCTTTTTAATATGCTGTCTCAGTTCAGTTCAGTTCAGTTGCTCAGTTGTGTCCGACTCTTTGCGACCTCATGAATTGCAGCATGCCAGGCCTCCTTGTCCACCACCAACTCTTGGAGTTCACTCAAACTCACGTCCATCGAGTCGCTGTCTAGGTTGGTCATAATTTTCCTTCTAAGGAGTAAGCATCTTTTAATTTCATGGCTGCAATCCATATCTTGGCTTATTCTTTGGTGATAGCCATTCTAGCTAGTGAGAGGTGATATTTCATTGTGGTTTCTATTTTTTCTTTTTTGCTTTGAAGTTGTATGACTTCTTTGTATAATTTGAATATTAACTTCTTATCAAACAGATGATTTACAAATATTTCCCCAATTCTGTAGGTTACCGTTTCATTTTTTTGATGGTTTCCTTTTTGCAGGAGCTTTTTACTTTGTAATCCCACTTATTTTTGCTTTTGTTGCCTTTGCTTTTGGAGTCAAATCCAAAAAATCGCCAAGACCAATGTCAAGGACTCTACACCCTGTATTTTTGTTTAGGAGTTTTACAGTTTGAGGTCTTAAGTTCAAGTCTTTAATCCATTTTGAGTTGATTTGTCTGTGTGGTATAGGATAGGGGCCCATTTTCATTCTTTTGCAGATTTCTTGGGAAATCTTACGGACAGAGGACCCTGGTGGATTGCAGTCTATGGGGCTGCAAAGAGTTGGACATGACTTAGAAACTAAAACAACAACAACCCAGATATCCCAGTGTTATTTATTTGGTGCTTTTGTTGTTAATCAAATGATTTATATATGAGTGAATTTATCTCTGAGCTCCGTATTCTAGTTCTTTGATCTGTTTGTTTTTATTGCCAATGCTGTATTGTTTTAATTACTGTAGCGCTGAAATATAATTTGAAATCAGGAACTATGATTCCTCCAGCTTTGCTCTTTCTCAAAATTTCTTTAGCTATTCGGGGTCTTCAAAGTCAATTTCCCTTGGGGTCCTTAGTCCCTTTGCCAGATCCTCAAGTTGGGAAATCTGTTGAGGGTCCTAGAACTTTCTTAACAGTATGAGAATTTATTTGGTATAACTGTTCTGCAGTTTGTCAGTCATCTGCTTGGTGGCTCTGTGGTAGGGTTAATGGCAACCTCCTCCAAGAGGGCTTATTCCACACCCAGGATGGCTGCATCCAGAGCCCCTGCCCTTGCGGCAGGCCACTGCTGACGCGCTCCTCTATAGGAGACATTCAAATACTCAAAGGGAGGTCTGGTTCAGTCTCTGTGGGGTCTCACAAGGTTTTGTTTGAGCCCTCCAAGCATCTTTGCTGTGTATGGGGTTTGATTCTAAACGTAATTTCGCCCCTCCTACCATCCTGGTGGGGCTTCTCCTTTGCCCTTGGACATGGGGTATCTTTTTTTGGTGGGATCCAACATTCTTCTGTTGATGGTTGTTCAGCAGTGAGTTGTAATTTTGGAGTTCACAGGAGAAGATGAGCGCATGTCCTTCTACTCTGCCGTTTGTCATTCCATACAAATTTTTCAGTTCATTTCAGTTCAGTCAGTCATGTCCGACTCTTTGTGCCCCATGGAGTGCAGCACGCCAGGCTCCCCTATCCTTCACCATCTCCTGGAGTTTGCTCAAACTCATGTCCATTGAGTTGGTGATGCCATCCAACCATCTCATCCTCTGTTGCCCCCTTCTCCTCCTGCCTTCAGTCTTTCCCAGCATCAGGGTCTTTTCCAATGAGTCGGCTCTTTGCCAGAGTATTGGAGCTTCAGCTTCAGTCCTTCCAATGAATATTCAGGGTTATTTCCTTTAGGATGGACTGGTTGGACCTCCTTGATGTCTAAGGGACTCTCAAGAGTCTTCTCCAGCACCACAGTTCAGAAGCCTCAATTCTTCGGTGCTCAGCCTTCTTTATGGTCCCACTCTCATATCCGTACATGACTATTGGAAAAACCATAGCTTTGACTATATGGACCTTTGTCAGCAAAGTAGTGTCTCCTCTTTTTAATACACTGTCTAGGATTGTCATAGCTTTCCTTCCAAGGAGCAAGCGTCTTTTAATTTCATGGCTGCTGTCACCATCTGCAGTGATTTTGGAGCTCAAGAAAATAAAATCTGTCACCATTTTTACTTTTTCTCCATCTATTTGCCATGAAGTGATGGGACTGGATGCCATGATCTTAGTTTTCTGAATGTTGAGTTTTAAGCCAACTTTTTCACTCTCCTCTTTCCCTTTCATCAAGAGGCTCTTTAGTTCTTCGCTTTCTGCCACAAGGGTGGTGTCATCTGCATATCTGAGGTTATTGATATTTCTCCCGGCAATCTAGCATTTCTCCAGCGTCTCTCCATATGTTAAATAAGAAGAGCGACAATATACAGCCTTGATGTACTCCTTTTTCTATTTGGAACCAGTCTGTTGTTCCATGTTCAGTTCTAACTTTTGCTTATTGACCTGCATACAGATTTCTCAAGAGACAGGTCAGGTGGTCTGGGATTCCCATCTCTTTCAGAATTTTGCAGTTTGTTGTGATCCACACAGTCAAAGGCTTTGCTGTAGTCAATAAAGCAGAAATAGATGTTTTTCTGAAACTCTTGCTTTTTTGATGATCCAACAGATGTTGGCAATTTGAAATCTGGTTCCTTTCCCTCTTGTAAAACCAGCTTGAACACTTGGAAGTTCATGGTTCACGTACTGTTGAAGCCTGTCTTCGAGAATTTTGAACATTACTCTGCTAGCGTGTGAGATGAGTGCAACTGCACAGTAGTTTGAACATTCTTTGGTATTGCCTTTCTTTGGGATTGGAATGAAAATTGACCTTTTCCAGTCCTGTGGCCACTGCTGAGTTTTCCAGATTTGCTGGCATATTGAGTGCAGCACTTTCACAGCATCATCTTTCAGGATTTGAAACAGCTCAACTGGAATTCCGTCACCTCTACTAGCTTTGTTCATAGTGATGCTTCCTTAGGCTCACTTGACTTCACATTCCAGGATGTCTGGCACTAGGTAAGTGATCACACCATCGTGATGATCTGGGTCATGAAGATCTTTTTTGTAGAGTTCTTCTGTGTATTCTTGCCACCTCTTCTTAATATCTTCTGCTTCTGTTAGGTCCATGCAATTTTTGTCCTTTATTGTCCCTATCTTTGCATGAAAAGTTCCCTTGGTATATCCAATTTTCTTGATGAGATCTCTAGGCTTTCCCTGTCTGTTGTTTGCCTCTGATTATTTTATTTCTGTTGGAAAATTGTTAGGGATTACATTGAATCTGTTTATTGCATTAGGTAGTATGGATATTTAGTAATATTCTTCTAATTCATAAGCACGGAGTATCTTTCCATCTATTCATGTCTTCAGTTTTTCTCATCAATATTGTATAGTTTTCAGTGTATGCTCTTTCACTTCCTTAATAAAATTTATCCCTAGGTATTGTATCCTTTTTGATATAATTGTAAATCAGATAATTTTCTTAATTTCTCATTCTAATAATTTATTGTTAGTTTGTTGAAATGAAACTGATTTTTGTGTACTGATTTCGTATCCTACAACTTTACTAAATCTGTTTATTATAACTTTTTTTGAGGGGGAGAGTCTTTAGGGTTATCTATATATACCCTGCTTATTTAACTTATATGCAGAGTACATCATGAGAAACGCTGAGCTGTATGAAGCACAAGCTGGAGTCAAGATTGCCGGGAGAAATATCAATAACCTCAGATATGCAGATGACACCACCCTTATGGCAGAAAGTGAAGAGCAACTAAAAAGCCTCTTGATGAAAGTGAAAGAGGAGAGTGAAAAAGTTGGCTTAAAGCTCAACATTCAGAAAACTAAGATCATGGCATCTGGTCCCATCATTTCATGGGAAATAGATGGGGAAACAGTGGAAACAGTGTCAGACTTTATTTTTGGGGGCTCCAAGATCACTGCAGATGGTGATTGCAGCCATGAAATTAAAAGACTCTTGCTCCTTAGAAGAAAAGTTATGACCAACCTAGATAGCATATTGAAAAGCAGAGACATTACTTTGCCAACAAAGGTTCGTCTAGTCAAGGCTATGGTTTTTACCAGTGGTCATGTATGGATGTGAGAGATGGTCTGTGAAGAAAGCTGAGCACCCAAGAATTGATGCTTTTGAACTGTGGTGTTGGAGAAGACTCTTGAGAGTCCCTTGGACTGCAAGGAGATCCAACCAGTCCATCCTAAAGAAGACCAGTCCTGGGTGTTCATTGGAAGGACTGATGCTGAGGGTGAAACTCCAATACTTTGGCTACCTCACGCAAAGAGTTGGCTCATTGGAAAAGACCCTAATGCTGGGAGGGATTGGGGGCAGGAGGAGAAGGGCACAACAGAGGATGAGATGGCTGGGTGGCATCACCGACTTGATGCATATGAGTTTGGGTGAACTCTGGGAGTTGGTGGTAGACAGGGAGGCCTGGCGTGCTGCGATTCATGGGGTCGCAAAGAGTCGGACACGACTAAGTTGGACGCGACTGAGCGACTGAACTGATACATACTATCCTGTGTAAGTAGATACAGCTGTACTTTTAATTTTCTGATTTGGATGCCTTTTATTTTTTTTTATTTATTTTGCCTAATTGCTCTGACTATTGTACTGTTGTACTGTTTTTAATAAAAACTGTACTTTTTAAATAGCTCAAAGATTGGGTGTTCTTGCCTTACTCTTCATCTTAGAGAAAAAGCTTTCAGCCTTTCAGCATGTAGTATGATGTGGCTGTGGGCCTGTCATATATGGGTTTTACTGTGTTGAGGTACATTGCCTCTATAGCCATTTTGCTGAGAGTTTGGATAATGAAAGATGTTGAATTTTGTCAAATGCTTTCTGTACCTCTGTTGATATTTACCCTTTTGTTACTGAAGTGTATCATGTTGACTGATCGGCAGATATGGATCCCTCCTTACATCCCTGGGAAAAAACCTAACTTGGCTGTGGTGTATGATCCTCTTAATATACTGTTATAATCAGTTTGCTACTATTTTGCTGTTTTTGCATTTATATTCCACCGGGTTATTGGCCTATAGTTTTCTTTTCTTGTAGTGTCCTTATTTGTTTTTGGTATCAGGGTAATGCTGGCCTGGTAAGATAAATCTGCACATGTTCCTTCTCTTCTATGTTTTGGAAAGGTTGAGAAAGTTTGGTGTTAATTCTTCAAACGATTGATGGAATTCACCAGTGAAAGCATTTCCTCCTGGGCTTTTTTTTTTTTTTTTTAATAGTGGATTGTTTTTGATTACTGATTCAATCTCACCACTTGTGATTTTTCTATTCAGATTTTCTATTCCTAATTCAGTCTTGTAGGTTCTAGAAATTTATCCACTATTCTCAGTTGCCATGTATTATTTATAATATTCCCATATAATACTTTGTATTTCTGTTATCAATATTTCTCCCCTTTCATTTCTAATTTTGAGTCCTCTCTTCTTTATTAGTAGCCTAATAAACAGACATGTGTCTGTTTTATCTTTTAAAAGAAAAAGCTCTTAGTTTCATTTTTTCCCCTAATATCTTTTTTAGTCTCTATTTCATTGATTTCTACTTGAATTTATTATTTCTTTCATTTTATTAACCCAAGACTTAGTTTTTCCTTTTTTATTGTTTATTAAGATGTAAAGTTAGGTGGGCTATTTGAAATCTTTTTCTCTCTTATGTAGGTATTTTTATTTACTGCTGTAACCTTCCCTTTTACAACTGCTTCTGCATCCCATAAGTTTTGGTTTTATCTGTTTCCAATTTTTATTTGTTCCAGTTTATTTTTTATTTCTTTTTCAATTTCTTCTTCAACCCATCCGTTGCTCAAGGGCATTTTGTTTTAT
This sequence comes from Budorcas taxicolor, assembly GCF_023091745.1. NCBI lineage: Eukaryota > Metazoa > Chordata > Mammalia > Artiodactyla > Bovidae > Budorcas > Budorcas taxicolor. The sequence continues at coordinate 60,773,523 of NC_068923.1, read as the reverse complement.
CTCCCCATACTTGTGAATATTCTAGTTTCCTCTTGCAATAGATTTCTAATTTCATACCATTGTTGTCAGAAAAGATGCTTGGTATTATTTGTTTTGTTTAATTTGGTGACATGTTTGATGGTCTAATACATAGCTATCCTTGAAGAATGTTCCATGTGTACTTGAGAAGAATGTGTATTCCGTTGCTTTTGGATGGAATGTTCTGTAAATGTCTAAATCCATCTTGTCTAATGTATCACTTAGGTCCAACATTTCATTTTTGAATTTTGGTCTAGGTGATCTATCCAGTGTGGAATGTGGGGTACTAAACCCCCTACTGTTACTGCCTTTTTCTCCCTGCAGAGATGTTTATTATTTGCTGTAAAGCAAGGGCTTCCCAGGTGGTGCTAGTGGTAAAGAGCCAACCTGCTAATGCAAGGAACATGAGAGACTTGGGTTCGATCCCTGGGTTGGGAAGTTTCCCTGGAGGAGGGCATGGCAGTCCACTCCAGTATTCTTGCCTGGAGAATCCTCATGGACGGAGGAGCCTAGAGCTACAGTCCATGGAGTCCCACAGAGTTGGACACGACTGAAGCGACTGAGGACGCATAATGTGTATATTTGGGTGCCTTGATGTTGGGTATGTGAATATTCATAATCACTATATCTTGGTGAATTGAGCCCTTTATCATTATACATTGACCTTCTTTGTCTGTTATTAGTGTTTTTGGCTTAAAGTCTGTTGTGTTTGGTACAAGATTAGTTGCCTCCACATGCTTTTTGTTTCTATTTGTAAGGAATATCTTTTCCTATCCCTTCACTCTGAAGTGAGTCTGTGTAGGTAGTATATGTCTGGGTCTAGATTTTAATCCCTTCAGCCATTCTGGGTGTTTTCATTGGGGAATTCAACTCACACATATCTAGAGTTGTTATTGATATGTAAGGACTTAACTAATGCAGTTTTATTAATAATCAGTTCGTTTTATATTTCCATTGTTTATTTTTACCTCGTTTCTGGCTACTTTTGTAAATTGGTGATTTTTTATGAGCATATATTCCGTTTCTCCTTTCTTTATCTTTTACACTTTTCCTATAGGCTGTTGCCTTGTGGTTACTAAGATGGTTACAGAAGACGTCTGATAAATAGTCTATTTTAAGATGACAGAAACTTTAATTGTCTACAAGAGCTTCACCTTTTTGCTTTTCTGCCTTTAAATTTTTGATGCATTATTTACTTTTTATTAGTGTGTTCATTAACAAATTATAATAGCTATGATTATTTTTAATACTCTTTTCTTTTGATGTTTTTGACTTCCCTGGTGGCTCAGATGGTAAAGTGTCTGCCTACAATGCAGGAGACCCGGGTTCAATCCCTGGGTCGGGAAGATCCCCTGGAGAAGGAAATGGCAACCCACTCCAGTATCCTTGCCTGGAAAATCCCATGGACGGAAGAGCCTGGTAGGCCACAGTCCACGGGGTCGCAGAGAATCAAACATGACTGAGCGACTTTCTTCTTCTTCTTTTGATGTTTATACTGTAGTTAAGTGGTAACACATCATCCTACTACAGAATTAGTTTTCTAAGTTTGAATGTTTACTTTTACCCATATGCTGTATGCTTTTGTACATTTTCATGTTACTGATTGGCATTAGTTCATTTCAGCTGGAAAAACTACTTTTAGCATTTTTTGCAAAGCGGGTCTAGGGGTGATGAGCTCTGCCGGATTTTTTTTCTGCTCTAGAAAATTTGGGCTGGCAATTGTTTTTCTTTCAACTTTGAATATGTCATTGCATCTCTCCTGACCTAGACTTTTAGCTGAGAAATCTGCTTAGAGCCTGATGGGAATTTCTTTATAGGTTATTATCTTTTTCCCTTGGCTGCTGTTAGGATTATGTTTATTTTTGATTTTTGACAAGGTCATTATAATGTGTCTTAGATATGGTTTTATTTGCACTGAGTTAATAGGGTTATATTAGCTTTGTATACTTAGATATATAATTCTCTACCCAGACTTGGAAAGTTCTCAGCAGTTATTTCTGTTTTAAATTGAGGTGTTATCTCTGCAACCCCATGGACTGCAGCACCCCAGGCTGCCCTGTCCTTCACCATCTCCTGGAGTTTGCTCAAACTCATGGCCATTGAGTCAGTGGTACCATCCAGCCATCTGATTCTCTGTTGCCCCCTTTTCATCTTGCCCTCAATCTTTCCCAGCATCAGGGTCTTTTCCAGTGAGTCAGCTCTTTGCCAAAGTATTAGAGCTTCAGCTTCAGTCCTTCCAATGAATATTCAGGGTTATTTCCTTTAGGATTAACTGGTTTGATCTCCTTGCTCTCCAAGGGACTCTCAAGAGTCTTCTCCAGCACCACAGTTCAGAAGCCTCAATTCTTTGGCGCTCAGCCTTCTTTATAGCCCCATTCTCATATCCATTTATGACTACTGGAAAAACCATAGCTTTGAGTATATGGACCTTTGTTGGCCAAGTGGTATCTCTTCTTTTTAATACACTGTCTAGGATTGTCATAGCTTTCCTTCCAAGAAGCAAACGTCTTTTAATTTTGTGGCTGCAGTCACCATCTGCAGTGATTCTGGAGCCGAAGAAAATAAAATGTCACCATTTTTACTTTTTTTCATCTGTTTGCCATGAAGTGATGGGACTGGATGCCATGATCTTCATTTTTTGAATGTTGAGATTTAAGCCAGCTTTTTCACTCTTCTCTTTCACCTCTCATCAAGAAGCTCTTCAGTTCCTCTTCACTTTCTGCCATTAGGGTGGTATCATCTGCATGTCTGAGGTTGTTGATATTTCTCCCAGCAATCTTGATTCCAACTAATGCTTCATCCAGTCCAGCATTTCGCATGATGTATTCTGCGTGTAAGTTAAATAAGCAGGGTGACAGTATGCAGCCTTGATGTACTCCTTTCCCAATTTTGAGCTAGTCCATTTTTCCATGTCTGTTTTTAACTGTTGCTTCTTGGCCTGCATACAGGTTTCTCAGGAGACAGGTCAGGTGGTCTAGTATTCCCATCTCTTTAAGAATTTTCCAGTTTGTTGTGATCCACATAGTCATAGTCAGTGAAGAAGAAATGATTTTTTAAAAAATTTCCTTGCTTTTTCTATGATCCAACAGTTATTTGCAGTTTGATCTCTGATTCCTCTGCTTTTTCTGAATCCAGCTTGTACATCTGGAAATTCTCATTTCACATACAGTTGAAGCCTAGCTTGAAGGAATTTGAGCATTACCTTGCTAGTATGTGAAATGAGTGAAATTGTACGGTCATTTGAACATTCTTTGGCTTGCCTTTCTTTTGGATTGGAATGAAAACTGAGCTTTTCCAATCCTGTGGGCACTGCTGAGTTTTCCAAATTTGCTGGCATAATGAGTGCAACACTTTAACAGCATCATCTTTTAGGATTTGAAATAGCTCCGCATGAATTCCATCACCTCCACTAGCTTTGTTCATAGTAATATGTCCTAAGGCCCACTTGACTTCACACTCCCAGATGTTTGGCTCTAGGTAAGTGACCACACCTAGAGTGATCATGGCCATCTGGTTCATTAAGACCTTTTCAGTATAGTTCTGTGTAGTCTTGCCACCTTTGTTAATTGCTTCTGTTAGGTCCTTGCTGTTTCTGTCCTTGATTGTGCCCATCTTTGCATGAAACGTTCCCTTGGTGTCTCCAGTTTTCTTGAAGAGATCCCTAGTCTTTTCTCATTCTGTCGTTTTCCTCTATTTCTTTGCATTGTTCACTCAGAAGACTTTCTTATCTCTCCTTGCTTTTCTTTGGAATTCTACATTTACTTGGGTTTATCCTTCCCTTTCTCCTTTGCCTTTTGTTTCTCTTTTCTCAGCTATTTGTAAGGCCTCCTCAGATAACCACTTTGCCTTCTTCAGGTGAATACATCATCAGTTTCAAGTGCACAACATGATGATTTGATCTTTGTATATATTGCAAAATGATCACAGGTTAACATCCATCACCATATGTAATTACAAATTTTTTCTTGTGAGAACATTTAAGGTATACTATTATCAACTTTTAGTTATGCAGTACAGTATTAACAACTGTAGTCACCGTACTATATATGACATCCCTATGACTTATAACATGAAGTTTATACATTTTGACCTCCTTCACCCATTTCACCAATCCCTCCTTCCCCATGTACCTTTGGCAACCACTAATCTGTTCCTTGTATCTGTGAATTTGGGAGTTTTTGTTGTTTTAGATTCCACATATAAGTGATATCACATGGTCTTTGGTTTTCTCTGACTTATGTCATTTAGCACTGAAGTTCTGTTTTTGCAAATGGTGAGGTTTCATGTCATCTTTTATGGCTGAAGAATATTCCATTGTGTGTCTGTATGTGTATAAAAGACACAGTTTTTATCTATTCATCCATCATAGACACAGGTTGCTTCCATATGTTGGCTATTATAAATAATGATGCAATAAATTTGAATGTGTGTCTTCTTCAGTTAGTTTTTGATTTCTTCCTGTAAATACTGAGAAGCAGATATGCTGGATCATATGTTGACTCTATTTTTAATTTTTAAAGGACCCTCCATACTGTTTTCCATAGTGGCTGCACCTATTCAGTCTAACAGCATACCAAGTATTCCCTTTTCTCCACATCTTCACCAACACTTGTAATTTCTTGTCTTTCTGATAATAGCCATTCTGACAGGTGTGAAGTGCTATCTCATTGTGGTTTTGATTTCCACTTCTGTGATTATTAGAGATGATGATCTTATTTTTTTCATGTACTTGTTGGCCATCTGTATTTTTTTTGGAAAAATGTCTGACACTCTCCCATTTTAAAATGATTGTTTTGCTATTGGGTTGTATGATTTCTTCAAGTTTGTCCTATTAATCTCTTATCAGATATATACTGTAAATGTTTTCTCCAATTTTGTTTTCAGTTTTCTGGCAGTTTCCTTTGCTGTGCAAATGCTTTTTGGTTTGATTTAGTCCTACTTGGTAGTCTTGTTGCTTTCTAAGGTCAGATCCAAAAAAATCTTAGTTGAGACCGATTTCAAGGAGATTATCACCTGTTTTCTTACAGGAATTTTATGGCTTTACGTGTTATATTCAAACTTTACTTGATTTGTAGTAAATTCTTTAATTTTCAGCCTCATTCTTTTGTACGTGGTTGTTGTTTTCCCAGTACCATTTTTGAAGAGACTGTCATTTCCCAATCGTATATTCTTGGCTCCTTTGTTGTAAGTTAACTGGCTGGTAAAGTTTGTATCTAGGCACCTTCCAGGTGGGCCTTTTGTCTGCTCCCTCTGATTAGGGCCTGGGTCTGTGTGCACGTGTACTCCTGAGTCAGTTAATTCCTTTGCTGTTTGCTATAGTCCTGTGGTTTGAATGTCAGCTTGTGAATCCTGTTGGTTATTAGAATTAGCTCATGAAGGGTCCTTCCCTCAGGCAGCAGCCATAAAAGCTGGGGCATCAGACATGTGTATGATCTCATCTCAGGGATATACTGGTGACTTGAAGCAAGCTAGAAGTGTCTGTTGGTTTTCCTAGTCTCTGAAGAGGATCACAGTCAGCCCCTACAGGAGTGCTAAATTAGAAGCCTGAACCCTAAGCATCAGCTTTTTTTCTCCCCTCTGTGTATTTATATTAAAAAAATATTTTTGAGTATAACTGCTTTACAGTGTTGTAAGTTTCTGCTGTACAGCAATGTGGATTAGCTGTATGCATACATACATCCCTTCCCTCCTGAGCCTCCGTCCCACCCTTCTAGGTCATCACAGAGCACCGAGCTGAGCTCCCTGGGTTATGTAGCAGCTTCCCACTAGCTGTTTCACACGTGGTCCTGTATGTATGTCAGTGCTCTCTGCATCTGCTCCACCCGTCTTCTTCCCCTGCTGTGTGCACAAGTGCTCTGTACCTCTGCATCGCTACCAAGCATCAGCTTTCAAACAGCAGCTTTTCTTTGTCTGTTTCCTGAGTGCATGAAGTCTTAAGTGTCTTAAAAGTTCACAGCTGGTGGTGGGACAAGTCAGATGCTTGAATACAAAGATGGGTTCGTTGCAAGTTACCTATTGAATGCCCTGGCTAAAGTAGATTTCTCAGATGGAGCCAGCAATTCTCCAGGACATTGTTAATTGGCTATGTTTGTTTAGACCCCCAAGGGCACACCTCCCCCATGTCATAATTTCTATTTACTTAGCAATTACAAGACTATAACTATGCCCCCAAAGATTCCTCAGCATCAGCCATTTACTGGTTTCATTTTAATCTTAATACATTCTAATACACCTTGTAAAGATTTATTATTTTGTACTCTAAATATCTCTTTAAAAATTCACTATTTGTGTAGATAATTATTTCTAGTTAAGGCAAAAAAGATGAAGCAATATTCTTGCGGGATGCCACCAACTGAACACCAATACTCCAAAATTTACAGCTTATAACACAACTTTTATTAGAAAAGTTATACATAACATAGCATCAACTATTTTCAAGAACAATATTAAACCCAATAAGCAACAAAAAACCAGACTAACAAACAAAATGTGTAACAAGAAACTAACGACCTTTCTATAATCAAACATTCAATTATCTACAATGTCTTTATACAAAGGGAGAAAAATCCATGGTTTACAGGCACATGATACTGAAATAAAGCGGCAATAGCAATTCTATACAATTACCATTCTCAAGAAACTGAATCATCAAAACAGGAATTACGAGTTCACAAATTTAAAACATCTCACATAATTTAAAATTATTGGGTATACACTGAAGTCTGAATGATTTTTTTTTTCCCATACAAGTGCCAACACTTAAGCTAGAACTTTTAGTGTGTAATTTTGCCCTAAAAAGTTAAGACATGTTTTGATAATCATAACAGTCACATAATTTCTGGTGCTACCTGGTCTGTTAATATTTAAAGCCTTTATCTGGATGTTTTTCTTCACTTAATTTATAGGAAACTATTGGATTTCTGTTGCAAAGCTATTACAGTTCCAAACAAAGGAGTGTGCAAGCTTTGGAAAAAAAGATCAGTACTAAAACTTACAATAAATATCAAAGAAGCCATTAGTTTTTACAGCACTGTCTGCTTAAAGGTTAAGTTTACCAGTTGTACAATTTCCCATCAGTCTGTCCTTTCAGTTAGCATAGCAATTTCTATTTTCATGATCTGAATACTCAAATATGTCCAAACATCTTTTTAAAACCTTGATTTATAGCTCCTGGAAAATTATAGATGCTTTTTATATTCATTCTACTCTAAAAAGTCTATTTCTGCTCATTTTAGAGTCTCACTAAAAACAACAGATTTCAGCATAGTAAGATTCATTAAAAAGTTTCAAATGGAATGATTTACAAAATAGGGCACTTTAAACCAAGTCCTATCTTTTTATACAGTACAATTTCACATACCAACCCCTACCCCCGATGGTGAATTGTGAAATTATACTTTAAAACTTATCCCAAGAAGACAGTCTATTTGGGGCACCATCCCTGAAGGACAGTGCTCCCTTCTAAGACTGCTGGGTGTTGCTGATGGGAAAAGACAATTTCTGTCAAAGATTCACACTACTGTTCTTAACTGTCATGTTTTTTCCTGAAATGTTCTCCTTTATAATGCAGTAATGGAGAACTGAGATTAAAAACTCCAACCTTCCGTCGCTACTCAATTATATGCGCCAATATTGCACACATCTGTTGCGGACTGATCTTGGGGTGCTTGCTTTCTCCACCAGAATACAAACACCATACAAGCAGTTCTGCTTAAAGAGGAAATGGGTACATTTAAAATACTGGAAAAAATGAAAAGGCAGAGACTTTGTACAGACAAAAATCTAAATTTTCTGGAAGGGTTTTGTGTGCCCTACACATGGGGGCGATTTGTACACACTAGTGAAATGAACACTAGCTCTAATGCTTCTAGCTGCTCAAATAATGTGGAACCTTGGTCCCGGTGTTGCAATGATATCACTGTACGGTTCTTCCTGTGTCAGCTCAATAGCTTGCTGCTTTTTAAGAACCAAGAAGCTGTAGAACTTTGCTGCAGCTTGCTTTCTGTTTGTGTTTCGGCACAACTCAAGCAAACTGATAGATTCAGCTCCAGTTTTAGCGAGAGCTCGCTGAAATAAAACAAGAGAGGAAGGATTAAATGAAAGTAATCAGCAGACCAAATCAGTAATTTTAGAAGCATACTATTTTTGTATATTATGTGAATGTTTCTCATGTTAAAGCAAAGGGACAGTGTTAACACAGACTCATTTCTTTGTAGATTTAATTGAACGGATAAAATAGTAAAATATAGCACTTACAGTTTCGCAAACTTTCAACTATCCTTTGAATCTATTTTAGGAGATCCTGAGCATCTTGCCTGGTATTTCAGACACTCAAGCAATCTCCTCTGTATCTGATACATGAAGGCCCAAGGATAAGTGACACTCTAACCCTGTACAATGATTTGACAAATTTAATGATTCAACATATTAAATTTGCTCAACCAAAAATAAGATGTATACACACACCAAGGAGCTCTGCTTTGCAGAGTAACAATGGGAAAGTGTTCACCTGGATGCTTTCCAGGCTCGATTTTAGCCTAACAGCTTATGTATTAAAGTAATTTAAGGTATGTGGTTTTGGAAGAAGTTTCACAAAAGGCAGACTTGCTGGTTATGTAGCATGTAACTTTTCCTTTTAAGGAAACAATGCCAAAAGCCTTTGACGAATTTTTTCTCTAAGCCTTCACCGGCATACCTGAAGACCATGAAGCATCTGCTGGGTCCTTTTGTTCCACCTTCTTTCCTCTTGATCCTGATCACCCCCTGAAGCATCTTCATCCTAAGTGAAAATGACCCCACACAAAACTGACAAAACTGCTACAAAATGAAGCATTTCTGTTACCTCCTGAAAGCTCTAAATTGTGTATTTTGGTTAGTGGAAAAAACACTTAGCATTTAGTTCAGTCTTTTTTAAATTACAGAAGAATGTCCTCTGTGCATTTAGCTGATTATATGATTCTGTACTGATCTGGAAGCATGGGATCTACACAGTGTGGTCCATGGACTAATGCTGGCAAGCAATGGGTTATTGGCTGCTGCTAAGAAACTTATATCAGGTGTTTCAAAAGAAATGGGCTATAATTTATAATATATATTTAACTGTAATAGCCTGGTTCCTAGTCACCTGCCATCTACAAGATGGAGGTTGGCACTGGGCAAGAGCTGAGATACTCCCAAACTATGTTGGAACTATACATAATATCCAAAGGACCAGGAGTTAACAATCTCAAAAATATCAGAAAGCATAATTTTAAATAGTAATTGAACACAGTCTGAGATACGCTAGAACACAGGTTGGAAGAACTCCGGGGTTAAATTCTTACTTTAAAACAATGTAAGGCTCATAATCAAGCCCTAAATGGTTATGAAACCTATGCTGGCATAAATTACAGATATGAACAGATGGTAATGAGAATTAGTCTTGGAATAAACTTTACACATAAAGGTTTAAATAAAATATTTGACAGGACATCAAACAGAAAAATATCTAAGTCTTCCATAACAATCTTAAAGACCCAACAAAGGCGGGGGGTAGGGGGTTGGGAAAACAAAAGAATTTGGCTAAGTTTTGCTTTTATTCAAACATTTTTCATCACTCTAATTAACTCAGCTCCAATACGAAAAATAACAACAAGCTGGTGGGAGATTTTCACTAAATCTGGATGGGAATGTACTCATCAGATCTTTTTACATTTCCTTACCTCCTCCTCCTCCTCATCTTCTTTCTCCTTCTCCTTCTCTTTTTCTTTTTCTGGTAAAAGTTCTAACTCTGGAATTAACTGACAGATATTTGGAGGTTCTTCTGGGGGCAGCTCTACAGGAGGTATTTCCATCTGCTCTGCCTGCTGAGGCTTAAAGCAATGAAAACAAGGCAATTTAAGGATGCACATTTTAAAGGTAGCTTCTTTTAAGTATGTAGTTGCTGCAGTTTTCAAAATGAAAAGAAATACTGGGGTCACACCTCCACACTTCCTCATAATCAAAAACTGATTACAAGTCTCAACATTAGTTTACAAAAGAAAATCCATTCTCTGTCGTCTTATCCTAGAGCAAAGGTGCTTTGCTTTTACTTACTATTTGCAAACACTTAACAAAAAACCCTCAAAACTTTCTGTATTAACATTTTAGGAATAAATAGAATCCACTGACTCCAGGGCAATGCAAAAAGGCTCTAACATTAATTAGCCTGGCACAGGCAACCAAAACTGTATAAGACTGCTTTAAGGTTATTGCAACTCAGCTTGAGTGCTAAATAGGCCTTTGGGCTCTTCCTGAAGCAAATAATACAAATGAGGAGACTGTTTTTCTGGATCCATTTCTTGTATTTTCTTCTCTGACTTAATACAAACAAATGAGAACATTAAAATACTGACAAGGGAACAATTATCCAGAGAGTGGTACTAAAGCAACCCACCTATTACCTGCTCCCCTTCCTGAACTCAAAAAGAAAAATACGCCCAGCCTTTTACAGCTCCTTAACACCAGGGGGGGCTTAGAGAACTAGTTCTTAAAATTTGCAAGGAATATTCTTTTGCCAGTGTCTTGATGGAGGCTGAACCAAGAGCCTAAGGTACCCAAAAGTCTCCCTTTGTCCAAATTAATGTATTCTATACTTAAGCTTGGGAAGCTTCAAACCAGACCACCTTTCTTTTCACTTACAATAGGACACTGAAGTGAACTTAATGGTAGCCAGTTTAAATGAAGTAGCAAGATGCTACTTTACTTTTCGGACAACGAGATAGCCTGAAACTACTCTGTACTACAGATAGGCAGGAACGTTTGCTAAACAATAAACCAGAATCTGGAAGAGAACAGAGGCCTAGGAATAAATCTACACTATATGGTCAATTAATTTAGCACAAAGGAGCCAAGAGTAGACAAGGAGAGGACAATCTCTTCAATAAATGGTGTTGGGTAAACTAGACAGCCACATGTATAAGAATGAAATGGATTAAAGACTTGAATCTAAGATTTGAAACCATAAAACTCCTAGAAGAAAACACTGGTAAGAAACTTATTGGTCTTGACAGACCTTTTTGGATTTGACACCAAAAGCAAAGGCAATAAAAGCAAAAATAAACAAGTTGGACTTCATCAAACTAAAACACACTACAAAGGATACCATCAATAAAATGAAAAGGCAACCTACAGAATGGGGAAATATCTGCAAATCATTTATCTGATAAGAGACTAATATTCAAGATATATAAACAACTCAGCTCAAGAGCAAAACAAACTGAAAATGGGCAATGGATCTGAACACAAATTTTTCCAAAGACAATATACCTGATGACCAACAGGTACAAGAAAAGGTGCTCAGCACACCTCTGATTAGTCAATGTAAATAAAAGCCACCTGACACCTGTCTGAATGACTAACCTGTTAGAACACCAAAAAAGACGAGAGCACAGCAAGTGCTGGCAAGGATGAGGAGAAAAGGGAACCCTCACGCACTGCTGGTGCAAGTGTAAATTGGCTCAGCCATTAGGGAAACAGTGTGGAAATTCCTCAAAAAATTAAAACTTAAATTAAAACTAGAAATTGCACCTCCAGGTATTTATCCAAAGGAAATGAAATTACTATCTGGAAAAGATGCTTCCATGCTCATAGCTAAGCCATGAAAACCACCTAAGGGTCCATCAACACATAAATGAATGAAGAGAATACGACACACACACAGATCTGTTATTCACCACAAAAAATTATGCCTTTTGTGACAACATGGATGGACCTGGAGAGCACTATGCCAAGTGAAATGAAAGGTGAGTCCTCTATGACAGCTGTGTCACTTATATACGCAAGCTTAAAAAGCTGACATTCATAGCAGCAGAGAGTAAAATGGTGGTCATGAAGGCTAGAAGGTGGAGGGAATGCGATGTAGTAGATGTTGGTCAGAGTATACACCTGCAGTTATAAGTAAGTTTGGGGGATCTAATACACAATATGATGATTACAATTAACAATACAATTGTCCCTCCGTATCTGCAAGGGATTGGTTTCAGGATCCCTTCTAAATAGAAAAATTCATGGATTGCTCAAGTATCTTACATAAAACACTTATTCCAGACAGCCCTCAGTATACATCCATGGATATGGAGGGTCAACCAACTATAACTACAGACTTCAAAATTGCTCAGAGTAGATCTTGTGTGACAAGAAAAAAATCTAATTCTGTAAAGTGATTGATAGTAACTAAACTTATCATATTAATCATTTCACAATATATACATGTATCAAGTCATTATACTGTACACCCCAAACTAATACAATTTATATGTCAATTTTATCTCAATAAAAATGGAGGGAAAATGTTCCATTCTTGCTAACAGTTATTCATCAGCAGGAAGCTTGTTCTATTTTACTCAAAATGTATTTAACAGGTTCCTTATGTTGCTTTTCTTATTCTATCTAGAATTGTCTGATTCACCATGGGCTAATGTTTGAGAAATAAAATAAAATTAGAACCTAGTGTCAAGGATTCCATATTAGCCAAGGATGTTCAGGCCAGTCTGAAGCAAGCTTATCCAAGAAGAGTCAGAAAAAACCAAAAACTTCTAAACTAAAAACCACTCCCACTCAGGGCACACTGTGTTTAGATCCCTGGCTGCCGTTCTTTCTCTCTGGATCCATTCCTTGCTATTTTCTGCCCAAACCAAGATACTTCACAAGGTCTCCTTAAATAACACTTGCTACTAATAGGGATCCTTAAAATACTGTCTGAACATCCCGAACGTTTTTGATGGAGAGATGTGCTTACAGGGATCACGGGTTCTGGGTCAATTTGTCCCGCTTTTCGTTTAACTCCCTGAGGTGGTGGTGGGGGCATGGCTGACTCATCCAAGTTTGTTCTGCTGGTCTCCATCGACTCCTGGAGGCGGCTGGGCTCTTCCAAAATAGGCTCATCTACAATTGGTCATATGAAGAGAAGACTTAGGTCATACAGTCCTTAAGAATATTTTAGAACCATTTAATATTAATATGCTACAACATAGGTACTTTCCCTAGTAAGGAAGACAGAATTTTACCTCCACAAAAGTTACTCAATTTATAACAATACATTTAAAAGTAGGAGGGAGCTTCAAAAGGACAGATGCCACTTCCAGTCCAAGGCAGGACAATCCTTTAGCAGACTAGCACTCAGCCAAGTCCTAAACCTCTATGCAATCAGAGAATATAAAGCATGTATTTTCCTGTTCAAAATCTGAGTACACTTCTTCGTTCCTGATTTCTTTTACTCTGGCAATATATAGGTAAAATTTAAGCCAAATGTTCGCTTAAACTTTATGAGGGAACTATTCTAATAAAACAGACCGATAACATCACGCTGCTGATGTTGCTGCTGTTGGTCCTCTCTGGGAACCTCTGGATTTTCAAATTCTTTGAGGAATTCATCCAAATTATCAGCCTCTCCTCCTTTCCTCCTTTTTCGAAGATCTTCTGGTACTAGTGGTGTAAGACAGCGTGTAAAGAGCTATAAAAAATTAAAAGATCAATTATATAATCTTTACTACCAATCACAAGAAATGAAAACCTACCACTAACATTACAATGTTTTAATAGTTGGTGTATATATACATAAAATTGAACACGATTTCTACTTAATGTTATACCATATTCACACTCCATTCTATAATTTGAAGTCCTGTAAGATTTTCATTGCAGCAATTTTAGAAAATTTGAGGAAATTTTTTTATCCATTGTTTACCTTGGAGATTTAGTTTTAAATTTATTGACCTGCAGTTTATTTTCACATTTATACACTTAAAACTCAATCTAACTGAAATCATACCCAATAGCTTTACATGGTACCCTTTTCACTTAATGATATGACAATTTTATTATTTCTAGTATGTTTAATGACTGAATATTCCACTGGGTGGAAATATATATGGGTGTGCATATATATGCCACATTTGAAAGATTTTTTTAATATTTTAAAGTTCTTTAGAAAATTTTAACTGTAAATAATTATTTAACATCTTCATGGAGTAGTTTTTTCCCCCCATATTTTAAATTATCTCCTCAGGAAAAATTACTGACAATGAAACCACTAAGTCAAAACAAACAACTTAAGAACCTTCTTCCAAATGATTGTGCATCTGAAAAAACAGCAGTTTTAACAAAGTTTGCTGCTTTAGAGACTTTTGATTACTAAAAAAAAAAAAAATTGGTTCTAAGAGTATTTCAACTCTAGAAAAGGGGTTGTAAATGAAAAGAAATTCTCATAAAGCCAGAAATCTGTATTGTGGGTAAAGTAGAACCAAGCCATGTTTTAGCCAGAAAGCACCATCTACAGAATATAGACTTGAACCACAGTACACACTAAGGCAACAGAACTAATACTTTATCACAGGAAGTTGAGGAGAGAGAACTATTACTAAAAACACCAGTGGCTTTTTAGAATAGTGAAAATTCATTCACATCTTTTAGAAATGTAGGTGTCACTTATCATAATCTTTCAGATCAGGTTTATGTTCAGTATACTGTGGTTTAAGGGAGAAAACAGAAGATGCCATATGGCTGGCTGAACAATACCTGATCAAAAACGATGTAAAGAAAAGGTTTTAAAGTTTATTTAAAAAAATGATCAAAATCTGTATGAAATTTAAAATCCTGCGAACGCTATTACCTTCAGTAGTCTGTTATTCCACAAAGGCTGAGCAGGTAAAGAGAAGAGTTTTTCCACTCCTCCTGTCTCTTTCCACATCATCAATTTCTTGGTGGGTGGTGCCAGATCCAAAGTAGTAACAATATCAGAATAATCACTAAGCTGGGCTCTAATTGTCTTGCTATCCAACTCTTTGACACTGTCAACAATGAGCTTCCTCTTCCTCTTGGCTTTTGTTTCTTTGACTGTCATGATAAAAGAAAATAAGGTCATCTTTCTGAGACGCCAGCAAGAACTGTACAACTTTGGTCTCATTGTATTTCTGCCTTTCTACATGCCTAGAAGAAATGTTACAACTTTGATGAGTACACAATCTATTTTAACTGATGTTTCCCAAGCACCATATAGAAGCTGACATATGATAAATATTCAATAAAA
Source organism: Budorcas taxicolor (assembly GCF_023091745.1). NCBI lineage: Eukaryota > Metazoa > Chordata > Mammalia > Artiodactyla > Bovidae > Budorcas > Budorcas taxicolor. The sequence goes on along the minus strand of NC_068923.1, from coordinate 60,758,459 downwards.
ATTTGCCGAATGAATATGTATAGACTTTTAGCACAAAATCGGCAAAAAAAAAAAATTTCTAAGAACCAATTCATTTTTGCCCATGTAGTTTTATACTGTAAACACGAAACATGTCACACCTCATTCAGAGTTAGACCCAAGCGCTAGGTTTTGCCAATTAGGTGAGTGACCATTAAAAAAAATTAACTTTACTTTGCTAACCTCTTTATTTTCTCATCTGAAATATGGCCAACCATTTACAAGGGATTGTAAAATAATTAGTATAGTGTCTGGCATAGATTGAGGACTCCATAAATGGTTGCAATTACTATGACTTTTATTAGAAAAGTTACAATTCCTATATGGCAGCTGCATAAGCACCTTGATGAAGTGAAACAAGCCCAAACCCAGTTAAATGAACCTGAAACTCCATCCTGTACACTTTTTGTGTTTTCATTTCTAATCCTTACTAAATTCTTAAAAAGCAGGTAACATTATCTCAAGTTTCTTAAGATACAGAAAGGCTCATGGTATTAAATAAATTCCTTAAGATTTCATTCTGTCATACGTTCTATAACTCTATTGGTTTGAGAGATAAAATATGCACGTCGTTCAAAATTCAAGAAGCTGTTAACACAGTGATAGCCTCTGTCCAGCCCCTGTCCTCCAGCTACTGAGTTCCCTTCCTTGAAATTAAAAGTTCAAGTTCTTGTAACAGCTGGCTAAACTCAGCTGTCTTAAACAATGCAGTATTTGTCCTTTTAAAGATCTCTGTGATATCTGTCAATAATACAGTACAAAATTTACTTAATTACCCAGGTTACCCTACTAGTGAAGTTCCGGGAGGAAAGACTTGTTCATTTCTATATTTTCAGTTCCTAAATCGAGTTCGTTACACAGAAAGCACTGTTTTTAAACCAGAAGCCATGTACCAATTTTGGTGATCAGATTCTAAGTAGAAAATCTTGAAAAGTTAATCTTGTTTTAACTTAGAAGTAATAACAATATCTTGAGTCACACTGTAAATAACTTATTCCATCCCACTGTACCCAAAAACCATTTAGAAATTTTTAAGTTTCACATCCAAATTACATATTGCCTTTTCTACTCAGAAGAGGCACCTCCAATTATACTTTGCTATGCAAGAATTCTTATTTAAGCACTATAACTGATTTAGTCAATCTTGTTATTTTACTGAAAAATGCCTTGCAGTGTTTTTAAACTATTATACATGTGACCTGTTTGCATTTTTTTGTAACCCCCAAAGACTGAGATACATATTTGCAGGAAGCCTGTTTCATCCTTTGGAAAGCTATTTCACAGCAACTAGTAAAAACATTCTGTAAGATACTAAAATTGTCATTGATTCAAGATTCTACGATAGATGTTGGACAAAGGAGAAGTTATTTAAAATGAGGAGATTACTAGGAAGTGTGTTTGCTCACCAGTGATATCAATAGGTTCCAAAGCAAAGGCTTCTTCCTCATTTGGAACAAGCGTTGTCTGATCAGTCATAGTTGGCATTGGTTCGACAGGATCCACTGAATCAGGACTATCAGGCCCACCCACTATAAAAGCAGAAAGTTGATCACAAAAGGCTTGGAATTTACTATACATCCAACAAATGGCAGGGAAAAAACCCCTGCGAGTAACTGAAAGAAACCCACTGGTACCAAAGAGAAAACATTTTTCTAATTATAAGGTCTTTTCAGTTGACCTCCTGGCCAAAACACAGCGAGGAGCACAGGGTTAAACACGTAAGAGACTCAAGTATAAGCACCTTTTAAGTTTCACAGTTCATTAAAAGCTGAAATGGTTAGTTTTTGGTCTCCTACATGAAATATGTTTTTGGATGCCATACAGTCACATGCAATCACTGAGCATGAAATGCTTACTTGACACGTTATCATCCTCGTCCATATCATCATGTGCAGGCTGCTCTGGCAACATCACCCCCGCCTCAGACAGGGCAGGGGGGTCGTCAAAGATACCGCCATCATTATTACTAATCAGCTTGTCATCTGAAATAGGGAATGTAACTTAGTTGCAGTTTAGAAAAGAAATGCTGAAAGATCAATAGCCAATCACTGGGAAAATAAAATTATGTCAAAATGGAAATTTTAAAAATTTAAATCTGTATTCAGTATGCATCTGTTCTCTTCATGGTAGTATACGGAAGTATTAAATACTTCCACACATGGGAAAAAAGTCTCCTTCTTAATTTTAAAACTTATACTTACAGACACAGATAGAGAAGCCTGAAGAATTAATAAAACTTAAAATTCCAAGACAAGCACTTATAAACAAAATTAGGTATTGCTAACATTTTAAGGTTACAGGCTTACAGAAAACTTCAACTGAACCAACTGGTCACAATTCACATACATATACCCAGAGAGATGCTCAAGACTGAGAATTAGCAGCCACTCTAAAACACTGCAACTAAATAATTTATCACCTTGTAGTGACTCACCTAATATACCACCATCATTTCCTTCTCCAAAATTGTCATCCTTATATTGATCTTCATATTCTAAATGGTTAATTTTTTCATTAAGATTGCTGGTGCTCTGCTCAGGCTCTAATAGGAGATTAGAAGCACCAGTGCTTGCTAACATGTCATCATCCTCGAAAGCGCTGCCTTCTCTCATTATCTCACGATCATCCATTCCAAAGTCACCTAAACAAATTTTAGTCAGTCATTAATTGAAAAAAGTTAGAAATACTGCTGACACAAAAGAAAATGCCTTATGATTTAATTAGAATGCCATATTTGCCTAATAAAGTCTTTGAATATTGAAACATCTGGTTTAAACTTTAAATCTTCAGCATTTACACTGCATAAACCGATTCTGGGGCATGATCAGAAAATTCAAATAAGATCCAAATTAAGGTTATCCTAAATATGTCTAGTGACATAACTTTAACATTACAGCTAGTGGCTAATGATTTCCTTCTCTATTACCAAAATCATTTTCTTGTAGAATACTGATGTTTCCAACTTCTTCTCTCATGGTTATCTCTTCCACTCTACTCTGGTTCAGGCTGAACTGCTGGGCCACATCGATGTCACTATAAAAGAATTCCAAAAACACTTTAGTCTCAATTCTCACTGTATTGTTTTATAAGGGAAAACATATCTCAAATTCTGTTCTATAAGGGGGGAGAAAAGCAAACACACAACCTATGGAGCCTAAATATTTGGCATTAAATAAATACAATCCAAGAATCTAAATGATTTAGAAGCGAATTTCATTTGTATTTACATTTTAAAAATGTTAATGACCAGTGAGCAAAATATAGTATGCTGAAATCACTATATAAAGCAACATGGAATACAGAAAGGAAGAACTCAGAGATGCCTGGGTTAGAGAACCATGGGTTTCCATCAGGGCCCTGCAATTTATAGGCAATGTGAACACTGACATTAACTGCCTTTTCTGGAACTCTGTTTAATATGAACCAACCTCAGATTGGGTGATACTGCAGCATGCATTTAGTGGGGAAAAAAACACCTGCACATAAGCAGACCCTTGCAGGTGAAACTGGTGTTAAGTGTCAACTGTACACATTATGTACAACTGGCAATGTATTGATAATGAAAGAAACTGGATGATCAGTACCTGGAGTTCATAATACTAATCACTCTTACTTTTTAGCTGTGTTAAAAAGGAAAAATTCCACCATAAAAATTAAAAAAACAAAAAACAAACAAAAAAACCCACCAAAGTATAAAGAGAAAAAGTAAAGCAGTCAAATAGTGCCAAGCACTAATTAACACAATAAATTCAAAGTAAGTAATAAATTTACATTTAAGCCAGATTGTTTTTTTAAAAAGCAAAAAAAAAAAAAAAAGTTCAACAGTGAATGGGGCTTGAGGTAGAGGGTTTCCTGGTTAACTGTGCTACTCAATCACTTGGTCACAGTCGCATGCCCCGTCACGGTCCTGAGACCTGGCTTCTGAAGACTTGAGAAGAGGCAGACAACCCAGCAAAGCGCGCGGTTACAATGGCCGTCTCTGTACCACTTTCTGTTCTCAAGTGTGTGTTGTGACAACGACCTTCACTCGCTCTTTGTATAAAGTTATCTCACATGTTTATTAAAAAAAGAAAAAAAAACTTGTGGCTGAGTATAGCTTGGTCAAGATGATAAAATGCTAGAAGATGTTAGTAAATACCTCTGGGAAAAAATCATGAAGCTACAGTTCAAGTTTATTGATATTCTCATGTAAAGTGAACAGCTAGACAGCTGTTCAATTTACATTACGGCCTAAGCAAATCAAATTCTCCTTAGCAGTGGTAAAGCTGACATCGTTTACATGGTTTTCTTACAGAAGAAACACTTCCTAATTATATGCTTCATATTTATATACTATTATAAATACAGCATATGCATTTTAGCTACATGTTAACTCAATGTCAAAACATCCCAAGAAAACTATGTATTTGTAAGCCAGTAATGTTTTTTGGTACACCAAGTCAATAATTAAAAAAAAAAGAAAAGAAAAAGAGAGAGAGACATACTCTAAGTCAGGCAGTGGCTGATCAAAATCATGAAATTCTTCAGGTAAAGTAATGGCATTGTACGCAGCTTCTCGATTTTCCTCAGGCAGGTCAACAACACCTGGAAAAGTAACAGTAAGCTTCAAGCCCTGGCTATACCAAAGATTATCAAGGGGTCAAGGAAGGTAAAATATCAGTTTAATTTCCTAAGGTTAGATACCATGAGGGGTGCTTCAGTACCACTGAAGCACAAGTACTTTAAGTTTTTCTAGAATCATAATTCACACTACTTGAATCAGAAGAAAAAGGTCAAAGCACTAATTATGAATTAAACTGAGAAATCTTAAATAAAAGGACATAGCAACAAATAAGTATCAGTAATAGCTTTCTATATAAGCATGAAATTTATGAGGAAAAGGAATGACTGCAAGAGTATCACAAACGTTAAGAGGAATTAGTTATTTTAGAAAAGTGGGATTGAATTATTTTTTATTTTCTTTACATTTTCCCCTATATTTTAAAGTGGTCTATAATAAACATACATTGATTTAAGATAAAAAGAAACAAAATGTTATTTCAGCAAAATATGCTTAGTAGCCTACAAAGTAGGAAACAATCAGGTATCATGCCCTCTGCCTAAGCATTTCACTTTTAATCAAATCTTAGAATCTCAAAGATTTCACTATTCATGTTACAATAATTTGAAATAGAAGAATACAACATCAGTAGAAATTAACAGTATAAAGCAGCTCTCCTACACACTGAGATTATTTTAATCAGAATAAAATTTCATCAATACTTAAAAAAAATTATACAATTGTAATTATCTATGCAGATGGAAGTTTGGTTCCAAGGGTTCAGTTTTAGAAATCAACTATTACCTGAAACAAAACAACAAAGAAATATAGAGAACATTTAATAAAGTTTTAACAACTTCAGTTAAAAGTGAATTTGATTTTAAGACTACATCAAAATTTTAAGATTTTTTTCTGAGCTGTATTTTTAAAAACATATAACAATGAGTTTTCAATACTTCAACCTCTGATGACTGCTGAAAAAGGAGTTAAAAGGGTAGCTCCAAAGGAATAACAAAAAAGGTCTGCCATAATTCCATCCACAGAACAAAACTGAAATGGGCTATCTCCCTTGAAACACTGCCTCTCCAAGCTTTGCCCATTTTTGAAGGGCTCCTTGTACTGCAATTAAACTATGACCATCTAGAAATACATGCTTAGCAGTTTTTCACCCTGAACACAGTAAACTTCGAAGTTAAAAAAGTCAACAATACCTGGCCGAAAAGCCATCTTTATCTTAATGAATGCCTCATTACAATCTGCCAGGAGGTATTTGGCTTTTCTGTGATAGATTCGAACTACTCCCAGTAAGAGATGTCCTGACGTTCGGAGTGCCATCTTCACCTGCGGATTAACATTAATTTATATAGTAATGTTCTGGTTTTAGAGAAAATTTCAAAGCCTGTATGTTGTGCAATTTATAGGCAGTTTATATCTCTTCATACTTTTAACCATTTATTTGAAGTTACCTCATAATCATGACTGAGCGACTTCACTTTCACTTTCCTGCACTGGAGAAGGAAATGGCAACCCACTCCAGTGTTCTTGCCTGGAGAATCCCAGGGATGGGGGAGCCTGGTGGGCTGCCGTCTATGGGGTCCGTACAGAGTTGGACATGCCTGAAGGGACTTAGCAGCAGCAGCATAATCATGTATATTTTTTCTCACCTGTAAATTTCCTGAGTATACCCAAAGAACAGACTGACAGAAATCCATGAATGAACATGGATGTGAATGTACATATTAAGCAAATATTAAGGCAACCCATGAAGTGCTATCATTAGCACACTAAGTATGTGACACTTTTGGATGCCAATCCAGAGTCACTGCTCCCTGTCAATTAACTGAACTCTGATTTTATGTGGGAAGTGAACATCCCCAGACTCGAAAGATGATGGTCTCGTTCATCTCTGCTGATGCTTGTTTCTGAGTGGGTATATAACCTAGTTAAGTAGGTCAGAGAATTCTGAGATTTTCCCAATTAAAAAAACAAAACAAAAATCTCCACAAAAAAACTGAACACTCTCTTCCTTCTCCCCTCCTGCACTTTGAGTAGGTGGAGCTTATAGCTGCTTGCAGTAGCCCTGTAACCACAGGGCACAAGCATGAGGACAAAGGACAAGAAGCCAACAAACTAAGAAAGGTGAGTCTAGGTGAGTCCTTGGATGACATGTTTGAACTGCTGAACCAATCCTAGATCTTCCTACTTCTAAAACTTCTAGTTAAACAAGACTGCTAATTTCCTAAGCCACTTTAGTTTTTATCACCTGACTGGAAAGCATACTAACCGATAAAGGGTAACAGTACTCTTTTTTTTTTTTTTTAACAAGAAATCACACTCCTCAGCCTGTATTTTATCAAGGTGGATCTTGACCAGTGTTTATGGGGTGGGTCTAGACTGAGGTCCCATCACTTCATAGGAAATAGATGGGGAAACAGTGGAAACAGTGTCAGACTTTATTTTGGGGGCTCCAAAATCACTGCAGATGGTGATTGCAGCCATGAAATTAAAAGATGCTTACTCCTTGGAAGGGAAGTTATGACCAACCTAGATAGCATATTGAAAAGCAGAGACATTACTTTGCCAACAAAGGTCCATCTAGTCAAGGCTATTGTTTTTCCAGTGGTCACATATGGATGTAAGAGTTGGACTGTGAAGAAAGCTGAGTGCTGAAGAATTGATGCTTTTGAACTGTGGTGTTGGAGAAAACTCTTGAGAGTCCCTTGGACTGCAAGGAGATCCAACCAGTCCATTCTAAAGGAGAGGAGTCCTGGGTGTTCTTTGGAAGGACTGATGTTAAAGCTGCAACTCCAATACTCTGACCACCTCATGCAAAGAGTCGACTCATTGGAAAAGACTGATGCTGGGAGGGATTGGGGGCAGGAGGAGAAGGGGACGACAGAGGATGAGATGGCTGGATGGCATCACCGACTCGATGGACGTGAGTTTGAGTGAACTCTGGGAGTTGGTGATGGACAGGGAGGCCTGGCCTGCTGCAGTTCATGGGGTCACAAAGAGTCAGACACGACTGAGCGACTGAACTGAACTGAACTGAACGGATGGACTCCACTAACAAACTGAACATCTACTGTTAAAAGACAGCCATTTTGCTTTTTTGCATTTCTTTTCCATGGGGATGGTCTTGATCCCTGTCTCCTATACAATGTCATGAACCTCCATCCATAGTTCATCAGGCACGCTATCAGATCCAGTCCCTTAAATCTATTTCTCACTTCCACTGTATAATCATAAGGGATTCTTATGAAGTTTAGAGTTATAAATTCTTATTTCAAACTGTAATAAATTTCTGACTAAATCTAAGACACATCTGATGCTGAATCTCTCACCCAATTAAAACACTGCTCTTAATTGAAAAATCAGACTCTCCCTTTATGGCTTGCCTCAGGAAATTTGAAATTAATAATGACTACGCCTAACCCTTCCCGTGAGAAAAAAGGAGGCAAAAAACTCAACAATGGTATGCCATTATCTTGTCCAGAATTAGCAACTTTTAGAAGGAGGTATACAGAAAACAGAGTAGCGGTTACCTTAGAAGAAGGGGATGGGGGAGAGGCAAAGGGGCAGAGGGATCAGCTCTATGGGAGTGGATGGAAACAGAACTTTAGGTGGTGAGCTCGGGGCACGGGATACAAAAGTAGAAATACAAAATCTATTACGTAATGTTATAGATCAATATCACCTCAAAGTAAATTACTTACAAATGAAGGTAATAGTTTAAAAAAATGTAGTGTTTGGGCAAAGGCTTTCTTTCTTTCTAGATTAGTTTGGTTCATAATTTAGTCTAGAAGGAGGTAAAATGAGGAGTGGAATTTTTGCTGCTGAGCTTGCTCATTATTAAGCATGTAGGTATGATCAAGAACACAGGCTATATACATCCAAGGACAGCTCTACAGGGGCTAAGAGGGACCGTTCCAACCAGAGCGGGGGAAGGCACGGAGTTCTGAGTGTACCATCTGTCTGACACTTGTTCTAAACGACTAAATCAACATTTCCCCACAAGAACTGCACAACCAGATCTAACATTAGAAATTTTTAGGTCATTTCACCCTGTGGAGGTATCTATTGTGATACATTCGATCACAATAAACCAAAATCTAAGAACAGACTTAGAAATGATTTTAAAGTTATAAGTGTCCCTAATGGCGTACAAAGTACTCTGCACGTATTATGAAAAAATATGTTTTTTTAAAAGCCAAATCAGCTTCAGTATTTGCTTATGGATTTTGTTAAAGATTAGCCACACATATCCATTTCCAGAAAAGAGTGCAATTTCTCCTTTCTCCGTTTACTTAATTCAGTAAGCATACCTATAAAAAGAAAACATTTCTCAATTTGACCAGCAGTGCACACTGGTATAACTTCCCCACAGACTACACTGTTAATGCATCAGATATCTTAAAAATAAGTATATCACCTGCTCCAACAATCATATTCCTAAAACATCAACATTAAAGAAAGACACAGAACAAAAGATTTTACAAGTAACGGTTACCAAATGGTAGTTTTTTAAAGAGCAAAATAAAACCGTGTAATCATACCACTTAGAGCAATCTTTAGTAATGTTTTAACATGCCTTCTAGGCTTTTATATGTACATACACACAATTTTCCTTTTTGTGTGTGTATGTGTACATAAAACTGCATATTGTTTTGTAATGAGCCTTTATCCAGGAAAAGCTCTGTCTATAGTGTTATTGTAATTTTTAATGGCTGCATTACAAAACCAGAGCAATGCAGAAAATTTGGGGAAAACTATGGATCAGCTCCCTCCTTTCAAAGACTGCAGCTGGTGAAACGAATCCTGCACAGCCACAGCTATGAATCGAAGTCCAGTCCCTTCCTCTGGAGTCCTAGGGGCCAACTGCGTTTTGGAATTCAAAGCTTTTTTGAATATTATAAAGTCAGTGCAGTACACATGCCATTTATCAAAACATTCCCAGAAGTGTCTGCAACAGCGCCCCCCCCCCCAAATCATACACTTTAGTGTTTCCGCAGTGAATTTATGAAAACACAAATGACCTCACTTCAATTACAGTCAAGTGTGTTTCTGGGTTTTTCTCTGTATTTTAAGTTCTGTGCATAAGACACTATGACACTGTACAATACAACTGCTAAAACGACGGCAGAGTTATGAATAGAGCTTTTCCCGAACGCAGTCTTGTTACAAAACATACAATGCAGTTTTTGTATACATTCATTAAAAGGGAGAAAATTACATGTATAACACATGCACCCATGAAAGTCTAGAAGGCATACCAAAATACTAAAGGTTTTTCTAGGTGATAGGACTAAAGGTCACTTATTTTCCCATTTGCAGAAAGTTTTCTAATTAGTATTGTCTTAGAAATAATAAAACATCTTTAACACCATAAATTCTATATTAATAACTCTAAAGCTGGCTGAAGTTCCACAGAAACTTTATAATGTACTAATTCCAAATCAAACTTTCACTTCTCCCCTGTAAAACATTTTTCCACATAACTTTTCTGAACAAGTGTCTGCTACATCCCAGGTTTATTCCTGGATCCTCTTGCTCTTTCAGCAATGAAGAACTACTCTCATTTAACTGTCAATTGTAACAGTAGCTCCCAATGCTGATCCAGAGATCTGGAATCTTTAAAAACAGGAAAACTGGTAGATTTATGTGTATATGCATATGTAAAAATACAACATACAGGAAAGGACCTTTAAAACACAGACGTAATATATGTATAAAAAATTACATTCAAGGACTATACCTTTGAGATTAGCCCTTCATACATTTTTTAAATCAACCTGTTTGTTCCTCAATGAAATGCTAATAATGTTAGTAGCTTTGTGTCTGTGTGTTTTAATGGTCCTTCTTTGGCAACACAAAAAACATGTATTAAGTCATACTATTTGTGAAATCCAAGGGTGAAAACCACTGCTTCAGAAGTTTCAGAGGATATCAAGAGAATCTCTAGAAACAGAGCAGCAAACAAGGCAGATAAGGTTAGGACATTCCCAAGCCTTCCATTCTAGGGGCACACAGTGATTAAGTATTTAGGGAAAGGGCATGGCCAAGTACAAAAGTTCTATGATGGGAAAAGGTTGGTATCGTCAAGAAAGAGCAAGTAGGCCTGTGAAGCTGAGGTGGAGCAAGTGTTCTGGACACTGTTCCCCATAAGGATAAAGTAGTGAGATCTGGCCCTGTAACATTTTCCAAATGATGGGTCCTTATTTTGAAAACTTTATATAAATTCTATAAATTCCTCAATCAAGAACACCTATACACATATTTAGTACAAAAACATCTAGAAAGTCAAATATAAAATATTTGGGTACTGCTAGACCATCCTTATCTGTCATTAAAAGAGGCAAATGAAAATTATCTTTGTACTCACCACAGAATTTTTAGAGAAGAGAGTATCAAATTGAAACTCTGGGTAATCTGTGGATTTTCTTTACTCCCAATATACACAGATGCCTGCCTAATAAGTCGTTTTTATAGAATTCTATTTCACACATCAGTGAACAATCAACAAAGTGAATAAAAATATCAACATCAAACATACCTTTGGTGAGATGATACTCTCCACACTGCTCTCTAAATTACACTCAAACACATGGGCTTTGGTTAGCTTCTTATCCCAGTGGGCCGCAAGCCAAATTTTGGCCAGCGGCCCTCTTTTACTGAGGACAAAATGTGCGTAGAACATTGTTCTGGTTGACTATGAAACAGGAGGAAACCTGAGGGGGAAGAAAAGTACAAATGCCACATGAGAACTGAATTATCAAGATGTACAAGAAATCGGGCTTCCCTGACAGCTCAGTTGGGAAGGAATCCACCTGCCATGCAGGAGACCCCGGTTTGATTCCTGGGTCAGGAAGATCCCCTGGAGAAGGGATAGGCCACCCACCCGTGTTCTTGGGCTTCCCTTGTGGCTCAGCTGGTAAAGAATCCGACTGCAATGAGGGAGACCCGGGTTCAGTCCCTGGGTTGGGAAGATCCCCTGGAGAAGGGAAAGGATACCCACTCCAGTATTCTGGCCTGGAGAATTCCATGGACTGTAAAATGGAGTCTCAAAGTGTTGGACACGACTGAGCCACTTTCAAAAAAACCTGAAAAGTTTCCTTTTAAATCTGAGAACTATGTATGAAAGGCTCAAGTGAAGTAGAGTATAAATTAAAAGAGAAAAACCTATTGTTTAATTTTGATAGCATTAAGAAAAAGACTGCTCCTCCCATATTAAGGTGAAAAGGGGACAAAGGTCAGATCACTTTCATGCCACACTGTCATCTTATAATAAAAGTGCTAGTATGTTTTTTCACTTAAGTAAAAATTGTCATCAGAAAATCTACTCTTTTTGAAGTTCCATCCAGTGTTAATTCTATTCCAATCCAGACTACTAACTGTGAAAGTAAGAAGTAAGTTTGCTTTCGGCCAAAAGTTAGAAAATTTATTCCTCATGATAAGAAAAGAATGTCCAGGAAAAAAAACACTCAAGCACAGATATTAATCAATGAGGAAATTTCCATTTTAGAACCCCATTTAAAAATGAGATTCTCAGCCAAATGCATTATACAATAATTGCTACCTCATGTCAAGCATTTTACATTTCACCAAGTTGATAAGTAAGTGGGTTGGCCCCATTTTACAAGTGAGTAGTGTAGAAAAGCTGAGCCTTAAAAAGAAGCATTATCTAAGTTTTCTCAACTCAGGAGTCTGGAAAGCACCTGCCCTCTTATAATTTAAATACTAAATCTAAAACAATGATACAGTATACAATTCATCATGATATTCTTAGTAGAAATACAAGTATGTTATTTTCCTTTTAGTAATCTAATGTAGAAATACTTAAAGCAAAAAAACAGCCTGAAATACTCCAGCTTAGAAAACACACTAACTGTGTCAAACGGTCATTTCCCTTATACCATGTAGTTTTTCTTTTCCACAGAATTTTAAAAATCTTTCACCAAATGAATTTCTATTTTTTTCTAAAATGTCCGTAACTGGAAAAAGGTAAGTCATACCTCTACAGAAAGCATGAAAAGAAAGTAAAATTTTAAAACTTACTGCACACCTATCCCTTGCTCCCTACCATTCCTAAGTTCTGGCCAAACACCAAATTTTCTCTAAACTTTATCATTTTTTGAATGTTACAAAAATGGAATCATACAGTATCTGACTTTGGAATAGCTTTTTGGATTCAGCATCATGTTAAAAAATCTATCAAGGTGTTTGGTGCATGTATTAATAGTTTGTTTCCTTTCGACACTGAGCAGCATTCCCTGGGATGGATATGGTACCACAAATTTGCTTAGCCATTTTACCTATTGAAGGACATCTGGTTGTTTCTAAGTTTTTTGACTATTTCAAATAAAGCTGCTATAAATACTTGTGTATACAGACTTTTGGTGAATATAAGTTTTCACTTTCTAAGACAAATAGTCTGAGCTGTGACTGGACAGCACAATAAATATTCCTTTAATTTTTAAAGAAACTTTAACACTGCTCCTATCAAAATTCTAATGAGGCTTTTTAAAATAAGCTACCGACAAGATTTTTCTAAAATTCATAAGGAGAGGCAAAAGACCTAGAACAACTAATTTGAAAAACAAAAACTGTGAAGACTCATTCTACCCAATTTTAAGACTTATTTTAGAGATATACTAGTCAATTACTGTGTGACCAGAAAGACACAAATCAGTGGAACAGAGTAGAGAACACAGTAATATATCCACACAGTTAAGTCCAACTGAGTTTTCACAAAGATGCAGAATTCAAAGGAGGGAGGTAGTCTACTAGTCTTTTTGACAAATGACACTTCAGTGATTAGGTATCACCCCACAGGCAAAACAAACAACAACAAAAACACAAAACCCTCAACCCAAATCTCACACATTATATAAAAATTAAATTACAGACTCAAATATAGAACTATAAAATTTTAAGGGGGGAAAAAAAACACAAGAAAACACCTTTAACACCTGAAGCTTTGTAAGAATTTTTAGACATCACACCAAAAACATGTCCCATAAAGGGGATGAACCTATTATGAAGGAACCCACTGAGGATGCAAAGACAAGACAGAAAATGAGAAAACATATGTGCAAGCCACATATCTGAAAAGGACCTGGATCCAGAATATAAATAAAGAACTCTCAAAACTAAAGAGTTAAAAAAAAATCCAACTAGAAAAGGGCGGGTATTTCAAGGAAGAGAATATACTGAAGGCAAATTAAGAACAAGATGCTTAGCACTGCTAGTTAAGAAAATGCAAATTAAGACTCAATGAGATATCACTGCACACCTCTCGTAAGAGCTAAAATAAAAAATAACGGCAACAGCTCATGCTGGTGAGGGTACAGAGAAGCCGCATATCATAAATGGCTACTGGGAATGCAAAATTTCCTTTTGAATTAGCTTAAGAAAAAAAGATCCAGACTAAGTCAATTTGAATTTTCATGCTTTCATAAAGGGACCCTAACTTTAAATAAGAACTTTGCTTACTGTATTTTCAATTAAAAACTGTGCTCATTCTTTCCCGTACGGTACAGAAAATACATATATACTAAACATATTCCAGGCAAGAGATTTCACACCTGTCAAAAATGTTTGGGAGGGTGGTGGTACAAGAGTAATAAGGTCAGGTTTGCCTCATCTTGATGCCAATAATTTGATGGAATTTTCATTCTCTGAACCAGATGCTTTCAGGGGATCATTAATTCACACAAGGAAAAATTATTCAAAAGAAAAAATAGGCTTCATCAACTGCCTAAAGTTGTGAAGTTTTTCTTGCACATGTGGAGTTAAGAAAAGAACTAAAGAAGAATTCAGGTCACTCTAAAGTAAAAGGACTAAACCTCCCCGCACCGGCCCCATCAAAAAACAAAAAAACAGCACAAGTGTACCTTATACCCTAGTAAATCAAAATATGCTTCCCATAATCAAGAAGAGCCTCCTATGTTGTAGCACTTCTACTTCAAGCTTTAAAGTCTGTTAGTATAAAAATCAGGCTGCCTCTATAGCATTATAAATATAATCCACAGGATTTTGCAGAAATCCAATATGGCTCTGAAATGTTACTAAAAACACTGACTTAGAAATCAAGTCGGTGATGCACAATAAGCCCCAAGTTTTACTACAGAAGACAGTCATGTTCCAAATAAGTTAAAAGAACTCTTACTATTTAGCACCTACAAGACTCTGCTGCAGTCAAATACTAAATATGTATTTAATGAAAATGGAAATGAAATACACCAAGTGATCTCATAATTGATACATGTAAAAAATTTTGGAAATTTTAGAAATTGAAACTAGCATGTCTCAACAGGTGTCAGTAGCTCACGGCCAGCACTTCAGCTGCTGGTTAAGAGTTCCATGCTTAAAATATCCCAGCTATGTCCAGACAGAGATTCCCAAACAGATGCTTTCTTGGCACTGGATGGGGAGTAACTAAAGCAGAGTGGTGCTAAAATTAATCTGGGAAACAATTAGCAACAGGAAATCACCTTAATAACTAAAGGAAGCCTGATGGACAGTAGTGATGAACTACTGGCTTTTATCTAGATAACAGTAAAATTTGATCATCCTCGCTTTTTGCAGCATTTCTTTCCCTTAGTGATACCAAACCTTTAGCCTGACCCCCACCCCCACAAAAAAAGGTTGATTAAAAGTTCTCAAGATTCTAAATTTTGGAACTCCCTTACAATAGATCTTAGCAAAAAGCCTACATTTCTGCTTACCAGAAACATAGCTTAGCAATTTCGTAATTTCTCAATTTTTTTCTAAAGCAGCAACTTTTAAAAACTGATCCTAAAAAGTAATTTTAAAAATCTGATATGAAATGGCAGACTAGTATTTAGGAACATATTCAGGAACGCAAAAAATGGCAATTTCTTTAAGATATTTCGGAAAAACCAAAGTCAAATTACAGCTCATGTTTCTACAATGATGTTAAATCATTCTAATATTTCACTCATCTGTTAGAAAGCAGGGCAAGATAGTGGTTGTATAAATTGGTATGCCCTCTTTGAAGGGCAATTTGGCAAAATCTTATACTCTCTAGCCAGAAACTGGGCTTCCATTAATAAGCCAAAGGTATACTTGAGGACGTATAATAATGACAGATCAAAAATTAAACTTACTAAGCTCTAAGGATTTTATGTGTCTATCCTCTTCATGACAGTCTTAGAAGATAAATACTGGCCCATTTTATAGACCAAGAAAGAGAAGGAGAAGTATAAGGAACTTGGCAAAGGTCACCAGTATTCAATGCAAATGCAACTTGAACTTCAGAGCTCACAAGCCTAACTGAATGTTTTGTTGCCTTGCCAGCTTGACTACAACAAGGTATTAGAAAAAAACCTACCTAGCCCCTAAGACGCAGAAAGCAATGGCACCCCACTCCAGTACTCTTGCCTGGAAAACTCCATGGACAGCAGAGCCTGGTAGGCTGCAGTCCAGCGGGTCTTAGAGTCGGACACTACTGAGCGACTTCCCTTTCACTTTTCACTTTCATGCACTGGAGAAGGAAATGGCAACCCACTCCAGTGTTCTTGCCTGGAGAATCCCAGGGACGGGGGAGCCTAGTGGGCTCGCAGAGTCAGACAGGAGTGAAACGACTTAGCAGCAGCAGCCCCTAAGAAATGATTTTAAGCAAATCAATACAATGAGGCATTAGTATTCTATGCACTCTCAAAACAATGATAAAGTATTGAAAAAGAGAATTCTCTCTATACATGTATGTTAACACGCACTTGCAGGAGCATAAAATACCTGCAGAGTGAAAACAGAACTGATGAAACTGGTCACCTCTGAAAAGTAGGTCCAGTGAGTAAGTAAGGCCTACCCTTCTGCACCGCCGGGCTTTTTTTTTTAACTTAAAGCATACACAAATGTCACCTATTCAAAGTAAAAACAATTCTATTGGGAGTGCTTTCTCAGTAACTAGTGAATTAGGCTGGTTATTCTGTGGTGTTCATTTTTCCTAACCATAAAAAATTGGAAGGTGGAAATTCAGTGATTACTAACCTTGGAAAACATCAACATCTAACTCAGGTAAGAATGGAACTGTCTTCTGGGGGGTATTTGGGGGGAGGGTCTCCAGAACAAAGGGTATTTGCAATGCTACACATTAGAGCTGCGTCCCTTTTGATACTAAAGTTCTTTGAAGGAGCGTTTTACAACCAGATAGTCCTAGGTTCAAGTTCAGCTCCCTCCTTCGCTGTTCTGTAACTGTTGAAACCGATTTAACATGTGAGTCTCAGCCTTCTCAGCTCTAAAATGGGGATGTTTCCTAAACAGGATTTTGAGAATTAAATAAAACATCATACCCAACACAATGCCTTTATAGACGCAGTTACTCTGAGAAAAAATCTCCTCCAAAGTATACAGAAGTTATCAAGAACATGCCTAACAACTCTGATATCACAACATTTAAACATAAAACATAAAATCTTCATTTTCAATATCAAGAACTTTCCTTTCTGTACCAAATTATACGAGAGAAAACTCAGAATCTTTGTGTTCCAATAAATGGGAACTCACCAGGAGAATCTCATCCTCAAGAAGTTAATTCTAGAGTGCAGTAATGTGTTGCCTCTAAACACAAAAATGGTAAAGATTATGCGCTACCAGCATAATTGACTTGTATATAAAAAAGCACAAAGTCCACTGAGTTATTCACTACTGTCATCTCATCTGCAAACTGTTAAATAATTTAATCACTGGATATGGCACAGGTCCCCATCAACGTCTTTTTAAAAGTAACTGATTAGCAGCCTCCAACAATAGGCAATTTAATGACCCTACAACTTCAAAAAGCTTCCCCAATCTGTCTTCAACATTCTGCACAATCACACAGCTCACTGGCACCGACATTCATTGGAAGAAAATAGAAATTTATTTTCTGCAATTCAATGATTACTCTATAAACAGCGTAAGGAGAGCAGATGTTAAACTTTGGCTTGCAAAGAGAAGCCGATAAACACTAGCCTTTACCAGAAACCCTTAAAAACATAAGCGCGTTTTCAAACGCTGGTAGCCTATCTATCAAATCTAAAGGCGGCCAAACCCTCCAGCATTTCCCTCTTTGAAGAAGGTCGCGAAGTCTGGCAGCACAGCTCGACAGTGTCACCCCTGAACTATTACAGATCCTTCTCAAAGCCTTCTCAGCGAGGAAAAAAAGACACCACTTATTTGTCAGAAACACACACTTCCCTCCCAAACACAACATTCAATATCCTCAATCTCCAAGAAAAGTCTGGGAGGAAAACCAATTATGCTAATTTCCCAAGAATCAGAGGCAACTTCCCTTGGTCGCCTTTTCTATTGGTCTAACATTTGCTATCCCCATCGTAACCATTTTCCTTAAAAAAAAAAAGGGGAGGAAAAGGGGAGCAGCAGCAGTCCCCGGCTGGGGGCCCGCCGCATCCTCCCGGCCCGCGTGTCTTCGATCCCCGCACCCGCGCGCGAAAGACGGTTGCGGCCCCTCGGAGCTGGCATCGCGGGCTGTCGCCGCCTCCCGCCCCGAATCCCGCGTCCTCCCAGACAGCCATTTTCACCCGAGGAGTAGGCGGCCCGGTCCGAGAGCGGGCTCGTTTAAACCTCCTCCTCGCCCTCCGCGGCCCAGGCTTTCCCCCGCTCCCCGAGGGACCCGCCGAGTAACGGCTCCTCTGGCCTAGAAACAGACCTGGACCATTTGTTAGCTAACAAGAGACGATGCGGGCCCAGGCGGCGCGGGTCCCGGCCCAGGGACCCGGGGCGGGCGGCGCTGCCGTCCCGGAGCTCAGAAGAGTTAGCACGGCTCCGTCCCGGGGCGCGGGCCGTGCCGGGGTCTTCCTCGCCCTCCCGCCCCGCGCCGGAGTCCGGCTCCCCGACGGCAAGACGGCGGGGATCGGGGGGGGGGGGGGGAGGGAGGAAGCTGGAGCAAAAGAAGGGGCCGGCCGTCTATCTTACCTTGCTCTCCGCCGGGAGTTGGGCGGGCTGGGTGGCCTGGGGAGGGGAAAAGGGTCGGGGAGGGGGCGGGGAAAGGGAGGGGAGCCCTAGTGCGGTGTAGCTTCGCAGCAGCTCCCGCTGCCGCCACAGCCGCCGCCTCCTTTTCCGATTCACTCAAACAAACAAGATGGCTGCCGTTACGCCGCGGCTCTTCCTGCCGCCCAAATCCTCGGTTCAAATCGGCAGGATGTTTACGGTCAAAAATGGTACCTGTGCGCCTGCGCAGCCAGCCTAGGACCCAGAAGGAGCGACGCAAGCGCAGCGACCATTTCCTTTTCCTAGGAACCCGCCCTCTGGTTGAGCAGCCCCGGACTGAGCAAGCGCAAAGGGGTTGCTCTTGCTAGAGGGTCTTCTAGTTTCGCGACACTGGCAAGTGGCTCACGCGCAGTGCTTGCCAGTGAAGCGCTAATTGGATTCAGTTTTATTCTTTGGCTTATTTTAAAGGGGGAAAAAAAGACAACAACTTGTCTTTGTGCAGTTTTATGTGCCCCTGACGCATTGATTTTAATGATTCTGTAGCAACTAAGGTAGCATAAAACCATTATATAAATTATTTAAAATGTAGGGGTTCATTCATTCAGTCAACCTATAGTTATAGACGGTCTTTGAAACACATGCTAGGGTCTGGAATCTAATGACTATATAATGAGATAATATCTGCCTAAGTGCTATTTCCCAAAGTGCTTAAGAAAATACAATGGTCTTGCCCCCGCCTCCTGCTCAAGCTTCCTGGCCCCTCTCTACCTCACTGTGCTCCAGTCACTCCGCCTTTTAAATTACCGAATGCACTACGAACGCTCCTGCCTCAACGATTTTTCCACTCGTTGGCCCCCGTGGTTAAAACAGTCTTGCAGTTCCATCCCTTCCCCTTTTGTCTGATTTCTTTTGCTTTTAATTTAAGAATGTTTTATTGGAGTATAGTTGATTTTCAATGTTTTAGTCTCAGGTATATAGCAAAGTGAATCAGTTATACACACACACAATCTATCCACTCATTGATTCTTTTCCTAAATAGCCATTACAGAGTATTGAGTAGAGTTCTCTGTGCTACAGTAGGTCCTTATTATTTTATATATAGTAGTGTGTATATGTCAATCCCAATCTTTCCATTTATCCCCCACCCCCTTACCCCCTGGTTACTGTAAATTTTGTTTCCTACATCCCTAACTTTATTTCTGTTTTGTTAGATAATCTTACACATCTTAGTTGAAAAGTCACCTCCTCAAGAGTCTTCCCTGATCCTCCGTATTATGTAGGATAACACTATTACTATAAGAAAAGGTCTTCATCCTGCCCCAAACTTAAGGGCTTTACAACAAGGCCCTGCCAAATTCTGCTTGTATGACCATGAGTAAGTAACAGCCTCTCTCTGTGCTTTTGGTTTATCACCTGAGAGGACTGTTGCGAGGATTCATGAATTAATATGTGTAGAAGCTTTTGGAATGCCGCATGGCCTATTACAAGTAATCTAAGTTTTATTACTTAATATCTTCATTATCATTATCAAAATTATTCTCCCCTATAATTTCCCCCCCCTAATGAATGGCACCCTGAGCTAGACATCATGCTCCAAGCCAGAGAAGGAGAGTAGGATCATCATCTTTGGATATGGACACCTAGTGCTTTTAATCCAGCCCAGTTGTGTGCTAGTTTTTCAACTGCCCTGGACCCTTCCAGTGTTTTCACACTGTGCAACTCACTTTTAACTTTCTTGTGTTGTAGCAACAGGTTGATAAGAAAGTGAGCAGCTTTCTGCTCCACTTATTCTGAGTCACCTGATTTTGGCTTGGGGCAGGGTTCAACTCACAAGCTGGAGTCCATTAGCCTAGTGGTCATGTCAGCAGGAACTTGGTAACTCCTATTTTAGTTGGGCAATTTTTTTTTTTTTTGCTATTTTTTAATGGGGACTTTGACTACTGGAAAAAACATAGCCTTGACTAGACGGACCTTTGTTGTCAAAGTAATGTCTCTGCTTTTTAATATGCTGTCTAGGTTGGTCATAACTTTCCTTCCAAAGAGTAAGTGTCTTTTAATTTCATGGCTGCAATCACCATCTGCAGTGATTTTGGATCCCCCCAAAATTAAGTCTGACACTGTTTCCACTGTTTCCCCATCTATATGCCATGAAGTGATGGGACCGGATGCCATGATCTTTGTTTTCTGAATGTTGAGATTTAAGCCAACTTTTTCACTGTCCTCTTTCCCTTTCATCAAGAGGCTCTTTAGTTCTTCTTCACTTTCTGCCATAAGGGTGGTGTCATCTGCGTATCTGAGGTTATTGGTATTTCTCCGGGCAATCTTGATTCCAGCTTGTGTTTCTTCCAGTCCAGCGTTTCTCATGATGTACTCTGCATTGAAGTTAAATAAGCAAGGTGACAATATACAGCCTTGACGTACTGCTTTTCCTATTTGGAACCAGTCCATTGTTCCATGTCCAGTTCTAACTGTTGCCTCCTGACCTGCATGTAGGTTTCTCAAGAGGCAGGTCAGCTGGTCTGGTATTCCCATCTCTTTCAGAATTTTCCAGTTTATTGTGATCCACACAGTCAAAGGCTTTGGCATAGTCAATAAAGCAGAAATAGATGTTTTTCTGGAACTCTCTTGCTTTTTCCATGATCCAGCTGATTGTTGGCAATTTGATCTCTGGGTCCTCTGCTGTTTTTAAAACCAGCTTGAACATCTGGAAGTTCACAGTTCACATATTGGAGAATTTTGAGCATTACTTTATTAGCGTGTGAGATGAATGCAATTGTGCAGTAGTTTGAGCATTCTTTGGCATTGCCTTTCTTAGGGATTGGAATGAAAACTGACCTTTTCCAGTCCTGTGGCCACTGCTGAGTTTTCCAAATTTGCTGACATATTGAGCGCAGCACTTTCACAGCATCGTCTTTTAGGTTTTTCCAGTAGTCATGTATTGGATGTGAGAGTTGGACTATAAAGAAAGCTGAGCGCTAAAGAATTGATGCTTTTGAACTGTGGTGTTGGAGAAGACTCTTCGGAGTCCCTTGGACTGCAAGGAGATCCAACCAGTCCATCCTAAAGGAAGTCAGTCCTGGCTGTTCATTGGAAGGCCTGATGTTGAAGCTGAAACTCCAATACTTTGGCCACCTCATGCAAAGAGCTGACTCATTGGAAAAGACCCTGATGCTGGGAAAGATTGAGGGCAGGCGGAGAAGGGGACAACAGAGGATGAGATGGTTGGATGGCATCACCAACTCAATGGACATGGGTTTGGGTGGACTCTGGGAGTTGGTGATGGACAGGGAGGCCTGGTATGCTGCCGTTCATGGGGTCACAAAGAGTCGGACACGACTGAGCGACTGAACTGAACTAAACTGAATGGGGACTTTCAGGGGCTGGCAATAAGGATAGCTGTTGAAATTCCAAGCTAAGTAGGGAAGGGGTGCAAGCACTGTTATTATTTTCAATGTTATTTCCCTCAACCAATACAGATTAAATGTTTAAAACATTTACAGAACTTCCGTGGTGGTCTAGTGGTTAAAAATCTACCTGCCAATGCAGGGCACATGGGTTCGATTCTTGGTCTGGGAAGATTTCACATGCAGTGCTGCCAACTAAGCCCATGTACCATAACTACTGAGCCCATGTTCTAGAGCCTGTGAACTGCAACTTCTGAGCCCAGGCACCATAACTGCTGAAGCCTGCACACCTAGAGTCTGGGCTCAACAAGAGAAGCCACCATAATGAGAAGCCCACACACTACAACGAGAGAGTAGCCCCCTCCACACAACTAGAGAAAGCCCGTGTGCTGCAGGGAAGACCCAGCTCAGCCAACAACCAAAGCAAAAACAAAACTGTTACAGAAGTAGATGATCAACACACGGTAACAGAGTTCTTTAAGATGTAAACACAACTTCATAGACCTAATCATCAGAATTGCTAGACTTTCAAAACATAATTCTCTATGGCATAAAATATATAGTGTAGGTAGGAGAGGTTAGATTAAAAGTAGGAGAGATTAGATTAAGAGAGCAATAAGGCAAATGGACAGATTTTCAGGATTAATAATGGAGTGTTAAGTATGAGTGTTAAGTATGTTGTAACGGAATTTAAAAGTTATTTAAATAAATAAAAAAGTATAAAATATTTGTTTTATGAGGTTATTAAAGTTCATTAGAGTCCAGAAAGAGTGAATAAACCCTTTAAGATTTGGTATAAACATTTTCCAGTCATTATGTCCATTTTTCTCTGTTTAGATTCTGACTTTTCTTCTAATGTCAACAATATTTTTTATCCCTAAAAAGGATGGTACTATTTTGATCAAAAAGGGAACACATTCTAAGGACAACATAGTCAAAAATGTTATAGTCAGATGTATTATATTTAAGAAGCAGCAGGACTAAGGACAAAACATTGGTATTGAAATATCATATTATTAAGTTAGCTAAATCACAGAAATGTTAGATTTCATTCACAATCACATGCTCAGCTTCCGGAATGTGGGTTTGAATCAGGATCCTGCTCTGGAGAGGTGCAGCAAACATCCCTGTCAAGGCCGTGCTAAAGGTCTGTTCTGGCAGGTAGCTGTCTGCAAAGAAATATCGCCAGGGGCCAGGAGTGGCCCCAGGGATGCTGCAGGTCTCTGGACCAGGTGGGAATGTGAATTTGTCAACCCCTGAGATTGAGGCTTCTCAGGTGGCTCAGTGGTAAAGAATCCACCTACCAAGCAGGAAAGGTGGGCTCGATCCCTGGGTCTTGAAGAAGGAAATAGCAACCCACTCCGGTATTCTTGCTTGGAGAATCCCATGGATAGAGGAGCCTGGAGGGCTACAATCTATGGGGACATGACTGAGTAACTACGCACACACAGTTAGTCCCTATAGTCTTCTATCTTTTATCTTGCTTACCTACTGTTATCATTCATTTCTTTCATGCAGTGAGACCATGAGAATCAGAGGCAAAGGTGATCATTGTATCTTATGTTTGGGATCTAACAGATCAATGGCTCTTCATCCAGTGTTGCCACCCTCTATGTCTGTGTGGTAACCATACACCTAATTACCACTCAGCAAGTACCTTTGATAATTACTATACGATAACACTGTTTTCAATCTACTTTTAAAATTTTTTAATATTTTAAAAACTTTCCATTCACACTACATCTCCTTCCTGCCATTGCACCATTTTCAACTACTCTTTACATCCAAATTTCTTTAAAGAATTGTTCATGTTTTGCACCTCCAGTTCCTTCCTTTCCACAATCTTTTCACTGCAGTGAAGTATATACAATACAGAATTCACCATTTTAACCACCTTAAAGTGTATAGTTCAGTGGCATGTAGTATAATTACAATGTCCTACAACTATCACTACTGTCTAATTCTAGAACCTTATCAACCAAAAAGGAAAACCTATACCCATTCAACTCTCTCTCCCTATTCCATCTTCCTTCTGGCCCCTGGAAACCACTAATCTCTGGATTTTCCTGTTCTGGATATTTTATATAAATGGAATCGTATAACTTGTGACCTTCTGTACCTAATTCTTTAGCTTAGTATAATATTTTCTAAGTTCATTCACATTGTAGTGTAATTTGTAGTCCATTCCTTTTTATATCTGTATAATATTCCATTGTATGGATATGCCACTTTGTTTAATCATTCATCAGCTGATGGACATTTGGCTTGTTTTCACCTTTTGTCTATTGTGAATAGTGTTGCTATCAACATTTGCTTAGTCATTTGTTTGAACACCTATTTTCAGTTCTTTTGGGTTTATCCCTAGAGGTGGAATTTAATCATTGCGGAATAGCCAGACTCTTTCTCCAGTGTCTGTACTATTTTATATTCCTACCAGCAATGTATTAAGTTTCCAATTTCTCTAAATGCTCACCACCACTAGTTATTTTGTTTTATTTCTTAATTCTATCCATCCAAGTGGATGTGAAATGGTATCTCATTGTGGTTTTGACTTGCATTTCTTTAATGACACTGAGCATTTTTTCACCTGCTTGTTGGCCATTTATATTTCCTCTTTAGAGAATGTCTATTTAAATACTTTGTCCATCCTTAATTGGATTGTTGGTCTTCTCTTGCTGAATTATATGAATTCTTAATATATTATGGACGCTAAGTTCTCATCAGGTATATTATTTGTAGATATTTTCTCTCTATGGGTCATTCTTGACAAAGATTAGCACAAAACCCAAAATTCTCAAATGTTAACGATATTTCATTGTGTGGGTTGAGTAGAGTTTTTTTTTTTTAGTTTGCCTACAGGCTTATTATTAGTAGAGATACAAATTTTGAAATCCTTTGTTTTCATTGTTGTCGTTCCATCACCAGGTTGTGTCCAATTCTTTGCAATCCCATGGACTGCATCACGCCAGGCTACCCTGTCCTTCACTATCTCCTGAAGCTTGCTCAAATTCACATCCGTTGAGTCAGTGATTCTATCCAACCATCTCATCTTCTGCCACCCTCTTCTCCCTTTGCCTTCAATCTTTCCCAGCATCAGAGTCTTTTCCAATGAGTCAGCTCTTTGCATCATGTCACCAGCCAAAGTATTGGAGTTTCAGCTTCAGCATCAGTTCTTCCAGTGAATACTTAGGGTTGGCTTACTTGAGGATTGACTGATTTGATCTCCTTGCAATCCAAGGGACTCTCAAAAGTCACCTCTAGCACCACAATTTGAAAGCATCAAATATTCAGCACTCAGCCTTCTTTATGGTCCAACTCACATCAGTACATGACTACTGGAAAAACCATAGCTTTGACTATATGGAAATGCAAAAAAGCAAAATGTCTGGGGAGGCCTTACAAATAGCTGTGAAAAGAAGAGAGGCGAAAAGCAAAGGAGAAAAGGAAAGATATAAGCATCTGAATGCAGAGTTCCAAAGAATAGCAAGAAGAGATAAGAAAGCCTTCTTCAGCGATCAATGCAAAGAAATAGAGGAAAACAACAGAATGGGAAAGACTAGAGATCTCTTCAAGAAAATTAGAGATACCAAGGGAACATTTCATGCAAAGATGGGCTCAATAAGGGACAGAAATGGTATGGACCTAACAGAAGCAGAAGATATTAAGAAGAGGTGGCAAGAATACACAGAAGAACTGTACAAAAAAGATCTTCACGACCCAGATAATCATGATGATGTGATCTCTAATCTAGAGCCAGACATCTTGGAATGTGAAGTCAAGTGGGCCTTAGAAAGCATCACTACGAACAAAGCTAGTGGAGGTGATGGAATTCCAGTTGAGCTATTTCAAATCCTGAAAGATGATGCTGTGAAAGTGCTGCACTCAATATGCCAGCAAATGTGGAAAACCCAGCAGTGGCCACAGGACTGAAAACGGTCAGTTTTCATTCCAATTCCAAAGAAAGGCAATGCCAAAGAATGCTCAAACTACCTCACAATTGCACTCATCTCACATGCTAGTAAAGTAATGCTCAAAATTCTCCAAGCCAGGCTTCAGCAATACGTGAGCCGTGAACTCCCTGATGTTCAAGCTGGTTTTAGAAAAGACAGAGGAACCAGATTTCAAATTGCCAATATCCGCTGGATCATCAAAAAAGCAAGAGAGTTCCAGAAACACATCTATTTCTGCTTTCTTGACTATGCCAAAGCCTTTGACTATGTGGATCACAAGAAACTGTGGAAAATTCTGAAAGAGATGGGAATACCAGACCACCTGACCTGCTTTTTGAGAAACCTGCTTGCAGGTCAGGAAGCAACAGTTAGAAGTGGACATGGAACAACAGACTGGTTCCAAATAGGAAAAGGAGTACGTCAAGGCTGTATATTGTCACCCTGCTTATTTAACTTCTATGCAGAGAACATCATGAGAAACACTGGACTGGAAGAAACACAAGCTGGAATCAAGATTGCCAGGAGAAATATCAATAACCTCAGAAATGCAGATGACACCACCCTTATGGCAGACAGTGAAGAGGAGCTAAAAAGACTCTTGATGAAAGTGAAAGAGGAGAGTGAAAAAGTTGGCTTAAAACTCAACATTCAGAAAACTAAGATCATGGCATCTGGTCCCATCACTTCATGGGAAATAGATGGGGAAACAGTAGAAACAGTGTCAGACTTTATTTTGGGGGCTCCAAAATCACTGCAGATGGTGACTGCAGCCACGAAATTAAAAGACGCTTACTCCTTGGAAGACAAGTTATGACCAACCTAGATAGTATATTCAAAAGCAGAGACATTACTTTGCCAACTAAGGTCTCTCTAGTCAAGGCTTTGGTTTTTCCTGTGGTCATGTATGGATGTGAGAGTTGGACCGTGAAGAAGGCTGAGCGCCGAAGAATTGATGCTTTTGAACTGTGGTGTTGGAGAAGACTCTTGAGAGTCCCTTGAACTGCAAGGAGATCCAACCAGTTCGTTCTGAAGGAGATCAGCCCTGGGATTTCTTTGGAAGGAACTGAGGCTAAAGCTGAAACTCCAGTACTTTGGCCACCTCATGCGAAGAGTTGACTCATTGGAAAAGACTCTGATGTTGGGAGGGATTGGGGGCAGGAGGAGAAGGGGACGACAGAGGATGAGATGGCTAGATGGCATCACAGACTAAATGGACGTGAGTCTGAGTGAACTCTGGGAGTTTGTGATGGGCAGGGAGGCCTGGCGTGCTGCAATTCATGGGGTCGCAAAGAGTCGGACACGACTGAGCAACTGAACTGAACTGAACTGAACTGACTATATGGACCTTTGTTGGCAAAGTGATGTCTTTGCTTTTTAATATGCTGTCTAGATTTGTCAGAGTTTTCTTCCAAGGAGCATCTTCCATTAAGCATTTTTTAATTTCATGGCTGCAGTCACCGTTTGCAGTGATTTTGGAGCCCAAGAAAATAAAATCTAAGACTGCTTCTAGTTTTCCCCCTTCTATTTGCCGTGAAGTGATAGGACCAGATGCCATGATCTTTGTTTTTTTTTAAGTTGAGTTTTAAGCCAGCTTTTTCACTCTCATCCTCTCAGATCTTTTAGTTGTAGGCAATTCTAGAGCCTATATCTAATATCCAAATATTTCCCTAAACACTGGAGTTTTTACACATGCAATTTAGTTCTCAGACTATTTGAAATATGACCATGGAACCATAATTAATATAAATGTTAATGGGTTTTAAGAAAGGCCACCAACAGAAATTCAATGTCTCTGAATCTTTCCTGATTTCTGAACCTTTGTGAAAGAATTTAAATTTAATGTACTAGATTATCAGGCTTGGAAATTTGGTTGTACATGTCTAACATTACAACTGATAGGCTGATTTATTTTGGAAGTTAGTAGACTCCTGAAATTTTTGTAAAATAAAGACAGCCCATGCAGAATTGCTATGAATGACCTACAGAAGATGTGTCAGTCAGGGGATAGCCAGGAGATAGAAACCACTCAGTAAATTGAATGGAACATTTAAATATAAAGCATTATTATATAGTAATGAACTACTAATAGCAATTAAGTAACTAAGGGATAAATAATTAATAGTTAACTAAATAAGAGGAGGTGACATCTTAGCAATAAAGTAAACTTGACCGAATACAAGAAAAGCAGACGTAGGGAGGGGCTACTACCTCTACAGCTGAGGCTAAAACCCATGGAAGGAGAAGATTTGGAAAGAAGCCAACACTGACATACAGGCCCTGTTGGAGAGGGTGTGGCTATGGCCTACTTAATGACAGAGAGTTTGCTGAAGTGCCACCAGCCAGGGCTGGCTGGAAACCACCTGTTGGGGCCCTAGGAAAGCTAGCTGGGAATCAGCCCTCTGGGATGCTGGAGAAACTCACTTTCTGATTTTTGCATATCCCTGGCAAAACATGTTGGCGCATGAGTGCCTATGTGCTGCATGGGTGTCCTATATGTTGCTTTCTGTCAAGAGCTGTAGGAGCAACCTCCCCCCACAGCCCCAACCCTCCATCTTCACACAAGAGCCCAAAAGAGCAGTCCCTGCCTCCAGCAATAGCACTGCCTCGCCCTCTGCTGACAAAGCCTAACATCGCACTAGCTGATATGGGGAAATGCTTGCAGAGTCCAGCTAGCACAAAGCAAAGCAAACAAAGTTGAATTAGGAGCTCAGAGACAATAAATTGATAACTGGCACAGATGGTGACTATGACTGTTTGAGGGGAGAACCCAGGTTTATGGTTTGTGAAGGAAAGTTTCAGAGGTGGTCATTTGTGGAATTAATGGTAGCACTGTGATTAGTCTGAGAACAAAAGCTTAGCAATGGCTGAAGCAGGAAATATGTAATAATTGAAAAACAGATTATGTTGCAGGTTATCTGAATTTGTGAGCCAAGAACTTCCCCAAACAGGAAATTCTCTCTTGGAACAGACCCAAAAATAATGCCCAAATAGGTACTATACAAATACGTATGAGTCAATATCACATGTTCTGGATAAAGTGTTATGTTGCATAAAGAATTGGAGACATCAGCAAACAAATGATTTCGTGTTTTTCTTTATCCGAGAAGACTGTTGTGACATCAGATCAGGCCTACCTTTCAGTACCTAGAAAAAAGATGCACTCTTCCTTTTAGGGGTTTATCAATGAAGAATTCCTTTTTTTCTACAATAACAGTGGTTTCAGGTACAAAGAATAAAACATTTACACTAGATATTAATGCCTTATGGGTCATATCACTTGCAAATATTTTCTCCCATTCAGGAGACTGTCTTTTCATTTTGCCAATGGTTTCCTTTGCTGAGAAAAAGCTTTAAAAAATTTAATTAGGCCCTATTTGTTTATTTTTGTTTTAATTTCCCTTGCTTTAGGAGACAGATTCAAGAAAATATTGCTGTAATTGATGTCAAAGAATGTTCTGCCTATGTTTTCCTCTAGAAATTTTATAGTATCTGGATTCTTACTTTTGTATATGGTGCTATCAGTTCAGTTCAGTCGCTCAGTCATGTCCGACTCTTTGCAACCCCATGAATCGCAGCACGCCAGGCCTCCCTGTCCATCACCAACTCCCAGAGTTCACTCAGACTCACGTCCATCAAGTCAGTGATGCCATCCAGCCATCTCATCCTCTGTCGTCCCCTTCTCCTCCTGCCCCCAATCCCTCCCAACATCAGAGTCTTTTCCAATGAGTCAACTCTTCGCATGAGGTGGCCAAAGTACTGGAGTTTCAGCTTTAGCATCATTCCTTCCAAAGAAATCCCAGGGCTGATCTCCTTTAGAATGGACTGGTTGGATCTCCTTGCAGTTCAAGGGACTCTCAAGAGTCTTCTCCAACACCACAGTTCAAAAGCATCAATTCTTCGGCGCTCAGCCTTCTTCACGGTCCAACTCTCACATCCATACATGACCACAGGAAAAACCATAGCCTTGACTAGACGGACCTTAGTTGGCAAAGTAATGTCTCTACTTTTGAATATGCTATCTAGGTTGGTCATAATTTTTCTTCCAAGGAAATGCCCTAATTTCATTCTTTTACATGTAGCTGTTCCATTTCCCCAACACCACTTAGCAGAGACTGTTTTTTTCCTTCATTGTGAATTATCACTTCTGTCCTCATAGATTAACTCACCGTTAGTGTGTTGGTTTATTTCTGGGCTGTCTATCCTGTTCCACTGATCTATGAGTCTGTTTTTGTGCCACTACCATTACTGTTTTGACTACTGCAGTTTTGGAGCATAGCCTGAAGCCAGGAAGTGTGATTTCTTTAGATCTGTTCTTCTTTCTCTAGATTGTTTTGGCTGTTTGGGGTTTTTGTGTTTCCGTACAAATTTTAAAATTATTTGTTCTTGTTCTGTGGAAAATGCCCTTAGTATTTTGATAGAGATTGCACTGAATCTGTAGATTGCCTTGGGTAATATGGTCATTTGAACAATATTGATTCTTCCCATCCAGGAACACAGTATATCTTTCCATCTTCAATTTCCTTCATCAGTGTGCTATAGTTTTCTGAGTACAACTCTTTTTATCTTCATAGCTCATATAGCTCAACATAAAAAAAAATCAAATAACCCAATTAAAAAATGGGCAGAAGAACTGAATAGATATTTTCCAAAGAGGAAATGCAGATGTCTAACAGGCACATGAAAAGGTGTTCAACATCATTAATTAGCAGGGAAATGCAAATCAAAACCACAATGAGATATCACCTTATACCTGTCAGAATGCTGCTGCTGCTGCTGCTGCTGCTAAGTCACTTCAGTCGTGCCCAACTCTGTGTGACCCCATAGACGGCAGCCCACCAGGCTCTTCTGTCCATGGGATTCTCCACGCAAGAATACGGGAGTGGGTTGTGATTTCCTTCTCCAATGCATGCATGCATGCATGCTAAGTTGCTTCAGTCGTGTCCGACTCTGTGTGACGCTATGAATGTGCGACCTATGGACAGCAGCCCACCAGGCCCCTCTGTCCACGGGATTCTCTAGGCAAGAATACTGGAGTCGGTGGTTGCCATTTCCTTCTCCAGAATGACTCTCATAAAAAGTCTACAGGGACTTCCCTGGAGGTCCAGTCATTAAAACTCTGTGCTTCTACTGCAGGGGCATGGGTTTGATCCATGGTCAGGGAACTAAGATTCTGAATGCTGTGTGGTGTAGCTGAAAACAAACAAACAAATAAGTTGGCAAATGTTGGCAAGGATGTGGAGAAAAGGGAAAACTTGTACAATGTTGGTAGAAATGTAAATTGATGCAGCCACTGTGAAAAACAGTATAGAGGTTTTTTAAAAGAGTAAAAATAGAGTTGCTATATGATCCTGCAATCCCCCTCGTGGGCACACACCTGCAGAAAACCATAATTCGAAAAGATACATGCACCCTAATGTTTACAATTGCCAAGATATGGAAGCAACCTAAGTACCCATCAACAGATGAATGGAAAAAAAAAAGAAAGATGTCACACACACAGACACATACAATGGAATACTACTTGGTCATAAAGAGAATGTAATTTTGACATTTCCAGCAACATGGATGGACTTTATGCAAAGTGAAATAATTCAGAGAAAGACAAGCATTACATGTTATCACTTAAGTATGAAATTGAAAAAAATACAACAAACTAGTGAATATAACAAAAAAGAAGCAGACTCATAGACATAGAGAACAAACTAGTAGTTACCAGTGGGGAGAGGGAAGTGGAGAGGGGCAGTACAGGGGTAGGGATTAAGAGGCACAAACTACTGGGTACAAAATAAGCTACATGGATCTACTGTACAATATGGGGAATACAGCCGATATTTTATAACTATGAAGGAACTATAACTCTTAAAAACTGTGATTCACTGTTTTGCACACCTGAAACTTAGGCAATATCGTAGAGCAACTATACTTCAATAAAAAAATAGAAAAAATATAAATTTGCACTTGGAAGCAAAAAATATATATATTAACATAAGAAAACATCTGGAGCAAACAACTCCTTGATAAACTCAAAGCCTCACATCTTTTACATCTTCCTGCCCTATCAGCCTAAGAATACTGGCTTCATGGTTGAAATATGATGCCTGTTATGGTAGGTATCATTTCATCTTTTAAGTCAAGAAGAAGGAAGAAAGGAATTGACATCTATATATGTGCTCAACAGGCATCGTTGGTATCACATTGTTTGACCAACATGTATTGAAACACCATGTGTGTGGCAATGTATCAGACTGTGGAATTTAGTGATTAATTAAAATATGTATATTCTGGGCCCTTTAACAAATCCTACAGGTTCAAATATGAGGCTCTTCTTCCGAGGGTTTCCTTTCCCATCTCATTCATGCAGAATCTATCTTGAACTCCTGCATACTCACAGTAGGAATATTCCTCTATCCTGAGTCTTCTTGGTACATCCTAGGAGTTAACTTATTTATACTCACTATATCATATGTTTAGGATAATATTTTATGTAATGGTGTTTTGTGGCAGAATTCCTTAATGTAAAACCCTTTTAAAAAATATAAATTTTATTAATGGTTGTCAAGAGTATTTATTTTCTCTCCTGCTTTCTCTCTTCTCCTGTCTTCAACACCTAACAAGCTATTATGTTAGATGATATAAGACTCCCATTTTTAAAGCGCATTCTCTTTGTTGTTAGGGTCTGACTTTCATCTGAAGTGGGAAATATACTGACTAGGACAACCAAAAGAGAAACTCTCTTTTGAAAAACAATGTTCAATGACAATTTCTCATGATATAAATTACAACTTTAGAAGGGACAGTCCCTTCTGTACTTTTTGGGAACCAATATTTTTTTTTTTGGCTGTGCTGTGCAGCTTCTGGGTTCTTAGTTCTCTGACCAGGCACTGAACCTGGGCCCTCGGACATGAAAGCGCGGAATCCTAACAACTGGACCACCAAGGAATTCCTGGGAACCAACTCTTAAAAACTCGTACAGTAACTCTTTAACAAATAGAAAAAAAAAAACCCAAAGTATGTTAAAAGTGCAATATAATTGACTCACATGTTATTCAGTAACTTTGTATTACAAATTTTCATACCCATGAAAAAATATGTTGGCCCTATCCATCCTCTTGATACCTTCTACTTCACCCGCTTTCTGTATTAAGAAATCTCCTCTTACTAGGTTTGTCTTTTCAGAGGAGTAGCCTGTCCTTGGCTTGCCTCTATAAAATTATACAAACAGTGAAGAGGATTTTCCCTCTATGATGTTTTTCTGAGATGGTTTTCTCTTTGAAAAATGTTTTCAGTTTCAAAGGCAAACACCACAGATATACCAAAAAAAAAAAAAAAAAAAAAGAAGGGAAAAACCACACTAGACACAGAATTTAGCTGCTTCAACAGAATGTACAGAAGACAGGAAGCAACAGCCAGATTCTCAGGCTCTGATTGTCCCAAATCACACAAGTCATCAACTGAGTAATCAGAAAAGGAAAACAAGCCATTTTTAGTTGAAAGAAGATTTGAATCCATAATATGCACTGCAAATCCACAATGGATGGTTTATAACCAAACAGCTGGTTTTTGTGACTTAATTTGAGTTACCCAATGCAACATATCTTGAAAATTCCACAAAATATCCTAAGGATACATTATGCAAAATGCTCAAATATTGAGATGCACAATTTTCTTGCCCCTGGGGAGCAGTCTTAACAGTCATCCACAGCAGGTGCAAACTATTCCAGACAGAGGGCTGGGCTGGAAAGAATATATTTTTTCATCAGTTCCAGAAATCCATGTTTCTGAGGGATTAGGAAGAGAAATTTCTAAAATGGAGTAGGTGTTACTCAGTCATTGGAAGAGGAATTTAGAATTGTTCATTTAGTTTGTGGGGTCAAATAAACTCGGGTGTGGCTTATTGCGGTCATTTAGTGTTCCTGATGATCAGCTTTCTTGATGTCAGATGAGGGTGTAGTATTAGTCAGGGTTCAGTCTTAGATAACAGGGCACATTTGGATAAACTAAGATGAATGAGAGATGGTGAAGAAAAGCTGATTCTCTCTGGGTCTCCAGGAGAGACTCCCAGAATATTCTCTAAAACAAGGGCTACCTCTGCAACTGTCAGGAAGCTGGGGAATCAGAAAGACCCTGTTGGCACACTTCCAGAATTAGCTACAATAGCTACAGACTGGAGTCAGAAGCTTCCTCCAACCTTAGAGCTCCAGGGAGAGACCATGCCTACTACACCCACTCCAGCAAAACATTACTGGCACCCTCACCTTTCCTTCCTTTTATTTACTAAGTGAACACACACATATTTATTGAGTACTTACTACAACAAATGACTAAAATATATAGTACATTAGAAGGTGATAGAGATTCCCTGGTGGCTCAGTTGGTAAAGAATCCGCCAGCAATGTGGGAGACCTGGGTTCGATCCCTTGGTTGGGAAGATCTCCTGGAGAAAGGAATGGCTACCCACTCCAGTATTCTGGCCTGGAGAATTCCATGGACTGTATAGTCCATGGGGTTGCAAAGTCAGATGCGACTTAGTGACTTTCACTAGAAGGTGATAAGTGCCATGGAGAAAAATAATGTTGGGCAAGTAGAGAGTAATGAGTGGGTAAAGGAAGGCTCCCTAAGAAAATGATACTTGGGACTTCCCTGGCAGTCCACTGGCTACCACTCTGTGCTTCCACTGCAGAGGGCACAAGTTCAATCCCTGATCAGGGAACTAAGATTCCGCATGCCACATACTGTGGCCAAAAATTTAAAAATAAGAATGACAATGATATTAATACTTGTGTGGAGATTTGAGGGAAGTGAGAGGATGAGCCCCGTGAGTTCCTAGGGAAGGAGTATCCAGGAGAGGGAGCAGAAAGTGCCATGATTCTGAGACAAGAGGCTCCCTGGAAGTCTTAAGGAACAGAAAGGAGACCAGTGTGGCTGGAGTAGAGTGGAGCGAGGGGATAAGCCTTCCATGAGACAGTCAGACTTATTCCAAAGTAGAAATTTCTTAAGATGCTTCTTAAATAATTCATTGCTTGGTTTGCTATATAGACTATGTATTTTGAACTAGGATATTAAAGATTTGGACAGATTTTAAACTAAAACGTACATCTTGAAATAAGAACAGATCTAGTAATACTAATCTATTTGAAGCTATTGTGCTTTCAAATAATATATATATGTATATTTTTACAGATAATAAGGGCTAATATTTATTGAGCATTTTGGGTAAGGGGAGGCACCAGCTGCAACTTAAGGTAGCATATCTAGTTTGGTGTTTTTTCTTTGTATTGTTTAAGTTTTATCATAAAGAATTTAAAAACACCCATCTTTGATGGAATGGTTTTGTGCGAGGAATTAATCAGTTACAAGATTGAATTCTACACTTTGGGAGATTCTTACAATTGGCTTCATCTTTATTATGGTACAACTATTACATCCAAAAGAAAATCTGAGTATAAGTTGTCAGATGCATCATTGAAACATATCTTAAGGATGGAGAATAATAAGTAGGCCAGCTTTGACAAGTATCTCTTCTCAAAAGAAGGCTAAACATGAAATAATGAACTCGTATCTCTGTGAGATAGAAACTTACATTTGACAAAATGCTTTCAGAAATAACATGCATATTCTAAGAACACTGGTTTTTATCTGAGACACAAGTGATCTTATTGTAAGAACCATTGTATTGCCATTATAATCAAGAATTAGCCTAGGGATTTAGAAGAATACATGGGAGGTAGGCTGAGGAGGAAACAACACAGAAGACATCTAAGAGACAGAAGGTGTTGGAGCAGGCTTTCCCAGACTCGGCGTGATTGTCCTTGTGCCACCTGTGGCGGCTGTCCAGTGGTCCGGGTCTTTAGCAGCATTTCTGGCCTCTGTCTACTAGTAGTATCTCCCTCTCCCTCCTTATGTGACAGCCCCAAGCGTCTCTGGTTTGAGGACCACTGAGTTACAATCAGAAGAGTGAAACAACCTGCAAAATTGATCTGACTTTGAAATCTGAAAGAGAAATCTCCACCTATGGATCTGGGAACAAAAGGACCTTCTGAACAGAGACCTAAAGAATTTAAGATTGAATCTTAGATGCAATTTTAATATTATTTGCAACCTTTGTTAAATAATTATTGGTAAAAACCATTAGTTAAATATCTGTGTACAAGTTTTTGTGTGGACATAAGTTTTTAACTCTTCTGAGTAAACAGCAGGGAGTAGAATTTCTGGATCATATGGTAAGAACGTGTTTAATTTTGTAAGAAGCTGTCAAACTGTCTTCCAAAGTGGGTGTACCGTTTTGTATTCCTAACAGCAATGCATGTTCCTATTGCGCTACATTCTCATCAGCATTTGGTGGAGGCAACATGGTGGATTTTGGTCATTTTAATAAGTGTGTAGTGGTGTTTCATTGGCATTTCCATTGGTATCTTCCAGATAACACATGAGGGCTTCTCTGGTGGCTCAGCTGGTGAAGAATTCGCCTGCAATGTGGGAGACCTGGGTTCGATGATGTGAAGTGTTTCTTCACTCACTTATTTGCCCATCTACATACATATCTTCTTTGGTGGGGGATCTGTTAAGGTCCTTGGCTCATTTTATAATTGAGTGCATGCGTGCATGTGTGTGTGTGCGCATGCGCTAAGTCACTTTCCCTGTGTCCGACTCTTGGCGACCCTCTGGGCCGTGGCCGCCTCTGTCCATGGGATTCTCCAGGCAAGAATACTGGGGTGTGTTTCTGTCCCCTTCTCCAGGGGATCTTCCCGACCCAGGGATTGACTCTGTGTCTGTTACATCTACCCGCACTGGCAAGTGGGTTTTTTTTTTTTTTTTTAACCACTAGCATTATTACAGATATCAAAAAAATAAAAAGACTAGGAGAAAAACCTTGCAAAATACCTATCTGACAACTGACTAGGTTTCTTACTATTGAGTTTAACACTTTTTGTGTATTTGGAATAACAGCCCTTTATCAGATATGTATTTTGCAAGCTTTTTTCTCCTAGTCTTTATATTTTCTCAATATCTTTTGCAAAGCAGGAATTTTTAATTTTAATGAAGTCTAGCTTATCATTTTTTTTTTTTTTGTGGACTGTGGCTTTGTTGCTCCATAGCAAAAGAAGCAACCACAATGAGAAGCTGTGCACTGCGACCAAGAGTAGCCTCCACTTGCCACAACTAGAGAAAGCCCAAGTGCAGCAATGAAGACCTACTGCAGCCAAAAAAATTTAAAAAAATAAATATTTTTAAAAAACCAACTAAGAATAGAACTACCATATGACCCAGCAATCCCACTCCTGGGCATATACCTAGTGAAACTATAATTCAAAAAGACACATGCACTCCAGTGTTCATTGTAGCACTATTTACAAGAGCCAGGATAAGGAAGCAACCTGTGTCCATCAACAGAGGAATGGATAAAGATGTGGTACATATATAAATGGAATATAATTCAGCCCTAAAAAGAAATTGGGTCATTTGTAGAGACGTGGATGGACCTAGGGACTGTCATATTGAGTAAAGTAAGTCGGAGAAAAACAAGTATCATATATTAATGCATATATGTGGAATCTAGAAAAATGGTACAGATGATCTTCTCTGCAAAGCAGAAACAGAGACACAGATGTAGAGAACAATGTATGGACACAAAGTGGGATGGGATGAATTGGGAAGTGGGTTGATATACATACACTACTGATACTATGCATAAAATAGATGACGGATGAGAACCTACTGTGTAGCTTGAGGGGCCCTACTCAATGCTCTGTGGCGACCTAACTGGGAAGGAAATCCAAAAAAGAGCCGACATATGTATATGTTAGCTGATTCTCTTTTTGGTACAATAGAAACTAACACAATATTGTAAAACAAGTATACTCTAAAAGATTAATTTTTAAAAAATCACGCAAAAAATACAGGCCACAGAGTCATCTGCTTCATGAAATATGGGCTGGCAGGAGGAGCCTTTGGTTTTCTAATGAGGAAGTGGAGGATGCCAGTAATAACTTCCCATGTTTCCATGAACATGTATTATTGGTGCTTGCATTCACAGAGTTGAATCCATAAATTTATAGAAAATTATACTCATTTTCTTCATCTCAGAAATCAAAAGTTTCCAAGTAGGAAAGCAAACTGACTTTCCTGTAATTTTCTTAGTTCATTTCAGTTCAGGAGCCTTTTACTATCTGAAGTTTCCAAGTGTAGCTCAGAGGCAAATGAATCTTTCACTTTAAATAGCATGAAACATCTGGGAGTTGCTTCTTGTCTGTTAAATTAACAGTTCATGGAATTCCATGAACTGTAGAGTTTGTCCTAAATTCACAGTAGAATGAAAGTCCTTTTCCCTGATGGAAAACTTTCGATGGTGCGCTGAGATAGGTTTTGCTCAAGACTGCATTTTGCACATTGATTTAATTGGGTGATTCTCATTCTATTTTACTTTAAGATGATGTCTCTATGGGATGAAGTGAATTTTTTTTTAAACAGAGATATGATGCAGGAGGAATTAGTTATTAGCTAATATAAGAGACTGCTGATCCAGTCATTAGACTGCCAGGCTGAAGTGACCTGAGATTGGGAGACTTTTCAAGAGCCCTCTTCTGATGGTAAAAACTGAACAATGTGCCATATGAGTTCTTCCCTTATATTACAAGTTCACCTTTTGGAATTCAAAACATCTGGTAAACCTGAAATTCTCTCTCAAAAACTTTCTATAATATATATTCTTTTAAACATTTTGTGCAGAAAGTTTATTTCACTAAAACCTAGCAAGCCCAAGCATGCAACTCCAACATACAAGACTGTTCCCTTTTGTTTTAAACATAGCACTGGGTCCAACTTTCACAGAAAAGACCTGATTGATCCCCTCTCTCATTATAAACCTTTAATGATATGGACTACCCAAACACAATGCAAAATAAGAACAGACTGAATCTTAACTGCATTTGAAAACAGGCTGAATTCATATTAGTTTTCTGACCACTTTTAACCCACGCTAAGTTTACTGTCAAGAAAAGCCTCTCTGATTTAAAAAAATTATTACTATATCTGC
Source organism: Budorcas taxicolor (assembly GCF_023091745.1). Taxonomy (NCBI): domain Eukaryota; kingdom Metazoa; phylum Chordata; class Mammalia; order Artiodactyla; family Bovidae; genus Budorcas; species Budorcas taxicolor. The sequence continues at coordinate 60,719,558 of NC_068923.1, read as the reverse complement.
AGCTGCTAAGTCATATCTTTCCATATTTGTGCAACTGCTTCTTACATTTATCCTTAGTTAATTTCTTATTAGTGTATTTTGGTTCATCTTAGTACACATCAGTATTTTTCACTTTCGATTTTGTCAACAGTGTCATCTGGAAATTTGGGGTATGTAACTTTATCCAAGTCATTAACAATAAACAATGAAGCAAATAAATATTAACTGGCTAGCAACAAGGACAGAGTCAATATATAGTTAAAGCAGTTAGATAGATTCTGTTACCATGTGTATATTTACATAGATCCAACTTCAGTATTAATGTACACTTTTCTAACAAAAGACTAATTCTTATACCAGAAGGCTAATGGATTGATTTGTAACAGAAGATTTAACTGCTGTGACTAATGTTATCATCATGTCCATAGCTGAAATTCTTATTATCATCAAGATATCTGGGACTCCAACTCAATAATCGGAAAAGAATGTTTTGCAAATGATCTTGCAAAGCAAAATCAAATTTAATATGCCTAAGAATTATTTCATCTCATCTTTTTATATTCACTCATACAGATCAACAAGAAATCCAATTTACCAATTGGTTGTGATTCAAAAGTCACTTTGGGATTGTTTTGGTTAGAGTTTGTAACATATTTCCCCTAGTAATGATATTATCATGGTAGTTAAATTCCCAGTTATTTCAACAAAAGCCCGTTTGAACTGTAATGTGGATGAAACAATGTACTTTTAGCCAAAACAGGAAACGATACCTGTCTTAAAACTAATAATTAAGTTAAACACACACAATGAATGAAAAACGATATTCACAAAAATTCTCCTGCCTTCAGTTTCTCTTGTGGTAAACTGGCCCCAGTGTGCTTTCAGCACTTTCCCTCCATCCTCATGGCACAATGGTCATATCTGTAAACTGGAATTTATTATGCTGAAATTTAATTATCAACTTATTTTTGCTCTATTCTTTACTAGAAGAATCTTTTGTAAACTCTGACTTGCTAATGGAGGTTTTGAGATGTTTTTAAAGAAACCTTTGGAGGATTTAATTATCAGCATCATGCACGCAAAAAGGCCAACAGAAGGCCAGTTCAATGATCCACTATTGGTAAGAACATTTATAGGAAAAGAGGATGGCTGTCTAACCTTTGCTAAACTACAGAAAATAATGTTTCACAACAATCACTGAGTGAGAGTCAGCTGACTGGTTTCTCAGAACAAGTCTTAAACCCTTTTAGTCCCAAATTGCTTATGCATTTTTATCAGGAGTGCTAATTTCTTCCCAGAGGAAGCATTGGAATAATAAAAATAGGGTTCTGTTCCATACCAAGTTTGGACAATTTTTTTTTTTTACAGATGTAATGTGGTCTTGTATATATAAACAACTCTGATTTTTTAAAAAATATGTGGTTTGGTTCAGTCTTACTAATGAACCCAAATTTAGCTCTCCACATTTAGAGGTCATAGGTATGCATTTATGAGACTATTACAGAGAGAGACTGTGTGTGTGTGTGTGTGTGTGTGTGTGTGTGCGGACGCTTCACACTCTCTCTCTATGGAATCAAGGTCAGGAATACTGTGCCCTCAAGCACTGTGATGATTTATGACAAAGCAGATGTTACAGAGCACGTTGAAACAACGCAGAAAGAATGCAAGTGTTAACAACATTGCATTTCAAGCCAGTAAGGACTAGTTCAAAAATATGAAAACCTGCAAGGTATTAAAGCTGCAAGGAAATCAATTTTGCCTTAGGAAAACAAGACCACATCAGTGTATTCTGAATGACAGATGAAGACGATTAGTAAGAAGAGTTATCCAATATGCATGCATGCTCAGTCACTCAGTCATGTCCAACTCTTTTGTGACCCCGTGGACTGTAGTCTGCCAGGCTCCTCTGTCCATGGAACTCTCCAGGCAAGAAAACTGGAGTGGGTTGCCACTTCCTTCTCTGGGGGATCTTCCCGACCCAGGGATCAAACCTGTGTCACTTGCATTGGCAGGCAGGTTCTTTACCACTGAGGCAACCAGGGAAGCCTAATGCCAGCATTATAAATAGGCTCTATGGCTCAGAGGTTAAAGCGTCTGCCTCCAATGCGGGAGACCTGGGTTCGATCCCTGGGTCAGGAAGATCCCCTGGAGAAGGAAATGGCAATCCACTCCAGTATTCTTGCCTGGAGAATCCCATGGACGGAGAAACCTAGTAGGGTACAGTCCACGGGGTCGCAAAGAGTCGGACACAACTGAGCGACTTCACCTCACCTCGACTTCACCTCACTGAGTAGGAACGTTTCTACTTAAATAGAAAAGTTAAAAGCCAAAGATGTTCTTCCAGGAGTTAATTATTAAGCACCTCTCTGTAGATATTTATGATACTTGGATGATGGAATCAAATTTTGTCTTTCTAATAACTACTTGAGATTATGAAATCCAGTAGAAATAATTTATTATATTAATTAAGAGACACTGTAGAGAAAGGTTTAATAGTAATAGGAATCAGACAGTATTATTAAGGTTGGGGTGGATATATAAAATAAAGCTTTTCATGACTAAAATTTATCTTGATTCACTTTCTTAAAATAACTCTTAATGTATTTCATTTCTGTGATACTTTTATTACAATTCTCTATGAATATCATTTAGCCTAGGTAGGATATTTCATTAATTAAGTATAAATTGTATTATGTCAAGACAGGAAATAATAAAGCTATGTGTGAGTGTTAACATATCTGGGACTAAAAGAAAAAAAATTAATCTAACCAAGATGCCAATCACAAAAATAAATTACATGAGCTGAAGAAAAATGTGAATGTCAAATAAAAAAGAGAAATAGCATTCTAAATCTAGCAAGGTGAATGGGTAGAACTGAGTTCCAGATAAAGAAATATTTAAACTCATAACTATTACTAGACTTAATTTCAAGCCAACAAATTTCAATTTAGATTTTCTCTTACCCTGAGTTGCAGCAATATGTCTTCATTTATTGATGAATCCTGTCAAGAATGACAATGGAAAATGAATTAAACCATCAGGACACTCCTCACACTCCTCCTAGGATAGAATGCCATCTATATGAGGGAACAGAAAACAAATTAAGTGCGAAATTAATGTGCATCACCAGCATCCTCAAAACACTGACTCATAATCAGGATGCAGTAAGCCTTTGTTATATATTCTTCAGCTTTCAATTGTCGGTAAGCATCGAATCTTCAAACAAAAACAAATGTCTCCCCAGAAAGGCTATGGTAAGTAATGATAAATTGTCAAAGGACACATTCAAGAAAAGCAAAAAAATTACATAGGGCTATTTTTATTTAATTTTTTCATTCAATTTTAAATTATAATTTATTTAAAAAACTTGCAAAATTTCCCTTTGATTAGTAAGAGGAAATTAATAGGCTTATTTTAGGGAAAAAAAAAAAAAAAAGAGAAACTGAAAGCAGAAAAGTAGCCTGTGAAATGTTTACTAAAGAAAAGCACTCTGTTATTCTATACCTCTCCAAACTTTCATTGTTTCTTTAAGCTAACTGTGCCTATACTGAATATATATTCAAAATGTATATTGTATTCTGTATCTGATATGTTTGTATATACATATATTGTCTGCTGTACTTTTATTCACTTACTATAATATAAGCATGCTTGCATGTTACAACATCCTGTTGGTAAAGATAATTCTTAATGCAATGACGGTATTCTGACTAGTGTATACAATCCCAAGATAAAAAAAACTTTTTAACTTAATGCATACAAATAGCTATCCAAGATTGTACCAACTTGCACCATTATGTCACCATCACATTAGGAGACTGCTTATTTCATTCTTCTTCCTAATATTAGTCTATTTCTGGACTGTTTGCTCCATTTCTTAGATCTCTTTATCAATTCCTATCCAAGTACTCCACATTTTAAATAACAAAGCTTTAGAGTGTATTTTGATATTGAACAGCCAAATGTCTCCAAAGATTCCTCCTTTTTCATCAGGTCTATAAAAAGTTTATTAGGCCTTCCCCTATATTCATATTGCAATTACTTTTAAAAGCAATACAAATAATCTTACAATTCTGATTTTGTCTTATTGCCTCAAGCCCTTCAATGACTTACCTTTTGTCTACTGTGGTGGTGATCATGTAGGGGCTATCCCATCCCCCAGGGGACATGTGGCAATATCTGGAGGCATTTGGCTGTTGCAGCTGGAGGGGTGGGGTGTTTTCTCCTAGCATGTGATGGCTCAGGGTCAGGGACACTGCTGAACATTCTTCACTGCACTGTAGAGGATGACCTGCCCCAACAGTAAAGAGTTTCCCCCAATTTCCAAAATGTCAACAGTGTGGAGGTTCAGAAACCTTTGTAAATGGAGATAAGTTGAAAATTCCATTGCTTGGCACATCAGTCTCTCTTTCATCTAAGTTAATAGTCTTCAAACTGAGGTATGTATACTGATGGTCAGATTCCAGATTCTCAACATGATCTTCTGGAGAAGGAGCCCAAGTTCAAAATAATTCTTCAACATTAAAAGGAAGAAGAGGACAGGGAGGAAGAGGCGTATTTTTCATCCATTTCAAATCTTACTATGTTGCAATGCCCCTAGGCTAAAAAGAGAAAACACACTAGGAAGCCTACTTAAATCAAGACAGTGCATTAATCCACACAGCTACATCCATGCGGCTTCAGCCTTTTTTTAAAAATGGAATATACTAGTGTATTTAATAAACGGTAAGCTTATCTCTATGCTTAATTTTTAACTAGATATTTCACAGGTTTATGATTCCATTTGAACTTAAAAACTGGTTTTGCAAAAAAAAAAATAATCCATTGGGCATATTTTAATTGGATTACATTGATTTTATGGATTAATTTAGGGAACAAAGCTAGTGGAGGTGATGGAATTCCAGTTGGGCTATTTCAGATCCTGAAAGATGATGCTGTGAGAGTGCTGCACTCAATATGCCAGCAAATGTGGAAAACTCAGCAGTGGCACAGGACTAGAAAAGGTCAGTTTTCATTCCAATTCCAAAGAATGGCAATGCTAAAGAATGCTCAAACTACTGCACAATTGCACTCATCTCACATGCTAGTAAAGTAATGCTCAAAATTCTCCAAGCCAGGCTTCAGCAATACGTGAACCGTGAACTTCCAGATGTTCAAGCTGGTTTTAGAAAAGGGAGAGGAACCAGAGATCAAATTGCCAATATCCGCTGGATCATCAAAAAAGCAAGAGAGTTCCAGAAAAACATCTATTTCTGCTTTCTTGACTATGCCAAAGCCTTTGACTGTGTGAATCACAATAAACTGTGGAAAATTCTGAAAGAGATGGGAATACCAGACCACCTGACCTGCTTTTTGAGAAACCTGCTTGCAGGTCAGGAAGCAACAGTTAGAAGTGGACATGGAACAACAGACTGGTTCCAAATAGGAAAAGGAATACGTCAAGGCTGTATATTGTCACCCTGCTTATTTAACTTACATGCAGAGTACATCATGAGAAACGCTGGGCTGGAAGAAGCAGAAGATGGAATCAGGATTGCTGGGAGAAATATCAATAACCTCAGAAATGCAGATGACACCACCCTTATGGCAGAAAGTGAAGAAGAACTAAAGAGCTTCTTGATGAAAGTCAAAGAAGAGAGTGAAAAAGTTGGCTTAAAACTCAACATTCAGAAAATGAAGATCATGGCATCTGGTCCCATCACTTCATGGCAAATAGATGGGGAAACAGTGGCTGAATATTTTTTGGGGCTCCAAAATCACTGCAGATGGTGACTGCAGCCACGAAATTAAAAGATGCTTACTCCTTGGAAGGAAAGTTATGACCAACCTAGATAGCATATTATAAAGCAGAGACATTACTTTGTCAACAAAGGTCCATCTAGTCAAGGCTATGGTTTTTCCAGTAGTCATGTATGGATGTGAGAGTTGGACTGTGAAGAAAGCTGAGCACCAAAGAATTGATGCTTTTGAACTGTGGTGTTGGAGAAGACTCTTGAGAGTCCCTTGGACTGCAAGGAGATCCAATCAGCCCATCCTAAAGGAGATCAGTCCTAGGTGTTCATTGGAAGGACTGATGTTGAAGCTGAAACTCCAATACTTTGGCCACCTGATGTGAAGAGCTGACTCATTTGAAAAGACCCTGATGCTGGGAAAGATTGAGGGCAGGAGGAGAAGGGGATGACAGAGGATGAGATGGTTGGATGGTATCACCGACTCAATGGACATGGGTTTGGGTGAACTCTGGGAATTGGTGATGGACAGGGAGGTCTGGCGTGCTGCGGTTCATAGGGTTGCAAAGAGTTGGACGTGACAGAACTGAACTGAAGGGAATGCTGATATACATGTATTTGTCTTATTTTATATCCCTTAGTGGACTTCCCTGGCAGCTAAGATGGTGAAGACTCTGCCCACAATGCAGGAGACCCAGGTTCAATCCCTGGGTTGGGAAGAACCCCCGGAGAAGAGAACGGCAACCCACTCCAGTATTCTTGCCTCGAGAATTCCATGGACAGAGGAGCCTGGTGGGCTATTCATGGGGTCGCAGAGTAAGACATGACTGAGTGACTAACAATATCACTATATCCCATAGTAAAGCATTATAGTTTTCTCCCCATTTCTTGTTAAGTTACTTGAATAAGATCTTTTCTCCCTTGATACTTTAAAATGATATCTGAACATGCAGTTGGCCTGATATAGACTTCCTTCCCTGTGACTCTTGATTCCTCACGCTTATTTGTCTGGTGGACTGGTTGGTTTTCACTCATCTATATATTCTCAGCACTGGGTAGGGCGCCTTACACATTACAGGTGGGCCACACATGTCTATTGAATGAAGAAATGATAGAGGCATTTTTAGGCAGGACATCTGAGTTTTAGTACCAAGTATTCCTCATAGAGCCCTCTCCTTCCCCCTTTTTAAAAAAATAAGTATTCAGATTATTGTATTATTATTATGGGGAAATAGATGTATAGATTAAAGCAATTCCTGCCACTGTTTGTATTTTCTCCTATAACAGTGATAAACACTGCTTGAGCAGTTACATGCTTGGTATTGTGCTAAGACTTTTGCCCATATTTACCCAATTCAATTTTTTTCCCCTAAAGCCTACTGCTGCTGCTAAGTCACTTCAGTCATGTCCAACTCTGTGCGACCCCATAGACGGCAGCCCACCAGGCTCCCCCGTCCCTCGGATTCTGCAGGCAAGAACACTGGAGTGGGTTGCCATTTCCTTCTCCAATGCATGAAAGTGAAAAGTGAAAGGGAAGTCTCTCAGTCATGTCTGACTCTTAGCAACCCCATGGACTGCAGCCCACCAGGCTCCTCCGTCCATGGGATTTTCCAGGCAAGAGTCCTGGAGTGGGGTGCCATTGCCTTCTCCGAAAGCCTACTACTAATCAATTAAATAATAGACTTTAGGACTTTCCTGGCGGTCCAGTGGTTAAGACTCCATGCTTCCACTGCAGGCTACATGGGTTTGATCTCCTGGTCACTTGTGACCAGATCCCATGTGCCACACAGTGCTGCCAGAAAAATAAATACACTTAAAGAAACAGACTTTAGTTTAGAGAAGTTTTAGGTTCATAGCAAATGGAGCGAAAAGTACAGAGTTCCCCTGACTCCTGTGCACGTATACACACACATACAACTCCACACATGCAGTTTCCCTCACAATCACTGTCAGATACCAGGGTAGGATATTTGTTACAACTGATGAACCTACAATGACACATCATTACCCACACACATACACACACGCACACTGACATTTTCATTACTAGCTTTTTTATTTTGAAGGACTGTATAATGTGTCTTGTCTTTTTCATTATAAAATGCAAATATGCTTTCTTTTCTGAAGGCAAAGAATAGGATCTACTTCTCTTAGTCCCACAAACTCTAATCCTGCCCTGGGCAAGACCTGGTGTGAGGCTTTTCTAGAACTACCCCAGGAGGCAGGTGGAGGGGTGCTGGTTGTACTTGAACACTGGGTGGGTAGCAGGCAACTGGGAATACCAGGCTCCCAAAAGACATTCTTAAGACCAAATAGAAGAGTTCTTTTCTGACTCCCATCAGAAAAGAACAATCCAAAGACTAGCCTTTTCTTCCCCTAAAAGAACACAATGAAAAAAAGAGAAAAAAATCATTACATCACTGAGGCAATCAGTGCTTTATTGAGAAAATACTGGTGGTCATGTTCCATTCAGAGGTGATATATTGACCAGAAATTGCATTTCTAGAAATCTGTCCTAAGGAATGAAGTAGAGTTGGGTGCGAAAACATGCAAATAATACACGCATCTGTAGCATGCTTACAATGTGCTATGCAGTTCATGTCATCAGTGAGGCTGGTGATGTAATCCTTATTTTCTGAGGGAAACTGAGGCTCAAAGTAGGAAATTGCCCCAAGTCACAAATCTATGAAGTCAAGTCCAGATCAACTCAAAATCTATCTGATGACCTTGACTTTTGGGTTCAGTGTGTGTGTGTGTGCGTGTGTGCGTGTGTGTGTGTGGTGTGGTATGTCTGTCCTTGTGTGTGTTTCAAAGTAGTTTTGTCCTAAGCAACAATGTCAGGGAAATCATAGTTTGATGTCAGTTCTATTTCCCCCAAACCAGTCCGAATACATTCCATCTACAATCTTCAGAGAGGCCGGCTCTCTCTTTTACGCTAAGGTCACCAGCACCCTGGTTGAAAGGCTAACACCATATGGCCTGAAGGCAGGACTGTGAGCGTAGAGCCCAGCAGATCTCAGGGTCTCTCATGGATGGAGAGATTAAGCTCAAATACTTTAATAACGGTACTGGATTCCTGGGCTTATCCTATTCCTGGCATCCAAGAGCAGTGTATCTTAAATTCTTATCAATCACTTAGAGGAAACGTCACTCATTACACCACTGTAAGGATTAATGCTGAAGTTGAAGCTCCAACACTTTAGCTACCTGATAAGAGTCAACTCACTGGAAAAGACCCTGATGTTGGGAAAGACTGAGGGCAGAACAAGAAGGGGGCGACAGAGGATGACATGGTTGGATAGCATCACTGACTCAATGGACGTGAATTTGGGCAAACTCAGAGATACTGAAGGACAGAGAAGCCTGGTGTGTTGCAGTGCATGGGTCACAGAGAGTCAGATACAACTTAGCAACTGAACAACAAAATGCTAATTAACACATCCTCTGATGTAGATGTCAATAAGAATACTTTACCAGATAACCTACTCTGAAAATGTTGATCCTTTTTAGGACATTTCAAGTGCCATTTAATTGTCCCTGCTGCTGCTGCTAGGTCACTTCAGTCGTGTCTGACTCTGCGACCCTATAGACAGCAGACCACCAGGCTCCTCCATCCATGGGATTTTCCAGGCAAGAACACTGGAGTGGGTTGCCATTTCCTTCCCCAATGCATGAAAGTGAAAAGTGAATGTGAAGTCGCTCAGTCGTGTCTGACGCTCAGTGAACCCATGGACTGCAGCCTACCAGGTTCCTCCATCCATGGGGTTTTCCAGGCAAGAGTACTGGAGTGGGGTGCCATTGCCTTCTCTAATAATATACAGAAGTGTACCAAAAAGATCTTAATGACCTGGATAACCATTATGGTGTGATCAGTCACCTAGAGCCAGATATCCTGGAGTGCAAAGTCAAGTAGGCCTTAGGAAGCATCACTATGAACAAAAATAGTGGAGGTGATGGAATTCCAACTGAGCTGTTTCAAATCCTAAAAGATGATGCTGTGAAAGTACTGCACTCAATATGCCAGCAAATTTGGAAAACTCAGCAGTGGTCACAGGACTGGAAAAAGTCAGTTTTCATTCCAATCCCAAAGAAGGGCAATACAAGGAATGTTCAAACTACAACACAAGTGCACTCATTTCACACGCTAGCAAGGTAATGCTCAAAATCCTCCAAGCCAGGCTTCAATAGTACATGAACCAAGAACTTCCAGATGTACAAGCTGGGTTCAGAAAAAGCAAAGGAACCAGAGATCAAATTGCCAACATCCACTGAATTATAGAAAGAGCAAGGGAATTCCAGAAAAACATCTACTCCTGCTTCATTTACTATGCTAAAGCCTTTGACCATGTGCATCACAACAAACTGTGGAAAATTCTTCAGGAGATGGGCATACCAGACCACTTTATCTGCCTCCTGAGAAACCTGTGTGCAGGTCAAGAAGCAACAGTTAGAACCAGATACGGAGCAGACTGGTTCAAAATTGGGGGAAAGGAGTATATCAAGGCTGTATATTGTCACCCTGCGTATTTAACTTCAGAGAGTTGGACACGACTGAGTGACTGAACAAGAACAAAGGATGTGGTTTAGGGATAATTTGCATTAGGCTCCCGAGTACAAGCCTACACACAGATGCGCACACACACACACTCACCACAAAATTCTTATACTGTTGTAGCTTAAAGTCAATTATCACACAGGCCATAGAACAGCCTCAGCAAAAAGACACTACTAGTATTTTCACTCCAGTGTTACTTACAATAATTTAAAAAAATTAAAGTTGAGTAAGAATCGCTTGGTTCAAAAAGGAAATCCTGACACATTCTTGGATTTCTCACTGGCAACACTTCGATATTTTGGGCTGCAGAATTCTGTTTTGGGAGACTGTCTTGTGCTTTGAAGGATGTTTAGCAGCAGCCCAGCTTCTAACTCACTAGATGCCAGCAGTACTCCATTTCTCCCAGTTGTGCCAATCAAAAAGCACACTGTAAAGTGTCTACTGGGGGCAAAACTGCACTTGGTGGGAATGACTGGTTTACAGGATGGAATACCACATGTTCTGTTGTGTCTAACTCTTTGTGACCCCACGGAATGTAACCTGCCAGGCTCCTCTGTCCAGGGATTGCTCAGGCAAGACTACTGGAGTGGGGCTGCATTTCCAACTCCAGGGGATTTTTCTGACCCAGGGGTCAAACCTGCATCTCCTGCACGGGCAGGTGGGTTCTACACCACTGACCCACTTGGAATACCATACTATGAAGCTATTAATAATAGCTTGTAAAGGTTTTCAATGACCTGGGAAAACGTTCAAAATATTTTTTAGTAAAAAATCAGGATTAAACAAAATAAGTATGGCCCCAATTTATAAAATATAAAATGGATATATGCACTGAAATATAACTACAGCTAATCTTTTTTCATGTACTTATTCTGTACCAAAGATTAAGTTTTCACATGTATTATCTATTTAATTTCTGAATAACCTTATGAGGTTGGTACCATTATTAACCTCATTTGACAAATAAAGAAACTGAAGCTCAGAGAGGTTAAGAAACTTTGAAAGATAATATTAAAATATTAACATCAATCATGTTTGAATAGCAAAATTTGGGTGCTATTTATCTCTTTATTTTTTCTAAGCTGTCCTCAATAAATATTTATTACCTTTTATCAGAAAACTTAAAGACATTGTAGAATCACAAACCTTTCTTTCAGAGAACAAAATGTGTTTACTGAGTGCTTTCTTACTTTTCACATAATACCTATAATCTTAGTCTTCTTCCTCTGACTTGAGTTTTTAAAAAATTTCTTTTTTCATTGAGGTATAATTGACTAAGACATTATATTTGCTTCAGATATACAACATAATGACTTGATATTTGTATATACCAGAAAATAATCACTACAGTAAGTCTAGTTACAATCTTTTTCCTGTGACGAGAACTTTTGCATATATCTACAATGGACTATTACACAATCATAAGAAAGAATGGAATTCTGCCATTTGCAACAACGTGGATGAACCTAGAGGGTATTATGCTTAGAGAAATAAGTCAGACAGAGAAAGACAAATACTCTATGTTATCACTTATATGTGGAATTTAAAAAAAAAAACAAATGAATATAACAAAACAGAAACAGATACAGAGGACAAACTAGTGTTATCAATAAGAAGAGGGATAAGATAAGGATGGAGGATCAGGGATGCAAACTACTATGTATAAAATAAACAAGCAGCAAGGGAAGGACTGATGCTGAAGCTGAAACTCCAGTACTTTGGCCACCGGATGCGAAGAATTGATTCATTGGGAAAGACCCTGAAGTTGGGAAAGATTAAAGGCGGGAGGAGAAGGGGATGACAGAGAATGAGATGGTTAGATGGCATCACCGACACCATGAACATGAGTTTGAGTAGGCTCCGGAGTTGGTGATGGACAGGGAAGCCTGGCGTGCTGCAGTCCCTGGGGTGGCAAAGAGTTGGACATGACTGAGGGACTGAACTGAACTGAATCAAGCAGCAAGGACATATTGTACAGCACATGGAAATAAAACCATTATCTTAAAATAACTTTAAATAGTCTATAAAAATGTTGAATCACTGATACGCACCTGAAACTAATATATCAACTCTACTTCAATTAAAAAAAAGATATACTCTCTTAGCAACTTTCAAATACACAATACAGTATTATTACTATAGTCATCATACTGTACCTTGACTTCTTTTTTAATAACATTTTCTTTCTAATTATCTGATCACTTAAACCTGTAATGAAGAATCTTCCCCATTATTCTAGCTCAGATGAATATTTAGTGCTTCAATTTAAAGCCCTGAATCACTGAAATAAAACTTTGATGAAACCCTTCTAGAAAAATAAGGTACCCAGATACCGTGAAAAATTTTTATTTCTAACTTAAAATTAACTAGAAAACTCAAAAAATCCCTGTTGAGATCTTTTGAAATATCTCAGCCAATATTCCTCTCCTTGGTGAAGAATGTTAACCAGCAGAACAGATAAAAATAGCTTTAGTATGCTTTGAGGATGGTGAGTCCTTGAGCCTGTGGAAGCTTAGGTTTTTGATATCCCAAGATCAGGACACAATACTGATGTTTAGGAAAGTAAGACTTTTTGACCACTGGAAGATACTCTTTTTTTTTTTTTGCCACTCCACTCTACTTGTGGAATCTTAGTTCCCACAACAGGGATCAAACCCAGGGCGTTGGCAGTCAAAGTGTAGAGTCCTAACCACCGGACCTCCAGGGAATTCCCTGGGAGATACTTTTATGTTACTACTTGCCTGTTTGAGGATTATTCAAAGTGGCAAACAAAATCAAAATCACAGTGAGGTACCACCTCACACTGGTCAGAGTGGCTATCATTAAGAAGTCTACAAATAACAAATGCTAGAGAGGGTCTGGAGGAAAGGGAACCTTCCTACACTGTTGGTTGGGAATGTACGTTGGTGCAGCCACTGTGGAGATCTGCCATGTGATCCAGAAATCCCACTCCTGGCATATGTCAGGGCAAAAGTGTAGTTCAAAAAGATACATGCACCCCATGTTCATGGGCTTCCCTGGTGGCTCAGATTGCAAAGAATCCGTCTGCAACGCAAGAGACCTGGGTTCGATCCTTGGGTTGGGAAGATCCCCTGGAGAAGGGGAAGAATACTGGCTACCCACTCCAGTATTTTCTGGCCTGGAGAATTCCATGGACAGAGGAGCCTGGCAGGTTACAGTCCATGGGGTCACAAAGAATCAGACACAACTGAGCGACTTTCACTACGTTCACGGCAGCACGATTAACAATAGCCCAGACACGGAAACAACCTACATATCCACTGACAGATGAATGGATAAAGAAGACGTGAGACACACACACACACACACACACACACACACACACACACACACACGCACGAGAATAGTACTTAGTCACAAACAAAATGAAATAATGCCATTTGCAACTAAACGGATGGGACTAGAGACCATCATATGATGTGAAGGAAAACAGAAAGACATCGTAGGATATCATTCACAGGTGGAATCTAAAATATGACACAAATGAGTCTAGGCAATGGCACCCCACTCCAGGACTCTTGCCTGGAAAATCCCATGGACAGAGGAGCCTGGTGGGCTGCAGTCCATGGGGTCACTAAGAGTCGGGCACGACTGAGTGACTTTACTTTCACTTTTCACTTTCATGCATTGGAGAAGGAAATGGCAACCCACTCCAGTATTCTTGCCTGGAGAATCCCAGGGACAGAGGAGCCTAGTGGGCTGCCGTCTATGGGGTCGCGCAGAGTCAGACACGACTGAAGCGACTTAGCAGCTTAGCAGCATGAAACAGAAACAGACTCACTGATACAGACTTGAGGTTGCCAAGGGGGACAGGGGTAGGGAAGTGTTGGATTGGGAGTTTGGGATCAGCAGATGCAAACTATTATACACAGAATGAATAAACAACATGGTTTTATTGTATAGCACAAGGAACATATTCAGTCCTGTAATAAACCATAATGGAAAATGATATGAAAAAGAATGTATAACTGAATCACTCTGCTGTCCACCAGAAACTAACACAACATTGTAAATCAACTATACTTCAATAAAAAAAAAAAATGGCAAACACAGTGGGTTTCTGATCACTAATGAAAGCATTTTTTTGTATGTTGGTTATTTATGTTGCCGTCTTGGCTGGGTAGAAAGAAGTCTTCATCATTGGCCTCTGCTTACTCATCTGGCCTTGACTTTTCTTCACAGTTCTTCTAAGTTCTTGACCCTCATTCAGTCTATTAGTTTCCCCCTCTCTATATTTTCCTAGAACTCAGTGAGCTACCATCAGAGATTTCTCATAGAGCTATAGGTGGAAACTTAAAAAATCTTCATAAGTTGCCTCTTTCTGGAAGGAGATGTGGGTGTAGTGATGAATAGGTATCACTATTGAGCAGTAAACATCACCCAGAGCTCAGGCTGTTTTTCATGTATTTTTTGATACAAAATGACAATATGATATTTGACTCTAAGCTTCAAGGTCAAGTTCCAATTTATGGAACATTCAGTCCCACTTTCCAGTCCCCATTCCAACACATTCACTAGGAAGGTATTTCTCAACAATAAATATCAAACAAATACACAATTTTCACATGTGTATTGGGTCCTCATCTAACATTCTCTTTATCCAGGTCCTCTTTCTTTGGAGTCAGTCGATAAGAAAATAGAAGTTAGGTATACAATTTTAACCAAAGGTGCTTTAAAACGGGCAACCACAGACAGAAGAGCTACTCAATACTACTTAGGTCACTACAATATGTATGAGCAACTCAGAGTTGATGAGATGCTCTCAAGTTGGTTTCTGCCTCTAAAACAAAACTTTTATCACAGCCAGGAAAGTTATAAGGGGTTTACAATATTGAGAGCCTCGGACCATCTTTGTCCATCACGTGGTCCCTTCTTTCCTACCCCTCATCCCCTCTTTCTGGCTAGATGCAGAACTCTGGAGACATCTTGGTGTGTGTGATGGGAATGAGAGGGTAATTTGGGGATTGACAGAGGAGGATTAGCTTAGCATACCCATGTGTATTGAAATGTATATTCTATAGATTTTAAAAATCAAGTCAAAATGCTCAAGTGTGTGTGCTAGTCATTCATTGGAAATTATCCGCTGAAAGATGTTAGGTTAAAAATTAGCAAAGTGAATAACCGTTCAATCTATTAATATAGTCAGCTGACACGCACATACTAATGCATTTTGCTAGGAGAACAATTTAACAATTCAAAACCTAAACTATTATTAATGTCATGTATATTTTCTTTTACAATGTTAATCTAACAATTATTCCGCATGCTTATATATCACCCTTCACAAAACACCTCTAGTGAATGCTATCACAGGTGGAAGTTAGTTATTCAGTAGAACTCAGGCTGGATGCGATAGGCTTGGAAGATTAACAGCTTTGCAGCTTGAGATCCTGGTTCAAGTCCCAGCTTTGACCCCTCTCATATTTATAACCCAAGTTACTTAGTGACCTTAAGCTTCAGTTTTCACTTCCCTAAGAACACAATTGTCTGCCTTATAAGGCTTATTGAGAGGCTAAATGATACATAATGCATGTGTCTATTTCGGTACAGTGCCCGACATACAGCAGAAGTTTAATACCTGACAACGATACTGCTGAAAAAGGAGCAGCAAGAAGGAGCTGGGGCCAGGAAGACCTGGATCATGGTGGTACCATTAAGAAAAATTGGAAACCCAGAGAGAGGGCTTGGCTGATCCAGAATGAGGTTGATAAAAGCATATGATAGTAATGATCTGGTATGTGAAGTGGTGAAATTAAGTTTTTAGGAAATGGCATGTTAAGTGTCGAACACTCCCGTTAGCCTGGGGAGAGGCTGCAATGTCTTTTTGTGGACAGTAGGGGGCCCCCAGGCACTGGAAAGTAGCAAGCAAGGCTCCTTTTTTTTTTGTACTTTGCTCAGTTTTCTTATTGCTGGCAAAAGCTAAGACCTAGCCTCATTTGGTGTCACGGTTTAAAAGACAGGGAGTAGAGAGGCGCAGCACAAGCCATGGGACACCAAGGATAGCCAGTGACCTCCAGAAGCTAGAAGAACAAACGGCTGGAAGAAGCAATCTTTCCTTAGATTCCGGAGGGATCCCGGCAGGGCTGACACTTTGATTTGGGACTTCTGGCCTCTAGAACTGCGGGAGGGTAAATCACAGACTGTGGTGATCCGGCCGGCGTAGGAAACTAACACACCTTCCTTTGTAGGAGAAGACCTGCATGCTGTGTGACATCTCCAAGGTCACCGAGTCAACGGGTAGCCAATCTCGCATTCCATCTTGCCTTCGAACTGTTCTTTAAGAATTTTATTTTTCTTAAAGAGATGGGAATACCAGACCACCTTACCTGTCTCCTGAGAAACCTGTATGTACGTCAAGAAGCAACAGAATCAGACATGGAACAATCAACTGGTTCAAAACTGGGAAAGGAGTATGTCAAGGCTGTATATTGTCACCATGCTTATTTAACTTATATGCAGAGTACATCATGCGAAATGCCAGGCTGGAAGAATCACAAGCTGGAATCAAGACTGCTGGGAAAAATATTAGTATCAATCATCTCAGATAGACAGATGATACCACTCAATTGGCAGAAAGTGAGGAGGAACCAAAGAGCCTCTTGATAAAGGTGAAAGAGGAGAGTGAAAAACTTGGCTTGAAACTCAACATTAAAAAGTCTAAGATCATGGCATCTGGTCCCATCACTTCATGGGAAATAGATGGGGAAACAGTAGAAACAGTGTCAGACCTTATTTTGGGGGGCTCCAAAATCACTGCAGATGGTGGCTGCAGCCATGAAATTAAAAGACACTTGCTCCATGGCAGGAAAGCTAGGACAGACAAACGTAAACAGCATATTCAAAAGCGAAGACATCACTCTGCTGACAAAGGTCCAAATAGTCAAAGCTACAGTGTTTCCAGTAGTTGTATGGATGTGAGAGTTGGACCAAAAAGAAGGCTGAGAGCTGAGGAATTGATGCTTTTGAACTGTTATGCTGGTGAAGATTCTTGAGAGTCCCTTTGACTGCAAGGAAATCAAACCATTCAATCTTAGAGGAAATCAACCCTGAATAGTCACTGGAAGGACTGTTGCTGAAGCTCTATCTAATACTTTGGTCACCTGATGCAAAGAGCCAGCTCACTGGAAAAATCCCTCATGCTGGGGAAGACTTTTGGCGAAGGGAGAAGGGGGCAGCAAAGAATTAGATGGTTAGATATCATCACGGACTCAATGAACATGAGTTTAAGCAAACTCTGGAAGATAGTCGAGGACAGAGGAGCTTGGCCTGCTATAGTCCATGGGATTACAAAGAGTTGGACAGAAGTTAGCAAGTGAACAACAATACCAAAAACCTCATCAAGTTGTATACAGCTTTCTGTATGTGAATCATATCTCAATAAAATGTTATTTTTGTTTGTTTTAGATAAAACAAAACAGTTTAAAATCAGTACAAGCTTATGCCACAGAGCACAGGGAACTCACCTTGGTGCTCAGTCATAACCTAGAGGGGTGGGATAGGGGTGGGATGAGAAGGAGGTCTAAGAGAGAGGGGATATATGTATACGTATAGCTGATTCATGCTGTAGTACAGCAGAAACTAACACAACATTGTAAAGCACTTATACTCCAATTAAAAATAAATAAATCAAAGACAAATTACCCAATAGAAAAAGAGACATTTCCAAGATAAGAAGAGACAATTCACAGAAAAACCAACATAAAAAAAGTACAAGTTTAAAATAACAAACATTATCTCAAGATTTCTGTGTTCAGGAATCTGGTGTAACTCCGCTGGGTCTTCTGCCTCAAGGTCTCCCACGAGGATGCAGTCAAGATGCTGGACGGGGCTGCAGTCATCTGAAGGCTTGGTCAGGCGAGGACTTTCATTCAGGCTCACTCACGTGGCTATGTAAAGTTTCAGTCTCTCGTGGGCTGATGGACAGAGGGCTCACTGCTGTCCTCCAGCCCTTGCTTCATGGCTTTTCACAGGTCAGCTCATGGCACAGCAACTCGCTTTCTTCAGAAGAAGCAAGCAAGGAAGTACAAAAGACTGAGCAAGGTCAAACTCAGTCTTTCTATAACCTACTCTAAGAAGTGACATCCTATTTCAAGAGGTCAGTCAGTGGTAAAGAATCCTCCTGCAATGCAGGAGGCATGTGTTTGATCCCTGGGTCAGGAAGACTCCCTGGAGGAGGGCATGACAACCCACTCCAGTATCCCTGCCAGGAGTATCCCATGGACAGAGGAACCTGGTGGGCTACGGTCCATGGGGTTGCAAAAAGTTAGACGCGACTGACGCAACAGAGCATGAACAGAATCTAAGTGACATCCCATTTCAAGGGGCTAGTGTGGCTCTAGTGGTAAAGAACCTGCCTACCAGTGCAGGAGACGTAAGACACTTGGGTTCAATCCCTGGGTCAGGAAGATCCCCTGGAGGATGGCATGGCAACCCACTCCAGTATTCTTGCCTGGAAAATCCCATGGACAGAGGAGCCTGGTAGGCTGTAGTCCAATCGGTCACAAAAAGTCGGACACGACTGAAGCAACTTAGCACCAGGCATGCACACCCCCTAATACTAAAAATGTTTCTGACAGTTACCAGCATTTCAATTTAAATCTGTGTCATCAGTCACAAAAAGCATGCATTTGCTAGCGTATTTCTTCTGCTTAGGTATTCTTTGAACAGTGTTTTCTGAGTGTGCTCAATTGCTCCGTTGTGTCTGACTCTTTGTGACCCCATGGACTGTAGCTCATCAAGTTCCTGTCTATGGGATTCTCCAAGCAAGAATACTGGAGTGGGTTGCCATTTGCTCCTCCAGGGCATCTTCCTGACCCCAGGATTGAACTGGTATCTCCTGTGTCTTCTGCACGGGCAGGCAGACTCTTTTACCACTGAGCCACCTGGGAAGCACACTGCATTAAATATGGTTCAACGAACATGTTGGGTTGACTGAATAACATTTAAATTTCACCGGAAAGTTCAATCTTAAAAGAAGGTAATAATATTCTCCAGCAGATTTTGCTTCCTGAGTACTTCCTGGGTATTTATAACTATTCTGAAAATTTAAATTACCAAAGAAAATAGTTAACTTGTGTATCTTATATAAAAATGTATCTATTGGAATGGGTATCAAAGTTGCTGTTGGACAGATTTGACATTTATTCTATTTCTCAAAACTCTTGAATATCATAGTACATAAAAGGCAGAAAAATGTCATAAGTTTTCTAGTTTCTGTATTTTTCTGGTGTCATGTTTAGTTGAATCTTAAAAGAAGGTTGTAATTGAAATGTCTTCAAGAAACAAAGCCTGAAGGCAAGATAAACAGTCAAAACTATATTAAAATAACATACCCCTTTTATATTTGGTGTGGAAATGAGGCTGTGATGCTCTACTCAGACTATAAAGTGACAAGTCTAAAATTACAGTGTCTTGTATATCTGCTTCTATATACTGTCAATAAAAAAGTTACTGTTATCTATATTCCATACGTAACTTATAACTCATTTAACCTAATAAAAGAGGAAGTGTTTTTGAACAGTTACTAGAAATTTTTTGTACCTCCCAACAACTAGATTTTTCCTGTTTGAGGCAAATATGCTTCTGCACATCTCTGCTCAGAAATGATTCAGTCAAATTTCAATTTACCAAAACTCCCAGTCCTCTGGATGCTTACATCTGCACTCTACTTTTAGAAAAAGGAAATAAAGCAAAAGGATAATCAGATATCAAGGCTTTCAAAAAAGAAAATACACTCATCTTCTTGGATTTCTACATGTGTTTAGTTCTCACGCAAACTATATAGCCACAATAGGCCAGCTTCCCCTCTCGTTCATGATTATCTTTTTTCTACGACTCAGGGTAAGGAGTTGCCTGCCCAGGGACAGTGCTGGGAAACAGAAGAGGGCTGGTTGTGTGACACCATCGACAGATTTCGCTCGCACATCACAAGTGCCCCATCTGTTCACAGTTCATTGGCTGAAGCTAGTCCTATGGCCAAGCCTGAAGTCACTGTAGTGTAGAAATATAATCTTTCCATTGCAAGAAGCAGAGAATACTGTGAGCAATAAAACTCACCAACCACACCTAGAAAATGTGAATGAGATGATTATACTGATGCCATGTGATCACTCACAAACTAAAATGGTCATCCAGCCCATCAGAATGGACTGCGTCCAGGCTGAATTCACTTTTGTAGTTCAGACTTGACTCAGATTCCCTTGCAACCCTAATACCAATTCTCTTGTATCTTTCAGATTCATGGCACTGTGATTTTCACTGATGTAATGTTCAGAAACATGCTTCTACATCAAGAACCCCATCACGTCCCTCATGTGAGAAGTACAGATAACATATATGAAGGGCCATAAATGGTTCAGTGGGCTCCTGTGCGCTGTAGTTTATCTCCTTAGTAACTGAGTGAAGAGGGAAAGGTTATTTTCTTTTTACTTGTGAACAAATTGACCCAGAGAGCTTACACAAAGTCAAATGGCCAGCAAGGGGTGAAGCTGGGATCTGAAGCCAACATTTTGACCCCAGGGTTCTGGCAAATTAAGGAAGAAAGACAGTGACTACATTCCAGACATTCCACAACCAAAAAGAAATTTTTGGCAACTATTATTTAGCCAGGAAAGGGAATGACCATGTTCCCCACAGGCTCTCAAGTGATTGAAATCACTAACCTGTTCACTGAAATAAACGACAAAATATCTATTTTAAGGCTTATAAGAAAAGTCTTTTTCTGAAGCCTAGAAAATGTTTCTTTTTTGCACAGAACTCTTGATAAGAGAAATATTTGTTCCTTTTTTTGCACAGAACACTTGAGGACATTCTGTTTGCAGAGGGAACACAGAGAACCCATTGCTTAAAAGAATAATTGTTTAGAATGGATGGTTGAAGATGAAGCAAAGAAGTGAAATTAGAGCTCAAGGTTTTCAAGGTTTTCAAGGTAAAGATAAAGAACACATACATAAAAGAACCAGGATCCAGGTTTCCCAGGGAACAGCCATTAGGCAGGAAAACAAAGTAGAAATGAGTTGCAACAAAGGTGGATATTAACTGGTGAATTTACGTAAAAGGATTTAGAGGAGACTAGAATTTTGCATAAGGAATTTGACTTTTATTTTGTTGCTGTTTTGTATGAATTAGGAGGATGACATATGTATTCAGGGTTTCCCAGGTGGCATTAGTGGTAAAGAGTCTGCCTGCCAATGCAGGAGGACCTAACAGATACAGGCTCAACCCCTGGGTTGGGATGATCCCCTGGAGAAGGAAATGGCAACCCACTCCAGTATTCTCATCTGGAGAACCCTGTGGACAGAGGAGCCTGGCGGGCTACAGTCCGTGGGGTTGTGAACAGTCGGACATGACTGAGCACACACACACACACACACATACACACACACACATGTGCATTCAACCTCCTTCTGCTGTGCATTCAACCTCCTGCTGTTCATTCAACCTCTCTTCAAGGGCTGAGAGAAGGTGGCCTTGCTAAACACAGGGAGGAAGCAGGATGGCACTTAGGCTAGGGAAGAACTGGCTTAGGTAACTGGAATAAAAGAAATTCAAAGTTCTAACCTTCTTTAGCAGATTTTAAATGATTCTGTAACTGTATATTGCGTGATACGGAATAAAGAAAGGAGCAAAACCCTTGAAGACACACAGATCTGGTATCCAATCTTGCCTCAGCCAGTCCTTTGTCCACTATTTGACCTTAAGCAAGTCTCTTCCTTTCTTTGAACTCCAGGTTCCCAAACAAAAACAGAATAAAACAAACCTAACATGGGATTTTTGTGAAGATTAAGTAAACTATATACTATTTATATCTGTGTCTATATTTATGTGTGTGTCTATAAATATATCTGCATCTGTACCTGTGCCCACATCTGTATCTATATACTACTTAAGAGGTGCTCTGTGAATGTTAACTGCTTTCTGCCTTGCTGTATTCATCAACTGGCTAATGCATTTAACCAATATTTAAGTGTTTGTTTCATGCTAGCATTGTGATAGTTTCTGAAGATGATGAAAAGGTGATGAAGACAGAGACACGGTCCTTAAGAAGCTAAAGGAGAAACAGATATATAGACCACATGATTCCAGACATCACATGGTTTCAAAAAGTTCGCTGGGACTTCTAGGTTCAGGCACTGTCAGCTGGATAGACTTGGGATTGCTGTCATGACCTGTCACTGCCTCATGCAATCCATAGTGGACAAATGCACTGAAGAAATATGCTACAAGGACAGGAACTATTTTTCTTTCCATTAGAGGATGCTGTGCTCTTTTTAAGCAGGCCTGATGTATCAATTTGGAGTCACTCTGGAGAATATCGTAAACTGACATGATTACTTCACATTTGTTTTAGCTCTCTGCTTGGTCTACTCAACTCCTTCTGCCTTATTTGTCTCCCCGTCATCCTTCTCTTTGTTCCGATGCCCTCTGTTTCTTTCTCTCCCTTCTTTTCATTCATCTAACAAAATTTTACACAGTGCCTACATTTCTCATGCTAGTAAGGTTATGCTCAAAATCCTTCAAGCTAGGCTTCAGAAGTACATGAAATGAGAACTTACAGTTGTACAAGCTGGGTTCAGAAAAGGCAGAAGAACCAGAGACCAAACTGCCAACATTTATTGCATCAGAGAAAGCAAGGGAATTCCAGAAAAAACATCTACTTCTGCTTCACTGACTACATGAAAGCCTTTGATCATGTGGATCACAACAAACTGTGGAAAATTCTTCAAGAGATGGGAATACCAGACCACCTTACTTGTCTCCTAAGAAACTTGTACACGGGTCAAGAAGCAACAGTCAGAACCTTACATGGAACATCGGACTGGTTCCAAATTGGGAAAGGAGTACGACAAGGCTGTATACTGTCACTCTGTTTATTTAACTTATATGCAGAGTACATCAAGTAAAACGCCAGGTTGGATGAAGCACAAGCTGGAATCAAAATTACCAGGAGAAATATTAACAACCTCAGATATGCAGATGATACCACTCTAATGGCAGAAATCAAAGAGGAACTAAACAGCCTCTTGATGAGGGTCAAAGAAGAAAGTAAAAAACCTGGCTTAAAATTCAATATTCAAAACACTAAGATCATGGTATCTGGTCCCATCATTTCAAACAGATGGGGAAAAGTGGAAGCAGTGACAGATTTTATTTCCTTGGGCTCTAAAATCACTATGGATGGTGACTGGAGCTATGAAATTAAAAGATGCTTGCTCCTTAGAAGGAAAGCTATGACAAACCTAGACAGTGTATTAAAAAGCAGAGACATCCCTTTGCTGACAAAGATTCATGTGATCAAAGCTATGGTTTTTCCAGTAGTCACATACAGATGTGACAGTTGGACCATAAAGAAGGGTGAGCACTGAAGAATGGATGCTTTCAAACTGTGGCACTGGAGAAGACTCTGGAGAGTCCCCTGGACTGCAAGAGCAAGCCAGTCAATCCTAAAGGAAATCATCCCTGAAAATTCACTGGAAGGACTGATGCTGAAGCTGAAGCTCCAATACTTTGACCACCTGATGCGAAGAGCAGACTCACTGGAAAAGACCCTGATGCTGCGAAAGATTGAGGGCAGGAGGAAAAGGGGGAGACAGAGGATGAGATGGCTGGATGGCATCACCAACTCAATGGACATGAGTTTGAGCAAACTGGGAGATAGAGAAGGACAGGGAAGCCTAGTGTGCTGCAGTCCATGGGACTGCAAAGAGATGGACATGACTGAGCAACTGAACAACAACTAAATGCCAGATGTCATTTTAGGTATTGAGGTTAACAAAAGAAAGTACCTATTCTCATGCAGATTATATTAGCAGACAATGGAAAATACATGAGAAAACAATAAATATATGACAGTTGGTATAGGTATTAAGCAACACAAGGCAGGGCAAAGATACAGAGAATGACAGATGTACATATGCTAATTTAGATCAAGGAAGGGTTTCTCTGATGAAGTGACATTTGGGCAGAGACCCAAACCCCGTAAGGGAACTAGTCATTCACGTATACAGAAGAAGAGACTCCTAGGAAGAAACAGCAACAAAGCAAAGGCCCTGAAGTCAGAACAGTAAAGCAAACAGGGTGGCAGGATGGAGTAAGCAAAGGAGAGAGAGGGAGGATCTGAGATGAACTGAGAGTTTCGGTGTGACTCCGGATATATTGCAAGGTGGGGCCTACAACATATGCTGATGAATTTCAGGCAGGAAGAAAAAGGGAGAGAAAAAAGAAAGTGTGGGTGCTTCCCAGGTTTATGGTTTGGGTAACCGACAGAACAGAATTTGCATTCACTGAGTTGGGGGTGGGGGTACTTCAGCTTGAGCTGTTTCCTTCAGTATTTCTAATAGCCAAAGGCTCCTCTGATAGCTCAGCTGGTACAGAAACTGCCTGCAATGCAGGAGACCTGGGTTCGACCCCTGGGTTGGGAAGATTCCCTGGAGAAGGGAAAGGTTACCCACTCCCGTATTCTGGCCTGGAGAATTCCATGAAATATATAGTTCACAGTGTCACAGAGTCTGATGCAACTTTCACTTCACTTCAGGTTAACTACTAACAGATTCTCCTAATTTTCTCTATGTCAAAACACATTTATTTTTCCTTTGAAGGCTATTTTTGCTGGATACAGAAATCTATGTTAATTTTTTCTTCTTAATCTAAAAATTCATTGTTTTAATATCTTCTGACCTTCATTTTCTTTCCTGACATGAAGTCAGCCGTCACTTGATGGTTGTTTATGTATGTGGATATTTTTCCTGTGGCAGAGTAAAAACATGTCTGCAAATTTTTTGATACTCCTTACTTCAAAACATAGAACCTAATCCCCCACCACTTAAATGGGGTCCAGATCTAGATACCTGGTTCTAGTAAACAGAATGTGGTGACGCTGTGTGATTTCCAAGATTAGATCATAAAACAGAACACATATACAGAGCTTCCACCTGACTGTCTCTTTCTCTGTCTTGTTCTGAGGTAGGCTGGCCACATCGTAAGGCCACTCAAGCAGTCCTGGTGAAGGATGCACGTAGAGAGGAGCTGAGGGGCTTCCCTGGGGGCCCAGCGGTAAAGAATTCACCGGCCAAAGCAAAAGACACAGTTTCAATCCCTGGTCCCGGAAGATCCCACATAACTAAGCCCAGGAGCCACAACTGCTGGATCCATACGCCACAACTGCTGAAGCCTGCACACTCTAGAGACCATGCTCCACAAGAGCGGTCACCACGACCAGACGCCAGTGCACCGCAGCTGGAGAGTAGTCCCCACTCTCTGCAACTACAGAAAAAACCCGCTCAGCAACGAACACCGAGCACAGCCAAAAATAAATATTAAAAATTATTATTATTTTTTTTAAAGAGAGGACCTGAGGCTTCCCACCAAACACCAGCACCAACTGCCAGCGATGTGAGTCATCCACCTTGCATGTAGTCCCTATAGCTCCAATCACACTCAACTTTAGATGACTATAGTTCTGGCTGACATTTGACTGCAATGTCACGAAAGTCCCAGATCGTTACCTAAGCTGTTCCCAAATTCTTGCCCATGGAAACCATGAGACGTGATGCTTATTGTTGTTGTTAGCCACTAAGTTTTGGGATGACTTGTTATGCAGCAATGAATAACTAATCCATCTCCTCAAATGTCTCTGCATGCTATATTTACTGATTTATCAATGATTTAATTCACCTTATTTGTATAAAAGAAAAAAATACTGTAAAATTCAACACTAAAATGCGCCAAAATGCACCACAACTGAAAAATATCTATCTATGGAGGAAATTATTAATTTGTGGTAAAACTAGCCTTCTAAAACATCATTTTGTCTTACTGGTTTACTTTCATAGCTTGAACACTCTAATGCTGCTGCTGCTGCTAAGTCACTTCAGTTGTGTCCGACTCTGTGTGACCCCATAGACGGCAGCCCACCAGGCTCCGCCCTCCCTGGGATTCTCCAGGCAAGAACACTGGAGTGGGTTGCCATGTCCTTCTCCAATGCATGAAAGTGAAAAGTGAAAGTGAAGTCGCTTAGTTGTGTCTGACCCTCAGTGACCCCATGGACTGCAGCCTATCAGGCTCCTCTGTTCATGGGATTTTCCAGGGAAGAGTACTGGAGTGGGGTGCCATTGCCTTCTCTGGAACACTCTAATACTTGGTATATAATGAGATATTAAATAAATATTGCTGATGAATGAATGAATGAATTTGTTCCTTCAGGTTTTAAGCTTCTAGAGGACAAAAACTGTCCCATATGAAACAATGCTTTTTTTACCCCATATGAAACAATGCTTAACTGAACATGCTCCATTCACTGTTTGTTGAATTAAATCAAACTTAGCTGAAATCCTTGTTGAAGAAAATGATCTAGAAGCAGAAGTGAAAAATTATGGCAGAAAACAAATTTTAAACATTTATACTGCACATTGACGGGTGCTGGTTTTTAAGCCTCATCACCTATCACATGCTGCTGCTGCTGCTAAGTTGCTTCAGTCGTGTCCGAGTCTGTGCGACCCCAGAGATGGCAGCACACCAAGCTCCCCCATCCCAGGGATTCTCCAGGCAAGAACACTGGAGTGGGTTGCCATTTCCTTCTCCAGTGCATGAAAGTGAAAAGTGAAAGAGAAGTCGCTCAGTCGTGTCTGACTCTTCGAGACCCCATGGACTGCAGCCTACCAGGCTCCTCTGTCCACGGGATTTTCCAGGCAAGAGTACTGGAGTGGGGTGCCATTGCCTTCACCTATCACATACATGCAATAAAAACTGCACAAAAATAAAGAAACCCCTAAATCTCTAAATTTATATTCAGTTGGTTCATAGTAGACCATATGGATTTTCATAATTTCCACCAAGAGAACACGTCTTCAAACGTTTCTAGAGAATCTTGATAGAACAATATACAAGGATAGATATATAGCTGTTCAGGTTGTAAACTACTAAAAGGTGTTGAAATTGGCAGATTACCTGCAGAAGCACTAACCTGCATTCCACTTTATCCAATTATAGCCTTAATCCATTTCTGTAGAGTTGAATTTTATGAGCAGAGGGAATTTGCACATTCAGTCATGCAACATGTAAACTGAGCAATGTCTTTTCTCTTTCGGAGGTAGTGTGTATCCAAGGTGTGTCTCAGTGGCTTAGAATACAAGCTAGACTTTTTCGGCACAAATCCCAGCCCTACCACTTACCAGTTTGGTGATCTTTGCCTTACTAAGTCAATTCAATCGTGTCCAACTCTTTGCGACCCTACGGATCACAGGCCAGGCTCCTCTGTCCATGGGATTCTCCAGGCAAGAATACTGGAGAGGTCTGCAGTGCCCTCCTCCAGAGAATCTTCCCGACCCAGGGATCAAAAATGTGTCTCTTACATCTGCATTGGCAGGCAAGTTCTTTACCACTAGTACCACTTGGGAAGACCTACAGCTTAACAACTGCCTTAGTTTTCTCACCTGTGAAAGAGAGAAACTAACAGTACCTTTCTCACAGGGTTACTGTGAAGATAAAATGGGTTAATCTATGAAAAGGGCCTGACACACAGTAAATACTAATAGCAGTTAGCTCTTACTGCCCTCAATGCCAATCACGAACTTGGAACAGTTTGTGGGAATTGTGGGTAACCTGTAAATCTTTATTAAACAAATGATTAATTCTGAGAGTACTATATAGATATTTCTGCCCTTTTTGTGTGTGTATGTGGGGGAGGTATTTGCATTCTATGATCACATAAAACTTTTAATTGTTTATTCCTTTTTAGAAACTCATTAGACCCCAAAGAGGCAGCTGATTATGTTCAATGATAAAGGATATACAAGTAATATTGGCACATGATTACACTGAATTGGGATTTAGAAAATAACACACTTTGGAGTAAAGGACTTTGCACGTTGTTCAGTTGCTCAGTTGTGTCTGACTCTTTTCGACTCCATAGGCCGCATCACGCCAGGTTTACTTTTCATTTTAACCCCTTCATAATGTTAAAGTGGCAGAATGGTCTCAAGAATAGAAAAGAACATGGAGTTTCAGAAACTAAGTGGCTTCTACGCTGTTGCTGCTGCTGCTAAGTCACTTCAGTCGTGTCCGACTCTGTGCAGCCCCATAGACGGCAGCCCACCAGGCTCCCCCGTCCCTGGGATTCTCCAGGCAAGTACACTGGAGTGGGTTGCCATTTCCTTCTCCAGTGCATGAAAATGAAAAGTGAAAATGAAGTCACTCAGTCGAGTCCGACTCTTAGCGACTCCATGGACTGCAGGAGAAGGTGATGGCACCCCACTCCAGTACTCTACGTTGTTGGGCTTGTGGAAACAAGTGTGTGTGTACTCAGCTGTGTCGGACTCTTTGTGACCCCATGGCCTGCAGCCTGCTAGGGTCTTCTGTCCTTGGAATTTTCCAGGCAAGAATACTGGAATGGGTTGCCATTTCCTACTCCGGGGGATCTTCCTGACCCAGGGATCAAACCTGCATCTCCTGCACTGGCAGGTGGGTTCTTTACCAGCTAAGCCACCAGGGAAGCCTTGTGGATTCCCACAAGCCTGGAATTGTGGAAAGATTATTCTAACTTGCCAATAGGGCCAAGCTTCTCCTACTAGGCTGTCTTAGCAATGTCTGGGATGGCTACTGCTGCTGCTGCTGCTAAGTTGCTTCAGTCGTGTCCGACTCTGTGCAACCCCATAGACTGCAGCCTACCAGGCTCCTCCGCCCATGGGAGTTTCCAGGCAAGAGTACTGGAGTGGGGTGCCATTGTCTTCTCCCTGGGATGGCTAAGGGGTCTAATTAAACTTTATATCCTCAACACCTGTCACAATGCCTGGCCGTATAGTAGAAAGCCAGAGAAAAATATTTTAAGGGCTTCTGAAATATTAAACAATCAAAGCAACCCGGGTCTGAGACGTTCCATCCGGACCTCACTTCCACCTACCTGGATGGACTTCACTCTCTCCTTGGAATGACACTCAAGGAGCGAGAACAAGGGATCCAGTTGAAAACTCTTCTCGGGGTCATGGGAACTACTTCCTTCGTTTGTTGCTAAGCGGGGAAGGTCAGACGCGAGGCTGGAGGAGTGGAGCACCTCTGAGTAGCAAGCGATAGCCTCGTCCCACGCGCTTCCCCGCCCCCGCCGTCACCCGCCCTTCACACTTGGGAAGAAACCCTTAGCCATACAGCTCTGGAGCTGGGAGCCGGCACTTCCGAGATGGGCCTAGAGGACACCGGCAGCCGCAGAGAAGGGCCCTCCCGGGGGCCCCACAGCATCCTCCACGCGGCCGGGCTCCGGTCCTCCACCCTGCGTCCCTCTCGAGGCTTCCTCGAAGGCGGCAGGGGCGTGGACGGCCCGGAGGAGGCCCAGGCCGCCGGTCCGCGGCTGGAAGAGCTCAAGCGGCGGCTGGTGCGCGCCTTCCAGCGGGCGGTGCTGCGCGGCAGCTCCAGGCGTTTGCGGGAAGAGGCGGCGGCGCGGGAGGCGCAGAGCCGGGCGCGCGTGGAGAGCGCCCTGGCCGGGCTGCGCGCCGAGCTGGTGAGCGTGCCCGCGGCGGGCTCTCGGGGCCACCTCGCCTTGGTCCTCGCCCGGGGCCCTCGGCTGTAGGCCGCGCACGTGCCCCACTGAGGACTGGGGAGGCCGAGGGCAGCTTTTCCCAGGGAGATGGTGAGGCCGTGCAGCGCGGGCGAGCTGGGTTCCCGACGGCACTGATGCTACTGCCTCCCAGGCAGCATCCGGGAGGGAACCGGCTCTGCAGAGCCCAGGTGCTGGCTGACTGTCCCCAGCGAGGGCTGAGTCTACCGCTGACACAGCCAAGACCCCCGTAACCACTCCTCAGCTTGGTCTCTATTTTTTTTTTTTTTTTTCCTACCAAATAGAAAGTTCCTTCTCGGGCACTTGCAGTATGTATGAGCATGAAACGGGCTGGGGCGGAAATTTCAGTGAAATAAACTCAGGGGATGGGTGGAGCGAGTCGTTAGCAAATGTTTCTTTTATTTTGCAAGTTGTACTATTACCTTTCTCCTTGGTAAGAATTCAGAAAACAGGAAATGGTAATAAGGAATTTTGTAAAATTGTAGCTTTTTAACATTAGGCAGGAGAACTGTAGGTAACTAGTTACTGTTTTGTAGTTTAAACCATTTTCGAGTTAGGCAAAATTTGAGCATTTAAGCTTTAAAATGGTGCTACCTATGATTATGCGTGGGAATTCTGCTGGTTCAGCGGTAAAGAATACAGCTGCAATGCAAGAGACCCGGTTCAATCTCTGGGTCGGGAAAATCCTCTGGAGATGGGAATGGCAACCCACTCCAGTCTTCTTGCCTGGGAAATCCCATGGACAGAGGAGCCTGGTAGGCTGCACAGTCCATGGGATCCTAAGAGTTGCTCACAACTTAGCGACTAAACCACCATCACCATGAATATGCATAGTGGAGATTTGGAAAGTTATCCTCTTTTGCATTGCATGCTAATAGTAAGCACTACCTACTTTAGAACTGATTCAACCATCAGTTAATTGTCTGAAACTTAAAAGTTTACCTTGTTTCTATGTTTAAGAAGGGCAAGAAGGTAGTACATTTAATTTTCATTTAATTTTACCTGTGTTAACAATTTGAATTTGACAAAGAATGTATTAATTTTGACCCAGCCCTATAGTGGCTCAGACGGTAAAGCGTCTGTCTGCAATGCAGGAGACCCGGGTTCGATCCCTGGGTTGGGAAGATCCCCTGGAGAAGGAAATGGCAGCCCACTCCAGTATTCTTGCCTGGAAAATCCCATGGCCCCATAGCCTGGTAGGCTACCATCCCTTCACTTCACTATCAAAAAAACATATGATTTTCTTCCAATACCTGAGCAGTGGGTGGGTGAAACCCCTTATTAGAAGAGATGGCCTGGAGGGGCGTGCTGTGGGCCAGGATGCCAACTGGATGGCTGAGTCCAGGCTGAGCCACCCCTCTGCTGCTGACCTGGGGTGTCACCCCCTCACACCTCAGTTGACTCATATTTAAATCAGGTGAAGAAAGTATATTCAAGAAGCTCCGAGACACTTGAACTTTAGCATTCTAACTAGTCAGTCACTCCACCAGAAGGAGTTTTAAGCAAGTAATGTACCAGGGTGGGGAGAAAAAGAATAAAATTTCAAACAGGTGAGGGTTCACAGCCCAGCATTAATATTTACTGTCTCTGCTCTTATTGTTTCTGTTACCTTAGGAATGCTAATTAGCAAGTTTAGGTTTCGTCTGTAAAATGGAGATAACAAACCCATAGGATGGGTCTAAGTATTATACACGATAATGTTACATGAAGTGCCTAGAATATAGACACTATTCAGAGTGGCTTTTACTGTTTTTCGGTTGTGCCCCCCCAAATGGCAGACACATAGGCATGAAAGATCAAGGGTTTTGCTGGAAAGAGGCAGAGACCGTAACACAGATGCTGTGTTCCCGAGACACAGACCATGGTCTTGGCCGACCACTGTGTGTGACCAGTCATGAAGAGGCAGCAAAAGAGTGTGGATCCTTAGCACTATCACCAGTAGCCAGAACATGCCATTTCTGATAATGGTCTCTTGGCCAGACTTCTGTAGGAACTGACACCCATCTATATGTGTCTATCCACACCTCATTTGTTAGGGTGGTATCTGTGTACGGAACAATGATGAACAGGTTCAGTTAATTACAGACATGTTGCTATTTTTGTTTTCATTTATTTTCATGTTGCTGTTTTTGAGATGTCATTTATACTATTGTTTGAATTGGTCTTCTTAATGGGATGTGTTGAGTTCTGGGAGTCTGGGAGTGAATTTCAGGGGTTCTATATACTTCAAATTGTATGCCAAGCTTTCTGTGCCCATAAAATGCACATCTTTCCCCAGAGTGAGTTAATAGTTTTCATTAGATTCTCAATAGGATCCACGAGGAGAGAAAATTAAGGAACCGTTGGTGTTCAGATTTCCTAAGGAATTATGAGTTACACGTACTATTTTTTTTTAAACTTAGGTGGTAAGCCATTATCAATAATTTAACTGATTCTGGGCATGAAAGTACAGGATGGGTATTCATCAGTTCATTTATTTGTTCCTTCACTCAGTCTTTTAACAAATACACAGAGAACCCAACATGCTGTGTGCACAGGCAGTGCGCCCGCAGTTAAGGGTAGGAACAGACTTTGTGCTCGAAGTCACCAGTTTAGTGTAGGCTGTGTGCTAGGAGAGGGACACGTACAGAGTGCTGCGGAGGCACAGATGAGGTGACACAGGGAGGGCTTCTAAGAAGAGCTGGCATTTGGCTGGGCTCAATGGGAAGTGGGTGGCAAGGGGCAGAGAGGGCAGAAGATGTGGCTCAGTATGATGACGTGTTTATTCCAAGACAGGCAAGATTTCTGACCAGCTGCCCTGGGGCGGGGGGGGGGGGGGGGGGTGGTGTGTGTGGGTGTGTGTGTGGGGGTGTGGGTGTGTGTAGGGCCTGTGGGTGTGTGTATTTATAGGGGCTTTGTGCCACACTGGAGAACTGAAGCTTCCTGTAGAGGGGGGTGGGGGTGTGTGTGTGTATTTATAGGGCCTCTGTGCCACACTGGAGAACTGAAGCTTCCTGTAGGGGGGTGTGTGTGTGTGTGTGTGTTCAGCAGAGAGAACAGGGTTCTCCTGAACTGCATTAAACAAGACCCTAACTGAAGAAATATGCAGAGTTGGTGACTAGTTTTCAACTATAATGCAAAGATTATGCTGGACTGCCTCTTAGGCACACTGCCTGAAAGATCAATTTTTTCTTTTAATACATGAGGACCTTCACAAACTCCTATTGGAGGGAGGTTATAAATCACCCTTTCTCTACAACAGATTTCACTGTAGAGTGAAAATTGTTAGATTCTATAAGTACACATAACTGTACATGTGCCTCTAAGGGGTCATTAAATGTTTTGCTCAACAGGGAGGCTGTTTAAAATCCTAAGAACTTGAAACGACAAGTAATCAAGTAAATGGGCCCAGGTCCTGAAAGCTCAGGTGGCCCTGGGCAGTCATCCTGAAGCTCAGAAAGCTCATAAAGATAAGTGATTTCCTCGCAGATCACATGCCATTGCTTGGAAACAGCCTTCCAAGGACAGGAATTTTTCAAATGGATAGCTCTGTGCATCAGCTATTTTTGTTTTCATTGCAAGGTCATTTCAAAAGCTATTTGTATATCCGGATTTTACCTTGTCGTATAGAAAGTCAGTTTTAAAGTCAGGCCAAATAGTCAGAACTGGAGAATAAGATGAGAAATACATCTTTCTTGATGTCTTATTTTCCTTTCCTACAAAATCCTTACATTTTTTCGTGTGCAGAGAGCAGGTTCATTTGATCCATATCTCAGGCTAATAAAAACCCTTATTCTTTTTCTAACTTTCAGCTGGAAATGCGTTTCCAGAATCGTCAGCTGGCCAGAACTCTGCTGGATTTAAACATGAAAATGCAACAACTGAAAAAGGAGGACGAAATGGAAACTGCATCAGAATCGCAAAGCTCTGAAGATAACGCTCAGAATCTGGAATGAGTAAATGCACAGATGAAGGTTTGAACCCTAAGAATAACGCAGACAATGCCATAACAGTTCTAACAGTAATGTGATCGATGCTTAGCATAAGATTTTCGGGGCAATTTTTAGACCAAAATCTTCTAGGACTTGGGGAAGTGCCAGGGCTATGAGAGGGGAGAGAGAAAATGGTGTGTTGACAAGTTTTAAAGTTCTGTATTGTTTTTTTGTGGGACATAGAAGTAAAAGAAAGTACTGAGACTTACCTGTTGGACCATTGACTCATTGTCAATGAGTGGATAAGAATCTACCTGCCAATGCTGGTTTGATCCCTGGTTCTAGAAGATTCCACATGCTGTGGGGCAACTAAGCGCCGAGCTGCAACTGCTGAGCCACGCAGTGCAACTACGGAAACCTGCGCGCTCTGAGCCCGTGCTCCACAATAGAGAAGCAGCTGCAAGAAGAAGCCCGACTGTCGCAACTCGCTGTGTAATAATAGCCTCTCGCCTCCGGTAGAGAAAGCCATCATCATAATGGACTGTAGCCCACCAGGCTCCTCCGTCCATGGGATTTTCCAGGCAAGAGTACTGGAGTGGGATGCCATTGCCTTCTCCGAATGAAGACCCAGCACAGCCAAAATAAATAAAGTGTGAAAGAAGAACGTACGGGAGAATGTCTTAGTGCCAGTTTCCAGCATTTTCTCTTGTGCTGTCTTAATTTTCTGAACTTTCGTCAGAGTCGCTGTTAGTTTTTGTTCTACCCAATTATAATTCGTTTGTCTGGCCAGCCAGCTGTTTAGTAGTCTTCCCTCCACACCCTACCCCACCCCCATTTTTTGAAGAATTACTTCTGCGTGGATTCCAACCATACCCTTCAGGTTGAGTCTACCATTAAGGGTGACTCACCACCTTGGATATAGTCATGCAAATTAAGGCAGTTTGGTCAGATTGTTCTCGGGAGCTTTTGAACTGGAACTAAGAGCAGATGAGTCTTAGAAGGTGATGGTGGAAGCTGTGGGACAGAGGGGCTTGGAAGCTGCTGGCGGCTACCAAGTGAGAAGGTGTGAGCTCTTTGCAGAAGATTGAAAGCGCACCCCTGAGAGCCCTAAAGAGGAGAGAGAACTGCTCTTCCTTGGCTTTGGGGTCCAGCTGTTTAAATCCCCAGTCCTGGCTATCATTAGGATACATGAAAATTCTCTCGTAGCCTCTTATTACAGTCTCCTTTGGCCAAGTCAACTGAGTTGGACTTTTACGACTTGTACTCCAAAGACTGCTAACTAACACAATTCTTTGGCTATTAAGCTTTCAGGAATTAAAGGGCTCATGTTGAATTAGAATAGCTACCTCTGCCTTAAAAGTGCTGCCTTCTGGATGCAAAAAATAAAGCTAATTTAAAAAATAGTTGCCATATTCATAATAATCATCTATAAAAATGAATTTATAAAACAGGTCATTTGCACATTTAATTAACAATAAAAATTAGTTCTGGAAGACAAAGGAGAACAGAATGGATGTGGTCTTTCTCTTAAATACAAGTTTTATGTGTGTGCGGATTTGAGGATTTTCTGAACAAAGTTTGTCCTTATATTTTTGGGGTTACTATTAATGAATTCTTTAAATTCTTTGATACTTAATTTCTTCTCTCTGTGCAACTGAGGTACCACTAGGTTTCAACTTCCAGGACATTGTCAATGAGCTGTCAGCAATATCCTGAGACCTAGTCCCTGGATTTCTTGAGATATTCTGCATATGTGCTCCTGCCTTCCAAATATACAGGCTGACTTCTTAAATTGTATTTGTAAAACAGATTTCTTATATGTTTCTTCATCAAAGTTACAGAAATTCTGAAGAAAGAGGCAGTGGAATTCCTCATGATCTGTTCTTCAAAAGAGACTAATCAGATATTGGAGCAGTCATTCTAAAGTACATTTTACAACTTAACATTTATACATTCTTGAGATTTTGTGTTTAGCAGATACTCAAGATGCTTCACTTTATAAGTGCAATTCCTCACAGAATGCAGAGAAACTGACGTTAGTTAGCATTCATGTGAATGATTTGATTCCACTAAATGTGCTCTGTGGGGAATCAAAAGAAACTTAAAAAGAGATCTTCTGAAAATGGATGCATTGTTTTTCACATTGTCAGATTAAAAGTCCACAATTTATTGTAAAGTTCTTGGTCACCAGTTTTTTGTCCTATCTTTCAGTGATACACTTGGGATCACCATATGTTTTAGGAATGACAGATGGACAAACAAGAGAAAAGAAACTCTTTGTTTCAAAGTCTCTTATTTTTTGAAGCCCTCATTAGGGGAGGTGGCTTGTGATATTAGCTGACACAAAGAGATACAGTGAGAACTTGATACATGGGGCACTATTGCTATTAAATGTTTTTGCTTTGTTTCCCCTCATGAAGTGAATTCTGCTCTCATACCACATCCTTCATCTTTTTAAGTAGCAGAAGCCAGATTGTTCATATATAGATATATTTTTGCAACTGCACTCAGCTGTTTATTGTTTGCTGAATTCTGGTTCTGTTTGCTGCACATAGACAACAGGGACTCTTTTCTACAGGATGTGGGAATGCACTTCCAATGGCTACACTTCCTCACTTTTCAGAGTGTTTAAATAAGTGAGAGCAACTGTGTGACATTTTAAAGAAATACGAGGTGGAAGGGACCAAACTACTGCCAGCTGGAGGGGGAAGTGAGAAAATAATTATAACCTAAATGGTGCAACAGGGAAGCAGTAACTGAGTAAGTCAAAGTACGGAAGACGTTCACCCCAGTGGTGGACAGAGAGTGCCAAAGACGAGAACTGAAAAAAGTTTAGTGAGGAAGATACGGTGTTAAGGTTTTCCAAAATGCTGATTTCTCACAGCTTTAATTACAGGGGGAACCATGTTAGTGGGAACAGGCTCTCACTCTATGGTACCTGGTTAGGACCTACCAGTGAAGAGGTGCCAAATTAATTATGACACTTAGGAGCTTTGCACAGGTTGTTAGGCATTAAATCCCTTTACGGGTGGCCTGGATGAATCCACGTTTTGGTTGCTTGCCAGACTGCTTCTGCTATTATAACAGGTGCTTCTGGAACACCAGCCTGGGCAGAGTCTGATGTGGGTAAACCTGGGATGGCTGAGCCTGCACCAGTGTAACTGCAAGAATGCCATCTCCCCTGGTCCCTGCCCTGGCAGGGTGCCGGGCCAGCAGCCAACCGTCAGTTTGGTGTATTCACCACTGTTATCACTGCTGGAGTCCCTCCCAGATCTGAGCCTGGCACAGGGCCCTCCGGTGCCAGCTGCTTCCTCTCATTCATTGTCGCCACCTCTCCTGCATCTTTGGCTGTGTCATTAACGAGGGTTATGGGAAGATTAGAAATATGGGTAGGTTTCAGGTTGAACCTATGCCACTCTGCTTACCTCTGCATCTGGCAACCTCTTGTTTCACCTGGACCAGGTGCTGTAACTCAGTGATGGGCACGGACCTCTCCTAGCAGCCCAAGCCAGGTACTGCTTCTCAGGGGGCCATGCACCATCAGTGCTTCTGGGTCTTGGCTCTGATGAATGCTAAGCCTTACAAATTTCTACCTCTTCCTTAAAGAACACACTGCTACCATCCTTCTGTGCCGGGACCAGTGCAGGAGGGACCCTTGGGATGTAATGATAATTAAACCAGCAATGACACGGGCCACCCTCTTCTGTGCCCAGTGTTGTTCCAGGAATGGAATAGTAAGTATTAGCTTATTTAATCCCACAATGATTGGTATGCACGTAGACCATGATTTTGGAGTCATCTGGCCTTGATATTTAGCCCTGGCTCTGTAACTTGCCAGCTTTATAACCTAAAGTAACTGCTTTTAATCTCTTTAAATCTGTCAAACGAAGCTAGTCAAAATGGGTTGTTGTCGTTTAGTGGCCAAGTCATGCCTGTTCCTTGCAACTCCATGGACTGTAGCCCACCAGGCTCCTCTGTCCATGGGATTTCCCGGTTAAGAGTACTGGAGTGGGATGCTATTTCCTTCTCCAGGGTATCTTCCAGACCCAGGGATCAAACCCACATCTCCTGCATTGGCAGGCAAGTTCTTTACTGCTGAGCCACTGAAGCTCCAAGTCAAAATAGTATCTGTCTTATTTAAAACCTGAGGAGCTCAAGTTAAAGAACCTTGAAGCAGGTTTGGGAGACAGAGTGAGTGGTGAAGGCTCTTTCACTTCCTGTGTTTCTTTCTTTTACATCTGCAGTTCTACATGATCGTACTGCACTTTTGCACTCAGACCTTCCTCGTGCCTCTTTCTTCGTCACGTCTTCACTGTGACCCTCTAACGTTCTGCTGCCTGCTCTCTGGTGTGATATTACCTCTTCTGCTGGTTGGTAAATTGATTTACCAGACTCGAGAGGAGGCACCAGAGAGATCTGAAGTCACCAGTAACTGCTACTTACCAACCCCTGAATCTGCCTGGCACACAGTGCCATGTGCGTTTGAAACTCGGTCATCCCAGCAACACTGTGAAGTTGGAACTATTGCTGTTTCCATTTTATCGAGGAGGAGATGAGTATCAAGGAGGCTAAGTGAGTGGAACTGTCAAAATTCTGGTCCAGGGCTGGGGGTAGTGTGGTTTTTGAGATCCTCCCAAGGGTTTCCCTGTGGCTCAGCTGTAATGGAAGCCTGTATGAGGTGCTAGGCATATTTTCTGCAAGGGTCAGACAAAGAAGACTTCCTTGAGGACATGCTCTTAAGTTCTTCCTGTTTCACCTGGAAAAAAGCCCTCATTCTGTGACTTACATTCTACATAAACAAGCTGGGTGATCTGAACACACTACTCCACTCTCTTTGGGCCTCATTTTACTCATTGGAGAGCTTCCCGGTAGCTCAGATGGTAAAGAATCTGCCTGCAATGCAAGAGACCAGGGTTTGATCCCTGGGTTGGGAAGATCTCCTGGAGAAGGGAAGGGCTACCCACTTCAGTGTTCTGGCCTGGAGAATTCCATGGACAGAGGAGCCTGGTGGGCTACAGTCCATGGGGTTGCAAAGAGTTGGACCACAGACTGAGTGACTTTCACTTTATTTACTGGAAAATGAGAGGAAGAGTGGAGTGGTCTCTAAAGCATTTTTCTAACTTGGAGACTCTATTCCAATGCTGCCTGCTTGTACCTGGACCCTCCATCACTTACCTCTGGCTCACCCAGACTTCCTGACACCTGTGGTTGAGGTGGGGGAGGGGGAGGTGGGTTGCTGGCTGTTAATCACTGGCCCTGGGCTGAGTTGTACTCTCCCGGTCCTTGACCCCATCACACCCTGGCTGTGGCAGCCTTGATGACAACGGGACGCAATTCCTGTCACTCTCAAGATGCCTCTCTGCTCTTCTCACCCGCACTGTGACTGCAGCCAGGGGAAAACGTCACATTTGCACTTCACAAGGAGACAAACATTGCTCAGACCTTTTATGTGTTAGATTTTGGAAGCAGGCTGGTAGATTGCCTGCTGAGGGGGATGCTGCAGGCTGAGAGCGGTGTAATGTAGCTAGGAGTGCAGTCTCTGGAGTCCAGTGACAGAAGTGGAAATCTTGGCTTCTTCAATGCCTCACTGTGTTCTTACTGCTGAAGTTCAGTTTGCTTCTTCTCTGTAAAGTGATAATAGTCACACCTACCCACCCGATGGACTTGTGGCGATCTCATGGATTAAGGTATGTGAAGTGTTTAGAATGCTCTCAAGTAGTGTTTATTATTTTCACAGCCCACCTAACGAACACCCTGCTCATCCTTCTTGTCTATTGGAAGTACCCAATTCCAAGAGAAACTGACAAGGACAGTTTCACTTTCCCCAGATCTTCTGGGGAAAGCTTAAGATGGCTATGAAATCCAGTTTTGTACAATAAGACATAAAGGAAATTTGCAGGGGTTTTCCTGAGAACCGGGCTTCCCTTGCGGCTCAGCTGGTAAGAATCTGCCTGCAATGCGGGAGACCTGGGTTCAATCCCTGGGTTGGGAAGATCCCCTGGAGAAGGGAAAGGCTACCCACTCCAGCATTCTGGCCTGGAAAATTTCATAGACTATATAGTCCATGGGGTCACAAAGAGTCAGACACGACTGAGCGACTTTCACTTTCTGAGCACCATTTTCTCTTCATGCAAAATGAGGAATAGGAGTAAGCTCTCTTTCTCCTCATGTCCTTCTTGCTGAGGAACACGCTCACATGCGGGGGGAATGCTTGCACCTGCAGCAGCGACCCTGTGACCAAGGTGGGAGGTACCTGGACTCTTTGAGGATGGGAAGACAGCAAGAGGAAGAGAAGCAATGTTTCTGATGCCACCAGTGAGGTCCCGAGCCAGCCCTGAGACTGCCTACCTGTGGCTAGTCTTAATCTCTAATAGAAGAGCAACATCGATAAAACTGAATTATTCATCACTTTTATTTAAGTATTTAGTTCCATGAACACAATGAAGGATCACTAACTGACACACTTGAATCCCAACAGCCTTCTGGGATGAAGGCTCAGGATGATGTATTATCTGACTGCAACCTTAGATATCAGAAGCTACATGCAAAGGATTCCAGAAGCATCATTTAGTTGCTTAAAAGCCTGTAATGAGGACCCACCTCATGCAACAGGAGACCAATCAAAGCATATCAGAGTAAAATGTGTCTGAGAGAGCCTCTCTCCCTAATGCTGTGGAGACTCTGGAATTCCGCAGTAAAGGTTCTAACGAAAATATTTCCACATGCTCACACTTGTTAAGAGAAAGACAACAGGTCCAAAATGGAGTCACTTATGCTAAGCCCCATGCCATCAAACTGAGACTTAACTCAATTACAGTTTAGGACCTCTGAGAAATGGAAGTTTAAATCAGTCAACCAGTAATCATGTGATCAGCACTAATCAGGTAATTTATCTGATAGAACCCTGCCATCCCCTAAAAGAAAGTGACCCTGCAATAACCAACCACTTTTTTTTGTTGTTGTTTGGCCTAATAGAACTTTCTTGTTTCTACTCCCTATTGGCTATAAAAGTCTTTCATTTTGTCAAGCTCCTATCTGCAAGATTGGATGCTGTCTGCTTCAAATTGATTTTTTCTCAAATAAACTCTTAAAATGTTTTAATATGTCTCAGTTTATCTTTTAACACACTCCATGAAGGATATCCAAATGCCTATGGAACCTACCACCTATATGATTCTGTCGGAGAAGCCATTTTATTTTTCAGCCATTGAAATAAATTGGAATGAAATAATTTTCTAAAGTGTTTGAAGAGTGAACTGGCAGCAAAATACAGTAAACTGTTCATCAGCTTTAAAATTTTATTTCAGGGAAGTTTAGCAAACTGTCCAAAGAATAAAAACCAGCCAAAATCAAGTCTATACAAAAATTGCTTCTGAATTGGTATTAAGGATGCTCGTCTCTCTAAACTTCTAAAGGATTTTTAGGAATTGTCATGCAAAGAAATGCCTCAAGATTTCAAGGTGAGATTGTCGGGTTACTGAGAGCACAACCAATGACTTGATGGTTTATTGTCTACTCTGAACCCTACAGCTTACCGAGTTCTTTATGGTGTATAATTTACCACTTGTTGTCATAGCCAAATGTTCATTAAACCCACAATAACCTTTTGGGGTATGTTGCTTGAGGCTGTTGAAATTTGAGGGGCAGCAAGAAAGCTTGTTTGACTTTGGGAACATCATCCTCATCCTGCTTCCCAAGATGTCACTCTCTCTAAATGGCCAGTATTACCTCCAGGAGGAAGTACCATTCTGGAAGTCAGAAAATCCAGCTATGGGAGTCAGCTCTGAGTTGAACCTGCTGTGTGATATCTGGTGAACTGTTGATGTCTCTGGGCCTCAATTTCCTCATTTATAAAGTCAGAGGTTGAACTCAAAATGATCTTTAAGATTCTTGGGGTTAAGCATATTGTCTCCAACTGATGCTTTTGGAATCACCCTTGGAAACCATGTTGACACCAGTTCTTTGGCGTGGATTATTTCAGGTGGTGATATGAAAACACTGACCTTTAGAGTATCTGTAGTGAACAATTAAAGAAGAGAAAAGAAAAAAAGGAAAATACAAAATTTAAATTCTTCACACTTTATAATTTGGCTTTAAGTTCAATAGACAGGCATGAATCTAATAGTCCAAATAGTCTTTTTTTTTTTTTTCCACTCCCTCCTTCCACTTTCCCTTCCTTTTTTCATTTAACTTTATTGCTATGCCTATTGGGTGCCAGGCACTATTCTAGGCATGTGTTGAACATCAACACTGAAATGAACATCTTGCTGGTGCTAAGCATAGGAGAAAGAACATGAAAGCTCTCTAGCTCTCATGGGTCTATACCTTGGATGAAGGGGCAGATAATTCATTAAGATACTATAGTGTAATGTGATCAATGTTGTAATGGGGGAGCAATTAGAGTGATGAGGCAGTAAATGGGAAGTACACTTAACCTAGGTGAGACGGGAGGGGGAAGGCTTCCAGAAGAGGCGACTGGGGACAGAAGAGGAGGAACAGACAGTCTTTGGCAAAAGCAACTGCTCATGGAAAGCGAAGGGGTGAGCAAAGTCATCATCTACTAGGAGGAGGTGAAGAGGCTCAGTATAACTGGAGCTCAGAAGGAAAGGGTAAGATGTGAGGAGTATGGCTTGAGTCATAAGGAGAGGTGGCTTTATGATGACAAACGTTGCAAGCTTCCCTTTGGATTTCAGACTTTATCCTTAAAAGCAAGGGTAGCCATTAAAGAATATTTTAAAATTCAATTTTATTACAATAATATATAAAAACAGTAAAGTCTAAAAGCCTTACTCAAAAACTTTCAGTGCCCTATACCTGAAATGGTACCCCTGCCCTGATACCATCCCAGAGGAAACCACTGTCAATTCTTTTACTTTCAAAATAATGCCTCTTTCTTTCTTTGTTTTTGGACATTATGCTTTCTTATTGCAACAGAGAATTCTAGCTCTCTTATTTCTAATCCGTTTACTCTTCCCAATATTAAAATGGGGTGGGAGGGGGAATATACCTTTTGGTAGAAGTCTATAGGCAGGTTTCCACACACAACGCAATAGTACGGAATACTGAATGTTTGGATTTAGTCATATCTCAGCTATTCTTTGGAGAAGGCAATGGCACCCCACTCCAGTACTCTTGCCTGGAAAATCCCATGGATGGAGGAGCCTGGTAGGCTGCAGTCCATGGGGTCGCTAAGAGTCAGACGTGACTGAGCGACTTTCACTTTTCACTTTCATGCATTGGAGAAGGAAATGGCGACCCACTCCAGTGTTCTTGCCTGGAGAATCCCAGGGACGGGGGAGCCTGGTGGGCTGCCGTCTACGGGGTCACACACGACTGAAGCAACTTAGCAGCAGCAGCAGCAGCTATTCTTAAAACAACTCTATAAGTTCATTAAGATAATTGGCTAAGTATTTTGGGATAATATATGTGTGCTCATAATTTCTGTCTACTTAGCTAAGAAACTGAAATAGTTAGAATCTAGAAGAATTTTACAGAAATTGAAGCAAGGGACTGAGGGAAATGCAGATTTCACATCTTTAATGAGAGTTCAATGTTAGGAAAATGTCTCTCTTGATTTTTTGTCTTAAAGAATGTGGAGGATATTAATGCTTCTATACTTTGTGATTTGATTTATGCTCCCACTTTTTATGGCTCTTGTATCTTAAATAATAAATACCCTTAAGATTTCCTGGATTTCTTTGGAGGGGATGATGCTGAAGCTGAAACTCCAGTGCTTTGGCCACCTCATGGGAAGAGTTGACTCATTGGAAAAGACTCTGATGCTGGGAGGGATTGGGGGCAGGAGGAGAAGGGGACGACAGAGGATGAGATGGCTGGATGGCATCACTGACGCAATGGACATGAGTCTGGGTAAACTCCGGGAGTTTGTGATGGGCAGGGAGGCCTGGCGTGCTGCCATTCGTGGGGTCGCAAAGAGTCGGACACGACTGAGTGACTGAACTGAACTGAAGATTTCCTCAATATCCTTAGGAAAGAAAATAAAATAAAGGAAACACAAAATAAAGGAAGGAAGGATGGAAAGAAGAAAGAAAAGCTAAGTACAGCCACTTATTTATTCACTCATTCATTCAAGATATAGTTGAATCTCTTCTATTTATGTATAATATTCTATCAAAGCCTCTTGATGAAAGTGAAAGAGGAGAGCGAAAAAGTTGGCTTAAAGCTCAACATTCAGAAAACGAAGATCATGGCATCCGGTCCCATCACTTAATGGGAAACAGATGGGGAAACAGTGGAAACAGTGTCAGACTTTATTTTTGGGGGCTCCAAAATCACTGCAGATGGTGACTGTAGCCATGAAATTAAAAGACGCTTACTCCTTGGAAGAAAAGTTATGACCAAACTAGATAGCATATTCAAAAGCAGAGACATTACTTTGCCAACTAAGGTCCGTCTAGTCAAGGCTATGGTTTTTCCTGTGGTCATGTATGG
This sequence comes from Budorcas taxicolor, assembly GCF_023091745.1. Lineage (NCBI taxonomy): Eukaryota > Metazoa > Chordata > Mammalia > Artiodactyla > Bovidae > Budorcas > Budorcas taxicolor. The sequence goes on along the minus strand of NC_068923.1, from coordinate 60,675,368 downwards.
CTGTGAGAGTTGGACTGTGAAGAAGGCTGAGCGCTGAAGAATTGATGCTTTTGAACTGTGGTGCTGGAGAAGACTCTTGAGAGTCCCTTGGAATGCAAGGAGATTCAACCAGTCCATTCTGAAGGAGATCAGCCCTGGGATTTCTTTGGAAGGAATGATGCTGAAGCTGAAGCTCCAGTACTTTGGCCACCTCATGAGAAGAGTTGACTCATTGAAAAAGACTCTGATGCTGGGAGGGATTGGGGGCAGGAGGAGAAGGGGACGACCGAGGATGAGATGGCTGGATGGCATCACGGACTCAATGGACGTGAGTTTGAGTGAACTCCGGGAGATGGTGATGAACAAGGAGGCCTGGCGTGCTGCGATTCATGGGGTTGCAAAGAGTTGGACACGACTGAGCGACAACTGAACTGAACAAAGATATATGTGATGTAAAGGCAGAAATAAAGATACAAATGAGAAAGTGGGACAAAGAGAAATAAAACTGGGTGAATAATTGACATCAAGTAAGATCAGTACTTGAAATATTAATTTTTGAGTATTTTTAAGCAATAGGTTAAATATTGAGCTTAAGCTTTCCAACAACTAACATTGTAATCTATTTCTAGTGAATCATCAAGGACAAATTATTTATAATATATATATATGCCTAGGAACTCAGTAAGTTAGCTCATTGTATTAATTCATTAACTGGAAAACAATTGGTTCAATGAAGGCTTTCCAGAATGATGACTTTTGCCTTTAGCACGGAACATTAAGCTTATAGAGCTATAACTAAAAGCAAGAACCAATATTTTAAAAAATTGGAGTATAATTGCTTTGCAATGTTGTGTCAGTTTCTGCTGTACAAGGAGTCAGCTATATGTGTACATATATTTGTTTAGGCCAATTTCCACAGGACTGGTAAAAGTCAGTTTTCATTCTAATCCCAAAGGAGGGCAATGCCTCAAACTACCGTAAGAGCACTCATTTCACGTGGTAGCAAGGTTATGCTCAAGATCCTTCAAGCTAGGCTTCAGCAGTACGTGAACTGAGAACTTTCAGACGTACAAACTAGGTATAGAAGAGGCAGAGGAACCAGAGGTTAAATTGCCAACATTCATTGGATCACAGAGAAATCAAGGGAATTCCAGAAAAATATCTATTTTTGTTTCATTGACAAGTTAAAGCCTTTGACTGTATGGATCATAACAAACTGAGGAAAATTCTTAAAGAAATGGGAATACCAGACCACCTTACCTATCTCCTGAGAAACCTGTATGTGAGTCAAGAAGCAACAGTTAGAACCTTACATGGAACAAGGGACTGGTTCCAAATAGGAAAAGGAGTATGTCAAGGCTGTATATTGTCACCCTGTTTATTTAACTTCTATGCAGAGTAGATCACGTGAAATGCAGGCCTGGATGAACCACAAGCTGGAATCAAGACTGCCAGGAGAAATATCAACAGCCTCAGATATGCAGGTGACACCACTCTCATGGCAGAAAGTCAAGAACGAAAGAGCCTCTTGATGAGAGTAAAAGAAGAGAATGAAAAAGGTGGTTTAATACTCAAGACACAAAAAACGAAGATCATGGCATCTGGTCCCATCACTTAGTGGCCAACAGATGGAGAAAAAGTAGAAACAGTGACAGATTTTATTTTCTTGGGCTCCCAAATCACTGCGGATGGAGACTGCAACCACAAAATTAAAAGATGCTTGCTTCTTGGAAGGAAAGCATATGACAAATCTACACAGCATATTAAAAAGCAGAGACACCACTTTGCCGACAAAGATCCATACAGTAAAAGTTATGGTTTTTCTAGTAGTCATGTACAGATGTGAGAATTGGACCATAAAGAAGACTGAGTGCCAAAGAACCAATGCTTTCAAATTGTGGTGCTGGAGAAGATTCTTGAGAGTCCTTTGGAATGCAAGGAGATCAAACCAGTCAATCCTAAAGGAAATCAACCCTGAATATTCATTGGAATTACTGTTGCTGACCTGGAGAAGGAAACAGCAACCTGCTCCAATATTCTTGCCTGGAGAATCCCATGGACAGAGGAGCCTGGCAGGCTACACTCCATGGGGTCGCAAGAGTCAGACACGACTTAGTAACGAAACCACCACCACTGTTGCTGAAGCTGAAACTCCAATATTTCAGCCACTTGATGCAAAGAGCCAACTCATTGGAAAAGACTCTGACACTGGTCAAGATTGAAGGCATAAGGAGAAGCAGGTGGCGGAGACTGAGATGGTTTGATAGTATTATCTACTCAAAGGACATGAATTTGAGCAAACTCAGTGAGGTAGTGAAGGACAGGGAAGCCTTGTGTGCTGCAGTCCATGGGGTAACAAAGAGCCAGACATGACTTCGTGAGTGAACAACAGCAACAAAAAATAAAAGCCATGCTACCTGCATATTAAAACATAGTTATCTTAATTATTTTAAGTAATCTTCCTTCTTCCTGCCTCCATTTTATCCCTTTTTATTCTACACTGATGTCAAAACCTTGACATAGATTTTACCCCATTGTAACTTTCACTTTCCTCAATTCATCACAAAACTATTCTTACTGATACTCACTTCAGCCATGACATTAAAGTCATTTTACGGGCATCAATAGCCTGGAAATAGTTTGAGTTTATTCAGTTTATCCAAGAGTTGATTCATTTTCACAGAATTAAAAGTTAAAAATTGAGGCAAGATCAATACATGTTGCAAAAATCTGTTGCTTCTAATACATTTATTCAGCAGGTAGTAAAAAATATAACCATATCCCTGTCTAAAGGCACTTCATTTATGACACTGTCCAGCAAAGATCTGATTTCAGTTTATGGAAACTGACACACTGCTTTATGAAGTATTACTTAGTGCATTAACAGTTCATAATTTGGGAACAGCATACAGTTTTCACTTTATACACAAGAGAGAGTAATTTCTGAAATCCCTCCCACGTGCCAAGGTAGAGTGCAAGGACCACAGAAAAAACTGCGAGACTCAAGGAACTCAGAGTCTGGTGGGGAAGGGAGATAAGCCAGCAAACAGGTATGATGCAATATGATGGTATTAATATAGGTGTTGTATAATAGGTGTTATATAAGGCATCTAAATTGGATTGGGAGTTGGGGAGGTCAGGGAAGGCTTTGCTTAAAAATTTAGGAGGTCTTTAGACTAACAGAGAAAGCTCACTTCATGGAATTGAGGAAATTACTTAAACTGGGCTTCATTTATTTCCCTGAAACACCAGGTCTGAAGGGAACCATGAGGCTATTTAAAGTTTCCCTCTTAGATTTCAGGCAGGACTGTAGTTATACCCTTCCAGAAACATGAGAATCAAACTTACAGAAATAATAATTTCTTTTAAAAAATTGTGGTTAAAATGAACCTAAAACCTAAAACCTAACCTAAAACCTACTACTAGTGATTTTTAGCACATTGACAATACTGTACAACCATCACAACTATCTAGTTCCAAAACCTTTTCATCAGCTCAAAATGAATTGCAATACCCATTAGTCACACCCCCATTTTCCTTTCCCTCTAGACACTGGCAACCTTTAAAATGCTTTCTGTAGTCTATGGATTTGCCAATTCTGGGTATTTCTTATGATGTGTAATATTTGATGAAATGACAGGAATGATATTTCATATGATATGAATATTTCATATTTCATGAAATATGTGACTTCTTGTGTGTGATTTCTTTCACTTAGCAAAATAATTTCAAAGTTCATCCATATTGTATCATGTATCAGCATATGGTATATTTATTTCTTTTGTGGTTGATGATATTCCATTTTATGGATATACCACATTTTACTGATCCATTCATTAGTTGGTGGACGTCTGGATCAACTTTTTAGCTATTGTGAATAGTGCTGCTATGAACATGTGTGCAAGTTTTTCTATGAACACCTGTTTCCAGTTCTTATGAGTTTAGAATGAGAAATGAAATTGCTGGGCCACATGGTAATTTTATGCTTAGCTTTGATAGAACCACAAACTACTTGCCACAGCAGCTACAGCATTTTACTGAGTTTACTGTTAATGAGAAAGCATTTCTTTCAAGGCAATCATGTGCTTTGTTAATGTTTTCTCTCTTGACTTTAAAAGATCACTTGGAGGATTAATAATTTTTGTGAAACTATTAAAGGCCTTCTGAAAGCAGCCTTTATATATTTAAATTAGAGGTATTATGTATTCAGGCATTCATTACAGTATAGTGTACAAGAAGTTTGATAGTTCAATAAATTTATATGAAATTCAATCTCTATAGGTGTGAGCTTTTATAATCTTAGAAAACCTGAAGCTGAAAGGAGAGAAATTGAGTTGAATTAGTTTGCCACCATCTGACCTGTTTTTCCTAATGAGCTATTGGGGGCACAAAAAAGTGCAATTCTTTTAAAGTATGGGCATGCTGACTGCAGTTGTTAAATCCATTAATTAATCTATCTTTATTCAGGACATTCTAATGAACTGAAATCCAAGATTGCTTTAATCCAAAGTAGAAGCTCAAGCATGGATGAACCAATGACATTTGCACTGTTCCAGCCAACTTTCATAACGGTCTCTGAGAGATAACCAGGTAAAAAACAAATTTGAACTATTTATGGCTCCAGACTGTTTTGAAAACTCTATTGAAAAGAGCAGGCAATTACATATTTGTCTGAGCTCCTATTATATACTTGGCTCACATTTGTGCTTTAGGAAAGATCATCAACTTAAAGTATTTATGCAGACCACTCCCCACAGCATCTGGATTCCTAGATGTCAGACTTTCTGAGAAAAACCTGTATCCTAGGCTTGAATCAATCCAAGACTGGCTACAGTGGATCAAGAAGCTCACACAGCAGGCCCCAAAGCAAAAACAAGACATCAAGAGCTCTGTCTACATTTTTCTTTATCATTTAAAAATGCCTGATGCTATATAAAATCTCTCCATAACCTGCTCAAGCACCTTGTTGGGAAAAGTGGTACATTCACATGTGAAAATGAAAGTTGCTCAGTCGTGTCCTACTCTTTGGGGCCCCATGGACTATACAGTGATGGAATCCTCTAGGCAAGAATACTGGAGTGGGTTGTCATTTCCTCTTCCAGGGGATCTTCCCGACCCAGGGGTTGAAACCGTGTCTCCTACATCTCCTGCACTGGCAGGCGGATTCTTTACCACTAGTGCCACCATTGGTGTATAATATTATGTTAATGTCAGGTGTACTACTTCAGTTCAGTCGCTCAGTCGTATCCGACTCTAAATGCTCACCACGGTAAGTCTGGTAACCATCTATCCCCATACAAAGTTATTATAATATTATTGACAATAATCCTTATGCTGTATATTATACTGCTGTGACTTATTTATTTTATAAATGAAGGTCTGTACCTCTTAATCCCCTTCACCTGTTTTGCCCCTGAACCTCCTCCTCTTTCTCTATGAGCTCTGTTTTTGTTGTGTTTTCTAGATTCCACATGTATGTGAGATCATATGGTATCATCTTTCTCTGATTTGTTTCACTTTAGCTTAATACCCTCTAGATCCATCTGGGTTGTCACATATGGCAATATTTCATTCTTTTTTAATGGTTGAGTAATATTCCATTGTGTGGAATATATATGTATATACATACGCATACATATGTGAGTATATATATGTGCTGTCTGTGCTCAGACGTGTCTGACTCTTTGCAACCTCATGGCTGTAGCCAGCCAGGATCCTCTGTCCATGGGGATTCTCCAGGCAAGAATACTGGAGCAGGTGGCCATGCACTCCTCCAGGGGATCTTCCCAACCCAGGGATCAAACTCAGGTCTTCCGCATTGCAGGCGGAACTGCAATGGGCATGGAAACTCACTCCAGTATTCTTGCTTGCAGAATCTCCATGGACAGAGGAGCCTGGGGGGCTACTGTGTCTCCCTTATCCTTTCATCTATTGATGGACACTTAGGTTGCTTCCATATCTCTGTGATTATAAACAATGCTGCTATGAACACAGGGGTGCATATAACTTCTCAAATTAGTATTTTTGTTTTATTTAGGTAAATACTCAGAAGTGGAATTGCTGGATCATATATAAGCTCTATATAAATTTTTTTGAGGAATTTCTACACTGTTTTCCAAAGTGGCTGTGTTAATTTACAATCTTATCAACAGTTAATGAGAGTTTCCTTTTCCTCACATCCCCTACCAACATTTTTTATTTGTTGTCTTTTTAATAGTAGCCATTCTGATAGGTGTGAGGTGGTATCTTATTACGCTTTTGATTTGCATTTCTCTGATCAATGCAAAGAAATAGAGGCAAACAAGAGAATGGGAAAGACTAGAGATCTCTTCAAGAAAATTAGAGATACCAAGGGAACATTTCATGCAAAGATGGGCTCGATAAAGGACAGAAGTGGTATGGACCTAACAGAAGCAGAAGATATTAAGAAGAGGTGGCAAGAATACACAGAAGAACTGTACAAAAAAGATCTTCATGACCCAGATAATCACAATGGTGTGATCACTCACCTAGAGCCAGACGTCCTGGAATGTGAAGTCAAGTGGGCTTGAGGAAGCATTGCTATGAACAAAGCTAGTGGAGGTGATGGAATTCCAGTTGAGCTATTTCAAATCCTGAAAGATGATGCTGTGAAAGTGCTGCACTCCGTATGCCAGCAAATTTGGAAAACTCAGCAGTGGCCACAGGACTGGAAAAGGTCAGTTTTCATTCCAATCCCAAAGAAAGGCAATGCCAAAAATTCTCATATTACTGCACAATTGCACTCATCTCACATACTAGTAAAGTAATGCTCAAAATTCTCCAAGACAGGCTTCAGCAATACGTGAACCGTGAACTTCCTGATGTTCAAGCTGGTTTTAGACAAGGCAGAGGAACCAGATTTCAAATTGCCAACATCTGCTGGATCATGGAAAAAGCAAGAGAGTTCCAGAAAAACATCTATTTCTGCTTTATTGACTATGCCAAAGCCTTTGACTGTGTGGATCATAATAAACTGTGGAAAATTCTGAAGGAGCTGGGAATACCAGACCACCTGACCTGCCTCTTGAGAAATCTGTATGCAGATTAGGAAGCAACAGTTAGAACTGGACATGGAACAACAGACTGGTTCCAAATAGGAAAAGGAGTACGTCAAGGCTGTATATTGTCACCCTGCTTATTTAATTTCTATGCAGGGTACATCAAGAGAAACACTGGGCTGGAAGAAGCACAAGCTGGAATCAAGATTTCCGGGAGAAATATCAATAACCTCAGATATGCAGATGACACCACCCTTATGGGAGAAAGTGAAGAGGACCTAAAAAGCCTCTTGATGAAAGTGAAAGAGGAGAGTAAAAAAGTTGGCTTAAAGCTCAACATTGAGAAAACTAAGATCATGGCATCTGGTCCCATCACTTCATGGGAAATAGATGGGGAAACAGTGGAAACAGTGCCAGACTTTATTTTGGGGGGCTCCAAAATCACTGCAGATTGTGATTGCAGCCATGAAATTAAAAGACACTTACTACTTGGAAGGAAAGTTATGACCAACCTAGACAGCATATTCAAAAGCAGAGACATTACTTTGCCAACTAAGGTCTGTCTAGTCAAGGCTATGGTTTTTCCAGTGGTTATGTATGGATGTGAAAGTTGGACTGTGAAGAAAGCTGAGTGCTGAAGAATTGATGCTTTTGAACTGTGGTGTTGGAGAAGACTCTTGAGAGTCCCTTGGACTGCAAGGAGATCCAACCAGTCCATTCTGAAGGAGATCAGTCCTGGGTGTTCTTTGCAAGGACTGATGCTAAAGCTGAAACTCCAATATTTTGGCCACCTCATGGGAAGAGTTGACTCATTGGAAAAGACTCTGATGCTGGGAGGGATTGAGGGCAGGAGGAAAAGGGGACGACAGAGGATGAGATGGCTGGATGGCCTCACGGACTCGATGGACGTGAGTCTGAGTGAACTCTGGGAGTTGGTGATGGACAGGGAGGCCTGGCGTGCTGCAATTCATGGGGTTGCAAAGAGTCAGACACGACTGAGTGACTGAACTGAACTGAACTGAACTGAACTGATGATTAGCAGTGTTGAGCATTTTTACATGAGGCTGTTTTCCATCTTTATGTCTTCTATGGAAAATGATCTATTCAGGTCCTTTGCTCATTTTTTATTCGGGTTTTTAAAAATATTGAGTTGTATGAGTTTTTAAAAAATATTTTGGATATTATCCTCTTATGTATTTAGCAAATATCTTCTCCCCTTCAGTAGGTTGACCTTTCATTTGTTGATAGTTTCCTTCACTGTGCAAAAGCTTTTTACTTTAATGTAGTCCCATTTATTTATTTTTGCTTTAGTTTCCCTTGCCTGAGGAGACAGGTCCAAATATATAATTAAGATCTATGTCAAAGGGAGTACTCTCTATGCTTTCTTCTAGGAGTTTTATAATTTCAGGTCTTACATTCAAGTCTTTAATCCATTTTGAGTTTATTTTTGTGTATGGTGTGAGAAAATAGTCCAGTCTGATTCTTTTACATGTAGTCATCCAGTAGTCTCAGCATCACTAATTGAAGAGACTGGTCTTTTCTCCATTGTATATTTTTTGCCTCGTTTGTCATAGATTTACTGAACATGAACCCTGGGTTTATTTCTGAGCTATCTACTCCCTTACATTGATCTATATATCTGTTTTTGGTGCTTGTATCATATTGTTTTGATTACTGTAGACTTGCAGTAGTTTGAAATCAGGGTGTGTGATACTTCCAGTTTTGTTCTTCTTTCTTGAAATTGCTTTGGCTATTCAGAGTCTTTAATGTCTCCATACATATTTTAGAATTATTTATTTTAGTTGTGAAATACTAATTCTTCCAACCCGTGAGCCTGGGATACTTTCCATCTGTTTGTGTCATCTTCCATTTCTTTCATTCCTACAGTTTTCAGAGAACAAGTCTTCCACCTCTTTGGCTAGATTTATTCCCATGTATTTCATTCTTTTTCATGAATTTTAAATGGAATTGTTTTCTTAATTTCTATTTCTTAGTTAGTTGTTAGTGTATAAAAACACAATAGATATGTATATTAATATTGTAACCATAACTGTACTGAATTTATATATTAGTTCTAACAGTTTTTTGACAGTCTTAAGGATTTGCTATATATAATATCCTATTCTCTGCAAACTGTGAGGGTTTTACTTCTTCTACAGTTTGGATTCCTTTTATTTCTTTTTCTTTTCTGGTGTGGCTGGGACTTTCAATACATAATGTGGCAACAGTGGACATCCTTGCCTTGTTCTTAAGAAAATACTTTCAGCTTTTATGTTGAGTACGATGTTCACTGTGAGTTTATCGTATGTGGTCTTTACTATGTTGATGTATTTTCTCTCTTTGGGCCTCCCAGGTGCCTCAGCAGTGAAGGAACTGCCTGCCAGTGCTGGAAACGTGGGTTTGATCTCTGGGTTGGGAAGATCCCCTGGAGAAGGAAATGGCAACCCACTCCAGTATTCTTCCCTAGGAAATACCACGGAGAGAGGAGCCTGGGGGCGACAGTCCATGGGGTCACAAACTACTCAGATAAGACTTGGCGAGTATACAATGACAACAATTTCCCCTCTACAGCGTTTTTTGAGAGGTTTTTTTTTTTAAATCATGAATGTTGAATTTCGTCAAAAGCTTTTTCTGTATCTATTGAGATGATCATATGATTTTTATTCTTCAATACGTTAAAGCTGTCTATCATCACATTGATTAACTTCTGGCTATTGAACCATCTTTGCATCTTGGGATAAACTCCACTTTATGAAAGTATCAAAGAATTGTTGAACTCAAGTTTGTTAACATTTTGTTGAGGATTTTTACATCTATATTCATCAGTGATATTGGCTTGTAATTTCACTTTTTTTGTGGAGTCTTTTTTTGATATCAGGGTGATGCTGGCCTTGTAGAATGAGTTTGGAAGTGTTCCTCCCTCTGCCATTTTCTGGAATAGTTTGAGGAGCATAGATATTAACTCTTTTTAATATGTTTTGTAGAATTTACCTGTGAAGCAATTGGATTCTGGACTTCGGTTTGTCAGTTTTTTTTTTTTTTTTACCAACTCAATTTAATTAGTAGTAATTGGTCTATTTATATTCTATTTATTCTTCTATTGTGCATTTCTGGAATTTATCCAATACTTCTAGATTGTCCATTTATACTGCTATATAATTGTTCACAATTATCTCCTATATGGTGTTGGCTGTAACTTTTCTTTCATTTCTGATTTTTCTGTTGATTTGGGCTATTGCTATTTTTTTTTTATGAGCCTGATTAAAGTGTTATTGATTTTGTTTCTCTTTCCAAAGAGTCAGTTCTTTTTTTCATTGATCTTTTTTATTGTTTTTTGTCTCTATTTTATTGTCTCTGTTTACTCTGTTTTTGTTTCTTTCCTTCTATTCACTTTGTGTTTTGGTTCTTCCTATTTCTCTAGTTCTTTTAGGTGAAGAGTTAGACTCTTATTTGGGGTTGTTCTTGTTTCCTGAGGTGGTCGTGCCTTGCTATAATCTCCCCCTCTTGTTTCCTGAGGTGGTCTTGCGTTGCTATAATCTCTCCCTCTTGTTTCCTGAGGTGGTCGTGCGTTGCTATAATCTCCCCCTCTTGTTTGCTGAGGTGGTCGTGCGTTGCTATAATCTCCCCCTTAGAACTGCTCTTGCTGCATCCTATAGAGTTTGGATCATTGTGTTTCCATTTTCATTTGTTTTCATGTATTTTAAAATTTCCTCTCCGATTTCTCCCACAACCCACTAGTTGTTTACCAGCATATTGTTTAGACCCCACATATGTCTTTGCAGTTTTTTCTTATAGTTTACTTTTTGTCATATTGTTGTGATCATAAGAGATGCTTGCTCAATTATAAAAAAATTACCAGGTAAATAAGAGAGGAGAGGGTGTTGTTACTAAAATACGGATAAAGAAGATGTGGTACTTATATACAATGGAATATTACTCAGCCATAAAGAAGAATGAAACAATACCATTTGCAGCAACATGCATGGACCTAGAGATTATACTAAATAAAGTAAGGCAGACAGAAAAGAGAAATACCATATGATAGTGCTTATACATGGAATCTAACAAAATGATTCAAAGAAACTTACGAAACAGAAACAAAGTCACAGATGTAGAAAGCAAACTTATGGTTATCAGCGGGTAAAGAGAGGGAAGGGATAAACTGGGAGACTGGGGTTGCCATATGCGCATTGCTGTGCATAAAAGAAATAACTAATAAAGGCCTACTGGCATAGCGCGAGGAACTCTACCCAATACTGTCTAATGGCCTGTATGAGAAAAGAATCGAAAATGGTCAATAGATGTGTAGCTAACTCACACTGGAAACTAACACAACATTTTAGATCAACTATACTCCCAATAAACATTTTAAAAATTAAAAAAAATTTTACCAGAGGAGAGGGTGTTAACACTCAAGTACAAAATGATGACAATAAAAGCCCATTACTGCCATGAAGGTAATGACACTAAGTTCCAAAAACACTTTACTGCCAGCTTCCCATCTTCTAAACGTGTGTCTAAATACAAGAACCAGACTTGAATAACGTAAGTCTCTGACTCATTCACCAAAGAGAGCTTTGGGCCAATTTGCAGTAATCTATCCTCACCCCTTGAATGTTTCTGGCTGTTCAACTGCTTCTTTTAAACTTTGAAAAATAATAAACAGCTATATTTTGTCATTCTCACAAGAAAAAAGTAAGGATGTGCACGTTATAAAGGACTAAGACAGTGTTATGACTCAAACAAATATCCCTCAGGATTGAGGAATCAACTTTTAGAAGTGTAAAGTGAAAACATTTTTCAGTTCAGTTCAGTTCAGTCACTTAGTCGTGTCCGACTCTTTGCGACCCCATGAATCGCAGCACACCAGGCCTCCCTGTCCATCACCATCTCCCGGAGTTCACTCAGACTCAAGTCCATCGAGTCAGTGATGCCATCCAGCCATCTCATCCTCTGTCGTCCCCTTCTCCTCCTGCCCCCAATCCCTCCCAGCATCAGAGTCTTTTCCAATGAGTCAACTCTTTGCATGAAGTGGCCAAAGTACTGGAGTTTCAGCTTTAGCATCATTCCTTCCAAAGAAATCCCAGGGCTGATCTCCTTCAGAATGGATGGTTGAATCTCCTTGCAGTCCAAGGGACTCTCAAGGATTTCTCTATCTGAAGTGGTAGGTTAAATTTAAAAATATAGAAAACATGTAATCCTGGTGAGTCCAACTTAGCTTGTGTTAAAAAGCAGATGGAAGAGAAGAGAGTTGGTAATGGAAAGTTAGCATAAAAAAATTGAAGAACCACCTTATCTTTTCTATATGGCTTTTAAATTGTCTAGGGAATTATTTTGCCTCAGATGGTAAAGAATCCCTCTGCAATGCGGAAGACCTGGGTTCAATTCCTGGGTTGGAAAGATCCCCTGGAGGAGGGCATGGCAACCTACTCCAGTATTCTTGCCTGGAGAATCCCTTTGGATAGAGGAGCCTGGCGGGCTTGAGTTCATAGGGTCGCAAAGAGTTGGACACAACTGAGTGACTAAGCACACAGGAAATTATTTTAATTTGAATGGTCTATATCTAATTGAAGCATGTTGTTCAGTCATACATTTTTCCATGTTGTCATGGAAATTGTCCACTCAGGACATTGATAGTTAACAAGGATTGATGTGTTCTGATTTCTACGTTGATCAAGCTACATTTCACCTCTATAACTTTGAAACCACCAAGTTCAACTGGATTTTCTAATCTTCAAAGTGTAATGGTTTGTCTTTCATAGTTCACAGAGGTAATTAGCGTGTACCTGAGTAAACCAAGTCCATACATGAAGATGATTCATATTGATTAAGATATATTGTAGTTTCCTCACGGTAGCATATATGTTTATAAAGTATAACCAGCTACAGTTAGAGGTGGTAGTTCTTTCTAAATGATGAGATATAACTTACAGTTGTACTTTTTAGATCAGTAAAGGAACATATTGTGTGACACACCCAGTAATTTTAGGGCAGGCTGGCTGAAGTTTGGAGATTCAAAGTCTTCAACCTTCAGTGTCATAAACTCTCTGAAGGTAATGCAGGTCTTCTGGGATCTTTTATCTCCTGGAAGAAGAGGCACTACACTATCATAAGAAAGGCCTGTGCCTTGATATCACAGACCAAAAAAGGGTGGGGATAGCTTCCCAATACTAATTCTGTGATGTCAGCCAAATCACTTAATATGAAAACTGTTTTCTCCTTTATAAGATGAGAGTAATGATACTTTCCTGATAAAAGCTTTGAAACCCCCTGGTTTATTCAAATACATACTAACTACCCTTGTGAATTCTGAAGGATGACATATTATACTTATAAGATCTGAGAATTCATTTCAACTCCTATTAGCACACAGGAGAGGTAACTGTATTAATCAGCTGTGCTGCAATAACAAATAACCACCACGTTTTAGTGGATTAGGACAACAAAAATTTATTCTTGCCCGTGTTCCTTGTCAGTAGCTGCAGGTCAGGTGGAGCAGCATGTATGTGAGACCTGTTTTATTCGTGGCAGAGGGGGAGGGAGAAAGAGAATTAGAGGAAGTACATTATGCTTCTATATGCTCTTGTGGGAACAAACAAACTGCCGAAGTAAGTTATGTGACAAAGCTTGCCATTAATGAAGAAGTGAAGCACACTTCTCCCTCAAAGCCATTGCAAGTCTCATGGCAATGAATAAATATATTTTCATCTCTTATAGGAAGTGAGAGGGAACTGTCGGGAATAATAATACATCTAGTAGCTCAGACAGTAAAGAATCCGCCTGTAATGCAGGAGACCTGGGCTCAATTCCTGAGTTGGGAAGATCCCCTGGTGCAGGAAATGGCAACCCACTCCAGCATTCTTGCCTGGAGAATCCCATGGACAGAGGAGCCTGGAGGGCTACAGTCCAAGTGTTCACAAAGAGTTAGATATGACTGAATACACGTATATTACATTATTACCACAATAACTATTGCTATTACTAGAGAGGGTGCACTGGATGGTGGGTAAGAACATAGACTCTGAACCTGGGTTTTCATCCTACCTCTAGAGTTACTTGCTATAGGAATTTGGGCAAATTACCTTTCTATGCTTGTTTGCTCATCAGGAAAATTTGGATAATAACAACATTTATCCCCTCCCATAGGATGATTAAGAAACTGATATAAGATTTATGTATGTATAAATACATAAAAATGTATTATACTTAGAACGAAAACTGACATGCACAGTAAGTAACATGTATTAGCTATTATCATCACTGGCTATATTGAGGGGATCAGTTTAGTTCAGTTCAGTTGCTCAGTCGTGTCCGACTCTTTGCAACTGCATGAATCGCAGCATGCCAGGCCTCCCTGTCTATTACCAATTCCTGGAGTTCACTCAGACTCACATCCATCGAGTCAGTGATGCCATCCAGCCATCTCATCCTCTGTCGTCCCCTTCTCCTCCTGCCCCCAATCCCTCCCAGCATCAGAGTCTTTTCCAATGAGTCAATTCTTCGCATGAGGTGGCCAAAGTACTGGAGTTTCAGCTTTAGCATCATTCCTTCCAAAGAAATCCCAGGGTTGATCTCCTTCAGAATGGATTGGTTGGATCACCTTGCAGTCCAAGGGACTCTCAAGAGTCTTCTCCAACACAACAGTAAATTTAAATAGGCATTTCTTATAGAATAAACAAGTCAATTAAAGTAGCTATGATAGGAAAATAGTATATAAATTTCCCACATCTCTTAAAGTGACCTTCTCTACACAATTCAACCATTGATATCATATCATATCATTGATTCTTTACCACTTTCTTTTCTTTTTTGGTCAACAGTCTTTTAAGATATCCCGGCAGAAAAAGTAAGAAGGAAGATTTGATGGCTAACAGGGCATCAGCTACTAATTTTGTTTCCTCTTTTTGAGACCATTTGATGGTATTCCCATTTTCAATAACTTTTAGGAAAAGTAATTTTTTTAGGGGCAGAGAGAAGCTTTTTCTCCATATTTTCAAAGAATAAAATACAGAAAGATGTTAAAAAACTAGGATGAAAACTACCATATAACCCAGCAATCTGACTGCTGGGCATACACCCTGAGAAAATAATAATTGAAAAAGACACATGTATCCCAGTGTTCATTGCAGCACTATTTACAATAGCTAGCACATGGAAGCAACCTAGATGTCCACTGACAAATGAATGGATAAAGAAGATGTGGTATGCATATACAATGGAATATTACTTATCCATAAAGAGGAATGAATTTGAGTCAGTTCTACTGAGGTAGATTAACCTAGAGTCTGTTATACAGAGTGAAGTAAGTCAGAAAGAGAAAAACAAATGTCGTATGCTAATGCATACATATGGAATCTTGAAAAATGGTACTGATGGACCTATTTTCAGGGCAGGAACAGAGAGTCAGATATATAGAAAAGACTTATGGACACAGCAGGGGCAGGAAAGGGTGGGATGAATTGAAAGAGTAGCACTAAAATATATACATTATCATATGTAAAATAGAGAGCTAATGGAAAGTTGCTGTATAATACAGGGAGCTCTGCTTGGTGCTCTGTGACTACTTAGAGGGTTGGGATGGGGTGAGAGGTGAGAGGAAGGTTCAAGACAGAGGGAACATATGTATGATATGTGGCTGATTCATGTTAATGTATGGCAGAAACCAACACAGTATTTTAAGGCAATTATCCTCTAGTGAAAAATAAATAAATTAAAAAATAAATTAATTAAAAAATACACAAAGATGTTGGTTTCTGATAATGAACATGAGGTGCTTCTCTCTCGCCATGAGCTTGTTTCCTTAGACAATGAGCACTGCGTCTTTCCAATATTTTAGTACTCTATTTTGAGAAATAATCCAACAGGTAATTTCTCAAATAACAGTGCAACAGTAGTAAAGCGTCACCATCTTTCCTCACTATCATAATGATGGAAAGTCTATAGAGCAAAATGTGTCTGATTAATTTCCTCCATCTATATAATAGAATCTGCTTGAAAATTTAACCTTAATTTCCTTTAAATAGTCCCTGCAAAATTTACTAGGTAAGGAGAGGTATCTATAAAGTGATATATACATATATATATAAATGAATGTTTCAACTAAAACAATAATGGTCTCTTGTATTATAAAATGAACAAACTAGAAAAAACTAGATCAAATCCCATAATTGCTCATTTTAGGTACTACCAGCTCTGGGTGATAGTGAAGGACAGGGAGGTCTGGCCCGCTGCAGTCCTTGGTGTGCAGAGTCAGACATGACTTAGTGAGTGAATAATAACAGATACTACAAAAGCACAAGAAAAGAACCAGTTACACAATTACATTACTTCAAAAGTTTTGCTTTTCATCTTCTTCCAGTGAATCACGTCTAATTGAACATTTACATTTTTTAAAATTCTTACTATTTATTTAATGAATTTATTTGGCTGTGCCAGGTCTTAGTTGTAGCATATGAGATCTTAGTTCCCTGACTAAGGATAGAACCCAGGTCCCCTGCATTGGGAGCATGGAGCCTTAGCCACTGGACCACCAGGAAAGTCCCTACACCTTATCTTCTAATCATTAACATTCTTCCTATTCCTGGCATGGGATTCAGGCATCTGGGAACAATTTACAAACTTGCTGAAAGCATCGTCCAGACACTGGGATTGAAACAGAAGTTTGGGACCTGGTCTCCCCACAAACAAATGAAATAGAAGTCTGTGAACTCTTGTGGAATTGAGGCAGAGAAGTGAGTCAAACGGGTGAGTGACTTCACTCATGGGGGAATACATGACGGCTGTTTTTGAGCTGGGTTAAGATGGTTAGGACTATAAGGAAGAGGAATAGAAGACAACTATGTGCTTTTGGACTGCAAGGAGATCCAACCAGTCCATTCTAAAGGAGATCGGGCCTGGGTGTTCTCTGGAAGGACTGATGCTAAAGCTGAAACTCCAGTACTTTGGCCACCTCATGCGAAGAGTTGACTCATTGGAAAAGACTCTGATGCTGGGAGGGATTGGGGGCAGGAGGAAAAGGGGACGACAGAGGATGAGATGGCTGGATGGCATCACCAACTCGATGGACGTGAGTCTGAGTGAACTCCGGGAGATGGTGATGGACAGGGAGGCCTGGCGTGCTGCGATTCATGGGGTCGCAAAGAGTCGGACACGACTGAGTGACTGAACTGAACTGAACTGAACTCATGCACTCTTTCTTCAGTGTATGTTTCTCACCTTCAGCAGACCTGAGCTCACAGGAAGAGAAGCCTTAACTTTTCATGGAGTCTGAGTGTAATTATTATGCTGCACATATGAATTAGTGAACTGACAAAATATTTTGGGGGACTAAAGTGACCAGTGGTCTTCCTTGGTGGCTCAGATGGTAAAGAATCTGTCTGCAAAGCAAGAGACCCAGGTTCAATCCCTGCATCGGAAAGATCTGCTGAAGAAGAGAATAGCTATCCACTCCAGTATTATTGCCTGGAGAAACCCATGGACAGAGGAACCTGGTAGGCTACAATCCATGGGATTGCAAAGAGTCGGACATGACTGAGTGACTTTGTTTGTTTGTTTGTTTTCCTAAAGTCACCAGTAGACTTTTTAGAATTTGAGAGTGACCAGAAAAACCATAGGATTGACCTGAAATTTCATCCAAATTGTCAGAGGAAAACTGCCGCCTGGAGCTGATATGCAGATGCTGATCTATTAAAAACAATGTCTTGTTTTCTGTTTATGCCTGTTCAGAAACCACTAATTGTTCACAGGTTTCCAACCCTCTTGCTTTCCTTATTAATAAAAAGCCCCCTCATTTTCATCTGGTCATATGGATGCCCTCTAGTGACTACATTACAAAGCTTTCATTGCAGTTAAGTGTGGCCATGTGACTAAATTCGGACCAATGAGGTGTGAGTGGAAGTGCTATATGTACCTTCTGGGTCCCTTTCTGTTTTTTTTTTTTTTTTTTTTAAGGTGCTTTATCTAGACCTTCTTTTCCTTATGGAAAGAGGCAACTAGTGGAACAATTTGGATATCAGGGCTAATCAAGCAGCATTAGATTACTTAGTTCTGGGATAATACACAGAGGAAAAATAAGTTGTATTAATTTAAAACACTGTATATCTTGGTATCTTTGCTATAAATCTTCACCTGGATTTTACCCAGTATGAAAATTAGTATCTGAAACTATATTGTAGCTGTAATGAAAACCTCAAATATATGGCCTTAGTGTCAGAAGCAAGATGACCAAGAAACTTATTAAGGCTGGAAGGCTTATGACCTTTCCGAAATACTTTGAGAATGTTTTTGGTAAAACTGTTAAATGCACTGACTTGAAAGAAAGAGCACTTAACTTTAGAGAAGTGGTTAGAAGAAGGTAGACTATCAGATACGTTGACTGTTTCATGTTGATTTTACGAAGATTTCAGAAGAAAGAAATGAGATTGGACGATTATTGGCCACTTTGTAAATGAAGATGGAAGAGCGTTCACTTCAGTTCAGTTCAGTTCAGTTCAGTTGTTCAGTCATGTCTGACTCTTTGAGACCCCATGAACCGCAGCACACCAGGCCTCCCTGTCCATCACCAACTCCCAGAGTCTACACAAACCCATGTCCATCAAGTTGGTGATGCCACCAACCATGTCATTCTCTGTCGTCCCCTTCTCCTCCTGCCCTCAATCTCTCCCAGCATCAGGGTCTTTTCAAATGAGTCAGCTCTTCTCATCAGGTGGCCAAAGTATTGGAGTTTCAGCTTCAACATCAATCCTTCCAATGAACACCCAGAACTGATCTTTAGGATGGGCTGGTTGGATCTCCTTGCAGTCCAAGGGACTCCCAAGAGTCTTCTCCAATACCACAGTTCAAAAGCATCAATTCTTCGGCGCTCAGCTTTCTTTATAGCCCAACTCTCACACCCACACATAACCACTCTAAGAACCATAGCCTTGACTAGACGGACCTTTGTTGGCAAAGTTATGTCTCTGCTTTTTAATATGCTGTCTAGGTTGGTCATAACTTTCCTTCCAAGGAGTAAGCGTCTTTTAATTTCATGGCTGCAATCACAATCTGCAGTGATTTTGGAGCCCAGAAAAATAAAGTCAGCCACTGTTTCCACTGTTTCCCTATCTATTTGCCATAAAGTGATGGGACCAGATGCCATGATCTTAGTTTTCTGAATGTGAGTATAACTATACTAATGGAGGTTTTTTTCCGGCTTTTGGTGAAAAGTGAAAGTGTTAGTCGCTTTGTCATGTCCGACTCTCTGCAATCCCATGGTCTGTAGTCTGCCAAGTTCCTCTGTCCGTGGAATTTTCCATGCAAGAATACTGGAATGAGTAGCCTTTCCCTTCTCCAGGGAATATTCCTGACCAAGGGATCAAACCCGGATTTCCTGTATTGCAAGTGAATTCTTTACCATCTGAGTCACCAGGGAAGTTCCCTGCTTTATGTCTATAGACTAAATCTCAGGTCTAGAAATTTGGGTCCTGGAAGGTTGGAATGTCCATTTTATCTATACCTGAAATAGCAGGAGGTAGATTCATTCATAGCCTTTCTCCAGGGAGTTCCATAAGACAGTTCAGCTATCAGGAGGTAATTATGGCCTTCTGAGCCAGGCATCAAGTTAGTTCTTGTTGAAATAGGGAGAGCTGAGCTAGCTGCTAATAAAGAAGGAGCAGAAGCTGGCACTGATCTAAGACTTTATTGTATATTCTCATATTTTATGTTCTCACTCAGTGTTTGCTATTATTATGAGTAATAAATATGCCCATTGACTGAATGAATGAAGAACAGAGATGCAAAATATATATCACCATTAAAATTTTTTTAGAGGTAGGTGGAAATTTTTGAACAGCATTTGTATCATTTATGGAAAACAGAATAAATAAATAGAAAAGCCCTGGGCGTGAAGCAGTAACAAGGTTCATTTTGAGCATGCGTGATGCTTAATGCTTTATAAAATGTAACCAGAACTATGACCTCCTCTTAGCAGGCTCTTAATTTGAGATGATCAGTCATATTGCAAACCAAGGATAAAAATGGGGGTAAGTCTCATCAGTGATAACTATTACTCTCTTTTCCCTTCATTTCCCCTCTCTCTTAGTAAGTGTACAAGTTTAAATAAAATATCATGCAAAAAATATTATGAAAGAAAGCCACATGCTATGTATTTGGAAGAAATATATCCAAATGCTCTACACAATCTGTATTTCCCCTTGGAGAAATTTTTAATTTTTCTGGGAAAATTTGAGACCTAGCCAGTGGCCTTATGATTGTTGTTGCTGTTTAGTTGGTAAGTCATGTCCAGCTCTTTGCAATCCCATGAATCGTAGCCTGCCAGGCTTCTCTGTCCATGAGATTTCCCAGGCAAGAATCCTGGAGTGGGCTGCCATTTCTTTCTCTAGGAGATCTTCCTGACCCAGGGATTGAAACTTTGTCTCCTGGAATGCAGACAGATCCTTTAAGCTGAGCCACCAGGGAAGGCCAATCCTAGGGTGACTCAGGTACAATTCATTCTAATATCACACATCCCCAAAGAACCTATAAAGTTGTGTAACAGAGAAGAGAGAGAGACTGAATGTCTCAGGGAATTGGGAAACAGAGTGGGATGCCTTTCCCATCCCTTGTCATTGGTTTCCATTCTGCCGAGGTCAGACAAGACAGGAGATTAGTTGCCCTAGGATGATTTTTTAATGCATCTTTGGGAATCAGTGGTCTGAGGTCCATTCCTGGGAGATATTTATCAAAATCTTGAAAGCCTTACGATTGAATTTCCTTATATTGTATGCAAGCAGCTAGCTAAGAAAAAAAACAGGGCAAATGATGAAGGGGACTACCAAAATATACAATAGAAGCTCAGGGCAACCCTAGTGAATTCTTCATGTACCCACTTGCCCCAGGAGGAGTGAGTGCCTCCCTCCAGGACCACTGCAGACATCACCTTTTCAAGATGCTTCTACCTGTGAAAGCAGTCTGTTATCATACACCCCGGACATGACTGCCCCAGGGGTTTGGTTGCTTGAACTAGGCCAACAAAAATCAGTTCCATGGTAGCAGGGGTAAGATGAGAAATAAAATTAAAAACTTTCATGAGGTGAAGGTAGAATCAGGTCTAAAGGGACAGAACACTTAGAGGAAGTAAAAGAAGGCCTAACATGAGGTTGAATTTGTATAGAAATCTGAACACCAATACTTAAAATTGCATTATGAAAACAAGGAAAACTATGGTGGACGTGATTTCTTGATCACTGCTCTTTCTGAGGCATGGGAAACTGCACATAAATGTTGTTGAGTTGAGTTGCTAAGTCATGTTCAACTCTTCACAATCCCGTGGACTGCAGCATGTCAGGCTTCCCCGTCCTTCACTATCTCCCGGAGTTTGCTTGAACTCATGTCCGTTGAGTCAGTGATGCCATCCAATCATCTCATCCTCTGTCGCCCCCTTCTCCTTCTGCCCTCAATCTTTTCCAGCATCAGGGTCTTTTCCAATGAGTCAGCTCTTTGGCATTAGGTGGCCAAAGTATTGGAGCCTCAGCATCAGTCCTTCCAATGAATGTTCATGGTTGATTTTCTTTAGGATTGACTGCTTTGATCTCCTTGCTGTCCAAGGGACTCTCAAAAGTCTTCTCCAGCACCACAATTTGAAAGCATCAGTTCTTCAGTGCTCAGCCCTCTTTATGGTCAAATTCTCACATCTGTACACGACTACTGGAAAAAACCATAGCTTTGACTATACAGACCTTTGTCGGCAAAGTGACATCTCTGCTTTTGAATATACTGTCTAGGTTTGCTCCTTTCCTTCCAAGGAGCAAGCGTCTTTTAATTTCCTGGCTACAGTCACAGTCTGCAGTGATTTTGGAGCGTGACAAAATGTGGTCCACTGGAGAAGGGAATGGCAAACCACTCTGGTATTCTTACCTCACATAAACTTGGTTAGACTTTATGGTTTGACCACTGAAATTTCCAGTAAGTGCTTATTGCCCTAGTTTTATTGCCTCTATGGAAATTGATTTGACAAAGTTTTATTGCTTCTGGTTTGTTGTTATTATGTTTGGGTTATAGAAAAAACACATATTTATCTTACAGTGGTTCTACAGAAGCTAAGTCTGAGATGGGGATTCTTGTTTAAGTGATCTGTTAGTGGAGTGCTTTCAGGAGCAGGAAACTGAGGGAAAAAAGGAAATGGGGAATTGAAGCAAGAACACAGTCACAGGAGGAGATCGAGATGGTGGAGAGAGAGGACACTGAGCTCACCTCCCCCCATGAAATCTCAAAAATACATCTTCATGTGGAGCAACTCTCACTGAAAACAAACTGAAGGCTGTCAGAAAAACCCTAATACAACCAAGGCTCTAAAAAGAGACCCATATGGAGTCAAGTAGGAAGGGAAGAGAAGCCATCTGATCAGGACCTGCCATCCTAGGAGGGGACAGAGAAGAGGAGGGGTCCACAGAGGCTCAGAGATCCTTCCTGGGGAGTGGGCAGCTGGACCACATACGGGGTGCCCCGGTCCTGGGATCTGACACCCGGGAGATGGTTCGAAGACCAGTGGGGCTAGCAGAGGGCTGTGAGAAACCAGCTCATTTAACTGGGTCATTTGCTTTCTTTAAAAAAAAACCAACTGGCATCTGGTCCCATCACTTCATGGCAAATAGATGGGGAAACAGGGGAAACAGTGGCTGACTTTATTTTTCTGGGCTCCAAAATCACTGCAGATGGTGACTGCAGCCATGAAATTAAAAGACGCTTACTCCTTGGAAGGAAAGTTATGACCAACCTAGACAGCATATTAAAAAGCAAAGACATTACTTTGCCAACAAAGGTCCGTCTAGTCAAGGCTATGGTTTTTCCAGTGGTCGTGTGTGGGTGTGAGAGATGGTCTGTGAAGAAAGCTGAGCACCCAAGAATTGATGCTTTTGAACTGTGGTGTTGGAGAAGACTCTTGCGATTCCCTTGGACTGCAAGGAGATCCAACCAGCCCATCCTAAAGATCAGTCCTGCGTGTTCATTGGAAGGACTGATATTGAAGCTGAAACTCCAATACTTTGGCCACTTCATGCAAAGAGCTGACTCATTTGAGAAGACCCTGATGCTGGGAAAGATTGAGGGCAGGAGGAGAAGGGGATGACAGAGGAGGAGATGGTTGGATGGCATCACCAACTCGATGGACATGGGTTTGTGTAGACTCCGGGAGTTGATGATGGACAGGAAGGCCTAGTGTGCTGCAGTACATGGGGTCACAAAGAGTCGGACACAACTGAGCGACTGAACTGAACTGAACTGTTGAGTTTTGAGAGCTGTTTATATGTTCTAGATATAATCTCTGTCCAATATGTAATTTGCAAATATTTTCTCCAAGTTTACAGTTAGTCTTTTCATCCTTTATATTGGGTTTTTACAGAGGAAATTTTTAATCTTGATATAAACCAATTTATCATTTTTTTTCCTTTTGTGAATCTTACTCTTGGTGTCATCTCTAAAAACTGCAGACCCAGCCTTGGACAATGCCTTTTATTTTTTCCCTTCGGTGTTAACAGTTAAAAATAAATGTAGTTAAATCTGTTGATCTTTTGATTTATGGTTTCTGGGTTTGTGTGTTCCATAGGAAGACCTCTCTACCCCCAGATTATAAAAATTATTTTGCAAGTATTATTTTGGACACGTCTTTTTTATTAACTTATTTAAAAAAATATAAAAGTAACTGTTGTTTAGTCATTAAGTCATGTTTCTTTGCAACCCCATGGACTGCAGCCCACCAGGCTCCTCTGTCCATGCGATTTCCCAGGCAAGAATACTAGAGTGGGTTGCCATTTCTTCCTCCAGGGAATCTTCCAAACCCAGGCATCGAACCCAGGTCTCCCACCTTGGCAGGCAGATTCTTTATTGCTAAACTACCAGGGAAGCCCATAAAAGTAAACATATCCATTAGAAATTTCAAAATATAAAATTTCAAAAAGTAAAATTTGAAGGAAAAGTTGCCTTTACTTCGGCCTGCTTTACTTCTTGAAGTAGACGTTGTCAATTATTTCTTGTATATCTTTGTAGAATTGCTCTAAGCACACACAATCACAGACACACATACAACCCTGCACACACAAACTCACAAATTATCTTTTTTAAACTCAAAGGGGATCATAATATATGTATTATTTTGTAACACTGTTTCCCACTTGATGTATTTCTACAGTAAAGAGATACATCAGTAAAGATCATTCTCATTATTTTTAACAGCTGCAGGGACAAACCATAATTTATAGGCCTTTTCTACCAATAATAAACAATTAGTTTACTTACAAGAGTTTTATCTCCCATGTGAAATAAAGTTGCAATAAAATTTCCTGTACATATTATTATATAAGTGTTTGTGGAGACTACATTCCTGGATGTAAGTTTCTTAATTTGCAGGGCATGTGCTTTTACAGTTTTGATATTATTGGCAAGCTGTCCTTTAAAAGTGAAACATCAGAATACACTCTTGCTAACAACGTATGGAAGTGCCAATTTTCCAATATCCTCACACCTATTCTGGAACTACCTAAGCTTTTATTCTTTGCCTATCTGAGAAGTAAGACATTGTTCTCTTGTTTTGCTGAAGTCTAAATAGACTTAAGAGATGGTGAGTTTGTGTGCATGTATGTGTTTGTATCAGTATAAGGTTGTTAAGAAACACAATTTTACATTTCACCCTATAAAATCCAAATTCTTTGGAATATGTGCTAAGGTTTTTTACAGTAAAAGAAAGGATATGCTTCTAAAGCCAACAGAGGTGAATTTTACTTTCTGGAGAGTCAGCAACTTTCTACTTCACTGTGCTAACAGAGAGGATGGGATTCATCATCCGTGTCATTAGTAGGAAATCTCCCACCCACCACATAATTCTAGAAGTCTAACGATCACCCACAGGTTTTCAAGTGAGGGAAGATTTGTCTGTAAACAGAGAAATACCTAATATATAGTATCATTTCAGTTTTCTTTATTGTTTAGTCATCCATTTATCTTCCTGCTCATTCATCTAACTATTGGCTGCCATGCTCAGTTGTGTCCAACTCTTTCATGACCTCCTGGACTGTAGCCCACCCAGCTCCTGTGTCTACAGGAATTTTTCAGGCAATGATACTAGAGTGGGTTGCATTTTGTTTTCCAGGGGATCTTTCTGACCCAGGGCTCCAACACACATCTCTTGGGTCTCCTGCATTGGCAGGCATTTTCTTTACCACCGTGCCATATTTATCACCTAACTGGCATTGGCCTAGGGCACTGGAGACATAAGGATTGTGTCCACAGACACACAGTCCCATGTGGGGATGAAGACACAACAGAGTAAATGGGTCTGAACAGATGTCTGCTGCTGCTGCTGCTAAGTCACTTCAGTTGTGTCTGACTCTGTGCGACCCCATAGACGGCAGCCCACCAGGCTCCCCCGTCCCTGGGATTCTCCAGGCAAGAACACTGGAGTGGGTTGCCATTTCCTTCTCCAATGAGTGAAAGTGAAAAGTGAAAGTGAAGCCGCTCAGTCCTGTCCGACTCCTAGCGACCCCATGGACTGCAGCCTACCAGGCTCCTCTGTCCATGGGAGTTTCCAGGCAAGAGTACTGGAGTAGGTTGCCATTGCCTTCTCCGAGATGTCTGCTAAGAGCCCTCAAAGAATCCTGGACAGGCAGTTAGGCAAGGACAGAGCAGGGTAAACTTAAATCCCATAATGATGAGCAGACAGGTAGAGAAAAAGGGCAATTCTACCTATTGGAGATTTTTGTTGCTGGATCAAAAACTTAATTAAAATATAAATTAAGAGCTGGATCGGAACAGTTTACTTCCACTGATGATCTGCGGTAGGAATCAATCAGCAAGTCAGAAGATAGACCTAAAAACAAGCAAATTAGCAGCTCATCTGTCATTTCCCAGCCATGAAATCTGCATGATAAAGAATGATCACCTTCTCAGCTATCAGCAAACAAGTGTAAGACTGGGGGACAGGCAGGACAGGCACACAGGGGTTTATAAGTAGGGAGTGTAAAGTGGATTTTTATTGCAACTTACAAGGATGGTCTTTATGAATGAATATTTTCTATTTTTAAAAAAACCAGTTATGATAAAGAAAAAATTTAGACCTGAGAAAAATCAAAGTTATTACTTGATATTCCTCTTGTCACCTTTCATTTTCTAAAGAGAGAACATAAATAACGTGATACATCACAGTTTTTTACTGGTCTGTATTATCACTATTAGTCTTTATATATTAAGACACATTTGTAAGTAAATTACACAGTATGAAACGCCACTGACAATAGTGTATCAACATAGGAGAAAAATTCATTTTTAGAGTGAGTAACAGGATAAGTATTGCTTAAGTCTGAGAACTGAATTTCTATTCATGTCATGGAATAGAACTTCTACACGGTATTCTTTCTGAAAGTCTCTTTATAATAAGAGGATAGCTCTGTTAAAAACAGAAGATTAAAATAATTATCTTCTAGACTGGACTTCAGTTGTGTTGCTCAGTTCAGTTCAGTTGCTCAGTTGTGTCCGACTCTTTGTGACCCCATGGACTGCAGCACACCAGGCCTCCTTGTTCATCACCAACTCCCGGAATTTACTCAGAATCATGTCCATTGAGTCAGTGATGCCATCCAACTATCTCATCCTCTGTCGTACCCTTCTTCTCCCACCTTCAATCTTTCCCAGCATCAGGATCTTCTCCAATGAGTCAGTTCTTCGCATCAGGCCAAAGTATTAGAGTTTCAGCTTCAGCATCAGTCCTTCCAGTGAATATTCAGGACTGATTTCCTTTAGGATGGACTGGTTGGATCTCCTTGCTGTCCAAGGGACTCTCGAGTGTTTTCTCCAACACCACAGTTCAAAATTCAAACTTAAATTGGAGAAAGTAGAAAACCACTGGATCATTCAGGTATGACCTAAATCAAATCCCTTACGACTATACAGTGGAAGAGACAAATAGATTCAAAGGATTAGATCTGATAGAGTGCCTGAAGAACTATGGATGGAAGTTCATGAAATTGTACAGAAGGCAGTGATCAAGACCATCCTCAAGAAAAAAAGACTGGACTTAGGGAAATTAGATTCCTCTCCCTTGAATTCTCTGTACTCCTCTTTCAAGTCTTGAATTCATTAGCTGTTCAATTATCATCTGACCTAGGCATCTTAACCACCGTAGCCCAAAAAGAAAATATCCATTGCCTATGAGCTAGATGAAGAGTGTTCTAATACTTTTACTTATTTTTTATTTTTTTTTCTTGGTAGGTGATCTTTTTCTCTTCACTCTTCAACTTAGATATCCCCACTTGGCATTTCACTAGTTGGGGTTGAGGTCCATGTCTTTAGACTTATCTGATAGGATGACACTCCTCACCATTGGGATTTCTCTGACTCACCTCTTGCCTATCAGAGTCCCTGTTCTGCTCACTCTTCCTCTGACAAACTCATTCATGCAGTTGTGATAATGGGTGATCCTGATGGGCAACTCATGAAAGGGCAATGTGGAGGCAATCCCATAATCCAGCAGAGCATGTGGCAGGCAGGTGTAAACTTCACTTTGAATGTTGTCATGTTATACTTTATAGTCAGCTGACAAGGTTAAATGCGATGAAGCTCAAGTCTTCATTCTTCCTTCCATATACTGTTCCATCCTCCAGGCCTATCTTTTAAAAAAATTTTTTTAAATAAAAATTTAATTAAATTTTTGTTTGGCTGCATAAGGCCTTGTGGCATGCAGGAATCTTTGTTGCAGCGTGCGGGCTTCTCTCTCGCTGTGGCACATGGGGTCCAGAGTGCACAGGCTCAGTAGTTGCAGAGTGAGGGCTTAGTTGCCTTGTGGCACGTGGGATCTTAGTTCCCTGACGAGGGATCGAACCCACATCCCCAGCAATGGAAGGCAGATTCTTAACCAGTGACCACCAGGGAAGTCCCTGCAGCCCCATCTTCCTTTGGGACTGTGCCCTTCCCCTCACCTCATCCAGTCTTTTTCAGTATGCACCATGGATTCTCTTGCTTTAGGGTCTTCCTCCAAGCTCTTCTCTCTTAGGGTGTGGTGATTTGGCCCCATACAGATGGCTACCTCCTATTCAACTTTAAAAACTTGGCTGGAGTCGCTCTTCCAGGAACTCCGTTAAAGTTTTTGCCTTTCTCTTCCATAGATTCCATTTTAGATGATACGCCTCTGTTTCCTTAGCACCCTTCTCATGATTCTCTCAGAACAGCTGTTAAAGACCATGTCTGTAATTTTGTTCATCTAGCACAAAGAAAGGTTGAATTAAAAGTAATTATTTGTATAATTATAGTTGCTATTGTTCTTGTACTATAATCCTTAGCCTCTACATTTGTAGAATGACTGGATTAACTCAGGCTTGCCTTGGGGAACTATCCTCTCCTTCTTTGCTTCTTCCTCCAGGGAAGGTGATCCCCATCTTCCTAATGCCTGTAATGGGTTCTCCCATTCATATAGACTTTTCACTGTGTTCCCTGATTTATGCAAAGTCTCCTCATATAAACTCCTTGAAGGCAGTAATGCTATTCAGTGGAACTATGGCTCCCACAGAATCTAACACAAGTCACTGAGTGAAGTAGGTATTCAAAAAATAACTCTGAGTGCATAAAAAATAGATAATAAGCAGGATTACATTTGTTGATTTTGAGAATTAGAGCATAGTTTTGCTGAGTTAAATGTGGAGGAAGGGACAAATAGAGATATGCAGGTAACTCTGAATGTGCTACACAACTATAGCTCCTCAAGAAAGACCACTGGCCAATGTTACAATGTTTGCTGAAGTGTAATGATAAATTTTGTGACTGTGTTCTTCAGTGTTAGAAACAAAAGAAGAAAGGTTGTTAGGCTTCTATTTATATATCTATTGCCAGCATAGTTGACGATGAAAGAATTCCAAAACTATACTGGATAAAATGAGAAAAGATGTCTTGATTGATCAGTGGTATCTGCCATGAAAACGAGGAGGGCATGCCCATATCTTTACCATCTCAGGACTGCGCCATCCACTTTGTCATTCAATTGGATAGCAAGAACTGAAAACTAACTTCCTGCGCCTGAGGCTGAAACCATGGTATGTAAGTTTTTATTCTGTTGGGTTCTATAATAAGATATACTATATATTAGTTTTGGTGTTATAAAACATTGAGTAAAAGTTTGTATTTGTTTTAATTTGCCTGTTTGTTTATGGTTGTGCTGGATCTTTGTGGCGGCTCATGGGCTTTCTCGAGCTGCAGTGAGTGGGGGCTATTCTCTGCTGCAGTGCCCAGGCTTCTCATTGTGGTCGCTTCTCTTGTTGCAGAGCGTGGGCTCTCGGGCATGCGGGCTTCACTAGTTGCATCAAGTGGGCTCAGTAGTTGCGGCTCGTGGGCTCATTAGCTATGGCGCAGGGACTTATTTGCTCCACAGCATGTGGAATCTTCCCAGATCAGGGATCAAACCCATTTCCTCTACACTGGCAGGCTGCCTCTTAACCACTGGATCACCGGGGAAGTCCCTTTATTGGCTTTTTCATGTTTATTTCTAAAAATCTAGGTTTTGGAAACATTTGTTTCCCCTGTAAGGAGGTAGAGCCTAATCTCTATCATTTCTCTTGAGTTTGGCTTCCAGAGAATAGCATATGGAACAGTAAAAAAAAAAAATGTGTGTGTATGTGTGTGTACACACATGGCAAGTAAACTGGCAAATACTCCCTAACCAAAGAATCAAGGTGAACATTCCCTGTGATAAGCCATGTTTATATCACGTACTATGCTATGATGTGATAAGGGTACTCCACCTCTGTTGTCTTCCCCAAATCCTTTAACTCCAAGTTTAAACATGAGAAAGCATCAGCCAACCCTAAGTTAAGGGGCATTGTACAAAACATCTGACCAGTACTTCCCCAAACTGTCAAAGTCATGCAAAAATAAGGAAAGGCTAAGAAACCATCAGAGCCAAGAGCTGCATAAGCTGGTAAGACGTCTAAATGCAACGTGGCATCCTGGAACAGAAGAGGACTAGTGGAAAACTGCTGAATCAAATAAATTTGAAGTTAGTTAACAGCAAACATACTGGTGTTGGTTTCAGTTTTGACAAATGTATCATAGATAATGGAAGGTGTTAACATTAAGAGAAACTAGGTGAGGTGTACATAGGAACTCCTTATTATCTTTCAACATTTTTTGTAAATCCCTAATTATTCTAAAATAAAAAGTTTGCTTAACCAGCCACTGCACAACACTTTTTAGTGAGATATATGTATTCTTGTTTGGGGTGTGCATGTGAGTGTTTGTGTGTGTGAACTAAAACCTTGTTCAAATAATATACATGAAATTCAGGCTTCAGAATACAGTTTTATTTGGGGAGAATTTTGCCAGGGAAATGTTATTGGTAATTTATTTAGTTACTAGCTTTTGGCCTACCCAATATTTACCATTCAGTTTTTTAAGTCACCTCCACCTTATAATAATTAGAATTTTTCTTCCTCCTTTCCTCTTAATAAATGAAGTACTAGAATAATACTCAGCATTTCCCTTATTTCTCTTATACTCCCTCTAATTTTGAATACTACTCTGCTATCTTCTATCAAAAGTTTCTCCTTTCTGGAGGTTCACTTGCATTTTTATATGTTTTTCTGAACTGCTTTAGTTTCTATTTTTTTCCAATTTACTTGCAAAACTCAGACACACTTTTATCACTCTTGACATCAGTTGTGAATCTTAATCTTTAAGCAAAATAAAAGATTTGGTGTGACAATAGATATGTAAATTCAGCTGTTTTATCTTTAACTTTCCTGCTGACATTAGTTGGTACAGATTCATAATATTGGAGTTTAAATTACTTTCCCTGACTAGAAAATATATTCCCTCTGACTTGCAGCCTGTGAAATCACGTGCAGGTCTGCTGCTAACAAGGAAAGAGAGGAACACAAGAGCCACATTTGATGATGCTTAGCAAAGTCCATTTAATTCCACAGTAAGTGTCTTGTGGCCCTGAGGCTGGCAGTGCAGGGTCTACGCCTAGAATAACATCCTGCTCTTCAACAGCTATAAAATTAACTCAAAATTTATGGTTCTGGCAAGTACTTCTGACTTTTTATGTGTTAGTTATTAACTAAGAATATTTCATAGGGGAGATTTATTTGCCTAAAATGCACTGAAATTGCTTGCATCAATGAACTATATTATAGGTGAAACTCAGTATAAATTATGTAGGAGGCAATTCAAAAATAACAGGACGACAAAGCTGGGAAAACTCAGTTATGCCATTTCTTGCCTTGATTTGATTTTGATTTAACTTCCAGGCCAGAACCAAAAAAATGGTTCTGGTAGACAGTTACAATGAAAATGCAAGCGAGGGATTTTTGCGTCAACAGTAACTTGTATCTGACTAACTCTTCTGCTGAGAATAATTCCATAAGTTGAGTTAAAGCACAAAACAAAGGAAAAAGAAGATGTATGAAAGTACTGGAAATCAACCAAGATAACCAGAAATACGTGGTCATGGTTCAGACAGGAATGAACACACACAGTAAGTGCTAAATTTATCATGGTCTTATCCCCTCCAGGCATTTGCTTATATTTATTGATAATAGGAGCTTTAGATGCTAAGAAAAAGTGATCTCCTGAAACTTGTGACAGCCTTATGTAGGGAAGACAAAAATTGGATAGCAAGCGTACCACGGCAGTCACAAAAATGTGAGCCCCAAAGTATATATGCAGTCTCCCTGTGAGGCATCTATTAGTTACAAAAGGATGCATGCATGTGATAAGAGGCTCAGAAACTGAGAGAGAGACAGCAAAGAGGCTAATACCTAAGGAGACATCTCTTATCTGGTATTGGACTCACCCTATTGTTATAAATGTATATCAGAGCTGGACAAAATGCATAACATAACTATTTGCAGCCACTGGATAGCAACCAACACAGGGCTTTAATTCTTGAGAGAAGGAAAGCATAAAAGGTGACCCCCATATTTCTGACAGTAGTTTGAAATGTTAGAGTTAATGGAAAAATCTCTTGAAAACGCAATGTGCCAAAACGGACAGAAGTAGAAAATCTTAGCATTCCTACATCTGCTTAATAAATTGAATCTGTAACTAAAAATTTTCCTCAAACAAAGAAAAATCCTCCAGGCCCAGATAA
Source organism: Budorcas taxicolor (assembly GCF_023091745.1). Lineage (NCBI taxonomy): Eukaryota > Metazoa > Chordata > Mammalia > Artiodactyla > Bovidae > Budorcas > Budorcas taxicolor. The sequence goes on along the minus strand of NC_068923.1, from coordinate 60,643,271 downwards.
CTTCACTGGTGGATTTTTCAGAACTTTTAAAGAAGAAATAAAACTAATCTCACAGAAATTATTCAAGAGAACATATAAACAGAGCAGCTAGACCTCTCATATACTGCTTGTGGGAGTGTAAACTGATGCAACTGTCTTGGAAAACTATTTGACACTATCTACCAAATCAGCACTATGGAGCCCCCACAATCATTTTATACTACTTTTAGATACAGATCCAGCAGATAGAAGTTAGATACGTGCATCAAAAGGAATGCACAAGAATATTCACAGCATCATTATTCATGATAGAAATAACTCATATGTTTAGGTAGAGTCAAATGGATAAATTGTGGTATAGTCAAACAATAGAATACTATCTACATTAAAAAAATAAATTACAGTACACATTTCAGTATGGATGACTCTCACAGAAAATTGTCAGCTGAAAGAAAGCAGATGCAAACAGAGCCTAAAATGCAGTAGGGTTCTATTTGCTCATGTTAAGTCACTTCAGTTGTGTCCAGCTCTTTGCAGCACTATGGACTGTAGCCTGCCAGGCTCCTTCGTCCATGCGATTCTCCAGGCAAGAATACTCAAGTGGGTTGCCATGGCCTCCTCCTGGGGATCTTCCCAACCCAGGGCTCAAACCTGCATCTCCTGCATTGGCAAGCAGGTTCTTTACCACTAGTGCTATCTGGGAAGCCCTGTTCACATTTTTTTGTTTGTTTGCTTTTAAAAATTAATTTAATTGGAGAATAATTCAGTTCAGTCACTCAGTCATCTCTGACTCTTTGCGACCCCGTGAATTGCAGCACGCCAGGCCTCCCTGTCCATCACCAACTCCCGGAGTTTACTCAAACTCATGTCCATCGAGTCGGTGATGCCATAATTACTTTACAATATTGTGATGGTTTTTGTCATACATCAACATGACCTGGCCACAGGTATACATGTATCCATAGACATAAAACTCATGCTACTTGGAAGGTAATTTCAGGAAGCATGAAGAGACAGACTTCCAGGCTCCTGGTAATAAACTATACCTTGATCCAGGAGGTGGTTACACACCTGAATCACTTTGTAAAAACTCAATGAGTTGTAACCTAATGACTTACAAATCCTTCTCTGTGTGTATTATACTTCTTTAAGAAATTCCCTTCTCTCCTTTCCAAAAGCAAAGTAAATCCTCAAAATCTTAACATGCATAATCCCTACTGTTTGAGGCCATGAGAAAATGACATGTATGTGTCTTAGCTGGTTTTAGAAAGCATCTCCCTGAATGAATGACTAACCCTGATTATGGAAGATGATTGCTAAAATGTAGTATGATTAACACTAACTTGTTGGTTTGCTTCTCTTTCTCTCCTTTTTCCAGTTGGGTATGCATGTTCTTGTTTGTGGTTAGTAAAGGCATGGAAGGTCACTCTAACGCCTCTTCAAATGCTGACGACAAAGCATGCAGGCACACACCTGACGAAGGGTTTCCCTAGGAGAGAGAGTTCACCTCTAAACTGATTTTGCCCTACCCCATGATGGCTGTGATGACATTTTTCTGCCCTAGAATGAGGTTCAGTATGTATTTGTAAAGTACTGGGAGGTGCCCAGGTATGGGAGCTGTTGAAATGCCAAGGACGCATTTGAAAGAGATGTGGATTTTGGATCTAAAGTATTCTTCAGCCAAATAAGCCACCCAAATAGGTTGCTTACAGTCGAGTTTCTATCTGTATTTAGTCAAATCCCAATGATGCCTTAAATGTACAAGGACTTCATTTCCCACGTGGTTCTCCATTGACATATACAAGAACCACACTTATAATAATATGAGAGCCCTGGCCCCTTCCCTGGCTATGGGATTTGTATCTGGAGGTGCAAGCCAGGGGATGTGTCTCTTTAGAAAGCTCCTCTGGTGGCTGTTGTGTGCCACTCTGGTGAGAACATTCTATGTGGCCAGAGCCTAGAGGGGAGGCTGATATGGCAGGTGCTGGATATATCTCAGGCATGGGGAGGGAGGTGGAGGGGATGATATTTAAGCAGCCACTATCTCCAAGTCTTCATATCTTTACTTTTTAATTTTGCCTCCTGGGTCTCTCCAGGGATTTTTCTTTTTCCTGTTTAAACTTTTTACTTTGCATCAGAATATAGCTGATTGTGTGACAGCTTCTGGTGAAGAGCGAAGGGACTCAGCCATACATACGCGTGTATCCGCTCTGCCCCAAACTCCCTTCCCATCCAGGCTGCACATAACATTGAGCAGAGTTCCCTGTGCTATACATAGGTCTTTATAGGTTCTCCATTTTAAATACAGCAGAGTGTAAATATCGATAGAAAAGCTTCTAATAAGTAAAATAGATGGTAATTTTAAAATTTTGGATCCAATGGGACCTAAAGCTCTCATTTTACATGAGGAATCTGAGGCTCAGAGACTGAGCTGGATAAGGACTTCGTGCTTTAGGCTTTCAGTCCCAGATAGTTGGGAAAAATCGCGTCCTTTTAAATTTATCTTTACCTAGGTTCCCACCACCCTCCTATGTTCCTGCTTCCCACCCCAACTATCCTTCTTTCTCTCTCTGTCTCTCCCTCTTCTCTCTTCCCATCCACAGGGGATGATCTTATTTTTATCCTGTGCAGGTCACAGACCACCACAATACATACCCCACAAGGCACACTCCGTGTACACTACTCCATGAGAACATGTAGGATGAAAGACATGTTGGTAGCAGTATATTTATCTGGTAGCTTTGAAACCTTGAGAACTTGATGTTTTTTGCATGTACCCATGGCTCCTACTCAGTGGTATTCAGGTATTTGGAAAGGCATACAGAACCTTCTCATCAGAAGAAAAGCACAAAAGCAAAGGAAAACATGGCCCAACTCCCAAACTCCATTATTTGTGCTGTTTCCCAAATAGAAAATAATTTAAATATAGAAACCTGGAGTGTTTCATTCAGGTGGAGATGTCCTTAAGCATAACTTCAGCTTTCAAAGTCTAATTTAGAAAGAAAATATAGGCAGCATTTGTGTTTCAAAAGGAGTCTATGACCAGGATATCTGGGCATAGGTTCTGAGAACCTTTACTGCCAGAAGCAGAAGACTAAGAGTATAAATAGGCTTTATAATACCCCACCCCCCTCTTGCCATCCACCTCTAGAAGCCAGACCACCCAGAGGGCAGTGGGATACAAAATGAGGAACTGAATACTTTGCCTGTTATTCTGGCGATGGTTTTTATGAGGTGGAAGTCCGGAACACGCTTTAAAATATAATCTATAATTCACTGCAGATGAACTGTAAAATGCAGAAACATTAATTTTTACAACAACCCTCATTATTTCTGACATTTCCCCTGTCCTCTATTAAAAGTATTTCTTTGTTAGATGTATAGAATGTTCACAGCTGCTAGATTATTTATAGGGGGGTTAATGAACAGTTATAACAATTTAGCCATTAGAAAATTAAAGCCATTTAAAAAAGGTAACTTGTTTCTGAGGTGTTTTTGGATTGAATTAAAACCAGAACAGGAGAATTAAATTTATTTACCAAAACCTAATTGCCAAGTAAAACTGATCTAAAAAGAAGGCTTTGAAATTTTATGTGAGTCAGGGTACAGAGCACAATACCCTAGATGGTGTTTTGAAAATGAAGAATATTTATTGAAGGAATTTTCTTTGGAAGGCGAACAGAGATAGAAATGGGATAAAATGAGACCCAAGACTCATGAACTTATTGAAGTTACTCTGCTCATTCATTCATTCACTGTGCATATAAGAGACTGCTGGGAACCGTGTATTGTGCTACATATTAGGGATATAAAGATGAGAAAATAGGGTCTCTGCTTTCAAGTGGTCCACAGTTTAAAGAGGAGATAAGCTCCTGAAAATAGCACTACCCTTAGCCAGTTATGCAAAGAAGCTGATTACAAAGCAGAGTGAACTGTCTCTGTCTGTGGGGTCTGAGATTTGCCAGAGTTGGGGATACCTGACCCCAGCAGAGGTTGCCAAGTGACAGATGCTTACTTTGTTTGACTTACACAGAATGCACTTAAAATAAAAAATAGAAAGAAAGGGGAAACCCACCAAGATGATGCGGTTAACTGATGCTTCAGTGAACTGAAACATATAGCGAAGAGAGAGAAAAATGCAAAGGAAGCAAGCTTAGCAGACATAGCTGGGTTCAGAAACAAGGCAAGTATCTTCAAGAAGTAGAAATGGCATAGACATGTGAACAGGTAGCAGGCTAGAGTGAAGATGTACTGTGCCCTCAACTGGCAGTGGTGCCAGGAATTTGGTTTCTTCAAGGGACCTGAGCTTCCTCTACGTGAGACAGGCATCCCTTCAATGCCAAAACAAAAAGGTGGAAAAAGTACTATAGATTACTGGCTGGGTCAAGGTACTTATCAACAGCTTCGTGTCTGGGAGCTGAATGAAACCAACCAAGGGCTTGGTAACTGTGTCTTTGTTCTTCTCAATATCATTGTAGGGCCTGTGACTTGACCTGGGTTGAATAGACACTCCCCTAACCCTGCAAATATCCATGGCCATCCAGAACCTCAGAATGTGACCTGACTTGGAAATAAGCTCTTTGCAGATATAATTAGTTAAGTATCTAGACACTAAATCATCTTGGACTTAGGATGGTCCCTGAACCCAATGACTGAGATGTCCTTATAGGATGAGCAGGACACACAGAGACACACTGGGGAGAAGGTCACATGGAGACAGAGGCAGAGACCGGAGCGACGCAGCTACTGCAAGCCGAGGATGCCGGTAACTGCCAGAAGCTGGGAAGACGCAAGGAAGGATTCCAGTCTAAAGGTCTTCAGAAGGAACATGCATGTGTTGACCCTGTGATTTTAGGCTTTTGGCCTCCAGAACTATGAGGATATTAGTTTCTATTGTTTGAAAGCACCGAGCTTGTGGTAGTTTATTGCGGTACCCTTAGAAAACTAACATATAGCCCAAATCTCCAAAGCTTAGAAGACCTGCTTTGGAGTAGGGGTGGGTGGGTGTGCGGGGCATGCTGAAGCAGTTGTAGAGGCAGAGACACAGGGACTTGGGGGGAGATGAGAGCAGGCAGCAAGAGCAGGGGGATCCAGACAGAAGGTGAGCGAAAGCGTGTTCACAGGCAGATGTGAGAGAGCCGAAGTCAAACCCAAACCTCCAGCCAAAAGGCTTCCTTTCAAAATGAGCCTGCAAGCCCAAGTGCATAAACACCTAAAGACAACTAGCTTTAAGAAACAAAGTCAACATAGAGACATGAATGTACCAGAGATACAATGAATTCTATAGCATGTCAGACAAAGACATATTTTCCACATTTTATACCATAAATTTTATGATAGTTTATATTGATCTGGACTTTAAAATACTTATGTTTAGGATACTTCAAGAGATAAACTAAGGTTTTATAGCCACACAAAGGAAAAGAAATGATGAAACAAGCTTCCATTTCAAGCTGCTTGAACATGTAGCTCTATTTTAAGTGTCTGACTCAGACCCAAGGAGTGTTAGTCTGACTCTGGTGAAATGCGGTTGGCATTTCTTGAAATTAGCACTAGCCTTAGAGTCAAGAGTGGGGCGAGTGAGGTAAGGGTGGGTAGTGATGAGGGAAACTGGCAAAAAATACTGTGGCCCAGTGGTCTAGCCCTGGCCTACAGCACATATTCACATTTCGTGTAAAGATTGCTAGCCAGCCCACAATTACTGTGGGCCTTGACCCCTGACAGTCCAGATCAGGCTTATAGAAATTCTGACGAGTTTTGCTATAATGTAGGTCCTAGGCCTTGTCAACCCTGAAAAACGATGGAAGTGTATAAGTGTATATGCTATAAACTTAAAATGAAGAGCAAATACCTTATCTCCTTCAGAGTACTTGGCTTTGCACCTGGATCTAGGTATTTGTTGGCCTGAATAATGAAACTGATTGTGATGTACTATATTAATCCAAATTCTTTGGTTATATCTATATGACACTGTACTGTTAAAATAGAAAATGGAAGGAAAAGTCACCATATTTCAGAAAAGAGCTTAGTGGTTATTATGAAAAGGGGATGTTAATTGTGTGCTCTATGCCAGGAATTTTTCTAAGTGGCTTAAAATCTAGAATGGACTTTGGAGTCAGATGACATGGGCTCAACTCCCGACTCCCACACAATGTTTGTGTGAACCTTGGATAAATTATTTAACCTCTCCAGGCTTCATTTATTTCTTATAAAATGGAGATAATAAATGGGTACATTGTAAGACTTACATGTGATACTATATACTGTTTATCTTACCTTTCAATTACATGAGCTAGTAAATTTCCTTTATTGTTTGTGTTGAGTGGAGTGTTTCTTTTAACTGCAACTGAAAGCATCCTGATCCAAGTACTATTATTACAACATGCTTAATAACTGACTCATTCTAAAACGATGATACTTATTGGCAAAATATTACTTCAGGTTAATATTATTGACAAAATATTCAAATGACTAATTTTTACTTTTTCATGTGAGCATTTAATAATATCATATTTCTGAAATAATAAATTGAGCTTTAGTCACATTGATTGGGAGTTGAAGAAGAAAGAAAAATCAAGCTATAAAGGTCAGATTCATTTAGACAACCTCCATGGCTATGGAAACAAGAATATCATATCAGCCACTGTTTATCAGTCACTGACTTTATTTCAAGAACTGTTTCTTAGATTTAATATGAGGAAAAAGAAGCTTAGAGAATGGTTTTAAGGCCTAATACCCAGAATAGTACCCAGCACAAGCCAAGCTCTCGATAAATCATCCCTGCATATTAATTACCTGCTCTTCGTTGTTGCTGCTTATTCGCTAAGTTGTGTCTGACTCTTTTGTGACCCCATGGACAGTAGCCCACCAGACTCCCCCATCCATGGCATTTCCCAGGCAAGAATACTGGAGTGGGAAATACTGCCACTTCCTTTTCCAAGAGATCTTCCTGACCCAGGGATTGAACCCGCATCTCTGGTATTGGCAGATGGATTCTTTACCGCTGAGCCACCAGGGAAGTAATTAACTCTCCTAACACATACAAAGCCAGGGTGCAGACCTCTGTCTTCTTTCCTTCAAAGTCTTTCCTCCTGTCACTGTACCACATTGCCTGTACGCATGAACAGTTCCATACTTATTAGTAAGTGTGTTCACAGGCCTAATTGACTGGATTGGTGTCTAAGGCAAGTAGCTTTCGATGGAGAAAGTCTAGCTTCATCAGGGTCAATTCCTAATTTGAACACATTTATTATCTTTTCAGAAGCTAGACTTCTAAGATTACTGCCAAGAGCAAGAAAAGATATATAAACTCCAGGTTGCTAAGCTCAAGTAGTTTGTAGCCCCCAAAGGAATTCTTTCTGTTACAAATTACATGCCTTAAATTGACATTTTAAACCTTGCCCAAGGACTTCAAAAAGAGCTGAAATACTTGTATTCCAAACTGAAGAGTGGTTATTCTAAATAAAGTTTTGGAATTCTTATCCAACTTTTAAATGAGTATAAAAATATACTTCTTTCAATTGTTCTTAAAAATCTAAGATCAAAATATTCAGTTTTTAATGTTTCAGTAATGTTGGAATTGATAAAGTCTATTTTTAAGCATCCATTAATTTTTAGATTTCAATATTTTGAAATATTTTATCATGCTCAGATTAATCAATGTGGAACTCATATAGTAAATTATGGTCAAAATGTTCTACATCTACGGAGAGTGGTCAGCCTTTGATGCTACAGTTTTTGCTGCACAGTGTAAAATTCAAGGTCCAGGTTGTCCATTGTAAATGAATAACCCAGGTTTTGAGAGACCACAGTGGTTAATATGGTCTTTAAAACTTCCCGTTAGGACCTAGCCTATGTTGTTGATCAATAAACAGCCTGGTATTGTCAGCATGTATGTAATAAGAGCTACTATTTGTTACTTGCTCCCTAAGTGGTAGGTGAAGTGAGAAAGGTTGGATAATGAATGGAACGTGCCTGGCTGCTGAAGCTTGAAGATAAGCTTGTTAAATGGGTTCCGCCAGAGAAGCCTGGTAGGCTACAGTCCAAGGGGTTGCAAAGAGAACAGTCGGACGCGACTGAGCGACTTCACTTTCTTCTTTTCTTTCTTATTTAACCATTCAGTTTCCTCAGTGGAGAACAATGCTGATCACACTGTAGGTAGTGGTGAGGATTAGAAATACTATGTTGCATATGAGGCTTTGTGTATGATACGGTTTCAATACATGTCATCATTGTTTTCATTACTAGATTTGAAAGGCAAACTTACTTGCTTAGTGTCACTCTGCTAGGAGTGGAAAAGCCAGTATTTAAACTCTGATATAAAGTCTATTGCTTCCCTGGGGGTGCAGAGGTTAAAGCGTATGAAGATATCCTTTGTATTCAGACGATTTTCTTACATATGATAGAGAAAACTGGCATGGTTGGATTTGGCGCAGGGCAAACCTATTCCAGGTTGTGGACATTCAGGGTTTCATGGAAGGGATGATCTTTGATCTGGGTTTCAAAGTGTGAGTAGGATTTTGATAAATGAAATGAATTAGTTTATCCTCAGGCTCTATAGAGTTTCAGTAGCATACAGAGTAAGGACACATGGGTTTCCCTACTAACTTATTTACAATAATTCATTGACAGAGTGCTAGTATTGATCAGTGGATGAGAAGGAAATCTTTCTGTTATCTCTACCTTTGCTTACTTTTCTGTACAAGTATTTTTTCCTTTTTGTTAATCTTTGATCCTTAGAAGAATGCTCCATTAAAGTCAAAATTTCAGATGCTGTATGTCAAAATACTCACTTTATCCAAAACGACTTTACACAGATGTGTTGGAAGAGACAACCATATATTCTGTTTAGGTCAAAGACATGTTGGGAGATAGTGATAATTAAACCTGACATGTGTGATCTGAGCTCCAGCCAAACTCAGCAGCATCTCATTGTCAAAACCTCTGTTTACATACCTCCCACCCTGGGTTTACACAGCTGTATCTAGTCCAGTGGGATATTCATGGTAACAATAGCCCTTTAAATTGCCTTTTCAATTTGTACACATACTCCTTTCGGTTCTTCAAGAGATTTCCTTGTGAAATTCCCATCACAGTTAAAGGATATGCTATTTAAAATGTCACAAAGGTATTGTAGGATAAACCTAACTAGACAAGGAGCTGAGAAATACATTCTGAATGTATCTTTTTCAGTTCTTGTCAAAATAGTTGTCATAAAGTCCTGTCTTTGAAGAAAATCCTGTAAAATACATACTTAAGCTGAGCACATATAAGTTGGCAGAAAGTAATTCCTCCTGAGATCTTTGATTTCTCTGACATGAAGCATCAAATGTATCAATACAACAGCCTTTGACAGCATCCACAAACATGTCTCCATCTCAGTGTACAGAAACCTTTTTTTTTTTTAAATTATCGGTTTTTTTTTTTTTTTGGTCACCTTTACATTTCTATATATAAGTAACACAATTTTTAACTAAATAATTTGAATATAAGTTGCAGATATCATGCTACTTTACTCTTGAATTTAATGATTTATAAAAATTGCGTGTATTACATTATATCTATATGGGCCTCCCAGGTAGTACTAGTAGTACTATTGGTAGTACTAGTACTTGTCGGCCAATGCGGGAGATGTAAGAAACCTGGGTTCAATCCCTGGGTGGGAAAGATCCCTGGAGGATGGCAAGGCAATGCACTCTAGTATTCATGCCTGGAGAATCCCAAAGACAGAGGAGCCTGGCGGGCTATAGTCCATAGGGTCGCAAAGAGTCGGACACAACTGAAGTGACTCAGCGCTCATATACATTACACATACATCTGCATGTGAACTCATAGCATCGACATATACACGCTACCCATGTCTAAAACAGATAGCTGGTGAGAAGCTGCTATACAACACAGGGAGCCCAGCCTGGTGCTGTGAAGCTCCTTCTTTACCACGGGAAATTAGTGCCAGAAAAGGAGCTCTAGGAGAAAATCTACTGGTTGATGGTGAATAATCAATCATTCAATCATCAAAAGGTTTGATTGAAATGCTATCTTTAAACAGAGATAAAAAATTATGCTTTCTCTTACATTTAATACAGTGAAAGTTATGTCTTTTCATGGCTCTTCTGAATTTATACTAAGTTAAGTGAACTTTGTCTAAATCCAATGATATAAGTAATGGCAATCCACTCCAGGACTATTGCCTGGAAAATCCCATGGACAGAGGAGCCTGGTAGGCTATAGTCCACGGGGTCTCAAAGAGTTGGACATGACTGAGCAAATTCACTTCACTTCACTTCACAAGTAAAACCTATTATACTTGGAGAACCTTACCTGGGAGTACCTTTTCTACTTCAAACACTTAAGCGTTGTTGGTGTTTTAGGGAGAGACACTGTGGATAATGCAGCAGTCGCTGCTGCTGTTGCTAAGTCGCTTCAGTCGTGTCCGACTCTGTGTGACCCCATAGATGGCAGCCCACCCATCCCTGGGATTCTCCAGGAAAGAACACTGGAGTGGGTTGCCATTTCCTTCTCCAATGCATGAAAGTGAAAAGTGAAGGTGAAGTCGCTCAGTCGTGTCCGACTCTTAGCGACCCCGTGGACTGCAGCCCACCAGGCTCCCCTGTCCCTGGGATTCTCCAGGCAAGAACGTTGGAGTGGGTTGCCATTTCCTTCTCCAATGCATGAAAGTGAAAAGTGAAAGTGAAGTCGCTCAGTCGTGTCTGACTCTTAGCAACCCCATGGACTGCAGCCTACCAGCCTCTTCCATCCATGGGATTTTCCAGGCAGGAGTACTGGAGTAGATACTCCCAAAGAAAACGCTGTTTTATTTGGAAATGAATCTGTAGCCTCATATAGTGTATGTGCTAAATTGCTTCAGTCATGCCCGACTCTTTGTGATCCTATGGACTGTAGTCTGCCAGGCTCTTCTGTCCATGGGATTCTCCAGGCAAGAATACTGGAGTGGGCTGCCAGGCCCTTCTCCAGGGGATCTTCCTGACCCAGTGATTGAACCCATGTCTCTTACGTCTTCTGCAGTGGCAGGCAGGTTCTTTACCACTAGCACCACCTAGGAAGCCAGGCCTCCTATGGAGAACTACATATATCCAATACTTTCAGGTGACTCCCCTCTCCAAGTATCTCCACAGTCCTTTTCTGAGCATCCTTATTCTGAGTGTGGGCTGAGGAAATATCAGGCTGATGTATCAAACAGCAAAGAATCTCTAAACCAGATTGGACTTTCTCTGGCACCAGAGAATTTCATGAGTTTACAGATGTTCTTGGCCTTGATGCACAGGAGGTGACCTTTTTACTTCATGGGAACTATTAGTCTATTTGTTAGGAAGGAGCATTTTTCACCAGGGTCCCTTCAGCTTCATGTCATGCTTTGTGTAGTCTGTGTTACCTTAGGTCTGAGAGCCTAGTACAGTGATGCTCATGAGGCTAAATAATTGTGTTTTGGTTCCTACTTCTTCTCCATTCTTCACTTTTCTACCACGATTACATGATCTTCTCCCCTGATGAGTCCAATGTTTTGAGAGGAGGATGCTGTTCTGTTAGGCAGGCCCACCCCTGGAACCCATGTCTGATGCTTTCTAGGTATGTGATATTGGACAACCTATCTACTTTTCTAAAATTCAGTTTCCTCACCAATAAAAGAGGGATAGTGAAAGCTGCTCAGACGCGTCTGACTCTTTGCGATCCCATGGACTATACAGTCCATGGAATTCTCCAGGCCAGAATACTGGAGTCGGTTGCTATTCCCTTCTCCAGGGGATCTTTCCAACCTAGGAATCGAACCAGGGTCTCCTGCATTGCAGGTGGATTCTTTACCAGCTGAGCTACCAGGGAAGCCCAAAAGGGGGATAACACAGGGATAATTTAGGGTTAGCTGAGGACCAAATAAAGTCATGTCTGCAAAGTATCGTGAACAAATAACTGTTCTACCAGTGCTGGCTTCCTAACCTATACCTCTATAGAACTTAGTCATCAAAACCACCTGTTTGGAAAGTTGCTTGTAAACTCAGTCACCCTTATAATGAACTGCAATAAAAAGGTTTAAAAGTTTGCTATTGCTTTAGTCGCCTTTGACTGATTACTAGAGAAAGAATTTCTAACAGTGGAACTGCAAATATTCTCAAGAAATCAAAACATGGAGGCCAGTCTTTTTTACTGAAAAATACTGAGAGGGAAGGGAAAAAAATGACCATTTCCTGAAAATTCTAGAAGGACTAGATGAACTTGAAACATCCTTCAAGGACTAGAGGGACAAAGTGCTCTTTCTTATAGGGGTTTCTCTTGCAACTCGGATTGAAGTTGGGGATTGGTAATTTTGTGTCTATTTGACATACCACAGGACTTGATGAATATTAACAAATTCCCAGTGACCTAGGAGTACAGGACTGCATGGTTACTCCTCAAGGAAACAATTTGTATCTAAACCATTTCTGACAGGCAGGCAAGCTCAATGTTGTAAAACACCACAAAGGAGAAACTGCTAAATGCAAGCTGTTCATCAAACAGTTTAATTTGCCAAGAAGACAGGAAAGAGTAAACCAATATGATGAAGGCCTTCTGCTCAGCTTTGTAATATAGAACATAAAATATTTACCTTGAAAAATTGTCGACTAGGTCCACAATTCACATAAAATTATGCTACCGTTCTGAGTATGTCATGCGAACATTTTTTTTTTTTTCTGGTTCTCTGTTTGGAAATTGCTCATTTTCAAAACTTCATGATTCATTTCCCACTATCTCTTTAGAGTTAAGCAAGTAGAGTCAACAAACTTGATGTGAAGAGGTAGTTTATGATAAAGGTCAACAGCTTAGGCTTTGAACTTGTTTTAGGTTGGTTCCCTGGAAACTGAATCAGAAATGGAGTTTTGTGCATGTGAGTTTTACTATGGGTACGCTTGGGAACAACACATAAGGAAGTGTGGGGAGTGAAATGGGGCAGAAACTGAAGTTTAACAGTGACACAGTTGTAACAGAGGCCTCTGAAGATCCCATGGGAAGGTCTTTGCAGTCTCTCAAAGTGAGGTGACTGGATCTTGGTACCTTTTATTGAGGGGCAAATCCTTGGGTGAAGCATCTCCCTTTCTTGAGGGAATTCCCTTTCCAAAGGGAGATTTTAGGAGAAAGCAGTTATGAGTCTTCATCAGTCAATACTTGGGCCAATGTCCAGAGTGTCCAGTAATGGAGTCATATGTACTGACCTGGGTTTTCAAATATGGTGAAACATTTGGTTTAACAGTTATGTGAATTTGGGCAAGACATTTAGATCTCTGAGACTTTCTCACAGAATTTTGAAGGTTTAATGAGATTTACTGCTTGGTAGGCTGTAGTCCATGGGATCGCGAAGAGTCAGACACGACTGAGCGACTTCACTTTCACTTTTCACTTTCAGGCATTGGAGAAGGAAATGGCAACCCACTCCAGTGTTCTTGCCTGGAGAATCCCAGGGATGGGGGAGCCTGGTGGGCTGCCGTCTATGGGGTCACACAGAGTCAGACATGACTGAAGCGACTTAGCAGCAGCAGCAGCAAAGTAAAGGTGCAGGTGATGCTCAATAAATGTTACTGTCATTATTTCATGGAGATCTAGGAAAATTATTGAGCCTTTTGTCCTCTGCACTCATATATCTGATGGCTGACTTACTTCTTACATTTGGTTCTGTCGCAGTTTCTTTTTTTTAAACTCTTTGTTTTATATTGAAGTATAGCCAGTTAACAATGTGATAATTTCAGGTGCACAGCAGAGGGACCCAGTTCTGTGCTGTGCTTAGTCTCTCAGTCATGTCTGACTCTTTGTGACCCCGTGACCTGTAGTGGACTAGTCTTCTCTGTCCATGAGATTCTCCAGGCAAGCATACTGAAGTGGGTTGCTATGCCCTCCTCCACGGGATCTTCCCAATCCAGGAATTGAACTGGGGTCTCCTGCATTGCAGGCGGATTCTTTACCATCTGAGCCACCAGGGACTCAGCTATTCGTATACATGTAATCCATTCTCCTCCAAACTCTCCTCCCATCCAGCCTGCCACGTAATATTGAATAGTGTTCTCTGTGCTGTACAGTAGGTCCTTGTTGGTTATACATTTTAAATATAGCAGTGTATACCTGTCGATCTCAAACCCCCTAAGTCCACTCTCCTATCCTCAACTCTTTGTCTACTCCACGCTCAGGTTACAGTCTGACACAGGTAATTCATTTGGAGAAACAGCTATGAGAACAGGAGCAAGAAAGAGAACGGGAGATAGTGAGAGCCAAAAGTTTTGATCCTCTAGAGACCATGAAGCCAGATTCTCTCCTGGACTTTTCAATCACATGAACCAATTCTCTTTCTGACTAAACTTGTTTCACTGGGTTTTTATCACTTGAGATCAAGAGTAGTGACCGGTGTTTCGTGCTTCAGGTTTTGTCCTCCTTGCCTCAGTGAAACTAATCTTTTCAGCCTGCCCTCTTATTAGGAGGTTCCTTCTATTGCCAAGCAGTTCAATATTTCTGAACCCCTGAGGTAAACTTGCAAAGGAGCAGATAACTTCCAAATTAAACACTTCTACTCTGCTCTGCGTTCCAAGCCTGGGTCAGTGAGAAGCATGGAGGGCTGACAGTAGAAGCTACTGCTTGCCAGCCATGGGGCTTCAGGCTTGTTGATTCAGAGTCTGGGGTGGACTCTGCAGCTTTGGGACGGATGAAGGATAATTTTGCACTACCCATGGGCACTGACAAGACAAAAAAAACCTGTATGCTATTTTGTTGAGAATGAAAAAAATAGCTAAGGGTGATATTGATGTTGGACTTCTTTGGGAAAAATAAAATAGCTAATCCTCTTAAGGAAGTTTTACAGCATTTTGTTGCAAGGAGAGATAAGAAAGGCTTCCTTAGCAATCAATGAAAAGAAATAGAGGAAAACAACAGAATGGGAAAGACTAGGGATATCTTCAAGAAAATTAGAGAAACCAAGGGAACATTTCATGCAAAGATGAGCTCAATAAAGGACAGAAATTGTATGGACCTAACAGAAGCAGAAGATATTAAGAAGAGGTTGCAAGAATACACAGAACTGTTCAAAAAAGATCTTCATGACCCAGAAAATCACAATCTGTGATCACTCACCTAGAGCCAGACATCCTGGAATGTGAAATCAAGTGGGCCTTAGGAAGCATCACTATGAACAAAACTAGTGGAGGTGATGGAATACCAGTTGAGCTATTTCAAGTCCTGAAAGGTGATGCTGTGAAAGTGCTACACTCCATATGCCAGCAAATGTGGAAAACTCAGCAGTGGCCACAGGACTGGAAAAGGTGAGTTTTCATTCCAATCCCAAAGAAAGGCAATGCCAAAGAATGCTCAAACTACCACACAATTGCACTCATCTTACATGCTAGTAAAGTAATGCTCAAAATTCTCCAAGCCAGGCTTCAACAGTACATGAACTGTGAACTTCCAGATGTTTAAGGTCATTTTAGACAAGGCAGAGGAACCAGAGGTCAAATTGCCAACATCTGCTGGATCGTGGAAAAAGCAAGAGAGTTACAGAAAAACATCTATTTCTGCTTTCTTGACTATGCCAAAGCCTTTGTGTGGATCACAATAAACTGTGGACAATTCTTCAAGAGATGGGAATACCAGACCACCTGACCTGCCTCTTGAGAAACCTATATGCAGGTCAGGAAGCAACAGTTAGAACTGGACATGGAATAACAGACTGGTTCCAAATAGGAAAAGGAGTACGTCAAGGCTGTATATTGTCACCCTGCTTATTTAACTTACATGCAGAGTACATCATGAGAAACGCTGGGCTGAAGAAGCACAAGCTGGAATCAAGATTGCCAGGAGAAATATCAATAACCTCAGATATGCAGATGACACCACCCTTATGGCAGAAAGTGAAGAGGACCTAAAAAGCCTCTTGATGAAAGTGAAAGAGGAGAATGAAAAGGTTAGCTTAAAGCTCAACATACAGAAAACTAAGATCATGGCTTCTGGTCCCATCACTTCGTGGCAAATAGATGGGGAAATAGTGGAAACAGTGTCAGACTTTATTATTTTGGGCTCCAAAATCACTGCAGATGGTGATTGCAGCCATGAAATTAAAAGACGCTTATTCCTTGGAAGGAAAGTTATCACCAACCTAGACAGCATATTAAAGAGCAGAGACATTACTTTGCCAATAAAGGTCCATTTAGTCAAGGCTATGGTTTTTCCTGTGGTCATGTATGGATGTGAGAGTTGGACTGTGAAGAAAGCTGAGCACCAAAGAATTGATGCTTTTGAACTGTGGTGTTGGAGAAGACTCTTGAGAGTCCTTTGGACTGCAAGGAGACCCAACCAGTCCATCCTAAAGGAGATCAGTCCTGGGTGTTCATTGGAAGGAGTGATGTTGAAGCTGAAACTCCAATACTATGGCCACGTGATGCAAAGAGCTGACTCGTTTGAAAAGACCCTGATGCTGGGAAAGATTGAGAGCAGGAGGAGAAGAGTACAACAGAGGATGAGATGGCTGGATGGGATCACCGACTCGATGTACATGAGTTTGGGTAAACTCTGGGAGCCGGTGGTCCATCCTCCCTGATGGACAGGGAGGCCTGGCGTGCTGTGGTTCATGGGATCACAAAGAGTCTGACACGACTGAGCGACAGAACTGAAATGAACTTAAAAATCAGGTAATAGTAAATTAAATTATTAAATAACACATAACAGGATACTACTTGATAAATATTTTTAAAGCTTCTTACACATATATATATATTTATGGAAGTATTAAGATTGAATAATTTCCAAAGACTATGTACAATGTAGATTTCATTAAATTAAAGATTTTCTGGTTCCACATTCTGGTTCTATAGTGGCTAACTATGGAGTAAAGAGTTTCACTCTCCGTAAAACACATAGGAATTGTATATACTTAGCTTACTTTGGAGAGATTCCAGAATAATCTCCAAGCTGCTTTCTCTTCTGAGCTTTTGTAGTAGTTGCCTGTACAAACATCACTCATCGTACATTTAGCATATGCTTCTTACATTTTAACTTTTTTCAAAATTTGAAGGGTATGCAAAACTTCAGGCGTACAAAAAATACAACGTGCTTTGTTCGTAGAAGTTCCCTTATTTCTTACTTTTAATTTGTACAGACTGTTCTATTCTATATTTTCTGTTGTATTATTTTTTAAATGATGGCCAACTGTAATATTTCACTAGTTAATCTTCCAAGTCTAATTTTCTAATTCCAAACTTAATTTTCCCAGTTATTATCATGCATACACAATATATCCCAATTATATAGTTAAATATAAAGCATACAATCCCAAGTTATATACACATATATGTATATGTACATATACACATATGTGTGAACAGTATCTTCAAATAGACTGTAAACCTTCGATGGCAGAAATCAGGTATTTCATGTAAGTTTTTTGACCTCCCAGTGCCAAAAATAGTACTTTGCACTGTATAGGGACTCAGTAAGCAGCATTTTAACTATAATGATGTTATGATGAACATGCATCATGTTGCAGATTTAAGAAAAACATCTAATCATTCAACATTGACCTGACTTTCTCATTCTAACAGGGCTATGTCTGATGAAAGAGCAAGCAAACCCTGGCACTTCCTCTGACTGTTTCCTTAACTATCAGTTTTTCTTATAACTTCTTGGAAATTTCATGACCTCTTCGTCAGGAGAGGTATAGCTTTGAGAATTCAATCATATAAAGAATATTAGCAAAATGGATCCATATTCCTTCAGTATAAGGAGAGGAAAGTCTAGAAATATAAAAGAGGAGTAGAGGAATGGATAATATGGTATAAGGACAATGTAAGAATGTTTCTTTGCCATTGTACATTTGTTTCTATGAGAACTCTGCTTTCTACAGCTCAGGTACCTCTGTCTCCATGGCACGATGCCTTCTCATTTCCACACTAGAAATAGTTTTTGCAAAGCACAAAGTGTTTAGTGACCAAAAATAGGACACAAGGTCTAAGCAACAGGAATATTAAGTAGGAAATAGTATCAAATCATTTAGGTGCCCTTTTTTGAACAGTCCCTAGTCTTGTTCTAGATAGATAGAAGAGTAAAATATGTAAGAAGGAAAATAATACTATTCACCTATTTTTCTCATTAAATAAATATTTATCTGTTGCCAACAATGTGGTAGGTGTATCATACGGGATTTTACAGCTTAAAAATTACAGCCATAAATATACCTAGAGCTGGTGCCAGCCTTTTTGGTAAAACTGAAAGTCCTTCTTAGGGGAGATTAAAGGGACCTAGGAATTGTCTTAGGAGGGATAGAGGTGAAAAGACAAGTGTTTGCTTCAAAATCAACTTGAGTCTCTTTTTAAATTTTCCTTAGTCTCTTGGGGGACTTCTCCAGGATTAGCTTACCTGATTTAAGATGGTCTATTTTCCACTGGGTTATATTAACTCTTGAGAATTGGCTCAGTTGGTAAAGAATCTGCCTGCAATGCAGGAGACTCGAATTTGATCCCTGGATTGGGAAGATCTCCTGGAGAAGGAAATGGCAACCCACTCCAGTATTCTTGCCTGGAACATCCCACGGACAGAGGAGCCTGGTGGGCTATAGTCCACACGGTCGCAAGAGTCAGGCATGACTTAGCGACTAAACCACCACCATCCTTCCAGTATTATCTCCCTTCTCTTCCTAATGTCTGTTCTTGGTGTTTCTTATCCAAGAACATTCCATTATTCCCCCTTCCTCTTCACCAAAACCATTAGACATCCATCTTTTGGGCTCAAAGTTGACTAATAAACAACGGATGTTTCTGTGTTTTATTCTGAATATTCTATTAATGATCCCATGACTATTCCAAAAGTACCCATTTCTAGAACACCAGTGAAATAAAACATAATACCAACTTGGGCATAGTTTTAGACCCAATGGAAGCAAGGCAAAAGGCAGTTTCAGATGGCTGACCTGTCCTGGAACCACAGTGAAGGAGACTGGAAAGGGGTCTTATCTTATAGAATTGACATTCTAACTCAGAGAGGCAGAGAATAAGTAAGGAAACCAACAAATATGAAAATTCCAAAAATATCTGTGAAGAAAGTAAAGAAACACTATATGACAGTTACTGAATCACAAAGAGAAGTTCAAATTTCCCAGTCTAGGGAAAACTTTGTTAAGAAGTTTTTTGGGAAGGGAATTATGAAAAGATGAGGGTTTGGGGTTTTGTTTTTTGTTATTTTTAATGAGTTCATTTTAAACTATCGCATTCTGCCCAATACAGAAGTTATCCAGACCAGTTCTGCCCAACAGAAATTTAATGTGAGTGAGTCCGCTATATGATTTTAAGGTTTCTAGCAGCCATATTTTAAAAAATAAAAAACAAGAAGTGAAATTTTGATAATATATATTAAAACAATGTATCTAAAATATCATTATTTTAACGCATTTTGTTGTTGTTCTGTCGTTTAATCATGTCTCACTCTTTACAATCCTACGGACTGCAGCATGCCAAGCTTCCCTGTCCTTCACCATCTTCTGGATTTTGCTCAAACTCATGTCTGTTGAGTCATTGATGCCATCTGACCACATCATCCTCTGTTGCCCTCTTCTCCTTTTGCCTTTAATCTTTCCCAGCATCAAGGTCTTTTCCAAAGAAGTTCTTCACATCAGCTGGCCTAAAGTATTGGAGCTTCAGCTTCAGCATCAGTCCTTCCAATGAATATTTAGGGCTGATTTCCTTTAGGATTGACTGGTTTGATCTCCTTGCAGTCCCTCAAGAGACTCTTAAGAGTTTTCTCCAGGACCACGATTCCAAAGCACCAGTTCTTCAGCACTCAGCCTTCTCCATGTTCCGATTCTCACAACTGCATGAAACAAATCTCGAGATATCCTATATTCTTGTTGTTGTTGTTGCTTTGGCACTAGCTTTAAGACCGAGTGTGTGTGGAAACTTAGAGCACATCTCAGTTTGGATTCACCACTTGTGAGTGCTCAGCAGTCCCAGGTGGTGAGTGGCTGCTACTGACACCACACGTCTAGACCACAGGTTGACAGAATTTGGTTGCTTGAACCAAGTCTAGAAAACCACGTGGTTTTTGTTTGTTTGTTTGTTTTTTAAGACTTACCAGCCAAGCACCTTTTCTTTCTTTTTTTTTTTTTTTACATTTTAACATGATTAAGTGTTTTTTAATTTAAATTTATTTTGTATTATAGTTGATTTACAATACTGTGTTAGTTTTAGGTGTACAGCAAAGTGAGTTATACATACACATAAAGCTTTTTTTTTTTTTTTTCAGATTTTCTTTCCCATTTTGGCCATTTCAGAGTATTAAGTTGAGCTCCCTGTGCCATACAGTAGACATGGTTAAGTTTTAAATGGTCACCTACATACTTACATATCAGCTTTGGTTTTCCCTTAAAACTTAAAATATTTACTCTCTGGCCTTTTAAGAAAACAATTTCAGATGCTTGATATACAAAAACACAATAATTACCACAAAGACGGTTAGGGCCCAGAAAACAAGACCCACATCATTCCATTATCATTCCCTAGTAATCAGCACAATGCCTGAAAAGAGTTGACGCTCAGCATATTTTTTAAAAATTGAATAGGTTTATATAAAAATGCTTTATGTTGAATAGACTGTTTGAAAAAATGTTGAAATCTGTGAAATGACCCCTGGGGATGGAGTGCTGGAAAACCATTCTAGACAGAGTGAATAGCATTAGCAAAGGCACTGAGGAGCGGGTCATAAGAAATCAAGATTGGTTTCGGAAACTGCAAATAGTGGAATATGTTGGAATAGGCTGGAATGTTGAGGGCAGGACAGGCATAAAGGAACTGAGGCCCAGAGGTTGGTCTGGCATATATCTCTGAAGGACTTTTGGGCATAACAACACTTTTAGGCTTAATTCTGAAGGCTAAGATCTCAAGTTTTGCAAGGCAAAGGCAGGTGAGATGAGGCATGGGCCAGGCACAAGATGAAAGAAAATTGCTAACTAGCCTCAGTGCAAGGAATTATATGTAAGACTCAATCGGGGGAGAAACAAGGGAAGGAGAGGGTTGGAAGAAACAACCCTCTTAAGGTACCTTAAGGTCCCTCCTATAAACCATAGTCTCTCTTATAAAACCATATATATAAAACCAAGGTCCCTCTTATAAAGCCATATATAAGAGGGACCTTATAAACCAGAAAGCCTTATTGGGCTCTCTGATAACCAGAGGAGCAGGTTTCATAAACTATTACTAACAAAATTATCATTCTGGCTGGCTCAAAAAATTTCCAAAGTGACTAGTTTGGCCAATCTGTTGGCCAGTATAAAAATATTTGCCTTTCATTTCCCATCTGCACATGGCATCATTCAGGTAGAACAACCATGAGTAAAACTTGCTCATGCATTGCTAATAATGCAATCGCAGAATCTATACTCATAGTTAAATGTCCAGTGTTAGATATTGAGTATAAATTGCTATTGAGTAGATACTGTTCAGCCAATAAAACTGCTGAGATATTTTGAAGAGAAAGACCTTTACATGATGCTATTTCCCCCAAAACACTGCAAAAATGAAAGGTGTTTTAAAGTGGTTAACAATTTTGAGAAACATTTTTTCATATTTTCCATTTGGATACACTGTATTTTTCTTTTGGGATTTTCAGCTAATTCTTTAATCTATTATAAATCAAAAGCCTTCTGACTTTCAAATATGTTTACTGACCCTTCAAGATCCTGTCTCAAATGCTATTTCTTCTACAGAGTCTTCTGTGATCTCTTTCTATCCAAGTTGCCAAGTTGCCAGTTCTATCTATGCCAGTTTCTAGTTGTGGCATGCGGGATCTAGTTCCCTGACCAGGGATCGAACCCTGGCCCCCCCTGCACTGAGAGCATGGCATCTTAGCCACTGGACCACGAGGGAAATCCTGACCTTCTCTCTTTTTGGCAGAAAATTTAATTGCCTGTCTTATAAGAACCACAGCTTTTGAAATCTGACTAGATTTCCTAACAAGGCTTTAATAGCAAACTTGAATTTCTGGTGGCCTTACAGCCAATCATATTTCAGGGAAAGATGCTGCTACACTGAATGCCTGATGGATTCCTTCTTGGGAGAAGAACAGTGGCCATAAATGGCTTCAAGTTTAAGCTGACACAGATAGCACTAGGGTCTCTGCAGTCCCATGACCATCAGCCAATAAGAACGTTTCCTTTCCTTCTCAGCTTCCAGCTTCTATCCTTGTTCCTAGGATGGAGTCGTGCTTTAGGAGTTCTGTAAGCAAGGCAGAGGCTTGCAGAAGGGGAATGAGGAGAGAGAGCGGCATGTCTCCTTCCCAGCAAAGAACAAAGTGTTCATTCCATGAATCTTGCTGATTGCAATCTTTTGGCTGACTTCTGTTGCGCTTCAGTTATAATTAACTTCCATACATTCTGTTGGGATTAGTGTCTTGTTGGCATTTCTGGAACTTAGTACAGAGAACTGGATGTAATAGCACTATTTATCTTCCGTATGGGCACATTTTCGGGTGATGGATAAAGATAAGTCAAGAGCACCCACATGATTTCATCAAATTTTCATTTGTTTTTTTTTTTTTTTGTTTGTTTGTTTTAAGAGAGCATAGGGAGGGCTGGTTTTTCCCCTTCTTCTTTTGCTCAGCAGAAACAGCAAAGAGAAATGTTTAATAGAGTCAAGTATGCCCTTAAGAAATTCTTGTTGAGTTTTTCGATTAATGCTCAGACGAATCCCATGCACCCAGAAATTGACCTCCCTCTCCCTGTACATGGTACCCTCTCCTGTGATGGTGGAAGCAGGTTTATTAACCTCCTTTCCCTTTGCAGTGATTCATGGCCATAGAGAGGAAAAAGCATCTAGATGATATAGCCAAAGTTTTGGTTCTAGCATTTCCTAAATGTGCAAGCTTAGACAAGTCACTTTATCTCTTTGACTTTTGGTTCTTCTATCTGCAGAATGCGGTGGGATACAGGCTCCTCTGGCTGTGAAATCCACCAGGCAAGAATACTGGGGTGGGTAGCCATTCCCTTCTCTGGGGGATCTTCCTGACCCAGGGATTGAACCGAGGTCTCTTGCATTGCAGTCAGATTCTTTACCATCTGAACTACCAGGGAAGCCCGGGGTTGAAATATGTACAAGTATATTGTGCATTTACTACCTGCCAGGCCCTATGCTGCACAATCTTGACACTTTATCTTGCTTATTTGCCAGGAGCCAGCACGGGAGATCCCACCCATGACAAGGTCATGCAGGACTCGAGGGAATCCCTGGGCCATCCGACCCATGACAAGGTCATGTGGAAGAGTCCTGATGAGCAAGGCCTCAGGACTCAACGGACCCCCTGGACCTGCTCGAGCATCTACCCCCAAACCAGAATCTGTCTGTCTTACTATTTTATGTCTTTCACCAGCTTTTCTGACATTAGCAAGGGGCTGTCTCTGACCAAAAGAGTTAACTTAGGGCTCTAGTTGACAAATCTCCTGGGCATGAAAGGAGTGTTTCAAACCCTCTGTTAGCATTCTAGCTTACATGGCAGCTTTATCCAGACTCTTGCAACATTGTTGAGCCTATGCAATGCTTGCTGCCAAATTCTCACATCCCTTATCCATTGTGTTCCTGGGAGTGCACATAGTCAGGATGTAGAAGAAGCAAGTAATAGCCTTAGCATTAGCAACATTAGACTTTGAGTTAATAAGTTCTTTCTTTGCTGTAACCTGCTGAATCTTTGCTCCATAAGAATATAACTCTGTACTTTAAGGGTGACACAGGCTAAGAATTTAAGAAGAAACACTTTAAGGGAAAATCATTGTTCTGGTGTTCTGGCTGACCAACCTTTATCAAAAGGAGGTCATGGAATATCAACAGGCCTCTGGAATAGAAGATGATGTACAGAAAATAAGACTTTTGCAGGAAGGAACCTGATGTCGATAAAAGTTATTACTGATGGAATGTTGAGTTGACTCTGCATTTTTCACCTTGCTGTATGTATAACTCGGGGTATAAAAGCCCTGAGAAGAATAAAGTAAATGGGCCTTGCTCGAAGAAGCTTGGTCACCCCGTGTCTCTTTCTTTATCTCTTATCTATCTTTCTTCATTCGCCGACGTCGTCCATCCTGAGGATATCCCTGGACTCTGCTGAGGCTGGACCTTGGCACTTATTCCCCACAGAATGAATGTAGCAAGATAGTTGTTTCCTTTCTGAAATGATGGACCTGGGATCTAGAGAGGTGAGGTGACCTGTTAGAAGTCACACAACTGTGAAGTAGCAGAACTTTTGTTGGTGCCCACGTGTGATAGCCCAGGCACACGGCTGCTAGTCTACTTATTCTGGTTGTAGTGAGAAAGAGGAAAGGGTGCCAGGAAGTCCATTGCAATGAATCCCACCAAAATGTGAGGCATTATCACTGAGTAACACTCAGAGTGGTTACTGAGGGCTTGGACCTACAGGAGGTAATGAGAACCAAAGAACAGGGACTTCCCTGGTCATCTAGTGGTTAAGAATTTGCCTTGCAATGCAGGAGATGAGGGTTCCATCCCTGCTCAGGGAACTAAGATCCCACATCCTGAGGGGCAACTAAGCTCGCACACCACAACTGCTGAGCCTGCACATTGCAACTAGAGATGCCATAGGACAGAATGAAGATCCCATGTGCCACAACGAAGACCTGACACGGCCAAAAAGAAGTAAATAAATATAAACAAGGAACAAGAGTACAGTGTGTTTCCTGATTGCGGGCATTGTCCAAAATTAAAGCTTTGTGCTGGCCACTGACAAATGGGAGACAGTAGAATATAGGGAGAGGAATGGCCCCACCACGTCAGCCTGAAGTCCTGGCTTGGGGTCAGCACCCATCTTTGACTCTAGCATCACCTCCTACCACCCACCCTGGTGCTCACAAGGCCACATCACTGGCCTGCTTTTCGGTTTCTTCCAAGTCAAGCTCTTTCCTGCCCCAGGGCCTTTGTGTTTGCTGTTCTTTCTAGGAGAGCCTTTCTACCTTCCTGTTTCCTTCCATTCTTCAGACCTCAAGCCAAATATCAGCGTCAGAGACAAGCCCACATAACCAATCACTTTATTTTTTGTTCGTCTACCTGTTGATTGTTTGGGTCTTCTGAACAGAGATCCTTATTCACTGTGCTATACTAGTGACTTGAACAGTGTTAGGCTCTTACTAGACACCCAACAAACTAGTGCTGAGTGAAGAAATTAATGGCATTGCTTCAGAGGAGACCAGTGAAACCTAGGTGCTCGGTCATGCTAACTTATACCCTTAAGTCCCACTGGGATTCCTACTGATCATTTCTATTTGAAGGACAAGATAATGAAATTCTCATTTCTTCACTTCTGAATAGATTTTCCTTCCGAATGTTCACCTGTGACCCTGCTTCCTGCCACTGTCCTTGGAGAAGGTGTCAGTTATAGGAAAGAGTAGTAGGACCTTTGAGGTTACACAGAACTGGGGTTAAATCCTAATTCTATCATTTATAGTATGATCTTGGGTGTGTCATTTAAGTTCTTTGAATCTAAGTTTCTTTAGGTATAAAATATTTCAAAGGATTATTTTTGCTTAAATAAGATGTTTACAAAGCATTCATAACAGAGTCTGATAAATTGTTTTCTCCTTTTACCCAAGGAATTTAACTTTCCTGAAAATAAATTTTGATCTTGAAAGATTCTGCCTGTCAGTTGGTTACTGTTTAATTTGTTTATGTTAGAGGAAACAAAGAGTAGAGGAAGAGACGATGGATGATTTTAGATGATATTATGATCTCCTGGTGGGCAAGGATTTTTATCTGATCTCATATCAACATCACTGATACATGTTAGGCTATTAATAGGCATGGAAAAAGAGTGAGAAATTTAGGCAGTGATTTGAAAAAAAAATCCTAAAAATTTTAAATCTTTTGTTTAAGGAACAAATTAAATTATTGCCCTAAAATATGAATGCAACAAAGATTTTATGAAATGGTTTCAACAACAAAAATAGCTTAAGAAGTATAAACACAGCATTACTGTCCCCAGTCTTTGGGGACAGTCTTTAGATCTCAAAGGGTTGCTGGACAATAATGGAAATCTTGGGATTAGGTAACACAGGTATATGCATATGTCCAGACTCATCAAGAGGTATAGATTACATGTGTGCAGTATTTTTGTTTATCAATTGTATCTTGAAAACACTTTAAAAAGAGAAAAAACAAATAAACTTATCTAGTTTCAATGCTTTCCTGGGGTTTTCTGACATGTATGGATTTCTACAAATTTCTAACACATTCAGGTTCTTTTTCGTGCGTGTAGTGCTAGATTAGGAAGACTATTAAAGGGAAAGGGTTCTTTTGTTGAAGAGAAAAAAGTGATAATCCTTCCGACCCTGATCCTATAAAAACCTCAAGTCCTTGAGCATGGGGATCTTTCTTTTAGCTTAAATTAGTAGGTGAAAGAATTATATGATAGACATGTCTTTATATATATTATGTACCTGTACATATATATATAAATGAAAATGCACATGATATATAGGTTTATAAATGAAGAACAAATATACTTAGTAGATAAAGGTTATCAAATTACTGATAAGTTTCTCTAAGGTAACAGTAAATGACATTGTGAAGGACAAGCTGAGATAGTATCAACTTAGAAGATAATCAGTGACCCAGCAATCCTATTGCTGGGCATGTACAGAAAAAGCCATAATTCAAAAGAACACCTGCACCCAAATGCTCATTGCAGCACTATCCACAATAGCCTAGACATAGAAGCTCCAATACTTAGGCCACCTGATGCAAAGAGCTGACTCACTGGAATCGACCCTGATGCTGAGAAAGATTGAAGGCAGGTGGAGAAGGTGGCAACAGAGGACGAGATAGTTGAATGGCATCACCCACTCAATGGGCATGAGCTTGAGCAAACTCCAGGAGATGGTGAAGGATGGGAAAGCCTAGTGTGCTGCAGTCCATGGGTTGCAAAGAGTCGGACATGACTGAGCAACTGGACAACAACAGATGTCTGTTAACAGAAGAATGGATAAAGAAGATGTGGTACACACACACACACACACACACACACACGCACGCACACACACACGCACGCAATAGTACTCAGCCACAAAAAGGAGGGAAATAGTGCCATTTGCAGAAACATGGATGGACCTAAAGACTGTCATAGAGAGTAAAGTAAGTCAGAAAGAGAAAAATAAATATTGTATAATATCACTTGTATGTGGAATCTAGGAAAAATGGTGCAGATGAACTTATTTGTAAAGCAGAAGTAGAGACAGATGTAGAGAACTTACGGATATCAAGGGGGAAAGAGGGATAGAATGAACTGGGAGCTGGGATTGACATATAAACAATACTATGTATAAAATAATTAATGAGAACCTACTGTATAGCACAGGGAAGTCTACTCAGTGCTCTCTGGTGACCTAAATGGGAACAGAATCTAAAAAAGAGGGGACACCTATATACATATAACTGATTCACTTTGCTGTAAAACAGAAACTAATACAACATTGTAAAGTGACTATATTCCAATGAAAATTAAAAACATTCTCATTTAAAACATGAAATTAAAAAAGAAGATAATCAGAACTAGTTTTCATTTGCGATATGAGTTCCTCTTGAACAAATAATGCCGTTATTATTTTATCTCCTATGCTGCTGCTGCTGCTGCTAAGTCGCTTCAGTCGTGTCCGACTCTGTGTGACCCCATAAATGGCAGCCCACCAGGCTCCCCTGTCCCTGGGATTCTCCAGGCAAGAACACTGGAGTGGGTTGCCATTTCCTTCTCCAATGCATGAAAGTGAAAAGTGAAAGAGAAGTTGCTCAGTCGTGTCCGACTCTTAGCGACCCCATGGACTGCAGCCTTCCAGGCTCCTCCATCCATGGGATTTTCCAGGCAAGAGTACTGGAGTGGGGTGCCATTGCCTTCTCCATTTATCTCCTATAGGTGACTGGAAAAGAAATTAATATTGATGGAAAAAACACATTCATTTAAGTAAATGTCAGACAGCAAGGCCAGGTAAGGGCAAAACTGCTATTTTCAACATTTTAAACTGGGATGGGTGCCCTCTACCCATGGTGTTAAGCTTATTCATTTTTCTAGGGTAAATTGCATTGTCTCTGCCAGGATTTCTCACTGTTTTTTTTCCATTTATTCACAGGAAGTGCCATTCCAATGATTTAATTATCTTAATTATAAGATGTGAAACTTTATAAGATAGATAAGAATCATAGATAAGATACCAGAGGATGAGATGGTTGGATAGCATCATTGACTCGAGGGACATGAGTTTGAGCAAATTCTGGGAGATAGTGAAGGACAGGGAAGCCTGGTGTGCTGTAGTGCATGGGGTCGCAAAAAATCAGACACTACTGAGAGACTGAACAATGTCAATAGATAAGATATGAACCTTTCTATCAGCTACAAGATGGACCTATGACTGGTGTTTCACTACTCAGGCCCTTGCAACTGTCATACAAAATACAACACTGTATTCTGGTAATCTATTCACCTTCCAGTTATGAGCTTTCAGTGCTTCTAGTGCATAGACTATTTTGTTTTTTACTAAAGAGAATTAGAGCATAATCAGAAATTTAGTTTCAGAGATCAATCTTAAAGGTTAGGTCATCAGCGCAAATCTCAAAAAAAAAAAAAAAAAAGACAATCACAGAAATTATTCTGTTAAAAAAACTTTGACTTGCTTTGAAATCTAAAGAGAAAGTTCTAAAATTCATCAGCCCACAGTCCTAACATCTCTTCGTCACTCAGATGTTTTGCTGGTGGGTCAATAGTTCTACATTTTCTTTACTCACTGCAAAAGTTAATGAAGTTCAGTGTCTCTTACATGAAGACAAACAGCCAAAGTAATGAAAAGATAATTGTAAAGAAGTAAATTACTGGAATTTAACGGAAAACCAATTTCAGGGCATGGTTTTTCTTCAGTACAAAATTTTTGTTTGTTTGAGGTCATCTAAGACTGTGAACAGATTCAAAATGACTCAGTCCAATGTCAGAGTATTTGACATTGAAGGAAAAAAAATCACTCTTTGAGCAGTCATCAGGGAATCAATTATTAAACAGGACGAAGGGGATGATTTTACAAATACAATGACAAGATTTCAAGTAGGGAAGTTCCAGAAGGTTGCAACATTTGTTTGATTTTTAAACTGAAGTTCATTATGCCTCATTTTTTAGGTTTGATGAAAATGCAGCAAATAATAAGGGCAGATCTTAGGCATTTTCAGAGCACAGGAAGTTCCCGACAGATTACAGATCTAAGAATAGCCTAGAAACAGCAGTAGAGCACATGAAAACGTGATCCTGGGTCACTCACTGGTTTATCAGAGGATACATAATTACAGGGCCTGCTTTACGTGCGTGCTAAGTCTGGCTCTTTGAGACCCTAAGGACTGTAGCCCACCAGACTCCTCTATGGAATTCTCCAGGCAAGAATACTGGAGTGGGTTGCCATGCTCTCTTCCAGGGCATCATCCCAACCCAGGGATTGAATCCGCGTCTCTTATGTCTTCTTATTTGGCAGGCAGGTTCTTTACCACAAGTGCCATCATATAATTACTAATGACTATACCAATTGTCATGGAGAAGGGAATGGCAGCCCACTCCGGTATTCTTGCCTGGAAAATCCCATGGATGGAGGAGCCAGGTAGGCTGCAGTCCATGGGGTCGCACAGAGTTGGATACTACTGAGCGACTTCACTTTCACTTTTCACTTTCCTGCATTGGAGAAAGAAATGGCAACCCACTCCAGTGTTCTTGTCTGGAGAATCCCAGAGATGGGGGAGCCTGGTGGGCTGCCATCTATGGGGTCGTACAGAATCAGACACGACTGAAGCGACTTAGCAGCAGCATACCAATTGTTGAATTTTAAGCACATCAGTCAGTCATACATAGCCATGATGGTAGGCATTTCTTGCTTTTGTTAAAAACAAATGAAGACAAAAAAAAAAAAAACCCAACCAAAAAACCTTTCCTTAGAAAAAGATGCTCTGCATTTAAAAATACAGTGTTTTCTGCTCTCTCAAACTTGTTCCTAATTGTTGACCAGGCATGTTTCCCAATTCCCAGGTATGGCTCCCCTGATCTGTTTATGTTGCCTTCTGTATTTCCCTTTATGTAGATTTAATAACAGTTCTTTTTTGAGTGAAGCCAAGGTATGCTTGATGTCTGAACTTGATCTCTTTGGTCTGTCTTCTACTTTGTCATGCTGAAAAGTGTAAACATCTGCCTGGACACAGTTGTTAAATGTGACAGATTACGGAGAAAAGTCTTTAAACTGTGTCGGAATAATCTCCATATTTCTAAATGTAATTTCACCTTGGGATAGAGCTTCGTCAAGGTAGGTTTAGCTTTTGCTGAGTTCTTTAGGTAGCTTGGAATGGAAAACTTCCCCAAGTTACAAGGATTTGAATAGCAAGCACTCATGAAATATATGTGAAATTCTGTTAGCCGACAGGAGACTATTGTTATTCAAACCTTGAGTTCTGTCCCTTAGTCACTCTTGACCTTTTTTTCCAGGGACATTTTCAAGAAGTAGAGGGGGCTGTCATTGCAGAGATGAGAGATGTCTCTGTTGAGACCAGGTCTTAGGAAATTCCCAAGAGAAGCAATCTGTTTAGGATGCTACAAAGAACCAGAAATCAGATTTTTTTTTCCTTTCCAAGCCAACTAACAAAAAGTCCAGGTCTTTTCATGATATTGGTGATAAAGATTTCATCACCAGAGTTGACCCCTTGATCCAAGTGTTTCCTAAAAGAGAGATGAAGTATATAGTTTCCTGAGATACCAAATCAGTTTGAATTCCTAGCGCTTCTCATTAAGAATAATATTAAGCCACATTTATAAGTGCTTTACTATGTGAGTGTGTGTGCGTGTGCACGTGCTCAGTTATCCTGACTCTTTGCGATCCCATGGACAATAACCCTCCAGGCTCCTCTGTCCATGCAATCTTCGAAGCAAGAAGACTGGAGTGGGTTGCTGTGCTCTCCTCAGGGGATCTTCCTAACCCAGGGATGCAAATTGCGTCTCTGTATCTCCTGCATTGGCAGGCAGGTTCTTTACCAGAGTCACCAGATTAGAACTAATTAATTCATTTTCGTCATTTAATCCTCTTACAGCTTTACAAGGCAGGTATTTTCATAAGGCCCATTTTATAATAAAACTGATGCTTAGGGGGATAAAAGCAGTCACTTAAGGCTGTTTTCCAAATTTCACAGCATCATCTTTCAGGATTTGAAATAGCTGAACTGGAATTCCATCACCTCCACTAGCTTTGTTCGTAGTGATGCTTTCTAAGGCCCACTTGACTTCACATTCCAGGATGTCTGCTCTAGGTGAGTGATCACACCATCGTGATTATCTGGGTCGTGAAGCTCTTTTTTGTATCGTTCTTCTGTGTATTCTTGCCACCTCTTCTTAATATCTTCTGCTTCTGTTAGGTCCATACCATTTCTGTTCTTTATCGAGCCCATCTTTGCATGAAATGTTCCCTTGGTATCTCTAATTTTCTTGAAGAGATCTCTAGTCTTTCCCATTCTCTTGTTTTCCTCTATTTTTTTGCATTGATCACTGAGGCTTTCTTATCTCTTCTTGCTACTCTTTGGAACTCTGCATTCAGATGCTTATATCTTTCCTTTTCTCCTTTGCTTTTCACTTCTCTTCTTTTCACAGCTATTTGTAAGGCCTCCCCAGACAACCATTTTGCTTTTTTTGCATTCCAATCCCAAGGAAAGGCAGTGCCAAAGAATGCTCAAACTACTGCACAATTGTACTCATCTCACATGCTCAAAATTCTCCAAGCCAGGCTTCAGCAATATGTGAACCGTGAACTTCCAGATGTTCAAGCTGGTTTTAGAAAAGGCAGAGGAACCAGAGATCAAATTGCCAACATCTGCTGGATCATGGAAAAAGCAAGAGAGTTCCAGAAAAACATCTATTTCTGCTTTCTTGACTATGCCAAAGCCTTTGACTGTGTGGATCACAGTAAACTACGGAAAATTCTGAAAGAGATGGGAATACCAGACGACCTGACCTGCCTCTTGAGAAATCTGTATGCAGGTCAGGAAGCAACAGTTAGA
Organism: Budorcas taxicolor; assembly: GCF_023091745.1. NCBI lineage: Eukaryota > Metazoa > Chordata > Mammalia > Artiodactyla > Bovidae > Budorcas > Budorcas taxicolor. Next base: position 60,611,238 of record NC_068923.1, on the reverse strand, counting down.
ACTAGACATGGAACAACAGACTGGTTCCAAATAGGAAAAGGAGTACATCAAGGCTGTATATTGTCATCTTGCTTATTTAACTTCTATGCAGAGTACATCATGAGAAACGCTGGGCTGGAAGAAGCACAAGCTGGAATCAAAATTGCCAGGAGAAATATCAATAACTCAGATATGCAGATGACACCACCCTTATGGCAGAAAGTGAAGAGGAACCAAAAAGCCTCTTGATGAAAGTGAAAGAGGAGAGTGAAAAAGTTGGCTTAAAACTCAACATTCAGAAAACGAAGACCATGGCATCTGGTCCCATCATTTCCTGGCAAATAGATGGGAAAACAGTGGAAATAGTATCAGACTTTATTTTTTTGTGCTCCAAAATCACTGCAGATGGTGATTGCAGCCATGAAATTAAAAGACGCCTACTCCTTGGACGAAAAGTTATGACCAACCTAGATAGCATTTTGAAAAGCAGAGACATTACTTGGCCAACAAAGGTCTGTCTAGTCAAGGCTATGGTTTTTCCAGTGGTCATGTATGGATGTGAGAGTTGGACTGTGAAGAAAGCTGAGTGCTGAAGAATTGATGCTTTTGAACTGTGATGTTGGAGAAGACTCTTGAGAGTCCCTTGGACTGCAAGGAGATCCAACCAGTCCATTCTGAAGATCAGCCCTGGGATTTCTTTGGAAGGAATGATGCTAAAGCTGAAACTCCAGTACTCTGGTCACCTCATGCGAAGAGTTGACTCATTGGAAAAGACTCTGATGCTGAGACGGATTGAGGGCATGAGGAGAAGGGGACGACCGAGGATGAGATGGCTGGATGGCATCACGGACTCGATGGATGTGAGTCTGAGTGAACTCCAGGAGTTGGTGATGGACAGGGAGGCCTGGCATGCTGCGATTCATGGGGTCACAAAGAGTCAGACATGACTGAGCGACTGAACTAAACTGAACTGAAGGCTGTTTATTGCAAGGCTTATAGGCTTATGCAGCAGAGCTTTCTAGGATTTTGACAAATGCATTTAGAAATTTAGAGAAATGCCATTCTGGGGTCTTGAAATCTTTTAAATGGCACCCCCAGAAGTAAATCATACACTGCTACATATGCCTAATGGCAATGCTTAGCCAGTGTGGGTGAGTGATACCCCGGAGGACTCTGAATGTCAGGAGGGGGCTGCTCTCCAAGGGATGAGTCTCAGGTTGGTAGGGTCAATTCATTTCTGGCTGCTAAAAAGAGACAATATTTATTTTCCATTTTTACCTTCTCATTCCCACATTCATAAACCTTATTATTCCTAGATATTCTTGAAATATGTAAAGATTCACTTAACTGTGTCTTGCGGTTGGGTACTCCCAAGCCTTCGATCATAGCATCTCTCTCTGAGGACCACATTCCTACCGTGCTTTATGATCCAGCTGACACTATCTTTTCCTGTCGAGCCTTTTTTCAGCTTTGTCATTGTTGTTCAGTCCCTAAGTCCTGTCTGACTCTTTGAGACCCCCATGGACTGCAGCTTACCAGGCTTTTTTGTCCTTCACTATCTCCTGGAGCTTGCTCAAACTCATGTCCATTGAGTCGGTGAAGCCATTCAACCATCTCATCCTCTGTCATCCCCTTCTCCTCCTGCCCTCAGTCTTTCCCAGCGTCAGGGTCTTTTCCAGTGAGTCAGCGTTTCAGCTTCTTAGGTATGATAAACTCCTCCCTCTACTGCACCCCCACCACACTCTGTCCAGTCTTGTTCTTAGCACTTGTCAGATTCTAACATGATTATTTGTTTACCATCTGTTTCCTTTGCTAGCTCATGAGTTCTCTGATAACATGGATCATGTTATTTAATCAGTGCTAAGCACCATAGCAGGCAGTTAACATGCTTTTGCCAAGCAAACAAAAGGTTTGATATAGAGAAATATTTTATGAAGACTGTGAAATTGTAGTTGTTTTCCTTTTCACCTTCTAAAAGCCAGCTGACTCATTTGACCTTACACAGCTTCTCACATTTACCAAGCACCTACCCTATTTTGAGCATGTGTCTGTGACAGCACAGGGAAGTTTCATCAAAGTGTCCAAAGGTCTACAGCCTTTTAGAAGGGCTTTCCAGTTTGCTAGGAGTCTATGGCAGCTTTCCACATGTAGAACATTCATTAAGAGGGTTTCCTACTTTAGTAAATGTCAGAGGAACCCCTGCAATCATGGGAGGTATTGGGGTCACATTAGAGAGAGGGAGTGTAGCTCCCTGGAGATGTATTGAAATTAAGGGTAACTTGGCCCAATGGTTGTACAAAATAGGTGGTTCTTTAAAAAATTAAACACTGAATTACTCTGTGACCCAACAATTCTACTTCTTGGTAGCTATCCAAAAGAAATGACAACAGGTACTCAAAAACATGTATAAGTATATTCATAACAGCATTATTCACAATAGGTAAAAGGTGGAAATAGTCCAAATGTCCATCAATGGAAGGACGGATAAACAAACTGTGGTATATTCACTCAGTGAAATATTATTCAACCATGTAAAGGAATAATAGTGCTTGTACATGGTAATATAGGATGAAGCTCAAGAATATTAAGTGAAAGAAGCCAGAAACAAAAGGTCAGATATTATATGATTCCATTAATATGAAGTATCAGAATTGGTAAATCCACTGAAAGCAAAACCAGAGTGATTGTTGCAGAGGGTGGAGAGAGCAGAAAATGCGGAGAACTGCTTAATAAGCATGGAATTTCCTTTTGAGATAAAATGTTTTGGAACTAGACAGAAGTGGAGATTGTTCAACATTATGAATGCACAAAACTGCACTGAATTGTTCACTTTAAAATGGCTAATTTTAGTGGTTGTCAAGGGGGCAGGTAGGGGAGGGAAAATTGGAAGCTTGGGGTTAGGAGAGACAAACTAATATACACAGGCTGGATAAACAAGGTCCTACTGTGTATAGTACAGAGAACTGTATTCAATATCCTGTAACAAATTATAATGGAAAACAATAAGAAAAAAAAACCTGAGACATCCTGCTATATAGAAGAAATTAATACAGCATTGTAAATCACCTATACTTCGGTAAAAAAAGAAAAACTGGGCGGGCAAGGATAATTTGGAATTTGGGATTAACAGATATATACTAGTATATATAAAATGGCTAAACAACAAGGACCTATTGTATAGCACAGTGAACTATATTTAGTATCTTTTAATAACTATAATGGAAAAGGACCTGAACAAGAATATCTATATTAAATTACTTTGCTGTACACCTGAAACATTGTAAATCAACTACACTTCAATTAAAAATGGTTAATTTTGCATTATATGAATATGACCTCAATTGAAAGGAATAAAATGAAAGGGGATTAAAAAAACAAAACAAAAAAAACAGTAGAAAAGGAGATCAGAAGGTTATGCTGTGAGGACTTGACCAGCTAATACTGGTTTTGAAGACGTAGTAAGACAAAAGCAAGGAAGGAGGTAGCCTCTAGAAACTGCAAAACGCAAGTAACAAATTTTCCCCTGGAGCTCCAAGGAGCAGCACATGGCTGCCATCACCATGATGTTAGCCCAGTGAGACCAGCCTTCTCCAGCTAATCCTAGCACAGTAAAATAATACATTTGTATTTTTTGAAGCTAAAAATGGTAACAAGATATCATGCCTTGGTGTCACAGCTGAAAAGAACTTCCCAGATCTAGTGCAATCCTGATGGAAATACCGTGAGAAAGTTGGTCTTTTCAAGGTCACATAGCTAGTTGTCCTATTTATTTAAAAAAAACAACAACATTGTTTCCTTCTCAAAATAAAGAGGTAGGAAGAGAAGAAACAATGAATGGGGTTATTATTCTAATTTTATGAGAAGAAACAAATATTCACTGAGATTAACTAACTTGACCATTACTTCATATCTAATACTGTGTTTTAAGTATTTAAAAATATCAAAGTAATGAAGGTACATGAATGATAATTAAAAAATCACATCATAGCAGACAGAAGGACTTATGATGAATAGCATCCACTTCTGTGCTGTTCTTAGTCGCTCAGTTGTGTCTGACTCTTTGTGACCCTATGGACTATAGCCCTCTGTCCATGGAGATTCTCCAGGCAAGAATACTGGCATGGGTTGCCATGCCCTCCTCCAGGGGATGTTCTTTTCAACCCAGGGATTGAACCCAGGTCTCTCACATTGCAGGCTGATTCTTTACTGTCTGAGCCGCCAGAGAAGCCCAAGAATACAGGAGTGGGGAGCCTATCCCTTCTCCAGGGAACTTCCCAACCCAGGAATAGAACCTGGGTCTCCTGCACTGCAGGCTGATTCTTTACCAGCTGAGCTACTAGGGAAACCTTTACCATCCACTTCTAATACACCTCAAACCCAGCCCTCATCCACTGCACTTCTTGGTTCTTCTTCTGCTTCTAGTATTACTTAAATATTACAATATAATGTTACTATGCATTGATATTTAATAGGTACTTCTAAGGCACTAAAGTGCTTTTATGAAAATAACTCACTGAATCTGTGTAACAATTCTGTGAGGTAAGTACTAGTATTTGCCCTACTCTACATGGCGTGGTTAACATAATGTATCTAGAGGTTGTTAGAGCTGGGATTTGTGACCATCTGGCTTTGGACTCCTTGCTGTTAACTACGACATCACACTACTTACAAACACTAACTTTGTTTGTAAGGCTCACTGTGGCCAAGCAGCATGCCCACATTCATGGCCAGGCTGGGATGGGAGCCCACCTGGGCTCCAAAGCCCTGGCGTACATGTGTGCTAAGTCGCTTCAGTTGTATCCTACTCTTTTAGACCCTATGGACTATAGCCAGCCAGGCTCCTCTGTCCTTGGGATTCTCTAGGCAAGAATCCTGGAGTGGGCTGCCATGCCCTCCTCCAGGGGATCTTCCTGACCCACGATCGAACCCGCCTCTCTTACATCCACTCACATTGGCAGGTGGGTTCTTTACCACTAGTGCCACCTGGGAAGCTCCTCAGGCTTTGGAGCTCTCTGCTGAATGTTCTGCCTCAGAAATTGGCTGTCTGGTGAAGGGAGAGAACCCTGCCTGGGATTAGAGAGGCAGTGCTGGTTGAAAGTAACAGCCTTCTAGGAAAAAAAAACAACCACCGGAGTTTTCTAGTACATCCTTTTTTAAAAATGTGTTTTTAAAATCAGAAGAACAGGCTTTAAAGGTCTAATTTTTCTGATAACATATTTTCTTGGAGTCATAAAAAATTAAAATCCTCTTATTTTCTCTTAAAAAATACAGATTTTTGGAAAGCAGAAATCTGTTCAGCTGCCCTTTAAAGGTTTGTGTTGTGTTTGTGCTAGAAGGCTGGTGCACAAAATGCTTTGAGGCATTCTCTGTAGCTCAGGCCAGAAGACCTGGGTCCTGGAGCTCCATGTCTCCTATCTCACCAGAGTAACTCTGCCTTCTTTCTGACAACAGTGACAACAGTGACTTACGTTTCCCTTACAGCTGCCCTTCCTTGTTCTAGACAGAGGTTTTTGAACTTGACTGTGCACCCTCAGGCACCCTGGATGACATTTCAAAATTGCATGTGGGGTCAGGGTGAGGAGAGTGGAGAGTCAGGGGTAAGAGAGCAGCAGGAAGAAAAGGCATGCATGTGGGTCAGCATCGCCACCTCCACTTAACCTAGAGAAGCCCAGTGGCCCTATGGATGCGTGCGTGCTGTCTCTTCAGTCGTGTCTGACTCTTCGCGACCCTGTGGACTGTAGCCTCCCCCTAGGCTCCTCCCCCTAGGCATGGGATTCTCCAGGCAAGAATATTGGAGTGGGCTGGTGTACTCTCCTCCAGGGGATCTTCCCAACCCAGGATCAAACCCGGGTCTCTTGCATCTCCTGCATTGGCAGGGGGGTTCTTTATCACTAGTGCCACCTGGGAAGCCCAACTCTGTGGATTTCCTACAGTATGTTGTTGAAAGAAAATATTTTATTGAGGGAAAAAATACCATTGTGGGTAAAGAAGAATATGTGGAACCAGAGAAATTGGGGGTAGAAGGGAATAAAATAAAAACACCACTTAGAATAATAAGAAAACAAGGCACATACATCTAAGATGGGCATCTAAACAGTATTCCTCAGCTAAGGCAAGATTCTAGAAGCTGACCACCCATCAAGCTGTTAAGGAGAAAACTCCACTGTACATACCGTGGTGGGGGAAGCCAGATTGTGTTGTGAGAATTTAAAAGAGAAAGAAAGTTAGATGAGGAAAAGATGGGGTGAGTTAAATGTAATAAACCCAAAGTCTTCTTTCTGGGAAAGGAGCTCCTTAATAATTCAATTCACTGTGGACTCTGAAGTTGCAGGTGAAGCCGGAGAACACTCAGAGGAAACCAAATTAAATTTTTGCTGGAGAAAGAAAAAATGGAAGAACTAGACTGCCATCGTGAGGCAGAATGCTAGGAAATGGTGATTGAAGTGCTGCCGGAGTGTTTGTAGCCCAATTTGGCACTGATACCGTGGTATCCACGGAGAAGGCGATGGGACCCCACTCCAGTACTCTTGCCTGGAAAATCCCATGGATGGAGGAGCCTGGTGGGCTGCAGTCCATGGGGTCTCGAAGAGTCGGACACGACTGAGCGACTTCACTTTCACTTTTCACTTTCACGAATTGGAGAAGGAAATGGCGACCCACTGCAGTGTTCTTGCCTGGAGAATCCCAGGGACGGGGGAGCCTGGTGGGCTGCCGTCTATGGGGCCACGCAGAGTCGGACACGACTGAAGTGACTACGCAGCAGCAACTGTGGTATCGAAATACCCTTAAGCTGTTCCATTTTCCTAAGCAGTAGTTTTATAAAATTGATCTTAAAGATCAATGTGGATACATGGTAAAAACAACAACAACAACTATATAAACAATACAAAAATTCCACAGATTAATTTAAGGCTGTCTTTTCCACTCCAAGTTTCCCTTATAAGAGGCAATGATTCTTTCCAGCTTATTGTGCATCTTTTAAAACAGCTTCTGTGCACTTACAGTTAGTTACGTACTGTACACATTCCTTTGGAACCGCCAAGGACGTCTACTGCTCTGCACTCTGATTTCGGTTTAACAGTGTGTCTTGGAGCTTGTTTCCTTCCTTTTCTTGATTGCTTCAGCTTTTACTAGATGAACATACCGGACATTATTGAATCATTGTTACACTAATGCACAGTTCAGTTTACTTTCAGGACTTTTGCTACCATAAGCAATGCTGGGCAAAACTGTTGAAAAAATTCCGGAAATACTAAAAAAAAGTGTATTACATTTGTAACAGGTGTAATAAGACTGCACACCGAAGAGATGAAGCTATTCTGTCAATCATGTTTGAGAATGATGGTCGACCCCCTTGCCAATCTTTAGGTACTTTGTCCAGAATTATTTTCTTTCTGCATTCTTGGTATTTTTCAACACAATTTTCCTGTGTGTGTGTTCAGTAGCTCAGCTGTGTCTGACTCTTTGTGACCCCGTTGTCTATAGCCCTCCAGCCTCCTCTGTCCAAGAGATTTTCTAGGTAAGAATACTGGTGTGGGTTGCCAATTCCTCCTTCAAGGGATATTCCTGACCCAGGGAGCTAACCTGTGTCTCCTGAGTTTTCTGCATTGCAGGCAGATTCTTTACTGCTGAGCTACCGGGGAAGGCCCAGTTTGCACTGTGTAGTGAATCAAATGATCTTAAACTAAAAGATAGCAGATTATTCGGTCACTGCAACCATCCCATCAGCATTTGGCTCTTGTGGTTTAAAGGGATCACTGAGGAAGCATCAGAAATCATTCTTGGCTTTCAGGAACTTCCAGTGTGGTGTGGTTGTAGAGTATTTGAAGCTGCCACTGATGAATGGAAAACAGTGGCTGCTAAAACAGTAGACAGATACACTGGAAGCCCCCAGGTGGGGGTGGGGGAGGAATTGGGGGAGTGGACCAGAAATAGGCATGGAGCATCTCACCTCTGACCTAACTCAGTGAATAAATGAAGATCTATATGTTAATTATTCAGACAATCTTGTAAACCTGTTATGTACCAGCCCCTGTGCTGGATGTCGGGGCTAGAAGAGTGAGAAAGATGTATTTCCTGCCATCATTTTACTTGCTTATCCTTTCTGAGTGCACACTTGTTTTCTAGTCAACAGCACAGTGTTTAGTTATATCTATACATAATTTATGTTGTATATATTATATATATTATATATATATTACATTATTTATGGGCTTCCCAGGTGGCACACTGGTAAAGCATCTGCCTGCCTGTTGTATATATTATATATATTATATATATATTACATTATTTATGGGCTTCCCAGGTGGCACACTGGTAAAGCATCTGCCTGCCTGAGATATGAGTTCAATCCTTGGGTTGGGAAGATCCCCTGGAAAAAGAAATGGCAAGCCACTCCAGTATTCTTGCCTGGAAAATCCCATAGACAGAGGAGCCTGGTGGGCTCCAGTCCATGTGGTTGCAAAGAGTTGAACATGACTGGGCACACGACACACACACACACACACACACACACACACACACATTACGTAATTTAAATGGTTACGTATATGTTTTGTCATAAGCATTTTTATTTTTGTCTTTTCTTAATAGATAAAACTATCCCAATGGGCAAATATTTCTTATCAGTTTTGCTACTTCTTTACTTCTACTCTGCACATTTGATGGAGTTCAAGTCGTATTTCACTCTTGAATCCAGACATGTATGGCCACAATAACGTGTGCCCCAAACCTTATGCAGACATGTGACACTGCTGTCCTAAACTCACACCTTCCTTGAGCTCCAGCTGCTGAGATCAGGAGAAGACATTGTTGAGACCTTAAACAATACCCTTATCCAGAGGTCCCCTGATGGCAGTGGCTATACGCCTAGTGGAAGGCAGCCATCCGTACATATTAGCTGAATGAGCACATCGGTCTACGCTGCTTTTGGCACTACTATACTTGAATGATTAGTATGCATATGACACAGTGCTTAATAAATACCTTCACTTTTTAAGTGTTGTCTGGGATACAAGGCCAAATGGTCTCCAATGCCAGTTTTTAATGGATTTTGGATTTGTTTTGACCTTTTCTGGGCTTTACCATGTCTTTTGGTAACCTACTTTCTTATGTGTGCCCCACCCCTCCACCCAGCCCCCAAGAAAGATGCTCTCTTTAGGTTCTGATGCTAACAGTTCTGCACCAACATCTGAAATTCAGGCTTTACAAGTTTTGCCTTAACACATTTAGCCTGGTATGTGCGTTCACCCACGGACAGCAGACAGACAGACAGACAGACAGACACACACACACACACAGACACACACACACAGACACACAAATCCCTCTCTGATCACTACGGCATGCCAAACTCATGCCTTTGGAGGTCATTTTTCTGAGAACTTGTAACTAATTCAGAACACAGAGGAGCTCTTAGATATATTTTCATACAAAAGAGAAGGAAAAAATTTGTGACCTAAAAAGAGGGTTAATACCAGCTGGTCATAGTTTAGTGAGTTTAATTACTGGAATTTCTATATAATATCACCCCAAATGACATCTGGCTTGGAACTGAGCGTGAGATTCCTTTCGGGTGAGCAAAAGAAAACAGCCCATGCCAAGCTCTCCCCTATCTAATCCTTATGGCTGATGCACATGAGCTGCAGTGACATTTCTGGGACTGATTTGTACTTGGTGAAGATAAGCTTGTTAATAAAAAGGCAAGATAAAATTGGCATTAGCTACTTTTAACAAGGAAGCAAAATATACAGTTGCAAAGTGAGAATGAAAAATGCTTAAGTAAAAGACCAAGGAATTCTTTGTTTTACACCTAGCTCATTCCCTGGGTTCACTGATAACCTATTTTATTCCTCAGTAAATACTGGCCTCAAATGGAAATCAAATGGATTTTATTTTCACAAACATTGTGAGTTGGACCAATTTCAAATTTATTTTAAGTCAAACGTAAGCATTGATTAAATTGCTGGAAACTAAGCCTGGTATAGGGCGAGTTGTTTAATTGCTAAATTGTGTCTGACTCCTTTTTGTGACCCCATGGACTGTAGCCCGCCAGGCTCCTCTGTCCATAAGATTTCTCAGGCAAGAATACTGGAGTGGGTTGCCATTTCCTTCTCCAGGGAATCTTCCCAAGACAGGGACTGAACCCATGTCTCTTACATTGCAGGTGGGCTTTTTACCCTTGAGCCACAGGGCAGCCCGTAGGGTGAGTCAACCCTATGTTTTGCTAACCCCTTTCATTTCAAAGTGTAGTCCATGAATCTGCACCAGGAGCATCATCTGGGAGTTTGCTAGGAATGCAGAGGCTTAGGCTCTACACACAGACCTAATGAATCAGAAAATACATTTAGCAAGATATCTATGCACTTGGAAATTGAGAATCACTGGCCCATGATGTTGCCTTTATTTTCTCTAAATCTTTTCAAAAGCTGCTTTGTATTAGAATACAGTTGGTTAACAATGTTGTGCTAGTTTCAGGGGAGCAGTGAAGGGACTCAGCCACACATATACAGGTATCCATTCTCCCCCAAACTCTCCTCCTATCCAGGCTGCCACATAACACTGAGCAGAGTTCTCTGAGCTATACAGCAGGTCCTTGTTGGTTATCCGTTTTAAATACAGCAGTGTGTACATGTCGATCCCAAACTCCCTAACTGTCTCTTCCTCCATCCTTCCCCTCGAATGTTGCCTTTCTTTTAAAGGGCTTCCCCCCATAGAATACCTGAAAGAACATTTGCCTGAGTAACATAAACCAAGGGCCAAATTTGAGATGTTTCCAGCCTTCCAGCCGCATGGAGGAGAATGCACAGATGCACGCTCCGTTCTGCAGTGCCAAACTGAAAGGCTTGCCATTTGTTCTGACTGTTTTATTGCTCTCAAACTCTGCACTCAGCTTCTTGTGAGGCTTCCAAAACACGACAAATCCATGGAAAAATTAATAATGTAAAGGTTTTCTAAGGCTCTTGGCAGCAGAAGGAATTTCCAGTGGGTTCATATTGAGGTGGGGGTGGAAAAGGAAGGAAGTTTGACATATAATAGCAAGGAATTCCTAAATATTTGTCCAAGTTTCATCATCTCAGCCTGTTGAAAAATGAATTTGTATGTGATGGTTCTAGGATTTGTCCTTAAGAAATTCTGACCACTTAGCAGACAAAAAGATAAATATTTTGAGCAAAGGTCTTATGCATATAAGTTGCTTTATATCTTGAGTTTTGTGTGCTTTAGTGAGAAGTGAGGTGCTTTTGCCATCTCCAATAAGATATATTTAAGTTAGTATCTTCATCTCTTCCCCCTTCTAGTATTTTCATTTGGAAAATAGACAGCTGAAATATTGGCCAGCAAAAGAAAACAGATTTCCCAATGAATAGTTGTAGTCCATGAAAAAATGAGATTAGAGGGATGCCCAAACTAATTCCAGGTTATTACAATCTTCATCTCAAGCCTAATTCTCTGTGGTTTCACTCCTGGTTTACAGACAGAAATTTAAAGCCAGTATATTTTATCATCTAAATCATTTAGTTCCCCTTTGACGGAAGCCTTTGCAATGTTCTCTTCAATTTCCATGAGAATGAATTTCACCTTTTATGACATTCAAAGACAATTATGGTGTCTTTATGAAAAATGATGTCACTCTGATACCAGCAATAAAATAACAATGTCCTAGTGCTGATAAATGTATTAATCATACCAGTCATCTTTCAGCTTTTCTGGTTTTGCTTTGGGAACTACAGAAAACCTTAAGGTTTTTAATGTGTGAGCTCTCTAGAAACGTGGCCAGAATACTTTACCCTTCCTTTGAGTGCTCAGAAAATGGAGTGACCATCCCACTAATAGGCAGGGTTATTTGGCCACTGCCTAAACGAGAAAGGGTGCTGCAGACTCTCACACATCTGTATCTGGGAGGTGGGGCCGTGATGGGGAAAGGCATCTCAGGTGTCCTCTGGTCAGTCCACTGCTGTTCCATCCCTTGCTTTTAAGACGCTTTGAGTGTTGCCCTCTGGGAGACACTGAACTCCTATTTAAGTGCTAGCCCAAAGTCCTCCTGGAACCAGGAAGAGGCCTGGGACCTCTCAGATTCTTAGGTCCAACTCTGTTCTTGTGATAAGACTGCCAAGATTTGGAATAGGCTAAACAATGATAGATTTTTTTTTTTTTTTCGTATGAATCAGTCAATGTACAGATTGAATAAAGTGGCTTGCTCCATACAAATCAACAGACGGATTTGTATGCTGAGACTCAAATAACACGCTTTCTGGATATCAAAAACATACAACACAAAGCTTTCTATGTGTAGCTTATTGTTTTGGTTGGCGAGAATATGCTTATGGCAGGAAATAATTGCAGAATGAACAGTTTATACTTGCAGTTAGCATGCAGGCTTTTCTGGGATCCAAGCGTAATCCATTTTAATCTAGCTGAGATTTTGATTTCAGAAGTCACAGTCTCTGGATACAGATCTTCAGGTGTAGGCTTTCAGAGATGAGGGATCACTGTGGGCTTCAGTACTGAGGAGAAGCTCCTTGGCAGAGACAGGACCTAAGCACAATTGTGAGGCTAAGTGGGAACTGCATGAATAGAGAGACAGCAGGGAAGTCATCCAAAATGGAGTGGTCAGAACAAGTCACAAAAGTGAGAGGAGACTGGCATATGTCTGGAAAAATGAGAGAGTTACCTGATAGAAAAAGTACCAACTGGGCGATAATGGTGGAGGTAAAGATAGGGCCAGATTTTAGAATCCATCAACTGCTGAGCAGGGAATTTACTTGATCCTGTAAGCCACGTTATTCAGACATTTTTCACACTATAGAAAAATATAATGCAGATGATATTGTGACGCATTCCCATGAGTTAGAGATTTTCACAATTCTGTTTTCTAATTATAATCCCCCCACTCAGTTAAAACAATACATTGAAAGTCAAGTGAGAGCTGTTGAAAATAACAGAATGGATTCAGTTAGGTTTTTTGAAAAAGTAAGTTCTTCATCATCCACTTATGATAAAAACATGCAAAAAGTGGGCATAGTGGGAATATACCTCAACATAATAAAAGTCACATATCGCAACTGCACAGCTAACATCATACTCAACAGTAAAAAAACCTGCAAGATTTTGCTCCTAGGAACAAGATAATGATGCTCACTCTTGCCCCTTATTGTTGCCACTTTGGTACTGGAAGTTCTAGCCAGAACAACTAGGCAATAAAAAGAAACAAAAGGGCTCAGAATTAGAAAGAAAAGGTAAAAATGTCATTATTCACATATGACAAGATATTACAGAATACCCTGAAAATCCATCAAAAAACCATTAAAACTAATACATGAATTCAGTAGAGTTGCAGAATAAAAAAAAAAAAATCAATGTATTAAGTTGTCTGCATTTTTACACAGTAATAATGAACTATCAGAAAGGGAAACTAAGAAAACATCTCCCTTTGATTGAGTGTAATCTACAGTCATATCACAAATAAAATACCTAGGAATAAATTTAACCAAGGAGGTAAAAGACCCATATACTAATGTGTAAAAGACATTAATGTAAGAAACTGAAGAAAATGTAAGTAAATGGAAAGATATTCTGTGCTCATGTTAGAAGAATTAATATGATTAAAATGTCATACTATCCAAAGCAATCTACTAATTCAATGCAATTCCTATCAAAAATACCAATGGTGTTTTTCACAGAAACAGAACAAACAATCCTAAAATGTGTATGGAATCATCAAAAAAGACCCCAAATAGCCAAAGCTATCTTGAGAAAGAAGAACAAAGCTGGAGGCATTAAGCCTTCTTATTTCAAGCTATATTCCAAAGGTATGGTAATAAAAACAGGATAGCATTGGCATAAAACAGAAACATAGATAATTGGGACAGAATAGAGAGCCTAGAAATAAGTACACACATATACGGGCAGTTAATTCATGATAAAGGAGCCAAGGATACACAATGGAGAAAGGGCAGTCTTCTCAATAAATGGTGTTGGGAAAACTGAACAGCCACAAGAAGGGAATGAAACTGGATTCCTATCTTACGCCATACACAAATATTAACTCAAAATGGATTAAAGACATAAACAGAAGACCCGAAACCATAAAATCCCTAGAAGAAAACATAGGTTCTTGATATAGGTCTTGGTGGTGATTTTTTGAAGCTGAAACCAAAAATAAACAAGTGGGACTATGTTAAAAAGCTTCTGCACAACAAAGAAAGCCATCAGCAAAATGAAAAGATAGCCTACTAAATGGGAGAAAATTTTGCAAATCATATATCTGATACATTGAAAATATATAAGCACTCACACACTCAATTAAAAAAAAACACAACAATTTGATTTAGAAAGAGCCAAGTAGACATACTTCTAAAAGAAGACATATAGATGCTCAACACCACTAGTTATACAGGAAATGCAAATCAAAACCATAATGAGACACCATCTCACATCTGTTATAACAGCTATTATCAAAAAGACAACAAATAACAAGTGTTGGTGAGGATATGGAGAAAAGGGAATTCTCATATACCATTAATGGGAATGTAAATTGGTCAGCTGCTATGGAAAACAGTACATAGATTCCTAAAAAAAAAAAAGAAAAAGAAAAACAAAACCACTGTATGATCCATCAATTCCACTTCTAAGATTTACCTGAAGAAAAAACCCCACTAATTTGAGAGCACACGTGTCGCTATGCTCACTGCGGCAGTATTTACCATAGCCAAGATACGGAAACAACGGAAATGTCCAATGAATGGATAAAGAATATGTGCTATCAATCTATTTAACCTACCTGCCTAGACAATGAAATGCTATTCAGCCATAAAAAGGTGAAACTTTGCCATTTTTGAAAACATGAATAGACCTTGGGGGCATTATGCTAAGTGAAAGAAGCAGACAGAGATAACAAATACCGTATTATCTCCCTTATATGTGGGATCCAAACACGCACACACACAAACAAAAACCCATAAGAAAGAAAAAAAGGAAACAACAAGTTCATAGATACAAAGAACAGATTGGTGGTTGTCAGGGCAAGGGTGGGTGAAATGGGTGAAGGGGGTCAAAAGATACACACTTACACACTTTCAGAGGTACACACTTATAAAATAAATAAGTCATGGCGAGGTAATGCACAGCATGGTTAATAATACTATACTGCATATTTGAAACTTGCTGAAAGGGTATCGAATTCTCACAAGAAAAAAAATTGTAACTATAAGATGATGGGTATTAACTAGACATGTGATCAGTTCATAATATAAACATTGAATTGTTATGTTGCACACCTGAAAGTACTAGAACGTAATCTGTTAATTATCTCTTAATAGAAAAATAAGAAAAAAACGAGAAAAGGGAACTAGACATTTATGAACAGCTACTATGCGCCACATACAAAATACTTGACTTACGTTGTTTTTTTCGAATGTGGCAGAGTTTCTGAAACAACAGTTTTATTAAAATATAATTCACATACCATAGTATTCACCTTTAAAAGTGTACCATTCAGGGATTTTTAGTATATTCACAGAACTGTACACCTTTCCACACTATCTAGTTTTAGAACATTTCCGTTACCTTAAAAAGAAACCTCATACCCTTTAGCAGCCACTTTCCACTCTCCCCAACATCTCAGCCCCTGGCAACCTCTAGTTTACTTTCTGCCTGTGTGATTCGCCAGCTCTGGACATACCATGTCAGCAAAAACAAGCAAAACGTGACCTTTTTGTTGACCGACTTCTTGAACTGAACATGGTATTTCCAAGGTTCATCCATTTGCAGAATGGATATACATTATTTTTAAAATCCTACTATTATCTTCTAAACTAGACATAATTATCTGTTCTACCGATAAGGAAACTGAAACTGTAAATGCTTTGCCCAAGGACTCACAAAGTTAGCAGAGAAATATTCACACCTAGGCCTCTGTTTCATGGTTCAACCATTTCCATCACACCACACTGATTCTCAAATGCCTTAGAATTCTCCCTATTTTTAAACTGAAAACCACAACACCTTGTAATAACAAGAACTAGCAAAATGATCTCTTTTCTTCCTGGTTCCATGCTCTCTCAAGACGAATTTGCATCCAAAAACAAGGAGATTGGTCTCTTATTCCTGGGGGTGCCATGACAACCCCACTACCTTTGAAATTGCGGGGCAACTCAAACCCAATAGAAGACTGCGGGTAGCACCATGCTGTATTCTTTCAGACAAGGGGGTATTCACTACTCAGACCAGCAAGTAGCTTAAAGTTCCAATAAGAAAACAACAAACAATGAAAAAAACCAGACTTTGGTTCATCAGTCACTCACCAGGCAGCTGAAGCGTGAAGCTCACAAACACCATGAACTGAAGCCCCAAACACAACCAAGACTCCTCCATTCCACATCAGCACGCTCTCTGCCAAACTGGATCTTGTAGACAATATCTGTATCCTTCATTCTCACAGCCCCATTCACCTCCTTGTCTCCCATGTATCCTTTCAGAGGCACCAAAGCCCTTGGTGAGTTTCCAGCATAGCTTCCACATCCTCAGGATCCAGGTCGAGGTGATCCACCACATGGCCGGGCCCGGAGCCCAATGCCCCGAGCTTCATGTAGATACAAGCGTTTCTTGTAGTTCTTAAATGGTAGATCCCTCCATGCTGGCAAAACACAGTAAACAAATACATATACTGAGACTTCTCTAACTCTCAAAATTGGGAGCTGGCTCCTTATTATTATGAATTTTTAAAGTCTACTGCTTTTCAAATAGCCTGACAACTCTGCCTAAAGTTTCAAACCAGCAAGGTCAGCTGACGCCATGGCTCGGCAGACTTCAAGGGGAAGAGAGAAGTTGCTCAGCTGTGTCCAACTCTTTGCAACCTCATGGACTATAGCCCACCAGGCTTCTCGGTCCACGGGATTTTCCAGGCATGAATACTGGAGTGGGCTGCCATTTCCTTCGCCAGGGGAACTTCCTGACCTAGGGATTGAACCCAGGTCTCTGGAATTGCAGGCAGTTGCTTTACCGTCTGAGCCACCAGGGAAGCCCACTCAAAAGGAAAGGAGACTGGATCTTTCAAAACAAGCAGCAGAACACAAGTGATCTTAATTCACTGCAGCAGGCTAAAGGTCACAGCAGATTCTTATAGAGCTTGTAATTAGAGGCAAATTAGGCTTTGCATGACATTGCGTGTGTACCGAAAATTACACAAAAGAATAAAAACATTAGGAGGCAAGAGAATAAGCACAAGGGCTGCAGATAGGTTACCAGAGTAAAATATTTCTTCAAATTATAAAAGTAAGTTCACAAATTTTAGTATGGTTTTAATTCTACAGTTTTTTTTTCCTTTAATTCAACAACTACTGATTAAGCACCTTCAGGCTATGGGCTGTCGGGTAAGCTAAGCCAGGTGAAAATGGCTCTGTTGAGCTTTTATTCTTCAGCGAGGGAAGGGAGATAGACCACTGCTTCATCAACCTAAGGTTATTCCACAATGTTAGAAGGACTGAAATGATGAAAGTTCAAGCTGTTACAAGAGTCATGCGAAGGCCATCTCATCTGGACTTGGCCTTGACAACTGACATACCTAGCAAAGGAAGTGACACTTAGATTGAGAGCTAGAGAAGGCAGTGACATTAGCCAAGTGAAGAGGGGGCAGGAGTGCTTTCAGCGGAGTGCAGCTGCACACACAAAGTTCTGGAAGTTAGAGGGAGCTATGTCTGAGGATTCTTCTGTGTTTTGGGGGCTGCTGTTATGAGCAACAGGGAATCAGTATGGAAGGAGACCATGAAAACAGTAATATTGCTTATTTATTGAACAAAGAGCTAATACACATTTGAGGCTGTCTATCTTCAATAAGTGATGCTATTACTTGAAAAAAAAAAAAAAGAAAAGGCAATGGCAAATCTAGTCATAGAAACTTGAAGCCAAAGGGCAAATTCATCACCTTTTAAAATATGCCAACTAGTCCTGAGAGGAAGGTAACAGCAGGTGATTCCTGTTCCATAAACAAACAATTGGGTTTGGAGAGAAGGCTAAAACCTCCCTGGGGGAAGATGACGGCTCCCTGGTGGCCTATCGGCGGGTTAACACAGCACTAGCATTGCTCCTGAGAACACGGAGAGGGCCTTTCAGAGAACGTTTGTCTTTGGGGTATAATCATTTGGCTCACTTAATAGAAGTCTCAAGCAGGTCAAACCTTGAAATAGGGCTCTCTCTTTTGAGCAGAGCTTGAACAAAAGGAAACTTAAAATCATTTAGAGGGAAGGAATGAAACCTATTTCTGTCCTTCTGGAGACAAAAGATGTAATACGATTGGTTAAAATTCAAGGGGAATAAGAACCTCTTGGGGGTGGCGGTGGGGGTGGGGGGTGCAGGTTGCAGCCCTCAAGCACAGCCCTTGCTTCAAATGCAGGCTGGTGCTGCCATCTCGTGGCGGAAAGGCTCGCTCCACCTCAGCAAGAGCTGGGAACTGCCTGCTGTTTCTCCTTGGGCTCCTTATGGCCTCGTCAGCAAGACGCATTAAACAAACACAAGGCAGAGAATCCAGCAGGGGATTTAACACTTCGTGGCCTGCCAGGAGTTAAATTCCCCGCTGACAATATTCCCTTCTTCATCCTCTTCTTTTGTCTTGAAAAAGCAGAATCTCGTTCTTTCAGCAGCGTGATTGGAAGCCAGCCCGGGCTTGCTTGATGAAGCCACAATTTGACCTTTTAAAGCAGGCTGGAGGGTGGTAGTTCAGGCCATTAACTTCACTCTTTCCCCCTTAGGAAGGGCCTCGTGTTTTGCCTGAAGGGATCTCCTGAGGGTGCTTTTTATGGCCTGAATTCAGGAAAGCTGAAATGCTCTATCGATAAAATCCTGAAAGCATATTTCCCTTTCTCTCCCCACCAAGCTCTCCTTTTATTGTCCCATCCTATCTTTGAGAGATTTTCACCTATCCACCAAATTAGCTCTATTTAATGGAATGATTCACTGACTGCCTGTTTGGTATTAATCAAAGAGGCCCCTGTTGCCAAGTCAGGTTTCTAGTTACTTGGCAATGACGAACTCAGCCAGCCTGTTAATAATCCATTTCAGGCCAAAGTGAAAAGGTTTGAAGTTCTGGCAGCTTGTGCAGCCTTACTGTGGCTACACAGGCTGGATCTGTCAGGCTGGGGAGATACTGAGAACAGGCCACCCACTCCCAGTGGCATCTTTGAAGAACCAGGTTGGGGTGCCTGACCGAGGTGTGTGGACCCCAGGCCTCTGCAGGGGCGGACCCCGACATCTATTCTGCTGTCAGTGGCAATTCTTCTAACGCATGGCCAGTGCAGAGCGTGAAACTAATCACCATTCACGAGGAGAGCCATCTGTCTAACATGTGGACACTTACGTGAACCTGAGCTGGGAGATCTCTTCAGGCCAGCCAGTTTCCCCAAGATCTTTGACACCGTCTCTTTGTGTCTCTGGGTCTTTACCTCTCTTTAAGAGAGACTGAGAAGATTTTCTCCCATTTTTTCCCCTTTCTTTTTTAAACCCAGAGGAAACTAATCCAGAGAATTAAAGCAGGGTTATTCTGAGCTGTCAACATCCCTGTGACAGATGATGGTATACGAGGAAGTCTGAGGAATGAGCAGGAGAAAAGAGACGTTTTATGAGCCATGGAGGACAGGATGAGAGGAAGATGTTATAAAGGTCCCTCTCTGAGGCTGGGCATGTTGGGAGAGACATAGAAGAAAGAGTGGTTTTAGACCTTATCCTAGTAGTTAACTCTGGGCTCTGGGGTTGATGTGCAAGCTCGCTGGGCTCAGCTGCTCAGAATTAGAGAGGGCGCCGGCCCCCTCCCCCCCAGGGACAATCTAATGTGCCTTCCACTAATTCTCTAAATATCTCCCTCACCATGACAGTCACTCGTATGTGTCTTGTCTTTCTCTCCTACGCCCGGATAAATGCAAAAATAGCATTTGGGAAAGTTACAAGTTAAACTCTCAGAATAAATATGGAAGACATGATATACCTGGAACATAGTAGGTGGTCAAAAATTATTTAATACATAATTTAATGAAAGCTTTATTCACTCAGTTGTGTCCGACTCTTTGCAACCCTATGAACTGTAGGCCTGCCAGGCTCCTCTGTCCACGGAATTCTCCAGGCAAGAATACTGGAGTGAGTAGCTATTCTCTTCTCCAGGGTATCTTCCCAACCCAGGGATTGAACCCAGGTCTCTTACACTGTGGATTCTTTACTGCCTGAATCGCCAGGGAAGGATGCATGAATAAGTGATGAGACAACCAGACAAGTAAATAAGACAAGGGAAGTAACGCTCACTGAGTGCCTAATCAGACCTCGCTAGTTCCACCCACGTTATCTCAATAAAAAAGGAAGCTCTTCTAAGGATTGCCATAGACTGGAAATGGAATCAGAACAGGAAGCTCAGGAACTGAAAGTTGTATCCGTTTTTCATTCTCTTTTTCTGCAGGTCTGCTTTGTCCTCCTCTTTCCATAGATGCCTTTCTTAGTCTCCATTCTCAATTTTCTGCTTCTTCATAAAGTATGCCTAGCCATGATTTTGGCATGTCACACCACCAAAACAGCCCTCTTGCTCTTTTTTTAAACCTTCTCCTTCACTGTTAGTTATTTCATCCTCCTCTTTTTCTAAATCTAAAAATCCAGAGAGAAGAATTTGATCAGCCCGACTCACTAATTTGTATGCTTGTTTTTGAATTGCGCCAATGGGCTTTGGCTGCTGACTAGCCTATGCCTTGTCTGCTTTGGGGTCAGGTGACTACTTTGGTCCAATCATTGTGGATGAGTGGAAAGTGGCCATCCCAGAGCGTCAGCATCGACGTTGCACAGCGAAACTGCAGACTACAGGGACCCAGCTTTCCTTTGTGGGAGGGGTATGGAGGGATGGGTACTTTAAGCATATCTGGAAAATTAGATGCCAAGGTCTATGAAAGTATCCTCCCAAGTATTGGCATATTTAATTTTCACAATGACCTGTTGAGTGTAGCTGAGTTTGCTCTGCTTTATAGATGAGGAGAGCAAGGCTCAGCTAGTGAAGTAACCTGCTTGAGACCAGAAGGCTATTAAGTGACAGGTCCTGGATTTGGTCCAAAGTGAAAGTGAAAGAAAGTGAAGTCGCTCAGCCGTGTCCAACTCTTTGCAACCCCATGGACCCTAGCCTGCTAGGCTCCTCTGTCCATGGGATTTTCCAGGCAAGAATACTCGAGTGGGTTGCCTTTTCCTTCTCCAGGGGATCTTCCCAACCCAGGGATCACCCGCATTGTAGGCAGACGCTTTTACCATCTGAGCCACCAGGGAAATTGCTCAAGCTCTATTCCCCAGTCTGTCCCTAAACAGAGGGAATAGGATGTCAATAATATTTATAAAAATGCTTTGGGGTCCCATGTAGTGCAGGAGGTTCAGAATCTGAGAGCCCTTCTGAGGGTCTGAGTTGGCACAGTTTCATGGTGATTGACATCAATTCCCAAGCCCAGCAAGGAGGATGGCCTTGGAAAGTACTGCAGATGGTCCCTCTCTGTCTTTACAATTAAGAAGTCAAAAGGATCAGGATCTGCGCATGGCTCTTCGGGCCACAGATCTTTCAGGCTCGTTTGACCTTGGTGGATCGTTCTTTCCCAAGGGCGGTCATACTGTATGTGTTCAGTGTGACTGACCAGAATGGAAAAAATTGATTGAATGTGTTCATCAGATTTTCTGTCAGGAGGCTAGTAAATGGATAATTATTGTAACAAGAATCAGATGGCTGGGTCGGGGGCAGAGAGGGGTGTTGGGGGAGGCGGTGGAGGAGGAGTGAAGACTAGAAAAGCATCAAGATATTTTCTCGTGCTCTCCTATATCCTTAAGGTTTTATTTCAGGTGCTTTAATTGGCGTAATTGTTCAAAAATTCATCTTGATGTACCTGTGGTGCTACCATTTTATGCTTCCCATCTTTCTGTGGAATTGCCTCATTAATCACTAGATCCTGCTGGTTGTGATTATTTTCAATGTCTTTAAAACAGTCTGACCTTATTCTTCCTAATTTTCTTTTTCTGTCTGGTTTAGCAGGATGGCTCAATAGCTTGTAGGTATTTGGGCAAACATGCTGACCAATCTGTCCCCACTACCTGGCGAAGTGCCTGGCACGGGTACACAACAAGTATCTGCTGAATGAATGAATGCAATAAATCTTCACCTAAAAACACAATGTTCATTGCTAAAAATAAGACTGTGTTATTCTAAGATCATTACCCTTGCAACATTCCCTATTGGATTAGAAAACAATCCCAGCTCCATTTCTTTTACAGGTAGAGCATAAGAATAGCAAAAAGATTAATAAATCTTGATCCTAACGTGCTGCCTTCATGGAGATAAATTCCCATCCATGTGGACCTTACTGAAAAATTTTAAAAGGGGCTTTTACTAATAGAAACATACATCTTAATTTAAAAGACTGGAGATTTTTACTGATTAGCATCATATTAGATAGTTTCACAGGATTTTAGGATGGGTTAACTACGATTAAGGGCTTCCCCAGTAGCTCTGCAGTAAAGAATCTGCCTGCAATGCAGGACACACGAAGACGCGCATTCCATCCCTGTGTCAGGAAGATTCCCTGGAGGAGGGTACAGCAACGACTCCAGGATTCTTGTCTGGAGATCCCCATGGATAGAGGATCCTGGCGAGCTCCAGTCCATAGGGTCACAAGAGTGGGACACGACTGAAGTGACTTTGCATGTATGCATGCATGCACACATTGGCTCTTAAAAGCTAGGTTACCATCTGGGGATAATAATACTGGAATAAAGTCTCCAGTGAAGCCTTTAAAAGACCCCTTTTCTCTCCAAGGAGGTCACAGCTACAACCATTGCAATTTGGAGGCTGCAAACTTCCACTTATCATTTTAGAGCCCTCAGGAATACATCAGTTGTTTGGAGGTTTTGAAAATGGTTTTACAAATTGCCATCTTCTTTACCTGCTGTCTGATGTATGTTTCCAAGTGGGCACTGTGCCCTTCGCCTTCAGAAAACACTGAATAAATCCTTTGACTCACTTCACGAAATGATAGGTCTCTTTGTCAGAATTACCAAGAACCCAGCTGCCCATTAGAAAATGGCTTTTCCAGAAGTGAGAGCTGATGTATAACTGCTCACGAGAATGGCCCACGGTGATTAAGAAGAGTGAGTCCATCGTCACTCACGGAGGTGGTGCCGGGTGGAGTCCCCTCAAGCTTCCTTTCCTGCTCTGAGAAGCAGTCTTCATGATATATTGGGATGCTTCATATGGGATCTATTTTAAACTGTGTGAAGTGACCCTGGCTTGTGTCTTTTTTTTTTCCCTTGGGCACTGCATTTTTTTCCAGCTCAGTATTTCTCTACTGGAAAAGAGTAAAAATGTCAGGACCTTGCACAAATTGTACTGACTTGACCCTTGGAAGGCAACAGCATGCTTTCTTCCACATCATTACTTTTTATTACACTCCCAGCCACATCTCTGCAAAGGAGGGAGACGGGAAACCTGGTACGCTGCTTGTCGCCGGGCTGAATGAGTCTGCGGTTTGACCCTGCTTCAGCACATTTGGATGTGTTTATCATCCGCTCCTCTTCTTAAAGTTTCCGTGATGGATCTGCACTCACTGGAGTTGCAGCCTTGGTGGTGGCCAGCAGTTCTCTGAGAGCTAGGGTGCAATTAATCACACAAATGATGGAGGGCAAGAGCTTGGATGAATGGAAACTCATCTGGGGAGTCTCCACCTCCATCGCTGATTTCTTACCAAGCTGACAAAGAGCCAAACAGCAGCTGCAGTTTTACCTGCTGACCCACTTTCTCTCTCTCTCTCTTTTTTAAGTCTTTATTTAATATGTTACAATATTGTTTCTGTTTTATGTTTTATTTCTCTTGGCCCTTAGGCATGTGGGATCTTAGGTCCCCAACCAGGGATTGAACCTGTGGCCCATATATTGGAAGGCAAATTCGTAATCACTGGGCCACCAGGGAAGTCCCTACCCACTCCTTCTTAAAGGGCTAATGAAGCCACAGTTCTGTGAGGGAAGTGGGTGGAACAGGGGTTCAGTGGTCAGATCTGAAAGATACAGAGTCTAGTCAATCCCTACAAACAGGTTGTGGCATGACCTCGGGTGAATTATCTGCATGCATTTCCTCAGGCTTCTCCTCTGTGAAATGGGGCTAGAATCACTGATAAATTGGGTGCTGGTACCCACTGATCATGGAAGATGCGTGAGTCAGAGAAAAGGCACAGTGTTCTTGCTAAATATGATCTCCATGTGTTCAGAGCACAGTCTAAGAAGATCATTTAACATAAAAGTAGAGACAGAAAGTGGGACAGTGGTCTGGGGTTGTTAGGATGAGACCGAAGCCCAGAGGAAGGGATAGATTATGAAGTTACTTGATTACTATAGTTTTAAATTTTGGTCAGACTGTACTGACTCATTGGAACAATAATTTTCTATGGGGAGGGTACCACCCCCTAAACAGTGTTTTTGAAATTCATGGAACTGTTTTGGTTATTACAATGACTAAGGAAACTCCTGGTGGTTGGGGCAGAAATATTGGAAATCTTGTGATATGTGTTACACTCTTGCCCCAAATGAATTGTCCCATACCCATCTAACTTTTGAATGTCCACCTGGACATTTAATAGATAAAGAAAGCTGATTTATCATTTTCCAAGCCTAGCAACTAACTTATTTTTGTCAGCACAATGCATTCTTTTAATATACATTGAATTTTCTAAGAATTCAGCAGGAGTTACAATTCAACTATATAAACTGAGAGAACATTACATTTTGTCTTTTCATAACATCATTAGGATTTGTTTAACTCAGAAAATTACATCACCAGTGGCAACACCACTTGTGAAGTGTGAGTTGCCAGTATTACAGACTTGTGGGTCAGCTGGATTGTAGCAGTGTGATTCTATAAAAAGGTACAAGCTTCTGCTTATTTCATTTAATATCCCAGTGTTATCACCTCCCAGCTGTTACTTTATGAAGTGCAAAGGACTTTATTATAAATTACTTTCCTTTTTACTTCTTCATATTATATAGGTAGGCCATTTTATTGATTGAAAAAAACATTATGTATGTAGATAGGTCCTATTATCTCTGAATCTCATTTCAGGATGAAATGAAAAGTCTTTTGTTTTTAGTGGTCCATTGTAGTGGCTCTTTCTCACTAAGATTTTTCTCTCTAGGGGTTCAACATTCTTTTTCTAGAATCTGACTTCCACCCATACCAGTGCAGTCAGAGAATCATAACTGTGTATATTTAACCCCCAGGTATAGACTGGATTCAGGTTTTCTCTGTGTCTCAGGCAAAGAGAGGATGCACAGAGAAAACAAAGGCAGTGTTGCCCAGATTCATATTCTGGGATGTCTGAGCCTTAGCCCTAACCCAGCTGTTCTAGGAACCTCTATTACTATGGACTTTATTATCTCCTGGCGGATCGGCAGAAAAGAATCTGCCTTCAATGCAGGAGACCTGGGTTCGATCCCTGGGTCAGGAAGAGTCCCCTGGAGAAGGGAAAGGCTACCCACTCCAGTATTCTTGCCTGGAGAATCCCATGGACAGAAGAGCCTGGTAGGCTACAGTCCCTGGGGATGCAAAGAGTTGGACACGACTGAGCGATTTTTACTACTACTTATTATCCCCACTCAATACATGTTCAAATCAAGGTTCTGAGAGGTTCATGACATTCCCAGGGTCTCAGAGGATGTCAGTGGTAGAACTAGAATTGAATTCCATTCTGTCTGCAGCCCTAGTCTGCTACGTTATTCTACCATGACTCGCACCCTCCAATATGAAGGGAATGAACTCATTGTTACCACACACAGCAATGGCAAGAATGACTAAAATAATTACACACACTTGTGTGTATAGACTTCAAATGTTTTCAAATGTACTTAAAAACTACCAGCATATTTGATCCTTTCTATAAATTTGAGAAGATTGAACAGGGATTGGTTCCCATGGTAGAGTGGAAGGAGGTCTTTTGGAGTTACACAAATGGGCACTCAATGTCAGATCCACAACTGGACCACAAATATCTGAATTAATTCTAACTTTATGCTCTTTCTACCCCATTGCATCCATGAAAGATTCATTAAAAATAATATATATTTGAAAGATGCCCTAGTGTATAGCAGATGTGCTGCTAAATCCTTTACACATATCATCAGATTTTTGAAATTAATTCAGGTCAGTTTAGTCACTCAGTCATGCCCCAGTCGTTGTGAGCCCATGGACTGCAGCACACCAGGCCTCCCTGTCCATCACCAACTCCTGGAGTTTACTCAGACTCATGTCCATTGAGCTGGTGATGCCATCCAACCATCTCATCCTCTGTCATCCCCTTCTCCTCCTGCCTTCAATCTTTCCCAGCATCAGGGTCTTTTTAAATGAGTCAGTTCTTCCCATCAAGTGGCCAAAAGTATCACATCAGGTGGCCAAACTTAATTAAATGTGTTTATTTTGGACTTTGCTGGGTTTTTGTTGTTGCGCATGGGTTTTCCCTGGTTGCGGGGAGCAGGGCCTACTCTGGTTGTGGTGCGTGGGCCTCTCACTGCGGTGGCTTCTCTTGCTGCGGAGCACAGGCTCTCGGGTGCCGGGGCTTCAGTAGTTTCAGCTCTAGGGCTCTAGTGCACAGGCTCAGTAGCTGTGGCGCACAGGCTTAGTTGCTCTGCAGCACGTGGAATCTTCCTGGACCAGGCATTGAACAGTGTCCCCTGCATTGGCAGGTGGATTCTTACCCACTGTATCACCAGGAATATAAAATTTAACCTTCAAACAACCCTATGGGTGGGAACCTCATTTTGTAGGTGAGACAACTGATAAGAGCAAATGATGTGAAATTCTAAATAGAATCCAATTCATCATTATCGACAATGATAATGTTGCAAATAGACAGGATAATGCTCAAATCCCTCCCTTGTTGGACTGAACAATACTCAACAAGTTACTAAGTGTGACTGGTGAGAATTTTTTCCCCCTTTCCTCTTGGTGAGAGAGATGAGAGTAGAATAACGGAGGGGAAGGATTAAAATGGTCAGAACTACTGAAAATATTAATTAGATATGAAGCATGCCAGGAAAATGGTAAAAGGTTGCAGAGAAGGAAAAAAGGAGTTTTATCCAGAGCTAGTCAGTCTCAAGAGTCTATTTTTAATAGCTCGACAGAAAATGTTTGCTATCAAATCTCATGTGGACTCTGCAGAGCATTTTATTCAGAGCCCTAAGACTCCTACCACATTTTTTTTTTTTTTACTTAACTCTGATTTTCTCCAAATGTTTTGATGAGGGAGAAAAAAAAACAGCTTTTGGTGAGGAAAGGGCAGACCTTGATCTCCAGTTCAAGGTCCTTGAAATTCAGTCTCTGGGAGACTGTGCCAACTATTTAACCTCGCTGGACCTTAATTTGGCCGTCTGTGAAATGGGGCGGACAAAATTGAACTACAGAACCAGTTTGGTGATAATGAGCTTCAATCAGTGCTTGGAAATGCCCAGTTACCAGTCCCTCTCCAGGGAGCAGAACTTAAAAAGCTAACGTAGGGGCTCAGAGCTGATGATTTTCAGATAGGGCTGGTGGGTGATCATTTTTTCATACACGATCTTCTCTCTAATTGCAGAAAGATGACAGAGAATAGAAAAGCTGTGGCATGAGCCCAGGGTTCTACAGTTCGGATGGAAATCTCCTTGGTTATTATATGCATGTGGAGAGCTCAGCTTCAAATCCCAATGCCCTTATTCTTAAATTACAGCTACTGAAGCACATCCTAAATTGGCTCCTCCAAACATAGCAGCATTTGTTGGGCTGCATAGAGTGACTTCTGATCCCCTCAACAGCTGTCACAGGGCCAGCAGGGTCCCCTCTTCCGCTCCTTTTAGGATATCACTTTGATTTGGGTCCCAAATGTCACTTCAAATCTGCATTCCTTGTTTCCTGCTTCTTCAGTTAGCTAGCATTTCCTTTCTATGTTCTGTGCATTCTTACCTATTGTGATCACCATCATTGTTTCAGTTCAATAGGACTTGTGAGAGCCATTTGAGCATCCCACATGAAATGTCAAGATAATGAAAACAATGAAGTGACCACTAATATGAATGAGTGTAATAGAGAATGTATGGAAATATGTCCTTCTGTAAGGACATTCAGTAGGGTTTGGGGTATAAAGGCGTAAGGAAAAAGCATAAAGGAATTCTACACGTATTTGTGGTTATAAGATGTAGATCAGTTAACCTGTGATTGAACCCACATATATACATTCTAATGCACTCTCTCCAGGAGTTGGTGATGGACATGGAGGCCTGGCGTGCTGCGATTCATGGGGTCGCAAAGAGTGGGACACGACTGAGTGAACTGAACTGAACTGAATGCACTCTCATGTTGGCCTCCCAGCTGTAGCTTGTATTCTCCTTCAGACAGGTAGAATATCAGATTTACCTCTGTCCTGTAACTTACCAAACAGACTGCGGAATAGAAGCACAATGCAACTGAGAGCTTGTTTTCAGTTTTACTGATTGAATGTCTGTAGTACCAGCATCTACCTGAAAAAACTGATGCCTGCCCTTAGGGCCTAATGTCGAGTATGCTATGGACACGAAAATTCAAATGTAAGTTCCCTAAAAAGAGAAGGTGGCTAAATCTTAAGTGAGGAGAGGAATACATGCAGTGGAGGGGAGGGAAGTCCATCCAGCCCCTTCTGCAGCTGAGGGTGAGAGGCGGGTCTGCAGAATAGGCTTTGGATCCAAATCTGACTGGAGGCAGATGAAGGTCAAGCACAAAACTCTGACCAAGGGAAAAGAGTGTGGGTCAACACAGGGAAACACAATCTCTTGTCGGGTCCAATCCAGAAATAGAGAGTCAGGAGATTCTAGCAACTGTCTGTTTTTCCAATGTGTGATAGTAGTCAGGTCTCCAGAGAGGCATAGATCAGAGCAAGGCCAAGGTGAGTTAGAGGGTCTCTTGGGCACGACCAAGAGAATTGTTGTTCAGTCGCTAAGTCGTGTCCAACTCTTTGCAACCCCATGAACTGCAGCACACCAGGCTTCCCTTGAGTTTGCGCAAACTCAGTCCACTGTCAGTGATGCCATCCAACCATGTCATCCTCTGTCGCCCCCTTCTGACCAAGGGAAGGACCACACCATTTTCAATCCTCCCCACTCCCTGACACAAGTGTACACACACACAGCCCTGATACCTAAATTCACTTATGTAGGCTCTAAACATGTCTAAGCATTTCTCCTTATTAAAATAATATTACCAGACCCTAAAATAGTTCATTGTCCTGATACAGGCTACCGAATATCACTAAGATTTTTATTGGCTGGAACTAATTTCTTGACTTTTAAAAATTTATATCACACTGCTGCTGCTGCTAAGTCGCTTCAGTCATGTCCGACTCTGCGCGACCCCATCGACGGCAGCCCACCAGGCTCCCCCGTCCCTGGGATTCTCCAGGCGAGAACACTGGAGTGGGTTGCCATTTCCTTCTCCAATGCGTGAAAGTGAAAAGTGAAAGTGAAGTCGCTCAGTCGCGTCGGATTCCTAGCGACCCCATGGACTGCAGCCTACCAGGCTCCTCCATCCATGGGATTTTCCAGGCAAGGGTACTGGAGTGGGGTGCCATTGTGCTACTTGGCATAAACTTGCCATTAGCAGGTGGGTGGGTGGATTACTTAAAACACAAAAAGCTGACAGCATGGTCTAGGGAAGCCTGTTTTGGGAAAACACCAAAGTGGAAGGAATGGCTAACAAAAGGAGTCAGTGAAGCAGCTCTGCCATTCAAGGAAAAGACTCAAAAGTAATACAAAAATAAATGAAGGATTTGCAGACCCTAAGCATGGACATGCTCTTCTCAGTGATCTGACTAGTCAGGACTTTTACAATAAATTCCATGCCCATAAGCAGTAGTAGCCTGGGGGATCAAACATCAAATGTGTCAGGAAAGTAATGATTTGTATTCACGTAGCTGTGCAGTGTACCCACAGTCTGTGCAGTCTGTTCATCCTCCATGTACCTGAGCAGTATCTCTAGAAAGCCCTGTTTGTGTTGACTTAAGCCCACTAATATATTAGGATATTAATGCATTCTCCACATTACTGAGCCCCATTTTCAAATGGTAGTGTAGCATCTGACTATGAACGATGAAATCAGTCCTGTCAAGGGGAACCCTTCAGGCTCAGGGTGATTCTGGAACACCCCTTCTTCCAGTCTCCTCCCCTGGTCTCCATCACTGGCATCCAAGTTGATGCCAACCAGTTGGTTCTGCTGTTGTCTCCAGCCATGCTCTTTTACACCCCTATGGTGGTCACTATTAGGGTAAAGGCTTCTGGCCAAAGTCAGGGCTCTGTGCCATTGGGCCTTTAATACTCCCAGTCCCTTTGGAGGGTGAGTTTACCATCCTAACTAGAAGACTGGGTAGATCCCAGCAACAGCACAAGCTCAATCTTCCTTTTTTTCCTCCCTAAAACTGGGCATGGCAGGCAAGGGCTGCAGGCCAAGAATGAGGTCTAACTGAGGAGAAGATCTGGAGGAGCGGGGCTAAAGTCTGGTCAAGGAGGGAGTCTTTGTTAATGAAAACCCACACATCATTTTCGCGTTTAGTTTTGGGGAGGTGTCACAGACCGCCCATGAGCCTTTCGGGGGAAGATGAAATGTTGTGATTCTTTGATCTTGTTTCAGATGCTCTTCTCCATGTTGGGTGTAGCATTCCCTGCTTAGAAAATAGGCAGCTACTCTTAGATGTTTACAAATGTAGGGAAGCATTGCTGGAGAGCCAGGGCATAGACTTCGGTCAGATGACATGGCCTAGACACCCAATACTGGTGTCATCTTGTGTGATTTCAGACACAAGTCATTTCAACTTCTGAGCTACAGAATAGCATCTGTAGATTGAGGAAAGCACTATAACCAGAAAGTGAAAGTGAAAGTCACTCAGTCGTGTTAGACTCTTTGTGACCCCCATGGACTATACAGTCCATGGAATTCTCCAGGCCAGAATACTGGGGTCAATAACCTTTCCCTTCTCCAGGGGATCTTCCCAACCCAGGGATTGAACCCAGGTCTTCTGCTCTGCAGGCAGATTCTTTACTAGCTGAGCCACAAGGCAAGCCCAAGAATATTGGAGTGGGTAGCCTGTCCCTTCTCCAGCAGCTCTTCCTGACCCAGGAGGGAATTGCACTGGGCTCTCCTGCATTGCAGGGGGATTCTTTACCAACTGAGCTATCAGGGAAGCCCTGGAGTTGGCTAACTCTGGCTCATGGGCGAAATCCAGTCCACCTCCTCTTTTCATATGGTCCATATGCTAGGAATATTTTTTATATACTTAAATGGTTGAATAAAAAAGAAGAATGATATTTTGTAACATATAAAGATCAGATGAAGGCACTTTCCTGGCACTGGCAGTCCAGTGGTTAAGAATACAACTTGCAGTGCAGGGGACATGGGTTTGATCCCTGGTTGGGGAACTAAGGGGCTTCCCAGGTGGTGCTAGTGGTAAAGAACCCACCTGCCAAGAGATCCCTGGGTCGGGAAGATCCCCTTGGAGGAGGGCATGGCAACCCATTCCAGTATTCTTGCCTGGAGAATCCCATGGACAGAGGAGTCTGGAGGACTAAAGTCTGTAGGGTCACAGAGAGTCAGAAATGATTGAAATGACTTAGCACGCATGCACACAGTTATGGGGAACTAAGATCCCTCATGCCTTGGTGCAACTACTGAGCTCGCACACTCCAGAGCCTGTGTGCCACGACTGGAGAGCCCGCATGCCGTAACCACAGTCAGACTGTGCGCTGCAACGGAAGATCCCACATGACCAGAGATTTGACACAGCCAAAGAAATTAATATTAAAAACATTGTAAAACAGGAAAAAAATCAGATTAAATTCAAATCTCAGCATCCATAAATAACATGTTGGGGGAAACACAGACATGCCCGTATCTTTACATATTGTCTGTGGCTGCTTTTGTGCTCCAAAAGGGATTGAGGGAGAGACCATCTGGCCCACAAGCCTAAAATATTTACTACTTAGCCATTTTATAGAAAAAGTTTGACAAACCCTTCACTACACCCTCTTTGCCTAACTTAAAAACTAGTTGATGAGAGAAAAGTCTGCAAAGCTTGTGAAAGAATTTTTCATCATGCAAAGCTCTTACGACCCTGGGAAATTATAATTATTACCGTTGCTTTTGTTTTTATATTGGAATCACATTTATGGGAGTCTGAATATCCAACAGTATGACTAACTGACCCCTAAACAATTTGACTGTGCAGACTTTTCATTGACTTCTGCATGAATTGTTTGTTGAGAGATGAGAGAGAGAAGGACTGCTGTTTTTAATCTGGCTGCGGTGAAAGTCATTCCTTCTTCCCCATTAAAATATAGCTGAGTCCTTGCCTGGGGAATGTATTTGTAACACAGTGCCTATTAACAGAATGTTGAGAATAATGTCACACTGATTTATAGATGCATAAGAAAACATCTGCTCTTTGATTGAGATTTGTCCAAATGTAACATCCCGGCTTAAAATGTAGTAAAAGCAAGTTGCTTAGCAAGAATTCCTGGAGTGCCTACTGTTTCCAGAGTAATGGGCTGAGGAAAGAATGATGCAAGTGGCAGGTCTTGTCTTGGACAACCCTCTTTGCCTTTGGGCCACTGCTTGACATTCCCACGCCCCTATCCATGAATAATATGCATGCCTGAACTTCTAGACAAAAGCCCAGTTCTGGACTTTTCTTGAGTTCTTCCCTATGACATTGGTTTAGATGGGCAATAAGGCAGTAGTGGTTGATAAATCTCAACAGATGGGTTGAAGTTCTATTGTAAAGTTACTTGAGTGGCAGGATGAAATGTTTATGCTTCATCCCAAAGACAGTGAGGTGTTTTAAAGTTTTATAACTGGGGGTGGACAGGGAAATTGGGGCTGTATTTCAGGATGATTAATCTGATAGCTGTGTGTGTAGGATGGATTGGAGTGGGTGAAGGCAGGAAGATCAATGGAGTGGTTTTGCCCAGTAGACCAGGCGAAGACTAATGAGGCTCTGAACTAGTGTGGGGGCCGAGAGGATAAGATGGAGGGAACAGATATTAAGAATCACTGCAGAAGCAATTGATTGAACGTGGGAGTTAAGGAAAAAGAGCTTTGAGCTGTGGATGCCATTAATGGAAGTAGGGGAATGAGGAGGAGCTCGTTTGGGAGGGAGATGGTAAGTTTCATTTTGGATAATGTTGAGTTGAAAGTGTCAGCAGGACATGCAGGTTGAGTGGTCAGAACAGAGGGTGGAGATGCCATCCCAGAGCCCAAAAGATAGTGTTAGAGGATGGAAAAAGAAGGGCAGGTCTACTCTGACACTGAGCTCAGATGCTGATAGCAAGACAGGAAGAAAGAGAGTGGGTACAAAGTAGGAAACCAGATAAAGATTAAAGAGTTTCACCTTAAGAAACTCAATGAACAAAGGACAAGCTAAGTAGTGTTAGCGCTGATCAGAAAGAGAAATTGTGGAGGAGAGGGTGGCATGGGGAGGGAGAGCTGTAAAGAACACAAGGCCAAACAAAAACAGGTCAGCAGAGGGACTCCACAAAGTCGAGATATAGATGTGTGAAACAAAGCCAGTTTGTAGTAAACATTGCAATAAAAATTTCATTACCTAGTAGCTCATCAATGTTCCAGAGAGAAGTAAATAATGTTCTCCCAACATGCTCTATAAGCCTTCTTCCTCCCGTTTCTCCACTCTAGAGACAATTTGGCTTTTCTTGAATCTGATTAAACTGAAATCCCCTGTTGACTCAGTTATGTCTTTGTTTTATCATGTATGTTTCCCAGGCACCAAAAGTCGGGGAAGCGAATTTTTTTAAAGGAAACATTCCTTTTCCTCTGTCAAACCACCAGGTAGTTCATAGCAGGCTTTATTTTCCCCTGGTACTCTTCCTCTCATCACTTTTTTTTGTTCTTTTAGTTTGGAGTCCATTTGGGGAATGGATATATTACAAATGAGCTTCACGCTCATATTTCTTTTTCCATGCTTGCTTCCCAACCCCCCCTACTTTCTGAATGACAATTGAGGTTTCTGGGACTGTAAAGAGTTAGAAGACTTCGGGGGTCCTGCTATTTACCATGCTTTACTCAGAAAGCTTGCTCTTTTGTTTAGAGAGATAGCTAGTATTGTTTTAATCAATAGATGAAGCAGCAGAAATTGATGAGCTCTCTGGTCAATTACATCAGATCATGGTTTTCATGATTAAAGTCTTTTTTCAGTGGTTCTCACTATGACTCATTTGATTTTTCAGTGATAAAAGTCTAAATAGCAAAACCAGAAATCATCAAACTACTCATCATCTCTTTGTATATACTCCGTGGATTGGGAAAGTATATGGGTGTGCATGCACACATACACACACACAAACACACAAGTGTGTGAGCATGCATGTATTCATGTGGTGTCAGTGGCAAAAGGTGTGCAGACCTAGCCGGATGAGCCTTTTCAGCTTCCTTATTACTGATAAGTGGCACAGTACAGAAAATTCACAGACCAAGTTGCTGCCTCTTTATCTTTGCCCTACAAATGAGTCCTACAGAAATGAACTTGTTTAACATAAAGATCATCTCAGAAGCAGCTCTACAGCAATTCATAAAATATACCCTAGGCATTTTCCATTGCAAAGATGAAAGTAACATTATTTCCATTTAAAAAAAAAACCAAAATATTGAAAAGCCCCTTGGACAATGACCTTCCTTTAGGTTGTAATAACCAGCACAAGTTTTTCTCATTTATAAGCCCAGATCTGGGCTGTCCAAGCTGTGGACTACACTGCCAAGACCCTTGGCAGAGACCTGGGTGTGTGTTCAGCTACCAGCTTTGTCGGAGATCTAGAAGCAAGTATCAGCAAATGGCTAAAATTTTACTTGTCGAGTTTCTGAGAGTCATCCCAGCAGTGCTGAGGTTGGAATCATGGGTCTGCAGAATGGTTAGTTACTCTCTCAGCCAAATTCACCAGCCCAGTCATGAAGGCAGAAGTCTCACCCCACTGTCGATCCTCTTCTCATAATTAAAATGCAGCACAATAAAATAAGATGTGCAATTCTTCTATACAGAGTTACATTTATGGAAGACTGAATATCCAACAGCATGACTAACTTTTCCCTAAACAGTTTGAATCTGCAGACGTTGCGTTGACTGAATGGCTGCATTGTTAGTTGAAACTGACACTTCTTATTTATACCACTAAGCCGAGACTGAAGTTCTTGGTACAGAATACTGATACATTACAGTATAGCAGAGCAACCGTCAACATCTGCACAAGGTGGAATGAATACTG
Organism: Budorcas taxicolor; assembly: GCF_023091745.1. Classification (NCBI taxonomy): domain Eukaryota; kingdom Metazoa; phylum Chordata; class Mammalia; order Artiodactyla; family Bovidae; genus Budorcas; species Budorcas taxicolor. Next base: position 60,575,967 of record NC_068923.1, on the reverse strand, counting down.
TGGTGGGGTGTTATGTTATTGACTAGGACTAACCTCCTTCCTAGCCTTGGTCCCCATCTGCCTTCACACTCTTCCCCATGTTCTTGAAACCATTTAGGTGTATCTTGTTGGACTTCCCCCATGGTCCAGTGGTTAAGAATCCACCTGCCAATGCAGGGGACACAGGTTCGATCTCTGGTCCAGGAATATTCCATATGCTGTGAGGCAACTAAGCCCGTGTGCCCCAGTGACTGAAGCCTGTGCACCCTAGAGCCCATGCTCTGCAACAAGAGAAGACACTGCAATGAAAAGTCTGCACAACTCAGCTAGAGCGTAGCCCTCGCCCACCACACCTAGAGAAGGCCGCGTGCAGCAACAAAGACTCAGCACAGCCAAAAACAAAATAAAATAATAACTAATTAAAAAAAAGAAATAGGAGTTATTAAAGCAGAGACATAGCCTGGGAAAGAGGTAAGGGGAAACCCAAGCAGGTAGGTAAATGATGGGGTTCAGGCAGGTAGATGTTGACACTGAAGCACTGGACCCAGACAGCTGGGCTTAGGGCTGAATGTGAATTTCACTGGATGCAAGGCAGAGAGCTGGCGGCAGGAGGGACACAGCAGAGGAGCAGCCTCTGTGCAGAACGACACACAGATGTAGCCATGAACCTGAGGTCAGAGCTAGGAGACTGGAGGGAGGAGAGGCAGCAGGCGTGCGGACTTCAGAGTCCAGTTTGACCCTGGGGGTGGCTGAGCGGAGCTGTCCTTCTCTCTCTTACTTCAGGACAGAGTCTCTTAGATGCCTCTGATCTCTTCCTGGACTTAACCTATGCTTTTGGTCCATAGTGGTGGTGTTAGAGGGGATTTAAAGCTCCTTTGGCAGAAATAATCTTTTCCTGATTGAAGACCTCACTTAAAGCAGATCCCCTCCACTTTCCCAGTGCGAGACCTTGCCCGTGTAGCACCATTAGAGGTCTCCAGGCAACAGCTGCTGCTGACATAATGCTTAATCACTTCACGCCCAACAACGTGAGCTCTGGGGACGTATTTAGAGACCAACACCAGCCAGATGATAATCAGGGGCTAGAGTGTCCCATCAATACATGAGTGCATAAATATTTATTCTTGGCAGAAATGCTTTGGATGGATGCTCACCTTTGGAAAGCATCTTTCCCAAATGCTGCCTTTTCTCAGTTCATTTAATTACTGTAGGGAGAATGTCTCGTTTCTTCTTTAGCAATTGCTAAAGCTCTCTTTTTATCAGAGAAGTTATGAGCGAGGAAGAGCTGGAGTAAGAGAAGGTCAGCCAGAGGACTTTTCTTTGGTGTCCATTATAAAAGGATATGAAAACCCCACAGGAATCAAATAGAAATGCCTCTTTTATCCAGGATTCCACAGGTGACTTCTTACAAAGCAGGTAAAATATAAAGCAGGCTAGCTCCTCCCAAAGGAGGCAACAACGTCACATGAAAAGAAAAGGGCAACTTGAGAGCAAACACATATGTGTAAATGGGATAATACCTTGAACATATTAAATAGTGTGTTTTTCTATTCCTTGCTCTCACATGTCTTATTCCCAGGTAGCCATCTGATGGTACAGACTCAGAGAAAATGGCATGGAAAATTCTAGTTTGTGAATAAGAAGGAGGGAGTGCAGAGGGAGTTCTGATTTGAAAAGAAGAGAATGTAGAAACCTTAATTCTTTCATCTCCCAGTTGATCATCAAAAGGAGAAGAGAATGGAAGTAAGACATATTTGTCCTGACTTTCTCATTCTGCATTAAAAATCTAGCAGATACATACACTGTGGAAAACAGTAAGGAGGTCTCGAATTACCAAATGATCCAGCAATCCCACTCCTGGGCATATACCCAGACAAATCTATCACTAAAAAAGGTACATGCACTCCTATGTTCATAGCAGCACTATGAACACAATAGCCAAGACAAGGAAAAAACCTAAATGTCCATTGACAGATGAATGAATAAAGAAGAAGTGGTACATATATACAGTGGAATACTATTCAGGAAGAATGAAAGAATGCCAATTTGCAGCAACATGGATGCAACTAGAGATTAAGAGATTACTTATTTTAAGACAAATCCCATATGATGTCACTTACATGAGGAATCTAACTATGACACAAATGACCCTATCTATTATAGGGACACAGAATCATGGACATAGAGATGAGGCTGGTGATTGCCAGTCTCAACCTGGAGGGAGCTGGGGGAGGGACGGAAGGGGAGGCTGAGGTTAGCAGATGTAAGCTTTTATATGTGTGCGTGTGCGTTAAGTCGCTTCAGTTGTGTCCTACTCTTTGCAAACCTACGGACTGTAGCCCACCAGGCTTCTGTATCCATGGGATTCTCCAGGTAAGAATACTGCCCAGGGATTGAACCTGTGTCTCTTATGTCTCCTGCATTGGCTGATGGGTTCTTTACCACTAGCCTGGATGACACTACCCTTATGGCAGAAAGTGAAGAAGAACTAAAAAGCCTCTTGATGAAAGTGAAAGAGGAGAGTAAAAAAGTTGGCTTAAAGCTGAACATTCAGAAAACGAAGATCATGGCATCTGGTCCCATCACTTCATGGGAAATAGATGGGGAAACAGTGGAAACAGTGTCAGACTTTATTATTGGGGGCTCCAAAATCACTGCAGATGGTGATTGCAGCCATGAAATTAAAAGACGCTTACTCCTTGGAAGGAAAGGTATGACCAACCTAGATAGCATATTGAAAAGCAGAGACATTACTTTGCCAACAAAGGTCCGTCTAGTCAAGGCTATGGTTTTTCCAGTAGTCATGTATGGATGTGAGAGTTGGACTGTGAAGAAAGCTGAGCACCAAAGGATTGATGCTTTTGAACTGTAGTATTGGAGAAGACTCTTGAGAGTCCCTTGGACTGCAAGGAGATCCAACCAGTCCATCCTAAAGGAGATCAGTCCTGGGTGTTCTTTGGAAGGAATGACCCTAAAGCTGAAACTTCAGTACTTTGGGCACCTCATGTGAAGAGTTGACTCATTGGAAAAGACTCTGATGCTGGGAGGGATTGGGGGCAGGAGGAGAAGGAGGTGACAAAGGATGAGATGGCTGGATGGCATCACTAACTCAATGGACATGGGTTTGGGTAAACTCCGGGAGTTGGTGATGGACAGGGAGGCCTGGCGTGCTGTGATTCATGGGGTCACAAAGAGTCGGACACGACTGAGCTACTGAATTGAACTGACTGGGAAGCCCAAGCTTTTATATAGAGAATGGATAAACAATAAGGTCCTACTGTATAGCACAGAGAACTGTATCCAATATTCTATGATAAGCCATAATGGTAAAGAATATTTTAAAAAGAATGTGTATATATATGCTAAGCCACTTCAGTCATGTCCAGCTCTTTTGCACCTCTGTGGACTGTAGCCTGCCAAACTCCTCTGTCCATGGGATTCTGCAGTCAAGAATACTGGAGTGGGTTGCCATGCCCTCCTCCAAGGGATCTTCCCAACCCAGAGACTGAACCCGCATCATCTGTGACTCCTGCACTGCAGGTGGATTCTTTACCACTGATCCACCAGGGAAGCTATATATATATATATATATATATATATATATATATATATATATAAATCACTTTGCTGTACATCAGTAAGTAACACAACACTGTAAATCAACTATATCTCAATAAAAGAAAAACTAAAAAAAAAAAATCTAACACTGATGTATTAGGTGAGTTAGGTGAGATCTAAAAGTTGAGGTACTTTTGGACTTACTTTTCCATCACAGGGTCTGAGAAGAGACAAACTGTCACAGTAACTCCTCCCATGCCAACCTGTGGTGGCCATCTCAGAATAAAATCCTTGGTGGACAGTGTTTATGCAAAGGGAGGACTCCATCTCTGCAGTTTGGAAGGTATCAAGACATTCTCACACATTCTGTGGGGATGTAGGATGCTGGCCTTTGCTGGGGAGTGAACCAGGAGGGATGTCATAGAGTGTAAAGTGAGCCTAACTGTTGACTACTGGTGAGAAGACCATTCTGCTTGGGATCAGAAGAGAGCTACAGTGAGATCTCAGGGGTTACACAACACCAGCAAATGCCAAGGAGGGGCCAGTTTAGCAGGAGTGATCACAGGACACTGATCAAAGTCAGAGAACCCCCACAGATTTTATCATTTGATGCCTGCAGAGTGATTCGTTACCAGGCTGCCAAAGACCACTGTCCCAGTCATCCACTGCATCAGAAAACACAAGGGTTTATGTGTGGGAAAATGGTACTTCCTCTCCCTGCCTCTAGGAGGCTGCATGAGCCCTCCTTCCCTATCCCCTCAACAATCAGTGGCCATCTTGGAGAGAAGCAAGGTGGGGGGAAGGAAATATGCAAGGGGAAGGAATTTTATCTGCCCAAGTTAGGATCATGTAAAGAGACTGTTTATCAGATTGGGTCAAATTTAATAGACAAAATTGATTTTGTTTCTCCTCTACCATCCAATAAGTTAAGGGCCTGTAAGGAAGATAACTGGGAAATGCAGAAGCTCAGTGTCTTTATACATCTGAATGTGTGTTATTACTTTTTACTTCACTATGTCAATCATGTTTTCTATTTATTTTTCCATTTTATTTTATCATCTAAATGTTAAGAACTTTAATATATCTCCTAGGAAGTCATCTGGGTAAGAAAAATTGCAAAAGTTAACTGGAGACTGTGAGCTACAAAGAAGTGAAAGTCTTCTGAAAGTGAGAAAGAATGTTAAACCTGGAAATGAAGTTTAAAAATCTTATGCTTGCATTATGTGTACATATACAGAGAGGTATATATACATACTTAGTAAGAATGTATGTGTAATATTGTGAGTTTTCCCTGATAGAAAAATTAAGGGAGTTAAAAATCATGCAGTAAGTTACTTAAGTGCTAAGTTGCTCCAGTCTTGTCAGACTCTTTGGGACCCCATGGATTGTAGCCTGCCAGGCTCCTCTGTTCATGGTATTTTCCAGGCAAGAATAGTGGAGTGGGTTGCCATGCCCTCCTCTAGAGGATCGTCCCAACCCAGAGATTGAACCTGCATCTCTCAACATCTTCTGCATTGGCAGGTGGGTTCTTTACCACTAGCACCACCTGGGAAGCCCAATAAATTACTTATTTGGAATGTAAAAAGGAAGAATATGATTCATATTAATACAAAATATTTATTTCCGTTTAGGTAAATAAGGGCTTCCCTGATGGCTCAGATGGTAAAGAATCCACTTACAATGCAGGAGACCTGGATTCAATCCTTGGGTTGAGAAGATCCTCTGAAGTATTCCTGCCTGGAGAATCTCCATGGACAGAGGGGCATTGCGGACTACAGTCCAACAGATCTCAAAGAGCGGGACACAACTGAGTGACTAAGCGCAGCACATGGTAAGTAAATGAAAGGACCCCGAATTATTAGCTTGCTGCATAGCTTGTCCTGACCTAAGATCGAGAGTTTTCTGCTGGCAGGAGCCACAGGAGCACCAGCCAGAGGCAGTGGAATTGCCCTGACCTGGACACCTTCTCTACTAGCTGCTCTTCTCTCATTCCAGTTGTTTGAAGTCTTCTTCCTAGATTCACACTGTCACCATGAGAGCAACCAATTTCCCCATGTTCTCACTCTCTGGCTACAATGGATGGTCTCTGTTGGACAAACTGTACAGGCTGGGCTGACTGGTTCCTTCTCCCGGAATGCTGAAACCAAGAAGGAAGAGAGAGAGCTCAGTCTCCTCTATGGCTAATCCAAGCCTTAAGAAGCAGGTTAGCAGATGATCCTGTGTGTGCACACGGAATCAGAGGCAGAGGTTGAAGAAGATGTCCTGTGGAATATAAAACTCCCAAGTATACACAGGGCTGGGCTGGCAGAAGGTCTGACTGGCCCTCAGCAAAACTGACAAAACTGGAAAGCTTGCTACTGATGGATCCCATTGCCCCATCTGTCACTGCTACCATACTTTCCTCAGCACTTCATTTGGGTCCCCTGTTTGCTCTTAATTGATGTTTCACCCCTCTGCTTTTACTTATTAATTCATATGCCAGTGAAACACAGAATACAGAATACAGGAAGGTTTTACCTTGGGTATAGGGAGAAGTGTCTTCTTTCTAAATCTCATAGACCCACAGATGTCAAACTTGCACCCTCACACTGAGTGGAACAGCAATTCAGGGGAAGAGACACCAGCCCAAACAAGACTAGGAAGTGGGTGCAAGAAGGTGAGCCCTTTCTTTCTCTGTCCCACTGCTCAGTGGCCCTGAGGAATAAGCAAGCTAGTTAGAGAGCTCTGTGGTTTTAGGAATTAGTCTACCGAGTCTCCCTACACCATCCTCTGATTGCTGATTTGCTATCTTCTCTTTCTCAAAGCTTATTCAGAGATTTTTAGTCACAAGATAAGGAGAAGTGGTAGAAATAGCTCCTTTCTTGAAGTCAGGGGCTGGGTGACCCAGAGGCTTCTTGCTGTGGGCTTCTGTGATTTTTGTGTGTTAGTCGCTCAGCTGTGTCCGACTCTGTGACTGCATGGACTGTAGCCCACCAGGCTCCTCTGTCCATGGAATTCTCCAGGCAAGATACTGGAGTGGGTAGCCATTTCCTCCTCCAGGGGATCTTCCTGACCCAGAGATCAAACCTGCATCTTTTTTATCTCCTGCTTTGGCAGGCAGGTTCCTCACTGCTAGTGCCACCTGGGAAACCACCCAGCATTTTCTGGTAACAGAATGATGCTTTCCTCTTGAAGAACCACTCTGATCCCACTCTCACTCCCTGTATTTCAGATGGAGTTGACTCCCACTGGATCAGGGAGAACATGTGACACAGACCAGGCCAATCAGAACATCTAGTCTTCTGGCCAGAGGGATTGATGGAAGACTGGTCACATGACCCACCAGTGTCAGTGAGATCCAATGAGGCTTGTTCTAGGACTTGTGGGAAAGACACATTATACTTTTTCTTTTTTCCTTCTGGAGCTTCTGGCAATGAAGAAGAAGCTGGTCTAGATTTTCAGGGATTACATTGTAGAGGCTGAAGCTAATTCCCAATGATCTGGAAAGGCAAAGTTGAGAGATAAAGAGAAGCCAATGCTTGACAGCATCTTTTGAGCTCTTGTATCCAGTTTTTCCTGCAAACCTCCTCTGCTGGATTTTAACCATATAAATCAACAGATGATTTTCATGCTGGAGTCACTTTTCTAAAAAATTTAAATTATTTATTTACTTTTGGCTGCCCTAGGTCTTTGTTTGGAGAAGGCAATGGCACCCCACTCCAGTACTCTTGCCTGGAAAATCCCATGGATGGAGGAGCCTGGTAGGCTGCAGTCCATGGGGTCGTGAAGAGTCGTACATGACTGAGTGACTTCCCTTTGACTTTTCACTTTCATGCATTGGAGAAGGAAATGGCAACCCAGTCCAGTGTTCTTGCCTAGAGAATCCCAGGGACGGGGGAGCCTGGTGGGAGGCCGTCTATGGGGTCGCACAGAGTCGGACATGACTGAAGCGACTTAGCCGCAGCAGCAGCAGGCCTCTGTTGCTTTTTCACCAGGGCTTTTTCTGGTTGCAGGGAGGAGGGGCTACTCTCTGGTTGTGGTGCACAGGCTTCTCTCATTAGGGGGCACAGGCTGCAGGTGCACAGGCTTCAGTAGTTGTGGCTCACCAACTTAGTTTCTCCGAGGCATGTGGAATCTTCCCAGACTAGGAATCGAACCCGTGTCCCTTGCATTGGCAGGTGGATTCTTACCTGCTATGCCACCACAGAAGCCCTGTTTTTACTTAAAAAAAAAAATCTCTTTAAAAGAGTTCTATCAGTTCATCATCTTACTGTGACGTTGGGAAAAATCTGCCATCTCTGCAGGGCTCAATTTCTTCATTCCTTCATTCAGTATATGAAACTTTAGTACATACTATCAAACGACTCACTCACTATGCTCAGAACTTTTGTAAACTGAAGAGGACAGCACGCATGAGTCCCAGCCCACAGTCTCAGTTTCAGTCCTCAGGTGTCTCACTGATCTGGGTCACAAGCCAATCCTTGGATCACTCACCATGGCCGCGAGAATGTGGCTCTCTAATTGACCAAGTCAGATTGTGTGATTTCTACAGGCCCTTCTGTTCTACCCTTTTAAGTGTGTAAATAGATTGGCTTTCAAGTTTAACAAGAATCCATTTTAACAGCACAAGGGAGGTTTTTAGAGTCTAAAGTGGTCATGGACACACATTTGACATCCTGAAAATGCAGGTGCCTGATGGGCAAGGTCTTAATCTGATGAAGCTTTTCACTCTTTTGTTGACACTTAGGAAATGTTAAGTAGTCATTTTGTAGGTTTGGGTGGCTACATATGGGCAGTGTAGTAATTGCATTGACGACTGTCTCCTGTTCATTTTGTCTATAGAAGAAAAAAAGAAATTATGCAATGTCCTAGTCAAACCAAATGTCCTTTTCAAAAGTAATACTTTAATGATTAGAGGGAGAGAAGTGAGGGGCTTCTTAATGGAAAGTAATTTTAGGTGACTAATTTCACCAGCTACTGGAACATTCCAAATTGACTACAGTGGAGAAGAGAACAACTCCATAAAAACTTACCTACTGTTTCTAAGCAGATCAGAAATACCTTGGACCTTATAAGACTTCAAACAGATTTATTTTTTAGATAGGAAGTAAAAAAAAATGTTGAAAGTCATTCCTAATGAAAATCAATGTTTTTGTTCTATTATGCATTGATGAAAGAAGTTTCATGATCATTAGAACGATTGAAGTCTGAATTCTTTTTAATGAATATTGCATTTCTACCCATTAACAGGAGGCACTGCAGCCGGCCAGACTTGAACCCGGTTTTCATTCCCTGTGGTGTTTCCATCAGGGGTTCTAGGAGTCAGCTCCTCAGAGCCTGCCTGCAGTGTTGCATGGGGAGGAGATTTCACTAGCAAAATCTAACGTCAGGCCAAATAAAAGCAAGAAAGGGCTTCAGATCCAAATAGACTTGCTAAAAGTGAGCAAATGGGGCGATTATTTCGAAACGAGGATGATCATGGCTTTAAATAATTGGAAGGAGTATACTGTGGTGGTATTCTCTCCCACCTCATCTGTTCTGCACAGGCAGCATTTGCGGATTTAATTATTGTTTTTCTTTTCTCAATCACTTTCCGACTCACTGTTTGCCCCGTCTAAATGAACCACTCTGTTTTCTTATCAGCTGCCCTTGATGCCTCCTCTACTTTCCAACTCTCACCTTCTACTCTGTCTCCATGACATGTCTGACTTTCTTCCCAAATACCTCTTGAGTCCTTCCCTTCTTGCTATCCATGTTGATACTTTCTTGGCTCAGGGAATTAGCCATAGAATACTTTCCTAGTTTTGTATATTGTTTGAGTGGGTTTTTTTAACCTTTTTATTTTATTACAGAGCAATGTAAATGCATTGTTAAAAAACATACAAGAAAAACACACAATAATAGAAAACTATAAAGAATAGCTATAACCCCATCTACATTTCAGATTCCTCTTTAAAAAGGATTAGAAATCAGATTATAACACAAAACTTCTTAAAGTTATATAAACTATTGCAAAACTAACTCACAGTTTTCCCAGATTTAAAATATGGAGGTATTTACTTTCAACCAAAGAGTTATTTCAGTAATTATCAAGTACTACCTTTCAGAATCTTCAGCACATAGCACGCTCTAGGAGAGTACTTGTTCAGCTGAAATTCAAATGATGGAAAAGTTATCACTTGAATATGAAATAATATTCTTATGGGGTCTTAGGGGTCAGTGGACCCTGATTTAAGGTTAGGGACTGCTTCTAACATTTGTGGGCGCCTGGAGAAGGGTACAATGAAGGCCTGGAAAACATAAGTTGAAACTTTTTAGATTTAAATTAAATGAACAAACTTCAAATGTTTTCTTATCTTGGTAAGTACGCCTTCATCATAACTTGCAAGGCAGATTGGATTTAGAATTCTCAAATTCTTCAGGCTTCCACTCTGGAATTTGATGGTGCTGGGGAAAACCATGAATCATTTGGCTTTGTCTCCCCATAGTGGCTGTGTCTGAGTTCTGAGGCACCTTGGTTACCTAGAGTTGAGTGCACTGGCAGTGTGGTCTGCCCATGGGCAGAGAGACCCCCAGAAGCTTACACACCCCCTGGAGGTGGGTTTACTCTTCAGCTGTGGTGTGGTTTGCACATATAATTAAATTTATTAATCACTCCTTCCTTTCCCAAACTAACACATCTTGACTTTTATTTGCTTCTACATAATTCTTTCACATTCAGTTTCTTCATTTACTCCAGGGAGAAAATTTTCACGCTCAACTGTTTCCAGTGTCTGTATTGCAGGATAAAGCTGGAATTAATCAGTGGCTCAGACGTCCTCTTAGGAGATCTATATCTGTTAATGACTGCTGAGAAACAGTCCCCTCCAAAATTGAGTGGCTGAAACAATGATTTTTTTTTTTTTTCCAATTATTCTGTTGACTGGTGGTAAATTTCTACTGCTTGTCTTGCCTGAGCCAGTTCACAAGTTTGCATTCAATTGCAGAGCAGGCTGGCCTGGAAGACCCACTATGGTCGTACTCACATGCCTGGCTATTGGTGCTGGTTGCAGACAAAAGTGCCCAGTTCTTCTCCATGTGGCCTCTTAGCTTTTGCTAAGCTAAACCAGCTTCCTTTCATGGCTGGTCAGGGTCCTGTTTCAAGAGGCAAAAGCAGAAGCTGTGAAGTCTCCTGAAGCCTAAGCTCTAGAATCTCCATAACGTCACTCCTGTCACATTCTATTTATTGGTCAAAGCAGGGCACAAGCCAGCCCATAGTTAAGGGTGGGGAATATATTCTGCATTTTGATAGGAGTAGTTGCAAAATACTGTGGCCATGATTTTCCAACCTGCCATAGGATCTTAGTTTCTTTCTTTGCTTACCTGTAGAAGACATTATTTAAAAGTATAATTTATATGGTTTCAGCAAGTCACCTTTCCATCATCCTATATTTCTACCTTCCTAAATGTAAAGTAACTCATTTCAGAAGTCAGTAGTGGATTATAATAGCAAAATTATGATTCAATGATTACAAAATAATATGGAATTTTAAGTTTCTAAGATTTTTAAAAATTGGAATTCACCTATAAATATATGGACTTCCCAGGTTGTGCTAGTGATAAAGAATCTGCCTGCCAATGCAGGAGACACAAGAGATGTGGGTTTGGTCTCTGGGTCAGGAAGATCTCCTGGAGAAGGAAGTGGCAACCCACTCCAGTATTCTTGCCTAAAAACTTCCATGGACAGAGGAGCCTGGTAGATTATAGCCCTTGGGGTCACAAAGAGGCAGATATGACTAAGCATAGCACAGCTATGTTTTGAACATTTAAATAAAACCATAATGGTAGAAAATAATTTGTGGCAGCAAGACATTTATACGTAAAACATCTAGAGAATACATTGACATAAAAATATTTTATTTCAAATGATTTCTTGTTTAAAAGAAGACTCAGGAAAAGACAGGAATCAATTCTCTAGAGAAGAAATAGTGAAATTGAAAACATGTTCAATATTACTAGTAATAAAATAAATTAAAATTATAAAATAAGATCAATTTTTTTCACTGATTGATATGGCAAAATTAAATATATAAAAACGCCTGCTATTGGTGAATTTATACTGAAATGGGCACTCGTGTATTTTATGGAGGAGAATTTGGTATATGTACTAAGAACTTTAAAGTGTGTTCAGACCTTATAATCTAGTAACTCTAGGAATTTATAATACAATTATGGGATAAATATAAAAATTTTGATACATGATAATATTTGGAGGAGAAAAAATAAATAATTTATACACTTCAAATAAATTATGACATATTCTGTTGACAAAATGCTACAAGTCGTAAAAAATTCTGCCACAGGAAAACTTATAATACCATACAAAAATGGTCATTGATGTAATGTTAACCAGAAGTGTAATTTGCAAAGGTATCTGCATATTTTATTTCCTATTTTTGTGTGCACACTAGTTGGTCCCTAATTTCCTGCCTCCTGTCAGATTGGTTTTCCACCCTCGTGTCTGCCTTGCTGTGTGCCCTGAAGGGTTGGCTGACTTCTGTAAACAGTATTTTGGGTGCTTCTTCATCAGTGGCCTTCCAATTGGTTGTGACCAGTAGAAGGTATGGGCTTAAGACTGGACGGTTGGAGAAGAAAGTGCTCTGATGTTTGATTTCTTTCTCCTTTGGCACCACATCTGTGACTCTCTGACTACAACTCCTCCCGAGTAGCTGTATTCTCTTCCTTTGGCCTTTGGCTAAACGGATGCAACAGCTTGCCATTTTTTGCTATGTTTGGTGTGCCTCACCTTCCCTGGCCACACTTCTGAAAGCAGTCCCTTCATGAAGTCTCTTTGTTTGAATCATCTTTATTTGAATTCAATTTTCTACCAAGTTTGTGACTAATGCAACATTCATATATAATCCATATAAAAAGGTAAAGAATACATGAACAGTAGTTTTTTTTTTTCTGGATGACAGTATTTATGGTTGATTCTTAGTTCCTTCTATATATATATTTGTACTTTCACATTTTTATTTTACACAAGAATACATTATAATGCATTATAAAAAGAAAACAAGATAAAGATTTGTATAAACTGACTCTTTGAGATGGAGCTAATGTGCATTTTAGTATTGTTTACACCACAACTAACACTTTGTAGATGGTGCTATAGTTGAAAACACAGATTATCCTCTGTTCTTTCTGTCTCTATGAAGTGAGTGGGTTACCACTGCTGTCCTGACTTTACCTGTTAGGAAACCGGAGCTTAGAGACTCAAAGTGATTTACCCAAACACTATAACTGGTTAAATGCATTGGAAGTAGATCTTCCAACTCATATTCAGCTCTTTTCTGCAATGTGGAGGTTGTGGAGGCTAAAGCTCTGGGCTGTTCCATTATTATAAAAAGCTGATGATGACTGATCTTTAAGATTTTACTTAGAAAGTAATCATGTATATTTAAATTAGGTCATTTTTTTTCCCATCATAGAAACAAACATCCTTATTTGGAAAATGCAAACTATAGCAAAGGCATTAAAAAGTCTATTCCTAATGACACTATTAGAATATGCTTATATTTCTTTCTTTTTGTATTTTGAAAGAGATAGCTCTTATTTAATACCATCATATATCAAATCAAGAATAAAATTTACCAAATCACCACAAAAAGATTGTCCATTTCTTAATGTTCCGTGTGTGTGTGTGTGTGTGTGTGTGTGTGTGTGTGTGTTTAATTGCTCAGTTGCGTCTGACTCTTTGCAGCCTCAAGGACTGTAGCCCGTCAGGCTCCTCTGTCCGTGGGCTTCTCCAGGCAAGAATACTGGAGTAGGTTGCCATTTCTTTCTCTAGGGGATTTTCCTCACCCAGGGACTGAACCAGCGTCTCCTGCATTACAGGCACCAGGGAAGCCCTTATTTCCTTACCTAAATCCCTTTTCTGACTCTCCTTCAATGTTTCCCAAAAAGTATTTTATTTTTTTGTCACCGCCTGTCTTTGATTTCATTTTCCCCATTCATCTTCCATCTAAATGAGCTGTTTTGTCAGTGTCTACATTAAAGGGATATAGTAATAAAAAAGGGAGTCCAGGGTCTTCCCTGGTGATCCAGTGGTTGAGAATCCACCTGCCAGTGCAGGGGACATGGCTTCTATTCTTGGTCCGTGAAGACCCCACATGCTGTGGGGCAGTTAAGCTCGCAAGCCCTAGAACTGGTGCTCCTCTATAAGAGTAGCCCTGCCAGACACAACTAGAGAAAGCCTGCTTGCCGCAATGACCATCCAGCACAGCCAAAAATAAATAAAAATTTTAAAATAAAGGAAGTCTAACTGAGACTATCCTAATAAACCAATAGCCAAATAGCACTCACTTCACCCCTATCAAGAAAAATGGCTCATGTCCCAAAATACTTTTCCTAGGCTGTAGAGGCCCTTCTGATCCATTTTTGGTATTAGCAATTCAAATCATTGTTTCATGTACCCAAACTCCAGGGCCTTTGTGCATGGAAAGTCCCCATTAAATTTAATGGCACTGTATATAAAAATGTACAGCGTCTGACATTTACTTGTGATGTGACAGCAGTGTCATGTCCGGAGCTTTATTTCAGTTGCTGAAATTGCTTTATATCTTTCGATTTCTCGATCATTTTACTGCTGTTCACTAGCCACCATTGTGGCTTTACTTGAAAAATGTTCACTTTGCACTTTTGAAAGTAGATGCAGTTCTTCATGGTTGAGCGCACACTGCTTCTAAGACTAGTGGGTTTCAGGGTGGGGTAGTCCGGCTTCTGCTTCCTTCTCTGAGCTGCTTCACTGCCTCTCCCTATTCCACAAATAGTTCTTGCTGTTTGCTTTGAGATAGGCCAATTCTGATAAAAATTCCTCCTGAAATCCTATTCATCCCATTCATTCAATACCATTTCACCTCAAATATTCAAAACCCTTTCCCTCTGGAAAATAAATAACCATTTCCTTAAGAGTTGTAATTGGTTTCTCATGAAATATAATTTAGGTTGGAGAATATTCTGATCTGAGTCACTTGAATCTTACACCCCAATGATTCAGTCACTGACATCGCTCTTCTGTGCACCTAAGCTCGCTGCCAGGGCTTCCCAGATGACTCAGTGGTAAAGAATCTGCCTGCAATGCAGGAGATGAAGGTTCAGTCCCTGGGTCGGGAAGATCCTCTGGAGAAGGAAACGGGAGCCCACTCCAGTATTCCTGCCTGGGAAATCCCATGGGCAGAGTAGCCTGGTGGGCTACAGTCCATGGGGTCACAATGAGTTGGGCACAACTTGGCTACTAAACAACAACAACAAGAAGAAGCTCCCCGTCAGCCCTCCGTGGATAGAAGGATGGTATATGGGATCTGAAAATCTACTCAGATGGTCTGTACTCTCAGCATGTTTATGAATTCAGGCGCACGGCACAGGGCAACTGATTCTTCTTGCCACCGGAGAGCAAGTCGAGGGCAACATAAAGTGAAAAAGTGTTAATTGTCAGTTGTGTCTGACTCTGCGACCACATGGACTGTAGCCCACCAGGCTCCTCTGTCCATGGGATTCTCCAGGCAGGGAAAACTGGAGTGGGTAGCTATTCCCTCCTCCAGGGAATCTTCCTGACCCAGGGATCAAATTCGGGTCTCCTGTGTTGCAGGCAGATTCTTTACCATTGGAGCCATAACACTTGGTTAACTGGAATTTTTTTCCCTGACAGGAGGTGGGAGACTTCTAAAAGTACAACGTGAAGCAGGCAGATGCCCACTGTGGGAGGAAGGTACAGTACTTCCTGGGGAGGAATTACCTACAGTACTCTCAGAATGAAGCACATGTAAATGTGTGTGTGTTTAAGTGGTTATGAGTTTATGCAATGGAGAATTTGAAATCTGCTTCTGAGTGATTAGGTTTACCTAAGTTGGAGAGCACAGTATTTAGCCCCAAGGCCTTCCCCAGGACTTTACAGACAATGGTTTCATTATGAGTCAACATGAAACTATAGAAGACCACTGGAATTGGATCCACTGCAGCTGAGTTCTGGAGTGGACATGTGGATTTGGGCAAGTATTAACCTGTTTGTTCTTACCGTACTCATCTTTAAAATGGGAATAACTGCTTTTGAACCACCTACCTTAGATGGATATTATATTTTAAATGTGCTTAGAAAATCACCACATGCCCTCAAATGCAAAGGATTCTTACCTCAGTGGGTATTGATGCCATAGATATCATTGTCACTAATACACTGATGATCTTCAAATCTTTGTGGCTAACTCATTCTCCCTCTGAGCTCTAGCCCATATTTCAAATTATCTGTTCAACATCCTCTTGAATGATAGTAACTAAAAGCACTTTCAATTTGATATGCCTCAAACAATGTGCATTTTCTTTTTTATTTTTGTCTCTGGTTTCCTTTAGTTTTTTAATTTTTTAAAAATTTTTATTGGAGTATCATTGCTTTACAATGTTGTATTAGTTTCTACTGTACAACAAAGTGAATCAGCCATATGTATACATATATCCCCTCTTCTCTGGATTTCCTTCCCATTTAGGTCACTACAGAGCACTGAGTAGAGTTCTCTGAGTTATACTGTAGACTCTCAATGAAAGTGAAAGTTGCTCAGTCATGTCCAACTCTTTCCAACCGCATGGACTGACTATACAGTCCATGGAATTCTCCAGGCCAGAATACTGGAGTGGGTAGCCTTTCCCTTCTCCAGGGGATCTTTCCAACCCAAGGATTGAACCCCAGTTCAGTTCAGTTCAGTCGCTCAGTCGTGTCCAACTCTTTGCGACCCCATGAATCGCAGCACGCCAGGCCTCCCTTTCCATCACCAACTCCCATAGTTCACTCAGAGTTGTGTCCATCGAGTCAGTGATGCCGTCCAGCCATTTCATCCTCTGTCGTCCCCTTCTCCTCCTGCCCCCAATCCCTCCCAGCATCAAAGTCTTCTCCAATGAGTCAACTCTTCGCATGAGGTGGCCAAAGTACTGGAGCTTCAGCTTTAGCATCATTCCTTCCAAAGAAATCCCAGGGTTGATCTCCTTCAGAATGGACTGGTTGGATCTTCTCGCAGTCCAAGGGACTCTCAAGATTCTTCTCCAACACCACAGTTCAAAAGTATCAATTCTTTGGCGCTCAGCCTTCTTCACAGTCCAACTCTCACATCCATAACATGACTACTGGAAAAACCATAACCTTGACTAGACGGACCTTAGTCGGCAAAGTAATGTCTCTGCTTTTGAATATACTATCTAGGTTGGTCATAATTTTTCTTCCAAGGAGTAGGCGTCTTTTAATTTCATGGCTGCAATCACCAACTGCAGTGATTTTGGAGCCCCAAAAAATAAAGTCTGACACTATTTCCATTGTTTCCCCATCTATTTCCCATGAAGTGATGGGACCAGATGCCATGATCTTCGTTTTCTGAATGTTGAGCTTTAAGCCAACTTTTTCACTCTCCTCTTTTACTTTCATCAAGAGGCTTTTTAGTTCCTCTTCACTTTCTGCCATAAGGGTGGTGTCATCTGCATATCTGAGGTTCTTGATATTTCTCCCAGCAATCTTGATTCCAGCTTGTGTTTCTGCCAGTCCAGCATTTCTCATGATGTACTCTGCATAGAAGTTAAATAAGCAGGGTGACAATATACAGCCTTGCCGTACTCCTTTTCCTATTTGGAACCAGTCTGTTGTTCCATGTCCAGGTCTAACTGTTGCATCCTGACCCGCATACAGATTTCTCAAGAGGCAGGTTAGGTGGTCTGGTATTCCCATCTCTTTCAGAATTTTCCACAGCTTATTGTGATCGACACATTCAAAGGCTTTGGCATAGTCAAGAAAGCAGAAATAGATGTTTTTCTGGAACTCTCTTGCTTTTTCCATGATCCAGTGGATGTTGGCAATTTGATCTCAGTCTCCCGCATTGCAGGCAGATTCTTTACTAGTGGAGCCATCAGGGAAGATGTCTGAGCTATACTGTAGGTTCTCAGTAGTTGTCTATTTTATACATAATATCAATAGTTTATATGTATCAATCCCAATCTCCCAATTCATCCTACCTCTATTTTACCTGCTGGGTGTCCATATGTTTTAGCAATCTCACTACTGGACATATACCCAGAGAAAACCATATTTCAAAAAGCCACATGCACCCCAGTATTAATTGCAGCAGCATTCACAATAGTCAGAACATGGAAGTAACCTAAATATCCATCAACAGAGGAACGAATAAAGAAGATGTTGTACATATATCCAATGGAATATTACTCAGCCATAAAAACGAATGATATTGGGTCATTTGTAGAGATGTGGATGGACCTAGAGACTGTCATACAGAGTAAAATATATCAGAAAGAGAAACACAAATATTGTATATTAACATACATATGTGGAATCCAGAAAAATGGTACAGATGATCTTATTTGCAAAATAGAAATAGAGACACATGTATTTTGAAGCTTCTCTTGCTTCTGTATTTTGGTTAATGACACCACTATGTTCCTTATCACTTGATACGGTCCCTGGGAAGTATCTTCTACTCTCTCTTATCACTCATCACCTATAAAAGAGTCAGACCCACTTATCTGCCTCTGTAACATCACTTGACTCCCTCTGATCCTCTCCATTACCATCTGTGTCCTAGGTTAGGATCCTTGTCATTGTGGAAGAAATAGACTTTTTGGTTTAGAATAAATCCCTTGGAATTATGCATTTTTCAAAAGAAATACGGCTATAGGGAAAAGGCTAAAACAAGGATCAATATTTTCAAATTCATAGTGGATAGTGAAAGCCTCTCAGTCGTGTCTGACTCTCTGCAATCCCGTGGGCTATACAGTCCATGGAATTCTCCAGGCCAGAATACTGGAGTGGGTAGCCATTCCCTTCTCCAGCGGATCATCCCAGCCTGGGGACTGAACCCAGGTCTCCTGCATTTCAGGCAGATTCTTTACTGTTGAGCCACCAGGGAAGCCCATAGTCATCATACCACTTTTATTATATTCAGATTACCTAAGAAAAAAGGAAAATATGGACCAGGAATTTCCAGGAAGAACCTGGCTATAATTAACCACAAAGAGTATTCTTTTCTCTAAGATAGACTTATTCCAGCTCTTAAGTATGTGATTAGTTAATTCTTTGCCTCTTTTGCTTCTTTCTAGCAAACCACACACCACACTCTTAAAATCATTATCCTATTTATCTGTCCCCACTAGACTACGATCTCCTAAGGAAGAAGGGTCAACTGTTGGTCATTTTTCTATTCTGGCACCATCTATTACAGTGTCTGGCAAAGAGTAGGAATTTAAAGATGTTTGTTGATGGACTGACTGACTGATGGACTAAATTAATGAAGTGCAGCAGAAATTAATAAACATGATCTTGAGATCTGTAAAATATTTCCTGAAGGGATATCTTGTTATTAAAAGAAGAGACATTCTACTCATGCAGCAACTCTTAGTAGGATATGTTCTATTTTGCTAAATCTTCTCGGCTGACATAGCTAATTACAAGACTTTTAAAGAACTACAGAGATGTTTTTGAACTCTGCAAAGTTATTAACAGATGTGGCATTTAAGAGACCTGTCTATCTTTATGCATCTTGAGATGTTGGTAATTATATCTGTCAGACACTGGTATGATCCTACAAAATTTGAACTATCCCAATTTTTCATTCAAAGGACAGATCTTAAATCTTCTCATTAAAATATCTCACAGTAAGTCAGAAAGGCAATTTATTATTATTTTACAGAGCAGGTTTAAAAAGTAAACGTGAGAAGCAATGTCTTTCCTTCTCCATCAGTTCTCCATGAACTAAAGCATTGAGGCAGAAGCCCCTTCTCAGTGGGTTGTTCTTTCAGGTGTCTTCTGTTTCAGGTCCCCTAAGTGGCTTAGCTGAGTATGGGCCCCTGGTGGTCCATTCACCCTACACAGGTTGGGCCTCAATGTCTCCTGAGGAGCTTGTTGAAAATACAGATATTGGGGTTTCCCTGGAAATCCAGTGGTTGAGAGTCTGCCTGCCAATGCAGGGACTCAGGTTTGATGCCTGGTCTGGGGAGATCCCACATGCCTCAGGGCAACCAAGCCCATGTGCTAGAACTCCTGAGACCTGGTGTGCTAGAGCCTGTGCTCGGCGACACGAGAAGCCACCATGATGAGAAGCCTGCGCTCCACAACTAGAGAAAGCCCATGCCCAGGACAAAGACCCAGTGCAGCCAAAAATAAGTAAATAAGCGTCCTTTTTAAACAAAAATACAGGTATCAGGGCTCTTGCAGGGATGGGCTTAGATGGACATTTCAATGCTTCTGCACTTCAACTTTTTGATTCCTTTCACTATTTACAAAAGAAAAAAAAAAACAGTCTCAGGATGACTTGTTAGAGTCAGTCTCTGTGCTTACTCTCTCTAACCAATAAGATAAGCTACTTCCCCGATGGATTTTTAAAAATTATTTATTTTTATTTCTGGCTGCACTGGGTCCTTGGTGTTGTGTGCGGGCTTTCTCTAGTTGTGATGAGCAGGGAACTCTCTCTAGTTGCGATGCTTCTCATTGCAGTGGCTTTTCTTGTTGCAGAGCATGGGCTCTAGAGCATGGGCTCAGCAGTTGCGACACTCAGGCTTAGTTGATCCGAGGCATGTGGGATCTTCCCGGACCAGGGATTGAACCTGTATTGCCTGCATTGGCAGGTGGACTCTTAACCACTGTACCACCAAGAAGTCCTTCAAATAAATTCTTTTGTGGTCTCTATCATTTGACTTTTAAAATTTCTCAGTAAGAGCTAAGTGTAACTCAACTTGTTTTCAATTTTTGTCTGTATTTGATTACCACTTTGTTGCTATTTGCATCTGATTTTGGTTTTACTGTCAGGCTTATATTCTTTGTAGATAAACAGCTAAAAATAAGAATAAAACTAACAATCAGAATGCTTTATTTTATCAACTGCAAGAGTCACATCATTCATATTTTAAGAACTCTGGAAGTGGAATACATCTTTACCTTATTCAGTTCAGTTCAGCTCAGTTACTCAGTCATGTCCAACTCTTTGCAACCCCATGGACTGCAGCACACCAGGCTTTCCTGTCCATCACTAACTCCCAGAGCCTACTCAAACTCATGTCCATTGCATTGGCGATGCCATCCAACCATCTCATCCTCTGTTGTCCCCTTCTCTTCCCGCCTTCAATCTTTCCCAGCATCAGGGTCTTTTCCAATGAGTCGGTTCTTCGCATCAGGTAGCCAAAGGATTGGAGTTACAGCTTCAGCATCAGTCCTTTCAATGAATATTCAGGACTATTTCCTTCAGGATGGCCTGGTTGACTTGATAGCAGTTCACAATCTCTCTTAGGAAGGCAGCTATTGTGAGGTGGTTGGCATCATGTATACATGCATTCAAAGTGTCAGCAGGTATGGCAAAACCCATATAATATTGTAAAGTAATTAGTCTCCAATTAAAACAAATTAATTTAAAAAAAAGTGTCAGCAGCAAAACCTGCTGAATGGGTGTCAAAAGGTTGCAAGAAAATCCTGGAGACAGTAGTGGAGTACTCTTTCAACTGCTAGAAATCAATTTTTGTTCAGACTATGGGCAATTTCTCCTCAGCCAAAGTCCATGAAGATTGCCTCTACATAGCTACAAAAGCATGTTAAAGGAAGGCCCTCAGAAAAGGCTTTTTATGATTTTAGGAGTTAATTTAGAAGCAAAGTACTCTTCATGATACTGAGGGATGACATCATGGGAAGAACTTGGATACTGATGACTAAGTGGAAAAGTGATGAAGATCATAGCTCTGAATTTTGCAGTAGTTTTAGGAATACCTTAACCAATTTATTTCAGTTACATTTCCTTTTAATGTATACACAAAGGTGATTTATGATAAGGAAATCTATATTTCATTAAGTCAAAAGTATTCTGTCAATGCATATAAAATTTTAAAGGATAAGAATGCCTTAGGTTACAGTTTAATTGATAGCCTTCCTTCCTCTTTCTTTCTCTTTCTTCCTCACCCTCTCTTCCTTCTTTCTTCCTCTCCCTCTCTCTTCCTTTCTCTTCTCCTTCTTTCCTTCCTTTTTTCCTTCCCTCCCTGCCTCTCTCTCTATCTCACCAAAACAATGGAGTTTCTTACCACTGATGAGCTCAGACCCCATGAAATGAAGTTAGGACAATGCCAGATGTTACTGCGGCCTCACTGTGTACGAGACACTCCCCAAGCATGTCACAGGTATTAACTCATTCAGTTCTCACAATGCTCTGTGAGATAAGTGCCGCTGCTACATTCATCGTACAGAAAAGGAGCAAAGTCTCAGAGGTGAGACTCTGACTCTTGACGGCTTTTTAGATTTGTGACCCAGGATGCTCCTCTCTCTGGTAGTTCCTTACGAAATGGGCATCAAAAAGCCCACCTCACAGTGCTGATGTGAAGATTAAAAAATGGCCTAAGGAGGACCTCAATTCCACGAATTATGATTTTGCTTTCTTTCACTAAGAAAATATTAATATAGTGGTCACTGTTGGTCACCTGCACAGCTTCTATTATCCACTTCCCTTACAGCAGGACTCAGATTTTGTTAAGGCATCTGCCACCTCTCCCTCCAACTGATAAGAACTCTAGGAGTGATCTTTGTTTCAAACTACTCATAGTACCATTCTCTTTACTAATGATGGGTTCAAGAATCCGCTTCCCTGGTGGCTCAGATGGTAAAGCATCTGTCTGCAATGCTGGAGACCCAGGTGCAATCCCTGGGTCAGGAAGATCCCCCGGAGAAGGAAAGGGCAACCCACTCCAGTACCTTGCCTGGAAAATGCCATGGGTGGAGGAACCTTGAAGGCTACAGTCCATGGGGTCGCAAACAGTCGGACACAACTGAGCGACTGAGCGACTTCGTTTTCACTTTTAGGAATCCAGGGCTAAGCCAGTCAGATAATGACATTTCCCTAGCAACAAGGAAATGGCAGGAGCATTTGACTCAATGGGGCATGAAAAAAAATTTGTGGGTACTTATGGAGAAAATCATAGGAAAAAAACATACTTGTTTCTTCTAGACAGTTTAGAACCCAGATCTGCGATAGCCATTTAGCTACCAGTCTGAGGATGAAGTTCACACGTGGTAGTGAGACTAGAGTTAAAGTTAAGTCTAGTCTTCTCTTCTGCAGAGAAGCAGAGCTTGTTGGAGCTATCGGATTAAGTCAACCCTGCAACCCACCCCGATTTTGGATTTCCAGCCTTTGAGCCAATTCCTTATCATCCAGACCACTTTAAGCTGGAATTTCTGTTATTTGTAATCGAGAGCAGGTTCAGTTACTTTGCTCTTTCATGTTCCAGGCCCTTGCTAGGTCCTTGGATGGCTAATACACATCCCTCTACTACTATTTTTTTTTTTTTTTTTAAGCTGAGGAAATGGAGATCAAGAGAACAGAATCAGAAGGTGGCACAGACAAGACACGGACTCAGAATTTCCTCCACCTTTTGTTTCAAAATCAGTAATCATAACTGCTACATTCTTCTGAAACTTAAACCTGATAGAATTTTACAAACTGTTAAAATTTTGTCTATGGAGGTGTGTTTTGTATGAGGGATGTTTGCTTTTGCTGAAACTGTTTTTACCTAAATATTTTAACTGATTTTCATTTTACCTACTTCAATATCTTCTCCCAAAGTCACTTTTTTTTTTTTTTTTTTTTTAAACTGCAGAGCCATTTACATTTTATCGTTGCTCAAAGTAATTGTCCCATGGGTCCCAGGTGAAATTCCTCCTGGACCCAGAGGGGGAATGAGTGAGATGATTGGGGCGTGAGTGCAAACTCTACAGCACAGGCCCAGTGATGGACCGTGTGGTTAGCACAGTGGGTGTCTTGGTCGGCTCAGGCTGCCGTTACAAAATACCACATGCTGGGCAGCTTAAATGGCGGAAATCTATTTCTCGCAGCTGTGGAGGCACGAAGTCCAACATCAAGGTGTCAGCAAACTTGTCTCCTCCTGAGGCTTGTCTGCTTGACTTGCGGATGGCTGTCTCTTGCTGTGTCCTCCCAGGGTCTTTCCTCTGTGGATATGCATCCCTGGTGTCTCTTCCTCCTCTGAGAAGAACATCAGTCCTAATGGATTAGGGCTCCACCCCTAAGACCCTTATCTAACCTTGATTATCTCTTCAAGCAGCCAATCTCCAGCTACAGTCATACTGGGGGTTAGAGCTTCAATATATGGATTTGAGGGGGACATAGCTCAGTCCATAACACTGGGGAGTCGTGGCACCCTCGTGACCTGGAGAGTGAGTGTCCTGTGGGAAGCAGCCCCTCCTTGACCTCTCAGTTATTGCCACAAGGATGGCTCAGCACTGTCAAGGCTGACTTTTTGATTCATGCTTGGAATACAAACCGTTAAGAGAAATTCTCCAATTTTAAAGATGGGCACTAATTCAAAACTATGTCTGTGGCTGGCTACTCACTTGTGAAGTCTGGTTTAAGTAGGCAATCACAGTAGATTTATAATGATGGCCTGTCCCATTAGACTGTCCTGCTCCTCACATACTCCATCCCTAGGTACCATTTCAGTGGAAATACTCATAGAGCATTTGAGTTGTACTCAATCAGTAGCCCAGCCCCTCTCATCCATGGGTCAGAGGTCATTTAGTTGTCATTCATTATCTCCCAAGTCCCTGAGATTGAGTGAGTTGAGTTTTGAGGAGTCAGCTATTCTTCAACAGACTTATAAACTGTAATTGGTTCCACTAAGATAGAAACATATACTATATTTAAAGAATCAATAGTCTCAGTCAATTATTAAAGTAGGTTAATAGCTACTGCATGTCCAAGGACTAATGCTGTGTATGCAGTGATCCATACCCTGCTTTAATTATGATTGGTCTAGGTCCTTAAAACACAGGGCATTGTCTAGATGAAGTAAGTAATGACTCCCTAATGATAAAAAAGTAATGTGTATATACAGGGACAGTGAGAAAGAAGCAAGTAATTAAAAGAAAAAAACTAGTTCATCACAGAAATGCACCTTAACAAAGAATGTTAAGGTGGAGTTTTTCTTTCTTTCCCAGTTTAATGGTCTTGGCTGAATTCTGGGGTTTCAGGGTTTAGGGTATCAGAAATTCAAAAAGGTACTTGGTTAGGGAGACCTGTCTGAAAGATGCATCAGAAGGTAATTGGTAGCTGTCCAGGCAAAGATGTTCATCATGATGATGCGAAGTAAGACAGTAGGCAACTTGAAGAGAACTGAAAGCCAGGTGACAGGACGTACTGAAATAATCCTGGGTCGGCAAGATCCCCTGCAGGATAGGGTACCGACTCCAGTTTTCTTGGGCTTCCCTGTGGCTCAGCTGGTAAAGAATCTGCCTGCAATGTGGCAGAACTTTGTTCAATCCTTAGGTTGGGAAGATCCCCCAGAGAAGGGAACGGCTACCCACTCCAGTATTCTGGCCTGGAGAATTCCATGGACTATATAGGCCATGGGGTCACAATGAGTCAGACACGACTGAGCAACTGTCACTCACTCACAGAATAATGTGGAGTCCAGGACTCTGAATTGATGGAGAGGATTGATGGGGGATAATAAGTGCTCCGATCCTTTGACTTAAGGTGAAACAATGCTGAACAACCATTTCAGCTCTAGAACTCCCTGCATGTTGTCAAGACCTTTGTCGTTACTGATGTTCAGTAATTCTTTTTGCTCAACCAATTTCCCTTTTTCTCATAGACTTCAATTTTGAGTTAACTCTGTTCTGCACAGAATCATCTTGGTCTGTTTCCAAGGCAGCCTAACCTGAGAAATTTCTCTTCTCTTGCTGTTAAGAGAGGTAAGTGTTCCAGATGATACAACTATGAAATGGCAAAGCCTCAGTTCATCTGGGTCTGTGAGTGGAACAGAGCCTTGTAGATCTGAAGTGGACATGTGACATAAGTGAGAAATAAACCTTATTGTATTAAACCACTGAGATTTGGGGTTACTTTGCCACTGCAGCCTGACCTTGCCTGTCTTGACTAATACATATATTCTCAGTATTACCCATGTCCTTGGTCCTCTGGGTGGGTTTCTTCAGAAGTATCTGAGTCCCTGTCTTCAGGCCACCTTCAAAATGTTCCCACTAGCCTTTGTCAGTCCCAAGACAAGAATACAGAGATTAAATAAAAGAACCTGCATATAACTCAGTTCTGCCATGAGACTTCAAATAATTTTGGCTGTAATTTTCTCTGTCAGTAATGTGATGATCTACTTAATAGACAAGGTCACTGCAGGCCAACAAAGTATACCAGGGCTCTTTGTCTGTTCTATATTGTGTGATTCTCCCAGGTTTGTTGGAGGAGGGGGATAGGTGGAGAAGAGGAGAGAAATAGGGCAAGTGGCTCCCTATGCCTCAATGCTTACAGCATCTAACAGTCAGAATTTCTGAGTTATCTGTAGGAAGAACTTTGATGGCCCTTCACCCGAGTGTGGCAGAAGTCATCCCTAGTGTTTGCGGTAGGGCTGAATTCCTGAGTAGAACAGGTCGGGTATTAGGATTTAATATATCTAATTTGGCCTTTGTTTCACACTAAAATAAGTAAAAAGGAAAAGCTTGCAGTCTTATTAGGGTGTTCCAAGGGAATATACCATTTGGTTTCCCCCACCCACAGTTCTTCCTTGTATAGCCTTGGTCAAGCCAAGCTGTGTTCTCTAGAAATTCCATTCTTGTCCCCTTAAGGAAGGACTGCCTATTCCAGGTAGAAGTTCAGCTCTTTGGTTCTTCTTGTGTTTTGTAAACCCTTGCATTTTAGTCTTTTCCTAGGTGCGAATGGTTGCTCCAAAGTAGGTAGATGGGAGAGTTAAAGCCAATAGGAAGATTATCTGATTCCAGTATGGTCTCTTTATCAAAGACTTATAACTGGGTTCTACGTGAGCTATTTGGAATCAAGTACATTTTACCACATGGATAATGAAGAAGGGAGAGTCCTTATGTGATCTAACTTTGACTCCTCTCCTTTGAAATAATAACCAAAGAATTACTGGATTAAGGAAGTCTGATTCCTTCCTGATGACATTATAGAGGTTCAGACTAGGCAAAGAAGTTCTGATCTATGTGAAACAAATGATATCAACTCCAAAGAGATTTATTATATTTCTACATTCAAATATTTCTGAGGAATATTTGAATTCATTCTGTTTCAGCAACAAATGTGTACATTACAGAGAAAGAGAAACAGCTTAGGCTACAAAATCTTCATTTTTCCCCTGGATCTTTAGGAAGTTAAGAAACAATTATAATTTTATTTATCGAGTAGTTGCTATGTGCCAGGAAGTTTGTGTGTGTGTGCTCAGTTGCTTAGTTGTACCCGACTCTTTGTGACAGCCAGGCTCCTCTGTCCACAGAATTCTCCAGGCCAGAATACTGGAGTGGGTTGCCATTTCCTACTCCAGGGGATCTTCCCAATCCAGCGATCAAACTCGCATCTCTTGTGTCTCCTGCATTGGCAGGCAAATTCATTACCATTGTGCCACCTGGGAAGTTTACATACACTTTATTATTAAATACACACAGCAACTCATTTTTACAGATGGGAAAAACCAGAGGTTAATTAAGTTTCTTAAGGTCACTCTATTATTCATTGTACTCAGCATAGTGAGTGTTAAAACGCATGTCTCTCTTATCTACTAATCAATCCTTCTCACCATTATACCCACTCACCTCTCTGTAATGAATAAAGTTTCTAGAAATCACTTATCCTTTAGAGATTTCATTATTGATGTCTACATTAAATGGGATTGCAAGTTATTTCTGAGTGTGAGAAGTACAATTATAGTTACTCAAACCTGAAGCAACTTACTTTAAAACTATTTTTAGAATGTCATAGGACAAAAGAATATGTACAGAAAAAATATTGAGAAAAATCTGAGACTTCTAACTGGACAAATACCATCAGCTGCATAGCTTTCACTTACTAAGCTTTTATTCTGTGGCTAAGGCTGTGCTAAAGGGGTCTTATGAATTGTCATTTAATTATCAGAACAATCCTAGTGGATAAGAACTGCTATTATTCCCACTTTACAGACGGGGGAACTGAGATACAGAGAGTTGAATTACATAGGTCATATAGCTAATAAGGGGTTTTCTAGGTGGCTCAGTGGTAAAGAACCCACTTGTCAATGCAGGAGGCATAAGAGATGCAGGTTTGATCCCTGGGTCTGGAAGTGGCCACTCTGGAGGAGGAAATGGCAACCAACTCTGGTATTCTTGCCTAGAGAATCCCATGGACAGTGGAGCCTGGCAGGCTACAGTCCAGGGGGTCTCAAAGAGTCGGACATGACTGAAGCTACTTCACATGCATGCATACAGAGCTAAAGAGGTGGACCCAGAATTGAACTTGGGATGTCTAACTCCAAATATGTACCCTTAGTTATAAGGAGCTTCTGTAGGATAATTGTACAAAGAAATTTAAAAGTGCTTTGGTTTTTAAATCTAAATAATGGATGGACTTTCATCAACAGTAATGTATTAATATTGGCTCATTAACTGTGACAAGTGTATACTAATATACACTACAAAGAGGGGGAACTGAGTGTGAGGTATATGGAAACCCTCTGGATTACCTTCACAATGTTTCTGTATATCGAAACTGTGCTAATGTAAAAAAGTTTATCAAAAATTAAATTCTTTCACAATAAAATTCAGTCTTTCTTATCTCAGAAAAGAAAAAAGAAAAGTTCTTTTGGATACATAAGAAAGATTAAGATACTGTTGGGCAAGCATGAAGAACAAAGTAACTCCAACAGAATTTGAGTATTTTTGATAAGGGATGATGGATAAACGAACACTCTGGAACTTTTCTCTCTTCCCTATACATGAAATGAGTCAAGTCATGGCTCTTTTGAGAATGTTTCTCACATTTGATGTCCTAAAAGTAGCGGGTTAACTAAAATTCAGGGCTTCCCTGGTGGCTCAGATGGTAAAGAATCTGCCTGCAATGCAGGAGACCAGGGTTCAATTCCTGGGTTGGGAAGATCTCCTGGAAAAGGAAACAGCAACCCACTCCAGCATTCTTGCCTGGTGAATTCCATGGACAGAGGAGCCTGGTGGCCTATAGTCCATGGGGTCGCAAAGAGCCAGAAATGACTGAATGACTTTTAGCTAAAATCAGACACTATTTCTGAAACCAAATTTTGTTAGAAGGATGGGTTTGTTACACTTGTCCTTGACTGTCTGGAAACCCCAGAGACCCCAGGATCATCTCTCTGATGCTTTTTCATCTTCCTGGGAACTAATTGTTTTCACGTGCGTGTATGTGTGTGTGTGTGTGTGTGTGTGTGTGTGTGTGTGTGTTAGTCACTCAGTCGTGTCCGACTCTGCGGCCCCACGAACTATAGCCCACCAGGCTCCTCTGCCCATGGAATTCTCCAGGCAAGGATACTGGAGTGGGTTGTCATTCCCTTCACCAGAGACTCTTTCCGACACAGGGACTGAACCCTGGTCTCCTGCATTGCAGGCAGATTCTTTACCACTTGAGCTACAGGGAAGTCCTATGTTTTCACATAACCCATAGAAGTATCCTTGTTATTTTATAGGATTTGTTTATATGGCCAGATGTAAAGAGAAGAAAGACAATGAGGGAAATACATGACAAGTGATTGCTCAGCAAGGAAGTTTAATCCTGCTGAGAGAAGAGGAGGATTCCTTTCAGGGCTCCACTGCAGAGAGGGGTGTGTTAGTTCCTGGGGAGAAGTCAGAAGAAGGGAATTGGAAGCCTAAACACTTGTGACATTTTGGCCATTGCTCTCCAATAGTGTGCACCTGCTTTAAAAGTCCATACTCCATGCTGTAGCCAGAGTGAGGTTCCTAAATAACAAATCTAATCACATCCCTTTCCTTCTTTCATCCTTTCAGGAGCTCTGCCTTGCGGTTTGTATAAAGCCCAGTCCCTCTTAGATGACATCTAAAGCTCACTTCTGCGGGCATGTCTCTTATCTCTCACCTTCTCACACCTTATAATCCACCATAGTGATCTCTTTGGAGTTTCTCTGACATGCCTTTCTGTCTTTGGCACTTGGGATTTTGCACTTTTCTTTCTGCATAGAACAATCATGATAACTCCTAACGCATTTTTGAAAGACTAACCATAACTACTAACTCCTCTGAGAAGCGTTTTCTTTACTTGTTCAGTTATGCATTCACCAAATATTTCTTAAGCATCCACTCTGCTAGAAGCTACTAAGCGCTGGGACAAGGGTTTTGGGTCAGCTCCCAGGATGTCCTGTAATGCCCATATTTAGCTCTATGTACTTGTTACATTGTATTGCAATTGCTTTTTATGTAAACATTTCTCGCACTACCCTGATAGTACCAATTTGGAAAACACAATGTCTTGTTTGAAGTTGCAATGCTTGACATAAGGATAGGAATGCAGAAAATATTTCTAGAGTGAATGAATGGAAGAACCGTCTCAAATTCTGTTTTTACTTCTAGAAGATAAGCAATCAGATTATGTTCACAATTAATCTGAAAATGCCTTTTTTTTTTTCATTTTTATTGCCAGAAGGTTAGGAGAATGCTTTATTTCAGCAGAAGTTTGGCCACCTGCCCTCCAGGTAAAACCATAGCAGTTCTTCTAGAATTTCTAGCCAGCTATTCCTGATGTAACCTTCCTAGCTTTAAGAGTCCAAGGACAGGCAGGAGAACAAGATGGTGGAGGAATCAGTGGACGTGGAGTACATCTCCCTCAGATACATCAGGAACACACCTTCAGACCCAGAAGTGCATGCAGAACACCAGCTGAGAGCGGACAGGAGTACCTGACCAGTGGAAAAGAATATATAGAACCACGCAAAACTCAGGAGGAAGAAGGAACGAGGGGGAAAAACAGGAGTGTTAGTAGGACTGGACCTGCCCTCAGCTGGTGGGAGAACGGAAGCAGGGATCCGATCCCCACATCAGGGCAACTGTCTGAGTCAGGGAGAAACATCGAAGGCTTAGAGTGAAACAGCTGATCTGTGGCAGCCTAAATGGGATGAGAATCAGACAGTCCTTGCCGCAGCCATACGTTTCCCAGATAGGGACACAGGTCCTCTGGAAGGTGCAGCGGCTGGTAGCTGGAGTTTAGGGATTGTGGAGCAATCCCAGGGTGAGGGCTGCTGTTGACTGTGGAAAGACAGATCGAGGGGATGTGAGGGAGGAGATTGCGGTGGGAAATGCTTGTGGAGGAAAGCTGGGCAGCTATGGAAGCAAGGTGAGACTGCTGAGTCATGCATAGGGGGTGAAGCCCTCACTGTAGCTCTCTCTCCACAGGCCAGCATCTGTAGCTGAACAATAGAGAAGCTGGCCCATCAAACTCCTGATGCACTGAACTACAGAGTAGGACCCCACCCAGGGTTCTCCTTTAAGTGACTGATATACCCCACTCAAGGGGGGGGCCCCTCTATGTGCCTGATAGGCCCAACAACAGAGAAGGACCTCAGGCAAGAGAGCCCTCTAAGTGCCTGAATAGGCGGAGCTACAGAGAAAGACTGGCCAAAGAGGCCTTCTGATCACCATCTACAAGAGGCTCGAAAAAAGGCTCTGATAGGGCCAGAACTCCTGTGGCAGAGGCAGTCCATGTCCCTGCACACTTGGTGCCTCCAGGGTCCTGGCAAGCCAAGCAGCTGCGCCACCTTTACGCTCAACTCTCACTGGGGCAGAGCTACCACGGGCTTAAAAAAGGTCTTCTGTCTATGCATACAGGATTGCTTTGGTAGTGTCCGACTCTGTGACCCTGTAGACTGTGGCCTGCCAGGCTCCTCTGTCAGGGAGGGAGGTTCTCCAGACAAGAATACTGGAGTATATTGGCCAACACTGGTTGCCATACCTTCTAGAGCACTATATTTCCTGCTGCCCTAGCTGCCAACTCCCTTGAGTACCTGGAGCTGCCAGAACCCCTGCGACCCAAGCAGCTTCACCACTTCCACCACCTGGCCCTCACAGGGGCAAACCCAAGTCCTCTAGGGCAGCCTCAGGAGCAAACCCCAGTGGATGACTCACACGCAGAGGTAGAAATTAAACCACAAGTGAAACCCAGGGACAGCGTGGCTAAGGAAGAAGACCCATAACCTTCCCACCAGCTGTACAAGCTGCAGATTAAATCCACACCATCAACTAGGCAGACTCTGTATCTATGGAATACATAAAATGTCATTGAGTGCTCCCGCAAAAGAAAACACACTTGTTCTGATAACTGTGGAGGCATCAGCTGTTGGAGGCAAGAACACACAGGAGTAGGACCAGATTAGAATCTGAGCTGCTCCCACAGCAGGTCCAGAGATGAGTACAGTGTTGGAGGGCATCCTAGAGAGCTGAGGTGGACTGTGACTCCCAGCCAGAGAAAGGACTCTGACAGTACTGACTCAAGAAAAACACTTATTATTCTTATGTTTTGAATAGTTCTGTAGATTCTTTTGGACTCCCCTGCCCCTTCTGTTGTAGTTGTTGATTTTATTGGCACTATGAAATCTAATTAAGCTTACATTTTCTATTGTTGTTATAAACCTCTGCCTCTACATTGGGCTTTTGCAGGTCTGTGGAGTTTTACTTTTTTTCTTTCTTCTCTCTTTTTTTAATTTTAATTTTTAATATTTTAAACCTGTTATTATTTTTTATACATTTATGCCTTTGTTTGCTTTTATGACTGTTCTTTTCCCCTTGCAGTTAATCTTTAATGTATATAAATCTTCTTTCAGTTCAGTTCAGTTGCTCAGTTGTGTCCGACTCTTTGCAACCCCATGAATTGCAGCACCCCAGGCCTCCCTGTCCATCACCAGCTCCCGGAGTTCACCCAAACTCATGTCCATAGAGTCAGTGATGCCATCTTCTTTACCTACCCCTATTTTAACTTTGCATATCTATTCTTTCTTCCTTTCCTTTCCTCTCAACATATTTGTTAGTTTTGCTTTCATTGCTTTATTCCCCAGTTGGCACCTTGCTTTAGTTTTGTTTTCCAGTTTGTGCTTTAGTTAGTTTTGTTCTGGTAGATATAATTTTTGGTTTCCTTTGTTTGCCCAGTCAATCTATTGTACTTTATTTTTGTTGGACTGCTTTGATTTTGCTTATGGGTGTATATGTGTATGTGTATATTCAGTCACACTTTTTATTGTTGTTATAAACCTCTACCTCTATGTTGGGCTTTTGAAGTTCTGTGGAGTTATCCTTTTTCCTTTCTTCTGTTTTTTTTTTTTTTTCTCTTTTTTATAATTTTATTTTTTTAAACCTATTATATTTTTCTACATTTATTCCTTTGTTTGCCTTTCCTACTGTTCTTTTCCCCTTGCAGTTAATCTTTAATGTATATAAATCTTCTTCCTCTACCTCTGTTTAACTTTGCATATCTATTCTTTCTTTCTTTTCTTTCTTTCCTTTCCTGTCAACATATTTGTCAGTTTTGTTTTCATTGCTTTATTCCCTACTTGGCATCTTGCTTTAATTTTGTTTTCCAATTTGTGCTTTAGTTAGTTTTGTTTTTAACTGGCAAATATAATTGTTTATTTCCTTTGTTCGCTGGGTCAATCTACTGTACTTTATTTTTGTTGGACTGTTTTGACTTTGCTCAGGGGTGTATATGTATATGTGTATATTCCATAATTTTAATTATTATTTATCTGATTTTGTAACTGCCATTTGTCTGGGGTTCATCTTTGGTTTCTCGTTTTTGGATATTTGCTTTAATCTCACTTAATGCCCTAACAAAACACTTGTGGAATCTTCGTTCCTGACCAGAGATCAAGCCCTGAGCCTTTCGAGTGGCAGCACTGACTTCAAGACCCTAGACTACCAGAGAATTAAACCCTAGGGAGTATCAACTAGTGCGAACTCACACAAAGGAAACCACCTGAATACAAGATCTGGCATCACCCAGCCACCAGAAGCCTCCTGCGCAGGATGCCTCATTTAATAACACACAAAACAAAAATACAAACCCAATCATCATCAGACAGGATTACCACTTCACTCAGCCTTGCCCATCAGAGGAAAGTCAAACAAACAAACAAAAACTCAGCACAAATCCCACCCTATATGAAGCTTACACAAACCACTGGACCAACCTTAAGAGGGCAGGAACCAAAAGAAAGAAAGAATTATATCTTGAAGCTTGGGAAAAGGAGACCTCAAACACAGTAAGTTAAAAAAAAAAAAAAAGAAAAGCCAGGGAAATACCACAAATGAAGGAACAAACTAGAAACACAGAAGTCCCAATAAATGAAGAAGGAATAGGCAAACTACCTGAAAAAGTATTCAGAATAATGATAGTGAAGATGATAAAAAAAAAAAACCTTGAAAACAAAATAGATTAAATGCAAGAAGGGGCTGGTGCACGGGGATGACCCAGAGAGATGTTATGGGGAGGGAGGTGGAAGGGAGGTTCATGTTTGGGAACGCATGTACACCCATGGTGGATTCATGTCAATGTATGGCAAAACCAATTCAGTATTGTAAAGTAAAATAAAGTAAAAATTAAAATTAAAAAAAGAATCAATTAACAAAGACCTAGAAGAATTAAAGAATAAATATACAGAGATAAACAACACAATTACTGAAATTAAAAAAATACTCTAGAAGGAATCAATAGCAGAATATCTGAAGCAGAAGAACAAATCAATGAGCTGGAAGACAAAATGGTGGAAGCAACTTCTGAAGAGCAGAATACAGTAAAAAGAATGAAAAGAACTTAGGATAGTCTCAGAGACCTCTGGAACAATATCAAATGCACCAACATTCGAATTATAGGGGTTCCAGAAGAAGAAGAGAAAATGAAAGGGTATGAGAAAATTTTTGAATAGATGATAGTTGAAAATTTCCTCAACATGAAAAAGGAAATAGTCAATCAAGTCTAAGAGGCACAATGAATCTGATACAGGATAAACCCAAGGAGAAATACACCAAGACATACTAAACTAACAAAGACTAAACACAAAGAAAGAATATTAAAAGCAGCAAGGGAGAAGCAACAAGTAACATACAAGGGAAACCCCATACACTTAACAGCTGATCTTTCAGCAGAAACTCAGCAGGCCAGAAGGGAATGGCAGGATATATTTAAAGTACTGAAAGGGAAAAATCTACAACCAAGATTAATGTACCTGGCAAGGATCTCATTCAAAATTGATGGATAAATAAGAAGCTTTTCAGACAAGCAAAAGTTAAGAGAATTCAGTACCACCAAACCAGCTTTACAAAAAATGTTAAAAGGACTTATATAGTCAAGAAATACAAGAGAACAAAAAAGATCTACAGAATCAACTCCAAACAATGAAGAAAATGGCAATAGGAACATATATATCAATAATTACTTTAAATGTAAATAGATTAAATGCTCCAACCAAAAGACACAGACTGGCTGAATGGATACAAAAATAAGAACCATATTTATGCTGTCTACAACATACCCATTTCAGACCTAAAGATACATATAGACTGACAGTGAGAGGATGGAAACATATATTCCATGCAAATGGGAAACGAAAGAAAGCTGGAGTAGCAATCCTCATATCAGACAAAATAGACCTTAAAAGAAAGAACATTACAAGAGATAAGGAAGGACACTACATAATGATCAAGGGATTAATTCAAGAGGAAGACATAACAATTGTAAATATCTATGCACCCAACATAGGAGCACCTCAATACATAAGACAAACACTAACAGACATAAAAGGAGAAACTGATAGTAACACAATAATAGAAGTAACACAATAATTAACACAATTAACACCTCACTCACACCAATGGACAGATCATCAAAATAGAAAATTAATAAGGAAACACAAGCTTTAAATGATACATTAGATGAGATGGATCTCATTGATATCTTCAGGACATTCCATCCAAATGCAGAAGGATACACTTTCTCAAGTGCACATGGAACATTCCCCAGGACAGACCACATCTTGGGTCACAAATCTAACCTCAGTAAATTTAAGAAAATTGAAATTGTATCAAACATCTTCTTCAACCACAATGCTATGAGACTAGATATCAATTACAAGAAAAAAACTGTAAGAAACACAAACACATAGAGATTAAACAACATGTTTCTAAATAGCCAACAGGTTACTGAAGAAATCAAAAGGGAAATTAAAAAAGTCTCTAGAAACAAATGAAAATGAAAACACGACAACTCAAAACCTATGGGATGCAGCAAAAGCAGGTCTTAGAGGGAAGTTTATAGCAACACAATCCCACCTCAACAAACAAGAAAAACATCATATAGACAACCTACCTTTACACCTAAAGTAACTGGAAAAAGAAGAAGAAAAAAAATGCCCAAAGTTAGTAGAAGGAAAGAAATCATAAAGATCTGGGCAGAAGTAAATGAAAAAAGAAAGAAACAATAGTAAGGATTACTAAAACTAAAACCTGGTTCTATGAGAAGATAAGCAAAATTGACAAATCTTTAGCCAGATTCATTAAGAAAAAAGAAGAATCAAATCAACAAAATTAGAAATGAAAAAAGAAGTTACAACAGACAATGCAGAAATACAAAGGATTATAAAAGACTATTATGAACAACTATATGGCAATAAAATGGATAACCTGGAAGAAATGGACAGATTCCTAGAAAAGTTCAATCTTCTAAGACTGAACCAGGAAGAAATAGAAATTATGAACAGCCTAATTATAAGCACTGAAATTGAAGTTATGATCAAAAATCTCCCAAAAAGCAAAAGCCCAGGACCAGATGGCTTCACAGGAGAATTCTATCAAACATTTAGAGAAGAGTTAATGCCTATCCTTCTAAGACTGTTTCAAAAAAATTGCAGAGGAAGGAACACTTCCAAACTAACTCTACGAGGCCACCATCACCGTGATACCAAAACCAAAGACAACACAAAAAAAGAAAACTATAGGCCTATATCACTGATGAACATAGATGCAAAATCCTCAACAAAATTTTAGCAAACAGAATTCAGCAACACATCAAAAAGCTCATACATCATGATCAAGCTGGGTTTATTTCTGGAATGCAAGGATTC
The DNA here is from genome assembly GCF_023091745.1 of Budorcas taxicolor. NCBI lineage: Eukaryota > Metazoa > Chordata > Mammalia > Artiodactyla > Bovidae > Budorcas > Budorcas taxicolor. The sequence continues at coordinate 60,539,520 of NC_068923.1, read as the reverse complement.
TTCAATAGATGCAAATCAATCAATGTGATATACCATCTTAACAAATTGAAAGATAAAATATGATAATCTCAATAGATGCAGAAAAAGCCTTTGACAAAATTCAGCAGCCATTTATGACTAAAACTCTTCAAAAAAATGGGCATAGAAAGAACCTACCTCAAAATAGTAAAGGCCATATATGAGAAGCCTACAGCAAACATTATTCTCAATGGTGAAAAACTGAAAGCACTCCTCCAAAGATCAGAAACAAGACAAAGGTGTCCATTTTCACCACTATTATTCAACATAGCTTTGGAAATTCAAGTTACAGCAATCAGAGAAGAAAAAGAAATAAAAGGAATCCTGATTGGAAAAGAAGAAGTAAAGCACTCACTGCACATGACATGATATTGTACATAGAAAACCTGAAAGATAGTATCAGAAAGTTACTAGAGCTAATCAGCGAATTTAGCAAAGTTGCAGGATACAAAATCAACACACAGAAATCACTTGCATTTCTATATACTAACAATGAAAAGTTAGAGAAATTAAGGAATCAATCCCACTCACCATTGCAACAAAAAGAATTAAATATCTAGGAATAAACTTACCTAAGGAGAAAAAAGAACAGTACACAGAAAATTATAAGACATTAATGAAAGAGATCAAAGACGACATAAACAGATGAAGAGATAGTCCATGTTCCTGGTAGGAAGAATCAATATTGTGAAAATGACTATACTACCAAATGCAATCTACAGATTCAGTGCTACCCCTATCAAATTACCATGGCATTTTTCACAGAACTAGAACAAAAAAATTCACAATTCATATGTAAACACAAAAGACACTGAATAGCCAAAGTAGTCTTGAGAAAGAAGAATGAAGCTGGAGGAATCAACTTTCTTGACTTCAGATTATACTACAAAGCTACGGTCATCAAGACAGTATGGTAGTGGCACAAAAACAGAAATATAGACCAATGCAACAAGATACAAAGGAGGCAAGAATCTATAATGGGGCAAAGACAGTCTCTTCAATAAATGGTGCTGGGAAAACTGGACAGCTACATGTAAAAGAATGAAATTGGAATACTTCCTAACACCATACACAAAGATAAACTCAAAATGGATTAAAGACCTAAATGTAAGACCAGAAACTATAAAACTCGTAGAGGAAAACATAGGCAGAACACTCAATGACATAAATCAAAGCAAGATCCTCTAGGACCTACCTCCTAGAGTAACAGAATCAAAAACAACAGTAAACAAGTGGGACCTGATTAAACTTCAAAACTTCTGCACAGCAAAGGAAACTATAAGCAAGGTGAAAAGACAACCCTCAAAATGGGAGAAAATAATAGCAAATGAAACAACTGACATAGGATTAATTTCCAAAATATATAAGCAGCTCATACAACTCAATACCAGGAAAACTAACAACCCAACCAAAAAGTGGGGAAAAGACCTAAACAGACATTTCTCCAAAGAAGACATGCAGATGGCTAACAAACACATGAAAAGATGCTCAACACTGTTCATTATTAGAGAAATGCAAATCAAAACCACAAGGAGATATCACCTCACACCAGTCCGAATGGCCATCATTAAAAAGTCTACAAAGAATAAATGCTGGAGAGGGTGTGGAGAAAAGGGAACAGACACTCTTGCACTGTTGGTGGGAATGTAAATTGATACAGCCACTATGGAAGACGGTATAGAGATCCCTTAAGAAACTAGGAACAAAACCACTATATGACCCAGCAATCCCACTCCTAGGCATGTACCCTGAGGAAACCAAAATTGAAAAAGAAAGCAACCTAGATGTCCGTCGACAGATGAATGGATAAAGAAGTTGTAGTACATACACACAATGGAATATTACTCAGCCATAAAAAGGAACACATCTGAGTCAGTTCTGATGAGGCCGATGAACCTAGAACCTATTATACAAAGTGAAGTGAGTCAGAAAGAGAAAGATAAATATCATATTCTAACACATATATATGGAATCTAGAATAATGGTACTGAAGAACTTATTTACAGGGCAGCAATGGAGAAACAGACATAGAGAACAGATTTACAGACATGGGAAGAGGGGAGGAGGGGGTGAGATGTATGGGAAGAGTAACATTGAAACTTACATTACCATATGTGAAATAGATAGCCAACGGGAATTTGCTGTATGTCTCAGGAAACTCAAACAGGGGCTCTGTATCAACCTAGAGGGGTGAGATGGGGAGGGAGATGGGAGGGAGTTTCAGAAGGGAGGGGATATATGTAGATTGCCGGGAGAAATATCAATAACTTCAGATATGCAGATGACACCACCCTTATGGCAGAAAGTGAAGAGGAACTAAAACGCCTCTTGATGAAAGTGAAAGAGGAGAGTGAAAATTTTGGCTTAAAGCTCAACATTCAGAAAACGAAGATCATGGCATCTGGTCCCATCACTTCATGGGAAATAGATGGGGAAACAGTGGAAACAGTGTCAGACTTTACTTTTGGGGGCTCAAAAATCACTGCAGATGGTGATTGCAGCCATGAAATTAAAAGACGCCTACTCCTTGGAAGAAAAGTTATGAGCAACCTAGATAGCATATTCAAAAGCAGAGACGTTACTTTGCCGACTAAGGTCCGTCTAGTCAAGGCTATGGTTTTTCCTGTGGTCATGTATGGATGTGAGAGTTGGATTGTGAATAAGGCTGAGTGCCGAAGAATTGATGCTTTTGAAGTGTGGTGTTGGAGAAGACTCTTGAGAGTCCCTTGGACTGCAAGGAGATCCAACCAGTCCATTCTAAAGGAGATCGGTCCTGGGTGTTCTTTGGAAGGAATGACGCTAAAGCTGAAACTCCAGTACTTTGGCCACCTCATGTGAAGAGTTGACTCATTGGAAAAGACTCATACTGGGAGGGATTGCGGGCAGGAGAAGGGGACGACAGAGGATGAGATGGCTGGATGGCATCACTGACTCGATGGATGTGAGTCTGAGTGAACTCCAGGAGTTGGTGATGGACAGGGAGGCCTGGCGTGCTGCGATTCATGGGGTCGCAAAGAGTCGGACACAACTGAGTGACTGGACTGAACTGAACTGAACTGAACTGATGGCTGATTCATGTTGAGGTTTGACAGAAAACAACAAAATTCTGTAAAGCAACTATCCTTCAATAAAAAGTAAATTAAAAAGAAAAAAAGGAAAAAAAAAGAGTCCAAGGACAGATGTAACCTTTCTAGCTTTAAGAGTCCAAAGACAGAAAGTCAAAGCTCTCTTAACATGCCCCTAGGTCCCCTTTCCTTTCTGTAATTTATCTTCAAAGAGTACTAACAAAGCCGATGTGAGGATGAGGAAGTGTGTCTCCACGCACACACTAAAGACAGGGACATGGTTTCCTGTACAGCAGCTCCCTTGACTTTTCAGAAGACTTTTATTCCCCTTTGCTAATAAATATTTGTGTGGCTCCCAGGGAGCAAAGTTTGATTTACAGCCAGCGCCCTGCTCCTTAGCTGGTCTTGGCAGTCTCCCAGCAAGCATATGGTAAAACTCAATAAATATTTGTTGAATTGAATTATCTTGGTGGTAAGGGAAATGAATTCTGTAGAGCTCCAAAAGCCACATTGGTTAGGAGGTATGTTTATATTTAATCAAATTAGAACCCTTGCGACTGGAAATACGATGGATAAAAATTGGCCACAGCAACCTCTTGTCATGTATTTCTCTCATTGTCTTTCTCCTCTTTATCTCCAGCCACATACACAAATCTTACAAAATAATGAAGCTATTTCTAGGGGCTATGTGAAAACAGTACAGTTGACTAGACATTGGTGGTCATTTGAGGCTGATTCAGTTGCTACCATACTGTGTATATTATGGAGCATTAGACTGAGTGCTCACAGGGTTCTCCCGATGACCGGTAATGGGATTCAAAGAAATATAAAAACCTAAGAAATCTGCTCATACATTTTTTGCTCATTTACTTCCCTGCATTAGCCAATCACCTATGCTGGAATGATAACAGAACGGGGAAAGATAGGATGACCCATTGTTCTTTCTCTTTTCAGTTTCCTTACTCATCCGTAATCATCTATAATCTAAGGTAGAAGTTGGTAGAATTATAACAAGGAGGGAAATAAAAACAGCTGAGTTCATTCTGTGCACAATTTCCACTGTTCTGTTAAGAATAAAATACAAATGCTTGTATGAGCTACAGAAATAGGAATTGTGCAATTTCAGTGATTCTATGTATGAGCTAAACGCTCTTATATTTGTGTTTTAAAGCTGTCATTGCACCATAAAAGATAAACAGCAAAATTCATGCAAATAATTTTGATTTCAAATTTTTCTTTGCTGAGAACAAATTAAGTAGCAAATAAACATCATGACAAAGTGAGAGAGAAGACATGGTAGAAAGGGACTTTGCCCTCTGGTTTTCAAACTACAGACCCCATATTTTCATTTTACACTGGGACTTTCAAATTTTGTTGCTGACCCAGGTAACTAGGCTGGTGATGAGAGTGTTCATTCACTCAACAGACATTGAATGAGCGACCACTAGTGCCCAACCTAAGGAGTTAGATGAGAGAGAGAAGGAGAACTGAGTCTATGAAGTAGAAAGTGAGAAGCTGAACCTGGGGGGCACAAACAAGTGTCCTTAAGGTGAGACTCTGTCATAAGTTGGGGGGGCTACTTCTGTCACCCGTGGGAGACACTGAGGGAAGATTCATATGGATGCTGCCTGGAGCAAGGCTCCATTTAGTGTTGAAATCTGTGCTGAGTCTCCTTGTTTGGAACTGGCATGAGAGACCACTTACCTAAATCGTCAGTGTCTGTCACTGATTGTTCTGGGTTCTATTCTACTCCTAGTATTGCCTGCCACCCGCCTGGTAGATACATTTCAGATGTCTCCTAAATTAACTGAAGGTATCACGGTATCAACATGGGCTATTGCTCCATCTCATTCCCTCCTAACCCATCCTTACAAGGAGCTGATAGAATCAAGCTCTTGATAACATGCTTTTGAAAAAGGACAGGACCCTGCTTCCTTTATTATTATTATTTCTGGCCACACCCCATGTGAGATCCTAGTTCCCTGACCAGGGATGGAACCTGTGGCCCCTGCACTGGGAGTGCAGAGTCTTAACCACAGGACCATCAGGGAAGTCCAGGACTCTCTTCCTCGAGTTAAACAGTCAGCCTCCTCTCTCTCCTAATCTCCTCGTGAGAAAGGCTGGGATCTCGGACCTGGGACACTTTGCTGCTGTGCCTGCACCTGGACAAATGTCTTCTGGTACAAGAAAATACCAAGAAATCATATGGGACTAACAATAGCTGTGTGCATGCCCCGTTGGGGCAAACTATAGACCACAAGACACAAAAAGACCAAAAACCCAACTGCCACAGCAAAAGCAGGGTACAGTGCCTGCCCCCTGCACCCTTGCACATGATACCACCCAAGGGGTTGGCAAACCACCTAAACTACCCCTCCAGCCCAACCCATGGATCTGCCCGTACCCTCACCCATAAAAGGAACCAGCTCACTGTGCCCCTCTCAGGGAACAAGCAAGGGAACCTGTTACTTGCCTTTGCTCTCTCCTGCTGCAGCAGGGGCCCTACAGCTTTGCCTGAATTATTTGCCTGTCTCCTTGTCAATTTCTATTAATTAAGAAAGGTCAAGAACTGTGGTCGGTAACACTTAGTCATGAGGTAAGATACTCTCGTGGCTTAGATACCCTCCTTCTGTTAGAATCAAAGCAGCTGGTGACAACTACATGACCCCTCTTAGACTGTGGCTGACAGTTTTGGAATCCTTGACTTCAGCAGCTTACTTATTAAGAGAAAAAAAGAATTCATGAAGTTGAGATGGAATTTGAGTCCTCACCAAATAAGCTGAATATGTCTCCATTCTTATCAGTCCTATCCAATCATGGTTCTTCTAGAATATTTCTCTCCTCAATGGCCCATAGGCCTCAGAGTTGTTTCTCTCCTCAATGGCCCATAGGCCTCAGATGCAGGAACTTATATTGCCTTACATACTATTAAAGTTTGATCATTGCCAGTGGTGGACTATTTTTTATTAGCTGCTCAACTGTTTTGTCCTATTAAAATAATTTTCAGTAATACTAAGAACTAAAACTTTCTTGGGACAGGATATATTGTTAGAAAAATGCTCCTATTTTTTTCTTAGAAGGGTACTTGATTGGTATAAGCACACTTGGCTTTCCTCCCTTTTTCAAACTGAGTTAATCACAAGTGAATCAAAAGACAATGATGCTGTACAAATGATGTCCCATGAGATAGTGAGAGGGTCAAAAGCTCTCAGCAAGCATTTCTAAAATTCCATTGCTTGATTCATTCATTTAGTCACATACTCAATATTTATTGAGGGCTTGCTGGGCAGTGAGGTGGAAAGTATTCAGACTCTATCAGAGCTTTATAATAGAGTGTGAATAACATTTCTATTGTTAACATTAGGGGAAGGACAAAGAGAACAGTGTCTACTGACTTGTCCTGGTTGATCTGAATGCATGTTTATGAACTTATGTGTGATCAAATTATTGGAACACCTTGAGAAAACATTATCCCACAAATCATGTATTCATAAAAAAAATGTGACCATCTTCAGCTCAAATTCTGCTCTCCAGAGAAGTCTTCATTGACCAGATATTCCAATTTTAGATTAGATCTCGTAGTCATTCTCTCTCTTGCACTCTTGTTACTGAGCTTCGTAGAAATTATGTACGTTTTAAATTATGTGTTTATTTATTTAATACACCTTCCTTTTCCAAACTGCCAACTCCATGAAGGAAAAAACAGAATCTATTTCATTCACTATTTTCCTTTACTTCTCTCCCTCTGAATGCACTAGAATGAGAGTCCCCTAAAGACAGAGGCTAGGATAATTTTCCTTAATATCCCCAGTTCCTGGTGGCCCTGGAAAAGCAAAGAGGCCAGAATATCCAGGACCCCTGGGTTTTATGTGTGGAAGGGAGGTGTGGAGAGGTGCAGGCTTCAAGCACAAGTAGAATGTGAAGTAAAAATATTGCTAAGAATTCAATGTCACTAATTATCAGAGAAATGCAAATCAAAACTGCACAAAGGTATATCACCTCATATTGGTCAGAAGGGCCATTATCAAAAAATTTACAAACAATAAATGCTGAAGAGGGTCTGGAGAAAAGGGAACCCTCTAAGACTAAGACTATTCCCTCTAAGGAGGGAATGTAAGTTGGTACAGCCACTATGGAGAACAGTATGGAGGTTCCTCAAAAAATTAAAAATACAGCTACCATATGATCCAGCAATCCCACTCCTGGGCATATATCCAGAGAAAACTATAATTCAAAAAGGTAAATGTACTCCAGTGTTCATTGCAGCACTATTTACAACACCAAAACATGGAAGCAACCTAAATGTCCATCAGTAGAGGAATGGATAGAGAAGCTGTGGTACGCATACACGACGGGGTACCACTCAGCCATAAAAAGAATGAACTCATGCCATTCGCAGCATCGTGGATGGACCTAGAGTTGTCACACAGTGCAGTAAGTCAGAAAGAGAAAGATAGATATCACATGATTCCTCTTTTATGTGGAATCTAAAAAAATGGTACAAGTAAATCTGTTTACAAAATGGAGAGTCACAGATGTAGGAAACAAACTTATGGTTACCAAGGGGAAAGGGGGTTGAATAGACTGGAGATTGGGATGGACAGATACACACCACTATATATAAAATAGAAATAAGGACCTACTGTGTAGCACAGGGAACTCTACTCAAGACTCTGTAATGACCTACATGGGAATAGAACCTATAAAAGAATGGATTATATGTACAGGTGTAACTGACTCACTTTGCTGTACTGCAGAAATGAACATAGCATTGTAAATCAACAATAATCCAATAAAAATTAATTTAAAAAATACTGATAAGAAAACTCTGCCTCTGCTTACAGGACAATATGCCTCACTCTTTGCTATAGTTCTGCCTTTGGTCCCCACTCTCACTGCAGCCTGGGAGTATTGCCCTTTCTCTTACAATAATTTTACTAATAATGATGAGAGTTTAAACTGACATTTATTTATTGTTTTTTATTAAGTATTTGTGCTATGTGCTCACTCATGTACAACTCTTCACAACCTCATGGATTGTAGCCTGCCAGGCTCCTGTGTCCATGGGATTTTCCAGGCTAAAATACTGGAGCAGGTTGCCGCTTCCTTCTCCAGAAGATCCTCCTGACCCAGGGATCGAACCTGTGTCTCTTGAACCTCCTGCACTGGCAGGCAGATTCTTTACCACTGGTGCCACCTGGGAAGCCCAATTTATGTCAATTTAATCAAATACTGCCAAATACTATTCTAAGCAGTTTATACTATTAATTAAATAACATGTTGGTGTTCCCTGGAGGCTGGAACTGTGTCGGAGTCTGACTTCCAGAAATCTGAAAGAGATTTCCTTGACCTGAAGATTAAACGACTCCTAAATCAGCAGTGTACCATGACATTAGAAGCGTCCAGTTGTCCCAAGCTTAGATGGAATCAATTCCAGTTTTCCAGTAAGGTAGAAGTGTGGGATGTGGATGTGACCTAGGCTTTATTCCTTTTTGACTCTAATTATTTGGAAGCAACAACCTGGGCATTGTAAGAATCATTTATCTCAGTTCAGCAAGGATAAATACTTCTATTGGTTAACAATGTCTGCCACACACGTGGATGAGGAGGACAGTGGTCTCCTACCGCATTCACCAAAACTAGCACTTCTGCAGAGAAGACGAACTCTCCTCCCAGCCACACAGCTGGAAAGGGTGGAGTTCAAACCTTATCTACACAGAAGAGAGAAGGTAACATCAAGACTTCCCTTCCCTTTTTCCAGAAAGTGAAAGTGAAAAGCCGCTCAGTCATGTCCAACTCTTTGCGACCCCATGGACTGTAGCCTACCAGGCTCCTCCGTCCATGGGATTTTCCAGGCAAGAATACTGGAGTGGACTGCCATTTCCTTCTCTGGGGGATCTTCCCAACCCAGGGATCAAACCCGGGTCTCCTGCATTGCAGACAGACGCCTTACCGTGTGAGCTACCAGGGAAGCCCTGGCCAAAAATATGGTCACAGAGGTAGTGTAAGAGAAAGAGATGATGAAAAGATGAGCTCAAAAATGTGCAAAAGAAGAATTGAGAGTTGCTTTCTCTACAGTGGCTCAGTATTTTAGCTTGTCACACACCCTTAGGAAAATTTTCCCTGAACTCTCTTTCCTCTGCTAGTCTGACCTCATATTCAATAATTCTATGATTGTTGCTATTTAGTTGCAAAGGCATGTCCTACTCTTTCACAACCCCATGGACTGTAGCCTGCCAGGCTCCTCTGTCTGTGGGGATTCTCCAGGCAAGAATACTGGAGTGGGTTGTCATGCCCTCCTCCAGGGGATCTTCCCAACCCAGGGATCAAACCTGTGTCTCTTACATCTTCTGCACTGGCAGGCGGGTTCTTTACCACTGAGCCACCAAGGAAGCCCATTCTATGATACTACAGGATTTTTTTTTTTTAATATACATTTACTTAATAGAACTAAGCACAGTGTGTAAGTATTTCAATTTAAGATCAGTTGAAAATTTTATTTACCTCCCACTAGACTATGAGCTGAATGAGCTCCATGAAGGCTGAAGCTCTGTTTGCATCAGTCCTATTTTAAACCTTTGTCTTCATATGGAACCAGAGTCTTGGGAAAGGACATGGCTTCCTCCCTTCCCCAAACCCATATCAGGGCCAAGCTGCTATTGAAAATACTACATGAACAATAACTGCTCAGTAATGGTCTTACGGCAGAGGGTGCATGGCATATTGTAATCAAGGAAACATCTGGATACATAATTGAAATATAATTTAGGTTTTACATCAGGGATATTTTGGTTATCTGTTGGGAGAGATCCATGGTAATGGTATAAATGTTTGCTGGGAATCAACCCACATGAATCTCCTTCTATTAGTGAAAGCCATATGGCCACCTTTCAAGCTTACCAATGCCTGGACATAAGAAATCCTCAAATAGTGCTATCTTGCCTCTTTACCCTTCACTGTTTAGCTCCCCCTTGTATTCATTTCTGCATATATCTTTTCCCCAAGTATAACCTATTACTTACAGACCCTGAGAGAGGAAAGGGGCCCCCAGGATCATCTAGTCTAGTGGTTTATAAATAATATTTTGAGGGTTCCCAGGGACTCATATAGGACTATCCAGAGGATGAAGAGATATATGGACTCACTTGTCCCAAATCCAAATTCCAACAGTGTCTGTTGAATTCAACTAGGATAGCCTATGAATGTGTCACTAAAAAACGTCCAGTGCTAAAAGAATGTTTGGAAATCACTAAGTGTTCCAGCCCTTGTTTTACAGACAATGAAACAGCAACAGAGAGGGGAAATCAGCTGATCAAAGCCACACAGAACACTGAGATACAACCCAACCCAGGCCTCCAGACTCCGAGGCAAGACACTTGGAATTCTCTTCTCAAAATGTTCTGCCTCTGGCTTCGAACTCTTTCACAGGAAAACAGCTTTTCTAGTGGATTTCTGTCTGAGGGACAGCACAGTCAAAAATTTCTGATTCTATTCATTTAGGATTAGATGCTTAGGTTGGCTGGATTCCCTAAGACACTACTAAATACAGAAATAATTGAGACGTGCCTCTAGACATAAAATGGCAGAAAGTATGGGCAGAACTGAAGTTGAGTTTCAGTTCGAAAAAGTGCACTACCACCTGGGGAAAGGATGTCTGAAATAGACTATAAGTGGCCAAGAAAAATCCTGGAAAGCTGGCTGCAAGAATAGCATGAGAGTCAAGGGCAGAAAACCCCATTTGTGTTTGTCATGGGATCCAGTCACAGAAAACAAACAGACTGTGCGGGATGGGGCACAATAAAACGCCAAGTCACAGCACACTGGGCAGACGGTCCCTCTGGTCCTCGGCAATACTCCTCTTAGAAAAAATGCTCTTCCATTTGTCAGCTCAGCAGCAGAAGGATGGAGATGAATTGGGGGACCTTCTGAGCAGAGCGATGAATGAGATGAATAATTGGCTTCTAGGGGAAAAGGTGAAAATGTATAATGTTTTTGAGGGAATATCATAATAGTTCCCTGTTACAATGCTAGAAACCAGGGGCACCTAGTGGGGAGTGGAATTACTTGGATGCACAGAGATTTGGTGGAAAATGATTGCATATGGTTAAAAGCATCGGAAAATAGGTTGCACTAGGGCTAAAGTTTTAGTAGAGAGAATCAATTTATCAGCAAATTTTGTCACCATGCTAGGCGTAGGAGCCGCTTCCTAGAAAGTATAAGATACGTATCTTTTCTCATGCACTTTCAGTTATGGGATGCCTCCAACCAAACCATTTTCTTCTTTCGCAAACAATATTTGTTCTCTCCTGAGTGCACCTGCTGTTTCTTTCATCTAGATTAGTCCTTGTTTAGCTCATCTCCCTCCCCTTTGAGAGACTGGCTCCTTCTTCCTATTCAGGTCTCATGCTTCTGTGAAAATGTCACCTTCCCATCTTTTAAAATGAGGCTTTGAGTTGTTGAGTAAGTTGACAAGTATCACACAGTGTTTCACTCTAAACCGCCCAAATTCCAGTCTCAATGCTGGTTTACTCCACAAGAAATACATATTAATATTTCAGTTAAAAAAATAGTTTATTGATATCATAGGAGACAGAGATGTAAGACCCTCCCATCATAAGTCTGGGAAAGGTCAACCAAAAAGAAAGTGTACCTGGAGATCACAAGTCATCATCCAGGGTATCCTGAAGAAAGCTTTACGGCGAAAATAAATGGGGCCCTGTGACAGCCACCAGTTTATAGAATGCCAAATGGCTGGGCTTTCTAAGTTTTACCAAAATAATTATAAATAGGACTTCTAGGAGCTAATCATCAGTTTCGGATATAATTTTTGGTACCAGGAAGTGGGTTAAGTACAAAATAATCGCATACACTATCATACCCTATATTTATGATGCTATGTATATGCTATATATGATGCTAATATATTTTTATATATAGTATCATAACTATTTACATATCTATATATCCATCTAACTGTCCACTTTATTTAAAGGATATAGCTCATATGATTGTGTGGGAAACCTGAAATCTATCAGGCTGAAACTCAAGCAGGATTTCTATATTGCAGCTTCTTCTCTGGAAAATCTCCATGTTTGTTCTCAAGGCCTTTTAATTGATGGGATAAGGCCCATCTACATTACTGACAGTAATCGCCTTCACTTAACATCAACTAGAAATGTTCAACACATCTGCAAAACGTCTTCATAATACCGTCAAGGCTGCTGCTGCTGCTGTCGCTTCAGTTGTGTCCGACTCTGTGCGACCCCATAGACGGCAGCCCACCAGGCTCCCCCATCCCTGGGATTCTCCAGGCAAGAACACTGGGGTGGGTTGCCATTTCCTTCTCCAATGCATGAAAGTGAAAAGTGAAAGTGATGTCCTTAGTCGTGTCCGACTCTTAGCGACCCCATGGACTGCAGACTACCAGGCTCCTCCACCCATAGGATTTTCCAGGCAAGAATACTGGAGTAGGGTGCCATTGCCTTCTCCATTCTCCAGGCTAGTGGTGATTAAATAACTAGGTACCAGAGCCTACCCAGGTTGACACATAAGACTAACCATCATATGTGCTTGTTTCTATACTGTCTGCATTTCCTGCTTACTTCTCTTAACTTGTAAAAAGGAAAACGACATATGACAGTTCAGGAGTGACTTCATCAAGAATCTTAAGACTAGAACAGGAATTTCTTTCCATTTTCAAGGCACATCATTATTTGGGGGATATTTTTTCAGTGGCAGCTCTTTTGGGAGCTGGTATTGGTATTGGCTTTTTTTCATCTCTCATTCTCTCATGTATTCATTCCACAAATATTTATTAAATGCCACCAGGCTCTAGGGGGTGGAAAAGTCTTCATAAATCAGTGCTTTCTGCAATGCCAGAAATGTTTTAAACCCATATTATTTAATATAGTAGCCACTAGCCACATGTGGCTATTGAACATTTGAAATATGCCTATTTATGACTGAGAAATTGGATTTTCATTTCCATTTAATTTTAATTAATTTAGATTACATTCAAATACCCAAATGAGATTATAGCATTAGGCAGTGTAATTCTAAATTACTGAGTTTCTTTTTATTAAGATTTATGCATAAACTGGATTCTAATTTTTTGCTCCAGAGAATATCAGAATGAGAAGGGACTTCAAGGGTCATTTGGCCAACCTGCTTTTATAGATGCGGATACAGAAGTCAGACGAGTTGCTGAAGGTTAGAGCTTGTTAGCAGCAGTGCAGAACCCAGAGCTTGGATTGACTAAGTCTCAATCCAGTGTTTATTCCTTTTGTCTGCACTATCTCTCCGTCTAATTAGACCATTTGATTCTCCACTTTCAATCTCCAGTCCATTTTGACTATAATTAACAAATGCTTCTAAAAATGTAATTCAACCACACACATGGTTTCAGAGTGATTACATTTTGGAATGATTTGACATTTTATCTTTCAGAAGCCAGTTGGCTTATGACATATGTATCGCCTCTGCACTGTTGCCAATGGGATGTTCTCTCTAGCCATGTGTGACCCCTGTATGCTTTATTGAAGACAGAAAACCATTCTATCTGCATAGGACTTAACCTTCAGTATTTTCTTTGGAGGAAAATGCTACTTGGCCCACATGACACAGTTTTTGACATGGTACTTTCTTTGATAAATCTCTACGTAATAGAAACAAACATTTTTTTTTTTGGTAGATTCTCCTAAATTTTTTTCACTTGGCTACTGATTGACCGTCTTGTACTATGAATCTTTCTTCATTCATTTCCTCTGTGCAAAGTAGACAGATTTACACTGATCGTTACCTTTGCTTGGACACCATTCTTGTTAAAATAAACTAGAAAATATTTTGCATTGTACCAAAGTGGGGTGTCACACTGACTCTGCATTTAATGTATTATCTAAGTATAAAACATAGGCCACAAAGCACTCAAAGGAAAGTCTGCCTCACTCTTTTTAGATAAAGTAAATTAAAAAAAATAATGGCCATCTGTAGTTGCATGAATGGACTCATGTCTTGAAATGTGCACTGGATTGGGGAAGCAGATGGACCATGTCTCTGGGATGAGACTGATTAAATAATATCACTTTGAACATGCTTTGCCAACAAAAGATTTTCTGTCATCCATGATCAATTACTGAAGATGAAATTCTTATATAAGCTAGAAACAAGGATTGTTATTTGAGGGAAGGTGATACTATCTGTTGGTGCAGACTTTTATGATTTGGGGCCAGATTTCCAATCCACTATCTGTGATGGACACAACGATCTGAGTTCCTTCATTTCTCTGAGAGGTGAGTCATCCATCCATTGCTATCAGAGAACCAAATTTAGACTGGTTATTTGAGCCACAAGCTCAACTCCTCCAAATCTGCTCAGCTAAAACAAAAAGCAATACCTAACACCAAAAAAAAAAAAAAATCTATGGGATAAGTCATTACAAAATCAACTACAATTTAAAGACAGTGGTTTGGAGTTGAGATAACTATTTTTATTTTGTTTTTATTCAATAGTCTCAAGAGTTACAGTAGTGTAGCAAAGCCAAGTCAATTCAAATGACCTCTCCTTCACTCTCATCACCTCTACCACTTCATCAACAACAGTTTCAGTTCAGTTCAGTTCAGTTGCTCAGTCATGTCTGACTCTTTGCGACCCCATGGACTGCAGCACGCCAGGCCTCCCTGTCCATCACCAACTCCCAGAGTTTACTCAAACTCATGTCCATTGAGTTGGTGATGCCATCCAACCATCTCATTCTCTGCCGTCCCCTTCTCCTCTTGCCTTCAATCTTTCCCAGCATCAGGGTCTTTTCAAATGAGTTAGCTCTTCGCATCATGTGGCTAAAGTATTGGAGTTTCAGCTTTAACATCAGTCCTTTCAATGAACACCCAGGACTGATCTCCTTTAGGATGGACTGGTTGGATCTCCTTGTAGTCCAAGGGACTTTCAAGTCTTCACCAACACTATAGTTCAAAAGCATCAATTCTTTGGTGCTCAGCTTTCTTTATAGTCCAATTCTCACATCCATACATGACTACTGGAAAAACCACAGCCTTGACTAGATGGGCCTTTGTTGACAAAGTAATGTCTCTGCTTTTTCATGTGCTGTCTAGGTTGGTCATAACTTTCCTTCCAAGGAGTAAGTGTCTTTTTATTTCATGGCTGCAATCACCATCTGCAGTGATTTTGGAGCCCCCCAAAATAAAGTCTGCCACTGTTTCCACTGTTTCTCCGTCTATTTGCCATGAAGTGAAGGGACCGGATGCCATGATTTTCGTTTTCTGAATGTTGAGCTTTAAGCCAACTTTTTCACTCTCCTCTTTCACTTTCATCAAGAAGCTCTTTATTTCTTCCTCACTTTCTGCCATAAGGGTGGTGTCATCTGCATATCTGAGGTTATTGATATTTCTCCCAGCCATCTTGATTCCAGCTTGTGCTTCCTCCAGCCCAGCATTTCTCATGATGTACTCGGCAAATAAGTTAAATAAACACGGTGACAATATACAGCCTCGACATACTCCTTTTCCAATTTGGAACCAGTCTGTTGTTCCATGTCCAGTTCTAACTGTTGCTTCCTGACCTGCATACAGGTTTCTCAAGAGGCAGGTCAGGTGGTCTGGTATTCCCATCTCCTGAAGAATTTCCCAGTTTATTGTGATCCATATAGTCAAAGGCTTTAGCATAGTCAGTGCTTTTCTGGAACTCTTTTGCTTTTTCAATGATCCAGCAGATGTTGGCAATTTGATCCTCTACCTTTTCTAAAACCAGCTTCAACATCTGGATGTTCATGGTTCACGTACTGTAGAAGCCTGGCTTAGAGAATTTTGAGCATTACTTTCCTAGTATGTGCTGCTGCTGCTGCTGCTAAGTCACTTCAGTCGTGTCCGACTCTGTGTGACCCCATCGATGGCAGCCTACCAGGCTCCGCTGTCCCTGGGATTTCCCAGGCAAGAACACTGGAGGGGGTTGCCATTTCCTTCTCCAATGCATGAAAATGAAAAGTGAGAGTGAATTCACTCAGTCGTGTCTGACTGTTAGCAAACCCTTGGACTGCAGCCCACCAGGCTCCTCTGTCCATGGGATTTTCCAGGCAAGACTATTGGAGTGGGGTGCCATTGCCTTCTCCGTCCTAGTATGTGAGATGAGTGCAATTGTGCGGTAGTTTGAGCATTCTTTGGCATTGCCTTTCTTTGGAATTGGAATGAAAATTGACCTTTTCCAGTCCTGTGGCCACTGCTGAGTTTTCCACATTTGCTGGCATATTGAGTGCAGCACTTTCACAGCATCAGCTTTTAGGATTTGAAATAGCTCAACTGGAATTCCATTACTTCCACTAGCTCTGTTTGTAGTGATGCTTTTTAAGGCCCACTTGACTTCACATTCCAGGATGTCTGGCTTTAGGTGAGTGATCACACTATCATGATTATCTGGGTTGTGAAGATCTTTTTTGTATAGTTCTGTGTGTTCTTGCCACCTCTTAATATCTTCTGCTTCTGTTAGGTCCATACTATTTCTGTCCTTTATTGAGCCCATCTTTGCATGAAATGTTCCCTTGGTATCTCTAATTTTCTTGAAGAGATCTCTATTCTTTCCCATTCTATTGTTTTCCTCTATTTCTTTGCACTGATCACTGAGGAAGGCTTTCTTGTCTCTCCTTGCTATTCTTGGGAACTCTGCATTCAAATGGGTATATCTTTCCTTTTCTCCTTTGCTTTTTGCTTCTTTCCTTTTGACTGTTATTTGTAAGGTGTCCTCAGATAGCCGTTTTGCTTTTTTGCATTTTTTTTTTCTTGGGGACGGTCTTGCTCACTGTCTCCTGTACAATGTCACGAACCTCCATCCATAGTTCATCAGGCATTCTGTCTATCAGATCTAGTCCCTTAAATCTATTTAACAGTTTGCTCTGAAGTAAATATTTAGTGATGTATAAGGTGCCTGACTTCTCAGGGCAAAAAGATTTAAGGGCATTTATTCTTTAATATTTATCAGCATCATTTTATATTTGTATAATGTTTTATTTTGATGAGTAAAACTATCTTTCTCCCTAAACCAACCTTAGGGCTCCAGTGGAACAATGGAAAGATTTAAAATAATCTTCGGCAGTATGAATAAAATATAAACCACCTCCTAACAGTATTTAATGTTTTAACTTTTATTTAAGTTAATGGGAGTTTTGCCTTCATAAGGATTGCTGGATGGGAAATCTATAAGGGAGGCCAATATTTACACAGGCTAGTTAAAATCAAATGCTCCCACATGACAAGAATAAACAGAATGGTGTTGAGAGTGATATGTAACAATGGCCACAGCTGGTGTAATATATTACATGAAGCCTTTTCTTGTTTAATTTAGATAGAAACTCCAGAGAGGGCTTCAAGGAGTGAATTGCTAATACTGCTTTAGCAAGGGACTGGAAGATGCTCAAAGGAGGGGCCCTGCTGAACTGATGAATGGAGAATGACCCCTCCCCTCACTGTCTCATCAGATCCTCACAGCTATCGTAAAAAAGTTTAGAAAACCACCACTATCCCTCCTTTAGTGCTGATGAAGCCAAAGAGAGGATCAGGTAGGTAGGCTGCCTCAGTCATACAATTTCTTTGGGACACAGGATTCCAGAAGCTGCTGAAAAACCTTAACACTGGGTGCATAAGGTTGGACCTCTGATTTTTAGTACTGTTGGCTCCATGCATGAAGATAAAACAATTGTCAAGATGTGAGCCGCATTTCTTAGAGTTGAGCAACATGAGATTTAAAATGTTCTTATGGACTCCACTAACAAACTGAACATCTACTGTTAAAAGAAATCCTATTTAGGGGCTGTTGGCTACTTCAGACCTACATTCCTGGTATCAGTGTCACCATTTCCTTTGATAACTCTCTTCCATCTATATCAGTGTCACTCTCCGGCAGGCCCTCTCCATGAGGTGGCAACTCTCTAATTTCATTAGAATGGGAAAGGAATGATTCCCCAAAGAAAATTAAGATGTCATTATCAGAAAAAGGATGGAATAATGATGAGACAGGGAACAACTGCCCTCTAGAGGTAAGTTAAAACAATCTTCATTTTATAAATGAGGAAAACAAAACTCAGAGGGGTTAAATAGCTTGACTAAGAAAAAGACAGTGGTGATCAGTAGAGACAAACTCCTTAGTACTAAGGGCCTGATCACTGAAGCCCTGACTCCTAAGCTTAAGAAAAAGTGTTTCACTCGCCTTGGAAGAAAAGCTGTGATGAACCTAGACAGTGTATTAAAAAGCAGAGCCATCACTTTGCCAACAAAGGTCCGTATAGTCAAAGCTATGGTTTTTCTAGTAGTCATGTGTGGATGTGAGTGTTGAACTGAGCACCGATGAATTGATATTTTTGAACTGTGGTACTGAAGAAGACTCTTGAGAGTTCCTTGGACAGCAAGGATGTCAAACCAGTCAATCCTAAAGGAAATCAACCTTGAATATTCTTTGGAAGGATTGATGCTGAGGCTCCAATACTTTGGCCACCTGATGTGAAGAGCTGACTCATTGGAAAAGACCCTGATGCTGGGAAAGATTGAGGGCAAGAGGAAAAGGGGGTAACAGAGGATGAGATGGTTAGATGGCATCACTGACTCAATGGTTTGAGCAAACTCCAGGAGATAGTGAAGGACAGGGAAGCGTGGCATGCTGCAGTCCATAGGGTCACAAGGAGTTGGACATGACTTAGTGACTGGACAACAGCAACGCCTTGTAAATCCATGCACTGCACACAGGAAAAAACAAGAGAAGTAACTAACCAGATTTTATAAACATCCAGGAGTCCCAAATTTATTCTGGCTGAGAAGTTTTTTGTTCACCATGTTTAACGAATGGCCTCTTACTTGACAATGCTGAAGCACTCATTTAAACCACAACATCTGTATTTACGTTTGCTGAAGACACACTGTTATTAAGTTGAAAAATTGCTATCTCCACAGTCTTGTGTGCTTTCAACTTTGCCTACCAAGGTAAAAAGTCATTAACAGAAAGCCTTAGTGCTGTTAAGGACAAATACTGAGAATTCAAAGAAGACATTCTTTTGAGGGGATAATCCAAGAAGAATTACCACTTTGGATATCATTCAAAAAACAGCTTCATAGAAGAGCCAGCTCAGCATTTATAGTGATTCAGAAGCTTAGAATTGCCCTTTCTTTATTGACTTTTCCAAACCCTCTGTTTTTGGAAAAAAAACAAAAAAAAAGCTGAAGTGCAAAGCATTTTGTTCACTTAAAGAATTTCTGAAAATTTTTTTGTCCCCATCACAGTTTCTGAGATATGTGTACCTAATAAGATTCTTAGAATAAGAATATGTTGATTAAAACCCTCCTTGAGAGGATGACAGAAGACCTGGCTGCTGCTGATATTTGGGGTGGGCTCCAGAGAGAGATGCTGAGACTTGTTCAAATTCTCTCCTCTCCTCTGAATTTTATAGGAATTCAGCAACATTCACTTAAAGAAAAGCTATCAAATAAGTGGAAACAGTAGTCTAACCATCTGCATTCTCTCATTGTTGCACATTCGGGGTGACAGATTTGAGGACTTCTTTCCAGTCCTGAGCACCGAATTGATGCTTCTGAACTGTGGTGTTGGAGAAGACTCTTGAGAGTCCCTTGGACTGCAAGGAGATCCAGCCAGTCCATCCTAAAGGAGATTGGTCCTGGGTGTTCTTTGGGAGGAATGATGCTAAAGCTGAAACTCCAGTACTTTGGCCACCTCATGCAAAGAGTTGACTCATTGGAAAAGACCCTGATGCTGGAAGGGATTGGGGGCAGGAGGAGAAGGGGACGACAGAGGATGAGATGGCTGGATGGCATTACCGACTTGTTGGACGTGAGTTTGAGTGAACTCCGGGAGTTGGTGATGGACAGGGAGGCCTGGCGTACTGCAATTCATGGAGTCTCAAGGAGTCGGACGTGACTGAGTGACTGAACTGAACTGAACTGAACTTCCAGTCCAATGAGTATAAATGCCAAAAAAGATAATACAAGTAGGACCAATGACATTAGGTTACCACATGTGCCTGTGCACCAGGAGGCAGAGCATGGTGACCCAGAGAATGAAAACATGCTCTCCCAGGTGTGGACAGCAGATGTGCAGAGCAAGAATGTAGAAAAAGCTGGGAGTGAGGATCTTCAGGAGGCGACAAGACACCAGGACATGGACGGGGCACACAACAAAGTTTCCCCTCTTAGGGGGATAAAGTACACCAAGTCCCAGTGCTTCCAAGAGGATCAGGGAACTGGCTGAGAAGTGTGTGTTCCTGCCAAAGCTCGAAGTAAGTGCCTATGGGGACTGTTGTGGCATATGTGTTTCTATATTCAAATTTACACCCATTTCCGCAATTTTGCTTGACTATTTAAGGAATAATCACAATCACAAAGCTACATGTATATCCCCTTCTTGGAGCTTCATGATAGCCCTGAGAGATAAGATAGGCAGATCTGGGCAGGTAACACCATTCTTACTGTACAAGTGAGGATGCAAAGGTCTGTTAACTGATGTTAACAGATTAACTGATGTTACCTGATTTGCCAGCATTAACTGCAGACGAGTCTATGAAATATAGTCAGGAAACATAGCATAGTGATTAAGTGCTTAGACTCTGAAATGAAGTCTAGAGTCTAATTGCTTAGACATTATGTCCTGGTTCTCCCAAAACTGTTATGTTACTTTGGAAAGTCACTTCAGTCAGAGCCCCAGTTGTCTCAACTAAACAAGGGATTATGATAAAACATCTTCAGATCTGTTGGGGATAATAAAATTACATACATAATGCACTTAGCACAAAGTCTGGCACAAAGTGAATATTTGGTAAGCATGACTAGCTATTATTACTGTTGTTTTCAGGCAGGTTAGCAAGATAGGAAAGATAGGAAAGATAAGGAATCAGTTATCAGAAACGGTGTTCAAGTTAGGGTCTGGGGGTCTGGGATTTGGGAACAGAGGAGAAACCAAGTTATCAGAAGTCAGGCAAAATATAAGATCAGACTAAGCAGAAGGCCTCTGTTGCTTGCCTATTCAATATCTCTTCCCTCTTCTTTCAGTCACACTCCCCATGTTTCTTTAGGGTCCTCCTCCTTCCAACTTCTTGGTGGCTGTGCTTCAGGGGGGCTGGACACTCCCCGAGACTGACTACATAGAAACCACACTCTGGCCCTGATGATGGGTTTAGCCTTGAGCAGGTGGACGAGACTGAGGGGAGGAAGCGGTGGGGGCAATGGAGGATGAGATGGTTGGACGGAGTCATCAACTCAATGGACATGAGTTAATGCAAATTCTGGGAGATAGTGAAGGACAGGACAGAATGGCGTGCTGTAGTCCACGGGGTCACAAAGAGTCGGACACGACTTAGCAACTGAACAGCAACAGGTGGATGAGGCTAACACAATTAGAGTGAGTCCTGAGACTTTCTTGTGAATGAATAGAAAAAGAGGCCTTTCTCTCCCACTGGGGCTGCTGAGCAATACGTACAACGCAGGTCTCGCCGCCTGAGGGGATGCCTTCCTAATAGTGATGTTGACCTGGAGGAACACGGAGCTGACGGATGTAGGGAAACTGAGTCCCAATTACACAGTTTGAAGAATCTGGACAGCAAACCAGCTCTGTTCCTGGTTGAGGCTTCTTTTTCCCCTTTACAATTGGAGAGTTTTTAATTCTCAGTTCCAAAATGTCTTTCTTACATAACATCTGGAAATGTCCTTGATAATGAGGCTAACCTGTGCCCAGGTGGGTGAGAGGAAGGCTGTGGAAGTTAAGCGGCCAGCAGCAGTTGCCCTGGGTCTCTCTGTAAAGAGGGGGCAACTTTCCGTCCCCTCTGTTCTAGTTTTGTCCTCCCCCATCCCTGCCAACCCCACTTCCAGAAAAATGTACCTGCTACTAAGCTTTGCGAAAGTAACAGTGTTCCTGGGTTAATTTATAAATGGCAAGGGCTTTTTATAATTGATTTCCTGAGGCAGAGTCACATCGAGAGAGTGTCCTGTGCCCAGACCTTGAGAGATGGGATTCTTAGAAAATGTTTTACTGTGGTTTCCGGCGCTCTATCTCACCAACTGTTAAGAACATTTTAATTAAGCTCTGTCGTATGCATCCCTTCTCTGAATCAAGCCTTTTTTTTCAGAGTTCAGTTCAGAACAATTAAATATTTCATTTGACGTGCAATCCCCTGTTCACCACCTTGACTTATTGGGAGATGAAAGTTTTGGAACAGAGGAAAAACTCCGAGATTAGCCAAGTGTCATGATCTGGTCTGAGAGGCAGAAAACCCAAGTTCTAATGTCAGCACTGCCTGAAAGGCTGGAGGCAACTCAGACTTCTTTTCCAGAGTAAAAATGAGAATGCTGAAATGGGTTTACTTCACTGAGCCTTGGCAGGGGATATTAGGGAGACAGTGTCTTCAAAGCACAAAAAGAACTTGGGGAAAAAAAAATCTTCATGTTACTTAGGGGGTCAAGATATATTCTGATGGATGCAATTATGAGAGCAAAATGTGTTATTATCACAGGGTGAACACTGGGGTGTGTCCCAGGAATGCTCCTGCTCTGCAAGTCCTTTATTTTTTCATCAATTATGATCACATGGAGTTCTACACAGTCAGCACCTTGTTTCACTGATTGCTAGATTAATTCATTAATTCACTGCTTATTTCCTGAGTGCTTACCTATTTATGTAGCATTGTGCATGCTAAGTTGCTTCAGTCATGTCTGACTCGTTGTGACCCTATGGACTGTAACCTGCCAGGCTCCTCTGCCCGTGGGGACACTCCAGGCTAGAGTGGGTTGCCGTTCCCTTCTCCAGGGGATCTTCCTAACCCAGGGATCGAACATCCATTTCTTAACGTTTTCTACATTGGTAGGCTGGTTCTTTACCACTAATGCCACCTGTGAAGCCCCTCAAGCAGCACCAGAGACACCCAAAGTGGGACAGGAAAGGTTGGTCTTTCCTTATTTCACTGATGTGACAAATATTTATTGAGCACCTGCTATGAGCCAAACAATGGAGATATAAAGGTATGAAGGACGGTGGTATCAATATCCCCGAGGAGTTTGTCAGAAATACAGAATTTCAAGTACAACCTCAGACAATATTACCTCAGAATTTGTGTATTCACAAGATCTGCAGGCAATCTGTGTGCTCATGAAAATATGAAAAGTGTAGCATTAGGAAGGCATTTTTCATAACGGAGTTTATTGGAAAAAGAATGGACTAGTAGTCCAGAACCCTGAGAGCTAGTGGTTGCCAACTTTCTGCTCTGATGCTGGCTATAGAACTGAAGCCAAGTCACTTATCTATGTTATGACTCAATACATTATCTTCAAAATGGAGATAATAATATTTGCCTTTCCTCTCTCTGGAACTATTGTGAAGATCAGATGAGAAACTAGTTTCAAAAGTGTTTGTGCAACCCAAAAGAAAAGGATTGCTGTTGTATACATCGAAGGTTTAGAGACGTTTCTGTGTATCGTGCCTGGCTGCATTGCCAGAAACTGGGATTTGATTCTGATTTAACAATTGCCTGCATTATGATTCTCCGTTAAGGCATTCTTATCTCTCGGATTCAAAGATATGAGTAACGGGTTTGTTAAGGCGCCAGCATACTGTTAGGTTTTAGTGTTTTTAGCTATGCATTTATGGAGATAGTCCTGGTAGACAGTTTAGGTATTCAACTCATTTTAGTAAAACTTTTTAAGGACTTGTCTACTGGGAAAAACTCTTGGGTAATGCGGGCTTTGTTCCCTCTGCACCCACAAAAAGTTTACTTTAGGATGATGATATAATATACAAAATCATTAAAATTCCTGGTACAATAATGTAGTTGTTCTGGGAGAGGGTCAGACAATAGGTGAGGACATTGGTAGAAGAATAAAAGCCAAGCGATTTGTAAAAACAGAACACGACAGATTAGAGAGACTATATTTTTCTCATTTGCTCCCTTAACAAGCTCTCAGCACAGCTGGGGCATAGGACATCCACAGGCAGGAGAGTAATCCATCCCTAGATCAGTAACAAGTGATGACCCAGTTCCAGGTGGGAACACACACCTTGTCTAATTCATCATCAAATTAGAGGATTCAGACACACAGCACTTAAAAGCAGGGGCTCTTTTCTTCCTCTATGTTTCATAAAATTTCCCAGGGAAGTGCTATCATATTGCCTGTCTACAGCTAGAAATAATTGTTAGGGGAAATTAAATTAAAATCTGGATGAGAAAAACAATGTTCATCTGACAAAGACTATCACAGAACCCATGTATTCTGGGTACCTAACGCGATTGCAGCCATGAAATTAAAAGACACTTACTCCTTGGAAGGAAAGTTATGACCAACCTTGACAGCATATTAAAAAGCAGAGACATTACTTTGTCAATAAAGGTCCGTCTAGTCAAGGCTATGGTTTTTCCAGTAGTCACGTATGGATGTGAGAGTTGGACTATAAAGAAAGATGAGCACTGAAGAATTGATGCTTTTGAACTGTGGTGTTGGAGAAGACTCTTGAGAGTCGCTTGGAGTGCAAAGAGATCCAATCAGTCCATCCTAAAGGAGATCAGTCCTGGGTGTTCATTGGAAGGACTGATGTTGAAGTTGAAGCTCCAATACTTTGGCCACCTGATGCAAAGAACTGACTCATTTGAAAAGACCCTGATGCTGGGAAAGATTGAGGGCAGGAGGAGAAGGGGACGACAGGACAAGACGGTTGGATGGCATCACCGAGTCAATGGACATGCGTTTGGGTAGATTCCAGGAGTTGGCGATGGACAGGGAGGCCTGCCGTGCTGTGGTTCATGGGGTTGCAAAGAGTCGGACACAACTGAATGACTGAACCCTTCCCACTGGCCCTTCTTCTGAATTGCTAATCAGATTCCACAGCAGGGCGCCAGGACCCCAGGGAGTATACTTGGTGGAGCAGCAACGATCTGGTGATGATAGAATCCGGAAAATCAACCTGGAGGAATTAAGTATTATGACTGAACACTTAAGCTGTGGGGTAATTACTAGAGCGAATACTCCCATCAAAGATTAAGCTGACCCCTGTCAGCCTTAAATCCCTAGCCCTCCTATTAAACAGTGCTTCATTTTTAAAAAGTGAATTAACTGGCTGTTTCCCGAGCCAGAGGTTCATGATTCCGACTTCAGCAGATTCTCAGCCACGCGAGCCCCGGAGACTGCGGGCTACTAAGAAAACGAGTAGGGACGGGGTGACAGAAAGCTATTCTTTTGTAGGTTATGCTTCCCTGGCCACAGAATATGCCATAGCTATATGAAAATGACCAAGTCAGTCCTGCAGAATGACTGCCAAGGAAGCATCAGAAATGAGAATGAGGACTTTTGAATTACATTCTAGGCTGTATAAGATAATCACCATCTTTGTTTCTCTAAGTGGAACACCAGCAAGAGGGCCTTCCCTAGCACTGTAGGAAAGCTTGTAAAATAGCTACAGGTTATCTTTGCCAAGTATCACCCCTACGTTGCCCTCCCATCAGTCTTCTGTTCCAGTTCTCTTGGTTCCTTTTAGGGAACTTACTTCTTCCCGTGTGCACCCTTCACCCTGGATCCTTCTGGTCACATCCCCAGGTCTTTCAAGAGCCTTGTGCTATTTTTAATAGCAGTATGTATTCATGTCATATGCATTCTTTCATGATTGTCACTTTCTTTTGCTCCACAAGTAGGCATTGAGCACCTTCTATGTGTTAGGCAGAAGACAAGGTCCTTTCTCTCCCTGAGATTCTTTTTCGGTAAGGGAGACAGATGCTAAATAAATAAACGGATGAAATCTTTTCATTAGCAACAAGTAGAAGGACAGTTCTACGGCTACAGGACTGAAGATGGGATAAGGGTTGGGAGTCAGTTTCTAGAGTGTTGGGTTAATGCTCATTGAGGCTGTGGGAAATGAACTGAGAAGTAAGTGATGAGAAGAGGCCAGCATCCTGCGATTTGGAGAAAATCCTTCCACACAGGAATGGTAGGTGCAAAGCCTAGGACACTGCTCCCTGTCCCTACTACTTTGTAGATTTTAGGCTCTCAGAGATTAATGTTGGTTCATTTTAGAAATGCTTAAGGAGGGTGGGATGAATTGGGACATTAGGATTGATACATGTATACATTCAGTTCAGTTCAGTTCAGTCTCTCAGTCATGTCCGACTCTTTGCGACTCCATGAATCGCAGCACACCAGGCCTCCCTGTCCATCACCATCTCCCAGAGTTCACTCAGACTCATGTCCATCGAGTTGTGATGCCATCCAGCCATCTCATCCTCGGTCGTCCCCTTTTTCTCCTGCCCCCAATCCCTCCCAGCATCAAAGTCTTTTCCAATGAGTCAACTCTTCCCATGAGGTGGCCAAAGTACTAGAGCTTCAGCTTTAGCATCATTCCTTCCAAAGATATCCCAGGGTTGATCTCCTTCAGAATGGACTGGTTGGATCTCCTTGCAGTCCAAGGGACTCTCAAGAGTCTTCTCCAACACCACAGTTCAAAAGCATCAATTCTTTGGTGCTCAGCCTTCTTCACAGTCCAACTCTCACATCCATACATGACCACAGGAAAAACCATAGCCTTCACTAGACAGACATTTGTTGGCAAAGTAATGTCTCTGCTTTTGAATATGCTATCTAGGTTGCTCATAACTTTCCTTCCAAGGAGTAAGCGTCTTTTAATTTCATGGCTGCAGTCACCATCTGCAGTGATTTTGGAGCCCCCCAAAATAAAAGTCTGACACTATTTCCATTTTTTCCCCATCTATTTCCCATGAAGTGATGGGACTGGATGCCATGTGTAAAATAGATAGTTGGTGGGAAGATGCTACAAAGCACAGGGAACTCAGTTTGGTGCTCTGTGATGATCTAGATGGGGGTGAGGTGGGGGTGGCAAGGAAGGGGGGGAATGGAGGCCAAAGAGGGAGGGGATATATGTATACATATAGCTGATTCACTTCATTGTACAGCAGAAACTAATACAACATTGTGAAGCAATTATAGTGAAAGTGAAAGTCACTCAGTCATGTCCAACTCTTTGTGACCCTATGGACTATACAGTCCATGGAATTCTGCAGGCCAGAATACTGGAGTGGGTAACCTTTCCCTCCTCCAGGGGATCTTCCCAATCCAGGGATAGAACCCAGGTCTTCCGCATTGCAGGCAGATTCTTTACCAGCTGAACCACAAGGGAAGCCCGTAAAGCAATTATAGTGCAATAATAAAGGCATCACCCTCCCCAAATAGAAATGCGTAAGTTTCATAAAACAATGAAAAACAATTTTTCAGCTATCATCATGTTTGTCCTCCTAGAAGGGTTTTCCTTTGGAGAATTTCTCATTCATGTGAAACAGAAAGGTTCTTCTGAATAACACAAAACATAACAGTTAAAATAACAGCCAGCACCTAGTGTCTTCTGTTCCCTAGGCTCTATTCTGAGCACTTTATTCATATTGACTCATTCAATCCTTGCACAACCATGTCTAGTGGGTAACTGCCCAACATCATTTTCTGAATGAAAAACATGGAGGCATTTATGTTAAATTCCAACACTCATAAATGGGTGGATAATCTGGGAACTCTGAATACGTAACATCACCTCCAAAGAGTTTCAGACATGGAATCACATTCCAGAGGATAGGATTTATTAATAATTAATCTTATTTCTGCAGAATATGCCAATGGCTTCCATTGTTTGGGAGGAGGATGCCTTATCAAGAAAATTTATTCTCGATAGAGACTGCTATAAAGCCACAGAGAGGTTTTTGACTTTTAATTATTAAACAGTGAAATAGAATTTCAGATGAATCCCTCAGATGTAATTTATATTGTAATGTTTTATATTGCTTTATGTACAGATGTCAGGAAGGATGGCTCTAAATGAATTTTATAAGATGAAAAGGAGAACCAGAGGTCTCAGCTTAGAGATGAAGACCCCTCTGGCTTTATCTCAGCAGGGAGCCACTAGCAAATCAACCATAATGATGAAATCTTCATTGAAACCGAAAACTGTCAGAAGTAGAAGGCCTTTCAACCTAAATATTTGGCTTTTAAGGTAAAATTGCAAGTTAATGCTACCAGCAAGGTATCTCTCATTTTCCTCTTTTTATTACATTTGCCTTTTCCTTATGAACATGAGCAAGAATTCATTTGCTAGAGGTTACCAAACTGTGTCACTACTTTTTACCTACCTTTGTAAAGAATTTTAGCTCTTGCAAATTTAACTCAGAAACCTTCTGGTTTTAGATATTGTACCCCCTCTCCCTTTTTTCTCTCTTTCTCTCACCAAAAAAAAAAAAAAACCTTTCAAAACAACAGTTGCTCACAAATAGAGTAAAAGCAACTGCCCATCTGTTATTATTGGTCTTAGAAAACTGTAAGTTGTCTTTATAATTTCTCTTCAACTTTTGACATACAACTCAAAACATCTTTTCACAGACAGGTTATGTGGTTATTTCAAATACTGTCTAAAAGCTCTATAAAGAGATTTTATTAAATTCAAAGCACAGACAACTGATCCTCTTAAAATAATTGCTGCCTTAGTGATTCAACATGTGAGCCCTGCCATTTATTACACTTTTAAGTGAACTAATCTAAATTAAAATCTTCTAAGATCAATAGCTCATTTTTTTAAACCTCAGAGCATTCTCAATGCATTACCAGACTGGATAAGTCATATTTTCAGAACTTGAAAGCCTACAGCAACCCTCAAACTAACGTAGATTTGGAGTAGTATTTCACTACACGTCCCCCCTCTCTTTTTTGTGCAAACATATTAAAAGAGATCAGTCAACCAAAGTGTAAATGTCTCCAAACATATCCTGTTCATTCTCTATGCATACCTTCTCACTTGAAAGACATCATCATTTTCTTTTGATGTGTGAAGCTATTCATCGGCCTGGTCTTTTATTACCTGAACAACAATCTAAGTCATTCATCTTTTTACTGCTATTAGGTGATAATAAAATTCTGGTGAATTTATGTAGAGAAAATCGTGGAAACAGTTCAGTTAAAGTTGAAACTCACTCAGAGTTTGGAAATCAGGCAAGTAACTCTGAGGCCCAAAGTCATGACAGGCCCAGTGTCATGGGGAGTCAGAGATGGTAGAAGACAAGTATGGCCCTTTTCTTTGGCTTCCATGGCAAGTAATAATGAAGCCTTAACCTGAAAAAGACAGATCCAGTTTTGATCACCTTTATCAGTAAGAGTGTTCTGGAAAAGGTTCCAGGTTGGCTCTATTTACAAGCTAAGACACTTTATGCTAATGAAACATTTTGAGATCAACCCCGAGCTAGAATTCTCTGGGAGTCAGTTCACACTGCTCTTTTCCATCTTCATGATTTATTTTCACTTATTTTTATTGTTGACTGCATTGATGCACTTGGGGTCTAGAGTGCGTGAGCTCAGTAGTTATGTCAGGTAGGCTTAATTGCTCCACAGCATGTCAGTTAAGTTCAGTTCAGTTCAGTCGCTCAGTCCTGTCCACCTCTTTGTGACCCCATGAACCACAGCACGCCAGGCCTCCCTGTCCATTACCAAATCCCAGAGTTTACTTAAACTCATGTCCACCGAGTCAGTGATGCCATCCAACCATCTCATCCTCTGTCATCCCCTTCTCCTTCTGCCTTCAATCTTTCCCAGCATCAGGGTCTTTTCCAATGAGTCAGTTCTTCGCATCAGGTGGCCAAAGTACTGGAGTTTCAGCTTCAGCATCAGTCCTTCCAATGAATATTCAGGACTGATTTCCTTTAGGATGGACTGGCTGGATCTCTTTGCAGTCCAAGGGACTCGCAAGAATCTTCTCCAACACAACAGTTCAAAACCATCAATTCTTCAGCACTCGACTTTCTTTATAGTCCAACTGTCATATCCATACATGACCACTGGAAAAGCCATAGCTTTGACTAGACAGACCTTTGTTGGCAAAGTAATGTCTCTGCTTTTTAATATGCTGCCTAGGTTGGTCATCACTTTTCTTCAGCAGCGTGTGGGATCTTATTAATACTTCCCTAACCAGGGATCCGACCTGTGTCCTTAGTATTGAAAGGCAGATTCTTAACCACTGGACCACCAGGAAGTCCCTTATCTTCAGAATTTAGACTGAGTTTGCAAACAAGAAAGAAGACATCTGGCCAGTATCAGCATTCTGGCGCTGAAATAACTCTCTGCATTTGCAACTTTCAGTTTAATCAAAGAGGAAGCTAAGGGAAATGTGAGAAGAACATATTTTCTCAGGAATTGTTCTACCATCTTAACCTGACCACCCATTCAGCCCTTCTTCCTTCCTCTGTATTGCAACCTTCCCTGCTCCCCACTCTAATATCACATCATCTGGTCTTAAGTGAGGTCATTAAGCCTAAGTTTCATTCTGCATGGCTAATATCCCATTCTTAAGATGCTCTCAGGAGGCCTAGTGTCTTGAGAGGTGGTAGAAGCTACAGTACTAGGAAGGCATGGTGCTACATGAACATAAAAAGCCGGGTGTTTTTACAGCATTGTCTATGGTATGTGGGCTTTTACTGAAATGGAAAACAGGGTATCAGAATTGCATTTGCATTTGATGCTAATTCATTGGGTGTTTATACTCATCCTAGTTACATTTTAGTAACTAAGGCTTAGAAGCAGTGATGAGACTAGCTTTCGTGTGGCCTACATACTCTAATTGGTTTACACTAGGGTCTTAATGTGGAAGAAATGAGATGGAGAGACCTATTTGCAGCTGCAAAGATTGGGCCCTGGCACCTTTAATAACAAGTAATATATCCTAGGAGTTTGTGGAGAGTTAGGCAATATTCTAAGTACGGTTCATACATTATCTCATTTAATAATCACAACAATTCAATAAATTAGATTCTGTCATAATCACTAACCTTTTACAGCTAAAGACCTTGATTATACCACTTACCCAAAGTTACTTAGCTCATGCTGTGCAGAACTGGGATTCCAAGCCAGGTTTTCTGCTCGTATGACACATACCCTTAACCACTGCCATACAGCCTTTCCTTGTCTGTATCATCACAGTCTCCAACAGCTGGCTCACCATCTCTGACTCTTCATCAGAGGTCTGACACCCACTGAAGGCCCCAGAGGAACTCATAGTTGAGACAGGAAAATTTGAAGACTTTCATGCTCTCATTTATTAGGACTTGGTATTTAGGTTCTACACAACACTTGATCTCTATGTGCTCTCCTAATCGCTCATGGAAGCCCAAGTCTCCCTTCTGACAAGTGTGGACCAAAGAGCCTTGCAGGGTCCTTGTGTCCTTAATGATGATCACAGTCTGCCTTTATCCCATAGAGGACCTCGGTCTCCATTCCCCTCCACTAGAGCTCTGCTCCTCTGTATGGGAATCCTTGAATCAGCTGCTCCCTAAATCATGACTGAGATTGCCAGGGTTTCTGAAATGTCCTGGGCATTTGTCTCTACCAGCAGAACACACATTGCACAGCACAGGGAACTGGTGGGTTTGGCCACCACTGCAGCACCAGCAGTGAGCATGTTGCTTGGCACAGAGTTGGCATGCAACAAACCGTTGTCAAATGAGTGAAAGGGAAGCTTTTGCATCTGTTGTCTCACCTTAGAGGGCAGGTTTCAGGTCAGGCTCCATCTCTTCCACCTTCACTATTTATTCCATGCCACTGAATAATTAACCATCCTCTCCTGGGCTCAAGTTTTAATACATGACAACAGAAATGATGTGCCAACTTTTAAGCTTTCCCATTTACTCAGATGACACAGAGACCAAAGGTGTATTCCCCTGACCACCAGCCTTCATGTTTTAAAAATATGGCTTCCTGATTTTATGCAATGAATGAACAGACATTGGAATGAGACTAATGATATTTATATAAACAGACCATCCATATTAAAATAACATATGGAATCTTTAAATGTAAATTAATTAGAAACCTGAACTAATTTCATTATTAGCCACTAATACCTTGGGGACATGATCATACTTCTCGAAATACTGAAATGAAAGTTTATGGTATTTATTGTGTGTAAAGCATCATGAAAATGTCATAACATAGAGCAGTATTTGGTTTTCAAAATTATACTTAAAGAAATCACTTAAAGAAATTATACTTAAAGATATATTTCACTTCATCATGTTTAACAGATTTTTTGAGGTATGATTTATTACTTGTTTTATGTGTTCACTTCAAGGCTTTCTGGTACATTTATACAGATATGCAATATAGTCCCTTTCTAACTTAGAACTTAATGTTTCATTCTTAATATACCTCACATACAAGATAGTTGCTCATTTTAATTTCTCAATTCACTTTGAGATGTAATAGTATAGACCACTGAATGGACACTGAAGATGCTGGGAACTATCAATGAAGAAAATGAACAAAGAACCTGCATTGGGTCTTGTTGGCCAGTAAACATGTATATTAACTTGCTGTGGGGAAACCTCCCCTCTGTTTGCACTTGAGAATCAAGTGTTTGGTTAGTTGCAACTTGATAGGCTCTTGATAAGCAATGTCCAAAGCAGAGGCAAAGCTCAGGAAGCCAATGGATGGGCAGAATGATCTGCTAATTCCCATGAACAAACTCTCCAAATATGATGTGTTTTCAGGCCTTGAGACTCAGAGCGAACATTGTCAAAAGATAGAACCTGTTTTTGGTGCTCAGTCCCCTGAGAGTAAAATATGGTATAAGGGGATGTAATCTTTTACTGTAGGGAGAAGTAAGTAAGGGCTGTGCCATGCCTTTGTGATAAGAACACTGTACAGTAAGCCCCCTACATATAAACCTTCAAGTTGCAAACGTTCAAAGATGCGAAAGTGCATCTGGTTCTAGCAAGGTGCCAGAAGCTGTGCCATCAACGTCAGGTATGAGTGAAATTTCACCTTGCCCTCCATCTCCTATTGCTGACCATATACTGTCTCCCACCTCCTCTCCCTCTTCCAGTCAGTAACTCTTCTCGCTTGTCCACTTGATGCCAGCCCCTGTACGCCAGCTGTTGGGCTATACTACTGTACTTTTCAAGGAACTACACTGTAAAATTAAAAAAATTTTTTGTGTGTGTGTTTGTTTTTTATGTGTTATTTGGGTGAAAAGATCTTCATGACCCAGATAACCACAATGGTGTGATCATTCACCTAGAGCCAGACATCCTGGAATGTTAAGTCAAATGGGCCTTAGGAAGCATCACTACAAAGAAAGTTAGTGGAGGTGATGGGGTTTCAGTTGAGCTATTTCAAATCCTGAAAGATGATGCTGTGAAAGTGCCGCACTCAATATGCCAGCAAATTTGGAAAACTCAGCAGTGGCCACTTTTCCAGGACTGGAAAAGGTCAGTTTTCATTCCAATCCCAAAGAAAGGCAATGCCAAAGAATGCTCAAACTACCACACAATTGCACTCATCTCACACACTAGTAAAGTGATGCTTAAAATTCTCCAAGCCAGCTTCAGCAATATGTGAACCGTGAACTTCCAGATGTTCAAACTGTTTTTAGAAAAGGCAGAGGAATCAGAGATCAAATTGCCAACATCCGCTGGATCATTGAGAAAGCAAGAGAGTTCTAGAAAAAAACATCTATTTCTGCTTTATTGACTATGCCAAAACCTTTGACTGGGCAGATCACAACAAACTGTGGAAAACTCTGAAAGAGATAGGAATACCAGACCACCTAACCAGCCTCCTGAGAAATCTGTATGCAGGTCAAGAAGCAACAGTTAGAACTGGACATAAAACAACAGACTGGTTCCAAATCAGGAAAAGAGTATGTCAAGGTTGTATATTATCACCTTGCTTATTTAACTTATATACAGAGTGCATCATGTGAAATGCCAGGCTGGATAAAGCACAAGCTGGACTCAAGATTTCCAGGAGAAATATCAATAATCTCAGATATGCAGATGACACCACACTTACAGCAGAAAGTGAAGAAAAACTAAAGAGCCTCTTGATAAAAGTGAAAGAGGAGAGTGAAAAAAGTTGGCTTAAAACTCAACATTCAGAAAACTAAGATCATGGCATCTGGTCCCATCAATTCATGGCAAATAGATGGGGAAATAATGGAAACAGTGAGAGACTTTATTTTTGGGGGCTCCAAAATCACTGCAGATGGTGACTGCAGCCATGAAATTAAAAGACACTTATTCCTTGGAAAAAATCTATGACCAACCTAGACAGCATACTAAAAAGCAGAGACATTACTTTGCCAAGAAAGTTCCATCTAGTCAAAGTTATGGTTTTTCCAGTAGTCATGTATGGATGTGAGAGTTGGACTATAAAGAAAGCTGAGTGCTGAAGAATTGATGCTTTTGAACTGTGGTGTTGGAGAAGACTCTTGAGAGGCCCTTGGGCTTCAAGGAGATCCAACCAGTCCATTCTAAAGGAAATCAGTCCTGAATATTCATTGGAAGGACTGATGCTGAAGCTGAAACTCCAATACTTAGGCCACCTGATGTGAAGAACTGACTCACTGGAAAAGACCCTGATTCTGGGAAAGATTGAAGGCGGGAGGAGAAGGGGGATGACAGAGGAAGAGATGGTTGGATGGCATTACTGACTCAATGGACATGAGTCTGAGTAAGTTCCAGGAGTTGGTGATGAACAGGGAGGCCTGGTGTGCTGCAGTCCATGGAGTTGTGAAGAGTTGGACAGGACTGAGAGACTGAACTGAACTGGGTGAAAAGTATTATAAACCTTTTACAGTACAGTACTGTTAAGCTGATTTAGTTGGATGTACAAATATGCAAAACTTGTTGTATGTGGGGGACTTAACTGTATAAGTTAGAAGAGGCCAGGTAACGCTGCAAAAACAAACAAGCCACGGATCCCAGATGCTCACAGCAGCAAAGATTTGTTTCTCCTTGTTTTATTAATCTAGTGCAGGTCAGGAGGGAGGCTCTGCTGATTCACTGTTGTCTTTCAGGCACCCAGGCTGAGGCAGATTCAAGTTATACACAGGTTTTTATGGATGTCACAGCAGGGCAAACAGTACTGGGGGACCTCACACTGGCATTTCAATATCTCAAACAGAAAGTAATTCACAAGACTTTCAATCTCAGCCCATTGCACTGAATTATCATCCAGTCTCAAGGGGGCAGAGAAGTCTACCCATGTGTCCAGAAAGAGAAGAGAATCAAATATCAGGAAATGGCAGTAAACATCACCACATATATAGCACTATTTAATGAAACGAGAGGGGAAATATTATAATACTAAAATTCTAGCATCAGAATTACATTCAGTAAGAAAATTCTTCTCATTTGGGAAAATACCTCGATAAGCATCTCAGCATGAGGGCTGAAAGCTGACTAACCTGGCAACGGAAAATAATCCCTGGATTACTCCAAGTGTGATAAATTTAAGAATTTGCTATGATTCCATGAGGAAGAAGAGAAAAGAAAAAGAATAAAGAGACAGATGTCAGCAAGATGCAGAGACAGATGAGGTGAGTAAAAGTTCACGGAAAACCTTAAACCCTTTAGTAAGATAACTGAAGTCATGAGAGGATGACGGCAGTTTCAGTTTAGATTTTTCACATGGCTGCAGTTAAACTTCCTTCATCGTTGTCTACAGTCTTCAGTAAGTCTGGTACCTTCATCTATGCACTGTATGCACAGATTTCTTCTGCGAAAAAATGAAGGGGAGTTTCTTTTCTGGTTTAACACAGAAGCAGAACCTGAAGGCAGACATTTTCCCATTCTTCCTCATGCCCTTTCTCTTCCACAAAAAGTTGCCAAAATAAAGGGAAGATTATAGATTTCTGTTGACTATGGAATTTGGGGTTAAAGCCAAAGCTTTCAAGAAGCCAGGAGATTTCTGGTTGGTTATATCCACATAAACTCAGGATTTTATCAGAATAAAAAAAGTGGGTATTTAAGAAAGCTTTTGTTGCATTTATTGAGATTCTTGGATCTGGTCCCCAAATCTAGAAATGTAACTTGGTTTTATGGGTTATAGTTCTTTCCTTTTTACTTTTTCCATCCTCTTTTACTTTTTATTATTCCTCTCCACTTCACATGAAGAGACACCACCCCAGATTTTCATGATTCTAATGTGGTCCAGTGGAGCAACCAGGAGTTTATGCCACCATTTTTTCATCATTACTTCTGGAGTCTTAGATAACAGATATATTTTAGAAGTTTTTTTCAGCTCAAAAAAATTCACCAAATGCTGGTATAACTAGATATGCACCTGGAAAACTAGTGCCATCAATGAGGTAGCATATGGAGTAATGACTTCTATCACCAATGGCTCCCAAGACTTGGGAAAACAACTTGGCTAGGACACTTGGAAATGCAAAGCACCCTGCACCAGATTTTGGCAGGTAGCTGTGCCCTCTTTTGATTTCAGCTTCAATTATAAGGATAATAAAATGGAAAAACAAGTATTTGTGCAATGAATGGGAAAAGCCAATTAGTTTTGCACCAATGAGAAATAATGCAGAGCTCCTCATGTCGTCTTATAAAATTGGCTCTTTCCACATATATTTTAAAGATGTGTATATACTGTCCAAATGTACCTAGAATTTAAAAAGCACTGGAATATTCTATAAGTTTTAGTAAAGTAAAGGAAATAAGCAATAAAGTTTCTGAATTTTAAGAAGAAAACTATAATATGATCTAGGTGTATAGTAATTTAGTAAATATCAGAGTTGTGGGTTTTTTTGTTCCATAAATATGTTCTTCATGATCTTCTCTTCCCTCTTTCTGTCTCCATTTGCATCCAAAGGAAGTATAGATATATCTAAGATTTACCAGCTAGCAGTGCAATTTCAAGTTTTAATACAAGAATTGATGATTTTGAACTGTGCTGTTGGAGAAGACTCTTGAGAGTCCTTTGGACTGCAAAGAGATCAAACCAGTCAATCCTGAAGGAAATCAGTTCTGAATATCATTGGAAGGACTGATGCTGAAGCTGAAACTCCAATACTTTGGTCACTGATGAAGAACTGACTCATTAGGAAAAAACCCTGATGCTGGGAAAGATTGAAGGCAGGAGGAGAGGGGGAGAGGATGAGATGGTTGGATGGCATCATTGACTCAATGGACTTGAGTTTGAGCCAGCTCCAAGAGTTGGTGATGGACAGGGAAGCGTGATGTGCTGCAGTCCGTGGGTCGCAGAGTCAAACACAACTGAGTGGCTGAACTGAACTGAACCCTTGCCAGTTCCAATTTTTTTTTTTTAAGGCAGAAAAGTCCACTCTATTGTAGCTTTTTTCCATCCTAGTTGAAACTTGACAACTAGATCTGAAAGTACTTTGTGATGTTTTTTTCATATTTGACAAGGCAAAATTGCCTATCTGATTACAGGCTGATTTTACATATGAAGAATTAATATGGATATCCTTTGTTTACTGAGTAATTACTATTAGCTTTATATGTGAAATTCATTTATTATAAATAATTGAATTTAATCTTTATAACAGTCCTATGAGAAAAATTTTATTGTCCCCATTTTATAGATAAGAAAACAGGTTCATAAAGGTTATCATGGCCTGGCTAGTGAGTAGAGAGATACACAAGTCTACATGAGTTCAAAAGGTTTACTCTGGGATCGACATGTACACACCACTATATTTAAAATAGATAACCGACAAAGTCCTACTGTATAGCACAGAGATCTCTGCTCAATGTTATGTGGCAGCCTGGATGGGAGGGGAGTTTGGGGGAGAATGGATATACATATATGTATGGCTGAGTCCCTTTGCTGTCCATCTGAAGCTATCACAATATTGTTAATCAGCTCTACTCCAATATAAAATGAAAAGTTAAAAAAAAAAAAAAAAACTAGAAGGCAAGCAGAGTTCCTAGAGATCAGTTCAGTTCAGTTCAGTCACTCAGTAGTGTCCGACTCTTTGCGACCCCATGAATTGTAGCACGCCAGGCCTCTCTGTCCATCACCAACTTCTGGAGTTCACTCAGACTCACGTCCATTGAGTCAGTGATGCCATCCAGCCATCTCATCCTCTGTCGTCCCCTTCTCCTCCTGCCCCCAATTCCTCCCAGCATCAGAGTCTTTTCCAATGAGTCAACTCTTCGCATGAGGTGGCCAAAGTACCAGAGTTTCAGCTTTAGCATCATTTCTTCCAAAGAAATCCCAGGGCTGATCACCTTCAGAATGGACTGGTTGGATCTCCTTGCAGTCCAAGGGACTCTCAAGAGTCTTCTCCAACACCACAGTTCAAAAGCATCAACTCTTTGGTGCTCAGCCTTCTTCACAGTCCAACTCTCACATCCATACATGACCACAGGAAAAACCATAGCATTGACCAGATGGACCTTTGTTGGCAAAGTAATGTCTCTGCTTTTGAATATGCTATCTAGGTTGGTCATAACTTTCCTTCCAAGGAGTAAGCGTCTTTTAATTTCATGGCTGCAATCACCATCTGCAGTGATTTTGGAGCCCAAAAAATAAAGTCTGACACTGTTTCCACTGTTTCCCCATCTATTTGCCATGAAGTGATGGGACCAGATGCCATGATCTTCGTTTTCTGAATGCTGAGCTTTAAGCCAACTTTTTCACTCTCCACTTTCACTTTTATCAAGAGGCTTTTTGGTTCCTCTTCACTTTCTGCCATAAGGGTGGTGTCATCTGCATTTCTGAGGTTATTGCTATTTCTCCCGGCAATCTTGATTCCAGCTTGTGCTTCTTCTAGCCCAGCGTTTCTCATGATGGACTCTGCATAGAAGTTAAATAAGCAGGGCGACAGTATACAGCCTTGACGTACTCCTTTTCCTATTTGGAACCAGTCTGTTGTTCCATGTCCAGTTCTAACTGTTGCTTCCTGACCTGCATATAGGTTTCTCGAAAGGCAGGTCAGGTGGTCTGGTATTCCCATCTCTTTCAGAATTTTCCACAGTTTCTTGTGATCCACACAGTTAAAGGCTTTGGTATAGTCAATAAAGCAGAAATAGATGTTTTTCTGGAACTCTCTTGCTTTTTCAATGATCCAGTGGATGTTGGCAATTTGATCTCTGGTTCCTCTGCCTTTTTTTAAACCCAGAGATGGTATCATGCAAATTAATTTTAACTTCATCATCTCATGAATAAAGAGATCCCTGGCAAAGAATCTGCCTGCAATGCAGGAGACTCAGCTTTGATCCCTGGATCAGGGAGATGCCCTAGAGAAGTGAATGGCTACCCACTCCAGTATTCTTGTCTGGAGAATTTCATGGACAGAGGAACCTGATGGGCTACAGTCCATGGGGTCACAAAGAGTCGAACATGAATGAGTGACTAATACTTTACTTTCAACACTTAAAAAAAAAAAAAGCTTAGTCTGAATCACAAGTAATTACAGTACTCTGAATGTAATTCTTACTAGTATCTTTCATTCATCCATCCAATCATTCATGCAATCATTTATTTTTCCATTCATTGAATTCTAAAAAATCTTATTATTCACCCATTCTCCCACGATAAACCGGATACCGTGTACCAAGAATAGGGGATACAACAGTGTGAAACAGCAAAGTCCCTGATCCCCCAAGAGCTTACATTCTTGTAACAGCAGATGAGAACTGAAATAGAAAACAAAGAGGGTAACATGCATAGTGAGAAGAGCTCTGAAAGGAATGAAGAGTGCACTGTGAAGAAGAGAGATTAGGTGTGGCTGAGACCTCACTGCTTTTCACAGGAAGGTCTGAGAAGGGCTCTCTGAAGAGGGGCTAACTGAGCTGAGACCCTCAAGATGAGAAGGCGGCATCCACGTGCATGGCCAGAAGAAGCAGTGTTCCAGAAGAGCAGGCAGGGTTGGGCAGGTGTCTAGGAGGGCCAGTTCCAGGCAATGGAAGTTTATTCTTATGAGTGCCCATTTAAAAATCCAGATAACTTGTTCAGTGGAAATTATCCTAATCAATTCTACACCATGATCTTCTCTAGAAGACAGGTCACTAAATGTGTCCTCTAGTTTTTGTTGATTAAATTCAGGCCACCATTACATCTTCAGGTGTTCAGTTTAGATAACTCTCAAGCCTATTTACTGTATATACCACATTTATTTTTGAGACCTAGGAGAAAGGAGCCTCATGTGGGAGTTCTTAGGGGAAAATAATGGGTAAGTCACACATCTAATTAGTTTTTTCATATTATTTAAAGTCTTAGTTACTTTTTTTTTGGTAGCTTTCCCATTTCCTCTCATCTACTGAATAATAAGTTGCTGAGTGTTTGTAAACTCTGTGCTCAAGAGTAATAACTGAAATTCTCCATAAAAGAGATCTGCAATGTAGAGTGACGGGATAATTTTGCCCTTAGGGTGTTGGAAGAGATACTGTATCTTGCGCACTGTCATTACTTCCACAATTAGAGGAAGCCAGACAAGATTCACCTTCCTGTGACATTTCCTTGAAAGACAGGAAAATATTTGGATTCATATGACAAAATAAGTGTTTCATTTTAAATTGTCTAACTCTTTCAGAACAATGTTATAAGCATCAGTGTCTGTCATTTCAGGCTCTAAGAGAGAGATTTTCTTTTCAGAGCTGAAAGCAACTGTAAGATAACACATGATGTGTGGTATTGTTTTTGATTGACAGAGCCAGATCTGATAATCCAAGAGGCAAAGATAAGAGTTGCTAATTTTTAATGTTGGTGTACAAAATGACTGGGGATGGTGATATTCACTTTAATATTCACTCTGTTCAGGTTTTGTGGAAGAGAATTTTATATATATAGTTAGTAACATCTAACTATATATATATATATATATATATATACAGACACACACATATAGTAAAGTCTCTCTGTTGTGTCTGACTTTTTGCAGCCCATGGACTGTAGCCTGCCAGGCTCCTTTGCCCATAGGATTCTCCAGGCAAGAACATTGGAGTGGGTGGCCATGCCCTTCTCCAGGGAATCTTCCTGCCCAGGGATCGAACCCATGTCTCTTACGTCTCCTGCATTGGCAGCCAGGTTCTTTACCACTAGCACCACCTGGGAAGCCCG
Organism: Budorcas taxicolor; assembly: GCF_023091745.1. Lineage (NCBI taxonomy): Eukaryota > Metazoa > Chordata > Mammalia > Artiodactyla > Bovidae > Budorcas > Budorcas taxicolor. Next base: position 60,498,551 of record NC_068923.1, on the reverse strand, counting down.
TTATATATATATGTGTGTGTGTGTGTGTGTGTGTATATATATATATATTCAAGTATAAATATGTCCTGGGATGTGTTTGCTGGTTTGTAATGACTATGGTATGTCACCCAGTACTGGACCAAATGGATTGCTTTTTTAAAAAAAATTTCTGATGTGGACCATTTTAAAAGTCTTTATTGAATTTGCTACAATATTGCTTTGGTTTTATGTTTTGTTTTTTTGGCTGAGAGGTATTAGGATCTTAGTTCCCTGATCAGGGATCAAACATGCATCCCTTGCATTGGAAAGGGAAGTCTTAACCACTGGACTGCCAGGAAAGTCTCTGGATTGCTTTTCAAAGGCAGTTCTCCCCTAAATTATAAATTCTTAGAAAGCAGGAACCATGTCTGTCCAATTCACTGGAGCTTAGGATGAGCTTGGGCCTTATCCATTAGCAGCAGAAATTTCATCAAGGCTTGGAAGAAAGAGGAGGATGAGATGAATGTCAACTGTTGGACTGAACAAAGAGCTGAGTTGTCTCTGGGGGCCTCTGGCTGTCTTTTACTTTTCTCCTAATGAAGAGCAACTGCTGTGAACTTTAGCCTGTTCAGTTTGCTGGTAAACAAGACATGAGGTGGGATGTGGAACTGGACTTGCTGGCTCGTGAAGGTTGTGGGACAGCAGCCACAACCATCAGATTGTCTTGGTCCAGTAGGGAGAGGACAGGCCTGTAAGTCTCCCAACAAGAGCAAAAGGAAAGACAATTGCTTTATTATTGATGCAACCTTAGGATTCACCAGATAGCACTCTCATAAAAATCGGGTGAATTTAGTTTAAAAAGTGTGTGTAGGACTTCCCTGGTGGTCCGGTAGATAAGAATCCACCTGCTGATGCAGGGGACATGGGTTCGATCCCTAGCCCAGGAAGATCACACATGCAGCCAGACAACTAAGCCCACACATTGCAACTACTGAATCCTGTGGGCCCTAGAGCCCTTGCTCCACAGTAGCAGAAGCCATTGCTATGAGAAGCCGGGCACCACACCTAGAGAGTAGCCCCCACTCACTGCAACTAGAGGAAGTCCAGGTGAGGCAATGAAGACCCAGTGCAGCCAAAAATAAATAAATACATTAATCTTAAAAATTTAAAAATAAAAAGTGTGTGTGAAAGAACTTTTAGGTCAGTGAAACTGTGTATGTTACTATAATAGTGGACACATCCCATTATACATTTGTCCAAACCCATAGAACGGACAACACCAAGAGTAAGCCCTAATGGAGACACTTTGGGTGTAAAACAGATGTACCACTCTGGGAGGGATGTTGAGAATGGGGGAGGCTTCTCAAATGTGGGGCGGGGTTATACAAGAAATCTGCACTTTCTGCTCAATGTCTTTGTGAACCTAAAACTGTTGTAGAAAAGAAAAAAAAAGTGAAGTGAAAGTGTTAGTCGCTCAGTTGTGTCTGATTCTTTGTGACCCCAGACTGTAGCCTGCCAAGCTCCTGTGTCCTTGGAATTCTCCAGTCAATAATACTGGAGTGGATAGCCGTTCCCTTCTCTAGGGGATCTTCCTGAGCCAAGGATTGAACTCAGGTCTTCACTGCAGGCAGATTCTTTACCATCTGAGCCATCAAAGAAAAGAAAGTCTATTAATAATTAAGAAATGACATGTAAATAATCAACTGCTGACAAGCTTATAAGTCATTCCTCAAATACACATTAATTTGGACTGCAAAAAAGTTTGTGTATGTGTGCCCATAAAGGCACAAAAAATTCCATGAAGATATTCAGAATATTCTTAAACTTGGTTTATTCCCACTATCTTAGCCTAGGATGTTAGGTAGGAGGATTTACCATCCGTTGTCAATCTTCTTGAATTTTAAAGATGTTTTGCTGTGTATATATCTTATTTTTAAGTTAAAATGTTATATTTTAACATTTTAAAATTTTAACATTTTAACATTATAAAATTTTTTATATAGGTGGTATTTAACTTCTGGTATGTTTTATTGCTTTTATCCATAAATGACTTCTCAATATTTAATGTATTTAACAATATTAAAAACTTTGGAAGTGTTTTGTTATCTCTGAAGGAAGAAAGGGATTATTTTTACTCAGAAGAGTCTTCTGAAGTGGCTTAGTACTATCATTCAACATTTTCTGGCTAGGAAATTGGGGTGAAAGTGAAAGTGAAGTCGCTCAGTCATATCCAACTCTTTGTGACCCCGTGGACTGTAGCCCACCAGGCTCCTCCACCCGTGGGATTCTCCAGGAAAGAACACTGGAGTGGGTTGTGATTTCCTTCTCCAGGGGATCTTCCTGACCTAGGGATCGAACCCAGGTCTCCCGCATTGCAGGCAGACACTTTAACCTCTGAGCCACAAGGGAAACCCAAGGAACAAATGTATTCACTGACATATTGAAAATTTGTAAAAAGGACCGAATGAGAACTTGCAGCAGCCAAATTTACAAACTGGGTGCATTCAGCACAACAGTATGGTCAGTGTAGCAGTGAAATCAGTTAAAACTGGGTGGCGGGGCTGGATGCAAGTGTTACATAAGCTAGCCCTGAGGGCAATATCTTTTCAGAAGAGGGTAATGCAGGTGAGTATATCTTACTGTCTAAGCCATTAGGTAGAAACTAAATTGCATCTTCAAAGCAAAGAGTGTGAATTAGTAGGAAATGACCAAGTGGGATGCCCGAGGCCTGTAATCTGATCAGCCAATATTGGAAAGGGTATATTTGGGCAGACAATGACTCCACTATGTTCAAATATTAGAACTAACCAGTACACCTCACCTTAGTGGGGGGCCTGGTCCTCATTAAAAAGGAGAAATGACTATTTCATATTGTTGTTGTTTAGTCGCTAAGTTGTATCTGACTCTTTTGCAATCCCATGGACTGTAGCACACCAGGCAAACCAAACAAAAACAAGCATATAAATACAGAGAACAGAGTATTGGTTACCAGAAGGCAAAGAGGGTCCGGGAAGGACAGAATGGGTAGAGTGGAATTAATTATATAGTGCAGAATGAAAGCTAAATTTGGGGGTGATAAGCATGCTATCATGAGAAACACTGGGCTGGAAGAAGCACAAGCTAGAATCCAGTTTGCTGGGAGAAATATCAATAACCTCAGATATGCAGATGACACCACCTTAATGGCAGAAAGATGAAAGTGAAAGAGGAGAGTGAAAAAGTTGGCTTAAAGCTCAACATTCAGAAAACGAAGATCATGGCATCTGGGCCCATCACTTCATGAGAAATAGATGGGGAAACAGTGGAAACAGTGTCAGACTTTATCTTTTTGGGCTCCAAAATCACTGCAGATGGTGACTGCAGCCAAGAAATTAAAAGACGCTTACTCCTTGGAAGGAAAGTTATGACCAACCTAGATAGCATATTCAAAAGCAGAGACATTACTTTGCCAACAAAGGTCCATCTGGTCAACGCTATGGTTTTTCCTGTGGTCATGTATGGATGTGAGAGTTGGACTGTGAAGAAGGCTGAGCACCGAAGAGTTGATGCTTTTGAACTGTGGTGTTGGAGAAGACTCTTGAGAGTCCCTTGGACTGCAAGGAGATCCAACCAGTCCATTCTGAAGGTGATCAGTGCTGGGTGTTCTTTGGAAGGAATGGTGCTAAAGCTGAAACTCCAGTACTTTGGCCACTTCATGCCAAGAGTTGACTCATTGGAAAAGACTCTGATGCTGGGAGGAATTGGGGGCAGGAGGAGAAGGGGACGACAGAGGATGAGATGGCTAGATGGCATCACCGACTCGATGGACGTGAGTTTGAGTGAACTCCGGGAGATGTTGATGGACAGGGAGGCCTGGCATGCTGCGATTCATGGGGTTGCAAAGAGTCGGACACGACTGAGTGACTGAACTGAACTGAAATAATGTTAAAAAGTACAATATTGTACACATGAAACTTATATAATGCTTAAACCAGTTATGTCAATAAAAATTAAATTAAAAAAGAACTATTCCCCATTTGCTGACAGCATCATCCATAACAACGATGATTCTAAGAAGTGATGGAGAGTTAGTACTCATTGGGACATTACATTAATCATAGAATACATTTCTCCTTCTGTTCCCTTCAGTAGAGAGTGGCCAAGGGGTATCTGAGTTTACTATTTACCAGCTTTCTTGGAAACTAACTTGTGACTAGGAAATGCAGGTTACGACAAATTCCATTCTAACCAACTTCTATCAAAAATTTGTCAGATGGTTTTGCCATATTGATTTTTATTGCATAAATAAAGCTTAAACTATAGAAGGACATTAATTACCATTGTCTTTGCCTTGAGTATCATTTCTGTAGCAGTTTAATCTGAATGTTTATAAAGTTTAAAATGGAATGCTTATTCAGTGAATGATGAATGATCACAATTTTGGTGCAGACTCAGAGAAAAATCTTAGTTTTAGATTCTGAAGGCTAAAGGAGAATATTATCTTAGGCACATAAAAATCTGCTGCCAAAGACAATATTTTTCAATGACGTGCTATTTGTTAGCTTGTTATAATTATATATTTTTTCTTCTTTTTCAGAGTTAGCTGACTGTGAAGGAAATGGAAATTCCCATTATTTCTCACTAACAATATCTGGGTGAATGAATAGCGAGTCTTGGGGTGCAAAAGGTAATAGGATGCCTCACTTGCTGTACTGGATGCAACTTCAAAGGACTCCTACCCTGGCGGTGGTGGTGAGATTTGCCACAATTGGATTAGAAGCATTTAAAAATGTGGATTCACTGGATGCAAATTCACTAATACCAAAAGAAGAGATGAGTTAGCTGAGATGCCCTGTAGTTGCGCCTCCAAGCAGAAACCCAGCTGCTGTCCCCTGATGCACTTTGAGTTTGACGTAAAAAGCAATGGCTCAGTCTTTCAGGGGAAAGCTTTGAGGCGGCTTTTGTCTTGTCTCCTGGACTATCTCCGGAGAGGCAGGCTTGTCAGCCTCGAGTCAAATAAATCCAGGCTTCACAATTTGGAGGAGAAGATGAACTATGCCTTTGCTCTCTTCGCGTTCATCTGGGGACTTGCTGTGAAGATCCTTCTCCTAGGACGAATTATCAGCCTCTCAAGACTTCACTAAAGGAAAGTAAACTGTGCTCATGAAAATTAAATGGAGGCATTCTAGATAATGAAAGAGGGCTCTCTTTCTTTCTCCCTCTCTCTTTTTTTAGATTTAGGAATTCAATGCTTTGGTTTTCAGTGATGCTCTGTGCATTTATAGATCAAGGAGCTAGAATATTAGGAAGCATGCTTTTGTTTGCCTTTCTTATTCCAACACCTTAAAATCATGGCTTAGGTCCCTGGGGCCTTCTCTTGCTTGCCAAGGCAAATAAAATAGAGACGAGAGAGATGCACTGTGATGAGAACATGAAGCTAGCAGAAAACTGCCCCAGAGTTTGCAAGACACAATCATATGTAACTCGGGAGGTGCGTTTAAGGGTTAACTAGTTTAAGTCGAAGAAGACTTGGAAAAGGAAGCATAAGACTTGTAGACTAATCAATAAAATATACACTTTGTAAACATTTAAACCACCTAGCCTCAATATTTCTCCCCACTAAAACACTGCTTATTTATTTTTGTATTATTTATTTGCATCGATCACACTTAATAAAATATTTCTTTTATTGTTTTAGTATCAATATTTTATCAAGTCTTTTTTTCCTCAACAAATACAAGTTACATTTGCACTGGAACATTGCTACAGCTCATCTCTTTAAAAATAAAAATGCCCGACCCCCTCCCCTGCCCAAGGAATTATATAGTCCCAGTTTATCAAGAAAAAAAAAAAAACTCGGATGGCTTTCGGTACATTTTCAAGTAAAGTATGAAATATTGGCAGATGCTTTTTATACATGTTTGCTTTAGAGTAAAATGAAATTTTCAGAATGTTCTTTAAAATACAATCCAATTAAATTTCCAGTGTGTTTACAAGCTCCTGGATGGAACTTTTGAAAAACTCACACTGTAGTAATAACCATATAACCACCTTGCTAAGAAAATGCTACGCTAGAAATAGTACCTTCATAGTCTGTGTGGGAATGCCTAAGTCTAGAATCTTTAGTAGGTGATTACATTGATGGAGTCTGCATTTTCTCTCCTGTTGTGTCCTCTTTATTGAGGACACATCCTTAATGGCACTCTACTACCACATGGGAAGGATAGGGCCGGCACAAATCTCTTATTTGAGAAAGTTCATGCCCGAGAATTTGAGGCATCTACTCAGAGTCATCCAGCTAATGGCAGATTCAAGTTCCCAGGTCTTTTCCCCAGAAACCTCTACTTCCATTCCTTGAGTAATTCTTAGCCTCTACTAAGACTGGGGTCAATTTCTACTTGACAGGCAAGGTATTATCCTTCAGTTCAGTTCAGTCACTCAGTCGTGTCCGACTCTTTGCAACCCCATGAATCGCAGCACGCCAGGCCTCCCTGTCCATCACCAACTCCCGGAGTTCACTCAAACTCACGTCCATCGAGTCGGTGATGCCATCTAGCCATCTCATCTTCTGTCATCTCCTTTTCCTCCTGCCCCCAATCCCTCCCAGTATCAGAGTATTTCTAATGAGTCAACTCTTCACATGAGGTGGCCACAGTATTGGAGTTTCAGCTTTAGCATCATTCTTTCCAAAGAACACCCAGGACTAATCTCCTTTAGAATGGACTGGTTGGATCTCCTTGCAGTCCAAGGGACTCTCAAGAGTCTTCTCCAACACCACAGTTCAAAAGCATCAACTCTTCGGCGCTCAGCTTTCTTCACAGTCCAACTCTCACATCCATACATAACCACTGGAAAAACCATAGCCTTGACTAGACGGACCTTAGTCGGCAAAGTAATGTCTCTGCTTTTGAATATGCTATCTAGGTTGGTCATAACTTCTCTTCCAAGGAGTAAGTGTCTTTTAATTTCATGGCTGCAATCACCATCTACAGTGATTTTGGAGCCCAAAAAGATAAAGTCTGACACTGTTTCCACTGTTTCCCCATCTATTTCCCATGAAGTGATGGGCCCAGATACCATGATCTTCATTTTCTGAATGTTGAGCTTTAAGCCAGCTTTTTCACTCTCCTCTTTAGACATGGCCAATTACATAGCAGCTCACATCTAGATAAAATTGGTTACATGGTAGATACTACATGGAGTACTGTTATACACAGTATCTCTTTTACTCTTCATAAGAACTCTGTAAGATAGATCCTAAATAATGTCTTCATTTTACAGATGAGAAATTGAAAACCACAGAGGTCAGAAAACTTGTTCAAGGAAAGAAGAAAAGGGTCAACCCAGAAACCAAAACTAAGTCTGTCTATACATTTGAATAGACAGAGGAGCCTGGAGGGCTACAGTCCAAGGGGTCACAAAGAGTCAGACACGACTGAACCGACTTAGCACGCATACATTTGAAAGTCCATACATTAAACCACTCTGATGCATGAATCCCCAAAACATTATGTTGAGAGAAGGGAACCATATACAAGATATTGCACACTGTCAATACCATATGATTCCATTTTTATGAAGTTCAAAAACAGGTGGAACTAATCAATGGTGACAGAAATCAAAGCTATTGTTTCTGTGGGGTAGGACACTGTCTGGTCAAGGAGGCAAGAGAAATTAAAAAACAAACAAAATCACTCCATTCCACTGCCTCTACACACAAACAACAAGGATACAAACAGAGCAAAAATCCACATTTGTATTTAAAAACAAGCACATTTGCATATGTCTTTGTAAGGAACAGTTATATGCAAACAACATGAAGTGTTCGTGAAATAAGAATTTAAATTTGGGGAAGGCAGATTGTGAGAACTCAGTACTTTGGTGTGTAGGGATGATTATAATGCTTTTGCATACACACATCCTTTCTGCAAGTAAAATAGTAAACCAAGTGTAAGACACACGTGTAAATTATTTTTCCAGATGTGTTAGCTACCACATGTAAAATCCTATTAAGAAATTTTTGTTGACAACAGCTAGCACTGGGGAGCAGAACCAGATCTTTGGTTGTGTCAGTTATGTTCTTGTGGCTGATAGAATATTTATTCCCAGAGTTAACTGTCATAAATTGCATTTTGCCCCTTCAGTTGCTACAAGCTTGTGATAGAGAGTGGGTGGAGAGGACAACCTGTAATTCAGGATGGTTTGAAAGCTGGTTGCCTAGGAAACTGGGTAAGCAGCAAAATGCCCACCAAAACCAACTGTCAACAAGATAGGAGGTTTTCTTTTTTGATCTGTGTTGCTTTCCAAATACGTATTTTGTGATTCACGTGGAGTGGCATCTGGTTTGGGCCATTAACCCCTAGTAGTCTGTGTAGGCTTGAGTGGGCCAAAGGTTAGTCGAGGAGGGTGGGACATTTTTCATAAACAATATGCTGACAACATACTGGGGGAAGGGGAATTATGGTACAGTTTAAAAGGGGTTTATAAGATAAAATAATCAATAGGTGAATATTTTACATAACATGAATGCAATTCTTGATCATAACTTTACATCTAAGTTTACAGCAGCAAAACTTTCCTTTAATATGAAAATTTTATTTGTTGTAATCCACTATTCCCTGCTGTTATGCTGCTTATACCAGAAGCTTTGATTTACAGTCAGGTAATTATCGTCAAGGGTAGTACTTGGGAATTCACAAACCTTTGATGAAAATACTACCTAATTTCCCAGTACTTTAAAAGTATGTGCACACTTAACTTTTTATTTTTAAATGTGTCACACATGCACACACATGCATTTTAGAAGTATGGATATATGTGTGTGGGGTTCCCCAGTGGCTCAGACGGTAAAGAGACTGCCTGCAATGCGGGAGACCCACGTTGGATCCCTGGGTGGGGAAGATCCCCTGGAGAAGGAAATGCAACCCACTCCAGTAATCTTGCCTGGAGAATTCCATAGGTAGAGGAGCCCTGCACACTACAGTCCATGGGGTTGCAAAGAGTCAGACACAACTGAGTGACTAACAAACACACCCACACACACACACCCACACACCCACACACACATGCATATATATTTAATAAAATCATATGAAACTGCTGGGTCTACAAAAATGGCAATTTTATATACTTCAACTCATGAGCAATCATAGAATACACTTTTTTCTCACCTTTTTTTTGCTTGGATCCCTGTTTTCTCTTTCCCCACTTCCACCTTACCCTGTCTATATCAGCTCTACTCTGTCCTTCTCACATATCCCTACGCTATCCTCTTCTCACTGGCAATTCACATTAATAACTGTGTATGAATATATCTCCATACTCATGGTATCATGAACTCAGATCTCCTGCACTGCAGGCAGATTCTTTACTGTCTGAACCACCAGGGAAGGCCCATGGAATCACAAACAGGTACAAATATATCTGCATCTGTAGTGTGCTAGCCACCAAACTCATCATGTGAAACCTCAAACTTCCAGATTGCTTTTTTCTCTGTTGAAGGCTATAGCTAAATACTCTAATTCCTGCATTTGAATAATACTTATCTCCTCTTCTTGGCACTTATCTTTAAGGGATTCCAGCCTGGTTTTAAGTAGTTGCTTCACTTATTTTGATACTCATTCACTTGCATTCTCTTTTATCATGTGCTAGAAACTACTCACAAATGATTCAAGCTGTAAAGTATGGCAACGGGTCACACAATCGATTAGTCACTCTTTCCTCATTTCTTACTTCTGCATCCATTGAATAACCTATTATTTTGCAAAGTTAAGAATAAGGATGTAAGAGAAGGAAATACTTTACCACCAGACCCAGAATTTCTTCTGTGAAGAAAAATGGCCTCCCAGAGCCATTTCTCTGATTTCTATCTGTCAGAGCAAAGTTAATGATCAAGTAGGCAGTGGGGCCGCATGAAGAGACCTTAGAATTCATGTTAGAGAGGAGAGTGAAAGCTCAAAAGAGACAAGACGTACAGCTTTACGGCAGATGTCATAGGAAACCTCAGCCACTCAGTGAAAGGTGACTTCTCCCCTCATTATAGTCTATAGTCATTGCCATTGAGTTCCACTCTCCTTCCAGGAGATAATATTGATTTAATGGTGGGAGATCTCTGCTCAGTAAGATGGATAAATCCCCAGGGTGCTGGGCCACTGGGCTACTCCAGGGCTACACCACTCTGAGTTTTCTCACTAGGGAATTAGTCTTGACAGAGGGAGAAGGAGCTCAGGACTCAGAGGTGGAGGGTCTATGCCCTCTTCTCCACTCTGCCCTCGCCTGCCCCTGCGTGCACCTCCATAGTTCTTGGGTGGTGTTTGGCTCACACGTAAAGGTCTGCTGGGTGACCAGTCTGTTGTCCTTGGGCCATGGTCCTTTCTCTTATTTGGAAAGTTCTTTGTCATGAAATAAAAGGTCAATTCACAGGAATTTGGGGGTTGAAGTTCTCTTGAGATCAAGTGAGAAGACTCCATTTCTAAGATCTGTGATGGGTTTGCCTGGTAGGATCAGCTTGGGCCCATCTTTAATCCTCAGCCAAGGGCCCCCTGGCCAGGCAGAGCACAGATCATTCTAGTTCTTGTGTGACTGAGGGTTGTTATTTATTTAGAAGCTGAGACTGCCCTCCTCCTGCCTGTCAAAAGGGTTTCAAAGCTGCTGCACCAGGAACTGTTTCAGATTACAGATTTCAGTGACTAACCACCCGTGTCCTCGCTTCAGTAGTGAAATCCCCAAATGGTCCTAGAAGAGAAGAGAAGTAAATCGTGACAGCTGCTTAGAGGGCATCTCAGAACTAAATCCCAGGAGAAATGATTTTCAGTTCGGAGAGAGACCTCCCCACTCACCACTGAAGAAAAAGAAAATGGAAAGGAGGGTGGGGAATAGTACCATACAGAAGGTGACTGTTTGCAGCTCACTCAGGTGTGCTCTGAAGACCAACCCCCTACATCAGCAATTAGTAGTTGACCCTTGAGCTCCTCTACCTCCCAGAAAGCACAACAGAATCAGATATCATGGGAAGTACACACACACACACACACTCACTCACACACACTCCATATGTTCCTACCTGCAGGAAACAAGTTTCTCTGGGTGAGAGAATGAGGCCAGGTGATATTTCAAACAGAGTATAATTTTAGCAGATCTATCAAGAACATTGATGTGGGAGGCTTCTTACTGTAATCCCAGAAGTCTTTTCATTTTTCCTTTGGAAAGTATGAGAATAACTGTAACGCTGCTTCTCTTCCAAAACTGGACAGTGGGTTAAAGATCAGCAGCCGCTGACACAAGAATAACAGCAACAGCCAAAGCTTTTATCCTGGCCACCATGGAGTTTCTTGAAAGAACTTACCTTGTGAATGACAAAGCCACCAAGAAGTACGCCTTTACACTAGACAGGTAACAGACATCCAATCCTGTTTCACAATTTTCTGTGTCTTGAATATTCACAAAGTTCCTAGATCCTACTGCTTCAGACTTGGAGACTTCTGCTGTTTCAACCCAGGGGCATTTTGCAAAATTTTATCAACTGTTGATTGACTTGTATAATTTATATTCTGAAAAGGTCATACTCTGTATAGTTGATTTGATTCCTTCCATATCCTGAGTGCATGAAGGATACATCTTATTAATATATTTTTATCTGTAGATTTTCTTTAAAAATTGATATATACAATCTAATGTGTTTACCTTTCTTTCCCTCAATTATTCCCACTTTTAAGATGGTAAATTTTAGTAAATTATATTTAGAAAGAATTAAGGTTTTTTCCAACTATGTGGCAAATTGTGGTTACACTGATCTTAATTGCTGTTTCCTTCATTATATAATATCATCATCAAATATTCACAACTAGAATAAATATAGCTGAGTTTAATGTTCCACCTAGCTCTAGTTCTTTTTATTATCTTCCACAGTGCCATGTGCAATGTATTCATTCATTTCCCCCTTATTTAGCAATTATTGGTTGAACACATCTGGATATATAATGAAACAAAAACATTCCTAGTCAAAGATCTCTGTCTTCATGAAAGTTTGAGTCTAATATAGAATTGGTTTCAGAAATAGGCAATTACAAAATGGCATGTGTTTATTCTAAGAGCGTTCAGTAAGAATATCTCAAGGGAACCTAGGTCTTTGCTGGACTTTGGGAGCCAGAGAAAGCTTTTCAGCAGTGATGGACCGAGAATTGAAACAGACAAAGGAGTTAGAGTAAAGTTAGGGAAACCCTACATAGGAAGTAGGGTTACAAAAGTTTGCCTGATTGAGGTAATTTCCTGGTAAAGATAGAGGCAAATAAGAACGAGATTTTGGTGCGTTTGGGGAATTCAATCCAAGAGAAACATACTCAGAATACATAGATAAATGAATGATAATCTGAAAAAAATTAATGTTAGGAGTGGAATTTAAGAGAATACATACCCATAATAGTATGTTTAATGTTTCTGTGCATTTCATGAAGCCAGATTAATATTCCAAAGAGTAGTGGCATTGTGTTTGATAGCATCAAATATTCGAGCAACTGCAAAGGGACTTTTCCTTAGGATATTTATAACTTTGCTCAAAAAATATACAACAAAGAATCTAGCACATTATCTCATATTGTAAGAATTATTTTTCTTGGAAAATAATATTAGATGTGATTTATTGAGATCATAAACAATAAAGCCTCATGTTAGGTCAGCAGAAATTTTGAACAACAAATTGTTAACACTATGGACACTATTAATAGAGCATCTCTACATGATGGAATTAATAGTATTTCCCTTCTCATTAAAATAGACCATTTAGCTCTCTGTGATGCAAATAAAACAACGGTTTATGGTTATAGGGTCTCATTTACTTCATATACGGGTACAGTTTTCAGGATACAGTGATGATAAAAACTGTCAAGCTCATTTTTACTTTCTTTTCAAATAGAAACAATAGAACCTATAGGACTTCTTGTTTTCACCGCCAAGGAAAGTTTTAGCTGAGGTAGTATCAGTCCTCTAAGGGAAAGACGTGTAGCTCTATTCTTATGGCCTGATTCTCTCAAGGTTAGAGCCTGGTGGGGGAACTAAGCCAAGCCACGTGGGTGCTGCCAAAAGCAAACAAAAAAAAAACCCCAAAAAACCCCACTTGAACCTACATAACATTATTTATCCTAACCCCTCATTTTGCCACATAGGAAAGGGAATTCCAAGGAGAATAAATACCATTCTTAAGGCTGGATGTCTCATTATAGCAGAGTTGGGATGTGGACTCACACCTCCTGTTTGTAAATTCTGTTCCCCTCCCCTCCCACTCTCCTGCAGACGCACTAAACACAAAGCAATAAAGTACTGATGTACTGATATTTGCTATAACATGAATAAACCTTGAAAGCATTATGCTAAATGAGAGAAGCCCATCACAAAAACTACATAATGTATGATTCTGTTTATAGAAAATATCCAGAATGGCAATTTTATAAAGACAGAAAGTAGACTAGTGGTTTCTTGAGGTAGTACTGTGTGTGAGAAGATTGGGGATTTGCTGGGTATGGAATTTCTTTTTGGGGTGATGAAAATGTTCTAAATTAGATTGTGGTGATGGTTGTTTGAGTGTGTGTTAGTCGCTCAGTCTAGTCTGACTTTTGCATGGATTGTAGACTGTCAGTCTTCTCTGTCCATGGGATTCTCCAGACAAGAATACTGGGGTGGGTGCCATTCCCTTCTCCAGGGGAACTTCCCAACCCAGGGATCGGATCAAACCCGGGTCTCCTGCATTGCAGGCAGATTTTTTCATCATCTGAACCACCAGGGAAGCTCTATTTGGATATCAGATTAGTTGCTCAGTCATGTCCAGCTCTTTGTGACCCCATGGTCTGTAGCCTGCCAGGCTCCTCTGTCCATGGGGATTCTCTAGGCAAGAATACTGGAGTGGGCAGCCATTCCCTTCTCCAGGGGATCTTCCCAAGCCAGGGATCAAGACCAGATCTTCTGCATTGCAGGTGGATTCTTTACCGTCTGAGCCACCAGGGAAGCCCAAGAATACTGGAGCAGGCAGCCTATCCTTTCACCAGAGGATCTTCCCATCCCAGGAATCCAACTGGCATCTCCTGCATTGCAGGCAGATTCTTTACTAACTGAGCCACCAGGGAAGCAGCCTGTTTGGATATAAATATATATAAGGTTTCAGTGAGATGGGTGGAAAATTGTTTTGAGTGACTGTATTACTTATTTAAAACTAAACTTTGAAAACCAGTCACTCTCAATAGCTTGACGTGCTTAATTAAAATACACTTACATCTATAGTCTCTCAACTTTCCCATATACCACTCTTTTTAACCTTTCCTCTCTCAGTCCTCTTTCCTCTCCCACTGCCCATGATACCACGCTGCCTCTGTTACTGTCAGCTGGTTTGCCATGTCCCCGCTCTGCTAGGACAAAAAGCTTCTAAGATGAGGAGCTTTGTTTGTATCAAGGACATGGCATCTTTAGCACCTTTGATGGGGCAGATGTATAGTAGACATGTAATACATTTGTTGAATGGATGAATACATGAAGTGGTGGATATGCCATGGTGGGACGTAAGCTTTTATTTCCTCTCCCAACAGGACTAGTGATTTGAGGTTCTTGGGAAAAGTAATGTTAGGGTACAAAAACAAAGTGATTTTATGTGGTCAACGTATAAATAAGAAGTTAAAAAATTATCTTATTGGCCAAAAATGTTGAAAAATCTATTTGGCCAGCCCGATATTACCAGTTCCACTTCAAATGTATAGAAATAGAAACGTTTAACCTCAAAGACCAAATGAAAATAAGACACAAATTAAAAAAATGATTCTCCAAAGTCACAAAATAAAGCTCCACTCTTTAATTCCTTTTTAAAGGGATGAACTCAAAGTTCTAGGCTACTCATGTCAAATTTTCTAATATTTCATTATTTTTCTTCTCTGTTTCTACCTCCCCCCCCTCCTGCCTACCTTTTTTTTTTTTCCTCTTTGATACTACAGTAAATTTCTTTGCTCTACTCTATTGCTCCTGCTCTTCAAAGCCTCAGCCATATTTGAATGGGTGGGAATTCTGGTGATTTACTCCTTGACAGATTCACATTTCATTTTTTTATATATTCTAGCATTTGCTTTCTAGAACCTATGTTTTAAAATTCTTAGAATTTGCATCACTTTCAGATTGAGGGCCTGTCCTACGTCTAGAGATAGATCACTTTGGTCTTATGAGATGATGAGGAATATATTTTAACTTCGGTTTTTAACTTCTTTTGGAATTGTAGATCCTTTGAGGAGTTCAGTGAAGATGGTGGGCTCCAGCCTTTCCCCGTAAAACACACACACAGTTGGATATAGTATGAACACACTGCTTCCAATTTCAGTACCACTTTTGGATTTCTGGCTTAGTGCTTCAAGAAACAATCTCAGCTCCTGTCCTAATCTAGGACAAGGTAGCCGTATTAAAAGTAAAAACTGGCCAGGTTTTGTGCACTTTTCCTCTGTGGCATTGCACACAGGCTGTGCCTCTGGTAGGGGTCCTGTCATGCTCTGCCTTCAAAACTGATCCAAGGTAAGTTCACTCACCACCTGGTTTTCTCTGCCTACAAGGTTATGAAAAACAGAAAATACAGCGAAGTAAACCAGTGGTCATGTGAACAATGCCAGAACATTCGGTGACCCTGTCCCCCTCACACTGCCTTCTCAGCACAAAGGAAAAGGAAACCACCATGCTCTCCTGTTAGTTCTTTGGCTCCTCTGAGTCAATGACCATTGGTGACTAACAGTACTATGCTACATGGCTGCTAATTATCAGCATGTATCACATTACAAAGGTGAAAATCTATAGATATAGGAACCATATGTGTCTTTTGCCAAAGGGTTCTTATTCCAATTAGATTACTTAGAATTCTTCAAAATCCTGAGTGTTATTAACATCACCAGCAAAAACATTCTGAAGTCATTTGTCAACATACATGAGATTCCTTAAAAATGTAGATGTCCTTTAACCAAGTAATTCCCCTTTCAGGATTACATTTTGAGGAAATAACAATATATTGAGTAAAGATTAAATATAAGGATATGAATCACAGCATAGCTTATACAAGCAAATAATTGGAAGAGTCAGTTATTCAATTTTAGGAAATATTGTGACATATCTATACTAAATATAATGTTCTTTTTATTGAACTAATGATGTAGAATATTTAATAAATTGAGAAAATGTTAATAATATATACAGCTAAAAATCAGGTCCCAAAACTGTATCTTTGGTGGAATTCCCAGCCCACCTCCACTGAGTTGCAGTCATGTGATCTGGGTAGAGTTTACCCCACTCTCAGCTCTAGGAGTCAGTGTGGTTGTGTTTAGCCAGTCTTCTGGCTGTAACAAGGTCTAAGCCAATTAGCCCATCCATATTCCTCTGGCTTTAAAGGCTGGCCAAATCAGCATGCAACTCAGGACTCCTGTTTAGCAGTTGGGAGAATGAACACTCTTTCTCCCTGTATAATAAAATACAAGTACACAGTCCTGATTACCTTGGGCAACTATTCCACTTTATGATAAAAATAAAGCCTGCGGTAAAAGAGTAGTAGAGAACTGCAGAGCAATGGCTCTGGAGCTTTGATAAATCAGGCCTGCTGCCTCTAGATGTTTTCAGCTGCAAAACCAATAATTCCCAGGTACTGACCTACCTAGCATGAGCTTTGTTTTCTGTACTTGCAATGAAAAATGTTCTAATTAATATGGACTCTAAGAAAAAAGTGAATCACAACAAATTCTGAAAAATTCTTAAAGAGATGGGAATACCAGACTACTTTATTTGTCTCCTGAGAAACAGGAAGTTAGACTATTAACTATTTAACAGGAAGTTAAATAGTTAGAAGATGCTTCTAACTATTGCTATAGTCAGAACTAGACATGAAACAACTGACTGGTTCAAAATTGGGAAAGGAGTACGTCAAGGCTGTATACTGTCATCCTGCTTATTTAACTTGTATGCAGAGTACATCATACGAAATGCCAGGCTGGATGAATCACAAGTTGAAATCAACACTTCTAGGAGAAATATCAACAACCTCAAGATATGCAGATATTATCACTCTAATGGCAGAAAGTGAAGAGGAACTAAAGAGCCTCTTAATAAAGGTGAAAGAAGAGAGTGAAAACGCTGGCTTGAAACTCAACAGTCAAAAAACTAAGATTATGGCATCCAGTCCCATCACTGCATGGAAAATAGAAGGGGAATAAGTGGAAACAGTGACAGATTTATTTTCTTGGGCTCTAAAATCACTGTGGATGGTGACTACAGCCATGAAATTAGAAGGCACTTGCTCTTTGGAAGAAGAGCTGTGAGGAATCTAGACATCATATTAAAAAGCAGAGACATCATTTTGCCAACAAAGGTCTGTATAGTCAAAGAAAGTGAAAGTGTGAGTCTCCCAGTTATGTCTGAATCTTCGCAACCCCATGGACTATAGCCTGCCAGGCTCCTCTTTCCATTGAGTCATCCAGGCAAGAATACTGGAGTGGGCTGCCATTTCCTTCTCCAGAGGATCTTTCCGAACTAGGGATCGAACCTGGGTCTCCTGCATTGTAGGCAGATTCGTTACCATCTGAGCCACCAGGGAAGCCCTAGCGGGCTTAGTCAGTGCTATGGTTTTCCCAATAGTCATGTACGGATGTGAGAGTTGGACCATAAAGAGGCTGAGTGCTGAAGAATTGATGCTTTCAAATTGTGGTGCTGGAGAAGACTCTTCAGAGGTCCCTTGAGAGGCTGCAAGATCAAACCAGTCAATCTTAAAGGAAATCAACCCTGAATATTCACTGGAAAGACTGGTACTGAAGCTGAAGCTCCAATACTTTGGTCACCTGATCTGAAGAGCTGACTCACTGGAAAAGACCCTGATGCTGGGAAAGACTGAAGGCAAAAGAAGAAGGGTGTGGCAGAGGATGAGATGGTTAGATAGTACCACCGACTCAATGGACATGAATTTGAGCAAACTCCAGGAGATGGTGGAGGACAGAGGAGCCTGGTGTGCTACAGTCCATGGGGTCACAAAGTGTTGGACACGACTTAGTGAGAAAACAACAGCAACAACTAGGTAAAAAAAGTGCATTTATGTATTGCAAAGCTAAACAAAAACTATCAGTAATATTTGTCTCTTGGAAGTATGTTTATTAGTGATTTTCCCCTCTGTTTTGTACCTTTTTGTAATTCCAGTTTTTCTAGAATGAATATGTAGAATGCTCAAACTACCACACAATTGCACTCATCTCACACGCTAGTAAAGTAATGCTCAAAATTCTCCAAGCCAGGCTTCAGCAATACGTGAACCGTGAACTTCCAGATGTTCAAGCTGGTTTTAGAAAAGGCAGAGGAACCAAAGATCAAATTGCCAACATCCGCTGGATCATCAAAAAAGCAAGAGAGTTCCAGAAAAACATCTATTTTTGCTTTATTGACTATGCCAAAGCCTTTAACTGTGTGGATCACAAGAAACTGTGGAAAATTCTGAAAGAGATGGGAATACCAGACCACCTGACCTGCCTCTTGAGAAATCTATATGCAGGTCAGGAAGCAACAGTTAGAACTAGACATGGAACAACAGACTGGTTCCAAATAGGAAAAGGAGTACGTCAAGACTGTATATTGTCACCCTGCTTATTTAACTTCTATGCAGAGTCCATCATGAGAAACGCTGGGCTAGAAGAAGCACAAGCTGGAATCAAGATTGCCGGGAGAAATAGCAATAACCTCAGATATGCAGATGACACCACCCTTATGGCAGAAAGTGAAGAGGAACTAAAAAGCCTCTTGATGAAAGTGAAAGAGGAGAGTGAAAAAGTTGGCTTAAAGCTCAACATTCAGAAAACGAAAATCATGGCATCTGGTCCCATCACTTCATGGGAAATAGCCGGGGAAACAGTGGAAACAGTGTCAGACTTTATTTTTTGGGCTCCAAAATCACTGCAGATGGTGATTGCAGCCAAGAAATTAAAAGACGCTTACTTCTTGGAAGAAAAGCTATGACCAACCTAGATAGCATATTCAAAAGCAGAGACATTACTTTGCCAACAAATGTCTGTCTACTGAAGGCTACGGTTTTTCCATTGGTCATGTATGGATGTGAGAGTTGGACCGTGAAGAAAGCTGAGTGCTGAAGAATTGATGCTTTTGAACTGTGGTGTTGGAGAAGACTCTTGAGAGTCCCTTGGACTGCAAGGAGATCCAACCAGTCCATTCTAATGGAGATCAGTCCTGGATGTTCTTTGGAAGGAATGATGCTAAAGCTGAAACTCCAATACTTCGGCCACTTCATGCGAAGAGTTGACTCATTGGAAAAGACTCTGATGCTGGGAGAGATTGGGGGCAGGAGGAGAAGGGGACAACCAAGGATGAGATGGCTGGATGGCATCACTGACTCTATGGACATGAGCTTGAGTGAACTCTGGGGGTTTGTGATAGACAGGGAGGCCTGGTGTGCTGCAGTTCATAGGGTCGCAAGAGTGGGACATGACTGAATGATTGAACCGAACTGAACTGAACTGAGAATTATAAATATCATTTAAGCCAAAACCATCAGATCTTTTTCTGGATGGTGATAAGACCAATGAAGTAACTCTTCAAGTGGAGGAAAATAATTTATTTCTATCTTTGTGCCTTTAAAAGCCATGAATGCAAGTTCTTCTAAGATTCTTATTAATGTCTTCTAATAAGTTTAGTAAAACCATAAGCCTGAGTAGTTTGAGATCACTGTGGAGGTAAACTTTGGTTTCAAGCATGGGCAGGGTGAAAACAAGACTGAGCTTGGAGTCCCAGCTCTGCCATTTCCCAGCTATCTGACCTCAGGAAATTGTTAAAGTCTCTGAATCTCAATTACTTCCATAAGAAACTGTGTTGTTTGTTGTTTAGCTGTTCAGTTGTGTCTGATCTTTTGTGACCCGCATAGACTGTAACCGACAGGCTCCTCTCTGTGGCACTGGATTAATGTCATCTACAATCCTTGCATCTGTGAAATTCTATATTTCTATAAATGGCTCCATATTTCTATGAATTCTTTATACTTGAACAGAACAAAAATGCACTGCCTCTTTTGGGAAGTACAAGTAGGTTTAAGTCTCATTGGGCTTCCCTAGTGGCTCAGTGGTAAAGAATCTGCTTGTCAAATGCAGGAGATGTGAGTTTGATACCTGGGTTAGGGTTAGGGTTAGGGATGGGAAGATCCCCTGGAGAAGGAAATGGAAAACCACTCCAGTATTCTTGCCTGGGAAATCCCATGGAGAGAGGAGCCTGGTGGGCTACAGTACATGGGGTTGAAAAGGAGTCTGACATGACTTAGCTGCTAAAGAACAACAACAAACTCTCATTACAACTTTGATAGATGGGTAGAGATTTCTACAAAGCTGTGTTAAGGGTCCGTATGGACTCAGCAGGGAAAAGTGCTATAACCTATTAACAATGTGACTGTTGGGAAGAAAGACAGCGATGGCATGCCACAGTGAGTATTTCCATCACCAGGCTGGCTCATACACACATTCCTCATTAATAATAATAATAATCTCATCACTGCCCCTTTCTAAATTTATAGCAGTGCCCAAAATCTTTTCAGTGAAGTAGCTGGGAAGGAAATGAATCAAAATGTATTTGCTTCCTTTCTCCTTTTTTCTGATCTCTTTTAAAAAATGAATTTATCTTTGGCTGCACTGGGTCTTCCTTGCTGCGTGCAAGCTTTCTCTAGTTGCAGCGACCGGGGGCTACCCTTTGTTGCAGGTGTGTAGGCTTTTTAAATTTTTCTTCATTGTGTGGCTTCTATTGTTGCAGTGGGTTCTCTTGTTGCAGAGCATGGGCTTTAGGGTGCTTGGGCTCAGTAGTTGTGGCTCGCAAGTTTAGATGCCCCACTGCATGTGGAATTTTTCTGGACCAGGGATTAAATCTGTGTGCCCTGCATTGTTAGGCAGATGCTCAGCCACTGGACCACCAGGCAAGTCCCTCCTTTGCTATCTCTTAATTAGAGCTGTGCGTGTGTGTGCGTGCTTAGTCGCTTCAGTCGTGCCTGCCTCTTTGTGACCCTAGGGACTGTAGCCCACCAGGCTCCACTGTCCATAGGATTCTCCAGGCAAGAATACTGGAGTGGGTTGCCATGCCCTCCTCCAGGGGATCTTCCTGAGTCGGGGATCGAACTTGGTCTGCCTGCGTTTCCTACATTGCAAACAGATTCTTTTACCCACTGAGTCACCTGGGAAGCCCTAATCAGGGGCAGTATAGGCTAAATATGAGTTTGCTTATATAAAAACAAAATTTTCTTGAAACGGAATTCAGAAGAGAATCTCTAGCTTGTTCCTTACACTGGATGTTTCATCTGGAAGGAGCTGTGAATTCTAAGTTCCGAGCTAGTCAGCAAATGTCCTCATAGCTGTTCTGAGAATGGGTAGGGCTGTCAGTGAGAAGTCTGTTTGCAACCATGTTCACTTCTTGCTTCTGTCAAACTCCTCCACAGCGTGGAACTCCAGCAGAAACCCTTGAATAAAGATCAGTGTCCTGGAGAAAAGCCAGAGGAGCTGGAGTCAGGAGTCATCCATCACTGCCACCATAACTGCAAGGCCACAGAGGACAGTGCGCAGGAGCAAATCTGTGCCAAGTGGAAGCTCTGCGCTGCTTCAGGAATATGCTTAGTTTTCATGATTGCAGAGGTCGTAGGTGAGTATTCCTCAAAACGTCCCAGATTAAACAAGCAAACAAACGAAACCCCTGCGTCATTACAGGAGGGTTGTCTAAAGTGCTTCTTTTAAAAAGAGACTGCATATTTTCTGTACACTTAAAGTAACAATACGCTCATTGTAGTTAAGTTGGAAAATAGAAGGAAGAAAAATAATATTCGTCAAAATCCTACAATTGAATGATAATCTCCAATAACATTATGGGGTATTTTTGTACAGTATATTTTCTATTCATAGCTCACAACTTTTTAAAATATAACTGAGAGCATGCTGAATGCTTTTTTGCCATGTCATCAAATACTCTTCAAAAAACATTTCTATGCCTGAACAATATTCTATAATATGCTCTTGTGATTTTCATAACCATCTCTCGATTGTCAGAAATTTAGAGAGTTTTTTTTTCCTGCTTATGGACAATGATGCAGTGAAAAATCTTGAATAAAACTCTGCCTGCTTTTCTGGTTTATCCCTTCAAAGAGATTCCTGAAAGTGGAAATTGTTGGTTGAAGAATATGAATATTTTTATTACTTCTTTGTGCACATTGTCAAACTGCTATCTAGAAAGCTTGAAACAATTCCTGAGTCTGCCACCTTTGCAGAATGACTCTCTCCAAATCATTACTAGAATTTATTTCAATCTTTCAAAAATCTTTGCTAATGTATAGATGAATATGCTTTATTTTAATATGCATTCCTTGAATTATAACCTGGCTTCCCTGGTGCCTCAGAGGTTAAAGCGTCTGCCTCTTATGTGGGAGACCTGGGTTCGATCCCTAGGTCAGGAAGATCCCCTGGAGAAGGAAATGGCAACCCACTCCAGTATTCTTGCCTGGAGAATCCCATGGATGGAGGAGTCTGGTGGGCTACAGTCCACGGGGTTGCAAAGAGTTGGACACGACTGAGCGACTTAACTTTCAACTAACTTAACTTTCAACTTTCTTTCCTTTAATTGTTACTGTTAATATTATTTGCATGTTTATTAGTGATCTCTATTTCCCTAAGCTAATGTATTAGTGATCTGTATTTTGTCAGATAATTTGTAATTCTCTATATTGATCTCTGGGAGCTCTTTATATATTAGGATATTAAACTTCTATTACATTCATTATAAGCACTATTCTAATTTGTCATTTACTTTTTAAAAATTTTGGTATAATTTTTGGTTTGACTTAGAGAAGTTTCAAATTTTATATAGGTAATTCTATCAAACATTTCATTTTGAACTGATTTATTTTATTATAGTAGTCTTCCACTATTTTAGTGTTTAGACAGAGGAGCCTGGTAGGGTGCAGTCCATGGGGTTGCTAGGAGTCGGACACGACTGAGCAACTTCACTTTCACTTTTCACTTTAATGCCTTGGAGAAGGAAATGGCACCCCACTCCAGTGTTCTTGCCTGGAGAATCCCAGGGACGGTGGAGCCTGGTGGGCTGCTGTCTATGGGGTCGCACAGAGTCGGACACGACTGAAGCGACTTAGCAGCAGCAGCAGCAAGCCTTTCCTATCTACTGAGAAAATAAATATCACTGTGTTGTTCAATTATTCACATTTAATTTTAAATCAATATGAAATTATATATGCTCTCAGGATTGAAAATTCCCTTTCTAACGAGCTAACAAAGATTTCAGCATCATTTATGGAATAGTTCATTATTTCCTCCATTGATTTTTCTCCATGTTATTATTTTCTTTTTTTAAAATTTATTGTTAATTGGAGGATAATTGCTGCACAATGTGTTGGTTTCTGCTGTACAGCAACGTGAAGCAGCCATAAGTAGACATATATCACCTCCCTCTTGAACTTAATAGAGTTAGGTTCTGAGGTGTTTTATTGACCTGTGTTGCTGATCTGTTGGCAGTTAACATATTAATGTAGATTTACATGTTGTAATGTCTGTTGTTCTTCCCTCATTATCCTTTAATAGAAAAAAATATATAAAGCTCTTCATTCCTGTTTATTATTCTAATTGAACATGAAAATAATTTTGTTCAGCTTCCTTCAAAATTTAATCATGATGTCATTGTATATGAATTAATTTGGGAACACAAATCTTAACATACTCAGTTTTTCCTTCTGGGAATATGGTATGTTCCCCCATTTACCCCAATACTCTCCATCTCTCTTCAAGGTTCTGTGGCTTTAGTTTGCTTGTTTAAAGACATGGACAATCTATTTCTTGCTAGGTTTATAGTAGTTTTGTGTGTTTGGTTTATTCTTTCCAGAGGCGAGTGGGGTCTCCCTTTTCTCACATGCTGCTTCGTAGATCGTTACGTATTGTATTTTGGACAGTTTTCATTTTGTATATTCACTTTGAATTCAATAATGTATTTGAACTATTGCCATTCTAAATGTATCTCAGTTAATTTTCCTTGTTCCTGTCATCCCTCCTCCCCATCCCAAGAGATAACCCTTTTTCGTGCAAAAATGTTCATTTCTCCTTGCTTTCAATAGTTATTTCTCTTCTGTATGTTTCACATTTTTATCATGTTAAATAATATGTTAAATTTACTCATATGTTCAACTATTTAACTGTTAAGTGAAATATTTCCTGAGGGGTTAAGTATTTTTATTATGTTAACAAAGTTTTCTTGTCCTCCTAGTTTTTAAATGGTTAACAAATAATCAAGGATGAGTATTGCCTTTTATCAAAAACCTTTTAAGTTCTTTCTGTTTTAAAATGTTTGGCCTATTGTCAATGTGCATTGTATTAAGAGATCACCATGCATTTCTGACATTATGCTGAAAACAGCTAATATTTATTTATGCTTACTATGTGCTGGGAGCTGCGATGAGTGCTTTCCATGAATTACCTTACTTAACCTTGATGACATTCCTGAGAGATAGGTCCTATTATAAATTGCAGTTTATAGACCATACATCTGAAGCACAAAGAGTAAAATATTGACTTTTGTAACACCTATCAGTGGCAGGCAGTTTGAATTCCAGAGCTTATGTTCTTAGGCTCCCATATGGTGCCTCTGAGCTTGACTTGGTGGGTCATCCTTTCAATGCATTGCTCAGTCTGAGTCACTGATATTTTTGTTAGGATTTTTATACCTTTTTTCATCATTGAAATTTAACTATAGCTTTCTGTTTGGAACTACTTTTCTAGGTTTTTGAATCTGAATTATGCATATTGAAATGAAAAATTTATTTTCAATAATTTCCTTTTTATATAAAAAAGCTAAAAGTTTATATGGCATTGAAATTGTTCTTTCTTTTTTAAGAACTCCCTGATAAATTTTCTAACTTCAGAGACATTCTTGGATATAATCTTTTGATATATTTTAGCTTCTTTCTCATTCACGGACATATTAAAAATTTCTACTTCTTGAGTAAATTTTGGTTATTTATAAATCTCTAAATTGATTCATCTCAGAAATTGTAATATTTATTATCATACAATGGAACATGATAGTCTCATATTGGTATTCTCTTTAATCCAGTTCCTTTCTCATTTTAATACTGTCTATATTTTTACTTCCTTTCCTTAATTTTAACTTCAGTTCATTTCAGTTGCTCAGTCGTGTCTGACTCTTTGCCAACTCATGAATCACAGCATGCCAGGCCTCCCTGTCTATCACAAACCCCTACAGTTCACTCAAACTCATGTCCATCGAGTCAGTGATGCCATCCAGCCATCTCATCCTGTGTCATCCCCTTCTCCTCCTGCCCCCAATCCCTCCCAGCATCAGAGTCTTTTCCAGCGAGTCAACTCTTGGCATGAGGTGGCCAAAGTACTGGAGTTTCAGCTTTAGCATCATTCCTTCCAAAGAACACCCAGGGCTGATCTCCTTTAGGATGGACTGGTTGGATCTCCTTGCATTCCAAGGGACTCTCAAGAGTCTTCTCCAACACCACAGTTCAAAAGCATCAATTCTTCAGTACTCAGCTTTCTTCACAGTCCAACTCTCATATCCATACATGACCACAGGAAAAACCATAGCCTTGACTAGACGGACCTTTTTTTCGCAAAGTAATGTCTCTGCTTTTGAATATGCTATCTAGGTTGGACATAACTTTCCTTCCAAGGAGTAAGCGTCTTTTAATTTTATGGCTTCAATCACCATCTGCAGTGATTTTGGAACCCCCAAAATAAAGTCTGACACTGTTTCCACTGTTTCCCCGTCTATTTCCCATGAAGTGATGGGACCAGATGCCATGATCTTCGTTTTCTGAATGTTGAGCTTTAAGCCAACTTTTTCCCTCTCCTCTTTCACTTTCATCAAGACGCTTTTTAGTTTTCTTCACTTTCTGCCGTAAGGGTGGTGTCATCTGCATATCTGATTATTGATATTTCTCCCGGCAATCTTGATTCCAGCTTGTGCTTCTTCCAGCCCAGTGTTTCTCATGATGTACTCTGCATAAAAGTTAAATAAGCAGGGTGACAATATACAGCCTTGACGTACTCCTTTTCCTATTTGGAACCAGTCTGTTGTTCCATGTCCAGTTCTAACTGTTGCTTCCTGACCTGCATATAGTAAGTGTCTATTTATTTTATTGGTAAATATTTTTATTGAATATATTATTTTAATTTTCCTTCTGGTTTCTAATTCACAATCCTTGGCTTTAAAAATATTGTTAGTTCCTCTATGTTTCTTTTGTCAGAGCTTTAGTCTTATTGCATCTTTTAATATCTTAAGTTATATTCTTATTTAATATATTTGTATCCTTTTTTATTAATAACAAAGCTATGTATAGTTAACAATCTAAAGGTTTGGGTATGCTATATTATTTATAATTTTTTTACCAAAATAATTTAAAATAACATTATAAACCACCTATATAGTTTTTGCCATAAGCTACTAGTACTCTTGGGGCTTCTCTGGTGGGTTAGATGGTAAAGAATCTGCCTGCAGTGTGGGAGACCTGGGGTTGATCCCTGGATTTGATCCCTGGGTTGGCAAGATCCCCTGGAGAAGCAAATGGCTAATACCCACTTCAGAATTCTTGCCTGGAGAATTCCAGGGACAGAAGAGCCTGCAGGCTCCAGTCCAGGTAGTCACAGGAGTTAGACATGACTGAGCAACTGACAGTTTCATTTTTCAATACCCCTCTTACCACTATTACTTGTTACATTCTCTCACTGATATTTTGGCTTCATTTTCTCTTTATTACCCCAAATGGGTGCTAAATTAATAATAATCTAAGACTGAAGGAGATTTTGCTAAGCTATTTTTTTGTACTACAATAGCAAGCAATCAGAATTAATTTGTTTCTTCAAGCTATTGAGTCTTCTGAGCTATACACATAGACGTTCATAGCTTTTGAAAACTAGAAAACTTGAGGAGAGCTTGTTGTTGTTGTTCAGTCACCCAGTTGTGTCTAACTCTTTGCGACTCCATGGACTGCAGCATGCCATCCCCCGAAGTTTGCCCAAGTTTATGTCCATTGCATTGGTGATGCCATCCAGCCATCTCATCCTCTGACGTCCTCTTCTCCTTCTGCCCTCAATCTTTCCCAGCATCAGAGAAGAGAGCCTAGGCCCTTAATCAAATTCAAGATGAATCCAGAGTTGGTAAATAACCTTCTAGTCAAATTAAAAAAATTAATGCCATATAATCTCAAGAGCCAGGGTAAGTCTTTTGAATGAATGACTTAATAACTTGATAGAGCTGCCAAGAAGTTACTTTCAGCAGCTCCAATCTGGAAAGCTCCCTCTGGAAATCCACTGATATCTATACTAGAGAGGCATTCTTTTTTTATTAAGGAAATTCACGAGATTGTACATAATTTCCAGTTGCTTGTATAAGAGATCAACAAAATGGAAAATCTAAAAAACAGAATCCATTTGAAACATGATATGAAAAAGTGATATTCTGGAAATTCATAGCCTTACAGATAAAGTACTGGTCCCACCCTACCCCATACCATCTGAGCAACCAGGGAAGCCTGGCGTACCACAGTCCATGGGGTTGCAAAGAGTTGGACATGACTTGGCGACTGAACACACACACACACACCACCCCCATGTGAACACACCTCGCAGGATGCATAAACTGGCTTGTTTTCTCCACTAATTTCTTCTGTTGTTTTGCCCTGAAATCATGTGGATGTTGAGAACAGACACATAATCTCCCCGGGTGATGTCTAATTAATATTCTGGAATGAGATGGTCTCTTATTCACCAAACTCAGTTTCCTCTTTGTACCTCTCCATGCCCTGTCACTTTGTGTTTAAAATGACATATTTTTAGAGGGCAAATGAGAAGCTATCCACTTTGAGAAAGCAAATCAATCTCCTCCTTTCCTTCTCATTTCTAATAATTCGCCTATGAGTTCAAATCTGGCTTTAGAGTCAGAAGAAAGTGATGTTGTCAGTAAAGGAATTCAATGGCTACTGACAGAAAATCATTTGGAATTTGAAGTGTATTGATATTGAGCTAATTTTCCTAAAACATTGCTCTCTTCATGTTAATTCTGTCTTCAAAATTCTCCAGTGGCTCACCTTTGCCATTCAGTCCTTCACAACATTTTCCCCATCACAGCAAGCACAGGAAATTTTCCTGAGCACAGAGATAAACTGACAGGTATCCTTGCAGCAGAAAGAGGCTGACTCAGGGGCTTTCTCTGTGTTAAGCTCTACTTGGCTGCCCCAAGTGAAAAGAGATCAACACATTGGAAAACTCTGGCATCCTGGACAAAGTGAAAAATTCTACTTTGGCTTTCAAGTTATTCCACCATCTGGCTGCCAAACTATCACTCTTCTACTTTTACTACTTCCCTATATGACATTTCTTCTGTTTCTTCTATTTATTCATTCTATGCAAAATAATCATTGCACTTTAAGATCTCTGTAACCTTTGCTTATGCCTTTTGATTTATATGGAAAAGCCCCCTCATTCTCTCTACTCGTCAAAACCCTGACCATCATTCAAGACCCCAACTCACAGCTCACCGCCTTTCTAAAACCATTTTTGACCAAGTCAGAGAAAGCAAGTAGTGTTATCAGATGACTTTTGGGAATCTGGAAGGTCCTCCTGCAGGATGTGGGTCTGAAAAAGGCCTTGAAGGATGAGTAGGAATCAAAAGGTGGTAAAGAGGGAGATGAGAAGGGCCTTTCACATTCAGGGGCTTGCATGTGGCCCAGGAGATCATAAATATCAGCTTCACCTGGAAAGATTTTGAGTGGGTAGGTCAGCATCAGGACAAGCAAGTCAAGTGATTCTGATGTGTAGCTATAGTTGGGTGCCCCTGTTTGCAGTGGACTGGCATTACCTGTCCAATAAGGTTTTCTCATACTTATTGTCCTGGTGGCAGCTCTGGTCCTTCTGGCCCCAGCACTTCAAGTTCACAGGCACAGTGGGATGTGAGATGCCAAGCTGGATAAATCGGGGTCTCTGGGTCTTTATACAAGGAGATTTGGGGAAAAGCTCTTTCGTTCTCCTTTAAAATACTATGCTGAAATGATATAAACTCAGAGACCCACTTTTTTTTTTTTTTCTTGCTGAAGGGGAGAAAGTTTGCCTTCAGCAGAAAAATAAAAAGCAATAATCGGAGCCAGAGCAGAGCCCCAACAAGATTTTTTGAACCTTACGATTAGGCTGTACCTGATCCAATCCCACCCAGATTTATTCTGTTATTTGAGCCAATAAATGATCACTTTACTGTTTAAAGTAGTTTGCGTTGGGTGTTTATGACTTAACAACTGAGAGAACCGGAGGCAGTAGTACGGGGTACAACATGGTTAGTGGAGCATGAAACTAGAATGGTGGTTGAGGGTTCCAGAAGGCTGAATAGCCTGGCTGAGGAATCTGGATTTATTCTGTAGGCCTTGGGGAGTAACTGACATTTAAAACAGGAGAGAACAAGGTCATAGAGCTGTGTTTAGAGAAAGAACTGGCCACAGGGTACAGAGCAGAGAGGAAGAAGGAATTAAAGGAGGCCACAAGCATCAGTGTGTCCACTGTGAATGGGCCTCTGAACCTACTGAATTGGAATACTTTCTGATTGCTGAAAGGTCCTAATTGTAGAAAGGCCATTAAGCAGAGTTATACTGCATGTGTAAATATGCATCTGTATTTAAGAAGACAGACATACAGACATAGAGAACCCACAGAAGTAAGCTCAGTTCAGTTCAGTTCAGTTCAGTCGCTCAGTCGTGTCCGACTCTGCGACCCCATGAATCGCAGCATGCCAGGCCTCCCTGTCCATCACCAACTCCCAGAGTTCACTCAAACTCACGTCCATTGAGTCGTGATGCCATCCAGCCATCTCATCCTCTGTCGTCCCCTTCTTCTCCTGCCCCCAATCCCTCCCAGCATCAGAGTCTTTTCCAATGAGTCAACTCTTTGCATGGGGTGGCCAAACGCATGAGGTGGCCAAAGTAAGCTCAAGTATGGCCATTTCTGGAAGAAAATGAGAGTGGCCAGGAAAAGACATCCTGAGGTAGGACTGTTAAGAGTTAAGCAAGGATGGAGGAAGCACTAGCTTGCTGGACAGGAATACAGAGCTGGCATCAGGCTGGGGAAGATGGTAAGTATCTCAGAGGGAGAAAAAATTCTCTCTTAGTAAGAGAAAATTTACTGGGTGGTGTGACAACCACAAGCTTGATTAATAAGGGTACTTGTTTTGTACTAGAGCCAGAGTGTCTCAGTGGCTTAGGTTACTTATATTTTTTGAGGTTCCTGATACTAAAAATTTAAGAAAATGTGCCAAAGCAAACTGTGATGTGTTTGAAATACTTTAAAAATAATGACATCATGAATTTCTGACATGACATTAAACACAGCATAATAATGCTACTCATACAGTGAAGTTCCTCAGTTGTGTCCAACTCTTTGCGACCCCATGGACTGTAGCCTACCAGGCTTCTCCAGGCAAGAATACTGGAGTGGGTTACCATTTCCTTCTCCAGGGGATCTTCCCGATCCAGGGATCAAACCCGGGTCTCCCACATTGAAGGCAGGCACTTTAACCTCTGAGCCACCAGGGAAGTCAGTAACAAACAATTTTTAGATGAACAAACAATTGTCAGATGAACACTCAGTCCTGTCAGTATGTCTCTGCTCTTCATGAAAATCATCACGAGTGCTTGACATGAACTCTCAGATCTGAGGTGAATATGAGACCCAGACCCAACCTCTCCCCTGCTTGTCTAAGGTTGTCTCCACCCGCCAGGCCCTAGAAGAGTCTGTTTCCAGGACTCAGTCCTGAGCACCTCTCCTGCATTGCTCTCACTGTCTCGCTCCCTCCATTGTGTCAAGTACTCCAGGAATATGACTGTTGCTGCCCCGCTTCATGCCTATATTGCAATTCCCTTTGGCTATTCCTGCTGTGTCTTAATCTCCAGCTTCTCCCGGCTCCAAGTCATCCTCCCTATCACTGGCAAAGTTCTCCTGCTTAAATACAGACCTGAGCATGCCATAACCTTGCCTCAAAATCATAAAAAGATCCCTCTCTCCCACGGGATAACATTCAAGTCCTTTAGTGTGACGTGTGACACCTTACAAAGGGCCCAAGCCACCCTTCCTGTCTCGTTGTCCACTATTCCTCCAACACTCCACACTTGCTGTTGTTGTTCAGTTGCTAGGTCGTGTCTGACTCTTTGCGACCACATAGACTGCAGCATGCCTGGCTCCCCTGTCCTCCACTCTCTCCTGGAGTGTGCTCAAATTCATGTCCATTGAGTCAGTAATGCTATCCAACCATCTTATCCTCTGCCACCCGCTTCTCCCTTTGCCTTCAATCTTTCCCACCATCAGGGTCTTTTCCAATGAGTCAACTCTTTGCATCAGGTGGCCAAAGTACTGGAGCTTCAGTTTCAGCACCATCGTTCCAATGAATATTCAGGGTTGATTTCCTTTAAGATTGACTGGTTTGATCTCCTTGCAGTCTCTCAAGGGACCTCTCAAGAGTCTTCTCCTGGACAATTGGAAAGCATCAATTCTTCAGCACTTAGCCTTAATCATGGTCCAATTTTCACATCTGTACATGACTACTGGAAAAACCATAGCTTTGACCATACGGACCTTTGTCGGCAAAGGTTCACCCCTTTTACTTTTCAATGAAGGTGCCTCATTTCTCTCTGTTTTTGTTCCTGCTCTTATCTCTTCCTGAAAAACACTTCCTTTCTAGTTAATTCTTACTCATCCCTTCTGTGGAAAGTTCTTCAGGGTTCCCAGTGACAGTGGCTTTCTGATCCCTTTGCTCATGTCACCTGTCTTCTGGACAGTGAGCATCAAATGATGAGATCACTGCAGAGCGGGCCTGTGCTTCGTTTCACTTTATGTATCTTTGTACATCCTACCCCTGCACTGTGCACCATAAGGGCTCCATACATCCAGGCTGGATGATTCAATTAATTGTCAATAACATCCCTACGCTTTCAGAAGCAAATGCCAGGTCAGCCAAGATGACCTCTTAAAAACAATTTACTCCATAAGATTCAGCATGAAGGCCCACAGTTTTCTGGATTGTTCTTATAAGAACCTCAGATGGTTGTAAAATGGTTCTCAGTTCCTGGGTCTCCATACAAACATACTTCTTCCAAAGTAAGTTCTTTTTCTTTCCCAGGTGCCTCCTGACTCGGTTGAATCTGTACAAGAACTCCTATAAGATGTCATTTCCTTGACTGAAGCTACGATTTTAGCCCAGCATACAGAATCATCACCATCATTCATTGCTAAGACTGTGGCATGGTGCTTATCTGCATGTAGTCATTCCTCTGGGAAGCAATAATGCATTATTAACACAGCTTTATTATCAGGCCCAAGTTTGGCAGACAGAGCAACATTAGAGGATAATTGGAAGGACAACTGATTTGTTAGCAAAATGTTGCTTTTTGGCTAATGAATCATTCTGATTTTTGCCCTGACAGCTCAGTAACAAGCTTGAAGACGATTTTGTTTCAGACCATTAAACTTTGACAAACCAGTTATTAACTACAGCTAGAGCCAGCAATCTGTGGGGATTACTGCAATTATGAACCTTATGTGTAATTTTTAAAAATCATTAGTTGAGACAAGGTGAGTCTGATGATGGAGGGGCTGATGACCGACAGACTCCATCACTTTGCAATACACAAGGGAAAACCAGCTTCTGGGAGGACTAATCCGTCAGCAGAAGCGCTTTGCTGGGAAGATGGAACAAGAGCAGTAAAGGTTATTGCACTCAAGCAACAAGCCCTGCTTGAGAAAACACGAAGCTGCTCTTTGACTTCTGTTTTAGAGGTTGGAGGTCTTTTCTCAATGGAGAATTAAATGGAAGTGCAGGGAACAAACCAAATAGACAACAAGGCAGGTCTCCTATGGTCTGGGTTCCCTTCCTGTGCGTTACTGGATTGCTGCTGCATTCAAGATGATCATGCCAAGTGAAGTAAGTCTGAGAAAGTGAAATATCATATGATATTATTTACGCATGGAATCTAAAAACATGATACAAATGAACCTATTTACAAAACAGAAACAGTCTTGCAGACACAGAAAATAAACTTAAGGCTACCAAGGGGAAGGTGTGTGTGTTAGTCGCTCAGTCGGGTCTGACTCCTTGAGACGCCATGGGCTGTAGCCTGCCAAACTCCTCTGTCCACGGGATTTTCCAGGCAAGAATACTAGAGTGGGTTGCCATTTCCTTCTGCAGGGGATCTGCCTGACCCAGGGATTGAACCTGGGTCTCTTGTGTTGCAGGCAGACGCTTTACTGTCTGAGCCACCAGGGAAGCCAGGGGAAGGTAGGGGGGAGATAAATTAGGAATCTCGGATTAACATAAACACACTACTATATATAGGCTAGATAATCAATAAGGACCTACTGTGTGGCACAGGGAACTCTGCTCAATATTCCATAATAATCTATATGGGAAAAGAATCTGAAAAAGAATAGGTGTATGTGTATGAACAACAAAGTCATTTTGCTGTCCACCTGAAATTAACACAACATTGTAAATCAACTATGTTCCAATATAGGATAAACATTTTTAAAAATGATCTCATTGCGAGGTGCCTGTCCTTTCTTCTTCCACCTCCCCAATATTCATTTCAAGCCCAGGTGGTTAAGATAAACTAATGGAGCAGAAGTAGCGAAGACTAAGGTAAAATTACACATTGAACAATAGCACACCAGTGGGCCAGACTGTGTCATCCGGTTTACAGACAAAGTCCAGGTCCTCAGTCTGGAGACCCTTTCAATCCAGCCTGCACCTCTCCATTGTCACCCTATTATACTTCCCTTTTGAATCCTTATGCCCTCATCTAACTGGAATGTTCTTCAAATGGGCCCCACTTTCTAATCTCTGTACCTTAGCTCTCCCAGGAATGGCCCCTCTTGTGCAATTCATTTCTACATGTTCAAATTCTACCCACCCTCTCAATCTCAGTTTCCTTACTTGTCAAAACAATGTAGATTATATCCAAGTTAAGACCCTTTCTCGTCTTCAGTTCTGTGAGTCTGAGGCGTTTTCACCAAACTGTGGTTAGTACACATAGGATCTGGTGGCCCCGTGGGGCCCTAACCCCACTTCCTATTCTGTATCCCCGTAGGTGGGCACATTGCTGGGAGTCTTGCTGTCATCATGGATGCTGCCCATCTCTTAGTTGACCTGACCAGTTTCCTGCTCAGTCTCTTCTCCTTGTGGCTGTCATCAAAGCCCCCCTCCAAGCGGCTAACTTTTGGATGGCGCCGAGCAGGTATAGTTCATCAACCGAGCATCGAGGCGGAGTAATGCTGCAGAGTCCAATCAAGGATGAAAATGGAAGGGGTGAAGCGAAGCTTCGTTTGGAAATCCCTTAGAGGCACATCTCTGGTGCACAGAGGGAAATAGACGTGTATATGGGAATGTGTACTCTCAGTGCTAATTCCACTAATAGCCAGATTCATGGCGGCTACCTCTACTCCAATGGGACAACAGGAGCACATGCATCATTTTAGCAGCCACCTCAGCGCGAGAATCTCAGTGTGTGGTAACAGCCATGATGTTATTCATGGAATGACTTGGCATCTGGGAGAGAGGGCGGGCTGAAGCTTCTGACATTTTGCAAAATCAAGCACAGAGAGCCCAGAGAGTTGGAAAGACTGAAGAACTTCCCATAGAGGGGTTGGGAAAAGAATATGGACTTTCCAGTTCACATGGCGTTTAGCCATTCAGTGGATGGCTCAGCTGGATATCTTGTTCAAACAACCATCAACAACCACAAGAAAAGGAGAAGGAAGAGGAGGAAGAGGGGAGGAGAGTTTACTTTTTGTCTCTTCTTAGACCTGGGTCTTTGATGGGGTGATGGCTTGCTCTTGTCTCGGAAGGGGACCAGGTATGATGAGGCTTTACAGTCTGAGAACTTGTTACTGTGGCTCATTTCTACAGTCCACCCATCTCTCCAACACATTCTGCCTCTCTACTTCTCCTCCTCTGTATAATTTCTTATGTCAGAGGAATAAGAGGGGCTTCTGGCTGAATGTAAAAATCATTTATACTGAGTTACAACTCCATGTTTTCACACCAGTTGAGAACATCAACGTGAAACAGATCTGAGGGCAGAGCTTTGGCCAACATGCTAACACAGACAGCCTCACTAAAAGGTGCCGCTAGACGCAGACCGCAGGCTGTAGCCTGATGATTATGAACTGTGGTTTTTCCTGCTTAGAATGATAGAAAGTTCTAATTTCATGAGATGAGATGGTTGAGTGCCATCTCATGTGCAATGGACATGAAGTTGAGTAAACTCCGGGAGATGGTGAGGGACAGAGAAGCCTGGCATGCTGCAGTCCGTGGGGTTGCAAAGAGTTGGACATGATTTGGTTTGACTGAACAATAACAACGATTTCATGCCAAACAATTTATCATCAGAGGTGTTTTGCACTGTCTTTCCTTTAACATTCAGAGAAAGAGAGGGAGAGGGAGAATTGAGGAAATAAACATCAATAAAAGGACTTGGTGACATTGTGATTTAAAGATGCTTTCCAGTCCCTAATAGGGCTACATTTGGAAAACACCTACCTTTGACTGAGTACCCATCATTGATCCTCATAAATTTTTACATGTATTTTACCCTTTCTGATAGCATGGGTCAAAGCTGTTTTGTAAACACAGGCAGGACTCAGAATTTAGGTTGCTACTTGAACTTTCTCCTCCTGGCCACGGAGGTCAGTGAGAATTGACAATCCAGAGGCCAGGGCTGCTCAACAGAACTCTCTGTTTCAAGAGAAATGTTGTACAATAGATAGTACACTGGGGCCATGGAGCAATTTAAATGTGGCTAGTGCTAGTGAAAAACTGGACATTTAATTTTACTTTAAATTTAAACAGCCACATTGGATCAATGGCTACTATATTAGGCAGCACCCCCACAGACATATAGATGAAAATCAACTAGTACATCAAACATATAATTTCATGGATAACTTTGTTGAGGAAGAAGCTAAGTATAAAAAGTGAGTTTAGGTAAAGATAATATTAATATATGCACCCAATGTTCATAGCAACAATATTTTAATTTTCATGATATGGAAGTAACCTAAAGTGTCTATCAACAGATGAGGTGATAAAGATAAGATGGGCACACACACACACACAGTGGAATACTACTCAGTCATAACAAGAGTGGAAATTTGCCATTTGCATCAACATGGATGGACAGGGAGGACATTCTACTAAGTGAAATAAAACAGACAGAGAATGAAAAATACTGTATGATACCACTTATATGTGAAATCTAAGAAATGAAACAAAGTAGGGCAGAGGGAAGGGAGTGACGCATGATAGGGATAGGAGATTGAGAGGTACAAGCTGTTATACATAAAGTAAATAGTTCAGTTCAGTTCAGTTGCTCAGTTGTGTCTGACTCTTTGCGACCCCCAAGAACTGCAGCATGCCAGGCCTCCCTGTCCATCACCAACTCCCGGAGTTCACTCAAACTCATGTCCATCAAGTCGGTGATGCCATCCAGCCATCTCATCCTGTGTCATCCCCTTCTCCTCCTGCCCCCAATCCCTCCCAGTATCAGAATCTTTTCCAATGAGTCAACTCTTTGCATGAGGTGGCCAAAGTACTGGAGTTTCAGCTTTAGCATCAGTCCTTCCAAAGAACACCCAGGACTGATCTCCTTTAGAATGGACTGGTTGGATCTCCCTGCAGTCCAAGGGACTCTCAAGAGTCTTCTCCAACACCACAGTTCAAAAGCATCAATTCTTCAGTGCTCAGCTTTCTTCACAGTCCAACTCTCACATCCATACATGACCACAGGAAAAACCATAGCCTTGACTAGACGGACCTTTGTTGGCAAAGTAATGTCTCTGCTTTTGAATATGCTATCTAGGTTGGTCATAACTTTCCTTCCAAGGAGTAAGCGTCTTTCAATTTCATAGCTGCAATCACCATCTGCAGTGATTTTGGAGCCCCCCAAAATAAAGTCTGTCACTATTTCTACTGTTTCCCCATCTATTTGTCATGAAGTGATGGGACCAGATGCCATGATCTTCGTTTTCTGAATGTTGAGCTTTAAGCCAACTTTTTCCCTCTCCTCTTTCATTTTCATCCAGGGGCTTTTTAGTTCCTCTTCACTTTCTGCCATAAGGGTGGTGTCGTCTGCATCTGAGGTTATTTATATTTCTCCCAGCAATCTTGATTTCAGCTTGTGTTTCTTCCAGTCCAGCGTTTCTCATGATGTACTCTGCATAGAAGTTAAATAAGCAGGGTGACAGTATACAGTCTTGACGTACTCCTTTTTCTCTTTGGAACCAGTCTGTTGTTCCATGTCCAGGTCTAACTGTTGCTTCCTGACCTGCATACAGGTTTCTCAAGAGGCAGGTCAGGTGGTCTGGTATTCCCATCTCTTTCAGAATTGTCCACAGTTTATTGTGATCCACAGTCAAAGGCTTTGATATAGTCAATAAAGCAGAAATAGATGTTTTTCTGGAACTCTCTTGCTTTTTCCATGATCCAGCAGATGTTGGCAATTTGATCTGTTGCTCTACGTAAAAGGAGGGAGGATCGAAATTATGGGATGTGTCTGACCACTGACTCACAGAGTGTTTCTAGAGCCTTGTAGGGTTTTAGAACTGATCTAAAAGGTTGAGTGAAAGATCAAGGTGAGGCTTAAGGAGCTTCTAAGTAAGCAAGCATGCTTTGCTCAGTAGGAAGCTTGAACACTGTCTTATCTTTAAATATTCATGTAAATGTCTCTATTCTGATACTTTTCTTCCTTACTCTTGCCCATAAAATGCAATTAGAGTGTTGACATACCTTGGAGTTTGCCTCTGTATTTATAGTAAGTTGGGTTGGCAAATGAAACTCATTTTCATTAAGCCTCTGAAACCTTCCCTTTTTACTCTTTTACAGTGCTGGCAAGTTGTAAATGTTTTATGGCAGAATTAAGAGTTTCTAAACACATTTTACCCTTTGTGTCTCATTATTTTTCATCTCTTAATAACTTTCAATCATTTTAGCACCTGTTTAAATTAAAATCCCTCAGGAAAACAGCAAGGGCAGGCAGCAATTAATATGCTTTAAAAATTTGCTGAAAATTACTTAGTAATATGAAGCATAATGAACTAGTATTTTATGAATGCAACAAGAAAGGGTCTCATCTTAGTACTAAAATTCATCCACACTTCTGCTTTGTAAATGACTAAGTGAAGTGCTGTGCGGCCTCTTTTCTTTGGTGGGGAGGTGGAGCATTAATGTTTCATGAGTCTTGGGGAGATTGAGGTGGTTCACAGATTCTCTGTGCATGTGTGTCTGTGTGTTTGTATCCCTAGAGATCCTGGGGGCCCTGCTATCCATCCTGTGTGTCTGGGTGCTGACAGGCGTGCTGGTGTACCTGGCGTGTGAACGCCTGCTGTACCCTGATTACCAGATCCAGGCGACTCTGATGATCATCGTTTCGAGCTGCGCAGCGGCAGCCAACATTATGTCAGTGGCCCCGCACGCTGCCCATGAAGCTTGTCAGGACAGAGATTTGTGCTGGTTTTGTTGTCGTTACTGCTTGTTTCTAATTCCTCCACTGGTGAGGATGGTCGAGACCTGACAGAGTGTTCAAACGGCTTTACGACCGAAGATCAGGCTGCTTGTGCTAGTTAATGTGCATTTTAACATCCACTTCTAATAGCTATCATCTTGAGTGCTTCCTATGTGCCAGAGACTGCTAAGATCTTTTGATCTACATTATCAAGCTCAATGTGCACAACACAAACACTTTACAGATTAGGAAACTGAACCTCCGTAAGGTTAAATAAATTGCCAATGAGGTAGTGCAGAGGAGGATTTGAAAACAGATCCACCAAACCCAGAATTGAGCTTCTAGCCATTCTACTCTCTCACACAAACGAGACAGTTCCACGTGGGATGTGACTTACGCCTCTCCTGTTTTTGTTACATGAACACATTATGGGTTCCCAGAGGCCTGGGTTGGAAAGGATCATAAATTTTGTTTACTTCAGCCCCTTTCTACTTTTGAATTCCCTTTTGCAATATCCCCATAAAATGGTTATTAGTTTCATATATATTTTAACAGAATAACAGGGAATTTATTTCTCTCAAGAGCAACCTATCTTATCTTTGTATCATTATGACTGCATGAACATTCTTCCTTAAACTGTGTTAGCTGTATTCTTCCTTTAGTTTCCATCTATTGGTCCATTCTCTTACCCAGGCAGTCTTAAATCATTCTCATAGGACATCTGATCATTGCCATATTGATCTGGTCTTCTTAGATGAACTGTTTGATTACTCATGACAATGGGGACTTGAGGCCAGGACTTTGACCCTTTTTGGTTGATTTTCTCTTTCCTATTTGATAGTCTGATTTGGGGTAACCTTACTTAAAACTCTGTTATCTATCTACCTACCTACCTACCATCTATGGCAGACCCAATAACGACCCTTCAGGGGTTTCCACATTCTAACCCTTGGAACTCCTGAATATGCAATTTACATGGGAAGAGAAACTTTGCAAATGTTGTTAAGGATGGATCTTGAGACGGGCAGATTATCCTGGATTATCCAAACAGGCCCAACACAACCACAAAAATCCTTAAAAGAGGGAAGCATAAGGTCAGAGGGCAGAGAAGATGATGCATTGCTGACTTTGAAGATGGAGGAAAGGGCCTGGAGTCAGTGAACAGAAGTGACCTCTAGAAGCTGGAAAAGGTAAGAAAATGAATTTCCCCCTGGAACCTCCAGAAGGAATGCGGTCCTGCTGACTTTCTATCCTCCAGAACGATAAGATAATACATTTATGTTGTTCTAAGCCACAAAGGCTTTGTGGTAACTTGTTACGGCAGCAACAGGAAACCCAGATACCATCTATGTATCCCCTGTCTTGCGATGAAACATGATACATGCAATCAGGTAGGTTCATGCATAAAAGTAGACAGAGAGCAGAGTGGCATTGTAAGCATTTTGTTTTTTTAAGAGAGGGTACAAAGGAGTCCTTGGAATTAGAGGAACCTGAGCATGGATACTTTGAATAAGTTCCTCTAGGTACTCTCATATCCTGACCTTGCACCTGCTTTTAGTTCCTTACTTCTTGGTTTGGGACCCATTGCTCAAAATCTTTAAGATGAACAATCAGAAGAGTGGTATTTGATCTTCTGTCACTGATGAGATCCCTAATTCCACCCAGTTAACTTGGAAATGCACTTCACATTGGCAGTGGGAGAAAAAGTATGGAGAGATCAATACAAGTCTATCACTCCTAGGAGACAAATAAGCCAGGCCACATGTCCTGCTGACTGTCATCATCTTTGCCTAAGAAGAACAACATGTCCCCAGGACAGCGGTAACAATAAAAATATTAATAATTTCCCAGGAGTCGTTGTCATATAGGCTGTGCCCATGCTGCCTGAAGATGAAGATGCACCCAGTTAACTACCACATAAATCTGGCACCT
Organism: Budorcas taxicolor; assembly: GCF_023091745.1. Classification (NCBI taxonomy): domain Eukaryota; kingdom Metazoa; phylum Chordata; class Mammalia; order Artiodactyla; family Bovidae; genus Budorcas; species Budorcas taxicolor. Next base: position 60,458,116 of record NC_068923.1, on the reverse strand, counting down.
TGATGACTGAGGCTGACTTCCTGAATAGATACCATCCACATTTTCTTTTTACTGCAACTGCTTTCAAAGTCTGAGCCTAATATTGCAGGTGAGTTTCATACTTACAAAGACCAGGGAATTGAAAAGCATTGACTTCCCTGCACAAGGAGGTAATTTTTATGGATAAACATACTGAGTGACTAAAATGTTTACTTAGAGAACTGGGATTACAGATTTCAAGTGCTACATGCTTCACTGTCTGACTACAGAGATATCTGAACCGTAATTTGGGAATAAATCTATTCCTTGGGAGCCCAAAATCAGGGCAGAAAGTTCTAACAGAAGTTGCTAAGGGATTCTAGGATGAAGGTTATTGATAGAGCCTTAAGGCTAAGCTTTCTCTGCCTGAAACATTTCCTCCTCTCCTAGCCCATTTAACTCTAGTATAACCTTTCAAACCCAACTCAATTGCTTTGTCTGTCTAACTAAATCAGACTCCCTTGCTGTTCTATCTGTAGCACCAGTTCTTAATAGGCTCAGGATAATTAGAATTTTCCATTTATGTGTGTCTTTTTAGAATCTCCGCCATCTCCATCATACTTAAAGTTATAATGGGGAGGGGCCATGTCTGTTTTCACCATTACGCTCCAAGTATTAAACAGTGCCTGGCATATAAAATCCCTAAATAAGTTTTTTTTTTAATATAAAATGAGTAAAAGAATGAATGACTATGGGATGAGCATACATGGCAGGCCTAGAAACTGCCAGGCATACACGGCTGTCTGAAGAACTTTAAATGGTAGCTTCTAATAGAAGGTGAATTTCTGCTCAAACATTAACAATATAAAACCTGTAGATTATGTAATGATCAAATCTTGATGAATAGAAGTCACTCTGCTTTGTGACGATGGCCTGAAATTTAATAGACAATTCACCTGCAAACAGACTGGGGTATGTGGCACTGAAAAATTATTTTTTTATACCTTTGTTCCAAAATGCTCAGAAAGTGTTTCTAGGCAAAACATAAGAGATATTACTCCTAAAGTAGATAAACAGAATTGGGTACATAATTTATAGGGCCCACTACTAATCTCTTGGAATTGGATTAGAGATGTTAAATTTTGCAATATGTTATACACATATAAAACATTTATATTCATGAATATATTGCAGGTTTGATAAATAGCTATGTATTTACACAAGCACATTACTTTCATCATTGGCCATTAGGGAATTATTCACATTTCAAGTTCTAGTGGAAATGAATAAAATTGAGTAAAATAAAAGTTTAAAAAATTCAACCTTGATGAAATTCACTGCTTATTTTGTTGTATTGCTTTTTGCTGCTTTTTGCATTTGAAACCAGCACATTTAATTAAGCTCCCACCAAAGCTCAGCTTTAAGTCTAGCTCGGTAGACACTTGATAAATGATATTTCCCCTCCTCCTTGTCAAATACTTGGCATTTACCTAATAGATGTTACTCTCTAGTTTTAAAATGAAACACAGCAGCATTAAACTGGGCTTCCCTGGTAGTTCAGCTGGTAAATAATCTGTCTGCAATGCAGTAGACCCCGGTTTGATTCCTGGGTCAGAAGATCCCTGGAGAAGGGATAGGCTACCCACGCCAGTATTCCTGGGCTTCCCTGGTGGGCTCAGAGGGTAAAGAATCTGCCTGCTATGCGCGAGACCTGTGTTCGATCCTTGGGTTGGAAAGATCTCCAGGAGGACATGGCAACCCACTCCACTATTCTTGTCTGGAGAATCCCCATGGACAGAGGAGCCTGGCGGGCCATAATCCATGGGGTCACAAAGAGTCGGACATGACTGAGCGACTAAGTGCAGCACAGCATTAATTAGAAAGAGAAAATGATATGAATCTTCAATGTCTGTCCTTGTGTGAAAATTTTAAAATTCTGTGATACCCCTGTGTTCAAAATTACTCCAAAATAGTCCATTATAAAGCAGCAATGTTTCAATCCATTGCCATTTGGATAACAGGCTGTCGTCAACATGATACTGCAAAGATTTTTAAGGGTTAATCTCACGTGTGCCAAGGACATTGTTTTTCTTTCAGACTAAGTGTGATTTTACACCAGAAAGACCCTGCCCACAATCACAAAGAAGTGCAAGCCAATGCCAGTGTCAGAGCTGCTTTTGTACACGCCCTTGGAGATCTATTTCAGAGCATCAGTGTGTTAACCAGTGCGCTTATTATTTACTTTAAGGTGAGTATGTCGGAGTCAACTCCCTGTTCCAGGGACTTTATAGACTAGGTGGTACCTGATCTGGCCCTCCATTATTACTTTAAATGGGGGTGGACTGCCGATTTGCCTACACGAATTACTTTACAAGGTGCAAACAAACATTCAAAGCTGATTTTCCTAATTCATAAGAGCAATGTCTTTAACTATACGGCTGCCAGTCTTTTAAGAAAGCAGTTCTTTTGTCCTGGGGTTAAGGTGGACAGCAACAGAACCATGAAAAACTTAGGATTCTTGGGTTATAAGCAACAGAAAAGGTCTCTAGTTTGCTTAAGCAAAACAGATTCATTGATTGAAATTTATTAGAGGTACTCCTCTAAGAAAGCAAGGTAGAAATAAGGGAAACTTTTGGTATGCAGATTTCAGAAATTATCCAATTTCTGTCCCAGGCATCATGCTGAAATGAATGTGTGCGTGCATGCTCAGTCACTCAGTGGTGCCCAACTCTTTGCAACTCTATGAACCTTAGCCCACCAGGCTCCTCGGTCCAAAGGATTTTCCAGGCAAGAATACTAGAGTGGGTTGCCATTTCCTCCTCCAGTGGATCTTTCCAACCCAGGGATCAAATCCACGTCTCCTGCATTGGAGGTGAATTCCTTATTAGTGAGCCACTTGGGAAGCCTGAAATGAATGTGATTCAGCTAATTTTTTTCCTCTTCTTGTCACTCTGCTGAAAATTCATGTTTCTAGGAAATGGAACCCAATTGATGTAGATTGCGTCTTGTATCTTTTGCTTGGCTGGGGAGGATAGAGCCATTGACTGACTCTTCCACAATGGGAGGGAGAGAACTTCTTTTCCAAAAGAACTGTGTTAATGGAAACCTGGAGTAGATCTGGGTGAGCCTCTGACCCTAAACAAATATTCACTATAGCTCCCTGTTTGGTAATTAGTTCAGTCAGTTCAGTCACTCAGTCGTGTCCGACTCTTTGCGACCCCTTGAATCGCAGCACGCCAGGCCTCCCTGTCCATCACCAACTCCCGGAGCTCACTCAGACTCACGTCCATCGAGTCAATGATGCCATCCAGCCATCTCATTCTCTGTCTTCCCCTTCTCCTCCTGCCCTCAATCCCTCCCAGCATCACAGAGTCTTTTCCAATGAGTCAACTCTTTGCATGAGGTGGCCAAAGTACTGGAGTTTCAGCCTTAGCATCAGTCCTTCCAAAGAAATCCCAGGGCTGATCTCCTTCAGAATTGACTGGTTGGATCTCTTTGCAGTCCTAGGGACTCTCAAGAGTCTTCTCCAACACCAGAGTTCAAAAGCATCAATTCTTCGGTGCTCAGCTTTCTTCACAGTCCGACTCTCATATCCATACGTGACTACTGGAGAAACCATAGCCTTGACTAGATAGACCTTAGTCGGCAAAGTAATATCTCTGCTTTTGAATATACTATCTAGGTTGCTCATAACTTTTCTTCCAAGGAGTAAGTGTCTTTTAATTTTATGGCTGCGATCACCATCTGCAGTGATTTTGGAGCCCCCCAAAATAAAGTCTGACACTGTTTCCACTGTTTCCCCATCTATTTCCCATGAAGTGAAATATTTGGTAATAATAAGAACTAAAAGAGGTGGGTGAGGGCAGAGGTACAGGCAGGCGGGTAGTGGAGGAGAGGGGCATTTATCTCTGTCCATTTGCATCATGACTGTCCATTTAGCAGGGACTCTATTGTTTTACTAAAAAACTAAAACATGTAAACAAAAATTACAAAGACATGTCTGAATTCAACTGAGTAAATCCTCACTGAAAGCTTTAAGTTTAAGGCAAAATTGTTCGAGTTGTACAGGTGAGTAGAGTTTGAGAGTACTCTTATCAAGGTCACCCTGGCCGAGTTTCTTGGAAGTAATGAGGCACAAAGTTTTCTGTGGCACAGAACTTCATCAAGGGCGGAATAGCAAATGTTTCACCCTGAGGCCAAGGGCTCCAGTGGTGAGAGAGCGTGAGAACGAGGCCTCAGTGTATACTTTTTGGACTGTATCAAAGATGCCCACCTTGAGTCTATAACATACTTAAGAGAGAAAGACATAAACTGACCCCATCTGCCAAGACCAAGCTCTGGCTGTACGTTGGTCACATGCAACCTCTGAGCAGATGATTCCCTTTCTTATCATAATTAGGGCTGAAAAGTCATTGAATACTGTGCCCATATGTGCATATTTTCATCCATCCTCTCTACTTCCATTAATTTGAGAGACATTAAATAAGGCCTTTTGAGGGAGCACTCAAGGATATCTTTCCTCTTACTTTTTTTTTTATCCTCATTTAAAAAAAACTAGCAGCACTGGCTTTTCCTGATCTGAAAGAATAGCACTGAAACATGTATCTAACCATATGTAAAATGGAGTGCAAGTTTGATGCATGAAGCACACTCAAAGTCAGTGCACTGGGAAAACCCAGAGGGATGGGGTGGGGAGGGAGGGGGGAGGAAGGTTCAGGATGGGGGACACATGTACACCTGAGGCTGATTCATGTTGATGTGTGGCAAAAACCACCCCAATATTGCAACGTAATTAGCCTCCAATTAAAATAAATACATTAATTAAAAAAATTTGGCAGCACTGGCTTTTCATTGCAGTGAGCAGGCTTTCTGTAGTTGCGCTGCGTGGTCTTAGTTGCTACATAGCATGTGGGATCTTAGTTACCTGACCAGGGATCAAACCTTAGTCCCCAACACTGGAAGGTAGCCACTGGGAAAATCCCTCTCCTTACTTCTTAAATTGTAGGGAGAACATGTCTTATGGTCTCCCTTTCTTTAGTCATTGAGAGTTGAAAGCTTAGAAGGATTATGTCTTTAGGAAGTCTTGTCTCTGATTTGGATGGTAAGTGTCAGGAGGGTGAACGGGTGACAGGAAAGGAAGGGAGTGTGGGGGTTTCCTTATTTTATCAATCAGACTTTCTGCAGGGGAGGCCTGGATTCAAAGAACTGAAATTCCTTTATTTTCTAGCCAGAGTATAAGATAGCAGACCCAATCTGCACATTCGTCTTTTCTGGCCTGGTTTTGGCCAGCACCGTCACTATCTTAAAGGACTTCTCCATCTTACTCATGGAAGGTAGGAGTGATTTTCATATTATTTCCAGCATGTGTGTTTTCTCTTCCCTATAACCACAAAAGGAAATGACCTCAAGGCATGCTCACTGTGAGCCTGCATTATAAGGAAAATGTAAGCTTATAAGGAATTTTTATGAATCTAAGTACTATGAGTTTTATTCATATGGGAATAAATAAAAAAGAATTGGCTATTTCTTCTCTAGCAATTATCATATCATATGGCATAGTATAAAAGCAATATGTACAAATACTAGAGGTAAACAGTGAGGGAGAAACAGCAAAATTATACGTTTATTCCTAAATACATGAAAATTACCTAAGAAAGATTGTGCAACTCTGTCTCTTGGGCAGCATTATAACTACTATGATACTGAAAAGGTAAAATGCTTGTTAGACTAGGCCAGCAGTTCTCAGACATTAGTGGCATCAGAACCACTTGGAGGGTCTGTTAAAACAGACTGTGAGGCCCACCAGACAGCTCCTGAGACAGTAGACCTGGATGGGATGGGGCCTGAGAAATCTGAATTTTAACAAGATGTTGATGCTACTGCCACAGTGAAACAGGAAATGGACTCAAAGTCCTTGTGTGACAAGTGAACGCCCTCGCTTGGCAGGGGACAGTGTATTTGTTTAGGTCCCAGATGATTCCACCTCCTGTCCTGGGGGCTGAGTGCCGAGGTGCAGCTGTTGCTGCTTTTACAGAAGCTATTGAAAAGAGATAAATGCATATACAATTTAGGATGACTATATTTGGTGTTCTCTCTCAGTACAGCTCTTCTCTCATGAATATCTTTTTTTTAATGTAAGGAAAAGTGTAGCTAATTATTGAAATTCCTATCAGATAGGTAACTCCTACATGAAATATACTTATTTTTGAATTAGGTTTTCAAATTAGGTTAGCATAAAATAATATTTGTACTTGATAAATTTAAATATATGTGTGTGTGTGTATGTGCTGTGTGCCTAGTTGCTCAGTCATGTCTGACTCTGCAACCCCACGGACTGTAGCCTGCCAGGCTCCTCTGTTTGTGGAATTCAGGCAAGAATACTGAAGAGGGTTTCCATGCCCTCCTCCAGAGGATCTTCCCAACCCAGGAATCAAACCCAGGTCTCTCGCATGGCAGGCCGAAGCCCAAGAATACTGGAGTGGGTAGCCGATTTGTTCTCCAGGGGATCTTCCTAACCCAGGAGTTGAATCAGGATCTCCTGCATTGTAGGTGGATTCTTTACCAGCTGAGCTACAAGGGAAACCCATATATATATATATGGGTTTCCCTTGTACACATACATACACATATATGTGTATGAATGCTTTTCCATATAAAGGCATACATACACATATATGTGTAAATGGAGAGGCATAAAATGATAAGACTTCTCCCCATTTTTTCACCTGTAAATTCTCAATCTTATTCTTCAACCCTAACATCTACTAATAAGGTAAAAGGTGACATGCTGCTGCTGCTGCTGCTAAATCTCTTCAGTCGTGTCCGACTGTGTGCAACCCCAGAGACGGCAGCCCACCAGGCTCCCCTGTCCCTGGGATTCTCCAGGCGAGAACACTGGAGTGGGTTGCCATTTCCTTCTCCAATGCATGAAAGTGAAAACTGAAAGCGAAGTCGCTCAGTCGTGTCCGACTCCTAGTGACACCATGGACTGCAGCCCACCAGGCCCCTCCATCCATGGGATTTTCTAGGCAAGAGTACTGGAGTGGGTTGCCATTGCCTTATATCTTTCCAAAAACATCTATGCATTTACACATATATGTATATGTAATAAAACACACACACACACATACACATGTGTATGCTGTTGCTAAGTTGTGTCTGACTCTTTTGCAACCCCATCCCAAGCAAGAGTACAGGAGTGGGTTACCATTCCCGTCTCCAGGGGATCTTTCCAACCTAGGGATTGAACCTATGTTTCCTGCTTGACAGACAGATTATTTACCACCAAGCCACCAGGGAAACCCTAAATATGTGTATACATATGTGTGTCTATATACATGAGTGTGTGTGTGTGTGTATATATATAGTGTATGTGTATATGTCTTTTTTTCATCAAACAAGATTATACACGTATTTTGTTCTGCACCTTGTTTTTTTCAACTAGGAATCTTTCCATATTAGTAAATACATAGATAACCTCTTTCTTTTTCATGGGTACAAAGTATTCTATTGTTAGCATCCACTTGCTTATTGATGGACATTACAAATAATGCTTCAATTATATTCTTAGCACTTATATCTGTGGAATAATTCCTAGACATGTATTGCTGTTTCAGAAGTTATGGACCTTTTAAAATTTGATAGATACTGTCATTTCTACCAAAGAGACCATATCAGTTTTTTTCCCACCAACAGTGTAGGAGAGTGCTCATTTCTTCCCAACCTCACCGTCACTGGATATTATCAAACTGTTGATTCTCCTATAATCTGATAGGTGATTATATTATATCTTATTGATTGTATATGTGAATCTTTAATTATGAAACCTAGTGAGTGATTTTTCATATACCTATTAGCCTGGGTAATTATTTTTTTGAACACTAATTTGGGTATTTTTCTGGATGCATTAATAGTTTTGCAGGCTCTCCATCAGAAAGAAAAAGGTTTCTAGGATGTGATGAACACTGAGGTCCACGGGAACATGTCCTCTTGCTTGTCAGTATTATTTCATAGAGGAAAATAAATAGGAGTAGACTTGCATTCTCCATAAAAATAAAGTGATAAAAGGAGGCAAGAGAAAAAGAGGTAGTGGGATCTTGACTTCATCTCAAGAGTCCCAGATGAATGACAGCATAAGGCCAAAGGAAACTCTCCAGGGATGACACATTAGACATAATTGCCACCTTTGGGTTACAATATCTGGGGTCTAGTGTTTACAGAACACTTCACACCCAGAGGAGGGCTCTTAGAGTCTGGCATCCCACTTACCCATGTGGCCTTACAAATTCTTCTTAACCCTTCTGACTCCCAATTTCTTCTCCAGTCAAACAATTCTAGCACTGATTAGATCTTAAGTTTTATAACTATTAAATAAGATCATTACTAGAAAGTGCTTAGCACAAACCTTGACCTATAGTAGGTTCTCAATAAAGGTGCTAATATTATTAATTATTTTGTTATTGTGTAACATTTTCACGCATGACTACATGCACTTTCTATGGCTAATCTGAGACAAGAATTTCTTTGTTTCTAATACCCCAAGTTTGTGGAGCTCATAGAGTAAAAAATCATGTTGACCAGCTGTTTGTTCTACGAAAAGATATTAAATGGGATGAAACTAAACTCAAACTGTACTGAATTTTAAGTTAGCTCCAAGGAGGGAATCCCTATGAGCAAGGTTCTTAAATCCTGAAAAAGGAGGGTTAAGGATTCCCTATTCCCTTTAAGAAAGTGGTTCTAATCTGGCAGCTCATTACAATCATCCGGGAAGCTTTTGAAAAATACTTATGCCCAGGCCCTAGACCCAGAGATCTTGATAGATCTCTTGATAGATCTTGACAGATTTAATACAAGCTAGCTTTTTTTTTTTTAACATGTGGGCAAGCTTGAGAACCACTTCAAAGTAGGGCTTCCCAGTAGCTTGTAAATACTGGTGCAATGGTTCTCTACTTTGGCTCTGTTAGAATCAACAATTGAGGTAACAAAATACTGATGCTGGTCTTCTCCCCAGAATATCTGATTTAATTGGTCTTGGGTCTAACTTGGTCATTGGGATTTCTTAAATCTCTAGTGACACTAATGTGCTTGCAAGGTCAAGAGCCACTCTGAAAGCATATGGATTTCAGAGCCTCATCCAGAGATGTTTTCTTTAGGAGAATTTTAATAGAGCCAAGGCATATTTATTTACAACCAACACACGAGGTGTTTGTGTTGTTTGTATATAATTGAAGTGGAAGCTAAAAAGTGTTCATCCTCAGAAAACTTTTCTACAGAATCCTCTTTGGGTCATCTTTAGTTGACAGAGATTTACCTATCGCATCAAATGGCTTTACCACTGTGGTGCTAATTGAGTTGATTTTTTAAAAATTCGTATATCAACCTGATACCTTTTATGATTTTAACCAACCATTGACTTGGTTTTTCTCTCTGTAGCCAGCCAAACCAAATGTCCTTATATTTTCAAATCCTATCATCTATGTGACAATCCTTGCAATGTTTGAAAACGGTGATTCTACTTCCCTTCACCTTCCCATATCCAGGTAGAGACACCCCCGTTCCTTCAGCCCCAAAACATAGCTGACTGGCTGCCAAACTCCCCACCTTCATGCATGTCCCACACTATTCCTCTAGAAACAACAACGACAGTCAAACTACTACATTCTGCGGCTTGAATAGTAAACCCTTACTACTGCACTTAAAATGATAGAAATGCTACAGACAGAATAATGAGATGGTATTATAACATTAGGATCTCCTCTTATCACAGTTCGCTAAGGGACTGGTTAGATGACTAACAATTGTATAGCATTAGAGTTTACCAAGGACAGATGTTTTCTGAGATGTTTTCAGAGTCCCCAAAGGACACTGTTAACTACATATTGCTTTTATTATGCCTATTTTACTATGAATATTCTGAGGATTAGAGAAGTTCCAAGTGCTGGGTAAAATTCACAATAGTTGTAGTCAGAATGCCAACCCAAGATTATTCAATACCAAATCCCATGGGATTCCACTTTGCTTTCCAGATAATTACAAACGTAATTGGGGGAAATAATGCACTCTGGAAGTGAAGGGTGATGGCTGTCTTGATGGCTGCAGAGTAAAATCTGCAAATGCTCTTTGTGAACCTGTAGCTGATGGCAAAACCTTTGAAACAGGTGAATCTGCTTTCGTAAACATTTGAAAAGAGAAACCACAGATGGAGAGGGCAAGGTAGTATTTTAGTAAGGACTTTGCAGCCCCAGTTAGTCTTTGCACTGAGCCATATTTCACGAGATACCCTACTAACCCCGGCCTCCTGTTCTCTCCTCTTGGCAGGTGTGCCAAAGCACCTGAGCTACAATGGTGTGAAAGAGCTCATCTTAGCAGTGGATGGGGTGCTGTCTGTGCACAGCTTGCACATCTGGTCGCTAACAATGAACCAAGTGATTCTCTCTGTTCACGTTGCTGCAGGTCAGTGAGTTTGTAAACATCCTGGACAAAAATTCAGTCATATCCTATAACGTCAGGAATTTCCCTCCTGTTGGTGGAGCCGCCCTGAGTGTCTGTTGCATGCCAAAACAATTGCAATGTGTTTTGTGTGACCAAGGACCTTTGAAACCCCCTTCCCCCTGCCAATGTCGTCATGGCAACAGTGCTACTTAGGACCACCCTGGAGGTGGAAGGTAGCGGTTTAGAGAGTAGAACAAAAGGATAAAACACCACCCAAGCTTCAAGGCCTTAAATTCTTTTTGACTCGATGTCCTATTGGTTAAAGGAGTGGAATGAATTTAACAAGAAACCTTCACTGATTATCTTTGGTGTGTGAGATGTTTTACCCTAGCATCAAAGAGAGAAAGGCGAAGGAGACACAGGTCCCATCCTTAAGATTCCAAAAAGGTAAAAGATATACTAGTCAGAATTAATGGTGGTTCCTTTACTGGATGCTTAGCAATTCTGTAACCATGTGAGATAACTCTCGGGATGTGAGGTTTACCCTAAAAAACTACTTTGTCAAGTAGAAGGTGATTTTGCTCATGATACATCCTAGGGCTGAGAAAATGGGCAATGGCTCAGGAGACAGCTCAGACCAAGAATGATATATTAGGCTGCTGAGAAATAACTCATGAAGTTACTCAGAGGCAGGATACAGGAAGAGTCATTGGAGGACTGTGCTTTCTCAGACATCCTCATCTCAGCTGAGAGGCTTGGATCTGGCTGCAGGGAATTTACAGCCTCCCCTACACCAATATTTCACTGCAAATGGAAGGATCTAGTAAACACTCAGGTTACTATGGAGGGAACTTCACAGCCTCCTGATACCTTTTGGGAAAAGAGAAAAAGACGGCAGAGAGGGCTGCTGCTCTAAATGTTTGCTGGCTCTTGTCACCATCCTTGAGATAAATTATGATTATATACAAGGGTGAAAACTCAGAGAACCCAGGGAGCCAGTGAGCAGGGCTGTATAAGAAATAGTAGTTCTGACTTGACTTTTTCATGGTTTATCTCCTCTGTCACACTCAGCCCATAGGGACGCCAGACCCCAGAGAGAACTAACTGTGGGCAGGAAGTTCGCATAGTGACAGGGTGCTTTGCAGCCATGTCTGTGTAAGTGTAGCTGATTGTCAGAGCCATCACGGCTCCTTTCGACTGCACTGCCTGTGCCCTACCCCAGCAGCAGAGACAAAGAACTTGAAGCCAGAGATGAGCCGTCGCCCCGTGTGTGCAATCAGTGCCAATCTCTCTCAGTTCTTTATCAACAGCAGCCAGCCGGGAGAGCCAGGTGGTTCGGAGAGAAACTGCGAAAGTCCTCAGCAGTCGCTTTCCTGTGCACTCACTCACCATTCAGATGGAGCTGCCAGCTGAACAGGATCCCGCGTGCCTTTTATACGAAGACCCTCAGGACTAGCCAGTTGCTCTGCCAGCTCCCCAGGTTTGACAGGCCACTGCATGCTGCTCCACAGTTTCTAAGAAACCAACAGAAGAAGTCTGAGAAACTCATGATACAGTACGATGCACACTGTAGATCCATCCCCCATAAATGAAACCGAGCTTAGATTTATCAGTCAATTGGATTCTCCACCCATCGGGAGCTGTGTTCATTCTAGAAATGTATGTATAGATTATTCCTGACTGGGGCTGAAATAACAGCTGTTTGTAACCACAGGTAATAGAAAGTTCACCTCCCTTCAGTAACGCATCCCGAGGCTGAGCGGGCAAAGCTGAACTCAGGAAGGAGTCTTACCAGGAATCAGTGGCAAGGAAAGAGTCACAAAAATTTTTCCAAAACATGAACAGCAAAAGTAAGGAGAGCTGAGTCAGGGGTAAAAGCGAATTTGGAGGCCCAGTATTCTTGCTAAAGAATCCTGTGGACAGAAGAGCTTAGCAGGCTACAGTCCATGGGATTGCAAGAGCCGTACATGACCAAGCACACAAGTATGTCTGCATGGCTCTTTCGATATGTCTCCTTATTTCATTCTAATGACTTTTAAAAAGTTGAAATTAATATGATCATTGTATAGATAAAGCCATAAAGATTAAGTGAATCAATCAATGTCATTTATTCTTTCATTTAAAAATCTTTTTCAACACAGGCTATGGGCAGAGCATTGGTAAACCAAGCTGACATGCCCTTTGCCCTCACAGAACTCTTTCCCTTTGGGAAGAGACAGGCGTTATACTAATAAACACCACCAAGAATATACTACAAATAGCAGCAAGTGATATGAAAGAAGAGGGGCTGATTGAGGTTGGGGAGGTCAATGGAGGGCGTCTCTGAAGAAATGGCATCTAAGTTGAGACTTGAATGAAGAGGTAGGTGATAGCCAAATGCACTGTGGAAGGAAGCACATTCCAGAAGAAGCAAGAGAATGAGGGGACACCCTGAAGAAAAAAGTGGGTGCATTTGAGAAATTGGGGAAGGTCCTTGTGGCTAGAATGTACTAAGAGTGAGTTAAGGAATATGAAGGACCAGAAAGTGGAGAGGGACTTTCCTGGTGGTTCAGTGGTTAAGACTTTGTGCTCCCAATGTAGGGGGCAGAGGTTCAATCCCTGGCCAGGGAACTAAGACACCACATGCCACATGGCATGGCTAAAAGAGTTTAAAAAAAAGGCAGGACAAACAAGCAAGTCCAAGTAAGAAAGTAGCTGAAACCAGATCTATTTTGACCAAAATCCCATCTATGCTTTCTCTTTGAACACTTTTGCTTTATTTTGGGTGGGGGGGCTGTTTCTTTTTGATCAAGTAATCCGCGTTGACAATCAGCCATTATTTCAGAAGTGCCTGCAAAAGAGGAGCCTATGTTCCTCAGAGGAATGAGATGAACAAACTGCTGTGTTTAAAAGTAAAGGCCTGACAAGTGCTTCTGTAATACATCCTGTCTTAGGTGGCACGTGTACTGTGTCCACACAGGAGTCTGCTAAAGAAAGAGGAAACCTAAAGTACTGGAAGTGGTTGTAGGCCAAACTCAACCCTGGAGACCCTGAGTCATGCCAGTGATGTGGAACATGAAAGGGACAGAAGAGTGAGGCAGTGGAAACAGGGGGCTCTGTGGTAAGGAATGAACGTTAGAAGGAATGAGAAATCTGGTCAGTCTCTTCCGCTGCCTTCCAGATCTGTGACCTTCCACTGCCATTCCATTTCTCTGAGCTTCAGATTCCTCATCTGAAAATGGGAATTATATTTTCATCAATGGGTTTCTGTTAGAACTATGTAGGGTAAAAATGTAAAGAACAAGGTTCTTTGTGTGGTAAAAATTGAGTGCTCCATAGATATTCTTCTCAATCCAGGGTTTCTCAACCATCGTGGAATCATTATTTGGGGTTGGATCATTCTTTGTTGTGATTGGACTGTTACAACACAATGGCAGAAAGTTATTCTTGTGCATCATAGGAGGTTGAGCAGCAACCCTGGGCTCTACCCACTAATTACTGCAAGCACTCTCCAACACACACACACACACACACACACACACACACACAGAGACACACAGACACACAGACTAAAAGGGAAAATGGCAGTTGATTGGGGCATGGAGGTCTTGGCACTCAGGATGACTCAGAAGTGGCACTTTTAGGCACTGCTAAAACTCAATGGACGTGAGTCTGAGTGAACTCCAGGAATTGGTGATAAACAGGGAGGCCTGGCGTGTTCATGGGGTCGCAAAGGGTTGGACACGACTGAGTGACTGAACTCAAATGAACTGAAAAGTGCCTTTTGACCAGAAGTCAGTGGGATAAGAGGAAGTAATCCGAGGCTGGTCCTTACATGCCAGGTCCACTTCTGTGCACGTTCCAGACTCTCCAACAAGGGGACAGGAGTATTCAATATGACTTGTCTGAGGCGAGAACATTCTTTGGGCTATGGTTTTCTCCTAGACAGGGTTCCTGTGTCTACAGTCACGGACACACAATCTCATTTTTTCTCTCCTTGCTTTCTCGGCAGTTAAACCCAGACAAAAGCGTCTCCTTGTTCCAGGCCAGTCATGCTTCTCTCCTTTATTTTTGTTTCCCTTTTCCAACCCCTCTGAGCAGAGAGCTGAGTAGGTGAGTCAGGCCAAGGCCTTCTGTGCAAATCTGGCTACCCATCTCTCCTCCCCAGCCCAGGGAGAACTGAATGTGCTGGTTTCAAGATTCAGATTCAAGCAGTAGAAAAGAAAGGGAAGTCTCACTTCAGCTTCCAGCTGGAGCAGTGTGTTCTAAAGCGGGAGGCACTTCACTGGGTTACTGGGTCCTGCTTCAGATTTTAAGGATGTGGAACTTTGATTTGTATTCTGCTATTATCCTCTGCATGCCTTTCACCTGTAGAGAGAATCATAAAGTAAAGATGTGCAGGCCTCAATGGGTCTGGTTTGGAACTTGAACTTCTGTATGTTTTAACATACCCAGAGATGATTCTAAAGAACAGACAGAGTCTAGAAGAGCCTCAGCCAAAGGAGGTCACTAAGTGGGGGATTCAGACACACACCCAGGGACCTTCAATGATATCTAAAGTTGCGACCATGTGGATATGGTAGGAATGGAGCACAGAGCGGTGAGGATTGTGGGCTTGGAGACTGAGACTTAACGTCATTAAGCTGACAGCCACACTGGAGTTTGAATGATATAGGAAGGCTCTCGAGGCAGATGAAGAAAAAGCTCTTCTAGACAGAGAAAGCTATGTGTAAATCATGCTTGTGTTTTCCTGCTAGTTTTTAATTTGAAAAGCAGAAATATATGTGGCAAAGAAAACGATCAACTCTGTGATGTTTAAAAGTGTAATTTTTGGTGCTTTATCATTATTAACATTGAAGAGAACAGGAGTTCTGCTTTTGATGATTTTCTGACATTGTCAGTGTCTAGCAGGGTGCTGGAAACCTGGCAGGCATTAATAATTGCTGAGGCAATGACTCTGGGGCCTTGTCATTATTTTTTATTTACGTTTGTATTTTTCTGAAATTCTGAGGGCCAAGGAAACATTGACTTTGACTGAGGAGGTCACACGTGTGCCATCTCTGCAAATCAATCCACACCACGAAAAGACCTACTTAGCATTTTGCTGAGGGCTCACCCTGCTCCGTGGAGACGGCCAGGCATGTCCCCCACCTTGGGAAACAAGCTTAGGCAACCAGAACAAGAGGTGCTGGGGTTCCTAGTGGCTTCTGCCTCAGCTGGCTCTCGAAACAGAAAGAATGGTTCATGCCAACTCAGTCTCCCGTCTCAAGGGCTGCCGTGTGGTTTTGCTTTTCCATACTTTGTACTGGATGGAGCTCTAACGGACAGACGACCTGGCAAACACACAAGTCCTAGGGGCAGTGTCTGCTCTGCTTTTCTCTGAAATTGTGTTTTCGATGTCAGAAATACATCGAATGCCAGGTCACCCCAAGGGAGATGGACTTGTATGTCAACCAAAGGCAGCGCCTCATCGCTCCCAGCCATTTCTGCTCTTTCCCTGAAATTCTCCTTCTTTAGTCAACTAGATTGAAAATTCTGGATGGTAGATGTGTTTGTGCTAAAGTCAAGACAACCTGAAGTGGGGTTTTTAAGGATTTGAGATGAAAGAGCAGCTACCACCAAGGGATTTCATGTGCCAGGCATCAATGCCCAAGGTCTCTCTGCCCCCCTTCCCTGGCATGGTTAGACCTCCAGGCCACTGAACTGACTGCAATAGTGCAGTAGAATTCTTTACTTTGTGGCATGGTATTTTCTCTGGCTACTGAAACATTAATGATCTTTCATATCTTTCAAAGCAACAGGCTTTATTCTGCAGAATACTAAAATCAAGCCAGGTCCACTGCCACCCTCCATCTTTATACTATGTTTCACTGTTATCCAGTATCCGGTCAAGATTTCTCTAGGGCTCCGTCAGGGCTCAGAAAAGAAATGTATGTGTTCCATATATTTGGTTACAGATGGAAAATGGGAATGCTGAAGGACATGAAGGAAAGAATGCTTATCCTTTGAACAGCAATTCTGTCGATTGCCTGAGTCTGAGTCTTAGCCCTTTCCCTTCATTAGCTCCGTGACCTCCAGCTAGCGATTTAAATGCTCTGGCCTTGTTTCCTGATCAGTAAAACCTCCCTATTGGGATGCATGAGAATTTCATAAATAAGGACTCAGAGGGTGGATTTGTGTATAGCGAGTAGTTAGCACTCAGTATCTTAACTGTTACTGTTGTTATGTACAAAGTGAGTCGGTATGTATGTGTCACAGAGATTCATATCGTGCCAACTTTTAAAAGGTTTTGAGTCATCAACACACCCCCACAAGAGAATGGCCAAATTATTGGTGAAAATTAAACAGCCCTTTCTCTCACAGGGAGCGATTGAGGCTTGCTGAGATAAAGGCTTATTTGAAAGAGCGTTGCATAGTAAGGGAGTCCTGGAATCATTAAAATAGTTAAGTCCCTTTCTGACATGCTCTGAAAACTTCTACTTACATCTTTGAAGTAAAAGCTGAATGAGGCATTCCGAGTGCATTTATTAGCACTGTTTAATTGTCCAGTTCCATGAAGGCAGTCACAGGACCCCTCCCCGGACCAGATCTTGTACCCTGTTGCTATGAAACATCACTTCCTTGGTTTTTTGGTGTTTCTTTCTCTCATGGAGTTGAGACTTGCTCTTGCTAAGTGCATTTCCTTCTGCTGGTCTCTACATTGTCATTGCCGTATTTGGATCATTTACTTACCTGTTAAATTTTTTTAAATTAATTAATTTTAATTGGAGGCTAATTATTTTACAACGTTGTGGTGGTTTTCACCATGCATTGACATGAATCAGCCATGGGTGTACAGGTGTCTCCCCATCCTGAACCCCCTTCCCACCTCCTTCCCCACCCCATCCCTCTGGGTTGTCCCAGAGCACCAGCTTTGGATGCCCTGCTTAATGCCTTGAACTTGCACTGGTCGTCTATTTTACATATTTACCTGTTAAATTTTGAAAGCCAACAAAGGCTTTTAGCACTCTAGTATCAAAAAAAAAAAAAAGTGCACCTGGGCATACACATTTTATAGGTTCTTGGAGAATGTTGCTCTCCAGCGCCATCCCCACCCAGTGAAATGGGAGCCAGAGAACGCTGCAAAGAGACAGACCTCATTTTCCACAATTAGCTTTCAAGTACCTTCAGGAAATGATTTTCTCAGCTCATCTCCCTGTATTCCCTGTTTGGGATCACAGGGCAATCTGCTTAAATGACTAATTACAGAAATCATTAAAGGCACCAAGCAAACGTTGTCTTTGAACACCCACATCCCCAGTTTTACAAGTCCTGCCTGGCCTGACAGTGATGAAACCACTTAACAGTCCAGCGCAGGCGGATGTTAAGGGGAAAAAAAAAGGTGACCATATGTGGTTCAGTTTCCTGACTTTCAGATTTCACACTTAACGCTTGTCATTCTGTTACTGGGCACCTGTTTAAATTCTATTTTAAAATGTTAATGTATGTTTAAGACAAAATGAGGAAAAAGAGAGTTTGGATTAAGTCGTCATCTTTTGATCACTAAAATCATGACAGAAAATATTTATTGTGACAACAATCAGGACTGTATTGAGAGGACATAAATGTCCACTCTCAGTCTTTTAATGGAGGGAAGAACACATTTGAGGAGCGGATTGGTCTAAGAGAGATCAAAGGTGACCTAAGGATCAGAGGCACTTATGAACAATGCTGGTCATTGCTATGAATCCCTAGTAGGGGTTAGACATTGGTGGTCAGAATCTATGGTAGCCCTTGACAGTTGTTAAAAACTGAAACACACTTGAGCTTCTTCAGCCATAAAGGCCAGGAAGTGCTGAGAGATGTCAAGATGAATTGCACCCTTTTCAGCTGTGTCAAGAAAGCCCCAGGAGACAACGTATCAATATAGTTGCCCTACATTTCCTTTCCTCAAAGGGGTGCCCATTTGCTGAAAACATAATTGTCCTATTTGCAGCCATTAAAACCACGTGATCCATGTACACCATCCGGTGGCACCATCAAATGTTATGTCCCTAGACCTGTAGAGTTTCAGAGTGTTTGGGGTTATTACAGAAGCAAGGGTGCCAGCTATACTGAAGATATTGTGAAGCATGGTGAGTTAATCTGTACAATAAAATCAGCATCAGAAGTGATTTGGGGGTTTTGTTTGAAGTTGAACGGCATTTTTCAAATGGAATTCAATAGGAACTTTATCAGCTAATGCCCTGTTTCTTTTCCATCCCCTCCTATTTTTTGCAGTGACAAATAGGGGATTTTCTTTGGCTTGAACATGGGATTTATCAACAATAATTTCTTTTACTGTCCCACTCTCCACTCCAAATGTGTCTCTGACATGGCAGAATCCACAGCCAGAAAAATATGAGTACCCTGTGTTGACATTTCATTAGCAGAATATGTTCTATGAATAATTAATAGCCCAGAAAGATGAAGCCTCCTTTTCTGGTTTCTACTGTCTCATAGAGTTCAGCACCTTATATGAATTTGGATGAGGAAAGGACAGTTCAGATTTCCCTGGCTCAGTAAGCCCTGAATTCATAAGTAAGAAGCAGATTCTTTTTCCATTCAATCACCTTTCCTTTATAAACAGAAAACCATGGAGAAGATTTTTCAGGATCTTGAGATGAGATCAACTTTAATGTTGACTAAAGAGAAAATTCTGAGGGAGGCAATTATTTTTCTTATTATCATAATTAATATTATTTTGATAGCTTTTAAACACCCTAGACTTTACCATTTATACCCCAACTATGGATGGTGTTTTATGTCAGTATAAACATTTGCGCAATATATACTTCAGTATACAGATTGTAAAGAAAACTTCTAATTTCACCCTGAAACTTTTCATTACTTTATTAACTCATGTAATCCATTTTTTCAACTGATTTTACTAATATTTATTGATTGAACACACCAGGCATAGTGTAAGGGAGTATAATATTGCTTAGATACATAGTCTAGAAGACTTTTTTTATATTGAAGATTAAGAAATGACTGAATAAACCTCAGAGGTCCTCAAAAACATCTTAATACTCATATGTTAGACATCAACTCTGAGAAGTAAACATATCTGCATTCTTCCTTAAAAAAATGTATTTTATAGAGGCATTGCTCAGGTGCAATCAAATCATGAAATCAGTCCCATTTCCTAATGAAATTTTACTGATGGCTCTAAAATATTTCACTTCATTTCTCTCTCCAATTACTGAGATATCAGTGCTTCTCATTGTACAATAGAAATTACTGGGCAATGACTTGAGGATTAGATAAGCTTGGAATGTTAGTGCTGGAATATATAAGAATGAAATACTTAGTAATAAATCTATCTAGGGAGGTAAAAAAAATCTGTACATTGAAAACCATAAGATACTGATGAAAGAAACTGAAGAAGATACCATTTACCACAGATAAATGGTAATGTATCATGTGTTCATAGATTGGAAGAATACTGTTAAAATATCTATATTATTCAAAATTATCTACAGATTTAATGTAATTCCTATCAAAATTAGATTTCAGCTTATCACAGAAATAGAAAAAAATCCTAAAATTCATACTGAGCCACAAAAGACCTTGAAAAAATGAATCACAATCTTGAGCAAAACAAAACTGTAGGCATTATACTTCCTGATTTCAAAACACATCACAAAACAACAGGAATCAACAATATGGTACTGGCATAAAAACAAACTATAGACCAACACCACAGAATAAAGGCCCCAGAATACAGCCATGCATTTATGGCCAACTGATCTCCATTAAGGTACCAAGAACACGCAATTTGGAATGTATAGTCTCTTTTATCAATGATATTGGGAACACTGGAGATCCATGTGCAGAAAAATGAAATTGTATCTTCATCTCACACTGTGTACAAAATCAACTCAAAATGGATTAACGATTTAGAGGAAAGATCAAGAATTATACAACTACTTGAAGAAAACATAGGGAAAAACGTTTGACATAGGTTTGGGCAATAACTGTTTTGGATATAACCCCAAAGGTGATTATAATGCAAATTTGTAGGACCTGGCAAAATTTGGAAGGTGTTTAAAGTAAACTGCATTGAGATCATGGATATAAAATGCTTAGCATAGTGTCTAGTTTGCTAGGTCACTAGCCCAGATAATAAGTGTAAATTCCTCTCCTATTGTGCACAAAAATAGAATAAACTGGGAAAGTGGGGACATGGGATGGAGAATGGGATACAGTAGACAGAAGGGTAAGAGGTTGAGGATAATAGAGTAAAATGATTCATAAGTTACACATATCTTGGAATGGAGGACACTGAAATAACTTGATGCAAGTATAGTAAGAGATGGCCATTTCCCTCCATTACTAGCAAAATCAATGGAAATTGGAGCATTTTAATACTAATGCCAGGGTAGGGCAGAATTTAAGTTACCCTAAAACTGATTTTGCTTTTTAATCTACTTGTTTGTTTAATGAGATTTTAATGGTTAGTACGCGCCAGACTCTGTGGTAGACATGAGCATCCAGGGATGATGATGGTACCCATATTCTAGTAGGCGATATGGACAATGAAGAAATAAAGACGTAAATAAGACATTTTCAGATGGTTCCAAGTGGTAAGAAGAAAATGAAAGCAGATGATATGGTACTGACTGGTGTGGGATATCTACACAGGGTGATCATGTAGGTCCTTTATGAGTAGATGACATTTGGGCTGAGCCCGGATGTTAGGAAGGAGCCAGTCATGCAC
This sequence comes from Budorcas taxicolor, assembly GCF_023091745.1. NCBI lineage: Eukaryota > Metazoa > Chordata > Mammalia > Artiodactyla > Bovidae > Budorcas > Budorcas taxicolor. The sequence continues at coordinate 60,437,007 of NC_068923.1, read as the reverse complement.
AATGGTGGAGGGAGGGGGAGGCAGCATGTGTGAAGGCATGAGGCAGGAAGAACTGGGCATGTCTGAAGAAAAGAAAATAAGGCCAGGGGAAGAGGGACACACTGGGCTCAGCTGGACAGAGCCTTGTATACCGCAGGGAGAAAAGTTGGAAGTTTAGTCAAAGGGAAGACCTCCATTGAATGGAAGGAGGAATTACAGCAGAAACTTGCCGCGTGTGCTGTGATTAGTCGCTTAGTCGTGCCCGACTCTTTCAGGCCCTGTGGACTGTAGCTGGCCAGGCTCTTCTGCCAATGGGATTCTCCAAGCAAGAATATTGGAATGGGTTGCCATGCCCTCCTCCAGGGGATCTTCCCAACCCAGGGATCAAACCCAGGTCTCCTGAATTGCAAGCAGATTCTTTACCATCTGAGCAGAAACGTGGTTTGCCACAATTCTGCAGCTTTGTTGTTTTGGCAAAATACATTTTCAACCAAATTCATCAAAGATTTACCAAGTATCAAAAAATCCCTTGTAAAGAAATGCTTTGTTTTTTAAAACACAAACACACACAGATACAGATATGCCTTAAAAGTGAAAATAAAATGAAACAGGAAAAAGTAAAACCAAGTATGGGTTTATTTTATTACGTGCGTATGTGCATGCTAAGTCACTTCAGTCGTGTCCGACTGTTTGTGACCCCGTGGACTGTAGCCCACCAGGCTCCTCTGTCCATGGAATTCTCCAGGCAAGAATACTGGAATGGGTTGCCATACCCTCCTCCAGGGAATCTTCCTGACCTAGGGCTCAAACCTGTGTCCCTCATGTCTTCTGCGTTGGCAAGTGTGTTTTCTTACCACTAGCACCACCAGGGAAGCCTTTATTTTATTATCGTCTTATTGAAATGGTGCTCATGGCAGACAGCACAAAAGCTCCAAAGGGGAGATCCATCTCAGGAGCATGCAGGTTCACTAGTCATCTAGTCAACTTGGCTCCCACCTGCATCTAATGACCCTCCTGACACTGGTTATGGGTTGTAGTTCCTTGAGTGTGGTGTTTAGCTTACTGTGTGTGTGTGTGCATTTTAAGGCATGAGTTCCTTTTCTGGGTCTGTAGGAGCTGTCCCCTTTCTCCATGCAACCACCAAGGAAAAGTCATAGTACCCATACAATCCCCACCATTGACTTTAAGGCCCACATCCTATCCATACCTGATCTGGGACAACCTGGTCTTTCTCCAGAGAAGGAACTGTGAAGTTGATTATTTACAAAACTTATTGCCTTTTAAGAAACTACATTCTGAATATATTCATCTCACACAGGGTTAAAAACTAGACTGCTCAGTTGAGGTCTGGTCTGATTTCACCTTCCAGTTTCATCTATTATCACTGTTCTCAAGTATTCTGTACTTGTAACACACTGAGCATCTCACCTGTTCATGAGCAGGCATCACAGTTCATAGCTCTGGGTTTGGCTCATTTCCCTTCCTGACATGCCCTCCCTCCCCTTTTTCTCTTCCTAAAAAACTCATATTCTACAGATTTCTAGTTATACAACAAACAAGTTCTGGGGATATAATGTACGATAGGGTGACTATCGGAGAAGGCGATGGAACCCCACTCCAGTACTCTTGCCTGGAAAATCAGAGGAGCCTGGTAGGCTGTGGTCCATGGGGTCGCAAAGAGTCGGACACAACTGAGTGACTTCCCTTTCACTTTTCACTTTCATGCATTGGAGAAGGAAATGGCAACCCATTCCAGTGTTCTTGCCTGGAGAATCCCAGGGACGGGGGAGCCTGGTGGGCTGCCGTCTATGGGATTGCACAGAGTTGGACACAACTGACGTGACTTAGCAGCAGCAGCAGGGTGACTATATGTAACAATAATGTATTATACATTTGAAAGTTGCTGAAAGAGTAGATCTTTAAAGTTTTCATTATAAGAAAAAAAGTGACTATGTGAGATGATTGAGATTAACTAAATTATTGTGGTAATCATTTTTCAACATGTACATATGTTAAGTCATTATGTTATACACCCTAAACTTAAAAATATTATATGTCAATTATATCTCAATAAAACTGGAAGAAAACCAAAACAACAAAATCTCCTATTCATCCTTCAGAGTCTTGCCAAAGATTGACTCTGATGTTTTTCTGCCTTATTCTCTCAGAAAGTTAGTTCATCTACCTTGCTTGCTTGTTTGACAGTTTGTAGGCACTTATCACATTCCACAAAAATATTTATTCACAATTATGACTTTCCCAATTAGATTTTGAGTCTGTTAAAAGCAATTATCTTTATATCAAAATGAAAGTCACTCTTTGTGACCCAATAGCCTATAACCCATCACTTATAATGGTCCCATCACTTCATGGGAAATAGATGGGGAAACAGTGGAAACAGTGTCAGACTTTATTTTTTTGGGCTCCAAAATCATTGTAGATGGTGACTGCAGCCATGAAATTAAAAGACGCTTACTCCTTGGAAGGAAAGTTATGACCAACCTAGATAGCATATTCAAAAGCAGAGACATTACTTTGCTGACTAAGGTACATCTAGTCAAGGCTATGGTTTTTCCAGTAGTCATGTATGGGAGTGAGAGTTGGACTGTGAAGAAGGCTGAGCGCTGAAGAATTGATGCTTTTGAAGTGTGGTGTTGGAGAAGACTCTTGAGAGTCCCTTGGACTGCAAGGAGATCCAACCAGTCCATTCTGAAGGAGATCAGCCCTGGGATTTCTTTGGGAGGAATGATGCTAAACTCTAGTACTTTGGCCACCTCATGGGAAGAGTTGACTCATTGGAAAAGACTCTGATGCTGGGAGGGATTGGGAGCAGGAGGAGAAGGGGACAACAGAGGATGAGATAGCTGGATGGCATCACTAACTCTATGGACATGAGTTTGAGTGAACTCCAGGAGATGGTGATGGACAGGGAGGCCTGGCGTGCTGCAATTCATGGGGTCACAAAGAGTCGGACATGACTGAGCAACTGAACTGAACTGAGACTATAGCCCACCAGGCTCCTCTGTCCATGGAATTCTCCAGGTCAGAATACTAGAGTGGGTAGATGTTCCCATCTCCAGGAGATCTTCCTGACCCAGGGATAGAACCCAGGTCTCCTTCATTGATTCATTACCATCTGAGCCACGAGAGAAGCCCAAGAATACTGGAGTGGGTAGTCTATCCCTTCTCCAGTGGATCTTCCCAATCCAGGAATTGAACTGGGGTTTCCTGCATTGCAGGGAAACTGGGGTTTCCCTGCAGCTGAGCTACCAGGGAAGCCCATGGTAGCTTTTTATTTAGCTTTTTATTTTCCCCTAGAAACTATCATTATGCCTAGCATCTAAGTAATCATAGGATAGTTTGTCAAATGAATAATTATGGAATAGGTTGTTGTTCAGTCGCCTAGTTGTGTCCAACTCTGTGACCCCAATGACTGCAGCACTCCAGGCCTCTCTGTCTCTCACCATCTCCCAAAGTTTGCCCAAGTTCACATCATCAGCTTCTAAAACACAGGAATGGCTCATGATCTCTGATCACACCCTTAAGGAAAGGGAGTGTAGGGAGCAGACGGGAATAGGTGGAAGTAAGTTAATTGGGATAGATGTCAACAGAGCCAATTGCGTTCTGTAAATGATTTACAGCTAACTCTGGAGTGCTATCTCCCCACAAGTAAGATGGGAATAAGAATCTCCCTTCAGTTGTTATGGAGACCAAATGGGATATCATAGGTGAACTGTATATCTTCACATGTGCATGCGTGCATGCCAAGTCACTCAGTCGTGTCTGACTCTTTGTGACCCTATGGACTGTAGCCCACCAGGCTCCTCTGTCCATGGAATTCTCCAGGCAAGAATACTGGAGTGTGTTGCCATGCCCTCCTCCAGGGTATCTTCCTGACCCAGGGATCGAACTCACGTCTCTTACATCTCCAGCAGGCAGGTTCTTTACCACTAGTGCCATGCATGAAGTCCTAAGTTCAGTTCAGTTCAGTCACTCAGTCGTGTCCGACTCTTTGTGACCCCATGGATGGCAGCATGCCAGGCCTCCCTGTCCATCACCATCTCCCAGAGTTTACCCAAACTCATGTCCACTGAGTCGGTGATGCCATCCAACCATCTCATCCTCTGTCGTTCCCTTCTCCTCCTGCCCCCAATCCCTCCCAGCATCAGAGTCTTTTCCAATGAGTCAACTCTTTGCATGAGGTGGCCAAAGTATTGGAGTTTCAGCTTCAACATCAGTCCTTCCAATGAACACCCAGGACTGATCTCCTTTAGGATGGACTGGCTGGATCTCCTTGCAGTCCAAGGGACTCTCAAGAGTCTTCTCCAACACCACAGTTCAAAAGCATCAATTTTTCTGCACTCAGCTTTCTTTATAGTCCAACTCTCACACCCATACATGACCACTGGAAAAACCATAGCCTTGACTAGACAGACCTTTGTTGGCAAAGTAATATTTCTGCTTTTTAATATGCTCTCTAGGTTGGTCATAACTTTCCTTCCAAGGAATAAGCATCTTTTAATTTCATGGTTACAATCACCATCTGCAGTGATTTTGGAGCTCCAAAAAATAAAGTCAGCCAAGAGGCTCTTTAGTTCTTCACTTTCTGCCATAAGGATGGTATCATCTGCATATCAAAGCCCCAAATCATCATATAATCAGCAGCTATTATTATTACTACTAACTGCAGCCATTACTATAGGCACTATATTGTAGAGATTATATAATAGATTAATCTCTTTCCACAAGAGTGTATCTGCCTCCCCTCTCCAACCTTCAATCTACCTAAAACACACACATACACACTATTTGCTTGTCTGAGTTGCAGAGAATTGCTTACTGAAATCTTCCTTTAAGGCTACTTGACCATAAGGCTACAAATCCACGGAGACTCAGAAATTATTCTTCCGGTGGCAACTGTTGTTATCATTTCAGTAAACACTGACTGAGCAGTTTTATATGCCTGGCCCTGTATCTGGGGAACTCAAGGTGATGCAATGGAAAATGAGGAAGAATGTCTAATCTCAAATTCCCCCTACCCCAGCCCCAGAGGCTAACTTTATAATACTTGGTTCTAATAGGAAGGTCTTGATTAACTTGTGGGAATGTTGACACAATTAGACATCTCTGAATGCCATATATCTGGCTGAAGCAGGTAATGAAGTAAAGAAAGTAATTACAGGATGCATTCTGTGACTTAAAATAGAATTCTACCACTAATTAACATGTTGGAGGAGATAGCTTCTATACTAATGTTACATTGGAATTCAGGATACTCTTGACCTTCAGACAATTTTTAGAAGGGTTGGAAGTCAAGGGCTGGGTGCTTCCAGAAGGTACAGTTGGCTCAAAAGAGCTTGACCACTTTCCTAACAAGAAAACAAACCTGGCATCTATTCTATGAGTAGTATTACTGGAGTGACAAAGCCACAAACCACCTCCCTACCCCAAACGTGTTCAGGCTCTTAAAGTGAGGGTCTGGCAGCAGTGTTTATTCAAATTAGGATTTTGCTTTATTATAAAGGAAAATCTCTGCTTTCCAGTGAATCAGTCCAGCTGACAGGAGTGAAGTGAAGCAGAAGAAAAATCACCGTCCTGATTGATGTGGGCTTCTGTACATCACACACCTCTTTAGGAGGAATTAGCATCTCAGACAGGAGGGCTTGGAGAATTTTAACATTAAGTTGATTAGAAGCCAAATAACTTGGTTTAGTCAGAGGCCCCACAGGCTTCCTGAAAGCCCTGTCTGCACTGGTCCAGATGGCCTTTTTTGGCTGTGCTACCCTCAGCCACACATCCAGCCAGCTTCACGTTCCAGCTTCACTTGGAGCGAGAGAGGCTGCCCCCACCTCCTTCTGTGCCCCACAAATGCCACCCCATCTTAGTGCTCAGTGAGTCCGCACTAACAGCCTGAAATTGGCATGTCCCTTCCAAAGTCTTGGAGAAAGGACTGGAGACACTGAATTGATGGCTGGAAGGAGAGACTACGGTTAACATTTTCTAAAGGATAATCACAATAGTGATATGTTGTTGACAATAACATTGATAACATTAATAGGGCCTGGCAAGGTGTCAGGTACTGGGTTGAGAAATTAAATAAATTTTCTTATTTGACTCTCAGCTACATTTTATGACGTATGTATGATAACCTTCACGTTGTGCATGCATGCGTGTTCAGTCGCTTCAGTCGTGTCTGACTCTTTGAAACCCCATGGACTATAGTGTGCCAGGCTCCCCTGTCCATCGGATTCTCCAGGCAAGAATATGGGAGTGGGTTGCCATGCCCTCCTCCAGGGAATCTTCCCGACCCAGGGATTGAACCCAAGTCTCCTGGGTCTCCAGCACTGTTGGCAGATTCTTTACTGCTGATCTGCCTGGGAAGCCCAACCTCCATGTTACAGATGGGAAATAGCTCAGAGGGTATAAATGAACTTCCCAAAGCTAACACATAATAGAACAAATTCAAGCTCGTGTTTGTGATATTCCAAAATGCATGCTCTAAAACTGTATACTCCTCCCCCAGCTCGTTATAGCTACATAAATAACATGAAAACTGGCTTGAGGGTCAAGAGGAGGCCTTCAGGGAATTCCCTGGCTGTCCAGTGGGTAAGACTCTGTGCTTCCACCGCAGGGGGTGAGGGTTCAGTCCCTGGTTGGGGAACTATGATCCCACATGCTGCACAGTATGGCAAAAAGATAAAAAAAAAGAGAGAGAGAGAGAGAGAGATGGCCTTCAATCCCCTTGTTTAACATTAAAAAAGCAAAATTTTTTGGTGAGGTGACAAGGTGGGATTGAGGTGAGTAGACTAGAAGTGAAGAAAGTCAAGTAATGCTATATATATCTATATATATTTTTGTGTTTTTTTTTTTTTTTTGCATTCTGTCTTCTGGACCCACTACCCTGAGAAGTAGTGAATTCTGCCTCATTTGAAAAAGGCAATTGTACTGATCATAATGGTGATGATGATGACCATACAGCTTCAGAGAAAATTTTATCAGCTGTTGAATAATACTCACAATATTACTGAGGGCCATTAGCTATAGAATTATAAATGCAACCCACACATGAAATGTCTTAAAAACACTGAATGACCTAAATAACTCGCTGATCTTGAATATGGCCTCAATTTTTCTACTTAAAGAATGAGAAACTAGAATTTTGTTATGTACATAGGTGTATATATATATATATATGTATTTGGATATAAATATATATAATGTTTCAGTGAGATGGGTGGAAAATTGTTTTGAATGATTGTATTACTTATTGAAAAATACACTTTGAAAACCAGTCATTTTCAATAGCTTGAAGTGCTTAATTGAAATATATTTATATCTATAGTGTATCTATAGGGTCTCAACTTTATCATATATATAAAATACACAAAACAAAATTAAATGACTAGCTTTTATTTACAATTTCTCATACTCAGATATTGGGGTGGGGAGGGGTTTTATCTAGAATTGCAGGAAAGGCACATTCGCTTATCAGAATGATTATCACTCCTCTACGGCACAGTTCATGTGGGGAAAAGAAAAGCTCAAAAGTTTCAATCCTTTCCAGCCTTCATTAAAGATGGGCTTGCAGCTGCTAAATGATTCACAATCACTCAAGGGCCCACGATCTGGGTTTGATCTTGCGCTGCTCACATTAAAGTTATTAGACTGTGATAGCAGAAGCAGAACGCAGGATGGTTGGGCAGGTGAGAGGGGAAAACCCTCACTAAGTATAGAAAATTTTATTGATCCAAGGTTTGCTATAAGGCAGGAAATGCAGAGAAGGTGTATGACAGTAATGGAAGTTGCTGAAATATGGACTACTCCTATTTCTGCAGAGTCTCTTAAGTGCAAAATGTCTTATAGACACAGAAAGTACTTTGGCCAGTGATGGCTGCATTTGTCAAAAGGTCTCCTCTAGCTTTATGTACTCAAGGCAGATAGATGAACAGTAATTTCTTCTTGAAATCTGAGTCTACTCTTGTTCACTCACATATCCAACTGATATGACTGATGTATAGAACATGCTTACCCATGCACTCTTCTCTGAAACACAAAGCTAATCATTACAGGCCGCGTCAAGTAACAGTTCAGCTGGGTTCTGGAGCCAGACTGCTTCAGTGTAAATCCAAGTTCTCACCGAAATTTTCTAAGGATGAGCTTTCCCAAATACAAAAGACAGAAGATCAGATTTCCACCTGCAGAGTTAACATATATAAAGTGCTCTTAGAATAAAGTCCTTTGTCAACCATAGGATAAACTGCGGTTGACAATGTCTTCCATGACCCTCGTCTCCAGCCTCACCTGGTACCTCTTCTTTCCCTCTGTTCTTACTCCAGACACATTTCTACTCATCTCAGCCTTCTCCTTCAGGGACTTGGCATTTTCTATTCCCCGCCTGGAAGATTCTTATCTTCTTTCTCACAAAAAAGGGGCTAAATTTTTCATCCAGGTCTTGATTTAAATGACACTCAATTAGGCCTGGTGTAGATTCCCCCATATTGCACCCCCATAGCTTCTTGAACTTCTCTCTGTAGCATTAATTAAACACAGACCTTAAAAATGTCTCTTCCCTGTTACCCTATATTGACTGTAAGTATATACAAGCAATGAATGCAGTATCTGACATTTAACAGAGACTTGAGAAATATATTTTGGCTGAATAAGTGAATAAACAAATGTTATTTGGCTATGGTTGGTGTTACATAATAATAAATACAGTTTTCAGTTTATCAATATGCACCTGTTATTACAAGTCTCTGGAGAAACTTTTTGAGATGATAGCTTTACTGCATAAATTGTGGTGATGGTTTCACGGGTGTACACTTATCTCCAAACTCATCAGGTTGTACCCATTAAATATGTACAGCTGTTTGTATGTCAACCATAACTCAAGAAAGTGGTTCTAAAAAAATTCAGCTACACTGCTTCTAACATGTTTTATAGATCCTAATAGCTATTTATGTGTCTAACTGCCCACTAGATTCTATAGTCTTCAAAGACAGAAGCCAGGGGTGGAAATATATTGAATCTAATATAAAGTATGCAGGAATTATTTAAATGAAAAATAATAACAAGGTTGGTTAACCTGTGTTCTACACAGCCACCTGGCCTAGTGAACAACAATCACAGCTATAAAGGAAAGTCTGATGGGCATGAACTCAAATTAGAAGTTGACACTTTAGGGGTGTTGTGACTTACAATGATCTGAGCACTGATAGTGCCCAAGGCTAACAGCATGGCATCTGACCTGGCCATGCCACATTCCTGGTAAGGAGCCATGCCCTCTGCTGCATGTCACCTGTCACGCTGTTCTGCTCCTTTGTCCTGGTTGCTCTCAAAATACTTTCCACTCAGAGTCAGCCTCTCTCAAGTTTCCACACCCTCCAATGGGTCTTTCTTCCCAGGCATGATCTAAGCTCCATGGTGGGGCTTCATGCCGGGTGCATGGTTTATCTTTATCTGTGTTCTGCCTGCCTTGCGACTGTTGGGTCCCTAAGAGCTGCAGCTTGAGCATCTTTGGGTAAAGCCGCCGATAATCTCGGTCCAGGGTTTCAGTCTAGCACTTGTGCAACATGCAAATTAGCTTGATCTTTGTCTCTCAAGGAACAACATGGAGAAGCAGTTAAGAGTATGAGCAACTGAACCTGTGTTTAATTCTGCCTCTGCCGTGTATTAGCTAAATGGCTTTAGAAGTCAGTTTCTTCTGCTTTTAAAAGTGCAATCTTACAGCTTGTCAACAGCATTTAATGAGACAATGTGTATAAAATGATCAAGATGGTAGCAAGTATTATTACTACTATTACTATTACCACTACCACTGTTACTGCTACTACCACTGCTACCATTATTAATACATACTATGATTATTTCAAGTTGATCCTGAGCTGATTGGATTTCACCAACTGATATGACATATGGCATGTGTCCAGACAACACTGCCCTGTGGTTGAAAGTACCCTAAAATATCTGAATAGATGGTTCTGTACTCCTTAGGGAAGCCTTTGAGCAATTCTTCAGAATCTCCATGCTGATGGGAATGTTGTGGTTCAAATAATGTTGAAGGGGAAAAGGGCAGATAATAAGTGAAGAGAGATGAAAGACTTGTAAATTGGAAGTTATAGTTGAGAATCACATGGAAGCCCTTTCTGTCTATTTTGCAAATGAGTGTGCTTTTAAAATTTCCTAAAAGTTTAGCTCCACCAACTAGCAAGTCAGCAGGAAGCAGGATTTTGGTGAGTTTCTTGTGGATACTCTTCCTTTTCATAATAATCCATTTTGTAAGTATATAAACACACATACAATACGTCTTCCTATACAAACATATAGGCTCCTGTTTGGGAGTTGATTTTTTAAATTATCCTTTGAGAGCATAGACAACTTCACCCCAGGGCTCTTGGGACCAGCAGAGAACAGACAGGGGCATGGTGACCTTCATTAAATATGGTTGTCACCCTGCCCTCCTGCCAAATCATGACTTGTAGCCTTCAAATGGAGGGGCTTTCTCCCGGTGTCAGGGTCTGAGAGCACTTTAGGCTCCTAAAGCAGAGGAGCCACTAATAAGGGTGTTTCTCATGGAATTTCAAGATAGAATGGTACATACAGAATTTTCCATTTTGGATGGCTTGTTTAAAGTTTTAATCTGCTCAGCTGGCCATTCGCTTTGATGGTAAAGTTACTGACCCATGTCTTGACTACCTATTCCGGATGTGAGACCAGGTTAGGAGCACATTTACCTTATCTACCTGTGGGGCTTCCCTGCTCACCTCCTCTGCACAAGGGACCCACCGTCATGCTGATTTATACTTCATCTTTCAGAGAACTTGTAGGCCAGGTCATACTGTTTCTTTATATTGTTATGGGCTCTCTTGCTCAAGCACAGTTATACCTGGAGGCTAGAAACTATTGGTTTGGTTGAGCATTTCCCTCTCCTAAGGGCCCTGGTAGTCTGATCCATTGTGCTTCATCTCAGTCTTGTTTAGCATGATCAGGATGCCTCACTCTGGGATCCAACAAAGTGTGAGTCTTAGGGATTTGTAAGTACCATTCTGAAAAGTTACCATATAAGTCAAAATAAGCTGAGCATATAGAAAATTGGAGAAGTAGCTATAAAAAATATAGAAAATATATCATCAGTGGGGTAGCTGATCATTAAACCCCTGTAATTTTTTTACTATGTTGAATGCAAAATAAGAGAAGAATGTGGGTATCAATAGCTAAAATTACTTTCAGCCCTACTACTTTCAAAAATGGGCTACTTGGAATATGGTTCAACAATTCCATTCTTGGATATATATCCAAAGAAAATAAAAACATTAATTTGAAAAGATACACTGCACCCCCAAAGTTCATAGTGGCATTCTTTACAATAGCCAAGATAAGCATCTATCAATAGATGAATGGATAAAATGTGAAATATACATACAACAGAATAGTACTCAGCCATAAAAAAGAATGAAAATTTTCCATTTGCAACATCATGGATGATCTGGAGGGTATTATGCTTACCCAAGAAAGACAAATACTTTATGTTATCATTTGTACATGAACTCTAAAAAATGAAAAAAGTGAATATAACAAAAGAGAAACAGACTCATAGTAGAACAAACTACTGGTTATCAGCAAGGAGAAGGGAGTGAGGAGGAGCAAGATAGGGGTATGGAATTAAGAGGCTTAACTATTATGTATTAAATAAATAAGCAGCAAATACAAAAACCTAGCGAATATAACAAAAAAGCACACTTACAGAAATAGAGACCAAACTAGTGGTTAGGAAAGAGGGAAGGAAGGCAGTATAGGATTAGAGGACTAAGAGGTACAGCCCATCATGTATAAAACAAGTTGCAAGGATACATTGTACAGCGCAGGAAGCAGAGTCAGCATTTTACAGAAACTATAAATGGAGTATAGCCTTTAAAAATTGTGAATCTCTATACTGTACACCTATAACATACAATATTGTACACAACTATATTTCAATAAAAAGCATGAATAAATAAGTAAATAAACTACAAGGACAGATTGTACAACACAGGGAACATAACCAATATTTTATAATAACTTTGAAGTATAATCTATAAAATATTGAATCACTATGCTGGATATCTTAAACTAACATAATGTAAATTAAATTCAATTTAAAAATTACATAGAAAAATGTATGTTAGAATACTAAAGTGAAAGTGAAAGTGAAGTCACTCAGTCATGTCCGACTCCTTGTGACCCCATGGACTGTAGCCTACCAGGCTCCTCCCTCCATGGGATTCTCCAGGCAAGAGTACTGGAGTGGGTTGCCATTTCCTTCTCCAGGGGATCTTCCCAACCCAGGGATCGAACTCAGGTCTCCTGCATTCCAGGCAGACGCTTTAACCTCTGAGCCACCAGGGAAGCCCTAAGGGAAGTGGAAATATGACATTAAATTGCACATACAATATGCCCCTAAAATGGTGTAAAAATATGTAATGCAATTAGTAAATTTTTACTAATTGCTTAAAAAATAAAGTAAAAATGGGCTACTTGGAGGAGCAATATCTAATGTGTACTCACTCCGGTGATTCTAAGAATTGTCTATGATTTGCTGCATATGTACCTGCTCACTGCACAAAACTCAGATACTTTCAGAAATATCCACGTTAGAGCACAGGCTGTGAGAGTCTCATGGGGAAGTTAATGCATGTTTGACCAACTGCTCAGTGATACGTGATTCTGATGACTCAGAAGTTACTTTCTTGGAAGTCAGAACGTCCCTATACAATGAAATACTTAGTGCTTGTAAACATCGGGGCTTCCTTGGTGGCTCAGTGGTAAAGGGTCTGCCTGCCAATGCAGGAGACACAGGTTCTATCGCTGATCCAGAAGGGTATGCCTCAGAGTGACTGAACCCGTGCTCTAGAGCCCCCGAGCCTCAACTACTGAGTCCATGGGCCACAACTACTGAAGCTCGCGGGCCCTAGAGCCTGCAATAAGAGAAGACACCTCAATGAGAAGCCCTCGCACTGCAACTAGAGAAAAGCCCGTGCAGCAACAAAGACCAGGCACAGCAAACAATAAGTAAATCATAAAAAGTTAACACCAAGAGAGGTTATTGATTTATGACAAATTCAACAAAACATGTTTAAAAGCATTTCAAAACAAGATGGGGAAACAGTAGCTGCTACACATGGGATTAAAGTCACTGGGGCCTGGAGTCGTTACAGCCTGACAGTAATTCCAAAGAAAGTTCTAGAGCCCCTCCTCCCAACATAACTATGGAGATTCTGGTCTCCATTTAACCCCCCGACTCACAGATCCCATTTGGGGCTGTCTATATCACCGGTGGAGGACAAATGCAGCTTTTCCACTTCTCGTCTATAGGTGTTGCTGCTGCTGCTAAGTCGCTTCAGTCCTGTCCGACTCTGTGTGACCCCACAGACAGCAGCCCACCAGGTTCCCCCGTCCCTGGGATTCTCAGGCAAGAACACTGGAGTGGGTTGCCATTTCCTTCTCCAATGCGTGAAAGTGAAAAGTGAAAGTGAAGTTGCTCAGTCGTGTCCGACTCTTTGTAACCCCATGGACTGCAGCCTACCAGGCTCCTCTGTCCATGGGATTTTCCAGGCAAGAGTACTGAAGTGGGGTGCCATTGACTTCTCCGTGTCTATAGGTGAGGGAAGTGATATCACCTAAGACTGCAGGCTGTGTTCTCTATCCATGTCTTCCATCAAGCTTCCTGGCCAACTCCAGGACTCTCAGGCTATTTGTGACTCTTAGGATTCTGCTTTCTCAACCTCAGAAGCCTTCTGTGGATGGATATTTAGAAGTTTCCAGCACACTAAATATGACTTCTGCTGTCTTTGCTCTTTTGACATCAAGCGAAGAAAACGTGTTTCAGTCCAGATGGTGCCAGTTGACACATTGGCACCTAATGTAGCATGATACCATAGTGTTGACCCAATGCACATTATGGGTAATTTTCTCAGATTTTGCTTTGGAAAGGAGAATGCAAAAGAGTTTGGAGGGGAAAAAAATTGTAGTAGTGTGAAAATCTAAGATTTTTAATTTTACTTTTTATTTTGTTTTTTTTTTTCTAAACTAGAATTAAACATGAACATATTATCAATGTAATAATAGTAGTATTAATATTTTGTTAAAAATCCAGAATGTGCTATTAAATATAATTGTTTATTTTATATACATTAAATTTTTATTTTCTTGTTTACAGCTTATTGGCATATATACAAAAAATTGCATATATTTAATATATACATGGGGCTTCCCAGGTGGCTCTAGTGGTAAAGAACCTGCCTGCCAATGCAGGAGACCCAAGAGATGTAAGTTTGATTCCTGGGCCAGGAAGATCCTCTGGAGGAGGGCATGGAAACCCACTCCAGTATTCTTGCCTGGAGAATCTCATGGATAGAAGAGCCTGGTGGGTTAAAGTTCATGGGGTTGCAAAGAGTTGGACATGACTGAAGTGACTTAGTACAGACATGATGTATATATACTGATGAGTTTAGACATAAGCATATACCCATGGTAACACTACCAAAATCAAGGTGATAAGCATATCTGTCACCTCCAGAAGATTTCTCATGACCTCTTGCTTTTGTTTGTTTTGTGTGTGTGTGTGTGTGTGTGTGTGGCAACGGCACTTAACATGAGATTTACCTTTAACAAGGTTTTAAGTGCGCAACACTCTATCGTTAACTGTGGGCATTATGTTTAATACAGCAGATCTCTAGAATTTTTGTCTTGTATAACTGTAAACAACTCCCCATTTCCAACCTCCTCCCTCCCCCAATGTATTCTCTGCTTCTGAGTTTCTATTTTAGACACCTCATACAAGTGGGATCACGCAGTAGTCATTTTTCTGTGTTTAGCTTATTTCACTTAACATAATGTCTACCAGGTTCATCTGTGTTGTCACAAATGATAGGATTTCCTTTGTTAAGGCTAAAAAATATCCCCACTATGGATATATCACATTTCTTTTATCCACTCATTTGCTGATGCACACTAGGTTGTCTCCGTGTTTCAGCTATTGTGAGTAGTGCTGCAATGAGCACGAGCGTACAGATAACTCTGCTCAAGGCGTCTTTGGAATTACTGCTCCTTTTTTGCTGAGAATATACTTTCCCTCACTCTTTTCCATGATTTACATCTTCACAGCTAAGCTCACATTATGTACAGTGGTGCCCTTCTCACCGCTCCTAAGTACTTACTATTGAGCACATCTTCTTGTTCATAGCTCTAGGTACTATCACTTTCACGCATGATATCTGATTGAAATTGAAATAAAATCTCCAAAGGTGTGTTTCTATTGTTTATCACCATATCTCCAGCACCAAACATGTGTGAGTGCGTGTGCATGCTATGTCGCTTCAGTCATGTCTGACTCTTTGCAACCCCATGGACTGTAGCTCACCAGGCCCCTCTGTCCACAGGGATTCTCCAGACAAGAATAATGGAGTGGGTTGCCATGCCCTCCTCCAGGGGATCTTCCTGACCCAGGGATCAAACCTGTGTCTCTTGTGTATCCTGCACTGGCAGCCAGATTCTTTCAGTTCAATTCAGTTCAGTCGCTCAGTCGTGTCTGATTCTTTGCAACCCCATGAATCACTAAATAAACAGAAGGTGACTAAATGAACATATTAGTTTGCTTGCTATTTCCAGCAGCCCCAGCCCCCATTTCCCGTGGTTATAGAACGATTGAATGTGTCAGAGTCAGAATTCAAACCCATGTCTGCCTGGCTATCACACCATTTCTATTTCAAGGAATATTGCTTCTCACAGAAGGATGCTCAATTGGCTCTTCTCAGAAGTCCTCTCTATTTCAGGGCACGGAGGTCATGCGCTGCACTGAGATAATAGATCTGTTTGTCACTGCCACAGCAGCTAGGGGTGACTGACATGAGCGCTCGCCCCCGAGGCCGGCTTTTCCATTTGATTCTCTCAAGAGGACCAGAATCAGGATGTTTGTAGTTTCCCTTGAATGAACTCATCTTCAGGGATGGGAAATTAACTTCATTCTGCTGACCAATCCTTGGGAAACTCCAATCCTTAAGATACTTATTAACAAAGTGCTTTCACCTCAGAGATAGGGCAGTTATCCTCTTCAGAGTGAGGAACCCCTCAAGACTCAAGGTAGCTGTTTCTAAGCATGATATTAAATTGCAGTCAAAACCCGATCTGCATATAAATCTTGTTTATGAGACCTTCTCTTAATACAATTTTCATCAAAGAAACTCTTGTCCAGGGTTTTTAGTCCTTAAGAATGACTCAAGACATTAGAAATGGAGTAGCTGTCTATCTCAGCCCCTTGGCAATTCAACATTTCTGCCTCCTGCACACTAGAACAATCTCATCTGAGTGCTCTGAACGTGTTCCTTTTCCTACTCAGGAAACGTCACTCTCCATCTGGGAAGTTTAGTTGTCATCATCAATTTGTTTTTCTGTCAGCCATACCTCTCTCACTGCTTCTGCCTGAATTACCATTAGAAGCTTCCTCTGTCTGCCCTTCTGTGTTAGTAGGGGTTGTAGTTGGTTCATCTCCATGATAAATGCTGTTGCCTTTCTTCCTCATTGTTAGTCATAGGTGCTCAGAGAGAGCCGATTGCCCACAAGCAGTGTTAATTTTTTGGCATTAATGGTCATGCCCTTCTAGTCTCTTATGTGAGTTTATTGCACTCTTTCTTTACCTCTGGTCTTCATCAAGTTGAATAAAAGCCACCTCACCCTTGATCCACACTAGATATACCACTCTTTCTCCTAGTCCCTATCTTGATCATGTGCATAAATATTAGTGAAAATAACAAATAAATGAATGGATGGCCAATATACTTGTCTTGCCCCATAGAAAACTGGAAAAGGAGTACTTGACACAAAAATAGTACTCAGTAAAACAGATTGCATGCTTTGCATCATCTCTAATGAATGAATTATCATCTCTGCTACTTTATCCCCAGTGATTTTGTCTGATGTCTTTATCTTTTCATCAGTCCTGACGTAACACTCAATGAGCTCATGAAAGTCCAGTGGGTAAAGCAAATTTTTGTCTCCAATTCAACTCATTGAGCACCAATTTTGTTAGACACGGATGAGAATACACAGATGAGAGAGACATTATCCCTATCATTAAAGATCCAAACGATTAGAATTGCACAGTCACATAGCAGGAAGGGGGGAAACTATAGTCAGGTCTATAAATCAAACAACAACTAAATGATAGGAGAAGACAGAATTTCTTTTTCTTAGGTGCAGATTAGGAGAAATTTCTCTGGCTTTAAAGATAAAGAAAATGTGATTTCCCTTTCCAGAAAAGTTAAGGTGAAAAAGGATGGACTACGGTGGGCTAGTTTATCATGTGTCAACTGGATCTTTCTACTGCACTCCAGCTCTGGTTAGATGGGCTGCCATTCTACTGAGCACAGGTAACCACCCTCACCCGGAGGCTGGGACTGGTAGTGGCGCCCACTCTTGCGGAGGCTGGGACTGGTAGTGGCGCCCACTGTTGCCAGTCCTGGGATTCTGTATGCTCCCTTCCTAACAGCCTACACTTTACCCTTATCTTCGTGATGTGTCCAATGGTTAGACGTCACACATTGACTCTGTTCGATGTGCTGTTTACTAAAAGGGTCCAGAGCCTTGGTGGCTCAGAGGGTAAAGAATGTGCCTGCAATGCAGGAGATCCGGGTTTGATCCCTGGGTGCGGAAGATCCCCTGGAAAAGGGAATGGTGACCCACTCCAGTATTCTTGCCTGGAGAATTCCATGAACAGAGGAGCCTGGTGGGCTACATACAGTCCCTGCGGTCACCAAGAGTTGGACATGACTGAAGTGATTGAGCACGCATGCACAAAGCTGAAATAATACTTTCGAGGTGCCGGGCTCTGGGCTGCCCTCATGATCTGGTGATTAAGAATCCACCCGCCAATGCAAGGGACACTTATTCCATCTCTGGTTAGGAAGATTCCACATGCCACAGAGCATCTAAGCCCATGCATCACAACTACTGAGCCAACACTCTGTAGCCTGTGAGCCTAGAGCCTGTGCTCCATAACAAGAGAAGCCACCTCAATGAGATGCCCACACACTGCAACAAAGAGTAACCCCTGCTCGCCACAACTAGAGAAAGCCTGTACACAGCAACAAAGACCCAGTGCAACCAAAGATAAATTAATTAATCAATTAATTAATTATTTTTAGACAGTGCTGGGCACTGCACATTTTCTGATTTAATCTTCAAAACAAAATTGTGGGTAGGAATCACTGCTTTAAACATGAGAAATATTCATTTCTGAAACATTAATTAACTTAGAAAGTGGCAGGGGGCCCAGGTGGCCTGACACCCTCTTCTGAGTTCTCTATCTAACCTCTCTTTGCTCCAAACAATAAAAACTTCACTGCAGCATGTTTTCCCTCTCTCCTTTTATTTCAGTGCTCAAGGTCTATTCATTATTTTTCCTTCCAGGCTTTCCCACCCCTTAGGTACAGACACTATATATGTGCATTTGAGGTACTTCTCTGTCAACATTTTTATGAAAAGTCTGTGAAAATGAAAGTACAGAGGAGGCCATTTCTCATCCACCCCAGGTATGTAAGAGCAAAAGAAAATAAAATTCAATTCTTGCAAGTGACAGCCACAGATAATAGATACTATCAAAGCAGGAATTTGAGAGTGGGTTGTAAATCAAAACAATACAATATGCAATCAAGTGGATAAGGAATAGGAGTGATCAGGGCTCTTTCCATCTATATATTTATCCACTCTCAGCAAAAGGCTCTGGCTCTGAATTTGAGCCAGAGTATTTGAGCTCCTAGAAATGCCACTTCTCATTGCCAAGCAAGGTTGGACACTGACATGTTATTTCACACATCAGGCTTCAAGCTGCCAGTGTTGTCTCCATGGCAGAATCTACCAAACACCAGAGAAGGCTGCGATGGAGGGGTGCACACTTCCAATAACAAAAGGAAAAATCATAAGACCCCCAAGTAGAAGCAGTCACCATAGTTGAGGCTGAGAGATGTCTATGACAAGCAAAGAGTTGAAGCTGCTTTACTGTAATATCATGAGAAGTTGGATGGTACCTTTATACAATGATGGTGACAATGCCATTTAAAATTTATAAAGCCCTTTTCATTCCTAAGGGAACACAGACTGGGGAAAAACACAGAAAAGACTGAGTTTTGCTCATTTGGTGCTAGTTGCCCTGGCTACAAGACAGTGTATGGTCTGGAGACTATCACAGGATTGCATGGGTTATTTATCCTGCTTGTGGATTAGCCCTTTTCTTGTTCAGGAAAGATGGTATTAATCAATGGCATGCAGCAGATATTTGCTTCACAATATTCAGGCACTTGAAACATCTCATTGCTTTGTTTTCCAAAATCAAATTAAATGGCTCTGAGCACTCACAGAACCAAGGTGGGATAGCCAATATCTGTCATTATCAAGGAAATTTTCTGTTTTTTCTTGGCTGTTCTGGGTCTCAAATGGCTCAAACCTGAGCAACTGTGCACACCATACAACTACTACTATATCAAGACATAGAACACTTTATCACTCCCCAAAGTACCCTGATACAGAGCTGTAGGGAATTTATGGTTTACACTTCTGGCCCTAGGCAACCAGTGATCTGTTTCCACCACTACACCTTAGATCTAGAATTGCATACAAATGGAAAGAACATAGTACCTCTTCTCTTGCTCTGGCTTCTTTTGTTCAGTACTGTGTTTCTTCCAATTCACTCATGTTATTGTGCGGGTCTGAGGTTTGTTCATTTCATTTTTCAGCAGTACACTGATGAATACTTGCACCACACTTTGTTAATCCACTTACCTGCTGACAGGGATTTAAGTGGTTTCTATCATTTGGCTATTTTGAACAAAGCTTCCATGGACACCTGAAGACAAGTTTTTGTGTAGACATGTGTTCATTTCTATTCAGGGAAAAAACCCTAGAATTACTAAGTCATATGTATGTCTAACTACGTAAGAAACTGATAATACTCTTCCAAAGTGAGTACACCATTTTACATTCTTATCAACAATATTTGGGAGTTGGAGCTCCTGCATTTCATCACCAAATCACGGTATTTTAATTTTTTACTGTATCCATTTAATCAATATATAGTGATGTTTCAATTTGCTTTAATGAGCATTTCATTGATGACTAATGATTTTGAGCATCTTTTCATTAGCTTATTGTTTATCTTCTTTTGTGAAATCTGTTCAAATCTTGCCTATTTTTGTCACTCTTGAAATGTAGGAGTTCTTTATAGATTCTAGACATAAGTCTTTTGTCAGATATATGCATTGCAGATATATTCTAGTCAGTGATTTGTATTTTTAATTTCTTATGCTGTCTTTCAAAGAGCATACATTTCCAATTTTAATGAAGTCAAATTTATTAATTTTTTTTTATTATTTGTGCCTTCTGGGTTCTATCCAAGAAAGCTTTGCTTATACCAACTTTGCAGAGATTGTTCCTTTCATTTTAATCCTGTACTGTCAGGAACTGGCAGCATTTCATCTCCTCACATCTTTGTTCCAAATTTAATTGCCTGTTTACTCCTCGATTTTCTTACCAGAAGATCATGAGTTTTCTTCCCTTTTGCCTCTCCTCCATCTCCCCTTCTTCATTTCCTTTCTCTTCCACATTATTTTTATATACTATGTCTAGACTTGAAAACAGGTGCTACAAACACTTGGGAAGTTGACCAAAGCACAACACTCTTCAAATATATTTGTGAGCTCACATACACGCACGCATAGACATAGACATACACATGACATGAAATCTCCAGGAGTCAGAAACAAAGGACTAAAGGCTAGCGTGATGCAGCTGTGACTGGAGAGAAGGGGGAGGGAGATCGTAGTACCAGTGACCCTATTATCTGGAATTTTAGGGCCCTGACCATCACAGGCAAAAAGGTCTCTGATATCTATATCTATTTATCTCTATCTATCTCTATCTCTATTTATATCTAGGGGCTTCCCTGGTGGCTCAGCTGGTAAAGAATCTGCCCGCAGTGTGGGAGGCCTGCGTGCAATCCCTGAGTTGGGAAGATCCCCTGGAGAAGGGAACAGCTACCCACTCCAGTATCCTGGCCTGGAGAATACCATGGACTATATAGTCCATGGGGTCGCAAAGAATCGGATACAATTGAGCAACTGTCACTTTCACTTTCATATATTTATAGGGCTGTGAGCTGAAGTTATGACTGTTGCATAATTCTGGAAACCTTGAAGAACTAGACAAATTGTGAAGTATTAGAGTTAAAAAATATCCACTTGCTGGTACAGGGAAAAGAAAAATAAAGGTTTTTGTCTGTCTTGGCCTGGTCTATGGTAGGAAAATATAATATAAAACACTAGATTTATGCATCCTTCAGGTTTATATTTTGAATTTATACCACCTGTGTGGTCTGGGAACTCCAATCCCAGAGTTTAACATAAAAAGTGGCCCCAGGAAGTATCTTCTAAAAACAAATGTAAACTCTTAATTTATGTCACATATTATACCCAATTAAAAAACAATAACCAAAGAGATTAGCTGCATGAGCCTATTTAAGAAAGATTGTGAGGAATCAATTCAAATGCATTAGCATCACCATGCAAAATAGCAACAAAATTCGTGTTGTACAAATTTGAGGTATTAGAATGTCAACCTGAAAGTAAAATCGTATTGAAGAATAAGTGTTAAGTGAAGGAATCAAAATCACCAAACACATACAAGATATTACATGAAAAGAATA
This sequence comes from Budorcas taxicolor, assembly GCF_023091745.1. NCBI lineage: Eukaryota > Metazoa > Chordata > Mammalia > Artiodactyla > Bovidae > Budorcas > Budorcas taxicolor. The sequence goes on along the minus strand of NC_068923.1, from coordinate 60,415,301 downwards.
AGAAGACTTGGAAAATGAAATAAATCTTTAAGAAGTAGAAGCGTACGATTGAAACAAAAAATTCAAAAGATGTGTTGAATGTCAGATAAACACATGGAATTAATAAACAGAAACATGTGTTCGAGAAAAAAGTCAACAATGTATCATGAATGATAAGAAGTGGAAAGGAGGAAAGCAATGTTTAGAAATAAAGGGGATGGAGTGAAAAGGTCCAGAATACATTTACCAGGAATTCCAAATGGAAATAGTAGGGGAAAAAAAAGGAGATTAGTAATAGATATAAGAGATAACTGCTATTTTTCCAAAATTAATGAAAGACTCCACAAATTCAAAAGTAGAAGAGTGTTGGAGGAATTAGAAGATTGGAATTGATGCATATATATTATTAATACTATGCATAAAACAGGTAACTAATGAGAACGTACTGTATAGCACAGAGAACTCTACTTAACAAACTGTGGTGACCTAAGTGGGAAGGAAATCCAGAGGGGAAGGGATATACGTATATGTATGGCTGATTCATTTTGCTGAACAGTAGAAACTAAATGTAAAGCAACAACACCCCAATGAAAACTAAATTACAAAGAAAAAATAATGAAAGTACAATCCTTCAATCAACAAAAGCAGAGCAAAACTAAGAATAATAAATAATTCTTTAAAAATCAGAGAAAATAAATCACTTCTATTAGACAAAAATAGTTACATTGAAATAAAACTCCTCAATACCAGTAATAGAGGCCAGAGATCTTAGACACTGAGGGAAAAAAAGCTGATAATCTAGTGAGCTTGAACTGTATAAAACTGCAGATATTAAAGCCTTATACTACAAAAATGGCAATGTCATATATAGTTTAACCAAAAGTGGATTTTATTTATACAACTCCTTATTCAATTGTGAAGGTAAAATTATGACATTTTCAGAAGAAGAGTGAGAACTTTTCACCCCAAATCCTTATAGAAAGATTATAATTCAGAAAAAGGAAAGCGAGGTCACAGGACAGAGAAGAATGCAGAAAGCAACTAAACAAAGCAATTTAACATGGATAGGGTGACATCTCAACAACCATTGACTTCATTAAATGGTCAAAAATAATGACTCATGAGGAACATATAAAAGCAAAGAATAAAATACTGAACAATAATTACATGAAATTAGAAGAAAGGAACCCACTCCAGTATTCTTGCCTGGGGAATCCCAGGGACGGGGGAGGCTGGTGGGCTACCGTCTATGGGGTCACACAGAGTCGGACATGACTGAAGAGGAAAGGAAATTTAGTAACAAATGTTCTAGGAATCATACATGCTGCTGCTGCTAAGTCGCTTCAGTCGTGTCTGACTCTGTGCGACCCCATCGACGGCAGCCCACCAGGCTTCCCCTGTCCCTGGGATTCTCCAGGCAAGAACACTGGAGTGGGGTGCCATTGCCTTCTCCAATGCATGAAAGTGAAAAGTGAAAGTGAAGTCGCTCAGTCGTGTCCGACCCTCAGCAACCCCACGGACTGCAGCCTACTAGGCTCTTCCATTCATGGGATTTTCTAGGCAAGAATACTGGAGTGGGGTGCCATTGCCTTCTCCGAAGAATCATATAGTTGGGAAGAATAAAGGTAGTGGCTTTTTTAAATATATTTTTCAAACATGAGGTAGTATGAAAAATTTAATGGTATTCTCAGAAGAATAGAAACTAAATGTATAACATCTAAGTGAATAAAGGAGAAAAAACTATTAGTAGGCAGAAATGAGAAAAAAAGAAGAAAAAAAGCCCCACTAAAGTGAAAAGTTTTAAAAATTAGATAATAAATAAAAATTCAACATCAATAGGAATAAATGTTAGTAGATCAAGCTTACTATAAAAGGTATTCAGAGCTTCATTAAAGAAAAAAATCTCTACTTCTTTTCATTGCTTATCTCTAGCATCAAGAAATAGACCTTAATATTTAGAACTAATTAAATGAATACTTTAATGTGTATTGAAATAATTAAAAATCAGATTGGAAGCCTATTATATTCTGTTTACAAGAGATATAGTTAAAATGAAAAAAAAAACAAAATTGTATAAAAATAAAGGACAAGTTAAAATATTCCCCAAAATAATGAAAAGAAAGTTAATGTAGATAGATGGATAATACAAAATACAGTTTTTAAATAGTTTAAAGGGCTTTCTGGGTGGCTCAGTAGTAAAGAATCCACCTGCCAATCCAGGAGATACAGGTTTGATCCCTGGTCTGGGAAGATCCCATATGCGGTGAAGCAACTAAGCCCATTGGCCACAACTACTGAGCCTGTGCTCTAGAATCTGCAAGCCATACCTACTGAGCCCATGTGCCACAACTACTGAAGTCCCAGCACCCTAGAGCCCGAGCTCAGCAACCAGAGAGGCCACCGCAATAAGCCTGCGTGCCTGCAACTAGAGAAAAGACAAGCAGCAGTGGAGACCCTGCACAGCCAAAAATAAATACATAACTTGTCATTGTTGTTCAGGAGCTAGGTCATGTCCGAATCTTTTAAGTAAAATTTTTAAAAAGTTTAGAGATAAAAGTATCATTCAGTTCAGTTCAGTAGCTTAGTCGTGTCCGACTCTTTGCGACCCCATGAATCTCAGCACGCCAGGCCTCCCTGTCCATCACCAACTCCCAGAGTTCACTCAGACTCACGTCCATCGAGTCAGTGATGCCATCCAGCCATCTCATCCTCGGTCATCCCCTTCCCCTCCTGCCCCCAATCCCTCCCAGCATCACAGTCTTTTCCAATGAGTCAACTCTTCTCATGAGGTGGCCAAAGTACTGGAGTTTCAGCTTTAGCATCATTCCTTCCAAAGAAATCCCAGGGTTGACCTCCTTCAGAATGGACTGGTTGGATCTCCTTGCATTAGGGACAGATAATCACTACATAAATTAGTTTGACAGGATAGGTTTTGCCACAGTAAAAATTAACCTGAATCCCAGCTGCTTTACATGTGTTGCTCACGTTTTACAACTGTAATAGGTCAGTGTGGTATTCTGTTCAACATAATCACTCAGGAACCCAAGATGATAGAATCTTTGTCATCTCATAGCAACCATCTCTGAAAGACACAGCGTTTTTTTGCCATGGAGGGTTTAGAGAGCGCCAGAGGGCCACATGCTGTGAATGAAATGTTTCATCCTGGAAGTGACATTCACTTCACCCCACAGCCCCTGGGTGGAAACTGGTCCCTGGCCTTGCCTTACTGCAAAGAGGCAGGGAAGTATAAAGTTTCAGTGGATCCAGAAGGCAAGAAGAACCATATACGGGTGAGCACTAGAAACCTCTATCATAATTATAAAAGAGCAACTGAAAATTTTTATGCACCTAACAACATGCCTTCATGTAAAGTAACATTTAGTACATTTAACAGAAAAATAAATGTCAAATCTACTACCAGAGAAAGAGATTTTCACACATGCTCTTAAGGAATTGATGGACTAAGTAGAGAAAAATTAGTAAGGGTAAAATGTTTTTAAAACACAGGGTAAAAGGGTAAAAATATTTTAAAGTATTTGAATGAGTCAATTAACAATTAGATCTAAGAACATATGTGGAATCCAGTATCCAATAGTTTGAGAATACTCATTCTTTGCAAATATATAAATAATGAAGGAACAAAACTTTTAAACTAGAATTTTATACCTGGTGATAATATCTTTCAAAAAGGAAGCTAAAGACTTTTCAAACATACAAAACTGAAAAAATTATCACCAGCAGACCTGTACTTCAGAAATACAGTCTTCCAAGAGAAGGAAATGATCTACAGATGGAAATATGAATGTATACAGAGGAATGAAGACCAATGGAAATGGTAAAGACACTGTGATGATATACACAGATTACAATTATTTATAAATAATGTAATTTATAAATAAAAATAATAATAATGTAGCACGGTCTCTGTTTTACAATATCATTCTCAGAAAGCTCTAATTCTACCATTTCTCTTGCTCTTGAGGTACGATAAATACAAATATCATATCTAACTTGAAAATAAAATTTTATAAATTAAGAGGTCAGTATTATTAATATATATCTTATAGGAATTCAAATTTAATTCTGGATTATTTATCCCATAAGAGGCTTTAGTGTTTTTAGCACATGCAGTATGTGTGTGTTTAACAATGCCTATTTCAAGAATAGATTTCTGAACACCAAGTTAAATTTGGTAATTTTTTATTATCTGATTCAAATTTTATTCCATAGTCAAATTGTGGGAATTTTCAGCTTGACTAAAGGGAGTTTTCTTGTGAAAACCTGTTCTGTAAGGTGTTGTTTGGCTGAGCCCATATATCCTCTGCGTGAATCATGAGATAATTGGTACAACATGGCAACGACCTCATCTGTTTTATATTACACACCAAATATTATGTTTAATGGATTTAGGGTTGCTTTATAACTGATTGCTTTTTCTAGCGGTGCCCTAATTTGTACTCAGTCTACTGGTTTAACAACTAATGTGAGTTCAGTAGTTCCAAGGACTGCATACGTTATTTGCTGCGGGCATAAACAATCTTGGCAAAGCGGCAAAGAAACTCAAAGACAAGTTTTGCTCAGGTGCATTTCTGGAAGACATGTGGATCTGAAAAAGGAATCTTACGAAATCCACTATGATTCTCCTTTTCCACCCCAAATTAGAGTTTGAAATGACCCTCTGTGGAGTGAATGGGAACAAAAAAGAATGGATGTAGTTGGAAAGTCTCAGAAATCTCTGAAGCTTTGTGGCAGTGATTATAAAATTTTCTTTCATGGGAAAAATGAGATTGCCAAACTTGAATGTAAGATATTCCTAATTCAATCTTGAAAACCCTGAGGGGCCATAAAGGAGAGACAACATGGTTTAGGCCTTCATGTTCGAAATGGTAACCCACTCCAGTACTTCTTGCCTTGAAAATCCCATGGACGAGGAGCTTGGTGCAGACTACTATCCATGGGGTCGCAAAGATTCGAGCACAACTGGGTGACTTCACTTTCTCACTTTCTTTCTAGATGGCATCAGTGAATCAATGGACATGAGTTTGAGCAAACTCCAGTAGATAGTGAAGGACAGGGAAGCCTGGTGTGCTGCAGTCCATGGGTCACAAAGAGTTGGACATGACTTAGTGACTGAACAATGATAATACCTTTTAAAAGAGATATAAGGAATTTCATAATAGTCACTTAGCCACCATGGCTTTACAGGGTGTTATTGTAGAATAGGAAAAGCATGATTTTTGATTCCTGAAACACTTTATTTCTAGGGCCCTCTGTGTAAGTCAATCCTTCTAAAGAGCCCTATTCACCAACGTTTTCCCAATCACCCCCATCCATCCAAACTTACTGGTTTATTTCAGGACTCCTGTGTACTACCAATATTTCAGTCTTTGGGTTAAATGTGCTAAAATTATAAAAAAGGGAAAATGCAGGCCACTGACGAAGAATATATAATGAAGAAGGGTCATCATGTCAATAGGGGGATGTGTGGAGGTGCTGTGGGGACACTTAGGAAGGGCCCCACCAGTGTCTTGGAGGATTGCGAAAGAACTCCTTGACGTCCCTGGTGGTAAGTGGGTAAGAATCCACCTACCAGTGCAGGGGATGTGGGTTCGAGCCCTGGTGGGGGATGAGTCCACAATGCCGTGAGGTGACTAAAGTCCCTGTGGCACACCGACTGAGCCCGAGCGCTGGGACTACTTAAGCCTGTGTGCCCAGATCCCGTGCTCTGCAGCAAGAGAAGCCGCCACAACGGGGCAACAAAGAGTAGCTAGCCCTTGCTTGCCTCAACTGGAAAAAGCCCATGGGAGGCAATGAAGACCCAGAGCAACCAGAAATAAGTAAATAAATAAAAATTTAAAAAGAAGGAGCTCTCAGTGAGAGTGACACCAGGCTGAAGCTGGGAGGAGGAGGAGTTGGGCGAGGTGAGATGGAAGAGAATGGCATTCTGGGTAGGTGAGTGGCCCAAGGGAAAAACGTGGCATGTTTAGGAAAGGAGAGGAGCTGCTGCTCAGTATTCATCAGAACACCTGTGCCCCTCGTTCAGAAATGCTTGGCAGCTGCTATTTATAAAGGCATTTGCTTCTTAACTATCTGGTATTGGCAAACCCATGTTGGCAGGTGGCTTTGATGCCTGGCACTTTCAAGAAATGTTTAAGAATAAGTTCTTTTTTAGAAGGGCACTTTACTATTGTGCAATAATTCTAAAAGGTACTTTTAATCAGTTCCGAATTTTGTTCTGGTGACTAATCTCCCTCACTGACACAGATGGTGGGGGTAGACTCTTCCTTTGGGAGTCACTTCTGGAGTTCATTCAACCCCTCTTTCAACAAACTCTAATCAGCATCTCCTTGGTACCAGGCACTATGCCAGAGGCTAGGGCTAAACAGACTGGCTCAGGGAAGGCTTCAACAGTGAAGATCACTCAACATTTGCCACTTAAGTCAATTTCATGACAAAAGTTCTGATTACAAAAATCCTTTTCAAGTGATGACCTCTCCAGTTTATTTCTGCCATACAAAACATTCATTTGTTTACTCATTCATTCAGCAAATATTTATTAAATACTTACTATAATATGGGTCAATTTCATCTTCCATGAGGCCTATTAGGAAAGACTCATGTATGTCAAAGTACAGTGATAAGTAATAAGTTAGTAATTAATAATAATTACATGGACATGAACTTGGGCAAACATTGGGAGATGGTGAGGGACAGGGAGGCCTGGCATACTGCAGTCCATGGGGTCACAAAGATTTGGGACACAAATGGGCAACTGAACAACAACAATTAGTAATAAATATAATAAACATTGTCATTAAAGCTCTAGATAGGCCCTATGAATGCTCAAAGGAGGACATCTCATCTCTCTACCCAGAGAGGTCATGGAGGGCTACCTGGAGGAGGTCATAGTTGCCGTCTTAGACAAAGAATACCAATTGTTTCTTCTCAGACTTGGACAATAAGGGAGGGGCTTCCCTGCTTGGCTCAGTGGTAAAGAATCTGCCTGCAATGCAGGAGAGACAGGAGAGGTGGGTTCAATCCCTGAGTCAGGAAGATCCCCTGGAGGAGGGCATGGCAGCCCACTCCAGTATTCTTGTCTGGAGAATCCCATGGACAGAGGAATCTGGTGGGCTGCAGTCCACGGGGTCACAAGGAGTTGGACACAACTGAAGCAACTGAGCACACACAACATACAAGAAGGGAAGAACTGGAAAGATCTGTGTAAGAAATTCCCATTTCTTATTGCCAATAGAAGGAAGGGAATGAGTGAGAAGGGAAAGACTACATGTACCCAGGTATGGAGATAGGAGAAAGCAAGAAATGTTTGACATGAGGAGTGCTGGGTAGGTGGTAAGATGAGTTGGCAGATATGATTGGAGAAGTAGGCAGGGCAAGATGATAAAGCCCATTTAATCCTCAATATCATCATGAATAATAAGCACTGCTGCTGCTGCTAAGTCGCTTCAGTCGTGTCCGACTCTGTGCGACCCCTTAGACAGCAGCCCACCAGGCTACCCCATCCCTGGGATTCTCCAGGCAAGAACACTGGAGCGGGTTGCCATTTCCTTCTCCAATGTATGAAAGTGAAAAGTGAAAGGGAAGTCGCTCAGTCGTGTCCGACTCTTCATGACCCCATGGACTACAGCCCACCAGGCTCCTCTGGGATTTTCCAGGCAAGAGTACTGGAGTGGGTCGCCATAATAAGCACTACTATTATCTAAATGTCACCTCCATATTTCCATTTGAAAGCCTATGTGGCCTTTTAAACAATGTGTATAAAACTGGTCTCCTGTCCTCCCCCAACCCACCTGCTCCTTCTGCAGATTTCTGTGATTCAGTAAACAGCATCTTCATATATTCAGTTGCTCAAGTTTAAGCCATTCTCTATTCATCTCTTTTCCTCACATCATGTATCTTAACTGTCAGTTAATCCTACTGATTTTCCACTGAAACTGTGCCCAGCATTCAGCATTTATCATGACCCCTTGGTCCTCGCCACTATCACCTCCTGTCTAGATAACTACTGCCACCTGTTAAGCTCTCTCTCTGCCTCTGTCCTGGCTTGTCCCTTTCTGCTCCCAAACCAATCATCACAATGACCCTCTGAAACTCTGAGATCATATCACTATGCGCGAATCCTTGAAGTAGCCCCATCTCACTCAATGTCCAGTAGTACAAAGGATGACAAGCTCTATAAAATCTGCTCCTGTGTCAGACCTTCAACTTCCTCTTTTATTCCTCTCCCAACTTCCCACTTTCTCCCATCACCTTAGGCTCCTTGCTTTTCCTTGAACTCAGATACCCTCCCAATCTGGCTCTTTTCCTTCCTTGCCATTCCCCCAGAAATTTCCATGATTCATCCCCTCACCTCTTTCCAGTCTTTGCTAAAATGTCACAAGCTCAGAAAGATAGGCCACCAGGTCCCCTATTTAAAACTGCAACTCTCACCTACACAACAGCCTCTGTCCCTGTTTTACTCTTCACCATAATATATTGCTCATTTAACTTAGGAAAAAAAAAAAAAAAAACTGACTGGGAGTTCCCTAGTGGTCCAGTGGTTAAGAATCTGCCTTTCAATGCTGGGGACACAGGTTTAATCCCTGGTCAGGGAACTAAGATCCCACATGCTGCGGGACAACTAAGTCTGCACACTGCCACTATAGAGCTCGCTTGCTGTGGCTACAGAAGCCTGTGCACAGCAATCAAGAGACAGGACGCTGCAACAAAGACCCAGCACAGCAAAATAAAAAAAGCCTCCTAGTAATAAGTAAGCTACTTTAGGATAGAGACCTTCATGGTTTTTTTTTTTTTTTTTATACACAAAACACAAAACATTTTCTGACACATAGTGAAGTGAAACTCGCTCAGTCATGTCCTACTCTTTGTGACGCCATGGGCTGTAGCGTCCATGGAATTCTCCAGGCCAGAATGCTGGAGTGGGTAGCCTTTCCCTTCTCCAGGGGATCTTCCCAACCCAGGGATCGAACCCAGGTCTCCTGCATTGTGGGCAGATTCTTTAACCAGCTGAGCCATAAGGGAAGCCCAAGAACACTGGAGTGGGTAGCCTACGCCTTCTCCAGCGGATTTTCCTGACCCAGGAATCTGACACATAATATGCACTCAGAAAGTGAATAAATTATTGCTATTTTATAAACGAGGGTTGCAGAGGGAGTAAGAAACTTGTTCCAGGTGCTACGGAGGCTTGTGTGGCACGCTGATCTTGGCTGGGTATTTCACAGGCAATAGCCAGAGTTGATGACTCTGAAGGCTGTATGCTGGACCACATCTTTCTAGAAATATTACAGCCTGAATCAGAGTGAGGGCTGACAAAGGTCAGCGGGGCCCTTTAGAGTCCTGGAAATAATGGACTCCCGTTGTCATGACAGGTGGTAGGATGGTGATCCCCCACCCCTTTCAGAGCTGCCTTACATGCATGTCATCTTCAACCAGCTGGAAAGGGACTCTTCTTGCTTTTTCCATGAAGAGACTTTGCTTCTGCCCTCCTCTGGGTCAGGAGTTCCCTTTGAAGTATCAAATATCGTGGGTAGGATGTGAGGGACTTTTGGGGTCTCTGTTATGAGATGGGCACAACTGGACTAAAAGAATGCTTTGAAGACTTATTTCTGAAAAAGTCCTCTGATGGTTCCATGGGGTTTGCCTTTTAGAGGCACTATAGAAAAAAATAACTTTATAATAAAAATTATCTATTCTGCTTTGAGTTTCTTGATAAATATGTGTGAAATTTAAAATCTCATTTCAAAGGGGGAAAAGTGATCCTCATTCAATGCAATTCTTGGGGAAAAAAATCCAACTGGAGAGAAAGGGGATTTATCTATTGTCAATGCATCTTTATGTGGGGAGACAAGCTTTGATGTAACTGATAGCTTGGTTATATAATAGCCCAAGAATACAGACACAGCATGTGATGTATTATGCAGCACTTGAGACCAAAAGTTTGCTTCTCTTAGACTAGAATGAAAGTTCAGCCTGAAAGCTTTTGTTGAAAGAGACTTTCTTTGTAATAAATCTGGAGGACCTGTTAAAGTTACCTTCAGTAGGCACCTCATATACACTTTGGGGAAAAAACTTGTTAACTCATTAAGCTTAATGGCCCCTGAAGCATCCTGGGATGCTACAGAAGCTAAACCTTTAACAAAGAACTTCACTTCCAAGAGGTAAGTATTGAACCTACAAGAGGAAAATTCTTTAAAGGGGAGATTAGAAAGCTGAGCTATTATGAAAGAGCCAGAACAGAAGCTAAGTCATTCTTTACTAAGGGCAGTTAACAATTTCAGAGATAAGATACTACGAATTGTGGATCCTGGGAAAATCACTTCATCATGGTCCCGTGGCAAAAAATGAATCTTAAAGTGAACAGATGCACGGAAAGGGTCAGGAGGAAAAAACACTTAAATTAGGAAGATTTATAAGAACACCTGTGTGTGCATGTGTGTATTTGTGTATGCCGTGTTAGCAAAATATTCATTCTGAAAATGGCATGAGTTGACTGAAAAAGCAATGGAGAACAATAAATGCATAGGAAGTGACCCTAGAGCCTTCAACTGCAGAATGAAAATGAAACATTAAAGAGTTTCTAGTTCTATGGTCATGATTTCACTATAGCAAATGTAAAACTAAATGCAAAGTGAGATATAATTGCACAGAAAGGGACATAATGGTTTCTGAACTCCACAAGAAATGCCATAATAAGAATATTTAGCTCAGTTCCCAGCTTGTAATAAGAGCTCAAACACTATTATCTATCATGATTATTATTATTATCTTCTTATAGACCAAACTTTGTGTTAGCAGATTTACATGTGCTATTTGATTTAATTGCATAGAATAAAGGCCAAAAAGACTGAATGAAACATTCTTTCAAAATGAAGTTGAACGCCAACAAATTAAAATCTCAAGAAATCTAGATATGAATCAAAAAGGTCCAATTCTGTATTTGCGTACAGATAATGCCTCACGTCTGACCATCTGAAACCACCAAATTGAACTCAGCTTCGAGCAAATATATGGTATGGCTTATGTTGAATCACTTTTATAATAGTTCAGATGTTTGTCTTCCTAATTTATTATGGCCAGACACTTCTTTCCAGTTCTTTTCCCATCTTTTCTTCGGGCACTGAAGCTCAAACTCCCATCCGTCATCCAGAGATATACTACTTGTCTTGTTCTTGTCCCAATTATTTGCAAAGATGCTGTAATTTACTGCGGGCCACTTGGGGGAGAACTACAGTTAAAATTATTGCTTGCTTAAGGTTTCGTTTTGGAATCCTGATAAGTCATTTCGAATGTAAGCTGTGTCGAGTACATATCAATTTATTACTTTTTCTAAGTGAACTAATCTAAATTAAAATCTCACAGAATCAATACCTCATTTTTATCATAAAGCTTTCTGATTCTACCTCCCAGTCAGTTGTTCATCTATCATTCACTGTGGGTTGGAAATTTCTAACGATGAAGAATTATTTTATAGCATATTATGGAAATGAAACATCTGCAGCCTGATGTTTCATATATATGCCCAAATTTACAGTAAATGTTGCCTGGCTCTAAACCCCTCATTTTATTTATTCTGCAGACTATTTCCCTAATCCCTTATCGTGAGGTTTATCTAATGTGCATTCTGTGTTCTCAATGTGCATGATTACAATCTGAAAACTATCACGAAAAATGGTCTCATTTGTTTGGCTTCAGTTGCTTATTACAGTAATAACCACCAGTCTAGACAAATGCATAGATATTTTCAGGTTTTCAAATGCTATGCAGTGCCCTTCCCCCAATGTATTCATTCTGAGTATTTCCTTCGGGTTTTTTAAGGTCTAGTGTTGACTTGGAGATACTGCAAAGATTTTTAATGCACATGCCATTCTCCTAATATATTTTCATTTCTGGTGACCTAGAAAAGAACAAAAGCAAAAAAAAAAAAAAAGGTGCAAGGGGAATTTATTCTCATGACAGAGTGTTTTAAAAAAAGCTTTCAAGGGATTTATTTAGTCAGGTCTCATCTTTTCCATTATTCTTTTATGTCCCACTTGCACTGCATAGTCTACGGCCAATCCATAAAAGAATAATAAAAAAAAGCTCCATTTTATGCAACCACGTACTAGCACGTATGCATGAAATAGGTGATGCATATATTTTATGTCCAGAATTCCAAATGGCCACTCATATTTCTTTTCTCTCTCAGCTTTCAAGGTTGGGTTCATAGTTATTCAAGAGCAAAAGATTTTCAGTGCATTTGTTTCTTGAGGGTAGGGACTGTGTCTGTCTTATTCACTGCTAGATTCCAGGACCTAGGATGGGTTCTGATATATAACAAGATCTCAATAAATGTTTGGATTCAATAAATGTTTGACTCAGTAAATCAGTCAACACTTGAGACAAGTACCCCTATCACTCTCTTGGCTCAAAATTCTGAGAAATATTTGCAATGGGACATTCTAATTTTCTGATTGTATAAACACATAGTTTTTAAGGACAGAAAACTAAAGTGGAAAACATTTTGGAGAATGAAGTTCATAAGAATCACTCATTAGCTTCTGAGTCTATTTGAGCATATGTCATCTGTGCTTTTGTCCTATAGTCCAGGGGTCCCCAGCCTCCTGGATCTAATGCCTGATCTAAGGTGGAGCTGATGTAATAATAATAGAAATAAAGTACACAATAAATGTAATGTGCTTGAATCATCCTGAAACCATCCCCCTCCCTCCCATGGTCCATGGAAAAATTGTCTTCCATGAAACCAGTCCCTGGTGCCAAAAAGGTTGGGGATTATTTGCTATTCTTTAGAAATGGAGAAGGCAATGGCACCCCACTCCAGTACACTTGCCTGGAAAATCCTATGGACGGAGGAGCCTGGTAGGCTGCAGTCCATGTGGTCGCTAAGAGTCGGACATGACTGAGCGACATCACTTTCACTTTTCACATTCATGCATTGGAGAAGGACATGGCAACCCACTCCAGTGTTCTTGCCTGGAGAATCCCAGGGACGGGGGAGCCTGGTGGGCTGCCGTCTATGGGGTCGCACAGAATCGGACATGACTGAAGTGACTTAGCAGCAGAAATGAGAGAAGATGTACATTTCTTCCATCTGAAATGATGAAAAGACAGTCACTGACTTCAAAATGCCTACAATCCAGTTGAAGGCAAAGTACACAGAATTTTTTTTTAAAGATAAATGAAGATATAAGTCTATATATGGAGAAGGCCGAAAAAAATGAGAAAATAATGATCATTTTGGGGTAAGGAGAGAAGGGCAGGCTTCTGGAAGGCTGTAGCCAGGATCTAAGTCCTGAAGAACAGATAAAATTCATAACATTGGAGAGAAAGGATATGGGGTGAGGAAAAGGGATGAAGCACAGCAGTTATTTTTGGAAGAAGGAGTGGTGGCAACTAGTGAGTGCAATGTCAGCTAGTGATTTTGGACACAGCAGCACAGACAAAGCAGGTTTGTTCTGGAAAGTAATCAGTCATATGGTTAGGTCAGGGTTTATGCAAAGTCACAGCCATAATGAGAATTAGATGGGTTCAGAGTTTTTCCAAAATACATGAAATGATGATCCTGTTTATACATAAGAAATATATCTGATTCCCAATTGCAAATCATTTGGCCAAGTGTTCACTGAGAAAGTATATTCACCAATGGAAACATGAGCTGTAAACTAAGTAGAGACAAGTTTCTCTAGTGCCCTGAGAAACAGATGGTCTTTGGAGAGTTGTTTCCTGAGCTCCAGGCACTGCTGTTTTTTGTAACCAGCCAACAGCAGAAAATGAGTAAGGACTGGACAGAGGGCAATGCAGAAGGAGAGTGCTCACTGGATGCCTTGTGCAGTTAACTCATACATTCCAGGGGCTACTTGAGTGAAAGTAGGGCACATTATCCCAAGGTTTTCTCAGCCAGGAAGTCAGAGGTGTTCAGCTGATACCTCTGTGGCAAACTTTACAATTGATGAAAACAAAATATCCACACCCAGAGTCAAGCAGGAGTGAAGCAGAGAGCTGGCTTCCATAGAAATAGAGCACATGGGGCTTTGTCTGTCCCTGAACATCAGGGCCTCTTGCTCTAATTGTCACTATGGAACCACCATGACATTCCCACTGCAGAATGGAGATTATTGTTTTTGGGTTTCCATGAAGCTACTTCAGTGATGTTCAGGACGCTGATTTGTGGCTCATATATCAAGACTGGGTCAAGGCTGTGAATCCTACTTTTGGACATCTATTAGTGACAATAACTATGAATACATGCTACCATTTACAAACTGGGGGTTGAAAATGGCAAAAACTTGCTAACTGAAATGTCCATCAGTATGAGCTTTGCTAAGTAAAATGGTATTACACATATACACTGGAATAGTGAATGTAGCCCATAAAAGAGGATGAGAGTCCAGGAGGTGTCAATTGAAGTTCTTTGAAAAAACAAAGAACAAAAAAGAACTCCCTGTTCAAATACACTTCAGAGACACTGAGTTAAAACAAACGAAATGGATTTTGTTACTTGATTTCTGAGAACCTTTAATATGTGAAGGTTCCCAGTGATTCTCCTAGAGGGAGATGAAATAGGCAAGCTTTCCAAGTATCACTAACTTCCCCAGGGGTGGAAGACACCCTTCACAGTATTATGAACACTGTGAAGAACTCAAGAACTGCTGAAAGCTTAATTCAAGCCTTCAACTTTTCATGTGCATTGTTTCTTAGTCTTAATGGGAAAGAGTAATCAGAGGTCAAGGGAAAGCAAACTTTTTATTTGTCAAATTCCTGATAACTCTGGTTGTCTGCTGTTCAATTCTGGTATAAACATTCAGTCATTTTTAAGGACACCATTAAAAATTTTTTAAAGTTAACGTGAAAAAAGGTATTCTGGACAAGAGTAACACAAAGCATTTAATCAGCATCCCATCCATCACTGTAATGAATGCAGACTCTGTGAATGCATAGGAAGGTGTGCAAAAGTGGAGCTAATGAATTATGGAAACCTTATGTTTAGTGCATTAAACACTTTCTGCTAACCCTTCCCCTCAACCTCCCAACAAACATGGCCAGAATAATGTTAGGTAAGCAAAGCCCCTTAATCACCTTTCATATTCAAGAAAAGAGAAAACAATTGGTCAATATGTCTAACAATTGAAAACTATGGCCACATGTTCCTGTGTGCTAAACTCAGCTATGTTATTGTTTATACCGAGTCTGTTAGCTAAGGGGAAAAAAATGGAAATTTGCTCCAGACTGAAGCTCCTATTAATTTTACATATTGTGTATTCTATCCAATTGAATAATTAAAAAGTGATTCACAAGTTCAGTGCTTCCTTCATCGGTAATGTGAATCACATTTATCATCCAAACATAAACAATGGGCATCTGGAACTGAAGAGATTTAACTTTCCCGTTGGTGTTTGAAGTTAGACTAAAAGAAGGGCTTCTACTTATAAACAAGCTATATGAACAAGTTATATATGAATTACATGCAAACACAAAGGTCAGTCATTTATTTGTTTGGTGAAGGACCCCATTATGATGAAGAAATTATTCCTCTTTAGGTTAAAAGATTTTTGATACTTTGATTCTTTTGTAGCTTATAACCTTGAGAAATTATTTAGTGAGCAATTACTTAATGTTTCAGTTGGTGTTTTCTCATCTCCAAACTGCACCTACCATTTATTGAGCATGTACTTTGAGCCAGGCACAGGGCTGACCCCCTAATAGAATTTATCTCATTTAACCCTTATGAGAATCATGTATTAGAGTTAACAAACATGTCAAGAGAAATTCTGAGAGGTTAAGTACCTTCCTTTCAGAAGAGTTCAGAGAAATTAGCTATAGCATAGAGGGTGGTTTTGGACCCAGGCATATTAGATTTCTTCCTGACAAAGTGCTTTGATGTTTTCCCTCTGGGTGAATAAAGATGAAAACGCTTGCTTGACCAATCTGCCAAGTTGATATAGGCTTGTACATACATCTTTTCCAAAAATGGTTGCTCCAATTTATATTGCATTGTAACCTCTCCTTCGACCATGTGGTGTCGATAATCCTTTACTGAGAGAAGAGGCTTTTGTTGCCCTCACTTGAATCTGGACTGACTTCTAACTTTCTGAACTAAAAATATGCAAGGGAAATGATGCTGATGACTTCCTAGGCTAGGTCATAAATGGTAAGATGACTTTTATGGGCTCTCTCTTTCTCTCCCTTAGATTGGTTGCTCTGGGAGAAGCCAGTCACTATGCTGTGAGGGCATTTAAGCAGCCTGGGAAAGTATCACATGTGGAAAACCAGGCGGGTGACCAAAAGTACCAACTTGCCAACTCTGTGAGCACCTTGGAAGAAGCCCTCTAGTCTTAGTTAAGCCTACAGATGACTGATGCTCTAACCAAAATCCTACTGTAGCAACACAAGAGACCTCATGCCAGAATCATTCATCTAACCCATTCTCAAGTAACTGACCCACAGGAAGCATGAAAAATCACACATGATGATATTGTTTTAAGCTATGAAGTTTGGGGATGATTTGTTACCTAATGATAGATAAAACAAGGCTCAGATACAAAGTGTTTTAGAAACTGTAAATGAGTCATTTATAAAGCGAATGCCTGCTTTATAAATGCAATTGGGTGTATATATTCAGAGAAAGAAAATTTAAACAAATATGCTCTTTGAACTGAATAATTTAGGTTGTGGCTGTGATACATATCATCAAAACCCCAATTTGCATCAAGTTTATTAAAACAGAATTATAATAGTAGCCAGTTAAATAGACTTCCTAGCAGGGAACAACTCTGGAAATGGAAAAGGGGAAACAATGCCTTTCCTCTATGCTCCACAGTTCACAAAGATCTTTAACAAACATCATCTCAGAAACAGATTTACCATGAAGCTAAAAATGCTTTGGTTGCTAGGTCTCTCACAGGTACAAGCCGCTTCTGAGACCCTGGCAATATGTTCACACACTCTGTGTTTTTGTAAAATTCGCAAAAGTAGGTATTTTAGCTGTGCAGTTTGTTATGACCACACTTTCTCTTTACTCTGACTCTTCTTTCAAGTGTCTCTTTCTGGCCACATTCTTTGAAATATTTTTGACATCTGGCTAAAATAAATTTGAGGTGGGAATATGGTTTTCATAACATACAGTGATTTCTTATTCTAAATTCCACATTATATGTAATTTTGTTTTTTATGATTTGGTAATTCTGTTTTTTAACCAGAGTACCCCCAAATTCTGTAAGCTGCAGACTCCACAGAACTTGGATCTTCCCTTGATCACCCTGAGTTATAAACACAGTAGCCCTGTAAGATTGTTAGGGGAGATGCTATAATCCCAATTTTATAATGAGAAAATGGAGATTCTAAAATTCCAAATGGATTATCCAAGGTTATGTAATTAATAAGAAACAAAGACAAAACCCAAACCCCAGACCTGATTCCTGGTTCAATGCTCTTTCCAGTACCCACTCTTCTGGAAGAACATACCCTCTAATTTCCCAGCAAAATTGTGTGCCATTCTTTTTCATCCTGGTCTCTCCTGTAATTAATATGATAATGTAATTCAGCTTCAATTAACAACAAACCAGGCACAAAGGAAAGATCATATAGGTTACATTTCATTTGCAAGCCTTTCCTCACTGCTCTCAAATCTCATAATCCAACTGTACATCAGACTAGGAAAATGAAGTCAAGAGTATAGTAAGTATAAAGACAGAACAACCCAGTGATGCTGGGCTGTACTTTTCTGAGTAGGCTTGGGGAAGACATAGGATGAATAACTTCTCCCTTGCAAATGGCTTTCTTGGTACCATCTAGATGCTGCTTCAGGAAACTGCCCTCAGCTTTGTGTGCCATTGATCTGGCGAATTTTATTTTTGCTTGAGCACCTTGTTTCCATCCTAGCCCACAGCATCTGGCCTGCCCCTTGCTTCTCATGAGAATGGGAGTCCATCCCAGTTCTGCATTCTTGTGAAACAGTTTATTTTAAAAGCTGAATTACTTCACTGAGGCCTCTTGGATCTTTTTACAGAGCTAACAAATCAGAACACTATTTGTTGATCCAGAGGTGGGAAGATATCAAGCTCTCCCAAGGGCAAAACTGAACTGGGTAGAGCTGAGGCGCTGGAACAACTGATTTCAATTAGTCTTAAATAGTCATAACGAATGCTAAAAGATCCCTTGTAAAAATGTCGTTCAGCTGATAATTTATTTCCACTCCTTTCTCTCTTCAGAGGCAAAACTTTAATGGACTGTCTTTTTGCAGATCTTAATACAACAGTTAATTTGCAGACAAAGTGACCGAGTCCCCTTGACACATGTGTCTGATCTCCATTTGGCAGGGATGGGAGGGAGGGAGGAAGGAGGAATTACTTCAGTGAAGATGTGGCCCCCTCCCCTACGCCATCGCAGTGTAGGCTCTGTATCATTAAATTCTTCTATGAGTTTCTTACAAATCTCTTTTCAAAGGTAGCAAACTGTGGGGTCATCTTTTTCAATTCCACTAAAGGCACCTAGGCTAAAATATAACTTTTCTATTGGCTACTATGAATAACATTTGTAGTTATATTTTATATCATATAAAATTATAGTCATTTTGTTTAATCTGTTTTAAGATAAACAAGAAGACGTTGTTTTTCTCTAGTTCTTTTTGCTTTATTTTATGTTTAAAATACCCTAACTGTTCTTTCTTCCTGTCTCTTCTTTGCCTTATTCCAACTGACCACTCATTAAAACACCCATTGGGCCTTCCCTGGTGGTTTGGCAGTAAAGAATGTCAGGACAGGAAACATGGGCTCAATCCCTGATATGGGATGATCCCGCATGCTGCAGAGCCACTAAGCCTGTGCACAGCTACTGAGTCTGTGCTCTAGGGCCGTGCTCCACAGCGAGAGAAATCATCACAACGAGAAGCCCGTGCGCCGCAACGAGAGTCGTCCCCTCTCGTAACAGCTAGAGAAAAGCCCATGCAGCAATGAGGACCCAGCACATATTATAAATAAATAAACAAAATTATTAAAAAAATCCATGAATCTGCATATCATTTTGACCCTAAGCCTTCTTGTTAATTCTCCCAGAATTCCAAGTCTTATCTGTTTCTATTTTTAACTCCTTCCTTTCTCTCTATAATGAAATTTAAAATTCTATTCACCAGTATTCCAGGGGGCTGCCCCCGACAGAAATGAGCAATCAGACCTGACCAGACTTCCTGAATGCTGGCAACAGCCCCAGGGCAGCAATGTGACTGCCAATGCCACGGCTCTCTAGAAGGAGTAGGATGTGAGCAGGAGAGACGTGCAGGGGATGCCCAGGGCTGCTGGGGGCACAGTGCAGACCCAGACCAGCTGGGAGAATCTGGGACAAGAGATGTGTGAACAATACCCATGAATACTTCAGGAAGATGAGCACATGAGATCTTAGGATGCTTTCCTGCGATTTGCTGGGTCCTTTCTTCAATAAAATCTACACTAAAGAGAGGCTGTATTTCTTGCTCTTGTTTCTCCCTGCAAAGCTCTTACCCAATTTCTATCCACTGAACAGTCCCTTTATTTTTCTGGGCTCCAAAATCACTGAAGATGGTGACTGCAGCCATGAAATTAAAAAACGCTGGCTCCTTGGAAGAAAAGTTATGACCAACCTAGACAGCATATTAAAAAGCAGAGACATTACTTTGCTAACAAAGGTCTGTCTAGTCAAAGCTATGTTTTTTTCAGTAGTCATGTATGGATGTGAGAGTTGGGCTATCAAGAAAGCTGACTGCCAAAGAATTGATGCTTTTGAACTGTGGTGTTGGAGAAGATTCTTGCGAGTCCCTTGGACTGCAAGGAGATCCAACCAGTCAATCCTAAAGGAAATCAGTCCTGAATATTCATTGGAGGGACTGATGCTGAAGCTGAAACTCCAATACTTAGGCCACCTGATGCGAAGGGTCGGCTCACTGGAAAAGACCCTGATACTGGGAAAGATAGAAGGCAGGAGAAGAATGGAACAACAGAGGATGAAATGGTTAGATGGCATCACCGACTCAACAGACATGAGTTTGAGTAAGCTCCGGGAGTTGGTAATAGACAGGGAGACCTGGCCTGCTGTGGTTCATTGGGTTGCAAAGAGTTGGACATGACAAAGTGACCGAGCTGAACGGAACTGAACTGAACTGAATAGTCCCAACTGCCAACACCAGTAAGAAAAGATCCCACCAGAGACAGGAACTATCGTGAGTCACATTTTCATGGAGGGTCTACTTTAGAGACACGGTGCTCATAGTTCAGTGCTTGCTGTGGGCACAACTGTTGCACTGGCTTAGACTTCTGGCATCAGGCAGGACTTTGGCGCTCTGCTAAGGAGGTTGTTTATAAGATTTGGGAACGAGTGGGTATGACCAGAGCTCCCAGACGTGAGCATGGTACTTTCTTCTACTCCTACACTAATTGCTTCATTTACACTCAGGAATTCTCTTTCCTCCTCTCTTCCATAAACCTTATCAGCTGTCCATCACAGCTTGTGTATTAACTTGGCTGCTTATAGTTCTAGAACAAAGCTGTCTCCTCATCAGCCATCCTGATTAAAACAAATTGGAAAAGTAGTTCTGATGTTTACTTGTATGCATGTCACCTTCTTCCCTCATGATATGAAAAGTTGCTTTGAAGGAGAAAGGATTTAGAAAAGGACCCCTGGGCCACCTGGTAGTAAAGGACTTTATGTGTCGCATTGGCTTAAAAAGCAGGAGGGAATCTCAGCAGGTGTCTGGTTAGTGATCTCAAGTTGTTGGTAATGGCTAAACATTTTGCCAGAAGAAAACCTTAGCTCAGGGACTTCCCTGACTGTCCAGTGGTTAAAGCTTTGCTTTCCAATGCACAGGATGACAGTCTGATCCCTGACCAGGGAGCTAAGATCCCGCATGCCTTGTGGCCAAAACACCAGAACATAAACCACAGGAGCAATATTACAACAAATTTAATAAAGACCAAAAAAAAAAAAAAAATGGCCCACATTAAAAAAGACAAAACAAAACCTGCAGCCCAGATTGGAATGAGTGAAGTAGGTTCTGACCCCGGGCCAGCTTTTTCCCCATGCCCCATTTCCCCTCACCACATGACTCTATGACCTTGGGCAAGTAGCTGGGTACCCCACTGTGTCTTCCTGTGCCCACAAAGTAAGACAGCAGTGCCTGTTGCACGGACTCGGTGCAAACATAAAACAAGAGGGTATAAGTGAAACCCTCGACACCATGCCTGGAAAACAGCAATCCCCAGCAAACGTTGCCATTACTGTTTTTCTTATTAATGGCAGAACTAAGTCTAGAGGCCTGCTCACTCCTCTTTCAGGCTCTTACAGTTCTTTATACTGAAACATATACAGCTTGTCCCCACTTTGCTTTTATTGTACTGCTGTTACTTTCAGGATGCTTTCACTTTCAGAGTCCCCCTACTGTCACCACCAGCTTGGACGCAGCCACCAGCCCCATGTCTCCTGCTATGTTAACAAGCTGGGGCCCGGGCACGCATGCACACGTAGATATGCACGTGCAGAGGAGCACCCAGCCTTGCTCCCTGCGGGCAGGCTGGGTCAAAACTGTCTTGTTCCTCTGGCTTCCCTCTCCTGTGGCATCACTGCCTCGCCCCCTCTGTCTTGGCCTTTTCTCCTTTGCCTGACAGAACAGGTTTTTCTTAGTCCCCTTGTCCTTTTCACAATCTCTTCCTGCCTTTTCCTCCCCTTGCCTGCCTTACAAGCATCCTGTCTCATCTCTTTCCTCGCTCCTCTCTCCTACTCCTGCCTCCTTACTGATGGACAAGCCCACTTGATCGCATGCTTGGTCCTGTTCCATCCAGTTTTATCCAGTGAGTTCCCACTGTCTTTGCTTCGTTTGAAGGTTTTAAACAGGGACTGAAACACCATCCTAATGCTTGAGGCAGTACCATCATCTCACATCAGGGTCTTATGGTTACAACAGGAGCGCTGTTGGAATAAATATGGGAGCCAGGTGCTGCTACTGATAATCCCCAATAAAGGGCTCCGCGAGGCACACAATGATGTACTACCAGATGAATCAATGCCATCTGGATGTCCAAGTCTGGCCAGGAGGGCAGTAAAGTTATGGTGCTCAGTATTTAATGTTAATTTCCCCTGAATAACCCAGAGTGAATTTTGTAATTTGCAATATTGTAAATTTTGTCAACATGTG
This sequence comes from Budorcas taxicolor, assembly GCF_023091745.1. Taxonomy (NCBI): domain Eukaryota; kingdom Metazoa; phylum Chordata; class Mammalia; order Artiodactyla; family Bovidae; genus Budorcas; species Budorcas taxicolor. Next base: position 60,393,154 of record NC_068923.1, on the reverse strand, counting down.
GGGAACTAAAACGCTGTTTATCCTGTACACTCTGGCTAATCATACCCTGGCTGTCTTTCTGATTGCTGATTCATTTTGTTCATACTTAAAAGGGAATAAATGTATCCCAGAGAAAGCACTCGTCTGGACGAGCTCTGAGATAGAAGCAAAGGCTGAACTATGGAGGATAATTGGGTTCAGAGCTGAAAAGTGATGCTTCCAGGGAAGAGTGAGTCTATCGATACTGAAGGAGTTAGGTTCTCAGGTATAATTGGGATCAGCACACAAATCTTGGAGTAAAATTCACCTTCCCAGACTCCCTGATCATTCAAGCCACTTGCTTGTCCAATGGTAAAAATATAACCCCTCTTACCAAAATTCTGTCAACTAGAGAACTTTTAGTCAGAAATCTCTGTTGTTGGTGCTTTGCTAGTATAATTTGATATATACTATATGTAATGTATATGTAATTACATGGCATATAATCATACAGTATGGATGTGTTATATCATATAGTTATATATCATATGCTATATCTACTGCATTTATAATATGTAACTATTGGTGTAAAGTTGAGTATGTAATAAGTAATATGTAATACAAATAGTCATAATAAAGAACTTGTGGTTCAGTTAAACTACAAAGCATAGCTCTAATAACCAAAGAAATTCATTCATCATTCACCAAAGATTTAAGAAACTTCTGTATGCAAAATAAAACCTGGAATTTCAAACTCTGTTCAGTTAGTTCCCATGTTAAGAATATTTTATTGTATTTTAATTATCAAAGATTTGAATGCACATACAGGATCAGATTTGGTTTTTCATTTCTTAGTTCTTGAAGGCTGTACATTGAATGATCATATATGGTTTGATATATTATAATCTGTACAAGGTACATCTGCTGCTTTTGTCTGCCCGGCATGTCTTCTTCCTCATTGTGAATTGTGTCCCAATTCATCTTTGGAGAACTACCCTACCGCATTGCAAGCAGTGATATAATATATATTTAAAGGATAAAGGCTATAATCAAATAGCCTCCACGAACAATTAACTTATTTTCCCTTTTGGATTATTTGCAGGTCAGGTGGTTTCCTTTTGTCTCCTTCCCAATACATTCCTTCTTCCCCACAAATCAATGAAACTGAGGCTGCTGGGGCAATCTTTTTCTCAGGTTCATAATCCAAGTGTTTCTTTTCTTCTCTATCTGCCTCACGCTCCCCCTCACCCCCATTCTGAGAGCTCATTATTTTCACTGAGTTTCCTTTACTGGCGTCTCTGTGACCTTCACTCTCAATCAGAAAAGTAAAGAACAAAGGAAGTTGATAATAGCACGAGACACTTCAGCCTATTGAACAGGGATGTCCCTGAGGCTCCCGCTTCAGAAATTTTCTGATAGGTTTAGGGATATACCTGAGCTATCAGTCCTCCCTGAGCTGGGAGATCCAATCACTAGGTTAGGCTGAAAGACCTCATTATACAGTGTCACCTGTAACCCAAGCCTGCAGCCTGGACCCCAGAACTGTGTCCTAGGAGGAGGTGGCAGCATCATTCACTCATGGGAGAAGCTTGATGCTTTAATAATATTTGCTCACTACACTGCAAGTTTTACATCCCAGTGACTTTTCGGAGATTAATTACAGTTTTCTCTAAGAGCAAATTGTGAAACTCAGCAGCTCACTTTACTTGGCTGCAAGAATAATTCTCATTTGGCTAAAATTAAGAATTTAAATGGGTGCCTTTGGAGCCCAGGTAGTTTAAGAACTTCCTGGGTCCTCTTTGCTGCTGCTACTGCTAAGTCACTTCAGTCGTGTCTGACTCTGTGTGACCCCATAGAGGGCAGCCCACCAGGCTCCGCCGTCCCTGGGATTCTCCAGGCAAGAACACTGGAGTGGGTTGCCATTTCCTTCTCCAATGCATGAAAGTGAAAAGTGAAAGTGAAGTTGCTCAGTTGTGTCTCACTCAACGACACCATGGACTGCAGCCTTCCAGGCTCCTCCGTCCATGGGATTTTCCTCTTTATGGCTGAGTTATGCTCTGGAAAGTCCTGGTAGAGGAGCTACCTGTGACCGAAATACCATGGAGACTGCTTCTTTAAGACACTTTATTAAGACTTCTCTCTGCAACTTCCCAGTAAAAACCCAACAGTTGGGTGGCCTGTATTATTAGGGGACTCTACTTGATGGGTCCTCATTCATCTGCAAACAAACCCTTTTTCTCTCAATTTTCCTGCTGTGACACACTCATCTCTCTAATTCTCTCCTGCTCTTATTTACATATTCTCCACATTAGTATAGAAGATCTCTGAAAACAGAGAGGGCAAACATGAGCAGTTGCCTTGTCTGAATGTCTGGTTTGGATTAGAAGAGAAACACCTCCCGCCATCCTATACCCTACTGAGTCTTACTGGGAGGGGCTCTGAAACTTGCAATAATTTGGTGGCTCTGGGAGAGAAGTCAGTATTTTACATCACCTACATCTAGACAAATTCCTTCTTTGTGTCTGTTGTACTACATCATCAGTAAATCCTCAAAATAAATATTAACTAAATTTTTAGTAAAGATCTAATGATTTAAATTCTCTGTGTTTTATAAATAAGCCACTTCAGCTCAGTTCAGTTCAGTCGCTCAGTTGTGTCCGACTCTTTGCGACCCCATGAATCGCAGCACGCCAGGCCTCCCTGTCCATCACGAACTCCAGGAGTTCACTCAGATTCACGTCCATCGAGTCAGTGATGCTATCCAGCCATCTCATCCTCTGTCGTCCCCTTCTCCTCCTGCCCCCAATCCCTCCCAGCATCAAAGCCACCTGCTAATTGTGTAACCTTGGGCAGGCTGTTTATCTCTCTGTTCCCCAGTTTTTTGCAAAATGGGAAGTAATGATAAGGGTACCAATCTCCTAGGGTGATTATGAGGATTAAGTGAGGCAGTTTGTGTGTTTGCCCACCTGCTGCTGTATGTAGTAAGAGCTCAATTAGTGTTAAGTATTTAACTGCTATGGGAGAGACCTTGTAATTGGATTCCCATCCCTGGGTCAAATATGCAACAGGCATCTACTATCCAAGCTTTTCTTGTCTCTGAGTTATTAGCAATGAATAAATTACAGTGCCTATCCTCAGAGAGCAAGCAGTTAGACCAGGGGAGAGCTACCTTTATGTAGCCTACAATATGGTTGGAGATAGTAATAACCTTAACATTTATTGAGTCCTTAATACTATGCTGGGCATTTTACATGGATTGCTTTATTTAATCGTTTCAGAAACTTATGTGGTAGACATAAGCTCTTGAAGAAACTTTAGAAACTTGTATTTATTGTTCAGATGAAGAAATTAAGGCTTTGAAGGATTAAGTAACTTCACATCTGTCAGACTTCAGAAACTATGCTTTTTACCATTTTTCTTTACTGAGTGCTGGAGATATAAATATGTACCATGTGCTAAGAGAGGCCACATACAATGGAAATCATTGTTTTCAGAACCTGTGGACAGGCACATGAGCAGGGTCTTGACAGAAGAAGGAAAACAGCCAAAGAATGAAGGGGAGGAGGAAGCATTCAAAACCAGGCGGGTGTGGCCGTGACCAGATAGGACTGTGGGTGCAGAGAGGTGGCAGGGATGATGGGAATGGGCAGGTCTGTTGGGAATGGCCTGGGGCACAATGGGACAGAATTTGAATTCTGGTTGTTTGTTCAAGAGAGGTTTCTAAGAAGATATAACACAAGATGCCAAAATCAGGTGATCAAAAATCAAGCAAGCAAAAACTCTGCCAATATCAAGCAGGCTAGGTCTCAAGACAAAACTCAAGAATGAAATGAAAGTCAGGGATCTTTCCACATGGAGAGGAGAGGAGCTCAGGCAGGTGAGTAGCACATTTATCTGTGTGTTTATTTGGCAACTTTCTGTCTCCCCCAACAGATTGTTGAGCTTATCCATGCAGTGACAAGGCTAATTTTGCTCACTATCTTAATTTTAAAACCTAACACTGTCCTAGTCCTTAGCAGATATCCTATAAATATACTTTGCCTGAAATTTTGGAGTCACTAAAAGCTCAGAAGAGGGGCTCCAGATATTGTGCATGGTCAAGAAATCAAAACAAGGCGATCCTTGTGCCGAGCCTTGAAGGATGATTGGACATCAACAGGCCAATGGTGGGAGAGGGGGATGCACTGGAGAGCAAAGGTCAGTGGGCAAAAAAAATGGAGCACAAGAGAGGGCAGTGCATGCAGGCAACTCCACGGAGGTTGGTCTGGCTAGAGCAGGGTTTCTCAGCCTCAGCACTATGGACATTTTGGCTAATTCTTTGTCGTGTGTAGCTGTTCTATGCATTGCAGGATATTTAGCAGCACCCGAGGCCGCTGTCCAGTAGATACCAGAGGCAATTCCCCCTTTCGCCCCTAACCATGACCATCGAAGATGCCCCGAGATATTGGCAAAGGATCTCCCTCTGCCAATTCAGACTCACTGCCAGGGTTTTTCCAGTGAAGAGAAAAAAAAAAATACAGGGACATAACACAAGATGCTGCTAGAGGAAAAAGCAGAGGGAAAAGGTCAAAAGACATGTGCGTCATGGCCAAAGTGGATGGGCTTAACCTGAGCTCAGTGGGAAAATCCCTGAGGGATTGAAACCGAGCAGGGCCACGAACGCAGCCTTGTGTTTTGGGCAAATCACTCGGCAGAGTGGTTCGCAGAGGGTTAGGCATGTCTGCAAGGAGAACAGGCTGTTTCAGCCCTCCATGCAAGAAGACAAGAGAGCCGGAACTGAGACCACGGGCAGGAGAAGTGAGAGGGCAGAGAGAGCTTCTCAGGAGGTTAAACCCACAGTGTTTGGCTCTGAAGAAAGATGATATCAGCCGAGATGTGATGAAAGTAACCCCTTCAAGGATGGAGGGGAAGCTAAGCAAGAGAGGCTTGCTGGAAGCTACACAGTTAATATCGGAGAAGGATGCTAATCAAATGAGCAAGTGTGAAGTGAAAATGCCAACCCAAGGGAAGAAATCCTGCCAAAGGTGGTGCAGACACACAGAGGAAATGTGAGCTGTGCTGGTGAGATGGTCCTGAACGTGGAGTCAAACTGCATGAGAGGATTCAGGCAGAGGGAAACAGATGGTCCTTGCGATGTCCTCAGTCACTTGACAAGCTGGATAAATAATTGTTGCCAGGGAAGAAATAATAAAAGCAGGATTCTGCCAGCATGAGCTGCTGCTGCTGCCATGGCCTTTGGTTCAGAGCATGCTTCTGGAGGCGAGGGGAAGGAAAATAAATATGGAATGACGGAGGGAAATCAATTAGCCCCTCACAGATGGCCTCCCACATCCAAGAGACAGTTACTGCCACTAACATGAAAGGTCGAATAAGGTAGGAAGAGAAATAACACAGAGAAGGCTGTGTCCAGGGCTTCGTGAGATAACCTCACAGAAGCAGGGGTGCCCACAGGGCTCACAGGGCAGCTGTGGAGGACGGGACCCGGGCCAAGCCCGGCCAGGCCAGTGCCTGAGAGCTCAGGCCAAGCTTCCCTGACGGGGCAGAAACTCAGGCTTGCAGAACCGGACTGCGGCAGTTATGGACCCTGACAATTCTACTGACTGCAGAAACCCACAGGGTGTGGCAGGGTCGGGGGGTGCTTTGGTGGGAGGAAGAGATGGACTTCCCATTAAATATATTACATTTTGAAGTAAACAGCACAACAGGCTAGCTCATGAAATGGAAAGAGCGCTGAAAAGAGAATAATACATAATTAAAGCGAGCAATTGTATAACGTCCTTAAGCTAGACTCTGACCTCATGTGATGCTCAACAAATTAAGATGGGGGAGGAAAAGGGGAAGGGAGAAATGGCGGGAGGAGGAGGAAAGAAAAAGAAAAGAAAAGGGGAAGAGAAAGAAGAGGAACAGGGAAAAGAAATTTGTGAGCAAAACCGTCACACTGTATTATTTTTCCCCACCAGAAGCATGTTTATCAAGTTCGAGCCTGGGGTAATAATCTGAGGTTTTGCTCATGTTTCTCTTATATCATTCATAAATGAAATGTTATTGACATTTCTTGGGCATCTGAAGATGAGCCTAATTTATTTTCATCTTTTCTGAATCTGATATCAATACTATTCATGAAGCCACACAATGCCTAAATGAGGCCTCAAAAGCTGTTACTCTAAATAAAGAAATTCTTGCAGTTTTATAGTTCTTCACATGATTTTATTGGATCCTGACAAGAACCCTGTGTGAGGGGCAAAAGGAGGTATTATTATCTTCTCTTTTTTTTCAGTAGAGGAAATGACAACCCACTCCAGTATTCTTGCCTGGAGAATCTGCATGGACGGAGGAGCCTGGCAGACTACAGTCCATGAAGTCGCAGAGTTGGACATGACTGAGTGACTAACACACACACACTAATATAGATTTACAAAGTCTAATGAGCTTTCCAGGGGCTTCCCTGGTGGCTCAGTGGTAAAGAATCTGCATGCAATGCAGGAAACCTGAGTTCAATCCCTGGGTCAGGAAAATCCCCTGGAGGAGGGCATGGCAACCCACTCCAGTATTCTTGCCTAGAGAATCCCATGGATACAGGAGCCTGGTGGGTTACAGTCCATAGTGTCACAAAGAGTCAGACACGACTGAAGCCACTTAGCATGCACACATGCACACAACGAGTTTTCTGAGCTTTCCTAGCTCATTGTATGAAACTTAGGGTTGAAAATCATGTCTTTGATTCTCCATTTAATGCTCATGGGATCTTAGTTCCCTTACTGGGAATTGAACCTGGGCCCTTGACAGTGAGAGTAGAATCCTAATCACTGGATCATCAGGGAATTCCCCTAACCACATCTTTTGATAGCAATAAATACAAAGTCCCTTTTCTCACTCTATCAATTTGCCTCTGAAAGCAAGGCCACTCCTGCCCCTACTGTGCCCTGACTTTTCCCATTAGCCCATAACTCTATTTTAAGACCAGGAAAGTTCACTTCTTCTAGAAAATTCTCTTTGATTAATTCTACCTTAATTAACCCTACTTTTAGACTAACAGGTTCTTAATTATTCAGTTCAGTTCAGTCGCTCAGTCAAGTCCAACTCTTTGTGACCCCATGAATTGCAGCATGCCAGGCCTCCCTGTCCATCACCAACTTCTGGAGTTCACCCAAACTCATGTGCATCGAGTCAGTGATGCCATCCAGCCATCTCATCCTCTGTCATCCCCTTCTCCTGCCCCCAATCCCTCCCAGCATCACGATCTTTTCCAATGAGTGAACTCTTCGCATGAGGTGGCCAAAGTATTGGAGTTTCAGCTTTAGCATCAGTCCTTTCAATGAACACCCAGGACTGGTCTCATTTAGGATGGACTGGTTGGATCTCCTTGCAGTCCAAGGGACTCTCAAGAGTCTTCTCCAACACCACAGTTAAAAAGTATCAATTCTTCGGTGCTCAGCTTTCTTCACAGTCCAACTCTCATATGCATACTTGACCACTGGAAAAACCACAGTCTTGACTAGATGGACCTTTGTTGGCAAAGTAATATCTCTGCTTTTTAATATGTTATCTAGATTGGTCATAGTTTGCACATGTTGGGTTGCATTTTTTAAAACTAGTGATTTTATTACAGCTACTATAGTGGAGGCTTTTGAATACACCTTCATGTAGTAGGAAATGGTTTTTAAAATATTAAACAATTTGAAATCAATATCTTGTAAGTAAAAAGGGCTGAATATCAGCAATTTAATATGAATCAGCTCAATCTTAACCATCATTTTTGTAGAGATTGCTTTTCCCCAGTTTTCACTTCCTCTCATTCAAGAAACTGTGCTGGTCTGAGCTAACTGCTTGCCTCAGTTCCCAAAATAAAAGGTGTTAACAGAAAGCAGAAGATAAAGAACATTTTCTGCCTTTTTAGGTCTCAAAGGGTGAACCTTTAAGGGAAAAAAAAAACCTTAAGGAACAGGTAAAAATTTGCAGAAAAATACTTTAGGCACAAGCAAAAACAAACAAACAAAAACACTCTCTGGCACTTCCCTGGTGGTCCAGAGGCTAAGACTCTGAGCACCCAATGCAGGGGGCCATGGTTCAATCCCTAGTCAGGGAACTAGATGCCACATGCTGCAAAGAAAGTTCCCGCACGCTACAACTAAGACTCGGCACAACCAAATAAATAAATCAAGCCCTCTCTTAGCTGGGAGGGGAAAAAAGATTCACTGGGCCCAGGAAAAAGTGGGAGAGGACCAGAGCTAAAGGGATTAGAGTCAACTTCATGTATATGAGTATAGACGGTCTGAGCCAATAAGGCTGGATCTGCAGGAAGCACAGGTTGTGAGAAGATCCAGACGTGCAGGTCACCAGGCTCCTCTCAAGAGTGCACCGCCCATCATCCATAGATAAAAGCCCTTGGGCGGCTGAGGTGACACATGAGGTCCACTGGGATGGTCAACTCCCAAGGGCTGCTGGCTCAAAGCTGCATTTCCTGTCCTTTGACGGTCAATAGCATGTTGCTCCTTGATCACCCCAAAAGGAGTCAAAAGGAATGTCTCCACTCTCTGCCCTGATTCTCTGCCTGGCCCCTGTCTACTTCTTCCCTATTCGCCTCCTCCCCTTGGCATCCAGAACCCCAGCCCCAGGCATTGTCTACTTCGTACTTCTGCAACATGCTTGATCAGTTCACCCAAGGCAGAAATGTCTTTCAGGTGCACACGTCCCATATTATACTTGCATATAAATTTCCAACACTCACAGCACTTTTCTAACCAACCTTTCTTTAGATTTTTCCAACAGATTTTTCAAGTAAGTAAGAGAGAAAAAAAGCTAAGAATTAAATTCTCTCTTTTTATTGATTCACTGAGTTTTCATCAAGGCCTACTTCTCACCTGCTAGGACATACAACGTACCCCCCACCCCACATTTTAATGTTGTGTTCAGAAAAGGGAAGAGCCACAAAAACTCCATTATTGAGTTACTTGTGTTCCAGGGGCTTGCAAAAGATGAGTCTGGCATTGGTGTGCAAGACAGATGAAGCAGAGAGAAAAAATGTATAGGGAGGGTTTGCTGGAATCCAGGAATGATGTGACATGCTCAGAGATGCTTATTGTACTGTGCTTTAAAAATGATAATAATAATTCTTTTAGTGATTTGTTACCTAAAACCTGGGCTAGTCACTAAAACAGATAAATTATTTATTCATTCATTGTTCATTCCTTGGTGCCCCAAAGTTACTGGGCCAGAAAAGATTTATGGGACGCCTTTAAAAGCCCAAGACAGACCACTGAAAGAAGGGAGATCAAGTTCCTGGAAACTGTCATTAACAATCTCCTGCCTGTTTAAACTCTTTCCCATGTGGCATCTTAGCAGCAGGTCAGAACCCACATCGGAATAGGAATTGTAAAAGATTCCGGCTTCATAGCTATTTGTGATAAAACAAAAATTGACTTTCAACTGAAGTTAGCATGGGGGAAGTCAAACATGAAAGACGGTGTAAAACCTCCAGCATTTTCATGGGCTTGGAAGGTACACTGCTGTTCAGAAACTGCTCAAGACTGAATGGGTCCCTGCTCAGATATCAGTGGGCTGTGCGTATAACTCCACTTATAAAGCACCTGGGCATTGTTTATCTTGAACTTTATTTGCCTCTTTATTGCCCAGTTGCTCAAGCCAGAAATAGGACATTATCCTCCTTTCTCTTCTTCTTCAATGCAAACATCCAATCAATCACCCATTCCCACAGCTCAGTGGCTCAAATTTTAGCATGCATCAGAATCACCTAGTGGGCGGATTGTTGGGCCCAGCTTTACAGTTCCTCGGATGAGGCCTGAGCATCTGGGTTTGTGACACATTTCCAGGGGATGCTTTAATTTGGAGACCACACGTTGAGAACCACTGCTGGAGACTGGGTCCTGAGCCTCTATCACATTCATCCATTTTTGCTATTCCCATCCTGAGTATTTTAATCCAGGTCACCCATTGTACATCAGCTGTTTTATGGCAGGGATCTTTTTTAAGACACAAATCTAATCATTTAGACCCCTGCTGAAAACTTCAGTGACTCTCTAGGACCCAAAAGATGATGTTCATCTCCTCTCTTTGCCTTCTTCAGGGGCAAAATTTTAATCCTTTATCTGATTATTTTGTTATTTAACTCCATATTTCAAAATAACATCCTTGAATTGCCATTCCTTACAATTTTAGTTTTATGCTTTACTATTGAATTACCACTGTAAAACATTCGGTTCTCTCTAGATATTTAATCCTTCATGAACCCTACACATTCTCCCATTTTCTCATATCTTCCTTTTGTCAGCATTAACGGTAACTGCTTACATATTGTGACTATGCAAATGATACTCACAGCTCAGCCATTTATGATCACTTTTTGTTTTGCCTATAGTGAATAATGAGTTTGGTCTTATTTGCTTATCTTTTATATACTTGTTATAGATTGTATATATATGTATGTATGTATGTATATATACTTTTATATACTTCCCATGCTGATCTTCTGTATCTGGTGTGTTCTTTACCCCGGATTTTCTCCATAGATTTTGTGAAACATATCCTCCAGTAGTTTTCAAAGCAACGTTGCATGAGAAAGAAGTCTCTTGAAATTTTGTATGTCTTAAAATATTTTTAGTCTATCCTGATGTTTAATTGACAGTTTGGCTCAACTTCAAACTTGAAGTTGAAAATAATTTCCCTTTAGATTTTTGAAGGTACTTGTCCATCACCTTCTAGTTACCAGCCTTTCTTTTGATAAAATTTTTTAACTGTGACTTTTTATGTCCTTCTGGAAATTTATAGGATGTTCTCTGTCCCCAGCATTCTCAAATTTCTCTATAAAGCACTGTGGTGTGGGTCTGTTATGTCCATTGTGTCAGACACTTGATGACCCTTTTAAACAAAAAACTGATGTATTTCAGTTGTGGAAATTTTCTTCACTATTATTTTAATTTTTCCTACCTTCCATGTTTCAAACTTATCTTTTGTGCACCTTATATATATTTATGCTGGACCATTTCTTTCACTATTATATAATAATTTTCTTTATTTCTAACACTGATTTTAAAGCAATATTCTAATAATAGAGTCATATCAGCTTTATTTAGGTTAGTATTTTATATTTATAAAATAGTTTATATTTTTATATTTAAAAATAGTTTATTTCAATATTTGGAGGTCATTATATTTAACTGTGTCTCTAAAAGAATATAGATCTCTCTATATGCATTTATAATTGTCACTGATCAATACAAGTTTATTTCTCAAATCACATTTTAGGCTTTTTTTAAAAAAACTTTTTTTCCTCTTTTTTCTGCCTTCTATTAGACTGTTTCATTTTCTTTGTCCACTTATTTCCCTCCTCTAATGACTTAGAAGTTTCATAATTTATAATGCATTTCTATTTAGATTGTAGGGTTTTCACCTTGAGCAAGTTTGCTCATCTTTCTGTATATTTGAATTTCCCTATCTGTAGAAAGGAGTTGATAGTGAAATATTCCTTAACAGAGTTACTGTTAAAATTTAATCAGATAATAAATCTCATACATTCAGATATTTAGCATGTTGTGTAGCTCACAATAAACACCCCATAAAAAGTAGGTGGTGATTATTACTAATGTTTTGTATATTTAACTTTAAGTGACCTGAAAATCTTTCCAGACACTCCACTAACTCAAAACTTCTGAGAAGCAGATTGTGTATTCGAGTGCAATGGTGTAGTTTACCTGTGTGCCGGGAGTCTAATTATCCACCTTCCTGCTAATGCCGTTAGTGGGAAGTCAGACTATCAACACTGTGGGAAACTGATTGATTAACTCAATCAAGATCATCCTCAAAGATGACTCCAAAAATATCTCTGACGGCTTGTGGTTGAGAAAATCAGTCAGCATTTTGGGGGGGGAGGAGGAGGAGTCAGGCAGAGGGATCACTTTCACTGAATTACGAGTCCTGTACAAGACAAATGTTATGTGATAACCCCATGTGAAAAACTCTTCCTGTTACCTGCAGAGTTTGGAAAATAACTCTTCAAAATTCACTCGAAGAAGATTTGTGCTTCAGCTTCTGGGGCTTGGGGTATTTATTTGCCCTTCAGACAATATTTCTAATATATAATATATGCCATAGAATAAACAGTAACTTTTATGACACTGTGCTATACTGAGTGATTTGGAGAAGGAAATGGCAACCCACTTCAGCATTCTTGACTGAAAAATCCCATGGACAGGGGAGCCGGGGGCGCTCCAGTGGGTCACAAAGAGTCAGACATGGCTGAGTGACTAAGAACACAGAGTGGCCATTTTGAGGTACTGCTTCCTGCATAAGGAAGCATTTGTTTCAAGTAACCAGATACTAGGGATGCAAACCAACTGCCTGCATTTCTCAGTCCTGAAAGAAAGACACATACATTTAGATCAGGGCTGAAAGACTTACATGGTGCGCATCCTTCTTTTCCCCCCACACATGTGACTAAATGGCTTTTCTAGTCAGGCTGATTAAAAGCAGAATTGAGAAGAGAACACATTTGTTTTCACTAGGACTCCATCCGCTAGATCTAGCAAACGTGCCTGTACACACACACACGTGCACACGTGCGTGTGCACACACCCACACACACCCACACACTCCTCCTTTCCATCTCTTACTTCTCTTCTACTGCCATTGTCAAGAATCAAGTGGCATTTTCAAAAGTCAGCTCACTCCATTAGAGCTTGGGTACCTGTAACCATTAAAACGATCAAATTCTAACTCAGCCATTCAAAATCTTAGCAAGATCTAACAACGTGTGTCGTCAGTCTTTTATCGTGATGCCTTCTGTGGGTTCACAGAAAAGGTCTTGAGAAAATCTTGGATAGGATATATCATAATTCAGAGCAGAGCTGGTAATGTACCTCTGAAGACATCTCTGTTAATCAATACTCTGGATACAGTCATTCTAAAAAGCTCAACTTACGTTTCAGCACTTCTGCTTGAACCATTTCAGTGGCTTCCGCCATCTCCCCTTGTGTAACTGAAGTGTGTTCTATGAACTAGAGTTGGACTGCAAGCTGTTAATTTCCTTAAAAATTTTTTTTATTGAGGTATAGCTGATTTATAATGTTGTGTTTATTTCTGCTGTACAGCAAAGTGAATCAATTATACATGTACATATACCTACTCTTCTTTCGATTCTTTTCTCATATAGGTCATTACAGAGTATTGGATAGAGTCACTGTGCTATACAGGAGGTCCTTATTAGTTATCCATTTTGTATATAATAGAGTGTGTATGTCAATCCCAATCCCCTAATTCATGCCTCTTCCCCTTTACCTCCCAGTGACTGTAAGTTTGTTTTCTACAATTGTAACTCTATTTCTATTTTGTAGATAAATTAATCCGCAGCCTTTTAAAAAAATATTCCACATATAAACCATATCATATGGTATCTATCCTTCTCTAACTTACTTCACTCAGTGTGATAAGGTGCTTACTTGCAGTCTGCATCAAGGTTAGTACAGAAATTGAGAATAAGTATAGTTAGTGGAAAGAGTGATTTTATGTCAGTTGAATCTCATAATTAAAGATTTGGCTAGTATTTTGTGTCTTTTTTTTTCTAATTATTCATTTTACTGTGTTTCACAAATATATTTGATTGGTCAGTGATAGAATAAAAATTTAAGAAATAAAAATGGGTCTCTGGCCAAAAAAGTTTGAGAAGTGTTGATTGACAGGATAAAGTCCCAGCTCTTTGTAGGATCTGCAAGGTCATAGGTGCCCCGATCCCTGCACGACTCTGCAGCTCTTCAGCTTCACCACCTGCCACTCCCCTCCCTTCACAGCACTATGTTCTTGCCATATAAAATCACAGGCGCTGTCCTTTTACAAATGCTGGCCCTCCTGCCCGGAATGCTTTTTATATTCTCAGTCGGCTGCTAAATTTCTACACATCAATCAAGTCTAACCTTTCTAGATGAGTCAGGACCCTTAGCTGCAAGTGACAGACACGTAACGAATCATTTAAACAGAAAGGGATTTAGGAACAGAGGTGGAGCAATCTTGAGACTCAATAACATTCACAGAGGAGAATGATTTCAGCTAGCTTTCTCTTCCTTCCTCCACCGCTATTTCTCTTATCCCTGACATTCTCTTGGTATTACTTCTCTTTTACCACAGATGGGCTTGTTCTATATAGCAGAAGACACTGCAGAACCAGACTCTGTTGACCCAACTTAGCAAAGCAAGAGGATACAGAAGATACCTCTCTTAGCTTCAGAATAAAACCATCCCCAAAATGATTCTTATTTTCATCAAGTATCCACAGTGACCTCTGGACCAATTAATGTGGGCAGAGAGAAGGGACAGTCTATGTAGTCCAACTTCTACCCTTTGATCAGAAAAAATTATTCTAAAATATAATTACAATTACATCTTTCCTCATTTTAAAGACCTTCCCTTCCCTTCATCTGCAGAAGAGAATTCAGGATGTTTCATCCTTCATAAGCAAGGTTTAGTGGTTCCCTCTACTTTTACCACTGGGGTGAAAGATACAACGATTTCTAGAACCTATGCTGTTCACAGGCTGAAGCCCTCCCCTAACAGTCCAGGAAGGAATCCCTATGCATCTCACAACAGAAACAGGTGTTGCTTCACTTAGTAAGTCTTCTCGAGTCATCTCTAAATATACTCACTATCATTGAGATACACTTCATGGACTTGCAATACTCTTATGTCTTTCTTTCCTTATGCATTTTCTACTAAACTCTCTGAGTTTATTCACATTGTCTGACATATGTTTGGCACACAGTAGATGCCCAAATTGATGTTTGCTGAAACAAACTATCACATTGATCCTCTTGTATTACAGTTGTATATTTACTTATCTTCCTTTCATACTAAAGTTTGATCTCTTTAAATGTGAAGAGTCCTTCACTGCATCTTCAGAAACTAGCATAGTGCTTAACACATAGTAAGTGATAAATGAGTGTTGAGGACGAATAATTACGTTAATAAATTAAGGGGAAATGGCTATATATGGAACACACTGGGTGACTTTACCAAGACTTAATTTGCTAACGAGAATTGACTGGTTACTGTGGGGTTACACAGTGCATGTCTTTGAGCCTTCCTTCTTTACAACTAATCTCATGATGAGTAGGGTGCAAGACAGATGAGAGAGGCTGTTTACCTTACAAAGACAAAATTCATTTCTGGCTCTGGGTCATAGCTGAGGGTCATGGCTACTTCCTAGTTCCACTCAGTGTTTATTAAATCAATCTCAGATCAACTCACATCCCTCTTAATACTTGAGGTCCAGAAGGCAGGTATCTTCTGCTCTGTACTCCTGATAACTACAAAGAAGCATTCATCACTGAGAGAGTCTTCCATATAGATTCTCACTAGGCATAAACAGCAGCTAGTGATCTGGTTCTACAGAGATGCTCATAGCAGGAAATGAGGTCTATCTACATAGGGTTGGGGGAGGCAGTAAGGAAGGGTGGGGGGATGGCTGCAACTTACCAATGTAAATGACAAAGTCAGGTCATGATAACCATTGCCTTGGCGACGAGTCATTTCTACCTCTCTAGCACGCACATAGTTTGTCATCTGTCATCATCTCCCCAGTGTCAGGTTGACATAACATGAGAAGCTATTAACATCTAAAAATTGCAGGCCCAGGAGAGTGATACCTTGGTTGTTTATTTCTAAGCGAGACCCAAGAACAATATCTGGGTCCTTATTTGCAGAAATTTTGTATCACACTGGGAGACTGGAAAGCATATACATTTGACTTATGGCCTTGAAGTGTCTTGTTTGAAAAGATACCACAATCTGATTAGAAATATTCACTTCCAAAGGGGCTTTGTTATTTGTAAGAGGGTTTTTGCTATTACTGAACATTCTACATCTTATAAAAACACTTGGTAATTATTTTATTGGTCTTCTGTGAAACCCTCTGGAGAAGGTACCTATTGAGTTCACTCTTAGCTTAGTACCTACATAAGCACAGGGCTGTCTCAAAGTATATTTATTGTGCTAGAATTGATGTGTCCTGGAAAGTGCTAGGTTGATTTTGACGTGTAAAACAGAATCACATAAACTTTGTGTAAAACTTTGAAAAATTATTTTTATGATTATTACTCATTTAACTGTTAGACAATAATTATGAGATTTGACTATACATATGGGACCAATACTTTGGCCACCTGATGCAAAGAATTGACTCATTGGAAAAGATTCTGATGCTGGGAAAGATTGCAGGCAGGAGGAGAAGGGGACGACAGAGGATGAGGTGGTTGGACAGCATCACCAACTCCATGGACATGAGTTTGAGCAAGTTCCGGGAGTTGG
The DNA here is from genome assembly GCF_023091745.1 of Budorcas taxicolor. Lineage (NCBI taxonomy): Eukaryota > Metazoa > Chordata > Mammalia > Artiodactyla > Bovidae > Budorcas > Budorcas taxicolor. The sequence goes on along the minus strand of NC_068923.1, from coordinate 60,376,888 downwards.
TGATGGACAGGGAAGCATGGCGTGCTGCAGTCCATGGGGTTGCAAAGAGCCAGACATGACTGAGCAACTGAAATGAACTGAATGGGACCAAACTTTCTTCATTGCCTAACACATAGCAGATACTCAAAGATAATTCCTGGATAAGTAAATGAGTTAACAATTGCAGACCTGCCGGTATATGTACTATTATAAACATAGTGACTAAGGTAAAATCCTGCAAAACACAGAGTAAGAGTCAATGCAGTATCCAAACTCAAATATTTGTTCTTTTCCAAATACTTAAGGCTGTCGAACCTCTAACGTCTCAGTCTACCTTTGTTCCTTCTGCTTTGAGCATCCTTCTCCACTTTGTCCATAAGATAAACTCTTCAAAATTTTTTTTAAATTAATTTATTTATTTATTTTACTTTACAATATTGTATTGGTTTTGCCATACACTGACTTGAATCCACCACGGGTGTACATGTGTTCCCCATCCTGAACCCCCCTCCCACCTGCTTCCCCATCCCATCCCTCTGAGTCATCCCAGTGCACCAGCCCTGAGCACCTTTATCATGCATCGAACCTGGACTGGCTCTTATAGTCATTCCTGATCTTGCTTCTCCCCAGCCCTAGCCCTTCCCACTGACCCCTCATAATGACAGAATTGGCTAAGCTCCCCTACATGCCACAGGCTCCCCAGGTGGCGTTAGTGGTAAAGAACCCGCCTGCCAATTCAGGAGACATAACAGATGCAGTCTCAGTCCCTGGGTCGGGAAGATCCTCTGGAGGGCATGGCAACCCGCTCCAGTATTCTTGCCTGGAGAATTCCATGGACAGAGGAGTCTGGCGGGCTACAGTCCAAGGGTTCACAAAGAGTCATGACTGAAGCAACTGAGCACACACGTACACACACGTACACACATGTACACACGCCACACTGCAAATTGTGAATTCCTGTCAGTGTCAGTTCCACTAACCACGCTGGACCACAATGATCTTTTTCAAGGTCAGAAGCATCTCACTTAGCTTTGTATTTCCGGTGCCTGGGTAGAGATAAGGACACAATAAAAGTTGGTTGAAAAAAAATAATTTTGGTGTACATGGGAACAAGATTCAAGTGCAGCTAAAATTTATACACTAGAAAAATAGTACATTGATTCAAATCTAACTATTTACAGGCCCATAGCATGTAAGTGGTAAGCCTCTGAAGACTCCCAAGATCTGAACCTGACTCCGTCTGATGCCAGTATCCATGTTCTTTTCCCTCATGTCTTGAAGGACACCCAAGGGCTCCGGGGGTACACTGGATCAAGGAGGGAAGGTTCCTGAGGGAAGTATTTGAATTTAACAACTGCAAGTGCTAGGGAAGAAGCTGATGTAGAGGAATGATAATAGAAGCTGGGAGAAACAGAACTAGGATTCCGTTCCTTTAGATGTAACTAGGCACTAACATTGGAGAAGGCAATGGCACCCCACTCCAGTACTCTTGCCTGGAAAATCCCATGGATGGAGGAGTCTGGTAGGCTGCAGTCCATGGGGTCGCGAAGAGTCGAACATAACTGAGCGACTTCCCTTTCACTTTTCACTTTCATGCATTGGAGAAGGAAATGGCAACCCATTCCAGTGTTCTTGCCTAGAGAATCCCAGGGATGGGGGAGCCGGGTAGGCTGCTGTTTATGAGGTCGCACAGAGTCGGACATGACTGAAGCGACTTAGCAGCAGCAGCAGCAGCAGCAGCAGGCAGTAACATGCCAGGCAAGGAATCCTATGGCATTTCATCACCCTCCACAGCTGGAGCAAGAAGGCAAAGGCACCTTCACTGTTCTGAAATTAGACTGTAGACTCCATGAGGGAAATTCAATTTTTGCTTCCCACCAACTATGGGCACATAGCAGGCAGTGAATAAGTACTTCATGAACAAAAAGTACATGCGACCCAAGCAATTATGTCACTGAAATGAAGTTTCCAGCTCTCCTTACAAAGCTGTGGGATCTCACATTTTAGCTGGGTTTATTTTTACCCCCCAATTCCGCAAGGGCTGTGGTGGAGGTGAAAACAGAGCTTCTCTGAAGGAATGATTCTGATTCGGCATCTTATCCCCAACATTTTATGAAAAGGCATTTTCCAAGAGGTCCCTTAAATACTTCAGATCTCCAGGCAGTAGTACTTCAGTGTCTTTTAAAATATGAAAAGCTTTTCCCCCCTCAATCTTTCGCTTGGCTCTCTCTCCAGGGTGGCTGGCTGAACGGCACAGCAGCGGCTCAGCTGCACCTGTGTTTGATCTTGCACACGCTGAACTGCAGTCCTTGGGTCTTGGACTGCAGACAACTTCCAACACATACATGAAAGTCTACCTGGCGCCCTCTGCCAAGGACGTGGGAGACCTTTTTTTTTTTTGTCAAAGAAACAAATACATGCCGTTTCCAGAGGTAGCATGAGGCAAGGCCACGTTTCTTTTTTCCTTCCTTACCTGTTCTTTTTACTCTGTCTCAGGCTGAGAAGTAGCTAATTATCTACCAGGGCTTAAGGGAGCAGCCACAAGAATCACAGCCTCACATGAACACTACGCTAGAAGGAAATCTAGGTCAGGCTTGCCTTCCAGAGATGCAAATTGAAATAGCCTCTGCCTGCGTGTCAGGGTGAACAAGCTTTCAAACGTGGTGGCAGGGGAGGAAATGTCGTTCGCGGGCTCACAATTGGTAAAAACGTACTCTTTGATCGTCTGGCGATAGAAATTGATTTTCTGAGCCTTTGTGCATTGTCCCCAAATGCCTTCACTGTTAAATCTCTGAAGTGTCTACATGAAACAAGAAGATCTGGGTGCCAGGATCGAACTTTCTTTGGTCTTGAAGATGATCTGAGCGTCTGGTTTTCTACCAGAAGCATCAGAGTCGGGCCTGGCCTAGGAGCTGTCTCAGTACACGCCAGACGCAGCTGAGCAAACTTTGTTATCAGATTTAATCCCCGGTCAACATCTAAGATACAAAAACATTTGTCTGGTAGAATTTAGTACAGCCTGTGTGGAATCCAGTTCACATAGGAATGAATATAAACAGAGAAATCATCAGTGGCCTCTTTTCCACTTACTGACATCTGGAGATTTTTGCCTTGCCTGATATTTGAGGTCATCCCATCTTGGTAGGATTTTCTCTGATCTTATATTTCAAATTGCCTACTTTTTAAAGAACTATTTCTTTTGCAGATGCCCAAACTCTACTAAGCATTTTACAAATATTTCAATATTTGTACCTTTACGAATATTACAACTTTACAAAACACTACAAATATTTCATGTACTTCATTCAAAAAATATTTTTAGAGCACCTACTATGTGCTAGGCATTGTTCTAGGTAGGCCCCAGTGCTAACACTTCAGAGAGAGCTTACAGGCTAGTGCAGGCACAGACAATGTTAATATGTAACTTATTAATTCATTTCAGAAAATAGATGATAATGAGAAAATAAACTCAGGTGAGGGTAATGAGACACCAGGAAAGGCATTTAGTTTAGGGTGCTCCTATGAACACTCTAACTAAAACCCCTCCTTATGCTCTAATTGAATTATCAAAGATGTGAGCCATGCAAAAAGCCAGGAGACCAAAAGCCCTGGGCTCAGATCTTAGTGCATTTGAGAAACTTCTGGAAACAATAGGGGGAAAAAATCAACAAGAGTTGAGGTCAAACAGAAGGGGACCTGATCATGTAGGGCTTTGGAGGCCAGGGTAACAAGTTTGTCTATCTGTGAGCTAATCGCTCTGTCATGTCTGACTCTTTGTGACCCAATGAACTGTAGCCCGCCAGGCTCCTCTGTCCATGGGATTTCCCAGGCAAGAATACTGGAGTGGGTTGCCATTTTGCTCTACAGGGTCTTCCCAACCCAGGGATAAAACCTGAGTCTCCTTCATTGCAGACAGATTCTTTACCATCTGAGCCATTTGCTTCTATTTTCAAATTAATATTTAAAAATGATGTTAGATCATTCTTTAGCACCATGCACAAAAATAAGCTCACAATGGATTAAAGACCTAAATGTGAGACTGGACACTATAAAACTCATAAAGCAAAGCACAGTCAGAACATTCTCTGACATAAATCACAGAAATATCTTTTTCGATCCATCTCCCAGAACAATGGAAATAAAAACAATTGGGACCTACTTGAACTCAAAAGCTTTTGCACAGCAAAGGGAAATGATAAACAAAATGAAAAGGCAACTCTCAGATTGGGAGAAAATATTTTCAAATGATGTGACCGACAAGGGATCAGTCTCCAAAATGTACAAACAGTACATGACACATAACAGCATCAAAATGAACAACTCAATCAAAAAATGAGCAGAAGACCTAAACAGACATTTCTCCAAAGAAGATATACCGATGGCCAAGAGGCACAAGAAAAAGATGTTCAATACTGCTAATTATTAAAGAAATGCAAATCAAAGCTACAATGAGATATCACCTCACATCAGCCAGAATGGCTATCATGAAAAAATCCACAAACAATAAATGCTGGAGAGGATGTGGAGAGAAGGGAACCCTCCTACACTGTTGCTGGGAATGTAAATTGGTACACCCACTATAGAGAACAGTATGGAGGTTCCTTACCAAACTAAAAACAGAGCTACCATATGACCCTGCAATCCCATTCCTGTATAGGAGAATTTCATTTCTCCTGTATATCTGGAGAAAAACATAATCTGAAAGGACACATGCACCTGAATATTTATTGCAGCACTGTTTACAATAACCAAGAAGCAACCTAAATATGCATCAGCAGAAAAATGGAAGATGCAGTACATATATACAATGGAATACTACTATATACTACATACAATGGAACACTACTTAGACATTAAAAAGAATGAAATAATGCCATTTGCAGCAACATGGATGGACCTAGAGACTGTCATACTGAGTGAAGAAAGTCAGACAGAAAAGGAGAAATATCATATGACATCCCTTATATGTGGAATGTGAAAAGAAATGACAGAAATGAACTTACAAAACAGAAAGAGATTCATAGGCTTACAGAATGAATTCACGGTTGCTAGGGGAAAAAGATGAGGGGAAGTGATAGTTAAGGAGTATGGGAGGGACAAGTACACACTGCTGTATTTAAAATGGATAACCAACAAAGACCTACTATATAGCACATGGAATTCTATTCAATGTTATGTGGCAGCCTGGACAAGAGAGGAGTTTGGGGGAGAATGGATACATGTATAAACAAGGCTGCTTCCCTTGTGGCTCAGCTGGTAAAGAATCTGCCTGCGATATAGGAGACCAGGGTTTGATCCCTGGGTTGGGAAGATATCCTGGAGAAGGAAATGGCAACCCACTCCAGTATTCTTGCCTGGAGAGTTCCATGGACGGAGGAGCCTGGCAGGCTACAGTCCATGGGGTCGCAAAGAGTTGGACTTGAGTGAGCCACTTTCACTTTCACTTTCACAAGTATGGCTGAGTCCCTTGGCTGTTCACCTGAAACTATCACAACATTGTTAATCAGCTGTACCCCAATATAAACTAAAAAGTCTAAAAAATAAATAAAATAGAAATAATAGGGAGACACTATATAATTTAAATATCATTGCATCGGCAGCTGAGTGGAGAACAGGTGGTAATAGGCAGGAGTAGCAAGAGACAGGTGGGCTTCCCTGGTGGCTCAGTGGTAAAGAATCAGCTTGCCAATGCAGGATATGCAGGTTCAGTCCCTGGGTCAGGAAGATCCCCTGGAGAAGGAAATGCAACCCACTCCAGTATACTTGCCTGGAGAGTTCCATGGACAGAGGAGCCTGGCAGGCTACAGACCATGGGGTCGCAAAAGAGTTGGGCATAGCTTAGTGACTTAACAACAACAGAAAGAGACAGACAGGAGGCTTGAGCGGAAGGGGAGATGACAGCGGTATAGGCTTGTGGCGGTGGCGGGGAACAGTGGGATGGCTTGGGGATAGAGGCATAGCCAGGACAGGCTCATTTGCTCAGACAATAATTCTAAGAGATGAAGAAGCTGAGATGGTAGATGGAACTGTGATACAGTGGATTAGCCAAAAGGTCCGTTCGGGTTTTTCCAGAAGATAGTACAGAAAAACCCAAACAAACTTTTTGGCCAACCCAATATCTGAAAGTGGCTATGATAGGAATTAGCCTTATAATGATCCAGAGAGGTGAAAAACAGAGCTGAGAGGGAAGGCAGTCTCTAGTGAAGATTCAAGAGCAGAATGAGGGCAGTTAGAGAATTCAGGCTAAAGCAACCCACAACCATTTTTTCCAATTGTTATCTGGAAATTTCCAAGGGATCTTTTTCATTTTGGCATTCTTGCACCTCATCATTCCTTTACTTGATGTGTTTCTGCACTGAGAAAGACTCAGAAGCTCCACAGTTTGTTTCTTCCTTATTTAGGTGGTTCATGTTACCATTTGATGTTTGTGTCTCTCATTCTGCAGATGAGCCACCAGAAATAAAAACCCACAAAACTGCTTTTGCGAACTTCCAGAGCTTGCCTTTGTTGCTCTGTGTTGACAAGAAAGAGAACGCTGTTGGCAAAATCTGATGCAGCTGGCTGTTTGTTTTCTTGGAGGATGCAAAGGTGAATATAAATAATTTAAAATAGCTTTAGGAAAAATGATCTGTTTCTGCATGACAAAATTAAAGGAATAATACCAAGACTGAAGAGAGAGACATATAAAAAATATTTGAAGGAAAACATAAAATTTGATTTGGCCTAACAAATATTTATTGAGCAGTCACAGTGTGCAAAAATACAAAGACTATATAATTGCTGAGTACTTGGTTCCCACATACACTAGAATCCTGCAAAGACATAATGTCGTAGGTACAATTTTTATCATTTTATAGATGAAGAAATAAAGAGGTCTAGAGACATGAGGGAAACTGCTCTTAACTCGTATATCTGCAATACAGCAGAGTGGACCCCCACCTATGCACCTGCCTGTTCTAAAGGTCAGGTTCTCAGTGAGGATGTGGACTGCTTCTCAATTAAGGGGCTCGTCAAGCATTCACCATCTAGTGGTGTGGGATGGGGACAGACTGTTAACAGCCAGAAGTGATTCAAGGTCATCAAGAGAGGTTACGGAGGAACTGTCATTTATGCTGGGAGTATGGAGGAAGTACCTGATTTAAACAGAAAGACGGGGTGTCTCCTCAAGCTTCAATATTGGGAAAAAATGAGGAATCCAGGTTATCGCCTAGTAACTTCTCTTTTGATTGCCAAGCAACATTTTTGTTGCATACCTACTCCCTTTAATGATAACACCTATGTATAATAATATAATACAATGCATTATAAGTAACATTATGATGTTACATACAATATTGCAGGTAAACTAATATCTTTTATATATCACATAATGCTATAAATAATTTGATATGAATGTATAACTTTACATAGACCTTTAACATATATATTCATAATACTTACACACATATTATGATATATAAATATCAGTATATCTCAATATGTATATTGTATTTTTTTCACGTGTACTCAGTTGTATCCGACTCTTGTGAACCCATAGGCTGTAGCCTGCAGACTCCTCTGCCCTTGGAGTTCTCCAGGCAAGAATACTGGAATGGGTTACCATTCCCTCCCCCAGGGGATCTTCCCAACCCAGGGATCAAACCTAGGTCTCCCTCATTGCAGGCGGATTCTTTAATGTCTGAGCCATCAGGGAATCTCAGACGGTATTTTTTTTTTAGACCTGACTAATTGACTTGGTTTCAATCTGTGTAACAAAGAAAGAACTAGATTGGAAGTCTGAAGATGTGTTTCCCTATTTTTTTCAAGCCCCTTAATTTCTCAGATTTGAATGGTCTTCCTTCAGATAATTAAAGGGTTGTATTAAATATTTCTAGGGTCCCTGACAGTTTGAAAATTCTTGGTTTTGGACATGAAAACCCAGCTGACATGCTCTACTACTTTGTGACTGTCCTCGGTGTTGGTGCTGGGTGTGTATATGACCTTGTTGTACCTACTTGCTTGTGTGCCTGTCAGTCCTTCCAGACTGTGAGCCCACTGGGGTCAGGGATGATGTATTATCCTCCTTTAACTGAAGCAGCTAGCCTGTGGTCAGTGCCCAATAACTATTGCTTTTCTTGTACATTTTGCTTTCAATGATTCTATATCATTTGTTATTAGGAAATACCACTCCAATTTCCTGATGCTGGGTAAGATTGAAAGCAGGAGGAGAAGCAGGAGACAGAGGATGAGGTGGTTGGATGGGATCACCAATTCAATGGACATGAGTTTAAGAAAACTCCGAGAGACAGCAGAGGACAGGGAAGCCTGGTGTGCTGCAGTCCATGGGGTCACAAAGAGCTGGTCATGACTTAGTGACGGAACAACAACAACTCACTCCAACTATGCTTCATCCTTCACTATTTCAAAGTAGTTTATTTCCAGCCTGATACAAATAAACAGTTCCTGTCCGTTGGGGTTTACTTTGGAATCCCTCATCAGAATGTTGCTAAAAAGGCTTCATAATTACTACATATTTATCCTTTCGATAAGAGATCTCAGAACAATTTACTAAGAAGGTTATTACTTTGTCATTCAGACTGAGGTACAAAGAGATCAGCAACTTATTAAAGGTTAATAAATTATTCACTGATTGGGACTTGAGCTTCTGATCCCCAGAATCACAAGTTTCTATTTAAACCCCAAAGAGCAGGCAAAGGAAACATTCAGTGGTGCTCCGTACACAGCGTGCTTAGCATAATCAGTTTACCAGTGTCAATTTCATTACCGTTTATAAACAGAGATGCTGCCTCGTGGGAAAAGAAAAGCTCTCCTACTCTTTTTCCACCTCCAAATGGGGTAATTCACCATTCAAATCTATTGTGAAAGGGGCACAGAGTTTATTTCAGCAGGCTTGGAGAAAGGACGCAGCTTTCTGCAGAAGCCCCTCTGGGATTCGACTGGGGTTGAGAGACTCCAAGGTTAGATGTTGTGTCCCTAGACCACTCATTCTGGACGCCTTCTTCATCAGAACCTTATTTGAAAATCCTCTTATCCTCCTTTGACCCTGAAAAGCTGTTACCCAAAGGAATATATACTCTAATCCTCCTCAGCCTGTCTGGGGAGATTTAGCCCTCAGTCAAAGTAGTTTCAAAGAAAAGATTTTCAGCAGCCCTCCTGGAAGGGAGATGTGTTGTTGACTATAAAGAAATGGGTCACGTTTACATGTTTTTGTGAGTGACTTGGAGATGTTTCTGGAAATTCAGAAACCTGTGTGTGTGAGTGTGTGTGTGTTTAGAAACAAATGTGTGTGTGTGTGTGTGTGTGTGTGTGTGTGATGATCACTTCAATATCTGAGGGAGAAAAGAATCAAAATTTTGTATAAATTTGAATAAGGCTTCCTGAATATTCTGGAAGAGTATTGAATTAAGGACTATTCAGCACCAAAGAAATGTCCTTTTGTTACTTCCCAGCACGAAATTAACTCAGACTAAGAAAGCTGTGCCTAATGAAAGTCTTAAGGGAACTGGTTTTTAGGGGTAAAAAAGGATTGCTTAAAATTAGATTAACTTCCGAGTAATATAGGACATGTTTTCTCGGGGGTACTTTAACAATGTGACTCATGCTTTGTCTCACTGTTGTTTAAAACTACTTCTACAAACTTATTTACACTTTTCACCTGCACAAAATTTGTGTCTAAGAAAATAGTATTGAGGGACTTCCCTGGTGGTCCACCAGTTAAGAATCCGTGCTTCCACTGTTCAGTCCTGGTTGGGGAACTAGGATCCCATATGCTGTCAGGGGAGGGAGGGAAGGGATGGAGTGGAGGAAGGGAGGGAGGGAGGGAAGATGAAGGGAAGAAGGAAGGAAGGAAGGAAGGAAGAAAATAGTGTGGAGAGATGGAAATTGTGTCCTGGAAATCAGACACACTTTGGAATCTCACCTGGTTCCAATTCCAACTTTGCCCCTGCCTGGTTGGGTGGAATCTGGGATGTTCCTTAAACTCTCTGAAGCCTCAGATTCCTCTTCTGGAGAAATGATGACAAAATACTCTCCGTGAGAGATTGTTGTGTGAATGGGATAATGTATTCACAGAACCTAACAGCTGGTGGAAATTTTTAAGATGTTATTTTCCATTTATAAGCTCAGTCTTGTTCCAGTTTTCCAAAATGCCGAAACAATTGAGATTGAACAAGCAGGTATTTACTCTGTGTTATCTGTGTTTATCTCTTTGCTGTGCTGACTTATCTCTTTCCCCATGGTTTAGGCATTTTATATATCTCCCACCATGTTTCTCCAATAAATATTTTAAAAATGTGACCTGTGGTAAATTTGAAAAGGATAGTTAGTTTTTGTTTTCCTTTGGGAAAGAATACGTCAAGTGACAACACGGGAAAAGCAGTCAACTTTCCCTAACTCTAACCTATTGCCAGTTTACAGATATTAAAACTCATAGCTATGTAATTTAAATGGCAGATATGTGAATCTGGGGATTAACATGATGGAATAAAACATACTAAATTTTTCCATCTTAATAAACTCTTTGTTTAGTTATCAATGAGATGTGTGACTTGGAATTAAACTCCTGAATTCTGTGAGAATCTAGTTCCTCAACAACAACAACAACAAAAAATTAGAAAGTATTATTATAGGGATTAAAACCCAGTTGGATATGATATTATGTTGGCAACTAATTAAAATTTTTTCTTAAAAAAGTGGTCCAACCAGCGGCCTTCACTTTGATGATCTTTTTAGTTTCCTCCTGCTAGGATTCATCGGAAATGGGCTTTGTCTATGATAAATGACGTTAATAGACTCCCTTTCACAGAGCCCTATTTGCCTATTATTGCTGATGTTTTGTAAGAATCAAAAATTCCTACGGTTTCTGAACATGGGAGATCATCAGAGACATAGCCTATCTACACTACAGCCTAAGAGGAAGAGTGATGAATGGAATGTCTCTAAAAGGTCATTTTAAGACCATGAACCATGTTTATTGCTTTCAAGGAGGAAACTAGAACTCCATGGTATTGATAACTCCCTGGAATTCTTCCCTGGACTTAGGAAACTCAGCATCTCACATGCAAATAGCCAACTTGTCTTGATCCTCCTTTTCCGCCTGCATTGGATGTTATGATATTTGCATCTTTACATGAGAAAAGGTACACGTATTTGAATATATAATTAACTGCCCTATTTTCTGCACTAAAAAAACAGGCAGAACATGTATTTTTTCTTTTTTTTTTTTATTGGTATCATCACTCCCAGTGATACTGTATTTTAAGTGGTTTTTTTAAAGTGAGTACTTGACCTTTAGTGATTAACTTAAAACCTATGAGTCTTAGCTGTGAATTTTGTCTACATGCATATAAGTACTCATATCCAGTGACATAAAAGCCTACAGGAAACAAAATACACTGATCTATTCTACCTCTATCACTCTAAACAAATAGCCGACTTGGAATCACTGTTTTAACTGATACAGCACTGTAATATAACTGCTGAACACAGTCTGTTTAGCACAATAAGGCAGGAAAATGCACGTTTGAAGGATGATTATTGGTGGTGACTAAGAGAGTATCTAAGAAACTAATAAAGCCTCGATACAGCAACAATCACTTTATTATTAGATGTTAAAGAACCTCAAGGAAAATTTATATGTTCTTTGAACTTCAAGCTCAGACACTTTTCAATTCAATTGCTGGGTTGTTTTAGAGGAAAGCAGAAGTTCAAGAGGAGAATATCTTTCAATGGGCTGATAATGATTTAGAGTAAGTTTTCATCATTTTCTGCTATCTCCAGGAAGATTACTGACATGACTAAAGCAGAATATACACTAATTTCATCCCCAGAGAAGAGGGGAGATGTTAAAAGCTCATTATGAACAAATATGCATTTGCATGCAGCCTGTTTCTCATTCAGAGGGAGCAGAGATTCACAACATGGAATTCGAACCAGAGCATTTAGAATGTAAAACATGGTGCGGCTCCTAACAAATAAACAGAATTCCTATAGCCTCAAGGCGTTTAGTGTAAATGAGCTGTAACTGCAAACTTAATACCCACCGTAAGTAAATTTAAAATCTGCATGTGTATCTGAATAAAAAGTTTTTCAATGAAAAACAGTAGATCCCCTGCCTGTCTGGGAATTTATTTGAGATGTTTTGTTTTCTGAGTATAGTCCTTCATCTTAGACTCCTCCACTTTTCACACCCTACTTTCCAGCCAAGGGAAACAATCTCAAATTCCCTATATTCTGAATGTGCTTCACCTCCATTTTGAGCCATTGATAATGGCTGCTCAGGAATGTTCTTCCCACCCATTTTTGCATGCATAAGTCCTAACTATCCTTCCCGGCCCAATTCAAACATTACCTCCTTCAGAAAACCTTCTCTGTATCCCCAAATGGAAGCAGAAGTCTGCTTCTGAACTCCTGTAGCTTTAACATGTGCATAATGACACCACATTCTATGTTACACAACGGCCGCATATGCATCACGTTCCATATTTCCTCTGCTGGTTCCTCAAAGGCAGGACTGAGCTCTAATTCAACTTTGTATCTCTCACAGGACCTAAAATAGCCTTTTGCCCTTAGTAGATTTTCCCTTAATGGCTGATTCATGTTGACATTTGGTATAAACCTATGCAATACTGTGAAGCAATTATCCTTCAATTAAAAATAAACAAATAAATCAAGTTGAGGAACCTAAAATTTCCATCACTGATATTCCTAGGAAAAATGCTATGTGATGGTCAGTTTTCATTTATTTATTCCACAGATATTTATTGGATATCATGTGGGTGTCCAACAGTGTCCTAGATATGGGGAATGAATAGATAATGAGATCACTCATCTTCTGGTGAGCAAATAAACAAGAAAAAATATATAGTCATCAACAGTATATCACAATTAAGATAACGTGATAGTGAATGGGCTGCACAAAGGAGTGCTACTTAAGCTGCAAGCCAAATGACTTTTAATCACTTGCGTTATGTAAAGATAGAGAAAAAAAAAAAAAACATTCCAAGAGAAAGGCCAGACAGAGTGAAGTTTTAAGACAATAAAGATCAACATATGTATCACAGTCAGCACTTGGACAGGAAAGAAAAAATCATTCTAAGTATTTAAAGAAAAGTGATTTAATACAGAGAATAAGAGGCTTTCTATTCGACAGAGGATGAGATGGTTGGATGGCATTACCAACTCAATGGACATGACTTTGAGCAAACTCCTGGAGAGAGTGAAGCACAGGGAAGCCTGGCATGCTGCAGTCCATGGGGGTTGCGAAGAGTCAGACACGACTCAGCGGCTGAACAACAATGTTTACTTTTGGATCCCCTCCTGAGAATTATTAGACATCTTGCTGGCAATTGTCTTTGCTTCCTCCATGTGTACATTTTCCAAATGCTATATGGGAAAAGCACACATGGAGGAAGCAAAGAAAACTGCTATCAAAATGTGTAACTCTCAGGAGGACATACACAAGCAAATATAGGTGATCTTACAATAGGTGTGCATGCTGATGGAAATCATTCAGGAGACAGGAATAAATTGAGAATGCTGAGGGACAGTGTAAATTTCAGATATATCGTCCTTGCAGAATCTATAGGAAACGGGACCTGGCGCACAAGTGGAGGGTTTGGCTTTTGATGGCAGTGAACGCATTTCTTTCAGAGTGAAGAAAAGGGAAGGCAGAGGTCATAGGAACAGAAGCAAGTGGCACTGTAGCTGCTGAGGTAGGAAAAAGACAGTGTTCCTCTCTAGCAGCTCCTCTGTTTTTCAATGATGTAAAGACAGTAGCTGAGAGTGTGATTTTGGCAAGAAGAGGTCAAAGGATTTCAGGTGAAAAAAGAAGCCATCAAATAGCCATCTTGGAAATGAGAAAAGATAGGGAAGTGATGTAAAGTTGAACAGCAGTGTTGAATACCCCATGTGATTTGGAACCATGAGTTTCAGATGAAAGCAGTCATCAGCAAATTCGTTTTTTTTCTGCAAATGTTACTTAGTACAAGCAAAAATAGGTAGATAGTTTGATTTAATTAGACTTGAGACTTTGCCAAGTAAGCACAACATAGGAAGAGAGGAAAGAGCTGCCAAGAAGTTCAAGTATTTGCAAGGACGTGATGGTAATAATGAACAATTGAAGCTAGGGAGGAGAGCTGTGAAAATACGAGAAGGTTACAGGAACAGGCGGTGATCGAGATTAGATATTTCATTAAGATCTGAAATTGGCAGTTAGAATCTTGGTACAAGGGTGTTGGAAGTACCAGAGGAAGTGGTCAGAAAGTGAGTGAGAGATTGGGCATTTGGTAAGGATGAGGTCAAGGGCATGTCCCTGAAAAAGTTTCAAGTTGCTCAATCTTTGTGAAACTATTGGGGTAAAAAGATCCAGCCCTCTCATGTTGTGAGTCAAGATTTCCATATGGCGTCTGATATTAGTGTGTTTTTTTGTTTACCTACTTAAACGAATCAAGATTTAAGAGTAAATTAAAAATTAACAGAAAAGAAATAAAAGCTAGTATGAGGTACCAGATAAGATGAATTCTAACTTTTTAAAGTACCGATAGGGACCCTTTACCTGAACTTAAAGACCTGAAATAAATTAACAATGCCCCGTGCAATAGCAAGCTGAGTCTTGGCTCCAGGAAAAAAAAAATCCACAAGAAACTGGGTCACAACCAAGATTAACAGAATCACATGCAGAGGACCCTTAGCCCTGCACCTTAGGCAGGAGTTTGAATTATAATAACAGCAATAATTTAAAAGGCAGTGACACTGGTGGTGCTGACGATGGCACCAACTAGGAGTGTGTCAAGCACTTCATATCAGATTGTTTTTCCATTTAATTGTCTGAATAATCTATTTTACAGGTGAAGAAAATGGAACTTAGAGAAGTTAAATAATTTGCCCAAGTAAACAAAGTAAGTTTGAAACTCTAGGCATTTTGACTTCTTGATGACTTCAGTGACCTATCGCCTACTCCACTGTGTCCCTCTGTGAGAAAAACAAGAGCAATCGATTCATCTAAACTCCAGGTCAAGCCAGTCTGTTGTGATAATTAACCGAAGGCTGACAGGTCAGGGGTTATGATGGAAAAAGCAAAGCCACAGTCTTCACACAGACCGGAACAGGAATTATAGAATAGCCACATATTCACCATGTGATTTGGGGCAATCTACTTGATCTCTTAAGTAGCTTCTTGTCTGTAAAGATGAAAAAAATATTGATGCCTTACTAGTGTTAAATGGAAAGACTAAATGAGATAAGACTAAATCATATCTATATAGTTCATGGTAGATTTCTTACTTTGTCTGAGTGAAGGGTATGGATTCTACTCATCTTTATTTTCTTTTATTGGAGTCTAGTTGCTTGGAAAATCCCATGGATGGAGGAGCCTGGTGGGCTGCAGTCCATGGGGTTGTTGAGAGTTGGACACGACTCAGTGACTTCACTTTCATACATTGGAGAAGGAAATCGCAACCCACTCCAGTGTTCTTGCCTGGAGAATCCCAGGGACGGCAGAGCCTGTTGGGCTGCTGTCTATGGGATAGCACAGAGTCAGACACGACTGAAGTGACTTAGCAGCAGCAGTTGCTTTACAATGGCTGTGTTAGTTTCTACTGTGCAACAAAGTAAATCAGCTACATGAATACATATGTCCCCTCCCTCCCATCCCATCCATCAAAGTAATCACAGAGCACGTGCTGAGTTCCCTGTGCTATATAGCAGCCGCCCACTAGCCATCCATTTGACACATGGTAGTGAATATATGTCAATCCCAAGCTCCCAATTCATCCCACACTCCCCTTTCCCCTGTGTCCACCTATCTCTTCTCTCTGTCTGCATCTCTACTCCTGACCTGCAAATAGGTTCATTCTGTACCATTTTTTAAAATGGTACCTAAGTTATCTAGTAAGTGCCCAGGGTTTAAGGAAGACAAGACAATGAATGGATTGATGGATGACAAGCTTGAGGTGATGGTGGATAAAAGAGAAAGGGGACTTCCTTGGTGGTCCAGTGGTTAAGAATCCACCTGTCAGTGCAGGGGACATGAGTTCAATCCCTGGTCCAGGAAGATTCCACATGATAAGGAGCAACTAAGTCCGTTTGTCACAACTACTGAAGCACAAGTGCCTACAGCCCGTGTTCCACAAGAGAAACCACCACAATAAGAATCCCATGCACCACAACAAGAAGTAGGCCCTGCTTGCCACCACTAGAGAAAGCCCTCACATGGCAACAGAGACCCAGAACAGCCAAAAGTAAATAAATTAAAAAAAAAAAAGAAGTGTATGGAAGAAATGTAAGATATATCACTCATTGACTCTCTCTGCCCTCAGACCCACATTTCTCAGCCCTTTTGCAGTTCAGCAGCGTTGTATAACTAGATATGGCCAGTAGCTATGAGCAGAAGTGATGTATGTGACTTCTGGCCCAAAGCATTTAACAGCCAGAGTCAGTGAATGACTTTCTCATCCTTTCTCGCTCTGTGGCAACAACTGGAGGACCTATGTTGAGACAGAAGAGCGGTAGGGTGGGAGGATCCAGGAACGCCGAGTCTTTCCGGGGCAGAAACCTGCCCTGGAGTTACAGGACTCACACCAGACTGTGAATAAACTATGATTGTATTGAGTTAACTTGTTTCTGCAGCATAACCAAGCATACTCTGCCCCTTGAAACACAAATATTTGAGGCCAGAAAATCATCTTTCTGGCATACAAAATTGTTGACTTTATAAGCAGGCTCAAACTACTTAGAAGCAATGTCAAAAACAAGAAAAAACACTTGGAACAGAGAAAATGCTTTAGATAAAATTTGGTAATGTCAAGTTTCATAGAACAAGCCATTGATGCTATATAAAAACACAATTAGAAGCACATCTAATTGAAATTATGAGATTCATATTTCAGAGGGTTTGGATACTTTCTAGAGCTCATTTCCTCACAGACCTCAGAAGCTTAGGTATAAAGCAATCACAAAGGTCATCAAGAATGACCTCCTAACTTTACTAATGAAAAATATGGGGTTCGCAGCAGTAAGCTGATTTTCCCACGGTGTTTCAGCAACTCAAGGCAGAACTAATGTTAAACACCCCATCCATCAAGCTTCAGCCCAGTATCTTTCTAACCCTACTCTTAAGAGGCTTTTTGTGTTATTACTGCTGCCTGGTGATACCCGTATGCTGGGAAAGAGTTAATGTATCTTGCAAAGGGTTGTTTTTCTCTAAGTTCTGAAGAAAGCCAAACTGAATAAAAGCCATTTGATCCTTCTTGAGGGTGTTCATCCAGAAAATGTTAGAAGATGGAAGTTATCCAGAGAGCATCTCGGTAAAAATACTTACAAGGAAAAAAAAAAAAAAAAAAAGAATTCTAGCTACCCAATTGAAAATTTACATAAGTCTTTAGAGGATTGATGCCAGTGAAGTCAGCAGTTCTCCTGGGAGGATAATGGGATCATGCCTTAATTCTCTTCATTTTTCATTTTTGAAGTTCTACCACTAGGTAGATCTGAATGAGTCAGCAGAAAGTGAATCTCGTTAAAGAGCTGCTCTGTGAAATGCATGGTGTTTATCACATAGTGATTACTTATCTATTGCTAGCAGTTCTCAAAGTTCTCTGCTGTGCCCAACTTTTTCTCTTTCCTGGTTTTCTCTGCTTCCTAAAGAAAATGGGTCTGAGGCCCCTACCTAAAGTACATTCTTATCTTCCTTCCAAAAATTCAAGAGATTTTGTTATTCAGAATAACATGAACAAGTGCCAATCTCACATTCTCCTCACACTTCATTAGATTTTCAGAACCTCCTGATTAACTTAGGTCTCTAGGATAGCAAATGTCTTGTGAATAGAAATAAAGCAAAACAAAAAATAAAGATCAAACAGAAAACAGCCTATGGTAACAAATGCTCTTTCCGTGAAGATGTACTGTGCGGAGGAAGCAAATCACAATAGACAGAATGGAGTAAGCATTCTGAAGGTATTTTGATTTCGTGTTTTGTTTCAGCTGTCTGATGCGGTTTATTGTGAGCTTTATTAATGAAGCAATATCAATTAAGTGAGGAGGAAAAAGAAAAAGGAACATGGCTCTTTCAGTAAGTTTGAAAATCACTGCAATCTGCCATCTGCCTCATTTCTGAGATTTTGATGGAGGTCTCTGCAATCTCTGATTCAAACAAGAATATGCCTTTTATTTCCTATCAAACTTTTAGATACTTTCAATTAAACAGTTGGTGTTATCTCAAAGCTTTAATTTGCATTGCTTTGATTACCAGTGATACTAAGCATTTTTAAATATTGCTTACTGGTCATTGTATTTAAATATTTGCCTTTTCTTAATTTACTTCTTGAAAGTTGGACTACAAAGAAAGCTGAGGGCTGAAGAATTGTTGCCTTTGAATTGCGGTGTTGGAGAAGACTCTTGAGAGTCCCTTGGACTGCAAGGAGATCCAACCAGTCCATCCTAAAGGAGATCAGTCTTGGGTGTTCATTGGAAAGACTGATGTTAAATTTGAAACTCCAATACTTTGGCCACCTGATGCGAAGAGCTGACTCGTTTGAAAGGACCCTGATGCTGGGAAAGATTGAGGGCAGGAGGAGAAGGGGACAATAGAGGATGAGATGGCTGGATGGCATCACTGACTCAACGGACATGGGTTTGGGTGGACTCCGGGAGTTAGTGATGGACAGGGAGGCCTGGTGTGCTGTGGTTCATGGGGTTGCAAAGAGTCAGACACGACTGAGCGACTGAACTGAACTGAACTGAGTTTACCTCTTCACTCTTTAGTTGATGAATTTTTTTTCATTGATTTATAGAATTCCTATAAATATCATTAACCTCTTGTATGTTAAGTATATAGCAAATATTTTTCTACAGGTAGGTCATTACACATTAAGTTTGTATGCGGCTTCTTTGAACATACAAAGGTTTTTATTTGCATTATAGCCATATATGCCAGTATTTTCTTTCATGGCTTTGAGGTTTGGTCCATGCTTAGGAAATCCTGCCCTATTCCAACATATAAAAAATATCCTCCCAAATTTTCTTCTGGAAGTTTCTCAGTTCCCTCTGACGCCAACCCTCTGCATGTAGCCATAAAACCGTATTACATACTGTAAACCATATTGGTTAAGACCACAAACTCCAAAGCCAGTTGCCTTGGTTCATATTCCAGCATCACATATTACCAACTGTATGACTAACATCTGGCAAAAGCAATAATAATAGTTTATATGAAGCTGTTCTTAATTCGTTCCCATGAAGTATTTAGGATGGTGTTCCATGAATATTAGCTATGTGAGGGCACCAAACATCATTTATCTCTGTGAGCTTACCCTGAGCACAATTCCTGGCCTACAGTTCACACTCTACAAATAAAAAGTCAATTCACTCAAAATACATTTTTCCCATTTTGCTTTTTCATAACTTATTTATTACTGAATCTGTCTGGCCACAGTGTCCATAATCATTGCAGCAACTCAGCATAAATAGTTGTTTTGATTCTCGGTCAATCTTGAGGCTCTTAAATGCAACACGTTAAATAGCTTTGCCGTAAGATTTAAACCAATCTGTGGTCTTTCCTCACCAGCACCTGATCATGACCACAGTTCTTTGGAAGGCAACGAACATTTGTTAGCCTGAAGGTATAAATAAGATCCTTGCATCTTTTTCCTTCAGGGTTTACTGATGTGTTTTCATCTCAAGCCTTGACCTGGTAATTCAATGATGATTTGCGTGGCTATTGGAAACAGCTTCCCATTCTCTGGCACCAATAAATCAGAAACCAAACCATGGGATGTTGGAAGTGTTTCTTTTCCCTGAAGTATCTTATAGCTTTACAAGAAGGAAGAGAATGAAATTGAAAAGACAAAACCCCTAAGCTTTATCTATGTGATGGAGTTGCTTAAATGATTCAGAGAACTGAACCTGGGAAGCAGGGCAGTATATGCCTCGATTTATCAGACACCCTCCTTTCAACCCATGTCTTAACTGTAGAGCCTCAATGGATTGCTTTAGCTTCAGCTACCATTCATTTCTCAGGAGCCACTAGAGCCAAAAAAGATGGGCTTTTCCTTCTTTCACTGTTACACATTCTTTACAGACAGAGTCTCAAACCTCATGGCTTGGCCATCACAGAAGACACTTCACACAGCTTTGGGGCTTTGATTTTCTTATTAAAAAAATAGAACTAGAGGAATTTTGAAAACTCTGTATTTCTCAGAAAACCTAGTCGCAAGTTTTCTCCCTCCTGATAGTACTATCTGAAGTGTCAGAAGTTCAAGAGACTTCCCTGGTGGTCCCGTGGCTGAGACTCTGTGCTGCCAATTCAGGGGGCCCAGTTTTGATCCCTGGTCAGGGAACTAGATCCCACATGCCACAACTAAGGGACTGAATGCTGCCACTGAAGATCCAACATGCTGCAATGAAGATCAAAGATCCTGCATTCATCAACTAAAATCTGGCACAGTGAAATAAACAAATATTAAAAAAAAAAAAAATCAGAAGTTCAGCATTACCTTGTTCCTTCTCAGTTCTCCCCAGTGGTAACGATGTGATTTCTTCCTGGTGGATGGATGCCTCAGTCCCACTAGGGAAAGGCCCATGAACCTGAAGAAGCAAAGGAGAAAAGCACATTAATATTTTCCCAGAACCTTATCCTAATTGAAAATGAATAATGGCTTTGAGGCCACCATCAGGCATGCTGTTTGAAATGGACCATAGGTAAGTTTGCTTGGCTAGAAGATAAGAGGAACAAGCAGGGGAGGGGAGTGTGGTAGGAAAACCATTTGGGTGGGGACCTTGAAGCCTACAAGACAACATTGGAGTTGCCTTTGATGGAGAACCAGAAGATTTTGTTCCCTTCCATGAAGACAGGTATTATGACTGAAATGACACTTTGGGACAGGAATCTTGTTGAGGATGAGAAGGGAAGAGAGGAAAGGGAAGTAGAGTACCTCAGAGTGTACTGAAATCATTCTGGGGGGAAAAAAGGCTCAGACCTCAACAAGGTTTGCAGACCATATGGAAGAAGAGATGTCAGGTGTCGTAGTCACCTAGGCACCCCTGGAGAAACAGTAACCAGTAAAATCTAATGTTTAGCTCAAAGTCCATGTCTCTGTAACAGACTTGTTGAACTTAGAGAACTGAAGCCAGGAGAGTGGTGTGATTCTCAGTTCATCAGATACCTTCTCCATCTTTATCTCATGCATGTGTTTTTTAGTGATCAGTAAAGGGCAGTGATCCTATGATGTAGGTGCTCTGATCATTTCTGTTCTACCAATACACAGATGAAGCTCAAGGAGCATGACCAGGGTCACAGAATTAGAAAATGGTAAAGCCAGGATTTGACCCCAACCCCACTGACTCTGGGGCTTCCTAGGTGACGTTGTGATAAAGAATCTGCCTGGCAATGTAAGAGACACAGGTTCGATCCCTGGGTCAGGAAGATCCCCTACAGTAGGAGATGGCAACCCACTCCAGTATTCTTGCCTGGAAAATTCCATTGACAGAGGCACCTGGTGGGCTACAATCCATGGGGTAGCAAAGAGTCAGGCATGACTGAGCATGCACATACTCCACTGACTCTGGAGCCCTTAGGTCTCTGTAGAGACCCTGTGTGACCAAAGAGGAAACGAGGGACTTGGGGGAACTGACTGCAATAGCCAACAAGAAAAAGGATTTAAGATCATTTCAAAATTACTCATTAAACATGATTACCAATGGTGGTAAAACAAGGTGAAGGGAATTGGTAGTTTCACAGGAGAAATATTTAGGCTCTTCAGTCCTTCAACAATAATTGAAGACAAATGTATCTACCAGGCCCTGGTAGGTGCAGGTTTCTGGAGAGGTGAAGGAGAAGAGCCCTGACCTTCAAGGAGATCAAATTAGCAGAGGAGTTACATTCTTTATTTCTTACCATTAAGAATCCGCTTACATTTTATATAATATGCAAACTCCACAGCTCACGGTAAACATCCAGGGTATTATAGGATCTCAGAGGAAGGTATCTACTTGAAACAGGGATCAAGAAGGCTTCTGAGAGGGGTGCACACACGGGATGTAGTGGGTAATAAACGGCATTAGTTGGCGAGGCAGTTACATGGTGGTGAGCAGAGAGACACAGCCCCAGTGAGGACAGCGTGGACAAAGGCACATGGACAAGAGGGGATAAGAGTCACCACCAGCTTGGTTCTTGGGCTTCACTTTCAGGGCACTGAGTGGCATCACAGTTTTGAGTAAGTGGGGCTCATGATGAGTTATGTGCTTTGGCCAGATCTCTTTCAGTGGCATAATCTAAAACGCAGGAAGACACACCGGGAGGCTTGTATAACTCCACATAAGAGACATCAGAAGCTCAAAATAAAAAAAGGGACCAGTGAATTTGGAGAAAGAAGGCCAGATACTAGAAATGGTCTGATATGAGGTTTGATAATTGACTGCATGACGAAGAAGAAGGGTGGGGGTGATGTTGAGGAAAACAAGCTGAATTGTCTACATAAATAGTGGTGTTGTAAGTTAGAAAATATGGTCAAAGAAACATTCAGAGAAGTCAATGAGTTTAGCGTGGGACACTAGAATAGTTTCCTAGGGATGTCACAATGAATTACTAAAAATCAGGGAGCTTAAAGCGAGAGAAATTTATATTCTTATAGTTGGGCAAATCCAAAATCAAGGTGATGTCAGGGTTAATGCTTTTGGGAGGCTCTCAGGGAGAATTTGTTCTATGTCTCTTTCCTAGCTTCTGGCTGCCAATAATTCTTGGTGTTTCTTGGCTTGGAGGTTCGTAACTCCAATCTGTGCCTCTGTCTTCACATGGATTTCTCTCCCACATCTCTGTGTGTCTTCTTCATTTCTGTTTATTGTAAGGACACCTGCTATTGGATTTAGCACCTGCTCTAATCCAGGATGATCTGATCTCAAGAGTTTTACCATAATTACCTCTGGAAAGATCCTATTTCCAAGTAAGGTCACATTTGGAGTTTCTGTGGGCATTTCTTTGGGGGGACTATTCTTTAACCCATACAGATACTTTGGGAATACCCAAGGGGTAAGTCAGAAGCCAGGATCTGAGTAAGCTGAGAAAAATCAGCATTTGAGTGTAATTGAAACCAAGATAATGAATGAGAAACATAGAAGGAAGGGTGTCAGGAAGCCAAGAACAAAACCTGGGGATATAAATACTTACTTGGTTAACAGCAGTGGAAAAGGTGCCTACCAGGGCAATAAGGAGATATGGATGTTTCAAAGAAAATCAAAGCATTGTTTCATGGTATCTAAATGTCTTGAGAGTCCCTTGGACAGCAAGGAGATCAAACCAGTCAATCCTAACGGAAATCAACCCTGAATATTCATTCGAAGGACTGATGCTGAAGCTCCATTATTTTGGCCACCTGATGCAAAGAGCTGACTTACTGGAAAACACCCTGATGCTGGAAAAGATTGAGGGCAGGAGGAGAACGGGGCAACAGGGATGACATGGTTGGATGGCATCACCGACTCAATGGACATGAGTTTGAGCAAACTCCGAGAGACAGTGAAGGACAGGAAAACCTGGTGTGCTGCAGTCCATGGGGTCACAAAAAGTTGGACTTGACTGAGAGACTGAACAACAACATATATTTATAAATGTCAGATGACTTACTGTGTTCCAGGCATTATAGCAGTTCTTTATACTTAGTTCCCCAAACAGGTATTCACAACAGGTAATCTTATTTCCACTTTATAGATCGACTAAGGCTTGGGAATGTTAAATCACTTGAACAAGATCCAAGAGCTAATTAGCAATGAACTGAGAACTGAACATCTGTCTGATCCCCAAGTTTCAGCTCCTTTGCCTCACTATGCTTTTGTAACATTTCAAAAGTGCTAACTTTGTAGAAAAAATGATTTACGATACCATGGTAGTGACTGAGTTGTTTATTCATCTTTTCCCTTTCTAACAGAATCCTGGTGTTTTGGAGAAAGCAATGTGCCAAGTTTCAGAAGAATTGTCTCTTGTCTTTCCTTGGAGATATCACTGCCCTTACGACAGAATGGTGAGCAATGAGATACGAAGAAATTGTTGGGTCTAGGGACTATCCTTCAAAGGAGGACTCCCTAAGCTGTAAGATGTCCTTTTGATACTCCACCCCTTTCTTCTTTCCTACTCTCAGGCATGCGGACATGCCGGCTGTGACCACTCTGATCAAGAGGCATCTCTTTGGAAGGGAGTCAAGTGCAAAGCAAAGAAGAACAGAAAGATCAAAGGGGCCTGGGCCATTGGTGCCACTACAGGGTGTCTGTACCAGACCGAGAATGTCTCTTCCTAATCTTGGTAACATGAGGGGAAAGAAAGCCCTAAGTTGTTTAAGCCGTTGCTTTATTGTACTCTATTTGAACAGCCAAAGAAGTGCCCAATGTATTGCTCCTTCCCACAGGGTCTGAAATGAAGGGAGAGGATCAGAAGATGGAAGTGGATATCGATAAGTTATGGGGAGGGAGGGGGGCTGTTAAAGTAGATTAAACTTGATGGCTTCAACTTTTAGGATGAAGAAAGAGGCAATGTCTACTGAAACTGGGTGTAGTAGGGCTTGGAGAAAAGAGATTTTTAATCGCTTTAATGGTATGCTAAAATAAAATACTGTGCTAACTCCTAATCTAATGTATCTTGCCTACTTTGTGCTATAACCTGTCTTCGAAAAAAATTGGAGAGCATTTCTCCCTTTCTGAACATAAATTACATTTGGTTTTTGTGGTTGTGCAGACTAATTCCATTTTGAAAGTTCATCGTGAACCTTTTCAATTTTTCAGTGGTAATAATAATAACCTGCAAGCTGGTTCAACCTGAAGAACATTCTTCCTTTTTTGTACTTCAAAAGAACTACTAAAACCTTACTTGACCTCAGAAAAATCTTCAAAGTGAATCTGGAGGCAGTCAGACAACAAGTGAAACTTTTGGGGTAAACATTAGCACTTTCCTGAAAGAGTCTTTTCAACATAAGCTTACAAGAAAGTGGTTGAGATAAGATGATTTCAAGGAAAAACTCTAGGTCTGCTTTTTTTTTTTTTTTCTTGGCCTTTCTGGGATGTTTAATTAATTTTCTTAAGTCAGTTTTTCAGTCTACCTGGAATAATCAGTATTCTCAGAGTTTTATCACTAGTTTTTGGCTACAGTCCTTAAGTTCACTGCATCTTGATTTATGCTCAAGCCTGGTAGCCACGAGGTGAATTTGTATATCTGTTAGGACTATATTTAATTATAGGATCCCATGATATTTTCGTTTTCCTAGCAAGGATCATATTCTTCTTAGGAACACACTCCTTAAAGAGGAAATGTTTTTATTCTCTCAAGTACTTTGCTAGTGATAATTCAACTTGAGATCTTACCAAATTTTAACTAATTATGCATTGAAATAATAATTCCAGAGAGAGAGAATATCATTGCAAAATCTGCAACATCACTATCAAACAAGATAACATACATATACACATATGTTGAAACTAAAAACAATAGATGATTAAGATTATTGGGTCTATCTTAATTTTAATTTTTCAATATCACTTATTTAAATGTTTGTTCTTCCTTGTCCCCTGTGAGCTACCAGACAGCAAGGACGGCGTGTCTCTTCATCTTTGTCTCCTCGGTATCAAGTAAGCACAGTTCGAATAACGAAGCAAGTCTTCCATAAATGGGTGCTGGGTGAATTGTTAGATAACTGATTAGACAATAGACATCTAACCCAATTCCTTTGATAAGCATTCCTTTGACATATATCCCATGTACATTATGTCGCTGGCTATGGCATTCAGTTCAGTTCAGTTCAGTTGCTCAGTTGTGTCAGACTCTTTGCAACCCCAGAGACTGCAGCACACCAGGCCTCTCTGTCCATCACCAACTCCTGGAGCTTGCTCAAATTTATGACCATCTAGTTGGTGATGCCATCCAACCATCTCATCCTCTGTCATCCCCTTCTCCTCCCACATTCAATCTTTCCCAGCATCAGGGTCTTTTCCAATGAGGCAGTTCTTCCCATCAGGTGGCCAAGGTATTGGAACTTCAGCTTCAGCATCAGTCCTTCCAATGAATATTCAGGACTGATTTCCTTTAGGATTGACTGGTTTGATTTCCTTGCAGTTCAAGGGACTCTCAAGAGTCTTCATTTAGACACTGGGAATGGAATCAAAGATTAAGAAGCCACAGGCTACCCAGAACTCATACACACATGTTAATACATGTAACACTACATGATTAGAGTGTCAATACAAGTAAATACCAAATGCAAAGGACAGTGTTGGAAACAAATGGAAGTCAAACTGCTAAACCTGGACAGTGAAGAGTTACGGAAGTGCATGCATGCCAAGTCACTTTAGTCATGTCCAAGTCTTTGCTAGTCTGTGGACTGTAGCCCGCCAGGCTCCTCTGTCCATGGAATTCTCCAGACAAGAATACTGGGGTGAGTTGCTATGCCCCCCTCCAGGGGATCTTCCTAACCCAGGGACTGAACTTGCATGTCGGTGTCTCCTGAATTTGTAGGTGGGTTCTTTACCTCTAGTGCCACCTGGGAAGCCTGAGTTAAGGAAGTATAGGAAGAATAAAGAACCTAGAATGAGGCTGTGAGGTTGGTAGCTTGGTAATGACTGGTGGTACCATCAGCCAAGATATGGAATACAGAAGGAAATGCAAGTCTAAGAGAAAGGACACATTGGGTCATTTTTTTCTTTTCTCTTTTAAAATAAAAATTGTTTACATTTCAGGTATATAACATGATGTTTTCATACATATAGTGAAAGATTAGTATAGTCCAGTGAATTAAATCTCTGTACACAGTTGTGTGTGTGTGTGTGTGCATGTGTGTGTGTGTGTGTGTGTGTGTGTGTGTGTGGGTGGGTGGTGAGAGCACCTGAGATCTATTCTCTTAGCAAATTTCCAATATATGACATAATATTATTAACAAGAGTCACCATGCTGTATATGAGATCTCCAGAACTTACTCATCCTATGCAACTGCAACTCTGTACCCTTTGATTCATATCTCCCATCTCCCCTGCCTCCTCACCCCTGGTAACCACCATCCAACTCCTTGATTCTGTGATTCCACATATAAATGACATTTTTAGATTTCACATAGAAATGAGATTATATATATATTTTCCTTTATGTTTCTGGCTTATTTCATTTAGCATAATGTCTTCCAGTTTCATCTACATTGTTGCAAAGGGCAAAATCTCCTTTTTAAAAATATTTACCACAATTTCTTTATTCATTTACGCATCGATGGACACTCAGGTTGTTTCCATATTTTGATTCTTGTGGATAATGCTGCAATGAACATGTGAGCCCAGATGTCTCTCTGAAGTATTGATTTAATTTCCTTTGGATATATACCCAGAAGAGGGATTGCTAGATCACGCAATGGTTCTAGTTTAAATTTTTTGAAGAACCTCCAAACTGTTTTCCATAATGGCTGTTCTATTAAAATTTTTATGGTAGTAATGTACACTGGGAAGGAGAATGTGAGTCTGCTCCAGAGAGAGGCCCGGAATATAGGAATGTAAAGTAGGACATCATGAGAACATATAAAAAGTATTTGAAATGGTACCAATAAAAGTGATAACCCTGGAGGAGCAGGTAGAAACTGGAGAAAAAGCAAGGATGACACAGCGCCAATTACTCAGCCCTTTTCTATTTTCAGGTCAGAGGGTTATTCATTTCTTTAAGACCTAAACCATATCCCAGCTTCTCAATGACACCCACATAACTGCCAACACCCATGCTACTCCCTCCTCTCAGGATGCAGTACATGCACCGTTTTGTCACCAGATTTTTTTAAGGAACATAAAGCAAATATTTATTAAATGAATGAATGAATAAAATAGATGCTGGGAGAAAATTAAGGGTAGTATTTATGGTACTACTGTTTTATTAGGTTTAGTTATAATGTGCATTGGTATATTGGATATACTGGAAAGTCATTTTCTCAGTAATTCTAGTTTGTTATGTACCTCCCTCCACCCCATGAAATATGTGGGTTTATGCCATTTTAGGTCCGTCTAGTCAAGGCTATGGTTTTTCCTGTGGTCATGTATGGATGTGAGAGTTGGACTGTAAAGAAGGCTGAGCGCCGAAGAATTGATGCTTCTGAACTGTGATGTTGGAGAAGACTCTTGAGGGTCCCTTGGACTGCAAGGAGATCCAACCAGTCCATTCTGAAGATCAGCCCTGGGATTTCTTTGGAAGGAATGATGCTGAAGCTGAAACTCCAGTACTTTGGCCACCTCATGCGAAGAGTTGACTCATTGGAAAAGACTCTGATGCTGGGAGGGATTGGGGGCAGGAGGAGAAGGGGACGACCGAGGATGAGATGGCTGGATGGCATCACTGACTCGATGGACATGAGTCTGAGTGAACTCCGGGAGTTGGTGATGGACAGGGAGGCCTGGCGTGATGCGATTCATGGGGTTGCAAAGAGTCGGACATGACTGAACGACTGAACTGAACTGATGCCATTTTAGTGTACTTAGAAACACTTGTAACTCCTACCCTTTTCATATAGCTATTGAAGGGAGAAGAGAATCAAGAAAAATATTTGCTTTCAAACGATTTAGATTTCTTAAAGATTGGGAGCAGATTTCTTTCTGCCTTTGTATCTCACGCAAGGCTTTGCATGGATCTGTACTCAATAAATATTTGCGGATAATTGATGACTACCTGTTTTGACCATTAGATAATGCAAGCTTGTAACAGACAAGGAGCTTTAGCAAATGTAACAACCTAGATCACTGGCATCCCTAACACTTTGTTTATTAAGAAACAAAAAGTGTTGAAAAATATCCAAGCTCTGACTTTATCCACAGCAGCAGAGACCACATAAAAGAAACCAAACATTCTTATATACATTTTTATGACCAATTTTATAAAAGTTCCCAGCCAGGAAGCAGGTTTTTCCCTTAAGGCAGTTTCTGTTATACAAATCCAAATGCTGCATGGAAATTCTGCGAGTGAAACTTTCTGGTTATACTTATTCGACTATCCAAACTTAATTAAATCCTCAATCACCTTCCTGGGAACTGAAATGATGAGATGAGATCCAATGACCCGAAATTTCTGGAATCTCCTTTTATTTCCCCCACCCCTTTCCCCTGGTGAGGAAAGCATTAACAATTTTTTCTTCTAAGCTTCGAGAGTTGCTGTAAAGGACATCTTGTGTCTCGACTGGCAGTACCACTGTATCACAGTTTCTTTCCTTCAAGAATTCTCAGATGAATACCAGAGGAGACTAGGGATTTATTGTATCTGAGTTCCTTAAAGTTAGTCAGGAACTGAATCCTTAGAGACTAAGACACACTCGAATTTCCTATCAGGTTTCCTATAAAGACTATTTGAGTTAAAGAAATATAAAGATTCCAGCCTCTACTCATGTGTTAGAACATGGTATCAAACATAGTTTTTTTCCCCCAAATGTGGCTTCTCCCGGGATCTTTGGCCACCTTTTACAAAAATAAAATATCAGACAACTTAATTTTAATGACATATTTTACATTCCCATATTATTTTAGGATCCAAATGACCTTTCTCAGAGTTCAGACTCCTGCCCATTGTTCAGATGCTACCCTGGAAGCTGGTGAGAAAGCCTGACTTGGGGAGCACTCCGTCCCAGAACACTGCAGGGCTCCAGGACTTTTCCAATAATGGCAACTACGCTTTGCATACATTGGATAATGGAGTGGACAGGTATTTTGCTATTTGTAATTAGCCATTCACCTTTCTTCTGGAAATAACACCTCAGTGTGAGAGGGCAACCCCTTTTCTACTTGTAGTTCATAGAGTTCAGATGACCCCAGGAGTTAGCACATCCTGAGATGGACCAAACAAAGCACTGCCTCACCCTGGCCACATCAACTGATTTAGGGATGTGCGTGTTATCCAGGCCAGACTAACACTCTCAGTCTTGGTTCCTCGTTGGCAAATTTTCTACACAGCCTCCAGAATGATCTTTCTAAAAAGTCACATTGCATTTCTTAGCTGTCCTCATTTCACCATAACCAGGATTACATCCAAACACCTACCATGGCCTATAAAGCCCCTACAATCTAGTTCCTGCCTATCTCACATATCTGATCGTCTGCTATTGCTTCACATTCATCTCACTTGAACTAGAACAGGCCATGCCGATTCCCATTTTAGAAACTGCGCCTCTACTCTTCTTTCTCCACGCAATATTCTTTCCCTAGATCACCTGGTTGCCTGTTCTCATAATAGCTCATGTCTTAAGTCAAATGCCCCTTAAGATGATAGGAATCCCGGGATAATGAAACAAAAATAGCTGCTATATTTATGTTCTGCCACATTTGCTCACTCACTCGCTTAGTCACTTCAGTCGTGTTTGACTCTTTGCAACCCTATGGATTGTAGCCCGCCAGGCTCCTCTGTCCGTGGGATTCTAGACAAGGGTACTGAAGTAGGTTGTCATGCCCTCCCCCAGAGGATCTTCCTGAACTAGGAATTGAACCCACGTCTCCTTTGTATCCTGTATTCAGGTGGATTCTTTACCCACTGAGTCATCTGTGAAGCCCTCTACCACATTACCCTGTATTATTTTTTCATATTAATAACCTGAGCCCAAATGATTTTGTTTGTTTACTTATTTATTCTCTCTCATAGGATCAGAATGTAAGCTCTCTGAGGGCAAGAACATTAATGATCTAGTTGATCACTGCCTGCATCTCCTATTTCATATATATATCAGGCTCTCAATAACTGTTTGTTGGCTGAGGACTCTCTTTGGCTGGGTTTGCTAAGTTGGCAGGATATAAGCCAGGAGCTGCTAGTGTCAAACTGTCAGCTAAAAAGCCAACAAGAGAAGTGAGAGCTGAGAAATGGAGAGGGACAGATTCCCAATAGTATAACCAAAGCCAGATACCCCAGGATGTCGGTTACACAATCCAATAAATTCTCCTTTATGCTTAATTCACTTTGGGTTAGATTTCTGTCACTCGTAACCAACAGAGTGCTTACAGAGAAGCGTGTGAAAGAACTTAGAAAGTACAAAGTGCCACTGTGTTATACAAACTCCATTTCCTTTTTCACTATACATCTTTTTATTTTTCTGTCTTTGGTTAGAATTTTAGTTATCTGAAAGGATTGTAAACCTTATCTGAGGATATTCAGGTAATTCAGCAGTAGAAAAAAATATTTTTTTTGCAATTTATCTGTAAAACACAACTTACATAATTAACTTAATTGGGGAAAACATTTTACAATGTGTATATATATTTTTAAAAAAATCACCCTGTATACCTTAAACACATACAATGTCTGTGAATCATACCTCAAGAAATCTGGGAAAAGTTTTCTAAAAAGAAAACACAAGTTACAGAATAACTGACTACAGTACAGTCTATGGTATTTTTATTGATGTGCTTTAGTGAATTATTTGGGTATCTCTCCTTCCAGGCATAATAGAGTAGCTGTACTAATTTTCTCTCACAACAAATGGGGCTACAAATTAGGAAATTAAAATCAATAATGAATAAAAATATATAATATATGTGATACTTCTGTTTTTTGGGTGTTTTTTCTTAACTGAACAATGAGTAGCGCAGTATTGCAATCCTCATGAGCAGGGATATACACAAGAGAGGTATCAAGGTTATACCATGATCACCCAGACTTTCTCCCTTCTGCAGATTAGGGAGAAGTAGCCTGTGTGGGGAGAAGGAAATGGTAACCCACTCCAGTGTTCTTGCCTGGAGAATCCCAGGGATGGAGGAGCCTGGTGGGCTGCCGTCTATTTGGTCACACAAAGTCGGACACGACTGAAGTGACTTAGCAGCAGCAGAAGCAGCAGCCTGTGGGGGGTAGGGATTTCACTGGGCTAGTAAAGGAGGCAGAGATTGGAAGTGCCAGTTTCTGAAGTGGCTGAAATTTGTAGGACAGGATACCTGATAAGAGAGAGCTGCAAGGAAATGGGGGTGGGAGCGGCATGGGGATTCCGTAGTCACATAAAGTAAAAATGGATTAAATAAAAAGCAGAGATTTTCCCCGAAAAAGATAAGACCTAAGCATTTCTTTCTAAAAAAAAAATCCACTTTGGATACAAAGACAAAAAGAGCTTAAAAATGAAAGGAGAGAAAAACAGATATTAGGCAAACAGTAAAGGAGTACGTCAAGGCTGTATATTGCCACCCTCCTTATTTAACTTATATGTAGAGTACATCATGAGAAACGCTGGGCTGGAAGAAACACAAGCTGGAATCAAGATTGCCAGGAGAAATATCAATAACCTCAGATATGCAGATGACACCACCCTTATGGCAGAAAGTGAAGAGAAGCTAAAAAGCCTCTTGATGAAAGTGAAAGAGGAGAGTGAAAAAGTTGGCTTAAAGCTCAACATTCAGAAAACGAAGATCATGGCATCTGGTCCCATCACTTCATGGGAAATAGATGGTGAAACAGTAGAAACAGTGTCAGACTTTACTTTTTTGGGCTCCAAAATCACTCCAGATGATGACTGCAGCCATGAAATTAAAAGACTCTTACTCCTTGGAAGAAAAGTTATGACCAACCTAGATAGTATATTCAAAAGCAGAGACATTACTTTGCCGACTAAGGTCCGTCTAGTCAAGGCTATGGTTTTTCTGTGGTCATGTATGGATGTGAGAGTTGGACTGTGAAGGCTGAGCGCCGAAGAATTGATGCGTTTGAACTGTGGTGTTGGAGAAGACTCTTGAGGGTCCCTTGGACTGCAAGGAGATCCAACCAGTCCATTCTGAAGGAGATCAACCCTGGGATTTCTTTGGAAGGAATGATGCTAAAGTTGAAGCTCCAGTACTTTGGCCACCTCATGCGAAGAGTTGACTCACTGGAAAAGACTCTGATGCTGGGAGGGATTGGGGGCAGGAGGAGAAGGGGACGACCGAAGATGAGATGGCTGGATGGCATCACAGACTCGATGGACGTGAGTCTGAGTGAACTCCGGGAGTTGGTGATGGACAGGGAGGCCTGGCGTGCTGCGATTCATGGGGTTGCAAAGAGTTGGACACGACTGAGAGACTGAACTGAACTGAACTGACTGAACTGAAGCATCAGAAAGCTAGCGTGGCCATCTTAATATTAGACAAAACACACTTTGAGACAAGGAGTATCTGTAAATTTAAAACCATGAATTTATACTGAAATGTTAAATTTCAATCCAAATCCACAAGTTACCTTCTTTTCTTCTTGATTTCCACATTTCTAATTCCCTTCCAAAAGAGTGAGAAACCTGGCTTTCATTTCCCACCAAATACCACCAAATACCACCAAATTCCCACCAATACCACCAAATGATTAAACCTAAAGAATCTGCCTGACAATGCAGGAGATAAAAGTTCAATACCTGGGTCAGGAAGATCCCCTGGAGAAGGAAATGGCAACCCACTCCAGTATTCTTGCCTGGGAAATCCCATGGATAGAGGAGGCTGGTGGCCTACACAGTCCATGGGGTCTCAAAGAGTGGGACGTGACTTAGTGACTAACAACATAGAATATAGTTTCAAAAGGACTAACAAATATCATTATGAAAAGCGAGACTGACGTGGCAGAAAATACACAAAATGAGCTTTGAATATTGGTGGTGCCAGAAAATAAGAAGTGCTCAAAAACAAACAAAAACCAAATTAATAACAGTATGCCAAATGGACAGAGGGGCCAACTGCTGGTGCTCACAGTGACCAAGACTGAGCAACAAAATAGTGTTGGATTATAATCCAAAGCACAAAATAAATATTCATGAGGCCATGCACATATAAATAAGTAAGTAAAAGGAAAAGAGACATACCTCTCACAAAACAATTTCAAATAATTTATGTAGATACTGCAGGGTCAAGAAGCAGAAGCAATGTGGGCTTTAGGTAGAGACTTTCTTTCAACAAGTACAGTATACAAGGGGTGGAAAGATAACATTATTATGGAGAAACTTTTTTTTGCAAGGTAATCAAGGTCAACATCAACAGTGAAAAATTATATTGCTAGTATGTACCCTTAGTATGATATGATGAAAATGGACCCCTGAGGTCATTCTCTAAAAACACATGTGATCCAAGTCTATTCATAAGGTAAAAAGACAAGTGCTAATAGAGGAGCATCCTATGAAATACGGGACTAGCTGAACTCAAAACTGTCAAGATCATAAAAAATAATAATAAAAAAGAAAAGTTTGCGAAACCACCAAAGTCAAGAGGAGCATAAAATGAAACGATAACTAAAATGCAATATGATATTTTGGATGGGACTCTAAAACATAAAAAGAACACTAGGTACAGCTAAGGAAATCTGAATAAACTACTCATTTTAATTAGCAATGATGTATCCACATTAGTCCATTAATTGTAGCATGCACTACAGTAATGTAAGATGTTAATAATAGGGAGAATGGGCATGGAGCACAAGGGAGCTCTGTACTATCTTCCCAAATCTTAGTTTTTCTGTAAATCTAAAATTGTTCTAACAAAATATGGTCTATTAAACAAAATAGATGTAGTTATGATTGCTGAATAAAGCTAGTTCAGCATGAAGAAAATGGTTCTAAATCTTATTTTTTCTGCAAAGTGGAAATAAATATCCACCCATTTTCTAAAATCAAACAAAGCTACTAGTTGTTGAAACAAAGGAATACATGTGTGTACTTGTATGTTATATCCTAGCTCTCTACTGAGAAGTCACAAAAGTAATAACTTTCCAGAAGCAATAAGCGGATCTAGTGACTGGTTTCTAATTACATTCTCCTCTAAAAAGTAACAAGTCTCCTTGGAGAAAAGGTGGATTCCAGGGCTCAAGTGCAAGACAAGCCTGGAATATTTTTCTACACCTAAAAATACGGAAGATGACGAGGATGTGTAAACAGAACATGGGAGTGAGCTTGAAAGGACTCCACTGGCCAAACCGGAGTCAAACTGAGCCTCAACATAAATGAGGCTATAAACAGTTTATAGTATTAATACACTGAATAAAAAGAATATAATTTCATAGTAATATAAACAAATAACTCAGTTTTTTTTTTTACAGTAGAATGCTAAGTAATAAATAGAAAATGAATGACTTAAAAAAGTCATCATTGGATACTAAAATTTGTTTGATGAGGAACAGATATATATAAAAATCAAAAAAACTCCCCACAAATTACTTACAAAAAGGAAGGCAGACATTTTGCAGGAGAGAAACATGGAAAACACCACTGTAGGCAGATGATCAAAGCAAACATCACCAACACGGGGAGGAACTGGTGTCACAAGCCTTCTGATGTGATTATATTGCATCTATGCTATTCCTGCTATCAAGGGAAAAATCAGAAAAATCCAAACTGAGAAGCATTCTATAAAGTAACTGGTCTTTAAAAGATGTCAGTATCAAGAAAGATAAAGAGAGACTTCCCTGGTGGTCCAGTGGTTAAGACTTTGAGCTTCCAATGCAAGCCGTACAAGTTAGATCCCTTGTCAGGGAACCAAGATCCCACATACCATGTGGCATGGCCAAAAATAAATAAATAAACAAATTTTAAAACTAAAATAAAGATAGATCTTACACCCAAGAATTATTACCTTAGAGAGAATGCTGCAACCTCAAAATCTGTAAAGCCTTAAAAAAAATGATAAGTTGAGGAAATAATAATACAGATGAAAAGAAACTACAGGACGTGACAACCACAAGCAATGTCTGATTCTGAGTAGGATCCTGAAGCAGAAGAAGATAGTTATAATAGACTTAGCAGCAGAAAGGAAATAATTTGACTTTTACTGCAGATGATGTCATAATATTTTCATCAACATTTAATTTTCTGATTTTGATAATTGCACAGCGGTTATATACGAGAAGCAAAGGCACCCCACTCCAGTACTCTTGCCTGGAAACTCCCATGGATGGAGGAGCCTGGTAGGCTGCAGTCCATGGGGTCGCTAAGTCGGACATGACTGAGTGACTTCACTTTCACCTTTCACTTTCATGCATTGGAGAAGGAAATGGCAACCCACTCCAGTGTTCTTGCCTGGAGAATCTCAGGGATGGGGGAGCCTGGTGGGCTGCCGTCTATGGGGTCGCACAGTGTCGGACACGATTGAAGTGACTTAGCAATAGCAATAGCAATATATAAGAGAATGTCTTTGTTCTGAAATCTGTCAACAACCTAAATGAATTTGGAAGTGAACTTCTCCCCAGAGCCTTCAGGTAAGAGGCTGGCCCATTGGAATACTCTGAACTCAGTCTTATTAAATCCTAATCAGAGAACCTAGCTTAGTCAGCCTGGACTTCTGACCTTCACAACTGTGAGCTATAAATGGGTGATTTTTAAAAAAAATTATTAATTTTTAACTGGAGGATAATTGCTTTATATTGTATTGGTTTCTGCCATACATCAATATGAATCAGCCATGAGTGTATATATATATGTATACCTGGGGGTGTTCTTTGAAATCATTAAGATTGTGGACATTTGTTAGGGAGTAATAAAAACTGAATACAACCCTCTACCTACCCATACAAACACACACATGTACATAAATTCACACACATACACTGTCTCACACATAGCCTACTGACAGGTATAAATTTCTCTCCTACAATGCATTGAAATCAAGAAATAGTTACGGATAAAAGTCAAACAGGCTCAAACAGATTAAAAAAAAAAATCAGGGTGGTAAAAAGATTGTCCCCTCCAAGACTGACTGTTTCGGACACCTTCAACTCAAGGTGGAATTTCTGATAAAAGATAATGATAAACGATAGTCCTCAAAAAACAAGAGCCAGAGTACACATCTCTTCTTGATCCCAAACACACAAAATAAGACCCCTGAGCACACATTCAGAACTATGCTTGGAACCAAAGGGTTTCAGGGAAGGCAGGAGAGGTGGGCATAAGAAAGCCTGAACCCAAATGAGAGGCTAAGTTAATGCTATGCTCAAGTTAGTCGAGTGAAGGAGATTTTGATTTATACTGCATTCTCTTCCCAGGGGTGCCAAATTCTTTCATAGCTGTGACTGCATTTACCCTCACAATGACCCATTCAGTCCTTCATTTCTCCTTACAAAGCTAATTTTTAAAATGTTGGTTCTGCCTTGACCATGGGATAAAATCCAAAACTCTTTCCAGGGCAAAGAGATTTATACCAACTTACCTCTCTAGTCTTATATTCCTGCCCCTACCCACCCTCACCCTGTAGATGAACACCACAGGACAAATCCTCCAGTAATTACCTTGATGGTTAATGTCCTTCTGCCTTTGTGCATGTGTGTGTGTGTGTGTAGATTATAGCTCAGCTTCAAATGCACTTTTCAATTTTATCATCATGGTAAAGCCTCATGTATCCTTCATGACAGGAAATAAGGGTCCTGATTTGCATCAAGTCTCCTGGAGAGGGATGGTTCCAAGTATAGAATGAGTTCCTCCTTGCTCCCAGTTTATTATGCCCTCCATTCTAGATTAGATTACTACTCACTGTGGGACAGTTAACACAATAGTTGTTAGAAAACTAATTTTAACATACTTTGAAACTTGCTAGCAAAAGTGAATAAGTAAATAAGTGAATCAAATAAGAAAAGAATATTGGGGTTAAAAACCTGGTGGTAAGATGAGTTTTGATCATTGAATCTTCTAGGACATTTACAGTTGACACTGAAAAGGTAAGAATTCTTCCCAGCCTCATTTTTGGTCACTTCTTAATGTCATATGGGGCTTCCCTGGTAGCTCAGCTGGTAAAGAATCTGCCTGCAATGCAGGAGACCCCGGTTTGATTCCTGGGTCAGGAAGATCTGCTGGAGAAGGAATAGGCTACCCACTTCAGTGTTTTTGGGCTTCCTTGGTGGCTCAATTGGTAAAGAATCCACCTGAAAAGGGAGAGATCTGGGTTCAGTTGCTGGGTTGGGAAGACCCCTAGAAGAAGGGAACAACTAACCACTCCAGTGTTCTGGCCTCGAGAATCCCATGGACTCTATAGTCCATGGGGTCACAGAGTCACACACGACTGAGTGACTTTCACTTTAATGTATTTTCCATCAGGATGACTTCCTGTCTGTCAATTCCCTTTTTAGAAATAGAGTTATTGAGATATAGTTCCCATGCCATAATTCATTCACTTGCCATGTACAATTCAATGATTTTTAGTGTATTCACAAAGTTGTGCAATGTCACCACAATCTAATTATAGACGACTAATTCCCTGCTGTGCTTACTTTGATCTTACTCTTTACTATTCATTTATTTATTTATTCAATCATTTAACATGTATTTAGCCAGACAATGTTAATTCTAGAGAAACTTTGATATGTAAAGAAGCAGTTAAAATACCTGGTGATAAGTCCGATAATGGGGGAAGATACAAAATGTATCTATGGGAGGATATACACAGTGGTACCCAACTCACTGATGACAGAAAGTCAGAGGCGTTATTCTAGAAAGAAGTGAGGCTTTTGTAGAGACAGGAAAAGTAAAATGGTACTGGTCACATGAAAGTTGGAAGGCAGAGGAGGCATTCAGAGAAGAGCGTTCTAGGCCTGGAAAATGGCATCTGCTAAGACCCAGAGAAAGATGGAAATGATGGACGCAAGGGTCTAAAAACAGTCTAGCCTTTTCTGCTTATAAAACTTGGATGCCTTAAAAAAAACACTTTTTTAACATAAATATTCATAGTAGCCTTATTGTCAATATTCAAGAACTGACCGTAGCTCAAATGCCTATCAACAGGTGAATAGCTGAATTAACTGTGGCATACTCATGCAATTCAATACTATCTAGCGATATACAGGAAGAAACTACTGGTGCCCACAACAACTTGGAGTGAATAAACAAAGCCTGACAAAAACCAGTAAACACTGCACAGTTCCATCAATATACAACTCTCAAAAATGAAAACTAACCCCTAGTGACAGAATGCAGATGAGGGGTTGCCTGGAGACAGAGATGAGTGGTGGGTGGGGATTATAAAAAAGCATGAGAAAACTTTCAGGGGTCATAGTATTACTTTGATTGTGGTTAATTGCTTCAAGGGTGAATACGTAAATCAAAATTTATTAAATTCTATATTCTAATACATAGGTTATTGTATATACCAACAATATCCCAGGAGAATTGTTTTTAAAAAAAGACGCATCTGGTTGGTGATAAATTATTAGCTCTCCCTATTAATAAAGGACCTGACATCTAGGGTGTGCTTAATTAGTGCTGGGTATTAGTTTTATTGCTAATGTTAAAATATTAGTGTTATCCTACCTGCCACAGTCATGAAGGCAACAAAAATGAAGTTGGTTCTGATGTGCAGACATCAGATTAGAGACAGTAGGTCTGCTTGGGCAGTTGGCAGGGGGGATGAGGGGGGTGGTGGAGTGGCTGTGGAGACAGTACAGGCAGGGTTAAGATCTTGAGGGTTTTCTGGGTGGGGTGGAGTGGTCAGAAGGGTTAAAATTCTAGTTCTGCCATTGACAAGCCCAGCTCATATGTCACCTCCCCTCAGAAGCCTGATCTGTTTCCTCCACTCAAAATTAACTATCTCCTTTTCTTCATTCACTTAGCATTTTGTGAACATCTCAGTACAGCATTTCCTTTGTCACAGAATACAACATCCTTCAATCAAACAGCCACTGTCCACCAAACTTTGATTAATCTTCACAGACAGTAAGATAATGTTAGGCAATAATATACTTAGGTGGAAAAAAAAAAACTCTATTCAATGTGAAGTGGCAAGCAATACAAAGAATGAATAAAAACCATGAGAAATGATTTCTATTTTACCTCTTTAGCTCAAGAATATATACTTAAGTCATATTGTTTTTATTACAAAAACAATGTCTACCTGTTATACAGTTATAAATATTACAGAAACATTTAATATAAAAATTTTACAAGGACGCTTCCTCTATATGCCTAGCTGCTGCTGCTAAGTTGCATTAGTTGTGTCTGACTCTGTGCGACCCCATAAACGGCAGCCCACCAGGCTCCTCTGTCCCTCGGATTCTCCAGGCAAGAATACTGGAGTGGGTTGCCATTTCCTTCTCCAATGCATGCATGCATGCTAAGTGGCTTCACTCGTGTCCGACTCTGTGTGACCCTACGGACAGCAGCCCACCAGGCTCCTCTGACCATGGGATTCTCCAGGCAAGCATACTGGAGTGGGTTGCCATTTCCTTCTCCCCTATGTGCCTAGAGTGTGGGGGTAAATAACTTCTTACATCTTCAAGGTAGCTCATTCCCCAACAAGAAGGTCATGTTCCAAACAGAAATGATCTGGAAAAGGGAGGGCTCAGCTATATTATAAGAAAAGGAATGACTGTGCTACTTATGACAAATAATTTAAGCGAATGTTACATTACACTGAAGTCATTTCAAATGGCATATAACACCTTTCTTGAGTTAACGATGCTGAAATTAGGAAAGATTTTTCTAATTACTGTCATCTTTGAAAAGCTCACTGTTTTCAGTTCAATAAAAAACTTTTAAGATAACATCAGTATCTTCTAAACCTGGAGTCAAGCTTTTCAACACTTTTGAAAGAACTTCCTACAGGTTTATAGGTGAGCCACTCCACCAGGAAGTTGGCCTGCATTCTTTTAGGAGATACAATAAGTCAGTTCATTTTACTGATGTGGCTATCTCCATGTTCTCAAAAGTCCTTAGAATATAAAATTTTAAAGTGTAGAAGAAACCCTGCATATTATTTAGTCCCA
The DNA here is from genome assembly GCF_023091745.1 of Budorcas taxicolor. NCBI lineage: Eukaryota > Metazoa > Chordata > Mammalia > Artiodactyla > Bovidae > Budorcas > Budorcas taxicolor. The sequence continues at coordinate 60,336,273 of NC_068923.1, read as the reverse complement.
ATTTTTTACTTTAGAGATGAGAAGAGTAGGTCCTAGAGAGAGAGTGACTGACCAGACTTGCAGAGCAATGAGTAGCAATATGTGGTCTGAAACCCTAGATTCCTAATATCCGATATCTGTGCCTCTTCTCAATAAGAAACCTGAAACTTGAGCTAAGTGTTTTTGCACAAGGCCATCTTTGATTGGGAAATTGGTTTAAACACAGCTAGATACCAACTCAGGTTTGGTGTCTTTTCTTTTTTAAATGATTTTTATCATTGCTGCATGACAAATTGCCCTGTAAAGTAGTGGCATAAAACAATTACCATTTTCTTTTGCTCAAGGTGTTGCAGCCAAGAATTTGGGATGGGTTTGTCTGAATAGGTGGTACCTGGAGTCTCTCATACAGCTGCAGTCAAATACTGGCTAGAGTTGGAGCCATCTGAAGGTCTACTGTGCAGATCCTTCAAGAGGGCTCCCTCACATGGGTGGCAGTGGGTACAGAGATCTTCTGGGGGCTCAGCTGAGGTTGCTAGCTAGAGGATCTGCACATGGCCCCTCCTGCATGCTCATGTTCATCTCAGATGTTCTCTCATGGAGACTGGCTTCCTTTAGAGCAAGGATGGTGAGTTATCCAGGCAGAAGGTATAAGCACTTTTCAGAATTATGCAACATCACTTTTCTAAAGTTATGCACTCTTACTTCTATTGTTTCTCCTACAAGCAAATTACTAAGGCCCACTTAGATACAAGGGAGGAAAGGAAACCCTCTTCTTGGTATGAATAGTTTTAGATAACTTGTAGACATATTTTAAAACTACCAGAGGCTCACAGAGGGCTTGCCAGGTAGTTCAAACGGTAAAGAATCTACCTGCAATGCAGGAGACCAGGTTCAATCCCTGGGTTGGGAAGATCCCCTGGAGAAGGGCATGGCAACCCAAGCCAGTATTCTTGCCCGGAGAATCCCATGGACAGAGAAGCCTGGCAGGCTATGGTAAATGGAGCTGCAAAGAGTTGGACATGACTGAGCAACTAACACACACACATAGGGTCACAGACAGTGACATCTCAGGTAAGTTAGGAGATACGATATAAAACTAGAAGAACTGATCAGCTGCCTACACCCACCAAAGAAACTGGAAACTAGGACATGAGTCTTCCATTTGTTTATCATACATTTGTTTCCTTACAATAAGAAATGTAATTGAGTGATTAATTCAGCTTTGCCTAGTTTCCAAGACAATGGGATTGACAGTCAGCATAAAGTTCTAAAAAGGATATGCCATAGAAGGCAAAATAATAATATTCAAGGTCAGGAACTTGAGCTGCAAATCAAGTGTTTCACATTTGAGTTTATAAAAGACCAAAGAGACCTTTTATCACTCCACTCATGAGTCTGTTGAATTAAATTTTATGGAATGTCTTGGAGAGTGGTGGTTCTGTCTTTTTAATTTAACTTGTATGGCATTCCATAGAGCCCAATGTGGAGGTTAGTGCTTAACAAATTTCAGATAGATGATTTAATTGGAACAGAGTAGTCAGTAAATACTTTGGTCCATAAAAACACCAAGGAGCCTGTACTATAGACTTCTATGAGTCCAAGATTTGAGATGAATAAGGGAATATTTTCAAGCATTTGTGATTTCAGAAACTGGAAAACTGGAACAATTGCTAATGGTACTGATAAGGATCAAAAACACCTTTTGGCATGTTAAACTATGTCAAAAAAAGGAGAAAAGAATCAGACACACATTAGGGAATCAATCAGGATGCTGAATTTAAAAATCCTTTTCATTTTTGACATCTGATGGTATTCAGAAATAGGTTAGAAAATATAACGGGTAAGAGTTCTCATACCATGAGGAAGGGAGCTATTTGCAGAAGTCATAAAGTGATTTTCCCTCTTTCAAACTTCACCCTGGTCAGTAGAGAGGTAAAATGCCTCAATTCCAGAAGGTTGATTTAAATTACTGTGAAAATTATTTAATTTAGGATTTGAGGTCTTCATAGCCCACCACCCAAAAACTCAAGTTAAAAATCAATAAAAGGGACTTTCCTGGTGGTCCAGTGGTTAAGACTCCATGCTCCCAAAGCAAGGGGCCTAAGTTCTATCCTTGGCCAGGGAACTAGATTTCACATGCTCCTACTAAGAGAGCCTGCAGACCACAACGAAGACCCAGCACAACCAAATAAATACATTTTTAAAAAAAAATCAATGGCATATCATTCCTTGTAATTCTTTTGCTGATCTCAGCTGGGCTTATTGACATGCCTGCTTTCTGGGCTGCACTAGAAGAGCCAAGAGGGCCTCACTCCCATATCTGATACTTTGGTGCTGGCTGTGGGATGGAGCTCCTTGGTTCTCCTGTACTTGGCTTTTGTGGTAGACAGAATAATGGTCCCCAAAAGACATCTAAATTCTAATCCTCAAAACCTGTGAATATGGATACGTTACTTTCCAGGAGAAAGGGGATTTTGCAGGTGTGATTAAGATAAAGATCTTGAGATGGGAAGATTATCCTGGATTATGCCCAATCTAGTTATAAGAGTTATTTTAAGAAGGGGGGCAGGAGAGTCAGAGGAGATGTGACAAAGATAAATGGTCACAGGGATGCAAGGAAGAGGTTAACCAGCTACGGAATGCAGGTGGGTTCTAAAAACTGGAAAAGGCAAGGAGATGAATTCTCCCATAGATACTCCAGAAGAAATTCAACACTGCTGACCCATGATAGATTTCTGACCTTGAAAATTATAAGACAATAGATTTGTGGGGTCTTTTAGATCACTGAGTTTGTGGTACTCTGTTAGAACAGCAATAGGAAACGAACAGAGCCTCTTCTCTATAAGCTGTATTATGTCTTGAGTGGTGTTTCCAGAGAGGCCGAGAAACTGCACATGATACTTCCAAAGCTCCTCCTTGTGTGAAATCCCTTTTGCTAGAACACGTTACATGGTCAAGCCCAAAGTCAACGTGAGAGGGACTTTGACTCCACTTCTTGAAGGGAAAGGTGGTGAAGTCTCAAGCTTGCACGTTGGGATGGCAGGAAATTGTGGCTATTAAATAAATCTGTCTCAGGGGAGATAATATGTTCTATATGAGTAACTTGGCTTCTGTTTTAAAAAAATCTTAATGTTTTGATTCAGTCTCTTAGCCTAGTGCTTAAAGTTTCGATCTTCCTCTGTCAAATATTCCATAATGTCTAAGTCAGTCACCACTCTGTTATGGCTAAAATTCAGATTACGACTTTTTTTCTTTTCTGCTCTATCTATCTTTGGCCTTCTCCCAACTTCTCCTCTTCCCATTCTTTTCCATCCGAGCACTACTTCCAAGTGAACTTCTCAGACTGCTGAGCCACTGGACCATGAGGGCTTTACAGACTCTATATGTTTTCAAGCCTTCTTTTCCCTTAAGGAAGTTAGTATCCATGCACTTTAATGTGGCAAATAGTTCTGTGACTCAATCCTGAGATATTCATTTGCAAGAAATACAATGCCAGCTGTCAAGGCCTAGCAGTAATTGTTATTAGGCATTTTTTTTTCTGTGTATTTAACCTGAAGGGTAGCACTTGTTGGAGGCATTTTAAAAGGCAGAAAGAAAACTCCTTCAGTGTTCTTCAAATTTGCATTTTGCTTCATCTTTTAAGCCAGAAATAAAATACATTAGAACTCTCACATCATTAACAGAATGTGTGGGTAAACTTAAAATTTGCATTTAAACACATTCAAAAACAAAAATTTCTGCAAAACTTGCAAGTAGATCAGGGGAAGATGCCAGTGGAAAGAAAACAGTACTTCCTTGCCAAAAATCATCAAAACTGAATTTATATATGCTTTAATTGTCACATTTATTTTTAAAGAGTATATTGGTTCAAAATAGAACTATGAGTTTCTTGAATAATTTATTGTTGTTATCAGTTTTCTGCATGGGTTATAGGAGTTTTACAAATTAGCTGATTTGGCTAACTGATAAAACTTTATGGAGGTTTCATCAAAGTCAAAAGAAAGGCATTTTCCAGGGAATGGATGTGGCCATACCAAGCTGGCCAACAAACCTTAGGAGAACATAACCTTAGAATGAATTTACTATAACCAGGGGCCTAATCCTCAGGCTTATAATTCCAGAGAGCAGATCTTAGCTGTTTCTAATAATGCCCTGGTGGCTCAGTGGTAAAGAATCCACCTGCCAATGCAGGAGACTCGGATTTGATCCCTGGATTGGGAAGATCCCCTGGAAAAGGAAGTGGCAACCCATTCGGACAGAAGAGGCTGGTTGGTGACAGTTCACCGGGTGGTAAAAGAGTCAGACATACCTTATCAACTAAACAATTAAAAAATTAACCTAAACTTCTTAGGACTATCTTCCTTTCTGGTATTTGCGAGATTGATGGATGAATCCAAAGGCCCTCCTGAGCACAGTATTTGAGCAAAGAAAAGCAGACTCTCTAGGGTCTCAGTGCCATGATGAAGGCTAATCAAATATGACCGACATTTAGCAGCCTTCACTCTGACCATTTGAGCCCCCCCAGATTCTGAAATGAGCAGTTTCTACCCAAAGCTCCTTCTCTGAACCCCGTGTTTCTACACGGCACATTCTAATCTCTCTGTGCCTTCTTTTTCGAGATACGTCAATACTATTGATTAAGCCATGAGGAATGCACCAATAGACACCGTGTGTCACCGCCCTCCCTTCCTGAGCAAGCATTCATTTGAAAACAACCCCTTTCCCCTGAAATCCTGCTCAGCGGGGCCCTCCAGGCAGCCACTTCCAGTTTGAATTGATACACGAGATTCAGCCTAGCATCTTTGCCATCTCTGGTGCAGAGGCTCTTTCTAAAGACTTAGAAGATTCCCTGTCTCTTCTTATTAGCTGCTTATTCCATTTGACCATGAATTCAGCCAAAAATCTAGCTCAGTAACAATGACCAAGGCAATGGAGTCAGGTCCTCAGAATCCAGTCAGCTTTTCCCTGTCTCCTAAGTGTAACTGCACATTTCCTCCACGATGTTGTCGCGAGGGAGACAAAGCTCGGAGAGTTATCACAGGTTCATATTATTACAGGAATACACTGCCCATGTGTTTTCTCACTTACAGTCTGTTGTCCTCATGAGATCTCAAGCTCCGGAGAAAGTCTGTGCCTATTGTGTGAACCTTGTGTCACAGTGCTGACACGCAGGAGCTCAGCAAATATTCTCATGACACCTTTTCCACAATGATACTAATGGCAGGAGTGTTCCAAACTGTGTGTCAAAAATAGCTTTAGGAATTAAAGCTACATTACTTCATTTGACCAAAATTTTCGATTTGTGTGTGTGTGTGTGTGTGTGTGAAACAATTAAGGTTTTGGTTGCTGGCCTGCCTCCAAACAGTTTTTAGTCTAGGTAAAGCAATGAGAGTTACATCATGATTGTTAAAATAACACAATTCGTATCCAAAGAGTATAATAGTAGCAATAAACATGACAGGAAAAACACTTTCAGAAGGAAAAAAAAATGTTCTCTAAATTTAAGATTGGAAAATATCACTTTTGTTCATGCTGATATACACAAGACATGGCGTAATCCCTTATGTAGACTGGATGAGCCACGAATATTGTTTGAATAAATGAACTGATCAATGAATACTAAATAATTATAGTTTCATGCTATTCTTTGCACATTGTTAGGGTTTAGTATGAACTTTATCCCCAGTACTACGACTGACTAATGGTGATACAGTCTCTGAAGTTACCCCAGAGTAAGGCTAAAGGATTATTACTGAGCTCCTTGCCCCCACACATGTAGGGGGACAGCTTTCTTATTCTCCTAATAATGCTAACCATTCACTTTCTCCTCTATACCTTGCCACTACCTTTTGACTCTCAGAAATGCTCGCCTTAACTTGCTCTCCTTTGCCTCCCTCCTATCCATCTTCTAAGTGCCACCAGAATGACCCATCTAAGAGCATATATGATCAAGATACTGCCTTTTAACATAATTTTCCATGGCTTCTCATTGATGTAAATTCCTTGGTATGGCACACAAGACCCTTCTTAATCTGGTACGTGCTTGCCTTATTCCTCCACTGTCATCATCCCACTCTAAATTTCAGCCAGACAGCTTCTTAAGTGGCCAAGTGACAGCTCTCTCTCCCATAGCAGTTGGGTTAGCATCCTCTTTCCGCTAGTTTAGACTCCATCTGGCCCCCCCGGCTCATTTCTAATTGGCCTTGAGATCTCCCCTTTGTCTCCACTCCCAGCAGAAAATGCTAAAGGGTCCTGTATTCATTCTTATTGTAGCAACCATCACCTGTCTTAATCTCCTATTAACTGCCTAGGTTTCTCTCATAACTGAAGTACAGGTTTCTTGCCTAACCTGAATTTATCTTATTTACAGTTGTATCTTTAGCACCTGGGGCTTCCCAGGTGGCTCAGTGGTAAAGAATCCACCTGCCAGGGCAGGAGATGCAGGTTCAATCCCTGGGTTGGGAAGATCCCCTGGAGGAGGAAATGGCAAGCCATTCCAGTATTCTTGCCTAGATAATACCATGGACAGAGAAGCTTGGCAGGCTACAGTCCATGGAGGTGGGTCACAAAGGAATCGAATGAGACACAGCACTCAGGCTCGCATCTTTAGTGCCTAGCTCATGGTAGGAATTAATTATATATTTAAGGAAGGAGAAGAATGAATGGTGGCAAAGAACAAGTTATTTGTTCGAATTAGCCTTATCGACCTATTGCATTCTTCCCAGAAGAAGCTAAGAATCCTCATCTCAGGCATTTTTAGGACCTTTTCCAAACAGTTGCCAGGACCACACTGCTGGGGATGCTGAGGAACGTTAACAACACTTTCAGGCCACCTTAAACTAAAGCTGCAGTGTTGTCTAGCAGATCCGCTTGCAGAGGATGGTCTCAGAGCCATCCATCCCAATAGTGTGTTTGAGAAGCTATAGGAGAAGAGCACCCAGGACTGCGGTTAGAGTCGGAGGAGAGAAGGGGGAGATGGGGGTCCGTGGATCAGTCAATAATCAGTGCACCTTCCTCCCCACCCGCCTCCCCGCCAGCATCCAGGGGTACGCTGCAGCGATGGCCCCTCTGATTTTAGGCAGTGCACTTCTGCCATCTAGTGGTTCCCTACACTTTCCAAAATGCCTTGAGCAGAAATGGATCTCCTGTACTGAAAACCCAGCAGAAGCAGAACCAAACCAGGAAGCCAGACTTAAAATAATTCACAAGTACCACCAACATCGAAACAGAAAACCACACTGTTATTTCTGTCCCTTTGTCCTTTGAGATCTTTTGAAAAGAGATCATCCTGACCAGTGTTCCGCGGAATACAAGGTTTAAGGCTGTGTCACAACCGAGGTCAGAGTGAAATCACATTTGGAACTAGCTTTTATTTCACTGGGAAACAAGAGATGATTTTAGCTTATCGGTGAGTTGACTATGCTTTTCTCCCTTCTCGCAAATGGTTCCAAATAAGTTGCAAATATTGCCTAGAAATCATTTTTCCCCAACACTGAACTAGAGAATTTCAAAACTGAAAGAAAAAAGGCCAAGAAAGTGTCTGTTACTTTTGGCACACAAATGCTGAAAACAACCAAAGATGACAGTGCTGAGATTTAACAAGGAAAACAGTTCAGGGAGCAGGACTGGCAATGGATGAAATGCTCCTGGTTTTAGTCCTGGAGGGAAGCTGACACTCTTACTGTTCTTTTTTTTTTCCCCCATGATGCCCCTAAGGTAACTCATTAAAATATTAATAGTCTCACTTTGCTCTAGGGTGGTAAACTGGGACAGATTCAGCTGCACAGAATCACATCCACACGAGGGACACATGGGTCTTGTCTGCACATACTCTATACCAGAGAAGATCGAGCCTGGAGCGATTCTTCAGACGACAGAGCAGCAGCTGGCCTAGAGCCACACAGAAGGGACAAGAGTCTTCACCACCAGCTGGGGGAAAGCAGAATTTCTCAGGCAGAAAACAGATTTCTACTTTTACAGAAAACTTACATCCTGCCTCTACAAAAAAACCAATACCCAGAGCAGCGATGGGGGCACAGATAAATGAACTCAGGAGAGACTGCAGCTGATTTAAAAACTGTTTTTTTCTTTCCCAGTGCTCCTCATTGTATGCATAGCACAGCTTCCAACAGTGCAGAGACCCACAGCGGAAACCCACTAACAGCTGACTCAGTTACAGGTCCCACTTGGTCGGTTCATGAGATTCCCATTTCCTGTATAGTCTCTACTGAAACAAGTTTGCTGTTTGTTTAGTAAAACATATAAAGAGGATGGGCCCTGCCTGAAAGAAACAAGAATAATTAAATTGAGTTTAAAAATAGACATGTTTCTAAGAAAAAAAAATATCAGCTAATCCAAGTGTTTGATATCCTATAGAATCAATTCATTGCTCATCAAAAAAATTTAAATAAGCTGTCTGACCATGTTGACATTGCCTATGTTATAAAGAACTACTGAGAAATGGAATATTTTCTGCCACATGAGTAAATAAAGAATGTCACAGTCATCAGCTATTGCAGCCCTCCAACAGAAGCCAGTCCATGAGATGAGTTCTGAGGAAACTCAGGAAGCTAAGAATACCTGCCATCTAGCAGCCGTCAGACTGTTTCTACATGAGCCTTGAGGGAACTCAGGATGTGAAAACACAGGGTACTGGCCCCAGAGAGCTGAGGTGCATATCAAAGGTGAGCCCAGACTCTTGCATCTTTCCATCCACAGAAAAGTGCCAAATTCTATAACAGGATATCTAGTTTTCTTTAAACAGTTCTTTTGATGTTCTGACTACCTGCCCTTGGTTTCAAAACTCCTAAGTACCCTAGCTGCCTCCTGCACCTCCTCAGGGCAGTTTCTCAGAGCTATCTGAAACGCCGTCTCCTGGGCTGTAGTCCTCATTTTGCCCCAAATAAAGTTTAACTTGCCACTCTCACACTGTGCATTTTTTTAGTCAACACTATCTTTGGGTTGGCAACTGCCTGAGGGTGTTGCAGTAAAAAGGAAAATAGAAGAACGAGTTTTTCTCTTTCCCTTTCCTGAAAGAAAGAAGACAAAGAGAACAGTGAGCAGTCCTGAACATTTCCTAGTTTTTTTCTTTTACCTTTACTGCTCCTAACTCTGCATGTCTGTAACTAAGTTTGCTTTTCTGCCCCCTAACTCTGCAGGAGATACAATTCACATTTTCTCCTTTGACTCTCTGCTAAATACACCCCCTATCTGGTGTCTACCCTGACAACACCCTTCCCCTTGTAGTTACATGTCAGAAAGAAGACCACAGAGCCACGAACTGCCGGCCTCCACCACTGGATTATGGGTGCCAGTTTATGTCTGTCGTTGGAACAACGCAAGAGGAAGGAATCATGATCCTATCACCTTCGTTCCTCATCACCGACTCCGACTTCGATCCCTTGCCTTATATAAGCCCCTAGACTCTTCATGGAGCAAGGGCACAGTTCTTGAGGCATGAGCTTACTGTGTTCCCCTCTCTGCTGGCTGAGAATAAAAGCCACCTTATTATTTCCTCCAGACTCTATTTTTCATTCGGCTTCGGTAGGCAGAGAAGGCCAAGATTTTGGCTGGCAACAAGAGATATTTTCATTTTGTATAAAAACCACTCTTTTGGAGCCAGCTGGTGACTGCAGCCATGAAATTAAAAGACGCTTACTCCTTGGAAGAAAAGTTATGACCAACCTAGATAGCATATTCAAAAGCAGAGACATTACTTTGCCGACTAAGGTCTGTCTAGTCAAGGCTATGGTTTTTCTTGTGGTCATGTATGGATGTGAGAGTTGGACTGTGAAGAAGGCTGAGCACCAAAGAATTGATGCTTCTGAACTGTGGTGTTGAAGACTCTTGAGAGTCCCTTGGACTGCAAGAAGATCCAACCAATCCATTCTGAAGGAGATCAACCCTGGGATTTCTTTGGAAGGAATGATGCTAAAGCTGAAACTCCATTACTTTGGCCACCTCATGGGAAGAGTTGACTCATTGGAAAAGACTCTGATGCTGGGAGGGATTGGGGGCAGGAGGAGAAGAGGACGACAGAGGATGAGATGGCTGGATGGCATCACGGACTCGATGGACGTGAGTCTGAGTGAACTCCGGGAATTGGTGATGGACAGGGAGACCTGGAGTGCTGTGATTCATGGGGTTGCAAAGAGTCGGACATGACTGAGTGACTGAACTGAACTGAACTGAACTGAACATCTTTTTAGTCTGGGAAAGTCATTCAGTTAGGTAAGGACATATGATTATAGGACAAATGATCAACTTTATCTTTCTAGACAAATAAAAGATGATTGATGATGTTCAGTTTGTAAAAGCACTCATATTCACAAGACACCTTAGAGGAAGTTTCATTTTTATAAGGATAAATCAACCAACCATTTATCTCATGGGCAGACAGCCTTACTCTTAGAGAGTGGTAGGTATTCCTTGCTACAAAACAGGAAATTCAGAAGGAAATTCCAGTAAGGATATAAAGATTGGATTAAGGTTTTCTGAGAAATGCAGAAGGAATCAAAATGCTGCTTAAATAACAAACTCCAAGTTGCAAAAGCTTTAGGCTTCTCCATTAATTCTGTGATGGCAGGTAATGAACAAGTGGCTTAAAATACAGTTACATTAGCATGACATTTTCAGTGAACAGGCTGTCAGGCAAGATGTCTGATTTTCTTTTGCAGGGTTGGCTGTGGTCATCAAAGAGTCAGTGATATTCTTCTGCTGAGACTAGCCACTCCACCCCTCCCGTATGACACCCTTAAGGGTTTGGTCACAGGGTGTCCAGCCTCCAGGTCAAGCATAGCAACTAACCATGGATAACCTAGTCAGGCCTATTTAGATTTGAATCTCAGTTCCACTACCTATTAGCTATTTGCCTTTGGGCAAATTACTAACATTTTTTTCAGCCGGTTTTCCGTATTTGTAAAAATAAAAATAATTATTAGGCTAGAAAATGCAATTTTTGTAAGGCAGGAACAGTTGAATGTCAGCAGTTTATTAGTTCTACCTAGTAAGTTGCAACTGTCATCAACCTGGGAAGCAATGGAGCAAGCTGACTGTGACCGTGACCTTAATGTCCATTTCTAAGCAGCTGATGGACAAACTGTGGGAGAAGTTTACTCAAAAAGGTCTCCACAAGAAAGGTTCACAACCAGTTTATCTGTCGGGATCTTTGTCAGCTATGTCAAAGAGCTATGTAAGTACACAAATACATGAATTTTTTATCTTACACTGGAAGGGTGAAAAAAAATAGTGCATGTAAGAAATCAGGAATTCTTTTTGAGAACATCTTTTAGTAAATAGAGGGGTAGAGTTGGAATAAAAATAGATAAAACCCCTAATCTGCAGCAAACTAGCTGTGCTACCTTGACATGTGGGCTAAGCTCTTATTTTCTGCTTCCTCTTTTATATGATGGGAATAATAACTGGAACTCTAAAAGTCACACCGGTAGTGATACTATCATTTATTCAGTGCTTTATGCCAGGCACCTTACACGATCCCATTTATTCCTCAAAACAGCCGTATGAGAAAAGTTGCTAAAATTCCCAGTTTATAAATGGGAAAACTGGGGATCAACACAGTTAGTGCAAGACCACACAGAAACTAAAAGGTAGAACTGAGACGAGAACCCCAGCAGTTTCATTCTAGAACTTACTACCCTCCCACATGCTTCACTGCTTTTAATCAGAAGGCTTCAATGCTAGTCTATGTTCTATTACTCATTGGCTTCACTGGACGTTCATGTCCTCTTTAGCTCTAGCTAGGGATGAATCAGGTTCCAAATGGTTCATCTCAAATGCCCACCCTAATCACTTTTGTTAGAGGTTTCCAGGAGCATAGTCCACAAAAAGACAGCAAAAGCCAAATCTTGTTCAGTGGGAAATAATGCTGTGATTGACTAGTGATGTCTGCCAAGAGCAGATAGGTGTGGCACTTGTAACATTCCTGCTATACCACTTAGGGGAGGGGCGTCCCAAGTGGAGCTAGTGGTAAAGAACCCACCTGCCAAAGCCGGAGACAAAAGAGAGGTGGGTTCGATCTCTGAGTCAGGAAGATCCCCTGGAGGAGGGCATGGCAACCCATTCCAGTATTCTTGCCTGGAGAATCCCATGGACAGAGGAGCCTGGTGGGCTGCAGTCCATAGAAGAGAGTCAGACATGACTGAAGCGACTTAGCATGCACGAATTTCATTATTCTATCCTGCATCTCCTCTCTGTAGCTGCTGAGAGAGTAACCAAGGGTGGCCTGGACAAACATGGGCTACTTGACAGGTCACCAGATAGAACAGGGCTGACTAACAGAATTTTCTGCCAACATGAAAACATCTACTACCGTGGCTACCAGGCACATGTGGCTTTTGAGTACTTGAAATATAGCTGAATAGATTATTTTTAACTTATAAACATGTTTTTAATTAATAAAAACATAAACTTAACATAAACACCACTTGCAGCTGGTGGCCACAACATTGATCAGGGCAGTTGAGGAACAAAGGTCACTTGGCTATGGATGAATGCCTTGGACATGAAACCTGAGGGGAATTCACCCAGGAAGCTGAAAGTCAGGGCAACGTAAAGTTTGATCAAAGGGGATGATGAGGAAGGAATCTGGATGTCAAAGCAAATACGTGATGCCAAATTTAGAGGAAGGCATGGAGAGCAAGTGATTGGGGAGGGATAGGAGGCAAGAGTTACATGACCCGATTTCTCAGCTGTATAAATCCTGGTCTGGGGGCTTCCTACTAATCCTGCAATGGGCAGGGCATGGGCTTCAGTCATTTGAATGCCAACTGCCATGTTGTGCTTGGAGACCCTAGCCTCCTTACCCATTCCCAGCTATCCCTGGGAATGTTCCCAGATCTTCACCATCCCTTAGCATCCTCCTAATAACCAAAGTCTACCCATTGTTTACAAGAAATAGTCCCGACGACTGACACCAGGTGAACTGTTCGCATGTTTAGTAGATAGTTCAATAGTTTGGGCTCTTTGGTACCAAAATTCAAATTCACTTAATCAAAATGAGGAATTAACAGGAAACACTGGAGCATCTCATATCAGTTTTGAATACTAGAGTCACAGGAGTGGATACTGCTAGATTTCTACAGGATGTGAGGTTCAATCAGGACGGCCTGCCTTTCATTTTGAGTTTTCTCTTTCTTCTCTTTCTATACATTAGCTTCCCTTGCCTGGCCGCTCACCTGGCAGGAAACATGCCTTTCAAGAACTTCACCCAAGCTTATATCTTTCTGTCTGTTTCCAAGATTTAAAACATCAGGAAAGGAACTCTGACCCATCCTGGGTCTAGTGCCACTCCTGGAGTTATAGCGGGGATGAGGGGAGTAGGATCATGACTGAGTACGGGCATTCCTAATTGAAAATCACAATACTGGAAGTGAGGGGAGGAGAAGTGCTCCCAGAAAAGGGGACAGTGGTGGTGTTGCCCCAGGAAAAAAGGAAGAGAAGCTAGGAAAACAAAACAGGTTTTTATGGAAGAAAGTGTGACGACATAACACAGACAACATATACGCATTAGCAAAGGCTTTTCTTTCTTATAAAGCAGATCAAGCACGACATGGAACTTTGCCAACTGCAAAACCAGGATGACTTTTTTTCCCTTATTAAAAATCAAAAGGAAAGCAACCCAGATGCCTTAATTACTTTGATTGTGGAGGTGAAGGAGAGCCTTGCTTTTAAATGAACATTGTATTTATCCATTAATTGTACCAGGAAATTGAAGAGACGCTTTGGTTTTTATATGTGATTATCTTGATACCTATTGAATAAAAAAAGTAGTTTTGCCTCATTAGCAGTAAAGTATATAGGGATAATGATGGATCAGTCTAAGTATTATTTCCTTATTTCTGGTTCTAATCACTATATTTAATAAGGAAGAGCCAGGTTCAATAAAGGATGCATCTGGCTTCAAATGATTAATCAATTTTTATAGAACTCACATGCTGGCAATTTCTTTGAGAAACTAGACAAGACACCATGAATCACAACTCACAGCACACATTCCTCAGCCCTCTCTAGCAGCTTTTGCTAATCAGCTTCAATTGTCTGTCTTGGGGCATTTTTAAAAAAAAGGTGCATCCTTTCTCTCTCACTTCCTGAATTAATGCTGTAGGTAATTAGCTCTTGGCGTTGAGGTCTCTTTCATCTGCATGCAAGTCAACTAAAAGAATTCCCTCTGCTGCTTGAAATAGGAATTTCTTCCTTTCGTTCCCTCTTTGACTCTTCTTCAAGCTTACTTTAATTAGGATGTCAAATTGCATCATACTTCAGGGAGCTAAACTTTTTGAGATTGTTCCAGGATAGACTTTTATTGAGTTGGGGGGACAATTTTTCTTTGTAATGTCAATTTTTCTTTCCAATTTCTGTGGGCAGGAGATGAACTAGTCTTCTGCATTAACCACAAGGAGGGAGGTAACATGACAGGCTGCAGAGGCTGTAGACTGAGACGAGAATGTGGAATCGTAGGAGACAAAAACAGGTGTATGCCAAGATGGGCAGAGCTTGAGTGACAGAGGACAGTTCTCAGAAAAGGAACATAAGCAAAAAAACAAAAAAAATTAAAAGCCTGTGAATTCCAGTTGCTGGGCATTCTGGCTATTTAAAAAATATGCATGTGTGTTATGTATTGCTGTATCTCTGGGGACTGGAAAAGGGATCGCAAATACCTGGTGAGTCTGCTGCCACTCCTGCCTTTTCCTTCCCCGCTAGCTGACATCACTAATCACTCACGACATCTTCCTGCTGAGCCCACATGTAGACGCAGACTGCTCCAGACAGTAGCCGCCAATTGATCAGAGCTGGCACACAAGATGGAATCTATTTGCAATCCCTGTTCTAGAACATTGTAAGCGTTTAATAAATACGTGTTGAAATGCACAAATAAATGAAGACACACTTCTAGAGATTATGGGACTTCATTGGTCCCCTTCCCCCTTACACTTAGAGTTTTTTAAAAATTTATTTATGTTTTCTCAGGTGAATTCCAAGGAATCAGAGCCAATATGGTTCTTTAATTTAGATGCATCATACTACCCTCCAGCATTATCTAAAGCAGGGATAAAAATATGTTACCCTCAAGCTGGGTTTATCCTAGCATTCAGGACATCTGGACACGTCTGGAGGACTGGTGGAGTGGGTCTCAGAACTGCATTCCAAAGCACGTAATCTGAGTACATGAGTTTGGATCTAAGACAACGAGTCAAAATAGAAAGGAATGTATACGTTTCAAAGTTATATTTTCAACTCGTCCCACCCTCTCCTTCCCCAACTGTGTCCACAAATCTGTTCTCTACCTCTGCAGCTCTACTCCTGCACTACAAATAGGCTCATCAATGAGAGGATGGCATTGAAATATATACACTACCACGTTTAAAAATGGGGCTTTCCAGGTGGCACTAGTGGTAAGAAACGCACCTAAAAATGTAGGAGATGCAAGAGATTTGGTTTCGATCCCCGGGTTGAGAAGATCCCCTAGAAAGGAAACGGCAACCCACTCCAGTGTTCTTGCCTGGGAAATCCCATGGACAGAGGTGCATGGTGGGTCACAAAGAATCAGACACAACTGAGCGACTGAGGACAGAGAGATATTTAAATTAGATAGCTAGTGGGAAGTTGTTACATAACACAGGGGTCTCAGGCTGGTGCTCTGTGATGACCTAGAGGGGTGGGATGCGAGGGCGAGAGGGAGGCTCAAGAGAAAGGAGATACATGGATACTTATGGCTAATCACATTGTTGTATGGCAGGAATCAACACAACATTGTAAAGCAATTTTCCTCCAATTAAAAATAATAGAAAAAATAAAAGAACAGAAGGGAGGTAAGATCATGAATACTGAATTCATCGCTCTGATAATTCATCAGTCCAGTCTGACCTGCCACCTTCTAAGTGCAAGTGGGCTACAATGGAAGACCCAGTAAAAACTACAAAAAAGCTAATCCGAGAAAACAATCATGGTATGATGCAAGTATCAAGCACTGGGGTCCCTTATTCACATGGTCAGTGAGGCTCTTTGGCAGTATGGGTGGAGACCAGAGATTGAAAGTGAAAGTTGTTTCCACCTCTTTGTGACCCCATGGACTATAGCCTACCGGGCTCCTCTGTCCATGGGATTCTCCAGGCAAGAATACTGGAATGGGTTGCCATTCCCTTCTCCAGGGGATCTTCCAGACCCAGGGATCAAACCCAGGTCTCCTGCATTGCAGGCAGATTTTGAGCCACCAGGGAGCAAAAGCTGTTTTGAAACCTTTTATCCTTTTCCTAAACAGGCACCATTGACTCAGCTGCTGCTTTGGGATTGACTCCACTGGGAGATGTCATTGCAGGAACCAGGAGTGGGACAAGAGAGACAAATAAAAGGCAGACCCACAGGGCACAGAAGGGAACAAGGTTAATCACTCACAAGCGAAACACCAGTTGAGAACTCACAGCAGTACTTGGGAGAAATACTGGGGTTGTGTGCAGGAATTTCTGGGAAGCATTTGGGGAGAGCTGAGAAGAAATGCCATTATGTTAGTGTGATATATCTTATACGGATGGAGAAAATAAGGTTGCAGGCATTTTGAAGATTTTATTAACTTGGGGATATTCACCTATAGGACCCCCGCCCCCACAGTGAAACATATACCTCCACAAAGTATATTTCAAAAAAGAAACAGTATTTTCTTCAGGGCAGCTTAATCATCAAAATGCACTAATTGAATAACTGATGGCTTACAGCATTTGGCTTCCTGCAAAGGGAACACCACAGAATTCAGCCTCAGACCTCTAGGAGTGTGTACAAATTCAAAATACCTGTACAGCTCCTAACAGCCATATAGAAACCTCAAAGCAATGCATGGATTGTTGGCACATTTCTGTCACATACAGGTCATTTTGCTAAGAGGATTGCAAGCTGCTTTTAAGCACATGAATATATTATCCAATTTTCTTGACAGAAATAAAAGCTAAGAAATTCAAAATGACAGGAGCCAGGTCTGTGTGGCTGTAGGGGAATCAAAGCAGTCTAGAAAATTTGATTAACTCAATTTGCCCCAGTTCCTTAGGGAAGCTTCCGAAATCAAAATTACTGTTTAATAGTCCAAATAGTCAGTTTGAATTGAAAAGACCTCTCTGACCTTTCTGCGCTTGTTTTTGAGACGTGATCTTACCTGAAGGGTTGGAGCCGACAGAAGGAGAGACATAATAGCAATACTGAGCCTTCACAATACAAAGAAATTTCTATCGCCTCAGAACACTCAGGCCAAAGTAAGAAAGCAATGAAATCAAAGATTTCAACAGGAAACTCGGATGTCCGTGTGCTGTGTGCGCAGGCCCTCAGTCGTGTCTGACTCTGAGGCCCTATGGGCTGCAGGCTCCTCTGCTGATGAGGATTCTTCAGGCAAGAATACTAGAGTGGGTTGCCATGCCCTCCTCCGGGGATCCTCCCAACCCAGGGATTGAACCCAAATCTCCTGCATTGTAGGTGGATTCCTCACTGTCTGAGCCACGAGGGAAGCCCAAAGTCCAAGAATATGAGAGTGGGTAGCCTAGCTCTTCTCCAGGGGATCTTCCTGACCTAGGAATTGAACCAGGGTCTCCTGCACTGCAGGCAGATTCTTTATCAGCTGAGCTACCAGGGAAGCCCCCTGGATTAGCCCTAATCCTCCCTGATTTCTCTAAAGAATGAAATCATATGAGCAGTGTGGCATAAAGCCATTCTCAACCTTACAGTTCATCAGGACTAACCGAAAAATCTGTTATAACAGAATTCCTGGGCCCTACCCCCAGAGTTTTTGATTTGTAAGTCTGGGCTAGTGACCAACATTTTTCATTTCTAAGAAATTCTCAGATGATGCTTAAAGGAGGGTGCAATTTGAAAGCCACTTGTGAGCTGATTGAGTACTACTTTCTGTCTGAATCAGTCATTTCATTGGGTTTGTAAAATGATGACTTCTAATTTTATCCTTTGGTTTGCATTTGTCTGCAGAAATTATCCTGTGTAGAAGAACTTTTCTTTATCCATGAAAGCTATGTGTTACCTTCTGAAATATACCTCAGACCAGAAAGGCAAGATAATTGTTTAATGCTCTTGCTTTGGTATGTATATATAATGGAATATTACTCAGCCATGAAAAGAAGGAAATTGGGACATTTGCAGAGATGTGTGTGGACCTAGAGACAGTCATACAGAATGAATTAAGTCAGAAAGAGAAAAACAAATATTGTATATTAATGCATGTATGTGGAATTTAGAAAAATTATATAGACGGTCTTAATTGAAAAACAGAAATAGAAACACAGATTTAGAGAAGAAACATATGAATACCAAGGAGGAAGGGAAGGTGGGATGAATTTGGAGACTGGGATATACACTAGCAATACTATGCATAAAACAGATAACTAATGAGAATGAACTATATACACAGGGAACTCTACTCACTGCTCTGTGGCCAACTAAATGGGAAAGAAATCCAAAAGAGAGGGGAAACATATATACATCTCTCATTCACTTTGCTGTACAGAAGAAACTAACATTGTAAAACAACTCTACTTCAATAAAACATTTTAAAATGAATATCTTAGAGCAACTCTGAATTCTGATGTGAGTATCCAAGGAGTTTGGTGTTTTGTTTTATTAAACAATTTACCTGGACTCAAACTACAAAGTTTGTATCACCCAGAAAGTGTCCTTTTAGTAGTAGGTTTGTGATTTATCTCATTTCAGGAGGGTTTTTTTTTTTTTTTTTTTTTGGTTTGTTTGCTTTGTTTTTTTACATACTGCTGTAAATGTTGTTCTCACTTAGGATCTCCAGTAGCACATATGTTGGTTCTATTCTGCCTATCTTTCATATTTTCTTGAATATTTTTTGACTCTATTTCCACTTCATTATTTTCACTTCTTTTCCCTGGAACATATAGCTCCCACATTAAGCTTTCTTTGTCTACTTGCTTTTGCCTTCCTTCTAATTCAGTATTTTTTTTTTCTGAAACAGTTCACACAATTTCTTTCATCTCTTTTTAAAAAAAAATCTCCTGCTGTTCAGCTATCTCATTTCTGAAATGCTTTAAGTCTTGTTTCTGTTTTTCTTACACTGTTTAGGTGATATCTAAGTTTATTTTTATTGAATTTGAAATATCTAGTTTCAATTTTACTATTCTTTGTGGACAAAAAATGTGTATTTTTTCCCAGTGTTTTTATGTGCATGGAGGTCTGTGGTTCATCTTCCTCTTTTGCCTTATAGTATCTTTTTGTAATTCTTTCTTTTTCCTTGGTTAAAAAACACTATTAGGAGGAAGTTCTTTTGCCAGAGTTGAAGGGGGGCCAGGGAGGCATTCTCAGATTCACAGCTCAAGGGAGCTCTCGTCTATGGTTTTTCAAAAAGGGCATTTAAAAAATCTGTTTCTCGGCCTCTCTAGGCTCAGCCTAGTTCAGCAAAGCTTCCTGTTTCTCTCATCTTCTTTTCTAAAGCTTTGTCTTCCGCAGTGCCATCCTCACCTGTGCCAGCTTGTACAGTTCTGTTTTGGACTATGCCCTCTGGACCTCTCTGTCTCACAAGTATTTGAACCTGCATTATCACTGGGATTAACGGTGTTCCCACCTTAAGCAACATGAATTTGGTTCCAGGTAGGTTTTTTCAGCATAGGTCTATGTCCTACTGATAGGATGTTCTGGGATTCTTGAAGCACTGTTTGAATTTCCTGTGGTTTCTATAATAGTTTTCCACAGTTTTGTTTTTTTTTTTTACTCATGCAAAAAGGAACCCTCTGAAGACTGTTCTAATTTTTCCCCAGTTCTTTTCAGATTTATTTACTTAGGTTTTTACTTACTATGCAGTTTTCACCTTTGGGAACACACTGACAATTTCTGTGTTAAGGCCAAGGGTTCCTTCCAGCCTGCTCTTCCTCTGTCACTGATGCTGCAGTGTTGCTGGTCCCTAAAGACACTGATCTCTTGGATTGAAAATTAACTCATTTCTTGACAGGCAGTCAGGAAAGGTTGCAACTGGATTCTATCACATAGAATTTTCTGAGGCAAGTCACATGACATGCATAGGACAAGTGGGGGAAAAAACTCCAAACATTCAAATGTTTGCTTATGTTTCTTTATGTAAATTCCTATCCATCTTTCAGGGTTCACTGCAAATGTTCCTTCAGGAAATCTTCTGTGGTCCTTGAGATTCCTGTCCTCTGATCTTTCATTTATTTTCACAGTGCATATTTTTGTTAACCTATTTGTACACCTTTATTATGGACATTTTCATGTTTTATTATAATTTGTTACTTACATAATGATTCCTGACTAGATTTCAAAATACTCCAAGATACGTCTATATTTCAAATGTCTTTTTTCATATACCCAAAGCCTACTAGGCATCCAAGTGTTTAATTAAATTCATTATCAAATATTTATAGGACTTCCCTGGTGGCTCAGTGGTAAAGAATCCACCTGCCAAGCAGAAGATGCAGATTCGATCCCTGGGTCCTGAATATCCCCTGTAGAAGGAAATGGCAACTCACCTCACTCTAGTATTCTTGCCTGGGAAATCTCATGGACAGAGGAACTGGTGGGCTACAGACCACAGGGTCACAAAAGAGTCAGACACGACTTAGTGACTAAACAAAATCAAATATAAAGTATTTGGATGGCACCCCACTCCAGTACTCTTGCCTGGAAAATCCCATGGACAGAGGAGCCTGGTAGGCTGCAGTCCATGGGGTCACAAAGAGTCAGACATGACTGAGCGACTTCCCTTTCATTTTCACTTTCATGCATTGGAGAAGGAAATGGCAACCCACTCCAGTGTTCTTGCCTGGAGAATCCCAGGGATGGGGGAGCCTGGTGGGCTGCCATCTATGGGGTCACACAGAGTTGGACACAACTGAAGTGACTTAGCAGCAACAGTAGCAGCAGCAGCAGGCACTGTTAAGGATGCTGAAAATTCAAAAATCAATTAAAAATGTATCTATTTGACAAACGTGGAGCAGTTACTATATTCTCCTAAAGCTTCTACTAATATACAAGAAAAAAAAATGTCTTTGTGCTTTCTGTCTGTTTGTCTGATTGTGGCAGACAAGACTGACTGAGGAAAGACAGGGGAAAATCATAATAACACAGGGAAAAACAAGGAGGGGGAAGTTATGCAATTCAGAAATAAACTTGTAAACAGTAAAGAGCCTTTTGCTTCCAAAAAAGAATAGAAAATTTGGGTTTAAAAAGAAAAAGTGAGTTGGAGTAGAGATGAAGATGCCAGAGTGGGAAGATGCAGACAGCAACTCCCTCCAGGAACATATCAAAAATACGTCTACATGTGGATCAGTTCTGACTGAAAACGAACTGGAGACTGGCAGAAAGGAAAATGGCACAGATGAAGTTGTTTGCAAAACAGAAATAGAGACACGGACATGGCTAACAAATTTACAGATACCAAAGGTGGAAGGGAGGGTGGGATGAACTGCGGGATTGGGATTGACATGTACACTGCTAGGTATAAAATTTATAACGCACGAAAACCTACCGAATAACATAGGGAACTCTACTCACCACTCTGGTGACCTAAATAGGAAGAAAAACCCAAAATGAGGGGATATATGTAAGCATACAGTTGATTCACTTTGCTGTACAGCAGAAACTAATACAAAATTGTAAAGCAACTATACTTCAATAAAAAAGGAAGAGATAAATAGAATTGCCAGGCCAGATAAATAAATTGCCTTTAGCCAGGCTCATTAAGAAAAAAAGAGAAAGGACCAAAATAAACAAAATAAGAAATGAAAGAGGAAAAATTAAAACTGAATCCCAGAGCTACAAAAACACATAAGAAAATACCATATTCAGTTACACTCTAACAAACTGGACAATCTAAAAGAAATGGACATATCTCTAGAAACATACAATCTTTCAAGACTGATTCAGGAAGAAATAGACAATTTAACAGACTGGTAACTAGTAGTGAAAGTGAACTACTAATCAAAAAATTCCCAGCAAACAAAAGTGCAGGACTGGATAGTTTCACAGGGGAATTCTAACAAACACATAAACAAGAGCTAATAACCTATCTTTCCCAAACTATTCCAAAAGGTGAAGCGGAGGTGACATTTTGAAATTCTTTCTATGGAGCTACCATTATCCTGACACCAAAACCAAACAAAGAAACCACAAAAAAGAAAATCACTGCATGGCACTGCACAATTTTTACACATTTCTTATTCTGTTGATTTCTTCCTAAATTATTTCAAATGCCTACACACCTACTAGTGTACACTCAATTCCCCTAAACTGTGTAGGGGAGGAAAACAAAGGTCATAGCCTATAAAAACGAATAAAGGTATACATTATTGAATTATTTTCCAGCAAATATTCACCCTTCCTCTCCCTTGGAGTGAAGTATATTTTTCCCAGTCCACTGATACAAGGTTACACTATGTGCTTTGTCCAAAGGAATATGAGCAAAAGTGACGCTGTACCTATTCCAAACTGAGATTTTATAAAGTATATATAGTAAGTTTCTGCAGCCTTGAAGTGTTCTTGGATTTTGCCATGGGAAGAGCATACCCAGGTAAGTGCTGCCCCATGATCCTGGATCCTGGAAAGAAAGGTGCAAGGAACTGATATGAACCTGACCTTTAACCTGAAGAGAAGCTGGGCTCAACTCACCTGCAGTCTGTAAGCAAAAACTAATTTACATATTCACGAGTAAGAAAGTACTTCAGAGTATTTGCTATGTTTGTTGTTGTAAGCCATTGATAAATGGAGATTTCCTTTTATACAGTGTTATTGCAACCAGGCTTCCTCAGTGGCTCAGTGGTAAAGAATCCACCTGCCAGTGCAGGCGATATGGGTTTGATCCCTGGGTTGGGAAGAGTTCTTGGAGAAGGAAATGGCAACCCACTTCAGTGGGTCTTGCCTGGGAAATTCCATAAACAAAGGAGCCTGGCGGGCTACACAGAAGAGTCGGACAGAACTTAGCGATCAAACAACAGCAAAGACTGTAAGAGCTGTTGACTAACACTACAGATGTGTAGCATTTAAAGTTCTATGAATCTCTGCTCAGTGCTCTCAGAGATCCTTAGCTTCACCAAATCTTTCCCACTTGAGCAATGGATTCATATGGCTGAGAACAGATTTGCTTATTTTGAGTTCAAGACCTTCAGAGGAGTCAAGACTGATGGAAGGCCAGATAATGGTCCAAGATGCAGGTGGCCATGCTTACGTATAAGGGGATGCATCATTAACTTCGACAGCAATAAATTAAAGTGATTTTTTCACTTGATTATCATATCCTAAATGAAATAAAATTAACTTTCTAATAATTAGCCTCAAATTTCTAATGTGTTTATTTTTACCATATGCTTCCCAGTTCTGCTAAGTTGAAAGCCTCAAATCTATCAACCAATAAATTGTTCCTTGGGTTTCACTTCAGGGACCAATTAAAACTATCAACATGTTTTCTTCCATTACACTGGGACTTTTACCTCCAGCTGTTGGGATCTGGGCTTCTAAAAGTATGAAGCATGATTATCCAGGGAGTAGGCACTTGAGACAATTGGAGGGAAACAGTCTGTTGAAAGCTGGTGTGCACAAGCGCAGTGGTTCTGCTCTCCCTGCTTTATTCCGAGGGCACATGCTTTACTGAACATTTGGTACATAATACAGCTGGCACTGCGGCAGGAAAGGTGCTGCTCCTAAAGCTGGAGGGAGAGCTCCTGGCAGATAATCCAAGGGCTGGTAATTTATCACTTACACAGGCAGAGCTCCTTTGGAGGGTCTGCTTTTGCATCCCCTGTTCTGTAAAACTTTCCACTCAAGACTTGGGTAAATGTTTTCCAGATGGTATCTATCATGGTGTTACCTACTAATAGGAGTCAAAGCAAAGTAACTGAATTAATTAGCAAGTCAAAAAGGAAAGGAAGCAGGACTCTGTGTGAAAGAAGAAAAAGAAGGAACCTCAGAGCTCTCTAATCAGGAGTCAAGGTCATTGAGCAAAAAAGACAAACATTGTATGATACTGCTTATACTCGGACTCTAAAATAAAATGACACAAATGAACTTATTTACAAAACAAAAACAGACTCACAGACTTAGAGAAGTACTTAGGGTTTCTGGAGGAAACGGGAGAAGAGGGGGCTAAGGATAGTCAGGGAGTTTGGGACTGACATGTACACACTGCTATATTTTAAATGGATGACCAATAAGGACCTATTGTATAGCACAGAGAACTCTGCTCAATATTATGGAACAACCTAAATGGGAAAAGAATTTGAAAAGTCCCTGGGTTGGGAAGATCCCCTGGAAAAGGGAAAGGCTACCCACTCTAGTATTCTGGCCTGGAGAATTCTGTGGACTGTATAGTTCATGGGGTCCCAAAGAGTCAGACACAACTGAGCGACTTTCACTTTCACTTTCAGATACATGTATATATATAAATGAATCACTTTGCTGTACATCTGAAGCTAACACAACATTATTAATCAATTGTATTGCAACATCAGAGAAGGCGATGGCACTCCACTCCAGTACTTTTGCCTGGAAAATCCCATGGATGGAGGAGCCTGGTAGGCTGTAGTCCATGGGGTCGCAAAGAGTCAGACATGACTGAACAACTTCACTTTGACTTTTCACTTCCATGCATTGGAGAAGGAAATGGCAACCCACTCCAGTGTTCTTGCCTGGAGAATCCCAGGGACAGGGGAGCCTGGTGGGTTGCCATCTCTGGGGTCGCACAGAGTTGGACATGACTGAAGTGACTTAGCAGCAGTACCACAACATAAAATTTTAAATTTTGAAAGAGTGAGGGTCATTTAGGAAAAAGGGACTTGATTGATGTCAATAAACCTGAGATCTGGCCATATCATGCTTCCTCCAGATCACAAGATTTGCATTCTAACAGACATAGGTTGAAATCTCAAATCCACTGTACACAATAGGCAAGTCACTTGACTTCTCTGAGCCTCAGTTTCCATACATGCTGACAAAAGAGGTAAAATAATGTGAACTGTATGCACGATACTGCTTTACAGACTTTAGGTGCACAGGTGTTAACAACCTAGCACAGTATCAGGCTACTAGTAGGCACTCAAAAAAAAAAAAAAAAGTCCATTTCCATCTGTGGTCAGTTGGATAATTGGTCCGAATTCTTCATGCTGCCTGAATTCACTGCATCTTGGGTAGAGTACATTTTCCTGCCCTTCCTTTGGGGTCGAATGCATGACTTGTTTTGACCAATAAATGTGGGCAGATGTAACAGAGACTTCTGAGATAAAGACTTAATGGGCCTTGGTGCATTACATGTTTCTAGTTGCCGTCTGCACCTCCATCTACCCTGTAGTAAAATACACTGGCTTCCCCACTGGGTCCAAGAAGGAATGAGAGACATGGAGCGGGGCTGTCCTAGCCCATCTGCAGAGCCACCAAGTCAAGCAAGCCCAGAGCATTCAAACTCCATCCAACATCTTTAAAGACATGAGTGAGAATAATGAATGTTTGTAACCACTGAGTTTTGAGGTCAGTTAGTTTAGGTTGCAATATCTCACAAGCATATGATCTCACATTCCCTCTCTGAGTTGTAACTGCATCTCTACCCAGGGGGCCTCCCAGGTGGCACTAGTGGTAAAGAATCTGCCTATCAGTGAAGGAGAGACACAGAGACATGGGCTCTATCCCTGGGTCGGGAAGATCCCCTGGAGGAGGGTGCGGCAACCTACTCCAGTATTCTTGCCTGGAGAATCCCATGAGCAGAGGAGCCTGGAGAGCTACAGTCCACAGGGTCACAAACAGTCAGACACAACTGAAGCAAATCAGCATGCAGGCACATGCATGCTCTACCCAGGACTTACTGAATGAATCTTTTGCAGTGCTAATATTACAGATTAGGCTCAGAAAATAGTAATCTTAAATGAAACCTCTGTTGTACAATAGTTTTGAAATCTTAATTTCTGAATTCAGGTGTGCAAGAAAAGCAGCTTTGTTATGATGAGACCTATTTTGTGCCACTTTTATTATAAATCCCCTATTATAATAAATCCCCTATTCTGCTGGGTAGCAGAACTATCCTTAGATCAGTGCCGGATTTCTTCTCCCTCTAGGACTGTATCTGAATTTTGGAGTTTTTTCATAGAGGAGGAGGAGCCAGGGGTTGGGAGGGACCATCTGGACCTCATTGTTCCCGTTGTCAATCTCTTCCAGTCTCTGCTGCAATGTCTTGGTCTAGGATCTTGAGCAAGGATCCAGGATCTGATTTCTTTTCAGCTAACCTCCTTCTGGAAGCCTAAGATTATTCTTAACTGAAGGGGGCTCAGAGCTGCTCTCAGACATTCAAGGATTGTTCTACAGTAACTGCAGTTCATGCGGGTGAAGGGGAATATGACGCGCTGGTCTTGGACATGTCTATCTGGCAGTTCCAGGTGGACATTTCTACCCCAGGCTCTCAGAAGAGGCAGCAGGAGTCCCTCTGCATGCAGATTCTCTAGACTTTCTGAGGCCCCTGCCTGGACTGAGCATGGACTATAGCGGGATGAGCGTCCTGTTTCTTAGCAACCCAAATAACTCAAAATGTTTTCTTCTAGCTCTCCTCATTTCTTTGACTCTGGGGGGCTTTTTCTAACAGAGCTGAAGAGCTTTGCTGTTGTGCTGAGAGATCTAGACTTTTGAAACTCAAAAGCTGAGACCAACTTTTCTTTACTCTCTTTGATGTGGATCTTTACTACCTTGAAACACTGAGTATGCAAAATCCTAACTGTGGCCTAAGTTGGTTAAAGTGTCAAAGGGCAACAGGCAACTCCAAGAAAAACAACCACAAACCTTCATTAGTTGATATTTCAAAATTATTTTCCTTTACAACTGTATGTACTTGTTCCGTGGACTGCAAAATAGTGAAAAAGGTGCAAGTGCTAGTCGGGAAAGAGTGGAACTGTTAGTCGTTCAGCTGTGTCCAGCTCTTTGGCACCGGTGGGATTCTCCAGGCAAGAATACTGGGGTGGGGTGCTGTTTCCTTATCCAGGGGATCTCCCCAATCCAGGGATGGAACCCTGGTCTCCAGCATTTCAGGTGGATTCTTCAGTATCTGAGCCACCAGGAAAGCCTAGGATTGCAAGATACAACATTGCTTAATACTACTTTATGTATTCATCATGACAGGCTTTTCATACATTCTACTGTTTTCTACCATTATACACTATTTACTCAAAGAGATGTTATGTAAAATGAATTCATATACTGGAACTTCTATATCAACTCTTGGTTCCAGTTATGTTTTGGGCTTTTTCGTTCGTTTTGGATTTTTGTTTTTTTTGGATGTCCTTTCTCTGGCCCAGTTTCCCTTGCCTAGATTAACCAGAAAAGTTACCAGCTGTGATTTGCAGGTGTGTTCCAGTTCCACAATGCCAGAAAAAACCAATTATGCACACTAAGGGTCAGCTCTATAAAGCATGACCATAGTGACACTTTACAGTGACTAGTGACCATCAGAATACTCAGCCAGGAGCAGATTGTATCTGCTTATAAAGGCCAAAAATACAAAGGCGTGAAACCTGTATTTTACTTATATTTACAGCCAAATCAAAGTAGGCAATGATCCAAACAATAGGTTGGCATTCAGCCCATTTCAGGCTAAGCAAGGGTGATTTCATGCTGCAAAGTGTGAACAAAAATGCAAGCCATTATAACATGTATTAAGAGTTCAAACAGAATAGAACCTCTCAGAGAAAGTGAATACCAAAGTGAAAAAGATGGCTTCTGAGTACTTACGTCAACTTGCAAATGGGTATCGGGGATAAGATAGGCTTGTCACAGGTAGTGGCATCCTATGAGGCATTCTCTGGAGAGCTACTTCCAGGCTATTATGTTCCTCAAGCTATCACTATCTATCAAGTATTTAAGGAATTTTACATTTGGTTGTGATTGTGTATGAGGGAGAGGATTTCCTCTGTTATCTTAAAAAAACTAAAAAAAACATAGAAATAATGGTTTCTCACAAAAGGGAAAGGGGGGAGGTGGGAGGAATTGGGAGGTTGGGATTGATGCTTATACACTATTGATGCTTTGTATAAAATAGATTGCTAATGAAAATATGGCTTCCCTGATAGCTCAGATGGTAAAGAATCTGCCTGCAATGCAGGAGACCTGAGTTCGATTCCTGAGTCGGCAAGATCCCCTGGAGGAGGGAATGGAAACCCACTCCAGTATTCTTGCCTGGAGAATCCCATGGACAGAGGAGTTTGGTGTCGTAGAGTTGGACATGACTGAACAACTAACACAGCCTCAATGAGAACATATTGTGTAGCACAGGAAACTCTGTTTAATGCACGGTGGGGACCTGAATGGGAAGGAAGATCAAAAGGGGAGGGGGGATATTTGTATACCCTTGGACTGCAAGGAAATCCAACCAGTCCATCCTAAAGGAGATCGGTCCTGGGTGTTCATTGGAAGGACTGATGTTGAGGCTGAAACTCCAATACTTTGGCCACCTGATGAGAAGAGCTGACTCATTGGAAAAGATTCTGATGCTGGGAAAGATTGAGGGCAGGAGGAGAAGGGGATGACAGAAGATGAGATGGTTGGATGGCATCGTCGACTCGATGGACGTGGGTCTGGGTGGACTCCAGGAGTTGGTGATGGACAGGGAGGCCTGGCGTGCCTGCGGGGTCACAAAGAGTTGGACATGACTGAGTGACTGAACTGAATTGAAAAGATGCTCGCTCCTTGGAAAAAAAGTTATGACTAACCTAGACAGCATATTAAAAAGCAGAGACATTACTTTGCCAACAAAGGTCTGTCTAGTCAAAGCTATGGTTTTTCCAGTGGTCACATATGGATATGAGAGTTGGACCATAAAAGAAGGCTGAGCACCAAAGAATTGATGCTTTCAAACTATGGTGCTAGAGAAGACTCTTGAGAGTCTCTTGGACTGAAAGGAGATCAAACCAGTCAATCCTAAAGGAAATCAACCCTGAATATTCACTGGAAGGACTGATGCTGAAGCTGAAGCTCCAATACTTTGGCCACCTCATGCGAAGAGCTGACCCACTGGAAAACACCCTGATGCTGGGAAAGATTGAAGGCAGGAGGAAAAGGGGACATCAGGAAATGGGATGGTTAGATAGAACCACTGACTCAGTGGACATGGATTTGAGTAAACTCCAGGAGATAATAGAGGACAGAGGAGCCTGACATGCTAAAGTGGGGTGATAGAAAAATATGTGAAGAAAAAAATATATCAAAAATTTCCCAAATTTGATGAGAACTGTAAGTTCACAGATGTAAGAATCCCATTGACCCCAACCATAATAAAACTACTCCAAGGCACATCAACTGCAGCCACAAAATTAAAAGACACTTGCTCCTTGGAAGAAAAGCTTTGACAAACCTAGACAGCGTATTAAAAAGCAGAGACATCATTTCGCCAACAAAGATCTGTGTAGTCAAAGCTATGGTTTTTCCAGTAGTCACATATGGATGTGAGAGTTGGACCATAAAGAAGGCTGAGCACTGAAGAATTGATGCTTTCAAATGGTGGTACTGCAGAAGACTCTTGACAGTCCCTTGGACTGCAAGGAGATCAAATCAGTCAATCCTAAAGGAAATCAATCCTGAATATTCATTGGAAGGACTGGTGGTGGAGCTGAAATTCTAATACTTTGGCCACCTGATGTGAAGGGCTTGGTTATTGGAAAAGACCCTGATGCTGGGAAAGATTGAAGGCAGGAGAAAGGGGTGACAGAGGATGACATGGTTGGATGGCATCACCAGCTCAATAGACATGAGTTCGAGCAAACTCTGGGAGACAGTGAAGGACAGGGAAACCTGGTGTGCTGAAGTCCACGGGGTCACAAAGAGCTGGATATGACTTTATGACTGAACGATGACAACAACAGGGCCATCAAAATAAAATAAAGTCAGTGATTAACATAAAATATTAAAAACAGAGAATATTAGACATATCCTAAATAAAAATAAAGAAAAAATGATTTTGGATTTCGTACTGGAAAGAATGTAAGCCTGACAATAGCAGGGTAACATCTTCAAAGACTTGAAAAAAATTTTCAACTTAGAGCTCCATTCCCTGTGAAAATATCTTTCAAAACTAAAGATGAAATAAAATTTTTGTGAAAGACCTTGGGAGAGAAGAAGATGATGCCAGATAGAAATCTGGATCTACACAAAGATGCGGGAAACCAGAAAACCATATAAAAACATCTGAGGATTTCACCAAAAACCTGTTCATCCCAAGTACTAACAGAGGAATTGAGTAAGATTTTAGAATGGAAGATTAATACACAAATATCAATTGTATTTTTGCATACTGAAAACACCCAAAGTAAAATTAAACACACTGTCATCAGAATATAGGAAATACTTGGAACAAATCTGACAAAAGATATGTACAACCTGTACACTGAATACTATAAAACACTGAAAGAGAAATTAAAGAATGACATTATATCATGTATTTTTAAAATATCAATTTTTCCCAAACTGATTTGTAGATTTGATGCAATCTCAATCAAAACTGTAGGAGCCTGGTAGGCTGCAGTCCATGGGGTCACTAAGAGTCGGACACGACTGAGGACATCACTTTCACTTTTCACTTTTATGCATTGGAGAAGGAAATGGCAACCCACTCCAGTGTTCTTGCCTGGAGAATCCCAGGGATGGGGGAGCCTGATGGGCTGCCGTCTATGGAGTCGCGCAGAGTCGGACTCGACTGAAGCAACTTAGCAGCAGCAGCAGCAGCAATCAAAACTGTAGCAGGCTGTGTGTGTGTGTGTGTGTGTGTGTGTGTGTGCAAACTAGCAAGCTGTTTCTAAAACTTAAGTGGAAATGTTAAAAGACCTAAATTACTCAATAACAAAAGAACAGAGTCCAGATATAGACCCATGTATATATGGTTAATTGACTTTCAACAAATGTGCTGAATTAATTAATGGGGGAAAGCTAATCATTTCAATAATATGATGTTGGGACAATCAGGTAGCCACCTGCAAATAAAGAAACCTTAACCTTTACCTCCCTATCTGTATTAAAATTTCCTCAAAATGAGTCACTGACCTAAATGTAAGAGCTAAAATTATAAAACTTTCAGTAGAAATCACAGGGGGACATCTTAGTTTCCTTGAATTTGGCAAAACTTTATTAAGTAGGACATCAAAAGCACAAACTATAAAAGTAAAGCATCAATAAATTGGACTTAATCAAAATTAAATATATTTGCTTTTCAGGAGAATATATAAACATTCATATACCTCAATAAGAAGAGAGAGGCAACCTAATAAAAAGAGAGGCAAGTAGAAAGTTCTCTGATGAGCTAGTGATTGGGATTTAGTACTTTCACTGCTGTGGCCCAGGTTCAATCCCTGGTTGGGAAATGAGATCCTGCAAGCCAAGTGGCATGGCGGAAAAAAAAAAAAAAAAAAGAGGAAAATTAAATTGAATAAACATATTCAGATGGCAAAATAGCCCATGAAGTATTCTCAGCAAATATTCTGTAAATTAAATGAAAACCACAATGACACACCACAACACACATACTTAGATTGACTTGATTTAAAAGAATTTACCATCCCAAGAGTTGATGAGAATAGCTAAATTCTCGTACATTGCTGATGCAAATGTAAAATGGCCAGGAAACACATATACGTGTGTCTTTAAAAATTAAAGGTAACTTCCTGTGACCCGGCATTCCATTCTTGGGTATTTACTCAAAAGAATTAGAGTAAAAGTCCAACCCAGAGGTTATAGGCAAATGTTCATAGCAGCTTTATTTGTAATAGTAAAGAACAGACAAACATTCACTCAGTTCAGTTCAGTTCAGTCACTCAGTCGTGTCCGACTCTTTGCAACCCCATGAATCGCATCATGCCAGGCCTCTCTGTCCATCACCAACTCCTGGAGTTCACTCAAACTCATGTCCATCAAGTCGGTGATGCCATCCAGCCATCTCATCCTCTGTCATCCGCTTCTCCTCCTGCGCCCAGTCCCTCCCAGCATCAGGGTCTTTTCCAACAAGTCAACTCTTCACATGAGGTGGCCAAAGTACTAGAGTTTCAGCTTCAGCATCATTCCTTCCAATGAACACCCAGGACTGATCTCCTTTAGGATGGACTGGTTGGATCTCCTTGCAGTCCAAGGGGCTCTCAAGAGTCTTCTCCAATACCACAGTTCAAAAGCATCAATTCTTCGGCGCTCAGCCTTCTTCACAGTCCAACTCTGACATTCATACATGACCACTGGAAAAACCATAGCCTTGACTAGATGGACCTTAGTTGGCAAAGTAATGTCTCTGCTTTTCAATATGCTACCTAAGTTGTCATAACTTTCCTTCCAAGGAGTAAGCGTCTTTTAATTTCATGGCTGCAATCACCATCTGCAGTGATTTTGGAGCCCCCCAAAATAAAGTCTGACACTGTTTCCACTGTTTCCCCATCTATTTGCGATAAAGTGATGGGATCAGATGCCATGATCTTAGTTTTCTGAATGCTGAGCTTTAAGCCAACTTTTTACTCTCCTCTTTCTCTTTCATGAAGAGGTTTTTTGCATATCTGAGGTTATTGATATTTCTCCCGGAAATCTTGATTCCAGCTTGTGCTTCTTCCAGCCCAGCGTTTCTCATGATGTACTCTGCATAGAAGTTAAATAAGCAGGGTGACAATATACAGCCTTGACGAACTCCTTTTCCTATTTGGAACTAGCAAATGAATAGAGACTTCCTTGGTGGTCCAGTGGCTAAGAATCTGTGTTCCCATTACAGAGAGCCCAGGTTCAATCCCTGGTTAGGGAACTAGATCCCAAATGCCACAACTAAGGATGCTGCTTGTGCCTAATAAAGATTCCCCCATGACAGACGGGGAGCCTGGGGGGCTGCTGTCTCTGGGGTCGCACAGAGTCAGACACGACTGAAGCGACTTAGCAGCAGCAGCAGCAGCATGCCAGAACAAAGACTGAAGATATCGAGTCCTGAACCCTGACTGACCCGCCATAGCCAAATAAAGAAATAATTAAAAGCCACACATTAATAGATAACTAAATTGTGACATATGGATATAACAGAATATCACTCAGCAACAAAAGGAAACAAACTATGAATATATACAGCAACATGGCTAAATCTCAAAATAATTATACTCCATGAATAATCATACACAAAAAGTGTGCTCTATTATTCCATTTATAGAAAATTCTAGAAAACACAAACTAATTTAGACTGAGAGAAGACAGATCAATGGGGAAGAATTGGATTACGAAGGGGCACAAGGAACATATTGAGATGACAGACATGCTCACTTTCTTGACGGTGTTGATGGTTTCACATACGTCTCAGGCTTATAAAATTGTAAATATATTTACATATATTTATATTACCTTATACATATGTATGCATCACACATATTTACATTACATACATACATTATATATAATAAATATATTAAATATATTTACATATTTGCATATATCTAAATATATATGTAAATATATTTAATATATTTATTAGATATTTATATATCTAATATATTTATATATCTAAATATATACAGTTTATTTTATGGTGTGTAGGTGGCGCTAGTGGTAAAGAACCCACTTGCCAATGCAGGAGACATAAGAGACATGGGTTCGATACCTGATCGGGAAGTTTCCTTGGAGGAAAGTATGGCAACCCACTGCAGTATTCCTGCCTGGAGGATCCCATGGACAGAGAAGCCTGGTGGGCTACAGCCTATGGGGTTGCAGAGTTGTACACAACTAAAGAGACTTAGCAAGAATGCACATACCTCAACAAAGTTGTTTAGAAAAAAAACCAACAGTGTTTTATGGGGAAAAAACACCAGTTTGATTGGTCTAAACAACCATGATCACCAAAACCCACTTTTTCTCCCGACTGCATACACAATCAGTCAATCAGTCTGCATGTCTGCACCTCCACGCTTACAGCTCTCTGTAGCCAAGTCACTGAGTTCTCCTGATGAAATCAATGAAATATGGCAGAAGAGATGGTTATCACTTCCAGACTGAGCCAAAAAAACCTTTCTGAATATGTATACACTCTGTCTTTTGAACTACATTTTGACAAAGTGGCGATTCCTCAGAGAAATTCTAAG
The DNA here is from genome assembly GCF_023091745.1 of Budorcas taxicolor. NCBI lineage: Eukaryota > Metazoa > Chordata > Mammalia > Artiodactyla > Bovidae > Budorcas > Budorcas taxicolor. The sequence continues at coordinate 60,302,218 of NC_068923.1, read as the reverse complement.
TATGACAGACTCATAAAATGGACTACGCCTTAAATCCTGGATCACTGTTGGAAGCATAACATGTGACTAGATCCACCCTCTTTGGACTGTTGCAGGAAGGAAAGATAAATCTTTGTTAAGGAATTAAGGGTTGGAAGTCTTTTTTTCTGTTACAGCAGCTGGCATTATCTTAACTAATAGAGAAGTTCACTCCTGGATTTTGGATCTTGCAATGACAAAAAAAAAAATGTACCAACAACAAAAGCCCTCTGTGACTGGCAATATTGGTCCAGTTTTACAAACTGAGATGCTGTACATTTTCACAATTTGTCCAGAGTTATGCAGCTAGTTCACCAGCTCTGCTGAGATGTGAATAGGTGTCATCTGATTCCAAGGGATTCCAGTGCTGTATTACCAGCCTTCCACTTCTGCAAGAGGCCCTGTGTGTATCTATAGACTATATGGGAACATATTTTAAATGAACATAAAGGCTCTCATTTATCTACCTTTATTTGCAATTAAATTTTGTAATTAATTTGTTTTTAATTGGAGTATAATTGCTTTACAATGCTATGTTTCTGCTGTACAACAAACTGAGTCAGCCATAAGTATACACGTATACTTATGAGCCTCTTGAGCCTCCTTTCTAACCCCAATCCCACCCCTCAAGGTCATCAAAGAGCACCAGGCTGAGCTCCCTCTGTTATACAGCAGGTTCCCACTAGCGATCTGTTTCATACATGGTAGTATATACATATCAATCCTACTCATAAATGACGTATAACATTATATTAGTTTCAATCGTATAACGTAATGAGTGGATCTTTGTATATTGCAAAATGATCACCACAATAAGTCTAGTTAACATTCATCACTATACCTAGCTACAAAATTTTTTAAATTTGCAATCATTAAGAAAAATGTTGCTTGTTGATCAAAAATACTTGCAATACAATAGAACAAAGCAGAAAATGTGTTACCAACATCTTTCACAAAGAAAGGGTATGCTCTCTAAGGATTTCTAAATATTCCTTGATTTCATGAGAAGGCAGCCTGTCTCAGAAAACTGCTGTCAACAGTGATGACAAATATTACCAGGTGAGATTAAACAGATCTGAAAAATACAACCTATTAAGAATAACTTCACAATATAGACTTATACACCTTTCAATTTCAGAACACTTAACAGCGAAAAATTCTGCAGTTCTCTTTCGAGATTTAAAGAGGTGAAGAAAAAACAAAATAGACCAAGTAAAGTGAACTGTGAGGCAACAGCTCCTCCTACAGTATATGAGGTTTCCTTTTCTTTACTTGCTTTCAGGTCTCAATCCCAATTCAAATATGTTGGGTCTCCTCCCACTTCAACAAGAAGCCTCTCCTTTTATCAGAAACTACTGTCAAGATTAGATTTTAAACTCACACTAAGTGGAAAGTGTGATATCAAGGGAACATTTCACGCAAGATATCAAGAAAACATTTCATGCAAGGATGGGCAATATAAAGGATAAAAATGGTAAGGACTTAGTATAAAGGATAGAAATGGTAAGGACCTAACAGAAGCAGAAGAGATTAAGAAGTGCCAAGAATACACAGAAGTACTATACAAAAAATGGTCTTAATAACCTGAATAACCACAATGGTGTGGTCACTTACCTAGAGCCAGACATCCTAGAATGTGAAATCAAGGGGCCTTCAGTCAGTAAGTTAGTTCCATCGCTCAGTCATGTCCAACTCTTTGTGACCCCATGGACTGCAGCATGCCAGGCCTCCCTGTCCATCACCAACTCCCAGAGTTTACTCAAACTCATGACCATTGAGACGGTGATGCCATCCAACCATCTCATCCTGTCGTCCTCTTCTCCTCCCACCTTCAATCTTTCCCAGAATCAGGGTCTTTTCCAATGAATCAGTTCCTTGCATCAGGTGGCCAAAATATTGGAGTTTCAGCTTCAGCATCAGTCCTTCCAATGAATATTCAGGACTGATCTCCTTTAGGATGGACTGATTGGATCTCCTTATGGTCCAAGGGACTCTCAAGGGTCTTCTTCAACACCGCAGTTCAAAAGCATCATTTCTTTGGCACTCAGCTTTCTTTATAGTCCAACTCTCACATCCATACATGACTACTGGAAAAACCATAGCTTTGGCTAGATGGACCTTTGTTGGCAAAGTAACGTCTCTGCTTTTTAATATGCTGTCTAGGTTAGTCATAACTTTTCTTCCAAGGAGTAAGCATCTTTTAATTTCATGGCTGCAATCACCATCTGCAGTGATTTTGGAGTCCCCCAAAATAAAGTCTGTCACTATTTCCACTGTTTCCCCATCTATTTGTCATGAAGTGATGGGACCAGATGCCATGATCTTAGTTTTCTGAATGTTGAGTTTTAAGCCAACTTTTTTATTCTCCTCTTTCACTTTCATCAAGAGGCTCTTTAGTTCTTTGCTTTCTGCCATAAGGGTGGTATCATCTGCATATCTGAGATTATTGATATTTCTCCCACCAAGGGGCCTTAGGAAGCACTACTACAGACAAAGCTAGTGGAGGTAATGAAAGGTCCGTATAGTCAAAGCCATGTTTTTTTTTCAGTAGTAATGTATGGATGTGAGAGTTGGACCAGAAAAAAGGGTGAGTGTCAAAGAATTGATGCTTTCAAATTGTGGTGCTGGAGAAGATTCTTGAGAGTCCTTTGGACTGCAAGGAGATCAAACCAGTCATTCCTAAAGGAAATCAACTCTGAATATTCATTGGAAGGACTAATGCTGAAGCTGAAGCTCCAATATTTTAGCCACCTGATGTGAAGAGCTGATTTACTGGAAAAGACCCAGATGCTGGAAAAGGTTGAGGGCAGGAGGAGAAGAGGGCAGCAGAGGATGAGATGGTTAGATGGCATCACTGACTCAATGGACATGAATTTGAACAAACTCCAGGCGATAGTGGAGGACAGAGGAGCCTGGTGTGTTGCAGTCCAAGGGGTCGCAGAGTTGGACACGACTTGGTGACTGCACAACAAAAAACTGGAAAGGGGCTTTAAAAGCCTAATGAGTAGTCTCCATAGCATAAGTTTAACTTTCTCCTTAATAAACAAGAAAACTTAAACTAATCCGCATAAGTGAAAGACTAGTCCCCAGAATTGGTGAGAAACATCCAGGTTCCCTAGAAAAAGGTCTCTTAGCCAGGCTATGGAAGGGGTCTCTAACTCAACTGATTCTCCTTAGTACCTGACAAATCAGAGGTACTTCAAATATTTGGCCACTGCGTTTTTGTTGTTTCTTAGTCGCTGAGTTTTCCAACTCTCTGCCAGCTATTTGTTAATTTTTCATGTGACCACACGATGGCGCTCCTCTACAACTGTTAACTTACTCTAGGCAGGGCCGCAAAGTACATAGAAGAGCTGCAGGCAAAAAACACAGGGAGTTGTCCCAGGCTTTTTTTTCCCCCCTTGGCTGAATGATACCATAAACCAGCCACCTCTGCTTTTATAGGAGGCTTCCCTGGTGGCTCAGAGGGTAATGCAGGAGGCCTGGGTTCGATCCCTGGGTCAGGAAGATCCCCTGGAGAAGGAAATGGTAACCCATTCCAGTACTCTTGCCTGGAAAATCCCATGGACGGAGAAGCTTGGTAGACTACAGTCCATGGGATCGCAAAGAGTCGGACACAACTAAGCGACTTCACTTCACTTTCAGACATAAGAAAAATAAAATATTCGAATTATGAGCTACTTCATCCTGAATTTTAGTAAATATTTAATCAGATCCTTTAACACATGGCATGCAAAACTTTCACTATCGAAAAGAATATTACTGCAAACCACTTTTATGAAAGATTTTATGCTGTGTTTCTGAGACACTGTTCCTCTGAGTCAAAAAGCAAGCAATGATGCTTTTTCTACTGAGAGAAATTTCTCCAGGCTTGTGATGATTTCTATTTATTCACATTTCTCTTTGGGGGCTGGGGAGATGAACTGGTTGGTAGAGTTTCTACCACAGCTTTTTAGCAGCGCTTGACTGTGGACTCAGAAAACATACATATACACACTCTCTCACGCACGTGTACACAAAGCCCTGCCCTTTGCACAACCTGAATCACAAAGCACTGCGCTTCGTGTCCTGTGGCGGAGGAGACTCCCGCCTGATCCTCCTCTCCTGAAAGCTACTCGCAGGCAAAGGCTGCACCTTTATCCCAGCGAGCTCGGATGCTACTGGGTACCAGCTTCTGTCTTTAGGACTTCCCAAGTGGTTGAGATGGAAGAATCCGCCTGCAATGCAAAGGACTAGAGTTCGATCCCTGGGTTGGGAAAGTACCCTGGAGAAGGGAAAGGCTACCCACTGCAGTATTCTGGCCTGGAGAATCCCATGGACAAAGAAGCTTGGCGGGCTCCAGTACATGGGGTCACAAAGGGTCGGACACAACAAACGACTTTCGCTGTCACTTTCACCTTTTTCTCCTGTCTTTAAGCACATTTGGTAACAGTTACCAGGGCAGCACTTAGAACCTCATTGTAAATGTCGCAGAGAAACTTACAGCACACAGTTCAGAAAAACACGCAATTCCAGCTGCTGCTGCTGCTGCTAAGTCGCTTCAGTCGTGTCCGACTCTGCGCGACCCCATAGACGGCCTCCCACCAGGCTCCCCTGTCCCTGGGATTCTTCAGGCAAGAACACTGGAGTGGGTTGCCATTTCCTTCTCCAATGCATGAAAGTGAAAAGTGAAAGTGAAGTCGCTCAGTTCTGTCCAACTCTTAGCGGCCTCATGGACTGCAGCCTACCAGGCTCCTCCATCCATGGGATTTTCCAGGCAAGAGTACTGGAGTCGGGTGCCATTGCCTTAGCACACACACACGCAAAACCCCAAAACGCCCCCCACACTTTGCAGGAAGAAGTGCTTTCCTCTGTGGAAAAGGAAGCGGCGCAGAAAGAAGATGGGTCGAGACAGGCTTATTTCTACAGATAGCACTCATTTTCTATCTGTCAGAAAACGGTTCACCAAAGTGGTGACATTTGAGAGGAACATGTGGTTTTTGCAAGTACACCCCGTCCCCCTCCACAAATCTGCATTTCGTCTCTTTTCTCCTGACCACCTCAGCCTTCTGCTCTCTTCTCGGCTCTGGCATTTGGGCAGGAAGGCAGGCTGGTCCCCGAGCTGGGCGTGGAGCACGAGCTCCGCCTACTGGCAGCTGGGGAGAAAGACAGGCTCTCTCCAACCAGCCAGAGACTTTCCAAATTAAAAGTAGGATTTGGTGCTGGGAAAACTGGTCAACCACTTGTAAAAGAATGAAACTAGATCACTTTCTAACACCACACACAAAAATAAACTCAAAATGGATTAAAGATCTAAACGTAAGACCAGAAACTATAAAACTCCTAGAGGAGAACATAGGCAAAACACTCTCCGACAAATCACAGCAGGATCCTCTATGATCCACCTCCCAGAATTCTGGAAATAAAAGCAAAAGTAAACAAATAGGATCTAATTAAAATTAAAAGCTTCTGCACAACAAAGGAAACTATAAGTAAGGTGAAAAGACAGCCTTCTGAATGGGAGAAAACAATAGCAAATGAAGCAACTGACAAACAACTAATCTCAAAAATATACAAGCAACTTATGCAGCTCAATTCCAGAAAAATAAATGACCCAATCAAAAAATGGGCCAAAGAACTAAATAGACATTTCTCCAAAGAAGACATACGGATGGCTAACAAACACATGAAAAGATGCTCAACATCACTCATTATCAGAGAAATGCAAATCAAGACCACAATGAGGTACCATTTCACACCAGTCAGAATGGCTGCGATCCAAAAGTCTACAAGCAATAAATGCTGGAGAGGATGTGGAGAAAAGGGAACCCTCTTACACTGTTGGTGGGAATGCAAACTAGTACAGCCACTATGGAGAACAGTGTGGAGATTCCTTAAAAAATTGCAAATAGAGCTGCCTTATGACCCAGTAATCCCACTACTGGGCATACACACCGAGGAAACCAGAATTGAAAGAGACACATGTACCCCAATGTTCATTGCAGCACTGTTTATAATAGCCAGGACATGGAAACAACCTAGATGTCCATCAGCAGATGAATGGATAAGAAAGCTGTGGTACATATACACAATGGAGTATTACTCAGCCATTAAAAAGAATACATTTGAATCAGTTCTAATGAGATGGATGAAACTGGAGCCGATTATACAGAGTGAAGTAAGCCAGAAAGAAAAACACCAATACAGTATAGTGACACATATATACGGAATTTAGAAAGATGGTAATGATGACTCTGTATGTGAGACAGCAAAAGAGACACAGATGTATAGAACGGACTTTTGGACTCTGAGGGAGAGGGAGAGGGTGGGATGATTTGGGAGAATGGCACTGAAACATGTATACCATCATGTAAGAAATGAAGTGCCAGTCTATGCTTGACACAGGATACAGGATGCTTGGGGCTGGTGCACGGGGATGATCCAGAGAGATGATGTGGGGTGCGAGATGGGAGGGGGATTCAGGATTGGGAGCTTTTATACACCCATGGTGGATTTGTGTCAATATATGGCAAAACCAATACAGTATTGTAAAGTAAAATAAAAATAAAAAATTAAAAAAATTTAAAAAAATAAAAGTAGGATTTTCCTCCTGAATTTAGACCAAGCTGGAAAAAACTGCTAGACACACACACACACACACACCCATGAATATAAATAAAATTATACTTTCATGTATCTGGAGGGACTATTTGGTTTAGCCTTCTGCAAAAATATTTTCACCAACGGATTGATTATGTAAATGTATGTCATGGTAAAATCAACTATCAATTTGATGTGTATGTGTTTTTGTTGTTGTTGTTTAGTTACTAAGTCATGTCCAATTCTTGGCGACCCAGTGGACTATAGCCCTCCAGGCTCTTCTGTCCATGGGATTTTCCAGGCAAGAACACTGGAGTTGGTTGCCATTTCTTTTTCCAACCAATGTGCTGTGTATGTGTTTTTAAGGGTGTTCAAAGATGATTCTGAGACCCAGACATCTCTCTGGCTCTGATCCAGTGAGTGAAATTTCCTGATCCATTCCATAACAGACAGTAAGCACTGGCTTTGTCTTACGTCCACGGTAATGGATCCTAGGAGATTAAGGAATGAGTCCCCATCAGACTCTCAGGCGTCCAGAGGCAGCTTGGGAGTGACAGGCCAGCATCTGGAGGGAACCACATAGTAAAGCAGGATTTTAGTTTTACCCCTGCTCTATGTTGAGCTGACCCTGGGCCTCTTACTCTCCCTTCTTGCCTTATTATGGATTGATGGTTTTGTTCTAAATTCTTACAGTCTGTGAGACGTGACTCAGAATCAGCCCAACATTCCCTCGTTGTGTGGGACATCCATTTGACAAATGCTTATGTGTCCAACACTGTTCTTAGATGCTCAATTATAAAGACACAAAAGACTTGGTGGCCACCTTCAAAGCTCTCACAGCCTCACAGGCCATGCAGAATAGAATGGAGCTAAGAGAGGAGGGCTTTGCTGGACCAGAGATGCATAGTAACAGGTGACTTAGTAACTGGATAGTAACAAAGTTACGTGTGCTTTTGGGTTTTGGATGACACTCTTTTCTCTTGAGGATTCAACCAGCCTATGGCTGCCATCCACCCATTTTGGACTTCAGAAGTATTTTCCCTATTGTCAGCTCTGGAGTTTCCATACATCAGGCACAATTAAATCATATCTAGGTAACTTTTTCACTTTTTAGCCATTCCTTGATTTCTCAAAAGCAAGTGAAGATCTGGTCTCATCATGGTCAGAGGCCATCATGCATGATGTTAAGTCGTTCCAACTCTTTGTGACCCCATGGACTGTAGCCTACCAGGCTCCTCTGTCCATGGGATTCTCCAGGCGAGAACACTGGAGTGGGTTGCCATGCCCTCCTCCAGGGAATCTTTCCAACCCAGGGATCAAACTCGCATCTCTGTCTTTTGCAATGGCAGGTGGGTTCTTTACCACTCCTGCCACCTGGGCAGCCCAGAGGTCATCATGTCTTTCGTCATATTGAGTTGGTGGATTCTCAACCCCTGAATATGTTGCCCTGCCAGGTCACACCCATTACAGATATGGCATTTTATCCACTCAGGGGGAAATAATACCACTGAGAATAAAGTTGTTTCTGAAGGTTTGGGTTTCAAAATGAAAGTACTGAAGTCTCAAACCAGCCAGTGGTCAGAAGGCAGGTGGTTTTACACTGTAAGAGCCAACGTTTTGCTGAGCGATGAAGGGATTTCAGAGCTGTGACAAGCCAGACACTGGAGAACTGACACCAGCACAGATAGGAGAGGGGAGAATTCGGAGAAAACACAGAAGAGATCTATATCCCTTTGGAAGTGGCGATGGGGAGGAGCTTTGAGTATAGCCTTAGGAACAAATGGCCTCACTTTCTTCCCCCTCCTCCTTGGGGCTAGAAATCAAAACCTGGGATAGAAATATCTAGGTGGGCTTTGGTTGATGGGAATTCCATCCTGGAACTTGAGATAGTGTAAAAGTCCCTCAGAGCAGCTTCAAGTTCAGGAAGGTGCCGCAGTGACTTGACTCAGAGTGGACTGGCTAAGGAAAGACCTGAGGGTGCCTCATTATTGCACCGGCAGCACTGGGTAGAGAAAGCACCTTAGAGGAGTGGCAGACAAAAGGGGCAGGAAAATGAAACTGCAGAGAGCAACAACCTTTCAACTGGGGGTGATGGCAGAATGCCCGACTACAGGATAAAATCCAGCAGATACACGAACCAGGGGCCCTCTGGGGACACCCAGCACAGGGCACTAGTGACCAAGAAGGACCTGGGACCTCTTGGTGCAAGCCTTCCTAGAGGACAGGACCCTGCACCAGAGGTCATGGTGTCCTCCTGCTCAGCTGAAGGTATTCAGCCCAAGTCTGCACCCAGATGATGCCTTCAGAGGAGGAAGCAGAAGGACACCCCCTGAAAGGGGTGAACAGTTCTGATATGGAGTTTCAACTTGAGACTGAATATATATATATATACTTACATATATTTACATACATACATATACACATACACTGTTGTCCCTTGGTATCTAAGGAGGTAGATACCAAAATGAGGATACTCAAGTCCCTTAAACAAAATAGTGTAATATTTGCACATAACCTCCACACATCCTCCTCTATACTTTAAATCATCTCTAGATTACTTATAACACCTAATACAATGCAAATGCTATTAAATGGTTGTAAATACTATGTCAATAGTTGTAAATGCTATGTAAATAGTTACTGTTACTGCTACTGCCAAGTCACTTCAGTCGTGTCCAACTCTGTGCGACCCCATAGACGGCAGCCCACCAGGCTCCCCCGTCCCTGGGATCCTCCAGGCAAGAATCCTGGAGTAGGTTGCCATTTCCTTCTCCAATGCATGAAAGTGAAAAGTGAAAGTGAAGTCGCTCAGTTGTGTCCAACCCTCAGCGACCCCATGGACTGCAGCCTTCTAGGCTCCTCCGTCCATGGGATTTTCCAGGCAAGAGTACTGGAGTGGGGTGCCATACTGGTGGGCAGCAATTTGAGTTTTGCTTTTGGAACTTTCTAGCATTCTTTTTCTGAATATTTTCAATCTACAATTGGTTCAACTAGATATGGAGGGCCATTGGTACACATATGTGTGTATGTATGCTGCTGCTGTTAAAGTTGCTTCAATCGTGTCCGACCCTATATATATATGTGTATATATATATACTAAATATATATTTAACCGTTGTTTTACGTATACATATATACATACATTTGTGTGTTTATTTATTTATTGTGATTGTGGAGCCAATATACACTGGCTAGCGAAAGCGAATTGGAAACATTTTCTCCCAGCTACACATTTAGCAACATCACATTGATAGCTTGAAACTGGCCACAGTGGGGGTATTTACACCACAGAGACTGGTAAATGTTACAAATCAGAAATGCCCCCTGCAAAAGATGATTGTTAAACATGGATCAGTACACCATATATACAACATTCACTGTATGTGTGTGTATATAATATGTGTGCTGTATGCATATGCTAATTTTCATCGGAGAGAATGTTTTAAACCAGGAGAGACTAAGTTACGTTCATTAAGTATTCCCTCCCATATCTCATCCTTCAACTACACACCACACACACACACATACACACACAATCATCAGACTTCAGAGCCATATGAGGCCTGTTATTCAAAAGAAAAAAGTTACAGTTTCTGTACATGTCAGACAGGAAGGGTGCATTTCAGCCCCGTGATGCTTTCTAAGGAGAAATGTATCTTTGGGGTCGATATCAGAAATAGCAGAAGGAAAAAGGGGAAAGGGACGACAGAGGATGAGATGGTTGGATGGCTTCACCGACTCAATGGACATGAACTTCGGCAAACTCCAGGAGATGGTGGAGGACAGGGGGGACTGGCGTGCTGCAGTCCATGGGGTCGCAGAGAGACGTACGTGACTTAGTGACTCAACAACAACAACAAATCAGACGCATCGTCTACTCCTGCCTCACCATAACGCGGTTGAGGAGGAAACCTGCATCTGCTCTTAGCTCCATCTCTTACTCTGCGATCCTGCAGACGTTTTTCCACCTCTCCATTTCCATCTCCTCTTCTGTAAAATGGAGGCAAAACATCCCTGTCCAGTAGGAAACCTGAGAAGAGGAGGGCAATGCAAGTGCCTGTCAACATTAGCTTAATAAACAATGACCACTGATAAAGGATAAGGCCTCAGTTCATTACAACCAACTTCTTTCATTCATCCACTGATGGGCTTTAGAGAGCCATTAGGAATGGGTGAGGGGAACAGTCTGCTACAAAAAAAACAAAGTAAGGCATCACCCCAAACTTTAAGAATCAGCATAGGGAGCCTCCAGGTGATTTTGTGGCCCGAGTGCTCCCCCAGAGGACCTGGGAGCCTCAGGGCAGAGTGGCAGATGGACCTACGCTGCTGCTAAGTCGCTTCAGTCGTGTCCAACTCTGTGCGACCCCATAGACGGCAGCCCACCAGGCTCCCCTGTCCCTGGGATTCTCCAGACAAGAACACTGGAGTGGGTTGCCATTTCCTCTCCAGTGCATGAAAGTGAAAAGTGAAAGTGAAGTCACTCAGTTGTGTCCGACTCTTAGCGACCCCATGGACTGCAGCCCACCAGGCTCCTCCGTCCATGGGATTTGCCAGGCAAGAGTCCTGGAGTGGGGCGCCATTGCCTTCTCCAGATGGACCTATAAGACCTCATTAAAACATGTGCTGTCTCCTATTCTCCAGCGGCAAAATCCTAAGGCTGGGCATGTGAGGAGCTTTCTTAAAACAAAAGCGAAAGGCACACACAGGCCCTCAAGTGCAAAATATTTATGTGGCAGTAAGATAGAGCAAGGCCAGCCAGTACCAAGGGGGCCCAGCAGGGCTGACACAGCATCGCAGACATGGCATTGCACGCCTCCTCCAGGAAATGAAATGCGAGGTATGAAAACCAGAGAGGTGAATGAGAGCATGAAAGGGCTTTTTTCCTTCCCAATTAAATGTGGCATTCCAGGATGTGATCCCCATGAAAGGAAACCTGGTGGCTGATGGCAGGGAGGCAGAGAGGAGAGCGTGGGCTGGCGTTTTAATATCGGCAGTCTTTGCAGAGAAGCACGATGTTGGATAATTGCCCAAACCTCATAACCTTTAATTACCCACATCCCGGAGGACAAATTAGAGAATGCGCCAATAATACCGGAAACCAAGGTGAGAGGTTCGAGAACTATCAGCCGGCAGTTCCTTAGAAATGGAGGAATTTTCCTTGATATTTTCATGCCTCTGCGTAACAGTGGTGTGTGGGGGGAGGAGGGGCAGAGGAAAGGATTTAAGCCTCTTGAGGGGCTTGCCGCACTGTCTGGCCTCTCTCTCAACATCTCCTCCTCCCCAGCCCCCAGCCCACCCCACTCCCAGCTCCCCCATCTCAGTGCCAGTCTCATAAACAGCTCAGGCTGTGAAGTCACCGGCACAACATTAATACAAAAAAAGGGGAGGGGGAAGGGGCTCAAGTCACAGATGCCTGGCAGTCACACTCACAATCTATTTTAGAGGATCAAAGGGAAGAATAGTTGCAATAACCAGCCATTCTCCCCTTCACAATCTTCCTTTCTGTGATCTCTTTGAAGACGGACACGGTCTTCAAAGACGGGCCTCCTTTAGTTAAGGTTTCCAGAGGTGCTGGCAAAGGTGTCGATACCAGAGCTGATGTATAAACACGAGGAATGGGAGCTGGCAGATCAGACTGAAATGGGACGGAGGGCAGAGGAAGAGATGGGACAGTGCAGGGTATGAGCGGCTCGAGGATGCGCTGGAACCACAACAGAGGATCTGGACCCTCATTCTTACCACCCGGACCCTCGTCTGCCTCGGAGCAGCAAGAGCAGGCTGGGCTTCAGGCTGTCTGTCACTGGGCTGCAAGGGCCTGTGTGTCTCCCAGAACCAGGAAGGATGCCTTTGTTTACAGTGGGGAGTTAGGAAATGGATCAGAATGTTAAAAAGTACCAAAGCAGAACTTCCCCTATTATTACTTATGCAAAAACCTGCTGTTATTGGTACCTCCATTTAGTCAATCAATCTACTCATATTTATGGGCACCTGCCTTGCTTCAGGGTTGTGCTGGGCATAGTAAGGTTTCAGGAGATACAGGCATAAAGTCCAGTGTAAAGATGAACTTCTTATCAACAGCAAAGTCCCACAGATGGTGAAAAGCTAGTGTTAGTTGCTCAGTCGTGACTCTGTGCCCCTGTGGACTGTAGTCTGCCAGGCTCCTCTGTCCATGGGATTCTCCAGGCAAGAATACTGGAGTGGGTTGCCATACCCTCCTCCAGGGGATCTTCCCGACTGAGAGATGGAACCTGGGTCTCCTGCATTGCAGGCAGGTTCTTTACCATCTGAGTCACCAAGGAAACCCATGAAATGCTATATACATCAATTAATAAATTCATGGAACATAATGAATCCCCCAAAAGTGGTTGTTTATTCTTCTGTAAATTCCTTGAGAACAGGGAAGATAATTTGACTCTTCGGTGCATCTTCAGCCCCCAGTGTAACACCACATGCAAAGTAAGAATCCCATAAATGTGGGCAGAGTCAACTACTGCTCCCTGTTGTAAGGGATGAAGGACACCAGGGATGTTCCTGCCACAGACTCCTTTCCTCGGTGCAGGAGACAGCACTCAGGAGCAGAGAGAGAAGAGGTGTTCAGCTCAGAACACTTCGTCCCAGGTCTCTCCACACTGCTGCTTACTGTGTGTCCTTCAACAAGATGCTTTAACTCTCTCTGCCTTAGTTTTTTCATCTGTAAAATAGGGATACATATAACTCATATCAAGCTCTATTGTGAGGATAAAAGGAGAGAATGCAAGTAAAAGAGCAACATTGAAAAGGGGACAAATAATGACGTTAGTGACTACGATAGTGATCTGCTTTACCGCCTCTGGGCTAAGCACTACTGAAGAGGAAAAGTTATAATTTTACATAACCTCCTGCTCCTTCTGCCTCTGTCACCCAGCATGCTCCTTGCAAAGTCTGGATCACATATGTCTCAGAAAGTGGGAACTCACAATACTAGGAACTGGAACTTATCTCACTCACCCTTGTCCTGCTCTTTGCAATAGCCAGCCCCTGCAGACCTGCAAACCTGCTTAATCATGCCTGTCTGTGTATAAAAACTCTGTAACCCCTTTGTTTGGGGCTCAGAGCTTGCAGTGGTAACTCCTCTGGGCCCGCTGGCGTAATAAACCTGAGTTCTCCAACTCTCCGAGTGTGGTACCGGGTTTCTCGAGCATGGTTTCTGCAACACTACTTCCAAACCACCCTGGAAAACAGAAACACGCAGCGCTCCCATCACCCCCATGTGAATGAGGGCCACACGTTTTCTCTGGGAGTTAAAGGGATCCAGTGTAAGGGAGTCTGGGTACTGACGCCTTCAGAGACTTATCTACAGCCTTCCTGCATCAAGTTTAGATTTAGGAAAAAAGAAGCGGCCTTCAAGTGGAAAGAAAAATCCTTGCAGCACTGGAGGCAACCTTCATCTCTCCATCAAGTGGTAGGGAAGGGACTTTGAGACGATGCTTCAAAACCAAGACAGCCAAGGCCAACAGGAAGGCCAGCAACAACCATCCTGGCAAATTGCTGGCATGTTTCATGTCAGCCTCTTTTTACTCTCTCTGCGGCAGGAGTGCCCAAGGAGAACTTGAACTTGGGCAGAGTGAGAGGGCATTATAAGAAGAAAAAGGGGAGCAGTTCTTTCATCCGTGAACACACATCTGTCCTCTGTAAACCGTAGCGCCAGGGTGTCAGACAGAAGGCTGTCCCGTCTCATTTTTCCTCTTCAGCTCTTTCATTCTAGGCAAGGTTGGATGATCAAGGTACCTGGGGTCAAAGTGTGGGCTTCCCTGATGGCTCAAGCTGTAAAGGATCCACCTGTAATGCAGGAGATTCAGGAGACCCAGGTCCGATCCCTGGGTCGGGAAGATCCCCTAGAGAAGGAAATGGCAACCCACTCCAGCATTCTCGCCTGGAGAATCCCATGGACAGAGGAGCGTGATGGGTTCCAGTTCATGGGGTCACAAAGAGTCAGACATGGCTGAGCATGCACGCAGGATGAAGACAGGACCAAAGTGTAAGGAGGCCCTCCCTCACCCTCAAGGTCGTACATTTGCAAGGTGAAGGTTCATAGGAAAGGAACATCAAAGGTCATTGTAAATAAGGAAAGAAATGCAGAGGGTCAGCAATCAGCCTGAGGCTAGGGATGAAGAAACACCCGGAGTTAGGGAAGCCACCTTCTCCTGGTGAGAGGCGCATTATATGTAAGATTCAGATCCCTGAAGCACCAGCTTATTGAGTTACTACCTCCCCTTCCACTGTCTGTCCCTACAGACCCACAGGATCCCAGCCCTGTTAGGGTAAGAACAACGGTTCCACATTCTTGTCTTTTTCTTTTCTTATTTTTAGATTTTTCATCTACATTTTACTTTTTATTACTTTAATTGAAGTATAGGTGCTGCATAATATTATATAAATTAGAGCTGTAAAATATAGTGATTCATAATTTTTAAATGCTGTGCTCCATGTATAGTTATTACAAAATATTAGCAATGCTCTCCATGTTGTACAATATATCCTTGTAGCTTTCTTAAAAATTTAATTTATTTATTGGCTGCACTGGGTCTTCATCGCCGTGCACAGGCTTCCTCCAGTTGTGGCGAGCGGGGGCTACTCTCAAGTCGTGGTGTGCACGTCTCACAGTGGTAGCTTCCCTTGCTGCAGAGCATAGGGTTTAGGATGCACGGACTTCAGCAGCTGCAGCACACCGACTCAGGAGTTGTAGCACACGGGCTTAGTTGCCCCGCAGCATGTGGACTCTTCCTGGACCAGGCATCAGACCCGTGTTCCCTGCATTGGCAGGCAGATTCTTAACCACTGGACCATCCAGGGAACTTCCCCTTGTAGCTTATTTTATACATTATAGTTTGTACCTCTTATTCCCCTACACCTGTATTTTCCCTCCTTCTTTCCCTCTCCCTACTGGTAACCACTAGTTTGTACTCTCTACTTTCTGTCTCTCTCTTTTTTTGTTATATCCACTAGCTTGTTGTGTTTTTTAGATTCCGCATATATAGTATTTGTCTTTCACTGATGTCTTTCTCTGACTTATTTCATTTAGCATAACTTCCTCCAAGTCCATCCATGTTGTTGAAAGAAAGTGAAAGTGAAGTCGCTCAGTCGTGTCCGACTCTTTGCGACCCGTGGACTGTAGCCCACCAAGCTCCTCCATCCTTGGGATTCTCCAGGCAAGAATACTGGAGTGGGTTGCCATTTCCTTCTCCAGGGGATCCTCCTGACCCAGGGATCGAACCCAGGCCTCCCACATTGCAGGCAGACGCTTTAACCCCTGCACCACCAGGGAAAAGTTACAAATGGCAAATTTTCATCTTATGTCTGAGTAGTATTCCATTTTGTGTGTCTGTATACCACATCTTCTTTATCCAATCATCTATGTCTCGAAGTGCTCAGGAGAGTTATCCTGCTATTAACAGTGGTTCTATCCTATGTCCTCAGGATATTATTTACCTGTATCTTAGTTACCTTAAACAGAGAGAATCTACTTTTCTGGGCACACTGATACTGTTTAATATCTTGTGAGAATGACTCAGATACACTTCCAAACACATCTACTGAGGGAATATTATCACTCTTGCCTTTGGTGGAGGGAAACAGCTTCTTAACCCTCTCTTTTTGATTTTTCATTAGCTAATGTTCTTGGAGGGGCTTCCCTGGCGGCTCAGTGATAGAGAATCTGCCTGCTAATGCAGGATACATGAGTTCGATCCCTGGGTCAAGAAGATCCCCTGGAGAAGGGAATGGCAGCCCACTCCAGTATCTCTTGCCTGGGAAATCCTGTGGACAGAGGAGCCTGGCAGGCTACAGTCCGCGGTGTCACAAAGCGTCAGACACGACAGAGCAGCTTAACAACGACAAAGCTCTTGGAGGAAACTTTTCCAAAGAAGACAGAATACATTTAAGAATACAGACTAGAATTACTTTTTATTTCAAAAAATAGGGAAAAGAAGGGAAAAAATGGGCATACACAGAAGGGCCAACAAAGGTGTGAGAAGGAAATTCTGCAAGAGTCACACAATCTAAGCCAGGAATTATCTTGACGTCAATTGGCTGGCTGAGGTTTCCAGGCTGGCTGATATTTAAGGAATTAGCTGAGGTTAAAACACCAAATAAAAAACAAAACGGAACAGTTTTGCCTTCTGGGAAGAAAATTTGCTTGACTCTTAAGGTGACAATATTGGAGAAGGAATGCTTTCCACCACAAATCTCAGAAAGTCAGTGCTGAAATAGCTGATATTCTGTTCCTACCCTGAACCTACACCTGGATGAGGAGGTGTTAATGAGGAATCCATGAATGGGTTTTAAGACCCCAGTACTCCCTGAAAGTATCTGCAAATTGTAAGAAGGCAAACATATACTGTGGCCATGAGGGTATTTGCTGAAGGAGGACCATAGTTTGGTCAGATGCCAAAGTTTAAGATCCACTGTGCGACATTTAAGCTTTAAAAAAAAATCTGTCAAATGAATATCACAATTTTATAGTGGTAAGAATATTATCTGGGAGCCACAAGATCAGTAACTTTGCTAACGCTCACAAGAGAGACTAATAACAAAGTTAATCAGATACTTTGAAGCTCAGCTTTCTTAAGTATTTTAAGAATTTTTAAAGTATTACCATCAGGTGATAGAGAAAGAGCCCCATACTGAAGGAGGATATTGACAACAGTTAACAATTTTCCCCTTAATCTCGAATAAAGAACTAGTTAATGTACAGTTCAATTCCAGAGTCCAAATGTGCTGTCTTTGTAAATGAAATACAGTGAAGGAAATGTGCGTTCCTTGGTATAAATCCTTAAGAATGTTCTATCTACTGTTGCCAACACTGACACTTCTCCAAGGAGCCTTTGAAATAGTGTAAAAATTTGACAAGACGGTTATCTGGAGACTCACACTTTCTTCTCTTAGAAATAAATTAAAAAGTCTAGATAAAGATAAGTTGAAGGTTTAAAACCTGCAGCCCAAGGACTTTACATCCCACCCTCTAAAATATACTCAGATTAAGAAAGTGGCCCAAAACTAGGTGGTGAAAAGAGACGTGATGCACTCTCTGGTTTTGGATAAAACTAAGGATTAGGCAACTATGGAAAACTTCAGCATGAGATAATTACATCAACTTCTTTTACAGACTAAGAGTGACTAAAAACTGACAGCATTTGGTGTGCTAAGACGGAATCTGTGTACATTTCAGAGCGCGCAAAAGATTAAAAACATGACAGTTATAAAGATAAGAAAAACAGGACTTATAGGTTTTGCTCTATAGAAAAAAAATCTTTCTATTCCCTTTCTCTTGGGCTTCCCAGGTGGTGTTAGTGGTAAAGAAACTGCCTGCCAAGGCAGGAGATGTAAGAGAGGCGGGTTCAGTCCCTGGGTCGGGACGATCCCCTGGAGGAGGGCATGGCAACCCACTCCAGTATTCTTGCCTGGAGAATCCCACAGGCAGAGGAGCCTGGCAGGCTATAGCCCATAGGGTCATTGCAAAGAGTCGGACATGACTGAAGCTACCTAGCACATATACGCACGCACTCCCTTTCTCTCATTTTCAGAACATTAGAAGAAGATACTCAGCTTAAATATTTGATCTGGGACAAGGTAAGCTTAAAAACAAAAACAAAATTTCAAACTTTCTGCTGATTCACTGTGCTCTTCAGGATGGGGAGATGAGGCGTATGGAGATTTGGCTGATAAACACAATTGCAAAGTCTTTCCAGCTGAGAAAGACACCCCTATGGGTACAATATCCAGCAGTGGTTCTCAACTGAAAATCACTAGAGAATCTTTAAAAGTAGAACAGAGATGCCCAGGATTCACCAGGAAATTCTAAAGTTGTTGGGCTTGGATAAGACCTAGGAAGCAGAATCTACATTTCTATCTTTTAGTGATTTTTGAAGAGCTGCCAGAATTGAAAAGCGCTGGTCTAGACGGACAAGTTTAAGGAGAAAAATCTGCACTGTTCTACTCAAGGAATACTTAGTTTGGGATTGATAACTTGAGAGACCAGGGCTAGGAATTATGGAATTGGATAAAGAGAAAATACAGCCATAGGGATTATATACGGAAAATGAGTGAATCTCAAGGAATGGCTCAGGCTGAGGCCTCTGTGGGGCAGATGTACAGAAAGAAATTTCCTGCAATGTACAGCCAGGGTAGAGTCAGGGTAGAGTCAAGTACCTTCAAGACTGTGGATGTCACATATTCTAAGCATCTGCTTGTCATCTGGAATAGTGTATTGTTGCTCTGTTAACCAGTATTCAGTAATATACTGTCACACACAATGCACTTGTATTGGTGATCTTTTGGGAACTGGACGAAAGAAAAGGCATTAAGAGAGATCAAAATATTCCTCGGGGTGGGCAGCGGGGGGCAACATTCCTCAGGAGTGAAGGAAAGTAGATAAGGAACCAAGAAAATAAGTAGACTCCCCAGAAAAGTGGAAATTTGGGATAAAGTACTACACTTACTCTAGATCATGAAATGAGAACTTGAGGGTCTTCATTCAACAATTATGCTGAGTACATCGCTTTTGACTATGATGAAAAGACTGGACTACCCATTCCACCATCTAGTCCACTAGAAAACTGGACTACATTCATGAAACAAACAAACAAAAAACCCAATATTCAGCGACAGTAGGCAAAGAATAGCACAGCCCTGTAATTTCCAAAGGAAAGACTGGACTGCTTATTCCACCAACAATAACCAGAAAACTGGACTAAATTCATGAAACAAAAAAACAATATTCAGACACTAGACAAAGAACAATAAAGTCGTGTAATTTCCAAACAAAGGAAAACAAATGAAGTGCACCCTAACTGTAAAACAAACAACTAATTCGGTTTGCACAAGGCTGAGAAAATTAGAGTTTTGACCAAGAAGAGCTGGGAGACCTCACTGAACACTCGAGGCATTTAAGAGGAAGATGCCATAACGACAGCTCATTCAGAACAGAGTTTTGCTAGCCAAAGACCTGACACTTCGCAAACAAGCCCTGGTAAAGCTTAAAAACAAGCCTTGAGAGGATCAAGTTGACCTAGAAGCAAAATAACTGGCTACCAGAACAAAAGATGACAGTCTTTTTAGGATAAAAGCAAAATGCAAGTACTCAACTAGGTAAGAATCATAATACTTAGTATCTAATTAAAAATTACTAGGTGCATAAACAAGCAGAAAATCAGGATCCATAAACAGAAGAAAAGTCAATAAAAAGAGCTTAAGAAATGACAGAGATTATGGAAATATTAATGACTTTAAAACTGTTATTTTAAATATGTTCAGTGATGTAGAGAGAAACATGAACACAGTAAAGAGACAAGTGAAAAACTATAAAAAGAATGAAAGAAAATTTATAGAATGGAAAACACAATACTGAATTGGAAAATTCACTGAATGTATGTAAGATTCTACTGCAGAAGAAAAGGTTATTAGACTTCAGGTCATAGTGAAAGAAATCGTCTAAACTGAAGCACAGAGATACAAGGGCAGAACAAAATTCATACAGCCTCACTAACCATGGAACAATAGCAAGTGATCTAACATGAATAGAATCAGCTATTCAGTCTTGTGCTGGTGGTCTGGGTCAGTCTAATAAGGCAATAAAAAACAATAAACAACCAAATTGGAAAGAAAAAAGTAAAACTATCTTCATTACAGACAACAGAAAATCGCAAGTAACGTACAAAATGCTACTAGAACCACTTGGTGAGTTACTGAACAAAGGTGACTATATGTACAAAATAATCATATTTCCACATACTAGCAACGGGCACTTGGAACCCTATGAGGCTCCTAGGAAGAAATTTGACAAATGTTACACAAGACCTCTCAGAGAAGGCGATGGCACCCCACTTCAGTGCTCTTGCCTGGAAAATCCCATGGATGGAGGAGCCTGGTAGGCTGCAGTCCATGAGGTCACTAAGAGTCAGACACGACTGAACAACTTTGCTTTCAAGCACTGGAGAAGGAAATGGCAACCCACTCCAGTGTTCTTGCCTGGAGAATCCCAGGGACGGGGGAGCCTGGTGGGCTGCCGTCTATGGGGTCGCACAGAGTTGGACACGACTGAAGCGACTTAGCAGCAGCACACAAGACATCTAAACTGAATACAATAGAACACTGCTAAGAGATATTAATAAAGACTTAAGTAAATGAAGAAATAGACCACATTCCTGGATCAGACAATTCAGTACGTCAAAATGTCAATTCTACCCAAATTGACGTCTAAATTCAATATAATGTCCATCAAAATCCTAGCAGACTTTTTCTGAAATTGACAAGCTGATTATAACATGTGAATAGCTGTGAAAAAAAATGTAGAAAAATTAAAATAACTTTGAAAAAGTGAGACAACGTTGGAGGACTCCCCGTTCCTAAGTTCGAGATACATTACAAAGCTGTAGTAGTTAGAAGACTGTAGTATGGACAGAAGCACAGCAATACAGGTCAGTAGACAGGAATACTGATTTGGGAGAAAGTTTGTAAGTTAATTCAATGGAAAAAGAATACTTCTTTCCATAAGCTGTGTTGAAACAACTGAATAACAATATAGGAAAAGACAAAAAAAACCCAGACCACAGTTATCCCAAACAACAATAACAACTTAAAATTGATGACCTCTGGATTTTAAAAAGTGATATAATTCCTAGAAGAAAACATAAGAGAAAATCTTTTGTGACCTTTGGGTTCAGTTCAGTCGCTCAGTTGTGTCCAACTCTTTGCGACCCCATGACCCGCAGCACACCAGGCCTCCCTCTCCATCACCAACTCCCAGAGTTTACCCAAACCCATGTCCATTGATTCGGTGATGCCATCCAACCATCTCATCCTCTGTCATCCCCTTCTCCCCCTGCCCTCAATCTTTCCCAGCATCAGGATCTTTTCAAATGTAGGCAAGGCTTTTTTGATTATAAAAATCACTCACAATGGAAGGAAGACACTGATAAATAGAGCTTCATCTAAATTAAAACTTTCTCTTTAAAAGACACTGTCTAGAAAACGAAAAGGGAAGCTGAAAGCTGAGAAAAGACATTTGCAACCTGATCTGGCAATAGACATTTTCAAAATATGTAAAGTTTACATCTCAGTAATAAGATGAGCAAGCCAATAAAAAGTTGGCAAAAGATTGAACATACACTTCATAAAATAATATATTTAAAGAGCCAATAAGCATAAGAAAATAAATGTTCAACCTCATTACTCATTAAGGAATGCAATCACAATGATACTGCACACTCTGTGGAATAACTGAAAGTTTAAAAGACTGACACTGTTACACGTGGACAAGGCCTGAACTTTCATACATTGTCAATGGAAGTGTTAAATGCATAATTACTTTGGGAAAAAACTTGGCAGTTTCTTCTATAGTTAAACATATACTTATGCATGACCCAGAAATTCCACTCCAAGGGAAATGCAAACACTTGCCTACTCATAGTGTTCACAACAGCTTTATTCATAATAGGCACAAACTGGAAGCAACACACACATGTATCAAGAAGTGGTATATTCATTCAACAAGCTATTATCCAGCAATTACAGAAGTATGCTAATATACACAACAAAGATGAATCTCCAGGGCTTCCCAGGTGGTGCAAGTGGTAAAGAATCCACCTGCTAATGCAGGAGATGCAGAGATGCAGTTTCCATTCCTGGGTTGGGAAGATCCCCTGGAGAAGGAAATGGTAACCCACTCCAGTATTTCTTGCCTGGAAAATTCCATGAACAGAGGAGCCTGCTGGGCTACAGTCCCTGGGGTTACAAAGAGTCAGACATGATTGAGCACAGACACACAACACAGATGAATCTTAAAAATAGCATGCTGAGTTAGATACAACAGTATTGTGCAAGTCTTTATATGAAGCTAATTTTTATATACAGAAAAGGTGGTCTGGATTGGGTTTTGAGAAGAGAGTCGACTGCAAAGAGGCATGAGGGAAAAATTAAGGGTAATGAAAATATTTTTTATGTTTATTGTGCTGGAAATAACCAAACACATTTCTCAAACCTCATTAAACTGTACAAGTAAATTTGGATTATTTTACTGTGTACAAATTTTACCTCAATAAAATTGATAAGATAAAACAATTATGGGGAGAGATTTTGTCTATAAACCAAGAGAGTAAAAAGTAATACAGAACCGAGTATCTAAAGCTGCTTAGAAATTCAGTCAGTGAGATAATTTGCATCATGAGCAAAAGAAATATTTATTAACCTGACTTTGTGTTCTTATTGTAAAATAGGGATCATATAAGAATCTCTTTCACAGGATTGCTCTGAAGATCAAATTAGTCAATACATGTAAAGCACTTAGAATAAATCTGAAATATTAAGCATTCAAGAAAGGTGAGTTATAGTTAACACTGTTAATACCAAGAGCCAAAAACTATACTAGGCATGGGGAGGGATACAATGATAAGCAACACAGATGCCCCCATCTACAGAGGGGTGTTCTGGGAGACTGACTCACACAAGCCCCTTTACAGACATGGGAGCTCCCCAACCTTTGTCCCATGAATATTTATTTTCTGCATTTCTCTTGGACGACAAATAGGTGGAACTGGCAAATTATGACTGTTGACCTATTATTGTTAACATAATTTGTACTATAATCTGTATGCACCTTTCCCAGAGAATAATTTCTGCAAACCAAAGCAAAAGGAATATGTATTTCTTGGTAACCGGTTTGATATTTTCAGTTCAGTTCAGTTCAGTTGCTCAGTCATGTCCAACTCTTTGCATCCCCATTGATTGCAGCATGCCAGGTTTCCCTGTCCATCAGCAGCTCCCAGAGCTTGCTCAGATTCGTGTCCATTGAACTGGTGATGCCATCCAGCTCTCATCCTTTGTCATCCCCTTCTCCTCCTGCCTTCAATCTTGCCCAGTATCAGGGTCTTTCCTAATGAGTCAGTTCTTCACATCAGGTGGCCAAATTATCAGAGTTTCAGCTTCAGCATCAGTCCTTCCAATGAATATTCAGGACTGATTTCCCTTGGGATGTTCTGGTTGGATCTCCTTGCTGTGCAAGGGACTCTCAAGAGTCTTCTCCAACACCACAGTTCAAAAACATCACTTGCTTTCTATTGTTATGTTGCTCTTAGAGAAAAGTGAGAGAATGGCCTTCAAAAGATAGAACAAAATTAATGACTGGATATTATTGTGGCTCATCACATCAGCCTCAGGACATGTGTTAAAAGAATCAGGACTCTGACTTTGAGAAAGTCACCTGAGTGTGCCCACTGGTCATAGACAAATGTTTCTGTGTACACCTTCTAAGACCAATGTGCCATGCTGGATTAATTGCCTGTCTGTGCCTATGCTTAGTCTCTCAGTCATGTCCAACTCTTTGCAACCCCATGGACTGTAGCCTGCCAGGCTTCTCTGTCCATAGGATTTTTTTCCAGGCAAGAATACTGCAGTGGGTTGTCATTTCCTTCTCCAAGGGACGTTCCTGACCCAGGGATTGAACCTGCCTCTCTTGCATCTCCCGCACCGGCAGGCAGATTCTTTAATGCTGCATCACTGGGGAAGCCCCTGTAACTGGGGTGAAAAAACAGTTGCCACAAACTAGGTGGTATAGAATACCTTTATTCTCTTGCAGTTTTGGAAACCAGAAATCCTAAATTAAGGCATGAGCTGGGCCACATCTCTCTAGAGGTTCTAGGAAGAGAATGCATTTCATGATCTGCTCCTAACTTCTCATGGCTTCTGGTAATCTCTGGCACTGTTTGGCGTATAGCTGCATTACTATAAGCTGCATACAGCAATCTCTGCATCCGTCTTCACACTGCCTCCTTCTCTGAGCCTTCTCCTTTATATCTTCTAAGGACATGTGTCATAGGATTTAGGCTTACCTGGATAATCCAAGAGGATCACATCTCAAGATCCTTAATTATATCTTAGGGAATTATATCTTAATTATATATTTGGGAAAATTATATGTGTTCCCAAATTTATGTACATATATATATAATTAAGTTATATAAATATACAAAATTATACATTTTCCCAAATAAGGTCACGTTCACCAGTTCCAGGGATTTGGACACGGACATATCTTTTGGGGAGTCACCATGTAACCCGCTACACATGCCATCTTCCTACCGTGCTTGGAATTTTGAGATAAAGCCCATGTTCAGAAGAGGACAGAAAAGTAATTCTGGGATGACTGAACATTACTTAGCATTGCCAGAATAAGTGGATAAAGGAAACAGGGGAAGGATTGAATTGAAGATTCATGAGCGGAAACACTGTGTGTGTTATTCACTCTTATTCCACAGTGCCCAGCATACAGGAGACTTTTTATGGATGCTTATTAGTTCTAAGAATGAATAGATAACTCATGAACTGGTCTTTGTTGTAACTTGGTGTCCTGGAAGAATCCAATTTGGCCTCTCTTAATTACTGAAATTTTGGTAAGGTCCCCAAGCAAATAGACTATAACCAGAACACCTGAAGCTGAGTCTTGGAGTCCTGAGCTGGCAGAACTGCTCCCGGGGACCCAAGTGGGTTGGGTTTGATTGGGACAGTGAATCTCGTGGTGGGAGGACAGCTGTGGGGGCCAGAAGACATGACAGGCTTCATTCTGGGTTCTGGGAAAATGAGTCTCCCTCTCCCCCTGTCAGAAATACATCTCTCCCATGAGTTTCAGTAGCTCCTTTTACAATAAAGGTCACAGTGGAGAATGAGAGATTATGTCCTTTTCAAAGCTGCTAATGACCATAACTTTAAAAATGTAAAACAACAACAAAAACTAAGGGACTTTGAGAAGCATCCATTCTTCAGGCTCTCATTCCCTGGGTTTGCCCGGAGACTCTCTGATTAGCAGGCTTTCATCAGGAGATATGAGCTACAGGGAAACCTAGTGAATGGGGCAAACAGGTAACAGTGGAGGATTTCTCTGAGTGACACTCTTTATGGCCTTACAAGAGACACTTGGCCACTTTGCATCTCAGTTATTGGCAAATCGGGGACAGTGGTAGCATTGCTTGCTTACCCTACAGGGATGCTAGAAGAGCCAATTAGCTGTGGGCAGCGTCACTGGAGATTGAAGGATGAGTGCCATTACGTCGTTACAAAGCATTATTACTGTAGCGTGAGTGGAGAATGGAAAGTGGAGGGTTAGCAAGGAAATTCATGGTCTGCCTTGCGGCAGTTTCCTGATAAATTGCCAATAGAGTCTTTCTAATTTATCTCATTCTGCCTGCATGGTGACTTGTATCTAACAGTCTGCCAGAGAGGAAGAACAAGGAAGGCAAGTCAGGTACAAAACATTGACAACATGAAATCAGGCGCTGCCGAAGAGGTTCCTTCTGAAGCTGAACTGTCATCATCTTTTTGCATTATATCGAGAATGTGGATTGAGCAAAGGCTATAGGAGGAGTCTGGCATGAAGCTGAAGAGGAAGAGATATATTTTGAAGATGCCTTTCACCTACAATCAATTGGTAGTGATCTTTGGGGTTTAAACTGGTGTTGGTCAACTTGACTTCAGATCCCTGATAAAAAAAAAAAAGTGAGACAAAACTGAGCTGCAAGACCAAACAGACAGTTTAGACCAATGGCTCTGTATGAACATTTTAATAGTGTCTGAAGCCCATTTGCACTATACTAAAAGGTTACATTAAGAACTGAAATAAAAATATCTAAGCAATGACAGAGCTGCAGGGTCAGTAGTTGAGGGAA
Source organism: Budorcas taxicolor (assembly GCF_023091745.1). Classification (NCBI taxonomy): domain Eukaryota; kingdom Metazoa; phylum Chordata; class Mammalia; order Artiodactyla; family Bovidae; genus Budorcas; species Budorcas taxicolor. The sequence continues at coordinate 60,275,930 of NC_068923.1, read as the reverse complement.
AGGCCTGGGAAAATTAAAGACTGTCATCAAATCCAAGCCAGTATGCCAAACTCTACCAGGGAGCCTTGGCCCGACACCAGCACTGATGAGCTCCCAGGGGTGGGCAGAAGAGAAAAAAATCTACTTGCATAAGAAAATAAAGAGAGGTCCTCAAGCACTGAAAGAACTTAGACTATGGGACAAAAAACTCCTGCTCAGCAGAAATCGGATTCTGCCAGTTGCCCAAGGAGATTCAGGGATTTAGGAGAAAATCCAAAAATATGCAATAGCCCAGAGTTCTGGAAAATGTTGAAGATTACTGAAGATTGAAAAACCATTTGGGCAATGGAGAATAGGGATACAGGGTGTGAGAGGTGATAATCCTCACTGTTGTTTTGATATCATTCCTCCCTTCTGCCTTTATAATCGTTATGGTTACTGAGCTCTTAGACACTGTGCTAAAAGGTTTAGATACGTTATCATACTTAAGTGTTGCAACAGATCTATAAATTAGAGACTAAAATTATTCCCACTTGAGGCATGAGCAAGCTGAGGCTCAGAAGGATTAGGGAATTTTCTCACAATCACAGAGTTAATGAGTGGTCAATCTCAAACCCTGAGATTTTGACCCAAAGTCCTTGTTTAAATAATAATATTGTTCTCTTTCCTGAAGCACCTTTCTGGGCAAGAAAGCAATTTATGAAGTAAAGAGAATTTAAACTCCTACCCAGATTTATTGCTCAGATTAAACAAGAGAATTGCCCTAAACACTCTCTGAAGAAGACACTATGGGATTTTATTGAAAGAAGTGGTAAATTCTATTGGACTGAAGGAAATGGATGAGGCAAAACACAAGAGAGGAAAGGCTGCCTGGAGGAAGAGAGAAATTTTTTCTGGTCTTTTCAGCATAAAGTAATTGCCATCTCATGTGTCAGTGAAGTGGGACTTGTGCCATGTCTTGGGTTTGCACAGGAATAAAAGGAGAGATATTTGAGATGAAAGAGATAGTGAGCTTGAAGATGCAGAGGGGGGAAAGTGCAGAGTGTTTCTGGAAAACTATATAGTCGCCCTAATTTTGATGAAAGGGCTTCCCTGGTGGCTCAGTGGTAAAGAATCCATTTGCTAATGCAGGAGATTCCAGTTCAATCCCTGGGTCAGAAAGATCCCCTAGAGGAGGGCATGGCAACTTACTTCAGTATTCTTGCCTGGAAAATCCCATGGACAGAGGAGCCTGGTGGTCTATAGTCCATGGGGTCATAAAAGTGTTGGACATGACTTAGCAACTAATCAACAACAATTTAGATAAATGTGAAGGGTCAGAAGAGGCTGGGAAAGAAGGGCTTTTTTCATCTTTATTTTAATCTCGGTTCTGCATTTCTTGATTTCTTTGAGGCGATTTGAATATTTTATTAGAATCTCATTTTAATTTTTCTACTGGATTATTAGTTATGTCTCTTTGTAATTTTTAAAAAGTTGATACTCTGTGAATGCAATATACATCCTTAACTTTTCAGCATCTGAGTTACTATTGTCCCCTTCTTGTAAAATGTAAAAAGCTTAAAATTGTGTAGCTCTCCCACTCCTGAGAGCTCACCCTGATAGTTCAATTGGTAAAGAATCTGCCTGCAATGCAGGAGACCCCAGTTTGATTCCTGGGTCAGGAAGATATGCTGGAGAAGGGATAGACTACCCATTCCAGTATTCTTGGGCTTCCCTTGTGGCTCAGCTGCTAAAGAATCTGGTTGAAATGCAGGAGAGCTGGGTTTAATCCCTGGGTTGGGAAGATCCCCTGGAGAAGGCAAAGGCTACCCACTCCAGTATTCTGGCCTGGAGAATTCCATGGACTGCATAACCCATGGGGTCACAAAGAGTCAGACATGACTGAATGACTTTCACTTTCATCGCCCACTCCACTCTATTCTTTATGCTATAGATATCATATGTATTACCTATGTTTATATTCTAAAAACTGATAATAAAATCTTATAACTGCTTTCAATAAAATCTAATTTAAAAATTTTATTAAGAAAAAAATGAAGAATACTTATGCTTTTTGCTTGTTATAAAAGTTCTGAGTATTCTCCAGGTATCATTTTCCTACAGCCTGGAGAATGTTTTTTCACATTCCCTGCAGTCTGTGTCTGCTGTCAATGAATACTCTTAGCCTTATCTCATCCAAAAATGTCTTTATTTTGCCTTTTTTTTGAAAGTAGATTTCTGGATTGACAATTTTGTTTTTCTTTCAAGTTGTAAAGATGTCTTCCTACTGTCTTCTTAGTTTTTGATGAAAATCCATTCTTTGGCTTGCTGCTTTCCTGAACATTTTGAATTACTTTTCTCTAGCTGCTTTTTGAGATTTATTTCCATCTTTGGTTCTCAGTAGTTTGAATATGATTCATAGGTATGGTTTACTTCATAATTATTCTCCTAAGGGTTCATTGGACTTGTTGAATTACCATATTTAAGTTTTTGACAAAATTTGGGAAAATGTCCACCATCTTTTCTTGAAATTTATATCAAGGCAAAATTTACATAATGCTAAAACTGACTCGATGGACACCCCGGGAGTTGGTGATGGACAGGGAGGCCTGGCGTGCTGCAATTCATGGGGTCGCAAAGAGTTGGACACAACTGAGTGACTGAACTGAACTGAAGTGAACTATTTTAAAGTGTACCCTTTGATGGCATTTAGTCTGTTCTCAGTGTTTTGCAGCCATCACCTCTATCTAGTTCCAAAGTACTTTCATCACCCCAAAGGAGATCCTGTTCCCATTATGCAACCCATCCCCAGGCTTCCCTCTACCCAACTCCTGACAACCACTAACTTGGCTTATATCTCTATGGATTAATTATTTATTCTGGATATGTCATATAAATGAAATTGTACAACAACTGACCTTTTTGCCTGGATTCTTTCACTAAGCATAATATGCTTTTGAGGTTCTTTCATATTACAGCATGCATCAGTACTTCGTTATTTTTATGGCTGAATGTTGCATTAGACAGCTATACCACATTTTGTTTGTCTGTGTATTCACTGGTGGACATTTAGTTTGTTTCTACCATTTTCCTATTGTGACTAGGGCTTCTATGAGCATCCATGTATCAGAATTGGTTGGGATACCTCTTCCTTGAATATGTTTTCACAGTAGCTGCACCATTAGACATTGCCATCAGCAATGCACTTGGGTTCCAATTTTTCCATATCCTCACCAACATGTGTTTTCTATTTTTATAGCCATCCTCTTGGGTGTGAAAGGTTATTACAATTTTGATTTGCAATTCTCTAATAACAAAATATATTGAACATCTCTCTATATGCTTTTTGGCCATTTGTATATCTTCTTTTGTGGACTTCCCAGGTGGTACAGTTGGTAAAGAACCCACCTGCAATGCAGGAGACACAGGAGACGTGGGTTCAGCTCCTGGGTTGGGAAAATCCCCTGGAGGAGGAAATGGTAACCTACTCCAGTATTCTTGTCTGGAAAATCCCATGGACAGAGGAGCCTGGTGGGCAACAAACAGTCCAGGGGGTCACAAAGAGTCTGACATGACTGAGTGAGTGCGCGCGCGCACACATACACACATGCACACACACACACACACACCCCTTCTTTGGAGAACTATTTAAGTTCTTTGTTCATTTAAAAACTGGGTTATTTGCCTTTCTGTTGTGAGTTATAAGAGTTATTTATATATTCTGGATTTTAAACCCTTATCAAATATATGATTTGCAACCTATATATTCTCTCCCACCCTATAGGCTGGCTCTTCACTTCCTCGACAGTGCCCTTTGATATACAAGCTTTTAATTTTGATGTGGTCTATTTTATCTTTTTGTTTGCTCTTTCATGTCTTCAATTTTTTTTTTTATTCCTTGTATCTTTTATCCTCTGCAATTCCAGTTACGCATGAATTAGATTTTTGGCATTGTCCCTCAGGCCTCAAGGCTCTCTCTTTTGCAGACTGTTTCCTTTGTATTCTCCATTTTGTGGTGAAGCCTACACAGGATTTTCAAAATTTTCCTCTATATCATTATACATAGGTGCTTCGCTGTCATGTAGATAGAGACTTCCTGAGATGAAACAGAGAGAGAGAGACAAACTTGATGGGATAGTTTAACTCGGGAATTTTATCTTGGTCACCAAATTATGAGTCATGAATAAACATGAGAAAAGGGTTTGAGTAGGGTTTCTAACCTAACATCTGTATTACTGAACTCTCTATACCTAGCATGGTAGAGGTGCCTACAAAAGATAGATAGCAAATGCTTAGATGATCAATGAATCACTGACAATAGGTAGATTGCATATTATTATTGAAAAAGAGTGGCCACTGAGTGAGCATGGCATAGGCACCTAAGATATCAAATGAGTCACAGATGGGGAAATCAAACTAACAAGCTTATCTTTCAGTATGGTTCAGAGCTGACCTGACCCTGGTTGGGAAACCAAATCACCTTTTTCACCTCTGCCAACCTCTAGCCTGTGATGAAACAGACACTCAATGTTTACAGATAGCCTTGTTGTGAATTTGCTCACCTTCAACAGTGAAAATAAATTGGTGATGTGTGTGTCTGTTTATGCTTTATTGCTGCTCCTAAGTGTTCCATTTAGATAGGAAAGCAATGTGCCAGTGTTTCTGCCCTCTTTCCTAGTATCTTCACCTTGGCACGTTTCACTCTCCCTATCAGACCTGTGAGAGGACGGTTGTAGCTGAGTGATGTGTTGTTCACAGTGTGGGAAGCCTCACTCACAGGGGTTGTATTCAGTGGCACTTAGAACACAGGGAGCATCATAGCCAGCTGAGTTCGTGAAAGCTCTTTTCTTATATCTTGCCAAGAATTCAATCTGTTTCTGGTTCCTGCAGACTAACAAAAGCTGTTGCTATGTTATCACTCTAAAAGATGAAGCCACATAGTCATACATAAGTTTCCCTTTAAATAGTAAAATGTCACCCACTGATAGACCAAGAACTTAGAGAACTACATCTGAACGGTTAGCATGCCTGTCAGCATCACGTTGACAGTCTTCAGAACAGGCTGAATGTCTGATTGGTGATCCCTAACCTATATCCTTCCACTGATATCAGCAATACCTTCACAGACATTTCAACTGCTTTGATCAATCAAAGATGCATCTAATATAGCAGAAACTATAGAAATGCAATTTTAAGGGAAATAAAAATTGGGTTTAAAATTGCAACTATGGTATGATGAACAAGTATTTCTAATATAAAAGGAGCATGTAAAAATTAGTAAAAACAATCCACTAAGGACTTTAGAAAAAGAGTATTTAAATGGTTTGAAGATAAAAATTCTAGAAGAGGAAAAGAGAAATGGCATCTATATGAAAAATGTGCAACTTAACAAGCAAAGTAATAGAAATCAGGAGATACAATTTACTCACCCATTATATTAGTAAGGATGTGAAAATGTTATTGACAGGATTAGAGTGAGATAAACATTTTATTTAGGGCTTCCCAGGTGGCAACAGTAGTAAAGAATCCACCTGCCAATGCAGGAGACTCAAGAGACTTGGGTTTGATCCCTGGGTTGGGAAGATTCCCCTGGAGTAGGAAATGGCAACCCACTTCAGTATTTTCTCCTGGAAAATTCCATAGACAGAGAAGCTTGGCAGGCTACAGTCCATAGGGTTGCATGGCTGAGCACCTTCGCACCACGAACATTTTTTTATCATATTAGGTGTGTATGCAAATACATAACCTTTCTGGAAAAAAATGGCAATATTTTGTTTTCTGTATACTCATACACTAATTTGTTCCAGAAAAAAATGTTCAAGTTGATTTAAAGGATCTACAAATATAAAAAGGAGGGAGAAGGAGAAGCAGGAGGAAGAAGAGGATGACAGGGAGGAAGAACAGGAAAGGAGGTGGAGGAGGGGAGAAGAGGAAAAGGAGAGGATAGCAGTGACAGCACTGGGGACAACGTGCAGCTGAGAATCAATCTGGAAATGAATGCCCTGAAGAGCTTCACCAAGCACCAAGTGTTTAAACTTATCTACAAGTCAATGGACAAGGGAAATCATTGTGAAGAACTGTTTTCCTTCCCAGCACAGTTCACTATGGATCCCTTTCTTGAAATCATATGCAGGTGCCTCAGCACAACCTGATGGAAATTACCTGGCTTGCTTTTCAGAACTTCAGAGGTGAATACCGTGACCGTGACCGTCTCTCAGAGATGCACACAGTAACTGTTGGAACTTTGCATCTCCTCACTTTATTGGGAGGGGGAGAGCGTCTTGTTTGTATAAAGAGAGAGTTGCATCTTCTTCCATGGACGCATAAAGCTCTTTTATTATTGTACCGAAATCTAAATATGCATTCAAGGGTGTATATATAGATTGCAAATGGCCAAAGGGGTAGAGTTTGTTGATTATTATTATTGGAGTGTGTTGATTAGTGAGAGTCATCTCTCAGCTGCTCTACTCTGTTCCCTGAGGCTGGAGTTAGAACTGTAAGAGCCACGTGTCTCCTCTGCAGGCTGGATCTCCATCGTGCTCTCCACCTGGGGATGCAAGAGGACAGATTTCGCAGACAGGAAGAGGAAGACGCACCTACTCCTTCCCGCTGTGTTTCCTGTTCCTGTCTTGTCCCTGCAGCAACGGCTCCTCAGTAACAGTCTGTGCAGCACCATTGCTTCCAGGGTGCAGTTCTCCGGGCTCCTAGAATCAGCTGAGCATACTTTTTCAAGACTAGAATGCAAATACAACCCGAAACAGCATCCCCTTACAGATGTCTGGTCTCGATCCCCAAGGCCCTTCCTTCAAACTCTTCAGTTTAAATAATTCCAGCTTTTTCCATTCTCCTCTAAGTTTAGCCTTAGAGGTACGCTTACTGTGATAAATCAGTGTCACTTTTTTTGTCACTTGTATTAAAATTTCTGTTTCTCTGTCAAAATAAGTAACTCTACTGATTGAATCCAGACTGAGATAATGGGGACAACAGTAACACTCATAAAACTGTTTGTATGTGTGTGTAAAATACACATGCTCTATATTTATATGCTCCAAACACTTCTCTATATAATTATGTCCTATATATATTACCATATAAATGTATTTTTATATGAAGTGCTTAGAATAGTATATGGCATATAGTATATGTTCAATAAATATTGGCTATTTTTATTAACAGTAATACTATCAAAGGCACTGCTTAGAACTGGCATGTTGATGTAGAAAAGTTTTGGCTGACTATGGCTAACAAGTACATCCAAATTGCAAATTTCAAGGCATCAAAAAAGTGAGAGCAATATAAGGAAGAAGGAGTTAAATCTACCTACATTTTCTGAAATGAGAAATATCAAAAAAGTTGTTTTCAAAATAATTTTTCAAAGACCTTTTTAAAACTGAACAATCATTCATAATCATCCTCTTTAGACTGTATAGAATATGGAGGTCCAGAATGTTTATAAGCCAGGAGAGAGAGGAAATCAAGAGAAGAGAAACTACTATGTGTAGCCTTCTTACCATATTATCAGGTAACTTCCAATGTTGCTCCATGCACCCCTACCATCAGTCTAAGGAGTTAGGTATTATTCTTCCCATTTTTATAGATGGAGCAACAGAGACTTGGAGGTTAAACTGCTTATCTTGGATTACTTAAGTTAGCAAAGGCAGAGATAGGATGCAAAACAAGATTGTTTCTACAAAAATACAAACATTATTAGAAAGCAAACTGCAGGGTGCATGTGTGTGTAGGAGATAGCAAGAAACATAAGGAATTAGGAGTTAAAGCTCACACTGTGTTAAAGACTTTACAGTTCAGTAAGAAAATCTCTAGGTAGCTTAAGAAAGAAATTGACCAAGGTCACAGAGCAACACTGTGCTAGAATCAGTCCTATAACCTGCAACTGAGAAGTAGGCCACTGTTCTTTCCTCTAAGCCATACTATGTCACAAAATTACCATCCATACCATTCACTTGAAAGAGTGACCCAACTCCAGTCATGAAATCCACTGGCATATAAATTGTGAATTCCATAAGATTTTTAAAAATCACTTTCATCTACAAAAATAATTAAACACAAGATTTACTAAGGGTGTTTGTGGCAAGTGGACACATCATGACTTTTTCATATGAAGAAAGAAGAAAAAAGATTAAATTCTGGACAGCATGGAATGAAGCTGCCAGAGAGGTGTAGTCAGGAGGACTGTTAATGGTCTTTGTGTGCAAGGAAAATATTACTGTGTCTTCCTAGAAGAAGGTTTATCCCCAAAGGTTTCTAATTCTAAGGATAATGTCATTGGGATTGGCATATATACACTATGAATGAAATAGATGGCTAATGAGAAACCGCTGCATAGCACAGGGAACTCCACTGTGGTGGTAATCTAAAGTGGGAAGGGAATTCAAAAACGAGAGGATATATGTAAATGTGTGGCTGACTCACTTTGCTGTACGGTAGAAACTAGCACAGTGTTGTAAAGAAACTCAACTCCAACACATTAAAAATACAAAACAAAGTAAAGAAACTCCATGCAGGTGAGTGTTACAGGAAATACGCTATATAATGCTGACGGGCTTGCTGGTGAGGTTGTCAGGGAAACACGCTGATGCTAAGTATGAGGAAATGCTCCTGTGTGAGACCAGGTTGTTGTTGTTGTTGTTGTTGTTAAGTCGCCTCAGTCGTGTTCGACTCTGTGCAACCCCATAGACGGCAGCCCACCAGGCTCTCCTGTCCCTGGGATCCTCCAGGCAAGAACACTGGAGTGGGTTGCCATTTCCTTCTCCAATGCATGAAATCGAAAACTGAAAGTCAAGTCACTCAGTCGTGTCCGACTTTGCGACCCCATGGACTGCAGCCTACCAGGCTCCTCCATCCATGGGATTTTCCAGTCAAGAGTACTGGAGTGGGTTGCCATTGCCTTCTCTGGTGGGACCAGGTTGGGGGCCCATTATCATAAGCACTTTCCATTCTAGAGGTTCAGGGAAATATTTACTCTTAGATTTCATAGAACACTATATTAAGATAAGTTAGGTTATTCTGTGATAGCAGATAAACCTATGATTCCAGAAGCTAAGGATATCAAGGCTTTATTTCCTGCTTATGCAAAGTCTCCTCTGGACTTCTCAGTTTTCCAACCATCTTAACCTCATGGCACTGTCGTATGTATCTCTGCCCAGGAAAAGGCAGATGGGAAAGCCTGGCACCAGCAATTAAGTATTTCTCCCTAGAAGTGACACACATTATTTACACTCATATTTCACTGACCATTTTCACATAACTGCTCCTAGTTTCAAGGGCCTGGGCAAGTGACAAACTTCCCTATGCCTAGAAATAGAAAACCAGATAATAGTGAAGAGTAGCCATGCCTACCTGAAGCCTTCTACTTACATTTCTCATTTAAACTTTCCACCACTCTGTGAAGCAAGCACCATATCACTTTCTTTTTACAAATAAAGAACTTCGGTCTTAGCCATTGAACAAATTTCCCAGTGTTACATACCTACAAAAGTGGCAGAGCTAAGATTCAAACACAGGGCCCCAAACATGTGCTTCTAATCACAACACCATTCTACCTCCTTTGATGTGCACAGGCATCGGAATGGATATCTCCATTCCTCCAAGACTGTGTCTCTCAGGAAACATTCCCCCAAGAATAAAGACTCAGAAAAGTCTAAGGTAACTTTGAATCTCTAACATTAGCACGCATGCTAAGTCGCTTCAGTCAGGTCCGACTCTGCGATCCTATGGACTGTAGCATCCCAGGTTCCTCTGTCCATGGGATTCCTCCGGCAAGAATACTGGAGTGGGTTGCCATGTCCTCCTCCAGGGGAGCCTCCTGACACAGGGATCAAACCCGGGCCTGGCTCCTTTGTCTCCTGCATTGCAGGCACATTCTTTACCACTGAGCCCCGGGGAAGCCCCTTAACTTTAGCATGGGAGAAGAACAACCCATCAGGGATTGCACTAAAACGTATACAACAGACTACTTAAGCTTTTTATTTTCTTCACGTTTTGTTTTATATCCCCTGTATTCTCCAAAATAAGGACCTTTACAGGCAAAAGATACTATGAGCCTGTCTTTGGGTGCATCAAAGAGGATAATGTCATTGGGACTGGCTCATATACACTACTATGTATAAAATAGACTAATGAGAACCAACTGTATTGCACAGGTCACTCTACTCGGTGCTCTGTGGTGCCCTAAATGGTAAGGAAACCCCAAAAAAGGGGACACGTGTATACATGTGACTGATTCACTTTGCTGTAGTAAAAACTAGCACATCGTTGTAAGACAATTATACTCCAGCACATAAGACAACACAAATCAAAAACAAAAAAAGAGGATAGTGTCTAGGGAGATGACCTCTTTATTGTGAAATAAGAACCCCAAAAGATAAAATGGGCAGTGGGAGCATTAAAGAAGAGAGAGCAGATTATGTTCCCTGTGTGCTGCAGGGAAGAGAAACAGCCCCTCCTGGACTGAGAAAAGTGAAAGAAAAAGTGAAAGTGTTAGTCGCTCAGTTGTGTCCAACTCTTTGCGACCCCAAGTACTGTAGCCCACCAGGTTCCTCTGTCCATGGAATTCTCCAAGCAAGAATAGTGGAGTGGGTAGCCATTCCCTTCTCCAGGGGATTTTTTCAACCCAGGGATCAAACCTGGGACTTCCGCGCTGTAGGCAGACTTTTACCATCTGAGCCACCAGGGAAAGCCCCCTGAACAAGAACAAGAACTTGCTGCCCTGCCCCGTCACACATTAGGACTTGGCTTTGTTTTCTTGGCATTGACCTGGGAGGCTGAGGTTACCTGCTGCTGTCCCACTGCCTGTGTGACTCAACTGCTGAACAAAAGCCAGGATCTTCAGCATCATTTCAAGTCATTAGATAGTCAAAGTCAGCGTTGGCTTTAAAGACTTTACAACCTAGTAAAGCAGATCAGGTGGGAGCACAAATGGGAGGACAGACCACCATTTCAAGAGAGGTCCAAGCAAAGGCAAAGAGGAGAAGTTGATTTCAACAGAGGAGAAAAAGACTTGGAAGAATTTATAAAAAGCATCTAAACTTAAGGAGGGTTTGTAGATAAGGACAGGAATCATACTGATAGAGATAATAAAGTAAAAACATATAAAATAGAGCAAAAGACATTAAAAATGAATATGAAAAGCCTAGGACAGATTTGAGAAAGGGTCAGTAATCCACTTTGGTACCATCCCATTCATCAAAGATTTACAGGATAAGGTAGGAAAGCTATGTTGAGACTAAGGCAGACAGGTTTCCGAAAATTTTTCCTGTTGAGAATCTAACCGATGCCTTCAGTGAGCACATTAGTCCTAGGTCCCTGCAGTGAAAATATACAAATATTTGGTTGCCAAAGAAAAGAAACTATGTTGTGGGGTCAGATAACCTGGGTTTGAATGATAAGTCTACCATTTAATCACTATATCAGTGTGAGAAAATTATTTAAATTCTCTGCTCTTCATTTTCTCACATTTAAAATGGGGGGTATGTTAATTAGAGGTCATTGAGGATTCAGCTGTATAAGACATGCAAAGAGTTTGAAACAGTATCTAGTATAAAGGAATCAAAATCAGTTAATTATGTAAAGCAATTATCCTCCAATTAAAAATAAATTTTTAAAACTCAGTCAATTAATGCTAATTATTATTAACTGCTTGTATGCTATGACACATACTACCTTCTTCTGTGTTAGGGATGCGGCAGTAACTGCCACAATATTAATTTTTCTACAGGAAGGGTTGGTGTTCAGCAGAAACGTTAAGTTCACTAACAATTCCCTAAATTATCACGCTGTCTCAAATCTGCCGAAGATATAAAAATCATCTAAAGGCTAGAAATGAGCAAAGATGGTCAGCAAGAAATCAATATAAGGACTTGAAACACAATGCTGTTCACCGAAGCGCTGTGTCTCCGAGTGATTTTATTCTTATTTCACAATGTCCTAACACTCATAATGATAAACTGTCTCTACAGCGCTGGTGGCTGCCTGGAGCATCTTTGAGGTAGAAAAAGGCATTAAATAATTATTGTTGCCACAGGTGTTTTGATTGGGTGAAAGGGCTGGCTATAGATTTTGACACTCATGTGTGGACACGCACACACACAGGCACATTCTCTCCTCCCTTTTCATTATGAGCCAGAGTCCAGGAATAGCATCTTTTTTTCTGGGCTTATCTCATAATATACTTTTATAGATCCTCAGTGACCTCAGTTTAGGAGAAGGCATGAAAAGGTACTTAAATTATTTGAATATAAATTTAGACAATACATTTTATTGTTGTTATTTAGAAAAAAGAGATGGTTTGCTCAGTTTTCCTAAATGCTGCACCCTTAGCCAACGCTAATCTACTTGAAATGTAGCAACTTGGGCAATTTATTTAATTTCAATTTTGGCTCCAAAAAATATCAGTTGTCTAAAGGCTGAAAACTCTGTCTTAATTTTTTTTATTATGAAATTTCACAGCAATGAGGAAACAAATGTGGCTCAGGATAGAATAGAATAATAAGAGTAGTGGAAACCTGGAAGAATATCTAAAAGGAATTATTTAGTTAAAGGGGAGAAGGCTGAGAGACAGCATAGTGATCATTCCTAGTATTTTTTTCTTTTTGTGACAAAGTACCATTTTTTGGACTTTATAATAATATTTATTAAGTGGAAAAATCAGGAAGCAATTATCCACAGCTATAATTACAATTGAATAAAAACATATACACAGAGGCTACAAAAGAATATGTAAATTGAAAATAGTTTTCAGATTGGCAGTAGGATGGGTAACACCCACTTCCCACCCCGTTTCTCGAGTTTCTTACAGCTGTTATAGGAGAAAGGCCATAAGCCAAGTGAGAAAGTAACATTTATTGAGTATCTAATATATTTTATGTACTGTACCCTGGGCGTTACACATATTCTTTCATGTTATCATCATAAGAACCATAGTTAATAAAAGAGGTGGGACTTCCCTGGTGGTCCAGAGGCTAAGGTTCTGCATTCCCAAAGCATGAGGCCCAGATTCGATCCCTGGTCAGGGAACTAGATCCCGCATGCCACAGCTAAGAGTTCGCATGCCACAGCTAAAAGAAAAAAAAACAAAATCCCACATGCCACAACTAAAAGATTCTGCATGCCCCGCAACAAGGATCTAAGATCCTTCATGCTGCAATGAAGACCTGGTGTGGCCAAATGATAAGTGAATAAACATCTCATATAAAACAAAAACAAAAGAAGGAACGGAGGTTTGGAGAAGTTAAATCACTTATCCGAATTAGTCACTTAGAAGATGGCAAATACAGAACTTGGTTGATTAAATGGGTTATCATAAAAGAAAATATATTTGATTTAAAAGTGATACTACAAAAAATTGGTTGCTCCTTGTATGTATTTGTAAAAGTATCTGACAGTGATAAAACCAAACAGAACAGAATGAAAAACTTTTATCATGACATTTAAATTAGCCATAAATATATCAAGAGGTAAGATGAAGTCTGGAAAATGTTTTTAAAATATCATCTCATGATATAAAGTTGTATTTGTGGGACAAGAATCTCAAGCCCTGAAATAACACAGGGGGCTAACAACTGTTATTAAGATTGTTCCCCACATGATGCTTGAAGAGATTTTTCCATTGAAATGTCAAAATCATTGTTGTCTGGGCCACTCTCTGTTTTGAATCTTTCCAATTCTATATTTACGAGGCAAACACATCACTTAAAACCAAAACAGTAAAAATCCACTCTCCATGCGTTTGTGAAATTTAATTTCTTCTGTTCCCACCACCACATTCCCAAATGCCTGAACCACAGAATGGAGGAAGGGCCTTTCTGAGCTTTCCTATCAGTAGGAATAATTTTATGACTAGAGTTCAGCTAAACCAAGCTGATCGTTCACTGACATTGAAGTGCACTCAGTCATGTCCGACTCTGTGACCCCATGGACTATAGCCTGTCATGCTCGTCTGTCCGTGGGATTCTCCAGGCAAGAATACTGCAGTGGGTTATCATTTCCTCCTCCAGGGCATCTTCCCGATCCAGGAATTGAACGTATATCTCTTACATCTGCCTGCATTGGCAAGCAGGCTCTTTCACCACTATTAACATTAGTATAGTCATTCTTTCTTACGTGCTTCTTAAGATTAGTTTTGAACTCTGACCCATAGTCACAACCACTGTTCACTTGTTCATCTGGCCTTCCTGGTCATGGAGGCAAACTCTGTCTTAGAAGCATTTCAATGTAACACACACTAGTAGAGAACCTTCTACAGGCCAGGTGCTGTGCTAGACACTGAGGATAGTGAGGATCAAGAAACAGACCTTCTTCTCAAGGAGCTTACAGTCTCTCAGCAGGAAAACAAATCATTATGGTACCTGGTGATGCATGTAACAAGAGAAAGTAGTCTAGAAAGAGGAGAAAGCTGGCATCTTGGGAGATGGATCTGGAGACTGAGGGATTTTTAAAAAAAGAAATCATATTATGGGATTGATAGCAGAGGAAGCAATTTGCTAATCTGCAGAAGAAAGGCTCAAATGTCCACCTTTAGGGAAGACTTAGCTTGTAAGGTCTGTAGATTCCTATTCTGGGAAAATTTTTAAACCTCCAAATGAGATTTATGACTAATTAAATCATAACTTGAGGCAGCAGTAACAGAAGACATATTTTAACTTATAAAATGTTTCTCTAGACATTGATTTGGTGAAAGTGTGAAAAATCAGACAGATTTTCAACTTATAAAAGGAACAGCCCTTTGTATGTGTTATTTTAATAGTGTGATTTGGCATGCATACCTGCGATACCAGATGGACCTTATAGAAGAGAGCAAGGCTCATGGAAACACTCTTTCCTTTCTCTTTCCAAAAAAAAAAAAAAAATTAAAAAACAGCTTCCAAATAAATATTAATACATACTAAAAGGACCACCTGGCCATCAACAAGATCCTCCTTCTCTTGCCCTTGGCTGGAGGACCCTGTACCAAACTCATTCATTTTCTTCAGTTATAATTAAGCAGCTACTTTTCTTTAGGAATATCACCTCCAACTTTCTAATTATGTTTATGCCTCAAGATCTTCCTTTCAGTGGGGTGGAGTTGGGCTGTCTTCTAAAGGAGGAAGTCAGGAAGCAGAGGAGAACAAGGAGGAAATGTGACAGAAATGCTCCAAACCATGAAGTCACTTTGGGTTGAGGTCAGCCTCAATGGGAGTGAGGTTCCCTGAATATGAATCCACCTTTATTATTTATTGCTTAGTTGATCATGTATCACTCCTTTCTCATCTGAGTGGTCCTAATTAAAAGATAATACCTACTCTATGGAGCTTCCTAGGTGGCACTAGTGGTCAGGAATCTGGCCGCCAATGCAGGAGACAGAAAAGACTCAGGTTCGATCCTGGGGTAGGAAATGGCAACCCACTCCAGTATTCTTGCCTAAGAAATCCCAAGGACAAAGGAGCAGCCTGGCGGGCTGAAGTCCATGGGCTGCAAAGAGTCAGACACAACTGAGCACACACAGTTCACACCTACCCTATAGAGTTGTCATGAAAAACAAATGAGAAAAACACCACCATAAAACTGAGTACAGTGCCTGGCACAAAGTAAATGCTAAGTGTTAATTTTTCTTTTCTTACTTCAAAACAGCCCAATGTTCATACTGAATGTCTTTGGATGAATAAATCTCTCTCTTCAAAGCAGAAGGACTGGTGAAGTTTCTTCACGCCTTTAGCACATGCAAGCTTCTTCCCCAACCTGCCAATTTTCCTGTTCTCATCTCCTGTAATGGTTCATTCTTTAATGACTATTTTTAATGTTTAATTTGGATTTACTTAGAAAACACGTGTGCTCAGTTGCTCAGTCGTGTCCAACTCCTTGAGACCCCATGGATTGTAGCCCACCAGGCTCCTCTGTCCATGGAATTTTTCAGGGAAAAATACTAGAATGGGTTGCCATTTCCTTCTCCAGGGGGTCTTCCTGACCCAGGGATCAAACCCATGACTCCTGTATCGCAGGCAGATTTTTTACCATGGAACCACCTGAGGAGCCTTTGGAAAACACAGGTTTTGTTATAGAGGGGGGCACTATTTTTCTTAGATTAAAGTAGTAAAAACTGCCAAGGAATAAAAAACTATTCCTAGAGTCTTTGTAGATTAATGCAGGGCACTAGGCTATTTATCAAAGATACAGTTTACATATGTAAATCTGGAAAAGCAGAAATATTCCTAGCACAGGATATATGGCTTAAGCAAAAGTGATGAGGTGCAGTTGTAGAATTTTAGGCTTTGAAGTAATCTTAAAGAGTACCAAGTCCAATGTCTTCATTTCAGAGTCCAGAAAGCTAAAATTCAGAAAGTCCAGTAACTCTTAAGGATACAAAGTCAGTTAATGGGCCACAGGACTTTCACACGAATCCTCTACTGTGCGGTGGAGGGGACTTTCTGCTGGCCCTTGAATGCGCTAATAAAATTTCAAATAGTCCCAGCATCTTAGACAAAACAGAATCACAGAGGAATAAGGGCAGTGTTTCTGAGGCCCAGAAATAGAAACCTCTGAAACAATGGAGAGGTTGGGACTGGGCTACCATCCCCTCATTCCAAGTGGTGCTGGCTCAACTGTAATCTGAATGCATAGACTTGGAGACCCAAATCTGTTCACAATGAACAGTCCAAGAACACAGGATCCATTAGGGACCAATTAAATTTGGGACAGACTGCCTCTCTTTTCTCAATAACATGAACAACAATGATGTCTGCCTGGGGGACTGCCTACGGAAAAATTTTCCTTCACATAGAGAGAGTCTGTCCATAGGAGAGAGAAAGATGCCAACAGGCTTAAAGGCAAAAATTGGTAAGCAGAGCTAGAAGATGGTAACACTATATCAACTGACGAAATTTAACACCTGGATTTCATCGCACCGGAAGCCCATATGACCTTGGACTTTCCAGCCCCTAAACTAATAAATTACCTTTCAGCTTAAAATATGTCTGTATGTGCTAAGTCACTTCAGTCATGTCCAAGTCTGCAACCCTATGGACTGTAGGACCTGCCAGGCTCCTCTGTCCATGGGGTTCTCCCGGCAAGAATACCAGAAAGGGTTGCCATGCCCTCCTCAGTGGATCTTCCCAACCCAGGGATCAAACCCGCATCTCTTAGTCTCCTGCTTTAGCAGGTAGGTTCTTTAACATAAATACCACCTGGGAAGCCCAAATAGGTCTAAGGTAGGTTATTTATATTTGCAAAAAAAAAGGTCCCAATGTAAATACTTATGAGTCTGTTTCATCACTATTTTCTTAAATATCTGGATCCAACACTGAATTAAGAGTGTCTTAACATCAAAGCCATGGATTTTACATAGGAAAGGCTCATATGATAGGTAAATGAAACTGTAAATAGATCTGTAAATCATTTACAAGGAGAAATTATAAAATGACACATTTTATAAATGTAAAAAAAAAAAGTATATTTGTTTTCCCATTTTTTGATGTAGAAGGCCTGATTTTTGAGGACAGGTTTAACTATTGGTCATTCTGCTTTCCCTAAACTTATGTGCAGCAATGGTATGTATTAAGTAAGAATTGCATTCATCTGCCAGAAATGAAAAGAGCAGAAATAACAGTGTTTAAACAAATTAAGTATTTATTCGCTCATACAACTTGAGGTCCCAGATTTTAGCCCCAGGATATACATAGTCATGCATGAAATTTCAGAAGCCAAGCCCTTCTTCTATTATATTATATACTTTATATTATTGTATTATATACGTTCTGCTTTATTATCCTAGAGCATACTTTCCAATTTCAAAGCTACCTCATGGATCAAGTGGCTGCTAGAGCTCCAACCATCAGAACCAAATACCAGATTGCAGGGAGGAGAAAGGTGAATTAAATGGGCATATTTGCAAATGAGTTAACTTTCCGAAACCTTATCTAGCTTCATGCAACTTTTTTGTTTCCATGTAATGGTCACACTTAGCAAAAAATGCATAGGCTGGGAAATGTTTTCTTTCAGCCAGAATCGTTGACACTGAAATAAAACTTGGATTCTGTTACTAAGGAAAGAAGCTAAAGGAATTTGAGGGCCCACCAACTCCTTTCTTACACAGAAAGATACTAGCTAAATTGCATGAAACACCAAATTCTTCATAAGGATGCCAGATTAACATAAATCAAGCCATTTAAAAATATGTAAATGTTAATTTAGAGGAAAGGAAATTCAACCAGGAAGAATATTGCCCCTTAACATGACGCAGAGAATCAAATGGCCACAGAATAATGAAAGATTCCATAAAACCTCATTATCATCGTTATCATCTTATGCATTTTAGAAGTGTCTTCAGTTTCATGCATGTTTCATGCATAGAGCTTTCATGTATGTTTCAATTAAAAATTTAAAGTTGAGAAGCAACCTTAGTCTGAAAGGCAAGGTACAAATAAATGGTTTGGGATGACATGATGCCCACATCATGATATGTTTCTCAAACATGACTGCAATGGCACCCCCATGATGTGTGAATTTCTGACCTATTCATACTTCATATGGCCCGGAGAATAGAATTCCAAACCTTCTAAACAAATTGGAGCTTTCAGGAGTAATAGGCACTATGTTTGTCTCACTTTCTTCCTCCCTTCGACAGCTCTTCTCCTTGTTAATAAGCTTTTTTTAAAATTTTTTTTTATTCTTAACCTCGCAACAAGCTTGTTTCTCAGATCACTAATTATTACTCCCTCTCTGCTGTTACATGCTCAACAAACAGCTCCATCTTGGATCCTGAAAAACTTGTGAAAATGAAACAACACCAGATTTTCTCACTGACATCATCCCGCTTCTAGTGACAGATCTGAAATGCCTGTGCATGTTAAATTTGGTGTTAAAAAATTTTAGTTGGTGTTTAAACTGTCAGAAATTCTGTGGAGGGCCCTGACTTGTAAGAAGATGTGGTTTCTTGTTTTGACAATTCTGGTTTTTCCTCCTTTTAAAACCTTCAGGGTTTAAAACACACGGATGATGTCAGGAGTAGAAGCTGTCTCATCCTCCCTTTGGACCCACAATTCCCACCTTTAGGGCAGTCTCCTTCTGCTTTATTCTGAGACACACCTTGACTTTCACCTTCTGAAGATGTTATATGGCAGGAATTTATTGTTTCAATTTCAATTAATTCTGTTTTGACAATCTCTTGACACTGCTTTACGGCTGAAGACACTCTGGAGCATGGCAAAACTGGGGCTGTGAATTATCCTCTATGTTCAAAGAAATTGGAGTTGTCCTTTTATGAGAAGACCCAGGTGGAAAGAATAGGTGGCATTTTGAGGGGAACAATTCTCCACAATACCCCAAATTGGTTATTAACTCTGCTTGCATAAATGGAAGAGAAAATTGTAGCCTATGAAGAGTGATGTAAAGGTCTGGAGAAACTCAGAATTCTTGGCTATTTCTCACTTTTAAAAGAATATTTCATTCGCTTTTTCATGATAAAAATGAAGGGAAGGAAGAAAAAAAAATGTTTCCAAATTGTAAACAGTGTTTGGTGGGGCATGGCAGGGACATCTATAACATCTATTGAGCTGGCCAAAACATTTGTTTGGGTTTTTCATAAGAAACCCCAAATGAACTTTTTGTCAAACCCAATATAATCTCAGTGGCTTCTCACATGGCTCAGTGGTAAAGAATCTGCGGGCCCTGGGTCATGAAGATCCCCTGGAGAAGGAAATGGCAACCCACTCTAGTATTCTTGCCTAGAAAATTCCATGGACAGAGAAGCATGGAGAGCTACAGTTCACAGCGTTGCAAAGAGTCAGACAGGACTGAACAACGGAGCATGGGCACAAGCACTCAATACAATCTCAAGGCTACATAGTGCAGTACAGAGAAGAGTTTTTAAAACTTCCTCTCAGGAGCCCCTAGGCAAGCAGAATATGTCAGGGGCTTTAAGGGAGAGGCTACCATGCTGACCTGAACCAGAGAATACATATCTATATCCATATCTATAGAGAGAGAAAGAGAGAGAGCGACTTATATTTATGATATGTAGGGTGTAGTCCATGGGGTTGCAAAGAGTTGCACACAACTGAGCAACTAACACTTTCACTTTTTCACACAGAAAGAACATAAAACTATGAGTTGAGAAACTTTGGTTTTACTACTCCTTCCGCCATTAACCAGCTCTATAACTACAGGCAAGTGAATGTATGTGTGTCGAATGAGAAGGCTAGCTGATTGCAATGTACCTTTGATTCCTAAATTCTATGCTTCAGTGACACATAGAGTTTTAGGTATCTCTAGAGAAGAGGAAATGAACAGGCTTTTGAATTCCCAGACTTGAAATGATCTTGGACAAAAGCAGGAAGTCCTTCACTATCAAAATACTTCTCTAAAACACAATTAAAGATCAGTTAAACACAATTAAAGATCAAGTGAGTGAAGGCAGAAAACTAGGTTATATGAATTTTATTCTGCTTCTATCTTATGAGAAAAATTCCTTCTTCAGACTTTGGGGGTAGATATGCTCTTTCCCGTCTGCTTTGTATAGAGAAGACATCATCATTTGTGTGTCCCCAGTAGGACATGGCTGGAGACAAGAATAGAAAGACCATCTGGAAGATCATCTGAGAGTTCTCTCAGCAAAATGTTCTGTGCCTCCAGGCTCTGAGGGAGGTATGGTCAACATTTGTGTCCAAGAGGCCCTGACGCTAGGGCTGCAAGTGGAGGAAACTGTTCTTTAGGGACCAATAACTCTCCACAATAATAATAATAATAATAATAAAATTAAGGTTGACCATTTCCCATTGACTAGACCCATGCAGAGTGCAGGCTAGAGCAGCTACATTCTAGTAACTGCTCGAGCAGTTATGTTCATTTTTTTTTCCATCAATTCATTCCACCAATGTTTATTGAGCATTTACTAAATGCCAGCCTCTGTGAGAGACACCGGGGAAATGCAGATGAAGACAGAATCGTGATGTATTCACACCTTACAGGGGAAGACACATGCATGAGCAGAATAACATGTCAAGTTCAGTGACGGGGATGCGCATGGTTTGCTCTACTTGCACAGAGAAAAGACCCATAATCCAGTTTGCAGGAAGTCATGGAAGCCTGCTTAAAAGAGCTGGTGCTTAAAAAGAATCTCAAAGTGAATAAAAATATTCTCATTGAAAGGGCCTGAGAAAACCTGGGTCAGTATTAGCCTGGGAAGAGAAAAACGGAACACGTGAGAAACTGCACAGTCAGGCGTGAGCATAACAGAAGTAATGTTACTCATGAAAACCCTTCCAGTGATTGATTCTCTGCCTCACCCTCTGAGCCAGGGTGAGGTTAAGAAGGCTTTGGTGAGTAAGAGTGGCTGCCCTGGAGGACTGCTTGTACCTGAGCTCATTTTCTTTTTCTTTATCGGAAAGGTGCAAACAGGTAGTCCAACACATTTCTGAGCCCTGTCAAAAGCTTTATCATTTCTTGTCCTACTTCTGACATGCTTTTGCTTAAATTGTAATTGTCTGGTCTTTCTGGTTTGACATAGAATAATGCTGACCTCTGAAATCTGATCCTCTTCCCCCAAAACTCATCTGGCTAGATAAGAGCAGCAAATTAAACTAACCTAATCTATGCTTTATGCACATCTAAATGATGGAAAACATATAACACCATGAACTTAAAATATTGATAAGTGGGAAATTCTCTAAAAAATCCTATTTTGGGGAAGAGCCAGGCACAGGTATTAAAGCGATCCAAAGAAAAAGGAGCAAGGGCTATAGGGAGAAAGAATCCAAATAACAATTGTCCTAAAATAATTCCCACCATGAAAGCCCTGTCAAGGATTGGAAAACAGTGAGAATACATTTAAAATCTGGTAGATCAGAGTGCTGGTTACAAATAAATCAAAAGGAAGGATTTAAATGTTAGCAGAACCCAAAGCAGCAGTGTTGGAAAGCAAGGAGAACAGGCAACTTGAGAGGGAGACATGGCCCTCGGGGATTTGGTGGTGAAGAGAAAAGGAAACACACTTCTGTGTGTGTGCACACGAGCATCCACACATGTGCACATGCACATGAGAGAGGGAATGAATGACAGATCAGAACAAACATGAATTCTTTCCACTCCAAAATAGAAAAATCAATTAGAAAAAAGCATTTTACCATGGCAACAGAAGAGGATAGTTTTGAACTAAGGAATCCAGTAAGCCCCTCAAAACTATCTCTTTGGTCTATATACAACTGCTACTGCTGATATGAAAAATTAGATATTCAAAATAAACAGAAAAAGTAGATGAATTTACATACAAAGCTAAAAGAAACAAAATGGAAAAACGAAAATCTAATTATATCACTGTTGAAAAATATCCTCAAAATGTCAACTCTGGAGTAGAATAGTGCAACATAATATTCTCACCTGAATTAGATACCTGAAGACAAAAACTTACAAATGTGAAATAAATACTTCAAATGAGAAATTAAAAACTCCTAACCAATATGAGCAAAAACCCCCAGAAAGAGGTAAAATGACTGAACTCAGGTAGGAAATAATAGAAAACGCCAAATTCACCTTAGTGAAAACATTACAAATTGCCAGAGCAAGAAAACATTGAATTGAACTTTAACAAAGACAAGTAGGCAAGTAAGAGAATAAAATTAGCAGAGAATGAAAATGAAATAAAGAAGTCAATAAAATCAAGAAAAAGCATTGGTAGAGGGAAAGAAGAGGTAATATACATATAATTGGAGTCTCTGAAGAAGAAAAACAAAACAATGTAACAGAACACCACTTAAACTGTAATCCAATAAATTATTCTAAAAGTAAAAGAAGGCCTATTTTCATATACTGAAAGGACTGTGTAGAGAAAACTGATCTGATCTAGAATAGTCATATCTGAGCTATATCCTAATAAGGCTTTACAAAGATTCATGGCCTACAGCTGAAAAATAAAATCACCAAGAAAAACTAATAAATAAGCAACAATATGTCATTTACAATGGAAAGACAATCAATTTGGCATAAGATTTACCTATAGGAATAGGCAAAGACAGACAACAGTAGAGTAACATTTTCTAAAATCTCAAGGAAAGAAAGGATTTCATACATAGACAAGCAGTCCTTCAACTATCAAGGTTACAGAAATATATTTTTAGACACGCAAGAATAACGGGATACCAAATAGGTGCCCTTTGTAAAGAATTTTCTGGAGAACAAATTCATCCAACTAAGAAATAAAAGGGGAAACTTAAAAAAAAAATCATAGAAGTGAAAAATTAGGTGGGAGTGAACGTGGATCAGTTACAACTCAGAAACCTTTTTCATGCAGATATCATTTTCCCAATATCATTCATTGAAGAGACTATCATTTCTGTATTATGTATTCCCGGTGTCCTCAAAGATTGGTTGTGCGAATATGCATGGGTTTACTTCTGGGCTCTCTATGCCATTTTATCTGCATTTACAGATGATGAAAAGAGGCACAGATAAGTTAAATAAGTTCCCCAGGATCACTCAGCCAGTAAGTAGCAGAATTTGAATGCAAGGAATCTGATGCAACAGTAGACCGTCTTATCATCATTTTTACTACATTTCTCAGTGTGACAGTGTGCCAGGAACTAGTCTAGCCACTTTGCATTCAAAGAAAAATAAGATATCTGTCTTTGAATTATCAAATAAGATCTATTGTCTTGTCAAATAAGATCTATATATTTGCCTTTATGTCCATATCATTCTGTTTGACTACTATAGTTTTGCAATGTATTTTGAAATCAGTAATTGTATTGCCTCCAGCTTTGTTCACCTTTATCAAGATTGCTTGGGTTATTCTGGTCCTTCTGCTGTTCTAAATATATAAGGAATTCCTACAACTTAATAGCAATAAATAAATAAACAATTTGATTAAAAAAGAGAAAAGGACTTGAATGGACATTTCTTCAAAGAAAACATAGGACTTGCTGACAAGGATGGGTATGTTAAAAGGTGTTCAATATCATTAATTATAGAAAAGTCCAATTCAAAATCACAATGAGATACCACCTCATATCAGTAAGGTTGACTATTATCAATAAGACAAAAGATAGGAAGGGTTATGGAAAAGAAGTAACTCTTGTACACTGTTGATAGATATGTAAATGACACAGCCGCTATGGAAAACAATACGGAGATTGCTCAAAATATTAAAAATAGAGCTACCATATGAACCAAAAATACCACTCTTGGGTTTATATTCAAAAGACTTAAAATCAGGATTTCAAAGTGATATCTGCAGCATATTCACAACAGCCAAGATTTCTGGAAACAAATGAAATCTCCATAGACAGATGAATGGATTTTTAAAAATGTGGCATATCCATGCATATAATGCAATATTATTCAGACTTGAAAAAGAAGGAAATTCTGTCATTTCTGACAATACAAATGGACATTATGCTAAGGAAGTGAGTCACAGAAGGACAAATAATCCATGACTGCACTTATATGAGGTATCAAAAATAGTCAAACTGATAGAAGTAGATAACAGAGTGATGGTTGCCAAGAGATGAAGGGAGGGGAAAATTGGGGAGTTATTATTCATTGGGTATAAAGTTATAGACGATGGCTAAGTTCCATTGAACTGTTGCACAACACAGTGAATATAGTTTTCAACACTGTACTGT
Organism: Budorcas taxicolor; assembly: GCF_023091745.1. Lineage (NCBI taxonomy): Eukaryota > Metazoa > Chordata > Mammalia > Artiodactyla > Bovidae > Budorcas > Budorcas taxicolor. The sequence goes on along the minus strand of NC_068923.1, from coordinate 60,251,367 downwards.
GCATTTAAAAATTTGTTAAGAGAATAGATCTCATGTTAAGTGCCTTTACCACAAAAAGCAAGAGGACACAAAAAATATTTCAGAAGCAATGTCTATATTTATTACCTCGTGTGTAGTGATAGTATCACAGTTATATTGATATGTTCAAATTCATCAAAATGTATATATTAAGTATGTACAACTTTTTGCATAGTAAGTATATTCAATAAAAAAAATTTAAAACTAAAGGATGGAGGGAATATCTTATTTGTCTTTGAATGCAAAGAGGCTAGAATAATTCCTGGCACACTGTCACACTGAAAAATGTAGTAAAAATGATGATACGACAGTCCACTGCTGTATCAGATTCCTTGCATTCAAATTCTACCACTTACTAGCTGGGTAATCTTGGGAAACTTAACTTCTGTGCCTCTTTTCATAATCTTGTAAATACAGATAAAATACTAAAGGTTGCTATAAGACAACAGTCAACATCCATAAAGCTATTCAAACAGTACATGGTATATAGCAGGGATTCACTAAATACCAAACAGTTTACAGTGGAAATATTTGGTTACTCACTTTCCTCCCCCTCTTACACTGTGCCTTTTCTCTAGACTATGTTCTTCTTGAGGTCAAGCTTTCCACCTAAAAGTGTTCTATATGAGATATCATGGAAGGACCTGGAGTCCTACTGATTTGAATGTGAATCTCAATTTTGTTACTTATTAGAAGTCATTGGGGTTTCCCAGGGCACGCAATGGTAAAGAATCCAACTGCCAATACAGGAAATGCAAGAGACACAGTGATCTCTGGGTCAAGAAGATCCCCTAGAGTAGGAAATGGCAACCCACTCCAGTATTCTTGCCTGGGAAATTCCAAGGACAGAGGAGCCTGGTGGGCTACAGCTCATGCGGGCTCAGTCAGACACGATTGAGTGCACACACATACACACATACAGAAGTTACTTAATTTCTGTTAACCTTAGACTCTGCATTCATTTACTCACTCATCAAACATTTATCTCTCCTACTACAGTATAAGGTCTATAAAGGCAAGACCACATCCACCTGGCACTTCATCCCTGGGGGCCAATTTAGTGCCTGGTTTATGGTGAACTAGTGATTTTTAAAAAAATAAACACATGTATAAATAAATAAGCACCTACTATAAGGGCTTCCCTCGTGGCTCAGCTGGTAAAGAATCTGCCTGCAATGCAAGAGACCTGGGTTCGATCCCTGGGTTGGGAAGATCCCCTGGAGAAGGGAACAGCTACCCATTTCAGTATTCTTGCCTGGAGAATTCCATGCACAGAGGAGGCTGGCAGGCTACAGTCCAGGGGTCACAAAGCGTCGGACAGGACTGAGCGACTTACACTTTCACATTTGCCAGGCGTAAATGTGACTAGGTGTAGTCATCTAGGACAGGATGGGGAACAGGGCAATGATCTTACCCTAGCCAGAACTTCTAATAAAGAAACAAGGAATAATGAAGACTTCTCACAAGATTACTGTACAAATCAAGAGACTCCTATACGAACAGCTGAGCAGAGAACTGGGTACTTAATAAGACGGTTGTGGTTGGGATCTCAACAATGACTCAGTAAAAAGCACATATATTTCATATTTTAAAAAGCCACATTATTAGTATAATATATAAGAAAGATGTAAGAGGCAGAACGCATCATTTAGTTTGTATACCCAGTTTTAGACAAAATGGTAAATCAAGTAATATGTGAATAATGTAAGAAGTGAAAGGTTCTGGAGTTGTTTCATGGTGAACTCTGATGGAAAGAGTAAATGAGTGTGTAAAAGGTGAATGAAAAAGTGAATGAAGGTATGAATAAGTGAATGGATGCAAAGTTGCAATGGCTGAACACAGCAGCCAAAAAAGAGCTGGTGTTGCAGATTCAGCAATGCTTTCTCAGCTAAAGCTAAATCATTTTCATGATTTGCACAGCTTGCACCTCAGCCAGAAACAAGTTTCCCTGGAGGGCTCACAGCCTCTGAGAGCAGAAAGTCTCAAAGGAACGAAGATGATTCATGAGATGACTCTTGGGGAGACTGTCAGGAATAAAACCTCTCAGGGAAAAAAAAAGGAGAGACCAACAGAGAGGGATCAAAGTGATTCATCAGATTTATTTGCTGTTGATCTTTCATCTGGTGCTACTTCTAGGGAATATATAGTCTAAAGAGAGGTAAACTGATGTTGGATACAAAATTTACAAAGTTGGTTAGCTGAGCACACTGAACTTGAATTTGTCTCGAGATGATACACGGGAAGTTCATTTGGTTTCGATAATCCTTGAGGGTTTGAGTTTGGGCCCTTCTAGCATCTTCCTCTTGGCAAACTGCTGTAGCTGCACTATTTGAAGAGGTCTGTGTCATCTCCTTTTGAATCACCCAATAGATTTTTTTTAACAGCATCACAGTTTAGTCCTGAATGGGTAAGATAGCCCTTTCTTATCCAGGTGTGAATCACAGAAACTAAAAACATGCTATCTGGTTGAAAGAATCACAGAATTGCAGAATTTCAGAGCTTAAAGAGTCCTAAAGGTCGTGTAGTCCTTGTTCTGCTTTGAGCATGGTGGAGAATGAGGAATGTTATGTGTTTCTGAACTTGTGAGAATCTTACGACAGGCCAGGGGAATAGCTTTAGGCTGATAGAGATGCTTACCAGCCAGGTGGTTAACTGGTTAAATATTAAGTCTATAATAATGAGTTAACTACTGGGTGACTTTAGCAGCAGGTATTTTAGAAAATGCATGAGTTATCTACTAAACTTAGTGGCACTTTTGCTGCAAATTTGTTTTTCAAATTCCAAGCAGAAGCCTTTACCAAGAGTAGATCCAATATTCTGTCTTTGCTTCTCGGGCCAGCATTTTTCAAAATACGTCAGCGATGTTAAAACTTTATTCTAGGGTGGAACATAGATCTCTTCCCACCCATGCAAAGCCCAGAGAACAAATAGAGTGGGCCAGGCACTGAGTGTGAAGGCTTGTCTGTGTGCTTCTGACTTCTGTACAACTGTCATTTCTCCAACAATTTAGAGCTTCAGAAATCTCACTTTGTAATGAGCCACTGTTAGACTCAGGTGAGGTCAAGGGTAATGTGGAGAGGGTATGCATCATTCAGTCAGGATTTATTGAATAACTATCATGGGTTAGCCCCTGTAGTATAGATATGAATAATAATATCATCGGTAGTACAGACGTACGAACAATGGTGTCACAGCAAGGAGGATGACTAAGGCCATCTGTGGGGAAAGTAGAGCAAAACCATTTCTAAGAACAAAAGAAAGATTTCCTGGTGGAGAGATAGGGAAAGGTATTCCAATATCCCAAGCATATTTATATTGTTATCACTAACAGCTAATATTTATTGACTAACATTTTCTACGGCCACATGCTGTACTATGGGCTTTATGTGCATTTGTTCAAATCATCCTCATAGGGTAGGTACTATGTTCATTCTTTGTTTAATACATGATGGAACTGAAAACTCAAAAGTCCTCATTTCCAGTGATGACTCATTGGAAAAGTCCCTGATTCTGGGAAAGATTGAGGGCAGATGGAGAAGAGGGGATCAGAGGATGAGATGGCTGGATGGCATCAGTGATGCAATGGACATGAACTTGGGCAAACTCTGGGAGATGGACAGGGAGGGACAGGGAGGCCTGGCCTGCTTCAGTCCATGGGGTCACAGAGAGTTGGACATGACTGGGCAACTGAACAACAACAACAAATCCATGTCTGCATTTGCCTCCCCTAGATTTCTCATGACATGAGAAAAAATAAAATTTTATATTATTAAAAAAAATCCATGAAATTCATGAACATTATACAAAAGTCCATAAGAAACATAATCTTTCCTTAGAACTCCTTAGTCTAGTTTATATTTTCACATTTTCATCTTTAACATTGGAACATATTAAAGAGACTAAATTATATATTTTTTAAAAATTTAGAAAAGTTTAAGTCCTCAGCAAAGGAAATCATCAACAAAATGAAAAGACAACCCACAGAATGGGAGACAATATTTGGAAATGATGTGACTGACAAGGGATTAATCTCTAAAATATACAAATAGCTCATGCAGCTTTATGTCAGAAAACAAACAATCTAATTGGAAAATGGGCAGAAGATCTAAATAGACAGTTCTCTGAAGAAGACATACAGATGGCCAAAAGAAACATGAAATGATACTCAACATCACAAATTATCAGAAAATGAAAATCAAAGCTACAATGAGGTATCATTTCACACAAGTCAGAATGGCCATCTCCAAAAATATCTACAAACAATAAATGCTGGAGAGGATGTGGAGAAAAGGGAATTCTCCTACACTGTTGGTGGGAATGTAAACTGGTATAGTCATAGAGCCCCTGTGGAAGACAATATGAAAGTTCCCTTAAAAACTTTAAATAGAACTACCATACGATCCAGCAGTCCCGCTCCTGGGTATATCTGGAGAAAACCATTGTCCAAGAGGATATATACATCCCAATGTTCATTGCAACACTATTTATAATAGCCAAGACACGGAATCAACCTAAGTGTCCATCAACAGAGGAATGGATAAAGAAGATGTACATACAGACAATGGAACATTACTCAGTCATAAAAAAGAATGAAGTCATGCCATTTGTAGCATCATGGGTAGACCTACAGAACATGATACTAAGTGAAATAAGTCATACACAGAAAGACAAGTATCATGATATCACTCATATGTGGAATCTAATCTCTAAAAAAAAAGATACAAATGAACTTGCTTACAAAACAGAAGCAGACTTGAAGGTATCAAAAATGAACTTATGGTTACCAAAGGGAAAATGTGTATGGGGGGATAAATCAGGAACTTGGCATGAACACAGGCGTACTAATACATATAAGATGGGTAACCAGCAAAGACCTATTATATAGCACAGGGAACTCTACCCAATATTCTGTGATAACCTATAGGAAAAAAGAATCTAAAAAAGAATGAATATATGTATATGTATAACCAAATCACTTTGCTGTAACCTGAAACTAACACAGTATTGCAAGTCAACTATATGCAGTAATACTAAAATATTTTTTAAAATTTATGTAGTATATTCAAGTTGATATAGCTAATGACTGGCAGGGTGGATTGGAATTCTGGTCCTCTTAACCCCAGATGAAACACCTCCCCAAATAATACTATTTTCTGTTTTAATCTGATGTTTACTCAACAATCCTGTGATATCTTTTCTAAGTTTACTACCGTTTGGACAAGGTTGTCTCTGAATGTGAAATCCAGTATCCTAGTCACTACCTGGGTATTACAATTTTAAAATATGCATCTATTTATCAGGCTAAACTACATTTCTGCCCTATGAAACTGAGTAGCAGAAGCTGGACCGGGATTCAGTTGGTTATGAGGTTTAGGGTAGCTCCATGGGCTTCCCGGTGGCACTAGTGGTTAAGAACCTGCCTGTCAATGCAGGAGACAAAAGAGACTTGGGTCCGATCCTTGGCTCTGGAAGATCCCTTGGAGGAGGACATGGCAACCCACTCCAGTATTCCTGCCTGAGCAGAGTTGGGCTGGCAACACTCCATAGGGTCACAAACAGTCAGACTGCAGGGACTTATCACACACACACTCACTTAAGACTTCTGTTGTTGCTGTTGTTCAGTCGCTCAGTTGTGTCCGACTTTTTGCGACCCCATGGACTGCAGCACACCAGGCTTCCCTCTCCTTCACTATCTATGAGGACATCTCTGGAATTTCACAGGCAATGATGAGGCAACATGGTCTGGAGCCAGTTTCTAAATCAAGTCAAAGCAAGAACTGAGGAGGAAATCAATAAAGAAAGCTAAAATGACCATTTTCAAGCAAGAAATGTCCAAAGTGGTGTGAATAGATTTAAAAAGCAAGGCACAGAAGAACACACTCACCCTCTTAGCATGCAACTCATTCTTAGGGCCAAAGACAACAATGTCACTTGCTAACAGACAGCATCACCTCAACACCACAGAAAGAAATAAAATGTTGGTACCATATTTCTGAAAGGCAGCCATTTTGCTAAGCTTCCGATTTTTTGTCTGTACATTTGGTAATATTAGTATTGGTCTGATTGCTCCATATTTTGTCACGTTTACATAGAAGAACAGGCAGTAGCGGATAAAGTCTGTTCTGCATTCTGTGCAGTAGACTGGTGATACCAGCCCTGGCCCACTGATGCTATCAAGTCTTCATGGTCTCTAAGTGATCTGATAATTTCTGGAAAGCCATACATAGGTATTAGGCAGAAAACAATTATTCATTTTGTTTATTTAATGGCTTTCATTCATTCATCTAGCAATTATGTCTGGAGTGTCTGTCTATGTGCCTAAAGTAAAGTGAAAGTCCGCTCAGTCGTGTCTGACTCTTTGCGACCCTGTGGACCATACAGTCCATGGACTTCTCCAGGCCAGAATACTGGAGTGGGTAGACTTTCCCTTCTCCAGGGGATCTTCCCAACCCAGGAATTGAACCAAAGTCTCCTGCATTGCAGGCAGATTCTTCACCAAATGAGCTATCAGGGAAGCTCTCTGTGTGTGGTACAATTTAAAACAAGGGGCATAACGGTAAATTATTTAGACATAGTGCCTGTCATCAAGGTGTTTGTATTCTAGTGAGGAAATCAAACAAGCAGCTTATAACTCAGTACAAAATAGCTGAAGCTCGTTCTGGGTCTATGAAGGACAAGATCCAGGCAATGGAGCATAACAGAGAAGAAGGGTGGTATGTGCTCCCTTAGATGATGTAGTAAGAGACTCTCTCTGGGAGATGGTCCTTGAGCAGATCCCTGAAGGATAAAAAGGAGCTCACCAAGCAAAGGGACAGGAAAAGGCAGTTCCTGTCAGAGGTAAACAGTAGAGCAAGACTCTGGAGTGGGAGCAAGTTTGATGGCCAAAGGACAAAAACTTAGGCTTGATTAGGGAAGGCTGCAATGACCATGGAGCTCCTTAGGGGATTTCACCATATAAGGCAGTAAGTGCTTATCAGTATGTCCAGAAGGTGCTGAGACTTTGGATAAGTAGCTTTCTAGGCAGCTATGCTCTTGAAAGCTAATGGTGCTGCAGTCACAGATGACTGCTGAGCCAAGTTCTGCCTCCTACTTGAAGGTCAAAATGCTCATTCTTGTATTTTCTGTTTGATGTGCTCCAAAGATGTAACAGTGTTTAACAGATGGCATCTGAAGGAAACAACAGTTACGATGACATCTAGTCCAATTCTCTATCAGGTTTGGGATGTATCATTTTGGACAATCTGCTTAACTTAGACCAGTCTTCCTTTTCCTCTTCTTCCTATTTATTCCAGATTCCTCAGCATACTGTCTCACATTCTCCTGACCTCACTTCTGACCTCAGCTATGATTATAGCAAATAGTTCTTCTTAAAAAATCATTATTTTTGGTTGTGCTGAGTCTTCGTTGCTGAGCAGGCTTTTCTCTAGTTGCATCAAGTGGGGGCTACTGTCTAGCTGGGGTGTTCAGGCTTCTCATTGTAAGTGGCCTCTCTTGCCAGGGAGCCCTAGGGCACTCAGACTTCAGTACCTGCGGCCCCTGGGCTCCAGAGCGCAGGCTCAATGAGCTGTAGCATGCAGGCTCAGTTTCTCTGAGGCCTGTGGGATCTTCACCCAGACCAGCGATTGAACCTGTTTCTCTTGCATTAGCAGGCAGATTCTTTACCACTGAGCCACCAGGGAAGCCCACAAAGAGTTCTTAGCAGTTTTTACCTCTTACCGTAAATGCTTACCAACCATTTTTCATTTGCTGTCCCCAGTCAGCAAAGAAACAGACAACAATGACTTTGGTACTGGCTATGAGGCTACTGATCTTATAAACTGTGTTCTTCTCTAATTCTATCAGGAAGGACAATCAAAGACAGTTTCTTTGTACGTGGGAAGGACAACATTATACATTCACTTTCTTTTCCCAGGGCTCTATTAAATCTGCTGCTCTCTGTCACAACATAGTCAGCAGGATCCTTGATCATATTGACCTTCCTCAGGAATCATATTGGCCCACAATACTGATCATATCATGCAAATAAGGCTTGGTGAACAGAAAGGATTAAGTATCCCAAGCAAGATAAATACATGTCAGAAGGCTGGAGATGAATCTCATCAAGAATTAACTGCCTACTACATCAGTCATGTTTTTAGGGGTTCAGTGGTCTAAGACATGCTGGGACATCCCTTCCAAGGATGAAGACACGTTTTGTATTTTATACCGTCTCCTGTTAAGAAGGAGATATAGCATTTAGTGTGCCTCTTTGGGTCTGGGACTTCTGACTGCATCTGGGAATAGTTCTCCAGTGCATTTATGTGGTGACTTGAAAGACTGACAGTTTTGAACGGAGCCCAGAGCAAGAGAAAGCTCTGTAATAGGTCTATGCTGATTGCTAGCTGACAACCTGGCAGAACCAATGGTTCTAGAACTATCTGTGAGAGATAAGGATGCTGTCTGGAACCTCAGTCAAACCCGACATCTGAGCTTGACCTTGAGTATACAGTTTGTATTGTTCAGTGTCTAGTAGATCATTGCTGTGCCCACCCAGTATTAGGATTTGGAGAATACAATAACATCCAGCTCATATTGGACGGCTGCACTTACCTGGTGACTACTGTTAGGTGCCCAGTCTTTACTAGGACTCAGCAGCACTCAAGGAGGTACTTTTCCTATGGCAAGTAGTTGTCTGCTGTGGAAGGAATCTGTTTCATGTCTCTTCTATTGGGGTTTGACCTAGGCTGACCTAGCTTTTGAAACTGTTGAATGCCCAAACTGCCATCAAAAGACCAACAATTCATTCCTTGATATGGCACCGTCTCCCCCAAATATCTGCCAGCCATGTTGTAGAACTTGATTGTATAAGACCTCTTTCATCATCCAGGGCGCATCATTTCATCCTTAAATGAATGGACATTTATTCCAGATATGTCTTACTTAGCCACCCTTGCCAGCTGTGCTTCCCCCAGTGCCACCACCCAGGAGCCTGCAGAATGCCTGATTTATAGACATGGGATCCCAGACAGCTTTGTCTATTAAAAAAGCTATAGCATAGGAGTTACAACAGCGGGCCACTGACCATAAAATCTATGAAACCTTACCATATTCCATCTCACTCAGAAGTACCCAGACTAATATACTGATGGGAAGATCTATTAAAGTCTCAGCTAAGTTACCAGCTGGGGACAATACTTAGTCCTTGAGAAAGAGGTAAATGCTTTAAACTGACAGCTGCTCTATCCCTTCTCTCCACAAATGAAAACACACCATTAGTGACCCTGCTTGCCTGTGTGGCAAATATTCTTTAGCCATGAGGAAGTGCCCAGCAGAAAGAACCTGGACTTTGAAGTACTTTAGGCACATTTAATGAGTAGTAGGTGATCCAGCTGCACTATCTCAAATTCTAAAAGAGGATGCTGATAAAGTGCTGTACTCAGTAGGCCAGCAAATTTGCAACACTCAGCGGTGGCCACAGGACTGGAAAAGGTCAGTTTTCATTCCAATCCCAAAGAAGGGTAATGCCAGAGAATATTCAAACTACCCCACAATTGCATTCATTTCACATGCGAGCAAGGCAATGCTCAAAATCCTTCAAGCTAGGCTTCAACAGTATGTGAACCGAGAACTTCCAGATGTTCAAGCTGGATTTAGAAAAGGCAGAGGAACCAGAGATTAAATTGCCAACATCCGCTGGACCATAGGAAAAGAGAGAAAATTCCAGAAAAACATCTGCTTCTGCCTTATTGACTACGCTAAAGACTGACTGTGTGGCTCACAACAAACTGTGGAAAACTCTTCAAGAGATGGGAATAACAGACCACCTTATCTACCTCCTGAGAAACCTGTATTGCTGGCGACGGAATGAAACACCAACACTCCAGAGTGGTTTGAATCTTTTTACTTTTAACCCCTTGCTTTTTACAGTTGCTTTATTTTGTATCTTTTGCACAACAATCTACAGGCCAAGTTGCCAAGCACTATGATTCAGCGACTATACAGTGCACAGGCACAGGGTGAGATAACCTTTACCTTATTTACTGCAGCTAAGACTTTGTTTTGGGGAACTTCCTTATCAACTTAGAATCCGTTTTGTCCCTGGGTCTGTTCCTTTTGAGGAATCAGAGAAACATCCTTGTGTGCAAGAAATGTTCTTTTCCCACGGGAACAAACAGGATTCTTAGCTGAACATCTTGTTTGCAAGAATGTTCAGCCCTGGTTGAGAGTCTCGTTTGCAAGCACTTCTCAACCTTCCTTATACCTTGTTCCCTACGTGTATACTGGTCAAGAAGCAACAGTTAGAACCAGACATGGAACAACAGACTGATTCCAAATTGGGAAAGGAGTATGTTAAGGCTGTATATTGTCACCCTGCTTATTTAACTTATATGCAGACTACATCGTGTGAAATGCTGGTGGGATGAAGCACAAGCTGGACTCAAGATTGCCAGGAGAAATATCAATAACCTTAGATATGCAGATGATACCACCCTTATGGCCAAAAGTGAAGAACTAAAGAGCCTCTTGATGAAGGTGAAAGAAGAGAGAGAAACAGCTAGCTTAAAAAACTCAACATTCAAAAAACTAAGATCAAGGCATCCAGTCCCATCACTTCATGGCATTTAGACAGGGAAACAATGGAAACAGTGAGAGACTTTATTTTGGGGGGCTCCAAAATCACTTCAGATGGTGACTGCAGCCATGAAATTAAAAGACACTTGCTCCTTGGAAGAAAAGCTAAGACAAACATAGACAGCATATTAAAAAGCAGAGACATTATTTTGCCAACAAAGGTCTGTATACTCAAAGCTGTGGTTTTCCTAGGAGTCATATATAGATGTGAGAGCTGGACAATGAAAAAGGTTGAGTGCTGAAGAACTGATGCCTTTGAACTGTGGTGTTGGAGAAGACTTTTGAGAGTCCCTGGGACAGCAAGGAGATCAAAGAAGTCAATCCTAAAGGAAAACGAACCTGCATAGTCATTGGAAGGACTGATGCTGAAGTTGAAGCTCCAATACTTTGGCCACCAGATGCAAAGAGCCCATTGGGAAAGATTGAAGGCAGGAAGAGAAGGGGATGACAGAGGACGAGATAGTTGGATGGCATCACCGACTCAATGGAGATGAGTTTGAGCAAACTCCAAGAGATAGCGAAGGACAGGGAAGCCTGGTGTGCTGCAGTTCATGGGATCACAAAGAGTCAGAAATAACTTAGCGGACTGAACAATAACAACTAAAGACGATCCACCGGGCAGTGACTTTATCTGTTTTCTGTCTATTTTGTCTATTCCCTGCTGAATCCTTGGTGTCGAGAAGAGCATTTGGCAATTAGAAGAAGCTTGAAAAAAATATTGCAAATGCAATATAGATGAAACATTTAATATTGTTGTTGTTTAGTTGTCAAGTTTTATCCGACTCTTTAGCAACCCCCTGAACTGTAACCCACCAGGCTCCTCTGTGCATCAGGTTTCCCAGGCAAGAACACTGGAGTGGGTTGCCATTCCTTTCTCCAGGGGATCTTTCTGACCCAGGGATCGAACCTGGGTCTCCTGCACTGCAGCAGAGTCTTTACCACCCGAGCCTCCAGGGAGGCCCTGAGGCTTCAAATATATTGAATTTAATATATTCAATGCTTTTTAAAAGGTTATCACTGTGAATATTATTGTTTATGCACACTGTGTGCCATATGTGAAGACTTCCTTAGTTAGACAGTCACTGTTCTAATCTGGGCTGTCACCACAGAAGCCTCCTCATTCTTCTCTTACTTTTGCTCAGGTGAATTAGCCTGGGCAGGTTGGCTGGCTGTTTCACTGCTGCTGCTGCTGCTGCTCTTTCCAGCCCCTCATAGTGGCATTATTCAGTGTGGAATTGGCCTTTAACATGTTATAGGGCCTCCGCCACCCCATCTTCCTGGGAGCCTCAGCATTCCCATTCAGCTTTCAGCCCTTGCCTGGGCACCCTGCTGTCACCCAACCTGGAGAAAATCCTCAATACGCATGAACACCATAATTATGCATAATTAGACTTCTTCCTTCTGAGATAATTGCAGGAATAAACCGAGTTTCTCAAACAAATCAGACTGTACTGTTTTGGGGGAGGGTATCTCGGTAGACATAAGAGACTGCAGACTTATTCTGGAGTCGTGCCCAACCTCAGTGACACAGACACTCTGCCTGAGCAGAGAGAAGCTACTGTCAGAATCCTTACGGGGAATTTGTACAAGGCAATTGCTACTCTCATAAACAGGAATCCTGCTGGCAATTTGTTCTGTAAGGAAAACAGAAAAAGTGCTGATATAGCATCATCAAGATCTATATCCTGGGCTGCATCAAGAAAAGGAATAATTGAAATAATTCCTGATCTGTGGCCTGAAGGGGTCTGCAGTTTTCTCTGTCCATCTCACACAGAAGTTCTGCGTTCAGAAAATGTAAGGAAAATAAATCTAATGGATAAAATACTGAAGGAATATTGCAGTGATTCTAGAAACCAGGTACGAAGGGAAAAGCACTTCCTTAGCTCATTTGGGTTCAAGGGGCAGGATTCAACTCATAAACATCATTGAGTAATGAATCTTATGACTCTGTAGCTCTACCCCCATACTCTGAGATTCTCAGTTAATTCGCAGCTCAATCTAGAGAATTAGCATTGTCACAGACAAGGTGAGGTGAGGTGCACGCTGAGTCACTGACACATCTTTTGTGGGGACAAGAGAAGCCAGATGTCAGGAGCATCAGTGTCACCAGGATACAGGATGGTGAGACAGAGCAGCTCAGACACAGAAACTCTGAGGGACACTGAGAATGAGATGAATCCATTTTCAGTGCCCATGTGGCATGTAGGAATGTAGATCGCAGCAGCGTATGACACCTGGAAGAGGTGAAGAGCAGTTGGACTGAAGTTTGTCTATGCAAATGTATTGCATTCAGGTAGAAATACGAAGGGAATAGAATTCAGCTCTGAGAAAGAAGGCTTCCAAGAACCAGGCAAGATGCTGGCTGGAATTCAGAGAAATACCCAGAGCTAAAGTGGGTACTAAACAAGAAAACTAAGAAGAAGCCGTGAATGATAAAATAAAGAACCCATGCCTAGGACCCATAAGACAGAGAAAGAGTATAGGGCTCTGCAGATGCTCAGAGCTCATTCCTGGTACTTGGGATCTTGCATCAGGTTGGCATTAAGGTGACTCGGAGGGCATGTGATATGCAGTCATTGCTCAGACACTGGATGTGTGGTCTGAGAAATGAGACTTAGTTCCCAGGGCCACTGTACAGAGGGGGTGAGGGCAAAGCTGCTCATCTATCTCATTTCCTCATCAGTTACCTCAGGGTATGATATGAGCCTGAGTATAGCGAATGGGGCTTAGCAGTTCTCAATTTTTGAGGATATACTACATATCAGGTGCGGGACTAAATATGGATTACTCAGGTGGCGCTAGTGGTAAAAACCTGCCAAGCAAGGCAGGAGATGTAAGAGACTCAGGCTTGATTCCTAGGTCAGGAATATCCCCTGGAAGAGGGCACAGCAACCCACTCCAATATGCTTGCCTGGAGAATCCCATGGACAGAGGAGCCTGGCTGGCTCTGGTCCATAGGATTGCAAAGAGTCAGACATGGTTGAAGTGACTTAGCATGCATGTACACAGACTAAATATATCTATTATCTCATTTTTTCCCAAGAAATACAAGTGGCATTTCTGGTAGTCATGATTTGGAAAGTTACCTACTAAGAAGCTATTGTACATGTAAGGGGCTACTAGAGCAGGATAATGTTCAGCTTATTAACAAAACAGAAATTTTGTCCATGTAACCACACAGAGCACATATTTTTTCTTATCAAACAGAATAAAGAACAGTGGCATCACGATTATAGCAAGGCCCTTTATGTTGGATTAGGCAGTAAAGAATCTACCTGCAATGTGGGAGACCTGAGTTCGATCCCTGGGTTGGGAAGATCCCCTGGAGAAGGGAATGGCTACTCAATCCAGTATCCTTGCCTGGAAAATTCCAAGGATAGAGGAACCTGGCAGGCTACAGTCCGTGGGGTGGCAAAGAATCAGACACGACTGAGCAACTTTCACTTTCTTTATAAGGGACAGACAGCATAATTGTGTGGTATTTCATGTATCCACTCTATCTGAATGACCAATAAAACTATCTTAGAGAAGAATGATTTCTTTTCTGATCACGATATTTCTCTGGGATCTCGTTTTGCTCCCAGACATGCTACCTGTGATTTTCAGTTAAACTTGACACACTGGCTTTGCTGGTACCTTAAATCTACTAAATTTTTTCATCTCCCTTTTTCTGTGTGTCCTCCATCTGTTTTATCCTCTATAGTACAACAAAGGACTATTTTCAAGAAAAAAAACGGGGCACACAATTTCTTGGAGATAGGCCTCCACAGTATTATAGAGTGAATCACCTTCCACGGTTAATAGCCTCAAGTGTAGGTCATAGATTTACCAGAGATGGTTCAACCAAACAAGAATGCTGGTATTGCCTCAAAAATATAAGGGCATTCATCTTACACTGGGTTTGATGTTCTGCTTTGGGATTTTATTGATGTGGTTTTGATGTAAAAGTAGAAAAGGATGTTTCTGTGAAAGAGCAGAAGCCAGGCTCCTTGGTACCATTTTTCATTACAGCTGTGGTCAGGCTGGGAGAATGAGATGCATTCTGGGAGTTACAACCGTAGTGGGTCCCTTTTCCACTAAGTGCATGTATCATGTATCTTCTTGATGGGCCCTAGTGTAAGCTTCTACTCTCACTCTCTGAGCCAAATATTGCTAAGGTTCTTTGATATTACTGTGGTACCCTGACAAATGAATATATATGGTGTATAGACTAAAAAACTAGGATTCTGCTGCTGAAATTTAAGATCTAAATATCCTAAAGGATGTCCCAAGCAATCTAAATAGCTAAGTCTCTAAAAGAGGAGAGTTTTACTCTGTGGCACTTATACTTACTGGTGTCTGACAATTAGTGGAATTTTTCAGAGCATATGCCTCAAATTTTTGACCGAGAAGACAAATGCTTGATTCTAGGTCATCTGTATGTGTGCTTGGATGCAGAAGGCAGAGGCAGAAATGCTGATGTAAGTATTGACTATACCCTGCCTCTTGTTTTATTGGGACCATGTATTACTGAATGATACTGCCTTTACCGTTTAATCATGGTTCCATGAAGAGAGACATCAAAGAGGGTAACATCCATGACTTCTTGTACATCTTCACTAATTTTCCCTCATAAGAAAAAGATTCAATTATCTGAGTTATAAGTTTAGGAGAAGAAACTGGGCATGTATGACTGAGTTCCCTCCCTTCTCCTCCTCTTCTTTGGATCTACCTGATTTCAGAAACACACACTTTACTCTCTTCTTGGTCATTCAATGAGTTTCAGAGTAGCAGCCCTGACATTTTGTGTGGAAGGCCTGTGTCTGACCAGTACAACCTGACATTGCGTGACTAAGCCTGTATTAACAGGGTTAAGTGTTAGGAAGCTTATTGTTGCCTTATGCTTAAGCCTCATTTTCTAAAATCTCCATCAGTAATGAACCAGACACTTTAAGCTCCATCTGCCTGATTCCTTTTCTCTTTCAGCACAGGACTCAGGCAAGAACCAAAATAACATATGTTGTGCTGCCTAAAACCCCAACATATGCCATCAATAATTTTTACATTGTATAGATTTGCCAAGTTCTGTCCATAGTGAAGCCAAAGTGCACCATAAATACCGCTTTAAAGGGAGATACAGGTTTCCCCCACCATCCAAAAGTAGAGCATTCCTATGAAACCTTTCGTAAGGTTTACTGAAATGGTAAAAGCAAAGAAGCAATTACCTTAGGACACATCTTGCTAATGAATGCACAAATCGAGATAAAGCACAGATGCTCACAGGCGCAGTTCAAAGCTATGGTGGCTTGATGCTGAGCGTAGTCCCTGGGGAAAGAGCTCAGCAGGGCAACTCTCACTGCTCTGGGTGCTCACTGCCTCTGTGGTGGCTGACACTAAATGGTATTTTCACTTTTTGCCTTTTTTCGTAAAAGCAAAAATCCTCTTCCGATTTCTTTAGGCTTGCAAAAACAGGTACTAATGTAGGTCTTTCATAAAAGTAGTGTAAAGTGAACTTTTAAAAGGTGGAGGATACCTACATTTATGTATCTAATAACATAGTCCAATTATGGTCTCACCCGTTATAATATTACCTTAATTTTTTTAAGTTTATAAGGCATCCTGTGTCTTGGAGTATTAGTGGTAGACACCTTTAAGGCATGTCTGATGAATGACCAGAGAATAACTAAGATAATCAGAAAATTTGGTCAACAGTAAATTTATAGAAAATAATCTTCTTTACAAGATAAAATGCAGATTTTTAAAGCTGTGAGAATTTACAAAATGAAAGATAAAACCTTAAGTATCAGTTTAGTATTCATTCCAGAAACTAGAAGACTTAGGGCAAGGGTAGAGGCAGAAGCTGAAATAGAAGAAAGCATTCTGGAGTGAAAATCATCCCATACCTTAATTTGATGAGACTAGAAAATGCAGATATTTGGCATCTAACATGAAAACTATAGTTTAGATGTACAAGAAGCAACATCAGTAGGCTTTAATCCAGGAGATAAAGCAGCAAATACAGTTGATCCTTGAACAACATGGGTTTGAACTGCAGGGATGCACTTATATGTGGATTTTTTTCAGTATATACGAACAGTACTACTACACCCATGTAGCTCCGTGGTAAGGAATCTGCCTGCCAATGCAGGAGGCACAGGGGACCCAGGTTCGATCCCTAGGTCACAAAGATCCCCTAAAAGGGGAAATGGTATCCCATTCCAGTATTTTTTGCCTGGAAAATTCCATGGACAGAGCAGGCTGGCAGGCTACAGTCCATGGGAATCCATGGTGGAGAGGACTGACTATGGCACTTCAGCATCTGTGGATTTTGGTATCTGTGAGAGGGCCCTGGAACTAATTTGTTGCCCCCACCCCCACCGCCACCCGGCTTATTGAGGGCCCGCTGCAGTACAGCAATCCAAATATTGATTACTAGGTTTTCAGAGTTGTGGTTTTGCTGAGGAACATTTTGAATGGCCTTTCTTACGAAGAAACGTAAGTTATATAACTCAAATGATATTGGTTTTAATGGTCTATGTCAAAGAAAGACCAACTTCAACTCTATATATTTGGACTTAAGAAGTGTCATTAAAATTTATACTAAACATGTCCCCACAGGACAGAAATCAAACAACTTTTATGAGTGAATACTTAATAGGGTTTTCTCAAATACAATGTAATTTTTTTAATGAACTTATCATTAAATTAATAGTCTTCCCTGTTTGAATCCAAGATATTCTTAAACATATTTCAAGATATAAAAAGTCAAATGCCAAAGTGTTACCATTGGTTGTTACATCAATGGGATGAGACTGGAGCAAAATGATGGGGAGATGATAAAAATTTTTGTCTCAGTTAATATTATACAGAAACACATTTTCCAGAAGTTCACATACTGGGTTATGTTTTAAAAGCAACTGAAAGTTTCTCAAGAAATTTTAATGTGCTTTTGTTGTAGGATGGATAGGAGATATCAGCATTAATCCTCATATTGTTATTTTACACTTCTAAGTAATACAGGTGCACAATCCCTTATCCAAAATTATTGGGCAACTGTATTTCAGAATTTTGAAATTTGGGGCTTTTAGTCTAGGAACATGGTACACAGACAGAATGACATCAAACAACTCCACTATTTACCGGTCAACAGACTGACCAATACTGTCTTTGAGGCCTTCAGTCAGACGCAAGGCCACGGAAGGAGGAGGGAAATGCAGGGTCTATTTATGCTCAGTGACCAGTCTGCCTCCTTCTCTCTAACTGTGTAGTTCAATAGTCTCTCAAGGCTGAGGACTCTAGATCACAAAATGAGAACCAGGTATATTTATTTAAATAGGTACAGTCTGAATAATAAGTGCCTAATTACTGCATGTTTAAAAATTAAAGTGCTTCAATGTATAAGCATGTAAAAACCATATGCTGCCTAGAAACAGATACTGCTGAGTGTCATTTTGTCTCCTGGAACACGACATATGTATCTATTCAACCTCCTTCAAGAACAGGGATGATTCATAGTGCAGGGCTCGGGAGGGGCCTCTTTAGGGAGTCCATTCTAAACGTCTGGAGTATGCAACTGAACAGTTTGACCTGCCAAGACTCTTTCTAACTCACAAATAATCTTGCTTTTAATTTCCATACCTTCTAAACCCATTTCACATACCACTTCTGAATTAATTCCTTCCAAAACACACTTTTGATCATGTCATCTCCTTCTGGAAAATATTCCCCATTGCTTCTCATTCGCTGATAAATCAATTACATGGTCATCATCCAACAACTAATGTCTTCCATGAGGCTTTCCAACTTCTCTGACCTTTACTCCCAGTAGTTCCCTATCCTGTATTCCAGACAAGCCATCTGATGCTCTGTATCAGACTCAGCTTACATGCCACCCCAAATCTGCCCACTTGCGCTCTGACTGGAATGCCCTACAAACATTTTGCACTGTCCCCAAGGTCATGGAACCAGGTCACTGTTTCTGCCACTATGGCACCATGACAGATTAAGAAGCCCTGACTGGCAAGGAGAGACTGAACATGCAAGGCTTATACTTTCTGAGTGGCTAAGAGGGCACAATTCAGCAGTGCAGGGATTTTAATGTCCCAAAGTGTGAAATGTCAGTGCTGCAATGGTACCATGGATAAATTCTTCCCTTATTCTTCTCTTTACCCTATCACATGGATGGTTCAGAGACATGAAAATTCATCCAGTCTCTAGGAAGTCACCCTACATCCAGCCCCTACAACCAGTCCACTTGTTACACAGCTGTGGCCAAATTGGGAGATGCTCCTGTCATATCTTCTCACTCCCTTTATCCCTGCTTTCTACTTCTCGAAACTGCACTACTGAATAAAGCATCAGCACAAAGCTTTGGCCTCAGAGTCCGTTTTCTATGGAATCTGGGCTCAGGAACATCCCAAACTTCTGAATATTACTTTTTGCTTGTATCTCTTAATGCTGTTTTCTCTCCCTGCGTTCACCTGCCACACCACCCCTTGCCCCCAGAAAAATTATAGCTATCCTTCAAGGCACACTTTAATATAAACTAATTTTCTGATCTTTCCAATCAAATGTGATTTCTCCTTGCTAAAAAGAGTTCCTATTATATCTTATTTGGACTTTTCTAGAGTACATAGCTCATTATGTCTTGTGATTTATTTAATAAGTCTTATATATCCTACTGGAGATTAAGTTTCATGAGGGCAGAGATTGTGTGCTATTAACATTGGGTATCTTACGATGCAGAGTGTTTGCATATGAAGTTCTCAATTTGAGGCCCTTCCGCATATGATCTAGATTCCACTGGCCCCTCCAGCCTCAATCCCCCATTGTTAGTCACCCACCCCAACCTATGCTTAACCCAGAACAAACAGAGGGTAGATTCCTAAAATTCACAAACTATGTCACAGTACTAGCTTTGTCATGGCTGTTCCCAAACCACCACTCTCGTGCCTTCATACCCAGAAGCTCCTTTATGTCTTTCAAAACTGATATCAGATGTCACAGGTCAATTCTTTGAAGCTTTCACTAACATCCTTGGCTCCTCTCCTATAACTTCAGTTCAGTTCAGTTCAGTTGCTCAGTCGTGTCCAACTCTTCGTGACCCCATGGACTGCAGCATGCCAGGCCTCCCTGTCCATAGCCAACTCCCAGAGTTTACTCAAACTCATGTCCATTAAGTCAGTGATGCTATCCAGCCATCCCATCCTCTGTCATCCCCTTCTCCTCTTGCCTTCAATTTTTCCCAGCATCAGGGTCTTTTCTAATGAGTCAGTTCTTCGCATCAGGTGGCCGAAGTATTGGAGTTTCAGCTTCAGCATCAGTCCTTCCAATGAATATTCAGGGTTGATTTCCTTTAGGATTGACTGGTTTGATCTCCTTGCAGTCCAAGGGACTCTTAAGAGTCTTCTCCAACACCATAGTTCAAAAGCATCAATTATTCAGCACTCAACTTTCTTTATAGTTCAACTCTCAACATCCTTACATGACTACTGGAAAAACCATAGCTTTGACTAGATGGACTGAACTCCAATACAACTTCATTATATCAACTGCATTTATCCAGCAGTCAGCGAACAATAAGTTACAGAATAACTGTAAAGAGCAAGATAATAAACATGTTTTACTCTTTCAGGCTATACATACCCTGTTGTGATTATTCAACATTGCCATCATAATACAAAAGGAGCCATACATAAATAAATGAGCCAATATACTTTACAAAAACAGGCCATGGGTAGATTTGGTCCAAAGATCACAGTTTGCCCACCCTTGAATTAATTCACCATGATTCCTAAATATCAATGAGCTCTTCATTCAAACAACTGAGTTCAGAACTTAACACTTAAAAGGTGTTCAGTAAGAATTCAGTGCATGAGTGAATAAAGTAACAAATATGTGTGTATGCACGGTATCATTTCAGTTGTATTCAACTCTGTGTGACCCGATGGACTGTAGCCTGCTAGGCTCCTCTGTTCATGGGATTCTCCAGGCAAGAATACTGGAGTGGGTTGCCATGCCCTCCTTCAGGGGGTCTTCCTGACCCAGGGATAGAACCCGCCTCTCTTAGTCTCCTACATTGGCAGTCAGTTTCTTTACCACTAGCACCACCTGGGAAGCCCAAATAACAAATATAATAAGTGTTTAAATCATGACTCTCAGATTTCCCTCTCTCTGTTCCAACACAAATGCTCCCTCCTGTGTAAGCAGTAGTTTCTTGCCTCTCTTTCTAAGCATGGGATTGGCCTGGCAAAACAGAGTAGACAGAGAGAGCCGAGAAAGTGGTGGAGTTTCACGCCAAGCTCAAGAAACGGTTATTGCTTTTGCCAGACTATTTTCTGCCAAAATCTGGAGTCAATCTTTTCATTAAAGGAGCCACAGGAGCTGTTGGAATCGCAGTATTCATCTGAATGCATCTTTACTGAAATCGTCAGTAAACAGTTTCATTCCTGACTCACTTTCCCTCTGTCTAATAAAGTTTTACTGGCTGTGAAAGCTGTTGTTAAATTCCTAAGAATTACTGAAAGTACTAGGAATTTAGAGGCTGGAGAAGTGTATAGCTTCTCCTTTAAATTCTGGATTCTCATTCTTCTCTGTTAATGATTTTTCATTCTGGCAGTGACTTTCATCTTTGCCAACTGTTTCACCATCATCTCTCTCTCTCTCTTTTGTTTTTTTCCCCCATCAGCTCTTCTGAACTTTTCCATCACTTCTAACACTTCTTTTCCATTCTTGGCTGCTTATCCTCAGCCCCTTTCTTTCTGTGGTGTCTTTGCTGCTTTCATTGCCATTATGCTGAGAATGCCAAAAACCCAAAGGTATCCTAGCTTCAGATTTTCCTTTCCTCCCCTTTTTCCTTTTAAAATTCTCTAGCCCCTGCTGCCTCTTTTCATACCCACCAACCTCCGGGCTCTACAATTTCCACATTAAATATTAATTTTCCGTAAGTGCAGATTTCAAAAGGCAAGTTGGCAAGTTCTGGTGACAGTAAAACAGAAAAATATTATCAGATCAAATGTATCAACAAACCTAGTGGCAAATGGAGTATTTGTGTTTGTGGTTTAAAGACATATGTACTTGATTTATTAGGGCATACTAATATGCCAAAGAATTTTTAACTTTAAAAGCTGTGTTGATACCGAGAAGGAAAAAAAAAAAACAAAACATATGGTAATCTGTGAACTACAGACTATGCTAAAAATAACATTCACATGAAATGCAATAGAAACTGATGGAGAACAAAATTCACATGGGGACAGGAGCATGAAACTGGGGCCAGCTTTCATTATCTGACAGTATTTTTTCAGCTACAGGAAATTCTGGTTTCATGTTGATCAAAGATGCTAGTAATCAAGGTTCTAGTAGATTGCCAAGGAAACCAGTTAATTAAAGTCTCCCTAAACCCCTCTTATTGCAAAATGTTCTAAACTCATCTACAGGATTCTAGGAGCCCCTAGTTGGAACTATGGAGAAGGCAATGACACCCCACTCCAGTACTCTCGCCTGGAAAATCCCATGGACGGAGGAGCCTGGTAGGCTGCAGTCCATGGGGTCGCCAAGAATTGGACACGACTGAGTGACTTCACTTTCACTTTTCACTTTCATGCATTGGAGAAGGAAATGGCAACCCACTCCAGTGTTCTTGCTTGGAGAATCCCAGGGACGGGGGAGACTAGTGGGCTGCCATCTATGGGGTCGCACAGAGTTGGACACGACTGAAGCGACTTAGCAGCAGTAGCAGCAGTTGGAACTGTGATGAAATATTTTCATGAGGAGATATGAGAAAAATCAACGACTCCTGAAACTTCTTTCAAAATATCTCGATGGCAGAAGACACACAAACCCATTGAGAGAGAGGGCTGGAAACAGGACAGCTCCTTGGCCCATCCCTCAATGCCTGGGGGGGTTCTGAGGGCTTCCAGTAGACCATCTCCATAAACTTTGGAGAATGACTGTCTGCAAATGCCCAGGGTCTTAAAATGTGCTTAAGGTGTGCAAGAAATAAAAAGTCCGAGGAGTAAGTGACACTAAGATTACACTATTAAAGATTCATTAAAGAATTTACCTGGGTAATTGCTAAATTCAAACAAACCTACTACCATAGTACATATTATAAAGAATCAATCCTTTATGGGACTACAAGGGGAGAGCTCAGCCCTGGAAAGGAAGATAGAGCAATGGCTTCCTGGAAATGTTTGACCTGGATTTGGAGACCTGGGAATTAGGGTGCAGGAAAGAAAGTGGTTGGGTTTCCCTCAGAGCTTGGTTGGTGAATCATCTGTCTGCAACGCAGGAGGTCTGGGTTTAATATCTGGGTCGGGAAGATCCCCTGGAGAAGGAAATGACAACCCACTCCAGTATTCTTGCCTGGAGAATCTCCTGGACAGAGAAGCCTGGCAGGCTACAGTCCACGGGATCGCAAGAGTTGGACACAACTTAGCAACTAAACCACCACCAAGGAAAGAGGTGAGAGGGCAGATAGGATTAGCGGAAGGACCACAATTTCTAGAGCTGGAATTCTTTATATAGGAAGCCTGGGAACTGGAAAGGAAAGTGAAGTGATATTTACCTATGCGCAATAAAACTGCAAGTAATGGTGCACTTTTTTTTGACAAAAGCCATCCGGAGAATCTACTGTGTATATGGCACCAATGGTAGGTGCCTGCATGTGGCATGCATGCCAAGTCACTTCAGTCATGTCCGACTCTGAGACCCTATGAACTATAGCCCGCCAGGCTCCTCTGTCCATGGGATTCGAGAACACTGGAATTCAGGCAAGAATACTGGAGTGGGTTGCCATGTCCTCCTCCAGGGGATCTTCCTGACCTAGTGATCAAACCTGAGTCTTCTGAATTTGCAGGCAGATTCTTTACCACTAGCACCATTTGGGAAGCCCAATGTACTATGAATCAAAAGACAAATGAGATAGTCTTGCTCTTAAAGGTTTCACAGTATAGTAAGACAAACTGAAATATGAATGAAAATATACAATGTGACTGATACTGTGGTATACTTAGAATAAAGGGTTTAAAAGTGGACATGTAGACCTAAAGATTCCAAGTCTCTCTCAGGGAAAGGGGGCAAGCTTATATACTGCAAACATTTAGTACATATATTTGTACAAAATCTTTTTGAAAAGCAATTTGACAATGGGAAGTTTCTTCATATCCTTTAATTCAGGAATTCCACTGTTGTCATTTTTTCATTCAGTTCAGTTCAGTTGCTCAGTTATGTCCGACTCTTTGCGACCCCATGAACTGCAGCACACCAGGCATCCCTGTCCATCACCAAATCCCGGAATTCACTCAGACTCACATCCATCGAGTCAGTGATGCCATCCAGCCATCTCATCCTCAGTCGTCCCCTTCTCCTTCTGCCCCCAATCCCTCCCAGCATCAGAGTCTTTTCCAATGAGTCAACTCTTCGCATGAGGTAGCCAAAGTACTGGAGTTTCAGCTTTAGCATCATTCCTTTCAGAGAACACCCAGGGCTGATCTCCTTTAGAGTAGACTGGTTGTATCTCCTTGCAGTCCAAGGGACTCTCAAGAGTCTTCTCCAACACCACAGTTCAAAAGCAGCAGTTCTTCAGCGCTCAGCTTTCTTTACAGTCCAACTCTCACATCCATACATGACCACTGGAAAAACCATAGCCTTGACTAGACGGACCTTTGTTGGCAAAGCAATGTCTCTGATTTTGCATATGCTATCTAGGTTGGTCATAACTTTCCTTCCAAGGAGTAAGCATCTTTTAATTTCATGGCTGCAATCACCATCTGCAGTGATTTTGGAGCCCTCAAAAATAGAGTCTGACACTGTTTCCACTGTTTCTCCATCTATTTCCCATGAAGTGAAGGGACTGGATGCCATGATCTTAGTTTTCTGAATGTTGAGCTTTAAGCCAACTTTTTCACTCTCCTCTTTCACTTGCATCAAGAGGCTTTTTAGTTCCTCTTCACTTTCTGCCATAAGGGTGGTGTCATCTGCATATCTGAGGTTAATGATATTTCTCCTGGCAATCTTGATTCCAGCTTGTGCTTCTTCCAGTCCAGCGTTTCTCATGATATACTCTGAATTTAAGTTAAATAAGCAGAGTGACAGTATACAGCCTTGACATACTCCTTTTCCTATTTGGAACCAGTCTGTTGTTCCTTGTCCAGTTCTAACTGTTGCTTCCTGACCTGCATACAGGTTTCTCAAGAGGCAGGTCAGGTGGTCTGGTATTCTCATCTCTCTCAGAATTTTCCACAGTTTATTGTCATCCACACAGTCAAAGGCTTTGGCATAGTCAATAAAGCAGAAAGAGATGTTTTTCTGGAACTCTCTTGCTTTTCCCATGATCCAGCGGATGTTGGCAATTTGATCTCTGGTTCCTCTGCCTTTCCTAACACCAGCTTGAACATCTGGAATTTCACGGTTCACGTATTGCTGAAACCTGGCTTTAAGAATATTGAGCATTACTTTACTAGCATGGGAGATGAGTGCAATTGTGTGGTAGGTAGTTTGAGCATTCTTTGGTATTGCGTTTCTTTGGGATTGGAATGAAAACTGACTTTTTCTAGTCCTGTGGCCACTGCTGAGTTTTCCAAATTTGCTGGCATATCGAGTGCAGCACTTTCAGAGCATCATCTTTTAGGATTTGAAATGCCTCAAGTGGAATTCCATCACCTCCACTAGCTTTGTTCATAGTGATGCTTTTTTAAAGACATAGACAAAGAATTCTATATTAGATTTATCATGATTATATTCATAATGGTTAGCACAGGTTCTTGAGACATTCTAATCTGGGTTAAAATTCTGGCTTTATCACTAATTGTGATCTTGGATGAGAAACCTAACCTCTATAGTCATCAGTTTTTTCATACATAAAGAGGGTATAATAGAAGTGCCTCCCACATAAGGCTGTTATGGATTAAGTGTCACTGAATATAAAAGACTCAACAGAATACCCGGCCTGTAGTGAGTGCTCAATAATTCTTAGTTCAGTCATTTGTAGCAGTGAAAACTTGATTGAAGAGATTATGAACCATCGCATGCAGTGTATAATTATGTAGCCATAAAAACCTTTTTATTGGCTATTAAGTGGAGAAAATGATGATGATATACAGTTGACCCTTGAACAATGTCAGTATTAGGGACGTTAACCCTCTGGCAATAGAAAATGTGTGTATAACTTCACAGTTGGCTCGCCATTTCTGTGGTTCAACCAACCATGAGTGGTGTAGTACTGTAGTATATATTTATTGAAAATAAACGGGTGGACCCATGCAGCTCAAATCCATGCTCTCCAAGGGTCAACTTTAATATTAACTTCAAAGAGTAAGAATCAAAACTGTATTTGCTGAATTTTCTGGACTGTCTTAAAACTAAAAAAATAAATATACAGATGCATAGCCTTGAAAAAAAGCAGAATTTAATATGCTCAGAAGTTATCTCCAGGTGATGGAATTAGAAATTACTTCTATTTTTCCTGTGTACCTTCAAAAATTCTACAATGAACATATTTTACTTTTGTTATGAGGAAAGGAAATTATTTTAAATAGTGCATTTTTCAAAATGCCAAAGTCACTTGCCAGGATATGGTACTAATTTTTGACAGATTATTATCTGTCCTTTACACACATTTCCATATGGAAGACATTACACTTAATGCCTTCTCAACCCAGTTGTCATTGGCTCATGTAATAAGTCACTGGATTCCATTAGGTTCTCTATAGTACGGTGGATGTTATGTAGGAGACAGGAAAATGAAGGTCATGGCCTTTATCGTCAGACCATCTTGGAGAAGAGTGAGATGTATGAGTTATTTATACACCAGGATAAGGTAAGTAATATAGGAATGAAGAGAAAAGAGGGCATTTGGGGCCAGAATAGTTGATGCAGGCTGCAAAGAGAGAAGGGGATTGAACTAGATCCTGGGGATGGGTAGGATTCGAATACTTCAAGTTCGTGGGGCAGTATATGCTAGAAAAGGATAATAAAAATGAAGCAAAGGCCCAAGCTAAGTGATATTTATAAACCATAAACCACCATCTGCAGGGAACCATGAGTGACTGGCCTCAAGACAGCCAAAACTTCACATTAACCATAAAAAATAGGTTTCATCACACTTGCTAATTTGATTTTTTATAGAACAATGTTGAGAAAGATCCTGGGTTTGTACTGGTAATTGTGAAGATTCATCTGAGAAGATAATAGTATCATAGAGTATTCTTATCTGTCAAGACAAAGTAGAATTGGTTTTTGCTTTCACAGAGAGGTAGTCCTGAGTGGACTATAATGGAAGACAGAGTTCTAGAACTTATTCAGAATACTGATGGGTTTTCAGAATTGGCATGATAAATTTTAAAAGGGGAAGGCACAGGGTAAAAGCCAAAGGTGACTCATGGATTTCTAACCTGGAACATGGTGAGGAAAACAGCCCACAAAACAGAGATGAATTGAGGGCACACACCACCAATGGTCAATTTGGGGGTTGCTAAGTTGCTTCAGTCGTGTGTGACTCTGTGCGACCCCATAGACGGCAGCCAACCAGGCTCCCCTGTCCCTGAGATTCTCCAGGCAAGAACACTGGAGTGGGTTGCCATTTCCTTCTCTAATGCATGAAAGTGAAAAGTGAAAGTGAAGTCGCTCAGTTGTGTCCGACTCTTCACAACCCCATGGACTGCAGCCTACCAGGCTCCTCCGTCCATGGGATTTTCCAGGCAAGAGTACTGGAGTGGCATGCCATTGCCTTCTCTGCAGTTTTGGGGTGGAGATCACTAAACTCTTCACACCTAATATTAAATTTAAAATAGGAAGAGGGAAAACTTGATTTCGGATGTTTCTTCTAACTTTAATGATCTGTGATTCTAAGATTCCTAACATGTTTAATGTAAAACCAAGTAATTAAAATTCAAATCATCTTCTTCTATGGACCACAATTTTAATTGGCTGTTTATCTGTGTCTTAGTCTGTTTGGGCTGCTGTACAAAATATCACAGTCTGTTTGGTCTTCTATAACAAAATATAGCTTATAAACAAGAGAAATTTACTTTTCACAGTTCGTAGGCTGGAAAGTTCAAGATCAAGGTGCCAGCATGGTCGTGTTCCTGGCTCAGAGCCAGCAATTTCTCCCCATGTCCTTACTTGGTGGATGGCCTAGGGAACTGCCTGAGCCTCTTGTATAAGAGTGTGTGTGTGTCACGTGTGCACACTTGTGCTCACTTGTGTCTGATTCTTTGCCACCCCGGGGACTGTAGCCTGCCTGGCTTTTTTGTCCATGGACTTTCCTAGGCAAGAATACTGGAGTGGTTTGCCATTGCCTCCTCCAGGGGATCTTCCCGACCCAGGGATCGAACCTGTGTTTCCAGAGTCTCCTGCCATGGCAGTGGATTCTTTACCACTTTAATTCCATCTGGGAGGGTGCCACCCTCAGGACCTAAGCATTTCTGAAAGGCCTTCCTTCCTAATACCATCATCTTTGGAGGTTAGAATTTCAACATGTGAATTTGGAGGGGGTGGGGTTTAAACATTCAAACAATAGCAATCCCATTTCAGAAGCTTTAGAGTAATTAGAAAAATCTTGAATATCAAATGCATAATTAATCACCTTTATTAATGAATACCGGAAATAAATAAAATATGTACTAAAAGAGAAATGGGGCCAAAAAGAGAATGGATAAATAATGTAAATTAAATATAATCTATTTGGATGGCGGAATACCATACATTAAATAAAAGCAAAAAATTGGAGCTGTGTATCAGTATGGATTTATCATAAAAATATACTGTTGAGTGAATAAGAGCTAACTGCAGAATGATAGGTATAGTATGATCTAATCCATGCAATAAAGCAAAACTGACAAACAATACCCTATGTTTTCTATGAAAAACACAAACATACATATATACATATTAAAGGGCATGGATACTCAATTCATAAGAGTGACTATTTCTGAGGACAAGAGTAAATAACTAAAATTAATCATGCATGAATTTTATCTATAATGTAATGTTTTTAAAAATAATAAACACATGTATTACCTGGGTGATTAAAAAATTTAGAAAGAAGAGGGAAGGATCAACTATAAAAGCAAGCATAACATGAAGAATTTAACAGTGGAGTTACAGTCAGTCTTAGTGGCTCAGATGGTAAAGAATCTGCCTGCAATGCAGAAGAACTGGGTTTGATCCCTGAGTTGGGAAGATTCCTTGGATAAGGGAATGGCAATCCACTTGCCTGGAGAATCCCATGGACAGAGAATCCCATGGACAGAGGAGCCTGGTGGGCTACAGTCCATGGGGTCAGAAAGAGTTGGACATGACTTAGAGGCTGAACAGCAATGACAACACATGAGCATCACTCTGAGCTGCTATTATTCATTGCTGACATTATGTGATATGTTGATTCGTTCATTTCCACCAGAATATAAGCTCCATGAGGATAGGGGGTTTCTTTTATTCTCTGCTTCATCTGTAGCATATAATGGGTGTCAAATAGGTATTTGGCAAATGAATGGTTGAAATGTAAGTATAAATTAGCTGATACACTTGGTATTTCTACCTAGTTTCAAACACCAAAATAACCCAAGGCCTCTCCCGCAAGCAATGAACCATTCCTATTCAGAACAATCCAGGCAGACTCCTACATTTAAACCTCACTCAGTCCTATTTGCAATGCAATTGAAAGCAAGGGATTTGTTCCATTTCCTTCCTTGTGTGTCTTGGTTTTCAAATGGGGTGTTTAATTCCAGCCAGCATGCTAAGCAAGTACAGACTCTGTGTTGAGCAGCCTCCCCTCATTCTACCTTGGGAATTCTCACACCAAGCAGGACAGAGTTACTAATCCACTCTGTACAGATGCCGCAGTCGCGTCTTGCAGACTGTCAAAAAGGAGTGACAGATGTGCGGTGCCCAGCAGCCCTGAACGTTGCTCTACAGGGTTCTGGACTAATGGCTTTCGAAAAAGTCATCATTGATCAAGTAAAGTTTCCAACTCAGGGAAAGTGATAGCTTAAGGCAAACAACAGTGTTTCATAACAGAAATGGCTTGACCTGATTTGCTCTTAACAATCTGAACCTAATCACCTCAGTTTGAAAAAAAACAAAAAAAATGTGTACAAGAGAATCTGCCAGGGCCTATGGGTCTATGCCAGGGACCAAAGCATTCAAAGGAGAAGGAAGCACCATTTTTGCTTTCTGAACTCTTGCACTGAATGCAGTAAGACAATGATTTACCCTATCGTCCATGAATGTGTCAAAGATTTGTTTATTTGAAACAGGAAAATGACTGTCTTTGGATGACAACTTAAAAATATCACAGGTGATATTTGATATTTGCTGCATAAAACAAACAAACAAACACAGCCACTCTTAGGAGCTACTATCTATTCTTCTGTATCATGATTATGGAGTAGGTTTGAATTCGCTCATCATGTGAGCAACAAAGGTAGTAATGGCAAGGATGGTTATCGAAGTACCTAGATTAAAACAGCTTCCTGCTTATACTAGTTTCAGACTCTGTACTCTGGGTGCTAGATCTTACGTATCTAAAACTCACCTTATTCCAGTTTGACCTCTTCTGATCTTATCTGCTTCTCTAACCTTTAATACACCTTTCTACTCTTCACCACTTTTTGGTTACTGGTCACTTGTAACTGGTTACTATTCCAAACCTTGAAGACAAGAAGCTTCTTAAAACACTCAATTGTCAGACCAGAGGCATATCTCCTGCCTTCAACCCAAATCCTGCTTAAAGAACCCTACTACGCAAGTGTCAGAATTGTAGAACAGCAGTGACAGAGACGGTGAAGTGGACCGAAGCACACCTGGAGACTGGCCTGGTTTTGGATTCCTTCCTGGACAGCTTTGCATTTTCTGAGTAATTAAATTGGAGTTCTGAGAATAGGAACCATTTTGTCTGGATCTCTTCAAAAGAAATCATAGGCAAGAGCACATGGTAGGAACTCATTTCATTACATTGAATTTAATTAAGATACCCAGAAAGATAACAAAATGACTAGAGTAACTGGCTTACTTTTCACTCCAAAAACCTATCCATGAGCTTTCTACTCAGGTCCAGATCAAGAAAATAATATTTGATATCAGTGTGAAGTACAGGCATAGATAGGGATGGGTAGATAGCAGACAGACAGATGATACATGGATGGATGGACGGATGGTTAGATAAAAATAATACAAACTGAGTTGCCAAAGGAAGACTCGAAGAAGCCAAGACCATCAGCCAAGAATGTTAGTATCCAGTCCTCGTGAGGGACTCCTCAGGCCTGTCTGAAGGAACTAAGAGAGTGGAACACTAAGAAGATCTTTTAGAAGCATATCTGATCCCCTGCATTGTCTTTGGAAATACAAACATCAAGCTTTCTGAGAATAACAGGAGAGCCAAGTCCAAGTTCAGTAAAAAGATGCTGAGTTAGACATAATCACATTAGTGTTTCCTTCAGGGACTTCCAAGTAGATGCATATACAACTCATGACACTCTCAAGATTTTCCCTTTTAAATACACATTGCTTAAAAATAGGTATCTAAACCCATTGCAACTAATAATTAGTTGACGTTTTTCTCTTAACCACTTGCATCTCTAAGTTCTCCCAGTGAAGGGAGTGTGGTAGCCCTAAATCAAATGTGCTTTACATCTTGTGTGTGTATGGAGAAGGTGGAGCTGGACAGAAGGAGCTAATTTTTACCAAATTTCTCCTATGTACCAATGTTCTACTTATATTAACAGTATTTGTCTTCTGCTGGCCTATGGCGGATTGCAGGAGACAGACAGACATGTAGAATACTGCCATGGAAGGGGCTTTATTGATAAATGACTTCAGGACCTTTATCTCAAAGTTTAGGAAACCAAAGTTCGAATGAGAAAGCTTCTTGCCCAAGGTCATACTTGATTTTTGACAATTCGTCAGCATCACAGCTAAACTTAGATCTCCATAAATCTTGATACAGCATGCTTGGGGCTGGTGCATGGGGATGACCCACAGAGATGTTTTTGGGAGGGAGGTGGGAGGGGGGGTTCATGTTTGGGAACACATGTAAGAATTAAAGATTTTAAAATTTAAAAAAAAAACAATTAAAAAAAAAAGATTCTCAGTTCAAAGCTCTTTTCATTAATCCATTCAATCTTCTCAAGAAGGAATTATCAGACAAGGGGTTAGCATTCACTTTCTGGGGAGGACAAAAGCAACTGCAGATGAAAAGACATGAGTCTGAAACCTTAGACTACTCAGAAATCCTAACATCTCTACAAAAGAAACTCTTTCTTATTACAATAATCCAAACTGCAGCCAACCAAGGGATTCCCTGGGACTCCAGTTCAATCCCAGGGTCTGGAAGATCCTCTGGAGAAGGGATAGGCCAGTATTCTTGCGCTTCCCTGGTGGCTCAGATGGTAAAGAATCCACCTGCAATGCAGGATATCTAGGTTCAGTCCCTGAGTTGGGAAGATCCCCTGGAGGAGGAAATGGCAACCCACTCCAGCATTTTTGCCCGGAGAACTCCATGGACAGGGAAGCCTGGCGGGCTATAGTCCATGGGGTCGCAAAGAGTCAGACACGACTGAGCAACTAAGCGCAACAAGGGGAAACAGATTCACTCTTAACCCCCATTTTATCCACTCCTTTGCATAAGGAACATGGATTAGGGGAGAATATTTACTTGCTGTGTTGCCTTAAAGTCACTGAACTCCAAGCTGCACTTTAATCATCTATAGAGTGAAGATAGTGATAATACAGAAGTTCCTCATTATCTAAATTTTACTATCTGAAGCTGCACAATAATGATACTTCATAGGAAAGCAAAAGCCATCAAAACATGAACATTTTCTCTAATGTGCTGATCATTTATTAAGTTAGTCTGTTCTCCACATCCCTTCTCTCTGAAGATACATATATATCTCTAACCATTAAATCAATGTCTTTGATCATTAGTCTGTAAGTATAATGCAAATCCTTTGCCAAGCAAAACTACACATCTCAGAAAAGTTTCAGAATTTCAAGTAATGAATGAGACCAGTGCTGGAAAACAGGGCAAACCACACACAAAGTCACTGACATGTAAGGATCTTGGTCTAGTTGAGCAGCTCAAAACTGGAAGAGAACAAAGGTGAGGTTGATCACACGTCAGCACAGGAGAAAGATTCCCGCATCAACATAAGAAAGTCCTTGAAAAAACTGATAAGTCCAAGAATATTTCTCAAAAGTGACCTTCTTTTTGATAACGCTTTGAAAGTTAATTAAACATGAAAAGATCTTGCACTGTGTTCTCATACAGCTTTCCCAGAATCATGGTTTAAAAAATAAACAAAAAAAACTTGCTATTTTCAATAATTAGCCTTAGTTGTCATTATAACTAAATTATTTATGAGAAAGATACTATTTTCACTACTTCAACTCCATTTTTTCAAGATAAAGTCTCAATTGAAACCTTTTTCTCTTATATACTATGAAATTTTTGTTGCAGCTTTAAATGGATTTTCTTGTAGTGAATAATTATCCTTGCATGATAAGACTCTCTTTTATCTGTACCACTTCATATTGTTATAGGGAACAAATGAGATAAAACTTGCAAATGCATTTCGGTGATTCTGAGGTGCTGTGTTCAGGTTAGAATTCACTTTGTTTCCCTCCCCAAAAAACTGTTTACTGGGTGCAGGTTGCTTCGAAATACATGATTTATGTTATTCCCAATGACAACCATTGAAGGTAAGTATATACCATCTCTAAACCATAAAATAGAAAAGTGAAAAAACCTGCTCAAGGCCACATAGCTATTAGGTGGCTTAGTTATAGCGAGAGCCTGAACTGACTGTCCCCAAGTCCAAGGCATTCCCTCTAGGCACTGGAAACATACAAAGCCACTGTTTTGTAGTTCAGTAATGGTTGAACATTCATATCCCATATGGCTCTTCTTAACACACTCATTCAAAAGTATTTATTGATCATCTCCATTAGACATGACCCTAATTCTGGAGATACAGTGGTGATGATGCAAGCAGCCCCTGCTTTCTCGCAGGCTGTATTCCAGTGGAGTACCTCATATTGACAACAATTAAGCAAATAATTTAAACAAACAGGACAAATGTCTTACTGTTAACCTCTAGGAAGTGTTTTCTAGGGACCAGATGACTCAGCACTTTATATGCTGCTGCTGCTGCTGCTAAGTCGCGTCAGTCGTGTCCAACTCTGTGTGACCCCATAGACGGCGGCCCACCAGGCTCCCGTCCCTGGGATTCTCTAGGCAAGAATACTGGAGTGGGTTGCCATTTCCTTCTCTAGTGCATGAAAGTGAAAAGTGAAATTGAAGTTGCCCAGTCGTGTCCGACTTTTCGCGACCCCATGGACTATAGCCCACCAGGCTCCTCTGTCCAAGGGATTCCCCAGGCAAGATTACTGGAGTGGGGTGCCATTGCCTTCTCCAGGAGATCTTCCCAATCCAGGGATTGAACCCAGGTATCCTGCATTGCAGGCAGATTCTTTACCATCTGAGCCACCAGGGAAGACCTACTGAGGCAGAGAGATGTTAAGTTACTTGTCCTGAGTTATACTTCAGTAGTGGAGGAACTAAACTTTAAGCCTAGGCAATCTAGCCCTCAGACACACTCTTACGGACTATTCTATAATGGGTTGATGTGATAGAAAGTAATTGGACAGCTGATTAATATGACTAAAAATGTTTCTCATCATTTTGCTCTTTATGAGTAATAGTATCATGTTCAGGGTTTTCCTGCACATATCAGAAATACAGCAGATTGCCTCAAATAACCAGTTCTTCCTTCTAATTCTTTTGCTAAACAGAGAGTATTTTGTAGGAATTGGAACACATCAGCCAAGAACAATTTCACCCCAAAATCTACACAGCTGCTTAGGTTCTCAAAATCTCCAAATGGCCCCTTGCAAGATTCTGTTAACATGCCGAAAGTACTCATAGTCTTTAGGACAACAGTTTACCACTCAGTATTGGAACTGCACCCAGAAGTCCTGCTTCCAGAAAAGTGTGTAATTGGGAAGCAGTGCTGGATGAACTGGTAATAGCTGACTTCAGGGTGATTTCATCTCTCTCCAGTTGCCTCTTTACTTACTGTTCAGCTGTGATCCTTGCTCATCCCCAGATCCGAAGATCAGAGGAAATGATGATCGTATTTCCAATTAGCACAAATAGTAGCTATCTTGAGCTGTATCATTAATCCTTTCAGGGACATTTGTATTGTGTTACTTATTCTGTAGCCTAATGAGGCATAAAAGAAGAATCTCTTTCCTTTCCCTGTCTCTAAATTCAGGTCCAAATAATTGCTCCTGCTGCTAGAGATGAAGGTTAATTTGAAGTAAAGACCCAGCTGGGGAGATTTTCACTTGTCTAAGCAATGGAATCAAATGTGTATAACCACTGTCACAAAACTGTCACCTTGTGACTTTGCTTTTTGCTATCTGAGCCTCAGTTGTATAATGCCTTCACTTGGGATGTACTTGCTATTTATGAATGTATGCCAAGAACATCTCATCCTTGGGCATCAGTTTTTTTCATTAAAAGTATTTAACACAGCAATTTTAGTATTTATTAAACTATTCGCTTACTCAGTAACAAAGGTACCAAACATTTTGTTAGGGCTGGAGATACAAATATGACTAGAGGACTATCTTCACCCTTAAAAAAGAGTTTAGCAAGTAACGGGAGCAGCAAAGGAGGGATGCTAAATTTAAATAGTGATACTTCAGAATAAACATCACGAAAAATAAAAAATATGGAAGATAATTTTCCTTCCTACCATCCAGTGGTTTTTTCTAAAGCTTTTTCTAATATTAATTTTATTCAATAGCAGCTGACATCTTGGCTTACCTAGCAAAGCACCTGAGGGATACGACATACCCAATGAATGACAGTGGTTTGCTTAGGCATGGGGGGATATGTTTCAACATCTTGATTTGAGGGATAATCTATTTGGAGGACACACCCAAGAGACTCTCATGCATCCTTCACTCTTAAAGCGAATTAAAATTTTACCTTATAAAAATCGTCTGGAATGCTTATTAAACACACAAAATTCCTGGACCCTTTCACTGAAGGTTAGATTCAGGAGGTCTGGGGTCAGCCCACAAATCTGTGTATTTATTGTAATAAACATCCATGTGATTCTTAGCATCAGGCTATTGAAAGTGAAAGTGTTAGTCGCTCAGTCATGTCCGACTCATTGCAACCCCATGGACTATAGCCCACAGGGCTCCTCCGTCCATGGGATTCTCCAGGCAAGAATACTGGACTGGGTTGTCATGCCCTCCTCCTCCAGGGGATCGTCAAGACCCAGGGATTGAACGGAATCTCCTGCAGCTCTTGCATTGCAGATGTGTTCTTTACAGCTGAGCCACCTGGGAAGCCCCCATCATGCTAACAGAGCTTTAGAAAAGCTTTTAAATCTAGTCTTGAATTTTAAGCATTTGTGCTACTTATTTCTTAGTTGCTAGTCTGGGACTCTTAACTACCTCTCAACATTTGATAGAAAATACTAGATTTCATTCTAGAATTCCACTGATAGTTAAAAGTTACCAAACCTTTTTAAAAATCTAATCTCTATATATATTAAAAAAAACAGGATACAACTAACCAACTGGAAAGATGAAAACTGCTCCCAGAATGTTATCAATTTACTGACCTTTTTCTCCAATCAAGAGGAAACATTTTCCCATTCTGTGTAGGATAGGATTAGACAAGGATCTTCTCATCAGTATTCCCAGACAAAGAAAGTATTTTCTGGGCATTTGCTATGTACTCTGGGAAATTACTCTGCCAATCTCCTTATAAACCCTCTCAGATGGCTTACTATGTCTGTATCCAAATAACTGATTTTAGATCAAACTGTAAAATTTGCAGACAAAAGAAAGTGTTTATTAAAAGTACTGAGTGAAAATATAACCAGATTTATGTTGGAAAAATTTCTATTTTCAGAAGCAAAGGCACAAAAGTTAAATCTACTCCAAAAAACAAGCTCCTAACTCCTCGTGGTATAGTTCCTATCACTGGGGAAGTGAATGTTCATGTGGTCCCTCTGCTCTCATATCCTTGCAGAGGCTCAGGGAACAAAGACCATAAGGAAGCGGTCCATGGTCTTGACTTTGATGGCCTGAGCATGAGTTTCAGAATGGGAGCTGGAAAAAAAATTTAAGAAAACTTGAAAATAATGTTGGGCGGAGTAGAGTCTATTCCTCAGGGGAAGGATACTGGGAAGAGAGAAAAAGGAAAGGAGGAGAGGAGAATGGAGATTAAGCTAGTGTTGATAATGAAAAGATCTGTAAAGAAGGAATGCAAAGATTCAATCTGAGCTTATTTTAATGACTATATAAACCATCCCCATCTTCACAAATTCTTAATAAAGCACCTGAGGCTGAATCCACTTAAACACCTCATGGGAAAGTTTTCATTTCCATAGTTTTGGTGGAAATGGGAGAAAGATGTGGCATTCAATGTACACATCATGGAATTGGACAGCACACCTGGTAGTGTAGGCTAATCTAGACACTGAAATGATTGATCAGAAGCAAGGTCTTAGCACCAGAGATGACCAGGACCAGCATCGGGGCCCAATCTTTCATGTATATATAATATATACACATGCATACATACATACATACACAGAGGCAGGGTCTCTGCCACTGTTCACTGGATGAGGTTTCAGTCAACTTCATTTGAAATTCAAAGATAAGTTCACATGTGGGTTACACATACAGCTGTAGTACATATTAGAGGGCTTTAGTAATACAGTAGGTATATGCATATCTACATTGAAATCTATCCAAATATGGATGCAGTATGGGCACATGGGCATGAGTATTTGTGCATTTTGATGCTACCATTTGGTTTTTAGCTATTTACTCTAAGTTCTCTTAGATGTTTTAAATTCTACCAGGCAGTAGAGTGGACTTCCCCGGTGGCTCAGTGGTTAAAGAATCCCCCTGCAACACAGGAGACACGGGAGACATGGGTTTGATCCCTGAGTCAGGAAGATTCCCCTGGAGGAGGGCATGACAACCCACACCAGATTCTTGCCTGGAGAATCCCACGGACAGAGAAGCCTGCAGGGCTACAGTCCAGGGGGTCACAAAGAGTCGGACTTGAACAGAAGGGACTAGACACTAGAGTGGACAGATCTATGGGGAGCAGGAAGATGAACAAGCAAGGATAATGCTCTGTTCTTTAAGCAAGCTTCATATTTAATCCTAAGTAATAATGAATGGCATCACTGACTCGATGGGCATGAGTCTGAGTGAACTCCGGGAGTTGGTGATGGACAGGGAGGCCTGGCGTGCTGCGATTCATGGGGTCGCAAAGAGTCGGACATGACTGAGCGACTGAACTGAACTGAACTGAATAATGTATGATGATACATTATTACCCTTGCATCCTGACTTCTTCATCTGACCCTAAAGTAAAAATGTATAACATAATATTTGGTAAAGGAAACAAATGTGCTACCTCATTCTATAGGTTCATCGCCCTGCCCATGGGAAGCAAATTGTGCTCTGTGCCTACATCCTTCAGATAAACACACATAGGTCAGGACCAAGAAATTTCTTCTAGATACAAGTCTATAGGCCTTCCTCTCAGTTGCCACTGAGAGATCACCAAATGTAAGGCAACAATTCTAGGTGTTGCAAAGAGTCAGACACAACTGAGTGACTGAACTGAACTGAACTGAGCTGAACCTACTTGGCAGATCCAAATTCTCCTTCAGTTGTATTGTTTCAATTGGGATAAAAGGTAGTAGAAACCCAGTTGTGGCTATAGACCCAAGAAACTTTTCCTGATCTATGTTTACTAAAAATAAAGCTAGAATTTTGATCCCCAGCAAATATTCCAAACTTGTAGTGGGGGTAGGAAATGCATGATTAATTACCACCTTAAAACTCCAACAGTGTAATCTATTTCCAGCGAGAATTATGCTATTACTAAAACAGAAATAATTGAGTAATTGATGGTAATTGCCTCGCAGCTATGTCTTGGATGCCATTTCTAAAAAGGAAGCCAATTTTCTAAAAACTGCATGTTAACTGTTGCACACAATTTATTCTCTATATCATTAAGCCAAGGAGGATATTACTTGGGGGGGTTATTCATTTTTATTTTACATTAATGAACATTAAGAACCTCTAAATCACTTACAACAGTTAAGACAATTAGCTTTGTGTGGAAATGTTAGACCTGGCTTCACTCTTCCAGTTTCTGATATTTTCTTCCTTTACAAGAATACACTTTGATAAACCACAAGTCAGAACAGTGTGTATTTCACTCCCCTTTTTACACATTGTGTATCGTTCCTGTTGAATCTTAGTTTCCCTTTCAGATTTTCAAAAAAAGTGAAAGTTGCTCAGTTGTGTCAGACTCTATGACACCATGGACTATACAGTCCATGGAATTCTCCAGGCCAGAATACTGGAGTGGGTAGCCTTTCCCTTCTCCAGGGGATCTTCCCAACCCAGAGATCAAACCCAGGTCTTCCATATGGCATGCAGATTCCTTACCAGCTGAGCCACAAGGGAAGCCCAAGAATACTGGGGTGGGTAGGCTATCCCTTCTCCAGGGGATCTTCCCAACCTAGGAATCGAACCAGGGTCTCCTGAATTGCAGGCAGATTCTTTCCCAGCTGAGCTACCAGGGAAGCCCCAAATTTTCCAGGGATAGGAAGAAATAGTAACTCTTCAGTATATATCACAAGGTTGAAAT
The DNA here is from genome assembly GCF_023091745.1 of Budorcas taxicolor. Lineage (NCBI taxonomy): Eukaryota > Metazoa > Chordata > Mammalia > Artiodactyla > Bovidae > Budorcas > Budorcas taxicolor. Next base: position 60,212,051 of record NC_068923.1, on the reverse strand, counting down.
ATTTTGATGGATTCTGACTACTAACTTTTCAGCTCTATATTTTATATCAGATTTAAAGGTGAACTTCTCTTTTATTGCATAGTACAACAGATAACAAAAAAGCTGGACAATGTAAAATTTAAGTTAATAACAGCAATCATTTGAATGTATATAGCTCTACTATCTGAATAGCTTCCAAATATTTCGTATATTGGCACATCTGTTTAAAACATCTTTCTAAAATGTATGGGTTGGAAGATAGATAGAAACTAGTATTTATTGAGTACTTATATTTCAGATACTTCATAAAATACAAGTTATTTAAATTTCATAATGGCCTTATCACAGTGTTCTCAAACTTTAGTCTATATAAGGACCATCCATAAAGCTTGGTAAAAAGGCAAATACTCTGGATTCACTAAACCAAGATTCTGTTTCAGAAAATCTTGAAAGATCTCAGGGATTTAAACCATCTCCCCTTGATAATGCTGATGTAGGTTGTATTTACATGGAACACAATGTGAGAAACACTGCCTATAACATGATTATTTTAGATGAATAAAGTAAGAAACTTGTCTAAGGTCACCTATTCATAGAAAAAGTGGGTAGAATGCTTTTGCTCTTGAAGAATGAGGAAAATGTTAAGAAGCAAGGAAGAAAATAAGAGACCTTGGCATAGACAAGGAATGAGCATGGAAATAAGAGATATTGGTAGGGTATTTTGGTTTTGGCAGTGTGTAAGAGTGTCAGGTGTGTGTATGTGTGTGTGTGTGTGTGTGTGTGTGTGTGTGTGTGATTCGCTCAGTTGAGTCTGACTCTTTGCAACCCCATGGACTGTAGCCTGCCAGGCTCCTCTGTCCATGGAATTCTCCAGGCAAGAATACTGGAGTGGGTAGCCATTCCCTTCTCCAGGGGATCTGTCTCACCCAGGATTGAACCTAGGCAGGTCTCCTGCACTGCAGGCAAATTCTTTACCTTCTAATCCACCAGGGAAGCCCTTTGGCAGAGTGTCTGGTATTAAATCAGCCTCCCATGATAAGCAACTGGACAAAGTATATTAAATAACTATTTGCAGACAGAGTTTAACAATTAACACAGGGCTCTGGTCATTAAAAGAAGGGAAGCATAAAGGTGAGTATACCAAATTTATCCTGGTTTTCTCCCTGATAAGACTTCCTAAACTATGGCACAGAAAAAATAAAGCCTGTGAAGAGTGGTATTCTTGCTGGGTTGTATAAACAGAGTAAACTTTGGAGCTTCCAATACTCTAGAGTTTGAAGACAGGTTATTATATAGGAAGGGTGCAAAGGTAAGAATCATCAAAACCTGACAAATTCCCCCTAGAATTCTTGGTCAATTCTTGAAATGCTACAAGGTAAGATTCCAAAAAGTTTAGCAGGGACAATTCACTGGGAGATTGGGGAGTTCTGCAGAGATTTCTGAGGCTGCAGAGTGCTGAGAAAAAAATGGATTTCAGGTCCAATCAGGGCAAAGAGATCTTTGTGAACATCTCAGCCTTCTAGCTGAAACCATGGAGAACCATGCTGTAGGAGTAAGGGCCATGCACAGGGAGTAAAGTCTACTCTAAAAACGATCATTGGAGTTTTGATAGGGATAACATTGAATCTATAGACAGCTTTGGGTAGTGTAGACATTTCAGCAATATTCATTCTTCCAGTTCATGAGCATGGATGTATCTTTCCATTTATTTGTGCCTTCTTCAATTTCTTTCAACATAGTCTTGAGGTTTTCAGTGTACAGATCTTCCACCTCCTTGGGTAAATTCATGTCAAAATTTTCATTTTTATTCTATTGTGAATCAGATTGTTTTCTGTATTTCCTTTTCAGTTAACCCAATGGTATTTTTCACAGAAATAGGAAAGACAATCTTAAAATGTATATGGAACCACATATACAAATAGCCAAAAAAAAAATCTTGAGAAAGAAGAAAGCCAGAGGCATCACATTGCTGATGTCAAACTATATTACTAGCTATAGTAAAATAACATGTACCAGCATAAAAATAGACACCAGGGCCAAAGGAACAGAACTGAAACCCACAAATAAATCCATGTATGTATGGTCAATTAATATTTGACAAGGAAGCTGAGAATACTCAAAGGGGAAAAAATAGTCTCTATAAAATTGGAGGGGCTTCCCAGGGAGCTCAGTGGTAAAGAAGCTGCCTGCCAATGTTCAAAATTGGGAAAGGAGTATGACAAGTCTGTATATTGTCACCCTGCTTAACTTCTGTACAGAGTACATCATGTAAAATGCAGAGCTGAATGAATCACAAGCTGGAATCAAGATTGCCAGGAGACCTATCAGCAACCTCAGATATGTAGGTGATACTACTCTAATGGCAGAAAGAAGAGAGGAACTAAAGACCTTCTTAATGAGGGTGAAAGAGGAGAGTGAAAGAGCTGACTTAAAACTCAACATCCAATAAACTTAAGATCATGGTATCTGGTCCCATCACTTTACAGCAAATCAATGGGGAAAAAGTGGAAACAGTAACAGATTTTACTTTTTTGGGCTCCAAAATCACTATAGATGGTGACTGCAGACATGAAATTAAAAGATGCTTTCTCCTTGGAGGGAAAGCTATGATTAGCCTAGACAGCATATTAAAAAGCAGAGACATTACTCTGCCAACAAAGGTCCCTCAAGTCAAAGCTATGGTTTCCCAGTAGTCATGTATGGATGTGAGAGTTGGACTATAAAGAAAGCTGCTAGCTAAGTCACTTCAGTAGTGTCCAACTCTTTGTGACCCCATGGATTGTAGCTCGCCAGGCTTCTCTGTCCATGGGATTTTCCAGGCAAGAATACTGGAGTGGGTTTCCATTTCCTTCTCCTACAGAAAGCAGAGCACCAAAGAACTGATGCTTTTGAACTGTGGTGTTAGAGAAGACTCTTGAGAGTCCCTTGGACTGCAAGGAGATCCAACCAGTCAATTCTAAAGGAAATAAGTTCTGAATATTCATTAGAAGGACTGATGCTGAAGCTGAAACTCCAATACTTTGGCCACCTGATGCAAAGAACTGACTCACTGGAAAAGACCCTAATGCTGGGAAAGACTGAAGGCAGAAGGAGAAGGGGACAACAGAGGATGAGATGGTTGGATGGCATCACGGACTGGATGGACATGAGTTTGAGCAAGGTCCAGGAGTCGGTGATGGGCAGGGAAGCCTGGTGTGCTGCAGCCCATGGGGTCACAAAGACTCAGACACGACTGAGCAACTGAACTGAACTGAAGGGATTAATATCCAAAACATAAAAGGAACTTATGTAACTCAATAACAAAAACACAACAGACAAAGAAAAGCAATCTGGTTTTAGAATGGGCAGAAGAACCAAATAGGCACTTTTCCATAGAAAACACACAAATGGCCAATAGGTAGATGAAAAGGTGCTGAACATCACTAATCATCTGAGAAATGCAAATAAAAACTGCACTGAGCTATCACCTCCATCCTATTAGAATTGCTACCATCAGAAAGACAAGATACAACAGTGTTGGTGAAGATGTGGAGAAAAGGGAATCCTTGTGCACTGTGGTAGCAATGTAAATTGGTACAGCAGCTATGGAAACCAGAATTGAGGCTCCTCAAAAAAAATTGGGACTCCCCTGGTGGCTCAGATGGTAAAGAATCTGCCTCCTTTGCAGGAGACCCAGGTTTGACCCCTGAGTCAAGAAGATCCCCTGGGGTAGGAAATGGCAACCCACTCCAGTATTCTTGCCTGGAGAATTCCATGGACAGAGGAACCTGGCAGGCTACAGTCCATAGGGGTTGCAAAGAATCAGATATGACTGAAGTGACTCAGCACATACACAGAGTCTGAAATTAACACAGAAAGAAATGCAATGTGCAATTGTAGTTTCATTCTGTGAACCATAACCATTGATTCTGTGCTCACTAAGGGTAAAGTCTCAGAAATAGATCCTTTTGAATATAAATAAAGGGCAGAAAACACTGGTCCAGCCTTAGTCAGTTCTTAACATCTTGGGGGATAATGCAAATCAAAGAGGGAAAACAGTAGAGGATTATCATAGAATTCTATTTCCAAAATTTCCTATTCATGTGTCTTATTGATGATCTACATCGAAACTGATGTCCTAAGTGCTACAAAAACAAATATTAAATAGACACAGTCCATTCTCCAAAGCTTCCTATCTAATATGAAGAGAGAGAAATGCAGTAACAAATAAATGCAATGAGTGTTGAAGGTGACATAATAGAAATTTCGAAGGTTTCAGTGTGACACAATGCAGAAAATGAGCAATTCTTTCTGGAATGCATTAAAAAAAAATGTTCATAGGAGGGGTGACATGACCTCTAAATTTTGAAAGATGAGAGGCTATTTGCCAGTGGCCATGAAGGAGCAAAGCATGTCAAGCAGTAGAGGGGAAGGGTATGGGTTAGACAAACAGTATTCATAATTTGGGAGTGAATGTGGCACCATGTGTGAGATGAAGCATGGTTAAAGGGATGCTGGGGAAGTCCACAGAGGACACACTACTGAGAATACTCTATGCCACATATAAGATACAGGATCTGGTTTTATTGGCAAAAACTGCCATTACTTAGTCCAAATCTTCTTCAAATGAAGAAATAAATGTAGCCAAGCCCTACGAGATCTGTGCTAATATGGCAGTCATAAACCACATATGGCTATTTAAATTTAAACCTAATAAAATTTAAAATTCACCTCCTTGGCTCCACTAGCTAAATCTGAAATATTCTCTAAGACGTATGTAGCTAGTGGCTAGTCGACTTGACAGCACATTCAGTGGCTTGGCAAAACCTAAGTTTGTCTTTCACTCAAGTAAAGACCAAAACAGGAGTTCTAGATAATAGGCAATGGAAGTTTGATGAACACAGTCATTCAAAATCCAAGCTGACAGAATCTCTGCTATCTTCAAAATGCAGTTTTCTAAATCATACTAAGCATCAAAATGTACAGATTAGATTGGGAAGACAATTGAAGGGTCTTGTAAAAGATTTTATGGATCAGGACTATAGGAAATACATATTCCTCCTGTTAACATCTTATTGACTAGAAACAACTCAGTGTTCTGGGCTTCGCTAGAGGCTCAGGCAGGAAAGAATCTGCCTGAAATGCAGGAGACCCAAGTTCAAACCCTGGGTCAGGAAGATCCCTGGGAGAAGGGAATGGCTACCTACTCCAGTATTCTTGCCTGGAGAATTCCATGGGCAGAGGAACCTGGAAGGCTATAGTTCATGGGGCTGCAAAGAGCTGGATACAACCGAGCATCTAACACTATGCCTTGTTCATCACTAACACTATGGGCATAAGAAGGCTGGGAAACATAGTATAGCTGGAATCCCAGGAAGAAAAGGAAACCCACCTGCAGATTTTACTGCAATCTCAGTCATTCTTTGATAACTCTAGGTCTTCTTTATTATTAATTGAAATCATTATACGGTGCCCTGATGCTCAATGAGGCCATCTTTACCTATTGGTGTCTGTTGTCCTTATACTAAATGTCTCCAGGCTCTGGGTTTTACAGAGTAATTCTCTACCTTCTGCTTCACTGTGAATCATAGTCACCATCATGGTTACTTGTTTCCCCACTCTTGTGTTTTTAGTCTAGATGAAACAAAATATTCCTATAAAAATAGAGATACACAGACTGAGCACACACACAAATACTGGAGTGGGTTGCCATTTTCTTCTCCAGGGGATCTTCCCTATCCAGGGATCGAATCCACCTCCTGCACTGCAGCTGGATTCTTTGCCGCTGAGACACTGGGGAAGCCCACCAACTTCATTACCTTTATGAGTTTGAGATCTACAGAAAACAGACTCCTGGTTAATTCAAGTATTGTTCTTTATATATCTGACTATTATAAAAGACATTTATAGAGCACGCCTTTTTCCAGACTATTAACTGATAATATTTGGTCTACTGCACAGGATTTTTTATGTAATAAATGCCATCTATGGCCCAGAGTGGAAGAACATTATTTATGAACTAACCTTTGGCCTTTTAGTAATGCTAATATACCTATGATAGCCAGAGGCCTTTACCAAACTTGTAATCTAAAAATACTGCACAGTTTTTTAAAACAAAAAACAAAAAACAAAAAAAACACCCTTCTCTAGAAGAAACAGGTATAGAACACTGACAACATCAACTTAATATTTTTAAATAAATCTTTTATTATTAACTTATTCAACAAGCATTTATTGATAATTGACTATATGCCATGAATTGTTCTAGGCACTAAGGAAATAGTAATACACAATCCAGAAAATGTCCCAGCTCATAGGACTATAAATATCTAGCAAAGGTCATATAGACCTTGGTTCACAGAGGAGTTGACTGGGGAAAAAAAAAAAACAACCTATGTAACTAAATATTGGGTTGGCCAAAAAGTTCATTTGGGTTTTTCTGTGCCAAGCTATGGACAAACTCAAAAGAACTTTTTTGCCAACCCAATATTAAAACAGATAAGAGCTAAGTCCGCTATTTTTTTTTTGTTACTTTTTATTTATTTTGTTTTGGGGTATAGCCAGTTAACAATGTTTTGATAGTTTCAGGTGAACAGTGAAGGGACTCAGCCATGCATGTATTCTCCCCCAAACACCCCTGTCATCGAGGCTGCCACATAACATTGAGCAGAGCCCCCTGTGCTATATAATGGGTTCTTGATGGTTATCTATTTTATTTATATCAGAATATTCAGGGCAAGGCCTGAGACAGCTGGCACACTCAGCGCGGCCGAGAGGAGCCACCCTGCGTCCGAGGTCAGGGGCGGCGGCCGGGAGGAGCCACCCCGTGTCCGAGGTCAGGGCAACGGTCTGGAGGAGCCACCCCGTATATGAGGCCAGGGTCGGGGGCCGGGAGGAGCTACCCCACATCCGAGGCCAGGGGCAGCAGCCGGGAAGATCAACCCACGTCCAAGGAGCGGTGGCTGCACTGGCCCAGGAGGGCCTAGAGGAGCTATCCCACGTTGAAGGTCAGGAAGGGTGGCAGTGAGGAGATACCCTTCATCCAAGGTAAGGAGCAGCAGCTGCGCTTTGCTGGAACAGCCCTGAAGAGATACCCCACGTCCAAGGTAAGAGACACCCAAGTAAGATGGTAGGTGTTGCAAGAGGGCATCAGAGGGCAGACACACTGAAACCATACTCACAGAAAACTAATCAATCTAATCACACTAGGACCACAGCCTTGTCTAACTCAATGAAACCAAGCCATGCCCGCGGGGCAATCCAAGACAGGCGGGTCATGGTGGAGAGGTCTGACAGAATGTGGTTCACTGGAGAAGGGAATAGCAAACACTTCAGTATTCTTGCCTTGAGAACCCCATGAACAGTATGAAAAGGCAAAATGATAGGATACTGAATGAGGAACTCCCCAGGTCAGTAGGTGTCCAATATGCTACTGGAGATCAGTGGAGAAATAACTCCAGAAAGAAAGAAGGGATGGAGCCAAAGCAAAAACAATACCCAGGTGTGGATATGACTGGTGATAGAAACAAGGTCCGATGCTGTAAAGAGCAATATTGCATAGGAACCTGGAATGTCAGGTCCATGAATCAAGGCGAATTGGAAGTGGTCAAACAAGAGATGGCAAGAGTGAACATCGACATTCTAGGAATCAGCGAACTAAAATGGACTGGAATGGGTGAATTTAACTCAGATGACCATTATATCTACTACAGCAGGCAGGAATCGCTCAGAAGAAATGGAGTAGCCATCATGGTCAGCAAAAGAGTCCAAAATGCAGTACTTGGGTGCAATCTCAAAAACGACAGAATGATCTCTGTTCGTTTCCAAGGCAAGCCATTCAATATCACCATTATCCAAGTCTATGCCCCAACCAGTAATGCTGAAGATGCTGAGCTTGAATGGTTCTATGAAGACCTACAAGACCTTTTAGAACTAACACCTAAAAAAGATGTCCTTTTCATTATAGGGGACTGGAATGGAAAAGTAGGAAGTCAAGAAACACCTGGAGTAACAGCCAAATTTGGCCTTGGAACGTGGAATGAAGCAGGGCAAAGACTAATAGAGTTTTGCCAAGAAAATGCACTGGTCATAGCAAACACCCTCTTCCAACAACACAAGAGAAGACTCTGCACATGGACATCATCAGATGGTCAACACCAAAATCAGATTGATTATATTCTTTGCAGCCAAAGATGGACAGGCTCTATACAGTCAGCAAAAACAAGACTGGGAGCTGACTGTGGGCTCAGATCATGAACTCCTTAGTGCCAAATTTAGACTTAAATTGAAGAAAGTAGGGAAAACCACTAGACCATTCAGGTATGACCTAAATCAAATCCCTTATGATTATACAGTGGAAGTGAGAAATAGATTTAAGGGCCTAGATCTGATAGATAGAGTGCCTGATGAACTATGGAAAGAGGTTCGTGACATTGTACAGGAGACAGGGATCAAGACCATCCCCATGGAAAAGAAATGCAAAAAAGCAAAATGGCTGTCTGGGGAGGCCTTACAAACAGCTGTGAAAAGAAGAGAAGTGAAAAGCAAAGGAGAAAAGGAAAGATATAAGCATGTGAATTCAGAGTTCCAAAGAATAGCAAGAAGAGATAAGAAAGACTTCTTCCTTCAGCGATCAATGCAAAGAAATAGAGGAAAACAACAGAATGGAAAAGACTAGAGATCTCTTCAAGAAAATTAGAGATACCAAGGGAACATTTCATGCAAAGATGGGATTGATAAAGGACAGAAATGGTATGGACCTAACAGAAGCAGAAGATATTAAGAAGAGGTGGCAAGAATACACAGAAGAACTGTACAAAAAAGATCTTCATGACCCGGATAATTATGATGTTGTGATCACTCATCTAGAGCCAGACATCCTGGAATGTGAAGTCAAGTGGGCCTTAGAAAGCATCACTACGAACAAAGCTAGTGGAGGTGATGGAATTCCAGTGAAGCTATTTCAAATCCTGAAAGATGATGCTGTGAAAGTGCTGCCTTCAATATGCCAGCAAATTTGGAAAACTCAGCAGTGGACACAGGATTGGAAAAGGTCAATTTTCGTTCCAATTCCAAAGAAAGGCAATGGAAAAGAATGCTCAAACTACCGAACAATTGCACCTGTCTCACACACTAGTAAAGTAATGCTCAAAATTCTCCAAGCCAGGCTTCAACAATATGTGAACTGTGAACTTCCTGATCTGCAAGCTTGTTTTAGAAAAGGCAGATGAACCAGAGATCAAATTGCCAACATCCGCTGGATCATGGAAAAAGCAAGAGAGTTCCAGAAAAACATCTATTTCTGCTTTATTGACTATGCCAAAGCCTTTGACTGTGTGTATCACAAGAAACTGTGGACAATTCTGAAAGAGATGGGAATACCAGACCACCCAACCTGCCTCTTGAGAAATCTGTATGCAGGCCAGGAAGCAACAGTTAGAACTGGACATGGAACAACAGACTTGTTCCAAATAGGAAAAGGAGTGCGTCAAGGCTGTATATTGTCACCCTGCTTATTTAACTTATATGCAGAGTACATCATGAGAAATGCTGGACTGGCAGAAACACAAGCTGGAATCAAGATTGCCAGGAGAAATATGAATAACCTCAGATATGCAGATGACACCACTGTTATGGCAGAAAGTGAAGAGGAATTAAAAAGCCTCTTGATGAAAGTGAAAGAGGAGAGTGAAAGAGTTGGCTTAAAACTCGACATTCAGAAAACGAAGATCATGGCATCCGGTCCCATCACTTCATGGGAAATAGATGGGGAAACAGTGGAAACAGTGTCAGACTTTATTTTTTTGGGCTTCAAAATCACTGCAGACGGTGACTGCAGCCATGAAATTAAAAGACATTTACTCCTTGGAAGAAAAGTTATGAACAACCTAGATAGCATATTTAAAAGCAGAGACATTACTTTGCCGACTAAGGTCTGTCTAGTCAAGGCTATGGTTTTTCCAGTGGTCATGTATGGATGTGAGAGTTGGACTGTGAAGAAGGCTGGGCACCAAAGAATTGATGCTTTTAAACTGTGGTCCTGGATAAGACTCTTGAGAGTCCCTTGGACTGCAAGGAGATCCAACCAGTCCATTCTGAAGGAGATCAGCCCTGGGATTTCTTTGGAAGGAATGATGCTAAAGCTGAAACTCCAGTACTTTGGCCACCTCATGCGAAGAGTTGACTTATTGGAAAAGACTCTGATGCTGGGAGGGATTGGGGGCAGGAGGAGAAGGGGATGACAGAGGATGAGATGGCTGGATGGCATCACTGACTCGATGGATGCGAGTCTGAGTGAACTCCAGGAAATGGTGATGGACAGGGAGGCCTGGCGTGCTGCGATTCATGGGGTCGCAAAGAGTCAGACACGACAAAGAGACTGAACTGACTGACTGAACTGATTTTTACACAAATCTAGGACTATGCTAAGAAACAGATGCAGAGGAAGAAAAACATTTACTAAGGACATAGGTATATTATTGATAAACCAAGTATATTTAAAATTGAAATAGTAATTTTCAGCAGATAGACACTTACATCTTAGTGAAGAAAATTGGTATATTCCATTTACCAACTTGAAATATTCAAATAGGTGACACATTCTGTGGCAAACCTACCTTGATGCTGGGAAAGACTGAGAGCAGGAGGAGAAGGGGGCGACAGAGAATGAGATGGTTGGATGGCATCACCAACTCAATGGAAATAGTTTGAGCAACGTCTGGGAGATGCTGATGGACAAGGAAGCCTGGCATACTGCTATCCATGAGGTCACAAAGAGTCAGACTTAGCGGCTGAACAACATCCCACATCCTAAGAGGCCAATCCAAATGTGCTATTCAAAATCACACTCCAATATAGGCTCAAATTCTACAGTGGATGAACGGTTGGTAACATTTGCTCTCAAATGTTGCTGAGGAGCCAGGAAGTCTGGGTTGTGGTCCTAATGCAAGGGTTTGTGCAGCTCCAAACCACCTCTTGAGCCCATCCACAAATGGAATCACAAGTGTTTCCACTCAGTCAAAGGTCCATGTAAGGATATCAATACTCCTTCTAGCACAGCAAGTAAAAGAGCAGGTAGGTTGATTTTCTTTTTAGATTATGAACATTCCACCATTGAACAGTATGCATATCAACTCTACCATAAGTTAGACTTTTTCAGTTTTAATAAATATGACATCATGCAGTATATAGACATTACGTGGTCTGTTTTATAGAATGTAAGGCTTATATCACTCAGTATAAATTTTATCTTTAAGTTTTATTTATCTTATTATTGTTTATCTTATTAATGAGACCCCATGGACTGTAGCCTGCCAGGCTTCTCTGTCCATGGGATTCTCCAGACAAGAATACTAGGTTGTCATTCCCTTCTCCAGGGGATCTTCCCAACCTAGGGATCGAACCTGGGTTTCCCCCATTGCAGGCAGATTCTTTTTGGCCTGAATTACCATGGAAGCCCCACAGGTATACAGTGATTCACCTCTTTAAAGGTTATACTCCATTTTTGTTATTATAAAATAATGGCTGTATTCCCTGTACTATACAATATATCCTTGTAGTTTATTTATTTTATACATAATGTTTTTGTGTCTAATCTCCTACCCCGATCAGGTCCCCCCACTAGTAACCATTAGTGTACTCTCTATATCTGTGAGTCTGTTTCTTTTTTGTTATATTCACTAGTTTATTTGTTTAGATTTTATAAGTGATATCATACAGTATGACATTTCATTTAGCATAATACCTTCCATCTATGTGGTTGCAAATAGCAAAATCTCATTATTTTGCCTGGTTGAGTAGTATTCCAAACATATATATATGCAAACACTTAAACATACTGGGGTGCATATATCTTTTTGAATTAGTGTTTTCATGTTTCATTTTTTCCAGATGTATACCAAGGAGTGAAATTTCTGGGTTGTACGGTAGTTCTCTTTTAAGTTTTTTGAGAAATCTCCATACTGTTTTCCATAGTGGCTTGCACTACTTTACATTCCCACTAACAGTATATGAGAGTTGCCTTTTCTCTACATCCTTGCCAAAATTTGTTATTTGTATTCTTTTTAATGACAGTCATTCTGATAGATGTCAGACAATATTTCATTGTGGTTTAATTTTCATTTCTCTGATGATTAGCTATGTTGAGAACCTTTTCATGTGCCTGTTGGCCATCTGTATGTCTTCTTTGGAAAAATGTCTACTCACATCTTCTGCCAATTTTTAAATTTGGTTGTTTGTTTTTTGATGTTGCGTTATATGATCAAAGAGATATTTTCTCATTTATTTCTCCAAGCCTGTCATTTACCTATTCATATTATTAATAATGTCTTTTGATAAGTATTTTAATTTTGATGCAGTTTAATTTATTGATATTTTTCTTATGGTTATTTCTGTTACTGAATATAACGCCTTTACATATGCGTAAATCATTAAGATATTCTTCTATTTTTTCCTCTAAGAGCTTTCTGGATTTAGCTTTAATATTTAGGGCTATTTCTACTTTATTTTTGTATACGACATGCAGCAACAATTATAGTTCTTTTTTTCCAATTTAGCTTTCTATTCATTCTAGTACCATTTTTGAAATGACTTTTCCTTCTCCACTGAATACTATCAGCAACTTTCTCAAAATTTATATGCCATTGTACATATAGGTAATAATATTGTAGGAAGTACTTAAAACTTTGTTAAGAGTGTAATCTCATGTTAAGTGTTATTATCACAATAAAGGAAAAAAAACACATAAAAATCATACAGCTATACAGGTAGGGGTCCATTCCTGAGCTATCTGTTCTGTTCTGCTGATTATCTGTAGATCTTAAGGCCTATACCACGGTCTCTGATCACTGTAGCTTTACAGTTACTTTGCCCCCAAGTTCTTTATTTGCTTAACTCTGCTCTTTTTTAAATCTAGCTTCTTATGGTGAAAATTTAAAAAAATAATTTTAGATACAAATATTAAAACGATAAATTCTATGGCTATCATTAAGAAGTCTACAAATAGTAAATGCTGTAGAGGATGTAGAGAGAAGGGAACTCTCTTCACTGTTGGTGGGAATGTAAATCGGTTCAGCTACTATGGAAAACAGCATGGAGGGTCCTTTAAAAACTAAAAATAGAGAAACCATACTATCCAGCAATCCAACTCGTAGGCATATATCCAGAAAAGGTGAAAACTCTGATGTGAAAGATTTGTTGTTTAGTTGATAAATCCCGTCAGACTCTTTTGCGACCCTATGGACTGTAGCCCACCAGGCTCTTCTGTCCATGGGATTTCCCAAGCAAGAATACTGGTGTGGGTTGCCATTTCCTTCTCCAGGGGCTCTTCCCGACTCTAGGATTGAACCCAAGTCTCCTGCATTGACAAGCAGATTCTTTACCACTGAGCCACCAGGGAAGCCCCAGTTTGAAAGACACATGCACCACAATGCTGTCAGCAGCACTATTTACACTAGTGTTAGTCGCTCAGTTGTGTCTGACTCTTTGCAACCCCATGGACTGTAGCCCACCAGCCACCTCTGTCCATGGGATTTCCCAGGCAAGAATACTAGAGTGGGTTGCCATTCCATTCTCCAGGGAATCTTCCCGACTCAGAGATCGAACCCACATCTCCCACACTGCAGGCGGATTCTTTACCATCTGAGCTACCAGGGAGATCTATTTACAATAGCTATCATGAAAACAAGTGCCCAGCAACAGACGACTGATTTAAAAAGATGTGATATATATACACAGAGAAACATTGCTCAGCAGAAAAAAGAATGAAATATTGCCATTTGCAGCAGCACAGATGGACCTAGAGAATACCATACTAAGTGAAGTAAGTCAGGCAGAGAAAGGCAAAGTTATGTGATACGTATGAAATCTAAAAAAAACACACAAACTAATATATATACAAAACAGACACTGACTCACAGACACAAAACAAACCTACGGTTATCAAATGGTAAAGGCAGGGGGAAAAATGAATTAGGGGTTCAGTTCAGTTGTTCAGTCATGTCCGACTCTTCGCAACCCCATGGACTTCTTCCCTGTCCATCACCCACTCCTGGAGCTTGCTCAAACTCATGTCCATCCAGTCGATGATGCCATCTAACCATCTCATCCTCTATTTTCCCCTTCTCCTCCTGCCTTCAATCTTTCACAATTTCAGAGTCTTCTCTAATGAGTCCATTCTTCACATCAGGTGGCCAAAGTATTGGAGTTTCAGCTCCAGCATCAGTCCTTCCAGTGAATATTCAGGACTGATTTCCTATAGGATTGACTGGTTTGATTTCCCTGCAGTCCAAGGGACTCTCAAGAGGCTTCTCCAACACCACAATTCAAAGGCATCAATTCTTTGGCGCTCAGCTTTCTTCACAGTCCAACTCTCACATCCATACATGACTACTGGAAAAACCATAGTTTTGACTATGGCAAAGTAATGTCTCTGCTTTTTAATATGCTGTCTAGGTTGGTCACAGCTTTTCTTCTTCTAATTTCTAAATTAGGGGTAAACAGAAACAATTTGTATAAAATAGCATAAGCAACAAAAATTTACTGTGTAGCACAGGGAACTATACTTGCTATCTCTCAGTAACCTATAATAGAAAATTATTTGAAAAGAAAAAACATATATATATGTATACACATATACACACATATATAAAGCTGAAAAAATTATAAATTCTACTCTAAACACTTACTTAGCTACATCCCACACATTTTCATATGTGATACTTTCACAGTCAATCAGTTAAAATTATTTTCCACAAATTGCTTAAGAGCATGTTAATTAATTCCCCAATATGTGTGATTTTCCTACATATTTTATTGGTTCTAGTTTTGGTTTTAATTCCATTATATTTAGAGAGCACACATTATATGATTTCATTTATATGAATATTTAAAGAATTTGAAAAAGAATAGATAGATGTATATGTATAACTGAATCACTTTCCTGTACACCTGAAACTAATACAACACTGTTAATCAACTATACTTCAATATAAAGTAATTTTTTTTAATTTGAAATATATTTTATGACTCTCAAATAGGTCTCTTTATACACAGCATGTAGACTTGAAAAGAATGCATATTTTTCAGTTTGGAGGTTGTATTTAAGTCAATGTGGGTAACAGTGTTGTTCAGGACATCTGTGTCTTTGTTGTTTACTTCTTCTACCAATTGTTCAGAGAAGGATGGTAATATCTCATTAGTCTAGTTTGGGTAACTGTCTATTGTGCCCTTATAATTTTGTTAATTTTTCTTAAAGTGTTTTGAAGTTCTGTTTACGATTTTTATTTCTTCCTAGTGAACTGATTCATAATTATATCTCCATTTTTATCTTTGGTAATATTATTGGTCTTAAGCTGAAACTCCAGTATTTTGGCCACCTCAGGCGAAGAGTTGACTCATTGGAAAAGACTCTGATGCTGGGAGGGATTGAGGGCAGGAGGAGAAGAGGACAACAGAGGATGAGATGGCTGGATGGCATCACTGACTCGATGGACATGAGTCTGAGTGAACTCCGGGAGTTGGTGATAGACAGGGAGGCCTGGCGTGCTGCGATTCATGGGGTCGCAAACAGTCGGACACAACTGAGCGACTGAACTGAACTGAAAGTATAATTCATCTAATATTAGTAAAGTATTCTGATCTCCTTTTACTTAAATTATTTATGTCTTTAAAGTGTCCCTTAGAAAGCATAATGTTGGGCCTTGCTTTTTTAAATCTATTTTATCTGCCTTTTAAATTGGAATATTAGGTTACTAGTATTTAATGTAATTATTGATGGTGTTGGACTTCCATCTATCTTTTGGAATTTTGTCTTTGCCACACCCTCCTTTTCTTTTTCCTTTGTTCTTCTTTGCCTGCACATTTTAGCTTGTTTAAATATTTTTCAGATTTTCATTTTAATTTATCTATTGACTTTCATTTAGACCTCTTTTTTCCCTAGACTTGTTTAGTGACTCTTTCCTCTGTCATCTTAATTCTGCAGTTATGCTATCCCATGAATTTTTATGTGAGATAATATAGTTTTCATTTTTGTAACTTGAATTCAGTTTCTTTTTAAAACTTTTCTCCTGAGATTTTCAATCTTTCCCTTCAGTATAAGTATAGTAATAATAGCCTCTTTAGAGTACTGTTCTGCTAACTCCAATATCTAGGTCATCCATTGATTGTCTTTTCTCTTAAGAACAGACCATATTTTCCTTATTCATTTTACATCACAAATATGTTTATTTGTACCCTGGACATAATGAATATTATGTTGAGGATTCTCTGGATTCCATACTTTCCTACAAATACTGTTGATATTTTTACTTTAGCAGGAAACTAGCTTGATTAGATTCAAACATGAACTCTACCTTTTGGGCAGTAATTTAAATCTCAGTTTCTTATTTTTCTTAGCTGGGCTGATTGAAGTCTGGCTTCGCCATACACATGGTTCATGGGTAGCCAGAGATTTCAAAATAGTTTATATAGAGAATTTGAATAGCTTCTGCCCCACCTCTCTGCCCCAGTTTTCTCTTTGTGAAATTCCTATCTTGCTTTCCAGTGGTCATGACTGCCTTAAATTCTATGCTCTGGTTCTTCAAAATAGGAAAACTGAAATTTTCTTTTCTTATATATTTTAAAATTAATTTTTATTGGAGTATAGTTAATTTACTATGTTGTGTTAGTTTCTTCTGTATAGCAAAGTGAATCAGTTATACATATACATAGATACACTATTTTTTAGATTTTTTTTCCCATGTAGTCATTACAGAGTACTGAGTAGAGTTCCCTGTGCTATATACAGTATGTCCCTGTAAGTTATCTATTTTATATTTAGTAGTGTGCACATGGAGAAGGCAATGGCACCCCACTCCAGTACTCTTGCCTGGAAAATCCCATGGACAGAGAAGCCTGGTAGGCTGCAGTCCATGGGCTTGCTAAGAGTCAGACAGGACTGAGTGACTTCACTTTCACTTTTCACTTTCATGCATTAGAGAAGGAAATGGCAACCCATTCCAGTGTTCTTGCCTGGAGAATCCCAGGGATGGCGGAGCCTGGTGGACTGCCGTCTATGGGGTCGCACAGAGTTGGACACGACTGAAGCGACTTAGCAGCAGCAGCAGCAGCAGTGTGCACATGTCAATCCTCAATCTCCCACTTTGTCCTTTACCCCCTTCCCCCCTTGGCAACCATGTTTGTTTTATACATCTGTGACTCTGCTTTGTAAATAAGCTTATTTTTACCATTCTTTAAGATATCACATATAAGCGATACCATATGATATTCATCTTTCTCTGCCTGACTTACTTCACTCAGCTATGACAATCACTAGGCCATCCATGTTGCTGCCAATGGCATTACTTCATACTCTTCTGTGGCTGAGTAATATTCCATTATATATGCACCACATCTTCTTTATCCATTTATCCATCAATGGACAGGACATTTAGATTGTTTCAGTGTCTTAGCTATTGTAAATAATGTTGCAATGAACACTGGAGTGCCTATATCTTTTCAAATTATGGTTTTCTCCATATTTATGAAAAATGTCAGTTAATTTTGAGGCAATTCAACAAGTAGAATTACTAGTTTAATAGTTTACCTTCAACCCAAAACTTTTTCAAAGAAACAGAACTGAATTAGGAGTCAGAAAACTTGAGTCCATCAATTTTACAAAAAGTGTTATATTTGCAAATTTTGTCTGTAAAACAATCATTTTATGTTTCCTATATAAGTCATAGGACTTATATAGGATTTAATCTGTGAATTGTCTGAGAAGGCTTTACAAATAGCTGAGGAAAGAAGAGAAGCTAAAAGCAAGGGAGAAAGGGAAAGATATACCTAACTGAAGGCAGAGTTACAGAGAATAGTAGAGAGATAAGAAGGTCTTCTTAAATGAAAAATGCAAAGAAGTAGAGGAAAAAAATATAATGGGAAAGACTAGAGATCTCTTCAAGAAAACTGGAGATCTCAAGGGAGCAGTTCATGTAAGGATGAGCATGATAAAGGACTGAAATAGTAAGACTCTAACAGACAGAACTGATTAAGAAGAGGTAGCAGTAATACACAGAAGAACTATGCTTAAAAAGTCTTAATGACCAGGAAAGACATCATAGTGTGGTCACTCAGCTAGAGCCAGACATCCTGGTGTGTGAAGTCAAGTGGAAGCATACTGCAAACAAAGCTAGTGGAGGTGATGGAATTCTAACTGAGCTGTTTCAAATCCTAAAAGATGATGCTATTAAAGTGCTACCCTCAATACATGCACAAATTTGGAAAACTCAGCAGTGGAACAGGACTGAAAAAGGTCAGTTTTCATTCTAATCCCAAAGAAGGGGAATGCCAAAGAATGTTCAAACTACCATCCAATTGTGTGTATTTCTCATGCTAGTAAGGTTATGCTCAAAATCCTTCAAGGTAGGCTTCCACAGTACGTGAACCGAGAGCTTCCAGATGTACAAGTTGGATTTAGAAAAGGCAGAGGAACCAGAGATCAAATAGCTAACATTCATTGGATCATAGAGAAAGCAAGGGAATTCCAGAAAAACATCTACTTCTGTTCCACTGCCTACATGAAACCCTTTGATCGTGTGGATCACAATAAACTGTGGAAAATTCTAAAGAGATGGGAACACCAGACTACCTTACCTGTCTCCTGAGAAATCTGTATGTGGGTCAAGAAGCAACAGTTAGATCTGGACATGGAACAACAGACTGGTTCAAAATTGGGAAAGGAGTGCGTCAAGGTTGTATATTGTCACCCCGTTTATTTAACTTCTATTATATGCAGAGTACATCATGCAAAACGCCAGGCTGGATAAATCACAAGACGGAATCAAGATTGCCAGGAGAATTATCAACAACCTCAGATAAGCAGATGATACCACTCTAATGGCAAAAAGTGAAGAGGAACTAAAAAGCCTCCTAATGAGGGTTAAAGAGGAGAGTAAAAATGCTGGCTTAAAACTCAGCATTCAAAAAACTAAGATCATGATATCTGGTCCCATCACTTCATAGCAAATAGAAGGTGAAAAAGCATAAAAAGTGACAGATTTTATTCTCATGGGCTCCAAAATCACTGCAGACAGTGATTGCAGCCATGAAATGAGAAGTTGCTTACTCCTTGGAAGGAAAGTTATGACACACCTAGACATTGTATTAAAAGCAGAGAGAGCACTTTGCCGACAAAGGTCTATATAGTCAAAGCTATGGTTTTTCTAGTAGTCATGTATGGATGTGACAGCTGGACCATAAAAAAGACTGAGCAGTGAAGAAATGATGCTTTTGAACTGTGGTGTTGGAGAAGACTCTTGAGAGTCCCTTGGACAGCAAGGAGATCAAACCAGTCAATCTTAAAGGAAATCAAACCTGAATATTTACTGGAAGGACTGATGCTGAAGCTCCAATACTTTGGTTTCCTGATAGGAAGAGCTGACTCATTGGAAAAGACCATGATGCTAGAAACTATTGAAGGTAAAGGAGCATCACCGACTCAATAGCGACTGATTTGAGCAAACTCTGGGAGATAGTGAAGGACAAGGAAGACTGGTGCGCTGCAGTCCATGGGGTTGCAAAGAGTCGGACACGACTTAGTGACTGAACAACAACAAATGCATAAATTATAAAATGCTATAAACATATAAAACAGTTTCATAAGATTCCTTTTCCTTCCTTCCTTTCTTTCTTTTTTAAAAAGACATAATGAAAACATTGCCCTTTATTTTATCTGCTGCATAATTTTTTCAGGACCAGAAAAAAAAGCATTAATGTTCTGCTAAAATTTTAGACTGTTTTGTTGTGTTGATGTTCTTGCAGTTTTAACTCAACAGTACTATATCACTTCTCCCTTTGCCTTATAAAACAGAATCCAAAGCTAAGTATGTAGTTATGCAATAGGACATTCACCGAAGCCTCTTCTCATTTCATTTCTTGAATCTTTTATTTTTATTTGCCCCCCTTTTTGTGGTATAGCTTAACATTCTAATCATTTTAGGCATGTTTTATTTACATTTACTGTACCTCATTTTAAGGATTAAATAGTTTATATTTAGAAACAGATTACAAGCAGGACACTGTAAATGTAAATAGCATGTTCAGACCAATAAACACTCTTGGTTGGTCCCAGTCAAAACTATTGTGGTGTCTTCCATGGTCTCAGTCCCTCATATTCTTACCTGCTTTAGGAAGCATCCCTTTGATTAGTTTCCTTTCCCTTTAATCCTTTCTGTTTTTGGACTTTCTCTTCCTGTTCTCCTTTCATTCAATTCCTTTACCTCTATTCTATCTTCCTTCTGTCTCCATGCCAATGTCCAAGTCATTGAGTGTCTCAGAGGAGAAAGAGTAACTTTTCAAAGTTGTAAATGTTCCCAAACCTGCTCATTCTCTACCCAGGTCTGTCCATTACTCATTGCCTACTAAGCATTTCAGTGTCTGGACATCATTGCCAGGAATATGTGTTTATGTGCAATGAAGACCTCGCTGAGCCCTGACCTGATAAACTGGTTTTGGTTTGTGTTTTCACATCATCAGACTACGATCACATTTCATATTCAAAGTGATTAACCCTAGGTAAGTTTATACGATGCCCATTTATTATTCTGGGAGCTTTGAAGATTTGATCATAACTAAAGACTGAGGGGATGACAGAGGATGAGATGGATGGATGGCATCACTGACTCAATGGACATGAGTTTGAGCAAGCTCTGGGAGTTGGTGATGGACAGGGAAGCCTAGCGTGCTGCAGTCCATGGGGTTGCAAAGAGTCAGACACGACTGTGTGTGAACTGAATTGAACTGGAAGACTGGAGAGAACTATTGCGTCAAACGTTTTGTAAAAATGCAATTCCTTCTCACTAGCCACTGCCTCTTGACGCTAAAATACAGTCTGCTAGACAAGTGGAAAGCTCACAACTGGTACCTTCTCCTTCCGTTTCTTGCTTCTGGCTGGGATTCAGCTCTCACACTTTTACCTCAAGCAGTTTTGCTGCAGTCACTGCATGCCAAGTGGACTGTTAACTGCTGTTTGTACAGAAATCGCTAGTTGTTAAGATGGTGCCCTCTCAGAGCAACTCTGCCTTCTAAGAGAAAGAACGTATCATAAAAGGAGGTTCAGGGCAGAAACTCAGGGGGCAAATTGAATGTAAAATTTATTGGGAAGTATCCAGTATTTCTTTAGTGTTCACACAATACCTAGCATATTGCTGGAGCTCTTAATATTATGCCTTAATGGTTTGAGCAAATGTGGAGGGGTGGGAGTATGACTTGCTGAGCCAGAAACCCTTCAATAAAGAAGCACACTGTAGGGAAGTCCCTGGAGGCCCAGTGGTTAGGGCTCCATGCTTCCACTTCCACAAGCCTGGGTTCTATCCCTGGTCAGAGAACTAAGATCTCACAGGTAGAGTGGTGTGGCAAACAAAACAAAACGAAAAAACAAAAAACACTGTGTTGTCTCCCTACGAGAATTATGGAGAGTATAAGTGGGAGGCTTGAATTATTTATGAAAACTTTTCATAATAAGCTTGGCTGCCAAGGGAATGAGCCAATGTGGCCTCAGGTAGATAATTTACTGCCAAAACTCCAACTTCTTTGTCACTTTTGCTAATTCTAGTGGTCTTTTCAAAATACCCTTTTTGGTGATAGATCCCTAAAGATGTGGGTTTAATGTGACAGAAAAACCTATAAACACCTCCAGTAAAACAGAAACAGAAGTAGTTTGTAAATGAGAGCTCAGGCAGGAGTAAAAGCTGTTTACTGAATTGGAAGTAGAGAAAATGAGGGACTCAGGGGCCTCTGTTCAAAGAAATGTCAAATGATTATATGTATATGCTTTGCTTCACAGCTATCCTGTCACTCCACATGACAGAAAAAATCTGAAGAGCAAAGCAGGCCTAATGAGGCAAAGGATGGTTCCTTCTTTGTGCCTCAGTCTGTCTATCTGCAAAATGGAATTAAGGATGTCAACATCAGGGTTGCTCTTTCCTTACAGAGATATTTTAAAGATGCAAAATTACAGCAAGCACAAAAATGACATATTGGTCTGATTATGTTATAATCAGAGACATATTTTCAAAATGAAAATCTGATCACATCATACATTTCATGGTTTGAAACATTTCAATGATTCCTGTTTCTCTGGAGTTGAAGATCTTTATCTCACCCCAAGCTAGAGAGGCCCCACAGTATTCATCTTTACCCTGAGTCCTCTCCATGCGCTCTGTCATCCAACCCCACTGGCCCTCATTCAGTTCCTCATAAGCACTGTCCTCACCAGGGCTGCGAGGTCATTGCACACAAGTTCCCTCTGGTAGGAAGTCCTTCTTTCCTGTTTTAGCCTCATTGTGTGCGTGCTAAATCACTTCTGTCATGTTCTACTCTTTGCGACCCTATGGACAGTAGCCCACCAGGCTCCTCTGTCCATGGGATCCCCCAGGCAAGAATACTGGAGTGGGTTGCCATGCCCACTCCCAGGGCATCTTCCCAACTGAGGGATCAAACCTGTGTCTTTCCTGTCTCCTGTATTGGCAGATGGGTTCTTTACCACTAGCGCCACCTGGGAAGCCCTTTAACCTCATTAACTCCACTCATTTTTCTGAGTTGATTTCCTCAGAGAAGCCTAGATGACATATCTAAGACGTATTCCTCCTCTGACAGTCACTTGTAGAGTCTCTTCTTGGTAGTACTTATCACCTGTTAGTTTGCTTGTGTGGTTACGTGTTTAATGTACATCTTGCCACAACACTCTAAACTCTGTTTTGGCCATTATTTCAGCAGTGTTCCTCCCACATGGTAGATACTTGATGTGTAGTACATAGAGAAAAAAATGACAGATAAAAGAAAACATTAGATTAAAAAGTGAAGGCGAGAAAGCAAGGAGAGAAAGAGGGAAAGAAGAAAGGATGAAACATTTAGCTGGAAAAGAAACAGTGCTGTTATTTGGTGTCAAATATACCATCACAGTTAAAACTGTGTTAGAACTACTTACAGAGGTGGTTTTGTTTCTTTCTTCTTTTCCAAGATATTACCTCGTCCTTCCTTAAAGTCCTCCTCCACCAGGCATAGCAACTCTACACTGCTAGTCAACATGCAAAATCTTGTTTATCGTACTATTATTGTAAAACTCTGGCATGGATTAATGATGAATTAAGTTTGGAATAGAGCCAAGGAGACAGAGGTTTATAGAGACTAATCTGGCATTCACAACATGATGTAGGAACCTTACACAGCACATGAATTAGGAGGATTTGTTTTTGTAAAATGGCCAATTCTTTGATGTAAATTATTCCATGGATGACTGGTAAAGAGAAAGATGTTCTTAAAACATCAGAAGTAATCTTGGTTCTTATGTAGGTTGCCAGTAGCTTAATGTTTTAAAGTTATCCCAAGCAAGTTTTGTCACAATTAAAGAAAAATCACAGCAACATAGAAAGATCTTTAGGAAAAAAAAAAAAGCTTAAAAGCTTTTTTAAAAGCTACAGAAGCCTTTTCCTTTGGTGATTCAAGGACAACTCCATGGTGATGACCAAGAGAGGTGGGATGGAGGAGGGGAGGGAGCCTCAAGAGGGAGGAAATATATTTATAATTATGGCTGATTCATGTTGTATGGCAGAAGACAACACAACATTATAAAGCAATTTCCCCAAAATCAAAAGTAATTTTTTTTTTTAAAAAAAAAGAAGAGAAACAGACCATCTCTAGGTGTGCAACTATGCTAACCTCACTGGTGAAGCTGTCAATCTAAATTAAGAAACTGCAAAGACATCAATCCCTGTATTAAAACAATGGATTAATGAAAAAGTCTAAACAGTAGATCAGATTTTTAGTTTTGAGAAAAATGATTCATTTTGGAAAACCGACATCTCAAAGGAACAAGTAGGAGCTCCAGGACTTAGGACTAACAATAACCAACTTACTTTGAAGGTGGGTGCAAATGCTATTAGTGTGTTAATGATACCAGGGTGGGTGTGTGGGTGTGTGTTTAGGATGATAACTTTATTTTTTTAGTGCTCTGCTCTTCAAATTCCAAGTTTTGAGTGGTCTCCCCTTGTTTTATTTTCCTCATGGGCCTTGTTATTTTTAGTGTTCAATTTTGCAGAATGGAAGGTTTTCCAATAGTGCAAACATTGGTATTATAACAGAAACACCTATATCTCTTTTTTATGCTACTGTCCTGGCTAAAAAAGAACTAATATTTTGTCTGGCTACCGATTATGTTGCGAAAATTTGAAAGCAAGGGAAATATGTGTTGTTTTGATATTTGAACTGACCTGTCTAGAATCTAGTCAGGTAGGAACCTAGGTGTTCTTTCGACTTGAAATGAAGATATAATTTTTCTCTGACAGGCAGAAAATATTCTCCAACTGTGTCCATATACCCCATAGGAGGCAGTATTGCCCATCTCCAAAATTTTATATTTGAGTCTGTCATAATTACAAAACTTTTCCTGAAAATTATATAATCCACTATTTTAGAAGTATAGTCCTAATATCTCCAAGGCTCTGACATCAATCTCCTGATTCCCTTCTGTTTCTCCCTGGTGTCCTATGTCTTAGGGGATTTCATACACCGAATTTTCATGGTGAAATAGGTATATTTCCCTACAGAGGTATGCATATTACATCCTACCACGACCTTGCCTCAACAAGGTATCTATGCATGGATGTCTGTTCACTTGAAGAAATGTGTTGTTTTTCTTCTCTCATCAGCCAAATTATTCAGGGGTGAATTTACACCAGCTTATGCAAGTATGTCATAAAAACCAATAGCCTTGGGTTTCCTCTTAAAGATGATCTACTTCACAATCCACACACACACACACACACACACACACACACACACACACACACAGAGCCATTAGATAATATTGGAAACTAGGGAGAAGAAGCTATATAATAGAATTTCATACAGCTCTAGGGATTTAACCAACTTGAAATCTCTGAATTAGAAATGCAACTGAATCCTCTTTCAGACAATTTGGTGATCAAAGATTGAAGCACAGGAGCACTAAAACTGTAAAATTTGTAAGGTCTAGTCTGGAAACTATGAAGAAATTACTTTTTTAAGAGTAAGCATCTTTTGGTGAAAAGAAAAACTTTCAATTATGAGATGAATAATTTCGGAGGATCTAATATACAGCATGGTAACTACTTTAACAGTACTTTACTGTATACTTAAAATGTGCTGGAAGAGTAGCTCTTGAGTTTCTCACCGCTGAGGAGAAAGAGAGTAACGATGAGGTGATAGATGTGTTAATTAACTTGACTGTGGTAATTAGTTCACAATCTGTATGTATTACATATCATCACATTGTATGCCTTAAATATATGTAATTTTTACTTGTCAATTATATTTCAGTAAAGCTAAGATGGGAGGAAGGAAGCAGTTTTTTCTCCTTTCCAGATTCTCTGAGACCTTTCATTTGTAAAACTTTATCAGATGAGCATCACAATAGTAATTCCTAGGAGTGGGAGGTATGGCCATTATAAGAGGTCTTAAAAACACAGAGTTAAGACAACAGGGAGAAATAAGCAGAGTCCATTTTTACTACCTCAGAAACAGAGGATTAAGAAAGTCTATAGAGGCCCATTGTACGTCCAGGTAGAAATAAGACTCTGTCATGCAGAATTTTGTAAGGTTACTGTTTACAGGGTCCATGAGACTACCGTAAGTATCTTGACTTCAGGAGTCAGTTGGAGAGAAGCCTGCCAAAGGTATTTCTGCGTGTAATATCTGAAGAAGTCTCTAATGTACCTTCATCAAAATGAAAAACAACTGTTTGAGAACTGAACTCCCATTTGAGAATGAGAATTAATAGTTTGCTGTAGAATTAATCCACATAATCATATAAACTGTAAATAATATTTAGAATTCCAAACTTTCCTCAGTAAAAATAAGCCCAGCATGTTTAAAGGAAATATTTTTCTTCTTCTTTTATCAGGAGGGCTCACATCTCATTGACCGTCTTCTTTGTACTTTGAACTACTTTCCTCTCTTTTTTGTCCTCTGCTGACATGGCTATCTGCATGTATCAAGGACTGCTTTGATTCTGCCTCTCAAAGCTCACATTTTAAGTGTAGGGAATGATCAAGTCTGTTGCTCAGTGTGATAGAATCTCTGGCTTTCTGGTTTACAACTTTATAAGATGTTAGCTTCTTTGAAAAATTGGCTGTAATCTGGGATATGGTAGTTGGGGAAGAGGTAGAAACAGAAAAGGAAAAATAAAGACAATGGTTATTATGGGTACAAGTAAACAGATGTAGGAAAGGTATCTAGAAGGCCTGGACTGAGAGAGGAGAAAGTACATCCACAGCTAAGCACATGGGATGCCTGAATGTAGCATAGTCCATGGCTTGAAGGGAAAAGAGGCTGGGTTTATACTTGCTGGTTGCTTTTGGAATAAGGGCCTGGATGGCTTGGTAACACCTTCCCTTCATAGATAATCAAACTAATGTTGGACAGACATTAATGTCAATACTTTCTTCAAACTCTGATAAATCTGATTCTAATATCTGAAAGTCTTTTTACATTATAGAAGTAATGTGTGAAAACACAAGAATTCTAAAAAAAATCTGCTTCATCTAATATGATTTTAAAAGAGAGACAACTTCATATGTTAGTCAAAATCCTAGATTGGGTACAAATACAGATGTTCTTACTTGTTGCCTTTGTGGCTGGGCAAGTTAGTTAACCTCTTTAGTATTCTGTCTCTTTGCCTACACAGCTGGAACAACCAAACCTAACTCTTTCAGTTATTCAACAAATATTCATGGAGGACATACTATGTGCCAAGCACAGTTCTAGGCACCAGAAACACAACAAAGAACAGAGTGTAGAAAAATCCTGGCCAAACAGAACTTCCATTCTAATGTGGTGCACGGGTTGAGCTGATTTAAATAAGTAAATTAGTGTGGCCCTGGCACATTTGGTAACTATGGCTATGAACAGTGTGTCCTTCACTTCTCACCAGATACTCTTCTCAGAAATTGTGTTAGAAATTGTGTGTGTGTGTGTGTGTGTGTGTGTTGCCTTGGAACTTTTTGTCCTGCCTTTGCCCAGCTGTTTCTAGGCTTTCTCCACTTTTTGATAATATCCTCAAATTCTCATTACTTCCTAGACACTTGCTCTAAGCACTCAGATGTGTTACCATCTCTCCCGTTAAAAGCAAACAAACAATAAACAGCACAGCAATAGTAAAAGGCTCCTTAAGTCATCCTGGCCTCTTAAGCTGCTGAACCCTCTTTCCTTCTAACAACTTTTATCTAAAGAATGTCTTTGCAAGCAGTCTTCATGTCCACACTTCATATTTCCTGTCAGGTGGTTCCATCCTGGCATCTGTTCCCACCATTCAACTACACTTGCTCTTGCTTAATAGCTCATAAATGACTTTCCTCTGTGTTCCTAAGCCGAACACACGTTCTCCAGTCCTTATCTCAGGCCATTTATCATCAGCTTCTTCCTGCTAGAAATACTTTTCTCCTTTCGATTCCACAATTATCAGTCCTTTTGATTTTCCTCCTGCCTTTCCAGCCACTCCATGTCAGTTTCTTTCGGAAACTTCTCACACTCGATCTATCTTTTAAACATTGACATTCAGTATATCTTCATTGGTCTTGGCTCTCTGTGTCTTCTCTCTCATTCCTGATCACTTCTTGTGTGTGTTAATCACTCAGATGTGTCCGACTCTTTGTGATCCTATGGACTGTAGCCCACCAAGCTCCTCTGTCCATGGGATTCTCCAGGCAAGAATACTAGAATGGGTTATCATTCCCTTCTCCAGGGGATCTTCCCAACCCAGGGATCGAACCCAGGTTTCCAGCATTTCAGGCAGATTCTTTACCATCTGAGCCACCAGGGAAGCCCAATCACTTCTTACGTGTATGCTCAGTTATTCTGTGCAACCCTATGGACTGCAGCCCGCCAAACTCCTCTGTCCATGGGATCTTCCAGGCAGGAAATACTGGAGCAGGTTACCATTTCCTCCTCCAGGAGATCTTCCTGACCCAGGGATTAAACCCACATCTCCTGTGTCTCCTGTATTTGCAGACTGATTCTTTACCACTGGGCCACCTGGGAAGCCCTTGATCACTTCTTACTTCTGTCTTACTTCACTTTCATTGATTATATTGTCCATTCTCATGACTTCAAATACCATTTAAACTTTGTGTTTCCTTGAAAGACCTTCTTCTAGACAAATACAACCAACTTCTTTTAAATCTTCACTTGGCCATCTCACCAGTATTATAAATTAAATGTGCGCCAATCAGAACCTTTCTTCCTAAACATCACCCAAATTTCAAATGCACTTTTTCTCCAATATTCAACACCATTCATCCAGTTGCTTATGCTGAAATGCAGGAACTGCACTTGGCACCTTCCTATCTCCTACCCCCAAAACCAAAGTCCCATAAATTCCACCTCTTAACTACATCTCACGAATCTTCACGTCTCAAAATTGCCAATTCTACTGGTCAAGGTCAAGCAAGCCACCCACCAAAAAGCTTCCTCACACTTCTACTTCACTTACATTTATCCTTTTCCAATCTATTTTCTACTAAGCAGCCAGGTTATGGCATTAAAGTAAATAACTGATTATTTTACAGCCTTACTTAACACTTGAAAGATATTGTATGTCTTACGACAACCCATTCTAGTATTCTTGCCTGGAGAATCCCATGGACAGAGGAGCTTGGTGGGCTACAGTCCATAGGATCACAAAGAGTCGGACACATCTGAGTGACTAACAAACACACACAAGAAGTGATCAGGAATGAGAGAGAAGACACAGAGAGCCAAGACCAATGAAGATATACTGAATGTCAATGTTTAATAATGTCAATGTTTAATGTATATTGTGTCTCTTATGAAGACAAAAGTTCTCAATATGATTCTTAAACCCCTAAAAAAGCTAACTTATTGCATTTACTAAACATACAAAGTATATTTTTATATGTAAATTTTATAAATAAATTTGTGAATAAAAATTATTGACCTTTAATATTAAGAACTTTAAAATCCATAGGACAGTAACTATATGCACACACACTGTCATTCATATGCACACATGCATGGAGACACATCACAGCTTGGATTCAGACTTCTTGGAATTCCCATTTTTAATATTTTGAGTGTCTGTCCTTAGCACTTAACATGTATTTCACTAAGGGCTTAAAAGCCTTCACACAGAAAGAAAGTCCTAAAGCATCCCAATAGGGTGTGATGCTGGAGAACATCACAGGATTTCTTCTCCTCTCCTTTCCTCACCTCTATTTCTCTCACAGAAACCATGCTCCGTGACATGAGACAAATGAGCCTTCTCCAGAGATTGTCTGGGCTCTACTTTTTTGATATACAGATCAATCTAGAAGGAAAAAATGTCCTTTGCATCTTCACCAATAGAATTTTGATAGAAGCAGTGACATTTGCTGAAACAAGTTTGTGTAAAAAATGTGCTCTGTACCTGTGTGGTTTTTCTTGTTGTTTGTCTGTATGTCTGACGAGACACACATAAATTCTCCCTTTCGCTCCTTTCTACACCATTATTCTGTTTGGCCCAAAATAAATATTGTGATAGCTGGACCTTTCATTGGAGGCTGATCTCCATCCTTTGAAGCTGAGTGGTGAACAGAACTACCCTATTGCTTACCTTTTAGTGCCTCTCACCAATCTGCACATTTGCCCAGATGTTTGAGGCTCAGTAGGGCAAAATGTTTACCTATTTATTCAAGTGCGGAGGAACAAAGAAGGATCAAGTTTACAAACAGGTCTTTATATCAACTTACTTTGAGGATATATTTCTGTTCTATAACATGCATTTAAATGAATCAGTTTCTGAAGAGTGGTAAACCACTGACACCATTTATATTATCTGATGGTAGAAGAAGAACTCCCAGTGGGCTGAGAGGTTTCAATTACTTTGGACAGGGACCACTTCAGAAGTGACTTGATCTATATTAAGTTAGCTTTTATTGCCTTTACAGCCATCGAAATGGGGCTATGTCATGGCATAATAGAAAGAGAAAGTGTCTGGCATTAAAGTGACCTGTTTGTGCAAACTCCATCCCAAACAACTCCTGAGACAAACAGGCACAGAGTCTGTTCCACGACATTATTAATTAAGAGAATAGAGACACACTACTGCATACTGCACAGACACCACACATATGCCCATACAACCTTTCAATCATCTCCCAATTACAGGACAGATTCACGGGCAACCTCACTGTATCAGGCAATGGTGATGTGACTAACTAATAAGAAGCTTCTCTATTTCAGAGCAGGTTCACCATGTTTAGAGATTACCGGGCAATGAGCAGGTGGCTCTAATGACAGATAAGAGAAAGTTAAAGAAAGTGCCACGTGAAATAGTGGATGGAATCATAGACGACGGCAAGGTGAGTAAAGTCCAAAGGTAAAGACAAACAAACGAATGAGGAGGAATTAGAATGCAGTAGAACAGAACTGCCATCTGACCCAGCAACCTAATTGCTGGACATATACCTCGAGAAATCATAATTCAAAAAAACATGTATCCCAGTGTTCATTGCAGCACCATTTACAACAGCCAAGACATGGAAGCAACCTAAACATCCATCAACAGAGGAATGGCTAAAGAGGATGTGGTATGCATATACAATATTACTCAGCCATAAAAATGAATGAAACCGTGCCATTTGTAGAGATGTGGATGGACCCACAGACCATCATACAGAGTGAAATCAGTCAGAAAGAAAAAAATAAATATTGTATATTAACACATATGTATGGAGTTTACAAAGATGGTACAGATGAGTCTGTTTGCAGGGCAGGAATAGAGATGCAGACAGACAAAATGGATCTGTGGCATGGTAGAGGGGGGATGAGGGTGGGATGAATTGGGAGATTAGGTTGGACATAAATACACTACCCTGTTTAAAATAGATAGCTAATGGGAAGCTGCTGTATAGCACAGGAAGCTCAACTCTGTGCTCTGTGATGACCGAGAGGAGTGGGATGGGTAGTGAGGTGGGAGCGAGGCCCAAGAGTGAGGGGATGTATGTATATATATAGCTGATTCACTTTGTGGTACAGCAGAAACTAACAAAACATTGCAAAGCAATTATACTCCAACAAAAAAATTTAAAAATTAAAAAACAGTTAAAAAAATAATGCAACAGTAACCTCAAGGAGATATATTTACTTCACAAGATATCTGGATAAAGTGATTAAAAAGTAGGAGTGAAAGCCCCACCTTGTCATTCACTTTAACACTGTGTGATGTTGGAGAGTCCTAATTGTAAGCATTTGTAATCTAACAGGTATGCTTTGTAGGGTCTCAGAATAACTGTCACTTTTGCAGTCTTATTGTAAGGAATAAGATGTGTGTGGTGACACTGTTGTCTTTAGGCTTAGGAAGGAAGTGCCTGCTGCAGGCTGGGCTTACTCCTGAGCTCAGGAGAAGCTAATATTTGTCACGCACAGTGGATTGTGAGGTGATACCAGCCATAAAATCCCTCCGAAAGACCAACACAGAGCAGGTATCCTGTTAAACTGCTTATAGAATATAGACTCATGGGAAAGCGTAATATGGGGAGTTACAGTGAGAACCTTAAGTCAACAAGTAAAAAAGGATATGTAGACGAAGTTGCCATTGAATAATCTCTTTCTTGCTTCCATGGTGGCTCAGTGGTAAAGAATCCGTCTGCCAATGCAGGAGACGTGGGTTCCATCCTTGGGCAGGGAAGATCCCCTGGAGGAGTAAATGGCAACCCACTCCAGTATTCTTGCTTAGGAAATCCCATGGACAGAGGAGCCTGGCAGGCTACAGTCCATGTGGTCTCAAAGAGTAGGACACACACAACAAAAACAATGATCTCTTTCTTATTGATATGAAAGTTTGAAAACAACTGATCTACACTAAAGAAAGAAAAGAGAACCCTAAATTCAGATGTCAAGGCATGAAAGCTACTCTGTTTTTAAGACCACTGTGAAATCACTAATGGTAAATGAAGGATCAGTAGAGAATTAACATTCCATTTGGCAAATGGTTTACCCATTTTGGTTGAAAAATAAATCTAAAGCCTTGATACATGACAGTCTTGCTGTTGCTCTGAGATTTGGGTGACCTCTGGGATGCGCTGACACACATATGACTTCATACATCTGAGGAGTGGGATGATGTCTCCTTTTCTTTGTATGAATCCTAGATGGGTTTCTGCATAAAGATTAACCATCAACCTGCAACTGAAGACTGGAGTTGAGTAAACATTCTGTGATGACAATGGTGATTATGTTCTCACACGGAAGAGTCCATTTGCAATGCCATTCCTTCATAAAACTCAAGGAGGAATATTAATTCCAGATGTTACTTTATAATTATGGGCTTTTAAAAATTATGACACATATCAGATTGATTTGTTTTCCTTTGTCATCATTGCATTTGTCTTTTAGGAAGTAGTAGACATTCCCAAATTAGCTAACTTTCAGTAACAAAAGAAACTTTTATATGAACAATTGTTCTTCTCCATCATTAATTTAATGGAAATAGTGTGATTATGGTAAGAGAGGAAATTGCAATCACCAACTCTTCTCTGCTGCTCCCTCTTCCTGTGTTTAAAAATAGTAATTATCCTTCTGGCAAATGTTCTTTATAAAGACATAAGTTGTAGGGTAGGATTATTTCATGACTTCAAATAAGTTTTGCTTTGCTAAGAAAAGATGTCCCAAAGTCTCTAAAAGTTAAGCCGAACCACAAGATATACAAGTAGTTTAGACATGACCAAGACAGTGTCTTCCCCTCCCGGCTAACTTTTTATTAAAAACCACATACTTTATTTCAACATTCTGAGCAGATCCTAGACAATTACGTGCATACAAGTCCCAGAGCAGACATAAAAACCAGATGGAAAAGAGATTTACAAGACCCAATCTCAAAAGAATATTTGCAAGCAGAATGTCAACTCTACATTGATTTTAGCAGTGTATTTTGATTTACAATACAGATGTCTTTTCAGAATTTTCACTTTTCCTTATGTATGAACAAAGTGCAAGGAGGTTATCATCCCAGCTGCTCACTCCAAATGTTCCAGCCCTAAACAACAACAACCAAATTATTGTTTACTTTTATCCCCTGGGAAGTACAGATTTTTCTAGTTAGATTTTATAGGCAAATTATTAAATCAAGTGAGTGGTTGCTCCTATGCTTAAGAATATTTTCTCAAGGATACTACCTTGTCACATTTCAAGGATTTTAACAAGACAGTGTGAGAATCAAAGCATATTCTTTTGTTACTCTCTCATTATACAGCAATGGTATATTGAGATGCTTGATGCACATGAGTTTGAGCAAGCTCCAGGAGATGGTGAAGGACAGGGAAGCCTGGAGTGCTGCAGTCCATAGTCGGACATAGGTAGTAAAAAAATAAAAAATACCTCCAAGGAGTCAGAGTCTCCTTGAAAAAGAAGTGAAAAAAGAAAGATTTGATGTGTTGTGGAATTTACAAAGAATTATTTCAACGCTGAGAGGGAAGCCCATCACTCTACCAGGAAAGACAAGGAAAGAAGGAAAAGATGGAGGTAACGAGATGCAACTCTCAAAAATACATAAATATAATGAAATTTGAACCTCTAAAGAAAGACCGTTTGGTTCTCACCTTATTTGGTCATAGGAAATGAAATAAATTCTGAAATTATACAATATCGGAGTCATCAGCAAACATTTATTGAGCAAATTATACAATGATTTCCAGTTAATAAGAAGTATTCACTCTACAGAAAAAATATCTGAAGTATACTTTAGTAGCTCACATGCTAGGTGCCTCTGGTTTTTTCAGTGTATGAAAAACTCTAATATTTAATTATAATCTTCTTCCAGGGAGCCTGATATTTCTATGATATGTAAGCATAACGACTACCTTCAACCAAGATTTATTGAGCTCCTACTGATGTTACTGGATTTGTGACATGGGGGAAGGAGAAATGTGTTAGGAAGTAGATAATTTAAATGAGTATGTACACATATACATGCAGCACTGGGATCATACAATCCAATTTATTTTTGGAGGGCTGTATGCGTCAGTTGGTTTGTTGACTCTGACAGTGTAATTTATGCAAAGACACTCAAATTTCACAGACCCTATGAAACTATGATAGGTTAGAAACATTTGCTCAATTAAAAGAGCAAACCACAACAAACTCTGCAAGGTGGAATTTCACCTTTTCTCTTTTCTTTCAAATGGAAAAGAACTGAGTTCAGAAAAATAGCATCAGTTGAAAAAAAAATCATTAATGTGTTTCTATTCTGTGAAAAAATAATACCTTCTATTGGGCCAAATGTTATTTGGCTAACCAACTGTCTTTATTAACCAGCTCTTGTACATTCTACGGCATGGAGTGTGTTTCTATAGAAAGGATATAAATTCTACACATGATACTCATTAACGCATTTTATTACAAAGTTCAGCCAGTCACTCTGAAAACATCTACCTCATAGTCGTACCTCCTATAAAAGGTTTCATGGTTTACAAAGCACCACATTCATTATTTAATTTATTGTTTGGTACAAGAGGTAAGTAACGTGTTAAATAGCTCCATTTTTAGACAAAGAAACATTTTCAAAATGCTCATGTAAGTCAACAGAATATTCATAATGGTGAACCCTAGACCTCCTAAGAATGGTTGAACATGACCTATATAGTTTGTGTTAATTACCTGGTCATATTTTATTCCAATCCATTGAAAATAAGCAATCCAAGTATGACAAAAGCAGTCACTCGGGATTAACTAGACTATTTGATTAACCCAAATGCCCTAAAACAATGTTAAATATAGTAAGTTTTCATTTTTTCAGAAATACAGCCAAATCTGTCAACTTTCTTAAAGAAAACAGTGTGACCCTGAGGTAGAGCTTTGGGGATGTAAACCTCTAACTTTCCTTGAAAGCAATAATTCGTGAAAAAGTGCATTTGATGAAAAACTGGGCCAAGACCTTGAAGGTATGTGATTACCGTCAGTTTATGCTCTAGGCTTCCAAGAACATATTCTGTGCAGCCATGTGACTTGAGAATGACAGGAAGAGCTGTAAGAGTTTTTCTTGTTCTCTCCAGTTCAGCCTCCTTGGATTGATAAATGGGCTTACGTGCCGCTCTCCTGAGTGACATTACTCAGTGCTGTGTTGCTTTAATCTGCCAGTACTAGGTGGCATGCAGGAAGGGGACTGTCTTGAAGGAAGGCAAACACTAGGCAGAAAGAATTTTAAATCTCAGCCTCCAGTGGAGGGAGCTCTTAGGCAAGTAGTAACTTGGCCTTACTCCCAGGAGAAACGCACTGGAAACTTGAAGACAATTCCTGACTCTAATTACCTACATTTAGGGAAAAAGCAAGTAATACCAACCTATGAAGTCACCTCTAGGCCTATGTTTATACATTGTTTGATAACAAGATTTCACTAAAAGACAAAAGAGAGTTTGGAGAGCAAAGTGTTATTTCTCTTTCTCTCTCTCTCGGCCTCAATTAAGGCATACTTGGCAAAGTGTGTTACTGTTTTCTAATACAAATTATATGACTAATATATTAATTCCACAAACATTTATTATTGCAAGCAAACAGGATTAACTCCATTATCCTGATCATGGAAGCAAAATTTTGTATTGAAAGACCTCATTTGCTTTGATTATCTTGATTACTACAAATGTTCCACTGTTCTGTCTAATAACAATTGCACTACTTTTCCTGTTAGAAAATATTTCCAGTCTGTTGAAAGTCTAACACTTTGAAGAGGTTCTAAAAGAGCTGCAAAAAATAAATACTAACATGATTCTCCAAGGAACTCAAGATTCCTTTGCAGGCAATGCAGTACTTACAATATATGGGTAAAAGCTCACTGTTAATGAATTCCCCAAAACATGCAATTTGGTGGTAGTGGATCTGAGCAGTAACAAAGGCACTGATGGAAATGACTTTCCCAGTCTTTTGGAGCAGGGGATGAAACAGCTACTCCATTGCAAATTATAAGTAAGAAAAAATTAGCTCTGAATCAAGCAGGGACAAAATGGAAGAGGTCATGCACACAATCCCATCCTCACCCCTCTTCTCCCAAGCCCTCGATTTGACACATGGTTTGCTTTTGCTTTCTTTCTTTTTTTTTTTTTTTCTTTTTTCTTTTTGGTCACACCACATGGCAAGCAGAACTTTGCAGAGCAGGGATCAAACCGATGCCCTCTGCAGTAGAAGCGTGGAGTCAATCACTGAACCACTGGGGAAATTCTCAACAAATGTTTTGGAAGAGTATATTTGAGGTGAGATGGGGGAGGAATAACAAATTTTAAAAGGCTAGACTATCTAAAAGCACCCAACATGCTTAGTCCATTATGTACATGGGACTTTATCAAATTTTCTATAGAATCTATTGCCAAGCTGCTGCTGCTGCTGCTGCTGCTAAGTCACTTCAGTCGTGTCCGACTCTCTGTGACCCCATAGATGGCAGCCCACCAGGCTCCCCCATCCCTGGGATTCTCCAGGCAAGAACACTGGAGTGGGCTGCCATTTCCTTCTCCAATGCATGAAAGTGAAAAGTGAAAGGGAAGTCGCTCAGCCGTGTCTGACCCTCAGCGACCCCATGGACTGCAGCCTACCAGGCTCCTCCATCCATGGGATTTGGCAGGCAAGAGTACTGGAGTGGGGTGCCATCGCCTTCTCTGATTGCCAAGCTAGTCTTCTAAAAAAAAAAAAAAAAAACACTAAAAATTAATAACTCACTACTGCCCACAATAAAATGAATATATTCTTTTTTTTTTTTTAAATTGGGGTATGGTTGCTTTACAATGTTGCGTTGGTTTCTGCTGTACATCAAAGTGAATCACTATATGTATACATATATTGCTTCTCTCTTGGACCTTCTTCACAGTCCCATCGCCCATCCCACCCATCTAGGTCACCACAGAGCACAGAGCTGAGGTCCCTGTGCTAATCAGCAGGTTTCCGCCAGTTTATCTGTTTTGCACATGGTAATGTATATATGTCGATCCCAATCTCCCAGTTCATCCCACCTTCCCGTCCCCTGGCCCTCATGTCCACACATCTGTTCTCTTCCTCTGCATCTTTATTCCTGTCCTACAAATAGGTTCATCTGTACCATTTTTCTAGATTCCACATATACGTGTTAACATATGATATCTTTTTGTCTCTTTCTAATTTACTTCACACTGGATGACAGACACTAGGTTGGATGGAAGCACAAAGACCCCAAATAACCAAAGCAGTTTTCTTTCTGAGAAAGAAAACTGGAGCTGGAGGAATCAGGCTTCCTGACTTCAGACTATACTACAAAACTACAGTGATCAAGGCAGTATGGTATTGACACACAAACAGAACTATAGATCAATGGACTAGGATAGAAAGCCCAGAGATAAATTCACACTGGGTTCAATCCCTGGGTTGGGAAGATTCCCTAGAGAAGAGAAAGGCTGCCCACTCCAGGATTCTGGCCTGGAGAATTCCATGGACTTGTGTAGTCCATGGAGTACCAAAGAGTTAGACATGACTAAGCAACTTTCATTTTCACTTTTCACATAGTCACCTAATCTATGACAAAAGAGGCAAGAATATACAATGGAGAAAAGACTTTCTCTTCAATAACTGATACTGGGGAAACTGGACAGCTACATGTAAAAGCATGAAATTAGAACACTCCCTAATACCATACATAAAACTAAACTCTAAATGGATTAAAAACTTAAATATAAGACTGGACACCATTATATTGGATCTCAAATATCTGCATTGCTATTAGTGAGCCAATTTCAATGACAGCTTCTTCTGACTTCAGCTCTGGTTTACAGAAGACAGCCAACACTGGACTCCATAGTGACGTTAATAGTCTTCTCACCAATGAATTCCTGACCACCTAGGTGAAAGTTTGATTTGGGGACCTGTCCATGGACCATAGTCCTCTGCTGATTCTTCTTGCCTCATATAATATACCCATTCCAGCTTGTCTACTTCACTCAGCCTTTTAATTCCTTTCTCTAGTATATTTTACTAGGCAATGTTAAGCATTTCAACCTCACTCAATATGAGTCATTGCCTTATCTAAGCTGTAGCAGCCATCCTAGCCACAGTTTGCACCATCCTCTGGGGCTGTTGTTACAAAGTTAAATCCTATACCCCAAACAAGTGTCCCCAAGTCAATAAACTCTCCAGTTACCAATCTTATGTTTGAACTGCTTTGTTCAAGCACCCTTAGCCTTCAGAACACACTCAGGGCTATGACTGAATGGGACATCGGGAAAAAAAATTTTCTTTGAAAGGGACAGGAACAATTATATTTATATTTCAGATTATAGTACTTTTTAAGTGGGAGTGGGTGGATCCATTGCCATGAACACCTTGGGTTTGTAATGTGAATATTTTTTAAAAAGTTTTTTTTTAAATTTTTATCTTTTCCTACCTTTTGTCCTTGAGTGTTCTTGTTATTAACATTATTTATAATTAAGTTCACAATTCTTCTTTTAAGTGTTCCTAGTTTTACTTTTTAAAAAAAAAGAAAAGGTCCACCCCAGCCCCGTCTTGTCCATGATGGCTGGTCTTAGGACTCCTTGGGTGTATAGCTCTATTTTTCTTTATTAGATGCATTTCATCCCTGGCTGAGTTATGCTGCTACTTAACCCTGGTTAAGGACCTGAAATCAGGAAAGCAGTGGAAGCTGCTTCTATTGTGGAAAACCTATTGTCTAGTCTTCTAGTTTGGTGGGAGTTGGGGGAGGACTTGCTAGTTCTTAAGGGAAGGAGTGGGTGACTTCTTCGAGGCCAGAAGACCAGATCAGTCTGGGAAATCAAATCTTTAGGCCAAAAGTCCAACCACGGTCCTAGGATTTCCCAACTTGTCTTGACTTTGACACAACAGGTCTGCCTCATTCAAACCTTCACTCATCTTTGGAGTTCAGCCACTATATCAAATCTTGAACTCAACCATCAGCTTTCTTTGCATAAGATGAAGGCTTCTTTATAAGTTAGCAAAGATATTCAATGCAACATAGTAATAACCATCCAATTCCATTGTCTTGATCTTTATTATTTCTTGGTACATGTCAAACTCTGATCTATTGCCCTGGTCAGTACTTGTCCCATCCCAGCTCAACATCCTGCTCCCCATGGGTAAACATTTTAACAATTAGGCCACTACCTTGTACTAGTGGCTATCTGAGGGACAAGATCCTCATTACCAGCCAGTCAGTGAATGGTCCACTTTCAAAGCACCATTTTACACACCTGGTTTTTCAGCCACTCCTGGTACCAACTGTGCTGTGTTGGAGGGAAAGGCTGAGATGGACTGTGGAATGTTAGCAATCTTTTAGAGACTAACTCCTATAAAAGGAAAAGGAAGGAAGCTGGGTTAGATGGGGGCAGTTGGCATTAGACTGTCATATAGATGTCACAAGTCTCTGCTAGTCCAAAGGAGAACTCTGGAACAAAGACTGTTCGTTGGAGGAACCTGTCACTGGGTGGAAATGGCTAGCACCTCATTCCATCACCCTGCTTGGTCACTGGCCAGGGACTGACCTGAGAATAACAAGACTCTGGCTCAAATACTGCAGTGCGTGAGGAGGAAGCATGGCACTGCAGACTGTCAGTGGGAATTGTATCTTGAAAGAAGAACTGAGTAATGCATCTCCACATTGGCCACACTTGTATCCACTCACAGAAATGCACTGGGTCATAGGTCAAGCTCTAGATCACCAGAAAAATATGTGTATCTTCAGTAGATACACAAAAGAATCTTTGACTTCTTAGTCAAAGTAGGGAAGGAGGGAGAGGTGGGATTGTTCAATTGTAAAACAGTATTTCTCAGAAGGATTCCGTGTAGTTAAGGGTTCTACAACAGAGACTTTAATTGGAAAGAAAAAAAAAACAACAACACTGTATCTTTTAAACTTATTGGGCCATTCAGTGTGAGTGCTTGCAGAGATAAGTAGTGACTGAATGGCCCTGTTAGGTATTTTGATAGACGGTCTGTCAATCCTGAAAGAGAGAGTTCAGTAGGATCATGAGTTCATCTGCTTGAGTCAATTTTCAGGTTTTGATGTGGGATAAAGGAGGTTGCTGATAATTGGTGAACACTTCACTGCACAAAAGTGCGAAGAAGATAGGAGACTGATGGTGTCAGCTCATTTCCCCTAACCTCCCATCTTGTGTCACCAACCAACTTATGAGAAATCTCTATCTTAAAGAAGCAATTTTCATATCTTATGGCCTAGCCACCCCCTGCCACTTTGCTATTGTGAATGTTGCAGAAAGTGAATTGTGTAACTTCTAATTCAATTTCGTTATAAAGTTTTTACACTTTGGGTGATTTTCTCATTTGGCTTTCTATACCTTTATATTTTATATATTATTAATATTTGGGTTTAAAAACATGTCTGATGATATAATGTGGTTAAGTTTCTAAGGTAGGTATAAGGTGAAGGAGAAGGATTCTAGTCTTTGGTTTATAAACAGTCTATGTCTACTGATGAAGATTTATAATCTTGTGAGTCATTTCACTGCACTAGTGAAACAGAGATACACACACATACATAAAGTTTGGCACTACAATGGAATGCCAATGCTTTTGTTAAAAAAAATCAATGTCTATAGATATATAGAGATATAATTTTTCCCAGTGAAAAGGAGCAGGAGCCAAGTTATTCAGTGGTAGAATGTACTTCCCATAAAAGTTAAGAACCTAATAATGCCAGGATGTTATGTTCAAGTGGGTAAAATATGAGGACACATGTAGCGTCAGAAGCTGTAAAGGTTTCACTGTTAGCACAATAAGTTAATGTATTAATAATACTTGTTGACAATTTTCATATATGAATGACATGTTAAAAAATCTATTTGGGTTTTTATTGAATCTACCAAGCCTACCTTTCAACAAATTAAACTCTTCTTCTGGCTCAAGTCAATTATTTAACAGAAATTTATTATCTTTGCCTTATGAATTTTTTTAATGTTAAAAAGAAAGAAAAAATAATTTCAAAAAAGCTTACCTACTGGAGGTTTTTAAGAAAGTTTGGCAACAAAGATATTTTCAGTTTAAAGTAGGGAGTAAGACTACTCTCTACATGTCATCTGCCGTATACAATAGATCCTCAGCAACTCAGTGGTAGAAATTAGTCAAGCCTACTTGGATGAAGTTTAAAAAAAAAATCAAGCAAGAATTTAAAAGCCAAAAGAACTGATGTTTACTGCACCTTCACTACTGACTAGTATTAGAATGTGAGAAGGGAGAACTGTACAAAAAGAATACCTCAAACGTTGGTCAAATAAACTGACCTGGAGAAAAACACATTTCTACGCTCAAAAAACTGTTGAGGATTATTAATGGTTTGCTATATATACAACTCACTGACCCAACTAATTTACTGACAGCTATAGATATAATAATTATTTTATACAGGAATTCCCTGAGACCTGAAAATTATGCCAAAGGATTTCCTGGGCTAAAAAGGTTAGAAATGGCTGTGTTGATTTTTTTTTCATCCTTCATCATCTTCCCTGCCATGTACAACTTCCAAATCAAGCTGAACATTTGTAGAGTGGGCACATGCTCAGTCGCTTCCGTTGTGTACGACTCTGTGATGCTATGGACTGTAGCCCACCAGGCTCCTCTCGCTATAGGATTTTCCAGGCAATGATATTGGAGTGGGTTGCCATTTCCTTCTCCAGGGGATCTTCCTGACCCAGGGATCAAACCCACATTGCCTGCGTTGCAGGCAGATTCTTTACCACTGAGCCACTGGGGAAGCCTGAACATTTGTAGAAACCAGCAACTAAAAAAACTAAAATTTTAATGACTTGGGAATTATTGAACCAAAGAACATTGTTCCTTTTAAACTTTACTAAGGCTTAGTTTGAGACACAAACTACTAACTCAACTACTGGGAAGACAGGAAATATAAATGGTTAAGGATAAAATGGAGAGTTCTCTAGTGAAAGGGACCAAAATACACTCAGGAGAAGGATCTCATAATAAAATTAAAGTCTAAACTTGGAAAAATAAATTTGGAAGGATGCCATGGCTGATTTAGAGGCAAGCAAATTAAACCTAGTGAATTTCAAATTAATTTCACAGATGGTATCCAATTCTGATGTGGCTGGCAGGGTTCCAGGTTATATTGGAACATAAAGAAAAAGCAAAAACTCACTTCAATTTTCTTTGGCGATGTGAGATGCCTG
The DNA here is from genome assembly GCF_023091745.1 of Budorcas taxicolor. Taxonomy (NCBI): domain Eukaryota; kingdom Metazoa; phylum Chordata; class Mammalia; order Artiodactyla; family Bovidae; genus Budorcas; species Budorcas taxicolor. Next base: position 60,169,929 of record NC_068923.1, on the reverse strand, counting down.
ATCATTATAATTGTGTGTTTATATGTATGTTTGTGTGTATTTGTGCATAAGAACATGTTTTTGTATGTATCTAATAAATATGATGCAAAAATTAACAAAGGGAAAAAGTAGCCCAGTCTGCTAGCCAGCTAGAAAATAAATTCTCAGATACTCGTCAAGGAAAATATCAAGTAAATATTTATTGGTCTAGTTTTAAGAACTGCCAGATATATCTTGTTATGACATTGAAAATAAACTCGATCCTTACTCAATGGGCAGGATTATATATTAGTGATGTATATATTGTAGCTGAAGTCTTGATTCCATGCATCTTACATACAAATAAAAAAATCACAGCTGCCTGAAATATATATTTAATATCTGATATTTAATATCCAATATTATGTATATGCATACATTGTTACTATCTCAGAGAACTATAGGATATTATTCACAGAATCTTATATACATATATATTATTCACTTTTTGATTCATTTTTGTCCCCTGAGATACTTTGCTCTTTTTAGGTATTTGAAAGCTGATCCACAGCTATTAAGAGACCTCCTTAGTTTCTAAAGTTTAGAGGCTCCCACCCAATATTATTTCAAACATATAAAATCACACCCATGTCACTTGTTAAATACAGCTCCTCTAAAATTTTTCTGAGAGGTTTCTGAAATTTTTAGAAACCTTCTGAATTTTTTTCCAGATCTTAAAAAAGCTATTGACAAGCTCATATACTAGTCTAGCCACTAAGGTTATAATGCCTAATAGATAAAACTGCCATTTGGTTACCACTAATGATGCGATCTTCTCACAGTGTTAGTGTAAAACCAAGTTTTGCATCATGACCTATATTGCTCTATGTGAGTCTTAATAACCTTCTCCTCTGGCCCCACCTCATATATTATTCCCTTTATTACTGTGTCCACATCACACTGGCAGTCTTTTTGTTCTAAGGACTCATCATGCAGTTGATAAGTAGATGAAGAGAGATGAGCGTTGAGGCAAGAGTTTTCAGGGTTTTCATTTTCACTTGTATAGGACAGGGAAGATCTGAGCTTGCCTGCAGGCAGACAGGAAGCAGCTTTGGAGAGAAGAGGAAGAAGAGACCTGTCCTTTTTGATTTTCAAATTACTGCCTCGTGTAGTGCCTGAGTAGCCCATGGAAGGAGACCTCAAATAAATCTTTCTCAAAGGACAATGTGATATAGTGATACCATGATATCAAAGAGAATATATTGTTTTTCTACTGCTGGGAAAATATCTTCTTCCAAGCTCCCTCTGTTGATAGGATTTGGCTCCTCACAGGCTCTTGGACCCAAGGCCTCACTTCCTTACAGACAGAAGCCGTGCTCAATTCCGAATTACATGGGCAACTCACAACCTGACAGCTGGCTTCCCTCAAAGAAAGCAAGCGAGAGAGCAAGAGAGGCTGAGCACCAAGACAACAACCAAAGTTTTGTATCACCAAGTCTTGGAAGGTAATCCATTACTTGTGCCACACTTTATTCATTAGAAGTAAATAATGTTGACTTTATCTCCTTGGGCTCCAAAATCACTGCAGACAGTGACTGCAGCCATGAAATTAAAAGAGGCTTGCGCCTTGGAAGGAAAGCTATAACAAACCTAGACAGCATATTAAAAAGCAGAGACATTACTTTGCCAGCAAAGGTCAGTATGGTCAAAGCTTTGGTTTTTCCAGTAGTCGTGTACGTATGTGAGAGTTGGACCATGAAGAAGGGTGAGCACCGCAAAATTGATGCTTTTAAACTGCAGTATTGGAAAAGACTCTTGAGCGTCCCTTGGATTGCAAGGAGATCAAACCAGCTGATCCTAAAGGAAATCAGTCCTGAATATTCATTGGAAGGACTGATGCTGAGACTCCAATAATTTAGCCACCTGATGGGAAGAACTGACTAATTGGAAAAGACCCTGACATTGGGAAAGACTGAGGGCAGGAGGAAAAGGGAACAACAGAGGATGAGATGGTTGGATGGCATCACTGATTCAATGGACATGAGTTTGAGCAAACTCTGGGAAATGGTGAAGGACAGAGAAAACCGGTGTGCTACAGTCCATGGGGTCACAAAGAGTTGGACATGACTGAGTGAGTGAACAACAAATAATGTTTAAACCAAGATTGGAAAAAAGAAATTTACCAGCCAGAGAAAACAGTATGAGTAAAAGAATAGATGCAGAGATGTTTATAGCATGTTTCTGGAACTTAAGAATTTCAGTGAGCTTGAAGGAAGTGCTGGAGAAAGAGGCCATAGATGGGACTGAAAGAGACAGACTTCTGAACTGTTGTGCTGAAGAATTTAGACTCCATCTTATACTCGAGAGAGTGACTAACACTTTCTTTTGGGCTTTCCTGGCTGCTCAGACAGTAAAGAATTTGTCTGCAATGCAGGAGATGCGAATTCAATCCCTGCATCAGGAAGATCCCCTGGAGAAGGGAATGGCTACCCACTCAAGTATTCTTGCCTGGAGAATTCCATGGACAGAGGACCCTGGCAGGCTACAGTCCATGGGGTTGCAAAGAGTCACACACAACTGAGCAACTAACACACACTTTACTCGACAAAATTTCCAAAAGGGAAAGGATGAAAACTGTATCTTAGAAAAAATAACTCTACTAACAGGGTGTAGAATGATAGGGGAAAGAAGAAGTCGTGGAGGCCATTTAGGAGCAAGCTGTGGAAGCCTGGATAAAAATATGGTGCCCTAAAATAAGGCAGAGGTCATGCATATGGGGTAGTGACAAAGCAGACAGAAATGGATGGACAGGGATTATTGACAGAGAGCAAAGAAAAGATGACTTTACAATTCCTGGCTTGCATGGTTAGGCAGATGTTGATGACATGAACCATCTATGGTTCAAAAGAGGATGAATTTCTCTTGGATATGTTGAGTTTTCAGTAGCCTATAAGACTCGGTAGATACAGTACGGATAGGCTTTGCTTCATAGACAATGAAAGGGGTAGGAAACGTAGCACAATTATCATTTGGATGGAGACATGCAAGATCAAGTTCAGTTTCACAATATTTATTGAATATTAATAAATCTGGCTATCACAATGAGTTACACTAAAGTATTTATATAGTGGAGCAGTGGTAAAGAATCCGCCTGCCAAAGTAGGAGGCACAGGTTTGATCCTTGGGTTTGGAAGATCCCCTGAAGAAAGAAAGGGCAACCCACTCTAGTATTCTTGCCTGGGAAATCCCATGGTCAGAGGAGCTTGATGAGCTACAATCCATGGGGTCACAAAGAATTGGGCATAACTGAGCATGATGCTAAAGCTGAAACTCCAGTACTTTGGCCACCTCATGCGAAGAGTTGACTCACTGGAAAAGACTCGATGGACATGAGTCTGAGTGAACTCTGGGAGTTGGTGATGGACAGGGAGGCCTGGCGTGCTGCAATTCATGGGGTCACAAAGAGTCGGACACGACTGAGTGACTGAACTGAACTGAGCTGAGCTGCACACATAGCACATACATGGGTATGTGTGTATATGTAGGTGTGTATGACATTCTAAAAGAAAAAAAGATTTTCTGATGTAGTAAGTCATTAAATTCAGATTCTCCACTGTTCATATATTATCCCCAAGATATAAATTCTGGACTTCCAAGAAAAATACAGATATCAGTGAACATGAAAAAGAAAGTGCATAACCAAAACACATACCAAGCAACCATATCTGAATACTGGATATTGTTTCCACAAGTCAGCCTTTTATTGATATTTATTTTCTCTTGATTCAATTAGATATGTAGCCTGCAATTTTGAGGCAATTTTGCATTTTATGTGGCTGAGTTTTATACAAACCATTAATAGAATGCAGGAAAAGGCAATACTCAATGAATCTCTTATGTATTAACTTGATTACTAGAATTAAATTAGCTTGTTTCATTCTGAAGTCATGTTCAACACATAATGCTTATGTATCTTGGACAGTTTGCATTTCACAGCTAGTTAATTAAAGTTTGTAGTTACTTATTAAAATTGTAATGGCACAATGCCATGACTGGGGATCTTTTAAAAATCAAATTATTATTTACCAAAGTAGCTCTGGGATTTTGTTCTGTGTGTGTGTGTGTGTGTGTGTGTGTGTAGCTCTGGGATTTTGGTGTGTGTGTGTGTGTGTGTGTGGCGCGTATGCACTTATTTTAACAATACAGTATTTAAGACTTTTTTCCTCATCAATCTGTTCTTGAAAAAATATGTGCTACAGCTGTTTAGTTTTGGTGGCAAGTTTGTGTATTCTGTCCCAAAATGCTAGCGACCTTACAAATGGTAGTGTATATATGTCAACGGTACTCTCTCAATTGACTTCTAACTTCTGTCTAGTCTTCATTTCCATTAAAGCACTGACTATAATACCAACTTGAGTTTGAAGTCCGCACTTAATTAGAACAGGGATTCTCACCTTGCAGATTGGGGTATACAAGGGAAAGTCAAACCTTTCTTGGTGCCTCTCTCAGCTGATGGTCCCATAATAACTGCCTTTCTGAGCACTACAGAGATTTCCAGCAAGAAGGAGACCATAAACTACTAGAAAGACGGTATTGTCAGCTTGTTATGCCTTTCCACCTTTCTCCCCAGGCCTCTCTCAGAAAAGCAAAGCAGTTTGAAGCCTCTCCCCAAAGTCCTCCCTTCAGGAAAGAATACCCAGAGTTAAATAAGCAATGTTTACTAGCCGTAGGACCCTGGACAAGTCACGTAACTTCTCTAAACGTCACATGACTCATGTGTAGAATAAGAAGGATAAAAATAGTACTTACATAAGATCACTGATAGAATAAAATGAACCGTTCTTATACTTCAACACATTTTTTAAAGTGTTCTGTAAAATGACTACCATCTGGTAAATACCCCATAAATTGTCATTATTGTTATTACTTCTTGACAAAAACATTTCACCACAGTAAAGAGCTACCAAAAATTCAAGATGAAAAGGTAGATAGGAGATATATTCCTACCAATAAGATGGCAAAACCTCAGTTTCAATCACAGAGATAACTGACTGGCCCAAAAGACCACAAAAATTCTACAAAAGATCCAGAGGAACAGTCTAGCATCCAGACTGAGATAAACTGACCCAGGGATAGATAGCATGTGTCTCAAGGTTAAATGAGAGGAAGTAGGGCAATGTTATCTGATCAACTTTCTACTTCAGCAGTCCTGAGAAAACTAGCTTCTGCTCACATTAGTTGGATTGTGGGTATCAGGAACAAAACTAACGCAAAAACTTTGATTCTGAAATATTGGGATTTTTCAGCTTCTTGGGTTGCAAGCTACGTACACTGGAATCACCTCTTATATCACGTCTCTCAAATATCAGATTTTCTTTCCACCAGTGACTTCAAGGTCTAAGAAATATTAAAAATGTTTCCATACCACAAGCATCAGTAACTTTTAAGTGTGTTTGTTTCAGTTTTAAGTTAAATCCATCCCCCAAAAGTTTTATTTTCATTCGTTGCCTTCTAGACATCAATTCTCTTTCGTGTTTCCACATCTCATTTATCATGGAGAAAAGGGGAGTTCTGGACAAGCTGTATCTTCAGACAACTGAGACAACTCCCTCAAGTGTTAGCACATTTATTTTAACTCCATTTGACTTATTTATTTTCCTATCTTAATAGAAGACTTAAAGATAATAGAAACTTCTGGAAAACTCAAGAATATGACTTGAGATCTCATTACTAGAAATAACAAAATATATTAGAGAATATATAGGCTTTGAGTCAGAAAACCTGGATTTCAGATCTGATTCTGCTACCTGTGGCTGTGGATTCTTAGCCAAGTTACCTAACTGCTTTGAGATGCTAATTTTATCTGAAAAATTGGTAACAATAATGCATAACTCATGGTGGCTTTGATGGCTAGGTGAAAGAATATAAAAGACTGTAATTTAGGAATTGAAAGACGCTTACTCCTTGGAAGAAAAGTTATGACCAACCTAGATGGCATATTGAAAAGCAGAGACATTACTTTGCCAACAAAGGTCCGTCTAGTCAAGGCTATGGTTTTTCCAGTGGTCATGTATGGATGTGAGAGTTGGACTGTGAAGAAGGCTGAGCACTGAAGAATTGATGCTTTTGAACTGTGATGTTGGAGAAGACTCTTGAGAGTCCCTTGGACTGCAAGGAGATCCAACCAGTCCATTCTAAAGGAGATCAGCCCTGGGATTTCTTTGGAGGGAATGATGCTGAAGCTGAAACTCCAGTAATTTGCCCACCTCATGCAAAGAGTTGACTCATTGGAAAAGACTCTGATGCTAGGAGGGATTGGGGGCAGGAGGAGAAGAGGACGACAGAGGATGAGATGGCTGGATGGCATCACTGACTCAATGGATGTGAGTCTGAGTGAACTCCGGGACTTGGTGATGGACAGGGAGGCCTGGTGTACTGCGATTCATGGGGTCGCAAGGAGTCAGACACAACTGAGCAACTGAACTGAACTGAATACTATATACTTAATTGGTGTATGTATTGTTTATTGATGTAAATTTTTTTTCACAAACAGATGGTAGGTACATTTTTAGGTAGCAAAGTAACACATCATCATGAGCTAAGCACTGGATTACGAGATGAAATCAATCCAAGCAACAACTAGCTTGTTAATGTCTTGGTCTTGGTTTATCATCTTGAAAAATGAAAGACCTGAGAAGCTGACCTCTTCCAGCTTTGATTTTTCCAAATTAAAAATTATTAATATTTACTATGCCTTTATGTTACATGCCAACACAATTTTAAATTTTTTAATCTTCCTCTTACCAACTAAAAGTTTTGGTAATTAGAATGAAAATTCCACATGCACCTGTATCTCTGCCAAGAGGCTCAGTCTTCCCTCCTCTCTCCTCCTACTCTTGGATGAACTCTCATCCAAGGCCAACTCTTTTACTTGTGCACTAGACTCCATCCCCTTTCTTTCCCCACTTGCTGCTGCACCATCATTTCTTTCTCTTTATTCTGTCACTTCTATAAGCATAAACTCCTAGAATTTGTCAGCAATTTCTCCCACTTTCTGCTGCACCATCATTTCTTTCTCTTTGTTTGATCATTTCTAGGGGAAATAACCATATTATAATTTCTCCCATCTTATTAAATTTAAAAAAAAACCTCTTGACCCTCCAGCTTCCTCCATGTACCCTCTATTTCTCTGCCTTTCTTTTAGAGGAAAATTCCTGGAAAACATTCTCTATATTCACCAGCAACAGTTTCGCTCTTTCAATTATCTCCATAATATTTTTCAACCAGTCTTCACTCTAATTAATCTGTTTTAATGTGATCATGATCTCTGATGACCTCTGTGATGTTGTTCCTCACCTTATTTGACCCGTGAGGAGCATCTGACTCGCTGATTGCTCACTTGCTTGAAATACTCTCTCAATTTGGGTTTCAGGACACTCTCCTTGTTTGCCACCTGTATCACTGTCCTTGCCTTCTCAGCCTGTTGTCCTTATCATTCCTCATCTCCTGGATCTCTTAATTTTACAGCACTCCAGAAATCAGCTGCAATCTTAATCATCCTTATGGTATTAAACATCATCTATATTCTGAAAACTCTCACCACCATAACTTTAGGCCAACCTCTCTCCTAACCTCTGCATCCTTGTGTCTAACTATTTGGATGTCTGATGGACATTTCACACATTACAGGTAAAAACTATCCTCTTATGTTTCCATAATGTACTCTTCTCAAGGCCTTCTCTCTCTGAGTTACTGATGACTACATCAGTCCTGGTGCTCTAGCCACAGTTCTGGATGCATTCCTGACCTCTCTTTTGCTCTTCTTACACTCAGCAGTTCGTTCTGGCTCTCCCTTCAAAACAAATCCAGAGTGTGACCACTCCTCTCCTCTGCCCCTATCACTACCCTGGTCCAGCCTTTCAGGATCCTGCCTCTGAACTATTTTTTTAAAATTTTTATTGGAGTAAGTTGATTTACAATGTTATATTTCTGCTGCACAGCAAAGATAATTTATATATATATATGTGTATATATATATATATATATATATATATATATCTCCACTCTTTAATTCTTTTCTCATATAGGTCATTACAGAGTATTGAGAAGAGTTCCCTATGCTATACAGTAGGTTCTTATTAGTCATCTACTTAATATATAGTAGTGTATAGATGTCAATCTCAATCTGATTCACTTTGCTGCACAGTAGAAACTAACTCAACATTTTAAAGCAACTATACTTCAACAAAAATTAATTAAAAAAAAAACTGTCAATGAGAGTGGAATGCGCCTTCATCCCAATGTGCACTGTGTGAAATATTTTTCAAGATGGGCTGCCTCTGAATTATTTTAGCTGTCTCCACTGTTGTTTGTTTGTTATGCCCTACCCTCCCCAATCTGGGTCTCCTATAGTCTATTCTATTCAGAGAAATCTTGCTCAAATAAAAGTCAGACCATCTCTCTTCTGTTCAAACCAGCTCTGCACCCCATGTCTTTCTAGAATAAGTGCCTTATATGATATGCCAACTGGAATTCCATCACCTCCACTAGCTTTGTTCATAGTGATGCTTCCCAAGGCACACTTGACTTCGCATTCCAGGATGTCCGGCTCTAGGTGAGAGATCACACCATCGTCATTATCTAGGTCATGAAGATCTTTTTTGTATCGTTCTTCTGTGTATTCTTGCCACCTCTTCTTAATATCTTCTGCTTCTGTTAGGTCCATGCCATTTCTGTCCTTTATTGTGCCCATCTTTGCATGAAATGTTCCCTTGGTATCTCTAATTTTCTTGAAGAGGTCTCTAGTCTTTCCCATTCTACTGTCTTCCTCTATTTCTTTGCACTGATCACTGAGGAAGGTTTTATCTCTCCTTGCTATTCTTTGGAACTCTGCATTCAAATGGGTATATCTTTCCTTTTCTCCTTTGCCTTTAGCTACTCTTCTTTTCTGAGCTGTTTGTAAGGCCTCCTCAGGCAACCATCCTGCCTTTTGGCCTTTCTTTTTCTTGGGGATGGTCTTGATCCCTGCCTCCTGTACAATGTCATGAACCTCTGTCCATAGTTCTTCAGGCACTCTATCAGATCTAGCCCCTGGAATCTATTTGTCACTTCCACTATACAATTGTAAGGGATTTCATTTAGGTCATACCTGAATGGTCTAGTGGTTTCCCCTACTTTCTTTTAGAGAGTTGGACTACAAAGAAAGCCGAGCACCAAAGAATTGATGCTTTTGAACTGTGGTGTTCTTGGACTGCAAGGAGATCAAATCAGTCAATCCTAAAGGAAATCAGCCCTGAGTATTCATTGGAAGGACTGATGCTGAAGCTGAAGCTCCAATACTTTGGCCACCTAATGTGAAGAACTGACTAATTGGAAAAGACCCTGATGCTGGGAAAGATTGAAGGCAGGAGGAGAAGGGGACGACAGAGGATGAGATGGTTGGATAGTATCACTGACTCAATGGACAAGAGTTTGCGCAAGCTTCAGAAGTTGGTAATGGACAGGGTATCCTGGCATGCTACAGTCCATCACATCTCAGTGAGTTGGGCACGGCTTAGTGACTGAACTGAACTGAATGATATGCCAACCTCTTTCCACCTGCCAATGCTTGCAATGTGCTGGCCCCACAGACCTACTTGCTGGGTCTTGAACATGCCAGGCAGCTCCCTTCTCAGTACCTCCCTGCTCAAGGCCCTCAAACCTTTGGTCAAGTAAGAGAGATGACAAGCTGTCACTCTCAAACAGAAAAGTTACTATTCAATACATCAGAGCCTGACTCCTTATCTCCTTCAGATCACCATTCAAAGATTATCTACCATGTGATGTCTTCTCTGATTAGTTTAATTAAACAACATTGTCTATCTCCTTTCTCTGATTTGGTTTTCTTCATAGCCCTTACCACCATTGACATAGTATATATTTCACTTTTTTTGTCTGTCGTTTTATTAATGTCTTAGTGTATTCAGGAAGTCAACCATGAATATTCATTGGAAGGACTGATGCTGAAGCTGAAGCTCCTATACCTTGGCCACCTGATGCAAAGAGCTGACTCATTGGAAAAGACCCTGATGTTGGGAAAGACTGAAGGCCAAAGGAGAAGGGGGCAGCAGAGGATGAGATGGTCGGATAGCTCCATTTACAATGGACATGAATCTGAGCAAACTCCAGGAGATAGTCGAGGACAGAGGAGCCTGATGTGTTGCGGTCCATGGGGTCACAAAGAGCTGGACACGACTTAGCAACTGAACAACAACAACAGTTTATTGGCTCTTCCCACAACTAGAAAGTAAGTTCAGGTGGGCCAGGATTTTTCTTTATTTTCTTCATTGCATTAGCTCCAGGGCTTAGAACAGTGTCAGGCACAAGTCAGGTGCTCAATAAAAGTTTGTTAAATAAACACTGAATGAATCATAGAGAAAAATCTGTAGCTTTTTCAGAAATAACCAGAATGATAATATTATGTAAAGAAAAGAACTCATGGACTTAAGCCCCTATGTTTTTAACTCTGAAAGATGTTAAAAAATGTTAAGAAGCTTCTTAAGAATGCATAAAACTTCCCTGATTTGGGTATGTTTATATTCAAAAGCAGAGACATTACTTTGCCAACAAAGGTCCGTCTAGTCAAGGCTATGGTTTTTCCTGTGGTCATGTATGGATGTGAGAGTTGGACTGTGAAGAAAGCTGAGTGCCGAAGAATGGATGCTTTTGAACTGTGGTGTTGGAGAAGACTCTTGAGAGTCCCTTGGACTACAAGAAGATCCAACCAGTCCATTCTAAAGGAGATCAGTCCTGGGTGTTCTTTGGCAGGACTGATGATAAAGCTGAAACTCCAATACTTTGGCCACCTCATGCAAAGAATTGACTCATTGGAAAAGACTGATGCTGGGAGGGATTTGGGGGCAGGAGGAGAAGGGGACAACAGAGGATGAGATGTCTGGATAGCATCACTGACTCAATGGATGTGAATTTGAGTGAACTCCGGGAGTTGGTGATGGACAGGGAGGCCTGGCATGCTGCAATTCATGGGGTCGCAAAGAGTAGGACACGACTGACCAACTGAACTGAACTGAACTTATCCATTAGCTCTCATCTCTTCTTTTGTGAAGCATAGCAAGGAGAAAAATGTTACAAGTGGAAAGCAAACATTGATCATACAAGTCAGAAAACAAGCTGCTAATGAGTTTCAAGTTGCTACAATGTATGTGTTGAGGTACAATTGAAAGGGCTAATAGATCTTAAGTTGTATATGATTTTGAACTGTCATGGTTATTTCAGTGATTTGCTTGATCTTCCTAAACACTTTCCCAAGGACTCAATTCATTTCAACAAGCATTTATTGAAGGCTTGAGTGAGCAAATACCTGGAGCGCACTTTTTGTTAAAAAAGGGAAATGAGACTGGCCTTCCCTTTGTAACGCAAATACAGACCTTTTCTCAGTTCCCAATTTTTGTTTAGATCTAAGCATACGTTGTAGAGATGGTAACTCCTCTGTGAGAAATCAACAGCCCTCTAAGTCAACAAAAGAAATGATGCCTGTGTCAAAATATTATGGAGAGGCAAAGACAATAACACACTGAATTCAAGCTTGAAAAGTAGAGTGGTGAGGGGAATGGGATAGGGCTTCATAATAGAAAGAAGAGGATTTGTGCTCCAAGGGCTTCAAGGGTAACTCAGCTAGTAAAGAATCCACCTGCAATGCAAGAGACCCCGGTTCAATTCCTGGATCAGGAAGTTCCCCTGGAAAAGGGATAGGCTACCCCTCCAGTATTCTTGGGTTTCCCTGATGGCTCAGATTGTAAAGAATCTGCCTGCAAGAGGGAGACCTGGGTTTGATCCCTGGGTTGGGAAGATCCCCTGAAGGAGAGCATGGCAATCCACTCCAGTATTCTTGCCTGAAGAATCCCCATGGACAGAGGAGCCTGGCGGGCTACAGTCCGTGGGATCACAAAGAGTCGGACACGACTGAGTGACTAAGCACAAGGAACTATGTGACTACTGCACAGTGTGTTTAACTTTCCTGAGACCTGTTCCCTAATGTGAGCAGACAGAGTTGAAAAAAAAATCTTTAGTTGTTGTAGACATACGGATTAAAGATAACATGTGTAAAGCACAATATCTGGCACACAGTAGCAGTTCAACAGTGGTAGGTGTTATAAACAAGCAGGAAAAAAAGTGGATATAGTCCACTAATTGAGACTTTAAGAACCAAAATATCTATTCTGCAATGCTTAGGAAAATCTGACACTTCTGCTCTCTCCCTTAACCACATCCCCAACCTCCCAACTCCTGTTTGAATCCTGTATGTCTTTTCAATTGTCTTGGCTATGTGCATTCATGAAGAAGCAGAAAGAAAAATGGAGACCTGATTTCTAAGCTCCTGCTCTAGCTTTACAGAGATGGAGCAAGGGCTAAGATAACAGAATATGATGGAGTTCCCTTCAGTTATGGGGGCATAACCCCCTTTTAGGCCAATCTTCCCCCTTCTAACAATTATAGACTCTGGAAAAAAAAATAAACCTGAAGATTCTGAAGAGTAAACAAATGCAGGCAGATTATGGAGGGAAGTATAGAAATGTGGAGCAGCAACAAGCATGGGGTAAGTTCTGCATTTTCCTATGGTTTTCCCCCAGACTTGGGCTGCAGTAACAGAGTTTATTAAAACTCAAGAAGCTAAAACTATAAGAGAAGCCCACCATCTTTCTTGAAAGAAGCATCAAGGAAAGAGCCTGCACAACAGCCAACACTGGATGGTGGAAAGAGAATCCCAGAGAGGTAAATCCCTAATCCTATGCATGAAAACTGTTTTAAAAGGTTCAGGTTGAGACTTTAACTAAACATATGTGGGACAGATTTAAAACAATACAGCAAAGGCCTAAAGAATTGAACTAAAATTTAGATGACTGCCCACAGAAAGTAAGAAAAGAGTTAGAGCTTATGTTGTACCAAATTACTTGATGGTAAAAAAAGGAAACATCAACAAAGTTTCTCAGAGGAATATAACAGAACCCAGAGTCTACACAACAAAACTTTCAGAATGCCCATGGTAGAATTCAAAATACCCCAAAACACAAAGAAGCAGAAAAATACAACAAATTCTCAATGACCTAAAATTCCACAAGAAGCTAAAATTTGAAAGTTATATCAAAGAACGTGAATCCAGAATTTAAAAAGAACTGTAACAACGTGCCAGTTTACAAATGTGCAAAAGACTTGACAGACATGTCATAAAAGATACACACATGGATAATAAGCACATGGAAAAAATGTTCCTCAATATGAGAAAAAAATAAACAATGATATACATAAATTAAATACTTTTCATAAGAATTAAAATTAAAAACACTAGCAATACCAAGTGCTGCGGGTGATCTCACCTCAGAAACTGTTGGTGGGAATGTCAAATTGTACAAATGCATTGGAAAAAAGTTTAGCAGATTTGTTAAAATTTAAACAAACACTATCTATAAGCCAGTGACTCCACTATCTATAACCTGGTTCTATACGAAAACATGTTTACAGATGTTCATAGCAGCTTCATTGATAATATTCTAAAAGTGGAAATAACCCAAATATCCATCAGAAGTGAAGAGATAAACAAAATATGGTATGACCATACAGTGGAATAGTACTCAGCAGTCAAAAGGTACCACCTACTAATATTTGCATCAACAGGTAATGACTCAAAATTATTATCAGTTCAGTTCAATTCAGTTCAGTTGCTCAGTCATGTCCGACTCTTTGCGACCCAATGAATCGCAACACACCAGGCCTCCCTGTCCATCACCAACTCCTGGAGTTCACTCAGACTCACGTCCATTGAGTCAGTGATGCCATCCAGCCATCTCATCCTTGGTCATCCCCTTCTCCTCCTGCTCCCAATCCCTCCCAGCATCAGAGTCTTAACCAGTGAGTCAACTCTTCCCATGAGGTGGCCAAAGTACTGGAGTTTCAGCTTTAGCATCATTCCTTCCAAAGAAATCGCAGGGTTGATCTCCTTCAGAATGGACTGGTTGGATCTCCTTGCAGTCCAAGGGACTCGCAAGAGTCTTCTCCAACACCACAGTTCAAAAGCATCAATTCTTCGGTGCTCAGCCTTCTTCACAGTCCAACTCTCACACCCATACATGACCACAGGAAAAACCATAGCCTTGACTAGATGGACCTTAGTTGGCAAAGTAATGTCTCTGCTTTTGAATATGCTATCTAGGTTGGTCATAACTTCTCTTCCAAGAAGTAAGCGTTTTTAATTTCATGGCTGCAGTCACCATATGCAGTGATTTTGGAGCCCAAAAAAATAAAGTCTGACACTGTTTCCACTGTTTCCCCATCTATTTCCCATGAAGCGATGGGACCAGATGCCATGATCTTCATTTTCTGAATGTTGAGCTTTAAGCCAACCTTTCCACTCTCCTCTTTCGCTTTCATCAAGAGGCTTTTTAGCTCCTCTTCACTTTCTGCCATAAGGGTGGTGTCATCTGCATATCTGAGGTTATTGATATTTCTCCCGGCAATCTCGATTCCAGCTTGTGTTTCTTCCAGTCCAGCGTTTCTCATGATGTACTCTGCATATAAGTTAAATAAGCAGGGTGACAATATACAGCCTTGACATACTCCTTTTCCTATTTGGAACCAGTCTGTTGTTCCATGTCCACTTCTAACAGTTGATTGCTGACCTGCATACAGATTTCTTAAGAGGCAGGTCAGGTGGTCTGGTATTCCCATCTCTTTCAGAATTTTCCACAATTTAGTGTGATCCACACAGTCAAAGGCTTTGGCATAGTCAATAAAGCAGAAAGAGATGTTTTTCTGGAACTCTCTTGCTTTTTCCATGATCCAGCAGATGTTGGCAATTTGATCTCTGGTTCCTCTGCCTTTTCTAAAACCAGCTTGAACATCAGGGAGTTCATGGTTCACGTATTGCTGAAGCCTGGCTTGGAGAATTTTGAACATTACTTTACTAGCATGTGAGATGAGTGCAATTGTGCGGTAGTTTGAGCATTCTTTGGCATTGCCTTTCTTTGGGGTTGGAATGAAAACGGACCTTTTCCAGTCCTGTGGTCACTGTTGAGTTTTCCAAATTTGCTGGCATATTGAGTGCAGCACTTTCACAGCATCATCTTTCAGGATTTGAAATAGCTCAACTGGAATTCCATCACATCCACTAGCTTTGTTCGTAGTGATGCTTTCTAAGGCCCACTTGACTTCACATTCCAAGATGTCTGGCTCTAGATGAGTGATCACATCATCATGATTATCTGAGTGGTGAAGATCTTTTTTGTACAGTTCTTCTGTGTATTCTTGCCACCTCTTCTTAATATCTTCTGCTTCTGTTAGGTCCATACCATTTCTGTCCTTTATCGAGCATGTCTTTGCATGCAATGTTCCCTTAGTATCTCTAATTTTCTTGGAGAGATCCCTAGTCTTTCCCATTCTGTTGTTTTCCTCTATTTCTTTGCATTGATCTCTAAGGAAGGCTTTCTTATGTCTTCTTGCTATTCTTTGGAACCCTGCATTCAGATGCTTATATCTTTCCTTTTCTCCTTTGCTTTTTACCTCTCTTCTTTTCACAGCTATTTGTAAGGCCTCCCCAGACAGCCATTTTGCTTTTTTGCATTTCTTTTCCATGGGGATGGTCTTCATCCCTGCCTCCTGTATAATGTCACGAACCTCATTCCATAGTTCATCAGGCACTCTATCTATCAGATCTAGGCCCTTAAATCTATTTCTCACTTCCCCTGTATAATCATAAAGGATTTGATTGAGGTCATACCTGAATGGTCTAGAGGTTTTCCCTACTTTCCTCAATTTGAGTCTGAATTTGACGCCCAAGGCCAGCGCCGGCGGCCAGGAGGAGCAACCTGAGGAGCGGTGGCTACGCAGGCACAGGAGGGCCTAGAGGAGCTATCCATCCCACGTTGAAGGTCAGGAATGGTGGCGGTAAGGAGATACCCCTTGTCCAAGGTAAGAGAAACCCAAGTAAGACGGTAGGTGTTGCAAGAGGGCATCAGAGGGCAGACACACTGAAACCATACTTGCAGAAAACTAGTCAGTCTAATCACACTAGGACCTCAGCCTTGTCTAACTCAATGAAACCAAGCCATGCCTGCAGGGCAACCCAAGACAGGAGGGTCATGGTGGAGAGGTCTGACAGAATGTGGTCCACTGGAGAAGTGAATGGCAAGCCACTTCAGTATTCTTGCTTTGAGAACCCCATGAACAGTATGAAAAGGCAAAATGATAGGATACCAAAAGAGGAACTCCCCAGGTCATTTAGGTGCCCAATATGCTACTGGAGATCAGTGGAGAAATAACTCCAGAAAGAATGAAGGGGTAGAGCCAAAGCAAAAACAATACCCAGCTGTGGATGTGACTGGTGATAGAAACAAAGTCCGATGCTGTAAAGAGCAACATTGCATAGGAACCTGGAATGTCAGGTCCATGAATTAAGGCAAATTGGAAGTGGTCAAACAAGAGATGGTAAGGATGAGTATCGACATTCTAGGAATCAGCGAACTAAAATGGACTGGAATGGGTGAATTTAACTCAGATGACCATTATATCTATTACTGCGAGCAGGAATCCCTCGGAAGAAATGGAGTAGCCATCATGGTCAACAAAAGAGTCCAAAATGCAGTACTTGGGTGCAATCTCAAAAACGACAGAATGATCTCTGTTTGTCTCCAAAGCAAACCATTCAATATCACAGTTATCCAAGTCTATGCCCCAACCAGTAATGCTGAAGAAGCCGAAGTTGAATGGTTTTATGAAGACCTACAAGACTTTTTAGAACTAACACCCAAAAAAGATGTCCTTTTCATTATAGGGGACTGGAATGGAAAAGTAGGAAGTCAAGAAACACCTGGAGTAACAGGCAAATTTGGCCTTGGAATGTGGAATGAAGCAGGGCAAAGACTAATAGAGTTTTGCCAAGAAAATGCACTGGTCATAGCAAACACCCTCTTCCAACAATACAAGAGAAGACTCTACACATGGACATCACCAGATGGTCAACACTGAAATTAGATTGATTATATTCTTTGCAGCCAAAGATGGAGAAGCTCTATACAGTCAACAAAATTATTATACTAAATGAAAAAAAAACCCAGGCAATTAAGAGCATATACTGATGTTTACACTTTTATAAAAGTCTATAAAATGAAATTTTATCTATAATAATAGAAATAGGTAAGTGATTTCATAACATAAGAGACACACAGTGAGGTACAAGGTTCAAGATCACATAGAAAGTTTGGAGGTGTTAGAAATGTTCAGTGTCTTGGGGTTCCCTGCTGGCCCAGTGGTTAACAATCCACCTGCCAATGTAGCGGACACAGTTCTGATCCCTTATCTAGGAGGACCCCTCAGGCCCCAGAGCAGCTAAGCCTGTGAGCTGCCAACTGCTGGAGCCCACGTACCCTAGAGCTGGGGCTCTGCAGCAAGAGAAGCCACCGCAGTAAGAAGCTTGTGCACTGCAGCTGGAGAGGGGCCCCCGCTCGCCACAACTAGAGAAAAGCCTGAGCAGTAACAAAGAGCCAGCACATCCAGAAATAAATAAATAAATTTTAAGAAAGTTCAGCATCTTGACTGTGGTAGTTATTGGGTGTAAACATATGTCAAAACTCAAACTGTACACTTGAAATATGTGCAGCTTTATTGCATGTAAATTTTATTTAAATAAGTAAAACTAAATTAATAAAAACTATTTCTTTGAAAAGAAAGAAGATATGGTACCTGCTTTCAAAGATTTTTATAATCTAGGTATGGAGGTGAGATAAAGATAAGATTTTTTAAAGTAAGGTAGCTAGGTCCAAAAAGTAGAACTAAAAGCAATACTTTTGAATTTTATGCTAGGAAATGTTAAAGTCTAATTTGAGATGAATAGACAGGGCTTTCTCCCCACTTACGACTTTGTTCATGCAAAGGGAACCAATGAATCTAATTATTAGTATTCAAAGCATAAAGCAGGTCTTAGTTGTCTAAGTTTTAATTGAGAAACACATTAGGACTATGTTTTTAGACGGACTTTAAAACCTCCCCAGGGCTTATTCCAGATCTTCGACTGTGGGCCTTTATTTCTCAGTCGTTGAGACAAGGATGACAGAAAGCACAGTTCCTTATCCTGATGAACTTTTTTCCTAATATGTGAGACTTCAATGTAAGTCTCTAGAACTGCATCTCATATCTCTCTTTTGGTGCAGTCACAGAAAGGGACTTGATTCAGGCTGCCAAGTATTTATTAAATTTTCATAACATGTCTAGTACTGTGTTAGGCACTTTAAGAAAGGAGGGGGTCCATGGCCTGTGTCAAAGTCCCTGCTTTTATCAGTGGATAAATTAGCGAACCATGCATAAAACGATTAGGGAATAACGAACGATATAATAATATATGTCAAAAGCACTTTTAGTGATTGAACTATAAATGTAATTAAAAGATGGGAGAAAAAAAGAAGCACTGAGATAGAGAAAGGAGTGAAGGATCTGACATCTGGATTTAAGAAAGGTAGTTAGGATTGAGCCAAAGTGGGGAAATCATTTAATATATTTCATTCATTCATTTATTTAATGGCTATTAAAAATCTACAATGTCCTAGGTATTGAGCTGAATGCTAAGAACACAGTGGTGAAGAAATATGCACCTTCTCCTTATTCCACATGTGGCTTCTAGACTAATGGAAGGAGTAGTCATCAAATAAATAAATGTGCAAGTAAAGATATCATTGCAAAGGATGACTAGCGCTATGAAACGGTGGAACAGGAAGTGTTCAGAATAAGACAGAGATCACATTTCACTTGGGGAGGTCCAAGGGACTAACATTTCACTTGGAATTTAAATGAAGAGGAAGCCAGCAGGGAAATAAAAGTGTTGGGAGTGAGTGAAGTGGGGTAACGTAATTCACAGGGTTCAAGAAGAACCTGTAGGAAAACTCCGAGGTTGGAAAGAACCTGGCATCTTTGAAAAGCTTCAAGGACAATGTGACAATGCTCAGTGCATGGGTGCCAGAGAGGCAAGAGCTAAGAAAAGGCAGGACATGAACAGAGCATGCAGGACCCCATCAGGCGTGTTCAGGAGTCCAGAGCTTATGTGCAAATTTGTGAGCAACTTGTGTGGAAAAGCACATCCTCTGAGGTCAAATAAATTATGGTAGAAAGATGGTGCATGAGGTTTCATGGTCCTGAAATGCAAGCTTCTTCCAGTCATCCTTTCCAACACTACCAGCCTCTGTCAGTCTCTGCTTCTCTTTGAGTTCATTTCTTGTCTAGCTCCCAACTACCCTGTTCCCTTAGATTACTGCCTGATTCACTCTTTCTTTCCCCTTCAAACTCCTGAGAAACACTTTCTGATCATCTCAGTTTATTACTTTCATCCTTGTTTGAGCAGAGCTTTTTGTACAAAGTCAGGTGATATACTGTTGGTCAGAGTACACACTGGTTGCCCTTGGGTCACATGCCCATCCCTAATCAGCAGCTGGGACCAGGAGTCATGTGGTATGGAAATGGATACCTAAGACTGTGCCTAAGTAGGAAGAACAGTTCCCCTTAGAAAGGGCCCTGAGGATGGCAAGGACCATGATTGATCCGCTCCACACAGTGAGAAATAAGATTGCTTAAGTAAAGTAGAAGTAAAAAATGGGAGGCCTTGAGAAATCAGAGAAACTGAGACTTTTTATGGAGATGATTGAAATCACATGAAGGAGATAAACAGAGACTGACATGGCGAAAGTGGAGTTTCAGGAAGATAAGTAGGTTTATCTTAATTCTCTACTTCCTTTGCAATTAGACCATGCATTGAGATTTAAAGGACGTAATATTGCCTTTCTTTTAACCCAGCAGAACAAATATGATGAGAATGGGTACAGAAAATTCAAAGGGATAAAGGTAAAATATCAGCCTTATCCTAGAATATCAACTAGGTTATAGAATATGGTTTTCCTTTGCCTTTCTCTTGAATTGCCAACCAGTCCCAGGCAGGGTAGGGACAGTGCCTGAGGGAGAGGAGGTGAGGATACTGCACTGTGGAGGCTAGCCGAAGGAAGAGAAAGAAGAT
Source organism: Budorcas taxicolor (assembly GCF_023091745.1). Classification (NCBI taxonomy): domain Eukaryota; kingdom Metazoa; phylum Chordata; class Mammalia; order Artiodactyla; family Bovidae; genus Budorcas; species Budorcas taxicolor. The sequence continues at coordinate 60,149,927 of NC_068923.1, read as the reverse complement.
GGGGGGACGGGAGATTGATTAATTGACCCTAGATTCAGTCTCTCATCACTCATTCACCTCTCTGACCTTAGGAAAAAGTGAGTGAAAGTAGGAGCTGTTTGTCATAACTGGTCCTTTCTGAAAACTTGGCCAGTGACAAGTCAGTATTTTCTCCCAACATTATTGCTCTCCTGAACATTTTTGATTCCTCACCCCTGATTTGTCTGTTTCATCCTTTGCCAAAACATGAGATGCTTTCTCGCTCCTCGGCCACACCATTATCTGTTACTGCTCTCTCAAAAATCTGCTCAAAATTAATCTGTACATGATGTTCTCCTAAGCGAAATGCATTGGCTTACCATACCTTAATAGTTTTACCTCTCAGAATATGTGTTAACATTTTAAAATACAGGTATTTTCACTTTACATCATTACCCTAACTAAACAAAATTGGTTGTAAGATGATTCTCTCTAAAGCAATCGATGAAGGACCCTGTTTTTTAGATCTGAAGTTTTCAATAAGGTAAGGTGAGAGGTGGGGAAATAAATTATATCAAAATACGAATGGAATTGAGGGGCTAGGGTAAGAAAGAGAGACAAAAAAGGTGTAATTTGAAAGTTTCCCAGGCATCTCCTTAGATACTGAAGCAGTAGATTGGGGCAGTGTGAATGCAGCCAATACTGATATTTTTAAACAGTTCAGTTCAGTTCAGTTGCTCAGTCGTGTCCGACTCTTTGCAACCTCATGAATTGCAGCACCCCAGGCCTCCCTGTCCATTACCAACTCCCAGAGTTCACTCAAACTCATATCCATAGAGTTGGTGATGCCATCCAGCCATCTCATCCTCTGTCGTCCCCTAATCCTCCTGCCCCCAATCTCTCCCAGCATCAGAGTCTTTTCCAATGAGTCAACTCTTCGCATGAGGTGGCCAAAGTACTGGAGTTTCAGCTTTAGCATCATTCCTTCCAATGAACACACACGACTGATCTCCTTTAGAATGGACTGGTTGGATCTCCTTGTAGTCCAAGGGACTCTCAAGAGTCTTCTCCAACACCACAGTTCAAAAGCATCAATTCTTTGACACTCAGCTTTCTTCACAGTCCAACTCTCACATCCATACATGACCACAGGAAAAACCATAGCCTTGACTAGACGGACCTTTTTTGGCAAAGCAATGTCTCTTCTTGTCCATATGCTATCTAGGTTGGTCATAACTTTCCTTCCAAGGAGTAAGCATCTTTTAATTTCATGGCTGCAATCACCATCGGCAGTGATTTTGGAGCCCAAAAAGATAAAGTCTGACACTGTTTCCACTGTTTCCCCATTTACTTCCCATGAAGTGATGGGACCAGATGCTATGATCTTCATTTTCTGAATGTTGAGCTTTAAGCCAAACTTTCCACTCTCCTCTTTCACTTTCATCAAGAGGCTTTTTAGCTCCTCTTCACTTTCTGCCATAAGGGTGGTGTCATCTGCACATCTGAAGTTATTGATATTTCTCCTGGCAATCTTGACTCCAGCTTGTGCTTCATCCAGCCCAGCGTTTCTCATGATCTACTCTGCATATAAGTTAAATAAGCACAGTGACAATATACAGCCTTGACATAATCCCTTTCCTATTTGGAACCAGTGTGTTGTTCCATGTCCAGTTCTAACTGTTGCTTCCTGACCTGCATATAGGTTTCTCAAGAAGCAGGTCAGGTGGTCTGGTATTCCCATCTCTTTCAGAATTTTCCAGTTTATTGTGATCCACACAGTCAAAGGCTTTGGCATAGTCAATAAAGCAGAAATAGATGTTTTTCTGGAACTCTCTTGCTTTTTTGATGATCCAGCAGATGTTGGCAATTTGATCTCTGGGTCCTCTGCCTTTTCTAAAACCAGCTTGAACATCTGGAAGTTCATGGTTCAAGTATTGCTGAAGCCTGGCTTGGAGAATTTTGAGCATTACTTTACTAGCATGTGAGATGAGTACAATTGTGCAGTAGTCTGAGCATTCTTTCGCACTGCCTTTCTTTGGGATTGGAATGAAAACTGACCTTTTCCAGTCCTGTGGCCACTGTTGAGTTTTCCAAATTTGCTGGCATATTGAGTGCAGCACTTTCACAGCATCATTTTTCAGGATTTGAAATAGCTCCACTGGAATTCCATCACCTCCAGTAGCTTTGTTCGTAGTGATGCGTTCTAAGGCCCACTTGACTTCACTTTCCAGGATGTCTGGCTCTAGGTGAGTGATCACACCCAATCATTCTACTATCCTAAGGAATCTGAAGATCACGCTTTAGACCATTAACAGTAATGCAGAAGGCTTTCCATCCAGTACTCCATGAAAAATTTTGAAACAAACTTTAGAAGAAGTCGTAGAAGACAAGGGTACTGAAAATTCTGACAGGTGAATTATTCACTTTATTCTTTCTCACTTACAGCTCACCTTGAAGTATCAATGATCACAAAGCCCTTATAACAAGTTTTTGCTAGTTTGTTTGATGGCCATACAACTCAAAAAGAAGGAGTAGAATATTGACTTCAAGCACAACAAAAGAATAACCATCAACCATTATCAGCTTATGTAATTGTGAGACAACACACCACAAACAATAGGCAAATTCATATACAACTTGAGCCTTTGCATCCCAAACCATGTTTGCTTATTTAAAGCCTTATGCTCTCATTACTGATATTTACAAACATCTCTTGATCCCTGCTAAATGTGTCTGAATAGCAGACTTTGGATGGCAATATATGTGACACCAAGGGAGAAAAGAGACATTAAGTGCTTAAATACCCAAAACAGTTGACCAGGGCACACAAGTTCTCTAAACTTGTGGGAGGAACCATTCTTCAGTGTGAAGTGGTGATTTAATTCATGCATTTCTTAAGTATGGAATTCTAACTGAGCATTTGTGAGGCAAAGAAAACCTTTACTAATGAATCTTCAGGGATCAGTTAGCATAGTTTGTTAAATTGGAATACTAATTAGGTGTAGGCAATAGTCTAAATCAACCTAAATGCTTGTTAGTTGGACCAATTATAGGTGCCCAATAAGTGTTTGTTTAAACTCAATAATTCTGTATCCAGAGGGAATATTCTTGACATGAGTGGCTGAAGTGAAAAATATAGTCTATCAGTCACGAATAAATTGTGCACAAATGGGCATTTCAACATCACTACTGGCAGGCCAAGGTCATGTCAATGATGGTTTACATCCAATCCTTTGCTTTGCTAGGTCCTATGTGGTAAAATTTCCAAATGTCCCTAGGTTACTTTGAAGCTTTTCTATGACACGTGTGAGTTCATGAAAAGTGTAAGAGTTTAGGAGTGAAACAGGTTATAGACCAGCTTGCTGCTGCTGCTGCTGCTAAGCTTCTTCAGTGGTGTCCGACTCTGTGCAACCCCATAAACAGCAGCCCACCAGGCTCCCTGTCCCTGGGATTCTCCAGGCAAGAACACTGGAATGGGTTGCCATTTCCTTCTCCAATGCATGAAAGTGAAAAGTGAAAGTGAAGTCACTCAGTCGTGTCTGACTCTTAGCAACCCAATGGACTGCAGCCTACCAGGCTCCTCCGTCCATGGGATTTTCCAGGCAAGAGTACTGGAGTGGGGTGCCATTGCCTTCTCCAATAGACCAGCTTAAGCCCACTAAACTATGTAAAGACAAAGCAGATCTGGTTTCCTTTGTGCTGACTTGAGAGGGGTTTTCCTTTCATTATATCTTTCCATAATCTGTATTTCTCTCTTCCCTACCCTGAGTGTCCACTGCTTTCCAGTCAGTGTACTCTTAAATATTGTCTTTTAGGTTCAGACTAACAACAGTGACCTGTAACCTTTGATTCAACTAGCAGTGTCCTAACTCCACAAAACATCCCAAAATTTTTCATCTCCTAGGTGCTAGGTTTCCCAGGTGGCTCAATGGTAAAGAATTCACCTGCCAATGGAGGAGATGGGGACAGGAGCTCAATCCTTCAGTCAAGAAGATCCCCTAGGGGAGGAAATGGCAACCCATTCCAGGATTCTTGCCTGGAAAATTCCACGGACAGAAGAGCCTGGCAAACTATAGTCCATGGGGTCTCAAAGAGTTGGACATGACTGAACAACTGAGCATGCCCAGGTACTAGAAAGTGCAGAGGTGAGCACTTTCTGTGGGAACAGAAGCAAAACGAACTCCACTCTTGAAATTACACAAGAGCTTGTGGCACCACTGGGGATGATGGACCAGGTCAAAAGGGGCTCTGGTCTGTTTTTTGGATTATTTAAAGGAGAGGCGGTAAATCATTGTATTAGGAGAAACTATGTTGGAATCAAGAACTAAATGGAGCTCAGGTCAAATTCCAAAGTTGCCACTTTAGTAGCTAGAATTAGATACAGCTGCATGTGACAAAAAATGTCCCCAAATAAGAGTTCATTTGAGTGGCAGCCACAATGTCTGAATTTCAGTTGGAAGGAGCAATTGGAGGCTCTCTTCTTTTTGTCCACCCCTCAAGCTTTATTGAAGAATAACTGGTATACAAAGAACTGCACACAATTAATGCACACAATTTCGTGAGTTTGGACATATGTATATGCTCATTTTACCATCATCACAATCAAGGTAATAAATGTATTCATCGCCTCCAGCAATTTCCTTGTGTCCCTTTGTGGTTGTGTGTGTATGTGTTAAGGATACAATATGAGATTAACCCTCTTAACACATTTTTAAGTATACAATATCTTATTAACTATACTGATTATATTGTACATCACATCTCTGGAACTTTCTCATCTTGCATAACTAACCTTTATCCATTAGAACAACTCCCCATAAACCTCTGTCTCCATTTCCTGGTAACCAACATTCTATTGTCTACGTCTATACATTTGACTATTTTATACCCCTCATATAAGATAAATCATGGCTGCATTTGATCTTCTGTGACTGACTTAATTAACTTATCATAACGTCTTGTAGGTCTACCCTTGTTATCACAAGGGATGGAATTTGCTTCTTTTTAAAGGTTGAAATACATGCACGCTCCACATTTTATTTATCCATTCATCTGTTGATGACTATTTGGGTCATTTCTACATCCCTGCTACTGTGAATAATGCTGCAGTGAACATGGAAATGTAGATATCTCTTTGAAATCCTCATTTAAATTCTTCTGGATATATACTCAGAAGTGTGACTGCTACATAATATGGTAGTTTTATTTTTAAGTTTTTGAGGAACCTCCATACTCTTTTCCACAGTGGCTGTTTCAATTCACATTTCTATCACCAGTGCACAAAGGTTCCCATTTCTCCACATTGTAGCCAACTCTTATCTCTTATCTTTGATAATAGCCATTTTAATAGGTGTGAGGTGATATCTCCTTGTGATTTTGATTTGCATTTCCCTGATGATTTTGATTTGATTTTTTCCATGGACTCTTTGGCCATTTTTACATCTTCTTTAGAAAAATATCTATTGAGAGCCTCTGTCAAATTTTTAAATTAATTATTTGTCCTTTTGCTATTTAGTGGTATAAGTGCCTATATATTTTGGATATTAGCCCCTTATGTGAATATTATGGTTCACGAAATATTTTCTCCCATTCCACAGGTTGCCTGTTTGTTTCATTGGTTATCATGCTGTTCATATGGCTCCCTTCTTTTAGACATAACTGCCAATAGCCTCACATGTCACCCATGCTTCTAACCCACTGGCTATGACCCAGTAAAACAGCCTTGCCAACATGTAATGAAGACTGAGACATATATTCACCCGGATGTCTATTAAAATCAGATATTCTGTTGCAGAGGAAAAAGGCAGCATAGCTCCTGGATTGAACACATAGTTCACTTCACCATTTTTTCTACATGATGTCAGGCAAGAATTTTCCACTTAATATTCCTATTCTTTAAATTAAGATACTTCCTTTTACAGCAGGATCTCACACTGTTCACCAAGAGCTCCTTTCTGAAATAACCTGTGCTTCCTGTGGCTTCCATGGTATGATATTATCTTGATTTTCCTTCAATCTCTCAGACTATTGTCAACTTTGTTATTATGGCCTTCTTTTCCTGTTTATGTCCCTTAGTATTCCTATTGCCTCTGTCCTGGGACAACTTTATTCCTTACTTCCCACTTTACCTATTTCTTCTCACTGTTACACATGTGAACACATTTATTGAATACTTATGCTTTGAACTATAAGTACTTTATATTCAGAATCTCACTTAATACTATCAACAATCCCAAAAGTTTCCCATCATGTGAAATGCCAGGCTGGATGAAGCACAAGCTGGAATCAAGATTGCCAGGAGAAATATCAATAATCTCAGATATGCAGATGACACCATCCTTATATTGTCACATTGCTTATTTAACTTATATGCAGAGTACATCATGAGAAACACTGGGCTGGAAGAAGCACAAGCTGGAATCAAGATTGCTGGGAGAAATATCAATAACCTCAGATATGCAGATGACAACATGCTTATGGCAGAAAGTGAAGAGGAACTAAAAGGCCTCTTGATGAAAGTGAAAGAGGAGAGTAAAAAAGTTGGCTTAAAGCTCAACATTCAGAAAACGAAGATCATGGCATGTGGTCCCATCACTTCATGGGAAGTAGATGGGGAAATAGTGGAAACAGTGTCAGACTTTATTTTTTTGGGCTCCAAAATCACTGCAGATGGTGATTGCAGCCATGAAATTAAAAGACGCTTACTCCTTGGAAGGAAAGTTATGACCAACCTAGATAGCATATGGAAAAGCAGAGACATTACTTTGCCAAAAAAGGTCCATCTAGTCAAGGCTATGGTTTTTCCAGTAGTCATGTATGGGTGTGAGAATTGGACTGTGAAGAAAGCTGAGCACTGAAGAACTGGTGCTTTTGAACTGTGGTGTTTGAGAAGACTCTTGAGAGTCCCTTGGACAGCAAGGAGATCCAACCAGTCCATTCTAAAGGGGATCAGTCCTGGGTGTTCTTTGGAGGGAATGATGCTAAAGCTGAATGATGCTCCAGTACTTTGGCCACCTCATGGGAAGAGTTGACTCATTGGAAAAGACTGTGATGCTGGGAGGGATTGGGGGCAGGAGGATTAGGGGATGACAGAGGATGAGATGGCTGGATGGCATCACTGACTCGATGGACATGAGTTTGAGGGAACTCCAGGAGCTGGTGATGGACAGGGAGGCCTGGGGTGCTGCAATTCATGGGGTCACAAAGAGTCGGACACAACTGAGCGACTGAACTGAACTGAAAGAACTAAAAAACTTTATTGAAAGTGAAAAAGGAAAGTGAAGAAGCTGGCTTAAAACTCAACATCAACAAAAGGAAGATCATGGCATCTGGTCCCATCACTTCATGCAAATAAATAGATGGGGAAACAATGGAAACAGTGACAGACTTTATTTTCTTGGGCTCCAAAATCACTTCAGATAGTGACTGCAGCCATGAAATTAAAAGACACTTGGTAAAATAAATAAATAAATAAATAAATAAAAGACACTTGGTCCTTGGAAGAAAAGCTATGAACAACTTGTGTGTATGTGTGTGTGTGTGTGTGTGTGTGTGTGTGTTAGTTGCTCAGTTGTGTCTGACTCTTTGTGACCCTATAGATTGTAGCCCATCAGGCTCCTCTGTCCGTGGGGTTCTCCAGGCAAGAATACTGGAGTGGGTTGCCATTTCCTTCTCCAGGAGATCTTCCCGACCCAGGGATTGAACCCTGGTCTCCTGCATTACAGGTGGATGCTTTACCATCTGAGCTACTAGGGAAGCCCATGAACAACTTAGACAGTATATTAAAAAGCAGAGACATTACTTTGCCAACAAAGGTCCATCTAGTCAAAGCTATGGTTTTTCCAGTAGTTATGTATGGATGTGAGAGCTGGACTATAAAGAAAGCTGAGCACCAAAGAATTGATGCTTTTGAACCATGGTGCTGGAGAAGATTCTTGAAGAGTCTCTTGGACTGCAAGGAGATCCAACCATTCTGTCCTAATGGAAATCAGCCCTGAATATTTATTGGAAGGACTGATGCCTGAGCTGAAGCTCCAATACTGTGGCCACCTAACGCAAAGAACTGACTCACTGGAAAAGACCCTGATGCTGGGAAAGGTTGAAGGCAGGAGGAGAAGGAGACGACAGAGGATGAGATGGTTGGATGTCACCGACTGGATGGACATGAGTCTGAGCAAGCTCCAGAAGTTGGTGATGGACAGGAAAGTCTGGCCACAGTCCATGGGGTCTCAAAGAGTCGGACACGACTGAGAGACAACTGAACTGATGGTTACTCCCAGGCTTTACATGGACGCTGATGTGATTTGTCCACAGTTGGGCAGTGCTAACTTTGAATATTAGTCCAGGATATCTGGTGTGTGTGAATAAAACAAGGAGAAGTCAGAAAGAAAACAGACTGAAAATTATGTATAACCTAGTGCCAAAGTGAGAAAAGGGAAGGAAGTGGAGGAATTGTGTGCCATGAGAGACAGAAGTGTTATTTTTATACTTTCCGTGATCAGGAAACCTTGTCAAATAAACGGACTTTTTAGCAGGAAACAACAACAGGTGGGAAATTAGTATCATGTCACAGTGAAGGTTGGAATATCAAAAACTCAAATTTCAGGTTTTCAGTTGCAAGTTGTTTGTGACGAAACACGTCGAACTACCCCCTCTGAGTCTGCCTTCTAGTTGTGAAAGGAAAGTAATACTACAAACTTCGTAGGCTCGTGACAAGGCAATAATCAGCAAGGAAATTAACGCGAATTCAGAGTTCTATGAAGAATTTTAACCACTGGCTCAGACTGGGAAACGAACTGTGGGAAAGCCCACCTGCCTTCCACCCTGCACACCGCCCCCTGTGTCTGGAGTGCACCCGGTGATTGGCTGCTCAACACGTCCGACCCAACCCGCCCCCGCGTCCAGTCCAATCCCAGTCGTCCTTGAACCACAGGTTCCCAGGGACCAGCCGAGTGGGCGGGCCCTGTGACGTCTGACGGCGCGCCACGTCACCGTGGCGGAAGTGGCGGCCGCTGTTTTGAAATCAGACCGCCCGAGTCTCACAAGCTCCTACTTACGCCGAGGCCTGAGGTCGAGCAGCGTCGGGGGACATCCCCGACACCTATCCTCCAGCCCTGCTGACCTGACGCCGCTGCCACGCCATGTCCACCCCTCCGTTGGCGGCGTCGGGGATGGCGCCCGGGCCCTTCGCCGGGCCCCAGGCCCAGCAGGCGGCCCGAGAGGTTAACACTGCATCGCTCTGCCGAATCGGGCAGGAGACGGTCCAAGACATCGTGTACCGCACCATGGAGATCTTCCAGCTCCTGAGGAACATGCAGGTGGGAAGGAGGGCGGGCCCCGCTCCGGGGCGTGCTTGGAGAAAGCGAAGTGCTTCTGAGAGGGAAGGAGCAGCTGGCTTAATTGTTACCTGGGGTCCCTCGGCGTCGATGCGGCGGCCCTGGGCAATCCGCGAGTATGGGGTCGCCCCCATTTACATTCAGAAGTGTTCCCCGATAAAGTGTCTGTCCCCAAGATGTGAAGGTGATGTTTTGCAGACCAGATTTCTGAAAAGGATGAAGCCGCATTTTCTAGATTCGACCAGGTTCTGTAGGCTCTAGGCGAACTCTTGTATCTTTCAAGGTAGAGGTGGGCCTCACTCCTCCACGCTCTTTGGGTTATTTTAATCTCATATTTTTCCACAGAATACTTTGTGATGGTTCAAGGAGTTGAATTCAGATTCTGCTAACCATTTTTGCTAAACAGCTTTATTTTGGTATAACTGATTCCCAATACAATGCATTTATTCAAAGTTTTGACACGTGTACTTGTGAAACCAACGTCCGTCACCCCACAGTTCCCTCCGTGGAGAAGTGAGCACATTCTCGTGTCCCTTTTAAATCTTTACTTCTGGCTCTCCATCCACAGGCAGTCTCTCTTTTGCTTTCTGGCATCATAGCTAGTTGGCATTTTCTAGAGTTTCATACACATGAAATCATACACTATGATTGGTGGGGGGTGCGGATCTGGCTTCTTTCACTCAACAAATATCAATAGGTCATTCCTTTTCATTGCTGAACAGTATTCTATTGTATGAATATATCACAATTAGTGTATCTGTTGATGGCCATTTGGTTTGTATCCACTTTGGAGCTATTATAAATAATACTTCTGAGTGTTAGCTACAAATGTTTGTGTGAACATGTGTTTCATTTCTCTTGAGTAGGTAGATGCCTAGGCATGGAATTTCTGGGTTATGAGGGAAATGACTGATTACCATTTTAAGAAACTTTTCCAAAAGTTTCCTCGTCCTTGCCAGTAGTTGTTAGTGTCTTTCTTTTTCTTTTTTTTTGGAATTGTATGTCTTTCTGTTTCATCAGTACTTTCTCCCAGCCTGTGGCATGTCTTTTTATTCTCTTCACATTGTCTTTTGAAGAACAGATATTTTAAATTTTGATGAAATCCAATTTATTGATTTGTCCTTTTACAGATTTTGGGTTTTGGTGCCATACCTAAGAAATCTTTCCCTAACCCAAAGATTTCTTATGTTTTCTTCTGAAGTTTTATAGTCTTAGGTTTTACATTTAGGTCTATGATCCACATGGAGTTACTTTCTTAAAATAATGATAGATATGGATCTGTCTTTTTTTTTTTTTTGCGTTTGGATATCATGTCATTCCAGCACCATTTTCCTATTTGACTAACCCATTTTTAAGGCTTATCTTACTACTGTGTGATGTGGATATCGTTCTTGTGTTATGGATGAGGATTCTATGGCTCTGAGAGGTGAAGTGACAGAGGTGATAGTCAGTGTAGGGTAAATTTGAAACCAGGTCCTCAGACTCTTAGAACTTTCAAACTCTTATTTCAGCTGGTACACTAAGTAAGTGTTTAGTGGTGTTTTATTGCCTTTTTAAATAAAATGGTTGGGGTATTTTTCCCCTTGATTCTAGAAGTAGTACAACTGTATGGAAATATTTTAAGACCCTGTTAATAAGCCACTGTGAGATAAAAAGGGAATCCAAGAGGAGATATGAAATCTTTGGCAATTATTTTTAAAATTTACAGATTAAAATGTAAAATGATTAAAATACAAATTAAATGTTCTCTCAGAATTTAGCAATTATTTATTTTTAAGCTGCTGTATTGGACTAATAGAGCTAATAGCTAACATGTATCAAATACTTTCCTTAGTCAGGTACATTGTTATAATAACAGTTCTAAGAAGTATTTTTATCTCTATTTTACAATTAAGGAAACAGACTTAAAGAAAGTAGAATTTACTCAACATCATGTATGACTGGTAGCTTTTTCTACTAACCTCTTTATTATACTAACTTGCTATCAACAGTTTATACTATGAACAGAGAGCTAATACACATCCATGACTGACAGTGAAAGAACTGAACTCTCAAAAGATACTGTCAATAACTAGATTACATGTGGACATATATTCAAAGCCAGTTTGTAAGGACTACAATAACTATTCCTTTGTGCTTGTGAATTCTGTGTTTTAACTCACTAAGACCCTTTAGGCCATATCATAATTGGCTGTAAATTAAGCAACAGTGTGCTCCTTAATTTATAGAAAGCTGGGAGGAGAAGTGTTACAAACAAGACTACATATAAACTATTTGTTAATACATTTTTAAGTTCAAATTTTAAAAATTATCTTCTATATTATTAATCCAGAAGCATGACGTGCCATAAATACCAACTTCTGAGGTTATTTCTGAGCATTGATTTTAGAGAAGTCCGTCTTTATTAGTTGTCCTTTAGCCTCTTGAGAATCTGATGGAAACTATAGACTCTCTTCTAAGAAGACTGCACATATAAAGAAACATTCTAAATAAAATTTCATGGGGCTAACAGATGTCTCCCTCCAAATCACTAGAACCGAGGTTGATTCCTTGCATGAAAAAGTATTGCTTTGGTTCTATTTGTTATGCTTTAAATCTTACCTTTTAAAAAAAACTATAAAATATATTCTGAATTCAGAAATGAAAAGGGACATTACAGTGAACATTCCTCCTCCTCTGCTACCTGTCTAACCTCTCTCCCCAGTTCATTTCAGTCACTCAGTCATGTCTGATTCTTTGCGACCCCATTGAATGCAGCACGCCAGGCTTCCCTGTCCATCACCAGTTCCCGGAGCTTGCTCAAACTCATGTGCATCCAGTCGGTGATGCCATCCAACCATCTCATCCTCTGTCGTCCCCTTCTTCTCCCACCTTCAGTCTTTCCCAGCATCAGGGGAATGAGTGAGTCAGTTCTTCACATCAGGTGACCAAACTATTGGAGTTTCAGCTTCAGCATCAGTCCTTCCAATGAGTATTCAGGACTGATTTCCTTTAGGATGGACTGGTTGGATCTCCATGCAGATGATCCTTGGATCATGTTTATTCAGTTCAGTTCAGTCGCTCAGTCGTGTCCAACTCTTTGCGACCCCATGAATCGCAGCATGCCAGGCCTCCCTGTCCATCACCAACTCCCGGAGTTCACTCAGACTCGTGTCCATCGAGTCAGTGATGCCATCTAGCCATCTCATCCTCGGTCATCCCCTTCTCCTCCTGCCCCCAATCCCTCCCAGCATCAGAGTCTTTTCCAATGAGTCAACTCTTCGCATGAGGTGGCCAAAATACTGGAGTTTCAGCTTCAGCATCATTCCCTCCAAAGAATTCCCAGGGCTGATCTCCTTCAGAATGGACTGGTTGGATCTCCTTGCAGTCCAAGGGACTCTCAAGAGTCTTCTCCAACACCACAGTTCAAAAGCATCAATTCTTTGGTGCTCAGCTTTTACATACAAAACATACTCTTACACATGTGTACTATACTAAATAGAGATAGAAATGTGAGTATCTTCTCAGTTCAGTTCAGCCACTCAGTTGTGTCCAACTCTTTGTGACCCCATGAATCGCAGCACACCAGGCCTCCCTGTCCATCACCAACTCCCGGAGTTCACTCAAACTCATGTCCATCGTGTCAGTGATGCCATCCAGCCATCTCATCCTCTGTCATCCCCTTCTCCTCCTGCCCCCAATCCCTCCCAGCATCACAGTCTTTTCCAATGAGTCAACTCTTCCCATGAGGTGGCCAGAGTACTGGAGTTTCAGCTTTAGCATCAGTCCCTCCAATGAACACCCAGGACTGGTCTCCTTTAGAATGGACTGGTTGGATCTCCTCGCAGACCAAGGGACTCTCAAGAGTCTTCTCCAACACCACATTTCAAAAGCATCAATTCTTTGGCGCTCAGCTTTCTTCACAGTCCAACTCTCACATCCATACATGACCACTGGTAAAACCATAGCCTTGACTAGATGGACCTTTGTTGGCAAAGTAATGTCTCTGCTTTTGAATATGCTATCTAGATTGATCATAACTTTCCTTCCAAGGAGTAAGCGTCTTTTAATTTCATGGCTGCAATTACCATCTGCAGTGATTTTGGAGCCCCCAAAAATAAAGTCTGACACTGCTTCCACTGTTTCCCCATCTACTTCCCATGAAGTGATGGGACCAGATGCCATGATCTTAGTTTTCTGAATGTTGAGCTTTAAGCCAACCTTTTCACTCTCCTCTTTCACTTTCATCAAGGGGCTCTTTAGCTCCTCTTCACTTTGTCATAAGGGTGGTGATATCTGCATATCTGAGGTTATTGATATTTCTCCCGGCAATCTTGATTCCAGCTTGTGCCTCTTCCAGCCCAGCACAAAACTCAGCAGTGGTCACAGGACAGGAAAAGGTCAGTTTTCATTCCAATCCCAGAGAAAGGCAATGCCAAAGAATGCTCAAACTACCACACAATTGCACTCGTCTCACAAGCTAGTAAAGTAATGCTCAAAATTCTCCAAGCCAGGCTTCAGCAATCCGTGAACTGTGAACTTCTAAAGCTGGGTTTAGAAAAGGCAGAGGACCCAGAGATCAAATTGCCAACATCTGCTGGATCATCGAAAAAGCAAGAGAGTTCCAGAAAAACATCTATTTCTGCTTTCTTGACTATGCCAAAGCCTTTGACTGTGTGGATCACAATAAACTCTGGACAATTCTGAAAGAGATGGGAATACCAGACCACCTGACCTGCCTCTTGAGAAATCTGTATGCAGGTCAGGAAGCAACAGTTAGAACTGGACATGGAAGAACAGACTGGTTCCAAATAGGAAAAGGCGTACATCAAGGCTGTATATTGTCACCCTGCTTATTTAACTTCTATGCAGAGTACATCATGAGTATCTTCTAGTCTTTATTAAATACAAAATATAGGCAAAGTGTGTAGTATCTACAATGTAGGTACAAAAAAATGTAGTACCATAATAGTACAAAAAAATGTAATACCATAATAAAGGTATAGCCTGCTTCTGTATGTAAACTGTAATTATTATTTTCTTATTGTCACCCAAACAAGAAAGCAGTGACCCTTTGAAAATTTTTTCTTATTTTTTAATGTTTTGAAAGTTCATAAATTGAAAGATCATGAGAAATCCCACATAGTATTGTGGAGGGTGAACTCTCAGTGCTTTTGTCCTTTAAACTGTTTTCACTAATTGAGTCTTTGATACTTTAACCCTTTTCTTTGAGATATCATCTGCAGAATGTTTTAATGCTTGAAAACTTCCAAAAATCCTAATATTATAAAAAACTAATTTCCAAGAATTTTAAAAGATCCATCTCCTTAAGTTGTAAACCATAACATTATAGGAAATTTAGAAATGAAATAAAAGAAGAAAATCAATTATTAAGCCTATTTTCCTATTACATCTTTTATGAACTATTACCTTTTAATAACTATATATATATATAACTATGTATATGCCTTTGGTCTTTTTTTTCCCCCTCCGTATTTATGGTTTTACCTACTTGGAACAATAGTGGCTCTTATTTTCTTTCTTCTCTGAACACTGTATCAGGCTTTTTTTGATTCCTACCTCAGCTGTTTAGAAAAGAAAAAAAGGATGAAGTGAGGTTTAGAAAAGACTGGATTGATCTTCTAGCTATTAGACATTAGTTGGACTTTTCATTTTAAGTCACTTTATAATCCCTACGATAAGTGTATGAATTAGTGATTTTAATGAAATTACCTTGTATACTAGAAACCATGGTACAAACTTTGTTAATTCTAGTTTTAGGATAATTTCACAGATCAAATTGTGGGAATAAAATATTGTAAAGATGTACACAGAGAGGAAGATTTTGTAAGTTTCAGCACTGCACAAAAAGTGCATTTAGTTGTAAGTAGTAGTCAGTTTTTCCATTTATGTGTGATTTTTGTCATTTCGGTATGTATTTTGGCTTCTTTTGGTAAAATTCCTGAATTAAAAATACGTAAGCATCCAAGACAGAGTTATGATCATAGCAGTTATTTCTAATAATTTATTAATAATTTTCAAGTACAGATTGATTTGTTACTATATATTGCCTGCTATTGATTTCTTTTTAAAGTAAAACTTTTGGTGACAGCTTTATGTTTTAATGCATGCCTGCTGCTGCTGCTGCCTCTAAGTCACTTCAATCGTGTCCGACTCTGTGCAACCTCATAGACAGCAGCCCACCAGGCTCACTTGTCCCTGGGATTCTCCAGGCAAGAACACTGGAGTGGGTTGCCATCTTCTCCAGTGCATGAAAGTGAAGTCGCTCAGTCGTGTCTGACTCTTAGCAACCCCATGGAGTGCAGCCCACCAGGCTCCTATGTCCATGGCATCTTCCAGGCAAGAGTACTGGAGTGGGGTGCCATTGCCTTCTCTAAATACATGCCTAGAGCATCTTAATTATAATAGTTAAGGTATCTTGAGATTGTTTTTACAACAATAGCAGTATACTCTTCTTTTTCTTCTACTGAAAAGTCCTATCCTCATTTTTTTCCTTTTCTTCTTCTTTTCCTTAAAATTGTATTTTGAGTTGTTTGAATTCAGCTCCTGGTTGAGTTCAGCACCTTGCTGCTTTTACATTATCTTAAGTGATATTAAAATTGTATATTCTTTTTAGTTATAATACAAAGCTGTGGTATAAATATAATCAAAAGTGAGAGGCAGAAAGCATTTCAGCTGATCAGAAAGGCTTATCACAAAGTCTTGTAGAACTGCTTGACAGTATGCTAAGGAGCTAATTAATAAATCAGCATGTATTACTGTTAAATTCTTAAAGTTGCACTTGATTCATTATCAGGAACAGCTGGCTTTTATGCATTGCTCAAAGACTGTTTCTGTTTGTTAGCTTTGCTTAAAGAAAATCTTGATTTTCATTACTTTATGTTTTGGGGTTTTTGTCCGAGAAGCTGCCAAATGGTGTCACTTACCATACTGGAACATACCAAGACCGGTTAGCAAAACTACAGGATCATCTTCGCCAACTTTCTATTCTCTTCAGGAAGCTGAGATTGGTCTATGATAAATGCAATGAAAACTGCGGAGGGATGGATCCCATTCCAGTAGAGGCAAGTTTTAGTGGTCAAGGGAGGGTGAATGTAAGAGGCTTAGGACGTTTGTAATTTTTTCCTTTTTTCTCTTCTATCTTCACAGTATTTCCAGATTTTGATCATACTGGTTTCACTTTTGACTAGAAAAGATGAAATTGTGAGATATGTGTGTGTGTGTATATATAGAACTGTCTTTTCATGTTGATAATTTCTTGCAGACTTTAGCATCCAGGCTGATAGTGAATTTTTGTTGTTGGGGGAGATTATCTGTGGCAACTTCTATTATTGCTCTCTGTGTCTCATTTTAATTAAATCAGTGCATGATGTCTTAGCAGACATTTTAATAGTATTGTAAAATACTTTTACAGTGGTTTTCATGTAAGTTCTTTATGGATAAAGGTTATAACCATTTTTATCATTATTAAATTATCTTAGTAGAATCACTCTAGTTTTTAAATATATTTATTTAAGTTTAATCTTGGGTCATAGGTATATTTTAGTTAATCAGGTATACAGTTATTTTTATAGGTGGTCCTTTCCTGTTGACAAGTGATAATCTCTGCCAGCAGAGGTAGCTGGTGGCAGGGAGTGGGGTTAAATGTTCTCTCACTCTATATAAAGAACAGTTTCATGTCATCAGTGCTTGCTTATTTGAGTGAGCAGCATATATGGGGTGAACAGGGAAAGAGTAAACTGCAATACAGCCTGAAAAAAAGTGGTCAGAGATGTGGAGGGTCAGAAATATGGTGGACTCTGACAGAGGCTGCAGAAAAGTCAAGGAAAATAAGGAATGAAAACTGTCCAGCAGATTTTACTAGAGGAAATTTGTTGGTATATTTGGTCGGAGCTTTGGTGGAAAGATAGCAACAGAGGTCAGATCACAGTGAGCTGAAGATTAAACAGAAAGTAAGGAACTGAAGCCAAAAAGTGGATATCCATCTTTCAAGAAGCTTAGACTGAAAACAAAAGAGGAAAGTAGTAGGTGGTAGGAGGGATCGAGTTTGGGTCCCCGCCTCCCGCCCCTTCCAAATGGGAGAACTTGTTTAGATGAAAATGGAAGAAAACAGTCAGGTGAGGTCAGGGGAAATAAATAAGGAAGTCGGGAGGGCAGAGGAATCAGTGTACAGGAATGAAGACTGAATGTATTTGAGATGAAGGACCACTGTCTGCATTTGGAGAGAGGAAAGGAAGAAAGTAGCTGTGGATGTAGGCAAATTTATATTTGTCCCAAGAATTCACAGAAGTTTGGCCAGATTGATTACTGGTTATACTAGTTACTTATCTCTGTCCTATTCCTGCATTGGTGATAACAGATGGAAGAGACAAGCCTCTGGTGACTCTCTAAGGGGTTTCATCAAACAAATGTCATCACAAATCTATACATATTTAATTATAATTCTGCTGGAAGTTTCATTGCTATATAAACTTTTTCTCTTACAAAAAAACTTTCTCCCAAATATAAGACATCTAGAAATCTACATAGACACTTAGATAACAAGTAAATCACAATTATATAATACATGTCCATGAAGTTCCTTTCTTTCTAGTATAGATCAAGGCAGCCTATTCTAGCTGAATGGACATAAAGTACTTAAGGGTAGGACTTGTATCTTATTTGGCATTATTTTTGCAGTGTCTGCTCACCCAGTGTCTGCAAATTAAATATTTGCTGATTGACTGAGTAGGACATTACTTAATTACATGTGACAACTAATTTTGCTAAAAGGACTGTTTTGCAAAAGAAACCCAAAAAGCAAATGTACAGAACTTATTGAAATGATATATACTTCTAATGCTTTTATTTTAGGCCATCACTTGAATTAAAATGTATTTTTGTACTGTTAAGATAAAAGTGTAAAATTGATCTTAATTGGATGTATTATCTATGCCAGTATAATTGGAAATTGTGTGTCATATCTTTGACTTTTAACTTGTGTCTGTCACTCTCAGCAACTTATTCCATATGTGGAAGAAGATGGCTCAAAAGATGACCGGGCTGGCCCACCTCGTTTTGCTAGTGAAGAGAGGCGAGAAATTGCAGAAGTCAATAAAGTGAGTTGCTAGTCTGTATGTCTTACATTTCTGAATTATTGATAAAAATTAAAAGGGAGTCTATGTAACGCAAAAACATAATTTGGACCTGAAGTTGTTTCTGTGGCAAATTTAACCTACTTAAGAGTACAACCCCAAACTCAGAGGTAAACAGAAATGCCATCTAGTTATTCAGAAGATCCCAGAATTCAGGCAATAAAGCTCTTAGAAAGGCCTCATAGGCGCTCTGTCACGACCCATTTACATTTTCTTCTCCAGGCAGAATTGTAGCTCTCTAGGATACAGCATATTTGGAGCAGCAAATGATAATACTTTACAAGTAGGAGATGTGAATGTCTCAACAACTGAATAAGAAATTGAGAGTTATCAAGTTACCCCATCCCACCCTTCACCCTACAAAAGTTCCTAACTTGAATTTATTGCTGAGTACTTTCAGAAGTTCAGAAGATAATGTTCAGATAGTTCTCTTGAAACACAGGGAAATAAGGGGTGTTGTCGGTCCATTCTGGGATAGAAGCATGGCTAACAAATAGCACACAAAATGAAACTACCAGTCTTGGTGCTTTACTTAAAAATAAGTGCCCCCACCTCCTGCCTCACTCCTGAAATTCTTAATGCTAGTTAATAGAATTCATCAGGACATTAATTAATCTACCACAGCCAAAGAGGGTTTTCTGAGGTAGAGGAGGATGACTTAGTTTACTTACATAAGGTCTGTAGGCCAAATTGAAAAAAATGGTTTTTCCTCAGATCTAGAAGACATTTGATAGACTTAAAATGTTGCTGACTCAAAGAATGCTTAAAGTGATTAATGTGATAGTCTTAAAAAAAGAATGTTTAATCTCAGATATGTAGTCAACATTTTTCATAGAAATGAAATACAGAACTAGTCATATTGCTGCTGCTGCTGCTGCTGCTTAGTTGCTTCAGTCGTGTCCGACTCTGTGTGACCCTATAGATGGCAGCCCACCAGGCTCCCCCATCCATGGGACTCTCCAGGCAAGAATACTGGAGTGGGTTGCCATTTCCTTCTTCAAAGCATTCATGCATGCTGAGTCGCTTCAGCTGTGTCTGACTCTGTGCTACCCCATGGACAGCAGCCCACCAGGCTCCTCTGTCCATGGGATTCTCCAGGCAAGAATACTGGAGTGGGTTGCCATTTCCTTCTCCAGTCATATTAAAAACAGGCAGAAAATAAGATGCCTTATACTACTGTGTTTGATGCTGTTTTAGAAATTATAGCCAGTGAAACAACCTTTATGAAGCAAAAGTTATTGTATACAAATTTGTTAAGTTTGTTCAGGTAGTACATAACATTATAGCTTAAACTTCTGAAGCTCAAAGCAGCTCACTGATTAACAAGTAGAGGCAGTAAATATTTGATAAAAGAGCTTAAAGATTTATACCATTTTCCTATAATGTTATAAACCAGTTAGATTATAAGATCCTATTCACAGTTGCAACAACAAATATTAAGTAGTTAGGATTTCCATAATATATGAGACTAAACTTAATATATATAAAAGGATTATTTTTTGGTAAAACTTCTTATGTTATATTGGAGTATAGCTGATTAACAATGTTATGATAGTTTCAGGTGAACAGCAAAGGGACTCAGCCCTACTTACACATGTATCCATTCTCCCCCAAACTGCCCTCCCATTCCGGCTGCCACATACCATTGAGCAGAATTCCATGTGCTGTACAGTAGGTCCTTTTTGTTATCCATTTTAAATATAGAAGTGTATACATGTCCAACACAAACTCCCTAACTGTCCCTTCCCAAGAAAAATCCCAAGTAAAGAACCTAACCTTACACCTAAAATGACTAGAGAAAGATCAGATAAAACCTAATGTTAGTAGAAGGAAAGAAACCATAAAGATCACAGCAGAAATAAATGAAATAGAGACAAAGAAAACAATTGCAAAGATGAATGAAACTAAAAGCTGGTACTTTGAAAAGATAAACAGAATTCATAAACCCCTAGCCAGACTCATAAAGAAATTTTGAACAGTTGAAAAAACACATGACATTCTTACATGGGCAATAACTACTCTAAAAATGCCAGTCTTGATTATTTCATAGTTTTTTATTTATTTTTTAATTCAAAGATAATTGCTTTACAGAATAGTGTTAGTAACACTCTATAAGTACAAATGTGAATTCTCTTGAAATTGCACAAAATAGTAAGATCTTAGTGCAATACCAATCAAAAAACAAATAAAAAAATTGGAACTTTTTTCCTTGAGAGCATACTCAAATACATATAATAAAAAAAATTCCAGTAAGAGTAATAAAATGAACAGACTCTTTGCTTCAAAAATTAAAATGTTAGATGAAGCATATTATAAAAACAATAATTAAGTGTAAAATACTGGCATAAGAACAGACAGATTCAATTCAGTTCAGTCGTTCAGTTGTGTCTGACTCTGTGACTCTGTGAACTTCAGCATGCCAGGCCTCCCTGTCCATCACTCAAACTCATATCCATTGAGTCGGTGATGCCATCCAACCATCTCATCTTCTGTCATCCCCTTCTCCTCCCACCTTCAATCTTTTCCGGCATCAGGGTCTTTCCCAATGATTCAATTCTTCGCATCAGGTGGCCAAAGTATTGGAAGTTTCAGCTTCAACATGGGTCCTTCCAATGAATATTCAGGGCTGATTTCCTTTAGAATGGACTGGTTGGATCTCCTTGCAGTCCAAGGGACTCTCAAGAGTCTTCTCCAACACCACAGTTCAAAAGCATCAATTCTTTGGCACTCAGGTTTCTTTATATTCCAACTCTCACATCCATCGGAATGAAAACTGACATTTTCCAGTCCTGTGGCCACTGCTGAGTTTTCCAAATTTGCTGGCATATTGAGTGCAGCACTTTCACAGCATCATCTTTCAGGATTTGAAATAGCTCAACTGGAATTCCATCACCTCCACTACCTCTGTTCGTAGTGATGCGTCCTAAGGCCCACTTGACTTCGCATTCCAGGATGTCTGGCTCTAGGTGGGTGATCACACCATCATGGTTATCTGGGTCGTGAAGATCTCTTTTGTATGGTTCTTCTGTGTATTCTTGCAACTTTTTCTTAATATCTTCTGCTTCTGTTAGGTCCATACCATTTATATCCTTTATTGAGTGCATCTCTGCATGAAATGTACCTTTGGTATCTCTAAATTTCTTGAAGGGATCACTAGTCTTTCCCATTCTATTGTTTTCCTCCATCTCTTTGCATTGATCACTGAGGAAGGCTTTCTTATCTCTCTTTGGTATTCTTTGGAACTCTGTATTCAAATGGGTATATCTTTCCTTGTCTCCTTTGCTTTTCATTGCTCTTCTTTTCATAGCTATTTGTAAGGCCTCCTCAGACAACCATTTTGCTTTTTTGCATTTCCTTTTCTTGGGGATGGTCTTGATCCCTGTCTCCTGTACAGTGTCACGAACCTCCATCCATAGTTCAGAAAGAATGAACAGACAGAGCCAAAGCAAAAACACCATCCAATTGTAGATGTGAATGGTGATAGAAGCAAAGTCCAGTGCTATAAAGAGCAATATTGCATAGGAACCTGGAATGTTAGGTCCATGAATCAAGGCAAATTGGAAGTGGTCAAACAGGAAATGGCAAGAGTGAATATCAACATTTTAGCAATCAGGAAACTAAAATGGACTGGACTGGGTGAATTTAACTCAGATGACCATTATATCTACTACTGTGGGCAAGAATCCCTTAGAAGAAATGGAGTAGCCATCATAGTCAACAGGAGTCCAAAATGCAATACTTGGATGCAGTCTCAACAACAACAGAATGATCTCTGTTCATTTCCAAGGCAAACCATTTAATATCACAGTAAACCAAGTCTATGCCCCAACCAATAATGCTGAAGAAGCTGAAGTTGAATGGTTCTATGAAGACCTACAAGACCTTCTAGAACTAACACCCAAAAAATATGTCCTTTTCATTATAGGGGACTGGAATACAAAAGTAGGAAGTCAAGAAATACTTGGAGTAACAGGCAAATTTGGCCTTGGAGTACAGAACAAAGTAGGGCAAAGGCTAATAGAGTTTTGCCAAGAGAACACACCAGTCATAGCAAACACCCTCTTCCAACAACACAAGAGAGGACTCTACACATGGACATCACCAGATAGTCAATACTGAAATCAGATTGATTACATTCTTTGAAGCCAAAGGTGTAGAAGCTCTATACAGTCAGCAAAAACAAGACCAGGAGCTGACTGGCTCAGATCTTGAACTCCTTATTGCCAAATTCAGACTTAAATTGAAGAAAGTAGGGAAAACCACTAGACCATTCAGGTATGACCTAAATCAAATCCCTTACAATTATACAGACAGATTAGTGAAATAATATTCAGAAAAATTGTCTTACTATTATATTAATATATGAGAATTTAATGTGACATGAGGGGTTATGTGGAAAATTAGTCTTTAAAAATAGACACTTTGGGGGAAATATAGCTAGTTTTTACATTACACCATGTGTCAAAATGAATTTCAGAGTTGAAAATAAGACTTGTAAAACAAAATATTAGAAAACTAAAAGAAAAATATATATATACAAACTCAGAAAAAAAAAGATTTTTCTAAAATAACATTTAAGAAAATTTTATGAGGTGGACTATACATTAAGAGTATTTTCAGCAAATTTAACAGTAATAAGCATAAAGAATTTACAGTAGAGATTAGGAGGGGAAACTTTTAAGTTAAATCTTGAAGAGTAAGTGGTATTTGGTAGTCCAGAGAGATGAGACATCCATATATTAAGAAGTGTTATATGTTTCTGTTGATAATCTTATATATTAATCCACAATGGATGTGTTCTATTATTTTTCTCTATAGTAAGGATGTTATGAAATGTATAGGTAAATAAAACACCATTGTGATGATAACTTTGATTTCAGAATGCTACATGTGACTTAAATATAGTTTGTTCTCTAACCTAGAAGATATTATGATATTTTGGTGGGGCAGGGGAGAGAAAAGCTTCAGAATGAGATCATTTCTCTAAAGATAAGTTTCATTTCACTTCCTATTTCTCTAAGTTTCTCCCTTTTTCTAATATGATTTTGAAATAGCCTATTCTATGGAGGAGGCTGGTGGGGTACAGTCCATGGGGCTGCAAAGAGTCAGACACGACTGAGCGACTTCACTTTCACTTTCTTTTCAAATAATCAGAATATAGTAATTCCTTGACAGTGTGTAATCAAAACATTCTTACTAGCTAGAATTTTGTGAATTTTAAGATAAGGATATAATTGATACAAAGCATTTGATATGTAAAAGTATTTCTCCATATGAAGATGTAGGTCTCTTTATGGTCTCTGTCTGGGACCCACCTACCTCTTTCCTTCCCCCAATTCTTTCAGTGTGGTTATGTGATAATTGGGATTCAGTAAATATTCTGTGTTCATATTATTATGGCACATAGATACTGTTTATTGCTAAACCACGCAGGAAACCAGACTTATATTTCCTTGAACATTTTTTTGTTTTCCTAGACTTTATATGTTACAACCTCACCAAGGCCACGACAGGCTCAGAGAGGTGCACTAGGCCAAAAATAATCCCTGAGTCATGCTTCCAGGGCTTCCGGGGATGGTAACTCTGGCCAATCAGAGAGCTGGTAACTCTGGCCAATCAGAGAGATGATAACTCTGGCCAATCAGAGGGATGATGACTGGCCACTCAGTAAATATGAGGAACCCCCTGCAGCCAATCAACCCTTGCCAACTCCCTGTCTTTGTTCTAAACTTATAAATACTGCTGTAAATCTGGGCTGGGGCGCTTGTTCTACTCCACTGTGTTGGATGTGACAAGAGCCCTGGCTCGAGCTAGCAATGAACCCCTTTTTGCCTTTGCATTGCTGTGGATGTCTTATTCTCTCAGTTTTGGGGACTCGGACCCTGGGCATAACAAATAGTTCTGTAATTTTGAAAAATTTTGATTAGTTCTTTATGCATCTGTGGGAGCAGCTCAGTACTGTTTCCCAACTTTCCAGCATCAAATTATCAGATGACTTATAGGTTTGTTCTCCCCATGCCAGCCTGCCCCCAGAATCCTCTGTCTTGCTGGGACGATCTTACTAGGTCTGAATTGAATGCCTACTAAGCCTGGTATTCAACTACTGTCCTGGGGCCTTGCCTTCACCTCTTCAGTTAATTTTACTCTCTCCTCAGCCTCCCATCTTCCTCTTTCTTGGTTTATTTCCTCCCTTGTTTGTAAGGTTCATACATCAGTGGCTTCTTCAGGAGAAATGTAGGGAAGGGAATGGCAAACCACTTCAGTATTCTTGCCTTGAGAACCCCATGAACAGTATGAAAAGGCAAAATGATAGGATACTGAAAGAGGAACTCTCCAGGTCGGTAGGTGCCCAGTATGCTACTGGAGATCAGTGGAGAAATAACTCCAGAAAGCGTGAAGGGATGGAGCCAAAGCAAAAACAATACCCAGTCGTGGATGTGACTGGTGATAAAAGCAAGATCCAATGCTGTAAAGAGCAATATTGCATTAGGACCCTGGAATTTTAGGTCCATGAATCAAGGCAAATTAGAAGTGGTCAAACAGGAGATGGCAAGAGTGAATGTCAACATTCTAGGAATCAGCAAACTAAAATGGACTGGAATGGGTGAATTTAACTCAGATGACCATTATGTCTACTACTATGGGCAAGAATCCCTTAAAAGAAATGGAGTAGCCATCATGGTGAACAAGAGAGTCCAAAATGCAGTACCTGGATGCAGTCTTAAAAATGAGAGAATGATCTCTGCTTGTTTCCAAGGCAAAGCATTCAATATCATGGTAATCGAAGTCTATGCCCCAACCAGTAACACTGAAGAAGCTGAAGTTGAACGGTTCTATGAAGACCTATAAGACCTTCTAGAACTAACACCCAAAAAAGATGTCCTTTTCGTTTTAGGGGACTGGAATGCAAAAGTATAGGAAGTCAAGAAACGTGTGGAGTAACAGGAAAATTTGGCCTTGGAATACGGAATGAAGCAGGGCAGACTTCCCTGATGGCTCAGACGGTAAAGTGTCTGTCTACAGTGCAGGAGACCCAGGTTCGATCCCTGGGTGGGGAAGATCCCCTGGAGAAGGAAATGGCAATCCACTCCAGTAATACTGCCTGGAAAATCCCATGGACAGAGGAGCCTGGTAGGCTACAGTCTATGGGGTCGCAAAGAGTCGGACATGACTGAGCGACTTCACTTCAAAGACTAATAGAGTTTTGGCAAGAGAACACACTGGTCATAGCAACACCCTCTTCCAACAACACAAGAGAAGAATTTACACGTGGACATCACCAGATGGTTAACACCAAAATCAGATTGATTATATTCTTTGCAGCCAAAGATGGAGAAGCTCTATACAGTCAGTAAAAACAACACTGGGAGCAGACTGTGGCTCAGATCATGAACTCCTTACTGCCAAATTCAGACTTAAATTGAAGAAAGTAGGCAAAACAACTACACCATTCAGGTATGACCTAAATCAAATCCCTTATGATTATACAGTGGATTGAGAAATAGATTTAAGGGACTAGATCTGATAGAGTGCCTGATGAACTATGGACGGAGGTTCGTGACATTGTACAGGAGACGGATCAAGATCATCCCCATGGAAAAGAAATGTAAAAAATGAAAATGGCTGCCTGGGGAGGGCTTACAAAAGAGGAGAAGCAAAAAGTAAAGGAGAAAAGGAAAGATATAAGCATCTAAATGCAGAGTTTCACAGAATAGCAAGGAGAGATAAGAAAGCCTCCTCAGCGATCAATGCAAAGAAATAGAGGAAAACAACAGAATGGGAAAGACTAGAGACCTCTTCAAGAAAATTAGAGATACCAAGGGAACATTGCATGCAAAGACACGCTCGATAAAGGACAGAAATGGTATGGACCTAACAGAAGCAGAAGATATTAAGAAGAGGTGGCAAGAATACCCAGAAGAACTGTACAAGAAAGATCTTCAGGACCCAGATAATCACGATGGTGTGATCACTCACCTAGAGCCAGACATCCTGGAATGTGAAGTCAAGTGAGCCTTAGAAAGCATCACTACGAACAAAGCTAGTGGATGTGATGGAATTCCAGTTGAGCTATTTCAAATCCTGAAACATGATGCTGTGAAAGTGCTGCCTTCAATATGCCAGCAAATGGCCACTGGACTGGAAAAGGTCAGTTTTCATTCAATCCCAAAGAAAGGCAATGGAAAAGAATGCTCAAACTACCAGACAATTACACTCATCTCACACGCTAGTAAAGTAATGCTCAAAATTCTCCAAGCCAGGCTTCAGCAATATGTGAACCGTGAACTCCCTGATGTTCAAGCTGGTTTTAGAAAAGGCAGAGGAACCAGAGATCAAATTACCAACATCTGCTGGATCATGGAAAAAGCAAGAGAGTTCCATAAAAACATCTATTTCTGCTTTATTGACTATGCCAAAGCCTTTGACTATGTGGATCACAAGAAACTGTGGACAATTCTGAAAGAGATGGGAATACCAGACCACCTGACCTGCCTCTTAAGAAATCTATATGCAGGTCAGGAAGCAATAGTTAGAACTGGACATGGAACAACAGACTTGTTCCAAATAGGAAAAGGAGTGCATTAAGGCTGTATATTGTCACCCTGCTTATTTAACTTCTATGCAGAGTGCATTATGAAAAACGCTGGGCTGGAAGAAGCACAAGCTGGAATCAAGATTGCTGGGAGAAATATCAATAACCTCAGATATGCAGATGACACCACCCTTATGGCAGAAAGTGAAGAGGAACTAAAAGGCCTCTTGATGAAAGTGAAAGAGAAGAGTGAAAATGTTGGCCTAAAGCTCAGCATTCAGAAAATGAAGATCATGGCATCTGGTCCCATCACTTCATGGGAAATAGATGGGGAAACAGTGTCAGACTTTATTTTTGGGGGCTCCAAAATCACTGCAGATGGTGATTGCAGCCATGAAATTAAAAGAGGCTTACTCCTTGGAAGGAAAGTTATGACCAACCTAGATAGTATATTCAAAAGCAGAGACATTACTTTGCCAACTAAGGTCCATCTAGTCAAGGCTATGGTTTTTCCTGTGGTCATGTATGGATGTGAGAGTTGGACTGTGTAGAAAGCTGAGCGTGGAATAATTGCTGCTTTTGAACTGTGGTGTTGGAGAAGACTCTTGAGAGTCCCTTGGACTGCAAGGAGATCCAGCCAGTCCATTCTAAAGGAGATCTGGGTGTTCTTTGGAAGGACTGCTGCTAAAGCTGAAACTCCGATACTTTGGCCACCTCATGGGAAGAGTTGACTCATTGGAAAAGACTGTGATGCTGGGAGGGATTGGGGGCAGGAGGAGAAGGGGACGACAGAGGATAAGATGGCTGGATGGCATCACTGACTCGATGGACATGAGTTTGAGTGAACTCTGGGAGTTGGTGATAGACCGGGAGGCCTGGCGTGCTGCAATTTATGGGGTCGCAGAGTCGGACACGACTGAGCGACTGAACGGAACTGAAGGTTTTAGTCTTTGTGTATCTGTCCAGTTGATTGTTTTGCTGCATATAAAATTATATGTTGTAAATTAATTTCCCTCAGAAATTAGAACTGTTCTTCCATAATCTTCTCATATGGCATTTGGTAGATTTTTAAAAGTCTAGTTATAAATATTTTTAGGCTTTGTGCGACATGGTGATCCTTGTTCTGATGTAAAAACCATCCTCAGTTCACGGGCCTTAGAAAAACAGGTCACGTGCCATAGTTTGTCAACCCCTGTCTATTATGTTTTGTTGTCTTTGTAGATGGAGGATCAAAGATCTGTGGAGCGTTGGATGCTTAAACATGAGCCATTTCTATTTGGGAGTGAAGCACTAAGACACTAATCATAGGCTTTGTGAATTGGCTTTCATCATAGCAAGATTGGAAACAAGCTGGCTTTTTTCTTTGTGGGAACCCCAAGGATCATTTGCTGAGATTTTTTTCTTTAGGGCTGTTCAGAATCTTCCAGTGTCCTACATAGAGGGATAGTCTCCTGTCTTCTTGCCTTCTGTGCTGGTGGCACTGAATCCCAGAATCCCCAGCTATTTGGTTCATAAGAAACAAACCTGGTTCCCTCAAAGGGGGAGTGGGTACGGAACTCTGGAGAGGGGACCTAGTCCCGTGTTGATGAGAAGTAGGAATGAGCAGCCTAGGCTCTCGCTTGTTTCTACAGCTCTTCCCCTCCAGCTTTTGTCCCCAGGCCTCACAGCAGACTTTGCGGTGGCACTTGCCTCCAGTTCTCCATGGAGGATCAGCCATTCTCAGTGGCATCCTTCTGGGTGGTACAGTGGTTTCCTCCCATGTCATTTCCCATTCCTCTCTATTACTATTCCCCTTCTATGCCCCACCTTAACATGTGCCACCTGGTATCTACTATTGTCTCCTTTCTGATCATTTTTCTCCATGGGAATTTATAGCCTTTTCATTCCCCTCCTGCCATTTTATTAGGGTATGAGAAAAAAAAAGAAACATGTGTTTAGTCCATAGAGTGTATCTGCAGTAAGTTTATTTCAATACACAAAATAGTATTTCTGAAGGTTTATTTAGTTTTGGAATAAAAGCCCATATTTTAAATTCTGTTCCCATTTCTACTTCAGGCATTTGAGAACACTTTTTGATTTTGATTAAACCATTTGAATCTGTTGAATTTGCTGTTGTATGTGCTTCTGGCTTTGGGGTAAAACTTGTTTCATTTAACATGGTATTGAACTGAAGATTATTACAAAAAGGAAAGAATCCATTAAATGTTTTAAATTAAACAGATTTAAAGCTTAGCCCTGTATTTCCATTGGAAAAAAAATGTAAAGAAAATTGAGAGAGAAAGTATCTTCTCTTGAGTGGTGGGAGAAGTATTCATTTGATTGGCCTCATAGCTCTCTCTTACTCCTGGAAATTGTCAGTCTAATTTGAGGAAAGACTGAAGAACTAAGTGATAAACAGAGACCTATATATATATATATATATATTTATATATATATATATTTTTTAAGGGGAGAGGCCTAATATTTGGTTAACTCAAATTCAAATTCCCCTTAAAAAGGCAAAAGAGAATAAAGTTAACAGCTAAAAACCAAAGTGGATTTTTTGACCCCAAAAGGTTTTTAACTTATTCCTTAAATAAAGCATCATAAATGTGAATTAAACATAATACATATCCTATTAACCAAGTTATCTTATGTATAATTAGTGCTACTAATTATTTTTTCCTTTCCTCTACTTCTTCAAATTTTGTACCTCCCTTCTGGAATATAAGATTAAAATATAATTGAAAAATTATAAAACACTGAGTAAACTCATGATCAATTGATATATTTTTCTGCCTTAATGGCACACATACCTGAGTGTTTCTGTGAAAAATGTTTATTTTAAATAACCACCTTCAGATGGTAAAAATGTTGGTCTAATCTAATTATGGGCTTCCCCGGTGGCTTGGTGGTAAAGAATCTGCCTGCCAGTGTAGGATATGTGGGTTCAGTCCCTGGGTCGAGAAGATCCCCTGGAGAAGGAAATGGCAACCGGCTCTAGTATTCTTGCCTAGGGAATCCTATGGACAGGCTGTAGTCCATGGGGTCACAAAAGAGTCAGACAGGACTGAGCGACTAAACAACAATTTAATTACATAATTACACAGATGCTATTAAAAGTCGAAATTAGTTGGTTTGATTTTTCAACCACAGCTGCCCCTTGACCAACACAGGTTTGGATAGTGCAGGTCCACTTACATGCAGATTTTTTTCAGTAAAATACTCAGTACTACACAATCTGCAGCTGACTGAATCTGCAGATGCAGAACCATGGACACAGAGGACAGACTGCTTGGATCAATTGTCACAGCCTTTGGATGAATATTAAATTACATAGTATTACTTAACACAAACATTTTTTTCAGTACTCTACTTACACATTCACCTGTTAATGTAACAAATTAGGCACAGCTGATGGATTTTGATAATAGCAGCTGTCAACCTCTGTTAAAATCAATCAGTGGCAAGACTGTATATATTAAATCCTGTATCATGTCATGAAAATTTATTTACAGTTTAACCACTAATAAGCATAGCTGTCAGCTTTGGTGTTGATATTTTCATGATGTGTTTTGGCCCCAGGTATTTTTTAGTTGCATGCTAATTTTTTAAAATTTAAAACTTAGTGCTCTTTGAGACAAACTATCCTAATGCCTTATAATATGGCATTCTTTACATTAAAAATTTTTACTGTTCCCTAAAGTTGAGTATTACCTTGAAAATATCCTACCTTTTTTTAGTTCTCTTTATTTTTTGAGTTAATGAAGCTAAATTTTTTAATATCAGAATTTATATTTCCAAGTGAGTATTCTTGAAAGTAGCATTTATTCCATTGATGAAACCATTGTGGGAGCCACCTGTAACCTCTGTTTTGATACTGATTTGAAAGTCTCTTTTTAACCACTCATTAATATAATTTTATTACTTCCAGTTACTGCTTAATGAATACTGAAAATGTGATCACTAAGCTTCTGTCACCAAACTTGGCCTTTCAAGAAGCTGAATACCAAGAGGAATTTCTTCCTCCTCCCTTTTGGCTCCTTTCCTCCTGTTCCCTCTCTGACTCTAGATAGAATATGAACAATTTATTTAATCTCAGTTTGCTCTTTAATAAATCAAAATTAACATTTCTAGGTCTCCTTAAATGAACATGATTATGTATGACTTGATCTAGAGGTATTTTAATGTAGTGTCTTTAAAATTATCTAACTAAACGTATTACTTCCAAATGTAATATTTCCAAGAGGTCACTTAAGAGTGATGATTATTATAACAACTAGTGAACACTTTGAAATTCTCTATTTTGATCTTGTTTTATCTACACAGACATTCACTACATACGATTTGAAGGAAAGATGCTTAATAAGAAGTTGATAAACTGTGGCCTGTTAGAGACCCAGATCTGGAGATAACAGACACATTCCATGTGCATTCAGGGCATCCAGGAAATCTCAGTTATGAAGAAGATTCTATCAGGGCTGTGGCTTCCTGTCTTCAGTTTTCAGAATTAGAAGTAGATTGCACTTCATGCTTAGAGAAATTGGTGACTTCTGCCATGTTTGAAAGATCAATTGCATTTTTATTATACTTTATATTCTCTATTGACAGTTTATGTTCTGTGCCTACCAGTAACATTTGTTGAATGCTTACGTCTACCCACTCCAGTATTCTTGTGTGGAGAATCACATGGACAGAGGAGCCTGGCGGGCTGTTGTCTATGGGGTCTCAAAGAGTCCGACACAGTTGAGCAACTGACACTTTGACTTTTCACTCACTTTCACTTACTCGTATGCTAGGCTCACTGCTAACACTTGATGTGAATCAGATCTTTTACTCTCCATAACAACCCTTATGAAATAGGTTCAGTTATTATCCCCATTTTTCTGTTGTGGAAGCTGATGCACAGAGAGATTAAGTAATATTTACTTAGTGAAGGAGCTGAGCGTAAACCCAGAGAACCCAGGCTTTAGGGCTTATATTCTTAACCATTAAGCTACACTGCCTTGTGGAAACCTATATGCTTAGGTTTTGTAATTGAACATTTAGCTTATTTTCTTTAGTGGTTCAAATGGAGGAGGAAAAGGAGGTAGGGGGCTGGAGCCATAGGCTCTGTAGGCTGAATTAGAATTTATTATGCCTTTCAGTGGATGCTTGCAGCCAGAAAAGTATTGAGACCTTCTGCCTTAAGTGCATGCTTAGTCCCTCAGTCGTGTCCAACTCTTTGGGACCCCATGGACTGTAGCCCACCAGGCTCCTCTGTCCATGGAATTTTCCAGGCAAGAATACTGGAGTGGGTTGCTGTTTCCTACTCCTCTTCTGCCTTAAGGAAGTGTTTAGCTTAATTTCTGTCTGGTTCATTAGAGTTCTGACTTAATGACATTTTAATCTTATATCTTCATGGTCTGTATTTCATGAAACATTTTTTGATAAATTCTTTTGTTTCTGCAGAAACTCAAACAGAAGAATCAACAGCTGAAGCAAATTATGGATCAATTACGAAATCTCATCTGGGATATAAATGCCATGTTAGCAATGAGGAACTAAACTGATATTTAAATTTCCGGCTTTACACATGTTATACCGTTTTTTTTGCTCTCAAGTATTTTTTCCCTTTGAAGAAGATTATTTATCAGCTTTCAGTCTAGTCACTAGAATTAAAGTTTCTATTTTTTACACTGTGGTTTTACAGTAAAGTATTCACTGGTGGTTTTTTAAAAAGCTATTGATTCTGTGAAAGACTATTGTAATACATTTTGATGAGATTTGTTTTTGGTTACTCTTCATGAATTGAATAATTGTTTTTTAAAAGCAAAAATAATTAACTTTTGTAAATAAATTTCTAAATTTGATCACTGATTGTTTTGTTCATTTCATTACCTGTTTAGGAGAAAATTAAAGGTTTAAACATTCTTGCAGATGAAAATATCAAGTTCAGTCCATCTGTGGTACAAATTAAACATTAAAGTTAACCATTTGAGCTCAACTTAAAAATTTTAGTTTGAGTCCCAATAAAGTCCCTTGGACTGGCAAGGAGATCCAACCAGTCAATCCTAAAGGAAATCAGTCCTGAATATTCATTGGAAGGACTGCCGTTGAAGCTGAAACTCCAATACTTTGGCCACCTGATGCGAAGAGCTGATGCATTTGAAAAGACCCTGATGCTGGGAAAGATTGAAGGCAGGAGGAGAAGGGGATGACAGAAGATGAGATGGTTGGATGGCATCACTGACTCAATAGACATGAGTTTGAGTAAACTCTGGGAGTTGGTGATGGACAGGGAAGCCTGGTGTGCTGCAGTCCATGGGGTCGCAAAGAGTCAGACACAACTGAGTGACTGAACTGAACTGAACTGAAAGTTAGAATGAAAGAACAGTTAGCTTATCTATTGCTGTAAGTAGATGAAAAGATTTCTTTTATCATGGTTCTTACTTGGCATGTTCTGTCTCTAAAAGGAGAGAAAATTTTGTTGAAACGCCAACTGTGTGTTTATTTGCTACCTGCTTTAGGCCACGAAGCAATCCCCTATCTGATTTTTCAAGTATATCCTAAAGTAACCTTAAGCAAATTTTGGAAACAGTGAATTCTTAAGAGTTTAAATGACAAATTCTTTTGTAGCTTGGTAGTTGGTCTACAGTAATAAGTCGTTTATAGGTCTGCCTACAAGCAGCTGGACTCTCAGATTATAAATAGTGCATCCTCAAGAGAGAGTCAGATTTTCCTCAGGAAGGACTTTTTCCAGCCTGATCCAGTAGCTCTTACCCCCTGGCCTTGGTTCTGACTCAATAAATACTGCTATTTGACTTGGTAGTATATGGAATCTCTGCTGCTGCTAAGTCACTTCAGTTGTGTCCGACTCTGTGTGACCCCATAGACAACAGCCCACCAGGCTCCCCTGTCCCTGGGATTCTCCAGGCAAGAACACTGGAGTGGGTTGCCATTTCCTTCTCCAATGCATGAAAGTGAAAAGTGAAAGTGAAGTCGCTCAGTCATGTCCTACTCTGAGCGACCCCATGGACTGCAGCCCACCAGGCTCCTATGTCCATGGCATTTTCCAGGCAAGAGTACTGGAGTGGGGTGCCATTGCCTTCTCCGATGGAATCTCTAGAGGGTACCAAATTCCTCTGGGGAGGGACCTGGGTGGTTGAGGATGAGGGTAAAGAAGATCCTTACTTTTTACTGTATACCCTTAGGTACCTGTGGGATTTTTTTAGCATTTGCAAATACTGCCTATTCATGTTAAGTTATGCAAATGCCCACCTTTCACAAGTGGAAGCACAAGACAAGCCAAAGCATGGAGGCATCTTTAGACCCAACTATACATTCGTCAGAACAAGTTCACCCGAGCAAGCACAGTGTTAGTCAAATGGGGAGCTGACTCTACCCACAGTGGAAAGCACAACAGTTGCAAAGCAGAAGGTAAAAGTATAGGTGTGCTTTGTGTGCCTAGCCGCTCAGTCATGTCTGACTCTCTGCAGCCCTGTAGACTGTAGCCCACCAGGCTCCTCTGTCCATGGAATTTTCCAGGCAAGAATGCTGGAGGCGGTTGCCATTTTCTCCTCTGGGGGATCTTTCCGACCCAGGGATCAAACCTGTGTCTCCAACAATGGCAGTTGGATTCTTTACCACTAGTGCCACCTGGGAAGCCCAAAGGTATAGAAGGTTATGACAAGAAGACAGTTATTCAATCTGCCCCAGTAGTCTGCAGTATCTAAGGGTTTTTACAGTTTATTTAGCCTACCATCAGGTGGACATGTAAGGGTTTTTCTTACAGGTTTTCACTGTATGTTCTTTGCATAGTAGATTGCAGGTTACTACTGGGAATTTAGTGTTTTGATACTGACAACTTGTAAAACAGTTATAAAAAATGTTTTAACCAAGTGGGGTTTTCTGTTTTTTTTTTTTTTTTTTTTTTTTTTTAAATACTCAACTCCTTAGATCATTCAAGGTGTCACAAACTTAGCTCTTCGAGGGAATGTGGAAATTGCATCTTTGGGGGCTTGATTCTATAGCTAGCCTCTCTGTGGAGCAAGAATCAATGCAGCTACTCAGGTACAGAGCAGGAGCCCCAAATTCTGAGAACCTTGAATTCTCTGCTCTCGAAGTCCTCAAAACTAGTCACTCACTAGTCTGCTTGAACTGGTTATGTGTTGTGCCAAGTTGCTTCAGTCATGTCCAATTCTGCAACCCCATGGACTGTAGCCCGCCAGACTCCTCTGTCCATGGGATTCTCCAGGCAAGCATGCTGCAGTGGGTTGCTACGCCCTTCTCCAGGGGATCTTCCTGAGCCAGGAATAAAACCCATGTCTCTTATGTCTCCTGCATTGGCAGGCAGGTTCTTTACCACTAGTGCCACCTGGGAAGCCCTGCTTACGTGTCAAGGGTTAGTAAAAACACAGACTCCCCTAACAAAGTTTCAGCTTTTTCTTGAGGGAGAGCATGCCAGGAGACCGAAGAGCCAGAAAGGCAATTCAGTCATGATGTGTGGCCTCGCGCAAGTAAATCTGTTTTCTTGTCTGTACAATGATAAGTGGGATTAATTGATCTTATATTATGTCTTAGAATTTTACTTGCAAATGTTCGAAACCCAATTCAAAATGGCTTAAGCCAAAAAGGGAACTTACTAGTTCATGTAGCAAGAAATGATGCTTGAGAAGTGCTCATAGCAGCATAGAAAAGCTGCAGAAACCAAGGCTTCAAGATAGAACCAAGAATCAATGCCCTAGGATTCTCTTTGCTTACCCCTAATTTCCTGTCTCTCTCTGCTTCATCCTCTCCTATTGTAGACAGGCTTTCTCCATATGTTGGGAAAGACGGCCTCCCACTGGCTTATTACATCTTTTCTATGCCCTGGCCCCAGAGGCTGGGCCCCTTCTCCCACTCTATGTTAAGAACTCCAGTGGACCTTGATGAGCACAGCTTGGGTCAAGTAGCCAACCTTTGGACTAACTGTTACGTACATGGGCACTATGATTAGATCACCCAGGTTATAAGCCCATCTCTCTGGCTAGGAATTGGGTGTGAAAATCATGGAAAAGTTACTGAGCACGGAACACATACTAGGGGGAAAAGAACCAATCAGAAAATTTGTAAGAAAAACCTAACAACAATGGCAACACAGGTTCTAATACTGTCCCAGACAATATAAGTTATTCAGCTCTCAAAAATCTGACAAAAGTTTAGAGAAAACTAAGTGCATCACTGACCATCCTGAGAAAATAGTGCATTTTTTTCTTGATTTGTGGTCTTCTGTGCTGACAGTTTTCTTTGCAGTCTTTTGTTTTGTTTTGCAAGTTTTTCTATAAATTGCAATGTGATATTATCAGGTCTTGGTTAGCCTTGCATGGGTTAAAACAGAAATAGAAAAGAACTAAGGAAAAAATAAAATGAAAGCTCCAGCATCCTGGTAATGAAATTATCTTTAAAATGATTTGGAAACCGAAGGCCCTCATCACTCAGGCATTACATCCTTTGGCACCATTACAAGCCAAAATGTGTTAACTTGACATTTTGATGTAGTTCCAGTTTGAGTAATTCATTTTCTTTTCCTTGAATTCCCAAGGAAGTTTAAGCTAGATAGAGAAGTCTTTCTGCCTTAAACTAAAATGTGTACTTTGTCCTAAAGCTCAAAGACTTTGTTATCCTGAGTATTCTTAAATTTGTGCAACATAACTGGATGCCTTAAAATTTTTCCTATTCCTTTAAAACATTTGTGGTCCAAGGACTGATTTTTTTTTTTTTTAAGACCAAATTGAAAGGTATTCCAGATGCATATATATTTTTAACATGGAAGCAGTCTTGAATTTTTTCATATCTTTTTTTAAAACTTGAAGTAGAGCTAATATCTTTAAGTTCATATCTTTACCTTTTTACATAGGGTTGAATTGTACACTAATGCATTTATATCACTAAATGTATGAATGTACTGATGATTCATTCATGCATGCATTTTTTGGGGAAAATTCTTACTGTTGTCAATATGTAATTTGCATTCCCCAAACAGTTCAAAACTTAAAGGGAAAAAGTAAACCTATATTTTCTCTGTACTTTGAGGTCTTACTCCTCTGTGACACAGGATCACAAGATCACCAAGTGGCATGAGCCTAAGGTTGTCCAGAACTACCTTGTTTTAACGTACTTGTTTTAACTTATGCCTTTTTGAAGCAGGACCTTGTCAAGCTCAGTGAACACAGGAATCAAGTGTGAGGCACTTAAAAATGCTGATTTGGGACTTAGCGCAAGTTTACTGAATCAGAATCTCTAAGGTAGGGTCTAAATATATGCATATTTAATGACAAGATATCCAAGTGCACTCGAAAAACATTTTCTTCTAGGCAGTTCAGTGATAGTCATGAGTATTTTAACATAAAAAGTCTTAAAAATAGCAGTATTGATATAAAATGTTTCATGCCATATTTAGAGTTCTAGCCTTTTAAGTATTTAAAAATAATGCTCTACAGGAGTAGTTCTCAACCTTGGCTTGAACATTAGAATCAACTGGAAAAATGTTAAAACTCCTGTGCAGAAGCCGTGTCCCAGGCCAGTTCAATCAGGATGGCTTGAGTGTGATCCAGGCAGCAATGTATTTTAAAGCTCCCGAGTGATTCCAACCTTCAGCCAAGGTAGGAGGCATTGCTGCATGTAGATTTATGAGCATGGAAATAATCTAGAAGCATTGATTTTTCCAGTAACAGTTAAATATTTGGAGCAAAGAACTTAAAGAAGACAAAACCCTAAAACTCACCTATATACCAAGGTATTTTTAAAATTTATTTCTTATAGAAGCATAATCGCATTACAGAATCGTACTGTTTTCTGTCAAACCGCAACATGAATCAGCCATAGGTATACATATATCCTCTCCCTTTTGAACTCTCCCATCTCCCTCCCCGTCCCACCCCTCTAGGTTGATACACAGCCCCTGTTTGAGTTTCCTTAGCTATACAGCAAATTACCCTTGGCTATCTATTTTACCAGAGAAGGCAATGGCACCCCACTCCAGTACTCTTGCCTGGAAAATCCTATAGACAGAGGAACCTGGTAGGCTGCAGTCCATGGGGTCGCTAAGAGTCGGACACGACTGAAGTGACTTAGCAGCTACACACATGGTAATGTAAGTTTCCATGTTACTCTTTCTATACATCTCACCCTCTCCTCCCCCCTCTCCAAGTACACAAGTCTATTCGCTATGTCTGTTTCTCCATGGCTGCCCTGTAAGTAAATCCTTCAGTACCATTTTTCTAGATTATGTATGCATTAGAATATGATATTTATCTTTCTCTTTTTGACTTACTTCACTCTGTATAATAGGTTCTAGGTTGGAAACCAAGGTATTTTTGACTGTACACTCTCATGTTTCAGGGGCAAAGAGCCCTCACTCTTCTCAGTCACAATCAAACTGACTAGGGAAAAACTGAAGAGAGGATGCCATCTAGTCAACAACTTTTAGAGGCAAAGGAAAAGCAGGCTGATGCATGATCTTCTATCCTTACAGGTCATAATCATTTCAAGACCTTAGAGAGACTGAGTGAAAACAAAAGGAAGATGACACTTCTTGTTCCTCGTTTCATGCTGAACATGGTCATGTCTTAAGACTGATAAAATAACTAACCTGGATATAATTTATTCATGTAACAGCCATTTGTAGATCACCTACAGACTCGGCGCCAGGTTAGGAGGTGGATATACCAAGAGAGAAAGGACCGTTTGCTCAAAGGTTACAGAATACAAGTTAGAAGAGAGCTGTCTATATACACAAAC
Source organism: Budorcas taxicolor (assembly GCF_023091745.1). NCBI lineage: Eukaryota > Metazoa > Chordata > Mammalia > Artiodactyla > Bovidae > Budorcas > Budorcas taxicolor. The sequence goes on along the minus strand of NC_068923.1, from coordinate 60,111,228 downwards.
TCCAGGCTTCTCAAATAATTTCTACTTTACAAATTAGAGGCTCAGCAACCAACCCAAAGAATCAATGGCCAGGTTTTATAGTACAGGGAGTTAGATTTTCTTGGTGCCTATAGAGCAGATAACAGAGCTCAAGCTAGAGGTCTCCTTCCCAGAGGTTCCACAGGAAAAGAGTATCTCTGTGGTTAAAAAATTACTATCTATGCCCAGACTTGTAACAACCTAAAGATACAAGAAGGCAATGCATTAAAAATGTTCCACTCTGAAAATAAGAATGTAGCTCCGCTTTAATTGCAATAAGGTGGGGGAAATAGTTTTCCAAACAGCTTTGGGAAGGGGAATAAAAGTCATTTGTGAAAGCTCAATACTTAAAATCTACAGATGGCATCACTAACAAATAAATCAATTAAAGAATGCAAGGTGTGAACGGAAACATAAATGTAAATTAACAGCATACAAACCTGCAGCTATGTATGAAGCAAGTATTTGAACCACTGGCACTAAAATTTTAAATTGAATTCTCTGATGAAATAGAAAACTGGTGTAATTGCCTGCACAAAGGATGGTTTGAGAATTACAGTTGGTGGGGGAGAAAAAAATAAATGTGCTTCTATGTTTTGAATAGACAGTAAAAGCAAGATGGATGAAAGAAAAGGACCTGCCAAGGTGCTAACAGTAGTCCAGGCGAGAAATAACTAAAGCATAAAACAGAGTTGTAGCATGTTTATTACCTTGCTCATTTTGATGGATTCCTAAATGTTGCTTGCTCTTGTCAATCCATGCAAGGTTGGAGAAATACAGTCTGTTGGCCTTGTGAGGTCAGAGAGTTTGAGGCATTTCCTGGGCCTGTTAGCTTCTGTTTTGAGCATGTATTTTTTCCCCTGAACCTCTGAAGGATTTCTGCACAAGCACTGGGTTATTTACTTGTTTACAAGACACTGGGGGAAGAGGATAGGAGAAGATAGTGAAGAGTCTCGTGCTTCTAGATCATGAGAGTAATAGCTCAGCTCTTAGAGAATTCTCACCCTAGGAGACTAAGTGCTGAATAGTTGGCAAGGGTGTGAGTCTTACAGACAAACTCGCTATATTCCAGCTTTGCTGCTTACCTGCTGTTCCTTTGGGCTTCCCTGATGGCTCAGCACGTGAAGAATCTGCATGCCGTGCAGGAGACTCAGGAGACACGGGTTCAATACCTGGGTTGGGAAGATCCCCTGGAGGAGGAAAATGGCAACCCACTCCAGTATTCTTGCCTGGAAAATTCCAAGAACAAAGGAGCCTGGTGGGCTATAGTCCAAAGGGTCGCAAAAGAGTCAGATGCAACTGAGTGGCTGATCATGCACAGCTGTTCCTTTGGGTGAATTTTTCAGCTTGCTTATGACCTGGTTTTCCTCTCTGTACAAGGGACAAATAGTATGTTACATGGATTTTATTTTTTAACAGATGTGAAAACTGAAAAGTTTATATTTCAGTTCAGTTCAGTCATTCAGTCATGTCCAACTCTGCAAAACCATGGACTGCAGCATGCCAGGCTTCCCTGTTCATCACCAACTCCCAAAGCTTGCTCAAACTCATGTCCATCGAGTCAGTAATGCCATCCAACCATCTCATTTTCTGCCATCCCCTTCTCCTCTTGCATTTAATCTTTCCTATCATCAGGGTCTTTTCCAATGAGTCAGTTTTTCACATCCGGTGGCCAAAGTATTGGAGTTTCAGCTTCAGCATCAGTCCTTCCAGTGAACACCCAGGACTGATCTCCTTTAGGATGGACTGGTTGGATCTCCTTGCAGTCCAAGGGACTCAAGAGTCTTCTCCAACACCACAGTTCAAAAGCATCAGCTCTTCAGTGCTCAGCTTTCTTTATGGTCCAACTCTCACATCCATACGTGATTACTGGAAAAACCATAGCTTTGACCAGTTGGAACTCTGTCAGCAAAGTAATGTCTCTGCTTTTTAATATGCTGTCTAGATTGGTCATAGCTTTTCATCCAAGGAGCAAGCATCTTTTAATTTCATGGCTGCAGTCACCATCTGCAGTGATTTTAGAGTCACTGTTTCCATTGTTTCCCCATCTATTTGCCATGATGTGATGGGACCAGATGCCATGATCTTTGTTTTTTAAAACTGGAAAGCTTATATTTACAAAAGCTAAATACTTTAAATCTACCACTGCTTCCCTTAACAACCCACTTGGCCATTTACAAGGATAAGATGAAATAAGGGTGTAGTCTTGTGTCTCCACAGAGAAGGGAAAGGAATACCTAGATGTCAGATATCCTTATCTCTATGTGGAGTTCAGTTCAAAATAAAGGTTGCAATTCATCATCAATTATTTTCCCCTCTCTGCAGCCTCTCTTCCTCCAACTGCCTCCGACAAAGCAGCACTCAGGTGTCCTCGCACTGAGGAAATGTCAAAGCTCAAGTAGATGCATTGCCGTTGCCGTTTTCTCTGTCAGCAAATCCCTAACTCTTCCCCTGGTGCGTGCTAAGTCACTTCAGTCGTGTCTGACTCTGTGCAACCCTACAGACTGTAGCCCGCCAGGCTCCCCTGTCCATGGGGATTCTCCAGGCTATACTGGAGTGGATTGAGGGGATCTTCCTGACCCCGGGATCGAACCCTTCCCTCTTAGGTATCCTACATTGGCAGGCAGGTTCTTTACCACTAGCGCCACCCGGGAAGCCCAACTCTCCCCCTGCCCTGAGCTTTTTCTATTCCATCTGTTTCTGTCTCACTTCTGTCCTGTCAGTCTCCAATCCCTGGCTGTTTTACTCTAAACGCTAACCTTCCTGGGACCGACCCTGGTAGCTGACAGCTCCCTTTCAGAGAGGCTCTACTTCCAGCCTTTCTATGTCACATGCTGGTGAATCCAGCATTGGCTTATCCTCTTCCTCAACCTGGATACCCTGCGCACTCTTCTGTCTGGTTAAATCCTTAATAATTCTTCAAGGCTCCTCTGAACCCACTGCCAGCCCTAACAGCATTCACACTGATTTCCACCATCTCTGAACTCAGTGGACTCGTAGGTCAATCATGCCCTACCTTCTGCTCTTATGTTGTGGCTTCATGTGTGTGCCTTGTCTGCCTGGGGAGATGGAAAGCTCTCTGGGGTTTGGATTAATTTTCCCTCTTTCTCTATCCAACAGAGTACTATGACCATCATAGATATTCAATTAGTAGTGGTCAAGTTTGGGGGTTTGATTCCTGGATTGGGAAGATCCTCTGGAGAAGAGAATGGCTACCCATTCCAGTATTCTTGCCTGGAAAATCTCATGGACAGAAGAGCCTGGTAGGCTAGTCCATGGGGTCAGACACAACTGAGCGACTGACACTTTCACTTTTGTTTGAATCAAAGTTTATTTGGTTCATAAGTTTTTACTGATTAGGAAATGACCTTTCAACTTTGCATATTGCCTTAAAAAGTTATTTCTCTTTTTTCATTATACTTGATGCAAAAAACAATACTTTTACATGTGTTCCCCATCCTGAACCCCCCTCCCTCCTCCCTCCCTGTACCATCCTTCTGGGCAAAACCAACACAATATTGTAAAGTAATTAACCTCCAATTAAAATAAATAAATTTATATCAAAAATAAATAAATAAACACATTAAAAAAATTATCTGGAGGTTAGTATTAATTTGTTGGTGGGTCACTTCATTGTTCTTAGGATATATGTGTATTTATAAGTATATATCATATTTAATGGAGTTGAGACTTTACAGGAAAAAAACAATACTTTTGAGGTCAAAGTAATTCACATATTAATGAGTAAATTTATACATTAATGAATGCATTATTATTGATTGGCACCTACAAAATTAAAGATAAAACAAAAATCTTAGAATAAGTTTCCATACTACGACATCAAGGGAAGTTCAAACTCATTTATGGAAGGCACTCTGTGAACAGATAATATAGGTGTAACACTTGAGATACATAGTATAGAGGGTAATACTTTACATATATTAAGTCCCTGAGTCATTCAGTTCAGTTCAGTCACTCAGTTGTGTCTGACTCTTTGTGACCCCATGGACTGCAGCATGCCAGGCCTCCCTGTCCATCACCAACTCCTGGAGTTTATTCAAACTCACATCCATTGAGTCAGTGATGCCATCCAACCATCTCATGCTCTGTCATCCCCTTCTCCTCCTGCTTTCAGTTTTTCCCAGCATCAAGGTCTTTTCCAGTGAGTCAGTTCTTCACATCAGGTGGCCAAAGTATTGGAGCTTCAGCTTCAGCATCAGTCCTTTCAATGAATATTCAGGACTGATTTCCTTTAGGATGGACTGGTTGGATCTCCATGCAGACCAAGGGACTCTCAAGAGTCTTCACCAACACCACAGTTCAAAGGCATCAATTCTTCAGCCTCAGCTTTCTTTATAGTCCAATTCTCATATCCATACATGACCACTGGAAAAATCATGGCCTTGACTAGACAGACCTTTGTTGGCAAAGTAATGTCTTTGCTTTTTAATATGCTGTCTAGGTTGGTAATAGCTTTTCTTCCAATGAACAAGCATTTTTTAATTTCATGGGTGCAGTCACCATGTGCAGTGATTTTCACTGTTTCCCCATCTATTTCCCATGAAGTTATGGGACCAGATGCCACAATATTAGTTTTCTGAATGTTGAGTTTCAAGCCAATTTTTTCACTCTCTTCTTTCACTTTCATCAAGAGATCCTTTAGTTCTTCTTCACTTTCTGCCATAAGGGTGGTATCATCTGCATATCTGAGGTTATTGATATTCCTCCCAGAAATCTTGATTCCAGTTTGTGCTTCATCCAGCCCAGCATTTCGCTGGATGTACTCTGCATATAAGCAGGGTGACAATATACAACCTTGACATACTCCTTTCCCGATCTGGAACCAGTCTGTTGTTCTGTATCCAGTTCCAACTGTTTCTTCCTGACCTGCATACAGATTTCTCAGGAGGTAGGTCAGGTGGTCTGGTATTCCCAGCTCTTTAAGAATTTCCCACAGTTTGTTGTGATCCACACAGTCAAAGGCTTTGGCATAGTCAAGGAAATGGCAACCTGCTCCCGTACTCTAGCCTCGACAATCCCAAAGACAGAGAAGCCTAGAGTACTCTAGTCCATACTATAGTCCATGGGGCCGCAGTCAGACACAACTGAGCAGCTGAGCACACATGCACTGAGACATATACTATTCCCTTTTTATAGATCAAGACCCTTAAGCACATACGAGAAAGGAGGTGAGTACTGAAAGCAATGACTATATTTTCCTTGGAGGATGAATCATAGAGAATCAATGAAAATGATAGATTTTGTGTGCCAGGCCCGTATAATAACTCATTTAATTTGCACAACTTCATGAAATAGAAACTATTAATTCTCCTACTTTATAAACCAAGAAATGGAAGCCCAGGGAAGTTAAAACACTTGTCCTAGGCCATGCAGCTAGAAAGTATTTGAACTGGATTCAAATCTCAGTCTGCCTCTGAGGTCCTCATTCTTAACCAGTATATGAGATAAAAGATGCAAAAACAGGTGAAACATAGATTGACGTGTGTGGTATTATAATCTGAATGCCTCTGGAAGACCTCAACCTTAGCAATCAGTTGAACCCTTACAGACAGACACACACACAAACACTCTGTGTGATGATATCTGTCCAGCACTTAGCACAGGCCTGGTTCACACAAGTGCTTAGTAAATGTCAAGCATTCCTGCTGTGGCCACTGTCTTCCCTTAGCTGCAGTGGAAGGACCAGCATTAAGAACTGACTCGCTAGAACATGAGAACGGAATCTGGCTTGCTTTCACAGAAGGAGATATATTGCTCTATATCTTATTTTCTCCTTCTGCAATGAGAAGGACTATTTGAACAGGCAGGTCATGGAAAGGTAAAGAAAGCCTTATCAAAAAATAGAACTAACAACATTTCCCTTTTTATATCCTGCCCCCAGGTATCCTTTGCATTTTCTTCCTCCAGTTTTCCTGTTTTTTCCTGTCTCTAGCTACATCCTTGCTCAGGCATACTCAAGGCATTTCACTGTAAGGAGAATCCAAATGCATCTAGCAAATGAGTGCAATTCTTTGGCAGAGCACAGCACTTCACTCTGCAAGGTCTGTTAGCTAGAAATCAGTAATACCTGTGCTCTAAGGACTCTGGGTGGTGTTTGATATGCTCTTCTAAGCCATGACTGGCCACAGAATTAAAAAAACAAAACACTGAGTGAGAAGGGGTTTTACCTCCTTCAGCAGCATTTCTGTACTGAAAGTGACAAACAGAATGGTGGCATGGGTGTAGAAGTGGGTCAGTTGTTTACCCTTGTGACCATGTGGTTGACTAGGATCTGGGGCTTGCTATAGAGGCCCCGCGTCACAGGGAGTATCACACTGTATATCCCTGGGCTGGGGAAGAGATAAGAAGTCAACGTACAGTTTCTACTGAGTGTGTATCATGTTCCATCATGAAGTTGAGAAGTCGTAAGACTTGAACCATCTGTACTGAGCATCGGCCTCCAGGAGTTCACACTAGTTATGAAAGATGCATTTTGAGCCATGTTCTGGTTCTGGATTTGGTGAGAACAACCATATGGGGCTTCCCTCATGGCTCAGATGGTAAAGAATCTGTCTGCAATGCAGGAGACCTGGGTTTGATCCCTGGGTGGGGAAGATCCTTTGGAGAAGGGTATGACAACCCACTCCAGTTGTCTTGCCTGGAGAATTCCATGGACAGCAGGCTATAGTCGATGGGGTCACAACGAGTAGGACATGACTGAGCAACTAATACACACATACAACCATATGACCTCAATCTGCAAGGAAAATATGGGCATGGGGCCCAGGGCTGCCTCCCCTGGAAGCTGGTCCAATTCAGCACCAGCCTATGCCAGACCAGCCCACAGCCACTGTTACCAAAGATGTGGGTCTCTGCATCTTGAAGTATAGTGTGCTGCAAAAAAAGTGGGTAAGAGGAACATACAAGAAGTGGTCTACTCCACCCCTCTTGAAAATTTTCAGTGAGAAAGGGCCATTTTGTATACTTCCTTGAGAAGGAAGAAAGACACAGGAGTACTTTCATCAGGTGCTTCAGGAGGTGAGCCTCGGCTGCTTTCTGGCCCTTTGGAATTGGAAGAGACCGATGCCTTTTGAATTCCACTTGAAGACACAGAAGAGGCTGCAAGAGCCATTGTTGGCCTGACAATGGAAGATGATTTTCATAGACAAGTTGATTGCTTTCTAAGAAGCAGAAAAATAAAGCCAATTTCAGCAACCACCCAGGAGTCTGTGAGAGCAGCTACTTCTGAAAGGACAAAGAGATGGGTAACAAAAGAGACGAAGGTTCACCAGGGAACATATTTCCTCCATCTGGGAGGAAAACTGGGTTTCACAGTGTTTGCATAGTAGATCAATGAGCATCTTGTCCAAGGTTCTGCTAAAGTCTGGTCTGCAGAAGCTTATACAAACTCAGAAAATGTTACCAGGAAAACCTGATATGATGAGGGTTAAACCAGCCTAGACAGCTGTAGAAAGAGTTCTTAAATGGGTAGCTATTTTATATATCCAGACTGTTTTCTGAGCCTTTAAACTCAACTATGATAATCTCCCTTCCTTCCCAGAAAAAGAAGGAATAGTCTGCTCCCCAACTAAGCAGTGAAAATGACAGTTGGAGAAAAAAAATGTAAATGTGAGTATGCATATTTACCTCTCTCTTTAATTGCTAAGTCATGTCCAACTCCTGCAACCCCATGGACCATAGCCTGCAGGCTCTTCTGTCCATGGGGTTCTCTAGGCAAGAATATTGGAATGGGCTGTTATTTCCTTCTCCAGAGTAATAACACAAACCAATGTAAAGCAAAAGAAAAAAAATCATTGTATGTTCACTTTATACATGAGAAGATTCATCAAATATCTGTGGCAATATTCACATTTGGCCAAATACAGTGTGGCACACTCCCAGTTTTTCTTTGCATTTAGCTAACATGTGCTGAGTATCTATTCTGAGGTGGCATTTTGTCAGGTGACTTATGTACCGAATTATTTAGTTACTCCCAATTCTCCAGGTGGTGCTGACCTCACTTTTTAGATGAGAAATTTTAGGTTCAGAGAGTTTATGTAACTTGTGTGTCACTTAGGATGGTTTGAATAACAAGCAACAGAGCATCTGACAATGGCTTAAACAAAAACACTTCGAGTTAGCCTCCAGAACAAGGAGTCTGGGTCCCAAGGTTGGGTCAGCAGATGAACAATGACATCAAGGACCCTGGCTGTATTCATCCTTCCTCCCTTCCACCCCTGACATGTTGGCTCACAGTCTTTAGGCTTCTTGCCTCACGGTGGTGTTGTGATGGCTGCTACAGTTCCAGACACTACACGTTTACACCACCAGACCACAGGCAAGACAGAGGGGAGTTAGGACTTCTTTGGTGGCTCAGACGGTAAAGCGTCTGTCTACAATGCAGGAGACCGGGGTTTGAGCTCTGGGTTGGGAAGATCCCCTGGAGAAGGAAATGGCAATCCACTAAAGTACTATTGCCTGGAAAATCCCATGGACAGAGGAGCCTGGTAGACTACAGTCTATGGGGTCGCAAAGAGTCGGACACAACTGAGTGACTTCACTTTCACTTTCACTTTGGTCACAGCACAATTTTTCATCAGGGAAGAAAATTTTACCCCAAATTCCCTAATATGTGTGTGTGTGTTTGTGTGCGCGTGTGCTCAGCCACTCAGTCATGTATGACTCTTTGCTACCCCATGGACTGTAGTCTGCCAGCCTTCTCTGTCTATGGGGTTTTTGCAGGCAAGAATACTAGAGTCAGATGCCATTTCCTTCTCCAGGGAATCCTCCTGACCCAAGGATTAAACCCCCAACTCCTGCACTGGCAGGAAGGTTCTTTATCACTGAACCACCAGGGAAGCCCCACTCCCTAACATACTTCTCTTTAAATCTATTTGGCAGGAATGAATGGCATGACCACCTGGAGCCATAGAGATACTGGGCAAGTGGGTATCCAACATTTTAGCCATTGTCATCAGAGGCTGGCTTTGCCAGGAAGGAAGCAGAAAATAGTAACTGGACCAACAGCCACAGTGTCTGCACACTTCCGAAGGTTAGAGTTTGACAGAGCTGGCTCTCATTTCAAGAAGCATGAACCCGTTACCCCATGGCAAGCAGAAACACAAGGAAGGAAAGCCCTTTTCCAGATGGGAGCAGTACACAACTTCGAGCATCAGTGCTCTGCTCTTGAACAAACGAAAGGTGGTCAAGAAGACCACTAATGCTGTGGACCTTGGATTCTCCCTCCAAAGCGTGGGTTATTCAACTCCCTCTCCTGAGTGTCACTTGAGTTTGAGGTTAATAGGAAGCCACACAGATAGCTTTCTTTATGGTCCAATTCTCACATCCATACATGACTACTGGAAAAATCATAGCTTTGACGAGATGGACCTTTGTCAGCAAAGTAATGCCTCTGCTTTTTAATATGCTGTCTAGGTTGGTCATAGCTTTTCTTCTAAGGAAAAAGCATCTTTTAATTTCATAGCTGCAATCACCATCTGCAGTGGTTTTGGAGCCCAAGAAAATAAAGTCTGTCACTGTTTCCATTGTTTCCCCATCTATTTCCCATGAAGTGATGGGACCAGATGCCATGATCTTTGTTTTTTGAATGTTGAGTTTTAAGCCAGTTTTTTCACTCTTCTCTTTCACTTTCATCAAGAGGCTCTTCAGTTCCTTTTTGCTTTCTGCCACAAGGGTGGTGTCATCTCCATATCTGAGGTTACTGACATTTCTCCCAGCAATATTGATTTCAGCTTGTGCTTCATCCAGCCCAACATTTCACATGATGTGCTGCTGTTGCTGCTGCTAAGTTGCTTCAGTCGTGTCCGACTCTGTGCGACCCCATAGACAGCAGCCCACCAGGCTCCCCTGTCCCTGGGATTCTCCAGGCAAGAACACTGGAGTCACATGATGTACTCTGCATATAAGTTAAATAAGCAGGGTGACAATATACAGCCTTGACTATTTGGAACCAGTCCATTGTTCCACGTCCGGTTCTAACTGTTGCTTCTTGACTTGCATACATAGATTTCTCAGGAGGAAGGTAAGGTGGTCTGGTATTCCCGTCTCTTTAAGAATTTTCCAGTTTGTTATGATCCAGAACAGTTTGTTTTTATCCTTAGTTATAGAAAATCGGCTCTGCTCATCTTCAGGTTGTTCTCAGAGATAGTTACTCTATATGCATTAATAGTTTTAGTTTTGGTGTGTCTGCAGGAGAAAGTGATCACAGGGTTCTCCCATTCTATCATCTTTATTTGATCATGCTAGGCTTTTAAGTGTCTTCCAGTCTTATGCCCATGGGGATATATAGAGCTTTACCAACTCTGTTCTGCTGTTGGGCTTGTTGGCTTCTCCCTGAGTGGTCCAGATATGTGCTCATACCGTACTGCATGTATTTTCTTGTACATTATTAGTGAATTCTACCAGTGACATACTGAAAATTATATGCAATAATCATAAAATAGCTTGGAATTATTTGTAACATATTGACTTATATGAACATATAAGTAGACAAATAATGTTGATTTAACATTTTTATTTGCACAGTTCTCAGTCCCCAAGAGCTCCAAGAAACACAGTATTGTGTATAGATATTTTGTGTATATAAACAACAGATACACACACAGACACAATCCTGTGTATTCCATGATAAAATAAAGAGAGAAGGCATAATCCTTATTCTCAGAAGTTTACAATTAAGAAGCAAAAAGGACAAACATACACAGAAAATGCAGAACAGACTTGGGTTTAAATTCTGGCTCTGAAACTTGTTCCTTGACATCAGGCACACTGAATGATCTCACTGTGCCTCAGTTTCTCACTCGAGAATTAGGGCAGTAATCTATTGCTGTTCAGTCCCTCAGTCGTGTCTGACTCTTTGGGACCCCATGGACTGCAACACGCCAGGCTTCCCTGTCCTTCACTATCCCCCAGAATTTGCTCAAACTCATATCCATTGAGTCGGTGATGCCATCCAGACATCTAATCTTCTGCCACCCCCTTCTCCTTTTGCCTTCAATCTTTCCCAGCATCAAGGTCTTTACCAATGAGCTGTCTCTTCGCATCAGGAAGCCAAAGGATGGAGCTTCAGCATCAGTCCTTCCAATGAATATTCAGGGTTGATTTCCTTTAAGATTGACTAGTTGGATTTCCTTGCTGTCCAAGGGACTCTCATGAGTCTTCTCCAATACCACAGTTCAAAAGCATCAATTTTTCAGTGCTCAGCCTTCTTTATGGTCCAACTCTCACATCCATACATGACTACTGGTAAAACCATAGCTTTGACTATATGGACAGTAATCCTTTCCCACATAATTGGTGAGAGATTTGAAGAAAAATTAAGTGAAGTAACTACCACAATGCTCAACACCCAGAAAAACTCAAATACACTCACTCCATTATTGTCCAGACATCAAAAGAGAGAGACCTATTGTTTCACTAACAAGAATGGTTTTCTTGGCTCCAAAAGCCAGTGCTAATCTTTCAAAGATTCTTTAGGAACACTAAAGTGGTACATATTAGAAAGGGACGTCAGGCAGAACCCCTAACCACAGTGGATGCCCCTGGTCCTCCCAAATCTAATATGACCTCTATAAGCAACTGATTTATTATGTCTGTGCTGGGCAATCAATTTATCATGCTTGCAGCCATCTCTTGAAAAGCAGATTTCAGAGCCAACTTTTGTTCTTGATCTCCATTTTCAGTCACCCACACAAGCAATTTTGGTCTCTAGGCAAAAGAAATCTTTCCTCCCATTCCAATTACTCTGTTCCTGAGGAAGAACACTGTGGAACTGGCTGACCAAATACCAGGACAATTTTTCTCACGTTTGGAGTTCTTTATCTCCATTTCCTCTGGTGCTAACTAGAGTATGGCTTTTCAACTCCTTTGGAGTATAAGCTTTGAGGCTTTGGTTAGTGTTCAAGGAAAAGGAGCAAAATGACTTAACCTGCTTTGACTCTCGGCTGACATTCTCAAAGCAGTCCACGGACCAGCACCAGCCGTCTCACCTGGGAGCCTGTTAGAAACACAAACTCTCTCTGGCCATGTTCCAGAGCCGACTAAACCAGAATCTGCTCTTTAAGCAGATCTACCGGTGACTCACATGGACATTTTGGGAAGCCTACCCCCGGTGTGTATATCAACTTCATTAAGGTAAAGGAGCCTTCCACCTAGTCCAACCTAGCTATCTGAAGCACTACACTGGGATTTAGTGCAAATTTTTATGTGGTTTTACTGTATGGTGTGTATATATATATATATATATATACACCATATATAAGAAGAGGATCTTCCCAACCCAGGGATTGAACCCAGGTCTCCTGCATTGCAGGCAGATTCTTTACTGTCTAAGTCACCAGGGCAGCCCATATATACCATTTAAAGTGGTGTGTGTGTGTATACATATATATGATACGTGAATACACATATATGATATGTGTATATATATATATATACGTGCTATATATACATGAATATGGAATATGGTGTGTGTATATATATATATATTTTTTCCTTTATGAAGCCTTGTCATTGTTCCCTGCACTTTCATTTCCCTCTAGGGCTGCTCTGGGAGGCGCTGTCTGTGGTCAGCTGGAGCCAGCTGGCACAGGCTCATGAAAGCAAGCTCTTCATGTTCCCTCCCAACTTCTCATTCAGTGATGACATGTTGGTGGCAAGACAATGGCCACGGTGGGAGTATCTATACAACAGGACTAGGGAGACACTACAAGTCAGAGCGTTATTCCCCCTGGAGAACTGGCTTACTGCGCAACACAGGTACCCGGTCTAAGTCAGGGTTCTCTCTCAATGGCACGGTACTATTACTCAAGCGTCTCAGTCCTATTGCCCTTTCCAACACACCTTCATTCTTTTCACAGTAGATAAGTGCTTTTCTTTTTACTCTATGCTCAGTAGAAACGAAGAACACTCAGACACCACCTAGCATTATCTCACTGAAACACCATTGCTCTAAAATTTTAATATACATACACATGATCTGGAGTATCTGTGAGATTTTTTTCCATGGCTTCATTCCCTGGATTTTTATTTAGCAGATTTGTAGTTGCAGGAGTCTGCATCTATCTACTCCTGTAGACCTAGGAGTCTGCATTTCAAAAATGCACTCCAGGTTATTTTAATACAGGGGATTTTTAGACAGCATCTTGAAAATGACTTCCTTATGAGGCACATCCCCAGGGCAGCTTCTCACTACATTCATCTGGCGGTTCTGAGCCCTCCCACCTTTCCCACTGCTCTCCCCCATGCCTGGTATCTCTCTAGAGAAATAAAACTCTATACCTCAACTCTGAACTCAGCTATATGCCCTCAAACTGCAAAGCTTAGTAACCTGTTCACATAGCAATGGATGGTTAAGTAGTGTGAAACCCTGGAATTCACCTTCAGAAAATTGAGACCCCGTTAGAAAACTGCATCACCTCCAACTGAAACCAGGGATATACTCTCAGAGCCTTTGGCCCAGGTCTCTCTCCCAAGCATGTGGTTATTATCCTAATGTATGTGGAAAAATACATGTTCTCTAATAATAACCCATAGAAGGAATGCACACATAGAAATACAGAGAGAAGAAATGACTTGCCACAGCCCTTTTAAGGAGTGACTGAGTACACTCAGTTGTTATTAGCTGATAGAATTATATTTAGTCTACTGGACCTCACTGAATAAAAATCAGGGAATTCTCCATTAAAATGTATATTCCAGGCTCTTGAAAAAGTCAGAAGGTCTGACAACACTGAGCCCACATTTCAGGGCAGCAACCATCCAGATCGGAGCAGCGGCAGCTGTGTTTGAAAGAGGCATGCATTTTCCACTTCTCAGTGGTCCCCTGTGACCCCTACTTTCCGTTTCCCTTACTGACCTTGTTTATGGAAGCCTGTGAGTTCGCAACCTCAGCTAAGCTTTATTTCTATCCCTGCTTCTCTTCCCCTCTTCTTTTCTAGCTCCTTGCAGAAAGATCCCAGCATAAAATCCTTGGGAATTCTCCTTGCTTTCTGTTGCAAGCTGGCCTAAGCCAATCTCATGCTTCACAATTAACGGACTGTTTTGATATCAACAACTAAAACTCCAAGGTAGGTGAAGTCTATAACAGAACATGCATGAATGCCTGGGATCCCATTAAAATTCTGATTGTGATTCAGTAGGTCTGGGGTAGGTCTGATTCTATAGTTCTAATAAACTCCCAGGGAAAAACTATGCTGCTGATTGCATCCATCACAGTTTGAGTAGCAATGTGTAAATTGCTTACAGAAATGTGTACATTTCTGCTCCTAAAACTTTGCTCCCAGATTCTATTAGAAACAGGCCTTAAACCAAAGCTGGCAAAGGGACAAAAGAGGCATACAACCTGCTCTATAACCTGGATGAACTCCCAGAACTTTGCTCTTTTATTCTGACCATGCCATTGCAAAAACCAAAGCTACAGTGTTCTGGAAGCAGAGATTCTGTTAGTTTTAGAGGATGAATCAGGCAATTGCAGAAACAATTGCCAGATGAAGGGCAGTATCAGAATCAAGCTGTGGGCCCCTCTGTGAAGAGTTCAGACTGCTGAGTTCCCTGGATTGCTATGCTCTATACAAATACAAGAGGGGTTTCCACAATATTTATGAGATTTCTAGAATCCATGTATTTTGAATGCCAGTAATTTCATCAATGTAAATCCATTATATCAACAAAAATATGCTACTATCTGAACCTCTGCCATCAACTGGAGAGAAAGAAATCTCAGTAGGACTTCTCTAGTGGCACAGTGCGTAGGAATTTGCCTGCCAACGCAGAGGACATGGGTCTGATCCCTGGTCTGGGAAGATTCCACATGCCCTGGAGCAACTAAGCCTGGGCGCCACTGGGCACAACTAACTGAGCCCACAGTCCCTAGAGCCTGTGCTCTGCAACATGAGAAGCCCCCACACTGAGAAGTCCGTGTACCCCAGTGAGGAGTAGCCCCCACTGGTCTCAAAAAGAGAAAGCCCATGTGAAGCACTGAAGACCTAGTGCAACCAAACAGAAATAAATTTACAATTAAAAAAAGAGAGAGAGAGCTGGACTTTTAGAGAAACAAGCCCTGCAGTGACTCAATCCTGTAATGTGTATCCCAAATAGGGCGATTAACAGCACCTATTTTTATCATTGTCCTTGTACAGACTACATGGCACACTCTTAGTAAGAAATAGGTGCTCCAGACTGGATTCTGCCCATAATTGGAAGCAGGAGGGATTAATTCTGCATTTGAGAGACACACTGGGAAGGAGGCGTGGGGGGGGGGGGGGGGGAGAACAACCCCCTCGAGCAAGTTGCAGACCTTTTCTCGCCTCCTCCCAAGCATGCGCCGCAGTTTCCCTCAGCCAAAGCCCCTGTACCCCCCACTTCCTCATTTTTCCAATTCATTTCTATCTGGGCCCTCTTCCCACCGTGTCTTCAGCACAGCATACTCTCATGTCACCTCGTGAGAAACAGAAAGTAAGAGGTGGACGCAATGCTAGAGACGGCCGACACGGGTGGGTTTTCAATCTTAGCCTTGAAAAGCCATTTGCAGACCGAATATTGCCCTGCAGTGCAAACACATAGTTCACGGAAGAAAAAGCTGCTCTCAACAGTGGTGGGGCTGGTGGCGGCGGGCGGGATGTAAGGAAAACTGAAACGCAATCTATTCCCACTCTGGCCATCCCCTCAGACAGTTGTCCTTGGCGGGTTTCCAGAGGACACCATTGTTTTTAACACTAACCTGGGCTTCCCTGGTGGCTCAGTGGTAAAGAGCCTGCCAGCCAATGCAGGAGACCCAGGTTGAGCCCCTCATGGGAGAGGATCCCGCAGCCCCAAGGCAGCTGAGTCCATGCGCCACATCTGTTGAGCCTGTGCTCCAGAGCCTGGGAGCCACAGCTAGTGAAGCCAGCGAGCCCTACAGCCCGAGCTCTGCAGCGAGAGAAGCCCCCACACTGAGAAGCCACGCACCCCAATAGAGTAGCCCTCACTCACCACAACTAGAGAAAAAGTCTGTGCAGCAACGAAGACCCAGCATAGTCAACAATAGATAATTTAATAACACCAACCTGATATGAAGGGATTCTTCCATCACCCTTTTGCAGACAAGGAAGCTGAGTTGTTGAAGGGGTAAGCAGTTTTCCGAAGTTCCAGGGTGAGATGGGCCAGAACCCAAACTCTCCTTCTGCCAAGGGTCAGGTCACACGGCCAGGCTATAAGCAAGAGAGGAGAAAGTGCACACTCTTGTCTGGAGGCTGATGAAGCAAGCTGAAGCTTAGTGGGATAACACAAGTCTGAGTCCCAACCTGGCTGTCCATCTCCCGACCCCTCTCCCAGCCAGGGAGCTCATTCCACTATCTTTAAATAATGGGTCAGTTTTTCTGGGTTTCAGATCCATCTCCCGAGTTCCAGATGAAAACGTTTCACTCTGCAGTCCACGGTGTCACCTAAAAACCAAAATAAGGCTTTTTCAGTCTCATTGATGCCATCCAGCCAACAAGACACACTGTAGCTTGTCATGACCAAGATGATGTAGCTGTTCCCCACCCCAAAGATGGAATGGTTTCTGACTTTCCTCCTGTGAGTCAATGCTCTTTCCATCTGTGTCAGATTCACCCCATTAGCTGAT
Organism: Budorcas taxicolor; assembly: GCF_023091745.1. NCBI lineage: Eukaryota > Metazoa > Chordata > Mammalia > Artiodactyla > Bovidae > Budorcas > Budorcas taxicolor. The sequence continues at coordinate 60,094,586 of NC_068923.1, read as the reverse complement.
ATTGTATCAACCTGCCCATCTCATTCCCCTAAAGCTTCCATTGTTCTCTTGGTCTCCATCTCACTCACTCATACAGAAGGAGGATTTCCTGATGCACATTTTTATACTTTGGTGTTAACTATGGTAGTGCTTATAATCAAGGGTAAATTCTCCCCATGATAAGATGGTAAAGCACTTTGGGAAATAACTCATGCTTATGTTCTGGACATTATGGGTATGTCTCCCTCAGGGTTTTCTGTGGCTCTTCTTCACCCTGTTCTCCTCCCATCTTCTCCCTCCTTCCTCCTCTTTCACGCCTCCCCTCTCTTGCCCCTGCCTCCACCCACCTTCCTTCTGGGCCAGGGGTTGTTAAGAAGGTATATTCATTAGCTTTTGTATCATCTAAGTACTAACATTGACCTTGTCTACATTCCACTCACCACCATACATAGCACCATTTTATTTGCTATTATTTATTTATAATCAAGTGGGTCTATAGACTGTTCTTTGGATACAATAACAATAGTGTCAGGATGAAGATTAATGATGGCAATAAGGAAAAAGAAACTACAACAAAGAGAAATCTTAATAAAAGAAGGAAGAAGAAGAGAAAAAAAGGAAGAAAGGAATTAAAGAAAAGTAACTAAACTATAAGCATATATCCCTAATAATATGAGTAATTAGCATTAAGGAACTCTTTTCATTATGCACTGTTCTCTGTGTGTGTGTGTGTGTGTGTGTGTTTACAGTGAGATCTTACAAGTATCCTATTATTTTCCCTTATTTCATGCATGAGGAAATCTAGGTATCTTCAAGCCCAATCAGTAAATATAGAGCCAGGATTCAGTGCCAAGAGCTAAATATGGGCAGTCTGATTCCAAAGCCTGGCCTCTGAAGACCCAGTGCCTGTGTTTCAGGATTGAGAATGATTAGAGTAGAAAAGTCCAGGAATCAGGACTGCACACACTGGTGGCTTAGAGATTCAGAAGGGTCCAAAGGCATTATAATACCAGGGATTTCTCCACATCAAGGCCACAGTATGGGGAGGATCCTTAGCCATTAAAAGCAAAGCTATTCCTAATCGGCAATCCAGAGACCACAGTTTTGCAACAAGTAGAGCAAAGAGAAGGAAAGAGCCAGAGCAAGGCTTGTGTTAACCTCCTGAGATGATTAAATCAATAGTTTGCTTTATATGAATTTACGAATGAATTAGACTAGCTAGCTGTGCTGTGCTCAGTTGTGTCCGACTCTTTGCAACTTCATGGACTATAGCCTGCCAGGCTCCTCTGTCCATGGGATTTCCCAGGCAAGAAAACAAGTGGGTAGCCATTTCCTTCTCCTGTGGATCTTCAGGATCCAGGGATTGAACCCGAGTCTCCTTTATTGGCAGGTGAATTCTTTACCATTGAGCCACCTCTAGTTTGAAATGCCTATTTTAGGAGGCTGAAGCCAATTTGTTTTCTTTTTTAAAAAATCACTTCAGTTGTTTCATTGCAACTGCGGTCTTACTAAAATATTTCAGTCACTGGTTACTCACAAGTGGATTATCCACTTTGTGGACTGCTTCTGGCAGGTTTTTATACCGGTGTGACTTTTTCAGGCCAAACACTGCTCCTGTCTCCTTTTTCTACTGCCCTGCCATGGACAATAGTTAATTTTCTATGATTTTTTTCAGATATCAGTCAAACAAACCCCTGCTTATTTTGAATTACCTATGTGCAATTCCTCCTCCTTTTCCAACCCCCAAGCAGAGAAGGGTTGATGGACAGCTAGGCTATCATGCTTGAAAGTATACCTCTATCACATAGGAATCAGGTTCACTTAAAATTTGAAGGAATGCAAACACACCTCTCCTGGAAGGTACCCTACTCTTATTGACTCTTTTCACCACTAATGAACTGTTCCTTTCAGAATATTTAAGAACTAAACATTTGGCCTTCATTCTGGATGAAGGGGTACTATCAAAACATAAACAAGAGGGTTTCTCTGGCTGTCCAGAGGTTAAGACGTCGCCTTCCAATACATGGGGTGCAGGTTTGATCCCTGGTGGGGAAGTTAAGATCCCACATGCCTTGTGGCCAAAGGAAATTAATCCTCTGTCCATAGTTTCATTTGCTATTATTTTCTCCCATTCTGAGGGTTGTCTTTTCACCTTGCTTATGGTTTCCTTTGCTATGCAAAAGCTTTTAAGTTTAATCAGGTCCCACTTGTTTACTTTTGTTTTTATTTCCATTACTCTAAGAGGTGGGTCATAGAGGATCTTGCTTTATGTCATCAAGTGTTCTGCCTATGTTTTCCTTTCAGACTTACAGTTTCTGGTCTTACATTTAGGTCTTTAATCCATTTTGAGTTTATCTTTGTATATGGTGTTAAGAAGTGTTCTAATTTCATTCTTTTACATGTAGCTCTGGAAAATTCTTAAACATATAGGAATACCAGACCACCTGACCTGCCTCATGAGAAATCTATATGCAGGTCAGGAAGCAACAGTTAGATCTGGACATGGAACAACAGACTGGTTCCAAATAGGAAAAGGAGTACGTCAAGGCTGTATATTGTATATTTAACTTCTATGCAGAGTACATCATGAGAAACCCTGGGCAGATGAAGCACAAGCTGGAATCAAGACTGCTGGGAGAAATATCAATAACCTCAGATGTGCAGATGACACCACCCTAATGGCAGAAAGCAGAGAAGAACTAAACAGCCTCTTGATGAAAGTGAAAGAGGAGAGTGAAAAAGTTGGCTTAAAACTCAACATTCAGAAAACTAAGATCATAGCATCTGGTCCCATCACTTCATGGCAAATAGATGGGGGAACAATGGAAACAGTGAGAGATTTTATTTTGGGGGCTCCAAAATCACTGCAGATGGTGACTGTAGCCATGAAACTAAAAGACACTTGCTCCTTGGAAGAAAAATGATGACCAACCTAGACAGTATATTAAAAAGCAGAAACATTACTTAACCAACAAAGGTCCATCTAGTCAAAGCTATGGTTTTTCAGTAGTCATGTATGGATATGAGAGTTGGACTATAAAGAAAGCTGAGCGCTGAAGAATTGATGCTTTTGAACTGTGGTGTTGGAGAAGACTCTTGAAAGTCCCTTGGACTGCAAGGAGATCCAACCAGTCCATCCTAAAGGAGATCACTCCTGAATATTTATTGGAAGGCCTGATGCTGAAGCTGAAACGCCAATACTTTGGCCACCTGATGCAAAGAACTAACTCATTTGAAAAGACTCTGATGCCGGGAAAGATTGAAGGCAGGAAGAAAAGGGGATGACAGAGGATGAGATGGTTGGATGGCATCACTGACTCAATGGACATGAGTTTGAGTAAACTCTGGGAGTTGGTGATGGACAGGGAGGCCTGGCGTGCTGCAGTCCATGGGGTTGCAAACAGTCAGAGATGACTGAGCGACTGAACTGAGCTGAACATGTCACTGTCCAGTTTCCCCAGCACCATTTATTGAAGAGGCTGTCTTTGCCCCATTGTATATTCTCACCTCCTTTTTCAAAAATAAGGCATCCATAGGTGCATGGGTTTATTTCTGGGCTTTCTATCTTGTTCCATTGGCCTATATTTCTGTTTTTGTGTCAGTACCATACTGTCTTGATGATCATAGCTTTGTAGTATAATCTGAAGTCAGGAGGGTGATACCTCCAGCTTCTTTCTTTCTCAAGACTGCTTTGGCTATTCGGGGTCTTTTGTGTTTCCATATGAATTGTGAAATTTTTGTCCTAGTTTTGTGAAAAATGCCATTAGTAATTTGATAGGGAACACATTGAATCTGTAGTTTGTGTTTGGTAGTACATTTTCACAATATTGATTCTTCCTACCCAGGAACATGGAATATCTCTCCATCTGTTTATGTCACCTTTGATTTCTTTCATTAGTATCTTATAATTTTCTATGTACAGTTCTTTTGTCTCCTTCAGTTCAGTTCAGTCACTCAGTCATGTCCGACTCTTTAGGTAAGCTTATTCCTAGATATTTTATTCTTTTTGCTGCAATGGTAAATGGGATTGATTCCTTAATTTCTCTTTCTGATTTTTCATTGTTAGTATATAGAAATGCAAGTGATTTATATGCATTGATTTTGCATCCTGTGACTTTGCTAAATTCACTGATTAGCTTGAGTAATTTTCTGATGGTATCTGTAGGGTTTTTTATGTACAGTATCATGTCATCTGCTAACAGTGAGGGCTTTACTTCTTCTTTTCTGATCTGGATTCCTTTTATTTCTTTTTCTTCTCTGATTGCTGTAGCTAAGACTTCCAGAGCTATGTTGAAAAACAGTGGTGAAAGTGGACACCCTTGTCTTGTTCCTGATCTTAGAGGGAATGCTTTCAGTTTTTCACCATTAAGAATAATGTTTGCTGTAGGCTTATCATATATGGCCTTTACTATGTTGAGGTAGGTTCCTTCTATGCCCATTTTTTGAAGAGTTTTAATCATAAACAGGTGCTGAATTTTGTCAAAAGGCTTTTTCTGCATCTATTGAGATTATCATATGGTTTTTTATCTTAGCCTTCTTTTCATAAGAGAACATGGCATGTAATAAAGTTCAAAGGCTGTCTGAGGGCCTCCTACTTTCTTGGGAGGCATGTCCTTAGGAAAAGTTGATCTAACCTTGCCCCTCAATATTCTCAACTATTCAAGAAGGCTTTCATCCAAAGTCTCCAAAATATTCATAAATGACTAATAACATTTATTCTCTGACACTCAATGAAACCTGTATTCAATACCCAGCTTCTGATGGGTCCAATTTCTATAACCTTGCTAGGCTTCATTGGCAGGTCTCTGTTGAACCATTTCCTCCAGTGCAGAAATCCTCATTCAGATCTGTGACACTTGACTTCAATGGAACAATCAATATTGTGAAAATGACTATACTACCCAAGGTAATCTATAGATTCAGTGCAATCCCTATCAAATTACCAGTGGCATTTTTCACAGAACTAGGACAAAAAAATTTAGGGCTTCCCTGGTGGCTCAATGGTAGAGAATCCACCTGCCAATGCAGGAGACACAGGTTCAATCCCTGGTCCGAGAAGATCCCACATGCCAAGAAGCAACTAATCCTGTGCACCATAACTACCGAGCCTGAGCTCTAGAGCCTGGGAGCTGCAACTACTGAGCCAAGAGTTGCAACTACCAAAGCCCACATGCCCTAAAGCCTGAGCTCCACGGCAAGAGAAGCCACCACAATGAGGAGCCTGAGCACGGCAAAGAAGAGTAGCCCTGCTCTCCAAAACAAGAGAAAAGCCCACGCAGCAGTGAAGACCCAGCACAGACAAAAATTAAATAATTACATTTTTTTTTCAATTTTACAGTTTGTATGAAAACACAAAAGATCCCGATTAGCCAAACCACGCTTCAGCAAGAAAAACAGAGTTGGAGGAATCAAGCTCCTAGGCTTAAGACTATACTACAAAGTTACAGTAATCAAGACATATATGGCACCAGCATAAAAATAGAAATATAGATCAATGGAACAGGATAGAAATCTCTTAGATAAACTCACACACCTATGGATATCTTATATTTGCCAAAAGAGGCAAAAATATACAATGGAGAAAAAAACAGCCTCTTCAATAAGAGGTGCTGGGAAAACTGGACAGCTACATGTAAAAGAATGAAATTAGAACACTTCCTAACACCATACACAAAAATAATTTCAAAATGGATGAAGGACCTTATTATGTATGGCCAGACACTATAAAACTTTTAGAGGAAAACTAGGGCAAAACACTGATATAAATTGCAGCAAGATCCTTTTTGACCTACCTCCTAGAGTAATGAAACTAAAAATATTACACTTTAGTCAGATAATATCCAGTCATCCAGTCACCCAACTGCCTCCTTAGACAGAGTACAATTTCATCTCTCACGTTCTCATTGATCTTTCAAATATTACCAGGACTACTATTATTAAAGATGGCTAACACTCATTGGGTCACACATTCTTCTAATCATCTTCCATTTAATTAATAACTCCTTTAATCCTCACAACAACTCCATGAAGCAGTGACTGTTACTAACACCCAGCAGTCAAAGGAGAAGGAATCATCATCCTGAATCATTCAAGCTCTTCTTTTGCTGAAGTTTCTCAGCAACCTTTGGCTGCTGGCTTTGGCATCCATGAGGGCCTTTGAAATTAGCAAGGGAAGTGGGGGAAGGGGCGGTGCCCAGGTTCACAGGGAAAAAATGCTAGGCCTCCTTCTAAGTTCCCGGTAAGAAGAGGCTGCCCAGCTGCCACTCGGGGCTCCCGTGTCCTTTCAGCACTGACAGAGGCAGCAGCTGTTCCTCACTGGCCTTGCATAAATCTAAATCTGCTGCAGAACACTGCCAGCCTCCCTCCTGCTACACTGGAATCTTCTCTCCCTGGTGAGATGCCTTAAAGACTGAAATGTCCTTCTGTTCTGGAATGTCAACAAAAGAGGCTGCCGGCTTCGATTTTCTTGTTCTTTTCCCCAAACACTCAGGAAACTGGATGCATCAGCCTCACCTGCAGGTGGGGGGTTGGGATGGGGTGGTGAAGGAGAATGCCTCCAGTAGACATCTGGACATGCTGGAGGCACCGATGGTCCAGCAGATGATGTCTTTCTACAAAGAAGATAAAAATGCACTGCCAGGGAGCTGTTCTCAGCTTTGCTCTTTAGCTGGCTCTGTGCTCTTATTACTTGGGGATGAATTTTCAGGCTCAAGTGAGAGAAAAGGGGCTGGTTGTTGTCATCCATTCATACAGAGCCCTGGGGACCCAGTCTTAGCGAGCCTGGCCTAATGAGGCTGTAAGATGACCTACCCTTTATGTTACTCCCTCAAGACAGCACAGGTTGCTACTCTCCTGCCAGTTAAGGCAACTCTCTCAAGTTACATTGCTTTTGTAACAAGAAGGGTCAGAAAATTTTCAAAAGTGACATAAATTTCACCTTTAGCACTGTTCAAGGGGACTGGTTTTTTTTCTTAAAAAAAAAAAAATGTTTTCAGTGGTTTGAAAGTGTCTTAATCTCAGCAGTTTCCAAGTCAAGCTGAGAAGAGTTCACCTGTTTGGTCACTACACTCAACAGCTGTAAATATGCACCCTGCTTAATAAAGCAGTGGGTCTCTCCTCACAGCAGCACAGATGTCAGACTTTGGTGCAAGAAGTCTCTTCCTGTGAACTCACATTGCAATGCCAGCACTGATTTATCTTATCTTCTTAGAAATCAAGGACCAGTAGCAACTTCGAGCTCTTTAGATTTAAGTATCTCTTCTTTTGATCTTCCCTAGATTCTTTGCTAGAGGTTGATATCTACTAACACTTCAGTGTACCAGAGAAGGCTGCTATTTAAAGGAATCCTCACAAACACTTCAAAAAACGAAGGAATTCTTGCTGATGCCAAAAAATCTCTTCATAATTTGTTTGCTTTGTTAGTTTGGATTTAGTTCAATAAATCTTTGACATTACTGAGATATAATCAGAGATCTTCAAGAATTTCCAAATGTAAAAGTCATTATAACATACTCTCTGCTTCTGGCCCCCAATAAAATTTACCAAAATATGACTAAATAGTTTAAGTGACACTTTTTTTTTTTTAATATAGCATATTCTACTTTTTAATTTATTCCAGACTTCTATGTTGTAGATAAGAACCAGTTATCAATTGCATGGGCCTATTCAATGCTTGCGTGCATGCTCAGTCACTCCAGACATGTCCAGCTCTTTGCAACCCCATGGACTGTAGCCCACCAGGCTCCTCAGTCCATGGGATTGCCCAGGCAAGAATACTGGAGTGGGTTGGTTTCCTCTTTCAGGGAATCTTCCCCGACAGGGGGATGGAACCTGGGGCCACTACAGCTCCTGCTTTGCAGGCAGATTCTTTATCACTGAGCCACCAGGGAAGCCCAGACCTATTCAATAACTGAAAACAATTTTTATCCAGGCTGTTAACTTTTTAATGAATTTTGATTTTCATCAAAGCAATATATAAACATTGTTGAAAAGCCAAATTGTAGAAAAGGGCTTATAAAAGAAAATAGCTGTTCTGCTTCTCAATAGCAACTACTTTTGATTCACTCAGCTGTTTTTTCTAGACTATACCTCCTTAATTTCAATATGTACTGATTTTATCTTTTCATGCATCAATCTGAGACACTGACTACTTACATTCCAGTAGATAAAGGTCAGCTGCAGTCCTCGCAGACACTGACACACAAAGTTTCACTTGTATGTCTGTCCTTCAAAAGTATTTCTGTCCACATTTTTTGGTTAAACCAGACTGTGTGTTTATATGTTATGACTACAAGCATATTGTTCTCTGTTAAGCAAAGTTTCCTTTCTTATGTAACTTTTTGTTTTTCCTGGAGTTTATGTTGTCTTTTTTAAAAATTAATTTTCTTATGTATCAATCAGTAACTCTTCCCTACACCCCTCCCCGAACAGACACACACATACACACAATTCTCCACAACATCAAATGCATTTGATTGTACACTTGGTTTGCATGAGGGTTTATCAGGGGCTTCCCAGGTGGTGCTAGTGGTAAAGAACCCATCTGCCAATCCAGGAGACATAAGACACATGGGTTCAATCCCTGGGCCTGGAAGATCCCCTGGGGGAGATCATGGCAACCCACTCCAGTATTCTTGCCTGGAGAATCCCCATGGACAGAGGGGCTTGGAAAGCTATAGTCCATAGGGTCATAAAGAGTTGGACATGACCAAAGAGACTTAGCACGCATGCAGGTTTGGTCAGTTCCAACCCTTTCCCAGACCCCTCATCTTCCTGCCCAAATCTGAGCAGTTGTCTTCTAGGCCAGCTCTCTTGACATTATGGGACCTCTCTCCATCTCATCTTTATACTCAGTGGTCTGTTTCTTGATTTCACGTTTTGAGCTTTCCTTGTTTACTACTTTGTTTAGTAAGAGCATATCTTCCAATATCTCTATGTAACAGAGCCTGAGAGGTAAAATTTCTGAGTCCTTGCATATCTGAAAATATTTTTAATGCTACTCTCTCATTTGATCAAGACCTAGAAGGACTTGGAATGTGAAGGTGAAGACATGCTTCCTCAAGAATGTTTGTGATATCCTTTTGTTGTCTTCTGGTCCAACTACATTCTGATTGTAGTATCATCTCTGTATATCTGATATCTGAAATGTTATCATACTGTATTTGGTGTAGCTTTTCTTTTATTCACTGTGTTAAGCACTGAATGAGCCAGTTTAATCTGGTAATTGATGTTTGTCCAGTGCTGGGCAAGTTTTTGGCATTACTGCTTAATTTCTCCCTTTTCCTCTGGAATTTCTACATGTTGAAAATTTTTAATATTATATTGGAGTTCTAATTTCTTATATTTTTCTTGAATTTTCTTTGGTTTGTCTTTTTATTGTCTTCTAGAATATTTCCTCAATTTTATTTTCAAAACGTTGATTTAAACTTTTGATTTTAGCAACCATGCTGTTTTTTCCATTGATTGTTCCTGTCCCAACGCAGGGGAGCAATATGTCATCACATCTCCCTGAGGTCAACGTGTGTGTGTTCCCTTCCAGCATTTCTTTCGCCGCTCATGTCACTCTCATCCCAGTTCCTTTCTTCTGTTTGTTATTTTGGCCTCAGTCTTTCATACTGAAGATTTTCCTCAAATATCAGGCAATATTTGGAGGAGGTACTAAAAGTTCTATTTTGTGTGAGTAAGTAGGGCTTGTTGACTGGCAGTCTTTACCATAGGGTGACTGAGCAGTGAACTGAACATCAACATTTCAGGATCTTTAAGCACCAATAGCTGCACGTCTCTTCTCTACAGCTGTTTAGGTTCTTTGCTGGCAAATCCTTGCATCTCTTACTTGGCTCTACGCCAGTCTGTGGAGATGTGAGGACTGGGCCCCTCAGTTCTGCAGGCTTTCACTTGGTTCCCCCACCCCCATTTTCAGCCTTACCCGCCCCCACTTTTTCTGCTATATATGGTTCCATTTTGTGGTTCAGTTCCATCACAGGTTCTGATCCTGAGATTTAAGTTTTTCCAAGAAATAACTTTTGTGTGAATATGGATGCGTATGTGTGTGTGTGTGTTGGGTATGTGTGTGTGCTGAGGCAGGTGGGGGGAGAAAACTCCTGGCTTTGAGGACTGGAAAAAGACCTGAGAATCCGGATGCATAGTACAATGTCTCCAGTGGCCAGTCCCCGCCTGCACTCAGTCCTCGCCTCTCTCCTGCTTCCGAAGATGCTGGCCGTCTAACTCATGCAGTTCCTGCATCAGCAGGCGCCCAGCACATAACTCCCTCTGCTTTGCTCGGCCACTGCTCCTTCATCCACTCCCATCTCCCAAGTACCTGTTACCATCTTTCGCCTCCTATTGCCTCTTGTTTTGTTCTCTTGGTTCTCATTAGTTTCCACTTCATAAATTTCCTTCCTCCGTCTCAGTGACTCTTCAAGCAGGACAGAAGATACACATTTACATGTAATCATCCACATTTAACCTGAAGTCCTCTTGACTCTCTCTACGTTGCCATTTCCAATCCAGCAAACAGTATACATTTCAGGGCTTCTTGTTTCCAACAAAGGAATCGAGTCTTGATTCTATCTTAAGAGTTGCTGTCCTACAACAAAACTCCACTATCATGTGCTTGCTGGGCTGGCAGTTAAGTTCACTCAGCAGATAAATAAATCACACTTTGCAGGAAAAAATTCAAATATATGTCTCAGGAAAAGGGCAGAGCATCGTATCAGGAATTTTTAGGGGTTTTTCTGAGTGATGAACACCTCTGAGGCGAATCCCCAAATACCATTCTGTAGGCCCAGTTCAGAGATGGAAGCCGGAGGAGGAACTCAATTACTATTTGTTTTCTCTACATCAAGTGAGATGGCATTTGATGATAAGTGTGAAATACACTGAGCCTTCGAAATACCAGTGTGTGTAGAGGTGAGACAAGCTTGTTAAGGGCTTCTAATACATTCACATTCATACACACACAAATGCACATATTTGTCCTAGGTCCTGGTAAGTAAAGGGTACACAGGAAGCTGGTTTTTGTTCCCAGTACTTCTTGGCGGGGGGTGAGGGGGTGGCTCCCAGGTGGTGCTAGTGGTAAAGAACCCACCCACCAATGCAAGAGATGCGAGAGACACAGGTTCAATGCCTGGGTTGGGAAGATCCCCTGGAGGAGGGCATGGCAACCCACTCCAGTATTGTTGCCTGGAGGATCCCATGAACAGAAGAGCCTGGCAGGCTACAGTCCATGGGGTCACAAAGAGTTGGACAGGACTGAAGTGACTGAGCAAGCATGCACGCACTTCTGAGAGGGAGGTTCCCTTTAAAAGACAAGGCATTTATTATCTACCTGGGGGCCTGTCAGTTCTCTCTGCGGCTCTTAACCATGCCTCTAGACATCTTTCCTGACTGTTGTTCACCTGGAAGGTGTCCTTGCCAAATGGGACTACATTTGCTTTCTACACCTTCTTCCTCTGCCAAAAAAAGGACGCAGCTGCAATCAATAACAGACTGCTTCCAACTTCTGATGCGATGCAGGCTTCCAGATGACGAGGGGCATCAGAACCAAGCGCCATGAAGAATATTTACAGCCCTTTGGTGGAGGAGAAAGCCCGTGTGCTGCTCAACTATCAGAGACCTCCTATCTCTTCCAGCTCTTTCTCTGGCTGCATTCCAGGATCATGGCTACACCTGGAGCCAAGGGCAGCTGGGAGAAGTGGCAGAGAAATGCAAACAGGAGCCTATGCCATCAGTGGGATGTTTAGAAAAATCACCTTGACTGCTGCTTCAGAGGATCCTATCGCTTTTGTAATAAATCTTGTCTATTTATTCTATGAATGGTCTTTCAGAAAGCAATTGGAAATTTTTTTTTAATTTTTAAATTAATTTTCTTATTTGTGGCTGCACTGAGTCTTCACTGTTGCACGTGGGCCTTTCTCTAGTGGCAGCGAGTGGAGGCTACTCTGTAGTTATGGCGTGCGGGCTTCTCACTGCGGCGGCTTCTCTTACTGTGGAGCACGGGTTCTAGAACTTGGGCGCAGTAGTTGTGGCACAAGGACTTAGTTGCTCCACAGCATATGGAATCTTTCCAGACCAGGGATTGAACCTGTGTCACCCACACTGCAAGGCAGACTCTTAACCACTGGAAAGCCTGGGAAGCCTGGCTTGTTCTTTTTTTTTGTTGGTGAGGCGGGGGGGGCAGAAATTGTTCTTTTTTCTTTGCAGTTATCAAAGTGGGAGACAATGAATGTAGTCCAGTGCTGACATTAAGAAGAACTTTCAACAGAACACCAAGAGTTGAGATGGTAGCTCCTGGAAGCCAGGAGCTGGGGAAGAAAGGGAGAGACCTTGTCATTCCCTCAAATGGCCAATATCAGTTCTGTTTTATAGAACATCCATCATAAAAAGCATCACAGAAAAGGTGTTTTTTTCCTCTGTCTCCAATCTTGGTGAAAGATGTCTTTTTTAACAATAGTTTCAGTTGCCAGGCATTCAAATGGGGCGATACATTATGGCACTACTGCATTACCAATTCAGACTGAGCCAACAACAGCTTGTTGGAGCACCGGACTCTGCATACAGAACGCAGCACCCTGAACTCTCGGGACTTTGAACAAGCAGGGAATCTGTTCCTTTGTTTATCAACATTAGGTCACTCTGAGGTGCAGTACCAAGGGCTCTATTGTACACCATGTTTAGTAGCTCCTGAGACAGCCTGGAAATTAACTGGTCAATTAGACAAACAGCCCGGATGTACATCTGATTGACAATGAATACATTTTGACACTATATCTGCTTAGCAGATTATCTACAAATTGCTTTATGCGTTGGATGGCTCCAAATTGTTACATGGACATCTGTTTTTGTTGGCCACAAACATGTCATTTACAATGACAATTTTATCATTAACTGAAACCATGGCTTCCCTCACCTTATTAGTCTGTAAATTTCTAACTTTCTTATAAATATCTGGTGCATTGTGTGTGGGTGTGAGAGAGATTTCTGGGGTGGACTATTTCTTATGAAATGTGTCCTTCTATTGGCTCACCCAGATGAATGTAGTTGTCCTTGCTGTACATATATATGTGGTGGTGATGGTTTAGTCGCTAAACATGTCCAATTCTTTGCGATCCTATGGACTGTGGTCCACCAGGCTCCTCTGTCTATGGAATTTCCCAGGAAAGAACACTGAAGTGGTTTGCCATTTCCTTTTCCAGGGGATCTTCCCGACCCAGGGATTGAACTTACATCTTCTAGCTTGGCAGGCAGATACTTTACCACTGAGCCACCTGGTAAATATATATACTTTGCCTTAATGACTCATTTAAAACTGACCCTGAAGTAGCAGAGAATTCCTGTCCTCATCTGTGTGCCTAGGCTCTGACAATTTAAAGCTAATTCAAGTTTTCCTGGTGAAGCTATCATGTGTTTGTACAGCAGCATTGAGGTCCCAGAGAAGACCATCGGATAAATCCATATTAACAGACATTCTGCAAAATATCTGCTCACAACTCCTCAATAACTGTCAAGGTCATCAAACACCAGGGAAGTCTGAGAAACTGTCATAGTCTAGAAGAGCTTTAGGAGGCGTGATAACTAAACGAAATGTGGTACTTGGGGTGGGATGCTGAGACAGAAAAAAGATATTAGGCCAACACTCAAGAAATAAAAATAAGTTATGAAAAGTTAGTGAATAATAATGCGCCCATACTGGTTCATTCACTATGACAAGCGTATCATACTATGTAAATGTATGAAGCTAACACAGGATGTTAACAGCAGGGGAAACTGGGTTGAAGCTATAAAGGAATTCTCTGCCCTATCTTTACAACTTGCTTAACTCTAAAAGTATTCTAAAACAAGTTTTAAAATGAGCTCCCATAAAGAGGGAGTCCTTTCGAAAGGGACACTTGTCTCCAGGTGAAAACTATGATGAGTCTCTGATTTTTGTGCTGTTGTTGAGTACACACCTGGTCTTAAACCACTTTGGACAAGTTACTTAATTCCTTGGAAGCTCCATCTCCTTATCTATCAAATGGGAGAAACCATGTTGACCAAACAGACACCTCCAGAGAATCTATGAGACAAGGTTCAAAAACGCTACCACGATACCTGCAAGTAGAATATGTCCCCAGAAATGGCACAGGACCCTACAGGGCCTTCCCGGGACAGACCCCTCCCCAACATTCTCTGCTGTAGGTCTTCTCTGAAGGACCTAGACAACAATATGTGATGCACATATCCTGAGTTGTTTTACTGATGCTAAAACCACCACCAACAGAAGAAATTAACTACTTGATGATCATGAGCAGGTAGCCCCCAGACCTGCTGGTGCCTAAGGATACATAATGTTAACTCCTGTGACACAGCCCTGTTATCTCACCATCAACCAATCAGAGAGTTGCGCACAAGCTGTTCACACACCCCAAGACCCTGCTTCCTCACTTTGTTTTTGAAAACGCTTTGCTGAAACCCATCAGAGAATTCAGCCTTTTTGAGGACCCTCTGTCCTGAACTCCTTGCTTGGTGCAGTGCAATAAATATTGCAATGTCCTTCACCGCAACCCAGTGTCAGTAGACTGGCTTTACTGCTCAGGTGAGGAGACCCAAGTTTGGTTGTGTAATAGAAAGAGAAGCAGTTGTTACAAGTAATAATAAAAGAAGCTCAGATTTTCCCATTGAGCAGCCACAGGCTTCCAGTTGAAGATCTTAAAAAATAGAGTTCTATTTTCTTGCCAACAGAGCTTCAGGGTTATAAGAAGCTGTTGGAAGGATGAGCCCGTATGTAAATGAGGATGGCAGGAGGGAGTCTGTGAATGGAGGGCATTTGTGGAAAGCAGAAGCCTCTGCTAAAATGATGTGAAGGAAATGGCTTAGAAGCTGCATATAGATTAGTCACAGATTATTACTTGACTTAAATTCACTGACACATTTCTATGGCAGGTCAGGGTGGTGGGAGCAGAAGGCAGAGATAAGAAGTGGGTAAACAAAGCCGTCCTTGTCTGTTCTTCTTCAAGCATGTCGTTGTCTGTGATGGTCTACTCACCACGCCATGGCCATCAACATGCTTGTAACTGTGATGGGTCATTGATTTTCGCATTCAGTTTGATGCTTGCCTGGTGATTTGTAATTTGAAAATCTATTCTACTCAGAAGGAAGCTACAAATGACTGTCAAACATAACAAATCTTGAACTCTAACTACCCAGAAAACAACAGCCTCTGAAATTGATGACCTGATGGTCAAAGGCATTTTGTCTTCTGTTTCCAAAGCGCCATGAAACATCAACTCCTTTAAAGGGAGAGTGGATAGATCTTTCATTTTCCTAATCAATTGACAAACATAAGTTCTTCTCAAAAATCTTTGTCTGCCTTTTCTAAAGGTTTTAGGAAGGACAGGGGCTTTCTTGGTGGCTCAGATGGTAAAGAATCTGCCTGCAATGCAGGAGACCTGGGTTTGATCCATGGGTCAGGAAGATCCCCTGGAGGGGGAAATGACAACTTACTCCAGTATTCTTGCCTGGAGAATTCCATGGACAGAGGAGCCTGGTAGGCTACAATCCATGAGGTCACAAAGAGTCAGACATCACTGAGTGACTAACACTTTCACTTTCACTTTGGAAAGACAAAATTATTTTAATGTATCTGGTATAAGATGATTACTCATATGGGTGTAATCATATTTTCAGACTGACTTACTGCACATTTGAAGGCTCTGCTGTGTCAATAACATACAAAAAACAGTTGTCGGAATCAATATTTCAAAGAGTAAGTCAAAGCCAGTGGGCATCTAACAGCTGCTGCTACTGCTGCTAAGTCGCTTTAGTCGTGTCTGACTCTGTGCGACCCCATAGATGGCAGCCTACCAGGCTCCCCATCCCTGGGATTCTTCAGGCAAGAACACTGGAGTGGGTTGCCATTTCCTTCTCCAATGCATGAACGTGAAAAGTGAAAGTGAAGTCGCTCAGTCGTGTCTGACTCTTCGAGAACCCATGGACTGCAGCCTACTAGGCTCCTCTGCCCATGGGATTTTCCAGGCAAGAGTACTGGAGTGGGGTGCCATTGCCTTCTCCGATCTAACAACTACTTCCCCTCATTTTTCTTTTTATTTTTTAAATATATTTATTTTTAATTGGAGGCTAATTACTTTATGATATTGTGGTGGTTTTGCCATACATTGACATGAATCAGCCATGGGTGTACATGTGTTCCCCATTCTGAACCTCACTCTCCATCCCATCCCTCTGGGTCATCCCAGTGCACCAGCCCTGAGCACTGTTTCATGCATTGAACCTGGACTGGCGATCTGTCTCACATATGATAATATACATGTTTCAATGCCATTCTTTCAAATCATCCCACCCTCACCTTCTCCCACAGAGTCCAAAAGACTGTTCAATATATCTGTGTCTCTTTTGTTGTCTTGCATATAGGGTTATCATTACCATCTTTCTAAATTCCATATATATGCATTAGTATGCTGTATTGGTGTTTTTCTTTCTGGCTTACTTCTCTCTGTATAATAGGCTCCAGTTTCATCCACCTCATTAGAACTGATTCAAATGTATTCTTTTTAATGGCTGAGTAATACTCCATTGTGTATATGTACCACAGCTTTCTTATCCATTTGTCTGCTGATGGACATCTAGGTTGCTTCCATTATCTATCGTTACCTAGCTGAGAGGCTCAGTGGCCACTTCAAGACAATGTTGTCACCTGGGTTCACCAAACCTAGTCAGGAATAGAATTACAGGGATTAATCTTTAGTTCAAGTTTATTCTACTAGAAGCATCACAAGAATAAAGAGAGGCTAGAAAGTAGCTGGTATGTTTCTGAGCTGCAGAAAAGATATTAAAAATCTGTAAAACTGGTGCAAAGCCATACTATTCCCTTTGAGTAAATCAGAAGGTGGCCAATTCTATAAGAACAGAGGCACAACAGTCATAAAAGATGGAGTCAACTTATCAATTAGGATGAGCTAGATGGCTTATAGGTGAGAACCCATTTTTAACAAGCACCCATTGTAACAAAAACCACCATCTCATAAAAAGACTCCCAAGCTCCAAACAGTGCCTAATTCTTTCAAGTCATCATCAATTCAAGAAAATTCCATTAAAGGCAGAGTCTACAACACATTGAGTATTTTGTCAAAGACTATAAAGTGAAAAGAGGAATTGATTTGTAGAAGGGAGAGTTTCAAACATGTTTCAGAAACATACCTATTACATGAGGTGAAATACACCTCAAGGGGTTGCTGCTTAGAAAGGATGACACTCTTTTTCCTCTGAACTCTCTACGTCACCTTCTCCCCTTGCTATAGGAAAGGAATCAGATGGGAGGAAAAGAGTAATAACTGCCAGCTTATCCTCAATAAGGAACCAGCCTCACTGGGCACCGCAGCAACATTCGCTGCCTCTCTCTACCTCTGTTAACTCATCCTTAAGTGGTCATCACAAAGAGCACATAACCTCTGGGTTGTGGCGAGGACTGTTACTGAGTCCAAGCTCACTCTGCTCATGAGACAAGGTGCTGAGACAGGAAGACAACTTTATGCGGAAAGTTAGCTGGCTGAGAAGACTGTTCATGATCACAGGGGAGATGGGATAAGTGGTAGCAGAGGCAGGTGAAGTCTCTGGTGCCCTGCTTCAGCTGGAGGCATGAAGCTCCACTTTCTCTGGTCTCAACAGGAGCCAGGAGGAGAAGGAAGGTCACTCCCTACAGCTTGCATCACACAGTCCCTGTAGCCAGATACACTTTCCAGACAATCCAATCCTACTCCCAATTTTCACAGAGAAAGAAGGACCTTGAGTAGCCTTGCCCAGTGTTACCTTGCCAGACAGGCAAGGTAAAATTCGCACTGCACAATTTTTATTCGAATCCTTGCAAAGTTGCCATATTTGGAAACACATAGCTCTGTTTCAAAATAACACCCACTTGAAAACCTTTATTATTCTTTGTTTATTTTTTTAAGTCAAGATGTTCCTTTGATCTGGCCTCAGTTCTTTCTACTTTAGCAGGTGGAAAACCTCTCAGCGGTATCGCTAAAGCTAGGGACAATGTCTTGTTTGCATTTTAATTTCTGCTCGGCAGAGTACCAGAAAGCTTGCAGGAGGCTCCTTCAATCAATTCCTGCAGTGGCCAAGCCAGACATTTGTCATCTTCTGATTGAGCCCTCAGGGCTGAATTTGCAAACAATGCACCCTAATCTATTAAGCCAATAAATGAACCTATTTTCAAAAAGGAACATTTAAGTAGTTAGTTTGTTACTTAGAGGGAATTGAAAAGTGTGAAATCACTAGATTAGGAGTTGGAGAAGCTGAAGGTCAGAGTTCATCTTCCATTCATACTGAGTTGTCACGGCTCCAGCAACCTCTCAGAACAGTCACCCTGACCAGTCACTCTGACCAGTCACATCTGCAGACACAAAAAGAGGCCCATAAGACATCTGTCTCAATAGCAACGATCTGAAGGTGCAGATCCTAGAGCTGTCATCACGTGGAATTTCAATGGAAAATGAATGGTACTTAATTTCTGCAAGAAAGATAAGAATTAAAAGGTCTGGTTCCACCCTGGTACTGTAAAAGCAGATTATGGTCTTCTGGTCTTCATGATCAAATCTGTCTGACCGTATGCTTATTATAATTAAATCCATGTTAATTATGATTTAATTAGCAACTGAACCTGATGTCTTGTCTTCTCTCTTGTACTGTTAGGAAAGTCAGGATCTCTTTACTTGGCTTTCTCTTGGCTCATGTTTCAACTCTGCCTCCTAACGATCGTGGGTGCCCAGAGTTTTCATCCATGGATATCTCCTTCTCCCATACAAGAGACATGTTTACTGTTCACATTTCTACAGAAATGATTTATTTATATATATGATTTATATGAGAATTTTATGTCTTATGAGATTTATAATTCTCATAAGTATTCTCCCAAATGTGCTCCATTGAAATAAGTCTTACAGATGCCCTTGAAAATAAAAAGAAGCATGGGGATTCCCTGGTCAAGTAACTGTGGGAACATACATGCTATAGGCTCCCCTCGGAGATTCACAATGCCTGGCATAGCATGTTAATGACTCAGAGAAATTTAGCAGGAAAAAAAAAAAAACAGTGGGAAAAAACCTGTTAAACTGAATTTAACCCCATATTTCAAAAATCAATTTTGTCAATAGATACTTTCCTTTATGGACTTTTATTAAAAGTCCCCAAAGAAGACAGTCTAGAGACCCAGGTTTGGATCTAGCTTCAGAAGCAGATGCTAAAGCTTTTTATTCATGCCCAGGGCTGAGGAAAAACAATTTCAAGGTGTATTAATGGTATGTCAGCATTTGTGCTTCAGGCAAGACTACTTTGGTTTAATTAAGACCTTTAACTTGATTCAGAGGTGTGTCAGGATTGAAAATGACTGGCCGTCATGGTTTCCTGATCTAAAGTATAAGACCTCCGCTAAGACACGTGTAAATGCATATTTTTGATCTACTTGAAAATGTAATTATCTAAAATAGCACTGGCAATACAAATAGTAATGTGGTTCATAAAACTCCTTATCACTGATTTCATCGTTCATCTAGGGAGGCTCTAGGGTGCCTTCTCAGGAAGCCTAGTGCCTATCCTTCTGCTCAAATCCCCATCAGTCTGTTGTTTGGGCTTCGAGGGAGATGCAAGGAGGCAATAGGCAATGAAAAGCCCCTGAAAAAGTGAGAAAAGGCAGGGGTAGGAAGATGGGATTAAACTGACAGGTAATTTAATTAAACAATCAGTTAATTAATTGATTAATTATGCCAAGCAATACCTCACGGGGGGGAAACTGCATTTAGCTTCTTATGATATTTCTGATGCTAAAAACTTAAGGTTGTTTCATAAATGTTTTATATATATATATATATATATATATATATATATATATATATATATATCTCAATTCAGTTCAGTTCAGTTCAGTCACTCAGTCATGTCTGACTCTTTGTGACCCCATGAATTGCAGCACGGCAGGCCTCCCTGTCCATCACCAACTCCCGCAGTTTACCCAAACTCATGTCCATCAAGTTGGTGATGCCATCCAGCCATCTTATCCTCTGTTGTCCCCTTCTCCTCCTGCCCCCAATCCCTCCCAGCATCAGGGTCTCTTCCAATGAGTCAACTCTTCGCATGAAGTGGCCAAAGTACTGGAGTTTCAGCTTCAGCATCAATCCTTCCAATGAATACCCAGGACTGATCTCCTTTAGGATGGACTGGTTGGATCTCCTTGCAATCCAAGGGACTCTCAAGAGTCTTCTCCAACAACACAGTTCAAAAGCATCAATTCTTTGGCGCTCAGCTTTCTTCACAGTCCAACTCTCACATCCATACATGACTACTGGAAAAACCATAGCCTTGACTAGACGGACCTTTGTTGGCAAAGTAATGTCTCTGCTTTTTAATATGCTATTTAGGTTGGTCATAACTTTCGAAAATGTTAGTCGCTCAGTTGTGTTTGACTCTGTGATTCCATGCACTGTAGCCCACCAGGCTCCTTAGTCCATGGAATTCTCAAGGCAAGAATACTAGAATGGGTTGCCATTCCCTTCTTCAGGGGATCTTCCAGATCCAGGGATGGAACCCGGGTCTCCTGCATTACAGGCAAATTCTTTACCACCTGAGCCACCAGGGAAGTCCATATATACATATATGTATAATTTATTTTATTTTAAAATATCTTGTTTTTAAAACATGCCTGTCCCATTCGGTCATTGAGATCACAATGCTTACCCAGTGAGTCAGCAGTCCAGAATCACAAACGGAGTCACAAGAAAGGGTAAGCCTCCCAAGTCCTCCTCCTGATCCAATACACTGAACTCTGCTGTTACCTGTAAAATGAAGTTACACATATGGCTTTAAAGTGCATTCTTATTTATGAGGATGTAAAATATCATGAGATGTGTATCGTTTTCAATACATCCTCCCTTTCTCATTTCTCATTCTCCACACCACACTCTGACTCGATTACGTGTTCTTGAAAGAAACAGCAGGTTCATATTTGTATAGCACCTTCAATGTCTAAGGGCATTTTATATAACAGCAAAAAATACCACATAAAGCATAGGAAATTCAATCTATATTTGTTGTTTTGTCCACAAATGTCAAACAACTGAACCCCTGGCTGGACTGATTTTTTAGATTGTGCTGATTAAGTGGATTGGCGATTTTTATGTAACCAACAAGCCACCTAGTCCTTCTCTTTCTTAAACTGAGCTTCATGTTCAGCATCAAACTCTATTTTCATGGATTAGGAATCCATGTTTGGAAATGTCCCCCACTTAGAATATGTTGGGGCTTCACTGGTGGCTCAGATGGTAAAGAATCTGCCTGCAATGTGGGACACTCAGGTTCAACCCTGGGTATGGAAGATCCCTTGGAGAAGGGAATGGCAACTCACTTCAGTATTCCTGCCTGGAGAACTCCACGAACAGAGGAGGTTGGCGGGCTATATGGGGTTGCAAAGAGTCAGACATGACTTAGCGACTTTCAGCAGAATGTTACCCCATTGTGGCATGAGGCATCTGCGTGTTTGGTAAATAGATTTTGGGGGTTGACAGTGTCCATACAACATCGTGGAAAAGACAAAAGTCAAACAGATGTGGCCTCTGCTGTAAGAAATGTAGAAAGAAGAATGTCGCTACATACAACTACGTGAACAAGAGAACGATCATCAGAGGGCTTCGGGGAGATGTGGCATTTGACTTGAGCCTAGATGTATGGAAAGAATTTCAATCAGTTGAGAGAAAGAGGGGCTTCCCTGGTAGCTCAGATGGTAAAGCGTCTGCCTGCAATGTGGGAGACCTGGGTTCGATCCTCGGTTTGGGAAGATCCCCTGGAGAAGGAAATGGCAACCCACTCCAGTACTCTAGCCTGGAAAATTCCATGGATGGAGGAGCCTGGTAGGCTACAGTCCATGGGATTGCAAAGAGTCGGACATGACTGAGCAACTTCACTGGTTCACTGGAGAGGAAGAGAGCAGTATGAGCAAAATCAGAGAAAAGGCACCACCACAGTTTGTTTGGCTGAAGGTCAGAACGTGAGACAGGAGTTTTTTCTTGGCTATGCCATGCAGCATGTGGGATCTCAGCTACCCAAACAAGGATCAAGCCCATGACCCCTGCACTAGAAGTGCAGTCTTAATCACTGGACCCCCAGGGGAGACCTGTAGAGTCTTAATCACTGGACCCCCAGGGGAGACCTGTAGAGTCTTAATCACTGGACCCCCAGGGGAGACCTGTAGAGTCTTAATCACTGGACCCCCAGGGAAGACCTGTAGAGTCTTAACTGCTGGACCATCAGGGAAGTCCTGTGAGGCAGAATACGATGCTCTGTTTAGAATGTTAGGTTGGGGCCAGCTTGGAGTTTTGAATATTTGACTCTGGAGGCTAGACCCCATTAGGTGCACGTGTGTGCTAAGTTGCTTCAGTTGTGTCTGACTCTTTGCAACCCCATGGACTGTGGCCCATTAGGCTCCTTGGTCCATGGGATTTTTCCAGACAAGAATACTGGAGTGGGTTGCCATTTCCTTCTCCAGGGGATCTTCCCAACCCAGGGATCGAACCGGTATCTCTTATGTCTCCTGCACTGGCAGGCAGGTTCTTCACTACTAGTGCCACCTGGTGCACATGGACGATTTTAATTTCTCACAGCTCTCAGGAGGAGGAGTAGCTAAGAGTGGGGGCTCAAACTCCAGTGTTGCTGCTTGTTGGGATGATTACTTAACCTCTCAAAGTCTAAGATGTTTCATCCAGAAAAACTGAAGAAAACAACAGAAACTTCCCCCAGGGCCAATATGAGAGGTGCATTTATTCATTATGCACAAATATTTACTGAGCATCTACTATATTCCAGATGTTCTTCCAACTGCTGGTGATACCACTCCGACAAAGAGAGACAAATCCCCTCCGAGAATTACATTTTAATGGAGGAAAACAGACTTTCCACCAGACAAATTAAGCATATAGACCATGTTAAGTGCAATGGAAAAAAAAAAATCAATCAATCAAGAAAGGCAAATTTGAGGGGTTTCCCTGGTGGTCCAGTGGTTAAGAGTCTGCCTGCCAATGCAGGGGACATGGGTTTGATCTGGGAAGATCCCATGTGCCGTGGAGCAACCAAGTCCATGCACCCCAGCTACTGAGCCTGCGGTCTAGAAGCACTCCACAATGAGAAGCCCGAGCACCACAATGAAGAGGAGCCCCTGCTCACTACAACTAGAGAAAGCCCACACACAGCAACAAGGATCTAATGCAGTTACAGTACATAAAATTAAAAAAAACACACACATTTGAATAACAAATCAGTAAATTGTCCAAAGAAGACGTCACTGAGAAGGTGACTTTTGAGTAAAGAGCAGAAGAAAATGGGTATGCAAACAGAGATATCCATTGTCAAAATACTCTAGGCAGAGGGGAGAGAGCATATGCAAAGGTCCAGAGGGCAAAATGTGCCTGCGCATCTGAGGAAAAGCGAGGAGGTTCAGTTGTTCTGAGCAGAGTGAGGGCTGAGTTCACATCCCTCGCCTACTATAGGTTATAGTAGGGGAGGTGGGAGGCCAGGTGGGAGAACCATGTAGAGCCTTGATGTTCTTAAGAAGGACTCTTGGCTTTTACTCAAAGTGATCTGGAAAGCTTTTGAGTTTCATAAGTGGATGACTGATTTAAAGAGATCATTTAGCTGCTGGTTAATGCATATGTGGCTTCCCTAGTAGCTCAGCTGGTAAAGAATCTGCCTGCAATGCAGAAGACCCTAGTTTGACTCCTGGGTCGGGAAGATCCCCTGGAGAACGGATAGGATATCCACTCCAGTATTCATGGGCTCAGATGGTAAAAAATCCACCTGCAATGTGGGAGACCTGGGTTTGAACCCTGGGTTGGGAAGATCCCCTGGAGGAAGACATGGGAACCCACTGCATTATTCTTGCCTGGAGAATTCCCATGGACAAAGGAGCCTGGCGGGCTACAGTCCATGGGGTCCCAAAGAGCTGGCGCGACTGAGCGATTAAGCACAGCACAACACAATGCATATGGAGTGGCCAGACAGCATTGGGGGTAGGGTTTGGTCTCGACAAATGTGAGCTTTATTCTTACTCTTTTTCTTAGTTTTGGTGTTACAGGGTCTAGGGAATACCAGGACCCACAGGACAAATCCTTTTCTCAGCTCTACTTTATGAGAAGGACTCGCGAGATTGAAGACTGGGCTGCCCACCTAGATAATGGGATCTGACAGACCTGGCTGCTTCCTTGCTGATGGTACTCCCTGAGTTTGCAGGGTGAGGTGACCAAATGTGTAAATATCATGCTACTGGAAAGCTGCCATGTGCAGACCCAGTTAAAGTGTGTAGATGGGACCTGACAAGGAAAACACTTTTCTGGAAATGCCAGAAGCTTTTGGATGCTACACTGGGTTACTCCCGAGCCAGCTGATGGCAGCCTGCCATCACCAAGCAACCATCACCAGGCAGCCATAAACACCTGAAAGCCCCAGAGTTACCTAGTCAGTTGAGAGGACATAGCCTCTGGTACATACTGGGAGCCTACTGTTTCTTCTTGTTCTCAGGGACTAATGATCATATGATGAGTTAATAATAACTTTATAATAGGTAAAGGTACGTCCTGTCCACCGACAGAGTCACTTCCATACAAAACCAATGGAAGTGTAAACTGATAAAAACTTTTCTGAAAGGATTTTGGGTAGTAGGTAGCAAAAGTCTTCACAAAATTCACACCCTTTTAACCAGTAATTCCAAGTATTGACAAAAATGTAGTGATGTGATCTATGCATATAAAAAGTAACTGAGTATTATTCAGCCATTAAAAAGAATACATTTGAATCTGTTCTAATGAAGGTGGATGAAACTGGAGCCGATTATACAGAGTGAAGTAAGCCAGAAAGAAAAACACCAATACAGTATACTAATGCATATATATGGAATTTAGAAAGATGGTAATGATAACCCTGTATGCAAGACAGCAAAAGAGACACAGATGTATAGAGCAGTCTTTTGGACTCTGTGGGAGAGGGAGAGGGTGGGATGATTTGGGAGAATGGCACTGAAACATGTATACTATCATGTAAGAAACGAATCGCCAGTCTAGGTTCGATACAGGATACAGGATGCTTGGGGCTGGCGCACTGGGATGACCCAGAGAGATGATATGGGGAGAGAGGTGGGAGGGGGGTTTGGGATTGGGAACTCATGTACACCCATGGAGGATTCATGTCAATGTATAGCAAAACTAATACAGTATTGTAAAGTAAAACAAAAAATAAAAATAAAAAAAGTAACTGAAAATATCTGCTCTGGTTCTCCATCACTTAAAACAAAAGGCCTGAGCTCAGGATTTTAAAGAAAAGTTAGGGTTAGGAGTTGTTTTTTTCAAGTCAGTTTCAAGTGCTTACTCTTCATGAATATGACTCAGTTTGGTCAAGTGGCCAGTGAGTGGTATGACCAGGAAAGAGAAGTGACTCTACGATGGGGTTGCCAGAAAAGCCATCGTGGGCAGGAAGGACCTGAGTTGAGCCTTGCAGAGTAAGTGCCCAGCTGCTAAATCACCAGCTGTCCTCTTGCTTGCTTACAACGCTTCTAGCCTGCCATTTCCAGACAATCCCACATTTCTTCTCCTCTCATTCCATAATTAGAGTTGCCAGGTCACATTTGGAAAATTAGCTTTAGGGAATGAAAGTCTTTTTCATATATATATGAGTATTTTCTAAAATGCATCCTACACAGTGTTAACAGGTGTTAAAAGATACAAGAGATAATATTGGAAAGCATTCCACAATTACTTGAGGTCATATGGTTGACATTTTACAAGCATCTTGGCTGGGAGCATCTCAGAACTTATATCAAGCACCAGACACTCCAAGAGTGAGGCATCATGAGCCTCCCAAGTTCCAGACTTACTTGATGACAGAGTCTTTCCTGGCACCCATTAACATTCTGCAAGCCATGTGTCCTGAGCAATGTGTTCAGTGCAGTTCAGTTGCTCAGTCATGTCCGACTCTTTGCGACCCTATGGACCGCAGCATACCAGGCCTCCCTGTCTATCACCAACTCCCGGAGTTTACTCAAACTCATGTCCATTGAGTCGATGATGCCATCCAACCATCTCATCCTCTGTCGTCCCCTTCTTCTGCCTTCAATCTTTCCAATGTGTTAGAAACTTCTAGATTATCCAGAATACTGGACCTTGCCAAAGTAAGATAAAAACCTCTCTGGACCATCCATTCTTTGTTACTATGATTTCAGGAACTTATGCCCTTTCATCAGCTCTGATCAGAGAGTATCCAGTGGTCAATGAAGAACCCAATCTTACAAATAATTGTGATGATATAAGGAACCAACAGCTATGAAGAGCCCTCATACTCAAGATCTTAAACCCTGTCTATAAACAACACGTGTGCCAGTTGTCAGAAGATTTACATGCTTGGAAGACAAGACTTCTGTGCTAGCTGTCAGTCAAGAGAAGCCTGGAGAATTCCCAAGAGAGTTTTTAAAAAATATACCCCGGCAGATGCACATCTGGAACCATATCCCACATTCTATTCTCATCCTGAACGTTGTCTTGAGGCAAAGGGCCACATGTCTAAGAGGAATGCCAGGTTCACCTTGTATTGTCAACAGTAAATATGTCAATCACAATCACAGGGTGCCTGACAGACTCTGATTCACATTTGCATCAAATCCAAAATAGCTGCCTACAGCTGCTGTTGGATTAGTGTCAGTCTCAGGACCCACGAATCGAAGTCTCTCCCAAGCACGTAGTCACTTCCTCTTGATTTAGCATCTTGGGGAGCGTGCATTTGGCAGCCATGATGCTGGAGACTTCAGCCTCGGGTTCTGCTCCCCATGTCATAGCATCATATGACAGGGCACTGCACCCAAGGAAAATGACATGACAAAATGAGAATCATGTAAGACAGTCCCTTCCCCAACTGTGAACAAGCAAAGCAGCACAGACAGGTCCTGCCTGCTGGCACACTATCAGATTTCCACAGAGTTAGTAGCCGTAAGCCTTGCTGACTACTCACAGCTGACTGAGAGGATCTGAATTTGCAGCTAGAGGAACAGCAGTCTTTCAAGTAACATTTAAACTTCCATAAGAAGGCAAGCCCAGCAGACACTGTCAGGCACATAATAAGCTCTCAATGCATTGTTAGCCATTATTACAATTCAGTGGAGGATGTGTATTTTTTCCTATTTGAAAGACTGTAAAGTTAGGATACCAGACATTTTCTCTAAAACTGAGAAATTTTATTTCTGAGCCAAGAGTCAAATGGAGGATTTTTCTTTTCAAATATTTTCTTTACTTCCCTGCTTCTCCCTCATTCCCCAAGTACAATCTTCAAAAATATCTGTGATTGTCATAGATATATGACTATATCTAAACATCAAAATACATACATTAAAAAAGTGAAGTTTTTGCATATCAATAGAAATAGAATAAAATTTGACTTACAATACAAAAATTATTCTCTGTGGACAAAATAACTATACTGGCACATTCCTTTTTCTGTCCAAAAGCATTTATACACCCCATGCAGTAGATAATAAAGGATTATACATATGGATGGTTTCATGGTATTGCTATGTCTAATCTGTCTGGTCCTTTGATTGCTGTCAACCTTTGTCAAAGAATCATTTTAAGGATTTTCACAAGCAACTCGCATAAACTATTTGGTTCCATTCAGTAGGGTTTTCTTGGAGGTCCTTATCTAGAAAACTAGTTCATTCCATCCCCAAGAATAAGTCCATCTCATTAAGACAAAGGGATATGGGAAACAGAAGTCACCAAATGCAAAAAAAGCAAAATGGCTGTCTGAGGAGGCCTTACAAATAGCTGTGAAAAGAAAAGAAGCAAAAAGCAAAGGAGAAAAGGAAAGATATAAGCATCTGAATGCAGAGTTCCAAAGAATAGCAAGGAGAGATAAGAAAGCCTTCCTCAGTCAGTGATCAATGCAAAGAAATAAAGGAAAACAACAGAACGGGGAAGACTAGAGATCTCTTCAAGAAAATTAGAGATACCAAGGGAATATTTCATGCAAAGATGGGCTCAATAAAGGACAAAAATGATATGGACCTAACAGAAGCAGAAGATATTAAGAAGAGGTGGCAAGAATGCACAGAAGAACTGTACAAAAAAGATCTTCATGACTCAGATAATCATGATGGTGTGATCACTCACCTAGAGCCAGACATTCTGGAATGTGAAGTCAACTGGACCTTAGAAAGCATCACTATGAACAAAGCTAGTGGAGGTGATGGAATTCCAGTGCAGCTATTTCAAATCCTGAAAGATGATGCTGTGAAAGTGCTGCCTTCAATATGCCAGCAAATTTGGAAAACTCAGCAGTGGCCACAGGACTGGAAAAGGTCAGTTCTCATTCCAATCCCAAAGAAAGGCAATGCCAAAGAATGCTCAAACTACCGCACAATTGCACTCATCTCACATGCTAGTAATGTTCAATTCTCCAAGCCAGGCTTCAGCAATACATGAACCATGAACTTCCAGATGTTCAAGCTGGTTTTAGAAAAGGCAGACAAACCAGAGATCAAATTGCCAACATTTGCTGGATCATGGAAAAAGCAAGAGAGTTCCAGAAAAACATCTATTTCTGCTTTATTGACTATGCCAAAGCCTTTGACTGTGTGGATCACAAGAAACTGTGGACAATTCTGAAAGAGATGGGAATACCAGGCCACCTGACCTGCCTCTTGAGAAACCTGTGTGCAGGTCAGGAAGCAACAGTTAGAACTGGACATGGAACAACAGACTGGTTCCAAATAGGAAAAGGAGTACATCAAGGCTGTATATTGTCACCCTGCTTATTTAACTTATATGTAAAGTACATCATGAGAAACACTGGCTGGAAGAAGCACAAGCTGGAATCAAGACTGCTGGGAGAAATATCAATAACCTCAGATATGCAGATGACACCACCATTATGGCAGAAAGTGAAGGGGAACTAAAAAGCCTCTTAGTGAAAGTGAAAGAGGAGAGAGAAAAACTTGGCTTAAAGCTCAACATTCAGAAAACTAAGATCATGGCATCTAATCTCATCACTTCATGGGAAACAGATGGGGAAACAGTGGAAACAGTGTCAGACTTTATTTTGGGGGGCCCCAAAATCACTGTAGATGGTGATTGCAGCCATGAAATTTGAACTGTGGTGTTGGAGAAGACTCTTGAGAGTCCCTTGGACTGCAAGGAGATCCAACCAGTCCATCCTAAAGGATATCGGTCCTCGGTGTTCATTGTAAGGACTGATGCTGAAGCTGAAACTCCAATACTTTGGCCACCTCATGCGAAGAGTTGACTCACTGGAAAAGAGCTGGATGCTTGGAGGGATTGGGGGCAGGAGCTTTGTTATGCAGAGCATCATAGTCCTGGGTAGAGGAACACAGAAAGTGTTATCTGGCATTTGATAATGTCATGTGACTGCTGACTAGGGGATTCTGTTGTTGTTCTTCTCTGAACACAGTTAAATATTTAAAGGTAATGCCCCGGAAACAACTATTGACTCTGATCAGAGAAGAGTAATTAGTTGATGGCTGCAAAGTGTTTTGTGAATGGAAAGTGAAATGGAAAATATTATTAAAATGACCCTGTGTGAGCAGTGCCAGGTGATGGAGCCTCAGGGCAAGCTTTTCTTCTTTGGTGTTTTCCCCACATCAGATCATTTAGTCATGCCTACTGCTATAGCTAAGCACAGACCATGCTGGGGGAAGAGAACAACAGCGTGAGTAAAGGTTTGTTTGCTTCACTTTAATTTCAGATAAATGTCGTCCTATGGAGAACAGTCAGGATGGGC
Organism: Budorcas taxicolor; assembly: GCF_023091745.1. Taxonomy (NCBI): domain Eukaryota; kingdom Metazoa; phylum Chordata; class Mammalia; order Artiodactyla; family Bovidae; genus Budorcas; species Budorcas taxicolor. The sequence goes on along the minus strand of NC_068923.1, from coordinate 60,064,799 downwards.
ACTCATACATAGTCATTAGACATCATGTAACTGACCTGCCTTCCGAAGACAGTCACTTCCTGGACAGTATAGAGCAGTAGGCTCAGGAAAACCTCAAACTGCCACTTCCAATGTGAGCCAAGGCAAGTGGCCCTAACACATTTTAGTTAATTGGCTATAGTTAATTAAGCCAAGCCTTAGATTCCTCAAAAAGGGAGATTCACTCAATCATCCATTCATTCATGAAAGTATGCATTCAATAATTCAATAGCTGTTTGCTGAATGCCAGGTTCTACCTGGAGATACAAGGTTAAGCAAGACAGGGTTCTGGTCTTCAAGAGGAAAAGACACACAAACAGCAGGTTAAGTCACACTGAAGAAGTAACGTAGCTCCTATAAGAACACATAGGTATGGGTTATTTGTAGTGATGTGAATGAACCTAGAGTCTGTCATACAGAGTGAAGTAAGTCAGAAAGAGGAAAAACAAATATCGTATATTAGTTCATATATATGGAATCTAGAAAAATGTTACTGATGAACCTATTTGCAGGACAGGAGGGATGCAGATATAGGAACAGATTTGTGGACACGATGGGGAAAGGAGAGGCTGGAATGAATTGAGAGAGTAGCACTGACATATATACACTCAGTTCGGTCCCTCAGTCGTGTCCGACTCTTTGTGACCCCATGGACTGCAGCACGCCAGGCCTCCCTGTCCATCACCAACTCTTAGAGCTTGTTCAAACTCATGTCCATTGAGCCAGTGATGCCATCTAGCCATCTCATTCCCTTCTCCTCCTGCCTTCAGTCTTTCTCAGGATCTGGGTCTTTTCCAATGAGTCAATTCTTCACATAAGTTGGCCAAAGTATTGGAGCTTCGGAATCATTCATATTCCAATGAATATGCAGGACTGACTTCTTTTAGAATTGAATGGTTGGATCTCCTTGCAGTCCAAGGGACTCTCAGGAGTCTTCTCTAACACGACAGTTCAAAAGCACCAATTCCTCAGCACTCAGCTTTCTTTATGGTCCAATTCTCAAATCCACACATGATTACTGGAAAAACCATAGCCTTGACTAGATGGACTTTTGTCAGCAAAGTATTATCTCTGCTTTTTAATATGCTGTCTAGGTTTGTCATAGCTTCCCTTCCAAGGAGCAAATGTCTTTTAATTTCATGGCTGTAGTCACCATCTGCAGTGATTTTGAAGCCCAAGAAAATAAAGTCTGTCACTGTTTCCATTGTTTCCCCGTCTATTTCCCATGAAGTGATGGGACCAGATGCCATGATCTCAGTTTTCTGAATGTTGAATTTTAAGCCAACTTTTTCACTCTCCTCTTTCAATTTCATCAAGTGGCTTTTCAGTATATACACTCCTGTGTGTAAAATAGATAGCTAGTGGGAAGCTGCTGTACAGCACGGGGGGCTCAGCTTGATGCTCTGTGATGACCTGGAGGGGTGGGATGGCAGAAGGGGGGCAGGGAGGTTCAAGAGGGAAGGAGTATACATATGGCTGATTCACACTGTTGTACAGCACAACACCATAAAGCAATTATCCTCCAATTTTTTTTAAGAGCAAATGGAAAATACTAATACATTTTAAAAAAGAACTTTCCGTTCTGAATTAGGCTCACAGTAAGTTTAAAAAATAGTACAAGATAAGTCTGATGTACTCTCACCCAGCTCCAGTCAACGGTAGTATCCTACATGAATACGGAACAATATCAAAGTGAGAACACTGACACTAGTATAGTCTATGGAATTTATTCAGATTGCACCGATTTTTGCATGCTTTCGTATGTATATATGTGTATGCATAGTTTTATGCAGTTTTATAACATGTACATACTGTGTAACAATCACCACCATCAAGATGCAAAACTACTCCATCACTACAAAAGAACTTTCTCATGCTATCCTTTAGAATAATACATCTTTTTTTAAAAGTGTACATGAAGTCAACTCCAAAGAAACACAGAAGAAAAGTACAAGTCCTGGCCTTCAAAAAATGCACAATCTAGTGTTTGAAATGACTGGGCATTTATTAAACTGTTAACTAGTTATATTGGGACTAACGTTGTTGCTTTTTAGTCTCAGATGAGGCCACTACAGGAAAGAGAGAGAGCTAGCATTTTGATGGACTACAGGTATGTATGCATACTGTATACTAGGCATCTTGTTAAAAGCCTTACCCTGTTATAACCAGTGTTTATCCAACAGGAGTTGGATCTTCCACCTGTGGGTCCCTGCCCACTGCTGAACTCATGAATGGGGACTCAGCCAGTTCTCAGTGTGAGGCATTCTGTTGTCTAGACTATCAGATTTTTAGTGAAGGGCATGGAAAAGTCAGTGAGAAGAGATGAGACAAGAACTCTTCAGCCAGAGGCTCAACTGCTCGGTCTCACTCTCAAGCGCCACCAAATTATAAATTCCTTGCAGGCAGGGACCATAATGCAGACATATTCATACCCTCAACTGATCAATAAACACAGTGTATGCCAACAAGGAGTGATGCCAAGATGGACTGGAATGGACAAATTTAATTCAGACGAACATTATATCTACTACTGTGGGCAAGCATCCCTTACAAGAAATGGACTAGCTCTCATAGTCAACAAGAGTCTGAAATGCAGTACTTGGGTACAGTCTCAAAAATTACAGATTGGCCTCTGTTCATTTCCAAGGCAAACCATCTAATATCACAGTACACCAAGTCTATGCCCAAACCACTAATGCCAAAGAAGCTGAAGTTGAATGGTTCTATGATGACCTACAAGACCTTCTAGAACTACACCAAAAAAAAAAAAGAAAAAAAGATGGCATTTTCATCACAGGGAACCGGAATGCAAAAGTAGGAAGTGAAGAGATACATGAAGTAACAGGCAAGTTTGGCACTGTCGGGGGGCGGGGGGGAGGGGGGGGGCGGGAGGTGGAATGAAGCAGGGCAAAGGCTAACAGAGTTTTGCCAAGAGAATGGACTGGTCATAAGAAACACCCTCTTCCACAACACAAGAGAAAACTCTACACATGGACATCACCAGATGGTCAATACTGAAATCAGATTGATTATATTCTTTGGAGCCAAAGATGGAAAAGCTCTATGCAGTCAACAAAACAAGACCGGGAACTGACTGTGCTCAGAGCATGAACTCCTTATTGCCAAATTCAGACTTAAATTGAAAAAAGTAGGGAAAACCTCTAGACCATTCAGGTATGACCTAAATCAAATCTCTTACAATTACACAGTGGAAGTGACAAATAGATTCAAGGGATCAGATCTGATAGACAGAGTGCTTGAAGAACTATGCATGGAGGTTCATGACATTGTACAGGAGGCAGTGATCAAAACCATCCCCAAGAAAAAGAAATGCAAAAAGACAAAATGGTTGTTTGAGGAGGCCTTACAAATAGCTAAGAAAAGAAGAGAAGCAAAAGGCAAAAGAGAAAAGGAAAGATATACACATTTGAATGTAGAGTTCAAAAAAAAAGCAAGGAGAGATAAGAAAGCCTTCCCCAGTGATCAATGCAAAGGCATAGAGGAAAACAATAGAATAAGACCAGAGATCTTCAGAAAAGTTAGGGATACCGAGGGAACATTTCATACAAAGACAGGCACAATAAAGGACAGAAATGGTATGGACCCAACAGAAGCAGAAGATAGTAAGAAGAGGTGGCAAGAATACACAGAAGAACTATACAAAAAAGACCTTCATGACCCAGAAAATCATAATGGTGTGATCACTCACCTAGAGCCAGACATCCTGGAGTGCGAAGTAAAGTGGGCCCTAGGAAGCATCACTATGAACAAAGCTAGTGGAGGTAATGGAATTCCAGTTGAGCTATTTCAAATCCTAAAAGATGATGCTGTGAAAGTGCTACACTCAATACGCCAGCAAATTTGGAAACCTCAGCAGTGGCCACAGTACCAGAAAAGGTCCATTTTCATTCCAATCCCAAAGAAAGGCAGTGCCAAGAATGTTTAAACTACCTCACACCTGCACTTATTTCACATGCTAGCAAAATAATGCTCAAAATTCTCCAAGTCAGGCTTCAATGGTACGTGAACTGGGAACTTCCGAATGTTCAAGCTGGATTTAGAAAAGGCAGAGGAACCAGAGATCAAATTGCCAACAACCACTGGATCACAGAAAAAGCAAGATAATTCCAGAAAAACATCTACTTCTGCTTCATTGATCATGCTCAAGCCTTTGACTGTATGGATCAAAACAAACTGTGGAAACTGCTTAAAGAGATAGGAACACCAGACCATCTCACCTGCCTCCTGCAAAACCTGTATGCAGGTCAAGAAGCAACAGTCAGAACCAAACAGGGGTGAACAGACTGGTTCCAAATTGGGAAAGGAGTACGTCAAGCTCCAGGAGATGGTGAAGGACAGGGAAGCCTGGCGTGCTGGAGTCCATGTGGAGTCTCAATAAGCTGGACACGACTGAGAGACTGAATAACAACTACAACATGCCAGCAAGGAGATACCCATTGCTGCTTTCTCTTACCCTGACAGTGATTCTCAGACAGAAATCTAGAGTCAACCTTGTATATGTAGCTAAATAGAGAGAGTTGAACAGAATGGGGTGATGCAGGAAGGAACTTTGCTATAAGTCTACTTTTTGCCAGGAACAGCAGAGTCCATTATATCACCTTTTGGGATTCTACATTAAATCTTGAAGTATATATTCTTATTTTATTGATGAAGATACAGGTGGCTTAGAAAGGTCAAGTAAATTCCCAATAAACCTACTGAGCAGTTTCGTGTCATCAGAATGCACATCGCAGGCAGCAGAGCCCTGTTCTTGCACAGGGAGGCAATTCCAGGAGAAGGACACTTCCTGCCCGGTAGCAAGTTATGGCCCAATGCCTAAAACTCTAGACGTGGCACTCCTTCCTTTTGGTTCGCTCCATGAAAAGACACAGTGAGACTCAATGCATTTGCCTTTGGCAGTCATTTTCACCCCAGTGAGGGGCCATAATTTAAAAGCTTCTTTCCTAAACACTGCTGAAGAGCAGATGTGAAAGGTGGAAACTAGGTGAAGGACAGCTCAAAGACAGGTGAGCAGGGTACAGAAACAGGGTACAAATGCGGCCTGGGTCAGTCAGCGACCACTCTAGGAATCCAGTTCCGGAAACGCTGTCACAGACGTACCGATTCCTCTTACTCCGATTTTGATGGGCTTATCATGGACCACTGAGGAATCAATCAGTGGAACTTTGGAACTTTCACCTGGAACTGTGGTGCACAATTGAGTATGATAAGTTGGGGCTTCCCACATGGCGATAGTGGTGAAGAACCTGCCGCCAATACAGGAGACACAAGAGATGTGGGTTCGATCCCTGAGTTGGGACAATCCCTGGAGGAGGGCATGGCAATCCACTCCAGTATTCCTGCCTGAAGAAACCCATGGATAGAGGAGCCTGGTGGGCTTCAAATCACAGGGTCACAAAGAGTTGGACATGACTGAAGCAACTTAGCAGCAAGTTTATTGCAAAGACAGCTCCAGTTCTTCATCCCTTTGTGGTTCCATGCCCTTTACGGGTGACTTTGAAGCCCTCCATCTCTGTGAATCTGGGTTGCCCTTGTGATGTGCTTCCGTCATTTGAACACATGAAAGATGAAGGCTTGGGCTTCCCTGGGGGCACTGCCTGCCAATGCAGAACACAAGAGTTTGCTCCCTGATCCAGGAAGATGGCGTATGCTGTGGAACAACTAAATCCATGGGCCACAACTATTGAGCCTGGGCTCTAGAGCCCAGGAGCCTAAACTACTGAAGCCCATGCACCCTAGAGCCCTAGTTCTGCAACATGAGAAGCCACTGCAATGAGAATCCCTTGTATCACAACTAGAGAAAAGCCTACGCAGCAAGGCAGACCCAGCACAGCCAAAAATAAATACATTTTTTAGACTCTAGAGAGTCCTTTGGACTGTAAGGAGATCAAACCAGTCAATCCTAAAGGAAGTCAACCCTGAATATTCATTAGAAGGACTGATGCTGAAGTGAATCTCTAAAACTTTGGCCCCATGATGCAAACAGCTGACCCTCTGGGAAAGACCATGATGCTGGGAAAGATTGAAGGTAGGAGAAGAAGGGGATGACAGAGTTTGAGATGGCTGGATGGCATCAACAATTCAATGGACATGAGTTTGAGCAAGCTCCAGGAGATGGTGAAGGATAGGGAAGCCTGGAGTGCTACAGTCCATGGGGTCGCAAAGAGTTGGATATGACTGAGTGGCCGAACAACGACAAAGCCCTGCCAGTTCCAAGCCTCAACAGGCTGTGAGAGCTTTCCTCTGCTCTCTTAGACCTTGCCTGGCAAACAACCCTGGATTCGTCTGCTGGAGGATGAGCGACCACGTGGAGCAAAGCCCAGGCTATTAGCCCTGGATACCCTGCCAGCTGACCACGGACACATGAGTGAGCCCAGCTGAGCTCAGTCTAGCTTGACCCAATTAGCATCGCCACTCAACTAACCCATAGATGCGTGAACAGAAGGAAATGTTTATTAATACATGCTGCTGAGGTTTGTAGTTGTTTTAATGCAGCATTACTGTAGCAATAGATAACCAATAGAGCAAGAATGGTCATTCCTTCCCTATGTTAAGAATCTAATTTTCTCTGCCTAGATACAGAGTCGAGGGCTTTCTTGGAGTTACACTAGATGGTTGTTTGGTGAGAGCAAGCAGCACCCTTCTGGTAGAAAGACAGTGATATGTTTTGCTCCTGTGTACAATGCAGCCCACAAATCTCTTGCAGGCTGCTCTCTGGCAGGGCTAGAAGCAGGCTGCTAGCATCATCCTTCAACCTGAAAGAAGTTAAATCGAAAACTAGCTCCTGGGCCCGACAACTTCCCATCCAATCCCCAGCAAGAGTAAGAGCTGACTAAGGAACTTCGGCACTAGGTTTCTAGTTACACGGGCCAGAGCCACAATATTTCCACAAGCAGATATTTGTTACAAATATTTATGGGTGGGAGAGAGAGTCTCTCGGCACAGACTGAATTGTGATACTCCCCACCGTCAGTAGATGTCATGTAACTCCATACTTTCTCTGACCCTGATAGTTTTTTTGTAAAAATAAGCTTCAAACAGAATATTGATTTTTCTAAATTCCTTTTCAAGGACTAAAATTTTCTCCAATAGTCAAGGAAAGAATGTATTATGATGATCTATTCACAACCATTTCACCAATTAACATTCATCGTTTATGTATTAATCCAGCAAATCAACTAGCCCTGTGTACTCTAGTCACTGATTCCAAACACAAAGCCATCAATAACTTCGATGACTACTTGCTTTCATTACCCATCCTCACAATAATCCAATAAAAAGCTTTCATTTCAAGGCAAGCCACATATTCAGCTCAACAACTCAATACTGCCACTGCAGCACATCAGCTGACTCCAATTTGCCTTTAACTAATCGATACAAAGACGGAGCTCCCTGCCTCCAGTGGAAAGCAGAGGCCAAGGACCTGGAATCAGCAAGTCAGTCTGGGCTTGGACAAAACTAAGAGGACTTATTTGTATGTGGACTCTTAAAGAAACTAGCATTCTCCCCACACAAAGTCTGCCCATTCCAGGATTCAAATCGCTCCACACAGGCTGCAGTTTAAGAAAAATGCTCATCAATGGGCCTGGCTGGCACTTATGAGAATTTGGTAGACTAGATCAGGGGTCCCCCACCTTTGGGCCACAGACCAGTACCTCCTGTCAAATCATCAGCAGCACTAGATTAGAAATAAAGTGCATGATAAATGTAATGCACTTGAATCATCCTGAAACCACCTCCCCTACCCCCAATCTATGGAAAAACTGCCTCTATGAAATCAGTCACTGTGCCAAAAAGGTTGAGGATGACTGGTCTAGATTATAGACACCTTCAGCTCAGTCGCTCAGTTGTGTCCGACTCTTTGTGACCCCATGAATCACAGCACGCCAGGCCTCCCTGTCCATCACCAACTCCGGGAGTTCACTCAGACTCACGTCCATCGAGTCAGTGATGCCATCCAGCCATCTCATCCTCGGTCATTCCTTTCTCCTCCTGCCCCCAATCCCTCCCAGCATCAGTCTTTTCCAATGAGTCAGCCCTACACATGAGGTGGCCAAAGTACTGGAGTTTCAGCTTCAGCATCATTCCTTCCAAAAAACACCCAGATCCAGCTTAAATTTTCTATCCAGTTACATGCAACAGATCTACTCAGAAGATTGAAGAAATTTGGATCCCTTCACTCATAAGCCGTGTTCTCATGTTTTAGAAACGGTAGTTTAGAAACGGTAGTTGACCTTAAAAATTAAACTGAAATCCATTTTAATGAGTTTCAGTAGAATAATATTCAAAATAGCAGGTTAAGTTCTATTTAGGCTAAGTTGAATAATATTCAACATAGCAGGTTAACTTCCTAGGATAAGTTGTGACTGAGAAAACTGCCATGTCCTATCTGCTGTCTCCTACTGAATTCAGGGAATGCATTCAGTGAATTGATGTTGGGCAAAACAGCCCACACCATCCACAGCATTACACCATTTTTGTTCTGAGCGTGTACCGCTTGATTTGGTTGGTTAACCCACAGACAGTGCAACTCCATTGAGATGGTGGTGCAGTGGTGTCTGTCTCTAGGCTAAGCGCACCTTAAGAAAGCCAGGGGCTGGATCTTCCATTTCCCTGCTGTATATCCAGTGCCGAGAGGGGCAGTGTCTGCCACAACAGGCACTCAATGTGGATTTGCTGAATAAACGCACAAGTGAATGGGTGAATGAATTAATGCATCACCAAACTAATGGGCACATCAACAATTGTGGTCGTGACCCTGTGTCCTCAGGCACAGAGTCTGAGCCTCTCCTTAATTACGGCAGCTTCCTTGACCATTCTGCATGCAGCGACCTCCTTCACTACAGCAGATTCATTGGCACCTTGCCCAGATCCCTTTACAAGGCTGATGTACCCATCCTCCAGCTTCTGCCAGTGTCATTTTCTAGAGAACTGTCCTCAGCTGACAAGAGCTGCCCCACCTGACGTCTGGGAGGTTACATAACCCCTCCCTGGGAGTGGTAGATGGCCAATGACAGAATAATTCAAGGATACAAAAGTCTGGTCCCCTTGGCCTCAAAGTGGAGCAATTCTGAGTTGTCATTCAGTCTCCGTAGTTCCCTGTGGGAACAAGATTAGACTTGATTGTATCTCAACCCTCATCTTTGCTTGGCTTTGTCCTTTGTTATATCCTGCACCCTAATGCCATTGTAGGTGTCTCCCGAGAGCACTTCCTTAATCAATTAATTACAGAAAAATCCCATTTTCAGTTCTGGATGGTAATGAAAGCCCCATTCTCAGAGATAGATAATTGAGAGTCCCTGGCATGTGCAGCTGTGTGCTAGTATCTTTCACCTTGAAAAATTAGGCTGTGATACAGGTAGAAGGGCGCACACAGGTTTATGGGTAATGTTCCTGGCATCTTAGAGGTATTGAGGAAATGGTAATCGTAAGGACTATAGAATTGGGTAGCTGCATTGTTAATGCAGATTTAGTTAATCATCTACTTGAAGCTAGGTGTGAATATCAGAAAGCCTCTTTGGTGATATTCAAAAAGAATATCTGTCGCTGGAGGGCTGATTGTGCTAAAAACTGAGCTCAGAACCTAATGGCAAGAGTTAGAAAACTTCAGAGGAGATTGAATACCAGCCTAAACACCGTGTCCTAAACCAAAGTCAACGCACTGACAGGGAAAAAGTTAGACGCTGACACTGAACATAAGCCTAGGAGAGAATCTTGAGGGTGTTGTCAAGGGAGGTGAAATACACAGCTGATATTGATATCAAAAGAGGGACACCTCTCCTGATACAGGACCTAACATCTTGGTAAGAGCCTGGGCACTGTTCCTGATACACTGCAGGGATGGCCCTCAGAAGCTCGGGGAAAAGTAATGTTCATATTAAATGCAGAAAAGATATCTGGATTTCAGTGGCAAACTATAACAGAAAGGACCAAAAAACTCAAAGAAGTGAGCATTCAAGAATGTACGTACACTATATGACCAGGAATCCATCGGACAACTATGTTCCTCTGGAGGGCTCAGAGAACAATTTGTTTTATCCAAGGCTCTGGTGAGGGGCAGAGCAGCATGGCTGAGAAGCTCATTAGTGCCTGTTCTCTGGAGAACAGGACTGATAGCAGGACATGCTGGTAGAGGGCTGGGCTCCTTGGTAGCAGTGGGGATGGTAACAGTCAAAATGACAGAGGTCAGATGGGCACTGAACCATCAGAAGGAAGGTCGGCATAACTGCCTTAAGCAGCACACAGGCTGGAACTGCTGCCAGGAGGTTCTGGAACACACGGATCTAGAGATATGGCTAAAAGAACACGTGTTATTAAGGGAAAGGCAGACAGACAACCAGCAAAGATACTGTTAATACAGATAATCAAAATAAATCAAGAATGGATAAACACAAGACTGAGGTCAGCTGCCTTAGAGAAAAATCACAATCTTTTGCCTGAAATTGGAGATAGTTCTCAAACCCAGCTTCTAACCACTAAAGGAGAAGAAGGACTCTAGGACACCACAGCAAGAAAACAGTCCTTCCCCACTGTGACCTGGAGTTATTTCCTTAAGTAACAATATACTGTGGAAAGAAAAATACCCAAGCACTTGGAGGGTTGTTGGATGCTGGGTTCAATTTTATACTGAAACCTGGAGACCCAAAGCACTATCTATGTCCATGTAACAGGGCAGAGGGCTTCCCTGGTGGCTCAGATAATAAAGAACCTACCTGCTTTGTGGGAGACCCAGGCTCCATCCTTGGGTCAGGAAGATCCCCTGGAGAAGGGGATGGCAACCTACTCCAGTATTCTTGCCTGGAGACTTCCCTGGACACAGCAACCTGACTGGCTAGACTCCATGGGGTCGCAAAGAGCTGGACGTGACTGAAGCGACTCTCACACACACACACAAAACAGTGCAGGGTTTCCCAAGGAGGCAAGAAGTGAACTTCTGTACAGAACAATTTCACAATGTGTCCACTGGAAACATGCAACCACATAGTACGATTCACCTGGTTCTCAAATGTATATTCAGAATGGACATTTTAACAGTTGGCAGAAATCTCTCATCCAAGACAGAAACTAAAAACAATACCAAATCCCAGGGCAAGAGCAGAAAGAGCTACAGTGCTTTGTGTCCAAGCAGTAGAATACACATGGGTCCAGGAACCACAGAATACAGCTTGAACAGTCATCTTCTTCATTATTCCCAGTGACCTAGTTAGGAGTTTGTGATTCTTATCCATGTAACTTTAGTTCATGTGGTTATAGAGGGTCCTGGTTCCCAGAGGGGGGATGTTTGCTATTAGGGAAACATTAAGAATTTCACTAAACTTAAAATTATTGTGTCTGGCCACTTTGTCTGGGCTCTTGGTGCTTAGTTTTAGTTGTAAATAGGCAAGGACATCAGGGCTTCCCCTGTGGCTCAACAGTAAAGAATCCGCCTGCAGTGCAGGAGACACAGGAGATGAGGGTTTGATCCCTGGGTCAGGAAGATCCCCTAGAGGAGGGCATGGCAACTCACTCCAGTATTCTCAGCTGAAAAAATCCCATGGACTGAGGAGCCTCGGGGGCTACATTCTATGGGGTCACAGAGTCGGACATGACTGAACCAAGTGAGCATGGCATGGCAGGCAAAGACAGCAACCATAGCCAGATGAGGGCCTAGGAACCCGGGGCTTAGGACCCTACCAGATTGTAGGACGTGGACTGAGGTCACCCTACCAAGTGTTATCTTGACCAGCAGAGACGCTGGGTGAGAGGGAGGAGACTCTTGAAGGACGCTGGAGTAGAGATGATGTGTACTGATACGATGTTGGACTGTTAGCGACTGTGATCCGTGAGACTCCTAGAGGAGCTCTGCATGAGTGGCATCATGTAATGTGAGGATCAGGTGGCTCTAAGCAATGCAAGCGGGGGACTGGTGAATATGATGGGGGTTCCATTCCCATTCCCTTCACAAGGGCAGTGCCCTCTTCTGAAAACTGCGAATGATGGCTAATGATGATACCTGGCCATATCCTTCCCTGGAGAACTGCCCTCGGTCAGTGGGAGCCACCTTGCATGGGAATGTCTGAGAAGTTATACACCTCACCCTGGGCGATGGTCCACAGTAAATGACTGATTGGTTCCTCGAGGTGAAATAATTTTGTGGCATCACTCATGCTTCAGAGTTCTCCATGAGATCAGATGGGGCTGGACTTCCCCTGGAACCATATTTTTGCTATCTTCTTTCTCTGCTTTATCTTAATTCTCTCATTTCTTATGGTTAAGAGAACAGCCTCAATAACCCACTTACACAAGAATCACCAGCTGAGATTCAGTCTCTAGGCAATCTGACCTAGGATGTGTGTTCAGTTGCTCAGTCGTGTCCGACTCTTTGAGACCCCATGGACTGCAGCATGCCAGGCTTTCCTGTCCTTTACTATCTCCTGGAGTTTGCTCAAACCCATGTCCATTGAATCGGTGCTGCCATCCAACCATCTTGCCCTCTGTCATCCCCTTCTTCTCCTGCCTTTGGTCTTTCCCAGCATCAGGGTCTTGTCCAATAAGTTAGCTCTTCACATCAGGTGGCCAAAGTATTGGGGCTTCAGCTTCAGCATCAGTCCTTCCAATGAATATTCAGGACTGATTTCCTTTAGGATTGACTGGTTTGATCTCCTTGCTGTCCAAGGGACTCTCGAGAGTCTTCTCCAACACCACAGTTCAAAAGCATCAATTCTTTAGTGCTCAGCCTTCTTTATGGTCCAACTCTCACATCCATACATGACTACTGGAAAAACCATAGGTTTGACTAGACAGACCTTTGTCAGCAAAGTGATGTCTCTCCTTTTTAATACTCTGTCTAGGTTTGTCATAGCTTTTCATCCACGGAGCAAGTGTCCTTTAATTTCAGGGCTGCAGTCACCATCCGCAGTGATTTTGGAGCCCAAGAATATAAAGTCTCTCTTTGTTTCCATTGTTTTCCCATCTATTTGCCATTAAGTGATGAGACCGGATGCCATGGTCTGTTTTTTGAATGCTGCCCTTTACTCCTGTACAAAATGAGCTAAGTCTTGCCTCCAGTGCCTTCAGTGTCTTTATTTCCAGTTAGCTTAACACTGGTCCTTTTACACTGAAATAAGAGGCTTGTTTATGACCAGTGTTTTTACTACCCCTGAATCTTAGGTTCAAGACAACTTTGTATTTTTCATATAAGCAAGGGTATGAAATGCTGAAAGGACATTTTGAGGAGAACAATGTCTCTCACACTAAATATTATGACTGACCAGCCTGTAACCAAACAGTGTGAAATGCCTACATTTTAATCACACCAGTATTTTGGCATCACATGAGTACAGATAGACACATGTGTGCAAATGAAACCACGGGTTACCTGACAGTGTTCAACTGTGAACGGACTCATTTCATTCACTTATGTTAAACTGTTTTCTGTTTGCAGACAGAAGCTGGGGGCATCCTGCCGTGTGTTCCCGTATTCAAGGCAATGAAGCATGACATTGGAACCATCGGATACTTTGGGAAAATGTTTGATTTTAGACTCTGTCTCGTGGAACAATGGCTGTATTAGTCAGGGAAGGCTAACTGCTGTCACAAATATCCCCCAATCTCCATGGCTTAGCACAATAACAGTTTGTTTCCTATTCACATCACAGGCGGAGGATCATGCATGGAAGGTTTTATGGGCCGGTGCAGGAAACGGCATGCCTTCCTACTGCCCACGCTAGGGCGCGTGGCTCCACCTAAACGAGAAGGGTCTGGGAAATGTCATTTAATACTGGTGTCGGAAAGAAAGGCAGAAACAAAGACACTGTGAGCGCCAGCTGCCTCTGCCAGTGTGAAATTTCCACTTAAGTATTGTGCTCTTTCGAGCCTCCAGAGACATTTACACAGACAGCAGGAGGAAGGGCCTCTGAGGAAACTGATTCTCTTTTCTTCTCCAAAATACACAACTGTCTTTACCAGTGGCAGTGTTAAGCAGCTGAGACAAACGGATCTCAGTAATAGGTGTTTCTAACACTTGCGGTTCTGGAAACAAAATAGTGCAGTTAACTATTTACGCCCTCAAGCTTTTGTCGTACGTTCCGTTTTTGGTGCTTTGATCATAATACAGGCATACCTCGTTTTATTGCCCTTCACTTTACTGCCCTTCACAGATACTGAGTTTTTTACAGATTAAAGATTTGTGGCAACCCTGTGTTGTCAGATGATGGTTAGCATTTTTTTTTTTAGCAATAAAGCATTTTTAATTAAGGTATGTAGATTGTTTCTAGACATACTGCAGACTTCACAGACTACAGCAGAGTGTAAATGTAACTTTTATATGCACTGGGAAGCCAAAAGCATTCATGTAACTCACTGCACTGTGATGCTGGCTTCATTGCAGGGGTCTGGAAGAGGATGCACAGTATCTTCAAGGTGTGCCTGTCGTTGTTAATGGAGTGATAAACACGATTCACAGCTGTGACTCTGAAAATACTTCATTAATCTCAGCACCTCTGGCTCAACACAGTTTGATACAAAATAAGTTTCTATTGCTTGGGAACAGTCTGATTTAACTAAATTGTCATTTCTTTATGGTCTGGCCAGGCCTTTACATACACCCATCACCATCATGTCTGCCATCATGGGAAGGCAAGGCTGACTCTCTGAATCTAGCTTAGGAAACACCTGGCAATGTATGTCCAGCCTCCTCCTTCACAGAATCCCCTGTCTGTCTCTAATCCTGTTTTATACCTTTCAGCTATCTCATTGCCTATCCACTCTAGCAAAAACAACTCAGTGGTCAGCTATCTACCTGGCCCAGACTCCTCAGCCTTTGTGTGTTAAAAGAATGGAAACTGTTTGTGAAATTCCCAAGAACATATTCAGCTTATTTACTGAATGTCTAACATACACCAAAACATAACAAGAGAGTCATGGTCCTACCATTGCAGAATTCACAGCCTGTAAGGGAAGAAACCACCTCCCTCAAATGTAAGCACTCAACTGAAAAAATTGTAAGTTGTGATTAAAAACTAAGAGGGACACTACGCCGGAGAGCTGCAGTGATATGTGCATTTGGGACCCAAAATTACATTTTACATTTGCATTTTAGTAGCTCCAAAAATGCAACTTAAAGTGCAATTTTAATGTAACAGGTCTACAAGTAGTAATTATGATTTTTAATAATAAAGATGAAATACAACTTTTGCTTTGAAAGACAACTATGAAGGAAACACACAACTGAACATCATTTGGAAATGCCCACAGCTAGAAAAACCCTGGC
This sequence comes from Budorcas taxicolor, assembly GCF_023091745.1. Lineage (NCBI taxonomy): Eukaryota > Metazoa > Chordata > Mammalia > Artiodactyla > Bovidae > Budorcas > Budorcas taxicolor. The sequence goes on along the minus strand of NC_068923.1, from coordinate 60,049,510 downwards.
ATGTCTGAGGAACTAAACCCAGAGCAGTGTGGCTGGAGCTTAATATGCAAGGGTGAAGCTGAAAGGGGTATTTCATGTGGTTGGAGGGATTAGCAGGGGTCAGTTCTCACATGGCATTTCCAGGCACAGCTGAAAGTTTATAACCACGAAGTGTCCAGTTATTTTCTGACTATTGCCACCAGGATGGTGGAAAGTGGCTGACATGGGGCATGCATGTCACAGGCGTGCGCGTGCGCGCGCACACACACACACACACACACTCAAACATACATTTGTTATCATTATCATGCCTCTGGCTCCCTTTGTCAGCAAGTCCCTTCTATCACTGTATTCAGCACCTACTGACTGAAGAGAAAACCCACTCCAGAGTCCCACTGAGATCACTATAGTAGATCCAATACTTCTGGCAACATTAGAAAAAATTCTGGAGAAAACTTGCAAGTTGTTCCTCAATGTGCAATACTCCAGAGAAGGCTGTTCAGAGTTCATTTATAATAGCTAACAGTGAGGCGAGGCTGTCACACTGTTGATCAAGCATCTTGGGGAAAAAGAGGTGGACAAAGCCTTTTCCATGGAGTTGATACAGGGAAAGTCTGGGGCCCGGCACAAATACTCTATCAGCAGCCCATGCATACGGCACATAGCTACCAGGCCCACCTAGCCTACCAGGGGCAGGACAGCCCTATTCCAATTCTCAGTCCAAGTTCAACTCTGGCCACAGAGAATAGTGTGTTTATGTCTCAGTGGGACCTAGAGAAGAAGTAAGACTCTAAGGCTTCAGAAGTCTCTCACCTGACCGAAGAAGACAACTGGCCTGCCCACTGTTGAAGAGACTAGTCCCCATGAGAACAATCTTTGCCAATTAAGCACGGGGATACACTTCTTGTCGGTTATCCTCACCCTGGTTTTGGCCTCCCCAACCTACAAAGGCATAATCAGGCATATCTTGAAATAAATATCCATAATGTTTACTCTTCATATCAAGGGTCTTTACCACTGTTTGTGAGAAATCTCTGACATTTGCTTATGAATTTGTGTATGAGTTTACTGACATCCCTCCCAGTATAGTCTCTGACATTGTTATTGCTGTGGAGACTTGCTTCTTTAAATAGACTGAAAAATACCACTTGGCTGCCTCAGTTATAAACCTCAGAAAGACTACTCATGCTCGAGCTGTGTCATTCTTCCTCTAATATGATCAGTGTATGTATTCTGCCTATCATTTCCCCCATACTGTGTCAAAAAGAAGGGTATTTTAAAATGCCCTTGTGGTAGACAACACCTAGGATGGGTCCCTATGATCCCCACCCCAGAAGTTCATGTAACTTCTTACATGAACTTGTGTAACACCCTGCCTTGTGTAACACCCTGCCTCAGAGTGTTGGCTGAGCTGTCTCACTCACTCCTAAGGTAGAGAATATGAGTTTAGATTCTATAAAGTTTAGTTTCTAAAAGAACCATGGCTACCACCCAGGTACTCATCCATTCTCTCTCACTTGATTTAAAAAAAGCCAGCTGCCATGTTGTGAGCTGATTTATGGAAAGACCCAAGTGGTAAGGAACAGATGGGGAATTTCAGCCGACAACCAGTGAAAAGCTGAGTTCCTCAGTCCAATAGCCCCTGAGGCACTGAATCCTGCCAAGAACCACATGAATGAGTTTAGAAGCGGATTATCCTCCAATCCAGCCTTCAGATGATTCCTCAGCTCCAGTCCTCCACTTCCCTGGAAACTCACAAGAGGCCCAGAGCCAGACACACCCACCATTCTATTCCTGATCAATGGGACTAAGAAATAATCACTGTTTATGGGTTTTCCCTAGTGGCTCGGATAGCAAAGAATCTGCCCACAAGGCAGGAGCCCCAATTTGAGCCCTAAGCTGAGAAGATCCCTTGGAGAAGGCAATAGCTACCCACTCCAGTATTCTTGCCTGGAGAATTCCATGAACAGAGGAGCCTGGAGGGCTACAGTCCATGGGGTCACAAACAGTCACACACAACTGAGTGACTTTCACTACTTTTACTTTCATGGGTTTTTTAATGTTATTTTTCTAAACTTTTTATTTTAAAATAATTATATATTCACAGGAAATTTCAGGAATGGCACAGAGAGGCCTCCTGTACACTTCACCCCAATAGTTACATCTTATATAACTTTAGCCTAGTATCAAAACAAAAAACAAAAACAGGTACCATTTAGAGTAGAGTTCTATGCCATCTTAGCCACTATGTATGTGGTATAACCACCATGGCAATCAAGATGTAGAACTGCTCTATCATCACGAAGATATACCTTGTGCCATCACTTTAGAGTCTCATCTATCCTGCACACCATCCATAACCACTGGCAACTACTAATCTATTTTCCATGTCTGTAATTCTGTTATTTCAAAAATGTTGGATGATTTAAATCATATATAATCTTCTCAGGTTGGTTTTTTCATTCCTCATAGTGTCTTTCATATTCATAAGATTTTTGTTATGAGTCATTAAGTTTTGTCATTTGTTACACAGCAATAGACAACTAATAAATACATCATTCTTGCGGGAAAATTTACTAGCTGATTAGAGTTTGAGCTGAAAACAGATCTTCCATTTGGGTATAGGAACATAAACACTTATAGAATGACTCTTGTAGATGCCCATCATACCACAGAAATCTACAGTAACCTCAAATTCACATTTCTAGGACTTTTCCTTTCACACAGTAGATGAGTCAGAGAAGTCTGGAACTGCATTAAGTATAAACCAGTTTCTCCAAGTGTGTTTCACTAAAAAACAGTGCCATGGGGGATATCTTCTTGGAGAATACCCCCATTAAGGTAAGCACAGAGAACAAATTCAGGCATTTTGGTGGTTATGGTTGATTCCCAGATAGGCATGAGAAACCACTTTATGTTCTTGGGGGGAAATGAATATCCTTATATCCTTTAGCCCCACACCTAGGCATTCTAACTCCATAGTGTAAAGCAGAAAGACCTGGGATTTTTCAGTTTTAACAAGTCTCTGCGTGATTCTGAGCTAAGTGATGCAGGACCATACTTGGGGAAGTAACAGTGTACAGCACTTTCCACTTGCCTCAGATCACTTCCCCATTTCATTCAACCCTTGATAGCTTAACTTGCACTCTCAATATGATTCACTGAATAACAGGGAATAAATAGGATCAAGTCACGCAGATAGAAGACATGATCCCAGCTCTGCCAACTCCTACCTGTGCAATCTTGCTATGGTTGCTTAAGCTCCCTCAGTGTCCGCTGCATACTCATCTCACACAGTTGCTGTGAGGCTTTCAAAACACTGCAAGAATTATGCTGGTACATGGTAGGAGGAATATAAATCCTAGCTTGTTTTTGGTCCCACTTCCTTTATGCCTCCCGTTTAATTACCGATCTTCCTCCACTTACGATGGGGTTACATCCAGATAAACCCATCTCAAGCTGAAATTGCCCTAAGTCAAAAGTGTAGCCAAACATCACAGCTTAGCCTCAACTATCTTAGATGTGCGCAAAGCACTTACATTAGCTTACAGTTGGACAAAACCATCCAACACTGAGCCCATTTTATGATACATGTTGACTGTCTCATGTAAGTCATTGAAAACCCTTCTGAAAGCAAAAGACTAAATGGTTGTCTGGACAGAGAATGGTATCTACCCTCAAGATCTTGATGCTGCCCAGCATCACAAGAGGGTATCATGCTGTGCATCACTAGCCTGGGGGAAAAAATCAAATTCCAAACCCAAAGTATGGTTTCTACTGAAAGCATATCACTTTCACACCATCACAAAGTTGAAAAATCACAAGTCAAACCATTGTGAGTCACGGACCATCTGAATTTGGAAGCCTAGCTGCTCCACCTTCTGGTTCCCCAGCAAACCTGTCACTCTTGTTTCAGCTGCTGGCAGCCTCTTGTTCTGTCGTTGTGTCTGGGACACTGGTAATCTGCCTGCATTTTGTTATTGCTTTTAGCAGTTTTGTTTGTGTAGGAGCTCCATGGCACAATATTCTTCCATAGAAATCATTTGTGGGCCAACTGCCAATAAGAATAACCACAGGAAGTATCTAGAGGCTGACTTTGTTTTCTAATACATTTTCCCCTTAGTAAAGGACACCATTATTAAAACATTTTTAACAATTTCTGGGACCAGTTACCTCTTTACAAGAGTCTCTGGTTGGTAATGAAAGAATGAACATTAAATGCTTTTACATAAGTGGTTGGGGGAAAAAAAACAGGAATGGCTATGTTAAGAAAAACAGTTATTTAATTATGAGCATTTTATGGTGCTGTTAAGGTATCAGAACCCTGCAGCTTGCCTCACTAACACTGCATTTCTGAATGTAGTTTGTGCTGGTTTCCTTCCATTTTCAATATTTCGTTTCCTGGGCAATTTGAAAACAGCAGGTCAGTTTGGGGATAAACATTAAAATACAAATACTTCAGCTCTAGTGATTTTGCAAAGCAGCCACACAAAGCACTTGGAGTTTTAAGCATATTTTTAAAAACACATATTGTTTGGGGACTGCTGTGCCATAATATCTTACCCTGAATAGGTTGTTTTCCTGACAACATATTTAATGTCAATGCTTTTATTATCATCCATGAAATTCAGGCATCAGACCTGGCCCAGATTCAGAGGGACGGAAAGCTGGCATGCTCCTGTCTTGCCGAGGAGCTGCTTCCTAGGTTCTCTGAGAACCTGGGTTTGTAAAGCACATCAACTTGCCACTTGCTGGGACTTCTATGGCACCTCCTTTGATGACAGGCAGTTGTTAAGAGCTGTTTGCTTCGCTGTGGTTATTACTTTTGCAAATACAGTTATGTCCAAGAATACTAATAAGCAGGGCTCATATGTGCCTGCAGTTGACAACAGGATTCCCCCTAATGTATCAGCTCAGTCCCCACGACAGCTCAGTGGGAATGGATGGGGTGACGTCATGCAGATGTGGACGCTGATGGTCAGGTGAACGCAGTTACATGTGCAGAGCTCCTGACTGCAGGAAATAACAGTCGAATTCAGATGCCTGACCCAGTTGGAGCAGTAGGCTTATTTTGTCTAGTAAATATTTCTCCAAAATGTCAAAATGATTACACAATTCAAGTAAACAAGGGCCCATGTGGTAGGAACAAGTCAGACAGTTATTTGGGAACAGGCAGTTGGTTTTAAAGGTTTGGATTGTGTTTCCTCCATGGTATCTCTCTGTGCTACCTTCAGACCCAGTTCCTCCCCTGTGGACCTTTCCCCAGTCCTACTATTCAGAACCCTCCACTTTTATTCTCTCAATGAAAATTATAAAGTAGTTTTGCACTTGGCCTTGTGCTAAGGATTGAAGACTTAGGAGCAAGAAGAGAAGATGTGGTTTCGACTTTTGGTAAATTATTGTCAAGTGGGATGGGACAACTTTAAACTTTAAATTGTAAAAATATATTTTTAAAATTACAATGACGACGAAGGCTACAAAAGATAAGAACATGCGGTTTATCAATGTACAATAAGGATTCCTAAACTAGGTAGAGAAAGAGAAGGGAGCATAAACATGGGGGTGGATGGCATAGCTAAAAGAACCAAAGGTGGGTTTCTCTGAGAAAATAGTATGGTTCTTACTCTTTGGATTATAGCCAGTGGTGTAAATGTTCTTTCCCTCATTATTCTATATAGACCTTGGTGACAGGAACCATATTTGACCTGTTTCTTCCACCTCTGAGCTTATAGCAGAGGCTCTATGGTATCTGCCACTGTACTGTTGTGCCCACTGAACCAGTTGTCAACTACCTTCTGCTTAAACCTCAAGGAAAAAGCCAGATGACGCCAAGTTTCCAGCTAATTGTTACCTGGTGTCCTAAGAAGACTGAATAACCCAAAAGACAGCCAGAAAATATTTCTTCAATCACTGTTTCTAGTAATGTTACAATTACCACTAATAATTTTATATCATTTTTCTATATCATTGCATACATGTTTAAAGAATATAGCATGTTCATCTGTAACTGACTTATGTCAACATAGTTTTCTACATTTAAATAATATTAATGTTAACTACTAGCATAAATTGATTAATAATATTAGCACTTAACATTAACCATTTATTTTGTGTTACACCTTCTTTTAAGCTCTTTGTAAATATTCCCTAATTTTATCTTTACAGTGTTCTGAGGAGAGGGGAATTATTATTCCTATATTTCACAGATAAGAAAACTGGCACAGCAAAAGGTTAAGTGACGAGCTCAAAGACCCAGTAAAGGATGCTGCCATGATTTAAACTAGTTGGTCTATACGTGAAGCCTGCAACCTTAGGCACTATTCTAAAGAACATTTTTCCATAATTTGTCTAGTCTGGAGCCTACCTGGTTCAGTGGTAGGCTCCCTATTCAAAACTGGATTACTGCCAAATCTTATCACTTTTCATTTAAAACAGTCACTCTGTAGATGTACCACATAAGATAGTACATATCAACATCATAACCTCAGAGGACTAGGAGGGGAAGTTAGCATTGCCCAGAACCTACAGATGAGGAGACACAATGGCTATATTCATCATATCCTACCAGTTAACCATTTGGATTGAACTGACCAGTAACAGAATGGTTGACCAGTTGGCTGGCTGATTGAATCAGCTTCATAGACAGTCAGAGGATGTGTGATATTTCCACTGATCAGCCTATCCCAGGGAATTTAGAGCTATTCTCATATAACTTGGTTAGCCATGACAAACCTAGACAGCATATTTAAAACCAGAGACATTACTTTGCCAGCAAAGGTCTGTATAGTCAAAGCTATGGTTTTTCCCATTGTCATGTATGGATGTGAGAACTGGACCATAAATAAGTCTGTGCACTGAAGAATTGATGCTTTTGAACTGTGGTATTGGAGGAGACTCTTGAGAGTCCCTTGGACTGTAAGGCGATCAAATCAGTTAATCCTAAAGGGAATCAGTCCTGAATATTCATTGGAAGGACTAATGCTGAAGCTGAAACTCCCATAGTTTGGCCACCTGAGGCAAAAAGCCGACTCACTAGAAAAGACCCTGATGCTGGGAAAGATGGAAGGCAGGAGGAGAAGGGGACAACAGAGGATGAGATGGCTGGAAGGCATCACTGACTCGATGGACATGAGTCTGAGTGAACTCCAGGAGATGGTGAAGGACAGGGAAGCCTGGCGTTCTGCACTCCAGTTCAATTCAGTTCATTTCAGTTGCTCAGTCGTGTCCAACTCTTTGCAACCCCATGAATCGCAGCATGCCAGGCCTCCCTGTCCATCAACAACTCCTGGAATTCACTCAGACTCACGTCCATCGAGTCAGTGATGCCATCCAGCCATCTCATCCTGTCGTCCTCTTCTCCTCCTGCCCCCAGTCCCTCCCAGCATCAGGGTCTTTTCCAATGAGTCAATTCTTTGCATGTACTGGAGTTTCAGCTTTAGCATCATTCCTTCCAAAGAAATCCCAGGGCTGATCTCCTTCAGAATGGACTGGTTGGATCTCCTTGCAGTCCAAGGGACTCTCAAGAGTCTTCTCCAACACCACAGTTCAAAAGCATCAATTCTTCAGCGCTCAGCTTTCTTCACAGTCCAACTCTCACATCCATACATGACTACTGGAAAAACCATAGCCTTGACTAGACAGACCTTTGTTGGCAAAGTAATGTCTCTGCTTTTCATTATGCTATCTAGTTTGGTCATAATTTTTCTTCCAAGGAGTAAGCATCTTTTAATTTCATGGCTGCAATCACCATCTGCAGTGATTTTGGAGCCCCCCAAAAATAAAATCTGACACTGTTTCCACTGTTTCCCCATCTATTTCCCATGAAGTGATGGGACCAGATGACATGATCTTTGTTTTCTAAATGTTGAGCTTTAAGCCACTTTTTCACTCTCCACTTTCACTTTCATCAAGAGGCTTTCTGCCATAAGAGTGGTATCATCTGCATATCTGAGGTTATTGATATTTCTCCCGGCAATCTTGATTCCAGCTTGTGCTTCTTCCAGCTAAGCGTTTCTCATGATGTACTCTGCATAGAAGTTAAATAAGCAGGGTGACAATATATAGCCTTGATGTACTCCTTTTCCTATTTGGAACCAGTCTGTTGTTCCACGTCCAGTTCTAACTGTTGCTTCCTGACCTGCATACAGTTTTCTCAAGAGGCAGGTTAGGTGGTCTGGTATTCCCATCTCTTTCAGAATTGTCCACAGTTTATTGTGATCCACACAGTCAAAGGCTTTGGCGTATTGGGGTTTGCAAATAGTCAGACACAACTGAGCAACTGAACAACAACAACCCATATAACTTAAATCTTCAGCAATTCTTGATAAGCACAAGGTGAAATTTCTAGTATTTTTTCAGTTCCATTGTTTTTTTCTTTTTCCTTTCACATTAGAGAAGACCTATGCAGACAGACTCAAATCTTTGGGTCCAGCTCAGTTGCTCCCCACAATGGTTCGTGTGTCTGCTGTCCAACGGATTCAAACCCATGAGGATCACTGTCTCTTTTTTATATCCCTGACCTAGTTCAGTACCAGACTTTTCAGGACAAGAAGTATCAAGACAAAGAAATCTTTGGTCCATTCTTTCATTCATCTCCTTGGAAGGCTATCAGTGCTTACTCCTTTTAATATCATTTAAACATTAACAGTTTGAGCAAATTCAGGAAGATAGTAAAGGGCAGGGAAGCCTGGTGTGCTGCAGTTCATGGGGTCACAAAAAGTCAGACACAAATTAGCGACTCAACAACAACAGAACATTAACAGATTCCTTTAATTTTCACATCAGGTAAATGCATGTTAAATTCTTTTTATTTTTTAAAATTGCATTCAGTCTGCAAATATCTCTTGCTCAAACTTTATCTTTGTAGGCTTTTCCTGTTTTCCTTCTTTTCTGCAACTCAACTCAACATCTTCAGAGCATCCTGCTTCTCAAGCTGTGAATGCTGGAAAATACTTTAGCCTGGTTGCCAGGAGTTTGGGGCTCTAGTTTGGTTCTGATCACAAGCCAGTTACATGACTACATTACCGCCCAAGTCCTCATCTTTTTCCTCTGTAAAACAGAGTGTGAGCAGGTAACTGGATCACCATAATGGACCTTACTAGCTGTAATTTTTTTTTTCCTGTTTCTATGTTTCTGGTTTTAGTTGAGTGCTGGGGTTACTTTATGTCAGAGAAGGCAGAGGGAGACCTGAGGGCAAGGTGCCTGAATATTTTCTTGTGTGACTTGACCAATTGCATTAAAGGGTCAAGAGAGAGAAATTGTCATCCTAGCTCCCAAAGACAGTGTCTAGGAAACAAATCTCCCACCCCACTGGGATCCCTTAAATGACAGAACACTGCTGGCAAGGATAAACTGGAAATCGACTTTTGCCATGGTCACAGTTGACCTGGCTGGTATATCCTATCCAAGTGACTGTGTCTTATCCAAGTGATTGCCAACCAGGAACAGATGGAGGCAGAATCATGCATGTCTCTGGATTTGGGTGGTTCTCCCTGATATTAATCACTTGTCAGTGGATTTGTCCCTGAGCCCAGAGCTGGCACTATGTATAGTATAAGAAACTAAAAGGACTGTTCTCATTTATTTAATATTTTTAAAACTACATTTCTCTTGGCATAGCTGTAACCCCTGCAGGATTGAAGGCTACCCTTGACACAACCCCTAGAGACTCCTGGGCTGTTAACTGTGACAGGCTTCTCATTTCCTTCTATTACTGACTCTCCAAAAAAAACCTATCCTGGAACTCAGATAGGACAGTACATGAAAACAGACACTAGTGTCTACACTTCCTGCTGAAACCCTAGGCATCTATTATAGCAGCTGGAGCCATTCCTCCCAAGTTTTCCCAGTAATCTGAACCAGGAGGGAAAGTTTGGCTTTGGAGTTGACAGCCAAAGTCCTCCGACCACTAGTCTATACCCTCAATGAGTGTTCTTGGCAATTCTTGGATTCTCAGTTATCGGAGCATTTAATTAAATATTGAAGAATTTTTGTGGCACAACATGACAGATAATTTACACTATCACGTTATATTATTTTTTAAGCACTTTCACTAGTATGCAAAATCCTCTTAGACATGCTACCAATCAAAAGAACTAGGGTTTTCCATAAATTAAATTTTAAGACAAGATACTTGTAATTTTAGTTAGCATTTCTCCTTCTAAAATATTCCAGACAAAATCTTTCCTTAGCATATTTATTAACATTTGGGCTTCCCTTATGGCTTAGCTGGTAAAGAATCCGCCTGCAATGCAGGATACCTGAGTTCAATCCCTGGGTTGGGAAGATCCCCAGGAGAAGGGAAAAATTACCCACTCCAGTATTCAGCCTAGAGAATAAGGAAAGAAAATTTTTCCTTAGTATATTTATTAACATTTAGCAGTTCACCATATTTGAGGAATTTCTTTCTTTATATAAACATTTACTATGCTATTGAACACATTTTAATACACTACCTTTAATCTTTATAAAAATTTTGTAGCACAGTAATTCCCCTTGCAGAGATGAGAACACTGAGACCCAGTTAGTGTAATAACTTGTATAAGGTCATAGATGGAGAAACTGGCAAAGCTAGGATTCAAACTGACTTCAGTTCAGAACTCTTTCTCAAACTCTAGCCCCTTGCTTCTTTCTATTAGACTGATTAACACTTTTAAATGTCACCTCTATGAGGCTTTTTGTTTGATTGGTTGGTTAGATTGGTTGGTTAGAAGGCCAAAAACTTTACAAATTTCCCTTCAGTCTTATCATCCTATGATATTCACTCACATCTTCCTTCCTTTCCTTCCTCCCACTACATTTATTGAACACCTATTATGTGCTACATGCAGAGAATAAAAATATGAAAAGACACAGCACCATCTTGGAGTACTTCATAATATACCCTTTCATTTCTATGACTGTCTCTGGCATTTATCCATGCATCCACTCACCCATTAAATGAGCAAATATTTTTTGAGCATCTACTAATGTACTATACTAAGCCCTGGAGATTCAGCAAATAATTCAAGTTTTTCCCCTGAATTCATGGAGCTTATGCTCTGGTGTCTTCATCTAGGTCTCTCTTTTCTCTCCACATGCTTATTCTATAAGGGTTTTGTTCAGTCATAAGAGATCTGTAGCCTCCTGAGTACAGGGTACATATTTTAAAGTGGGAGTTGAGTTTATGAGATGTTCTCCCAGTCACTCATTACCACTTAACTCACAGTAGCTTTAGAAAGTATGTTACCTAAAGATATTTTCACCTGTTTTATTTTCTTTCATCATTTATTTTTACTGAACTCTTTATATGTGCAGTTTACACCTGCTCAGTTTATCTGTAAGGTCCTTGAGCCACTCCATGGTGACCCTGCACACAGTCTAGGCTACAGAAATATTCGTGAAATAAATTCTGAGTCCATTTCTTTGTCCACCGTTGTTATGTGTCTACAAACATAAGGTAGCGACTCTGAAGCCTTGTTATAACAGGCTAGCCTGTAACCATGAGTAATATATACATCCCAAGCAAGTTCTCCACCCTAGGCAGCAGATACTACCAGTGACTACAGGTGGTACACTGTGTAAAGAATATGCCTACCAATGCAGGAGGTGCAGGAGACTCAAATTCAATCTCTGTGTCAAGAAGATCCCCTGGAGTAGGACATAGAAACCTACTCCAATATTCTTGCCTCTGTCCATGGGAGAATGGACAGAGAAGCCTGGTGAACTACAGCCCATGGGGTCGCAAAGAGTCGGGCATGACTGAGCGACTAACACTTTCACTTTTATAGCAAATGCACCACCAGAAACTCTCCAAAGTGGATTTTAGGCTTTTCCTCCCTTATCAATAAAAACACTGTAGAGCTACATACAGAGAAGGGACACTTGAAAAAAAAAGTTGCCAGACTAGTATTCACCTGTGCCTTTATTTTCTTATTTTGGATACATTCTTAATAGTGAAAGATGCTCTACCTACATCCCTTAAGATAAATTTAACTCTCTAACGAGATAACATGTTAAACTGTTTCATAAACAATAATTAATATTTATATTGTGAACAAACTTTAAATCATATATTATGCTGCTGCTGCTGCTGCTGCTGCTGCTGCTGCTGCTGCTAAGTCACTTCAGTCGTGTCCGACTCTGTGCGACCCCACTGACGGCAGCCCACCAGGCTCCCCTGTCCCTGGGGTTCTGCAGGCAAGAACACTGGAGTGGGTTGCCATTTCCTTCTCCAATGTATGAAGGTGAAAAGAGAAAGTGAAGTTGCTCAGTTGTGTCTGACTCCTAGCAACCCCATGGACTGCAGCCTACCAGACTCCTCCATCCATGGGATTTTCCAGGCAAGAGTACTGGAGTGGGATGCCATTGCCTTCTCCAATATATTATGCTACAAACAAAAATTAATTTTTATTCCTTTATTTTTCATGTTGTGCCTTCAGCTTACCAGGTTTGTGACCCATCCTCTCCAGGCTATGTCCTCATCTCTAGTAACTTTATTACATCCAGATATTAGTGCTTAATAATGATTTAATTGTCAACTGTCTTCAGATACTAGTAATGTTTAACCAGCAGGTATCACGACTTTCCTAAATAGGGGAGACATGGCAGAACAGAGGACAGCTGACATGACCCTTCTTGCAACATACAGAGAGCTGTCTGATTGACCTAATTACTCCCAAGGCCAACCCTGTTAGAAGATCAAACTTTGGAATGTTGCAGAACATTCAATTTATTGATATTTGAAAGAGAATGCACAAAACAGTTCATTTTTTTGTTTTTTTTTCACTCTAATACCTATGCTAGGTACAGTTCTAAATGCCTTAGGGGATGAATTAAATCTTCACTACAACCCTGGGAAAGGGAATGTCATTTCATAGATGAGAAAACTGATACACAGGGAAGCCAGGTACACTGTTCAATGGCACTCTACCAGCAAAAATAAAACCTCTGAGCCTCTGAGCCTGAGCCTACCAGTTAGCCAGCAGGCCACACAGAACCACGGCCATGGTGACTACAGAAGTGATTCAAAAGTTTCTGAACTCCCCATGAAGAAAACCAAGATCCCTTACTGTGTAGACGGAAGGGAACCTGACCAGTCACATTTGGTTTCAATTATTTTCTTTCAGCTCCATTTCTTCCCGCCTCTTATGTTTTCTTATACCTTCCTTTTCTGTGTAATGCAGAATGATTCATTTTGGGGGAGTTTATTTAAGGTTCACCTCCTGCAGACAAATGTAGATGCTTCCCACCTTATGTTCCCATTGCCCGATACATACAACCCCACTGGAACATTTTTCTTCACATGCTGCAATCACCCCTCTGTCTGTCTGTCCATCAGGCAGTCGGTCCTGAAGATGGGATGAGACTTTACATTCCCATTTCACCCGTGTCGAGCATGGTGCCTGGTGAGCACAGGTGTGAAGATTCACAGGAGCCCATCAACTTTGTGTGCAGATAGAAGAGACAGATTTTCTATTCATGAAACTACATCCAGAATCAGATTCACTGGCAAATTTGTTTCCACAATTTGAAGCAGAATTCTGACAAAAGAATTCGAGAAAGCATTACACATTTTCTTTTTTTTTTTTTCCTTTTGTGGTTTTCCAAATCAGAAAACTACCTGGGAGGCATATTAAATGATTTTAGAGTTAAGAAACGAGAAACATCACTCATTTCATGTAATCAACTCTGCCATGTGCAACTGCGACAAGCTTTAGGAGTGTGCATTTCCTGTTTTCCCCCCTACTTCACCTCTTCTGCTCGGGAGTCTTTCCCAGTCCAGGTACTAGAACATTTGTCATGCAGCATCTGGGATATGGCTGCAGAGGGGCAGGCCCAGAAAGAGAAAGTAGGAGGAAGGACTAAGCCAAAGCAACTAAGTCAGTCTACACAATAAGGACCAAGGCTGAAGGGAGGCCACTGAGAAGAAAGAAAGTAGCCTGGACTGGGGACAGAGAATATGGAGAATTGCCCTGTGTAGAACAGCTATGGGATGAAGGAACAGGAAGCTATGAGAAAGAAGATATAACATGGATATTCTCCCATTTTTATGAGATGTATGAGTAAAAACATTTGTTATTTGTAGTTACTCAATTCTAGTTCTCTTTTTTAAATTTTAAACGTCTTATTTTATATTGAGATATAGCCAATTAACAACGTCATGATAATTTCAGTTGGACAGAAAAGGGACTCAGGCATACATATACATGTATTACTCTCCCTCAACTCCCCTCCCATCCAGGCTTCCACAAAACATTGATCAGAGCTCCTTGTGCTATACAGCAGATTCTTGTTGGTTATTCATTTTAAATATACCAAAGCATACATGTCGATCCCAAACTCCCTATCACTTCCTCCCATCCTCCCTTCCTGGCAACCATAAATTCATTCTCTAAGTCTGTGAGTCTGTTTTTGTTTTGCCAATAAGCTCACCAGCTGTAGTTCTTAACTATGACTGTGGCCTGCCAGGCTTCTCTGTCCATGGAATTTCACATGCAAGAATGCAGGAGTGGGTTGCCATTTCCTTTTCCAGGGGATCTTCCTCACCCAGGGATCAAACCTATGTCTCTTTTATCTCCTGCACTGGCAAGGGGATTCTTTACCAGCTGAGCCACTGAGAAAGCCCCAAATAAGCAACAGCTATAGCCAAATTAATTCTGAAAAAGTCTGGACTTTTGCTTTACCCTAATGTGAGTCAGTGGAAACAGTGTCAGACTTTATTTTTGGGCTCCAAAATCACTGCAGATGGTGACTGCAGCCATGAAATTAAAAGACACTTATTCCTTGGAAGAAAAGTTTTGACCAACCTAGATAGCATATTCAAAAGCAGAGACATTACTTTGCTGACTAAGGTCCATCTAGTCAAGGCTATGGTTTTTCCTGTGGTCATGTATGGATGTGAGAGTTGGACTGTGAAGAAGGCTGAGCACCAAAGAATTGATGCTTTTGAACTGTGGTGTTGGAGAAGACTCTTGAGAGTCCCTTGGACTGCAAGGAGATCCAACCAGTCCATTCTGAAGGAGATCAGCCCTGGGATTTCTTTGGAAGGAATGATGGTAAAGCTGAAACTCCAGTACTTTGGCCACCTCATGCGAAGAGTTGACTCATTGGAAAAGACCGTGATGCTGGGAGGGATTGGGGGCAGCAGGAAAAGGGGACGACAGAGGATGAGATGGCTGGATGGCATCACTGACTCGATGGATGTGAGTCTGAGTGAACTCCGGGAGTTGGTGATGGACAGGGAGGCCTGGCGTGCTGCGATTCATGGGGTCGCAAAGAGTCGGACACGACTGAGCGACTGAACTGAACTGAACTGAATGTGAGTCAGGTATCTAGAAATCTCAAATTTGATCCTTTCACTTTGGACTAGAGACCACAGAATCACTCAGTGGTTTAACAGATACTAATGTTGGTCTTGATCATTGCTGAGACTATTTATAAAGTCACTGTCCTGCACTGGGCTTTAATAATTGATATACAGCTTGGACTGGCAGGTCTGGGATCAACAGCTGAGGTCTATAAGGTAAGAAGGGTCATCCGTGAAGGAAGAGGTGGTTAGATGAGATCAGACACAACAGGTTTCTTCAAATTTCCTGGACAAAAGCCATCAAGGGTACTCCATGCTACTATGCCAGATACCAACTGTAATTGATGAGTGGTTTTCAAAGTGGTCCCCAGCTAAAGCCTCTTGCAGTAATCCACTCTGGCAATACCGACTTGCTGCCAATAAGACCCATAATTCAGACTGTCCACCTGAATCATCCCTGAAGGAGTGTAAGTAAAGGCTTCTTCTTCCTCTCCACCCCTCCCTCTCAATCATTTCTCTCACTCAGGAACAGGCCAGGACTACTGAAGGCCAGTTAAATTCATCTCCAGATCTGACTGCCAAACGAAACGTTAAAATTCCCTTGATCCCTCTGAAGAAACTTTGGACCATCAAATAACATAACAATTCCAACCAAATGTCAAATACTTTTAAAGTACAATTTCTCATATCTTTCTACTTTCCTCTAATCACTTCTTTACTGGGAGCATTTATAAAAATAAAATATTATGCTCTTAAAATTATACAACACTGCTGTTTTTTCCTAAACTGAAGTATGAGTCTTTCTTTTCCAACTAGATAGGAGGAGCAAAAAAGTATTCTTAATGCTTAATGCACAGACAGCACTTAACACACTATTAGATGATTAGAACTTAAGACCTCAATATTATGTTATACACATTTATATTACATAATAAAACAAGGTTTGAGTAAGAAACAAAAGAGTGTAGAGTCTCTGCTTTGCACTAAATACTGGACCAGAGTTGTGGACTGGATTTTCTTTTTGAGAGACAAGAACTGATTATCTTCTGAGACAAAAGCAAAAGCCTTATGTAAAATAACCAAATCAACTTTGTGAAAAGAAAAGGAGAGGGGAAAATTTTTAAAAAGCATGCGAGACAGAATGAAAAAAACAATGTCCAGAATAAAGAATATCGAGAATAAATGAAATCCAACTGAAAACAAAAGTTTCAGTTTTTCCATGGAATGTCAGAGCGTAGTTAAATCTCAGCAACGGTAATTTCTTCCATATTAACCCCCACTGTGAGAATACATGCCAGTTAGAGTCCAACATCTGTGAATAATTCACTCTCTCCACTTTGAAAGAAACACATTTTCTTTTGCTCCCACCTTCAGTGGAACAACATCCAGAATCCTGACACCTTAAGGGAGAGGACTGCAAACACTATCACACAACGGACACTCGTCACTATTGTGGGTTGTGTGGTGTCTGAAATCCACTCCTCCTCCTTGAAGAATCCCTCCCTTTGTGGCAAAGCACGATGACTGTGTGCCACTCTAGAGACTGAAATTTCCTGATGGTCATTTTTACAAGCCAGATTTGTGCCTAGGTAAGAGGAAAACAACAGACTGGGAAAGACTAGAGATCTCTTCAAGAAAATTAGAGATACCAAGGGAACATTTCATGCAAAGATGGGCTCAATAAAGGACAGAAGTGGTATGGACCTAACAGAAGTAGAAGATATTAAGAAGAGGTGGCAAGAATGCACAGAAGAACTGTACAAGAAAGATCTTCATGACCCAGATAATCACGATGGTGTGACCACTCCCCTAGAGCCAGACATCCTGGAATGTGAAGTCAAGTGGGCCTTACTTAGAAAGCATCACTACGAACAAAGCTAGTGGAGGTGATGGAATTCCAGTGGAGATATTTCAAATCCTGAAAGATGATGCTCTGAAAGTGCTGCACTCAATATGCCAGCAAATTTGGAAAACTCAGCAGTGGCCACAGGACTGGAAAAGGTCAGTTTTCATTCCAATCCCAAAGAAAGGCAATGCCAAAGAATGCTCAAACTACCATACAATTGCACTCATCTCACATGCTAGTAAAGTAATGCTCAAAATTCTCCAAGCCAGGCTTCAGCAATATGTGAACCGTGAACCTCCAGATGTTCTAGCTGGTTTTAGAAAAGGCAAAGGAACCAGAAATCAAATTGCCAACATCCGCTGGATCATGGAAAAAGCAACAGAGTTCCAGAAAAACATCTATTTCTGCTTTATTGACTATGCCAAAGCCTTTGACTGTGTAGATCACAATAAACTGTGGAAAATTCTGAAAGAGATGGGAATACCAGACCACCTGACCTGCCTCTTGAGAAACCTGTATGCAGGTCAGGAAGCAACAGTTAGAACTGGACGTGGAACAGCAGACTGGTTCCAAATAGGAAAAGGAGTACGTCAAGGCTGTATATTGTCACCCTGCTTATTTAACTTCTATGGAGTCGCAGAGTCGGACACGACTGAGCCACTGAACTGAACTGAACTGAAAGATCCATGACTTGGACTCTCTTAAACTGAATCCTGCATCCCAGACTTGAAACCTCATGTGGTGAAACTAAAATACAAAGGCCCTTGAGACAAGTCTCTGGCAGTGGTGGCCGTGGTACAAAGATGATCTGTGAGCCTCAGCTGCAACCGTGCTGATGGGGGAGCAGAGCGCCATGCACCAGCCACAGTGGCAGGGCAAACCTCAGTGGCCAGCAGTGCACCATGGAGGTGACAGCTCTGTCCACATGGCTGAGCTCCGGGGAGTCATCTGGAGCATTGTTTCTGACTCTGAATGTTTTCAGTCTGAACCTCTTGCAATCTAGGCCACTCCTGAGCTATTCATTAAATATCGTCATCATTGTCTTCAGTGATTTATTAAAGCAAGTTGCTGGACTTGCTACAACACTGCTACTTTAGCCAGTATCTCTTTGCAAAAAAATTAGAAAATAATTGTTTCACTGGATATAAAAACCAACACACTCAGCCATAAAAAGGAATGCATTTGAGTCAGTTCTAATGAGTGGGATGAACCTAGAGCCTATTATACACAGTGAAGTAAGTCAGAAAGAGAAAGACAAACATTGTCTATTAACACATCTATATGAAAATCTAGAAAGACAGTACTTGATGAACCTATCTGAAGGGCAGAAATGGAGATGCAGACAGAGAACAGACTTGTAGACACACTGGGGGAAGGATAGGGTGGGATGAGTTGAGAAAGTAGCATGGAAACATATACATGACTACACGTAAAATTAGATAGCCAGGGGAAATGTGTTGTATGATGCAGGGAGCTCAAATCTGACGCTCTGTGACAACCTAGAGAGGTGGCATGGGTTGGGAGGTGAGAAGGAGGTTCAGGAGGGAGGGGACATAGATATACTTCTTGCTGATTTATGTTGACATATGGCAGAAACCAACACAATATTGTAAAGCAATTATTCTCCAATTAAAAATAACTAATAAGAAACCACACAAAAAGTCACAGGAGTAGTTAAAAAAATCTCTGACTAACCTTCACCCAATTTCTCTATGTTAATATTACTCTATACTGCTTTACCCTTCTGTCTGTGTGTGTATTTTTCCTAAACTGCTTAGTAGTAAATTGGAGACAGGATATCTTTTCCCTAAAATGTCATTGCATATTCAATAAAAAGAAATTCTCTTATATAATCACAGCACAATTTTCAAAATCACCAAATAAATATAGATATAATACTATTATATAATTTGCAAAAGACTTTACTCAGATTTTGCCAAGGGTCTCCATAATGTCCTTTATAGCAGAAGACAATTCAGGATCATTCTGGAACTATTTAGTACATTTAAAGTAAATTTATCTCCTGCCTAAATCAGCCAGAGTTGTTTTCTGCTGCTTGTGACAGATAACCCAGATTGATAAAAACAACTGGAACAAGGAGTGAGGTTCTGCTAGTAAAAGACTTTAAAATGTGCAATTGCCCATGTAGAAAAAGACAGACACAAAGGGAAGAGAGGACCTTGGTATGGTGGGCTGGCAAGTTGTTGAGCTGAACTCCTGAGATCATCTACATGCCTAAGGAAGCTGTTGTATGAGTGAAAAGCATAGGAATCGCTCAGAAGGTTGCAAATGCTAGTGATTTCTTATAGTCATCAGTAGGATCCTATGAGAAAGAGACATGAGGGAAAATGGCCCTTGTTTCTCTAGACGTGGTTGTATCTACAGGTGATGCCTGGGATTCTACTGGCCCATCTGGGGCCAGAGAGGGACAAGTCTGAAAGGAACGACCATCGTTTGAGGACAGGATGGCATAGATGCGGAAACAGTGGATCCTTCAGAACCAGGCTGAGTTTATCCTACTTCTGGCCTTGGAGCTTTGTGAGATACACTTTCTTATTATTTAAGCCAGTTTCTGTCAGTTTTCTATTACATGCAGCTGAAAGCACCCTAAAGATAAACATATTCAGTTAAATGACTCCACCTCTGGGATGACATTTTGTTTGATGGGTTAGCCGTTATTATAAATATAAAACTGGAGGATGTGTCATTTTCCTCCACTGTATCATAAAGTTCATTTCCTAGGTGCTTCCAACATGGTATCTCTTTCTTCAGAGCATCAGAGAGAAGGAATAAAATGCTGAAACCACCAACAATATATAAAATACCACTAGCGACAACAACAACATGAAGAAGCCTCTTAAAACGAGCTTCTCAGTACTCCTACACATGCTCAGTCGCTCAGCTGAGTCTAACTCCTTGCAGCCCCATGCACTGTAGCCCATCAGGCTTCTCTGTCCATGGAATTTTGCAGGCAAGAATACTTGAGTGGGGTGCCATTTCCTCCTCCAGAGGATCTTCCCAATCCAGAGACTGAACCCACATCTGTTCAGTCTCCTGCATTGGCAGGTGGATTCTTTACCACTAGCACCACCTGGGAAGCCGTATTCTTAGATAATAGAGACAAATATCTCCTCAGCATTTATTAGAGACTCAGTTGGGCTTCTCTTGTGGCTCACTTATAAAGAATCTGCCTGCAATGCAGGAGACCTGGGTTCAATCCCTGGGTTGGAAAGATCCTCTGGAGAAGGGAAAGGTTACTCACTCCAGTATTCTGGCTGAGAATTCCATGGACACTCCATGGGTCACAAAGAAGTTCTCCAGGCAAGAACACTGGGGTGGGTAGACATTCCCTTCTCCAGGATATCTTCTCAACCCAGGGACTGAACCCAGGTCTCCTGCATTGCAGATAGGTCCTTTACCATCTGAGCCACAGGGAAGCCCAAAGGCTCAATAATGTTAGGTAAATAATGCTAAGTCCTTAATATGGGTTAATTTATTAATCTAAACAATAGGCTAAGCAACATTAATCCGTCTCATTTTGCAGATGAGGAACAAGGATTAGAGCAACTAATCAATTTCATCAAGATCACAGAGATCTTAAGTGACAGAATCAAGACTCATATGACCTTCTTGACAATGAAGCCAGCACGATGTCTCCTCTCAAGGGAAAATAAACTGAACAGGTCGATTCGAACTAAAAAATTGGTGTTTGTAAGGCAGGTGTGGTGAAAGTCCTATTTCAAAACTCGAGATGAGATACCCTGGAAGAGACTGGGGGTGTCAGCTGGGAGGGAGGCCCCGCTACATCTCCATCAGCACCGACTCCCTACCCTACTCCAGGGCGGCCACTGCCACCCAGCCGCCTCCACCCATGACGGGGGCTGGGACAGAGAGACCACGCGAGGAACTGTAACAGTTTCAGAGAACTGTACACAGCTTAACAAAAACCTCTCAGAGAGCAGCTAGGCTAACAGCCTCATTTTCTGGGAAATGAATCCGAGACACTTGCTCAATTATATCCCTGACCCACTCTGTTGGGCTTCAGAGGCTAAGACAGGTTTGTGAGCTGATGAAGGTGGGGAAATGCTTGCTTATTTTAATGAAGTTCATGATCCTCTCTTGGTTCTGCAGAGGCCCCTACCCCTAGCTTATCCGCTCCCTCACAGCCTGATGTACCTACAGGCGTGGATAATTTTTCACAGAGAAGCACAGAGATACGGTTCTACCGTTGATGAGCAATCTCTTAAAACATCACTTATCTGAATTTTACACATTCTTATTCAAAAGGATGAGTGCGTGCTAGTCGGGGCTGGAGCAGCAGGAGGCATTTAATTAGAATCTGAGTGACTGGCTTCTATGCTATAGCAACAGTATGTAGATACCACCTCTTCAACATTGTCCTAAACAATCACCAATTCATCTTCCCAGGATACCTCAATGGCAAACTATTTCCATACCTAACCAATTAGCATCTGGGAAAAACCTAATAAAAACTACCATTTGTGATCTAATTACCTTTTGCCAGGCACTGAGCTTAGTACCCTGTATACATTATATTAATTAATTCCCACAACAAGACTCTAATGTGAGTATTGTTAAGGCAGGAAACAAAAGTGAAAACCAAGCCTCTGAGATGTTAAATGACCTCCCCCAGCAAGTAAGTAGTTCCCATCAGTGATATCAATGTTGGAGCAGAGACCCAAGTGCTTCCTGATTAACTAAGGTGCCATTTCACCCACTTCTTAATATAACTGACCAAAGGGAATAATAACACAAACAATGAACTGTTCCATAATCATAAACTAATCCTTCTTCCCAGGAGGATCAAAAGCTAGAGAGATGGGCATGGTATTGTGGATGCTCAAGAGAAACATAAAGCAGGAAGCTGGATCAGGGTATTCATCAACTTTCAGCGCTTGACTTCCCTTCTTGCAGAAATATCTCTGGTTTTCACAACACCCCTCACTCTTGACTTTCCTCCAACCTCAACTTTGCTCCTTCTTAATTTCCATTTCTGATTCCTCCTCCTCTGCTAACCCTGAACTCTGTTGTCCACCCTCCTTTCTCTCCAAATTCCTTTTCTAGGTGATCTCATCCTCTTCTATGGCTTAAAATAACATTTTTGTACTGATGACTCATAAATCTCTATCTCCAGCTCTTAACACCCCCCCGGGCTCTAGATTTATATATCCCAGTGCCTACTTGACGTCGCCTCTGTAGCTGTCTAATAGACACCTCAAATTTAGTATGTCCAAAATAAAATTCTTCATTTACCCCTAGCTGTCTTCCTTATCATAGTTAATGATATCACTACCACCAAGTTTCTTGGGTCAAAGAACTTGAAATAACCTTCATTTTCTTACTTTTCCTCATGTCTCTCAATCTGTCTGTGAAACTTGTCAACTCTTATCTCCAAAATATTTTCAAGATCCCACTACATAACACTGTCTCTATTGCTACACAGCTCTAACCCAAGTAACCAATGTCTCGTACCTTGGCTTCAGTGGGCTATTTCTACTCTTTTCCTGCCAGAGTTCTTTCTCCAAACAGCCAGCCAAGGTGATCTTCTTAAAGCATAAATCAGATCAAATTTATCTGTTGCTTAATAGTCTCCAGTGGTTCCACTGGACTGAGTAAAACACCAACTCCTCAACATGACTGACAAAGCTGTACACAATACATCCCCAGTCAATCTCTCAGATGTGACTGCATACCTCTTTCTTCACTGCTTTCCTCATTCCCAGGCCTTCTTTCTATCCTTCCAAAACACTGAGCCCATTCATGCCACTGGCCTTTTGAATCTTCTGTTTCTTCTGCATAGAATGTCCTTTCATCAGATCCTCTGTGATTTCCCCTTCCCCCTCATTTGAGTCTTGGCTCTAACGTAATCACCTTAGAATGACTTTCACCAGCCATTCTAGGTAATATATCTTCCTCCATTCCCTCCTACAAGTTACATTACATTCCATGACTTAGGTTACTATTTAAAACGCAGTTGTATTATGTGTTATTTTGTGTTCATCATTTGTTGTCTGTCTCTGTCTCCTAGAATATAAGCTACAAGAGGAAAGCCCTATCTAACTCTTCATGTGCCTCTTAATGAAGTGCTGAGCTCTATTGTGATACAAGGGAGGTCAAGTCTCTTTAGAGACTGGATGTATTATTCTACAGTGATATCCACTCATGATCAAGCAATCCATTAACACTTAGTAACCAAGAAATATTCAGATTAAAGTAATAGTTTCTAGGATCTCTTGACTCAGAATATGTTCTGGTTAGAAAATAGATATTTTGGCTACTGAAATCGACTTTCAACTTTAACAAATCAGCATTTTTATTCATCATTTCTTATGAGTTTGAATATTTCATTCAAATCGGGACAAAATTATTTGATGACAATAAAATTTCAGAGACCGACAAAACTGAGGACTAGATCTCTCTTATTCTGATCAATACAAAATAAATGCCTAGAACTAGAGTAATACCATATCAGAAACCTAAGGCATATGACATTGGGTTGGCAGTCAGGTGGCTGGCAGCAAAGAAACTTTGGTTGTAGCTAGATACGTAACAATTCATGCACAGACCATCTATTCTGTGAAAATGTCATTTGTGGTAATTTAAAAGGAAGGTAATATACTTTGTGAACTTGTAGTTTTGCAGTAGGCAACTGGGAAAGAGAACTTTTCTAGCAGATGTTGACTGCTGTTGGCTGCCTCTGAAAAGGTACAGACAATAAAAGCAATGAGTGAAGAACACCATTAAGAGATTTGTAAGCAAGTACAGAGGGTAACAGAGATGGTCCAGAGAATCTAGGGAGCATAGTTTGAAGACACAATTGTTTCTTATTAGCAATTGCTGAAAAGACTGAAAGATTAAAATACAGCCATATGTCAAAGAATAAACCAAGGATATGGTTTCCACACCCACTCTTAAACATCTGAAT
Organism: Budorcas taxicolor; assembly: GCF_023091745.1. NCBI lineage: Eukaryota > Metazoa > Chordata > Mammalia > Artiodactyla > Bovidae > Budorcas > Budorcas taxicolor. The sequence continues at coordinate 60,025,453 of NC_068923.1, read as the reverse complement.
GAGTTAAGATGGCATTTAGTTAGTCTTTCATTTGGACAAAATAGGCCAAACAAAAAAGCCTGACCTTGTGGCTCCTCCAATGACGCCTGGTCAGTCTAAGATAAATGCAGTAAAGGGAAAGCAGAGAGAGGGAATGTCTCAATAAGGAACTGTGCATGTGGCTTTTAGCAGAAGGAACTGACCAGAATCAAGTATAAAAAGAAGCTGATTAATTTTTTTTGAAAGTTGTACAGCCAAAGAAACTATGAGCCTTCTAAAAATGCCTGTGACAGTTTTTTGTAGTCTAAAGACAGAAACTTTAACAACAGTTGGGCTTGTGAGCTTCCGAGAGCATTTTCAGTCTAAGCTTGTCATCCTCAAAGGAGGGTATATTCTGCAGGGCACTTTTCAAATGGAGCAAAGACAAATGATAGAAAAAGAAAGACCTCTAAACGGAAGAGCCAGGGGCTACATGGAACCACGGACTGAAGAACCCTTTCCCAGGAGCCCATCAGAACCTAACCAAGAAGGTTTCCTTATCGCCAGGAGACTGGAACCTGCAGTTACATTAGGATTGATAGGAGCCAGCTACTATCCCTTTCCAAACGGTAGTGCTGTAGACACCCTGCCCCTATTCTACCACTCTGTATACGTGTTGCATGGCAAAGATCATCTATTTTTCAGTAGTGTTAAGATCAAAAGGAGCCACATCCAGACCATCCAGCACCACCCTGACATCATAGGCTTGGACTTTGATGCCCTGACTGGATACGACTTTTGGATTGTCTCATTAGAGACAAACCAGGTGTAATGAATATTGATACTATAAGTGGTATTCTTAGTGCTACCCAGCAAATATTTCTAACTCTCACCCCCAATTACATGATAGGATTATAATAACTTGCTCCCTTTTGTGTGGGTGGGTCATGTGACTAGATCTGGCCAAGGAGTTGTCAGCAGAACCATCATCTTTTACTTCCATGTTTTGCCCCCTTTTCTAAATTGCTAGAAAAGACTGCCTCCTCATTTTAGTTTCTTGATGCACACTCTTCTGAACATAAGCATATTTTTATGCTGTGATATGAGGGTATTATTATTCTCCTCTATTCATAAAAAGAGCTAGATAAACACTGAAAGTTGGCACTAGGCAGGAGGAGAAGGAGAAAACAGAGGACAAAGTTGTTGGCTGGCATCACTGACTCAATGGACGTGAGTTTGAACAAGCTCTGGGAGATGGTGATGGACAGGGAAGCCTGGTGTGCTGCAGTCCATGGGGTTGCAAAGAGTCAGACACAACTGAGCAACTGAACATAACATGTAGATATAAATTTTCTACTTGGGCTTTTCCAGTGGTAAAGAATCCCCCTGCGAAGCAGGAGATATGAGTTTGATCCCCAGGTCAGGAAGGTCCCTTGGAGTAGGCCATGGCAACCCACTACAGCATTCTTGCCTGGAGAATTCCATGGACTGAGGAGCCTGGCAGGGTACAGCTCATAGGGTTGCAAAGTGTCAGACATGACTGAAGCAACTGAGAACACACACAAATTTCCTACTTACATTATAAGAAATGAGAAAGGGAAAGAAGTAAAGAGCTATAGACCATTTTTCCCTACCAATTCCACATGTACGTGCAGTGGCAATACCCAGTGATGATACAGAACCAAATATGGTATGCCCAAATCTGTGGAAGCTAAAATCCAAATCCAAAACTCCTACCCTAAAAATTCACTGGAAAATTTGCATGATGAAACTTTAGGCATGATTATTGTTTAAAGTAGTCTCTAGTTCAGTATGTCAGTTGTGTCTCAAAGATCGAGTTTGTCAGATAAGATGAACTAGAAGAGAAGAAGCGAAGACTATTAGTAAAAGCCCTTGGCTAATAGGCATAACTATTTTTTATGCTTTTCAAGGGAAACCTTTGGGAGGAGCCTAAAACGAATATGATTCTAATGCTTTATGAGAAAAATATTATTTTTCAATAAGATATAAAATATTTACTATCTGCCAGTGATGGTGTTCTGAGTGATTTGTAGCTGTTACTGTGACAGTGTAGTGTTTAAGGATGCATTTCATCCTACATAAACCATAATTTGAGCAGTATATTGAAACCTTAAAAAAAAATTCAAACCCCAGTGGAGTAGAAATTGACTATTTCTGAAAATAAATGTGTGCATATCCTCAATGTTACCAGTTTTCTGTGGGTTTTTTCAAATATTCTCATTTAGATTTTCCCACCAAACTAGTAAATTTTGATCGAACATCAGGAAGTGATGGGCAATATAAAAATATGCAAAAAGGAAACATGATACACTTACTGCCATATTTATTTGATTTGCCAGAATGATTTTCTTGCCTTTGGGTTTCTCTCTGGGTCCTGAAGGAATACTCTGTCTTTCTCTAGAGTGGGAGTGCAGTGCATGAATCTTCCCCAAACCTGGCTTACATTTTAGCCTCTTACTAATAGAAAACAATCTCTCTAGTAGGCATTCAACCTTCTTACATTAATGATATCACCTCACTGACCCAACCTCAACCCATCAACTTGGCCACGGTGGCCTCTATTCCACACAATGCCACTCCCGACACTTTGGTCGACTATTGTCTAACCTGTCTCTTTGCCTTCTCTTCTGCTTAATTCCTCTCCCCTTGCATTTGTCTTTCTTGTTGGTCTTCTAGAATGTCCTCTCTCTACCATTTGTGATTCCAAGCTCTGTATTTCCTTTATGGCCAGCTCCACATCCCAGTCCACCTTTCAACATTCTTTTTACCTTGATTAATGATGGATAATTTTCAAAGCCCTATAAATCAGGCACATCCAGTCACCTCACACTTTCTTACATGATGACATGGAATTATTTACTCTCTAGCTCTGTAGATAGATAAATATGTCTGACTTACCCAACTGGTATCAGTAGAAAATTACCAGACTAGGAACTATGGTTCTGTAGCCCACCACACAATTCTTTGTGAATACAGTTACACAGAGCACCTAACAGCTGTTCCTTTCTGTCAAAAAGACAGTGCTGATTTACCATAATATTATTTCACACCTAGCATTCTTTGAATCCTACGAACCCTATGAATGTCTTTTGTTTCCCTTATATCTCTATAACATCTACTACAGAGCTGGACAAATAGTACTTTAATAAATGTAATTTAATAAGAAGCTGTTGCTAGATAGATGAATGAATGGGTAGGTGGATGAACGAACAGAGTCAGTTTTTTGATCTTAATAACTTTATAATACTTCATTTCTCTGAAACAGCTGAAGTAAAAACTATCAAATATTTAACATTTTCTTTCTATACTGATTACATATGCTCCTAATGAATATTACACTCATTCTTCTTTTGTTTGCTTCCCAAATATGCTCTAATAAAGGAAAACTCTGTCTCCTTTCAGAAAAGTCCTGTGGAATCTACCTGCCCCAATGAAGATATTGAGTTGCTTTTACAACTTTAATTACCAAAAAAGAAAAAAATTCAACACTGAGAAATGTTACAATTTTAAAAAAAAATAATTGGTTCTTATGAGATGAAATGATGCTGCATAACCAAGACCCAAAATTTGATTCTCATCTATGGTAAGTTTGGATGTTTCAATTTTGTAAAATAATTTTCACCAACAATTTGACAGAGGAAAGCAACAGAGAACTATTTTGTGTCTTCTAACAGCTGCAGATTTGTGAACAGAGAGTAAATGGCAGGAGTATATTTGGATGAAAGTGTGAAGATGTACTTAATTCTCTTCTAACACTCATTCTCAATGCCATTTTTAAGATATAAGAATTAATTTCTATGTACACAAACCAATTCAGATTTCCATGTGATTTGCTGCTTTACATTTCCAGAAAAACCTGCCTGTTAAAAACAAAGGAAACTATTCAGTTCAGTTCAGTTCAGTTGCTCAGTCGTGTCCAACTCTTTGCGACCCCATGAATTGCAGCACGCCAGGCCTCCCTGTCCATCACCATCTCCCGGAGTTCACTCAGACTCATGTCCATCGATTCAGTGATGCCATCCAGCCATCTCATCCTCTGTCGTCCCCTTCTCCTCCTGCCCCCAATCCCTCCCAGCATCACAGTCTTTTCCAGTGAGTCAACTCTTCACATGAGGTGGCCAAAGTATTGGAGTTTCAGCTTTACCATCATTCCCTCCAAAGAAATCCCAGGGCTGATCTCCTTCAGAATGGACTGGTTGGATCTCCTTGCAGTCCAAGGGACTCTCAAGAGTCTTCTCCAACACCACAGTTCAAAAACATCAGTTCTTCAGTGCTCAGCCTTCTTCACAGTCCAACTCTCACATCCATACATGACCACAGGAAAAACCATAGCCTTGACTAGATGGACCTTAGTCGGCAAAGTAATGTCTCTGCTTTTGAATATGCTATCTAGGTTGGTCATAACTTTTCTTCCAAGGAGTAAGCATCTTTTAATTTCATGGCTGCAGTCACCATCTGCAGTGATTTGGGAGCCCAAAAAAATCAAGTCTGACACTGTTTCCACTGTTTCCCTATCTATTTCCCATGAAGTGATGGGACCAGATGCAATGATCTTCGTTTTCTGAATGTTGAGCTTTAAGCCAACTTTTTCACTCTCCTGTTTCACTTTCATCAAGAGGCTCTTTAGTTCCTCTTCACTTTCTGCCATAAGGGTGGTGTCATCTGCATATCTGAGGTTATTGATATTTCTCCCGGCAATCTTGATTCCAGCTTGTGCTTCTTCCAGCTCAGCGTTTCTCATGATGTACTCTGCATAGAAGTTAAATAATCAGGGTGACAAAATTCAGCTTTGATGTACTCTTTTTCCTATTTGGAACCAGTCTGTTGTTCCATGTCCAGTTCTAACTGTTGCTTCCTGACCTGCATACAGATTTCTCAAGAGGCAGGTCAGGTGGTCTGGTATTCCCATCTCTTTCAGAATTGTCCACAGTTTATTGTGATCTATACCGTCAAAGACTTCGGCATAGTCAATAAAGCAGAAATAGATGTTTTTCTGGAACTCTCTTGCTTTTTCCATGATCCAACAGATGTTGGCAATTTGATCTCTGGTTCCTCTGCCTTTTCTAAAACCAGCTTGAACATCAGGAAGTTCACGGTTCACATATTGCTGAAGCCTGGCTTGGAGAATTTTGAGCATTACTTTACTAGCATGTGAGATGAGTGCAATTGTGCGATAGTTTGAGCATTCTTTGGCATTGCCTTTCTTTCTCTTTAGGTCTTTTTCCCACTTTTTGATTGGGTTATTCGTTTTTCTGGCATTGAGTTGCATGAGCTGCTTGAATATTTTGGAAATTAATTCTTTGTCAGTTGTTTCATTTGCTATTATTTTCTCCCATTGGCTATAAGCCAAGGAAACTATAAACAAGGTGAAAAGACAATCCTCAGAATGGGAGAAAATAATAGCAAATGAAACAACTGACAAAGAATTAATTTCCAAAATATACACGCAGCTCATGCAACTCAATGCCAGAAAAACGAATAACCCAATCAAAAAGTGGGAAAAAGACCTAAACAGACATTTCTTCAAAGAAGACATAGATGGCTAACAAACACATGAAAAGATGCTCAACATCGCTCATTATTAGAAAAATGCAAATCAAAACTTCAATGAGATATCACCTCACACAGGTCAAAATGGCCCTCATCAAAAAGTCTACAAACAATAAATGCTGGAGAGGGTATGGAGAAAGGGGAACCCTCTTGCACTGTTGGTGGGAATTTAAACTGATACAGCCACTATGGAAGACAGTATGGAGATTCCTTAAAAAGCTAGGTATAAAACCAACATATGACCCAACAATCCCACTACCAGGCATATACCCTGAGGAAACCAAAATTGAAAAATAAACATGTACCCCAGTGTTCATTGCAGCACTATTTATAATAGCTAGAACATGGATGCAACCTAGATATCCACTGACAGATGAATGGATAAAGAAGTTGTGGTACATATACACAATGGAATATTACTCGGCCATAAAAAGGAACACATCTGAGTCAGTTCTAATGGGGTGGATGAACCTAGAGCCTATTAAACACAGTTAAGTAATTCAGAAAGAGAAAGATTAATATCATGTACTAACACATTTATGTGGAATATAGAAAGATGGTACTGATGAATTTATTTGTAAGGCAGCAATAAAGAAAGAGACATAGAGAACAGATATATGGACACAGGGGGAGGGGAGGAGATGGTGAGATGTATGGAGAGAGTAACATGGGAACTTACATTACCATATGTAAAATAGATAGCCAATGGGAATTTGCTCTATGTCTCAGGGAACTCAAACAGGGGCTCTGTATCAACCTAGAGGGGTGGGATGGGGAGGGAGATGGAAGGGAGGTTCAAGAGGGAGGGTACTTATGTATATATATGGCTCATTCATGTTGATGTTTGACAGAAAACAACAAAATTATGTAAAGCAATTATCCTTCAATTACAAAATAAATAAATGTTAAAAAAAAAATGCCTGTAGAAAGCTTGTAGGTTCACGGGATGAACCTACAGGGAAATTGCATCTGCGAATCCATTCTGGAGGATCAGGGTCCCCTGCAAAAAAGCTGAAATACTGTCTTTCTGGGAGTCTTTTCTTTGCTGGTCTCTAGCCTCCATCTTCACTCTGCCCTCTAGTTTTCAGGTTCCTGTCTACAATATCAATAGAGCACCCTTGGGACAGTAAACGTTGTTAGGACCTAAACCCTTAATCCTAATATCTAACATTTCAGACAGTTCTCTTTCTCATTTATACAACACCCCACCCTGTTTTCAGGCATAATTAAAATATCTGTCTCCTCCAAAGTCAAGATATTTCATGATGAGGACTTCCCTAGCAGTCAAATGGTTAAGACTCTCTGCTTCCAATGCAGGGAGCACAGGTTCCATCCTTGGTTGGGGAACTAAGATCCTGTACAGCATGGTATGAAAAAAAAAAAAAAAGATATTTCAAGATGATGAAAGAAGGGACCACATATTCTGTTTTTTTTTTTTACAGGGAGTTCTAACTTTAAATATTGTATGTGATTTTTGTCCCATTATATAACTGTTTATCGGGTCATATTTCAACTTTTAGTTACATGGTCACCAAAGCCGGGGATGATAAACTGATGTGAGTGATGATCCTGTCATTATAATCTCAAACTTGTATTCATTCAACAAACATATACTGGTTAGATATTTATTCACTCAGTCTTTACTGAGTGCCAGGTATTGTGCAATGATTTGAGATACAGTGATGAATAAAATACAATGTCAGCCTTTTAGGACAGAGGTCAGCAAACTTTTCCTAAAAAGGACCAAGAGTAACTATTTTAGGCTTCTGGGCCATATAGTTTCTATCATAACTGTTCAACTGTGCTGCCCTACTGGGAAAGAACCACTAAGAATATGTAAGTGAATGAGCCTGGCTGTGTTCCAATAAAACTTTATTTACAAATACAGGTGACAGAACAGATCTGGCCCATGGGCCACAGTTTGCTGACCCCTGCTCTAGCTGTTTAGCAGGTAGGCCAGTGACATCCAATAGGAATAAGATGCGAGGCACAAAGGTGAGCTACATTTATAGTTTTAAATGTTCTGGTAGACATGTTTTAAAAAGTAAAAAAGCATCAGGTGAATTTTATTTTTAATAATTATTTATTTGACTTCCTGAAATATTTCAAAATGCAACCAGTATTAAAAAATTAATTGATATTTCACATCATTTGTACTGTTTTTGCAATATGGTATTTTACACAAACGGTGTGTCTCACTGTATCCTAGCTATGTTTCAAATGTTTAATACCACAGTAATTACTGACCACCATGTTGGACAGCCAGATCTAGATAAATAAACAGTTGGCTAATGGGAATAAGTACAAGGTACTTTAGAGTGAACACAAAGGAGGAAAAGCCAATCTCAATTTCCATAGTGGTTGTGACTAAGGGCCAGAGTGGGCTTCTCTAAGGAGAGACATCCTGAGGGTGAACAGGAGTGCTTAGCTGAAGGCTGGGAGAAGGAAAGAAGGAGGATTCGGGGCGGAGGAAAGAGATGCATAAAAACCTGGAGACAGGGAAACGTGCAGCTTCTCCAAAGACTGTAAAGTAGCTCAATATGCACAGAGCCCAGGTGCAAGGGTGCTGACCCCCATTAAGGCAGTGGGAGTGAGAGCGGAGTGAAGTGAATTAGTTGCAAGTGAAATTAATGAGACAGAATTGATGGAACTTGGAGATTGATTGGACATAGGTGATGAAGAAGGTGAGGAAAGGATGAAGTTGAGGGTTCTGGCTCATACAAAATGCAAAGACAAAGCCATCATTAGTCAAGATGGGATACTCAAGAGCAGGGGCAGATTTGGGGAAAGATGAAGAGTTCAGCCTTTGACACTTTGAGCTCTGAGGCTTCAGAGAGACGCACACAAAGATAATGGGAGACACACTCAGGCAGCACCCACGTACAGAATATGTCTTCACACCCAGGAAAGCCCTTCATGTCGGCAGCTGCCCTCATTCTGTGATCAAAAGTTTCTCTCTCACCTCCCTCCAACCAAGACTTTTTCCTAGTGGCTCTGCCATCACACGAATGCTTGAAATATCCTATCTGCCAAGAACATTGACTCTCTCCTCTTTACCTAATTAGCTACTGATCATTTTCAGGATCTCAATTCAAATGTCACTTCCCAGAGAGACTTCTCAGTCCCCTCAGAAAAGGTCAGAGCCCCTTGCTATATAGTCCCTATATCTTTTTCCTCAGTAGCAATTTCCACACTTGTAATTTTGCATCTATTTGTTTAATTAGTTGATTAATGACTTTCTGCCTTGAAAATAAAATGTGTTCAGCAAGAACTGCGTCTATTCTTGCTCCAACTTCTCATACTAGTCTCTACCTCTTCTCTGGTACCTGGTAGAGAGACGCTCAGGAAATATTTGCTGAATGAGTGAATATCATATTAAAAGATACCTGGCAAGGACTATAAATCTTAGCATGAATTGGTGCAATGGATTCCAATATTATCTACTAACGCCATCAAGTAAGAAGTAATAACCTTTATTTTTCTATAATTTACCTGAATATTTTTTCAATACCTCATTCACAGCTGAGATAAAGCAGAAATTTAATCCCAGTCATTGTCCAACATTGCTAATGGCATTCTCTGCCCAGGGAGCCTTTCCAACTGGAGTGAATTATGCCAAGAGTCCTATCCCTTCCTTTCAGGGAATAGGCTCTTAGAAACTAGAGCCAGAAAGACTGACCTTTCCCTATTTCCTGCCCTGTAATATCCATTTTCTTAGGCAATGTGTGGACCAAACTCTAGCTACATGAGTGGAGGGGTATTGTAGAAGACAGCAATCAAAAATAAAAGTAGGGGAGGGGCAGAAATAGGTCAATAGTTGTATAATGTTATCCAATCACATTCAGTTCAGTTCAGTCGCTCAGTTATGACTCTTTGCGACCCCATGAATTGCAGCATGCTAGACCTCCCTGTCCATCACCAACTCCCGGAGTTCACCCAAACTCATGTCCACTGAGTCACTGATGCCATCCAGCCATCTCATCCTCTGTCGTCCCCTTCTCCTTCTGCCCCCAATCCATCCCAGCATCAGGGGCTTTTCCAATGGGTCAACTCTTTGTACGAGGTGGCCAAAGTATTGGAGTTTCAGCTTTAGCATCAGTCCCTCCAATGAACACCCAGGACTGGTCTCCTTTAGGATGGACTGGTTGGATCTCCTTGCAGTTCAAGGGACTCTAAAGAGTCTTCTCCAACACCACAGTTCAAAAGCATCAATTCTTTGGTGCTCAGCTTTCTTCACAGTCCAACTCTCACATCCATACATGACCACTGGAAAAACCATAGCCTTGACTAGACATTAGTTTATTTAAAAATTCAGAGCTCATAAGTGACTACCAATGACTGGATTTCAGACTGGAAACATTTCCACTGCAAGAGGGAATATACATCTGTGAGAAAGATGAAGAAAACCTAAAGTTATTTCCAGGGAAGTCTAACTACTGAACAGAACAGACCCACATCTTCACTTCATGTCTGTGTCTTCCATGACACGTAGCACAGCCCAGGATGGAGTTCATAGTTCCTAAATTCAATAACATTCTAAATTTCTCCCTCATAGTTACTCATTAAACGTCTATTGAATGGCACCTCCCTCTATGGATCAGAGTTTGCATGAAGGTATGAACACTGAATCAGTGACATTGTGCCCTTTTTACTCCCTGCTGCATCTCTGACATCCCATGATGCCTGATGCAAAATAAGTGCTGGATAGTATTTATGGAATCAATAAATAAGTTCAATTAGAAAAGAGCAGGTGAGAACATGTACAGCCAAAATTCCCTTTCTTTCAAGCCCCAGCTCAAAGTTTAAGGCTTTGTCATAGTAGCAGTTCCTCCTAGACAGATGTTTTTGCTCCTATCTCTGACTTCCTCAACCATCTTGTTTATCCCTCTTCGAGCATTGATTTAGCTGTTGTTTTTCAGTCACTAAGTTGTGTCTGACTCTTTTGCGACCCCATAGACTGTAGTCCACCAGGCTCCTCTGTCCATGGGACTTTCCAGATAAGAATACCAGAGTGGGTTCCCATTTCCTTCTCCCAGGGATCTTCCTGACCCAGGGAGTGAACCCATGTCCCTTGTTTGGCAAGTAGATTCTTTACCATTGAGCCACCTGGGAAGCCACTAAGTTGCTCTGTACATAGCGGTTAAGGGTACAAGCGCTAGCAACAGAATGCTGTTGTTAAAGTACCAGCTCAGGCATTTGTAAGCTGTAGCACCTTAGGACAATTACTTGAGGTCCCTGAATTCTGTTTCTCATCTTCAAAACGAATAAGGGTTGTTGTAGGATGAATGAAGTAATACATTCAACTGAGAAATTCTTAGCTGAATATCCAACACATAATAAGCATTCAAAAATTATCTATTATATTTATTGCTCTACTTTTAGGATGATAGTTTTAAAAACTGCTACATTTATTGAATACATAATATGTTCTGAACATGGCAGAAAGCATTTTATATGGGTTTTTACAATGAAGCCATAATTGATCCTATGGGGCATAATTTCACCCACCATTATGAAGCTGAGGCTCACAGGGTTACATAAACTGTCCAAGGTCACATAGCTAGTAATTAGATTTGCTGTCACTGAGCCCAGCCGATAAAGCAGCAGCCCTGCTCACTGTCTCCATGAATGCACACATCTTAAGTCTCACACTAGGTTATAAATTCCATTGCGGGCAAGGATTTGATCTGATTTATTTTTGCATCCCCCAGAGGATCTAGCTTAATGCCTTATATGCCAATGATCGGTAAATATTTATTAAATGACTGAACACAAAGTGAAGGGGCCCCAAAGTCAACTTTTATCAATGTCATCACTTTGTCCCAGCCCTGGCTGCAGAAGCTGTTTCCATGCATTTTGAATAGAGGGAATCCTTCCCATGTTTGAGAAGCATCTACACTCACATACACATTAAACAGAGCAGTGTTCCCCTAACAGAAGTGTCATGTAAATAGGTCCTTCGTATTACCAAGTCTAACTGCATGTTGGCTTGATTCATCAAATATGTAGTATCCAAAAAAGTTTGCTATATACCTCAAAGCTATCCTCCCAAATCATCCCACCCACTCCTTCCCCCACTGTGTCCAAAATGTCTCTGTCTCCTTTGCTGCCCTGCAAGTAGGATCATCAGTACTATCTTTGACTTAACTTTACTCTGTATAATAGGCTCTAGGTTCAACCACCTCATTAGAACTGACTCAAATTCATTCCGTTTTATAGCTGAGTAATTCCATTGTGTATGTACCAGAACTTCCTTATCCATTCATCTGTCAATGGACATCTAAGTTGCTTCCATGCCCTGCTGCTGCTGCTAAGTCACTTCAGTCGTGTCCGACTCTTAGCAACCCCATGGACTGCAGCCCACTAGGCTCCTCCATCCATGGGATTCTGTACTGGAGTGGGGTGCCATTGCCTTCTCCGCTTCCATGCCCTAGCAATCGTAAATACTGCTGTGGTGAACATCGGCGTATATGTGTCTTTTTCAATTCTGGTTTCCTCAGGGTATATGAATAGACAGCCAGTGGGAGTTTGATGTATGATGCAGGGAACCCAAAGCCAGTGCTCTGTGACAACCTAGAGGGGTGGGAGATTAGGAGGGAGGTGGGAGGGGGGTTCAAGAGGGAAGGGACATATGTATACTTAATGCCGACTCATGCTGATGTACAGCAAAAACCATCAAACTATTGTAATTATCCTCTAATTTAAAAAAAAAAAAACTTTGCTATATACCATGTCAGCAACAGTGACATACTTCATTAATGCCATCTCTATACATTTGAATTTTTTTGTTGTTTTAAAACTTTTAAATTTTGTATTAGAGTTTACAAATAACATTGGCTGATTAACAATGCTGTGATAGCTTCAGGTGGACAGAAAAGGGACTCAGCCATACATATACATGTATCCATTTTTCCCCAAACTCCCCTCCCATCCAGGCCACCACATAACAATTGAGCAGAGTTTCCTGTGTTATACAGTATAGGTCCTTGTTGGTTGTCCATTTTAAATATAGAAATGTGTACCTATCTATCTCAAACTCCCTGACTATCTCATCCCCCAGAAACTATAGTTTGTGCTCTACATCTGTTTTGTGAAGAAGCTCATTTGTATCATAAATTATCAAAAGCATATATTCTGTATGATTTTGTTTGTATTAGACAGGCTGCCTTTGACAAGGGCTGGGAAATGGCAAGAGCAACTGGAATGATGATGCAACCTTCCTCAGAAAACACCAATAGTGATCATTATACAAAATAACACATGTAGAACTGTGTGGCCCTGCAGACCCAAAACAGGAGCAGGCAGTGAGTTGGTCGCCAGCTCTGGAGAAGACATGATTTGAAGAGTGTAAGTGTTTACAGGCCCTTACGCATACTAGAGCAGCAGTTCTCAAAGCTTGGCCCGTGGACCCTCAGCAGCGGCATCGCCTGGGAACTCCACAGTAATGCTCGCTCTCAAGTTTCAGCCCTGCCTTCACACTCAGAGACTCTGGCTGGGGCTCTGAGAAGTCTTCTTGGTGATTCTCACGAACATTTGGGTTTGAGGACCACTGAGATAGGGCATAGATATTCACCTTCTTCTTCTCCAGAAATGAATTCTGAGGCACACAATTTTTCTAAGATCACACAGCTACTTAGCAAGACCAGAATGTGCATCTCCTGGTTCACAGGAAGGAGGGTTGAGAGAGGTGAAGGCAGATCCAAAGGGACTTGACGTCCTTGGAGCTTAAGTTCCACTTATATCTAAAGACTGTGAAACAATTTAGCAGGTGTCTCTGGGTGAAGGCTGCATGGACGGGTTCTGACAACCGTTGGATTAATGGCTGGAAGCCCTGGAGTAAACAGAGTTAAGCCAGTGTTCTTTACTGTAGAACATTTAACATGATGGTATGTGATATTCATCTTCTAGAGGATAACAGAGTTATGCAGTCATTGCCAAAATTGTTTGATCACGACCTCCATATCAGGTTATTTAAAAAAAAAAGTTGTGAAATGCCAATCTACATTATGTCAAAATGGTAAACAATTTTTGTTATATAACTGGTTCATTTTTCAAATGCCAATCAAGTCATTGCTTATCTCGTAGCTCATATTTTCCTAAATGCTTCCTGGTTCCCAGGGATCTATAAACACCCTGAAATATAAACAATGTTTTCTAAGTATGTGCAAATGTGATATTTTTCTGGAAGGTTTCCAGAGATTTTTCTTAAATTTACTAAGGGATCTAGGGCTTATTTGATCACTAGCTTCGCTGGCTTCATGAAGACATAGCCAGTGAAATTTGGGCATCAGCTTTTCAAGATTTCTCATTTATGCTACTACAAAATTCTCCTGATTGCTAATTCTACTTCCCTTCCAGTCTTCCTGGTCCACCCTTCAATTTTCTCCAACTTCAAACTGATTTACAATCATGCTTAGAAACCATTGGCAACCAATTCGAGTTTAAATGCTTCAGACCTCTGCAACAGGCTTTTTCCCTGGACTCATCTTTCACTCTCTCATGTATCTAGTCAGACAGTTTGTTTTCCCCAGACACACTCAGCATAACCACCTCTGTGTCTGACACTACCAACCTCTATTTCCTTTTCAGACATTTTTTTACACCGGTCTCTAAAGCCTTCTCTTCATTCAAGTCTCCTTGATTCCCCAAACATTCACAAATTTCTCCTCTAATCCAGTCTATTATGATATTAACCAAACTTGGAATATCTATGATCACTATTGGTGTGCTCCTCACCCCTCCCATGCTTGAGCACAGTAACTGCTTTTACCCTTGCCTTTCATTTATACTGGATCTTTTTCCTGGGTCACCCACTCAGGGCTGTCACCAGGAAAGCAGTATTGACCTGTTAGATGTTTTATCCTCAACTGATCAGATTTTGTCAGGAAAAGTTCCTTTCAGTTCAGAAACAAATTCTTATCCCTTTAGAAACCAGGAGACCTTTAGATGCTTTGTATGATTCTGTTTGTATGAGAAGAGGTGGTCATTGACAAGGGCTGGGAAATGGCAGAAGCAATAGGAATGATGTGGATTCAGAAGCAGACATCTACCCAGCAGGTACAAGAAGAAGCTTTTGTGCAAGCTTATTTCTGAGATGAAAGAATTCAGTTAAGGAAGATCAATAACACAGTAAACATTTTCTCTTTTTGTTCACCTTTTTCCTAATGTTGAAGATCTATCATGTATATTTTCAGAAGTCATGAGCCAAAAAGAATCATTTTGGGTTGTAATATATTAATTGATCTCTAGTATTCATCATTCCCTAGTCCCACTTTCTTTCTCCTTCAGTAGAAATGCCTTTATTTGAAATAAAAGAAAAGGATAAAATAAGGTGTTGGGGGCAGAGGACATGGGGCCAAAAAGACTTAATTACATGGACAGAAAATTCTAAAATACAAAATTCCAGCCAAAGTTGTAATTTCCCAGGAAGAAGTATAGAGAATTAAAATCCTATTACAGACTTAGTGGCAGGGCCAAACCCGAAGAAAGAAAGACACATGCCCCTCCGTATACACCCAAAAATCAACCCAGAACTCCAAGCAGTCTGCTTCAGCCAGAGACATAGGGTCGAAATCATAGCAGAGTTTGGGTTGGAACAAAACAGTGGGCAGGCCATGACTGTGGAAACTGTGTAGAAAGAGCTCAGAGTCAGCTCTGTCTGTGTATGTTAGCGGTTTGAAGGGTCCCAGCTGAGAGACTAAAATCCTCTGTGATCTAGGATTCCCTTTTGCTCATTCCAGTTGGAAAAGAGGATTGTAAATAAATCCTTTGGCTCTGGGTCTACTGACACAACCAAAATGTTTTCTGAAACAGAATGAGGTATAGAACTTTGAGTTTCCACACTGAAAAAATCTACCATATCCATCAATTTACACACTTATAAAAGATAATCTGGGTTTACTATTTCCCATTCCTGTCCCTCCCTTCTCTTGTTGGCTAGTAACAAATACCAATTGGCAGAGACCGATTACAAATGCAAACAGAATGATAGCTAAGTAAATACAGGAGTTTACCCACCACTCCTGCAATTATTGATACTTACACATCCCAACTACATTCCCAAGTTCAAAAATTAACTTTTTCTCAGTACATTTTATTTCTTCATGATATATATTTTCCCAGCAAGTTCAGCTTATGTACAAGTGAAAACAGCATTCTACCAAGGATAACCAAACTGGGTCCTAATCGCCTCTCAAAATTTTGTCTGACTTTGAGCAAGTCTTTCCCCTCCCACCTGTCTTAGTTACTCTCTCTGTAAACTGGGAGTGGAATGTCTTGCTTTTCTCATTAAGTCTAGTGTCTGCTCTAAGTCATGTGATGCTATAATTCAATAAATGTGAAATGATGCTAACAATTTGCATCATATCCTTCAAAAGCACCTTGAGTGCTGAGGATGAATCCAATAAGTAAACTAAAATAAATTTGATTCCCTAAGAGAACTGCTTAATAGAAGAGGAGCTGAGATACCCTCAAATTAATTACTACCACTCAGTGGGTGCAAGAAATGATTCGCTTCTTTCAACTTCAACTTGAGGGATTGATTTTATGGTTTCTCAGGTCTCTTTCACTGTTGAAACCCCACAAAATAAATGAATAATCAATAAAAGAAAAACCTGCTGTTGCTTATGCCTGGGTTTCTGCTCCCTTCATCTTTTTTTGTTTTTCCAAAATCAGTGTTGCCATCATGATAAATACCCCTTAGACTCTGTTCCAATCACAAATCTAGATGCACAGTTTTCTTTTTATAATAAAATATGCATGGGTAGTGATATTCTTTGCCATTGCCTTTTACTGTGCTGTACAGTATCCCAGAACACTGAAAAACTCTATATTCAAATATTAAACAGAAGACCTACATGAAATATATACTTATTTTCATTTGAGTTTATTTAATAAGCCATTTGATCCAGAAGATCCTTCCATTAGTGTGAGTGAAATCTGGCTAATTTGCTGCCTTAGGAACCACTATAAAAGTTATGATATTACAAAAATCATATTATAATTTTATTTTATAATAATATAGAAAATATGTCCTGCACCACACAATAGCAGACTCAACGATATAGAGTAATGCCTCATTTATCCAGTATGGTTGGGTAATGAGGTGGTCCACTGTGATTCGTCCTGAGAACTCAAGCTTATTCCCTTTGCATGCCAAAAGGTTGTGTTTGAACTAATTTTGATGGAAAGATTTCCCAAACGTATTACACAATTTCTGGCTTAATCAAATATATACAAAAGTTATTAACATATTGTTAATGATGAAGTCAGCATGTGGCTATCAGCCATCGCACTGGGCAACAGCACAGTCAGAGCAAGGCCTGGGAGGGGAAGGCTTGCTTGCTTGCTCCTTTGCTAAATGTTCTCAGTTGGTTATGCTTTCCAAGTCATGCATATGAAAGACTTTATGTTTCCTTTCTCAATATTAGTTGCCCTTTTATCATTTCCAATGCTCCTGCTCCAAGCAATTTTCATCCCTTTAAATTCCTGTTTTTAATTTGTAGAAAGCTCTATAACAAAGAGCCGCTAGGAGGCATTGCAATTTTTGCATATAAGCTAAAGGAGGTACAATTAGAGATCAGTAAGAATGAATGAGGGGCCCTGGGTGGTCAAGCAGCAAATGCTTCCACTGCCTAGTTCTTTACCAGGACCCGCAGAGTGAGGTTGCTAAGAATCATCCTCAAGAGCAAGTACCCTGGGATTCTGCCTCATATTTTTATCTCATTATTTCACCCAGATGGTGTCTCTTTAACTAGATTATAAAGTCTACACAGGAAGGAAATATATTTCATTCACTGTTCATCTGATTTGCCCCACTACTTACTATAGTGCTGAGTACATAAAATGTTTTCATTTGATTTGTTTTTGCTTTTCCCCAGAAACCTAGAAAAATCCACATTTAAATGTTAATACAATATAATACTTAAAATTTCTGTCATTAACAGCATTAATTTTGCCAAACCTTCCCTCCAATAGAGCTGACTGACTTGCCCTAGGCATTGTTGTAAGTAAAGATTTCTTGTTTAATTTGTGGCACTATAATTAGAAACCAACCTCCGTATCAGTTACTCTCTCTTCCTGATTCACATTTTTTTTTCAGAGAATTTTTTTTCTGTCTGTGTAATTTGTAAGAAAAATTTTCAGCTCTGTGCTGAAAGCCCAGCTGTAGCCTTTATTTTCACACTTACCTATCCAGTAACTCATTAATATTTCTTAAGCTGTGCCTGCATCAAACTTCTTGGCATGTCAAAGGATCTTTCCTTTGATCTTAGCAGTCAAGAGAATTGTGAGTGGAGACCGCTTCTAGAAAAGAAATGCAAAGGCATCTGACATTAATTTAACTCTCTGGCCCATTTAGATATTTATTCAGAAATTTCATTTAATGCCCTATGTTATCTCAATTCTTTTCACACTGCAAAAGTCACTTCAGGATATCAACTTTTCTTATGACATCAATTTTCTCAGGATTAAGTTCTTGATTTGCCCAGGATGTAAAAGCCCACACTCTTGGTCACACTGCAAATCTCTCTTGCCTGTGTCTATAATGTGTTGGTTGCTTCTGAAAACATTCTCTAAACCTATAATGTGTCCAGACCACTTGTGTGTAGACAGTTGGAATGTAGCATGATCAATCTAAATACAAAACTCTAACATCAAGCATTGATTATCATTTTGTACCTGCAGAGGAACTTACAGAGTGACACAGCCTTATAAATGTTGCTGCAGTCACTAAGTCATGTCTGACTCTGTAGCCCGTCAGGCTCCTCTGCCCATGGGATTTCCCAGGCAGGGATACTGGAGTGGGTTGCTATTTCCTTCACCAGGGAATCTTCCTGAGCCAGGGATCAAATTCACATCTCTTTCATTGCAGGTGGATTCTTCACCACTTAGCCAGCTGGGAAGTCCCTTATGTATGTATGCTACCTGACATCAAATCCTCCTGGGGACAGTAAGGTCTGCTCAGATTCTAATACTACTGCAAGAATTCACTGAGTATCTCCTTTAACATGCAATTGTTTTCTCAAAGCTAACTTTTAAAAACACCATCTCATTTAGCTGTGAAAAGGCAAGTACAAAAGCCACTTTTGTGCTCATAGCAAACATTTATTTTTCTTCCTGATACTCTCAAAAGTCCAGAATGCTTCTGGCTTATCCTGGTCCTTAAGCCATATTCTCTGTAAGCAGAACATGGGACTGACACAATATAGTATCATGGCTGGCTGAATATATTTAACCGTAAAATATATGAGTGAATAAATATATATGTACATCTAATAGAGAAATAATAAAATGCTCATGTACTCACCAAAGATTAGAGATATCCAGCATGACAACCCCCTTAGCACCCTGTGAACCCATCCCCAATCATATTCCTCCCATCCAGAGGTAACCAGCATTCTGGGTGGCCTTACTGACATATATACAGCAGCAAAATATATTCTCATCAACTGCACATGGGACATTCTTCAGGACAGACAATTTGTTAGGCCATAAAACAAATCTCAGTAAATTTAAAAGAACCAAAATTATACAATTTATGTTCTCAGACCACAGTGGAACAAAAATAAATAACAGAAGCAAATATGGGAAATTTACACATAGGTGAAAATTAAACAACACAACACTAAATAACCAATGGGTCAAAAAACACATTGCAAGAGAAATTAGAAAATATGTAGAGGTTAATAAAAGTGAGCACAAAACATACCAAAATTTATAGGATGCAGATAAAGCAGCGATTAAAGTGAAATTATAACTATAAATACCTGTATTTTAAAAGAGAAAGACCTCAAATTAATGACCTTCCACCTTAAAAATATAAAACAATAAAGCCAACTACCCTAAAGTCAAAAGGAAAATAAGAAGAAGAAAGAATAGAGTAGAAATAAAGGAAATTTTTAAAATTTAATAGAGACTAATCAACAAAAGTTGGATCTTTGAAGATATCAACAAAACTGAGAAAATTTTAGCTAAACTGACCAAAGAAAAAAGAAAAGACTAAAACTACTAAAATCGAGAAAGAAAGAGGACATCCCTACCAAACTGCCAAATTATAAGGAAATTCTGTGAATAACGGTGTGCCAACAAATTAAATATTCTACCAAAATAAGCAAAATCCTATAAAGTCGCAAACTAACAACATTGACTCCAAAGAAAAATAAAGTTAAATAGAGCTTAAGGAAGTAAAAGACTGAATCCGTAATCAAAAAATTCCCCACAAAGAAAAACCCAGGGCCAGGATGATTTTGCTGGTGAATACTACCAAATGTTTACAGAAGAATTAATAACAAGCCCTCACAAATTTTTTTATAAAATAAGAGGAACACTTCACAAGTCGCCATCTGAGACCAGTAGTACCCTGATGTGAAAACCAGACAAAAATATCAGTTAAAACAAAAAAAAAAGGAAAACTATAAATCAATATACCTTATAAACAGAGTTGCAAAAACTATCAATAAAACAGAGGCAAACCAAGTCCAGAAACATATAAAAAGGATTACACACTCCAACCAAATGGGATTTACCCCAGGAATGCAAGGTGGTTGGTTCAACATATAATCAGCCAATGTAATGCACCAAAATAATAGAGTAAAAGACCAAAAATATCATCTCCATACATGTAGAAAAATCATTTGACAAAACCCAATATGGTTGTTATCTATGATAAAGACACTCAAGAGCAAGAAAAGAGAAATTCCTCAATATGATAAACGACACCTATTAAAAACCCATCACTGACACTGTATTTAACAGTGAAACACTGATTCCTTTCATGCTAAGATCAGGAAGAAGACAAAAATGCCTATTCAACATAATACTAGAATTCTAGTGAGGAAATAGATTAAGAAAAAAATTCTAAAGCCTTGCATATTGAAAAGAAAAAATTTTAATTTCTTACTTACTGATGGAATCATTCTGTATACAGAGAATCCTAAGGAAATTCACTTTAAAAACCACTAGAATTAATAAAACTTGTTCAGCAAGATTTCAGGATTTAAGATCAATACACAAAACCAACTGCATTTCTTTACACTAGCACTAAAAGCCAAAAATAAAATTAAGAATGCAATTTCATTTACAACCCCACAAAAAGAATAACATTGTTATAACAAAATAAGTTATACACTAAAAACTACAAAACAGCATCAAAAGAATCTAAAGACCTAAATACATGGAAAGACATCTCTGTTCATGAAAGACTATTTTAACCTAGGAATTCTTAGGACTTCCCTGGTGGTCTACGGGTTTAGACTCCACACCCTCAAAGTGGGGGACCCAGGTTCCTTTCCTGGTCAGGGAACTAGATCCTCCATACAACAACAAAGACCCAACATTGCAAAAAAAGAAAAAGAGCAATTCTTCCCAAATTATTCACCAATTTGATGGAATCTCTATCAAAATCTCAACTACCTTTTTTTTTTTCCAGAAAGTAACAAACTTAGCTTAATATTCCTATGCAAATGAAAATGGCTAGGCAAAGACAAAATGATTTTGAAAAGGAAGAATAAACTTAAAAGTACTCTCACTTCCCAATCTCAAAACATACAGTACAAAGATACAGTAATCAAGACTGTTTGGTGCTGGCAAAAGAATAGACAAATTGATCACTAGGATTGAACTGACAAGTAGACCCATTTATGGTCATCTTCAGCAAAGGTGCCAAGACCATTCTATGGGGGGAAATACTCTCAACAAGTGGTGCTAAGACTTTAGTGAAATTGGACCACTATGTCATACCATATACAAAAGATATGGCACCAGAAGCACAAGCAATGGAGTAAAAAATTAAATGGGTTGGACCTTAATGACAATGAGGCTTGGGTATCTTCAAGCAGAGGAGCTGCCCACTACTACATATTGGTGGCTCAAACAGGAGTCTAAGGGTCTGGGCATCCCTCTGGGTGGTTCCTCGGGAGTCAAAGGGCCCAGCCATCCCTCTTGCTCCTGCGGCAGGGTCCGTCTGGGCTTCCAGGACCTTCTCTGCCCAGGGTGGCTAGGGCCTCAGCTGAGCGAGCGCCGATACCCACCCGTTGGAGGAAGGGGACGCTGCCACACATACACCAAGTCCCCGGCTTCTAGCAGAACCCTAAGAAGCTCAGGATTACCTGGATCCTGCAGGTTTGTGACCAGAGGAGCTGACACTGAATTCTGAATTCTGGGGAGCTGGTGCTGCGGGGCGCTCTGACCAGCGGCGCCATCTTCAACCCTGGCTGCCTGGCCCGGAGCACCGGCGGACAGGACTTGAGCGGCTCACCTGGCGGCCTCTGGCCTGGCGCCAGGGCTGGGAGTTCTTCCCGCATTTGGGGGCCCCCGAGCGGTCCTTCCGCTCTTGGACCACGCTGGAGCGGGGCATCCAGCTAGTGCGCGAGCCAAGCGTGCTCACCTGGACCTACGGGGAGCCACCCTCGGCGTCCTCGCCCTCCTCGGGCTGCACAAATGGAGCACGTGACCTGCAAGGTACACCTGCAGCACCTGCGGATAGCCACGCCCCCTGAGCTGCTGTCCTGGCTGGTCAGCCTGCTGGTCAAGGGCGTGACGGCACGGGGGGCGGTGATGGAGATGCGTGGCATCGCTCAGGTTAGCTTGCTCTGGTGCCAGAGCCAGCCTGGCCGCACCAAACTCACGCTGAGGCACAAGCCCATGCACAAGGACCTCACGGGCTGGCTCCAGAGCCACTGCGCGCCCAAAGACAGGGTCGCCAAGCCGACCAGCAAGGCCTCCAGGAGCTGTGCATCAGTGAGACCAGCTGCAGCTGCGCCCACAGGGCCCGCGGGCTGGGGGAGGGAAAGCCCCGTGACCCTGCTCCAACCAGGCCTGCGGGGAGGAGCCGCTAGTGTGCCTTGGCCAGGCTTCCCCCCACACCCATCCCCAGGGCCATCCCATTGACACTGAATGGAGGTGGGGGCGTTACATTTTAAGGGAGGCCACAGGGCAGGGAACCGGGGACATTGAAGGGGAGATGCAGGGTCTCAGCCAGTGCCCCTGAGCACCCTAGGATGGGCCGAAGGACGCCCCACCGTGCTCTCCAGTCTTGCGCGTTTGAGGAGCATGGACAGGACGGGTCCATTGGCACGATGGGTGAGCCCAGCAGTGCGCCCGCTCTGTGCCACTCGGGCCCCAAAGCACTGCAGTCGAGTGAGGAGACCCGATGAAGGCAGCCTGAAATTTGTACTTTTTGTCTTAAGAGTGTCTTCAATGTAATATTTTTAATGTTTTAAGCATGTACAGCACTTTGGTTTTAGGGATGCTGATTTCCCCTTTTGCAATAGTTTTTCCCTTCAGATTTTTTTTCAGTGTCTTTCCGTTTTAAAGTGTACTTTTGCTGGGGAAAGGGCGGGCAGTTTCTTGTGGTTTCTCCAGCTTCTCCAAAAACCTCCCCTGGGTGTCTCTACACCACATCTGCGTTAACGGTGTTGAGGCCAGAAATCGCAGCTTTGTGAGGAGGGCCAGAGCCCTGGCCAGCAGTACTGGGAACACCGGCTAACATCAACCAGTGTACACAAGGACTTCCCTGGCGTTCCAGAGGTCAAGACTTCAGCCTTTCAAGGCAGAAGGTGTGGGTTCAATCCCTGGTCTGGGAGCAAAGATCCCACATACCTGAGACTGAAAGACCAAAACATAAAACAGAAACAATAGTGTAACAAATTCAATAAAGACTTTAACAATGGTCCACATTAAAAAAAATAAATTTAAATTGTGTGTGTGTGAGTCAGTTAGTGGTGTCCAGCTCTTTGCAACCCCATGGGCTATATAGCCTGCCAGGTTCCTCTGTCCATGGAATTCTCTAGGCAAGATACTGGAGTGGGTTGCCATTCCCTTCTCCAGGGGATCTTCCCCATCCAGGATACCACAGAGATACCACTTCAAAGCTACTCTGGCTATAATTAAAAAACAAACAGACAAGAATAGGTGTTGGTGAGAATGTAGAGAAATTGGAATCCTCATGAAGTGCTGGTAGGGAAGTAAAATGGTAGAGCTTCTTTGAAAAACAGCTTGACAGTTCCTCAAAAAGTTAAACATAGAATTACCATAAGGCCTGGCAAGTCTACTCTTAGGCATGTATACAAGATAGTTGGGCATATGTAAGTGTAAATATACTTTATACCCATGTATGTGAAAGTGAAAGTCGCTCAGTTGTGTCCGACTCTTTGCAACCCCATGGACTATACAGTCCATGAAATTCTCCAGGCCAGAATACTGGGGTGGGTAGCCTACCCCTTCTTCAGGGGATCTTCCCAATTCAGGGATCCAACCCAGGTCTCCCACATTGCAGGCAGATTGTTTACCAGCTGAGCCACCAGGGAAGCCCAAGAATACTGGAGTGAGTAGCCTATCCCTTCTCCAGTGGATCTTCCCACCCCAGGAATTGAACCGAGGTCTCCCGCATGGCAGGAAGATTCTTTACCAGCTGAGCTACAAGGGAAGTCCCATTTATGCCCTTGGATATATACAGATTTAAGCATAAGTTTGTACAAAAACTTGTTTATGAATGTTCATAAAACTTTTATTCATAGTAGCCAAAAGGTAGAAATAACCCAAATATCTGTTAACTGATGAATGAAAAACAATATGCGAAATATTGACTATAAAAGGATTAAGAATAAATAAATATGCAAATAAGTGAACATATTCAGTCAGTTCAGTTCAGTCGCTCAGCCATGTCCGACTCTTTGCGACCCCATGGGCTGCAGCATACCAGGCCTCCCTGTCCATCACCAGCTCCCACAGTTTACTCAAACTAATGTCGACTGAGTCACTGATGCCATCCAACCATTTCATCCTCTGTCGCCTTCTCCTCCTGCCTTCAATCTTTCCCAGCATCAGGGGCTTTTCAAATGAGTCAGTTCTTCACATCATGAGGCCAAAGTATTCGAGTTTCAACCTCAACATCAGTCCTTCCAATGAATATTTGGAATTGATTTCCTTTAGGATGGACTGGTTGGATCTCCTTGCAGTCCAAGGGGCTCTCAAGAGTCTTATCCAGCACCACAGTTCAAAAGCATCAATTCTTTGGGGCTCAGCTTTCTTTATAGTCCAACTCTCATATCCATACATGATTACTGGAAAAATCATAGCTTTGACTAGACAGACCTTTGTTGTCAAAGTATGTCTCTGCTTTTTAATATGCTGTCTAGGTTGGTCATAACTTTTCTTCCAAGGAACAAGCATCTTATAATTTCATGGCTGCAGTCACCATCTACAGTGACTTTGGAGCCCAAAAAATAAAGTCTGTCATTGTTTTCACTGTTTCTCCATCCATTTGCCATGAAGTGATGGGACCAGATGCCATGATCTTAGTTTTCTCAATGTTGAGTTTTAAGCCAACTTTTTCATTCTCCACTTTCACTTTAATCAAGAGGCTCTTTAGTTCTTCTTAACTTTCTGCCATAAAGGTGATGTCATCTGTATGTCTGAGGTTATTGATATTTCTCCCAGCAATTTTGATTCCAGCTTGTGCTTCTTCCAGCCCAGCATTTCTCATGATGTACTCTGCATATAAATTAAATAAGCAGGGTGACAATATACAGCCTTGACGTACTCCTTTTCCTATTTGGAACCAGTCTGTTGTTCCATGTCCAGTTCTAACTGTTGCTTCCTGACCTGCATATAGATTTCGTAAGAGGCAGGTGAACATATTAAAATTTTTTGGAAAGATAAAGGACTGATAAATGTTACAGCATAGATGAAGCATGAAAGCATTATGCAAAGTGACAGAAACCATACTCAAAAGGCCACTTACTGTACAATTCCATGTATATGAAATATCCAGAATAGGCAAACCTTAACAACAGAAAGCTGGAGAAGGCAATGACACCCCACTCCAGTACTCTTGCCTGGAAAATCCCATGGGTGGAGGAGCCTGGTAGGCTGCAGTCCATGAGGTCGCGAAGAGTCGGACTCAACTGAACAACTTCACTTTCACTTTTCACTTTCCTGCATTGGAGAAGGAAATGGCAACCCATTCCAGTGTTCTTGCCTGGAGAATCCCAGGGACGGGGGAGCCTGGTGGGCTGCCATCTATGAGGTCGCACAGAGTCAGACACGACTGAAGCGACTTAGCAGCAGCAGCAACAGTAGAAAGTAGATTGGTGGTTCCCAGGGCCTGAGGGGTCGGGGAAGCAGGGCATCACTGCAAGCAGATGTGGTGTTTCTTTCTGGAGTAATGAAAATGTTCTGGAATTAATGATGGTTGCACGTATTTGGGACTATACTAAAAAAATCATTAGTAAATTGTCAATTTTAAAATGGCAAAATTTGTGGTATATAAATTGTTTCACATGAGTTGATTTAAATACTATGTGTTTGTTTTCTATTCATTAATTTTTGTTCCAGTCTTCAGTCTGCTGTTATTTTTCTAATTCTTCAAGTTAGAAACCTAGTTTGTTATATTTGTGCCCCTTATTGTGGTTTTGACTTGCATTTCTCTAATAATTAGTGATGTTGAGCATCTTTTCATGTGCCTGTGGAGAAAAGTCTGCTTAGGTTTTCTGTCCATTTTTTGATTAGTTTTTTTTTTCAATATTGAGTTGTATGAGCTGTTTGTATATTTTGGATATTAATCTCTTGTTTGGTCACATCATTTGCAAATATTTTCTCCCATTTCATAGGTTGCCTTTTATTTTTGTTGATGGTTTTCTTTGCTGTGCAAAAGCTTTAAGTTTGATTAGATCTCATTTATTTTTGCTTTTTTTTGTTGTTGTTGTTATTTTGCCTTGGGAGACTACTCTAAGAATATTTTCATATGATTTAGGTCTGAAAATATCTTTCCTGTGTTCTCTTCTAGGAGTTTTATGGTGTCATGTTTTATATTTGCGTCTTTCACTCATTTTGAGTTTATTTTTGTATATGGTGTGAGGGAATGTTCTATTGACAATTTTGTTGTTTTACGTGCAGCTGTCCAACTTTCCTAGCACCACTTGTAAGAGATTGTCTTTTCTCCATTGTATTTCTTGCCTCCTTTGTCATAGGTTAATTGACCATAGGTGTATGGATTTATTTCTGGAGCCCTCATTATTTTTAATTTTAATACTTAAGGCAATATTTTTCCTATAAATACTGTTTAAGCTATTCATACACAGCCAGATAATTGGTGTTTAAATTATTATGCAGCTTTGACTACATTCTAATTTTCATCGTTATTTATTCATGCACCTGAGTTGTTTATAATGTGTTTTGAAACTTCTGAGCTTATAGCTTTTCTTCTCATTATTATTTATGCTAAGTTTTTAACCTAATTGCAATTTTGTCAGAGAATGCAGTTTGCACAATACCATTTTAGTCAACTACTTGGTAGAATGAGAACCTTTAAAATCTCAGTAGCTTAACACACACACACAAGTTTCTCACATCAAGCTACTGTTCAGTGGACTTTCCTGAGTGGCTCCCCTCCAAATAACAATTCAGGGATCTAGGCTACATCTAGGTAGCCTAGATGTACTTCGATTCTTTGTCCCCCAGGGCCTCACTGAACACCCTGCTGCACTGAGCTAGCTGATGAGTGCAGAGAGTGGTTAGAGATCGCATAGGATATAGTCAGTGGTCAGGTTTGAAAATAGCATTATCACTTTCACCTACTTTCCCTTGACTAGAAGTAATCCCATATTCCCATCTAGGTGCAAGGAGATGAAAATGTGGTGGACGCAGAAGAGGAAGCATAGTTAGTAACCATCTAACTAATCTTCACCACAGATAGCCACCCTTGGAAATCTGTTGAGACTAATTTTGTGGCTTCGCCATGGAAACTTTCATCAACCTTTTATGTTTAATTAGAAGTAATGTGTATTCTGTAGTTGTTGGATAGTGTTTTATAAATCTCTAGCAGGTTTCATTCAGGCTTAAACACCCTTACTAATATTTTTAATATGCTTGTTGTGTCAATTGAGAGAAAACACTAAAATTTCAGACATTGTGAAACTGCCACTTCCTTCTTGTAGTCCTGTTAATTTTTTTGGATATATTTGAGGTTACTGGGTATATACAAATTTAGAATTATTACATCCTGGTAAATTGAATGATTTATCATTGATTAATGGTCATCTTTATCTCTAATAATTCTTCCTTCTTAAAATATATTTTGTCATATATTAATATAAATATATCAATTAGCTGAAATCATATATTTTCAACTAATACTATAAGTTTATTGTTTCTTTTATATTTAATGTACCATTGTTGTATCAATAAAAATTTGGGGAATTAAAAAACTTTAAGGTAAACATTTTTAATTTTCATTAAAATATTTTTTAAGAGCATCTGATATTGCTGTAAGTCTCTAAAAAACTCTATTAGCTGTGAAGTGCTAACCACCCACAATCATGTCCATGTCTTGAATGATAACTAAATATGCTGACAGTTTATTTTTTGAAGTACAGTTGATTGACAATGTTATGGTGGTTTCAGGTGTATACAGCAAAGTGATTATATAACACACACATATACACATATATTCTTTTCATATTCTTTTCCATTATAGTCATTATAAGATATTGAATATAGTTCTCATGTGCTATACAGTAGGACCTTGTCGTTCATCTATTATATATATAGTAGTTTATACCTACTAATCCCAGACTTCTACTTTACCCCTCCCACACCCCCTTTCCCCTTAGTAGCCGTAAGTTTGTTTTCTATGTCTGTGAGTCTATTTCTGTTTGGTGAATAAATTCATTTATATCATACTTTAGAAGCCACATGTAAATGATATCATATGATATTTGTCTTTTTCTGTTTGACTTACTCCACTTAGTATGATAATCTCTAGGTCCATTCATGTGGCTGCAAACGAATGCCAACTTAATTAACATCACATAAAGAATCTTCTTAACTAATCAGCTGATGGGATAAAGTATTAATATTTTACAGATTAGAATTACACAGGTATAAAATGAGATTTAAATGTTTTCTTTATAATATTTTAAATGTGCTTTGATTTAGACATCAAATTAAGCAACTAATTTTTAACCAATACTTACTTTGGACTTACATTTCCTCTGCAAAACATAAACCTTGATCAATACTCCAATCTAATGGCTGATTGTCTCGTCACTTTTCTCTTCATTGCCTGCTCTGTTGACCCGCATTGCCTTTGCAGTTTCAAGTGTCATGCCATTACAACAGTAATAGTACTTCTCCCCTCATATGGTTCCCTGAAGTATGCAAAGAACTTTCAGGCATATTCATAGGTGCTCAATAATTATATATGGAATTGAATTATCCTACTTCTTGATCACCAAATTGGAGTATAATAAAGAAACAATAAAGAACTATCTGTGGGTGGTGTTGAAGGCCCTGAAGTTTGCGTTTGCTCCCAGTCTCTACACTGCATGCCACCAGCTCCATGCTCTTGAATTGTCTCCTGAGCTCTCATTCCTTATTATGTACTAAGAGTGCAGCCAAAAAGACTGCTCACTTTTTGAAGTACATCTAAGCTAAGGACATTAAATTCCATCTTTACTTTTGAATACAGATTTCTATGAAAAGCCCAATCCATTTTAAAAGGCTGAATGGATAACTTGAAAGTAATTTATAGCTGATTAATATTCAGGGACCAAAAAAATTTCCAATACAAGAGTATTTCTCAGATTTATTGAACATTATTTTGATTAGGACTTGATTGAATTTTCATTCCCTCAGTTCTTACCTTTCTTCGTTCATCACTAGTCGATGGAATGTCACTGGCCATGTTGAGCTCTGCAGTTCTGCCACCCGTATTGAAATGATCTATTTCTATGGCAAGACTGCCAGCTTGAGATGGTCTTTTTCCTGCTGAGCCATTTGCAGTGATGGATGATACAAGGAACAGTAACACTTTCCAATTTGGCATCTTTTAGGCATTAACTGGATCTTTTATTCCACATCCTTTCAGCCCTACCCTTATTTTTCTTTGAGCTCATTGACTTCCAGACAAGAAAATGACACATTTCCTTAAGGAATCCCCCTTAGGTAGGAGTTGATGTCATTTTTTTTTTTTTTTTTTTTTTTGTATAGAACTTCTTCAAAAAGACAGAAGTAACTCTTCAACCTAATGTTCTTCCATTGGGATCAAGGTGGGAATTTTGTTAAAATATGTGAACAGGGATTTCTTTACCTAATAATAGAATACATTGAGTAGAGGGAACCACATGAAGCTTGAAACAACATTTTACAAAAATTAAGAGAAAATAATAATTTACAACATTTGTAGTAATCAGTGATTCCTTTGTATCAACAGTTGTTGCTTTTGCCAAATATTTTCATTTCTCCTTTCCCATACACATGGTAGAATTGTACTCCCTAGGTCCTTTGTGCTTGAGGCCATGCAGCTAGTTCTGCCCAGTGAATTTTCTGGGGATATGAGTGTATCACTTCTAAGCTGGATCATCAACATGAGATCCTCAAGAGCTCTCTTCCTTTTGGCTGGTAACTGACAGTGACTATCTTATAATTTCCATTTCCTGAGTTCCTACCTTGAGGATTTGCAACTGACAGGTAACATGATCAAGAAATAATCTTTTGCTATCATAACAGCTAAGATGTGGAGGTTACGTGTTACTGCAACATAGACTATTAATAGTTTATACTTATTGGATGAGACATTATAAAACTTGCTATTGCCAATAGCTAACAATTACAAATATGTCTGAAAACCGTTTAGATAAATTTACAGGTGAACCATCTTTTAAGGATTTCTAATTTTCTAATCTTCTCATAAAATACTACTTAGTGTTGCTGGACATAGCTATAGGTAGGACACTCCAGATGTGAGCGTACTAGGGTCACTTGTAACTTCTGAGAAGTAATGTAGATTAAAAAGCATAGACTTAGGAGCATGGGTTTTATATCTAAAGGAATGGCAACCCACTCCAGTATTCTTGCCTGGAAAATTCCATGGACAGAGGAGCCTGGCTGGCTACAGTCCATGGGTTGCAGAGGGTCGGACCTGATGGAGTGACTATCACTTTCACTTTTCACATTCTGTGTTAGCTCCTGTTCTCTGAACTGTTTTTTAATACCTATTTACTTTTGGCTGTGTTGTATCTTAGTTTCAGCATGGGGGCTCTTCCTCATGATGCATGGGCTTCTCTCTAATTGTGGCACACAGGCTCAGTAGATACTGTGGGCAGACTTAGTTCCTCCTCCACATGTGGGATGCTATTTCTCAAGCAGGGATTGAACCAGCATATCCTGCACTGGAAGGCAGATTCTTACCCATTGGACCACCAGGGAAGTCCTTGGTTCTCTAAACTCTTGAAGCCTCAGTTTCCCCATCTGTAAAATGGAGATAATAATAACAGTGCCCCATATGGTAGTTAGAGGGCAAGTACCAGTGACACTGATTTGTTGTTCAGTCACTAAGTCACGGCTTACTCTTTGTGACTCCATGGACTACAGCACGCCAGTGACAATGATAGAGTCCCATTATAAAAAGGAGTAAATATTTACTCAAGGGCTGGGCTTAGAGACGGCTTGATAAACAGTGGTTCTCCTCTTATTTTGAAGGAATAACAACACACATCTAAACCACCTTACCAATACTGCAGGGCTGTTATATCACTCAACCACCTTCTTTTCTTCCTTTTTCTGTTCTTCCTGATTCTTTCTGATCCTGCTTCATATTTCATGGGAAAAATCAACCTGGATAGCAATTATCCCATGACATTTGTACCCAATAAGTATTGGCAAGAGGAGCATAGGTTTCCCAGGTGGTAAAGAACTCACCTGCCAATGTAGGAGACGTAAGAGACAGGGTTTGCTCCCTGGGTCAGGAAGATCCCCTGGAGGAGGGGCACAGCAACTCACCCCAGTATTCTTGCCTGGAGAATCCCAGTGGACAGAGGAGCCTGGGAAGCTACAGTGCACAAGGGTCGCAAAGAGTCAGGCATGACTGAAGCGACTTAGCATAGCACAGCACAAGAGGAGCATGGTGATAACAACTGTTTCAAGCAGTAAGCAGCTGCTTCATGTACCTGGTCATTGCTCTGGACACTTTCCATACAACAGCCCAGTAAGAAGTTTAGTTCTCAATTTGCTAATGAGAAGGTTGAGGGTAGATATCTGCTTGTAGTCATGCAGCTATTAATTAATACAGCCAGAATTTGGTCCAGAATGATCTGAAGACTGGCCTCTTAAATGCCAAATAGGGGACGCAAATATCCAGGTTTGCTTCAAACTATAAAGTTATGACAAACCTAGATAGCATATTAAAAAGCAGAAATATTATTTGCCAACAAAGGTCCATCTAGTCAAGGCTGTGGTTTTTCCCGTGGTCATGTATGGATGTGAGAGTTGGACTGTGAAGAAAGCTGAGTGCCAAAGAATTAATGCTTTTGAACTGTGGTGTTGGAGAAGACTCTTGAGAGTCCCTTGGACTGCAAGGAGATCCAACCAGTCCATTCTGAAGGAGATCAGCCCTGGGATTTCTTTGGAGGGACTGATGCTAAAGCTGAAACTCCAATACTTTGGCCACCTCATGCAAAAAGTTGACTCATTGGAAAAGACCGTGATGCTGGGAGGGATTGGGGGCAGGAGTAGAAGGGAATGACAGAGGATGAGATGGCTGGATGGCATCACTGACTTGATGGATGTGAGTTTGAGTGAACTCTGGGTGTTGGTGATGGACAGGGAGTCCTGGCGTGGTGCGATTCATGGGGTCGCAAAGAGTCGGACGTGACTGAGCAACTGAACTGAACTGGTAACTAGTCTAGTGTCCTGGAACTCCATCTGTTTGAGCATGTGTTTTGGGTTTTTCATTTTTACAAAAGTATTATTATTAATAATTGTATTAAAACATTCTGAATTTTCTAGGCTTTTCACTTTAAAATTTAGCTTCTGCCATGGCTTCAGGTAGTCCATATGTGAACTGCACATGCCATAAAGAGAGTTCTTAACTTAATAGCTGGTTGTATTTGGAAACCAACCAGAGAGGACCTTTCTTCTTTCTTTCTAGATGCAGTGTAATAATACCTTTCTTGGAAGGACAGAAAGTGATCCTCCACACTAGGGCTTGGGAAGCAAGCTCCTTCAGTCTTTGGAGGTGTTAGTGACAGAATGCTCACTACTACCGCCCCTTCCAAGTCAATGAGCACATGTGCAAATGGCGCCATGCGAGCACTACAAGCAAGACACGTGAAGCCACCGAGTACCAGGGCACAGGGGCAGGGGGAGCTGAGAAACCGGGGGTTAGGTGGATGTAAAGCATATGGGAAATGGAGACTGAGGGTCCTTCCACAGAGTACATAGAGAATAATTCATACTACAGTGCTTTTGTTATTTATCATGTGCTCTCAACCTATAACTTTTTAGTTATTATCTGGTAACTTTTTAAAATATTTGAATAACTCTTTAGCAGCAGTGAATTCCAGGGGCAAGAAATCACATGTTTAATGAAAATTTAAGCACTAAACTTCTTAAGAAAGTTGATGAACACATTACTTGCACAAAATGTTTGCTAGCATTTGTCTAACTTGGGAGCCATAATGATATCTGTGACTGTGTGAAACTGTAACGTGCTAATCTGCTGTGAAAACATCAGCAGTGATTTCAAAACCTAACAGTTACTTGGTGTAGGTTTTCCAGAAAGTCATGACTTAATGAAATATCGCTAAAGTTATCTTTAAAATATCACAGAAAGAAGTGAACAAATAAAAGGATGAATCCTCTTGCTGTGAAAAATATTTAAATTTAAAATTCTATAATGTAGTTTGGAATGTTTCAACTTGTACTGAGACTCTTGTTGTAACTCCTATTTTTCAATGAGACTAAGTTGAAAAAAAAAATACATTTTTGAGAATGCCAGAAAAATGGTATTAGAAGCAGTTAATACCAAGAAATTGATTAGTGTATGGGAAGTATATCAAATAGAGTTACTCTGTGTATATAATTTTTAATGTTTTATATAATCAACATAATAAAAATTTTTTATTTTGTTAAATGTAAATAGATATGTGCTATTCTTATTTTTAGAAAGAATCTTATTTTTGAAAGCATTTTTCAACAGAACTGTTTTATAATTATAAATGTGTTTTCTAAAAACACATGTTGATCAATAAGTGAATATTCCAAAAATAATTCCCAAACATCCCAAATGGGGAATCCATGTGCCAACTGGAAAGAAGAGCAGCGTGTAGGGTGTGGTGACCTCTCTGTGTCCTTCCCAGCCCTTTGGATGTGGAAGGTCAACTTCCTCTAAGGCACCACGGTGAGTCGTTTCAAGTGAAGAATTGAACATAATCATTTTCCTACTTCTACTTTTAAAAGGAAGTGTCTTTCTTCTGGATTCTTTTGATTCTATGGTATCAAGGATTCCAGGACACGCAGTCACCTGAGAGTTATGGCTGATAAATGTCTTCATTGCCTCAAAGAAATGTTCTGGGGCTGTGACGCTCTCCAGTGTTGCCTGAATTCCAAAGAGAACTACATGCCTTTCTGACTTTGAAGATTAATCTCTGTCACTCACAGCTCGTTGGCTTCCCCTGCTCATTTCTGCAACGTCTGCAGATGGTGCAGAGCTCTGTGCCAGAGTTATTTATCCACAAGTTCACTTCGCACATAGCTCCCTCTTTAAGCCATTCCAGGCAGAGTTAAATACTGAGCAATTATGCAACTCTTCTGTCAACCCGTGGGTCTTTGCAGCTCCAGTAATACCTGCTATTCCTGGAGGTTGCGGCTGCTGCCATCTTTCAACTGAATGCAACAGGGACACTGCCTTCAGGAAGTCTCTCAAACCACAAAAACACACATTTTCAAAACACACATGAACAAGCAACTTCTCATTTATAAGCATTCCTTACCACATTTCCAATGCTGCTAACTCCCTCATTGCATTTTTCTTCTACAATATGAGTCATAAAATTCACCAGTCTTTGGTCTTTTTATGAATTTATAAGTCAGCAAACATTTGACACTGAAGACTACAACTTTGGGAAAAATGTGGAAAGGAAAGTTGGACAAAGGAAGAGAGAGAAATAATAATTATGATACGAAGTCCTTAATATTCATTATTAATTTTTCCATTATGAATACTTTTATTATCCTAGTTTACATATAAGGAAACTGAGACTTAGAGAGATGAAATACCTTACACAGGGTCACATTCTTAAAAATGACAGAAGTAGGACTTGAATCTAGACAGTTTGAATTTAGAGCTTGCAAGCATCACCCCTAAGATGTAGCTCATCAATACTAGTGAAAGGGCAGGAACAGAAGTAAAAGAAGAAGAAAGGGGAGAAAAGCATGGGGAAAGGTGGTAGGTAAATGGAAGGTGGTGGGATTAAGGTAATAATGGTAGAGGTGGTGCTAGTGCTAAAGAACCCGTCTGCCAATGCAGGAGACATGAAACACGGGTTCCATCCCTGGGCTGGGAAGATCCCCTGGAGGAGGGCATGGCAACCCACTCCAGCATTCTTGCCTGGAGAATCCCATGGACAGAGGAGCCTGGCAGGCTACAGTCCATGGAGTCACAAAGAGTTGGACATGACTGAGTGACTAACACTGACACACTCACATCTCATTATAAATTAAACACTGTAAGCAAAGCATTGGAAATTTTACATCAGTTTCCTGTGCACTGAGTACCAACTCTCTGGTCAAGTAATTAAGGCACAAAAAGAGGGAATCAGACGAAAGGAGGAAAAAGGTAGAGGAAGAAATAATCATAAGTAGCACTCATGGAACACTTGTTATATGCCAAGGACAGCGTGTACTACCATGGTTTGCTCAGGATGGTTAAGTTTTCTTTCTCTCTTCTCTGGAGTGACAGCAAGCACTGGCTGGAACCTCTAGATCGAGACCTCCTAAACCTCAGGCAAGGGGTGAAATATACAGTAGCAGTTATGAGAATGGGCTCAGAGTAATACTGTGTTTCACTGCTGGTCCACAAGTCAGCTCATTTTTCTCATTGCCCCTCAGATCCTCTTTCTGCTTTGTGCTGATTCTGTGGAGGTCTGAGTTCCTTCAGCTCTAGCTTCCCGTTAGATCTGACCAATCTGGAGACACAGGTTCTGTCCTCTCCCATATCCTTTGCAGCCAGCCAAGACATGGTTGGTTTGGACAGTAAGGAACTTACTCCCCTTAAGGCACCAGCTCATATTCAGGGATCTGTCATACAAGTTTTTGTGTTTCAGCAACATGACGTCTAGAGTGGAAAAAGGATTCAATCACTGCCCATCTTTGGAGGCTTTGGAATCATTCTGCATTAGTTCCCTCAATCCTATCCAATTCAGTTCAGTTGCTCAGTCATGTCTGACTCTCTGATACCTCATGGACTATAGCACGCCAGGATTCCCTGTCCATCACCAATTCCCGGAGTTTACTCAAACTCATGTCCATTGAGTTGGTGATGCCATCCAAACATCTCATCCTCTGTCATCCCCTTTTCCTCTCGCCTTCAATCTTTTCCAGCAACAGGGGCTTTTCAAATGAATCAGTTCTTCACATCAGGTGGCCAAAGTATTGGAGTTTCAGCTTCAACATCAGTCCTTTCAATGAATATTCAGGACTGATTTCCTTTAGGATTGACTGGTTTAATCTCCCTGCAGTCCAAGGGACTCTCAAGAGTCTTCTCCAACACCACAGTTCAGAAGCATCAGTTCTTTGGCACTCAGCTTTCTTTATAGTCCAACTCTCACATCCATACATAATTACTGAAAAAAAAACATAGCCTTGAAAAGACAGACCTTTGTCAAAAAGTAATGTCTCTGCTTTTTAGTATGCTGTCTAGGTTGGTCATAGCTTTTCTTCCAAGGAGCAAGCATCTTTTAATTTCATGCTGTAGTCACCATCTGCAGTGATTTTGGAGTCCAAGAAAATAAAGTCTATCACTGTTTCCACTGATTCCCCATCTATTTGCCATGAAGTGATGAGACCAGATGCTATGATCTTCATTTTCTGAATGTTGAGCTTTAAGCCAACTTTTTCACTCTTCTCTTTCACTTTCATCAAGAGGCTCTTTAGTTCCTCTCTGCTTTCTGCCATAAGGGTGGTGTCATCTGTGTACCTGGGGTTATTGATACTTCTCTCAGCAATCTTAATTCCAGTTTGTGCTTCCTCCAGTCCAGCACTTGTCATGATGTACTCTGCATATAAGTTAAATAAGCAGGGTGACAATATACAGCCTTGACGTACTCCTTTTCCAATTTGGAACCAGTCTGTTGTTCCATGTCTGGTTCTAACTATTGCTTCTTGACCTGCATACAGATTTCTCAGGAATCCTATCCTCATCTCTGTAAAAAGTTCTTTCATTAAACTGTCTTCAATTATCTTTTAGAATTAGCCATCTGTTTCCATCAAGACTGTGTCTGACACAGACATATACAGTCTGTCTGATCTTAGATTAAGATCCCCAGCATCATAGGCCTCAGTTTCATTAATGATGAATGGGGATGTTGTATTCAGAGAGATAATATAAAGATTAAATGAAAGGGCATGTCCTAACCCTCAGAATGGGAAAAATAATAGCAAATGAAACAACTGACAAAGAATTAATTTCCAAAATATAAAAGCAGCTTATGCAGCTCAATACCAGAAAAACAAACAATCCAATCAAAAAGTGGGAAAAGACCTAAACAGACATTTCTTCAAAGAAGACATACATATGGCTACTAAACACATGAAAAGATGCCTAACATCACTCATTATTAGAGAAATGCAAATCAAAACCACAATGAGATATCTCACACTGGTCAGAATAGCCATCATCAAAATGTCTACAAACATTAAATGCTGGAGAGGGTATGGAGAAAAGCGAACCCTCTTACACTGTTGGGAGGAATGCAAACTGGTACAGCCACTATGGAGAACAGTGTGGAGATTCCTTAAAAACTGAAGAAAGAACTGTCATATGACCCAGCAATCCCACTGCTGGGCATATACCTTGAGGAAACTGGAACTGAGTCACGTGTACCCCAGTGCTCACTGCAGCACTATTTACAATAGCTAGGGCATAGAAGAAACCTAGATGATCATCAGCAGATGAATGCATAAGGAAGTTGTGATATATTACTCAACTATAAAAAGGAATCATTTGTGTCAGTTCTAATGAGGTGGATGAACCTGGAGCCTATTATACAGAGTGAAGTAAGTCACACAGAGAAAGACAAATACTGTATATTAATACATATATATGGACTCTAGAAAGATGATACTGATGATCCTACATACAGGGAAGCAAAGGAGACACAGACATAAAGAACAGAATTTTGAACCAGTGGGAGAAGGTGAGGATGGGATGATTTGAGAAAATAGCACTGCAACATGTATATTACCATATGTAAAACAGATGACCAGTACAAGTTCCATGCACGAAGCAGGGGACCCAAAGCTGGTGCTCTGGGACAACCCAGAGGGATGGGGTGGGGAGGGAGGTAGAAGGTGGGGTTCAGGATTGTGGGGGGAACACATGTATACCTGTGGCTAATTCATGTTGATGTATGGCAAAAACCGTCACAGCATTGTAAAGCAATTTTCTTCCAATTAAAATAAGTAAACTAATTTTTTTACAAAGGAAGTGCATGTCCTTTGGTGCTTAATACCTTGTCAGATAAATAAATAGTAGCTGTTATTATTTACAGCCAACATAGGAAATGTGAATGCATATGAGATCACATCTTAAAAACAAGTTCCACTCCATCTGCCCATCAACATACATGTACCTTTACTCTAGGAAGTTCTCTGTGGTATCCAGAATTTAAATGATTACCTTAGTTTCAGGTTCTCTGGTAGTTTCTGACTCATGCTATTTCAAATGGGCTTAGAATTTTCAGCTTGAGGATCTGAAACTCAGAGTGTGAAGGAGGAAAGGATATAGGTAGGTATGGAATCAGTCTGCCTCGAAGACAGAATACTGGCCCTTTATACAATTAGATAGAGGCCTGTCCTATTCCTGGTGGGTTTTTCCAGAATCCAAGGAGCCCCAACAGTATCCAGTAGCCTAGGACCCACAATTATACATCTGTTAGGTACATCAGATGTAGGAACAGTCCACCTCTCCAGCATTGTTCTGTGTCTGGAGATTGCAGATAAGTTTTGTTTTAAGTGCCAACTTGGATCAATCGATAGTGGTTGCCTGGTGCTGGGTGGAGAGGAAGTCTCAGGCCAAGTGCAGGCTCAGCAGGAAAATTAAGTGTTGTGATTGATTAACAACGTCTGCTATGAACACGGGGTGAGGGGGTACACTCCCACACTTGCTGCATGTAAGCTGACTCTGCAGTAAAGTATTAAGGGATTTTTGGAAGATAGTAGAATGGGATGATGGCACCCCAGAACTTTCACTGCTTCATGCCTAATGATGCTCTTCTTTGCACCCTTATCATAGAGAAGCAATTTCAAATAAAAGGTAATGACTGAGATTACAGATAGATTTTCTCATTTTGGATCTTTCATTTTTATGTGCATTTGCATTCAGCAGTGAAATTATAACACATATTTGGTATCTGTTGTAAGCATCTGGGGATGGTTTATATTAAACAGATTCAAGAAATAGAGCTCTCTACTGGACAGTGATTCCGTCAAAGATGTTCAGCACAGCTCACTGAGCTCATCTCATCAATGATATGTTCACGCAGTTAAAGGCAAATGTTTAAACATTTAGTTAATGCACCATATGTCTTAAATGTTTTAGTTCCATCTGACATTTTTTAAAATCCATTTTAGTGGAAACCTGCCAAGTAAATTTACTTCTCTGGAAGATGATTATTCCATTCATCTGAAACTCAGTCCTCCTGGACCTCTCAAACACAATGAACTCTTAATTTGGAGGCTTCTCAATCCAGCGGCAGTGTGGCCTTCATGTCCTGCTTCCTGCTTGAGATTTGGGAAGATGCCAAGCCAGGTGGCTCCATGTGATATGGTCTGAGGGCCATACAGCTTGTTGTAGGCATAGAAGGCTTTGAAAGAAACTGATCATCGCCTATGGGGGATCAGTGGAGTGGTAAAAAAAAAAAAAAAAGAAAAGAAAACCAGGACAAAATAGAGGATTAGCATGATAAAGGGGACAAAATCATAGAGATTAAAGAAGTAGAGGGTAAAAAAAAAAACAAGAACTAAGAACAAAGGCAAATAAAGGACATTTACAACAGGCTATAGTTAATACTTCTTATTTTTCAGGCCACACCCTCCTACAGATGAAATACAACACAGGGTCTAAAAATAATAGCCATATAACTCTGAGGTATAGGCACAGTAGTTAGAATCACAAGCTTTGATTTCAGATTAAATTAAAGTCGTGGCTCTGCTAATTACTAACTATGACCTTGAGCAAATTATTTGATCTCTCAGAGCCTAATTTCCTTACAGGGTTGATTCAAGTAATAAACGAGTACAGGGGGTGAGTATAAAAACTCAAATTTGAAAAAAAATAACTTTTTTGAATCAGTGAAGCCAACTCGATAAACTGCCCACCTGTCTTTAGCCAAAGATATATTTTATCACATTCTAGTCCACTCCATTCTTATTCAGTGATTTTTATAAATTCAAATTAAAGTATGCCTTTCTCAGTGTTTATCCCATTCAAATCTTAGACCACCTGGGTAAGAATTCATTCTTTCTTAGGTTTCCCCTGCTGCATCTCACCTTCTATCTGAGGATAAGCAAGTCTGTGGAGGGGAATATTATATGATGCTCTAGCTTCTAACCCTCGCCAGTTTGCAGCTGAGGCACCATATTATGCATGACTTTCAGGCAGCTGGCCTCTTTCCTTGTTCATCTGTTCTACCAAAATTGGACCCACCAAGCCCTAAGCATCAAGACCTGACATCCATTCAGACAGGACTGATCAGGTCTAATCTTTGTGATGTCTGGATGGCACTCTCAGCCAAAGCCTCTGTCAAAAGATTCTTGCCTCCTTCAGCTTCCTTCTCCAGACTTCAGACATTTTCCTATCCATCAGTCCTTTCTCCAATTCTGTAGCCCCATTCAGAGTCTAAGGAATTCTCAGTTACTTCATTCATACCCTACTAGAGTGATAAGACCCTGGGAGGCTACCTGAAGCTTTCTTCACATGCCCATCCCTTGGCCATTGCTACTCCATGCTTACTCTACCATATTGGAAATTGGATGTTGCCAATAATGGGGTTTCTCTAAGAGAATGAATGCACCTACTGAGGAACAGTATACAGAGATAACCAAGAGAAAGAAGAAAAGGACGAGCTGGGGAAACAACTTTAAAGCTGATTTCTTGAAATCTAAATATTTGAAAGAATCAAAACCTTTCTTGGAAAGGCAAGGATGATTTTGGCAGCCATAAGTCACATCATGAGTTCACTGATTTTGGACAAGTTGTGTTTCAGAGAAAGAAATCAGATTCCAAAGTCTGGATGGAAGGTCAACCCATAACTTGGGTTACATAGAAGTAAGTGGCCTCTGTTCAGCCAGTGCTGCCTTTTGGCTTCCTGTTGCCAGAGACGAAACAGTAACTAAGGCTGGGAGGTGCTGGGATTGGGGTCAGAGGGGCACCTTTCACTTTCTCTAGATTTTAACCAAAAAAAGCTGCTTAACACCCTCCACTAATTCAAGGTCATTTCAAGGCTTATCTCTGTTCCCTGGAAAAACTCTGCCTGCTATTGCTGATTGAACTCTGTGGAGAAGGGTGGATCAAAATAGAATCTAGACAAACAGCTCCTACTTTCTTTGAAACAGGACAGACATAAAGGCAAAGATATTTTGTGGGGAAAGGTTGAATGTGGAAAGATTTACTAACAAGAAATGACTGCAGTTAGAGTATCTTGAAAATATTTAATCAATGTATTGTCTTTCCTTTTAAACCCTTAATTATTGCTCATTTCCCTGTCACTCTTGAAACATCCAATATTTCTTGATCAAGTAAATCATTGCTTGGCTTTGAGTTTTAAAATATAGATTTGTTGATGCTGTTCATTGTAGGATGATAGGCTAAAGACAAGTGCTTTTAATTTTCAGAGTCTCGGGCTTTGATGAGGTGTTTTCTTTGAACCCTGAAAGCTGAGCTTTATAAATCAAGAGCCAAAGCTAGAAAGACCAGGGCCCAAGGTCTTAGCATAAGCCTTGAGGCGAGGAAGGGAGAGGACTGGACTGAAGGGCAGTTTGTGTCAATGGAGTTGAAGTAGAAAATAAGCAGTTAGAGCCTGAGAATGAGAGAAGAAAAGTTGGAGGACAGATACAAGTGTATTCATTTCCTTGCCCTTCTGAGGATAATGTTGGGGAGAATCTAAAAGCCTCCAGTTAGAGACAAGTGTTACAAAGTAACACCAGTATCCCTTGCCTTCCAGTTCAGTTCAGTTCAGTCCAGTCCAGTCGCTCAGTCGTGTCCGACTCTGCGACCTCATGAATCGCAGCACGCCAGGCCTCCCTGTCCATCACCAACTCCCAGAGTTCACTCAGACTCACGTCCATCAAGTCAGTGATGCCATCCAGCCATCTCATCCTCTGTTGTCCCCTTCTCCTCCTGCCCCCAATCCCTCCCAGCATCAGAGTCTTTTCCAATGAGTCAACTCTTTACATGAGGTGGCCAAAGTACTGGAGTTTCAGCTTTAGCATCATTCCTTCCAAAGAAATCCCAGGGCTGATCTCCTTCAGAATGGACTGGTTGGATCTCCTTGCAGTCCAAGGGACTCTCAAGAGTCTTCTCCAACACCACAGTTCAAAAGCATCAATTCTTTGGCACTCAGCCTTCTTCACAGTCCAACTCTCACATCCATACATGATCACAGGAAAAACCATAGCCTTGACTAGATGGACCTTAGTTGGCAAAGTAATGTCTCTGCTTTTCAATATGCTATCTAGGTTGCACATAACTTTTCTTCCAAAGAATAAGTGTCTTTTAATTTCATGGCTGCAGTCACCATCTGCACTGATTTTGGAGCCCAAAAAATAAAGTCTGACACTGTTTCCACTGTTTCCCCATCTATTTCCCATGAAGTGATGGGACTAGATGCCATGATCTTCATTTTCCGAATACTGAGCTGTAAGCCAACTTTTTCCCTCTCCTCTTTCACTTTCATCAAGAGGCTTTTTAGTTCCTCTTCACTTTCTGCCATAAGGGTGGTGTCATCTGCATATCTGAGGTTATTGATATTTCTCCTGGCAATCTTGATTCCAGCTTGTGTTTCTTCCAGTCCAGCGTTTCTCATAATGTACTCTGCATAGAAGTTAAATAAGCCTTTTACAGATGCCCTGAGTCTAGTCAAGGCTATGGTTTTTCCACCCTCCACCCACAACCCTGCCCTCACCCCATTCCCAGAGTCTGTGGGGGATCAAACATTCCCAGGAGCCCTAGTGAAGGAAGAAGAGTCTCAGTCAGAGCCTAAGGATCAGCAGTCCCAGGGACAGCTAAGATGAGGCCCACGTCCACTATGGGGGGAATCACCAGGCCCTAAAAGTGACATGCAAACAAGTTCCTCCACTGCAGAGACTTCGACAATGGATACAGCACAAATGCCTTCCCTAAAGATGACCAGAAGGACCTCAGACCTCAACACCTCAGGCAGAAGAAAGTGTCCCTGTTGGTGGGAATGTAAATTCGTGCAACCACTGTGGAAAACAGTATAGAGGTTCCTCAGAAAACTAAAAACAGAATCACCATATGATCCAGCAACCTCACTCCTGGGCATATATCCAGACAAAACTATCATTCGAAAAGATACATGCACCCCTATGTTCATCAGTCAGTTCAGTTCAGCTGCTCAGTCGTGTCCGACTCTTTGTGACCCCCCGAATTGCAGCACGCCAGGCCTCCCTGTCCATGTCCATAGCAGCACCTAAATGTCCACTGTCAGGTGAATGGGTAGAGAATGTGCGGTACATATATAGCCATAAAAAAAGAATGAAATAATGCCATTTACAGAAACATGGCTGGACCTAGAGATGATCAGAAGAGAACTAAGTCAGAAAGACAAATACCGTATGATATATGTGGAATCTAAAATATGACACAAATGAAGCTATCTATGAAACAGAAACAGAATCACAGACATAGGGACAGACTGATGTTTGCCGAGGGGTTGGGGAGGGATAGAGTGGGAGTTTGGGGTTAGCAGAAGTAAACTACTATATATAGGATAGATAAACAACAAGGTCCTACTGTACAGCCCAGAGAGCTATATTCAATATGCTATAACAAATAACAGTGGGAAAAAATATATATATTTTAAAATCCAGGCTGAAAAAAAAAAAAAGAGATGTGTCACTCTGCTCCCAGATGCCATCTTGGGAAAACAGAGGGGAGAGAGCAATTATTCAAATAGTTCATTTTAAATCAGAAAGCCTGATACTATGTATAAAATAGATAACTAATGAGAACCTACTAGGTAGCTCAGGGAACTCTACTCAGGGCTCTGTGGTGACCTAAATGGGAAGGAAAGCCAAAAAAGAGGGGATATATGTATACGTATAGCTGATTTACTTTGCTGTACAGGAGAAACTAACACAACACTGTAATGCAATTATAATCTGTAAAAGTTAATTAAATTAAAAAAAATCAGAAAGCCGAGAAAGCTTTAATTGGCAAGATCAAGTGTTCTTCCTGTCAGCTGGGTAGGAGAGCAAGTAAGGTCTTAGAAAATGAATTATGGAAAATAAAGGATTGGGGAGGAAGAGTTGGTTTTTATGTTTGTTTTTTGGTATATGTATCAGGTGCTCAACCGGCCACAACAGAATACCATCAACTAGGCAGCTTAAACTATGGAAATTGGTTTTCTCACAATTTGAGAGGCTTGAAGATCAAGGTGCCAGAAGGGTTGGTTTCTGGCAAGACGTCTCTCCTTGGCTTGTAGACGATGACTTCTCACTGTGTCCTGGCATGGGCATTTCTCTGTGTGAGCAGAAAGAGAGAGTGCTCTGGTGTCGTCTTCTTGTTGTAAGGACATCAGTCCCATTAGATTACAGCCCCACCCTTATGATATCCCAGGTGGCGCTAGAACCCTGCGGTAAAGAACCGCCTGCCAATGCAGGAGACATAAGAGATGCATGCATGTTCAATTCCTGGGTCGGGAAGACCCCCTGGAGGAGGGCATGGCAACCCACTCCAGTATTCTTGTCTAGAGAATCCCATGACAGAGGAGCCTGGCAGGCTACAGTCATGGGGTTGCACAGAGTCAGACACAAGTGAAGTGACTTAGCACTTATGATCTCATTCAGTCAATTGCCTCCTTAGAAGTTCCATTTCCAAATACAGTTCTACTGGAAGTCAGGGCTTCAGCATGTGAATTTGGGATGGGGAGGGTCCAATTCAGTCTATAATAGTCTATAAATAGAATCGTGGCACAAACATGTTGTTTGTATTTTACAAATAAAGACCTTGGTTCAGCCCCTGAACTTAATAATTGCTTAACAAGAGGAAACTATGATATACTATTATTACTATATTTTATTAGCAAAATTAGCTAATTTGTAATAAACACCAGACATGGTTTTTCCTGCTTTACACCTTGCTATTCAATTTAATACAATCTTACA
The DNA here is from genome assembly GCF_023091745.1 of Budorcas taxicolor. Taxonomy (NCBI): domain Eukaryota; kingdom Metazoa; phylum Chordata; class Mammalia; order Artiodactyla; family Bovidae; genus Budorcas; species Budorcas taxicolor. The sequence goes on along the minus strand of NC_068923.1, from coordinate 59,980,522 downwards.
AGACACATACTAGTCCTCTCTGACTTTGCTCCTATCAACTCTCCTGGAAAAATAGCCTCTTTACCCCACACCTGACACTCTGCCTCTGACAATCCACAGCAGATGTCTCACTTGGAGTGCTCGTTTAATTGGAAACTGCAGTGTTTCAGCTCTTTTCCTCCCCACTTTCTTTAACTGCTGTGGTGATATCACAAGTCACTCCTGACATTAAAACTTTCAGTCATGTCATTTGTACCCACTGAAGACATCATGGCAAATGCTTTTGTCCGACAGAGGCTCTGCTATTGATGCTGCTACTGCTGAATATATATATGGAGCCACAAGGTCACTGCAGCAGCCACCACTGATGACCACAGCCAGCCATATTCCTGTCACCACCAATGTTACTATAGTTACACTTGTTCAAAACAATGCCACTTGGCCATCACCCAAACCAATGTCCCTTCAGATCAGATCACCGGCTGGTGATTTACTCATTTGAGTCCTACTGTGCTATGCCCAAAATCACCTGGCCCTTCCAAACTTTCACATCCTTCCTTCTCTTGAATATACCTGTCCTCAATACTTATGTTCTTATTTCTGAGTTTTAAGATACATATAGCTTATTTATGATAAATACAGTGATGAAAGCAAATGGAGACAAATACAAAAAGAAAATAAGAAGAGGAACAGCACTCGGACTGAATTAGCAATTAGTGCTAAGGTTGGTGATACAAACAATAAAATAAACTAATTTTGGATTAAATGATATGTTGCAAGTGATATCACTATCACCATAAATGTTTTTCTGGAAATTTAATCCCAAAGCACCTCACTCCTTTTGTGCCTGATGGTTAATTGGTGAGTAGTCAATACCTCTACAGATTTTCCCTGTCATTCAAGGAAAAAACACTTTAAATCTTCAGGGATAATAATTTTATTCATAGATTTCACTACCTTTCTTTCTTCAGTCTTATTTGATATGAAGCTAACAGCCTTCTGTGAACATACCACAGCCCTGAACTTAAAGTGACAAATAAATCTCCAGTTCATCTTCCCATAGGTGTTATTTTCGATGGACTCCATTTGATGTCTCCAAGATAAAGCAATCAACCTGGAAAGGAATGAGGAGCTCATATACTATGAACTGACATATCATTATGACCATACCTGTTAAGTGACTAAGCCAGCCAGAGCCCAATTATATCTTTGCAACATACAATGAAATACCTCCTAAATAGTTCTTCAACAAAGAAACAAACCTGTCATACAAGAAAAATTTGCGTACATCAAGGCAATGTATTGAGGAAGTTATGTTGGTGTCAGGGTCGTGCTGGCTGTAATTCAAAGTGCAATTAAGGGAAATTAGAGGCAGTCCTCATTACATACATTTTACACTTTGTTTATTGTGCTACAAATTCTGTATTGGAACCACTGACTTGTAGCCACAATAGCTCATTTAGTAGAAAAGGAGAATGTTAACAAAGGATGTTTGATGGCCACAGAGCAGAGCACAGCAATTTACATTTCTTGACTTGTGTCCCTTCTCCAAAATTGGGTCTTTGGATTGAGTTGAGATGAAGGAGCCACAGGCAGAGCCAACAGGGCACATCTGAAATTCTTCTTGAGATTCAAATGAATAGCCAAAAAAAAATAATAATAAACAAAAATCAAGACAGAAAAAAGCACATTGATAATACTTAAACCAAAGAACGAATTTCCAATCAATTAATTAACTCAAAGACCCAGAAAGGGAGCATACAAAAATGGCTGAAACAGCCATGTTGGAACCTGAAACTCATCAAGAAGAAACTGCTGGTCTCTAAAGATCACTTCTGAAAGCTAATAGTTCCCTTAGGGAATATGGGGTTGGCCAAAAAGTTCATTTGGGCTTTTCTGTAAGATCTTACTGAACACTCTGGCCAATTCAATTCTTAATGAAAATTCTGTAAATGCTGAAGTCTTATATATTCTGTCTCAAACCCTACAGTTTGACGGAAGCATTATTTCTATAAACTTCCACTGTTCTATCACAGGAAAATAGTAGAAAGTAGGGCTATAAAAAGACGAATTGGAGAGGACTAGCATGGCATTCAGCATGCTGGGAATCTTGGGCTTGAGGGAGGGGGAGAGTGACTTGGTCACATGGAGTGTGGGTTCATAAACTGGCCCCATACATGGAGGGCAAGGAGAGATTAAAGAAAGAGGCGGCTACTCCAGATTGGTAGGTGGCAGTTTTTACAATCAAGAGAACTCATATGCAAGGCTTGTCTTGGGTACAAGATGAATAGATGGCTGCACCTGCCCAGCAGAATTTTTAAAGTTTATATAGAAGCCTTAACTGGATTCAGTCACATATACCTCCCATCTATCCATATGGTTTCAACAACCCCTTATTCTCTCAAGGCTGCATCCTTGGAGCAGCTCCCACTCTGGAAACTGCTGACAGAACAGACCTTCCAAGAATAGGGGAGGAGGTGAGAACCTTCCTGCTTGCCATGGTCTAGCTCCAATGTCAACTGGCTGACACATCCTCCTGATGCGCTCCTTCAGCATGAATGCAGGTAATCATTTTAACTGCCTCTTGAGTACTGGACCACTTTGAAGACCTCAGAGAGTGAGTGTTGGATTTCCAAAGTTAAACACAGTGCATGGTTGCCTATAATCTCACTTAGATGTCAGAGGGGGAGTTTAGGACTGAGGGAGTAGTATCAGTATGGGCAGCAGAAAAATGGGACCATGAAGGCTTTGCAAAACCTTTTACAAGACATGAAAGTCTAGGATGACTTTTGCATGAAATTTCTGCATCTGAGAAGTTTTCTCCTCCCTGGAGCTTCTGCTTTTCTTGGCGTCTTGAGGACTAACACTCTCCAAACATATGAGGTATTTGCATATTTGATGCTAACTACCCATGTAATCAGACTACAGTTACCATTATTATCTCTCAAGAAAAATTAAGAATGGCCCAATGACATTGAACCACCTCTTACCCTTTCATTTTGGAAACTCTTCTCATTTTTTTGGCATGGAATATTTATTTATTTATTTATTTATTTATTTTTAAATATAAATTTATTTATTTTAATTGGAGGTTAATTACTTTACAATATTGTATTAGTTTTGCCATACATCAACATGAATCTGCCACAGGTATACACGTATTCCCCATCCTGAAACTCTTCTAAAAGTAAAAAGATGTCTGGAGTCTGAGGTCAGGCAAATCAACGTTCATGCTCAGTAAATGCATGGATGTGTGCTGAGTGAAAGGATGGTGCAGAAGGTCGGGAAGAATGCAAAGAAAAAAACCGAAATAGCCTAAAGCATTTTCCAGGTTTCTCAAGGAGAGAAGGTTGTGCATCTGAGCAATTAGAGACATCTTCCAAAATCAGAATACTGCCAAGCTGGGGAAGAGGAGCTGTTTAAAATTCTCCTTCTCTTCCATAAGGAGAAAAGAGAAAATCATATCCTTAACTCTTCCCTGACTTTGCAGAAACATTTATGAAATAATGATTTTAAAACTCTGTGTTTTCAGGCTCCCTGTATGCTCCCCTTGTATAAGCTGGTTTACATCGCTGGAAAATTTTTTCTTGTTAGTGCTTCAATACCTGGTCTTAATTGATTCACTGGAGGGAGTTGGTGTCTAAGGTTACCGAAAAGACTGAACTGAACAAAGTTTCAAGAATTTTATTCCACTTCCTACCTACACTCTTTGGCCAAATTACTTAGTAAATATTTTCTATAGACATCATTCTGACGCCTTTTTCCTAACTGTCCCTCTAGGAGTGGCATACTATCTGACTCTGTCTTCGGTCTTGGGTCCATCACTTTAAAGCTATGTGCCCTCAGCCGAGTTATGTAATTTTTGTGCCTCAAAATTTTGTGCGTCACAATTTTTGTACCAATTTTTCTTCATTGGTAAAGTTGAAATAATAATAACGTCTTTCACCGTACAGCCTTGCTGGGAAGAATAAATTATTGAAACCGTGAAAATTACTTGGAACTGTGCCTCATACATAGAAAAGTGCTCACTACACATTAGTTATTATCTGAAGCACAGAGAAATGTGTGACTAATTCTACCTTGGTTCACCAGAGAAGATTTTACCAATGAGTTACCAATAGAATTCTCTGGAACATTCAATCAAAGTATGTCTGACAAAGACAAGAAAGACATTCATGGTGGAGTGAGTTGCAAGGACAAACGTAAGGAGCTTAACCAGCAGAATGTATTCAGGAAGAAAACTCAGAAGAATTGTCAAAGAAAAAAATCATGACGTCCAGTCCCCCAACCTTTCCTAAATTCTAACCACTCTTCTAAAACTTTTAACTTAGAAGGATGCAGCAGGTAATATTTTCCAAAGGTGACAGCAACACCAGCCATCCAACATGCTCATCTTATAACGTGACCTGAAAATTCCCGGTCAAGGGATAAAGTGTACGTCTCCTCCACCTTGAGCTGAATAGAACTTTGTTACTGTCTCAACCAACAGGGAAGGACAGAAGTGACCTCCAAGGGAAGATTAAAGAATGTCAGGCACTCCTGCTGTCTTGAAACACTCAGTCTTGGAAACTAGTCACCGTTTGATACAGAGACCCAAACTAGCCCATGCCAAGAGACCACATGGAGAGAAAATCATATGTAAGTGCTCCAGCCAACAGCCCAGCTGAGGTCCTGTTGACAGCTGACATCCACCTCCCAGGATGTAAGTAAAGATGGAGCCAGATGATTCCAGTTTCTGTCCATCACATCACTTCCAGTCTTTAGGTCTCCCCAACTGAGGTACCAGACACAATGGAGCAGAAAAAAGTCACCTCTGCTTTGCCCTGTCCTAATTCCTCACCCACAGAATCTGTGAGCAAAAAGAAAGATTGTCTTATGCGACTACATTTGGGGGTGGTTTGTAACTCAGCAATGGTAGCTAGTGCAGGAGATATTCCTTTTTCTCTTACTGTGGAGAGAGATGTTGCTTTCCATGACACCATTCATGGTTAGTGATCACTCCCAACTAAGGGGTCACCTCTACCCAAGAGCCACAGGAGAAACAAACAAAGCAGGCATCATAAGCATCCCTGGAATAAGAGGCTTAACCAAGTTGTAAGGTCAGGATCTCAAGCCTAATATGAGGGTAAGGAAAGGAGGAAGGGATGGGCTACACAGTCAGTCCTTAATGTCCTTCCCTTCACCTCCTACTCTCTCTGTTTTACTATCATCCATTTATACTGTTTCTTCTAATAGATTATTATCGCAGTTTTAATAACCATCCTGTCAACATGTTATCTTTAAAACGGTGGTTTTGGTTTTGGTTTTACTGGAGTATAGTTGCATTACCATGGTGTATTAGTTTCTGCTGTACAGCAAAGTGAATCAGTTGCATGCTATGCTTGCCACGTTGCTTCAGTCATGCTCGACATTTTGCAATCCCATAGACTGTAGCCCACCAGGCTCCTCTGTCCGTGGGATTCTCCAGGCAAGAATACTGGAGTGGGTTGCCATGCCCTCCTCCAGGGGGATCTTCCCAACCCAGAGATTGAACCCACGTCTCTTATGTCTTCTGCACTGGCAGGTGGGTTCTTTACCATTAGCACCACCTGGGAAGCCTGAATCAGTTATACATATGTATACAGTCACTCTTTTTTAGATTTCCATCCCATATAGGTCACCACAGAGCACCGAGTAGATTTCCCTGTGCTATACCGTCGGTTCTCATTAGTTATCTGTTTAAACATATGTTAATCCCAATCTCCCGATTCCTCCCACGCCTCCTTTCCCCTTGGTATCCATACTTCTGTTCTCTACATCTTTGACTCTATTTCTGCTTTACAAATAAGTTCAGTTGTATCATTTTTCTAGATTCCATATATAAGCCCTATTATATGATATTTGTCTTCCTCTTTCTGACTTACTTCACTCTGTTTGACAATCTCTAGGTCCATACATGTCTCTGCAAATTGCATTTTGTTCACCTTAATGGTTGAGTAATATTCCACTGTTATGTACCATATCTGCTTTATCTGTTCCTCTGTCAGTGAACATTTAGGTTGTTTCCATGTCCTGGCTATTGTAGATAGTGCAGCAATGAACACTGGGGTGCTTGCATCCTTTTGAATTATGGTTTTCTCTGGGTATCGGCCTAGGAGTGGATTGCTAGGTTATATGGTAGATCTATTTTTAGTTGTTTAAGGAATCTCCGTACTGTTCTCCTAAAAAAGTTTTTTGAATACATCCCTTTTGTAAACTGTGCTTCCACTTAGAAACACACTGCCTTGGTATTCTCCCCAAGCTTGCTTAAGAGCCTCACTTCCTGGATAGAAGTAGCAAGGAAAGTGATTGAACTACCTATGATGTGCCCACTGCCACAGAGAAGCAGAAGTGATGGTAGGTGACTGAGTAGGTGGTCAAAGCACTTTTCTTTTTAAATAACGTATTCTTTCTGTCCCTTTTCACCCACATCATAGGTTCTACAGAAAATCACAGAAAGGAGAAAGTCTCTGAAGAGGTCAGAGGGTTGGCCAAGGCACAGTTTGGAAAATATCCCTACTTGGTGCAATCTGATGCTGCCAGAGTAAACCTCAGTGTCTGGAGAAGACTGAGCTCTTGGGAGCAGGAGTCTGGTTCAGTCTCAGCTGTCTTCTGGGGGAGCCCTTCCTGTTTCATCACAGCTGGGGCACAGCTGCTGGCCAGAGAGCTGATCTCTTGACATAGTTTGGATCTAGAAATCCCTGGGTTTCACAGCTGTGCCCAGCAGCTGCCTTAGCCAACCCTTCTCTTTTGGGGTAAAGCAGTTTGATTTCTGGTAGAAAACTTCAGATTCCACAAAGACAAGAGCTTTGTCTGTTTGGCTCCAGCATATAAACATCCCTTGGAGGATTACTTGAGATGTGTTTATGTAGGAGTCCTGACTCTTAGCCAGACTGAATAAGTCATGGTAAGTCAGAGTATGCCTAATAATCTTGAAACAATTTTCTCTCTTATCACCACTATTGACATGAAAGGGCTACGATAAGAAAGGTGCATTTGTTCAGTACTAATCCTGTCACTAGAAAAACAGCCACAGTCCCTGCCCTTTAAGTACTTAATCTCTAAATTCCTTGTGTTGATTGACAACCTTCTGTGGACACAGCAGGAAGGGATGGAAAGCTTCAATCTATATCTTTGATGTATCCATTGAGAAACCAAATGAGTCTTATCAATTAAGATGTGATGATCCTTAGGGGATCAGAAATGAAAATATTGTCAACAACATGTGGTGGTATTTTTTTTTGAATTCTAGTGAGAGGAGAATAGCACATTTTCCTTGATCTGTATATAAGAAGACTTGGTAATTCTTATGTGATTGATCTAAAAGTGGAATGACTAGCCATCCTACTTGGCCCAAGACTATCCCCATATTGGGGCTTCCCAGATGGCACAGTGGGAAAGGATCCACCTGTCAATGCAGGAAACACAGGAGACCCGGGTTCCATCCCTGGGTCAGGAAGAGCCCTTGGAGGAGGAAATGGCAATCCACTCCAGTATTCTTGCCTGGAAAATCCCACGGACAGAGGAGCCTGAAGGGCTACAGTCCATGCAGTCACAAAGAGTCTGACACGACTGAGCATACACGTACGCATGCACACCCATGCTAGCAGTGAGAAGTCCCCAATCCTGGGAAACTCCTCAGTTTCAGCCAAATCCAGACCCTTGGTCACCCTAGGAATCAGAAGACTCCTTTGGAAAAAAAGTAGCTCCCCTACCAGCCTGTTAGTAGAAGAATCCAAAATTCCTGCCTGCCCTTTTCTATTGGGTCAGCCAAAAAGTTCATTTGTTTTGTTTGTTTGTTTGTTTGTTTTCTCCAAACTTTTTGGCCAACCCAATATTAAAAAGCAGACATTTCTAAAGGGCAAGACAGTAACATCTGGGAACAAATTACTTTATCCTATCAGCACTCTTTTTCATCAAATATTCAGGAAATATTTCTTGAGCAGCTATTATATTCCTCACACAAGACTGGTTAGTAGGGGTATGATGATAAACAAGCCACAGTGCCTGACCTTAAAGACCTTAATGAATGAGAAAGACAAAGAAACAGGCCCGGAAAGCAGCATATGATGGTTCCACGCTTGTGTTTCAGACATGGTGAGGAGGACTGGGACACACAGGAGGACCATTCCTGGCCTGGGGGACACAGCAGGTGTCTAAATGATGTGACCTCTGAGCTGTGAGTGTGACCAGGCACTAATGAGAGGGAAGGTAAAGCTGTGGGAGGAATCTTCTGAGAGGAAATGGTCAGACAATGGCCTCAAGGGAAAAGAGATCTTTGTTTTTCCCACAAAAGAATAAGACAAAGGAAAGACGAGTTTTCTAAGTCTGGGATAGAACAGGAAAAGGATTACTTCTCAGGTTTATCTGGGGTCAGCCTTTTTGGTAATTTCTCAAATTAGAAAGAAAAAAGTTAAACACATTCTGAATATGAGTTCTTGCTTCTCACAGGGAAATAGTTGATTCTGGCCTTAAGACAGGGAAAGAGAGTGAGAGAAAGTGAGAGAGAAAGTATCTACCACTCTGCCTTTAAATTTCTCAGTATTTGCCTTTGTCTTGATGCCAAAAGAACACAAATCCAGTAGCAACTCATCACTGCCACTTCCCCCCACTCTTCTCCACTGACCTCCTCAGTGTTGGGGACTAATCTCTGAGAGTTAGAGATTATGTCTCTGTTGAAAGGATACAGATCATATTTGTGTTTTATCAGTGCTTGGGCATTTCTTGTGGATTTTTTTCCCAGCAGAAATCATAGTATTTTAAAGGTATAATGACTTGATAAAAGCAATGCTCAAAATTAGAATATAGTAACCTGAAATAGCAAATACTAAAAATGAAAACTTTTCTTAATATTTTATTATTAAAGTAACCCATGTTGATGAAGAAGTCGAACAGTAAAAATATGAATTAAATACTAAGTCTCTCTTCCCTCTCATCCTCCTGCCCCCAACCATTCCAGAGGTGCCCACGGTTGACAGTTCTCTTTATATCTTTTCAGATATTTTCTATACATATATTGGGTTGGCCGAAAAGGTCATTTGGGTTTTTCTTAAGATGTTACAGTTAAAAAAAACAATGACAACAACAAATAAACTTTCTTAAGATGTTACAGAAAAAACCCAAACAAACAAAAAAATACCAGCAAAGATGGATAGATGATAGATATTTTAAATGCAAATCATATTGATTATGTTGTTATATAATTAGCTTTTTTCATGTAGCATATTCCTGACATTTTTTCTACATGAGCTATATCAGTCAGGTTTTGCTGCAGGAATGCTATGTAACAAAAATATCTCAAACTCTCAATGGCTACAACATTCATGTATTGCTATGTCACCAAGAGTAGTAGGTCAACTGTAGTTCTTGGGCTTGGCTTGACTTAGTTGGAGTCATCTGGTGCTCTAATAAGTTCTGTTCAACTCACTTTCTTATGTTGGAACCCAAACTGGGAAAGGAGCCACTATGTGACATTATGCTCATGTTGCAGAGAGTTGGAACTAGAGTCCCAGACAAGATAGGCAATCACATTTCAGACAGTGACAAATATCATACCCATTCACATCTCATGGGCAACGCATGTCATATGACCAAGCATGAAGACAACTGGCAGGGAAACATTAGCTAGGATTTGAAGAATTGTAAAGAAACAAAGCCATTTACCATTTTGTACCTATTCCAATATGCTGACTGCCTACATAGTACTCTACTGAGAGATACAGAGATTGTAATCTTTAATTCTTCAATCAATTATTTTGCAATCAGTGTATTACAAAATCATGCATACCCTTTAAATATATATTCTTAAATACTTGTGGAAACATCCGTAGATGTAGAATTACTAGGAAAAATGGTGTATGCACTTAACATTTGGGGGGATACTTCTCAATTGTCCTCCAAATTATGTATCAATCTATACTATATCTATATCTATGAGGTTACATCCTTCCCCAAACTCTTTGTATTATCAAATTTTTAATTTAAAAGATAAAATATTGATGTTTTAAATTTCATTTCTTTCATTAGCGGTGCAATTTTAAGTGTTCTAAACTTGGAGATAATTCTATCATAGCTGCAGACTTCAGATTAGCCTAGCTCTCTTGAAAAACATTTTAACTATATTAATACCAATCCACCCCACCCACCACACATGCCCAGTTTCTCTGTACCTTAGGTTTTACTCTGGAGAAAAGCAAGGTAAGTCAGCTTGTTTTCAAACAGGGAAAAATGAAGTCGCTCGGTCATGTCTGACTCTTTGCGACCCCATGGACTGTAGCCTACCATGCTCCTCTGTCCATGGGATTTTCCAGGCAAGAGTACTGGAGTGAGTTGCCATTTCCCTCTCCAGAGGATCTTCCTGACCCAGGGATCGAGCCCAGCTCTCCTGCACTGTAGGCAGATGCTTTACCATCTGAGCCACCAGGGAAGTTTCAACCGGGGAACCAAGTCCTAAAGCTTGACTGTGACTTTGTTTAGTGCCACAGTGAGACAGATTGTGAACCGAGGACAGACTCAGCAGGGAAGAACAAGGCGATCCATTAGTGATGTCTGCCATGAACTTGAGAATGGCAGGTGGCAACATGGATAGCATTTATTTCCCTATCCCTGGCCTTGAAGCTGCTAGAAATCTGCCAGCATTTTAATCTTAGCCTCTACCATTTCACTTGTCTCCAGTCATAGAAGATAAGTATTGAGCAAATGCTTTGGTTTTTTTTTGTTTTTTTTAAAAAAAGGATTACCTAGGCTCTTCCTCATGCTTGTACCACCTGCCTGTATCTTATGATGCTTTTAAGAAAACATCAGACAATGATTTGAAAAGAGGTAGAGACCAATACTTTGGTCATGTTTTAGCGTGGGATGTGTTTTGGTCCTGTTATCTTTGCTGAACTAAGTGGCTTAGGCTTTTATAGATACTTTTACCATCAGGATAATAGTTTTTGGATAACTAATATCCTGGTGATGTCTGAAAGATGGTTAATTATTGTGGAGGGTTTAAATGCAGTGCTAAAGTAAATCATAACAGGATTCTTCATTTGGGCTCAAGGTTTAAAGGCTACCTCATTTCCCAACAACAGAGAAACATAATCATTCCTTTTCCCACAGATAACTATGGGCCTCCTGTCAGCCTACAGGAATCCTGTTCCTTTCCCCCCAGTGTAACCAGACTCCCTGCCACAGAGAAACAACACTCTCCTTAGCTTGGCCACAGGGCAATCCGTCACTGCTCCCAAGTCCCCATCCCCAGTGCTGAGGTAACCACAGAAACCACACAGGGTATGGACTGAGCACGTGGTTACAGACACAGTCATCATTTCTAACACAGAGATGAAGTCACTCAATCTTCTCTCTGATGAAAATAAACTATTGAAATACAACATCAGAAACAAACGCTCTTCATCCCGATGGAGATGTGGGAGCTATAAAGACGAGACTTCACCCTAGGGCCCTGAACAGAGGAGGGGGAGACTCAGGGGACAAATTCCTGAGAAACTATTAAAAACTGGAGTCCTCTGGTCTCAGAGACAGTCACTGCAGGGCTAAACAGATTGTCACCTGCTGGACAATTAGGCATGTTCTCCCAGAAGAGAGAAAGATGAAGTCACCCCAGTTGCAAAAAGGTGCAGACCCCAAAGGAAAAGAAGCAGTGAATTCAAAAGCACTGAAAAATAAGTAAGCAAAGAAAAGCTTGGCTTTAAAGTGGCAATTTTTTCTGGTGTCTGAACAGTAATCTTCTAAGGAGAATAGCACAAGTCCCTTCCCAATAGACTCTTAAGTTTCAGCTGTGAAAAGGCTATTCTTGGCTCACCAACTCTGCTGATTTATTTTCACCTTGAGGCAGCTCCCTAACATCCCTTCCTACCTCAGCTTCCCAGTCAGCCAAGTGGGACCTCCTGCTTGCAGTCTGCTTCATTTGCTAAGATGTCATGAAGATTAATTAACAGCATTAATACACTAAACGTTCTTTGGGATGGTTGGGGAGAAAGTGTGATTATGATCATTATTGCTATGGATTACTAGGTAGAATGTTGTCAGAACCATTCTGAATGAGACTGTTGCAGGGACTATATCTGAAAGTAGGGGGGAAAAAAAAAAAGACCAAATGGTGATCAGTGGATGGTTTCAAATGCCCCTGGACCAAAAATGCTTCTTCTATGTTCTTGCTTAGGGGCTTAAAACGTTAATAGAATGGAAAATGCAACAGGCTTAGAGTAAGAAGGTCTGCATTTCTGCTGCTTTGCCACTTATTGGCTAGGTGATCTTATGCGACCTACTTAAACTGCCCCAAACCTCAGTTTTCTCATCTGTAAAAGAGACTTATTGACACCTCCAATGTTGATGTGCCACATAGTGTTTCTGAGAAGTCTAAATGATATGGGGATATTTCTAAAAATTAGGCCAACTATACAAAGATTATTAAATCAGCTCTAATAAAAAATGTTTCAGCCATTGGGGCGAGGAATGTGTATGCTCAGCCATGTCTGGACTCTTTGTGACCCCGTGGACTGTAGCCCACCAGGTTGCTCTGTCCATGGAATTTTCCAGGCAAGAATATTGAAGTGGGTTGTCATTTCCTACTCCAGGGGATCTTCCTGACCCAGGTTTGAACTGGCATCTCTTGAGTCTCCTGCATTGGCAGGTGGATTCTTTACCATAGCACCACCTAAAGGTCTGCTTTAGCCATTATAGGCTATTTATTCCTTACTGCAAAATTAGTTTATGAGATGCCATCCACCAATATATGTATACATATAAGACAGTTGATCTTGACTCTGGAGGGGATCAGAAAACTTGTTGTGGTTGTAAAACTGAGGGTTTTGCTTATCCAGGGATCTATTACAGGTGTCAGGGTGCCAATGGGAAATCAGAGATACATCAAGTAACAAATGTGCCTTTTGCTGTCTCCTAATGTTAAGCGTCCTGACAGGGGTGAACGGCAAAATTGTAATGCCTTAAAGTCTTCCCATTTTAAAATGTTAAGCCTGGAACGGAGCTGGAGATCATTGTATTTCAACCCCTTTCTTTCTTAAAATAGAAAATGAAGCCTCAATCTTGCCTTGGAAACCTCTTTATTCTTCCAGATTCTAAGACCAGGGTTCTTCCCATTAAACATTAATATGACACAAGTTATTGATCATTCTGGGTGCAGTCACACTGAATTATCCCTCACACCCCCATCTTCCACTCCAGTCCCACCACCTCTCCCTAGGTCCAGACCCCTAGCATGACAAGTTCGGGCTATACAACAGTCTTATATGCTCAAACTTCTTTTACGACCTCCAATCTTCTCTAAATACTGCTCTCAGGTTAACCTTCTAAAAATGTCCACTGAATAATGCTTCCTCTGCTCAAAACACATTATTGGCTATGGTGTATGGAAAGAGCATGTCTGCTTACCCGATCTGAGTTAGAGAGCACGCTCTGTTCCTAAGGGGGTGACACGCTGTGCCATCGCCCCTAGTGCTCAGGTTCTAGAAAGGGATTGACAAGAATGATAAATGCACCACTTCCCTGGGTGTGCTGTTCATCTTAAAAAGAAATCCAATTACAGTTTGCAATTGCATTTTGGTGAACCATAATGAGCTCTCTTTGGAGTTGCCTTATTCAGATCAAATTACTTCTTGGTAATTTAAAGAATATTACATTTCCCAGATACCTCTCAATCCACCCACAGTGTTCAAGGCTCTGTGTATCTATTACACAAACACTGGCCAGTCAACTCTGGATGAGTTCATAACCAAAGGACCATTTCGTGGTTACCCACAGACAAGTCACCCTTCGTTTCCCTCAAGCAGAGAGGTCAAAAGTCATGTAACTCTTAAAGAGCAAGTCACTTCTTGGGGGCTGAAAATGGGGAGTTAGGGAATGCTTTATTCTGAAAAAAAAAAAAATTATGGCAGAGAGGTCTAAATACTTGTATACGAAGGATCCACATCGTCAGTTGATGAAATTTCTTGGTTAGTTACTTTCATATATTGACATAAATGACACAGAGCCATCTGATGAGTAACAAAAATGACAGTCCCTGATAACATCAACCAAAACTTTCAAGGATGACATTTTCTAAAGCATTTCACTCCCCTCCCAAAAAAAGGGCAAAGGAAAAAATAGGTGTGATCAAAAGCTATGACAGGAAGAGAAAAGTAGAACTGAAACTTAAAATGGCATGTTATCCCCTGATTTCTCAAGAAAGTTCAGCACATAAAACATCAATAGATCTGAATATCATTAAAATTTTCTCCACTAATTCTGACAGGCCAGAAAGGTCATCTAAGAGTTTTTAAAGTGCAGCATGACCTGATTTTTCTGCAGTGCTAGTGTGGCAAGAATCTCATAAAGATATGTTTTCCCCCCTTCCACACAACAAGAGCAATAGTCTTTATAATCTTCTGTTTTGACATTTTTATACTCATTTCAGAGACTCTGTGCTACTGAACTATATCAACTCTAATTTATCTTCTGATGACTTATCTTCTAGTTTTAAGTGGGAAAAGCACAAGTGTTTCCTCTTGGAGATTAATTTCAAAGAATCTAAGATTTAAAGGATCTTAAGAAAACAGAGTCAATTTCCTCTCAACTGCTGGAATCACAACTGTACCATTTCTTATAGACAATCACAATATTTGAATATGAATGGGTATTTTTAGTGTTGAGCAGCATCCATTACTGGACAGTGGTCCTTTTGGGTAGAAGACTTATTCATTCCGAATTAAATATGTGCTCTTTTCTGTCTGCTGAAAAGAAAGCAAATCATAAGTTTGGGGTATGAGAAGAGGAAAACTACAATCAGATGACTCCTAGCAATAGAAAAATAGATTTTCTTCTGAGAAATTGCAAAATAAGAACTCTTGGTCAGAACACACCTATACAGAGACAGTTGATGGAGGCAAAATAGCTTCTAAGCCAACAGGACTTTGAGACAACCTATTGGAATACATTATCAAAGCTTTGAGAGTATGTCCAGCTTGGAGTTGGGGATGGAGAAAGGGAGAAAGTTGGCCAATTATGAGAAAAAACGAAAAAGGAAGTAATCAAGGCCAATGTTGGCAGAGCCAAGTACTGTCCAGGGAGAACAGAGCCTTGGCCATTGGACTCAGAGTATTCTAGTCTGTAGGGTAATATAACTCCAATGTGTGTGCTTTGCCACTCAGTCGTGTCTGACTCTTGTGACCCCATGGACTGTAGCCCACCAGGCTCCTCTGTCCATGAGGATTCTCCAGGCAAGAATACTGGAGTGGGTTGCCATGCCCTCCTCCAGGGGATCTTCCCAACCCAGGGACTGAACCCTGGTCTCCCACATTGCAGGCGGATTCTTTCCTGTCTGAGCCACCAGGGAAGCCCAACTCCAATATGTAGCTGGATAGAAACAACAGATTTTAAATGATCTCAGTTTTAACTTATTTATGATGAAATAGAGGTCCAAATATAATATAGCTAAATGGTAAATAACAGCAATATACCCTTGCTCCCTCAGCCAGGATCACCACTCAAACCCATAATCATCTCCCTTTTGACTAAGGACTTTTTAACTGTTAGGTTATGGAGAAGTGATTTATTCCTGGAAAACCTTCTCTAATGCATCTAATGTTAATTTGATGCCTCCCTTGTAGGCTTGTATAGCATCTTGCACTTCCTTTATCATTGCCCTGCTTATCCAGTTATTATCATCTGCACCTCAGTACTTCAATACCTTCTTAAGATTTCTGTACGAGGGGTCTTTTGTCTCCCATAACCTCAGAACCTATATCTGATGTTTTATAGATGCTGAATGAAAAAGTGTTGAATTGATTAATACAGTTTGACTACAGAAAAGAGATGTGCTGACCAGGCCAATGCTAATTATTCTGGTTATGGATTTGCCTCCAATTCTAGAGTGATTTTGGTGGTACAAACTTTTCTAGGTTCAGGCATTCCTGGGGCACTGACCAGAATAAGCCTCTCCTTGGCCTTTTAAGCAGATCAGAGTCAACTGGCCTCCCTCATCTAAGGGTACCATTTTTATATAGCTTAAACCTTCTAACTTCCTTTATCAATCCCTACATATACCAGAAGCCCAGGCCATATTTGTATCTCTCAACTTTATAATTTTCAGGAAAAACAACTTGATTTTTCTAAACTCTTTTGCAGGCTTTACAGAAAACTTGGGAGCAGGTATGGGTGGAGCAAGTGGGGGGTGGTGGGAGTTCACTAATTTGAGCAGCAAAATGATGAATACTAAAGACACTCTTTTAGTTCAGTTCAGTTGCTCAGTCGTGTCTGACTCCGTGACCCCATGGACTGCATCATGCCAGGCCTCCCTGTCCATCACCAATTCCCAGAGTTTACTCTAACTCATGTCCATTGAGTCGGTGATGCCATCCAACCATCTCATCCTCTGTTGTCCCCCTCTCCTCAACCTTCAATCTTTCCCAGCATCAGGATCTTTTCAAATGAGTCAGTTCTTCGCATCAGGTTGCCAAAGTATTGGAGTTTCAGCTTCAGCATCAGTCCTTCCAATGAATACTCAGGACTGATTTCCTTTAGGATGGACTGGTTGGATCTCCTTGCAGTCCATGGGACTCTCAAGAGTCTTCTCCAACACCACAGTTCAAATGCATAAATTCTTTGGTGCTCAGCTTTCTTTATAGTCCAACTCTCACATCCTTACATGACTACTGGAAAAACTATAGCCTTGACTTGATTTATGTTTTGAACATGAACTCCATATAAGTTAAATAAGCAGGGTGGCAATATACAGCCTTGATGTACTCCTTTACCTATTTCAAACAGTCTGCTGTTCCATGTCCAGTTCTAACTGTTGCTTCCTGACCTGCATACAGATTTCTCAAGAGGCAGGTCAGGTGGTCTGGTATTCCCATCTCTTTCAGAATTGTCCACAGTTTGTGGTGATCCACACAGTCAAAGGCTTTGCTATAGTCAATAAAGCAGAAATAGATGCTTTTCTGAAACTCTCTTGTTTTTTTCTATGATCCAGCAGATGTTGGCAATTTGACCTCTGGTTCCTTTGCCTCTTCTAAAACCAGGTTGAACATCTGGAAGTTCACAGTTTATGTACTGTTGAAGCCTGGCTTGGAGAATTTTGAGCATTACTTTACTAGTGTGTGAGATGAGTGCAGTTGTGCAGTAGTTTGAGCATTCTTTGGCATTGCCTTTCTTTGGAATTGGAATGAAAACTGACCTTTTCCAGTCTGGTGCCCACTGCTGAATTTTCAAAATTTGCTGGCATATTGAGTGTAGCACTTTCACAGCATCATCTTTCAGGGTGTGAAATAGCTCCACTGGAATTCCATCACCTCCACTAGCTTTGTTCGTAGTGATGCTTTCTAAGTAAGGCCCAGTTGACTTCACATTCCAGAATGTCTGGCTCTAGGTGAGTGATCATACCATCATCATTATCTGGGTTGTGAAGATCTTTTTTGTATAGTTCTTCTGTGTATTCTTGCCACCTTTTCTTAATATCTTCTGCTTCTGTTAGGTCCATACCATTTCTGTCCTTTATTGTGCCTATTTTTGCATGAAATGTTCCATTGGTATCACTAATTTTCTTGAAGAGATCTCTAGTCATTCCCCTTTTATTATTTTCCTCTATTTCTTTGCACTGATCACTGAGGAAGGCTTTCTTATCTCTCGTTACTATTCTTTGGAACTCTGCATTCAAATGGGTATATCTTTCCTTTTCTCCTTTGCTTTTCACTTCTCTTTTCAAGCTATTTGTAAGGCCTCCTCAGACAACAATTTTGCTTTTATGCATTTCTTTTTCTTGGGGATGGTCTTGATCCCTGTCTCCTGTATAATGTCACAAACCTCTGTCCATAGTTCTTCAGGTATTCTGTCTATGAGATCGGATCCCTTGAATCTATTTCTCACTTCCACTGTATAATCATATGGGATTTGATTTAGGTCATACCTGAATGGTCTAGTAATTTTCCCTACTTTCATCAATTTAAGTCTGAAGGAGTTCATGATCTGAGCCACGGTCAGCTCCCGGTCTTGTTTTTGCTGACTGTGTAGAGCTTCTCCAACTCTGGCTGCAAAGAATATAATCAATCTTATTTCAGTATTGACTATCTGGTGATGTCCATGTGTAGAGTCTTCTCTTGTGTTGTTGGAAGAGGGGGTTTGCTATGACCAGTGTGTTCTCTTGGCAAAACGATCAGCCTTTGCCCTGCTTCATTCTGTACTCCAAAGCCAAATTTGCCTGTTACTCCATTACTCCAGGTGTTTCTTAACTTCCTACTTTTGCATTCCAGTCCCCTATAATGAAAAGGACATTTTTGTTGTTGTTGGTGGTGTGTTAGTTCTAGAAGGTCTTGTAGGTCTTCACAGAACCATTCAACTTCAGCTTCTTCAGCATTTCTAGTTGGGGCATAGACTTGGATTACCGTGACACTGAATGCTTTGCCTTGGAAACAAACAGAGATCATTCTGTCATTTTCGAGACTGCATCCAAGTACTGCATTTCAAACTCTTTTGTTGACTATGATGGCTACTCCATTTCTTCTAAGGGATTCTTGCCCACAGTAGTAGATATAGTGGTCATCTGAGTTAAACTCACCCATTCCAGTCCATTTTAGTTTGCTGATTCCTAAAATGTCGACATTCACTCTTGCCATCTCCGTTTGACTACTTCCAATTTGCCTTGATTCATGGACCTAACATTCCAGGTTCCTATGCAATATTGGTCTTTATAGCATCGGGACCTTGCTTCTATCACCATTCACATCCAGAACTGTGTGTTGTTCTTGCTTTGGCTCCATCTCTTCACTCTTTCTGGAGTTTTCTTCACTGATCTCCAGTAGCATATTGGGCACCTACTGACCTGGGGAGTTCATCTTTCAGTGTCATATCTTTTTGGTTTTTCATATTGTTCATGGGGTTCTCAAGGTAAGAATACTGAAGTGGTTTGCCATTCCCTTCTCCAGTGGACCACTTTTTGCCAGAACTCTCCATGACCTGTCCATCTTGGGTGGCCCTACATGGCATGGCTCATAGTTTCATTGAGTTAATCAAGGCTGTGGTCCACTTGATCAGATTGGTTAGTTTTCTGTGACTGTGGTTTTCAGTCTATCTGCCCTCTGATGGAGAAGGATAAGAGGCTTATGGAAGTTCATGTTGAAAACTCAACTGCATTTGCTATTTATATAATCTGTTAGAGAAGAAAATGAATGCAAGCGTTGGGGAATGCCCTCCCATACCACCCTCATAGGAGAAAATGATAGATTCTTAAGAGAGAACAGTAGGAAGATTGTAAACAGAAATCAGTATAGCCATTGATAAGGAATAGAGAAATGAATGGTAAGGATTAAGAGAGTTGAAGAATGAGAGACTGAAGGAAAGATAATGAGGAAAGCACAATAGAGTTTCCATTTGGAGATTAATTTCAAACCTCCTAATGAAGTAAGACCATCCTGTACCAACTGCTAGGAAGAAATCAAAGGCTGATCCTTTGTGAAGGAACACAGGTAGTTCCTCAAAAAAGGAAAAGACTCATCAGGGTGGTTGGTAGTCCCTTTTATGGTGCTCAGACCTGACCAATTAATAGTGTAGGTTTGCGTTCTTGGAATATATACTCAAGATGAGGCAGAGGGTGTAAGAACGTTTATCAAGCCCATAATTTGCTACTAACTTTTGACGATTAACTTTGGAATAAATGATAAAACTGGGGAAAAATAACTGAAATGTGTCCTTAAAAATTCTACTATTCTGATTAAAAATCAGGAGATAAGAAAGTTTCAGTGGTTTCCTCTTTCTTATCCTTTTTTATCCCTTATTCTAGTTATTTTTAGTACTGAGGAAAGAAGACTTCCACGTTTAAGCTACATAAAAGCATGGATACTGTCCATGGTCATAACCTCCAGAGCCAGGTATAAAACCTGGAAAAGAAGTACTTTTGTGATTGAATGAATGGAGAATGTGAACGGATGACTAGATAAATTATATAAGAGAGGGATGAGTTAGTTTTCTGATTTAACTGTGGTTCAAGTTTTTAAAGTAGAAGGCTGGAAAGCATAGGGGATGAAAATTACAACTTAAGATATCAATGAAGACAATTCAAAATGTACCTCATTATGTTTCTGCCAATCCTGGGATGGAACCCAGGTCTCCCGCATTGCAGGCAGATTCTTTACCATCTGAGCCACCAGGGAAGCCCCAGAAACCAACAAAAAATTGTAAAGCAAATATTCTCCAATTAAAAAAGAACAAATCAAAACAAAAATGCACCTCACTCACTTAATACATTTGAATCAACGATACAAAGAGAACTATGTTCTAGGATGCTAAAGACACGCACAGTTACAATCTCAAAGCAATTGTTAATAGCATTCAACCAGCTGTGAAAAATGGAAGAGGGTTCAAAAGTTCAGAGATAGGGAAATTCGAGTTTTAGAAATGGGGAAAGAGGCATGCTGGCTATGACAAACAGGTAAGGTTGATGCCAATCCACAACCAAATTAATCTAGTTTCTTGGCATTTAGAAAAGATGGTAGCAGTTAGGAGCCATCAGTAATAATTCCCCCCAAAATTCTAAAATTAAAATGGAAGAATATGAGTATCATTATTAAAGAATATTTTTAAAAGAACTATGACAAAAGGTGACATTTATGAGGTTTATTTTAAAACTCATTTTAAGTAATAATTATGCAACCTATATGGTAATACTTCAAAATTAGAAAAGTTATAGAACACAAATAATTTAATATATGATTTTAAAATACTGCCTATAAAAAAGGAAGAAAACAAACAATATATGGGGTTAAGATAATAATATGAAGGGTAAAAAATATAGATTTATTCTAGCAAAACTAAAAAAAACCTAAATGTTTTCTTTTAATCAAATAATCTGGGAAAAAAACAGGTCCAACATTTACGCCATTAAGAAGAGATGGTTACTTTGCAATTAAATATATTTTTCTAAAATAAATATTTACTAAGCAACTATTCTGCCAGGCACTATACTAGGTCCTAGGGAGTCAGTGATAAGCAGGCCACACAAGGCTCATGCTCTCAAGGAGCCTACATTCTAGGGAGAAGAGCCAAGCACTAAACAGGTAAACAGATTAGGAAAGAAAATAATTCAGGAGAGTAATAACATGACCAAAAAGTCATTATAAACTGTACATAAAATGAAAAGGGAACATAATTGAAAAAGTATTTCCATCAAAAATTATAGAAAGGAACAATTCCTTAATGATCTCAGAATGGATTCATATATTTTTAGAAACTGCCCATAGGACTTCAATAGCTAAATGATCAAGTCTCAAACAAACAAAATTTACACAAGAGAAAATACAAATAGAAAACAAATGTCTGGGAAATTGTTCCAGCTAACTTGTAATCAAGAAATGCAAATTTAAGCAACTTTGCAACATCTGCTAAGTTAAAAAAAAAAAAAAAAAGTTTGAGAAAATAGAAAACAGACTTACAGGAAGGAGGACAACATAAACACAGTTTCCACTCCTCCCCAGGGAAAATCACTGAAATGACTGTGGAAGAAGAGGTAGGGCTGGGGGAGGACACAGAGTCACCCACTGTGAACCAGGGAATGGTGCCAACCCCATCTGAACCACAAACTGAGGAATGCCTGCCAGCTTCAGTACCAACTGTGAAAAGCAATAACTACCTTTCCTCTAAGGCAGTTACAGGAAGGAAAGGAGGGTAATCATGACAAAGCTCACGAGCAGGTCAAGAGCAGATGGAGGATGGCCACACTTGGAGTCAATTTCTCTATAGCTGGGGCCAAGCCACAGCTCTTCTGGCTAAATAGGAAAGAGAAATCATTGTGCCATTCCAAGCCATTTTTCACTAGGAAGTGACACTAGTCAGAGGACAATAGGCTTAAGAGGGAAAAATTCTTGTGATTTGAAGGAGTAAGGTCTAGAAGCAAAGGCATATTGGAGAGAGACTGGGATTAATCAAATATAAATAACAAAGGCAGCTGTTTGGGAGAATGTATTTGTAGCCACATCAAGCAAAAAACCCAGAGGCCAAAGACTTTATTCTCTTAACTGAACTATTTTTAATATTATTCTTCTGCTGAATTGAAAAAAAAAAAAAAAAAACCTCTCCCTAAGGAACTAGATACTGCTCCAGTTCAGTGAGGCCACCACTTCCGCAGTAGTTTCAACAGAGAAAAATTAGGCAAAGTATCCAGGTTTCCAATGCCCTTGACTCACGGGGCCTTTCTCCCTTTTTGCAGGTTGCTGAAGACTTTTCTACTCTGAAGATGCTCTTTCATCCAGCTTTCTACTTAGTTTCTATGGGGAAAAACCAGGTAGCACCCAAATAACCACAGAAGGAGGCTCTCCTGTGAGTTCTTTAGAGAGAACAGTTCTGGACAGAACCTCCCCCATTCAAAGATGAATAAGGAAAAAACTGGGGCTCCCCAGGTGGCACTAGCGGTTAAAGAACCCACCTAACAATGCAGGAGACATAAGAGATGTGGGTTTGATCCCTGGGTTGGGATGATCTCCTGGAGGAGGGCATGGCAACCCACTCCAGTATTCTTGCCTGGAGAATCCCTATGGACAGAGGAGTCTGGCGGGCTGCAGTCCATGGGGTTGCAAAGAGTCAGACATGACTGACTGACTGAGCACGCATGAGGAGAAAACCACCACTGTGGATCGAAAAAACCACACAAACTAATGTAGGAAGCATTGAAGAGGCAAGTTCTAGAATCAGAATCCAAGTCCTACCATTTTCTAGCCATGCAACCTTGGACAAGATAATTGTTTTTTCTGTGCCTCATTTATAAACTGAGGTTAATCACTATGGAAAAGAAAGATGTGGCAGTTAAGTGGGATAAGTATATAAAATACTTACCAAAATGTTTGACACATGGTAAATGTTAGGTTTATAATATCATCCTTATATTACTATGGCTTTGCAAAAATTTCACAACTAGTAAAAGAGAAATAATATTGGAAGCATTGTTAACATTTTTTACTGAGTGTTTCTGGTTGTTCTCCCAGGCACATGTACTTTCCATCTCATTTAGTGTTAGGCAGGATGGCATGAGTTGTTTTGATCATTGAAATGTGAGTAGAAGTCATATGTAACACTTTCGGGAGGCAGCTTTAAGAATTAGTGTGTGAATTTACTAAGCTCCTTCTCCTTCCATCTCTCCTCTTTCCAAACAGTGGGCATTCCATCTTACTTGTATCCTGGAGTAAGGATAACTTGAAGCAGAGCCCCAGCCACCGATTATGAGTGAAAAAGAAAATCTTGTTGGGCTAAGTCACTAAGAAGTTTGGGTTTTTTTACTGTAGCACAACTTAGTCTATATTGACTTATATAGAAGTAAATAAGGGGAATATTTTTGAAAACTTATCTCCAGAAAAAAGCAAAAAGTAGACAATAATTGTTTTTTTATACCTAGAGAGACATTAAAGGTCAAATAGGTCTATGGAGAAACAGCTCAAAAATGAGATGACAAAGTATCAGCTCTAGGCTGAATATTTGTATGTCCCCTCAATTTTGGTAAGTCAACCCCTAGTGTGATGGTATTTGGAAGTAGGGCCTTTGGAAGGTGACTAGATCATGAAGGTACAGCCCTCATGAATGAGATTAGTACTCACAAAAAAGACCTCAGAACTCTCCCTTGCCCTCGTTAGACCACGTGAGTGTACAGCAAGAGGAAAACACTTATGATCCAGGAATAGGACCAGTCAGAATCTAGTAGCACTTTGATCTTAGATTTCTCAGTCTTCAAAACTGAAAGAAATAAATGTTTGTTGTTTAAGCCACCCAGTCTATGATATTTTGGTATAGCAGCCCAAATGAACTAAGACAGAATCCAGAGGTGATTAACAGTGAGGAAGTGAAGTCAAAGAAAGAAAATCAGGAAATAAATGTAGCCAGAGCTGGATCAGAGGTGAGACTGGCTTGTGCCATCCTTGCTGGAGCCCCACCTTGGAGTTCAGAAAGTAATCACAGATTTGTCCAAAGATCGCTACAATAATATTCCTGGCAATATTGTTTAGAATAGAGAAAAGGATACTTGTGGATTACTTAATATCAAAAAGAGAGGATTTGTTCAATAAACCTATACAAATAGACATTTTTCCAAATAAGACATACAGATGACCAACAGGTGCATGAAAAGATGCTCAACATCACTGATCACCAGGCAAATGCAAATCAGAACCACAGAGAGATATAACCTCACACCTGTCAGAATGGCTATTATCCAAAAGATAACAAATAACAAGTGTTGGGGAAGACGTGGGGAAAACCCTTGTGCACTGTTGTGGGGAATGTAAATTGGTGCAGCCACTATGGAAAATAGCATTGAGATGTCTCAGAAAATTAAAAATAGAACTACCATGTGCCCCAGGAATTTCCCTCTTGAGTATTAATCCAAAGGAAACAAAAACACTAATTTGAAAAGATATATGCACCCCTATGTGACTTCACTTTCACTTTTCACTTTCATGCATTGGAGAAGGAAACGGCAACCCACTCCAGTGTTCTTGCCTGGAGAATCCCAGGGACGGCAGAGCCTGGTGGGCTGCTGTCTATGGGATCGCACAGAGTCGGACACGACTGAAGCGCCTTAGCAGTAGCAGCAGCATGTTCACTGTAGCATTATTTACAATAGTCACGATATAGAAGCCACTCAACTGTCCATCAATAGAGAAATGGATAAAGATGTGACAGATTATACAATAGATTGCTCAGCCATAAAAAGGAATGACATCTTTTATTTATTGATTTATTTTTTAAACTTGTTATTTTGTATTGGAGTACAGCCAATTAACAATGCTATGATAGTTTCAGGTGAACAGTGGAGGGACTCAGCCATACATATACATGTATGTATTGCATATTTATATATATATGCATTCTCTCCCAAACTCCCCCTCCCCTCCAGGCTGCCACATAACACTGAGCAGTTCCATCTTGCCGTTTGTAACAACATGGATGGACCCAGAAGGTATAATGCTAAATGAAATAAGTCAGACAGGGAAAAACAAATACTGCATGCTTTCACTCATACATGGGATCTAAAAAACAACACAAATGAATAAACATAACAGAAACAGACTCATAGATACAGAGAACAGCTGGTTGCCTCAAGGGAAGGAGGTCAAGGAAAGAAAGAAATAGAAAAGAGGCACAAACTTCAAGCTGCAAAACACATCAGTCATGAGTATGAACTGTATAGTGTGGGGAACATAGAAATTATGCAGTGTCTTTGCATGGTGACATACAATAACAAGATGCATTCCAGTGTCACTTTGACAGGTATAGAAATACTAAATCACCATGTTGTATAACATAAACTTTGGATTATAGAATGATCATAATTCAAAAACATACAAATACATTCATAAGAAAAGAGATCAGATTTGTGTTTACCAGAAGCAAGAGGATTGGGGAAAAGGAAACTAGATCAAGGTGGTCCAAAGGGACACACTTCCAGTTATAAGATAAAGAAATACTAGAGATGTAATGTACAAAGATGACTAATAATGCTGTATGTTATATATGAAAGTTGTTAAGAGAGTGAATACTAAAGTTTTCATCACACACACAAAAATTAGTTTCTGTATTTTTAATTTTGCTGTATGAGATGACAGGTGTTCACTAAACTTATTGTGGTAATCATTTCATGATGTACTAAGTGAAATTATTATGCTGTCCACCTTACACTTATACAGTGTTGCAGTCAACTATGTCTCAATAAAACTGGAAGAAAAATAATCGTAAAAGATAAGTATCACCAAGTTACAAGAACCAAAAACTGCACTTAGAGCATAACATTTGCTCTAAAACATTTACATAAAAAAAGAATACACTGGGGATAACAATATCAAAAATAGAGGATTTGTTCAATAAACCTATGCAAACCTTTATAAATTTATGATGGTGCTGTACAAACAGATTGTTCAGTATTAATGGAAATGTTCTGCATTTGTGTTATACAACAGTCACTGCCAAATGTAGCAGTATTACAGGAATGTGATTTTTTAATTTAATTTTGTGTTACTTAATGAATTTTATTTAATTAAAATGGCC
Source organism: Budorcas taxicolor (assembly GCF_023091745.1). NCBI lineage: Eukaryota > Metazoa > Chordata > Mammalia > Artiodactyla > Bovidae > Budorcas > Budorcas taxicolor. The sequence goes on along the minus strand of NC_068923.1, from coordinate 59,954,509 downwards.
ACATTGACCAGTGGTTTATGATAAGGACAGCTCATGTTTTAAAATGATAATGTAGATCTGTATTTGTTGGCATAAAAAGTGCCCATAATATATTGCTAAGGTAGGTTATATGGAGATTTATTACTGACATTTTTGTGTATGTGCATGAATGTGTGTATTCACCCACATAAATTTTTTCTGTACTGTCTGAAGTTCCCAATGGAGATTTTAATAATCTTTTTAATATACAGAAAGATACAACCGTTTTCATTTAAAAAACAAAATTGCTAAAAGCTAGTACTTGTAATATTACAGGAAAACTGCAGATAGTATTGAAAATTGATGTAATTATTTTGAAAAAAGTAAATATTTCTGTGCCTCAAGAATGTATATTAAAATAACTCTCAAAAGAAGGAAAAAAGATATAAAGTAACTCTCAAAAGAAGGGACAAACAAAAATGTTGTCCCTAGGGAATAGTTACTTCCAAGTTATTTTGCAGTGAATTAATTACAGCTCTCTTTAAATGCATTTACAGATTATAGTGGAAAATGAAGAGGGAAAAATGTTAACAGATGACAAGATAGTAGAAAGCCATCTATTTTCCATTATAATTTTAATATTGCTCTCTCAGTAAATAAATCTTTGTAGAATAGATAGTGCATCTAAAGGATAAACAGAGCTAACCACTAAAATAACACCCCTGGTTCTCAAGGATGTAACACCACTAAGGTTTATCAGTCATTTACATCATAGTCTGATGTAGTAGGGGCAGTTGCCCTGAATGGCTGTCTTCTGATTGGTAACTCCTTTCATCCCTTGGCTTCACTCTCACTGTGGAAGGGAAGAGCGAGCATAGAGGATCATGTAGAGAGTTTGACAGCCAGATCTATATCCCATTGACCAGAATACAGTCCGGTGACCCTGATCCAACTGCAAGGGACCTTGGTCAGTGTAATCTTCCTCTACGTCCAAGAAAAAAGTTGGGAACAGACCAGCCAGGCTCTGTAGAACTTGGCAAGTCAAACCAAGTTCATTTGCTTTCTTGCGAGCTTCTTAAGTAGGTCAATCACATTGGTGGATGCTACTATTAGAGTGTCAAAGACTATATTTCAGAATTTTTTTTAATTCAGAAAATCACGAGTATAGTATAATGGTCTTCAGGCTGCTATACCAAAATACCAAGGACAGGCGGCCTAAACAAAAGACATTCATTTCTTATAATGCTGGAGACTGGAAAGTCCAAGATCAAGGTGCTAGCAGCTTCTGTGTCTGATGGAGCCTACTCCCTGATTCACAGAGGGTTTTCTTCTTGCTATAACTACTCATGGCTGAAAGAGGCAAGGAACTCTATGGGGTCTCTTTCAGAGAACAGTCTCATTCTTGAGGGCTCTGCCCTCACGATCTAACAACTCTCAAAGGACCCACATTTAAATATCATTCCACTAGGGGTTGGGATTTAACATATGAACTCTGGGAAACACAAACATTCAGTCTATAGCAACAATAACTAGAAAACAAAGATCATGGCATCCGGTCCCATCACTTCATGGGAAATAGATGGGGAAACAGTGGAAACAGTGTCAGACTTCATTTTTCGGGGCTCCAAAATCACAGCAGATGGTGATTGCAGCCATGAAATTAAAAGACGCTTACTCCTTGGAAGAAAAGTTACGACCAACCTAGATAGCATATTCAAAAGCAGAGACATTACTTTGCCAACAAAGGTCCGTCTAGGCAAGGCTATGGTTTTTCCTGTGGTCATGTATGGATGTGAGAGTTGGACTGTGAAGAAGGCTGAGCACTGAAGCATTGATGCTTTCAAACTGTGGTGTTGGAGAAGACTCTTGAGAGTCCCTTGGACTGCAAGGAGATCCAACCAGTCCATTCTGAAGGAGATCAGTCCTGGGATTTCTTTGGAAGGAATGATGCTAAAGCTGAAACTCCAGTACTTTGGCCAACTCATGAGGAGTTGACTCATTGGAAAAGACTCTGATGCTGGGAGGGATTAGGGGCAGGAGGAGAAGGGGACGACAGAGGATGAGATGGCTGGATGTCATCACTGACTCGATCGACATGAGTCTGAGTGAACTCCGGGAGTTGGTGATGGACAGGGATGCCTGGCATGCTGCGATTCATGGGGTCGCAAAGAGTCAGACATGGTTGAGCAACTGAGCTGAACTGATGTTCCTACTGCCCCAAATTCACTATCTTTTACCATTTTGACACATAACATTTTCTTTTGATATCATACTGCACTGTACATATCACTCTGCACATTGACTCTGTCATCAGTGTGTTTTGAGAACAATCAGTGTTAATACTTAACATTCTAATTCACTTCCTTTAATTGTAACAATGTAGTTCATTGAATAAAATATATCTATTTATCAATTACTGGATATGGTAGTTATTCTCACTTTTCTCTGTAACAGTGCTGCATAGGATAGCTTTCAGCATATCTCCTTATGCATATGTGAGAAGCTATGCATATGCAAGTTTCTAGAAGGGAAACTGCAAGGTCAAAATCACTCAACTTTTTCAAAATTTTAATATTGTATAACATATACACATTTGAAGATGTAAAGCATACATTTGTCAAATTTGCAGATGACACAACTCAAAAGGGAGAGATGATATGATAGATGACAAAAATCAATGTTCAAACTTTAATAAGTTAGAATACGGAGCTGTTAAAATCACCAAGATAGAATTTAAGAAAGATAAAATCTTCCATTTAGTCGAAAAAATTAAATGCCCATTGCAGAGAGACAGAAATAGAACTAGACAGCAGTTATCCAAAAAATATCTGGGGGTGTTAGTTAACCCCAACTTTGTTGTGAGTCAACCATGTTTAGACATCAAAAATGTGTACTAGTATACAAATACGGATATTGGTATCAGTTCAGTTCCATTCAGTCGCTCAGTCGTGTCCGACTCTTTGTGACCCCATGAATCGCAGCACGCCAGGCCTCCTTGTCCATCACCAACTCCCAGAGTTCACTCAGACTTCCATCCATCAAGTCAGTGATGCCATCCAGCCATCTCATTCTCGGTCGTCCCCTTCTTCTCCTGCCCCTAATCCCTCCCGGCATCAAAGTCTTCCAATGAGTCAACTCTTTGCATGAGGTGGCCAAAGTACTGGAGTTTCAGCTTTAGCATCATTCCTTCCAAAGAAATCCCAGGACTGATCTTCTTCAGAACAGACTGGTTGGATCTCCTTGCAGTCCAAGGGACTCTCAAGAGTCTTCTCCAACACCACAGTTCAAAAGCATCAATTCTTCGGTGCTCAGCCTTCTTCACAGTCCAACTCTCACATCCATACATGACTACTGGAAAAACCATAGCCTTGCCTAGACGGACCTTTGTTGGCAAAGTAATGTCTCTGCTTTTGAATATGCTATCTAGGTTGGTCGTAACTTTTCTTCCAAGGAGTAAGCGTCTTTTAATTTCATGGCTGCAATCACCATCTGCAGTGATTTTGGAGCCCCAAAAAATAAAGTCTGACACTGTTTCCACTGTTTCCCCATCTATTTCCCATGAAGTGATGGGACCGGATGCCATGATCTTCGTTTTCTGAATGTTGAGCTTTAAGCCAACTTTTTCCCTCTCCTCTTTCACTTTCATCAAGAGGCTTTTTAGTTCCTCTTCACTTTCTGCCATAAGGGTGGTGTCATCTGCATATCTGAGGTTATTGATATTTCTCCTGGCAATCTTGATTCCAGCTTGTGTTTCTTCTAGCCCAGCATTTCGCATGATGTACTCTGCATAGAAGTTAAATAAGTAGGGTGACAATATACAGCCTTGACGTACTCCTTTTCCTATTTGGAACCAGTCTGTTGTTTCATGTCCAGTTCTGACTGTTGCTTCCTGGCCTGCATACAGATTTCTCAAGAGGCAGGTGAGGTGGTCTGGGATTCCCATCTCTTTCAGAATTTTCCAGTTTATTGTGATCCACACAGTCAAAGGCTTGACATAATCAATAAAACAGAAATAGATGTTTTTCTGGATATTGGTATACAGCTCTATTAATAGAATACTGAGTGTAAAACTCTAAATTTAATTCCACTTTACCAAGTCAGAATTCCATGGTACTCAAATGAAACCAATTCATAGCAACATAAGCAAAAAAGAGAAAGCAGTGACTTCACACACTACACTGTATGGAGGATGGGGTTGGAGTTAGGCTGGGAGAAATATCAGCGCCTCAAATGCTGCTTTGACTCCATCCCTCCCCTTTACTATCTCTTATCAAGACATTTCTCTTCCTGCTGGATTTATTCATAAGCCACCAACTGCATGAGGCTGGCCATGGCCATACAGTGATCTTCATCTACATTTTCAACTCAGAAATTTCTTTTTGCAGAAACATGGATGGACCTAGAGATCGTCACACTAAGTGAAGTAAGTCAGACAGAAAAGGACAAATACCGTATGATATCGCATGTGTGTGGAACCTAAGAACAGGGTACAAATGAACTTATCTACAAAACAGAAGTAGAGTCACAGATGTGGAAAATAAACATGGTTACCAGTGGGTAACTGTGCAGCAGAGGGAAGAGGAGCATACATTGGAAGGTTGGGGTTGACATACACGCTACTATATATGAAATAGATGATGAATAAGGGTCTACTGTATAGCACAGGGAACTGTATTTAATACTCTGTGATGGCCTATATGGAAATAGAATCTTAAAAAAGAGTGGATATATGTACATATATTCCCTGGTGGCTCAGTGGTAAAGAATCCACCTGCCAATGCAGGAGATGCCAGTCTGTCCTGGAGAAGGAAATAGCAAGTCACTTCAATATTCCTGAGTAGGAAATCCCATGGACAGAGGAACTTGGTAGGCTACTGTCCATGGGTACCAAAGAGTCGGACATGACTTAGTGTATAACATTCACTTTGCTGTATGCCTAAAATTAACACAATATTTTAAGCCAACTATAAAGTGAAGTGAAGTCGCTCAGTTGTGTCCGACTCTTTGCGACCCCGTGGACTGTAGCCCATCAAGCTCCTCCATCCATGGGATTCTCCAGGCAAGAATACTGGAGTGGGTTGCCATTTCCTTCTCCAGGGGACCTTCCCGACCCAGGGATCGAACCCGGGTCTCCCACATTGCAGGCAGACGCTTTAACCTCTGAGCCACCAGGGAAGCGCTATACTGAAATAAAAATTAAATTAAAAAAAAAAAACATAAACACAATTTTAAAAAAAAGAAGGAACTCTGACAGAAGGTCTCTTCTTGACCAATGCAATGGACCAAATGTACGTGTCCACCCAAAATTCCAATGTTGAAATTCTAACCTCCAGTGTGATGGTAGTAGGAGGTGGGGCCTTTGGAAGGTAATTAGGTCATGAGTATGGAGCCTCAGAAATGAAATAAGTGCCTTTATAAAAGTACCCTGGAGAGACCTCTCATCCTTTTTTTTTTTTTTTTGGCCATGTGTAGATATGAAAAGTCAGTCATCTGCAATCTAGCAGAGGGATCTCATCAGAACCAGCCACACTGGTACAGATCTTGGACTTCCACCCCCAAGAACTGTGAGAAGTAAATTTCTGCTCTTTAAAAGCAAGCCCATCTAGATCCTCTGGAGAAGGGAATGGCAAGCCACTCCAGTATTCTTGCCTGGAGAATCTCATGGACAGAGGAGCCTGGAGGGCTACCGTCCACAGGGTCTCAAAGAGTTGGACATGACTGAAGCAACTGAGCACGCACACACATGCACAATCTTTGCTACTTTGTTACAGCAGCCCAAACTCAGACTCCTAACAAGTGTCTCGTGTCCACACCATGGACAAATCAGAATGGCAGTCCCTTGTAAAATCAGTGGTTTCAGGAGGGAGAGGAACAACTGCTCCATAGCCCTACGGAGATCACTGTTGGCCAGGAAGCCAATTTGTCATCACTTTTCACCCTGGAGTCATTGGGCATATAGTGTACCAGCAAGTTTAATCAACCTACTTGCTTTTCCTAGAACTCTCCTTCCTTTCTTTATCTTACTTAGACTGTGTGGTCAACATCACATAGATAAGAGTCCTAGATATGAGACAGGTAACCCAAACTATGTGATATTTATTCACTGTGTGACTTTTTCACACTGGTTTTATATTTTTAAGATTTATAAAATAGAATAGTTATGTATCATTGCCGGGGTCCAGCCCCGGTGGATCCAGGGTGATTTGAAGATGGGGACGGAGTCGGCGTCTTTGGAAAAATACAAATTTAATCACAGATATAGAGAGATTAGAAATGGATAGTGTAGTAGGAAGATTAGTGGCGAAAAAGAGGCTGAATAACTTGGATTACGTGGAATAGCATCCATGCTCCAGATGGGAATTCAGCCAGAAAAACGGGAGCAAGAAAGAAGCGACATGGGGGAATCAGTCTTTCCGGAACCTGATCCGATTTCTTTATTTTTGGGTTTGCTTATATACCTTTTGTTACAAATAGGGATGAATATAGAGTCACGTGGGAGTCAGCAGTCCTGACCTTTATCAAAATCAGGTGCTTCACATAAATGTATAAAAAAGGTACATCATCTTCTGGCCATGAGTGAGACCTGCTGACATTTTATGATCCTTCCTTTCTGATAACCAAAAAACTTATTTCTTCCAAGGGTGTTTTTTCTTAAACCAGGCACCACCCTCCAAATAAAGTTACATTCCTATAGGGTGAGGGTGTAGTGAGTTACAATCAATCAAGAAAGGAATTTATTTAACCCAAGGTTAACAGGATTAATCTTAAAGGTTAATACTTATTTCTCCTATATGCTTAAAGGTTAATACTTATTTCTCCTATATGTTAGTTATATTCATTATAAGGGTAGGGAACATGGAGATTTAGCAGCAAACATCAGCCCAACAAATGAAAATCCTTTCACCAATGCTCCCCTTAAGATCTGTTTAGTCTTAAGATAGTAATAAAGTTACATTTTTACATAACAAGGACACAGTGATTTATAACAAAGCACAGTGATCTATTACAAAAGAGAAAATTCATTAACTCAAAAAGTCTAGTATTGCTAACATCAAACTACTATATTTCCTTCGCTATATTCCAAATACATTGATTAATATATTCCCAGGTGCCTAAGGATATGGAGGCCTGGCGGCAATCATTGACTCAACAAGAAGAAAAAGCCCTGTGCTAATTAAGACTCTCAAAATACTCCAAAACTCTCTGTGCTGTTTATGGTTGAGAGGTAGTAAACAATCATGTGCCTAGTGGCAGCAGTATGGATAATCCTGTCACACAAGCTAGTCTGTCAGCAGAGAGGTTTGACCTGAAACATCCTTGTCCCACCCAGAGCAGGGAATTAGCAGCAATTATTGACACAACAAATGAAAAACCCTTCACCAATATAATTCCTAACCAACCCACTATACTAATAATTTCTAACTCCCCAAAATAATTTGCCTTTAGTAAGTCTAAAACATCTCATGCCTCTCAGATTGGGAGGCTGTGAACAATCACACGTGGCCGGACGAACCTATACAGGCGGGCTAGATAACCTTCAGAGGAGTCTGTAAGCTGAAACACTCTTGTCACGCCCAAGAATTTTTATTGCCTTGGAGCTGCACGTTTACTCTTTCTCCAAGAAAAACGGTTATGGAGGAGAGCCCCCCGTAAAGTCAGAGGTGTAGGTGAGAGCATAAAACAGACTCCGGTTTTGGGGTTAGATGCTCGGGAACAGGGGGTTTCCTGAGGCTTGATCACACCTTTGCATATGCCAAGCCTCGTTCCTCATGACTTTTGCCATGGGCGGAGTTCCTCATGCTGGCTCCCGGCATATCATGACTAATATCAAGCAAAGTATTCCTATCAGTGGAAGGAAGCCTTTGTAAATGATTGTGGCAGATATAATGAGAGTACCTGCTTGAACTATGTGTCTGGTTCATTATTGAACTTGACACTTATTGAGCTTTGGCTACACAACCCCACAGATGTGGGGGTTTATATTTAAATATAAATATATAGATATATTTATCTATACCAAGGGATTTATAATCTCACAAGTGGAACCAAACTGTGTGAATAATAACCAGATGGATCACATGCAGGGGTAGATCTAATCAGCTGATAGTTTCTGAGTCATAGTCCCTGATCAACTCATATCTTATGAGGGTGACTCAGTAGAATCCAGACAAGAAAAAGATGTTTGGGAAAAAAAATGAGATCCTATAGGGGCTTCTCAGGTGGCACTAGTGGTAAAGATCCTGCCTGCCAACGTAGGCGACATAAGAGACTCAGGTTCAATCCCTGGGGTGGGAAGATCCCCTGGAGGAGGGCATGGCAACTCCAGTATTCTTGCCTGGAGAATCCCATGGACAGAGGAGCCTGACAGGCTATAGTCCATAGGGTCGCAAAGAGTCTCACAAGACTGAAGCAACTTAGCATACAACAGGACCTAATTAAATAAAAGCATTGACTAAAAAGAGAGATAAACAGACTTAGGACTCAGACTCACATTTAAGAACACTTCACTTCACTCTGTCAGTGAGTCTAAAACAAGATCCAGAAACAGTATCATCTGGAAAACAGAACAATAGCAACAAAAAAGGATCCTGGGCCCGGCCTCCAAAAATTCTCATCCAGTCCATCTGAGCAGAATTTCATGATTTGCACTTTTAATAATAATAATGGCTAATAAACTATAACACTGTTTGGCAGACACTTCTTCTAAGTGTTTTATGCATAATATTAACTCTCTAAATTCTCTTTCTAACTCTGTGAATTAGGAACTATTATTATTCTCCTTTATGATGAGGAAACTACAACTCAGAAAGGTTAAGTAACCTGACTAAGGCCATGGACCTTACGATTTCTGAGTTTGAACCCAGGCACTCAGCCTTCAGAGTCTGCCTTCAATCATTTTGGTCCATTGATTGTCAAAAACAGAAACTGGCTACAAAAGCCCCCGGGGTGATTCTGATGAGCCCAGTTGGACTGGCGTTTGGAAAGCAAGGCACAGCGAGACATGAGAGGATGATCATCTCTTGAGCTCTACTGAAGAGAAGGGACTCTGTATGACTCAGCACCTGGCACATGGCAGGTACAGAATGTTGCTGAGTATTTTTTAGGTTGAAGAATTCCACAGAAGCAAGGGTTTGCAAGGAAAAATCTGTTGAGCCTGGTACAGCAGGAAGAAAGTGGACCAGAGTGTGAGTCACATCAAGTTTTCCATCCCCATTAAAGGAAAGTGCTAGTAGAGTAAGAGATGCATTATTCTGACCTCTCTTTTTATGTCCTGGCCCGCTCCTCAATCTTGTGCCTATTTAAGTCAAATGCTATCAGGACTTTCCTGGTGGTCCAGTGGTTAAGATTCCATGCTTCCAATGCAAGAGGCGAAGGTCTGATCCCTGATGGGGGAACTAAGTCAGTTAGCCTATAAATAAATAACTAACTTCTTTAAAATAAAAAAGAGTCACACACTATCTTAATTATTTGGAGGAACAAAGCATTCAACTTTTTTTTCTTCTAGCACATCCTTCCTCAAGTTCTCTCTTATAGAAACATCACAGAATACTGCTGCTGCTGCTAAGTCACTTCAGTCATGTCCGACTCTGTGTGACCCCATAGATGGCAGCCCACCAGGCTCCCCTGTCCCTGGGATTCTCCAGGCAAGAACACTGGAGTGGGTTGCCATTTCCTTCTCCAATGCATGAAAGTGAAAAGTGAAAGTGAAATCGCTCAGTCGTGTCCGACCCTTAGCCACCCCATGGACTGCAGCCTACCAGACTCCTCCATCCATGGGATTTTCCAGGCAAGAGTACTAAATTTATATTAAAAAAGAAAAAAGAAAAAAAGAGTACTGGAGTGGGGTGCCATTGCCTTCTCCGCACAGAATACTAAGAGGATGTAAAACTCCAAGCAGCTAGTTTCTCTGCTTGTTTGGAAAGCCAGTACATTGCATGTAATGAATACTTTTTAGATAGATGGATTGATAGATGCATGCCTGGATGAAAGAATGGACAAAGTGACGCATAGATGTCTAAGAGTTAACCATTACTCATGTCTCCTGTGAATTTGTTAGGACTACCTCTTCCTCTGGTGAAATACAATATGTTAGGATTACATGCACAGTCCTTGAAATCAGGCAGCTTAGATTTAATCTTACCTCCACCATTTACTATCTGTGTGACCTTGAGTAAGTGATTTATCCTCCATCAACCTCAGTTTGGGCTTCCCTAGTGGTTCAGATGGTAAAGTATCTGCCTGTAATGAGGGAACCCCAGGTTCAATCCCTGAGTGGGGAAGACCCCCTGGAGAAGGAAGGGAATGGCAACCCACTCCATTAAAGGAAAGTACCTGGAGAATCCCATGGACAGAGGAACCTGGTGGGATATGGTCCATGGGGCCACAAAAGTCAGACACTACTGAGTGACTAACATTTTCACTTTCAACCTCAGTTTATTCTTTTTTAAACTGGAAAGAATACTATCACTTAATCCCATGAGAATAATAGTGCTTGGCTTTAAAGGGTGTTATAAAATAAAATATGTGCTAAGCACAGTATCTGACATGAAAGAGATGCTCAGTTATTAATAAGGATTTCACAAGGAATGATGTCAGATTCAGTTATTTAAAATTGTCCTTCTCATATCATTTCAGGGTAAAAATTAAACATGCAGGTACTATTTCTTTTGTAAGGCAAGACTTATTTTGGAACATGAAAGGCAGATGATAGACTTTATTAAAATTGGCATAGCAAGAAAGAAAGAAGGTAGAAAGGAAGAGAGGAAGAAAGGGGAAAATATGAAAGAAAAAGATAATCTTTCCTCTTCTGAAAAGCATATTAACATTTCTTTATATTTATGTAATTTGAAAAGTTTGGCTACCACTGATGAAGTTACCCCAATTATAATTCTCAGCGAGGAAATGAACCGGTCGATTTCTGAGAACACAGTTTGAATCTTTAGAATGTGCTGAGGATTTAAATAGTTCATGTTCAGAAGAGGGGAAAATCTCAGATTTCGAACTGAGGTCACTTCAACCAGAAAATTCAGTCAATATCCTCCTGGATAAGTTTGTTCTAACTTGTTAAGTATGCACATTATTTTTATTTATTTTAGGATTTATGTTAGTGAATCAGAATCAGTATCATATTTTAGAGTTAGACAAAACTGCATTTGAATTCTAACTGCAACATTTAACAGTTACATGGCCTTTGAAAAGTTGCTAGAAATAATATACTTCAGTCTCTTCATGGATAAGGGGGAAATCATGATATTATCTTTTGCATCTCCATGTTGGGGCAATTAAACAAGGTCATACATGTAAAGCACTTGGTCCAAAATCGAGCATATGGTGAGCAGTAACTAAGTGCTGGCTACACTTATATTCCCTATTACTACTATTTCCACAATATTTCCAGTTCACTTTCTTTGTGAAGCACCCAACTCCTACTTTCAATATGAATGCAACATGACTGACAGTGCAGGAGTCCCTGGGTTTTGCTTTGCTCAGGATGGACGTAGAGCCCACCACATTTACCATTTCTTTTTCCTTCATCTTTTCTTTCCTTCTGTTTTAGTTTGGAATACAGTTGATTTACAATGTTGTGTTAGTTTCAGGTATGCAGTAAAATGAATCAGTTACACATATACATGTATCTATCTTCTTTTCACATATAGGTCATTAAAAAATATTGACTAGAGATTCTTGTGCTATACAATAGGTCCTTATTAGCTATCTGTTTTATAAGTTGTAGTGCATATGTCAAATACCAATCTCCCAATTTATCCCTCCTCCCCATTCCTGGTAACCAGAAGTTTGTTTGCAAAATATATAAACAGCTCCTGCAGCTCAATATTAAAAAACAAACAACCCAATCAAAATATGGGCCAAAGATCTAAACAGATACTTCTTTCTTCCTCATTTTAGTTTTTCTCTTGCTCTATATCCTGTGACTGGAAAATTTTTCTCTTTGCTAAAATGCCTTCAGGCCTTCTCCCTGCCCTGGTATAAAAGTCCTTAAAATCTCTGCTCTTCCCAGAACTCTTTTCTTCCATCTAACTGGAAATGAGAAATATTCCCCTCCCTTCATCCAGCACTGATTTTTAACTTGTGATTCCATTTCAACAAAACCACTTGCACTAATGCTATACACAATGTAAATAATTCATTAGAAATATGCATTTGTTTGATCTTTATATACTTGCAGTGTGTCTGCAGTCTATTATCAATCAGGACTCTCGGTTACTGGGGGTAGAGGGGCAATCTTCTTGTTTAAAAAGGTAAAAATGTAAACAGCATGAAAATCCATCTGGAAAACACAGAATGCTAGCACAACAAGAGATTCAGAAATCTATATATTTTTACCATTCTCAGTTTATACATGCAGGAAATAAATCCCAGCACATTACAACATGGCTACAGAAGGCCTTGCAGCATTCTGGAATTCAGAGGCAGGCTGGATGTTGGGGATGGAGAAAAGACAGAAGTGGCAAACCAGGTATATAGTTGGAGGAGGAAATGGCAACTCACTCCAGTATTCTTGCCTGGGAAATTCCATGGACAGAGGAGCCTGGCGGGCTACAGGCCATGGGGTTGCAAGAGTCAGGATGTGACTGTGCACACATCAAGTATTCAAGGAAGAACTGAAACTAACTTTGCCTTGCTTATCAACTCATTCCATGAGGCCAGCATTATTCTGATACCCAAACTAGAAAAGGATATTTCAAAAAAAAGAAAACTAATAGACTGATATAAATACTTTGAAAAACAGATTTAAAAATTCTTAACAAAGTTTTAGCAAGAAAATTTTATGGTTCCACAGGGCTATTGATTCAAAGAGGGTGGAGAGAAGAAGAAAATTCAAGAAAGAGACAGCAAAAAGGACAAGTGAGAAACTTACTCCAAAGAAGGATTGAAGCAAAGAATGGATAACATTGCCTATAAGAATTTCCCAAACGTTTGATTGCAGCAGAGAATATTTTATAAAGAGTAGGGTTAGTGCCACTAGTTCGTGAAGATTTTCATGTTGAGCTACCTAGAGGCAGAGCCTGAGATGGGTATTCTGGTCCATGTGATTTAAATGGACTGGTATCCAGGAAAAAAATAAAAGAGTGAAGAGAAAAGAATAAGGAAAGGAGAGAAACACAGCAAAGACTTGGTCCCAGATAGCCCACCCTTGACCTGATCCAAAGAGTGTACTGAGGTTCCGGTTGCAGCACATAGTGGTCCCACCTTGACAGGAGGGTCTGGGCATCATTAAACTCTGCATCAGTGGTCAGATGCTCCTGGGGAGTAAGAGGGTCTAATCTCCCAGCATCCCTGATTAGATGGATTGTAAGCCAAGCATAATTCTTTGCAGAAGTCCACAGGTTTAAGCTGTTACCTGCAGCACTCACTGAACTCACCCAGAACAGCTGTCAAGGAGTTCTGGATATGGCACCAACAGCATCTACTGGAGAGAACACCAAGCAAGCACCCTTCCCAAGACATGTAGGGTCGGAGGGATTATGGAAGTGGAGATGGTTAGGATGGGTTCTAACTCTAGTGTTCAAGAACTATTTAGATGATAGAAGTGGGAGGATATACTCTAATTGTATATGAGGAGCAAGAGGAGTTTAGTCGATGGACCATAAGAAGTATAAGACTAGACTAGAGTTTCTGGCCCTGGGGAACTGGAGGAATGGTGGGGCCATTTTCAAAGATAAGGAAAGGAAGAAAAAGAGCAGGACTTGAGGGGAACACATCAATTAAGCCTTGGGGGTTTTCAGTGTGAAAAGGGGATAGACAGCCCGTGGGGTAGCATGCTTGGAGTTCCACAGGAGTTTCAGGGGGGAGGAGAGTGGGGCCAGGGGTAGGGGAAAGGAGGAAGCCAAATGATCTAGCTCTGAGCCTCTCTTCCTGCTGTCTTGACTTGATGCCCCCAGATGAACATCCTGAGAAAGTGATTAAAACATGGGTAGTATAATATATTCAAAGATGACCCCAGGAAGCACAGGTGGGGAAAGAGAAACTAGGAAGGTAAAAGAAGCCACAAAGGGTGTATTCCTAAGTAGATTATCTCTGAGAACAGCAGGGCCACAGTCTATTGGGGATACTCTGAAGATTTGTGTAGAACTCATCTCAAATATTTCCCACGGAGTGACAGAAAACTGGAGTATTTTTCTGCCATGTCTGGAACCGAATTGTTTGAGGGTGGCCCTGAGTGCGCGTGTGCTCACTCATTTCAGTCCTGTCCGACTCTGTGCGCCCTTATGGACTGTAGCCCATCAGCCGCCTCTGTCCATGGGATTCTCCAGGCCAGAATACTGGAGTGGATTGCCGTGACCTCCTGCAGGGGATCTTCCTGACCCAGGGATCAAATCTGTGTCTCTTATGTCTCCTGCACTGGCAGGCAGGTTCTTAACCACTAGCACCACCTGGGAAGCCTGAGGGTGGCCCCTGGGGCATCACAAACCCCTCAACTTCCTGTGACCCCCTGTGGGTCAGCTGAAAGAGCTGCTATAGCAGCTGCAGAAGAAAACTGCTAGACAGAGAAGGAGGTACACACACTGCCCCCCTCGGCTGGTGAACTCAAGCTGGGCCATGGCAACACGGAATAAGGCATCAACGACTCCTGCCACCTTTGCTCGCTGCCGTTTCATAAATTGAACTTCCATGGAGGAATTTTTTTTAAAAGAGGAGATCTGTCTAGAAGAATAAACTGGTCAATAGTCCTATAATCAAAAGTCCACAGCAAAAGGCGCTTGGAAACGGGCCATTGCCTCCTCTGGTCTCACCTCCAGTTCTCCACGTAATATTAATAGCAGACTCTGGGGACAACCCTCCCATTATCTGGTCTGGGTGAAAGGGGACAATGATAGAAGTGGGATAATCGCTGCCATATCGATCTCCTGTGCTAGTGCCTCGTGCCTCCAGGGAGACAGCACAGCTTTCAGTGCCTATTAGCAGTTGTGTCTTTCAACCTCCCGCTCAGCCCGGCAGTGAGAGCCCATTGGAAGCCCCGGCTTCAATTACTTCACAGGCATGTAGCCTGGGTGAACTGGAGCTCATGGTCCCACATGTTGAAGCTGGGAATTGCACTTTCCACCAGTGCGAGGACAAGCAAAGAATGGCATTCCGTAAGCTAGAGCCCGGTGTGGCAGGGAGGCAGGGAGGCCCACACACCAATTAGCCAGGCAGCTGTGGCCATCAGTCAGGTATGACCTGGGCTCTCAGCTTTAGGTCACACCTGGACCCTGCCATGGAAATCACACTGAAACCTGTCTCCAGAGGAGGGTTGGGACAGCTAACCCCACAGGGGGCAAAGGCTACCACCCAGCAAAGGCATTCAACTCCACAACCTGGATAGGAAGGACCATAGGACCAACATGGCATTAAAAATAGGTACTAAGAAAAGAATCCTTTGCTTGCATTCATTTCTAGGACATTCTTGGAGAAGACTTCTAACTTCCCAGGGAAATCAGATATGAAAATGACAATAAAATGTATTGGCTCTTTATCACCTGTCGTGATGCTGAGCCTCCTTACTGTGGTTGAGAGAAGGGGTTCCCTTCGATACTTTAACATTTCCTGTAGGTTAGCCTAAGGCCTAATGAGAGGTTGTAATAATCTGCCACTTGCACCATGGCAATTTTCCTCAGTCATTACTGTAGTTCTTATTATGCTCTTTGTATAAAAGCTAACATCCTTATTAATTTGTGGATCACTATTAACCTGCACCTTCCCCATTATTTTCAACACTCTCTTAGACCACAGAAACACACCCAAACATTCATTCTTCTGGGCCTGTAACTGAGGCCTTCTACTGTGAGTCTCCATTAAGGGTGATATACATGGTGCTTCAGAGCCGGGCTCTAGAGCCAGACTGCCTGGGTTAGATTCCTGCTCTCTCATTTATGGGCCACACAACATTAGGTAACTTATTTAACCTCTCTGAGTCTCAATTTCATCATTAGTCAGATGGCAACCCACTCCAGTATCCTTGCCTGGGAAATCCCATGGACAGAGAAGCCTGGAGGGCTATAGTCCATGGGGTTGCGAAAAGAGCCAGACACGAATTAGCAACTAAACAATAACAGTAATAGATGAGGATAGTAGTACCTGCCTAATAGAATTGCTAGGGCCCTAGGAACCACGCATGCTGCTGCTGCGGCTGCTAAGTCGCTTCAGTCGTGTCTGACTCTGTGCGACCCCATAGATGGCAGCCCACCAGGATCCCCCATCCCTGGGATTCTCCAGGTAAGAACATTGGAGTGGGTTGCCATTTCCTTCTCCAATGCATGGAAGTGAAAAGTGAAAGTGAAGTCACTGAGTCGTGTCTAACTCTCAGCAACCCCATGGACTGCAGCCTACCAGGCTCCTCCGTCCATGGGATTTTCCAGGCAAGAGTACTGGAGTGGGGTGCCACTGCCTTCTCCGTGGAACCATGCATAGAACAGGGCTCATTTTTATCTCATTACTGAGACTGCTCTACTTCTCCTCTCTCCATGGCCTGTGGTCACAGGTGTAGTTACTGAAGTACCCTTGACCATAACCCTGGAGAAGGAAATGGCAAACCACTACAGTATGCTTGCCTGGAAAATCCCAAGGACTGAGGAGCCTGGTGGGCCGCAGTCCCAGGACTTTCCATGGGGCTGCAAAGAGTAGGGCATGCCTGAGCAACTAACAGACTTCACCGTGAAGGCCTCATCAGCTGCTCCATGAATGTGTGATGCAGTTGGACCATGGGGCAAAGAGAAGAGTGAAGACTTCTGGGAGGCTAGTAGAAGGGCAGAGTACGTCTCTAGTCCATACCAGCCCACAGCGGAGATGACCCAAAGTACTCACCACACAATGGAGCAAATGAGCCCTTGATTCTGGAAAAAGGAGAGCAGTACCTACAGGTGAGAGCAAAGGTGATGAGCACCACCCTGGGTCGGAGGAGGGAGGCAGGGACCCAAGCCAGATAAAACTGCTTTTCAAAAACCATCATGGGGTCAGGAGAAGTCATGTCATCCTCTTTCTCCTCTTCCTGCCTATCATCACCCCCACCTCCCTGCCCCAGCCATGCTGCTGGCAGACCCTGCTCTCTGGGGAGGGCTTAGAAACCTGGCCTTCTGGAGCTGGGTGGGGAAAAACAGCCCTGTTAATTCAGTGCCTGGAGACTTCCTCTTTCCTGACTTCACATTTCCAGGAGCAGGTCCATTGTTCAGCCTTGCAAACAGTGATCACAAGAGGGAATTTATCATAGTCCAGCACAGGCTAAGAAAACACTGCACAAGAACATTCGGAAGGTTCACAAAGTGGTGAAAAAAGCAGCCCCCACTGTTAGGGTAGCTACAGGGGTTTCTAACTGCTTTGGCAAATGAATTGCTTTTGAAGGCAAACGTTTACATGGAGGCCTAAAAGGTATAAAAACACAGAATGCAGGGCTGCCCTGCTGAGATACGGGCCTATAGACCTATTGGCTTCGTCTCCTTGGGTCCCTCAGGAAGATCTGGGGAAACACCCGTCTCCAAGGAACACACTTCGGAGGAAACTGCTCTGGTGCATGAGGGACAAAGAGAAGAGAAAGCAGGGGCCCCATGCTCTGGGGTCCCTGTATTAGATTCCTTGGGCTGCAGTGATGAAGGGCACAAACTGATTAGCTTTAACAACAGAAATTATTTCACGGTTCTGGAGGCTAGAAATACGAGGTCAAGGTGTCAGTAGTGTTGGTTCCTTCTGAGAGTTAGGAGGGGAGAGTTTATCCGACATCTCTCTTCCAGTGTCTCGTGGTTTACTGGCAATCTTTGGTGTTCCCTGCTTTGTAGATGCATCGACGTATCTCCGCCTTCATCTTCACATGGGGTTCTGTTTATATTATGGGACTGTGTCCATATTTTCTTAGAGAAGTGCACATGTGGACATAGGGGCTAAGGGAAGGGTGGGATGCATTGGGAGATTGAGATTAACATATATATGCTATCATGTGTAAAATAGATAGTTAGTGGGAACCTAGTATAAATATAAAGCACTGGAACCTCAGCTCAGTACTCTGTGATGACTTAGATGGGTGGGATAGGGTGTGGAGGGAAGGAGGGAGGTCCAAGAGGGTAGGTCCAATACTTATAGTTGATTTACTTCAGTGTACAGCAGAAACTAACACAACATTGTAAAGCAATTACATTCCAATAAAAAAAAAGAACCAATCAGAGCTGAAGAATATAATAAGTGAAATTTTAAAATAAATTGAAGAGAATCAATAGCAGATTAGATAAACATATAAGCAATCTGAAAGAAAGAATAATAATCACCCAATAAGAACAGCAGAAAGAAAAAAAGAATTTAAAACCATAAAGACAGTTTAAGGGATCTTTGGGACAATATCAAGCATATTATTAACATTCACATTGTAGGAATCTCAGAAGGAGCAGTGAAAGAAAGGGGTAGAAAACTTATTTGAATAATGACAGAAAACTTCCCTAACCTAGGAAAAGACAAAGATATCCAGAGACAAAAAATACAGAGTCCCAGCAAAATGAACCCCTAAAGATCCACACCAAGGCATACTGTAAGTAAAATGACAAATGCTAAAAATGGAGAATTTTAAAGGCACAAAGAGAGAAACAACTAGTTATATGCAAGGGAACCCTCCTAAGACCGTCAGCAGCAGATTTTTCAGCAGAAACATTGTAGGTCAGAAGGGAGTGGCACAATATATTTAAAGTGCTAAAAGGAAAAAACTTTTACAACCAAGAATTTGCTACCTTTCAAGGTTATCATTTGGAAGTAAAGGAGAGACAAAGTTTTGGAAATTAGCAAAGCTAGTCTCTAAAATCACTAAACTGGTCTCATGAGAAATGGTAAGGATCTTCTTTACGTAGAAAATTAAAGGTCACTTTTCTACTGTGACCTAGAAATAACAAAATAAATAAAAGAAAAAAATATCATGGTAAAGGCAAATATATAATAAAGGCAGTGGATCAGCCACTGAAAAGCTACTATGAAGGCTAAAAAATAAAAGTAGTAAAATCAACTATAATAAATAAAGGATACACAAGATAAAAGGATATAAAAAATGATGTCAAAATATTGGGAGGGTACATGGGACATATGTAGTGCTTTTAGGACACATTCAAACACAAATGCCAGCTTAAAATAAACTGCTATATTTATAGACTGATATCTATTATCCTCTGATTCCTGGTTCCTGGTAACCAGAGGATCGTAGATATCACCCTATAGGAACCAGACATCAAATTGCCAACATCGTTGGATCATAGAAAAAGCAGGAGAATTCCAGAAAAACATCTACTTCTGCTTCATTGACTATGCCAAAGCCTTTGATTGTGTGTATCACAACAAACTGTGGAAAATTCTTAAAGAGATGGAAATATCAGACCACCTTACTTGCCTCCTGAGAAATCTGTATGCAGGTCAAGAAGCAACAGTTAGAACCAGACATGGAGCAATGGACTGGTTCCAAATTGGGAAAGGAGTACATCAAGACTGTATATTGTTTTGCTGCTTATTTAATTTATATACAGAATACATCATGTGAAATGCCAGGCTGGATGAAGCACAAGCTGAATCAACATTGCTGGGAGAAATGTCAATAACCTCAGATATGCAGATGATACCACCCTTATGGCAAAAAACAAAGAGAAACTGAAGAGCCTCTTGATGAAAGTGAAATAGGAGAGTGAAAAAGTTGGCTTAAAACTCAACATTCAGAAAATTAAGATCAAGGCAATTGGTCTCATCATTCCATGGCAAATAGATGGGGAAACAATGTAAACAGTGAGAGACTTTATTTTCTTGGGCTCCAAAATAACTGCAGATGGTGACTGAATCCATGAAAATAAAAGATGCTTGCTCCTTAGAAGAAAAGCTATGACAAACCTAGACAGCATATTACAAAGCAGAAATATTACTTTGCCAACGTAGTCATGTATGGATGTGAGAGTTGGACCATAAAGAAAGCTGAGTGCTGAAGAATTGATGCTTTTGAACTGTGGTGTTGGAGAAGACTCTTGAGAGTCCCTTGGACTGCAAGGAGATCCAACCAGTCCATTCTGAAAGAGATCAGCCCTGGGATTTCTTTGGAAGGAATGATGCTAAAGCTGAAACTCCAGTACTTTGGCCACCTCATGGGAAGAGTTGACTCATTGGAAAAGACTCTGATGCTGGGAGGGATTGGGGGCAGGAGGAGAAGGGGACGACAGAGGATGAGATGGCTGGATGGCATCACTGACTCAATGGACGCGAGTCTGAGTGAACTCTGGGAGTTGGTGATGGACAGGGAGGCCTGGCGTGCTGCGATTCATGGGGTCGCAAAGAGTCTGACATGACTGAGCGACTGAACTGAACTGAACTGATGGGGTCACAAAGAGTCAGACACAACTGAGTGACTGAACTGATCTATGATCCTCAAGGCAACCACAAATGAAAACAATACAATAGATATACACACACACAAGAGAGACATAATATTAATAGCAAAGACAATTACAAAACCACAAGGAGACCAAGAGAAGACAAATAACAGAAGATACACAACATTTTCACATGGATATTACACAATATACTACTAAACAATCAGTGGGTCAATGAAAAAAATCAAAGAGGAAATTATTTATAACTTTGATGCAAAGGAAAATGGAAACACAATGATGCAAAATCTATGGAACATAGAAAAAGAGGAAAGTTCATAGTGATACAGACCTACCTTCAAGAAACAAAAAAGGTCCCAAATAAACAATTTAACTTTCTATCTAAAGTAGCTAGAAAGATAACAAATAAAATCCAAATTTAGTAGAAGTAAGGAAATTATAAAATCAGAGTGGAAATAAATGAAATACAGATGAAAAAATAGAAAATATCAATAAAACTAAGCTGGTTCTTTGAAAAGTTAACAAGATTGATAAACCTTTAGCCAGATTCATCAAGAAAAAAGGGGCCCAAATGAAATGAGAAATAAAAGAGAAATTATAATCAATACTACATAAATACAATGACTTATAAGTGAGTACTAGAGTTACACATCAACAAATTGAACAACACCTAGAGAAATGGATAAATTACTAGAAACATACAATCTTCCAAGACTAGAAGAAATAGAAAATTTGAACAGACATTCACAGAGGAATTCTAACAAAACTTTAAAGCATTAATAACTATTCTTCTCAAGAGGCAGGTTAGGTGGTCTGGTATTCCCATCTCTTTCAGAATTTTCCACAGTTTATTGTGATCCACACAGTCAAAGGCTTTGGCATAGTCAATAAAGCAGAAATAGATGTTTTTCTGGAACTCTCTTGCTTTTTCCATGATCCAGCAGATGTTGGCAATTTGATCTCTGGTTCCTCTGCCTTTTCTAAAACCGGTATGCAGGTCAGGAAGCAACAGTTAGAACTGGACATGGAACAACAGACTGGTTCCAAATAGGAAAAGGAGTACGTCAAGGCTGTATATTGTCACCCTGCTTATTTAACTTCTATGCAGAGTACATCATGAGAAACACTGAACTGGAAGAAACACAAGCTGGAATCAAGATTGCCAGGAGAAATATCAATAACCTCAGATATGCAGATGACACCACCCTTATGGTAGAAAGTGAAGAGGAGCTAAAAAGCCTCTTGATGAAAGTGAAAGAGGAGAGGGAAAAAGTTGGCTTAAAGCTCAACACTCAGAAAACTAAGATCATGGCATCTGGTCCCATCACTTCTAAGGGAAATAGATGGGGAAACAGTGGAAACAGTGTTAGACTTTATTTTTGGGGCTCCAAAATCACTGCAGATGGTGACTGCAGCCATGAAATTAAAAGACGCTTACCCCTTGGAAGGAAAGTTATGACCAACCTAGAGAGCATAATGAAAAGCAGAGACGTTACTTTGCCAACAAAGGTCCGTTTAGTCAAGGCTATGGTTTTTCCAGTGGTGATGTATGGATGTGAGAGTTGGACTGTGAAGAAGGCTGAGTGCCAAAGAATTGATGCTTTTGAACTGTGGTGTGGGAGAAGACTCTTGAAAGTCCCATGGACTGCAAGAAGATCCAGCCAGTCCATTCTGAAGATCAGCCCTGGGATTTCTTTGGAAGGAATGATGCTGAAGCTGAAGCTGGAAATGTGTAGTTCAGTTCAGTCGCTCAGTTGTGTCCGACTCTTTGCGACCCCATGAATCGCACCACGCCAGGCCTCCCTGTTCATCACCATCTCCCGGAATTCACTCAGACTCACATCCATCGAGTCGGTGATGCCATCCAGCCATCTCATCCTCTGTCGTCCCCTTCTCCTCCTGCCCCCAATCCCTCCCAGCATCAGAGTCTTTTCCAATGAGTCAACTCTTCCCATGAGGTGGCCAAAGTACTGGAGTTTCAGCTTTAGCATCATTCCTTCCAAAGAAATCCCAGGGCTGATCTCCTTCAGAAAGGGCTGGTTGGATCTCCTTGCATCCATGGGACTTTCAAGAGTCTTCTCCAACACCACAGTTCAAAAGCATCAATTCTTTGGCACTCAGCCTTCTTCACAGTCCAACTCTCACATCCATACATGACCCCTGGAAAAACCATAGCCTTGACTAGATGGACCTTTGTTGGCAAAATAACGTCTCTGCTTTTCATTATGCTGTCTAGGTTGGTCATAACTTTTCTTCCAAGGAGTAAGTGTCTTTTAATTTCACGGCTGCAGTCACCATCTGCAGTGATTTTGGAGCCCAGGAAAATAAAATCCGACACTGTTTCCACTGTCTCCCCATCTATTTCCCTTGAAGTGATGGGACCAGATGCCATGATCTTCATTTTCTGAATGTTGAGCTTTAAGTGGTTCCCCCCACAAAAAGTTGAAGAGGAAGGAGAACTTCCCAACTCATTATATGAGGCCAGCATTACCCCAATATGAAAACTAGACAAAGGAACTTCAAAAACTATCCCAGGTGAACATAGATGCAAAAATCCTCAAAAAATAATGTGAACTGAACTAAACAATATATTAAAAAGATCCTATACCATGATCAGGTGGGATTTATTCCAGAGAAGCAAGGATGGTTCAATGTCTGCAAATCAATCAATGTGATATACCACATTAACAAAACTAGGGGCTTCCCTGGTGGTTCAGATGGTAAAGCATCTGCCTGCAAAGCAGGAGACCCAGGTTCAATCCCTGGGTCAGGAAGATCCCCTAAAGAAGGAAATGGCAACCCACTCCAGTACTCTTGCCTGGAAAACTCCATGGATGGAGGAGCCTGGTAGGCTACAGTCCTTGGTGTTGCAAAGAGTCAGACATGACTGACTTCACTTTCATTTTTCACTTTCACAAAACAAAGGATAAAAATCCTATGATCACCTTAATAGATGCAGAAAAATGATTTAACAAAATTCAACATCCATTCATGATTTTTTAAAAAAAGCCTCAACAAATCAGGTGTGAGAGAAACATATGGCAATGTAATAAAAACCATATATGACAAACCCACAGCTAACATTGTACTCAACAGTGTAAAGCTGAAAGCTTTTCCTCTAGAATTAGGAACAAGACAAAGATGCCCACTCTGACAATTTTATTCAATATAGTACTGAAAGTCCTAAATACAGCAATCAGACATAAAAAGAATAAAAGATATCCAAATTTGAAAGGAAAAAAGTAAAACTGTCACTATTTGCTGACAATATGATGCTGTAAAAGGGTGTTGCAAAAAAACCCCAACTATTAGAAGTAACAAATCATTAAAGTTGTAAAATATAAAATTAATATACAGAAATGTGTTGTATTTCTATTAATATACACTAATAAAGGATTATCCTAAAGGGAAATTAAGAAATCAATACATTTACAATTCTATCAGAAAGAATTATATACCCAGGAATAAATTTAAACAGAGAAGTGAAAGTCCTATACTCTGAAAACTATAAGGCCTTAATGAAAGAAATTGAAGACGACACAAATAAATGAAAAGATATGTTGTGCTCATGGACTGGAAGAATTAATATTGTTCTTACGTCCATACTTTCCAAGCAATCCACAGATTCAGGGCAATCCATATTAAAATGCCAATGATATTTTTCATAGAGCTAGAACAAGTAATCCTAATTGTGTGGAACCACAAAAGGCCTCAAATAGCCAAAGCAATCTTGAGAAAGAAGATACCACATACGAGAAATCAGCCAGAGGAAGGAGAGAAATCTTGCCATTTGTGACAGCATGTATGGACCTAGAGCACCTTACACTAAATGAAATAAGACAGAGAAAGACAAATACCATATGGTTTCATTATGTGTGAAATCGGAAAGGCAAAACAAATGAGCAAACATGGCAAAAGAGAAACAGACTCATAGATACAGAGAACAATCTAGTAGTTCCTAGAAGGGGAGCAGTAGGGGAGATGGCCATAACAGGTGAAGGAGATTAAGAGGTACAAACTTCTACTTGTAAGTCACAGGGATGTAATGTACAGCATAGGGAATATAGTCAATAATATTGTAGTAACTTTGTATGGTGACAGATGGTCACTAACATTATCACAGTGATTATTTTGTAATTTATTAAAACATCAAATCATTATGTTTTACATCTGAAATTAATATATAAGTCAATTATACTTCAATTTTTAAAAAGCAGTTATATAGGCTTTATATAGAGAGAAATAGAAATATATATGCATGTATTTGTATAAATATATATTTATATCATTTTATATGTTATATGTACATAGCATATATAATACTAGATATAATATATATTATTGTATATACATACACATATAAAACATCCGTGTGTGTATGTATCTTCAACTGCTGGAAAAAATGAAATATGTCCTTGTCAGTGTGATATTACAACACTGCTTCACAAGCCTACCCAAAGATTTTTTTAATTGCCTAGGAGAATATACTTCCATTTGACATTGTTCTTGCTATTGTTTAGAGGGGACACTTTCACAAGTTAACCTGTACATTTTTATACAATACACTTGCAAATTATTTTCATCCAGTAGTACAGATAACCCTTAAAGTTATGGTTACATTGCCCTGTAGGATATGACACAGTTTGGTATTTTATCTAGTATCTATTTCTAACCCAAATCCATAGTATTTTATAGGAAAGTCTTTTTTAAAAAACTTTTTAATAATTATGCTTTGAAAGTAGGCAGCCGCTTGCATATTCTCCACTGACCCTCTCAATTTACCAGTACCTTCTAAAAAAGACTTCTCCAAAAAGGCCCCCTGATGCCAGAAATTCTGTTAGTAACTCACTGATGAGTTTGCAGTATTACAGCACCTCAGATGAATGGTTAGCCAGACTGTCCAGTGAGCTTGGGGTTAGCTAGATTGTTTAACCCTGAATATCAGGGTTCTCTGGGAAGAGAATCATGAAGGGGTATGCTTTAGAGAAGTATCAGAAGTCAAGAGAAGCAATGCAATGTCCGAAGGAAGGAAAGAGCAAATATGATGACCCTCAGCACCTGAGAAAGGGGGGGAAAAGCAGAATATTTCAAAAGAGGAGGCACTTGGCACAAAAATAATTAACTATCTACTTCACAGTTTTGGTCAAGGGTTAACTTGGTCCTGTTATATAAAAATTAAAAAATGAACGATAAATGAATGAGTATAACAGATCTAAACTGTTAAGAGATTGGATCAGAAAGGTTGTATTGATCTTACCTTCCAAACATTTCTGACCTACTGGAGCTGCACAACAAATAGCTTCAGGAAGAACGTCTGCCACCCAGGATATGTTTGGTATTCAGTATCCACAGCTAGACCCAAATATCACTGACCCTGTCTCGTTCACTGATTATGACCTTGACAGAGTCATTTGTAGGCTGATTCAAAGGAACCAAGCCTCAATTTCATCAACCTCTCTGAACATTTTCCTACTTAATGGTCGCATGGTATAATTTATATTGGATAGTAACCCTACTTCCTTCTTTACTATAGCTAGGCGACTTCATTCCCTGTTACATTAGTTTCTGATTCAACTGAACAAGCACATTTCAGGTCTGAAATCAGGGATATGTCCAACTCCCATCCCTGACAAGTCACACACTAAGCTAAAGTCAGCATTTTTTAGAGAGTTCATCAGCAATACTAGATCTTTCCAGCAAGGTCACTGTAGCACTAAAGCAATCATGGGTGTGAATGCCCCAAGCCAGACTGAGTTAATTTAACATGAAGTCATCCAAGATAAGAGAAAGCCACAGGAATTATAAAAATATACACAGCAGGTATCTTTCCCAGGGAGGAAGGGGAAGTTTGCTGGCGGTGAAGGGAGTGCACCAATATGATAAGAAAAGTGAAGCAAAGAATAAAATGAAGATTTTATGAGAAGTTAAGATAAATAATAGAACAACTCTTTTTCTACTGTAAAAGGAATAAGAGGTCAACTAAGGACTCAGCAGGGTTTTGCCAAGATTAGAAGGAAGGTCACTTGCTGGAGGAGTTGGACGTTGTAGGAAAGATGGACAAAAGCATCTTCCCAGGATTCTCCAGGGAAGAAAATACACCATGAGCCAAAGCAGAGGTGCTTTCCTTAAGGAAGAAAATGCAGCGGTGACAACCACTGGGGCAAGAGCATGTCCAGGAAGAACAGAGTCTGGAAGTTCATGTGGACCAGTTCTCCTGAGAGGAAAGAGAAGCAGTGACAGGAACAAGGATCATGGAGTCAGACTTAACCTTCCATCTTCTCAGAGGATAGGCACCAGGCATCCCCTAAGAACAAACCTTCTCAGACATGGTGATAGGACCTCACTGCTTGAGTTGAACATCAATGCTGAATATAAAGCACCTTCCTAATGGCCAATTTCATCACTTCTGCCACTATTACCTGCTCACTCTGGGAGCATAACTGGGATAAATGCTTCATCCTAGATCAAGAATAACTAGCTAGAGCCTCTTAGGCCTAACCCATTGGCTTCCAAAATAGTGGGCAATTGCACTGATCTTCTACTTCCTTACTATAGTAATCGGCTATGTTCTCTTATTTAGAATAAATACAATGAGTACCCTTCCACTCAATTCCATTCATAAAATCGCAAATAACTATGCTATAAATCAACAGCAGAAAAAATAAGAAGAGCACTCCAGCACTGAGATATTCCTATTAATGGAGTAAAGCAAAAGTTCTTTCTTGTAGCCTAAGAACTGTACACCAAAAATTGATTTGTATGTTAAGAAAATGGTAACCCAGTCCAGTATTCATGCCTGGGAAATCTCAAGGGCAGAGAAGCCTGGCAGGCTACATGATATCACAAAAGAGTTGGACATGACTTAGTGACTAAACAGAAAGAACAACAAAATTAACATCCAACGTTTATTTTAAGTTTTTGACCTAATAACTTTGACTATAATTATTTTGACTATCTCTCTGATTAATATCCAGTATTGAAATGTGAAAAAACAATGTAAGTTGGACTTCTCTTAGACGGTGTGTTAGTTGCTCAGTCACGTCTGACTCTTTGCGACCCTACTGACTGTAGCCCGCAAGGCTCCTCTGTCCCTGGGAATCTCCAGGCAAGAATACTAGGAGGGTAGCCACTCCCTTCTCCAGGGGATCTTCCTGACCCAGGCATCAAACCCAGGTCTCCTGCACTGCAGGCAGATTCTTTACCATCTGATCCACCAGGGATTAAGTTCCATTAATATTATAAATATTATGTGTTCTCAAACAGTAGTTATTTGAGGCAAAATAAATAAAATATTTCATTATCATAAAAAAGCTTGTGCTTTCACCTCAGAGGTGCCCATGTTGGCACCAAATAGCAATTTCCCACTTACTGTGGCCCCTGTTAGGCCCCAGTAATCTATTTCAATGACTGGTATTGAGAAAACTCATAAGCCATTAGGAAAATATTATATGATATTTCTACCTCATACTAGACAGGAAAATAAATTTCAAGTATTTTTTAAGCCATAAAAATATCAGAAGAAAATATCAGCAAATGTAGGAGACCATTTTTCTACATATGGGCCAAGTGTCAGGCGAAATGAAGCCAAAGGTGATATTGCAGGTGCTGTTGGTACCTAGTTCAGGCGTCCCAGGATCCTTTCTCTCTTGGGAGTGCCCTAGCCCAGTTTCTGCAGGTGCTGCTACAGATGTTCTCTGGAGAATCTACCACTGTCATTTTCAGCCCCAAAGCTGCTGCTTGCTCTTCCCATTCTCTTCGAGCTGAGTCTGGACCTAACCACAAATCACATCCCAGCTTCTTCCTCTTCCCCACTCTAATTCCCTCATTGCACTTACAGTTTTCTCCTGGGAGTATTTCTTTTATAAATCACCTGTATACAAATTGCCATTCAGCCTTTGCTTCTAGGAAACTCAACTATAATATCTTTTAAAATATATATATTTTTTTATTTATTTATTTAATTGGAGGCTAATTACTTTACAATATTGTAGTGGTTTTGCCATACATTGACATGAGTCAGCCATGGGTGTATATGTGTTCTCCCATCCTGAATCCCCCTCCCTCTCCAACCCATCCCTCTGGGTCATCCCAGTGCACCAGCCCTGAGCACTCTGTCTCTGATTTAACCAAATAAACATGCAAATAAGTATCATGTGGAGAGCTATCATGAATAAGTTTTAAAAGATGTTTTTATTTATGTATATATGCATGTATATAAAATCTATACATGTACACATATAAAATATAGATATGTATGTTATGGGTGGAATTGTGTCACTGCTGCTGCTAAGTTGCTTCAGTCATGTCCGATTCTGTGTGACCCCACAGATGGCAGCCCACCAGGCTCCCCCGTCCCTGGGATTCTCCAGGCAAGAACACTAGAGTGGGTTGCCATTTCCTTCTCTAATGCATGAAAGTGAAAAGTGAAAGTGAAGTGTCCGACTCTTCGCGACCCCATGGACTGCAGCCTACCAGGCTCCTCCACCCATGGGATTTTCCAGGCAAGAGTTCTGGAGTGGGGTGCCATTGCCTTCTCTGCCCCCAATATTCATACATTAAGGTACTAACCCCAAGTATCTAAGAATGTGACTGCATTTGGAGATAAGACCTTAAAGGATATGATTAGATTAAAATGAGGTTGTTAGGGTGGTCCCTAGTCCAATCGGCACCCTTTCAAGAAGAGAAAATTAGACAAACAAGGGAACACTTGTACAGAGGGACAACCATGTGAACACACAACGAGGAGGCAGCTGTCTAGGGAAAACTCCCTGTGTTTCTCCTTTTTCTCAAACACAGTATTTCTGACACCAGATAGTGGGATTTTTTTTCCCCATGCCTACCAATTCTCTGACACTAGCTGGGTGAACTACAAGTCATTTCAATTCTGAAACTAAATTGAGTTAAATTAGACCCTGCAAGTTAAGGGTTCAGTCTCACAAGGCTTTCCCCCAGTACTAGGTCTCCAGGTTACCTGCAACTTCGGTCTTACTTGACTACAAACTGGAGGTTCTCATGACCCCTTCTGTGGATTCCATTATTTGCTAAAGCAGTTCAGAGAGCTCTGGGAAACACATTTAGCAATTGATTATATAATAAAATATACAATAAAGGATAAAGGTGAACAGCCAGATGAAGAGATACATAGGCAGAGTCTGGAAGAGTCCTCAGTGCAGGAGCTTCTGTTCTCGTGGAGCTGGGATTCATCATTCTCCCTGAACAAAGGGGTGTTTACCAACCTTGAAGCTTCCCAAACCCCCCACCTTGGGGAATTTTTGTGGAGACTTCATCACATGAAAAAGTGAAAGTATTAATCACTCAATCATATCCAATTCTTTGCAACCCCATGGACTGTAGCCCGCCAGGTTCCTCTGTCCATGGCATTCTCCAGGCAAGAATACTGGAATGGGTAGCCATTCCCTTCTGCAAGAGATTGTCCTGACCCAGGGACCTGGGTCTCCTGCTTTACAGGCAGATTCTTTACCATCTGAGCCACTGGGGACCTTGGGGAATTTTTGTGGAAACTTCATCACATAGGCATAATCAATCACTAACTCAGTCTCCAGTCCCTCTCTTCCCTTCCCAGAGAATGGGGGATGAGCTGAAATTTCCAAGCTTCGAATCATGACTTGGTCTATCTTGTGACAAGCCCCCACCCTAAAGCCATCCAGGAGTTGCCTCTTTAGAACAAAAGATACTCCTGTTACCTAGGATATCCCAAAGGCCTTAGGAGCTCTGTGTCAGGAACCAGGGTCAAAGACCAAATATTAGAACAAAGGATGTTTGTAGTACTCTTATCATCTAGGACATTACAAAGGCTTTGGGAGGTCTGTGCCAGCAAATGGGGACAGAGACCAGTATGTACATTTTCTATTATTTCACAGCAGCTATCTGCAAGCCAAGGAGACAGGCCTCAGAGAACCAAATGTGCAGTTATTTTGATCTTGGACTTTGAGACTCCAGAACTGTAAGAAAATAAATGTCTGTTGTTTAAGCCATTAGGCTGTGGGATTTTGTCAGTGGCTCCATAACAAAATAGTTTAAAGCAATTTATATATAACTTCCTTGGTCTCATACATACAGCAAAACATTTCAAAACATAATCAAAATATACAGAGTATCCATAAGTGATCGAGAAAAAAATGAACAAATGACTTATATGGGTAATTCAGAAAAAAATAAATCAAATGCCAAGAAACGTCCGAGAAGGAGTTCAGCCTCATTGTGTCTTCTTGCGGGTTTCATCTGCTGTATGCCCAAGCCCCATCACTCCATCAGATCTAGCTCTCTCCCATTATTATAGCCAGGCCAAATGCCCAGACAATTCTGTGCAGAAGTTCAATTCAGTTCAGTCACTCAGTTGTGCCCAACTATATGTGACCCCATGAATCGCAGCACGCCAGGCCTCCCTGTCCATCACCAACTCCCGAAGTTCACTCAGACTCACGTCCATTGAGTCAGTGATGCCATCCAGCCATCTCATCCTCTGTTGTCCCCTTCTCCTCCTGACCCCAATCCCTCCCAGCATCAGGTCTTTTCCAATGACAACTCTTTGCATGACGTGGCCAAAGTATTGGAGTTTCAGCCTCAGCATCAGTCCTTGAACATCCAGGACTGATCTCCTTTAGGATGGACTGCTTGAATCTCCTTGTAGTCCAAGGGACTCTCAAGAATCTTCTCCAACACCACAGTTCAAAAGCATGAATTCTTCGGCGCTCAGCTTTCTTCACAGTCCAATGCTCACATCCATACATGACCACTGGAAAAACCATAGCTTTGACTAGACGGACCTTTGTTGGCAAAGTAATGTCTCTGGTTTTCAATATGCTATCTAGGTTGGTCATAATTTTCCTTCCAAGGAGTAAGCATATTTTAATTTCATGGCTGAAATCACCATCTGCAATGATTTTGGAGCCCCAAAAAATAAAGTCTGACACTGTTTCCACTGTTTCCCCATCTATTTCCCACAAAATGATGGGACCAGATGCCATGATCTTAGTTTTCTGAATGTTGCACTTTAACCCAACTTTTTCAATCTCCTCTTTCACTTGCATGAAGAGGCTTTTTAGTTCCTTTTCACTTTCTCCCATAAGAGAGGTGTCATCTGCATATCTGAGGTTATTGATATTTCCCCCAGCAATCTTGATTCCAGCTTGTGCTTCTTCCAGCCCAGAGTTTCTCATGATGTACTCTGCATAGAAGTTAAATAAACAGGATGACAATATACAGCCTTGACGTACTCCTTTTCCTATTTGGAACCAGTCTGTTATTCCATGTCCAGTTCTAACTGTTGCTTCCTGACCTGCAAACAGGTTTCTCAAAAGGCAGGTCAGGTGGTCTGGTATTCCCATCTCTTTCAGGATTGTCCAGAGTTTCTTGTGATCCACACAGTCAAAGGCTTTGGCATAGTCAATAAAGCAGAAGTAGATGTTTTTCTGGAACTCTCTTGCTTTTTCCATGATCCAGCGGATGTTGGCAATTTGATCTCTGGTTCCTCCGCCTTTTCTAAAATCAGCTTGAACATCTGAAAGTTCATGGTTCACATATTGGTGAAGCCTGGCTTGGAGAATTTTGAGCATTACTTTACTAGCATGTGAGATGAGTGCAATTGTGCAGTAGTTTGAGCATTCTTTGGTGTTGCCTCTTTTGGGGATTGGAAGGAAAACTGACATTTTCCAGTCCCGTGGCCACTGCTGAGTTTTCCAAATTTTCTGGCATATGGAGTGCAGCACTTTCACAGCATCATCTTTTAGAATTTGAAACAGCTCAACTGGAATTCCATCACCTCCACTAGCTTTGTTTGTAATGCTGCTTTCTAAGGCCCACTTGACTTCACATTCCAGGATATCTGGCTCTAGGTGAGTGATCACACCATCGTGATTATCTGGGTCGTGAAGATGTTTTTTGTACAGTTCTTCTATGTATTCTTGCCACCTCTTCTCAATATCTTCTGCTTCTGTTAGGTCCATACAATTTCTGTCCTTTATTGAGCCCACCATTGCATGAAATGTTCCCTTGGTATCTCTAATTTTCTTGAAGAGATCTCTAGTCTTTCCCATTCTGTTGTTTTCCTCTATTTCTTTGCATTGATCACTGAGCAAGTCTTTCTTCTCTCTCCTAGCTATTCTTTGGAATCTGCATTCAGATGCTTATATCTTTCCTTTTCTCCTTTGCTTTTCACTTCTCTTCTTTTCACAGCTATTTGTAAGCCCTCCTCAGACAGCCATTTTGCTTTTTTGCATTTCTTTTCCATGGGGATGGTCTTGATCCCTGTCTCCTGTACAATGTCACAAACCTCTGTCCATAGTTCATCAGGCATTCTGTCTATCAGATCTAGGCCCTTAAATCTATTTCTCACTTCCACTGTATAATCATAAGGGATCTGATTTAGGTCATACCTGAATGGTCTAGTGGTTTTCCCTATTTTCTTCAATTTAAGTCTGAATTTGGCAATAAGGAGTTCATGATCTGAGCCAGTCAGCTCTCGGTCTTGTTTTTGCTGACTGTATAGAGCTTCTCCATCTTTGGCTGCAAAGAATATAATCAATCTGATTTCGGTGTTGACCATCTGGTGATGTCCATGTGTAGAGCCTTCTGTTGTATTGTTGGAAGAGGGTGTTTGCTATGACCAGTGCATTTTCTTGGCAAAACTCTATTAGCCTTTGCCCTGTTTCACTTCATATTCCAAGGCCAAATTTGCCTGTTACTCCAGGTGTTTCTTGACTTCCTACTTTTGCATTCCAGTTTCCTATAATGAAAAGGACATCTTTTTTGGGTGTTAGTTTGCAAAAGTCTTATAGGTCTTCATAGAACCGTTCAACTTCAGTTTCTTCAGCATTACTGAAGAATTTTTGAGATTGCATCCAAGTACTGCATTTCGGACTCTTTTGTTGACTATGATGGCTACTCCATTCTTAAGGGATTCTTGCCCACAGTAGTAGATATAATGGTCATCTGAGTTAAATTCACCCATTCCAGTCCATTTTAGTTTCTGATTCCTAGAATGTCAATGTTCACTGTTGCCATCTCCTGTTTGACCACTTCCAATTTGCCTTGATTCATGGACCTA
The DNA here is from genome assembly GCF_023091745.1 of Budorcas taxicolor. Classification (NCBI taxonomy): domain Eukaryota; kingdom Metazoa; phylum Chordata; class Mammalia; order Artiodactyla; family Bovidae; genus Budorcas; species Budorcas taxicolor. The sequence continues at coordinate 59,921,152 of NC_068923.1, read as the reverse complement.
ACATTCCAGGTTCCTATGCAATATTGCTCTTTACAGCATCGGACCTTATTTCTATCACAGTCACATCCACAACTGGGTGTTGTTTTTGCTTTGGCTCCATCCCTTCATTCTTTCTGGAGTTATTTCTCCACTGATCTCCAGTAGCACATTGGACACTTAGTGACCTGGGGATTTCCTCTTTCAGTATCCTATCATTTTGCCTTTTCGTACTGTTCATGGGGTTCTCAAGGCAAGAATACTGAAGTGGTTTGCCATTCCCTTCTCCAGTGGACCACATTCTGTCAGACCTCTCCACCATGACCTACCCATCTTGGGTGGCCCCACACGGTATGGCTTAGTTTCACTGAGTTAAACAAGGCTATGGTCCGTGTGATCAGATAGGCTAGTTTTCTGTGATTATGGTTTCGGTGTGTCTGCCCTCTGATGCCCTCTCGCAACACCTACCGTCTTACTTTGGTTTCTCTTACCTTGGACGTGGGGTATGTCTTCACGGCTGTGTATAACGTAGGTACTAAATAACCACTGGTGACAATGTAATAGCATTTTGAGGTAGAGAGAAAACCAGCTTCAAGATAATTCAATTCAAGAAGCTATCATAAGGGTTCTTTTAAAAAAATCACAAAAGAGGAAGAATAACTAGCTCTAGAAAGTAAAAGAAAAAACTATTCATCACAGGTCAGGAAAGAAACGCAAATTGAAAGGCACTGAGTTTGGGTATTTAGAGTGATGGTGACCTCAAAAAAATGTGTCTGGCAGTTTACCTTCCTCTGCAATTTTCTGGAAGAGTTTGAGTAGGATAGATGTTAGCTCTTCTTTAAATTTTTGGTAGAATTCACCTGTGAAGCCATCTGGTCCTGGGCTTTTGTTTGTTGGAAGATTTTTGATTACAGTTTCAATTTCCATGCTTGTGATGGGTCTATTAAGATTTTATATTTCTTCCTGGCTCAGTTTTGGAAGGTTATACTTTTCTAAGAATTTGTCCATTTCTTCCAAGTTGTCCATTTTATTGTCATATAGTTGCTGATAGTCTTGTGATCCTTTGTATTTCTGTGTGGTCTGTATTTCTCCATTTTCATTTCTAGTTTTATTGATTTGATTCTTCTCCCTTTTTTTCTTGATGAGTCTGGCTAATGGTTTATCTATTTTATTTATCTTCTCGAAGAACCAGCTTTTAGTTTTGTTGATTTTTGCTATAGTCTCCTTTGTTTCATTTATTTCTGCCCTAATTTTTGTGATTTCTTTCCTTCTACTAACCCTGGGGTTCTTCATTTCTTCTTTTTCTAGTTGCTTTAGGTTTAAAGTTAGGTTATTTATTTGATTTTTCTCTTGTTTCTTGAGGTAAGCTTTTATTGCTATGAACCTTCCCCTTAGCACTGCTTTCACTGAATCCCATAGGTTTTGGGTTGTTGTGTTTTCATTTTCATTTGTTTCTAGGCATATTTTGATTTATTTTTTGATTTCTCCTGTGATTTGTTGGTAATTCAGAAGCATGTTGTTTAGCCTCCATATGTTTGCATTTTTAGTTGTTTTTTTCCTGTAGTTGACATCTAATCTTACTGCACTGTGATCAGAAGATTCTTGAAATGATTTCAATATTTTTGAATTTACCAAGGCTAGATTTATGGCCCAGGATGTGATCTATCCTGGAGAAGGTTCCGTGTGAACTTGAGAAAGTGAAATTCATTGTTTTGGGGTGAAATGTCCTATAGATATCAATTAGGTCTAACTGGTCCATTGTATCATTTAAAGTTTGTGTTTCCTTACTAATTTTATATTTGGTTGATCTATACATAGGTGTGAGTAGGGTATTAAAGTCTCCCACTATTATTGTGTTACTGTTAATTTCCCCTTTCATACTTGTTAGCATTTGCCTCACATATTGCAGTGCTCCTATGTTGGGTGCATATATATTGATAGTTGCTATATCTTCTTCTTGGATTGACCTTTTGATCATTATGTAGTGTCCTTCTTTGTCTCTTTTCATGGCCTATATTTCACTCTACTTTATCTGATATGAGTATTGCTATTCCTGCTTTCTTTGGTCTCCATTTGCGTGAAATATCTTTTTCTAGCCCTTCACTTTCAGTGTGTATGTGTCCTTTGGGATGATTTGAGAGACTAGCACTGAAACATGTACATTACCGTATGTGAAATAGATCACCAGTCCAGGTTTGATGCATGAGACAGGGTGCTCAGGGCCGGTGCACTGGGATGACCCTGAGGGATGGGATGAGGAGGGAGGTGGGAGGGGGGTTCAGGATGGGGGACACATGTACACCCATGGCTGATTCATGTCAGTGTATGGCAAAAACCACCACAATATTGTAAAGTAATTAGCCTCCAATTAAAATAAATAATATTTTTTAAAGAGAAAAAAATAAAGATAATTTTTTTTTAAAGGCACTGAGGTTACACTTTGTAAGTTTGTATGATATTTATAACTGAAAACTAGAAAGCTTTGCCACCTAGAGTGCAGTAAAATGTATTTTCAGCTTGTTGGTGACATTGTCAGTTGGCAAATGCAATTTGGCAATTAATTTCTGGTTCCAAATCCTAAGGAATAAGTCAAAATATGTAAAACACCATGCAAAAGACAATGTTTACAATCATGCTATTTATGATAGCAATAAAAATTAGAAACACCCCCAAATGTTTGCTATTACAGGAATCATCACAGAAACTACAGGACATTCATTCAAGGGAACGATATAGACAACACCAGAAAGGGCAAATATAAGGACAAGATGTCAATATGAAATTAACATAAATCCATAAGCTAGGGTACAAAACTATATACACATGATGCTTATAGCTATGTGAACACATGCAAATAAAGAAAGACTGGAAAGAATACAGAAAAGAATCACAGTTTTGGATCTCTTTTTCTCTTCCTTTTTCTCTATTTTAAACTTTTAAATTTTTATAATGTACATTTCTTGAAAACCAAAATTTTATTAAGGAAAACAAGTCATTATACATATACAGATAAATGAAGCACAGATAATGTCTACAATTTTGTAAAAGATGAACCCCAACATAGGATCCCAAAATAAAGACTTAAATATTTATAAGGGCAGCTGACTCTTCATGAGATCTTACTATATGTCACCACTCTGCTCACAGCATTATAAAACTGTCCCATTTAGTCCTCCAACAAGGTAGGTATTACCTTCTCTAAATAATTACCTTCTCGTCTAACAGATGAGAACACGGACACGTAGAGGGGTGAAGTAACCCATCCAGGTGCATAGTTTGTAAGTAATTGTCACAAAGATGGCTACCTGCCCCCCAAGATATCTGTCTCCTCTTTGATAACAGAGAACCATGGCTGGGTAGTAGCAGCTAAGCCAGGGACACTTCTGTCTTATACCTGACCCCCACCTCCTTTGCATCTAGGTGGAGTCATTTTATTATTATATAACACATCTTGTGATTTGTGTTCAGCAGGGCAATTGATGATCTATGGAAGATCAGGTCTACAAATTAGTTAAAAGTCTGAAACTAAGGTGATCAATGAACAGAAACGATGGCTCTTTTATTTTAAAGGGAGTGTTAAAATGGCAATACCATTTTGCACGCATCCAATTGCCAACATTTTTAAAACATTACTTCCCAGGCTTGACCAGAGTGCCAGGAAATGGACAACTTCCTATTCTACTGGCGAGAAGTAAGACACTCCCTCTGTGGGAAAATTTATTGATATGCATCAAGAGTTTTAGAATTCTGGAAAATCTTCAACTCAGGAATTCTTTTGGAAATTAATGAAATAAGACATGTGAGTAAAGACATATAGCAATGTAATTGTTTAATCTCAGAAATTTTTATAAGACTAGTAGAAACCACCTAAATATCTAGCTACAGGGAAGTAGATAAATTATACTTTGGCTACACAAAGAGTTATGATGCAGCTACTTTAAATTATGTTGCAAGGAATATTTAACAGCATGGAATGATCATGATACATTATACAGTGTGATTCCACTCTGACTGTGTTTGAAAAACACATCTATATCAGGCATGAATTTGCTCCTTCCATACAGATGCAAGAATTACCACTTTTCTTTTTCTAAATTGGATGAAATCTGGTTTAGAGTCCCATCCTGACTAGCTGAGAGGAAGAACCACGTCAGGGACTGTTAGTTCATACCCCTCCCCCACCCCCACCTACACACACACTTTCCTTCGGACCTTCCTACTAACCCAGGGATAATGTGGTACCAAGAAATGGGAAAGGTGCCTACCTCTAGACTATGGTCAAGTGCCTCTGTTACCATAATTCCTCATAGGATGTCTTGATATTGACAAGGGCAGCAGACCTGGAGCTGGGTAGAGAGGTGCCCCTCAGAGCCCTGGACTTGTCATAGGTTTGGCTACAGGCAGTTTCTGCCACTAATCTCAAAACAGTGCTGTTCAGTGCTCTCTCCCTAGGGACACATCACCAGAGGTTATGCCACTCTGGGGCACTGGGTGGGAGGGGTGCAGCTCTCAGACTCTTTCAAGCTCCCTTCTCTCCTTTCAACCTCCACTGGGCACATCAGCTCTCTTCTAGGGCTATCCCCACCCTTTATACAAAAGCGCCAATTTATCTCTTTCCTCCTCCACATAGCACGATTCTCTCTTAATTCCACAAGCCTAATCTGTGAAACTAAAGCCTTGGTTGGTCACATCTCAATTTTCATCCTTGAAACCCAATTCACATACACACATTCAACACACACACAAACCCAAACACAAATGAGCTTAAACCTTGGAAGGCAAGGACAAGAGTGCTTTTTTTTCCCCTCAGTAGAATTTGAATGTCTTGAGAGAAGAGGGTAGAAAGGGAAGGGGTGAAATGGGGAAATTAATTATGTTTTTATTCTCTCCCCCCTCAGCTGTGATAATGAGACCTCAAATCCGCCACATAGGTAGGCATTAAAAAGCCTGAAAGATGTTACAAGTGTTTGTCATTGTGGCTGGGATTACAAGAAAATTCTTTTTTTTCTTTATTAATTTTAGACATTTCCTACAATAAACAAGGGTTGTTTGATCATTTCAAGGAATGCAACATGATTTTTTCATGCTAAGATATCAACTATATTTCTTTTTTCTATTTCTTTGAAAGTGAAAGTGAAGTCACTCAGTCGTGTCCGACTCTGTGACCCCGTGGACTGCAGCCTACCAAGCTCCTCTGTCTATGGGATTCTCCGGGCAAGAATACTGGAGTGGGTTGCCATTTCCTTCTCCAGGGGATCTTCCCGACCCAGGGATCGAACCCGGGTTTCCCACATTGGAGGCAGATGCTTTAACTTCTGAGCCACCAGGGAAGCCCATCTATTTCGTTACCACCTTCTATTTCCTTACCACCTTCCTAATATGATGGTGTATTTTTAAACAAAGAGAAACCAGAAAGCAATGAGAATTATGTTACTGAAGAGCACAGATAATGGCTATAAAGGCATTTTAAAGAAAAGAAAATAAGGGACTTACCTGGCAGTCCAGTGGTTAGGACTCTGCACTTCCCCTGCAAGGGGCGCATGCTTCATCCCTGGTTGGGGAACTAAGTTCCCGCATGCTGTGTAGCATAGCCGCATTGCCTCCTCTAAATAATAACAATAATATAAAAGAAAAGAAGAACGCTTACAAAAATACTCTTTCTGTGAGAGCTTCAGAGGAATCAGTGTATAACTTTCTGAGGTGACTAAGTTAATGACACCATTCATTTTGGATATAAATATTTGGATTGATTGCTTTCCTTGGTTGATTCTACTTATTTCCTTTCCCCCTTAAAGATCTTCCAAACATCATACCACTCTGGAGGTGTGCACCCAAATTGCGACTAAAAGTTTCTGCTACTACTAAAGAAATCATTTTTAGTAATTTCCTCAACTCAAAATACAACTACATTATGAGACAGGTTAAAAGATGACCTCAAAGTTCAGCAAGAATTATTATTACCCTCAATTTTTCCTCTTTCAGAATCAGAGATTCTCTTGTCAGCTATCAGTAGCACAATAGGAACAGAGATACCGAGCATTCCACTAAAAAGCCAGCAGCCCCACAGAGGTGCCTAGAATAATGAGAATTCTTGCACCCTCTCACTTCATTTTCCATTCTACAAACATTTTGTTTCAATGCTCTTTTTTTTCATACTTTTTTTTCCATCTGGGCATCCATCCAAATATTAAGATTCATTCTTCTTTCTTTTAAGAAATCTCCATCAGGAAGCCGTCATTACCCTTGGTTTTCACATAGAGAACTCTTAGATATGTGGTTCAGAAGTACCCTGGAGGGTGATAGGTGGGGGAAAAACCAAAAGGGCAATACATGGAATGTATGCAGCAACATTTCCCCCATGTTGGGCCCATCTGATTCAGGAATGCCTTGTGTTCATTACCAAGTCCAGGGTTGATTTGATACAGATGTATTTAAGGGGTTCTTGTCATTTTTTCCTCTTTCTCAAGCTGCCCTTAGTCACCCTGAAACCATGACCAGATTTTTAGTACAAGGCAACCCCTGCAAGCCAAGGAATGAACTCATTTGCTAGTCACTGGCTCTAAGCTCAAACAGTGTCTTTTGCCTGGGTTCTGCTTGGTTTTCACTGGGAGCTCAGAGAAGAGTGTACAAGGGGGACATTGAGAAGATGGTCCTGACTCCAACAGTTCTTCACACCCAGCACATCTAAAGATTGTCTTTCAGTTTAGAGCTGTAGGCCAGTAGCATCCTTTCCCCAATTCACATTGTTCTGAATCTGAACTAATAGACCATGAAGTCCCTTAGGGTTATGTCTTTAATTAATTCAATATTTATTGAGTACTACTATATGCCAAGCATTGTACTTGTCTTTATAACACCAGACTTAGTCATAATAAACACACAATAAACGTTTGTTTCAATGATTATATTTCCCCATCTAGAATGTGAGCCATAAGAGGTCAGAGACTTGAGCCGGACACACTCTGAGTGCCCAAAACTCTTTTGTTAAAGTGATGGATTGATTAATTAATTAGTAAGTGAATAAAAGGATCAACTCATACTGAAAAAGTTGTAGCTGACAATGGTGGGAAGTAGTATGTTTGTACAATGGAAATATTCTGGCTCTTGGAGTTAGAACTGAATTCAAATTCCAGGCTTATCTTCCCAATGTTGGTTTTAATATATGCGAGAAGAAACAATGTTTATCTGACTAAATTGTGAGGATTTAATGAGTCAACAAACATTAAATGCTGGGCATATTTAATGATTACAAAGTGCCTGGTTCTTTTTAATGGGTCAGTAATGCTACTTCCCCACCTTTCTATCTCAGGTCATTATTTTTAGAGTGGGGGTAATTATGTCTATTTCATCATAGAGATGTAGAGTTAAGCTGCCTCAGAAAGTTCCTTAAACAGTGTTTAACAAACATTCTCTCTTCCATTTTCTCAGTTTCATTTGGAGGCTAATGGGTGGGGCTGGGAAAAAGAAGAAAGTGAATCAGCTCTTGTTAATGGTTTCAGCGCACGTGTTCCTCAGTCATGAACCCAACAGCCTCCTAGGAAAGGAATGTGTGACACAGACTGCTTGTGTCCTAATGTTTATGCTTCTCTTTTCTTTAAGTCTAGAATCCCTGGGTTTTAATACATGAATGCTCATATTACATTTCCCAGCCTCTCTTGCTGCTAGCTGTGTCCATATGGCTGCTGCTGCTGCTGCTGCTAAGTCACTTCAGTCGTGTCCAGCTCTGTGCGACCCCATAGATGGCAGCCCACCAGGCTCCGCCGTCCCTGGGATTCTCCAGGCAAGAACACTGGAGTGGGTTGCCATTTCCTTCTCTACCATGTGACTGAGTTCTAGCCAATGGAATATGAGCAATAATGACTAATGCACTTCTAGGTCCTGCCTTCATAGGAAAGGGATGTGAGTCCCCTCTTCGTTTTTCCTCACTCCCCATTATGAGACTCAAACATAGCAGTGACATTGTGGACGAGGACACTACCCTCTAGAAAGCAGACAAGAAGCTTAAATCTCTGAACCCTGGAGAAACCATGCCAGACCCCAAATACTTATGTTCAGTCATCTGAGAGAGAAATAACATCTCTCTTGTTTAAACCACTGATATTCTAGGTCTTTGTTTTTTCATAATCGCAGATGAAAATAAATTTGATCGAATATGGGAGGTGTTAGGAGATCTCTGAATATCCAAGCTTTGTTAATGAAAAACCCTCACTTTAGGATTTCCAGCCTCCCTGAAGTATTCCCAGCCACCAAAAAAGGCTGATCTTGGCTGAGGCCAAAGGTACACCCTCTTACTAACTTGTCTATCTAGATCTAAAGTTCCTAGCTGCATCGTGTGCAACCAATCAGAATTTAATCTGGTCTTGAAAGCCCCTTCCAAGGTTAACCTTGTTCAGGAAGCCCTCCCCAATGAATGGAGTTCTCCAGGATCATTCCCTTCTCTGAACTCCATGCTGCTGCTAAGTCACTTCAGTCGTGTACGACTCTGTGCGACCCCATAGATGGCAGCCCACCAGGCTCCGCTGTCCCTGGGATTCTCCAGGCAAGAACACTGGAGTGGGTTGCCATTTCCTTCTCCAATGCATGAGAGTGAAAAGTGAAAGTGAAGTCGCTCTGTTGTGTCCGACTCTTCGCGACCCCGTGGACTGCAGCCCACCAACCTCCTCCATCCATGGGATTTTCCAGGCAAGAGTACTGGAGTGGGGTGCCATTGCCTTCTCCTCTGAACTCCATAGCCACTGGCTATACCACCTGCTGTTGTGTTCTAATCTCACATTGTTTTCTAGCACGTGAGTTTTCATTTTTTGAATGCCTTTCCTCTTTATCTTAACAGCAAACTCATTAACAGCAAGAATCATAGTTTAGATATTTTAATCATATTTTTGTACCCCTGCTTTTGGAAGTAATCTTTAACCATGAAGCATCATGCTCTGAACTCTCAAAACACTTGCAGACTTAGTGATTTGTTTATACGTCTTTCTAAATTGGGATGTCCTCAAGGGCAAAAAAGAACGTGCCACAATAACTTCTGGTATCTGATTCATGCATGTTCCTCAGTTATGCTTACTGATAGTTAAAGGAATCTTGGTAGCTGCTAACATCTAGAATAATGCCTTGTACTTAATGCCTAGATGGCTCTAGACTAACGAATTAATGTGAGTATTGTCAAGTGGGAAGTTGTTTGATCCTTAGACTTGGTATTTATATAATTTAAGCTAATTTCAATTGCAAGGAATAGAGGTTTGACACACATGCAAAAAGGAATTTTAGTGTCTGTAACAGGGGAGTCAAATGAGTGACTTCAAATGTTACCGGACACAGAGGTTCAAAGTAAGTCATCAGGGTTCAGTCTTTTCCTCTCCGTGTTTTAGGTATGTCTTCTGTATTATCTCTTCTATTTCCAGAAGCCCAAGATCTAGTTCAGCAACCCTGGCAGCCTAACAGAAGACGTGTTCCCTGATACCTATGTCAAAAGGGAATCAGAGTGTTCTGAGTAGATTCACTCTTAAATCACTATGACCAAAAGGTATGGGTATTCTACTGGACATATCTAGGTCACATGCCCAACACTGTAACTAGAGGGGAGAGCCAGATGAGTTAGCCTCACTCAGCCTCCAGAGAAAAGAAGAGTTCTATTACCAGGAGAATTGGGAAAGAATAGAATATAGACAAGCCAGCAGATTAGTCTGTCCTCATCCTACAGTTGGTACCGCCTCCTCAGTTCAGTCTGCTCAATGCTTTTGGCTGAAATTCACACCATTCTGTATTTCTTCTCACCATCTATTTGTTACCATTATTATTCTGCAGTCACCTTAAAATATTTCTTCAGCATCTCCCTTTGCCCCAGCCCCACACCATCAAAGTGTGGTTAGGAATTTACCAAACAGAAAAAGAGTTGGCATCCCAAGATTTTGGAAGCTGCTTTGCCTCCTGACTCCCTCAAACCTACAGTCTGGACTAATTGAAGCAAGTCCCTGGGGATATCACACAAAGTCATTCTTTTCTGGCAGGAAAGAAATTTAGTTTGACCTTATTGACTGACCCCATCAGACTGCCAAGAAAGCACTTGGTAATGACCCTAATCAAGCAATTTGGGTTTTTATTGAGATCAGAGTCATTGTCTAAAATCTTCGTAACGGCTGGATTGCTCCACCCATGCTGAAAGGATGGAATCCTTGAATGATACAAGAATATTAAGGTCTCTGTGCTCTTTGTTTGTCAAATTTTTCAGCAGTCGTTGAATGCAGTTGATTCCCAGGAGGAGAAAAAGCCATTTAAGTTTGCACATTAAATGGTTTAAAAAATGAATTCTAGATATACTTCTGCCCCAAAGTCACCCCCACCCTTTCCATGCCCTTGCCACCATGAATTCTTTGAAATCTCAACCTAAGCCAGACTCTCTAGCAATTTCTAGGGTTAACTTTAACTTTCCTAGGATTTCATTTTGCTACTAATATGGACATAACTTTACAGCTTGCAAATTGCTTTTCTCCAACATTTTGTATGAGTGTCACAACAGCAATGAGATATAAATATTACCATGGTGCCCAAGAGATGAGGAGACTGAGGCTCAAAAAATATTATATAATAGGTTAGGGTCACAAGGCTAGTAAGTGGCTGAGCCAGGTCTCAAACTCAGTCCTTTCATTACAAACCCATTGATTTTCTCCCCATAACACACTGCCTCTAATTACTTTCCATTTGATGACCTTCACTCCCCAGTAAGTCAACAATCTTCTTGAAGATTGGAGCTTTAAGCTGCTGGGTTTTATGTGCAGAAAGGTTAGCATAGCACTGTGTGTAGAACTGATACTCCAAAACAACTTGTTGGCTTAGGAAATAGTCATTTGGCTGCTGTTGGTTCATTTTAGGAATTCAGGCTTGCAGGCAGAGTGGCACACACACAGACAGGCTATACACTCACTAGCCATCTAGAGACCATACAAAGTGTAATAGTGGTTAGAATTGCTCGTTCACAAATCCATTCATTCAAGTGATTCTTGCATTCTGTTTTCTGTGTACCAGGCAGAGTGATGGGTGCTGGTTATAGACTGGTACACACAAGACACAATCCCAGACCCGGGGAGCCTACACTTCTGTGAGAGTCTTGGAATCAGTTAGGTACAATCCTATGATGAGCTCTTCACTGTTCTCATCTATATTGGTTTTCTATTAATAAAGAACCAACCATCACACTCTTGGCAGCTTAAAACAACACCCACTGACTAATTCACAGTTCTGGATCTCAGAAAACTGGGCAGACTCAACTGAGTTCTCTGCCGAAGGTTTTACCGAGGCCAAAATCAAGACTTTGGGGAAGAATCCACTTGGAGCTCTTTTATGGATAGGGAGATTTAGTTTTTTGTGGTTATAGGGTCGAGGTCCTTGTTGTCTTGCTGGCTATCAACTGGGTGTTGCTCTTAGCTGCCAAAGGCCACTCTCAGAATTTTCCATATGACCATATGTATCCAAATATCTGATTTCCTCTTTTGCCACCAGCTGGGGAAAACGTTCTGCTTTTAAAGGGTTCATGTGATTAGGCCTGTCCCACTAGGTCTCCTTTGCTTACAGTCAGCTGTGCCATGGAACATAACCTCCTCATGAAGTAATATGTCCTCATATACATAGGGTCCACCCAGACACAGAGGAGGAGACTACACAAAGGAATTGATCACTGGGTGTCATCTTAGAACCTGCCTACCACTCTCCCCTCCCAAACTTGGGAATTCATAAACTTCATAAGCTTTTGACATAGCCTAACAAGCCTCCTTTGCCAGCTCTGTCTCATCCAGGTTCAACCACACAACATACCTCTGTACCTTTGCACATGCCAGTACCTCTGCTTGGAATGCTTCCCCTGATTCTCACTCTTCCAACAAAACCCTCCTCACCCTTAAAGACTCAAAGTCTTGAAGACCGTCTGAGAGAGTCTTCTCAGTACCCAGGCAGTCACTGATCAATGATGAATACTCTCTTCTCTGTGCTGGTGTGGGATTTTGACCATCCCACTCTATAGAACCTCATCCATACTATCACAGTCTTAGTCATCAACTGTGAGGTCTCTGACAGCAGAGTTTATGTTTCATTCCTCTTTGCTTTCCCAGGGCCTCCCACAGATCTTGGCACATAGTAAGTGCCTGGTAAATGTTTGCAGAATTGAATTGATCCAGATCTATCCACTGTTGTGGGGACTCATGATTGGAAGAGCAGTACGGGCTTTCCTGATGGCTCAGTGGTAAAGAGTTCACCTATCAAAGCTGGACAAGCAATACAGACTTGAAACCTACTTTCAGTATGAAGTAAAACATTTGGAATTTTTACCTCCCTTGCACACATTCACACATGTTCTGTTTGTTGCACCCCAGTTTGCCACTGGGGAACCACCACAACTCTTACTTTCACTCAAAACTGTTCATATACAAATGACCCCATTACCCCTATCAGGGATGGACTCATCTGTGACGCACGCTTTGCTGATAAGGGGCACCATGACCGGTTCCAAGATGTACACATGGCAATTTAACCAGTGAGAGTCCTCTACACTAAAGCCTTTGAGCAAGGGGTTCCCTCTGTACATTGGACTTGTGGAAGATAGTAGAGTAAAGGCTCAGAGCCACTAGTGACTTTCTCTGCCGCCTTCTGGTGGAAACCTCTCACGTAAAAAATAACAGAAAAATGTAAAACTGAGATGACAATAGAGACATACAGAGACCCGAAGACATCATGTGCTTCTGGAGAGCGCCACATCCAGAGCTTGTCATCATCTGAATTTACCAACAAACAAAATCTCTTCTGACTTAAATTTTTACTGACACAAACAATATATTTATTCATTATGGCTGGATTTGTGTCATTAATCCTAACCAAGGAAAACAAAACAAACAAAAGCCAAAAAACAGTGTGAAAAATGCAGGGTGTAATCCCGGGTTATGGAAGCAATTTTAAAATAACAGGGTCTTGGACCTCTTAGCTTATGATTAGTGTTCCTAAAAACCAGACAAATGGGGCCATCAGACCATGCAGCCACTCAAGAAGCAGCATTCTCCATACTGACTTGCTGGGCCCTTTGCGCCCTGTTTTGGAATCAAGAGACCAAGGGTCTTGGGGCTGATACTGAGACAGGTGATGGGACAGAGAGTAATTACTGTCCATAACCTTCAGAATCAGTAGTCTATATCTTGTGGCCAAGATTTTCTGAGGGACACCAGGTGTGCAATTTGTGAGCAAATGACAATCAATGTGACTATTGATTGCTTTGACCAGTTTATTATGAGGCTGTAATTTCTTGGCCCCAGGATGTCTCCCCCACTGCCCACACTGGAAGTCTCCCCCAGGATCTCATTTGTCTGCCCTCCAGACATCTCTGGAGAAGAACCTCTCCTCTCCTCCTTCCCCACATCCCTCTCCAGGCCTCTAGCCTCTCCATAGCTATGTCACAAGATTTCCAAGGAGCTTTTAGCTTACTGCAGAATCAGTTCCTCCTCAGAGCCTTCTACCACCCTCATCATTACCTCAGGGTGTTGGAACTTCGCTGTGAGCTGCTGACAGATTGTTAAAGATCCCAGCTGTTCCGGGTCTATAACAATCCTTTCAACTGGGTCTCCTTCCAGGAACAGCTGCAAAAGCTCCAGAAAGGAAGGGAGGAGACACTTTTAGCATGATAACAAATCTGAAGGGAGTGACCAGTTTACCCAGAAAGCTGTGATGCAGATGTACCCAGCCAGCAACTCTCCCCACCCTCCGGGAGAGACGTGCAAGGATGCTTTGCCTCTATGTGAAAACTTTTCATAACCAGTGGAATGAGATCAAGAATCCCCACCCCTGGCCCCAGGAGAAGAGTTTGGAAAAACTTCTAGCCTTCCCCATAATGATGTACTACACAAAAGACCTGCCAGTGGTTATGTTAGGGGAAACATTGATTGAAACCACCCCCTCTGGCCATGCACCATAACTTGCATGAGTTATTTTATGACAGGAGGTCTGGTAAGGAACTCAAAACTAACAAACCATCACCAACCGAAAGAATTCGAGAAAGGTCAAAGGGAAATGCCACATGTTCTACCAAACTTCCAGAATCCGCCTCTCTGGAATCCATCTTGGCTGAATGATGTGGGCACCACTAGGAAGGACCCCGAGTCAGAGTGATTAGTCAGAGATAACCTGAAAACTAATCCTATCACCATAAAACCTGGGACTGAGAGCCTTGTGGCAGAGCAGTCCTCCTGGGTTCCCTCACCCTTTTGCTCTCCGTCCAGGCACCCTCTTCCCAATAGAGGGTGTGAGCACATGTGTCTCCTCAGACAAGTCATTTCTGAGTGTTAGACAAGGGCCCCCTCTTAGGCCCTAGAAGGGCTCCCCCTTCCTGCAACAGTTACAAAGTTCATTATCTTGTACACCCACACAAGTATTTTGTGCTCATTTATACCAAATTAACAACATGATAGAAGGACTAGTGGCTGACAGTTTGGTCACATACAGGCACTGGGCACTTCCCTGGCAGCTCAGATGGTAAAGAATCTGCCTGCAGTGCGGGAGATACAGGTTCGATCCCTGCGTTGGGAAGGTCCCCTGGCAAAGAGCATGGCAACTCACTCCAGTATTCTTGCCTGGAGAATCCCATGGATAGAGGAGCCTGGAGGGTTATAGTCCATGGGTCACAGAGTCAGACATGATTGAATGACTAAGCACAAGCATGGGGCACTGGGCAAAGTGCCCAACATGCATTTTCTCATGTATACTCATAGCAAGTAAACCAAGGAACAAATAAATTAAATAACTTGCCCGTTTGCACAACTCAGAAGTAGTAGAGCCAAAATTTGAACTCAGGTCCATCTGACACCAGAACTTATGCTCTGAACTTCTACCTTGGTCTGCTGCCTGCAGGGCAAAATGGAATCCCAGCAGTTCCATGATTGGTGCAGAGCCTGGCAATTAGTAGGAACTCACTAAAGGTGATTGAATGATTTTTTTAAAAAATGAATACTGATTCACACCACTATGCTATTTCACATGTTGCTATCTCTTCTTGAAACACTCTTCACTCAAGACTGCTTTGTCTACCTGGAAAACACTGACTGATTCTTCAAGACTTACCTTAGTCATTACATACAGTATGAAAAGACTTTACAGAACAGCCCCCTTCTTGCATCTAGTGGACAGGCTTAATCATTTCTCAATCATTTCTTCCATTTTAGAATATCTTTTAATGCACAATTCTTTTATGTAGCAAAGATTTTAATTATCATTCTCTCCCTACCCTACGAAAGCTAGGCAAGATTGTATTGAACTTCCCATTTCTGTGGCTTCAAGAAGTGCCCCTTCAATATTTCTGCATATGATCAGGCCACTCATGATGACTTTTCTCCTGCTCTCTGAACATCCTCACTTGACCTGCTTCTGCCTCACCCATACCCTACTCACACGACTGATCTTTCCTCTTAATCGTAGAGCCTAATCAGCAAATGTCTATATACCTGCCCCTAGTCCCAGCTAATGATTGTTCTAATATTTATATCAGAACATCCCCACCAGACTAGCTTATCAAAAGGGCAGGGAGGGGCTTGCTCCTCTGCTGGTTTCCCTGGTAACCAATGAGCCAACCTGACTTCAATTCCCCCTGTCACTGGAAACCCCTCTCTCCACCTCCCAGCATAACCCAGTGAAGACTGCTGCCATGTCTTCATGTCCTGCCCGCCATCTACTGCATACAGCAGGGTATCACTCCAGGACCTTTCTTCAAACATATAAATCTCCCTATCCCTTAAAGCATCTATGTCTCTATTGCTGACTCTAGGCTTGGACTTGAGGCTGGGAAAGTACAGCTTGCTGGCCTTTTTGGTGAAGCCCAACACCCATATCCTCTTCTCTTTCTCTCAAGCTTTAGCTTCCTTGATTTTTGCTTTTTTCCATAATTAGACCACTTTGGGATGAAATTCAACACTTTGATTTCTATAATCAATAGCAACTATTCGTGAGTCTCATAATTTGGAGGGAAGAGCATCAAAAGGAGACAAGTAGTGTAGCACTCTGCTTCTAATATCTTCTTTACTCCAACCCTTACCACATCCCCCTTATCTCTTATAAGTAGAATAATGTCTCAAATTCTTCACACAGTCTATGGCAAAGCATTTCCCTCCAGAATCCTGGCACCAACTATTGTCAAAACCTTGGAATGAAGGAACTTCAGGAGAGTAAGAATAGAGTATTATGGAGGGGAGTTGTCACACTCTACTCTAAGCCCTCATGAATTCAACACCCACTATACACAATGAAATTGTGATACAGAAATGAAGAAAAACAGATCTCTACTGTTATGAAACTTACACCCCAGTAGAGGGAACACAGAAAAAATTAATAAATCAGATGATGTCAGGTTTTGGTAATGTAAAAATTACTTGGCAAGGTAGAGAGAATTAAGGTAGAGTGAGTGGTCAGATGTTGACTATAGACGTGACATTTAAACTGAGAGTTGAAGGTGTGAAGAAATCAGTCTTATGGCAAGTTTGAGACAAATGTTGTAAACTGACAGAACTATGAGGGCAGCAACTCTGAGGTAGCAATGAATTTGGGTCCTAGGGAAATGGTACCTGAGAGAACAGCCATAAAAGATGAAGACAGAGACAGGCAGTGGCAGACCACCTTAAAGATTTAGATTTTTCCTAAGTCTAATGGAAATTGATTGGAGAGTTTTAGAGACATGGGTGACCTAATTAAATTTCAAACCATTCTGAATTAAATGAGACCTTATTCATATCTGCTTATAGTATGTATGTATGTATATATATATATATATATATATATGATTTGTCTATAGACTATGAGTTCCTTGAGGCCAGGAACTATGTCTATCTTATTTTAATCATTTTATATTAAGCAATTAGCCCAGAACTGGAATACATGCTCTGTTGATGTTTTGCAGATGAATGGAAAAAATGGTTGAATAAATAAATAAATTATTCTATAAAAAATACATACTTAGCAGGCACTTCAATATTTCTGTAGTAGTTATAAAAGGTCTGGCAATTAGGAGTTTCAAGGAGAAATGATTTCATAAACTTCTTGACCTTCTGCCATCTGACTAGCTCCTGTTCTACCTCCACCCTGCCTCTCTTTCTTCTTCACGTCCCCCTTTATCATGCATTAAGTCTTTTTTTCTTTTTGACAGTAGCAAAATAATTCTAGCCCCACTTAGACCCCAAGCTTTTAGCAGAAAATACCTGGTAACAACCACAAATTTAAACATACATGTTAAATTTTAAAGTAACAACATTAGTAATATCTTGTGAAGTCTGTAACATATAATGTATTTATAAAATACATATCTGATTGACATAAAAGAAGACAAAAAATAAAGGAAAAAATATAATAAAAAATAAGATGGTAGGCATAAAACTATATCAGCAATTACATTAAATATAAATGATTTTTAAAAATCAAATTAAAAGGCATATGTTTTCAGGCTACTAAACCCAATTCTACATGCTGTATATAAGAGACAGAACGTAAATATAAGTCCATTTAAACTTGTGAAAGTAAAATAATTTTTTAACATCTAAACAAATCAAACCTAATCAAAAGACAGCTGAGGTTGCTACATTAATATCAGGTAGACTTCAAGGCAAGAGTTAAAGAAGAGCATTTTATAATAGTAAAAGGGAAAATGCAACAAGATAAAGCTGAAATTTATACGCAACTAACACAGCTTCCAAATGTGTAAAGCAAAGTTAACAGAACAAAAAGGAGAAACAAGCAAACTTGCAACTATGTCCAAGATGCAAAGAAAAGTCATAAGGAAAATTAAAAATTATTTTGAGATTAATAGCAATGAAATACACTCCAAGTCAGGCTTCAGCAATACGTGAACCGTGAACTTCCAGATGTTCAAGCTGGTTTTAGAAAAGGCAGAGGAACTGGAGATCAAATTGCCAACATCCACTGGATCATCGAAAAAGCAACAGAGTTCCAGAAAAATATCTATTTCTGCATTCTTGACTATGCCAAAGTCTTTGACTGTGTGAATCACAAGAAACTGTGGAAAATTCTGAAAGAGATGGGAATACCAGACCACCTGACCTGCCTCTTGAGAAACCTGTATGCAGGTCAGGAAGCAACAGTTAGAACTGGACGTGGAACAACAGACTGGTTCCAAATAGGAAAAGGAGTACATCAAGGCTGTATATTGTCACCCTGCTTATTTAACTTATATGTAAAGTACATCATGAGAAACACTGGCTGGAAGAAGCACAAGCTGGAATCAAGACTGCTGGGAGAAATATCAATAACCTCAGATATGCAGATGACACCACCATTATGGCAGAAAGTGTGGAGGAACTAAAAATCCTCTTGATGAAAGTGAAAGAGGAGAGTGAAAAAGTTGGCTTAAAGCTCAACATTCAGAAAATGAAGATCATGGCATCCGGTCCCGTCACTTCATGGCAAATAGATGGGGAAACAGTGGAAACAGTGTCAGACTTTATTTTTTGGGCTCCAAAATCACTGCAGATGGTGATTGCAGCCATGAAATTAAAAGAGGCTTACTCCTTGGAAGGAAAGTTATGACCAACCTAGATAGCATATTGAAAACCACAGACATTACTTTGCCGACTAAGGTCCATCTAGTCAAGGCTATGATTTTTCCAGTGGTCATGTATGGATGTGAGAGTTGGAGTATAAAGAAAGCTGAGTGCCGAAGAATTGATGCTTTTGAACTGTGGTGTTGGAGAAGACTCTTGAGAGTCCCATGGACTGCAAGGAGATCCAACCAGTCCATTCTGAAGGAGATCAGTCCTGGGTGTTCTTTGGAAGGACTGATGCTAAAGCTGAAACTCCAGTACTTTGGCCACCTCATGCGAAGAGTTGACTCATTGGAAAAAACTCTCATGCTGGGAGGGATTGGGGGCAGGAGGAGAAGGGGACGACAGAGGATGAGATGGCTGGATGGCATCACCGACTCGATGGACAAGAGTTTGGGTGAACTCTGGGAGTTGGTGATGGACAGGGAGGCCTGGCATGCTGCAATTCATGGGGTCACAAAGAGTCGGACACAACTGAGCAACTGAACTGAAGTGAACCACATGTTAAAATGTGTGGCATAAAGCTAAAACAGTGCATATATTAGAAAAAGAAAAAAACAAAAAAACATTTAAAACCAGTGCTTTAAGATTTCATTTTTGCAAGAAGCTAAAAAATGAAGAAAAATTTAATTCAAAGTAGAAACAGTTAATAACAATAAAAGTAGACACCAAATAAATAGAAATAAATACCAATTAAATAAAAATAGACATCAACTGAATAGAAAGTAGAAAGGCTATTGAAAAAGATCAACAAGGGTAAAACAAGTTATCTAAAAAAAGCTTACAAAATTGATACAGTCCAAACAATACTGATCAAGGGGAAAAAAGGAGAGAGAGAGAAAACAAATTAGGGAAGGAAAAAAAAAAATCCATCACCACAGTTCCTACAGAAATTATAAAGATAATAAAGTGAATATACACATACATATGTGTTTGTGCAGACAGATATATGGGTAGATAGATCCTACCAAATATTCATAACTAGAATGTGTAAAGAATTCCTACCTATAATAAGAAAAAGAAACAACACTTTTTTGTTTTAAAAGGCAAAATCCTTAAAAAGTAGTTCACATGAGAATATAAAAATTTCTAAAAAAATAAATATGTTACTAGGGAATGAAAATTAAAACCATGATAAGATACACAATTAACACTAAAGAACTAATTAACAAAACTAAGTTTTGGTGAGGATGGGTAACAACTGGAATTCTCATTACTAGCTCAGTTCAGTTCAGTATCTCTGTCATGTCCAACTCTTTGTGACCCCATGAACCGCAGCCTGCCAGGCCTCCCTGTCCATCACCAAATCCCAGAGTCCACCCAAACCCATGTCCATTGTGTCGGTGATGCCACCCAGCTATCTCATCCTCTGTCGTTCCCTTTTCCTCCTGCCTTCAACCTTTCCCAGCATCAGGGTCTTTTCAAATGAGTCAGCTCTCTGCATCAAGTGGCCAAAATATTGGAGTTTCAGCTTCAACATCAGTCCCTCCAATGAACACATTTAGGATGGACTGGTTGGATCTCCTTGCAGTCCAAGGAACTCTCAAGAGTCTTCTCCAACACCACAGTTCAAAAGCATCAATTCTTCGGCGCTCAGCTTTCTTTATAGTCCAACTCTCATATCCATACATGACTACTGGAAAAACCATAGCCTTGACTAGATGGACCTTTGTTGACAAAGTAATGTCTCTGCTTTTGAATATGCTATCTAGGTTGAAGGGCACAAAATATAAATGGAAAGCAGAGCAGTGAGACAATATTATGGGCAAAAGTCAAGGCTATTCCCTGAAAATTACTTACTAAAATCTATCCCTCAGATATGACCCAACCCAACTGTCAACATCAACCAGTTGGTTCTTAAAAGAATTTAGAGTAATGCTTAAAATTCCAATCAGGGTGATAGGGAAGAGCCTCGAGGAAGCATAAGTTGTACTAATATATCTCCAACTGCATACACATAGCATCAATTTGGCATGTCAGGGTGAATCACTATAACAGGAAAAAATAGATTTTTGGTAACTTAGAGTGTTTTATTGCATCAACTGCTTTGGACCTTGCTTGAAGAAAGGATATGCAAGCACTACGAGGATGATGGGCATAACATCTCTAAAAGACTATTCCAAAGGGAACAAATGTATCGATGTTTACCTAGCCCTGTCTTGACTGAATCAGAAAATAGAAACAGCACGGTCAATCCAATTCACTACTGAGGAACCAGAGGGTTTGTATTGCTGCTTCTCAGGTGTTTGTCAGAATCACTGTTGCTGTGGCTCTAACAAGCATGTTCCTTTGTTCTGGTTCCTTTACTCACAAATGTTTTGAAAAATGTAGAGTGCCATTATTTAATTTCTCACATGGAGCTGCAAACAGGGAGAGGACTGTGACCATGAGCATCAAGGTCTGATTGCTGAGGATGCTTACTATTAATAGCTAACGTTTGCTGATCATTTTGATCAGTCAGTTACTGTGCTACACAGGCTAGGTTAAAAATCCTGTTTCAAAAACCCTAAATCTCTGCAGCTTAACCCAATAAAAGTTTTAAAATTTCCCCCTCACTTAGGCTTGTGTGTGGGTTTTGGCTGGAAAGAACAGGGGGGCCCTAGCCTACACTTAATCAGGAATTTCAGCTTCTTCAGTCATTGGCACTCTTGTCCCCTGAGTCTGCAGAGACTTATTAAGGCCACTTGTGGGTAGAGAAAGAGAACAGAAAATGTACATGGAGGTTTGGTGAGCAAGTCTGGAATTGATGCACATCACCTGTGTTCACGTTCCAATAGCCAGAGGTCAGGCACATGGTCTCATCTGACTGCAAGGGAAGCCAAGACCTCAGAAAGGAGAACCTAGGAAGTGACATCTTCACAGCTTTTTCCCCATGTACTAAGTGCTTTACATGATTTATAGCATGTAATCCTCATCACATTCCGCAGAAAATGATATACTCATGATTTTAATCTTACAGGAGTGGAAACTGAAGCTCAGATGGGATAAGCAACTTGTCCAAGAACAGGCAGCTATGTCAGAGCTTGAAGCTACTTCTCTGGAGTTCAGACTTTCAACCATTACAGTACACAGTGGTTATATTTTTGTGGCAAATTAATAAATCAGCCTTCAGATAAGTTTCAGTGAATTTACACAACTGTGAGTCTGAACATGTAAATGGAGGAACAGACTAGAATACCATGACACAACAGGGTACTTCCTCTTTTGAAGCTGTGATGGAGAGCCAGCCAAAACTTCTAAGTGACAGACAGTACGCCCTGGCTGGTCAAGCGGCAACACATAAGGATGAGTTAACAGTGAGTGAGCACTTACCATCAAGCCAAGCATGACTTAATGTCTTACATGAATTGAACTTCTAAGAGATCTTGAATGCTGCAACTAAGATCCAGTGCAACCAAATAAATAAATATTTAAAAAATAAAAGTAAACTCTCTACAATTCTATGATATAAGTACTATTAATATTATGAAGAAACTGCAGCACAGATTAAGAAACGTACCATTGTCAGACAGCCAGAAAGGGTCAGAAGCAGGATTTGATCTAAGGCATGAACTGCTTCTAGCTCTGCTTCTGTCTCTAGAACCCATGCTCTGAGCCATTATGTTAAAGAAATGTCCAACAAAGATGGCACCAATATTACTGTTGGTATACAGTTTTCCTGCACAATGGTTTGGAGAAGGCAATGGCAACCCACTCCAGTACTCTTGCTTAGAAAATCCCATGGACGGAGGAGCCTGGTGGGCTGCAGTCCATGGGGTCACGAAGAGTTGGACACGACTGAGCGACTTAGCAGCAGCAGCAGCAGCACAATGGTTCCCATAGGCATCCACACAGAACCAAATGTGATATAATTCAGTTAACATCTCATCTTTCTGGGAATAGAAGGCATTTCTTCACACAAAATAGATACACAGGAAATATTTATGGAACTCAAATTATTTGAATTATGTTAAATTGAAGGTTTCAATATGGTACCTTTTTCTCCTTTCATCTACAGCCATAAAATAAAAAGCAGCTAAGCATCTAATATAAACTATTCCATTTAATCCTCAGAAAATCCTACCATGGATATAATTTAACCCCATTTTTACAGGTCATAATATCAAGTTTTAACATAAGAAACACAGTCCAATAATATCTGACTTAGATATGAATATAAACCTCTCAGTAACACTTTCATAATGAGTTCTGAACAGCTCTCTCAATGATGAGAAATATCCTTCCCTGGTATTCCAAGAATATAGGCTGTTGAAAATTCAGGACTTGCTTTCACAATTCTACATTTTTGACTTCCAGGGAAGTCTTTTCTGTGAAGTTCTGGTGTGAACAACAGTCACAAGTGGGAAGAGCAATGGGACAAGGAGGAGGAGAAAGCAAACAGTCCCATAATTTTAGAAAGAGTGTGAAAAAGAGAAGTTAGACTTCTAGGTTCTATTTCTAGCTCTGCTTCTGTTTTCTAGCCAGCTAGGCAGCTTTCTATTGGGTTGCCCAAAAAATTCATTTGAGTTATTCCATAAGATGGTATGAAAAAACCCAAAAAATATTTTTGGCCAACCCAATACCTTTCTATTAACTGTAAAAAGTGGAGAAAAATACAGACTACATATAAAGCACCTTGTCATGCTTGGATGAAAGATCCTGCTTTATAGCCAATGCACAACCAGAATTGATCATGTTGGGAAGTCCACATTGTGTTGTAATATATTGGCTTCGAGTTTCACGGGAATACATTTACTCTGAATATGTAAAGTCAGGGATGGCAAATTGCATCCTGAGGTGGAAACACCAAAGATGGATCTCACACACTAAAAACTGAGGTTGACTATGAGCAGAGCTTGTCCCACACCAACCTGTAATGCCAGTGAAATTTGTGATCTATTCTAACCTTTCTCTTCCTGCGTTCTTTCTTCCTCATCAAATGCTCCACTCCCTATGCTTAGTTACACTCGGTCATGTGCAACTCTTTGCGACCCCATGGACTGTATCCTGCCAGGTTCCTCTGTACATGGAAGAATACTGGAGTGGGTTGCCATGCCCTCCTCCAGGGGATCTTCCCAACCCAGGGACAGAACCGAGGTCCTCTGCATTGCAGGTGGATTCTTTACTGTCTGAGCTATGGGGGAAGCCCAAGTCCCACTTTTTTTCATATCATCTAATGTCCCCAGTAATAAGACTATGCAGTTTACCTATCTCAGGAATATTGCATGCTAAAGGAAAAGAATCCTAAGGAAGAAAGAGACTGTGTGGCCAACACTGTGGCTACTTACAATCCCTCCTCTTTAATATTCACTTCAACCATCCTCCTGTTTGGAGAGGCTGGTGAAGAACAAGGCTGAAGTCTTTCTCTGTATTCTGATGTACTCAATCTGGGTAGAACACTTGTTGAACTTAGACGACTCACATTTTCTCTCAAGTAACATCAGCAACAACCATCCTAAATCGTATTGATTGTGGTGGTTTTCAACCTGTTTTATGAAACATACTAAGAGTTTCCATGAAAGAAAGTGTGAGCCTGGTGACATGCTGCATATAGACCCTGGTCCATACAGTCTTGTCCAAGGGATAGAATTCTGACAATATGACATTCATTTGTCATAGTGTTCTAAGAACATCAGCTCTACACTGAGTTTCTCCTTTCTCTAACATAAACAAGTGGTCCAGGGACATACTAACACTGGTGTCCATGCCAGGCATTAATTCCTTGTGATCCATAAGCAAATCTTTATAATGCTAAAGCAGTAATATTATAGGGAGCTAGAGAGTTATTTCTTTTTCACAGTCTCCACTATATCTCCATTCCACATTTCCCCAAAACAGGACTATCTTCTCAAGTCTCACTGGTAGAAATGGGTCCTCTAACCTGTAGCAGAGTAGCCCTGCTACTCACCCCCACCCCACCACAGGGCATCAGTATGAATCCATGGGTCTGGGTTCAGACACTCTGATGTTCCACATGTCCCTCAATCCTTTTGTTTTCCATGAAGTAAGGCTTTAAAAAAAACTCCTCAATCTCACATAAATCACCCCAGATAAATAGACCGCTAAAGGCTACTGCCCTCACCACTTCATACATATGCTTGGATAGCCTGAATTTGTTTTAAACTCATCTCAGACCTCCATCTCTCAACCTACACTGAGAAGCTCAGACACCAGGACTCTTCTGGTGGTCCAGTGGTTAAGACTCTGAACTCTCAATGCAGGGGATACAGATTAGATCCCTGGTCAGGGAACTAAGAATCCACATGCTGCACTGCACAGTAAAAAAAAAAAAAAAAAAAGTACGGATATTGGCTAACAGAACTCAGTGTCAAAAGTCTTCCCACTCCTTTTTTTAATCACTAAAATACCTAAATATATGAAATTACTTAACATGTGATATATAAAATTTTAAAGTATCTAAGATCTAAAAACTAAATCTAAAATGAAAACAACCATTTTTTTTTTTAAATCCCCAAGAATCCATCTTTGAATACCTTAATCTGCTTTCTTTCTCTCTTTGCTCTACATGTAACAATGCCCCACTTCCCAAACATACAGATGTGACTTTCATAACAACTAACTGTCCCTTCTTAAGAATCTTACTAGTGTAGTGTTTGGTCTCAAATCCCTTAATAGTCTCCTGGTGGCTTTCAGAAGTATTATGCAGACAACGTCTGCATTTTCATTCCTGCTTTGATGCTGTTTGGTCATGTCTTGGGGACTGACACGTTTCATTGATCATACAGCAAAGAGAAAAACGTAGTCTTTTAGTTTAAACATGAGTGGCTGTGTCATACACCCTTGTGTTTTGGGAAATCCATCATTAGAAAAAGAGAGAGACCACAACAGAGTTTAAGGCCTTTATCTTGTGGTGTAGCATAGAAATCCTTGGACTAAATTAGCTGTGTAGCATTAGGTTTATGCTGCCATGATCTCATTATCTCCAGGTCCTCATTAAAAGCAGGGTATAGTTATTAATATTCTAATTTCCAAGTGTCTCCCAACACACACATATACACACAAAACCTGGGCTGAAAATATAAAGGATAATCTCATTCACATACACATGAAGAGGTTAATCACTTTGGTTCATTATTTAAAAATAATTTGCAACAACCTCCAGAGATTTTTTATTAACTTGAAACGCTCCTGCAAACCTATGTGGACTCTGCATACCTAAAGTCATGGCTTCCTATTGTCTCTCCCTGGATTATATAGGGAGAAAATTAAAATATATACTCATGGATTATCTGGAGAAGTACAGAACTGTAATGATCATGGATTGACTTTAGTGATTTAGAACAGTACAGAAACAACACAAAGACCAACAAAAACAGAGAATCTCCTCAAAGCTGGAATGTTATGAACAGTGTCTCATCATCTTCAGATCCTGACCACGTTTTTGTGTGCCTATGTATATGGTAAACATTATTGAGTGTTAAAAATCTTCATAGACCTAGAAGTACAATAGTGAAAAAGGTGTGATCTTTCCTCCAAAAAACTCAAAGACCACTGGGAGATACTGATTCATAAAGAGGTAATAACTGTCTAATAATATAAGGGATATACATAATATAGATATAAAGCATAATGGGAAAAGTGAAAGTGTTAGTTGCTCACTGTTGTCTGACTCTTTGCGACCCCACGGACTGTAGCCCGCGAGGCTCCTCTGTCCACGGAATTCTCCAGGTAAGAATAATGTAGTGTTTCACAATGGGAAATCACCAAATTAATAGTTCAAAGAAGGAACTTCTTAGGATCCGCTCCAGAAATG
Source organism: Budorcas taxicolor (assembly GCF_023091745.1). Taxonomy (NCBI): domain Eukaryota; kingdom Metazoa; phylum Chordata; class Mammalia; order Artiodactyla; family Bovidae; genus Budorcas; species Budorcas taxicolor. The sequence continues at coordinate 59,894,854 of NC_068923.1, read as the reverse complement.
CTCCTGGGGCATGTGATCACATTCAGGATCCTGGCCTCAGGAGGAGAAAACTTATTTCTTTTCCCCTTGAAGAGGAGGTTTTGTTTACTTCCAATAAGGGAAGTATATGAGAACGAGCACTTAGCCCTCTTACTCCACCGACTACTGCCTTACTCTCTTCCCCAAACAAAGAGAGTATCCAGGCCAGGTAGTCAGTTGCCATTCATTAAGCCCCTCAATGTGGTCTCTCGCTCCCCCCACATCTGGGCTCTTAGGCAGAAAGCGTTTTTCTTCTCTGCTTCTTGTCTCAGCATGGGAAAGGCTTCCCCCACCACACGGGAATCTTTCTTTCCCACTCTCCCTGTCTCCTCTCCCTCCTTTCTCCATCCCCATTTCCACCTTGTACCAGTCGCTAAGTGTGTGAATCAGGCCCAATGTTCTAAGTGGACAAGCTTCTCTAACCAGGTTACCAGGAGCTCTGAATTGTATGGGATGACTGACTCTTGAATAGCTTCATTAAGAAGACACTCTGGTCCTATTTGGTGATCCCTAAATCTCTTCTCTATATCTTAGTACACAGAACAGAGGAAGGAAGTATCCCAGCCTCTCCATTTTGAACCTCTTACATTGGCTCACCAGGTCAGCCCTCTCTCCCAAGTCTTCCTGGATACCTTAATTATCTTTAATCACTCTGGAATTTAACTACTGCCAACATCTCTCATCCATCCATTCAACTGACACTTGAATATTCACTTAGTGTCCAGCTCTGTAAAACATGCTAACAATTTAGCAGTGAACAAATCAGATATGGTCTCTGTCCTTACAAATTCATACCTTAGTTTGGCCAATAGATAGTAAATACATAATTACATGGAAAATGAATCACTTTTGATACTTTCTGTGAAAGAAAAGTTGTGTGAGCAGGACATCATGAACAGGACAAATTTAACCTGTTCAATGGGATGAGGGAAGGCTTCCTTTGGAAAAATGGCACTTGGAGTGAGATAGGCATTACCCAGGCAGAGAGCAGTGGAAAGAAAGACCTTGAGTTTGGAGAGAATTTGAGTGAGAGAGAAACAAGAGTTGAGGCTGGAGAGCTAGAGGACCTTGTGGATCTTTAGACCTTAATCTTGAAAGCTACAGAAAATCCTTGATGAATTTTAAGCAGGAGAGGGACACGATCAGCTCTGTGTTCATAAAGCTCACCTTAGCTGCCATGGGATGAGGAGATTGCAGAGAGACTACTGAGAGACCGGCTCAGAGGCCACTGACCGCCCTACTGTAGGAGCAGTGAGCATGGAGAAAAGAAGATGGCTTCAAGACACAGCCTAGAGACAGTCAACAAAGCTAAGCAAATGAAGAGACGCAGAGGACGAGGAAAAGGAGACCGACAAAGACAATCCCCAAACTTCTGATTTGAGCAACAGCCTGGATGGAGGCATGCTCTTTAGAAATGGGAAACGCTGCTGAAGGAGCACACTCAGGACCCCTGAAGTGTGGGGCCCTAAATGGGAAACCTTGAAAAAGAAGGACTAGCTTTGCAGTTTAGAGCTAAGATGGCACCTGGCGGAAGAGATGAGGGCGTGGCGTAAGTTATTTGTTAAAACTTTTGATTGGCTCTCTTGATTTCCGTGCACGTGGACAGCACATGACCACCATAGACTCTTGTTACAAGGAAGCGCATGACGACTTGACCTTTAACATGATTGGTGCAACTTTGGTATATTAAGATTTGACCTTTAATGTGATTGGTGCAACTATGGCATATTACAATTTGACCTTTAACATGATTGGTGCAACCCTCGCAAAACCCCCTTGCTTGCCTATATAAACCAAGAGTTTGTGGCAATAAAGCAGGACTGCTTAGATAGAACCCCTCTTGCGTTTGCTTGTCTCTCGCTCACTGAGGTGCTGGGTTGGCGGACAGCAGGCTCACCTCTCCTCGGGACCCCTTGGCTTTGCTGAGGGAAGTTCCACTGCCTCTCTCTTTCTGCAGAGTGCCCCCCGCACTGAAGAGGATCAGGAGCCTCCTTCTAGATGAGCTGAGTTTTGGGTACCAGCCATAGGAGCTGTCAGCAGAAGTCTGAGGTAAAGATGAATGAAATGAAGATAGAAAATTTGAATTTACCGACATGGAATCCCGAGTGGCCCAGTGGTAAAGAATCTGCCTGCAATGCAGGAGACATGGGTTTGATCGATCCCTGAGTCAGGAAGATCCACTGGAGAAGAAAATGGCAACCCACTACAGTACTCTTGCCTGGGAAATCCCATGGACAGAATAGTCTGGCAGGCTGTAGTCCATGGGGTTGTAAGAGTCGGACATGACTGAGTGACTGTAAGGTGATATTTAAAGACCTGTGAGTGAGGACATCTCTAGGGATAGCGAAAATGGAGAAGAGACTGAAGGAGTGAGATGTGGTTACCAACAGAATTAACTATTATTAACTGTCACTGGGGAGGACTTGGTTTTGAGTTTCTAAAGAATAATGGGCAGATGTTCTTTCCATTAAAATGATGAGATTAGGATGGGGGTGGGGAAGGGAGGATGTGCATGACTTGGTCACCTCAGCAGCTACCAGCTGAAATTCACAAAAGTACAGCACACTGGGATGTAAGGAGCCTTGCTAAATATGAGTAGAGAAATACTGTGTTAGGTGTGTATTTACTTCTGGGAATTAGGGTTTTCTCCCCATGAGTGTCCCCTGTTAACCAAGTGAAATCTTCATGCAAGGAGCCAGAGAGTAGTGATCAAATCCTACAATTCAGAAGCTTAGGAAATTCAACAGTTCATCACAAAAGGAAGAGTCAAATCCCAAGCAGTATACCAGTCCTGAGGTTGGTTTTTAGGCAACAACTGAAGTCTTTATTTCAAAAACCTTCGAGTCTATGACATTTTCTGAAACTTTTCAGAAATCCGACCAAGGTAACTCAAAACTTCACATCAAGAGCCAGTGGGTCTTTGTCATTCAGCTTGTTTTAATTATGCCAACTTTAATATGTACCTATTCCTGTTCTCATTTTTTTTTCTTTTTTTCCTCTATGACTCTTATAAATGATGTCCAACTCACCACAGGTCAAGCACAAGGAAAAGAGGTCTCAGTGTGAGAAGAAATATGTGACAGTTGGTGAAGCAGGGCTCCAGCAAGGGGATAAAATAGAATAAGACTAATTTCAACTTTTCCCACAGTGCTTAGAAAACATCATCTTGTAAGCCAAATTCGGGTATAATCATGGAAAGCAGTTCATAGCACACAATACACCTAAAAATCAATTCACTGAAGGCTACAGGACAACCATCCATCTCCCATTTACTCTTTACTTTTAATGACCCCAAAGAACCAGAGTTGGTAGAAAAATACTCCCAGCTTTTTGCTCTCCATGGGGGCTAATGTTAAGACATATTCTATACCAGTGATTCGAAAGTTTAATGTACAGAAGAATCACCTGGAACATTTGTTAAAATACCGTCATGGGCTCCATCCCTGGAGAGTCTAATATGGTAGATCAGCATGGAGCCTGTGAACTTGTACTTCTAACATGTTCACAGCTGATGCCAATACTGCTGCACCTAGGTCGATACTTTGAGAACCACTTTTTACCCAACTTCCCAGAGGTATCAGTGAACTGAGTCCCAGACGCTCACAATGGTAACCTGCTCAATCAAGCACTCGTTCTTGACTTCTTTTCCTTCTCTGTTAGATGTACCTATTTCTCTATCCACGTTTTCAGGCATCATCTCCATGATAAGTTGCTTGTACTCAAATCCGAGGCTCAGCATCTGCTTCTGGGTCTAATACAAACAAAGACAAAAGCAGAGTCATAGGGCAAATAGGCAGAAAGAAAAATAAGCAGAATCTTCTCATCAGGATGGCTACCTCTGCTGCTGACTCAGGGGTTCTGAAACATTCTGGAGGGTGAGGGAGGTGGTGCATTGCCTTTGCACACCTTACTCCAGAAAACTGAGAAAGTAGCAGTGACATATGTACACTACCGTGTGTAAAATACACAGCTAGTAGGAAGCTGCTGTATAACACAGGGAGGCCAGCCTGGCCCTCTGTGATGGCCTAGAGGGGTATGATGGGAGGGAAAAGGTGGGGAGGCTCAAGAGGCGGGGGTATATGTATACTTATGGCTGACTCACATTGTTGTACAGCAGAAACCAACACAACATTAAAAAGCTTTTATCCTCCAACTACAAAATAAATAAATAAAATAAAGTCTCAGAATAAAGAGTAAGATGGATCCAGTCTTGGGCACCTGCCTGCCTGGATAATGTCCAAGTCTAAAACCTTGAAATAACCTTAGGTTCCCCACTCACCATTTACCTTCCTCATCCAATTAACTGTCAACTTCTTGCCCTTTCCAACCTCATTTCAAAGATGTCTCCTCATCCATGTCACCTCGGTCCAGGTCAGACTTTCATTCATTTTCATCTTAACAGACAAGGGTCACATGACTGCTCCTCTTGTGCTTGGTCAGCTTCCTCTTCTTTGCATCCTCCTATCTGAAAGGCAGTGAGTCTTTCAGAGATCTGGGGGTGGTTGGTCCAATAGAGGGAACAGCAAGACTGAAATCACCTTCTTGTCCTGCACACTCTGCCCAGCTTCGAGGTCTAGCACCCCCTGGGGAAGCCCCTTATTGATGCTAGAGCGAGCTTTATAGAATAAAATTATGACCATCCTTTAAATCCTTCAAATGGTTCTTCAGGTAAAGGTCAAGGTCAAAGAAGGCTTTCTATGATCAAGTTCCTGGTTACTTCCCCAGCCTAATTTCTTCTTTATTCAAAACATACATTCTACGCTTAAGCCATATCAATTTGCTTTCATTTCCTTAAACAGATGTTCTCTTTCACCCTTATGCTTCAGACCACATGCCTGGAATTCATTTATTTAACAAATATGTCTTAAACTCCAGCCCTGTGCCCCGCACTGTTCTAGAATTTAGAGAGTAGTTACATAGCTGTGAATGAACTTTAGGAATATTCCCTCCTCCTGGAGCCTACCTTCCAGCAGACAATAAGCAAAATGTCAGAAGGTGACATACTTGCAGGAGAAACATAAAGCATGGAGATAGGTTGTGAAAGAATGAAAAGTTCAGTTTTACACAGGAGGTGGGTTCAGTTCAGTCGTTCAGTCGTGTCCAACTCTTTGCAACCCCATGGACTGCAGGATGTGGGAAGAACGACTTAATGAGAAAGAAGCAAATTTGAGCAAAGTCCCACTGGAGGGAGGCAGTGAGTCTTTCAGAGATCTGAGGATGGTTGGTTCAGCAGAGAGAACAGCAAGGCTGAAAACCCTCCCTTGTCTTACCCACTCTACCCAGCTTCTAGGTCTTCCTCCTTCAGGACTCCTACCGGCTTTCTTCTATTACAGCGAGCCTTCACTGATTCCCACTGTCCGCCCTCAATCAAGGATCCTGTCTTGATGCTCTCAGAGTTTCCAAGCATATTACAATGGCATTGAAATATTGGTGACAATACATTTCCATTAACATGTGTAAAGTGCTCACTGTACACCAGGCACTCTGCTGATATCGTTCTTGGATGATTTCCTTTCAATTCTCACCAACCCCATAAAAAGATACGTATTTATATTACCTCCTTTTACAAAGGAAAAAAAAATGGATACAGAGAGGTTAATTAACTTCTTTCAAATCACCATGAATTCTATTAATAATCTTAGCTCCGAGAACCCTTGCATAACAGAGACTCTATGTCCCTCGTATTTGTATGCCCCATAACTGGTTGGCTCTAAAAAAATGGCTTCTATCTTGATGCTTTGAATAGATCTGCATACTTTGTTTTATAAAATGGAAACGTCCTCTGTATCTTACCAAGTCAGGCAGAAATGGCCAGATGAATTTGGTCACCTTTGGTGAGCACATTTTCTGAGAGTCTGACTCAAAAGGGAAATTCATGTGGTGACACTCTGGGATCACCTCTTAAAGAAAGGCTGGTAGCTTTCAGAGAATTTGCAATGCAAAGCTGGTTTGGTTGCCAATTGGGAGAGACCTCCTCGATGTATTAGGACTCAGACTAAGGAAACCAAAGGTAACTTCAATTATGAGTTCCAAGTGAAAAGTCATTTGGACAGATGTTCTGAATTGCAGATGTTCATACATTATTGGGCTTCCCTGGTGGCTCAGACAGTAAAGAATTCACCTGCAATGTGGGAGACCTGGGTTTGATCCCTGACTTGGGAAGATCCCCTGGAGGAAGGCAAGGCAAGCCGCTCCAATACTCTTGCCTGGAGAATCCCCATGGACAAAGGAGCCTGGCAGGCTATAGTCCAGGGAGTCGCAAAGATTTGGACACGACTGAACGACTACGCACAGCACAGCAATACATTATTAAGCTACTTCTCATACTCTATATTCCCGCTGCTGCTAAGTTGCTTTAGTTGTGTCCAACTCTTTGTGACCCTGTGGAATATTACCCACCAGGCTCCTCTGTCCATGGGACTCCCCAGGCAAGAATACTAGAGTGGATTGCCATGCTCTCCTCCAGGGGATCTTCCTGACCGGGGATCAAACCTGTATCTCTTACATCTTCTGCATTGGTAGGCAGGTTCTTTACCATGAGCGCCACCTGGCAAGCCCCATACATTGCTCTTCATGTGATAAGCAGATCTCCAGATGAGCAGCTCCAAGGAGTTATTTATATACTAATAAACAGTTCTCCCAAGCCAACCCAGGTAGGCTCCATGTGTCTAGTATTTCTAAAGTTCTGCCAACCACCCTTGCCATTCTTCAGCTCCAGAATTGTTCTAAATATCTCTCCAGCCCACAGTTTTTCAATCGAGGGTAATTTTGCTCCTTAGGGGACATTTGGCAATGTCAAAGACATTTTTGAGTTCTGATGACTGATGGAGGTGGGATGCCATTGGTATATAGTGGGTAGAGGCAAGGTTTCTGCTAAAAATACCACAATGCATAGGACAGCCCCTTAATGAAATTATCCAGTCCCAAACGTTAAGAATGCCACAGTCCAATCTTGTTGCCATATACAAATCCTACTGTCCCTCTTTGATTTCTATCTAATATGTCAGGAATCCAATGATACATAAAGCATGGTCCCTGTGGTTTACTGTGGAGAATCTTTATTGCATTAAAAAAAAAATCCCTGATATCATATTGGGATGAATCATTGGAACAAAAATGCCCTCCAAGCCCATCCATGAGAGGAACACTTACTCCTCGTTAAAGCTCCAAAGTATCACTTCCAGTATGACGACTTCCCTGACATCAGATAGGTAGAACTAACTACCCTTTCCTCTGCACCCCAAACATAACTTGCACCTATTAGTTACACGCCTGTGTCCTTAACAACATCACCATTAGCTCCTCACTGGAGCACAGAGACCACATCAAATGTTTAAATACCCAAGCCCCCAGTACAGCACCTGGTCCTTAGCAGGTACTCAGCACAAGTGTTTGAAATGAAACATTTCCCTGTTTCAAGGGAAATGGTCCCAGCGATTGTTTCACATTCAGCTACTCCAACTTGCACTGTGAATGTGACTTCTCCAGTTTCCAAATAGGACAGAAACCAAGCAAACCACGTAGTCCATTCCTCTGCCCTCAGCCTCACAGCACAACAACGAGGTTCAAGTTCAGGAGCCATACTCCCATGTCCTCAAAACAGCATTATGAAGTCTGGGAATGGTGGAAAAGGATGATAAAAATAGGCTGCTTAAAAAGCAAGCACTTTTGCACAGAAAAAGGAGATGCAAACAGCCTCTGGCACCTTCCTGTGAGTAACAGAAGTTTCTATTTTAAAAGAAAGGCAGTCAAGTAAGAAGCAACTTTATCACAATGCCGCTTCCCCAGATTTCTTGGCCAAGGCAATGCATCAGCCTGTATCAGGCTCTTGGCGTTCCATGATGGATCTGGCTCCAGTGATGATTCATAGTGGCCATGTGAGGAACGAAGGATTTCACAGGAACTCAACCCATTTTTTTTTTAATGCAGTCCAATAAAAGGCCCAGCTCTGTCAGTCATTCATATAGCACTCAACTTCCCTCCCCGGTAAATAACAAGGTAAGTGATGAGCCTCGCCAAAGGCATGGGCTTCCAGTCTGCTCTCAAGTAGCTAAGGATGTTCAAATCTCCCCAAAGTTTCACAAACTCAGTAAAGAAGCTGGGTCCTCGTCTTTGTCCTCCTCCTTAAACTTTCTTTGGCTTTGAATCATCTGGGTAGGTTCTGAATGACCTTCGTGTTGAGGAATTAAAAAATAATTCCCCTTACATCACTCTGACTTCCACATATTACAAGGCTGAGATGCCAAAATGTTTATGTTTTCATTAAGTTAGGGTTTTTATCACTGTCTGCTCTTGACAGGATCTGATAAACAATGCTAACCATTTAAGAAAAAAACAGAGCAGAGTTCATCTGAAGGAAACAGAAGGGGTAAGTGTTACTTGTAGCCTGAATGAAGTTGATTATCATTCTTGGGACAAAATGTTGGCTTCAAAGTTTTCCTGAAGCTAAGCCAGAAAACGGAACAGATTGCAAGTGTGTGCAAGTCAGCGCTGAGGAATTCAAATATTGAGAAGCTGGGAGGAGGGTTTTAGCATCTCTTTCCTTTTTATTTTTTTTAAATAGTCTTATTTTTTGGTCACATCACGTAGCATGTGGAATCTTAGTTCTCCAGCCAGAGATTGAACTCACATCTCCTACGTTGGAAGCACGGAGTCTTAACCACTAGACCACCAGGAAAGTCTCAGCATCTCTTTCCTGAGAGAGCTTCATGGGCAGTGAGAGGACTCCCCCATCCAGCCTGGGACTGGGCGGGCCCACGGGCACAAAGCTTCGGGGGCTGACAGGATGAAGTCATACCTGGGACTTTCCTGATGATGGTGGGTGATGCCAAACACCTCTGAATGTCTATCCATGTGATCAAGGGCACAGAGTCAAGAGAGTAATACTAGAACCCAAAACTCAGGGCTTCTCAGCAGGATGAGCAGAGCACTCTTTATGTCCATTTTGTTTGATTTCCAAAAGCAGTCCCATCACAGGATTTCTCAAATTCAGATAATTCCCTTAAACAGTGATGTCCTAGTTGCTATTACCAATAGCTGCCACTTACAAAACATTTCTCATAGGTCAGTTCAGTTACTCAGTCATGTCCAACTCTTTGCGATCCCATGAACCGCAGCACACCAGGCCTCCCTGTCCATCACCATCTCCCAGAGTCCACCCAAACCCATGTCCATTGAGTTGGTAATGCCACCCAACCATCTCATCCTCTGTCATCCCCTTCTCTTCCTGCCCTCAATCTTTCCCAGCATCAGGGTTTTTTCAAATGAGTCAGTTCTTTGCATCAGGTAGCCAAAGTATTGGAGTTTCAGCTTCAACATCAGTCCTACCAATGAACACCCAGAACTGATCTCCTTTAGAATGGACTGGTTGGATCTCCTTGCAGTCCAAGGGACTCTCAAGAGTCTTCTCCAACACCACAGTTCAAAAGCATCAATTCTTCAGTGCTCAGCTTTCTTCACAGTCCCACTCTCGCATCCATACATGACCACTGGAACAACCATAGCCTTGACTAGATGGACCTTTGTTGATATAAGTCAGATGTTGTACTAAATTAATACTGATAATAGAAATATGACATTTATTGCATATACACACTACCACGTGTAAGACAGATATCTATTGGGAACCTGAAGCATTATAACACAGGGGGTTCATCTCGGTGCTCTGTGGTAACCTAGATGGACGGGGCAGGGGAGTGAGAGGGAGGTCCAAGAGGGAGGAGATATTTGTATGGTTGTTCATTCGCTAAGTGGTGTCCAACTCTTCTGTGACCCCATGGACTGTAGCCCACCAGGCTCCGCTTCCATGGGATTCTCCAGGCAACAATACTGGAGTGGGTTGCCATTTCCTTCTCCATATATATGTACACATATAGCCGATTCACTTCATTGTATAGCAGAAACCAATACATTGTAAAACAACTATTGGAGCATGCATGCTCAGTCAGGAATACTGGAGCAGGTGCCATTTCCTCCTACAGGGGACCTTCCTGACCCAGGGATCAAACCTGCAGCTCTAGAGACCCCTGCAGTGGCAGGCAGATTCTTTACCACTGAGCCATCTGAGAATTCAAAGCAACTGTGTTGTTGTTCAGTTGCTCGGTCCTGTCCGACTCTTTGAGACTTCATGGACTGCAGCATGCCAGGCTTCCTGTCCTTCGCCATCTCCTGGAGCTTACTCAAACTCATGCCCACTGAGTCGGTGATGCCATCCAACCATCTCATCCTCTGTCACCCTGTTCTCCATTTGCCTTCAATCTTTTCAAGAATCAGGGCCTTTTCTAATGAGTCAGCTCTTTGCATCAGGTGGCCAAAGTACTGGAGCTTCAGCTTCAGAATCAGTCCTTCCAATGAATAATCAGGATTGATTTCCTTTAGAACTGACTGATTCGATCTCCTCGCAGTCCACGGGACCCTCAAGAGTCTTCTCCGACACCACAGTTCAAAAGAATCAATTCTTCACTGTTCAGCCTTCTTTATGGTCCAACTCTCACATCCATTGGAGAAGGAAATGGCAAACCTACTACAGTATTCTTGCCTGGAGAATCCCATGGACAGAGGAGCCCAGTGGGCTACAGGCCACAGGGTCGCAAAGAGTCAGATACAACTGAAGCGACTGAGCACTCACATCCAGACATGACCACTGGAAAAACCACAATTTGTCTAGATGGACTGATGTCAGCAAAGTAATGTCTCTGCTTTTTAATATGCTGTCTAGGTTGGTCATAGCTTTCCCTCCAAGGTGTAAGCGTCTTTTAATTTCATGGTTGCAGTCACCATCTTCAGTGATTCTGGAGCCCAAGAAAATAAAGTCTGACACTGTTTCCACTGTTTCCCCATCTATTTGCCAAGAAGTGATGGAACCAGATGCCATGATCTTTGTTTTTTGAATGTTGAGTTTTAAGCCAGCTTTTTCACTCTCCTCTTTCACTTTCATCAAGAGGCTCTTCAGTTCCTCTTCGCCTTCTGCCATAAGGGTGGTGTCATCTGCATATCTGAGGTTATTGATATTTCTCCCAGGCATCTTGATTCTAGCTTGTGCTTCATCCAGCCTGGCATTTCGCATGATGAACTCTGCATATAAGTTAAATAAGCTGGGTGATAATATACAGCCTTGACGTACTCCTTTCCCAATTTGGAACCAGTCCATTGTTCCATGTCTGGTTCTAATTGTTGCTTCTTGACTTGCATACAGATTTCTCAGGGGACAGGTAAGGTGGTCTGGTATTCCCATCTCTTTAAAAAATTTCTGCAGTTTGTTGTGATCCACACAGTCAAAGGCTTTAGTGTATTCAATGAAGCAGAAGTAGATGTTTTTCTGGAATTCTCTTGCTTTTTCCATGATCCAGCAGATGTTGGCAATGTGATCGCTGGTTCCTCTGCCTTTTCTAAATCCAGCTTGAACATCTGGAAGTTCTCCATTCATGTACTGTTGAAGCCCAGGTTGGAGAATTTTGAGCATTACTTTGCTAGCGTGTGGAATGAGTGCAATTGTGCGGTACTTTGAACATTCTTTGGCATTCCCTTTCTTGGGGATTAGAATGAAAACTGATCTTTTCCAATATTGTAGCAAAAGCAGGTAAACCCCAATTTTAAAAATACCCCAATTAAAAACAAAAGAGTTTATGGGTGCCAGACACTGTTCCATGCTTTTAGGTACTTTAGTGCATTCAATCCTCTCAACAACTCCATGGAGTAAGTACTTTGATCCTAATCTTACAACTGAGGATGCTGAGGCCTAGAGGCCCCATTAATGGGGTTTTTCCAGTAGTCATGTTCAGATGTGAGAACTGGACTATAAAGAAGGCTGAGCACCAAAGAATTGATGCATTTGAATTGTGGTGCTGAGAACACTCTTGAGAGTCCCTTGGACAGCAAGAATATCTAACCAGTCAATACTAAAGGAGACCAACACTGAATATTCATTGGAAGGACTGATGCTGAAGCTCCAATACATTGGTCACCAGATGCCAGGAGCCAACTCAATGGAAAAGACCCTGATGCTGGGAGGAACTGAAGGCAGGAGGAGAAGGGGGCAACAGAGGATGAGATGGTTAGATAGTATCACCAACTCAACAGACATGCACTTGAAGAAACTCTGGGAGATAGTGAAGGACAGGGAAGCCTGGCATGCTGCAGTCCATGAGGTCACAAAGAGTCAGACATGACTTAGAAACTGATCAACAAACAACAATTCACATTCCACACAATTCACCACTTGAAGTGTGCATCAGTGGCTAATGGTATATTCACAGAGATACACAACCATAACAAATCTTAGAACATTTTCTCTACTCCAGAAAGAAGTCCTACATCATTTAGCTGTCACCTCCCAATTTCCCCCTTTCTTCTCAGCTCTAGGCAACCATTAATGTACTTTTTGTCTCAAAAGATTTTTTCCTTCTGGGCTTTATGTAATAGATAGTCTTTTTTGACTGGCTCCTTTCACTTGGTATCATATTTTCAAGGTTCATCCATGTAGTAGTGTGTACTATTACTTCATTTCATTTTTCAAGTAGGTCACAATCTTAACCAGTACAGTGTGCTCTTACTTTGTACACAAGACCACTGAAGCTCAGAGAAATGAAATAGTTGCCCACAGTCACACAGACAACCAAAGACGGATCTGGCATCTGCTGATCCCAAATTATGCTCTCAAAAGTACTATCCTGCCTCCAAAGCATGTCTTTCCTAGGAGAAGTTACCTACACAGGGAAAAGGAACCTTAGGTGTTTTGGTAACTTTCTCCTTACTAACATGAAGGGCAATAAAGTAATGGTTGAAAAAAAAGGACTTTAGAATTAAGCTCAGAACCAAGCTGTGTGACTTTAGACCAATCACTTAACCTTTCTATGTCTTGATTTCCACATGACATCTACTTCTTAGAGTTGAGAGATAATACATGTAAGTAGCATTATCCAGTCCAAGTTCCCATAAGTGTTAGGGAACCATTGACTGAAACCACCCGCCCCAGCCAGGCAGGATAATCGCCACTTGCATGCATTGTCTCACAACAAGAGGACCCAAACAGGGAATGCAGAACTGATAAACTACCACCAGCCAGGAGAATCTGGGAGGGGTCAAAAGAAGGGACGAGACATCAACCCATAATATTGTCCTAGGGCTTCCCAGGTGGCGCAGTGGTAAAGAACTTGTCTGCCAGTGCAGAAGCTATATAAGACACATGGGTTAGATCCCTGGGTTGGTAAGATCCCCTGGAGAAGGAAATGGTAACCCTCTCCAGTATTCTTGCCTGGAGAATTCCATGGACAGAGGAGCCTGGCAGGCTACAGTCCACGGGATCACAGAGTCAGACATGACTGAAGTGACTTAGCATACACACACCAACTTCTCAGAAATTCTTGTGCTAGAAATCATCTGACAAAGAGATGTGCGTGCCACCAGGAAGAGCCTTGAATGGGACCAAATATGGGCACAAGCAAGATGATTGGCCCGAGACAACTTGGAAAGCTAACCACATGGCTGTAAAACTCAAGACTGTGAGCCACATGGCAGCGCCGTTCTTCTGGGCTCCCTTGCCCTGGTGCTCTCCACCTTCCCAATAAAATCTCATGCTGTGTCAACATGTGTGTCTCCTTGAACAATCCTTTTCAGTGTGTTAGAGAAGTGTCTGTTCTCAAGCCCTGGAATGGGTCCCCCTTCTGGTAACATAAGGGCTTAATCAATAATACCATTCTTTAGAGTAATGCATATTGACGCAGATCTATGACAAAGAAGGAGGTTCAGTTGGAGGAAAAAAGGAGAAAGCAACACAGTTTTGATTGTGTGGGAATGTTACAGCTGTTTCCAGGTCTCTAGCTCTAGGAGAAATCAGAAACGTGGAACATTTGCCAACACTACTTCCTCTATACAGAGAAATCTGGGGAGGACCCCAAGAGAGGGCTGCTTCATCCTTCTCCTCCTTCAGCCCACCAATGGGTACCCCACTTGCTTTCTGCACATTTCCACTTCTAAACCACTTGATGCCAAAGAACTCAAAAGCTTTTGGTGGAAGCTGAGACTTCTGTACATTCCCTGGGAATCATAAGAGAGTGAAACAGTAATCTTACTATGAGCATGCCAATTACACCTTCAACCAAATTTATTTCTACATTCCTCCTTTATGCAATTACAGAACATAAGTATTAGGTTCGGGATTCACAGTAGGTTTCTAAGTTTTGAAATGAAATCATTTTTAATTAATTGAAAACTGTCTTTCTCAAAAATAATGCAAGCCTATTTTTAAGATCTTACTAGTGGGCCAAGTATCAATTTGGAAACTGCAGACATAAAAAAAATGTATGAAAAAAGGTAACAATTAAAACATGCTCTTTTAAAAGGGGAGAGGAAGGGGAGGCTAATTAATACTACTAGCTATAAAAGAGAAAGTTGTTTCAATCACTAAATGGATTTTTTTCCCTATTGCAAATGAAGGCTTTTATTCATTTATTCAGGTAATGCACACCTATTGGTAAAATACAATGGTTCTGCTGCTGGTTTCAGAGAATTCATTACTTGTCAATAAAATTTTTAAAAAACTTGTTCATCCAGGGTGAACAGGGGGAGGGGAGCAGATCTGAGGATGTTTTTAGATGGTTCAATTCAGACTCACGAAACTGCACGTATTAGACCTAACTCATTGATCCACCCAGCTCTGGACTCCGTGTACATTCATCTAAAATATTTATATTTTGGAAAATGAAGGGTGAGGGAAGTAGCACATTAGGAAAGCCTGATTGGCATCTTCCAGGGGTATTTGAAGATTGTGAGTGCATCAATCCAAAGACTAATTCATAAGAATCAGTTATAATGAAGAATAGAAGCTAGTGGATAGAGAATCTGCTCTGAATTCAGAATTTGGGTTGTAAATTCTTACATCTCACTTTTTTTGCTTTTAGTGAACCTTACTTTGGTGGCCACTAGTGAACCATGAATGATGTCATCCACAACTGATGTCATTCCCTCCTTCTTCCACCTTGTCAGCTTCCTAGCCTTATCACGCAACTGGCTTTGGCCAATGGGATATTAGCAAGCTTGGTGAAAGCAGAGGTTTGTCCCCTTGGAATGTGTGCTTTGGGGATACACCTTCTCAAAACCCAGTCACCATGCTGTGAGAAGATCAAATTAACCACATGAGGAGAATGGAGGTCCTCACTGAGAGTCCCAGTCAAGCTCCCGCCAACAGCTAACATCAACTCACTAGTGAACCATCTTGGAAGAAAATCCTCCAGCCCCACTTGAGCCTCTCCAGATGAGCCATGGCAGCCGATGTGACTCAGAGCAGAGATGAGCTGATCCTGCTAAGTCCTGTCCCAACTGCAGAAGAGTGAATAAATCAACAAACGTCATTTTAAATCACTGTTTTGGGGTAGTTTGTTTTGCACCTTTAGAAAACCAAAACAGGAGTTTGAACCTAGAACCCAGCAAAGATTTGAACCCTGTTTTTCCAGTCCAATATCCACTTTTCTGACCCATCAAGAGGAAGATAGCCTGCCTCTTCCTCTCCACTGAGAGTCTGAGGCTGGCTCAGGCAGTGCTATCCCCAGCAAGGCTACCTTTTAATCACAACAGCAAAAGCATCATTTATTCAGCTCTTTCTAAATGCCAGGGACTGTACCAGGGCTGTATATATACATAGGTATTTAGCATATTGGGCTTCACAGGTGGCCCAGCATTAAACCCGAGTCTCCTTCCAATGCAGGAGACTCAAGTTCAATCCCTGAGTCAGAAAGATCCCCTGGAGGAGGGAATGGCAACCCACTCCAGTATTCTTGCCTAGAGAATCCCATGGACAGAGGGCTGGC
Source organism: Budorcas taxicolor (assembly GCF_023091745.1). Lineage (NCBI taxonomy): Eukaryota > Metazoa > Chordata > Mammalia > Artiodactyla > Bovidae > Budorcas > Budorcas taxicolor. Next base: position 59,879,033 of record NC_068923.1, on the reverse strand, counting down.
AGGCTACAGCCAATAGGGTCACAAAAAGTCGGACATGACTGAAGTGACTAAGCATGCATGTACACACATATAGAATATCATTTTGTCCATGTAACAGCTCTTTGAGAATAGAAATAACAGTATGCAACATATGAGGACACAGTCTTGGAGAAGTTGAGTCACTTACCTAAGATGTTCCAGCCAGTAAGTGGTGGAATTAGGCTTCCAACCAGTCATCTACCGCTAAAACCTCTTCCACCCAGGACATGCTTCCTTCACACCAGGAAGGCATTGTTGACCCAACTTGACAGCCTATGCCTTGCATTTCCCTTTTTCCCCTTTGTCTTTATGCATTTTTAAAAATGTATTTTTATCTATTTATTTTTTAGCCATCCCACACAGCATGTGGGAGCTTAGCTCCTGGACCAGAGATCGAACCCATCCCCCCTGCAAAAGAAGCACAGATTCTTAACCACTGGACCACCAGGGAAGTCTCATTTATTTATTTTAAATTTTATTTTATTATGATAAGAGCATTTAACATAAGAGCTACCCTCTAAACACAAGTTTAACCATACAAACATTACCGTTGACTATAGATGCAACATTGTACAGTGGCTCTTTACAGCTCACTGAAAATTTACACTGGTAGACTGGGCCTTGTTTTTTGGTGAGTTGTTTCTTTATTGTTTTTTGCTGCCAGCAGGGATAAAGGGATTTTATTAATCTTTCCACAGTCTTTAGACATTATCTTCCCAACCTCCCAAGTATAATTTTATTATTTTTGAGATGTAGATGCCAAGCACAGACAACTTCTTTCTTCTAGGAAGGAAAGGAAAAGGAACCTATTCTCTTCAACACATCATATTTTACAGGATTCTCATCCCTGCTTTATCTTCAATCACAACCCACCCACTTCTGCTCCATTGGAGAGCTGGAGTCCCCAGTGAGGAAACGCCCAGCCCTCTATCCCGTCACAGGCGTCCTCCCTGATGTTCACAGGTGATGAGGCCAGGAGAAGGCCATGTTCTTACCGATTGAGGCTTGGTCCCCATATGCCAGTACTCACTCTTGGTGAGCCAGCCTAGGTCACATGACATGTCAAGAATGTGCCCGTGTTGGCATTAAAGTCCCTTATTGTGTCCTTTCTCCTTTTCCCCTTAGAACCACACCTATCATTTGGTTGTAGGTATAACCAGTGCCTCTGAAAGAAAAAAAGAAGTCCAAGAAGAGACTAAAGGAAAATGGAGCCCAGGGTTGGGCTGGTCTTACCATCTACCACCCCCGCATTGGCTTTGAGAAAGCTTTGAGCAGCTGAATTTTTACATTCATAGAAACGCACTATATATTTACAGATAATAAAAATTATAACTACAAAGATAGAAAGACAGGAAGGAGTGGAGAATGGGGCAGGGTTTTGGGAGGGAGAGTTTGGAGTTCTGCCCAGTGGTTGTAACTTACGACAATCAATACTCCTCTTCAATACGGCACTTCTCCCACTGATGAGTGTACATTTCATTTGCCCTGCTAAATAGTGAACCCTTCAACAAAAGGGGTCCCATTTTAGGTATGTCTGCAATTCCATTTTATACAGCACCAACATATATATTTTTTGAATGACTGAGAATGAATGACCAATTTTTCTTAATTTCTACGGTTCTCCTAGTTGCTGGCATTCTGCCTTGTGTCCAAACTCTGTGTTCTGCCTCTTCAGTTTCTGTGGGCCATAAATCATGACATGACAGGAAGACACTGAGAAAATTGTATTTGGCCAAGATACAGAATCCCAAATCCTTGAATCCTGCCCTCCTACAATTGCCCTCCACAAGGAACTCAAGAAGATAAGTACAGAGAAGAAAAGTGTAGCACAGACATTTTAGCCCATGAGAATTTCGCTCCTACATCAATCTATATCTACAGTTCCCAGAGCAAAGCTGGACAATGTGAGGGCCTGTCTAGGATAAAGGCAATCCTCTCCTCTTCTTCCCCTGGGCCCATAGCCATGAAGAGGGAAAGCAGATCCACGGAAAATCACGTCAAGGCCAAGCCAAGCCAGAGAGTTACCACTTGTCCTTGTCAGCTGATCTAGTCGTCAACTCCAGGACATTCCTAGAGCAGGGCAATTTCTGAACCTGTAATTCAGGCCTTCCTTCTGCATATGTCTTGAGAAAGAAAGAGAGGAAAGATTCCAGGAGATGCCAGAAGACTCCAGAGAAACTCTTGCCACAGGGGACACAGAGCTCATCCTCTTTGTTAGGAAAGATGTTCCAACCTGTAGCACTGAGGCACAGTAAATGACCTTGGCCTTAATCCTTTACCAATGTTTCTCCTTGAGGGTAAAATCTGGAACTTGGAGTAGGAGAGAGGCTGTGAACATCTCCTCGAGGCCAGACGGCTCTGAAGCTGCGTCTGTCCTGAGACCTGCTACCTGCTTTTGATCCACGGCACTTTGCTCTACAGTTGCTGGCTTTTCAACATGTCCGGTCCCATCCCCTCAACCCTGACTCAGCGTGCGATTCACCCCTCACACCTGGTGTCTTCTGAGGGTCCAGTCCTGGGAAGGGAGAACAGGACCTTTCTGTCAATGAGTTCTGGGATCGTCACATGTTCACATTCCTATTTCACATCTTCCTTGCTGGAGGGTGGATTCCAATAAGTAAATACACACATACCTAAATAATCATCAAAGCTATACGCATCCTTTTGTCTTTAGTTGATAATGATGAATTTTGGACCCAGAGCCTATTGTTCTCTTAGGCTCTACCTTTTCTGAAATCTTATTTACATGGATTTAAAGTATCCTTTGAAATCACCTGAAAGTTCTGAAACATTTAAACCTTCAAAGGAAGAGACAAATGTGCCTCTCTGCTCCTCACATTTCAAGCACCTGAGTAAGGACAGATGTTTAAAGGATTGGGATACAGCCTTACTGTGAGGACCTCTCTCCAAAGAACACTGACCAACAGCCAACAAGACTGAGCGTTGAGTTAATACCCAATGTTAAGCAAAGTCAAAAATCAAATATATCGCATTTCCCTGGTGGTACGGTGGTGAAGAATCTGCCTTGCAATGCCGGGGACACCAATTTGATCCCTGGTCTGAGAAGATCTCACATACTGAGGGGCAACTATGCCCATGTGACTCAACTACTGAACCCCACTCTAGAGCCTGGGAGCCACAACTACTGAGCCCACGTGCCACAATTACTAAAGGCCTCGCATCCTAGAACCCATACTCTGCAGCAAGAGAAGCCACTGCAACAAGAACTTGCACCTCCCTGATGACACAACGGCCTCTAGGACATGCAAGCCACTGCAAGAAGAGGCACTGCAACCAGAGAGTAGCCTCCAATCCCCGCAACCAGAGAAAGCCCATGCACAGCTACAAAGACCCAGTACAGCCACAAATAGATAATAGAATTTTTAAAAAATCAAGTACATCAGTTCTTAAAGCACATTTCAGAGGAAGAAACAGCCAACTTGATAGCAATCCTGAACAAATCTTGCCCTGGCGAGTATCTGATAGAGACCATGTTTGTAAGGCTTCCAAAGTCCTTCCCAGCAGGCAGCTTGGCAGTTCACAGTCTTGTTTGAGAGAGAGGCCTCCAGGTCTAGGAACCAAAGCTAAGGAAGGGGAAGGTAGACCACCCACAAGTCAAAACACTATGACACACTTCCCTAACGCTGCAACCACACTAGCACATTGATCCTGCCTGTAGCCTTCACGGAGCTACATCAGGATTCCCCTGCTACAGCTGAGAAAACACATATGCCTTCTCTCACACTCAGTGGGTCAGCTTTGCCTTTGCACTCTTGAGATCTGGAATTTCTACCCACTGTCCTCTAAGTCATGAGTGTTTCTTGTTTAGTCGCCAAATCGTGTCAACTCTTTGCAACCCCATGGACTATAACCTACCAGGCTCCTCTGGCCATGGAATTTCCCAGGCAAGAATGCTGGAGTATACTCATCTCCTAAAAATCCAGGCATTGTTGCAACTAAGAAATAAAGCCCGAGGACCAGTGGATAGGAGGGTAATGGTGCCACTGATGCTTCGAGGCTTCGTACCTGCAGACATCTTGAGTGTCTTACATGCCTCATCATTTGCCTCACCACATCTTCCAAGGATGCTCTCATCCTGCCATCATCTAGAACCATTTGAAGGGGAAGTTAAGTGAATGCTTTTCTGAAGTCCACAGGGTTAAGCTTTTGGTGGTCTTGATTTTCTCCATCAACCCCACTTCCCAGATTTACATTTGAACTGTTTCATCCCAGTGGTCACACAGAGGGCAGGACACTTAAGTGTGAAACCACAAAATATATTCTGTTCTTTCACAAAGCAAAGCAAAACTACCTCAGTCACAAAGCTTGTCATGATGCTAAAACAGTGCTAGAAATGAGAACAGAGGGCAGAGGGAGCCATAAAAAAAGAGTTTGAGAGATAAGAGTCCCCAAAAGGAAATGTTACCTCTTGATATTAGTCCCATAAAGAAAATGTACTTGCCACTAAAGCATGCTCAAGTCACCCACCTTCCACCAATTCCCATGTGTGATGGGTCTGCTGTAACCAGGGAGGGTCAAGATATTCAATTCTGTGAAAAGTAGCTTTTAAAAAAAAATTCAATTCTTGGCATGCGTTGCAATACTTCCTCTGCTCCAAACTTAACGCTGAAGCCACCCACAGTACTGCTGTCTCAGCCAAATACAGTAAAGGAAATAAGCCTTCTCACAGAAGGCCCACATGAACGACATTCAACAAGCAGGGTCAGGCAACACTGCAAACAGGCTGAGAAGGTTTCCATGATACAGCACCATTGGGCATGCTTCAGCCAGGCAAGCCAGAGCTGCTGTGTTCCTGCCTTCTCTAAGTGCCACTCATAAAGGTATTTCCATAAGTGAAAGTCACTCGGTCGTGTCTGACTCTTTGAGACCCCACAGACTACACAGCCCATGGAATTCTCCAGAGCAGATTACTGGAGTAGGTAGCCCTTCCCTTCTCCAGGGGATCTTCCCAACTCAGGGATCGAACCCAGGTCTCCCGCAGTATGGATGGAGTTTTTACCAGCTGAGCCACAAGGGAAGCCCAAGAATACCAGAGTGGGTAGCCTATCCCCTCTCCAGGGAATCTTCCTGACCCAAGAATCAAACTGGGGTCTCCTGCATTACAGGCGGATTCTTTCTATAGACTGCAGGGCAACAGTCCCTGGCACTTGGAACATCTAACTCTAGGGAAGACAATGCTCAGTTTTTGCCTGTGAATCCAATCCATAAAGTACAGAATGATGACAACATAGAAAAAGACCTCTCATACAATCTCTTTATAGTCCATATGCCATTCAGTTGCCCTTGAGTATCTACTTTCTTACATAATTTATTAATATTTCATATATGAAAGTGAAAGTATTAGTCACTCAGTTGTGTCCAACTCTTTGAGAACCCATGGACTGTAGCCTGCCAGGCTCCTCTGTCCATGGAATTCTCTAGGCAAGAATACCAGAGTGGTTGCCATACTCTTCTCCAGGGGATCTTCTTGACTCAGGGATTGAAACCAGGTCTCCTGCACTGCAGGCAGATTCTTTACTGTCTGAGCTACCAGGGAAGCCCCGTTTCATATATATGATGTCCATATCTTCTTAGCTAGATCAAAATTTGTAAGAGAGCAAAGACCATCAAGCTCTATATAATAAATTTAAGCTATTAAGACACCTTCTTTCAACATATCTTATGATTGCCTTCAAATAAAAGACCACTTTTGTTCAATGTTTTGCATTTTTTTTATTTGTACTGAGTCCTGAACAATTTGCTGTTACTCATCTCAATATTTCTTCCTGAGCTATTGATAATTTTCCTGGTTTTAATTTTCTTTTTCAAAAATATTTATTTATTTACTTGGCTGTGTTGGGATCTGTCACCCAAACACTTCTTTGCTGCTGGGATGGACAAATATTTTCCCACTAGTTGCTGGTGGTCCCTGAGTGTCCTACTCCCTTAATGGGAAGAGATATACTCACTAAACTGGGGACCATCCTTGTGATGGGAACTTTTAGGCAATGGGAACCCACTCCAGTACTCTTCCCTGGCAAATCCCATGGACAGAGGAGCCTGGAAGTCTGCAGTCCATAGGGTCGCTAGGAGTCGGACACGACTGAGCGACTTCACTTTCACTTTTCACTTTCATGCATTAGAGAAGGAAATGGAAACCCACTCCAGTGTTCTTGCCTGGAGGATCCCAGGGATGGGGGAGTCTGGTGGGCTGCAGTCTATGGGGTCTCATAAAGTCAGACACGACTGAAGTGACTTAGCAGTTTGGATCTTTGACATGGGATCAGTAGTAGTGGTGCTCAGGTTTAGTTGCCCCTCAGCTCCCCCCGACCAGGGATCGAACTTGAGTCCCCTGCATTGCAAGGCAGATTCTTAACCACTGGACCAGCAGGGAAGTCCCCTTGTTTTAACCTTCTAAACCTGGTTTTCTACCTCTTCTTGCTCTGTGCATTTAGCTTTGAACTCAAGACTGTCTTTAGCAGTGGGAAACAGCGTAGATTTTGAAGACAGCCTTCCTGAATTCAAATCCTCACACTACCATTTACTCACAGTATGACCCTGGGCAAGCCATTTTAATTCTCTAAACCTTAATGTTCTTAACTGAAAAATGGTGCTCCTAATGGCACCTACCTCCTACAATTGTTGAGAAGACAAAATGGTTTATATGCAAAACAAATAAACAATGCCTGACACTGTAGCACTGCTCAGTAAGTGTCAACAGCTGTGAGGCACTTTTTCTGCCACCTCTATGGCCATGTGGATACTTTAGTCAACCTGGGGCAGTTCATTCTCTCAATGCTGTTCTGCTCCCAGGTTCTTTACATCTGATGAGCCAGGCCAGGCTCACTCCAGCAGACAGTGAAGAGGGCACACACTGCTCTTAAACAGACACTCTGTGCCTAATGCAGAGTGAGGCATGTCTTAGGGTTTCCCTGGTGGCTCAGATGGTAAAGAATTTGCCTGCAATGCAGGAGACCCAGGTTTGATCCCTGGGTTGAGAAGATCCTGTGGAAAAGGGAATGGCAACCCACTCTAGTATTCCTTGAAGGAATCTTTTGGGCCTAGAAAAGAAAACAACAGTTTCAAAGGCCCTTGCTGAATCATCTAACTTCAGAGAAAACAAAACAGAACTTTAGGTCCCACCCTGATGCTCCAGGCCAGTTGCATCTTTCTGGGACTTATCATCCCCTGTCCGGAAACCTTCCACCCCCTACACCTTTACAGAAGACTTATCACCCCCTGCCCAACTACAAATGCCATCTCAACTAAAGAATACCCAAAACATCCTGCCTGATTAATGTTTCCCTTATCACTTCCACAAACCTCCCTAAAAATATGGAGCCTCCCTGATCCCTCTCCACGCTCAGCCTGGTCTTTAGGCCAACTGTCACCCTTCCTTGCCTGAATAAAGGTAACCTACTTCTGTTGAGGTCATCTTTCCTCTTTCTGCCTCGCCTGAACTATATGTTATATTCTTGCCTGGAGAATTCCATGGACAGAGGAGCCTAGTAGGTTATAGTCCATGCGGTCACGAAAAGTCAGACATAATTAAGCGACTAACACACACATAACATATGACATTCTTATCCCAGTGATTAATTTCTTGTTGGCTTCAGCTTAAATTTAAATTGAGTTCCATACAGCTTTAGTTAAATAGAACAGGAACTTTTCTCCCTTTTACCTGGTTTCCTATCAGAGAAACATGTGTCTTGCTCCTCATTGCAGAGAAAAGCTCACAAATATACCATTACCTGTCTTACATGTCCACTCTTGGTCTCACACTTGAGAGCATACCAAGAAAGCAAGATTCATTCAATCAACTAACATTTATTTGCTATGGGTCCTGCCTTTAGACAGTTAATACCAATTCTTAAGACAAGACTAACACATGTGACACTATCAAAGAACAATACAAAATATATAATTAAGTGCCAAGCCAAGTAAATGGTGTTGATTATAAACACAGAAGTTCTGAAAAAGGCTTCTTAGGCAGTGGGTCACTGTAATTCACTTATTTACTCAAAAAAAAACACTCATTGAGCATTATCTAAGCCTCAAGTTCTATAGTAGGCTTTGGACCTGGGTGGAGAACATTGTGATCTTACTGCATGGGATAATAGCCATACGGTTACGAGAGCTAATTCATCCAAGACAATCATGGTAAACTCATTCATCTTGACTGTGACTTATTCCTCGTTGGCCACTGAGACTAAGAAGGTTGTTTGGCGCCTTCTGGGAAAGTTCTTCCTTGGTCTGAAGAAACCATCACAGGAAGGCTTGTCTGTGTGCTAAGCCGCTTCAGTTGTGTCCTACTCTTTGTGACCCTCTGGAATGTAGCTCACCAGGTTTCTCTGTTCATGGGATTCTCCAGGCAAGAATATTGGACTAGGTTGGGCTGCCATGCCCCCCTCCAGGGGATCTTCCTGACCCAGGGATTGAAACTGTGTCTCCTGTGACTCCTGCATTGCAGGTGATTCTTTACCGCTGAGCCCACCAGGAATACCTTTTGCTTTGATTATGGCCTATATGGATGTGAAGTTCATAACTGCTGCCCACATCTTGCCACCAGCTTAATGACAGGAAAACCAAGGGTCAAAAGAACTGTAGGGAACCAGGGCAGTACCACCACATTAACTCAGGTTTCTGTTCTGTGTCTGGGTTTCCAGTTATGTAATGGAGTACGTAAGTTTAAGGTGGATGAAGATAAATAAGATATGAACAACCCTCAAAGAGCTCACAGCCAAGCATTAACATGAAATCATACAGCACTGCAATTTATTAGTTGAGTAGAGCAGAAAAATATTCCAGAAATAAAGGCAGATCAAAAGAAGAAGGAGTTGGCAAAGATGGGAGAGAAGTAGAGTCACCAGTTTTCATTAGTCCTTGAAGGGCCGTCAAAGAATGATGGTTAAACAACGAGAAACTGGCAGTATACCCAACTATCCCTACAGAACTTGGCTGAATTCACATCTTCCTCAATTTTTGTCATTATTCCAGACATCTTAAAGACAGGAAAAGAGTACATCTTCCTAGCACTGAGTTAATGTGCTAAACATGTAACTTCACATTGATTCCTGTTCCTGAAATCAGCCTACAAGTTTCTCTCTTAAAGGCTCTTTTGATCTCTGAGGATGTGACTGGCTACCCAATTATAGCAAATCATAACACATTACCCAGTGTGCCTAGTTCTTGGTAACTATGACACATTAAAAAAAAATATCCTTCTTGTTTGATATCATTAGATGATACTAACACGTTCAGCTACCTTTCTATACGGAAAAAGTGTTTTCTGTCAGTTAAAAAAAGGCAGTATCCATGGACTAGACTTGTCATTATTTATCTTACAGATAGCTCAGGCTTCACTGTGTACCTGTAACACTGGGGAATTCCAAACCAGATTTTGGAAACAGCATTAGAGTCTCTCTATGGTCGTGTTAGGAGGATACATAGTATGGAAGCTTTGTTTCGTTCAGATCTTCAAATCGACTTCCATGTTTCTTCAATTTTTATTGAAGTCATTTCTTGTAGGTTACTTCTCTGCTGGTATTACCTGAGGATGCCTCTTGGGAGGCCGCTCAGCTCCCCAGAACTAGCTAGCAGTTCCCTTTATATGGTCTGATATGCTAGGAAATAAATGTATAGATATTAAGAAACCAGATTTCCAAATTAGACTGACTTGGGTTTAAATCCTAGTTTTGTAGCTTATTTGCTATGTTACTTAATCTTCCTGAGTCACTGTGTAAACCAAGATTGACTAAGAGTTAAATAAAATAATGTAGGCAAGGTTCTTAAAATCATGCCTGACATACAATGACTTTCAAGAAATTTATAGAGCTGGAGACATAAAGCAGACACACATCTCATGTAATAAATGTCTAATAAATAATAGCCATTGTTATTTTTTTCCACTACTTTTAATAACACCTATTCCTCTCCCATGCTACATCCATTCTCAAATGCTCAGAGAGAAAAAGCAAAAAGTAGTTCTAGATTCCGGGTTTGCCTTCTGTACTCCCCGTACCTTATACCTACTCCAGCGAAGTACACTGGCTCCACTGTGATGCTTTCAGAACGCATCTGGTCCAGGTGGTCCAGGCCACTGTCATGCCAGTTCTAGCCCTTCATCTGAATTTCCCACCATCTTGGGCAGTTACAAGTGCTGAGGTAGTTAGCAATGGGATTCTCCGGGGTGTCCTTCAAGAAAGGCACTAGCCCCGTGCACATGAAGTCAAGTATTAACTCCTCTGATGATGATCTGTGTGTTGCCTAATTTTTCAAGCATCTTGGTCCCTCCTTACCATCGTGTTCTAGACACAGCAGGTTTTCTTCTGCTCCTTGAACAAACCCAAAGCCTTCGCCCTTAGTTTTCACTCTCTCCTGTGTCCTCATATAGTTGGTCTGTATTCTAATGAGAAAATCAGCTCAAATGGACTTCCTCAGATAGGCTGTTCTAGACTTCCACGATCAGTTTCAAACATAACGTCCTATTTTATCTTTTTCACAATATGAAATGAGCTTGTCTGTTTGTTGACCTGTCAAGAGGGTCTGTAGACCCCAGAATGTAATCTCTGTGAGGGCAGGCTCCTTATCTACCCTGTCAGTTGCTACATCTTCTATGCCTTGAAAGAGTATGTGGCATATGGTAGGTGCAGAATGAATATTGTTGTTGTTTAGTCGCTAAGTTGTGTCTGACACTTTCGGAATCCCGTGGACTGTAGCCCGCCGGGCTCCTCTGGCCGTGGAATTTCCCAGGTAGGAATACTGGAGAGGGTTGCCATTTCCTTCTCTAGCAATCTTACCAACCTAGGGATTGAACCTGTGTCCCTGTATTGTCAGGCAGATTCTTTACCACTGAGCCACCAGGGAAACCCATAATGAATATTAGTTGAACAGCATAATACTAAGATTCCAAACGCTGCTTCAGTTTATTAACAGTTTTCCCAAGCCATTTCACTGCTTACCAGAGGGGCATTTAGCCCCTGAGTTTCATGGGTTGAAAAAACCATGGGAACGTTAGAAAGAAGCTATGTTGTACTTCATTTAAAGATAAGGAAATGGAGACTCAGACATGAGATGGGGTTTACAGAATTAGCACCGGACAAGAGCCCAGAGCTCCTAAGGTCCAGACATGTGGCCATTATATGGCCCTTCCCATAATATCACTCTCCTGGACTCATACTTCCTCTGACCTCCAGATTGGCAGGAAGAGACCAGTGAAGTCTGAAATCACACCAGCCATTTCACAGGAATTACACAGGCACTGGGGTGAGGACAAGAACTATGCTACTAAAGCCAAGGAAAGAAGAGACAGAATCAGAGAAATCTAGAGCACAGAATCCCAACCCCCCCAAAATTCCTTCTCGGATGCCATGAACTACAGATTAGGAGTTCTAAGCTGTCAATATTGGCAGTATGCACTAAGCTCTGTTCTAAGAGAACTATGGAATCTCAGCAAGGAAAGAGACCTCTAAGGTTCATCCAACCCCACTCAGATGCTTTCACCATTTACAGTACGTCTGCCAAGGAGTCATCAGCTTTATGTTAAATATCTATGGCACTGGATACTCATTGCCTCCTCAGGAGGCTCATTCTGTCTTCCAGCGGCTTTGACTTGATGAACATTCTTCATTCAGCTGAGCTACAAGTCTCCTCCTCTCAATCCTATGGATTCTAGTTTGGCCATTTTTGAATATCTAAAAGCAGCTGTCATAGCATCCTTGAGTTTGGCCAGTTCCTATGGAATGATCATGCGCTGACGCAGACGATTTTCTTATGGATCACTCCCTCTCTACACAGGTAAGTGGAATGACATTCTTCACAAAGTAGGGCTTCAGGTATAGGGTAAACAGCTTAGAAGCCAGAACTTTCCTTGCTCCAGAGATTATAACTGTGGGTGTAACTAAACCTTTCTGTCCATGAGTGCTCACAGCCACCCCCACTCCACCTCCAGCCCCTTAAAAATAATCCTGCTATGCCTGTTCAGTTCCCACTCCTTCTCGATTCTACTAAGAAAGGATTGTTTGCTTACTGAGAGAGAAGCTAAGTTGACCTACATAATAAAGTCATAGAAAGAGGGGTAAGGAGATGAGAGATCAAAGAACTTTGAAGCCTAGTTATCAAGGAAGAGTCTCTTTTGGAGTTGAGGTTATAAAGAAAGAGATATTGAGGCCGCTACAGGGTGTAAGCGAATGGGAAAAAAAAAGGAAAAGTGATGTTACAAAGTGTCAAGGTGGCTTAGTAACGACATTCTCTTTGATCTTCTCCAAGAAATGCAAATAGGAGATTTCTATTGCTTTTAAGTGCCTTTAGTTTAGGACTGAGTTTTCTTGGATGTGACATACAACTCTTTGACTAGACCACATACATTACTGAATTTATTAGGTTACACGCACTATGTTAACCCTCTAACAATTATTAACCATTTTTATTCAGAATGGTTTACCTTATGCTATGAACGATGCTGAGGACTTCATCTTCTTATCTCAGTTAATTCTTATAGCACCCCTTTGAGGTAATATGCCGTTATAATTCTCATTTTTCAGAGGAGGCTGTAAAACAGAGAGAGGTAAAATAAATATTTCCACAGACACAAGTAAGTCATGACATAGCTTTCAGACCATATCTTCTAACTCCGAATCCCGTACTGTATCTCTGCGGTAACCCCAGCAGAATGGCCTCCATGACTATTACTGTCTGCTGTTTAGTTGCTCAGTCATGCCTGGCTCTTTGCAACCCCATAGATGCAGCACGCCAGGCTTCCCTCTCCTTCACTATTCACTATCCCCCAGAGTTTGCTCAGACTCAGGTCCATTGAATTAGTGAAGCCATCCAACCATCTCGTCCTGTCACCTGCTTCTCCTTCTGCCCTCAATCTTTCCCAGCATCAGGGTCTTTTCCAATGAGTCAGCTCTTCGCATCAGGTGGCCAAAGTATTGGAGCTTCGGCTTCACCATCAATCCTTCCAATGAACATTCAGGGTTGACTTCCTTTAGGATGGACTGGTTGGATCTCCCTGCAGTCTCCAAGAGACTCTCAAGGGTCTTCTCCAGCACCACAGTTCAAAAGCATCAGTTTTTTGGCCTTCTTTATGGTCCAACTCTCACATCCATACATGACTACTGGGAAAACCATGGCTTTGATTATACAGACCTTCATCAGTACAGAACAGACAGAGAAAGGGCCAGAGTGGCGAGTCTGGAATCCGCGAATCTTCTGATGCTCCAAGGAGATTATCCTCCCTAACGCTTGTCCCACAAGCTGACAGTCAAGCCCTGACTTACCGCTGAGATCAAAGGCAAAATCTAATGATGATTGAGATTTCTGGCACTTTCCTTTGAAAGAAACTGAAACTTTCAAAAACTTTAATCTCATTACCCACAATGTTGATTATTCAATTTTAGCCCATGGGTAATTTTTTTTCCCTTGAGCATATCAGTTCAGAAACCTTCAAAAACAAAACTGGGCTTACAAAAAGTGTAATTGATAAAGCTAACTCTTTCCTAGCTGACTTTATGGTTTTTGCTAAAACGCAAGCTAAACTGAATTCTGTAATGGACCATCCTTCATAATAATTGTAGTCTATTTGTATGCAAATAGCTGAACGGCATCTCTCAATTTCAGTTTCTGGCTGTAAACTCACATCAGTTTTGGGTAGATTCTAATTATGCATCTGGTATAATAGGTATTGAATCAGTGAGAAATTCTGACACCAATTTGGAGAGTTTACATTCATTATTCACTATTTGAACTTTGGAATCAAAAGGTAGGTTTTATAATAAAATGTGTTGGGTTGTAGGCGTTATTTAGTAACTGTTTAGTCTGTTTAGTAACAGGTTATTTAATTTTCATAGTGTCATAAAAGTGGAAATAATAATGACTCCCTCCCAGGATTATTGGATAATTAAATAAGATAATGTACACAAAGTACTTGGGATAGTATTTGGATCAATAAATTTTTTTTCTATTCTCCACTGCCAGATCACCCTCATGGTCATTTGGTATTTTGGTAGCCAAAACTTAACAACTTCCTCATAATTCATTGGCTTGATTATAGCCACCCTAAAAAAGAGTTCATTCCCCATGACTCCAGCCTAACCTTTAAAAAAAAAAAAAAAACAACTTATTTTGTATTAGAGTATAGCTGATTAACAATGGTGTGATAGTTTCAGGTGGACAGCAATGGGACTCAGCCATACATGTATCTATTTTCCCCCAAACTCCCTTCCCCTCCCATCCAGCCTGCCACATAATATTGTGCTACACAGTAAGTCCTTGTTGGTTATCCATTTTAAATATAGCAGTGTGTACATGGCGATCCCAAATGCCCTAATTATCCCTTCCCTCTACCCTCCCCCTCTGGTAACCATGTTTGTTCTCTAAGTCTGTGAGTCTGTTTCTGTTTTGTAAATAAGTTAGTTTGTATCACTTTTTAGATTTCACATATAAGGAATATCATATGATATTTCTTCTGACTTACTTCATTCAGTATGACAATCTCCAGGTCCATCAGTGTTACTCCAGCCTAAACTTTTTAGAACATTTTTCCAATGTTTATTTTTTTCAATTTATTTTAAATTGAAGGATAATTGCTTTACAATATTGTGTTGGTTTCTGCCATACATCATCATGAATCAACCATAGGTATACATATGTCCCCTGCCTCTTGAACCTGCCTCCTGGCTCTCACCCCCTCCTACCCCGTTAGGTTTTTACAGAGCCCCAGTTTGAGTTCCTGGAGTCACAGCAAATTCTCATTGTTCTGCCTAACCTTCAATGAAACAACACCCAATAAGAACAAAGGGAGCGGGAAGCACCATCATAGGGCAGGGCCAAGCAGATTCATACATAAGGTCTGCTCTGGATCGACAACCTGTTCCCCTAGTCTCACATGACATCCTCACGCATGAAATATGCCCATTCAGTCCTGTATATCTGATGAGAAGGGCCGTGCAAGGAAAAACCCATTTATAGGAGATGTTTGATGGTGGCGGTTTAGTTGCTAAGTCATACCCAACTCTTGCAACCCCACGGGTTGTAGCCTGCCAGGCTATTCTGTCCATGGGATTCTCCAGGCAAGAATACTGGAGTGCGTTGCCATTTCCCTTTTCCAAGGAGATGCTTATTTTCCCATTAATAAAGGGAAAGTATCAATACTTTGTTAGTTGGGAGCCCAGATTTGAAAATTGCTTCCAGGACTCTTTATAAAGTCAACTCAGTATTTTAAAACTCAAATACATCTGTCTTAATAGACTTGACGGTCTCATATCTTTTGACATGGTCAGCCATAAAATGTTCCATGGGAACAGAATGAGGCATACTGAGGGGAGTGGGTAGAGGAAAATTGCCATTATTTATGTCCAGAGGGGCACAGTAAATGCCTGGGACAAAGTCAGCTTCAGAGAACACATGAACATTCACCCAAATGGGTGGAAGATGCTTATGTTACTGTTGACCCTGTAGTGTGATGAAAGGAGGTCAGGCTTTAGGTTGGATAAGCAGCTCTTGACTTAAACCCAGGCTCTGCCCTGGATTCTCCGGGTAAGGTTGGATAAGTTACTAACCTTGCTAAGCCTCAGATTCTTTGTCTATGAAATGTGAAATATAGTATTAATTTTACTAGGGAGAATGTTTGGATCAATGTCTCACACACGGTAAGTGCTCAATAAATAATAGCTATTGTTAGTGTTATTTTGTTGTCGGTAGTTCATGCGTTAGCAACTCCTATACGCTAGGCCCTCCAGTGTGTTTGTCTATTTCCTTCAGGATATAACACCCTGCTGGGTTATTAACATTTGATAAATGAGAAAATGGACCCATGTGCTTAAATGCCACGTAGTTAAGAAAACGCTGAGCTGAAACTGGAAGCTAGGTCTGGCTAATTTCAAAGCTCACCTTGTTTCCGTCACCTAAACGTCCCCTGTGGAAGTGAAAAACCTCACTAGTAAGATGCAGGCTGCATAATTAGAAAGTCTCTGGTACATGAAAGGAGGAGGACAGACA
Organism: Budorcas taxicolor; assembly: GCF_023091745.1. NCBI lineage: Eukaryota > Metazoa > Chordata > Mammalia > Artiodactyla > Bovidae > Budorcas > Budorcas taxicolor. The sequence continues at coordinate 59,863,016 of NC_068923.1, read as the reverse complement.
CCCTTACAGGCATACGTAACATCCCGTGGGAAGGTCATGTTGGAGATCTAGACCAACAAGGGGACGATAGGCCTACCTCCAAAGGCGTCAGAAGGGTGGGCCCCACCCTTTGCTCAAGGCAGCAAGACCAGACTCAGACCACAGCTGGCCTAGATGCCAGGGCGGGTGGTGCTAGGTGGCCTCAAAGCCCACTAGAGCTCTTAAAGTCTATGTTGCCAGCAGGAAGAATTAGGTTCAGGGTATGGGGAGGCCCCAGCTGAGCTGCACATGGGACTCAAATAATTCCAACTGTGGGGAGGAACAGACACGAAGCAGCCAATCAGGCAAGTCCTGATGTCATCCACCAGTTGATTGGCACTTTTTTTTAAACTTTGTAAACATTTCCCCAAGATTGTGCAGACACCGTCTTAAACCTGTCAATTCTAGAGGCTCCAGATTTATACACGCACAATGCACTGTCATTTTCCAAGTACAAGACTGCAACATGCTGTCTCTTTCTCATTATAGCCATCCACCGTTCGGTGCCCTTGGTTTTAATGACAGCCACTGCTTTAGCCTCTTCAAATCAGCAGGTAACTTCTTCATGAGCACTGGCAATTCTGCAATTTATGTAACATTTTTTGGCCTCTGACTTGCATCTGTGATCCATGACCTCAGGGTCTATACAGAGTCAGCACATATGTGGAAGAGGTTAAGTCACAATCCTAACCATGTCTTGCGCTGACATCACTAATCATAGCCTAGATTCTTTCAGTCTTGCCTAGAAAATCCTCGCTACCATGTCCTAAATGGTCAATATCAATGGATTAGATTTAGTATATGATAAAACTTACTGACCGGAGAGACCTACTAGTCTGCCTTTCAACAAGTCACTTAATTAAAAATAAAGCTAATGACAGAAGCTTTAAATTGACCTCCCTGCTTAATTACATAAAGAAATGCTCAAAGTAGGGCTTCCCTGGTGGCTTAGGCAGTAAAGAATCTGCCTGCAATGAGGGAGACCTGAGTTCAATCCCTAGGTCAGGAAGATCCCCTGGAGAAGGGGATCTTCTCTAGTATTCCTGACTGGAGAATTCCATGGACAGAGGAGCCTGGAAGGCTACAGTTCATGGGGTTGCAAGGAATCCGACACAACTGAGTGACTAACTTTCATTTTGATTCATGCCCAAAGTACACTGGAGGCTCATAACAGTTTAAAAAAACAAACCAAAAAACTCTCCAAATCTTGTGATACAAGAAGGAATAAGGAGCCCTGGATTCTCTCTCTTGCCATCTTTGAATCCAGCTATGTGAGTACCCACTACATGCTGGCTATACCTAAAAATTTTATATATGTTTTCTCATTTAATATTCATAGTAGATTAAGTAGGTACTCATGTCTTTTTACAGGTGAAGAATGGAAAAGTAAAGAGGTTAAATAACTTTGTGAAGGTCATGCAAAATCATCAGAGTTGCAGTGAGATTGAAAACAAGATCCACCTACCAATATGATCAGAGTCTTACCCTCTATATTTGATACTCTCTCAACTATGAAGTCAAAATAAAAACAGAAAGCTAAGCTGGAAAACAACCTAGTTGGCTCTAGAATATTCTTAATGCAAGTGACACTCCCTTAAGGCTTCACATGAGTCTGCCATCTTGGAGATCAGAGGATAATATAGAGTCGTGGCACATTAGGACAGTCACTCTCCACAATCCCAGTGGGACCAGGACATCAGAAAATATCCCCTTAGGAAATGTCCTTCTAGCAGTTGTCTAAGAGATGAAAGAAAGCTGGGTAAATAGCCCATTGGTTCCCTCTGCTCTGTCAGGTTCTGATTTAACAGAACATGTCTTTTCTCCATAGCCCTGTGCACAGCAGGCTCTCACAGCCTCAATGGATGCCCTTGCTGTGGGAGGGAGGTTGAGTTATGATAGTCAATGCCAACTCATCAATTACAATATAGACATCAACACCAGAGGCCTCGTCCTTCCTGGGGTCTGTTTTGGCCACCACCCTCTCCTTTGCTTGGCCCTTGGGTGGTTCCAGAGAGCATGGGAGCAAAGCCCAAGCCCCAGAGGGAAACATCTGTTCGAACAGCAATGTAATCTCCCAAATCTTCACTTGCAGTGAGAAAATCATGGCCACCTTAACATTAGTTTCCTCAATTTCTCTCCATCTCTCTGATTTTCTCTAGTATCATTTTCTCTTCCTCTGCTGTGCTCTCAAAGGGGAAGTGTCTATACTGACCAACGCCACTGCCCCTTCTGGCAACTTCCGCATTTCTCCTGAGACTTTGCTCCCTTGGTTATCCTCTCCCCATCTTAAAAAGAGAGACAACTCAGGCAGCTAAAATTCTCCTTTAGCCTGAAAAATCTACCTTGCTTTGAGCCTGCTATGCTATTAATAAGATTTGCTTCTTTTTTTTTTTTTTTTTTCACAACATCAGGACACAGCTGACACCAAATGTGTAGGATTTTCCCACAACAACACCAATTCTCAGTTTACCAATCAGGTGTCCAATGGCTCAGTTCTGACACTAGCTACCTGGAGTTAGACCCCATAAGTTAAAGTTACATAGCTGCCCACACTTCAGATGCCAACTGCAAGGCCAGGTCTCCTGTACTTCTGATCAACCAGCTGTAAATCAGGGGTGCCCATGACACCCTTGGGCTCAAAAATTTGCTAAAATGGCTCACAGATTTCAGGGAAACACTTTACTTACTAGTACTGGTTCATTATAGAAGCTAATAGAATGGATATAAGTCAACAGCCAGATGATGAGGTACAAGGTCCAGAAGGATCTGAAGTGTAAGAGCTTCTGTTTCCATGGAGTTTGGGGTGTGCCACCCTCTTGGCACATGGATGTGTTTCATCAACCAAAAGTTCTGAGAGCCCCTTTCTTTAGAGCTTTTATGGGGCTTCCGTTTCATAAATATGGTTGATTACATCATTGATCATTGGTGGTTAATTCGATCTCCAGCCCCTCCTTCTTGAGAGGTCAGAGGGTGGGACTGAAAGTCTCTGCCCGTTAGCCACATGGTTGATTCCTTTGGTAACCAGCCCCCCACCTGAAGCTACCTAGAAGCCCACCAAGAGTGACCTCATCAGCATAAACTCAGTATATTTCTAAAAGCTTTTTAAGAATAACAGGAACTGGTGGACCAGTGGCTAACACTCTGTCCTCCCAGTGCAGGGGGGCCCAGGGTTCAATACCTGGTCAGGGAACTGGATCCCACATGTGGCAAGTAAGAGCTCACATGCTGCAACTAAAGAGACCAGGTGCCAAAAGTTAAGATCAGGCACAGTTAAAAAAAAAAAAAAAAAGCAAAGGAATCTTCTCACTCTTCCTGTCACCCAGAAACTCAAAGGGTTCAGAAGTTCTGTGCCAGAAACTGGGGAGGAAGACCAAATGTGCGTTTCTTATCTCCCAATATCACATCCACTATTGCCTGACCTCTTTCTTCCTCTCCCCACCAGCATTCTTGCAAGAGTAATTTGTACCCATCAGTCTTTACTTAATCACACCCTGTACTTTATTACCCACTGTAACATCACCTCTGTAATCGTACCTCTGAGAGAAATGATGTCTTATTGTTCGTCCATAGCGATGTTTGTATCAGACTGCACAATGAGGACTTCCGTTTGTGAGTGACGTGACTTTGGAAAGGGCAGGAATGCACTGGCTAGAGTATCATCAGTGACCTATATGACTGTCCATCTGTCTCATTTCTATAGCTATATGCCAACAGGGAAACTGGGCTGCATATCACTCTGGCCTCACGTTTTTTCATTGTGTTTAGCAGTTTGTTGGAAAAATCTAGAGAAAGGACAAAACTGGCCTGCTTTGAGTGACATGGCCACCTCCAGAGCCATTCACCATGGTAGGGGAAGCGATGGCAGTTGGGGCAGCCTAGGGTCCTGGGTCTAGAGGGCTGGCTAGAGTGGGGTCATGTCTGTGCTAGAGAAAGCTGGGAAACACATACACAGCTGCTGGGAAAATCATGAACTGTACAGCCACTGTGATTTGTGTCTAATAAGTAGACTTCTGGGCTTCTCAGATGCCAGTGGTAAAGAATCTGCCTGCCAATGCAGGAGACGCAGGTTCAATCCCTGGGTTGGGAAGATCCCCTGGGGGAAGAAATGGTAACCCACTCCAGTATTCATGCCTGGAGAATCCCATGGCCAGAGGAGCCTGGCAGGTTACAGTCCATGCAGTCTCAAAGAGTTGGACATGACTAAGCACAGCACAGCGCAAGCAGATTTCTATGTAATGCTGAGAATGGTGCAGAATAAAACAATATATGGCAGAATTGAGGTCATCATCAAAATCACACAGTCATTAAGGCTGAGCAGATATATTAAGCTATTCTTGCATTTCAAACCCCATAGGTAGTTAAAACCTTGGCTCAAATGGACCTTACAAGTATATAGAGCCTGAGCTATATGTTTGGAAAGTACACCCAGTAGGGCCCGTGTCTCTGGATATAAATTCCACCTACCTGTTGCTCGTTTGCCTCTGGAAAGTGTTTTTGGTTTCAAAATCTTTCAATTCAAGCAGAAGTCTCTGCTAGAGAGCTTTCACCCTGTTACAAGTTAATACCATTGGCAAGTGCAGTTGACATATAACTCTGAACAAAAAGGCCCTGCAGTACCAGAACCAGAAAGCTTCTGGGAAACTGGGGCCAGTGGAAGAGAGGATGAGGAGCTACAGAGGCAATAAGATGTCCCCAGCCTGAATGCAGCACACAGGAGTGTCATATGGCAGGACGGTACTTCAAGGTTTTCTAACATCCCAATCGACAGTAGGGAAAACGGAGCTCTGAAAGAAATCCCGAGGACTTGTCAGGTGTGCTAAACATTCTCTTGGCTTTAGTTCGGTCCCATTTCACAGATGAGAAAACTGAGGCTCAGAGGACTTAAAGGACTCCTCTCCATCCAAGCTTACACAGCCAGATAGTAACAGCTTTGAAAATTTCTCCCAGATCTAGCCACTCGGCTCCAAAGCACTGAAGAAGGGTAGTTAATAAATAGGAAAATATGTATCAGAAACTGTGCTTTTTACTTCCAGGCCAGTGCTCTCTACAGTGCATACTGCCTTGCTTTGGGGTCCCATGTTGAACAAAACGTTTTCTCAAGAGTTAACATTCTTTATTCTCTGCCTACAAAGGTAGGCAGGAGGTGCGTGATTTTCCCTGCTGAACGGCTCAAGGGACCTGGGCTCTGAAAGGATAAATGTAGCCCAGTAAGGATGTCACGCTAAGCCCCGCAGGGCTGGGAGCCCTGGGAACACCTTGATTTTGGCCATCAGGCTCCCACCATCCAGCGGATCCGAGAACCAGTTGCACCGCCGTGCTGGTTGTTTTCAAGTGGATTCATCTCTCCCTGTTTTTAGCTTCAATTCCTCCTGACTGTTTTATATTCTAAGCCCTGCCCTGATTTTCAGTTTCTCATAAAGAGAAGTTGTTACATTAGAACTGAGTGACTCTGTCTGCCTCGTTCCTCATTTCAGACTGTACTTTTACATTATCAAGGAAATTAAAAGCCATACATTATGTATACATGCACTACAGAAACTCATCTGAAATTCTGTTCGGCGCACATTTGCAGAACTTCTGCTGATTCAATAAACACCACCTTTACTAATCAGGTGTAAATCAGCACTCTGCTGTGAAGAAGAGTTTAGGCCCGGCTGACTGGACAGGGTCTGCTTTGCAATTTGTCAAGTTTCCAGTTATCTCTTAGTTTTTTCATTGGAGCAGGTGGAGGAGGGTGGGCTGAGTATCAGGAGGCAAGGTGGCCTGTGGGACTCTTGGCCTGATGTCACACCTCAAGGAGAAGGGGAGAGATGACCCTCCTAGGGTGGTGACCATATCAACCACAGAGTAACCACAGTAATAGTAACACTATCGATACCTAGGGCTGGCCTCCTGGGCATGCAACCCATATAGCTACAAACAGTCCAACTCTGAGGAGGGCCTTTGGGGTAATATTGTGTTGTCATCATCTTGAAATGCTTCATAATTTTTTTGAACGAGCGGCTTTGCACTTTCATTTTATGCTGGGCTTCACGATTAAGCAGTCAGTTTTACCAATAGCTACCATTTAGTGGACATTTTCTCCAAGTCAGACATAGAGCTAATGTTTCTCTTGCATTATGTAACAACCATTATAATATTCAGTTATTCGACAAATACGAAACCACCCTTTAGGTGCCAGGTACTGTGCGAAGTCCTGAAAATATATTAAATATCAAGGAGCAACAAGGTTCCTGCCTTCATAGGACATACATTCTAAACAAGATGTGCATGCTAAGCTACTTTAGTTGTGTCTGACTCTTTGTGACCCCATGGACTGTAGCCCGCCAGGCTCCTGTCCGTGGGATTCTCCAGACAAGAATACTGGAGTGGGTTTCCACTTCCTTCTCCAGGGGATCTTCCCAACCCAGGGGCCTAACCCGCATCCCTTAAGTCTCCTGCATTGGTAGGCAGGTTCTTTACCACTAGCACCACCTCGGAAGCCCTCTAAACAAGATAGACACGAGTAATTTCAAGTTGTAGTAACTGTGATCATGGAGAAACTTAATAAACTGAGGTTAATGTAATAGGAAGGATGCATGTGAAGTCAGATAACCAGCAAAGGCCTTTCTGAGAGTCTAAGAAGCAAGAACTCTTATATCCACTTTACAGATGAGGAAAGGGAATCTCAGCAGAGCAGTGGCTTAGCCGTGGTCACAGACTCAGATGACAGCAGAGGCAAGGTTTGAAGTCAAGTATGTCCTCCTCAGTGGCCAGTGTTCCAGAACAAAGCTTCTCAAACTTTAATATGCATAGAAATCACTGGGTATTCTGTTGATGTGGGGTAGAGCTAATCCTGCAGAACCACACTTGGAGATCAAGATCTTAAATGTCTGTGTTTGAGGAATGTGGTTGGGAGGAGCCGCCACACAGACTCACAGGTACTGCGATGTGGAGAGTCTGCTCTCATCAGAGGAAGTCTGAAGGGACTTGATGCCAATGGACAGGCTCAGGGAGACAAGGCAGGAACTCAGGGACTGCAGAACCTCAAGCATTTCATGATTCTGCCTAAACTTTGGGGAAAAACCTGAAAACATTACCAGCACAGTTTCTGACCAAGAACTTAGAAAGAGAGAACTGACCAACAGAAAAGAAACTTTCCCCTCCTCTACCAACTGTGTAGACGAGATCCCAAGTCCAGGAATATCACCTTGAGTGCCAAGAAAAGTTTCTTTACGTCCATCCTCAATCTCCCCCACTGTGCCTGAAGCTCGTTTTCTTTTGCAAAGTTCTCTATGAAGATAGAGCCTGTCCACTTAACATTTCCCCATATTCAAGTTAGTTTCAAGCCATTCTTGAGTTTCAAAATTCTAATTCAAATACCTCACTCCCGTTTATTTTTGTCCTTATAGGAATATAAGAGTCATTTTTAAAAATTGCTATAATAATCTTTTTTTCTGACTCGTCAACAGTTTTTATGAGCCAAATATGACATTATAAGATCTGACTAATTCACAGCAAAAATAACTACCTCCCAGCCCTCATAGAACATATTCCTTTTATTCCCCCACAATATATTAAAGGTGTGGTCAACTCTAAATGCTGGATCTGTTTCTACTGGACATGTATGTACTGAGTCTCTCTGTTCTGTGTCATTTGTTTGCTTTGTTCATAACTGAAACCATGATGATGAATACGGTAACTGGAACACAATAGGTGATTAATAAATATTTGTTGAATGAATGTACAAGCAACTTTGAGCTAGTCTCTACTGAACTATGCCCTGTATTTAAAGAGTATTTCTCTTTCAGATTATTAGGACTCTCCCTGAAGGAGGAAGTGATTTCATCTGGAGCAAAAATGTGGACATATTAGAGAACTGCTGGTGGCATCTAATAAATATTTATCATGTGAAGGGGCTTCCCTGGTGGCTCAGAGGGTAAAGAATCTGCCTGCCAATTTGGAAGACTGAGGTTCGATCCCTGGGTTGGGATGATCTCTTGGAGAAGGAAATGGATACCCACTCCAATATTCTTGCCTGGAGAATTCCATGGACAGAGGAGCCTGGCAGGCTACAGTCCACGGGGTTGCAAAGAGTTGGATATGATTGAGTGACTAACACTTTCACACTTGGTGGTTGACCAAAAAAGTGCAGGGGGACACTTCACTTTCTGAGAAGCTGTGGCATAAAGAGAGGCTGTGAAAGAGGGAATCAGGCAGCCAAGCTTCCAGTCTTGGCCTGACTCCAAACTAGCTGTGTGTTCTTAGAAAACTTATTAGACCTCACTAGGCTTTAGTAACCTTGGCCAAGAAATGACAGGGTGGAACTAGGTGATCTCTAAGGATCTCTTTAGTACTAGCAATCTGTGAGTCCAATCTGTGAATCCTTGGATTGGAGTTTGAAAATAGAAACTAAGGCCAAAAGGAAAAGATTTGTATAGAAATACAGGTATCCATAACAAAGGCTCCTTGGACAAAAACAGCTCTCACTGTCTACCCTGGAGTCCTATTTCCCACCATGTGGTCATTGCAATGGTCTTTATAAATGCAGTTTCCTGTTTCACCATTTTGTTGTTGTCCTTCTTCAGAATGCCTAGATACATGCCGTGTTCTATCACATCATTTGGTTCGGCCTTGGAGCCTTGTTTGGCTGCAAAGTTCACAGTTCCCCTGGTGGTGCATTTGATCTGCCCTCAAAATTCCCATTGACTTTGTGCGTTCATTGCCAGCTCAGGCCCATTTAACCCACACAAGCATCTGACACAAAGATAGGTAATTAAACTGCCTGTGGGTACAACGCTCTTCTCCAAGATATTCTCTCCGCAAATCCCAGCTCCCCTTCTCATTCAGATAAACCACTCCTTCCCAGGGGCCAGCTACTTCACTTGTACCTGGGCTATGGGTGCAGATTTTGACTCCAGAGAAGCAACTCAGCGCCATCAGTCAACCTTCATTTGCCTCTGCTCTTTCCTGCATACCCGTGACCAGGAGTCCATTTCTGCCAAGAGATTTTGTCTTTGCCAGTTTCCAATCCAGAACACAAGCTCCCCACAGGTACCTAACGTGCCATCTGCATGTTAGTGAATATCATCCCTTCATTCAGCCTGGATCAAGGGCTTTTCTCTCAGCATCTGGAATTAGCAGGCCTGCTGGGAGCACTGGCAGAGCAAACCGAGAGTGGAAACAAAACAGCATCTGTGAAATGGGATTATCTGGGGAAAGAAGCCAAGGAGCTTTGGAAAAAGCAAAGGAGGAAACTCGGGTTGTGTGAGAGAAACATGGATTGTGGGTTGTGATCATCAACGTGCCTAGCAACATGCTGAATGATTTAATAATTCCATCTAATCATCTCAATGATTCCCCGTAAACTGTAATTTACAGATGGAAGAAGTGAGGCTAGGAGAGAAAAGAGAACAGGCCCAAAGTCAAGTTACTGATCAGTGGGTTTAAATTTAGGCCAGCTTACCTTCAACATTCATGTTCTTTCCTTTTTTCATCAAACTGCTATGGGTGCAGAAGAAAGAGTGTGAGGACAAGGCAGAAGAGGAGAAGGAGGTTCAGGGGAGGAGAGGAAAAGAAAACAGGAAGGAAGGAAAGAATGGAAGGACTTCTACAGCTGCCTCAAGTGCACCCAGTGGGGGTCATCCATGCCAGAAACCACTTACCCCACACTTTGCAATTTGGTTCCAGAAGAGCGATAGTCATTATGTGTAAGTCCGTGAAGCATCCTTCTTCATCAGGCCTCTGCTTGGGGCATTTGCCAAGTTTGGACAAGTGTCTTCACATCACCTACGACCTACTTCATAGCTGATGTTTGTTGTAGAGATGACCCATTCTTAGCTTCTACCTATGGATAGGGCCTACTATCTATCACTGTGTAAGCAAGCACCCCAAATGTAGTAGCTTATAACAACATCATTTTCTTCATATCTCTCAGGATCTGAGGGCTATTTGGGCTGAGCTGAGCAGTCTTCGCTCAGCTTGCTCATGTGGCTACATCAGGGAGAGGCTGGTACTGAATAGCTCATCAAGGCTTCCTCACTTGCATGTCTGGTAGTTGGTGCTGTGGTTGGAGACCTCACCTGAGACTGTGCACCAGAACATCTCCATGTGACCTCTCCCTGTGGCTGCTGCTTCCTCAGACTGGGCTGCTTCCAATAGCGAGCATTCCAAGACACCCTAGTGCAAGTGTCACTGATTTTTAGGACATAGCATCGAATGACTCAGAGCATCAATTCTGCCATAGCCAAAGGCCTACCCAGGTTCATAGAGAGGAAATACAGACCTCAGTTCTCAATGCAAGAAGTGGCACTTCACACTATACAAGGGGCAGATCTTGCTGGGAGATCTTGCTGTGACCATCTTGGAAACTACATTCCACCAGAGTCTGCTCTCTGGCCACAGTTTGCCTCTCTCTCACATACAACATATATTTATCCCTCTCCTAAGACCGCCGAACCTCATACCATTATGGCATCTGCTCAAAGTCCAGGAGCTAGCAACTAAAAAAGGTTTAGCTGTGAGCGCAGTTCCTTCCATGCCTGAATACCATTCCTCAATCTGATGATAAGTGAACTAAAGAGACAAGCTACCTTCCCCCTAAAGACATATTTATGAAGCATTCACTCCATATTAGGCCCTTCATCCAACATTTAGGTGAGTTATTGCATTTAATCCTCAGCAGTACTGGGAAGTAATATCATCCCTAATTCCAGATGATGAGAATGAAACCCAGAGAGGCCAAGTAACTAAGATCTCACAGCTGCTAAGTGGGTATCTTTAGCTCTCCAATGAAGCTGATTTAACACACATTATACAGTATAAATCATGAATACCTGACCGTAGACTTAAGCATAATTTATATTCATTAACAGTTATCAAAGTGCCCACAGATTTCTGAGAGTTCCTGAGACACTTCCAGAAAGTCCAAGAGGTCAAAACTATTTTCATAACAATGTTAACACATGTAAGAATTAAAGATTTTAAAATTAAAAAAATAAAATAAAATAAAATTTTAAATTAAAAAAAAAAAAAAAGACTTTACTTGCCCTTTTCACTTTACATTGACCCCCTGATGGTGCAAGAACAATGGGATCTAAAAGGAATCAGGCCACCCTGAAGAAACAGCTGAGTCAGGGACTAGGGCTGGGTAGGCAGGTACGAAATGAGGTGATAACTTATGCCAGAAAGTAAGAAAGTGCTCAGAAGAATGTAAAGTGATTGGGACACATCATCAAGACATAGCAAGTAGCTCAGAGGGCTCCCTTTGGCAAGAGTTGGGACAATTTTAGCAACCAAATAATTAAGTACAGGAATGTACTGTAAACAACTGAAAAAATAAGAATTCATAAACTTACGTCAGTAAAAGAAAGATAAATGATGGATGGATAGACAGCATAGGATAGACATATATATATATATCATGTGATCACATGAAGTCGTGCAGTTGTGTCCAACTCTTTGTGACCCCATGGACTGTAGCCTACCAGGCTCTTCTGTCCATGGGATTTTCCAGGCAATAGTACTGAAGTGGATTGCCATATATATATATATATGTAGGGGGCTTCCCTGGTGGCTCAGAGGATAAAGCGTCTGCCTGGAATGTGGGAGACCTGGGTTCGATCCCTGGGTTGGGAAGATCCCCTGGAGAAGGAAATGGCAACCCGCTCCAGTACTCTTACCTGGAGAATCCCATGGAGGGTGGAGCCTGGTAGGCTACAGTCCATGGGGTCACAAAGAGTCGGACACGACTGAGCGACTTTACTTATATATATACACACACACACATATATAGTAACCACCACAATAAATATTAGATCAAGCAAGAATCATCAATGGATGCTAAATCTCACCAATGGATAAGCAGCAGGACATTTGCATGGTCTTAAAGTATCTCCCCACAGATTACTTATTGTGGTAAAGTAGAAAAATAAAGCACAGTGATTGTGCAGAAGAGAACTCAGACCATACCCTAACTGGTGATCACCATTAACATTATGACATATGACTAAGGTGGGCTCCATGATGTGGTTCCTGAGAAGGATACCTAGGCAGGATTCTGACCTAGAATGCACGATCAGAATCTAATCATAATAAAATATTTTAGATGAACAGAAAATAAAGATTTTTTTCTTTTAAAAAAAGTTGTTGTTGTTGTTGTTGTTTTAAATGGAGGCATAGAGGAATGTGGGAATGTGGCCTTTACTCTCAAAAATGTCAATGTCTTCAAAGAAGAAAAGTTTGTGGAAGTATACTCCAAAATAAAAGAAGGTGAATAGATAACAGAACTAAACACAATACACAACTCCACCCTGGGTCTTGCACAGATAAATGACCTCATCAGCCTAACTGACAAAACTGGAATATGAGCAATAGAGATATTGTATCAATGTAACTTTATAAAGTTGATCAAAGTACTGGGATTATTCAGGAGAATATCCTTCTTAGGAAATGCAGACCGAAATATTTAGCGATAAATGACAATGATATGTGTAACTTACTCTAAAATGTTTCAGGGAAAAAAAAAGGAGAGGGCAAAAGGCATAATGCAAAAAAGGAACAAAATACTAAAATTGGTGAATCAAAATAAAAAATATACAGGTGTTATTTGTATGATTTTTACTTTTTAAATTTTTTGAAGTTTAAGGTTATTTCTAGGACTTCCCTGGTGTTCCAGTGGTTAAGAATCTGCCTGACAATGCGGGAGACAAAGGTTCGAACACTGCTCCAGGAAGATCACAACTTTCAGGGCAACTAAGCCCGTGAGCCACAACTACTAAAGTCCCCATGCCCTAGATCCCATGCTCCAAGAGAAGCCACTACAATGAGAAGCCAACTTTCGGGGCAACTAAGCCCATGAGCCATAAATACTAAAGTCCCCATGCCCTAGATCCCATGCTTCAAGAGAAGCCACTACAATGAGAAGCCTGCACACCACAAAAGCCTGCACACCACAACCAGAGTAGCACCCGTTCACCGCACACACTGCAACAACCTAGCATAGCCAAAAGTAGAGAAATAAAGCATCAAACAAATGCTCTGTGACCTTTAAAAATTTTTTTAAATCAATTCTAGGTAAAAAGTGACTCAAAAAGAGCAACAATTCAAATCACTGGTTCCTTTATATAAATTCAAGAAGTGCCACCAAATAATACTAGTAGCCACTGTATCCATTTCTTCACCACCACATACAATTCTTTTAAAAGCCAGTTTCATTTTTAAATGTCATTGATGAAGCAATATGAATTATTAGTTTATTAAGCCTTGGCCCTTGAGTACATGTCTTTTAAATATTTTTTTCTATGATTAAATGAGGTGTCCAAAAGGTCTGCCCTAAAGGAAATCAGTCCTGAATATTCACTGGAAGGACCGATGCTGAAGCTGAAACTCCAATACTTTAGTCACCTCATGCAAAGAATGGACTCATTGCAAAAGACCCTGATGCTGGGAAAGATTGAAGGCAGGAGGAGAAGGGGACGACAGAGGATGAGATGGTTGGATGGCATCACCAACTCGATGGACATGAGTTTGTGTGAGCTCCGGGAGTTGGTGATGGACAGGGAAGCCTGGTGTGCTACAGTCCATGGGGTCGCAAAGAGTTGGACATGACCAAGCAACTGAACTGAAACAAAGTGCTTCTTTTGTGTGCAGAAGCACTGTGATTGTTTTGAGTGGGAGCACTTGCGCAGGGGCTTGTGTGTGAGCCAGATTGCTTTATTTTTTTCCCCCACGAAATTCCCTTTGGCCTTGAAAGAGTGACAGATAAACTGTGAGTATTAAGACCTAAATATTGGACGCTTAATCAAAAGTGAGTGAAGTGAAAAATGTTATTTCAGAGACAATAATAGTATTTTTGCTACTAATAACATTTATGTTTTTATGTGAAAATTAGAAAATAATAGAAAACGGTGACTGACACTATAAGTTTGACAGTGTCTCAGCACTTACATATTTTTTGGATGAGATGGTGGTGTTTCTGATCACTATGATTTTGTATACCACCAGTAAAGTGTGGGAACATTGGGAAGATCCACATAACTTAGTTACTATTTTTCAAATGACCAGTGCCTGATGATAGCAAAGTCATGCATGTATAAGAGACCCATACAAAGTGCAAGAGCTACTAATGGATTTTAAAGTATCTGAGCATGAACGTTTATCAGCCAGGTTTCACACTGTAAGAAACTACTACTTGTTAAGTTTTGGTATAATATCAAAGAAGAATTTCTACAATCATCTGAGAGGCTTTAAAACACTCCCTTTTTCTACTTCACATCTTTCCTTCATAAACTTTAACCAAAATAAAATATTATAGCAAAGCGAATGCAAAAGCAGGTATGAAAATCTGTCTTCCAGATACAAAGAAATTTACAAAAACTATAAAATGACATATCTCTTTCCACCAAGGTTTCTGGTTTTAGAGAATACAACTACTTTCATTTTAAAAATATGCCATTTATGTTCATAAATGGCATATTTTAAAAATGAAGATAAATGCATGAACACATTTTTAAAAGATGTATCAGTTGTAATTTCTAGTAAGATAGCTATGTAAACTAGAGCTCTTTGAGGTCCTCAATAATTTTAAAGAGTAAAAAGGGGTCCTGAGATGGTTTTGTGTTCTTGGTGAGAAGGGCAGAACACCAAGTGTCTGTCCTTGCACTTTGGCAGCTGAAGCTGACCTTGGAGGCCACCTCTACAGAGGCGTTCATTAACCACTCCACGCAGGCATGTAATCTAAGGTGAGCCAACTGGACGTTCTCTTTAGGAGTTTAAATTCTCAAGTAAAGTAAAGCCACGACAGAAGGTGTTCATTCTAGTTTTAGAGACTCTTTGGAGTTTCCCGGTTCCTCTCTGTTCTAAATATGATTTCTCTAACCCTCTTTTCTAGCCTATGAAGTGCCTTATAGCAAGACAACACATTTATTTTGTTTCCTTTTCCCCCTGTGGGTTTTGGCCAGCAAAGGATTTTGTGGCTTGCTACCCAGGTGGCTCAGCAGTAAAGAATCCGCCTGCCAATGTAGGCGATGCAGGAGACACAGGTTCAGATTTCCAGGGTTGGGAAGATCCCCTAGAGTAGGAAATGGCAACCTGCTCCAGCATTCTTGCCTGGAAAATCCTATGGACAGAGGAGCCTGGCAAGCTACAATTCATAGGGTCCCCAAAGAGTCCCACATGGCTTAGCGACTAAAACAATAACCCAGAATACTTAGTGATATACTGATTTCTGGCTTTACCTTGGAAACAACGGCTTCCTTCACGTTTACTCCGTGCGCAACTTCTGCTCTTAACATTCATATCGTCCTTTGTGTTCCAGTTCTGGAAGCTGTGTTCTCTGCCCCAGGGCGATGAACAAGAGGGTTACAGTCTGCTCTTTCCAGTTAATCCTAAGGAGCGGGATCCAGGCTAACAACAGCCTGTGTCGGGGAGGAACATGGCTGCTAAGATATTTCCTGTTCATCAAGGTTAATTCCCTCTTCACCTGGAGAAGCCCAGGCTATTTTCTGCCAATTAAAGTCTGTTGTTCTGTGTTTTGGAGAAGGCGATGGCACCGCACTCCAGTACTCTTGCCTAGGAAATCCCATGGGCGGAGGAGCCTGGCAGGCTGCAGTCCATGGGGTCTCAAAGAGTTGGACATGACTGAGCGACTTCACTTTCACTTTTCACTTTCATGCATTGGAGAAGGAAATGGCAACCCACTCCAGTGTTCTTGCCTGGAGAATCCCAGGGACAGGGAAGCCTGGTGGGCTGCTGTCTCTGGGGTTGCACAGAGTCGGACACGACTGAAGCAACTTAGCAGCAGCAGCAGTTCTGTTTTTTCATTCCTAATGTTTGTTTGGACACGTTGGGTCTTAGTTGTGGCATGTGGGATCTTCTTTGTGGGCACGGAGCTCTTCCTTACAACACTCAGGGTTCTCTCCAGCTGTGCACAGGCTCCGGAGTGTCAGCTCAGCAGTTGCAGCATCAGGGCTTAGTTGCCCCTTGGCATGAGGGATCTTTGTTCCCTGACCAGGAATCAAAACACATCCCCTGCACTGGAAGATGGATTCTTAACCACTGAACTACCAGGGAAGTCACTGTTGTTCTAATTTTAAGTAGGTGGAAACATTTTGAAGAAAAGGGGCTTTAAAAACAGCATCGTGTTTTTGTTATGATTATTGTGCGTGCATGCTCAGTTGTATCTGATTCTTTGTGACCCACCAGGCTCCTCTGTCATGGGATCTTCCAGACAAGAATACTAGAAAGGGTTGCCATTTCCTTCTCCTGACCCAGGGGGTCTTCCTGACCCAGGAGCTGAACCTGTGCCTCCTGTGTCTCCGGCATTGGTAGGTGGATTCTTATCCACTGAGCCACCTGGGAAGCCCGTTATAATCATTATTACACAGTAAATGGGGAATCAGTGGGATCTCCTGGAATCAGAAAACCAGAATTATTGTTCTAACTTTTTAACTCACTGAAGGCACATCCTTGAGCAAGGACTCGATGATCTCATGAGCTCTTCCAGCTCTGGAGTTACATAATTTAAAGTTCAGCAAAGTATCACTAGCTATCACATCCTATTCCATACCTCCCTAAACAAAAATCAAGACCATCTTTTCCTAGAGGTGAGTTTGGTAGTTAATAATAGCATGGACGACAGGTCCACACAGAGTAACAAACCTGAGCAAAGTGCCTTCACTTCTCTGAGTGTCAATTTTTTCATCTGAAAAATGGGAATGATAATATCATGGCATTGTTTTATGGATAATGAGGTAGCATACATAACCCACTTAGTACAGAGCCTGTAACAGAACAAACGGTTAATGAAGGCTCCACAATAGCAGTTCTGCTACAGCAGAACATAATCTCCACGGATTATAGTCATCGTGCCACTGAACATATTTTTGCAGACAGCTTGCTATTTCTTCTTCTGTAACTCAGTGCATTTTACCTACAACTCAGAAAGAGTTAGGCTAAATTTATCACTTTGCATAGAATCAGCAAAAACAGTAATAGGATGTACTGTCAGTGAGTAATGGCATATATTTGTAAAGGATCAGAGTTTCTTGCAAAAAAAAAAAAAAAAAAAGGAAAGATTCAGAACCCCATCTAGAAGAACTCTTTTGCTGCTGAAAATTGATCTGTTTGCAACTCTTCAGTCCATCACTTCCCTGAGGGGTGGCTCAGGAAATAAACCAAGAGAGAATCAGGGGCAAAGAGCTCATATTCAAAATGGGCTGCCTCTCAGGATTCGTCTTTCTTGTGTTGGGCTGTATTTCTGTTATGAATTCAGCTGAGTTCCCCCCACCAACATGCAATTCATGTATGTGTTAAATCCCTAAGCCCCAGTATTTCAGAATGGGAGCATATTTGGAGATCTTTAAGGGGGTAATTAAATTAAAAAATGAGTTCCTTTGTGACCCCATGGACTGTAGTCCACCAGGCTCCTCTGTCCTTGGAATTCTCCAGGCAAGATTAGTGGAGTGGGTAGCCATTCCCTTCTCCAGGAGATCTTCCTGACCCAGGGAGTGAACCCAGGTCTCCTGCATGGCAGGTGGATTCTTTACTGTCTGAGCCACCAGGGAAGCCCAATAGAACTGTTGTCCTTATAATAAGAGGAAATTTGGACTCAGACATGAACACAGAGGAAAGACCATGTAAAGACAGAAGGAGAAGATGGCCATCTACAAGTCAAGGAGAGAGGTCTCAGAAGAAATCAACTCTGCCAACCAGGCCCTTCATCTTGAGCTTCCACCCTCCAAACTATGATAAAATCAATTTCTGCTGTTTAAGGTAGCCAGTCTGTGATATTTTGTCACGGCAGCCCTAACAAAGTTAATCCCAGACCACACCCAGTTCCGCTAGATGTTTATTGACAGCCTGCCAAAAACAGCCACACAAGCAGGTCTGGAAGTTCAGTGGATTCCTAGCTCTGTCCTTCCTGACACTCAGAAGAGGCTTTTCACAAAAGGTCTCTGGGGCAAAGGCATTATTCCAGCAGAAGAATTTGTCTAGCATCCATTGGAGTCAGGACTAGGGAAATTTAAGAATCAAGAACGTAAAAAGAAGCAGCTGCTTCTCATGTTTCCAGCAAAAGATGTCATGTTGCTGAGTCTTGTCCAACTACAAACCTCTCACACTCTTCTGGGAGAAGCTATGGGCATCAGTGGAAATGCAACGTGAAAGCAGTCAACTCTGATGACTCCCCAACACCTTAGCTCAACTGGTAAATTGCCATCTTTTCTAAAAGTCTCCATTCCTTTTCTTCTTTTCTTTTTCCTTTCATGGATGTGGATCCTGAGGCTAGCATGACAAAGCAATCTGCCTAGGTCCTAAATTAGTTAGTGGCTGTATCAATTAAGCTGCTTTCATGGGCAAGTTAAAGCAGTCATGATTCAAGCAGCTGTAAACAATTAGGAAATTTACTGGCTCACAGAACTGCAAGTCCGGAAGTGGTATATAATTTAGGGTTACTCTATCTAGAAGCCCCAAAGTATGCCCAAAGGCTCAGATCCCTTTTGTCAGACATTCATGCTTTCAGTGTCACCCTAAAGATAGCTCCTTTTGCAGTCCTGGGATGGTGGCTCCTTATTTCACATTTAGTGGTCAGAAAGAATTACTTTAAGAAATTGTCCCTAAAGGGTGAGCAAGAACCTTTATAGAATCCCCAGCAGATCTTACCTCATTTCTCAGTGGTCCAGTTTGGGTTCATATGCCCATTGATCAACCAATCATTGGCATCAACCAGTCATTGGACAGGATTATCTTAAGCCAATCAGGTATATTCCAGAACCAGAAAAAACGCTGCTCTCTTAAGGAGGAAGGCAGAAAGTATGTGAGATAGGCAATTAACAATGTCCACAACAGTGACCCAACTGGAGCATGAACAAGGTCTGTCTCATATCAATGGCCACGCTCTTTCCCGTATACCATGCTATTTCTTATCTGAAAAAATTTTAGTCAATTAAATGAAAAAATGGTTGGTCCCATTGTTGAACAACTTTTTTCTTACACAAGAACGGCAGCATGGTTTCTTTAATGCACTTCTCACTAACAATTAAAAGAGGCTATGGTACAGAAAATTCTGATTTTCCTAGAACTTTCAGGAATGAGTCATTAACATCAAGCAAACTGTTTCATATAAAACCCATCTTCTCCTTTGCCCCACCTTTCTGTAATTAAATGTAATTGGAGCTATCCAGGAAGACTGGATGCCACTCTTGTTATGAAGAGTTATTCTGCTGTTCATTAAAGTATATACATGACACCTAACGAATGCTCAGTAAACTGCTGGCCAGCATCTCAGAAGGAATCCATCATGATGGCCAACGTTGTGCTTTGAGCTGTGAAGAATCCCTGGGGGTGTGATGGAGACACATTGGGAAAGCTCTAGCTCCTTCCTACAGAAACCTTGGCACTAGAGGCTGCTTTCTTCGAACCTAATCCTCCAGGAAACTGATTCTCATCGTTTGGCTCAATTGTTATCCTCTTTAGAGTTTGCAGCAGCTGACAGCAAGTGAGACAAATGAAGAAATTAGATTCATACTCTGGCTACACCAAACCTTGAGCCCCAGCCCAGATGAAAGAACCCTATATACATCCCACAGCACATGAGCACCTAATATATGAGGTTAGACTAGAAAACGTGGACTTCTAGCGGGCAAAGGAACATAGTTCAGGAAGGAGAAAGGGTAAAGTCCCCCAGAAGATAAAGGTGCCATGAGCAATCTCAAATCCAGACAAGAACCTAAATCCCAATTTCACCCTCAGAGCAGTTTCCTCCCCTCAGTTCTTTTATTCTGTTAAGGGCTTCACCACCTGTCCATCACTCAATCTTGAAGCCTCACAGTCAGCATGAGGAAGTCCTGTCTCTCATCCTCCATTCCTAATCAACTGTCAAGACCTGTCAGTTCTACCTCCTTGACACCTCTTCTTTCTGCCT
Organism: Budorcas taxicolor; assembly: GCF_023091745.1. NCBI lineage: Eukaryota > Metazoa > Chordata > Mammalia > Artiodactyla > Bovidae > Budorcas > Budorcas taxicolor. The sequence goes on along the minus strand of NC_068923.1, from coordinate 59,843,098 downwards.
CTTCCTCTCCATTCTATTTTCTGTCACCCTAATTCAGAACCCCATTAACTCTTGCTTGGATTATTAAAATGGCCTCACAACTGGTCTATCCACCTCCCCTCTCTCTACTGTTCAAACCACTCTCCTGATTGCTGAATTGATATTCAGACAGCACAGCTCCAATTCTGTCAAGTCCCTGCTTGAGAGACTTGTCTTCTTTTCCTACAAAAATAAGCCCCGAGCCCTATCCTAGCATTCAAAATCCTTGGTATTCTGACATCCCCAGGTTCATCTTCTAACCCTCCTCTGTGTATACTCATTCACACATGGCTTCTCAGGATTCCTCAATCACACCTCACATTTCCCTCTCCAGCTCCTACCCAAGGATCAGTCTGTACCTCAAACCCTTCAAATTCCCAATTCCAGCTGCCATTCATCCTCAAAGACACAGCTCCAATACCATGGCTTTGGAGATCATACTTACCCATTGTGACCTTGCCATCTTCTGAAAATCCAGAAATGTTGCTTTCCTCCGATTGCATTACACTTCTATTTTTCAAATATAAGCCATCCACTGTATTTAACTCATTTATTCATTAACTTGACAAATATTTATTGAGTACTACTATTACTACTACGTCGCTTCAGTCATGTCTGACTCTGTGTGACCCCATAGATGGCAGCCCACCAGGCTCCCCCGTCCCTGGGATTCTCTAGGCAAGAACACTGGAGTGGGTTGCCATTTCCTTCTCCAATTTATTGAGTGTACTACCATTTTTTAACTTAAGTTTATTTTTTGGCTGTGCCATGCAGAAAGTGGGATCTCAGTTCCCTGACCAGGGACTGAACTCATGTCACCAGCGGTAGAAGTGCTAGGGAAGTCCCTTATTAAGTAGATTATTATCTTTGCTATAGACACTAGGGATACAAAAATGAAAACTCCTGTTTTAGAGGTTATATTTTATTATGGGAAAATAATAATAATATTAAGAAGAAAAATCTGTAATTTATTAGATAGTGGTGAATGATAGAGGAAGGGGATAGAAGTTCTCACATGAAGGCTTTGACATGTTAGACACAGATTTCTGGAAAGCACCAACTGTTATGGTCACAGTGAGATTCTGAAAGAAGTGAGGGGATAAACCATGCAAATATTTTGGAGGAAGAGCACTCAAGGCAGAAGGTACAAAAAAACGTAAAGACCTTGATGTAGAAATTTGCATGGTATGTTCAAATAAAAGAGATGAGGCCTGAATGGAATGAACCATACCAGGCTAAGTAACAGATTGTCCCTGAATACAAAGATTGTGTTTGAAGGCAAAGACGGACGTACAGTAGAATCTTCTTCTAAAGTAGACATGAAATGATATTGACTGAAGTAATGAGTATATTTCTTCATTCATTTTTTTATTTTTACATCCATACATGCAGTCTTTCTTTTTTCCTTAAGAATTCTCATCACTTCTTTTCATGCAGGCCTATGGGAAATCAACTTCCTCAGTTTTTATTTGTGTTGAAATATCCTTATTTCATTTTCACATATAAAGTATATTTTTTCAGGGTTAAGTATTCTATGTTGCCATCATTTTTCTTTAAGAGACTTAAATATTCTTTCCATTGCATTCTGGCTTCTATACTTCCTATTTTAAAGTCAGCTGATTATCTAATTGAATCAGTATTTGAAGCTTGATCCTTTCTACCCTGGATGCTTTTCCTAGTTTCTCTTTTTCTTGTTTTTTCTCACCAGCTTATTTTGAAGGGTCTAGATGTGATTTTCTTTGTATTTGCTCTGCCTGGGCTTTGTAAACACGTTTGCATCTTTGGGTTGATATCAATTATTCCATTTTAGGGAATTCTGAACCATTGTTTTCTTCAAATATTGTGGTGCCTATTTTTTACCTCTCTTTTTCTTGTAGATGGCAGTTATATAGTTGGTGTTTTTATTGTCTTTCATGTCTTTTGTGATCTTTTTCATACCTTACAGTTTTTTTTTCCCACTTTCAATCTGAGTTTTTCTTCTTAGATTTTCCAGCTTACTAATCTCTTCAATCAGCAGCTAAATTAGTTTTTTAAACTCTTAAATTCAGTTATTGTGTTTTCTGGTTTTACAGTTGATTCTTTTTTAAAACTGGGTTTCAGGGTTTTGGTGAAAGTTTCCATATTGTTTTCTCTTGAATTATATTAATGATAGTTATTTAAAAGTCTATATCTGACTGGTTCAAATTTTGGGTCACCTATAGTTTTGCGCTATCATTCATTTCTCTCTTTGTTCTATTTTTGATAGTACTTATAATTTTTGATTGAATGCCAGATATTGCATATGAAAAACTGTAAACATTTTGGATGATGTTCTTTTCCTGCAGAGATGATGTTACTCACTGCATCATCTGGCAGGTAGCCAAATAGGACATGCTTTCATTAATTACTGCTGCTACACAAAGCCACTCCAAAAGTTAGTTGCATAAGAAAATAATAATTTATTATGATGATATTTATTATCATGATTTTGGGGGCCAGGAATTCAGGTAGAATCCAGAAGGGATACTTCATCTCTTTTTCATGCTTTTTAGGGTCATAGCTGTGGCAGTTCAAATAGCTGGAGATGATTGAGATAGAACCAAAGAGACCCATATGACTGGGGCCCCTGCTCTCCATGTGATATCTTCTGGGGAGCTGACTCTGTTACTCATGTGTTTGTTTCCTGGGATAGCTGGTAAAGATGAGAGCTAGCTGGAGTCACTTCCCACACATTATGGTATCAAGGTAGTAGGACATCTTGAGAAGCAAATGGCTTCCCAAAGAGGACATGTTGACAGAGAACATTCCAAAAGGGGCAGGTGGAAGATATACTATTTTGTCTTAGCCTCATAAGTCCCTGAGAGTCACTTGCATCTTTGCATTGAGATGGCTCAGTGGTAAAGGATCTGCCTGCCAATGCAGGAGAAGCAGGGGACATGGGTTGGCCTCTGGGTCAGGAAAATCCCCTGGAGGAGAAACTGGCAACCCACTCCAGGATTCTTGCTTGGGAAATCTCATGGACAGAGCAGCCTGGCAGGCTTCATTCCATAGGGTTGCAGAGTCAGACACAACTTAGCAACTGAACATGAACACGACTGATTGAACAGGTTCAAGGAGAGAAGAGTGGTGAAACTGGTGAGGTAGATTATCTCATTCCCAGTAGCAATCTCAAAGCTAGATTTAAGACTGAAAGTTTTCCCTATTTCTGTTTGCCTATGGTCTTGCATCTAAACTTTCAAGGGTCCCAACTAAGAATTTGGGATGTTTAATAGACCCTTATTTCTTCATGGTGTCTTGATTTTAATCTATGTCCCCTCAGTACTGGGAAGATGCCAAAACTTGGTTTTTATCCTGTGAATTTTACTCAGTTTATTACCCATGGTCTCTTCCCTTCAGCATCTTATCTCAGAATCTTGTTGTCTCAAGTCATGGCTGCCTTCATGGGCCCAAACCTGATATTTGTCTATTTGTCACCATGAGATTTCCAAGAGCTCTTCCAGATCCCTGCCTCTTCTGGCATTTCTCTGCCTAGCTTCCCAGCCCCTTGCCCTGCAGAGCTTAATGAATAGGCAAATGTTCCTCAGGCAAAGTGGGGCACAGAATACTGTGCTTACCGCATTAAGTTCCTCTTTCCTCTCAGTCTAGGCCCCTAACCCATTTTTTCAAACAGCCCTTTAGGCTGCTTTTCTAGTTGTCTTGATGGTAGGTTTGATCCACTACCAGCTGTGTGTGTATGTGCGCATGTGTGTGTGTGTGCGTGCGTGCATGCGTGTGTTCAGTCATTCAGTCATGTCTGACTCTTTGTGACCCCATGGACTGTAGCCCTCCAGGCTCCTCTGTCCATGGAATTTTCCTGGCAAGAATACTGGAGTGGGTTGCCATTTCCTACTCCAGAGGATTTTCCCAACCCAGGGACCAAACTGCATCTCTTGCATATTCTGCATTGGCAGGCAGACTCTTTACCACTCGGACCACCTGGGAAGCCCCCCAGAGCCAGCTATACCACCACAGGCAGGAGAGACACCCACTGACTTTTCTTTGAATGACGTGTTCTGGTTCACTGCTCTTGCCACTGTATGTTCCTGATGATCCTATTCTCTTAACTTCTGACATATTTTCATCACCTGGAATTTTCCTATGCTTCTACCCACTCTCCAGTTTTGACATGACCCACAGTATCTCTGGTCCACCAAGACCATGTTGTCCCTGCATGATGTGGACACTGCCTATGCGTCTTTGACCTCCGCAGACAAATACCTTGCTAGGAGACATCTAGTCCCCAGACCTAAGACAGAGCTTCCTTCATAGTGCACCATGGCCTGTGGAGCAAGACAAGGGTAGAAGACGCCATCAGTGTCCTTCACATCACACTCATGACAGAAGACAATAATGAACCTTGTCCCAGACTTTTCTAGAAGACTGCTTTGTGCTCTTATACTCTGATTCTTAATTCACTGCATGGTTTTAAGGTTGCTGCTTTGCATAACAACTATCAAAATAGAAAAAAAAAAAAACCTAACCTCTCTAATAATAATAGAGTTTAAAAAAATACCACCCATACTCATACCCTTCCTCTCTCCAGAGTACAGTAATTTTTTTGCAGGTTGCTAAATATATCAACTGATGAACCACTACCCATCTGGTGGTATGAAGAGGAAAGTAAATGTCAAAAACAGAAGAGGCAAAAGGGCCTCAGCTTCCTGCTTCACCTGTTGGCATTTTGCCAAGACTGATGTCAGATGCAGCCTCAGAACTCTTCTACATTAACATAAAAACATCAGGGTCTCAGACAAGAAAGTCTTTCCATAGTCACACCTCCGGCAGCCAGATCCACTTAGTGCTTATGTGTCTGTGTGTGTGTACAAGTGGTTTGGTGGATGAGAAAGAACTTTCTGATGAATTAAAAAAATTTTTTGTAGCTTAGGGCTTTTTTAGAAGAGAATAAGACTTAAGTTAGTCAAAGGTTAGTGCTGATAGGCACTTCACAAATAATTTTTGAATGAATGTGTATGCATTAACAAATACCGACTCAGTTATATTTGACTCTTTGCAACTCCATGGACTGTATGTAGCCTGCCAGGCTCCTCTGTCCATGGGATTCTCCAGGCAAGAATACTGGAATGGGTTGCCACTTCCTACTCCAGAGGATTTTCCTGACCCAGCGATCAAATCCATGACTCTTGTGTCTCCTGCATTGGCAGGTGGATTCTTTACCACTAGCACCACCTGGGAAGCCCCTTTGAATGAATAAATGTGAATAAATGAACAACTAGTGCAGCCATACATCCCTTGTTTAATGAAAACCAACAAAAGAGCAAAACATCAGCTTTCCCAAGACTAGCACCAAAAGGAGAGTTGGGGAGTGCGGGAGGGTGGGAAATATCCAATTTTACCCTTTGCTCTAGTTATAAATTCTGCCCTTGACTTCTCAGAGCACAGGAGAGCCAAGAGCTAATATGATTAAATATGATTTTACTAAAGTTGGGGGATAACAAAAGAAAAGCGAAAGAAGGCTGAATTTAGATATTCTGATTGGCCAGATACAGTGTTCCCTCTGCTTTCAAACGTTCAGTTACGTTAACGCATGATCCTCACCAAAGAGTTGCTTCCAAGTTCCTACTCTGCTTCCATGTTATAAAGAGCATATTGAATCAATCCTGCCTGAATTTACCTTCCCAAGTCTTCCAAATTCTTCCTAGGTATTCAGTCAACAAACACTCACTGAGTGCTAATTTTGGGTATTGTTGTTCAGTTGCTCAGTCATGTCCGACTCTTTGCCACCCCATGGACTGCAGCACACCAGGCTTTCCTGTCCTTCACCATCTCCCGGAGTTTGCTAAAACTCATGTCCATTGAATCGGTGATGCCATCCAACAATCTCACCTTCTGTCATCCCCTTCTCCTCCTACCTTCAATCTTTCCAGGATCAGGGTCTTTTTCAGTGAGTTGGCTCTTCACATCAGGTGGCCAAAATATTGGAGCTTCAGTTTCAGCATCAGTCCTTCAAATGAATATTCAGGACTGATTTTCTTTAGGATTGACTGGTTTGATCTTGCTGTCAAAGGGTCTCTCAAGAGTGTTCTCCAAAACCACAGTCCGAAAGCATCAATTCTTCAGCGCTCAGCCTTCTTTATGGTCCAACTCTCACATCCGTGCATGACTACTGGAAAAACTCTGGGTAGGCACTATCTAATGACTAGTTGACAAAATGACAAAGGTAGCTTTCTTGCTCTCACTTATCTCCCCATGTTGTGTCAGACAGTCACCTAAACAGAAAACTTCAGAATGGCATGTGCTAAGAAAGAAATTTGCACAAGATGCTATGTTAGAACAGATGAAGAGAACCGAATACACTTTGGGCAGTGGACTAGGGAGATTGGATCAGAAATTCTGGAGGAAGGATTGTCTGAATTCAATCTAAAATCATCCATGAATAGTCACCTATCATAGGTTGCAAAGGAAAGAGAATAGAATCCCAGGCAACAGGCACAGCAACAAAGGTAAAGAGGCTAAAAACACGTTCATGTAGCAGTATACCGTTCACTGTTGCTTGAAAACTAGAGGAAACTTGGAAGGACACGGTGAAGTAGTCTTGAAAGACCTAGAAAGCCATGTAAAGGAGTGTGACCTCAATCAGTTATAGGAGAATCACTGGGTACTTGTAGGCAACAGAGAGATGTGATCAGACATGGTGTTTAGATGATCCACTCCCCATACATTTTTGGAGGGTATATATGCATTTCTCTAAGAAACTGGCCCATAGCTTTCATCAGATTCTGAATGGCATCAATGATGCAAGAGGATTACGGACACTGGTATAAGAAGTAATTCTAAATATGAACATGTATCAGAAATGTCAGATCATATTTTAAAATATTCACATGATAGAACTCACCCCATGCTTACTGAATCAGATTCTGGACATAGGCTTAGAAATTCATGTATGTTTTAAAATTTCCTTTACTAGTGCTGATAGGCAGCTAAGTTTAGGGGCTGCTGGTCAGGACTATGAGGGCTAGACCTTCACTTTTGCCTAGGACTCAGCCACATGCTGCCTTTTCTGTTTCCTTTTACTTATTCACCTCATAAGTAACCTCACCCCTCGTGTGACATCCTAACTTCACATAGGGATGTGGCCTTCCTCTCAAAGATTACAACAGAGTAAACATAACTGAATAATCATGCAAGAGCCATGACCCACCTCGAGTCATGCAATGGAGGTATCCTCCTGGATGACCTGTGACCCATACAAATTAGCAAAGGGTACGCAGTTTTTCGGTGGCCAACTTGGGAGTAGTTTTCAGCATCCATTCCTAAGGTATTCCTAAATAACCTAAGGACTGTTGTTGTTTTAATTAAAGATTCAGGGGTATACGGCAGAGTGGTTGCCTTAAAGCAGCTTGAGGCTCTATTTTTATAGACACTACAAGTAGATGGGTGAGAAAAAAGGGGTCCCAAAATAAAGTATTTAGACAACGTTATGCAAAAAATAGCTGAAGGAATTTGTTCCTGCCAATATCTTGAAGCTATAAATAAGGAGTTAGGGAGCAAAAAGAAGAAACTAACATGCAACGCTTCTGAGATATGCTTAGCCTAAAGAGATTTCTTTCTTCAAAAAAGTTGGAAACAGATAGGTCGTGGATATAATATTTAGTGAAAAATCCGAATGTTCTCTTCCTTACCTAAGGCAGAGAGTGGAACACATACTCATTTACTGGAAAAACTAGGTCAGATTACATCCATTCACAGATAGTCTAAGTTAAAGCTAGGCCAATGACTTGGGATCCAGGAAAAAAAAAAATTTAGTCACAGATAATTTTCCACACTGGTCAAAAATACAAATACCAATCAGCCTGTAGCTCTGTTCTCTCTTTCCATATCCAGGAGCAGTTTTACACACATGACCTTACAGGTAATGATTTCCACCAAGTGGTTGATGGTGAGAATCACATTCTTGGTAATGTCTACACACTGATTGATCCTTTGATTCAGAGTGACTTGGATTTAGAGGTGGGTTCATTTTCCCAGTGAGAATCCCCAGGCCACTGAGCTCAACCCCATTTTTAGGATCACAGGAAACGGATAATTATCATTAGCAATGGGCACTCTCACCAGTATGGATAGAAAACACTAGCTGAAGGTATGGAAGGATCTGACATGCTACAGTTAGTGGAAACATTATAGGAACTGGAGGATGAAATGTTCTTACAAAATTGCAACTCAGTATTTAGAAAGACCACTAAAGAAACATGACCCTCTTCATCAAAAACAGCAAAGCCTTTGAAACAGTCACAGCCCTGAGGAGCTTCAGGAAATACAATGACTAAGTGTAATGTGATGTATTGATCCTAGGGTAGAAAAGGACACTAGGTAAAAATGAAGAAACCTGTAATGCATGGGATTTTCTTAATGGTAATGTGGTAATGTATCAATGTTGGTTTCATAGTCATGGAAGATGTTAACTGGATTTGGGATGTATGGGAACTATCCTTACTATCTTCTATTTTTTAAATAAATCTAAGCCTGCTATAAAAAATACTATTAAGAAAGATGACCATGTCTTGGAAGAACAGGAAGAACAGGGGGAAGGGATAGTTAGGGAGTTTGGGATGAACATGTATACAATGCTATATTTAAAATGGATAACCAACAAGGACCTACTATATAGCATAGGGAACTCTGCTCAATGTTATATGGCAGCCTGGATGGGAGGGGAGTTTCGGTGAAAATGGATACGTGTATAAGTATGATTGAGTCCCTTTGCTGTTCACCTGAAACTATCACAACATTGTTAACTGGCTATACTCCAATAGAAAGTAAAAAGTAAGGAAAAAGGAGAGAGAGAGAAAGAAACAGGACCGTCTTATTTAGTGGTAAAAGGCAGCTTCTTGGTGCTGCAGATTTCTATGGCTTTGAGGATTTAGGAAAACATTTTTTATCCTGGTATCAGTGGAATCCCAGGAGTCCATGGAAAACCTCCAAGGAATCTATGACACTCCCACTTTCATGAAGCTCTTTAAAGTGCTGTCGCTAAGTCATATCCGACTCTTTGCGACCCCATGGACTGTAGCCCACCAGGGTCCTCTGTCTGTGGGATTTTCAAGGCTATAATATTGGAGTGAGTTGCCATTTCCTTCTGCAAGCTCTTTTATAGCATGTCAAATACTGTGTGTACATAGGTTATATATATATCTTTGGGCCAGAGATCATAACTTTGATGGAATCTCAAAGGCATCTGAACCCAAAAATAGTTGAAAAATAATTGCTTTTGCATCCTGTAGTAGCATAAAACCTACATTTCTGAGTTCCAGATGTCTTACCAAGGTGCACTCGCTCTACTTTTAGTAAAGGTGCGGCTTTGTCCTCTTCTTGGCTAATATTTAATCTCTCCATTAGCCAGGGCTGGAATCTTTGCATGTTATTTTAATTACTTTCAAAACCATATTTCTCTTATTGCTAGTGAATTTTCATATAATAAATGTTTTTTAAAACTTGAGGTATAAATAACATATATTAATGTACAAGTATTGGAAGGACTGATGCTAAAGGTGAAACTCCAATACTTTGGCCACCTCATGCGAAGAGTGGACTCATTGGAAAAGACTGTGATGCTGGGAGGGATTGGGGGCAGGAGGAGAAGGGGACGACCGAGGATGAGATGGCTGGATGGCATCATCGACTTGATGGACATGAGTTTGAGTGAACTCCGGGAGTTGGTGATGGACAGGGAGGCCTGGCGTGCTGCAATTCATGGGGTCACAAAGAGTCAGACATGACTGAGCAACTGAACTGAACTGAATATATTGCAAAATGATTACACCTACAATTAATTAACATATCCATCACCTCACATACTTACAATTTGTGTGTGTGTGTGTGTGATGGGGTCTTTTAAGATCTACTCTTTCAGCAACTTTCAAATGTAGACTAGAGTGTTGTTAGTTATAGTTCCCATGTTCTACATTACCTCCCCAGAACTTACTTGTTAGAACCTTTTACCTTTGACTACCTTTACCCATTTCTCCACCCTGCAACCCCCACTCTATTGTCTACTTCTATGAGTTTGTTTTTCTTCTTTAGATTTGCCATGTAAGTAGGACAATACAATATTTGTCTTTTTTTGTCCAACTTCTTTCACTCAAAATAATGCCCTCAAAATTCATCTATGTTGTTACAAATGACAGGATTTCTTTATTTTTTAAGACTGAATAATATTCCATTCTGTATAATATCTAGATACACAGATACAGATGACAGGTAGGTATTAGACAGATACTTCATTTTCTTTACTCATTATCCATGAATAGACACAGAGTTTGTTTCCAAATCTTGGTTAATGTACTTAGTGCTACAATGAACATGGAGGTGCAGATAAGATAGTGATTTCATTTCCTTCAGAAACAGACTCAGAAGTGACATTGTTGGATCATATGGCAGTTCTATTTTTAATATTTTGAGGATATATATTGTGGATAGAGGTCTGCAGTTGCCCACCATTTCAAGACAAAAGAACTGCATGTAAGGACCATTGTAAACAAAAGAAAATTCATAGTCATCACTGCAGCTATCCCAGCAGGTGTGAAAACCTTGCACTTTTTGTGAAGCATCTTTTTATCTCATATTAGAAATGCAGCTTTTATGTACTTGCAGGATTACTATAAGAAGGAATATTCATAAATTAACGAAACTTGAGAAAAAGCAAAAGGAAGGTGAAGGATCTAAAGCTGGAGACTTTGATGCCAACAAAGGATGGTTTGATCATTTCAGAGAAAGGTTTGGCTTAAAAAATATCAAGACAGGACATGAAGCTTCTGCCAACAGAGAGGTAGTTGATTAGTTCCCCAGTGCCATTAAGAAAATTATTGAGGAGAAAGGATTTCTGCCTGAACAGGAGTTCTGTTCTGGAAAAAAAAAAAAAAAAAGCCACAAGAGACATTTACTACTAAGGAAGAGAAATGAGCACCAGGATTTAAGATAGGAAGGAAGAAGAGAACTCTACTGTTTTGTGCAAATGCAACTGGGTTTACGATTAAAGCTGCCTTTATCTATGAAGCTGCTCACTTTCAAGTCTTAAACAGAGATGATAAATGCCAGCTGTCAGTCTTTTGGTTGTACAACCAGAAGGCTTGGAGACCAAGAGACCTTTTTCTGGGTTGGTTCCATCAATGCTCATCCCTGAAGTCAGGAAGTCCCTTGCCAGTAACAGACTGACTTTTAAAGTTCTTTTTATATTGGACAATGCAACTGGCCAACATCTACAAAGTTGAAGTGATCTACTTGCCCCCAAACAAAAGGTCTTTAATTTAGCCTCTAGATCAGCGGATCACGGGGGGCTTCAAGGCTCATTACACACAGTACTCTGTGGAAAAAGTTTTCAACACTATGAAAGAGAACCCTGACAGAAAGATCATTGTGCCAGTCTGGAAGGATTACAGCATTGTAGATGCCACAGTTACTGAAGGAAAAAATGTGAAAGCCATCAAACCTGAAATAATAAATTCCTGCCAGAAAAAAACTGTTCCAGATGTTGTGTATGAGTTCCCAGAATTTACAACACAGCCAATCAAGGAAATCAGGAATGAGATGGTAGACATGGCAAAGGGGGGTCAGGGGTGTGTCAAGAGTTTCAAGATATGAATCATGGAGAAACTCAAGAGCTAATGGATACCACACCAGAGGAATAAACAGAACTCAGCTCGATGGAGATGCGCACTCCCCAGCCAGTGTCAGATGATAAAGAAGAAGATGCAGAAGCAGCAGTGCCAGCAGAGAAACTTACATTAGACAATCTGGCAGAAGGGTTTTGACTATTCAAGGCTGCTCTGACTTCTCTTAGGACATAGACTCTCCCGTGACATGCGCACTGAAATGAAATCAAATGCTGGGGAAAGGACAGGTACCATACTGAAATATTTTTAGACAAATGAAAAAGCAAGAAAGTTGGATGGAAATTATGATGCATTTCTGAAAAGTTACACTGAGTGTGCCCACCTCTCCTGCCTTCCCTTCCACGCCCTCCATCTCTTCTACTCCTGAGAAAGTGTAACTCATCAAGACCCCGTGGGGCCTTCCCAGAACAGGCCTTCCCACATAACCCCTGCTTTAGCACCTCTCTGAAGTGCCTAGATGATAGTATTTGATGCACATTTCCTGAGTTGTTTGGCAGATTTAAACCACTACCGCCCCTCTCCCCCAGATGGAAGGTGTTAGCTATTGAGGACCATGAGCACATAGCCCCAGGCCTCCTGGAACCAAAGGACTGGTAATGTTAATCCCTGTGACACCACCCTGCTACCACACCACCGGCTGTTTAGGGACTTGTACGCAAGCTGACCACAGACAGCGAGAGTCCCCTCCTGCACCTGGGTTTTATAAGTGCTTTAAAGGCTTCAGGGGAGTTCCAGACTTTTAGGGCATGGGCCACCTGTCTCCTTGCATGGCCTTGCAATAAAACTTCCTGTGCTCCAAACTCTGATGTCTCAGTTTCTTTGACCTCACTGTGTGTTACTTGCATCAACAGTAGCAAGACCCACCCCTTCTCTTCCTCCTTGTCCTCAGCCTACCATGGGTAAAGAGACAAGGAGGAAGACCTTTATGATGATCCACTTCTATGTAGTGAATAGTGAATAATTATCATCAGTTCAGTTCAGTCACTCAGTCGTGTATGACTCTTTGCAACCCCATGAACCACAGCATGCCAGGCCTCCCTGTCCATCACCAACTCCCAGAGTTCACCCAAATCCATGTCCACTGAGTCGGTGATGTCATCCAACCATCTCATCCTCTGCCGTCCCCTTCTCCTCATGCCCTCAATCTTTCCCAGCATCAGGGTGTTTTCAAATGAGTCAGCTCTTTGCATCAGGTGGCCAAAGTATTGGAGTTTCAGATTCAAAATCAGTCCTACCAATGAACACCCAAGATTGATCTCCTTTGGGATGGACTGGCTGGATCTCCTTGCAATCCAAGGGACTCTCAAGAGTCTTCTCCAACACCACAGTTCAAAAGTATCAATTCTTTGGCGCTCAGCTTTCTTTATAGTCCAACTCTCATATCCATGCATGACCACTGGAAAAATCATAGCCTTTTCAATATGTTGTCTAGGTTGGTCATAACTTTTCTTCCAAGGAGTAAGCATCGTTTAATTTCACGGCTGCAGTCACCATCTGCAGTTATTTTGGAGCCAAGAAAAATAAAGTCAGCCACTGTTTCCACTGTTTCCTAATCTATTTCCCATGAAGTGATGAGACCAGATTCCATGATCTTAGTTTTCTGAATGTTGAGCTTTAAGCCAACTTTTTCACTCTCCTCTTTCACTTTCATCAAGAGGCTCTTTAGTTCCTCTTCACTTTCTGCCATAAGGGTGGTATCATCTACATATCTGAAGTTATTGATATTTCTCCCAGCAATCTTGACTCCAGCTTACAGTTAATAAACTTGTGTGTGTGTGTGCGTGTGTGTGTGTCTTCATGTGAAAAATCTAATAACTGTTTGGCAACAATTGTATGAGGTGTTTCTGCATCATCATCACTGCCTAAGAATTTGTGTAGAAAATTATGTGCAAGATGTATTGAAGTGTGTTGTGTGTATGTGTATATATATATATATTTAAACACTTACCTGTGATGCTAGGCTGATATGCAGTTTCTCCAATTTTGAGAGAGAAGCCTACTGTACAAAAAGAGAATTCTTTGAAAGTCAAGTTATAAGGCAATAAGAAAATGAACATATTAATTTTACATTAAATATCACTTACCCTATGTCTATGCAAAGTTGTGGAGAGTCATTGCCTTGTACTTGCTGGGGGGGTCCCATGAACTTGAAGATTTTTCTTAACTTTCTGGCCTCACCTCCAGCCTCTGTTGGCCACTGCTATGCCCTCAGTGGAAGGTGAGTGAATCCTGAGGGGGTTCTGTGTGCTCCAGGGGGAGACCTCTCTCAGCTTTCCTGCTTCCCCTCCCCCACCCCGTCTTCGGAGCCGCTGCCTCACACTGTTTCGGTTTCTACACCTCAGGGTGGAAGGGATGCTCTGCGTTTCTGCCCTCCTCTATGGTACCGGTGGACAGTTACCTTCCGCCCAGAGAAGAGCCAGCATGCCTCCAGGGGACTTCTCTCAATCCTTCTGCTCTGCATCTACATTCATTTTCCTGCTGCACACAATTGGTGAGGCTCTCCCAGGAAAGAACTGGTAGACGGGCACAGATCAACAGGTAACTGTGTCGCCTAGGAATCTGAACCCCTCACACCAACCCATACATGGCCACAAAAAGTTTATGAGCAGTTCACCTGGTTTTCTCATTACCCCCCTCTCTGATGGAAAACAATTTCTGGTACTACTAGAATGAAAGCAGCCATGGGATAACCCTTCTCCTAAGAATGGATTATCTCTTCCTAAGATTTAGTTCATTTCAGTTTTTTTGCATCTCCGTCTCTCTGTCAGGCTTTCAATTACCATGACATGTAGCTTATCGGACTTGTACTCATTGTAAGGATGAGTGTGGCAGTCTTTGGCAACTTTCTACATCCTAATCAGAAATGAAATGCTAGTTTTTCCATTTTGCAAGACTTTAGAGCAAGATCATTCCTAAAGATTTTGAGAAGCATAGGCTTTCTGCTCCCCTCCACATACCTGCTCTGGTTAAGTGCCACAGAATCAGTTCTGACCCTCAATTCCATGTTTGCAACCAAAACTTTGACATTAGGAGCAAAGAAAATGGGACTCAAGGCAACTATTATTGTTATTGTTATTACTTACCTACTTACTTTACTTTTTGCTGGGAGTACTACTTACTGTTAGCCAAGCAGTCATCCTGAGCTGAACCAACCAAATCTTCATGTTATGATGATGTTTTCATAAATCTAGGGTCTGGCTTTTCTCTCTGTACATAATTCTGATGGAAGGTATTTGGGTCCATGTCCCATTTTTATTCTTTTCTGTTAAATTGCTATTTATTTCTCTTAAATGCATATCTTCAACACCAATGAAGTCTCCTTTCAGGAATGCTAAATGCCTCCTCTCCAACACATCTACCTTTGTTGAATTGTTAGTGTGATTCTTACCGCCTTACACTATGCACATAACGCTAAAGGAAAGATGGTACCTCTTTCTTAAAAGTGCCAATGCATGATCTAGAACTGGGTCTCAGTGACCTGACAGGCACGCGACTCTCCTTGAGTTATGACGACGGGTGGGGTCAGCATCATATAAATGACAGGACCTAAGAAGGAAGAGGGCTGGGTTCCCTTAAAAGCGAAACAGGCTGATACTGGAAGACAACAGGCAGCAGCTGCCAAGGAGGATGGCATTTAAAATACTTTCATTAAAATGTAATTGATGTGGACAGTATCAGAAGGATGAAGACCATATATGAGAAGGAAGCTTTGTCTTAACTTCCTATTTCAACCTAAAGACAAGACATAAGGCACATGTTACCTAGAAAAGAAAAATCTTCCAGCGTGCAACAAGAGGGCTTAGTTCAATTCAGTTCAGTTCAGTCGCTCAGTTGTGTTCAACTCTTTGCAACCCCACGGACTGCAGCATGCCAGGCCTCCCTGTCCATCACCAATTCCCGGAGTTTACTCAGACTCATGTCCATTGAGTTGGGGATGCCATCCAACCATCTCATCCTCTGCTGTCCCCTTCTCCTCCCACCTTCAATTTTTCTCACCATCAGGGTCTATTCAAATGAATCAGTTCTTCACATCAGGTGGCCTAAGTATTGGAGTTTCAGCTTCAGCATCAGTCCTTCCAATGAATATTCAGGACTGATCTCCTGATCGGGATGGACTGGTTGGATCTTGTTGCAGTCCAAGGGACTCTCAAGAGTCTTCTCCAACACCACAGTTCAAAAGCATCAGTTCTTCGGCGCTCAGATTTATTTATAGTCCAACTCTCATACCCATACATGACTACTGGAAAAACCACAGCTTTGATTAGACAGACCTTTGTTGGCAAAGGAATATCTCTGCTTTTTAATATGCTGTCTAGGTTGGTCATAACTTTCCTTCCAAGGAGTAAGCACCTTTTAATTTCATGGCTGCAGTCACCATCTGCAGTGATTTTGGAGCCTCCAAAAATAAAGTCTGTCACTGTTTCCCCATCTATTTGCCATGAAGTGATGGGACCAGATGCCATGATCTTAGTTTTCTGAATGTTGAGTTTTAAGCCAACTTTTTCACTCTCCTCTTTCACTTTCATCATATTAGCAACAAGAGGGCTAATACCAATAAATTTGTCCCTCCAGAAGAATAATATTCAATTATTTTTCTGAGCACTAAAGATTACCCTTTATTACTTTTGCCTCCATGGACTCCATTTTAATAAACATTTTAGCTGCCAAACTGAAATTATTATGATTTTTTCTACATAGCTTTTTATTGGGTTAATTTAAATTTCCCTTCAGTAGCCATTATCATATATTGAAATTATCTGTGAATATGTAGCACATGGCTTTAAAATGTTTATAATATTTGACTTGTCAATTTTTTGTCTATGCTTTATCCTAAGATAATGGTCATGGGTGTAAACAAAGATTTATCTTAAGAATATTTACCACAGCATACACCACATTGATCAAATGATGATTACAATATTACACATAATTGTAAGAAAATTAATACCTAAATATCCAATAGTTAGGAATTAGGTTAAAAAAATGTGGAATAGTCATACAAGGGAGTTCTGTGTATTCATTACATTCTGACTCATCAAGATGATTGAATGTGTGAAAATATGTTCACTATATATTAACTTTTTTAAAGCATGTTATGAAACAATATGTATATATGGACCTTTGGGGAGCAGTTAAAATAGCCTCTAAGTCCCCTTCATAGTTTAACTTTTCTCTTAAATCCTAAGATGTAATGATCTGGTCCTATCTGATTAAAGACACATTTTAAGTTTATTTCTTAAGTAGATTTAGCCAAGGAAAGCAGGTTATTTGCAGTTCAGTTTGGAAGAGAAATCCAAACTTGGCAAATACTTTATATATTGGCAAGAGCATGTTTTCTTTCTTAACACAACTGAAGCCACCAGGAAAAAAACAATAATATTTGGCACCCAAACTTCATTTTCATCTTGCGCCACCACAACTATACTTTATTAAATGAGAATAAAAAACAGACCATTCCTCAAAGTTCAGCCAGGACATCAAAACTCGAGTTCGTATAATTTCCGCTGATAGATTGCCCATTTCTGAATGCTAGGAGGTTTTCATGATGATAGACACCAAGACATGATTGCAGTTGAAAACAAGAGGCACCTGGGACAGTAGAAAAGCCAGTTCATCAGTATGAACACGCTAGACATTAAACTAAGACTCTTTGCTCTTTAATAGGCTTAGATTCTAAGACAGGGGAAGATTCCTAAGAAAAGCCATTTTGAAAAAATATTGAGTTTTAATAATAGCTAAGATATATATATATATATATTGTTGTTTAGTCGCCAAGTCATGTCTGACTCTTTTGCAACCCCATGGACTATAGCCCAGAGGCTTCTCTGTCCATGGGATTTCCCAGGTAAGAATACTGGAGTGGGTTGCCATTTCCTTTTCCAGAGGATCTTCCCGACTTAGAGATGGAAGCTGTGTCTTTTGCACTGGCAGGCTGATTCTTTACCACTGAGCCACCAGGGAAGCCCACGACTCATATACTTATTATATACCATGTGTTTTAAGAATGTTCTATTGATTAACGTATTTAATCCCCTTGAAGGTATAGACTAGTATTCTAAGGAAACTGAGGCAGAGAGAAAAGATCACTGAACTATCAAGAGACAGAATCACGATTCAGACCCAGGTGTGAAACTGTGACTTTACGCAGCACACTTGGGCAGTTAAGCGAAATCAAAAGCAAATAAAAACCTTGCATCCACTGCATAGGGTATGTGTCTTCTCTCTATCCTCCAAGGCACAGTTGAGCCTCAAACAGGAGGCATCGTAGCCTAATTTGTTTCCCCTACATTCTGAGATCCTGCAAATCAGAGTCAGTAAACATTAGAGGAGACCAATGCGGAATGACGCAGGTATCCACAATAACTTCTGGTTTTCCTTTGTCATGGGTAGACTTGGTGTAAATGCTCAGACCATAAATCAACACCGGCTCCTACTTGTAAAGCAGGTGTGCTCAAGATATTTTTGCACACCATGGCATTTGTTGAAACACCTGTGATGTTGGGTTGGCCAGAACTTAAGAGTGACTTCTTCCACAAGCCTTCTTGTTTGTCCTCACACATGGGAATGATTCTATCACCAGCCACACTGTGTGGCGAGATTTCACAAGTAGCACTTTCACAACCATGTTCCAGTTTGGGACCTGAGACTTGGCCAACTCGTTTCTGAGCATCCTCAGAAGACTTGCCTTAGACTTGCGTGGTCCGACCTCACCCTGACTTCTTGACTGGGGCAAAGAGTAGGATTTTTTCCATCTTTATTCTCTCGGATGCACCTAGAACAGTGTTCCGTATATAAGAGTTGTTCAGAAAATATTTGTATATTAATATTTTGAAGTCATCACTTTAGCCACCAATCAGATGGACAAAATGAAATACAGAACATAAAACCTGACTGATGTCTTAAATCAACACCCCATGTGCAATCTGGAACTTGCTACCCTGCAAATACATGGAATTGGTAACTGATATCCTTTCTCTAAAATATGTCCAAAGAAAGAGGGTTGAAGGAAAGTAACAGACACGGAGAGGAAGGAGCACAGAGTAGAATGAGGAGGAGGTTCACTGCTGTCATAAAAACCTCACTACAGTGGTCTTGAATCAGGGAGCTGCATTCACACCTGGAACCATTTATAAACTCTTTTGAGAAATGCCAGTCTAATAAATGCTTTGTCAGCCAGAAATTCATGACCTTTTCATAGCAGCTGAAACCAAAGGGGGTAATGGGCACAGCTGTCAGGCTCCAGATGCTCTGGGGCCAGGCCCTGCCACGTTGTCCCCGAGTCCATGTGGAGGAACGCTGAGAACTGGGCATATCATCACTGTTCACCCTGGCCTGCTTCCAGCAGTACCAGCTGCATCTGGACTGGGAGACGGCTGCTGCTGGCAGAACCATGTTCCCCAGGGGGCTGGGCACTGGGCTGCAGCCAGGCTGTGAGAGTTGGACCTCCACCCATTGCACGTGGTCCAACCTCATCTTCCAATCTCCCCCAGAATCTCCACTGCACTTTGTGTTCCCTGGCGCATCAAATCCTCCTTAGAACCGACATCTTTCTGTAGTCAACAGAAAAGATGGAAGGAAAACCACACAGATGAAAAGTCATGTCATTTATTAATAATGTCTCTCTTTTTCTTCTTCTATAAATTGGAAGGAAAAAGTCTTTGGTGACACTCTCTATAAAACAATCTATCTCAGATGGGAAAACCCAGACATAAAGTTACACAGGTCAGTGAAGTAAATCAAGATCTATGGCTTTGTATTTTCTCGCAGGCTCTCTCAACACACACACTTCAGGGCTTAATTGCACTAGCTCAATAACAGTCTATAACAAATGGGGAAAACACTACAGCAAAGACCTGTGATGTTACTAAAAAACATTGGCAACATATTAGAAAACTATCCCAAAGGTACATCATATACAAAGTAAGATATACTTCTTTCTTCTTTACAACTTGCCACCTAAAAGAATTCGTTTCCCATGTCTTTCTTTTACTCCTCAACAGTCCTATATATATCTTTTTCTCAAAATGAATATACAAGGTTCATTATATGTAACCAGTTCATCTGCACGGCTTTCATTGTTATAATAATTACAATCGAAAGGAAAGGGATGGATTCCTGTAAAAGAAGAACAGAGAACTACTACAGAAATCAAATGGCCTTTGAGGTCTAAAAGGCAAACCATTATAAAGATAGATTGACTGAAAGGCTAGCTTGACGTGATTTTAAACAAAGGCAAAAGTGAAAGTCACTCAGTCTTGTCCAACTCTTTGTGACCCCATGGACTGTAGCCTTCTAGGCTCCTCTGTTCGTGGAATTCCTCAGGCAAGAATACTGGAGTCGGTTGCCATTTCCTCCTCCAGGGGATATTCCCAACCCAGGGATCGAACCCAAGTGTCCCACATTGCAGATGGATTCTTTACCGTCTAAGCCACCAGGTCTCCCTAATCAAAGGTGAGACCCTGCTAATATGCCAGTTTTCTTGATGGTTGCTACTTGCCACTTTTCCAGAGAATACTACAGCCTCCCTCTCCTCTGGAACTGGACTCCTCTGTAGTCCCGAATTCAGGTATTTCATCTAGGCTCCTGATAGGCAGCATGAAAGTGAAAGAGAAAGTGTTCGTCTGTCAGTCGTGTCCGACTCTTTGTGACCCCATAAACTATAGCCCATCAGACTCCTCTGTCCATGGGATTCTCCAGGCAAGAATACTACAGTGGGTAACCATTCCCTTCTCTAGGAGATCTTCCCAACCCAGGGACAGAACCCGAGTCTCCTGTATTGCACGCAGATTATTTACCACTGAGCCACCAGGGAAGCCCCTGAAACATCCTGGAACTCTAAATTAGTAACAACTACAGATAGTCCCTGCTAAATAAAAATTAGAGGAATAAAGTCCTTTGATTTTTGGAAAGAGCGAAAGGGGAGATGGTTTTCAGGGGTCACTTTCCTTATTGAGATTATGCTGTAAACAGCAGCTTGTCCAGCCACAGCCTCTGGACAGCATTACTGAACTGACAGGAGAGACAGTGTTCTTAGATGCTTGATCCCATTCTTTCAAAGTAGAATTGGAGTCAGGGAGTAACTGAATGTATACTTGCTGAAGTTCTAAGATGGAAGGAGGCACAGGTTGGTATTAATACTCATTCACTGAGAACTGAAGTCAGAACAACCTTGTCTCTCTCAATCATGCCTGAGAGAATGAAAGTGAAAGTGAAGTCGCTCAGTCGTGTCTGACTCTTTGCAACCCCATGGACTGTAGCCTACCAGGCTTCTCTGTCCATGGAATTTTCCAGGCAAGAATACTGGAGTGGGTTGCCATTTCCTTCTCCAGGAGATCTTCCCAACCCAGGGATTAAACCCGGGTCTTCCGCATTGCAGGCAGATGCTTTACCGTCTGAGCCACCTGAGGCCAGCAGCAAAAGAGCTTTCTTGGTTAAATCTGGCCAAGAACGACAGAGCCACCTGAAAGGTTCTTGTCCCTCATCACAGCCAATGGAAATTAGGTAAATCACTTGAGCAACTGAAGCCCTGATGTACTGGCTGCTTGTCAGTTATCTTAACTATTAGAAAGCAGGGGCATTTTTACTTGAGAGTTCATGGTAATAACTGGTCCTTTTTAAACCTGGAGCTCTTGGAGATCTGAGGGAAGACCTGAGGAAGACCTGAGCTGGGAAGTTTGCCTCAGCTCTTCATCCGTAACTCAGCTGGTCTAGCAAGTCTTATTCAGATTCTGAGCTGCCGGGGCTGCCTTCTCCTTACCCCCACCCTTTAAACAGGTTTGATTAAAATTTCATTACTTCTTAAGTCAAGAGCTTTTTTTCCTCCCACCTAACAGTAACTAGAACTATTCGCTCACCTCTAATTAAAGTTCAATAAACTTTATGAAAGGCTACTAGCATAATTCTCCAAGCCAGGCTTCAACAGTATGTGAACTGTGAACTTCCAGATGTTCAAGTTGGATTTAGAAAAGGCAGAGGAACCACAGATCAAATTGCTAACATCCACTGGATCACTGAAAAAGCAGGAGAGTTCCAGAAAAGCATCTACTTCTGCTTTATTGACTATGCCAAAGTCTTCGACTGTGTGGACTACCACAAACTGGAAAATACTTAACGAGACGGGAATACCAGACCAAAGAAGCAACGGTTAGAGCTGGATATGGAACAACAGACTGGTTCCAAATTGGAAAAGGAGTATGTCAAGGCTGTATATTGTCACCCTGTTTATTTAACTTATATGCAGAACACATTTTGGGAAATGCTGGACTGGATGAAGCACAAGCTGGAATGAAGATGACTGGGAGAAATAGCAATAACCCCAGATATGCAGATGACACCACCTTATGGCAGAAACTGAAGACCTAAAGAGCTTCTTGATGAAAGAGGAGAGTGAAAAATTTGGCTTAAAGCTCAACATTCAGAAGACTAAGATCATGGCATCTGATCCCATCACTTCATGGGAAATAGATGGGGAAACAGTGGAAACAGTGACAGACTTTATTTTGGGGGGCTTGAAAACCACTGCAGATGGTGACTGCAGCCATGAAACTAAAAGATGCTTGCTCCTTGGAAGAAAAGTTATGACCAACCTACACAGCTTATTAAAAAGCAGAGACATTACTTTGCCAACAAAGGTCTGTCTAGTCAAAGCTGTGTTTTTCTAGTAGTCATGTATGGATCTGAGAATTGAACTATAAAGAAGGCTGAGTGCTGAAGAATTGATGCTTTTGAAGTGTAGTGTTGGAGAAGACTCTTGAGAGTCCCTTGGACACCATGGAGATCCAACCAGTCCATCCTAAAGGAGATCAGTCCTGAATATTTATTAGAAGGATTGATGCTGAAGCTGAAACTCCAATACTTTGGCCACCTGATGTGAAGAACTGACTCATTTGAAAAGACCCTGATGCTGGGGAAGATTGAAGGCGGAAGGAGAAGGGGACAACAGAGGATGAGATGGTTGGACGGCATCACCGACTCAATGGACATGAGTTTGAGTAAACTGTGGGAGTTGGTGATGGACAGGGAGGCCTGGCGTGCTGCAGTCCATGGGGTCACAAAGAATTGGACTTGACTGACTGACTGAACTAAATGGAACTGAACTAGCATAGTATTCCTTCAAATGACCAGGTTTCCAGAATCGTTCAAATAAAGGCTAATATAGCCTATTGTAAATGAAAAACAAAAATCACCCCAAAAGAAAAATTGAAGGAAGTGATTGATATTGATCCTTCTTTGAGCACCATGTAGAACAAGCAATTAGTGTCATGCACAGAAAATTCCACGTGCCATATATTTTACTTCTTCTGAAGCATCCAGTGGAAAGTGTGCCAATATGGTATGTCCAAGTTAGGTTATCTGTTGTGACATGACTACAATGATTATTTCATGGCTTTTTCTCTACAGCCTCAATTTTGGGTCATTTTGCTTTTGCAACAAAAATGATATGATTCATGTATATGTAAACTTGATTTGATTCTTATAAGCCTTCTCAAATGAATACGTAAGTCAGAGTAAAAAGAAAAAAAAAACACATATTTTTAAGATTATATGTCCTAATGTGGAGCTGGAAGAAGATACTGTGTGGGAATCATAAGTGGCTGAGTCCTCTACGGAGTTTCTGCATGAAATTCATTACGTGGTTGGCACTGTACTCTCTGGTCTTGGCTCCTTCCCAATTCACGTTGGCCGACTTTGAGACCCCTGGCTATCATTAAAGTTGACTGAGAGATAACTCCTGACATCCTACAGAGATGGCTATGATTTGTCAACTTGCTGCAGTGAAATACAGCTCTTGCCTAGGTGAATTAAAATTACATCTTACTGTTGGGCCTCGCTGATTTGCTAAGCATTGTTCAATTCCCAGCTGTAGGTTTCAAATGGGAAAATAACATGCCAGCCAGCATTCTAAAGAGATGTGCTCTGAGAATGACATGAAATAAAACTATGGAGATTTCAAGTGGCTAAAAAGTATGTCAGACCCTGTTTTCATTTATAATTACCTTTTTTTTTTCATGTAACATACATTGTTTGTGGAGAAAATGTCTTGTGAACTTTGTGACATATAAATATGGAAAAGCAATTCCCTAGAGTCCCTTGGACTGCAAGGAGATCCAACCAGTCCATTCTGAAGGAGATCAGCCCTGGGATTTCGTTGGAAGGAATTATGCTAAAGCTGAAACTTCAGTACTTTGGCCACCTCATGCGAAGAGCTGACTCATTGGAAAAGACTGTGATGCTGGGAGGGATTGGGGGCAGGAGGAGAAGGGGACGACAGAGGATGAGATGGCTGGATGGCATCACAGACTCGATGGACGTGAGTCTGAGTGAACTCCGGAAGTTGGTGGACAGGGAGGCCTGGCGTGCTGCGATTCATGGGGTCACAAAGAGTCGGACACGACTGAGCGACTGAACTGAACTGAACTGAGATCCATCCATGTGACTGGCTGGTACAATGAGGGACATAGATCTGCCAGCCAAGATGACAACTTGAGTTTCAAGTTGACTTGGGATCATTGAACAAAGCATCGCATTCATTTTTGCAAAGAAAGATAAGATACAGGGGTTATTTGGAAAACTTAAAGAATTAAATACAAATTTGCAGAGGCCAGATGAATAAGGATTAATTGACAACACTTTAGGTTGCTGAGTGATACAGCTTAAGTAGCATGAAATATATTTGGGCATGTTATAGAAGGAAACAAGTTCAAGTACCATCAACCTAAGAATTATTTTTCTATAAATACCTAGCTCGGGTGGCTGCGATGGTGCATATAGCATGGCTGAGAGGAGCTACCCCATGTCTGAGATCAGGGGCAGAAGCCGGGAGGACCCCATGTCCAAGCGGCGGTGGCCAAGAGGAGTTACCCCACGTCCGAGGTCAGGGGCGGCAGCCAAGAGTGCCAGGCTGAGACGGCGCAGGAATGGCCGAGAGGAGCTACCCCACTTCCGAGGCCAGGGGTGGCGGCCGGGAGGAGCTACCCCAAGTCCAAGAAGCAGTGGCTGCGTGGGCGCAGGAGGGCCTAGAGGAGCTATGCCACATCAAGGTCAGGAGGGGAGGTGGTGAAGAGATACCCCTCATCCAAGGTAAGAGAAACCCAAGTAAGATGGTAGGTGTTGCAAGAGGGCATCAGAGGGCAGACACACTGAAACCATACTCACAGAAAACTAGTCAATCTAATCACACTAGGACCACAGCCTTGTCTAACTCAATCAAACTAAACCATGCCCCTGGGGCCACCCAAGTCAGGCGGGTCATGGTGGAAAGGTCTGACAGAATGTGGTCCACTGGAGAAGGGAATGGCAAACCACTTCAGTATTCTTGCCTTGAGAAACCCATGAACAGTATGAAAAGGCAAAATGATAGGTTACTGAAAGAGCAACTCCCCAGGTCAGTAGGTACCAAGTATGTTACTGGAGATCAGTGGAGAAATAACTCCAGAAAGAATGAAGGGATGGAGCCAAAGCAAAAACAATACCCAGGTGTGGATGTGACTGGTGAGAGAAGCAAGGTCCAATGCTGTAAAGAGCAATATTGCATAGGAATCTGGAATGTCAGGTCCACGAATCAAGGCAAATTGGAAGTGGTCAAACAGGAGATGGCAAGAGTGAATGGTGACATTCTAGGAATCAGTGAACTAAAATGGACTGGAATGGGTGAATTTAACTCAGATGACCATTTTATCTACTACTGCGGGCAGGAATCCCTTAGAAGAAATGGAGTAGCCATCATGGTCAACAAGAGTCCAAAACGCAGTACTTGGATGCAATCTAAAAAACGACAGAATGATCTCTGTTCCTTTCCAAGGCAAACCATTCAATATCACCGTAATCCAAGTCTATGTCCCAACCAGTAACACTGAAGAAGCTGAACGGTTCTATGAAGACCTACAAGACCTTTTAGAACTAACACATAAAAAAGATGTCCTTTTCATTATAGGGGACTGGAATGCAAAAGTAGGAAGTCAAGAAACACCTGGAGTAACAGGTAAATTTGGCCTTGGAATATGGAATGAAGCAGGGCAAAGGCTAATAGAGTTTTGCCAAGAAAATGCACTGATCATAGCAAACACCCTCTTCCAACAACACAAGAGAAGACTCTACACATGGACATCAGCAGATGGTCAACACTGAAATCAGAATGATTATATTCTTTGCAGCCAAAGATGGAGAAGCTCTATACAGTCAACAAAAACAAGACCAGGAGCTGACTGTGGCTCAGATCATGAACTCCTTATTACCAAATTCAGACTTAAATTGAAGAAAGTAGGGAAAACCACTAGACTATTCAGGTATGACCTAGATCAAATCCCATATGATTATAGAGTGGAAGTGAGAAATAGATTTAAGGGACCAGATCTGATAGATAGAGTGCCTGATGAACTAGGGATGGAGGTTCGTGACATTGTACAGGAGACAGGGATCAAGACCATCCCCATGGAAAAGAAGGCAAAAAAGCAAACTGGCTGTCTGAGGAGGCCTTACAAATAGCTGTGAAAAGAAGAGAAGTGAAAAGCAAAGGAGAAAAGAAAAGATATAAGCATCTGAATGCAGAGTTCCAAAGAATAGCAGAAGAGATAAGAAAGCCTTCCTCAGTGATCAATGCAAAGAAATAGAGCAAAACAACAGAATGGAAAAGACTAGAGATCTCTTCAAGGAAATTAGAGATACCAAGGGAACACTTCGTGCAAAGATGGTCTCGATAAAGGACAGAAATTGTATGGACCTAACAGAAGCAGAAGATATTAAGAAGAGGTGGCAAGAATACACGGAAGAACCGTACAAAAAACATCTTCACGACCAAGATAATCATGATGGTGTGATCACTCACCTAGAGCCAGACATTCTGAAATGTGAAGTCAAGTGGGCCTTAGAAATCATCACTACGAACAAAGCTAGTGGAGGTGATGGAATTCCAGTTGAGCTGTTTCAAACCCTGAAAGATGATGCTGTGGAAGTGCTGCACTCAATATGCCAATAAATTTGGAAATTTCAGCAGTGGCCACAGGACTGGAAAAGGTCAGTTTTCATTCCAATCCCAAAGAAAGGCAATTCCAAAGAATGCTCAAACTACTACACAATTGCACTCATTTCACACGGTAGTAAATTAATGCTTAAAATTCTCCAAGCCAGGCTTTAGCAATATGTGAACCATGAACTTCCAGATGTCCAAGCTGGTTTTAGAAAAGGCAGAGGAACCAGAGATCAAATTGCCAACATCTGCTGGATCATCAAAAAAGCAAGAGAGTTCCAGAAAAACATCTACTTCTGCTCTATTGACTATGCCAAAGCCTTTGACTGTGTGGATCACAATAAATTGTGGAAAATTCTTCAAGAGATGGGAATATCAGACCACCTGACCTGCCTCTTGAGAAATCTGTATGCAGGTCAGGAAGCAACAGTTAGAACTGGACATGGAACAACAGACTGGTTCCAAATAGGAAAAGGAGTATGTCAAGGCTGTATATTGTCAACCTGCTTATTTAACTTCTATGCAGAGTCCATCATGAGAAATGCTGGGCTGGAAGAAGCACAAGCTGGAATCAAGACTACCGGGAGAAATATCAATAACCTCAGATATGCAGATGACACCACCCTTATGGCAGAAAGTGAAGAGGAACTAAAAAGCCTCTTGATGAAAGTGAAAGTGGAGAGTGAAAAAGTTGGCTTAAAGCTCAACATTCAGAAAACGAAGACCATGGCATCTGGTCCCATCACTTCATGGGAAATAGATGGGGAAACAGTGGAAACAGTGTCAGACTTTATTTTTTTGGGCTCCAAAATCACTGCAGATGGTGACTGCAGCCATGAAATTAAAAGACACTTACTCCTTGGAAGAAAAGTTATGACCAACCTAGATAGCATATTCAAAAGCAGAGACATTACTTTGCTGACTAAGGTCCATCTAGTTAAGGCTATTTTTTTTCCAGTGGTTATGTATGAATGTGAGAGTTGGACTGTGAAGAAAGCTGAGCGCCGAAGAATTGACGCTTTTGAACTGTGGTGTTGAAGAAGATTCTTGAGAGTCCCTTGGACTGCAAGGAGATCCAACCAGTCCATTCTGAAGGAGATCAACCCTGGGATTTCTTTGGAAAGAATGATGCTAAAGCTGAAACTCCAGTACTTTGGCCACCTCATGTGAAGAGTTGACTCATTGGAAAAGACTCTGATGATAGGAGGGATTGGGGGCAGGAGGAGAAGGGGACGACAGAGGATGAGATGGCTGGATGGTATCACTGACTTGATGGACGTGAGTCTGAGTGAACTCCAGGAGTTGGTGATGGACAGGGAGGCCTGGCGTGGTGCGATTCATGGGGTTGCAAAGAGTCGGACACGACTGAGCCACTGAACTGAACTACCTAAGAGATAGTCACATCCACTATGCAGAAGAAGTCATGTGTATGGGAGTGGGCTATGGCTGGGTCAAGTTGAATGAGAGATTTAGGGAGCTCTTCTGAGTCACAAGGCTGCAGAGAAAAGACCATCTTTCATTGAAGTTCATTGCCTGTGTACCACAATGCATCAGGACACGTGGGCTTTGGATCTTGCTCTGTCAGTAGACAGCCTACTTAGTCATCTCTCTCTCCCTCTTTCAATTCTCTTTGCAAGTTCCTCTTTCTCTTCCAGATGTCTACAATACAAGGAAAAGTTAAAGGCTCCTGGATTTACAGTTTCCACTGCGATTCATGGGGTCGCAAAGAGTCGGACACGACTGAGCGACTGAATTGAACTGAAGCCAGACACCTGAAGTGATTTGAACACAATTTTGTGATGAAACTTTCTTCTCACCCAATACTGGAAAAAATTTATGAGATATATGATAGTTGAAGGGCAAAACAGTTTAAAGTATTTCTTGTTTATTTAGCATAAGAGGTCTTTCTCTTCTCTATTCTCTCTTGCTTCTTCCAAGTAGAAGCAAGCATTTCATCTCAGAAGTCTCTATCTTTTACACTGGAGTTAAGGGATATAAATATATATATATTTTTTTTCAGCTTGTATTTGCATATTTATAATAATCAGAAGCCAAGCATTTGTAGGAAAAGAAATATTCTTTTTTTTAAGGAAAAGCACAACCACACTACAGATTTAAAAATTAAAACGAAATAAAATGGCTTTCACATTTGTTCCTGATTATTTTTTTGCCTGATCTTGCTCACAACAGTGTTTGGCTAAAAGTGGTATCAGGGTCCCAATGGTGAGATGCACTCCTCAGCAGTCCTCAAGTTCAGTGCTGAGAATTTAGACATTATCATTTCTTTCTCAGTAGTAAAGACTCTGAAACTTCGGGTCACTCAACCACGAAAGAACTCATCTTATGACTTCAGCTTGTGCCACCACACTCATTCTTTCTTTGCCTCTAAGCCAAAGCCTTTCCCAACGTTAAGTAGACTTGCATCAGTGGCTGGATGTGTAATCTCACCCATCTCCCTGAAAAGCACTGGATACCTATTATGGGTCAGTATTTTCACCTCATTAATATGCTGGTGAACTGTTTGCACGGTTCCTTGTGCAAACTGCACATTTCTTAATTACACTAATGTTTTCTTGGTACTAATTCCCCCACCTCTCCCAGTGAAAAAGATGACTGTACTCCCCAAATATAAAGTTTTCAGTTAGAACTGTCTACTTGGAGGTCATAATACCTTCTCCCATGCAGCAATATTTTAGAGATAAAAGTTCAAGTGGATCTGTAAATTCAAAATGGAAAGCAATCTGCACTGGAAAAGTTGAAGAGTGAACCTGTCTCAGGTATGCTCGGCTATTTCTTGACACAGGGGAGACTGACTCAGGGTGTTTTCCATGGAGTCTGAGCTTTTTGTAACTTTTGGGCACTCTGGGTGACCCACAGCAATGCTGTTTGTAGGGTGAGGAGCAGCAGCTTTGAAATATTCACAACCAACACAATTTTGATTAAAGAAAGAACTCTGGTTTTTAATAGTTTTGATCATTAAAAAAGTTTAAACCTGCATAGCAATCATTTCAAAAATAATTATTTAATGTTCCATAATTAAACTGTACACAACCTAGTCTTGGGACACAGAAGCCAGTGAGGTGAAGCTGGAGCAGTCCTGTGCAGTCCTCCGAGTCAGGAGTAGAGTTTCCATTGGCCATTTTTTTTTTTTTCTGTCATTTTGTTCATGTTAGTTTATTTGGATGCTTGGCACAATCTGGCTCCGCTGCTGAGCGGACCTGCTCGCGGCAGAGAGACAGCTGACCCTGTCCTCCAGCCCTTCTCGCGGCCCCTCCCCGACTCGGCCGGGTTCCTCAAAGCCGCTCGATGTCTCGGTATTTCTTCCGCAGAATAGAGACCTGGTCTTTAAAGAGGACGGGGTCCAGCCTCATCTGAGAGTGGATCAGCGGCATGTAGCCAAACCAGCTGGCAAACGTATTCATGCAGCTCTGTCGCTGGGCAAAGTGGTCAGGGTCAGCCCAGCGGGAAGCCCGAGAGGTCTGTGGAAAGGGAGAGAAACAAGGAAGATGATGAGTTAGGTGCCAGGCGAGAGAGACACATGGTGGGAAACGAAGTCGGGCACAGTGGGCATGTGTTAGGGCTCTGGGTCTGGCCTGGCCACCATGGCCGCCCCATCCATGTGGCTGGTGAAGATGCAAGCACAGGTCCAGATTTTCCGCCTCGCCAGATGCCTTCCTCAGACCTGCCACGTTCCTCAACGTCCCAGACAAAGATCCACAGGCAGTGACACAGTCTCTGGGCCAGGAAGGACCTATGAACTGAGCTTCAGCTGTTGTGGTCGCTCAACAGAAAACTTTTTGCACTTGCGGGTAAATACAATGACTCATAATGTGCGTATGCTTTCCAAAATAATTTTTTAAAGCCCTCCTGTGAACTTGGTTGATTCTGGGTAAGTAGAAAGATGGTTGCCACTTCTTCATTCTCCATGTTGACCTTGAGACCGGTTTAGATCATTTAAATGACTGACATTGACTTAAAAGAAAGCCATAAATGACCCCAGCGCTGAAATTGAAATGGACCAACAAGGCATAATGTCTTCATCTTTGTATGAAACAAGGAAAAGGTGGGCTGTGAATTGACTAACATCAATAGGTGATTATTTAATTAATGATGCATATAACATGTTTGTATCCTCATACATTGTTAGAAAATACTTTCATAGGAAGGTACATTTTGCTGTGAGAATCACTCAGAGTCACTGTAAAATCACAAGTGTCAACATGCTTGAAAGTAACCACCGAAGGTAAACACAGATGTCAAGTTACCTTGAAGCAGCAAAGCAACAAACAAAATACTATTTGTAAAGTGTTTTCATGAGCTCATTTGAGCCTCGCAACAGATGAGGAAGCAGTTTCAAGGAAGTTAAAATCCTTTGTTCAAGGCTAGAAAGGGGCAGAACTCAGGCTTCCTTCTTTTTTTTTTTTTTTTTGATGTGGACCATTTCAAAAGTCTTTACTGAATTTGTTACAATATTGTTTCCATTTTATCTTTCGGTTTTTGGCCATAGGGCACGTGGGATATTTGTTCCCTGACCAGAGATTGAACCCATACCCTTTACGTTGGAGGGTGAAGTCATAACCACTGGATTGGCAGGGACATCCCCAGGCTTCATTCTTTACCATTGGTACTAGAGGAGCTCTGCTTGATAAGTCAGAAGTATCAGATTAAGCTGACCAGTTGAGTCCATATCAGAGTTGACAGTTCCAAGTGATAGTTGCTCAGTCATGTCCAACTCGACACAACTGCAGCTTACCAACTGCAGCCCACCGGGCTCCGTCCATGGAATTCTCCAGGCAAGAACACTGGCATGGGTTGCCATTCCCTTCCAGGGGATCTGAGCCTGGGTCTCCTGCATCGTAGACAGAGTCTTTACTGTCTGAGCCACCAGGGAAGCCCTAGGGAGCTCCATTTTGCTCCTATTATTTGGGATGAGCTTGTAGATTATTTCTGAATGACCTGCTCATCTTCAAAAGGCCAGACCCCCTATAGTCCAGCAAGCGCTCACATTTGTGAATGGAAACACTGTTGAAATCCTAAGCTCATTCTTATTCTCTTACAAATGAAAGAAAAAAAAAAAAAAAGAGTCCACTACAAAGTAGTGTATATGTTAATCTCAAACTCCTAATTTATCTTTCCTCCCCCACCACTATCCCTTCTGGTAACCAGAAGTTTGTTTCTGTTTTGTATCTTTTTTTTTTTTCCAGCTTCCACTTATGAGAGATATCATATGATATCTGCCCTTCTCTGTCTGACTTACTTCACTTAGTAAGATTATCTCTAGGTCCATCTACATTGCTGCAAATGGCATTATTTCATTTGTTCCCATGACTGAATAATATTCCACCATATAAAGAATCTTCTTTATCCATTCATCTGTGGATGGACATGTACGTTGCTTCCACATCTTGGCGATTGTAAACAGTGCTGCTATGAACACTGGGGTACATATGTATTTTCAAATTAGAGTTTTCTCTGGGTATATGCCCAGGAATGGGATTGCTGGATCATATGGTAACTCTATTTCTAGTTTTCTTAAGGAAACTCCATACTTTTTTCAATAGTGGCTGCACCAATTTAGAGAGCTTTTATATTCCTGACATAAAGATACCCTTGACTTTCATCTTCCCAATTATGTGCCAACCATATGCTGCCTCAGGGCTTTTGGAAGTGGATTATTGGTATTTCCTCGTTATGCTTCCTACAAGAAAAGCGTGTCCTCGTGACTACAGACCGAGCTACCAGTGAGCAAAGCAGAGGAGGAGGGCTCTCCTTCTCTTACCTGCCCCATCATTGTCTCCTTATACTGCTTCTTTTGGGTCACTTTGATTGGAGGCAATTTTGTCACAGCAGACACCAGGAAATTCATGAGTATGTCCTCACAGTTGGCCAATTGGTCCACCATGTTCTTCAGGCTGGCTGGCAGGTAATGGGTGTAAAGGTAGTGATAATATCTGTAAAAACCAAAGACAGGTATCAGCAGGGGCCATCACTGTATGATAACAGGTGATCTTCTTTGACAGAAAACACACACCCATTCTTTGAATCCCTAAACACATCATGGATAATGATGATGACAACAATGATCATTTATATGGTACTTACTGTACACCAGGTAATGTTCTAAAGTGCCTACTAAGAAATTCCTCACTTAATCCTTATAAGGAACCTATGATGTAAGTACTATTATTATCCCTGTTTTACAGACAAGGAAACAAGGCGCAGAGATACCCACAGATGCAGATATTGTCTGCTCAGCCTAGCTTTAAACTCTGGCAGGTTGGTTAGAAACTTAGATGTAAAATAAGTTACTTACACATATCATTACAAGCTGCTTTACAATTTTAATTATTGGTTTAATCAGAGCTGTATTCAATACTATCCCATAACTCAATATAACCAATTATATTGGTTCCAGCAATATAATCATTTCATTTTGGGGGCCTCTAAGCCATGTATTTCATCACTTCTTGGAGCTATTAATCTGGTGGTCAATCATTATGGAGAAAACACAATTAATTTGAATTATTTCTCACCCTACTATTTTTTTTTGGAGAGGTACCTCTCCAAAAAAAATTAGTAGGGTGAGAAATAAGGAGATCCAACCAGTCCATTCTGAAGGAGATCAACCCTGGAATTTCTTTGGAAGGAATGATGCTGAAGCTGAAACTCCAGTACTTTGGCCACCTCATGCGAAGAGTTGACTCATTGGAAAAGACTCTGATGCTGGGAGGGATTGGGGGCAGGAGGAGAAGGGGACGACCGAGGATGGGATGGCTGGATGGCATCACGGACTCGATGGACGTGAGTCTGAGTGAACTCCGGGAGACGGTGATGGACAGGGAGGCCTGGCGTGTGGTTCATGGGGTCGCAGAGTCGGACACGACTGAGCGACTGGACTGACCTGAACTGGATATACAGCACATATTGCTCAGAAGTAATGGTGCTAGTGGTAAAGAACCCACCTGCCAGTGCAGCAGATGAGACACAGGTTAGACCCCTGGGTTGGGAAAATTTCCTGGAGAAGAAAATGGCAACCCACTCTAGTGTTCTTGCCTAGAGAGAGTCCCATGGACAAAGGAGCCTGGTGGGCCACAGTCCATAGAGTAGCAAAGAGTTGAACACAACTGAAGTGATTTAGCACGCACACATGCATCTACAGCACAGACTTCTAGGAAAAATCACTTGACCGAATCAGATTCACCAAGTGGTGGCAGCGGGAAGAAAGAGGTGGAATCTTGAAATCAAGCTTCAGTCACCCCAAATGCTTATACCTTGTGCATTTCCAACTCCATCCCCGAGATGACAGGATTCTCTTTTTTTTTTTTTTACTAAAAATGACTAGGGTGAGATTGGTATGTTCACCTTACCAAGGAGTCAGGATTTCAAGAATGACTCAGTCAGGAACATTAGCCTTCTACACTCACGAATTTGGCCATCTTACCTGAGTCCCCTGGCTTTAAAGACCAGATCCAGGCAAACAGCTCCAAAATGTTTATTTCCATCCCTGACCTTTTTCAAACACTCTCTTCAATGTCCTCGCGTGCCCAAGACTGAACTCCTCTATTTTCCCTAATACCTGTTCCATCTACACTCTTCCCCACCTCTACTGATGGCTTACTCTATCCTTTTAGTTCTTCAGGTCAAAAAACCTGAGTCATCAAACTCTATAACCTGTCTGTCAGTACATGATGCTGGAGCATCTTCAAAATACACCCACAATCTGGTCACTACTTCCCACCTCTGCTCCTCACTTCCTAATCCAGGCTCCACCATCTCTTATCTAGATAAGGTCAGTCACCCTCTAATAGGCTTCCCTGCACTTCCCCTGGTCCCCTTGTACTCTGTCCTCATCACAGCCTTCACAGTGGATGCCTAAAGCATAAGACAGACTGCTCTCCTCACACCCCTCCACTGGCTCCCATGTTACCTAGAAGAGAGTCAAGTCCTCATAATGGACAGTAGGGTCTGGCATCTGGCCTCCCATGATCTCTCTCACTCGCTTGCCCCTCACTCTACTCGGGTCACACGGATCTTCTGGACATTCCTCTAGCATCCTGCCTCAGCGCATCTATTCCAGCTGCTCCCTACACCAGAGCACCCTTCCAACAGGTATTCTCCTGCCTAACTTCCTTTCCTCCTCTCAAGTCTCCTCTCAAATCTAACCCGCTTAAGGAGGATCACCCTACAGCCTCCAACCAGCCCCTTTTCCACCTTTGGTACTCCTCATCCTTTATGCCGGAGAAGGCAATGGCAACTCACTCCAGTACTCTTGCCTGGAAAATCCCGTGGACAGAGGAACCTGGTAGGCTGCAGTCCATGGGGTCGCTAAGAGTCAGACAACTTCACTTTTACTTTTCACTTTCATGCATTGGAGAAGGAAATGGCAACCCACTCCAGTGTTCTTGCCTGGAGAATCCCAGGGACGGGGGAGCCTGGTGGGCTGCCATCTATGGGGTCGCACAGAGTCACACACGACTGAAGCGACTTAGCAGCAGCAGCATCCTTTATGCTGCTCTGGTTGACTTTTTGCTATATAACTGATGTCCTAACATATTCTAGAATTATTGGGTATACTGTGTCTCCCCTTGCTAGATTCAAGACCTGTGTATTTTTTCTATTTTATTCAGTAGTAAATCCCAAGCACCTACAAGTCATGTCCGACTAGTTGCTCAGTCATGTCCGACTCTTTGCAACTCTATGGACTATAGCCGGCCAGGCTCCACTGTCCAGGGGATTCTCTAGGCAAGAATACTGGAGTGGGTTGCCATGCCCTTTTCCAGGGGATCTTTCTGACCCAGGGATCAAACCTGGGATCTCCTACATTGCAGGTGGATTCTTTACAGTCAGAGCCATCAGGGAAGCCCAAGGACAATGCTGGGTGGTACTCCAGGAAGTATTTACTTTGTTGGTTCTTTTATACATTCAGTCCCTCAACACACCCTGAGGATGTCTCCACATCTCAGGCTTACTGAAGATGCAAATCTACCATCACTTCTAACCATGCAGTAAGCCAAGAGGTTTTACTGGTTTCAAAGACGCATGTTAACCACATCAACAAAACTCAGACAGGGATGCAGACTAATTTTCACTAAGGTTGTTAACAAGACTTGGCCCAAGTTCCAACTTTTGCCGCAGCCAGAAAGTCATATAAGGAACAGTGTAAAATGACGTCCAGGCTCCTCACTTGTGGTAAAGAGCAGCTCCCGTCAACACCATGGAGTAGTCGTTCGTCCACTTGGACGTGTAGCCCCACCGCTCCTTAGAGTTGTCCCAGAAATGGCTGCGTGCGGGGTACCCCACAATCCTCTCGGGGAAGCTCTGCCACACGGTGAAGGCAAAATCCACCTGCAGGCAGAACACAAGCCAAACAAGCAATCAACAGTGTTAACAAATGTCAACAAAACATTACCTTCCCCCTGCTAATTCGTAATGCAAAATCCTGGGACTGTTGGGAAACATTAATTCCCTGTATTCATCAGCAAATTAAACTGACTGCTTGACATTTTGCCCCATAATTATGCACATTTTTAATGTTTTCTGTTAAAGAAACTTCAGATTAGTGTGGAAATGAAAGAAGGAAAAAACCGAAACAAAACACTGGCGATATGTCCTATAGAAATCCAGTCTGTTCAAGCTTAAAAAAAAAAAAAAAAAATCAGTTGCTTCTCCCACACCCACTGCCCCACAAAGGACATGTGACCATTCATGGGTGGGAGGAACAAACGCATCTGTTTCATAAACAGGAGCGGATTTTCTATATACATCTAGCATATGAATATATGGCATGTCACATTACCAGCACGCAGCAAAGCCATAGTGACTGAAATCAAGGCATCCACTTAAAAGCCAGAGAAAAGACGTTTAAAAAGCACACAAGTTCTAACAGGAATTAGAGCAGGTATCATCAAGAGCAGAAATTCAGGCCTCTCAGGTGTGAAGACGGTCAACGCAAGGGAAATTTAGAAACGTACCCACAGTGAAAAATCACTAGCAGTAAGTGGGGACAAGGCCAAATAAAGCCATGGGATAATTTTAAAGGAAATGCAGTGAAATGAGTTCCTAGTGTTCAAAATTACCCAAAGCAGGTACTTCTGAACCTGCTACAAATATTTGTATTTAGCAAATGAACAGTTGGTTTTCAAATGTGTCCGCTCTTTCTGACTTTCCATGATTATTTGGTGAATAATAAAACAATACAGAGAAAGTTTAAAAAAAAAAAGTAACAGAAATGCTCATAATTGTGTAATGCTTATAATACGACAGGTACTTAGATATTTTAACTCATTTAATCCTCACGATAACCCTGAGAAGTAGGTAATTTTATAGTTTCCAGTTTACAGAGCGGGGGAAGCTAAGGATATGGAAGTTCAAGTAGTTTTCTGAGTTAGTAAGTGGCAGAGTCAAGATGTGAACTCAAGCCATCTGGCTTCAGATTCAGTGTACACCGTTATCATAGCCTCACTTTTAGCTCTGTTGCTACAGTGTGGGAAACAATTTATCTTATACAGGTTACACATCCATCAACAACCTTTTCCCTATAAGTAAAGCAAATGGAAATTTCATATATTCCAAATATATTTCAAGCCTTGGCATTGTGATGGTGGCTGAGTGATGCTGGCAAGTCCAATTCCTGACCTCCCGGGGGTTTAAAAGCAGAGAAGATGGGAATTCCCTGGCAGTCCAGTGGTTAAGGTTCTTGTGCTTTCATTGCTGAGGGCGAGGGTTCAATCTCTGGTCGGGGAACTAAGATACCACAAGCTACATAGTGCAGCCAAAAGAAAAAAAAAGAAGGCAGAGCAAATAATTGTTCACAACAGCCCTAAAGTGGAAACAACCCAAATGCCATCAACTCATGAATAAATATGCCAAATATGGTATATCCACTTGGTGGAATATTACTCAGTGCTAAAGAGGAATGCAATGCTGATGCGTGCCACATGGATGGACCTTGCAAACATTATGCTGAGTGCGAGAAGCCACATATAAAGGCCCCATATTGTGTGGTTCCATTTACATCAAGGGTCCAGGGAAAGCAAATCCCCAGAGACAGAAAACAGATTGGTGGCACCAGCGGAGAGGGAGTGACGGATTAATGGCCACGGGGTGTCCCTTTTATAATGAAAATGTTTCAGGATGAGGTGGAGGTAATAAGTGTATAACACTGGGAAGGTACTAAATACCACTTGAAGATGGTTGATTTTATGCTTTGTGAATTTTACCCCAATTACAAGACAAAGCGAATATGCCTAAAGATGAGTATATCCCAAGCTTTCACCATATTCATTACCATTGTCACTTCTTTTGCCACATTCCCATCATAATATACATTTAATGACTTCGCTAATATTTTTCTTTAAACTGCCTATATTTCTTTTTTGTTTCTTTGTTTTTAAGCACCATTCTAGGTAAAGAGGTCAGTGAAATCCTAGGTTTAGGAAACACCGGTCTGAGTGATCTGCAAGGGTCCTTTTTTCTCGGAATTCTTGGGACTTAGTTAGAAGACACAATTTTTTTAAACAGCCATGAATTTAAAACTTTATGAAGACTTTAGTCTGGTGCCCTAACTCAAGATACGAACACCTTGACAATACAGCTTGTGCGTGCATGCTCAGTAGCTTCAGTCACGTCTGACTCTCTGCAACCCTATCTATGTTTGGTAGCCTACCAGGCTCCTCTGTCCGTGGGTTCTCCAGGCAAGAACACTGGAGTGGGTTGCCATGCCCTCCTCCAGGGAATCTTCCCGACCCAGAGACTGAACCTGTGTCTCTGCGTCTTCTGCACTGCAGGCAGCTTTTTACCACTGAATCACCGGGGAAGCCACGGAGGTTCAGCAAGGGGTTGGGATATACATTAAGAAAGTATGGTGGGGTGAGGGGCACCTCAAAGTTAAAATACAGCAGGTGAGTGGACAGTATTTGTCAGAAAATAGGAAGCAGGCCGTGAAAACCTGAGCATTGTCCCTGGCGTTCACGACTAATGGTGCCAACTGGTGGGACAGTGCATTATGCGGTCCATTGGCAAAGAAACAGCCCGACTGTCAGCACTCTTTGGGGTTTTCCATTATCCTTTGAAAGGGAGACGCAGACACTGGCAACTACTATAGAACCCGACGGGGTGTTTTCATCACATGAATTCCTTCCTGTCTCAAAGCCGTTTCAAGTCATTTCAAAGCAACTCAAAAGTAAATTCCGATAAAACTATGATGCTTGTGATAGTTCTCTTTTCAGGCTGCTCATTAGCACATCAAAGGAGGCAAAGGTCAGCTTATGGCCTCTTCTCTTAAAAACCAACATCTGTTTTCTTTTGAGAGTGTGCAGCAATCCAGATAAATGTAAATAACTAGAAAACCAACTCTGTCTAATCCCCTTTATAGGACGCTATTTAAAAATCTATCCTTAATACCACAGAGAGGCATTTAAACAAGCTAAGGATCCTTAGAGAGGAAATAAAACGAACCAACATCTATTCACCTAAAAGAGAAAACAGAAATCTTTGTCCTCCACCATGCTGGGCAATACAACTGTGCTACTGATCAGTCACAAAGTAAACTAGAGGGCCAGCCTCTTAAATTTACATCTCGTATTCAAGCCAAGCTGACTTCTCATTGCTCCACTTACAACACATGTTCTTCCTGGCGTGCGCTGAGAGGCTGGAACTGCTGTTCTTTGAAAAGATATCAACCAGCACGTGGATCCATCACAGCAGCTGGAAGTTATTTCACCATGGGACAGGGGGAAACAAATCCTAGTGTGAGATCTATGGCCTCGTGCCCAGGGGAGGACACGAGGCGAATTGATACTTCTGGTCCCGGGGTAACGATTTAGGTGTGTGCTGTGGTCTTGACTATCCGTTCCGCCATGACAGTGTGCCACCTTTCCTCTGACCACTCGCCAAGATCCACTCTCCATCCTTCTTGCCACGCCCTATGCCTGAGACAATGGGACTCTATGGACTGCACAGCATGGGCTTCCTTGCTGGCTGCTTGGGTTAGGTCAATGGTAGTCGTTGGCAGGAAAATTAGGCAGTATTTCTCCCCTGCTCTCCCTGCAAGCCCTGGCTTTGGCACCAGACTCCTGGTAGGTGCCACAGCCCTCCACGATCATAGTTCTTACAGGACGACAGCCTGTTCTCCATTCCTCCTTTCAGGGACTGCTGTTGTTTTTGTTTAGTTGCTAAGTCATGTTCAACTCTTTTGCAATCCTGTGAACTCTAGTCCTCCAGGCTCCCCTGTCCATGGGATCTTCCAGGCGAGAATACTGGAGTGGTTAGCCACTTCTTACTCCAGGAGACCTTCCTGACCCAGGGATTGAACCCACGTCTCCTGCGTTGGCAGGTGGATTCTTCACCACTGTGCCACCAGGGAAGTAGTTCTCAGGGACTCTGGAAACACTATTCCCTTCCTTCTCGCCTTCAGGGATAGAAGTGGGAGCTATTTCCTGCCCTCACCACTCCCCAGCTGCCTCTCCATCAGCTCCTATGGGGTCCTTTAACTCCATACCATAGTCATCCTCTGTCCCTTTGTTTGAATCACTTGATTTGAATTCTGTTTGCTGCCAGGACTCTGCCGGCTCTAGGCAGGATCTGTGTAATCAAAGTACCTGGCACAGGGACCAGAACAAAGCCAGCCCTCCATAAATACTTGTTGAATGAATGTGCACTGGGGGTGCCAGCTTCCTTTGCAGGAAGCAGCAGAAAAATGCAAGTTGGAGTATCCCATTCCCTGCATTCCATCACTGTCATTCCCTTTGAACATGAAGCATCTTTTCCCCCTGCTCTCCCCCCCGCCCACCCCGCCCCATCTTTCTCCTGCAGCCTCACACGTGACACAGTTGGCTGTGTGTTCACACTTTAATCCTTGAAGCACGCATCTCCCCAACTCATTCACCAAGTATTTACAGGGCTTGCGCTGCATAGAAAGGATCTGACCCAGGGCATGAGTCCCAGGGGGGTGATTTTGGCTGCCCTTCCACAGAACATCTGCTCGACTCCATTGGATGGAAACTGGGAAACATCCATGGAATTTGAA
The DNA here is from genome assembly GCF_023091745.1 of Budorcas taxicolor. Taxonomy (NCBI): domain Eukaryota; kingdom Metazoa; phylum Chordata; class Mammalia; order Artiodactyla; family Bovidae; genus Budorcas; species Budorcas taxicolor. The sequence continues at coordinate 59,802,441 of NC_068923.1, read as the reverse complement.
GAGCAGCAGAAACTAACAGCCCAGGTGAACATGAGTCTTGGGTATGGGGGCAGCAGGCCGTTAGAATCAGACTGGTGCCCAGGAAAATGTCTGCTGCTAACTGTTGAAGTTTACATTAAGAAGATAATATATGAACAAAATTATTCCTATGAATAAAAAGGAATAAAAGAAGGGGAAGGGGGTGAGTAGCTAAGTCTCCATGCTTTTTAGCAGCTACCTACCCTGAATGATGTATTTCCGACCTGCTACACTTTTGTGTAAATGTCTTTGGTCTCTCTTCAGTTTTAAGTGAGGTTTCAGAGATCAATACTCATTCGAGTTGTAAAAATTGGTTTTCTATCATATCTATCTTTCACCTTCTCTCTCTCCCCCTCACACGTGGCTCTGTGCAATCTTATTTTTGGCACAAATACGTGAACATCTGAAAAGGCAGGGATCTCCATCTCAGCCTTCAAGTGAAACTGTTTGCTCTTGTGTGGGTAAAAGAAAATGTGCATTTCCAACCAAGCCAGAAAAGCTGCCTTTAGAACCCAGAAATAGTGTTCTCCAACAGAGGCCACACACGCCCGCATGGCAGTAGGAGGATTGCGAAAGATGGAGGCTCTGGATCGTGTGGTTTCAACAAAATACCAAACAGGTGCCCCCGCCCACCTCCTCTGGGTCCCGCTGCACACCTGCCCACACCTGCGCCATTTAAAAACAAATCCAAAAACAGGAGGGCAGACAGGAGGGTGAGGTGAGGCACAGCCTGGCAAGTGAGGAGCCAGTTAGCAGAGGAAACAAGGAGAAAAGGCCATCATGGGGGTTGATTCAAACCCACTCTGCAGGAAGTTCTGAAAAATGTTCTGGGCTTGGCCAAGGCAAGGGCAGAGGAGGTGCTGGCACCCTGGGGTTTGAGGTGACTGCCTGTAGGGCCCGCCACACCTCCTGAGAGGCTGCTTACCTCCGTGGTTGAAAGCACTGTGTCCTCATCAAGGCTGAGCACAGCGTCTGTGATGATATTGTCATAGGGCAGGAAACGGCTGCTCATCACCTGGGAGGTGGAGGTGGGGGAGGGGGGCAGGCAGGAGGGAAGGAATCAGGAAAAGAGATATAAATGGAGAGTCTTGTTTTGGGGAGAATTTCCCCCCGCATCCTCACCTTCAGAAAGGATGCTCAACCACCATGTCACCCCTCAACATAAAAGCCTTCCATTTCCCCTCAGTGCAGATTCACTGGTTCCACCATTACTGGGCACCTACTGTGTACAGACACCTTGTCAGTCAAAGGGAGGCCAGAGGTAAGTAAGATACACCCTCTGTCTTGGAGGAGTTCACAGTCTGCAGGGAGACCAAGATGTGGATCATCAGTCTTGGCCTGCTATGAGAAATCCCAGGAAATCAGAAGATGCAGTAACCAGCTGCTTGGAAAAGCAACGAAGACCTTGGAGAAGTGACCCTGATAGCCAGGAATCCACTGAGTGTAAACAGAAATGAGGGCTCAGTAGAGGCAAAGGCAGAGAGTGGAGAACCGGGGCTCTGAGGCCAGGAATGAGCGGATGGGGGGAGCAGTGATTTCAAGCATGGGACACACACCACTTGATGGCTGCCAGGTCATTTTAGGAGGTGCAGAGACAAATTTTAAAAATTTTCTGGTCTTCGTTTTAGCTCAGAAAAGCAAAAATATGTACACATATACATTAATAGCTACAGCAATAAGGAGTAGTAGTAGAGTTACTTAAAGATAATTTCATTAAATTGAAAAGTAAGCTGATTTAAAGAAAAATATTAAATAAACAATAGAACATGTGGTCTATGTATTAAGGAAAACTGTAAAGCTAGCATATGAATAAGATTGGGGGAGCTCCAGGATAAGGCATGGCGAGGTGAGTATATGTGTGTTTCTACATGCGTATGTGTGTGCCTGTGTGTGTGGTGAGGATCTGGGGGATCAGTTGGAAGACTGAGACCAAAGAGACTACCCTACGACAATTACAGCTCATGCCTCTGTGCTAAGGTTTCCACTGAATAACTAATGAGCATGATGACATAAGAAAAACCAACATTTTTTAAACATTTACTATGTGCCGAGGAATGTTCCAAGTTCTTCTTATTTCATCTTTATAACAACCCCATTGTATACATAAGAAAACTAAGGTACAGAAAGGTGAGTCTTGCTCACAACATTCTATCCAGCCATCGCAATCCTAGGTAGCGGTCCCCAACATTTCTGGCACCCAGGACATTTTCATGGAAGATAGCTTTTCCACAAGCCAGTGGGTGGTTGGTGGTGGTGGTAGTGGGGATGATTCAAGCACAATTCCATTTACTACTATGATTACATCAGCTCCACCTCAGATCATCTGGCATTAGATCCTGAGGGTTGGGGACCTCCTGTAGCACACTTCAGTTGCTACACTCTACCTGTCTTGGAGTTGAAAGGACCTCAGCAGTGAACATGGACCACACATGGTGATCTCACATTCACCACTCCTCTGAAAGGCGTATTAACTGTTATGTCATCCTCTCCCGGTTCATATTTGGAGACAGAGAAAGAAGACACTTGCCATCAACTTTCAAGGCATGAAGGCCAGGGAAGGAAGCAGTTAGGTGCTGGAGGCAAAGGGAAAAGGGGGCACTTAGTCTGGCTGCCAAGGGTGAGCTCTCCACAAATCTGAGAATGCCTTCACCCACCCGCCCCTCCCAAAGAAGCCCAAGCTATATTTACATCCAGAAGCCAGCTCATCCACAAGCCTTATCTCAGAGTCGGTTTATACGTCTGTGAAGCTACTGGCGGGCTTAGGACATTAAAGGATGGAAAATGTCCAGCAGAACCCACCTCTAGGAGCTCAAGGGACATATCTACAGCATAAATGGCTCCAGGCTCTGCTCCCACACATCTGTCAACTGGGTCAAGTGTTTGTTTCTCCCCTCCCCTCAGGCTTTCAAAATAAAATAAAATACGAAAGCAATCAGCAACCCCCTATGCACAGGGCTCAGAAATCTCAGCCTGAAGCAATTCTCCTGACACTGTTTCCTTGTCCATTGACTAACTCAGAAGCCATTAGTTGCCAGCTCAGCGATGCCCTGACCTTTCCCTTGTTAAGCCTACAGGGGAAGAGCTGCAAAGACAAGGCCTATAAATTCAAAACAGAATTTCCCAGCCAAAGCAGCCAACACATCAATTTCAAATTCAAGGCTAGTAGTGGAAATTTAAAATGGGGAATGAGGAGGACGTATGACTTCCTTCCCCTGTTATGGGCCCAGCCACTGGGTTTCAAAGAATCCATTTCTTTTTTTTGAACCTGCTTCATTAACTAAGCTTAAGCGCCCATAAGCCAGCCACTTCCAAATTCTAGTGTAGAAACTAGAGGCTCTTTCTCAAATACCTGGAGTTCCAAAAGCTCCACACATGAAAGGAGCATGTACTTACAAAGTCAATCCAGAGTAAGCTGGGTTTCCCTTGTTAACTTGCTTAAGAAATATTTAGCTTCCATAAAAGCCCAAGCCCTTCTAAATGAACCTACATGACTAGGAAATGACAAAGGCTCAAGAAGTTCCCTGTCAGGACTTCCCAGGTGGTTCACTGGTTAAGAACTTGCCTGCCAATGCAGCGGACGCAGGTTGGATCCCTGGTTGGGAAACCAAGATCCCACATGCCGTGGGGCAACTAAGCCTGTGTGCCCCAACTACCTAACCCACATGCCACAATTAGAGAGAAGCCTGTACACTGCAGTGAAAGATCCCACATGCCCCAACTAAGACCTGATGCAGCTAAACAAATAAATAAATATATTTTTTTAAAAGTTCCCTGTCCAGTGGGGAAGCTAAGAAGTGTAAGTAATTATACAAAGCACAAGAATTATTGACATTTATCAAGCACCTACCACATATACCCACTTTGTAAGTACATTCATATGTATAGTATCAAACAATGTGATTAATACTATCTACCAAACCAGTTAGATGTTAGGATTTCTTCCATTTACTGAAGGGGAAGGTTGAGGCACAAAGAGTTAAATAATGTGCCTGAGGTCACAAAAAAGGAAGTCTGACCCCAGAGCCCATAAAGCAAACCATCAATTTACAACATCCCCTTAGAAAAGGAGCTGACATGTATCGAATGCCGAGTGTATTACAGGGCTGAGCACCTGTAATACATATTTCTTCTTCAAAATGAGCCCAAGTCTTAGCCCAGGTGCCCTAGAATACAGAATCTAAAGGAAGGCTTGAGGGCAAATGCTTTATTAGGTGGTACAGTCCCAGGGCGGGGCTTCCCAGTAGCTCAGTGGTAAAGATTCCACCTGCAATGTAGGATGTGCAGGAGACACAGGTTCAATCCCTGGGTGAAGGGCATGGCTACCCACTCCAGTAGAAGATCCCCTGCAGAAGGGCATGGCTACCCACTCCACTATTCTCACCTGGAGAATCCCATGAAGAGAAGCCTGGCACCCTACAGTCTATAGGGTCGCACAGAGTTGGACATGACTGAAGGGACTTAGCATGCACACACACACACATGCATGCACGGTCCCAGGGCAGTGACAGTGACGGGAAAGGAACCACATGACCTACTGGAGTCACTGGCCAAAATCAAGGCTGTAAAATGAAATGTTAGTTGCTCAGTCCTGTCTGACTCTTTACAACCCTCTGGACTGTAGCCCATCAGCCTCCTCTGTCAAGACTAGGACTCAACAAATGGCCAGCAGTCCAGACAGAAATATGGCTGGGAGAATGGGAGGTATTTTGTAAGACACATTTGATAAAACTTACAGGAACGGTACTGTTATTATCATCATCAAATAGAGGAAAACAATGGAATGGGAAAGACTAGAGATCTCTTCAAGAAAATGAGAGATACCAAGGGAACATTTCATGCAAAGATGGGCTCAATAAAGGACAGAAATGGTATGGACCTAACAGAAGCAGAAAATATTAAGAAGAGGTGGCAAGAATACACAGAAGAACTGTGCAAAAAACATCTTTACGATGTTTTCACGTGAAAACAGGTAATCATGAAGGTGTGATCACTTACCTAGAGCCAGATATCCTGGAATGTGAAGTCAAGTGAGCCTTAGGAAGCATCACTATGAACAAAGCTAGTGGAGGTGATGGAATTCCAGTTGAGCTGTTTCAAATCCTGAAAGATGATGCTGTGAAAGTGCTGCACTCAATATGCCAGCAAATGTGGAAAACTCAGCAGTGGCCACAGGACTGGAAAAGGTCAGTTTTCATTCCAATCCCAAAGAAAGGCAATGCCAAAGAATGCTCAAACTACCGCACAGTTGCACTCATCTCACATGCTAGTAAAGTAATGCTCAAAATTCTCCAAGCCAGGCTTCAGCAATACGTGAACTGTGAACTTCCAGATGTTCAAGTTGGTTTTAAAAAGGGCAGAGGAATCAGGTATCAAATTGCCAACATCCGCTGGATCATGGAAAAAGCAAGAGAGTTCCAAAAAAACATCTATTTCTGCTTTCTTGACTATGCCAAACCCTTTGACTGTGTAGATCACAAGAAACTGTGGAAAATTCTGAAAGAGATGGGAATACCAGACCACCTGACCTGCCTCTTGAGAAACCTATATGCAGGTCAGGAAGCAACAGTTAGAACTGGACATGGAACAACAGACTGGTTCCAAATAGGAAAAGGAGTACATCAAGGGCTGTATTTTGTCACCCTGCTTATTTCACTTATATGCAGAGTCCATCATGAGAAATGCTGGGCTGGAAGAAGCACAAGCTGGAATCAAGATCGCCGGGAGAAATATCAATAACCTCAGATATGCAGATGACACCACCCTTATGGCAGAAAGTGAAGAGGAACTAAAAAGCCTCTTGATGAAAGTGAAAGTGGGAGTGAAAAAGTTGCCTTAAAGCTCAACATTCAGAAAACGAAGACCATGGCATCTGGTCCCATCACTTCATGGGAAATAGATGGGGAAACAGTGGAAACAGTGTCAGACTTTATTTTGGGGGGCTCCAAAATCACTGCAGATGGTGATTGCAGCCATGAAATTAAAAGACGCTTACTCCTTGGAAGGAAAGTTATGACCAACCTAGACAACATATTAAAAAGCAGAGACGTTACTTTGTTAACAAAGGTCCATCTAGTCAAGGCTATGGTTTTTCCAGTAGTCATGTATGGATGTGAGAGTTGGACTATGAAGAAAGCTGAGCGCTGAAGAATTGATGCTTTTGAACTGTGGTGTTGGAGAAAACTCTTGAGAATCCCTTGGACTGCAACGTGATCCAACCAGTCCATCCTAAAGCAGATCAGTCCTGGGTGTTCATTGGTAGGACTGATGTTGAAGCTGAAACTCCAATACTTTGGCCACCTGATGAGAAGAGCTGACTCATTTGAAAAGACCCTGATGCTCAGAAAGATTGAGGGCAGGAGGAGAAGGGGACAACAGAGGATCAGATGGTTGGATGGCATTACCAACTCAATGGACATGAGTTTGGGAAAACTCTGGGAATTGGTGATGGACAGGGAGGCCTGGTGTGCTGCGGTTCTTGGGGTAGCAAAGAGTCGGACACGACTGAGCAACTGAAATGAACTGAACTGAACTAGAAAAAAGAATCTGGGGCTACTAGCTGGGAGTGAAAATATAAAATTAATCAATGAGTCTGAGCATAAAAATGCATAATAATTAACCATAGGAGTCAGAATGGCTCACAGTCTGTCACACAGAATGGATCTTGTTTGAATATCCTGACATAGTCGAAGAAAGACCTATCTACCAGAAGGAGTTCTAGTTACCTACGGAAATGTAAAAACAAACCATAAAAAATTCCTAAGTTCAAAGTGAAAAGCATCCATGTGAGCACTGTGCAGGGGCTCAGGCATTGGAACTGGGGTTGCAGGCAGGAAACTTTTGTGTGCCAGAGCCTTTGTGAAACCAAACTTATGGGTGAGATGGATTCAGAAGGGTAAGTAAAACTGATGCCAAGAGGCATGTGATTAATCCCTCCCTTTCCTCATCTAGGACTTCTCTGGTGGCTCAGACGGTAAAGTGACTGCCTACAATGTGGGAGACCCAGGTTCGATTCCTGGGTGGGGAAGATCCCCTGGAGAAGGAAATGGCAATCCACTCCAGTACTATTGCCTGGAAAATCCCATGGACAGAGGAGCCTGGTAGGCTACAGTCCATGGGGTCGCAAGAGTGACTTCACTCACTTTCACTTCCTCATTTAATGCTTATCAAGCAGCTCTCTGATAACCACATTGCTTGACCCCAGCCCTTGGAAGGGTGTGACTGTCTCTCACCTTTCTCACTGTGTTCCCACCTGTTGCACAGTGTCCAGCATACAGTAGGCAGCCTATACGGGGACAGAATAGACAATGCATGGACCATCTTGTCCACATGACCATTACAGTTCTCCCTGCATCCTGCTGAACTACATGAAATGGTCACTGTGGCAGCTCAAAAGATGATTTCAAATGGTGCAACTTAATACACTGACAATTCTTATTATGGCTCAAGGATAGTTTACTTAGCATGAGACAATCTCTCACAACCTAAGTCTTTGGGAACCAACAGGGAAAGTCTCTTAGATGGCAACATTAGTGTCATTTAATAGAGACTAATTTCTATTAAATTTCATTGAATAGAGACAATCGCCACCTGATGCAAAGAGCTGACTCATTTGAAAAGACCCTGATGCTGGGAAAGATTGAGGGAAGGAGGAGAAGGGGACAACAGGATGAGATGGTTGGATGGCATCACTGACTCAATGGACATGGGTTTGGGTAGACTCCAGCAGTTGGTGATGGACAGGGAGGCCTGGTGTGCTGCAGTTCACGGGGTCGCAAAGAGTCAGACACAATTGAGTGATTGAACTGAACTGAACTGAATTTAACCTCTTCAGAAGGAGAAGTGGGAGACAGAGGATGAGACGGTAGGATGGCAGCACTGATTCAATGGACGTGAACTTGGGCAAACTCTGGGAGACGGTGAAGGATAGCGAAGTCTGGTGCGCTGCAGTCCATGGGGTAGCAAAGAGTTGGACATGACTTGGTGACTGAACAACAGCAACAACAGATTTCTTCACAGTGGATAAGAGCTACAGGAAAGCAGAGCTTGAGAAAAGAGAGCTCATCCCTGGCTGCCACAAACAGAAGACATTTCAAAGAGGAGGCAGCGTGGGCTTAAAGAATATATGGAAATTTCAGTAACACAGATGAAGAGTAGAGAGAGGGATGGTCAAGGCCTACAGCAAATGGGAAAGACCACTGCTAGAGGTGGGAAGGGCCACAGTGCAGTAAACCGTGAGTGATCAAGCCTGTAAAGGAAAAGCAATGAGAGAGGGGACTGGGAGGGCCAGCAAAGGCCAGATTGTACAGTTTCTGATGTTAATTGAAAACATTAGCAAAAGGAGTCCCTTAAGGGCTATGAGATGATTATGAAGATCATTCTGTTCTAGGCAAAATGAGCTGGAAAATGGAAGCAGGGGGCCAGCCAGGCAGCCGGCCCTCCTGAGAGTCTCTGATGGAGACCTCAAAGCAAACATAAGGTGGAAATGTCTTTTTCAAGATCTATGCGAGGAAGAACCACTACTTTCATTGATACAACTAATTCAGATTAATCAGCTAAGCAATGCATTAATCAGCTCATGCAACACCACCACCAACTCTTCTTCATCCTCATCATTTCTAGAAAGATTATTTTTGCCAGGTCCTAAATTCATTTACTCCTAATAGCTATCCATGTGGTATGTATTATTATCTCCATTTTGTGGATGAGGAAACTGAGACTCAAAGAAGGAAAGTACAGACAGGGTCCCATATCTCCTAAAGAGTTAGTAGTAAGACCCAGAATTCCCTGACTCAAAAGCCTATGGCTGTCACAATGGAAAACAGTATGGTGGTTCCTCAAAAAACTAAAAAGGGGGTTGCCATATGGTTCAGCAATCCCACTTCTAGGCATATACCCAGGCAAAACTATAATTCAAAAGATATATGCACACCTATGTTCATAGTAGCACTACTCAGAACAGCCAAGACATGGACGCAACCTAAATGTCTATCAACAGATGAGGAGATAAAGAAGATAGGGCACAGATACACAATGGCCTATTACTCAGCCACTAAAATGAATGAAAGAATGCTATCTGCAGCAACACTGATGAACCTAGAGAATATCACACTAAGCAAAGAAAGTCAGAAAGAGAAGATAAATACCATATATCACTTCTTTGTGGAATCTAAAATACAATGCAAATGAACTTATCTACCAAACAGAAACAGACAAAGATATAGAGAACCGACTTGTAGATGCCCAGAGATCAGGCAGCAGTGGGGGAGGAAAGGTGGAAGGCTTTGGGATGAGCAGATGCAAGCTATTATAAACAGGATAAATAGGGTGGATAAGCAACAAGGTCCTACTGCATAGCACTGGAAACTATACTCAATATCCTGTGATAAACCATAATGGAAAAGAATATGAAAAAGAATGTGTGTGTGTGTGTGTGTGTGTGTAACTGAGTCATCTTGCTGTACAAGAGAAATTACACAACAGTGTAAATCAACTATGTGTGCTGTGCTTAGCCACTCAGTTGTGTCCGACTCTCTGTGACCCCATGGACTGCAGCCCGCCAGGCTCCTCTGTCCATGGGATTCCCCAGGCAAGAATACTGGAGTGGGTTGCCATGTCCTCCTCCAGGGGATCTTCCCAACTCAGTGATCAAACTGAGGTCTCCTGCATTGCAGGCAAATTCTTTACCAACTGAGCCACCAGGGAAGCCCAAATCAACAATACTTTAATAAACTTGGTGCTCTGTGATGACCTAGAGGGATGGGAAGGAGGCTCCAGAGGGAGGGGATATATGTATACTTACAGCTGATTCATGTTGTACGGCAGAAACCAATACAACATTGTAAAGCAATTATCCTCCAATTAAAAATAAATTTAAAAAACAGATAACTAATAAGGACCTATGCATAACACAGGGAATACTATTCAACACTCTATAATGACCTTCATGGGAAAAGAATCTAAGAAAGAGTGCCTATATGTATGACTGACTCACTTTGCCATACAGCGGAAAGTAACGCAATTGTAAATCATCTATACTTCAACAAAAAAACTTAAAAAAAAAAAAGCCCATGGCTGTCAAAGTGGAGGACAGTCAGAGACAGGTATAGTTTTAGAAAAGTAGTTCAGGGCCAGCACCTCCCAGGGGCAGGAGGAAGATGGCAAAGGCCAACACCCAGGTGCCCCATTGCAGAAATGAAGAGTCCATGCTGATTCCACAGTGAAGTCCCCTAGGGTCCTACCTTGCTTTCTCCTTCAATGACAATGACAGGCACGGAAGTGGCAGGCCAGCGGTGTTTGGCTGGAAGGGGCTTGTCACAATTCCATAGAACTATGATCTGAAAGGGATAAGGGGTCATCAGATGGCTTGGTAAGGCTGGATTTACATAGGCTTCCAACCCAACATTTCTGCTTTAAGACACAGAGAGAGAGAAAGAGAGAAGATGGTGTTCTAAGCAAGGCAGAGAGGCAGACCTCAAACTGTATTTAAAGTGAGTCCACTCCACTCTGTACACCTGAAACTAACATAACACTGTAAAACAACTATGCTCCAAAAAAAAATTTTTTTAAGTGAGTCTATATCCACACAACCCCCAGAACCCCATTACTCTAACAACCAGAGAGAGGGGACAAGAAGGGTAACCTAATAAAACCTATGTCAAGTGAGTAGGAGAAGGCTGGGGAGGAAAGAAGGCATGCCAGGGTTGTTGGCTCTTAAAAAAGTGGTTTTCTAAATTCTGGTGTCTTATGATGACGAGGAAGATAACAGCCTTGATCAAACTAAAGAAAAATGCACGTTGAACATCTGCTATGAACTTGCACTATAGCAGGCAATGTGGGAGAAGGAAGAGAATTCAAGATCCGACTGGCGTGAGCTCGTGTTTTGGATTCTCCAGGATGGCAGCTTATTTCCTGTGACCTTATTATTGCCAATAAATGTGTTTAGCCCCCAGATGCAGACTTCAGTGTGACTCCATTCTCTTCTCATATGTAAACCTTCTCGTGTAATTTACAATTCAGAAAAACCACTGTTAAGAGTAGGAGAGCAATGCTAATTTGGAAAACACTGTTACCATAGATATCATCTTTTGCTCCCAATTTTATAATTAGTCACGGCGGCTGTGAAAGAAAAGTTGACGCCTCCTGACGCCAACGAGTCAGTTTCTGCTGTTGAAGCTTAGTTTTCTGGGTCCTTTCAGGGGCCTTTCTGAAGTTCGTTTTTCACTTTGACACGTTAAGATGAGATAATGTGTGTATATATTCTTTAAAGAGTGTGTTGGGGGCCTTCCCTGGTGGTCCAGTGGTTAAGACTCCTCACTTCCACTGCAGGGACATGGGTTTGATCCCTGGTCAGGGAACTAAGATCCCACATGCCTTGGAGCATGGCCAGGAAATTCAAAAAAAAAGAAAGAATGCTACTTGCAGCAACATGAATGGACCTAGAGATTATCACACTAAGCGAAGAAAGTCAGAAACAAAAGACAAATACCATACAGTACTACTTATATGTGGAATCTTAACAACAACAACAAAGTGTTGGTATATATTTCACTTTACCCCAGAGCAAAGATCTCTTTGTAACCTACCCATTACCTGTACCAGATTTCACTTCCAAGAACCTCTAAGCTGATGAAAAGGGAGTAACAAGGCATGACAAATGAAAGGGGAGTAACAGGGCAGGACGTGAGATGAGGCCCCGGGAGCCAGTGTGAAGCAGGAAAGGAGTGGGGGGTCTCCGGTCCGCAGGCACTCGGTCAACCCTCCCTACCTCCCCACTCACCTGGGCACAGTACTGGGACTTGGCTGCAGCCACGAGGAGTTTCAACACTGGCTGGGACTGAGAGACCAGGGGGGTCACCGCGTGGATGACTGCAGTGAATTTGGAGGGGGGCTTTAAACCTGAAAGAGCAAGGGCAGAGCGACCTAATGAAGCACTGAGAAACAAGACTTCGAAAATTATTCCTCTCTGCTCCATCGCCTCACCCCAGAGCTAATGTTCCCTTCTAGTGTATTTTTCCTCTGCCTCTTATGTCTTGACAGAACAAAAACAAGGTGAAAAGCTGCTAGTGAACTGCTGCCTGAGTTTAGAGACCTGGATAATTTACAGTTCAAGGCCCATTTCCAGATTTTTCCTTTGATGGCCTTTTCCCTCCTCCCTCGGGGATACATCTTTGATCTCCCTTCTGCTTTTTAGGCGCCCAGAGTCTAATTATACACACACATAACAGTACTCACTACTCTTTACTCAAGAAAGGGTACAACTCTAGTTACTTACATCCTAGGCTGGATTTTAGTAAATGTGCTCTCTCTTCCAGGGTATTTGCATGTATCTTATTCTTAGTGATGTAGTTAAAGGGCATTTAGGTTGCTTCCATGTCTTGGCTCTTGTAAATAGCGCTGCCTTGAATGCGGTGCATGTATCTTTTTGAATTATGGTTTTCTCCAGATATATGCCCAGGAGTAAGATTGCTGGGTCACAATGGTAGCTCTATTTTTTATTTTTTAAGGGACCTGCATACTGTTCGCCATAGTGGCTGCACCAGTTTACATTCCTACCAACAGGGTAAGAGGATTCCCTTTTCTCCATACCCTCTCCAGCATTTAACTGTTTGCAGGTTTTTTAGATGATGTCCATTCTGACTGGTATGAGGCGATACCTCATTGTAGTTTTGATCTGCATTTCTCTAATAACTGGTGGTGTTGAGCATCTTTTCATGTGTTTTACAGCCATCTGTATGTCTTCTTTGGAGAAATGATTATTTAGATTTCCTGCCCACTTTTTGATTGGATTGTTTGTTTCTTTGATATTGAGCTGCATGAGCTGTTTGTATATTTTGGAGATTAATCTCTTGTTGGTTGCTGGCTTTGCAAATATTTTATCCTATGCTGCCATTTTGAAGGGTTTTTGCCTGATTGCTACTATTTCAGATAATAAGCAGCAAGTGGTCAAGGTTAAAAGGCCAACATCCAGAGCCTAAGTGTCTAGTTCTGAAGCCCAGTTCCATCACTGAGTGGTGGTAGGATCATTACTTAACCCTCTGTGTTTCCACAGCAATGAAATGGGACTGATGGCAATAGCAACAAAGTTACAGGGTTGTTATGAGAACGAATTTAAATGAGTTAATGCATACAGAGCCTTTAAAACAGGACCTGCAAATACCAAGTGCTCAGCATGAGCTCACCACCATCATCACCATCATTGTCACCATCATCATTATTTTGGGGTGAAAGCTGCTCTACTCCCAAGAAATCTCTCCTTTAAGTAGCAGGGAAACACAGCTGAGAGAAAAAGCATGTGGTTCAGACCTCTGCCAACTGTGTGCTCTGAAGCCCAAGGTGGAAAGGTATCATACACGTGCAAAATAACAACTGCCACCAAAGAGAAAGCAGTGAGATGGCTTCTTCTCCAAATGAGTCTTTTCATGAGAACTCACTGAGAAACAGGAGCCAGGTTAAAAGCCTCTTAAAACTTCATTAGTGGGGACACATGTACACCTATAGCTAATTAAAGTTGATGTATGCCAGAAATCAAAGCAATATTATAACGCAATCATCGTTCAGTTTTAAAAAAAGAATAAAAAAAAAAAAGAAAAGCAGTCTAAAAAACATTAACACTATGGTAGAGCTCTTATTAGACTATTAGAATAAGCAGTATTTATTGATGATAGAACAGCCTTTTTCTTGGAGGGGAGGGGTCGTACTGCCAATAAACTTGTTTAACATTTAAAACAAAAAGAATAAATGCGAAATCCAAAATACATCATGAATTATAATTAAAAAAACAAATTAAATTTTAAAAAACTTCATTAGTATAGACAACACAATTTCACATTTTAGCAGTCTAAATATGAACAAGACAGTGAAAGGACACTGAAGTTGAGCTTTGAGAGTGACTGATAAAGGTAAGAATTACAATGTATACCTCAAAGAATTATATGGATCTTTTGCGGAGAAAATTACATTTGACTAGTATTTCAGTTTCACGTTGGAAAGAAACTAGCTTTCCCACTAGTGAAATACACATTTAAGGCTTTGCCAAGTAAGAAGAATAAATATGATGTAGGGGGTTCCCTTAACAGTAAGGACAAGTCACTGCTTTTAGACTTTCCTGTAATGGTTTAAGAAGCAACATTTACACACTTCTAATGTGCTAACTCGGCCAACTCCACACAAAATCTGGAGTCTTCTTGCCACATCAACTTGAAGGACGCTTTATTATCCCAAGGTTTCTCAAATTTGGAACTGTGACTGAGGAGAAATGTCCAAGATGCTACCAACATTAGAGCAAATGGGGCTCCAAATACTGGGGCAGCCAAAAAGTTTGTTCAGGTTTTTTCCATAAGATGGTGCAGAAAAACCCAAATGAACTTTTTGGCCAGGCCAATGCATAAATGTCTATGGCGATAACGGTAGCCTTTTGTAAAGCTTCATCTCTCTGCCTGTTTCCTTTTCCTCATTATGACCAGCCTCTAAGTTGACTGGAGAAGGAAATGGCAAGCCACTCCAACATTCTTGACTGAAAAATTCCACAGACAGATGACCTTGGTGGGCTACAGTCTGTGAGTTCGCAAAGAGCAGGACACGACTCAGCGAATGAGCGCAAAAGCTGCTTGAGAGCAGAGCTTTTATCTCCTTTGACTTTTTATTCCCACCACCTAGCACTGCATTAACACGCACAGAAGAGGAGCATCATAAATGCGGAATGAAGAGCATAAGTTTCTCCCCTGTCCTATATTCTTAAATCTTTTCCTTCTCCCTTTATTAGTTTGGTTTTTCTTTGATCTGAGACAGAGAAGTTAGGATCGTGGAGAAAAAAAAAAATGTAGGAAGAGCTCTCTTAGATTCATTTTATACATGATAAGACTCAAAATTATAGCAAACTTATTGTCATGTTGGGGCTTCCCTGGTGGCTCAGACAGTAAAAAATCCACCTGCAGTGCAGGAGACCCGGGTTTGATCCTTGGGTTGGGAAGATTCCCTTGCAGAAAGGAATGGCAAAACACTCCAGTATTCTGGTCTGGAGAATTCCACGGACAGAGGAGCCTGGCAGGCTACAGTCCATGGGGTCGCAAAAGAGTAGGACATGACTGGGCAACTTTCACTTAGATTACTTAAATTGTCGTGTTCAGAATGATCTGTAATTTGGGGAGCCTTCTTCTTAAAAAGCCTTCTTCTCTACTAATCGTAAAGAACAGTGGCTCAGATCAGGAATGAGTTTTTCACTTTGCAAGGCTCTGCTGGATTTATAATTCATGACCTTGATAAACCATTTAGGATAGGGCTCTAGAAGGCAGTCTCCAACACAGGGTGTTACAAAGACACTGCGATGGAATAAAAAAATTGAGGGACTTCAGTTCCGGACAACATTTGGAGGGTAAACCAGAATAGCTCCGGGGAAGGCATTCACTTACCTAAATTAGCATAGTAGTAAGGGAAATCTCCCAGATAAGATGAATACTGTGGTAGGACGAACAATCCCCCAGGATGTTTGTTCCATATTAAACTGTTGCGTGATATGTGCTTGAATATTCTGTCCTGAATAATCTAGAAAACAAAAACATTGGCATATGGTGAGGAGGAGACTCTGATGATATCTAATGAGGAACACATTCAGGCCAAATTTGAGGGCTGATGCCAGTAAAAGTACTGGGTCTACCCCCACCCCCCATTCTCCAATGATAAAAATGTCTGGGATACATAAAAAGTAATCGAGTGTTGGAAGAGAAGGAGAGAGAGAAAGGAAAGAGATGGTTAATCCAATTGTCTAATTATACTTCAGTTTCACCATAAATTCTGTCTTGTCTTTCTATTGTTAAGTCCGTGCTCCTTTCAAAGTAGCGTGTGTAGAAAAGTTGTTTTCCTTAATGGCTGATCTTCCAGCATGAAGATCTGGTTCTCAGTGCACGGAGATGTCCATGTAGAGACTGAGCTGGGAGCATCTTGAGGGCATGCACATTCTATAAGCAGCTGAGGCTTTGATCTGTTCCTTTAATTCAGGAGGCCGGTTTATTTGTTTGACATAGTTTCACTGCCCTTTCAAATTCAATTGTAGGACTTTAGGGTACTAGTTAGCTGCAGTTTTTCTAACTTTAATCTCAGAAAGTAGTGAGTTAACTAACAATTGCTCAAAACAACCTACATAATAGGACAAAACCATGGCATATGAAGACTAATAATAGCCAAGCTAGTTCATTAGTTTCTTTGGACTTGAAGGCCTTGCAGATCATTAAATTCTACATTTAGAGTCAAATATTCCCCCATCCTGAATCATTTGTCAGATGAATGTGATTAGTCTACTTTACAGATTTCTCTCTGTGACTTTCAAACTCTTGTAATTATACCATCTACTCATTAAGATATGATTTGGCAAATAATTAACTTGATACAGAATTTCAAGTTTTCAGCAATTTGTGTGTGTGTGTGTGTGTGTGTGTGTGCTTAAAAAAGAGAAAAAGCCTAGTATATATCTCTAGAGATTTATGACCAAAATCATCATTTTCTGGGTCCTCATTTAATGCAATGTGATTTAAGTGCAGACCATTTTAAATGGAGTTGTATTATTTGCTAAGGTTATTACCACCCTCATCTCATCCCACACAGTGACTAGACAAGTAATAAAGTGAGCTACATTTATCTTCGCAAACCTTATCATGTTTATATTTTTTAATAAGAGAAGAAAGGAAGCAAGGAGGAAATTTAGAACTCAAATATCTTAGTTCAATGATTTCTGCAGTTTCTTTTTTCCTTAGATCAAAACTTCTTGTTTTATATGACTTGGCAGAGGTTTCAAATCTGGGGAAGATTTTAGAAACTTCACTCAAATGTTAATGTTTGTTTTTTGCGGTACAACAGAGATATGTTAAAATGTTGTTGTCTAGGCATTAATTATAAGAAAATTGTCACGGTTGTGAAGAGTTTTTACATGGTTTGCAATTCCACTTTGTACACCATTTATTCCAGTTTTTAATTATTTGTACTTTCCTATTCTACTGTCTATTTATTTTCCTTTATAGGTTTTCATTCAGGTCCTTTTTTTTTGCTTTCCAAATTTATACACCTTCAAGCATGTGGCCACTTAAATTCTGGATATCAAGACACAGAACACATTGATAGAAGACTGTCATAAGTCCAACCTACATACAAGTGACACAGAACTCAGAGATGTCACAAATTGAATCCCCATTCACTTTGTATCTCTGGATGGTATGATTCTCAGTGTCGACTCTTTGGTTCAGTATCACAACACTGCTATCTTTTTGAATTCAGGGATATGATAAGTCATAGTATTCTTCTGAAATACCAAAAAGCACTTTATATGCTCTTCAAATAGATCTTGACAGGGCAATATCAAAAAAGGTAGAAAAGCAATAACACATGTTGAATATAATCCAGGTCAAGCAATTTGCCACCTTTATGACTTACTATAAGCAGTAAAATATCATATTAATTACAACAATCTCCAGAATCTGTTAGGAATAGTTGTCTAAGTCTTCATACTTATGACTTCTTTTTTTTCCCCCTAAAAAATAAAAAATCTCATTCCTGTGCTCATTGTCTAAGCATGGATTTTTCCATTTTTACACAGCTATACCACCATAGGTATTATATATTACAGATCTTTCCATATTATTAATAGTATTCATGGTTTACTTGTCCTAAATGACCAATAATAGTGCAATTATTTCCATGCAAATCAGTGAATATATTTATGAGCTAAAACTTGCCACATTTAGGACGAATGCCTTAAGATTTTGTCAAAGGGTATAAACACTTTAAAGGCTGTTCTTAAGTATTGCCAACTGTCTTTCCGAAAGGTTGATATCAACTTGGCTTATCAAAAGTTTGACAGAGTACGGATCTTATTTTACCAAATAGAAAGGTCATTTTGTCCCTCTCCTAATGCCCAAGTCTCCCTGTTACACTGGACAGCTTCCTGGATCCTTGGTACTCACTCTTAATTGTTGTGGACAAAGACATCATATTTAAAGGTTGGATACTATAAAGAAAATCAAAACACACAATCACAAAAAATTTACACAATTTTTTTCCCCTTATAGCTCCACATGGTATCTTCAGTAAGGATAGCATTTCTTATTAATGTGAATTCAAAGGGAAGAATGACAGGCTCCTTATTTTTCATTTTTATGTGCCATCTATTTTTAAAATAATGGACTATTGGTTACAGGTTACAGTCATTCTAGGTGACCCTGACTCGGTCTTTTGACAAATTCAGTGTTGCCTAATACATGCAGGGCTGCCATATGCCACCTTGCTCCAAACTAAAGCAATCTTCTATTTCTATTCTCTCACTGATTTTAAATTTTCATTGTACAGCAGCATCAGCAATATTATGGTCTGAATGTGTATGGTTAGAGATAAGTGAAGAGAGAAACGGAGACTCCTTCATAGAACTTCACTTTAAATTGTGATTTCCAAGCTACCATGAGCTGTTCTCATGTGTTATGACAATTTCACGCCCTTTTCTTTTGCTCAGCCTGATTCCGACTGAGTTCCTAGGGTTCAGCCCTTCCTTAGTGCCAAGTTACTGTCATACAATATTCTGACAAATAATGGAATCCATGAGCATTATTTTTGCAGCATTTTATCACTGTCCCTATCCTTACTTCTCAATCTGCACCAAAAAACAAGCTCCAAAGAGCCTAGCTCTTACTAAATAGCTCCTTATTTCTAAGGTGCAGAATTCGGACATTTCAATCAGACTGGAAATACTAGCCAAATCCCAAGCAGGACAGAGTGCAACACAGTCGAAGGTATGCACAACTTGACCCTGGTGTTAGAGAGAAGGACGAAGCATCCTGTTTCCAATTTTATCTAAGCACTACTACAACTCTAAGGCTCATAATCTCCAAAGAGCAAGTAATTCCCTTCCCGTGACCCAGAATACAGCACGGAAGCAAGAAAGAGCCTGAGTGTAGAACATCCCCTTAGCAAGAGACCTTCGAATCTATACTGTCCAAGGGTAATGCCGAATAATCCTCAGACAGCAGGCACTCCAGCAGGGACTGAAGAATTCAACATTATCCAAGTGCTAAGCCAAGTAGGAATTTTTGATTTGTGATAGTTAAATCGTTCTTATGAGCATGTTGGCTGTTTATCTGTGTATGTGGATGGCATTTTCTGCTATTTTTCTCTGTTTTTCTGTTTACATTGGATCCTGGGGTAATCTGAGCTCTGATTTAAAAAGGGAAACTGGATGGTATCTCTCATGCAATTCAGTTGAGAGGTCAAACTGTTACAATCCAATTTTGGAACTATATGAGGAGATTTTGACAGTTGCTATAAATTTGAATGAAGTATATGGTTTGTAGTGTTTTAAAAACAACTGTGTTTTCTCTAAAGAACTGCCTGGCTCAGATCCAAGGAGAAGTAGGCCTTTCCAGGCACAGAGATGAAAACAGCTTGGCTTAAGATCCTATGCTGATGAATATAACATATCCAACTGCTATTATAGGATAATTGAGCACTGCTAAGTTAGCAGGCAAGAGACCAGAGCTATGCAATAAACCATACTCAAAAGAAATGTAATTAATGAAATACCATCTTTGATCTGGCAAATTAGCAAAGTTGTGCATGTGTGTTTTAATTATGATCCTGAAGGTTGATAAGGTTACAGTGAAAGAGGTTCGTCCCCAGATGGCTTGTGGGAATCTAGATGAATACAACCTTTCTGAAGAGTAATCTGGCAATATATATCATGAGCCTTAGTCATGCTTGGCCCCTTGGCCTGAGTAATCCTATTTCAAGGATTCCATTCTAAAGAGATAGTCTAAGATACATGTGGAAAGTCATTGATTGGATAAAGGGCTATCTCTATCTAAAAAAAAAAAAAAGAATGAATGAATTAGAGACAACAGTAACAGTCAACAATAGTAGGTCAGTTAATAAATAGAGATTCACCAAGAGATGAAATACAGGGTGAAGAAATGAAAACACGTGGTCTCAGTGTATAGCAAAAGATGCATAAAAGCGGCGTGTGGAAACACTGAGGAAAGAATAACTTTAGAAATATATTGCAGGAACTCCCTAGTGGTCAACTGGTTAGACTCCACGTTCTCACTGTCAAGGGCCTGGGTTCAATCCCTTGTCTGAGAACCAAGATCCCATAAGCTGTGTGGTGTAGCAAAAAAAAAAAAAATCAAATAAAAATGTAAAAAAAAAATTGTATTGGGACAACTACAGAACAATTGGTCAAAAAAAAAAAAAAAAAGGATGGTTTAGGTTTTTCAACACAGATCACATACAAAGTAAATTGGATTAAAAAAATTAATTCCCTATATTCCAGTACAAAATACAAAGCTTTAAAAAAAGTGTATGGGTGCATGCTAAGTTGCTTTGGTCATGTCTAACTCTCTGCGACCCTATGGACCATAGCCTGCCAGGCTCCTCTGTCCATGGGATTCTCCAGGCAAGAATACTGAAGTAGGTTGCCATTTCCTCCTCCAGGGGAATCTTCCTAACCCAGGGATCGAACCCATATCTCTTAGATCTCCAGTATTGGCAAGCAGGTTCTTTACCACTAGCACCACCTGGGAAGCCCCAACATGAAAATAAATACTAGAAAATACGTGTGTGTAGGTTATGCATAAATAAAATTATGAGTTGAAAAGTCCTTAGTAGCAAATTGAAAAGGCACAAGTGAAAAGACTTCCCAATCATAAAGGAACTCCTTTGGCCACCTCATGCGAAGAGTTGACTCATTGGAAAAGACTCTGATGCTGGGAGGGACTGGGGGCAGGAGGAGAAGGGGATGACAGAGGATGAGATGGCTGGATGGCATCACCGACTCGATGGACGTGAGCCTGAGTGAACTGCAGGAGTTGGTGATGGACAGGGAGGCCTGGTGTGCTGTGATTCATGGGGTCACAAAGAGTCGGACACGACTGAGCAATTGAACTGAACTGAACTGATGGTGAAGGTGAAAAAAATAAAAAGAATTAAAATAAGTTCTCTCATATACACTGAAGGGAATATAAATTAGTTAATTCTATTGCAGGAAAATTGACAGTTCATGTAGAAATCAGCATTTGTCATATTCTTTGAATCAGGACTTCAAATTCAAGGATTTTATCCTAAGAGAGTAGTCTTGAACTTGCATAACAGTTTGTCACTGAGGCTATTTGCTTCAAGGATGTGTATAATAATGAAAAACCAGGAATAACTGTAGTAGTCTCAAATGGGGATTAATTAATGGAGTTAAGTGATATTATGAATGGAATATTACTCATTAAAATAACTATAGAAAAATCTAATGAGAGAATATATTATTAAGGAGAAAAAACAGGTTATAAACTAAGTATAGAAACTCTTTAAATTAAAAATGAGAACATATTTATGCATTTGCATAGAAAAAAATGAATATATATGCATTCATATGTGTGTATATATGTCAATAGTGAATTGTATGGATAGATCATTTTATTTTTGTGCAATAAGTATTTTCCATTATTTTCTAAAAGGAACATGCACTTCTTTGATAAAAAGCACTTATTCCAAAAAAAACCCAACAACAACAACAACAAAAAATCTAAACACAATTCACATTCAACTTTCCTTAAGAAGGTTCTTAGATGGAGGACAAGATCAAAAACAAAAGGTAGTATTTACTACATGTTCAAATCTGCTGCTATGAATGCAAGCGAAACAATTGTCATTGAGGAGGGTGATTTGGACGAATAAGAGGAATTTGCTTGCAATAAGGAAGCCCTTGGAAGGCATTCTACCCTGTCCCCGTTCATGGGTGGACCTGGGTATTAAATATCTTTTCACTAAGTTCCAGGATGAAATCAGTGTACCCAGAGAGGACACTTTGGTAGAGCCCAGCCCCACGAGAGCAGAAGCCAAGGCCAGGCTTCAGGTAGGTAAGTGTCCCAGGGTGGCTGGGGTATGATCAGCATTGGCAGCAAGGCTGGTGGGTACCCAGGATGGCAAGACAGCAGTGATATGCACAAAACAGGATGACTTCCATTTTCTGGGTATTTCTCAGAATGATCATACTGCATACCCCCAATGACATTCGCTTCTGGAGCAGTAACCACGTTTCCAAAGAAAGTACTTCGCAAGTGAGGCCACGAATGCCCCCACCTCATATTACAGACACCTCAGAATTACCTCGATGCTGGGCTACACTTGAGAACCTCTGCTTTGCTTCCTGTAATTCATGAGTGCAGATTCCAAAATCTTTTCTCAGCAATTTGTGCTACTTTGGTGTAGCCTCAGGCCACTGCTCTCTGCTCTACTTCCAAAGGTTTTAATCATCCCCATGTTTCCCTTTCTTTTTTTCTCCTGCCTTAAAAAAAGCAACTTGAACATGGGCACCCATCTGCCTGGAAGATTTTCTGATTTTATAAAGCTTAACACTTTCTGCACCAGATGAGTGTAATTCTTATTTTCTTAACACATCCTTGTGATAATGAGTGGTGGGTTGCATTTATCTTGAGAATGAATTTGGCTGTTTCTGAATGCCACTGGACTACAGTACCCAGTAAACTATTCATATATTTAGAATGGGAGATTTTCCCCTACTTGCTCACTATCTGTTTCTTAAGTGGACTCCAGAAATATGCCTTCAAAGGATGCCATGAGTGTGAATGACAGGACAATCATTAGCCACCTGTCTCTGAAATGATGTATGACAGAGCCGATCTCTGTGTCAAGGAGTGTAATTCCTCCTAAGTCAGTGCTCCTCTGTGGAGTTCGTCCAGAATGGAGAGCAGGTCAAGGGGTTAACTGACACATCCAAGTACAGAAAGTTCAGTGTTGCCCCATTTGACCAATTACACATTGATAATAGCAAAAGAGAAGGCTAAGAAAAACATATAAAGGACCATTATTGGAGACTGAAAGCCAAGGCATCTCACTTACCTCTAGTGTAGTTAATACAATCTTCTCAACTGAAGAAAAATAAGCCTCCCACAAGAATTGTGTCTGCTGTCTAAGTGCTAGGATTTTATCCTGATGAATAGACCTGATTGTAGAAGGAATCTGTAACACAAGGTGAACACATAATAACTATAACCGGAAAACAATGAGATGCCATTTGATCAAAATCACCTGCTCAGGTTAGAGTTTTACTCTTCAGAGCATTCTGCTTCTAGCATACAGATCTACTAAAAACCACCAACCCCTAGACTGAAAGGCCCTTAAGAGGTGTGAGCTAAAAACAGCACTTACTGGGAGTCAGCATTGATGACCTTTAATGACCAAATACACAACAGTTAGAGCTCACTTCTAAGATTTGGTAGCAGCTTATCACTTGTGTAGCGTTCCTCTGCCATTTTCTATGAATCCCACATGCCCTTGAACCTGCCCATGGACAATCAAATCCTGCAGAGAAGGGGCTACAGTCTTGGAGCAAAGCTGAGAGCCATTATGTCCCAAGCACTTCTAAGACATGCCACCCTCAGGACTACTAATGACCTAGAGAGGGACCTTTTAGGGAATGCCTCGGAGTCTGTCCATTTAATATGCAGCTGAGGGTAATTATTTCTATGTGCATGTATTTCTTTTCTTTCCCTGAGAGCTTTCTGCTCCCCAGACCTCTCTTTTTGGCTCTAGTGCTTACCCCAAACTAACGCGATCTGTCATGTGTGCTTAGCCAACACTGCTATCTACCAGGCTGCACAATTTTAAAGGAAGGATTTATGCCCTGTCCATCCAGCTAAACACTTTCTAGCTAGGATAGTGGCTTTTATGTACAGACACACCTCAGAGATACTGTGGGTTCTGTTTCAGACCACTGCAATAAAAATGAATATCACAATAAAGTGAGTCACACAAAATTTGTTTGGTTTTTCAGTGCATCCAGAGGATTCCCAGGTGGCACAGTGGTAAAGAATCTACCTGCCAATGCAGGAAATGCAAGAGACACAGATTCGACCTCTGAGTCAGGAAGATCCCCTGTAGAAGAAAATGGCAACCTACTCCAGCATTCTTGCCTGGAAAGTCCCATGGACAGAGGAGACTGGTGGCTACAGTTCACAGGGTCACAAAAGTCAGACACCACTGTGTACCACCACCACCAACAGTCCATCTAAAAGTTACTTTGGCACTATAGTCTATTAAGTGTACAGTAGCATAATGTCTGAAAGCACAACGTAAATACCTTAATTAAAATACTTTATTCGAAGTAAAAAAAAAAAATGCTAACCATCATCTGGCAACACAGGCTTGTGACAAACCTTCAATTTGTTACCAAAGAAAAAAGCATCTATGAGGCACAAAAAAGCAAAGTAAAATAAATGAGGTATGCTTGTAGTAGCTATTTAATAAATAAAAGTCAAATTGACCACAGCCATCTGAAGCCACTGAAGGAATATTATCATTTTCACTAGCAGTATAGCTCAACAGTTAAGCACAGAAAAATGGGAGTCAGACCAAGGTAAGAGTCTTGGCTCTACAGTTTACCAGCTGTGCTTCCTTGAACAAGTTACTTGATCTCTCAAAGATTCCATCTCCTCAGTTATAAAACAGGGATACAGTTCTAACATCATTGTAAGGTTGTGATGAAGAGCACATAAGTGCTTCACACAATGCCGAACACATGAGATGTTTAACTGACAAAGAAATTATTACTACTACTACTGCTATTGACTTAGGGTGATGATATGAAAAGTTGGACCAATCGCTTAATGTTTGCCTGTGAACTTGCTTGGGTCTGGAGCTCTGAAATGTACTTCCTGGTTGTCTGGTGAGTTACCTTGGCTTGCTCCCTATCTTCACTTAAAGCCCAAGGTCTATTTCATTTGTAGAGTCTACATTCTTAGGGGAGATTTCTTGTGATTAGCAAGTGCCCTTTTGTGCTCACCTCTTTCTGCATGCTTGCTTCCCTAATATGTAACTAATCAGAGAGGCATGGGAGCCTGGACTGAAGCAGGAATGCTCCACTAGCTGTTTTAATAAGAAAGTTACCCATGACATCGTGACTAAGACTACATCTGAATTTCCAGTGGAGGGAAGGAAGTAGGAACATATTTTTTTTTTCAAGACCACTTCTACAGGGAGCCAGAGAACTGTTTCACAGTACCTACATAAGGACAAGCTCACTTGCAATGTCCACAAGCAGATACTAAATCTGAAGCCCCAGTTATATCTGGATTCTCAACACTGAAGCAGCATGAAGGCAACAGATAGTGGAGAAAAATATTTGCCTGAAATCAGAGCTCAAGGTCAAGGGGAAATAAAATATCCTTGAAGAAGGTAGAGAAACCGTTCAGATCATCGATCCCTGATAAGCCAAAGAACATTTAATTTTATTTACTGAGAAAATTGCCCAGATAGCCAAAGAAAGATTAGAAAAAAATTATCCTTCTGAATTTTCATAACCATGCCCTCTTCTGAGTGTCAGTGGTATTTGCTAAGAGTCATACAGGTTGACACTTCACTGTTTTATTGTGATGATGAGGAACCAGTCCATTAGAAAAATGTCAAAAGCTATCATCACTTTGTGGTCTCCAGAAAACTGAGTAGACTGTGGTTATGAAGGCAGAATGGTATATCATACATGAGCCTATCAATACATCTCCTCTCTTATATAAGCCACATCTTGCTGTTACTATATCAAGTGAAATATATTCTACCCGTCTGTGCATACACGTGTCTGACAGCAGTCTGCAAAGTGCTCTGGAAGATAATTCCAATTGATTGAAAAGACAGAGTTCCAAGTTTTAATGGCATTTGGCTATTGGTTATTAATCTGCTTGTCCTGAGAGACAGGTATGGGAAAGTGATAAATTAATTGCAATTTGGCCAGATTGTTCAAAGTGGCAGAACCCAGTGAAGTCTTAATAAAAGGTCATGCATGGTAACCGAACTAATGGAATCTACCAAGACAGATACAGGAAAAGCAACAGTAAGCTCTCTTGGTGACATGACAAGACTATATGCAAATAAAAACATCTGAGCTGTTCTAAAACAGGAAATGAAAAATGGTAACATAACAAAAACATTTCCCAGAGCAGACTTTTGGGCTGGGTGCCAGTTCTTTAAAAACCATTGTCAATGACAGTTCAGTCGTCATTCAATATGGAGGCAGCTGTGCAGACAGACTGCATATGAGAGGAAAATGCCAACGAGTTTGAGTGGGTGCACAATGAAAAACAAAACCCCCAGCATCAAGCCAAAATGTTGCTTCAGAAGGTGAAATGCTTCTGGAGAATCAACTCTGGCGAAATGGCAGAGATCAGACCACCACAGTTCGGTACCCGGAAACCACTCCGTTTCAAAGACAAACTCCCAACTTATTCATATCAAATTCATGAGAGCGTGGGTACACAGTTGGAGAAATTACGGCTGGTATTTTTCATTCCCAAATTTCCTTTAATGAGCATGCATCTTTAAAAAAAAAAAATCAGAGGAGGAAGGAAAAGGGCAACATGGAAAAGAATCACATCTATCACTTTGTT
Source organism: Budorcas taxicolor (assembly GCF_023091745.1). Taxonomy (NCBI): domain Eukaryota; kingdom Metazoa; phylum Chordata; class Mammalia; order Artiodactyla; family Bovidae; genus Budorcas; species Budorcas taxicolor. The sequence continues at coordinate 59,776,006 of NC_068923.1, read as the reverse complement.
AGGCCTTTCATGAGTGAATGTTTTTAGGCATGCACCTAGGGAGAACTCCACTAGGTCACACGTTCTTCTCCTACTTCTGAGGTCCCAGAGGCCTTGGAGATCACAGATATGAATACCAGACACAAGGCATGTTTTAGAAGCTGTGTTCAACTTGCCTTGCTTAATTGATGGCTCTCTTTGGTTACAGATACTTCACCTGTGACTTTAGGGAGAGTACTCAGTTATTTCACCAGTCAGTTTGCAGGCTGGCCAGCAGGACATTAAAAAAATCATTCTACAAATATCTGTGGTAGTTCAAGGTAAAGTACAATGTCATGAAGTAAATGATTAAAATATATCATTTTAGAAAAAAGAGTATGGCAATTTATGCTGAAGCTAAAGCATCATTGCACAAAATGCCTTTAAAATTCTCAGTGACTGACTATTCCTGACCTGGGATTTCTCTGTGAGTATCATATTCCCCCTTCCCAGGCAGCTATTGAGATGGTCAGACTTTTATTAGGTATCCTTGTAGAAGTTTAGTTGATATATATACATGGATTTATTTCTGGGCACTCTATTCTTTCTATTGAGCTATACTCCTGTTTTTAATGCCAGTATTACTGTTTTAATGACTGTAGCTTTGTAATATAGTTTGAAACTAGGGATGATGATGCTCCAGCTTTATTCTTTTTCTCTTAAGATTGATTTGGCTATTTGGGGTCTTTTCTGGTTCCACACAAATTTTAGGACTGTTTTTCTATTTCTGTTAAAAAAAAAATGCCACTGGGATTTTGGTAGGAATTGCCTTGAATCTGTGGATCACTTTGGGTAATAGGAACATTTCAATAATTAGTAAGTCTTAATTCTGCAATACAGGACAACATTGTTGAAACTTGAAGATACTACACTAAGTGAAATAAACCAGTCATGGAAAGAAAAGTATTTCATGAGTCCACTTTCATGTGCTGAGTCGCTCAGTCGTGTCTGACTCATTGTGACCTCATGGACTGTAACCCACCAGGGTCCTCTGTCCATAGAGTTCTCCAGGCAAGAATACTGGAGTGGGTTGCCATTTCCTTCTCCAGGGGATCTTCCTGATCCAGGGATCAAATCCACGTCTCTTGCATCTCCTTCATTGGCAGGCAGGCAAATTATTTTACCACTGAGCCATCTGGGAAGTCCTCCCACTTATATGAGGTATCTAAAATAGTCAAGTCCATAGAATTAAAGAGTAGGATGGTAGTGACCAGGGGTTGGGGGATGGGAACTGAGGAGTTACTCATCGGTGGGCATAAAATTTCAGTTAAGCGAGATGAATAAGCCTAGAGACCTGCTGTAATACACTGAATTTACCTATATTCAACCATAATGAGTACACGTCAAAATTGGTAAAGAGAGTGGATTTCATGTTACGTGTTTTTACAACAATAAAATGAAATGAAAAAAAAATTTACATGGCCAAAAATACAAGACACCCCCCACCACACACACACACACATTTTCATTTGAGGCTGCTCTTTTAAATATACATCTTAAAGATAACACTAACCCAGACTAGATCATTTAAGCAATGATAACACTAATGGCAAGAATCAGCCCTAGAGACCTGTCTTTCTGAAAATTAATCTAAAGGCAAATATGGAAATGGGAAAGGAGTACAAAGTGGCAGCAGAATTGTGCAAGAACTCTCTGGCATGATTTCTAAATATTACAGAAATTGAAGGGGGTAGATGTACACCTCTTGTCAGTATCAACATTCATGTCCTCCACCTGTAGCTTCTCCTTATCCGAGCATATACTCCCTGGATCTGAGAAGATTGCATACTAGGAAGTGAACGATGTCAAGTTAAATGACTTCATATTCGCCATGACACAGGCAATTTTCTCCTGGTAAAATTTCTTTTATACAGCTGACCTCTTGGATTCATCTTCTTTGAAAGTTTGCACGGGGGCAGCAATAACCCACTGATCTGGGGAAGGCCACCACCCCTTCCTTACCTGTAATAACAATCTCTCATCGCCTATGACGGCAGCTTGGTTCCAATTAATCACTTCAGAGAATGGCAACTCCCATCCATTGCTGAGCATCACAGGGACACAGGCGGCCTGTGCAAAGAAGGGCACCGTGAGTGTGAGGGAGGTGGTGGCAGGGGGAGCCCTTCCAAACAGGAGGGTGAAATCAGTACAAATTTCAATTACTGGCATGAATCCTGGACTGCTGAGGTCAATAGAAAAGTGGGGTTTTATGAAGTCATGTGAAGGCTGTCCGTATCCAGCTGAGATTTTACCATTTGCAAGTTGTGCCTTAGAATGTGAAAACCCCATTTCTATTCTTATAGCTGGTTTGGCTGACTTTACTTCTAGGGAGACAACTGGCCTCGCTGAAGAAATTTTACTGACATAACAAAATTGTTCACCAACAAAATCCTAGCATAAACCCCACCTTGAACACACATGGTCTTGTCCATGAAAATGCTACAGTTCATGTGCAAAGTGCATCATGCCAATGTCCTGAGCAACAAACAGCTGAACAGGACTTGGTTTTCCTGATAAAGTGTTTTGTGGACTTAATTCTTACCGGGTGCTCACCAGGCCAGGCAAACACCTGAACCAGACTTGGTCCCTTCAGTGTGGAGGGATCCTGACCAACTTACTACCTGCACAGTGACCTAAGAGCCTAAAAACACCAGGCTAATGACAACATTCTGGCTGCAAAGAACTCGTAATCCTAAGCAGAGACCAATTTGCTCCATGCAACACACCCAGAGGCTAGGAGAATGTTAGGGATGATATGCTTCCTAGAACCTGTCAGCAAAGACTTTCAAGAAAAGAAAGCCCTCCTATTGGAGGACAAGACAGAACATTGGAAGCATGGCGACAAAAGCACAGATTCAGGCAGGGGCAGAGTGCGAAGGAAGAAAGGACACAGCAGCAAGGAGTGCAGGAGAGGAGGTGAGAGGTGGAAGGCGTGCTTTCTCACCAACAAGGAAGGCTGAATGCAACTTCTGGGTGAGAACCGTCAAGGGTAAATGTTATTGGCAAAAGAGTCCTGAAGCTCTGGGACCTCAGAACTGCAGCGCCTGGAAGAGCCAGGCTGAGAGAGTGCCTCTGCCTTGCTGGGGGTCATGCTCAGAATTCAGAGAAGCCAAGCGGTGACTATAATGGGGACAGAACAAGTTTGATTGTGGGAAATGCCACTCATGAGCCATCTTCACTGCTGTTGACACTGGCTTCCAAGGAGGAGGGGTGAGCCTCCATGAGGAGCTCGGCTCTGCTGCCTGGTGGGCAGTCAGATCTACTCTCTGTTTGCAAGCCTATCTCTGAGAACCCACCTTCCCTTGAGATTCCCACTGCATCTCCTCATGTCCAAAGGCAGGGTGTAAATCCTCCTTCTGCCCCCCACGCATATAAAAGGTTGTAGATTTTCTTGGGAAAGTAGATTTCAGGTGTTCCAGGCAAACCGTGCGTTTGGTTTAGATCCCAGGAGATGTGTTAAGGTGAACCTTCCTCCCCTCACCCCACCCCCTGTCTGACATCAGTTCTCCACTCTGTTCCGGGGATGATCAGGGTCTCTTACCTGCAGAGCCTCCAGGAACCTGAAGGACCCAAGCCTGCGACCACGAGGAACCAGACAGAAAGTGGCATTGTGCAGCATTTCCCGATAATCATATCTAGAAGGAGAAGAGGCGCCATCAGCAAATAAAGACCATTAAGAATGGGGGCGGGGTGAATGGGCACACCTAGGGTGCGTGAAGCCACCCATGGCAACTTGGGTGGTACACAAGCCAGCCCCACTTTTCCAGGGGGAAGGTAGGAAGGGTTGCTGCTTGAGGAAGGGAAATGTGACCCTTCCCACTGGACAAAGCAATTAGGGTCTTGTGCAAACAATACGTAAAAGACAAGTCTGATGGTCTCAGTGACATTTTGGCTCGCTCAGCCTTTACTTCGCAAATCAGGTTTTTTCATGTCTTGGCAAAAACAGGTTGCCTTCATCAGCTTAAAAAAATAATCACTGCTAGTTGTTCTTTTATAATGCCATATCATTTAGGAACTTGAAGACTGCTCTTGTTTCCTACCTACCCCATAAACCATGCTATTAAAATCTACTCAGGAAACCTCCATTCTGAGCGCAAAACATTTATTTTCTCCTTCAAGCTGGAGTTTCTACTTTTAACCAAGAACATTCGGTTACCCCAGACAAACACTCCTGTGTAAGAATGGTTGGCATGGAGGAAAGAGAGAAGGAGCCAGCCCAAGAAACTGGGAAAGAGAAGAAATAACAAGAAAAGAAAAAATACTCAGGACTGTGGGAAACTGGGCAAGAGATGAGATGATCGTGTCTTTTACTCAAATACCACTGAGCCAGCTCACATTGTTATTGCACTTGAGAAAAATGCAAAATAAAACAGGAATGTCACCTGTCTCTCTCTGTCAGTGGAGTGCAGGGAAAGAAGGCTGGCACTTGAAACATGATTTCCACAAACTCGGTCCTAAACACACAGTTGAAAGTTCCCTCAGAGTTGAAGCAAAGTTGGCAAACTGGAAATGGCTCATGTCCTGGGAAGGCCTAGCTTCTCAGGGCTAGGATGAAATCACAGTAGTATGAAATCACTCTCGTTTTTCAAGAACTTCCCGGGCTCGGCAGACAGGTGTGACTTTGACAGTAGCATATGTCACTGGCATTTTCTGACTCTAATAGTCTAATTTAATCATAGCCTGAAGGCATTGGATTCTTCCCTCCTCTTTGGGGGATACTGATATATACATTTATATTTTTAAAGTCCACATCTATTTTTATAATCTTACACAAACTAGGCATATGGGAGTAAGCCAATTTTCAATTATAAACCCATCATTAAGAAGAGACATCATGCAAAGGACCATTAGCTTAAACAAGCGTGTACAACTAATTTGCGCAAGAAAAGGTCACCATGAATGGATTATCTTCATTGAGAGTAAAAATTTTAAAAAAGAAAGAAAGAAAAAAGAATATCCTTGCTGCATTAATTAAACTATAAAATAGACTTCAAAGTGGAAATGTTTTTAAGAGGGCTCAAATTTAGCTAAATGAAAAAAATATTAAATTATGATAGTAATGGCTTCTCTTTTCCTCACCAAACACAAGGAAATAATTGACAAGGATCTCAGGCTCAACTGTTGATAATGTCTGAATATCTACCTAATCAATGGAGACCAGGGAAACACACACACACACACACACAATGTATGTATAAAGTTTAAACTGAAACTTTTTTAATATAAAAAGGTCAAATATACTTGAGGCTACAGCAAAGTTTAATAAATACCCAGAATAGAAACCCCTAAGGGGCTGGAACAGAAGGCCCTACCTCCTCATCATTAGGCTGCTAAAAATGTAAAACCCTATTAATGTTCTGGATTGTAACAAGTTTCAAAGTTTTCAGCTGCAAAATTTACTTGAGGGAAGGAGCAGAGGGAGAAGAAAAGCAGAAAACTTGTGGAAAAACTCAAATGACAGTTATTCAAGGTGTGGATTTTTAAGTGGTTGTAGAGAGGGATTTGCTGATGTATGGAATAAAGCTTCATGATTGAAGCTAGTGTTCATTCACACAATAGGTAAGAGGAGAAAGGGGACAAGCATTCTTGCTGGAATCAGGAACCCACTAGGTAAGCTGTGAAGTTCAGAATGAACAGTGGGCTTTCTGGGCCTCAGTTTCCTCATCTGCAAAATGAGTCAGCTGGGCAAGATGACTAAAGATTGTCTGGAACATTCCATAATTATTATTGTTTTTTTAAATAAAGTATTTCTTAAGGTTTTTTTTTGGTTATTGTTGTTTGTTTTGTTTTGATGTGGACCATGTTTTAAAAGTCTTTATTGAATTTGTTACAATATTTGTTCTGTTTTCTGTTTCTAGGTTTTTTTTTCAGTTGTGAGGCATGTGGGTTCTTAGCTTCAGGACCAAGGATTGAACCTGCATGCTCTACACTGGAGGGCAAAGTCTTAAATCACTGGACCACCAGGGAAGTCCTCCCATTAATCTTTATTCTTTCACTAGTTTATGTCCCTTTGAGACTATCCCACTGCTCCAAAAGTTTCCACAGCCATTGTACGCATGTATGTGTGTATGTATGTAAGGGACTTCCCAGGTGGTGTTAGTGGTAAAGAATCTGCCTACCAATGCAGGAGACAAAAGACACAGTTTCGATCCCTGGGCATGGCAACCCACTCCAGTATTCTTGTCTGGAAAATCCCATGGACCGAGGACCCTGGTGGGCTACTGTCCATAGGGTCACAAAGAGTTGAACATGACTGAAGTGACTTAGCGTGCATGCATGCAGACACACGTATATTTCATAGAAATCTGCTTGTATATACAATGTGCAATGTGTGTATTTATACTGACATACAGAAACATAAGCACATACAACTTAAAACAATGATTTTCCTATTTCTAACCATGCTCAGCCCATGAACCATTGTCTCTAGTGACAGTGAGCCTATGAATGACTGTGTATAACAACTGGAGAAATAATGACGCCTGCAAGGGGGATGACGGTCCTAACAGAACCACATGAATGTGTGGTACTCTCCCCACTCAGCTCTTTGGTCTGCTCATATGCCCACATCTACCTCCTTCTAAGAGCTTAAACTCATTCATTTACAAAGTCATTCTTTCAGGAAATACTATGTTCCAAGCATTGTTCTAGTCCTGGAGAAGAGGATTCTCCTGCTGCTAGACCCTACCAAAGCCTCATCAGATAACTAAAAAAGGCTGACGAGGATTTCAGGGGTAGTATCTCCCTGAGGGTAGGTGTTCTAAGTATACTGTGGAAGGCTGGCCTTCCAGAATGACACAGTCAAGAATTCTGTGGATGCTCCTTCCAGCAAAAACACCAATTTACCTGATACAAATTATAAGAACATTCACTGAAAAAGTTGTTATGCATGAACTTATTTACAAAACAGAAACAGACTCACAGACTTAGAATGACCTTATGGCTACCAGAGGGTAAGAGTTGGGGAAGGGGGGCATAGTTAGGAAGTTTGAGATGACATGTACACACTGTTGTATTTAAAATAGAAAACCAACACGGACCTACTGTATAGCACAGGGAACGTGGCTCAATATTCTGCAATAACCTAACTGAAAAAAGGATTTGAAAAAGAATAGATACGTATGTATGTCTAACTAAATCACTTTGCTATATACCTGAAACTAACATATTGTTAACTAACTATGCTTCAGTATAAAACATAAAGTTTAAGAAAGAACATTCATTGACAATTTCTGGAAATTGTCCTAAGAGCATCATGACAAGTGGAAAACCATTTGCTCAGGAAAATCTACCAAATCTCAGCAAGAACTATGAGTGTCTAGGGGATCTGAGCCAAGATCTGCTCCATTACCAACCCTCACTAGCTCTGCCTTATAGAAGCTCTAATGTAGGTGAGTATAGCTGAGAAGACTAGGATCCCTCTACCTCAGCTCTCATCAAGAAAGTGAAAAGACAACCTATAGAAAAGAAAACAAATATTTTCAAATTATCAATTTGGTAAGCGGCTGTATCTACCAAAGGTAAAGAACTCTTGCAAACCAACAATCAGGACAAATAATTCAATTTAAAAATAGGCAAAGGCTTTGAATAGATATTGTTCCAGAGAAAATATGCCAAGTGCCAATAAGCACATGAAAAGATACTTAACCACTAGTCATTAGGGAAATGCAAATCAAAACTATGAGATATCATTTTACGCCACAAAGATGGCTATAATCAAAAGGACAGATGACAATAGGTACTAATGAGAAACCGGAATATAAATCTCATATATTGCTGGTGGGAAGGTAATATGGTACAGCCCCACTGGAAAAGAGTTTGGCAGTTTCTTTTAGAACTAAAAATGAGCTTAGTGTATGACCCAGCAATTGCACACTTGGGCATTTATCCCAGAGAAATGAAAATTTATTTTCACGCAGAAACTTGTCCACGAATGTTCACAGTTTTATCCTTAATAGCCCCAAACTGTAAACTATCCAAATATCCTTCAATGGGTGAAACATTCAACCAATTGTGGTACATGTATAACTTAGAATACTCACTAGCAAAAAAGGAAATGAACTACAGATTCACACAAACAACCTTCAGGAAATTATTCTCAGCAAAAAATTCAATCTTGAAAGGACACACACTGAATTATCCCATTTATATAGCATTAATTAACTAACATAATTACAGGGATGGAGAACAGATTAGTGGCTACCAGTGGATAGGGATGGGGGAGAAGATGGGGGAGATGACAGGTCAAGTGAGGGAGACGATCTTTTTAGTGACCACTTCTTACCTATGACGTAAGCTTAAAAGTATAAATCATATTGAAGTCACAAACTCCTTAAAAACAAGAAATAATGAACATATGAGATCCTAAGCAAGAAGGTAAGTAGATGAGGGAGGCAACTTATCTCAGATACAGATTTAATTAATAATGGTTTTGTTACCCTTTTCAGATGGCCATTAAGTCCCTGCTTATATAGATGATGACAGTGAAGCCAGAACAGTTTCTATAAACAATTGCAATGAAAAAGGGAACCCTCCTACACTGTTGGTGGGAATGCAAACTAGTACAGCCACTATGGAGAACAGTGTGGAGATTCTTTAAAAAATTGCAAATAGAACTACCTTATGACCCAGCAATCCCACTGCTGGGCATACACACCGAGGAAACCAGAATTGAAAGAGACACATGTACCCCAATGTTCATCGCAGCACTGTTTATAATAGCCAGGACATGGAAACAACCTAGATGTCCATCAGCAGACGAATGGATAAGAAAGCTGTGGTACGTATACACAATGGAGTATTACTCAGCCATTAAAAAGAATTCATTTGAATCAGTTCTGATGAGATGGATGAAACTGGAGCCGATTATACAGAGTGAAGTAAGCCAGAAAGAAAAACACCAATACAGTATACTAACACATATATATGGAATTTAGAAAGATGGTAATGACGACCCTGTATGCAAGACAGGAAAAAAGACACAGCTGTGTATAATGGACTTTTGGACTCAGAGGGAGAGGGAGAGGGTGGGATGATTTGGGAGAATGGCATTCTATCATGTATACTATCATGTAAGAATTGAATCGCCAGTCTATGTCTGACGCAGGATTCAGCATGCTTGGGGCTGGTGCATGGGGATGACCCACAGAGATGTTATGGGGAGGGAGGTGGGAGGGGGGTTCATGTTTGGGAACACACGTAAGAATTAAAGATTTTAAAATTAAAAAAATAATAATAAAAAACTAAAAAAAAAAAAAAAAAAAAGAAACGAAACAAAAAAAGAAAAAAGAAAAATGCAGTAAGAATGACATGACCCTGTATTTAGCCTAGAAACCAAAACCATTCTGCAGCCGTAATAATTTTCTCCTTAAAGGTGTATTGAATAATACATGGGATACACCCCATTTAAAATGGGCCCTATAATAATGCATAATTGAAGTCCCTCCCCTCCATATGAAACACATTCTTCTTTTCTTTTTTGGCTGGCAGCAATTCAGTGCCACCAGGAAGTGGGTGGAGGGCAATGTGGCATTAGTGCTGGGGTCCTCATAGTACACTCTTCCAACTATAAGCATCATCTGGGAAATTGGTAGAAATGTCAATTCTCAGCCTCACCCAGGCCTGCTGAATCAGAAACTCTGGGGGAAGGGCCCGGAATTCCATGTTTTAATAAGCCCTCCAGGTAATTAAGATGGACCCTGAATTTTGAGAACCACTGGCATGGTAGTGAAGAGCTTAGTAATTAAGAGCTTAGTGGTTAAGCAGCTTTAGACACAGCCAAGCCTGGGTTCCACTTTTATCTTGGCTATTCACAAACTGAGTGATCTTGGGAAAAGTTATTTAATTTGTCTAGATCTTAGTTTCCTGGTTGGCAAAATGGGGATAATACTTTTACTGGGAGGATTAAATGATACATTTTAACAAAAGCCTGTCGCACTTTATAAACAATCCATAAATGGTAGCTGTGATTATGATGATGGAAGGGAGGCAACCGGATAGAATGGAAAGTACAGCCAACTTGAAGTCAGAAAGTCTGGGCTGAAGAACTTGGGTTCTGGACCTACCACTTTCCATGTCCTGCGCAAACTGTTTAGCTCCTCTGAGCCTCAGAGATGTGAGGATTTAAATGAGATTAAGTGCATACAGTAGAAACTGCAATGCACTACACGATTGTAAATTTTTGTAGAAACTACAGCAATTCAAGAGGAATAGAAACATTTCAAAAGAGTAACAAACAAATGAAAAAGATCAGATTCCCAAAGACAGTACCAGGGAGAAGTGTGGAGCAGACCCTTGGAAATTAAACAAAAACAGAAGCTATGAATCACAACAGCAGCTTCTAATTGAAAGGATTTTGCCTTATTATCAAAGGGTCCATAGCCAAGGATCCTGCTGGCACAGTGTGCCCACGGGTCCTCCTGGGCTTCCTACAATTCCTTGGTAGGGCTCTGCTATGCGAGCCTATTTTCTGCTAATCAAAGAGGACAGGGAGGAAGTGAGGGAAGCTCGCAGCAATGTAGTCTCCCCCAGTGGTGCTACGGTTCGTCTCAAGTATTTATTTACAAACTAAGGGAGGGGCTTCCTTGGCAGCAAAGGCTCTGTGCTCCCAGTGGACGGGTCCTGGGTTCGATCCCTAGTCATGGAACTAGATTCCATATGCTACAGTTAACAGTTCACACTGGACTTAAGAATTAAAAATAATAATAAAGAAATAAAGTAAGTAAACTTCTATAGCTAATTTGTTTTCTCTCAGCCCCCTATCCTCACAAGTACTTAAACTTCTTTGCTTACCCCCAGGGTGGAATCACATTTCTGAAGGAAAAAAAGAAAGAACACAAAAACAGCTTAAGACTGTTGTAGTTAAAGTGCTGTGGGATATGGGAAATAAGCTTTCTCAGCATCTCCTCTGTACTTTCTCTCATTCATTCAGCAAACATTAGCTGAATGCCTACCATGTGTCAAGTACCGTTCAAGGAACAGTACTTCTCTAGGGAGAAGGTAGATGTGTTATCAAATGATTGTCATTTAGTGAGGGATATGGGAGGATGGAGGCAAGGATGCAGAGAAGACCAATGACAAGTCACCACTTGGCTCTGGTGGGAACAGTTAGAAGGAGGCATGTTTCCTGGAGGAAGGGAGACTCTGAGCCAAATATTAAAGGAAGAGAAAGACCCAGTCTGGGGCTTTCCTTGTGGCTCAGTGGTAAAGAAACTGCCTGCCAATGCAGGAGGCATGGGTTCAATCACTGATCTGGGAAGATCCCACATTCCACAGAGTGACTAAGCCTGGGAGCCCAACTGCTGAGCCCATGTGCTGCAACTATCGAAGCTTACACACCCTAAAGCCCCTGTTTCACAAGAGAAGTCACTGCAATGAGAAGCCCGCACACCACTAGAGAGTAGCCCCCGCTTGCTGCAACTAGAGAAAAGCCTGAGCAAAGCAATGAAGACCCAGCACAGCCAAAAGTAAATAAATAAAAGTAAATTAAAAAAAAAAAAAAGAATCAGTCTGGCAAAGAGCTGAGAGGAGGCCATGGGCATTTCTGGTGCTGGAGCTAGCAGAGGGGTGAGATAGTGAGATAAACTGCCCACAGTGTAGGGTCAGGGGTGGGGAGGGGCCAATGAGGCTGCGGCACCCTTGGAAAGATAACACGTGATAACTGTGGGACCTCAGGCATGACCCAGTGTGGGTGGTCATGAGCCTCTGAACAGCTCAATGACCTATCATGGAAGGAACTCTTAGGTAGGACTTGATATCAGCCAACTCGACAGGCAGGCACGGAGTTCAGAGGGCCCCATAACCTTGCCAATGCAGGTCCTCTCGAAGGAGGCATGAGGCTCCAGCTCCAGGCTTTTTTATTCTAAAGGGCCTTTGCTCTCCACTGCCTTCTGGGGTGGTTCACACAAATGCAGCTTCTGACACAGTGACGTCCTCAGCGGTTCACCTAGTTTCAAGCACTGGCAATAGACAGCCCCATTTCAAGGGACTCTTTCTCCCCTACTCGAAATTCTGCCCCCTGTCACATCCGGAGCTCAGTCTGAGATAGTGCTCTGTCATTTAATAACTATGGCCCTTTTGTGGACTACTACAGATTTAACATTAACAAATTTCAATTATTTATGAGAAAATCCCCAAATCCATAGCATGTAATAATATGAAATTGGTCTAAGGCACAGATTTGAACTGAGAAACCCATGAGTGGGAACCAAACTTTTAGCTGGAAAATGGGTCCATTGGCCACCGTTTTCTCTCTACATGTTGTCTTGTAAGTAACACAGGGAAAGTATAGGCCTCCTGTGGTCCTTGTGAATTCACGGGACTCACGGAACCTCCATCTCTTCACATCACCTGTGTGCACAGTTTCTGTGACCATGAATGAGCTACTCCACACTCCTGAGTCAGGGAAATGCACGGGGATTATCCCAGCCTGAGGTGCTGGTAACCAGGGTGGCTGCAGACTCAGGGACGCTCAGCGGCTCCCAACAGGAAGGTTCTCGCTATTCGGAAATGGTGAGATTCTAGCACAGGCCACTGCTGGGCTTGAACCTCTGGAGCACCTGGTCAGGCCAAGGATTATGAACTGATTTCTTAATGATGCTCCTCTGAATGATGCTGCCAATCCCTTTCATGCTTCTTGGCTTTCCACAGAAGACCATCTTCTATATTCATTTAAATTCATTTCAATATTGAGAAAGGAAGGAGGAATAGTGTGGGCTCTGGCTGGGGTGGGAGGCACCAACTCTCACATACTTTATCTCATTTAAGCCTCAGAGCCACCCAGGAATTGGATACAGTTATACCTGCTTTTCACAGCAAAGAAGAGAGGGCCAGATGGACCCTTGGAATAAAAATATTGTGTCTGAACACACTGGATCATAATCCCATATCAAGTCTACACTCACTCTATCTCTACCCTTAATACCCACTGAAAACTCAGAACTGTCAACTGGAACCAGATGGTAGGCGTCACCTGCACACACTGATGAGTTTAACAGGCACCAGGTACACCGTGCAGAAGGCCACCTTGGTTTCCGCTCATTACATAGCAGCTCATGGCTAAAATGTAAAAGCAAGTGCCAAAAGTAGGACAGTCATTAATGGTAACAATTAGAACAATCATCCCCCCACTGATTAAATGCTTCCTGTGGGTGGGGCAACAATCTGCATTCATCCTGCCCTTTCTCTCTACAACCCCACATGAAGTGGCCGCCTTTTATAGACAATGAAGTTGAGGAGCCAAGGTTTTGTGGGGCTTGTACAAGGCGGACTCTGTGGTCTCAGACATGCCTAGAAAGCAGCAGTAACATGGTGCCAGCAAAGGGAAAAGTAAAAGATTTTGAATATACTGTGCCCATGTCCAACTCTTTGGGACCTGATGGACTGCAGCCCGCCAGGCTCCTCTGTCCATGGAATTCTCCAGACAAGGATATTGGAGTGGGGAGCCATTCCCTTCTCCAGGGGATTTTCTGACCCAGAGATTGAACCTGGGTTCTTCGGCATGGCAAGCAGATTCTTTACCATCTGAGCCACCAGGGAAGCCCACCCTGTGCTGGGGACGTTAACAACCTTAGGAGGGTAACCTGTTATCTGAAGGAGGTGAGCTTTTGGAGCACCTGCTTTTGTGCTCAGCAATACCAAATTCCAAATTGCTCTGAGATAAATGCAATTCCAGGCCACGTTAGTCTAAATTCTTTCTTTTATTGGAAATAAAGCATTTCTGAAAATGCTAAATAAAGGGCTTTCTGGGTACAGGGTGGAAAGAGAAGGGAGTGATAATTAAGGAGCCAGCAGCGACTGTGACCTCAGACGGATAAATAGGTCCAGAAGAGGCATACCCAGGTCTTGGCTGCAGAAGCTAAATGTCTGGGACCAACTCGAGGACAAGTGAGAAGCCTGAGGTCATTATCTTACCATTAACCTTTCATCAGGCTCTGTGCCATGAAGATAAGCCAAGTGGAGCAGGGCCAGGAAGTGTGTACTGAAGCTGAGAAGCCAGCAGTATGGGCTGTCGAGCCTCGATGGTGACTCCTCTCCTTGGACGGGGCACTCCTTCTTCCACACATCCTTCTTCCCCTCCACCCTGAAGAAAACCTGACCCCCGAGTCCTGCCCAGAGGCCCTCTTGCTGCTCACACAGCACCCAGGCTGACCTGTCCACTGCTCCCTCCGGATTAAGTTGCCTGTTTTCTTTTTTTTTCTTCCACTGAGCTTCAGGAGGCAGGACCAAAGGATCATGGTCCAGTTTCCTCCTGAACCAACCCCCAGGGCCTGGCCTAAGGAACCACTCCAAACACAGGTATGGGGGACTTCTTCTGGAGGTCCGGTGGCTAAGACTACAAATGCTCCCAATGCAGGGGGCCTGGGTTTGATCCCTGGTCAGGGAACTAGAGGATGAGATGGTTGGATGGCATCACCAATTCAATGGACATGAACTTGGGCAAACTCCAGGAGATAGTGAGACAGGGAGGACTGGCGTGCTGCAGTCCACAGGGTCTCAAAGAGCTGGACATGACTTAGTGACTGAACAATAACAGGGACCCCACATGCCTCAACTAAAGATTCCACATGCCACAAAGAAGATCAACGATCCTGCATGCTGCAACTGAGACCGGGCGCAGCCAAATAAATAAATACTAAACAAAGAAACACACAAAAAAGCATAGGTTTGAAACGCTTGAAAAGTTCTCAATGTCCACTGGTTTGCAAAAGAGCTTGGAAGCAATGGAGACACAAGGAAGAGATGAAAGCCCTTCGTTATAACTATCTCTGTCCACCTACTATCACAAGATGGCCCACTTGTGACTTTGCCAGGTCTTTCTAGGATGATCCGCACTCCCTGTGTTCAGCCTGAGCCCAACTGACTTAGATATGGGAAAGGAGTGTGGTTTACATATAGTGTCTTCCTTTTGTACATTTTTCATCCCTTCTCTGCCTCTATTTCCAAAGGCCTGGCAGTTTGTTAAAAATTTTGTCTTCTCTCTGCACACCGATGGGAGAAGGGATCGGGGAGATGTGTGTTTCAGCAGATAATAATAATAAATAATGATAAATAGCATTATTTGCAAATCAAGTTACATGTGTACACAGCACTATTCAAACTGAACCATCGCCTGGCTTTTCTCCATATCTGAACTAAAGAAAAAAACTGGAGAACCTCCTCCTGTCATGATAAACACTGCATCGGTGCAAAGATGACGGCTCCTCATCCCTCCCAAAAAACTGGGCTCACCCCATTGTTCTGACCGCTTCCCTTCTTGAGCCGAGACATTCTTTCCTGCACAGCCAACCTTGGTCAGCCAGCACTTGGATCAGGACGATGGCTGGAATTCCTGTTAGGCTGTTCTCGTCACCAGAGTAGGCACGACATAGGAGCTGTTCAGTGGCAAATCTCACATACCCTGAATTCCTGGTCAGGGCTGAAGCCTTTCCTCTGGTCCCTGCACTTAAGTGATTATAAAATACCTTGAGAACCCAATTACAAACAGCTAATGAAATGATGCTGGTTTCAGCTACCCTCATTTCCCATCTCCTTTGCCACCTTTGCCATTCCTAGGCTCCACCTTCTGACTCTGACAGTCAGAGCCACCTCATTTCTGGGCCTTTTGAGCAAATGAGCAAAGGAGACCTCAGAACTCTGCACAGGCAGAGATGGTACATCATCCAAAAAAAAAAAAAAAAAAATTATAGGACAATGATGTCATGTGATAGTTGCATGAAGCTAGTTGTCTATGGAAAGTTTAATCTCTCCCATCTGGGTACGTAATATATAAATGTACAGGTGCATATGTGCCTCCTTGAGACACAAAAATCTGTGTGATGATGAACAATCTGATGCCATATATTGCTATTGATGAGATCACCCTCCCATGAGGGGTTTGGTCACTGGAGACTGAGAAAGCCCGTAAGTCTAGACTCTGCCATTTCCTTTGGCAGAAGCACAACAGTGCCCCAGAGTAAAGAGCCTGTGAAGCTCTGACTCATCTCTGCCTCTCCTCTAGCCATCTCTGCTCAGCACTGTTCTCCTTGGGAAACAGCTAAGCAGCTATTTAACTCCTAGGTGGCCTCATTTTGGGGAGAGGTTGTGGGGCAAGGAGAATGTTTAAAGCGGCTGATGGGGAAGAGGTAGACCAGATGGCCCTGTAGATGCCTTCATGCTCTAATATTTACTTGCTGGACAAGTGAAAGCTAAGCGTCTCCTGTGCCAAGTGGCATGCTGAGCACTGAGGAAACAAAGATGCAGAAGCCCCAGGAGCTGCCCCTCCACTGGTTTCTGTAATTTCATGGGAACTAGAGTCTCCTTACTCGGCTCTTGCCTTTATCTCTTTAATTCTACTCCTTGGAGTTCCCACCTAAGCAGAGCAACAAGGAGTGCACTCTGGTTCTTACTTGTTTCAGATCAGAATAGTTCAGTCTCATCCCCCCAAAATCCATTTTCCATAGAGCAACCAAAGACAACTTTACGATGTCACTCCCAGGCTGAAAACCTTCCACCAACCCCTCACGGCCCTGAGAGTAACAGTCGCACCCCTCGCCCTGGCTGACAGGGCTCCCTGAAACTGGCTTCTGCCCACAGCTCTGAGTCCTGTCCGCTCACTCACCATCTACAGCTACACTGTCCTTCTCTCCAATTCCTAGAAACTCCACACTCATTACCATCTCAGGGACTTGTACTTGCTATGTCCTCTGCCTGGAACATTCTCTCCCAGATCTACCTCAAGACACATATTAGCCTTCAAACAAATAGTGGCTCCTCCTCAGAGAGGCCCTTGCAGACCAGCCTGTGTTCCCAGCACTCACTGTCCCAATTCCCTATTTCATCTCGGTCCTAGGACTTACTGCTGTCTGAATTCACCCATGTTTGTCTTCCTGGCCAACTGTTCCTCGTCATCACTGTGACCCTAGCTGCTAGATCAGCACTTGGACCATAGTCATCTTTTAAGAAAGATTTGCAAATGAATGCCAGGTCTCCTTATTCCTCAGCCAATAATGCCTGTGAGGTCACAAAGTGTCCAAATCTCAGGGCACATGTGCAAGGGTAATTCTATAGGACAAGTTTCTAAAAGGATAAAAGAGAAGTTTTCTCTCGTCTTTGCTGTATGCCATACCAGCCTGAAATCTCTGGTTAACATTAAGATTCATCAACTTCTCCAAATGCCATCTGCTATGAAAGCAAGGTCCCATTAAAATGTCTTTATAAAGAAAATTAAAAAAAAAAAAAGACTTTTTAAGAGATGTTTATATAGAGTGATGGGATGGAAACTACATGAAATAACCCCTAGAAAATATAAGTTCTGGTCTTGACTTTGTTACTGTTTGATTTTATGCGACTTACTTTGGTTCTGAATCCATACTTATTTATTAAATGGGACAATAATGCTAGTCTTGCCTACCTAATAATAAGGCCTACTGAGGATGTAATGAAACAGTTAGATGGGTGTATTATGTAAATTTAAGTAATATCAGTAAAGATGAAGCAAGCATATTTTTGGAATGGCCTTTGTACATATGAGGCATAATGCAGAGAATGTCAAACGCCTGTTTCTTTTTCTTTTTTGGGTCCCAAATTGTTATGTCCTCTCTCCCAGATGTATTCAGTTCTTCAGAAGTGCAGATGATTTTCCAAAAGTAGCATCTGGAATAGCTAATTTGTTACCAAAGCCAGTGATTAAAACACATATGATCCTGTGGGGCTGAAAGGCCTGCCACGATTCCCAGTTTTCCACTGTGTTAGGTTTCAGCTATTAACTCATCAGTCTGTTTTTGGCATATGAATTTGGAATGAAGATGGCTCAGAACTCTTGGCTACAGGGCCCTTAAAAAGGGAGAGCAATAATGTCACATGGAATGCCTTGTAGCTTGGTTTCCATTAAGGTATCTTGGCTTTTAAATAAACTGTCAAGTAAAACTTGGCATCAAAACACAAAGTGAGTAACCTCCTTTGTAGAGGAGCTGACTGCTCAGCTGTGTGTCAGATAGATAGCTGCTAAGAATCAGCTCCAACGGCGATTGCATCCTCTCTGGAAGGGAGCTGGTACCACAAACTGCCTTCCTCAGAACTGAGTCAAAGCAAAATTCGGGGATGATCTTTATGGAAGGTTAACCCAGAAACGCCCAGCAACCATATCCCTCTCCACAAGCACCGGGTTTTGGAATTACAAAAGTTTTGGAGGTGTGAAAACATAATTGGAAAACTTTTTTTTCCCTGCTTAAAGGGCTAATTGATTTCACAGGTGTTTAATTATCATTTGCTGTGAGATAATACCTTGTAGTGCCATAAAAAATGGATTTAATTTTCAAGTGCTTGCAAAACCACTGCCAAAGCCAAGTTCGAGCTAAAGCTAGATAATTATTCTATAAATCAAACACACTGCCTCCTTTCTTTGAAATTTGTAATACTTGGGGATAATGATATCTGACAACCTTGAAACTAACATGAAAAGGATTTTCCTGCCAAATGCCAAAAAGCAACCACAGGAGCATCACAGGCCGTTTGGTTCATTAATGGTGATTCAGGCAGCCTCGGGACCTGCCTGTGGGGCTTCCACAACCTGCCAATGGTAAGGACACTGGTGTTATGTTGAGACACAGTATTCTCTCCCAAGACGTCCAATAAGCTCTACAGAAAAACAGAAAAGAAATTCAAAACCGCTCTTTGCACAAAAACTACCTGAAAACCACTGTAACTCTCTGAGCCCAAACTCAGAGCCCTGGAAAGTGGAGATTTTTCAACCTGATCAATAAATACTTTCCTATCTTAGGCTTAAGGCACAACACTTGTGCTTTCTATAATAACAAGGGAGAGAAATCATGAAATAAAAAACAACAATAACAACAAAACAAAATACTGTTAACAGCTGGGAGGTACCACAAAGATCACCCAGTGCAAACACCCAGCAGAAGAAAGTGAAGTCAGGAGAGGTCAAGGGGCAGAAACAAGATAAAAAGGACTGTTCTGAGTAAGTAGAAAACGGAAGAAATTGCCTGAAAATTGATTTGGACTCCAATTCTCAACCAAAATCTAAAAATAAAAGAAGGAATGTTTTAAAAGGCCAAAAAAAAAAAGTGGGGGGGGGGGTTCATTCTGTAAGAGGAGTGGCTATTTCTCCAGCAAAGCCCAGTTGCCGTGCAAGTGCTTCAGCCTCCTTAAATAACTGGATGGGGATTTTTACTTGGTGCCACATTTCGGATTTTTCTTTCCTCCAACTCTTATTCAGAAGCTGCTGAAGTCATAACACGTTCCATTAGATTAAGTGTGCTTAAATGATTTAAGAAAGCGGGGCAATCTGGCTGAGTGCACACACACACTGTCAGCATTATTTACTTTATTTAATGCCTGTGTATAGAGTGTGCACACTGCCCAAATCACTGTGCAGCATGGATTTTCAGGCAATTCAAGTTGGCCTTTACAGTATGGGTTAAGGCATTATAAGGCAAGATGCAATATAACTGGTGCCATTTCTGGACACTGGGCTTGGGTCCTCCTAGTAAAAATCTGAGCCAAAGGCAGGCAGGCAGAAAAGCCAGGGGAACACATGGGTCCCAGGACAGTCTGAAAGGGACAAGATGGAAAGGCATTCACAGCAACTGGCTTGGAATTACAATGGAAACTCCTGCAATGAATTAAAATGGTGATAATAATTATAGCTAACATTTCTTGTGTTTATTGCACATCCGACCTTCTGCATAGCAGTTTATGTCTATTTGGCCATTTGATCTTCCAACAACCCAATGACGTGAAAGAGAAGTGAAAGTGAAAGTCACTCAGTGGTGTCTGACTCTTTGCTTCTCCACAGACTATACAATCCATGGAATTCTCCTGGCCAGAATACTGGAGCGGGTAGCCATTCCCTTGTCCAGGTGATCTTTCCAACCCAGGGATTGAACCCAGGTCTCCTGCATTGAAGGCAGATTCTTTACCAGCTGAGCCACCAGGGAAGGTAGGTAACATTATGTCTCCTACTTTCTAGAAGCAGAAACTGAAGATTACACCTAATTTGTCTAAACTTAACTTATAGCACTAAGTAGGCAGGGGGACTCTGAATTCAGGCATTCTGACTGCAGGGCCGAGTCATTATACAGTGATATGCACACTGTATATGCATACAGTGTACGTGCAGTGCCTCTTAAAACGTTTTGAGAAGACGTCCCAGGGACTGGCCAGTGAACTCCGCCTTGAGGGACACCATCAGAACTCCTATGGAATCTACTGGACTGATTTATGATCTTCTAATCAGAGACATGCCTGGCACTGGATCTTTTATCCAGCTCAGAATCAGAGAGGATCACCTTCCCAAGATCAGCTCACATTTAAAGTATGATTCTCAGGTCCTGGAGAGTAGGGAGAACAGGTGAGAAACAAGCTGTGGTTCATTAACTGTACTTTTTCCCAGGCAGGACCACTTTGGAACACGGAAACATCAAGGCCTCTTTCTAAGAATGCATATAATTTTTTCTTTTCAATTCCACTGAGGGGCTGTGGCGCCCAGAAGTACAGCATACCTTTTAGATATCTTAGATGCTTCTGTGGAGCCCATACTACATGTGTGGGTACCTGAGGCCACAGGAATAGGACAGGGAAGAGATAAATCTTGTTGGCCACTGGCATGTCATTCATTCATGTATTCATTTGCATACTCACTCAGCCATCCATCCCCCATCTACCAATAATACTTACTGTGAATCCACTAAGTACCAGGCACCCTATTGTCAGCAGTGGAGAATTCAGTGGTGAGCAAAACAACAAATTTCATAATGATGATGATGTTTCTTTATCTTATGGAACTGACAGTCTCTTTTGGGAGACTGATATTAAATAATGAACCATAATAAAATCAACTGCTGTGGTGAGTGTTCCAAGAGAGACTAATGGTCCTCAGGGAGGACATGAAAGAGGAACTTGACCTAATCAGGAGGAAGGGATTAAACCGGGCGCTAAAGGATAAGTAAGGGTCAAGCAGGATGGGGGGGTGGAGACGGGGTACTGTGAACAGTGTTGACACCCAGCCCTCAAAGACCATCAAGAGATTGAACATACATTCAAGCCAGAACAATACACACATCACAGTGAGTCACCCCAACAAACGTGACATAGACGGATCAAGAGGCTGGCCTGTAAAACAAAGGCTGGGCTGCCTGGAAAAATGGGTACTCAAGTCTGGATGTCTGGACAGATACACAGCAGAAACTGCTGAGCGTGGTGATCATATTGCTAGCATCCCAGATTTCACACACCTGCTGAGCAGCAGAGCTGAACCCACATTACAGGTAGGGAAGCTGCAGCCAGTGAGAGGCTTGACATCTTGAATAGAGAAAAGCAAAGATCTTCAGGATCATGCCAGTTCATTTTGCCTCTGCCCGCACCTCCCAGGACCTGCCAACTTCCCTACTTGAGACTTATTTATGAGCTCTTGTGGGCTTCCCTGGTAACCCAGCTGGTAAAGAATCTGCCTGCAATGCAGGAGACCATGATTCGATTCCTGGATCAGGAAGATCCCCTGGAGGAGGGATAGCTACCCACTCCAGTCTCTTTGGACTTCCCTGGTGGCTCAGATGGTAAAGAACTCACCTGCAATGTGGGAGACCTGGGTTGGATCACTGGGTTGGAAAGATCCCCTGGAGGAGGGCATGGCAACCCACTCGAGTATTCTTGCCTGGAGAATCCTCATGGATAGAGGAGCCTGGCGGGCTATAGTCTATGGGTGACGAAGAGTCAGACACGATTGAGTGACCAAGCGCAGCACAGCACAGCACATGCGCCCTTCTTCCTGTTTGCCTCAACATCCTACAGGCTCGGCAGAGATGGTGCTGAGTCCCCAAATAATCATATTTTCACAGTAATTAAAAGCCAAATTCCCCAACTCCCTAAATGCTACGAGCAGCTAGAATGTCCTAACACTGAACATCTCCAGGGTGAAGGAAAGCACGAGAGAAAGGAATGAAATGATTTAATTGCAAAAGGAGGCAGCTTTAGAAGTGGCTGGAGAGGAAAACAAGCTGGAGCTTTTATAGGGACAGCCTGCTCAGGAGGAGCACCCAGGGGCCCTGTCTCCCACCTGTCCTCAAATACTGACTGCTGTGGGTCCAGCCTGGGGCCCACTGGCCCAGAGAGACCTGGGAGGGCATCTCTCTGCCACAGCGATGAGTCCTTCCTGCTGAGTTTAACAGTCTTTAAGGTGAGAAGGCTGAAAGAGACAATTTCAGTTATTAAGGCATTATGCCCGGATTGGAGCTGAGAACAAAAAAAAAGCCAAAACTGGATTCACCTAATAAAGACACTGTTTCCTTCCATCTATCTCTCAGGCAAATTTAGGGATTACAAGACCTGTCTACAACCTCCAACACAGCAAACTCAAGATCATATTGTGAGGTCAGATCAGAGCAGACCACTACCACCTGTATCCTGAAGGCTGCTAATCCCTTAGAAAATAAATTACAGGAAAAAGTTGGGGGAAATGTAAATATATGTAGATACATTTAAATATCACAAAATGAATTTCCATTCTTTAAATCGTAGCTTCTTCTAGAATAAGGGAGCTGATTTAAGAGACCAAGGAAAAGCTCTTGGTAAGAAATAGAAACTCTATTTATAAAATAGTACCTTACATGTGTGTCGTTGTTGTTTAGTCTCCATATCATGTCCAGTTCTTTGTGACCCCATGGACTGACTGTACCCCGCCAGGCTCCCATGTCCATGGGATTTCTCAGGCAAGAATATTGGAGTGGGTTGCCATTTCCTCCTCCAGGGGATCTTCCCGATCCAGGGATCAAACCCGCGTCTCCTGCATTGGCAGGCAGATTCTTTATCACCTGAGCCACCAGGGAACCTTCACATGTAGAAATAATGGTAATGATAATGCTATAATAGCTACAACTTTTAGCACACTCATATGCTACGCACTGAGCTAAATACTTTACATACAATATCACCATCTCAGGGTCACAATCTAAGGTTAGTATCCTCATTTTACAACTGAGCATTGAAGCTGACAGAAGTCCAAGAATTTGTCCAGAGTCACACAGTCCGCAGAGAAGGCCAGTTCAGATCCAAACACAGTCTGTCTGCACCTGAAGTACGAGAAGCTGCTGGGGGCTTCACTGGCATTTTGTTCTAGCAGTTCCTCATGTCTTAAGAAGAGGGACTGATGAGATCTTTCAAAGCACGAGAACTGAAAACATTGCAATGCACACTGGAAAAGACCCTGATGCTGGGAAAAGAGCAGAAGAGGATGACAGAGGATAAGATGGTCGAATGACATCAGCAACTCAATGGACATCAGTTTAAGCAAGCTCTGGGAGATGGTGAGGGACGGGGAGGTCTGGTGTGCTGCAGTCCATGGAGTCACAAAGAGCTGGACATGACTGAGTGACTGAAAACCAGCAACAATTCACAGAAAGCATCACTAAACCCTAACATACAGAATTGACAGGTATGCAGACATTTACATGGCTGACTTCTTGCCGTGTAAATTGCAGATAAGTTGCATTCCAGGTAAGTTAATGCATTCATAGTCTGTCTTTCATCTCTGTTCTGATAGGGTGCTGAAGACATGTGCTCCGTTGTCCAAAATCATCATGAGTGGAGAAAAACCAAATTAAGCTGCAGGTCCATCGAGTTCACTTGTCACTGTGAAATCCTTTGGTTGTAAATAACTCGGTGATCAAGTGAAGTGAAGTGAAATCGCTCAGTCGTGTCCGACTCTTTGCGACCCCATGGGCTGTAGCCTACTGGGCTCCTCCATCGATGGGATTTTCCTTTGGCAAAGGTACTGGAGTGGGTTGCCATTTCCTTCTCCAGAGGATCTTCCTGACCCAGGGATCGAAATACAGGCAAAAAACCCAGCTACTTGTTCAAAGCCTTCCCTTTGGGAGGCTGAGTGGAGATTCTGTGGAGTAACAGTGAGGAAGAATATATTGTGTGTGTGTGTTTGTGTGTGTGTGTGTGTGTGAGTGAGTCACTCAGTCATGTCCTACTCTTTGCAGCCCCATGGGCTATAGCCAACTAGGATCCTCTGTCCATGGGATTTCCCAGGCAAGAATACTGGAGTGGTTGCCATGCCCTCCTCTAGCAGATCTTCCTGACCCAAGGATCAAACCTGGGTCTCCTGCATTGCAGGTAGATTCTTTACCGCCTGAGCCACCAGGGAAGCCCAAAGAATATGTTAGTAGCTACTTAATTTTTTTTTTTTAAGAAAAAAAAAAAAACCTATAACTGAGAGTGACTGACCTTAAAACTTAAACTAAAGTAAGATGGTTTCATCTTGCACTTGCTACCTGATATTGAAATCTGGAGGGTGTGGTGTAAGGTAAGATTCTTTCGGATGGCAATGCTAGATGAATCCTTGTAAAGTAGCACACGTTACAGCTATAGTCACCTGAATTCATGTTCAGACACCTGCATCCTCAAGACAACAACAGTGGAAGAGCATCAGAATGAAATGCTACCCACTTACCCCTCAGCCCAGAGACCTGCTGGGCACCCTGTGCTAAACCTACTTACAAGCTAATTCATAATTTACACAAGGTATCCAGGCATGGAAGCTAAGACATAAATAATTTATTGACAAAGGGACCATTTGTCATTTTAAAATAATTATGTTTCTTTAAGCAAACTAACAAATTCCATCTTCCCCAATTTACTTATTGAGTCTTACAGGCAATGTAAGTCCCAAGGTATGTGATGTGTGTCTGTGTGACAAAGAGAGAGAGAGAAAAAAAAAAAAAAACACAAGGAGATTCTATTTTCTCCCCTAAAACTTTTATCTTAAGAACCCACGATCCCTACGGGAAGATTGAAAAACGGGTGTGATGCTCACATCTTCAGATGTCTTGCAGAGAAGGGATTCTCTAAATGCTGCAAATCTGGTCAACATAATGTTCACAGGGAACAACTCAACAGTGAACACTGATGTTAAACTATAGATTTTAACCTGTGGGCACAAGTGTGAAACCCTTCACCTCAAACTTGCAAACTCCACACAAAAGAATATGGTCAATCCTGATGCAGTGTAGACACTAGAAAGGTAAAATGCATGCTCTGCGAGCAAACCATGTTTTACTGTTAATTCTCTTACTGGTAGGATAATAACATGTGATAGAAACCACAGTCTCAGCTGCTTTTAATGAGACTGGATGCCCAGTATTAACTACACAGGGGATCGCAGACCATTAAGGATGCAGTCACCTGATTCGACCAGTAGATGGGGCACATCCACATGGCAAGTGTTCCCACTGAACTCTGCTGATCAGAAAGAGTAGGTTCTGCTTTCTCCTCCTTCGCTCCCAACCAGATGGTCAAAATGATACCAAAGCGGGAAAAGGAGGACATATCTTATCTCTGAAAGAGGACTTTGACTACTTCCCTGACTTCTCTTTCAATTCTACCACAATATAAATAAAAGAGGGAGAGGCCAGCGAGACGGCTGGTAGGGGGACAGGAATCTGAGGTGACCAGCTCAGAAGGAAGGGGTGGCCCAGGCCACCTTCAACGTAATCTAGAAAAGCCCATCATTTGGTCAGTCACTTACTGAGGAGCGACATTTAGTGAGTGCCTTCTATGGGCTGGCACTGCCCTGGGCTGGCTGCTGGACCTACAATGGGAACTCACTCAAAAATGAGACGTGCTCCATGGACATCATCAGCTATAGTGCAACACAAACCCTGGAGAAATGCACATAGTCCGTTGTAGCTGTACGCCCTAATGGGGCTAAAGAACAGGGGGCAATAGAGTGACCCTGGGTAGAAGGTCAATATTGAGTCAAGACTGAGGGGTCAAGGAAGCCCTCTCTGAAGAAGCAACATTGACATGGCATAAAAGCTGAAGACAATGAAGCTTCCTAGAGTGGGTGTGGGAAGAACCATTCTGGAAGGGGGATGTATTTGCACAGAGCTCCAACTTGGAACATTCTTGACACCCTCAAAGATCAAGGGAAAGCAAGCCAGTCTGGGTGGGGTGGTAGTGGTGGAGAGGGAAGCGATGGTAGAGGAAGGAAGGTAAATGACATAACTCAAGGCATTTTCCCGACAGAGCAGTGGGTAGCCCTGGGTATGATCATACTTATCTACCCCACGGAAAACACAGACACACACATACACACACATAATTATATAGTGCTTAATTTCCCAGGTGCTATTTTAAACCTCTTACATACATAAACTCCATCTACATCTCAAAGTAATTCCAAAAAGTAAGCACTATTACTAATATCCAGCTGTAGGGATGAGGATGTAAAAGCACAGAGAGGTTAAGTGACTCACCCACAGTCACACAGCTACTTCTGTGCCAGAGCCTAGACTGGAACTGGAATCACCTGGCTCCAAGTGCATACTCTTGGCTTCTATATGCTCACAATCCTTAGGAGATCATTTTACTAGGATAGTTCTGTGTGACTGTGTATATTTTGATATGAGTACGATGGGCTTCCCAGGTGGCGCTAGTGGTAAAGAACCCGCCTACCAGTGAGGAAGATGTGAGAACCACGGGTTCCATCCCTGGGTCAGGAAGTTCCCCTGGAGTAGAAAACAGCAACTGACTCCAGTATCTTGCCTGGAGAATCCCATGGGCAGAGAAGCCTGGCGCGCTACGGTCCACAGGGCCGCAAAGAATCGGACATGACGGAAGCAACTTAGCATGAGAGAGCTCAGTTGGTAAAGAATCCGCCTGCAAAGCCGGAGACTCCGGTTTGATTCCTGGGTTGGGAAGATCTGCCTGGAGAATAGATAAGCTACCCATTCCAGTATTCTTGGGCTTCCATGGTGGCTGAGCTGGTAAAGAATCCGCCTGCTATGTGGGAGACCTGGGTTTGATCCCTGGGTTGGGAAGATCCCCTGGAGAATGGAAAAGCTACCCACTTCAGTATTCTGGCCTGGAGAATTCCATGGACTGTATAGTCCATGCAGTCACAAAGACTCACCCACGACTGAGCGACTTTCACTTCTGTGATAAGATTGGGCTTTTCTTCCCCGCCTTGTACTGTTTTTTTTTTTTTTTTGGTTTTGATGGCAGGGAGGACCAATGTGGCCCCCCAAAAAAGAAATCTACAATTTGGCAATGGATATAAGGCCAGACAGACTTATCATATCCTGATAATCAAGCACAATTGTGTTCCCCGACTCCTGCCAGATGCCAGCTTCCTCTCGAGTCTGGGTTCTGTACACAGACTCCCTAAAGGGCTGTAAATCAGCGGTACTAGATATTTCCACAAAGTTTCAAACAGATGTTCACCCAGTGCTTATTCGCCCAGGCTCCAGATGGCTCCAAATCCTGGCTCCTTCCTCCCGCAGACCCTCAAATCACAGCCCAGACATGTCACTAACGGAGGCTGGGGAAGAAGGACGAGCGAAGTGGACCCAGTGGAGTTCTTTAAGAAGCCCCCTAGAACTGGTGGCATTTCACGTCTGCATAGAAGGAGCCATAGCCCGAGTCAGCATAAATCACTGCCAGCCTTTACTACCTGGATACAGTTTTCCAAAAGATGAAGTAGTCATACATGTGGTGGAAAAAGTTTCTGCTGCCAGTCAGCCTGCACCTGCAACAATTTATTCCAATGTCTTCCACAAGCAACTGGTTGTAGAGAATTTTACTACACTGACATCATAGCAAGGTGATTCCATACCTATCTGTCCTCTCAAAAGGGAGAGAAGTAATGCTGAAAAGTGTGTTCTATCAACATTTAAAAAAAAAATCCTTAAGAATATATTTCAAACCTACAACAAAAACATAAAAATCAGGGAAAATTCTTTAAAACTCCATTCTTTCTCAGTCCAAGGAACAGGTTTACACGTTTTTCTTTCTCTCCCCAATTAAAAGTATCCTTGACTTTATCTAGCGACTGATGCACGTGGATAATAAGAAAACCCAGAGGACAGCACTGGATTGCCAAGGCTTGCAGGTTTTCTTTAAGGCAGTCTGGAGAGATCCCCTACTTCCCTCTCACTTCTCCAGAAAGACAAAGACTTTTCAAAAGAGTAGAAGCTGAGCTGAAGTTTCTTTCCTAGTTTTCCTGCCTCTGGCAGTCATTTTACTCATCTGCATAAAAGAGGAATTATTGTGATGGAAGCCCAAATGAACGTCTGTGAGTCAGGATGAGAGCCTTCCATATGCTGGCCCACCCCATGCCAACCTTTGTGGATTCTGTTGGGTTCCCTTGTAAATTTCATTTTCTGTTTACGCGGCTTTTCATGGAGGCTCAGATCAAACCTCCCTCTATCCTCAAGCAATGGTAAAGAGGAGCCTATCAGATCATTTGCCTTTCAGGGGTATGTAAGCTTTGTTGTTAGGGAGTAAGAAAACTGTCTAGTGGGCTTAGTCAGAAATGACTTCCTTTTGTCTTTTCTTTATGAAAACTTTCTCTATTTCTTTCATCTCTCTTGGACCTTAAGAGAAAAGAGTATTTCATACTCATTGTTCCCTATCTACCACATTCTACAGACAGAGATAATTAAAGGTAAGATTATTTATTTCTGACTGTCAAAACTCTCAGCAAGGCTTACGAGGAGCAGGGATTCGAAATTCATCCTATCTCAAGATGACTGCACTAATGGTATAAATCGTGTAAATAACCAGGTGTCTGTACACACCGGATGCCTAGAAATGCATCTGGGTTGACAAATGTTTACACTGAGTTATATTGCTTTAATTTACCCTTGGATGGAGGGAGAAGGGGGTGGGCCATATCACATTAATAAAGGAAGGGGGTGTTATAGCATTTCATTACATGGAAGTTTCCCTTCCTTAGGTAAAACCTAAATGCACTGAAAGTCCTTTAAAACTGAAAAACTAACAACATGTTATTGAATTATAAACTATGATTTTCATTTAAGCAGAGCCCCTAGGACAAACATGGCTGATTAAAACACTGGAGCCCAGAGAGGTTAGATGATTATTCACGGTCACACAGCTGGTGAAGATCACAGGACTCAGTCCAGCTCCAGAGCTCAAAATTAACTGCTCCCAAGTACCACTGCTCGCCCAGCTAGTCGGCAGAACAGAACACTCACCAAACGGAGGGAATGCTGTCAATCTTACTGCCCCTTAGAAAATGTCCAGAGGATCAACTGAGCCCAGAAATGGTTCAGCACTTGCTTGGGAAAGCCAATGTTCAGGTGTAAAGGGTAATTATTTATTCAAAAACCAGCTATCGATCAAAGTTACAAACCTACATTTTTTATCCTTTTGGGGGGTATTTCTCAATAGTACATGATTAGCCATTCTTGGAAATGATTCTGTGGGCTGCTAGAAGTTTTTGTGGGTTGGTAGATCTTTCTGAAACTATTTCTAGGCTGCATGAATCTTTGTCTGGGAATTTGCCTCCCTGGCCTTCCAAAACATGAAGTGCATTTTTGCTTTGTTCAGATATTTTTCTTTTTTTTCTTACTACCCTCTGCAAGTCTGAAAATACAAATGACCCTGAAAAGGTCCCGAGGGCATTTGGTTTTCTTTCCTTACCTCGAATCGACTCCTTCTTTTAAAAAAGAAAGCTTGGGGAAATTTATAGCCCAGAACGATGAGTGGAAAAAATGATGTTATTTCAATGCAAAATTATTCCAGGACTCTGTGTGTGTGTGTGTGTGTGTGTGTGTGTGTGTGTGTGTGTGTGTGTGTGTGCAGTGGGTGGTGGTGGCAGGGGAGAGGAGGAGGAGGAGAGTTGCAACAGAAGGTGGGTTGAGGGAAATGCCCATCTCCACAGGCAATTCAATTTGGCAGCTCCATGGAGACAAACCAATTAGTATGGATTGTCAAGGTGTTTTGTATGAATTGGCTACCTGCCCATTATGAATTGGAATGGGATTAACTAGCTCATTCCAAACACTCCACCAAACAGCAAATGGTCATATGATAATGATTTTCAGTCACTAACACGTTGGCTGGATTGGAGACTTGGACTTCTACCTTTAACAATCTAAGAGATTCATTTCTTCAAGCCTACCCGCCTCTCCTAAACACATCTTTTCATTTCCCCTTCTTAGCTTTTTTTTTTCCAAAGCCTCCCTGCTAATTGGGAGGCTGTATATTCTTCTAAACATGAACATACGTATTAACCAACCAACCCCATAATAACTGCTGCATATGCTCTACCATTTAAATGTGCCGGTCCTCCACTCACAGTTTTCAAAGCCCCATGGTGAAACACATGACCACCCACTTGGCCAGTTAATTCCACCAGAGGTTCTAGAACCATCCACCTCTGAGAGAGAAGCCCTGAGAAGCTTGGGTTCAAGATTCAGGGATTCAGTCCATGACCAAAGTCATTAGCTCTTTTAATTATTTGTCTCAACTTCTTATAGTTGGACTTTCCCCTTGGTTCAGACACCAAGTCCAAACTTGATCTTCCAGGCCCAGAAAGTTGGCTCTAAGGACCACCATTAGCCAACAGCATGTCTGCCCACGCTTTTCTCCAGACAAATGGGGCCCTAGGCTAGGGCCAACAGCTTCATGGAAGACAGCCCAAGGTGGATCTCAACCCAAACACACGTGACATTCCTCTGCGTTTCCACATGGCGTGGCGGCCACATCCTTCTCAACATCCACTTCTCTCGGGAGCTCCCCAGTCCCTTTGGCGTGGATGGGAGTGACCCCTACTCCCAGGCTTAGGAGCAGCGTGTGATGCAAGTGTAAGCCATCAGTACATTCCCCAGGCCACGTGTTTTTTTGTTTTTGTTTTTTTTTAAGGTAAGGCCTGGGACTTCCCTGGTGGCTCAGATGGTAACAAATCTGCCTGCAATGAGGAGACTCGGCTTCAGTCCCTGGGTCAGGACGATCCTCTGAAGATGGGGATGGCAACCCACTCCAGTATTCTTGCTGAGAGATTTCTGTGGACAGAGGAACCTGGTGGGCTACAGTCCAAGGGTCACAAATAATCCGACACGACTGAGCAACTAATATTTTCACTTTCACTTCGGGAGCCATTTAAGCCAATATGGCTGCTTCCTCGGGTCAGGTGCTTGTAAATCAGTGTTGACCGTCTATGCAATCTAGGCAGGAAGAAACCATATAGTCCCTTTCACGTGTTCTCACTACCAGCTGATGTGTTACAATAAAAACATGTTTTCAGGGCAAATTCTAGTCCTACCAAAATCCTAGCCCAAGAAGCACGGCCTGATACCAGTGTCAGACTGCACTAAAGCTCTGTGGACAGGTTAGCTCCCAGGCTTCCTCCACTCAGCTGTCCTGGGGCCCTCAGGACGTCCTGAGTGACAAGCGCCTGCCACAAACCTCACTGTGCACAACCCTGTGTGCGTGCTGCCTGGCTAGCTGGACTTCCTGACGGCATCTGCAGGCCCCCACCTAGCGTCTGATCCCCTCCAGTGGGGAAGGCACCTCTCCAGGCCCAGATCCTCCCATCAGCTCCATGAACCCTGATTAACCTGTCTGAGCCTGCTTCCACATCCAATGGGGAAGAACTTTAGGAAAGGAAGGCAACCTGCCAATCTGTAGTATCTGTACAGAAATGCCAACTGGTGAAGAGCTGGCTCTTGCCCATAACAGCAGTTTGTCTCTGCGATCCAGAGGACTGGAAGGATGAGCTGTAGGCTCATCTCTTGAGTCAGGGTTGGTTAAAGGACCATTCAGGTTCTGGAGCAGAGGGTCTCAAGTGTATGACGAAGTCAATTACCGAAAATGATCGGAATCCTCCAAAACATCTACCTCCCCCTCAAAAACAGTGCCTGGAAATTAAAATCAAACAAACCTAGTAAATTTCTTCCCAGCCCTCCCTGGAAATATGGGCTGTTACTGAAGAACAGCGTAGCAAGAACAAAGTCCATTTTTAAAATAACGTTTCATTTTATGGTATCTCTATTTCAATGTTGAATATAAATACTGGTATATAGGTTTCTGATTTTAAAATAATCCTATTTGATTAAACTGTATTTTAATGGATTCCATTTGCAAAAGGAAGGTAGAGTTTAAATTACTTTGTCATAAAGATTCATTTTCCCTCACACTAAATATATTTTCTCCTTGAAATATGGTTGTGATAGGTGAATAGTACTTTTAATAACATCGTTCTGAAAAAAAAATCAAATCAAATATAATAATCCTTTAGACTATGAACTAATTTTTTAAGATTTAGGGGAAAAACCAATTTACCATGGAATATAACACAAGGAAATCATATGAGGTCACACTGTCACCCCTATTACAAGAAGCAATGGCCCCCAAGCTGGAAACAGTACTGATTTCAAAAGAGAACATCATACTTCTTTTTTAAGGCTTTGTCTCTTACTTAAAAAAAAAAAATCAGGTTTAGAAAATGAAGAAAAACTTGGTTTAAAGAGGATCCGCTATTCATCAGTTATTTCTGTGATGGTTCACTTTTCTAAACATGTAAGTAAAACTAAAAGGGAAGAAATTTGTTGTGACAATACAACATATCCCTCAAATCTCAGGGTAAAATGAGATGCACAGTCATTAAACATCCATTTTGGAGAATTCCCTGGCAGTCCAGTGGTTAAGACTTGGAGGTTTCACTGCCAAGGGCCTGGGTTTGATCCCTGGTCGGAGAACTAAGATCCCAAAAGCTATGTGGCATGCCTCCCTGCCTCCTCCCTCACCCAAAAAAACCCACCTTGGATCCCCAATCTTCCCTCTGAGTCTCCAGGTGTGGCTCTTTTATTTGAACATTTGCTTCATCAGTGCACCTTCTCAGATTCAACATTTGCTGTCAGTCTGTTCTTTGCTGGGGACTCTTTGAGATATAGGTGACACAAAGGTGTCCTCTGAGAGCTGACAATCATTGTAACAAGTGGACATCAAATAGAGAAAGGAAGAAGATGCCTGATGTTGATATTTCTGTCCTGATGACACCATTTGTTTCCAAATTTTATAGCACCTTGCCCAACAGTCCACAAGCTCCCAAAGAGTAGTTCTGCCAATAGTGAATTCATTGCTATGGACACATGACTGCTCCGTAATCCATCTTTAACTGGACCTTTTTATCCTCCTGTCATGCAAGTTGCTCCAGAGTGGCCTGCCTCTTCCCATTGCAAGTACTAGAAGAAACACAAACCCACTTCACCATCACACAAAGCAGCAGGCGGTCACTGAAAGCAGGGACCGGCTCATGCTCTTTGGTCTCCAGCATCCATTTAGGACCCAGTGGCTCCACTACACAAGCTTCATTTACTAAAAAAAAAAAAAAAAAAGTAAAAAAGGAACAAAATGGAATCTACTTGAATGATCCAATTTAAAAAGTCAATCTAGTATTAATGTTAGGTAGTATTTAAGGTACTGCCAACTGAGTTTCCATTCTCCAAAAGGGTAAAGCAACAGAATAAAAAAGAGAGACAGACAAATAAATACTGGTTGCTTTCAAACTATTGGAGAAGGCAATGGCACCCCACTCCACTACTCTTGCCTGGAAAATCCCATGGATGGAGGAGCCTGGTGGGCTGCAGTACATGGGGTTGCAAAGAGTCGGACACAACTGAGCGTTTCTTTCACTTTTCACTTTCATGCACTGGAGAAGGAAATGGCAACCCACTCCAGTGTTCTTGCCTGGAGAATCCCAGGGATGGCGGAGCCTGGTGGGCTGCCATCTCTGGGGTCGCACAGGGTCAGACACGACTGAAGCGACTTAGCAGTAGCAGCAGCTTTCAAACTATAAGGCCTGAGCTCAAGTTCTGGCTTTTTTACGGGGTATTTTCACAGGCACTGCTTGTGTCTTACAGAAGTATTTAAAAGTATTCCCTAGCTTGTCTTCCTGTAGTTATCACTGGATCCCCATATGGTTTCCTGACATAATCAAGAAAGTATCAACTCTAACAGTGCTTCAGTTTACAGTACAGTTATTTGCAGAGAAGGGACCCTTCTGAGCATGTCCCTATAACAATTAACTCCAAGGCAGGAACACAGTTCTACTGCTTTCTGTGTAAATGCACATAATGAAATGCTCTGGCACCGAGGAGAGGAGAGTTCTTCCTTCAGAAAGCTGGATAAGAAGCCCTCATCCCTGGCTCTATGAGGGGCTTCTGCACACATCTGTTTTAGCTCAGTCCCCCAGAGATATCTAAAATCTAATTAACCAATTAATTTGCAAATATATTCTAATTTATTCAAGGGAGATTTTCTTGGGTGTTAAATTATCTGACAGTGAGCCATATGCAGTACACAAGAGCAGGACCTCACTGAAATACCACAGTTTACCCCAGTGCAGGAATGACTATGCATACTCGGTCTGCTCCAGACAAATTTCTAACCTTTAATGAGAAAATGAGTTGGCATTGCCTCCATACTGACTAGAGCCTCCCAGGTGGCTCAATTGTACAGAATCCACCCGCCATTGCAGGAGATGCAAGAGATATGGATTGGTCCCTGTGTCAGAAAGATCCTTTGGAGAAGAGAATGGCAACCCACACCAGTATTCTTGCCTGGAAAATCCCATAGATAGAGGAGCCTGGCAGGCTATAGTCCATGGGGTGGCAAAGAATCAGACACAACTGAACAGCTGAGCTCACAAACAGGCTGTCCTGATTAGGTTGTATACACTTTGGTGAAACATTGTTACATGCAACTGTGAGAGCAGAAGGTGTCCTTCCACCATCTCCCCTAGGGTAGGGCTGGGATGGGCATGGTTGCCTGGGGCTGAGAAATTGGGGAATATAGATAATAGGGAAAGCGAAAGTCACTCAGTCGTGTCCGACTCTTTGCGACCCCATGGACTTTACAGTCCATGGAATTTCCCATGCCAGAATACTGGAGCAGGTACTTTCCCTTCTCCAGGGGATCTTCCCAACTCAGGGATCAAACCCAGGTCTCCTTCATTGCAGGTGGATTCTTTACCAGCTGAGCCACAAGGGAAGCCCAAGAATACTGGAGTGGGCAGCCTATCCCTTCTCCAGCAGATCCTCCAGACCCAGGAATCAAACCAGGGTCTCCTGCATTGCAGGCAGATTCTTTACCAACTGAGCTATCCCAATATGGATAATGTGTTTATCTTTATCTGTTTTCCTGATTTAGTGGGAGAAAGGAGACCTAAGTTATAGGAAATATAGCCACTGTCATACTCGGAATTACTCAGTTCAGTTCAGTCGCTCAGTTGTGTCTGACTCTTTGCGAACCCATGAATTGCAGCATGCCAGGCCTCCCTGTCCATCACCAACTCCCGGAGTTCACCCAAACTCATGTCCATCAAGTCGATGATGCCATCCAGCCATCTCATCCTCTGTCGTCCCCTTCTCCTCCTGCCCCCAATCCCTCCCAGCATCAGAGTCTTTTCCAATGAGTCAACTCTTTGCATGAGCTGGCCAAAGTACTGGAGTTTCAGCTTTAGCATCAGTCCTTCCAAAGAACATCCAGGACTGATCTCCTTCAGAATGGACTGGTTGGACCTCCTTGCAGTCCAAGGGACTCTCAAGAGTCTTCTCCAACACTACACTTCAAAAGCATCAATTCTTTGGCACTCAGCTTTCTTCACAGTCCAACTCTCACATCCATACATGACCACTGGAAAAACCATAGCCTTGACTAGACGGATCTTTGTTGGCAAAGTAACGTCTCTGCTTTTGAATATGCTGTCTAGGTTGGTCATAACTTTTCTTCCAAGGAGTAAGTGTCTTTTAATTTCATGGCTGCAATCACCATCTGCAGTGATTTTGGAGCACAAAAAAATAAAGTCTGCCACTGTTTCCACTGTTTCCCCATCTATTTCCCATGAAGTGATGCAATCAGAGGACATGCTCTTAGCTTTCTAATTGTTGAGCTTTAAGCCAACTTTTTCACTCTCCTCTTTCACTTTCATCAAGAGGCTTTTTAGTTCCTCTTCACTTTCTGCCATAAGGGTTACTAACTGTTGGTAATTTGCACGCAGAACTCTGTTTATAACAAGGCAGCCACAGCAGGTAAGATTGTTTACTTAGACAAACAAGTTGTAATTTGCCAAACTTGTGGATTAAAAAAGAAAAAAGGATATTCTTAATTGCTACACTGCAACATTTTATTCAGCTCAATGACTGTATAGCTACAGATAAGAATTGAGAATAACACTATCCAATGTTACCAGGATTACCTAATTTATAAAATGAAGAGTATCTTAATGAACATTTTGTTACCTAAAAGCACAGGCTGTGGATTTTAATATGTTTACCATGAGGTGTTTGGATAGCTGCTAATTGTGCAGCATTAAAAGAGAAGCTGGGTGGGTTTTCTGTTGTTCTTGGTATTTT
Organism: Budorcas taxicolor; assembly: GCF_023091745.1. Taxonomy (NCBI): domain Eukaryota; kingdom Metazoa; phylum Chordata; class Mammalia; order Artiodactyla; family Bovidae; genus Budorcas; species Budorcas taxicolor. The sequence goes on along the minus strand of NC_068923.1, from coordinate 59,739,830 downwards.
AGTCAAAGGATAATTATTTTTAGTATTAGCAGTATGGAAAAGAAAGACATGGTAGAATGATGAGATGCAGTTTGGTACCTAGCTTCTATACTATAAATTCTCCTATTCACTCAATTTTTTAAATCTCCAAGCACCTGCAAATCAAGTACTGGGCAGAGAGAGCAAAAACTAAAAGGATATGTATGTCCAGTTTAGGAGTGATGGAACCAAGACAGAATTGTACGTCACAGATTCTGAATTTTCCACAATGAGAATGAGGGAGAAATTAAAGAGAGAGGGTTTCAGAGTTCTTCAAGGAAATACTTCAGTTGCTTAGTTCAAAATAGTTCCCTAAAAGAGTAATCTATGAATGAAAAACTCTTTTTGAAGGGAAAGCTGTAATTTCCACAGAAATTGAGAGTTATGGAACTGGAAAAAATAGCCAATGCAGTTAAGACCAATACTGATCTCTCTTACTAGTAAAAAGAAGGAAACTAACATGATATGTACAGATGTGCCAATAGGTCAGAGTGATTTTGGACATTCATACACATAACAGCTCATCAATACTCAAAAGAGATTCATTTGGTATTTCTGGTTTGCATTTCTGGCTTAGAATGCCACCAAAACGTAACACACCAGGACGATCTTCCTCCATCCTGAAAGACAGGTAGCATGGCATACAGCAGGTTACAAGTGCCCTGGTTACACGTCCTCCCCTGATGAGGCATCTTAATCTTCCTCACCCTATCAAACTCAACCTGGGTATTAGTTTTTGTAGTTAAGTAAATTTGGAAATAATGAATCAGCCTAGCTTGTGAAAATAATCAGTTCTTTTTAATGTAGAAATGAGTGGAGAGGTGTAAAATGGGTAGATTATTGAATAATGCATGATTATAAATGGATATATACTGTCAAGTTTGTTTGACAATTTCATTTTTCAATGCAATTCCCACTACATCCTTAAAATAAAAACCCTAACCCTTATACCCCAATTATCCTGGGCAATTAGCTAAATGATATCTAGTACAATCCCACCACCTGATCTTCTCCCTTGCTCACATATGCATAAAAATGTACACAGTCTTTCACTGACAACATGAACTTTACAAAGTTTTTCATTCTGAAAAGGGAACCCTCCTACACTGTTGTTGAGAATGTAAATTGGTGCAGTTACTATGGAGAACAATATGGAGGTTCCTCAAAAGACTAAAAATAGAGCTACCATATGATCCAGCAATCCCACTCCTGGGCATATATCCAGACAAAACTAAAATTTGAAAACATACATGCCCCTCAGTGTTCACTGCAGCACTATATACAACAGACAAGACAGACATGGAAACAACGTAAATGACCATCAACAGATGAACGGATAAAGAAGATGCACAATGGAACACTACTCAGCCATAAAAAAGAATGGACCAATGCCATTTGTGGCTACATGGATGGACCCAGAGATGACTGTATTTACTGAAGTAAGGCATAAAGAAAAAGACAAATACCATATGATATAACTTATAAATGGAATCTAAAATATGACACAAATGAATTTATCTATGAAACACAAACAGACTCATGGAGAACAGACTTGTGGGGGTGGAGCTGAAGGGTTCTATCAGGAGTTTGGGATTAGTAGATGCAGACTATTACACACAGAACGGATAAACAACAAGGTCATGTTGTACAGAACAGGGAACCATAGTCAGTAGTCTATAATTAGCCTTAAATGGTAAAGGAAGAAACAGTCTCTTATCCCAGTGGGTTCCAATACTGCTGATCATAGAATCTAATAAACATTCTTTCTCCATCGGCCCTGGGTTTCACATCACATATTCAGGTGGCTGCATTTTAAAGATTACGTTACCCAATTTTTCACATTGCTTTATTTCCTAAATTTCCTCTTTCCAATGGTCTGGTAGGAGATCTGACAGTTGGGTCAGCCAGCTGTTCTCCTTCCTACAAATGGAAGCTGCTAGAGGGAAAAATTTTAAGCTAGAGCCTGTGGGGGGAAAAAACCCAAAAACCTGTTAAGATGTTGGTCAGGTTTCTTATGCATGAAACATCTACAGACACTTGCCAACAGGAATGGCGACACTGTCTCTTCCCAGCGCTTTGCTAATAAGGCTGTGAATCAACTGCCTCGGATGATTATAGTTAGAGTCAGGGGATGAAGGAGGAAGAATCCTCAGTATCTGGCCCTTCCAGCCTCTTGCTTCTCAAGCAACAGCTGTGATTTCAGAGCCCTGACTGCTAATTCCACATGCATAACTGTTTTCGGCAATGTTCCAACTGTGTTCTAGTGACTTACCAGGGTCACCGTTTTATTTGCTATATTTCCATGATGCTTAAGTGAGCAAAATAATCAGTTGTCAAGTCCTGCCTTTAGGGGAGAGAAGTTGAGAGGAACAGGAAAAAGCAGAGGGAAGAATATAATGGGAAAGTGAGAAAGCATGGGATTCCAGGACCTGAGACTCCAGGTTTCCTGCTCAACAAATGCCCTCTGGCCCTTCTTCCCACACAGAAGTGGGCAACAGCCATGGGCTCTGCTATAGCAGGCTGAACTGGCCTTAAATTCAAACCTTCCAGGCAGTGAGAAGGATAATTGGCTCATGTAGAAAGAGATGCCAAGGACTATGAGTACCTACCCGAAGCTTACTTTACAATGTAAACAATTAAATTCATACAACAAATATTCTGAGCACCTATTCATGCCAGGCACTATGCCATCTCTGCCCACCAGCGGAGATGAATAATATTCTTGCCATGGCCTGTGAGAGCAAGTTGCTCAGTCGTGTCCCACTCTTTGAGACCCTATGGACTGTACAGTCCATGGAATTCTCCAGGCCACAATACTAGAGTGGGCAGCCTTTCCCTTCTCCAGGGGATCTACCCAACCCAGGTATTAAACCCAGGTCTCCTGTATTGCAGGCGGATTCTTTACCAGCTGAGCCACAAGGGAAGCCCTGTCATGGCCTCGAGGCACTAAGAATTTAACCATTTACCTGTTCATCAAATTGCAACAATGGAAGATCATAAGTACTATATACTGGAAATATTCTCCGAGCACATCAGGTGCAATGAGGTGGGGAAGCATCTACTTCCTAGGTGCGGGGAGAGCACATCCAGAGAAAGTGACACTTGAACTTTAAAGAATGATAGCCTTATAGGGGGTGTCCCAGGTGGCTCAGTGGTAAAGAATCTGCCTGCCAATGCAGAAGCCACAGGTTTGATCCCTGGGTTGGAAAGATCTCCTGGAGGAGAAAAGGGCAACCCTCTCCACTATTCTTGTCAAGAAAATCCCATGGACAGAAGAGCCTGGCAGGCTGCAGTCCAGGGGAACTGCAAAGAGTTGGACACAACTGAGTGACTGAGCATGCACTCAGAATTATGGAGACAAAAGCAGGAGGAATAAGTATGTGCATGGAAACATGTGGAAAGAGGGTACAAAAAGAGCACAAGAGAAATGAGATCTCTGCAACAGAAACAGGCAACAGCAATGAGCAGTCTATCTCAGAAACATTCAAGTTCATCTGAAGAGATTCTAGACCCTGGACCCACAGGCTAGGGGTGGATTCTTAAAAAAATACTTAAAAAAAAAATGCCCCACACAGATGGCCCAATGGGAATCTTGAGAGATGCATTCCATCTTTGGTTGCTAGACTTTGGATTGTTTGCTATTTTGTAACAGAGCAGGGGGCTTTCCCGGTGGCACAGTGGTAAAGAATCGCCTTGCCAATGCAGGAGACTCAGGAGATGTGGGTTAGATCCCTGGTCCAGGAAGATCCCCTGGAGTAAGAGACGTCAACCCACTCCAGTATTCTTGCCTGGGAAATTCCATGGACAAAGGAGCCTGGAGGGCCACAGTCCATGGGGTGCCAAAGAGTTGGCAACAACTTAGCAATTGAGTGACAACAACAATGGAGCAGGATCCTAGGGGGCTTTTCCCGGGACAGACCCCTCCCTCTCCCCTCTGAAGGATCTAGACAACAGGATATGATGCGTACTTCCTGAGTTGTTTTACAGATGCTAAAACCATCACCAGTGTCACATGCCCTGCAAGCCCTTCCCTCACTTGGCCTTTAAAAATGCCTCCCCGGGACTTCCCAGTGGTTAGGGCTCTGTGCTTCCACTGCATGGGCATGGATTCGATCCCTGGTCAGGGAACTGAGATCCAACATGCTGCATAGCATGCCACCTTCCAAATGCCTCCTTGAAACCCATCGGGGAGTTGAGATATTTTGCACACTGGCTGCCCTGGACTCCTCAGTTGGTGCCCTGGAATGAAGGCTGCATTTTCTTTCACAACCTCGGGCCAGCAGATTGTCAAGCAGACCTAAGTTTGGTCCAGTGACAATTTCTTGGAGAGACTTTTCTACCTGCTAAGTAGAAGTAAGGGCACAGGGTAAATAATAATCACCCAAACAATAAAGATGAGTGTGGGTCATATTGTATTGTAAAAGGCAATATTTGGAACTTTCTGACTCTTTCCCCTGATATGGAACCCAATAGGCCATAAAGCACTAAACACCACCAAAAAATTAAACCATTACTAGTCATCACGAATACTGGAGATGCTTTTATCAGTTTGCCATTCATTCTTCATTCAACAACTCTTTACTGAGCACATATTAAGTCCCTGGCACTGTTATAAGGTGTTAGAATAACAGCAATAAAGAACAGCAACAAAAGCTGTAAAGGAGGGTCACAAGCAAACATCCACAAGAAGGAAGCGCCTAAGCTGTGGGAAAGAGGGTAACACTGAAGTAAGGAAACACCATGGCCAGTCAGGAGGCTGTTTTGCTATATATAGATGCTCTGAATGGGCTGCAAACTAACCAAGGCATGTCACAGAGAAGCTCAAATGACCCAGTGAATAGAAGACCCTGGATCTTAATTACAGAGTCTCTTTGGTGCCTTGTTCTCCTTTTAGTTGCTTTCCCTTTGCCCAGGGCAGACTTCACCGTCTGCAATCAGCAGAGGCCAGTGTGGCTGAACCAGCTTGGCCTTCCTGGTCTCTTAGGAGAAGGTCAATGAAATAACTAGCACAAGCTGGAATCAAGATTGCCGGGAGAAATATCAATAACCTCAAACAAGCAGATGACACCACCCTTATGGCAGAAAGTGAAGAGGAACTAAAAAGCCTCTTGATGAAAGTGAAAGAGGAGAGTGAAAAAGTTGGCTTAAAGCTCAACATTCAGAAAACTAAGATCATGGCATCTGGTCCCATCACTTCATGGGAAATAGATGGGGAAACAGTGGAAACAGTGTCAGACTTTATTTTTGGGGGCTCCAAAATCACTGCAGATGGTGACCGCAGCCATGAAATTAAAAGACGCTTACTCCTTGGAAGGAAAGTTATGACCAACCTAGATAGCATATTCAAAAGCAGAGACATTACTTTGCCAACAAAGATCCGTCTAGTCGAGTCTATGGTTTTTCCAGTGGTCATGTATGGATGTGAGAGTTGGACTGTGAAGAAAGCTGAGTGCCAAAGAATTGATGCTTTTGAAGTGTAGTGTTGGAGAAGACTCTTGAGAGTTCCTTGGACTGCAAGGAGATCCAACCAGTCCATTCTAAAGGAGATCAGTCCTGAGTATTCTTTGGAAGGACTGATGCTGAGGCTGAAACTCCAGTACTTTGGCCAGCTCATGCAAAGAGTTGACTCATTGGAAAAGACTCTGATGCTGGGAGGGACTGGGGGCAGGAGGAGAAGGGGACGACAGAGGATGAGATGGCTGGATGGCACCATCGACTTGATGGACATGAGTTTGAGTGAATTGAGGGAGTTGGTGATGGACAGGGAGGCCTGGCATGCTGTGATTCATGGAGTCGCAAAGAGTCGGACACGACTGAGTGACTGAACTGAACTGAACTGAAGAGGTAAGGCTGCAAAGTTTGACCCACTGCCCCAAGCAAAGCCCCAGTGAGGGGAGAGGAAGCAGGCGGTGGCCAAGTCAACACAGGACCTCTTCAGGACTGGGAGGGCCTCGCTGGCTACATTCTGTAAAACCTAGCCTTGTTCTTATTACAGTGCAACTATGGCTGAGCGGAGGTGAGAAAACATAATTGGGTCCCTGATATGCATTCAAACATTTTTGCAGGATTTTGTTCTTGATGTGGAAAACTGTTCCCACAAGGTCTATTTTTAACCGTTTTATTTTAAAGAGATCAGAAAACCTCTTCGTGTTGAAATTTCTCAGTGGGCATTTTTACAGTAATGCTACTTAAACCCAGCCTGACAATGACAAAGCAGAGGAAGTGAATGAGTACTGCGCTAAGTCCAGGGAAATATCCTCACCCTTAAATCAGGCAGGGCTCACGGAGGCCATGAATACAACAAGGTGACAGGACTCATTTCCGGCCCAGTTCAGTTATTAGAATACTGAAGTCAAGCAGAATCTCACATTTTGGAAAGCTACTAGCTCATAATCAACTTTTTCTTCTAAACTACATGTTAAGTTTCACCCTCAAAGAGGCAAAGGTAGTATTTCAAGTAATTGATAACACCTTGGTTATAATAAACTGAAGTCATGACCTCTGGTTATTTAATCTTGCAGTGTCAATTAATTTACTAAGAGAAAGAAATATTCAACCTATTAACCAGAATCTGATTTTCTATTAGAGGCACATAAACAAAATTCAGGGACGTGATTATCCTAACTATATGCTTTACCAAAAAAAAAATATATATATATATATACACACACACATCAAAAGAGAAACCCACTGGAAATAAATCCCATTATTCTTTCATTCACTGAATATTCTGTGAGCATCTACTATGTGCACTTGGGATACATCATTGAAAACAAACTCTGGCCCCCATGGAGGCTTTGTTCTGATTAATGATGGATACGCTGCTTGCGATTCAGTTTAAAGCTTCTCAAAGGACTAATCTGAGGAGAATCCAGAAAGGGTGAAGAGGATTTTCAAATCAGTTATTGTAGTCTGAAAAATCCATTGTTCTAACCACAACTGGCCCAGAGCCCTCTCCTTCTCTCATAATTCCACAGGTGATAGTTTACATCTTTCAGTGATTTCCATCCTAGAACCAGAGAAGCAAGAGCTGGCACTGGAGTATGGTAAGCGTAGGATGCCAGTCTGCTGGGCTAAGCTATGCTGCAGTAATAAATGACGTCAGCACTGCATCAGTGGCTTTCCACAACATGGTCACTGTCAGTCAACTGAGGGCTGTGCTCCACATCTCACCAGGGAACCCAAGCTTGCCTCCAGGGAGCCCTGACCACCTTCGGGTGAGCAGGAACAAAGACAACGATGGAACCACTCAAAGGCTCTTAAAGCTTTTCGTGGTAAGTGACACAGGTGATTTGAGCTCACTATTTCATTGCCCAAAACAATAACAGGTGGAGGTCAACAGGGCAAGAATATATTATTGTCCTACAGGCAGGAGTGGGCAACAAGACAGTCAATGATGGGTAGGTTGTAGCATTCATCAAAGCGCACCCGACGACCCAGAAGGACATCGAGTATTGCCAACCCTTCAATTTTCCCAAACTTGTGATTACTATTAAATGGTGACTGAATCTTCTAACAGAAAACAACTCCCTTTTACATCATAATTCCCCACCAGACCAGAAGCACACAGGATGTAGAAGGGAACAAAAACCGAAACTGAAGAAGTTGGAGGAGACTCATTTTTCCTTCTGTGGTTAGATGTCAAACGATTTCTTTTCCCCCTCAATCATTCCTTTCCACATGAAGGAAAAGGAACTCAAGAAATTACAGCGTGGAAGATGGCATTTCACTTTGCAGCTAGTAAATCCTTCCTGAGATCCTTATGATACTTTATACTGACATGTGGAAAGAGACAGGGCTGGGGTAACACAGACCTCTTGAATTTTTATTCTGTAGCAGTTAAATGGAATGATAACACTGGAAAGGTAAATCTTACCAAATCAGAAGGGCATCCTCGGCTTTCCAGTTTCTAAACAACATATCCAGCCACATGGGTTCATACCCAACATTTCTGATGTTGATTTCAGTTCCTGTAAGGCTTGGCAATGGTGATTCCATGTCACTAAAGAAACCTAACATTGTCTTTTTTTTAACTCTCTGAAAGTGAGAATGAGCAAGTATAAGGGCAGGTACCACCTAGAACTAAGGAACATTTCATGGTTTTTCCTAAGAAACACAAAGGAGAACCAGAAATGGTTCAGTTCAGTCTCTGATCACTCCTGAAAAGCTGTGGTTCTGAAAAAAAAAAAAGAAACTGAGTTGATATTCTTTTACCTACTCTAGAAACATTGAGCCTTCCAATTATTAGAAACTCACCAGCCATATAGGTGCAGGCCTAAGGTGGTGCTAGTGGTAAAGAATTGCCTGTCAATGTAGGAGACACCAAAGACATCTTTGTGTTCAATCCCTGGGTCTAAAAGATCCCCTGGAAGAGGAAATGGCAACTCGCTCCAGGAGTCTTGCCTCGGAAATCCCATGGACAGAGGAGCCTGGTGGGCTACTGACCATGAGGCCGCAAAGGGTTGGACACAACTGAGCACTGACTGAAGCTATGTATGTGTTCACTGGACAAGTCTTCCAACTTTTCTATGTGCCTGAAAATTTATAAATATTAATTTATAAGCATTTAAAGGGAAAACTATAAGCAAGTCCAGAACTGAATCAGCTTCTGAACTCCAAGAGCAAACATTCTCTATACAGAATAGTGAATGAAATTCCCCTGCCATGTAGAAATCTGAGAAGCCCTCTAACTTAAACAGTTAATGCTATTCTACTTCCAAGTTTGGCCACATGTGTGTAATCATAATGTATGCAACAGTCCAACCAAAGAGCATTTTGGGTCATGACATGTATCTAGAACCAAGCTTATGTCTTCCAGGTTTCTTTACCAAAAGTCAACATGCCTAGCTACCAAATCAATGAATCGCCAATTCACCAAAGATAGCATACTAAGTGAACAATTTTCTGCATTCACCAAATTTCTAAATGACTTGTTTCTTTAAACTATCTATGGAGTTGGCAGTAGTTTTGATGTATGGGATGGAGTGTTCTTAAGAGCTTTAGATTTCTGAAATTGGTGACAAGTTTCTATTCTGTCTTTATAGCCTTAAAGGAATGATCAGTTCATCAAAAACTACAGATGATTTAGTTTTCTTGTGGATGTTTAATATCTAGAAATTATATTCCATAGTTACTAATCATTAGTAATAATGAACTATTAAAAATGTGGGGCTTTTTTAATATTGCTTTGTTTTGACTCTTACATGACAAGTTATTCTATTTGCTGGTTACACAACTTAACATCTTCAGGAGTCTTTTACTTTAAACCTAAGCTTTTAAGTTTTGAACTTTTCTTTTTTTGAATGACGTGAGGCCTTTAGGAACGTATGTTCTGCATAAAATACAACTACCTTGTAGAAATTAAATGCAGACTATTGGAATGTACACTCAACAAAGGCAAGAATATCATGGTCTAGTTTAGGGGTGGTAAAGAGTAAGTCACATGTTACCTGTTTTTGTAAATCAAGTTTCATTAAAACACAGCTAATAGTCATTTATACACTGCTATGGCTATTCATATGCTACTGGGGCTTCCCTGGTGGTTCAGTGGTTAAAAAAACAAACCTGCCTGCCAATGCAAGAGATGCTGATTCAATCCCTGGATTAGGAAGGTCCCCTGGAGAAGGACATGGCAACCCACTTCAGTATTATTACCTGGGAAGTCCCATGGACAGAGGACCCCACAGACAGACAGTCCATGGAGTAGCAAAAGAGTCAGACACAACTAAACAACAACAACAATATGGCTACTACTGTGCACACACACACCCCCCCACAAAATCACACACACACACACAAACTAACAAAAAAACAAAATACAGGCAGAGTTGAGCTGTAACAGGAACAGTTAAGGCCTGCAAAACCTAAAATATTTACTATCTGGCACTTCAAAGAAAAAGTTTTGCAATTGTGGGTCTAGTTCATTACTGCATCCATATAGCTTTTGGAGAACTGCCTGGGTCATTTAGAGAAGTCCATAAATACAGTTGAGTGAATAAATGAACAAATGAATGATTCCTGGTTTTTAATGAAGGTTGGCCAGTCTTCACCACTCATTGCAAGGTTCCCTGTCTCACAGCTTCATGGGCTGGTTCTTCATGGTGATACGGAAGTTAAGCAGGATGAGGCAACTGGTAGAGCAAACCACTTCTGTGGTTCCAGGACAGAGGCCAACCCTAATGCAGAGGATTGATTTGTAGCAATGTAGAAACTAACCCACATTTCTACAAAGACTGTATTGGGGAACTCCAAACACAACTCAGGGGCCTGGTCTCTAAGAACCCAAGTCACTGACTGTCATTAAAAAAAAGAAAAGAAAAAGTCGGTTGGCCAGTATTTCTTTCCCCTTCTGAAGGTCGGCAGTGATTTTGTGGTTGAAGTGATGAGCAGCCCTAAAAACAGACAAGCCACAAAACCATGCCCAGTGCTTCTCCTAAACTGTAGTTGCTGCTGTAGACAAAAAATACAGGCCTTCTTCCAGAGGTTCCCTGGGACTGCCTTGGCATAAAGTATCTTCCCCAAACGTTATTTTGATGAGAAATACTATTAAGAGATCAAGTAGTGATAAATCTAATGAGAATTTTCTGCCAGGTAACACGTACCTCAAGATCTAAGCCTAGGAAGGAAACTATAGCCAGACAAAAGCAGGAGGGTTGGATTTTTATTGCTGTTATTTAGTTTCTTTTAATGGCCAGTGGCAGGTTTGTTTGTGGGGCTCGTGGCTGCAGGGAGGAGGCAATGTCTAGCAGGCTACCATAATTTCCCATTGTCTTAATGTCACTGCCATTAAGACCCTCTACCCTCATCAATACTCAGTTCCACCAGTTCGCAATTAGCCTCAGCAAAATCCCCAGAGTAGAAAAAGGACATGGATCATTACTTCGCAGCTTTAGAGGTTTTCTTGTTTGTTGTTGTTCAGTTGCTAAGTCAGAGCTGACTCTTTGCAACTCCATGGACTGCAGCACGTCAGGCTTTCCTGTCCTTCACTATTTCCTGGAGTTTGCACAAACTCATGTCCACTGAGTCAGTGATGCCATCCAACCATCTCATCCCCTGTAGTTCCCTTCTCCTTCTGCCCTCAATCTTGCCCAGCATTAGGGTCTGTAAGTCAACTTACTTCCTCTAAAGCAAGGTTATGCAATCAGTCCTTTGGGTCTATCAGTGTGCTAAGTGCTATGAGTATTAAAAATATAATGTGGCACTATACACTATAATTTTTTTTTCAGCTGGATTTATTTTTTTTAATTTTTATTTTTACTTTATTTTACTTTACAATACTGTATTGGTTTTGCCATACTACACTATAATTTTTTAAAAAAGGTTTTACCATATGGGAAATATCAAGAAACAAAACAATAAACATAAAAACACTCAATATTCAGTGAAGAGTTCTAACCCAGTTAAACCATCCCCAAAGCATGCATATTGTCTTCAATTACATATTTTTGTTATGAAAAAGGGGATATACTAAAAAAGGGGATCTAAAAAAGGAGATGTGATTTTGAATTATCCTTTTAAGTACCGGCATTTAAAAGTGGTCCTGGGTACCTACCATGGGGGTGGGGGTGGGGGGCGGAAATCAACTCAAGGTTTCATTTGTCTGACATCATCTCCTGGTCAACTTCTGGCTCCCCTCCTAGCTCAGTCGGCAAAGAATCTGCCTGCAATGCAGAAGACCTGGGTTCAATCACTGGGACAGGAAGCTCCCCTGGAGAAGGAAATGGCAACCACTCCGGTATTCTTGCCTGGAGAATCCCATGGACAGAAGAGTCTAGCAGGCTATACTCCATGGGGTCACAAGAGGTGGACATGACTTAGCGACTACACCACCACCACCTGGGCAACTTCTACTTCCTTTACAAACTTCTTTTTGGCCTTTGTGCCACAACTTCTGAGATTACAACTCACTTCCAGAAAATCACAGGAACTGGTCTTCACTAGATAGTGCTTCTCCTCACTGGCCCTGAATGGTCCTGCCAGTGAAAGCAACAATAATAGCTCGTGAAAATCATCACAGCCATGAAACACCCATTGGCAGTTTTGAAGGTGACTCAAGCTAATGGAGCTTGAGTCAATTCAGGCCCTCTTCTCAAGGAACTCCTATTTTCTGAGATCCCTTGTTACCTCGGCAGTGCACAACCAGACAAACCCAAACTGGAGTTATCCTCAGGAAAGGGCCCTAGCTAAGCAATGGTGGACTGCACCATCTCAGTGGAGTGTGCCCTGGAGACGGCTTCCGGAGGGCAGAGAGCTCTGGAGTGGCTCTGTGTGGCTGTCTTTTCAGAGACCACAGACCAGCTGGAGTCAAGGCCAGACACCATTTAACAGCATTAGCAGGTAAACTCAGAGAAGGCAATAGCACCCCACTCCGGTACTCTTGCCTGGCAAATCCCATGGACGGAGGAGCCTGGTAGGCATTGCTAGAAGTCAGACACGACTGAGCGACTTCACTTTCACTTTTCACTTTCATGCACTGGAGAAGGAAATGGCAACCCACTCCAGTGTTCTTGCCTGGAGAATCCCAGGGATGGCGGAGCCATCCTGGACGGTGGGCTGCCACCTCTGGGGTCGCACAGAGTAGGACACAGCAGAAGCGACTTAGCAGCAGCTGCAGCAGCTGCAGCAGCAGCAGGTAAACTACAGTCAGTTTTGCATGTACATTAAAAAAATCTGAATTACACAGGGTAGTTTCTCTGTAAGAAGACATCAAAGTGTTCATGCCATAAAGGTGCAAATCTGCTTCTCTCTTCACATCTGTGAGCTTTTCAACCTCTCAACCAGCTTGGAGTAGCATTGGGGATTTGGAGAGGGTTGGAAGGAGGGAGGAAATCTTTGGTCTGTGCCTTCAAAGAGACTTGGGAGCTTCTGCTCATGGAAGTGGAGGTTAATAAGTGACTCTAATTGAAAAATGGTCATATGCTTGAAACAAGACTCTGCTCTGAAAATTCCTTAAGTCTGTTTAAGCATGAAAAAGAACAAAACTAAATACTATGAGACCTCCCTCCCTCTTTTCCACCCCATTCCCTGGCATCGTTCCTTGCTCCATACTAGGCAGGCAGTAAGAAGACAAAGAGGAGTCTCACATTCTCAAGAGCCTTGAAAGAAAAATGAAGGGGGAAGTGAATCAACAAATGACTCTTTGGTACCACTGCTTGGTAAAGAAAGCAATCAGCTGCAGGTCAAGTCTATGTGCTCATCTGACCAGCTTGTGGCATCTGGAGGTGGCAGAGGTAGATGAGTATCTTATATCCAATCATCAGTGCCAGCTGTCCAAGGGGCAGGGAGCTTCATACCACCTGTATTAAGCCTATCTTTATACTGGTATTTTTGGCATCTGGGACCTGGTAGACACTGAAGGGACTGCCCCTCTCAGAGCTAGCTAATTCCTACAGACTTGAAACCCATCAGCCCAGAACCCACACGTCCAATCCCCTCCTCTGTTAGGGTTTTATACCCCATGCCACCATCCCCTGATCCTATTCATTCCAGGGCCAGGCACCAGACAAGAGACAGCCTGTGTGCTCCGGAGTCAGTTGGCTGAAGTGATTCTCAACTAGCCAATCCTAAGACCGTTTACTGGGACTCACCCTTTCCTTCCCATCAAACCCCTTCCCACCCCCCCACACACTTGTCTAGGTTCCTTCCTTGCTTCCTCTGCCTCCAAACCAACCCAGGTGTATCCCCACATGGCCCTGAATGGAACAGCATGCCCCGCCTCCACCCAAAAACTGTCAGTAACAAACTATCTTTTCAATAGCAATCACTTCCCAGTCTGTCAGCCTCGCCATATCTGAACAATAACGATAAAACCTACATCTGAAAACACCACCCAAGGATGAACAGCCACAAATTACAGTAAACACAGACAATTCACAAACACATCATGCTTCAAAATTACGATTGTGTCATAATGTATGTCAACTCACACACTTTCCTTAACAGCATGTTGGAAATGGCCCCATCCCCAAATTCTCCTCTCTCTACTGCACTGAAGTGAAACTACCCGAATTCCACTAACCCCTAAATATTCACCTGCTGGGTTGCTTTATTAAACCAGCACTTAGTAACGGTGCTGGGGAAGAGGGTAGGTGTGGCACCAAGCTATACACTGTATAATTAATGATTAAAAAAAAAAAAGAAACTTGCCATTATATCCATTCCTTCTTCCAGCTTTCCACAGTAACAACATGGCTCAATGTCCCTTGGTTAGCACAAAGGATTTAGATTCACTTTTCACAAAGTGCAAATCAGCTTCAGCTTAAAAACAGACTGAAATGCAACACAGAAGGGGCTTCCCAATTAACAGAGGGTCTGCTGAGTTTGTTTGTTTGTTTTCTCCTTGAGTAATGCATTAGAGATGAATCTAAAAACAGCTACAAATAGGTGTTTATTTTGAAAGCTACCATGACACCATCAGAGTACAGCAAAGGGTCTCAGGGCATAGCCTACACATCAATACACTCTTCAGACTGAAGAGCTGCTGATGGAATGACCCCCTTGTAACGCACTGTAATACAGACAGCATTACCTACTAAAAAACAAACCAAATAAATCAACACTCATCTTCAATGCATTCCTATCAAGTGCTATGTATATGTGTAAAAGTAAATATTTTAAGTAAATATTAAAAGGTGGGAGCTTGTCTAGATTTAAATGTAAATTAAACAGCAAAATCAAATTGCTATATTAAGTCAATGTTTCTTTATATCTAAAAGCTAAAGTTGTCTTAGTAATATTGATGCTAATATTGGTGGTGGTGACAAAAGGACCCTAAAATAGTCCTTAGGTTTTTGTTTTTTTTTTTAAATGAAACAAAGCAGAGAAAAAGAAAAATGTAGACTGGCAACTCTGACATACACACACACAATAGTGCCTCCTATAGGTTCAAAAGGATGACATACCAGGAAGAGGGAAGAAATACATTTCCTGGCTCAAAATGTAGTGCTGAAATTCTTGTTTGTTTGTTTTTTTAATAGATTTATTTATTTTAATTGCAGGCTATTTACTTTACAACACTGTACTGGTTTTGCCATACATCAACACGAATCTGCCACGGGTGTACACGTGTTCCCCATCCTGAACCTCTCTCCCACCTCCCTCCCTGTACCATCCCTCTGGGTCATCCCAGTGCACCAGCCCCAAGCATCCTGTATCCTGCATCGAACCTGGACTGGCGATTCGTTTGGTATATGATTCTCGATAAGCGTCTAACCCCAACCAACTTGTCCTGTCAAGACCTTCCTTCCTGTCCGGCCTCTGAGTTTCTGTCAGAGGCATCCACATATTCCGAGGACGCTGAGGGCTTCTTTCCGGTGGCTACATTATGAAAGAATTCATTCATTATTTTTTACCTTATTCTTCACTCTAACACAGGCATGTATACTTAAGGACTTCCCAACTATACAGTCTTCCAAAAGACAGAATTTCTTCTCCAGGAGACATTGGCCCTTTGGTCCTTAAGCTAGCACTGGGAATGGCGTTAATAAAATGAACTTATAATTTTGAGTCCACTGGAATTGGTTTCAATGACCAGTTGAAAGTTGCATGACTGTGCACATTCAACACATTTAACTGTGTGACCTCTCTCAGAGTCTCAGTTTTTATGTTAACGTGATGAATCAAATACACAGCACCTGAGGTTGTTATAAAATGATACATTTGTTATATGTTGTTATTGAGTCACTAAGCCATGTCTGACTCTTTGGTGACCCCGTGAACTGTCCATGGGATTTTCCAGGCAAGAATATTGGAGTGGGTTGCCATTTCCTTTTCTAAGGATCTTCTTGACCCAGGGATCGAACCAGCATCTCCTGCTTGGCAGGTGGATTCTTAACCACTGAGCCACCAAGGAAGCCCGTATTTGTAAAATAGTAGGCATTTAATATAGAGATTTTTTTTTTTAATGGCAACAACATTATATGCAAAAGTATACCTTGTAAGTGAACTGACTTCAGAATAAGGTTCTTTTGATGTGTCCACAATTAAACCCTCTTGGGCAGAATAACAAATGGACCACCATGTACTGCACTTAATTCAGTCTGCTGGTGAATGCCGGGCACTAGAGTTTCAGGGTTAGCTTCTTTCCATTTCAGTGTGAGCTCTAGTGGAAACACAACAAAGATGACCTATCAGTCAGTTTGATGCCACAAATATTTAGTGGCTACCAACTGTGTCCTCCATACAAGAATGAGTGTCAGCATTCCTACTCTCAGAGGCAAAACAGCTAAGCTGTTGACTTAGTAAACATTTACTAAACCAAACTGGCAGCACCGTAGCATGACAGATGTAACAGATTTACCTGCAAATTGGCTGAGCACAGAAAAAAAAAAAAAAATTCAAATTCCAAAGGAAAGTTATCCCTGAGAGACAGAAACCAGATATTTATCCAGTCACTGGGCAAGACCCAGTAGGAACCACTAGATCACTACTTTTCCTACGTCTTCTCATTCTGTGGTCAAGGTAGCCAAGTCAATTATGTCCATCTTATATCCCAGTTTCAGAAGGTAGGCTTCTTACCCGCTCACCTTGTTTTAAATGGGTAAAATTAAATCAAGGGCTTCGATATTCCTAGTTAGAAATTCCATATGACATAGGATAGAAGTTAAAATCCTAGGATTAAAACAAACAAACAAACAAACAAAAGCTTAGGATCTGATGCTGGTTCATCAGAGTTTGAATCTGTTTCACAGCTTACTAGTTTGTGACTTTAAGTCTGTTAAGTAATCTGTGTTCCTCCACTACACATTTATGAAATGGGAGTGAAATAAATCATTGGCCAGACTTCCCTGGTGGTACAATGGCTGTTAAGATTCTGCACTCCTAATATAGGGGGTCCAGGTTCCATCCCTGGTCAGGGAACTAGATCCCACATACTGTAACTAAAGATTTCGCCTGCTGCAACAAAAATAGAAGATCCCATATGCCGCAGCTAAGACCAGGCATAGCCAAATAAATAAAATAAATAAATATTTTAAAAACCTTTTAAAAAGAGAAATAAATCATTGGAAGCACTCTACCAATAATAAAACCTCTGCTTTACAGTTTAGCCAAGAAACCTTTCTTTTCATGAAAAGTGGTAACCTTTGTCTTACCTTGGTAACGTATAAGAAATAGTTACATCTATTTTCCAGGCCATATCTTAATTTTCTAAGACATCTACTGGCTAATAATTCTTTAGATAGAGCTATAGGCTTACACGGATTGATATTATATGACTCAGATATTTCTTTATCTTGCCTCTACTAAGAAATACCATGCTACATTTAATCTTTCAAAAATATTATAAGGACATGCCACCAAGCAAAACGTTTCCAGGAATGCCTCCAACCCCTTATTCTTTTCATACAATAATTTCTCTCTCTCATTGCTCATCTGATTTCTCTGTTTGATCAAATATCCACAATTTGAAAGATATTATAAAAAATTGATAAAAATAAGACTACTCTATTCAAATATAATAGTGCTTCTCAGAATACCTATTTTTAAGAATACTAAAAACAAAAATTCTTATGGTATCTAAATAAACATGAAGTTAGTAGAAATACATGTCAAGTCATTTTCACAGAGGTTATCATTTTATGCTGTACTGAACTATCTCAACATTATGGTGATAATAAAAATAGATGATATAATAATAGATTAAACAATACAATGACATTCATATAGATTCATGAATCTTGTAGATTCATGAAAGGATTCACTTTTAGTTGCTTAACAGCTTTGGAAATAGGCAGAATAAGGTTATATAATATTTCTCATTCTAGTAACATACCATATTTATATATCCGAAAAAGGGCAACAGAAGTTAGTTAAGGGTTCTGTAAATGGTTTAGAGAAAACTGAATGCTGGCTAGAACCCAAGGCACCTGGTACTTCATTGCTCTCAGGTCTGAGCTAAATGCCTTTGAACTGTGACTTCTAAGGAAGATAGCAGCTGATGTAGCTTTTATAACGGACTCTGGTTTCCCTACTTTTCTGCTTCTCCAAGTTCTGTCTTTCTTTCAAGGCCTTCTCAACTCCCAACTCTTTCCCTTTGCCTTCCTTGACTGTCTTAGACTTTGATATTATGCTTTATTTAAATTCCAGTACCATCAGTTGTCGGGTTTCCCAGGGGCTCAGTGGTAAAGAATCTGCCTGCCAACGCTGGAGACACAGATTCAATTCCTGGGTCAGGAAGATCCCCTAGGGTATTCTTGCCTGGAAAACCCCATGGACACAGGTGCCTGGTGGGCTACAGTCCACGGAGTCACAGGGGTGGACATCACTTAGTGATTAAACCACCAGCATCATCACCACTTGTCACTTAGCACTTGTTTACTATATTCTCCCTGAACTACTAAGTACTTCAGGTGACCTAAGCCCATGCTCTTTCCACTGTTAATGATCCAATCCATCCAGAAAAAAGTACACAAAACGTACTTTGAATTCAATGATCCAATATTATGGAAAGAAAGCAACGTGCCAAAAATATGATAGCATCTTTAGGTCTAACTGCTTAAGAAAGTTCAAGCAACACCACCATATGGCTTTACAGCATACAGTGCCCAGACTATTCAATTACTCTGCCAACTCTGAAAAACCTACAGCTAGACTCTGGCACATGATGTAAAATTTGATATAACAAAATGATTTGAAAACCATTTGAAATAACTTTGAAAGAATATGATTTCAAAAACGAATGAAAAAACTGTCTCCCCCAATTAACTATGAAATGTGGGCTTCCCTTGTGGCTCAGCTGGTAAAGAATCTGCCTGCAGTGCGGAAGACCTCGGTTCAATCTCTGGCTTGGTAAGATCCCCTGGAGAAGCGAAAGGATGCCCACTTCAGTATTCTGGCCTGGAGAATTCCATGGACTGTACAGTCCATGGGGTGGCGAGGAGTCGGACACGACTGAGAGACTTTCAGTTTGGGATGTATATTTTATGCCAACAGGTACTATACACTGTCACAAAACAGTAAGAGAAGTATCCTGTTTCAGTCCCTTCTATGCTGACTTACAGAGAGTAGATATCCATTACATATTTGTTAAGTATACCCCCAAAGTCTGAGTTACCTGCTAGTGACAATGTAAAGTGTGAATTATCAGGAATAGTTGGTTTTGCCTTCCACGGGACCTTCAGCGCTATCTAGAAACAGTTTTGGTTGTCACAATCGGGTGATTGATAGGTGGGTCTTATTGGCATCCATGGGGTAGAGGGTGGGGATGTTGCTGAACATCCTATAATGCACAGGGCAGCCCCTATAACAACAAATTATCTAACCCGGCATGTCAATAGTGTCAAGACCGAGAAACCCTGGTCTCACATATCCCTGAGATTATAGGTATTAAACTCTTGAGCTTAAACTCATAGGAGACCAGTTGTTGTTGACTTTACAATTGATATGGTATCCTGAGAGCTCAATAAAAATGAAGTCTTTAATTATCAGCAAGGACCAGAGAATATACTGAAGTTTAGAATAAGCTGGGTATTGCCAAGACTGAAGCCTCCCCATTATTTAGTTATTAACAACAGCACCTCACGTCCACCAATGAAACTGAAGGTGTGGACAAGTTCAAGGCAACAGGTCCTCCACTATGTCATCCTCACCATAAGATCCAAAGATTCTAAGTTCTCAACTGCTTTTTCTTTTTATACAGATTTTGTTTCACTGCAGCCACTACTAAAATAATGATGGTGCTTAGCTTGAAAGAGAAATAAACATTCAGAGGGCAGTTATTTTTCCCTCCACAGCTCTTCTTCCTTCAAGCTACTCCCAGAGCCAGTGGTATACACCCCATCCTGACCTCACACCCACAACCTCCTCCACTCCCAGACTCCATCAAGCTTCTCAGGAAACGTTAGCTACTTGGTGCTTATTTGCACATCAACCGAAGTAAGAGATTTCCATCCTCACCATCTTTCTTGAGCTCTGAACACACCAAAAAGCCCTACTTTTCTTTTCAAAAGAGGTAGCTTCTCCTAATTAGAATCAGCTCTGCTAATAAAAAAGACGATAAGGCATTACCAGCAATGCTGAACGAGGCAGCACTTACCCAGGTCAGTAGGGGTTTTTCCTAAACATTTTGATTACAACTTCAACTGCTCTAAGACACATGTAAAAGTCCTATCATTAAATTTAAACAGCCTGATGATATGCTGAACAAGACGATGAGAACGGCAAATAAATTGCTGTAATCTGCCATACTGTCACTTACCCTGCTCTTCAGCAGCTGTAATTGACTAATAGGATAATAAGGTGGCAGTTTACAAATCTGAAAGCTATACTCCTTTGTTGGAAATGCCCTTGAGGGGGGAAAAAAAAGGCTCCGAGTCAGGAAGACAGAGTGGGTGTGATCAACATCATCGCCTTGGATTCAATCTATTTAAAGATGCTTCTTATGTGAAGTCAAAAGAAGTCACTGAGCACTTTTTCACGTGGCAGGAGGACCAAATGCCACAGTGTCTAGTTTGCTTTTTATGAATCCAGATACAGAAAACATTCAGAAAGTCTTCCCTCCAGCCCAGGGGCCCTGGCTGAAGGCACTGTCCCGAGGACAAATGAGGGGCAGGGGAGGCCTCCTTGGCACAAGCTCACTGAGGACAAAGGCTGATCCCTGACGTGCCTTCTATTTCCAGTTTCATTATCTCCTGAGCTTTGGACACTCAGTGGAAGATTTCAGTAACCTCAAAACCATACAGCCACTGCAAGGTAAGGCCCCAGGATTTGTCAGCAAGGTCTCAAACACACCCACCTAGGAAAATGCCCAAAGTAAGTGATTTTTTTCCCCCCTGGAGCAGAAAAAGCTTTACTGTAGGGCCAAGAAAGGAGGATGGGTAGCTCATGCTCAAAAACACATGACCCCAAAGCAAGTGATCTTATAAGGATACTTTCTAATGGGAAGACTCTAGCTAGCAAAAGTCAGCTTAAGTCTGGTAAGAAAATTACTTCTACCCCCAGTTCTGCTACAGCTACTACTGTTTGGAGCATACATGTCAATTGGGAGACGAGTGATGAAGAGAAGAGTTAGGATATGACATCACACAGCATCCTGCAGATCCTGGAGGAAATATGGATCTCTTGTGAGTGAGACGGGAAGCTGTTAAGGGTTCTGAGCAAAGGAAGGGTAAGAGCCGACTTATCTTTTCCAAGATTTCCTCTGGTGGCTGCAGAGTGGAGAACTGGTAGTGGGCCAAAAGTGAGTGGGGGAAGCAGGGAGGATAATTAAGAAGCTACCGTGGTCTGAATGTTTGTGTCCTGTCCCCCAAATTTTGGTTGAAATCCTTATGTTCAACGTGATAGTATTTGGAGGTGGGGTTTTCGAAAGCTGAATATGGCCACCAGGGCAAAGCCCACATAAATGAGACTTCTCTCTCTCTCTCTCTCTCTCTCTCTCTCTCTCTCTCTCGTTTTGGGTGCACTGGGTCTTCACTACTGCAAGCAGGCTTTCTCTAGTTGCAGCGAGTAGGGGTCACTCGCTAGTTGCGGCGTGCAGGCTTCTCACTGTGGCAGCTTCTCTGATGGTGGAGCACAGGCTCTAGGCTCTCAGACTTCAGCAGCTGCTGCACGCATACTCAGTAGTTCCGGTGCACGGGCTTAGCTACCCTGCTGCATGTGGGATCCTAGTTCTTGGGCCAGGGATAGAAACAGTGTCCCCACATTGGCAGGCAGATTCTTAAACCACCAGACCACCAGGGAAGTCCCTCAGGAATGAATGCCCCTGCAAAGAGGCCCAAGAGCTCCCTTGCCCCTTCCACCATGGGAGGACACAGCAAGGAGCCTGTGACCCTGAAGAGGGCCCTCACCCAACCATGCTGGCACCCTGACCTCGGACTTCCAGTCGCCGGAACTGTGAGAAATAGATGTCTGTTGCTAAGAAGCCACCCAGTCTGGGGTGTTTTTCTCTGGCGTGCGCTAAGAACCGCCACAATGGTCGGGTGAGAGGTAACCACGACTGAGATTCAGGAGGAAGCCCTGGAGATAAGCCCCTGGAGATAAGACGATGGCTGGGCGCTGGCTGTCTCCCAAAGTTTCAACAAACAGGATGTTCCCGTGAGCTGGACGTGGTTTATGGGAGAAAGGAGTCAAGGGCAAGATCAAGGCTTTGGGCCTGAGCAAACGGAGAGAGGACTTGCTTTTTTTTCTGAGATGGGAAGACAGCTGAAGTTGCACGTTTGGGGGGGTGAAGGAAGACTTGGCTGTAGACGTATTATTCCAAAGTATAATCTTACATGTTTAAAACTGTTCCCTGTTTCACTTCTGGACAATCCTGGATAAGTATCTGACACATTATTATAGCCACATCTATACACACACACATACATACATACGTAAGTGTGTCAGTTGCTCAGTGTCCGACTCTTTGCGACCCCATGGACTGCAGTCTGCTAGGCTCTTCTATCCATGGAATTCTCCAGGCAAGAATACTGCAGTGGGTAGCTATTCACTTTTCCAGGGGATCTTCCTGACCCAGAGATCAAACCCGGGTCTCCTGCAGTGCAGGCAAATTCATTACTGCAATTTGTACACCACAAGTGTGTAGGTATTTATCTGTATGTATATGTATGTGTCTGTATATACATCCACGTGACTGATGGCTGGTTGATGCACCTTTTTTTCATCTTCCCTTGAGGGGGTCATTTCTTCCTGAACAAAAACGGCCACGATATACCATCTTTCTTATCCTTGTGAACCTTCAGCTAAGTAACTAAGCACAGAAGTATGATGAAATCAGAGGAAAAAAGGTGAGCATTTTGTAATCTTTCGAGAGAGGAGGCACAGAAAAGCCATTTGGACAGAAGCAAAGGTCTCCAAGAACAACCAAAGCTGTGTTGTTAATACCCCGGGGTTTAGATCCACCTGCTTCATGCCAAGGCCATATGGGAAGCTCACAGGGAGAATGGCATGAAGAAACAAAAGGTCTCTGCAATCCTCTGAGGGTTGCTGGGTGCAAATGGAATTTGGGCAGTGAGGCAAGAAGCTTCCAGGCTGACCTCCCTGGGGTACAGACAGCAACATCAATTCAAGAGATTGGCACTCAAGCGGGCCGATCAACCCCTAGGGTGCTGCCGAACATCTGAGCCTGCCCCTAATCCCCGGCGCCTTCTGCTCTCACCTCGGTGTGGAACTAACCGCACTGCGAAGTGGTAAAAACTCTTGCCACCCTTGCTGTACTTCTGGTTCCTGTTTGCTGAGAACAGACAGTGAGCAGCAGTGGCAACGCCTCTTGGACTCCCTCCCTCCATGGCGGGTGGATTGGGGTTTTGCATAAGGTTGGTGGGAGGGCGAGTGAGAAACTGATTGCAGCACAAGGTTCCCGAGTCTCTCTCTCTTTCACAACGCTGTTGAAATTAACAGCCTCCGTCCAGAGGGACGACCACGAAGACGACAGCCCTGTTTGTACTTACATTCCTAATTCTGCCTGCTGCCTTCATTCCCACCTCCAAGTCCTTTTTAAGTAATACGGGAGAAATATGTTCCTGTCTGCCACGAATGTAAAGTGACTCTGAATTAGTTAGCTTTCCACCATGAGCAGGGTCCTGTTTCAAAGCAGAGCATGGACAGTATACCCATCTCCTCCCCAAGGCTGCCACCTCTGTCACTTGTCATTAGGGAGCCCTTGGCTGAGCCTGACTGGGGCAAATTAGATGCATTATAAGAAACATGCTTCAGATGGCACTGCCTCCTTTATCACTGCGTCCAGTTTAATCCCTGCATTGCGTCCGGAGAGGGGAGAGGCCCGCTAAGGGAAAGGAAGGGAAGCGGTGGCAAAAGGACCTAAAAAGAAACATGGAAATGTATAAATGTGAGTGTTTAATTGAATCTAAACAGGAAGACTGGCTCAAGCGTCAACTAGTAAATTCAATCTCTAGTGGGCTTGATGTAATCAAATTGGCAAAACCTCTGGGTGGGGGAACTAACCCACTGTCAATGGGAAATCTAGAGATGACATGATCAGAATGGCTGTCAATCAAGGAAGTCTATGTAGTTACAGGGAGCAATTTTATAATATTCTGGCTTGTTTGACTTGGCTCTCATAGAGACATGTGAGGGGGTTTATCTGTGATTTGGGAAGAGCACCCCCACAATGCCTAAACATCAGATGTTATCTATGGACATAAACCAGTCATGAAAACAAGAATTATACAAAGCTCCCACAGTTTGGTTTAATGCATACTGTAATCACCTCGATTGTTGCTGAACACCTATACTGCCAGGCATTAGACTAGGGTGGAAAGAATTAAGCCAATCTGACTGGTATGGCCAATGCAATCAGATTATAAAACATATCAGGCACAGCAGGGTCCACTCACAACCAGAGCAAACCACAGGTGGTTTCCAGCACTCCACAATCAACCAGTAAACAACTTCACACAAGAATGAAGGGATCTCCATAAGACCCATCCAGGTCTGAGTGCTGTATGAAAATCTTAGTGTCATTAATTATCTTCCAATAATAATGCAGATGACAGCAATAATGAGACTGTTTACCCACCTCACTAATAGGGACTGGTATATCAGAGTCGCCCGGAATAACCTAGGCAACAAGAAATTTTCTTCTCCCTGCAACTAGTCGCCTTGCCTTTTCTTCCTTCCTGCTGACCCACTTCAAAGGCTTCATGCTGGAAACGCTCATCAACTTCTTGTTTGCCGGAGTCAGTCACACTCCTTTTGCTTCCTGCCTGGTGCTTCCACTCGCACCCGAAGTAATGATCATTGCCTCCACACTTACACCTGTAGGGGTTCACACGGACGTGTCCAGACCAGCTGTGTATGGCTACCCTGGCTTGCCTCTCTTAAAGATCCCATGAGTTTCAGCCTGACATTAGAGGAAAACGTGGATAAAGCACTAAGGTTTTAAAGCATGAGGAGGGTCCTGCCTTTATATTGTATCTGAAACATCAACAAGAATTGGGAACATTTGTTGGGTTTTATTTCTACTTCCATAAGAAATCACATATTCCGAGAGTTTAAATGGAAAAGCACAGCCGTGCACTCATAGGCAAGAGTGTGCATGCATGTGAGCGTGTGCACAGAGCCATGTAAGAGTTTATATTTTAAAAAATTTGCACCATGGGAAAAAAAAAAATCCCAGATCACTTTGTGATGCAAACAACCATCACAAGTTTCATGACCAAGTCTTCCCATTAGAATATTAAGCATCTTTGATTCATATAATCATATACATACAACTCTCTCTGACACACATTTTTTTAAAACTTTTAATTTTATATTGGAGTAGAGCCGATTCACTTGACCCTTGTTTGATGCTAAAAATCAGGGAAGGGGTTAAAAACGGCTAAAGGTTAAAAAAAAATTCGGAATATGGGAGAGTGTGTATGTGGAACGAAAGGAGACAGCCAGCTGCTTAGCAGGCCTTTTAAAAGGTATCAGGGAATTAGGCTCGAGGCCATTAATCCTACAGTCTTCACTCCCCTGCCAACTCTCACTGCTTACATTACCAAGCCATCATCCAGATTAAAAACGGGTTTCCATGAGGGCTTCTGCTGCCCTAGGAACTCTCCTCTCTACCGCCGCCCCACCTGCTTCCCCTCACAGCAGCACAGCGGAATCCACAAGAAAAATATTAAAATCAAACGAGGTTTGAGGGATTTGCGGAGATGGATGGAGAGCGGGCTCTTATCTAGGCTTTAGCACAATAGTCCTTCTTCAAAGTCTCTTTAATTACACTGAGAGAAAGAACAGGGGACAAATAGATGAGCTGCCTTCTGAATTCACCGCCCTTAAACGAGGGGTTCACTTTTAAGGTTTCTATCCCGAGGGAGAAGGATGAACCCTGTCCATAACGTCTTCCCTCCTCAGGTACCAAAGCACTAGTTCCTGTCCCATCACCTCTAAGGACGGTGCTCAGCCTCCTCCCTGCTCCAAGACCACCCTCCCCTGCCAGCTCCTCTAACTATGCTGGGCCACTGCATTATAATTTTTTGACAGGGAAGAATAGGAGACTAATGCTATGTTTCTATGACACCAAAGGAGCAGCTAGTTTAAAAAAAAAAAATCAGCCAGAACTAGTTGTTCTCTCCATAGTAGACAAAACTGTCTGTACACAGCTTTTACCTACAAGCCTGTCAACAGGAAACAAAGCCAAGAAAGGGCTCCCAAACTTGCCTGGTGTGCTGCAGTCCATGGCGTCGCAAAGAGTCAGACACGACTGAATGACTGAACTGAACTGAACTGAACTTGTCTCGACAATGAAGCACAACACCCTATCGTTTCCTCATGAAGCAATATCCTGAGGAGAAAGACCCAGAGTGGAGGTAGCCAGGTTTTGCAATCAGAGCTTCAAATGAACCAAGGCAAGGGGCTTCCATGACTTCATCCTGGAGTCTCTACTTTGATTTCCTTCTTCTCAGAAGCAATGTGTATGGAGTCAATTCTTGGAGGAAGTGCTTCCCTATGGGATGCTAGGCTTGCTGTCCCAGACAAAGCCATCTTGGGGCTGTTCTGAACATTCACTCCATTTTCTAGTTCCAGTCTTGCAAATTTGGCAGAGAGAAGGGGCTAGGGACTTTAAAAGCCATGGAAACGCTGAATTTGACAGAAGTGGCTCACAAATGCCGCCTGGTTTAACAGAATCGTGGTGTCCTCATATTAGCAGGTATGATTTTAATCACATATTTTTTGATTCAGCTATTGTTAAATTATGCCTCTGTGACAAGCTGAATTTGAACTTCCTCCCTCACTGCCACCTTTATGGTTTTGTAAAACGTATGAATGACTGAGGGCCACATGAAGCTTGGTAAGTTAGACTGTTCAACATCCTGAAAAGTATATTACAGGCCTTTCCAGGCAGAGCTGGGTAGCAGGGAGGAAAAAGAAGAAAAAAAACCACGGGAACACAAGCATGAATTCCAATTCTGTTTGTTATCTTGCAGCAATTTATTTATGTTAGACGGCTTCCACATTACTTACTAAACTCAGTCTGCAGAAGTAAAATAAAAATGAATGAATACGGTTCTCCCAAGCTCAGAAAATGATACCAATCAGGTTGGTAAATAGTCAGGAAACTACAGTTTTGCCAATTCTTGATTTGCTTTGATTCAAAGAACTGGCCCCCAAATGCTTTCTTTTTCTACCCTCCAAATCTGTAGGTGGAGAAAAATGATGTACTTGATAATCAAGCTTTTACGATTATAAAAAAAAAATGCAATTTGAATAAAAGGCCATTTACTCTCCTACTTTGGGGGAATACATTTATTCCATACTGATAAGCACACGTTTACACTAAAGAGAGGATGGTCTTCAGAATAAACACTTACTGGGATGAAATTTACATTCTCTGTCTAAATACTCACACCAGGCACACATTTATTTTAAAAACCAACAGAAAGACATGCAGTGCTCATATTTGCAAACACTAAAAAGCAAGTTTTTGAAAGAACAGTTCTGTATCTTTAGAAGTTGGAAGAAACAGTATTTTCTAATGCTGGCTTTATTCTAATATATTCTAATGCTAGCTTTATTCTAATATATTCTAATACTAGCTTTTGGGCTTCCCTGGTGTCTCAGTGGCAAAGAATCCACCTGTCAATGCAGAAGACTCAGGTTCAATCCCTGGGTCAGGAAAATCCCCTGGAGAAGAAAATGGCAACCCACTCCAGTATTCTTGTCTGAAAAATTATACAGACAGAGGAGCCTGGTAGGCTACAGTCCATGAGGTTGCAGAAGAGTCAGCCACAACTTAGCAACTGAAAAACAAAATGCTATTCTTAGGAGTTTGGAAAATATAATAGAAAAGTGACCTGTTTTAATGGTAAAGGATTCAGAGCATATCTTTCTGTATTTAAGAACCAGCTCAGTCTCAGCCTATCACTGGAAAGGAGCATGACCCAGTACATAAATAATTAGGCAACCTTGAAACATGTCTGCAGCCGCTCTAAAATGAGCCTGCTGACAAACTCGCAATGACAGCTTGCTAACGTGTTCACAAGACATCAGTTTCTCTTAAAAGTTGCTTTCGAAGGGATCAGCTGGGGTTCCTACTGGGTTAAAACACAAGTGTTCTGAGGCAGCATGTGTTCAACAGCTATATCAATCTATTAATCCAATCTAGAGAGATGGGGGAGACCAAAGAGGATGTCTCAGAGGCAATGTGTAGGCCTGTGTTTTGAAGAAGCAGCAAGGAAAATGTAACCAACATAAAAATCAAAGCTTATCGGCCATTGCAGTTTTGCAGTTGATGCCTTCTTTTGGGGTTGAATCAGGAAAGTACACGAATGGGGAAAGTGGTTCTCTCTGTGTGGCAGTTTGAGCGTAGAACCCCTGATGTCAAAATACCCTACCTTGCACTCTGTGTATGCTCCCTGAGAGACAACCTGAATTCAAACTGGAGTTGAATTTTCCTCTACAAGAGGAAGAAAGCCCTTACATGCACTGGTGAAGTTGAGGTCAATCACAGCAAAACGGACCAAGTTCCATGGCAGGTGTTGGGCTAGGATATGGATGCATCACGTTGACTGACCACAGGAAGGTCCTCACCTTCACAGGGCTCAGGTCTTACTGGGATAAGCCAACCTACGACTCATTCATTCTATACAATGTGGGGGGTATTTTGAGAGAAGTGTTCTGTGGGAGCATGATCAGGAGAAAGGCCACCGGGAGATGAGGAAAGATGGCCAGAGATGACACCTGAGTTAGGTGCTGGTCTTGAAGCACCCAGCTAAGCAGAACAACATTTGCTAAGGCAACATCAGCACCGTCACTCTCCAAAGGCATAGGCTTCAATAAATGTTGGGTACTTTTCATATGAAAATCATATGAGGATGCTCTTTGTTTTTAAGAGCAAATTCAAAACAATTGCATTGTATTGTTATTGTCTGACAGAGAATACCTGGGCATAGTTGCTTACTGAGTTCATTCTAGTTCAAGATGTAAGTGGATACAGGGCTGAGCATTGTCACTGAAGCTATGAAGTATTGTTGCAGACTGGTCTTCCCCACAGGTCTAATTCTGGGGTAGGAATCTATTCTACCCCCATTGCTGACAAATAGGGGAAACTATCCTATTGCTTAGTTGCGGAGACCACGGTGAGTGACCCCAACAGCCTAGGCTAGCTGGAGAGCCAACCTCCAAGACTTGGTTTGCTATTTCCAAGCCCCCTGCTCTCACAGTCCCTTGTGATTCCCTTTTAGCAATGGACTTGATGGCTTCTAGAATGAAAGGTTAGGAAAAAAAGAAGAAAGGGGAACCTTCCTTTTTGTATGAGCTAGTAGCTACCATCCACTGGTATTAATAGTTAATTTTCCTCAAGTCATTATGACTTTAGGAGGGAGATGATACCTTCTCCTCAGATTTACTGATGAGGTTCAGAGATTAAGTAACACACCCAGGGACATATAGCTAATGCGTAGAACAGTCACAGTTCCAGCACAAGTCTGTCTGATCCCAAACCCTACTATGCATTGGCAGCATCCTCTGATTCCTACCAAGTGGACACTGTGTAAACTCTGCAAGAATTCAGTCTTGTGTGGAAGCTGAAAGTACCCAGTAAGAAGTTCCAGTGAAGCCAGAATTCTGATCAGCAGTAAATGACATCTGTCATCAACAAATGACATCTAGAGTTGGGTCCAGTCCAGCATTCTCCAGGCACTGCTTAGCAAAACCAGAGCACTGACTTTGAGAGTCCCCACCCATGTGCTGTTATAATTTAGCTTTCCATCACTGGTATGGATTCCCAGCCAAACAAGGGAAATGGCAAAATGTGGTAAAGAACTCCCCTGCCAATGCAGGAGATACAGGTTCAAACCCTGAGTCAGGAAGATCCCTTGGAGTAGGAAATGGCAACCCACTCCAGTATTCTTGCCTGGAAAATTCCATGGACAGAGGAGCCTGGTGGGGTACAGTCCATAAGGTCACAAAGAGTTGGACACGTATGAGCAACTGAGCACCCGTGTGCATGCACACACACATACAAGAAAACAATCCAATAGCCTGCTACAGCCTTCGGTAACCCTATGCAAACAAGAGGGGAGAACCCTGTCAGTGAAACAATACATTTTTCATTTTCTCCCATTCGTGTTTTCCTTTCTCCTCTCTCATGGCCAAGGAGACTCTCAGCTTCTTGATTTAGCACTGGAATCTTTAGAGTCCTGTCATTGTCAGAGAGAGCGATTTTAGACACACTCCCCAATCTGGGCGCTAGAGATTTCTTTCCTTTAGCCCCTTGGGTGTTCTTTGATTTTCCCATCAAAGCTCCAATCTTATGAAAGGAAAGTCCATTTTTCAATTCTACAAACAAGGGGAATAATCCAAGATCTGTGCATATCACTACTGGGTTACACAACCTTCATTGTCATAAATTTTTCATTCATCCCATCCATATTTATTAAGTTCTTAATATGCACACAAGATGGTATTTGTCTAGAAAATCAAGCCCAGCACAAAGAAAGCATCAAACCATGTATCCGTCCTGCTGGTATTTGCCCATTTGGGGAGTGTTTTATTATGTTCAGGCTCAAACCATATCTGAAGGCTCAAACTAAAGATAAGAAGCAGTAGGAAACTGCCGAAGCAAAAACTCCACTACTCCTGAAGAGATTAAGGAATAAACCAGGCGAAGGGAGAGGGTGTTCATTTAGCTCTAGGGATTCCCAGATACCAATAGAACATACTCCCTTGATGAGCCCAAACTTCCTGATGAGTGATGAGAGGAAAGAAAATGCTCTAAAAAGAAGAAAAAGAAAATGCTCTCATTTTTTATGTTAAAACTATGTTTATTATGAATATACTAGAGCATTTTAGAGATATCCCAGATCACCTGAGTTAGAACTGACTCTTAAAAAACATGGAAACAAAGATTTATCATGGATTCAACTGAACAGAAATAAAAATGGAATTCTTGAAAGGAGTCATAGAGTGTAAAAAATTATTTTCAATCTCCAATGAGCTCTACTGAAACTCATTTCCTCTTCTTTGCTGGCCATTTGCTTGTACAGAGAAGTCAGTCTTACAAAATGACATACAACAGTCTTTGTCCAAATACCAAGTTAAATGGCGCCTCTACTTAATAATCTAAGGAGAGGCTTAATCCCAACACTGAGTTTGCAAAGGCATGAGAAGGAACTGCAAATAATAAAGGAGACTCTCACATCAAAAGAACTCCACTGTAAGAGTTGTTCTAATGACAGAAGTTGTAAACAAATTCTTAGATGCCCTTCTCATGAACTGCATTTGTATCACTCAAAGGCCATTTAAAGCACTTCCTAAGAACATGGGTCACTCAAGGGACAGTAATTGACCTGAGGTTTTTAAAATTTGTTTTTGTAATTAACCAGAACACAAAGAAGGCTGATTTATCTCTTTCAGTATCACTTCACGAAATTTGGTTCTAAGAAAACCAGTTGCATCAGCTTTAAGCCAACAGTGTAACTATGAACAGGGATGCAAAGACCGGCTCTTACAGAGACCTGGAAATGTGAGAACAGCTTCTCAAAATATGAGGCTGTGTCTCTATTTCCAGGACTGCAATTATCTGGAATCAGAGTTCTTATTCTAAAAAAGAAAGGGGGGCGGGAGGGAAGCAGTTCCTATAACAAACCTGGGGTTTCTATGCCCTTTTTCACTAATTTAGTTTTATTTTTAGTCATGCAAACTTAGTTTAGCAAAGAGCGCAGGCAAAAGGCATTTTAAGGAAAAATGGATGAGAGTAAAAGAAATATACCATTTATTAGGTTGTATATAACTCTGCAAATGTCACCTAACCGCTTTGAATTTCAGTGTCTTTGTAGGCAAAAATGGGTGTATCTGTGAAGATTGACATGCAAATATTCTTTAAAATATCACAGTGATTGGTACATTTTATGTGAGTAGAAGGTGGCTTTAAGAGAATGAAATCAGCATTCAACACTGCTGGCATTTCTCATGCTCTCTGTAACTGAAATGATTCCCAAAGACAAGCAATGTCCCCTCCAAACAATGAGGTTTGGACATACTTTGGAACAGAGTTCTGTAATCAAGAAATTTAAGGGAACACTTTAGCTTGGAAGAAATTAGGGAAAAAAG
Source organism: Budorcas taxicolor (assembly GCF_023091745.1). Classification (NCBI taxonomy): domain Eukaryota; kingdom Metazoa; phylum Chordata; class Mammalia; order Artiodactyla; family Bovidae; genus Budorcas; species Budorcas taxicolor. The sequence continues at coordinate 59,707,814 of NC_068923.1, read as the reverse complement.
AGACAGAGGAAAGGGGAATAAGAGAAATGGGGAATAGGAGAAGAGGAAGAAGGAGGAAAGAAGGGAAGAAGGAGAGAGAGGAAATGTGCAAAAAGTAATTACCTTATGGTCAATTTCCACTGACTTTAAATACGTGAAATGCATTAAGTTCTTCTGTGTGTGTCAGTTGCTCAGTCGTGTCCGATTCTGCAACCCCATAGACTGTAGCTCACCAGGCTCCTCTGTCCATGGGATTCTCCAGGCAAGAACACTGGAGTGGGTTGCCATTTCCTTCTCCAGGGGATCTTCCCAGCCCAAGGATGGAACCTGGGTCTCCTGCTTTGTAGGCAGATTGTTTACTATCTGAGTCATCAGGGAAACCCCTGAGTTCCTCTAGGTAGTGGTTCATTTTGTGAACCACACACTAAGGAGTATGTTCATTTTGTGAAAACCGGTCAAGTTGAATATTAATGATTTGTGGACTTTTTCAATGTGAATATTATGCTTCATTAAAAATGCTTAGTTAAAAAAAAAAATGCTTACTTTAAATGTCTTTCCAGCTCTGCTGTGTGACCTTAAGCAAATTAACATTTATGAGCCTCAGTCTTGTCTTCTGTACAATAGAGCTAACCATGAGTTCCTTTAAAAAGGTTTACAGGTATGAATGGGTATTCATAGTCTTCCCTATTTCTATTCCACTTTGAAAAATTCTCCAGGCCAGAGTCCAAACCAAGTCTAATATGGTGCCTGACATATGGTGGGCTGCTTAACAGATCTTGATGAATAAAAGAAGGTGACTGATAATCATTTTCTTGGAGTCTAGAACAAAGTAGCAAGAAGAAGAAAACCATGAAAACAATCCATTCCTAAGGCCCTCTACCAGGTGGTGGTTCCCATTTTCTCCAAATAACAATCTTTGCAAATAGGGTGAAGTCCTAACATTCCTCTGAAAAGGCTGTACATTGTGCTAGCTGCCTTTGTTTATATAAAACCATCTCTCCTTGCAAGAATGGCTTCCCCTTTGAAATTCTTTATTATCTCTGATTCTCCTGACTCTCAGTTTGGTATTCTTTTCCTAATTCTTTATGCAATTATTACTTGACCATTTCCCACCATTCAGTGTCTTACCTTTCCATTTAACTTTGCAAATTTGTTTTTTTCACAGCATACTGCATAGGGTAAGAACTCAACAAAGATTTGATTCTGACTGACTTCATTCCTGGACCTGATTTAATTCTGGAACATTGGTTCAGAACCCAGCTAAACAGTGCTTTATGCTAAGTCCCTGTTGAGTCTCATGTCAGCAGAGTATATAAACCAGGAATGCTCAAACAAATGACAAGACGCATGACAGACATAAGGAACAGATTTCTTTCCCACTGAGTTCAAAAGCCCTCTGAATCCTTCTCAACACAGCAGTCCAGGAAACCACCAGCAATTAATATGAGTTGCCACCCGTTGAAATCCATTAGTCATCCCCAGGGATAAATATCCTCCCAAATGACAGCTTTCCAAGACCTTGTAACCTCAAAGCACATTTTCAAAAATCTGTTCCATCACATGCCCTATTTCCTGTATAATTCCTTAGAGCCCAGAACATTCATATTTTTTGTGTTAAGCTTTTTACATGCAATTGGTATACCTCAAAACAGTAACAAAAAAAGACGGTAAAAAAAAAATGGGTATCTGAAAAATTAATGAACTGTAAATATTTTCCTGGGAAAACACTTGTCCCCTTGGAAAAGAAGACTGTGCATATGGTTCACATCTATTTTAAGAATATGGTGACATTAGTAGGTGTCCGATCTAGTAGGTCAGAAGACAAAGGTCATGTCACACAGGTCTTAACCCATCTGGCTAATACAAAACTATTATTACTCAAAATCTGGAGACTTCTAAGTGCAGAAAACAAACCAGGGAAGGGAGACTGCCTGTTTTTTAATACATCCCCCACATCTCTCAGTATGATGACAACCCAGACCATGCCTGACTCTGCACACCCACCCATGTTGTTGTTTAGTTGCCAAGTCATGTCAAACTTTTTGTGACCCCATGGACTGTAGCTCACCAGGCTCTTCTGTCCGTGGGATTTTCCAGGCAAGAATACTCGAGCAGGTTGCCATTTCCTTCTCCAGGGGATCTTCTCGACCCACATCTCCTTCTCTTCTCTATTGGCAGGTGGAATCTTTACCACTGAGCCACCAGTGAAGTATGAAATTCACCCATAGCAGTCCTGAATTCTCTATTAAAGGACATAGCCTTCCTCATGGACTTCTTTCTTGACATCCTCCACTGCGTACACCCACCCTCAAACCATTCTCAGATCCAACAAGGCTACCTTAATGAAGCAAATGCTTTCACATAGGCAAGCCCACTAATATCCAGATTCTTGCTCAAACACAAATAGGTAACCATGAAATGTTGGCATCTTAATAGCTAAAACAATCTGCCCATCTAAGGGTTTAGCAATCTGCACCATCAACAACCTCATTCCAGGACTTCCCTAGTACACCACAACTCCTGAGCCTGTGCTCCAAAGCTTGAGAGCCCCAACTACTGAAGCCCACGTGCCCTGGAGTCCATGCTGTGCAACAAAAGAAGCCGTTGTAATGAGAAACCCACACATCACAAGACAGTAGCCCCCACTTGCTGCAACTAGAGAGAGCCTACAGACAGCAAAGAAGCCTACAGCCTATTTTGACCCAGTGCAGTCAAAAATAACAGAAGTAACAATTAATTAATTAATTTGGGGGCAAAAAGAAAAAAAAAAACCTTGTTCCACTTTCAATCCTAATTTCCAAGCTTCTGAACATCAGAAAATGCTTGCTCTAGGTATCTGCATTAGAGTTATGCGCAAAGAGTTGGGGAACAATCCACAAAGCCTATTTCAGGATGATGCCTATATCTGATAATAAGAGTGTATCTTGCCCAACCTCTGACTTATGTTGTCAGTGAGAACACCATTACCTTAAAACAACATTTTGAAATCACTTACTGCTGAGCACAGTGGCACTTTCGGTAGTGACACTTAAAAATGAAAAGCTCTGTTAATTATTAATAACGGAAAATGAGATACTCTGAATGAGGAATACCCTCTCGCTTTGCTGTTTTCAATAGGCACTCTTTCTACCATATTACAGATGAATTCATAAAGTGGGCTGTGAAGCTTACTGTCATACCACACTTCACTTGGTAAGAATCCATCCCAGGTTTCTTGATGAAATTCACATTTTAAAAACAAATGAACTGGAGATATTTCTCCACTATTAGGATGCTCTTACTTTTTAATGCAAACTATAAAGCTTGCTGATCAGCCTGTTTGTAAGTTCTGGTATTTATAAGCCTTATAAAGTACACCAGCTGCCCGCGGGACTTTTATACTTAGCAGATAACATTAACTAAGAAACATTTTGGATGAGAGGTGTCCTGCTTCCTTGCAATCTGTAAGGTCAAGGGACAATCTTATCAACATGGATTACATTTCTTTTCCTGAAATATGGTCTAAACTTTAAAGAAACGACTTTTTGGTTCATTCTGGCCAAACAACATTTTCACTAATTTAGGCAATGTTTATTTGTTATCCACTAAATATTGTGTGCAAGAAAGTCTCTTTAAATAAAGAAATGTTATCAATAATATAGAATTAAGGGGAATGATATCTGCTCTTTTAAGATAACTACTTTCCAAAACTTAAGAAAAATAGAACTTTAAAGCCTGTATATCTCTTACAAATCACTTTCTTTAAAAAATTATTTTGTAATAGAATCAGACAAGGATAATAACTTAGAATTAGCCAGATAAAGGAGACTGTGGCCTAAAGAGCTATCTGCTGCCCCAATTCACCAATAGCTTAGCTGGTGACAGAAAGAGATGAGGCAGCACCCAGGCCCCCTGGGTCCATCTCTGGCCTTCCTTTCCAAGGAACTCTTGCTCAAACGAACCTTGGTTGTATGGTGAACTTGAAATAGATATAAAACAAAGTGGGAACAAACATCAGAAAGAGTTTTTAGAACCTATTCATCACTCATCCAATTCACTAAGTGGAGCCAGTATAATGCCTGCTGCTGCACAAGCAGGATTCAATACATTTATGTATATAATTTCTTAATGGCTTTGGTTCACCCGTTACTGGCTACTTCCTGGTCTTTTTGAGCTCAGCTGGTAAAGAAGCCACCTGCAATGCAGGAGACCCTGGTTCGATTACTGGGCTGGGAAGATTACTGGGTCAATTACTGGAGAAGGGATAGGCTACCCACTCCAGTATTCTTGGGCTTCCCTGGTGGCTCAGACAGTAAAGAATCCACCTGCAACGCAGGAGACCTGGGTTCCATCCCTGGATTGGAACTTGAAATAAATATAAATATTTGGAACGTGGGTTCCATCCTTGGGTTGGAACTTGAAAGGAAAGAAACAAAGAAAGATGGAAGATCCCCTGGAGGAGGACATGGCAACCCATGCTAGCGTTCTTATCTAGAGAATCCCCATGGACAGAGAAGCCTGGTGGGCTACAGTCCATGAGGTAGCACAATTGGACAAGACTGAGCAACTGAAGTATTTCACAGCAGCACCTGATCTTTTTAAAGCCCAGCATTCTCATCAGTAAACGGATTGATACCATTATAAGGACAGTATGCTAGAAGTGGGATTTTTGATCTAAATGAAAAGGATAGTTTTATATTTCTAATCACATATGAATGACCTGATCTGGCATTTCTTAATGTCCTACTCGGTTTAGAACAGGTAAAGGATAATGCATTTTGTTCATTCCTCGTCATGACAGCAGGCTTGTCTACAGTAGCCTCCATAATTCATACCAAATAAGTTGGCTAAGGGAACTTCATAAAGGAAAAACAAGTTTTTTTAATGAAAGCCGACCAGCTCTCAAATCAAACAGGTCTCCACCCAGATCTAACAGTGTAAAGCTTAGTCAGGAGCGGGGCACAGGCCTCAGAAAGGAAGCCACTGTCCTCTTGTTTCAGGCTGCTGAACCCGAAGGTGCCTTCAGTCTTTTGATCTGCAGGTTAAAGGCCTTTCACAGCCCCTCAGGAGCCCCTCCAATGACAAAGGAGTAATAACAGAGCTGTCAAAAGTAACAGAAACGGATTTAAGCCTTGGCATTTTATTATCCTTCAAAGACAGTATAGTCTCACTCCAAATGTTTGGGAAAGAGGTATCCCATGCCACCTTCATAAGAGGGGTGGATTTCTCACTGAATGGGACCCACCAAAGGCCTAGTGGCAGTGCTGACTGATTTAAAAGCCTTTGAAATGTTCATCTTTTTTGCTCTCTGTCCCTTATGGTATTCAAGTTAAACAGGAAAAAGTGGGGAGAAGAGGGCAGATTTTTAAAAAGCCGTATTGTGATGCTAGGCAGGGAGACCTCCAATAAATTCCTGGTGACCAGGTAACCCAGGTAAGATGCTTCTCACAGGCTGTGGGAGAAAGGGACAAACAGGGCTCTTCTCCCTGTAACCACAGCTCTCAGAAAATGTACTCACTCAGTCCACAGATATCTACTGAGCTATTTCTCAGATGCCAGCCATGTTCTGGACCTAAGGAGACAGTTGTGAGCAAACTGAGGTCCTTAAGTCCCTAAAAGTGTGCTCTGCTTATTCGCTCACTTGTGTCTTTGGAAGGCAGCCCACCAGCCTTCTCTGTCCCTGGGGATTCTCCAGATAAGAATACTGGAGTGGGTTACCATGCCCTCCTCCAGGGGATTTTCCCAACCCAGGGGTGGAACCCAGGTCTCCTGCATTGCAGGCGGATTCTACCATCTGAGCCACCAGGGAAGCCCATTCTATAGCAGACAGCAATGCAGGGAAGACTTAATAAAGCAAACAAAACATGTCGAGGCCAGTTTACGATCAGAAGAGACAGCTCTGCTTATTGTCTAAGCCAATATTTATCATTGAAGTCACGGATTATAGTGGAAAGCTTTTAGGAAAATCAAAATGAAATCGATAGCTTTCAAAAGCAAGGCCCTGAGATAGGAGGGAAGAATGAGCTTGGGATGTTTGAGGAAGAGAGACTAGAAAATCATGAAGGAGGGAGGGGGGCCAGGCTGAGGCCAGTAGCCACTAGATTTAATTCCAACTGTGAAGGGAAAACTTTGGAGGGTTTAAGGGTGGTTCCCATGTGACAATAGGCTAGGACTGGGGTTCTCCACTAACCATGATCCTCCCTGTGTCCTCTTGCTCCTCTCCCCTCTATTTATGCTCAAGGCAAGAGTCTTTGGAGGAAACTATCAGAAGTGCTTTTGTTGTTCATTCTGTGATTAAGAGCTGAACAGTGGTGCAGTAGCATGCATGTGCTCAGCTGTGCCCGTCTCTTTGGGACCCCATGGACCGTAGCCCATCAGGCTCCTCTCTCCAGGCCAGAATACTGGAGTGGGCTGCCATGCCCTCCTCCAGGGGATCTTTCCGATCTGGAGATTGAACTCTCATCTCTTGCATCTCCTGGCTTAGCAGGTAAATTCTTTAACCCTGTGACACCTGGGAAGCATTAAGAACTGAATCACTAGCCAAATCCTGAAATTTACGGCAGAGAGAAATTCTAGTCACTTAATAAGCCATGCACTGAAAAGTTCGCATATTGGGATGCTAAATGAAAAAAAATTTTACTATGGCAGTATAATGTTGACTATAAAAGAAGTTAGAGATAAGGACTGAAAAGAAGCATTAAAATGAATAATCACAGTTAATATCATGATGGATAAGGAAAGACTGGGGACTGCCACAGACTGGAGGAGACTAAAAAAAGACAAGACTAAAGGCAGAAGGCAGGGTGGGATCCTGGTCTGGATCCAGGAACAGAAAGAGCAGCAGTGAGGAAAAAAGAAAAAGAATCCAAATAATCTGTAGCTTAATTAATAGTATTACCACCAATGCTAATTTCTTAGTTTGAGTAATTACACTATGGTTACATAATATGTTAACTTTAGGGAATGCTGTGTGAAGGGTATAAAAGAATTCGCCATGCTATTTTTGGAACTTTTCTCTAAGTATAAAGTTATTTCAAAATAAAAAGTTAAAAAAGGAAAGGCTGATTTGCGGTCCTATAATTGCTGGCGACTTACCTCTCTTAAAAACTTACTTTTATTTCTTATGTGTATAACTCGATGCTCTTAATCATTTAGAAAGAAAAAAATCACAGTGGGGTGCTCCATTCATTTGCAATCATTGGTTCATTATCATCATTTCTTTTTTAAAAATTTTGCTTTTTAAAAAAGTCTCTATTGAATGTTATAATATTGCTTTTGTTGTTTTTTATGTTCTGATTTTTAGGCCACGAGACATGTGGGATCTTAGCTCTCCAACTAGGGTTCAAATCTGCACCCCCTGCATTAGAAGGTGAAGTCTTAACCACTGGACCACCAGGGAAATCCTGTCATTGCCATCATTTCCCTTTCGTGGAAACTCCTGCTGGAGAAACTGTGAAAATGAATTTATATATGAGAGGTCCAGGAGAGGTCTAATATGCATTCTCCGTGATAAGCGTAATCTGCATTCTATTTCCTTTAAGGAGGGTGTCTCCACAGTGGATTAAATGCTTCTGCCAGACTCGTATCATTTTTATAAACCCCAGTAGGAGTGCACAAGTCAAGTCTTGGGAGGACAAGATGCACTGCTGGTGAAGATAATTACTCCCAGAAGAATTACTCCCAGGGACTTTCCTGGAGGCTGAGTGGCTAAGATTCCATGGTCCCAATGCAAGGGTCCTGGGTTTGATCCCTGGTCAAGAAACTAGATCCCATAAGACACAACTAAGAGTTTGCAAGCTGCAGCTAAAGATCCAGCGAGACCAAATAAATACACACTTAAAAAAAAAAAAAGGAAACAGATATCAGAATGAGAATATATTCCACAACCTAGCCACCTCTTCCTGTGGCACTTTTGTCTACCAACAGGCTCAAAACTCAACATTCAAAAAACTAACATTATGGCATCTAGTCCCATCACTTCATAGCAAATAGAAAGGGAAAAAGTAGAAAGAGTGACAAATTTTATTTTCTTGGGCTCCAAAATGACTGCGGATGGTGACTGCAGCCATGAAATTAAAAAAACACTTGTTCCATGGAAAGAAAGCTAAGACAACTTCCACAGCACATTAAAAAGCAGAGACATCACCTTGCTGACAAAAGTTAATATAGTCAAAGCTATGCTTTTTCCACTAGTCATGTATGGATGTGACAGCTGAACCATAAAGAAGGCTGAGTGTCAAAGAACTGGTATTTTCGAACTGTGGTGCTAAAGAAGACTCTTAAAAGTCCCTTGGATGGCAAGAAGATCAAACCAGTCAATCCTAAAGGAAACCATCCCTGAATATTCATTGGAAGGACTGATGTTGAAGCTGAAGCTTCAATACTCTGGCCACTTCATGCAAAGAGCCAACTCATTGCAAAAGCCCCTGATGCAGAGAAAGACTGAAGGCAGGAGGAGGAGGAGGTGGCAGAGGATGAGATGGTTGGATGGCATCACCGATTCAATGGATATGAATTTGAGCAAACTCTGAAGGACAGAGGGGCCTGGCATACTACAGTCAATGGGGTTGCAAGGAGTTGGACATGACAATGACTAAAACAACAACAAGGCTTTCTATCCTCTCCAGAACTCCAGGGAAGACAGTCCACCTTGTGTGGGATCTAACCACAGCTTACAAACACAAGCTTGAGACAGCAATAAACACATCCAGTTCTGCTTTTCTGCTACTTGGAACTACAGCCTGGCAATAGATAAGTTGAAGTCACAAGAGTGACTGCAAGTGAGAAAAACCAGGAAATGAAGGGAAGAAGGAAGAGGAATTGATGGGGGGGGGCGGGGGGAGGGTGGAGGTGGGAAAAAGGAAATAATCTGAGAACCACTATGTGAGAGTCCAGGCTCTGCTTCATGTATGTTACACAGGTTAACCACGCCACAACCTTATCAAGGGTCATTGTCCTCATTTTATAGATGAGCTGCCCAGGGTTTAGAAAGTCTAGCTAGGTGACCAACATTTTTTCCACAAGATTATGGCAAGATCCACAAGACTCTAGATAAGCAAAATAGTATCATCCATGAGTGCGGACAAAGCTAGTGGAGGTGATGGAATTCCAGTTGAGCTATTTCAAACCCTGAAACATGATGCTGTGAAAGTGTTGCACTCAATATGTCAGCAAATTTCGAAAACTCAGCAGTGGCCACAGGACTGGAAAAGGCCAGTTTTCATTCCAATCCCAAAGAAAGGCAATGCCAAAGAATGCTCAACTACCACACAATTGCACTCATCTCACATGCTAGTAAAGTAATGCTCAAAATTCTCCAAGCCAGGCTTCAGCAATACGTGAACCATGAACTTCCAGATGTTCAAGCAGGTTTTAGAAAAGGCAGAGGAACCAGAGACCAAATTGCCAACATCTGCTAGATCATCGTAAAAGCAAGAGAGTTCCAGAAAAACATTTTTTTCTGCTTTACTGACTATGCCAAAGCCTTTGACTGGGTGGATCACAAGAAACTGTGGAAAATTCTGAAACAGATGGGAATACCAGACCACCTGACCTGCCTCTTGAGAAACCTATATGCAGGTCAGGAAGCAACAGTTAGAACTGGACATGGAACAGACTGGTTCCAAATAGGAAAAGGAGTATGTCAAGGCTGTATATTGTCACCCTGCTTATTTAACTTATATGCAGAGTACATCATGAGAAACGCTGGACTGGAAGAAACACAAGCTGGAATCAAGATTGCCGGGAGAAATATCAATAACCTCAGATATGCAGATGACACCACCCTTATGGCAGAAAGTGAAGAGGAACTAAAAAGCCTCTTGATGAAAGTGAAAGTGAAGAGTGAAAAAGTTGGCTTAAAGCTCAACATTCAGAAAACAAAGATCATGGCATCTGGTCCCATCACTTCATGGGAAATAGATGGGGAAACAGTGGAAACAGTGTCAGACTTTATTTTTTTGGGCTCCAGAATCACTGCAGATGGTGACTGCAGCCATGAAATTAAAAGACGCTTACTCCTTGGAAGGAAAGCTATGACCAACCTAGATAGCATATTCAAAAGCAGAGACATTACTTTGCCGACTAAGGTCCATCTAGTCAAGGCTATGGTTTTACCAGTGGTCATGTACGGATGTGAGAGTTGGACTGTGAAGAAAGCTGAGCACTGAAGAATTGATGCTTTTGAACTGTGGTATTGGAGAAGATTCTTGAGAGTCCCTTGGACTGCAAGGAGATCCAACCAGTCCATTCTGAAGGAGATCAGCCCTGGGATTTTTTTGGAAGGAATGATGCTGAGGCTGAAACTCCAGTACTTTGGCCACCTCATGCGAAGAGTTGACTCATTGGAAAAGACTCTGATGCTGGGAGGGACTGGGGGAAGGAGGAGAAGGGGACGACAGAGGATGAGATGGCCTGATGGCATCACTGACTCAATGGCTGTGAGTCTGAGTGAACTCCGGGAGTTGGTGATGGACATGGAGGCCTGGCGTGCTGCGATTCATGGGGTCGCAAAGAGTCGGACACGACTGAGCGACTGAACTGAACTGAACTGACTGATGAGTGCTCAAGTGTGAGTCTGAGAAATGGCTTTGCTGTTAGGTGTCACTGGTACAAGTAATGTAACCACAGACAGGCTCATGTGTGCTCGTCATGTCTAGCTCTTTTAGACCCCATGGACTGTAGCCCACCAGGCTCCTCTGTGCATAGGATTTCCCAGGCAGGAACACTGGAGTGGGTTGCCATTTCCTCTTCCAGGGGGCATTCCTGACCCAGGGTTTAAACCCAAGTCTCCTGTGTCTCCTGTATTACCGGTGCAGGATTCTGTACCGCTAAGTCACTGGAGAAGCCCACTGGCTCATGAGACCTACTGAAATCTGTGCAAGGGAGAGAGACAAAGACTGAAACTAAGACTCTTTCCCTTGGGATGGTTCAGCTTCACACACTTGCAGAATAGCACGTAGAAAACCTTACAAGAGCTGCATGTCATCATCATTTGAGATTACCTCTAAAAGTAAAGCAAAGAGACCATCTCAGGACTTGCCTTGTGGTCCAGTGGCAAAGACTATGTGCTCCCAATGCAGGGGGCCCAGGGTTCTATCCCTGGTCAGGGAACTAGACCCCACATGCTGCAACAAAGAGTTCCCACGCCACAGCTAAAGATCCCTCATGCAGCAACTAAGACCCAGCGCAGGCATAGAAATAAATATTTTAAAAAAACAATTAAAGAGATCATCTCTTCCTGATTCAGATTTCCCCCTTTAAAACTGTATATTTAAAGACGTAAGTAAGAGACAAAGAAAAAAAAAAAAAAAACTCTTGAGAGTCCCTTGGACAACAAAGAGATCAAACCAGTCAATTCTAAATGAAATCAACCCTGAATACTCATTGGAAGGACTGGGCTGAAGGTCAATTATTTTGGCCACCTGATGCAAAGCGCTGACTCACTAGAAAAGACCCTGATTCTGGGAAAGACTGAGGGCAGGAGGAGAAGGGGGCAACAGAGGATGAGATGGTCGGATGGCATCATCAACTCAATGGATATGAGTTTGAGCAAGCTCCGGGAGATGATGAAGGACAGGGAAGCCTGGCGTGCTGCAGTTCATAGGGTCGCAGAGAGTTAAACATGACTGAGCAATTGGACAACGACAAGGAAGGAGACAGGAAAATTTTGACTTTTTACTTTATTCTTTTCCTTACTCTTTCATTTGTTTCTGTTAATGATCAAGCTATACTTTCATGTTTAAAAAATAACTAAAATATTTTATTTAAAAAACTAATTAAAGAGAAAGAAAAATCTTCCTTCAAGGCTAGAAGAGATCCTGAAAGTGATTAATTTCAGTAGCCTCATGTACCGACAAGAAAACTGGAATCTTCAGAGAAATCAAGCTGCGCCTAGAACACAGACCTCCTAAATCTGGGGCTCCATGTTCTTTTGGTTTCCTACACCAATCTCAGGGACATGCTTATAGTGCTTGGTTGCAGAGGCCATGGTGGAACAGCAAAGAGCAATGAGTCTATTCTGCCCAGACTGGATCCTGACCATAACCAGTGAATCATCTATCATTCACTGCACAACATAGCACCAAGAACTATATGAATATAGCGTCCCAGGTCAAGCACAATCCGAATAAAAATTCCGTCCCAGAATTTATGTGAACATCAAAGCTGGTATTTCTATCACTAATCACATACTGAAAACTATGAGATTGGTTCCAGATAATTACAGCCACAGCAGAACTGAGAGAAGAATAAATGTGAGTGGTAGAGTTCAAGGTGGTAAACTCAGCATTTGTTTGAAGATGCCGGCTTGTCCAAGGAACTCCTGCTCACACAAGGGTCTTGGCCTCCCTTGCTTGCCAGTCCCTTCACCAGACCTTAATGCAAAAGCCTTGGAACTACAGCTTGGCCTCACTTCTAGTTCCAGGGACCTTAGAGCATGAGGCCGGCTCAGGACTTCTCTCTAGATGTTTTCACCATGCCAGCAGCTCTGGCAAAACCTCTCCTTAAACCACATGGAGAAGCCTTTTGGCTTGTGCCATGAGTTGAGCAGAAAATCAATAGTAGAGACCCTTCACCCAACACAGCCCCTTTTCCGAAGGATACCACAGAGATCCTTATGTAATCTGGCTCTAAACTGGTTCCCAGACAATTGATACATCAAAACCAACAGTACAGCAAATCACTATTTGAGATAAGGCCTAAAATATTCTGTTTTGGCTGAAAGGAAAACCTAAAATTATAAAGCAGAGATGCTGTGGGCTGTGTCACAGCCAGTTTGATAGCAGGAAACCACTGTCTTCTGCGGCTTTTTTTGACAGAACCGGCTTTTTGCGGCATTTCACTTTTTTCACGGTAGAGATGTTATTCTGGAGGGACTGAATGATACTATGTCTTGACACAGGAAAGTTATTTATACATAAATCACAGTCACTTTACCCATGTTAACGAGGCTGTCAGCGTCTTGTGTGATTTACTGCAATCTTGCAATAGAAAAGCTTCATTTCCTTGACACCTGCATGGTAATGCCACCGATAATGCCATGCTGCACGTGTGTTTGCCTCTTTCACTGGAGGTGTGTGAAAATCTAGAGTGTGGTTTTAGGTCAGAGTAACTCTGATACCAGGCTCCAGGACCCAGAGCATCAGCCTGCAGGTGCACACATACACAGACACACAATACTATATCCATTACCCAGGTGGGCACCTCTTTCCTAAGAGATTTATAATTACCAGGATAGCGGCTTGCATCTTAGTTTTTGCAAGGACAATTATGTATTACATTTTATATAATAAAATTATATATTTTAATTTTACAAGTTATATATAATTAACTTATATATTATATATTTATATATAATCCATATATTATATAATTGTATATAATAAAATTGTATATCTACAATAGGTATATCTATACCTATCTCACTAAAAAGGCATGACAAGGTAGAAAGAAGTTTAAAATGACAGAATTAAAGTTGGAAACGGCACTGCCAATAAAAATTCAGATTTCTAACTCTTATTAACAATATTAAGAGGAAGCTATTTCAGATAATAATGGCGAAGAGGGAATACAAAAGTTCAAGAAAACCTATCAAAATCAATTCCCTTCTCCCCAGACAGTACCAATATCGTAATATTAGTACTAGTACTGATGGCAAGGAACAAAACAGAGAAGAGGGAAAGGATTTTCATAAGCTACCACCCTGTAAAGACATCTTTTCATAAGTAGCTTCCTCCTGCGACCGTCATTTCTTATCTTCATCCTAATACCCCTAGGAAAATCTAAAAACCTACTTATGCTTCTTGGATATTTTCAATGTTAAGACACTTTCATAAAATTCTCACCCCCAATTCTGGAGGTGGATGGTGTAATACTGATTTAACAGAGCTAATGGAATAGCCTCAGAGACTCAGAATTCTACTTGGACTTGGTATGATGAGCATATTTGCACATTCTCATAATAATACCCATATCGCTTCTATGTGTCCAGTTGAGCGGTGGTTGTCTTATAGGGAGAAAAGAGAGAACAGGAGATGAGGGTGTGCCAGGACAAGCAATCATACGTTCCATCCCAGAGGGATTCTCTTGGGGGGCACCATAGGCATACAGCACCTCCTCCTCTCCTTTCCCTTCCCTCACTCACCGACTTGGCAGGTGCATGCTGAGCTCCTGCAGATACGCACAGATGACCATGCTGCAGTCAGCACACTGGGAGGGCCCGGCAGCAAGGATCCTGCCCTGGGGGCGTCCCGAGCCCTTTCCAGGATGGCACTTAAACCACAATGAGCACTACTAACTGCTACCTTGCAGTTCAAGTTTCCAGCATGCTTGTATACACTGCAAGCCCCTTTACTTTACATTAGTTACTCTTCCCAAATGTCTGAGGAAGTAGGGTCAGCATCATTATCTTCAGAATTACTGGCGGGAGGAGGAAATTGACCTATGGTGGTTAAGATGACTTATCCACAGCTGTGCTGGGGTTCCAGGAGCGGCTAGTTCAGAAAAGAGCCCGCTGTGTCCCTCCCCAAGACTCAGTGAGACCCCATCACTATCGTGGCTCTATAGGCCCCCACCACCCCTAAAACCCAGACAATGTAAAATTCAGAACAAAGGTATATCTTCAAAATTGGAGGACTCAGGATCACAGTAATGATAAAGGTCATCTTTTAACATGTTATATCAAAAAGGCAATTTCTATTTTCCTTTCTCTGTTCCAAAAATGCACTTACAGCTTATGAAGTAACATCCTGATTGAGGTACATTTCCTGATGGTAATGACCGCTAAAGCCTTCAGACAAAGCCCAGGAACCAGCAACTCCTCTGGGCAGTGTCATTAATGACACAGGAGCAGCTACTCAAAAAGCCTTGCTCTCTCATAGTAAATAAATACTAAGTGGTGTCCCTCTTATCTGAGGATTTTGGTACATCTTACAGACACTGCTCATTAAGTCTCACCAGGCAGCTCTGCGACACATAAAGGCGTCCCATTCACGAAGGGAGGAAACAGCAACCGGCTAATATACCTGACAGGGTAACACTGGAGGATGTCATCATGACCATTACCTAGAAATCTCTCATCTAGATGCCTTCTTTTAAGCATCACTCCCTCACTGGCAAAATGAGAAATAATAATGCCCATTTGGCCAACTTTGTGGGGTTGGAATGAAGATCAAATGAAAGGACAGATGGAAAGGTGGCAAGTGAACTCTGATGTTTGGACAAATAAAAGCGTGATTTGTATTACCTAAACCAAGCCTAGATTTGAGGCAGAAAATGCCATCTCCAAATACTATGCCCTAGACAGGAAGTCTTTTCTCCAAACAGCTTGGACGTTATTTATACCAACACAAATTCTATTTCTGTGATCACATTCCTATAGGATACAGCAGAAGACAAAGAGAAAGCGAAATCAGAGTCAAAGCACACAGACACAACAATTAGCCTTGATTGGAATGTTTGCATATACTCAACATTCCAGAAAGTTTGTTCATCTGCCTGGAAAACATTCACAATTGAAGAAACAGAACTATATGCTCAGACTTCATAAAGGATTATCTCTCTTTATGTAGATTTTTGGTTTTTTTTACCCCAGTTACAAAAAAGCCAGCTTCAAAAGTTTCACTTAAATGCCTATAAGAACTGCAGACGTTCAATTGTCAATTGGATTTGCTGCTGGGGGAGATAATCCATTTGGTTCAAAGGCAACAACTCCTGAAAAGGAGATATGTCTTCCAGAAATTCACAGGCGACTCGAACCGCACAGCCCTTAACACTTCCATGCCTACTTCCAAGCCCCCCACCCTACTTCCTAAAGAAGGAGATGCCTCCATCCATTTGAAGAGGTCAACTGATTTCCAACATCAATTAGCATCAATTAAAAGAACAGAGGGGCACTCTGCACTATGTTATTAGAGTTGATTGGTAGCTAAGTTTTAGCAGCATTTATAACCTTTTGCTAAGTAACTTTCCCGAGCATGAAAGTTACGGTGGACATCTACCTCTTTGCCCAATAAATGATCCCCTTTTCTATGATAGAAGGAATTCCCCACTGTGAGAATCCATGAGGGGCGGAGAGGGGGCGGACAAGATTTCTTTTCATTATGGAAGCAGGGAGGAGCCCAGCTTCTCTCTGCCCTTACTTCCCTTGCCCGGGATGGGTTAGAAGGAGAACATAAGGTGGCCAAGCTGAGGCTCTCAGCAAACAGTGCAGGCACTGCCTAGCACCCAGTGTGTCTGGGCTGTTTCTGAGAAGGTCACAGTCAAGGTTCCAACCAGTATTCCCAGTCAAGTTCTCACCACCCCATCAATGCTGTGAACAGTCCAAGATTCCTCAGTAAGTTCTTTCTCTGGTGAACTCAGTCGAAGTCAGTTTCTATGATTTTCTGCAAAGAATCTTCACTGGACTTACCAGAGGATAAATAGGTATCATTTGCTAAGGCTAATGTTTGATGGGAATTTGGATGATCAATATCAGTAAGTCCCCTACACATGAAACAAGTTCTGTTCTGAGAGTTCATGTGTAAGTCCGATTTGTTCATAAGTTCAACAAAGTTAACCTAGTACCCAAATAATACAATGAGCTTTACAGTACTGTGGGCTTCCCTGGTGGCTCAGATTGTAAAGAATCCGCCTGCAATGCAGGAGACCTGGTTTCGATCCCTGGGTTGGGAAGATCCCCAGGAGAAGGAAATGGCAACCCACTCCAGTAGAATTGCCTGGAGAATTTCATGGACAGAAGAGTCTGTCAGGCTACAGTTCATGGGGTCGCAAAGATTTGGACACAGCTGAGTGACTTTCCCTCACTCATCTAGTTCTATACTATGATAGGTTTATAATACTTCTCACACAAATAATACATAAAAAACAAACACAAAAAGGAAATATTTTCAATCTTTCAGTACTGTACCTTGAAAAGTACAGTACCAGCTATGTCACGTGGCTTTTATACTTGTTTCTAGATATCCTGGGCTTGAAATAAAGATACTGTAGTACTGTACTCTATACAATACTGTAAAGTACACAAAAGCACATGCACTTGCAGAGGTTGCACGCTTGTGACAACGCATGCCAGACTCAAGAACTTACGCGATTGGACATGGGAATGCATGTTCTCGTCTTTGAAAGCTCACAACCCGAAGGTTCACAGGTAGGAGACTTACTGTAGTTAGCTGACTTAGAGAAGCCACAGGGAGTGTAAGGATGACTCCCTTCTCTGCCTCCCCACCCCAGGTACAATCTGGAATAAAATTCAACTCTCATGGCAGCTGGGGCATGAGTCACCCCATTAGAATCATGCTGACACAGCATCCTGGGGGCTCAGAGAGAATGAGCTTGGCAGTCAGTCAGTGGTGGGGGCCACATAAGAGGAAAGAGGCATGTGCTATCACTGATGTCCTGGAAAGGACTCCCAGCATGGGAGTCACAACAGCGAGATTCTGGCCCCAGCACTGCCTAACTGGTACTCAAAGGAGGCTCTGGGACCAGGGGAACTGACATCCTATGGGAGCAAACTGTTAGAAATGCAGAAGTTTAGACTCTGACTTCATTTAGAATCTACGGAGATTTAGTAGATTTAGAATCATTTAGAATCACAACCTGCATTTTAAGAAAATAATGAGATGATTCATACAGACTGATTTGGCCAAAATTCTTTCCTCTATTTCTACTGTATTAGTGACATAATTAGTGAATGCCCTCTCTGTACATGGCACTGGGCTAGAGCTACTGCAGAAAACTGGCTGACCCCACCTATAGCTCACATGGGATTAAGAGATTGACTTTACATGTCATCAGCTACCTAGTATCCAGGGGCAGGGAGGGGTGGGTATTTTTGGCTGCTATAAAAACCAAGGGGGAGCAATTCTCAATGAGTAGAATCCCTTTAGGTTGTCTTGTTAACAGAGGCTAAAAGGACCTGATCTGTTTACGCCTTTATGCAACATCTTTATAAATCTGAGCACAAAGACAATCAGCAGCTGCCAGAAATTATGGTGCCATGGTGTACCACCGACCTCACATTGGCCTCCATCATGTGCTTCAGAGAAAAATACTGATCATTACAGGGCAAACAGGGAGAGTAGAAAGGAAATCAGAGAAACACACGGCTTTCTACATAGCAGATGTATAGGGAAGAGGAGCAGAGGGAAGAGGGAAAGTCTGGTCCGCTATGGTTCAGAAGGACACGAAACCTAACCCAAGTCTGATAAGGATTAGGCAAAATTAACATCCCTTTATTCTGCATATTAGAGTCTGTTGGTTCAAAGGGGATTTTAATATCAGAGATAAGCATTATCAATAAAGCATATAAATAAATGGCTCTTGAAATATATCCAATTTTTGATATGTAATGGGCTCATTAAATGATGCTTAAATCTCAGCAACCTGTTTCCCTAATAAACTCACAAGTAGGTATTCTGTTAGTTTCTGACTCTTAAATGATTTTCACTATAAATACAGACATATTCTTATGGAGGAAAATATCCCAGAAGATAGACTAGAAATGTTTTAGGTAAGAAAGGACTATGCTATGTATATTTATGGCTGAGTTCCTGCTCCATTCACCTGAAACTATCACACTGTCTGTTAATCGGCTATGCACTCTAAATTGGCTTCAGTTGTGCCCGACTGCAACGCTATGCACTGTAGCCCACCAGGCTCCTCTGTCCTTGGGATTCTCCAGGCAAGAATCCTGCAGTGGGTTGCCACGCCTTCCTCCAAGAGATCTTCCTGACCCAGGGATCAAACCCGAGTCTCTTACATCTCCTGCATTCACAGGTGGGTTCATAACCACTAGCGCCACGTGGAAATCAGCTATACCTCAATACAAAATAAAAAGTTTTAAAAAAGAAGTGACTATGTTAGTGCCAGCCTAGTTCCAATGCGGATATCTTTAGAATAGAAACGAGAATGCTTTTCAAATGAATGTTCTGTGATGTCACTCCCCCACCCCAGCTATAGTCTATGGCTTTCCTCACATGACAGGAGGCAACTCTAAGAGGTACAAGGACAGGAACTACATCTGCCTTTTCATCAATTCTTTCCACAGCATTTAATATAACACTGGCACATAAGTGTTGAGAAAGAATGAATGGATCAGTGAACAAAACAAAACATAAGCCACTACTTCTGATTGCAGGGGGAGACCTGTACTGTATTTCAAAGCTGCAGCAGAACTTTCCAGAGAAAAGGATTTTTTCTCCAAAAGACAAATGGTACCATCATTACTTCATAGCCTTTTCCAGTTACAGAAGGCACATGGTTCCAGGTGTATGAGAATATATCTGAGGTAATCTGGGC
Organism: Budorcas taxicolor; assembly: GCF_023091745.1. Classification (NCBI taxonomy): domain Eukaryota; kingdom Metazoa; phylum Chordata; class Mammalia; order Artiodactyla; family Bovidae; genus Budorcas; species Budorcas taxicolor. The sequence goes on along the minus strand of NC_068923.1, from coordinate 59,688,560 downwards.
TGAAAGCCCTAGGATCCTGCAATAGTCACGTCCCGTGTTGTTTCTATGAGATTTTTCATTTGAAAGTTAAGAAAATTGGGACCCAGAAAGTTAAGCAGTCTTACTCAGGTCTAGCTCAAGTCCACAGAAGAGCCTGGACTGGATCCCAGGCTGGCCTCCCCTGGTTCATGCTTCTTTCCCCACCAGCATGTTGACGCCCTCACTCTAAGGGACAATGGTGAGCATCTTCATAGGAACATAGTCAGTTAACTTGGTATACTCCCAATGCACCTGTCAGGGCAAACTGCGATCTCGTTCTTTAAATCATTTGGGTGGCAGAACTTCTCTTTGTCTATTTAAAGTATTTCAGAGACATTTATGGGCCCCCAAGGGCTTCACAGTTGGCACTACTGGTCAAGAACCTGTCTGCCAATGCAGGAGACACAGAGATACAGGTTCGATCCCTAGGTCAGGAAAATTCCCTGGAGGAGGGCACAGCAACCCACTCCAGTGTTCTTGCCTGGAAAATTCCATGGACAGAGGAGTCTGGCAGGCTATAGTCCATAGAGTCACAAAGAGTCAGACACGACCAAAGTGACTTAGTGTGCACGCATGCATGCACATTGGTCCCTAAATGGATCTAAAGTGACCACTGCTTTACAGTTTGTGATCCTAAGGAATAGCAGCCAGGTGAGTTCTTCTGAAGAGGACCAGATAAAATCCCAGACAGGGTCTCTACTTCAATGTCCACTGAACTGATTGCTCTGTTTCCCCTACTTTCTTGCATATAGCATTTCATCACTCCAGCTGCATCATTAATGCAGAGTGTCCTGGCTCCATACAGGCAAAGAGTGATGGTGCCTGAGAATGGAATCCATAGAAGGTCATTAACTGCCCAAATTACTGGGTAAATTCAAGCACCTAAATACAACAGGCTTCTAAAAAACTGGGGCAGGGAGGAGAGAGAAAGAGGGCAGTCACTGAACCCAAAGTGGCAATACAGGTGACTAAAGAGAATAAGGTATGGCAAGAATCTCCAATGAAAACACTTACAGAGAAGGCTCTGCTTATAAACATCTTTCTTTACTTTCTTTTTGGATGGATTTCTAAATTTTCCTAAAGAGTCCAGGTTATTGAAAATAACTGCACTGCTCATGTCTCTTGGTTAAACACATGTCAAAAATTCTAGAAGAACACTAACAACTAAAGCCCCAAATAGCATAATGTCCTTCATCAAGCTCATCTCAGAGGCTTTACCAACCCACAGAAGTCCAGCTGCTTACACATGCAATTTATTACTCCTTCAGTGAGTCCTCTTTTGGATTCTCAGCCATGTGGGATATGTCGTAACGATATAGTAACAACCATCCCTGGGCTTCCCAGGTGGCCCTAGTGGTAAAGAGCCTGCCTGCCAATGTAGGAGACAAAAGAAACACAAGTTTGATTCCTGAGTCGGGAGGATCCCCTGGAGGAGGGCACAGCACCCCGCTCCAGTATTTTTACCTGGAGAATCCCAGGACAGAGGAGCCTGGTGGGCTCAAGTCCACAGGGTCACAGAGAGTCAGACGCAACTGAAATGACTCAGTACAACAACCATTCCCTCCGTAAGAACACATTTATAATATCACCCGGAAGAAATGCAGGGCCGCTGACACCACAGTCTATACATTTCACTCCCTGGTTTTCTTAGTCCTCCCCTTATCTGGTTATCATCTTCCAGGAAGTCCAAACCAGCAACAAAAACACTGAACTGTGTTGCATCCAAAAGATTTCAAATAAAACCAAAACAAATTCATCTCACTGCTTTACGGCTCCTTCCTTCTCACTGCTCGGTCTCCGCTCTCCTTCCAAGCAGCTCAGGCAACAGCCCATCTCGATTGCCACACACCTCATATGAAGCATTACTCTGCCTTCTTCAAACTGATTCTGGGGTTTGTTTGCATGTTTTTGATGTTGTTTTGGCCATTCCATGCAACTTGCAGGATCTTAGTTCCCTGGGGCAAGAACCTAGTTCCCCAGCCCTGCAAGCCTGGAAGCCTAAAGCACTGGGACTACCAGGGAACTCCCTGAACTGGATTTTTAAAATCCATTCCCTGGAAAAAGCGATCTCTGGGGAAAAAAAAAAAATCACAATTCCTTCTTACAAGTAAACATGACATTCACTGTATTTAACAAACATATGCAGGTATCCGGTTGAGGGGTGGGGGGCAGGGAGGAGATAAAAAAATCAAGTAAGCTATAATCCCTGTCCAAGGCAGTTCATACTCTCACAAAGGAAGATGGGCACAGGCAGCAGTGCCATGTGAAATAATAATGATAGGGCCTTCCTGGTGGTTCGGTGGTTAAGAATAAGCCTTACAATGCATGGAACGTGGGTTCAACCCCGGAGCAGGGAACTAAGATCCCACATGCTGTGGGGCCACAAAGCCTGTGTGCCACAACTACTGAGGCTATGCACTCTGCAGCCTGCATACCGCAGCAGAAGATCCACGTGCTGCAGCTAAAACACAGCACAGCGAAAACTAAAATAAAATGATTGTAATCACATGATAATAACATTATAGTAGCAAGAAGAATGGAGAAGAAAATGGCAACCCACTCCAGTATTCTTTCCTGGAGAATCCAAGGGACAGAGGAGCCTGGTGGGCTGCCATCTATGGGGTCGTACAGAGTTGGATACGATTGAAGTGACTTAGCAGCAGCAGCAGCAGCATTAAGAAGAATTTATACAAGGTGAAACTGTGTAGTATACACTTAATCAGACAAAATACTTTTGTCTTACATCAGATTTGGTCGAAGGGAGGGCTGACTTCAGGAGTGGGTGGCCCAGGCAATGACAAAGAAATCCAGCTCTCTCAGAAGCATCCTAGCCTTGGTTTAATGCTCTACTGTGCATCTTAACAACTTCTGAATCAGCAGCCTGCATTTTCATTTGCTGCTAGACCCTTTAACATATAGTCGAAGCTATGGTTTTTCCAGTAGTCATGTATGGATCTGAGAGTTGGACCATAAAAAAGGCTGAGTGCTTAAGAATTGATGCTTTCAATCTGTGGTGCCAGAGAAAACTCTTCAGAGTCCCTTGGACTGCAAGGAGATCCAACCAGTCCATCCCAAAGGAAATCAGTGCTGAATATTCATTGGAAGGACTGATGCTGAAGCTGAAGCTCCAATACTTTGGCCACCTGATGCCAGGAGTCGATCCACTGCAAAAGACCCTGATGATGGGAAAGATTGAGGGCAGGAAAAGAAGAGGGCGACAGAAGATGAGATGGTTGGATGGCATTATCAACTCAGTGGACATGAGTCTAATAAGCAAACTCTGGGAGGTAGTGAAGGACAGGGAAGCCTGATGTGCTGCAGTCCATGGAGTCACAAAGAGTCAGACACAGCTGAGTGACCACACAACAGCAAAGACCCTTTAAGTTATGTGGCTGGGGCTGCTTTCAGGCTAAGACCTGCAAATGTCCGTCCCTGGCTCACAAACAGCTCCCTTTCACACAAGCTGCTATGGTCAAATGAGAAAGCTGAGGGGCAGAAGAAGACACGATATTTGTTCAGTGGCGCCTCCAGGTGAGAAGGCAAATTCCTCCTCACAGAAGAGGGTTGAAATGATGTTGCTGATGATCTGAACTCATATATCTCTTCCCTGATCATCAATATCTTAGACCTTTGGAATCAAAAGAGAACCTCGAGGACAGGGGCCTCATTTTGGGGTAAAGAGCTGGACATTGGGGTGACTTGCCAAAGAATGAACAGTTAGTTCTGGGAAGACAGGATAAAAACCAAGGCTGTTGCTCTCTCAGCTACATGAAGTTCCATTTGATGAGAACTGTTGAACTGCTCCGTTCACTCCTCATACGTAGTTAATACCTGGTTGAACACTCAAGTATGTATGCATGCATGCGTAAATGAAGGAACAAACCAAAAAGGCAAAAAAATAAATTATTTCTCAGGAGGCACAGAATCTAAAAGTTTCGATGTTTCCTTTACTTAAACTTTCTGAAAAATCTTCAGTTTTCTTTGTAAGTCCTTCAACGAAGGAATGCCTCTTTGGAAAAACACCAAACAGGGACTATAAAATAATGATGATGATGATAAGAGCAATAACTTTGATTTAGAACATGACAATAGAGGAAGGCGGAGAGATCTCAATGGCAGCCGACTCAGATCTTACATCCAACAGAATTTAGTAATGAGTCTCCTTTCCTGGTAACTCTCAAATATATGAAACCTCAGGCCAGGGCCTGAATGTCTGTCAGATATGATGAGAGATGAGTGTGTTCAAGCCCAAAGGGTCTCTTGACACATGGGTCGATATTTCAAAAACAAAAAGATTAGAACAATGCATTACAGAGACGGAATTTTTAAAATTTTTCTTTTAAAAGAGAAAAGTAAAAAAGAGACCATTTCTGTACAGAGCAAGTGCTTGTGACATTGAGTAAAATGAGCGTGCAAAGACTAAGGACTTTGAGTTATGCTCCCATTAAAACAACCTCAAAAGCCCAAGGCCAAATCGAACACTGAACTAGTGAGCCCTGGGTTGATTAAAGAAACTTCCTTTGTGGTGGGTCACTTGAGCCAAGTCTCAGTTCGTCCTGTTCCTTGGCTTTAGCAGTTGGGGTCCTCTTGGACACTTATACCTTGTAAGTCACTGGAAGGAGAAAATTAGCTCATGAAATGCCATGCATGCAAGAGTGCTGGGTATAAAGTAAATGCTCAAAACATGTTGTCTATTTATGGGTTAAGTCTGACCAAGTAGTGTTCTGTATTGTAATGTCTGCAATGCTGAACTCGAGAGAGAGCTCCCTCAAAGAAGGCAGAAAAATATACACACTGTGGAGATACCAGACACAAGCTCAAAACAGATTGTCTACAGGCAGGTGACTTAAACCTAAGAAGCACCCCTTTTTCTGAGCACCTCCCGCAATCACTCCATGCACATAACAGGAACACGGGCACCTACTGAGTGCTATGCAACATGGAAGGTGCCAGGGAACACCGCAATAAGCCATATGCACTGGCCTCCCACTGCAGTGCTCACAGACCAGCCAGGAAAGCAGCAAGCAGGCATGGAGTGGGAGCTGAGTAACTGCTGAACGAACGGACTGATGGAAAATGATGACCGAAAAGAAAAACCAAAGAATTATAAGTGGGCTCGATGGATTTTTCTGGTGAGATTCATGCCAGATTCCCCAGAACTGTTCCTGTCAGGGTCAGAGGGGCAAGGTTGAGGGAAGTGAACCAAAGATGAAGATCTGCCCAGCAGTTCCTAACTCCAAAGCCCAGGCAGCCGGATGCTTCTTTTAAGATGGGTCTCTATCTGTAGCCATGTGTTTGATAGAAGTGTGGAAAGCTGGCCAAATGGGAGATCTTATCCTGAACCCAGAAGCGCGAGACTGCCTGTCACTCACTGTCACCGTCACGAGTGGGCCAGCCAACATTTTTCTTGAGATGCTCACAGACACCCAGGGGAAGAGATGAAGCACCAAATGAAATGTGGGGAGTGGGAGGGAACCGTGAGTGACAACCGTCATCTCTCCCCAGGCTATGAAGACAGATCTGGGCAACCGAATGCAAATGAATTATTTTACCCAAATGTTCAAAAGAGTAGAACATTTATCCACACAATCAAGGTGTCCAAGACCACACAGACGTCTTCATTTGGAAAATGGGCAGATTTATCTCTGTATATCTACATCTGGTCCACCCCTCCCAAAAGTCATTTCCAAAAATGGATTAGGACTGGAGGATATGGGAGAAGAGAAGAGAAGATGGTGGCAAAAATGTCTATCAAGTTTAAATATATATGTCTATATTTATATAAGCAAAAGAAGAGGTGACAGAGAGTTCTCCAACAGTCAAGCAGACTGATTGACAAATACATTTCCTGGACACACAGCAGTGGAGACATGATTAGGAACTGGGAATATTGAGATGTTGAGGAACTGATAAATCTTTAAAGCTACATTGAAATATAAGGTGTGCATTTGTGAGTGAGAGAGAGACAGTGTGTGTGTGTGTGTGTGTGTGTGTGTGCGCGCAAGAGAGAGAATGTATAAGGGAGGGAAGGAGGTTGAAGAGAGATAAGGAGGGTGGGAAGGAGAGAGAAAAAGCAAACACCTAGAAGTGGTAATTAGCTAGATATTAAGATGAATTTTAAGCTTCACAGTGGTGCTAGTGGTAAAAAATCCGCTTGCCAATGCAGAAGACACAGGAGACATGGGTATGATCCCTGGGTTGGGAAGATCCCCTGGCGGAGGAAATGGCAATCCACTCCAGCATTCTTGCCTGGAAAATGCCATGGACAGATGAGCCTGGTGGTCCATGGGGTTGCAAAGAGTTGGACACAACGGAGCACACACACACAAGATGAATTTTACCAAGTTCACTGGTCATCCAGAAGCCAAAAATAAAAGGTAGGGAGAGGCTGAAGACATCTATTTTCAAAAATACCCTTCCAAAGAGGCCTGACTCAGGAAATACCAGTGAAGAACAGCTACATGCTGCAAAGTCTCATTCCTTTGTCACTCCTCTTCCTTCATTGGGGCATCATAGCGATAATCGTATTCATCCCTTAAGGTTTCTTTGGAGGCTCAGGTCAGAATCCCAAAGCTCTGCATCATCCTATCTGGGTCTTAGTATTCTGACCACTTGAAAGGCTCCATAGCTCGTTTGTAAACTGGAGCAGTGACTCTCAAACTTAATATGGACCACATGTGAAGAAGGAAATACCCATGTGGAAAAGCATTAAGTAAATGTATTCCCTCAAATTATTTTTACTGAAATGTTACTCCTTATGCACAAATAGAAAATTTTAAAAACCAAAGAAATGTCAATTACTTTGATTTGAGATCCTGTTTTGCTAAAAGCCATTGGTCCAAGTTGAGTTCTACAGTAGAAAAACAGAGCTCTGGTTGGGTTCCATATTTAAGATTTTGGGGGTCCTTTAACTTCCTTTTACATAAGAAGGTTGAACAAAAAGTGATTAGGAACTTCAAAGTTTTCTTTGCAAGCTCAAGATAATCAGACTTCAGCTTCCCCAAATGTAGACCAGGAAGCAATCCCTTCATGCTGATTTTACTGAGTAGTCACTTGGGTAAATCTGCAGAGGTGCTTTGTTCAAATGAAGATAAGGCTAGTTCTGAGGCATTGAAAGCTGCATTAAATGGTAGCTAATCTAATTACTGAGTCTGGGAGCAGAGGGAAATAAAGTTAGAGCAGACACCAGCTAAGATTACTTCTAAGAAATGTGGCAAGCTGACATATAAAAATGGGAATCCAACTCATGACAAACACATGGTACTGACTGCCTGGATTCAAGGGCACAAAACAAACATCAACAGTTATGAAATCCACTGCTTTACTCGGTCCTAGCATCATGATGACCCAGAAAATGCTTTTACGACTGTTCTTATATTATGACCAAATGGAAACAAGAAATGAAGGAATTTGGGTTCATACCTGTGGACATCCAAAATCCAGTATGGGAGACCCAGAGCTGGCAGCAAGTGTGCAGTAGTACAGAGAGGCTGAGGAAGTTGTTCAAGGACACTCAGTAGGAATATAAAGCTAATACTCTGGGATCCCCCTGGTGGTCCAGCGATTAGGCGTCCACCTTCCAACACAGGGGATATTCAATGCCTGGTCGGGGAACTAAGATCCCACATGCCGTGAGGCAACTAAGCCGGCACACTGCAATGAAGAGCCCACATGCCACAGTTAAGACTGAACACAGCTCCAAATAAATAAATGTAAAACAAAAACCTAATACTCCTAAGACTCTTCCCCCTTCCTCGCTCACTCAAATCCAGCTGCACTGGGCTTCCCGCTGCTCCCTGACTAGACTCTCTCGTCTGCCTCAGGGTCTTTGCACTGACTGTCTTCCCTTAGTGGTATATTCTTCCTCTATTTCACAAGACTGACACCTTTCTCTACTCCTGTTCCACCTAAAAGCCCTGCTCAGAGAGGCCTCTTGGTCTCAGTAGATCCAGTCACTTTCAAGCACATCACAAAACCTATTTTAATTCTCTGCATAGCCTTGAGACTCAGGTATATTTTAATCTAGGACTTTCCAGGTGGCACTACATTGGCTAGTTTGTTTATTCTCTGTCTACAGAATATAAGCCCCATGACAGCTGGGCCTTTCTTGGTCTTATTTACAGTTTTATCCCATATTCCTGAATCCCCCAGTGGCTTAGTGGTAAAGAATCTGCCAGCAATGCAAGAGACATGGGTTTGCTCCCTGGGTCAGGAAGATCCCCTTCAGGAGGAAATTGCAACCCACTCCACCTTGCCTAGAAAATTCCATGGACAGAGGAGCCTGGCAGACTACGGTCCATGGGGTCTCAAAGAGTCAGACACAACTTAGGGACTAGACAACAAATGACAACAACACCCATCCATATGCCTGAGCCCATTATACACGATCAATCAATAGTCTGTTAAATGAACAAATGAATGGAGAACTGCACGGCACAGGGCACAGAAAGCTGATGCAACTGTCCCTTCTATTCAGCTCTGCCCATGATCCCCCTTTTGAACCTGCCGTATCACACTTTTCTTATTTCGTTTCCAAGTTATCAAGTCCAGACTCCAGCTCACAGGCTGGGTGGGGAGGGTCTGGCTCCACCTGGGGCTGCCCGCTTCCCAGGGCCATGAACCCTCCCCTCCTGGCTCCAGCTCTGAGAACCTCTGCCACCATCCTGCCAGCACTTCTGCTCTTGACTCCGATTCTGAACAAAGGTTATCTTTCCCATCCAGAACAGCCTGTGCCTTCTCTGATGTGCGTTGCTTCAGTACAATGTTTTGCAACCCCTTCAGTCTGAGACACACCCACACCCTTTCAGAGCCCCCCTCCCCACTGCACCCCAGCCCCTGATACAGGAAGACCAGGATCCTAAGGAGCTTGTTTTGTTCTCCTCCATCTGTCTCCCCAGAGTGAGTAATGTCTTTTTAAAAAAAACTCTTTTACCTGCCTTCAGGAAGAAGGGGTCCAGGGAGGCAGGCAGGCAGGGTGGAAACAGAGCTGGCTTTATAAGAGAAGAGGGAGGCAGGCAAGCTCCGGGCCGCTAATAAGGAGAGATAGGAGGGCCTGGGGAGCTGCCCACGAGCAGGGAGAGGTCCCCAGTGCTTCAGCGGAGACCAGGAAGCCACTGCCCATTAAGCTTCAGTGCGGAAGCTCTGGAGGCAGCGGCCACTGGGGAAATTTCCTCCAAGGAATGTCACACTCCACTTCCCTTCCTTCTCATCTTGATGACCCTCTTTGCTTTCGTCTATCTCTTCAAAGGGCTCATGCCTTTCAGTTTCTGGCTACAGAATGAAAGCCTATAGGCAGTGAATTCCCAGGGAGTCAGCCAGATGGGTGCTTTGAAAACCCAGAGCTCCAAAGAGGAAAGGCAGCTTGGTGGAGGGAAATAAACTAGGAATTTGGGATTAACATATACACACTATTATATAAAAAAATAGATAAACAACAAGGGCCTCCTGCATAGCACAGGGAACCATAGTCTACATCTTATAATACCCTATAATGGAAAAGAATCTGAAAAAGAACAGATATACAAGCACAACTGAATCATTTTGCTGTATGCCTGAAACTGACACAGCACTGTAGATCAACTATACTTCAATTAAGAGAGAGAGAGCGAGATAAAGCAAGCAAGCCCAGAATTCCTCCCTGCTGTGGCTTACGCTGCAAGTAAAAGGAAAACAAACTTAAGTACTATGGGACAGGACATGGGCCTACATGCTTCTTATTTTATTATTAATTTTTAAAGCACAGAAGCTTTTCCTCCACAAAAATGTTAAACCTCAAGATATAAAAACAATCAAGAGCAGAGGTCGGAAGCCACAAAGCCACTCCAGTCCTCTCACCCTGACTTGATCTCACACGTTCATCTAACCTAGGGATTCTTGAGGATTCAGCAGAACACAGCGTACAGAGCATCCTCAGGGAGAAAGGCTCAGAGCTTTATTATCAGAACAGACCTGGGCTTGAAAATCTGCTCTGATGCTTAGTAAACACTGGTCGCCTCAATTTCTTCATCTGTAATATGAAGACCTGCAAACGTCCTAGGATTGTGGTGAGAATTAGAGGGTCATGGGCATTAGGGAGCCCACCCCCTGGAGCGGCTCTTAGGAAACAACACAGTGGTTGCCAGGTTGGACGGCAGATACCATCACTGCCACCATTAAGCCCCTGATTTTCACTCAGTCATCTTTCCGTTCCTCAGACCCAAGTCTTCTTCTTGCACAAAATCCTGTTTAGTCACCTATCATGCTTACAACCCTGCGGCACTCAAACTCTGTGTTCTTGAATATCCCAATGCAAATATGTATTTTGGTAACTCATACCTTTATTTTACATTTTTTAATGTTCAGACCTCTGTCACAGTATCTTAACACAGGAAATCACAGGTACAGAGAGAACTCAGGTTATCAAAACACTAGGTTGTAAATTTTAAGGGCAGGTATTTAATATTTAATGACAACCAACCTCGACAGCTCAATGCTGTGTTCAAAGCTCCCTGTTTCTGGTTGACAGAAGAACACCAGGCAGAGGGGAATGAATGAACTGCTTTTATCAACTCTTGTCTAAGACAACAGAAGGGCTCAGGAAAGAGAGGGCTTGTTCCTTTTTCAGTTCAGCCCATCACCCCACAAAGCCTCTGTATTTTGAAAACTCAAGTACAATGGCGGCCTGATTTGGCAACGCAATTCCCCTGAGATGCTTGCAAAGAACACAAAATGGATGGCTGGTGGATGGGAGGAGAGGGTTACCTTCAGGACTGGAACTTCCCAGATTACCCTCTGGTTGGAGTCTGCTCTCACCCAATACCTCCAGTGGGGTACTGATCCAGAAGCTCTAAATTCCACTGTCAGAACTATTGATGGAAAATGCCTGGCCTGTCCAGACACAATAATACCATTTGCATGCGTTATCTTAAAATAGGAGGCCCTGGTAAGGAACATGAAACTAAGCTACTACCAACCAGAAGAATTTGGGCAAGGTCAAAAGGAGAGGGGAGACAGTCCAAATGTTCTATTAACCTCCCAGAATCCTTCTTGCTGGAATTCATCGTGGCTGAATGGTACACACAGCGCCAGGAAGGATCCTGAGTCAGAATGATGGGCCAGAGACAACCAGGAAACTAACCGTGACCACAAAACCCGAGACGGCGAGCCACATGGGAACACGGTTCTCTTGGGTTCCCTTGCCCTGCTACTCTCCCCCCGGGCACCCCTCCTCAATAAAACCTCTCGCTTTGTCAGCACGCATGTCTCCTCGGACAATTCCCTGTGGGGTGCGAGACAAGAGCCCACTCTCAGGCCCCGGAAGGGGTCCCCGTTCCTGCGACAGATCTACTTGAGATTCCTCACGTCCCAACCAGTCCCATAAACCTCCACTGGTCAAGAAGACACTCCAGTGGAGAAATAAACCTCCATCTGGTCAAAAATGTCCAAATCTCGAGAAAACCAAGCTCATCTTCCGCCAAGTCAACCCGGAACCCTGGCATCACAGTGATTTACAAGACACAGCAATAAGAAACGCCACTTTAGAACTGTCCACCATCTCAGTTCTTTTCCTGCAAGATCGTAAGTTTTCCTTATTGCGTAACCTACTTGGGGTTGGGCAGTCTCTTATATGTGGCCTGAAGCATCCCGATACACTCAGTCATGCCAGTACCAGGCACATACATCATAAACAGCACCAGGTTACTAATACTATCTTTCTCCATCTCCTCCTCGACTCCCTTCCCCCACTGCTACTTCTGCATCCAACATCCTTCCAGAAAATCCTGTTTAGCTAATTCAAAACCCTTTTTTTAAAAAATTTATGCTTGTTTGGCAATTTTTCCCAGCACGGCTGTGTGTATTTAATATGATTAACAGCTTTAGTCATTAAACAGCGCTTTCTTTAAGAGGATTGCACGAGATTACCCTTAGGGTCTCGGGCGGCAGTCACTGCACAGACTCGTCCACAGCCAAGGTAATGCAAGTTCATCATCATGTAACAACTCCACTCAGGACTTAATACGGTCGACGACACAACCCATAAAAATATTCTTCCTAAACTAATCAAATCATTAAAATGTCAGCTTCCACAGCAGACACTCTGCAGCGTCAAGGCCCCTGGCCCAGAGTCAATGCAAATGCAATCTCGCCAAATTGTCCTGATTTATGAAGCCTGCCCGTCTTCACGCTGCCCTCTCCCTGTGGCTCAACTCGGCCCGCCTGAGTGTAGTCATCCCAGTGAGCGAATCAACAGGCTGGAGGCCAGAAGCCGGCACACAGAGCCAGCTGTGGGCAAAGTGACTCCCTCATTAGCTGTTCCCACGCAAGAAAGGCTACAAGGCTTCCCCTGAACTCCAGGGGCTTCAGAGCATCCTGCCGTTTGTTTCAAGTCTGAGGCTGCGATGAAAAATAACTGTGGTGCGCTTTGTGCCAGAGTGAGCACGGAATCGGGAGAGAAAGAAGAGGCAGGAACACACACCGCTTTGTGGTCTATAGTTTATTAACAGAGTCTGATTAGGACAACTGCTTCCCGGGGATTCAGTAATCTGCCTGGTATTTTTAAGGCCCTCGATTGGAGAACTGCTTCCTTTAGTCAGAGGCAGCCTATTTCAGAGACTGACTCTCTGAAACCACACTGATCAAAATAAACAGCTGGTTTAGGGGCCCTCTTTTCCGGAATGAGAGGATCAGAAATCTCCCTAGGAAACATCCCCCTGCACCTCACCAATCCAAATCCAGAGCTTCACAGGTGCACACCGCCTCTGGATCTCCAAAATCATTCCTGGACCACAGTGCCATGTGGTCTGATTGCCCTCAGCTATCTGGGGCTCCTTCAATGTAAATTAATTAAACTAAAAGAAAATTTAAAAACTCAGTTTCTTCATCAAACCAGCTACACTTCGAGTGCTCGGTGGCCCCATGTGACTTACGTATGGCTGGTGTGTTGGACAATACAGATTTCAGGAGCAGGCCAAATCTCTGAAAATCCCCTACCTGTTCAAGGTGGTATGCTCAGAATTATTTTTATGTTGCAATAAAATAACTTGGACCTATTGCCCACCAGTATCCTTTAATATGAATGAAGGCTAATGCATGAACATAAAAAAGTAACTCAAGATACACAGATCAAAGAAATTTGGGGAATATTTATTGAGGACTCATTATCTGCCAGGTACTGGACCCTACCTATCTTATAGCTTCAGTTCCCAGAGAAACCCATCAAGTATTCATCAGTACCTCCCCCGTCCAGACCACTAGCTAATTCCCAAATAAATTATTCCCTCACTTCTTTTTCAGGCTGTTTCTTTCCATTGGAAGCCTCTATTACCTATAAAAACTCAAGGCCTCACGAAAATGCCACCTATTCTATGAACCCCTCCAGAAGACTGGTTTTCTGCTGTTGTTCAGATGCTAAGTTGTGTCCCCAAGGACTGCAGCACCCCAGGCTCCCCCGTCCTTCACTATCTCCCTGAGTTTGCTACAATTCATGTTGAGTCAATGATGCTATCTAATCATCTCATCCTCTGCCATCCTCTTGTCTTTTTGCCTTCAGTCTTTCCCAGCATCAAGGTCTTTCCCAATGAGTTGGTTCTTCTCATCAGGTGGCCAAAGAACTAGAGCTACAACTTCAGCATCAGTCTCACCAATAATAATATTCATAATGATATCTAATATTTATAAATTCCACCAGGCTGTATACTTTACATGGATACTCTTTGTTTAATCCCATACCCTGTGAAGTGGGTGCTATTGTTACTTCCATTTGACAGATGAAAAAAAGTAAAGCCAAGAAACAAACTACTTGTGCAAAGTCCCAATGCCAATAATAATGGAGCTGGGATATGACCTAGGGCTGGTGAACTTCAGAGACTAAACTCTTCCCCAGTGCCCTGAACGCTTCCCTCATTGCAGCACATACCTCACAATTCCTCTGATTATTGCAAGTCGTGTACACAGCTGTCTCAATACCATTTCCTTCCCTGGATAAAAAAAACACCTCAAATGCAAAAACTACACCTCATTCATTGTTCCCCTACCCAGCCCACAAGAAATAGAACACAAGGAAGAAAAGCCCGTGGAGTAAAAGAATGAAAGGACAAATGTTTTCATGTGACTCCTAGATTATGAGTGCAACTTTCTGAATCTGGTTCTAGACTAAACTACGAGGTGGTAGTCCTTTTCGATCACGAGAGAGGATTCTTGGGTCAGCCACAGAGGTCTCAGCTGTCCTCTGAACAATTTTCACGGCTGGACCAATGAGCCATGGCATTCAGTGACACGAGCTGGAATTTACCAACTGCCAAATTCTGGGTGGCAGCCAGAGGGGCATTCAGGACATGATGCTTATTTCCACTTCATCTTGCAGGGGGCCCAGTCCAAGCAGGGAGTGGACGACAGCAGGCTACCTGCTGGAGCTCACTAGGGAGATAAAGTCAGGTGACATTTGGGTTGGATGTGGGCAGGAGGAAGAAAACACAAGTGCAGACAGAAGACTTAGATTAGGCTGTAAAATCTCCATGCTCTGGAATTCTGGGGAGCAAAGAACAACAGGCCGAGCTAGCATTCCTGGAACAGAACCCTCGCCCCCAAATTGGGAGGGTTTGGAGGAAAAGCCCCTTGGAGCAAAGCACATGGCAGCCTGGAAGAACGTTCCAGCTCATTTCAATTCAGATAACCTTTACTAGAGGGCTACAGAAGGACAGTCCTGGGGTCTGGGGAGTAGCTATTGAAAGGTGAATTACTGTGCCTTCAAGGAGAAACTCATTAGTCTAGCAGGGTGCCACACATTAAGCCAATCCACAGTGCTACAAAGTGGATCTTGATAAGGCTTTTAATGAGGCATAAAGAAAAAGCAGAGATGGTAGATAACATCATTATCTGAGAATGAGGACTTCTGGGCTGGGGAACACTTCACATGGTGCTGGGCATGTCTGGGTCTTGAAGGATCAGTAGGAGTTTGATTGGCAGGTACAGTTGAAGCTTGCTGGTCTGACCAGATTCACTTTATGTTGGGCCAGTACAGTCCTTCCTGTGCTGGTGAGTACCAGCTATTAACGTCTCCAGAGAATGCCCTAATAGCTGAGGTTACAAACGTCACCTCTAGTGGCAATCCTGGCTGGTTACCTTCCCCCACCCAGAAGGCAGCCAATGACTGATCCATACCAAGATAAAAAGGTCCAGGCTTGTAGCCTCAAGGTGAGATGACTCTGAGGCCAGCCAGGGCTGAGGTGTGACTACAATGTACCTACAGCCCTCTTTGCCCAGCTTCTTGCCCCATCCTCTCCTGCTTCCTTCATGACTTCACTGGTTTCCATAGTGAATATTCTCTCAATAAATCACTTGCATGAGAATCCACATCCAAAGAACCCTACCTATGACAGCGGGCAGGCAGCAAACAAGGAAGAGAGACTGTCCAGAGGAGCAGGGATTTGGATACCTGATGAATACAGTGGGTGTCCAGGTGGATACCAGGTAGCTCGAGGGGTAAAGAACCCACCTGCCAATGCAGGAGCCCCAAGAGACGTGGGTTCAGTCCCTGAGCTGGGAAGATCCCCTGGAGGAAGAAATGGCAGCCCACTCCAGTATTCTTGCCTGGAGAACCCCGTGGGCAGAGGAGCCTGGTAGGCTATAGTCCAAAGAGTCGCAAAGGGGTCGCAAAGAGTCAGACACAACGGTAGCAACCAAGCAGGCAAGCATGCAGAGGTGAATATCAAATGTCATGGTAGGAAGTCTATTATGCAGAACGCAAAGCCACTGGCAAGTTTCAGAGAAGCAGAGGAAATCAATCAGTGTCTAACTTGCCAAACTTGAATATGGGGACTTGGCCACCATAAACTAAGGAAGGGAGAAAGATGTTGGGCTGGGCTCATCACTTTAAAAAAACAACAAAACTGATGATCTGGGAAAACTCCAGGAAGGCTGGAGCTAGGGGAGCAACAATAAGCTGGAAAACAGGTTGGATTCTTCAGGGTCAGCTGCAGAAACAGCCTTGCACACTAGTCACTGGGGTAGCAGGAAGCTAAGGCCTTCGCCACAAATGGTGCAGAGAGGGCTGATGGTAAATGCACCTTTTTCAGCCCCAACCCCACACCAACCCCTTAAGAGGGCTGGCACAGAAGGGCTCTGTTTCCATTTCACACCGTTTTACCAAATCCTCGGCTCTTCCAAAACGGGTCCTTCAGAAAGTCTCACACGCAAAACTCAGTCTCTTTTCCTCATGGGACTCCTCATTATAATGAAAAGTCCAGCCTCATGCCGTCCAATTTAGGACACAGGTTAAGAAAGGTCACAGCAGCTGAGAGTCTCAGGCCTCCCCGCCCTGTCACTCACCCTGTGAATGCCACCACTGCCACCCCCGCTAGTCCTCTCTACCATTTATTCCACTAGGCACTGTGCTGAGACTGCAATCCCCATTCCACACATTCAATATACATTATCGTCCTATTTCCAGACAGGACAACTGAGGCTCACAGAAAGTATATCAGCTGTTCAACCAGTCAAGACACAAACACAGGGCAAACTTTTTTCACAGTCCATCATCTTTCCACCACCTTCTGCTGCCTCCTCATCCTCACTGATATCCAAATGGTCCAACTTATTCATTTGGACATAGAGGCCACATTAATCCCTTAAACCCCAGTTCCTCGCCTCTTTAAACTCAGCTCAAGGTTCCCTCCTTCCATTAAGCCTTCACTCCGAAAAAATCACACTGTTCTCTTCATCCTCCTTGTACATTTGTGCAGAGACCATAATCATATCACCTGGATACTTGAGGCATTTACTTATTTACTGTAACTTTCCCAGGTTACAGTAACTTTCTCACCTATGAGACTATAATGGCACAGAGGTCAGACCCAGCCCATATCTTTTATATCCGCAGAGCCTAGCAGGGTGGCTGATATGAATAAATGATCAAATTTCTACACTCACAAATCTACCAAGTTCTGCTGATGTAACAAAATTGACAGTTGATAAAAAGTCAGATGGCTTGGGGTCTACTCCTAGCCCTGGGCATGTAGAAGTCATACAATCTTGAGAAAACAGAGGGCATCCTCAGATCCACGGATCATTGGAACAAGAGTCTACTGGGCTGAAGCTCTCTGGTAGTTACAAGGATTCTTTCCCATCTACATTTGATATACATATTTATGTTCAAACAAAATAGTCCCTATATCATTTTCTATAGCTCCCTTAAATGTATGAAATGTTCATGGAGTAAGGAAGCATTTATCCAGGCACTTAAAAAACTGGTTTTGTTTAAATCTTTAATGTAAATATGATATTTTGCCTAAACCATCCAGATTTAAACCATGAATACCCCAACATGCCACTGTAACTGGTTTGCAGATACAGCTTTCTTATTCCATCTTTATTTAAAGGTAGAGATAGAAAATTCTTCATTGCTCTTAATGTTCTATTACCAAGGAAGAAAGTGTCTTCTCTCAAGTACACTGCTTGAATACATGTAACTGCAATATTGAAATATTCACTAGAAACGTACCTTACTTATGGCAACCAATCCCTAAAGGATAAAAGGATGTTAGCACTTGCTCAGTCATGTCTGACTCTTTGCAGCCCCATGGGCTGTAGCCTCCCAGGCTCCTCTGTCCATGGGTTTTCCCAGGCAAGAATACTGGAGTGGGTTGCCATTCCTACTCGAGAGGATTTTCCTGACCCAGGGATCAAACCTGCCTCTCTTGTGTCTCCTGCATTGCAGGCAGATTCTTTACCACTGCACCACCTGGGATTCCCTAAACATCCCCTAAAGTAAGTCTTCCTATTTCTGAAGAACCAAGCAAACTGCTGTACTTGGGTTTTGTTTTTCTCTTGCTTCCAGAAGATCACTATGCCCAGAATATTCTCTTTCCTGGAAGATCAGCTCCTTGTTATCAGAAGATTCTGCCAAGATTTATGACCAACAGCGAGAAAATAGATTGGATATGTAAGAGTTCTTATAAAATAAGATAGAGCCACAGTAACAGCAACTCAGGCAAAGAACATGAGGAGGCCCGTCACAAAAGAAAAAAAATGCATACAGTCAATAAATATAGGCAAAGAATTGCAACCTCACTAGTAATCACAGACATACAAGTTAAAGCAAGGGAGATTTTTCAGTCTAACAAATAGGCAAGAAATTTTTTTTTGTAAAATAATTACCTGATACCAGCAAGAGTGGGAGTAAGTAGAAATTTATAAACTGCTGGAAAGAAAGTGGAATGGGAGGTCTTTTGTGGAGAAAGAGCCAAGGAGGTGCACAAAGAAATGGCTGTGTTTCTTATAATCATAAGAATCATGATAAAATCATATATGATTATATCAATAAATTATAGTCCACCTATGCCAAGGAATACTAAACAGTCACACAGAAAGAAAGTTTACAGAGGTATATTCAATAGAATGGCAAACTGTCTATGGTAGACTATCGGATAAAAAAGAGAAAGCAGAGACGATATTCTTGCAAAAGAAAGTACACAATGATGAACCTATGTGCAGGGCAGGAACAGAGATGCAGACACAGAGAATACACCTGTGGACTCAGCAGGAAAAAGAAAGGGTGGGACAAACCCAAAGAGTAGTGTTGACATACCTACAATGCTGTGCGTAAAATAAACAGCCAGTGGGAGCTCAGCGCGGTGCCCTGTGATGACCTACAGGGGTGGGATGGGGATGGGGGTGGGAGAAGGGCTCAAGAGAGAGGGAATATATGTATACTTATAGCTGATTCGCGTTGCCGTCCAGTAGAAACCAACACAACATTGTAAAGCAAGTACCCCCCCACCATTCAAAATAAATTTTTAAAAAAGAGAAAATTAAAAACAAAAAGGAAAGTACGTGAGCCCAGGTACAGTGTGTGTATCGCATATGGACACACAGGTCACAAGCAACAGGAATATCTGAGAGGTAAGATGATGGTAAGTGCTTTCTGTTCTTACCGTTGATATTTATTGCCGTGTGATAACCTATTTTGTTTATAATTTGCCAAGTGAAATAGGCCAGAAGCTGGGGAGCTAGGGTGTGATACCCCCACCTCCTTGAACAGCCAGCTGGTTCTTTAGGCCTCATATTCCTAATGTCATTGCGTCTCTGGCTGCAGGGTAAGCTATGCTGTAACTCCAGCAGGTCTAGTCAGCAAACCTCACCAAGCTCCATGGCCTCACTTCCACTGTCTGTTTCCCATTATATTGACTGTCCCATATACTGGCTGCTTAGTTCCAATTATATTTCTGAGACACTCTCTCAATTTCTGTATAAGGAGATGTAATAGATCCAAGGCTCCAGAGGGATAGATACCAGACACAGGGATAGATAATAGATACAAGATACAAGGCTCCAAAATCACTGCAGATGGTGACTGCAGCCGTAAAATAAAAAGACACTTGCTCCTTGGAGGAAAAGCTATGATCAACCTGCTGCTGCTGTTGCTGCTAAGTTGCTTCAGTCGTGTCCGACTCTGTGCGACCCCATAGACGGCAGCCCACCAGGCTTCCCCGTCCCTGGGATTCTCCAGGCAAGAACACTGGAGTGGGTTACCATTTCCTTCTCTAATGCATGGAAGTGAAAAGTGAAAGTGAAGCTGTGTCCTACTCTTAGCGACCCCATGGACTGCAGCCTACCAGGCTTCTCCATCCATGGGATTTTCCAGGCAAGAGTACTGGAGTGGGGTGCCATTGCTAGACAGCATAAAAAGCAGAGACATTACTTTGCCAACAAAGGTCCATCTAGTGAAAACTATGGTTTTTCCAGTAGTCATGTATGGAAGTGAGAGTTGGGCTATCAAGAAAGCTGAACACCAAAGGATTGATGCTTTTGAACTGTGGTGCTGGAGAAGACTCCTGAGAGCCCCTTGGACTGCAAGGAGATCAAACCAGTCAATCCTAAAGGAAATCAGTCCTGAAAATTCATTGGAAGGATTGATGCTGAAGCTAAAGCTCCAATACTTTGGCCACCTGATGCAAAGAAGTGACTCACTAGAAAAGACCCTGATGCTGGGAGAGACTGAAGGCAGGAGAAAGGGATGACAGAGGATGAGATGGTTGGATGGCATCACCAACTCAACTGACATGAGTTTGAGCAAGCTCCAAGAGTTGGTGATGGACAGGGAAGCCTGGCGTGCTATAGTCCATGGGGTCGCAGAGTTGAACATGAGTGAGCAACTGAACTGAACTGAACAAGGGAGATGGGGGTGTGTGGTTTTCTTACTTGCACTCAATAACTCAGTCGCATCCGCCTTTGTGAACCCACGAACTGTAAGCCCAACAGGCTTCTCTGTCCATGGAATTCTCCAGGCAAGAATACTGCAGTGGGTTGCCAGTTTCTACCCCAGGGAATCTTCCTGACCCCGGGATCGAATCCACGTCTCTTGAGTCTCCTGCACTGGCAGGCAGATTCTTTACCACTAGCACCACCTGGAAAGCCCTTTATTAGTTGATCTTCCCCCCTACTCTCCCCTCCCTGATAGCTCAGTTGGTAAAGAATCCACCTGCAATGCAGGAGGCCCCAGTTCGATTCCTGGGTCAGGAACATCCCCTGGAGAAGGGATAGGCTATCTATTCCAGTATTCTTGGGCTTCCCTTGTGGTTCAACTGGTAAAGAATCCACCTGCAATGTGAGAGACCTGGGTTCAATCCCTGGGTTGGGAAGATCCTCTGGAGAAGGGAACGGCTACCCACTCCAGTATTCTGGTCTAGAGAATTCCATGGACTGTAGTCGCATGGGGTCATAAAGAACTGGACACGACTGAGCGACTTTCACTTTACTTCACTACTCTAGCTTTAACTACAGGAAATGAAATGAGTACAGGGAGTGGAAGGCCTCTGAGGCCATATGTGGTCCTGGCACTGAGTTACTTCTTTTCTACTCTTCAGAGCTATTGACTTTCTTTCCCACTTGATGGAGGTGAAGAAGTGAAACAGATGACAGCTTTGCCTCACTACAGCTACTAGGCACCTAACACTCTACTTAGAAATGATACACATGATAGGTTTTAAGACAGAACTGCTCCATGACTGTTAAGCTGGAAAAATTCAGATCATGGTTGGAATGTTTCCCAAGGAAGAACACATATTTAAAAAACAGACTCTACTGTCTGAGCCACCAGGGGAAGCTCCGTTAAAACAATAGGCAATTTTTATTACTGATATGGTTTCAATTTTTAAACCTACTCCCCCAAATTCAAAGTACAACAATTATTATTGATTTTTTAATAATAGCAACAACAAAAATAGCAATGATCTGGCCATTTTCGGGGTCACAATGAGATATGATATGATATGGCCTATGGGTGGAGCTCTGAAATAGATAAGCCTGTTTGCGTCACCACTTTCTTGATGAGGAAACCGGAAACCGAGGCTTGGAGAGGCCAAGTAACTAAGATAACATGGTTAGCAGGTTTGCAAAATGAGAAATGGATGCCAGCAGTCCCAATATCTGTAACATGTCACCCTTCCTCAATCAAATCATCACCCTCCCTCTGTGAGCTCCACGTTAGCCCCAAGAGACCCTGGCGACTTTCCCAAACTGGACTCCACGGCATCCCTTTGGAAGCCATTTGGACAGAGTAGGCCAAGTTTAATGGACCTGGGGGACCCCATCTTCCTCTTTGAGATGGACCT
The DNA here is from genome assembly GCF_023091745.1 of Budorcas taxicolor. Lineage (NCBI taxonomy): Eukaryota > Metazoa > Chordata > Mammalia > Artiodactyla > Bovidae > Budorcas > Budorcas taxicolor. The sequence continues at coordinate 59,666,955 of NC_068923.1, read as the reverse complement.
TCTCATAGCAGTCTAGCGTCACAGAATATTTGGCAAGTGTTGATGTTTAAGATTCCCACGTCACATCTGTGGAAACTGTAATGGAATATTAAAAAGTGTGGTTGGGGTTTAGAGAGAGTCCAGTTTCATTCGGATTTGCTTGCAAGGCACATTTGACTTGACTCTGTTTCTTTCCCCTTTGGCATTAAAGCCTAAGTAATGATTTTTTTTTCCCCCCGTTCTGAGCAAGAACCAATAAAAGGCAATGCCACACTCTAGAACAGTGGAATGCCATACTTAAGCGCTGTGTGGAGTTCAGCACCCTCTGGGGCCTGTGTCTGAAGCTGGCTGGTCACACGGGAGGAAGGTACAGACAGGCCAGGGCCTGCAGAGACACAACCAGGGGCCCGAACAACCCACAGGAGCCAGCACGTAACTTGGGATCATAAGGGAAGCAGACAAAAAGCTTTGTCAACAAAAAGAGCCGAGCCCTGGCAGAAGGACCGGGAGCAGGCCTGCAACTTGTCTCAGCACCAGGCATCGATCCAGGGGAGGGGAGAGACCTAGGGCTTTTTAATTATTAACATCTCATGTTCCTGTGTGGACTTTGCCATTGGCCCTTAGGCCACCTGGCACAGTCCTGAGGGAGTTTCCACCCTCCTCTTTGGGGAAAGTGAAATGTATATTGGGGAATAAAAAAGCATTGACTTCTGGCCCCTCCTTGACAAATGCTTCCTTCTTCCTTCTTCTACATTGCTTCATGAGCTGCTCACAGAGGACACCATGTGTGCCTCTGAAGCCAATTTCAGGACATTATGGGATGTAATTTAAGAAGTACACACATGAGATGCCTGAGCCAAACACTGTTATAAAGGAACCTCCTAAGCTTTAAGTAGAGATCTGCCCTGTCTTGTTTAAAGGGACCATAATAAGTGATTAATTCCACTTAGGATGTGAGGGCGAGGAAAAGGCAGACGTGATTATACACACACAACAGGAATAAACTAGGAAATAAGCCACCCTTAATGGGTAAATACACTTCCATGCCAGTGACGGAAGGGTAAAATGTTCTGTGTTCAGCGACCTAAAGATGTCACAGATAGTTCAGGATTTAAACAATAAATTATCCTTGACATTTTCCCAGAGTCACCCTTTTTCTTTCTTTCGATTTCTTGTGAGATAATGTTTAGAGGAAAAAATACACAACCATGTCTTATAACTTTCAGAAATCAGCTACTGTGAATTAAACTTGATCCCCTCTATTTAGAAGGGAGAATTTCTCTCGATGCTGGCATAGTTGCTTGTCTTGGGAAAGCACAAATCATCACTAAGTTCTGAAACTTTCTGGAACGTGATGACACGTTTACCACAAAACTCCTCATGGTATTCTCAAGGTCCTCCATGAAGCAGTGTTAGGTTCCCAAACAGTCAGTGTCTTGATCATTAACTTCAATCGCATTTTGCCAGCTATGAGAGAAGCACTGCCCAAAGAAACCTTATGCTCAACAAAAAAAGAGTGAGCGTCCTCATTTTTAAGGAGCTCAAAGTCCATTGGGGGAAACAAGATAAACCAGCAAGTACACAACCCCTACTGGAAGCATAAAAACAAGTAATTACCGAGTAATTAGCCTCAGTTGTGCTAGGAAGGCAGACATTATCTCAGTTCTACTTCAGAGGTCAGCTGAAGTCCCTAATTCTCCCTCCCTGTCCTCTCTTTTGAAGAGGGCCTTTCCCAGTCACCATCAGTGGAACATAACATTGGAGGCTGTTTTCTGTCCCTCATGATGGTTGAGGAATTACCTACATCCTCTGCCTCCCTCGCCCTGTAATCAATCAAGCAGCACTCTGAGATCTCAGGGAGGCGTGTGTTTTATCACATCCAACCTGCTTCCAGAAAGGATTTAAGATGGCTCACAACAAACACTCAGATGCCCAGGCAATTCTCTTTTTTAATAAAACAGAATAGACAGCAATATCTAAACACGTATATTGCAGGAGAGAGAGAAAGAGGCTCTGAACTAGTGTCAAATGGGCAGGTCTTGCTGGGAAACACCAAATCTGGTTGAAAGCACTCTGGAAAAAAAAAAAATTTCTGATTTTCCTCACCTAAAAATCAGATACTGGTAAAGGTTGAAGGCAAAAGGAGAAGGGGATGGCAGGGGATGAGATGGTTAGGTAGCATCACTGACTCTATGGACACAAATGTGAGCAAATTCTGGGTGATGGTGGAGGACAGAGGAGCCAGGCATGCTGCAGTCCACAGGGTCACAAAGAGTTGGACACAAGTTAGCAAATGATCAACAACAACAAAATCAGAAGCTGTGAAGAGTTTATGAGAAGGCAACTCTGGTCAAATGACAATAACAAAGTCAACAAACGTCTACATCGCTCAAGCAGCAGCTCTGATTCCTCAGCCACTTTAGGATCAAGGACTCCACTGAGGATCTACAGAAAGTTCTAGACTCCTTCCTCACAGAAGCTCATAATCATATGATTTTGCATATACTCTCAGGGTTCCTGGGACAGAGACTGAATACTTCTTTAACACTCAAATTCATGTAAGAAATCTTCAATAGTCATTCTTCACAGAATGGCCACTGAAAGCCGGACATTTTGAAGGAACCCTACGAAGAATACGTTTTCTTCCATCTGTCCTGTCCAGCCAGCAGCAACTTATAACTGTAAGTCAGAATCATTCCACTTGAAAGGAGCTTTAGTAAAACCCAAATAATTGGTCTTGATCTTGTTTTTCTCCCTTCTTTATCTTGGGACCTGCTTGCACTCGTATGCTGAGATGTTTTCCCTGTTTAATCTACTTTGGTTTTTGAGCTGCTGGTTTTGAATTCTTGGCTCCCACATCTTCTGCATCTTAAATTCTCCTAATTTACTGTGTAATTAAAACACCCATGCATGTTTGTTCTCAATTAATAGAGACAAATTATTCCCCAGTGGAAGATGACTCTACTCCAACTTGGAACTGGAAAGATGAATATGCCTGAATTTTAAATGTTGTCTAACAATGCTAGTATTCTTTGTTGAGTGTTTAAGAGAGAGGTTTATGTATCTTTGGGAGATAAAGATCCCAAATTCTCATTCTCACCCAGAACCAGATGATTCTGCAAATTCCCAATCAATTTCCCAATTCATATTATCTTCAATATGTTGGCTGCTGCTGCTGCTAAGTTGCTTCCATCATGTCCAACTCTGTGCGACCCCATAGATGGAAGCCCACCAGGCTCCCCTGTCCCTGGGATTCTCCAGGCAAGAACACTGGAGTGGGTTGCCATTTCCTTCTCCAATGCATGAAAGTGAAAAGTGAAAGTGAAGTTGCTCAGTCATGTCCGACTCTTAGTGATCCCATGGACTGCAGCCTACCAGGCTTCTCCGTCCATGGGATTTTCCAGGCAAGAGTACTGGAAAAATATATCGGCAGTTTGTATATAAGACCATCCTCAGAATAAAGAGAAAATTAATCTGGGTAAAAGAGAAGGCAGTGGACCTGGATGAATACTATTTAGGTTGAACAACAAACACCTGTTTGAAGTCAAAGGATCCATCATAAGTCTACACACTTATAGTTCTAGAAATATTTGAAAGTATTAGAAAAACCAGTGACCTAAAGAGACAACTGACATATTTATAATTTTGCAGGTAAATCTAATGTCAGCACCTGCTTTTTAAATTATATGTATGTATTTTATATACACACTCACACACACACAGACATATATTGGGTTGGCCAAAAAGTTCATTTGGGCTTTTCCATAGAAGTTGATGGGAAAACGCAAATGAACTTTTTGGCCAACCCAATACATATATACACATATATATCAATAATTGATACACACATATCTTATATATACACACACACACACATATATATATATGACTGACACATATTAAGGTAGAAAAATCTGAACATAGTTCAGCTATTTCATACATAAGTTATAATACCACAGAAAGTCCCCAATAATATAAAACAAACTAGGTTATATGGTAAAGATTTCAACCAAGTAAGAAAGAATTCTTTTACTAATTAAGATTTTTGGGGGATGTTTAAGCAAAAGAAAAGAAAAGGTAGTAACAGTCACTTACTCTTGAGGGTCTGGTAATCTGAGAAACTGTGCTAAGCACTTTATTTAAAATGCTTCTGTTAAGCCCAATCAACATTAATCCCAATGGGAGAGAAAATTATATCCACTTGGTAGACAAGGTAACTGGGGTTTAGAGAGGGGAGACCGGATGCCATCTAAGTATCTTTCTAAAAACTACCAAGGAAAACTATAACAGGCTCGCCATGCCTTCTACATGCCCTTAGAGAGGCCACAGAGCTTCCAACCAGCAGGTCACTCACATCCCTGGTTCTAAACTTGCTGGTTGTAAGGTTCAAATGGGGATTTACAATGAGGACTCTGTTCAGGGTTCAGTACACTTTAATTACATCAGATAATACCTGCTGTTCCCATTTTTTCCTGGAAATGCGGGTATGAGTCCAATTCTTGTTTATTTAAGCTCCTGTCACAATAAGCCTTCACTTTGTCAAAATATCACAACAGCGAAATGGAAGTGGTCACAACAGGAGCCAAACTGCCTGGTGCCAGTAGCATGGCCAAGTCTGAGCTGTCCCTTTGAAGCTCACATCTGTCTGACCTGATAGAAGCGGGCAGGAGCACACAGGAGTGAGAGATGGAAGGAGAAGACAGACACACCAAAGGCAAACAAGACAAAATCAGTATACCGGAGCAGTAAATGGATGGCCTACGAATTGTGCTCAAAGGTAATCCACAAATTCACCTGGATTGTTTCAGCAGAAACCACCCCAGAGCATAATCAGCCTAAGCACAGCCCTTTCTCATATGTTTACTAGGAGGATTTTACTGGCTAATAGTCAATTCATTGGAAAAGAGTCTGGTGCAGAGAAAGATTGAGAGCATGAGAAGGGGACGGCAGAGGATGAGATGGTTGGATGGCATCACTAACTCAATGGACATGAGTCTGACCAAACTCCAGGAGATGGTGATGGACAGGGAAGCCTCCTATGCTGCAGTCCATGGGTTCGCAAAGAGTCAGACATGACTGAGCGCCAGAACAACAACAAAAAATTAAAGATCAATTAAATCCATATCAGAAATAATGGTATCAATATACATAAGATGATGGGTCCTAGTTTAAAAAAAAAATCTAATCTTATTTGAGATCATTTTCTTATGGAAACCTTTCCTGAGGGTTAAGCAGTCCCTCTGTAAAGACATAAAGCCAAAGAAGAGGTAACATTTTAGAGTATCACTGATGACTGATCAATCTTCTTTAAGGGAAGAACCAAAATGCCTTAGCAACCCAGAGTCCACGGGAATGGAAATCTTCCTGAATGATTTGCAAGTTTCCCCCCTTACACAGGGCTTCCCCAGCGGCTCAGATGGCAAAGAATCTGCCTACAATGCAGGAGACCTGGGTTTGATCCCTGGGTAGGGAAAATCCCCTGGAGGAGAGCCCAGCAACCCACTCCAGAATTCTTGCCTCGAGAATTCCATGGACAGAGAAGCCTAGCGGGCTACGGTCCATGGACTCATAAAAGAGTCAGACACAACTGAGCAACTAACACACTCCTTACACAGCCCCCCCATGCCAGTTACTCTTCCATGTGTTATACAAAGCCCAATTATAATGTTCAGTGTCTGTAGGCAAACTGATGGCAATGCTGTGGGCCTCTGATTTTTGTGTTTTTCTCAAGGGAAATTTCATCCTTTGTTATTCAGTAACCTAGCACCTCGGAGAAGGCAATGGCACCTCACTCCAGTACTCTTGCCTGGAAAATCCCATGGATGGAGGAGCCTGGTAGGCTGTAGTCCATGGGGTCGCTAAGAGTCGGGCATGACTGAGCGACTTCACTTTCACTTTTCACTTTCATGCACTGGAGAAGGAAATAGTAACCCACTCTAGTATTCTTGCCTGGAGAATCCCAGGGACAGAGGAGCCTAGTGGGCTGACAACTATGGGGTCGCACAGAGTTGGACACGACTGAAGCAACTTAGCAACAGCAGCAACCTAGCACCTACTGTGACATGTACATTGGATTGATGCTTTTATTCTTTCGTTCATTCATTCACAGGCACTAGACCCTTGGAATATGGAGAAGAATGGACCAGGACTCTGCCCTCATAAAGGACACCTACTGCCCATGGAAAAAAGACATGTAGCAAAACCCAGTGCAGTGATGACTGTAACAGACGTATGTGCAAATGGCTGCACACAAGCCATTCTGCCTACTCCTGACTTCTCCAACTTATGCTCTTTATGTAGACTACTTCCTCTGTGACAGCGCACTGAGTAGATGACTTGGGTCTACACAAGAGATCTCCCAATTACAATCCAGGGCCTGTTTTGGGATGGCCTGCAAGCTAAGAATAATTTTTACGTATTTTAATGGTTGGGGGGAAAAAATCAAAGAAGAATATATGAAATTCAAATTTGAGTGTTCATAAATAATTTTGGGGAACATAGCTACATTTCTTCTTTTAAGTATTATTTGTGGCTACTTTCCTGCTACAAGGGCAGAACTGAATAGTTACAACGGAGACCATATGGACCACAAGACCATTTGCCACATGGCTTCTTAAAGAAAAAAGCTTGCTGACCCCTGATCCAGATGGTTTGGATCTCATCTAAGATAAAAGTAAACTGAATCAACATCAGAAATTATTAGTTTAATTATTAGAACTCATAAAAATGGGGGAGGCTTTACTGGCTCAGACAGTAAAGAATCCGCCTGCAATGTGGGAGACCTGGGTTCAATCCCTCTACTGGGCAGATCCCCTAGAGAAGGGCATGGCAACTCACTTCAGTATTCTTGCCTGGAGAACCCCATGGACAGAGGAGCCTGGTGAGCTACACACAGCGCATGGGTCACAAAGTGTCAGGCACAACTGAGCGACCAAGCACACACAAAAATGGGATTCCTGATGGCTTCTGATGAAGCATATTTGGTGATCATCCTAGAACAAATATCCCCCCATAAGTCAATCTTAAATAATCTTTAAGAAAAAAATGCCCATTATCACACGTTTTCATGAAGTAGCATTTGCATTAGTTATATACATTATAAAGCATGAGATACCAAAATGTTATTTGAATACAAAATTGGTGTCATATTACCTTTACAATGTAGTTGGTTCACACCTTCAACACCTACTCAGCAAACATTTACAGAATAAATACTTCATTCCAGATACTCCGCTAAGGAGCAGGAATAGAGGATGAGCTTGACAGAGTTCCTTAAAGGAATTTATAATTTATTGGGAAAACAAAATCAACACTCAAAAACATGTGGGCGAGAAGACACTCTAGAATAAAATCTTAGAATCTTTACCTCTCATTTCAATTCTGCATTGGCTGAACTGAGGTAAGCCACCAAAGATGGATTTGTGTGCACAAAAGAGGTTCATCAATTTTACAGTAATATAAAGGTTATCTATTGGCTGATGTATTACAAGCCATATTTAGTAAATGACTGAATAATGCAGTTAGAAAACCAGAGATGTAATCGCTTTTAATTCTGGCAAGGATGTGTGTATTTTAATTAACGTGCCTCTCTTCTTGTCATTCACTTTCCCCACTGTGTCCCAAATAACAACTCCCTCCTGTTTCCCAGGACCTCTGAGGATCTGTAAGACTATGATCTTATTTTGAGTCCTAACCCAGCTGGCCCCACAGCTGTCACTTCATCCAGCAATATAAATACATGTATCACTGCTTTAATTCATCCTCATAAAACTATGTAGCTGGCAAAATGGGGCCTGGGACCCAGATTACAGGGAGAAATGATCATTCTGCTCCCATTATTCTGCAAAAGGTGTTTCCCAGCGCTGCAAATCCCAAAAAAGCTTACAGCCTAATCAATGACCTGCGTTCTCAGGGGTCTGCTCTCTCTAGCTCCTCCCAGATGGAATCTATCCGGTGGTGGCCCATACGTCTGCTGACAGTGGATCCTGAAAGCCCCAAATGTTCAGGTTCAATGTGACAAGTGACCAGACCCAAACAAAGCTGACAAAGGATGCCTCTGCTTCCAGTTCCGACTGTAGTTCGTTATGCAGCCATATAGTGGGTCATTCCCTCCACTTTTTTATCATTGGTTTTAAATTTAACACATATTACACCACCAATGGACTGTAATGCTTGCATTGCTGTAATAATCACAGCTACCACATATTGAATATTCATTATGTGAGTGGACCTCTCTTAGGTGCTTTAGAGCAAGGGTCCCTGGCCTCCAGGTCATGGACTGGTATTGCCAGTCAGGTCAGTGGAGGCATTAGATTAGAAATAAAGCACACAATAAATACATGTACTTGAATCATCCTGAAACCATCACCCACCACCACCCTGCCCCAGTCCATGGAAAAACTATCTTCTACGAAACCTGTCCCTGATGCCAAAAAACACTGGGGACTGTTGTTTTAGAGAATTAACTCATGTGATTCTCACAACACTGTGTTTAGTCGCTCAGTCACATTGGCCCCTCTGCAACCCCTTGGACTGTAGCCCCCCTCCATCCCCAGACTCCTCTGTCCACGGGATTTTTCTGGCAAGAACACTGGAGTGGATTGCCATGCCCTCCTGCAGAGGAGGTGGACATGAACCCAGGGATTGAATCTATGTCTCCTGTGTCTCCTGCACTGCAGGTGGAATCCTCACCTGCTGAGCCATGGAGGAAGCCCTGAATTCTCACAATAATTCCATTAAGTACTACTGTTCTCCTCATTTCACAACAGAGGAAACTGAGGCTGAGGTCAGCTTCTTCCCTGTCCCCCCAACCGCCATTTCTGGTCTCCATCCCCCTTTTTAGCAGACTCCTCATTGTGTGTTTACTCTCTTCCCCAGGCCATTTGCTTCAGGGGAAGACTAGCCCCACTCCAGCTCCGATTCCCCTCAGAGTTTGGATCCCACTTGGGTTAGCCAGTCATGGTGTTTCGTCTCTGCCCTCCCTCCAGTGTGGGAAACTGAGACAGAGTCTATTAAGGGCTCCAGGGACATTCTTGCTCCTGAGAGGTGACCCAAGGAGGAAACTTCTAGAAGTTGCCTTGTCCTGATGTAATGAGAGTCAACTTGTGACCAACACAGGTGTGCAGAGACAGCAACGTGGAAAGGCATAAAGCACCTACAATCCTATGTGTCTGAGTCAGGTATGAACCCAGTCAAAAGCCCTCATCACTGTAGTCCTTGTTAGAGAGGGTAACAGTCATCTTTGCCTAACGATGCAGACAAGAATAGACCAGCAGGTCAAACCCAAGCCTGAATCTGAAGCCTTACTTTAAACCCCACCACAGAGCTCATCAAGGTTATATTAATAATTCAAGACTCCATCACCATTCTGCCAACTCCCTGCATCTGGGAATCATGGAAAGAAATGTGCAGCCAACAGCATACTGCTGCCCAAACCAGCCTCCCCTAGAACCACAACCCAACCAGAGGGTACCCCGGACACGGCCAGTCCGCTAACTATATATAATCAATAGTACTCAGAGAAGACAGAATCCTAAAATAACAGCCACAAAAGCAATGAATTCAAAAGTACATCATAGTAATGTTAAAATAGCTGTTGTTTACAGATCATCTGAACTCCCTGCATCTCTTTTAAGTGTGGTTATTAATAAATAATGATGCTACAGAAAAAGGTCCCAAAATGACAAGCATGGCTTTTTTAAAACAGCAAAACAGAGAGTAAAAATAGTACTTCCTTACTACTGTTCATAGAGCCCAACTACAATCCCATAAGCAGGCAGGAAGGACTCCAAGGAAGTATTTTTAAACAGAGAAAAGAGCTAGCTTTGCTTTCTCACCTTAAGATTCTAAAGTGAGAGGCAATGGCATTCCAAGCTAGGTTTCCCTACTAATGGGCATCAATATACATGTACAGCAGAAGAGAAGAGAGAAAGGGGAGGATCAGGGTAAAACACACTGAAGAGTGGACTCCGAGTCCAGGCCTTCCTAGTGGGCACCATCAGCTGAGAACTGGAAACTGGTCACCAAATTCAAACCTACAACAAGGGCAATTTACAACCATGCAGAGAAGTGGCAAGTTTGAAATACACCATTTCATTTTTCCTGGGCTCTAACAACACAATCATAATTTGCTTTTTAACTTGAACCACCTGACAAGTTCTGGAAAAGTGATTCTCCCTGCTTTGTGTCTCGGCGACAACGCTATGTTAACAGTCAAAAGAGTTATACTCCAACCAAGGTGAAGAGTCTTAGAAACTCAGAGTGCAGCAAAGAGACAAGCAGAAGATGCGAGGTGCGCGTGCTTTAAGAGTAGTCTGCATTACCTCATTATTGCTGATGTTTTCTGAAGACTGCTAAGATGCCAGGATAAAAGCAGAGGAATTGGTTAAATCCATTACCTGTGAAAAATTGCAAACCCTTCAACCAGCAGCATAGTGCCACTAAATTAAATTGACGCCAGGGGCTCTGATAAACAACCAGTAATTCCTTCAGTGTCAATGAGTTTGTGCTGCCCCCTGCCCAGAACAGAAAGGCTGCGATTCCTCAGCTGCAGGGTCCTCCCCGCTTCGCTGGGGGCAGGGAGACAGATCTTGAACCTTGAAATGGGAAATGAGGAGCCCCTGGCACAAGCTTGGTCTTGCCCTGCAGAAGTCACTTCCACTCACTTGGCCCGTGTTTCTGCCCCCAGAAGATTAGAGATCCAGCATACTTCTACCAATTGGTGACTCTGGTATGGACTACTACCGAAGTTGTACAATGAATAATCCAGAATCATACTGAAACAAGTTCTTAATAAGCCCCACACAATGTTTTAATCAGGACTCCATCTTACTGCAAAATTGCACCCTGTTGTTCAGTTGCTAAGGTGTGTCCAACTCTGCGATCCCATTGAATTGCAGCACACAAGGCTTCCTTGTCCTTCACCATCTCCCAGAGCTTGCTCAAACTCATTGAGTCGGCGATGCCATCCAACCAGTGCATCCTCTCTCACTCCCTCTCTTTCTGCCCTCAATCTTTCCCAGCATCAGAGTCTTTTCCCATGAGTCAGCTTCTCGCATCAGGTGGCCAAAATATTGGAACTTCAGCTTCAGCATCAACACTTCCAATTAATATTCAGGGTTGATTTCCTTTAGGATTGACTGGTTTGATCTCCTTGCTGTTAAAGGGATTCTCAAGAGTCTTCTCCAGCGCCACAGTTCTAAAGCATCAATTCTTTGGCGCTCAGCCTTCTTTATGGTCCAACTCTTGCCTGCGTGGTCCCAGTCTTATCCGAAAAGGGCTGGGGATTTGACCAAGACAGGTGTGTGCCTCTGTGTTTAGGGGTGAGGCGTGGGGATGTTAGAAATGCATTTTCCTCAAAGTTCCCTCAGGTAAATCTTTTAAGACAGCAAAACCCTGTCTTGCTTATATACTCAGAGACATTTTAATGGTGTAGTACTAATTTCAAGAAATTTGAGAGTATTTGTACTAATTTTTAAATTTTTAATGGAGGTTAGGGGGTAGAGGGAGTTTAAAAAGTTCATTCTTTTCCTTTTCCTTTGTTCATTCTTTAAAGAAGATAAAAATACTCATTTCCAGCTCAACGTTGAAAGCATATCTGTGCAGTTCAAGATACTTAACTATGTTTCTGTTGAAATAGGCTTTCTTAGAATAACGCCTGTAGATACTGAAATGATCTTATCTTAACTGACTATTACAGCCAGCTCATTCTAAAAGTAAGAGGACTAGTAAATGTGGAACTCAGTGGTTATTTTGAAGAAGGGAGAAGGGAGAAGCTTCTAATTCCTTTAACGAAACCAACCTCTACCCTCAAGAGTTCCCGGTAACAAGTCTTCTCGACAGATGCATTTTATTTTCAAAGGTTTAGAGACTTACCGAAACGGGGACTAAGTTCAAGCAGAGGGGAACGTCCCCTAAGTCTTCTCTCAAGTGAAAAGTTCTTTGTAAGCAATACCCCATCTCATAGGAAAGCATCCAGCTTTGCAAGTGCACAGAAGAAGGAGTGGAGAAGAGTGAGCAGCAGTGCTGGGATGTGTGACAGGGTTCAGGACATGAGATCCAGAGAGATGTCATCACAGTTCTATACATGACCCTAAACCTCCTGTGAAGAACTTGACTTCCCCAAAGAACCATGCCTGCTTTGGAGTGTGTGTTTCTTATTTGTTGAAAGTCTCTCAGTCGTGTCTGACTCTTTGTGACCCCCATGGACTATACAGTCCATGGAATCCTCCAGGCCAGAATACTGGAGTGGGTAGCCATTCCTTTCTCCAGGGGATCTTCCCAACCCAGGGATCAAACCCAGGCTGCCTGCACTGCAGCTGGATTCTTTACCAGTTGAGCCACCAGGGAAGCCCAAGAATACTGGAGTGGGTAACCTAGCCCTTCTGCAGGGGATCTTCCCAATCCAGGGATCAAACAGGGGTCTCCTGCACTGCAGGCAGATTCTTTACCAACTGAGCACTTGAATTAAACACAAACCACTGCCCGGCCTACCCCACACAATTGGATAACTGAGAAACACTGACACCAAATCTACTCATAAACCAAAACAAAACTTGGTCATCAAAATAGCTTGTGAATCACATATAGACTAACCACTCATATTTCCTTCTATTTAAATCACTAATTCTAATATAATTATTAGACTGCTTACCTACTTTCCAAATTAAAAAAAATAAAATAAATGAAAATTCCTGAAGAAATCAGTCCTGAATATTCATTGAAAGGACTGATGCTGAAGCTGAAACTCCAATACTTTGGCCACCTGATTCGAAGAACTGACTCATTGGAAAAGACCCTGATGCTGGGAAAGATTGAAGGCAGGAGAAGGGGATGACAGAGGATGAGATGGTTAGATGGTATCAACGGAGAAGGGGACAACAGAGGATGAGATGGTTTGACGGCATCAACGACTCGACGGACATGAATTTGGGCAAGCTCCGGGAGTTGGTGATGGACAGGGAAGCCTGGTGTGCTGCAGTCCACAGGGTTGCAAAGAGCTGGACATGACTGAGTGAATGAACTGAACTGACTGAAACTAAAAATATTAGAGCAACACAGTAATCTTCATTGGAGTTCACAGCAAATATTCATGAGCATTTAACTATGTACCCGCAGGCTCTAGTTTTAGTTCCTGCAAGTAGAACTGAACACTTTTTTAATTTGTTCAGTCAAAAGTCAGTAATTTATTGGAGTTTATTCAGTTAAAAATAGACACAGAGAGCTGTTTTTCTGTTTTTGTTCTTGTTTTTTTTTTTTCTAAATACACCATTCATCTCCCTCCATGGGTCTTGCACTCACTACCTCTGGCTTTTCAATTAAATATCCTCATTTTAGTCCATGCGGAAGTCTCTTCTCAGAAGCCACCGTGAACCAGAAGCAGGGCGAGTTTACCTAGACTCCCTGGTTCCCCCACGACTGCCTTTTATCACAGATCTATTTCTAAGGCAGGGGCCCATCAGCCAGAGGGCCCCAGAGGAACCCTGAGGACCTCTAATGTTTGACACCTCCTTCAACTAGCACCTCCTTGCACCTAGGAAACAGGTTGTGCCTGGAGTGTGGGCATGAGAATGACTGCGGATGGGCTTGTGCCTAGGAAAGGTGCTCTCACTGGGGAAAGCCAGCAAGGGATAGGCCACTTTTCTGGAGGAAACACGGGACTCTCATGGTACACAAGCCTGCCCTGCCCAGGCGCCTGCCTCCTTTCCTGCTCTCACCACCACCCTTCCCTGCCTTGTGCATGGAGCATCTATCACTGTGCTCTGCTTTAAGCTCCCCACAAATAAACACGTTTCATCCTTTGTGCTTAGCATTCCTCACCAGATGTGCCCTCAAGCTATAGCCATGGGGAAGGGGCTTACTGGGGAGGGGGGCCCTACTCAGGGAGAGTGCCTGCTTAGTCACTCAGTCCTGTCCAACTGTTTGCAAGCCCATGGACGACAGCCTGCCAGATTCGTCTGTCATAGGATTTCCCAGGCAAGAATAACGGAGTGGGTTGCCATACCCTACTCCAGGGGATCTTCTCGACCCAGGAATGGAAGCCAGGTGTCTTGCATTACAGGCGGATTCGTAACTGTCTAAGCCACCAGGAAAGCCTCTACACAGGGAGAGGGTACTGTAACCAGGTCAGTTATCCACACCATCCTTGTCTTCACCACTGTCATCATCATCACCTATGGCTATAGATGCTACATAAGCCCTTCCCACTATCTTTCTTAACCTCCAACCACCCTTGTGACAATGATGCTTTATCTCTATTCCACAGGTGAGAACCTTAGAGGTCACAGAGAGTAAGGGAAAGAATGAGACTGAACCCCTGTGTGTTCAATTCCAGAACACAAGCTCACAATGAATTCATGACAATGTTTCTTCATAATACAACTGTCCAAACACCCTGGAGTCAGGCCCTGGAGCCCAGTGTTACCAAACAGCAACACACACTGAAGAAGGCTGGATGTCTAAGTTCCTACCCCACCTGTGCCCCAAAGCCCAGTTTAGTGACTTACTGTCTCTATAACCATGGTTAAGTTACTCAACATCGCAAAAGCTTCCACCTGACTGCACAGGGTTGTTAGGACCAGTCCATTTGTTAGAACATCAGATTTTGCACAGTGAGAATGTATAATACATAAAATATAAAATGCAAGCTATGGATTAATCAGCAAATTGAATAAAATGTGCATTTTTCATAGTAAAAGCTATTTTGTGCAAATAATCTAAACGCACCCCCCAACATTTTACCCCCCACTCCACCTTTACTTTCTTCAAAAACTTACCAAAAGCTCCAAACCTAATGGACCCTTCCAGGTTTTACTCACCTAGACCCAACACAAATTATTCACCACCACCACCATCTCATCATAGAGGCACTCAACTGAGAAGAGATAGAAAGGAAATGAGAGAAAAGAATGAACCTTAGGAAACAGTTTGAGGTCTTTCATACATCATCATGAGTACCTGGATCTGTGCAGTGAGGAACTCTCACCATGCATAATAAATGGGAGGAAATGTGAATGAAGGCAGCTGTGTAAAACTAAAATAACTTAGTTACAACTCGGTTTTGGCTGAACAGACCACCCAGGGCGGCCTTCTTGGAGAAGTGACATGCGCATCGTGAATGCTGTACCCACAGAGGACGTGGAGGCGGTGAAATCAGACATTTCATTTAGATGCTGCTGTTTATGAGAGGACTGGGGAAAACTATGCGAGTGTCAGCGCACTGAAGGGCTACAAGGAATCCTTTGTTTTTCAAATAATAACAAGGAAGAATTCCACAGGGGTGACATCTGTCTGGGATATTCTATGCCCGGCCCTGATCCTGCTGATTCTAGCAGCAAGAAAACCCTGGAAGGTGCAAGACTCTGCCTGACATTCACAAACTTTTTAAAAAAAAAGCAGAATCATCTCAATACCATTTTCTGTGGTATTAAAGAGACTCTGGTTTATTCGTGCGAGTCGCTTTGGTTGCATCCCACTCTTTGCAACCCTATGGACTGTAGCCTGCCAGGCTCCTCTGTCCGTGGGATTCTCCAGGCAAGAATACTGGAGTGGGTTGCCATGCCCTCCTTCAGAGGGTCTTCCCAACTCAGGGATCGAACCTTTGTCTCATGTCTACCTGCATTAGCAGGCAGGTTCTTTATTGCTAGCGCCATCTGGGAAGCCCTAAAGAGACTCTTTGACCAAATTTCAGGGTATTTACTTGTCCAAAGCATTTCTTGATTTTGAAGCAGATGTCAAGGAAAGAGCATATGGAATTGAGGGAGGAAAAAAAAAATCCTAGCATACAAGCCTGAGGATAAACAGTTATCTTTGACATTAATCACTGACTTGAATATTCTTTGCAATTAAGATTTGCAGAGAATTTAAGCAAACCCAGCACAGAGAAATCTGGATGTACCAAAAGAGTCATTATGAGCTGAGTTGACATTTTATGAGTCTATACCTGTGAATTCCTAAAAGCTTTTAAAATGAGTTTTTCAAACGGGAAGCTACTTGCGAACATGCAACCTGCATGCATTTATTTTAAAAAGTCAAATATAAAGAGATTATTCAGTGATCTTCTGTTGAGAACAACTATTGCTGCAGAAGATAAGCATGGGTCTTGTATCTGAAGGATCACTAGATCTTTCTCAGGAGTACATCCAAGAAAAACTGCAGGTTCACTAAAAGACATACCTGGACTAGTGCCTTATCTGCTGGGCTAAGCTGCTACTTCAGCCTTAAAGGAGTCTTAGACATGGATCTCCCAACTTTCTGTGTAAACTATAAATTTTCCACTTGGTGTCATACATAAATGAAGGATACAAAGTCTGTCTTGGTGAGATCTCAGATATTAATTAGTAATGATCAGTGCACAGGAGAAAAAACTAGCAAGGTAATCATTTCCTTCTTTCTGTTGGCTCAAATCTTGTCCATATAGGCAGTGCCACAAAAAAGTCCTTATTTGTCAGTTTTGGTCACTGTTTTCTCCCTCGTTCTTTACCAGGTGGTCTTGTCCAGAGGATTAGCTTCCTGAATTGAAAGAACCACCGCCTTCTGGTAGAAGAAGGTACTGCAAGCCACACAGTAACTGTCAGTTCAGTTCAGTTCAGTTCAGGTCAGTTCAGTTCAGTCGCTCAGTCGTGTCCGACTCTTTGCGACCCCGTGAATCGCAGCACGCCAGGCCTCCCTGTCCATTACGAACTCCCGGAGTTCACTCAGACTCACGTCCATCGAGTACGTGATGCCATCCAGCCATCTCATCCTCTGTTGTCCCCTTCTCCTCCTGCCCCCAATCCCTCCCAGCATCAAAGTCTTTTCCAATGAGTCAACTCTTCACATGAGGTGGCCAAAGTACTGGAGTTTCAGCGTTAGCATCATTCCTTCCAAAGAAATCCCAGGGTTGATCTCCTTCAGAATGGACTGGTTGGATCTCCTTGCAGTCCAAGGGACTCTCAAGAGTCTTTTCCAACACCACAATTCAAAAGCATCAATTCTTCGGCACTCAGCCTTCTTCACAGTCCAACTCTCACATCCATACATGACCACATTATATTAAGCCATTATCCATGTGGAATGCCCTTCTTTCTAGGAATCTATGCTATGAAAAGCAGAAACTGCTTGTGTTGCTTCTGTAAATGTGGCAAATCAAATTTAGCCACTGCTAACTACTTTATTCCCAAGAGTTTGGGGTAGGTGGCTGTTTATCTCCACATATAAATTAGTTTTATTATATGCAACCCACCTCCCCGCCTCACCCCTTGGGAGTCAGGTTCATTTCATCAAAGTCTCAATAATTTTGATGAAATAGTTATGCTGATTAAAGCTGGTGAAAGCTATTAAACATGGAATATTAATTTTAAGTACAAACCATTGTGCATTCTCAAAGAACCTGCTTTGGGGAATTAGAGTGCTTTTTATCATTTGTTTACTTATATACTTTAAATATTTCCCCTCCATCCTTTTAATTTACATTATCTTTGAAGATAGCAATGTAAAGCAAAGATAAGCTTCTGTCTAGACAACCCTCCCAGTTGATGTGAAATCCAGAATTAGTAGAATTCCAATGAAGTGCTTATAATTCTTGTCTGCTAAGTTTTTATAAGGATCCCCTGAGGTCAGCTATCACATCGGCTTCTAAAGTACTGCACGTGAAAAAGAAAATAAAAACTACCATAACTATGAATTTATGGAGAAGGCAGAACTTTTGGTACCAAGAAAGAACTGTCCAGTGGGGGCAACAAGGAGACGGTCAAAGCTGATTCTATAAAATGCCAATTATTAAGATTGGGAGGCTGAGTTAAATAGACCTTTGGCATGATCACAGCAAACACTGCCATGTACGATAAATTGCATATTGCTTTCCTTTCCTCCTCCCAGAAAGGTGTGTATGCATGGTAGTTTGGGGCAGGCGGTGGAAGGTAAGGGAGTAGATGTTAATTCACCAACATGAGATTTGTACAGTATTTCACCTTCTGATTTAATTCTTTCCATATGCAATGACAAGAGGCTAAGGGTCCCTTAAAAAATCCCAACCACCTCCATTCACGACAGGTGTGCTGTGCTATGCTTAGTTGCTCAGTCGTGTCCAACTCTTTGTGAGCCCGTGGACTGTAGCCCGCCAGGCTCCTCTGTTCATGGAACTCTCCAGGCAAGAATACTGGAGTGGGTTGTGTAAATTTCACACAAACAGAAATCTTGGTTTTACTCACTGGTTCACTCCAGGTGTTCAAAAGAATGTCTCCTGGCACACAGTGGACATTCAATAAATATTTGTTGGATAATCAAATGAAGTAAAAGGAAGAGTCAGAAATAAATGATTTCACCAGAACCAACTCTCAAGACCTTTCATGTTAGGCTTGAGAGATGGAGTGTCTGAGAGTTAACGAGACCACGGAAAGATACAACCAGCGTTGATGTGTTGTTTTTCTTTGGTCTTGAGTACAGAATGATTTCGTAGTGGATTACAGAATGTCTGATGTCCTCGGCATCACTGAGCAGCCAGAGAATATTAAAGATCACGCAGGCTGATTGCTACTGTTCAATTAACAACTGAGAACCAAATGGTGCTGCCAATTTGCGGACTCCCTCAGCAGAAAAGCACTACCTCCATTCTCTTCTTTAATGGATACATGAAAAACAAGGGGGAATTCAGTCCAAAGACCACCAAAAATGATGCTGGCATTCAGGGGTCAGAAGTTTCCAGTTTAATAGTCTCAAGGCCTTGCAGATTGATGCTCATGCAATTCAGAAGCCCATAGACAACTCTTAGAACTTAAAGGATAGTCTTCTAATTCATATGAACAGGAAACTTTTTCTTCCTCTTCCCCTCCAGTTATTCTTGATTAAGTTACACAGAAACTGTGAAAATACTACCACACTGCCAGATATGTAATTGGCTCAATAAATATTAACCAGTGACTCGCTTGAACTTTTTCTCTAATACCCAAAAAGAAGTTATTTTTTAGAATTAAAAAAAAAAGAACTTTCTGTAACTAGTTAATTTTTAACTCTCAGTATGTGTTAACTATTCACACAGTTCACAAGGAGTAACTAGAAACTTTGCCGATCATGAACAAAAGGGCAAAATCCAGATTTCTTATTGGAGGGTTAAACAAGAAAATTATTTCTTCTTCACAAAGGATAGGTCTGTGGGCTTCCCTGGTGGCTCAGACTGTAAAACATCCACCTGCAATGCGGAAGACCTGGGTTCGATCCCTGGGTCGGGAAGATTCCCTGGAGAAGGGAATGGCAACCCACTGCAATATCCTTGCCTGGAGAATTCCATGGACAGAGTCAATGGATGGCTACAGTCCATGGGGTCACAGAGTTGGACATGACTGGGTCACTAACACTTTTCACTTTTCAAGGACAGGTCTGTGACAAGAAAACCTTCGCAGAAATCAAGTAGCCAAATCATTAGACACAGGTCTATTTCATCATTTAATCCTCTCCAAAAGATAAAAAGTACTGATCCAATAAGTGATGCTGAAAATTCTCCATATCAGCTTATTTGTCAACTTCATATTACCCTCACCGTCACAGTTCCACAAAGCAACATTCATTTCCAACACATAGAATCAGATGTCTACCTTAGACATACTACATATGTTCAGAATTCCAAAGTTTAAATTAACTTTCCCTTCTATTCAGACTATTTTCAATCAGCCAGAGCCCCAGCTGATAGGATAATAACAACATCTAATATTAATTCATCACTCCTATACAATAAACACGTCTGGTTAAGTGCTTTACTTACATTATCTCATTTAATCTTTACCACAAGGAGTGGTATATTAACAGCCTCATTTTGCTGACAAAGACAGTGAGGGTCAGGGAGGTTAAGGAATATGGCGGAGGCCATGTAGCTAGTAAGCCTGGGGTTTGGGTTTCAACTTGGGAACTTGTCTGATTTCTGAAGTCAGGTTTTTGACTACTCTCATATACTAAGGCTAACATATGCCTTCCCTTCTTACATAAGATATCTATTCTTTCCTTTATTTAATCAAACCTGAAATATAACAACTCCATTGCTATTTAAATGCAAACAAATCATTCTCAATTTGGATCAGGGGAATAACTAAAACAATAATTTTTCTTTAAGACTGAGGATAATATCCACTGATCATGTTCATGATAAAATCTATTTTTCTTTTCCCTATCTCTTTCTCATTTTTCAATCAAATACAGTTCACTTTGTCCCCTTAAATAAGGCGTTCTACTGCTATTGGGAAACCAATTTTCTCTCAAGACTTTATTGCAATATTATCAGAAAACTGGCTACTTAAACAGCAGGTAATCTTTTATTTCATGCATAATTACCATGCACTATATTTTGATTTGATCCTAATGGCCCTAAGTACATTTTAAACAAACCCTCAACCTGCCCAAATGAAAAACATTTTGCTTCCTCTGATGCACTTGTGTGGCAATGATAATTAACACATCTTGGGAAATTCAAGCTACATCTGATTAAATCATAACACACCATAAAGGTCTTTACAAATAATCCTTTGAAGAATCCAGCTGAGAAAAATCATGAAAAGAAGAATTATGAGAAAGGAAGCTCATTACGGTTTTGCGCCTGGCACTTAAAGGTGACCCTGACAAGGTGAGGGTTTTGAATTAAGTTAACTTTCCCAGAATGCACCTGAGTGTCTGAGCGAGGAGGGCTGTCTGGGTGACCAACTCTTCACTCATAAACTCCACATTTCTGTTCAGGGACCAGCTCCTATTGTTTTGTCTCTGGACCAACCTCCAAGGAAATACTGCCCTTTCATCAGACCAATGACTTAAGAAGCAACACTTATTAAATTAAGAAAAGTAAAATCCTTTCAGAAAAGGAGACCTCTTCAGGCTTCCATGCTTAAAATTTCAACTTGGTAAACTTGAGGTAATATGATCAAAAGGAAACATCACAAAATATAGATATGAGCTGAACAAACCAAACTGCGAGGTGGGGTGGGTGTTGGAAAACCAAGCTGTTCAAAAAGTCAAATAAGATAAATACTTAGATAATTCAGCACAGCCATACCTTCAATAACGGAATGACTATCATTGTTATGGTTCTTGCTAACAATAATAACATCCATTGCACTTGTCACTTACTGAGCACCTACCGATGCAGTCTGCTACCTAATCTTCAAAACATTACTGAGAGTTACTATTAACTCACAGAAGAGTCAACTGAGGCCGAGCAGTGTTAAGCAATCTTCCCAAGATGATAACAAGGGGCAACAAGCATCGTTGCTGGGGTTCAAATGCAACCTGCCTCATCCCAAAACACATGCTCTTAATTAAACACAGCCCACTCTGCCTTACCTAAAGCAATAAATATTTGACTATAACCTACCTACTGTGTGCAGCTGTGTTCAGTAACCTGGATGAAGCATCACTATAATGCTGAGCACAGAAGGTGCTCAACAGTAGCACGTGGAAAGAATAAATATAGATCTCTTCTCGTGCCCAAAACTATTTATTAAGTAAAGATAGGCACTATACCCCATGATGGTGTTTAAAGAAAGGAGGAAAATGCAAAATGCAGATCTGGTCCAAAAATGTTTACCATCTTTATTGGGACGATTCTTACAAATGAACAAAACAAGTCAGCCCCTATGGCAAGCCTTGGGACAAAGTTCAAGCTTTCTAGAAGCCCCATGATTTGGAATCCAAAGTAAAAATGGGAATAAGCAGAATCTGGTCTCCTCCCAAGGACCCCCACCCAAGAAGTATCTTCTGCATTATTCTCTGAGAACTAACAAGTAAATCATACGCAGAGAGGTGTTTCTTAACTGAATTGAATAGTTTTCCAAAACAATCTCTTCCACCTTTTTGTTTGTCTAGTTATTGTCTGGCAATCCATGTGTTCAGTCCTACACACTAAAAATGTCAGCCATCATGTGAGACCTTCTTTGTGACATAAGGTGAAATGCCTCACGTTAAAACATGCACATGAATCCCAGAATTGCCAATCCTCTTCCTTTCGAGGCCACAGTGAAATTCCAGCTTAATCGTTATAGAACTGTTTTAGTAGATGGTTGAAGAAATCACCTGCAACTACTGAAAAATCCACAAAAATCTTGCCTACACTATGGACGCTTGCCAGTCCCCACCCCTCATGTTGTGACAGACCCAGGCTGTTTGGTGGTGGTGGTGGTGGTGTGTGTGTGAGAGAGAGAGATGGAAACCTTTTTCACTAGCATATTGAATCTTTCCACCTCCTACAGAGAACTCTGAAGAAATGCACTGTTTTTTTCAACATTCAAATGAGTGTGAATCAGAATGGTTGTTCGCCCAGGACCCATCTTTTATGTGGAGTGTAGGGTCAATGAAAGGATTGAAATGGATCCAAGTTTCCTTGATTAGCTGATTTTTAAAAGGCTGGAGACAGCACACCACAGTGTGGTAAGAGGAGAACTGCTCCTTGTCTCTGCTTTACTGCAAAGAAGCTAGGAGAATTTATTTAACCATTACTTAAACCTTCCAAACCACAGTTTCCCTTTGAGAGGAATGAGGAGCTAGAACCAGACACTCTTCAGGCAGAATTCATAGACTCGGTGCTGCAGACATACTGGTTTAGCCATTCCTCTTCCCAAGACATTTTTCTACTAGAGTGCAATGAAGAGATTGTACCCCAGAGCTCTCAAATTTGGGATACCACAGAAATTCCCATGGTGTTTATACCTGGGCCCCACCCTCAAAACATGAAATCTAGTTGATTAGAGGCAGGGCCCAGGAATCAGCATTTTCAGCAAAGGCCCTATGAGATTTCAAGGTGTGTGGTCCATGGACCACACTTTGGAAAAGAGTGGTTTAGCTGAAATTCTTGATGATCTGGGTGCATACATCATGATTTACCAATTACAGACCTGGCTGAGATGGGTCCAAAATTCCTTGTAAATCAGAGCTAATGATTTTAATGAGAACACCTCTGAGAGAGGGAACACACAGAGGACAAGGGCTCCAATTCTGCCACTTTATGTTACTTATGGGTGGTGTAACTCAGTTTTCTCATCTGAAAAACATCAAAGTCGGCAGGCTTCTCTCACTGGATTCTAGGAAAGAAGGATGAGGAACCTGGAGGGATCACCTAGTGTGGGTCTGGGTTCCGAGAAGGTCCTCAAACCCTGTTATGGCCTCTCCTGCCCCCACTCCCTCCAGAGGCACTGGGCTGTAGGGAGCTGGCCTGCCCCAGCCCCTGGGGTCCAGCCGGCTTGCCTTCAGTGCCCCAGAACAGCAGAAGGATCTGAATTTGTCTTGTTTCCAAAAGAAGGAGTAAGTAGCCTGCGTAACCTGCCAGTGCTTATTTGAAACCAGACCACTTCACTCACTATAGAAATTCAAAGGAAAACGCATCTCTTCTAAGCTTCCCACAAATATTACTCCATTTCCCCTGCCCCACAGAGGCTGAGCAACTGGGGCACATTCCTGGAGTGGACATTGTATGATAAACTTTGGCCAGCCCACAAAACACAGATGGGGTCCAAAGTCACAAAACAGTTCCAGAAGTTCTCTGATCCAAATCATGCTGGGGCACACCTTTCTCAGAGTTAAGGGGATCCCAGAAACCGAAAGGGAGAAAGGCAGTTTTAAGTATCAGGGGAGAAGTGGTCTATTTATATTCAAAGGACATCACTCTCTGAGTTTTATATATTAATGAAGATTAAATCCAGAGTTTATAAACTCTTCATGATTATTAATGATTTAACTGCAAGGAAGTAAAAAAAAGCCATGTGGGTTAATATCAGCGATGAAGAACTATAGAACGAGCAGCATCCTTCCTTCCCCTGCCCCCCACACTAGAAAATCCCCCTGAATGAATGGCAGTCTGTAGACCAGGGGTCCCCAACCTCCAGGCCACAGACCGGTACCTGCTGTCAGATCAGTGGTGGCATTAGATAAGAAATAAAGTGCACAATAAATGTACTACGCTTGAATCATCCCCAAACTATACTCCCCTACCCCCCCTTGGAAAAACTGTCTTCTGCAAAATTGGTCCCTGGTGCCGAAAAGGACAGGGACTACTGCTGTAGACTGTTGATGCCTAGTAATCACCGGGGTTTGACTCTTTTTATAAATGCCATTCCCTTTTTTAATTTTTTTTCCCCAAAAGACATTGAGATCTGTGCCAATGTGTTCAGGATCACCAAGAGGAGAGCCATTCATAACGTGTAACAATTTTTACAGCAGAAAAATGAAATCGAGTTTGGCACTGATTGAGGCTCCTGGATTTCCAGAGAGGAGCTGAAGAATCCATTGTGCTGGATGCACATTTTATAACCTCTGCCCATTTATTCTGCAGAGCAATAAACACTGTAGAGGAATATTTACTGTTTTCCACTTGAAAAGCAAATTTGTGGCAAGGGTGCTGGACACAAATAAAATTAGTTAAGTAATAGGTAGACACAGGCAAGGTCAATTGCTGGAAGAGAATATATGAAACGCTTTCGCTCAGATGGTAGGAAGAGGTGAAGAGGCGCCAAGAGAGCAAGTTCATTATAGGCAAAGTGCACTTCTTCCATTCCAAGGGGAAAAGCACACAACACACACGTGAACACATATTATAGTGGCGAATGCACAGTCAAAGGCCGATCACTTTTCTTCAATAGTTTTCATACGTTTCACCCGCAGCCAAAGAAAGATTCTGAAAACCAAGAACAGACCTGTCTGGATACTGCCTTGTGAGTGACAGTTGCTCAGGCGTGTCCTACTCCTTGCAACCCCACAGACTATAGCCCACCAGCCTCCTCTGTCCATGGAATTCTCCAGGCAAAAATACTGCAGTGGATTGCCATTTCCTTCTCCAGGGGATCTTCCTAAGCCAGGGATCAAACCTGGGTCTCCTACATTGCAGGCAGACTCTACCATCTGGCCTGCCAGAGTACAGGATGCTTGCTGCCTTATGGCTGAACAATATTTTCAGACACACACTATGTGGTGCTGGTTGTAGAACTTGCAGGGCCACTGTAAAGTATTTTCTATTCGTGAGAAGTTAAGTGCTGGTGCTTCTGCACTGAAGTGACATCCTCAGGAAATTGATGGCCTTGGAAGATACAAGATAAAATGACAGAGGAGTGAAAATCGCCAGCAAGCCCCTCCCCTTCTACAACAACCATATCGGAAACCTGGAGTAGGGGTTGGAGGGGGTGGTAATCTGTTGATCCTCACTGTGGTTCTAACCAAAACTGTATGAGAACATGTAATGTGTGTGGACAGATACATGAAAACTCTAGCAACCTTCAGGATCTCCATCCCCAAATATGTGTATGGCTATTTGCAAATCAATGGTTGCTATGCTAGTTTAAGATGGGGCCTTTACACCTTAAAGAGAAAAGTCTATC
The DNA here is from genome assembly GCF_023091745.1 of Budorcas taxicolor. Taxonomy (NCBI): domain Eukaryota; kingdom Metazoa; phylum Chordata; class Mammalia; order Artiodactyla; family Bovidae; genus Budorcas; species Budorcas taxicolor. Next base: position 59,641,660 of record NC_068923.1, on the reverse strand, counting down.
AATGCATTTGGGCTGGGGGGTCAGGTGGGGAGACATGAGCAGAAACAGATTTTTGAATCTAATTACTCTGAAGCACGTGGTATAGATGGCTCTGTTTAAGCCAAGTTAAAGTAATAACTCACATGAGCTATTGGAACAGTGAAAATAAATGAAGTAGACTCAACAGGATCTTAAGTAAGTTTTTAGACCAGTGTAGACCAGCTCCAATTGTTTGGCCCCTCATTAAATATAAAGTCTTGACCTAAGATAAAAAGTTGATCAGTCTTCCTTTCCCCTCCCAACTCACTGGGCCATAAAACAATTCCCAACTTCAAAAGTAACTAGGATTGATTAACTAAATACATGAGAGATAACAGATCAGATCTACATTGACAGTGGGGAGGGTTTTGGTTTATTTTTGCTCACACGGCACAGGAGTCACTGAACTAAGAAAAGGCCAACTCAAAACACACAGCTGGAGGCAAAGCTATTTAACTGATCGCTGTCTGAGCTGGTCAGCTTCTTTGACTGTCCAGATTCCACCTCCTGCCTTCTTGAACCCTCTGTTCTGTTACCCTCCCCCATCTTTCCCCATCTGTTCCATGGCTTCACGGATCTGTCTTTCTGTTACCCCAATTTGGCAGACATCACAGACAATTATCACCAGGATGTGGCTTTCATTTCTCAATGCTGTCTCTCAAATGACTCTTGATTGCATGGTCTACAAGCCAGTTTTGCCAAATCCAGGGCTAGTTATAATGTTGCAAGAATACATTTCTTCCTCCAGAAGCACTTGGGCTTGGCATAAGGCATATCCACTATTTCTCATCATACAAAATGATCCAATTTTGACATAAAATATCTAAAATAGAAACTTGGTTAAAAGCTGAAACTGAACTTCAACCTTAAGAGGTTATAGACGTATTCCAATAAGTGCTTTTTGCACACAGCTGGCCTTCTGGAATTGATTTCTGAGTTCTGAGGCACACATAACCGTTTAAATGTCCTCAACAGTGGTACATCTTAAACCTTCTGAAGACAGACTGTATTGCTTTGGAATGAGTGAAAAATGTTCCGGAAACAAATCTGGTGAGGACCCAGCTGGGGAATATCATTTGGGTCAAAGCTATAAAGTATCAACAGTGATTTTCTGGTGGAGTTTGAAAATTAGCTCTGAAAGTCATTACAAAAGAGGCACTGCAGAAATGCAGAAATGTATACAGCAGGAGCACCACCAATGGGACAGAACACGTTTTATCCCCTGAACTGGATACCGGATGGATAAGACTGTTTCATGCCTCCATTTCTTTAAATACACTATTTGGTCCCTTTGCCTGGAATACAAGCCCTTGACCCCACCCTATCTCCCAAAAATATCTAAATTTTTCTCTTCTTTCAAAATCTCCTCTAGGAAGCTCTCTCCGAGTCTCAGCCTGATTCAGATGCCCAATATCCATGCTCCCGTGTTGCCACCCTCCCCCCCATCCCCTCCTACCATCCCATTCTCACCTCTAACATGCAAAGCAATATTTAAAGGACATTAAATACATGGGTTTCCTTTTCTGCCCCCCACTACCAAACTGTCAGTTCCTTGCAAATAATGGCTATATTTTGGGGTTCTTGATAGAGTGATGGCTTCACAGAGTGCTCCATAAATGCCTGCTGCCCAAATACAACCACGTGAAAAATTAACCTCCTCACTTTACTTTTACCTCATATAATTTGGCAAACTTGTCATCTGTAGTTCAATGTCAAGCCAGGAGCAATTTTACAAGAAAGATTCTGACAGTGTTGACCCTGAACTCACATGTTGTTATTTTTAAAAAATAGTCTGAATGCTGGAAAAGAAAAAGGGCTAATCCCTTGATAGAAAAATAGTAACACGAGCATAAAGAAGTGGTCTTGGGGTTTAAAAAAAAAAAAACCCACACGAACAAATCTAAATTCATGTTCAAAACGGCACTGGTAACTTGGAGAAATAAGTTTCTCTAAGAGTATCAAGCAAAAAAGTAGTCAGACCTGTATTAGAGTTATTTTTCAACTCATGGAAAAAGCTACCCCATCAGGCTTACTATAAAGCATAATTCGCAATATCAAATTCAATCTCTCCCATTAAAAATCTCATATGAATAACCTACTACTATTCCTCTTATGGCTGTACAGTCAAGCAGAAGTAAGTGTTTACATCTATCTACAAATATATTATAGTTACACAAACTCTATTCATAAATAGCCCCAAATTGGAAACAACTAGAATGTTCATCCATAGTCCTAGTGGGTAAACACACTGTGGTATATTCATACAGTGGAATACTGCCCAACGAGAACAAACAGTGAACCCCAGATAAACGCAACTTTTGGGTGAATCTCACAGACACAATGTTGAGTTACAGTAGTCAGACAGAAAAGATATCTATAGTACGATTCCATTTGCATGAAATCTAAAACCAGGATTTGGTGCTTGATGTCAGTTTATACTTCAGGGAAGGTTTAAATAAGCATAAGTTTGTTTAACAAATTCAACTGGGAGACAACCCTGAAGCAGCACAGTAGGAGCGGAAGGGCTGGCAGGAAAAGGGAGCTGATGCAAGGTCTTGGTGGAGGTAAGAAGAGGAGGACAGGGTGCCTCGTGGATGAGGAAATACATCAGAAAAGGTGATGTTAGGGCATTGGTAGCCCAGGTCTGACCCCTGAAGGAAGAGTGGCCCTAGATACTGAGGTCCCAGTATTTGTATCCCTGGGCACTGTGATAAGATTCTTTTGGTCACTCACAGAACTCATTGTTACACAGTACATGAAGGTTTAATGTACACTTAATATAACTCTTAATCCTGAGATTTTTCAGATAGATGATCATATCAAGTGCCCCTTCAGTATGGCAAAGTAGTAAAAGAAAGTGCTAGTGGGAAAAGAAATTGCCTAATGCTGACATGTGAAGTTCTCAACTTGAGAGGTAAAGATGATGTGGGGCTCACAGTAAACCACAAGCCATTTTAAGTCTGTAAACCTGATGCCAAGAAAACACATAGAAGGAGCAAGGAACACAGAGGATAGAAGGCAAAAATAGTCTTTGCATGAAATGCAACACTGGTTAGTCCTTCGGTTTTGGGGTCAGTCACTGACTGGCCTTGGTTGCATGGAGGATCAGATGAGAGGGGAGGGTCTGGGATCCATGTAAACATTTCAACATTCAAGACCAATGGCCTGGTAGATACATAATAAAGAAGACAAATTTGAGAACCCAAACAGTGAAGCCAGTCACTAGGTTTTCTTTCTTCAACAAAGAGCTCCCTAAGGAGAGCTATACATCATCCAGGCACTTAACTAAAGAGTTAATGAGGACACGGAGCTGATACGGTTTCATTTCAAGGAAAAGAATTCCTGACACAGTAATTAACAGCGAAGTCGCCTTAACTCAGTATCTAGGATCTTTAAAGGGGTATCTGTTTGGGTGATGGAGATGGAATACATACCCAGTATCTACTCTGTCCCATGATGTTTGGAGCCTCTCTGCTGACGAAAGGTGTAGGCACATTATACCTTACTTCATGGGGAGCTCTGCCAGCTTGGACAACCATACATGAGGCCCAGTGACGTGTCAATGTCTGGCAACCCTTCACTTACTTGTTTCGGAACGACTGCATCTGGCTCCAGCTAAAACCACATCATTACGCTCACCTTTTACACATAAACTTATTCTAAGCGGTTACAACATAAAAACTGAGTAATGAGTTAATGACTTTTTCCCATCCCTATCTGTCAGCTTCCTTCAGCCAGTACATCACCTCTTTGGAATTTTAATGCAAATGCTAAGACCCAAAAAGAGAATCTAGAGGTCACATTCAACTATATAAAAATAACTTCTTATCGAAGTTTCTCCTTGGAAAAAAAAAATCACAGTTTATCTAGAACTAATGAGGGAAAAGAAACAGACTGGGTTGGCTGGGTTGTGTGTCTGTCCGAGGATGTGGTGGTGTGGCAAGGCAGAGATTTCCTCCTCTGGATGATATATATAGGAAGGATAAACTAAACATTCCCAGGACATCCCAGAAAGGTTCATCTTTCTTCAAAAGTGTTGTGGCTACAATGATTCACTTTTAGTTTTGACCCACTGGTAACATGTTTGAAAGCAAAGCAGTGATTAACACCAGGAAAAAGACTCTAGAAAGGCTGGGTTTGGTTTGGGGTCTACCCAACACTCCCACGACTGGTCTAGAAATAACACTAACATCCGCAGATGGTGACAGAGCGCTGTGCAGCTGACCCAGCCACTTCATGTCTGATTTCCCCTCTCCTTTGATTTCTCACTCCAATCTGCGAGGGAAGCTGGACTGGCATGGTTATTACCACGTTCCACGTGATGAAACAGAAGACCAAAGCTGACGGGTGCTTTATGCTTAGTTCCACCACTGGTAACCAGCAGACCTCAGCATGGACCCTTTGCAAATGACTCCAAGAGACATGACTTTTCTCCCCTCTCATGCCACTGTCCCCCAGGCCCTCAGCCCAGGAGGAAGACATTACTATGTTGGGTTAAAAACCAAATAGGATCATTTAGTCTCCATGAGCCCCATCCACCATATTTGTCTTCATTACTGATTACAACGGCATATTTCTATGATAATGGGGGGGTGCAGTTATGATAAGGCATATAAGGCAGTTCTAAAAGTTCTAGAACTGAGTCTGCTGCTTAAAGAATATTAAAGAGAGAGAGAGAAAGTACTCTAGCCAGTGGAAGCCCTCAGACCATCCTGGTGAACAGATAATGAAAAAAGGAATAACAGAAACATGACAAAGACAGCTCCCCTTCAGTTTAAAAACTAGACCAGGCAACACATGGTTAACACTAAGTGCATAATCTCCACCACAGAATGTTCCAGATCTTGATCTTTAATCTCTACGTTTGAATGGATAAAGTGACTCTCCATCTTTCCAAAGCTCTCTAACAGAACACGGTGGCATGGGGAAACATACATATAAAATCACATTTATTTGTACCATTGGACCTTCAGTGAGTGACATACAAAAGCTAGAAAATAAATACCCATTCAGCCAAATTGTTTCTTTCTGTGTCTGAAAAAGTCTCAGTCCTGTACAACTCTTTGCAACCCCATGAACTGTAATCTGCCAGGCTCCTCTGTCCATGGGGATTTTCCAGGCAAGAATACTGGAGTGGGTTGCCATTTCCTTCTCCAGGGGATCTTCCCAACCCAGGGATCAAACCAGGGTCTCCTGCATTGCAGGCAGACTGCTTACTGGCTGAGCCATGAGGGAAGTCTTGTCTGCTTCACAATATTTCCCTCCCTCCCCCCTCCCCTTCCCCCACCAGCCCCATGGGTTAATGCAGGTGTTTTCAGTGATGCCCTGGGACCAGTCTTCAGTGTGAAGCTTGTAGATCCCAGGAACAAGGTAGCAACGCTGTAGTGGAGAGACCCCCGTGGTGTAAATAACCGGTTTCCTGTCTAGGATAGCTTAGGGATGTTATTAATTCACGGTGGGCCAACATTCCGTACCAATGTCTAGAGGCTTCAAGACACTCTGCACAGAATTCTAGGTCACTAGCTTCTGGCCTTGACTGAGCAAAGCAACTGTCTCACAGGCTCATTCTCATTTTTCCTGTGATGGTAATTTAGAGGAAAATGACAGGGCAAAGGAGGAAAGGGAAGGATGACCTGGGGGTCATCCTGGTCCTTCCTCCCTTCCCTCTCCCCATTCCTTGCTTTCAAGATGCAATCCATTCCCAAGTCCTGCTCCAATCCAGCCACCTCTGCGGTTACTTCCCACTTCCCCGTCATCCTCACCGCTCTCCTGGACGGCAGAAAGAGCTGCCACACCGGCCTTCCCGCCCAGCCCTGCTCCTTTCCATCCACTCTCCAAAAAAGCAAACAGAGAGACTTTACTCAATGCACAACAGAGCATGGATACAGCCCCTGCTATATAACCTTCAGTGGCTCCCTTGCACACTGACACTAAAACAAAACCTCCTTGAAACCTTGTGCAAGCACACCCAGATTACCTCCCCACCCCATCTGGTGTCACCTCCTGGATGGTGACACACTGTCCCAGCCATGCCAGCCTCCTTGGATGTCTCCAATGACCCCAAGCTCCTTTCTAACTCAGGTTTCGCTTCCTAACTACTCCCATCAGGAATATTCTTCCCCTGACTCTTCATAAGCCAATTCATCCTGAATTCCTGACTCTGCTTAGATGCCACCTCTCCTAAGAGGCACCAAAAAAATCACATTTTACTGTTACCGTGCTTCCCCCATTGCCTGCCGCTAGCACTTTCTGTATGACTACACCTGGTGAGTTTCTTCTGTATCACAGTAGAATCTCTAATGAGAAGGTTACAGTGCCCAATTACTACGCTTAAACCCAATTGAAAATCACTGCTATTTTCTAGCTCCCCCAGGAGAGTACAAGCTCCCATGAAAGCTGAGATAGTGATATGTTTTTTCACAAGTGTTCCACTGAGAATCTAGCCTGATTCCTCGGACATGGCGAATAGTGTTAGCCACTCAGTCATGTCCAACTCTTTGCCACCCCATGGACTGTAGCCCACCAAGCTCCTCTGTCCATGGAATTCTCCAGGCAAGAATATTGGAGTGGGTTGCTATTCCCTTCTCCAGGGGATCTTCCTGATCCAGGGATCGAATCCAGTTCTCCTACATTGCAGGTGGATTCTTTACCCTCTGAGCCTCCAGGGAAGCCCGGGACACAGTGAACCCCTCCCCATATTTTAGGTCATACCAAGCCAGATCCAGAACCTATTTCACTTTGGGAGGAGACCTTCAGAGATGGGGGTCTGAACCAAAATGCACATTGATCCCAGCGGTCCCGTCTTCACTACAAAATGTACACATTGCTTTCCAATTTCCAGTTTTCCATCATCGGGCCCTCTGCCAACTGAAAACATGGAAATTCCACTCGGAAAGTTTGCTAAACAACAACTATTCTTATTATGTTCTTCCTGTCATCTAGGTTCTGGCCCGCTGGGCTGTGTTTTAACCCAGATGGTCTTTCATTAAGGAAGGTTTGTTAGTTCGGTGGGTGTTTTCCAGGCTGAGTCCTTGAGTGGAAACTTTGCTCTGGTTTTCCAACGCTGTTTTCACAGCAGCTGGAGGACACAGGCTGCTCTCCTCTCTCTCTTGTAAACAGAAAGGCCAAACCGCAGTCCCCCCGGCCGGCAGGACAAACACACTCTCCTGCCGGGAGGGCAGCCCCATGCGGCATGCAAGGCGGTGGCGGAGGTGGCCCAGGGAGCAGGCGTATGCTTTCCTAGGAGTGACCTGTCATTCATGCTAAAGACAGCCAGCCCGCAAATGCATCCGGCGCTGCCTTTCAAAAGGGCCACTTGCAGGAGCATACAGACTACACTTATATGGCCTCCTGCATAAACATGCTTCACTCACGTCTCAGGAAAGAGACTTCATTTGCCCAAACCCACTTTAAAATCTGCCTTTATAGAAAATGTCTGTGGATATCGTGATCTTCATCAAAGACTCCCTCTTTATGTGAAACCAGGAGCACTGGGAACTTAAAGCGCTTTATTTATTTATCTTTTTTAAAACTATGAATTCCAACTCTAATTCAGTAACTACAGTCTTCAGACAGGAAAAGAGCAGAAACAAATCTCTGTACTGAAGAAAGGATTGCTAAGCAAGTGATAATGCATGAATAAGATTGTTCCAAGAATAGAAAAAGCATTTGGCGGAAACTATTTTAGGGCTCCTTTCATACTTTGGAGCTACCCATTAATTTATAAACATTTGATTACTAATTACCCAAACTTTCAATCTACTCATTTAGCCATTACTCAACAGAGCAAGGCAATCAACCCTAAGCTTGATTCCATAGGCTGTCGTGTATGTTGGCGACGTGGATGTAAAAGTATTTTCCTTCAAAAAGCAAACTGCATTTCATTTTTAAAAGTTTAGGTGTTCTTTTACAGACTGAATCCAAATGAGATTTCCCTCTGTATTAGTTTCCTATTGCTTCTATGATAAACGACTATAAACACAAAGGCTTGGAAGAACCAATTTAAGAACAAGTGGTTCTGAAGGTCAGGAGTTCAGCCCTGGCCAATGTTTCCTCTGCTCACAGTCTCGCCAGATACAGTCAGGTGATATTCTCATCTGGAGCCTGGGGTCTGCTTCCAAGCACAGATGGCTGTGGCAGAATTCAGTTCCTTGTGGTTAAAGGACTGAGGTCCCCAGTTCCTGGCTAGCCATCAGTCAGGGGCCACTTTCAGCCGCTAGCAGCCAGGCCACTTCCATTTCTTGCCACATTCCCCACACTGCCTACCTCCCATCTTCAAAGCCTGCAAAGGAGAAGCTCCTGCAGGTTGAATCCCTTTCATGGCTTGACTCTTATCTTAAGGAAGTGTCCAGTCCCTTTCTAAGGGTTCGTCTGATTAGGTCAGATTCACTCAAGATAATTTCCCTATCTTAAGGTCAACTATTTAGGACCTTAATTACATCTGCAATAATCTTTTCAGAGCAGCACCTCCATCAGTGTTCGATTAGATCACTAGGATAAGATGTATGTACACCAGAGTGTGGAAATCTTGGGGGCTATGTTAGAGTTCTGCATAACCCCAGTTACTCAAAATTAAGGATTTTTTGTTCCTTTTGTCCAGGGATTGAACCTGGGCCAGAGCAGTGAAACCACTGGACCACCAAGGAACTCCCTTTCATTGCAGTTTTGATTTGCATTTCTCTGTTAATTAGTGATGTTGACTAACGTGCTTTTTGGCTCTCTGGATGTCTTCTTTGGAGAAATGTCCATTTAGATCTTCTTTCCATTTTTTTGATGGGTTGTTTTGGACCTTGCTCTTTAGAAGGGCAGAGGACAGATATATACCCTCTGATGGGGAAGTTGGTGCTTTAGTCTAAGTGTCTGGCTTCATTTCAACCAGCGTCTGGCATCACAGTACAGAAGCTCAGAAGCAAAAAGACAAGAGGGCAAGTAAGAGGTGCTTCAGAGAACCAAAGGATAAAAACATCTAGAAAAGATGAAAACGCACGCTCTCCACTGTAGTTGCAGGGTAGCGGGGATCCAGCCCACAAGAGTTACTGGAACTCATATGACCCCAAGTTTGAGTGCTTTTGCTTCGAAGTATTTCAGAAACCACCAGAATGAATCTGGGAAGAAAAAAGTTGCTTCCATCTTCAAATCTGACGCTCTTAAAATCAGTTGTGAATAGCTCATTTTTAGGATTACTGAGATTTGGTCATTCACAAGGCAAGTGAAATACTTTGCAGTCAGTCCACTGGAAGCCCTGCAGTAGAGGTCGTCACAGTAATTTCCCAAGATACTTGTTGAACTGCATCCCTTTGTGGATAGAGTGTCCAGTTCAATTCCTTTGTCTAAGTTGGATATGTACATGTCCCCAAGCACTTTCTCGTTTCAGACCTATGCTCACGCTACTCCTCCTGTATAGTGGGATCATACTCTGCTCCTCACATGGCTTCTGCTTCTCACGATCTCCATTTAAATGTTAACTTCTGAGTGAAGCCTTCCTTGACATTCTACTAAGTACGTCCTTTGCTATTCTCTGTCAGTCCACTCATATATAAAACACCTCTTTTGTATCAGGCTCTGTTTATTTTCTAGACATATAACTCTGACCAAATAAAGGCCCTGCCATCAAGGAGCATTTTGAAATAGCTTGTTCACTTTTTTTAGAGAGGGGACTCTCTGCCCCTTAGAATAAAATTTCCATGAGGGCATAGACAGTTTTGCTTAGCTCATCATTTTATGCACACCCAGCACAGATGACGGTACAAGACATCCATTTGGCACAATATCTGTGAATGAATCAAGACATAGATAACTTCTTCACTTCACTATATTGGCCACCAATCAGGAACCCTAGACCCGAGGATTCCCAGGATCTGGTTTACCAGATTGGGAATGTGATACATAGACACAGACTAGTTGTTGGGAGCCAGATGAGAAGAAACTAACTCCAATCGTGAGGTCCCCAGACCTGCCCTAGTTACTGCCTGTCTCAAGGCCTGGTTGTCTAACTCAGCTCATGAACTGCATCTTCCTTTTCCCAAAGTCAATTTTATATTCCTCAAAGTCAATTTGAATCACTCTCTTTATCTAGCAACTCATTAATGTAACTGATAGCACACACACACACACACACAATAATCAGCTCACATCAAAATCTGGCTTCAGTAGCTTCCTGCTGTTCTTAGAATAAAATGTGTACCCCTTAGCAGTGCTAGAAAGGGCCTCCATGGTCTGGCCCTGCTTACCTCTCCTACCTCACTGGCCTTCTTTCGGTTTTGTAAGTGCCCAGAGTTCTTTTCCACCTCAGGGCCTTTGCATATGCTATTCCCATTGCCTGGATTGTTGTTTCCTCAGCTCTTCAAATGTCTGGCTTCTCCTTAGCTTTCAACTCTCCCCTCAAATGTCACCTCCCCAAGGAGACCTTCTAAGTCAGCTGTGGCCCTAGCACTCATCAACTGATACATTCACATGAGAACATTAGAGGAAGGACTATTTACAAAGATGTGGGGAACCATAGTACAGTACCCCAGGAGCAAAAGAGGGCTTGGTACCTCTCTTAAGTCTGGAGGGAAGAAGTCAGGGACTACCTGAAATCCAAAAGGAGAGTTCCATGGAGAGGGCTGCCCCCCGAGGACTTGAGACTATAAATCCAATGATTCATTAGCTCAAGGCAACCAAAGCTCAAGCAGGTAGGGAGCCCTGGAGGAGAGCATCCTGAAATCACTCTCCTCCCTCCTTCTTTTCTCCTGCCAGGATTCCCTGTTGTCCAGACCTATCAGAAACCAGAGGGCAAGGAAGCCTATTGAAAGGAAATAGAAATTGGCAAACTTTCCCTGTAGGGAGCTAGATGATAATATTTTCAACTTTAGGGGCCATACAGTCTGTCACAACTACTCAATTCTGACATGGTAGCATGAGAAAAGTCATGGCCTGTAAATAAATGAATGGCTGTGGTTGTGTTTCAATAAAACTTTATTAACAAAATAAACAGTGAACCATATGTCCTCGGGCTGGATGTAAAACACTCTAGATAATCTACCAGGTCAGAAAATAGGGTGGGAAAATGTGAGGAGGGTCTCTAGGGTTCAACAGAATGTATCCAGCTTCTCTTCTCCAGCCACCCCATCAAAAGTATAAGTACCCCACTCCCCTCAGAGATATAGAGAAGAAGCTAGTGGTTACCAATGGGAAGAGCGGCACAATGGAGGTAGGGAATGAAGAGGTACAAAGCACTATCCATAAAATAAATACGCTACAAGGATATATTGCGGGCTTCCCTCATAGCTCAGTTGGTAAAGAATCTGCTTGCAGTGCAGGAGACCTGGGTTCGATTTCTGGGTCGGGAAGATCCCCTGGAGAAGGAAATGGCAACCCACTCCAGTATTCTTGCCTGGAGAATCCCATCGACAGAGGAGCCTGGCAGGCTACAGTCAGGCTACAGTCCAGGGGGTCACAAGAGTCGGACACAACTTAAGTGACTAAACCACCACCACCACCACATTTAGGACCTTAATTACATCTGTAATAATCTTTTCAGAGCAGCACTTCCATCAATGTTCGATTAGATCACTAGGATAAGATGTGGGTACACCAGAGTGTGGAAATCTTGGGGGCTATTGTTAGAGTTCTGCGTAACCCCAGTTACTCAAAATTACGGATGCTTTTCACAAAAAGAAAAGCAAACTTAAATTTGTTCCCCAGTCAGCACCACTCTCCTGGTCTTGACTTAAATGTTCTTGACACTTCAACAAGGCCAATAAAATAGTTTTAAGATGCCACTACCCACTAGTGCAATCAAATAAGATTTGTAGTTTCCTTGAAGGCATCTAACAAAGCCTATCTGTCTTTTCTATTCTCTAGGTGAGTAACACCAGTCTGGGCAGGGAAGGAGTAATGACTATCAAACTTGACTATCACAATCAAAAAAAGTATCAGAAAACTCCAAATGTCCACATGCAAACTCAGAAGTAGTCGATCCCATGGCACATGCGGGTTCTAAACATCTGGCATCTGTAACACCACTCCTTTCTCTCAAAATAAAAATAAAAGTAGACGCAGTTCTACTACAAACAAGGTCAACATTGCAGCCATTAAAAAAAAAAAATTAGCACCATTTAATAGAATCTTTTAGAGGAATCTAATGATTTAGTGTATGTGTGTGTTTACTATAAAAGGCTACACAAACATTATTTTGTTCAGAGCTAACAATATTTAAGCGGAGGTATTCTGAGTCATGACGACACACGTGGCCTGGTTCTCCACACTGTGAATCGATCTCTCTTTATCCCATATATGGTGTCTGTTTGGCTTCTCCGGTTTCCTTCCTATTGTAATTTTCAGAGAGCATGTCATTGAGAAATGGAAAACTCAAAACCCATTATTCACCATAGAAAGATGGAGCCCCTATTCTGTGCTAGGCACTGGTCTAGATGCTAGGGATAGGAGGATTCACAAAACAGAGAACTACCCTACTTTTATGGAGCCTTAGTTCTAAAGGAAAAGACAATATGCAAGCTGCCATTGGAAAAAAATAAGGCAGGGCTGGTGATGGCGGGGGCTGGAGCTGTTGTTTTAGATGTGCCCCTTCACACACACACACACACACACACACACACACACCCCTTTCCTTGTGCACACAGATGCCACTTCACACACACACACACACACACACACACACACACTTCCCTTTCCTTGTGCACACAGGTGCCACTTCAGTCCCCCGCCCACATGGTACCAGGGAGAAGGCCTTAGTAAGCACTGACCTTGCCTGTAAACGCCTCGTCATTTGAGCCTAAATTAGGGAGACTTCCCCGAACTGAGCACACGCACAGTACACTATTTGCAGATCTCTCTATTCGTGGAGATCTCTAGAAATAAGACCCCAGGAATAGAAAGTGTTTCTGATATGGCAAAACAGCCCAAAGGAGAAAAACACACGTGTGTCTACACGTTCTGGATGCTCTAAGGGTACAAGGAGTATGGAGCTTCAGGGAAATGGAGAGAAAAAAAATTAAGAGGTCATTTAAAGGAAAAGATTAGAAAAACTTTTAGCTGAAAAAAATAAAGAAACTGTTCATGTGAATTACTTTTCTTCTATGGGAATTACTTTTCTAACTTTTTCAACTATATAAAGATGAAGCAATGGGGGTGTAGCCACACTGATTACATTTGTTTTATTTAAGTCAAAATTTATGTCACACGTGATGACATCCGTTGTTGCCTCTTTAGTTAATTTGCCATTTTTATGATTGAAACAAATCTCAAATGTTAGAGTCAACTCACAAATCACTTTTCTATAATATTGTAATAAGTTATATTGGAATCAGCCTATTCTTCCTTAGCTTGAATGGTAGAATTTGATGTCGTGTTCTAAATTCAGTGACTCTGGACTGGGGATTTCTTCTTTTCCAGAAACCTACAGGAGACTTGTCTTGTTTAAAAAGGACAGAGTGAAGTAAGCCAGAAAGAAAAACACCAATACAGTATACTAACACATATATATGGAATTTAGAAAGATGGTAATGATGACCCTGTCTGTGAGACAGCAAAAGAGACACAGAGAACGGATTTTTGGACTCTGAGGGAGAGGAAGAGGGTGGGATGATTTGGGAGAATGGCATTGAAACATGTATACTATCATGTAAGAAACGAATCGCCAGTCTATGTTCCATACAGGATACAGGATGCTTGGGGCTGGTGCACGGGGATGATCCAGAGAGATGATATAGGGTGGGAGGTGGGGGGGGGGGGGGGGGTTCATGACTGGAAACTCATGTACACCCGTGGCGGATTCAGGTCAATGTATGACAAAACCAATACAGTATTGTAAAGTAAAATAAAGTAAAAATAAAAATTAATAAATAAATAAAATAAAAAGGACAGTGGTGGCTCCTGAGTGTTAGGCTATTCTTTTCATGGTGGTACTTAACACTTTACGACTCTTTGTCACCCTAAATATTCTAAGTGAAAATTTAAAAGGAGCTAATTAACAGTCGATATCCTATACCAGTTGCAGGAATAAAAGGGTGGCAAGGTCTTTCTGTGATGCTTAAAACAAACCCAACAATTAGGCACACTTGCATGTGTGTGTACACACACAGACACACACACACACTTTGCTCAAAGTCTCCTCTTTCTGCCCTTGACACAAAGCCTAGAAATGTCTTTCTCTGTGCCTTGCACTCCTCTTTTCTACAAAGTGAAAACTTTCCGATATCCCTGGCTCACCTCAGAAATGCTTGTCCTGGGCTTCCCTGGTGACTCAGTGGTAAAGAAGCCACCTGCCAAAGCAGGAGACATAGGTTTGATCACTGGTGGAGGAAGATCCCATATACTGTGGAGCAACTAATACTGAGCACCACAATATTGAGCTTGTCCTCTAGAGTCCAAGAGCCTCGACACCGAGCCCACCAGCTGCAATTACTGAAGACCATGCCCCCAGAGCCCATGCTCCGAAGCAGGAGAAGCCATTGCAATGAGAAGTACATGTACCGCAACTAGAGAGCAGCCCTGCTCGCTCCAACTAGAGAAAAAGCTTGTGCAGCAACAAAGATCCAGCATGGCCAAGTAAATAAAATTATTTTAAAACTTTATTTAAAAAAATATGTATTTAAAAATATAATTTTAAAATTATTTTACAATTATTTTAATTATTTAAAAAATTATTTAAAATTATTTTTAAATAAAATTATTTTTTAAAAAAATTTTTGAAAAGCACTGAAATTCAATCTTAAAAAAATGCTTGTCTTTACCTCTCCTTTTATGGAGAATAACTTCAGGACTTTATAAAGACCAAAGCCCACAAATTCAGGGCACAGTGGAAGTCCAGTGTCTCCACTATTGTGTGTTCAATACCCAATCAGCGGAGAAGAAACTCTAAGGACGAGATCCTAGTTTCAGAGGAAGATATACATTGATCATAGGCTTGTTTTCTGAAAACTGGCCAGAAAACTTCACAAATTCTTATTATGAACAGCTGGTAAAATGTATCCCAACGACTCAGAAACATTTGGCAAATGGTTAATGGGATAATTAGTCGTAAATCTTGAAGTTGTCACAAACAAACCAAACTTGCAAATGTTCAGCATGCAAGACCATTACATTTTTAAAGTACTTTTTCTTAAAGATTAGGCTTTGGATTTTCAAAGTGCTCACAACTCAGGAAAAGCTAAAACCAACAAAACTGCTTTCAGAAATGCAATCTTGAGCCAGCTTGGGGGCACAAAAAAAAACACTTTAAAGATTTCAGAATGTGAGCTGCAAGGATAAAATGTTAGTCATGACCTCCTTCACCTATTCTTTTCTAAATAATATTTTCTAGGAGACGTAATAGAGACAGAAATGGCAACCCACTCCAGTGTTCTTGCCTGGAGAATCCCAGGGATGGGGGAGCCTGGTGGGCTGCCGTCTATGGGGTCACACAGAGTCAGACACGACTGAAGCGACGCAGCAGCAGCAGCAGCAGCAAGAGACGTAAAGTTTATAAATAGTGAAAGTCTCTTTCCACCTTAAGTCATGTGGAAGGTCGTTGCTTCCCTAGCGTTGGAAGCAATAGGAATCTGAAGTCAGAAAATACTATGCATGGAATGATTGATTTTTATCTGTAAGCCTGCTTGGGCTGGTCCTATTTTGATGGCCAACTTTTCTCAGACACTAACTTGGAATCACAAAGAAGAAAAAAGAAAAAGTACCTTCAGTGATCTCCAGACAAGGGGGAAACCCAGCTTCTTGGTCTCTTTACACAGCCTCCCAGGAAGCTGGGTGGGGGTGGGGGAGGGTAACCAGGGCATCAACCTGCCCAGGTGCTGGCCCTTTGGCAGAAACTGTTTCATGTGCTGGCCCATCAGCACAAGCATTTCATGCACATGAAGGCATTCAGCAGGTGAAAGATTTATGAGAGATGCAGGGCCACACCACAGGGTCTGATTTACCAAAGTGAATGAAAGGGAATCTTCCTTAAAATAATGTCATCAGGGTGGACACTTAGGTCAAACTCTGAGCCAAATCCCAGGCTTTAATGTAAGGTAAAGCTCAATTTTAAAACATTCCACGTTTAACTTTCTACTTTTTACATAATAGGAGGTCACCCAGGCCTCATTTTAAACTAAGAAGATTCATTCACGTAATATCACTACATAAGGGAGACGAAAAAGAAGAGGGGAAGGACAAGAGCTGGGATATGGGTTCAGATATTGGCTCTTTCATCAATATTTGGACAAACTGTTTAAATCTTCTATCTCCTCAGTTTATTATGAAAGTTGAGTGCCAAAGAATTGATGTTTTTGAACAGTGGTGTTGGAGAAGACTCTTGAGAATCCTTTGGGCTGTAAGGAGATCAAACCAGTCAGTCCTAAAGGAAATCAGTCCTGAATAGTCATAGGAAGGACTGATGCTGAAGCTGAAGCTCCAGTACTTCAGCCACCTGATGTGAAGAACTGACTTACTGGAAAAGACCCTGATGCTGGGAAAGACTGAAGGGAAGAGGAGAAGAAGATGACAGAAGATGAGATGATCGGATGGCATCATCGACTCAGTGGACATGAGTTTAAGCAAATTCTGGGAGGTAGTGAAGGACAGGGAAGCCTGATGTGCTGCAGTCCATGGGGTTGCAAAGAGTCAGACATGATGAGCGACTGAACTGAACACACTTTATTCACTGATAAGACAAGTGGATAACTAGGATCTATGACATGGTTATTGCATGTAAAATATAATAAACCTACAACAAATATTAGCTATTTTTATGACTCCAATGCAGAGAAGGCAATGGCAACCTACTCCAGTACTCTTGCCTGGAAACTCCCTTGGATGGAGGAGCCTGGTAGGCTGCAGTCCATGGGGTCTCGAAGAGTCAGACACAACTGAGCAATTTCACTTTCACTTTTCACTTTGATGCATTGGAGAAGGAAATGACAACCCACTCCAGCGTTCCTCCCTGGAGAATCCCAGGGACGGAGGAGCCTAGTAGGCTGCCGTCTATGGGGTAGCATAGAGTCGGACACGACTGAAGCGACTTAGCAGCAGCAGCAGCATGACTCCAAGGACAAAATCAAATTTTCAGAATGAAAGAGTGTCAAGATTGAGTGTATGAGGCTGGCATAGAGAACCCATCAGTAAATGTGGATTCTGGAGCCCAGCCCTGGGGATTCTAATGCAGGAGATTTGCGGGAGAGCCAGGAGTCTACCTTCTAACAAAGATCCCATATGGTTCTGCCGCCAAGGGACTAAGACCACACTTGGGTACCCACTGCTCTTGGGGAAGCATTGTGCATCAGAGAAGATGGCGGGAACTATCAGCAGTGGGAGAAGGCAGGACAGACCAGACAGAGGGACACCAGTGCAGGCCTCAGGCTGCCCTCCTCCCCACCCCCGGATGGTCACTTCAGGCCCCCAACCCTCAGAGTCAGGAGCAGTCCCTGCAGAGGTAGCAGCAGGGACAAGTGGACATCCTGAGACAGGACAGGGCACCCCCTTGACAACCAAGAGGTGCCTGCTCTCATATCACTCCTTCACTCACCGTGAAAAACATACATGCATTTTTAACAAGTACAACTCTGTGAAGTGAATTTGCTATGACCTCCCTTCTACAGAAGAAGAAAATGAAGGTTTTACAGAGAAGTTAAATACCAAACCACAGCAGAAGCAAGACCTGGCAGGTTCTGATGGATTCTCCGCCAAACTATAGATGAAGATCCATCTCCCCTGGCTTCACCTCGCTCCAAATAGCAGTACTAAGGTCTGGAGAATATCAAAAGCCTCGTGAGGGTCTCCCTGCTTCCACTTCCCTCTCCAGTCTTATCTGTTTATCTTTGTTTATTTTGGCTTCCACGTTTGCTATCCATCTGCCCACCCCCCTCCAGACTATCCACTCCTAGAGAACAAAGAACCGGCTCAGTCCAGTTCATCCCTGTGGCTCCAGGCCTCAGAACAGAGCCTGAAACACTCATTCAACAGTTCTTTTGAACCGGCCAGCTCCAAAGCCCATTCTGTGTGGTGACGAGTCCTCTTGTGTGGAAGTACCACTTAAAGAGGCTCTGTTGAGTAGTACTTAACTAACCCCCAAGTCATCCACTCAACAACTCGACAAAGTCCAGGACAGGAAGTCAGCTACCAGCATCACCAGTCAGCAATCTGGGTGAGATTACCCACCCACCTCTGAAGTCAATGCCCAAGAACCAGAGATGCCACTCCCTGCCAGAGGATGGCCAATGTTTTCCCATCTCCATGGCTCACGTGACACCAATGATGTTCCAAATCAAATGCATCCGCACAAGGGGAAATTAAACCAAAGGACCCCTTGGGAACCAAGTGGAGTCTCCCGGTCTCTCTGTAGAGAACGCTATCCTTTCCTGACCTTGGAGATGGTAACAATGAAGACCAGAACAATTCTGTTTTGAGACAACAGGTAAGAAAAAACTGGCTTTATTTTAAACAATTTCCAGAGAACTGAGACCGCTTGACAGCTGGGCACAGCATCCACAGAACCAGATTTAACCAAAACAGTTGGAGCAGGAAAAGCAGACTCCTCAACAGAGGAGACATCTTAACATATTCCAGCCTCCCGGAAGGTGAGTGTTTATACATCTTCACCTAAATTTATGCTTTCCCCGACAGCAAAATGCTCAGAAGTCATGGCAGCAATTCCAGCAGCTAGTTCCCAATAGGAAGGTGGGTGAACTCGAGTTAGGTCTATAGACCCAGTTCTGGAGGACAGAGGTTCCACTCGTATCTTCACTGCCTACAACCTGATTTCCTAGAGCAGGGTCCCCAACCTCCAAGCCGGGGACCAGAACCTCCTGTCAGATCAATGGTAGCATAAGATGAGAAATAAAGTGCACAATAAATGTAATGCCCTTGAATCATCCCAAAACCATCCCCCTGGTCCACAGAAAAATTTCTCTCATGAAATCGGTCTCAGGTGCTGAGAAAGCTGGGAACCACTGTCCTAGAGATCTTGGCCATATTCACGTGCTTCATTGCCTTCCCTTTTTTGTTTTTGAAAGAACTGTTTAAAAATGTTTTTATTTTATGTTGTTGTATAGTTGATCAGTGGGCTTCCCAGGTGGCCCAGTGGTAAAGAATCCAGCCACTGATGCAGGAGACGCAGGCTCGATCCCTGGGTAGGGAAGATCCCCTGGAGTAGGAAATGACAAACCCACTCCAGTATTCTTGCCTGGAAAAGTCCATGGACAGAGGGTACGGGAGGGCTACAGTCCCTGGGGTCACAAAGAGTCGGCCACAACAGAGCACGCACACATGCATAACTGATTGACAATTTTGTGTTAGTTTCAGGTGTATAGCAAAGTGTTCATCACTTTCCTTGTATTAGTCACAACTCCCCTTTTTTCCTCTAATTTTGTGGGGAGACCATGACTCCTGAGTGAACCAGTTTGAGCTGTTCTGGATGCAATGAACGGCACGGAGAAAATTTTCAGGAAATGATTTTAGAAGCCATTGTTATCCAACCTGCAAAATAAAGCTGGCCCTCAGGTGTTGAAAGGCTCTACAGGTGTTGTCAGAATTAATACCCACTGTTCCAACACAAGCATCCACCCTGGCTCTAGAGCTAGACTTGTGCTTTCTCTAAACATCAGTCCAGGCATGTGTGAATAGTGTTTATTATGCCTACTTTACAGATGGCAAAACCAAGGCACCAAGAAGTAAAACCATCTTCCTAAAGTCCAAACACAGGATGAAGGAAGCTTTCAAACTCAGTTACCCTAGACCCCAGCGTCTTCAACATGCAGACAAGTTCTTCAAGTATTCTCTTAGTAACACTCACTAAATCTTGAGTCTAATAAAGAGATGGTCTGGCCCATCACAGAGGAGGGACTGGGCCAGAAGACCACCATCATGGTCAACAGCCCAGCCTGCCCACCACCCACCTGACATGTCACTCACAGACCCACTAACAGGAAGGAGCTGTAAGCTCTGACTTGCTTGTTACTCCTACTCAGAAAGAGAGGATGGTGGCTGGCACAAAACTTTTGGCCAAGACAAGTGTCTCACCTATAAAACATGTTGGTGGCTGCCCTGAGTGGCTCCTCCCTTCTCTGGAGTTTCGTCTCCTCACTTTGCTCCGTGATCAGCGGCTAAGGTAAACCTTGCTGAGGTCTCCCAGGAGGAAAGTCTTATGGAAGCGCAAAGAAGAATCACTGCCCCACCTTCACAAGCCTCCCAAACACACGATAAACTCTTCCTTATTCTATTGTCAATATGAAGGTGTGCATTAAACACTCAGGAGAGCTGCTCTGGCTACATAATTAGGGAGAGCAAATATTGGTTCAAATCAGCCCCAGTGAGACCTCCCCTTTTCTGCTAACTCAAAAAAAAAATTGTTTTCAGTAGATGGATATAGACTACAAAGGCTTGATCCCAAATCTTCCCCTGGCCTTGATGATGTCACTCTTCAGACACCCATGAATCTTTTTAACAAAGAGGAGGCTTCCAGGCTTCCCGCACTAACCACGCATTTCCTCCTCAGGCCTACGGAGCATCCTATTCCCTGCAGGGCTAAAGATGACACTCTTCAGTCACCTATGCTGGAGACCCTTTGTCTCCTGACAAGGTCATCAGTACAAGCCAGAAAACCACTAACACAGAGGAAGCAGAGATGGTGCTCATTCCAAGGTGGTGGGACTGCCACGACAGTGAGCCTGGAAGGACAACGGGACACACATCTGTAGACCTGGTGATCTGTGAGCCTCTTCTTCCCAGAATTCTTTCTTATCCCACCATGGTACTGCTGTCAAGCAGAAAAACACCACTTCTTCCCACTGGACTGCCACCTCATAAAGCTCAGTGTTTGAACTTCCCAACAGACAACATCTTGCTGATTTCACTTCTGTCGCGTGGCAAAAACTCTTCCCTCCAACCAGAGGGGGACCCACTGTGATCAGAAACGAAATTGCATTTATTCCTGGGGAGACAGATGTTTTCTGCAGATAACTCGGTAGACAATTTTTTAAAGAGAGAGGGAGGCAAAAGAGGAAGGGGAGAAAATATTTCTCTTTCATTTTCATACTTCCTTCCTTTTCCTTCCTTTAGTAACTCACATGATTAAATGAACAGGGTGTTATGATCTGCTGGATCTGCCAAATCTGCTGCTGGCTGATCAAGTTATTAAAAAAAAATAGAAATATGCATGCATTCATATGCAAGTCTACACAAAGAGCAAAGAGAATAATTACTGAAACAGGAAGCACCAGCATTTCTCCAACTACAAGAACTAATCCTGACCACTCAGAAAGTCAGCAGCAAGGGCTCAGTAATGTGAGGGTTAAAAAGCTTCACCCTTTTCTAGGAAAGAAAAGAGAAAGCTACATTCAGGCCTGTGAGGCTAGCTGTTACAACCCAGGGCTCAAGAAGTTGAAATTATCCGCAGCAGACACCTGAGCTTTTGGCCTGTAGGGAGTGCAATCTAGCCAGCCCAGCCCATGTATTTCCAGACTTGAGCTAACGGACAACGCACACACAGCAAAGGAATGATTGAACAACCAGACTCACAGCACAAATGCAGAAATCCAACTCTCTGCAGAAATCCAAAAGAGGGATGGATAGATTCACGGCCTGTGAGTGCATGTTAAGTCACTTCAGTCATGCCTGACTCTTGGCGACTCTATGGACCATAGCCCACCAGGCTCCTCTGTCCATGGTATTCTCCAGGCAAGAATACTGGAGTGGGTTGCTATGCCCTCCTCCAGGGGATCTTTCTCCCCCAGGGGTCAAACCCACGTCTCTTGCATCTCCTGTATTGTCAGGTGGGTTCTTTACCACTTGTGCCACCTGAGAAGCCCTCACTGCCTGTAACAGACACAAGTTTATCAGCTCTCTTGGCAGAAAGTGTCAAGGCTTAAACCAGTATTTCCCAAAGCATTTCACAGAAAACACCAGAAAGAGAAAAGGGGATCAAATATACTGGCCCTGAAACCTGATCTGGAAACTCACAATCCATATTAGCATATTTAAGGCTGAGAAAGAACCTGTGTGATTGCAATTAACCTGGCTTTCCCCACATTTCTTTGGCTACTGAATCCAGTACCAATACCCTGGTTCTCTCTTAGAGAAGCCAGAGGGAAAATGAGTGTCGTGACTGACTCAGTGACCCTTTCAAACTTCCATCCTCATCCCAAGCCTTCCATCTGCTAATGACCACCCACCCATCTCAGCTGATGCTTCTTTCCACAGATTGCTGCTAGAGGAAAGACTGGACTCATGATTTAAGATATTGTTCAAAAACTAGAAAGTCAGGCTTCCCATGGCTCAGTGGTAAAGAATCCACCTGCCAATGCAGGAGACATGGGTTCAATCCATGACCTGGCAAGATCCCAGATGTCTTGGAGCAACTAAACCCGTGCACCACAAGCACTGAGCCTGGGCTCTGGAGTCCAGGAGCCACAACTACTGAGCCTACGTGCGGCAATTACTGCAGCCTGAGTGCCCTCGAGTCCGTGCTCCGCAACAAGAGAAGCCACCGCAATGAGAAACCTGGGCGTTGCAACTAGAGAGTGGCCCCCACGCTCCACAACTAAAGGCCAGAGCCACAGCAGAGACCCAGCACAGCCAAAAATAAATAAATAAAATTATTTTTTAAAATCTAGAAAGTTAGCATAGCTATCATGATCACGGCAGCAAATACCATTTCTAAAAACAGACACCCATGATAGTGTTGCCCATTGGGGTGGCCCCTAGCCCCATGTGGCTGTTTACACTTAAACTAAATAAAATGTAAAACTGAGCTCCTCGGTTGCACTAGCCACATTTCAAGCATTCCATATCCGCATGTAGCTAATGGTTACCATGCACATTTAGACCATTTTCATTGCAGAAAGTTCTACTGGAGAATGCTACTCTAGAAGACAAACACAGGATAGGTTTCAAAGTAAAGGAGCAGGTTTTGAAAATCTTCAATTAAAAAACTCAAGATCAGACGTTAAAAGGATGAACTGAGCTCAGCTAGCCTTATCCCTGGAGCAACAAGCTACTTTAGTCAAACTAGATCCATGGAGCGGGCTAGTCTAATTTGCTAAAGAAAAGGCTCACTTTCCAGTATTTCGTACATCTGCTAGTGAACGGAGATATTTCTAACCCAGTCAACAGTCAGATGCAATCTGATATGGCCAGAGCATTTTTCTACCAGTTTAATAACACCCAGCAGACGGTCTGAATCCCAAATCTGAACACCGCTGAACATCAGCTGTTTGGACATTCATACTCAATTAAGTGAATTCTGCACCGCGTTAAGGAACAGACGCAGGTCCAGAGAACCATGCAGAACGTGAGATAGAAGAGGATATCCAGGACCTGTGGCCAGAGTAACAGAGGCCAACTCAGAGAAAGTGCCTTTGCCTGAGGCTTGGGTTCTAACCACCCCTTTTGCCCTTCCATCCGCTCAAATATCTCCCCCTCATTTTTGAGATCTTAAAAATAGGTGGAGCTTTTATTTTGGTCAATCAGCACAATTAACAGTTTTCCACATCCCAGCAATTTCTAACATCAGACTCTAACCTACTCTAGCTCGGCTCCCCCAGCAGGGGCCAGTCAATAGTTGCTTTCAATGCTGACCATGTGTTCAGGCATCTTTGTTCCTCTCTCTCAGAGGCAGACCTTCCTTAGAAAAGCTGGCATGGTATGAGGACTCTCTAATCCAATCCATGTTTCCTGCTGACAGGCAACTTGTTGATAATTCATCAATGCTCTCCCCGTGGGCTATGGATTTTTCTGGTTTGGTGACCCACTGGGTGTGCGGCTGGTTCTCAATATGCAGAGTGTGGGTGGGGACACAGAAGGATGTGGTTGGCAGGGCAACTGTACAATCTTTCTTCTTGACCAAGCTCTCAGTGTTGAGACATCCCTAGGAAAAGCCTCGCTTTTTGCTGATTCTCAATAAGCTTGTCCTTTTGCCTACATTACTGATCCCTCTCCGGCACACTCCTTAGTCAGTCTGGCATAACTTTTTTTTTTTTTTTTTGGCCCACACTGCATGGCATGCGGGATTTTATTTCCCCAACCAGGGATTGAACCCACACCCCTCTGTAGTGGAAGCATGGAGTCTTAACCACTGGACCACCAGGGAAGTCCCTCTCAAATGACTTTAAAATACAGTTTCCATGTGGCTTCTTCAAACAGACTCCTATGTGTCTCAACAAAGCGTCTCTACAATATTATCACGGCGTATTTCACGTTGCCTTGGAAATACCTGAGTGCCTTCCCCACTCACCCTGCCCACTCTGTTATAAGCTTCACTACTTTCAACTGCTATCCCCCCTAAAAAATGTAATGCAGGTACACAGTAGGTGCTCAATGTCTGCTGCATGAATAAATGAGTGAACAGACTGGGTACCTGGAGCACAAGTGGCAGAATGACACTTTCGAGAAATAACTACAGCAATGTTTCCAGTCCCAATACTCTTCCAGAACCTTACCACTTGTCATCAATGAATTAAGTCTATTGCCCCTCCTCTTGAACCTGGATGGGACTTCGTAAATGCCTCGATGAATATAATATGGTGGAAGCAACACTGTCTACTCCAGTGGTAGGTCAGTTCCTTGGCTCCTCTCAAGAACCTTACCCTTGGAACCCATCTGCCATGTGATGAGGAAGAGCAGGCCACAAGGAGAAGTCACAAAGAGGTATTCCATTGGAAACAGGCCCAACTAAATTTTAACTAGTGGCTCATGGCTACCATATTGGATAGTACATATCTATACTTAGCTATGAAAACAAGTCTTTAGATTTGAACTGTCCAATATGGTCGCCACAAGCCAGCCACTAGTAGCTATTTATATCCAAATTAACTAAATAAAAAGTTTAATTCCATATTGTACTCGCCATATTTCGGGTGCTCAACAGTGGTGAGTGGCTAATGACTGCTATATTGGACAGTGCAGATATAGAATTTTCGTATCACCATGGGGAGTTCTCTTAGACAGCATTGTTTCAGACGATTCCAGCCACAGCATTTGAGCCGAGGCCCCATATATCAAGAAACAAAGACAAGTCATCTCTGCTCTGCCTTGTCTTAATGCTTGACCCATAGAATCTGTCAGCATAATAAATGGCTGTTTACGCCAGTAAATTTTGGAGTCATTTGTGATGCAGTCATAGTAACTGGAAGAACAGTTTTTCTTATTAGAACTTCTGGGACCCTTCGCAAAACTCCATTACGCCTACATTCCTTAATGCAGAATTGTAAAGGGGGAAGCAGAGAGCAACAGGTAAGGAGCCAACAGTCATTGTTGAAATGACTTATTGTAACACAACTGAACACTCAGTCCCTGTCACTGACCTTCAGCTTGTGTTGAGCAGAGCAGTTAACATTTTATACGAGAAGCAGCTAAAATTTCCACCAGTGCCTCTTCTGGCTATAGACCAGGAGAACACCAGTTGCACTGTGGAACACTTCTCTGTGGTCTTATCCTGCTCTTGCACACACTGAGAGAGAAGATGAAATGCCTTCAATTGGCTCTCCAAGTTACAGCCTGGATTTAGGCACTGGCCCTTCCTGGTATGTATGGTGGCCATTCCCTTTTTTTTTTCTTTCAAGTCATGGGAAGGGCTAATTTTCCGCCTAGTATGATACATTGAAGGCTTCCCTGGTAGCTCAGATGGTAAAGAGTCTGCCTGCAATGCAGGAGACCCAGGTTTGATCCCTGGGTTGGGAAGATCCCCTGGAGAAGGAAATGGCAGCCCACTCCAGTATTTTTGCCTTAAGAATCCTGTGGACAGAGCGGTCCATGCGTTGCAAAGAGTCAGGCACAACTGAGCGACTAACACACACAGAGGATATGCTGAAAAGATATATATGTAAGTTTCCACTCCTACTTTTGTTCAGGAAGGGTTTGCAATTTACTATAAATGCACAGATACAATAAAGCCATATTCATTTATCAAGGTTGATAAATTTTTCCCGTTAAGGGTCTGAGCCATAGTCAGGCAACCCCTTATAACTGACTAAAAGCAAGGGGTTAATGCCATTACCTCAAACAGAAATTGCTTTGGGAAAGCAATCAAGAACAATTAAAGCAAATCAACTGGCTGAACTGATATACATGTTTTCTATCATTTGGTAGAGGCAGAGAACAGTAAACAGCCTATTCTGGCCTTTGTCTGAAAGCATTAGCTCACATTAGATTATTCTGATTATTTTTTATAAGTTAATAAGCACAATTTCTGTTCCATTAATATCCCAATGCAGATGAAGCCACAAAATTACAAAACCCATTTCCTTCAGGTGCCAAGTTTATAAAAAGAAAAACTGCTTGCTTGGAAGGTCACTGGTTTCATCAACTGTCCGGATTGTTTTTACCAGAGATAAGGGAAGCAGAGCACACAACCTGAGGATCAGGTGAGAACTCTGACAGGTAACAAGATCAGGAGCTCAGGATTTCACCCAAACCCACACACTGGCCAATCTGTGAATACGGCCATTCCAGCCTGATGCTATTTCCCTGACATCCTTAGTGGCTTGTGTGATCACATGGGATCCAAGGTCACAAAGCAAAACGTGCAGGAAGCACCATTTAACCCGCAGTTCTATACTTTTCAGCTCTTTTCCACAGTAAAGCTTAGGCCTTTCTCACATAGCGATCCTCAAGACCCAAACTTAAAATTTTTTAAATTCATTTAACAGGAGTTCTCCTTCCATCCAAGGAAATCCCCAAAATGTAGGCTCTCATCAGTGAGCCTCCCCAGGTTGTACAGAATCTCACCTCCTGCCTCAGTTTCCCTCTCCAAGCCTTTCCCGGACCATTTTGCACACTGTCAAGGTAGAATTATTCCAGAAGGCAGTTCAAACGACACACACACTGCTGTCCTGAGATGCCCTGCTTGGTAAAGCTCACTCTTGATTATTTCTGAGTTTGGCCTCCTCATATAGCTCTTGAAGAGAAATAATAAGCTATTCTCTTAACAAGCTAATAAGCAACTGTTGGCCGAGATGGGTGTTTGTCACTCTCCATCTCCCACCTCGTTGGCCTAAATGCCTGTGGTTTAATACAAAGCTCTGTTTCACCAGGGTTCGCCTCTGCTCTCCGAAGAGCTCACAGGACCCTGCCTCACCAGTGACATCATCCTGCCTCTGCAGCCCTTCCCTGTAGCCTCCGCTTGTGACTGGCACTTCTGTGCTGCTGCAAACATGTACTTTGAGAGCAAGAATCCATTGCCATTCATGCATATGGTAAATTCTGCATTTTTAGGGAGGGAGTCTTTTCCTGTTGGGAGAATGAGGCTGATCCTGCAAACAAAAGCATAAATATGAAAGCGTTCCACGCCCTTCACACAGATACAAGACAGCTGAACACGGGTAAAGGCTTCCAGGCCCTTCTTACCAAAAGGCCAAAGGAGTCCGAATGAGCCCATTTTCAAGAAACAGAAGCAGAAAGATTATAGGCACAGAAGTCAGGCACAATGTTCCGGTCCTAGCTCCACTCCTCCCTAACTGGGTGGCCCTGCCCTTATCTGCTAACCTCTCTCTTCACGTGTAAAATGAAGGTAACGGCCCAAGGCTTCCAACGGAAGGGTATGTCTGTCTCATATAAGACAATGCCCAGGACATAGCAGGTCCAGGGGAAATAGCCATTCACTTCCTCCTCAACCTTTCAGAAATTCCAGAAGGAGAGGCCGCCACACAGATTTTAAAGGAGACTGTGAAAAGCCAACAGGAATCGACCAGTACCATCATTTAAAAATCTGGTTGGTCCACTTGAGTGTTTTCCAGAATTACTGGCACACCATGGAACCCCTAACTCTAGCGCTGAAAACAACCAGATTCTGCACAAAACGGTTCCCACAACCTGAAACAATGAAACTGTAAGTAAATCAGGCCCAACCACCAAACAAGTCAATATCTGATTCACAGTTATAAGAGGGATGATTCTGGATAAACTGTTAGGAAAGTGAAAGTCAAAGTCAGTCGTGTCTGACTCTTGGCAACCCCACGGAGTATACAGTCCATGGAATTCTCCAGGCCAGAATACTGGATTAGGTAGCCTTTCCCTTCTCCAGGGGATCTTCCCAACCCAGGTCTCCTGCATCTCATGTGGATTCTTCACCATCTGAGCCACCAGCGAAGTCCAATTGATAGGAGATGGTCCACAATTTAACTCCTACGTGCCGATCACATAAAGACGAGAGCTGCACAACAGCGGGCAGGCACCCCCACCCCAACAACCCTTCTTAATTCAGACACACACTACTTATCATTCTTGCAGATTCATCAAATGTGATTAAGCAATAGAATCCAAAATATATCTGTGCTTTAGTTTTAGATACTCTTGAACTTCTAATGCCATTAACTGATTAACCCTCCTACACACAAAACACACCCTTAACATGCTAAAATGTTAAGGCAGGTGGTTAGAAAAACACAGGAATCTCAAATGTTGTGAGGCTCACACAAGCCTAATCCTCAACATTATTTCCATTCAAAGAACCAAAGTGAAACAACTATTTCATGGCAGGGTGGGGAGACAGGGAAACACTAGCTTTTACTCTTTAGGGCCTTTTAATCTGGATTCTTGCTCTTTTCCTTGCTCCAGCCTCTCCTTCCTCAGTCAATACTTCACCCAAATAGTACTTTTGACATCTAGGAAGAAAAAGGAGAAGAAATAGTCTTTAAAAAGTTCATAAAAAATTTTTTTTTCACAGCCAGAACATAAACCGCAGCACTGAGCTTCAGAAAAGAACATAAAGCTAAAAGGAGATTTTCACTACGTATTTCTTTAATATATATATATAGTGTATGCGTGTGTGTGTGTGTGTGTGTGTAAACAGAGTTGGATTTTTTTTTTTTTCCTGAATAAAGCACCTCTGGAGTTCCTTATGCATCTAAGCACATCTAAAGTGTGTTTGTATTTATCAAATGTTACCAGAATCTCCTGTGTGTCCCTCATTCAATGCCAAAAGACAGTTTCAAAAGAGAGCAAATTATAAATAGGTTTGTAAAGTATAAAGATAGATGATAGAGGTGTTACAGAAGTGATAGAGATGTAGATAGATGATACACAGATAGATGTCAGATAGATGGATAAACACATAGGGAGAGACAGACAGAAGAGGTAGCTCAGCATCAGGAAACATGAAGTGGTACCTGCAGGGAACCTGGGTGTACCAACAGAGGTTTCAAAGTGATCAGTCCCTATCCACCTTGAGGGCAACTGGGTCCAAAAAGGCTCAGCATCATGAACGTGTTCTTTCTACTAGGACCAAACAAGCTGCAATTCTAGTAGACACAGGAATGCCTAGCACTACAGGCATCGAGTCCATTTGCACACCTGTCCGTGTAAACAGAAGTGGCCTGAGGTGATCTCTTGTCTTCCTGGCTCAGAGGCAACATCTTAACCAGTATAGCCAGGCACTGTTTAACTTCTTATTGGTCAATAACATGCCCCAGCAAGCAATAAATATGCCCTGACCCTGCAGCTGCCCTTTCGCACTACACGCATCATTGATCTTCTGGGGCTTGGAAAACAGCCAATCTGAATAAAAGCTAAGCAGAGGCCAAGTGCCATTTTCCAGTGCCTTCTTACAATTCCTTAGTAACCGTAGCCAGAAATAGAGCACTTGGCAAGTCATTGTATCATAGATGTTGGAGTTAGATTACTATCTTCCAGGAGGGGAGAGGGAGAGGACAGGAGAAGAAGAGAGAGCGAGAGACTAACCAAGATTCTATACACACGAAGAAGGTGATCTGATCTATGTACACCAAAAGCCCCAAGTCTACAGATTGAAGACTGGGAGTTTAGCATATCTTAGAGAAGAGGATCAAAAGAATGGGTTAAGGGGGAAGAAACGGAACACTCAACTCCCTAAATAGCAGAGGCAAAAACAAACAAAAAAGAAAAACACACAACAGTCCTAAAAGAACAAACTGTATCTTTTACTAAACACTTTTTAAAAGAAATTTTCTATTTTCTTCAATTAGAACATAAACTGTGCAAAGGGAGGGACTGGAGAACACATGTGTATGTGTGTGTGTGTGTGCGCGCGTACATTTATATGTGTGTACATGTGTGTTTTACTATTGCATCTTCAGGACCTGGTACATAGTAGAAGTGAAATAAGTATTTATTGAATAAATTGGCAAATAGAGGCAAGAAAAGATAGGCTGGACAGAACTAAAGGAAAAAATGAAACTGTTCTTGGCTGGGGGAGGAAGGAGCGCCGACCTCTAAATTTTTCAGCCATTACAGGAAGGAAACTGAACGCAGATCACAGTGTGGATGTCCAGTTAAACTCGGCCCATCACCTGATCCCTCTATCAATTTCATAGCCACTTGTAATCACTGTTCTTGGTCCTCGCATCTGGGGTTTCAGTTCCTGACTACTCTGACCGCCTCCGTGGCTGTGGACTTCCCTTATGACACAAACCCAGGAAATTCCTTTTGACTCAATCTCAAGCAAGTCACCCCTTTGCCTGGATGCAATTAGTTCACCCACATTCTCCAAGTAATATGCAATCCACAGTATTTATTGGTCTTCAGAGATGTGGATGATTTAAGGAGTTAGGGTATTTTGATTTACAGGATCTGAGGCCGGAATTTTTCATTCATCACGATACTCAGAGCTGTTGCCATTTCCTGAGCACCAGGCCAGTACACTCTGCGGCACCTTCACCAAACACAACTATTCATTGCCGACACAGACGCTGGAAAATGGTATTATGACCCGACCTTTACATGGCAGGGAGGAGACAAAGCCCTGAAACAGAAGAGATGTGTGTAAGATCCTAGAGTTGGAGTGGTAGTCAAAGCTCAAAGTCAGAGCCAATGGTTCTCCCCAAAGTCAGTCATCTTTTGGAAACTAGGGCTCTGTGTGCACTTGGCTGTCCCAGCCTCACAGACCATCAAGTACTGAATAAAACTTTTTGTCATGGAAGCATATCCCAGACTTGTGTGCAGCTAGGCAGACTCTTGGGACTTAGTCTAATGCCGTCATGTGAAGGCTCAGGAAAGGAGCCCCAGAGGGTGCCCATTCCCAGCATCTGTGCCCACCAGTTCCTTTAGCTCTAGATCCCAGGCTCCTTCTGCCACCACAGAGCAACGCAGCAAGCAGCATCTCAACAGTGATCGAAGCAGCAACTGCAGCCAATGCCTACGCTCTACTTAGCATGCGCCAGATTCCGTCCTAACCCTTCCTCAGAGGTAACTCAGTGGACTGCACAATCATTCCAAGGCATATGAAGGTTTTGTTCTCTTGGTTTTACAGAGCAGAAAACCGAGGCAGTAAGTGGCCAAATGAATGAATGATCTGAAGTCGCACAAAATGGGAAATGATAGGATTTTTTTTTGAACTGAATTTTCTTGATTTTAATACATTTTATTGTTTCTTTTTCTTTTTCTTTTTTTTTTTTACAAGCTCAGTCATTCTAAACAAAACAAATGAAATTCACCTTCCAAGTTTTATCCTTTATTATCTCATGTTCTGAGACAAACTGATACTTTAGGTCAGCAGCTCTCCCTCAGGGTATTCATGAAGTCAGTTGTTTTCACAATATACCAAGACTGCAATTTTGTTAAAAGGTACTGTATTCATCATTGCTGTTTATTGTAGATGAATTGACAAACAGGTACTTAACAATTTTTAAGGTTCCCATTTTCAACATGGTGAACACTGATGGTTATAAGCACACAAACCAAAGTTCTACAGAGACTTTTCACTAAGCCCAAATGTATTGGGTGGGCCAAAAAGTTTATTTGACTTTCTCCGTAAGATGCTACGGAAAAACCCGAATGAACATTTTAGTCAACTCAATATAATGACGGTTGGAGATCAAAAATGTCTGAGATTCAAAAAGAGCAAAAAACTGCTCTTTTTTTCTTTGTAAAACAAAAGTATCTGCATAATTATATTCCTCTATCACTATCACTCCTAGTGTAGAATCCACTACTCATATTGAACTTTAGCCAGGTTAACAAACTTCTATTTCACAGAGAAAACTGGGGAGTAGGGATGAAAAACTGAGAACTGTCTGGTATACTCAAGCACTTGACAATCAAAGCAGTAAACACAAGTTACAAACTCTATAGGCAGGTATCTTTTTTTTTTAAGAACCTTTTTCTCCTATATTGGAGTACAGCCAGTTAACAATGTTGTGACAGTTTCAGGAACACAGCAAAGGGACTCAGCCATAAATACACCTGTATCCATTCTCTCCCAAACTCCCCTCCCATTCAGGCTTTCAGGTAACATTGAACAGAGATCCCTGTGCTACACCGCAGCAGGTTCTCACTAGTATATCCATTTTATACATAGCAGTGTATCTATGTCAATTGCAATCTCCCTATTCATCCCATGCCCCTTTCCCTCCCCCTGGTGTCCACACATTTGTTCTCTATGTCTGTGTCTCTCTTTGGCAAATAGGTTCAACACTATTTACAACAGCCAGGACCTGGAAGCAACCTAAATGTCAACTGATAGATGAATGGATAAAGAAAAAAGATGGGGTATATACATACAAGGGAATATTACTCAGTCATAAAAAAAAAATTGTTCCATCTGCAGAGACGTGGATGGACCAAGAGACTGTCACACAGAGTGAAGTCAGTCAGAAAGAGAAACACAAATATCGGATATCAATGCATATATGTGGAATCTAGGAAAACAGCACACATCCCTGTTCATCTTCTTAAAGTGACAGAGCCAGAATTTAAACCAGACAGGCTGGTCCTGAGCCCAGGACCTAATAGACCTAATAGTCTTCAGAGATTCTGGCTCTTCCTGCACCTTATCTTCTGTATTATGTATGACTGAAGACTACAGATTGAGTGTGAACTCATCAACCAGTAAAGAAGCACCCAGGAAAACAGCACACCCTACATTTCTACATTCGTGGCAGAGAACCTCCACCTTGCAAATTTAGTGACTAACACACAGCACTGATGAATATGCTCCAAATAGCTCCATACAGTGGTTTACAACCCATCTCCCTCAAGCAGCCACTTCCCATTGATACAACATACCATCCCTTTCAGGCTATGGGTAAGAACACAGTTAAAATAATGTTAACAGGTACTTATTGAGGTATAGCCTTTATAAAGGTGCTTAAATCCTTTCAGATATATACAGCTAAGTTCCTTATTAAAGATTATAGGACTCTGAAAAGCAGTTTGTTATCCCTCTTCACCTCTCTCCTTGTTAGCCATGTGCTGCATCCCAGACCAGTTCCTGCCTTGCAAGGAAGGAGTCTTTTACAAGTTGTGGTCTGATTAACCCCAGGAACTTTCCACCAGTTCTGAAACAATGAAGCACCTTTCCTGCTTCTGTTTGGAATCAAACATGTTAAAATCATTAACATCTTGGCTTCAGAGAATCTCAGGATTCATATAGATCTCTGTAGTTTGTAAGTCCCTACAACTAAAAGCGCATATAAAGTCTGGATTCAGAATACCTGGAACTAAATACCAGGCCTGCCCTTCTGGGACATTACCTTCCTTTCTCAGAGTTGTACTAAGTTATGGTTTGTTCATCTGTAAAATGGATACAACACTTTACCTATTGTTAGTAATGCTGTCATTGTCAAATTAAACAACAACAACAAAAAATAATGGGTGATAACAGTGGATCAATGGAGAAAATACTAGAAGAAAGTCTGATGATCTGAGTTCAAGATCCATGTTCTCCTAACCCACATCAGTGTGCAACTTGGGTTGTCATTTAACCTGAGCCTCAGTTCTATATCTCGAGTCTTAGTTCTCTAATCTGAGTCTCATCCCCTGTGAAGAATGACGCACACTGTTTTAAGAGCTGTTTTGGGGAGGAAAGAGACTAAAACCCATTTGCCAGGTCAAATCAATGCCATTTAGACTGCAACTGGCCCTGAAGCTTGTGGTCTGAGGCAAAATAGAGAGCACACACCCCATTAAACGGGTCTCACACAAAGGAATGTATCCACAAAACAAAACCAGACTCACAGACATAGAGAACAGAGTTGAGATTACCAGTGGTGGGGAGGGGGGATAGACTGTGAGTTTGGGGTTAGTAGATGTAAACTGTTACATATAGAATGGATAAAGAACAAGGTCCTACTATGCACAAGGAACTATACTTAATATCCTTGGGTAAACCATATGGAAGAGAATACAAAAAAGAACGTATATATGTGCATACTCAGTCACTTTGCCATACAGCAGAAATTAACAGAACATTGTGAATCAATTATACCTCAATTAAAAACAATTTTTTAAAAAAAGTTTCCCCCAGAATACTGCCCTAGAGAATTGCAAACTCAGTTCTGCTAAGCCTTCCAATTTTTCTACCTAAGCACTGAATCCAGGTTTTTATGTGAAATCTTCCAATTATTAGAGTTGGCAATTAATTCAATTTTTTAAATTATTTGATGGACACAGAAAACCTGTCTGCAGGTTACAGAAGAATGGCAGCACCTCTAAGGATAACAGTCTTAAACAACTTCAGGAGATCCTGAATATCTTTGAAAACCTGGATTAAAACTACTCTCGCACTCAAGGAAAATGCCTCCATGGAAATCAATACACAGAAAAGTTGCCCCCCATTTCCTAGAGTTGTGTAAACCCTCAAAAGCCCACCTATGCCCTCAGGTTAGAACAGCATTTTCCACTGTTCTGACTCTTGCCAAAACAATATAGAGAGAAATCCCAGACTAAAGGACTCCCTAGTCTTACTCTTGAAAATAAAGTTTCAAAGGACAAACGAATAATTCAGAAAAGCATTCATTTTAGAAAACACCAGCAAAAAGTCTCATAATTTAAGATTTAACATTTTAAAGCATTACTAACTCATCATTGAGCCCTCAAATTAACCTGGTAAAATATATTTTTGTAATTGGAACAAATAAGTTTAACTTCATATGCCGAGTTCCTTTTCTAATAGATGCAAAAGCTCCACATAGAGACAGAATGCAAACAGTACAATGGGCTTTAGAATCAGCCAGTCCTCGAGTCAGATCTGGGGCTTCAGGCATCAGCTGTTTCTCATAGGCTTCAGTTTCCCACTATCAATGGTGCTAATAACATCTACCATGCAAGGACTGGTGGAATTTAATCATGTATGACAAGGGCTTGGATCATAAAATGTTTGTGATGGTTGTCATTTTTGTTGCTGTTTTTTTAACTAGAGTGAGTTGGTTCAATTATGTTTTGCTCATAAAAGTAACCGGGCTGAAACTAAAGCGGAAGCTCCAATACTTTGGCCATCTAATGTGAAGAGCTGATTTATTGGAAGAGACCTTGATGCTGGGAAAGATTGAAAGCAGGGGGAGAAGGGGACAACAGAGGATGAGATGGTTGGATGGCATCACTGACTCAATGGCCATGAGTTTGAACAAACTCCAGGAGACAGTGAAGGACAGGGAAGCCTGGCATGCTAACTTAGCAACTGAGCAACATAATAGTATTGCTGAAATTATTATTATTATATTTAGGTAATCATGAATGAAAAAATACACTCACATGGTTCCAAAAATACCCTAGTGGGAAAAAATTCCTTTCCACTTGTGTCTCCCATCTGCCAGTCTGGACCCTTCCCACCACAAATAGTCACTACCATTCATCTCTTGGATATTAGAAAAAAATACATCCTCTCTCCTCCAATCAAACCCATAGACAACTGCAGCATATTCTACTCTCTATACAGTTATGTGTTTTCACTTATTATATCATGGAGATTTCTACATGTGACTACATGACAATATTCAATACCATTTTTATGACTTCACAGTATTTCATATTTCACAGTTATATATTTATTGAGACACAGTGAATAGCTTGCTTCCAATCTTCTGTTGTTACCAAAAAAAGTAAAATTAAAAAAAATTGTTTTAGTCAAGTTAATTTCTTCCTGCCTCCACTGTCTTGTTTAGAAATGGAGGCACTGTTAGTCCTACCTCACAGAGTTGTTTTAAGAATGAAATGAATTTGAAATATATAAAATCTTTAGTTCCTGAAATCAGGTAAGGGCTCAGCAAGTGTCACTATTATTAAATATATAGGTCATCTCATACCCATGGAAGTATATACATAACACAGATTTCAGTAGTGGAATTACCGAGACATTTAAAAGGAAATGGGGAAGGGATGTTAAATGAGGTGTCCACTGACTTCGTTGGGGGAGGAAAAGGCCAAAGGTCACCATACAGGCTTCAGAAGTTTTCAAGTCCTTTCTGCGGAAAGTGACTCTTCAACTGCTTTGGGAAAATAGTCTCCCCTCCCAGATTCTAAACTCTTCTTTGTTCTTCTCATAAACCACCCAAGTGTCCTGGAAATACCCAATTCTTGGCAGCCAAGCTATATTTCCCAGATTACCTCTCAATCCTAGAAGAAACATTAAAAGCTTGGCCAAGATCACATGTCCCTGTTTTCAGTACTGGAAAATGAGGCCATAGGAGATCGGTGGCTCTGGTCCACAGAAGGCAGTTCAAGAAAAGGACATCGAGCGAGTGGGTCAAAGCAAGTAATGACCAGATACTGGCCAATGTTTTCAGGCTCAGCAACGGCAGAGGCACACTGTCTGTATCAACACTGGCCACAGCTGCCTCCACCAAGAGCACACTAAATCCAAAACAAAAGGAGGGAAAGGCTGATGAGAATGCCAAGTGCTAGAAGTTACAAACAGGCTTCAGAGCTACTGAGGCCCTGAGAAGGAGAAGCTATAAGAGAAATAAGTGTCTCAGTGTCTCATCTGCCTGTCAGAAGATGGATGTCAGGGACTTCCTTGGGAATGCAGTAGTTAAGACTTCACCTTCCAACGCAGCGGGGTGCAGGTTCAGTTCCTGGTCGGGGAGCTAGAATGCCTCTAGGTCAAAAGACTAAAACACAAAAACAGAAGCAATATTGTAACAAATCAAATAAAGACTTTAAAAATGGTCTGCATCCAAAAAAGAAAAAAAAAAAAAGATGGATGTCAGAGTTGGCAGGACCCATGTATATTTGCAGACTTGGTGGCTTACTTTCCATCTTCCCTACCCCTCCCCAAACCTCCACTTCACCTCCCCACAAATCTCAGCAAAATAACAAGGGGAAAACAGAACAGGGACCCTCAGCTGGGAAAAATTCCAACTTGGGCTGGCTGTTGACAAAACCAATGTAAATTCTACTTGAGTGTGTTACACTGACCTCT
Organism: Budorcas taxicolor; assembly: GCF_023091745.1. Classification (NCBI taxonomy): domain Eukaryota; kingdom Metazoa; phylum Chordata; class Mammalia; order Artiodactyla; family Bovidae; genus Budorcas; species Budorcas taxicolor. The sequence continues at coordinate 59,604,567 of NC_068923.1, read as the reverse complement.
CCAAATCCATCTCACTAGTTACAAAGAGAAGTTTTAGAGGAGTTTACTCCTAACATCAGCACTGAGGGCCATCAGGGGTATATTTACAAAGCACATCAGTTTACAAGGAGCCTTCCATTACCTTGGGCTGTAGGCATCAATTCTCATCAACAACGGAGGGGCCCCCAGGTATTCTAGCGGGCTCTGTGGAATCTCATGAAAGTTTTAAGAATTCTCTCAGTTCACATCTCACTTTTTCTCACCCTGTCGCATCTCAGGCTTCAGTTTCTCTTGTTGCCAGAAGCTACTTCCACAGCCAACGTTCATGGTGCCAAGGTTTACAGTAACACCTCGATGGAAGAGCCACATTGATGAGAGCTTTCTGTGCAGTAATTGAATTCTGCCTGGTAATATGATGCTAGCAGGATAACGGCAGTGGAAGGGAGAGAGCAGGGGTGAGGAAAAGTGAGAGCCATAAAGATACATGAAAGAAAATTTATGTACTGTGGGGGAAAGCCTGATCTGTCCAGTGATGGCAATTTGTCGTCTTCAGCATGACAGCTACTCACTGCAAGAAAGTGTTATGCTCAACTGTCACCTCCTCAGAGAAGCCCACACTGGCTACCACAGTCAAACACCCTTGTATTCCTATTAGCCACCTGCTTTGCCTTCAAGATGCTATCTAACATTAAAAGTACACTCCATCTGCTCATTTGCCTACTAAACTGCAGAGGGGCATGAATCATGCCTGCCCCTTTCATACTCTATCCCCAGTGGCTTAAAGAGTGGCAGGAATAGAGCCGACAGAGAAACATCCATGAACGCATAGTTGGAATTAGGCAACAGCTTTTTTTCTTTTCATTTAAGAAACTGCCTATACAAAGAAATGGACTTCCCTCATAGCTCAGTCGGAGAAGGCAATGGCACCCCACTCCAGTACTCTTGCCTGGAAAATCCCATGGACGGGGGAGCCTGGTGGGCTGCAGTCCATGGGGTCGCGAAGAGTCAGACACAACTGAGCAGCTTCACTTTCACTTTTCACTTACCTGCACTGGAGAAGGAAATGGCAACCCACTCCAGTGTTCTTGCCTGGAGAATCCCATGGAGAGAAGAGCCTGGTGGGCTGCCATCTATGGGGTCGCACAGAGTCGGACACGACTAAAACAACTTAGCAGCAGCAGCAGCATAGCTCAGTTGGTAAAGAATCTGTCTGCAATGCAGGAGACCCAGGTTCAATTCCTGGGTTGGGAAGATCCCTTGGAGAAGGAAACAGAAACCCACTCCAGTATTCTTGCCTGGAGAATCCCATGGGCAGAGAGAAGCCTGGCGGGCTACAGTCCATGGGGTTGCAAGAGACTCAACCAACCAACCATACAAAGAAACTGATTCTCCACTTAAGCCTCTAGGAGGAAACAGCCTTTGATTTTAGATTTCTGACCTTCAGGAATCTAAGAAATGTAAGAGAATAAATTTGCATTGCTTTTTTTGAAATAAAAAATAAAAATAAAAAACTGCCTATGAGATTTCTATAAACCAAAACTCGTTTCCCACCGCTGTATCATGATGTGGCAGGCGCTGTGCACGCTCAGTCGCATCCAAATCTTTGTGACCCCCTGGAGCATAGCCTGCCAGGCTCCTCTGTCCGTGGGGATTCTCCAGCCAAGAACAGCAGAGCGGGTTGCCATATGTTACTTCAGGGGATCCTCCTGACCTAGGGATTAGACGCACAGCTCCTACATCTCCTGCTTTGGCAGGCGGATTCTTTACCACTGTGCATCTAGGAAGACGTGAGAGGAGGGGGAAAAACCACTGAACAAGCACTGGGTCTAAGTCAGCTTGCCTGACCTTTCACGTGTAATATTAGTCCCAGGACTCTCTGAGATCAGTGTTATTAATGGTATTTCAGATTAGGAAAACTGAGGTTCTGAGACTCTAAAACAACTCAGCCCAAATCAGATATGTAGAAGGTGACCATTTCTCATCTGACTCCAAAACTCCCTGCATCTCCCACTTTGTCCCCTTTTCTGGCTCAGAGGATTTTCGTTTGCATTTCAAAGGACCCGGTTCCCCTCTGCCAGGCTTCCAAGACACAGTTAATATTCACTTAGATAAATTTCAAACAGCACTTCTGATCTCACTATTTCAAGGAAACATTAATCACTTTAGAAAATGGGAAGAGTCTGTTTTTGTAAATGATTCTGAAAGGGAGAGCCTGTGTCATCGTCAGAGTACCAGACAGGACGAGAGAACGTCAGCTGCAGGTGGCCCTGATGTGGAGGGGGATGCTCAGGGATGCAGCGGGAGGGGCACCAGGTACCACACTTCAAAGACCGGCTCTCCGTCTCCACATTTCTCCTTCACACAACCGCCACCGCAGACATTATTTCTTGTCTTTAAAGAGCGTCATTGTCATTTACTGATAAAGGAAAATTTACAGACTTAAGTTTTCAAAAACTCTCGCTCAAAGCAGGAAACCTTTATTTAAGTGCGTGCCAGATACTGGTTTTAATTTCAAAGTAATTCAGCAATCATCAAGAGTTATTAAGAAGGCTTGCTGGAAGCTTCCACTACACAGAGAAGACATAGGACAGCATTTCCCCTGCGCTAAGGTCTAATTCCTGAAGAGGTCGCTGTGACCTCCCCACGTGCCACAAGTAACAGAAAGCACTTCAGGAATGACCCTGCTCCTGGGAAGCTGTGTGTGTGCACGTGTTAGTTGCTCAGTTGTGTCCAACTCTTTGCAACCCCAAGGACTGCCAGGCTCCTCTGTCCATGGAATTCTCTAGGCAAGAATACTTAAGTGGGTAGCCATTCCCTTCTCCAGGGGATCTTCTGGACCAAGGGATGGAACCCAGGTCTCCTGCATTGCAGGCAGATTCTTTACCATCTGAGCCACCTGGGAAGTTACCATGTGGAAAACTAGAGGGAGAAAGTTGCCAGCGCCTGCACATTCAAACTGAGTCCTCTGCTAACACCCGTGTGGAGCTCACAGCATCCTTTAGGGCTGTGGGCCTTTCGAGCCCAGAGAACAGATTCCTACCAGGCGACTTTTTGTTTTGTTTTGTTTTTAATTTTGGCTGCACTGGGTCTTAGTTGCGGCACACAGGATTTCTAGTTGCAGCATGCAAACTCTTAGTTATGGTATGTGAGATCTAGTTCCCTGAGCAGGGATCGAACCCAGGCACCCTGCATTCGGAGCACGGAGTCTTAGTCACTGGATCACCATCAGGGAAGTCCCCCTACAAGGCGACTGGACAAGGCAGTCTGCAGTGGAAGGACTGTGTCCAGGTGGAAAGCTCTAGCATTGGTGGCAGCAGAGAACAATCACAGCAGGGGAAGAAGAGGATGGGACCAACTGAGAAGGCAGTATTGAAATAAACACGAAATCCTGTTTACAACAGTTAGAGGGGAAACTGCTACATAGTAAAGGGAGCTCAGCAGAGAGCTCTGAGAAGACCTAGAAAAGTGAGACGGGCAGGTAGGAGGGAGGCCCAGGAGGGAGGGGATCTATGTATATACATATCTATGTATATATCTATGTATGTATATATACAGCTGGTTCATGTTGTGCTGCAGAAGCCAGCATGATAACGGAAAGCAATTATTCTCCAATTAAAAATTAGAAGTTTAGGGGAAAAAAAATGAGGCTGTAGGAAATAGAGAACAAACATATTGATACGGAGAGAGAGGGGAGGGATGAACTGAGAGATTCGGGTTGACATACATACACTATTGATACTGTGTATAAAATAAATAACTAATGAGAACCTACTGTACAACACAGGGAACTCTAGGGGAGACCTAAACGGGAAGAAAATTCAAAAAAGAGGGAATATATGTAAATATTTGACTGATTCACATTGCTGTACAGTAGAAACTAGTACAACATTGTAAAGCAACTATACTTCAATAAAAACTAAGTAAAAAAAAAAAAAGAATAGGAGTGTAGGGTAGCGACAGCTGGCTGAAATTCCAGCTCGGTATGGCACCACTGTTACACCTGGGGCTGTGTACATCATTCTCTATCAGCTTCTACATCTCTAAAATGGGGCCATAATAATTACTGCCTCACAGGGCAGCCTGTAAGAATGATGTGTATAAACTGCCTGCCAAATAACAAGAACTCAATCTAACATTAACCAAAAAAAAATAATTATTTTTCTGGCAAAAATTTTACCCCAGGAGCTATTTTGTTTAACTCACCTTTATTGTTCTGCCTTTAATTATACCTCAAATCAAAGCCTTTTCCTCAATCTGATGTAGCAGACTGGTGGTCTGATTCTATCATCACTGCAAAGGAACCTGACTCTGGTTCTAATTTTGAATCTCTAAAATCACCCTGGTTCTTACTCTTGTCTCTAAAATGTAGCAAATGAAGCTACCAGTGCTGTGGGTGAAGAAAGTGAAAACCATGTCTATGTGCCTACTGGTTTGAGACAGACCTCACTCCCACTTGAGCTGGGCTTCACCAGTCTAGGAAGAGGGAACTAGAGTAGATAAGCTGTTCACTAGTCACAAAGAGAAGAGAGGAGAACACTTGAGAGAGGACAGGATGTGGCCCCTAGAGAGCAGGGCATGGACTTGGAGTCAGAAGTCAGCAGAGGGCGGTCCTACAGCCTGAAACCCAGAGCCAGATACAGAGTTCCCAGATCTAGCAAACGAAAACATAGGATGCACAATTAAATGTGAATCTCAGATAAATAATGTGCTTTTCGATATAACGACACCCACAGATATTTCTTTTAAAGTATAAATATATTCCACTAATTTCTTAGTCTCTCTCAATGACTTTAGGGGCCATACTAAAAATACTCACTGTTTATCTGAAATTCAAATTTAATTGGCTATCCTATTATCTAGCAATTCAAGCCACATAAAGATCTTGAATCTACCTGCTGTAGTAGTAAGACCATGGGTTCTGGAGTTCAAGCGAGCTGTGTGTGAGTCCCAGTCAGATCACAAACTAAAGGTGTAATCCAGGCAGGTAATTTGAACTACTGACTCTCACATTCCATATCTGTAAATGGTCATGATAACACCTCACAGGGTTGTTCTGTAAGGGTCATGAAATAAAGATAATGATAATACCTACTAATATCTCTACTGCTTCAATTCAGTGTTCAACCAATGTTAGTTTTCTTTGCTCTTTAAGTCTCAAGCCCTTCCCACAGTAAAATGGACTAAAGGGTATTGGTGAAAAATGAGAGTGCGTGTCGCTTAGTCATGTCCAATTCTTTGTGACCTCATGAACTAACTGGGGAATCCTCTTCTGCCCACAGAATTCTCCAGAAAAGAATTACCGAAGTGGGTTGCCATTTCCTTCTCCAGGGGATCTTCCTGACCCAAGGATTGAACCCAGGTCTCCTGCATTGCAGGCAGATTCTTTACTGTCTGAGCCACCAGGGAAGCCCCAAGGGTACTGGTAATAGAATTCAAATACATTTTCTGGGAAAAATGACACTTTAGCCTTCCTCTCACAGGTCTCCAGGGAAATCTTCAGAACTAATCTTGGAAGGGTAGGGGATGGGGCAGGGGGCTTGGGGGAACTTGACAAAATATCCCCTTTCCCACAGACAAAAAAGTAAATTTTGGTTCACTTGGTTATGATAAATGTATTTGATGGGAAAATGCCCTGAGTTTCTTCTCGAGAGTTTCCGTACTCTCCCCCTCATATCCCCTAAAGCAGTATTTCTTTAAAATGTGATCTGAGACCATCAGCAGAAGAGCCACCAATAGTTACAAAGAACTCTCCTGGGCCCCAACCACAGTCCTACCAAATCAGAGTTTCCAGGGCAGCCCAGAAAGCATCCCTTCTAAATAGCCCGCTTGGGTTATTCTTAAACACACTGAAGTTTGGGCACTATCACCCCAAAACCTTCCCTGGTGGCTCAGATGGTAAAGAATCTGCCTGCAATACAGGAGACCTGGGTTTGATCCCTGGGTCAGGAAGACCCCTTGGAAAAGGAAACGGCAACCCACTCCAGTATTCTTGCCTGGAGAATCCCATGGACAGAGGAGCCTGGCGGGCTACTGTCCATGGGGTCACAAAGAGTCGGGCATGACTGAAGTGACTAATACTCCACATTTCACCCTAAAATCTCAACCCAGAGTAAGGAGCTCCATGGCAGACTTGCCTTTCCCAAAGTTTACTTGTGCTCGAGGAAAATGAATGGGCCCCGAATATTCCGTGAACGAGGGCAATGGTACATTCTAGAATGATACAGGAATAGAAACTTCAAAGCTTTTCTGTGAGAAGCAGATCGACTCATCTAACACTCTGTTTTGGAGTATTTGTGTCAAATTGACATTCCAATTTCAAGACTGTACATAAAACCCCATTCAATTATTTAGGACTGTACAGATTTTACATAACTCGAAGTTACTGACTCAATTCATTTTCCTTCAGTCTACAAGACAGATTAATCTAAAATGAATTAAGACAGGCAACCAGAAGTAATGTTACCATGGCCGGTAAACAGTCTTTAAACTGTTGGATCAGTAAGCTGCTTAAGGGTTCTGGAGAGAACCGGATGCCACATCCGCTCGACAGTCATATGCTTTCAAGCCAAGGATTTAGAAACCGTGTTCCTTCACGATGACAAAAACTTAAGACAGCGGGTGATGTTTAACTCAAGCTTCAGCTTTTACAAATAAGTATCACTTCCTTCCTCCCTGAAAAGAAAGGTAATGAAGATGATTCAGGTACCAATATTTCAAGTTATCTCAAAATGCATAAATGCCTGCAAATTACTATATGGAACACTTCTGATAATTTGAAAAGAAACATCTCTAAAATACCCTAAATTATCCCTGACATCAGGTTACTTAGGGTTGAATAGAGAATGAAAATAAAGAAACAATTATAAGAAATGCTAAGAAGAATTACAATGAGGGAGTTGTGATGTCAAAGTGACATGTCAAAGAATCATCATGGAAGACTTTCCAGAGAAGGTGACATCTAAACCAAGGAAGAGGGACAAGTAGGTGTTGAAAGAGGAAAAAGAAGGTTGAAATTTGTTGCCCCCCAAAGTCCTAAGTCCAACACTTCGGAATGTGATTTCTTTTTTCAGAAATAAGGTTGTTAGAGATAAAAATTCATTAAAATGAGATCATACTAGAGTAGGTTAGACCCTTAATCCAAGATGACTCAAGTCCTGATAATTCAAGGGAAAAGAGACAGGGAGGAGAATGCCATATGACATCCTTGCAGAGAAACACAAAAGGCAAAGGGAAAACAGTCATGTGACAGTCATACAACCAAGGATATCTAGAGATACCAGAAGCCGAAAGACACAAGAGAAGAAGCCTAGAGACTTCCGAGAGAACAAGGCCCTGACAACACCTTACCCGCTTTGGATTTCTAGCCTCCAGGGCTATAGGAGAACAAATGTCTGTTGTTTAAAGCCACCCAGTGTGTGATACTCTACTATGACAACCCAAGGAAACTAACAGAGTAGGACTGAGCCGGCGTGGGCAGATGGGCTCCTGGCAGGGGGAAGAGCAAGTGTAAAAGGTGGAGGTAAAGGGGAAGAAGGCTTTGGTTTCAAGGAACCACATGGATTCAGGTTGGTGGGGAAAAAGAAATTCAGATTGGTTGGGCTTCCCAGGTGGTTCAGTGGGTAAAGAATCTGCCTGCAATGCAGGAGACACAGGAGACGCAGGTTTGACCTCTGGATTGGGAAGATCCCCTGGGAAAGGGCAGTACAGCCCACTCCAGTATTCTTCCTGGAGAATCTCATGGACCGAGAAGCCTGATGGGCTATAGGCCCTAGGGTTGCAGAGAGTTGGACATGACTAAAGCGACTGAGCACTTGGGGAGAAGGGAATGTGGGCAGTGGCTGGAGGACACTGTCCCTGGGGCAGCAAAGTCCATCCTCTCCTCTGTGTCACAGCACCAGATGCTCCACTCTAAGGACTGAACACAACCTTCAGGAGGGTGTACAAGAACCACAGAAGTGCTTCCAGTAAAAATGAACCAACTAAAACAACACCAGGATGGAAGTGTGCTCTCACAAATCATCAGTAGTTACTGCTGTTAAAAACAAGTTTTCAGCACAGTCACAAAACCTGGAGCAATTCTGTCTCTTCATCTGGGTGCTGGTTACACAGGTGAGCTTACTTTCTGAAAAATTATCAAGCTGAGAACCTGTGATTTGTGAACTTCCCTATAAGCATGGTACTTTCATAAAATTTGCAATGAAAGAGAGAAAATGCAACATATGGCCTCCTGTTCCTCCAGAGGGACTGACACGATCCTATTTATAAAGATAAGATGTCCATCATCTTGAACTTCAATTATTTCTATCCCTTTGTCCCCTTGAATCCAAATCTGATCACCTTAGGATGAATTTTAAACCTCTAAGACATTACTAAGTAAAATCACCTCCATTCTCCTTACATATTATCCTCTCTTTTGTAGGCTAATTAAAGAGCATGCCTTGGCTGGCCTGGGTTAATAATAGAATATTACTTCATATTTAAACAATAGATCTCACATTTGAAAGGTTTCCTCTCTTGTAAAACCTCAGGTTTTATATTCAACGGTAGAGTTTTTGATGCTTGTTTCTACCTGGTTGCTAAAGTGAACAACAATAAAGCCAGAATTGGGTCCTAAAAAGCTGAGGTCAGGACCAGACAAAGATTCAGGATTCTGCTTCTATCCCTGCTCACCTGGATGGCATGCAAACACTCACGCCACTGCTTTGGAAACTAAAGAAAAAATCCTTAAACTAAGCCTGCAGTTTAATGAACAAAACAGGTATCAGATAGAAAACCTCTTAATTGGAAGATTACATTGCTAGTTATAACTCCAAAATGTCTTTGCAAATTACCAAAGCAGCTCAAATCTGCACAGTCTTAATTTAAAGCAACATAATTCAAGACCATGAGGAACCTAATTGCTGGTTAAGCGAGTGTTTCCAACCATAATTGGCTTCACACAACCCTGCGCACAATCGTGTACACACATGCCTAAACCACCGGACGTGGAGGCTTCTGGACTAAGCACAGGGATGCCAAAAGAATCTTTAGAAGAATGCAACAAAAGGCGTGATCACTCACAGAGGATTTTCCATGCATTGACTCAAAGCAATTTCACTTTCCAGAATGCTTCCCTGAAATGTCAAGAAGGAAATTAGTGCTATTCATTGCACAAGGAATTTTTTTCCCCTTGCAACTCATTTCCACCCTTCTTAGAAATTCTCAACAACTTATGGCAGAACATTGTGATGTATACATATACCAATAACGATAAACTGGTTGAATAATGCCCCCCTAAATGCCTATGTTTCAACCCCAGTACCTTAGGTTGTCATCTTATTTGGAAAGAGGGTCGTTATAGATGTAATTAGTTAAGTTGGGATGAGGTAATACTGGCGCAGGGTGAGCCCTTAATCCAATCTGATGAGTGCCCTTATAAAAAGAGGAAATTTGAACACACACACAGACAGCACCATGTCTGGTGGTCCAGTGATTAAGAATCTGCCTTGCAATGCAGGGAACACAGGTTTGCATTGCAGGGGATGCAGGTTCGATTCCTGGTCGGGGACTAACATCCCACATGTTGCAGAGCAACTAAGCCTGAACACTTCAACTACTATGCCTGCATACCACAACTAGAGAGTCCATGGACTACAAGGAAAGGTCCTTCGTGGTGCAACGAAGATGCCACATGCTGCAACTAAGACTCCATGCAGTCAAATAAATAAATAAATGAATACTAAAAGAAAAGCCAAATACAGAGTGAAAAGTGAAAGCATTAGTTGCTCAGTTGCATCCGACTCTTTGTGACCCCATGGACTGAGCCCACCAGGCTCCTCTGTTGGAATTCTGCAGACCAGAATATTGGAGTGGGTTGCCATTCCTGTCTCGAGGGGACCTTCCAGATCCAGGGATCAAACCTGGGTCTCCTGCATTGCAGGCAGATTCTTTACCATCTGAACCAAATACTGAGTGTGTGTGTGTGTGTGTGTGTGTGTGTGTGTGTGCATACACATACATGTATATAAAGATTGGGGCAATGCTTCTATAAGCCAAGAAACACCAAAATTGCCAGCAGACCACCAGAAGCCAAGTATGATATATAAAACTGACTCTCCAGAACAGATTGTACAAGAAATCAGGCCTGCTAACACCTTGACCTTGACTTCTGGCCTCCAGAACTGTGAGGTTGATGTTACTCAAGCCATCAAGTTTATGAAGGCTGTTAAGTAAGCCCTAGCAAACTAATACCACGTACATATACAACATTTTTAACTGAAACCTTCATGTACCCATGTCCTATCTGTCTGTGCACAAACATAGGCACCCGCTAATGAATAACCTTAGATTACTGACCCCTTGGTTGTCTGATTTGCATTAGTTGCGGATATATGAGGTTAATCACAGGACTGGGGAAATTCTGACTCACACTTCCCAAAGGCGGAAGCTCCAAATTTTGTCAGGCAGCCCCGAATTCACTTCAGCTCTGGGAAATCTCAAATCCCAAAAGAGAAACACAATCTGGTTTTCTCTCTCTTCTTTCCAATACAGATACAGGTATAATTTAATAATAGTGCCCTGTTTCCCAAGTGCAATTAAAAATGGCCTTCATCACTCCTCTGAATGAGTGTGTTTTATAATACTGCAATCTATGGTTCAATAAAAAAAACCAACTACTGCACCTATCATGGCAAAGCTGTAAAAAGTGATCAATGTGCTTTTGGTAGCTCCAGAGGCAGAAGGAAAAGAAATTAAAAAAAAAAAAAAACAGACTTAAAGAAATACACATGAAATAACCTAGTCCAATGTGAGTGGCTTTAGAAATACATGTTTCTTCATTTCTGAAAACTATGATTTCCTTAACTTTAATTAATTCTTTTCTCTTCCCCTTAGGAGGAAGTAAAATGAGGTTAGTACCAAAAAAAAAAGGAGGTATAAATGGGGGAAATAGACTCAAATGCCTATGCAGAAGATGACCTAAGACTTGAATACAAGTAATACAAGTAAGTGGTTCTCGAACTGTTATCCTCAGAAAAAAAAAAAGGAAAAAGTGTGTGTGTGTGTGTGTGTGTGTGTGTGTGTGTGTGTAGAAAGAAAGAGAGAGAGAGAAAGAAAGAGAGAGGAAGAAAAAGTCTGTGAATCAGGGACAGGTTGGGCAGAACAGGAATACTAATTAATACAAGTAACCCAGTAAATATTAGTAACCCAGTGAAAGAGGAGAGTGAAAAAGTTGGCTTAAAGCTCAACATTCAGAAAACTAAAATGATGGCATCTGGTCTGATCACTTGATGGGAAATAGATGGGGAAACAGTGGAAACAGTGTCAGACTTTATTTTGGGGGGCTCCAAAATCACTGCAGATGGTGACTGCAGCCATGAAATTAAAAGACGCTTACTCCTTGGTAGGAAAGTTATAACCAACCTAGATAGCATATTGAAAAGCAGAGACATTACTTTGCCAACAAAGGTCCATCTAGTCAAGGCTACAGTTTTTCCAGTAATCATGTATGGATGTGAGAGTTGGACTGTGAAGAAAGCTGAGCACCTAAGAATTGATGCTTTTGAAGTGTGGTGTTGGAGAAGACTCTTGAGAGTTCCTTGGACTGCAAGGAGATCCAATCAGTCCATTCTAAAGGAGATTGGTCCTGGGTGTTCTTTGGAAGGAATGATGCTAAAGCTGAAACTCCAGTACTTTGCCACCTCACGCGAAGAGTTGACTCACTGGAAAAGACTCTGATGCTGGGAGGGATTGGGGGCAGGAGGAGAAGGGGACGACAGAGGATGAGATGGCTGGATGGCATCACCGACTCGATGGACGTGAGTTTGAGTGACCTCCGGAAGTTGGTGATGGACAGGGAGGCCTGGCATGCTGCAATTCATGGGGTCTCAAAGAGTCGGACATGACTGAGCGACTGAAATGAACTGCACTCAACTGAACCCAGCATTAAATTGTTAGCAGAACCACAAATGGTGGGCTAGAAAGAAAGATTCTTTTCCTTAATTATTCATCTCGTATCACTTACACCCAGAATAGGACTCCTTACATCTTTGTAGAAATGGAATGGTCATCTCCCAGGCCCTGAGGTCCAGGAGTCTTTATCTTTCTTCCTCTTACCCCTAACCATTTTTTTTTTTAATTTAAAATTTTCTATTTTGACATGTTTCTTGTTTTGTTGTTTTGGCTGCACCAGGTCTTAGATACAGCATGCAGCACATGGGATCTAGTTCCCTGACCAGGGAATTAAACCTGGGTCCCCTGCATTGGACTGCCAAGGAAGTCTCTCCCCAGCCATTCTTAACATGATGATTTGAACACACTCAAGGTTTCTGTGTGTCAGGCACTATTTTAAATACTGGATATTATGAAATATTGCTAACATCCCCTTTTTAGATTTGCAAAGGTTAAACAACTGCCCCAAAGTACTTACCTTGTTGGTAAGCGGCACAGCCAGGACTGGTCTAGCATCTTCACTACCACTAACACTGCTTTCTAGTAAACAGTAGTTAAGTAACCAAAAGTCATACATTCAAAGCATGCAGAATGCTTTTTACAGTCTCATGTTGCAGACCTCTGACTAGTCCAACGTGGAAGAGATAATGTAGCCACGCCGGCTAGTCAGCCCTGGTTATCAGTCTAGGGGATTATTGATAATCTCTGCTTCTCTTCCACCTTTATTGGCATTTATTATTTTACTGTTCTTCCAATGGCTTCAGAAAAACACTTATTTTGTTTCAACAAAGAAAGAGAACCAAAAATCTGCATTTGTAATCCTTCTAAAAATGCTTGTCTGGGGAGAATTTTAATAAAATGTCATTTGGAGAGGTTGCAATCATCTGGTCTCAGTTCCTACAGCCACAGAAAGCAAAAACAGTTCACTCTAACAAGTGAGTTCACTGACACTATTTGAGCTTCTATTTACAAAGTTCCCCCTTTACTAGAATCAGAAAGAGACAGCTCGAGGTCTTTTCTTCACACACCTCTGCTTTTAACTTATGTGCTACATTTCAATCCAGACCTAGTTATCGATGGAGGTATCCAAGCTAGAGATGGTTTTAAAAGCATTGAGTGAAATCAGAGCTGTATTTATTAATTGTGTTATCTAAAACACACTACAGATGCTACAATAATCCTCTATAAAACAATGCTTAGTGTATTATCTGATCAAAGATACAAATATAGAGCTTTTTCAAATATTCAACTAGCCAGCAGCATACAAGAGATGAGTGTTAAGCTAATCCTTGCTGTCATGGTCTTCTCTGATTAAAAGGAAGCATATGCCCTTCAGCATTAAGGTCTGTCTGAGGCTATTTCAGGACCATGCCTGATCGAATAGTATTATATGATGGGTTAGCATGACTGAGGGAAAAGAGACCTGGACTTGTGAGTCACAGAATCTATGTCTTCTTAGGTCCCCACTTTGCTGTGCTGGTAACCTTTCAACAAGCCCCTTAGCCTCTCTCCACCATAGCTCCCTTGCCTACAAAACCAGGATGGCCAGGATGGTAAAACCAACTCTCCTTCTGACTTGAGGGGGTGGTGCCACAGATCAAATGAAACAATATACGCAAAAAGTACTTTACAAAATCCACCTGCTAATGCAGGAGACATGGGTTCGATCCCTGCTCTGGGAAGATCCCACATGCTGTGGAGCAACTAAGCCCGAGCGCCCCAACTATTGAGCTTGTGCTCTATAGAGTCCGGGCACTATAACTACGGAAGCCCAGGAGCCCTAGAGCCTGAGCTCCGTGACAAGAGAAGCCATCGCAATGAGAAGCCCGTGAAGCGATGAAGACCCAGCACAGCCAGAAATAAACAAGTACGATTATAAGAAAAAAGGACTCTGCAGAACGTTGAGCATCAGAGTTATCACTGAGCCCTGTGGGGAAGACAGAGTTAAACCAAATCTACATCCTTTAATATAGCCTAACTTTTCAGTGATAAACTGCTGTATGGATGTTTTACAGCTTCTAGTATATTTTTGTATGTTAGAATAATATTTATGAGTTCATTTCAAAGCTTTCTAATTTCAGTTAGACTCGGTGGAAAGCTTACACATTAAAATTTCTCTATAAATCATTTATTGTGTAAATATGAACTTTTATGAAAAAATTTTTTTAAAAAAGAAGGAGTCTTTAATTGATAAGGACTGCCTCACTATACACTTTGGGTTGCTTCTAGGTACATGTTTTTCATACAGTGGGTCATTAATAATATATTACAAAGGTTTTGTTATGATCACTAAAATATGAGATCTTTAGGTCTCTCTGCCAAAGTCCTATGGAACTACTTCCAACCAGAAAATCCTTATTGGGTTAAAGTCATTTGATAGCTAAGTTACAAGATAAATGTATTTAATCTCTCTTTTGGACTAAACATTGAGCTAATAATTGTCAGGAAGGTTTTGACATTAAAAACTTATGACTCAAATAAAATTTCTCTGTTAGAAGCTCAGGTACTGAGATATGAGCACGATCAAATGGACACTTCTGGAAGATGACCAATATTAAGAACATAAAAATTGTCACCCTGGGTCAGACCAGAAGTCTAAGTTTCCACTGGACTCTATAATGTGTGATAATCTCAACAAAACATACACTGTACAGGATTGTTTGCCCATGTGATGGTGAATTCAGAGGTTGGTGGTGTCTGAACGTTGCTGGATATTGAGAAGTCATCACTGGATTCTGTCTAAACCACCCATCCCTAAACACACGGCCTGGCATTTCAGACACCAAGCACCAGGCACAGGTGCTTAGGATAATAGGTTCTATACGTTTGTTATCCTCTGGGAAAATCCTTTCCATTTCCCTTTATTTCAACGAAAGCTACTCCCTCCAGCTTAAAGAGGTGCCCTTTTGTTCCAGCATCCTGGGATTAGGTGAGGAAGTCTACATTTCCCCTGTCCCTACCCTACACATCTCCCTTCATCCTACCACTCTCAAGTCCTTATCTTTTTGCTCTTCATCTGGAAACCGCACTATGCTCTGATCACTTTAGTCACCCTGATCAATCTATTTTAATGAATGCAGAAAGAGACTTGGGTTTTCCACCCAAAATAGAATAGAAACTTGGCTGAAAACCAAGAATCTCCATAAGCCTTCTGACTTATAAAACCCCAGCTAAACTGACCATCATTGAAACCTCAGTAACAGCTTTCATGTTAGGTACAGATTGTGTTGTTGTAGACATTGTTGTTTAGTCAATCAGTTGTGTCCGACTCTTTAGATCCCACGGACTATAGCTTTCCAGGCTCCTCATCCATGGGATTTCCCAGACAAGAATACTGAAGTGGGTTGCCATTTTCTTCTCCAGGGGATCTTCCCGACCCAGGGATTGAACTTGCATCTCCTGCTCAGCAGGTGGATTTTTTTACCACTGAGCCACTAGGGCAGACCAAAGATTGTGTTACCAAAAGAGCAATAACTTGTTTGGTATCTGTGAAGCTGATACACATGAATATACAATGGAGGAAATAAAAAGAAAGAAGAATGGGGAGTGACATAGAATAAAGGATACACTCTTAATTTCCCTTAAGATTAGCTCCCAAGGTTAACCCAATAATGTCTGTAATTGCTGCTCATTATTTCAATAACTTCAGATTTATTACTTTCTGGAATGCAGCTGGGTAGATTAAAAGAAACAGCCAATTACTTTTCATGACTGGAATAAACTGTGTCCCATCATTTACGGAGGAAAACGCCTGGGGAGACAGTAAGGGTCAAATACTTTGATCCTTGGATCATTCATAACATGAGGCTTGGCACCTAGGCATATTTTGATATGTAAGAACTGTATCAAAAGTCAAGTCAAGTGAAAGAAGGGAAGGAAAAGAGGAACAAGTGGGTAGGGGATTTAAGTCTGTGGCTTCCATCTGGTGTCATAAACGAAGTCACAAACCACATGATATTTCAAAGCAAGGTCCCATTGCTGCTGCTACTGCTAAGTCACTTCAGTCATGTCTGACTCTGTGCAACCCCATAGATGGCAGCCCACCAGGCTCCCCCGTCCCTGGGATTCTCCAGGCAACAACACTGGAGTGGGTTGCCATTTCCTTCTCCAGTGGATGAAAGTGAAAAGTGAAAGTGAAGTCGCTCAGTCGTGTCTGGCTCTTCGCAATCTCATGGACTGCAGCCTACCAGGCTCCTCCATCCATGGGATTTTCCAGGCAAGAGTACTGGAGTGGGATGCCATTGCCTTACTTCCTGGAAAATAACCAAATGTGACACAGTATTCCAAATACTTCATAAAAGCGCAAAACCAGTTCACTACTTAGGATGACTTACAGTTAGCTTGGTTTTTGTGATTAGCTAAGGAAAAAGGAACTTTGTAGAGAATAAGGTAGAGAGAAATTGACTTGAAAGACTTTTCAAGCACTTCAAATCCAGTAACAAGCAAGCAATGGGCTAATTATAAATATCTCCAGAATTCTTATTAAAAAGGATGGTTCCTGACCATTGGCAATTAAGTATGGTGCTGCCACAATCCACACAATGGATAATAGCAACAAGTACCCCTTCCTTGACTCTGGTTTAGAAGAAAGCTCAGTTAAACAGGAATACCTTGACTCCCTTGAACATCTGAGATCCAAGAAGTGGACTGATGTGACTGTAAACTGAATCCTAGGCTAAGAGAAACACACAGTGATCAACCTTGAAAAATGGATGAGCGCCAAGTCCAGATGCTGAGCTGTACCTAACAATTCATCATACCATCCCTGCCCAAAACGCTCCCTATACTTTCTGTATTTTTACAGACACAAGATGAAAACTCCAGAGTTAAAGGAAAAAACTAAAAAGGAAAAAAGTGATGGTAAATTTGAAAAAGTGGCTGCGGCATAAGTAACACAGATCTCAAGCAGCTTATCAGACTCAAGACTTGAGCAAAGAAATAGAGTGGCTCACTCGTGATAACGGCAGATCTGGAACGAGCAGTTCCATTTCTTCCTTTCTGCCACATATTTGTTCACTGTCCCATTTTGGCTCCATATCAGGTTCTAAGCACTTGTGCCAGATGCTAGGAACAAAGACATCTGACAGGGGTCTCGCCTTCAGTGGACCAGAAGTCCACTTTGCCTTCTTCTTCTCTCTAATCTACCCTATCTTATTTTCTGGATTGAGAAATGAAAATGTGAAATAATTTTTTAAAAAAAAGGGGAGGTGCTTATGTTTCAAAAAAATAAACCAAAATAAAAATAAAAATAGAAGGAAGAACCCTACTTAACCAAGATTCTTCCTGACATTGTTTTATGATCAACCTTTCTAGGACGGCTAACTTCTTAGGAATTGGTTAGAAACAACAAAAAGATAATGCTATGGACTGAAAATGTGTTTGACAGTAAAATGCAACTGTTTTCCAGAAGGCAGCATTTCCTCTCTACCCAAAGGAAACTTCAACCATACGTTTATCCATCCAGTCAACCATTTGTCATTCATTACCCATTCATGCAACTGTGATCTATGGCAACTCTGCTATGTATATTTCAGCAAAGCACAGGCTCCAGGATAAAAGGGCTTGAGAAATGGGAGGGAGGGAGGAAGGAAAAAAGCAAAGGGTAAGGAAAAAGCAAAGCAAAACAAAGCTGCCTGTCTTCATGGAACTTGCAGTTTAGAACAGGAAAGACACTATTCAGTCATACAAATACAGAATTTAAAAACTATGATATATGCTACAAATGAACAGTCCAGGTAACTGTTGTGAGAGACCAGGGAAGGCTTCTGTTTGCGGAACTAACAGAAGAACTAGGGGTGACCTCGGGGAACTGAGTAAGAGGAAGACTCAGATAATGAGCTGTAGAGTCAGCGAGGAACCAGATCACATGAGGCACATCCTCACAGGACTTAAACAGACTTTCACCTAAATTGCAGGAAGGGGATGACAGATATTAATATGTTTTAAACAGTAGTGTGAGAAGCTCAGATTTATATGAGTTCAAACTTTATCTTGATGTCTGTATATATGTTTCTATGTATGTGTGCTAATGAATCCTTATATGTGCATAGAATATCTTTAAAAGGATACAAAAGAAACTGACATTAGTAATTGCTTCCGGGGAAGGAAACTGAGAAACTATAAGCCAGGGTAAAACAAAGACCTCATTGTCATTGCATCCTGGGGGCAGAGTGGGAAGGAAGTCAGTTGCTATTAATATTATTATTTTTTTTTACTGGATGAGAAAGATGCACAGGACTAAGGTGGGCAAAAACGAAATGAAATAGAAAAGAATAGAAAAGGAAAAGCAAAGTAAACAACAAAATCAACTCTACTTAATAAGGGATCGGATCCATCCCTGACTGATGCTTGCTGCCTTCACTGTGAAGAGAACAAAGGCAAAGTGCAAAACGCGTTTCTAGGTCGTAAAAGCAGCCAAAGACCTGGAGAGCCGACATTCCAGCCAAAGAATGTTGGCTTGTGGAATAAAAACAAAAACAAAATAAACCAACACCAGCTTTAAGATAAGGTAAAGAGCTTGATACTATCTACCCCAGCCCTACTCAGATGTGCCTTGAAAGACAACTGAAGGGAAAAGAAACTTTCTCCAAACTGCTACTTTCAACAGCGTTTACCATCTGGAGCAGAAAAGGTCCAAACAAGCAAAATACAAGGCCCGGTAAGCACAGGCAGAAGACTGGGAAAAAGAGAGCGAGGCGGGACGGGCTTGCAAGGTCAGCAAGTCACTGCGCGGCGAAATGAGGGGGCTGAGAACCTCCTACAGTGCAGTGTGGGGCACAGGGGGAAAACAGTGATTAAAGGAGTTTTGTTTTTTCTTTCTCCCATTGTTGCTGTTGTTGTTTTCCCAGAAATACCAGTTCCATCAAAGTTTTGACAATTATGAAACATGTCAGCTGATAGTGAGAATTCATCAAATGTGCCACAAACGACAAGAAATGAGAAGCCGAATCCTGAAATTGGATGGGTTTCAAAAGTCCCTGACAATCACTGCCATAAATCACCCAGGCACATCAATCTTTGGCTGCAGGAAGTTTTGCAGGGAACAAAAAATGCAAGAAAAAAGCACATGCGGAAAAGAGGTGCCACGCTCTGAATGTGAAAGGCTGATGCTCTATTGTCAGGATTGACTCTCGAGTTACAGAGGTTGTGGTTACTCAGAGTCTAGGAGATACGGCTTGTCCTCTCGCCATGATGAAACTACGCAGAGGTCTCCATGCAGACAGAGGGAGACCGGGGGCCCAAGCCCAGCCCTGCGATCTTCTTGGCATCTTGGGATCCATACTAACTCTTCTAAGAGAAGTCAGCCTCCACTTCCGAGAGGATACCACCTCCCCTGTCCACGACACCCTCCGTGCTCCACTGAAGTGAGGGCTGCAGGAGAAAACAGTACAGCCAAAGGATGTACTTCATTAAATCCCAAGATGAAAAGCTTGGTTATCACTTCTTGTTTGCTCAGAGTCTATGGCGTAGTCTTGACAAAGACTTTAAAAGGTAACAATGTCTTCTAGACGCCTCTCTTTCAACTCCGCTACGTTTATTTCTTTGAATGCAATTAAACATAACAAATATGCCTCCCAGTTATAGGTTTTTAATAAAATATAAACTCCCACAATTTCAAAAGGGTAGAATAAACTTGTGAGATCTCTCCTTGAAGGACACAACATATTCATTCCCCCACCCATGTTGAGGAGTCTGACTTCTGCTAAGCCATGAGTAGTAACTTGACTTTTATTTGATTTTCAGCTCTGCCATAAATGCTGTTACAGTCAAACTTAATTGTTAGGGGCTGGGGTGTCTTTTATCTCTGGGGGGAAATGGTGATAGCTACTAGCAATAAACGTCATCTGCTGATGCACCAGATTCTTGGGCTACGTCTAATACCATCAACAGTCGGTTAGTCACACATTCTCGACAGTGCCTTTTCCAAGCCCAAGAGGGTTCATCTGGAACACAGAGAACAAGATCTTCTCAGGCATCAGATTGCCCAGAGTCATGACCCAGTGCAAGCTATGAGAATCTGGGTTACCATTTAATAATAATAATAATAAAAAAGGCACCTCTAGCCCCAGAAAATAGGTCAAAAACTGACTTTCTAATCATATTTTTTTAAGACAGCAACTATAAGCACTACTTGGGGGTGGTATTTTGAAAGAACCTCAGGTGTAAAGACTAGATTTACAGTGGTACATCCTATGGGTCCATTTGTCTCACTGGGAAATTAAGAAAGGGGAGGTATCTGGTTTCCCCACGTTTAAAAGAGTTTACAAAGTCATTTCTCAATATCCTACATTATCTCAGGGAATGCTCATAATGGCCCTAAGAAAGCAGCTACATTCCATAAAGTTCAAAGAACTGAAGTTTAGTGAGTTGAACGGATCTGGCTGAGGGCATTCAGCAAAGGGACAGACTCAAGCCCAAACCTGATTCATCTTCATCCCCTTCTCCCTCTACAAGTGCTTGCCTTGAGTATCAGTGTCGATGAAAGCGTTAGTCACTCAGTTGTGTCCGACTCTTTGCGACCCCATGGACTGTAGCCCACCAGGCTCCTCTCTCCATGGGATTCTCCATGTAGGAATAACGCAGTGGGTTGCCACGCACTTCTTCAGGGAATCTTCCCAACCCAGGAATTGAACTCAGGTCCCCTACAAGGCAGGCAGATTCTTTACTGTCTGAGCCACCAGGAAGCCCTCAGCTTCCATGCAACGTGGATCCAAAGGCAAGAAGACTCCTTTTTGACCATATCCGGCTGAGCTACAACTTCTGAGAAGCACTTGCCACGGCATTGCAAGGCCTCAGCAATTATCTGAAGAAACCATCTGCTCCATGGGCAGTCATCCTGCCCTCACACTGACACAAAGTCTCCAATCTCTCATCACCCGTTGCTGTTCAGTCACCAAGTCCTGCCGACTCTTCCCAACCCCATGGACTGCAGCACGTCAGGCTTCCCCGTCCCTCAGCGTCTCCCAGAGTTTGCCCAAGTTCATGTCTGTTGCATCGTGATCACCAATATTTAGTCCAAAAAAATTTCCCATTGCATTATCATCACTCAGATCAGCTTCTGCTCGCTTCCACACAGTCAGACACGGCAAACTGGCCAGAGCTGAATTTGAAGCCGTCCTCAGCTCTCTTCCTGACCGTCCTGGGAATTATTACCTTTTACTAGTGCAATTTCAGAGTTTATAGTTATCAACACTACACAATTAACAACACATATGAGCCAAGCTGTTGGATGTTTGAGCTTACCCCTCCATTAATAGGAATAACACAGTTTCTAAATGAATTACAGTGGGAATTCATGGTTGCCAAAAAGAGAGAGTTTTCACCTACAAGTGAAAGTTGTACAATGAATTACGTGGCTGCAACCAGAGAATAAGAGGGAAAGTTGTGACCCCAACCCTCAAAGGCCCTTGTGGTGAGGACAACAACTAAAATGCTTAAGAGTCTGCAAAAATAGACGGTGACGGACCCCAAAGCTTGGACCCTGGAGCAGCCGCTCTCTTCCCAGAGCTACCAATACTCCACTGATGGCCCAGAATCACTCAGCCAAAGGGCAGGGATGCATCTGGCCTCAAGGAAAAAGAAATTCTTAATAAAAACACACTCCTAGGTTAACTGGGATAGTACAAGGTATCTCCAGAAAACTGGATACATGTGAGAATTCTCAATAGAAAATCTAACACACTCTATTCACCAGATGCTCTGCTTTTTACAGAACATAGGAGGAATCTGCCTACTTTATTTAGGGGGAAATCTGAAAACCTAATGTCTTTCGATTTTCATAAATGAAAGGAGATTAAACTATTTATTTCTCTATACATATAGCTGATTGGTGGAGGAATCAACCACAGAAAGAAAAAATAAAAAGAAATTTTAAGGCATAAAGCTATGTGTTACAAAGAGGAACTCGCCATAATATATACATCAATATTCATTAAAAATATAAACATGTTCAGGCCATATCAGATAGATGGTGTGTGCTAAGCAATATCCAAAGAACTTTACAGACCACCGAGTTTAGGAGTTTAAAATAAGAAATTTTATAGTGATGCGTTTGTAGATTCAACATTTATGAGTATAAAAAAATAAAAAGAAAAGTCTTCCAAGGGCCGGGACATATACACAAAATACGTGATTCAAAAGGTAGACCTAGGGCTTCCCTGATGGCTTAGTGGTAAAAAAAAAAAAATCCACCTGCCAGTGCAGGAGACACAGGTTCGATCCCTGGTCCGGGAAGATCCCACGTGCCACAGGGCAGCTAAGTCTGTGTGCACCACAGCTACTGAACCTATGCTCTACAGCCTGGGAGCAGCAACTGTTAAAGCCCGTGCACTTGCAACCTGTGCTCGGAAACAAGAGAAGCCACCGCAATGAGAAGCCTGAACCACAACTGGAGAGGAACCCTCACTTGCCACAGCTAGAGAAAAGCCTGTGCAGCAGTGAAGACCCAGCAGAGCCCAAAATAACCAACTTAAACAATTATTTTAAAGATGGACCCAGATCACAATGGCTTAAGACTAGAAATCAGGGAGAGAGAAGACAAAAGGTGAACTCGGGTCTGGCTTTTTCACATATGAGCTGTGAGACACCACAGGGTAACTGACTTCTCCAAGAGACAGTCAGTCTGTCCCCAAAATGAGACTCTTGATAATGCTAAATTTCTATGATGCACCACGTGGCACAAAGGAAATGCTGAATAAATCTCACTGATTATTCGTCTGTGGATAAACTTTGACTTGAATATCCTAAGACAAAGAGTCAGTAGGCGTGGTCCTTAGCAAGTCAGCATGCCCAACCAAGACTCAACATCTTCACTCCTTTTCTTGCTCTTGACAAATGCCACGGGGTACTGACTTCAGCTGCAAAGTAGATAGAGCTCTCAGTGTGGCAACATACTGCCTGCTCCTTATTGATTTTGAGCATAAATATTTTCCCACAAGTATTGTTTACTCTCCCCCAGGTTAAATTACAAGTTCAACCAAACTCTGAAAACACATAATTTAAACTTCACCGAACAGTTCTGGACCCCACACAATGTGGGTGGCCTGAATTTCTGCACACTGTCAAAATGTAAGAACGATATGTTTATCCAGAAAATTCCCAGGGATATTTCCTCCTGAAAGTTGCCAAAGTATTTAGCTCTCAATCTGATAATGATCAGATTTAAACCCAGGCTTTTCTCCCAGAGACACTTTGAATATCTCCCTCAAAGAAAATAACCACAGTGTGGGTCATGCAAGTCCAAGATTTTGTGAGAAAGATTTCCTTCTGCTCTGTGTCTTTCCAGATGCACAGAAGTTAAGGATATAAAAACCAACCTGAGCAGGGCAGATTCAAGGTGCTGAGAGCAAATGGGAAAAGAAATACCAGAGGGACAAATAAATAGCAGGATTCAGAAAAGAAAAATGTACCATACAAACAAGAATTAAACCACCTACGAGCACATATTCTCTTATCAGGAATATCATCATCTAGATAGGTGTATAGTTTAGAAAGAGAAATTAGAGAGTTCTCTGGGCTTCCCTGATGGTTCAGCAAGTAAAGAATCCACCTGCAATGCAGGAGACGGAGGTTCTATCCCTGGGTCAGGAAGATCCTCTGAAGAAGAAAATGGTGACCCACTCCAGTACTCTTGCCTGGAAAATCCCATGGACAGAGGAGCCTGGTGGGCTACAGTCCATGGGGTTGCAAAGAGTCAGATACAACTGAGTGCCTAAGCACCCGGGTCTTGGCTTCTGTTTCTAGAAAGTATAATTCTTCCTTTCTCTTCTACCTTTCCCCAAGTAAAGGGAGGATGAAAACACAGAATAAGAAATAAAAACGAGACCCCTGACCACTTTCACTGTTCAATTTGTAAAGGTCTTTGAAGTGACTAAATGCTTCCCTTCTCCCCACTGGCATCTGTACCATGAAAGAGGATGCACATAATGCTGGGTCTGCGTCTAGTAATGCAGAGGGCATCCCTAGTCAGCATGAATGCAGATGGATGAGAAAGGCCCAAGGGTGTCACAGCTGAGAGCGACGGACAAGGATGGACAGGAGAGGTCCTGCCTAGTCTAAATGCGGAGCAGGCGGAGGAGGAAACAGCAGCCACGCAGTGACAGCTAACGGCTGATGAGTAAGAATCTGGGTCTGGAGTTTCCACAACTTCTAATTTTCATCCAACAGAAGCCAGAAATTTGGGTTTGTTTTTTGTTTTTGTTTTTTTTAAATGAAAAATCTTCAGTTAAAGTCAGCAAATAATTCAAAATTAAAAGGCTTTAAAGCCAATAAAACTCCTTGGTGGATAGACAGTCTTTGACTTTTGAATGCTAATGTCTACTCCCCCTCGACTAGACTCATCTTCGTCAGACCACCCACGTGCAACTAAAAATGTACTTTTTATACCTCTCCATACCTGACCCTCAAAGAGAAGGTCAAAGTCTGTCTCATGTAAGGGTAAGTTGACTTTGTTCCTTCCTCCCTCCTTTGTTTTCTTTTCCTTTTTTTCACATATTCACCCTTCTTCTGGTGGCGGTAGTAGGAACAACTGAGGTCTACTCTCTTGGTAAGTCTCAAGTACGCAACATTGGGCTTCCCTGGTGGCTCAGAGGTTAAAGTGTCTGCCTGCAATGAAGCAGACCTGGGTTCAATCCCTGGGTCGGGAAGATCCCCTGGAGAAGGAAATGGCAACCCACGCCAGTATTCTTGCCTGGAGAATCCCATGGACGGAGGAGCCTGGTGGGCTACAGTCCACGGGGTCGCAAAGAGTCGGACACGACTGAGTGACTTCACTTTCACTATTATTAACTAGGCTTACCGTGTTGTACATTAAATTCCCAGAACTTATTCATCTTACAACTGAAAGTTTATACCCATTGACCTACATGTCCTCATTTCCCCCACACCCAGCTCCTGACAACCACAATTCTGCTTACTGCTTCTATGAGTATGACCTATTTAGATTCCATACATATATACCATACAATATTTGTTTTTCTCCATCTAGATTATTTCACTGAGCATAACACTCTCAAGGTTTGTCCATATTGTTCCAAACTACAGGAATTTTTTCTTTTTTATGGCTGAATGGTATTGCATTGTATTCACATAACACATTTTAAATATCCATCCACTGATGTACACTTGCTGCTGCTGCTGCTAAGTCACTTCAGTCATGTCCGACTCTGTGCGACCCCACGGACGGCAGCCCACCAGGTTCCCCTGTCCCTGGGATTCTCCAGGCAAGAACACTGGAGTGGGTTGCCATTTCCTTCTCCAATGCACTTAGCTTGTTTTTGTATCTTGGCTACTATGAAAAATGCTGCAGTGAACACAAGAGTGTAGCTATCTCTTTGTGAAACTGATTTCATTTCACTTGAGTATATACCCAGAAGTAAGATTGCTGAGTCACATGATAGCTTTTTAAATTTTTTGAGAAACCTCCATACTGGCTGTTTTCCATAATGGTTGTACCAACTTATATGTCCACCAACAGTGCACAAGAGTTCCGTTTTCTTAAGGTTAAGTTTCAACGTGAACTTTGACACTTCTTTATGATTCAGGCTTTGCTGAAGATTACGGTTCGATTTTCAAAAATTTTACACAAGGTGATGGTTGAGATATTGGTAGCTTTAAACTGGCCATGATGGAAGAATGTGTATGTACCACTCCCACTGGCAACAGGACCAACTACAGTTCTTCCTCAACCCAAAAGCCCCTTGTGAAACACTGACCATGTTAGAACACCATGCTTAGGACGTTCCATCTAAGGGGCCACAGTCTTTAAGTCACTGGCTGAGCAAGTAGGTTGAGTATAAAATGAATGCACCAGGTTAACTGGAATGCTCATATAAAACGAAGTAAACTATTGGGTTTCCTTTAATCCGTGGTCCTCAGAGCACAGTTTCTGGAGCAGAGGCAGCAACATCTCCTGGGAACTTGTTAGAAACTCCAATTCTCAGGCTCTCCCGACACCCAGTGAATCAGAAATGTGGGGGCAAGGCCCAGCAACCTATAGCAGGAGCCCTCCAGGTGATTCTGGTGCCCATGGCTGTTTGAGAACCACAGCTTTCAGACAATACAGATTTGTCTCAGGGTCTGTGCTCACTTTCATGACTCTAACATAATCTAGTATCTTTAAGATCCCATCAAGGTTCCATAGTATCTTTCATACACAGTGGGAATTTAACTGTTAAGCTAAACTGAAATTGTATTCCCAAGTATATAATTTCATTAATAACCAGGCATCAGGTATAAATTTAGCTCTCAAATGAATATTCTATGTACACTTCTTTCCACTTCAACCTCTTTAATTATGAAACATATCACTTAAGGAAAAGGCAGCACCAGTTCAGTTTACAGCTTATTACAAGAAAGTCTAAAGCAGAGTTGCTACCCATGTGGCTGTCAAGAGTCCTTGAAGTAACTTTAAGTATTTATACCCACTGCGGTTCATCAAACGCCAGCCCAATCTCTGTTCTTTCAGGACAGATCAGTCTACATATTTGTAAAGACTGCCTTGTTCCTGTAACATATGAGGTTGAGACCTTTCCATTCAAGACTGTCCTACTCCTTCGGCTGTTTGTAAATTTAGTAAATTTTTTTCCCTGTTGTCCAGTGCTCAGAAATCTTTTGTAGCAAAAAGAAATGTTAAAATGGTATCAATGATCATACTATATGAACTGTACCAACACTCAGGTCTTTGTGTCAAGATCATCAAACTGTGTATATTCAGATTCAGGGCATGCTTTCTACCTCTAAGTAACACTTCCTCAATTCAATGTCCCATTTGTTGAAAGAAAAGTTTGTATCTTCTAAAACAACTCCACTTTCTCTGATTCTGCACAACATGCATGTACTAGCAAACTCCATATGCATGCTTTCCTGCTGGCTCAGACGGTAAAGAATCTGCCTGCAGTGCAGGAGACCCGGGTTCGATCCCTCGGTAGGCAAGATCCCTTGAAGAACAGAACAGCTATCCACTCCAGTATTCTTGCCTGGAGAATTTCATGGGCAGAGGAACCTGGCAGGCTACGGTCCATGGGGTCACAAAGAGTTGGACAGCACTGAGCAACTTTCACTTTCACTTCATGCATGCTAGATAGCTGTTGCATTGAACCATCACTATATAATTTTAATCATGTTATAAAAAAGGTGGACAGAATCTAAAGATTAATTGGGAATAGGACACAAACTGAGAATGACGATAATAGCACAAATAATAACGCATGACCAGAGTAAGATTTATCCAACATCCATTATAATGCATGTAGGACTCAGATTATTCAGATGGCAGAATACTATATCTCCAACGTATTGGGTTGCTCTTCTAAACATATCATTTTTAAAGAGGCAATTCTTTGTGTACTTTGTTCATTCTTGACACAATTTCTAGAAGTGACCTAGTTTAATTTCCAGTCCCTTTGGATTCTTGCTGTGGGTGATTCTGAGACAATCCTCCAAAGGTACTATCATTTTTTTTAAAAAGGAAGCTTTGCATTAGGGACACGTTTCCTTGGTTACCAGCATCACAAGCATATGTGCCATTTCAAACACTTCCTTCCAGCTATCTTAAGACAACATTTCTGGAACTTGAGCAGAGTCTATCTGCTTCTCAAAGAGAAGCCTGATAAAGTCCGATAGCATCTCTCAGAGTTCTAGATGATGGGCTGTTTATTTGTAGGCAAAGAAACAACCACAGCCCTGATGGTGATAGAAAAGCAAAATGGCATTAGATCACACAGATATGAATGTGACAGTATTCCAGCTTCACACACACATCCAAAGTTACAACGTCCTGATGACAGGCAGCACTGTGGGACAGGGTAGCACGGGACAAAATTCTCACTTGTTGCGTTCCTGATGGGGTCTACATTTTAGGCTGCTGTGACATTCAGGATAACCACCAATTCACATAGGGGACTGGGTCAGGGAATCTCTAATTCTGTCCTTGCCAAAGGCTGCAGAGGCAGGAGAAATAACTGCACCAATGGCCAAAGCATGACACCCATCATGCTGTTAGGACACAGGGAAATCACTGCAGGGCAAGTGGGGCAGCTGCCACCAGAAAAGTAGAACTAGAAACTGTCCTCCTAACCCAAACATTAACAACAAAAGGCGAGTTTATACAGCTAAAAAGTTTTCAAATTTTTAATGAGAACAGCTAAGTTAGAAATGATAAAACTACACCAGATGCTTTGGAAAGCATGGTTTCTGACAATACGTTTAGTATCATGTTAAAATAGAGCATTCAGTGGTAAAGAAGTTGTCTGCAATGCGGGAGACCTGGGTTCAATCCCTGGGTTGGGAAGATCCCCTGGAGAAGAGAACAGCTACCCACTCCAGTATTCTTGCCTGGGGAATTCCATGGACAGAGCAGTTCTGCCGGGCTACAGTCCACAGGGTCACAAAGAGTGGGACATGACTTAGCGACTAAGAGAAAGCATGCAAAATAGAACATTACTAAAGGGTCTTAGTGAAAACAGAGCATGATTTTTGTGGGAAGGAGGATGGGAAGTAAACAATAGAAGGGGAATGGACATGTTTTGAATACCAACCCAGGACAGGTTAGAACTGGGCTCGCGTTTTTATCCAAAGTGTAACTTGGCCCTGAAACTCTCTCATGCAACATGCATTGCCATCCTAACTTGCAAACAGGAGCCTGGAGCTCAGAGGTCCTGAGTCACTTCCAAGAGCCCATGAGTGGCAGCACTGGGAAGTCAACCGCATCCGAAGCCATGAAAAGTCAATGTATTTTCCAAAACCACACTCTACAGAATCTGCCGCAAATCCACCGACAATACAACTATTGTAAATTTTAAAACTAAATTTGCCCTTTTCTTTTTTAAGTTTAAACTTTGTAAACTTTTAAACTTTGTTACTTTAGGCTTATCATTTCTTCTTAATCTAGAATTTTTAGAGGAAAAAATAGAAAAAAATTGATGTTAAAATAAAAATGTCCCCCAGAAAAATGATTTCAGATGTAACTTCTATAACTCAATTCAAAGACACACACACACCAGCAAATCCAAAACTCGTAACAGTCACAGTTTTTTAGTACAATATTTAAAACCGTATCATCATCAGAAACATGATTTCTTTCACCACATAGTTATGGGAATGACCACACTTGGAATCTAAATTGAACATTTCTCTGAATTTATAAATACTCTGCATTTGAACCTCTTTCAAGTTAAAAAAACAAAACAATAACAGAAAGTTGACATGATGGCTCCTGTAGGAATGTTCTACTGTTTCAGCATGAGAAGTTGAATTTCATGGATTCATGAGAACAGATCCTATAACCTCTTTGTGACCTTTGGAGATACCTTCCTCATCCCTCTCCCTGAAGTCTGAGTATCGGCCCTTATCTCATTAAGCCTTACAAACAAAAGCACTTAACCAGTTATAACCCATTTTACTATTATTTCTCTTGCCTCCCTGACTCTGTATTTCTTTTTTGGGGGGCGGGGGGTGGGGGGGGCGTGCAGTTCATGTCTCTGTGGCTTCCAAATCTATACTCTTAAAATTCCAACTCACTCCTAAATTCCACTTTCAAAATTCCAGAAGGCTAATAGATATCTTCACCCACACACACCCCTGGGCCCTTCAAATTAGACATGTCTCCAACCACATGATCTGCCACTAACTAGAATCCTAAGTGTCCTTAGGGATACAGTGCCCCTGTCCAGCCAGTTAATCCAGCCAAAAACCTCAGAGGTCCCTCTGGTTCCCTCAGCCTTTCTCACTCCCCCACGTCCTATCCATTCCACTGTCTAAATATCTCTTGGCTGCCTCCCTTCTTCTGCATCATCCTAGGCCTTAATTTAGAGCCTAATTCATCTCCTGCCTGGAACACTGAAATGACATCACACCTTATCTC
This sequence comes from Budorcas taxicolor, assembly GCF_023091745.1. Classification (NCBI taxonomy): domain Eukaryota; kingdom Metazoa; phylum Chordata; class Mammalia; order Artiodactyla; family Bovidae; genus Budorcas; species Budorcas taxicolor. The sequence continues at coordinate 59,574,800 of NC_068923.1, read as the reverse complement.
TAAGCTGGACCCTTTTCCTGCTGCATTCCACCATCAGATTTGTAATTCTACATCACTTGTCTGATTCATAGGGCTCTCACTGGAAAAGATCCTGATGCTGGGAAAGATTGAGGGCAGGAGGAGACAGAGGATGAGATGGTTAGACAGTGTCACAGACTCAATGGACACGAATTTGAGCAAACTCAGTGAGATAGTGAAGGACAGGGAAGCCTGGTGAGCTGCAGTCCATGGGGTCACAAAGAGTTGGACACGACTTAGTGACTGAATAAGAATAGTATCGGATTCACCAAACACTTTACAATAGTAATTTCACTGAAGTTGGACAGGGTAGAATTATGGGAGCATTTTGCTTTGGGGATCAATTTATTCGACAATGTTTCCATTTTTAATGGCCAAATGTTACTTTTGTGATCATCAGTAAGGACAAAAAAACATACACATTAAATGAGGCACTAGGCCCACCATGAGTACTCTTGAGCTTTATACACAAGGCCCTAGACCACGTGTCTGTCAATTACCTCCTGGAGTTCATCTTCCCCACCTGACCACCCACACCCTTGAGTCACAACACCCCTTTCTCCAATGCTCTTTTGAACCTGCAAGACTTTGCCAACTCTGTTCCCTATTCCTGCAATACTCTTCTTCCAAGTGAACTTTTATCTTCTTCCCGTCTTAATTTCCTGTGTTAAGAATCTGCTTTATCATCAGGCTAAGTCAATGATGATCTCTGGGTAAGAAACCAAGCAATCTAAATTTTGCTCCCCAAGAGATGCTCATATTCAAGCAAGAGTAGGAAACATTGGCCTCAAAAAAATCCTTGCAAGAAATTGACAAAGGGAATTTAAATTCCTATCTCAGCATCATTTTATAGGTCAAATTTCCTAACTTTATGATCAATGCAGATGGCTCTCTTCAAACTTTTCTCCAGAATATTCTAAGGAAAACACCTGTATGAAATAAACAAGTCTCCTACTGACCTTGAGATGTACAAGTGTGCATTAGGGAAAGGCATGAGAGGTGGCCATGAGCGTGCACACTATACACATGGACACACGCATACACACACATCTAAACACCAATGCCTGCCCTCAAGCACTTTATAATTTTCAGGTAAAAAGATGCTGGAAAGCAATCCACTCTTACAACAAATCAGAAAAGGGGGCTTTGTGCTTATTTTCTGTTATACACACACACTTTTAATGATCTGACTGCTCCAACGCAGCCTGCATGCATACTGTTGAGTGTGCTCTGCCTAATTTTACACATTAGTTAAAACCAAATATGAGTTCCCCACTGTACACTGAAAGGTCCAAAATCTATTCTCTTCTCCATAACCAGCTGGGTAAGTATCCTTGGATAAGTCAGTTTTTAGTCTTTCAATTGTCCTCCTTTGAAATGATTCCAGATATCTTATTATATCAAGAAGAGATTTTAAAGGAAGTTTAAAAAAAAAAAAAAACTCAAAAAGAATTAGAGTTCTGGGTCCGAAAAGCATTTTGTTTTAATGCAGGAGAGAGAGAGATAAATCCTAACAGTATGTAAAACATAATGTCAAAAAAAAAAAAAAAACTAAACAATTTGCTGAATAATGACAAATCACAAAAAGAACGACTTGTACTGGAGATTTATTTGCTCCCTTAATAAATAAAATGCAAATTCAGTTAAAGACATAAGGCAGGGAAGCAGGCAAGGGGAAGGAACTCAGCAATTATTGAGGCCTGCCGTCCACTCTTCGTTTGACCCTTATTTTGACCCAGCATCCAGGACTTCTCTCAGCTAGCAAACCAGTTAAACTAGGTGATTTTAATTTTCATTTATGATCAGCCATTCCCCTTCTTCCAAACTTGCATTCATTGAGGATCTAGCTATACACAGGACACTTCACACTTATAAGAGCACTTGTTGTTGACCGAGCACTGAGTGTGCCCTGGGACCCTGCGCTCGTCTTTACTCCTCTTAACAACTATGCATGGTAGACATTACTCCTCCCTCTTGCTAAGAGGACATCCAAGAAGTAAATCTGAGATATGAAGTTAGCCTTGTCTCATGTCAAGCCATTACTCTTTGTCTTGTTCACTTGGGTTGCTATAGCACAAATGCCATGAACTGGGTGGCTTGTAACAATGGACATATATCTCCCATGGTTCTTGGAGGCTGAGAAATACAAGATCAAAGTTCTGGCAGAGTTCGGTGTCTCGTGAGAATCCATTCTGTAGTTCTTAGACTGCCATGTTCTTGCTGTGTCCTCACACAAGAGGCCAGGGCTCTCTCTGGGGTCTCTTTCATAAGGACTCTAATCCCACTCCCAAGAGCTCCACCTTCATGACCTAACCACCTTGCAAAGGACCCCACTTCCAAATACCACCCCACTGGGGCTTATGTTTCAACACGAAATGCGAAGGGAATACAACGCTTACAGCACTTTTCATTAAACCATATCAAAACGAGCCTGAGACACCTGCCCACTCTCTGCCCCCACCCATTTTCCATAAAGGACTCTGAACGCTGACCATGACCTAAACATCCAGCTCCCCTACCTTAGCCCCCTTCCTGTAAGACGGACAGTTTGTTCCTTTCATGGACCTTGCTGTAGCCAGAAAGGTCTTGCTAATTTATTGAATTATCTATCTTCTATACACACACACCAAGAAAAAGAAGACAGGTCCCTTCAGGGCAGTGGTTTTGAATGTCTAGTTCACTCTCCTATATCTTACTATCTGGAACACGGGGCTTAAAAAATATCTGTAGGGATGAATAAATAACTCATTAGATTTTGTGGCATCATCTCATTCCAAATAGTGGAAGATAACATACATAGATTATTTTTTTCTTTTTTAATGTATGTTGGGCTAGACATGCCCAGATATTTTATGTCCTGATTCTTTCTTTCACTCTAAGGGTAAGCCTACATTCTGTTAAGAACCAGAAAATACAATGAAAAGACCACCAGCTGGAAATATCAAATCAAAACTGCCAGAAAATAAATGAGAATTTTTGAAGAAAATGCTGATGAAGTGTTTTCACCGAACCCCCAAGCAGATGCCAATAATTCACATGAATTCTGAGTGAAGGTGAAAGGTTTGAAACTTCCTTCAATCGGGCAGGTAGGAGGGAGCAGTGACTAAGCAGGCTTGATGATTTTTTTTTTTTTTTTTTTTTTTCAAAAAATAAATGAACACACCAAAAACACAAAACCCTTCAAGCAGAAAGGCCAGTAACAGCACTTCTACTATTGGTGTTTACTACGTTAGCATTTTCACTTCACATTTTCATCCTGAAGTGTGGTTACATTTCAAAACCTCTGTGAAGGCACAACAGCCCCCAGAAAACACACAGCCCAGTAATGTTGAAAATGCTGTTTGATGAAGAAGCTTTCTGGCTCACAAAAATCTCAAATGAGAAGTAGAAAGAAAAAACGTTTGACCTCTGAAACCTTCCTTCTCATTACAGTAAGAAACCAGAGTTTGGAGCGGGGGTGTGTGTGTGTGTGCGTGTGTATGCATGTTTTAAACATTTTAAACAAACTGCTCTGTTGTCAAAAAAAACCCCTCGTGACCAGTCCTCAAACCACAGATTCACACAAACCCCCACAGAAACTCTCTCTTCCTACAAGTATCTTCATTGTCCAGAGATGGGAGCCCCAAGGGTAATTAAAATGATGGAGGGTTGCAGGAAACTATCTTTACATATCTTTATGAAATTACCTTTTAGTAACCTTGGGAGATGAGGATAGGAGGAGGTGGTGGGCACACGTGCTGGAGTTACTAATTATTTCAAACATCTCCCTTTCATCACCTCTTTCCCTTTGTTTATGTTCTGCTTTGTTTCCATAAACCGGATTGCAAGCCTACTGGACCAGGGCTATGTTCAACTCATATCAGTAGAAGTTTCCTTTAGGTTTCCTTCAAGATCACCCATGCTATTGTGTTCTTCCAGATCCAGGATCCAGGATTGCAGAAAAGCCTGTGAGGCACCCAAAAGCCATCTATCTCTTCTCTCCTCCCAGTTCGTGTAGCTTTGATCAAAGCTCTTACCACATTCTGCCCCACTTCCAGAAGTTTTACCTCCTCCAGCAGACTAGAAGCTCCCTGGGGCAAAGAACTCTCTCATTTCTCACAGTACAGAGGATAAGGACTAAGGAAGTTATCTGTGAATGGAATGGCCTGTCCTTGTTCAGTAAATCCTTGGACTGTTTTTGTCCATTGTTCACATGAGTTTTGGTGGCTTAGCCCCTAAATTTCCAACTCTGGGGCTTCTCCAAACTCAGGCCTGACCCAGACTCCAGGAGAGGGTTCAGGCTCCAAGTCACAAATTTTCCAGTCTGTCAGAGTTAGGTTATAGTAGGGGATCTCAGTCTTGGGCAAAGCAAGCACTCTTAGCAGGTGTGAAATCGGGAGAAGTGAACAGGCACACTGTTGCACAAGCATAAAACACAAAGCCATTTCTAAACAGCACCTGACTTGTTATAACTTTTTATCCAGAACAGATTAGAGAGTGACCAAAAGTATCTGTGTGGGCATCCCACAGCTAGAATATTAAAAACAAAAAACAAAAAAAAAAAACACCTTGAGAATTCCTTGGCGGTCCAGTAGCTAAGATTGCATGCTCCCAATGCAAGGAGCCCAGGTTCAATTCCGAGCCAGGGAACTAGATCCCACATGTGACAACTAAAACCCAGTGCATCCAAATAAATTAATTTAATAAACAGTTTAAAAAAAAAAAGAAAACATGGAGACCTCAAGTCTGAAAAACACTGTGATTTCCTCCTCTAGGCCTCAGGGAGGTGATATCACGCAGGGTGAAGAATTCGCACTTTGAAATCATTCAGTCTTGGCTTCTAATTCCTACACAGAACCAGTATGAGGTGGTCAAATGATGTCCACCCTCAATTAATCTTTTCAAACTCCAGCACCTACTACGTGCCAAGAATCTTTCAAGGTGTGGGAGACAGCAAGGAACAAAAGAGATAAAGTCCCTGCCTGAAGACAGAAAGGTAGGGATTAAAATCCCTGTTTCACTGGGATACTTATCTCACGGGGCTATTATAAGCATTCCATACCAAGAACTAGAGGTGAAGCCCTTAGAACAGGGTCTGGCAATTGAATCACGCTCCCTCAGTGAATGGTAGCTGTTAATTAAAGCCGGAAATGTCAATTCCTACAAGTTGCAGAAAATACACTGGGTGTATTTAAAAAAAAAAGATACAGTGCCCATACGTGACATGTGGCACTCCACGTGATACCACTGAAGCCAGGCTGGGTGAGGAGATTTGCTGACTACAAGGATGAGCACTAGAGTACTCTCTCCTCTTTCCCCATTAAGGTTGCGAACACCAAAGTGGTCTTTGATCTCTGAGCGCAGGGAGGAACTCTAAGAAACTGTGGTCCTTGCATCAAAGGATGGAGAAGGAAATGGCAATCCACTCCAGTATTCTTGCCTAGAGAATCCTGTGGACAGAGGAGCCTGGTGGGCTGTCACCTATGGGGTCGCAAAGAGTCGGACACGACTGAAGCAACTTAGCAGCAGCAGCATCAAAGAACATCAGAAAATCATCTGCCAAGGTGCTCTGGGTATGTGTATCAATACCCCTTCTCTTGAACCTTTCGCTTCAATCACAAGAGGCTTGTTAAGTGTCCCCTGAATCTGCCTCGTTCTTTAATCCCACCATGCCTCTGCCCAGCTCTTCCTGTTGCAAGGTATGCCCTTCCCTGTGCTCTGTGCCTTGACATATCTGCCATAATTCCACCCATCCTTGAAGACCAAGTTCCTACAAAGCACATCTGAAACCTTCCTGAACTCCAAGATGGACAGCTGGTTCTCTCATTTCTGCCCCTCTGAAGACTTATCACAGCCCCACCTATGGATTATTCTGATTTGTTTCACGTCCATTCTGTCATTAGACTACTCTGCTTGAATGCCTAATATCAAATTTAAGGCAACAGGTACACATCAAGTATTTCCTTTGCTCATTTACTCAGAAAGTAATTTACTGAGCTCCAACTTTGCAGCACATTCGGTTCCAGTATGCTGGGTATATGGCAATGAATCCAAAAGCCCCAAATGGCTGCCTGCGTGGTGGAATTGCAATTCTAATGGAGAAAGTACTCCTCACCTCCCTCTGCCCACCACCCTTCTCACCACAGCAGCCTGACCACCCGCAAAAAGAATTCCAGGCATGGGTAGCGGATGTGCGTGGCATGTTTTCATGAATAAATAAATCACCCTGACTTGTAAGTTCTCTGAAATGTGAAGCAAAGTCAATGCCTAAAGCCTTGACTGTTACCCTGGGCTATCACCACCAAGTCCCACCTTTTTACATCACTGCCTTGGTGATTTGGAGCAGTTTTTTAAATAGAGATACTTTATCCATCTAAAATTAAACTTGACGCCTATGGGGAAGGAGGGAGAAGTATTTCCCAGCAAAGAGATTTTCCCAGCTGAGATGAACTACCCTCGCAAGGGCCCCATTCCAGATTTTACTTCCTGAAGCTTTCACTGGTTAAGACCATCTGATAGGCCTTTTGTCTTCATGCTGAATTTCCTTGGTACCTTTACACAGTGCCCCCTGCATCACACAAGCCTTCACTTATTTATTTACGTCTTTATTTATTTATTTAGTTGTTTCAGTTATTTATATACTGCCTGAGCACTGTGCCTGGCTCTTTCACACATGGATGTATTTTTCTTTCAACTCCACCGCCAGGTCCATGATTACAGAAATGCCCTCTGTGGTCACGACACCTTTCACAGTGTGAACACACAGCAGATACTCAATAAGTGCTTGTTACATTTCACTTTGCGAAATCATTCCTTACACTTCAGCTATCGTGGGTGGCTATGGGGGAGAGCCCAACTATACATCCCCCCAAAATAGGTAAACGTCTAACTCACTTCCAGAAAGGGAAAAACACAAAATTTCCAAGACAAACCATCCAAAGAATAAACAATACTGGCCATGTAGGGCTTCCCACAATTTCATCAACTTTTTCTTGTCTGTTAAAAGCTAACATATAACTAGTTTACATCCATTTGTTGTGGAATTGTGATTGTAGTGGTCCCTCAAAAACTGTGGTTTGCTGATCTCTCCTTCTTAACCTTAAAATGATTATAATCAAATCTCAGGATCACTGGGGCTTCCCTGAGGTCCCAGTTCAAGATTCTGTGCTTCTAACACAGAGAGCACAGGTTCAACTCCTGGTTGGGGAACTAAGATTCCCACCTGCTGCGTGGTGCAAGCAAAAGTAAACTAAAATTAAAAAAAAACACTTTAAACCTCAAGATTCCTGTATAAAGAAGACTGAAATGCACTGCTAGGTTTCTTCTCCTCTTTAACATTTCCTATGCCCTTACTACTTTTAGGCACTTCGTAGAACTACTTGTGTGATCTCACTGGAGCGGGTTGCCATGCCCTCCCATCAGATCTTCCTGATCCAGGGATTGAACCCATGTGCCCGCCTGCAATGCAGGAGACCCCAGTTCGATTCCTGGGTTGGGAAGATCCCCTGGAGAAGGGATAGGCTACCCACACTGGTGTTCTTGGGCTCCCTTGTGGCTCAGCTGGTAAAGAATCTGCCTGCAATTCGGGAGACCTGGGTTCGATTCCTGAGTTGGGAAGATCCCCTGGAGAAGTGAAAGGCTACCCATTCCAATATTCTGGCCTGGAGAATTCCATTGACTGTATAGTCCATGTGGTCACAAAGAGTCGGACACGACTGAGCGACTTTCACTTTCACTTTGCTTAGGTCTACTGCACTGGTAGGCAGATTCTTTACCACTAGAGGCACCTGGGAAGTCCTGCATGATCTCATTTAACATCAAAATAACCACCATGGGGCTGGTTCTTCTATGGATCCCATTTTACAGCTGATGAAATGGAGACTCAAGAAAAGGTAAGTCACACAGCTAAGAACTGGCCAATCAAACCAAGAGCTTCTGGGCCCACTGCCCATATACTATAAAGAAGACTATGACCCACCTCCCAGAACATTGGAAATAAAAGCAAAAATAAACAAATGGGACCTAATTAAAATTAAAAACTTTTGCACAACAAAGGAAACTATAAGCAAGGTGAAAAGACAGCCTTCAGAAGGGGAGAAAATAACAGCAAACAAAGCAACTGACAAGGAATTAATCTCAAAAATATACAAGCAACTCCTTCAGCTCAATTCCAGAAAAAATAAACGACCCAATCAAACAATGGGCCGAAGAACTAAGCAGACATTTCTCCAAAGAAGACATACAGATGGCTAACAACACATGAAAAGATGCTCAACATCACTCATTATTGGAGAAATGCAAATCAAAAACACAATGAAGTACCATTTCACACCAGTCAGAATGGCTGCTATCCAAAAGTCTACAAGCAATAAGTGCTGGAGAGTGTGTGGAGAAAAGGGAACCCTCTTACACTGTTGGTAGAAATGCAAACTAGTACAGCCACTATGGAGAACAGTGTGGAGATTCCTTAAAAACCTGGAAATAGAACTGCCATATGACCCAGAAATCCCACAACTGGGCATACACACCAAGGAAACCAGAATTGAAAGAGACATGTGCACCCCACTGTTCATCATAGCACTGTTTACAATAGCCAGGACATGGAAGCAACCTAGATGTCCATCAGCAGAAGAATGGATAAAAAAGCTGTGGTACATATACACAATGGAGTATTACTCAGCCAGTATAAAGAATACATTTGAATCAGTTCTAATGAGGTGGATGAAACTGGAGCCTATTATACAGAGTGAAGTAAGCCAGAAAGAAAAACACCAATACAGTATACTAATGCATATATATGGAATTTAGAAAGATGGCAATGACGACCCTGTATGCAAGACAGCAAAAAAGACACAGCTGTGTATAACGGACTTTTGGACTCAGAGGGAGAGGGAGACGGTGGGATGATTTGGGAGAATGGCATTGAAACATGTATAATATCGTATGTGAAAAGAATCGCCAGTCCAGGTTCAATGCATGATACAGGGTGCATGGGGCTGGTGCACTGGGATGACCCAGAGGGATGGGATGGGATGGGGAGGGAAGAGGGAGGGGGGTTCAGGATGGGGAACATGTGTACACCTGTGGCGGATTCATGTCAACGTATGGCAAAACCTCTACAATACTGTAAAGTAATTAGCCTCCAATTAAAATAAATAAATTTATATTAAAAAAAAAAGAAGACTATAATGCCCATATACTATGCCAGGATTCAGAAAACTCTGGCCTGAGGCCCAAATCCAGCCTACCACATGTATTTGTAAACAAAGTTTTATTGGACATGGCAAAGCTCATTGTTTATATATGGTCTCTGGCTGTTTCCATGTATCAATAGCAGAGCTGAGTCACTGCAACAGGGTCTCTATGGCCCTCAAAGCCTAAAATATTTACCATCTGGCACTTTGTAGAACAAATCTGCCAACCCCTGGTCCTGGCTACACTGGCAAAGATAAAATGTTTAAGTCATAACAATCCCCTAAAAGTCTCAACATATCGTTCACAAAGTACAGAGCCTGCAATAAAAACGGAAGCTTTCCAGTGACCTTAAAAATCCCGAGTGGGAACAGTCTTTGCAAGTCGTCTGCCTTGTGTTACTAAATTATAACTGGAGCATGGCATTAGTAAATGCCTTACCACTCCTGCTCCCATCTAGAAATAAACGTACTCGGAATATCCTAAGTATTTATTGCTTGCAGAACTGTCCGGTAGCAAGGAAACTGCCCCCTTAGTCAAAGAGCAACAGAAGATTTATCGAGTCCCTATGCAAAATACTATACTACGATCTACACACACCAGGGCAAGAAAGTACAAGTTCAATATAAAGGACAGACGGGATGTTAGTAGTGATATGAACCTTTCTTCATTCAAGTTCTTACACCAGTGAAAGTTAAAGACTCTATGTTATCCCCAGATAGGCAGTCACGGCATGCAGAAAATATATAACGTGGCACTGCTTTGCCTGGGATGAAGGCCGCAGTGTAACTTTACCCGGAACCTCATTCACCCATCCTTTCCTCTTTAACAATTGGCCTCTGATCCTGTGCTGTCTATATCTCCCTTCAGACTGAAAGCTCAGTCCCTTTCTCCCCATGCGTGCTAAGTCACTTTAGTCGTGTCTGACTCTGTGACCCTATGGACCACAGCCCTCCAGGCTCCTCTGTCCGTGGGATTCTCCAGTCAAGAATACTGGAGTGGGTTGCCATACCCTCCTCCAGAGGATCTTCCTGACCCGCGGACTGAACCTGCTTCTGTTACCTGCGTTGGCAGTGGGTTACTTCCCACTAGTGCCACCTGGGAAGTCCCCCTTCCTCCCCACCCACCATACACAGTAGGTATCTGAGTCCCTGTACCAAATCCATCCCTTCTTTCTATTTCTGCTGCCTTCTGGCTTATTCTTTTTTTTCAGCCAAGCCAGGATCTTGAGGCCCTATCACATCCTACTGCAGTTCCTACTGAGTCACAAGTTTCTAGAACCATGTCCAGTTCCCCATTCACACATCTTCCTGACCCCTCATGGACCCAGAATGAAGGCAAATTCTTGACCCTGTGAATTCAAGGACTAATAGAGGAAGTTTAGTGAGCTGGGATGCATGCTTTGTTGTAGTTATTGTTCAATCACTAAGTTGTATCTGACTCTTTGTGACCCCACAGACTGCAGCACCGGGGTTAGTGACCTAAGATGAGTACTTTAGGCCCATCAGTTTTGCAAAGGCCAGCTGGAAAGCTTAAAGTGATGCACAGAAAAAATAAAATAAAAAATAAAGTGATACAAAATGACAGCTCATACTGATTGAGCTTCCAACTTGGGCGATGTCAGCTGTGTTCACTCTGCAGACAAGGACTGACTCTTGCCTGCCCCCAGCAAAGGACTGGAACATCTGCTGTGCCAAGGAGGGCAGGGAGGCTGAGGGACAGTGGGTAAGTGATGGGGCAGGAGTTCAAACCAAGGAGGGTAGACTGGAGAGCTCGCGCACCACTCCACTGCCCCCTGCTTCCACCACCTCTGAATTCTTCAATACCTTGAAATCCTCCAATGTGACTTTTAGAAAATTAAACCGAGAATTACTTTTATATACTTCCCTTCCAAAATTGAAAACTCCTGGAGGGCAGCAGTTTAGTCTTATTAATCTGTGCACTTCCTCAAATACCCAGCCTGGTCCCCAGCTGGAGCCAAATGAGGAACAAAGGGATATTCCCTCCTCCAGGAAGTCTAACGGATGAATGAAAAAGAAAAGATTGCTCAGAAAAAAATCCATCAACAGAATACCTCTAAGAAGTCTTTCTTTATGGCTTGTTTATACCCCAACATATATCCACCGGGACTTCCTGAAAATAATTTTGAAGAAACAAAAACCATGAGAAATTAGCTGCCAGGTTTGGAATGGTGAGTTACTGTGGAGGAGGAGGAACTAAAGGAATGGCCACATAGGGCGACTAGACTTCCTAAGGAGAGTAACTCATCTCGCTCCAAAAAATGGGCTAAAGCCTCTGCTCGCAACCCTGGCTGCACACAGGAATCACCTGGGGAAGTTTTAAAAATTCTGAGAGCCGGGCCAAGCTCAGACCAAGCACATCCAAGTCTCTGGTGGTGGGTTCCAGTTATCTCTGGTTTTTAAACCTCTCCAGGGGCGTCCAGCGTGCAGCCAAAGTGAAAACTGCTTGAGTGAAGGGACCTTTCTGGGAATCCTGGCTCCACTAATTATAAATCATGTGACCTGGACCAAGGTGCTCCTCTCTCATCCTTCTCCCGCAAACCTCAAACAATCCCTTACGAGCTACAGGACTGCAGCTCAATCCCCTACCCCTTATAAAATGGGAATTCTTCCAGTACTTAACCCTCATAGGAGTACTGTCAGAACTGAACGAGGAGTACATCTAACTTCTCAGAACAGTGCCCAGCAGATGGAAGGCATGCAATAAATGTTATTCATTATAAATTTTTTATCAACAAAGGTATAAAGGGTTTATAATACAATCACTCCTCCATATATTCGGGTTCTGTACCTGTAGATTCAACCAACTAAAGGTCAAATATATGTGAAAATGTAAAAATTCAAGAAAGTTCCGAAATGCAAGACTTCTTCAATTTGCTGTGCACCCAGCAATATTTTCATAACAATTACACTGTATTTATAACTACTTACAAAGTACTGACATTGCGTTCAGTATTTTAAGTAATCCTGGTGGCTCAGTGGTAAAGAATCTGCCTGCAGTGCAGGAGATTTGGGTTCTATCCTTGGGTTAGGAAGATCCTCTGAAGAAAGAAATGCCAACCCACTCCAGCATTCTTGCCCAAAAAAGTCCCATGGACAGAGCAGCCTGGCAGACTGCAGTCCATAGCGTCACAAAGAGTTGGACACAACTTAGTGACTAAATAACAATGACAGAGGTGATTTAAAGAACATGGGAGGGTGTGTATATATGCCAACACAAAATCATTTTATATAAAGGACTTGAGCATTCACAGACCTTGGTATCCAAAGGGTGCCTGGAACCCATCCCCCATAGATACTGAAGATTAACTGTATCTACCTCTCAAGCTAAGGACTAACTGTGAAGGAGTTGATATTTTTTAAATGCTTAATAAATGGCATTCTCTTTTCTCATTCTTACATTACACTCACAATTCTCTCTGAATACCTGATCCAACTTGGGGGCCCTTAATATAGAGAAACTTAACTCACCAGCACTCACTGAGGGCTACTGGATAAAAGACTCAATATGATCAAATATATTAACTACAATATAATTTTTAAAAATTTCACTGTTTATCTGAAAATCAAATTTACCTAGCTGTGCTCTATTTTCACTTGTTAAAATCTTACAAACCTACATTCAACTTTTATTGAAATTTAGGCCAAAATTCAGGGGGGAAGCAGAGTCTACCATGGACACACACGTGCACACACAGACTCACAGGCAGGGGGAGGTGGGGAAATTAGTACCTGTACCTTTTCTGTTTCACTCCCTGGTAGCCAAAAGACATGCATTTTATGAGCAACAAGTCAGCTCCCCCACACTGGGCAAGGCAATGCATTGTTCAGATGAACAAAACCCTGTAGGAAATGATTCAAAGGCAAAGGACAGCCAGAAGGGAGAATGTTTTCCCAAACTGACCCTTCTATTTTTCAGTCACTTACCTTACACATCAATCAAGTGAACTGGAGATTTGAAAAGAAACCCTTGCCTCCTGGTGGAACACACTGCAATCCTCCACAGGGCAAAAAGCTTAATTATAAATTATTTAGCCTATAAATGATGCAATATCAAAACCCAAAGCCACGCTATGGACTTTGAGAGTACATGTTTTGTTTCATGTTATATTTGCTTTAAACCTCCCTTTGCAAAAAACTAAGCTTATTTTATTTTATTTCATGTTTGGTCTATGAGAAGAAAAACAGAAGAAAACAGACCCATTAAGAAAATCAACTTTCTTGAAACCTCTTTCACAAGGTATTCACTTTGAATTCACAAAGTCTCTAGGAAAATGTTAAATTCTGAACTATATCCACTATAGGATTGGTGGATGTGTGAGAAACTAAAGATTTAACTACAAAAGAAGTTAGAAAGCGTTAAGTGCCAACGAGTCAGCTAGTTCTATAAGAAATGAATTAAACCACTAGATTGTTCATTGATTATCACAAACAGCAAAAGTGCTCCTGCAAAGGCATGGTTTCCAGTTCACTTGGCTAATCCCTTCTGAACAAGGATCCAAGGAATGAATATTATTTATCCAAAGGCAAGCTGTACAAATTAATCACACTCAAGTACCATGCTGGCAGCCAAACACAATCTATAAAATAATTCCAGACGATCATCATAAGCCAATGACAAGAACGAATGCTGTTATCCATTCCCCTCCCCCCCCAAAAAAGCCAAGTATCAAAAGGCTTGACATTACATCCCTCTAATTCTTTATAGCCAACAAATCAGGAGTGGTAGATTACATGAAAATATGTTTAAAAGAAAAGAAAGACAGAAAGATAGAAGATAATTATTTTTAAAAAACAGTAAGAAAAGTAAAAGCTCATATGGCCGTATCATTCACCAGTCCAGACAAAATTCGTATTAAAACCCAACTGCAATGAGCACATTGCATAGCATCAGCTTTACTCCCAGTTTACTTAGGTAAGTTACCACATGTCCTAATAACCTAAATGAGCTTGATACAATCTGATTCTTTTTTTTTCCCCTACAAACAGTAGTGAAATGAACTATTTTTCATGGACAAGCAGCAAAATTCAGACAGTGACCCACAGGCCCCAGAACCAAGTGGTTGGCAAAGTTCCGACTTCATAAGGTGGCTAATAATACACGCGGCAGAGACAGCACAAAGGGAAAGGAGGCCAGGAAGACAAGAAATGCCCCATTCATGACGCCCCGCATCCCTGGAGCAGCCAACTTGAATGCCGTTCTTATGAGGCTGCCAGCTTCGAAAGTTAAAAAAAAAAAAAAAAAAAGGCGGGGGGCGGGGGTAGGGGGGAAAATATGTGTAACTTAAGCAGGAAAGAAGGGAGTTCTCTGTTTGCAGTGCTCGCTAAGAGACAGAGGAAGACACTGCCAAAGAACCTTCATTTTCACATGGGGTGGCTTTGTGTTTCTTTTTTGGCCCAAGGAGATGCAGTTTAGAAGGAGCCACGTTAGCTTAACCAGAAGCCTGCTAACTGGGAAAAAGCACGGCCGGTGGGTGGAGGCGGTCCCGTGACCCCCAGAGGCCCCCTCACATCCTCAAGGGAGACAGGGAAGTCAACACCAGGTGCGAACCCCTCCTCTGGAGGTCAGTGCTCCCTGTCCCCCGCGCCCAGCGCGCTCTCTGAAGTTCCACCAGCCCGAGGATGCCTGGCGTGCTTTCCTTTCATTCAAGGGCCAGACCACTTCTATCTACCTGTTCACCTCAAGGTAAAATGCATTTCGCTGCCTTCCTGGGCCAAAGAAAGAAGCTGGTGAATAAAGCTGGTGAATAAAGGAAGGAGGAGGGCAGGAGTGAGAAATACATTTCTAACTCTTGTCAGGCTTGGAAAAGAGTATTTTCTGCTACAGTTCTGTTAACAGGTGACCTGGGATAAGAAAAAGAAACTGAAAAACTGGTAACACTGATAACAAGTAAGGGCTGAGTACGAGGGGCACACACACACCCGTATATATATACACACACAAACACACAAATACATTATATATATTATATATAATACAGCTATTAGACATAATATAGCTATTAGATATAATATAGCTATTGTCATTTATATATATTATATATAGTATATACTAATAGATGTAGATATATACCATAAATTATTGCATTTCACCTATACATATTATTTATATAAAGTATCATGTTATATAGTTATATACATCATATTTAATATATACACATACTTTATGTTCATTATCTCATTTCACCTTTACCAACATCTTCTGAAGTAGAACAATCTGCAGTTGACCTACCTTTGAGGAGCCAAGGCATGGACTCCATCCTGCCTGCCTCTAAAGCTTATGCTTTCATCTCTTACTTTCTCAGTTTTCAATCTGCCTCCACACCAGGGGCAGCAGACTCTTCCATGAAGAACCAGAGAGTAAACATTCTAGGCTGGGCTGACCTTAAATTCTCTATTGCTACAACTCACCTCTACCACTGTAAGAAGAGATCAGCCAGAGAGAGCAAGTCAATGAATGCACACGCCTGGTTGCAATAAACCTTTATGTGTGGACACTGCCGTTGGAATTGCAGGGGATTTTCACGTGTCACAAAACGTTTTTCTTCTCTAGGTTATTTTAAGCATTTAAAATGTGGAAGTCATTCTAAGCCCACAGGCCGTAGTTTAGCAGCCCTGCTCTACGGTATTCATAGATGACATGTCGATTCATTTCAGAGTAGGTAAAGAGGAAGAGAGAGAGAACCCCAGGAACAGTATGAAACATGCAGGTACAGTGATGTTTAATTAAAATGAACTCCGTTCACAAACTAGCATACAACCTTGAAATTCATCTCTTCTTTTAGGTCTCTGAAGCATCCTATGAATTAAGTTTGCTTCTTGGGCACAATTGCCTCTGTTATTCTGATGGGAAAAGAAGACTGAATAAAATCAGTTGAAAATTTGGTTAAGCAGGGAAAACAAAGTAGAGAGATGACGTCATTGGGCAGGGAAAACAAAGGTGACCCTGGCCAGAGATGAACAAGGCATATTACATTATGAACATCTTTCCAAGTTCTCAAGGACCGGCTGATTTCCTCACTTGAGAGTGTGGAGTTAACTTACCAACTAATCAGTGTATTTTCTCCCATGATTTTTCCAAACACAGAGTTCTGGCTAGCTGCTGTGGGTAAACCTAGTCAGCTATAAACACTACACTAGCAGTTATCAGGAGGATCAATCATGCTCTAAATTGCTCCTAAAAATAAACTGTCTCTTCTGGCTTTATTTCTCCACATGGCTGGCCTGTTATATTCTGCTATGCATTCCCAACAGAAACTGTAAATGTAACCACGTTTTGAAGTCAAACCCGGCCTTGCCCTTGGCCTTTGGAAAGGTGGTTACCATATCACATGCTTCCTGAAAAGTAAATGCTTGCTAAGGGATGGGGGCATTTCTAGGTGTCAGACACAACTTTGAGGAGAACAGAGGGAAAACAAAAACCTAGAAACCAGGAGCGTCTGCCCCTTCAGTGTCTTTCTAGAACAAGGTCATATGTGAATCAGGTCAACTAACCCCTAGCATCATCAAACCTTTAAGAGCGAGGGGATAAAAGTGGGGAAGAATCTAAAAAAGAAAAGACGTGTGTATATGTATAACTGATTCACTGTGCTGTACACCAAAAACTAACACAACATTTTAAATCAAACTCCAATAAAAAATTTTAATTTAAAAAAATGGGAAAAGGATTTGCAAGTGAACATGATTAAGGAATCCACCTGCCAATGCAGGAGATGTGGGTTTGATCCCTGGGTTGGAAAGATCAAAGGGCAAATGGGAAGATCAAATGGGTTGGGAGAGGAGGAAATGGCAACCCACTCCAGTGTTCTTGCCTGGGAAACTCCATGGTCAGGGGCACCGAGCGGGCTACAGTCCATGGGATCACAAAGAGTTGGACACGACTGAGCAACTTAAACAACAACATGATTAAGACTGCTCCTCTGACCTCAGAGACCTCAGGTACCACAAAACATTAGCCAGTAGGGAATACGGTCAATTTTTAATCTTTGTCAATCCGTTTTGATATGTTTAGGAAAGACTATCCAAAAAAGAAAAAAATCCTTAGGACATTCCCTCCTCCTACTTGGGATTCTTTTTTTTTTTTTTTAATTTTTGTGCTTTTTAAAATTTCAATCAATAAGTCTGAACAGCAAGACAGGGACAAACATTGAGGTTTGATGGAAATAAAATGTTGCTGAAAACCTCATTCCCACTTTAGGACGAATCAAGAGTCTTCACCACAGTACACAGAAAGAATGTAGAAAACTCCCAGCCACTGACACTGCATTATCTGCTATTCAGTTTTTTCTTTTGGGGGTTGCTTGTATTTCTATAGTTTGTCTCCTTCAGTTCAACCCTAACCCCAATAAAGTCAACACACACGTCAAATGAACCTGAATTATTGGGAAGAGTTGGCATACTTTTAGGACAACTGGACCTACAGAAGCAACATACTCACAGAATGATATATGTTAAGCCCCAGAACTAGCTTCAACATTTTTGAGGTTAAAAAAAATCTTTAAACCCTATTTAATATTCACCTCTCCAAAGGAAAGAAATACTGGGCCAAACGATTCTCCCTTTGTTTTGGAATATTTCAAGCGCTGTCCCCAGAACAGTTTTGATTCATGAGATGAGTAAATAAAGTTAATAACAAGAAGCAAAATGTTATCAAATAGCCTCTATTTAGGACAAAGGATGCCCATCTGTCTGTAGTGAAGGCTACGCAAGAGCTTAAAAATAATCTGCCTTTGCCCCAGGGGACATCAGGGTACCTCCTCTGTGTTTGGAATGTGAGGAATGTGCGCAAGAATCCTGGCCTGCAGCAGTGCTGGGGGAGCCTTCTTTGAAAGCAGGCTACAATGGGGCCAGCTGCCACTCACGACCTTGATAAGCCACTGCATCCGTCATCCTGCCACGCTCTACACTGCTCTTGCATCGCTGACGTGGCGGGGAGGAAGTTCTCATTTGTTGAAGCCTGACACATCCCTAATAGCATTTCCTAAGTCATAAAAGCAGCAGAAGGCCCGGGTTGGGAAACGGTCCGAGGAGGCAATCTGGCCATCATTCCAGGTCTCCAGTGTCACTGAAAAATCCCATTGGAATGGAGCCCTTTCATGTTTTTGCTTTTGTGTCTGTGAAGGGCTTCCTTCAGTTCCAGGGAGACTTCCCTGAGGCCAAGGCCACTCACAGAAGTTCTCTTCTAGCACACAGCCACTCACCTCAATGACAGCCACTTCATGCCTTAGACATCATTTTCTGCTCCGCTGAAGGACACCTGGCCCCTACGAGGTAACACAAGGATCCCTCCATGGGCTCAGGGAGAAAGAATCAACGTGGAGACAAAGTACTGGTTTCCACACTTACCTTTCAATGCTTTCTTTTCAGACTAATTTTTTAACTGGTCTTTTCAAGAGATGGACACTTTAAAAATCAGTTCAAGAAGCCTGGAGACAGGAAGACACCACTGTCTTCCCATAGGTGCTTTTCAAAGTCTTCTGAATAAAGGAAGAATCGCTAGGCTGTTTTCTTCAAGCAAATAATTCATGGCTTCCATTACAATTTATTTATTCTCACAACAACTCTCTTGGAAGGTACCACGATTGTCCCCATTTTACAGGTAAGGGAACTGAGGTGCAAATAGGATATTTGCCAAAGGCTACGCGGCTTGTAAGTGATGGAGCCGGGATCTGAATCGGTTCTGACACCTGATCAATGCTCTGAACTGTTCCACTTCTGCTAAAATAAACCTTTACAGCTGGAATGGTTTTTTCTATCACTGTATAAGCTCCAATCCTTTCTCCCTCCCAACATGAGAAAGAAAATATCATCTTCATGAAGCTTGGTCTAACCACTACACATCCTCAGTGCCCCCGGGGATACTTGAGAGTCGAGATACTTGGAATTGTCATGACTGGGTAGGTGCCAGAGTGCTATTAGCATCTAGTGCGTAGAGACCAGGGATGCTGTTAAAAAGCCTACAGTGGACAGGGCAGCTCCGACAACAAAGAGCCATCCAGACCAAAATGCCAGTAACGCAGAATGATCAGATGAGAACCCACATGACACAGGCCTTTCTTACCCACATTCCTTCTCTTCACCCTCTTTCAAGTCTACATGCTATTTGCATCCAAAACTAGCTAGGAAACCATCTTTCCTAACAAGCAGTCTTTCTTGTTCTTCCCACCTTACCCCCCTCGTCAAAACTTATTCATGCCGGGTCACCTCTGCATTTTTACTCAGCTAATGCCATCTGTCTAACTCCTGTACAGCCTTCAAAAGCTATTTCTTTTCCACACAGCCTGTGGGATCTGAGTTCCCGGACCAGCGATCAAACCCGAGCCTCCTGCAGTGGAAGCTTGGAGTCCTAACCACTGGACCGCCAAGGAATTCCCATCAGACGCTACTTCAAGTGAGGTTTTGCCTGAGAAGACCAGCCCACAGTAACCATTTCCTTCCGCTAGAATGTGCATCTCCGGTTTAGAAGTTACAGTGCACCACCAACTCACAGGGTTAATAATGATCACTGCCATTGCATTCCTACCATGGGACCCAGACTTTGGCCAAACAGATGATACATATTTAGGTTTACAAAAGGCAACCCCGAAGTAAAGATACTGTCCTCTGTTTTCTCCACAACTAAAACTGAAGCTCAGAGAAGTTAAGGGAGTTCAAAGGCTTCATCCTAAAGAAGCAGAAGAGCCCAGATTCAAATCCACACCCAAGGCTGAGCTCCAGCACCCAAGGGAAAAGGTTGAGCTCTCTCTGAAGAGGTCCCATCACCAGGCTCAGGCAATCGTGTGTCTCACACACACCTCCAATTCTCCCAAAATACCTGGTAGAATGTTCAATATCCACCCACTGGAGGACTGGCCTGACAATAATGACCTCACGGGGTTCAGTGGCCACTCCGTGAATGAGGTTTCTACCATGTTTTCATTTCCCCCACACTTATCTGCACCACTCTCTTTGCTTTCTCCTGCTGCATATATTTTTCACAGCTTTACGGAGGTATAAGTGACACACCATAAACTGCCCATATTTAAATTGTACACTTTGGAGAGTTTGAAGCATATACATGGTCATGAAAGCAACTCCAAAATCAAGTTAATGATCAAGCCATCACCCTTGAAAGTTTCTTCCTGGTTCTCTGCTTTACCATCAGTCCCAGCCACTCCCAGGCAACCACTGATTTATTTTTTGTCCTTGTAACTTAACTGGCATTTCCTGGAATTTTAAATAAACGGCATTAGACGGCACATACACTGTTCCCCCTGCCCCCCGGCTTCTTTCATTCAGCATATTTTGAGACACACCCATGTTAGTGTGTATGAATAGTTCATTCCCTCCCATTGCTGGATATTATCCCATTGTATGACTATGTCACAGTCTCTCCATCCAGATGTTAAGGGATATTTGAGTTGTCATTAGTTGAGGGTTACTACAAATAGTTGCTGTGAACATCCATCTATGTACAAGATGCCATTCTCTCTCTTTCCCCACCCTCCCCCACCCCACCCCCACCCCCACTTATTCATTTGGCTGCATTGGGTCTTAGCTACAAAATGTTGGCTCTTCATTGTAAGGCCCGGGCTTTCTCTGGTCGTGGCGAGCAGCCTTAGTTGCCCCTCAGCATGTGGGATCTTGGTTCCCCGACCAGGAATGGAACCTGCATCCCCTACACTGGAAGGTGGATTCTTAACCACTGGGCCACCAGGAAGTCCTGCCATTCTCTTTTAAATTCATTCACATCCAGAGAAACACTTTGCCAGATCATAAAACTGTGTTAAATTTTGAACCCTCTTTCCAGCATACAGAAATGGAGATGAGAAACCAAACCATGCTCATATTGAGCATATGTTGCAGAAATAGCTAGAAACATGTTCTTCCAGGAAGATGGTGTGTCTTGTCATTTGGATCCGTCCCTTAGCAATCATTTAACCTTATTTCACTTTCCTGATGAATAAAATCAAGGTAACATGACTTCCTTCCTAGGTCTGTTGTAAAGATTAATTGTTGATGACTACATACAATCATAACCTTGTACCCAATGTATAAGTACTCAATAAATATGGGATAAGATTACTGTTAATATGAGTATCTATCGTTAAACAATGACTAAGCCTCCCCATCACACCTTTAAACAGAAAAAAGTGAAAGTTTCGCTGCCTCGGTAGTGCTTAACTCTTTGCGATCCCGTGGACTGTAGCCCTCCAGGCTCCTCCATCCATAGGATTCTCCAGGCAAGAATACTGGAGTGAGTTGCAATTTCCTTCTCCAGGGGATCTTCCTAACCCAAGAATTGAACCTGGGTCTCCTGCATTGCAGGCATATTCTTTACCATCTGAGCCACCACAGAACTCCTGTTATTTGCGTCAAATTCCTCTAGACTGATTTTCACCTTAAGTGATCACTCAACCACTTCAAAGGCAGACAGTAAACAAAAAGAGGATCTAACAAAGTGCTTCTCATGGTTTTATAAACCATGTTTTCTTTGGAGGAAAGAAAGAAATAATAATAAAAGTCTCAGAAGAATTGACACATCGTGCCTAAAAACACACCCAATGGAAGCTTCTTTCCCAGGTCTAACAGGACAGAACCAGTGAGAATGTGTTGCAACCTTCAAACCTGTAGCTCTCTCTGAGTCTCTGAGTCACCTGATTATTCACTCAGCAGCATGAAGGAAATGAATGGATTTAGTGAAACCCATCTAGTTCCTATGAAGACTGTGATAAATGCTCTGTGTAACTGATTTACTTACCCCACACCTCCCCTCCCCTACTTACCCAGCCCCTAATATCCACCCCTTGTACCAGCACATGTGCAGGCAAGTCTAAAAAGGGAGTGTTTGAATGAGAAGCAGTTGGCCCCAGGTGAAGAAGAAACGTGTGTGATTTGAGCCTGGGTGAGCATCAGCCCATCAGTCCTAAAGGAAATCAACCCTGAATATTCACTGGAAGGACTGACGCTGAAGCTGAAGCTCCAGTACTTTGGCCACCTGATGCCAAGAGCCGACACACTGGAAAAGACCCTGATGCTGGGAAAGATTGAAGGCAGGAGGAGAAGGGGACAACAGAGAATGAGATGGTTGGATGGCATTACTGACTCAATGGACATGAGTTTGAGCAAACTCTGGGAGATAGTGGAAGACAGAGGAGCCTGGCGTGCTACAGTCCATGGGGTCGCAAAGAGTCCAACACAATTGAGCAACTGAACAACAGAGCACCTACCAGAAAGCCAGGAAGGGAGCCTGGAGTGGGCGGTCTGGTCCCAGTAAACAGTAAGCTTTCCACAAAGAGAGGATAGGCACCTGACTCGACACTGATGGAATCAGAAAAAAGAAAGAAAGAAAGAAAGAAAAGCTACGACAGGACAGATTGTCAAGGAGCTCTACTAGAGAAGGATCTCTGTGTGAGTTTCCTACCCTGCCTGGGAACAAAGCAACTGGTGGGCTTGGCAGATGTGGTTGGAGAACTCAGGAGGCTGACTGTGTCAGCCTGGAGGAGCACACTCCTCAGATGACAAGTCAGCTATGCCTGGGGCCAAAGAGTGCTGGAGGGACAACTTCTGTGGTCATTTAATCGCTAAGTCGTGTTCAACACTTTGCAACCCCGTGGACTGTGACCCACCAGGCTTCTCTGTCCATGGGATTTCCCAGGCAAGGATACTGGAGTGGAGTGCCCTTTCCTTCTCCAGGGGACCTCCCTGATTCAGGGCTGGAACCCTGCATTTGCAGGCCAATTCTTTACCACTGAGCCACCAGGGAAGCCCCAGAGGTACAACCTAATTTCTTCCAAATGGGCCTTGAGATCTGAAGCAAAAATATCCTCAAGGACACTCTTTTTTCTGACCAGAGCACATCTGACCACAGCTACAGGATGGCTTAATGCAGACATGGCAGACAGACTAGTCTATTCCCCGAGTTTACCTCCACCCCAAAGCCCTGCCTTCTCTAAACAACCTCTGTGCTCATGTTCCCAATCTGTGCTACCGCTGCAACTCCTAACCACCTCTTCCCCAGAGCATCTACCATAGTAATGAGCGTATGTATTTATCTGTATAATCGTTTGATGACTGTCTGTTCCCCAGCTGCAGTGTAAGCTCTGCTCACCACTAAACCTTTCAGCACTCAGCTCAATTCCTAAGGCGCAGAACAGATGCTCAATAAATACATGGTAAATTAATGAATGTGATGAGTCGAATCCACGACTGTTCAACTTCCATTCTTTTGTTCCGCACCTGGGCCATGACAATTAGGCAACCTTCCCACTGAGTACCTAAGAGGGCCAAGCACCCAGGTCAGTGCCCAGAACGTGCAGGAATTCACTGCTCTCTTAAAATATTCTAAAATGATCTGCACCTGAGCAAACCACTATCTCTATTTAGAATGCTTAGCTGTTTGGGGAGAATGTTCCTTGAAGATAGCACATCTCTCTACACTTCTACATCACACAACCCTCCCCTCTCCCACATACATACAGACATCAATACACACCAGACCATCTAACATCACGAGGAAAGATGGAGTTTGGTCATTTTTGCAGCAAGCAAAACTGATGAAAAGGCATCTACCAAATTGGAAGTAGGTGATAAGGAAAAACCTGGTTGTGGCAGGAAGAAATACGGAGGTAAAACTGGTTGCTGTGCACTAGGTAACTTCCAAATTAATGTTCTGCGGATTGAAAGTAATTTCCCTTATCTTGTTCAGCAGTCATGCTGCCTACCAGTCAAGAAGAAGTAGCCAACTTTTCAATAAGAAGCTGAAGTATCACCTAAAAGCAGCCCACACTTTGGCAAAAACTGCCAACTTCAGCCATAAACTTACAAACATGCTTCCTTCAACTGCAAGTATGCAATTCTGTAACAACTCTGTAGTCAGACAAAGGGCAGAAAAATTAGGAAGCTGGAGTTCTCATTTATCCTTCCATCTCCTCAAATGGAGAGAAAACAATTATCTCACGGAAAGGTTGAAAAGAGGCTAACATCTAAGACTGTTTTGAGTTTATTTTGTGTGAGAATTTCTAGAACTGAAATTTCTCTCTGAAAAGGATTATTCTATCTAATTGATACAAAATTCTTTCAACATAAGACAGTCAAAGACCCATAAAAGTCTCCACTGAAAAGCTTTTGATGTATGTATTTATAGTAGAATACAGATTACACTGCAAACAAATTCAGATAGATAAATACATAGATAAGTGTATGGACATGGATCAGAATGAATAGAAATAGATACTGATGGATGGATGAACAGTCTGACTGACTGACTGACAGGCAGACAAAACTGTAAGGTAGCAAATTTATGTGTGTTGGCCCAAAGCAAAATTGAATTCAGCTTCCCTCAAACTAACCTTCAAAGCTCCCTTCTCCCCTCTGCTTCTCTACATCCCTACATTTTCTTCTCCCAGATACCACCTCTTTCCTCCAACCCACCAGATTCAAATTTTCCAGGAAGATCAGATAAAACAATTCACCTTAATATACATAAGAATGACTCCTAAAATGCTGGAAGGATCCTAAACAGAAAAGCACCCCCTTTGGCCTGCCAGAAGCAGGAGTCCCTAAATCTGGTATTTCAGTTCCTTGTTTCGGAGCAAGAAGTCTTTTAAGGGCAAAGCAGAGAATTCAGCAGTTCTCAGTTCACACTTCTGAGGATGGAGTCATTCCTAGCTAGTCACAGGGGATGCTGACGGTACATGGGTCAACTTGGTTAGCTGGGAGCCCTAATTTGATAGAATACCCTTCCCACTATGCTCCAGTGATAGCTGGCCATATGAGGAGTTGTATCAGATTTGGAAAGTAGAAGTGGAATTCAGTCCATGATTCTCAGAGGGTCAATGGACAGATGGAAGGTGCCTGGTAGGACCCAGCATGTCCTTGCTTTTGCTCTCACATCTGTCTTCCCAATTTGCCCTACTGAGTAACTAGACACTTGACTGCAGACCACAGAGCTGGCAACCGCAACAATTTTTAGAGAACTCTCATGGGATTCCTTGCTATGATCCCTTTTTAAGACCAGGCAGAACTTTCTTCAAATCCTCTGTCTCCCCCGCCACCCCTCAAGGCCTTCGCTTCTCTGATATTCAAGAAACGGCCAATTTCTATTAAAAAAAAAAAATTCCTTCATCCCATAACACTCACCATGGTTCTGCTTCTTTGTCTGAAACTTATTTGATAAATAAGATAATACAGAGACAAGACCTCAGTCCACAGCCCCTGTGCCTACTACTGATCCACTTTGAAATCATTTATAATTTCATGCAACTGGGACACAGGGACCAAAAACTTGTTCATTAGAGAACATGTTTCTATAGCTCCACACACATGACCCATCAAAACACTAGAACCACACTGAACCCCTACAACTCTTCACAAAACATCAGCCTCATCCCTGATGGCTCTCCACCAGTGCCCCAAGACGGCCAGGTTTCCAATATTTTGCAACTCAACAACTCTTGAGCAATAACGCCTAAGTGACTTCCTTCTTACCTGAAAGATAAATCTTTCTCAGATTCCATCTAGTCAACTACCCGTAAATTCATTTATCAACATGCCTTAAACCAGTGGTCACAAGCTGGGTTCCTGCAAGCTGATTCTGGCCCACAGGCATGTTTGGTTGGGCCCCCTCCTCTCCCCTCCCGCACCCCAACTTTTTCAAATGGTTGAACTAGTTTCAATTTTTGAAAATTGGGAGATTTCCTCTAAAATTCCACATTTCCATCTTCTCCTGAAAGACCTGATGATCTTGTCGTTTCCCGCACCCCCATACCCCTTCTGCCCCAGCCCCACTCTCCTGCAGGGCAACCACCTCAGCTCCCACCCTGTACTGCACTCATAACACCTGCTAGGGCTGGGAGAACATTTGAGATTGCAGCCAGCAACATGTGTTCTTAAGAAGCCACTACTCAAGGGCCTCACAGGCTCAAAGAGATTACCTTTATATGATGTTTGAGTTTTTCCCGTTGTTTCAACCTAGGATGTTTCTGAGTTGGTGACCTGTGGTTTTGAGGTGTCTTGGCAGATAAGGGTCATTAACATTTGGGGTTGCTAAAAATGCCTACATTTTCCAGGTCCTAATATAGCACAGCCTTCATGTCAAAGGAGAGGTGACTAACAGGTACATACCTTGTGCAATTAGGAGGCTGTAGCAACATGTCCAAGAACAAGATGGAACACCACCCAGCTCAGCTGCCCCAGGTAAAAATCACAGCATCAGAGTCCGCGAAGCACACCTGTTATTCTTCACCAAGGAGAGCTATTTGATGAAAATACATCTGCTTGTTATTATCAAAAATACTGCCTGGTATCATTTTCTCCTTCTTTACATCATGAGGTGAGAGGAAAAGCAGAAACGGTTACACAGCGGATGTTCTCAAGAGAACATGATCTTCAGGCAAGATGCCTGAGCCTGAAAGCAAGGATCAGCAGCAGACATACACGGAAACTCCACAAAAAGTCCGTGTCTGCAAACTGCGGCCGGACAACTGGGGGCAGTTACTTCCCTCCTTGCTGCCCTGGCTTCCTCGGCTAAAACCAGTCATTGTAAGAGCACTGTAGTGAAAATGAAATAAACCCTGCCTGCAAAACACTTGGCAGAGGGGTTGGCACGCACATTCAATAGAGCTTCAAATTACTGTTATGTTTTATTATTATCAACACAGACAATTCATGCCAAAATTAAAAGCACATTCAACCAAAGCTGGGAAGGGGATTCCTTGGCAGCCACGCCAGTGAAAGAGAGACATTTATAAATCAAGAGTCTATAAGCTGGGGGTTGTATGCAATGCAATTTGGAAACTGTTTGTGTTTGGTTCCGTTCAAGAGTAAGCAGCAACTACGTCTCCTAGAAAATGTGCTAATAAAATTCTCCATCTGTGTAGACTTGTGGTGTGGCTCATTACACACCTAAAACCATTTCATAACCCACAAGGTTCAATACCCCAAGCTTTCTACCCAAATGTTCAAACGTAAAGTAAGATAAATTCCCCATGACGGGCTCAGTTCATCATAGGCTGGGGGGCAGGACTGACTAGGTCTCTGGAGAGTCTAAGAAGCTAAAGGAGGCACATGAGGCAAAATACTCATATGTCCAGTTGATCAGCCAAATAACATTAGAAGACTTTAAAAGCACAGGCCGGTTTCTAACAAAAAGTCCAATAAACTGAGTTCTTCATCTACACAGAGGATTTGGAGATGAAATATTTCCATTCTGTCTCTCTCAAGATAAATTAGGAAAAGCAAGGACATTATCCCCAATTTATATGACAAAAAATCTGAGTAACTAGGTAAAATGAGAAAATGCTTTGATTGGATTTTAGAGTTAATGGAAAATAACATTCCACAGGAAAATAGAGAAGAAGAAATGACTTATAATGCTTGTTGCTGTTCAGTCTGTCAGTCGTGTCTGACTCTTCAACCCCATGAACTGCAGCACGCCAGGCCTCCCTGTTCCTCAGCATCTCCCAAAGTTTGCCCGAGTTCATGTCTATTGCATCAGTGATGCTATCCAGCCTCATCCCCTGATGCCTTCTTCTCCTTCTGCCCTCAATCTTTCCCAGTATAGGGGACTCTTCCAATGAGTCCAGTGAAAAGATTCCTGAAAGTCTCTTGGACAGCAAGGAGATCAAACCAGTCAATCTTAATGGAAATCAACCCTGAGTAGTCACTGGAAGGACTAATGCTGGAGCTGAAGCCCCAGTATTTTGGTCATCTGATGCAAACAGCCGACTCATTGGAAAATGACTTATAATGGTAGAGTTTTATTTTTTTAAGAAAAAATTCATTAAAACAACAACAAAAACAATTCCCAGGTAGCACTCATTCATTTTTAGAGGTTACTCCAATTCTTTGGCTACCTGACGCAAGGTGCCAACTCGTTAGAAAAGACCCTGATGCTGGGAAAGGTAGAAGGCAGGAGGAGCAGGAGATGACAGAGGATGAGCTGGTCGGATGGCATCACTGACTCGATGGACAAGAGTTTGAGCAAGCTCCAGGAGATGGTAAAGGACAGGGAAGCCTGGTGTGCTGCAGTCCATGGGGTCACAAAGAGTTGGACATGACTCAGCGAGTAAACAACAACAAAGAGACATTTATACGCTTCCACTGATTTTTTTTTTTTTCAGCTTCCTGGTTATGATGGTCTCTACTTCTCCACAATCCTTCTGCAGTTGACATGGGTTCCAGGAAAAGACCATTTGGGATCAGCTAAACTATTCCACCGCAGGTCATTCAATACCTTGCACAATATTTAGGCAGAGGGCCAGTATGTGTCAAGTCCTGGCTGGCCTATAGCTCCAACGATAAACTGTATCCGTGGGAGAGAGGCAGACTTGCAGACACAAACTCCCAACACAGGACGAGTCATGCTTTACAAAAGGCTCCCTCAAGGGCGCAGGAAGCAGAGGAGGAACTGACCCGGTCAGCATCACCTGGGGCATGATCTCAAAACTCAACAAAGTGAGGGCAGGTGACCCAAGTCTACATGAATCATCAGAATGTTACCAGTTGGGGGAGAAGGAGGGAATTCTAGGGGCATTCAAAACAGAAAAAATAGCATGTTGCCAGCTTAGGGATGTGAGCCATTCATGAGTAACAGAAATAAGGGTGACCTGGGAAGAATGATTTGGACCAATTTAGAAAGAATCATGCCTCAAAGTGTGATTTTTTTGTTGTTGTTTTTGTCTCTTTGTTTTTTTGCCTGAGGCAAGTACAGAAAGCTTTAAACAAGAAGCTGGTCCAATTGGACCAGTGTTTTCAGGAAGAGAAGTTCTATATGTGGACTGAGGAAAGCAAGGAAACTGTATACTAGACTATTGTCAAAAATAAGCATGTATGGGCTTTGCTGGCAGCTCAGAGGTAAAGAATTCGCCTGCCGATGCAGGAGAACACGAGTTTGATCTCTGATCCGGGAAGATCCCACATGCCCAGAAGCAACTAAGCCCGTGCGCCACAACTACTGAGCCTTGCTCTAGAGCCTGGAAGCCTCAGCTATTGAGTCCACTGCTGCAACTACTGATGCCCACACCCTAGAGCCTGGCCTCTGCAACAAGAGAAACCACCGCAAGAAGAAGCCCAAGCACCACGACTAGAGAGTGGCCCCCAGTCACCACAATTAAGAGAAAAACCCATGCAGAAATGAAGACCCAGGACAACCAAAAATAAATTATTTAAAAAAAAATAACAATGTACAATTCATGCTGCTTGCCATTTTTCTGTTACCTATCTATCCCCTCCATACTCAACCACTCCCATAGTTATCACTAGGTTATTATAATTTCATAAACTCAAAATAACATGGAAGCCTAGCTTTCTGGAACATTAACGGTACATGCAAATATGCAAAACAAGCAGAAAACATCTCATACCTATCTGAAAGGAAAAATCCACTGCTAACAGTTGACCAATGATAGCTTCTAAAGAGTTTTTTTTTTTTTTAACTTGAGTTACTTTTAAAACTTGCCATCACTGACAAGCACAGATTAAGTAAAAACTTTTTTTCTTTGAAACGACAAAAGATGGTAGAGATTAAGCAACTGGCAGTTATAGTAAAAAAAAGAAAAAAAAATTCAAGTTCCCTTTTAAAACAAAGAAGTGCTTATATGCTTAGTAACTATAGCGCTAATCAAGGCAATCACACATCATTCAAAATTATCACCAAGCCCTATTTTCCACTGCAGTTCATCTAGGCGTTTTTGTATGAAAGGTGTACACCTCAACAAGGCTTGCCATGATGTACAATGAAAGCAGCTACTTAGTTATTTTCCTACCTTTCCACAAAAGTGGATGAGGCATGTTCCCAAGCTTTTGCTAAAGCTCTAATCGCACCATCACAGTTTGGATGGAGCTGAAACACAGCAATTGCTGTGACTACCAGGTTCAATACTTTTGCCGATGGTCCCATCACAGGCAGATGTTTTGCTCATCTGGGTCTTAAAAACAAACTGCTTGACTTCTCTGAGGGAACAAAGAGGAGTCCTCTTAACCAGGGCAGACCAAATACCCTCTTAGAAATAAACCTGCAGAATTTGCTACAAATTCTGGCCTTCAGTTTCCAACCGACCCACCCCTGTGAGACCACAAGTCCAATTCAGGAGACTGTTTTGCTGTAGGTTTTATTGAACTATTTGTTCTTATGGTACTATTATTGTGTTACTCTTATTACACGGAGACAAAAAGCATACACTTAATAAGACTAAGTGACATGCTTTTAAATATGATTTTAAATGTGCCTCCAGATGAAACCTTTGAAAAGGCTCTCAGTTCCCCTGAATCAAAGAATAACACTCCAAAGAGTCTGTAGAGGCAACACAAGCAACTAAAAGGCAACAATGAACAGACCAGAGAGAACAGGACCACCACGATTTCACAAAGTTGTGTCCCTTCTCGATTTCTTCTCCAGCTTCAAGTCAGAACATTTTTAAGGGTCTGAATTCACAGTCTTCCCCAAATGAATCTAAGAATCTGGTACATGTTATAAAACTACCTACTGTATTAAGGCATTGGGGTGGGAGTGGGGAATGGGGGTGGGGGGGAGAAGAACCCTGACATTTGAACTTACACCTTGCAAATCTGCTAAAGAAAGGCTGGTTTTAAACACAGATTTTGCAAACCAAGCACCACCGAAGATAAGTGTTTAAGAATTCTAGCATATCTGTGTATAGAGAAAATTGGGAAGATAACATTTGGTGGGTGGGCATTTTTAAATACTCCTTTTGTCCCAATTCTTTCAACTGGATGATGGGGTTACAGAAAGAGGCTGAAGTCCTTGCACTAAATATCCACCTGACCTTGGACATGTGACTAAAATCTCTGTGGGTCCCAGATGTCACACAGGGAAAAAAGGAAAATTCATGAGAGAAGGTGAGAAGAAACTGGACTAAAAGATTCTAAAGACAACTGTAGGTCTACATCTAGTTCTAATAAGATTACCAGCCTGAAATGTCCTAAAAGTTCTTCACCACACTTGTTTGAAAATTAGATAATTTTATGGATGTGCTAATCACCTAATTGCAGATGGAGCTGAACTTTCTGAAAAAGTTTTAAAACTAAAACCTAATATCCTAGATGCTTTGCCAGCTAACATTCGTTAGATAAATGTCTGTTCATAAGTGATATAGCCACGTGAGGAAATTGAAGCTTCCATCTCTAAGTCTCCGGTAGGCTGTTACGCAACATGGTCATGATAATCCTCTCCCTCCATGTAAAGATCTTGAGAAATCTCCTTCTTCGATGACTCTGGGTGTAGCCAGACAACTTGCCTGGACCCAAAGAATGCAGTGGAAATGACACTATGAGACTCTCAAGCCTGAACTGTGAGAAGCTTGCAGTTTCCACTCATTGTCCTCTTGGGACATTGTAGCCACGTGGACCAGTCTGGGGCTTTCTTTCCTCCTGGAGTGTGTGTTAAAATCCCACCAGCACAGAGTCCGATTCTTCAGCAAGTGTTCATGAGATGGCAATTCTGACTTAAGACATAGCTTAGACTAGATGAAAGAAGCAAGGAAAAAGAGAGAATGAGAGGACTTCCCTGGTGGTCCACTGGTTAAAAATCCACCTGCCAATGGAGGGGACATGGGTTTGATACCTGGTCCAGAATGATCCCACCTGCCTTGGAGCAACTAAGCCCACGTGCCACAACTATTGAAATGCATGTGCTGCTGGGCCTGTGCTCCACGGGAGAAGCCACCGCACTGAGAAGCCCCCATGCGCCAAAACTAGAGAAAAGCCAGAGTACAGCAACCAACCCAGCATGGCCAAAGTGTATAAACAAATCAACCTGGAAAAAAAAAAACTATAATGAGCATTTTCTAAAAAAAAAGACAGCAAGAGACAGAATGAGAGAAGCCATACCAGCAGAAGGGAAGGAAACTCTCCAGAGCTCACTGGCTGTTTCCTGCCCAATAAACTGTCCGGTGTGGACCCAGCACATCAAAGAGCCCAGCTTTAAACTCAACGTTGGGGACTTCCCTGGTGGGCCAGTGGCTGACTCCATGTTCCCTATGCAGAGCACCTGGGTTCAATCCTTGGTCAGGGAACTAGATAATGCGTGATGCAACTAAGATCCGATGCAGCAAAATAAATAAATAAATATTAGAAAATAAAAATTAAACTAAACTGTGCACATCATAGCTAGGAAAGTGGATAGAGACAAAGGGGTTTCATCCTAGACCAAAGCAGTAGTTAGATCAATACTAACTGGAAATTACGAACATTATCCTCCCCCAATTACTAAAATTGTGAAACAACTATCCTGAGATCTTATCTCAGCAGGGTTAAGGCCAGTTACATGCTGGTTGGTTTTCAGAAATTGCACATTAAATCAGAGACCTTATCTTGACACAGGCTGCTTCTGCTAAACTCTCTCTTAGCTTGCTAACATTTGTGTTGATCCATGATTCATGAGCCCCATGCTGTAAGCATTTCAGGGCTGGATCAACTGAGTGACAACAATGAAAGGCAAGTAAATCACTGATTTCTTCAGTGTGAAGGTGAGCATAAATCTCCATCTATAAGAAGCCACCACTGAGGCCAGTTTTTAGAGCATTTTCTGGAACAACAGTGACTATACCTCCCTGACTGGAGCTGCCTCCCACCCCTTGCATGTCCATCTTTACAAACACTCTCTCATTTCATCTTCATAAAGACTTTCATGGAGAAACCATTTTCATTTCAGAGCTAAGCAAATGAGTTCAGCAAGTTTGCATGGGGCTAGACCCCAGGTCTGGCTGACTCCAAAGTCTGGGTTCTTAAATAATGTGGTCAGTGCCTGTTATTGGCAAAAGAAAGCTCAAAAATGTAGATACACTTCTGAAATCATACCTGTCTTGAAGAAAGATCACATTGGATTTTAACCACATGTTAAATGGTCTGGTTAAAGTAGCAACATTAAAAATAAACAGAAATTGGCACTGATAAAGTTGCATAAGTTGATCAGATAAACCTGTATCTGAAAAAAAAATTGCCTCCTTATAGTCAGCAGGATATATTCCAAAAATATGTCATTCCAAGTGTGTGTGCCTGAAAAACAACAGACACTGCTTAGAAAATAATTTTAAAAATCATCTTGAATGATAAACATTTTTCATATTCCATGGACAAGAAAGAGATTTGTCCCAAAGAAGAGCAATTTGGATTACTGCTATCACTGTTATCGTTTTGCTGTTGTTATTTGTTCAGTCCAAGCCAAAACTGCAAGAATCCTTGCAGCTTCTAAGTCCTGCCCTCTTGGAACCCTGCTGGCACGTCAACACGGCCAAGCTAGCCTGCTGGGAAGGGATACCCCACAGATGCGGCCCACCTCACC
Source organism: Budorcas taxicolor (assembly GCF_023091745.1). Lineage (NCBI taxonomy): Eukaryota > Metazoa > Chordata > Mammalia > Artiodactyla > Bovidae > Budorcas > Budorcas taxicolor. The sequence goes on along the minus strand of NC_068923.1, from coordinate 59,541,311 downwards.
CAGTACTGTATCCGGCTCATAGCAAGTATCCATTAAACGGCAGTTCTTTACTGAGAAAGGCTTTCCAGGTGGCTAAGTGGTAATGAATCTGCCTGCCAATGCAGGAGATGCAAGAGACTCGGTTCGACCCCTGGGTCGGGAAGATCCCCTGGATTAGGACATGGGAACCTACTCCAGTCTTCCTGCCTGGAAAAAGCCGTGGACAGAGGAGCCTGAAGGGCTGCAGTCCACGGGGCTGCAGGGAGTCAGACACGATGGAGTGACTGAGAGCAGACTGACAGAAAGCTAGCTTGCGGTAGGTGGAAGCAGTGAACAGTGAGACACAACCAGAGAGGACGAGAGAGGGTGCTCGCGAAGGATGCAGTTGAGCCACGGAGACCTTCCCGCTTGCCCACGACTTGTCTCTGTAGCTGAGGTGAACTTCCCATGTGTGGCACTTCACACAAAGTGAGACAACAACCCATCAGCATTTTGAGCCTAAGGTTTCTTCGAACAGAACAAGAGGGCAGTTTCACACCTGTGACAGACACCGTCAGTCCCCAGTACCTGCCTGCCCAGGTGACTGCCAGCCCAGTTCTCCATCCGTCCTGTTTCGTTCTGACTCCATGTCCTCCGCTCTGGGCTGGCTATCTCAGAACTCCTGCTGGAGACCCATCTTGCAAGCCTACCACCCTCTTCCATTTACAAATCATAAAAGTTTCCTGTGCTGCTGAAAAGGAAGTGAAAAGTACTCTTTGGCAAAGTCTAGGTGGCAGGGTGAAAATTTCGAAGGACTACAGATTGGGAGTTAGTGGAGACAGACAAGAGGAGACATACGGCAGAAATGAAATAGACACCAACAAAGGACAACCTATGGCCAAGGTCAATGCCAGGGAAAAATTTCACAGAAGGGTTCAAAGATTCTTTGTAGCGATGTCACAGACATTTGAAAGGGTTACTTTAATCTCCCACTCTGTATCATGCAAAGGACTTGGAAATGATTCTGATAAGACCCAGGATGAAAGCCTACCTCTAGTGACAATATAAGAATTCAACGATCTTTCCCTACAGGTTAGCTATGATCCAGGCTCATTAGAAAGGTTTCTGTGATACTAGCTCATTTACTTCTGACAAAAACCCTGTGAACTAGATGATACCCTTACATACCTGTTATATCCATAAGAACGAGGCTCTAAAGGAAAAATATAATCATTTATTCGAGCAGGAAATGGCAACCCACTTCAGTAATCTTGCCTGGAGAATCCCATGGACAGAGGAGCCTGGCAGGCTACATGCTGCTGCTGCTGCTAAGTCACTTCATTCGTGTCTGACTCTGTGCGACCCCATAGACGGCAGCCCACCAGGCTCCCCTGTCCCTGGGATTCTCCAGGCAAGAACACTGGAGTGGGTTGCCATTTCCTTCTCCAATGCATGAAAGTGAAAAGTGAAAGTGAAGTTGCTCAGTCATGTCCGACTCTTAGCGACCCCCTGGACTGCAGCCTACCAGGCTCCTCCATCCATGGGATTTTCCAGGCAAGAGTCCTGGAGTGGGGTGCCATCGTCTTCTCTGGGCAGGCTACATACAGTCCATGAGATTGCAAAGAATCAGACACAAGTGAGTACAACACAGACAGACAGATGATCATTTGCATACAGCCGCTTTTGTCAAAAGAAGATGTATCTGACTGTTCCTTAAGTTTAAAATAATCTTGAAAGCTTTGGGTTGCTTTTAAATTTCAGTAAACATGATTTATACAGAAATGCAACACTGAAGTTGCACTGTTATCCCAGGAATTATTTTGAAGTTTTTAATTTTATTTACTTGACTTTTTTCTGATGGTCCCAAGATTCTTAGAGCATCTCATGCATTTCCATTTTTGTGTTTGTGTGTGCCACAAATGAACATGCATGTGTATACACATACATACATCTAGAGTAAGCACTATGGCTATCTCCAAAAATAATCTCTTAACACAGAGGAAGCTCTCTCTCTCAGGACTTTTATTTATGTAGCCAACCCCCTCCAATCAATTAGTGTTTGGCATAAGGATATTTTAAAGTTAATGTAACTTAAAATTACTTTCCTTTTAGAAATCTTGGAAAGGGAGATTAACTGGGGGATTACCTATGAGCTTGAAAAATTAAAACTGAAAATAACTGATTAAAGAAAAATTGAAACTGATCTTCGAAGAAACCATACCATCTGGGGAAGGATTCCATTTTTGGATTCTAGAATCAATGCAAATATAAATAATCTCTTAAACTGAAGTCCAAACTAACTCTTTTATGGCTGCTAAGTGCAAATTCATTGGAATCATATTTTATCATGTAGAAATAATATATTGGAATCAAAGGAATGGTACCTATCAATGCAGTTAAGTGGGGGAAGAAAGACACAAGGCTGGAACTTCCTGGTAATCTCCCTTGACATAAATTAAACTGAAATTACTTACTGCAAATGGAAGTTAAGTGTAACTGTTCTCTCAACCCAGCTAGAAAAGAGATCTCAAGAGGTCCAAACACTAAGAAGGGAAAAAAGACTTTACATAAAATATCCAATCTAAACATAAAACCATATAAAATATTAAACATGCAATTTGAATGTTCGTGAGGCTGTTTGAAAACCTCTATTTGCAATCTGACCCTTTCAAACTCAATCCTAATTTGTTTGTTTTGAAGTAGCTTTTATGAACAACTGCCTCTCATTTCAGTCATGTAAGTGGGTGCTGCAAACATACTTAAGGTGTGAAATTTAACTACATAAAGATAGTGTCAATAAAAAGCTACTTCAGTCTGCCAAAGAGCCCGTCATTCAATTCCTATAAATTGGTAGGTAGTGCATTCTGCAGTGTCCGTCAGCATTCCCATCCTTAGAACAGAATAAAAAAATGAAGAATAAATAATTGTGCCAGCACTTGGTTCAGGAGCCATCTTGATAGACTGCCATCTGATGATAGGATCTTCAAGACAATGTGTAAATATGGAGTGAAATTCCATAGTTCTCTGTGCGGTGACACACACCGCCATGGCACATTGTTCTTTAGCACGGGCAGGATTACAAGGCAGGAGTTAATGAGAAGGTGAGTTTCTACTGCTAAAATCTTCAAGACAAAGAGACAGCTTTGTTTGCATGTGTTTTCCCAAGAAATGTAAGTCAGGTGGTGATGATTACCATCACTAATGGTGAAAAGTAAGGGTAAGAAAAGGACTGTTTCGATGAATGAAGGATGACGAAGGCTAAAAATAACTCCACTGGAAAATGACATGATTTCCACCTGCTACAGGAACTCTTCTGATCCCTGTCCCATTCGGTCCCTCCATCTGTCCATTCCACAAATATTCCATAAAGGACAAATATTGTACTTAGTCCTGGGATTTAAAAGCTTATCAAGTCAGACATGTTCCTTTTCTCTGCAATTCTAACATCTCCTTTGGGCAGAGAGTGTGATAACGACATTGTTATCATTGCTTTGAATAAACCAACAGTCTCCATCCCTTGACAGCTTCCCTGGTGGTCAGATTTAAAGAATCTGCCTGCAATGTGGGAGACCTGGGTTCGATCCCTGGGTTGGGAAGATCCCCTGGAGGAGGGTATGGCAACCCATTCCAATATTCTTGTCTGGGGAATCCCTATGGACAGAGGAGCTTGGTGGGCTGCAGCTCATAGGATCTCAAAGTCCTTGGGCTTCTAGGCCTGGCATGAGGAGGGTGATGTTGCTTCCTTCCTCATTCTGGTCCACTACCCCACTTCAACTCAAAGAGTCAGACACAACTGAGCAACTAAGCATGCATGCACGCCCACTCCTTCAGAGTCTATTGCACAGAAGGTACTTAAATCAGAAAACAATTCTGCCCCATTTTATAACTGACAACATCTGACAGGTGAAGCAACTTGCCCAGGGTCTTACTTACACAGGAAACTAGGTAAAAAAGAAGCCAGGATTAAAAATTCAGGGTCTCTTTTCAGAATGCAACCCGTCTCTCGCTGCCTACCCTTCTAGCAAGTGTTGGCCACTCAGTCGTGTCTGACTCTTTGCGACTTTTTGGACTATAGCCCGCCAGGCTCCTTTATCCATGGAATTATCCAGGCAAGAATACTAAAGTGGGTTGTCCAGGGGATCTTCCAAACCCAGGGATCAAACCCAGGTCTTCCACATTGCAGACAGATTCTTTACCGTCTGAGCAAACAGGGTATCAACTTCTGGCAAAAGGAAGAAGCAATTAATCAGAGCTCTCATCAGGCAGGTATGAGCCTCCCCACCCTGGTTTCCTCATCAAAAATTGGAGACAAGAAACATATCCACCTCTGAGGTGTGTGCAAAGGATCAAATTAGTTATGATCAGTTCTTAGACCAATCTGACATACAGTAAGTACTCAGAAAAATGTTAAACATTATCATTGCTTCAAGAAAGCAGAGAAGTTTCAATAGCAGTGAACAGCCTCAGAATAGAGAGCAGAAACTTGTTCCAGACATCAGAGATGTTGTAGGAGAGTCATTTTCCCCAACCATCTGCCTATACTCTGCTCTTCCTAATTTAGCATTTGATCTATGTTTCCTTGGGCTTCCCAGGTGGCACTAGTGGTAAAGAACCTGCCTGCCAATGCAGGAGACATAAGAGACAAGGGTGACATCCCTGAGTTGGGAAGATCTCATGGAGGAGGGCATGGCAACCCACTCCAGTATTCTTGCCTGAAGAATCCCATGGACAGAGGAGCCTGGTGGGCTACAGTCCATGGGGTTGCAAAGAGTTGGACTTGAATAAAGCAACCTAGCATGCACACACAGTGTTTCCTTACATTGTTACCTAATTGTCTGATCCAGCAAGATTCTCACCTACTCCAAGGGAGAGACCTCCCCCCTGTTGGTTTCTATCCCTCTTCCCTAGACCCGGGGACCAGACCCTCCACTGACTTCTTAACTTCATGTCAATTAAAACTTGCAAAATTAACTCTTAAGGAAAACAAAACAGGAAGGGATCGAAGGCAATGTGGAAACTAGTTTATTTTAGAGATGGATCTAGCTATACACGTTTTCTGTTCATCCAGCCTAATCATATCGACATCTGTTCACAAGTGTGCCAAGATTTTAGCAAGGCATTTGAAAACATCTCTCCAGTCCACCTCATGGCTTGATAAAAAAACTAAAGAGGAAAATCCTTAGAGGAACTCTTACCCAAAAGTATCTACTAGTGGGCCTATGTCAATTCAAGGCAAGAAGGTCCCAAAGATGAACTGAAGGGCTCTCACTTGCCATTGCTGTGTCAACATGGCCACCAAAGACGCAAGTGGGTATGCTGACAAAATCTGAGGGAGGTCTGAAGCTGAGAAAGAGGAACTTGCTAGATTTTGGGGGCAGAATCCAAAATTATCTCATCAGCTGGAATTTGGGGCCAAATCTATTGAGAAGAAATTTAATCTAAAGATATATGTAGTTAAGTCTACCAAACAGGAACAAGGAGGATATGTTTAATTAGAAGCCCCTGTAGAAATCTTTCAGAGATTTTAGCTAACTGTAACCACACAATGAATTAGCGAGCTAAGGTTACCTGCAAGCTAATGGATTCAAATTTTAGATTACCCAGAGAGAAATGAAGCAATACTCTCATCAATTAAGCAGAAGGTGGTAGGCGTTCATCAGAGATAGATAAGCACTTAGGATCCAAGATCTAGTAAAAATAATTCATTCAAGAGAAAGAGAACCACTCATATCCAAAGCCTGTCATATACTTTTCTAGCTTTTGCAGGTGAATAAGCTCCGGGAGGGTAAATCCTACTTGAGTTCCCATTCATTTCCTCCATGTGCATTCCTGTGGTTGATTCACTGAACTCATCAGGTAACCATTACCACAAGCATACTCCTTAGAAGGCAAACAGAATGATTTCATAGGAGCCTAAGGGCAGACTAACAGAGACTCCTATAGCATTTGCTTGGTGACTAAGCAGCCATTTTTATTTTTTTTTTCCACTTTGTAAGAAATAATCCCTGGATATCCCAAAATAAAGTTGACTTACACACAGAGCTGGCTCCACTATGAGATTTACAAAAACTGTCACTGGGAAAACTAAAAGATAAATTAGCTGTCACTTGAATACTTTTGTTTGCTAGGACATCACAACATCTTTTAATAGTGTCTGCAATTAAAAGCGGGAGGAGGCGCAGTGAGTTTCTGCTGTCAGACACAGAGGAAGTGGGAGAGGTAAGGCAACCAGTGAAACACTCCGCCCTCTGGATCACGAAGAAATACTGCTTCTGTGGTTAGTGGCTAAAATCACATTAAAAAGAACCAAGAGTAAAGTTGGATCCAACAGGTAGAAGGAAGGAGAGGAGAGGTCCAGGATACACCGAGGAAGTGAAAAGTCAAAAATGAAAGTCCAAAGCCAATAAAGAAAAATCTAAGTTCATAAACTCTGTAGCTTTTTAACTAATGCAAAAAGACCTGTATTTGTACATATAAAGGATAAACAGAATCTAGTTCAGTACTTCTAACATTATTCCATTCTACCAAAATTAATAAAATGGGAAAGATTTAGAACCCATGAGAATTTTTGAGACCAGGAGAACTTTCAGAAAAATAAGTAAATGTGTATAGTGACATTAATTACAACATATAGCTGATACTTATCGAGCAATTACTATAGTTAACTACTACACTGAAATTCTGCATAGATTTCCTTGTCCAACTTTTCAACAAGCCTTTAGGGCAGGTACTGGAGCATTCTCACAGGCCGGACCTCACTAGCAGAGAGAAGGGACTGCAGGGCCCTTAACGTTCCCCTACAGAGAAGGATTTAACTCTTCAGTTTACTGCGATAGATCCTTGCCTTTGGGAGCCTCTCATTTCCCAGGCCCAGGAGGAGACAATGCAAAAATGAAAAGGAGGAAGGGATGGAGGGGAGGATGGGGTCACGGTGAAATGAGGAAATTCCCTAAGTAAACGCTGAGATGAGAGGAGGGAGAGGAGAGGGAGAGAAGGCCCGGAACCACTCTAAGCCTCCAACAGGAAAAGTGCATTTTTCTGAGATAACAACCGCAAAGTTCAGAGGTTGCTCTAGGCGTGGTAAATCTTTTAGCGTCTTCGAAAGTCATTTTCTGTCCCAGACATTCATCCTTTTTGCGGCTGCAAAGAGAAAGGGACCAGCGACCCGTGCAAGTGTCAGGAATGCATCCGAGGGAGCCCCAGCGAAGTTGCAGGGCAGCTATTGTGCCTCAGTGAAGTTCAAAGGAAAAGACCGTCCCGGGGGACTTGCGGCGGCTGGGCTGCTGCGCGGGAGGAGTACGCGGGAGACCCGGCGGAGACCGAGCCCTGCGCAAGCTGGTCCCCGTAGCACCACCGCGCGCCACCGCGAAACGGACAGCAATTCCAGCGGGGAGAGGCCAAAAGAGAGAAGAGGGGGAGCCAAAGCAGCGGAGGGGGGCGGGGGGGGGGCGGAGGCGGGGGGGCGGAGGCGGGGCGGGGGGGGGCGGAGGCGGGGTGGGGGGCGGAGGCGGGGGGGCGGAGGCGGGGGGGCGGAGGCGGGGGGGCGGGGGGGGGCGGAGGCGGGGGGGCGGAGGCGGGGGGGCGGAGGCGGGCGGGGCCGGGGGGAGCCTTAGGGGTTCAAGGCTTTACATTGAGAGTCTAGAGCCAGTTTAGGATCGGACCAGGGGTGCGGGGCTGAGATATTTACGTTGTTCCTGGCAGGCTAAAGACGAGCAAGAGGTGGGGGTTGGGGTGGGGAGGGGGGCGGGTGGTGCTGGGAAAGAAAGAAAAAGAAAACAAACTGTGATCGCTATTAAATATTCATGACAGCAGCTTTGCTAAGACTAATGGAAAGCATATAAATCCCTTTACAGCTTAGTTAAATGCAAAAAAGATGGATGAGGGTCACAGCGTGCTCTGGGGCAAATTGGGAAGAATATGAAAATCTGGCCCACAGGAGGCTGGGATTCTTGGGGAGCGGAGAGCTGGCTGCAAGTTTTATTCAGATCCATTCCAGTAGGTGTGGCTACCATCCCCATTCAATGCCTACAATAAAGCACTACGGGAATAGTGGGGTTTCAATTACCGCACACTCCTAAAGGACTTTTTTTTTCCTCCTAAAAGTTTATTTTTTTCTCCTCCCTTCTCAAATATAATGGCATGGTTAACATTTGACATGTTACTGTTTTAAGTGATGCTTAAACACAGGTCCGAATTCTCGAAACAGATCTAACTTGACTGAGCAAACGGAGATCCAATCTTTTATCTGCAACATCTTGCCAAGGCATCTGCCAAATAATCTTCCAGAAAGCACCCAAAGTCATGGGCTCTGAGAGCAGAGCAAGGGAATTCTAATGTAAATCAGGACTTGGCTGGACCCACACATCTGCACGTTTAGGAACCTCAGTTGTGCTGACTCTCAAGCTTCAGCTATACGGAAGGAAGAGAAGCCTGGGGAGTCCACTGTGGCGGAAGCGGGGAGGGCTGCATTTTTGTTGTTCAGTTGCTAAGTTGTGTTGGGCTCATTGTGACCCTGTGGAAAAGTTTATACCGAGGCGGTGCTGTGTACTAAAGAATGGTACTAAGGATCCAAGCTTCTCATTATTTAAACAATGTTTCTGTGGAAGAAGGAGTTGTTATATGTACTGTAGGGGGTAATTATTCTGTTTTCTTTTACATTTTATATACTGAAAAGAGAAAATAAATACAACCAGGTGAGGACTTATATATCACTATGAACATAGTTTATAGATTTATATATCACCACAAATGTAGTTCAGGGCTGAGGGAAGCATATTCCTGAAACAAAACATAAAATCATTCCAAAAAACCCTCGTAGAAAAGCCACTGGTTGATAATACAAGAACTGTAAGATCCCCAAGTCCACAAGACACAAACTAGGCTGCTTTTAAAAGTAAATGTCAGGTACCCTGCTTTCAAGAACAAATTTCAGTTTCTACTTTCCAGTACACTCCCCTTCTAGAAGGGAAGGGAAATGGTGTGAATTGCAGAATTTTAAACACCGTCCACTGTAATCACTTAATGGACTTTCATTCCAGAGCAGGTATGCATGATTGGCTGCTTTGGATGAATTTTAACAACAAATGTAAACATTAAAAAAGTTTTCAGTGTGTCCTTCTCCTTCTCTGTGATATTCAAAGTCTTTGTATGCACTTCCATTATCATCAGTAATAATTCCTCCTGGGCATGCGTCTGTCTTGACCCCTCTCCTGACAGCTCTCCCTTCATCTTTGAGCTTTCAGAAGCCAAAACCTATGTTATTCACCCTCATGCCCAAGAACAGTGAGGATGTCTTGCTAATTCCACAGGACGCTCAATGCTTGACACAGAGTAAGTGCTCAATAAACACGAGATACTACTATTACACAGCAGTGTCTGATGAATGAATGTTTGATGTAATTTTTAGGAGCTAGAGATGCCTCTTTTTTTAGAAAATTAAATCATTTGCTGAAATTATTTTTATCTTACAATTAGATGACAAAAATGTGCAACCAAATGGAAATTACACAGGCATTTTTATTGGACTTTCTATAAGCAGGAAGTCAACAATTATTAATGGGAAAATAAAAATATATAGAATAATAAAAATAAAGACTTCATACAGATTTCACTCTGGGAGTTGTTTTTATTAAAATGTTTGGAAAGCAGTGTTCCAATTTTCCCCATTTTCATGTTTGGGAACACATGTGGGAATTGAAGATTTTTAAAATTAAAAAAATAAAAAATACTAAAAAATAAATAAATAAATAAAATAAAATAAAATAAGAAAAAAAAAATAAAAGTAGAGAGAAGGGAAGGGAGATGAAAAATCTGTTTCCAGACAGAACTTTCAATTAAAGAAACCACACCTGGAAAAACCCAAGTCGATGCAGTTAAATAAACAGGTTCATTTTTCTTCCAAAAAGTGCATTTTCAGTTTTATTTTGAAAAAAACAAATGATTTTGACAATATCCAGAATTCCTATGAGGCAATAAACTGTCTCTCAAGATAGTATGCCAGGAATGTCAAGGGTTGTGCAGTATAAGAAAAAGGTCACCCATGAGTGGTGAGCTTCCAGCTTCAAGCTTTCTCAAGTCATCCTCGACTACAGCAACGCTCTGCACAATCTCTTAGTGCCCAGCTCAGAGGCTTCCCTATCGAGAATTCAGCTGAGATCGCCCTGGACAAAATCTCATCACAAACTTTTAGAGCAAAAATAACGAATCCATATTCATTATTTTGACTTACTATTCAAGACCCTGTCTGGGGAGACCCTTACAGGCAGGATTACCTTGCTGTATTTAATCCTTATAGCATTATGAAGCTGCTGGGTAACATTTACAGAATGAATGGACAAAGCAAAAGAAATCACAAAATTGAGCAGAATTCAGCAGAAGACTTAGGTCTTCATTATTCTGAAAAGTAATAAAACCAGAATTAACATAAAGACTAGCAATAAATAGCAAAGGAAGTGATAATAAATTCCCTTCACAATTAAAAAAAAAAATACAGTCACCTTTCTAGCTAGTATCTCTGTTAGGTCCATATCTCAGAAACTATTCCTTACATTTTTGTTAAGAACTCAGCACTGTCATATTAGCCACCATTAAAATCTGTACTTGTAAAACAAAGGTGTCCAGGCCCAATTACAAGTATCAGCCTTGCAAAAATATAAATTCTCCCTATGTTAGTCTATAGACTCAACATAATCCTGCTCAAAATCCAGGACTTCTGACAGAAAAAAAAAAAAATCTGTACCTATAGCATATAATCTGATTTCATTTGTGTTTCTTTAAAAATCAGAAATGGGCAAGTACTTAAATGCTTCTATGATAAATTGAGTCTTCATTCTAGGCACTACTGGCAACATGTTTATAGATTACTTTTAACATTCATTATATTTTGTGTTTCTTTATAGTTTTATCAACCAAGGATGCCTCCCTAGACATGATGATTTTGTCTTGCCCATTTTATAGAACAAAATTTGTGACATATTTTAAGTCCTTTGACTCTACAGGTTACCCTTTGAACCCTTTCTGATCTTACTGTTTGTCTATTGAAGGATGAAGGGCATTTAATTACATTTTTAATTTTTAAATTTTAATAATAAGCCTTGTGAGGTCAGGAGCATTTTAGGAAAAAAAAAACAACTCAGCCCCAAAGATCATTATGAAAGGCATTTTACATATTAAAGATGTAAGTCATTTTTCTAAAAATGAAGGGTGAATAAGAAAGTAAGGTGAACAAACAGTGACCTCTGGTTACAATACACATCATCACATCAAACCATGTTGGAAAAATTTAAATCACTCTTATTCATAAATAGGAAATGCTAAGGGATGGATGTGTTTAGTTGTCTGTTTTGTTTTTTTTTTATTAATAATCGGAAGCCAAGCACGATACATATCCCATGATGTATCTCCAGAAAAAAACAGCTTAAGGGTTAAGTGAAGGACACAACGAAACATAGATTAGATGTTCAGAACATAAAGAATAGTCCAAATGGATTCAATTCAATGTTAAGAGTCAACTACATGCAAAAATTTGCTGCCAAAACAAGAGTTAAGATCTTAAATTCCATGAAGAGAATTTTTAGTTGTGCTAAAAGCACGTGCACTTACTGATTCAAATTTTTGCTCCAAAAGTTGTCAGATGCTATAAAAATATTACTTAAAAACTTGTCCCTCATAGTCAAGATTTTTCACAAGTAAAATGAACACCATTAGGTGTCTTGAAGAATCAGGGGAATATTCACGACATTCCAAAAAACCCACTTGCATCAAATCCAGTTTTGCATAGGAAAAATAATTTTATTGGGTATTAAAAGCAACATCCTGAAAACCTAGGGAAATCTGACCTCTCCATCGTAAAAAAACAGAAATGAAAAACTATAATCCAAAGAAACTGAGCAAATGAAAGATACTAATTTTTCCATCATTGTCCACAAGTCTGATGCTAATTTCTCTCTGTGCCTTAAGAGTATTAATTCCTTGAATACAACTTTTTTTGGTAAAGCACAGAATTTCTTTTGATGTTCAAAATGCAGAAAGTTCAAAGGTCAGCCTGACACTCAACATTATGACTCGTCAAAAATCTGAACAGGAAACCCATTTCTGAACTTTGCCATACACGGGACTGCCATCCCAAAGGGAGAAGGCTGGTTATTGTTCGGCCTGCTGGTGTTTTTGTACTTTACTTAAGGATTTATTCAGGAGGGTGACAATCACCAAGGAGAAACATTCTTCTGGGTACAAAGAATCACGGCCATTTCTTCTAACACATTCTCCCCACTCACTAATTACTTTCTCAACATTCTGGAAGGCTAAAAGGGTCTAGTTGAGTTGAATAGCCCTGGGATTTAGCCTACATTATATTCTCTCTTGTACTTTACACCCTACAAAAATTAAAAAAGCAAAACAAAGCATGAGCCACACTGGGCGTGGTGGGGGGAAGAGGGACACATGGGCACAACAAGGCTTACATGGGAATAAAAAGTTCCTTCAGTAGGCAGGAAGACGAGAAATGGCTAATTATATAAAAATAGTTTCGTTTACAAAAGGTTACCAGGGCCTATAAACCCAGGGGTGACAGGTTTAGACATAAAGTGATTCATTCGTTTAGTCAATGAACATTTATTGTTGCCTTCAGGTACCCTGGTCCAGTTCTGAGTAAAAAGTAGTCTGTCCCCAAAGAGCTGGAAGCTTCATAGGAAAAAAAAGGCCAGGAAACAGATGATTTTAATATAACTATAATACTGCACCAGAAGGGTTAGGAGAAGCGGCAAAAGTTGAGTGCTGTGGAACCCCGAAGAGAGGGGCCTCTAACCATGATGGTTCAACAAAGGAAGCCAAGATGGACGTTGTCAGGGGTAATGTGATAGCTGAGGTTTCTTCTTTTTTCCCCCAACATTTTACTTAATTTTTGTAATATTATTTATTTGGCTCCCTAAGGTCTTAGCTGCAGCATGTGGGATCTTTCTTGGTGGTGCACAGACTCTCTAGTTGTGGTTTATGGGCTTAGTTGCCCTGCTGCACGCGGGATCTTAGTTCCCCCCACCAGGAGTTGAGGCTGTGTCCCCTGCATCACAAAGCTGGATTATTAACCACTGGATCAACAGGGAAGTCCCTATAGCTGAGTCTTAAAACAAATAAAGGTAAGCAAAAAATTAGGTTGGGATGAGGCAAGTGGCAGATGCTACAGCTGGCCAAGGAAACAGCAAATGCTGTGATCTGTACTGCAAACAGGAGTTACCAGTGTCTCCTCCATCCAGACCTCAGACCGTCACCAAAGCAATGCTAAAAAACTGTATGGAGGCATCTCCATTGGTTCAGATCATCTGTACTTCCTGAGTTATTCAGCTGATAAACGTCACTCGCCTGTCAATAGCATTTATCAATGAGAACTTCAGGCCATCCCGAAATCTGATCAAATGGCTGTTTCTCTGAAGCCTATGTCATACTTTTTTTTTAAGTACTCAGACTTCTATCATCTTCACACCACTTTTTAGATTCAACAATATCAAGTCTGTAAATTAAAAGATGAATTAAAAAATAATAATAATAATTGCCTTTTCTTTTACCTCGCCAGAAATTGGATCTGGCCATCAGCAAAACACACTGAAGTTGCCTTGAAGAGGGCCTGATGCATACTGAAACATTTGTCTTTAAGGGAGACTGGTTTTAATCAAATACTTGCCTTTAAAAAAAAAAATCACTTGCTGTTTAAATGGTGTTCTGCAGGCCTCGGGCATAATCAAAAAGAATGAATTTTCCTCTGAAGGTAGTTCTTTCAAAACTCAGACAATGATAATACCTTCAAAAGCACAGGGATTTCTGCCACCAAAAGAACCTGAGCAATGGAAAACTGAAAACTATGTTCTTAAATATAGAAAAAGCATCCCTCATATGTAATAACAGGGGCTGGAAAAGATGTTGGGGCCAAATGGAGAAGTTCATACAATCCCCAGGAAAATGAGGCAGAATTCATGAGGGTACATCCTCCTTTACAAAATGTAGAGCCACCTCCACCATGAGTGCCACCAGAGTCCAACGGGAAGCCATAGATTTGGGTTCTTATCTCACTCTTCTACTAATTAACACTTCATCTCTAGGTCTTAGCTTCCTCAGTCTTATCCTTCAATAGGTAGATGAGACCACAAGCCTTTTTTAATTTTGGTCCTAAAATTAAATTGATACTGAGTAGTTACTATACAGTGGGCACTTATCCTGTGTCAGGAACTATACTGCTGCTGCTGCTGCTACTAAGTCGCTTCAGTCGTGTCCAACTCTGTGCAACCCCACAGACGGCAGCCCACCAGGCTCCCCCGTCCCTGGGATTCTCCAGGCAAGAACACTGGAGTGGGTTGCCATTTCCTCCTCCAATGCATGAAAGTGAAAAGTGAAAGTGAAGTCGCTCAGTCGTGTCCGACTCTTCGAGACCCCATGGACTGCAGCCTACTAGGCTCCTCCGTCCATGGGATTTTCCAGGCAAGAGTACTGGAGTGGGGTGCCATTGCCTTCTTTCAGGAACTACACTAAATGCTTTCAATTCTGTATCTCTCATCTCACAAAGCAACTATAATAAGACATATATTAGTATCCTGTTTTACCAATGATGAAATAGGGTAGAGGATGGAGGTGGGGTGGGAGATGGGATAATCTTAGTTAAGTAACACGAAAAAAAAAGATGCCAAGTCAAAATCTCTACCACACCATTTGATATCAAACATGCTTAAACCCAAGCCTTAATCAAAGTTCTAAGTGATACACGTAATCAATGGAGTCTTAAAACAAATAAAGGTGAGCAAAAAATTAGGTTGGGATGAGGCAAGTGGCAGATGCTACAGCTGGCCAAGGAAACAGCAAATGCTGTGATCTGTACTGAAAACAGGAGTTACCAGTGTCTCCTCCATCCAGACCTCAGACCGTCACCAAAGCAATGCTAAAAAACTGTATGGAGGCATCTCCATTGGTTCAGATCATCTGTACTTCCTGAGTTATTCAGCTGATAAATGTCACTCGCCTGTCAATAGCATTTATCAATGAGAACTTCAGGCCATCCCAAAATCTGATCAAATAGCTGTTTCTCTGAAGTCTATGTCATACTTTTTTTTTAAGTACTCAGACTTCTATTATCTTCACACCACTTTTTAGATTCAACAATATCATCTCCTCCAATGCATGAAAGTGAAAAGTGAAAGTGAAGTCGCTCAGTCGTGTCCGACTCTTCGAGACCCCATGGACTGCAGCCTACTAGGCTCCTCCGTCCATAGGATTTTCCAGGCAAGAGTACTGGAGTGCCAGTACTGGAGTGGTTTTTAACACACATTTTACTAAAAAAAGAAACATTTGAGCACTTTCTTACAAAAGATTGACAAATGCAATTCAGTGTTCTTTCGGAGTAAAAGGTTCTAACCCCAAATGTCCCCCCTAACTCCCTTGGTTTTACCTCCTGGCAGATGTCTTCTACACAAGGATCTGCTTATACAGCCAGGTGTGCTTGGGAGGGCAAATCTAGATGGTCACCAAGGATGCCCTGCTTTCATCCCTGGGCTACAGATGAGAAGAGGTATTCAGTGGCTTTCCTTCCATAAAATGTTTTCATCAATCAGCCTCCAAGGCAGGCAGTGAGGGACTGGGCATC
Organism: Budorcas taxicolor; assembly: GCF_023091745.1. Classification (NCBI taxonomy): domain Eukaryota; kingdom Metazoa; phylum Chordata; class Mammalia; order Artiodactyla; family Bovidae; genus Budorcas; species Budorcas taxicolor. Next base: position 59,525,731 of record NC_068923.1, on the reverse strand, counting down.
TTAGTGACTGTGGCTCTTTCCTGGCAATCTTTGCACTCCTGAGTCCCAGGAGGAGAAAGACTTGGAACGGGGCTTATAAAGAAATCGCAACTGTCATGTAATGAATTGATGCAGACGTGTTTTTAACAGCCCCATTTAATTGTACAGTCATATTTTCTGCACAAGCCCTCCCACCACTAATGTAGTAACAATCTCTTACTCTGTCCCTGGGGGAATCCAGCTGTTCCATTTTCTCCTCTTTCAGCCCAACCCCTGCACTACTTGCCTTCCTCTTCACAGTGTCACAAAAGCTGAGGACAAAACAAAACACTGCGGGATTTTAGCCAGGCATTACATAGGTGTATTAAATGATGGCATTTAACTTCCGGGGGAGAGGGGGTAGTTCTTGAAAAGAGGAGTGTGAGTAGCAGCATAAAAACGATGGAGGGAAAAAAACAAAAACAAAAACGATGGAGGGATACCATCGGAATCCCGGAGACAAGAAACGTTCATTTTCAGTTCTTGCTTATTTTTACTTTCTCGGGCTTTATTTCTATTAATTTCATTTTTAAATTTTATTTTTTAATTAAAGTATAGTTGATTTACAGTGTTTTGCCAATCTCTGCTGCACACTAAAGTGACTCAGTTATACATATATAGACATTTTTTTCCCCTATTTAATTTTCAGTTATTTTAAAACCATAACATCATCAAGTCCATTACAGAGAACGGAGGGCTAACTCTGACCTCAGATTAAAGCAAGTGGATGGTGTTTCTCACCCTAAGAGAACAAACATAACAGCCCCCAAATAGCAAAAGGTATTAAAAATAGTGGATGTCTTAATGGAATCTGTTGTGTCCAGGAGTGTGTTTATTTCTAAGCTGTCACACCATGCACCATGACACATTGCAAAAAGGATAATCTCATGTGATAAGGTCTCCCCATTGTCCTAAGAAGCACTGTTCTTCACACCTGCGGGAAAAGGTGCGCTTCTAAAACTGGAGGCCGTGAGATAATATCTGAAGATTACAACTGGAAATCTTGTGACCTTATTATTTGAAAAATTCTCCGTTTTTCCCCCAGTAAAGAGCTATCTATTCTTTCTCAATCATACCAATGTGGATAAAATTTTGTAGAAATAAAACCATTATAAAGCCATAGTAAGATTGAGTATGCTAAAACAGAGATTTTATCAGATGCCTATGGTTTCTTTTAGCAAGAAAAGGACGGGCTTATTTTTTTAAATATGGGTATCAATATTCTCTTCAACCAAAAAGTTCCAACTTAACAGATAATGCAACCCAAAACACCATTTGGAGCTAAATGTAATTACAGTATTACATAGTGAGTTGACCAGTATGCAATAAAAGTTTTGAAAATCCAACTTTAAGTAACTTTCTCACAAGTTCCCCTATTCACAGCATCAATAACATGTTGGCTGGTTCTCCCAACTTCATTTTGTAATCTCCCTAGCACATTCGGAAGTTCTTCTGAAACTAAAAATAGAGAAGAAAGAATTAAGTTGGTGGTGAGGAAAAGAAGTCTGAAATCTCTGAACAGTGAGACTCACATGAATGATTAAACTTCTCTTCCAATCAGTTTTTGAATCTGTTACCAGGATGTGCAATAGAGTACAGTACTGATGGTTCAAGAAAGTTTTGTAACTCCTAGAGCTGATTGGCAAGACCAAATCAGTAGCTGAACTGGTAGAGTTTGAGCAATGGAGAGACTGACGTTCCCCTTTATATTAAGCATATTATAACTGGATAAAATTCCTTCTCAGGAGAAAACAATGCCTTTAGCTAAACTCTGAGTCATCTAAGAAACAAATCTGAAATCTAAAGACTTTTGAATGAGCCTGGTACACAAAAAGCACTTAATAAGTACATACTCAAAGCATGAAGGAATAAATATACAGAACAGTCCTCTCCACAATTAACGAATCTTTATGGAGAACACTGCACTATCTTATTCTCCTGTGGTCAATCATCCAACAGTCACCATACATATTTAATGATCCTGGTTGTCAATGCCAGTCTAGCCCTAATCCATATTCCAAAAACAAAGAATTCAAGAACTAAATCCCAGAGTTATTAGGCAGATCTTCTGCCAATGCCCTAGTTGTTATTACCTCAACACCTCTCTTCCTCACCTAAAAGAGATTAATTAGTTCCTAAAAAGTCTCTCTCACCCTGGTGTTCTCACTGCCCAGCACATAGGAAGCCCAACAGAGGTTTTCTAAACTCGGGAATCAAGCACTAGTTTTTGTTCAATGGGTCTCAATAAGAAAAGAGTAAAAGAGGTGCGGGTCTGTATGGAATCTAGAAAGATGGTACAGATGAGCCTGCTTGCAGGGCAGAAACAGAGACATAAGAACGAACACATGGACACGGAGAGGGAAGGAGCGGGTGAGACGCACTGGAAGATTAGAACTGACACATACACACTACCCTGTGTAACATGCATAGCCGCTGGGGAGCTGCTGTCGAGCACAGGCAGCTCAGCTCGGCACGGCGATGACCTACAGGGGTGGGATGGGAGGAGGCAGGGGTGGCATGGCAGGGTGGGAGTGGGAGGGAGGGGCTACATGTATGCATACAGCTTCACTTTGTCGTACAGCAAAAACACAACACTGTAAAGCACCTACACGCCAAAAGCAAGAAAAGCATAAAGGAACACACCATCACTCCAGCCTGCTTAAGTCTTGGCTGATGCCTTGAGTGAGTGAAGTCGCTCAGTTGTGTCCGACTCTTTGCGATCCCATGGACTGTAGCCCACCAAGCTTCTCCGTCCATGGGATTCTCCAGGCAAGAATACTGGAGTGGGTTGCCGTTTCCTTCTCCAGGGGATCTGCCCAACCCAGGGATCGAACCCAGGTCTCCTGCATTGCAGGCAGAAGCTTTAACCTCTGAGCCACCAGGGAAGCCCAAATTATCTCTGACCTAATAACCCCATTAAAGTGGACCTGGCAGAACATACCTGTCAGTTTGCAGGGGGGTGGGAGGTGGAGGGGGGAGGGGGGAATCAAAGAAATGTACAAATGACTGGTTTTATAACCCAAGCTTTGCCAGACAGACTCAGTGGGGGAGACTCCAAATCCCTGCCTGGGAACCTTGATGAGAACCTAGACCAAGGAAATTAAAGGGTTTAGAGAGTAAAGATTCTAACTCTACTGAGCTAGAATAAACAGGTCTTATTCTGTTTATGTTATGGTCTGAAGTGACCATGTTCCAGATGCTACCTGACCCACTGTAAGCCCTCTCATCAGAGTTACTACAAAAGCCCTCTGTCCTACCTGCTACAGTCTGAATGTTTGTGTTCCCCAAAATCCATATATTGAAACCTAACCACTAAGGGGACAGAATTAGGAGGTGGGACCTTTGGGGAGGGGAGTCAGTTATTAGGTCAGGAGGGTGGGTCTCTCATGAGTGGGATTAGTGCCCTTATAAAAGAGGCCCCAGACAGATCCCTCATTCCCCCCCTACACCATGTGAGGACACAGCAAGAAGGGGTCAGTTTGCCCCCTAGAAGAGGGCTTCCACCAGAACCGAATCATGTTTGTACCCTGATCCCAGATCTCCACCGCCACAACTATGAGAAACAAACGCACGGTGCTTGTGAGCCACCCAGGCTGCAGGGTTTTGGTAAAGCGGCTTGACCACATTAGGAAATGCCTCTGCACTTGCTACACGCGTCTTCCTCAGGCTCGGCTGTGTGCACATCCATCTTCCTGACCCAGTCATAGGCTCAAAGACTGTGGGCATCGGATCTCTGTTCAGCAGTTCTACAAACAAGCAAGAAACTAAACCGGGCATGTCACAGAATTCAGCCATTGTCAAGGTTGCCTGACGGAGCATCAGGGTCACTGGTGAAACCTTCAAGACAGAGACACCCAGAAGCCCACCCCTTGAGATGCTGAGTCCTTGCATAGCAATGTTTTAAAATAGTCCCTGGATGACTCTGAAAGCACAACCTAGGCTGAGATCCAAAGCATGGTGTTCGTTAAGCATCTTCCAGGTACCTGAGCCCAATCTGAGCTGGGGGCAAATGCTAACCCAATCTTATTCTTTGAGTGATTCTGGGCAAGTCATTTGACAAGTCTAAGCCTCTCCACCCTGTAAAATAGACTGATCAATACATACCAAGTGAAGCCTTTGCAAGGATAAGTGTGAGTTAAGCATAGTTCCCGCCTGATGATACACTCTTGGTGTTTAATCCAGGTCAGGTATTTGGGCTGGGAGTGCAAAGCACAGGGCCTGCTACAATCCATATTGCACCACAACAGATGTAAATTGAAAGGAACTAGGATGAAGCTTTATTGCTAACAAAGTGCGGATGTTTCAATCACTAGGTACTAGCTATCACCCACTAGCACTTCTCATGCAAATATCTTCTAACAAATTGGTGAAGGGTTAGGAGAAAATGGTTTCGAAAGAGGTGAGTAATGTTCAACTTATATCTTCAAGTTAACAAAACAATACTTGGAGGTCAAGATTATACAGTATGGAGACAAGGATGCCGAGGCTGTTAAAATAATCCATAAGCTTCCTTGGTGACGTTGCTTCTCCAAAGGGAACAACGGGAGGAAGGGTGAAGAAAAAGGGTAACACCTTCAGAATTTGGACATTATTGTGTGTCCCCATTTTGCTATTAAAGTCATACACCATACCTTAACTATGACACTATGACAGGCTATACTTTGAGCATCCAACAGAAGCTTCATTGAAAAGTCTAGGTTTCCTTTAGATTTATGGTATTGAAGGGGTTTTTCTCTCTTCTCACTTTCTCTTGCCTTCTTCCTTCCTTCTTCCCTCCCTCCCTCTTCCTCCCTTCCTTTCTTTTAGTATTCTTACTAGAGAACATAGCACATTCACAGCCTAGCGAAAGACAACACCATTTCTACAATAGAAATCAGTGGGGAAAAATAATTTGCTTAATAGACATTCACTTACTGCAAACTTTATAGAAGGCATCTATTATATAATTGGGAACTAAAAGCCACATTCTCACATATACTTACCCATTCTATGTTACTCATATGTGTATGTGACTTCACTTAGACAAAAAGTGGTGTTTTTACTTAGACAAAATGGACCTTTTCCATTGCAGAGCATTTGAAAATAAAATGCTTATCTGTCCTGCATTTTCACCACCAACGAATTCTGTCACTGTGTATTCCCCTGATAATCTATTTTAAAGGGACATTTCAAGCAGCAGAAAAATAAAGAATAATATCCCTTAGATGAATCTGACTTGTAAATAAGGAAAGCTATTAAGTGCTTAGTGTTTTGGGTCTATCATAAACACTGTAAATAATCTCAGACTATACAGCTCACTTGACTTTACCCAGGGAGACCTCACTGTTTTGGTAAGGAACACCACCATATCGGGCCAGTTTTCTGGAACCCAACCTGTATCCGTTTAAGAATAACACAAAATAAAAGGTGGGAGGGATGAGGCTGTCAATCAACTAAAATAAAGAGTGTAAGAATGCCAGCAATGCTTGTATAATGTTATGTCTTGCTCATTAAATGTCTAGTTATGGTTGTCAACTACCTAAAATTTGGTGAAAGCACAAAACCAGGTTTTTTTCACACCATCAGTACTTTTATGGAATTGGAAGTCTCTTTGGATAAACCATTTTAAGACCCAGAGTACAAAAATAATCCATCCTGAAAATGCCTTCTATTCTGAGTTCCTGGCATACAGCTATTGTGTCCAGTGATTTCATATTATGGCCTTCCACACATAAAGGAAATGCTCTGAATCCTAAGGACTAATTACATATCCCCAGACTTCCTGTTTCCACAGAGCTTTTTAATTGGGTACTTTAACTTGCCAAGTATGTTCAAAAATGGTATTTCAAGTAAGCATGCAAAGTAACTGCCAATCTAGAAGTGGAATATCCAACCTCCCCACTTTGGATAAGGAACTAATGCTCTTATTTAAAGCTATTTGTTTTCCAATAGATGACAACAGAGAAACCAAGTATTAACCTTATTGAATTCATCCGCACTCACAATAATATGAATGTTTTAGTATAATTTCAATGCCAAAAGATAAGGTGAGAAAGGGTTAGAAGTCTAAAATTAGACATCATTACTCAAACTGGACGTAAGTATATGTACTATATAATAGATATATGCACTTTATTACTTCCTGTAAGCAATTAGTTTAATAATAGACAGAATGGGGTAACTATTTAGGGGCTTACCTTTGTGGTAGACTCAGTTATTTCTGAAGCCTCCCTTCTCCGATAAAACCCTGGGCTTTGATTCAAGAGAAAGGGGCCGATATCACATACAAGGCTCTGCAACATCACACAACCACATAAAACTGTCACCGTGAAATACTGCACTGCATGATTTTGTTACTGCTTCTTTTATTCTTGCAGCAATGGACACACAACCTCAGAGGATGAATTCACCACTTCAAGGCTCGTACCCAGCACTGGATAGGAACAATAAAAATGGTCTTGGGAACAGGAGCCCCCAGGGATGTAGGCACTACCATCCAATATGACAACAGATCCACCTCTGAATTAATAATTTTTATACTTTCCACAATATGAGGGTTGTTGTTTGTTTTTTTTTTCCCCCTCAGACACGAGTACTCCTCCATTTCCCAAAAGAAGCCCAACCCCAAAATTAAATCCAATGCTACTAAACCAGTGAGCAAATTTCCAGCATCAGATATTCATATACTAACTTCAGATTATAACTATGGTTTTCAAAACAATTATCAGGCATTGGCAGGAATCTTTAACCAAGGATCAGAAGATCTGAAAATCCTATCAAAATGTATACAAAAGTTTGATGTGTGCTTTTTTGAAAGGAAGGTTTTAGAATATGTAGAGTGGTCTGTGACCTACCCCTCCAAAAAATCAACACCTGATATAAAATTGTTTCTTTAATTACAGGGAAATTTCATAAATGGAGCTATCCCAATTGAACAGAATATTGAACAGGAAGTAAATATTTCCCCTTTTTTAGCCTAACATGTTTACCTAGAGAGAATGTGATGACAAACCTTTGTCATTTACGCCATAATAGGAAAAAAAAGGCTGGATTCATGCATGTAATTGGGGAGTTTTTGTTGTTATTATTGTTATATATTAATGTACAAAAGGGATTCTTTATAGTATGAGCAGAATTTTAAAAGCTGGTAGAAACAAGCCCATTCTCAGGCTTATAAAACAAGCCTTTATAGATAATTATGTTTTATTACTCTTCATTTTATGGGGATTGTGTTATACAAAACAAATACCAGATGCCTATTTGTTTTATTCATTTCAGGGAGAAAAAAAAATCTTACAAGTACCTCTGTGAATAGAACTGCTTTTAATTAAACACAATGCACAAGGAGCACATAAAAATTAATACTGTTTGAAGCCAGCAGGTAGAAAGTACATGTATCACAAAGTAACTGCAGAAGACCCAGCTCCCCGCTCCTAGATGAGCTGAGAAAGAAAATCAGCAAGCGATACTCCAACAAGGTCATTCCTAGGCTTGTTCAGGGTAAATTAAGGCCAATATTCATGGAAACATAAAACCTGGAGGTGAGGGGGTACGGGGGTAGTCTTTTAATGGCACCTGTACTAAACCATACCCCACATTACTCTCCTTGAAATCAGGCAGGTCTGCTCTGACCCACGTGGGTAAAGCTGTTGAGATGGAATGAAACAGGTTCATTTCTGCTCCATCAGAAAAATGCAAAGTGATTTTTGGCATGGTTCTGACTTAGTCTGCAAACACCGCAGAAGGACATGTCACACACTGGCTGCTATCTGATTAATACAGTCATGCTTAAGGGGGAAAGGTAGGGGCGGGGGGGGCGGGGAGGGGACAGAGAAAAGAACAGCCTCACGAAAATTTGACCGTTTCTTCCTGACCCCAAAGACATAAATCATATCTGTTCAACTGTCAGTTCTAATCAGAAAGTGAAAACTCAGCATGCAACATTTTAGTCCCACAATGAGAAACATTTAACTTTTTTTTTTTCCATTTGCTTTTGCTTTGTTTGCTTTTGATCAAATCAGAGGAAGACCCACTCCATACCCTAGTCTCAGACTTTTGATATCATCTAACCAGTTACGATTTGTACTCACTTGTGCCAAGAGAGAAAATAAACAGACATTTTGAAAGTACTATGTGAAGTAGTGCTAAAAACCTTTTCCAAATTACATTTATTTAAGGGGCCACACCCCAAATTTCACTGTCTGCAATTCTGAATCTCAGAGTAGTCCCAATTTCTGTGAAAACATTTCTTTATTCCTGTACATAGACTTATGTTTTTTCAGTTAACAGAATTTGGTCCTTTAGTTAAATGTCCATTATTTTTGTATTTTAAAAAGCAATTAAAATCCTAAGGCTTTTTAACCTTTAAAACAGATCTTTAATCAGGTGTAGGCGACTGAAAAAAATACATCACTTAAACTACTAAACTAGTTATCCCGGCCCCCCCACAATAAACATTCATTTTGCTAGAAGTATACTTAGTGTACCTCTTTTTCCTGGACCAAGAATGGAAGCTAAATATACAGGAAGACAGACTAAGATCAGGATTCAAATGCCACACTTGATACTCTGCTGTAACCTAATCAAAAGAATTATTTTCACAATAGAATAGAATATAGCTGTTAAAACAAGGGAGAGATTTGTATGTACTGACATGGAACAGTACTTGACGTATAATGCAGTGATTAAAAAAAAAATTACAAAGGAGGAGATTGTGTGTGTATGTGTCTGTGTGTGTAAAATAATCCTATTTTCAAGAAAATAAATAATATGCTATGTGCCTCAAAAACAGGATAGATACTCTCAACAGTTCAAGATGATATATGGGTGCATTACAGGTAAGTTTCACTTTCTGTAGCATCTGAACTTTGAACATGTTCAAATATTAGTTCTGCAATCGTAATTAAAAACTTTTTTTTTCCTCACACACTCACTGGATTGTGGTTTACGCTATTCCCTTGGGTGGCTTTATCTTAAAAGTTAAATGTAAACTCCAGCTTCTGAGATAAGAACCCTTAAGAGTTAGAACAGCTTGATTTGAATGGCAATAAGAGGGGTGATGTAGGATAAGGGAATTAGGGAACAGGAAGAGAGAGAGAAAGAGAGAGAGTGTGTGTGTGTGTACGCATGTGCATACAACCCTCACAGGAGGGAGGGAGGGTTACTAAAAAAGACGAACTAAAGAATTAAAAAGAAGCAGCAGAGAGTAGGGGGGGTGACTCAGACTAGAGGGAGGGTTTTCGTGAACAGCCACAAAGAAATGCCTCTGACAGTCCCTGGTTAACAGCCAAAGAGGACCCAGGAGAAAAGAGGTGTGCCATCCTTGTCAAAAGGCAGTGGGAGGTGACAGGAGGTGCTCTGCAGAGAAGTGAGTGGCAATAGAAGGCCTGGAAGAAAAGAATGCAGTGGCCTAGAGACGAACCCTGGAAACTGAAAGCCCGCCTGCAGGAAACGGCCCGGGGTGCATGAGGCCACAGAACTGCATCCCTGGGCCTTCTGTGTACAGTCTCTGAGATGGGATTAGGGTCCAGAAAGGCTGATGGCACCAAGAGTGGTTGGCTCAGCATGGCAGGCGGTGCCCCGTTCATTAGCAGACAGTGGGGATGGAGATTCTGGTCCCAGCAGCTCGGTTGGTCCCTTCCTGGGAGGGGGCAATAGAAACAGCAGAGGAGTGAGCAGAGGCTGCTTCTCTTGCAGAGCTGTCAGGAAAGCCCACCACACTTCCCTACAAGGACTGCTCTCTCTTGGCTTGCCCTCCGGAAGGAAGCGAACTTGGAAGCAATAGAAACTGTACCTGGCCAAGAACCGAGGCCTTAGACAACACAGTGCAGCTCAAGGGCCATAAAGCAGGCTTTTCAGGATATTACAGAATTACGACCGGGAACCCACTCATAGCTAAAATGACAGTCAGAGACACAAGTTATTTCAAAGCTGCAAATCATCATCTGATTTTGGTGAATCTCTAACTTCATAAGGGCTTCCCTTGTGGCTCACCTGGTAAAGAATCCACCTGCAAGGCAGGAGACCCAGTTCAATCCCTGGGTCAGGAAGATCCCCTGGTGAAAGAAATGGCTACCCACTCTAGTATTCTTGCTTGGAGAATTCCATGGACAGAGGAATCTGGCAGGCTGTAGAGGGGTCACCAAGAGTTGGACACAACTGAGCAACTAACATTAACTATACTGAACCCAATGTGGGGGGGCAGGCAAAGGAGGGGGGATTCTTCTAAACCTACTTTTTCTATTCAATATCCCCTTCGGGTTGCTTATTCCAAACAAAATGAATGAATTCTACTAAGTTCCAAAAGTCTTTCTTTCCACATTTATAGGTCACCATGGCCAAAAGATACTCATTGGACAAATATTTCTAGAGGAGCTACTATATGCTCAGCACTGTGTTAATACCAGGAAAACAGATGAAAAACAAATACACAAGTCTAAAGATGAACTTATGATTTAAGTCTTAACTTAAGCCCAAGTAGAATACAAAGTATGAAACCTCCAAATAACTTTGTGATCCAAAGATATCTGGAGGCAAAGGGTAGAGAGATAGCCTATTACGGTTACTCTTCCACTATGAAATGAGGTTCTATGTACTTGGATCCCAGTAAATTTTTTGGCCCTGTTGATCTGTATTTGAAAAAGATAGATACTAAAGAAAAATTAAACTAAAAAACAGTATTTTTTTAAAAGACAAAAAATTCCAGTATATATACCATAATCTTACCTTCATCTGTTTGGGTTCTGGAATTTCTAGAACAAAGAAAGGACTTCAGTGGGCTAATCAAATGCAGTAAGATTTAACTAAGTACCTACCAAGTCAGCTACTGAAGTGGGAAGTGAACTCTGGGGGTACAAAGGAAAAGGAACCAGCTTTACCCAGGTATACACCTAGAGAGACAAAATAGGTATCTAGGGAGACAAAACCTAAATAATCACAATGAACAGTAGAATGATGTTAAGGTTTAAAACTGCCCCAATCTAAATTCCGGAACTTCCCCAGGCACTGAATGACAGGACATAAGGAAGTCCCCCAAAGCTTGCAGACGTCTAAAATTATACCGGGTGAGGAAACAGTGGTGAGGAAGCTTCAGAGAGTCCATCCACACGTGATGGAAACAGGCCCTTAGGTTACCACCTCACCTGCTGTGTGTGCACAGAGAGAGCAATGCTTAATCCAGGCTTCTGCTGATGAGCCTGGTGATAACCAGGGAATGCCCTGGGTCTGTTGATTTATGAAAAATCACTCGGCCACTTTTCTACCCCCTCAAGGGGAATTCAAATGACAGGGTTCAAATGACAAGATCTTACACCAGTCCTGAACCAAGGAGCAGACTGAGAAAGCTGCTGTACCTGGGAATTCCAAAGCGAGTATCTCAGATGTTAAAAGACATGTCAAAAAATCCAATCAGTTCACCTCATCTAATTAAATGAGTTAACTGGAAATACAAAATGATCCTTTTATCTCCACTACTACCTAAATCTGCAAGTCAGCTTACTGGGAGAAAGAAAAGCAGTTTTTATTTTGTGGAGAAGAGATGATCGAACTGTGTGTGGGTGGGGGGGGCGGTAAAGTCCCTGATTCTTGGTAGAAAACAATAGGCAACACTGACCCAATAATATTCCCAGGAAAAAAAATGATTTTGAATATTTCCTCCACATACAAACAAACAAAGATTAGAGTCGCTATTATGAATAAAATACACACCTGCTTATTCTCTGCAGCCAAGTACTATCGTGTTTCAGATGACGGTGGAAGGTCCCACTTACACTTAATGAACTGTCCCTAGAGTCTCTTTTGCAAAAGCTGATGTTAAAGAACACTCTACAGGATTCTGTGATTTACAACAAGGATATGATCCTGTTCTTTGGGGGGCAGGAGGATGTAATAAAGTGCCAAGGGATAAGGTGTGGCCTGTGTGGTATATCTTAATCACATAGTCAGGCCCATTTCAGTATGGAATAAAGTAGGAATCAGATCACATCTGGATTTGGTGGCAGAAATGGTTATTTCAGAACAGCTCCTACCGCGTGTTTGTCCATAACTGCAGCTGTGTCTCTCGAGAGAAAGAATGAAAATATAAATTACGATGTGTCTGAACCCTCCCAGATCTTCAGAACACAGGCTAAAATTTCCTCTCCAATGTTCACCCTGACTGCAATTACAAGTTTATCATCAAGGGTAGGTATAGCACTGCTTTAACTCAGCACGCAGAAAGGGTCCAGAGGTCTGGTTCCTGCTGCAGCTGATAACGCCTTCCTAAAGAAAAGCCATCAATTGTTAACTATCATGCAAATTTGGGAATGTACAAAGTTATTCACTGTTATCGCTTCCTGAGTTGCTAAGTACCCCATCATGAGGGGACTGCGCCTTCATCTACTTGAATTGAGAGGGAAGAAAAAAGAAAAAAAATAGTATTATCTTCTCTGTCTCAAGCAGGTTTAGCTCAGAAAGTCATTTCAGGCGATGCCACTGGCAAGTCTGCCACTGTTTTACTGCTTTTTCAAAAAAGCAGGAACAATGGATGGAAGTGGGGGTTGAGGGAGGATGGATACGCGTATACGTATGACTGGATCATTTTGCTGTGCACTTGAAACTATCAGAACATTGTTAATCGGCTATACTCCAAGAAGAAATAAAAAGTTTAAATAAGAAAAAAAAAGAGGCAGGAACAAGAAGATTCATGTCATTGCTCAGCTTCACAGAATGGGTGGAAACCATGATGTGTACATTTGTAAAAGAAAAAATTATAAGACATTAAGTCATATTAATGATTTGCATCCTTGGTGAAACAACTTCTGGGAAATGAAAATCTGTTGTATTTTGGCAACAGTTACAACAGGTGGTTGGAATTCTGGGCACTTGCCAAACCGCCTAGAACTTCTATATGACTAGCAAGCTACTGTACCACATTGCAGGTTACAGTTAGACTGAGCTATAAACAGAGCCAATGGAAGAAATGGAAGGGATGATGAACAGACACAGGCGGTAAATCGGAAACTGTACAAGACAAACGTGATTTAATGGCACAGGAAGATTAACGACAGTAACAATGGTTACTGATCGCTTACTGCGTAGGCACTGTTCTAAGCATCTTACGTGTAATATTCACTTAGTCCTCACAGTCACAACCCTATGAAGTAGGAGTTATTATCATCCGCATGTTATAAATGAAGAAATAGGAGGAAAGAAGACGCCCAGGGTTTCATGGCTGGTGGCAGAACCACCATTCAAGCACCTGGTTTCCAAAGCCCAAGTGCATGACCTCCGTGCCATACGGTCACACTCCTGGAAGTCAAGAGACAGGTGCTCCATCCCCTCTTCTGTCATAACCAGGCACATGACCTGGGACAAGTTGCCCAACCTCCCTGGATCTCTACTTCCTTATCTATATAACACAAGAGTTACATCAGATCTTTAAGGTCACGCCAATGATCTGATTTCTCCTCCTTCCAGATAAAACTGACACCAGGCTCCTCTCCTCAGATGAAGACACAGATGCAAAGACATACAGATGTGTGTACAGACAGAACTGACAGCTCCCATCAGGGCCAAACTCACAGGACTCGGGCAAGAAAACCAGTGAAGGGAAACCTGAGGGCCCAGCGAGGCCCAAAGCGTCACAGCACTCCTAGAATATCTACTTAATACTCGGAACTTAAGAGCACTGAATCTCTGAGCTTATTTTTATAAAAACTTCAGATTTATTTTGAGAGTATCATTTACAGTAGCCAAGACATAGAAACAACCTAAGAACAGATAAAGGAAATGTGGTCCATATACACAATGGAAGATTATTCAGCCTTAAGAAAGAGGGAGATCTTGCCATTTGGGACAACATAGATCTTGAGAGTATTATGCCAGGTGAAATAAGTCAGAAAAAGACAAATACCATATGACAGTCATACCATATGAATACTACTTATGAATAAAAATGTGGTCAAAAAGTACAAACTTGCAGTTTTAAGATAAATGGTCCTGGGGACATAATGGATAGCATGGTATCTAGAGTTAACAACACTGTAACATATGTTTGAAAGCTCTTTAAGAGTAAGTCTTAAAATTTCTCAGCACAAGAAAAAAATTTGTAAAAATGTATGGTGATGGACGTTAACTAAACTTACTGTAGTAACCATTTCACAACATATACATATCACTAATATATAGGTGGACTTCCCTGGTAGCTCAGACGGTAAAGAATATGCCTGCAATATAGGAGACCCAGGTTCGATCCCTGCATTGGGAAGATCCCCTGGAGAAGGAAACAGCTACCCACTTCAGTATTCTTGCCTGGAGAATTCCATGGACAGAGGAGCCTGGCATAGTACATATACATATAATATTCTACAATATATCTATATATATCATCATTTGGCAATATATATGATATATACATATATATGTATACGTAAAATCATTATGATGTACACCTAAAGCTAACATAATGTTATATGTCAATTATATCTCAATTTTTCAAAAAGGTCCCTTTTGATATTTCATCCTTGTTATTCTCTTTTTAGAGAAGTCAATGGCAACCCACTCCAGTACTCTTGCCTGGAAAATCCCATGGACGGAGGAGCCTGGTAGGCTGCAGTTCATGGGGTCTTTAAGAGTCAGACATGACTAAGCGACTTCACTTTCACTTTTCACTTTCACACATTGGAGAAGGAAATGGCAACCCACTCCAGTGTTCTTGCCTAGAGAATCCCAAGAATGGGGGAGCCTGATGGGCTGCCGTCTATGGAGCTGCACAGAGTTGGACATGACTGAAGTGACATAGCAGCAGCAGCAGCAGCAGCAGCATTCTCTTTTTCCCTACTTGGGTCACTCCTTAGAGGTGGCTAAGTCTAAAATAAGTGGAGGAAAATACTATTCCTTCTCTGAACTTTACTAAACATTTAGGTACTTAAATTTTATCTTCATATAGAATACTGTTCAATTTTTTATAAAACATGTAATATAGCTCTACAATCTAAATACAGAGCATATTATACATTTCCAGTCTCTGAATCAATAAAAGACTGACGACCCTACACTTACAGATTTGCAACATTACACTTGCAACGCTTAAAAATGCAGTTATCATAAAAGGTGTTGCTTAAAGGTAGCTTTTTTGATGCAGTGTGAATTTTAAAGGAGCATTCAGCATTTAAGAAATGATGTCTTCAAGAAAAATTTATTCTCTGTTGCTCAGTAAAGCTGAAGCATCTCGGTATTAGATCCGTTCTGATTAGATTTTCAGATTGCTTCAGATATACAGACCTAGAAATCATTTTAGAAAATGACCTTCCCAAGCTTTGTAAAAACATAAAACATAATTCATATTTAATCAAGTGTCATATGATGGCCACCAAACCAGAATCCTTATTTAAGACCTACTAAGAAGCCAAGTAAGTGTGACCCAGTGTCTTCTCTCTGATCTACACACCTTGAATACTTCTACGCAATATCCAAACAATTCCACAAGCTAACACAAACAAGTCAGCAGATTTTTACATGCAGGAAATGGAGGCCAATGGGAGAAACAATGGAATACCTTCCCTCTGCTTTTTTCCCCTTTGCTTTTTAATTAAATGATAAATCTCAATATGAATTCATTAGAAGCCTGATAGCTCAATTAAGCACTGTGTTACTATATACTCTGGGGCAACGCTTCAATATCAGTTAACAGAGTTGGGATGTAACCTGAGCAGGAAATGAAAGCCAAAAGTTATATTCGACCTACCATTTGGGAGAAAAATTGCAATTAAGGGGGGACAGAAAGTCCCAGTATCTACAGACTGTTAAAATTAAATGACAAAAACACCATAATGGTTTCTCCTGTAGCAATAAATTCCTTAGATTCACATTACATAGTAAAGCCTGTCAGTTCATTTTAATTTGGTTTCACCGATAGCTTATTCAACAGAACAAGAATAAAAAAGAAAAAGAAAGAAAGAAAGGAAACTACTGTGGAGAGGCAGAAAAAGGTTATTGGGAGAAATATCCCCTTTGGAAATAAAAAGAAACTGGGTGAATTAGTAAATGATGCACTTGGGGAAAACACGGGGATTCCTGGGCTGTAAACCAAAGATAGGGACACCTACAGACCCATACATCGAATCAATGGTTAGCAGCATTTTGATTAAACACAGTAATCAAATAAACGAACGTTAAAGAAATGTAATTAAATACATGTAAAATAAATGAATAAGCGTGATTTACTAAATAAGTTAAATTTTTAAATTTACAAATAAACATAACTTGTTTAAATAAATGTAATTTCTCTTTTTCACTTACCCAACAAAAACTGACTGCCCAGTGTGGGTGGGTCAGGCACAGTGCTAGGCTGTGAAGATACATCAGTGATTGAGCTCAGTGTCACTTTACCAACAGGGCCTTCCTGCCCCCACATTTACTGCAAATGCCCCCTCCCATTCTCACTGTGCATCCACATCATGTGGTGGGCATTTCTAAACACCTGAACTTCATCCCCCGAAAGTTGGATTGGCCAGGAGGAGGACCTGGGCCCCGTTTCCAGAAGCTCCTCAGCCTGAGAGCCAATGTCTTCACCCCTTTCCAAGGGTTGTTTTCTTCCCAGGATCCAAAGCTTTCTAACATAGGCCACAAGAGACATGGCCATCAGTCTCCAGTCGTTAGACGGGGGCCATCGCGGGGCAGGAATGTGTGTCTGTTTGGTTCACTGTTGAATCCCCAGTGCCTGGAAAACAGCAGGTGCTCGGGAAGTATCAGCTGAGTAAGTTCAGTGAAAAACCAACCTGAATCCGCCCCTCAGGGCGTATACAATTACCGGGGAGAGAGAAAAACAGATAGTTAAACAAATGGAAAAAAACACAGCCGTGCCAGGTAGAACAGTTCTACAAGAGCCCAAAACAGGGGATTGTGACAAGTCTGGGGCATCAAGGAAGTGACTCTGGAAGAAATGAATGGAGCAGGGGACAGCTTTCCAAGAAAGAGAGAGGAGGGTATGCAGGGAAAGGGAGGAAGAGGAGGAAGGAGACTTCACTAAGAGCCTGAGGACAGAACGGCAGGGGGAGCTGCACCAACCCCAGCCCCACCCCCACCACACTGTATGGATGAACCACGAGAAGCCCCCAAGGCAAATCCCAGTACATGGTGGCATGGTCCTACGTTATCAGCACTGCTGTGGCTGCTTTCCACCAGTCTGTCAGGATGCCAGCATATATGCAGGATGTGTGAAATCCATTCCAGATTTCCACCCATTAGTTCCCACGCTGGACTCCCCTAGAAAAGGGGAAAAAACCAGGACATGTGCCCCAACGCACCATCCAGGGCAGCCTCTAGGCTCTAGACAAGTGGCTCTTCATCCCTTTGTGGGCACATTCTCTCTCTAATTCCTAGCTTCCACACTCCACACCTGGGGCAGCTCTTTACCTGAGCCCAGGGCCTAAGTCACTCGGAAGACTAGTCAATCAAGAATAACTAGCATCACAGGCCCACACAGCAATATGAGAAAACTTCGTATTTCTCATTACAGTACTGATATGTATCATAAAACCCCAGAAATCTGAGTTAGCAACAAATACCAGAACTTTCATACAAACCCCAAAGACACCCCTTGTACCCCGAGCCCTTGGGGAACTTGCTGAGCTTAGTATTAATAGATAAGCTTTCAAATGGAGAGCTTCTTTTCAGGGCCACCAAAATATTTTTATTTTCACCACAGGGGTTAAAAAAAAAAGTTATAAAACTCATAACATGCTCCCCGACTTTCTTAAACAAAGGCCAGTGTCCACAAGTGATGGCCTGTGGTCAGCACGATGCCATGGCATAGTTTATCTGATATTTACAGAGGCTCTGGTCGCTGTGACCGCCACAGTGCCCGGGGGCAGGACTCACAGGCATACATACGGGGTATCTTAGGACATGCTCGGGCTCTGGGCTAGCCGAGCTTAAGTTGCAGGGCTTCTTGAATGGATAAGAAGATGTGGTCCATATATATGTAATAGAATATTGGCCATAAAAAGGAACGAAATTGTGTAATTTGCAGAGATGTGGATGGACCTTGAGACTGTCATATAGAGTGAAGTAAAAAAGAAAAACAAATACTGTATACTATCACTTACATATGGAATCTAGAAAAACAGTACAGAGGAACTTAGGTGCAAAGCAAAACTAGAGACACAGAAGTAGAGACAAACATATGTACAGGTAGCAAGAGGGAAAAGGGACAGTGGGATGAACTGGGAGACTAGCACTGATACTATGTATAAAATTCGGAACTGATGAGAACCTACTGTAGAGCACAGGGAACTCTACTCAAGGCTCTGTGGTGACAAATAACAAGGAAATCCAAAACAGAGGGAAAATACATACCTGTGTGGCTGATTCACTTTGCTGTACAGCAGAAACTAACACAACTTTGTAAAGCAACTACACTCCCATAAAAAATAAATTGAAAAAAAAAATGCAGGGCTTCTTTACTTCTTCTGGGTGTTATCACTTCCTGGCCTGCTTCCTTCTATTTGGGTTGCCAGCTATCCCTTCTTCCCAGACCTGCCTTCCCAAGAATCGCTCTCTTTAAATTGATTGCTTTGAATCTGCTGTGGGCTAAGAAACCAGATTACCAAGCTGATTAGAACTGTCTCTTCTTCAGTAAGATGAAATAAATTCTAGGTGAGAAACACGAGTGATACTCTATGAATCAATCACGCTACTGTTGACGTGTGTGTGTGGTCTTTATGACATCAGCTTCAGCTGTGCAGAAGCAATAGACGCCAATGTGAAGAACGCAGGTGCAGAACGCCAATGGCATTCTGGTTGATATCCCTGCTGTGTGCACTTAGGCAAGTCACTTATAAAGATTCTCTGAACTTTGCTCTGCATCTCAAATGCATATCTTCCTGCTTGGGTGGACATAAAGATTCAAGGAGATACCGCCCATTACCCAGCACACGGTATGCTCTCAAGAATGCTATCATCATTAACCAGGGTCAAATCTGTCAGTGCCAACAGGATATGGCTTCAACAGTGTTTACCACAGCCAACTTCCCCTAACCACAGACCCCCGTTTCAGGAAGCAACTTTAGGCTGCTCTTTGCAAAAGGATAGCCACCAATTCAATTAAGAATGACAATCTGACAGGGCAGTCTTTTAACTGATGAGGTCGCCACCAGACCCAGAGACATGGCCTAATACGAATGGCTCTCCCTCGAAGAAGTAAATATCCCCAGGGCAGCCAATCAGGCTGGTTTCATCCAGGGCCTGCATGAGAGAATTCAGTAAAGACTGGCCCATGGTTGGCAGACACACACAGCGACAGAGGGGCCAGCCAGGGCAGAGATGAAGGTCCAGATGGAGATACCCACCTGTTGCGCTGGGTCCTGAGAACTCACTGGAGCAATTCCAGTCCAGCTTCTGTTCCGTGTGCCCTTCACAATAAATCCTGTGACGTAAGGTGGCCTGAATGGTACTCTGCTCTTAGCAACCTAAGGGCCTGTGGAACCAACCCGTTCATATGCAGTATCCTTCCAAAAGTTATCCTCAACCGATCAGGGTGCCGAAGTCACCTACAAAAGTGCCCATTTGCATTCTTGGAGCAGTCGCCCCAGGGAACTTGAAGGATGTGGAGGCAAGGCAGTGCCTGACTGCCCCAGAGACAGCCAGCTCCACCTGCCCGTACCCTTGCCCCAGGCCACCTGCAAGCTCCAATGCCCATCTACATCTTTCCACAGCCCACAGAAACAATGGGTGGCCTTCCAGAGCACCTACCACAATTTCCTGAGGATTACACATCAAGAGAGAGGTGAGCAGTTATTTCTGTGGCTTAGTAAAGAGGCAAGTTATGAAACAAAACAAACCTCTGTGGCTGATTAGAAAATGACAGGAAGATGGTTTTTAATAAACACCACCACCTTGCAGAGCACATTAGCATTTCCCAGTTTTTGCATCAGAAGCATGCACCCACACTACCTCCTTTCAATGTCCTGGTGAGGGATTGTGATCCCCACTCCCAGATGTGGAAACTGAGGCTGAGAGGTTCATCACCTAGTCCAGAAACGTGTGTGGGTCAGTGACTTCCCTGGTCCGGGGTCGCTGCACTCTTCTAAAGGGCTTTGCAGGAATCAAGAAGATATACAAGACAGGCAAAGTTCTCCAAAATTCTCACTGCTGCTCAAAGCAATTACGATGCAAAGATAGCCTAACTAACTAGGCGTAAGGAGATTGGTTCACTTTATTTTCTCTCTTGTTTTTTTTTTTGTTTTGTTTTGTTTTTCTTTTTTTCTTGGCCACACAGGCTTGCGGGATTTCAGTTCCCTGACCAGGGATTGAACCCAGGTCCTCAGCAGTGAAAGCACTGAGCCCTAACCAATTCCCCTCTGACTTGGTATTTAAATCACTTAGAATAGTGCCTCATTTGCACTTAGAATCCCAGATCTGACCTGGACACCCCACAGGCAAAGCCACCTGCCTCAATTCACCTCCAAAGAACTATAAACTCAACAACCAAAGAGAAAAGAGATGAGGGACTTTGAGCGACTGATACAATTAACTTAAAAAAATGACACCTACCCAGGTTAGGCCCACAGATTCTGAGATCCCAGGAAATGACTGCAGGATGCAGGGAGGAAGAAGTCTGCTCAGTAAGAGACACAACAGAGGTTTTTGGCTCCAGCAAAAACAAAACTTCAAAGGGACCAGAGCTGTGGGAGCTTCAGAGACCCCCTGCAGGACGAATTAACACCTACAAATGTTTATCTAAGCAGTCATTTCATGATGGCTACTTCACTAAATGGGTGCTCAGACTCACCTCAAGAACAGCTATTCCTCCAAAAGGGATCTGGGTGGGGGTTGGGAGAAAGGAAGTGCTGTATTTTCTGAGAGAGACCTTAGTCAAGAAGAAAACAAATCCTCAGTACAGTGAAATTCATCACAGGCCCAAGCATAATACAAGACGGGAAACAAGTTAAATCTGTTAACTAAGAAAATGGAAATCAACTAGGATATAGCTATGAGTTACACTATGCAGCCATTAAAAATCCTACTTTAATATTTTAATAGGCTTTTCCTATTTAGAGGGAGAGAAAAATGCTCTGGGATAATGTTAAGAAAAAAGCAACATGTAAAAATACGTTTAAAGTCGGACTCTGACTTTATAAAACCCACAGACGAGGCTGGCCGGAAGTTTGCTGTATTCGCTCCTGGATGCCTCAAGCTCCAACACCTATGCGTCTGGCACAAACAAGACACTGAAAGAAAATGTGTCAGATTCATTATTTACTATTAATTAAGCAGTAATTAACATGTCTATAGAAGGCACTTGGATATGCAGAGACAGAATGACATAATCACAGAGGTGTGCATGTTGGTTATAAAAGGTGAACTTCTGAAGTTCAACAATAGTGGTAAGCTCTTATTGTGGGGGTTAGAGAAGAAACTTATTTTCATATTCCTATCTTTTGCATTTACCTAATTTTTCACAAAAGCTCTGCATGCTGGCTGTGGTTGTGGTAGTCACTCAGTTGTGTCCGACTCTTTGAGACCCCATGGGCTGCAGAGCCCTCCAGGCTCCTCTGTCCATGGGGTTCTCCAGGCAAGAATACTGGAGTGGGTTGCCATTCCCTTATCCAGAGGGTCCTCCAGACCCAAGAATCGAACCCAGGTCTTAGGCTCTGCGTAGCTCATAATTTTTTAACCACTGTTTCTCTATAGGGATCCTGAGAGTAGAGAGCAGTTGTGTGCTATACTCTAGAAACTTGGCTCATTCTGTCAGAAGTGGAACCTTCCAGTGGGTCTCCCGTTTCTACAGGATCACACCTTCTTACCTGGGGCAAAGATCACTCCTGTGATCTTTGAACCATCTCATAGGTTCCCTGACACCTAGTGTGGTCACTCCTGTACAATCTCATGGGTTCACTGACACCTAGGACAGGGCAAGCCCCGCAAGGTGCTATTACTGAGGGCAAAGGTCACATACAACTCACTTCCTCACTTTTCTGGGAAGAGCTTTTGGAGAGAATGAAAGCCAGAATCTACACAGACACAGTTATTAACACGCCTTGAACTGATCGGAAGAGTTGAAGGAGTTCAGTGTTTCTGTTGTTCACTCAGTGGTCTGACTCTTTCCGACGGCATGAACTGCAACACACCACGCTGAGAAATGGGGCCATCCTGATCCCATCTCTGAGCCAAATTTTTCCTTGGAAAACACGTATACAAAGGAAAGCAGCAGTGGGGGTGGTGGTGGGGGGTGGGTGGAGAGATATGATGCGCAAACACTGGAATGCTATTAAACTCACACACAACTGTGAATAGGCAGACATGTTGTTTGGCTCTTTAGGGTGGTAACGGCCCGTCGAGGGAACACCATCCTCGGCATTCAGAATGCCTGATTCGGACACCACCGCGTCCTCACCAGACGCAACTGTGGCTCCTTACTTGACCTTCTCGAGGCCTGCACTCCTATCTGTAAAATGGAGATTTGACACTGGTTGAAAGGCTTAAGGCGCTCATAAAGGCAACCTGACGTCAGGCACCGAACAAATGCCATGCAATTGTGAGGAGGTCCTTGTGCATTAGAGGAACCTGGTCACTGGGCAGAAGAGCTTTGAAGGAAAACCAGATGGTTGTTGAGCTCAAGGAAATGCGAACTCCTGTGTTCACATCCAGGCAAAAACACGCTCCAGAGTCTGGGGCAGCCGGTGACCACTGAGCCAGAGAGGTTCCTCTGAAGAGGCGGGAAAACGACGGTCACGAGAGAGCAGCAGGAGGCTTCAGAGAAATGAGAGGAGCCACACAGCTTGGGCTGTAGCCCCCATTCAGGCACCCACACGCTGTGCAGCCTACGATGCGCCTCACCAGAGCAGGCCTGAGCTCATGTACCTGGAGCATGGCCTGCCAAGACACCCGCAAGCAGAGGAGCCAGGCCCTACCAAGCACAACCTTTGGTGTGACCTTAGCATACTCAAGGTCATTGGCAGCAGGTGTCTCATTGCCACAGTTCTGGGGAGGCACATCCACAGGCCTTCCAACAAAGGGAACATGCGTTTTGGCCAAGTCTGTGCCATCCAAAGCTGATATCACAGTCATGGGGATGACCAACAGTGGCCTCTCATGGGCAGGGCCTTCCTAGCAAGCCATTCTCTGCAGGCTTAGGTCAAGGATTCTACTGGCAACTGTCATTTGTTGAACTGGACTCAACCAATCTGCAGTGTCCTTAGAAGTAGCACACAGAACCCCAACCTTTAGGGATTCCTTACAAATTAGGTTCTTGGGCTCTCTCCAGAAAGCAAGTTCAGAGGAATCAAGAAACGTGTGGGGGTGGGGGGCGGGGGCTAATGAGGAAGTGTTAGAGAAAGTTTTAGAACCTCAGTTCAAGAAGACACAATTGCCAACTTCAAGATTAGCCTAGGGATGGCCTTAGCTTTATTTTAAAACTGTGATTTTGTGGTGTATTTTAGAAATGTTGTTGGTGCCACTGTACACCTGTGGGGGAAAGGGTGCTTCTACATGTAAAACCTGAGAAGCACAATTTCCACCTTTCATTTCCTGCAAGGTTCCCTGCTGGATCGCAAACTTGCTCAGGTGTCTAGGAACACAGCTTGGGAAAAGGGGGAATAAACACATCATTTACTTGTACACATTTTGTGCTTGCCATGAATGCATCTGAATTCAGCTTCTCATTCTGTGAATTAATTCCTTGAGGCCAAACTGAAAGGTTCCCACAGCTCCTACTTAGACACAACAGCTCCAGGGACCTCCAACTTAGTTGGCAATGAAAAGAAATATGCAAGCCTGAGAGCAAAAGTTCTCAAGTCTGACAATGCC
Organism: Budorcas taxicolor; assembly: GCF_023091745.1. Lineage (NCBI taxonomy): Eukaryota > Metazoa > Chordata > Mammalia > Artiodactyla > Bovidae > Budorcas > Budorcas taxicolor. Next base: position 59,501,947 of record NC_068923.1, on the reverse strand, counting down.
CTTTAGTAGTGGCTGTGCATCAACTCCTAAAACTAGATGACAAATTATGCGTGTATGTGCTTTCCTTTTTTTTTTCCACAAAGCTTGTCCAGTCTTTATTAGCTTCCCAAATGAGTCCAAGAGAAATCCTATAAGAAACACCATCAACAAGGACCTTCCAGTGGCTGCAGAGCTTTCAAGTGTGTCTGTAATTAAAGATAGACTATTGTAGGCCAAGGGAGAGAAAGTCAGAAAAAGGTTTACTTTCTAGGACTATCCCTGCCACGAACCAGTTTTCTGACCTTAAGCAAATCCATCAGTCTATCCCTCAGTTTCCACATCAGCAAAAGGAGGATGTTTGGAAGTCGAATGATCCCTTAACCTCGGGACCCTTAAAAATACCAGGATTGTGAGCTTCAACAAACACAGGAAAAAGACGCCAAAAGGCCTGCACAGAATCCTGCCTGTTACCAGAAGAGCACCTTAAAATATTCTCCACCACTTTCCTCGGAGGGGTCAAAGATAGAAGCCACCTCTCATTTCCTTCTCTTTCTTCTATTTCAGAAAGCCAAATTTGAAGTTTCACAATAATGCCCTCTGAAGGGATCTGAACTACGTAGTTCATGCAAAAACTACAGTCATTCTGTAAGAATGCATAAGAAGCTCAAAAGATGTAAAATAGAATTTCTCTAAAGCCTCATTACAAATCATGTAATCACTGCATCAACTTCTTTTAGCCGCTGTCATCTACATCTGTGAATATATGTAACTGATGAAAATTAATTATGAGTGTCATAAAAAATGGATGTTCTAATATAATCCTAGACGTCTGGGTCACAACTATTGCTCTATTACAAGAGTGAAGTCTTTCCCTTTATTCCACATAGCTCTTCTATACCTTTAGCAATAAATGTCTGCTTTTCACAAAAGTAACGGTGAGATGAAGAAACTAAATATTTATTGTCGCTTAAGACTAAATTTCACTAAAAGCAACTTTTTTAGTTGTACATATTCTATGGTATCCTAACTTGGCCATGAGACTGTAAATTTTCAATCTAATTATCATTCCCCTAATTCTAGAGCAAAGTTATATGTAGTTACTTGTGGCAGCAAATTAAACTGAAGCATTTTCATAGACACTTGGTAATAAAAAAAGAGAAGTAGATGAAAACGGATTCTGTTTTCACAAGCCATTATCAAGTGAACGCTTATAGAGTGCCCTGGAACCATCTAAAACCCATTCTACCAAAGGATAAACTAAGGTTCAAGATGAAGAATCAGAAGTCACACCATGAGGCAGTATGAGAAGTGGAACTTAGATGACTTCTATAGACCTAACTGCAACATCCTCCTCTAGAATGCTGGAATGAGATTAGCATCTGATTGGAGGAGTTCTGTGTTTGATACATACATGGCTGACTTCCAGAAAACATCAGGATAAATAGCAAAGTACAGTAGCTGGGCTTACTTCAGAGCACAAGACAGGTTGCCTGCTTTGAGAGCATTCTCACCACATCAGAGTTCATTCTTCATCTTCAGATCTTCCAAAGTCAACGCAACAGGAAATCATGTTCGCAAACACCATTTCGCAACGATAAAGCATCCAGATAACTCAGTGAGAGGAATGAGTTAAAACTCCAGGTCAACCAGGCCAATGAATACAAACGTTCTACAGCACCATCCCATCCCAGGAAATGAGGTTAGCGCTGGAAAGTATGCAAAAGAGGAATGAAGAAAATCCAGAAGTGGCTGTGAAAGAAATCCCTGCTCAGGAGAAAGAGGCAACTTGCCTTCCTCACTAAATGCCGCTTTTCAAAGGAGACTCAATCCTGAGGGCCTGACCCCTTGTGGCCTTAAAAATAAACCAAAACAAGGGCATGGGTGTCAGATTTCTTGGTGCAATCACAAAGGGATCAAAAATTAGGGACATTTAATGAGCAAAAATGAAAAGTTTCTAGAAAACGAACCCCTCCTTCCCTCATTGCCAAAATCTCTAGAAAAACGCTTCAGCACAGAATGTAGACATTTAATATTCATTTGAGGCCTAGGAGGGTAAAGCAGATATGATTGTTGTATCGGATGGAGGGTGTTTCCCAAATAAATGTACAATTCCAATTTCTTAAGGTAAGATCTCAGGTCCAGCTCCTTTAGAAGAATGAAGGCCATCATGATCTTTCTACGAAATTCAGTGAGACTGCTTTAGACTGAAAGGTTAAGACTTCATCTCGAGTTACTCCACCATAAACCAAAGAAATTCTTCAAAGGCTATGAGCATTTTTTTCTTACACGCACCCACAGGAATAGGTCAATGTGAATGTCGTGTAAACAAAGCGTTCATTACAAACCACATTTTGTTTCTTTTGTGAGAAAAATTGAAGCCAGGGCAAATGTACCCAACATTCACAGGTAACTGCCCCTGAAGCAGGGGACAATTTAGATTCATAATTGACCCTACTGCCTCGGGCTTTGCTTATGCTTGAAGGCAAGAGGTGCTGCGGGTTGGGGAATCCCAGTGTTTGATCCCTTCTCCTTTACTGTCTACGATCAAGTACAGGAGGACTTGAACTTCCCTTCCAATCCCTCTGACAAGAGGCCTGAGTGTCTGAGGAAATCCACAGACAACAATCAAACCTTTCATTTCAGGGCCCTTTCCCCACCATGCCCCTCCGTTCCTGTTCCAATCAGTTCTGCGAAGCGTTCCCCCTATTCTGCAATTCATGAATCAACTGCAAAATCCGCCAACCTCTGCCAGTTCCTCTTGTACTAGCGGAGAGGTTCCCCTTGCTTCCTTGGGTAGCACAAGGCTGCTCTGGTTTTTAACTGGCGTAACGTGGAAATGCACCGTAGGAGCTCACTAACTCTTTCAAAGCCAGATAGAAGTTGAGTAACTGGAGCTCCCACCCCATCCACCAGGAAACGGACCCTCCAAGCTCAAGTTAAAGCCCATTGGTGGAAACTAGTTTTGACCCCCCCCCCCAAGTCCAGTGTCTCAGTTACCATCACTGTGAAGGAAAAGCAAGAGTGAGAAAGGCTACAAAGTCTCCAGCTCAGTTACTTAGCAACTGGACAAAACTTGCTTCACTCCAGAGGGTGAGGCTGCATCTCACCACCCATTCAGAGAGTAACAGTCTCCGATTTACATGCAAATTGATAAAGACAAAAGGGAAGAGGAAATCTAAATTAGCAACTGGAGTTTACAGCAGTAGAGCTGAGGCCCAGATTTACAAACAGCTTTCTCCCAGGGAGGGAGGCAGGATATATACATACCAACAAGCACACATGAATGAGTGCAAGCATGCATGCATGCGTGCATACAAGATCACAGGCCCTAACCAGCTTACAGTCTCCCTTCATAAAAGTCAATGCCATCTGGGAGTAGGGAAGAGACAGGCACACAAAGTTTAGGAGCTAAAATTAGAGCACTTTCACTACTAACACACATTTAGGGTTTACGGAAAGATGACAATTGGAGGGTGGGAGAATCCCAGGGAAAGCAGCTTCCCCTCCCTCCTCCTGAGAACAGCAAATAAAGCATCAATCTTGGGTGGAAGGTCCCTAGATTGGGTGGATTCAGAGCCTCTGGGGTCCCTATAACCTCTCACAAACCCTCTCCTGGCTCCGTCGTTGAAGCGCAGGTTCCAAACTTGGATCAAACCCACACCCTTCATAGAAGACACATCACCCTGAAGGTTTTCCAAGCAAGAGGGAGTCACTGTCACCTACTTGGCCCAAGAAAGTGCTCCAGGCTTTTCTGTTTGCCCGAGGAGCTCCAACTCTGGGTCTTCAGCTCCAAGCCACACACCAGAGAACCAGGCTGCTCGGTCCCAGGCTTGGAGCAAGAGGAAGAGGACCGGAGGGGCTCCCCTGTCCCACCCCCATTCCCCAAGCTCACACCTGGACCCAGGTGGGCAGGACCCAGGTGGGCAGGGCCCGGGGCTAACCCGCTGAGGCCCGTCACTTACTTCTCGTACTCGGTGTTGTCCCGGTCACAGCGAGAATCCTTGTGCTTCTGCCAGTCTTTGCCATGCTTGCAGGTGGTGAGCAGCACTACGTCCTCCCCGTTATGGACGTGATATAAGGCATTCCTGGTGTCTGACCCTATCCCTGTCAGGTACCTCTTCCCCTTGAAGACCAGCATGTACTTCCTGAGAGGAGGGATAGTGTTAAACTTCAAAAACCCCCTCTCCCCTCCTGTCCTGGGATGATCCTTAGAAAAGAGGGGAATAGAAACATCAAAGTTGGGTCGGAAGTTTTCAGTACTGATGCTGGCCTTAGCCAGCATCGCCTGGCCGATGTCAAACCCCACGTCCTCGGTGTAGTCAGGCCAAGTGCCGGAATATAAATTAAAAATTAAATGATTCCTACCGTTGTTCCACAAGTGGAGACTCTGCACTTTGGATCTCAAATTGTGCACATACTGAGGTGACAACTGGTCTCGGTCTAAAGTGTCCAGACTCAGGACAAAGAGGCACGCCTGGCTGGGGTCCGAGGTATAGAACCTGGAGCCCTCGATGGCCGCTAGAATGTTTTGGTAACTTTCAGCGATTTTCTCCCCTTTTTGCTGTGGGTAGACGTAGACTTTGAAGCCGTTTTTCTTGCAAAGGGTGAAATCGAAGCAGGACTCCATGCGGCACTTCTTGCCTTTGTAGATGCTCGAGTTGGCCTCTCGCTTCTGCCGGGGCGAAACGTGCACACTGGAATCCTCGTTTTCCAATTGATCCCAGGGAACGAAGGGGCGCAGAGCGTCCGGGAAGCGGGGCCAGAAATGATCCGGACTCGGGTGGTGCAAGCCATTCCGACCGCTGTGCTCTTCTCTCCGGCTGTGGCTTCTCGATGCCCTAAACTGCAAGCCTCCGAAATAAAACAAAAGGGCGAGACAAGAGCCAGCTGAGAGCAGGATGAAATAGCGTTTTTTGGCCTGCATGTGTCCTGCCTGGGTCAAGAGGATTGTAAATAAACACAAGAATCACCCAAGTTTCCCAATCAACACTTTCAGCTCCAGTCCGCCATCTTCCCGCCCGTAAAGACTTCAAACTCTCCGCTCCCACCTTCTCTGGATGCCTTTCCCCAAGCCGTGGACTGATCCAGCGCATGTGGGCGATTTCTTTAACTTTCTCCCCTTCGGTCTTTCATCTTTGGGTTGCACAATGGACGGGAGAGAGCGGGGCGGAATATCTCGCACCAGGGCGGGCGAGCAGCGGACTGTAATTCTCTTGCATGCAACAAGACCGAGGAAAAGAAAGAGAGGGGGGGGAGGAAAAAAAGCTCCCAATGCCCAATCAATGGCAAGACGAAGTGATTTCCTTGCCTCTCGGATTCCTCTCGGCAGCGTGGAAAACGAGCCCCTGGAAAGCAACTTCAACTCATCCAGGCTCCCGTGCAGAACACTCCAGTTCCAACAAGTCAGCCGATCCCCGGGTTCAGCCGGCTAGTGCATCTTGCAGCTGGGGCGCCGTAACCTCACAAATCCCTGCATCTCTCTTTATTCCCTTCTGCAGCAGCTCCAAGACTCCGGCAGTGTTTACTCCTGCGCTCGCCGGGCCGGCCCCCGGGACGCGCGACGGCCCGGCTGGAGAAGGCTGGAGGCGGCGGCGGCGGCGCTGGGTGACGGCGGCGGCGCGTCCTCCCCGCGGGCAGTGCCGGCCCCGAGCGGCGCTTCCAAGGCCCCCGCGCGATCGCTGCCGACCGCCGCGTTCGGTCGCCGAATGTTACCCGGTTCTGAATGTTACACTTACACATTCCATTCCCGACACGACAGCGCTGACCTCATCCATCCACGCAGCCCGCGCTGCCATTGGCCGAGCGTCACGTCCGGGGGGGGCGGTGCTTCCGCTGCGCCCATTCATAACCCCCGGCCACCGGCAGAGGCGCCGGCGCGGCGCTGGGGGTGCGGGCGGCGCGGGCGGCGCGGGGACCCCGGGGCGCCTCGGCCGGGCCCCCGCGGGCGGAGCGCGGGGCTGCCCCGAGAGAGTCCGCGGTCCTTCGGCGCGCCGGTATCAGGACCCCGGCCTGGGCCTCACCACCTGCAGCCGCCGCGCCGGGAAACCAGCGCCTCCAAGAGGCGCCTGCGGGCGCACGGAGGCTGGGGAACCGGGGACCGGCGGGCGCTTCCCCGGCCCGCTGCTCCGGCTGCCCCGGTCGTCCTCGAGAATTCCTACGCCTCGGCTGCTTGCCGGGAACGCCTCCCTGAGCGGGCGGCGAGGAGTGTTCGGGTTCCTGGAGAAGGATGCTAGAAAAGTGGAGCAGTGGGGCGAGCCCTTGGGCTGCAGAAGGAAAAAAAAAAAAAGACTTCATAGAAAGCGACCGCTGATCAGAAGGATGCCTCTCTCTGCCCACCTTCCACCCTCTGAGGGCCCCAAATTTTCCTTCCTACAAAGCATTTAAACAGGTCCCTTATCCCCTAAATGTGTGCTGTGTCGCTTCAGTCGTGTCCGACTCTTTGCCACCCCCATGGACTGTAACCCGCCGGGCTCCTCTGTATGGGGTTCTCCAGGCAAGAATACTGGAGCAGGTTGCCATGCCTTCCTCCAGGGGATCTTCGCAACCCAGGAATCGAACCCATTATCTCCCCGGCATCTCCTGCATTGCCCATCTCTTTTTTCTTACCCTCAAGGAACCACCCCAATCCCCGATAATGAAAAGGAAATAGTACAACCGAAAGGAATCAATTCTTCATGTCTGTCTGTGCACTAAGAGAAGACGCCTATCCCAAATCCTCAGTAACTTTCCACGCATCCTTTCCTAGCTTCCCAAAGCCCTTTGTCTATTCTGTAGAAAGCTTCCAAGAGATCCAATCACACCGTGGAAAAAAGAAGGATCTTCTAATAGCCGAGAATAACCCGGTGATTTAAGCTCCTTCCAGTACCGCAAGTGATGTTACTCTCTTTTGTGGGGGAGGGGGAATGGTTTTTAAGGAGCTGTCTCTGAGGGATAGATGGCTGGTAGAATGGCCAGCTGCAGATGAGACACTTGAGGCAGGAGATGACCTTTTTTACCATTAGAACAAGCTAGTCCTTCCTTCCTTCCCCTAGCCATAAGCCCCTACCCTCAGGGACCCATCACTGGACAAATCAGATAAAGATCCAGAGTCTCTCTAAAGATCCTCCAAGACTGCAAAGATGTGCTTCCAAACAGTGCTTCTGGTCAAAGCCAAGTCCTTGGCCTTACAGCCTGAATTCTGCTTTACTGGGAGCACCTCCCACCCTCTTCCCCAACCTAAGTCACAGGGGCCTGGCCAAACGGGACAAACAGTTGCCTAGGGCAGCAAGCTGTTTAGTGATTGTTTATTATGGGAGGGACTGAGAGCTAGGGACAGACACATCCCAGCTTCCCCCAAGGCTGCAAAAAAAAAAACAAAACAAAACTCCAGCGGGTGTGGACAAAGGGCATGGTTATAATGAGGCAGGGTGAAATGATCAAGTGGAAAATTTTAGACATTTCTTGTTTCAGATTGGTTTTTAATAAAGGGGTGAAGGGGCCTTGGTGGGATGTTGCTGTACCTTTCTGAAGTCTTGCCCTATCTCTAGCCTGCCAAAGATGAGATAGCTTTTCCAGATTTGATGTGTACCCCCTGCACAATCAGACAGGCCTGGGAGAGAAATGAGGCTGCAGTCATCTTCCAGATACAATGACAGTGATGCAGATAAATGCAGTGATTGAAACCACATGTGACCAGGGGCCCGGCCCAGCCCCGGTCGCTGAGAGCACCCATGCAAGGCAAGGGCCGTTCTGTTGAGATTAGGCTGGAGATTTTCTCAGCCCAGTGGAATTGAGGCCTTGGGGACTGCAGCTCCTCTACATCCTGATAGTCATCCTGTGTGACCTTAGTGGGAGCAAGTTACAGCCCTTGCTCTTTTGCATCTCTTTCTGCTTTGACACATTTTTCCCATCTTGCCTAACCATTGTGGATTCCTTCATCCCACGCTCCAGGGTTATCCAGCCCTACTGTCACATTCCATAGTGGTGTACACTGTGAGAAAACTCTGGTTCGGGAAATGAGAGAAAATTTGGATTCAGACCCCCAGATCTGTCATTTACAAGTGCCTCAGGCATGTGGTTTAATCTCACGGAATATCAGCTTCTCGCTTAAAAAGTCAGAATAATAATATTTTTTATGAAACTGGATACCATAAATTGCTCTACGTGTGCAACACTTTTTGCTCAAGTTCCTCATTTCAAAAGCCAACTGGAATCTAAAGTAGCCCTCTATGATGGCATCATCACTGCATCCATCTCCTTTGGTTTTATTTTCTCCCCAGCCCTTCTCAATAGCTGAAATCCTTTGTGTGTTTGTTGTCTGTATTTCTTCACTGTAAGAGGAACTTCCTGAGTGCAGGAACCCTGTGTTACTCATTCCTCAATCCCCAAGGCTGCCATAAGTAGCTCTGGTATTCTGGTGGAGCCCAGTCACTGATCTGAATAATGAATCAATCACTAAAGTTCAACTTCACCTCAGGATTTGAACATGCTTGAAGAGAAAGGTGTCCCTCGTGGTCTCTCAAAGCAGGTCTGAGTCTCCTGTCTGAGATGGAAATATTACAAACTAGGAGTATCTTCAGTTCAGTTCAGTTCAGTCGCTCAGTCGTGTCCGACTCTTTGCGACTGCATGAATCACAGCACGCCAGGCCTCCCTGTCCATCACCAACTCCCAGAGTTCACTCAAACTCACGTACATCGAGTTGGTGATGCCATCCAGCCATCTCATCCTCTGTCGTCCCCTAATCCTCCTGCCTCAATCCCTCCCTGCATCAGAGTCTTTTCCAAAGAGTCAACTCTTTGCATGAGGTGGCCAAAATATTGGAGTTTCAACTTTAGCAGCAGTCCTTCCAATGAACACCCAGGACTGATCTCCTTTAGGATGGACTGGTTGGATCTCCTTGCAGTCCAAGGGACTCTCAAGAGTCTTCTCCAACACCACAGTTCAAAAGCATCAATTCTTCAGTGCTCAGCTTTCTTCACAGTCCATCTCTCACTTCCATACATGACCACTGGAAAAACCATAGCCTTGACTAGACGGACCTTTGTTGGCAAAGTAATGTCTCTGCTTTTCAATATGCTATCTAGGTTGGTCATAACTTTCCTTCCAAGGAGTAAGCGTCTTTTAATTTCATGGCTGCAATCACCATCTGCAGTGATTTTGGAGCCCAAAAAATAAAGTCTGACAATGTTTCCACTGTTTCCCCATCTATTTCCCATGAAGTGATGGGACCAGATGCCATGGCCTAATCAGTCCATCAAACATCTTTAACAGTGTATGTCAGATCATGTCATTCCTCTGGTCAGAGCCCTCAAGGAAACCCTACCTCAGAATCCCAGCCAAAGCCCTCACAAGCCCCTCTAAGGTCCTGGAGGATCTTCCCTAACTGCCCCCATGCCTCCTCACCAGACCCGTCTTCACCTTATTTTCTGCCAATAACTCTCTCCCTCCATCCCAGTCTACTCACTCTTCTCCAGCTGGGCTGGTTTCCTTGTGGTTTCTCATACATGCCAAACACCTCCCTATCTCAGGACCTTCGCACATGTCCATCTCAAACAGCTCCCTATCTCAGGACCTTCGCACATGTCCATCTCAGCTAGTCTGCCCCCGGTATCCATGATACACCCTTCCTCCCTTCTAAGTCTCTCCTCAAGGCCACCTTACAAATGAGCCACCTTTGACCTGTCTGAACAACACAGCAACTCCCCCCACCCAGATTTCCTATCCCCTCAACTGCTTTAATTTCTATCCTTAACACTAATTGACATCATGTACTATTAATATATATGGTCTTGTCAATTTATCATTTATCTGTTGCATATAGAATGTGAGCTCTGTGAGGCTCTTTTAGTTCACTGCTATATCCCCAGCACTTACAACAGGGTCCATCACTAATAAGTATTTGTTGACCTAATTAATTAATTTGATTCCACTATCTGTAGGGCAAATAAAGAATATTCAAGGCTAGTTTCAGTCTCACACACACATGCGCACACTCACACAAAGCTAAAGCTATCCCAGTGATTCAATCCTTGCTTACTTCCTCTTTCAGGAGTAATTTTTCCAGGGCCAAAAGCTCATGGCACACTTGAAACCCAGAAGATAGCAATTCTCACCTTTGTTCTGCCACTTGCTTTATAACTTTGAGTGAGTCAGTCACTTCTCCTCCCTAAGCTTTGGATTCTTATTGGTAAAATCAAGAGAAACTGTAACATAATACAGATTGTGCTCAAGTACTGTACAAATGAGTAATATATGAGAAAGCCCTTTGCAGTCCACAATACCTATGGCAAATGTAAGAGTCGACTGTCACATTCTTGGACAAAAATGGACTCTGGTGCATGAGATCATGTTTGCAGGTCAACAGCATTACCTACATGAAATATCACCCACCAAGTACTCAACAGTTTCCAGATGCTTCCTAGACTCTGGAATGGTCATTGACTATTATAAGCAAACAGGAATAAGGAAGATGGGAAACGCACCAATGGACAAAAAAGTAAATAAGACCTTTTTTATAATGTGTAAAGCACCAAAGGCACAAATGCCTTTCAAGGGTCTATAATTACATCTGCTGGAGGGAGAAAAAAAAAATTGACTTCAAAATGTAAAAAAGCAAACTAAAATACTTACATTAATAAGTGTTTAAATTTTCTAAAATGTAACTTTCAGTCGACTGCCAAGGCAACCCAATTTTCATAAAGTTATACACAGATTTTATTTGACGTGGGCACATTTTAATGCTTTGGTGATGTGTGCTGGGGTTTCTAACAGTAACCATTCCCAGCTCTCAGAAAGGTTGGGAAACTCTGCTGGGTACGTGCTGATTGGTTGTAGGAGGTGAGAAAACAGAAGGAGCCAAGGGAAAGTAGGGGCATGGTGGAGAGATTCCCAGCCAGGAAACAGGAGCCTGGGTTCCAGTTCCGTCTCTGAACTCTGGGAAACCAGGAGCAGGTGGTTTCTGAATAACAGGTGTTTCATCAGAAAAATGCGGAGTAGGACTTGATGATGGCTTTTCACTGAAACAGATAGGGCAGCTCTGTGTAAACCAAGGGAGTAGAGGAAGGGAGTCACTTAGGAGAGAGGAAGCAGGAACTCTGTGGGGGCGGGGAGGGGGGGACAATAACCAAAGGTGAAACAAGGACAATTCTCGAAAAGATGTGTCAATCCCAAGCCAGGTGCTTTGTACGCATCATCTCTGCGATCCTCCCAAGGTTCTTAGGACACAAGTACTATCCTCATCCTCTGCTGCAAGTGAGGACACAAAAACTCAATTCTGGGAAGGGGATCCATGCAATTCAATCATCCATTTCATGGAATTATCCAATTTATCCATTGTTCCATTTGTTCCTTGAGCCAATATTTATTAAGCAGCTCCTCCGTGTAAGGTGTGGTGCCAGACACTAAGGGCATTTGCCTACAGTCCTTTGTCATTTACAAGACAATTTCATGAGAAGAATTTTGCTTGAGCATCGTCAGGACCCTGTGAGTTAGGAAGAGAGTGTTAATCCTAATTTTCTAGTTCGGGTTTTCTCAGCCGAGGCACTGTTTTTATTTTCTTGAGCATAAGGTGGGGGGGGGCTGGCCCATGCACTATAGGATGTTTAGCCACATCCCTGGCCTCTACCCATTAGGTGCCAAGAGCACACCCCACTCTCACTTGCATCCTCAGTTGACACCGAAAACATCTCCAGACACCGCTAAACACTTCAATGAGACAAAATCACTCCTTGTTGTAGCCCATTAAGCCAGTTCAATGACTTACCCAAAGTCAGTTGATTTTCAAGTGGAGAATTTAGAATTTGACCCTCATCTTCTGACCCCATGACAAGGCTTGGCCACAACACTGCAGCTTCCTTTAGAGAGCCTAACTGATCTCCTTCTGAAAGACAGGCAATCAAAAAAAAAAAAAAATCTCATAGGCACTAATTTAAGAAACTGTTATTAAGCCCATCTTATGTGCAAGCCCTATGCTGGGCACTCAGAATCCACAGTATAAAAATAAATAGGGTGTCAGATCTCCTTCTAATGGGGGAGATAATAAAATAACAAGTAAATAAATAAGCAAGACAATTTGAGATAGTTCTACAGAGAACATAGAGGATAATTAAATGGCATAGATTAAGATGAGGAGAGGCAAACAGGCTCACTTTAAATAAGATGCTTAAGAGGGATAAATCAGAAGCTTGGGATGAAAACACACACTGTTATATATATAAGATAGATAACAGGGACCTACTGGATAACATAGGGAACTCTACTCAAAATTCTGTGATAACCTATATAAGAAAAGAATCTAAAAAAGAATGAATATATGTCTATGTGGTGGCTCAGTTGATAAAGATTCTGCAGTGCAGAGAAGCAGATCTGATCCCTGGTCCGGAAGATCCCCTGGAGGAGAGCATGGCAACCCACTCCAGTATTCTTGTCTGGAGAATTCCATGGACAGAGGAGCCTGGCAGGCTACAGTCCACAGGGGTAAAGTCAGACACGACTGAGCAACTAACACTTAACTGCATCACTTTGCTGTACACCTTAAACTAACAAAACACTGTAAATCAACTTTACTCAGATAAAATAGGAACTTCCCTGGCAGTTCAGTGGTTAAGACTTTGCCTTCCTATGTAGGGAGTGCTGGTCCAATACTTGGTTGGGGAGCTAAGATCCTACATGCCTTGTGGCCAAAAAAAAAACACAAAACAGAAAACAGAAAAAATATTGTAACAAATTCAATAAACACTTTAAAAATTTAACACCACTATAGAAAAATAAACTTGTGCACATTCTCCCTAAACAAATACATAAAATTGTGCATATACTCCTTTAAAAAAAAAGACTTTAAATAAAATAAAATATAGGATGATTGGTGAGGTGCTAACATTTCAGCTGATGTCCAGCTGATGAGGAAAGAGCCCTGGGAAGAGCATACCAGGAAAAGGGTCTGACCAGTACATCGTCCTGAGGCAGAAGTGAGTCTGAGGAGCTACACCAGAGGTTTTCAAACTTCAGCAGGCAACAGAATCCCTAGACGGTCTGGTTCAAACACAGATCGCTGGGGCCTTCCCGCAGAACTTATGATTCAGTAGAGTTTGGGTATGGCCCAAGAATTTGCATTTCTAGCCACTACACAGAAGATGCTGATGCTGCTGGTTTAGGAACCACACTTTGAGAACTATTGAGTTAGAGCCTCAGGTGAAAGGCTACTGTTTCTGGAGTATGCTGAGTGCAAGGAAGAGGACAGGAGGGAGAGAGAGAAGATGCAGGCACTTTTACATGCCCTGGTGCTGCAGGTCGGGCAAAGTACTGGGATTTTCCTTTCGGTGGAATGGATAAGTCCTGGAGGATTTTAAGCAGGGGAGTGATATGATCTGATTTCCATTTTTAACAGCTCCCTCTCACTGATAGTAGAGCAAAAATGGAAGCAGGAAGTCAAGTTTATACTGTCGTCTTCAGTCGCTAAGTTGTGTCCCATTCTTTGCAACCCCATGATCTGCAGCATGCCAGACTTCCCTGGCCTTCACTATCTCCTGGAGTTTGCGCAGATTCATGTCCATTTTTCTCAACTGTTTATTCCTTACAGTAACAACTGGAAGCCAGGATGGCAAGCCAGGAGAGAAGGGAAACTTAAGTCCTGTCTTCATAGTACAGAAACAATGACAAGAGTCAAGCCAATAAGCCAAGTTGGTGGATACTTGGCCTGCAATTGCTTATGAGGCAAGATAGTCTCTATTAGTGTTTATCAAAACTGCACATTTAAATTGAGAATTTCCTCTATGATCTTAACTCTAGTGCTTGACATGGTTCAAGTCATATACATTTATACTTATCTGTGTCGTCCATGTGTATTTCACAACGTGAAACTGTCAGCTGTTTTCCGTGACAGGACATCCTCTCGTCGGTGAGTGTTTTCTGAGGAACAAATGGTGACAAAGAAGTTACCCTTACCTCAGTTAGCCTTCCCTCAGTCTGGATGCCATTCTAGGGGCCTTGTGAAAATTTTACTGACCCCTGGTGGAAGCACAAGCTCCACCCTGCTGGCTTGTCTTGGTAGCTTCTGTTTCCTTCCCAAGGAATTGTTTCATCCCTTTAACAGTTCATGCTCCACACAGCCCAAACTCCAGGAGGAGAAACAGACACGGAAAGAAAGAATCACAATAAAACTGGCTCCATGGTATAATTTACCAGAGGAGGAAGTTGCTACATTTGTGTGGGTCCCTATTAACATTTGAACATCCATTTATAGATGAGTAACTGAGAGAAAATGAGAAATGGAAATGTCAACTATCGAAGGTGATGAAATCAGGAAGACACCCACAATTCAAGCCAATTTTCCCCACTAGATTGTACTATTCTTTGTTATACAATAGTCTGTCAACGTTCCCTTCACTTAGGGGAAAAAAAAATATTAAACTTCTGATAGCCAGTGGAATCAAGTTTGTCTTCTATCAACTGAAAAATGTGTATCCTCTTGCACTTATATACTACCCTTGGTGCATAATTATTGATGACTGCAGTGATAACTGAGAGACTCTGCAGGATCTTAAAAGTACGTGCTAACTCACTCGAGGGAGGCTAGATTATATCCAGTCCTATTTCAGTGATTCAAATGCAGTTCATGACTGTCAAAATCATTTAAAGTTGGTGGTCCATGTATCGTGTATGGGTAACTAGTTAATTAGCATGGTGATAATATGGACTGTAAAGCTAGTTATTTGAGTGATGCTTCAAGGTTGTTATTTGATCAAATCTGCTCTATTTCCATGAATTGTACTTCTTGAGGTCTGAAGAGGAAGCCTCTAAGCCTGTAGCTCTTCAGGAAGCCTGTAGCCTTTCAGGAAGCCTGTAGCCTTTCTAAATAGATTAAAATACACACATACATCTACCAAAGTCTGCATGGCTGGGGACTGACCTCTCGCCTGGATAAACTGTCACTCTGAAAAGTTGTAATCTAAACAAACAAAGTGAAAGTGAAGTCGCTCAGTCGTGTCTGACTCTTTGCAACCCCATGGACTGTAGCCTACCAGGCTTCTCAGTCCATGGGGTTTTCCAGGCAAGAATACTGGAGTGGGCTGCCATTTCCTTCTCCAGGGGATCTTCCCCACCCAGGTCTCCTGCATTGCAGGCAGATGCTTTACCCTCTGAGCCATCAGAGAAGCTGAAACAAACAAAAATCATTCCTCAAATTGTAAACTGTCCACCTAGTTAAAGCTATGGTTTTTCCAGTAGTCACGTACGGATGTGAGAGTTGACTATAAAGAAAGCTGAGTGTCAAAGAATTGATGCTTTTGAACTTTGGTGTTGGAGAAGACTCTTGAGAGTCCCTTGGACTGCAAGGAGATCCAGCCAGTCAGTCCTAAAGGAAATCAGTCCTGAATATTCTTTGGAAGGACTGATGCTGAAGCTGAAACTCCAATACTTTGGCCACTTGATGCGAAGAACTGACTCATTTGAAAAGACTCTGATGCTGGGAAAGATTGAAGGCGGGAGGAGAAGGGGACAACAGGATGAGATGGTTAGTTGGCATCATCGACTCAATGGACACAAGTTTAAGTAAGCTCTGAGAGTTGGTGATGGACAGGGAGGCCTGGTATGCTGCAGTCCATGGGGTCGCAAAGAGTTGGATACGACTGAGCGACTGACTGATACATAGTGTTAGGTCTACCCAAGTACATCAACTTCCCAACAAATCTCTCTCTACTTCTCTCTTTAGACACCTTTATTCTTCATTTCCCAAAGACTGATCCCCTTGTGGAAGTGCAGACAGCTTGGGAACACTAAGAAAAAAGGTATGAAGAAGACTCGTATTTAAATATATTTCAATATATTTATATGTAAATTTCAGCATAGGCTTTGTCTCATTGAAAATCTGAATATTTAAATGTCACAAATGCAAAAGCAGACTAAAAATATACATTCTGGCTTTAATTAAGCCTTGAGAAGGGAATTGCCTACAGAAGCATTCTCACTTTTCCTAACTGTTCTCTTCTACCCAAGAAGGAGCCTGCCCTCATTGAAGGCCCAATAATTCCTTATCACACAGGAAAAATGCAGACTTTAGTCCTGTTTAAGACTGGATAAGCCTGACTCCTATCTTGTTCTTTGAGGCCTGTGGAGGCTTGTTGTTAATAGGAACCCCTGGTCAAAGATTGCTCCAGGTGCAATGCAGACAGGCCCTAGTGCTTTGTAAAACTACCCCGCATCTCAGTTATTGGCCCTCCCACCCTGACAACTTGTCCATCTAAGTTCAGATATGACCTGTCACCTGCTCCTTGGCTTGTCTGATCTTAGAATCCCTTGCAACAGGAGTTGCCAATGGCTACAAATTATAAGCCATCCTGGGCAGGATGATGCTAATCCTTTAGGGGCTTAGGAAGAGACCACCAAACAGGTTTTGGAGAATGAGAACACTCACATCAATTGGAGGGGGTGGGACACTTTGCGGCTGTCCTGACCACCTGACTTCTGAACAACACACCCCCGGGTGCGGGAGAAGAGCCCCCATGAATGACCTACCACTGTCTATGACCAGCAGGGTTGTCATTTCGTGGCTATCAGAGACCTTTCTGATATTTCCCAGTCTGGTTATGGTGTCATATAGCTGTTCAGCTGTGTACACTTCCATCTGTGCAGAATATTTACCTAACGAGCTGCATTCCATTGGGGGCAAGAGAGTTGAGTGGTTAAGCACAAGAGGTTCAGAGACTGACCATCTGAGTTCCGTCATAATACTTTTACTTCACACTGGCTGTGACTTGAGGAAAGTTAATTACGGGCTCTAAGCCTCAGTCTCCCCCTCTGCTCTCCCCAATGACAATAACTACTTCAGATGTATATGAAGTAATGCATATAAAACATTTAATAGAGCAACCAGCACCTAGGAGGAGGTGCTTAGTAAATGCCTAATAATATAATGGCCTCCTACTCTCCATCTCTTCTGGGCTCTCCAGCAACCCCTTAGAATTAAAGTGACTTGGTTTCACAATCGGTGTTTCAGCAGTTCTGTCTTCCAGAATTTGAATTAATGCCCTTTGTGATTAAGACTGGCATTTCAGCAAATCATGCTGAAGTGTTACAGTGGCTGCAAAGGGACATGTCCATTCATTCATTTATCCATCAATAACAAATATTTATGGAAAGCCTACTATGTCTCAGGGAGGGCACTGGGCATGGGCCATGTGAATACAACAGACCAAATGTTACCTGGGAGAGACCGTGGAGTCTACTCAGGGAGACTCACAAATAAGTAAACCGATGAGGCAAGGGCCAGATTCTAGTGGTGCTCAGGGTATGTAAAGTGTGTTGAAACGGAGGCATTATTTAAATAGAGTGACCAGGCAGTGAGAGCAGAGACAGGGAGACATGTGAGCAGAGACATGAAGGCTAAGAAGGAGCCTGTGTTGCAAGGAGGTGGGGTAGGAAGCTTTCAGAGCAAAGGAAGAGCAGATGCTGACACCCGAAGGTCAGATGGACTGGGCTGCCTTATTAGGAACAGAAAACCGGACGGAGTGGCTACCGCCTTGTGAATAAGACACCAGGCCCTGCATTTAAGCAGCTGCTATCTAAGGAGGCTGTTGGTGATGATAGGTTTGCCAGTTCTCCATATAAAAAGGAAGCTGGAGAGACTCAGAAAAACTGAGACAAGGCACTGGGGGCAATCAAGCCCATATCCCTCCAAGTACCCCATTTATCAAGTTTCTCCTTAATCCCTCCATCCACTGATGGGCTCCAGAATCAAGCCCAACATTTTTATTTATTTTAAATTATTTTTGGCTGTACTGGGTCTTTGCTGTTGCTCGCAGACTTAGTTGCTTCATGGCATGTAGGATTTTCCCAGACCAGGAATCAAACCTGTGTCCCATGCATTGCAAGGCAGATTCTTAACCTCTGGACCACATGGGAAGCCCAAGCCCAGCATTTTAACTTTACATTGTGTTTATTTTTTTCTATGCCTATCTCCTGGGACAAGAGTCCCAAGAAAAGTCAACCTATGTCTTATTCATCTTCGTAATTCCAGCATCTAGCACAATGCCTCACCCGTGGTTGGTGCCTTATAAATATTTGTTGATGAGTCACCACTAAATGTATTGTACTTGATGTTGCCAGGCAATGTACTAAGTGCTTTAAATATATTAATTCAACTAATCCTCTTTACACCACCTAAAGGTATATACTAACGTTAGTAACAGTTTACAGAAGAAACGAAGACACAGAGAGGTTAAGCAAGCCGCTCACGCTCTTACAGCTAGGATGGAGTTGAGCTAGGATTTGAATCCAAGTAGTCTGGCTCCAAAGCCTCTACTCTTAGTCACATGCAGTGCTTCTCAAACTACCTTGTGTGAACGTCACCTGGAAAATACGTGAAAATAGACATTCCAGGGCCCCGCTTGCAGAGTTTTTAATTCAATAGTTTTATTAGTTATCTATTGCTGTGTAACAAATTACCCCAAGGTTAGAGACTTATAACAACAAATATTTGTCATCTCCAGTTTCTGTGAATCAGCAGTCTAGGCTCAGCTTAATCAGGTTCTCTGGCTCAGAGACTTTCAAAGTGTCCTCTAATCAGGGTGTCGGGGAGAGCTGATGCTATTTCAAGGCTTGACTAAGGCAGCTTCTGTTCTCTGCTCACTCATGCGGCTGTTGGTGGACCTTCAGTCATTACTGGCTGTTAACCTGAGATATTAGTTTCTTGCCCCAGAGCCCTCCCCAAAAGGATGTTTAAAATAGGGCAGCTGGCTTCCCTCACAGCAAGCGAGAGAGTATCCAAGATCATCCCCATGTCTTTCTATATCTTCATCTAGGAATTGACATCTTTCTGCCTAGTCTTAGAGATTACCTCCTGTGTGAATATGGGGTGGGACCCAAGAATTTATATTTCTATCAAGTTCTCAAGTGATGATGACAATGATGCTGCCAGTAGGGGACCACACTTTGAGTAACACCACTACACTATAGTAGAAGGAAGGGAGGGATGGCAGAAGGAAGGAAGGAAAGAAGGGAAGGAGGGAGGGAAGAGAGAGAAGAGGAAGAAGGAAACCCAGGAAACAATCCTTGACTGGATCACGTATTGTATTTACACAGGGCCTTTCTCCACCCTGGCCCATCCTGACCACCACCTGTACACCCGAGGCTCCTATCAAAAACTGTCAAGAAGGTAACTGTGAACCTAGAAAACCAGACGTCCCCTCTGTCACTCCTTGGAAAAGCATGACTTGACCCCAGGTTGATACATCCTGTCTTCCACTTCCCGTAAGTCTACCCTCTAGGCAATACAGAATAGTTCCCTGATGGCCCCTAACCCTGCCTAGTGACTTACAACCTCACGGAGCAAAGCAGGGGGTTAATTTCAGGAGATTCTCTTTCCTGCCCCCTGCTTTTGAGAAGGATTGAACTTGAAGCGCTCTTCTGCTGCGGTTAGACAGGACTTTCTGGTTGGTCTTCCCTCTGAGCATCTTCTTCCCCTTCCTGACCATGGTGGCGCTGGCCCCCCTGCTGCCTAGTAGCGGAGAGAGGGAAGGGTGGCTCGGGAAGGGTGGCTCGGGAAGGCTGGCCCCAGCTCTCTCTCTTGCTGGCAACTCCAGAAGCTTCGTGCAGCACGCTTCTCCTTCCCCAGCAGGAAGGAGGAGTGTTTGCTGGAGCTGAACAGCTGCTCAGGGTGCAGGGAGGCGAATGTTACTAAATATATGTTCTCGTTGTACATTGGTGTGTCAAGAAAAATTATATCTCCATGTTCTCCACTTGGGTGCTCTTTAAAAAAAAAAAACAAAAACACAAACTCCTTACACGAGCACAGTGTACCTTTTAACTCCTGCCCAACAACCTGACTGAATAATTCAGTTGCTGTCTAATTTATTTTTTTCCCCACACCCTTCAAATCAAAGTCCCCTTGTCACATTCTGGGAGCTTCTGGTACATTCTACCAGTCCCACTCCACACGCCACTTGGCTCTTTGGGTGTCTTCTCCTTCCAGGCTTGTTTCCAAGCATTTCTCAGGGTGGAATTCAGAGTAACATGCTTGAGATTGCCAGGGAAGAAGGATCTTTAAAATGTGGGCAAGTTATCATGGTATTGGGCTTCCCTGGTGACTCAGGTGGTAAAGAATCTGTTTGCAGTGTGGGAGACTGGGGTTCAATCCCTGGGTGGGGAGGATGCCCTGGAGAAGGAAATGGCAGCCCACTCCAGTATTCTTGCCTGGAGGATCCCATGAGCAGAAGAGCCTGGTGGGCTACAGTCCATGGGGTCGCAAAGAGTGCAACATGACTGAGTGACTAACATTTTCACTTTCATACTTATCATGGTATTAGTGCTGTTTGTCCTTTTTGTCTAAATCATAAATCAATTTCTAGAAAGCTATAAATGTATCATATGTACTACATATATGTACATGTGTAGCATATGTGTGTGTGCAGAAGTAGGGCCTTAAGTCAAATCATTACTATTAAGCTGTGTGTGGGTGTGTTAGCCACTCAGTCGTGTCCAACTCTTTGCAACTCCATGGACTATAGCCCACCAGGCTTTCCTGTCCATGGGATTCTTCAGGCCAGAATACTGGAGTGGGTTGCCATTTCCTCCTCCAGGGGATCTTCCCAACCCAGGGATCAAACCCAGGTCTCCTGCATTGCAGGGGATGCTTAATTATCTGAACCACAAGGGAAGCAATATTATGTTGACTGTGCTGTTTTTATGAGTAAGTTCAGTTACTGATTTGAATGCAGCACTGAGATCCTCCCTTTAATTGGAAAGAAACTGATGTGCACCAGTTGGTCTTATTAATCTAAGGCGGGAAATTGCTTTTTAAATGTATGAGGCCCAGGCTCCCCACCAATATGGAATTGACCTAGACTCACAATTATTCCTGTTATTCCCTTTATTCCCTTCAAACCAATCTTTACCTCTTCTTTCCTTTACTTACACTGAAAGCCAGAATTCTCCAACCTACCCAGCATCTAATTGTGTGCAATAAACTTTTGTTGAATGAATGGCTAAGAGATAAACCCATATTCTTAAGAAAAGCTAATTAAAATAAAATGGAGTAGATATATGGTTTAAATCAAGTCTTGCTTTAAGACCAACTAATTTACTAAAATCTGAAAATGGATTACTTCAGCTTGCTAAAGCTGTGGAAGAGAACTGCATGGAATGAAAGGCTCCCTTTACTGAATCCCCTCTGTGTGAAGTTGATCATTTCATCTGGCGTCAAGCGTTGCTGTCCATGTCTCTATAGTTTTGCTGCTCCTATCTTATTGCATCTGTTGATTGAGACACTAGAAGTTTCAGAAGGCCTGTTAACTTCATAAGGACAAGGATGATCTATTTTTCACCGCCGTTTCCTGCACACCTCGCACAGTACCTGCCACACTGTTAAGTGTGCATAAAATTCATGTGGAATGAATGAGGGAAGGAGTGAATGAATCCCTAACTTAATGTAATTTTACCAAGAGGGTTGGAAAGATAAAATAAAAATTTTAGGTCAAAGGTTTGGAAACAAGGACGTCTTGGAAATCAATCATCAGCCTGGTAAATCATCTTTGAAATGATACAGGCCACTAGCAGGATGGGATTTTCTTTACGATAAGTTGATTTTCATTCACTTTTCAGTGCTTATAATCAGTGAAAGGAGGCACACATCTAGAATTGCTGTCTTATTTCTCTAAGCCTATGGAATCTTATTCTCAGTAGATTTACTACTGTCTAGGTCAGAGATCCAACCAGTCCATTCTGAAGATCGGCCCTGGGTGTTCTTTGTAAGGAATGATGCTAAAGCTGCAACTCCAGTACTTTGGCCACCTCATGCGAAGAGTTGACTCATTGGAAAAGACTCTGATACTGGGAGAGATTGGGGGAAGGAGGAGAAGGGGATGACAGAGGATGAGATGGCTGGATGGCATCACTGACTCGATGGACATGAGCCTGAGTGAACTCTGGGAGTTGGTGATGGACAGGGAGGCCTGGCGTGCTGCAATTTATGGGGTCACAAATAGTCAGACACGACTAAGCAACTGAACTGAACTGAGGTCTTGTTTTCAAGACTGTACCCAAGTATTCATTTGGCTCTATGGAGTGGTCATTAACTGTCCCAGAATGAATGTCCCTAGAGTAATGAAGTGGCCCCATGGCCAAGCAGCCAACATCAAGTTTTGCAACTCAGCCATCTTCTTGGCCCCTTCCCAAGTCTCCTGTTGGGGAAGGGCTTGGAGGCAAGCTGCCAAGACCCAAGGCTGAGTCCTTGGGAACCTGTGTGCCTCTTCTGGCTTCACGGCCAGTGTCGTCAATAAACTGTTTCCCACTCTAAACCTTTTAAAATAAAGGTTTCCCTTGCCGGAGACATGATGAGATGAAATTTACTATAAAACCATGCCACCAGAGAAAACCAGTTTTACCCTTAAAAGCTGGAATGATTGCTTCCCCAAGGAACTCTGAAGTCTGAGAGTGATTCAGTGGCATTGATATCACTCATGAAAGAAAAGGGAGCCTTTTTTCCACTTCCCCTTTCTCTTCCAATGACAGGTATGTGTCCGGCCCCTCACAATGTGAGCACAATGTCATTGGCAGAAGGGATCTCGTTCTATGTATTTGTCTTTCTGCAGGGGCTACTCCAGGGACCGACAGGCAAACAATCAATGATTTATCTTTTAAAGTTTCTAACTTTGTGGCTGAAATGATTATAAAGAGCAAATTTTTGCAAAGATTAACAGAATATAATAAATGTGGGGGAGGGGTTATACTTTTTCTTTCTTTGGCTAGTTTCTTTTTAAATTTATTTACTTTTAATTGGAGGATAATTGCTTTACAATATTGTGTTGGTTTCTGCCATACATCAACAAGAATCAGGCTCAGATATACATATGTTACCTCCGTCTTGAACCTCCCGCCAACCTCCCACCCCATCCCACCCCTCTAAGTGGTCACAGAGCACCAGTTCGAGTCCCCTGCATCATACAACCAATTCCCACGGGCTATCTATTTTACATATGGTAATGTATATGCTTCCCCGCTCCTCTCTCAATTTGTCCCTCTCCTTGCGCCACTATGTCCTCAAGTTTGTTCCTTGGCTAGTTTCTGATATAAGAAACAGCACAGCACAGGCAAACTCAAAATTGCTTTAAATAAAATGTCTTTCCCTTAGCTTCTCACTTAACTGGTGGTCTAGAAATTGGCTTTGGTTGGTGATGCAGGTTAATAGTTTCAGTAAGAATCCAGGGGGCAGAAAGAGGAAAGCAACCAATCACACAAAAGGAAACCCCATAGGTGCTTCAGCTGATTTTTCAGGAGAAACTTTACAGGCCAGAGGGAGTGGAAGGATATATTTAAAGTATTAAAAGGGAAAAATCTTACAACCTAAAGTCCTCTATCAGGCAAGGTTACCACTCAGAATTGAAAGATCAAGAGTTCCCCAGAAACAGAAAAACTAAAGGAGTTCAATACCACTAAACTGGCCCTCCAAGAAATGCTAGAGTCTTCTTTTAGTAGAATAAAAAGGCCACAACTAAATAAGAGAACATATAAAAGGAAAAATCATGCTGGTAAAGGCAAATAGCAAAAGTAGTGGATCAGCTTCTTAAAAAACCTACAATGAGGGTAAAAAGACAAAAGTACTGTAGTCAATTATAACTACAGTGTGTAATTAAGGGGTACACAAAATATAAAGTATGATATTAAAAATATGAAACATTGAGAGGAGGAGTGAAAATATAGTGCTTTTAAAATGTCTTCAAACTTAAGCAACTGGTAGCTTAAAATTGAAGACTACACATACAGGTTGCCATAGAAGAACCTCATGGTAACCACAAACCAAAAACTTACAATGGATACATAAAAAGTAAAGGCCTTCATCCATGGCTCAATGGTAAAGAATCTGCCTGCCAAAGCAGGAGATGCAAGTTTGATCCCTGGCTCAGGAAGATCTCCTAGAGGAGGAAATGGTGACCCACTTTCCAGTATTTTCACCTAGGAAATCCCATGGACAGAGGAGCCTGAAGGGCTATAATCCATGGGGTCACAAAGAGTTGGACACAACTGAGCACACACACACAAAGAAAAAACAATCCCCCCAGGCTTCTCAGTCCATAGGATTCTCCAGGCAAGAATACTGGAGCAGGTTGCCATTCTCTTCTCCAGGGGACCTTCCCAACCCAGGGCTCCAACCCTCATCCCTTCCATCTCCTGCACTGGCAGGCAGGTTCTTTGCCTCCAGTGCTACCTGGGAAGCCCAGAAATACTGAAGGGATCCGCCAAACCACAGGGAAAGAAACCAAGAGAAGACAGTATGTGTGTGTTACTATATATACAGTCATACACACATAAAATGAAATACTACTCAGTCATAAAGATAATGAAATCTTGCTGTTTGCAGCAACGTTGATGGAACTGGAGGGTATCATGCCAAGTGAAAAATGTCAGAGAAAAGAAAATACCTATGATTTCACTTACACATGGAATGTAAAAAACAAAACAAACAAAGCATAACAACAATAGACTCATAGATACAGAGAACAAACTGGTAGTTGCCACAGGGGAGGGAGGTCGGGCTGGGGGGGTGGCAGACGACAGAGGCGAAGGAGATTAAGAGGTATGGACTCACCGTTAATAAAAATAAATAAGTTGTGGGGATATAACATACACATGTGGAATACCGCCTGTATTGTGGTGATCATTTCATAACATATAAAAATATTGAATCACTATGTTGTGTACCCGAAAGGATTATAATGCTTTATGTTAATTAAAACTCAATTTTAAAAAAGAACTCAGGGTTCCCATCTTTCCATCTACTTTTCTATCAGTAAAGTCGGCAATAATGCTATAATATGGCTACACCTGGTGGCTCAGATGGTAAAGAATCTGCCTGCAATGCACAAGACCCAGGTTCAATCCCTGGGTCGGGAAGATCCCCCGGAGAAGAGAATGACTACCCTCTGCAGTATTCTTGCCTAGAGAATTCCACGGACAGAGGAACATGGCGGGCTACAGTCCATGGGGTCACAAAGAGTTGGACACAACTAACTAATACATGGCTACACCAGCTCTAGGCATCTGTCCTCACATAACCCAACCGAAAGCAGGAAGAAAGAGGAGACACACCAGCTTTTGGCCATGCCACTGTCCTTCTAATTAAAGAGGAAAAGTACCACGGAACACCCCTTCCCCAGCATCTTTTTACATTTTATTGACCAGAAGTGAGTCAATGCTATAAATCACCAGCAAAAGAGAATGTAATGACCATGACTGGCTGCATTAGTCTGGGTTCTCCAGAGAAAGGGAATCAGTAGAGGAAAAATATGTTCATATGTATACGTCTGTGTGATATAATTGTATGTATATAAAGAGATTTATTATAAGGTACTGGTTCATGTGCCGATGGAAGCTGACAAGTCCCAAGCTCCACAGTCAGCAAGCTGGAGGCTCAGGCTCAGGCGAACTGATGCTGTAAGGTCCAGTCTCAGCACAAGTGTGAGTTAGAAACAGAAGAACACTGATGTCCCAGCTCTGCAACACTCCGGAAAGAGGAGATCTTTGTAGTCTAGGCAGGCTACTGGATTGGATGAAACTCATCCACACTGAGGGGGGCAATCTGCTTCACGAAATCAACTGATTCAAGTGTTAAATCTCATCCAGAAACACCCTCACAGACACATTCAGTTTAACCAAACATCTGGGCACCCCATGGCCGAGTCGACACAAAATTAGCCACCACTGTGGCTTAGATTAAGAGTAATCTATCAGGGCTGAGCCTACTTTTCCTAGCAAGTCACTGCTCAATAGACAGACAATATTTGGAGTGTGTTCGCAAGACAAAAAGATGGGATATTGGCTAGGCCACAGGTTGTTTCTTTGCAGGTGTTTATGTCTTTATGAAAATTAAGCTTTTAAAAGTGGGTTAACAACAAAGTCCAAAAAAATGTGGGTGATAGTCATATGACTGTCTCTCTGGGGCAGTACAAAACTATATATATATATATATATATATATTATTCTACACACATATTATTGTAGAAAATCCTAAAAGTGTAGATAAGTGAAGAGGTGATAAAAATGATCTGAAATCCCATTATCAAGTGACAACCAGTGTTAAAATTTCCATATACATATACTTCTAACATTTTCCTATTCATATTAACACATTTTTAGAGAAAAGTGAGATCATACTGAACAACACTATTTTGCAATGGAAATTCTCTCCTGCAATATACTTCACACATATTGACTTATTCCATATTGACTTACACAGTTCTACTGCACGATTTTTTTTTTGGGTTATACAGTTGTTCCACATTTTGCTTAAGCAATCCCCTATTGGACATTTAACTTATAAAGATATTTCTATATAAAAAGGGGTCCTGTTCAGAATGTTGCAATACTCAGAGTTTTTCCATCCTTCAGTGAGGGCTTCCCATATATAGCAGTGCCCCTGGTGCCAGCAACTGGGGAATGCACAGTCCTAGAGTGTACTTCTCATTTCTTTGAATCCATTCTTCTTGAGTGTGATATTAGTTGTGTGTGAATTGCTCCTGTCCTCAACTAGTGTTTTCAGAGCATTAAGAGGATTCAAGACCCATTCCCCACACTACTCCATACTAACTCTGGAGGCAATGGCAGGGGAACCTGGAAAATGTGACACTGTTAGCAGGGTTCACAGAGCGTTTCTAAAACATGTACTTCCAGAAATCTGGATGGCATCCTCTAAGACCTGAATTACAAATGTCTGTTCCAAAGCCAGAGCAATACTTGCTACATTCAACAGCTCGTTGGACTTCTTTCTGGAACCACCCTAAATTCTCCTCTTCAGTCACAACCACTGGAGCCAAATGTTATTAATCTTAGGAGCTTTTCATGGGTAGATTTACTTACATGTATTTTCATTACCAAAACTATAGTTAATGTGTGGGTGACTTTATAATGTGACCAGGTGGTGGTGAGTATGTGGCTTCCCCGATGGCTCAGTGGTAAAGAATCCACCTGCCAATGCAGGAAACTTGGGTTTGATCCTTAGGTAGGGAAGATCCCCTGGAGGAGGAAATGGCAACCCACTCCAGAATGCTTGCCTGGACAATTCCATGGACAGAGGAGCCTGGCACCTTACAGTCTATGGATCACAAAGAGTCAGACACAACTGAGCATGCCTGCACATTGGCCAGTATGCATTTATTATGTGTTTTGGGGTGAGAGAGATTACGTAACCATGAATAGTATTGTATATATCACATTAATTAATCAGAACGATATAATTTTATCTGAATAATTTCCACATTGACAAAATTGGCATTTTCATCACCTATTTATTACATTCTCTCATTTTTCTAATGTTATTTTTCTTCCTAAGGTTTCTTATGAATATTAAAATAGGGTCCTAGAAGTCAAGACCCAGCTCAGTGCCCCATGTAGAAAGCACGTGATAAAAGACTTTTCCCTTTTCACTTTTGTACGATGTTCTAGTTTACAAAGCATTTTGATGTACGCTATTCATTTAGTTTTCTTGACCCTGAGAGGGAGGTGACACAGTCTACATCCATTCTGCTTATGAGAAAGCATTTAAATCTAGCTATCAGTCCTACTTCCTTTTATAGATAACAAATTATTTCAAGACAAATGACTTCTCTGTGCTTCTTTCTCTCAAATAGCTCAACAAGTCAGGGTTCAATGAATGACACAAGGAAATAATGAGAATGTTTCTTTCCCATCGAAATCCACCTTAAAACACGGTGGTCATTTTTTTTGCCTCCAGAAATTTTGCTGCTGATAGAGAAAGACAAAATACCTTTTCTAATGTGAATTTATGGAATGATTGTCTGTCCCATAAAAAATTATTCTCCAGCTTGGAGCAATTAAAGTGGTCTCTCTCCTCTCCAAATTAATGTAATTAATACTACAGTCTTTGTTGTTTATCATGTCTTGATAATATCACAAGGGAATGAAAATATTGGCTCTTTTATCCCTTTAAATAGCTGAGATGAAACTGTTGGAGCTCTAATGTTACAACAGCTGTTTCTCATGTCCGGGAATATAATTGGTTGGTACTGAGGCTATTTAAATTGTAAGAAATTGACTTTGGTTTTATGCTTACCTACTTCTGGTGAAGGGAGAGATGGGAAATGTTAGCTTTCTCCTGTAAAGAAAAGACAAAACCTTCCCCTCAATGAGATGGAAGCTTCCAGGTCTCATCTCTGTAATTTTCTTTACAAGTGCACCGTCTCTGGGTTTGCTGGATAACACGGCTGGGAAAGCAGGACCATTCTAGCTTTCCTCCTAATTAGCTCCCAGCCCAACACAGCTGGTCAAAACGCATCAGGGCTTTCCCACGAGGGCCTCTTTCTGGAAGTAACTGTAAAGTGGTCTGGTCTCCCGTGGCAAATTCAGTGTGGGATTGGAGACCATGATGATTCCAAACGATCTGCAGAAGGGAAATTCTTTTGATCTGAATACGCTTATTGCCTGGGGACATGATTCTCAAAGCGTTGTCCCGGATCAGCACCATGAGCATCACCTAGGAACTGGATGTCTACGCAGATTCCCAAGCCCACCCTAGTCCTACTGAATCAGAAACCTGAGAGAGAGTGGACACAGAAATCTATGGCTTAACAAGTTTTCCAGGTGATTTTGAAATACACTAAACTGAGGCCCACTGGCTCAGAGGACAACCAAGTTTTCCTCGTGTGCATCAGTCTACTCCTAGCTTATTTATTGCTTAACCTCCATCAATATGTTCAAGAATAGAGCCTCTGGCAAGTACACACTCCCATATACCAGCCCCCAGAGAGTAAGCTCACCCCCTCACTGTCGCTCTTTTCCTCATTTGTTTCTGGAGTTGTAGGGCCCTGCCTCTCAATCTGTACTGGACACACGAACCATACAGAAATCTTGTTAAAATGCAGATTCCAATTCAGCATGTCTATAGAGTGGGGCCCGAGAGTCTGCATTTCTAACAAGCTCCCTAGTGATGGTGCTGCTGGTCCAGAGACCACACAGGTATGACTGGAGAAGTGACTGGAGGACCTGGCAGTCTAATCGTGAAATCAAGTGCACACTGGCACAAATAACAAATGAGCCTACAGGACCTGCCAGTTGGTCTGTACAAAGTGAGAGATCCAAACAGTATTACAAGAGGTTATCAGGTTGGATCTTTTTAAAAATAATTTTTCAATTAAAAAAAATTTCTTTTGGCTGCACTGGGTCTTCGTTGCTGCCCGCAGGCTTTCTCTAGTTGCAGTGTGCAGGGCTTCTCATTGTGGTGGTTTCTCTTGTTGCGAAGCACAGGCTCTAGGGCTTGTGGGCTTAGTAGTTGCACGTGCTCAGTTGCTTCGTGGCATGTGGGATCTTCCTACACCAGGTGACCCCTGCAGTACAAGGAGGATTCCTAACCACTGGACCACGAGGGAAGCCCCAGGTTCCATCTTGAAGGGGCTTAGACAAAGATCTTTCTTACTATTGGAGAAAAGTTGTTTGTATCTACTTTCTTCCTCTTTGTGTTCTCAGAACCCTCACGCTTTCTTCCCCCTCGCCTCCTACAGAATACCTTCCTCCCTCCTTTCCCTCCCACTCCCCACAACCTTTGTTCACCTGCCCAATATTCTCACTCTGAAGCTGCTTTCAGAGTGTTGATGCTCCCATCAATTCTCATGAACCAAAAGGCTAGAACCACGACCAAAACCACAGAATGAGATCTAGTGGGAAAGTCACAAGGGGACTCTAAGCGGAAGATGGAACTTCACTACCTAGAGAACTTTTCCAGTTGCAAAACCAGATATTCACCACTGCGTTCTGATTTCCCTGGTGTTCTCTAACCAATGAGCTATAGCCTCTCCATCCTTTAGGCCTTCTCCTTAGACTGGAAAGAAATCAAGTACGTGTTGGATATTTCCAGCAGCTTCCAGACTGGTTAAAGTTTCCTTTAACCTTTGAAAATGACTTCGAAGTTTCCCCTTGAGAAAACCTGGTAGGATGCACAGCTGGTATCTTCGCTCCTGGAGCTGGGTCCCTAGCCCAGCTGCAGCTATGTAAATTGGGGGAGAGGGAGTCACTTTGACGTCTGCTGTGAAATAATGTCAGGAGACCTGAGATGTGAAATTTAGAATAAAACTGTGATCAAGTCGGCAAAGAAGACAACCCAGGGCTTCCTGTTTGGACAAATTCCAAGGCAGTTTCTTTCTGCCTCCTCTTCCCTGTCCATTTCTTTGGTAATAGGGGTTCTTCCTCCACTAGAATGTGACCCCCATTTCCCAATAGTGCTTGTCACTGCGCTACAGACACTGGGTTATGCAGACAATAGGAGCAGTATCAGCTTAAACTGAAGAAGAGTGCTGTGTTCTTACGCTCTACAAGTTAGCACAGGGCCCTCCAACAAATACAAATACACCGGAGGGAATTAAAACAACACCAAGACTTACACTGATCAGAATGGCCATCATTAAAAAGCCTGCAAATAACAAATGCTGGAGAGGATGTGGTGAAAAGGGAACCCACCTACACTGTAGGTGCCCACTGTTGGTGGGCATGTAAACTGGTGCAGCCCCTATGGAGAACAGTACGGAAATGCCTCAAAAAGTTAAAACTAGAGATTCATGTGATCCAGCAATCCCACTCCTGGGTGTATATACAGACAAAATTATAATTCAAAAAGACACATGCACCCCAATGTGCATTGCAGCACTATGCACAACAGCCAGGGCATGGAAGCACCTAAATGCCCATCAACAGAGCAATGGATAAAGATGTGGTGCATATATTCAATGGAATATCACTCAGCCATAAAAAGGAACGAACCAATGCCACTTGCAATAACATAGATGGACCTAGAGACTATCACACTGAATGAAGTAGTCAGAAAGACAAATACCATATAATGTCATATGTGGAATCTTATATGCAGAATCTAAATATGACACAAACTCATGAAGCAGAAAGAGACATATAGACATAGAAGACAGACTTGTTGCTAAGGGGTGACGGGGAAGGGATGGACTGGGAGTTTGGGACTGGTGGATACAACTATTATATATAGAATGAATAAACAACAAGATCCTACTGTAGAGCACAAGGAGCTATATCCAGTATCCTGTGATAAATCATAATGGAAAACTGCAAGAATGTGTATATATATATTTTTACATATGTAAAATGTATGTATATGTGGAGTTTTTTTTTCCATTTTGTGGAGTGAAGATTAGAGAGGAAAATTAAGTATCAATATTAGGCAGAATGAATCAACATGAAGAGGTATGGGACAGACATCTGCTTGGAATGGAGGAATCAGGAATAGGGTGAGGATGGAAGTCAAACTTGATTTGAGCCTTAAATGATAAGGAAGGAGGCAGCCTGGAGTAGGGATAAGAACATGGATCTTAGAGTGTGTTTCCTGATTACCCAATGGCAGGTAAGTGACTTGGGCCAGGGGTAGTCAGTGAACATCCAAGTGAAACAGTGTATAGCCGCACCATGAGGGTCAGAAAATAAGCACAAGGAACTGTAACCATTCTAGATATTTCAAGCAGAATAGGACTTAAAGTAGTGAGGAAAGTGGTTACAAAATTGCAGGAAGACAGGCAGGAACTTGAAACAGGGGCCACCTCTAGGCCTCAAGGCTTCTCTTCCAGCTGCCACCTCCAATTCAGGAGCTGCAGAAGAGCACGCTCACATCCCAGCTACTCCACAGCCTCAAATCTCATTCCTAGACCAGCTTCCCTGGTCACGGCACAAGCTCCCATGTGATGATCGTGTGCATCAACCAATGCCAGCCCTGGAGAGGATGGTACTTCTCCCTTCCACTTTCTAATCTCATGAGAGGACATCTCCTGGAAGAATCCTCCGTTGCATCTAGACTTAACAGCAAGGAGAGACTGGGGAATGTGAAGTGAAGTCGCTCAGTCGTGTCTGACTCTTTGCGAATGCATGGACTGTAGCCTACCAGGCTCCTCCATCCATGGGATTCTCCAGGCAAGAATACTGGAGCGGGTTGCCATTTCCTTCTCCAGGGGATCTTCCCGATCCAGGGATCGAAACCGGGTCTCCAACGATGCAGGCAGACGCTTTAACCTCTGAGCCACCAGGGAAGCCCTTTAGCTTTCTGTGCATGTGACAGAAGGTGAACTGGAGACAGAGGTGGTAGACATGGATGCTAACAATATCTAGCACAGCTATCAAGCGCAGTGCAGAGAATCAAGAAATGCCAGTCTGCATTAGAGGAACAAGTCAGGTTGGGTGAAGTCGACCTAGAGACTGGTGTGAGGGTTTTGGCCGATAAGGAAAAACATATTTTCTTTAAGCTGAAGGGAACTCCAGTGATGGAAGGGAAGGACCGTCACAAGGAACTAGCTGAGAAAGGAAACATAACTGTGTATTTCTTCCATTCAGCCAATGAAAACTAACAGTAGTTTTCCTTTCTCTCTGGCTATGATTGTGAAAATAATATCACAGCTTGCTCATTCCCCGAGGCTGAGCCCCACATCTTCCTCCTGCTTATCCACCAAAAGGCTGAAGCCAGTTTTCCATTAGCTCTCTTTCAAGTTCTATCAGCTGGGACCTTCCCCTTCCTGCTCAGCCCCCTAGGGTGATAAGCACATTTTCCAGCAGCTCTGGAGTCATGGTTGCTTACAGAGACGGTGCCAATCTAAACAAGGCCAGCTGGAAGGCGCTGCCTCCAAGCTTTCCTTCCCTCCTTCCAGCTGAAACCACAGGGGCTTCTGACCCTCATGACCAGCAGACATGAGCTGAAGCAAGACAAGTAAGTGTCATTTCTCCAGGGAGGAGCAGAGAGTGATCAGAATAGGCCTGGTTCTATTCTTCCAAGAACTTGGACACCCTCGAAAAAGACACAAGTGAAGTACAGGGATAAACAATAACGGAAGTGGAAGTACAGACAGAACTATGTACTGTAACATCAGAGTGCAGCCAGAATGTTTTCAACCTTTCACCTCAACATATCCTCCCCCAAATCAGGGAATTTGTCTGCCTGACGTATTGCTCCGTTTCCCTGTGCTAGGACAGTACTTGGAATGTAATAGGCAAGACCCTTGCTGAGATGGAGGGCCATGTTGTGTTGCAGAGAAGTTGTTGTTTAGTTGCTAACTCATCTCCAACTCTTTGCGACCCCATGAACTGCAGCATTCCACGTTCTCCTGTCCATCATCAACTCCCAGAGCTTGCTCAAATTCATGTCCATCGCATCAGTGATGCCATCCAACTGTCTCTTCCTCTGTCATCCCCTTCTCCTCCTGCTCTCAATCTTTCCCAGATCAGGATCTTTTCCAATGAGCCAGCCCTTCACAGGCAGAGAAGTTAGCACTCAGCAAATAGTCTGGCACTCGGCATTTGCTCCCCTGCATTCTGTAGCCTCTTTTGCAGTCTGGTTGGTCTCTACAATTAGTTCTGGCCAGTAGGCTGTGGCCACCTGATGCAAACAGCTGACGCATTTGAAAAGACTCTGATGCTGTGAAAGATTGAAGGCAGGAGGAGAAGGGGATGACAGAGGATGAGGTGGTTGGATGCATCACCGACTCAATGGACATGAGTTTGAGCAAACTCTGGGAGATGGTGAAGGACAGGGAAGCCTGGCATGCTGCAGTCCATGGGGATACAAAGAGTTGGACATGACTTGGCCACTCAACAACAACAACAAAATAGGCTGTGAGTGGAAAAGACACCTGTCATGTCCAAGTCAGGGCAATTAAAATTCTGAGCTTTCTCCATTTTTCATTTCCTTCCCTGTGGCAATCTTGGAAACCAAGTCTTGATTCCAGTGCGGAAAAAACTCTGACCCTCTGAGTCTCTGGAGACCTCCCCCAGCCTCACTGGTCTGCATCAGATTTTACATGAGTGAGAAATAAAGTTCTATGAGATTAACTTACTGAGGTTTCACACCTTTTCTGTTATTGAAGCATAGCCTAGACTATCCTGGCTAATAGACATTGAGTCACTCATATATTAATTCAGCAGATATAACTGAGCACGCCAGTGTTTGCCACAGGGGCAAGAATAAATTTAGATATTGGCATAAAATATAGGAAGCTATAGAATCAAATTCTAAGAGATTGTGAAATTCAACAGACATTGTCAACACTCACCTGACTCAGGTTTTATGAAAGTCTTGGGATTTCAATAGCTACTTGTATAATGGAACAGAAATAGTCATTTGAGACTGCCATATGCTTAGAGAAGACTCAAAAAGAAAAACAACTTTTAAACATATTTATGTGCCTTACATTCTACAAAGGCTGTCACATTATCATACTAGGTTCTTCTCCATAATCCTGGCAGAGTAACAGGTTAAATACTGTTGTTCCTTTTTTGCCATGGTTTTGGAAAATAAAGTTTAGGCATGGGGAGGGCCAGATAGCTCATTTGTGACAGAATCTAGTCTCAAGCCAAGGTTGTCAGTTTTGAAGTCAATATTCTATACACCAAACTGCCTTCCAACAGTCTGATATTGAACTTTCCATGATGCAAAAATACAAGTGCAGAAACTGAGATGTAGGTTAAAGGGACAAGAATGAGGTCCAAAGAACCCTGGTGAATGGTTTTTATATACAAAGTCAGAATGTTAGTTCTGATTCACTGGGTAATAGAAACCATATGGATCCTAAATGGAGCATCATCACAGTTAATTTATCTCTGCTAAGCCACCTGACTCCATGACAATTATTAAGGATGTGAGCAAGAACGAAAAGACCAGAAAGACATTCAGATGTAGAGAGCCAAGCCCACAGAGAAGAATAAAGGAGGTTGAGGAGGAGTCCTGGTCCTGGTCATCCTTTGTGACTAGTTTCTGGAAATTTGGGGGAAATATCTTGTCTCTGGGACAATTCTCAACGGCATATGTCCTAGGACGACACCCCAGCTTGTCTTACCATGGAGCAACACCTCTTTAGGCTCAGCTGCTGATAGTCACACAAATCTTGTGGTAGTGGTTTTGGTGGTTTAGTTGCTAAATCATGACTGACTTTTGTGACCCCATGGACTGTAGCCAACCAGGCCCTCTGACCATGGGATTTCCCAGGCAAGAATACTGGGGTGGGTTGCCATTTCTTTCTCCAGGGGATTTTCCTGACCCAAGGATTGAACCCAGGTCTCCTGCACTGCAGGCAGATTCCTTACCGACTGAGCCATTAGGAAGTCCCAACCGTACATTGATTCTCACTGTACACTTGGAAGTTTTAGAAACACATGAAAACCTTGGCATCTGCTTAGGAAAGTGTTTGCAGGTCAGCTGCAGAGGGAGGCCATGCCTCTCTCCCAGGTCCTTGGATTTCTCGTTTCTGCTGCCAAAATTAACAAATGCTAGAAGCATTTGTTAGAATGCTAGAAGCAGACTCTGACTATTCAACAATGTATAAGCCATGGACTGAAATGGCATTAACCTTTACAGAATCAACCTCAGCATTAATTCTCCATTCAAATCCTACTTTTATTTCTAGGCAGACTCTATTTTGGCAACATTGCTTATATTCCTCTAGAACTTTCCTCTTGCCTTATGGCATCTGATGTCTCTCAATCCTTTACATCCTAACTCAAGTTTCTCTTCTGGAAACCTCCTGACCACCCTTACCCACTTTCAACCATACATCTATCCATTCAGTTCACATGTACTGGGCTCTCGCTTTATTGGATAAATTGTGCTAGACTCTAGGATCCCTATGGATGACTTCTATGCATGGACTAGATTTCAGACCACAGGGTCTGCTTCCTGCTCTTTGTTTCTACAACAAATTCAAGTACCCCTATATAGGTTCTTACTGCTGACATGAGTGTTTGGCTGTCTTTGCACAGGTAAGTTCTTTGATGGCACAGACCACTCATGTCTTGTGCATTGCTGATTCCTGCAGTGTCAGGCAAAGAAGTGGGCTACAGGATGAAAATATCTATTGAGGTATACGAATGACCCAACCAGTCCATCCTAAAGGAAATCAGTCCCAAATAATCAGTGGAAGGACTGATGCTGAAGCTGAAGCTCCAATACTTTGGCCACCTGATGCAAAGAGCTGACTCCTTGGAAAAGACCCTGATGCTGGAAAGATTGAGGGCAGGAGGAGAAGGAGACAACAGAGGATGAGATGGCTAGATGGCATCACCGACTCAATGGACTTGAGTCTGAGTAAATTCCGGGAGTTGGCGATGGACAGGGAGGCCTAGTGCGCTGTAGTCCATGGGGTTGCAAAGAGTTGGACACAACTGAGAGACTGAACTGAAGTAATTAATATTACCCAGGGTCATCTAGTTTGCAGGAGAGAGACAAGAGAGAGGAGAGTGAGTGAAGAGCAGGCATGTCTCAGTCCAGTCTGCCTAGAGCACAGATCCAGAGATTTGTTTGAATCATGAATAATCCAACACAGGCATGGCCCAGCACCTGTTAATTGTCAGTCTTATTAAGGAAGTATGACACAGAACCTCTTTCGGTTGAATAATTTACCTTATACTACTTGCTTAAGTTTACCCCTGGACATGACACTGTGAAACACAGGACACTTTAAAAAAATTAATTCTCAAAGGTTGACTTCAGTTGTGTGTTTTTCGAGAACAGTCAAGATCAGCGACTACCTGTGTATCTGATATGGGGAATTACCCGGGCTGGGAAGAACCAACAGACACATAGTACCTAAGTGTTCAGATCGCCTTCCTTTCAGATAATGTGCATTGCAGAACTTATTTACAAAGTTAGTTATATAGGATCCCAAGTCAATTTGCATAAAATATTTTTCCACAAAAGTGAAAAATCTTTGACTATGAAATGAGGATTCTTTTTAAAGCCAGAAGAGAACTTCTCAGTGGGTAAAGAATCTGCCCACAATGCAGGAGACTCGGGTTTAATCTCTGGGTCAAGAAGATCCCCTGGAGGAGGAAATGGCAACCCACTCCAGTATTCTTGTCTGGGAAATCCCATGGCCAGAGGAGCCTGGTGGGCTACAGCAGAAGGGGTCACAAAGAGTCAGACATGACTGAGCAGGGCACAAAACAAGAGAACTTAAGGGTTGAACCCATCCCAAATGCTCACTTCACACATAAGGAAACTGAAGCATAGATGACCTAAATGACTTGCCACAGACCATACAATCAATAGGGTATCTGAAGTGGAATTAAAGTGTAGTGCCTGTGATGCCCTGGTGGAATTCCCTGGTGGACTTCCCTGGTGGTTCAGACAGTAAAGTGTCTGCCTGCAATGCGGGAGACTCAGGTTCAGTCCCTGGGTCAGGAACATCTCCTGGAGAAGGAAATGGCAACCCAGTCCAGTATTCTTGCCTGGAAAATCCCATGGACGCAGAACACTGGTAGGTTACAGTCCATGGTGTCACAAAGAGTCAGACACAACTGAGCAACTTCACTTTCACTTTGTGATGCCCAGGGCTTCCCTGATAGCTCAGTTGGTAAAGAATCTGCCTGCAATTCAGGATATCCCGGTTTGATTCCTGGGTTGGGAAGATCCGCTGGAGAAGGGATAGGCCACCCACCCCAGCATTCTTGGGCTTCCCTGGTGGCTCAGCTGGTAAAGAATCCACCTGCAATGCAGGCGGCCTGGGTTTGATACCTGAGTTGGGAAGATCCCCTGGAGAAGGGAAAGGCTACCCACTCCAGTATTCTGGCCTAGAGAATTCCATGGACTATATAGTTCATGGGGTCACAAAGAATCGGACACAACTGAGCGCCTTTCACTTTCCCTTTTGTGATGCTAATCTGGGTCTTTTATGCCGGTGAGTCACAGAGTCCTGTTAGGAAGTAGCACCTGCTGGCAAAGTGGGCCCTAGCTGCCTCCTTCTCTCTGTCATTATCACTACCCAGGCTGAGGGAGGTCAGTGGTGCTCTTCTAGTGTGGAGTGTAGACCTAAGAATCTTTAGCAAGGAGGGTCTAAAGCAAACCTACAAGAATTCATCTCCAGCTTTCCAGACAAGAGAGAGGCAAGACGGGATCAAACAGAGAGGAAAGGATGTAGAGTCCAGAACTGGAGACAATACCCTCAAGTGCGAGGCGGGCAGAAGGCAGGAAAGCATGGGAGGACCGAGGTCTCTGCACAGACATTTCCCAGATCCCCTGACCTAGATTAGAGCCCCTAGCTTTATGTTCCCTTATGTTTGTTTCCCATGGCTGATAAAAAAAATTTATCACCGACTTGCTGGCTGAAAACAACAGCGACGAGTTCTCACAGTTCTAGAGGCCAGAATAATCTCCAGACTGTTGGCAGGGTCCATTCAGGGCCCAATCAGATAAACCAGAGCTGTCTTTTCATTTCAAGATCCTGGGCCTAAGCACATTAGCAAAGACCCCCTTCTTTTGTCCCCCTCAAGCAAAGTCACATTCACAGACACCAGGGATTTGACACGGATGTCTCGGGGCGGGCGCAGTTTCTGGCCCACCACAGTCCTTCACCCAGTTCCTTGTTTTTTACAATCTCCACCCCACACTGTGAAGGTCCAGAGGGACATAAGCCTTGTCTGCTTTATTCGCCACTGCCGCCAAAGCACCTGCCATAGTAGATACTTAATAAATGTTTGGAAAATACAAGAAAGGAAAGAAGGAAGGGGGAGGGGAAGAAAGGGAGAGAGGGAGGAAAAATCAGAAGAGGAAAGGGTGAGGAAAGAAGAGATGCAGAGAATCAGAGAGAGAACAGAGAGAAAGCAGAAGAGAGGAAACAGGATCTCCAAATCTCACTACTAATTCTTATACGATGGAAAAAAAGGAAGAGTTTTTAGATGATGAAGGTCAAAATTAGTAAGTGATGAAGTTTGCATTTCATTTGAAATGCACTGCTTTCCAATACAAAGCAGCTCCTACAGATGCTGGGGGTTAAGTTAGGGTCAATTCAGTTCAGTCGCTCAGTCTTGTCCGACTCTTTGCGACCCCATGGACTGCAGCATTCCAGGCCTCCCTGTCCATCACCAACTCCCAGAGCTTGCTCAAACTCATGTCCACTGAGTCAGTGATGCCATCCAACCATCTTATCCTCTGTCATCCCCTTCTCCTCCTGCCTTCAAT
This sequence comes from Budorcas taxicolor, assembly GCF_023091745.1. Classification (NCBI taxonomy): domain Eukaryota; kingdom Metazoa; phylum Chordata; class Mammalia; order Artiodactyla; family Bovidae; genus Budorcas; species Budorcas taxicolor. The sequence continues at coordinate 59,463,044 of NC_068923.1, read as the reverse complement.
CTTTCCCAGCATTAGGGTCTTTTCCAGTGAGTCAGTTTTTCACATCAGGTGGCCAAAGTACTGGAGTTTCAGCTTCAGTTTAGGTTAGGCTGGGAGGGATGAGATACAAAGAAGTGCCTGGTGTGCTGTCCTCAAGCAGTTCATCGTCTACGAGGGAGCTGCTTCCTGGATACAGATGGCAGTGTGCCAGGCGCCAGGTAAAGAGGGTCCAGGTTTTGAAAAATGTTTAGTGCTTTTGGATTTTATTTTACAGATTAACACTGAGACAGGGTTTCCAGGCATACTATTTAAAATTTGCTATTTTGATAGTAAATAATTTTATAGCTATTGTATAATTTCAAATACAAATATCTATTATGACTCATACTCCACTACTGCAGACCATGAGATTCTCTTAAGGGGTGATTTATATTTAGCATTAATCCAATCGTTGGAAAATGTCCACTTCAAAAGGCACAATTATATCATTCCTACAATGCATTTCATAAATGAATTGGGGTCTTCAAATCAGAATGTTCTTGACTGTTTACTGGCATTTGTGAATTACATAAGATCAAGATATCATTTAAAGTTAACCATTATCTTGAGCATTCATTCATTCATTCAATTCTTCCCAGATTATTTACTGAGACCCTATTGTGAGTTGTTATGGAAGCTGGAGATACAACTTGAATAAGAATATGGCCCTTCCCTTTTAAAAGTTCATCATCTGTCTTAGGTTCTCCAGAAAACAGATGCAGTGATCAATTGAGGAGTGCAAGAGTTTTATTGGAGAGCAACACCATAAAAGTGAGGGTGAGGAAGTGAGATTGTGGAGGGAACATTTTCGGCCCTCAAAGCAGACATGACATGTGTGAGAGGAAAGATGAAAGAAGTATGATGAGGCAGCGAGCACCTCAGACCACCATGCAGATCTGACAAAGTTGGCCAACTCAGAGCTTTCCCACTGAAGGAGCTCGGAGCTGGCCCCAGTGCCGCTATTATGCTCAGTCATTGGCTGGGGCTGCCGGAAAAGATCATGGTCTCAGCTTGAAAGCTGGGCAGGTCCTGAAGGCATTAACAGCTGGAGGCTGTCAGCTAACTGCACTCCTTGCAGTTAAATAGCAAGCTCTTTCTTGAAGGGAGATCAAAGTGAGGCAACCCCATGGCTGCCACATAATGTGACTGGGGAGAAGGCAAATAAACAGGCAATTTAAACCCAGTAAGGGTAATGACAGGGTGCCATGGGAGCTTAAAGAGGGAGCATCAAACTTGGGCTTGGGAACAGAACCACTTCCAAGAAGATGTAGTTTATAAGACGATGCCAGCATTATAAGTAGGAGTAGCCAAATAAAGGGAGTAGGGATAGGTACAGAGTGTTCAAGGCAGGGAGTCATGGTGTACAGAGCTTTGTGGGGGAGAAAGCCTGACATATTTGGGGAAATGGCAAGACCTTCTACTGTATGATTTTAGTATCACATTGGAGGGACAGTGAAGCAAGAGATAAAGCTGAAGAGGTAAACAAGGGGTAAATAATTAAGGACCCTGCCTACCATGCTAAGGAATTTGGGCAGGACAACAACATGCAAAGTGGTCTGTGATTTGAACACTCAGTGACCAACAATTTTCCCCATTAACCTTCCTAGAGAATCTTGAAGACTCCATGCTTCAATTCTCTAGATTTAGGCTCTAGTGAGCCTTATGAAAAGGCAACTATGTTACCAGTGAAGAAGCATATAATTCATTGTCACCCATGGTCATTTTTGTTCAATGTTTTTATCCAAGGCCACTTAGTCCATGCCCCATGAGAAGAGAAAGCACAGGCTGATGGGGTGTGATTAAAGAAATAAAAAGTTTATAGCCACAGAACTCTTCATGGCATAAGAGCAAGAATGCAAAGAATCATTTTGGGTTCCCAGATTCAGAAAGGGGGACAGAGAAGAGCCAAGAATGTGTTTTGCCTACTTCTAATTTAGAAAGCTATGTTTTGTTGTTGTTGTTGTTTTTTAAATAAGCCCTGAGATTTCACTGCCGTGATTCTATTCTGAGGAATAATCATAAATGTAAAGTTTTATAAAGTTTGCTAATGGCAGTAATAATGGCTAACATGTACATGGTTTCTATCATTACCATGCTGTTTCACACTTGATTTTATATGATATTCAGAATAGCCATTTTGTCTTTAAGAATTCAGACCTCTTAATTATGCTCGTTTCCTATCAGATAATTTAAGTTCTGAGTGGTGAACATGTCTGTGGTTACACAGTTATTGTATACAAAGAGGTTAAACAAAATATTTTTTTAAAATCATGAATAGTCTATAGGAAACTATTAAATAAATCTTGGGTATGTGTATAAAAAGAAATAGTAAGTAGTTATTAAAAAGATATTTTCAAATTATCTTTAATGACATTAACAAATACTTACAGTATCAGTTCAGTTGCTCAGCCGTGTTCAACTCTTTGCGACCCCATGAATTGAACACAACAAGCCTCCCTGTCCATCACCAGCTCCCTTGAGTTCACTCAGGCTCATGTCCATCGAGTCAGTGATACCATTCAGCCGTCTCATCCTCTGTCGTCCCCTTCTCCTCCTGCCCCCAATCCCTCCCAACATCAGAGTCTTTTCCAATGAGTCAACTCTTCACGTGAGGTGGCCAAAGTTTTAGAGTTTCAGCTTTATCATCATTCCTTCCAAAGAAATCCCAGGGCTGATCTCCTTCAGAATGGACTGGCTGGATCTCCTTGCAGTCCAAGGGACTCTCAAGAGTCTTCTCCAACACCACAGTTCAAAAGCATCAATTCTTTGGCACTCAGCTTTCTTCACAGTCCAACTCTCATATCCATACACTACCACTGGAAAAACCATAGCCTTGACTAGACGGACCTTAGTCAGCAAAGTAATGTCTCTGCTTTTGAATATGCTGTCTAGGTTGGTCATAACTTTCCTTCCAAGGAGTAAGCGTCTTTTAATTTCATGGCTGCAGTCACCATCTGCAGTGATTTTGGAGCCCCCAAAAATAAAGTCTGACACTGTTCCCACTGTTTCCCCATCTATTTCCCATGAAGTGATGGGACCGGATGCCATGATCTTCATTTTCTGAATGTTGAGCTTTAAGCCCACTTTTTCACTCTCTTCTTTCACTTTCATCAAGAGGCTTTTTAGTTCCTCTTCACTTTCTGCCATAAGGGTAGTGTCATCTGCATGTCTGAGGTAATTGATATTTCTCCCGGCAATCTTGATTCTAGCTTGTGCTTCTTCCAGCCCAGCATTTCTCGTGATGTACTCTGCATATAAGTTAAATAAGCAGGGTGACAATATACAGCCTTGACGCACTCCTTTTCCTATTTGGAACCAGTCTGTTGTTCCATGTCCAGTTCTAACTGTTGCTTCCTGACCTGCATATAGGTTTCTCAAGAGGCAGGTCAGGTGGTCTGGTATTCCCGTCTCTTTCAGAATTTTCCACAGTTTATTGTGATCCACACAGTCAAAGGCTTTGGCATAGTCAAGAAAGCAGAAATAGATGTTTTCCTGGAACTCTTGCTTTTTCAGTGATCCAGCGGATGTTGGCAATTTGATCTCTGGTTCCTCTGCCTTTTCTAAAACCAGCTTGAACATCTGGAAATTCACGGTTCACGTATTCCTGAAGCCTGGTTTGGAGAATTTTGAGCATTACTTTACTAGCATGTGAGATGAGTACAGTTGTGCGTTAGTTTGAGCATTCTTTGGCATTGCCTTTCTTTGGGATTGGAATGTAAACTGACCTTTTCCAGTCCTGTGGCCACTGCTGAGTTTTCCAGATTTGCAGGCATATTGAGTGCAGCACTTTCACAGCATCATCTTTCAGGATTTGAAATAGCTCAATTGGAATTCCATCACCTCCACTAGCTTTGTTTGTAGTGATGCTTCCTAAGGCCCACTTGACTTCACATTCCAGGATGTCTGGCTCTAGATTAGTGATCACACCACCACATCGTGATTATCTTTTTTTTGTACAGTTCTGTGTATTCTTGCCACCTCTTCTTAATATCTTCTGCTTCTGTTAGGTCCATACCATTTTTGTCCTTTATCGAGCCCATCTTTGCATGAAATGTTCCCTTGGTATCTCTAATTTTCTTGAAGAGATCTCTGTTTTTTCCTACTCTGTTGTTTTCCTCTATTTCTTTCATTGATCATTGAAGGCGGCTTTCTTATCTCTTCTTGCTATTCTTTGGAACTCTGCATTCAGGTGCTTATATCTTTCCTTTTCGCCTCTCTTCTTTTCACAACCATTTGTAAAGCCTCCCCAGACAGCCATTTGCTTTTTTGCATTTCCTTTCCATGGGGATGGTCTGGATCCCTGTCTCCTGTACAATGTCACGAACCTCATTCCATAGTTTATCAGGCACTCTATCTATCAGATCTAGTCCCTTAAATCCATTTCTCACTTCCACTGTATAATCATTAGGGATTTGATTAGGTCATACCTGAATGGTCTAGTGGTTTTCCCTACTTTCTTCAATTTAAATCTGAATTTGGCAATAAGGAGTTAATGATCTGAGCCACAGTCAGCTCCCAGTCTTGTTTTTGTTGACTGTTGAGCTTCTCCATCTTTGGCTGCAAAGAATATAATCAATCTGATTTCAGTGGTCTAGTGGTTTTCCCTACTTTCTTCAATTTAAATCTGAATTTGGCAATAAGGAGTTAATGATCTGAGCCACAGTCAGCTCCCGGTCTTGTTTTTGTTGACTGTTGAGCTTCTCCATCTTTGGCTGCAAAGAATATAATCAATCTGATTTCAGTGTTGACCATCTGGTAATGTCCATGTGTAGAGTCTTCTCTTGTGTTGTTGGAAGAGAGTGTTTGCTATGACCAGTGCACATAGCATGGCCGAGAGGAGCTGCCCCACATCCGAGGTCAAGGGCAGAAGCCGGGAGGACCCCATGCCTGAGGGGCAGTGGCCAAGAGGAGTTACTCCACGTCCGAGGCCAGGGATGGTGGCCGGGAGGAGCAACCCCATGCCCAAGGAGCAGTGGCTGCCCGGGCACAGGAGGGCCTAGAGGAGCTACTCCACATTCCAGGTCAGAAGGGGAGGTGGTGAGGTGTTGCCCCTTGTCCAAGGTAAGAAGCAGCGGCTGTGCTTTGCTGGAGCAGCCGTGAAGAGATACTCCACATCCAAGGTACGAGAAACCCAAGTAAGACAGTAGTTGTTGCAAGAGGGCATCAGAGGGCAGATACACTGAAACCATACCCACAGAAATCTAGTCAATCTAATCACACTAGGACCACAGCCTTATCTAACTCAATGAAACTAAGCCATTGAGTTTCATTCATCATGGGGCCACCCAAGATGGGTGGGTCATGGTGGAGAGGTCTGACAGAGTGTGGTCCACTGGAGAAGGGAATGGCAAACCACTTCAGTATTCTTGCCTTGAGAAACCCATGAACAGTATGAAAAGGCAAAATGATAGGTTACTGAAAGAGCAACTCCCCAGGTCAATAGGTGCCCAATATGCTACTGGAGATCAGTGGAGAAATAACTCCAGAAAGAATGAAGGGATGGAGCCAAAGTAAAAACAATACCCAGTTGTGGATGTGATTGGTGATAGAAGCAAGGTCTGATGCTGTAAAGAGCAATATTGCACAGGAACCTGGAATGTCAGGTCCATGAATCAAAGCAAATTGGAAGTGGTCAAACAAGAGATGGCAAGAGTGAACATCGACATTCTAGGAATCAGAGAACTAAAATGGACTGGAATGGGTGAATTTAACTCAGATGACCATTATATCTACTGCTGTGGGCAGGAATCCCTCAGAAGAAATGGAGTAGCCATCATGGTCAACAAAAGAGTCCGAAATGCAGTACTTGGATGCAATCTCAAAAATAACAGAATGATCTCTGTTCGTTTCCAAGGCAAACCATTCAATACCACAGTAATCCAAGTCTATGCCCCAACCAGTAACGCTGAAGAAGCTGAAGTTGAACGGTTCTATGAAGACCTACAAGACGTTTTAGAACTAACACCCCCAAAAGATGTCATTTTCATTATAAGGGACTGGAATGCAAAAGTAGGAAGTCAAGAAATACCTGGAGTAACAGGCAAATTTGGCCTTGGAATACGGAATGAAGCAGGGCAAAGAGTAATAGAGTTTTGCCAAGAAAATGCACTTATGGTATAGTTTTTACTGAAAAAAAGTGGAATGGAAAATTATACATACAATACGATTTTCCTAGGAAACCACAAACAAAATGGAAAAACCCACAGAATGGAAGAAAATATTTGTAAATGATGTTACCAACAAGGGCTTAATTTCCAAGATACAAAAATAGCACATACAACTCAACAACAACAAAAAATCAAAACAGTAACAACAGAAAAACAATGAAAAAAAAATGGACAGAAGACCTAAATAGACAACTCTCCAAAGAAAAAATACAGATGGTCAATAGGTACATGAAAAGATGCTCAACGTTGCTAAATATTAGAGAAATGCAAATCAAAACTATAAAGAACCACCATATACCAGTCAGAATGGCCATCATTCAAAGGTTTACAAATAATAAATGCTGGAGAGAGTATGGGGAAAAGGGAACCTGTCTACACTGTTGGTGGGGTAAGTTGGTGCAGCCACTAGGGAAAATAGTATGGATGTTCCTCAGAAAACTAAAAATAGAATTACCAGATGATCCAGCAATCCCACTTCTGAATATATACCTGGACAATACTATAATTCAAAAACATATATGTACCACTGCATTCATAGCAACACTGTAAATACAACACTATAAATCAATTATACCTCAATAAAAATATTAAAACAATATGATCTTTTTAAAAAACAGCTTTGCTGAGGTGTAATTTATATACCATAAAATTAACCAATTTAAGTGTGCAATTTAATGATTTTTAGAAAATCTTCAGAGTTATGCAACCATTACCACAATCTACTTTTAGAATATGTCCATCATTCTCTGCAAACCTCTGCATAAAAAAAATCCCTATGCTTGCTGGCACTTAATCCCTATTCCTACCCTGAGTCATAGTCAACTTTAATATATTTTCTTCTCTACAGATCTGTCGTTTTTGAACACTTCATATAGAAATTAAATCATATAATATATTGCACCAAGCTTTTACTTAGCACAAGGTTTTTGAGGTTAGGCCATGTTGTAACATGAATTAGAATTTATTTTTATGTCCCAAATAGCATCCCATTGTATGGTTATAACACATTTTATTTATCCACTCACCAGTTGGTGGACATTTCTTTATTTAAATTTTTATTGGCGTATAGCTGCTTTACACTGTTGCGTTAGTTTCTGCTATACAGCAAAGTGAGTCAGCTACACATTTACACATATCCCCTCTCTTTTGGATTTCCTTCCCATTTAGGTCACCACAGAGCACCGAATAGAGTCCTCTGTGCTATACAGCAGGGGCTTCCCCGGTGGCTCAGTGGTAAAGAATCCGTTTGCCAAGCAAGAGTCACAGGTTCGATTCCTGTGTCAAGAAGATGTCAAGAAGAGTGGAACAGCAACCCACTCCAGTCTTCTTGCCTGGGAAATCCCATGGACAGTGGAGCCTGGCAGGCTACAGTCCATGTGGTTGCACAGAGTCTGATGTGACTTAGCAACTAAACAGCAGCATCAGTGCTATAGAGTATATTTTCAATTAGTTATCTATTAGATACATAGTATCAATAGTGTACATATGTCAATCACAATTTCTACTCTTTGGCAATTATGAATAATGTTACTATGAACGTTTGTGTGGAAGTCTTTGTGTGGACATGTGCTTTGTTTCTTTTTCTTATTTTGGCTTTTGAGTAGATACTTCAGTGCGGAATTGCTGGGTAATATGGGAAATATGTGTTTAACTTTTTATGAAAGCACAAACTAGTTTTCAATGTGGGTGTTTCATTTTACATACCCACCATCAACGGAAGAGCATTCCAGTTTCTCCCCATTCTCACCAACACTTGTAACTCTCTGTATTTTTATTATAGCCATTCTAGTAGATTTGAAGTGATAGATCCTTATTGTTTCAATATGAATTACCCTAAAGACTAATGATATTGAATTTTAACATAAGTATTTGCCATGTTCAGTTCAGTCACTCAGTCCTGTCCAACTCTTTGCAACACCATGGACTGCAGCATATCAGGCTTCCCTATCCATCACCAGCTTCTGGAACTTACTCAAACTCATGTCCATCAAGTTGATGATGCCATCCAACCATCTCATCCTCTGTTGCCCCCTTCTCTTCCTACCTTCAATCTTTCCCAGCCTCAGGGTCTTTTCAAATGAGTTGGCTCTTTGTATCACGTGGCCAAAGTATTGGAGTTTCAACTTTAGCATCAGTCCTTCCAATGAACACCCAGGACTGATCTCCTTTAGGATGGACTGGTTGTATCTCCTTGCAAACCAAGGCACTCTCGAGAATCTTCTCCAATACCACAGTCCAAAAGCATCAGTTCTTTGGCATTCAACTTTCTTTATAATCCAACTCTCACATCCATACATGACTACTGGAAAAACCATAGCTTTGACAAGATGGACCTTTGTTGGCAAAGTAATGTCTCTGCTTTTTAATATGCTGTCTAGGTTGGTAATACTTTTCTTTCAAGGAGCAAGAATCTTTTAATTTCATGGGTGTAGTCACCATCAGCAGTAATTTTGGAGCCCGAGAAAATAAAGTCTCTCACTCTTTCCATTATTTCCCCATCTACTCGCCATGAAGTGATGGGACTGTATGCCATGCATGATCTTACATGATTTGCCATGTACATATCTTCAAAACGTTTCCCCATTTTTACGGTTTGTTTTCTTATAGTTGAATTTTGACTGTTCTGTATATCTTGTGGGTACAAGTCCTTTATTAGATAGGGATTTGCTAATCTTTCCTTTCAGTTTATGGCCTGACATTATCCTTCTTCAGCAGAGTCTGCCAAAGGGTAGGCATTCTTAATTTTGATTAAGTACAATATAATAATTTTTCCTTCTATGGATTATACTTTTTGTGACATCTAAGAAATCTCTGCTTAATCCATGGTTCTAAAGATTTTCTGTTTTAGTTTAGAAGTCTCAAAGTTTAAGTTTTGCCTTAAACCCATTATCTATTTTTAGTTAAGATATTTTTGTATATAATGTGAAGTATGAACTGAAGTTCATTTTTTTATTTTTTGCATATTGATAGCCAATTGTTCCAGTGTCATTTATTGAAAGGATTATAGGAAAGACTAGAGATCTCTTCAAGAAAATTAGAGACACCAAGGGAACATTTCAAGCAAAGATGGGCACAATAAAGGACAGAAATGGTATGGACCTAACAGAAGCAGAAGATATTAAGAAGAGGTGGCAAGAATACACAGAACTGTACAAAAAAGATCTTCATGACCCAGATAATCACAAGACGGTGTGATCACTCACCCAAAGCCAGACATCCTGGAATGTGAAGTCAAGTGGGCCTTAGAAAGCATCACTATGAATAAAGTTAGTGGAGGTGATGGAATTCCAATTGAGCTATTTCAAATCCTGGAAGATGATGCTGTGAAAGTGCTGCACTCAATATGCCAGCAAATCTGGAAAACTCAGCAGTGGTCACAGAACTGGAAAAGGTCAGCTTTCATTCCAATCCAAAAGAAAGGCAATGCCAAAGAATGCTCAAACTAACGCACAATTGCACTCATCTCACACACTAGCAAAGTAATGCTCAAAATTCTCCAAGTCAGGCTTCAACAGTACATGAATAGAGAACTTTCACATGTTCAAGCTGGTTTTAGAAAAGGCAGAGGAACCAGAGATCAAATTGCCAACATCTGCTGGATCACTGAAAAAGCAAGAGAGTTCCAGAAAAACATCTACTTGTGCTTTATTGACTATGCCAAAGCCTTTGATTGTGTGGATTACAACAAACTGTGGAACATTCTTCAAGAGATGAGAGTACCAGACCACCTGACCTGCCTCCTGAGAAATCAGTATGCAGGTCAGGAAGCAACAGTTAGAACTGGACATGGAACAACAGACTGGTTCCAAATAGGAAAAGGAGTACGTCAAGGCTGTATATTGTCATTCTGCTTATTTAACTTATATGCAGAGTATATCATGAGAAACACTGGGCTGGATGAAGCACAAGCTGGAATCAAGATTGCCAGGAGAAATATCAATAAGATCAGATATGCAGATGACATCACCCTTATGGCAGAAAGTAAAGAAGAACTAAAGAGCCTCTTGATGAAATTACAAGAGAGTGAAAAAGCTGGCTTAAAACTCAACATTCAAAACACTAAGATCATTGCATCTGGTCCCATCACTTCATGGCAAATAGATGGGGGAAACAATGGAAACAGTAAGACTATTTTCTTGGGCTCCAAAATCACTGCAGATGGTGACTGCAGCCACGAAATTAAAAGATCCTTGCTCCTTGGAAGAGAAGCTATGACCAACCTAGACAGCATATTAAAAAGCAGAGACATTACTTTGCCAACAAAGGCCTGTCTAGTCAAAGCTTTGGTTATTCCAGTAATCACGTATGGCTGTGAGAGTCGGATTATAAAGAAAGCCGAGTGCCGAAGAATTGATGCTTTTGGATTGTGGTGTTAGAGAAGACTCTTGAGAGTGCCTTGGACTGCAAGGAGATCCAACCAGTCCATCCTAAAGGAAACTAGTCCTGATATTTATTGGAAGGACTGATGCTGAAGATCCCATACTTCGGCCACCTGATGTGAAGAACTAACTCACTGGAAAAGACCTTGATGCTGGGAAAGATTGAAGGTGGGAGGAGGAGACGACAGAGGATGAAATGGTTGGATGGCATCACCAACTCAATGGACACAAGTTTGAGCAAGCCCAGGGAACTGATGATGGACAGGGATGCCTGGCGTGCTGCAATGGGGTCGCAGTGAGTTGGACACAACTGAGCGACTGAACTGATAGCTCTCAGTGGAATCGCCTTTCCCTCTTCATTGCAAATCGATTGACCGTGTGCGTATAGGTCTATTTCTGGACTCTATTCTGTACCACTGATCTATGAGTTCATTTTGTCTCTAATACCACACTGTCTTGATGACTTATCCTAGGAATTTTCAACTGAATGGATTTCATTCCTCCAGGAGCAAAGTGCATACCTGAAATTGCACACTTGCTTGATTTCTTCCCTTTCCTGTCCTACTTTCTCCAGGCCCTTCCTGGTTTCTGCTGGGTCTACAACTTAGTGAGTTCACATTCACACAAACTTTTTTTTTCTTTAATCTATGTCTTTTTGGGGAAGCCTAATCTACAAAAATGTACAAAAAGAGTATAGCCCCTAGAGCATTGTTTTTACTCAATAAATGTTAGCTATTATGACTATTGTTAATTTTCCTCATCTTGTATTTCGGGGGGAATCCTTCCACGGATATGAGAAATTATGCCATTTTGCATTTTTGCTTTGGGCAGGCTATAACCTTATGGTATTATTTAACTATCTTAGTATAATATTTATACTTAGTAACTAAGCATAATACTATCTTTGATTAGTATTACAAAAGTGGTGTGTGTTCATTCGTTTTTTTTTTTCCCCATTTATTTACTTTTTTTTGGACAGATAATTGCTTTACATTGTTGTGTTAGTTTTGGAACAACAACATGAATCAGCTATAAGTACACATATAGCCCCTTCCTCTATAGTCTCCCTCCCACCATTCTAATCAACTAATGTGGCTGTCTTTTCTTTAACTTTTGAAATCGCAAATCTAAATTGCAAAGATTAGAGTTCAGCAGAAGGATGTATTGTTCTATAAAAATCAAGAACCACCACCAACTTGGAGTGGTCATGGCAAATACAAAATAACAGATTAAGATGCTGAAGTATCAAAAGTCAATGCCAGGCTTGCTTGGTGGTTCAGTGGTTAAGAATCCACCTGCCGATGCAGAAGACATGGGTTCAAGCCCTGTCCAGGAAGGCTCCACATGCTGCACAGCAACCCACCTATGCGCCACAACTCCTGAGCTCTTGCTCTGGAGCCCAAGAGACACACCTACTGAAGCCTGTGTGTTGTTGAGCCCACGCTCTGCAACAAGAGAAACCACCACAATGGGAAGCCCATGCACTACAACTAGAAAGTAGTCCCACTTGCCACAACTAGAGAAAAGCCTGCAGAGAAACAAAGACCCAGCACAGCTAAAAAGAAATACAAATAAAATTATATATAAAAAAGTCAATGCCAAAGTTACAAGACAGGGAGTCTCAGAGGTGGCTGGGAAATCCAAGACGAGCACAGACCCTCTGTAACTGTGCAATGGAAACTAATCCAACCTTGTGGTATCTGACCTGGCACCTCCTCAAAGACCCAAGAGTACAGGGGTCACACTTAGCACCAGTTCCGATGTAAAGACCAGTCCAATTTTGGTCTTTACAACCTAGAAGAGATGTAACAAAGTAGAAAAGGGTTCAGAAAAGAGCAAAGAACATCACATAATTGGCAAATTGAACCTCTGAGGAAAGGTTAAATGAATTTGGATTGTTTACCCAGAAAAAGCAAGGCCAAAGGTTTACTTAATGCTCGTCTTCAAGAATTTAAAGTTGGCATCTGACCCATATAGTCTACTTCTGCAGAAGAGGAAACAAGTTCCCCCCACAGCCTGTTCCGTAAATAAGTTAAGAGTTAGGATGGAATAAAAAACTGAGATTCAAAACGGCACTAATTTTTTGATTCAGGAGTAATTAAGGTTTGCAAAAAGTCCAACACTAAGTGTGGAATTTCTGTTTCTAGTGATCTGAGAAACACAAGCACAATGCCATTCATGAGTAGAAGCGGATGATTTTCAAGTGGTGGCGGAAAATCTGTGAATATGACTAGATCTGTTTAACCTCAGCAGTCGCTGTGCAAGCTGCTGTTCAGACCAGTGGGTGCAAGCTGAGGGCTCTGCCAGCCTCCTTCAACCTCAGGCTGGCTGAAGAGAAGCTGAGAGGATCACCACCAAGAGCCATGTTTTCCACTCACTGGCTGTTATCAGTTTTCACTACATAACCTCCCTGAACTGTGCTAGTCACTCAGTCGTGTCTGACTCTTTGCGACCCCATGGACTGTGGCCTGCCAGGCTCCTCTGTCCATGGGATTCTTCAGGCTAGAATACTGGAGTGGGAAGAGTCATTCCCTTCTCCAGGGGATCCCTTCTCCAGGGGATCTTCTCGACCCAGGGATTGAACTCAGGTCTCCTGCCTTGCAGGCAGATTCATTACTGTCTGAGCCACAAGGGAAGCCCCTCACCACGTAACAGAACACACCAAAACTCAGTGGCATAGAGACTTCCTTGGTGGTTCAGGAAGTCCAATGCAGAGGACATGGGTTCAATCCCTGGTGGGGGAGCTAAGATCTTGCAAGTTTTACAGCCAACAAAACAAACCCGCATAAAACAGAAGCAATGTTGTAACAAATCCAATAAAGACTTTAAATATGGTCTGCATTCAAAAAAAGATCCTAAAAAAACCCTAGTGACATGAAACTATTTCCTCATGTGGGTCTGGGTGGCTAAACTCCACGCTGTGGACTGGCTCTGCTTCATAAATGGGTGAATGGGAAAAAGTGACTCAGGGAAAAGGACTCCTGATGGTGATGGGCGAAGTACAAAAGAGCAAGCAAGCCCCACTCCTCAAGCATGTGTTTTAGACCCTTGCTTGCATCCCATCTACTAACATGTCATTGGGTAAACTCAGAGCCAAGAGGAAGGAAAGTTTACCGTGTCTTCTGTGGGAGGCACAGCAAAGATACATGATCAAGGGTGTGTATACCAGAAGGAGAAAAGGATTGGAGTCAATAATGCTATCTACCTCTTGGGGAGAGGGGAAAGGTCAATTTACACAGGGAGCTTCTGGAAGCTTAGGTATTCAGGTGCTGGTCATAACCAGAGTGGCTCATGCTCAGGTGTATTCTTGCTTACCTTGGCTGAACTAAGCTTCATTCTTCACACTGGTCACAGAAACGAGCTTCTCCCTTGTTATTGCTTTAGAAGAGGGATGACTAAAGGCAAGACCATGAACCAAGGATTATAGGCTAGAGTGACATCTCTGTTTCCCATCGTCCAAATCTCTCTAATGCAGAAATTCATTCACCACCTCCTATGTTTTTAATCTGAATCAATGATATCGAAGTCTACCCAGTCATTCAATTCAGAAACCCAAATTGCATTGTTGGGCCTCCTTCTCCTTCAACCCTTCATACAGTTTAACTCCCTTTAATCTACATCTGAAATGACACAATCCCCTACTCTCCCTGCGATTGTCTTCATTGAGAAGTTCATTGTCTCTCACTTGGATAACAGTCACCCTACTTGTTCCACCTGCCACTGTCCTTCACCTCTTGGTCCACCTACTACATTGCAGTCTATTTCCTTTGAAAAAACAAAAACAGATGTCAAAACCTGCTTAAACAAAAAGCTGAAGGATAGATTCTTTTTTTTAAGGACAAATTCCAACACCTCTATCATGGCATTCAAGGACCTCCAAAACCTTGCTCCCTTTCCTGCTTCATCTCATCTCAAGTCACCTGTATTCCAGTCACACCTGGGGGCCACACAGTCTTCAAACATGCCATTCACAACGATGAATTATTGTATGTTTCTGGCAGTCCCTATGTTTGGAATGCCTTTCCTCTGCCAGACCAAATTTCTCGCCATCATCATCAATATCACTGTCCTCTCAGAATTCACCAGTCTCTTTTCTGTGTTCCCATGGTGCTTTGTTCATCATGTTACTCTAGTGCAGACCTCATATAAACATGCATGTATCGATTACTTACAGAAACCCCAGGAAGAAAAAAGCGCATCAATAATGCCCACACAATGCGGAAACTTTTTTTAGAAAGCACTTAGCCTGGAAGTTGTTCTTTCCCTACCTGAGACCTAGGGTGTTCTACAGAACCCCTCACATCAGTAAATTTCAGGACTGACAAGGAATCTATGTGGCTGGAACAGACAGTAGTGCAGAGTGGACACTGGAGAATAGTGAGCATCCTATAGTCCAGCGCCACACACATTTGTGCAACAGCAGCTTGGGAACAACAAAAGGCTGGGTGGTACTGAAATATAATGACATATACGGAAGTCTTGAGTGAGACTAAATGCTTGAACCTTGAGAGCAATGACAGAAGGAGGTAACAATTGTCGGTAACAGTATGTCAGCCTTGGAATAAAAAACTAAGCAAATGGTCTCACAAGTGACCAGTTTTGAACCCACCAAAGGAACTGAGCAGACAGACATGGAAGAACTGGAGAGAAGCTGAGAAGAACTAGACCCTACATGATGGTGACGTCCCTTTGGGCAACACTGTTAGCAAGACTGCTCATACGCTAATTAAATTTTAGTTGGCTCTGCATATTAGTTACAGCTTAGTTATTAAACTTTAATACTGCATATGTATGTATAATCAACATGCATATATTTATTAGTATTTAGTAAATTACATCAAATCTGCTTTAGCTTGTAGGCCCAACCTGATTAATCTTTTTCACTGATTTTTATGAAGTCCCGGGTAGAAAGCTGTTGCATTTTACCACAGTTAGAATGGACTCAACTCTAAACTAGAATAAGAGTGTAATGGTCAGGACTTCTCTGGTGGCCCGGTGGTAAGGAATCTATCTGCCTGCCAGTGCAGAAGACTTGGGCTCAATCCCTGATCTGGGAAGATCCCACATGCTGGGGAGCAACTAAGCCCATGTGCCTTAAGTACTGAGTCTGTGCTCTAGAACCCAGGAGCTGCAACTACTTAGCCGACACGTTGCAACTATTGAAGCCTGTGTGCCCTCAGGCCTGCGCTCCCCAGCAAGAGAAGCCGCAGCAATGAGAAGCTCCCCAACCACAACTTGACAGTAGCCCCTGCTCGCCGTAACTGGAGAAAAGCCCCGCACAGCAAGGAAGACCCAACACAGCCATAAACAAACAAACTTAAGAAAGAATCTCATGGTCAGAACACGCAGGACAGATACCTCATTACAGAATGGGGTGGCTGAACAACGTATTTCCTTGTTGGGTGGGCCACAAGGAATGATAGTTCCCCTAATACAGTATCTTAAAGTTCTTTCTAGATCTATTTAGTTATGAGAGCTGCAAAACCAGGCATCACATTGTATCCACTGTAGTGCTGAGTCTGGTATGCCACAGGTACTCAGCCAGTGTTAACTGATCTAAATTACACTAGTACCAGAAAGATGCCCACTGATGCACCCTGTCAGAGCTGAAAACGGATGTGCTTCAAGGAAGGTGATGCCAGGCTCCTCCTTGGACCAAAGCCTCAGGGAGTTGCTGTGTTGCTATGGCTAGTGAATGGAGTGTGGGCTGGGGAGGGTGCTTGTGGCCAAGAATTCATTACTTTTTCACAACACACCTTAGCACATTTCTAGGCTGTCTGGCTTCTGGGAGGATGAATAATGAAAATGAAACGGTACATGTCCAAATCAGCAATGTCCATGCACAAAGAGTTGAATAGGGTGAAGCAGCCTGGAATATTTATTCTGGTTTCAGATATTTTTTTCTCCCTTCTCATTCTTTAGTTAATCCACCTAGCTGAGCAAAACTGTGTGTCATAAGCATAGAAACAAATCCATGCATTTCTATCCAGCACCAGATACTTTTTGTGTCTTAAAGCATGCTTCCCTCCATAATATATGGTGCTAATACATGGTTTATTTTCTGCCTTATATAATGAATAATCTCAAAGTCACTGTCCTGTTTTAGTAGAGGGAAAGGGGAGCTATAAAATGGGGCTAAATTCACATGGAATTAGCTGAGGAAAAAATTCACTGTATCTGTCATTCCAGCTCAAGCAGGGTCGCTCTGCAGCTCAGTGACCATAAGAAGACTCCCTGATAGCAACTCTGTTCATGGCAGTGGCATTTGATGTGGCAATAATAATAATACACCATCAATTACACGAAAACTCCAAACTAAACGTTTGCGATATGAGATAACGTCAGATTGTATCAGTGAGAACATTTGGCCTAATATCACTTGCTTGGACCCAAAAGTCTTTCAGCCAACTTGTTTTAAGATGTGAATGCCATTTTCTGTGGGTGGAAGGACAGAGTTGAGATGTCCTTTTGTGTTTCAGGGGTTTGCTGGAGGAACACTGGCTAGCAAGGCTCCTCGTGGGCCAGAGCACTGGATGTTTTGAAAGGGCTCTAGGGATGTACAAGAAAAGGAAATGCTTGCATTCAGTAATTTTTAAGTAGCTTAAAGTAAATTAAAAACAAATACTACTATATCTATCAATTCCTACATTTCCCAGAATATCCAGATTTGGAGTGTATAATTCAATTTAAGAAACATTTATTGGCACCCATCATGTCCAAAGGCACTGTGTTAGACATTCATGGTAATATAGAGATAAAATTACCATACGGAAGAGGGAGAGTATATATGCAAAGTACTATAAAATATGGCAAAATGCTAGGGGAAGAGATGAAAAATACTTTGCTAATGGGTTTTGAGTAGAGCGGCAGAATTCCAAGTGGAGGGAAGGAGCAAGGATTCAAGTAGCCATCGGTCATCTGCTCTTTACAGACATCTGTATTTGACATGAATGAATGAATGAATCAGTGATGTAGTTTGTCAGATAAGCTGAGAGATCACTATGGATTTTAATCCACAGATATGGGGAGACGAAGACATTCAAGAAGGAGGGAAAAAAATATAGGCAAGACACAGCAGCAAGAAAATTCACTGTGATACTGGGGAAAAATGTGGTTTGGTATGATTGAAAGAGGTTTCACAGGGCAGGCGTGGCTACGTACAATGAAGTCATGCTTTGTCAGGACTACAAAGTTGAGATTAAAATCTTTTATTTAATTCAGGGATAGCATTTAAAACTGGCAAATGGTGTGATTTGAATAGGACTGTGGGAAGATGAATGTATTCTTAGAGTGAAGTACTGATACATAGTTTTGGACCAGAGAGATTTGGCCTCCAAAATTAGTCCCACTAGTTATAAACTGAACACTTCTGTGCATGTTACTTAACCTATGTCCCAGATTCCTCATTAGTAAAATGGGGATGAGTCCACCTTGAATGTACAAATCCATGGACCTGAAGAATGCCAACTCCAGAATAAAGCTATCTTAAGCAAGGGAAGGTTGGAAATTGATCTGAGGAAGAAGATACAAAGGGAATTTTCACATCTGCTAAAGCAAATATGGCCAAAATTTAGCACTGTCCATTTTAGTTGTTGAGAATATTTACATTGCTTTGAACAGTTCTAAATGTTTTAAATACTTCATTGATAAATAAGCCCAACTCACAGCCATGGTTGCTGGATATAACACTTATCAAGTGTGTGACGCAGGCCCTGGCATACAGCAAGTGTTCATAAATGAAAGTTATTTCATTGTTGTTTTTACAATATTACAATGAGGTCAGTGGAATAGGAAATATGAATGAAAGAGAGCAGAATGGAATCTGTAGAATAAAGTCATGGGACATGGAGGACATCTCTGTATAGCTAAGATGGAAGAAGTGGGACCAGATTTGTCTTCCTACTTAAAATAACTGAGAAAATGGACAAATACATGAAACAAAGTTTTTCAAGGCAGTGGATATCAGACAACAAAGGGCAGTGTTCTCAGAAAGATGGCAAACATATGAGGTGAACCCTATGATGGCCCCAGTTTATTGCTTGGAGAGCAGTTCCAGGCCTTGCAGCAAGAAAAGAAAAAGAACTCAGGTGGATCCCAATGGTCTTCTTGAGTTGAGGAGACAAAGAGGTGGGTATAGGGAGGTCAAACTCCCAGGGACCTAGAGTTTTCGTGGAAGGAAATACATGAGAAGAGAGGACTCTGGGTTCTGCAGAGGACATCTCTTGCATATTCAGCTGAGTAATGATTGGTGCCTATTCATAAGGAAAGCTATCCAAGGCTGGGAAAAGAACCATCCAAGAGGATCAGAGGGTACAGTCCATAAGATCTCAGACAGGACCAGGAAGATTTCACGCTCACATCAGCAAGAGTAGAAAATATTGTAATTCACAAGGCATAAAGCAGGGTACTCAGCAGGGTTTTACTTCACTAGTAGAGAAAAATTAATCCTGGACTAAGTGCTGCTCTGGTTCTGCCTAACAAAGCTTTATAGCAAGACTCAAAAGGATCAAACTGTTTCCAATTTCCAAGTAACTTAACCATATTCCAGAACAAGCTCACAAATATTTATGGGAATATAAAAAATACACAAAACCCAACAAGATAAAACTCACAATAGTTAGAGATTAATCTAACAAAAGATGAATAATACCTGTATACTGAAAACTACAAAACGCTGCTGTGGTTCATTTAAGCAGACAGGATAAATGGAGAGATATACTTGTGGAGCTGAAGGCTTGGTATTACAATACATCTGTTTTCTCCAATCTGTGATCTACAGATTCAATAAATTCCACTCAAAATCCATACAATTTGTATGGAAATTAAGTGGCCCGAGAATAGCCAATTCTTTCCAAATGAAGAACAAACTTTACATTTCCTGGTCTCAAGACTTATCATGAAGTTACAATAATCAAGATATGTTATAATGACATCCTTGTAGACAAATTGATCAGTGGTATGAATTAGAGAGTCTAGAAACGAAGAAAGATCCACACATATATGATGAATTGATTTCAACAAAGCAGAGAAAGAGTTTTGTTAGAATTTCCCACAAATGTGGGTGCAGAACAATATACTATCCATATGCAAAAGAAAAAAGGAATTCTGATCTACATCTCAAGCTATACATAAAAATAGACTGAATATAGATCACAGACCTAAAATGTGAAGCCTGTAACCATACCACTTCAGGAAGGAAAAATAGGAGAAAATCTTTGCTATGCTAGATTAAGCCACGATTTCTCAGATACAATACCAAAAGCACAATCTATAAAAGAAAAATAATTGGACTTCATCAAAACTATGAACTTCTCTTCAAAAGACACCATGATGAGAATGAAAAGGCAAGTCACAGACTAGAAGGAAATATTTGCAAATCATAAATCTGACAAAGCACTTGTATCCAGGATATATATAAAGAGCCCCCAAATGTAATAATATTAATAACAGTATATTTCTCTCACAATTAACATTTTAGCAAAAGACTAAACAGATGCTTCACAAAAGAACACAATGGCAAACAATCATAGGAAAAGATCAATATCATTCTAAAATGTGCCAAGTAACCTTTAGTAATAGAAAGCAGATAGCTGCCTGGGCTGGGGAGGGGACAGTTGGGAAGGGGAGCCTGAGACATTTTTTGTTATAGTTCTGTTCACTGTCTTGTGTGTTTCATGGATATATACATATGTCCAAATTTATCACATTAGACACTTTAGGTAAAGCTTATTGTATGTAATGTCAATTGTACTTCCGTGAAAGTATTAGCATAGTTATGGAGACTGCTCTCTAATTAGCAGGAAATGGAGAAAAACAAAGGTAACTCCAAGATAATGTCGACGATTCAACTCTAAGTGACTCCATAAGAGATAAGAGAGTGGGGAAGAAACAGAAGGCTAGAGGATAACAATGGATTCATTTGGGACATGTCGACTTGGGAGAGCCTGATGGGGATGTACAGGTGGAATACATTGGTGGAATCTTGGTTTAGACTTTTTGAGAGTCTTGGGCAACAGGTAAAGAAGGCAGAGATGGTTTTAAAAAGTGATTATTGAATTCCTACAAATGGGCAAGATTGCTAAGGGAAAGTGCGTGCAACTTTGAGGAATTTCTACAGCTATGGGGAAGAGGATGAAAAAAGAGTAACTGTGACATGGAAGCCATGGTTGGTAAGGGAGGAAATGCAGTATTAACTGAGGTCACAAATTCAAGGCCTGAGAGGGATTCAAAGATTAAACAGTCTTCATATCAACTGCATCATTAAAGCTGAGGAGGTGGTGGTTTAGTCACTACATCATAACTGACTCTTGTGACCCCGTGGACTATATATAGCCCACCAGGCTCCTCTGTCCATGAGATTTTCCAGGCAAGAATACTGGAGTGGGTTGCCATTTCCTTCTCCAGGGGATCTTCCCAACCCAGGGACTGGACGCAGGTCTCTGGTACTGCAGGCGGATTCTTTACCAACTGAGCCACTAAGTTATTGGCATCTGGGTTCGAGAAACAGAAAAAAAACCCAAAACCCCTGCTTTATGGGTTATAGAGACCAGAATCTGCCTTTGCAGGATTAAATACTGAATGGGTTTAAATAAACAGGCAGGCATAACCTTCCTTATTTTTTAAGAATACAGATGACAAGGAGTTTGTGGAGATGCTGGGTTGATGAAAGTATTTTTTCCTAGAGTTTGGATAGAGTATGTTTGTAGAGGGGGAAAGCAGCAGCAGGAGAGACCGCAGATCTAAACCAAGATAAGAGAGATACCAGAGCTGTTTCTTATATTCGGCTACACCCAGAAGCACTTGGGAGAGTTCTGCAGCCACAGGATGCCTTGGCGAGTCAAATCAGAGTATCTAGGTGGAAAAGGAGGTGTTCCTTTTCCTAACCTCTATCTATGGGACAGGTCTCACCTTAGTCCCTCACTGCTGTTTTAGGCTCTGTCCTGTCCTATTCTTTTATGACCTCATGGACTGTACCCTGCCAGGCTCCTCTGTTCATGGGGATTTCCCAGGCAAGAATACTGGAGTGGGTGGCCATTTTAGTCCCTTATACTTTACTGTGGATACATTTGGATCAGGGAACATTTGTTCTTTGTCTCATAATTCAATCTTGTAAGTGTGGAAGTGAAAGGTCTTATTTGATGTTAAAGTAATAGCAGGCATCAGTAGATAGGTGTGGGGGAGGCGGGGATGCGAGGGATGCATTCAACTGCTCTTGAATCTCACCCCTTCTGCTGCTGCTGCTCCTAAGCCGCTTCAATCGTGTCCGACTCTGTGCGACCCCTTAGACGGCAGCCCACCAGGCTCCCCCATCCCTGGGATTCTCCAGGCAAGAACACTGGAGTGGGGTGCCATTTCCTTCTCCAATGCATGAAAGCGAAAAGTGAAAGTGAAGTCGCTCAGTCGTGTCCGACTCTTCACGACTCCATGGACTGCAGCCCACCAGGCTCCTCCACCCATGGGATTTTCCAGGCAAGAGTACTGGAGTGGGGTGCCATTGGCTTCTCCGCACCCCTTCTGCAAGGGAAGCCAGTCCCGAAGGAACTAAACTCATTCGGGGTCACTGAGTCATGGGGCGCAAGGGGAGAGAGGAGGAGCCTTTTTCTTCCCTCCAGGGCTGCTGTCTTACCTGCTCCGTGTCCAGGTTGCCGCTAGCGACCACACCGCCAACTCAGCTCTCTCCTGCTCCTCCAGGCTCCTCCCGTCGCCTCCTGGCTCTCCTCCACGCTGCCCCAGGTCCGGCGGCGCATGCTCACTGCTCTTCCCTCCTCAGGTCCTCCCGGGCTCCTGTCAGTTTCTCGCTCCACTCACGTTTCCCCACCCCCACCCCTGAGGTCCCAGGTGGTTCCCATCAGAGATGTTAGCTGCAGGTGTCTGGGCTCCAGGGAAGAGGGCCTGGCAGGGAAGTGGGAGAAACGAAATGGGGCCTGGCTGGGGAATAACTGGGAGCCCAGGTCATCAACCGGCGTCAGGTTCGGGTGTGCTGGCATATGGGGAGGGGGAAGGTAAGCCCAAAGGGTAGAAAAGTGTTGGCATTAATGCTTGTTTAGTTGCTAGGTCTGTCCAACTCTTCCGCAATCCTGTGGACTGTAGCCGGCCAGGATCCTCTGTCCACCGGACTTCCGAAGCAAGAATACTGGAATAGTTGCCATTTCCCTTCTCCAGGGGATCTTCCCGACCCAGAGATCTAACCTGCATCTCCTGCATTGCGGGAGGATTCCTTACCACTGAGCCACCGGGGAAACCCCTGGCATTAATTTACAGGTCCTGGGATACCTAACAAAGAGTGAAGGGAAACCTAAAAGCTTTGGTTTTGCTGGAAATGCACTCCTAATTGTATTGTTTATAGCCTTCCCCCAGTCACCACTTATCTGTTAAGTACAAAATATAATAAAGTTAATTTATTAGAAAAAGGAAAAGAATATCAAACCTGAGGGGCTTATATTATCTCAAGGCAGGAAGCAAAAGCGTGGGTAGGAGATATGACGAGGGGAATGGGTGCCTGCTTCCAAATGTTACCTGGCCACTCTTGGCCCAGAACCAAAGGCTCTTCTTTGTGTAAGGAGCAGGAGGAGGAGGAGGAGGAGGGAGACGAGACACTTTCTAGAGCTCTAACCCTGTTGGCTACCACATATAATTATTTTTTGGGGTCAAAGTCAATGTCAGTGTGGAGAAATATGAGCCCTTCCAAGAGAGTGTGTAATTTTAAAGCATCTCTTTTTGTCCATTCTCTGGATTTTGAAAGTCATCTCAGCCAGTTTCTGCTTCAACCATAACAAGGTGAGAGCCATCAGGAAAGTCCGGCCACCCACCCCACTGTCAAGGGTCACCCCAAGCAATAATACTGTGCAGTTCAACACTGGTCCCTTCTCTCCAGCCTGCAGAGGGGCAGATTGTGTGTCGAAAAGACTCCAGCTACTGTGATTTTTTGTATTTTCTTCAGTTAGATCAGTTCAGTCACTCAGTGGTGTCCGACTCTTTGCGACCCTATGGACGACAACACACCAGGCCTCCCTGTCCATCACCAACACCTGGAATTTACTCAAACTCATGTCCATTGAGACGGTGATGCCATCCAATCATCTCATCCTCTGTCGTCCCCTTCTCCTCCTGCCCTCAAATCTTTCCCAGCATCAGGGTCTTTTCAAATGAGTCTGCTCTTCACATCAGGTGGCCAAAGTGTTGGAGTTTCAACTTCAGCATCAGTCCTTCCAATGAATATTCAGGATTGATTTCCTTTAGGATGGACTGGTTGGATCTCCTTGCAGTCCAAGGGACTCTCAAGAGTCTTCTCCGACACCACAGTTCAAAGCAGTTCAAATTCTTCGGCACTCAGCTTTCTTCTTTTTTTTTTTTAAATTTTCATTTTCACTTTATTTTACTTTACAATACTGTATTGATTTTGCCATACATTGACATGAATCCACCACGGGTGTACATGCGATCCCAAACATGAACCCCCCCCCCCCCCACCTCCCTCCCCACAACATCCCTCTGGGTCATCCCCGTGCACCAGCCCCAAGCATGCTGTATCCTGCATCGGACATAGACTGGTGATTCGATTCTTACATGGTAGTATACATATTTCAATGCCATTCTCCCAAATCATCCCACCCTCTCCCTCTCCCTCTGAGACCAAAAGTCCGCTATACACATCTGTGTCTTTTTTGCTGTCTTGCATACAGGGTCATCATTGCCATCTTTCTAAATTCCATATATATGTGTTAGTATACTGTATTGGTGTTTTTCTTTCTGGCTTACTTCACTCTGTATAATCGGCTCCAGTTTCATCCATCTCAACAGAACTGATTCAAATGTATTCTTTTTAACGGCTGAGTAATACTCCATTGTGTATATGTACCACAGCTTTCTTATCCATTCATCTGCTGATGGACATCTAGGTTGTTTCCATGTCCTGGCTATTATAAACAGTGCTGCGATGAACATTGGGGTACATGTGTCTCTTTCAATTCTGGTTTCCTCGGTGTGTATGCCCAGCAGTGGGATTGCTGGGTCATATGGCAGTTCTATTTGGATGGCTAACAAACACATGAGAAGATGCTCAATATCACTTATTATTAGAGAAATGCAAATCAAAACCACAATGAGGTACCACTTCACACCAGTCAGAATGTCTGCAATCCAAAAATCTGCAAGCAATAAATGCTGGAGAGGGTGTGGAGAAAAGGGAACCCTCCTACACTGTTGGTGGGAATGCAAACTAGTACTGCCACTATGGAGAACAGTGTGGAGATTCCTTAAAAAATTGCAAATAGAACGGCACTCAGCTTTCTTTACAGTCCAACTCACTTCCATACATGACTACCAGAAAAACCATAGTTTGACTGACAGACCTTTGTTGGCAAAGTCATGTCACTGCTTTATAATACACTGTCTATTCTACTTTATGGTTTTGGTTACTTTTTAAGCTCTTCTAAGACTGTGAGCTGGTGTTTTTTATTGTCAACAGGTGACTGCTGCCTTGCTGAGATGCAGAATGGTATGGGGAAGGGACGGTAGGCTTTAACCGAGACAGGCTAGGGTTCAAAACTGTGTTCTCCCTCTTAAAAGCTGCGGGAAAGTGTTTTAATTAAGTTCCAGGTTTTTATCTATAAAATTAGAAATACATAATGCCTATTTTTGTGTTTGTGCATATATGAAAACTAGAGACTTTCTCTCTATCATCTATCCATCTTCTATCCATCTATCATCTCTTTATCTATCATCAATCATTCTAACTATCCCCTGATGGAGGATTTGAAGCATAGTGACATCGTGAGTACACAGTACGTACTAGCTGTTATTATTTTCTTCTTTCATGCTTTTAAATTTGTTTAAAATCTTTGACATCAGTAGTTCTCAAAATATGCTCCACAAATCAGAAGTATCACTATCATCTGGGAACACATTAGAAAGGCAAATGATCTTAGACTTACTGGATCTGAAACTCTGGGAGGTGGGGCCCAGTGATTTGTGACTAACCAAGTTCCCCAGGTGATTCTGATGCACCCTAAAGTATGAGAACCACTGTTCTAGATGACTGGGCTTGCGAAAGGAAATGGGTAATGAGGGAAGGCTTTTTCTTGTGCTTTGGAATTCTCAGCTGTGTTTTAGACAGCTGAAGTTTCTGCCGTATAGACCCAGCGATAGTATACACTATGCTACCCAATTGTTTATCGTTAAACATGGCATTGATAAAGCACTTGCTTTAGGCAAGGTATAGGTTTTAACCAATGGATTTTGATGCCTTTTGTGATTCTCTGTTTCACTTGGATTACCTGTATTTCCAGACTGATTTCCATGCTATCTGAGAGCAGGGCCTTCCATGACATTCACGTCTGCCATTGTGCCAAATACATTATTGCCACCTGCTTGCTAACTGATTGGGTCTGATGGACTTTTCATCTTTTTTAGAAATGGCAAAGTTCTAAATAATGAAACAATACTTACTCCTTTTGCCTTTCATGGTTTGAAGCATAATAATAAATGACACAGTCAGGTCCATGGTGTTTTGTATTTTTTTTAAAACATGTATCCTCTTCATCCTTCTCTTAAATCCTTGTTCTCTCTTTACCTTTGGTTTTGTCCTTGAAAGATGTCCGCTGGTATAGCATCTTGGCTTCTGGGTTGGTATGCTGGGTTTCTCAACTTTATCCGATTTCAGTTCCGTGCAATAAATAATAGGCATTTAAGCTAGAGTTTTAGCTATGAATAGCTTCTCTCCTCATAACTTCATCTTATATTTATTGCTTAAAATGATAGATTGAAAGTCATCACCTAGCAACTGGCACATTTTTCTCTTGTGGTCTAGTTACTTGTAATGATTGA
Organism: Budorcas taxicolor; assembly: GCF_023091745.1. NCBI lineage: Eukaryota > Metazoa > Chordata > Mammalia > Artiodactyla > Bovidae > Budorcas > Budorcas taxicolor. Next base: position 59,436,655 of record NC_068923.1, on the reverse strand, counting down.
CTATTGCGATCGCTCCACTGGCTCGTCCTGGTCAAAAATGGATGTAACGGGTCTATAAATAGAGGTCCATTTACATACTCCTAGGCTTATCAGTGCAACTTACTGAAATGAGTTCATTTGTACAGAATACTCTATCAATTTACTTCTCCCATCTTCAAAAGGAGTAGCTGATTTGAGCCTATCTAGGATTTTATACTTCCAGGACTTTATTAGTTCTGTTATCTCAAACCCCAGATCTCCTGTTGGAGGCTGGCTTTTGTGTCTCATTGAAGAAAGCAACTAAAAAACCAAAAGCCAGAAAGAACACAAACTTGTTTCTATCGCTTCATGTTCATTTCTCGTACAGCACTCTGTCACAAAAAATTAATGCTTTGTACTTTAAAAGAGCCTTTCATCCCCAAACCTCAAAGAACCTTATAAATAAGTAAGCCTGATTATCTGCATTTACAGGTTGGGAATGATGCACAAAGCTGTTAAAAGTGCATTGTGCATCGTTGCCAAACTGAGGAAGAGGCTCATTTTAATTAAATGCATGTGAAATTGGTTGATTTGGTATTTTAAAATATTTATGCTAGGTTCCACTATACCTCAACAGACCATAGATATTAACAAATTGGCAATAAGAGTAAGCCCAAATTTCTCTGGTCCTTCCTTCCTTCCTTGCTTCTACATAATTCAAGATCTCAGCTTCCTGTAAAGCCCTTCGTGTGTATCTGGGGATCCCTAGAGGACATCTCTTCTGTGCTCACAGACCAATGGCCTCCTCTGCTTCTCTGAGCATCACTTTCCAATCAGGTGCCAGAATGCAGTTCTCCTCCGTGGCCTACCAGACACCTTCACAGAGTTAACCATCCCTCCTAGGTGCCCAAGTTGCACAGGATCCAGTAACCTCCAATGATGGGGGAAAGAAGGCCCTCTTCTCTTCGCATCATGTTCTGGGGCATCAGGAGCACCAGTGTTTTAAAAGTGGTTTTTCTTTTCAAGGGAAACAGAATCACTTCTTACTTTTCCTCATGGAGAATCAGGCTCAGAGATGTGACCTGATGACAACAAATATCACATTGGACTCAGAACCTTCCATATTTCATGCTCTTATCTGATGTTGAGGTTCTATAAAAATTTTATATTCAACACTAGAGCCCTGAGGCCTGATTATATCAGGCCAGGTCCCAGAGAATAGGAACTGCTTTTCTCTTGCCCAGGGATCAAACTTGCTGACTGCCCAGCAACGTGGATGTGGAAAGACAGAGCTTGGAATCTAATGTAGAACCTCAGCATCAGAGAGCCTGTGACCCTCGTGGATCAAGATAGCAGGAGCACTCTCCACTCACATGGGAACACAGACAAAAGTGTGAACACTGTACGAGCTACAAACATAACCAATCACCTTAATTAGAGGAGGGGGATGGTATGAGAAAGTGGGGCAAGTCTATGATTGGGTATCTAAATAAATCTTATTTATAATGACGGAGCCATGGGGTAAGACCTAGCTGTACCTGGTAAGAAGGTTTGTCTCACTTCCCAACAGGATTAACCCACAGCCAAGCCTCTCGCATCTTCAATGCTTTCCCAGATTACCCACTGCCAGCCCAAATCCTAGAAATAAATCCTCTCTTGCACCCCCTTCTAAGACTCCCAATGTTCTCCAGGGTGTGTGTGCATTCTCGTCCATTACAAACAGCAGTAAACACAATTGAGCAATCACAGCCATGTTCCTGGAGTTCTATGATGGAGGGCATTGACATCTAAGTGGACTCAAGGACTCCCTTCCCCTTTGGTGTCTGCTTGGCTTTGACCAATGGGAGGAACCGGTAGAAAATGGAGGTTAAGAGGAGAATGAGGTAAAGGTAGTTATTCTTCCAATACCTGCCCCCCACCCCTGCCAGGTGTCCTCTCTTTCTGTATTCCAGTGACCACACGGTCTTGTCCTGAGACATTGCACCAGGTCTTATTGGTTTCCCTAATGCCACAACTTTGTACATAGCATCTTTATTAAGAGCTTTTCAACTATTCAGTTTGAGAGTGCTGTCATTTTTTTTGCTGGGACCAAAGTTGCTTACTGGATTCTCCTCTTTACACTCTGACCCTTTTATCTTACACTGCGTTCTTTCTGAGATACTCCTTTGTTCTGTTGCACACAGACCTCTGGTTCATCTGCTTCACCAGTTTGCCTGGTACGTCCCCAGGATCATGCTCTGACAAGTTATCCTTTTTGCTGCTCCACCTTACTTAATGAAAAGGTTTAGGAAAGACCTTCTGAAATTACTAAATTTCAAGATCAGCTGATTAGCAGGTCATTCCTTTCCTTTTCTGAATGCTAAGTCAGAAAACTGCACACCAGTTGTGAAAATCAAGTCCCAGAGAAAGGATTATAAAGACATCCGTAAGTAGAATAAACCCATTTTTGTTATTGAAAAGGATATTAAGCAAACCCATCCATGGCTCTAACCATGAATTATCTAAGAAAATGATCAACCTTAATTAACATATTCAAAAATGTTAAGCATCTTAACACTTCTCTGTTTTCCTTTTAAAACCAGTAACAGGTTGACTATAAAGCCCAGAGTACACAGTAGACAAATTTTCTTTTGAGGAAACCATTCCACGAGGAAATGTAGATTCTAACACAGTATTGTAAGTTTCAGCACACTATTCATTCTCCTTGTGACTTAGTTTGGCTTTATTATTGTTTTATCAAAAATGATACATTTCTTTTAAATAGGTGATTTTGAGAAGCTTTCCTGAAGATGCAGTTGTTTCCAAATTACATGTTGGGTCTACGTTTCTTTATTCCTGTAGGAATACATCTTCACTCCCATCATGTAAGTTAGTATGAAAATCAGATTTGCTTAAAGGCAATTGTTTTATAGCCATGCTTCAGGAACATGTGGAGTCCTTCAGTCAAACACAGCGCTGTTATCAGCAGAATCCTGTGGCCCCCAAGGGCTCTTTCAGAGAGACCTAGGGATAGTTCTAGGTGGCTTTTGAAGAGGCAATATGTTTAGTTGCAACATTTTAATTGCAATTTTAAAAGGACTTCTCTGGTGGTCCGGAGGCTAAGACTCATGCTTCCAGTGCAGGGGGCCTGGGTTCAATCCCTGTTAGGGAACTAGATCCCACATGCTGCAGCTAAGCGTTTGCATGCCACAACTAAATGTCATTTAGTTGTGATCCACACCATTTCACAACTAAGGCCATGTGCAGCCAAATAAGTAATTATTAAAACCAAAAAGGGATGAAGAAGAAATAAAGGAATTCCTTCCTCTTATGTGTTACCTCCAGGAACAAGCTTCACTTAAATAAACATATTATCTAGTTAAAGTAAATGTAGATATTATGGAGATTAAATTTTTACATGAATTGGAAAAGACCCTGATGCTGAGAAAGATTGAGGATAGGAGGAGAAAGGGGTGGCAGAGGATGAGAGGGTTGGATGGCATCATCAGCTCAATGGACATGAGTTTGAGCAAACTTCAGGAGATAGTGAAGTTGGTGAAGACTCCTGGCATGTTGCAGTCCATGGGGTCGCAGAGAGTTGAACACGACTGAGTAACTGAACAACAACAACAAAATGTCAAATTTAAACTCATGCAATTTTTAATTAAATTTAAAATTAAATTTTAATCCATGTAATTTTTAATGGAATTTTCTTTTTCATTAAAGTAAATGGGACCTTCAAGGAAATTTCATGTTTTTAGTGGGTTGTTTCCACACTCTCATACCCCGAGGGAACATTTAGACTTTTGTATCTGCTAGTGGGCAGTATCTACAAGTTTTACAGAGGGTGATCAGTTCATCTGAGATTTGGAAATGTACAAGTGAATTACTGTGTGAGGCAAGTTACTTAATCCTTTTAAGCCTCAGTTTTCTCATCTGGGGAAACAAGTATACACTGAGCTTAAATTCTTCTTGTGAAGACTAAATGCTCCACATATTGAAAGAAACGTGGAACTTAGCACAGTTCCAGGCACAATATATCCTACTATTACTATTATTATAATTATTGCTGATATATTAATTTAAAAACTAATATTCCTTATAAAACATGGAGTGGGGCTCAAAGTCACCTTTAAGATGTCATATTCTATGGGTAAATGTATACTTTGCAAATTCTCTTTCCTAGGAATACATCAGATATTTCCCAAACAATAAGACAGATCAATTTAATTAATGGTAACTTTTGGAGGAGTATGGAAGGGATGCTAGTATAAAAATCAACCCAAACCTCACATTTCTGGTTAATTGGTTAAGACAACTCAGTGGGGGAAGTAATCTCTTTAACAATTGGTTCTAAGACAGTGAAACAGCCACACTCAAGACAATGATGTTGGGCTCTGCCATTCACACCAGACACACAAATGACTCAAAATGGATCACAGACCTAAATGTAGGTGGTAAAAAACTCTTTGAAGATAACATGGGAGTAAATCTCCATGACCTTAGGTTAGGCAACAGTATTTAGGATAGGACAGCTATGTTGTTGTTTAGTCATCAAGTTGTGTTGGACTTTTTGTGGCCCATGAACCATAGCCTGCAAGACTCCTCTGTCCATGGGATTTTCCAAACAAGAATACTGGAGTTGGTTGCCATTTCCTTCCCCAGGAGATCTTCCCAACCCAGGGATCAAACCCCCATCTCCTGCACTGCAGGTGGATTCCTTACCGTTGAGCCACTGGGGAAGGACCTTAGGTTAGGTAACAGTATCTAGGATGAGACAGTTATTATGAGATAATAAATAAATAAATACATAGGTCTCAGCCTCCTGTTCCTGGCCCAGAGCTTCTAAAACTCTTGAAATTTCCTAAGTGATAAGAGCACTAGAAGTGTCTTTTGTTCTAATGTCTGGTCTTTGACCCTCATTCCTGACCCAGAGCTCCTAAGTCCCTTGGAATTTCCTGGGTAGCAGAAGCATCTTTTGTTCTCATGAGACAATACTTGGTGAATTTCTGGGTGGGAGTTGGTCACCAAAACACCAAACCATGATTACAAGCTTGGAGATTTCAGTCCCCACCCCTATCCTCTAGGAAGGTGAGAAGGGGCTGGAAACTGAGTTAATGATCAATCATGCCTATGTGATGAAACCATCACAAAAATCCCCGAAGTACAGCATCCCCAAAGAAGCACCTGGAGAGCTTCCAGGTGTGTGCACACATTTGTGTGCAGTGAGGGTGACATACCTCAGCTCGAAGAGGACAGAAGCTTCTGTGCTAAGGACTCTCCCAGACCTTGCCCTACATACAGCTTCATCTGTATCTTTTTATCATGTCCTTTAATAATAAACCACTTCCCTGGTGGCTCAGAGGTTAAAGCATCTGCCTGTGTCTGCCTGCAATGCGGGAGAGCTGGGTTCCATCCCTGGGTTGGGAAGATCCCCTGGAGAAGGAAATGGCAACCCACTCCAGTATTCTTGCCTGGAGAATCCCATGGACGGAGGAGCCTGGTGGGCTACAGTCCACGGGGTCGCAAAGAGTTGGACACGACTGAGCGACTTCACTTTCACTTTAATAATAAACCAGCAAATGTAAGTTTATTTTTTTTTTCTGAGTTTTATGAGCTTCTATACCAAATTAATCAGACCCAAGGAAGGGGTTGGGGGAACCTCCCATTATGGCCAGCTGGGCAGAAGCATAGGAAATCAGCTGGATTTGAGACAGTCACCTTAAGTGGGGGCAGTCTTGGGGGACTGAGCTCTTGGCTCGCGGGATCCGACCGTCTCTTCGGGTAGGTCATGTCAGAACTGAGTTGAACTGTAGGATACTCAGCTAGCGTTAGAGATGGTTTGGTGTGGGGAAAACCCCACACACATCTGGTGTTAGAAGTGTTGTGAGTGTGGTAGTCGTATGAAAAAATCACAGTGGGAAGAGTGAAGTGAGTTTTTCCAAGTCAACCATGAAACTATGCAAGTAACTCTACCAAAATTTAAAACTTCTGTGCTACAAATGATACTATCAAGAAAATAAAAAAGCAACAGACAGAAGGAGAGGAAATATTTGCAAATCATATCTCTGATCTTGTATCCAAGATATAGAAACAACACTTACTGCTCAATGAGAAGACAAATAACCAAATTAAAAAATGGTCTAAGAATTACTATATAGAACAGGGAAGCAGCCTGGATGGGAGGGGAATTTGGGGGAGAATGGAGACATACATATGTATGGCTGAGTCCCTTCACTGTTCACTTGAAACTATTGGCTATACCCTAACACAAAATAAAATTTTTTTTAAAAATTAGTCTAAGGATACAAAGAGACATTTCTCCAGATAAGATATACATATGACAAACAAGCAGGTGAGAAGATGCTCACTAACATTTTTAGTCATTATGAAAATACAATTCAAAACTACAATGAGATACCATTCTGTACCTACTAGGATGACTGTTATGAAAAATTCACACAATAACAAGGGTGGTGAAAGCATGGAGAGACTGCAGCTCTCACACATTGCTAATAGGAATGTAAAACCATTCAGTCACTTTGGAAAACAGTCTGTCAGTGCCTCAAAAAGTTAAACATATAGTTACTATATGACCCAGAAATTTCAGCCCTCGGTATAAACCCAAGAGAAATGAAAATGTATATCCACCCAAAAGCTTGTAGATGAATGTTGTAGAACAGCATTATTCATAACCACCAAAAGTGGAAAACTGCGAAAATACCCATCAGCTGATGGGTAGATAAACAAAATGTTGTATATTCATACAGTGAAATATTTGGCAATAAAAATGGAGTGCTGATACACGCTATGACATGAGTAAACTTTGAAAACATCATGCTATGTGAACTAAATCAGTTACAAAAGATTACATATTGCATTATTTCATTCATACGAAATGTCCAGGATAGGCAGATTTATAGGAACAGAAAGTAGATTCGTGGTTGTAAGGGGCTGGGGGAAGAGAAGGTTTGGAGTGAGAGGAGTGACTACTGAGGGATACAGAGTTCTTTTTTGGGGTGATGAAAATGTTTTAAAATTATGTTGTGCTAAATGGTTGCATAGCCCTGGGAATATAGTTTAAAACATTGGAACTGTCTGCTTAAAATAGGTGTTATGGTATAGCAATTGCATCTTGGTAAGGCTTTTTAAAAAGAAAGGGAAAAATTCCCAAACAGATCTTGAATGCAGATTTTCTAGTCAGTTTCTTCAGCATCGATTTCTAAAATATAAAATGTATATGTGATTATTGCATTGGTTTAGCTTGACACTATATTGTACAGCCAAATCCACAGGCATGTTTGAACAAATTGGAGACCAAATTGAAAATTTGGATGGGTGTGTAATTATGAGTTGAACCTTGATCAAAAGGCATTTTAGTCTAATTAGAGTTACCATTGGTTTTTTTTTTTTTTTTTAACTGGAGGATTGTTGCTTGACAATCTTGTGTTGGTGTCTGCTGTATACCAACTCCAATTGGTTATAACTATATATAAATACACATATTTAATATATATATCCTTCCCTCTGGAGCCTCCCTCCCTCCCCCATCCCACTCCTCGAGGTCATCACAGAGCACCAGGCTGAACTCCCTGTGTTTTACAGCAGCCTCCCATTGGCTATCGATTTTACACATGGTTATGTCAATGTTATTTTCTCAATTTGTCTCACCCTCTTCTTCTGCTGCTGTGTCCAGAGTCCATTCTCTGTGTCTGTGTCTCCATTCCTTCCCTGCAGACAGGTTTATTAGTACCGTTTTTCTAGATTCCATATATATGCATTAATATATGATATTTGGTTTTTTCTTTCTGACTGACTTTCACCATTGGATTTTCAAGTTCCAGCTTCTAGAATTAAGTTTCCTGTTCCTTACATGAGATAGGAATGACTTATTTCAACCAGCCCCTTTTCCTACTGGACAAGTGATACAGTGTTGACTCATGGTTAAAAGTACAAACTCCTAACTGAACAACACTCTTCCTTGCAATGCTCAGAAATTTTTTTTCCCAGGTTTTCTTTCTGTTCAAGTATTGATTGAGGCAGGCCTCTGTGCAGCTTGCAAGGTGTTGGGCATTGTCAGGGTGCAATGTTAAAGCTCTGGGGCCACCCACTGACTGTCTTTTCAGAGGTGAAGGTGCAGAAGGTCAAGCTGGTGGATTGAAGAACAGAAGTACTTGCTTTAAAGGACCCAGAGGCTTGGCTCAAAATCAGTGCCCCTACAACCTCCATCTCAAAGACAAAATAAGTTGTCATTGTACATTACAAACCTCTATCTTTTAGAGAAGTAATCTGTTTTCTGTGGCACACTTTTTTGGGATGTGATTTTGATATATATATGTATCCATATACATATAAATATGTAACTCATTTGGCAATTAAAAATGTTGTAATTCTTGGTTAATAATGGTAATATTTTTAGATGGTATGATGTATAGCAGAAAGGGCAAATTGTTTCGAGTCAGGAAAACAGGGTTTAAATCTTAGTTCTGCATAACCTTGGGCAAGTCTTGTGATCCTTCCTGTATTTTGGCCCCCTTGTCTGTTGACAGGCTAATCATTTTACCTGTTTATAGGATTTCCCTGACGGTTTCAATGGGGCAATGTTTGCCAAAGTGATCTGATGAAATGGAAAGAGCTCAAGTATAGGATGCGTGCATGCTAAATCGCTTCAGTCGTGTCTGACTCTTTGCAAACCTATGGACTGTAGCCCACCATGCTCCTCTGTCCAGTATTCTCCAGGCAAGAATACTGGAGTGGGTTGCCATGCCCTCCTTCAGAGGATCTTTCCAACCCAGGGATCAAACTCGTGCTTCCTATGGCTCCTGCATTGCAGGCAGATTCTTTACCATGAAGCCACCAGGAAGTCCAAGAATAGGGTATTCACCTGTATAGTCAATGACATTAGGACTCTCAGAAAACTTAATAGTTACAATAATATTATTTAATATGTAGTGAAATTCAAATTTTCCTTATCTGTCCCCCCACTGCCCCCAATCCATTATAGCTTTTTGTTGTTGTTTTTGTGTGTGTGGGGGGGGTGGGGTGGGGTGGGGAGAGTGGTTACCTGGGTGATTAAAAAAAGACTTTCCTACTTAGGTGGCATTTGAGGGAAAAACAGAATATTGAGAAAGAAATAGCTACATGATGATCTGGTAAGAGAGGATTCTAGGTATAGAAAATAGCAAGGCAGGAGGCCCTTTCAGAAGCCCAGGTGGTAGATATTCATGTCAGTTTATACGCTGCCATCTGGTGCAAACACACTGCCATACACTTTCCCCCAAACCTCTCTTACCCACTGTTGGTTTGCTGAATTCAAACTTTCATAAATCAGAAAATTTGAAACCATCACCTGCATGCGCTTCCTGTAATCCTGCAATCTCGTTTTGACCATCCAGTTGTGTTCAGTCAATTCTATGAATCTTTTCTTATTTTTTTAATCTTCTTATTTTATAAGTGGAAGATGAAACAATCCATGTTCTGAGACTAGAGTTAAGATGTATAAGTACCATCAGTGTAATGTAGCTAAGACTTGAATTGATATTAATAATGTCAAATTAATTGTCAATAATGATCGAACTTATTTCAGGCCAAACAACTCCACGTTCCATTGAGAAAGAAAAGAAGAAAATTTAAGGTCATATACACAGTTCTAGAACTATTTCCTGAAAAAGTGAAGGGCAGTTAAGAATGATATACGACGTTTTCTTTCTTTTGCATGGGCTTCCCAGGTGGCACTAACAATAAAGATTCCACCTGCGATCCAAGAGACATAAGAGACATGGGTTCAATCCTTGGGTTGAGAAGATCCTCTGGAGGAGGGCATGGCAGCCCACTCCAGTATTCTTGCCTGGAGATTCCCATGGACAGAGGGGCCTGGTGAGCTACAGTCCATATCGTTGCAAAGAGTTGGACACAACTGAAGTGACTTAGCATGCACAGACCATCTCCTAGGGCCTAATGTATGATTTTCCAAACAGTTGAGATTTTTTTTTTTACACATTTCTCATATTGAACTAGCCAGAATAACTAATGCTAAGTGCCACAGCAGACAACTCCTGAAATCTTGGCTTGTGCAGTACAGTTCTATTTCTTGTACATACAAAGTCTGATGCAGGTGGAGCATCTCTTTGTAGCCTCACCATCTGGCATGTGTGGCCTCCAAAGTGGCCTTGGATGCTTGGCAGAGAAGGACAGAAGGAGGCAGTCTGACTGTTCATTGCTACTGCCAGGAGCTCGGGGGAACATCATCACTTCTGCTGCCAGTTCTCAAGTGCCAGTCCATCCTGTGATGGGCAATAGAGGGAAGTCCTTGGAATAACTGGTCAGAATCAGTGCTGTCTCCACAGATGTTCTGTGTGAAAGCAGGGAATCTCTAGCTTGAAGTCTTCAGGGACACCTGATATGACTGGCCACTCTAGTTGGGGTGATGTTTACAGTAAGAGAAGCGAAGACATCAAAAGCCCTGTCTTTTCTTAGCACTCCATTCCGGAAATCTGCCTTTTCTCCTGTCCTTCAGCCTCAGGTTTCCTCCTCTAATTCTGAAGACACTGGGGCTTGCTGGGTGATGCTAGTTGTAAAGAACCTGCCTGCCAGTGCAGGAGATGTAAGAGACATGGATTTGATCCCTGTGTCAGGAAGATGCCCTGGAGGAGGGCATGGCAACCCACTCCAGTACTCTTTATCTGGAGAATCCCAAGGACAGAGGAGCATGGTGGGCTACACTCCCTAGGGCATGACTGGAGGCAATTTAGCACACACAGTATATATATATATATATATGTATGTATATATATATATATATATGCATATGTATATATATATATATGCATATGTATATATGTATATATACAACTGATTTTGTGCCCTCCATGGTGGCTCAGCAAATAAAGAATCTGCCTGCAATGCAGGAGACACGGGTTTGATCCTTGGATCAGGAAGATCCTGTAGAGAAGGATCTACAGGATCCCAGTATTCTTGCCTGGGAAATCCCAGGGACAGAGGAGCCTGGTGGGCTACAGTCCATGGGGTCACAGAGAGTTGGACACGACTGAGCAACTAACACTTTCACTTCACTTTTGGCCTCAGGTTTCCTCCTCTACATTTTGAAGACCAACTCCTTACTAGTGTAGGGCCGAGGTGAAAGAGGAAGTCAAGTTTTGGTTTAAGCCAGAAGAGGCAAGAGTGGGAGGATATGGTTTACAGTCTGCCTCAAGCAGTTAGGGGTCAGGTAAGAGTTTGGCATCAAAACTGTGGGTACAGATAAGGTAAGGATGGACTTGGATGATGCCTAATGCACTCAGATTCCTGCTACCGCATAAGACCACATGGCAGCATCTGGACAGCACAGACCAGCATCTCCCATCACCACCTGCTGTTGTCCGTAAAGAGAAAATCATGTGACAAATCACGTTAAGAACTAAATTCAGAAACGCAATTTGTGGCTGCAAAGCACTGTTGCATTGGAGGTTCAGCCCAGTGCCTGGCAGCCTAAAGGTGTTGTTCTCAGCTGGGCTCAGCTCTGGACAGTTTACAGACTAGACGGTAACAAATGGCCTCCAAGTCAGCCCCCATCTCCATGGCTCTTGAGGGGAAGTTGGGTGCGGAAATGGCCCTTTGGACAGGGTGCCAGCCAGCTTCGTTAGCCTTCTGTGTTTGAATCTATTGCTGTTTCTCTTGGGATCAGCTGAGGAATGGGAATATATGTCTCCTTCTCACTCATGGCTGCTGGTGGGGGAGAGACTGGCCAGAAATGTTTACTATCTACATTTGCTTCTTTGTGGCTCTTGAGGAATATATGACTGAGCTACAGAAGGTGAGAGACAAAGGTCTGGAGTCATACAGGCCTAAAAGGTAAACCCCAAAAGTAACTATGTACATGGCTCATTCCCCCAGTGTGAGTCACTCAGTCATGTCCGACTCTGTATGACCCCATGGACTGTAGCCTGCCAGGCTCCTCTGTCCATGGGATTCTCCAGGCAAGAATACTGGAGTGGGTTGCCATTTCCTTCTCTAGGAGATCTTCCTGACCCAAGGATTGAACCCTGGTTTCCCACATTGCAGGCAGATTTTTTTTTACCATCTGAGCTACCAGGGAGGTCCCCTATGCCCCGAGACCAGTCCCTAACCATAGACAGAGCCATGGGACTCATCCTAGCTAGTGAGCGATGACTCATCATATTCCTTTGCTCTATGGGCCTACTATCTGAAAGTTTCTAGTATCTAAAAGACTTGGAGAGTTATTGCAAGAATTAAATATACAGTGCATTCAAGTGCCTGCTGTATTACAAGCACTCCAAACACGACTGTTGTCATAACAGGTTGGTTGCTAGGCGGCTCTAGTCATGAGCAGATGATCTTGCTTAGTCCTTATTCTCAATCCTCTAGGCAGCCTGCAGATTTGATGAGCTCATAAACAGAGATCACATGACTTTTGGCCACACAGAAATTTTTTTCCACCTGGTTGCACATAGTTGCGTGCCCTTTGCTGCCTCTGATGGACGTGATAAGAAGCTGCTGGATGTGAAAATCTTTATTGCATATGCTATAATGTTAGCTGCTCAGCTGTGTCTGACTCTGTGCAAGCCTGTAGACTATAGCCCTCCAGGCTCCTCTGTCCATGGAATTCTCCAGGCAAGAATCCTGGAGTGTGTTGCCATGCCCTCCTCCAGGCGATCTTCCTGATCCAGAAATCCAGCCCAGGTCTCCAGCACTGCAGGCAGATCCTCTACCATCTGAGCCACCGGGATGTGCTGTAGGAACATTGTCTACAGCTTCACTCAGGGTCCTATCAAGAAAGATGCACTAAGAGATTTTTCTCAGACTCAAGTGGGAAGGAAAACTTGACGTCCCCCAAGGTGTTCCTTCTCCAGTTTTTTCAGTCTTATCATCAGAGAAGACCGAACTCTTACTCCCAGGGGTTGGAGGCATAACCCTGAGCAGTATGAGCACAATTTCTGTTTTATGTTAAAAATTCATGTGATGTTTATATTCTTCTCCACTAGACATCCATGTTTAGTTTTAGGGATGTTGTAAATCTTATATCAGCTTATATGCCTGCCTCTGATGTTGACATGAAATTTATGGCTCCTCTTTAATAACGACGGCCAACGGAGATGGACTTCAGCCTGCATCCTTGGCTTGATCTTCTAGTTACTGCGCAATTTCTCCGGTTCTGATTTTAGTTTATTTATAACTTTCTATTTTATGGTATATTTTCTTGTGAATTGGCTCAACTACTTTGTGGATATAAATGGGTTATGAGTAAATAAAACCATTCATATAAACCTTAAAAAAAAAAAGACTTGACAAGCTTGAAATAACTCCATCTGAGGACACAGACTATGTTCTTGGTTTCCTACAAACAGACATCTCACCCCCAACCTCAGTTGAATTGAACAAAAAGAAGGTGTTTAAAATTTTAACAGAAACAACACAAAAAAGCATAGCTAATATTCTTGTTATCTACAGAAAATCAAAAGTCCTAATTTGAAGTACATTAATACATTAATAGTGATTTCAGAGGACAGACGTTGGAATCAGCATTTGAAAGAGTGGGTCCACTTCCTTCCTCGGTTTACCAAAGGCAGTAAAGAAAAATATTTTTAACTGCAGTGCTCATTATATTTTCAGCTTCACACATTGGGACAGAAACCATGCGATAGTCATATATATCTTTATGACAGAGATCCAAAACTAAGTTATCTGGTCTTTTGGGGACCCTTAGAAATAGTGAGAGGCTCAAAAAATGCAGAATGAGGATTGCAAATCTGATGCCTGTTTATCTCCTTGTCTCCCCTCCCAAACAACAGCCTCCATGAGGACTGGACCTTGTCTGCACAATTTCCTGGTGTATTCCCAGGGTCCACCATGGTGTTTCCCACGGGAGACACTCAGTAACTGCTTGTGGAATGAGTCATGACTATCTCCCTCCTGTGAGAAGACATTTGCTGTTTACTAAAGGCCAAAACGTTGCTGGCTTCATTGCTTCTGCTATCATCTCACCTTCACCAAGTAAATTCTGTTTTGTTACTTAAGGGAAGCATTCCTAAAATGGAATGAGGTTCAGAAGGCCCTTGAACCTCTTGAAAATGTATGTAAAGATTTGTATGTTGGGTACACTTTTGGACAAGAGCATCCATGGTTTTCAGAAGAGTTTCAAAAGAACTTGTGACTTTGAAGATGTCAAGGACAATTGATATGAGGGATTAGTCATTTAGTACTCAATTAATGTGTATAGTACATGCTCTATTAATGTGTGTATATTCTAATGGTTGAGATTTGTGTTTCCCGGTCAGAAAGAGCTGAGTCAGTTATGCAGTCTGACCTAAGAATTTAATCCCTTTAAATTCTCTTAATTACTTCACTTGTGAAATGGGAAAAATAATACCTAACAATATTGTGAGGATTCAGTGACATAACATGTAGAATGGTCCACCCATGGCAAGCACTCAGTTAATGGAGCTATTATTTTTGTTAGGGTCAGTCAATTAAACTGTATTTCTGAGACTATTATCACATACTCATCTGGACCGATTCTCAAGATAACAATTTTTGTTCTCTAAAATGAAATAAAATACATCTTTTTAAAAAGATTATTCTGTTTTCATGTACCATGGAATGATTTTGGAATGTCGTGGAGAAAAACACAGAGGGAAAACAGGGAAAGGATTTATCTGTCTTGTGCAGCATCAATGAGGAAGTCAAGATGGACGAAGCAGAACTGGGTCTTTGTTAGAAACATTTCCAGCTTCTTCCTCCTTCCCTTCCACCTTCATTTCTATCACTGTACTATGCATACACCAAAGCATTTTGAGAAATATAGTCAAGTTAGTGTACACCTTTATGAATGCTTCTTTAAAATACAGCTTTGGATTCAGCCTCTCTCTAAATCCACTAATTTAATTTTTGAACAGAGTGTCATCAAAGGAATCATACTAAAGTGGCAAGTTTGATACACTTTTTTTTCTAATTCTTTGAAAGACTGCTCCCCCCCCCCCGCCAAGTTCCCATTGTGTCCAAGAATAATTTTTTTAAAAAGATTTTTGGCGTAACCAATAAAAACCAGCACCTGTTCATGTCAGTGAGGTGACTACCTGTAGTCTATGTGCTCGTGCAATTGCTCAAATTATGGTCCAATTTGTTTCCTTTGAAAATCTCCCAGAACATTTGTGAGACAAAACTATGTAATATAAAAAGTCTTCTTTAGTCTTGATAAGGAAGCCAAGGTACAGTGGAGTGGAGCTTCTAGATATTTTTGTATACATATTTTTAAAAGCAAAATTTTGAGATAATGTGGTACAAATTACAGTCATACTTAAAAGGTTGTGCTACAAAGGGATATTAGAGCCCATCTATTCCAAACTGCTAATATTTCAAAATTAAAAAATTAAAATCCAGGGACTTCCCTGGTGGTCCAATAACTAAGACTCTACATTCCCAATGCAGGGGGCCCGGGTTTGACTCCTGTTCTGGGAACTGGATCTCACATGGTGAAACTAGAAATCCTGTATGCTACAACGAACATCTATTACCTGGCACAGCCAAATAAATAAAAATGTGACTTGGCCGAAGTCACATTACTGTTTTCCCCTTTTCCCTTATGTTAGTGGCAGGGCTAGGATGTGATAGGCTCATAGGCTGATTAGGTAGCAGTTGCTTCACAATTCAGTCAGTTCAGTTCAGTCTCTCAGTTGTGTCTGACTCTTTGCCACTCCATGAACCGCAGCACGCCAGGCCTCCCTGTCTATCACCAACTCCCGGAGTTTACTCAGACTCATGTCCATTGAGTCAGTGATGCCATCCAGCCATCTCATCCTCTGTTGCCTCCTTCTCCTCCTGCCTTCAATCTTTCCCAGCATCAGCATCATTTCAAATGAGTCAGCTCTTCACATCAGGTGGCCAAATTCTTGTTGTTCTAACTGTCGCTTCACAATTAATTAATAGAAACAGGCACCTTCTTATCCCATTTTCTGGCCCTTAGATGTCTATCACCTTCTAGCAGGCCCATCTTTTGCATCATTTATTTCCTGAGGGACTTTATAGTCATCTGGTCAAGATAACACATTGTCACCAAACTAATGATGGATTTAAAGCAGCATTTCCCCATGTGCTTCTTCTATGCACCATTCGTTAGTACTCTCTGGGGACAAATAGCTGATGCTTGAATGAATTTTGAAAATGCTGGGCTGAACAAATATATTATATACATATATATATTTGCAATCTATAACCTGCAATCCTTCTCAGAGCCTTTAATATGTTAACCTGCATCATGTGTGTCTAAGAGTGGGGTAAATATATCATGTTTTCAGAGCTTATTCAACATGGAGCATTCTTGCCTCTCTCCTTAATCCCAGTATCTGAGAATGAGTGAGGCTTAAGTTATCATCCTTCTAGAGATATTTGCATTTTTCAGATGGGATTTTTATCCCTCATTATTTGTTGCGCTCCTTATTTTCTGTCTTAGGCAGGGAGAACGTCCTTCATCTCTAAGTCACCAACACTTAACCCAATACCAGGCACTGTTCCTGGTACACAGAACAAATAGCACAAGATCCATCTATGATTGCTCAATGAATAAACAAAAAATGATTTCAAACTCCCTACAGCTTGCTTTCTGGAGATAGAATTTGAGCTATCTAAGGCAACTAACCACATTAGCCATCTGTTACTCTTCATTTTTTGGATCATCTATGCTACAGTTCTGGGGCAAGACTTATTAAGAAAACTCAATAAAGAAAATTATTAAGGAAAAATATTGCATTATCACATCCTCTATCTTTCTTTGATCACTAAAGAAAAGTGAATGTTTACCAGCTTCTGTGAGGTACAATGAGGGTAGTAGGCATAGGAAAACAGAGCTGGGAAAGCAAACATGGGAAGATTACAGGGATAAGCAATGGGACTTAGAACAATGCAAATGGAAGGAAAGAGAGTTTAGTGGGAGACCAGAACCAGAAGGAAAAGGAAAAGGTCAGTTTTCAGTCTATTCCCAAAGAAAAGCAATGCCAAAGAACGCTCAAACTACTGCACAATTGCATTCATCTCACACACTAGCAAAGTAACTCTCCAAATTCTCCAAGAAAGGCTTCACAGTATGTGAACCATGAACTTCCAGATGTTCAAGCTAGATTTAGAAAAGGCAGAGGAACCATAAATCAAATTGCCAACATCCACTGGATCATCGAAAAAGCAAGAGAGTTCCAGAAAAACATGTACTTCTGCTTTATTGACTATGCCAAATCCTTTGACTGTGTAGATCACAACCAACTGTGGAAAACTCTTCAGCAGATGGGAATACCAGACCACCTGACCTGCCTCCTGAGATACCTGTATGCCAGTCAGGAAGCAACAGTTAGAACTGGACATGGAATAATAGACTGGTTCCAAATTGGAAAAGGAGTATGTCAAGGCTATATATTGTCACCCTGCTTATTTAACTTTTATGCAGAGCACATCATGAGAAACACTGGGCTGGATGGAGCACAAGCTGGAATCAAGATTGCTGGAAGAAATATCAATAACCTCAGATATGCAGATGACACCACCCTCATGGCAGAAAGTGAAGAACTAAAGAGCCTCTTGATGAAAGTGAAAGAGGAGAGTGAAAAAGTGGGCTTAAAGCTCAACATTCAGAAAACTAAGATGATGGCATCTGGTCCCATCACTTCATGGCAAATAGATGGGGAAACAATGGAAACAGTGACAGACTTTATTTTTTGGGGGGCTCCAAAATCACTGCAGATGGTGACCGCAGCCATGAAATTAAAAGACACTTGTTCCTTGCAAGAAACCTTGACAGCCTAGACAACCTAGACAGCATATTAAAAAGCAGAGACATCACTTTGACAACAAAGGTCAGTCTAGTCAAAACTATGGTTTTTCCAGTAGTCACATATGGATGTGAGAGTTGGACTATAAAGAAAGCTGAACCCTGAACAATTGATGTTTTTGAACTGTGGTGTTGGAGAAGACTCTTGAGAGTCCCTTGGACTGCAAAGAGATCCAACTAGTCCATCCTAAAGGAAATCAGTCCTGAGTATTCATTGGAAGGGCTGATGCTGAAGTGGAAGCTCCAATACTTTGGCCACCTAATGAGAACTGACTCATTTGAAAAGACCCTGATGCTGGGAAAGATTGAAGGCAGGAGGAGAAGGGGGCAACAGAGGATTAGATGGTTGGATGGCATTACTGACTCAATGGATATGAGTTTGAGTAAACTCCAGGAGTTGGTGATGTACAGGGAGGCCTGTCCTGTGGCAGTCCATGGTGTCGCAAAGAATCGGACATGACTGAGCGACTGAACTGAGAACTAGAGGAGTCTGGTGGCTGGTAGAGTTCTTGGTTGAGGGGCAGAGGGGGGACAATCAGGTCTAAGGAAGGGAAGCACCTGTTTTGGATGGAAGAGGAGGATGGCATACATGGGAAAAAGGGCTTTTAAGATATTTTCTGTATAACACATAACCACACTCTGACTCACAGTTTCTGCTTTGGAAGCTTCATGAAGGGCAAAATAAAATCTGGAAATGTGTTTGTTTTTAGTTTTATTCCACTGTCGGACTTCCCTCTAGAGATTGGGCAATGGGAGACCTAATTATATTATGTTTAAAACTAACAAAAACACATGAGAGAAAAATGGGAATCTATCAAGTGGTCCATTTCTCATGAGAAGGGGGACATCTTCTCTTGTGAAACAACTGTGTACACTTCTCATTATCCACTCCCTCTTTACATCTCCCCAGTTGCTTGCGAAAACAAAAGAGCGTGGTTGGAAAGGCACTTTAAAGCTTATTCTTTTAGTTGATTTCATCAATGTACGTACAAAATCACGAAAAATAACGGAAAGCTATTTTACAATGCACGCATATCTATATACCATAAAAATAGATTTATGTAAAAGAGAAAGTATTAACAATCCTAATGATCTCATAATCACCAGAAGAAGACTCCTTACCTGTGGACTGCTTTCTCTGGAACAAAAGACCTAGCACAGCAGAATACATTTACTAGGTCCTCTGAAGGGATTTTATATGATTCTGAATCATTCTACGTTAACACATAATTCTTTTAATTATTTTTTATTGATGGATAATTGCTTTACAAAGTTTTGCTGTTTTCTGTCAGACCTCAACATGGATCAGCCATATGTATACATATATCCAGTCCCTTTTGAACCTCCCTCCCATCTCCCGACCCATCCCACTGCTCTAGGTTGATACAGAGCCCCTGTTTGAGTTTCCTGAGCCATACAGCAAATTCCAGTTGGCTCTCTATTTTACATGGTAATGTAAGTTTCCATGTTACTGTTTCCATACATCCTCCCCTCTCCCCATGTCCATAAGTCTATCCTCTATGTCTTTTTCTCCATTGCTGCCCTGTAAATAAATTCTTCAGAACCATTTTTTCTAGATTCTGTATATTTGTGTTAGAATACAATATTTATCTTCCTCTTTCTGACTCACTTCACTCTGTATAATAGGTTCTAGATTCATCCACCTCATTAGAACAGACTCAAATGCGTTCCTTTTCATGGCTGAGTAATATTCCACTGTGTATCTATACCACAACTTCTTTATCCATTCATCTGTCGATGGACATCTAGGTTGCTTCTATGTTCTAGCCATTGTAAATAGTGCTGCAATGAAAAATGGGATACGTGTGTCTCTTTCAATTTTTGTTTCTTCAGGGTATATGGCTAGGAGTGGGATTGCTGGGTCATATAACACATAATTCTGACGGTGAACTTCTCATGACATAACTATCCTTTTAATTATAGTTGCTTTACAATGTTGTGTTAGTTTCTGCTGTACAGCAAAGTGAATCAGCTTTATGTACACATATATCCCCTCTTTTTTGGATTTCCTTCCCATTCAGGTCACCATTCTTGCCTGGAGAATCCTGTGGATGGAGTAGCCTGGCAGGCTACAGTCCATGGGGTCGCAAAGAGTGGGACATGACTGAGCAACTTCACTCACTCACTCACTCAGGTCACCACAGAGCAGAGTAGAGTTCCCTGTGCTATGTAGTAGGTTCTCATTAGTTATCTACTTTATACTTAGTATCAGTAGTATATATATGTCAATCCCAATCTCCCAATTCATCCCACCTCTACTTCTCTCTTGGTATCCATATGTTTGTTCTCTATGTCTGTTACAGTTTTATTTCACAGTTGCTATGACCCTATTTTTGCTTGGTAAATAAAATCATCTATACCAGTTTTTTTCAGATTCCCTTTAAGTACTTAAGTGTTAGTTGCTCAGTCATGTTGAACTCTTTGTGACTCCATAGATTGCAGCCTGCCAGGCTCCTCTGTCCATGGGATTTTCCAGGCAAGAATACTGGAGTGGGTAGCCAGTCCCTTCTCCAGGGGATATTCCTAACACCAGGATTGAACCCGAGCCTCCTGCATTGCAGGTTGATTCTTTACCATCTGAGCCATCAGGAAGCCCTAGATTCTATGTATATGTGTTAACATACAATATCTGTTTTTCTCTTTCTCATTGACTTCTCTCTGTATGATAGTGTCTGCCCTTGGTTTAAATATGGCCACCACATTTACCCAGGCAAGCATGAGTTCCTGAAATGCAGAGATGGCAAGAAAGCTTTCTTTGTACTGGCAAAGTGGTACTTAGGGGAATGTGCATATTTCTGGCTTGGGTTACCTAAAGCTACCTAGGTAACCTGCTATCATTCACCCAACTCTGAAAACATCCACCTCTGAAAACACGTCTGGCTTTCATCTTTTATTACCATGAGTTCATTCGCTTAATGAAGAGCTCGTGGCAGTTGGTAGGCTCAGCAGAAAGGAAGGAAATAAGGTGGGAAGAACTAGGAACCAAGTTTAATTCAGTGCGCCTAACATCGTTAAGCAACTATTATATACCAAGAGATGGAGATACAAATACAAATAAGATGAGCGTCCTACCCCACAGAGAGGGAAAAGAAAGGAGAAAGGTGAACTAGGTTAGAGATTGAGATGGAAAAAGGGAGAGAGAAGGAGATAAGATAGAGGTGTTGGAAGGTAAGGCAGAGAAAGGCATCAAGAGAAGCACACAGAAAGGGAGCAATAAGTTAAAGTCAGAGAACTTAGTGACAGAGGAAAAGGAAGGAAATTATGAGGAATGGACCAAAAAAAGAAAAGGAAAAAATAGCCAAAAATGATCCAAGATAAGTCAGGACAGAGAGGAGGTGGGGTTTGTAGGGGTCTAGTTTTACATCTTCTGAAGAAGTTCACTGACAAAAAAACATGCCCCATTTTCCATGTTCTTCACTTGTGTGAATAGAAAGTGGGAGAAAATTGTGCCTTTAGAGTTATAGGGTGTGTAGACAGCTTTAGAAGTTTTATATATTGGGCTTCCCTGGTGGCTCAGACGGTAAAGCGTCTGCCCACAATGCGGGAGACCTGGGATCGATCCCTGGGTCGGGAAGATCCCCTGGAGAAGGAAATGGCAACCCACTCCAGTACTCTGGCCCGGAAAATTCCATGGACAGAGGAACCTTGTAAACTACAGTCCACGGGGTCGCAAAGAGTCGGGCACGACTGAGCGACGTCACTTCACTTCACTTCACTTCATATATGGTCAGTAAACTAAAGTAAAAGGTTCTCACACATTTTGTTTTTGGAAACCTTTTCTGAGGAAAACAAAAACCCTCAAATCCCCCAAAACACTAGATTCTTTGTAAACATGTAATAATGAAAAAAAAAAAAAGGCGATGAGTGTTTCCTTTCTTTTTCATGTGATTTACACGGTCCTTTTTCCTTTCGGGGAAGAAAGTGTGTCTAATATCAACTGAGGCAATTTATCATATTCAGCAAAGTCATAGTGGCTGTAAGTACTCATTACAATGTTTCCTTGAGAAAGGGAAGGGTGAAAATGGGAGTTTGGAGCAGATAAAATGGTCTATTGTTTATATTTGGTGCATTGAATTGCTCAGTGGATTTTTTTGAGGAAAAAAAAAGTTGGTGTCTTTTAAATACATGGTTGAGAGCGGAGTATTTCTAGATGTTTGCTGAACTAGAGAAGTGCCCTTGTATCCCAATCTCTTAGGCAGGTGTTACTTGAAGGCATCTCAACTGATAAAATACAGATAGCTGACACTTGGTCATCACCTGAGAGAGACGGAGATAGAGGTGCTGGGGGATGCCATCAATCACGCAGTGATAAGCACTTAAGACTCTCTGGGGTGAAAGTTAATCATCAGGCCAGGATCTGTCGTGCCATCTCTTTCTGGGGTGTTAGCATATCTGCGGAGGAAAAGACCTGTGTCTTTTACCCAGCTGTGCTTCACATGAAAGCGTTCAACAGTAATAGCCATCATGCTGGTGGGATTTGGTGCTGGGGGAATTCTGTGTGCTGGGAGCTGGAGGGAGGCCACCAATTCATTCTACATATATTATTTCTCCAGGAAACACAGCATAATTGAGGACAATTTTCCACCATGAATTGCATCATTAGCTAACACAGAGAAAGTGAAATGCTGTTAACTTTCTTTTTTTCTTCTGCAAAGCTGATGAGCTGAAGAAAATAGAAATGAAAAGTTTAATGTAATTTTTTTTCCCAAGGATATAGGTTGAAAATCAGAATCAAAACACTTTTACACGGTAATAGAAATCCCACATTTTAATACATTGCCATGCACATAAGGAATCAAGTAATGCTGAATACAAAATAGTCAAATATACAAAAATGATAAAGCAGATTTTCAAGCTTGATAGAGATCATGCTCACAGATACAAGGGGGCAAAAATCTGTAGTTTCATTTCTATCAATTTAGAAAGAATCATGCCCCAACTCCGAAACTCTTTTTGAGGACAACCCAGAACACAGGGAAACATTATAAGAAAAATGTAAAGAAGACCCAAAGGGAATTGGCAAGTTGATAGCTGCTTAAAATATGGAAAATGGTAGTTCAAAATTGTGGTGTGCAATAATTCTTATGTTTAGAGAAAGAAGTTTCTAAACATTGTATGCCCCGGGAACTCAGGGAACTAAAATGAACATCCAACAGAAAAGGCACTCTTATTTTACTACATAACCAGCTTGTGTCCTCCTTAAGTCTAGTCTTGGGAATTTTCTAGGGTGCATAGAGGAAAAAAAAAAAAAAACAACCCACAGTTGTGGGCAATGAATAAGGAAAATATTTAATTAACCACTCTTAGGGGACTAAGAGATTTCAGACTGCTGGTTTAACTACTCACTTAAGGAAGCTATAAAAATGTCCCCCATCTACGTAGGCTTTTGTGTTATGAAATGTGCTTTTATAGCCATGTTTGCTAGTGTTTGTAAAATAGTGAACTTTTTTTTTTGGTTAGAATTTTTCCCACTCATGTGCAACTGAAAGCACTCATTTTATATTCAGTTCACATGGTGTGATTTTTCTTCCTCTTCCTTTCCTAGCACAAAGACACCAGCTCATCTAGGAAGTTCGATGTGGCTGTTTCCTGTGACCCGCAATTCATCAACTTCATTGGCTTTCTTTAACCTGAGGGTTGGCAATCTTCACCTGCACTCAGCCCAGCCCCAACTCTCTCCCTCAGCTCGGTCACTGCGCTCTAAACCTTTGAGAGGTGGAGATAAACGGTCACCTTGGCCATAGGTTCTGCAGACCAGCCCCCATGTATTGTGTGTGCATACAAAATGCTTAAGTTACCTTTACCTTTTTTATAAGTTGTACCAAAACATCTACTGAAGTTTCTTCCTAAGTAGCATTCCTTCAAATAATTTGGTAGCTTCCCCAAAACGTTGATTGGTATTTTCTTACCATTTCACTTTTTAGCATCCCAGAATGGACTCAGTAAAAACAGCTATGAGAGAAAGGCATAATACAAGGGAAAGGAACTCACTGATGAAAGCCCATAGCCCTGCTCACCATGATGAATACACAGACATTGGTGATACAGAACAGCTTCTCCCCTTAGCTCAATTTGGCCTCCAAACAACCCTGTCTGCTAAGGCAGAACAGGTAACATCCCAGACAGATGAGCAAAGGCCCAAAGAGATGAGCAATTTCTCTTGAATGCAAGTATTCTTGAATTCAAAGCGGTTTCCCCTTTATCAGAGCAGTGCCACTCTCCACAGAATCCTAAGAATATTCAAGTACAGAAACAACAGTTCAATATTTTCTTTTCTTGGGTATTTTTGATGGATAATATATAATGGTGTTACAATATTGATCTTTTCTAAAATTTTGTGTACAGCTGTTTAATTTGGTACCTAACACTATTAAATAGCTGGATTAACTGGAACTACAGCAGGTGTGATAGAGTGACACAAGAATGACAGTGGAATTTGTTTCAAAACATTCGCGCTCCCTTGGCTTTTCAGCAGATGAGTTGCTTCTGTGCCAATCACGACTGAGACAGGGCAGGGTCAAGAAGCTGGCTCTATTCAGCTCTCTGAAATAGGAACTTCCACTTGTTAAATCACGGTCTTCTCAAACCTGGCCGCGTAACGATAGTGTTTTTCGACTGGGGAAGGAGAAGTAGGGGTGTTGGAATCACTCAGAGCCCCTGAGAACCTTCTAATTCTCTTTGAGTGAATTTAAGCAAGTGGAACCCAGACTACCCCAAGTGGGAGGTCCACACTCACTCAGCAAAGAGGCTACTGCTTTTAGAAAGAGAAGGGTGATGTGATGGGAGAGTGAGATTATGATGAAAGAGACAAAGGTTCCAGTGTTCAAATGTGAAGCCTACCCCCTTGCATGCTCCCATTTCTCTTTAAGGTTTCCACCTATAAACAGGGTCCTTTTGATGTGAAAAAGAACCTGGTTATGGGCTTCAAAACTTCTGCAGCTGGTACACAGGGAAATATTTCTGGTCTTTCCTCAAATGTCTTAAATGGGAATTGGTGTAAAAGTGAAGGTGTTAGTTGCTCAGTTGTTTCCGATTCTTTGCAACCCCATGGACCGTAGCCCACCAGGTTCCTCTGTCCATGGGGTTCTCCAGGCAAGAATAGTGAAGTGGGTTGCCATTCCCTTCTCCAGGGGATTGTTCCGACCCAGGGATCAAACCCTGGTCTCTTGCACTGCAGGCAGATTCTTTATTGTCTAGGCTTGCTCAAAAGCTGCGACAGAGTGAGTGGGAAGTGACCAATGCAAACATATAAATGCAGTTGACTGTGGCTTAAAAAAACACTGAAAATAGATATAAAGAATTAGAATTGATTTAGGGAATCATATCAAGGACCAAGGCGGTACTCAAAATTCACATTTTTGGAATTATGCTTGAACAGAGAGTCTATTCAGAAGGGGTCTTTATAACACGTGTGCTTTAGAAGGGGTCTTTATAACACGTGGGCTACTTAAGAGGGAGGCCGGGCTGCCCTCTGAGGAGATGGGAGAAGACCAGGGTATGCTTGTGGATTGGAACAGAAGCAACCATCAAGGTATTTAATGGCAGGTGATTTTCTTCAAGCTTATGTCACAAAATCAATACCCCTTCCTCTGAGAGAAGCAATGATCTAAATAATGTGTCTCATTTTAGAATTTTCTTGTGAGTAAAGCATTTGAATATATTTTCATCGGAATTGGGGGGTGGGTGGTCGTGATTAAATACAACCACATGAGACAGATCTGTGGGCTTCGGCACATCCACCCAGCCTAGAATTCCACCTGTAGTAGCTGTGTGTGCTAATGTGCCAAGTCCACGTGAAGGCAACCTACTTATTTCCTTTGATCCAAATGGCTGAAATTTAAAAGGCTATAAACAATGCAGAAGGCAACCAGCCTTAAAGATTTTAGGTGTTAGTATCTCCAACTTTGGCTTAATTTAACAAACAGTCTCCTTGTTTACATCAAATGGCTGTTTCAATCACTGTCCTTTAGGCAAAAAGGCCTGGCTTTAAGAGCCTTTCTAAGGCTTCCGTATATGTTGGAAGTTTGCAAAACAAGACAACGAAACAAACAATGAAACCCCACACCACTGGCTCCCACAGCTGAAAAAGATATTGTATAATCAGAAGTAATGTTTAAATATCTATAACTTCAGCCAGTCACCTGCAATTCAATGCAAGTCATATGGTTACTTTGAAATTTTATGAGGCCTGAGCTGTTGGTGCCTGCTAGTGCTTGATATAATTGCAGAAAGGAACCTCTGAAGTAAGGATGCTTGGGGCTCTGCAAGGTTTTAAATAGCCCTATATGTGGCAATGGAAACTCCAGATTTACAGTGCCTTCTGTACCCCTTTTCTGCTGTTCTGTGTTGGTAATTTCTCAGTCTGTGCTGCTGAGTCAGTCAGGGTTAGTCGTTCAGTCATTTCCAACTCTGTGACCCCACGGATGGTAGCCCGCCAGGCTTCTCTGTCCCTGGAATTCTCCAGTTGAGCAAGATGTCTAAAACCAGTCCCTACTCAGCGGCACATCTATCTGTCACAGGCAAATTTCACCCTGAAAAGGCCAGATCTTAGTGCTTGCCGCACTTGCCCAGAATTTTCCCTGCAGAGCCAAGACGATGGTCAGAGGAAGCCAGGGTGCTATGCTCCTAGCCATCTTCCCAATGAGCTCTCCAGGGAAGACTCTATTTCGTGCTTTTCATTAAGGGCTGGTGTAACCTCCTTGGCTAATTTTTCCTTAAGCTTACCACAGGTGGTTCACCTTCAAAAGAAGGCTCCCCATCTCCTTCCTGGAGTAAGTCACCAGAGCAAAACCATGCAAACACAGTTCTCTTTGACCTTGAAGCTGTGTCTTAGAGCCAGGAATATTTCACATTGATAAAGCAGAACTCACAAGCGAGTTCTCTGGCTACGGGATGAGATGCACATCTCAGGAGACTAAGGAGAAGGACCTGCTTGTCTTTGAAACTGAGTCCCTGGCTGTGTCCTGAGCAGATGCATCTCCTGGGCTGTCCTCTCTTGTGATCACACGGCCCTTGTTTTGATTATCAGCACTGACCTGCCATCACCACCACCAGCCCCCCACCTCGCTCCCAGATCAGAATCCTTGTCCCAGTGTTGTTTGGGCAACTAGCTTTCACCAAGATCAAACTTAAGAAGGAATTCTTAGTCCTGGGGAAAAAAGGTGACAACTATGATTCTCTGTTTGAGTTCTTTATAGAATACTTGAAATCTACCCAAGGAACCATGTGAAAAGAAGAAAGAGATTAAAAGGAAAAAAAAACCCACAAAAAAGCAAGAAAATGAGGTGGAGGGGGTGTGGGAGAGGTGAATAAAAACAGCCTTTAAGGCATAGAAGAATTGGTGTCTTTTTAAAGATTAAGTTTTTATAAAGAGACGACAGGCAGCTTTAAGTCTAGTTGTCAAGTAACAAAATTACTCTAAAGAATGCAGAGGAAAGCATCACAAAGAATGAAGCTGCTAAGCACAGGAAGTGGAGGTTTTGGTAAGAGAAAGTACTAAGGGGGTCTTGAAAACTTTTCTTCCATTAGACTTGTATTGTTCCTATCCCAAAACAATTACGTGACATTTGCAGACAAAGAAAGCCTTTGTAAGAAACAAGGGAGT
This sequence comes from Budorcas taxicolor, assembly GCF_023091745.1. Lineage (NCBI taxonomy): Eukaryota > Metazoa > Chordata > Mammalia > Artiodactyla > Bovidae > Budorcas > Budorcas taxicolor. Next base: position 59,409,263 of record NC_068923.1, on the reverse strand, counting down.
GCATATATTAGAGGTTTTAACCCTTCCTTTATATTCTCACGTAAGGTTGATATTCCTTTCCCTTCGAAGGTTAAAAAAGAGGCTTAATTCCCCCAGAACGAAGGACTATTCACCTCTGTCTGGGCAACTGAGAAGGGACTCTGGAGGGAATCCGGGTTATTTCTCTGTAACCTGGAGGTAGAAGTGGATGGCGCAGTTACACACCTCACAGAGCCTAAGCAGGGAATCAGACATGCCATTACCCACAAGAAAGCTGATAGTGTCTCTGTCCCCCAGCTGCGTCTTAAACTACTCGGGTGATGTGCTTTTTACCCTAGCAGAACCACCGATGCTCTGCATATTTAAATTCAGTTCTGGAGCCCGAACTGAGCTTATCCGCCTTGGCACCCCCAGAGAGTCTGATAAGTATTTGTTTCTGTTCATTCCCAAGAGTGCCTTTCCTGTGTGAGTGTAGGGGCCAGACTTTTAATAAAAGGTGCAGCACAAGTTCAAGTAAGAGGAAAAGTTAACGCATCAACAGTTTACAGCCCTTAGACATCAAAGCCTTTATAGTTTTCCTTCCCACTTCCTGCCTCCTACTAAACAAAACTCGACAGAGCCATCTCTGGGAGGTAAAATGTCCTACACGCATCTTGGGAAGAAGGTACAACACAGCAGGGAGTAGCCAAGGGTAACTGTGGGTCAGCACAGAGCAAAGAATCCCAACGCTGAGAAGGAAATCGTTTCTCCAATTTTGCTGGTTTAGGTCATGACTGTTCTGGTTTTAAGCCACCACATTTCCAACACCATGTCCTCAAATGATTTCAAACAGAGGTTGACAGTTTGGAAAACAGTAGCAGTTCATATGCAAATATGTGGTACGTGCCAGGAATTAAGGCATTTTTAGAGAAGCCATCTTCAATGGGGCTCTTTCACTGTCTCCATCTTTGCCCTCTCTTATTTCCACCTTCACCCACTATGTTTAAATAACCATCCAGTACACTTTGACTCAAAAGAAAAGGGCTAGACAACTCTACTTATTTACTTGTTCATCACATATTTTGCAAAAGCCAAAGTAAGGATGAATCACCACCATTTAATGAATATCTATCAGCTCCATAAAGCATGTTCGGTTTTCCAAGGGTGTTAACAGTCATTAATGTTCCCAGCTAAACCAATGCATTCCCAGCTACAGTATCTCAGCACCTGGCAGTAGCTCTGTTGAGTTCCTCAGGCCCAATTCTGTATCCCCAGGACTAGTTATAGAACTGGGCTTCCAGAGATGTCAGCATAATGACGAATGGCTGTTTCTGTATAGGGATGGGAATATAGGTGATCAGGGTGGGTATCAAGAGAAGCAACTGAAACTTGCTTTGGGAAGCGCTCATCAGCTAAATCTGGGTGCTGGAAGGGTTGGTGGTACGTAACGGGTGCAAATACGTGGCCTGATGCTGTCCATTACCTCCCCCTCTGCCGCCTGCTTCCTCAGTCACGGGAACTGTGTGCAACTGTCTCCCCTACATTGCTCTGGAGAGGTGAATGCTGTCTGAATTCAGTTTTCACTGTGGGAAAGGTGGGGTTGGGATAGTGTTTGGGAGGAGGAGATATAAGGGCAGGGAGAGTCTACCTTGTAAACCACAGTGCCCCAGCTCTATGCTTAGCACATAGTAGGTGCTCAATAGACACTTGATTTCTAAAGAAAGGAAGAAACAAAGACTGGAGTGAGCTCTGCTGTTGGAATCGAACCTCAGGAGATGGGTGGTGGAGACTGAGGTGTCCAGGGGCATTGGCAGCCAGGCTTTGGCTTCTTCATTTTGGATCTGTAAAGAATTACAGTGTTGGTCCTGATGTTGACCCACCAAAGGGCCAGATCTTGGTGGTGACCGAAGCTCCTGTGCGTTCCCACTTGGAAGCCCCCTTCTTTGGCACCACAGCCTGCAGGCTCACAGTGAGGCATCTGGCCCGGTGACTCACCCGAATCACCTTTGGATCTCCCTCCTTCCCTGTCAAGCTTCCAAATCTCAGGCAGGACGTTTTCTAATGGGCTGTGCATTTCCTGATACCCCCAGGGGAGGAAAGATGTGGGGAGAACAGACAATGAGTATGTGTCTGGTGACCCTCTAAAATGCCAAGCTTGCTTGTGCTGGCTGGGTCCCAGGGTTGTTACATGTATTTAAAGAAAAGTCTCCTATGCCTGCGAGCCACAGACTGGGATTGTGGGCACACAGAACATACTTGGCTGAGTTTCTGATTCAGTCAACTTTACATTTTCAGGGGGAAAAAAATGCCTAAAGCATGATATAGGGTCAGTCAACATGAACATTCCTCTAATTCCTAAAGACAAGCAATAACTGGGCTGACTGGCATCCAAGGACTGTGCTTTGTTGTAAAACATAGTAAAAAATATTAGTTATGGGTATAATTCCAGATAGGATTAAAAAGGACTAGTAGGTTCTCTTCTGAGGAAGAAACCTAGTGTGTGGTTGGAAACTCTTGCTTTCCTAGACATACAAGGGGTCACTCTATTTTTTCCTCTTCAGAGAACTGAGATCAACACTTGACCTAAAGCGTTTTCCAAAGTGTTAAAGTCACACCCCTTTATTCTGCTGTCCTCACTATCAATGCACCACAGTCTAAGATGAAAATATGGCCATCTCCCCCCACTTTTGGTGAAAGAACTCTTCTATAGAAAGAGAGACTATGTACACCGGCCAATTAGAAAGAAGCCTCCTGTGTTTGAGTGTGTGGATGTGCTTGTGCTAAGTTGTGCCCAAGAAGAAGAAAGAAGAGGAAACGACCACCATTCCCCAGGCCCACCTTTATCTCCCTTTGGTGCTGTAAGAAATCCAGTAAAGTGTCAAGAGATTAAGTCTAACAGTATTGTGGCCATATTTACCAATCTGTCCCAAACTATGGGGTATATGCTGAGAGTAGAGTCTTGCCTTGGACAGTCTGAGCCAAAATAGGACAAAATTTATAAGAAAGAAGAAAAGACTTGTCTTCTCACATGTACTGAACGTGCTGATGTGTTTCGGTGTAGGGTTATCATGTAAAGTGCTGAAGAGTTGGACAGACTACCTTTAGACACCATAACTAACACAATCGAGACATGTTTATATTCCTACCAGGGCATAATATTGTGAACACTTCCACTGAGATTGCAGGACTGCTGTAATTTTTTTTTTTTCTAACACATCATGCCATCTGCACACATAATAAAATAATCCAGTAGTTGCCATGCTAAAACAGGACCTGTAGTGAAGGGCACAGACAGCTCCCCAAAGGGAGCCTCAGTTATGCACAGTGATGAAAACTGGAAGCAATTTTCCAGCTAATGGTCTGCCAATGACCACTTGGAACAAGTTGGCACTGTATATTATGCACCTCATTTAAAAATCCAGAGCAAACTAAGATTTTCCAAAGCCCGTAATCTTGACTGAATGGGTGGCTTTTCAGTTAATCTGGTTAATCTGTCAATGCTCCAAGGATATCTTCTGGCAGTGCCATGAGTTAGTCTTTCTGTGAGGAACAGGCCATGTTCGTATTGACTGGCAGGACAGCAGCTTGGAAGGCTAACTGCATTTATGGAGAACCCTCGGCTGAGGCTGTAAGAGGAAAAAGAAGAAAACATGATAAATTTCTTTATATTCCCATATTCTGGTATGTAGCAATAATCATATTCAAACAAACTTCAACATCCTTAGGTCAAAGAGAAAGCTCTAGTGGAGGTAATGGTGATTCAGCTTCAAGGCAAATACAGTGATGGGCTGTATTCTTGGAACATCCTTCCTTTTTTTTTCCCCAGAGCATGGAAGATATCTGTCTCAGGGACATGCGAACTTGAATGCAAGGAAGGGGAAAACCAGATCCTTGGAACTGGCATTTGGCCTATGACAGGGCTGCGGTTTGGGAACCCACGCTGTACACTGTGGGGCTTCATGCATTTACTTGATCTGGAAGATCAGATTGGGAATGGTGTGGAAGCATTTCAGGGGGAGTAATGTGTATAGTTGGTAGCCAGGGGCGCTTCATTCTGCACTAAGAAGCTTTCCCAGGATAAAACCCAGAAGGAAATATTGGAAGCAGTATGGGTGGAGATCTTGCCTTCGTTAGTTGAAAAGGCAGACTGGCTGAGTAGGTTAGCGATTAGGTAGAGAAAGTTATTAAAACCTGAGCAGATTGAACTACTTGAATGGCAAACGTGCTCTTGACCTTGGCAATGCTGGTACAGATATATTTGTCTAATTTTTCAAACTTCATTTTCTAATTGCCTTTTATCTCAGTACTCCCTACAGATCTTATACAATATACACAGGTTTTCACTAATTAGTTAATAAAAGAGCACAACTGAATATTTTGCTCAGAAAAATATTTTGGTATTAGCTTAATTTAATACCCCAAACTATTGGGCAATGGAGAGAAATCAAAAGTTCTTACTGTTAAAAAAAAAAAAAAATTCTTAGGCTTTAAAACAGGCTTTTCAAAACATGAGAGAATGTACAGTTTATAAGTAAGTGTTTCATTCAAACTTATGATTTTTGAGACAAAAGGTGCTCTTTCAGTGTATTAAATATAAAACAATATACACTACTGATAAGACTGTAATGAAAGTAGAATATTAATATATTGCTGGCATTGTAAGCTAGAAAAATAATGTCAATTTATTTAAAAAATATTAAAAATTCACATTCATTGACTCTATTCCCATTCTAGGAGTGCATCCTAAGGAAATACTTTTTAAAAAATGAAAGAAGTTATATGCACAAATGTGCAACCCAGAGGTTATTTATAATAGTGGAAAATGTAGAAAGCAACCAGTTTCCTATTGTTAAAAATTTAGGTTAAGTAAATTATAGTACATTAATAAGATGAATGATTACATGGCCATTAAAGTAATAATGATGATGATGCTGTGGCAAAATGGTGAGCAGTTGCGATAGACCACAATACAAAGCTTATGTCCACACGGCTATATTTTAAGTGGATAACCAGCAAGGATCTACTGTAGAGCACAGGGAACTCTGCTCAGTGTTAACTCCGCTCATGTACCAACCTACATGGGAAAAGAATTTGAAAAAACCAAAGACCACAACAGACACAAGTATACGTATAACTGAATCACTTTGCTGTACCCCTGAAAATATCACATTGTTAATCAACTCTGCTGCTGCTAAGTCGCTTCAATCATGTCCGACTCTGTGTGACCCCATAGACGGCAGCCCAACAGGCTCCTCCCGTCCCTGGGATTCTCAACTCTACTTCAAAATAAAAAGTTAAAAAAAACTTACATATATGTATAGAAAAGAAATGTAGGGAAAAGTGAAGGCTTTAGGACTTTGATTTATTGTTGTCATGATGTTTTACAAAAGAACAAAAAAATTCAGTTCACAAGGGTGCAACTTTGATCCATAAGCCTTGGCTAACTAAAGCATCCAGTTATTTTCATTCACTAATACTACTAAGAAAAGAAATATTTATAATTCGATTAAGAGACAACATTCTAGCATTATTAAAGGGGGTTAGAAACTGATGCAAGTAAAAATCTTTTATCCAAGTCAATCCTTAAAGGAACTGTATAGCTGGAATGTACAGAAGGAAATGGCAAACCATTCCAGTATTCTTGCCTGGAGAATCCCATGGATGGAGGAGGCTGGTGGGCTACAGTCCATGAGGTTTCAAAAAGTCAGACACAACTGAAGCGGCTTAGCACGCATGCAAGCACACATGCGTAGCTGGAATAGCAGATTTCTAGGAATCTGACATTACATGGTATCACTCAGACTTTTGCTAAAATCAGCTCTGGAAAATGTGTGACCTTGAAAAAGAATTATTAAGAATAACATAAATTTAATGCATCCATCTCTCCTCCTAAATTTTTGACGGTGCTACCACATCTTATTGTGTGCCTTCCTAATGCAAAGTGCTGTGCCACATATACAGAACATGCTTAATAAATGGTTGTGAAATAATGAAGAAGAAAGTGATGTTGGAGAAGGAGAGGTTTTTCTCTCTTTTAGGGCTTACTTCAATATCTAATTTTACTGGAGACTTAATCCTGTGGTTGGGGCTGCAAATGAGTGGGAATTGTGTCTGTTTATTTCTCAAATCTAAGGACTACTTGGGCTTCCCAGGTGGCACAGTAAAGAATCTGCCTGCCAATGCAGGAGATGTGGGTCCAATCCCTGGGTGGGGAAAATCCCCTGGAGGAGGGCATAGCAACCCACTGCAGTATTCTCGCTTGGAGAATCCCATGGACAGAGGGGCCTGGCGGGCTCCAGTCATGGAGTTGCAAAGAGTAGCAACTCTTTGCACATGAGGACTCAAGCACATGAGGACTACTCAAGGAACATGTGCATCCCAGAAATGACCACGTGTGGATCTGCAGCTAGTGAACAGTAAGAAGCTCCTGAGTCTTTTCTTCAGCATTACTATTGAATGGTTTAGGCATCCTGGGAGCTATTTCCTTCCTTAGTGCAATAGCTTCAGAGTCTAGCATGAGCAGGGCCACATCAGAGTCCAGTGTTTGAAGAGCATGAGTTACTGAATCAGGCAGATCTGGTTGATATCCCAGGCCATCACTTAGCAACTACAGGATATTGAACACGTGAGTTTCTCCAAACCTCAACATCCTCACCTTTAAAATTGTGATCATGATTCCCACCTCACTGGGTTGATGTAATGCGGAAATGGGTTCACAGCAAAAGTTCTTTGCATGGTGTTTGGTGAACAGTCAATATCTGCTAAGTGATGGGTGCTTATTATTATTACTACTGAAACTTCTCAAAATTCCCTTGAGAAACTAGAGATACGATTAGGTCAGTGTACTAATGCCACAGCTAGGGGTCAGGAAGCAGAAACAACACGGCCCCGAGGCCAAGCCTTTGCCCCCTCCAGTGATGGGTAACATTCCCCTCACCTGCCAAGGCCCCAGTGAGTGCAGCTGCCTTCCCCTCTCACCCAGATTACTGCCGATGCCAACAGTGTTGTGATAAGGACAGTTTATAACAGACACTTGAAAGGCAGGAAGACGCTGGCTCTGGAGACAAAGGCCAGCCTGGAGAGGATTCCAGAACATGCCTGGGACTGAGTGTCCAGTGTCCCCTCCCCCTACTCCAGCTGCAAGGGAGTGTTCAGGAAAAAGAAAAGACGGTGTGTGCGGGCAGCCCCGTCCCTCACGGGTTGGAGAAGAAAGAAGACTTCGTCTCTTAAAAGGGTTGTTCAGTGTCTTCCATTCAACCAGAAGGGCCATATCTTCTATCTGAAAGTGTCTCTCCTATGACTCATGTTTGAGGACTTCAGGGTGGGCCTGAATGCACTCTGACAATTTATAGCAGGTGTGAGATGCATCGTCCAAAGGAGGGAGACCCAGAGTTGCCTCCGCAACAATCAATAAGAAGCAGAACTGGGCTTCCCTGGTGGCTCGGTGGTAAAGAATTCACCTGCCAATGCAGGAGACACGGGTTCAATCCCTAGTTCTGGAAGATCCCATATGCCTTGGAGCAACCAAGCCCGCATGCCACAACTATCGAGCTGGTGCTCTAGCGCTGGGGAGCTGCCGCCGCTGAGCCCATGCGCTGCAGCTGCTGAAGCCTGCTTACCCTGGAGCCTGTGCTCGGCGACAGAAGCCTCCACAATGAGACGCTGGTGCGGTGCAACTAGAAAGTACCCCCTGCTCGCTGCAACTAGAGAAAAGCCTGCACAGCAATGAAGACCCAGCTTAGCCAAAGACAAATAAATAGGGATCTTCCTGCCCTGGGGATCGAACCCGCATCTCTCAGGTCCTCTGCATTGGCAGGTGGGTTCTTTACCACTAGCACCACCTGGGAAGCCCAAATAAATCATTAAAATCATGAAAAAAAGAAAAAGAAGAAGCAGAACTAATATTCACTGAGCAGCTATGATGGCCAGCTAAGATTTTATAGGCACTCACTGAGTCACCACTGCCATCTTCAAGGGCTGAATTGCATTATCCTCACAACACACCTAGAAAAAATGAGGCTAGGTTCATTAACTTGTCACAGCCGTCCTGCTGAAGTGCCCAGAGCTGAGGCTGGAAAGCAGATCTGTTCTCACTACAATGCTTTCCTGACTCAATAGGAAACATGTATTAGGAAAGCGAGTTGCTAAACTCCAACAGGAATGCAGGAGACAAAGCAAGTAGCTGTGTCTTTATAAAAGCTGCTGCTGCTGCTGCTAAGTCGCGTCACTCGTATCCGACTCTGTGAGACCCCACAGACGGCACCCAACAGGCTCTTCTGTCCCTGGGATTCTCCAGGCAAGAACACTGGAGTGGGTTGCCATTTCCTTCTCCAATGCATGAAGTGGAAAGTGAAAACTGAAAGGGAAATCGCTCAGTCGTGTCTGACTCTTAGCGACCCCATGGACTGCAGCCCACCAGGCTCCTCCGTCCATGGGATTCCCCAGGCAAGAGTACTGGAGCGGGTTGCCATTTCCTTCTCCAATGCATGAAAGTGAAAAGTGAAAGGGAAATCGCTCAGTCGTGTCCGACTCTTAGCGACCCCATGGACTGCAGCCCACCAGGCTCCTCCATCCATGGGATTCTCCAGGCAAGAGTACTGGAGTGGGATGCCATTGCCTTCTCCCTTTATAAAAGAATGTTCATCAAATGCGAACCCTACACATAAAGAGCCCTAAATAAGAGGTTTGGCCTAGAGAAAGCACATTTCTGTCTCACAGTCTAAAGCTGTCCTATGTTTAGAGCAGTGGTTCTCAACTGGGTGCAATTTTTCTCCTATTTGGCAATGTCAGGAGACATTTCTGGTTGTCATACTACCGGCACCTAATGGGTAGAAGCCAGGGACCCTGCTAAACATCCTGGGATGCATAGGACAGACCCTCACTTCAAAGAATTATCCAGCTCAAAATATCAATAGCACTGAAGCTGGTTTAGAGGGTACAGGTCCTTGTTTATCTTCTATTCTTGGTTGTGAGTCAAATATATCACTCCCAAAATAGGCCAAGATAAAAACCAACTTAAGTGTGCCTCTTGTGTGTACAGGAAATAAGGCTAATTTCAAACCTCACTCCCCTCTTCTCTTCATCATTTGCTCATTTTATTTGATTTTATATTCAATGTAATCAAAACCTCTGATACTAAATCATTTCTAACTTTTAGAACCCTCACAGGCATACTATTATAAGAATCAAGATGGGATGTTTTAAACAGGTATGCTCAATTAATTAATCAGTAGGTATGGAAGGAGTTAGGAGATAAAAGAAGGACAAAGAAGGATTTATGTGGCAATAAAACTCAACTCTGCTCACCAGCCCTCTGGTGGGAGAAGTCACATGTGCTCTCAGCTCCAATGGTTTCATTTCTGCAACTACCAGCCCTCTTGATGGTTTGAGGAGGGGGGTATTCGCCTCCTGAGAATGTGATGAAGAAATCAGCGCTACCTCTGTCTGGATGAAGATGGAGGTCAGAATCTCAGACAAGATGAGTATCAGGAGGGCAGAGGACTTGGGTTCAGGGCAATAAAACAGATGACACACACAAACTAGTCTGTAACTTCTCAAAACCCTTCGTAAACTGGAGTCCATAATGACTCTGTGATGGTTAATTTTATGCGTCAACCTGACTGGGCCATGGGGTGGCCAGAGAGTTGATTAAACATTATTCCGGGTGTGTCTGGGAGGGTGTTTCTGGATGAGATTAACATTTGAATCAGTGGACTGAGTCAAGCAAGTTGCTCTCCCTAATGTGGGTGGTCCCTATCCAGTCAGCTGAAGACCTGAGTAGAATAAAAGGTTGCTCTAGGGAGAATTCATTCTCTGTGCCGGCTTTTAAGTTGAGATATCTGTGTTTTCCTGCCTTTGCACTGGGCTTGAACTGGAATTTATACCGTCAGCTCTTCTGGGTCTTCAGCTACCTGACTACAGATCCTTGGCTTTCTCAGCCTCCAAAATTGTGTAAGCCATTCTTTGCAATATCTATCTATCTGTTTCCTATCTCTCTCTCTATTATCTCTCCCTCTCCCTCTAGATAGATGGATCTATAGATAGATATACAAATATATCTCCTATTGGAGACCAATATCTCCTATTGATCCTGTTTCTCTGGATAACAGCAATTAACTCAGAGTCTATAGACCACAATGACCACAGCAGTAAAAAACTATCCTTAACTAAGTAGTCTGTGTCAAGCATTGTGATAAGAGCCTGTTCCATTTTGCAGCAACTTGAGGAGGTAGATCCCATGACCTCCATTTACAGATAAAGAGGCAGGCTTGGGGAGATAAAGGACCTTAGAGAAGCTGTAGCCTTCAGGCCAGGCTACAACCCTCAACCTGATTATGACATGTCCGGGGCCCACTGATGCCACAAGTGCTAAGAAGACACACGAGGGCCCAAAGCCCCATGGGAAGACCTTTAGGCAATCATTTACACCCAGGTGGGGTAGGAAGGCCTTGGTTTCCACCTTCTATCCTTTCAGCCCTCAATTTTATTGTCTCTGTTAGAATGTGAAGGACTCTGGATACTGTAAGGTCTGGTGCAGGCTTTGCTGTTATGATCAGCTTGGGTTGCTGCCTCTCTGTACAGAGTTTGAGGGTTCCTAAGATGAGTGACATTAGACACACACACACACACATACCGAGAGGAAGAATGCACTTGTGCACAAGCTGCCCCTTTCCTTTTCCTGAGCACTAAGGGAAAAAAACACCCCACTGACATTATATTCACCCCCTTCCTCCTCTACTATAAATGAAACTGCTAGTCTACACAATGAGGCTTAAACATCTCTCAGAAATCAGCTCCAGTTCCTGTGGGTTCAGCTGAGTCTCTGAATTCCAGGGTGATAAGAACTTGGCCATTTTAGTCTGAGGTTCTCAAACTTAACTGCATCTGACTCATTTCAAGGAGCTTCTTACAATTTTTATTTTGTCCAGCCTATCTCCAGTTTCCTCTGATTCAGAGTGTCCAGAGGGAAGTCTAGAAATCTCTCTATTTAACAAGCAGCGTGGTGATTCTCACGAAGCCAGCCTGGCCCAAATCCATGGGCGCCCCTACATCTTCTCCTCAGTACTTAAATAGTAGTTATTTGTCTTTCAGACAGAGAAAAGTGTGCAGACTGTGGGGGAAATTTGCTTTATAGTCTTGCTCACTTCATGAAATAAAATACCAAGAGTCCTGGATATAATATAGTGCAGTGATCCAAATACTGAGTTTTAGAGTGAGGCAGACAGGAGAGGCAAGACCTGAGCAAGCCATCCAATCCATCCAAAGCCCCAGGTCCATCTTCCCAGTATTGTTTAGTTTCTACAAGCCTATTCATGCATCAGCCACTTAATTAAGCAGACAAGCAACATTTGTTCCATTGAACATTTAGTAAGATACCCGCCTCCCCCCTTCCCTTGGAGGGTGCAGGGCTTGGAGAGTTTCCTATCTCATTATACTTATCATACTGTATTAGAATCACCTGATGATGTGTCTGCCTAATGCTTCTCCAACTTCACTGTGCTTGGAAATTCCCTGGACAGCATGGTAAAACCCAGATTTGGGGCCCTGAGTGGAAAAAAATCTGATTCAGTAGGTTTGGAGTGGGTTTGTAAATGTGCATTTCTACCAAACTTGCAGGGCACACCCACATCACCCATCTGAGGACCACTCTTTTACGCATCACTACTCCGAGCCCCAAGCTTATTTGGACAAAGAGTAAATCTTTTATTACTTTTTTAAATTGATTTTTAACTGAAGGATAATTGCTTTACACTATCGTGTCGGTTTCTGCCATACATCAACATGAGTCACCATAGGTATACATATGCCCCTGAACCTCCCTATCACTTCCCACTCCATCCCAACCTCTAGGTCACAAGGGGACACAAGCTACATAAAAGTGAATGAACTGTGCCAAGGACAATGATCAATGTCACTGTACAGACTCTTAGAGGGGAAGGGAATTTTAGAACAGTGCTTCTCAGATTTTAATGTGTCTAGGAGTCACCAGGGTATCTTGATAAAATGCAGATCAAGCATGTCTAACAAGTTCTCAGGTGATACCAGTGCTGCAGGCCTGTGCCCTCCACTTTGAGTAGCAAGGCTGTTGAGGTTCTTCATCTAGAATAGCACCATCCAAAGGAGCTTCTGCAATGATGGAAATGTTCTTTGTTGTTCAGTTTCTCAGTTATGTTGGATTCTGCAACCCCATGGACTGCAGCACACCCGTCCCTGCAGCACTTACTTCCCTGTCCTTCACTATCTCCTGGAGTTTGCGCAGACTCTTGTCCATTGAGTTGGTGATGCCATCCAACCATTTCTTCCATTGTCCCCCTCTCCTCCTGCCCTCAATCTTCCCCAGTATCAAGGTCTTTTCCAGTGAGTTAGCTCTTCACATCAGGTGGCCAAAAATATTGGAGCTTCAGTTTCAGCATCAGTCCTTCCAATGAATATTCAGAGTTGATTTCCTTTAGAATTGACTGGTTTGATCTCCTTGCTGTCCAAGGGACTCTCAAGAGTCCTCTCCAGCACCACAGGTTTATCCAGTATGGCAGCCATTAAACACATGTGGCTATTTGACCTCTTGACACGTGGCTAGTGTCTCCATAAAATTAATTTAAATTCATTTAAATTTACTTTCTTTTTCTTTCTTTTAAAGACTCTGCAAATATCTACTTTAATTTTTAAAATTTTCTGGCCACGAGGCATGTAGGATATTACTTCCCCAACCAGGTACTGAACCCTCACCCCCTGCATTGAAAGTAGTCTTAACCACTGGACTACCAGGGAAGTCCCAACTCATTTAAATTTAAATGGTCACACGTACCTAGTGGCTACTAAACTAGATGGCTGCTTTGTGGCATTAGAAACTGAGAGTGAGCGATTTAGTATAAAGGGGGTTTCAGAAAGAAGAAACCTAAAAAGCAAGGTGAGGTCACAATACTTTTACCCATATCATAACTTTTATTTTGACTGCCACCCTCTTCCCTTTCTGCTGTCTGAAGGGAGGGCTCAAGGCTCCCCTCTGCTCTCCATCATGTTCCCAGGGTCTCTCTCTAAACAAAACAGTAATTAGGAAAGGTTTTATAAACGCTCTAAAGTATAGAAGATTATCTTGTTTACATAAACTCTTTCAAGTTGGCAAAACCAAGCAAGAAGTCTTAGGAGAAATAGTTCCTTTGTGATGGGCCCTTTCACCCTGGGGTATGTCTAGCAGGATTCTGAAGACAGGCTCCAAGGTTACTTCTCTGCTGTGGGTTTTGGCCCTTTGGCCTGGAACATATGGGCAAATGCAAACAGTCCAGGCATTCTAGAAAACTTCACAAGGAAAGACAGCTCAGTTCATGTTGAGTTCCCTCAAAGGAGAAAACGCTGAGGGTGGGTAAAGGGTAGGGTTTCATTTAGTCTGAACTGGACTTGTTGGCTCTGGGGATGTTACAGTCTACATTACAGTTAACAAGGTTTGAGGATCTTCCTTGGGCTGGTGAGTACTAATTTCCATTGAGGAAAAAGTTATGAGACTTGAATGTTTTAATGATAATAGATAATTTCTCTGGGTTGGCAGAGCTACAAAGCATGTTGCTACGAAACTGTGTGGATGGGGGCTATTTCTTTTGTGTACACAGTTTCCCCTTAAAGAATCCACTTGGCATGAGTTGCAATCCTGCTCAGGGACCCTTGTGATTAATTGCTTGAACTGGCTGGTGGCCATCAGCAGAATCTTGCAATTTACCAAGTTCTACACAGAATTATGAAACTGAAGGTTTAATGGGATTTCAGGTAATAGAGCCCAGATGTCTGAGACTATGATGTTTGAAACTATATCGCTTACAAGGCTGTAGGGCTGCAACCTTATTTATTTCTTGCTTAGTAAATTTCCGTTTCCATCTTTATTCCATCTTGGACCAGTCAAACACTAGAGCCCTCATCTTGACATACTTCATCTAGAGAAGTCACTCACGCACACCCACCTATAACAAACAGCCTGAAAATACATGAACACCCCACCTTCCTGTCCAGGCTCTTGGGATTATGTTTCACCCAAGGACATCATAATTAACAGCCTTGTCTCCACCCTGCCGCTATGCAGAGCTTGACTTCCAAATTGCTTTCACACATTTAGTCGTATTTTATTTTGTCAGGGCCCAGGAGAAGTGGTCCGGAACATGTATTATCACCCTTTGGGTGAAGAAACCAAGGTCCACAGAAGAGAAGAGATGATCATAGTTAATGTTTGTGGAACACTTACCTGCCAAGAAGTACTGTTCTCATAGGTGACAGAGCATCATTTCCTTTAAACCTTTTAACGCCTTTGAGATGATGTGATTATCAACTCCAGTTTGCTAACTTTGATAACTCCATTATCAATCCAGAAAACTAAGGCACAGTGGTTGGGTCACACTGAGGACAATGGATGGAGACAGGATGGAAGCTGGTACCCTAGACTCTGCCTCCTCCCTAAGGAAATAGCATCACAGGTAAGATCTGGAGTCTGCTGGTGCTTATGCGGCATTCACTCCATATCATTTGCAAGACGGAAGACAAATCCTCAGCACATTTTTCGAAAAGAGAAGCCCCCTGGACCCTGATTCCCCAGTCTCCTCCGGAGCAATGCCACCTCCTGAGTGTTCTAAGGAGAGCAAGGAGATTCTGTTTAATGGCACTAATTCAAGAAGAACACTTGGCCCAATATTCCAGGCCCTTTACAATTACACTTTAGCCCATTCTTCCAGACATATCCACCCTGCATTCCAGGCATAGTAACTGATGGAATTTGTCCCATCCTGCCCTTCCTTGGTTTACATGGTTCTTCCTTGCATCCTCATCCTCCTGCCCCGATTCTCCTGTTCCTATTGGGCCAGCTCACAGGCCACTTCAACATGGCCTTACATATTCTCATAAAGCATCTATCTTCCTGTTCAGAACCTCTGCAAGATTTTGTTGAATGAACAAACAAAAGGAATGAACATCATTTTTGGATTGCTCTACCAGGCACTATGTGAGACACCAGAGACATAAAGATGAATAATCCTTGTCATTGCCCTCAGGAAGCTTCTTGTCTATGGAGAGATCTGTATATAGGAAAACCACTATCATATAACATCCTGGATAATATTACAGAAGGAAGGGTGCTCATCACTGTTAACAGATATGGCTGGGAATTCTGCCCAAGATTCACCCACCCTCCTGCTTAGGAAAACTTCACACGTGAAGGGCTTGTATTTTATGCATCTTTCATCTTTCATCTTTCAGTTGAAGACTGCTGAGCATGCAGCAGTCTCTAAACTAAGCAACTATGTGGTGGTGGTCTAGCAGTTTTCCCTATTTTCTTCAATTTAGGTCTGAATCTGGCAATAAGGAGTTCATGATTTGAGATATGCAGACGACACCACCCTTATGGCAGAAAGTGAAGAAGAACTAAAGAGCCTCTTGATGAAAGTGAAAGAGGAGAGTGAAAAAAGTTGGCTTAAAGCTCAACATTCAGAAAACGAAGATCATGGCATCCGGTCCCATCACTTCATGGGAAATAGATGGGGAAACAGTGGAAACAGTGGCAGACTTTATTTTTGGGGGGCTCCAAAGTCACTGCAGATGGTGATTGCAGCCATGAAATTAAAAGACGCTTACTCCTTGGAAGGAAAGTTATGACCAACCTAGACAGCACATGAAAAAGCAGAGACATTACTTTGCCGTCTAAGGTCCGTCTAGTCAAGGCTATGGTTTTTCCAGTAGTCATATATGGATGTGAGAGTTGAACTATAAAGAAAGCTGAGCACCAAAGAATTGATGCTTTTGAACTGTGGTGTTGGAGAAGACTCTTGAGAGTCCCTTGGACTGCAAGGAGATCCAACCAGTCCATCCTAAAGGAGATCAGCCCTGAATATTCTTTGGAAGGACTGATGTTGAAGTTGAAACTCCAATACTTTGGCCACCTGATGTAAAGAGCTGACTCATTTGAAAAGACCCTGATGCTGGGAAAGATTGAGGGCAGGAGGAGAAGGGGACAACAGGATGAGATGGCTGGATGGCATCACTGACTCAATGGACATGGGTTTGGATAGACTCCGGCAGTTGGTGATGGACAGGGAGGCCTGGTGTGCTGCGGTTCATGGGGTCTCAAAGAGTCAGACACAACTGAGCAACTGAACTGAACTGAACTGAACTGAACTGTTCTGAACCACAGTCAGCTCCTGGTCTTATTTTTGCTGACTGTATATAGAGCTTCTCCATCTTTGGCTGCAAAGAATATAATCAATCTGATTTCAGTACTGACCATCTGATGATGTCAATGTGTAGAGTTTTCTCTTGTGTTGTTGGAAGAAGATGTATGACCAGTGTGTTCTCTTGATAAAACTCTGTTACTCTTTTCCCTGCTTCATTTTGTACTCCAAGGCTGAACTTGCCTGTTACTCTAGGTATCTCTTGACTTTCTACTTTTGCATTCCTGTCTCCTATAATGAAAAGGAAATATCTTTTGGGCATTAGTCCTTGAAGGTCTTGTAGGTCTTCATAGAACCGTTCAACTTCAGCTTCTTCAGCATTACTGGTTGGAGCATAGACTTGGATTACTGTCATATTGAATGGTTTGCCTTGGAAACAAAAAGAGATCATTCTGTCGTTTTTGAGACTGCATCCAAGTACTGCATTTTGGACTCTTTTGTTGACTATGAGTGCTACTCCATTTCTTCTAAGGAATTCTTGCCCATAGTAGTAGATATAATGGTTATCAGAGCTAAATTCACCCATTCCAGTCCATTTTAGTTCACTGATTCCTAAAATGTCAATGTTCACTCTTGCAATCTCCTGTTTAACCACCTCCAAAATACCTTGATTCATGAACCCAATATTCGAGGTTCCTATGCAATATTGCTCTTTACAGCATCAAACTTGACTTCTATCACCAGTCACATCCACAACTGGGTGTTGTTTTTGCTTTGGCTCCATCTCTTCATTCTTTCTGGAGTTAGTTCTCCACTGATCTCCAGTAGCATATTGAGCACCTGCTGACCCGGGGACTTCATTTTCCAATTTCCTATCTTTTTGCCTTTTCATATTATTCATGGGGTTCTCGAGGCAAGAATACTGAAGTGGTTTTCTATTTCCTTTTCCAGTGGACCACATTTTGTCAGAACTCTCCACCATGACCCATCCGTCTTGGGTGGCCCTACATGGGATGGCTCATAATTTCATTGAGTTAGACAAGGCAGTAGTCCATGTGATCAGTTTGATTAGTTTTCTGTGACTGTGGTTTTTACTCTGTATGCCCTCTGATGGATAAGGATAAGAGGCTTACAGAAGCTTCCTGATGGGAGAGACTGACTGAGGGGAAAACTGGGTGTTGTTCTGATGGGCAGGGCCATGCTCAGGAAATATTTAATCCAATTTTCTGTTGAAGGGCAGGGCTGTGTTCCCTCCCTGTTGTTTGATCTGAGGCCAAACTATGGTGGAGGTAATGAAGATAATGGTGACCTGCTTTAAAAGTTCCTGGGCACGTAATTTTCAAAATTCAGACTTAAATTGAAGAAAGTAGGGAAAACCACTAGACCATTCAGGTATGATCTAAATCAAATCCCTTATGATTATACAGTAGAAGTGACAAATAAATTCAAGGGATTAGATCTGATAGACAGAGTGCCTGAGATCTATGGAGGTTCGTAACATTATACAGGAGAAAGTGATCAAGACCATTCCCAAGAAAAAGAAATGCAAAAAGGCAAAATGGTTGTCTGAGGAGGTCTTACAAATAGCTGAGAAAAGAAGCGAAGAGAAAGGCAAAGGAGAAAAGGAAAGATATGCCTATTTGAATGAAGAGTTCCAAAAAAAAGCAAGGAGAAATAAGAAAGCCTTCCTCAGCGATCAATGCAAAGATATAGAGGAAAACAATAGAATAGGAAAGACTAGAGATCTCTTCAGGAAAATTAGAGATACCAAGGGAACATTTCATGCAAAGATGGGCTCAATAAAGGACAGAAACGGTAGGGACCTAACAGAAGCAGAAGATATTAAGAAGAGGTGGCAAGAATACACAGAACTGTACAAAAAAGATCTTCATGACCCAGATAATCACAATGGTGTGATCACTCACCTAGAGCCAGACATCCTGGAATGTGAAGTCAAGTGGGCCTTAGGAAGCATCACTACGAACAAAGCTAGTGGAGGTGATGGAATTCCAGTTGAACTATTTGAAATCCTAAACAATGATGCTATGAAAGTGCTGCATTCAATATGCCAGCAAATTTGGAAAACTCAGCAGTGGCCACAGGACTGGAAAAGGTCAGTTTTCATCCCAATCCCAAAGAAAGGCAATGCCAAAGAATGTTCAAACTACCACACAATTGCACTCATCTCACACGCTAGCAAAGTAATGCTCAAAATTCTCCAAGAGAGGCTTCAACAGTACATGAACCATGAACTTCCAGATATTCTAGCTGGATTTAGAAAAGGCAGAGGAACCAGAGATCAAATTGCCAACATCCATTGGGTCATCGAACAAACAAAAGAGTTCCAGAAAAACGTGTACTTCTGCTTTATTGACTATGCCAAAGCCTTTGACTGTGTGGATCACAACAAACTGTGGAACATTCTTCAAGAGACGGGAATACCAGACCACCTTACTTGCCTCCTGAGAAATCTGTATACAGGTCAAGAAGCAAGTTAGAACTGGACATGGAACAACACACTGGTTCCAAATAGGGAAAGGAGTACGTCAAGGTTGTATATTGTCATTCTGCTTATTTAACTTATATGCAGACTACATCATGTGAAATGCTGGGCTGGATGAAGCACAAAGTGGAATTAAGATTGCCGGGAGAAATATAAATAACCTTAGATATGCAGATGACACCACCCTCATCACAGAAAGTGAAGAAGAGCTAAAGAGCCTCTTGATGAAAGTGAAAGAGGAGAGTGAAAAAAGTTGGCTTAAAGCTCAACATTCTGAAAACTAAGATCATGACATCTGGTCCCATCACTTTATGGCAAATAGATGGGGAAACAGTGGAAACACTGACAGACCTTATTTTTCTGGGCTCCAAAATCACTGCAGATGGTGACTGCAGCCATGAAATTAAAAGATGCTTGCTCCTTGGAAGAAAAGCTGACCAACCTAGATAGCACATTAAAAAGCAGAGACATTACTTTGCCAACAAAGGCCTGTCTAGTCAAAGCTATGATGTTTCCAGTAGTCACATAAGGATGTCAGAGTTGGACTATAAAGAAAGCTGAGCACTGAAGAATTGATGTTTTTGAACTGTGGTGTTGGAGAAGACTCTTGAGAGTCCCTTGGACTGCAAAGAGATCAAACCAGTCCATCCTAAAGGAAATCAGCCCTGAATATTCTTTGGAAGGACTGATGTTGAAGTTGAAACTCCAATACTTTGGCCACCTGATGTGAAGAGCTGACTCATTTGAAAAGACCCTGATGCTGGAAAAGATTTAAGGCAGGAGGAGAAGGGGATGACAGAGGATGAGATGGTTGGATGGCATCACCGACTCGATGGTGATGAGCTCCAGGAGTAAGCTTCCGGGAATTGGTGATTGACAGGGAAGCCTGGTGTGCTGCAGTGCATGGGGTTGCAAAGAGTTGGATACGACTGAGTGACTGAACTGAACTGAAGTTATATGACAGTGACACCTAATGAAAGACTGTCATAGAAGTGATGGAGTCTCTCTCATTAGGGTAGGAGGGGCCCTTAAACTGCTTCCTCTCTGTCTGTTCAGTGGAAATGCAGAAGAGGGCGGCAGGCCCTTGCTGACCACTATGGTAGCCCCACAAGGAGCTGGCCCAGATAGGATGGGATAGAGGAAGCTTCCCATGTCTCCTTAGGGTCTCCTTGCTCCTTAGAGCAAGCAGCAGCCCAAACCATAGCTCTTGCCTGTAAGGTGCCAGGGGATGCTTGATGTACTGCCTTAAAATGATAGTTTGGGCGAGTGGTATCTGCCCCACATTCTAGGCATAGTAACTTGGAGAATTTAAGAGTTGGGAAATTGTTCTTTAAAAGTCACTATTTCAGAGCATTAATTCCTGATTGCTTATTGGTGGTGGCTTAGTCATTAAGTCGTGTCTGACTCTATGTGATCCCAAGGTCTGTAGCCTGTCAGAGCGCTCTCTATGGGATTTCCCAGACAAGAACACTGGAGTGGGTAGCCATTTCCTTCTCCAGGGGATCTTCTTGACCCAGGGATTGAACCCAGGTCTCCTGCATCGCAGGCAGATTCTTTATCAATGGAGTCACCAGGAAATGTGACCCCTTATAAAACTCTCTGCACGAATGGGCTTTTTCATTAGTCGTTCTTCTCAACAGGACTGTGCGGGGATCCTGGGCAGGGGCCCAGCCCTGTGGAAGGCGCTCTCTCGAGAAGAGGAGGTTGGTTTGTGGGGCACTGTAGTGGCACTGCGTTCATGTTTGTGAAGTGTACTGGAGATGGCAGTGGAGGGCTGTCATCACACAACATTTAGTATCTTTCTAGAACTACCCACCTGTGTTGCTCTACAATTTTAAGGAATCACTGTGGGGTAATGAACATCAGTGATTATTCCACTCGCTAGTCTTAAGACTGGTCAAGTTATTTAACCTCTCTAAGCCAAGGTTCCTTCATCTGTAAAAGGAGGGAATTCATGTGTGATTTACAGATGGTTTTGTGAGAACTACTATATTTCATTGAATCCAAAATGCATTTTTTTTTTTTAACATATCATGGACAAGAGCTTCCCTGCTAGCTCAGCTGGTAAAGAATCTGCCTGCAATGCAGGGGACTCCGATTTGATTGCTGGGTTGGGAAGATCCCCTGGAGAGGGGACAGGCTACCCACTCCAGTATTCACAGGCTTCTGTGGTGGCTCAGACAGTAAAGAATCTGCCTGCAATGAGGGAGACCTGGGTACAATCCCTGGGTTGGGAAGATCCCCCAGAGGAGGGCATGGAAACCCACTCCAATCTTCTTGCCTGGAGAATCCCATGGACCCAGGAGCCTGGCAGGCTACAGACCATGGGGTCGCAAAAAGGCAGACATGACTGAGCGACTAAGGATACATCGTGGACAAAGGAAGGAGAAGAAAACACTGCTCATGGAACTATGAGATAATGCCTTTTTTTTTTTTTTTGACAGTCCTGAACAACACATGATATTTAGTTTCTTTGGTATTTCTTTCATTTGCCCTGAAGAACCTGGCAATTTCTGTAGTTTTAGGTGCAAGCTTTATGTATGACAGGCATTCCTTTTGCATGCATCCTACTAATAAAGTCAACACACCTTCATCTACTTGTGGCATCTTCCTTTAGGCAGTGTAAAGCTCATGATTACTGCTTTGCAGAAAAATATGAAATTGAGGTCATTATCCCAATGTCAAACATTTGCCTCACTAATGGTGTTCTAGTTCCATGACTTTCAGCATTCAGGATAAATTTTTGCTTCAATGCCAAATTATAGTGTAATATTTCTGAAGACATTTTAAAATAGCAATTAAACTCAACAGGTGAAGTGCTAATAGTATATATAACTTGAGTGAGATGATAAAAATATCAACAGTCAGCCAAGTTCATGTAGCCAAGACTGCCATATGACCTACAGTGGTTATAATGTAAAAAGTACAATTCAGAAGTGTTAATAGTACACCTCAGAAGCAAAGAAATACAGTAAATAAAATAACATATATTATGGGTATTGTGCCTAACAGATGCTCAACAAATTTCAAACTCCTTTCCATTTAATAACAGAGTGGTGAGTCTCAAAAGAGCCCAGGGAGGATAAGCCTCATATGGTTGCAAAGAGAGAAAATACTGGATTGAAATATGACTTGGGATAAAATTTACATTCTAGGAGCTAAAAACTATGAGTTATCTCCATGGAAATCAAAGTATTTTGATTTCTGAGTGAGAGACAGCTGCAAATTCTCATCACAGCCCCTCTTCTAATTCCTGTTGGGGTATTTTTTTTCCTACTCCTTAAAATCTGGGCCAGGCCGGTGACTGCTTTGTCTAACAGAATATGGCAGAAATGGCACCATGTTATAAGTAAGCCTAGGGGCTACATGGAAAGGCCCACATGGAGGAGAACTGAGGTTCCCAGCTGACACCCCAACTGAGGAACTAGCCACCTGCCTTGACTAACTTGCTAGCCATTGGAGTGTGCCATCTTGGATGTGGATCTCAGCCCCAGCTGATAACATGTGGGGAGAAAAGATGAGCTCCTTGTTGAGTCACCCAAACTGCAAAATCATAGCCAAATAGCGACTGTTGTTGCTGTGGGCCTCTAAGACTGGGACTTGACTTATACACACTACTTACTACATATAAAACAAGTGACTATGGCCCCACTGTATAGCACAGGGAACTCTACTCTATACTCTGTAATGAACTATATGGGAAAAGAATCTAAAAAAGGATGGATATATGTATACATATAGCTGATTCACTTTGTTGTAACCTGAAACTAACACAACATTGTAAATCAACTACATACACTCCATTAAAAATTAAAAAAAAAATGTGGCGGTTTTTTAATGCAGCAACAGGTAATTGGAATTCACTACCTTGTTAATTTTCACAGATACTCTAAGATGGTCTGTTCAAGAACCTTAAAGAAGCAGGACCTGGAAGTCAATCTAGATTTTTTGATTATTGGACCGAGGCTTGTGCATAATTAGTCTATACACTGGGGTTACTGGGGGTGAGCAGGACTTGGAGGGTTCTGGTTGTCTTACTGCTCAGTTCTCATCTAACCATATGATGAGAGAGGTATAGGGCTTAAAATTCAACTCATTGTTTTTTCTTAAGATCTGTAGATTATAAATGAAAATTTTAAGGAAGTCCTTTCTCCTCACCCTCAAGGAATTTCTTCCATCACTGGAAATCCTTAAAAGAGCTGAGTCCTGCTGGGCCCAGGAAAGAAATGGGCTTCCCAGGTGGCGCTAGTGGTAAAGAACTCGCCTGTCAATGCAGGAGACCTAAGAGACTGGTGTTTGATCCCTGGGTCAGGAAGATCCCCAGGAGAAGGACATGGCAACCCACTCCAGTATTCTTGCCTGGAAAACTGAGGAGCCTGCTGGGCTACAGTTCATGGGGTTGCAAAGAGCTGGACATGACTGAAGTGACTCAGCACATACGCATGCAGGAAAGAAATAGAGAAGAGTTAAGAAATACTCAAAAGGGGGAAAGTTTCAGTCTACCCCCCCTCCCCCAACACACACACACTCTTAAACGCTTCTTGGAATTTGGAGCAGAGTTCACGAACTAGATGCAAATGTGCTTGTGAAATTCCCAAGCTTTTTTAGATATCCAGTGGTGGCCTCAAGGAATAATATCTTAGTGGAAACAAGCAAGAGTCACTAGGGACTCATTCATCTCAGTCATGGGTTATTTAGAATGAAATCTGAAGAAGATGTAGATTACCTTGTTGACAGACTAACACACAGAATGGAATCAGTCATGTCTTTGTGACAGAAAGGCTCCACGTCGAGACAGAAGTCTGGCTGACCATGATGTTACTTTAGACAGCAATCAAATGTATTTCACATCGCTGTTAATTTTCTATGCCAGGATGTCAAGATCTTTTGTCTCAACAGCTCACGGCCTGTATGCCGAGGCTATGGTTTCTGTAGTGTTAGAACCGACGCTAAGAGTGTGTGCCCTTGGTAAAGATCTCTGTGTCTCAAGAGGCAAGGCTGTCAAGCATTTTCTTTTGCAGTGCAATGTTCAACTGAAGAGGCTTAAAGAGACAGATCTTTGTCTTAAGGAAAGTCCAGACATCACTGAAGCAGGAAGCCTTTTAATAAGACATATGTGAAGGATGCTATCTAACATGAGTATGGATGTTAGAAACTTGTCTATTTTGGAAATTAAGAAGGGGAAAGAAAGCTCAGCTTGGTGTCAACCTCAATACAAATTGCTGGTGTTTATCTGTGCTTTAAAGTTATAGCACTCATGAAATTGTCATTCTTTCCCATGACTTGCTGGTTGATGACAAAGCTACCAT
Source organism: Budorcas taxicolor (assembly GCF_023091745.1). Taxonomy (NCBI): domain Eukaryota; kingdom Metazoa; phylum Chordata; class Mammalia; order Artiodactyla; family Bovidae; genus Budorcas; species Budorcas taxicolor. Next base: position 59,385,354 of record NC_068923.1, on the reverse strand, counting down.
TTCTTAATGAAATTGGTTGTGCAGGAGACAGGGTCTTACACCATTTGGACATAATAGGTTAGAGTAGAAAGTGCAGTGGAACAATAGCTGGAGATGGAGGTGGAGATTAGACAGGACCCAGTACTTAAATGAGAGGTTTAACAAGCTACTATCACAGTTGTTAGATGTAAGGAGAAATTATTTGAAGGACTAAAAAAATCTGAGTAGAGTGAGTAAGCTATAAACATTGGAATGTTTATAGCATGTATATTTTGGAATTATGATTTTCTCTGGATATATGGCCAGGAGTGGGGTTGACTGAACAAGAATAAAAATGGTAGCTCTATTTTGAGTTTCTTAAGAAACCTCCACACTGTTCTCCATAGTGGCTGCACCAATTTATATTCCCACCAACAGTGTAAGAGAATTCTCTTTTCTCCACACCCTAACATTTATTGTTTGTAGATTTATTATGGTCATTCTGACTAGTGTGAGGTGAAACCTCATCGCAGTTTTTTTTATAGCACTATTTATTAATAGCCAGGACATGGAAAGCAACCTAAATGTCCACTGAACAGAGGAATGGATAATGAAAATGTGGCATATATATACAATGAAATATTATTCAGCCATAAGAAGGAATGAAATTGTGTGATTTGTAGAGACCTGGATGAACCTCAAGTCTGTCCTACAGAGTGAAGTCAGTCAGAAAGAGAACAAACAAACATTGTATATTAGTGCATACATGTGGAATCTAGAAAAATGGTACAGATGAACCTATTTGCAAAGCAGAAAGAGACACACAGGCATAGAGGACAAATGTACAGATACCAAGGGAGGGATAAGAGGGTGGGATGAATTGGGAGGCTGGGTTTGACATATATACACTGGTATGTATGAAACAGATAACTAATGAGAACCTAAAAATAAAAGAAATAAGCAAACTAGAGAAATACAACTTCTCTACAAATGAAAAATCTGTTACTTTCAAACATAAAACCGAAGTTACAGTCAAATTCCTCTCTTTCAAAAGTTTGTGTCTGGCCATTCCAGTAATCTAGAACAGGTGCCGGAAAACTAGAGCACCTATACGGAAAATCCAGCCTACCCCCTGTTTTTATAAATCAGGTTTCATTGGAATGACCACACCCATCCATTTATGTGTCTATGGTTACTTTCAAATTACAGTGGAAGAGTTGAGTTGCTACAGAGATCATATAATCCACAAAGCCAAAAATATTTACTGTGGTTCTTCACACACACAAGTTTGCTGACAGCTGATATAGAATACCAAAAATAAATTTAGTACTAGTGAAAAGGCTTTAAGAAGATTCTATATTGCAAGGGAAAAAGCTGTTATGAAGTGCTCTCTACTCCATGGACGTACAGGAAACACCCTTTCATCCACATTCAAACAAGTTCCATGAAGTAAATCAGGATACAGCGTAGTGGGGACCCACACATGGTACCATTTAGTAGGATTTGGCAGAGGGCTGAAGAAACAGAAAATGTACTGAATTGCAACAGTCTGGGGGCGTTTAACATAGGGATACATGTACCATAGCTTAATAAACTTAGGTGCAAAGATTTTATTGTTTTTCAGTCACTAAGTCATGTCTGACTCTCTGCAATCCCATGAAATGTAGCACACCAGGCTTCCCTGTTCTTCACCATCTCCTGGAGTTTGCTCAAATTCACGTCCATTGAATCAGAGATGCCATCCAACAATCTTGTCCTCTGTCACTCCCTTCTTCTCTTGCCCTCAATCTTTCCCAGCCTCAGAGTCTTTTCCAGTCAGTTGGCTCTCCACATCAGGTGGCCAAAGTATTGGAGTTTCAGCTTCAGCATCAGTCCTTTAAACTAATATTCAGGGTTGATTTTCTTTGGGTTTGGCTGGTTTGATCTCCTTACTGTCCAAGGGACTCTTAAGAGTCCTCTCCAGCTCCACCACAGTTTGAAAGCATCGGTTCTTCAGTGCTCAGCCTTCTTTATGGTCCAACTGTAACATCCATAGGTGACTACTGGAAAAACCATAAATTTGACTACACGGACCTTTCTCAGCAAAGTATACTGTTTGCACATTCTATATTAGATTTTCCTTTTCCAGTGCTTGCTCTCAGCATTCATTGTTCAGACCCCTGCATAAGTTTTATTCTTCTGCTCTAACCTATTCCAAATGCTCTCATCACAGGAGTCTGCCCGGCAGAACTGCGTGTCTTGTTCATCAGCACACACGTGAATATTCACTAAGGGCAAGAGATTTTGCTAGATTCTGAAGGGGACTCAGGGCTGGGTGAGGGAATTTTTGCCCACAGAGTACATCACATATTAGGGAGGAAAGATAATATACGTATGTAGTTGACCCTTGAACAACATGGGTTTAAACTTTGTGGGTCCACTTACATGTGGTTATTTTTCAATAAATAATACAGTCAGCATTCCATATCTCTGGATTCCACATCCAAGGATATGGAGGGCCAACTATGGAACACGAACACCTGAGGATTTTGGTATCAGTGGCAGGTTCTGAAGCCAATCCCCCACAGATACAGAGGGATCGCCATGGAATGATGACAGTATAAATAAAGTATTAGTTGATGCAAAAAAAAAAGTGATCACTGTTGCATAAATTGAGAGAGTGGAATTTGAACCAGATCTTGAAAGAAATGAGAAAAGAGTGGAAAAAGCACTGCAGGAAGTTAGCAATGGACAATTGCTTTCCGAGACCCTCTAGGGGTGTTCCTCACAAGGTAAGTTCCAGGGTACGAGGCTGTATCTGGGGCTTTTTATCATCACTCCACATTCCATCTGTGCCTTCCACAACATCTCTCACAAATAAACTCTCCTTTGATTTTGGGGGCATGCTATTCCTAATACCCTGAATATTCATTGGAAGAACTGATGCTGAAGCTAAAGCTCCAATACTTTGGCCACCTGATTCGAAGAGCCGACTCATTGGAAAAGATCCTAAGGTTGGGAAAGATTGAGGGCAGGAGAAAGGGGTGACAGAGGATGAGATGGTTGGATGGCATCACTGACTCAATGGACATGAGTTTGAGCAAACTCTGGGAGATGGTAAAGGACAGGAAAGGCTGGTGTGCTGCAGTCCATGGGGTCACAAAGAGTCGGACACAACTCAGCAACTGAACAACAACAATTCCTAATACCCAGTAAAGTTTTCTGTCCTCTCTTGCTTAGCCCAATTCTCTTTATTATTTGAGGTCCAGCTTCTCCGTGGGGCCTCACAGGGGGCTCTGTTCCATGGGGCTTGGTCCCACATGCTCTTGCAATGCAGGACTCCCATGCAGCACACAACAAACACAGCTTACAGCCAAGTTCTGCAGGACCAAAGCTGATCCATCCTCAATAGGACAAGCATACCAGTCACAGGCTTGGGTGTTAAACTGCTGTAGAGTATGCCTCAATACTTATCCTCAAGTTATCGACTTACTCCACTGTGGATTAGTCATACACAGCTTACAGCCTAGCCCTGGTCTGTGGCTCACACTTACTTACTCACTCATTTATTTCACAGTATCAGTCTCAGTTGTGGCACACAGGATCTTTGATCTTCATCGAGGCATGCAGATCTTTAGCTATGGCATGAAAACTCTTAGTTGCAGCATGTGGGATCTAGTTCCCCAACCAGGGGTCAAACCTGGACCCCCTGTATTGAGAGGGTGGAGTCTTAGCCATTGAACCACCGGGAAAGTCCCGTGCAGTTCACACTTTAAATAGTGCTGCTCCAGTCTAACTTCATCTGTTTTCACAAATCTTTAAAGCACTTATCTTTTTAGGGACTGAAAACTGGTGGCATGTAGGTCAAATTTTAATTTGTCATGCAAAAATGAAGAGGAATATACTTCTTTGAAAAATCGGTAGTTGTGGCATTATTGTCCCATATTCTGAAATGACAATAGTTGGCTGGAGCTGAGCAGAGTTACCTCCTGAGATGTGCCACGAACTCCCCAGCCCTCCAAAGTCCCATCATACTCCTGACTGTTCCCAGGACAGCATACCTCTCTGTTTTGAGCTTGCCTGAGCCCTACAGGCATTTGTGTTGGCCACACTGGTCTATGATGTGCATTTTCCCACTTTAATTATATTAGTATATGCCCTAATTGCTTGCTATGTGTTTGTCTTGTATTCATATCAAGATGCAAATTTCTGGAGGGAGAGAGACTGCGCCCCTTATCTCTTCTCAGTGTCTCTCAGTAGACAGCACAGTGCTATGTGCACAACAAGCTCATGCTTAAAAAATACTTTTAGAAAAACAGAATAAACACAGATCTATTCTGTCTAGGTCATAAATCTACAGCACAAATCTGAAATCAAATATGCAAGGCAATTTGCATTCTCTTGTGGAGGAAAGGCATCTACATATTCTTTGACACTTTCTTTCAATGAGAGGTGGCATCTATTTCCCTTTTCTTGAATCTGGGTTGGCCTCTGTCTGCTTTGAACAGTGGAGAATGGGATCATGATGCTATGCCAGGTCTAGGACTGGCCTGTAAGAAGCAGGCAGCTTGGTCTGTTAAATCTCACCACACTATAGGAAAGACCACATGGAGAAGCCTTGAGAATCTATGGAAAGAGGAAAGCTGAACCCAGTCTTCCAGCCATCCCTGCAAAGCACCAGGTACACAAGTAAATCTGTCTTCGACCAACCCTGCCACCAGCTGAATGCACATAGGAACCACATTCAATGCCATGTGAGGTTGAAAAGCAGCCTAGCTGAGCCCTGCCCCAGTTCCCAACACTCAAATGTGTAAGATATAATGAAATGGTAGTTGTTTTGTTATAAACCACTAAGTTTTGGGTATAGCTCATTACATAGCACTAGAGAAATGAAACAGAGTCATCCTGATTTCTACTATTTATCTGGTAGCATTCTTAGAATTCTAGTCCTCATCTGGTGACAGTAATGGCATATATTAAAAGTGATCATGCTTGTCTGGCCCTCTGAGTAAATGGCTGAGGCTACTCATCGCTGGAGGGACTGGCCTGGGAGTTCTGCCGTTGAGAGAATCGGGGTCTTGTGATGCACACACCACTTTGAGTGAGTACTTGGGTTACGTGCAATTCCACCATCACATCCTTCAGTAATGGACATGGTGAATAATATCTTCTTCTCTACAGCAATTCTGCTGGGCTATTAATTTTTTATTTTATATTTTAGAAAGCTGCCTATCCATTGTTTTGATCTACATGAATAATCTGACCATGGTTCTGTATTTTACGGCATTATCTAATAGTCTAACAGTCTATGACTATCAGGTTGTGGAATATGAGATTTGATAGCCTCTAAGAAATGTTTCCTTTCAATTGCCAGATTCCTGAAATCTAAAGGTCCTTAAGAAGCATACATTTAAAAGAAAATCTTACATCCTTCCCAAGAGTCTGTTTTTAGTTCGTCACTACATTTTTCTTCTCCCATTCTCATCATGTTGTAAAATCAGTTCCTCAAAGAACTGTTCACAGCTATTCTCATGGGTTTCCCAATTTCCTGTTGCACACCTTGGGAACCAACTGGCCATAATCATGATTCAAGCACAGAGAGACAAGATCTAAGCTTGGTCGAGGTTGCAAAGGTAATGGAAACAGTTAATTCACCCATTCCTGGTAATTTATACCCACAAAACAAACAAACAAACAGATCAAAGTCTTCCCAAAGAACACCTTCTCCATATTTTGATGTGGTCACTTTACAATTATGTAAATAGAGATTATGCAAATACGCAAAACTTGTTCTTATGACAAGGGTTTAAAAAGCAGGAGGGACATAGTGTACACAGTGAAAAGATGACACATTGTTGAATATGATGATATAAAGGCCTCTGGAATTATCTACATATGATTTCCTACAAAAACCCTCAACCAAGCGGGAAAACTTCCTGAAGTTAAACTGAGGGCAAAGAAGTGCTCATTAGAAATTAGAAAGTCACAGTGAAAAGAAATAAATGAAGAAAATATTTTTTGCAGCATTATTTACTATAGCCAGGACATGGAAGCAAATTTTATGTCCACTGACAGGTGAATGGATAAAGAAGATGTGATATGTATATACCATGGACTATTGTTCAGCCACAAAAAGGAATGAAACCTAGAGATGTGGGTGGATCTAGAGACATCATAAAGGGTGAAGTAAGTAAGAAACAGAAAAATATATGTATATTAATGCATACATGTGAAATCTAGAAAAAAAGTATAGATGATATTATTTACAAAACTGAAATAGAGACAAAGATATAGAGAATAAATGCTAGGACACCAAGAGAGGAAAGTAGGGGGTGGAAGGAACTGGAGATTGGGACTGACGTATATACACTATTAATAATACTATGTATAAAACGGATAACTACTGAGAACATACTGAATAGCTCAGGGAACTCTACTCAGCACTGTGTAGTGATCTAGTTCAGTTCAGTTCAGTTCAGTCGCTCAGTCGTGTCCGACTCTTTGCGACCCCATGAATCGCAGCACGCCAGGCCTCCCTGTCCATCACCAACTCCCGGAGTTCACTCAGACTCACGTCCATCGAGTCCGTGATGCCATCCAGCCATCTCATTCTCTGTCATCCCCTTCTCCTCCTGCCCCCAATCCCTCCCAGCATCAGAGTCTTTTCCAATGAGTCAACTCTTCCCGTGAGGTGGCCAAAGTACTGGAGTTTCAGCTTCAGCGTCATTCCTTCCAAAGAAATCCCAGGGCTGATCTCCTTCAGAATGGACTGGTTGGATCTTCTTGCAGTCCAAGGGACTCTCAAGAGTCTTCTCCAACACCATAGTTTAAAAGCATCAATTCTTCGGCGCTCAGCCTTCTTCACAGTCCAACTCTCACATCCATACATGGCTACTGCAAAAACCATAACCTTGACTAGATTGACCTTAGTTGGCAAAGTATCTAAATGGGAAGGAAATCCAAAAAAGAGGGAATATGTATACATACAGCTGATTCACTTTGCTGTACAGCAGAAACTGACACAACTGTGGTAAAGCAACTATACTCCCATAAAATTTAATTTTAAAGAAACAAAATATTTTTGTCTCCCTTACTATGTGTTTATGGTCTGGCTTATGCAGTAACATCAATTCAAATCTATATTAACTAAAACAATCTCTGCCCACAAGTGGGTCACAATCTGGCAGGGAGGGAGGTAGAAAGAGAAGCTATTAATAACTATATTCCAGTGGGAGACATGCCATGTGAGTGGCATAGAAAACATAAAGAATAATTAATTACGTCCAGGGAGTGGGAAGAGGCTTTAAGTTGAATCTGCACTATGAGTAGGGTATCTCCTTGCATAGCTAGAGGACCAGCACTGCTGGAAGAGTTTTGCTTTAGCTAAGGTATGGAAGAAACAAGGAACATACTTGTTTCCAGAAGGGTAAGATGTGAAAACAATATCAGATATGGCTGAGTCATAGGATGAGTTAATTGAGTTGGAGGAGGCTTGCAACCTCATCTAATGTTTGGAGCCGGATCATGAAGAGACATGTATGCTCAGCTAATGTGTTTAGATTTTATCATGTAGGCGATGAGTGGTTAGCACTCTGTAAAGCAGAGACTGTGCCATGATCATATATATGGTTTAGAAACAGCATTCTGTACTAGCACTGCTGACAAGGTAATCATGTATTTTTCACAGTTGCCCTTTTACATTTGTTGGAGGGATTATTTGGTTACAACTAATTAGAGAACTGCGGTGCTGGAGAAGACTCTTGAGAGTCCCTTGGACAGTAAGGAGGTCAAACCAGTCAGTCTTGAAGAAAATCAACCCTGAATACTCACTGGAAGGACTGATGCTGAAGCTGAAGCTCCAATACTTTGGCCACCTGATACGAAGAGCTGACTCATTGGAAAAGACCTTGATGATGGGAAAGACTGAAGGTAGGAGGAGAAGGGGATGACAGAAGATCAGATGGTCAGATGGCATCACTGACTGGATGGACATGAGTTTGAGTAAGCTCTGGGAGATAGTGAAGGACAGGGAAGCTTGGCATGCTGCAGTCCATGGGGTCATGAGTCAGACACAGCTTAGTGACTAAACAACAAAATTAGAGAACAGAGGGCCATGCAGGCAAGGCCCATGCTTGCTTTTGCCCAGGACAGGCTCCCTAGCATCCAGCACAATGTCTGGTACATGGCAGAGGTTCAATGATGGCATTTTGGGGTAAAGATTCTTTTCAATCTGGGTGATTATTTTTAACGTCTTTATTAAATTTGTTACAGTATTCTTCTGTTTTATGTTTTGTTTTCTTGGTCACAGTACATATGGGATCCCAGCTCCCTGACCAGGGATTGAACTCACCAGTGTCCTGCACTGGAAAGTGAAGTTTTAACCACTGGACTGCCAGGGAAGGCCCAATGATGACTTGTTGAATGAATCAAACTGCTGAGTATTAGCACAGGCCAAGTAAGAGATGACAAAGGCCTGAAGCAGAGCAGTACCAGTAACAATGGACAAGACAGAAGAGTTTTGACAGACATTTCAGAAATGAAAATCCTGAGTTACCTAAGAGATACAGCAGGAGAAAGAGTGGGTGTTCAACGGAGACGGCAAAGTTTCTAGAGTGGATGACTGAAGTAGAACAGTTATTAAAAAATAAGGGGGAAGAGGAATGGGCTTTTCTTTCTTTTTTTTCTCTGAGAAGATATTGAATTTGCTTCTCACTATGTATTTGAGAAGCCTACAGGATATCCGGGTACAGACATCACGGTGAGCAGGAGGCAGAAACTCACAGTGGGAAAGACTGAGAAGGCAGAGGATTTTGTCCTAGGGCATGTCCTGAGTGTCTCTTAACTCAGGTTTCTAACTTATTAAGTGGAAAGTATAAGAATCTCTGTTATAGGGACTTCCTTGGTGGCCTAAGGGAGATTGGGTCACAATCTTCATCTAATGATTAAGTCTTGGGTCACAAAACTCTTCATCTAATGATTAAGAATCCACCTTCTACTTATACAACGTTGCAATTATCTTCCAGTTAAAACTTTTTTAAAAAGTCCATTAAAATATGAAAAAAACACATATCAGAAAATATGCTAGGCTATTTATATTACTACTTATCTTCACAATAATCTTGGAACTTAAATCCTGTCATCTCCATTTTATACACAAAGGTCACAAAAGAATCTGCCTTCTAGTGCAGGGGACTCAGGTTCAATCCCTGATTCAGGAACTAAGATCCCACATGCCACAGGGCAACTCAGCCTTTGCACCACAACTAAGACTCAGCCAAATAAATAAATATTAAGGAAAAAAAAGTCTCTGCAATTACTCAGGATGATTTTACACTCATCTAAAACTTATGAGAAAGTGTATTTTTTAAAACGTATTTTTAAAGTGTAGAGAGCTTTAAAGAATAGTGTATGCCCAACAGAGCTGTGTGTGTGCTAAGTCGCTTTAGTAGTGTCTGACTCTGTGACCCCATGGACTGTAGGCCGCCAAGCTCCTCTGTCCATGGGATTCTCCAGGCAAGAATTCTGGAGTGGGCTGCATGCCCTCCCCCAGGGAATCTTCCCGACTCAGAGACTGAACCTGAGTCTCTTCTATCTTCTGCACTGGCAGGCAGATCTTTACCACTAGCACCACCTGGGAAGTCCCTAACAGAGCCCATTCTTGTTCAGTCTCTAAATCATGTCTGACTCTTTGCGACCCCATGGACTGCAGCCAGTCAGGCTCCTGTGTTCAGGCTTCCCTGTCCTTCACTATCTCCTGGAGTTTGCTCAAATTCATGTCCAGAACCTAGTACTAATCAATTCAACATCATAAGTTTAATGTCTATGGGCCAGTTGACTTGTTAAACTACAAATAAGTCCCCCTCTTTTGGGCAGCAGCCTTGTGCATGAGTTTGATAGCAGAGTAGTCTAGGCATGTCATTAATAGTAGAAAAGTCTCTCTTCCTATGTTTTCTACTGAAAGTCACATATTCCACTGTAGACAGAATGAGATATTACTATGAAGATTAAAAGACGCTTACTCCTTGGAAGGAAAGTTATCACCAACCTAGATAGCATATTAAAAAGCAGAGACATTATTTTGCCAACAAAGGTCTGTCTAGTCAAGGTTATGGTTTTTCCAGTAGTCATGTATGGATGTGAGAGTTGGACTACAAAGAAAGCTGAGCACCAAAGAATTGATGCTTGTGAACTGTGGTGTTGGAGAAGACTCTTGAGAGTCCCTTGGACTGCAAGGAGATTCAACCAGTCCATCCTAAAGGAGATCAGTCCTGGGTGTTCATTGGAAGGACTGATGTTGAAGTTGAAACTCCAGTACTTTGGCCACCTGATGTGAAGAGCTGACTCATTTGAAAAGACCCTGATGCTGGGAAAGATTGAAGGTGGGAGGAGAAAGGAACAACAGAGGATGAGATGGTTGGATGGCATCACCAACTCAATGGACATGAGTTTGAGTAAGCTCTGGGAGTTGGCAATGGACAGGGAGGCTTGGCATGCTGCAGTCCATGGGGTTGCAAAGAGTTGGACATGATTGAGTGACTGAACTGAAATGATGAAGATTAAGGTTGCTAGTAATAAAATCATGCTCATATAAATGGATTCTTCTGACAGGCTCTGGAATCTTGTCTTTTATCAGAAAGTCAGACACATCTTTTATTTTAACATACCCTTGCTTCTAAAGTTGCCACTTTCTTCTTCAGCCAACATCCAGGACTTCAGCCCCGCATCCCAGGCCCACGGCTTCAGTGACTAATTCAAGGATGGGTGAGTCACTTTCCTGCTACTTCCCATAGCTCCTGGATTTCCCCTAGAAGACACCAACCCACTGAGTCTGCAAAAGCTGAAAACATCTCAGGATTTTGACTTTGGGTCAGTTCTAAGTTTCCATCAGAGTATGATGGAGATGAACAGATAAGGGTTCTCAGTTCAGATGACTGACTTCAAGATTTCTAACACCAGACAGTCTGGCAACTCTGTCCTGACACGGAGGTAGATTTGCTTCTGTCCCCAAAATGAACCTTAAGCGTGGATTCCTTGTGGGATGGAAAAGTTGAGTCTCTGAGAACAATCAATAGGGCTATATCTTTTGCCTGTCTCAAGTTCTTTGATGTGATATAAAAGCAATAATGTGCCTGGGAATGAACTCATAAACAGTTATTCATTTTATAGCATAATAAAAGTACGGCAAGATTGAATTGGGATTTAGGCAAAGAATTGGGTTGGCAGTAAGGAGATCTGATTTTTCTTGCCAACTTGCTCACTGTATCATCATTAGTAAATCAGCAGGTGGCTCCTGACCTCAGTTTTTCCACTAGTGAAACATGAATAGGATTGGCACAGTACAGTAGATAAACATAGAGTGATAATTATTGCAATATACAGTGAAAGCTTACTATGTGTTAGGCTCTTGTCTTGACTTTAGGTAAGAGCAATGAACAGAACAGAAAAAAAGAATGTTTGCATTCATAGAACTCATAGTCTAGTGAGGGGAAAGACAATAGACAATACACGTAATAAGTGAATTATTTTGAATGCTGGAAATTGATAGGTGCTATAGGGAAGGGCTTCTCTGGTGGCTCAGTGGCAAAGAATCAGCTTCCAATGCAGGAGATATGGGTTCGATCCTTGGTCTGGGGAGATTCCCTAGAGAAAGAAATGGCAACCCACTTCAGTATTCCTGCCTGGGAAATCCCATGGACAGAGGAGCCGGGCAGGCTTCAGTCCATGGTGTTGCACAGTCAGACATGACTTAGGGACTAAACAACAACAACAATGTATTAAAGAAAAAAAAGAGTGGCTAAAGGTGTATTTGGAGCCACAGAGTGGATGGAAGTGTTGCAGGCTCTGGAGAAGTCTGGATTCTAGCTTTGGCTAGTGATTCCCTCAAATTTATAACAAGTATATTATAATATGCTCAGGTCATAGGTTGTCGTGATGATTCAATGAAGTAAGGAAAGAAAAAGTTCTTGCATCCAGGTGTTACTATTATTATCCTTAATTTCTAATCTCAAATACTTTGACTCCAGAATTGAGATTCTCAGATAACAAATTGCTACAAAGAGCAATATTTTAAAATTACAAAGAAAACCAAGGATATAGTTTAGCCCAGGTGGTTTGCTTCATGATATGGCCAATTATGGAAATAAAAGTGATGCTTGCTAAAACAGGAGTATATCTGAGGTTCACACAGGTCAGACATCTGCAGGCTACAGTTTAGTTTCAAGAGTAAAAATAAAGCAAAGCAAAACAAAAACATAAAAAGGATTTATCCATTTTAAAACAAAGCTTTTACATTTTATAACAGGTTTCACAAGCCTCCGGAGGCTGGCTCTTTGGAGAATGACACACCTGAACAATAATCAGAAGAGGTAAAATCGCCTCCTCTGGGCATTGACGTGAACAGATTTCAGTTTTCCTTTGTCATGCCAGGAAGAGAGTGCTTCTGGCAGAGGTGTGAATTTCGGTGCCTCATTCGCAGAACTGCTGACCTCTGTGGGAAATCTTTCAGTCCTCTGATGTTACTTATTGTTGAGCAAACAGTATTTTGGGTTTCTATTGGTTTCCATCCATTTTTATTCAATGACATTATCCTTGCTCACCTATCAACAGATATTTCTCAACTGAGATTTGTTGAAAGGGCAGAGGATGGGAGAAAGCATCTATTGGAATGACCAAAAGATTTTGTTGCTTCCCTCCTGCCCTTTGCTTGTAGAGGTCATAAAATCATTCATGGGAGAAGACTTTTTATTAGGAAACAGTAAAAGTAGCTCTCCTTGATCTCCATCCTATATTAGGTAAATGATACATATCTTGAGGCTAATACTACCAAGAATCCAGTTCTCTTTTTCTCCCTCCCTGCCTCCCTCTCTCCTTCCTTCTCTCTCTCCATCCTTCCCCATATGTTAAATGTTTGTTATGTTCCAGGTGCTACGCAGGCACAGACATAAAACTTAAGAGCTTATAGCTCCAGGGAGAGAGCACTCTGCCTCTGAACATGAGGCCGCCTTGGCCACAACTTAAAAGAAGGTCACTCCATTAACTTGACAGAGAACTTGGCCCGGCTCCCCGAGTGCCACCGGGGAAGTGGGGCTGCCAGGGCTCTCACGGCTGCTGGATGCCAGGGAAGATCCGGAAGCCATCGGGGAGCGAGTGGGCCTGGTGCCCTGCTGGGGGCAGCGGGATCATTAAGTTCACTAACTGCTTGCAGGGGAACAGGGTTAATGGGCCAGAACCTTCCTGGAGCTCAACTAAGTCCCCCCAAGAGCATGTTGAATGATGTAGGAAAGTTTATTTCAACTCTGCAAAACTTTGGGAAGGGACTCCTGAGAAGGAAGTTGGGCCCAGATGTGGAAAGATGAGGATTAAACAGTCCCTGTCTTCAAAGAACTTCCAATTCAAGTCATATACATCAAGTGACAAGTTCAGGGCAGGGGAGCCAGTGCTTGACATCTAGCTCACTAAAACACTGAAGCATGTCTGTAAGAGGAGATGATAAACTGAAGTCAGAGAAATGACTTGGCTAAAGATGTAGTGAATTATAGCCTGTTTAGTCTAAAGAGTAACCGCAATCACATGTTCAGGCTTTCTCGGCACTGGGTCTCCAGGTACAGACTTGACTCAGCAGATTTCTGGGTCCCAGGATTCTATGTGTGCAGTAAGAAGACAGAAGAGTTCAGGCATAAGGAATGCTTGCTCTGTGTCTGGTGCTGTCCAAAGTGCTGGTGTGTACCAAGTGTTTCATACTTATGTGTGTGTGTGTGAGACACTTGGTTGTGTCCAACTTTGCAACTCCACGGACTGTAGCCCACTAGCCTCCGCTGTCCATGGGATTCCCCAAGCAAGAATACTGGAGTGGGTTGCCATTCCCTTCTCTAGGGGACCTTTCCAACCCTGGCATTGAACCCGGGTCTCCTGCATTGCAGGCAGATTCTTTATTGTCTGAGCCACCAGGTTAGCCCTTATTATCTCATTTAAGCACTTTCCAGGTGGCACTAGTGGTAAAGAATTCACCTGTCAATGTAGGAGATGCAAGAGATGCGGGTTCAATTCCTGGGTTGGGAAGATTTCCCTGGAGAAGGAAATGGCAACTTGCTCCAGTATTCTTGCCTGAAAAATTCCAAGGACAGAGGAGCTTGGTGGGCTATAGCCCATGGGGTTGCAAAGAGTTGGACTGAGCATGCATACATATTACATATTTCATTCAATTCTCACAAACCATCTGTACAGGAGGCACCATCATTGTCCTCATTTAACACTTGAGGAAACCAAGGAATAAGGAATTTATAGAAGAATTCATATACTCAAGAACTTGATGAATCAAGATTCCAGTCTTCTCTACCTGACGACTGTGCTCTTCTTACTACACTGCTGCCTGGGACAGGCTCTTTCCCTTTTGGGCATAGTGATGATTGCTAGCAAGTAAATATTTCAGCAATGGAAACTCTAGAATATGGATAAATTATTATGGGAGAAGATCTAAACCAAATGCATCAGAAGGATTCTGTCCTTATCAGAAAGCCAAGCAAGCCCTTTATGGAAAGCAGGCTGGCCCTTGTATATTTTTAAAAATCTCAACCTTGAAAAACCTTCTATCCATCCATCTACCCAAGAAACAAATATTTAAGGAGGATCTATTCTATGCTTTGTACTGTGTAAGTTGCTGGGGATATAAAGTTAAGTTTATATATAGTCCTTGCCCTCAGGCAGGTCATCACAGCGATGGAGGGAGAAGTCTCATCAAAAAGCAATTAGAATCCAGGGATATCCATGTTGTAACTGAGGTAGAAGCAACATGCTATAGCCAACTTCGGGAAGTCAAGAACTTTCAGAGGAGGTGACATGTAAGCTCAGGATAAGAGCTGCTTAAAGGAACATGACAGTTTTAAATATGTGCATGTGTAAAAATTGAGGAACAGGGAGCTGGTCAATGAATGGAATATTCCAGGAACAACTGGCAACTTTAGAAGTGGAGGACACTGAACCTGGAATAGGAAGAACTTGGGTTTTCCTCCTTCTTGGGGCACACAAGGAAGCCTGACACTGGGTAAGCCACTCTGCCTTTCTGAGACACTTCCTCATATATTAGACAAGAATATTAATACATAGTCTACCTCTAACTCATAGGGATGTGACTGAACAATTATGAAGCTTAAGAAGAACATCTTATTAATATAATTATTGTGATGATAAATGAATTTATCTCCTCCAATCCCCAACTGTCCCTCATGCTACAAGCATAAGTCTCAACCTGAAGGGAAAGAAAGATGACCCATGACTAATAAATGAGACTTAAGAAACATGTATGTCTTGTACCAGGAAACGTCCAGATTGTTTTCTCCCTGAATTGTTTATGTGTTCCGAAAGTCTATCCCATACCTTATCATTAACTAGTGCTCACTTTGCTTTTCACATTTGGCCTTTACTTCCCCTCCTAATTTCACACTGGATCTGTAGACCTGCCCTTCCTACCTCCCCAGGCACCATTTTCATTATTTTTGCTTCTATGGTGTTGACCAGGATGACTAAAAGAGTGAAAATCCACAACGAACTCTAGAAACTTAATGAGTTAACTCGGGGTGGGTTCTGACGCTCAACTGAACATATCAGGATGAAAGCATTCAGAAAATAAACTCCCATACCCTCTCTCTGGCTTCCCCTTCATTACAGACATTAGTTCCTCTAGGGTTCCCCTATGGGAAGACCTCCCTGGAATAAGAGAATACGCACAGCTGCCCTCCTATGACCAGTAACGACTGTCATCTGAAGTTTCGAGCCAGAGCCCAATTATCTACATTCATTGCATCAGAGGCTTTGATTCCTACTAGTTATGGGGTACAGAAACACACTACTTCCTCCTGGGATGAGGAGGAATATGAATCTTTCATATAGGAAAGGGGTTAAAAGAAGAGAACTGAGAGTAACTGGTCTGGAAAAGAAGTGTTTTTGGTAGTTGCCTTGATATATCTGAAAAGCTGCTAAGGAGACAAAGGATGAGTAACAGGAGTTGGAGGGCAAGGAAGCTAATGGTGCCCTCTGTCTAATGCGGGCCTTTGTGGGCCAGATACTACACTAAGCACTTTACTTGAAATAATTGTTCCATTCTCACAACAACTCTATGATACAGACACTATTCTTGTCACAGCTTTAGAGATGAAGAATAAAGAGGCTAAACAACTCACCCAGGGGACTGCAGCCGGTAAGTGATGGAAGCAGGATTCTAATCCCAGACAGAAGTATCAGACACATGGCTTCCTGGACCAGCTACATGTAAGGATCATTGAAACAACTGGTTCCTAAACAACCCAGAGGAATCAGAATTTCTGGAGATGCCATCAGGGGCTACATAGCTTCCTAAAAGTGTCCATGGCACTTCTGAGTACAGCCAGGTTTGAGTGCCTCTGGAAGACACATGCTCTGTATGACCTGGAGGGATAGATACCAATTCTGGGATAGTGCAAGGAGCCAGGTTTCGTCTCAGTGAAAGGCAGGAGTTTCTAACAGGGATGACCTGGAGATGACAGAGGCCACATTGGCAGTGAGTGTGCTTCCTCCAAAGTGGGGCTAGATGATCACTCAGCACAATATAGATATGGGGATTCTTAAGTCTTTTCCAATCTCAATAGTTTACGATTTCCAATCACTCATTCAACTGATATTCAGTGAACATAAACTACGATCCTCCCTTGGTATCTGTGTGCGATTGGTTTCAGAACCCCTGCAGATACCAAAATCCATGGATGCTCGAGTCCCTTAGGTAAAATGGTGTAGAGTACTCCACCCTTCATAACTACCGGTGTGTGAATTCACAGATGCGGGACTGGTGGATATGGAGGGCTTACTGTCTATGTTGCCTGTTGTGCCAGGCACATCATTCTACTAGTGAAAACTGAAGGCAATCTATTGATAGGTTTCCACCTGCCTCTCTGACCATTGGTAGCTGATAGATTTTTAAAATCTGCAATAGCTGGGAGAAGGTGCTCCTGCACCATAGTTCAGAATACACTAAGGAGATGTCTTCTTACCTAAGTCTTTTCACGTGTTGACCCATTTATTTGCTTAGCAACAACTTATTGATTGGATACTTATTGATGACTACTTACCCACCCAAATTTATGTTCTCCCTTCCAGGAGTAGCTGCCTAGCCAGGGATTATGTGTCCTAGCACTCCTTGCAATTAGGTGTGGCTAGGTGACTAAGTTCTTGCCAATAGACCATGAACAACAATGATGTACACAGCTCTAGACCAGGTCCATAAAAGCTTCCTGTGAGGCATTCCTTCATGCTTTTTCCTTTTGGCTGGATTGAACAGAGAAAACCTCCAGGGAGTCTTTAAAAACCACTTATTGATGATGGCAGAACCTCTGCTGGTCTGGGTTATTGAATGACTGCATGGATGAGGGCCATCCTATGTACCTGACAAACCTGCCTAGGATCATTATTCATGCAAGAATAAAAGTCTGTGGTGTTGGAAGTTTCATTCATTTCTTTGGTTGATGTGTTATGGCAATTAGCCTACCCTTGTACAGGTCTGTGAACAAGACAATCTTGGTCTGTATCTCAGAATTTGCAGCTCTGTTTGGGGAGACAAGTTACAATCAAGGTGTGACAAGGCAAGCTCCCCATAGTAGCACATAACAAGGGCATCTAAATCATCACCCTGAGGGATCAGAGAAATGCCATCCAGTTTGACTTGTTGTTTAGTTGCTAAGTTGTGTCCAATTATTGCAACCCCATGGACTGTAGCCCACTAGGCTCCTCTGTCCGTGGGATTTCCCTGGCAAGAATACTGGAGTGGGCTGCCATTTCCTTCTTCAGGGGCTCTTCACAACCCAGGGATTGAACCCATGTCTCCTGCATTGACAGGTGGATTCTTTACCCCTGAGCCACCAGGGAAGTCCATCCAAGCTGAGACCTAGAGGGTGAACCAGAGTTCATCAGAACAGGAAGGAGGAAGGATGGTCCCATCAGAGCAAAGTCTGGGGCAAGAAAGAGCATGGGGTGTTTGAAGAAATGGGACAGGTTGAGTAGGGCTGGAGAGTGTCAGAGGACAAAGTTGGGGAGTGGAAAGTTGCTGGAGAATTCAGGTCATTTGATGGAACAAGAGTGTTGTGTCCCTCTCTGTATACTGGGCTCAGAGGTCCCCATTTCATGGGAAGGGTACCTTCTAAGACACTGTGCTGTAGAGTTCCCCTTTCTCATTTCTGCTTAGCAAGGAAGCCCAAAGTGTGCATTTGCCTGAGTGCATGTACACACGTGTGCATGCACGTTGGGGTGAGAAGGAGAGACAAAGGGAAAGAAGATGAATTTAGTCGATTCAGTCATTTTTGAACTGAGTCATATCAGAGCTCCAAGACAGGGGAGGGTGTTGCCTCTCAGGGTGTCACCAGCCCATGCTGGATGAAGGCCACCGCACCAGGAGATTTGTGCAGTGGGATCACCAGCTCTGGCAGGCTTAACAGAAATGAAGAGTACCAGCCCAATTCCAGTTTAAACAGACAATACTGAAACCCTGCCAAGAAGAATCTGAGCAATATTTTGCAAACTTTAATAATGGCTCAGAGAAACCGATCAGAGCATTTGGCTTGGCCGTGCATTATTGCTTAGCAGAACTCGTGTAATAGCAGAGAGGAATAAATCTATTTTTTTTTCCCCATTTGCAGAGAATAATATTTTTCTTCCTCCCAAACTGAGAGGAATTCGGTCAAGCCTAAATGTATTTGTTTTGTTCCTTATTTCAACTTCTCTATATATCACCCACAGGGTTTTGGCATCCACTATTAAGGTAGTCGGTTTACTGCCTGCAATATCTTCTTTTAATGGAAACTGTATTCTAGAAACCGGAACCTTCATTTGTAGCATTGTTGTCTCGCTTGCCAGGTACTAGCCATGAGAATTAGTTAGAAGGTTTCTTGGGATATGCCGAGCAGTGGGAGAGCTGCATAATTACACTTTTTCTCGATAAGAGAAATTGACAGTTTTCCGGATCCATGTAGTAGAAAGAGCATGGGATGGTTTTGGAATCTGAAATAAGGTCAAATCCCAGATCTACAACTCACGAACTGGGTGACTTTGAAGAAGTTGTGTAAGAATTCTGGGCTTCAGTTTTCCCTCACCTGTAGAATGAAGATGTCCCAGAAAGACTGGGGGCAGGAGGAGAAGGGGGTGACAGAGGACGAGATGGTTGGATGGCATCACCGACTCGATGCACATGAGTCTAAGCAAACTCCAGGAGATAATGAAGGGCTGGTGTGCTCCCATTCATGGGTCACAAAGAGTCCGTGACTGAGTGACTGAACAACAGTTAGGCTTTCAGGAAAATTAGAAAAATTAGAGGAGACAAAGTGTGTCAAATGCCTGGGATCCTACCTGTCTTTTGGGAGAATCCTATCAAATGGCACATCTCACCTCTTTTTCCCCCTCCAAAAGGGAGAGAAGAGGACATGAAGCCCTAGACCGAGCACAGAGGCTTGTTTCCAGGTTAGCATATGAATAAAGAGAAAGGTGAGTTCATTAGTTAAGGACTTCCCCTAGGGAGAAGGGAATCTGAAGAGTCCAAAGGACAAGAGTGTGCTGCGTGCTGTGATTAGTCAGTCAGTCATGTCCAACTCTTTGCAACCCCATGGACTGCAGCCTTCCAGGCTCCTCTATCCATGGGGATTCTCCAGGCAAGAACACTGAAGTGGGTTGCCATGTCCTTCTCCAGGGGATCTTCCCAACCCAGGGACTGAACCCAGGTCTCCCGCATTGCAGGCAGATTCTTTACTGTCTGAGCTACCAGGGAAGCCCAAGAATACTGGAGTGGATAGCCTATCCCTTCTCCAGAGGATCTTCCTGTCTAGTAATCGAATCGGGGTCTCCTGCATTCCAGGCAGATTTTTTACTGTCTGAGCCACCAGGGAAGGAGATCCAAGTAAATAAGAGCCTTCTAGAAAATAGCAACCTAGCGATTAATGGAACTGGGTCCCTCCCAGCACTGTTAGAATTTAGCCCAACTTCACGATAAATTCGGCCTCACTTTGGGAATAACATTAAAGAAAGATGGACAGAGACCTTTAAAAAAAAAAATCTTAAATACTTTATGAAGAAAACAGAACTAGGAAAAAATCGTGGGGGAGGAAGTCAGACAGAATTATTTTTCTTTAGGTGAGACTGGTGGTTCCCCAATTGTTTTGGGTGAGGTGTCTGTACATGAAAGGCATTCATGGAACATTCTTTCTCATTCATTAGTCTTTACTGGAATTCTATTTCCTTACAAGTCTTTCCCAGACTACCCCTCAAAGGAAGCATTGTCTGTCTACTTTCTTACCTTACTTTTATTTGTCGTAACATTTATCATCCTCTGAAATTACACAAATTGATTTGGTTTTGTGTTCATAACTTGTCTCCTCTAGTGAAATGGACCTGTGATGGCAGGTTTTCTATCTCACTTGCTACAGTGCACGATGCCTGATACGGAATTATTTACTGAATAAAGCAATGACCAATGTAATACATATTGTATACAGGGACTGCTGCTTTTATTTTTAGAGGTTAGGAGGACAATTAAGTAAAGATGAAATTTAATTACTACTATAAAATAAGACATTAAAAATAGATCATTCCTCAGCAAATATAGCCCACTTTTTCTTGATTTATAAATACTTAAGAAGCAGAATTGATTTTTATCCACTTTTTCTACATCAGTATCCACAAAAAAATTCAATGTTTGGCCAATAAATCCCAAGTTATGTTTAGATAAATATGCTTAGGTTTTAGATTCACCTTATTTCTTAGCAGTCAGAAGGTATTATCCAAATAAGCGGTCATTTCTACCATTATTTCCCTTCAAATCTGCTCAACTGTCTCAGAAGTATAAACCTTACATTTTAGGGTCAGCAAGATGCCACTCTCAACCTAGTAACAAGTAACATATGCGTTATAAACTCTTTAAAGAAATGTGATCATCATAAATCTACTTTATCACATGTGCCCTGGTGTCTGCAGGGTTTGCACATTTTGACAAAGGAAGAATCATTTCCCATGGGAAATCATAAGTCTTACTACAAAGTGAAAGGTATCTTAGCAGTGGCAATGATACAGCTTTATAAGACACTTTACACTTCAGAGTGACCTTTGTTTCATTCTCAGTTGTTGGGGTCATACTTGAAGAGTGGACAGGGAGGTGGGGAGCATACAGATACAAGGACTATCCCGACCGGCAATTAGTGCTGTGACAGTCCCCCTGGGAAACAGGCAAATAACCATGCAGGGCTCACAACTCGTCTGGGACTGTCTTCGTCCTCTATGGAATGTGCTGAATGCTCTAAGACAGTGGTCCCCAACCTTCCTGGCACCAGGGACCCATTTTGTGGAAGGCAATTTTTCCATGAACCAGGGATGGTGGGATGGTTTTGGCTTGATTGAAGCACATTGCATTTATTAAGCACTTTATTTCTATCATGGTGGCTCAGATGGTAAAGTGTCTCTTGCAATGTGGGAGACCAGAGTACAATCCCTGGGCTGGGAAGATCCCCTGGAGAAGGAAATGGTAACCCACTCCAGTACTCTTGTCTGGAAAATCCCATGGACAGAGGAGCCTGGTAGGCTATATTCCATAGGGTCGCAAAGAATTGGACACGACTGAGCGACTTCACTTTTACTTTCTTTCACTTATTTCTATTATTATTACATCAGCCCCACCTGAGATCATTAGGCATCAGATTCTGTCTGCTCTAAGACATGCCTTCCTTTATGTGCTGCAAAAAGGACCAAGAAGAGTTTGTGCTGGGAAGACGATGTAACAGGAAGTGCACACCACTGACTCTGGAGGAGGTGCTCTCTACTGTGAGCCATGTGACCTACTACAGACCAATCCCCTTCCAGCCCCTGAGAGCTTGCCAGCAGTGGGACCTACTTTCCAGGGTTCCGGTGATAGGAAATAAGCTGAAGGTGCAGGTACTTAATGATATCCTCGATCAATGTTAGCAGTCCTGAAAAGCTGTTTGGTGATCACTTCATACCCTTAACCGATTCCTGCACAAATTCCTCACTGCAAGGAAATCTGTTTTATTAAAAAACTGGAGCAGAAAAGCCCCACTGAGGAGTGGGGTCCCATTTGTGAGAGAGAGAGGCCTGCAGCAGGGACTAGAGGTAGCGGCAGCCACACCTTCACAGCATTACAGCAATTATACCCTGCGTTATTAAACTCTGTGGTATCCAGTTCAACTGGTGAAATAATAAGAATTAAATACAGCCCAAATAGTAGCAGTTTCCCTCATCCATGAGAGTGGCACTCGACAATGAAGTTTCTCTAGCTAAATTACCAAGTTCAAGCCCTAATTTTAGGACGGGGCAATGCTGAAACAGTTGATTACTGCATCTAAGATTATGTGTGTTCTTATGAACTGTTGAAATTGATGAAATAAAAATAAAATGGTAGATTATTACAGGCACACTTATGGGGGAAACCCTTGTCTGGGCTGACTTAGAGTGGTTCTGCATCGCTATATGAAAAGCTTCTTGAGAAGTGACTACAACTCATGTCTACAGAAGGCACTGCAAACAGTATCCATCTTCTGTAAGAGATTTGATATAGGGACTGAACTGAACAATTTCCTTCATTATCAAGCTTGATCCTTAAGATGAAAAGACACACTTTCGGGAGACTGAGAGCTCCCTTTGTGACTGACTTTCATAAAAAACAAAAACAACAGGACTTCCCTGGTGGTCCAGTGGTTAAGAATCTGCCTGCCAATGCAGGGGACACGGGTTCGATCCCTGGTCTGGGAAAATACCACATGCTGCAGGGGAGCTAAACCCATGCGCCACAGCTACTGAGCTTGCACTCTAGGGCCGATGCTCCACAGCTAGAGAAGCCACCACAACGAGAAGCTCACACACTGCAGTTAGAGAGTAGCCCCGGCTCGCTGCAGCGAGAGAAAGCCTGCATGCAACAGCAAAGGCCCACCACAGCCAAAACAACAACAAAACCCCGTGACAACAGTGGTTCACTGCACAGAACTAACAGGGAGACCACACAAAGTCAGAAGCTTACCCTCCTGACTTCTAGTCAATTTCTGAGGTCAGAGGACACAGAAGATTGGTACCTATGCTTTGGCATCAAGACAGATTCCACAGCTCTGTCACTTTAAGCTGTGTATTCTCAGACAGTTTCTTGCCTACCAGAAGCCATACTTTCCCTGTCAGTAAATTTAGGATGGTAGTCACAGAATCTTTTTCATAGGGTTGGTGTCAGCCTCTGGGTTAAATGCTTGGATGAGTTATTCCATTCAGTCCTCCCACTGACTCCACTGAAAGGGCTCTGTAAATGGTAGCCACTTTCCATGATTCCACTCTGTCTCTGCAACCTAAAAACTTTGTGGTCCTGGGCAAATTACTTAAATTCTAGGGACAGCTGTTGCTTTATATGGAAAAAGACAATGACTAATAATATATGTACTTAGCGGAATTGTTGGAATAAGTTACGTACTCTTGTTGTTGTTTAGTCACTAAGTCATGTCTGGCTCTTTGTGACCCCATGGACTGTTGCCCACCACATATCGGTTCAAATCCCAGCTCTGGAAACACTAGTTTAGGCTGTTTCCTCGTCTATAAGATGGGGATAATAATAACACCCCAATCTATAGGACTACTGAGAAAGTCACCTGAGATCAAACATCTGGTATCAGCCGTGCTTGGCGCATAGTCAAGGATCATACATGCTAGCCAAGCCAATATTATTTATCTCAAGTTTCGGCATTCCAGTATCAGAATGTACTCTAAGAAGTAAATCAAATAAAAAGAAAGATTGTGCATATAAGAGATGTTACACAATCAAAAAAGAAATGATTCAAAGGAACATACTTACAGAACGGAAGCAGACTCACAGACTTAGAGAACCAACTTATGGTTCCTGGAGTGAAAGACGGGAGGAAGGGATAGTTAGGAAGTTTGGAATGGACATGCACACACTGCATATTTTAAATGGATAACCAACAAGGACCTACCGTATAACACAGATAACTCTGCTCAACATTACGTGGCAGCCTAGATGGGAGTGGGGTTTGGAGGCGTATGGATACATGTACAGGTATGACAGAGTCCCTCTGCTATCTACTTGAAACTATCACAACATTGTTAATTAACTATACCCCAATATAAAATAAAAGTAAAAAAAAAAAAAAAAAAGAATGTACTCTAGCCTGCTAGGATTTTCCTTTATTTTCTCTTTTTTGTTCTGGTAACATATGCATAACATAAAGTTTATCATTTTAACTATTTTAAATGTCTTATTCAGTGGCATTAAGTATATCCACATGGTTGAACAGACATAGTTTCCTCTTATTTTGTGTGTAAAGCCCTTGAGACTCTGAATCACATCTTATGACTTGCCCAAAGTCACATTGAACCCTGGAACCTGTATATTTCATCCCTCTAGCGTTCCCTAGATTTTGGAAGGATCTCTTCTTTCTCTCATGTGAACAAGTTTTAGAATGAGCAGCAAAGCTGGGCATTGACTTAGAGCATTCATTCCATCAACATGGAAAGAATAAACGCAAAATGAAATAAATAAATATTCCATAAATATTTCTTTGAGCATCTACCATGGAAAAGGCATGCAAGAAATATGACAGAAGAATCTGTTATTCCTTATAACAGCCTCATTGGCATTTGGTTGGTAGCACTGTAAGTCTTCAGGCTTCCCTGGTGGCTCAGTGCTAAAGAACCCACCTGCCAATACAAGAGATGTGGGTCTGATCCCTGAGTTGGGAAGATCCGCTGGAGAAGGAAATGGCAACCCGTTCCAGTATTCTTGCCTGGGAAATCGCATGGCCAGAGGAGCCTAGTGGACTGCAGTCCATGATGTGGTCGCAAAAGAGTCTGACATGACTTAGCAACTAAACAATAACTGTAAGTTTTCAATCTATAAATGAGGCCATGGAGGTCCAGAAAGGGTTGCTAATATATCCAAGCCCACAGAGTTGGTAAATAGTGAAGATGAAATCCAATACTAAGGGAATATGACTCCAAGATACTTTGGGTGAATCTGGTGACAAGGCTTGTTAAGTTCTTTTAGGGGTAATTTTTTTTTTTTTCCTTGAGTCATAATAACATAATATCCACATAGGGGAGTAAACTTTTTGTTACCATGGGAAGAAGAAACAGAGTCTTCTCTGAAATAAGGGTACCTGAAGTGAAAGGGGAATTATGTCTCATGTTCACAGACTGAGAACATTCTTCAATTATCACACCAGGGTATTCTTATGCCTTGGGGATGGGAATGTTGTTGGTGGTGTGTAATTTGTAACATAGGAATGGATAACTCATACAAAATTTGAGAGCATAGAGATTTATCTTTGGAGTTACACAGTTCTAGATTTGCATTCCAGTCGGGCCAGTTAGTTTTGCAGCCGTGGGCAACTCATTCCACATCTCTAAGCCTCAATTTCTGCATCCACAAAATGGAGATAATAATAATACTAATGCCCAAGTTTTTCTTTTTTTTCCCCCCAGAATAAATAAAATGGTGCTTGTTAAACACAGTGCCCGGTGCACAGCAAGCAGTCAGTACTTAGAAGTTATAATCATTATCACTATGAAATGTTTGGGGAGCTCATTTGGGCAAATATTTGAAATACTGATTCTTCTTAAAGTACTGGCTATAAGCCTTTGTCAACTGGATTATGCAGAAGAAATCTTTTTACGAGGAAAACATGCTCAGAGAACACAGGTTTTGCCTGCTATTGCCTGTGGTGCTGAAGGACATGCCAAGATTAAAAAGCCAGAACCAACCAGCAGCCAACCGAGCTCTTCTCTCCTTGTCCACAAAATGCTGATGAAGAGCATTCTGTAATATAATTAAGCTTACATTGAAGAATGAGTCCTCCATCAGCCCATCATTCAATCACCTTTTCCTTAACCAGCAAGAGTCGAGGACTTGGCTTCACCTTTCCCTGCACACAATCACCCAACCTTACGCTCGTGAGTCCCACCCCTGGGATAGTATTCACTGATTTTAGGGGCCAAAGTCCAATATTTCTCTTGAACATGTCTTTTGATGGTCTGCACGGAGGTCAAAGGGAACTACACACTCATTTTCTAACAGGGTCTTTTCTGATATGAGAATGGCGAGAAACTTTTGTCTGCTTCCCATTCTTCCTATCCAAGTTTCTGTTCTTTTTGGCACAATGGTTCATCCCATCGCTAACCTGAGGGCAGGTTTAGGAGATGATTCACCTTGAAAACCATAATTTGTCTGCCATCACCACCTTCAGAACAGGACTCATTAAGGAAACTTATATCCCATGACAGTGTTCAAAGAAAAGAGTGACCCCTGCCACACTGATACCTCTTCTTTTTTTTTTTTTTTTTGAGGAACGGATCATCTGGCTTACTTCTTAGACAAAAAATGAAAGGTCAACCCAGACTTCTGAAAACATTATGTTTTGATGTGACCTTTCATCAGGTTATGAACAATTTTCTCATGGAGAAGTTTAAGATGACTGCATTTTGTTGGAAATGATCTTGACTCCTAAGTACTATGGGGAGATATTGATAGGGAACAAGAGCCTTGACTGTAGACCTTAGCATGGCCACCGATTAGCTATGTGAACTTGGGCAGGTCAGTACACCTCACTAAGTCAATTCAGTTTCTTCATTCATACGGGGAAAATAATATCTGTTTCACCTAGCCTTCAGGATTTTCATAAAGATCAAATTATATACATACATGCTGCTGCTACTGCTGCTAAGTCGCTTCAGTCGTGTCCAACTCTGTGCGACCCCATAGACGGCAGCCCATCAGGCTCCTCCATCCCTGGGATTCTCCAGGCAAGAACACTGGAGTGGGTTGCCATTTCCTTCTCCAATGCACGAAAATGAAAAGTGAAAAGGAAGTCGCTCAGTCGTGTCCGACTCTTTGCGACCCCAAGGACTGCAGCCCACCAGGCTCCTCCGTCCATGGGAGTTTCCAGGCAAGAGTACTGGGGTGGGTTGCCAGTGCCTTCTCTGATATATATATATATATATATATATATATATATATATATATATAATCAACATTATATATATATACACACACACATATATATATATATATATCAACATAAGCCACATATATATAGCAACTCAGATTCCCAGTGTCAAATGAAAGAAAAGAAAAAAAACTATGGTATCTATAACCCTGTATCATTTGTATGAATTACAAACATTCTCACTCAAAACAATAGTAGATGATAATTACATGTCAAACATTGTAGTTTTTGCTTAAGTGGGAGGAGATAGAGAGAGCTTTGAGCGAGCTGAAAAAATTGCATGCTATAAACCAAGTAGTACAGTTAATTCAGCTCTGTGCAGCTGAGATTCAGAAAGAAAACCGGCAAGCCCAAACTCTGATTCGTTTTCATAAAATCAGTTTATCCAGATGTACATATATGTCTGAAGGATCAAAAACATTTGCAATGAAATATTAACAGTGGTTATTTCTTAGTGCTGGAACAGCATATGACTTTTACTTTCTTCTTTTGCTTATCTGTATAGTCTAGACTTTCTAGACAATGGACACACATTCCTTTTGTATGAAGGAAAACAACTTTACTTACAAGTCCTAAGGGGATGTGTCATGTTTTTCTAGCTTAATAACCTGTACCCATGCCCACAGTGTGGAGCTTTGAAGGCTCGGGTCCCTGAAACATGACCTGAAGTTCTTGTTTCTGGTTGTGCTTCTCATGAAAATGGAAAGGGGCAAAACTTTAAAGAGCTGAGCACAAGGCAGTTGCATTTACTGAGAGAAAGAATTCTACATGAAGAAAGAGAGAGAAGGCACACTGGGCAGGCATTTTCTTTCCTTGGCTCCCCAAGAAACTCAAGAGTATACAGTTAAAAACATTTTCTCTAATGTGGACACAGTGGGGGAAGGGGAGGGGGGGATGAATTGGGAGACTAGCATTGGCATACATACACTATCACGTGTAAAACAGATGGCCAGTGCAAAGCTGCTGTATACACGGGGAGCACAACTCTGTGCTCTGTGATGACCTCGATAGGTGGGATGGGGATGGCAGGCAGGGAGGCTTCAGAGGGAGGAGATATATGCATACATATAGTTGAACCACTTTGTTGTACAGCAGAAACTTAAGACAATATTGTAAAGCAATTATACTCCAAGAAAACATATAAACAAAAACATTGTCTCCAAGAGTTACCAGGCTTTTTCCTCTATTAGAAATCCATTGGCAAAGAACACAAAAAATATCTGTCCTCTTCCCATTCAGGTATCAAATGAAGCCACTGACTTCTGTCTTTAATCACTGGAATTTGAAAACAATTGCAGTCCTTTCCATGGGGTGGCCCTTTCTGAACATTTTGCAGGGAAAAAAAAATCCATTCACACACACACATATATGATGGATGTGTTATCATAATGATTATTGATAGCTGGCATTGAAATTCCTCTGAGAGAAGGAACAATTTCTGTTTGCTGAAAATTTGGGGGATTTCCCTGGTGGTCCAGTGGTTAAGACTTTGAGCTGCCAATGCAGGGGGCATGGGTTTGATCCCTGGTCAAGGAACTAAGATCCCACATGTTGCATGGTGTGGTCAAAAAAGGTAAAAACAATTTTTTTTTTTTTTTTTTTGAGGAGGGGGGATGAACTCTACAGTGTGGATGGAGACAAGCAGTCAAAACCACAAAAGTTGATGATAAAATGCCCTGAAGGATATATATAGTGGGAGAAATCCTGTTTTGTTCTCCAAAGAAAAGTGTAGCAAAAACTCACAAAGGGGAAGAAACAGAATATATGGAGAGGAGTCAAGAGGAGGTTTAAAAGTCTGAAGAAATAACCAGATAATAGCCTGATGCAGGTTTTTATAACCAGGGATGTCCACTGATAAATCTGAAGTTGTGTGAGGTCAACGAACAACTTCTCTTCCTGGCCTATTTCCTATTTCCAGTAAGCCTTATTTATGGGAATAGGGTTGGTGCTGAGTTTCCTATCAGAGAGGCCGTGTGTGTGGAAGCCAGAGCCCAGAGCGCCCCGAGGATACCTGAGACTCCTCAGACCCCACTTCTGCAACCATCCTACCTGGATCTTCAGAGGGATCACAGGTGGAAAGCTATTTATTTTTGGCTTTACCAAGGAAACAAATCCAAGGCATGTCAAAGTAGGAAGACAACTTCCTTTGAGGGGAACTGGACAAATGACTAAAGATGGCTAAGGAGTCTCACTTTTCTACTCTCAGACACTGTGAGGCCGAATGAGTTTTCAGAGGAGCTTCTCCAGTCACAGTGAGCTGGTTTAATAGCCTGGTTCCCCTGTAGATTTTTACTATGGAACTTAGAATACTAGGTATATATCAGTAATGCACTCTGGATGCTAAGACAGAGCGGGGATTGAGTTCCCTGAGTCATACAGTAAATTTCCTCTGGCTAGGTAGTTTACATATGGTAGTGTATATATTCCCATGCTACTCTCTCCATTCATTCCACCTTCCCCCTCCCTTCCCTTCCCTGGGTCTGTAAGTCTGTTTTCTATGTGTCTCCATTGCTGCCCTGCAAATAGGTTCATCAGTACCATCTTTCTAGATCCCATATATATGCATTTATATGTGATATTTGTTTTTCTCTTTCTGACTTACTTCTCTAGGTTCATCCATCTCATTGGAACTGACTCAAATGTGTTCCTTTTTATGGCTGACAGCTTATCTTTTTTTAACCCTTATTGTGATCTGAGAAGGTGAGGAGGATTATCCCTCACTTTGCAGAGGAGGGAGCTGAGCTCACAGAGGTTAAGTCACTTGCCCAACATTTCAAAGAGTTAAGAAGTGATGATGGCTCCAGGCTTTGACCCTGACCTGTTTGCAAAGTCTAGTCTCTTTCTACTTCTGTTATCCTTTCTCTTCTGAAGGAATAATCAAAAGATATATAGGAGCTACCTTCTGGGAATACTTAATGAAAAAGGGCTGACTGACAAACCATTCTCTTTTGATGTTTCCATCATTTCTGGTGATATGTTCGTGCACTTATCACAGAATCTTCCACTTGTAAGGGAAGCCTCAGAGAGCCTCTAAACCAGAAGATCTTTTTGGAATTGGGGTGGGTGTGAGTGGGGTTGAAGCTGAATTTTGACTGAGAAAAAAATAACCCAGGATAAGGGCACTGGGAATCCACTTCAGGCAGGAGAATTCATATAGGGAAAGGCTGAGAAGTAGCTGGAGGAGGCAGTCAGCGTGGAGGTGGAATCTACAGGGCTAAAGCAAGGAGTATGCATAAACATGGGCATGGGTAGATATGTGTTTTCAGTTCCAGGCAGGCTCAGCTCCCTTCTGCTAAGCCAATGAGTATTCATCATCAACTCTGCATGTATCAAGCACCGTGCTACATGCTGGGAACCCAAAGATAAATACAGCAGGGCATGTGTGACCATTAGGAGCTTGGTCTAATTGGAAAGTAGAGTGGATCCTGTTGAAGGCCTTCAAAATATTCTTCATACCTTCCCCCTTCCTACAAGGACCTGAGCTTTCCAACCTTGGTGTTGTGCCATGCTAAGTCGCTTCAGTCAGATCCAACTCTTTGTGATCCTATGGATTGTAGCCAGGAGGCTCCTCTGTTCATGGGATTTCCTAGGCAAGAATGCTGGAGTGAGTTGCTATTTCCTACTCCCGATCTTCCCAGCCCAGGATAGAATCTCTCTCTCTTACATCTCCTGCATTGGCAGGTGGATTCTTTGCCACTAGTGCCACCTGAGAAGCCCCCTTCCAGGCTTGGAGTCTCAACAAATCATTACATTCCTATCTCCTTTGTAGCCATGATTGGTTTGGTGATGGCGCCATTCTTTCACTGACTCAATCTGAGAAAGTGCAGAGCTTTTGTCTTCTCACGAGGGGAAGAGAAGTATCAACTAGGAAACTTGTACTAGGAGTTGTGGCAATCATTATGATACCATGAGGGATTAGTCTGAAGGAAAATCCAGGAAGACTGGGTCAAGAGAAATACAAAAGTGAAGCCTAGTGATCCCATGAACCTCTGTATCAAACTATACCTGAAGCCTCTGTACCTCTTTCCATTTATGTGGACCAATATAGTCTAGTCTGAGATGGATTTTCTGTAATATGCAGCAAAAAGCATAATCATTTAAGGAGATTTAAAAATAGATCATTACAACATCAATTGGTTGAATGCTAGAATAAAAATATAAACAGTGGTGAGGCATAGACCCCACCTCTGGGATAGAGGGAAGGATTTCTAAGGAAATAATAATTTAACTGAGCTTTGAAGGCTGAACTAGAGTTAGGTGGGAAAGGGGTATCAGGTAGTGGGAACAGGATGAAAACAGGCACAAAGGAATGAACTATTATGATATTTGTGGGGAACTTCAAAGAGTTTGGTATCACTAGATGTTAAAGTGCAAAGCTTGGCTGGCTAGCAGCATCACTGGGGAGAACTCTGGGTTTCACTCAACAGTGAAAAGGAGACAAGGTTTTAGGCAAAGAAGTGATATGTTCAGATTTACATGTGGCTATACAATGGAGGATACAAATTGGGAGACTGGGATTGACATCTACTTACTATTGATACTACGTATAAAATAGATAACTAATGAGAACCTACTGCATAGCTCAAGAAACTCGACTCAATGCTGTGGTGATCTAAATGGGAAGGAAATCCAAAAAGGAGGGGATATATGTATACGTATAGCTAATTCACTTTGCTGTATAGTAGAAACTAACACAACATTGTAAAGCAACTATACTCCAATAAAAACATTTTTTAAATGGAGGATACAATTAAAGAAGATAAGGAACTCAGCGGGTATTGATTCAATCACATTCATTCACTGTGCCAAATGGTGCTAGGCACTCACATACAATGAACAATAATTATGGAAAAGAGACACAGGAGCTTAAGGTTGGTTGGAATTATTACAGAAGTTCAGGTGAGAGAGCCTAAGAGGCAGAACGGGACAGTGGCTCTGGAGATGGGTGGATAGGGACATTTCACCAAGGGAAGACATGAAATATATATCCAGTAAGAACTGTGTTTTACTCACCCTAAATATGGTCTCATGATTAATTGCTTTCCAAATGACTCATTGTTTTCCTACAAAATCACTGCAGATGGTGATTGCAGCCATGAAGTTAAAAGCTGCTACTCCTTGGAAGGAAAGTTATGACCAACATAGATAGCATATTAAAAAGCAGAGACATTACTTTGCCAACAAAGGTCAGCCTAGTCAAGGCTATGGTTTTTCCAGTAGTCATGTATGGATGTGAGAGTTGGACTGTGAAGAAGGCTGAGCACTGAAGAATTGATGCGTTTGAACTGTGGTGTTGGAGAAGACTCTTGAGAGTCCCTTGGACTGCAAGGAGATCCAACCAGACCATTCTGAAGGAGATCAGTCCTGGGTGTTCATTGGAAGGAGATGCTAAAGCTAAAACTCCAATACTTTGGCCACCTGATGAGAAGAGCTGACTCACTGGAAAAGACTCTGATGCTGGGAGGGATTGGGGGCAGGAGGAGAAGGGGACGACAGAGGATGGGATGGCTAGATGGCATCACTGACTCGATGGACGTGAGTTGGAGTAAACTCCGAGAGTTGGTGATGGACAGGGAGGCCTGGCATGCTGTGATTCATGGGGTCGCAAAGAGTTGGACACGACTGAGCAACTGAACTGAATTGAACTGAACACGGAAAGCTACTATTTCATTTCTGTTCATAATTCAGGGATCACATGGTATGATTTCCACAGTGAATATTTCTATCTTGATTAAGCCACATGGAATTCTGTTCTTACTCTTGGCTACTGTTGTATGAGCTTTGGCTCCAACTATGAAGAAACTTAAGAACGAATAGTCCAGGATCAGACTTGTGGCCAACACTGATGGATTTGTGGTGGCTTCCAGAGGGTGGTGTTGAGAAGAAGGCTGGATCAGATTGATTTTTGATGCCTGCCCTGGGCATGGAAAGGATCCGATGGCAATCATGACTGTTTATCTGCTAACCTGGCCTTAGTCCCCTCTTTGTTTTGGCCATTATCTGATAAAACAGTTAGTGAGTAGGTGACTATTTTATAAAAAAAAAAAAATCAGAAGATGAACACCCTTTTCTGAAAACAAGTGCAATAAATGGAAGCCAATTAAAATACGATTGGTGCCAAATGACCAAAAGCACTAGAAAGCTTTCTTGCTAAAATACTCTTTTAACTTAATATATATTTCTCCTTAAAATAGTCAGCTCACTAAAACAGATCCATTTTAAGATAAATACAGCTAGGAGCACCTCTTTATTCATGAGAATCTGTTCATGCTCAAGAACCATCCACTGAGTGGAATTGCCCCTATTGTCAAAATACCACTTGAACTGACAATTATTTCATTTTCTTAAATAAAAGGGAGTAGATGTGTATGTCTGTAGGTACACACACACATAATTTTCTTCCGTTGCAGTTTTTGTTCTCATAAATCACTTTGGATATCCTACACAATAGTACTTTGTGAAAGATATTTTTATTTTAGAAAGCAGGAAAGGTAATTTTAATGACAGGTAGCCTCTCCTCAACAAAAGACATGCAGTAATGCCAGGATTTCTTGATACTGTCTGTAAGATACTAGGCTCACTTTGCTCTTATTTTAAGCAGCAGCTTAGGGACCTCCCTGGTGGTCCAGTGTTAAGACTCCACCCTCCCAATGTAGCGGGGTTCGATCCCTGGTTGGGGATCTATATCCCACATGCCACAGCTGAAGATCCTACATGCCGTAACAAAGATCAAAGATTCCAGAATATCCTGCATGCTGTAACTAAGAGACAACACAGCCAAACAAATAAATATTAAAACAAAAACACACCAGCTTAGTCCCTTAGAATAATCTGAGATGAAGTGCAAACTTTGAAAAGGATTATTTTTCAAGGATTCCATGAACTTCTGATGGAGTCTTGGGGGGAAGGCTTTAGAGGTCCAGCATGATGTTGGTCTCACAACTGGGTGACTGGGAGCAGGCACTGCTGATGAGGGCACCCCCACACTCCAGGTTTTGGGATGAGAGGATGGATGGAAGATAAGATGAGCAAATGTCCCCCAGTCTCTTACTCTGAGCTGAGTTTCTGGCTTTTGGGACAGAAGGACAGCCAGTCTGGCTGACTAGGAACTTCCCAGATCGTGTGAGGAGGCTGGTCTGTGTGGGTGGCAGTGCACGATCCAGCTGTTTGACCCACGCGACGTGCAGGAGGCCGAGGGAGGGAAACAGCATGGAGCTGGAATGTGATGCGTTTGAATCCTGGGTCATCAAGTACCATCTTAAGTGAGTTATGAAACTCTTTTGAGACTCACTTCCCTAATATTTAGAATGGGAAAAAGCAGAGGGCTATGAAAGGATGAAATAGAATATTTTATATCAAGTACCTAAAACAGTAGACTTCCCTGGTGACTCAGATGGTAAAGAATCTGCTTGTATGCAGTGGGCACTCAATCATTGGGAACAACCTAAACCTGTTCAGTTTGTTGAATCCGCTCAAATATCCCAAGGCTTAGAGTATGAAATGCTGAGCTAAACAAAGGGATCAAAAGTCAATCAGCTGTTTTCTCTTGCCAAGCTGGGATGACTTTTAGAGAGTCAAAGACAGGCTTTCCCCTCCCCAGCTCTATAATATTTACCATGTGCCAACTACTGATTTCAGTACTTCTCACTCAATCCTTACAACCTTATTATTATGGCCATCATTTAAAATGCACAGGGACTTTCCTGGTGGTCCAGAGGTTAAGAATCGACCTGCCAATGCAGGGGACACGGTTTGATCCCTGGTCCAGGAAGATCCCATGCCACAGAGCAACTAAGCCCGTGTGCCACAACTACAGAGCCTGAGCTCTAGAGCCCACCGGCCGCAACCAGGGAAGCCATGGCAATGGGAAGCCCGAGCAGAACGGCTAGAGAGCAACCTTGCTTGCCACAGCTAGAGAAAGCCTGCGAGCAGCCACGAAGACCAAGCACAGCCAAAAATCAATAAATAAAGTGCATAAAATGCATACACACAGGTTGAGTAACTTAAAGTGAAGTGAAAGTGAAAGTCGCTCAGTCGTGTCTGACTCTTTGTGACCCCCATGGAATTCTCTAGGCCAGAATACTGAAGTGAGTAGCCTTTCCCTTCTCCAGGGGATCTTCTCAACTGAGGGATC
This sequence comes from Budorcas taxicolor, assembly GCF_023091745.1. Taxonomy (NCBI): domain Eukaryota; kingdom Metazoa; phylum Chordata; class Mammalia; order Artiodactyla; family Bovidae; genus Budorcas; species Budorcas taxicolor. Next base: position 59,350,275 of record NC_068923.1, on the reverse strand, counting down.
GAATCCAGGTGAGTAATTTAACCCTAAGATAAAACTACCTCTTCTTATAGTTGCTGTCACAGATATGTGCATAGGGTCTCACTGAGCCAGACACAGGAAAGAGTGGTTAGGTGGTGGTGGCTGAGTGGCAGAAATCAGAAAGGGCTTCATGGAGGAAGTGATCTAGGATTATTCCTTAAAGCCTTTGGATTTGGTCTTAAAATGATACTTAATCCAGGTGCATTCTGCAGTTACGTTTAAGAAGCTGAGCAGCCACCTATAACACAGAGGGGCCCAGGTGTTTTGAATGACAGTAGGGTCCCCGCTGCTACAATCCGGGCATCAAAGCCAGCCTTACTTTGGTTATAAACAAGGTGATTATCTGGCTTGAAACGAGGTGGCAGAAGTAATCTTGCACCAGGGGCTTCTTGTCTATCTATTGTCCCATAGGTCATTGTACCCGTCCCCCTTCCTTCTCTGTGAGCACTGAAAACCTTTTGCTTTTTGGCTACTTCTGCTTTAGAAGTTCTATCCCCAACTACTTTCTTGGAATGGAAATTTAATCTTCAAAACTGTTCTGCACTGCTGGCCCCGGAATTAAAAGCAAGCACCTTCAATGGGGAAATTAAATTTATTTGATATACCTGTACATGTATAAAATTGGATCCAGCGCCCACTGGGTTTGCAGCTGCACACAAAATGCTTTTGGCTATACTCTGAACCTAATACCTAATTCGTAGCTGAAAGGGGGCCAACCTCAAAGACCTTGTCTCGCACTGATCCCAAGCAAGGTGATCATTAGTCGAGAGCGGGCATCATTTTCCGGTAGAGCGTTCCCCATGTGCGTGGTGTAATCGACAGCCAAGGAGCCTTCCTTGGGGAGCTAAATATTCAGTTGACTGACTTTTCATTAAAAAAAAAAAAAAAAAGGAAAGTGATACCCAGGGCGAAAGACACTTCAATTATAAATATCTGTATTTCATTTTACACTCTCCTTTCTGAAGCTTCCGAGTCAGGCTCTGGCTGAGTGCAGCAGAGGGCAGAACCCAAGGTCTGCATTTGCCTATGTCTTGGCTTTAAGAGCAGGCTGTGTAAAATAAGCTTGGTCCTTCTCAAACCCTCTCCATGTTCTGTAATTTAGCTGCTATGGAAACTGTCATTGTGTTTTCCTCCCTAAGTTCATCTAGGACAACTATGTATCTATTAAGATGAAGACTGGGTTTCTCTCTCTTTTTTTTAGCATATCATTTTTATTTAATATTTACTTCTGTTAATTGGAGACTAATTACTTTACAATATTGTAGTGATTCTTGCCATACATTGACATGAATCAGCCATAGGTGTATGTCTATGGGTTTCTTGGTGGCTCAGTGGTGAAGAATCTGCCTGCTGATGCAGGAGATGTGAGTTCGATCCCTTTGTCAAAGAAGATCCCCTGGAGAAGGAAATGGCAACCCACTCCAGTATTCTTGCCTCGGAAGTCCCATAGACAAGAGAAGCCTGGCGGGCTATAGTCCATGGGGTCGCAAAAGTGAAAGTGAAGTTGCTCAGTTGTGTAAAACTCTTTGAGACCCCATGGACTGTAGCCTACCAGGTTCCTCCATCCGTGGGATTTTCCAGACAAGAATACTGGAGTGAGTTGCCATTTCCTTCTCTAGGGAATCTTCCCGACCCAGGGTTTGAACCTGGGTCTCCTGCAATGTAGGCAGATGCTTTACCATCGCAAAGAGTCAGACAAAACTTAGTGACTGAACAACAAATAACAGCAAGATGAAGACTGGGCGAAATGCACAGCAAATAGGACCAAGTCAGTGTGGGTGGCCAGGAGGCTTGTGCTGATCCTTAGAGGGCCAGGATGGAGGCAGGGGCTCCATCAGATGATCTGGTCTGATTCTGTCCAGTTACAAACAAGAGCTCCCACCACAGTCCACAGAGGCTGGCTGACTTGTGCGAGGTCCCATAGCTGGCTAAGGGCTGAGCTAGGAGACGCCTGTCTTTTCTCTTTACCTGGCCCAGTCATCATCCAACTTTACTGTCCAGTTCCAGTCCAGTACCATTCTCGCTTCCTTTATTGGCTCTTTTTGCTCCTTCTCTCTAATTTTTATTTATTTATTTAGTTGTGCTGGATCTCAGGTGTGGCACGCAGGAAAGCCTGGGCCACCTACAATGGGAGTGTGGAGTCTTAGCCACTGGATCCCCAGGGAAGTCCTCTGTTTCTTCTCTTTCCTCCTCTTTTAATTTTTCATGTTTCTTTCTTCTTCCCTCCCTCCTTTCTCTCACTTTTCCTTTCTTTTATTTTCTCCTCTTTTCCCTATCTTCTTCCTTCTTAGACATCTTCTCCCCACCCCATCTTCCTTTCTTTTACCAAAGGCTGATTAATTGCCCAACATGGATGAGTGGATTGGCCTGGGCCCTGGGCGCACACTGGTGGCTTGAGTAGTCCCATCCCCCATGGAGCTGTAATCTGAGCCTCTGGAGGTACAAGGCACATCCTGCCTTTATCCTCTGTTCTGCCCATCCCTGCAGGAGTCCCGGGCTGGTAGGAATTCCTGAAAAATTTGGCAACTGGGGCGAGGAGAGTATGGCAGTGTTGCTGAGAATTGAACAGGGATGCCATGCGGTGAGAAGCTGAATACAGGCTTGTCATGTGGCTTTGATGATGGAGAACGGGCAGCCATCGGGGAGGTGAGCCCTTCCTTGGCCACTGTAGCTGCTCTGGTGAGAGACGGGACTCTCCCGGATACTCCTTCGGAAACCACCTGCAGATAACACACATCTAAACATATCTAAGCTTTTGTCCAAACTGAGTAGGGTTGGGCGGTGGCTGGTGTTTTCGATGAGAATCCTTGTGGAAAGGCACAGGACTGTGAGCTCTCTCATTGTGAGGTACAATCTCAGGTAAGAACATGTGATGGTTAATCTTATGTGTCAACTTAATAGGGTCACCAGATAGCTGGTTAAACTGTTTCTAGGTGTGTCAGTGGGGGTGCTTCTGGATGAGATGAACATTGGAATCAGTGGGGTGGAGTAAAGCAGATTGCCCTCCCCAGTGTGGGTCATTGTTTAGTCACTCATTCGGGTCCAACTCTTTGTAGGTCCATGGACTATAACCCACCAGGCTCCTCTGTCCATGGGATTTCCCAGGCAAGAATACTGGAGTGGGTGGCCATTTCCTCCCCCAGGGGATCCTCCCACCCAAGGATCAAACCCACATCTTGCACACTGCAGGTGGATTCTTCACCACTGAGCCATCAGGGGAGTTCCCCCAGGGTGGGTGCGCCTTAGCTAATCTATCAAACGCCTGAGTGAGAAAGAATTCTCTCTCTCTGTCTTTGAGCTGGGACATCACTCTCTTCCTGCTTTTGGATTTCACACTTGGACTGACCGAGCTCTCATGGTTCTCAGGCCTTTGGACTTAGAGTGGAAATAAGTTCTCCTTTGTCTCTAGCTTGTAGACAATAGAACGTGAATTTCTCAGCCTCCATAATCATGTGGGTCAGTTCCTTACAGCTAACAGTACGTGTATACGTATGTATCCATCTACCTTGATCTCTTTCTTTTTCCTACAGGTTCTGTTTCTCTGTTTCTCCAGAGAACCTGGACTGACACATTATGTTTGTAAATTCTGAGTAACAGGACTCAGTTTTCTCAATGCCAAAATGGAAACAGTGGCAAGACATATTTTATCCCATTTCTGTGCAAATGGTTTAAATTATCTACAGTAAACTATAAACTATCATGTTCTGTATTGTTACTTTTAAATAGAATGCCCTACTTGTTTTTGTAGGTATGAAGACATGTTTTTCATGTCTTATGGTCAAGCTGCCTTGTAAACAGTTGGTCCCTAATTTATCTTTGGTGTCACTGCTGGTGACAGCAGGTATTTGGGGAAGTTTATGTTCCTGATGTTGCTGCTGCTGAGATGAGAACATATAATGGTGATGTACTCACATACTCTGACATTTAGCATGTATTCAGCTGGTTAGCAAACAAATGAATTAACCAACTGGCCTATCCCCCAACCAAGGCCAGGCCCCAGAAAAGGAAGATAAATTGATCAATGCATATGACACAAATAGGCAACAGAGAGATGAGCCACATGAAATCAAAACCCACTTACCCTTGGACTTCTCTGGTGGTCCAGTGGCTAAGAGTCCACCTGCCAATGCCGGGGACCTGGGTTTGATCCCTGGTCTGGGAAAATTCCACGTGTCCTGAAGGAACTAAGCCCATGCGCCACAACTACTGTGCCCACATGCTGCAACTACTGATGCTTGTGTGCGTTAAGCCTGTGTTCCACAACAAGAGAAGCCACCACAATGAGAAGCCGAAGCAGCACAAGTGGAGAGTGGCCTTCAGTCTCCTTAACTAGAGAAAAGCGCACACAGCAACGAAGACCCAGGGCAACCAAAAATAAATAAAAACCCACTTCTATTTAATTCCAAAATAGTTATCAAGTGTCTGCTATGACCCAGGAAGAAAATGCTCAGAATGGGAAACACAACACTTGGGCTGACAGTTTATAACTATCCTTTCAGTGAAAAAGTTCTTGCATTTCAGTCTTGTTAAAAGGTTCCATTGTACCCAAGAAAATTGTCTCAAACACTTCTTAGAAGCAGGTGAAGTTTAAATGACAATGACAACCACCATCACGACAATGATAATGCTTAAGCCACAGACGCCTGCAAATAAAATAGATTCCATCTATGGGAAAATTGGCCACATCTGTTGTAGATAAAAGATGAACGATGTAGAGGACGGTTTTGGGAACATGGGCCAGAAACCACTCATTTGAGAATATAACTTAAGTTCTGAAAAATCATTCTAGAATCAATCCCCTACATGTCAAGTATTAGTTTGCAGTGACTCTTTCCACCCTGGGGTTTGCAGGCTGGGGTTGACAGGAGGGTGAAAAACAGTTGCAAAAAATGGCAGAGATGTAACACTCAATCTTCCCAATAGCTGCTATCAGCACTGCAGCCTCCTTGTTGGAAAAAAGAAAGTTCCAGAGACTATGACTCAGGCCCCATGGGAAGAGACGTGAGCTGTTGGAAGGGATTGAAGTAACACCCCCCATGTCATCGTCCATTTTGCCACATCAGGCTCTTTGGAGACAATAATTAATAACACATATCTAAATTGTTTCCATTCCCTCTGTCCTGAGGGCTCACTCCCTCCTCCTCCATCCTCCCGCCCCATTTCTTCCCAAGACATGAGTTCTAAGAGTCCCTTTCCTTCCTCCATGAACATATCACACAACAAGCCTTTCAAACACACCAGTGCCCACTGTAGGGCGGTGCTGTTCTTCCAACTTTCTAGCACACAACCCAGAGCTGGTCTTTCCTTAGTCTCTCTGGCAGTGTTTTCCCATCTTTCTAGGGTTCCTCTCAAGCTCTGAGATCTGCCCTTTGCTCCTCTCCCAGATTGACTTCAGAGACGATGATCGACAATGGGTGATTCTCTCCCCCTGTTCGTGCTCATCACCTCCCCCAAACTGAAGTCTCCTGGAGGCAGTCCTAGAGACCAGGTAGCTCTATGTCTTCCCTTTGATTTCTCCTATTTCTTCCCAATATCTCCCTGAACATTCTCTCAATCCTGGTTATCATCCTCAGTACTTCTGAGTCGATGTCTCTGGAATGTTGACATCCACATAGATGTTAATAATCTTACAGAATCACTTTCAAATTGAGCGCTTAAACCACATTATTATGATGAAACCAATACAGATGGAGGAAAATCCAAATATGCCCGAATCTTTAAAGAGCCAGGCGTGCACCATCTCCTTTATTTCTCTTCTTCCTAAGGATGATCATTCATGCTCCATCCCCATGGGGGGGGGGGGGGGGGGCGGGGTGGGAATTAGCAGAGAAAGAAAGAAAAAAGAACAAAATGAAGTTACCTTAAATCTTATTGTCCAGAAAAAGCTATTGTTAACCGCTTAAGATCTACTGTTTCAGAATTTTTCTCAATGTAGTGAATATAAAATAAATAAGTAACTATACATATACACATGTACACACATATTTACTTATAATATACAAAAGTTATTCTTCATAACTAGTGTATACATACGTGGTTACAAGTTATATTTTAACAACTATTCATATTTGCCATGAGAAGACATTTCCTCATCAAAACTATTTCTGGTGTTCCATTTTCTAGGTTAGATCTCAAAAGTTAATTTAACCTACGAAGCAAAAGAGGAACTTTAATATAAAAGGGACAAAACAGAAAACCTATTTTCAAATTGAGTTTTGCCAGTTTCAAATAAAGTCCTGCGACAGGTCCAGTTTCAGGCCACAGTGGGCAAGACTAATGGGGATGAAGTCCCCATCTCCTCATGTTTAAAATAAAGATAATTCAGATCTGAAAGGTTTGTAAAAATTCTGCTAAATCACCTATATGAAAATGGCCAGCCCCTCATTATCCCATCTTTAAAAATAAAAATACTAGTTCAATGACCCAAAGGCTTGTAAAAATTCTCTTAAATCACATACATAAAAGTGACCAGAGCCTAGCAAGTTCTCAATAAATAATTACAAAATGGGCAGCAGGGCCTCTTTAACTCAGTCTATTTGCATAAGAGTTACTCTTTCTAGCCCCAGAACCCACTGTCCAATGAGTCATTTAGGCAACCTTGGACTCAAGGAGAATTCAACCCAGAATTCAGCAGTGACATAGCTCTCACCTCTATACCCCTCATCCTCATTTCCTAACAGGTCCCTAATGCTGAGCCCTGCCTAAGCTGAATTCATGGCACATCACCCTCCTGTTTGCTCAGACTCCAGACACAACTGGCTTCAAGAAAGGGCCCCAGATCCTGTGTGATCATCTCATTAGAAAAGGCACTTTGCTGCTCTTTGTTGTGAATGTAGACAAAACAAAGCGAAGTCCCCACCATGCTCCGAAGTCACCCATGTAACTCCTGCTGTATTCTGCGGAGGCTAAATGCCAGAGAAGTGATACCTTTCACCCAGAGCAGCCCATGATTTAATCAGGCACCTTCTGCATGGCTAAAAGTCACCATAATAAAAAGAACCATTAACCCAGCCCAATTAACCTATCTGAAATACCACAAGACTGCAGAACCCAAGAGACACACAGATATTTTTTCTGACTAATGTTGCCTTTTTGAAAATACAAACATGTGGTTACTATGCTCTAAGAATTTCTTTATCTTTCAAGGACAGGCTATTTTCTTGTCTCCAGCCAGGTCAGATTGTCTTGACTTCTTTAACAGAATGCCTCACGGCAATGACCAGATGAAATCTGCAAGTATAAGTCACAGCATCCCTGGGTTCATCCCATGAAGGGATTAACTCAGATTCCAGGCCATGGCCTGTGGTGATCATGCTACCAGCAGTGACCTCAGGTTTCACAGTCCCTGGGGAAATTGGTCATCTCGGCCTCCTTTCTCAAGGATCTGCCCGGTTCAGAATCACCATCTGAAAACCTATCACCCATGGGGAATGTCAAGACCAGACATAGCCTTGAGGGAATGCAGTGAGTCAAATGCTGTTTTTTCTTCCCAGTGTTCAGAGTCTTACTGGACATGGATCCCTTTTTAAAATTACGTACAGAGCCATTTTTAAATGGAACGATTTTCTCCAACCTTGCACACCATTCAGCTAGGGGTTCCCCGACAGGTTGCTTTATTCTGGTGTGAGGGATTATTCCTTGCTACAGTGGACAGAAATAGCCTAACTACCTGGGCAAACTGGTTAGAGATCATTGAGGTTCTATCCACTGACAGATTCTATCCACTGGTGGCAGGGGGACACCGAGAGTGGGAACCTTTCTTCCTGTCCATTGAAAAACACAAGCATTTGCAATGGAGGGAAGAAGAGGAGGTAGATTCTCTCTGTGAGCTGGAATCTGCTGGGCCATTCCCAGTCTGCAAACTTAAAAGAAGAACCATACAGAACAGGAAACAGAATGCTGGTTAGTCATTTTATTTTCCCGCCCCCGTCTAGGACATCTGCACTCCTCTCTTTATCTGTGACCTGAAAGATTAGCCTGTGATTTCATTACAAAGCACTTTCCTCACCTGGATTTTTGAAGTCTCTGACTTGTCGTACCTTCTATGAGTTTTCTTCATACTGATAACTGGGAAGTGAAGTTTGTTCTTGTTTAGTCTCTTAAGCTGTGTCAGTCTCTTAAGCTGTGCCTGACTCTTTGCGATCCTATGGACGATGAGGCTCCTCTGTCCATGGAATTCTCCAGGCAAGAATGCTGGTGTGGGATGTCATTCCCTTCCCCAGGGATCTTCCCGACCCAGGAATTGAACCTGTGTCTCCTGCATTGGCAGAAGGATTCTTTACCACTAAGCCAGAAGTGAGTTTATATCCTTGTTATTCATTCCTATGTTTCTCTCCATAAACATTTTTTGAGAACCTACTAAGTGTCTGGTAATAAGTCACTATCCTGGGTGCTAACACGAGACTTATTTAAAATATCAAGGAACATCTTATTGGCTGACATCACGCCAGGCTCTGGGCAGCTTCTTAGATGACATAAATGATATATGATCTCCTTGTATAATTTCTCAATGGATGTAAGAGTGAGGAGGGTGGTGAGACTGGAAAAAAACCTGTCTTCTGAAATGCTTGTACCCAATTGAAAGGAATGTTTGAACTACCATCAGGTATTTTTCATCCTTCTCTTATTTCTTTCTAAAATCAGGATATGGGAAATCTGATGTGGGTAATATCATGGCCATATTAATAGCAGTTGTGATATCACCATGTGACCCGGCAAGTATCCCTAAGGGGAGAAGCACTGGGAAGTGAAGAATAAGAGAGCCTCTGCGTGGCTCTTCCCAGGTGGCGTTAATAGTAAAGAACCCACCTGCCAGTGGAGGAGACATAAGAGAGGCGGTTTCCATCCCCGGGTAGGGAAGATCCCCTGGAGGAGGGCATGGCAACCCACTCCGGTATTCTTGCCTGGAGAATCTCATGGATGAAAGAAGCTGGCAAAGAATTGGAGACAACTGAAGTGAATTAGCACACAGCACACCACATGGCTCAAACAAACCAAGTCCATCTGCCAGGCTCCTGTACATCCAAACCCAGGCAGCGAGTTGATCCTAGTATTAGATACATTCTATGAAATCTGACTAGCTATTTGTAAAATCCTCAGCAGATCAGAGACAGCAAATTAGTACACTTTGATGTTTATGGGAAAATGACAGCTGTCAACTTCACAGGAAGATAGGGAGGGAAAATCAAAAGCAAACAATACAGATACATGACTATGAAAACAGGGGAGAGGAGGGATGCGGGGACATAACTATCATGTCTCAAAGATGGGATGCCAGTAAGGTAGTGGAGCAACCCAGAAGCCCATGTTTAACAGGCCAGGGACGTGATCAATGTATTTGAGAAAAATTGCCATCTAAAATGGCTAAGATCAAAAAAGAATGATGAATGCAGTGTTTCTCAACCAGGGGATGGTCTTGCCCTCTAGAGGACACTGGGCAAAGTCTGGAGACATTTTTTGGTTATTGCAATTAGTGGTGGGGGGTGCCAGTGAGCAGAAATCAAAGATGCTGTAAAACATCTTATAATGCAAGGACAGCCACGCTGTCCCCAACACACACACACACAGGGACATATTCTGACCCCCAGTGTACATAGTACCAAGATTGAGAAACTCTTGTTTAGTGCAACAGATTTAATTATTTGAAAAATTCGCTTATGTAGCCCATCTCAGTTGCTAGTGATGCAGGAAAAGGAGACATGTTAACTGTCAAGACTTTTTATACCTATGCAGGCACCTTTGATCTTCACAATCATCTTAAGAGAAAGCTGAGGAAGAGAGTACAATCTCCACTTTAGAGACAAGAGAGCTGAGACACAGAAGGTTAATGATGCTTTCAGTGATGAATAGATATCTAGGCTCCTCATCTTGTGCTTGTTGGACAAAACCACTGTCTTTTCTGGTGGTTTAGTTGCTCAGTCCTGGCCAGCTCTTTGCAAAACCAGGGACTGCAGCTCACCAGGCTCTTCTGTCCATGGGATTTTCCAGGCAAGACCACTGGAGTGGGTTGCCATTTCCTTCTCCAGGGGATTTCCCCAACCCGGAGATTACACCCTAGTCTGCTGCACTGCAGACAGATTCTTTACCACTGAGCTCAGAGGTGTTGCACTCAACATACCAGCAAATTTGAAAAACTCAGCAGTGGCCACAGGGCTAAGTCCTGAAAGTGAAAATGAAAGGTTAGCTTTCATTTCAATCCCAAAGAAAGGCAATGCCAAAGAATGCTCAAACTACTGCACAATTGTACTCATCTCACATGCTAGCAAAGTAATGCTCAAAATTCTCCAAGTCAGGCTTTAACGGTACGTGAACCGTGAACTTCTAGATGTTCAAGTTGGATTAGAAAAGGCAGAGGAATCAGAGATCAAATTGCCAACATCCACTGGATCATGGAAAAAGCAAGAGAGTTCCAGAAACACATCTATTTCTGCTTTATTGACTATGCCAAAGCCTTTGACTGTGTGGATCACAACAAACTGTGGAAAATTCTTCAGGAGATGGGAATGCCAGACTACATTACCTGTCCCCTAAGAAATCTGTATGCAGGTCAGGAAGCAACAGTTAGAACTGGACATGAAACAACAGATTGGTTCAAAATTGGGAAAGGAGTACGTCAAGACTGTATATTATCACCCTGCTTATTTAACTTATATACAGAGAACATCATGAGAAACGCTGGGATAGATGAAGCACAAGCTGGAATCAAGACTGCTGGGAGAAATATCAATAACCTCAGATATGCAGATGATACCACCCTTATGGCAGAAAATGAAGAACTAAAGAGACTCTTGATGAAAGTGAAAAAATTGGCTTAAAACTCAACATTCAGAAAACTAAGATCATGGCATCTGGTCCCATCACTTCATGGCAAATAGATGGGGAAACAATGGAAACAGTGAGAGACTTTATTTTTTGGGCTCCAAAGTCACTGCAGATGGTGACTGCAGCCATGAAATTAAAAGACACTTACTCCTTGGAAGAAAAGCTATGACCAACCTAGACAGCATATTAAAAAGCAGAGACATTACTTTGCCAGCAAATGTCCGTCTTGTCAAAGCTATGGTTTTTCCAGTAGTCCTGTATGGATGTGAGAGTTGGACTGTGAAGAAAGCTGAGCACTGAAGAACTGATGCTTTGGAGTGGTGTTGGAGAAGACTCATGAGAGTCCCTTGGACTGCAAGGAGATCCAATCAGTCAATCCTAAAGGAAATCAGTCCTGAATATTCACTGGAAGGACTGATGCTGAAGCTGAAGCTCCAATACTTTGGCCACCTGATGTGAAGAACTGGCTCACTGGAAAAGACCCTGATGCTGGGAAAGACTGAAGGAAGGAGGAGAAGCAGACCACAGAGGATGAGATGGTTGGATGGCATCACTGACTCGATGGACATGAGTTTGAGTGAGCTCCGGGAGTTGGCGATGGACAGGGAAGCCCGACGTGCTGCAGTCCATGGGGTTGCAAAGAGTTGGACACGACTGAGTGGCTGATCTGAACTCAGCTCAGAAAGCGAGAATCAAAACAGTATTACTTGCTGTGTGTGTGTGTGCTCAGTCGTGTCCAACTCTTTGTGACCCCATGGACTGTAGGCCCCGTCAGGCTCCTCTGTTCACAAATCTTCCTAGCCAAGAATACTGAAGTGGGTTGCCATTTCCTACTCTGGGGGATATTTCCAGGGATTGAACCCAGGTCTCCTGGTGGTAAAGGCCAATTCTTTACCACTGTGCCACCTGACTAATGGGTATCAAATTTAATTTTAATAAATCAAAACAAAGTCATGGGACTTAGGTCAAATACAACAGGTCTTTTGTTCTCTTGCTCATTGTTCTCCAAAGAGCTTCTGAGTGGGGAACAGATGCCAAGCACTGTTCCAGTGGCTGCACACTCAGCGGTGAACACAACTGACACCTCTCATGAAGCTGGCAGGTGAGAGCATCTTACACTTGCTCACTAAACACTTTGTGGTAGGTCTGGATAAGATTCTCCAACAATCCAAGCAAAGCCTTGCAAAATTCCAAATCCTTTCCCTGTGTCCTATACACCTTGCTCTGGAGTCACGCTGATGATCTGTAAACAAGATTTGTATATTTCCGCCTTTTTCTCTTCCTCTGCCTGCCCTTGACATCCAGAAAACTTACATTCATTCTTTGAGATCCAGAATAAATTTTCCCTAATAGCAGAGCTGGTAGCTTTGTCCTCTGGGCTCTCACATTATTTTGTAAGTTTCAGGAGCATGTTAATTACAGTGAATGCTGACATTTACCTGCTCTTGTGTCAGCCTTCTACCATTAGACTGAGTGTCTTGAGGGAGGTCACAGTGGTGCTGGATTCTTCCCTTTGCCCTTTCCAGCACCTTCTCCACCTTGCTCTGAGACCTGGGAGACTGACCTTTGTGAACTGCACAAATGAGCTCCCTTTTTCTCTGGCTTTAGGAGAGATCTGCCAATGGGCAGCACCAGCAGGAGTTTCAGGGGACAGCAGAGAAGTGACCTTGGAATTCATCTTCTTCAGCTCTCTCCCCAGCAGGTCATTCTGATTAACTATAGCTCATTGCATCTCCCAGGGGTAGCCCAGTCATACTGGCCTCTCTCCAGGTTCCAGGGCTCACTCCTTCCCTTGTTCATTGAGGCCAAGAGGTGGTAAATATCTCCCCACTGTCACAATGCCCCTGGGACTGCACCATTCCTTGTGACTTTATCTAAACCCAATCCATTCATCTGCAATTCGCCCCTTTTCAAACCTCTCCTAAAATTATAGAAGTTAATTGAGCCATCTCCCTCCTTTTTATAATATTCTTACTATAACAGGAAACTGGCTCAAAGAGGATGCTCAAGAGATGTTTACTAAAAGTGTAAATGAAGGAATACAGATGTTACCAAAATTTTTTTACTGGAAGTCTTAGAATCTTTGATTTATTAAAAAAAAAAAAAAAGGCTGCCTTCCTCAAAGGCTTCACTTTCTTCAGAAACAGTGAATTATTTTTTTGATCTTGACTAGACACAGTATCACTTATTAGCACTGCTGTTCTTTGTCACTTTACAGGAGATAGAAATAAAAGTGACGTCTATACTCTCCCTAGAGCATCCAACAATTCTTCCCCTGAACTCTTCATTACAACCTCAAACACAAAACAAAATCAAAGCATGAAACTTCTGTCCTGACCCACAAGCCCTGGTCAGAAAGTTTCTACCTCTGAGGATACACATAATAACAGCTGGGTAGACAAGAGAGGGATAAATAAATAAATTCAATGAGACTCTCACATTTCAGCAAAAGTTTTCACCCAAAGTGAATATGACACATGAAATGAGCATCAGCCTCAAAGATCTTCTTTTGGAACCTCATTGGTAGCTGTGTTTTCTAACTTAGCAAGTGCCTCCTGCTATTAATGTGAAAACTGGTTTCAGCTTAATTTGGCAACCCAGAAAACATATTATTTTTTGTAGCTATTATCATCCATATTTAGCCCTTTACCATGCTGTCAGTGACTTGGAGAGTTAACAGTAATTATAACTTTTGACTATTTATAAAATATTTGTAGTAAGTGACAGGTCTTATACTGCAAACTTCTCAAAGGTTATCTTTTTAAAAACTATTTATTTATTTATCTGGCTGCATCAGGTCTTAGTTGCATCACATGGGATCTTTTGTGCAGTGCACCGACTGCCTAGTTGTACCAATTAGGCTTAGTTGGTGAGAGGCATGTGGAATCTTAGTTCCCCGACCAGGGATCGAACTCAAGATCCCTGTATAGCAAGGCGGATCCTGAACCACTCGACCACCAGGGAAGACCTGGCAAATGTTATCTTTATGACAGTAGTACAAGGCAAGTACTATCCTGCCATTCTACGGACAGCAAAGCTGAGTCTGGGGAAGGCTGCTGCAGAGATGGGATTTCATTCCAAGCACGAGGACTTAGGAGCCACACAGTGGAAACTGCCCTTCTCTGAATAACATACACTCACCCCTAGCAGCAGAGATACACATGTGGATACACAGGTACTTTTGAAGTTTCAATCCACCAGTCTGTTAGGGAAACCAGGTCCCTTAGTTCTGAGAGTGGGTTTGGAAAGATGCCAAAAAAGAGGTAAGGAGAAAAAGAATATAAAATACTTTAATTTAAAAAGTCTATGAATAATAAACGCTGGAGGATAAAGAACCCGGCCCCCCGACATTGTTGGTGGGAATGTATTAAGTCATTGGTGCAGTCACTGAGGGTCCTTAACAATTAAAAATAGAGCCACTATATGATCTAGCAACCCCACTCCTAGGCACAGATCCATATAAAACTATCATTCAAAAAGATATATGCACCCCAGTGTTTACAGTAGCACTATTTACAATAGTTAAGACATAGAAGCAACCTAAATAACCACTGACAGATGAATGGATAAAGAGGATGTGGTGTGTGTACACACACACACACACACAGAAATATTACTCAACCATCAAAAAGAATGAAATAATGCCATTTACAGCAACATGGGTGGACCCAGAATTATCATATTAAGTGAAGTCAGATCAAGAAAGACAAACATATGATATCACTTACATGTGGAATCTAAAAAATATGATACAAATGAACTTATTTACAAAACATAAATAGACTCACAGACATAAAAAGCAAACTTATGATTACCAAAAGGGATAGTGGGTAGGGGAGAGATAAATTAGGAGTTTGGGATTAACATAAACACACTTCTTTCTCTCTCTCTCTCTCTCTCTCTCTCTCTCTCTCTCTATATATATATATATATATATATAGATACACACACACATACATATATATACATATAAACTGTTTGGCACAGGGAATTATACTCAATATCTTATAATAACCTACAATGGAAAAGTATCTGAAAAAGAATATATATATATGTATATAAATATATAAGTGAATCATTTTGCTCTATACTTGAAACTAACACCACCTTGTAATTACAATTTAAAAATTAAAAAAAGAAATTCTTTATTTTTAAGTTTCCAAAGACAAACTGAGTTCTACATGGCAGTAAAACCCATTTATACCCCTGTTAATAGTCTAAGAATCTTCCCCTCTAAGAGAGAGAAAGCCCAAGGCCCACACTAGCTTGACTGTCTCTTTAAATGTTACCCAGCACCTAATATATTACAAAGACACTACAATGCAGAACAGATGGAAGAACATAAAGCAGATGCAGATCTGAAGTCTAAATAGAGACGAACAATTCTTCAGTTAAAACAAGAAAACGAGGTGGCAGCACAGACGACATGGAAAAAGAGGCAGTTTACACCCGAGAGAAGTTACTGGGAAACACACAAGTTATCACAGCTGAGGGAGCAAAAAGATGCTATCTTGGCATTTGAAATGACATCCCCTGATGTCTTCCTGGCACACCAAACAGGCTTCTGTGGGATACTCAGGAGGAAAGCTAAAGGAGACCCAAAGCCTTTAAAGCCTTGGGTAGGAAAAATGGTTGGATACAAACTATCCAGGGGTTTCAATGGACTTCCAGAATCGAATTCATTTATCATGAGTATTTTCCATACCAGGAGGAGGAACCCAAATAATCATAACCAAAGATTAGGTGAAGAAGAGATGTGATTTCTCCTGACTGGTTTTTAACTTAGTTTCATTTTAATATTTTTTTAAAGATTTTTTTGGATGTAGACTATTGTTGAAGTCTTTACTGAATTTGTTACACTATTCTTTCTTTTACATTTTTGGTTTTCTGGCCCAGAGGTATGTGGGATCTTGGCTCCCTGACCAAGGATTGAACCCGCACTCCCCCTGCATTGGAAGGCGAAGTCTTAACCACTGGGCCGCCAGGGAAGTACCTCGTTTTAATTTTAACACTTTTATTTTATGGACATTTCTAAACACACATAGAAGTAGCGAGAACAGCGCTATGAACCCACGTGAACCATCCCCCAGGATCGGTTACCATCGACGTCTGTCACTCTTGCTTCATCTCTTATTCCCTCTCCACTTATTTTTCTTGGTATTAAAAGCAGTCTTGATAAAGTGCTTTTTTCTTAGTTTCCCTGTAAAAAGGTGCCTACTTCCTGTAATTGATTGTGGGAAGTACAGCTGCCAAGTGTTAAGCACAGAATTCTTCAGAAATACTAGTCAACCAGTGATCATTTTAATTCTTACATGTGGACACATGAAAACAATGGCAGAGGGTGTGGAATGATGAGACTCTCTGTTAATGCAGGAGTGGAACAAAACAGGACAGGAAAATTGGTGCTTTTAGGCCTCCGGCATTGTTTTAATACATTAGCTTTTGGGAAATGTGAAACCCTTCAGACGTGCATTTAACCAAAGTCACAGAATTCTGTTCAGATGCACAGAGACATGTATTCCAGAAAAAAGAAAAAAAAAAGTTATTGAATTAATCCACATCTTTCAGAGCTGGCTTCTTATTGCAGTATTATTCTAAATGCTACCAAAAGATGGAGTGGGGAAAGACATGACTTCCGGCTTCTAGAAGCCAAGACTTCCATGGTAAGGACAGAGCAACTTCAGGAGAAAGCACCCAGCAACCATAAAGAGGAGCATATGTGAAGATACAAGGGAAGAATTTTCTGTGGAAATGCTTAGGAGATACAGGGTAATTGTTCCTACTCAGAGTGAAGTGGGGAGCCAGGGCTCTGCCTGTGAGGCAGGGGAGGTGAGAATGGAGCTGGCCCGCTCAGTCAAGGTGCTGACAAGCAAACGCATAAACAATCCTTAAAAGGCTCACAATAAGTGAAAATGCAAGTGACCACTCCTCTCCTAAGCCCTGAGGACACGGGTTTCATCATGTAATATGAGACTTCCTGTACTCTGTAAAAAGCTAAAGCCATGTTCCCTTGCCATGGAAAGAACGCTACATGTAGTTGTTTCCTAACATAAGTTTCAATTTCATTTTCCATTTCAGTCCAACTTTCGACACAACCTTCTAGTTAGCTCTCTCTCCAGAAGGCTAACGGTTCCTGGGTAACTACCCCCGTAGTTCTCTTGGTGTCTCTGCTGCCCTTTGAGGTGTCTCTAGGACAGACACTGACATGTACTCTTTCACCTCCTGTTCCTCCCAAGTTCCGTTAAAGGGTAACGTGCAAATCCTGGACTTCTGGCTCTCTTTTACAAAATTCTCCTCACGGTTCAGTTTAATGATGTAAATACCATGTAGGAGTAGTCTTTTGGTTTCTAACGCCGAAGAAGGAAGATAAAATTGTTTTCAAAGAAAATATTCTGCAAGCCTTGGTGACCCATCACAAAGTCTCCAAGACATTCCTAGTTGATGGTTTTCTAAAGCTGGGTAGAACCTGTGCTAGAGTGAAGAGACCACTGTGGCCGTATGCACATGAGTGGAACAGGTGAAGGCAGAAGGCTAGGGGATGAGAGAAAATAAAGCAAATGCATGAGAATGGGCTAGGGACTACCTAGTGCCCTGACATAGGTGTGTGTCCCCAGGGTGACTCTGAGACACACTGCTATTTACCTTCCCCTCAGCATTTCCTCCCTGGCTGGGGAACTGCTGGGGAAGGGGATGCTGCTGAAATTGTATGGACCCGACAGCATCACAAGGCGAGGACTTAATTTGAGACATAACTCCTTTGTAGAAAGGAACGAACCACCTACAGAATAAGGTTAATTCTGCAGTACTTCCTCTGACCTCTACTATATTGCTCCTCATATGGCCACTGGAAGTTTTACTATCCTGCAAAGAGCAGGGCTCAGGTAATGCTGCCCAGTTACTGCCAATGGTGATCACCTGAGGGAGTGGAAATGGCCTGCAAGGAGGCACTTAGATCATGAGGACATCCAGAATTTAGTTATCCTGGCGCTCTCATCACTACTAAACTTGCTACGTATTCCCAACTCTCCTTTGGACTTAGACGTCTTAAAAATGTCCACAACTGGCTCATTGATTAGGACTTGGCCAGACAGCTCCAGGTGGCTAATTGGTAAAGCATTATCTCCAAAAGGATCTGTCTTTAATTACAGGCATTTGACATCTTTATGTAGGTTGTAGGAGATATTAAATACATTTCAACTAGACATCCATTGAAGCCATATGGCAGCCCTGAAGAAGTAGAACAAATTGGGCATAATGGAGCATTATGTATTTATTTCAGGATGGCAAGACAAACTATTAATGGCACACTTTACAAGTTGGGGCTAGAAATTTAGGAGTCTAGGTAGTTTTAAGGATGGATGGAGGATGATATAAGGGCAGACAGAACCCAAAGAGCAGGGGTGAGAAACCGATTCTCCAGACTCCAAGAGGAAAATCAAAGATATAAAAGGGTGCAACGATTACGTGTCCTTGTTTTCACCCAGGAAGTCAGGTGGAACTGGAGGCCCTCTCTTTGGGTCCATTTAGTCATTTAATTCAACACTTACTTAGAGTCTATTAGTAGAGCAAGTGATGTGGATCAGACCCGTTAAGAGGTTCACGGACACTTAAGTGGTCTGTGAATGGGCATCTGGGACTCTGACCTCCTAAAGTGCATGTAAAATCTGCACACAAGAATTTGTCTGAAAAAGAAGTCCATAGCTTTCATGAAACTAAAGGCCTCAGACCAAAAAAACCCTGAAATACTATGTAGCTCCCTATCAAAGACTGTAAGGAATTTTACAATGCAAGAGACTAAGGTAAGTGAGTGTGACTGCCCCTTCACTGACCCCATATTTTTAAACTTTTAAAGAGGCATAGATTCTATTTACCCAGAAAAAGGTGGGTAAGGAGACCCCATAAACTCCAGAGAAGTCACGTCTTACAATGCTTTGAATCTCAGAAAATAATTTTTACTATCGGCAAGATCAAAAAATGTCCTAAAGAAACACAACCAAAAATGGAAGATAAATAAAAGCAGTTAGAAATGAGATGTTCTGAGAAGGCTGAGGCCACCTGGTTCCTATTATTCCTAAGTGAGGGGACATCATTTCATCAGCTTGAGACACAGGCATCACTTCAACAGCACGTGGGCAGAGTGGTTTGCTGGGGAAGATGTCCAGCAAAAGATGTCTACTCAAAGAGTAGAACGCTTTTTGCTCCACACTCTTGGCTATTGAGACAAAAGTCCAACTTATCTTTTCAGCACGTACTTCCATCCTACTTTTGTTAATCAGTTTGGAATCTATATATAATGTGTGTGTTAGTTTCTAAGTCATGTCTGATTCTTTGTGACCCCATGGGCTGTAGCCTGCCAGGCTCCTCTGTTTGTGGAGTTCTCCTGGCAGGAATACTGGGGTGGGTTGCCATTCCCTTCTCCAGGGGATCTTCTCAACCCAGGGATCAAACCCAGGTCTCCTGCACTGCAGGCAGATTCTTTTCCATCTGAGCCACCAGGGATATATATGATATAAAGATGTTTAAATCACAATTATCTAGGCCTAATTTTAAGGAACTGAATAGCTCTACGAGATCTGCTATAGTGACTGCCTTGGTGGCCCAGTGGTTAGGATTTGAGTTCCCAGTGCAGGTGGCCAAGATCCCTGGTCAGGGAACGAGATCCCCCTGTGCAACTAAGGGCCTGCAGGTGGCAAAGAGGACCTCGTGCAGCAAAAGAGAAACAAAAAAAGGTCGTATGGTATTCCTCTTCCCTGCCTCCTTTCCCGGCTGATTATTTTGGCATTCACCTGGATATCTCTAGATGATATATTTACAATGCTACTGAATTGTTTTTCAAATTTTAAAAAAGTCAATTTCCCACTTAGCTCTCCTCTCTCCATAAACTTCCGTCACTCTTGTTACCCTTCCTATCACCCCTTAATCCCCATATAGGACTTTGCACTCAGTCAGTATTCACTGTTTTCATTATCACACTATTTAAATGCCATACAAAACTGAGGAGGGCATAAACTACTATCACAGTTTCTTTCCTGTATGACTACTGTTTTCCTGAAAGGTAGCAATTATATCGTGTTTTTCAATTTGTTTGGTTTTCTAAATACTTGTCACTACTCAGCCTCAAACTCTACCACTTTTCAAAATACCCTCTGAAGATGTTTCACACTTCAGGTACTCTATCAATTTCATCTTTTTGGAGAAGAGGCTCCTGGATGTTTGCTCTTAACTGTGTCTGTGGTAGCCCATTTCCAGAAACCGTTTTTACCCTTTTCAGGGATAAGGCTTCAGTCATTAGCTAGGGTAGGGGGCATGGCAGTCTTCTGCCTATAAGGAGAGGTAGAGGGGCTCTGGGGATCTGATTATTTCTCAGAGTTTCCATTGATCTTCTTTAATTAGCTCAGATACTAATATCTCAGACTGCTAATAGATTTGCCATGTGTCCATTTGCTTTCCAGCTCCCAACATTTGCGAACTGTCATCTTCTCTTTTCCTTTCCATGTCCTAATGGATTTATGCACTAACATGTTTCTTTGGTGGTGTTTTTCTTTTTTTAAGCAGGAAACAAATGTAGAAGTGTGTATCTACTCTGCTTTCTCTATTTTTAAGAGTGTTTTAGAAATCAATATTACAGAAAGCCCAGGAAAATACTTTAAACAGATATTATAAGACAATAGCCAATGTATGCTTATCTGTAACTTACAGGTGACAAAAAATGAGGGCCATTCTGCTTCAAGTCAGTCATTTGCTGGGCTAATATAAATATTGAACACCTTATGCCCCTGTCCCCTTTCACTTAACCTTCCTGATTTTAGGCTTCTGTGGAGCTTTGCCTTCTTGATAGTCTACGGCTGCTGTCAGGTCCCAAATACCTGAGAAATGCCTCGGGCAATCAATACCTCTGTCATGCTCTATTACAGCTGATCAATATGGACAAGGATGCAATGAGGTGGAAGCAAGATGTTTTATTCAATCAAGTTTTGGGTCTCTTTTATTGACCCCAGTATTTTGGGAGTGTTTACAAAACTTCTATACTCCTCTCATCTGGTTTAATTCAGTTAGCACATTTTTTTTTCTTTTTGTTTGTTTGCGTAAAAACCCTGCACATTCCTCCTTTCCAAGTTGCAGAGTCACCCATCAGCATGAACAGGTCTGGATCCTAGCTGCATCTCTGTCCCTGTTTGTGTGATTTGGGGTAAATAAGACCACAATGGGGTTTCCCTCGTAGTTCAGTCGGTAAAGAATCTGCCTGCAATGCAGGAGACCTGGGTTTGATTCCTGGGTTGGGAAGATACCTGGGAGAAGGAAATGGTCACCCACTCCAGTATTCTTGCCTGGAGAATCCCAGGGACAGAGGAGCCTGGCAGGCTACAGTCCATGGGGTTGCAAGAGCCAGACACGACTTGGTGACTAAAACCACCACCACCACTCCCACAGTAGGCATCTCTCATCTATGCAGTGGGAGTTGTTAAGACTCACCAACTGGTATTTCAATGTCAGCTGGTGTCAGTAGACACATTTAGCATGGTTGGCACAATAAAGAATTTCTTTGGATGTTCATAGCAGTGCTACTTACAATAGCCAGGACATGGAAGCAACCTAAATGTCCATCAACAGAGGGATGGATAAAGAAGATATATATATACACATATATATATACACACACACATATATAAATGTATATATATGTATACAGTGCGATATGTACATATATATATATAATGCAATATTACTCAACCAAAAGGAGGAACAAAATTGGATCATTTGTAGAGACATGGATAGACCTAGAGCCTGTCATAAAGAGTGAAGTATGTCAGAAAGACAGAAACAAATAAATATTGTATATTAACGCATATATGTGGAACCTGGAAAAACTACGTAGATGATCTCATTTGCAAACAGAAACAGAATCACAGATGTAGAGAACAAATGTATGGATACCAAGGGGGAAGGAAGGGGAGGTTGGAGGAATTGGGAGGTTGGGATTGACACACATCCACTATTGATATTATGTATAAAATAGATAACTAATGAGAACCTACTGCAGAGCACAGGGAACTCTACACTGTGGTGATCTGAACGGGAAGGAAGTAAAAAAAAGAGGAGATATATGTACATGTATGGCTGATTCATTTTGCTGTACAGTAGAAACTAACCGAAGAAGGCAATGGCACCCCACTCCAGTACTCTTGCCTGGAAAATCCCATGGACGGAGGAGCATGGTAGGCTGCTGTCCATGGGGTCGCTATGAGTCAGACTGAGCGACTTCACTTTCACTATTCACTTTCATGCATTGGAGAAGGAAATGGCAACCCACTTCAGTGTTCTTGCCTGGAGAATCCCAGGGACAGCGGAGCCTGGTGGGCTGCTGTCTATGAGATCACACAGAGCTGGACACGACTAAAGCGACTTAGCAGCAGCAACTAACACCACATTGTAAAGCAACTATACTCCAATAAAAATTAATTAAAGAAATAAAGATGAGAAAAACGTACCCTTCAAAAACTTTTTCTTTTAGAATGTGAGTGCCTTAAGTGGGAATATTGGTGGGAGAAGGGGAAAGAACTCCACAGTTCTCTGCAGTCATCTCTACTTCCTACTATGGTAACATCACTAGGCTGCTTCACAAATTGCTATGAATTTTCTACTCCTTAAGTATATTTGTTTTCTTTTATTTTTTGCACTATGACTATTCTCTCATACCCCCTTTAGCACTAACCTCCTTTGAGTTTATGGACACTGCAAATAACGTTAGTCGAAACACCCCAGAATCCTGGGGCGGCAGAGGTAACTAGCTCTGCAACCAGATAAAATCAGCAGGAGTCTGTTAAGAAATCAAGCAGCTTTCCTCTCCTGCTATATGTTTGTGGTTTTTTTCTTTGATCAATGCCCAAGAACAAGCTGACTCCTCTATATATTTCCATTTCCTGAGTGGACATTAGTGTCAGCAATATCATTACCACCCACGTTCTTGTCTCCTTTCTCACTCTGTGTATGCCATATTTAGATTATGAATTCCCAGAGGGTAGGCTGGTCTTGTCTGAGTTTGTTCATCTTTCTTTTTTAAATGTTTATTTGTATTCCAATTTTGCATTGTACACATAGCACATTAAATGGAAACATTCCTCATTCTTATCTGGTCTCTTTTCAAGAGGTTAGGGAATCACAGAACATACTGTGTGCTGAATTAGTGCTTTTCTGGAGCTTGGCCATTAAAAGGAAAATTAATGACACATATGAGATAGTCTTTCTTAGCAGTCTCCTCTGAACATCCTTGACAATCCGCTAGATCATACACTTGATCTTATA
Source organism: Budorcas taxicolor (assembly GCF_023091745.1). Lineage (NCBI taxonomy): Eukaryota > Metazoa > Chordata > Mammalia > Artiodactyla > Bovidae > Budorcas > Budorcas taxicolor. The sequence continues at coordinate 59,327,133 of NC_068923.1, read as the reverse complement.
ATCCAAAAGACAACAACAGTGACATATTTCTTGGATTAAAGAGAAAAAGAACACATTGCAGACCAACAGAGAACAAATAAGGATAAAGGAGAGATAAGATAAATTATTTATATAGTAAGCAGACCAAGCGGTCACTGCATCAGCTGAATATAATTATTAGGTAAATGGGGCTCATAGGAGCTTAAAGTTTAAACCACATGGAGCAGGAGTAAGTTATCATATCCCTAATAATTAAACTGAGAAACCATGGTTCATTGGTTGGAATTCTGGGAATGACTTGAATGCAAAGAAAGAGTATGAAAGAGGGATTGCAATGAAAATGATTTTTTTTATTTCAGGGTAAGAACCTGTGATGACTGACTGGACAAAGAAGATGGAGAAATAATCAACCTGCGCGAAAAGGAGGTCTGCAGCTCTGAGAGAAGAGGACCCTAAGGGTGAAGCCTTCAGGAAGGCCCTGTGATGAGCTTCTATACCAGGTAATGGTCACTACTGAACAGATGCTAATACATGCTAGACTGTAAAGAATCCAGTAAACATTCAGGACCCCTTCACCCCCAGCAAAAACTGTCACAGGCGATGCAGACACACAGATGGGAAAACAGAGAACCTGCCTCAAGGAATGTGTCCTACTGAAACAGGGCTGAGCACCATGCAAATGGGTATAGCCTTGGAGGTCGGTACACATGTCTCCGGAAGATCATCAAAGGGAAATGAACAAGGGCCTGGATCCATGACACTCAGAATGACTGTGATGTATTCAATGCTCACACTGCATGCAACATTTTCTTGGAACCATACATATGCTATTCTATTTCAGAAAAACAATCAATAATGGTTAACATGTACTTGGTACTTATAAAATCCAGGCTGATAATCGGTTTGTTTAACGTGCACCGGCCTGGGCTGAGGCAGGTATTATATTTTCTGCTTCGCAGATGAGGAAGTACCTTGGGAATTTAAGGAATTTGCAAATGACCGAATGAGCATGTAGTTATGAATATTGTATGACATGGGTCTATGGCTGTAAGAAGTGAAAGTGTGGGTTTAAAAGAATGTGAAGAAAAATAACGGAGGAGAATTTGGCCACAACCAAATAAACACAAAGGACAATAGCTAGAAGATTACCATGTGAGGTGTCTTATATATAAATTGGCAAGTTTCCAGAACTGATGCCTTTGATAGGGTTGTTTTTGCTGTTTAGTCACTAAGTCATGTTCAACTCTTTTGCAACCCCATGGACTGCAGCCCACCAGGCTCCTCTATCCGTGGGACTTCCCAGGCAAGAATGCTGGGGTGGGTTGCCATTTCCCTTTTCAGGGGATCAAACCTGCCTCTCCTGCATTGGCAGGCAGATTCTTCCTTTGATAGGGTAATAGGACGCTATATCAAAGAATGCGTATTCCATCCACATTCATACAATTTTTTGTTTTATACATTATGAAATATAGTACAGACAATACAAAATGTAGAGTCTAATAATAACAAACACCTGAGTACCTCTTGAAAGCTTAAGATACAGAAAACTGTACACAAGCCCTTCCCTAAGCTCATCTCCTCTGCTCCCCTCAGATGTAACCAAAATTCTGAATTTTAGTTCCTTATTTTTCTTTATAGTTTATATGTATATTTTGTACACACTGCTATATTTAAAATAGATAACCAACAAGGACCTACTGTATAGCACAGGGAACTCTGCTCAATAGTCTGTAATAACCTAAATGGGAAAAGAATTTGAAAAAGAATAGATACAGGTATCAATATATGTATAACTGAATCACTCAGCTGTATATTTGAAACTAACTTATCAATTATACTCCAATATAAAATAAACATTAAAAAATTAACAAAAAGAACAGTGTTTAGCATATAAAAATACATGAGAGTTTGCCTGTTTCTAAATTTTATGTATACTTCATGTAAATGGAATGATACTAATATATGCATTCTTCTGTGATTAGTTTTGTTCAACACTACTTACCCATGTGAAGACACAAAGATAAGGTCCATTGGTTTACTTGATGTGATAGAAGGGCATCATATGAAGATGCCAAGACTGTTTAACAATCCAAGTCAAGGAATAGCTGGGTAATTTCCAGTTTTATGCTATTGAAATCAAAACTGTTCTGAACATTCTGGTGCCTGTCTCCTGGTATACAAATTACTCACTAAGCCACATTTCTCTAGAACCTCCAAAGCTGTTTTGAATACATGTAGTGATAGCTAGCCTCCTCATTATGTTGCTGATTTTAAAGGGGCTTTCAAAAGTACTTCACCATTAAATATGATGTTTGCCATAAGTTTTTTTTTTTTTTTTTGTAGATATATTGGGTTGGCCAAAAAGTTTGTTTGGCTCTTTCTGTTACATTTTATGGAAAAGTCTGAACAAACCTAACTGGCCAACCCAATATATTATCAGATTAAGAAAGTTCCATTCTATTCCTAGTTTGCTGAGAATTTGTATCATGAATGAATTGTAAAATTTTACTGAATGATTTTTGATATGTATTGAGATGATATATGATGTTTTCTACTCAGCTGACATGACACATCACATTCAATAACTTTCTAACAACGGACTAACCCTGGGAGAGGATGAGGGCAGGAGGAGAAGGTGTGACAGAGGATGAGATGGCTGGATGGCATCACCAACTCAAAGGACATGAGCTTGAGCAAGCGCCGGGAGATGGTGAAGGACAGGGAAGCCTGGCGTGCTGCAGCCCAGGGGTCACAAAGGGTCAGACACGACCGAGCAACTGAACGGCAACAACAACTGTGTTTCCAGGGATAAACCAAATTTATGATACATCTTTTAAAAATCTTATTTTGGTTTGCTAATGTTCTTTTTACCTGTTACTGTTCTAGATATTTGAATTGTGTGTAATTTATTATCTTATACTGTCTGTGTCAAGTTTGGATCCATGGTTAATATTGGTCTTGTAGAAAAAGTCTGGGATTATTCCCTCCTTCTTTCACTATTGCCTAAAATATTTTATGTATTTTGGAATCTAATATTTGGCATAACTCATAAGTAAAATCTTGTCTAGTGTTTTCCAGTAGAAAAAACTTCACTGACTTAATTTTACTCATGATGAGATCCGGAGAAGGCAATGGCACCCCACTCCAGTACTCTTGCCTGGGAAATCCCATGGACGGAGGAGCCTTGTAGGCTACAGTCCATGGAGTTGCTAAGAGTCAGACACAACTGAGTGACTTCACTTTCACTTTTCACTTTCATGCATTGGAGAAGGAAATCGCAACCCACTCCAGTGTTCTTGCCTGGAGAATCCCAGGGACAGAGGAGCCTGGTGGGCTTCTGTCTCTGGGGTTGCACAGAGTCAGACATGACTGAAGCGACTTAGCAGCAGCAGCAGCAGCATGATGAGATCATTCAGGTTTTTTATTTTTTTCACAAATTAGTTTTGATTATTTATATTTTTAGATCATCCATTTGACCTAAATTTTCAAATTTATCTGCATAAAGAAGTTATAATTTTGCCTTATCTAATTAACTTCTTGTGCATTTGTAATTACTTTATATCTATTATTTATACAATATTTTTGTGTGATCAGCCTCATTATTTCAAAGAGTAATGATGATCTCTATTGGTATTTTCTATTTTTTTTTAAATCTCAATTTCCCTGCTGGTATTTCTGGGTTTACACTGCTGCTCTTTTTCAAATTTTTCAGTTGATGATTCACTCAGTACATTTTTTTTCCTAATGTAAGCATTCAAGGCTATAAATTTTTCTTTAAGTATTACTTTAGCTTCTTGTCACATATTTTCTGAAGTATTATTTATATTATCACCTAATTTACATAGTTTCCATTATGATTTATTCTTTGATCCACAGGTAATTTAAAAGTGGGCTTTAAAACTTATACACACATGCATTTACCTTTTTACAACTGATTTATTTATGTGTGATCAAATGGATTCTTTAACATTTGTAGAGACTTTGTGTATGCCCTAGTATATGATTAATGTTTTATGAATTTTCTGGGTCTCTCTCAAAGGAATTTCTACTCTCTGGCTGTTGGAAGACTGTTCTATATGAGTCCTTTCAGTCAAGCTTATTTGTTGTGTTGTTCTAGTTTTCTATATTCTACTAAAAGCAATAGGTAAAAATTTCCTACTATGATGTGGCATTGTATATTTCTCACTGTAATTCTATCAGTTTGTCTTTACGATTTGAAGCTATATTATTCATTACATAAAAGTTCTACATTATTACAGTTTTCTGATGAATGTTAACTTTTAAGAAAATTCAGTATACCTCCATATCTCTAGCATAAAATTTTTTGGCTTTCGTTCTGTTTTTGTTTGATATTATTATTATATTAATGAAAGTTTCATTTAGGCTAATGTCTGCCTGGAATATCTTTTTCTCATCTTTAGTTTCAACCATTCAGTGTCTCTTCTAAACAACACATAGCTGGATTCTGTCTGATAGTGTGTGTGTGTGTTTATCTAGTTGGATAACTACTGACTTTCAGTAGGGAAGGATAATACAATCACATTGGTTTCTGCTACTGAAATAACTAGATTCATTTCCCCAACTTTATTTTGTGGCATCTGTTCCAGTCTTTCTATACTTCCACTATTATCATTTTTCTTTCTTGACTTCTTGAGGATTTTTGAGGTTTTTCTCTCTCTTCACAGTTTTTCTTCCACAAGCTTAAAATTAGACTTTATGCAGTCTCTACCATTTGGAGTTGTGGAAAGCAAGACTTCTGTGGTGTAGGCTTTATTTTTCCTAATTCACCTATGGAGAATGTTTGGACTTTGAGGTTTTGGCTCTTTGTGAGGGACACCTGATTCAACTTCCCAATATGCTCAGCTCCAGTCCACCTTTCTTCACAAGTGCATAGCTGTAAACTAGACCACAAGTGCCAGCTCCAGGACTTGCTTACTCCTGTGAAGTAGAGCTTTCTGGATGTTTCTTGACTTTGTATCTCTATATCTATCAGTCTATCATCATCTAGCATGCTTAAATGCAGACTGGGAAGGCTTTTCTCTAAATATCTGGTCATTCATCTAGCTAGAAATGAAATCCCAGGCTTTGGTTCCAACACACTCATTCCCTTATGTTGGTTTGACAGGTTTATGCAGGCCTAGCACAATAGGGATAAACAAATAGATTTGACTTGAATGTCTCCTATAACATTTGCAGAATTCTACTCGCAATGATATTATTTAGGGATCAAGGAAACAAAAAGGATTAACCCTAATGAGATGCTTTCCCTTCCACTATGTACACTATTTTTAATACTCACTTTATTTAATCCTTATCATGACTCCATTGGAGAGCCTTTATTCAGTTCAGTTCAGTTCAGTTCAGTCACTCAGTTGTGTCCGACTCTTTGCGACCCCATGAATCACAGCATGCCAGGCCTCCCTGTCCATCACCATCTCCCGGAGTTCACTCAGACTCACGTCCATCGAGTCCGTGATGCCATCCAGCCATCTCATCCTCGGTCATCCCCTTCTCCTCCTGCCCCCAATCCATCCCAGCATCAGAGTCTTTTCCAATGAGTCAACACTTCTTATGAAGTGGCCTAAGTACTGGAGTTTCAGCTTCAGCATCATTCCTTCCAAAGAAGTCCCAGGGCTGATCTCCTTCAGAATGGACTGGTTGGATCTCCTTGCAGTCCAAGGGACTCTCAAGAGTCTTCTCCAACACCACAGTTCAAAAGCATCAATTCTTCGGCACTCAGCCTTCTTCACAGTCCAACTCTCACATCCATACATGACCACAGGAAAAACCATAGCCTTGACTAGACAGACCTTAGTCGGCAAAGTAATGTCTCTGCTTTTGAATATGCTATCTAGGTTGCTCATAACTTTTCTTCCAAGGAGTACCATCTACAGTGATTTTGGAGCCCAAAAAAATAAAGTCTGACGCTGTTTCTACTGTTTCCCCATCTATTTGCCATGAAGTGATGGGACTGGATACCATGATCTTCGTTTTCTGAATGTTGAGCTTTAAGCCAACTTTTTCACTCTCCTCTTTCACTTTCTTCAAGAGGCTTTTTAGCTCCTCTTCACTTTCTGCCATAAAGGTGGTGTCATCTGCATATCTGAGGTTATTGATATTTCTCCCGGCAACCTTGATTCCAGCTTGTGTTTTTTCCAGTCCAGTGTTTCTCATGATGTACTCTGCATATAAGTTAAATAAGCAGGGTGACAATATACAGCCTTGACGTAGTCCTTTTCCTATTTGGAACCAGTCTGTTGTTCCATGTCCAGTTCTAACTGTTGCTTCCTGACCTGCATACTGATTTCTCAAGAGGCAGGTTAGGTGGTCTGGTATTTCCATCTTTTTCAGAATTTTCCACAGTTTATTGTGATCTACACAGTCAAAGGCTTTGGCATAGTCAAGAAAGCAGAAATAGATGTTTTTCTGGAACTCTCTTGCTTTCTCCATGATCCAGCAGATGTTGGCAATTTGATCTCTGGTTCCTCTGCCTTTTCTAAAACCAGCTTGAACATCAGGGAGTTCACGGTTCACATATTGCTGAAGCCTGGCTTGGAGAATTTTGAGCATTACTTTACTAGCATGTGAGATGAGTGCACTTGTGTGGTAGTTTTAGCATTCTTTGGCATTGCCTTTCTTTGGAACTGGAATGAAAACTGACCTTTTCCAGTTCTGTGGCCGCTGCTGAGTTTTCCAAATTTGTTGGCATATTGAGTGCAGCACTTTCACAGCATCATCTTTCAGGATTTGAAACAGCTCAACTGGAATTCCATCACCTTTGTTCGTAGTACCCTCATTTTATAGATGAGGTACCTGAGACCACATTTTGAGATTATTAAATTACTGAATTGGGATTCAAACTCTTGCTTATTGAATCCCAGAGTCCATTGCTTTTATCCTGACTCTTGCTACTTTTTCCCCAAATAAAGAGCTCTGAGAGATTCTTTTCAGAACTGGTAAAAACAATTCTGGTTAGTTTTTCACTGGTAATTTTCAAACCAAACAATGCAGCTATTTACCCTGCATTTGTTGGAACTCTGCTAATTGCTAGCACTCATTCTGTTAGCAAACGTGGTATTTATTGACTTCAGAAAGAGACCAGATTGTGGGAAAGCAAACAGTGATAACATAAACAAATGCTTTCAAAGCAAACCTTTGTTTGGGTCCTAATGTCAAGCAATTTTTAATTGCCATTTTTACTTTTGACCAAATATCTCATAATTCATACTCTTCAAGCCTCTGAGGGTAATTAAGCCTTCCATAAAATCTCTTGATGTTGGTTCCCATTCTAATTCTCATTAAACACGTATCTGTTTATGCAAGAGCCCACGTAGTTCTGCAGGCTAAGCCTAAAGTATTATTGGAGGCAACCTTGCCAAATCTAATGCCATAGATAAACTAATCTTATTTAATTTCAGTGCTTTATCACTGTGGAATTTAGCACAGGCAAAGAGCTGAGGAAAAGGCTCTCTTTTTCTGTCTTTCCACAAGTCCCCCTTTTTCCTAGCTGAATTTGAATGTCTAAAGTGGATCCAAGAAAGTTCCAGCACGCAGGCAGCATAGAGAACAAAGCATAAAGATGCTACATGGGCCCATTTTCATTGATCAATGGCTGTCTTACCAGCGGAACAGAGCTATTTCTACTCAAAACCAGGTGGAAAGCAACATATCCAGAAAAAGCTTACTCTCAAACCATAAGAAAGAAAAGAAATTATTAGTCAGTCATGTCTGACTCTTTGTGACCCCATGGACTGGCTCCTCTGTCCATGGAATTCTCCAGGCAAGAATACTGGAGTGGGTAGCCATTCCCTTCTTCAGGGGATCTTCCTAACCCAGGGACTGAACTCTGATCTCCTGCATTACAGGCAAATTCTTTACTCTCTGAGCCACCAAGGAAGCCCTCAAGTCATATGGAAAGGAGTTAAAGTTTGGATCACTATAATTTAGAGTTCAGTGATCACAAATGCAAAACTATGTCCAGCAAGTTTTCTATTCTGAGGTTTCATACATGATCAAAGAGACAAACATGGCAGTATAAACTGAAGGAAAGCCAAAGTACATTGTTTTCATCATATATGGCGAAGTGTATTTGCAAAGTGGCTCATAAGATGTCACATCCCAAGTTATAAAAGTATCTAAACCCTTTCTTGTTCAAGATTTGCTCCCAAATACAACTTAGAGGAAAAAAGGTACTAGCACACTCTCCCAGTGGGTGGCTCTAGCCTTCTTATTAAAATGAAAAGGGTGTGTTTACATAATCTGGGCATTCAGGAAAAAAATTACGCAATTCTGTGTAAATTTTCCCCAAAGAGTTGAAATTGAACAAAAATCAACTGCACATCTGGGTCTCCGGCTGCTTCAGCCTCCAGTGCAAAAATGAAGATGAATTCCAAGGGATCAGAAAGCTCAAAAGTGCTCACCCCTGACAATTTTTTTCCCTCCATGTGATGGAAAGTATAATAACTATTTTTCTGAAATACAAATTACAATCAGCTGGTGTTAGTGTTATTATTTTAAGACCTACTGATCAGCCCAATAGCCCTTTATTACCAACTGAGTACACATGCAAAGAAAAATATCCTAACACCTTCCCTTGCTTTTAACTGGAAAGGAAATCTAGATCAAATGGGGGTGTGCCTTTGTGTATTTTAATATTAGGCAATAATCATACATGAGCATCATCTTATTAATGCTTATGATTAACTCTAATAAGAAATGGTTACATGAGAAGGGATGCAAACACTATCTTTTTAAATGATTTTAATCACTCATTTTTGGTTCACATTTGGATTATGCTTTGACCTGTAGCCAAGGCTATGGCTATCAGACACAAAGCTGAAATGGTTCATTCTCCCACCACGTCCTTGTTCTGACACTGTGGCATGCATTGTCAGTGCTTTAAGTAAAAATTCTATTTTAATAGTGTAATCTGGAAATGCATATTTGATGCATTTTGCTGATTTCCAGCATAATTCTATTCTCCCTGTGTGTCTGAGACTTGTTTCATTTTGGGGGCAGCCAGGGGGAGATGACAGCTTGGTCCTATGGCATTCATTTCCCCAAAGAGGTAGTTGGTAAAGCAAACAACTAGAGCACAGACAACCACATATTTAAACACACAGACACACGTGACTTAACCCTGGCAAATTTCATATCTGCCAGTGATTCCCTCCTAAATGACACCACTGAGATTCTCAGTTGACCTTTGTAGTTTGTCTCTCTGGCCACATGGCACTGGGCCGTCTTGTTAATTTCATGATGGCAATGCAGGGAGCATAATAAATGCTTCTAGGCTTTATTCTGCTGTGAGTGCCCAGATCAACCATGAAATCAATAGTGTTAACGTTTTCTTTAGCTCAGCAAGGAATACCAAAAGCAAATCCCTATGTAAATGATAGCACAACGTCGTCATTCTTAGTCAAAATATACCTTTCAGCCCAGTCCTTATGATGTTAAACAAATGCAAAACATTTTCCTAGTGCCATTTTGTAGCCAAGCAACTCAGAGAGGATTGCAGTCACTCAAAGTGCACTGAGCTGCACTGTCCACTCTAATGTTATAAGGGCAGAGATAAATGAATTTGGGATGGAATCATGGATAATATTGTCATCATTGATACTGAAACCGTGCAACTCAGATTGGGACTTGAATCCATGGTCTTTTAATTGAGATCACACACCTGGTCTTGGGACCTAAGGAAGCTCAGGTTCTTGATGTCTCATTGAAGAAAGAATTCAATGAGAGACAAAGTGATAGGTAAGAAGTGGGTTTATCTAGAAAGAAACATAAGAAAGAGTGTGAGTCATCTCAGAAGGTAAAAGACCCTGAAATATGGCATGGTTGGTTTTTATGAGCTGGGTAATTTCATAAGCTAACGAGTAGGAGGATTATTCTAACTGTCTCAGGGAAGAGGGGAGCATTTCTAGGAATTGGGCCACTGCCACTTTTGGCATTTTATGGTTAGCGCTAAACTGTCACGGTGCTAGTGGGTATGTCATTAGCTAATGTTGGGGGCTTCACAGGTGGCTCATCAGTAAAGAATCCGCCTGCCAAGCAGGAGATTTGGATTTGATCCCTGGGGTTGGGAAGATCCCCTGGAAAAGGAAATGGCAACCCACTCCAGTATTCTTGTCTGGGAAATCCCATGGACAGAAGAGCCTGGTGAGCTATAGTCCATAGGGTCGCAAAGAACTGGACTTGACTTAGCGACTGCTGCTGCTGCTGGTGCTGCTGCTGCTGCTAAGTCGCTTCAGTCATGTCCAACTCTGTGTGATCCCATAGATGGCAGCCCACCAGGCTCTGCCGTCCCTGGGATTCTCCAGGCAAGAACACTGGAGTGGGTTGCCATTTCCTTCTCCAATGCATGAAAGTGAAAAGTGAAAGTGAAGTCACTGAGTCATATCCAACTCTCAGTGACCCCATGGACTACAGCCACCAGGCTCCTCCATCCATGGGATTTTCCAGGCAAGAGTACTGGAGTGGGGTGCCATTGCCTTCTCTACTTAGCGACTAAGCAACAACAATTACAATGAACATATAATGAAGCTCAAGGTCTTTTGGCATCTTGGATCTAGTTGGTCCTAGCCAGTTTTTGTCATGTCCTATGGTTATATTGTTCTTTTAAAGGTTGTGCCCTGTCCATCTTCCCTCCTGTTTCAATACCTCCCGGCGATTTGGTGATTACAGCTCTGAATATAAATACGGTGACAGCCAGGATGATGATATTTAATGACCCTGAGGGGACTGTGACCCTGGCCCATCAAGCTTAGGAGAAAGAAAACAGATTTCCTTCCCAAAGCCTACTCCAAGCAGCAGCAGAAGGGAAAGAAAAGGCTTAAGCATTCTTCAGAAATGAGGAGAAACTGGTTTGAACCTAGCTTCTAGGGAACACACATAAATGGTGACAGGAGGTAATTTTCTCATTAGGCAACTGAGACTTATCTCAACTGTATGACTATATATGTATTGTGCCCCAAGCACTTTGGTGGGAGAGGTTCTCTAGAAATAACAGTTCTTAATAATTGCCAGCTATGTCAGCCACCTGCACAGCGGCAGGTGGTTCCACGCTTTTAGTTTAAGTGGCACCAGTGTAGATTCAGGAGCCCCAAGGGGAAACTGCAAGGCTGCCCTGCTTTTGGCCTGTGGTAGTGATCATATCCTCAGCATAGTCTCAGCAGCACCTTATGTGTACCTGGACACCTTATAGTGTTCAAACTCAACATATTCTCTAAATTCAATTTCAGAAGCTGGCAGTGGTGCTAGTAGGGCAAATATAATTTTTCCAACAGATATGGCAGTTGAAGCACATGTTCTCTTAAGGCCAGGAAAGCAGGTTAGTCTAGAATCAAAAGGGTCCTAAGAGAACTCATTTCAGCCTCTAATTTCACAGATTAGGAAACAGAGACTGAGAAAGGTGACATGGTGAGTTAGTGAGAGAGAAAGAACTGAGGTTCCTGGAGACCTGGAATCCAGTGTTCTTTAAAAATGCAGCCTCAGAGAAGCCCCTTGTTCAAGGGCCTACCTGTGTGTAGTGGTGGTGGGCTTAGGGGTGAAAATGCTATGTGACAGTAACTGCTTCTAACATGCTCACTGTTTTATTGTTAGTTCCTAGCACAGAACCTGTGACAGGTAAACAATACATGTCAGGTGAATGAATACGTGCCCATGCAGGAGAGGCAAGAGACATGGGTTCGATCATCAGAAGATCCCCTAGAGTAGGGAATGACTACCTACTCCAGTATGATTGCCTGGAGAATCCCATGGACAGAGGAGCCTGGTGGGCTACAGTCCATAGGGTCACAAAGAGTCAGACATGACTGAGCTTGCATGTATCCTAAAAGACACTAGACATTTTAAGGAACCGCTGATATTTGGCATAAAGGGATAAGCTCTAGACCGGAGAGAAAAGGGGATATGCCATCTACATGGCAGTTGTTTCTGTAAACATGATACAGATACATCTAGAAATAGTTTAGAAACCCGCATTGGGTGGCTATCAGGCCCCAAAGAAGCTGGCAGGGTTCTGAGGAGCTTTAGTCATGGTGGCCTTATATGTAGATGCCTTTAGTGTGACTCAGTAGACCCCTTACTGAGTATGGCTCCAGGGATGGTTACAAACCCTTCCCCAGTTTCTACACCCATACCTCCTCCATCCTCCCTAAGATGCGCTCATCATGCATTTTTCTACATGAAAGGCTATGGGTCTCACTGAGTGGCGGGCGGTAGGGTGGGTGGGTGGCTGGTGCAGTGTCATTTCAAACTCTATCTCCTCTCCCACCATCTAGTACAGAAAGCCACAAGTTATGCACAGGAGATGCATGCTTCAGGTGTTTTTGGCAGAAGCAAAGTCAACACCAGAAAGACTTTAATGACTCTGTTTTAAGGCAAGTTATTTAGACAGGGGTAACCACCTTACCTGCCTCTTGAGAAATCTGTATGCAGGTCAGGAAGCAACAGTTAGAACTGGACATGGAACAACAGACTGGTTCCAACTAGGAAAAGGACTATGTCAAGGCTGTATGTTGTCACCCTGCTTATTTAATTTATATGCAGAGAACATCCTGAGAAATGCTGGGTTGGAAGAAACATAAGCTGGAATCAAGATTGCTGGGAGAAATACCAATAACCTCAGATATGCAGATGACACCACCCTTATGGCAGAAAGTGAAGAGGAACTAAAAAGCCTCTTGATGAAAGTGAAAGAGGAGAGTGAAAAAGTGGGCTTAAAGCTCAACATTCAGAAAAAGAAGATCATGGCATCCGGTCCCATCACTTCATGGGAAATAGATGGGGAAACGGTGGAAACAGTGTCAGACTTTATTTTGGGGGGCTCCAAAATCACTGCAGATGGTGACTGCAGCCATGAAATTAAAAGACGCTTACTCCTTGGAAGAAAAGTTATGAGCAACCTAGATAGCATATTCAAAAGCAGAGACATTACTTTGCCGACTAAGGTCTGTCTAGTCAAGGCTATGATTTTTCCAGTAGTCATGCATGGATGTGAGAGTTGGACTGTGAAGAAGGCTGAGCGCCGAAGAATTGATGCTTTTGAACTGTGGTGTTGGAGAAGACTCTTGCGAGTCCCTTGGACTGCAAGGAGATTCAACCAGTCCATTCTGAAGGAGATCAACCCTGGGATTTCTTTGGAAGGAATGATGCTAAAGCTGAAACTCCAATACTTTGGCCACCTCATGCGAAGAGTTGACTCATTGGACAAGACTTTGATGCTTGGAGGGATTGGGGGCAGGAGGAGAAGGGGACGGCTGAGGATGAGATGGCTGGATGGCATCACTGCCTCAATGGACGTGAGTCTGAGTGAACTCCGGGAGTTGGTGATGGGCAGGGAGGCCTGGCGTGCTGCGATTCATGGGGTCGCAAAGAGTTAGACATGGCTGAGCGACTGAACTGAACTGAACTGAACTGAACCAACTAGGAACTGAGTGACACCGGATGGTAACAGCATGATTTGCCTTGATTACAGTTTATCAGGTCCTTTCACTTCCATTTTCTATTTTTTAAAAAAATATTATTTATTTATTTTTGGCTGTGCTGGGTCTTTTTATTTATTTATTTTTAAAAATTAATTTGTTTATTTTAATTGGAGGCCTTATAGTTGCTCAGAGGCTTTTTCTACTTGCAGAGAGCGGGCACTACTCTCTAGCTGTGGTACAGGGGCTTCTCATTGCAATGGCTTCTCTTGTTGCAGACCACGCACTCCAGGGCACATGGACTCAGTAGCTGCAGCTCCCGGGCTCTACAGCACACGAGCTTAGTCGCCCCATAGCATGTGGGATCTTCCTGGACCCGGGATTGAACCCATGTCCCTTGCAATGGCAGGTGGATTCTTAACCACTGGATTACCAGGGAAGTCTTCACTTCCATTTTTTTATATGACCATCTCACCTCTGGGGTGTAAGTAAAAACAGTTCTTTTTTTTTTTCCAGAGAGGAAGTCAATGTTTAAACTGGCTATATTACATGTTCAATGTCAGCTGTCTTAAAGAAACCTACACTGTGCATGTGTGTGCTTAGTCTGATTCTTTGAAACCCCACAGACCATAGCTCACCAGGTTTCTCTGTCCATGGGATTTTCCAGGCAAGAATACTGGATTGGGCTGCTATTTCCTATTCCAGGGGATCTTCCCAGCCTAGGGATTGAACCCGCATCTCCTGCATTGCAAGTGAATTCTTTACTGCTGAGCCACTGGGGAAGTCAAAACTTGCACTCGGGGCTTCTATTGGGTTGGCCAAGAAGTCTGTTTAGGTTTTTCATGGAAGAATCTGAACAAACTTCTTGGCCAACCCAATAATACTGCTGCTGCTAAGTCACTTCAGTCATGTCCGACTCTGTGCGGCCCCATAGATGGCAGCCCACCAGGCTCCCCCATCCCTGGGATTCTCCAGGCAAGAACACTGGAGTGGGTTGCCATTTCCTTCTCCAATGCTTGAAAGTGAAAAATGAAAGTGAAGTTGCTCAGTTGTGTCCATCTCTTAGCAATCCCATGGACTGCAGCCTACCAGGCTCCTCCCGTCCACGGGATTTTCCAGGCAAGAGTACTGGAGTGGGGTGCCATTGCCTTCTCCAATAATACTAAGTTCATTGTTCTTCCCATTTTCCTAAGGGCATAAGGTTCAAGGTGGGCAAAGGCTGTCTCTCCCTTTGATGTGTTCTATACAGGCTAGGGAAGGTTGTCTGCTGAGCAGATTAAAAGCTGGGCCCTGGCAGCTGCCTATTTCTTCGATCAGCTCAAGAGCTTTCCTCCAAAGAAAGGGAAGCTTCTGTGTAAACCCAACCTGTCAGTCTCCTGCGATTTATTTCTCTTGCCTTTCACATGTACAATATTTTGCTCGAAGCCTCTAAAAGCTGTTGAAGTTGAAATTCCAATTAACCCTGGCAGTAAGTGCTGTAACTATAGGGGAGTTTTTTATTCTTTATGAAATGAGAATGAACCTCTAATGTTTTGACAATCTGCCGAAACTGGAGAGGGATCAGGATTTAGATGCTTCAGTCGACACCACCCAGTTGTTCCCTCTAGAAATTTAGTGCAGGTTTTCAAAGCAAATATGACTATTTTTATCGTGTGAGCTACTTTCATTAGCTGTGGTTCCCTGAACATTTATTTCACTTTTACATTAGCCAGATACATATTTTTATTTTTAAAATTTTTCCTTTCGGCCTATCATTTCAGCCCAAATTAGGTATCAGGTAGAAGGAACTGGACAATTGCTCTCATGGATTTTTTACAAACAATAAAAATTCCAAAGGGCCCAGAGGTATCACAGCTAAAATCTACTTCTAAGTATGGCTGCATGTGGAATTTCACTTTATCCTGATACTTGGCTGGGAGTCATGGGAAAAAGTACACAGTACTCCTTCTCTGGTGCTTTTAGAGACAATGTTATCTTTGGGTAAAAATAAGATATTGCCTTCTAGCCTCATTTAGAATTCATTCCTGATATCAGAACTGTATCAGGTACGCAAAGTATTTAAAATACAAAGTAAGAGATTCTTATTCTCTAGGTGTTTATGAGCGAGTTTTGGAAAGGTACATTTATAGCCCAGGTATTCTATTCCCATATCCGTACTCATAAAAGATGCTGCTAACCTGTCACCACATTCTCCTCACAGATAAGTGGCCTTGTAATCGTTGTCTAATCAGCCACACCCAATCTGAACTGGCGTGTGAAATGAAGCTGTTGGCCACAGCTGAACTGACACTGACTAACCTGAACTTGAGTAAGAACCTCAAGTACTGAACTCTAGGGAAGGGAGGCACATCTTAGACTCCAGTGACGAGCCTTCTGCGAAGAGAAAGGGTTTCCCCTGGCACTTGTTTGTACGGCTAGAAGTTGGAGAGATTGGGGTCGGGGGAGGTTAGAAACAGAATGAATAAAGACTTCAAATAGCCAGTGTATAAACAGAGGAGATGAATATGGAATGTATACATAAATATGGAACAGAGCTTGTCCTGGGGTTGGAGAGTAGGGTTTTCCTCTCACTGTCTGGGAGTTTGACTCAGAAAATTCTATTACATAATGTTTCCATTCATAAATTCCAACATGGAGACACAGTGGCTTCTGGTCTGTAGATGCCTGCAGGCACCCTAAAGTAAAATGTGTCGCATTCTGGAAGGTGTGTGAGTTTATTTTCAAAGAATAAAGATGACAATGAGTCATAGACTTCATGTCAAGAAAATGGGTAACACATACGTGACTTTAAAAGACTGCTAAACCTCCTATCCACCAAAGATGATTGAATGAAGCCTTTCCAGATATACATCTTTAGACTCATTATGGGCAACCCTGATGATCACTTTTTGCCCCCTTAATGATAAAATGAAGAAAGCTCCAGTTTCTTGCCTTTCTTAAAGAGAGATGAAACAATAAGCTAATCTCTTCACGTTTAGTAGTTAAGGTGTGCTGTGTACGTGGCTTGAGGCAGAACTGGCTAGCATGACCTCATAACTTCCCCTCAAGCAATATGATTCCATAAAATTTCACACGGCATTGGACAAGAATCAGCATATCCTGTTTTGAACATCTGCACAATTAGATTGACAAGTGAGTGATTCCGATTGCCTGATGTATCCCTGTTCCCTCCAATCTTCATCCATAAGGAATTTGAAATAATCCCACTTACACTATTTAGACCAAAATGAACATCAAAGTTGCCTGGAAATGATGTTATAAAAATTCATTAAATTCTCTTACAATTGCCAGAGGCGACATAACTGTTGCCAGAGGATACTCACATAACTGTTTTTTAGAAATCAGGCTATAGGAGAATCTTGGAGAAACAGTAGACAAAAATTCATCTGTTGTTGGGAACTACATGATCCCAGGCAGAGATAAATGATCTGGCCCATGTTCCCTCTAAATGTCATATTCTATTCTACTCAGGCAGGTTCCTGCTGATTCCTTATTCAGTTTCTCTACTCTTAGCCATGTTTGTTCAGGAATGGTCACAAGAAAGAGCCTGAACTATTGGCTGAAGGCATGGATTTTTGGACTGGCTCTCCAAACTCTGAGTGTTTTGTAAATCCATTTTGCCCAAAATGTGTTGTGGGTACTCAAGTCTTGAATCAACCTTTCATGAGAGAACCAATAGTCTTATTATGGTGATCATATTAACATCAGGGAGGACACAGAATTTTTTTTTTTTAAAGAATTAGGTAAGCAGAAAAACCGTAGAACAATTTGAAGGTTTATTGTATTTAATGACCTCTGAATGTTGCCTTTAAAAGAAAAGAAACAAATGATATTTCCTCGGATTACTGGGTTATCAAACAGATTTTCTTAAAACCCCGTTCCTTTTTCTGTCCTGTTACTGACAATGAGGATAGTAGAAATGGCCAGTCTTGAAAGACAGTGGGGCTTAGTTTCAATACCAGATATTCCCATTTCTAACTTGATAAGGGTGAAAGAAGGGAGTGAACAAGTTGGCTTAAGACTCAACATTGAAAAAACTAAGATCATGGTAGCTGGTGCCATCACTTCATGGCAAACAGAAAGGGAAAAAGTGGAAGCACTGAGAGATTTTATTTTCTTGGGCTCCAAAAATCACTGTGGACAGTGACTATAGCCATGTAATTAAGAGATGCTTGCTCCTTGGAAGGAAAGCTATGACAAACCTAGACAGTATATTAAAAGGCAGAGACATCACTTGGCCAACAAAGATCTCTGTAGTCAAAGCTATGGTTTTGCTGGTGGTCATGTACAGATGTAAGAACTGGACCATAAAGAAGGCTGAGCACCATAGAATCAATGTTTTCAAATTATGGTGCTGGAAAAGACTGTTGAGAGTCTCTTGGACTGTAAGGAGATCAAGCCACTCAATCCTAAAGGAAATCAACTCTGAATATTCATTAGAAGGACTGATGCTGAAGCTCCAATACTTTACCCACCTGATGTGTACAGCCAACTCATTGGAAAAGACCCTGATGCTGGGAAAGACTGAAGGCAAAAGGAGAAGAGGGTGGCAGAGGATGAGATGGTTGGATGGCATCACCAACTCAATGGGCATGAATTTGAGCAAACTCTGGGAGATAGTGAAGGACAGGGGAGCCTGGTGTGCTGCAGTCCAGGGGGTGGCAAAGAGTTGGACATGACTTAGTGACTGAACAACAAACTACATGTCAGTAAACAGTTTGCTTAAACTTGTTCAGCCTTGCCTTTCTTGTAAGCTAGGAATAAAAGTTTACCAATTTCACAGAGTTACTACAGGGACTGAATGGATCCTAGTTCCATAACCTGGCACAGAGTGGTTGTACAAATCAGTAGCTATTACTATTAGAAAATTATTATAAAAATCTGATCCTGTGAGAATCTGTGTTTGATACTTGGAGAAAGACAGCACAGCTGGTTGTATTACTGGTGCTCGTGTTCGGTCGGTGGGGAGAAGCATATGTTAGACAGCTGTGTTGGACTCTTCCGAATGAGATGCAGTTAGGAAGGGCAATTTTTCTTGTCTTTTTTTTTGCGGGGGGCATTCAGTTCATCTTAGTGTGGTTTCCTGTCTCCCATCAATCTCTCCTCTGAAAACCATCCAACCTCTTTTTTCTTTCTAGTATCTTTAAGAAAAATAATAAAGGCCAACACTACCACACCCTTATTCCATTGAGATGACAGCATGTTCTTCCGTTACCCCTGAGGGGATATCTCATAACCTGGCAAGGTTCTCTCTCTCCTTTTAACTGGGAAGTCAGAGTGGTTGGACCAGGAAGCTGTGAGTAAGAAACGTATGGCTCCAAGGAGGAAGGAAGAAAGCATGCATGAAAGTCGGTTGGATTTGTGACTTTTTCTTTTAATAAACACTGTTTTATTATTATTAAATTTTTTGGGCTGTGCCTATAGGTCTTCCATGGTAAAGAATCTGTCTGCAATATGGGAGACCTGCATTCGATTCCTGGATCAGGAAGATTCCCTGGAGAAGGGAAGGGCAACCCACTCCAGTGTTTTTGCCTGGAGAATTCCCTGGACAGAGGAGCCTGGCAGGCTATGGGGTCACAAAGAGTTGGACATGACTAGTGACTAAACTACCACGTGGCATGTGGGATCCTTAGTTCCCCTGCACTGGAAGCACAGACAGTTAATCACTGGACTGCCAGGGAAGTCCCATATTTGTGTCTCTTGATCAACAACTACGTACCAGAAGAACTAGACACATTCCACTGAGGGAGCTTGGAGAAGTCAGACTGAGGATTCATAGCCCCAGTGCCCTTCAGATCATCTATACTTAGATCAAAATTTGGTTTCTCTGGTGGATATTTCATCTGGAATTACCAATCTGTACCCACCATGTCAAATATAGCTAGGAAGGTAGCCTGGTCTCACGTACCTGAAAGAGGTCACCTTTTTTTACCCCCCACTCAACTGTAATACTGAGTTGTTCTGAGGATTAGTTAAGATAACACATGTGAAGCATTTTCAGTGCCTGGGATATAAGGAACCATTAGCAAACTTAGGGCTTTCCAGGTGGCTCAGTGGTAAAAATCCATCTGCCAAGCAGGAGACGCGGGTTCTATTACTGGGTCGGGAAGATTCCCCTGGAGAAGGAAATTGCAACTCACTGTAGTATTCTTGCCTGGGAAATTCCATGCACAGAGAAGTTTGGTGGGCTACAGTCCAAGGGAACAAAAAGGCTGGGACTCCAGTGAGCGACTAAAGAGCAGATAGCAGCAAACTTAGTCCTTGGAAACTAACGAGCTAGGAAGAACGTTCTCTATGTCAACAACAAAATGAGAAATGAGAAGTCAAAGCAAAGAGCTAAGGTCAGGAAAAGGAAAGAGCTTTCTGATGGAGACGGTTGGAACAGTGCTGGGAGATAGAGGGAACCCCAAAAGTGACATTCATCACCTCTCCCTCCCTCCCAAGACACTTGGTACCCAGGTTTTATTAATCTGTTTAACTCATGGTATTACTTTGTAATAGAGAGTAAAGAAAGAGAGAACTTGGGCTTATCTATAGGGATTTGTCTTATTTCACGGTTTGAAAGTGCAAGTCGCTCAGTCGTGTCAGACTCTTTGCGATCCCATGGACTATACAGTCCATGGAATTCTCTAGGCAAGAATACTGGAGTGGGTAGCCTATCCCTTCTCCAGCAGATCTTCCTGATCCAGGAATCTAACTGGGGTCTCCTGCATTGCAGGTGGATTCTGTACCAACTGAGCTATCAGGGAAGCCTGTTTGATTTTCTGTTATTGCCATTTACCCTTCTTATTTATTTTCCTTATTGTCCTAGGGAGATATTAAGAAAGTGTGGACCTGCACGAAACTATGACTGGTGGGCTTCCAAGAACTTGGTGGTTCATGGGAAAGCCCCTCATAAATCATGTGCCCTGTACAGTCACATTCTTCCCACCATTCATCTGGTTTTAGCCCCAAAAGGAAGAAAAATAACATGGGAAACTGCTGCTTTTCCAGATTGTTTAACTTAAATGCCATGTTTTTCGTAGAAACTAATTTGCCACTGAAAGCAACATTGTCACAAGCAGCCAAGGACTGACTGTCCTGAAGACCAAGCTTGGGCCTCTGAGCAGTAGTAAATTTTCTTAGCATAAAAAAAACGTAAATGATGATAAACGATGCTAATAATAATAGCTACTAATTATGATGCCAGTTCGTGTGCTAAAACTTTTACAGACATTATCTTTAATCCTCAAAACAATGCTGCAAGGTAGATATTATCCTCATTTCAAAAATGCAAAGATTGAGGCTTAGAGACATTAATTAACATGCAAAGGTCACAGTTAGCTTCCAGTAGTGCTTCTAGAAGTGCTGGTCCACAAGACAAAGCTTTTTTCATGCCATCTGTCTGTGACGACCTTCAGAAAGCCAGATATTTTCAAAGTCGTGAAAATTCAGATTTTCATTGCTTTGGACCCTCTTCTCCATCATTTTTTTTTTTTTTTTTCCTTCTGGAATTAAAATTTGCAACCACTGGGGACTAGGGCTTTAAGGCAGTGATTTCAGATTTCTTGAAGACCATCATAAACTATAATTAGCTGGTAATAATTAGCAAGAAACAAATGCTTCTTAAAAAAGCATTCATTCACTTAAAATGATTTTTAATTTTATAATGACTAGTATATAATTATAGCAGAACAGAGCTATTTAGTTAGAAAAAATAACTTCAAAGATGAGAGCCCATTTAGTGTTTATTTGCTTGGGGTTCTAATTACTTTGAAAACTACCATAACTTTGTATATGATCACTAACAGCATTCAATAGCAGCTTGGAGGGAAGCAGAGGCCATCTTTTTTTTTGTTTTTTCAAGCTCTATTAACATGAGGGAAATAAATAATAAATGATAAATACCAGAGGCACATATTCACTGTGTTGTCATTATTATTTATTTTCCTGCTCTGTTGCCAGTTTAGGTCTCTTATGCGAGAAAAAATGAAAACCAAACATGTCCTCCCGGTTATTTGCAAAACGAGGCCAATGGAATGGGACCCGTGAGGAACACTAAACAGGGTACTGTTTTCGTGTACTATATTAGGAAGTCCTGGTATCTTCAATTTGGTTTCATTACATTTTCAATCCAAGTGTGTGTCGATTCATCTTCTCTTTTTTCCATAGTTAAGATTTATGCACTTTATCAATCACCCCACGACAGTCATCTCAGCGGTTTCATTTAGCAGAATAAACCAGTCAAACCCCGTCAGACTTCTGCGGCTGTCACACGGCAAAGTTTGGATTCCTGGCAATTTGAATTACTCTTGCCAATATGAGATTTTTCAGAGCGATCCATCTTAGGGCCATGTAATCTATCACATCTCCCTCTGCTCTTTTCCTAATTGATAGGTTGAAAGAGAGACACCCGCTAGACCTTGCAAATGTCTCTCCGAAGCAGCCTCAGGATAGAGGTTCCTTGGCAGCAGCAGCTTGAAATGGCATGCAGTTAAACGTTCCGTTCTCCAAATGTAATTCGGATGCTACAAGGGGCCTGTGGGGCACCCAGTGAGCCCACCTTTTCTAAAAAAGCTTCCATAGGCAATGTGTTCGCTGCATGCTCAGGTGGTCTAAAAAGACAACGGTGCCAGGTGTGATGGGCCGGTCATTCACTATGGCTTCTGAACTTACAGTAGTGGTAATTGGATTCAGGGGTGGCTAATGCTCCCTAAAGTGGCTGACACCAATTCTCATTCTTAGCCACACTGCGTTTTTTTAATGTTATCACTTTTCTGAAGCCAACTGTACTCTCCCTAAAGTTCTGAAAGGATACAGTTCCAAATATATTTAGTATGGACTCAAATAGTTGGGGCTTCCCAGGTGGCACTAGGGGTAAAGAACCCACCTGCCAATGCAGATGTACATGGGTTCGATCCCTGGGTTGGGAAGATCCCCTGGAGGAACGCAAGGCAACCCACTCCAGTATTTTTGTCTAGAGAATCCTATAAATGGAGGAGAACATACTCTTTTTTTTTGAGTTCTCAACAGCACATCTGAGTTGCTTACCAGCTTGTTCGGAGATATGGTGTACAGAGTTTGATTCCAAATTTAGCTCTCATCAGAAAGAAGCAACCTTGGGACCTCCCTGGTGTTCCAATGGCTAAGTCTGCTCCCCACGCAGGGGACCCAGGTTGGATCCCTGGTCAGGGAACTGGATCTCACATGCCACAACGAAGAGTTTGTATGTTGTAAGGCTCGGAGAACCGCACTCTGAAAATACATTCTCAGTATTTGCTCAAAGCCTTCCGGCTCCTCAACGTTATGCTGCAACATAAGACACCGCATTCCACACCTAAGACCTGGTGCAGTCAAATTAATAAATAAACATTTTTTTAAAAAAAGAAAGAAGCAATCCTAACACAATTATTCTTTGAAGAGAGGTGTCTTCTGAGCTTTTCTAGGTCTTACTGTTAATTTGATAAAATATAAGTGTTTGTGGGAGGCAAGTTTCATAGTAAATGACTCAAATAGGGAAGATACAATGACTTGGAAATTCTTACAGAGGATCAACTGAGCACAAGTATGGCCCTTGTAGAACAGCATGGCCCATGAGACCAAAATAAAAAATGACCAGTTTGATATTAAGAAAATTTAATGAGAAAGCCAGAGAAGAAAATGGGTTACTACAGTGCAGTTTTTACAGACTTTCAAATGCAGCTGTGCTTCTAAAATCCTGGAATTATTAGCACTCAAAATTCCTCAGGCTCGCAAGTTTATCAAGCAGCAGGGTGTTTAGCAAAAAGAGGACCAGACTGAAAAATCAACCAACCTGTATCTTAGCCTTGACCTTGCACTAAGCTGTACAGTCTCAGGCTGAACCATTAAACCCACCAGACAACGAAGAGACCGGAATAGACAGCGGGTGGCAACTAGTCACCCTCAAGAGTGGCAACTCCTGGCACTTTTTTCCAACCAAATCATAAGAGTTTCCAGGGCCTCCTGGCACTATTTTTGCTTCTCAGAAAAAGTCTAACAGAAATCACACATCTACCCATGGTAAGATAACACTGGAAAATTAAAATGTCACATTTATTTTTTTAAATCATATGAACTGAAAGGGCAAACAGTAGTTAGTTGTTATTCCATGCTAAGGCAATACTCTAATTGGAGGACTGTGTTTTTACTTAGTGGGAAATCTAATTAATTGCTATTTAATAAGTGTAAATTGTAAAGGGGATCTTTCAAAAATTAAAACTCAGAGGGAAAAATACGTTTTAATGGAAACCTGATGGTGGCCAGTTTAGAAATGGTTTAACAGAAATCCCTTCCAGTTTAGGACTCTTATTACTACAACTCTATAGAGATTAAAATCGTTTTTTTTTTTTTTTTTAGTTTTTTCCCCAGTATCTTTCGAGTTTTAGCACAGAACAGGTTTTATTTACTAAACCCATAGCTTTACAACTCCCTTTCCATTCAATTCTATATATACCTGCAGCAAGGGAATTTTAACCAAACCTCACAATTTCCTTGGCTTACACAGTCCTCGCTTCACTGGCCTAATTATTTCAATGAGCAGTTTAACTGCTGGCTTACATTTATATTTTAATTTATTTGTGTACAGTTCTTAGTACAATGAAAACCTTGAAAGTCTTTCCTATTCGTGACAGTGTTTCACTGTGTTTAGTTGTTAGGAACACTAACACACAAACTAACTTCATTTTATTTCTATGCATACATCTTCTCTTTTATCTTTCTTTCTTTTTTTTTTTTTGCATATTAACAATGGAAAAAACGATACTAAAGTTCTATCATTTTGGTTGCTTAGATGAAAAGAGAATCTACCCAAGGCCTACAGGAGAGCCTAGATCAGGTTAGCAGGAATAAAAAAACCAGCATCATTCCAAGTCACTTCAGCCATGTCTGACTCTTTGTGATCTCAGACTGTAGCCCGCCAGGCTCCTCTGTCCAAAGGATTCTCCAGGCTAAGAATAACTGGACTGGATTGCTGTGTCCTTCTCCAGGGGATCTTTCCGACTCAAACTGAATCCACGTTTCTTATGTCCCCTGCATTGGCAGGTAGGTTCTTAACCACTAGCACCAGCTGGGAAGCCCACAGCAGCATTCCTTGGGTCAGCCATATAGCCTAGGGTGCTTGGGTATTCCCACTCTATTTGTTCCCATCATTTGGCAAACAATTTTTTCAAACAGGAACAAAACAGGAAGTGGGGAAAAAAAAAAAAAAAACTGACATGTAAAATCACTTACTAATCCTAGTCCCCGGGGAATGGAAAACAGAATTCCCCTCATGGTCTAATTATTCTTTGGTATCTTTAATGAAACCAAATCATAAGAGTTTCCAGCATCTGGCTGATGTTTCAGAGGCCTCATTTCCACATGTTCTTGGCTCTGAAAGGAAATATATACTATACTTCCTGAAGTCTCCTTATGATCATGTATTTACCCTTTAGTTCCCAGAAAAATCTTTGTCATTTTTCTAACGTGGAAGGAAACATTTAGAGGAACAGAAAAGGTCTATGTAAACTGTCGTGTGTTTTGCCTGCTTGAAATCAAAATAGCGTGACTTTAGAGTTTGGTTTTTCAGCAGCTGACTCTTTAGTGACAGCCTGTCCTGGATCCTATGCATGACCCTGCTTTACCAGGCAGGAGTCTCTTTTCATCTGTGCTCCTGCATGTGGATATATAAAAGGAGGAAACTGCTACAGAGTGCTGCTTTAGAAACTGAATTCTATTATTGCCTACTATAAACTGTGGCAAACCAGAATCAGGCGATTTTGGTAAACCTAATAAAACACATTCTGGAATCCTTGTCTCAAAAGCTATGTTAACTGATTCACAGGAATAAAACAGCAAGAATATAATAATAGCTACTTCTATTACTATTAGGCCAGGCTAGACGTCAATCTTCATTCCACTGGGGGGAAAAACAAACAAGCCCTGCAAATTGGGCATTATTTCATTTTACTTATGCAAAGTTTGAAACTCAGAAACATTAAGCACCTTCCCCAAGACCCCATAGGTGCTGATGGCAGAGCCAGCCAGCCAGCCAGCCAGCTGAATGTCTTCCAGGTACCCTAAAGATTCTGCAGACCCATTCCCCTCTTTACACACATGAGATGCTGACATTTAGCCATAACGTGTTTAGACACGGTAAAATAGTTTGAAGTGCTAAGGATCTGTATACATCCAATTCTGAAGATTCATGATCGCTGATGCGAATGTTACTTTGTGGGCCAGAAAAAAAGTCTGTTTTGCTCACTGTAATAGTGGCACAGTTGTTTAGCCGCTAAGTCACATTGGCCTCTGCGACCCCATCGACTGCGGCTCACCAGGCTCCTCTGTCCATGGGATTTCCCAGGCAAGAATACTGGAGTTGTTTGCCAGTTCCTCCTCCAGGGGATCTTCCTGACCCAGAACACACATCTCCTGCACTGGCAGGTGGATTCTTTATCACTGAGCCACCTGGGAAGTTCAGTGGTGGCACAGACTAGGCATCTAATCCATATTTGTGAATGAAAAGACAACATACAAAACTGAAAACCGAAAATACAGAAGTCAGTTTATATTTGGTTTGGAAATACATGTTCTCCTCAGCAGATTTATCTTCTTAGGAAATAACTCCTTGAGCATTACCATAGCCACTTTGCTTTTTTTTCCTTTTTTTTTTTAACACTTTAGTGAAAATCAGAGCCAGATGTGTGCTGCTAGAAGCCAGATGAAGATATGAAATGCAAACCACCCCCATGCACAGTCAGATCATAGATCCCAACTGTGGCATTTCCTACCCGTGGGGCTCCAAGCCTGTCCTTCCAAGCAATCCCCAACCCTCTTCACAACCAGTCAACTGGCCCACTGGGGTTCCTATGCTGGACGAGATGTGGAAGGGAGAAGGGAAGGGGCATCGGATGCCAGTGAGAAATGGTGTGCCACTCTGTCTTCAGACACAAGCTAGCTCTATAGACTACTCTCCCACTTGATTTCCTAGGCATTGAAGGCCCATCTGAAAGCCGATGGTTTGCTGGTCAGTCATTAAGTCATGTCTGACTCTTTGCAGCCCCATGGACTGCAGCCCGTCAGGCTTCCCTGTCCTTCACCCTCTCCCAGAGTTTGCTCAAACTCAAGCCCATCGAGTTGGTGATGCAATCCAATCATCTCATCCTCTGTTGACTGTTCTCCTCTCGCCCTCAATCTTTCCCAGCATCAGGGTCTTTTCCAATGAGTCAGCTCCAAAGAACTGGAGCTCCAGCAGCAGTCCTTCCATTGAATATTCTGGGTTGATCTCCTTTAGAATTGACTGGTTTCATCTCCATGCTGTCCAAGGCAGTCTCACGAGTCTTCTCCAATACCACAGTTCGAAAGCTGACGGTTAATCCACGCTAAAGTAAGAGCAGTGCAATCTATTCGGTTGAACAGAACTCGGTCTCAGTATGGGGCATCCTTGCGGCTCAATCTGAGGGTGGGTTGCTTTCATGTCAGACACATCTGCCTGCCAGGTTAGGTGGGGCGAGCTGCTAGCTCAGCACCGAGGCATGAGCTGCAGTTGGGGACGTGAGCAGAGCCTGCTGTGCAGCATCCAAGAGAAAAGCTCTTCCTTCCGGACTGACAGCCAGCAATGCCATTTTCTTGTTCAATGAGTGCAAATCTTTTCATTTCTACCCCAAAGCGCGGGAGCCTGGCTATACGTTTTGACTCTCCCCTGAGCTGAGCAGACTGAAAAGACTGACACGGGTTTAACAGACACAATCAACTTAGGTGGGCCCCGCAGTCAGCAAATGGAACATAAAGTTAATTGTTTCACTAGCGGAAAGAAGAAATTCAGAGGCTTTCCTCACTGGTAGGGCTGGGCGGGCTTCAGGCACCCTCATGCTCAGCTGAAATTACCAGTAGTTACATGTCAGGAGGGCCTGTTTCTGAAAGGTTTTTTCCAATGTGACATTAATAATTTATGAATAGGCCAGTACACAAAACTGTATTTGTAAGAAGGACTGAGAGGTAAGATAAATAGGAACTTAACTTCTTAATACAAATGGAAGGATGAAAAAGACCAAAGGGAAAAAAAAAAGCATTTGTGGGTAATATGTAGAGTATAAATATTTTCTTGGGTCTATCCCAAGAATCAGAAAAAAAGAATCAAGTAGGATCATGCCATAAAAGGTGATGCTTTGTGTGTTCTTTCTCTTCTGATCTACTCTGTGAGCATTTTGGCTGGGTCTGAGTATATTAAATCTGATTAGAGGTTGTTTTTAAAATTGTTTCAATTCATCTGGTTAAGGAAGGCTGAGATGCATTCTAGTCTATCTTGTGTATGCTCAACAAAGAATTGTCAGCGAAGTTCGGAATGTGGGAACTTTATTATGTAACTGTGAGAGAGAGCAAGAAGAAGCACCCAGATTTAGTTTGCAGTTTTCGCAGTTGGAAAAAAAGGAAAAAGACTTCTTTTCTTTAATGGAAAGTTGGGAAAACTGGGCAAACACATCATCTAGACACAAAAGAAATGGAGTTTGTCTAGGTCAATTTTGGGCATATTGATTCACTTAGACTTCTCCATCAATTAGATACAACATAACATGAAATAAAGAGAGAATTGGATTCCTCTAATCAGCTGAATTACAAGGTCAGAGCTCTAAATTATTGCTTTGTTGTTGGAGCAGCAAATTATTGGTGAAAGGGATATTTTTATTTCTATGCATTCATTTAATCTCCGTATTTATATGCTTTTCTAATAGCCATCAGAAAAATGCTGTGATGCAAATATATGTTGCAGTTTACTATACATAGATTACATTTTTCATCACTCTAAATCTTACAGATGTTTTGAAGCTCTGAAAGAACACTCTACTTGCTGGAAAATAAAACCACATCCAAACTGGACAATCAAATCTCAACAGATAGCAAAGATGCATAATTCCACCTAGGAATTATCATTGCTAGGTACTCGATTCAGAAAATCTACAGCAGCTTTTATTAAATAAAATCCAAAGTAAGAAAATAAATGTAAAACCCAGCATACAATGGACTATGCGGTACTGAGTTGCTTAGTTGTGTCTGACTCTTTGCTACCCCATGGACTGTAGCCTGCCAGGTTCCTCTGTCCTTGGAGATTCTCCAGGCAAGAATACTGGAGTGGGTTGTCATGCCCCCCTCTAGGGGATCGATCTTCTCAACCCAGGTCTCCCACATTGCAGGGGGATTCTTTACCATCTGAGCCACCAGGGAAGCCCAAGAATACTAGAATGGGTAGCCTATTCCTTCTCCAGGGGATCGTCCTGACCCAGGGATTGAATCAGCCTATCCCTTCTCCAGGGGATCGTCCTGACCCAGGGATTGAATCAGCCTATCCCTTCTCCAGGGGATCTTCCTGACCCAGGGATTGAACTGTGGTCTTCTGCATTGCATGTGGATTCTTTACCAGATGAGCTAACAGGGAAACCCATACAATGGATTGCTGCTGCTGCTGCTGCTGCTGCTAAGTTGCTTCAGTCGTGTCCGACTCTGTGCGACCCCACAGACGGCAGCCCACCAGGCTCCCTCGTCCCTGGATTCTCCAGGCAAGAACACTGGAGTGGGTTGCCATTTCCTTCTCCAATGCATGAAAATGAAAAGTGAAAGTGAAGTCGTTCAGTCGTGTCTGACTTGTAGCGACCCCATGAACTGCACCCTACCAGGCTCCTCCATCCACGGGATTTTCCAGGCAAGAGTACTGCAGTGGGTTGCCATTGCCTTCTCTGATACAATGGACTACTTATTACTAATAGTAACTCCAGCTGTCACTTATTGAGCATTTACCAAGCAGTTCACATCAGGCTCAGAGGTTAAAGCATCTGCCTGCAATGCGGGAGACCTGGGTTTGATCCCTGGTTTGGGAAGATCCCTTGGAGAAGGAAATGGCAACCCACCAGTATTCTTGCCTGAAGAATCCCATGGACGGAGGAGCCTGGTGGGCTACAGTCCACAGGGTCGCAAAGAGTCAGACACGACTGAGCATTTGCTTATTTATAGTGTCACAGGTCAGGTGCTAAGGGGGATCCACTGAAAGAGAAGACCAAGTTCTGGCTCTTAATGAACTCAATACATAAGTAATAAAAGAAAAGAAACAGGGGAAAAAATAACCATAGTGGAGCACTTGTATGGGCCAGATCAAACCAGTCAATCCTAAAGGAAATCAACCCTGAATATTCATTGGAAGGATTGATGCTGAACCTGAAGCTCTAATACTTTGGCCACCTGATGCAAAGAGCCAACTCACTGGAAAAGACACTGATGACTGAAAAAGACTGAGGGCTCCAGAGAAGGGGGCAACAGAGGATGAGATGGTTGGATAGCATCACCAACTCAATGGACATCAACTCTGGGAGATGGTGAAGGACAGAGAAGCCTGGCATGCTGCAGTCCATGAGACTGCAAAGAGTCAGACATGACTTAGCAATGAAACAACAACAATGGGCTAGACATAAAGCAAACAGCTACACTTATATGTTTTATCTTCATAATACATCTACCAGGTAGGTGTTACCAAGTCCTTCCTGCTGGTAAGGGTCAATGAGTCTCTCCCTTATCACATAGCAAAGAACAACAAAGATCTTATCTCCAGGATCCTCTCTCAACACTCTCTACTCCCAAGAGTTTCTTAGCACCTGTTTTTTCTGTTTCTCCAATGCATGGTGCTTTTATTTTTTGTCTTTGAACTTGTATTCAAAATGTTCCCTTTACCTCCATATGTTGTTGAAACACCTCTTCCTCAGAGAAGGAAGCCATCCTTGATTACTCAGGCCAAGTAAGCCTGTTACATGCCTGCACTTAATGACAAAATTCATAATTTCCCATTTATTTGTAGGCACATTTGATCAATCTCTTTCTATCTCATACACTAAACTATAAATTCCCTGAGGGCACAGAGCCAAGGTGAGAAGTGAAGCTTGCTCCTTTTTTAATGCCATTTGACCTCTACTGTGTATTTGTCCGTTGCATTATTGAAAAGCATTTGCCATCTTGTGTTGTTCTACAAAAGAAGGTAAACAAAGCTTTGGTCTTAAGGCCCAATTGTGAAGTGTTGGTTTGTTCATTCATTCATTTATATTTTCATCATGTATTCATTTATTCAGTAAATACTTGTTGACCACCTAGCTGTGCTAGAGACTCTTCTAGGTGTCTGGAACACAATGAATAAAACAGAGAAGAATCCTTAGGATGCATGACATTCTAGTCAAAAATACGCTTGGTCTATCATCTTGATCCAATTTGTAAGTGTCTGCTCTGTATAACCCTGTGTGTATAAGATTGTATGACAGATTGACATGCAGACTAATGGACTTTTAATTCATATGAACATCTTAAATAGGAAGTCCGTAAAATGATGAGTTAGTGAGAAGCCTTCCATACTAGATATAGTCAAATGATTGCAGTGCTTTTCCAGAGCCACGTATTTATTCTGTTCACATTCTTGTGGCTCCACGGGAAACTGGAATGCCATTCATCTATTTATTTTGGACTGTATCATGTCTTAGTTGCAGCATGTAGAATGTTTCATTGCAGTGTGTGGGCTCTTCGTTGTGGCACCCGGGCTTAGTTGTCCTGTGGGATCTTAGTTCCCCAACTAGGGATCGAACCCATGTCCCCTCATTGGAAGGCCGATTCCTAACTGCTGGATCACCAGGGAAGATCCCTGGAATGCCTTTTGACAGTTCCTGTCATGGATGGTTTAAAACCACAAAAGAAAACTAAGGTCATCACTCTGCAGTTGTTCTGCAGTTTGTCCCTAACTTGATGATACAGCTGGTCCTAAGAATATCCAAAAAACATGACTTGGACTCTGATGGTCATTCAAAAATAAGAGTCACCCAAATGTTTAAGCCATGGCCATGTCACTGGTGTAAGGAAACCACCTTTGAAAGTGACAGATGTCACAGAGACAGCATACATTAGATGTACGAGCTTTGGTGTGTTCATTTAAAAAGCAAAGAGAAGAAATATAAATGGTTAGTAAATAATCAGATAGGAAAGCAATTCAATGTTATCAGTAAGATAAAAGCAAATAAAAATTGCTTGTCATTTTAAAGCTAATTCGAAAATATTTAAAAGAAAATAGAATACCTACTTTGTGAGGCTTTTACGGGAAGGGAAACATTTTACATTTTTGATGGGAGGGTAAATTTGTATATATTTTCAGAAGGGCAGCTTGTTCATACAGGTATTTAATATGAATTCTTTAAAGTATGCATATATCCTTCTTATAATTTCACACGGGAAAAATAGCTTTAATAGTATGCTAATTTTTATTGTAATAATACCCAGACAGAAAAAGTCAAATGCAGCACTTATAACTGAAAACGGCATCCACCTGTCCATTTCTGCCCATCTTAGTGAACTTCTTACCAGACATAACCACTTTTCACATTTTAGCGCTTTCTTGTAGCATTTACATCAATTGTTTATACACTTTTATGAAGGGATTTCCTTGCAGAGAATCAAGGAACAGATTTTTGGTAGATGTGTTTCTAAATCTACTCTAGAAATATTATCACATTATGTGTACAAGACTTAGTCAGCCTGTCTTTATAGAAATAACAAGAAAATCAGATGCAACATTTGTTCAGATTGTTTGAATAAATGATAGCCTAAATGTATAACAGAATATTAAGTATCTAAGTACTATAGATGACATGGCAATAAATATATAAGAAATTATCTTTAGATAGAGGCTGGCACTCTTCTGAATTTCAAAATTCTCAACAAATGTATGTCTACTTATCATCAGGACAACGAACACCATTTTAAAATGTGATACTTTTATATTTTGTCATCTTGAGGCTTTGATTTCATGTAACGTCGTGTGGTGTAGTATACCAGGAAAGGGTGGAGGGAAGTATATATATATATATATATATATACATTTTTTAGGTGAAGTCCTACTCAATATTCAGATCTAAGCTAACTTGTCTCACTCTCCAGGAAACTTCCTTACCAGTCAGTCTAGGTCAGGGAAGTGCACATTTTTAAATAGTATATTTGGAAAAAGTCTTTGCTTTTGGTTT
Source organism: Budorcas taxicolor (assembly GCF_023091745.1). Lineage (NCBI taxonomy): Eukaryota > Metazoa > Chordata > Mammalia > Artiodactyla > Bovidae > Budorcas > Budorcas taxicolor. The sequence continues at coordinate 59,294,714 of NC_068923.1, read as the reverse complement.
AATTCTGTTTGTGAGAGATATTCTTAGGGCCAATGATACAACATGTACATAAAAAAGAAGAGAGTTCGACTAAAATCCACTTTAGTCATGAAGTGTGCTGTGTGTAGAGGCGTGGGCAGGAGAACTGACAAATAAACGGGATACCATAGCCTAGCAGATACAAAGTAGGCAGATGGTCAAATTCTTCAAGGTTTGTGGGGCAGGATGGGGTGATGCACATGTGGCAGAGTTGGGGGGGGGCCAGATTCATCAAATAACCCCAGCAATGGGGTAAAGGAACTGGGATCTTCTGGGGGGCTTCCAAGGCTTATAACCACGAAGAAAGGCCCATGAACCTTAACTCTGAAGACGCCTGAGGGGAATTCTGCTCTAGTCAAGTCAGTAAACCAGACAGGGAAAGACAAATACACGATATTGCTTACAGGTGGAATCTAAATTTAAAAAAAAAAGGTACAAATGAACTTATGTACAGAACAGAAATAGACCCACAGACAAACAAAAAACAAACTTTTGGTGATCAAAGAGGAAAGGGGGGGAGGGACAAATTAGGACTTTGGGATTAACATATACACCATACTATATATAAAGTAGATGACAGACAAGGACTTACTGTATAGCAAAGAGAACTATACTCAATATGTTGTAATAACCTGTAAGGGAAAAGAATCTCAAAAAGAATAGGTGTGTGTGTGTGTGTGTGTGTGGTGTGTGTGTGTGTGTGTGTGTAGATAACTGAATCACTTTGCTGTATACCTGAAATTAACACAACATTATCCAGCTATACTTCAATTAAAGTTCTCATGAAAATAAAAAAAGAACACGTCCCTGGTGGTCCAGTTGTTAAGAACACACCTGCCAATGCTGGGGACATGGGTTCGAACCTTAGTCTGGGAAGATTTCACATGCTGTGAAGCAACAGAGCCCATGCCGTGTGCCACAACTACTGAGCCTGTGCTCTACAACAAGGGAAGCCACCGCAATGAGGAGCCCACACCCTGCAACAAGAGAGCAGATCCCACTTGCTGCAACTAGAGAAAGCCTACACGCAGCAGTGAAGACCTAGCACAGCCAAAAATAAAATAGAAACTAAAAACATGAATCAGACTGTCTAAAAGAAATTCTGGGATGACTTCACTGGCAGAACAAGGTAGAAGAGAAACAGAGGCAGGCAAGGCAGGGCTGTCCAGTAATGAGATTTGAACAAGAAGAAAAGGGCCTTGGTCTCCTTCAATAGGAAGCAAAGGATGGGCGGGTAGAACCATTCGGAAAGTGTAAGAATATTCAGAGTCCAAGGAGCTGGCAGTTGGAAAAACTCAGATGAAAGATCATCATCCCAGAATGCATCTAAGTGGCTTTAGGAGATGTTTGGAAGGATTAGCAACAATCTTTGTGGCCTACAGACCCATGGCTGTAAGCTAAGTACACATGTGTGTACTTAGTCACTCAGTCGTGTCAGACTCTTTGCGACCCCATGGACTATAGCCCATCAGGCTCCTCTGTCCATGGGGATTCTCCAGACAAGAATACTGGAGTAGGTTGTCTTGCCCTCCTCCAGGAGATCTTTGCAACCCAGGGATTGAACCCAGGTCTCCCACACTGCAGGTGGATTCTTTACCATCTAAGCCACCAGGGAAGTCTCAAGTACATACAGGTCAATTCAAACAGATTTTGGGGGGATGGGGAGAGTAGATGGTAGACTGATCCAACCTCTCAAGTTTGCATAGTTGCCTCAGAGCTGGGCAACTGGCTCATCTCACGATCATGTGAAAGTCAGGCACATTAGGATGAGTTAGACGATGCTGCCCAAACCTCGCTGACTGGATAAACTGACAAGAAAGGCTGCTGCTTCTTTCACATGCCAGTTTTATGTGAGTAAGGCTGTTTTCCTTCACCACTAACTCACAGATCTAGGGACCCTCCATCTTGGCAGGCCACCATCTTCAATACATAGTCTCCACTGTTGCCCAGGAAAGGACAGAGAGAGTGGAGGAACATGTGGGAAATGGTGTGGCCCGATTAGGAGATGTCATACACGAGCCACTGGGCTGGAGCCAGTCATTTGGTCCTAATGTAAGTACAATACAAGCAGAGCTGGGAAACGCAGTGCTTCTGTGTCCTCAGGAGAACTGGGGTCACAATGGTTTTCAACGTGTTGTTTGAGATCAACAGAAACAGAACTAACTGGGATTTTGTCAGAAAAGAAAACTCAGGCTCCACTGAAGACTGACTGAATCTGTAGTTCAGATTCAGTGTATTTTGACCAGCTTTTCAAGTAATTCTAACAGATACTAAAGTTGGAGACTCACTGGTGAAGGGGATTAGATAGCCAGTCTCTTTCTTTCTTTTTCTGCTAATTTTAAAATGTTACAGATTACAGACAGACAGTGCATCTTCACATAACTATATATGCCTCTGAGCATTTATATACGTACTCTGCTGGGAATTAAAATTACAGTTTCTACAACATGCAAATTTAAACATATTTTGGGCTTCCCTGATAGCTCAGTTGGTAAAGAATCTGCCTGAAATGCAGAAGACCCCAGTTTGATTCCTGGGTTGGGAAGATCCTCTGGAGAAGGGATAGGCTACCTACTCTAGTATTCTTGGGGTTCCCCAGTGGCTCAGTTGGTAAAAGAATCTGCCTGCAATGTGGGAGACCTGGGTTTGATCCCTGGGTTGGGAAGAACCCCTAGAGAAGGGAATGGCTACCCACTCCAGTATTCTGGCCTGGAGAATTCCATAGACTGTATAGTCCATGGGGTCATAAAGAGTCAGACAATGACTGAGCGACTTTCACTTTCACTATGGAGAACAATATGGAACTTCCTTTAAAAAAACTAAATGTAGAACTACCATATGACCCAGCAATCCCACTACTGGGGATATATCATGTGAGGAAACCATAATTCAAAATGACACATGGACCCCAATGTTCATGGCAGCACTAGTTACAACAGCCAGAACATGGAAGCAACCTAAATGTCCAGCATGTGTTTCTGAGTGTTCATTTATGGAGTCAAATAATTTTATGCACTTGTAGGCAGGCATTTATTTACTTAAAAGTTAAAACATGTCTGACAGTGGTTGAATCATTTGCAGAAACTCAAAACAAACAAGCCAGAGTAGAAATGCCAATGATAAATCAGAGCAGGATCAGATAAGACTGACATGGGAATGAAACCCTGGGAAAAGAATGACATAAAAACCCTTAAGAGAAAGAGAAACTTAGGGAATGCAAAGAGTGAAAAGTGATGGGACCACGGACGTGAAGAATTAGCAAGCTGTAATCAAGGTGGAGGACCCTTAGCATGTGCAATGTGTACAAGTGTGAACACTGCCAAGAGGGAAAACATGAATAAAAATACAGAAAGATGTAATGGAAGCGGCTCTGTTGACCCACTGACAGAAACATTTTCTTTGTTATTAATTGCTCACTAGATGTATGCCATGCAAAGCTGAAAGCTACAAATACAAAAGCAGCTTAGTCGTTTCTGACCATAAATGTCCCCTAGCATGAATCACTGACCAGTATTTAATCTCAGACACCTACAAGATGCTTCAAAAGGTGGGACACAGAATTCATTAAGTGTTGTATCTTAAAACAATGAGATTGTTCATTTGTTTCTAATAATCATATGCATAAACTGATTGCATTCATATTTCATGAAAACTTAGGACTTACTAGAATTGCCATAATGAGAGTAGACATTTTTGTCTTTTAACCAGTTTTTCAATTATAAAAGCAATGCAGGCTCATGGACAAAAGCGATCCATGCAGATGGTCACAAAATGAAAACACTTTCTTCCATGATTCTACACTTATTTAAAATTTATTTTTAATTGGAAAATAATTACTTCACAATATTGTGATGGTTTCTGCCATGCATCAATATCAGTTCCTGGACATACCCACTGCCACTAGTTCCTTACATTATCCTTTGAGAATTTTTCTACAAGTAGAGAGTCCTTAACCTGCATCTTAGGAATATATTATTTAAAACAGGTACCTTAGCTGCCAAAAAGAAGGCAAAGACAACACAAATAGAAAATGACAGTGGAGGCTGAGAAAATTTTTAAAAGCTCAAATGAAGAGCAAGAAAAAAATAAGCATAGGAAAACATAAATGTTGGAATATGGTAAAGCTCTTCACAATATTTTCCAGTGCCATAGAGCTGAGCATTTTTGCTGGGGTGGATTCAAAGGACAAAAGACCAGAGAAGGAAAAATTAAACCTGTATATTATTTATGGAAGCCAGAGGAGGGGAAACTGAATGGCTTCCAGGGAAGAACTGGGACTATCCTTAGTTGTTCTTAAATTTCTCAGGTCATATTGTGTAGTGTAAATGGCAGTGTCTTGACTCTGTAGCCACATTCATCTAGTCTTTTGCTCCTTAATTTATTTTTAATGTCTTTGTCGAGGATCTACTATATGACATTAGCTCTGATCTCAAAGAGCTTATGGTAGAGCTAGAAAAAACACAACGAGCAGAGATGAAACATTTGGGGAGTAAGAGTTGGTATATAAAAAGAGATAGATTGACTATAATTAAGTGGCAGCATGCACTTAATTAAATTCAAGCCATAATCCACGTTCTGATCTTAAAAGTCTCCTACAACTTCTCACTTCCCACTGTAACTAATATCTGGAGTTCAGCTCAGTCCACTCATGTAATTTATCAATTACTATGTTTCCATTATCAAACAGAACTCTGCTATTGTTGAAATGTGTATACGGTTGTGTGTTTAAAAATACCTGTTTGATTTTGGGGGAGGGAGGGTGAATTTGATTACATCTAGTGATTGATTCTTCTAACTTAATTCCTCTGGGAAAATATGTCACAGGATCATAAACTCCAGAGAGAGAAGCCTGAGAAATCAACAAGGTCAATCCCTTGCCACCAGGTGGGATGGAACTTCTGACTGATTTCCTAGCCAAATAGTTACGGTGACATCCGTATGCATCTTTTCTTCCTGCATATATTGAATCAAAGAACAACCAGGCATCTGGTACTAAGCATTATAAAGTCATATGTGATGCTCACTAATACAAAACGCCTGGAAGGAAATGAACTTAATACATATGGCATTCAATTTACAAATGAAGACTCATTCATCATCAAAGATCCAGAATGCTCACTGCCATGACATAAGAAAGAACTTAGGAGGAATATCTGTTTTCCTTTGTGTATCATCCCCCTCAACACAGCAACTAAGAGGAAGACATGTGTGTATTTCCTGGACTTGATCTGGGGCCTATAGCACATTTCACAAAGGCATTCAAGGGCCCGATGTCTTTCAGACAAGACTGTTACGCCAGTTTTATATCATAGACAACTTATATTGTGGAGTCTTTAAAAGAGTATTACTTATGCGTTATACTAAAGCCATAAACATTATTGGAGGTTCTTAAAAAAATTACATCAATAGACCAAATAGAAGACAGCTTTGGAATGGAATCCTGTGGTTGTACCCCATACACCATATAGTTTTCTTTCCCAGGAGGAAGAACAGGCAGCTTGTTCTCCATCACCTCATAGATCTGATTTGAGGAGATACTGACAAGAGAACTTTTTACAAGAATTTTATGGTTAACAAAGTCAATGAGGAAACAGAATCCTCCTATGTCTTCAACGTTGGCAGTACCTTTCTTAGGATGTCAAAGAGAAAGTTTCTTTCCCTTCTGATTTTGACCTTTTCTATTTGGCAGATGTTGATTTTTTCCCCTTCTGCCTGTGTTTCTAATGGAGCTTGAAATTAACATGGTTTTTTTGTTTCTCTCCTAATTTGTGTGCCGCCATCATCAATGTTGTCAGCATAGTTCTGGGAATAGGGTTTGTTTACTGCTTCTGTTGAGCCAGCAAATGGAGAAATGCAGAAAAGACTGTTCTGCACACCCCCTTTCAGGGTAGAGTCCCTTTTCATTCACAGACACAGCCTTTACTAAGCAGCCAGTAACCTTTCTGAGTGCAGAAGCCAACAACCATTCTCAATGCTTGTTCTCAATGACGCCGCTGAGCTGTTTCAGACAGAGCTGGGTATACCCTGACCCCAGACGCTCCTTGTTAACAGGTAACACAGAGACTGAACGGTTCCCCATATATTCCCATCTCCAAAGATCCCTTGTAGGCTTTTTGGGTTCTCACTTCTTTTCCTACTCCTTTGTGAGATTACCCATTTCCGTATCTTCAGGTATATGTTTTATATATATATATATATATATATATATATGGAACATCTGAAGATTTGTGTGTGTATATATATAGTATTTATGTGTATATATAATATATATTATATAATGTGTATATATATATTATATATATATAGTACTTGTTTGCTAAGTCACTTCAATCATGTCCAACTCTTTGGAACCCTATAGACTGTAGCCTGCTGGCCTCCTCTGTGCATGGGATTCTCCAAGCAAGAATACTAGAGTGGGTTGCCATGCCCTCCTTCAGGGAATCTTACTGACCCTGGGATTGAACCCATGTTTCTTGCATCTCCTGTATTGGCAGGTGGTTTCTTTACAATCTGGGAACCCCCATACATATTTCAGCAGAGGACAGTATTTTGTTTCCAAAATTTTCATCCAGAAATAATGCCTAGCCAGGTAACACTTATTGGCAGTTTATCCTGGTCCACAACTTGGTTTGGTGCTATTCCAGGCACCCACTTGCTTTCTGGTCCATACGTCACTCTTCTTTGCTTACTCTCTTGGCATGAAATGACAGTTCCCAGACAGTCCCTGCCTCCTGGCTTCCAGACAGTTCTTGACAATGTGAGGCATGAGAAGGAGACTGGGGGCAAAAGCGGGGAAGGCCAGCACATTCCTGGGTCACTTTGTTTCTGGGGGCATCTGGGGCACTGACTGTCATCTCATGGCTCCAGTTCCCACTGGACTGCCCACTGGGGTTCCAAGTTCTGCCAGGCAACTCTGAGCTCTGAACTCTGCCTCCTCCTGTGTGCCCCAGCCCTGGGAAAGCTTTCCACTGCTATTAACCTCTGGGTTCTCTCACTTTTGCACTTGTTTTGCCAATTCTCTCTATTAAGTTCTCTATTCTAAATATACCCCGAGTGGTTTCTGGCTTCCTGACCGGAATCTGAATGATAACCATTCCACTGGGAAAAGAAGGTCCGAATTTTCTTCGCATGTAGAATGGACGGCAGTGACTCCTAGCTGTGCTCAATGTGTCATCCATTTAGTAGAATATTTAGGGACTTCCCTGGTGGTCCTATGGTTAAGACTCTGTTGTGCTTTCTATGTAGGGAGTGCGGGTTTGATCCCTGGTCAGGGAACTAAGAACCTACACACCACAGAGCACATCCAAAATACTAAAAAACTGAATATTCAGCAGGGATTCTGCTTCTAAGCTAGACTTGTAGTTTGCTGTGGCCATGTGAACGAGTCCTGGCCACAGTGAAGTGGTCAGATGAGTGGTGTGGCAGAGTCCAAACTTTTCTTTACAAGTTAGCTGCTCTGTCCTCACTGTACCTTCTTCCCCTCTTCCTGTGGTTTGGAGCATGGATGGAACCACTGGCATTCTATCTTGGAACATGAGGATGTGGGCCAAATTTGGGAGAGAGCAGGACCAAAAGACACAGGAGCCCGAGTCCTTGAGAACTTTGCAGAGAAAAACCAGCATCCCAAGTATGCTCTGCCTCCCTCTGCAGTTTTACATGAGAAGCAAAGAAGATTCTCTTTCCTCTAAGCTTCTGCTCTTTCCAATCTCTTTGCAGCCAATTTGAGTTCCAAACCAATTCAGGACCCAAATCATGAGCTCAGTGTCTGTCCCAGACTGCTGATTAATTTTCTTATACCTTTCCTTAACAAATTAAAGCAAGGTCCTTGATCCTCCGACCTTATTCCAAGTTTCAGCCTCCTCCTGTTTATACTTAGAATTGGCCTACTCTCATCTACAAAGCTTCCAAAGACTTTATTCCCTTTAACTGCTTCTGCTCTGCTTATTAAGTTTCCTCTGGAAGGGAGGAGTTGGGGGGTCAAAGCCAGCTACTTACTGAGCCTATATCCAACCTAGAAAATGATTGGAGTCTGGATGTTTGAGAATTTTTAATTAAAAGCCTGGGAACATTGTTCCTCAGGTATTAATAAAGCCAGCAAAATGGAAAATCAGCATGGCTCAACACCACAAGACACACTGTTAGTGTCCTGGTCTCATGGCCCCTCTTCCTGGAGCCGATGGGCTGTAACTGTACCTAATGGCTGCCAAGTACAGATAAATCTTACCTATACTTCACCCAAGCGGGTGTCAATTAGAAATACGGACTTCTAGGATGGTAGTTCCAAAACTTTATTGTGCATGACAATCACTGGGGGGAATTTGTCTGAAGTGAAGATTTCCACCCTTCTGCTCATGATTTAGTTGGATTGGGGTGGGGGAAGGGTCACGAACTTGCCTGATGGAAAGGACCCCAGGTGTCTCTACAGTACCTGGTCTATGGACCACATGAGGAGAGATTGTGCCCCTGGGAACTCATGAAGGCTATAACATTGCCACAAGTGTAGAGTTGTCATCAGCTGGGGGTGGGGCTGGGCCACATGAAATGATGCCTACCACATTCCAGGAACTCCGCTAGGTATCTTCCAGAAACCATCTAGTTCATGCTTTTGATAACCTGTATAACTATCATTACTACACTTGTTTTGCAGTAAGCAACCTGAAGTGCAGAGCACTTAACTTGCCTAAAGTTACAAAGTGGATTCAAAGCTGGGTGTGTGTTGGAGCTGAGTCTACTGGTTCCTCTCGTTTTGCTCCACACCCTTCCCAGTCATGCTTTGTATTTCCAGACACTGATCTGGGCGGACTGTATCACAGGGTCCTCTGGCTTCTGGTTGGGTTGCTGCTGCTGCTGCTAAGTCACTTCAGTCGTGTCTGACTCTGTGTGACCCCATAGATGGCAGCCCACCAGGCTCCCCCGTCCCTGGGATTCTCCAGGCAAGACACTGGAGTGGGTTTTCATTTCCTTCTCCAATGCATGAAAGTGAAAAGTGAAAGGGAAGTCGCTCAGTCATGTCCGACTCTTCGCGACACCATGGACCGCAGCGTACCAGGCTCCTCTGTCCATGGGATTTTCCAGGCAAGAGTGCTGGAGTGGGTTGCCATCGCCTTCGTTGGGTTGAGTCCTGCCAATAGGAAGTGCTAGGAGAAGACTGCTGAGGAAGGAGGAAGGGCGTTCAGGGCACTGATTCCCCAGCCTCCCTCACTGCAGTCTCCAGGGGTGAATCTTTTAACCAAAGGCCACAGCTCTTGTCAGTGGCTCTTGTCCCATGACTGTCCCCTCCTAAGTTCCTGTAACTATTCCCTCTTTTTGCCTTTTTCAGCCTGAGGCTGATCACTGGTACCCTTCCTCTTTTTCTCTCTAATTGGGAAGAGTGAGTTTGTTGAGGGCAGGGTCGATATCTTTTTATCTTTGTACACACTGTATCTAGAATAGTGCCTGTTTCCTCGTAACACAGTAGAAAAATGTTAGTGCATGTTGACATGAATAAGCACTTTACTAGTCCAACAATGTGCTAAATATTCTCTATTAACTCATTTAGTTCCTGTTATTATTTTTTTTCTTTTTTAAGAACAGATTTTTTTTTTTTTAAAGAAAGCTATTGGATGTTTCTCCTAGAAAAATGAAAACTTTCATTTGTGCAGAAATCTGTACACTAATGTTCCTAGCACCCTTACTTGCAATAGCCCAAGACTGGAAATAATCTGTATATTCTTCCTTGACTACAAAGTTAAACAAATTGTGGGACATTCATCCACGGTATATGAGGCAGCAATAAAAAAGAACATACTCTTCATCCATGGCAACAAGTCAGATACATCTCAAGGCTCAGTGGGGAAAAAAAAAACAATCTCAAGAGGTTATATACTCTGTGATTCCAAGGAAGTAATATTATTGAAGTACCTAAATGACAGAGATAGGAGGAGGAGGAAAGAGAGACTGCCAGGGGTTAGCGTGGACGGTGGAGATAGATGTGGCTGTATTACAGCACAGAGGATCTGTGCTGATGCAACAGCTCTGCATCTCAACTGTAGCAGTGGTTACACAAAGCTCAGTGTGTATGTGTGTGTGCATACTCAGTCATGTCTGACTCTTTGCGACTCCTGGGCTGTAGCCTGCCAGATTCCTATGTCCATGGGATTTCTCAAGCAAGGGCACTGGAATGGGTTGCCATTTCCTGCTCCAGGGGATCTTCTTGACCTAGGATTGAACCCACGTCTCTTACGTCTCCTGCAATGGCAGGCCGATTCTTTACCACTGAGTCACCAACACAAAGCTACACCTGTGATAAAATCACACACATACATACACACACACACCCCCACACACTTGCATGCTTGTAAAACTGTTGGACTGTACCAATGTCCGCTTTCTAGTTTTGATGTTGTACTGTGGTTATCAAGGTTTTAGTAATGTGGAGTGAGAGGTAAAGGGTACATAGGACCTCCTTCTACATTTTTTTCTGCTGCTTCCTCTGAATCTATAATTATTTAAAAATAAAAAGTTGAAAAAGAAAACTGGCATATTTTATGTCTTCATGTTTTCATTGACAATGGAGGTTCACTATTCTACTTTTAAGATGATATTTAGATTTTATTTTATTCTACAGAATGTATGAGCCACATAGTCTAGTAGAGACAGAGAAAAATGTATAGATGTCAAGCCTTTACCTGTTCCTGTCAATTTTAAGTTAATGGGGATCATGAGAGCTGGAATAGGGACATTTGAATTGACTGAATTGCATTCCCCCAACCCCAAATTCATATCTTGAAGTCCTAACCCTTAGGACTTCAGAATGTGACCACTTTGGGAAATAGTATCTTAAAGAGGTAATTCAGTTAAAATGAGGCCTTTAGGGAGGGCCCTAATCTATTATGATTGATACCCTCATAAAGAGAGAACATTTGGACAGAGACACATAGAAGGAAGGGCTTTCCCAATGGCTCAGTGGTAAAGAATCTGCCTGCAATGCAGAAGACACAGGAGAAGTAGGTTCAATCCCTGGCTCAGGAAGATTCTCTAGAGGAGGGCATGGCTACCCACTCCAGTATTCTTGCCTGGAGAATCCCATGGACAGAGAAGCCTGGTGGGCTACAGTCTGTAGCGTCCCAAAGAGTCAGACGTGAATGAAGCGATTGAGCACACACACATACCAAGGTAAGAGAATACAGGGAAAAGCCGGCCATCTCCAAGCCATGAAGGAGCTCTCAGAAGAAATCAATACTACTTATACCTTGATCTCAGACTTCCAGCTTCCAGAATTATGAGGAAATAAGATCTCTTGTTTAAGCCAGCCAGTATTTGGTTTCTTGTGATAATAGCACTGGCAATCTAACACAACATACCCTACCCTCCTGGGCGAATCCACTTCTAATGTGTATCAATGAAAACATTTAGTTTTGTTCACCCACATACATACCTAACATAATCCGGAGCAGAACTTAGTACAGAGCAGCCCCAAACTGGAAGCTATCCAAATACCCACGAGCTGCAGAATGCAGAAATAATTTGTGATGTGTTACATGCTGACCAATTTAGAGCAGTGAAAATAAACCATCTAAAACTGTAGTTAGGACTTCTCTGGGGGGCCAGTGGTTCAGAATCCGCCTGCCAAGGCGGGGGACCCAGTTTGATCCCTGGTCCAGGGTGGGGCAACTAATTAAGCGCATGCACAACAGCTACTGAGCCTGTGCTCCGGAGCCCTTGAGCTGCGGCCTCTGAGCCCACACACTGCGACCACCGAAGCCTGAATGTCCCAGAGCCTGCACTCTGCAACAAGAGCAGCCACCGCAGTGAGAAGCCTGCCCAGCACAGCTAGAGAGCAGCCCCCACTTGCCACAACTGGAGAAAGCCCTGAGAAGCAACGAAGACCCAGCGCAGCCACAGAGAAACAAATAATGAGCATGTTAAAAACAACTGTAAACAACAGTCTGAATGCACGATCCACAATGCTGAATGAAGCCGTATACCAAGGTACATGATGAGTGAGTCTATTTATACGATGAGCAAAAACAGACGAGGCTTTTCTTTACTGTTAGAATTGAGACTTGTGTTACCCTCGGGGGGTACCCACTGGAGGGCAGCATAAGCAGGGCTTTTGGGATACTAGCCATGTTTTATTTCTTTATCTGGATGCTAGTTTCAGGGGTGTGCTGACTTTGAGAAAACTCTGTGAGCAGTTAACATGCATGGTCGTTTCTATATGTATGTGTGTGCAGGCTAAGTCGCTTCAGTCCTGTCTGACTTTTTGTGACCCTATGGACCATAGCCCGCCAGGCTCATCTGTCCATCACAAGAATATTGGAATGGGTTGCCATGCCCTCCTCCAGGGGATCTTCCTGACCCAGAGATTGAACCCATGTCTCTTGCGTCTCCTGCATTGGGAGGGAATTTCTTTACCACTCGCAACATGTGTGGCAGGCTCTATGTGCATACTTCAATTGAAAAATTTTAGACAGAGGTTTTCTATGAAAAAGCTGGGCAGCATCCCTGATATTCTAATTTGCCTCTATTTGCTTGAGGGGAGAGAGACAGGAGTGGCTGCTTTCTGATTCCAAGTCTGGTGAGGTGGCTTCAAGGAACTCTCAAACAACCTGACATATGTTTCTGGGATCTCAGGGGACAGAGAGAGACATCTAAAGAGCCAGAACCTGCGGCTTGCTAACTGCTCTGGTGGCAGACTAAACAAAAGATTTTCATGTCAGAGACAGTCTGTCCTCGTTTGTCTGTGCAAGGACTACACCCCCATTCCCCCTGGAACAGAACCTGGGCCCCCCTGCATGAGAGAGCTGGTGTGGAGTCACTAAGATCTCCTCAAAGAAAGAGTCCACTTAAAAAGGGAAAACACCACTCAAGCCAAGAATCTGATGTGCTGCTGAAGTAGCATCAGGTGAAGAAATAGAAGCTTGTAGAAGGACACAGATGCATTTGCCCTCATCAAAAGAAACACAATGAGCCACCTCCAGCAGTGTGGGGAGCAGGGTAGTGTCCTGAGAGGAACACATCAAAGAGGAAACACTTGCCAGCCCTCATGAGCAAGGGTCCGCCTATGGTAGCATTTGTCACGCAAGAACTTTTGTGACCACGTGCCTCTCTCAACCTGTTCTCATCAGGAAAAGGTGAGAAACCCCTAGTCAGCAAGGGAATGAGCTGCATGTGACACTGGATACAGGAATGTAGCCTATATTCTTTTTTCAACACGTTCCACACTAGGAAAGAGAAGAAACCCATTAAAATTGGAATTTCAAGTCGTAACTCGGTCATCAGACTCCTAGTGGAAGTTGTGGCCTTGGGAAAGATAGTTAAAAGTCACAGAGCACATCTTAAAAGTTCTCATCACAAGAAAAAAAAAAATTTGTAACTATGTGTGGTGACAGATGCTAACCAGACTTACTGTGATCATTTCACAATAAATGCATGGATCTAATCATGTTGTGCATCTGAAACTAATATAATATTCTATGTCAATGATATCACAATAAAATAAAATAAAAACCATAGGACTTCCCTGGTGGCAAAGTGAATAGGAATCTGCCTGCCAATGCAGGGGACACGAGTTCGATCCCTGATGCAGGAAGATTCATGTGCCTCGAAGCAATAAAGCCCACTGATCACAACTACTGAAGCCTGCGTGCCTAGAGCCTTCATACCACAGCTAGAGAGTAGCCCCTGCACTCCACAACTAGAGAAAGCCCACACACAGCAGTGAAGACCCAGTGTGACCAAAAATAAAAAAAAAAGTAATAAAAAAATAAAAACCACAGAGTAATTTTCAAGGGGTCATAAACTGATATGATACTCATAAAACTTATACCAAGAATACGTTTTTCTCTCCCAGTGGTTCACATCATCGTTGGGCTGTATCAACCCCACTTCCTCAATAACCGACCAATAGGAACTGTTGGTTCAGTAGAAGTAGGAGTGAGGGAGGGGAAGCAATTGAGGGCAACCCTAAGGTTTTGATCTTGGGCGATCAGAAGAGACTGATATCCACAGTCAAAATACAGATGCAGGAGAAAAGCTCAGGCTTGGTGTGGAGGCGGTATATGACTTCATCCTTAATGTGCTGGGTGGGAGGTACCTCAGGGCTATGGTGTGAAAATGGTCTTTGGACAGCTGGGAACTTAGAGGGAATGAAACTCAGAAGAAATGGCTGGGGCTGGACTTGTCAGTGGACAGGTGCAGTTGAGGGCTTGGGAGTAGGTGTGGCTCCCCGAGAAGAGGAACATTATTTTCTAAGGAGTGATTAGTGGCTGCTGCTGCTGCTAAGTCACTTCAGTCGTGTCTGACTCTGTGCGACCCCAGAGACAGCAGCCCACCAGGCTTCCTGTCCCTGGGATTCTCCAGGCAAGAACATTGGAGTGGGTTGCCATTTCCTTCTCCAATGCATGAAAGTGAAAAGTGAAAGTGAAGTCGCTCAGTCGTGTCCGACTCTAGCGACCCCCTGGACTGCAGCCTACCAGGCTCCTCCGTCCACGGGATTTTCCAGGCAAAAGTACTGGAGTGGGGTGCCATTGATTAGTGGAGTTGCTGGTAAAGACACTGCCACATGTGTAAGGAGAAGAGAAGAGTGATTTTCCTGAAGGTGACTTAACAGAGTCCCCCAAAGAAAAATGGGATCAACAGTGGCAAAATTCTACAGATTTCAGGGAAAAGGGATACTGAAAAGTGTTTGCTTAACCTCAGAGGATGCCAGTGATCTTACCATTTTGGGAAAAGAAGTTGGGCATGAGAGCCAGGACACAGTGGATGGCAGAACAAATGAGATGGGAGAAAGTATAGACAAAAGTTTATAGGCAAAAGTTTAAACTGCCAGATTCAAAAACTCATGTCCCCCTGTCATTTGAAAAACAACATCTGGTGGCAGGGGACATGGGTTTGATCCCAGGTCCAGGAAGATTTCACAGGCCGTGGAGCAACTAAGCCCCTTAGTCACAACTACTGAGCCCACAAGCTGTAACTACTGAAGACCACATGCCTACAGCCTGTGCTCCGTAGCAAGAGAAGCCACTGCAAGGGGAAGCCCGTGCATTGCGACAAAGAGTAGCCCCACTAGCCACAACTAGAGAAAGCCTGTGCAAGGCAATGGAAGACCCAGTACAACCAGAAATAAATAAATAGCTTAAAAACAGACAAACAAAGAACACCTACTCAAGTGTTTCTTTATCAATGCATTAAATGAGAGGATTTATTGGCCAGAAGCATAACTAACACAATTTGAGAGTGGTGATGAGAGCAAATGCTGTTTCAAGGTAACTTCAACCGGTATGTAACAAAGTCACAAGAACTGTTAAGAATAGTGAGGTTTTATACTTCTGTTCATAATAGAAGGAAATGTTAAATTTCAATAAAGTATAATTTATATACTGAATTCAGCAGAAGACTAAGTATAATTTTATTTGATTAAAATGTATATACAATATTTATGCAATTTATTCCACATGAAAAGAGTATATATCTCTAAATTCATCAGTCCTAAACATATTATTTGTATTTATCACATATTGTTGAACAACAATATATATTATATATCTCCAAGTTCATGAACCCCCAATTCATGAATCCCATCCATGGTTCCTTGGAGGAGGAAGAGTTCCTGAGATGTAAGGTTAAGAATCTTTCACTAAGGGAAGAGAGGGATTTTGTCTTGAAGCAGAGAAAATCTGTTTATGATAGAGTGGAAAGTTCCAAGTTTTCAGCATTATAATGGGATAACGTCGTGAAATAAGATTGTGGAGGTAGCTAGGCTCCTTGAGTGTATCTCTTGACCCCCTGTTTATTAACTGTGTGTTGTTAACCATTTAACTCCTTTACACCTCAGTTCCCTTATCAATAAAATGGGATAATCAGTAGTAACCCACCTCACAGGTCGTTATGAGGGTTACATAAGGAATGCTTCAGCCAGTATTACACCTTCCGCTCACCCAGTATCTCTCAGCAGACATGACCCCTTCAGTTCTTGGAACATGTCACATTCTCTCTTGATCAGAATCACTGTGTATGCTGTTTGTCTGTTTGTAAGACACTCCCCACTGTCGTCCACATGACTGACTCCTTCATCCTCTGGGATTCATTTTAAATGCTACCTCCTTAGAAAGCCTTTCCCAGAAGCCTATAAGCCCTATCTGAAAAAGGACTCCCATCATTATTGTTTGTCTCAGCATTTTTGGTACAAATTTGTAACTGTTTTGTTAGCTGCTGTCTCTTATGAGCTCTGTAATGGCTGGAGTTGTCTCTGTCTTGATCCTCTCTCTAGCCCTGTACCCACCACCAGGTAAGTTTTCCATGCTGCTGCTGCTGCTGCTGCTAAGTCGCCTCAGTCGTGTCCGACTCTGTGCGACCCCATAGATGGCAGCCCACCAGGCTCTGCCGTTCCTGGGATTCTCCAGGCAAGAACACTGGAGTGGGTTGCCATTTCCTTCTCCAATGCATGCAAGTGAAAAGTGAAAGTGAAGTAGCTCAGTTGTGTCCGACTCTTAGTGGACCCATGGACTGTAGCCTACCAGACTCCTCCGTCCATGGGATTTTCCAGGCAAGAGTACTGGAGTGGGGGTGCCATTGTCTTCTCTGAAGTTCTCCATAAAAATCATTAAATAAGCCAAAAGATATGGAGCAACTGAAGATACAAGGGAGATCCCCCAGCTGTATTCATGCTTGCAGATTGTGCTTCAACTTTTGATGTGGGTATGGATTTTACTAGTCTATTCTTATCTTGTCCTGGAACTGCTGGAAAGAAAGACATATTGCTTGCAGTAAAATGTTTATAAGGCAGCATTTAGTCTTTCTTCTAACACTAGGAGCATCCCCTCTCTGGTCAAGGCTGCACCAATAAAACAAGAGAAGAATAACAAATTCTGGGCCGTGCTAGGACAGTTCATGTTTCTGCAGCCAGTGCACAGGGCAGCTATAGGGAAGCCACTGGCTTCCCCAGAGCCAGCCTTTTGCTCTCATCCTAGTTCTAGGCAATGTGAAGTGATGAAAGAGATATTGATCTAGGCTTCAGGAGCCAGACTTCTAGGTCTGATAGTTCATGTTTAATTGGGGGATTTCGAGATCAACCTCTTTGAGCCTTAGTTTTTTTCATCTAACAAATGACAATTTAAAGATATCTGCTGTGGGATAGGCTGTTAGCTATGCCCACAAGTCCATTCTTCCCTTCACTCTGAGCACAAGACTAGACTATAATTCCAAACTACCCTTGAGGCTGGTGTGGTCATGTGATTAAGCTCGTGCTGATAGGATGTAAGCACAAGTGATGTCTATCACCTCTGTTTCCTGCTCAAGGCCCTTTACTTCCAGATTGGAATAATAAAGATTGGAGCAGTATCAATATCAAAAATGGTATATTAAAGATGGCAGGGGCTTTCCTGGTGGCTCAGATAGTGAAGAATCTGCCTGTAATGCAGGAGACTCGGGTTCAATCCCTGGGTCAGGAAGATCCCCTGGAGAAGAGAACAGCTACCCAGTCCAGTATTCTTGCCTGGAGAATTTCATGGACAGAGGAGCCTGGTGGGCTACAGTCCATGGGGTTGCAAACAGTCAGATATGACTGAGCGACTAACACTCACAAAGATGGCAAAATGGCTGTTAGCTCTGGCCCGTAAATCCCTGTGTGGAATAGTCATCCCTTGACTTGCAACCTTCAGCTAGGATGTTAAATAAGAGACAACAAAGCCACTAACTCTTTGGAATATATTTGTTATAGCAGCTATTGTTTCTCCAATACATGTCCTATCTATAGAGTTGTGAAAGATGGTAGTTCTGATGTATAAGGAAGAGCTTAAGGAGGTAGGAAGTGCTATTAAATTCTGTCATTATTTTTCTTCTAGCTTATTTATTTACTTGGATTGGATTCAATCCAATTTATTTATTTGGATTTATTTATTTGCATATCTTAGTTGCGTCACGAGGGATCTTTCATTGCGGCACACGCACTCTCTAGTTGTGGCCCAAGGACTCAATGGTTTTGGCACGCGGGCTTAGTTGCTCTGCGGCATGTAGGATCTAGTTCCCTCACCAGGGATAGAACACATGTCCCCTCCATTGCCAGGCAGATTCTTGAGTGCTGGACCACCAGAGAAGTCCCTTCTTCTAGCTTTTTTGAAATATAGATGACACATCACACTGTGTAAGCTCAAGGTATACAATGTGAGGATTTGATACACATATATACTGCAAATCATCTTTTTAATACAGAGAAAACAAGTGCATATCAGAGTGCCTGACATATAGTTGATATTTCGTGTTTACTTTTTGAAGGAGTGACTGAACATGTTGCTGATGAAAAGCCTGAGATTAAAAAAAAAGTCTATACAACACAAAAACACAGGAAAAATATTTGTTTGCTCAGGGAAAACTTTTAACTGGTTCATTTATGCTCATAAAAGTAAAGCAAAAACCTCCTGGATATGTGCTTTTTTCAAAGAAGATTGTTTTTCTTTTTAATACTTTTTCCATCAACAATAAATTATAAAATATTAAAGGACATTTTGAAATAAGAAAAATATACCCTAATCACACCACCCAAACACACTCTTTCATTTTTACCCATTGCCTTAGACCTTTTATCTATATGCATGTCTATTTTTCATAGCTGCAAATCTGTTTCTTCTTTTTCTTATTTTTAAAATAAACTTTAATTTGTACTCAGTAAGGAAAGCACAGGCTTGGTAATTCTCCAGAAGTGATTCCAACAAAGAACCACCTAATATTTCTAACAGTTCCAATTTAATTTTGCCAGGGGGGGGTTCCATTCTTATTAAAAAGCATACCAGGGAGAGGAGGTGAGTTTCATAAGAAAGTACACAGAAGTGTTAATTTCTCAGTACAATTAGGGTTATAAGGTTATAGATGTCACAATCTACTTCCTTTTAAGAGTTTATTTTGTGGGTCTTACAAAAATTGTATGAAGGGCAAATGAGTATAAATGGGTCTTATTTAAGGGTATAAATGAATTCACAGATTAATTCCACAAATGTTTCTTGAGTGCCCACTCTGTGTTAGGCAGAATGTGGACCATACTGAGTAAGAGGCACTCTTTACCCTTGGAAATGTTGAAGAATGAACGAAAGACAAGAAGATACATTTCAGTGAGCACAGAGGAGGAGGCAAGGCCATCACATGGAGGAAATGAGACCTGATGCTGGGCCAGGAAGCCAGGCAGACAAATGGGTAGAAGGAAGTTCAGGTTGGCTAGACACATGAACCAGAAAGAGTGAAGCTCACAAGACTGCAGGTTATTCTACCTGACGAGCACACTGGGGGTGAATGGATGAGAAAGGAGAAGCAAGCAGAGGTCAGATCACGAAGAGGGAGACAAGCTTCACCATAGCAGTGATGATGTTTGCTTAGCATGCCTAGGCCAGTGCTCAGCCCTACATACATTCATACATTCCATCTGTATTTGTGGAATGAATCAAGCCACATCATACTATCCAGTTGATCATTTCTGGTCTTAGTCTGGATTCTGGTTGTAAAGGAAGAGTATACCTAGCTGGGAAGGGACAGCTATTCTTCTCTCCTCAAAGACTACATTTACGATGGCCCTATGGCCATGCCAAGTATGCTAAGGACCACTACTCACTTCTCAAGGCAGAACACTGCTTCCCTATTGTTGATCCTGAACTGCCTGATGCGCAACAGCAGGGGTCGTGCACACTGAGCCCTCATCTGAGAAATGGACCCCTTATTTCAACTTCATTTTTCAACGACATCAAGAATGTCACAAATGTAGCTTCTTAAGACATGCTTGCAAAGCAGATGTATAAATGCCATTTCCAACTCTTATTCCTAGAAGCAAAGAATCAGGGTGGGTGGCGAGAGAGATGGAGAAGTCACAGCAGAAACAAGGGAAGGCTGAGGGAAGACTTCAAATTGTTTCTTTATTCTTGATTCTAGGTTTTGTTTTGTTTTTTAATGCCTCTTAGTTGAAATTGAGCATTAATGATGTAAAGTTGCCAGGGATCTTACTCTCTAGGGAGAGGAATAGTTTAATAAACCAGATCTAGCAATATTGAATTCTTTGGAGGCAAAAACAGATTTGACTCACAAGAGCCCAGCAGGGTGGCTGACTTTGGAAACATTTTGCTACCGCTCTGCTGGGCACGCTAAGAAAGCCTGGTGCTGGCTGACTCCATGGGGGGAGCATACAGATTCAGCTGCTGAAGAGTGATGTGAAATTAAAGACAGAATGAAATGTGTGATCTTATTTAATCACATCTGGTGCTTCAATTTCTCAAAAACAGCACCCTGTTCCACTGTGTCAAATTGGAGAATGACAAAAATATATATATGACTTATAGCTAGAAGATGGATTAACTCTCTAATGCCTGCCAATCCATTTCAGGGATCTAAAATGCAAATGACAACTGAGTTTTTCTTATAAAGAATTTGGGAGCAATTACCCCTGAATCGACATGAAGTTACTATAAACTGAGGAGTACGCGGTGAAATGTCACCTCCTGTAAGAGACCCAAAACTCAGGGTCCCAGCTAGGTGACGACTTGGAGAACGTATGCTGTGCAGCCGCTAAGTCACGTCCGACTCTGTGACCCCATGGACTGCAGCATGTCCGGTTCCTCTGTCCTTCACTGACTCCTGGAGTTTGCTCAAACTCTTGTTCATTGAATCAGTGATGCTATCTAACCATCTCATCCTCTGCTGCCTCCTTCTCCTTTTACTTTCAATCTTTCCTAGCATCAGGGTCACCAAGTAAAAGAACCATTTCAGCCTCTTTTAGGAGTTTACTAAGATATGAATCTGTACTGGAATTGCTATTTAAATCATCCCACCCCCCACAGCCCCATCCAACTCTCTCACAAAGAAGCTGCTACATTATGGTGACTGGAGGTTTATACTGAGTAGTGGACACAATACACCATGCCATTCTGCAGGACCAGGATGCTTCCTTGGCTAGTCAGATACTTATACTTCATGGCAAGCGAGGTCCTAAAGGTTAGTCAGGTGTTTCATCTAACATAAAAATAGTTATTGCAGTTAAATGCTAAATTCTTCTGGGGTGGGGGGGGGGGATGCCTTCTACATGATGCCATTTAGCAGCAGAAAGTAAATGCTTTGGTATAATTAGCTTACCATAGCTGGTTTTCCATCCCATTTACAGAGAAGCAAATCAAAAAGGAAAACAACTTAACAATAGCTCTCTTGGTCCCTTCCGTGGAGTGAGCACGCAGTGGCATGCAAATATGTATATGAGTGATCCCAAAGAGGCAGGCAGTTCAGAGAAGATTTGTTCAAGAGACTGACTCAGTGAAGGGCATCATGTAGGGAGTACATGAACAGATAGTCCAGAATTCTAATGTCATGAATTTTTCAGAGGCACGGACTTTCAATATTTTTTAAAATGAACTCCTACCCTGAGAAAACCATAATTCAAAAAGACACAAGTACTCCAGTGTTCACTGCAGCACTATTTACAACAGCCAGGACCCGGAAGCAACCTAAGTGTCCATCGACAGATGAATGAATAGAGACGACGTGGAACATATACACAGTGGCATACTACTCAGCCAGAAAAGGAATGAAACGGGGTCATCGGTAGAGATGTGGATGGACCCAGAGTCTGTCACACGGGTGACATGAGTTGGAAAGGGAATATCGTTTATTAATGCATGCAGCTGGAATCTAGAAAAATTACACACATGACCTTAGTTCCAGGGCAGGAATAGAGACACAGACATAGAGGATGGGCATTTGGACACAGTGAGGGAAGGGGAGGGTAGGATGAATTAGCAGGTTTGGCTTGACATAAATACACTGTGTGTGTTAGGTGCTCAGTCATGACTGGCTCTTTGCAACCCCATGGACTATAGCTCACCAGGCTCCTCAGTTCATGGAATACCCAGGCAAGAATACTGGAGTGGGTTGCCATGCCCTCCCTCCAGAGGCTCTTTCCAACCAGGCATCAAACTTTGGTCTCCTGCATTGCAGGCAGATTCTTTATTGTCTGAGCCATGAGGGAAGCCCCATAAATACCTTACTATGTGTAAAATAGATGACTATTTTAGCTATACAAGGAACTGCTGTATGGCACAGGGAGCTCAGCTTGGTGCTCCGAAGTTACCTAGACGGGTGGGATGGGGAGAGAGGTGGGAGGGAGGGCCAAGAAGCAGGGGTTGTATGTGTGTATATAACTGATTCATTTCATTGTATGGCAGAAACTAACACAACATTGTAAAGCAATGATATGCCAATTTTAAAAAAGTAACTTCTCCTGCCAGAGATCTGAGTAACTGAAGGCTCTCCTGGCTCCTCTCCTGTTTATGAAAGTCGAGTCTGTGAGCCATCTTGGCAGCTTATACATTACGGTCTACTGCAATCTTTTGATCGCCTAAGACTGAAGGCCACTTGAGGGCAGAAAACCTGGTTTGCTCGTCTTTGTCATCCATTTCCAAAGCATATGACAGAGTAGCTCCACAGCACAGGTTCTCAATAAACAGGTGTGAACGGGACCATTCGCCATTCCAGGTAGCCTTATGCTGGAGAGTGATCAGTCATTTCCCAGTTTATGGAAAAACAAGAGATAAAATGCCACTAGAGGGGGTTAAAGGCCAGAGGGTAATCAAGTGAAGTTATATTAAAATTAACTTTCTGATTTTATAAAGATCTGCTAGGTGGGCCCTTTATAGACACTGAATGAGAATTTATAAAAACAAAAGGTTGATGAAAAGCAAAGGCCCATTCATTTTGTCATGTGGTATATTTATTTCTTTAGACCCTTGAAGAGCTGAAGCAGTTTTGGCAGTTCCTGGCCCCACCCTTTTGTTTGCAGAAGGACAGACAAATCTGACTGGTGACGGTGGGCCATGGCAAGAAGCATGGGGGCTGCCTCAAGATAGTGACACATCCTTTTCAGAAGACGCATCTTCAACTTGAAAGTTGTGAACGCCAGAGATTTTAAGGCTTGCCAGATCTATTTTCAATGTCCAATATGTAGAGTGAGAGTGACATATTTTATCCATTTACAGAGTCTTATGGATACTACAGACTTTAAACAAGTCTGTAATAATACAGGATATGATTAGTATAATATGTTAATCATTCCATGTTATATTTTGGATTAAAATAAGTTGGTCTGCTCTGTTTACCTTCTTACTAGACAAAGCAATGGCTATGACCATGCTTCTCCCTCTTCGTGAAACCCTTTGGAGACCTGCCCTTCCTTTTGGGATAAAACCAAAATCCTGACCGTGGCTTACACGGCCCTGAAGTGTGATGCCCTCATCTCTGACGACCGTCCACCTGTCTCACTAAGCCCTCCTGCTAGTTCCTTCAGTTTACCGAGTTCTCCTCAGACCCCGGGCTCTTCTACAGGCTACACCTCTTGTAAAGTTTCCTCTCCCCACTTCTTCGTTTGATTAACTTGTTTATTCTTTGGTCACTCCTTCCGAAATCCTTTCCCTGACCCTGTAGCCTCGGTTTTCCGTTATACACTATTACACAGTCACTTCTTCACAACTGTCCTTTCTTAGTTATTTGTGCCATTTTGTCTTTACTGTCTATATTCTGTCCTATATTTTAAGGGTCAGAACAGCAGTGAAAATGTATGCCTTATTCATTGCTATGTGCTTAGCACCTGGTCCAGTTCAAAACAGGTGCTCAACAAATAATCACTGAATGACTGAAAGTATCTTTCAACTAGAGCTGACTATAGGTTTGAAGCATTGGGCACTGTGATGGAGTGGATGGAGGTGGGCTTTGGACAGTGAATATAGCTTCAAAAGGAGGGACACGTCATTTCAACTCCCTGAGCCTCACTGTCCTTGTCTGATGGCATAATGGCATGAACCCTGCCTTTGAAGGAAGTGAATACATGCAGTGTTACTTGACAATGATGTTCTGTATTAATCGTGGTCATACTACTGCTAATATTACCCTGTGTTATGGTTCTAGCCACTATTCCTGTTTCTGGAGGAAAAGTCTCACATGAAAGCAAGTTTCCCCACCTTCCTCCTTTCAGAAATCCAAAGAGAAGCAGGAGTAGGGAACTGCCTTGTCTTGGTGCTAAATCAGGTTGCCTAAAAAGCCATTCATTAGTATCCAGAAAACTCAAACTGAGGGAAGGCATACAAATTCTCATTCTATGAGTTGATCATAGTTGTTTGGGAACAAGTGGAAGGCATTTGGGGAAAGTCAAACAACATCACTAAGCATCACTAGATTAGGAAGCCTGGCAACATGGGTGGTGGCTGGAAGGAACATGGTCCCATGTGAAGCCCCCTTCCCCATGACAGACACAGGGCCCTCCAAGCCACAGTGGGCTGAAAGTGGGGACAGCTGAAGGGTCATCCTTAGGTATTTCCTCTCTTACATGGCTTATTTTTACTTTTAATTTTTTAAATTATGAAGTGTCATTCATGAAAAGGAGTTATGAAAATTATTGAGATTAAATATATTATTGAAATTATTAAATTCCCAGGTGACTCAGTGGTAAAGAATCTGCCTGACAATGCAAGAGATGTGGGTTTGATTCCTGGGTCAGAAGATCCCCTGGAGAAAGAAATGGCAACCCATTCCAGTATTCTTGCCTGGAGAATCCCATGGACAGAGAAGCCTGGTGGGTTACAGCCCATGGGATCAAAAAAGAGTTGAACATGACTTTAGATTACATACAAGGAGTTATTAAGCTACATTAAAACTTTAAATGCACAAACATTTAAAATCATTGTCATTAAAAAATCAGTGTTACTATTAAAAATAACCATAAAACAAATACTCAAGCATCACCTATTGATTTTAGCAAGTAGAATGTTAGCAGTGACTTCAAATGTCTGGAGGGTCTTATCCCAGCTCCCTCTCCTCCCCTTCACCTGTGATCATCTGTACTTGGGTTCATTGTTCACTTGCTTTTTAAAAAATACCTCTCTACCACCTGTATACATATCTCTAAGTAATGTATTGCTAAGCTCTGCCTGTTTGGAAAGAGATGTGAATCAATCATACCGCATGGCTTCCATTACACCCTTGTTCAACTTTGTTTCTGACATTTGTCCACACTGAGGCATGTGGCTAATTAGAATTTACTTTCCATTGTGCAAACAGCAAAATTTATTAACCATAACTGCAGATGGATATTGGGCTTATTTCTAGTTTGGGGCTATTATTTGACTTTTTGGTGCACTTACTCCAACATCTAGGGGAAGGGTTCTGGAGGCAGGGCAGTCTGCTGGAAGTGGAGAGAGCCAATTTTATGGAACACTGTGGAATATGCTGCTGCTGCTAAGTTGTTTCAGCCGTGTCCGACTCTGTGAGACCCCATAGACGGCAGCCCACTAGGCTCCTCTGTCCCTGGGATTCTCCAGGCAAGAACACTGGAGTGGGTTGCCACTTCCTTCTCCAATGCATGAAAGTGAAAAGTGAAAGTGCAGTGTGGGAAAATAATGCCTATGGCCCAACCACTCAGAACTCCTGTGAAGTGGGGATTGTAACCTGTCAGCAATGTGGTCATTCCTAAAGAAACAGGACAAACATTCTGGAACTAGATAGGTTACTGCTCCAATTCATGTAAGTTCTACCCAGATGTAAATTCTATCACATGATTAGACAATTCACCAGAGGTATTAGATGCAGCCACACTAGGTAAACAGAATAGTGGGGAGGGTGAAGTCTACCCAAGATATGGAGAAACCGGTCTTGATGCACGAGTTCCCACACATGTAGCAAATGCGGAGTAAGGCAAAGTTCTCTTGCTGGGTCTACTCATGAAATTGGCTCCTTTCCATTCTCCCGAGGCAAGTGAATGACAAAACTTATTATGTAAATGCACCTCAAGTTAAGAGTGTCTGGGAATGCAGAGAAGTTACCCAAGGTACCAATGAAGAGTAAGTTATTCAATAGGCTCCCACCAAGCCATAAAAAAATGGTTCCACACCACAGACCATAAACATGATCTAAACCCAAGGAAATAAACATAACATATGAGGGAAGAATAGACTGGAAAAAATTCACCACAAGAGGAAGACAAAAGTTTAAGAGTAACTGCCTTGTATTCTCAAGGTAATTATTCAGAACACAAACTTGCTAAAGGAAAGGTCATAAGGCAACAAATGGAGATAAAAAGGGATTTCATGAAAAGAATTGTTGTTTAGTTGCTAAGTTGTGTCTGACTCTTTGAGACCCCATGGATTGTAGCCTGACAGGCTTCTCTGTCCAAGGGGTTTTCCAGGCAAGAATATGAGTGAGTTGCCATTTCTTTCTCTAGGGGATCTTCTCAACACAAGGATCAAACCCATGTCTCCTGTACTGCAGGCAGATTCTTTCCTGAAAAGAATACAAGTAAGCAAATAATTCCACTGTAGAATTTAAAACTGCTAAAAAGCAGTGAAGAGGAGAATTGTTCCTGAATTAAATGGAATTAGACTAGTGGAATAGGCCGGTGGTTCCAAACCTATATGATCACAGAAGGGGGAGGATACTTAAAATACATATTCCTAGGGTTACATATAGGAGATTTTGATTGAGTGGGCCTTTGGTAAAGCTAAGGAATCTGTACTTCAAAAATACCCTGAAATGATTCAGAAAATCAATCTGGTTTAGTAACTATTAAGGTGAGACACTCCCAGAATTTTAGATTTAGCCAGAATTCAGAGGAAGAGAGAGAGAGGAAAAATCAGGTACACAGTATATATAGCTATGCACAATGAGAATAAATGAGGAAGCAATCAGAACCAATGTGAGAGAATCCATTTCAAAAATGTATACTGCCCTAAACAAACTGAAAATATAATGTATAAAATGGGAAAAAACATTTGCAAACCCTATATCTGATAAGGGGTTAATAGCCAAAACATAAAGAATTCATACAACTCAATAGAAAAAACAAACAAAAAAAAACACCCAGTTTAAAAATGGGCTATGGACATGAAAAGACATTTCTCTAAGAAAGATATATGAAAGAACAAAAGGTACATGAGAAGATGTTTAACATCACTAGGCATTGTTGTTGCCTAGTTGCTAAGTCATGTCCAACTCTCTTGTAACCCCATGGACTGTTACCTGCCAGGTTCTTCTGTCCATGGGATCCTCCAGGCAAGAATACTAGAGTGGGTTGCCATTTCCTTCTCCAGCAGATCTTCCCCAACTGGGACTGAACCTGCGTTTCCTGCATTAGCAGGCAGATTCTTTACTGCTGAGCCACCAGGGAAGTCTCACTAATCATTAGAGAAATGCAAATTAAAACGACAATGAGATTATCACTTCATACCCATTAGAATGGCCATCATCAAAAAGACAAGTGATAACAAATATTGGTGTGGATATAAGGAAAAGGGAATCCTTGCGCACAGTGAGTGGGACTATAAATTGGGACAGTTGCTATGGAAAAACAGGATAAAGCCTCCTTAGAAATTAAAACTACCATATGATCTAGCAATTCTACTTTTCCAAAAATGTATCCATCCAAGGATGGAGGGATAAAGAAATTGTGGTAAATATAAACATTGGAATATTAGTGTGCTAGTCGCTCAGTCGTATTCGACTCTCTGCGATCCCATGAACTGTAGCCCTCCAGGCTTTTTTGTCTATGGGATTCTCCAAGCAAGAACACTGGAGTGGGTTGCCATTTCCTTCTCCAATGCATGAAAGTGAAAAGTGAAAGTGAAGTTGCTCAGTCCTGTCTGACTCTTCGCGACCCCATGGACTACAGCCTACTAGGCTCCGCCGTCCATGGGATTTTCCAGGCAAGAGTGCTGGAGTGGGATGCCAGTGCCTTCTCCATTTGAGCTATAGGGAAGCCCATTTATTCAGCTATAAAAAGAGGAAACATGACTGTTGTGATGGCACAGATGGAACCTGAAAGCACTATGTGAACTGAAATAGGCATACAGAGAAAGGCAGATACTCTGTGATTTTACTTACATGTAGAATCAAAAACAGAGAAAGAGAAAAAATCATAGAGAAGAGATCAGAACTATGGTTATCAGCAGTAGAGGCTGGAAGGAAAGGGATTTGGAAGAAGATGGTCAAAAGGGATGAACTAGAAGTTAAAAGATAAGTAAGTTCTAGGGACAGGGGAGCCTGGTGGGCTGCCGTCTATGGGGTCGCACAGAGTCGGACACGACTGAAGCGACTTAGCAGCAGCAGTGGGGATGTAATATACAACATGATTATAGCTAACACTGCTGTATGATATACAAGAAAGCTAAGAGAGTAAACCCTAAGTGTTCTCATCATAAGGAGAAAATCTTTTTCTTTTCTTACTGTATCTATATGAAAAAGTGGATTTTTATTGAACCAATGTGGAAATCATTTACAATATATGTATTGATAGATACCCTGGAGGAGGGAATGGCAACCCACTTCAGTATTGTTGCCTGGAAAATCCCATGCACAGAGGGCTAAGCCCATGGGGTTGCAAAGAGTAGGACATGACTGAAGGGAACGTACGCACGCACGCACGCACGCACGCACGCACGCATGCACACACACTGATACATCAAACCATCATGTTGTGTGCCTTAAACTTACACAGATGATGTATGTCAATGATTTCTCAATAAAATTAAGCTAGTAGAAAGGGTAATAAAATGGATAAATGTAAACTCCCCAAAAATGGATAGTGAAGAAAACTCTGAGATGGCAAAAAAAAACACAAAAAATAAAAAACAAAAAACAAAAAAACCCTCTAGTTAAAGTTTTACTGTGGGCTCTGTGCAAACTGAGAAACATTTACGTCCACTGAATATCAAGTTTTTTTTTTTTAAAGAAACTTCCTCAAATCCAAGGAAAAGAAATATATCCTGTATACAAGAAAAAGATATCAGTGAATCTGTCTGTGTGTTTTTCAGGGAGAATGGTTACTTCCCAAATTCTATCAGTAATAAAGGAAGGCAAGGAGAAGACATTTTCAGCCAGGAAAAGGCTTTAGAATGCTGATGTGTTCTGTCTTCCCAGGTGGTGCTAGTGGTAAAGAACCCACCTGCCAGCGAAGGAGAGGTAAAAGGTGCAAGTTCGATCCCTGGGTAGGGCAGATCCCCTAGAGAAGGGCATGGCAACCCACTCCAGTATTCTTGCCTAGGAAATCCCATGGACAGAGGAGCCTGGCGGACTACAGCCCATAGCGTCGTGAGTCAAACATGCCTGAAGCGACTTGGCACGCATGCGTGTGTTCTCTCTGGTAACTGAGCTGAACCAGCAGTGTGGACACTGAGGAAAGCAAACGTTGTTAAATAGCATTGTTTCTAAGAAGAATGTAAATGCGATCTCAATCTTGAAGCAAGAGGTCCCATTATGTGACAATCAATAGCTTAACCATTGCGAACTGAGATAAAAAAAACTTGGAGTAACAAAAACTGGGAGGAAGGGTGGTATGGGTTGGAGCTGGAGGAAGGAAAAGTGTGAGCATTTTTCATCTGTACATGGGGGTGAGTCAATAGATATTGTTTCATTTTTGACATTAATAGTTGAGAAACAGAGGTTTAGAACATAGATTTTAAACACGTCAGTATTATTTTAAAAAATCTGATGGTAACAGTCAAAAGAATTTTAAACAATTTCCATTACCTTCCAGATTCCTGGAATGGGATGGGGAGAGTGGGAGGGAATCAAAGAAAAACTCATAACATAGAGCAAAACTCGTCACTGTCATATTTTTTTAAAAAGGGGAAGAAACAAAAGAAACACCCCCAAACTGAAATCAAATGTAAGCTAAGAGAACAGAATAACAAATAATCGGCTTTTATAAATATACATATTTATGAAAGTCTAAAAATATGTGCACCAAAATGGTAACAGTTGTTCCTGCATGGTGGGTTTAGAGTAACTTTAACTTTAAAATTTTTGACTAATTTAAAAAAAATTTTCTGGCAGCAATTACATATTATGTATGCGATTAAAAATAAAACGTACACCGAATATTCCTCTTCATTCATCTGAATGAACACTGATCACGAAGCCACTCATTAAAACTAGAAATGGCCAGCCTGGCTGCAATGGCTGAGATTGGCATTTGCTGTGATTATGCAACTTGTTTCACTAATTTGACTCATTTCCCCAAACAGGATGCACAGGTGGCGTTCATTTATTTAGTCACAACACTAATTACTCTTTACAACTGTGCTCTTCCCTGGTTTTCTCAGTATAACCGTTGCAGTAGTAGCAAAGCACCCTTGGGTGCTTGCTTGTGTGTGTGCTAAAGGTGTGGGACCTTGGCTGCTAGCCCAGCGAGACTGGGTCCTCAGCTGTGCGGCAGTCCCTGTGAGGCTATTAGGCTCTCTTGTTATATGTTAGCTCCTTAGCACCATATACCTTTTTTTTTTTTAAAGATTTTTTTTCTTTTAATGCAGACCATTTTTAAAGTCTTTCTTGAATTTGTTAGAACATTGCTTCTGCATTATGTTTGTTTTTTTTACACCCCCAAGGCATGTGGGATGATTTTAGCTCCCTGACTAGGGATTGAACCTGCTCCCCCTGCATTGGGAGGGAAGTATTATTCACTGATCTGCCAGAGAAATCCCAGCACCATTCACTTTTATCTGCCTTCCAGTCTCTGCCGTCATATTTGCCCCCACCGCAAGACTTAGCCCCACCGGTAAAAGTCCCTCAGTCGTGTCCAGCTCTTTGTGACCCCAGGGACTGTAGCCCGCCAGACTTCTCTCTCCATGGAATTCTCCAGGCCAGAATACTGGAGTGGGTAGCTGTCCCTTCTCCAGGGGATCTTCCCATCCCAGGGATCAAACCCAGGTATCCCACATTGGAGGCAGATGCTTTACCGTCTAAGCCACCAGGGAAGCCCAGGAATACTGGAGTGGGTAGCCTATCCCTTCTCTAGGGGATCTTCCTGACCCAGGGATTGAAATGGGTTCTTCTGCATTGCAGGCAGATTATTCAGCTGAGCTACCTTACTTGTGGCCATACTGAGCAAGTCCTTTCTTGAATCTGGCTGCCATGCCCAGAATGCTTTGCTACGTTAGGGCTGCTCCAAGGGTCCACGGCCTCCTTTGCCTATCCCCTTAATTCCCTGTATATTGTGACTGCTTTTAGTTGTCTGTTCTGCTGAGGAAATGTCTCTCTCACCACATGGGATGCCTGCAGGCAGGGAAATATGGTGTTTGCATCCAGCAGGAGCACAGTGCCTAAAAGGTAGAAAGTGCTCAACAGACGCTTCTGTGTGGAAAACTCCTCTGAGCTGCTTCCCTTCAGCCTCTTCTTCCCTTGCTCATACCTCGCTTTATTGCTTCTCATGAGAACCTGAAACTGAGTCCCCCTAAAACTGAGTTCCCTTTGAAACTTCATTCCCTTTCTTGTCCTGTTCCCCTCAGGACTGAGGGATATCAAACAAAAGGTTGTGCGGGGAACTGAAAACTAGCAAGACCTAGTGGGGACCAGTCTCCCCATTTCCCACTTTCCTTCTGTGACATTCTCTGACTTCGAAAGAGCAGACTCAAGCAGTTAATGATTAGAACAACAGTCACAAGCCTTCAAGTTCACCCTGAGGGGATAAAGTTAACAATCTGATGCCCTTCCCCACAAAACCCAGCAGAGGATGGTGATTTCATGCTGACCACGAGCACACACACCCCCAGACTGGTTGGAATGATTGAGATTCCTGAGACATCACCCATTTACCTCATACCTACCAATCAGGAAAAGGACCAGGAGCTGATCACCTACCCTGAGACTCTCACCTCTAACACTGGCTTTAAAACCCCAGAAAGCCATTGAAAGTTTGGCTATTTTGAGCATGAGTTGCTTACTCTCCTTACTTGGTAAATAAATGCCGTATTTTCCTTCACCACATACCGGTGTCGGTAGATGGGTGAGTGAAGCCAAGTTTGGTTCGGTAACAATTTTAGGGTCTAAGAAGCAGTGTTTGGCAAAGCATGTTCCCTGAGCTTGTGAACTCCACAGAGCCACTCTCCCAGTGCACAGATGAGATTTCTATGCAACAAAATAAGCTGGCAAGAGTTCAACGGCAGGGTGGCGGTGGCCAGCTCCACCCTCACAGAAGAGTCCAGCTAGCTTGTGCTTCCATCCCTCCATCTCCTACCCGAAGCTCCATCCTTCTCTGGAAAGAAGCTGGCATCAGGCTTGTTCAGCTTTGTTCATCGTGATCACAAGTGGGTCTCTCCTGACAGAGAGGGAAGGTTCACGAAGGCCTGACACTGAAACTGAATACTCCCAAATTGAAGAGTGACGTCATCCAGCCTTGTCTTTTAGAATATCATCAAGTGATAATCCTTTTGTTTTACAACTTACAAATGAAGGACAAAATAAAGTGCCTTATGGTCAGGCTGGGTAGAGGGAGTCCTGAAAACAGCGGACCACACTCAAAAGGCATCTAAGTCACTAGCAGCTCAAGAGACCCTCTGAAGCACTGGGGTTTACGCATTTTACTTGCCTCTCACCTCCTCTCTGATCACTGGCCCCCCCTTGACTTCTACTAGGTCACCTCTACTCAAATCACACTGTACTCAGTCCAAATAGCCCATCACTATGCCTCTGGTGAGTGTCCCATTCTTTCATGCCCATTCTGCAAACCAACAGTCATCCTTCAAGATGGTGCCCAAATGCCAACTCTTCTGCAAAGCACTGTTTTTTAAAAATAATTTCATTTATTCATTCATTTATTATTGGCTGTGCTGGGTCTTTGTTGCCAACAGGCTTTTCTCTAGTTGTGGTAAGCAGGTTTCTCATTGCAGTGGCTTCTCTTTTTAAAGAGCATGGGCTCTAGGGTGCACAGGCTTCAGTAGTTGTGGCTTCTGGGCTCTAGAGCACAGGCTCAGCAGTTGTGGCCCATGGGCTAATTGCTCAATGGAACATGGGATCTTCCCAGATTAGGGATTGAACCTGTGTCTCCTGCATTGGCAGGTGGATTCTTTACTGCTGAGCCTCCAGGGAAGCCCTGCAAAGCATCCTTGAATGATTTTGGCCACAGTTAGATGGTACTGGGGCAGCCATTAGTACTATGCTATTGCATTAGAATTGATCTGTGTTTATATCTCCATTTATGTTTTTATTCAACAACCAGATATTGGCTAAGTGACATGAGTGGGTGAGCTCTTTGAGGATAGAACCTGCTCCTGTCATCCCTGTGACCCTAGACCTCAGCTCTGCACCTGTGTAAGTTATGAGCACAGTCCGTAAAAATGATGAAAAGATAAAGCCTAGCTCTTTGATATTCAGGAATGACTAGGCTCATTTTATAACAGAGAGGAGACCACCTTTGTATCTAACATACATAAGGAAGATAACAGTTTTACTTTTTTAAAAAATAAATTACTCTGTCAGGAATTTCTTCTCAAATCCACTTTGAACTGCACCTCCCATAATTTGAGTCTCCCCTAGATCCTCCCTTGCCTTGAAAATGACAAAATGTTGCTCTCCATTACTATTCCAATATTTGAAAATTATTCTAAAATTTTCTCAGCTAGTCCCAACTAACAAAAATATGTGATGTTAAGTCCAGGTTTGATGCAGGATACAGGATGCTTGGGGCTGGTGCACTGGGATGACCCAGAGGGATGGTACAGGAGGGAGGTGGGAGGGGGGTTCAGGATGGGGAACACGTGTACACCCATGGTGGATTCATGTTGATATATGGCAAAACCAATACAATGTTGTAAAGTAATTAGCCTCCAATTAAAATAAATAAATTTAAATTAAAAAAAGAAATTTCGAACATATAAATACAGGATCTTTCTACACTTCTGAAGATCTTAATTTCCCTTAGTTATCTTTCATCATTTCCATTGTGGAGGTTTTCCACATCTTTGTTCAACGTTTTTCCAATAAATTTATTATTAAAAAA
This sequence comes from Budorcas taxicolor, assembly GCF_023091745.1. Lineage (NCBI taxonomy): Eukaryota > Metazoa > Chordata > Mammalia > Artiodactyla > Bovidae > Budorcas > Budorcas taxicolor. The sequence continues at coordinate 59,260,939 of NC_068923.1, read as the reverse complement.
AAAGAATCTCAATTAACTTTATTCTTATAGAGCCCAGTTTTCAAGCCTAGATATCCTTGACAAATACCTTTCTCCTGGGGACTGAAAGTCTTTGCATCACATGTCACTGTTGTGGGACCAAAAGCTTCCTAGGTTCGGTAAAGCACAGCCTTAGTTACAGGAAGAGACTTCCTAGGTCGAAGAAGAGTGTACGGGCCTCAGAGACCCTTTACCTATTGTGCGACATTCTTGACGGGGCTGTTAGGGCCCTTGTGGTTGTCTTGTCCATTTTCCTCCAGGCTTTCCCTCCCCTTTTGTGCACGTGACTTTGCAACTCTGCACTATGACACGTTTCCCTGATCTGCTAATACCAAGGGGTTTGAGGTTGTTTTTCCAAGTAATCGTCTTTCTGAAACACCTGAGGGGCTGGCCACAAGTTACTTTGTCCTGAATCCCAAGTGTTAATATAATGTCAAGGAGGACCTGCCAGAAGATTTTCAGCGATTACTGTCCCACAACTTAGTGTGTTATAGATTGAAATGCGTCTCCCCCAGATTAATATATCAAAGTTCGAATTCCCATCAGGTCAGAGTGTGAGACCTGATTTGGTGGTGTAGATGGAATGATGTAAAAGATGAGGCCACACTGGAGCAGTGCAGCCCCCAATCCAAAATGACTGATGTTCTTAAAACGGGAAAACTGGGAGAGAGGCGTGTGAAGACTGGCGTTATCCTGCCATACAAGAAGCTACCAGAGAGGGAGGAGAGAGGCCCCGAACAGAGCTTTCCTGATGCCTTCATGTGGATATTTGTTGTTCTAAGCTACTCAGTTTGGGGCACTTTGTTTAACTCATCATGGGATTGACTAGCTGGTTGCTTAGTTTATCTGGCTATTCTGAAGGGGGCAAGAATGTTTCCCTTTACAGTTTATATCGAGTGTTCTAGTTATGCTATGTACTATGTACTCCCCTGGGAATGATTAGACTTGGACATTGTCCTCGGCCCTGAGGAGGACAGCAGTGAGACTGTAACAGGAGGGGCTGGCTGGGATGAGGGGGAAGAGAGAAGGAACAGCACATAGATCTCCACTCCCTCAAAACCTCCTAATAGATGCAGACTGGTGTGTATTTGCATATTACAAATTAGTTATGGTTTGGCAAGATCAATAATCTGCTGAGAATCTGCACAGACACTGGAATCCAGCTCTGTCCGACTCCAAAGGCATACCAGGATTTTCCTTCTGGGGAAGGAAACTGAACATCAGGATGTTACCAAAGAAAACTGCCCACTATCATTTTCTTATCTTGTATGGGTAGGTTGTGATTGTTTTATCTGAAGTCAAGCATTTGGACAAAAACAATCTTTCCAAGTTCTTTTAGGGTCTACAATATTTTGTTGCTGTTCAGTTGCTTAGTCGTGTCCGACTCTTTGCAATGCCAAGGACTGCGGCACGTGAACCATCAGTGTCTTTCACTATCTCTCAGCGTTTGCTCAAATGCATGTCCATTGCGTCGGTGATGCTATCTAACCATCTCATCCTCTAGGAAGCTTATGGCTACAGAACAGTCTTCATGAATGGAGGAAGAAGGAACCTCATGCTTCAGAAATTTTTTCCATGTAGTCCTCATTTGAGAGTTCAGCTCTCTGGACTAAGGGACAAGACTATGCAACCAAGAAGGTCCGTAGTCATCGCTGGCTTGGGACCAGTAATCCATGTTATGTGCTAGTTTTGCCTTTACACACCAGGGTCTCTTCCATGTTTTGAGTCCCAAGGAACTGAGTGATTTCAGACCTCTTAGAAGCAGAGAGACCAAGCATGCTATCTTGATATGCTTTCTTTAACCTCATTTCACCTTCTAGTCACCTCCTGCAGATTAAGCAATAAAACTTTTTATTCACTACTCATCTAAAGACAGGGAGGGATCTTGGGCCATAAGAGTCCAGACTTAAACAAAATCACCAGGGATGGAGGGTCACACAGGAAACACTCATCACAGTTAAGAGCAATGCACAGACCAATGGAAAGTGGTAAAACTTAAAAGAATAGAAACAAAACTAGCAAGCAGGCTCTACTTTCAGAAATATGAAAGTTCTTCCCCTTTGAAACTGGAGCTCTCCAGTTAGAACTGCTGATGAGGTTCACGGGTCAGTGCCACGGTAATTACAAGCTAATCACCACTTACTAGCAACAGTTTCTGTAGTTGCTCTTTAATCTAAAAAGAAAAACTTTATTTTTTATAATTGTACCTAATTATCAAGACAGTGAGTTTGTGATTACTTTGGATTCCAATGATGGGATGATGAAAAAGCTACGCTTTAAAACAGAAAGTGGCCCTTGATAAAGATGACATTTTCTTCTCAAAGTATTAAGATATGGATATTTTTAAACTGTGAAGGATGGGAAAGACTTTGGGTTGCAATGTTGTTGTTTTTACCTTTCCTTGTGGGATTTCTACTTGAAGGAGCTCAGAGTCTACTGAAGACAGAAAATTAACTACTGCTTAGGTATTACACCAGGTTCTACTAACAAACAGAAAGTCATTTCCACCTGTGGGGATCAGCCTCCCTGGGCTAGAACACAAGTCTACTGCTTGGAAATTAACCAGATCCTGGCATCACCCTATGACAAATTCCTGACATCCTTGTGGTCTTGCTATGTAACACAAACAAAAAGAAATCTATTAAAACTCCAATACATGGTAAGCACCGTTCCATACAATGTTGATCACATCAATATATTGTCACTGATACTCAAGCTCCCCAGGAGAGTAAAGAACAAGAAGTCACTTTTCTTTAAACAAAGGTCTTTGCCTCCTCTATCTCCCACCTCCCAAAGTCCTCGCTATAAAGAAAGAAAAAGAGAAAAAAGGCATGAGCTGACACTTTGCCAAACTGACTTGGGGTGGAAAACAAAAGGCAATTCCTCAAAGCCCCTGTGGGCCAGGCTGATGAAAATCAGTGACTTCCTCATCACTCTTCATACACAAAACAACTCTGGTGTTTGCCCTGAACTTTTCAGCTCCGGCTGCAGCTCTGAGGGGTAGTGTGATGAAGCAGTCTTGCTGCTGCCTCTGCGGTCTCTGTCAGCAAAGCCTGATGGAACGATGCATTAGTGATTCTGCTCCAGCTTTTCTGACAGGTCCCTGAGGGGGCTTTTAAGTAATTGTGCCTGGCCTTCCAGAGCTCTAATGGGACATACCTCCCTTCTTCCTCCTCCCACCAAAGCTAAGACCTCAGCCCAGCATGGGGAAGCTGTCTATTTAGGGTGAGTGGTTGGCAGCCTCCTGCCCTATTCTGGGCTCTTCTGAACCGTGTTTCCTTGAAGCTTGTCATTCCATCAGGATATGGGTATAACAGTAGCTCGATACAGACAGAACGATATTTCTGAATAAAAGAATGTGCTACCTAGGAGGCATAACCAGTATTTAATTTGCTGCCTGTGTTCGATAGACTGTGAGCTCCTCAAGGGCAGGGGCTGTGTCTCATTTGTCTTTGTAGCCTCAGTGACTAACACACGTTCATTTGTTCATTCATTTACTCAAAGCTATTTACTGAGAGCTGGAGATACAAGATGAGAAAGGCACAGGCTTCTACAAAGAATTAGATACTTCTTTTGCCCCACAGGCTGGACTGCCATGGAATAAATACATCTTCTAATATGTTACAAGAGACAAAAATATCCTTCAAAATAAGTAATACAAAAGTAGAGCTATCTTACTCCTAGGTTTCTCGAATGTCAAAGATGAACAGGACCTGCTGTTACTGATAAGGAAAGCAACTCTCAGAAAGAACTGACCAATCCTTGATCTTGTGCTCTCTTCACCTTGAGCAAGGTGGTCCATGGAAGATAAAATACTTCAAGCAGAAATTTCCATTGCTCCCTGCAGCCCTCCTGCCTGCAGAACCCAATTTTGTCATGTATATACATTTATTTTTAATATTCTAATTTTCAAAAATTCACATAACTTGAGGAGATCTCCAGACTGGTTTAAACAAGGATTGAGAACCAATGCCCACAAGAGCCAGAATGTAAAATGGCTTTAAGAAAGTAAGGCCAGGGGAAAGAATGAAGAAGGTGAGGAGAGAGCAAGGAAGAAATACAGGCTCTTGTTTCAGTTCTTTGCTCCAAATAGATGGCTTGAGCCAAGGAGTTTCCTCTTGCCCATGCTCTTGTTGGGTAGGCATTCAAAAAGGGCTCAGCTGGGTGGTCCATCCTTGATCCATATGGTGTCCCCTTATGGGGGCGGAGGGTACATTTCCAAGATGGCTTCTTCAGTCACGTGTCTGGCATCTGGGGGATCCTTTTTCGGGGGGCAGGGTGTGCCACACAGGGGTTGTAGGACCTTAGTTCCCAGACCAGGGATTGAACCCACACTCTTGGCTATGAAAGCTTGGAGTCCTAAGCACTGGACCATCAGGGAATTCCTTCCTGGGTGCTCCCTGACCTTTATTTTTCTCCACTGAAGTCTCTTCTAGGACATCTTCCTGTGGCTTGGGCTCCGCACAGCATGGTGATCTCAGGGCAGGTGCGCTTGTTACATGGCTACACTTGGACAAGTGTGGGAACTACATACTGCCAGTTTCTGCCACATCATAATGGTCAGAGCACTCACTCAGCCTTCAAGGGGAGGATACCCAAGCACCACCTCTCAGTAAGAGGAATGTTAGAGAATCTCCAAATGTCTTTAGTGTGCCTCAGTCTGTTTCAAAGAACGGCCACTAGGTACCAGTCTGTTGCACTGGTGGACTGAGGTCCCATATGAAATAGTTAAAAAATTTTAAGTAGAAGATGGAAATTTATATTTAAAATATAAATATTTTAAATTATTAATTCAACTTTATGAATTAATTCAAATTAATTACTGAAATTAATTCACATTTTCTGAAAAACTCTGTTGTCAAATATGCATGTTGGCAGATTCTGGCTGTGCCCAACACTATGCACCCTGGGCTTCAGGCACTAAAAGAAATTCTTATAAAGGAGCTTTAGGAAAATGCTGACATGTATTTGGATATTTTCTGCCTATAACTGAAAATAAAGATCTTAAGGGCGTTTTATCATCTTTGACAACAGAATTTTACTGAAAACACACCAGTAGGTAAATGAGGGATCTTTCTATGTAACTCTATCATGATCCACAAGAGAAAACTGAACGTCTCCTATTCTGAGAAATCCCTTCTCCCATGTCTATCTTGGTCAAAACACAGTTTGATGAAATGTAGAGTGATTTCCATTTCTTGTTGAATTTGACTCAAAACCAGAGATACAAGATATGATGGTGGTAATGACTTCATGTCTCAAAGGAAAGAAAAACAAAAAGTTCGGAAACTAAATAAGAAGTCACTGATATAAATGGTCCAAGTTCCATATGAGCACTTTTTAAACTTTAGTGACTGACTCACCTTCTGAGTCAGGAGAATCAGGGGATGTTGTAAGACACAGCATTTTGAGTCAAAACTCCAGATGATTCTGTGAGAGGTAGCCCCTGAACCACATTGTGAAAGTCGCTCAGTTGTGTCTGACTCTTTGCGACCCCATGGACTGTACAGTCCATGGAATTCTCCAAGCCAGAATACTGGAGTGGGTAGCCTTTCCTTTCTCCAGGAGATCTTCCCAACCTTGGGTCCAAACTCAGTTCTCCTGCATTGCGGGTAGATTCTTTACTAGCTGAACCACAAGGGAAACCCTAACCACATTGCTAGTACTCAGTTATGAGGGAAGGTTTTTGAGAGAGAGCTGGGCATAGCTAAAGTATGAATCATGACCACCCCTCTTTTTTTTAACGCTTACAATATGATTTTAATGGCCTTCTCAATGAACACAACCATTCATACAGTTCAATTTCAAATGTCTAATTACATAGTTAATGAGGTTATTCATTTTTGTCAGATCAGTAACCTGGTGCCTTATTTGCTTAAAAGGGATTGAGCAATCTATTAACTCCAACAACAAGGAGATGTGCAATTGAAATCTAGCGTTGTTCATGCATGATTATTGTCTCAACAGGCAGAAATCTGTTGTGAACAAAGCTGGAGATCAGCAAAGCCCAGATTTAATTAGATGAAGAACCAAAGGTGCACTGCAGTTTGCCGAGAAAGTAAAATGTGCATCTATCAAGGGTGGTTCTAAACACTGAAAGGTCTTGATTTCTAGATTGATGAATCACACCTCCTTTTATGAGCTGGTAGCTGTGGCAGTAATGGGGCCAAGAGAAGAACGTGGGCTCCATCTGCCTGACTCAGTGGGGAAAATGTGCTTGGAGTAGCAGGTAGGGTTTCTAAGCCTGGATTGGCAGTCGCTGGCTAACTTAGCTCAGGGAAGTCATCCCTTCCTTGTGGCTTCCATTTCCTCTTTTGTACGATGAGGAGGGCTGGCTTGGGTTATAACAATGGTGAGCACAACTGTCCACGTGCCATACCTGAGAAGGAGCCTGCTCACCCAGACCACCTTGCTCTCCACTCAGCCCTGGCCTCCTAGTCCTCCTCTGTTTAGCCCTGTCCCCACCCGCTCCCAACCCCACCCCACTCCAATCCTCTACTCAGCCACATCCAACAGAATGGAGCAACACCTGGGCTGAGACCAAATCTGTAGCCCTGGCAGAGGATCTCTGAGGTCTCCTCCTGGTTGCATGCAAATTAGGGTTTGGGAGGGAGAATCAGGTGAAAAGAAACCACAAAGGGTAGTTTTGGAGGAGGAAAAATATTTTCAGGGGCAGGAATTGTCCTGGAATAGAAACATGCAATCTGAGAAGGGGGAGAGGGGAGCACACAGCTTGCCAGTGAATTTTAGACCCGTCCTGGTTATCATGGTGATGGAGGTCTAGGTATAGTCATCTTCAGTGAATTCTAGCAGGACAATTGGCTTTGGGGAAGGCAGGGCTGGGATTAGGGTGAGCAAACTCATGGATAGACACATGCATGAACCTGGGCATGGGGGCCTCCCTTATATTTTGCACCAGGCTCCTCATGCACCTCACCCTAGTCCCAGCCCTGAAGAATTGCAATATAGGATGATGGCGCTGCAGGCTTCTGTGAAGTTGTCACCTATTTCACAGACCCCTGGGGGCTGAGTGGGAGTGGGTCTTGCAGGAGGGGAAATACAGACAGATCAGCTCAGGGTAGGCCAGGACTTCCACAGATCTGATTTACTAAAGGGCATTTGGTATTAAGGGGAAAGGCTTTGGATCTGTGTTGGGTTAGCTATGCAACTGCGGTCAAGTTACTTAACCTGTTTAAGTCTCAGTGTTCAAGTCTTTCAAATGAGAGTAAGATGGTCTTCTAAGCAGGAATGCTGTGAAGACAGGGAAGGCATCCATGGCACCTGGCACACAGTACTCCATCATTACATGGAAAGTCTTCTTTCCAGCCTCCATTCCACCCTGAGTGTCAGGAAATGAAACAAAACAGGGACAGCAAGCTTCTTGCCAAAAATGGATGTGGAAATGCACGTCCATGGGCAGAGGAAGCCTAGCAGGTCTTGACATGCATTGTTGGCTTTCTGAGTCACCACTGCTTTCTCTTGTAGCACCTCCCATCCTCCCATCCTGCTCAGGTTGGATTTGATCGGAGGTGGATGGTACAATGCCAGGATCTCGCCCACTAGGAAAATTCTCCCAGTGCTGTTCCGAGGCCAGGATTCCAGGAACAACCTTTACGAAATCTGTGTCATAGGCCTGCTTAGTAAGAATGACAGCTACCACTTAGTTATGTGATCAGCGTGTGCATGGCCCCTGCTAGGAATCTATGAACATTATCCACATCAGCCCTTCCTCATATCAGTCTACAGATGAGGAAATAGAAGCAAACATGTTTCATGACTATAGACATGGACTAGGAACTCAGTCTGTTCCTGAGTTCTTAATCACTATTTGCTACTGAAGCATCATCACTCTGGAAATGCAAAGAACCCAAGAAGAGTTTGTTATGTGCAGAGAGTTTGAAGAGGCAGAGAAGAATCAGCACTTGAGTGTGAAAAACAGTGTAATGGTATAAAGCAGCTCAGACAGTCAGCTCCTTGGGGCAGGGACTTTGTTTTATTCTTTTTTTGTATCTCCACTTTCGAGTGCATTGAATGGCTCTTAGCAGGAGCTTAACCACTGTGGATATGGATGTATAAGGAGATAAAATAATCATGTGAAGGCATATGCTACAGATAAGAGACACTGGTGGGAATTCAGGGAGGTCCACCGTGGTGCAATGGAGAGGGCCAGCTTCATGGAGCACTCTGTGAGCTGGGATTTGGAGAGGTCAAAAAGATCAAAGAGGATACAAGAAACACATAAATGAAGGCATGATCCAGCGTGAGCATAGAGCATTGGGACTATAAGGAGGACCAACTGCTTAGTCCAGTTGCCAAACAGCCTGGGAAACCAATAACTGACTGGTTCTTGGTATAGAACTGTATGTTATCTAGAAACAGGTCAACCATGGCTGTGAGAACAAGGTCAAAGGCAAACAGTGTAGGCAGGTCTAGACATACAATATAGGGAAGTGAGCTGGAGCAGGCTGGCCTACAGGAAGTACAGTTCCCCACCCATGGTGGAGGATATGCAAATATAACTTCTGGAAGCTGTGAAAAACACCAGGAGGACAAGTCAGCCATGAAGAATGTGAGGAGGAAGGGCATCAGAGACAGGGCTGGAAGGAACACATGCTGGGGCTGATCACCCTCTTCAGATGGTTTTTCATGCACCAGAGCAGCCTACCTGCTCTCGGGAGACCCTGGGCACATCTGTTTATTCTCTAAAATGAACTCAAGGAAATTGTATTTACCAAGGGATAAGCCCACAGGCTCAGCCATGAGGTTCAAAAAGCCTCCGTTTACTAGAGTCGTATAACTAGATATATAAAACAATTCCTATGCACCAATATAATTTGACATGATACATTTCATACAAATGCTAATATAATATTTATCTATATAAACAATTTTATCCTGGGCTAAAGAGCTAAGGCTAGAAAATGGGAGAACACTGGGGCTTCCCTGGTGGCTCAGTGGTAAAGAATCTGCCTGCAAAGCAGATGTGGTTTGACTGCTGGTCCAAGAAGATCCCACATGCCATGGAGCAACTGAGCCCATGACACGATGACTGAGTTAGTGCTCTAGAGCCTGTGAGCTGAAACTACTGAAGCCCACATGCCTAGAGCCCGTGCTCCGCAACAAGGGAAGCCACTGCAACGAGAAGGCTGCGCACCGCAACTGGAGTAGCCCCTGCTTGCCGAAACTAGAGAAAGACCCAGCACAGCCGTAAATAAATCAAAGAAGTGAATCTTTAAAAAAAATGGGAAAACTTGAAAGATGGTTTCATCCTTATCCCGGCCACCTAAATGTGCCAAAAATGTGATGAAATTGTAGCCAGCCAGCTGTATTCTGTCACTGTGTAGTTCATCTGGGTGTCCCAGCCAGGAAGGAAATCATTACTTGGTGATGACCTCCACGTGGGCCTCAGAAACCCTAACATTTCCCAGAGGGGTGATGTGGGGTGATCGCCACCTCTAACTTGTGGGGGTAAGGATGTGAACAGCTCATCCTTACCCACACCGTACACTGTGGACCCCCAGTGGGCCACGTGTTGTTAAAAGGCATCGTGAATAAAATGCTTTCCTGGCTGTGACAGGGATCCTTAAGAACATCTCAGGTTTGCTGATTCACGAGGGGGACCAGCAGGACTCAGCAGAGAGTTGGGCTCACAGCTAAGATGTATCACGACAAAGGGATGCAGAGCAAGATCTGCAAAGGGAAAGGCCCCCGGGACGAAGTCTGGAGGAAACCAGCACAAGTTTCTGAGTATCCTGTCCCCAGGGAGGCACACAGGATGCATTTAATCCCTCCAGCTATCATTTGTGACAACACGTGTGAAGTGGTATCTACCAGGGATGCTCATTAGAGAGTCATCGCCCAGAGTTTCTTTTTTTTTTTTTATCAGGATCTGGTTACATAGGCGTCCTCAGCCTGGCATGTACCAAATTTCTAGACTCCTGGAAGGAAAGCAAGTACTCAGCATGAATGATCTTGTATGGACAATTTAGTCACATGGGCACATGGGCCATTCTGACCAAAAGGTAGTGGGAACTCTCCTGAAATCCATTTGGGGCCAACCTCACAAGAAAAGCAGTCTCAGTCCTGTTATGCTAATTTCCTCCATACAATAATCTTATTCAGTCTAGAAAACTGTATGTCAGGGCCACCTTTGGGAGGTTAATAATACACATTAGCACATGAAAGTGCTTTGAGAAGTACTATAGCGTAAAAGACTGGCTTTAAATTTTAACCAACATTTTCCAAACCTATTTGGTCATTATCCTTTAAAAAATACAGTGCTTATTACATCCTTTTGGATACTAGCATTCTACAGAGTATGATTTGGGAAATACCTGCACTAAGTGTGTGAACCTGAATTACTTCTCTGGCTTCAGCTTTCACCATTTATTAAACACACTCATAACAAGAGCTGGCATTTATATTGCTCTGACTGTGTGTTAAGAGCTTTTTTATACAATAACTCATTTAATCTAATAAGAGGTTGGATGAGGGAACCTCTAAGTGGGGTGAAGCAGCGCAGTTGGGGGAGACGGTGAAGACACTGAATCACTGCCTGAGATCACGCCCCAGCTTTGCCAGTTACCAGCTGTAGGACAAGTTCCTCAACCTTGATGTGCCTTGGTTTCTTTATCTCTGAAATGAGAAAGTGCTTAATGTACAAGAAGTGCTGCACATGTGGTTGCTGATTTTTTTTAAGTAAATGAATTTCTTTCCAGCTCAAGCAGCTTTGATAATTTGCTCTATGCTGTGAACCACAGAGGGGCACCGAAAATAGACTCTTGTGGCTTTAGAGACTAAGGGATGGGATAGTCAGATTAAGGTGGCCTGAGGGAACAAGAAAAGCCCTGGGTGGAGCTTGCTCCAGGTCCCAGGAAGCCATGACACCCACAGCCAGTCAAAGCCAAGGCTCATGCCAGGGAGAAGACACAGACCATCACTGGCCAACAGGCACTATTTCCTGAGAGTCTAGGACTGAGGCCAACAACATAAGTGATCTGCTTTTGACTGTAAATAAAGCAAGACTCCAAACAGCCTTCAATTAAACCTGGTGATTTTATCCATATGGTGGAAGAAAGGGACCTTGCAAGAAAATCCCCTCTGAATCAAGACTCAGACAGATCTACGTGGTGGAAAAGAGAACAGGGAAGGATGCCAAATTGAAAAATGACAAACTGCCACCAGGAAAAAGCCAATTTTTAAATATGCCTTAACACTTTTTTCTCTCTCCCATCTCAAGCTACCTCCAATTGAGGAATGTTCTATAGAACTGAATAATCCTTCACTGAGATATATGGAGAGTCAGCAGTGTCATTCTGGAATGTGAAGGACAGTGATATATTTTGTAGTGAGTCGATAGTCACAGGTGGGTGTAGAGACTGGGAGGAGAAGACCCCTCAGCATGCTTGGGTGTGCTAAAACTGTTGCTTAAATAAAGAATTTTGCAAGGACTTGGTGAGGAAATTACGTTATTATCTCTTTGAGCCAAGCCGATGTTTGTCATACCCCTGATTGTTTACACAGATAATTCCTTGTGGCCATGCTCCTAGGACTCATCCCTCTCTCTCTTTTTTTGCAGGATCCAAAACATTCCACACAATTTCACTGTGCCATCCATACCTGTCAATTCCTAATTAACACTGACCTCAGTGCTTGGCTCACCATTTAGGTCCAAAAAACCTGTGTTGAATAAATGAAGTCATTTATTCACAGATCTGTCTGTTTTCAGTATCCAGTGTTGGCCTCCTTGTCTAGCAACATCTGATGGGTCAAAGCCTGTTTATCTCTGAATCCTGCGTTCTACAAATGTCTATTAGATGAGTGAATACATACATGCCTCAATTTAGGGATTCAGTGGACACACACAGAAGGGCTAACTGTATTCTAGGTTACCTCAAAATGGATCTTCTTACTTCTGGGATGCAAGCTTTGTAAAACATGCATAGATTGGTATCTGGATTCTTAAATGTGGTACTTAAAATAGCCATATTCTCTATGGGAATCCTGCCTACTTCTCAAGAGCTAGCCCTTTCCGCTTTTACTTTTCTTGCTGTCATTCCTAGTTCCGATTTTTTTTTACTTTACTCTCTTTAATCACATCCCATCACCTCCCTGACATCTCTGTGTGACAATCTCTTATGTCAAGAACACAATCTGTTCTTTCTTGCCATGTTGGAAAGAAGTCTTCAAAGCTCACTTTTCCCCCCATGACTTCGTCTTTAGTAGCTATATGCTTCTTCCTCTAAATATTAATGAAAAAAGATTTAAATCTGGTAAATTTATATCCCTGTCATTGACTAAGTAAAATGGAGTACTTACAAGGTAAGTACAATGAAGGCATCAACCACTTAACAACTGTGGTCAACACCTTTTAGGGTGTCTGTCCGTCTCACAATGACCCCAGGGGATGTCTTCAGACAGCTAGAGAGACAGCTTACAATCCTATTGTTCACTGTTGTTGGCTGGATCAAAGGTGGGTGAGTCAGGCTTCCTGTTCAGGGAATATGGAATTGGGTTGGGGTGGGGCAGAAGATAATTGGGAGAAGAAAGGTGAGAAATGGAGAGCACTTGAGGGAGTTCTGAAGGCTTTAGTCCTAGTGAACTTGAAAGAGGGAGGCATCGTCTGTTATTCTGTGACTTGAGTTGCAGAGATACTGTGATTAGAAAATGAGGTCAATAGAAAAGGAGAAATGAGAGAGAGGAGAGACAGACAGACAGAGGGAGAAAGACAGAGCAAGCAGGCTATTGTCTAGATCCCAGTTCACAGTTCTATTGAGTTGGCCAAAAAGGTTATTGCAGTTTTTCTGTAAGATGTTATGGAAAACCCAGAATGACCTTTTTTTTAACATTAAATGTTTTTATTAAATCATTTAAAAATAATAGACCCATTACATCTTAAGCCATGTTTTATGAAATAAATATTTTCCAAATTAAAAAATCAGTGAACAGTGACATTCCTTTACATTTTTTTCAAATTTTCTTAATATCTGGCATACTTAAAGAAAAATTCTCAAGTCTTTTTTTGCATTTTTTTTGTAGTTCATTGACTTTTAATCGATATAATTTTTTCTTCTAAAAACACACATAAATTAGAAATATAAAAATTGGTACCTAATCTATATTTTTTCTATGCTGCTTCTCCTCTATCCTCAATTTTTAGCATTTTATTGTTATCAATATCTCATAATTTTTTCTTTGAAAATTTTTAGTGGCAGCATGGTATAGTCATGTGGATAACTGATGGAAATACTTCTCTACTTTTTCTTTGCTTATTTTTGCTTTCTTTTAAAAATTTATTTATTTTTGATTGGAGGATAATTGCTTTATAATTATTGTGCTGGTTTCTGCCATACATCAACAGGAATCAGCCACAGGTATATGTGTGTCCCCTTCCCTTTGAACTTCCCTCCCTTCTTCCACCCAAGAGCTAGGCTGTCACAGCGCTGATTTGAGCTCCTTGCATCATCCAGCAAATTCCCACCGGCTATCTGTTTTACATAAGGTAATGCATATGTTTCCATGCTACTCTCTCAATTTGTTCCATCCTCTCCTTCCCCTACTGTGTCCACAAGCTGAATGACCTTTTTGACCAACCTAATATTTCTACCCAAGGCCCTGTTTCCTGACTCTTGGCTCTGAAGCCCAGTCAAAGACTTCTTACCTATGTGTGTTACCAAGCCCTGTTGTTCTACTGAAGCCACTTTTGGCTTTCTGTTCTTTGCAACCACAAGAATCCTAACTCATCTAATGGGAAAACTGATTACAAATAGGATTGTCAACAATAACCCTTACATGCATTCAACATTGTGCATGCTTACGAACTGCTTATTATTATTAATACCTACTACAAGCAAGTATAAGAGCAAAGCTGCTGAAGCAGCCATCCAAAGAATAACTAGGCAGCAGCTGAAGGTTAAAAAGCAAACCAGGGAAAGGGAGTGGGTTTCCTGAAACGATAACTTATATGAGAAGTCATCATCAGATCACTAGTGATGATTTAGTTTACTAGAGTCCCTGAGGGTCGGATGATTATAGATCAGGAGGAGAGCAGCAGGAAGTGTTATCAGGAGAGAATAAAACAATGAAACAGATGGATTTCTGTGTTTAAGATGAAGATTACAAGAGCACAAAATACTGGCTCTGCTCAGGTGGTTCTGAAAAAAAAAGAAATGGCCACTGTCTTCATGGTGCCTAAGAAATCTACTTCACTCTTACAGATGCCAATACAGCATTACGCAACTGTCAATTTAATGACGGAAGTGCCACCAAAGATTCATATTAAACAGAAACCAAACATAATAGACAATGGGGAAAAGTGGGGACCTGAACTAACTAACCATGTTTGAGGAAATAACTGAGGCAATAAAAAGATCAATAGGAAATCAGGCCATTCTCCAGGATGTAAGGATCTCTCAGGGGAATGTTTTAAAAGAGGAGCATTTTATGAACTCATCCCATTTTTAGCACACTAAGAAATGTAACTCAGGTCACTGTTATCACTGCAGAAATGGATACAAAATGAGACTCCAGGGAAATGCAGAGCTAGTGCATGTATGTGTGCTTAGCTGTGTGCGACCCCATGGACGGTAGCCCACCAGGCTCCTCTGCCCATGACAAGAATACTGGAATGGGTTGCCATCTGGCTGATAAAAATGAACTTGGTCACACTGCTCTCTACTCAATGTAGTCTTGCAGATATATCAAGACAACAGAAACATTGTTCCAGGTCAGAAAAATTCAGTAACTATGTTGCTTTAGAAAATTTAGAAAACTGAGGGGTGCAAAGAAAATAAAAAGCACCCTCAAACAACCATCCTGAGATACCACTTAAAATTTTGGTGCATTTCTTTCCAGTTTTCTTTTTTTCCCTATAAGATACACTCACATATCTACTGTGTATACACTAAAAATAACATTTTAAACATCCTGCATATGCTATTTTCATATTCTTCATTTAATGTCTGGTGAGAACTTTCTCTTGTCATTGCATATAATTTCAACACTGTACACATTCAATTATATGGTTTTGTCATAGTTTAACCAACACATTAGATATTTATATAGTTTCTACTTTACCATTTGCTATGGACTAAATGTTTGTGTCTTCCCAAAATTCATACGCTGAAGCTCTAATCCCTAATGTGAACGTATTAGGAAGTGGGGCTTTGGGGAGGAAAAATGAGGTCATGAGGCTGGAGCCCTCATGAATGGGATTAGTGCCCTTGAACATGAGCCGTGAGAGAGCTTGCCTTTTTCCCCTCTCTGCTACCTCCAACACTGCTACCTGCTACCCCCAATTATGCAAGGATGCAGCAAGGAAGAAACTGTCTGCAAACCAGGAGACTTCTCGCCAGGAACCGAATCAGCTATCACCTTGGTATTGGACTTCCCAGTCTCCAGAACGATGAGAAATAAATTTTTGTTGTTTAAGTCACCCAGTCTATGGTATTTTTGCTTTAGCAGCACAAACTAAGCCACTACTTTTTTAAACATTAAAAAAAAGAGAGTGTTGTTTATTTCTACCTCCTTTCCCTGTCCCTTCCCCATGATCCATTCTCACCTTTTCTGTCTGGTCCTGATCTGGGAGGCTGACTCCTGTGGACTGCATTATCTGTGATCTCATGCCATCTTGCTTCTGGCTGTTTTTATCTAGTGAGGGACCAGCAGGAGGCAACAGGTAAGAGGTTTGGCTATTCTCTCATTCCCTCCCTGCTCGGATTGATGGTTCTGCCCAGGCTACACCACTCTGCTATGGAGTCTGTAGTCAGCTGACCCCTCTCCCATGGCTACAGCTCTCTGAAGACTCTGTGAACACAGTTTCTCCCTTTGCTCCTTCTGGCTTCTGCTTCTGTTAACCCCTGGGTGACTAAATACCCTCATGGTTTCCTTTAACCTCTGCTAAGTAATTGCTTATTTTAAAAAACTAAAAATTATTTGGCAGTGCTGGGTCTTAGGTGTGGCATGTCCAGTCTGATTCCCTGACCAGGGATTGAACCTGGGTCCCCTGTAATGGGAGTGTGGAGTCTTAGCCACTGGACTACCAGGGAGGTCTCAGTAAATGCTTCTTAGTTATCTTTAGATTCTCATCTGATATGTATTGAGTTTCAATGAACATCTAGTATACTATGTGGTATAACTCTGTGGAATTCCTTTGTTTATAGAAAGCATAACAAAATCAATGCTACGTTATCTCTGTTTCAAATATGGGAGGCTTCACGCAGGTGAAATACTTATATCAAATGTAAAATAGAAGAATGATCTAGACTCAGGAACCTCTTCTTTGATACTTTCAGAAAGTCTCACTCATCTGATTTCCCTCAATGCTTTTCCCTCTGTGATGTTCACAAAGCACTCACTTTCCCCTCCCTCAAAGCCTCTGCTCGTGCTGTTACCCCAGATAGAGTGGCCCTCCAGTTTCCTCCCTACTTCTAAGCTCAGGCTGGAGTCTTACTTCCTTCCTGAATTCTTGGAGCCCACAGCCATCTCTCCTTAGAATTACTGGAGCTGCACTGTTCAATATGGTAGCTAGTAGCCACATATGGCTGCTTACATGTAAATTAAAATGAAATTAGAAATTCAGCCCCTGAGTCATGCTAACCATATTTCAAATGCTCAATAGCCACAGGTGGTCAGTAGCTACTGTAGTGAGCAATTGAATCTAGAATATTTCCATCATGTGAGAAAGCTCTATTGGACACAGCTATCCTAGAACACTTAATTATGCATGACTCCACTGGTGCTGCTGTGCTGTGTGCTCAGTTGGGTCCGACTCTCTGCAACCCCATGGACTGTATCCCACCCAGCTCTTCTGTCCATGGGATTCTCCAGGAAAGAATACTGGAGCAGGTTGCCATTTCCTACTCCAGGGGATCTTCCCGATCCAGGAATTAAACCTGTATCTCTTCCATCTCCTGCACTGGCAGGCCGATTCTTTACTACTGCACCACCTGGGAAGCCCTATGTATGACTCCAATGAGTATTAAATTATAAATACTCTTGTACTGTTTTTGAGTTGCAGAGTCAATGAAATACAGGGAAGAATCTTCACTCTGAGTCCAAACAGCACTGGGCACACAGGAGATGCTTAGCAGATGTGCCTGCTGACCTGAATAAGGACCGTGACTATTTCTCAGTGGAACATTAAAACGCAAGGAACTATTAACAGTGGAATCTAGGGAATAGCAATGGTAGAGTATGGACAGTTTGCTGGTAGTTGTGGTAGGGATTCTTCTGGTCCCGCAATGATAAAGGCAACAACTCTATGTTTTGTAAAATGTTCTCATAAAGAACGTCTAAACATTAGGAATGATTCTTTAACAAGTTATATATCCTGACCAAATGAAATCATCAAAAGGACCCAAATGCATAGCTATCTTTAGAAGCTTCTAAACCACTCTCCAGACTTGTTCACAGACAATGAAAACCTGTCTTTAGGTACTGCTATAGTAATGATTGTCATTCTGATCGACAAAGAGCTGGCCAATGTCAGAAGCAATTTAATGGCAGTGTATATATCCTATACAATGTCCAATTTCTTATCTCATTGGCTTGAGATGATTGTTGACCTTTAACAGAAATTCAGTGTTTGAGTGATTAGGACAGTCTTATAAAACACATACCTCATCTTTTTACTCATCTCTGCTAAGAATGTCTTCTTAGATGTGTGTTCATCTCCTATCTACCATTTATTCAGATCTCTGACAAATCTTTGCAAAACTCTGTTTGAATCCTTATAGCAACCCTGTGAGCTAGATATTTTTGTTCTCATTCGACAGCAGAGAAAACTTACCTTCAGAAAGGATCTGATGTTGCCTCCTAGGTGATGGGGGACAGAGCTGGGGTCATAACCTAGATTCTCTGACTCTGAGGTTCATTCTTGGGGCCACTTTGCAATCCTTTATCCTACAGCAACAGAAGTAATGCTGGGGTCGGGGGTGGGGAGCTGGCTGAGGACAGGGCATGATGGACAGCCTCATAATGTCACTCCATGATTTCTCTCCTCAGTGTCCTCTCTCATCCCTCTCAAAGCCCTTTGTGATCTTCATTTGAACAACTATTATCAGAAGAGACTCAAGATGGGTGACCCAGTCAGGGATGCACACCTGGCATTCTGGGAGTACGCCCCTGCAGTTCTCTTATTTGATGTAAAACAAGACCTGCTGTAAGTAAAGGTCAGGAAGGCTTTGCGGTCAAGTGACTGCACCCCCCGCCTTCCCCCAGCATCCTGCTGCTGCTGCTGCTGCTAAGTCGCTTCAGTCGTGTCCAACTCTGTGCGACCCCATAGACGGCAGCCCACCAGGCTCCCCCGTCCCTGGGATTCTCCAGGCAAGAACACTGGAGTGGGTTGCCGTTTCCCTTCTCCACTGCATGAAAGTGAAAAGTGAAAGTAAAGTCACTGAGTCGTGTCCAACTCTCAGCGACCCCATGGACTGCAGCCTACCAGGCTCCTCCGTCCATGGGATTTTCCAGGCAAGAGTACTGGAGTGGGGTGTCATTGCCTTCTCCGTCCCCCAGATTCCTGGACACATGTATTCTGATGATTCCTAAACCTACAGGTTTGTGCCAGTCCTTCACTGGAGCACCACACTCAAGACACCCGCTTTCTTATGTGTATCAAAGGCACTTCAGACTTAACAAGCTCCAAACTGACCTCTTCACGTTTCAGTCCATCCTCCGCCTCACACTCCCCCTTCCAGGCTCCTCCACCTGCCTAGAAGCTCAGGACAGGAACCCGGACTCACTCTGTAGTCTCCCTCAGTCACACCCAGTCCATCACCAAGTCCTGTTGAGCCCTCCTGCAAACAGAGCCACCCTTGTTGTCTCACTCATCTCAGTGGCCACCACCCGAGTTGTAACCATCACCTGCCTGCCCTCACCTGGATTTCTGCAAAAGTCACCGACCTTCCCAGTTCCATCCCGCCCTTCTCCAAGCCATTTTCCCCACAGCTGCCAGCGTGATCTTTTACAAATGTAAATGAGATCTCATAGCTCCTCTGCTTAAAATCCTTTAATGGCTTCTCATTTTACTTATGGAGACACTATTCCAGATCCTCACTGTGGTTCTGAGGCCCTGCAGGATTGGGCCCCTGCTGGGTCTGGGCCATGTGATGAGCTCTGTGGTCTGGTCTGTGGTCTATGTTCAGTTTCTAAGTAATGCTAACCTCCATTATGCTCCAAAATTTGGCACATGTTTTCCCATTAGCCTGCTTGTTCTTCCTCTACTCTACCTAGCAACCCTTATTTCTCCTTCTTGTCATCACTTAAATGTCATTGTGACTCCCCAGCCTAACGTAGAGCCATTCTTCACATTTTCAATGATTTCTTCATTACCCTTGATGAAATTTCATAGCGTACACACAGGCAGATACACACACACACACACACACCCCCCTCGTTTCCTGCGGGCAGGACCCCAGAGAGGGATGTGCTACCTGAACAATGCTGCAGGGGGCAGTGCAGCTCCCTTGGAGATGCCTCCCTGGTATTGGACAATGGCGGCCATGCTTCTGAATCTAAGGAGTCTCATATAACACTCACCATAGACTGTTTCCAATAACCACTGGCCAACTTTGTGATATTCCTATTGGCTTTCACTAGGTCCTCTGAAGGCAAATTTGAGTCCCTACAGAAAGCAAATTTGAAACCTTAAAGTCAATGTGAGGGGAGGAGTGGGAGGGAGGCTTCAGAGGTAGGGGAGATATATATATATATATATATATATATATATATAAAATTATGTCAACACACTATTGTAAAACAATTATTCTCCAATTAAAAAAATAAAAATTTACATTATTAGAAAAAGTCCATGTGAGTCTCTACAGAACTTGAATTGTTATACGTGCAATGATGTACTTTTTTTTTTTTTTTTTTAACTGCAGTTCCAACACTCTCCCTTGCATGTCTTTTCTTCATGCCATTATGGTAAAAACTGGTCACCAGATGACAAAGTTACTGGTAGAAAGAGGCCAGAGCAGAATAAATATAAGCAAGGAGCACAGTAAACTTAGACTATGCAGAAAGATTGCTGATTGGTTGAAAATGTTCCAGAGTAGTAGCCCCATGCTCATGGGCTGAGTGCACACTGAGGTGAGCTCTAGCAGCCGACTGCATGACTACAGAGTGGGGGAGTTCAGAGAATGGATAAGACACCGGTTAGTAACTATATTGGATAGTTATAGGTCTAAACAATTTTTTTAAAAAAGGAAACATTTAAGAAAGAAGTAGTTATAATGAATCAGTGCTGCTGGGGATGGCATTAAATGAGATGTGACTATATTTACATGCAGCCTTCTTTCTTGTCTCACATCCACCTCCCTTTGAGGTTCTAAAATCAACTGGGTCATTTGTAGAGACGTGGAAGAACCTAGAGTCTATCACACAGAGTGAAGTCAAGTCAGAAAGAGAAAAACAAGTATTGTGTATTAGCACATATATATGGAACCTAGAAAAATGGTACTGATGAACCTATTTGTAGGGCAGGAATAGAGAAGCAGATGGAGAGAATGGATGTGTGGACCCAAGGTGGGGGTTAGGAGAGGGTGTGATGGATTGGGAGAGTAGCACTCACATATTTAACTACTGTATATAAAATCAATAGCAAGTGGGAAGCTGCTGAATAACATAGGGAGCTCAGCTTCATGCTCTATGATGACATAGGTTGGTGGGTGGGGGGTTGGGAGGGAGTTTCAAGACAGAGGGGATATATGTATACATATCGCTGATTCACTTTGTTGTACAGCAGAAACACAGACAACATTGTAAAGTGATTATACTCCAATACAAATAACACAAAATCACCTAGGGCAGGGACCATTTCCGCTCTATTCTGAACTGTAACTCTAGTACCTGGCATGGAACAAGGCACAAAGGAATGATGAAATATATTCACAGGGTATTGCATTATTAGAAAAAGTCAATGTAAGTCTCTACAGAACTTGAATTGTTATACGTGCAATGATGTATTTTTTTTTTTAAACTGCAGTTCCAACGCTCTCCCTTGCATGTCTTTTTTTCATGCCATTATGGTTTAAACTGCACACTTAGGATGGTGTCTAAGAGTGGGCTTCGAAGAAAGCCTGTTCAAATCCTTGCCCTGTCACTTCTGAAACTGGGACCTGGTTCAAGTCTCTTCAATTCTCTGTGCCTCGGTTATTTTATCCAGTATGCAGGGAAAACAACAGCTTCCATCTTAAGAGTCTCATAGTTGTTGAAAGGATACAACAGTATAAACAGAGCTTAAAACAGAGCTGATACATAATAAATATATAATAAAGGATAGTGATTATTGCTGTTGTTGCTAGTCACCCTGGCCTCACCTGGGACTAAGGATTCTGGATTTGTGGATCAATTTTAATATGACTGTAGAAGTTAAAAGCCTAAGTCTCTGAAACACTCACTGGACTGAAGGATCCTTGAAGGCAGGGTTGTCTTGAATCAGCACAGTATTTAGCATCCAATATGTGCTCAGTAAATGTCTATCCAATTGAATACTCTATGAGCTACATTACAGGGTCTGGGATGGTGCTCCTAAGCTGAAGCCATTCTCCTACCTTTGTAAACACCCAGTCACCTTTTTCTCTTCACCTGGGCAGTAGGATTTCTGCCACGGTCAACACTTTCCACACCCATATCAAGGGACAAAGAAGTCAACTCTTTCTCATCCTTTCCTTTCTAAGCCTAGGGCTTGAATGGAATAGGCTCCCCAGAGTCTGAGCAAGAATTATTTCAATTATCAATACTGTCACAACACTTATTATCTACCAGGGAGTATTTTAAGGATGAGGAAACTCAAGTACTGCAGTCCCTAATCCCAGTGCTGGTTGAATTCAACAGACTGACTTCCAGCCCAAATGTCTCTCACATTAGAAGCTGCCAAGTTGTCAAAATTTCTGCTCTTATTATGATGCAGAGAAGAAAACAAATGACTTCAAGATTAACATTATGCCCATTCCATTAAGGAATAACTTGCTAAGCTGTTGGAAACTCAACGGTCAAGCCCTTTAAACCCAGTTTTGTGTTCAATTTTAGGTAAAAAAACAAAACCCCCGAGACTCCAGATGGAGTCAAAGCCTGTTTATAGTTCAGCAGGGAAAATGGCAATATGTGTCATGAAGGACATAGTTATTTTTAATCACAGAGCTACTCTTTATACCCATAGGGATTTTTGTCACCAAGAATGGGTGATTAAAGAGTTTGTTATCTGTAGCTGTGAGATCACCAGAAAGTCTAAATAAAAGTCTATCAGTGCCAGGTGGGCATCAGCACCCTTTCCCATCCTTTCAATCAGATGGAGAACTGCTTTAACTGTACTTGTTTCTTCCTGGTAAGAACTTAAGGTAACATTTATCCCCTTTGGTATGTGTTCTGGAAAAGCAGATGAGTCTTAAGAACCAGTGCATCAGTCTGCTGGAAAGGGGACATGATTCTCTCATGCCAGAAAGACTCTAGTGAGTCTTCTGCAGCTGGCCTACTTGTCCAACTCCAAGGACTGCATTATTCATCACTGAATCCTAATACCTAGCCTGACACACAATAGGCACTCAACAAAAGTTGTTGAACTAGTGAATGAATAAGTATGTTCATTCCGTTTTCATATTGTAAAGCACCTATTATAATGTTGTGTGTGTGCTAAGTCATGATTGACTTTTTACAAACTCATTGACTGTAGCGTGCCAGGCTCCTCTGTCCATGGGATTTCCCAGGCAAGAATACTGGACTGGATTGCCATCTCCTTCTGCAGGAGATTTCCCCCATCTAGGGATCAAACTCACATCTCCTCCATTGGCAGGTGGATTCCTTACCACTGAGCCACCTGGGAAACTCATTATAAACTGTGTCTATTATAATGTTAGACACAGTCTATACTCAGTAGGTAATCTAACCCAAAATCTGATGGGAAAGATTGGGTAGAATTTAAACTTTGCGTCATCCATTAGCATTTTGAAAAGGCCAGTAGATGGCCAGATGGTCAAAACATGACCTCTGACACGTTCTTAAGGTCTGAAGCGACTGTGGTGATGGGTAATCCTCCCTTTCCTGCTCGAGCAGGACACACGTGTGTGCACAAACATAATCAAATATGGCTCCTCTGATGACCGTGGCTTGAGGAAACAGCCATTCGCACATCTGCTAATCGCAGCTTTGTTCGTGCAGCTTTTATGGGGAGGAGGAACCATTTGTGAACCTCTTAAACTGGCACGAGACACTTTTCAGTTCATTCTGTGAGCAAATGTGATGTGCCCGAGACCCTGCTAAGAAAGTCCAGCCCAAAGAACTAGATAAATAAATATAAATGGATTCATTTGACTCAGTGACATGTTCATTTAATTAAAGCACAAAATCAGCTCTAAAACAAATGGTTATCCCTGGCAAAGAAGCAGAAACTGGTCTTTAATTAATACATTTCTAATGGTTCTTCTGCAGGCTGAGAGGGGTCTCCAGTGAAGAAATGGGGAGTGGAGAGAAGCTGGGGAGAATAAAAGAGGGAAAGGGAAGAGGAAGCAAAAAAGATAACGCATATCTAAACTTTTAGAAATGGAGAATTAGAGGCCATTTATTTTTGCCTAAGTAAGGTCAAATCCTGCTAGATCAAAATTATTATAGTAAAACTCATCATGCAGCAAAACAGATATCAAAGCCTCAAGAGAGGATCAATTAATTAAAAAGATTACAAAAACAATTTTAGATCAATGAAACTCTTCCTGCTATTATTTCATCTATTCCTCCCTTCCATAGTGTGGTCTGAATTTTAGGGACCCAAATGGCAAAAATCAAATTTTCCAATAATTAGCAGTAATAAATACCCACATATGTAGCTTATAGTAAACATGAACTCATGATGACCAAACAACATAATAGAAATGGGACAAACTGGAAAGTACAGTCAAATGCTTCTCATGTATTTTCAGACCCTCTGTATGCAAACCTCATCAATGTTCCATGGTTTTTAGTGCTAAACATTCGCTTTACTTCTCTGATATAACTTGGAAAGACTGAGTCTTCTGATATAAACATCAAAGCTCCATCACCTCTTACGAAGTAGACACTTGAAACCTTTGAGGCCACTGTTAATAATTTTCTGTGCACTCCTTTATGCCGAATCAATTTCAATTAAATCAATTAAAATGGCAACTGGCAATCAATTTAAATTTCACATCATTGATCTAATAAGATTAAGATTACTAAGGATATTTGAGGGACATCAGGAAATGCTGGGTTGGCATCTCTGCTTCATTATGATGTCAAGTTGGGAGATGAGCAAATTTGATTTCTTAGTGCTCCCAGATCTCAGGTATGCAAGAGACAGCCCAGCAAAACGACACCCTCCCTTTCCTAGCAGCGCTAAATCATGGAAAATGGGGGATGGAGAGTGATAACCAGGTGTGATAAGCAAGCTATTAAGAAAAATCTTTTATTTGAACAGCCTCAAGCATTAATGTTTAAAAGTGCATTGGCACTGAGAATTTTTTATAGAAGAAAAATAACTGCATCTTTGAAAGAAGAGATACTTCACAGCAGGCAGGTAGGTTGGAAAGAAAGGGCATTGGTTTTGGAGACAACTAGTTATCTTACCCACTGGGGTGATTAATTTTACATGTCAACTTGACTGAGCCACAGGGTGCTCAGATATTTGTCAAATGTTATTTTGAGTGTGTCTGTGAGGGTGTTTTTGGATGAGATTAACATTTGAATAGGTAGAGGAATAAAGCAGATTGCTCTCTCCAGTGTGGGTGGGCCTCAACCAATCAGTCAAAGACTTGCACAGAACAAAAAGGTTAATGCCCCCCTCAAGTAAAAGCGAACCCCCCCTGCCTGACTTGTCTCCCGGCCTTTGCACTTGAACTGTAACACTGGCTCTTCTTGGGTTTTCAGCCTGCCAATATTTGGACTGGAACGACACCAGTGGCTGTCCTGGGTCCCCAGCTTTCTGACTGTAGATCTTGGCCCCCATAATCATGAGAGCTAGTTCCTAATGGACACTCAGTTAATCAATTCACAGCCCCACCTCTCTTTCCCTGCCTATGCTTGTATCTCCTATATAATATTTTATATGTATCTCCTATTGGTTCTGTTTCTCTGAAGATTCCTTGCATCTACTAGTTTTAATTGTGTAGCATTGCAGCTCTCTGGGCCTCAGTTTCTTTATCTGTAATATGGGTTTCATGACAACTACCTTGCAAAGTTATTGTATGAACTAAATATGGAAT
Source organism: Budorcas taxicolor (assembly GCF_023091745.1). NCBI lineage: Eukaryota > Metazoa > Chordata > Mammalia > Artiodactyla > Bovidae > Budorcas > Budorcas taxicolor. The sequence goes on along the minus strand of NC_068923.1, from coordinate 59,235,713 downwards.
TTAAAATGCCAAATGTGCAAATAGGTACACAATCAGTATTAGCTCCAGATTTGCCCTTTGTGATAACATCGGTAACCTGTGCCTTTGAAATAAAAACAGCATCTAATGGTAATATTAAGTATTCATGATTTTGAAAATGACTGTCAAATGATGAAACCTCCGTGGTTTCCAATATAAACACCTAAAGTGTTCTTGCTGGAGATGAGACACATACTTTTCTTTGTCTTTTCCTCTCTTGTAGCTTTACTGGAGGTCCTACCACTATAGCTTTGCCCTGATACCTGTCATATGCAAGAGATAGTGGAGGTGCTGTGTAAATTACCTTCTGTCTTGCCCTGCAGGACTGACTGTCCAGGAGAGTTTGTCTCATTTCTCCTGGGGAATATGGGATGTGGGATTGCAGTGGTGCTGTCTCCTGAGAAATGTGGAGAAAGGGCCGCTTAGATCTTGGGGACCTCACCTACAAGGCTGGGTGATCTGTTAGATGGGATCCCTTCCATGTGGGTTTTAAGGTGAGATACCCTCCTGCACTCCAAGGGCTGATGCCTCTCTCTGAGTTCACCCAGGTATGACAAGCAGACTCATTAAGCCCAAAAGGAGATTTACTCTGATGCTACGGGAGAGATGGGTGCCTGGAGTACTCTGTGTGCTGAACCTACACAGTGCCCCCAACCTTTCATTAGTGTCAGACTCATATGGGGGTGAAGCTGTCTAAAATACTAACACTTGGGCTGGAGAGCCTGACATGACAGTTTCAGAGTAAGGTCTCGAAATCTAGATTTTGAAGAAGCCTGCCCAGATACTTCTGCAACAGGGAGGTCATGGATTCGGGGGAGCAGACTGGGGTGCAGAAGAGAGAGTGATGCTACTGTACAATCCTCTCATCCACTGGTTCTTGACCTACCATCCCAGGTAGCCTAGACTCTTGAGTTGCTTTTTAAAAAAATATTATTTATTTGGTTATGCTGGGTTGTAGTTGCAGCACACAGGATCTTTGATCTTTGTTACAGCATGTGGGATCTTTAATTGTGGCATGCAACCTGTTAGTTATGGCATGTGGGATCTAGTTCCTTGACCAGGGATTGAACCTGGGCCCTCTGCATTGGGAGCACAGAGTCTTAGCCACTGGACCACCAGGGAAGTCTCTAGTCTCTCGAGCTGATTCCTCTTCACCCTCACTGCCACCACCCTCGCTCAGGATGTCATCATCCCCTGCACAGATCAATGCAACAGCTTCCGGACTGGATGTCTCGTCCTTCTCCAGTGCCTCTTCTCATCTTTTGATATACAGATCTGATCAGCATAGTCTCCAGTCTAAAACCCTTCAGTGTCTCCTCATTGTCTCTAAATTCCTTCTGTTCAGTCGCTCAGTCATGTCTGACTCTTTGTGACCCCATGGACTACAGCATGCCAGGCTTCCCTGTCCATCACCAACTCCCAGAGCTTACTCAAACTCACGTCCATTGAATCAGTGATGCCATCCAACCGTCTCATCCTCTGTCATCCCCTTCTCCTCCTGCCTTCAATTGATCCTTCCCAGCATCAGGGTCTTTTCAAATGAGTCAGTTCTTCGTATCAGGTGGCTGAAGTATTGGGTTTCAGCTTCAGCATCAGTCCTTCCAATGAATATTCAGGACTGATTTCCTTTAGGATTGACTGGTTTGATCTCCTTGCAGTCCAAGGGACTCTCAAGACTCTTGAGAGTCCCTTGGAACTTAAGGGGACTTGGAAATTCCTTAAGGGGCTCAAACAAACAAGGCATTCACATTCATGACTGGGTCCCTTTTCAGCCTGGCTTCCTGCTGGCTGATCCCTTCTCCCTCTCTCTCCACCTGTAATCATACTAGCCTTCCTTGTGTTCCTGGAATGCACCAAGCTTTCTCTCCAACCTTGACCTTAGAAGAGGCTATTCCCTCTCCCTGAGACACCTTCCCAATTCCCATTTGCCCTAGTTACTGCCTCTTCCTCTTTGAGATCTCAGCTTCTTGAGGGAGGTTTTCCTGATCTTTCAGAGTCAGGGAATTCCCTCCCCAAAGTGTAACTAATGTTCCCTTTCACATCCCCTGTTACGTTACTATGATTCTTTCTTTGATGAGTGCCTTCCTCATTAAAAGGCTTCCCTGGTGGCTCAGAGGTTAAAGCGTCTGCCTGCAATGCAGGAGACCCAGGTTCGATCCCTGGGTTGGAAAGATCCTCTGGAGAAGGAAATGGCAGCCCACTCCAGTATTCTTGCCTGGAGAATCCCATGGATGGAGGAGACTGGTAGGCTACAGTCCACGGGGTCGCGAAGAGTCAGACACGACTGAGTGACTTCCCTTTCACTTTTCACTTCACTTTCCTCATTAAAACACAAAATCCATGTATGGGAGAACCATGTCTATCATGTCTACTGAATGTCACCAACACTCAGTAAAGGCAGACACATAGCAGACACTCAATAGTAATGATTTGTTAGTAAATAACCTCTCCAAAGTTCTTGTCATCTTAGCAATTTTCTATCTGCTTGATGATTAAAGAGAAAATAAACACACTCTGCTAATTATAGCACCCAGTTCAGTTCAGAGGGCACTTACTCTCGGAATCTTTCCTGACACATTCCTTCCAAATCAGACGACCTTCCTATAAGGTCCTAGAATTCTACATTTACCTATGTTACTCCTCATATCTATTTTGCTTGACTTCAAGGTCAAGAAACGTCATATTCATCCCTGTATCCCTAACACATAGATAAAGTGCTGGGTACATGGTAGGATCTCAATAAACTTGTTTTTAGATGAATTACTGGATGATTGTATAACTGCTACTATAAAGGGTTAAACAAACAAAAAAGGGATACAAAGAATGGAGGGGCTATTTCAAGGAAGAACAAAAGATTTTAATTCTTGGTTGGGGCACAAGGCTGGGCCATTCACAGTACATGTATGTATGTGGGGCCTTCTAGAACTGGCATGTAGGAACTCGGATGTAAGCAGAACCTTGAACATCTACACTGTGTAGAACTTAACTCCAGGCACTGAGATTTGGTTGCCCCAAAGAAAAAAGCCACAGCAAAAGTAATATATCATATATAATACGAGGGACAGAAATCCTAAAGCATTTAGATGGCATATTTTCTCTCTTTCTTCTTAAAAAAATCCAACATGACTGCATGCATCCTTGCCAATGGCTTTGGTTTTCTCATATCAGGTCCACGTGCCATTGTCCTTCTCAAGTGCCTTTCTAAAAACCCATAGGAGAGTTGAATACCATACAGCTCAGATTTCAGGATCCAGACTCCCCACCAAAGAAATGGACCAATGTCAGTTGTGGAAAACCCACATATCACCTTCGTTGCAATATCAGTCATTGAAGGTTCTTCAAACCATGAGGTGACATAACAGTGCAATCTCATGGCCATCTTGAATCGTCCAAACAAGAAACACCAACTATATTTTTGATTTCATTTAGAACATTTAATGCAAAGGGGTCAATGGCAAAGGATTTCAAGGTTGATGATTTTTTCAGAGACAGACATGAAGCATTTGGAGTCTGTGGGGGTTTCCTAATGGGAACTCTTTACCATGCAAAAGATACCATAAGACACGGAGTTGTAGGGAAGCAATGAAAACAATAATTCCTGGCAGAATGTGTCCAAATTAGAAAGATATGTGAACACTTCCACCATCTAATAGTTAGAGGGGCCATCGGGGCACTCAGAACAAGCAGATATTTTTCAGCCATGAAGACTACAAGAGACTGGAATCAAGGGTCCATTTCAAGCCTCAAACAAAACACTTTCTTGAATGGCCACAATTAACTTCAGAATGAAAATGAAATGGGAGTGGACACTAACCAGGATGCAAGTGTCACTATGCTAACTCCTACCGATGAACTGATGTGAGAGCTTAATGATCCCCCAAAGAAGTCTGTGTTGAGGAAACTAAACATAAAGCTCATACCAAGGAGAATTTCTCTGAAGGCACAAAGACCTGGTACAATTAGAAATATTCCAAATTGCAGACTATGTGAAACAGGGTGTGAAGATCCTAAAATCTGGTGAAGGTAAAGCCCAAGAAGGCAGCAGGTTGAAGAAAGTCTGTCTTGGAAACCAGGAAGGGCATGCGGTTGGTAGGGCATGATCAAACAACACTGAAGGAAGAAGAGGCAACGGAAGACTCCAGTGGGACAAAGGAATAATTCGAGAGTAATCCTATCAAATTACTCATTCAATGTCCTCACCTACTGTGAGCCCCTGGACAATTAACTGGGTTTTATGAGAAAAGGCTCATGCTATGGTCAGTTGAGTGTCACTGAGGACAATGCTGAAGACTTGAAAATATGAGGTCCAACTCAGTGTACATGGTGGGGGCGGGGTGGGGGGGCTTATGTATTTCAGAGTCCTCACCAAAGGTATATACATTTAAGAACCATAGCCACTGCCACTGTACTAATCAAATCAAGACAACGAGAGCACAAAGGAATACAATTTGGGGCAATTTTGCCCATGGATAATGCAAACTGGCTATGTAGCGACTCTCTTTTATTACAAACCCATTTAAAAAATGATACTGTATTCACTGTTTTGAGAAGATGACACTGAAAATGAAATAAGAGCTGGTAAATAAGGAGAAAAGGGCAACAATTACACTTAAATCAGCAAAATACATTTAAACAGAGGCTTCACTCTCTGTGAGACACGGTGCTGGGAGATAGGAGAGCACAGCAAAACCAGATGACAACTGAGGGGGCCCACGGTCTGCAGGGGAGACAAAGACACCCATGCGCCCGTGCTGAGGCCAAGCTTCCGCTCCTGCCTCATGCCAGCTCATGTCCCTCTGTCAAAACTTTCATCCTTTGAGATCAAGCTCTTCTCCCTATATTTCTTCTCAAGGTTATTAATGCCTTATTCACGCGATCACCCAAGTGAAGAAGACTCAGAGTCACCTGTACTCCTCCTGTCCCCTCCCCACTCACATGTAATCAGTGAGCAAACCCTCTGAATTCTGTTTGTAAAATGGCTTTCCAGTCAGTCCCTGCTTCACCCCCATCCTTTATCACTGTGTTAAACCACCTCCCTTTGGCCCCTTCCCAGGCCATTAGAATAACCTACTAGTTATGCTTTGCCCTCTAGTCTCTGCCCTCCCCCATTCATTCCCCTTTAATTAACTTCCAACTTCTATCGACAGAGTTACACCTTCAGCAAATCTCCCTTACCCTCTATTCCCAGATGAGGTTATGTTCCAGTTCTGTGCCATCACTGCACATCTATGCATCTCTGCCACGGCACATATAACCTATCCTTATGGCTAGACTGGGTGCTCCTTTAATCCCTAGTGTCTACCACAGAGCCTGTAGCTCATTGGAAGAACAGGATGGAAGAACAAACAGATATTCAACAGACACTGTGTAATGAATAGATTATTGGTATGAACAGTGCACTTAGAGAGGACAGAGTGATTGGTTCTACCTGAGAGATAAGGTAAGGCTTCTCAGAAGAGGTGATGTCTCATCCTGGCTTGGTCTTTTTTATTATACCATATTCATAACAACTTGGCGAAATAGATTCTGTCCCCATTTTTACAACTAAGGAAACTTAATCTCTGACAAGTAACTTGCCCAAAGTTAATACACCTATGAAAAGCTTTATAATGGATTTCTATGGAATACTAAAGAGTTTGGATTTTATTCCTTAGGCAACTGGGAGTCATCAAATGTTTTTTTTTTTAGGAGGGAAATAATGTCATCAGATATATATTTAAATTAACTCTGGCCACCGAAGTTGGAAGTTAAAGGAGAATGAATGGGGCAAGGGAGAGACTAGAGAGCAAAATCATAACTAGTAGGTTATTCTAATGGCCTGGGAAAAAGCCAAAGAGAGGTGATTTAACACAGTGACAAGGATGAGGGTGAGGCAGAGACTGACTAGGAAGCCATTTTACAAACAGAATTCAGAGGGTTTGCTCACTGATTACATGTGAGTGGGGAGGGGACGGGAGGAGTACAGGTGACTCCAAGCCTTCTTCACTCAGGTGATGGTGTGAATAAGGCATTAATAACCTTGAGAAGAAATATAGGGAGGAGAACTGGATGGAGACCTGGTGGGAAAGACAATTGGGTTGACTTCGGATATTTTAAATTTGAGATGTCAGTGGACTACTCATCAGAGGTTCACATCTTTTAAGGATATTAATGTAAGGAACTGAAGCTTCATAGAGGTCTAAGATGTATTTGAAAGTAACTTTGAAGTAGGGGATGGTTAAAGCAATGGGAGTGGGCGAGGCTCTCTAGACAGCATGCAAAAGGAGAAGAACCAGAGGACTTACATCCAGGGGGCATCAACATTTAGGGAGTGGTAGAGGGAGGTGGCAAGCCCCCCACCTGAGAAGGAGCCATTAGAAACCAAAGGGGAGAACCAAGGGGTCACTATCATGCTCATGGAATAGATGAGCACTAAGGAGGAAAAACGTAATGCTATCCAATGATGATACAGATGAGCCAGTTTTGAAGAGACCTGATATGTGACCATCAGGTTCATAGCACCATGACACAGCTGAAATTAGACATGGAGAAGCCTGGAAATTAAATAGAATAGACTGAGAGATACCAGAAAGAGCCATCAAACATAGCTCATGTACACATAACAAGGAATGTGATTCACATTTTCTCTTCTAGGAGCTGCAAATATTACTGGATTTTATTGCTTAGTAAAGAGGCAAAGGAAGCTTTTTTCAGGGACAACCAGGGAAAACCATACCCTACTGCCTGTACACAGATGCTAGAATTTTTAAATTGAATTAATGAGTGAACTACCTAAACCTACCTTAGACAATTTATTAGGAACTCCCAGGAAAGCAGGGCCCTCTTACAGTAATAGTGGCTCCAGGAAGTGCTAGGGAGGACATTTGCAGAGATGCAGTGACTTTCAGAAAAGCTCCAACATTTTATATGAATTAAAGTCAGTCTCTACTGCTGTTCTGTTTTGATTATCCTAAGAATACTGGCCTAGCAGTTCTTACCAAGTTAAACGTGTTGTATGCAACCCAGCAATCACTTCTAGGTACTTTCCTAATGAATGAAAACTGATGTTTATACAAAAACCTGTATTGCACACTTTTATTTATCACTTTTAAAGATTTTATCTTGATGTGGACCGTTTTTAAAGTCTTTATTGAATGTGTTACAATATTACTTCTGCTGGTATGTTTTGGTTTTCTGCACTGCAAGGCATACGGGATCTTAGTTCCCCGACCAGGGATCGAACCCACACCCCCTGCACTGAAAGGTGAACTCTTAACCACTGGACTGCCAGAGAAGTCACTGTGAAGGCTTACCAGCGTTATTAGTATTTGCCCAGATTGGAAACAATTTAGATGTCCTTCACCTGGGGAATGGATAAATAACCGTGGTATATCCATCCAACTCAATGCTAAAAAGTGAGTGTGAATGAACAAGTGACACATACCCTCAGCTTTGGTACGGTTCAGTGCATCATAGCAAGTGAAAGAAGCCAGACTTTATGAGTCCCATGACATGACATTCTGGAAAGGGCAAAACTAAGAACAGAAAACCCATCAGTGGCTTCCAGACGCTGGAGGTAATGAGAAGTGTTGACAACATGGGGGTAGAAGGGAAAGTATTTTCTGGAGTTATAAAACTGTTATATCTTGACTCTGGTGGTGGTTGTTATACAACCATATGCATTTATTAAAACTTGCAGAACTGTACATTAAAAATGGTGATTTTACTGTATGTAAATTATACCTTATTAGAAACAATAAGAAAAAAGAATACCAGCCTGGGAATTAAGAGAACTGGGATCTAGTTTCAGTTTTGCCACTGACTAGCTGGGTAACCACAGACCATCCTCTAACCGTCTTTGGGTCTTGGTGCTCAAAATTGTAAAATGAGATTAGAAATTTTCTCAAAAAGTCTACTGATGTGCTCAAAGACTCCTTTCTTTAAGCAAGGTGGTGGACCAGATGGCCTATTCCAATTCAGATGGCCTACTTTAGTTGCTAAAGTATCGTTGTGGGGGTGACTGGACTAAAATACTCAGTCTGTACACATGGTTCTGAAAAGTCTTCTTGGCTTAGGGAGTAGTGTTTCTAATTTGTGTTGTTCCATAAGATGGAGCTTTGGGCAAGTCCATCTGGTCATGTAATTCTCAACTAAAATTTGACACATATATTTTTGACAATGTGGAAAAAGCCCTTTGGGAAACACTAATGTTTAATGAGCTATAACTGGCCTTGGTAAACAATCATACTCTTATTTTTTTTTTTTTCCATTTTGCAGGCACTAATTAAAAAGGCCTTTGAAGACTGGCAGCATTTACTGTCTTCATTTGCCTTATCCTCCAGCAGGAACATCGCTTTCTACTGCTTAAATTTACCCAACCTTCACAGTTACTGTTACATTTTTATATTATCCATGTATCTATAGCCAAGAAAGACACTGAAAAGGGCACTGCAGGAGTGGTTCTACCCTACAGTGTTCCTGGGGTTGAGGGAGGCAATTACAGCTCAAAGGGGAAGATATTAAGAATAAAACTGTAATCTTGATGATGATGTTAAAAGTATACACTTTTGACCTTGTGAAGCAGGGGTCCACAAACTATGAACTAGAAATTGTGCTTGTAAATAAAGTTTTATTGGTACACTACTATGCCCCATTCACTTCAGACTCTCTGTGGTTGCTCTCCCATGACGGGTGGGGGCGGGGTTTTACAACAGACATTCTATGGCCTATAAAGACTAAAATACCTACTATCTAGCTCTTCCCAGGATAAGTCTGCCAGCCCACTTTCATAGACTATGCCATGAACTGTGCTATATAGTTTTCACATAAAATCTCATGCAATCCTCATATCATTGCTGTGAAATAGGAATAACTCACTGGACAGATCAGAGGTGATACAATGTAATGGGTACAGTTTGCTGTGAAGTCAGACAGACCTGTAGGAGGCTTTTTACTAGCTGTCCGAAACTGCATCTATTATTTATATTCTCTGACCTCAGTTTCCCCACAAGTAAATTGAAGCTAACGACAATACTGATTATGCTAGGGTAAATGTCAAGGGTTGATGTGACAATTAGTGCATTGCTTTGCATATAGTAAATATTTAATACTCATCAGCTATATGAGAAACAGCTTTTAGTATCCCTGGGTGTTTTTCTTCCTAGAAATATCCTGTAATAAAGAGCTAAGGATGCCCCCTGTAAGTTTGATTATAGATTAATTTGGTGGATCCCAGAATAATTTGCACCACTCTGTGTATTACATAAGGCACCATTTTTTTTTTCCTTGTGTCTCATGCATCGAGCATAATAAATAACATAATGATATTATTTCCTGCTCTGTACTGCATTTCACAAAAGACAGCTGCAGGTGCCCTGATATGGTTGAGTTTCCTGCAGGAACATGGAAGCAAGCAAGACCACCAGATGAACATCCTGGCCACTCCACAGAAGACCAAAAGGCTGCAGGAGGGAAGGAAGCACCTCAAAGGCACCAAAGGGAATGAGAGTAAAGCAGGGCCAAACACTGATTATGTTGCTGGCAAATATCAGGCAGTTACAGGGCCATTGTGAATAAAGGCAGGGCAGTTAGAGACCAGCATTTTAGCTGAAGGATAGTTTTGGCTTTAGATAATGAGCTGCTTCAGGAATTTTTGTCACAATTCATTGATAGAGCCCATAAATGGATGTATTTACTATGAGTCCACCATACACATTTTTAAAGCACCTTACAGTTTTTCTCTCTGGTCAGCATGCAGAAGAGGGGCAGGAAGAAAAAGGAGGGCAGAAACGTCATCTCTCCTGTGCTCAGATAACCTACAGTCACAGGCCAGAGCCCTCCTGGTCTATTTGTGACGATTTTGGCCATATTACTGTCATGGGGCTCCTGGTGGCTAAGTGACAATGACTGGTATAGAAGAAAAGTTTCAGGCAAATTTTAAAACATCAGTTAAAAGTTAGAAAATTAGCCTTAATTATCTATTAGTTTACTTCCTCTAGAAACAGGGTAGAATGAGCTTTCAGATGGATGTATCTAATTTGGAGGTCTGATTACAAACTGAAGTAGCTGATTTCTGTATAATTTCTACATCCAAAAGGATGTTGTTTCCTTGAGAGGAAATCTTTAGAGTCCATTCATTTGTTTCATTTTGGAGTTGATTTCCAAGTTTGTGGCAGGTTCTTTTGAATGCCTCTAGTGGGCATTCAAGACTTCATCCTTGGAGAACTGGCTTCCTCTTTAGAAATGGCAGCCCAATATTTAGCTTTAGATCTTGTAAATAAAGTGGGTAATGAAGCATGGAGAAACATGGTGGGTCCAAGATAAAGCTTGGAAAAAAACAAATAATCCAATTATAAAATAAGTAAAGGATCTATAATAGATGTTTACCCAGAGAAGATACACAAATGGCCAGTAAGAACTTGAAAAGGTGTTCAATATCATTAGCTGTCAGGGAAATACAAATCAATACCACAGTGACATTCTACTTTACACATATTAGAATGGTTATAATAAAAAAGACATACAATAACAAGTGTTGGCAACTATGTGGAGTAACTGAGACCCTCATAGACTGCTTGTGGGAATATAAAAGGGTACAGCTTGCTCTGGAAAACAGTCTGGCAGCTCCTGTAATGGTTACACATGGAGTTACCTTATGATTCTAAAATTCCATGCCCAGGTATATAACCAAGAGAAATGAAAACAAATCTATACATAATGTTGTACAAGAATGTTCAAAACAATATTATAGAAAATATCCAAGATTCATAAACAATCCAAGTGTCCAACTGATGAATGAATAAATCAAATGTAGTACACTCATATGATGAAATATAATTTGGCAATTAAAAAAATGAAATATTGACACACGCTTACAACATGAGTGAACCTTAGGAACATTATTCTAAGTGAAAGTAGCCAATTGCAGAAGACCACATATTGGATTATTCCATTCATAGGCAACGTCTAGAACAGGCAAATAGAAAGCAGATTAATGGTTTTTAAAAGCTGCTGGTTGGGGAGCATTGGGAAGAAATGGGGAATGACTGTTAGTGGGTATTGGGTTTCTTTCTGGGGTGAAGAAAATGTTTCAAAATTAATTGTGGTGATGGGTGCACAGCTCTGTGACTGTACTAAAAAATCATCGAATTTACACTTTAAGTAGTTAAACTGTATTTTCTGTGAACTCTATATTCTGTAGGTTATCTCAATAAAGCATAGTATAAAAATAAAGCTTTGATATAAATTAAGGAGGTTGATTTAATTTTGTGGCTTCTATTGCTGACCACCAACCATGTCCTGTGCTTACTGTCATACTGCACTGAGTGACATATATATTTGAGCTCATTTAATTCTCATAACACTCAATGAGGTGAGTAGATTTACTGATCTCACTTTTCAGAGATCAGGAAATTGGAAAACAGACAGATTAAGTAACTTCCATGAAATAACACACCAGTAAGTGTTGGGGCCAAGATTTAAAATTCAGGCCTGTGTGAAATTCACGGTTTCTCCTTTTTTCTTTTAAAATATTTTAAACAGTTAATATAAACATATTTCAAGACACAAAATGACTTAAAGAGCATAAATCCTGTATCTCCCTTCTTCCCTGTCCCACAGGTAAGAGTCTGTATTAGCTTCTTATGTATCATTTCCTTATGCACATAAAGCACATATGCATATTTCTCCCTCTTTCATTTGCAAATGCAGCATCCTCTCGCTCCACCTTGTTCTGCACCTTGCTTTTTCTACTTCATTCAGCATCTCCAGATCCTTCCATATCATTAGTCCTCAATCTCGTGTTTATAACTTCTGAGAACACAACATTGCCCAGATGTACCACAACGTATTTATCTGGCCTCCTAATGGTGGACACTCAGGTTCTTCCTAAACTTTTGCTACTCCGTTAAAGCTTATGTTTTGAAATTGCCTTCCAAAGCATGAAGGAAACACATGAGAAACTCAATCAGTTGTGAATTAAGTAATCATCCTCACAAACTGGCTCCTTTGAAGGCAACAATCCTCATTTAAATGTGTTCAGTTCAGTTCAGTTGCTCAGTCGTGTCTGACTCTTTGCGACCCCATGAATCGCAGCACGCCAGGCCTCCCCGTCCAACACCATCTCCCAGAGTTCACTCAGACTCATGTCCATCAAGTCAGTGATGCCATCCAGCCATCTCATCCTCGGTCGTCCCCTTCTCTTCCTGCCCCCAATCTCTCCCAGCATCAGAGTCTTTTCCAATGAGTCAACTCTTCGCATGAGGTGGCCAAAGTACTGGAGTTTCAGCTTTAGCATCATTCCTTCCAAAGAAATCCCAGGGTTGATCTCCTTCAGAATGGACTGGTTGGATCTCCTTGCAGTCCAAGGGACTCTCAAGAGTCTTCTCCAACACCACAGTTCAAAAGCATCAATTCTTCGGTGCTCAGCCTTCTTCACAGTCCAACTCTCACATCCATACATGACTACTGGAAAAACCATAGCCTTGACTAGACGGACCTTAGTCGGCAAAGTAATGTCTCTGCTTTTGAATATACTGTCTAGGTTGGTCATAAATTTCCTTCCAAGGAGTAAGCGTCTTTTAATTTCATGGCTGCAGTCACTATCTGCAGTGATTTTGGAGCCCAGAAAAATAAAGCCTGACACTGTTTCCACTGTTTCCCCATCTATTTCCCATGAAGTGATGGGACCGGATGCCATGATCTTCGTTTTCTGAATGTTGAGCTTTAAGCCAACTTTTTTGCTCTCCTCTTTCACTTTCATCAAGAGGCTTTTTAGCTCCTCTTCACTTTCTGCCATAAGGGTGGTGTCATCTGCATATCTGAGGTTATTGATATTTCTCCCAGCAATCTTGATTCCAGCTTGTGTTTCTTCCAGTCCAGCGTTTCTCACGATATACTCTGCATAGAAGTTAAATAAGCAGGGTGACAATATACAGCCTCAACGTACTCCTTTTCCTATTTGGAATCAGTCTGTTGTTCCATGTCCACTTCTAACTGTTGCTTCCTGACCTGCATATAGGTTTCTCAAGAGGCAGGTTAGGTGGTCTGGTATTCCCATCTCTTTCAGAATTTTCCACAGTTGATTGTGATCCACACAGTCAAAGGCTTTGGCATAGTCAATAAAGCAGAAAAAGATGTTTTTCTGGAACTCTCTTGCTTTTTCCATGATCCAGAGGATGTTGGCAATTTGATCTCTGGTTCCTCTGCCTTTTCTAAAACCAGCTTGAACATCAGGGAGTTCACGGTTCACGTATTGCTGAAGCTTGGCTTGGAGAATTTTAAGCATTTTACTAGCATGTGAGATGAGTGCACTTGTGTGGTAGTTTTAGCATTCTTTGGCATTGCCTTTCTTTGGAACTGGAATGAAAACTGACCTTTTCCAGTTCTGCGGCCACTGCTGAGTTTTCCAAACTTGCTGGCATATTGAGTGCAGCACTTTCACAGCATCATCTTTCAGGATTTGAAACAGCTCAACTGGAATTTCATCACCTCCACTAGCTTTGTTCGTAGTGATGCTTTCCAAGGCCCACTTGACTTCACTTTCCAAGATGTCTGGCTCTAGATTAGTGATCACATCATCATGATTTTCTGGGTCATAAAGATCTTTTTTGTACAGTTCTTCCGTGTATTCTTGCCACCTCTTCTTAATATCCTCTGCTACTGTTAGGTCCAGACCATTTCTGTCCTTTATCAAGCCCATCTTTGCATGAAACGTTCCCTTGGTATCTCTAATTTTCCTGAAGAGATCTCTAGTCTTTCCCATTCTGTTGTTTTCCTCTATTTCTTTGCACTGATTGCTGAGGAAGGCTTTCTTATCTCTTCTTGTTACTCTTTGGAACTCTGCATTCAGATGCTTATATCTTTCCTTTTCTCCTTTGCTTTTCGCCTCTCTTCTTTTCACAGCTATTTGTAAGGCCTCCCCAGACAGCCATTTTGCTTTTTTACATTTCTTTTCCATATGTTAGTAGGAAAATATTTCTTAAAAACAAAAATGAATTGCATTACACTAGAATCATAGTCCCATGTGAGCTGAGAAAGACAGTGTATCTCTAGAGACTGGAGAGGTGAGTTACACTCTTTCAAGGGAAAGTGCAGGGATTTCCCAAAATGAAGGAACGTTCTAAGACATCTGTTTATACCTATCTAGCATCTTATTTCCAGTGATGAATATTTTCAGAGATGAGGGATCAAATATTCAATACTGAATCACATTATCACTTGCCTGGTACATTTTTATATGATATGCAAGTTAAGTCACTCAGTTCACCTGGGTGGAATGGAGTTACAATTCTTATTATAGCAAACCTAGACCCACAATGTTTTAAGGCAACCCTAGCTGATTTTAGAACTTCTATTATGAATCATGACTTGTCAATTTCTGTTTCCCTTTTCTTTTTTTAAAGAAATCATCCTTTCAATAAGGCATGGATTTTCAAAGGCCGTTCAACATAAAATGAGTTTGAACATTAACATGGAAAGGACAAGCAATAAAAAAAAAGTAATAGGAGTGCAGACAAAATTTCCAAGAGCTAGAGAACATGATCTCTTCTTCTAAAGGGAATGAAATGAAAGAATTCTAAAGGCACTGCTTTTCAAAGTGAAAGAAAATGACAACTGAATCGAAAAGGCTGAACTCTGCATTACCTTCCCAGAACACAAACATATATTTAGCTTAATAGAGTTGAGTACTATCTCAGGAAAAATCTTATATATTATGCATCTAGGGCAATGAAAGCTGTAGAAAATGATTTTGCAGAGCAAACACATGGCAGACTGTCAGTAGCAGAGGCAAAAAAAAAAGAAAAGTCCAAAGGTACACTTGATGAGCTCAGGTCTCATTCTGTGTCTCACACCAGGAGGAGAACAGCAGAGAGGAGGAAACACCAGATGCTGAACAGAACCGGGCAGGGCGGCACTGTGACTGGAGCTGAAATGGTGTGTGTTTTCTGATTACAAATGTAGTACGGATTTATACTTGCAGATTGGAAAAATTTAGAAAAATAAAAAGAAAACAGAATCACCCACAGTGTCACTCCCCATGGAAAACCATAATCAAAATACTGGCTAAACCATTTTCAACTCTTTTCCTATGTGCATATAAAAATATGTCTTTACAAAATTGGGCTTATATTATAAATGAAACTTTATATGTGACCTTTCCCCCTTCTTCCTATTACTTTGAGTACTTTCCCATGTTGTCATATATTCCTTGAAGATATAATTCCAACGACTCCATTATATTGTATCTTTTCAGCTTATGTAGAATTATCTGATTCTCCCTGTATTGCTGAACTTCTAAGTTGTTTTTAATTTCTCAGTTTTATACGTAGCACTGCAATGGACATTCCTCTGATAAATCTTTGAATCTCTCTGTACTTCTTAAGAGAAACTTAAAAGTATATCACTAAGTTGGATTCACATGTAAGTCACTTAGTGTACCTGTTAACTGTAAATTTACCACTGAAAGTCTCTGGAGACCAAAGCAGATAATGCACACCAAATAAACAATATATTTACATATTACCTGAAGTCTGTATCTATCCTTCTAGAATGGTCATCTTTCAGGCAGTACTTTACTTTCTCTAGGCAAACAGACTATTACTGGGTTAATCTAAATGCAATAACATGAAACTTGGCTGACCCAGATTTCTACAATATCAGTATGCATGCAATTACAATATTCTACAGGTTGAAAAATACCCAAGGCTCTCAAAAATACATATTTTATCATCCTTTCATCCAAAATGGTATACAACGAGCATTAAAATAAAACAGGGTTATAGCTGACGGCGGTTGATAGCAACCAGATCTTACCTAGACATATAACTTACATATAACATGCCTTAAAGTTTTCTTCAAGACTCAACTTTATTCTGTCACTTCCAGTTACAGGGCTTTTCAACACTTTCAACAAATTGAAATTATTAATGATTCTTTTTTTGAACTATATGGTTGCAATATTCCAGTTTTCAATTCTCCATAGTCTATTTAAAATTTTATTCTATTTGCTTTTCAAAATGATAAATAGGGTTTTCAAAATTCCTAGAAAGTGTGTGTATACATACATACATATGTATGTACATATATATGTGTTGTTGTTGTTTAGTCGCTAACTCATGTCTGAGTCTTTTGTGACCCCATGGACTGTAGCCTGTCAGGCTCCTCTGTCCATGGGATTTCGCAGGCAAGAATACTGGAGTAGGTTTGCCATTTCCTTCTCCAGGGGATCTTCCCGACCCAGGGATGGAAACTGCATCTCCTGCATTGGCAGGCAGATTCTTTACCACTGAGCCACCTGGGAAGCCCCCACATGTATTTATACACACACACACACACACACACACACACACACACACACACACATATATACACACACACATGGACGGAGACATACCTCTAAAATGTTTTTCTCCCATTAGTCAGTGGAAAGCGAAGTAAAGCAAAACACAATAAAAATGCCACTTCTATCACGGCCATATGAACCACAGTGTTGCTCAAATCCCAAGGCCCCTGCAGAATGGGAAGTTAGACTCAAATAGCGGGGCAGCACTGTGCAGTTGTGCAAGCTGCACACTGTAGAACTTTAGGGGGTGCAACGGTACCCTGATCTATGTTACTGGTACTCTCTGGGGCTTGCGCAGTGCACAACCTCTATAGCTGGATGTGATGGAAGACCTTGAAATTAGCTCAGATAATTCTGTTTGTTTATCCATTACTCCTCTGTACCTCCTTCCCCCTAGTGAGCTATGAAAAAGAGAAATTTTAGGAGGGGAGTGACCTTTAAATCTATATAGGTTTTTTTTTTTTAAAAATGAAAGAATTGTGCAAAAAAACACACACCCCAAACCCCAAAACAAAACAATTCAGTTTTTCCCCAGCTCCCCTCTGTCATGATGGTAAGGGTTTCTTTCCTCCCGCCTCCCATCGCATCCACCCACTGGACAGCAGCAGGGTACCTTGCGTGAGTAACTGTAGGTTTCTGACTTCTTCTCGCACCTTCAGCTGGAGCACCTGTTGCAAGATGAGCTGCCGGAGGTTCTCCTGGGCGATCCCCATTCGTTCAAGCTTTTTGTCTGTAAGTCTCAGCAGGGCTCGCCCTGCAGGGTTTCAAGAAATAAAAGGAAAAGCAGATGAACAACACTGGAAAAGGATTTCCGTCTTCCTCTGGGCTGACCTTGCCCTAACAGAAGTCTCCATCTAAACACAGACACTTTAGAATAGAGGGTCCTCCTGTGTGCCCGCTGACAGGAATGGATAGGCAGGATGGAGAAAAAATCCACCAATTTAAAAAAGCACTTCAATTTTTTTCTAGTTATTGGCAATCCCCGACTGACCCATGCATTGAGTTAAATAGAACAGCAACATTTTAACCTGGGTATTTGGGTCACGGATTGCAGGTTTCCATAGAAACAATGCTCTCTGTTGGTGATGGGTTCTGAGGCTCGCCTATAGGAACCCGTGCCACTGATGAGCAGCCTGAAGAGTTAGATGCTCTAACCGTGGTTACAGGGAAACTCCAGCAATGATTAACCAGGTTACAATAATGTTTCTGTGAAACACGCATTTAATGTTCCCGGTCCCATGGGCAAGCACCCACCTCCTGTGCTGCTCCCCTGGTGCTGGGCTGGAGTTCCGTCTTTGGCTGGTGGGACCTATGCTACTGCTGTTTTAGTCACTGACCCCATGGACTGAAGCTCGCCAGGCTCCTCTGTCCATAGCATTGCCCCAGTATCGGAGTGGCTTGCCTTTGCCTTCTCTGGGGGATCTTCCCGACCCAGGGATCGAACTTGCATCTCCAGTATGGGCAGGTGGAATTTTCACCACTGAGCCACCAGGGAAGCCTGGCGGGAGCTATGCTTTAGCTCAATCACTGGTCTAAGGTGAGAGTCCAGCAGGGCTGAGCGTGGGCATCGAAAACACTACAAAACAAGGAGCCTCGGGTGCGAGTGCCCTCAGAAAAGACACCCTGGGCCCTGGGTGGCCTGGAATAGTGTTGGTTAGTATAAGTCACTCAGTCATGTCTGACTCTTTGAGACCCCATGGCCTGTAGCCCACCGGCTCCTCTGTCCATGGAATTCTCCAGGCAAGAATACTGGAGCAGGTAGCCATTCTCTTCTCCAGGGGATCTTCCCAACCGAGGGATCAAACCCAGGTCTTCTGCGTTGCAGGTGGACTCTTCACCATCTGAGCCACCAGGGCAGCCTGGCACAGATTCCTTTCAATCCCTTTCTTTCCCTGGTGTGGGGGTAGGGTCCTGCATGCTTCCCTTGCTACTGTGATTTCTATCAAGTTCTCCAACTCTCTCCACTCTGCCTGCCCTGGAATAAGCACACTTCCCTTGGAGAGTTTGTGTAAGAAATAAAGGGAATGACTATTGCTAAATGCCACAGCACCCCCCTGTGCTCCTCAACACCCCCAGTCACCAGACTTGCAGGTCTTTTTTCACTTTAGCTGATGACGAATAGACACAGTGCACCAGGGATTAAAGGTAAGTCTTTGGGTACACTTTGCTATCCACTTCAGGAACTAAATTCTCTACCTCCTTGAAAAAGAAATCCAACAGCCCAAAGGTAGGGTTAATGGGCACTTTTTTTTTCCCCCTGAGGAATAGCAAAACCTAAGTGTCTTCTGAGTAGAGACAGGTGAATGGGGAGAAACAGTTAGGAGCAACCTGTGCTGTTCATGCCTCTCTTTACCTTCCTTGAATCTTCGCTAAATGCACCAGTCAGAGTAAGTTAGGTTCCATGCTGCAGTAACAAGTAGGCCCAAAATATCAGGGGCTACAATGACGTTTATTTCCTGCCTATTCTCATGTCAACTGCAAGTCCATCTATTTTGAAAACTGCTGATCACTGTATCAGAGGAGAAAGAGATGTGCTGGAAGGTCTCAGAGCAACAGTGAAATGCTCAGCCTGGAGTTACTGACAAATCTTTGGCCAGAAGTAATCACAGGAACTTTCCCCACCCACCAAGGGTCCACACCTGAACTGTGCTTCTATCATGCGCCAGGCAGAAGTGGGGGGAAGAGATACATTTGATGGGGAGAACTGATGAGAACCACACCAGTACTGATGTGGCCCCGGACGGGTGCCTGGCAAGGAAGTGAGTGCAGGAGGTTGTGGAGGTGGGTGGTGGTCTGAAGCCTCAATAAAATCTGTACGAGGAAGAGGAAGGAGAGGCGGGGGAAGGGGAACCCCAGGAAGCTTAGCAAGAGCGGGCAGGTCATTGCAGCCATGAGAAAGGCGGCAAGGGACACACAGACACACACACGCTCTCAAGCAATCGTGTCTGTCTACTGTAACGGGCAGACTGATGCCCTTTTGGCCAAAGATGTCCACGTCCTCATCTCTGGGACCTGTGAGTTTGTTACTTTATATGACCAAAGGGACACTGCAAATGTGATTTCATTAAGGATCTTGAGATGGTAGAGTATCTGACATTGTCCATGTGGGTCCAATCTAATCATGTGGGTCCTTATAAGTGAAAGAGGGAGACAGGAGAGCCAGAGAGGGGAGAGATGTGATAACAGAAGCAGGCACGGGAGTGATACGGCCACAAGCCAAGGAACTGAGCTTCTACTCAGTGGGAAAGGCAAGAGAATGGATCTTTCCCACACCCTCCAGAAGGAATGTGGCTCCTCCTTGATTTCTGCTCCTGAAGACTTATTTTAGACTTCTGATCCCTACAAATCTAAGATAATAAATTTGTGTCATTTTAAGTCACTAAGTCTGCAGTAATTTTTTACAGTAGCAATTGGTCTTGTGACTGGAACTCAACATGTTTTGGAGAAGTCAACTCATGGCTTTAGATTTCCTTTCCAATTCCTTTCTTAATTTCTGGGTACTGGCACACTCCAAGGTGGAGAGCTAAGGAGTGGTTAAGTCTAAGTCCCAGGCTTCTGGGATAGCCCTGCCTTCAAATATTCTGCTATCAGACCTTGGTCTTGAAATGTCATTCATTAAACACATAATGGGACTTGGGTATCATTTATGTGGCTATTGGCCTCCAAATAGCAGGAATCTAGTGCTTTATACAAGCCTTCAACTCAACAATGAATATTGCTTTTTTTTTTTTTTTTTTTTATTAAGGCAAACTAGGGGACTTTCCTGGTCATCCAGTGGTTAAGACTCCACTTTCCAACACAGGGAGCTTGGGTTGGATTCCTGATTGGGAAACTAAGACACCACATGCTACCCAGTGCAGGAGGGGGCACCTCCAATCAGAAAAAAAGGCTGGTTAAAAAACGAAACACACAATTCAGATTATCCAAATGCCTTCCACCAGCAGATTATAGATAGCATCTCCCTTTCTGTTCCTCATTATTTGGGCTGTGGTTTCACAAGCTGGAATGTTCTGCTGAGGTGTTGGTAGGGCAAAGGAGAACTTTGGTCCGGAGAGGCTGGCTGGTCCATCATTAGTGCTGGGAAGTCAAAGGGAGGGTTTTATTCTATTGTGCATGGCTCAGTTTCTTTAAAAGATGCTCCCATCTAAGAAACTCCAACTTTAACATTTCCATTAATGCATCTGACATGTCAAAGTGTGGATACAGAAGCCCAATCAGAATGTTATCTCATCAGTTCTGAATGGGTAAGATACAAAACTCTTACAATAGTCTGTGCATTTCACACTATGTGGTACAAACAATTATACCTATCAACATTTCACCTCTTACAGGCTTGGCTGTTCAAGTTATTCTATCAAACCCTGAGACCATAAATGTTCTTGCTGTTGTTATTATTTTTTTTCTTGTTTCCAATGATAGAAAGGAAAATTGACAAAAGCTGAAGAATATTTAAAGCATGAGAGTTTTTCCTAATTCTTACTACCATACTTTAGTTGTGCTTTATCTTCCTCGGTAAGAAAATAAAAGTCTTCGACTACAGGAGACAGATTAAGGGAAATTATATAAGAGAATTTCCTGATAAAATATCTTCTGGAAAAGATCACGATATGTACACCAAGGAATTTAGGAACAAAGTCTGATTTGCTGACATCCCTGGATGGTTTTTACGGAACCATTCAAGTCTGTGGTTCCAAAAACTCTTGACAAGCATTAGATATTTTACAGGAGCAAATGCCTGGGCAGCCTCCTCACCAAACACCTCCTGCTGATCACAAAATAGAGTGTCTAAACAAGGGTGAGTCATGGGAGTGATAAGGAGTCAACAATCATCAATTATATCTCGTTTTTTAGCAATTTATATTGTCACTTTTTGTTGCTTATCATAAAAATCCAACTGTTAATTTAACAAACATTTTTTGAGCACTGACTGTGTCCTTGTGACTTTGCTATTCACTCTAGGGATAATGAGGAAGAAGACAGTCCGGGTCACTCCTGGAGCTATCAGATTGATATGCAAGGCAGATAACGATCAGTGTTTACAGGTGTGTCAATGTTAAGGAAGGGCAAATATGAGAGCCCAGACTGGGTGAGCTAAACTAGTCTTATCAGGGAGCTATCAGTGAGTAGGGCATATTTAACCTGGACTTACGGAGTAAGTAATAAGAGTAAGTAAGTCAGACCAAGACCACTGGATAAAGCCAAGAGTTTTTAAAGAATCCAAAAACCACGTAGATGGGTTTCCCTGGTGGTTCAGTGGTAAAGATTCTGCCTGCCAAGCAGGAGATGTGGGTTTGATCATTGGGTCAGGAAAATCCCCTGGAGAAGGAAATGGCAACCCACTCCAGTATTCTGGCCTAGGAAATCCCACAGACAGAGGATCTTGGAGGGCTCTAGTCCATGGAGTCTCAAAGAGTCGGACATGACTTAGCGACTAAACAGCATCTAGATGAATGAGGAGGCTGCTATTACAGACAGAAATTAGAGGAGTGCTATATGGCAACCCACTCCAGTGTTCTTGCCTGGAGAATTCCAGGGACGGCGGAGCCTGGTGGGCTGCCGTCTATGGGGTCGCAAAGAGTTGGACACGACTGAAGTGACTTAGCAGCATTATGACCTTTCTAGTCCTGCCGTTTCTCACAGAGTGTCTTGACTGACCACGTGGCTCTGTGGTCAGTTGCCTACACAGGGAGGGATCAAGGAGAGAGAAGTCTTCTGAGGACCTCCTTGGTGGTCCAGTGGCTAAGACTCTTCATTCTCAATGCATGGAGCCTGGGTTTGATCCTAGGTCAGGCAGGGAACTAGACCGCATGTGCCACAACTAAGACCTGTCACATCCAAATAAATAAGTAAATATTATTTTTAAAGTGGGGGAGAGAGAGAAAAGTCAACCCAATTTCAAAAAGGAAGCATCACCTAAATTTTCTGATACTCCAACTGATGCCAAATGGCATTTTGGTGATCCAGACTGTTGGGCCTTTCACAGACTCATAGATTGGAGTTGGAAGAAGCTTAAAAGCCTTCATATTGATCATTCTCGTGCCTTTTACCTCTTCCCTTTATGAAGTACTTACTGAGCACCATCTATGCCTGACCCTACTCTGGGTATTGGAGCTGCAGGGAAGTTTACCACTCCTGCCCAAGGAAGGCAACGCACATAAACCTATGTATGAGGGCAGACAGGGCCCCCTACTGGAAGGATGGTGCTATTGCAGTTAAGGTGTTGAGAAAGGGGTCTCTCTCAAGAGGTGACCTTGGAACACACAGAAGTGTCGAGGCAAATAGAGGAATGTCAGGAAGGCTAGCGTCACTAGGGCAGTGAAGGCAAGAGAAGTGAACCTAGGAAACGAGGTCCAAGGGAAGGCAGGGGCCAGATCACACAGGGCCTTCCAGGCTTTGGTGAGGTCTCCTGACTTTATACTCAGTGGGGACAGTTTTGAGTAAGGGATGAACTGGGCATAATCTCATATATGCAAAGACTCCTTTGGGTTACTACGTGGGGAATGAACTGGGAGTGGGGAGTAAGTGAGGAGCAATGGCAAGAGCCAGCACACGACCAGGGCTGTCAAAACAGGAAGCGGGGATGCCTCACTCTAGGGTGGAGGTAAGGACATAGTAAGAAGTAGAATTCTCGGGACTTTCTTGGTGGCCCAGCAGTTGAGACTTCACCTCCTGATGCAAGGGGT
The DNA here is from genome assembly GCF_023091745.1 of Budorcas taxicolor. Classification (NCBI taxonomy): domain Eukaryota; kingdom Metazoa; phylum Chordata; class Mammalia; order Artiodactyla; family Bovidae; genus Budorcas; species Budorcas taxicolor. Next base: position 59,212,691 of record NC_068923.1, on the reverse strand, counting down.
GCAGGTTCAGTCCCTGGTTGGGGAGCTAAGATCTCCCAAGCCTCGTAGCCGAAAAAATCAAAACATAAGACAGAAGCAATATTGTAACAAATTCAACAAAGTCTTTTAAAAATGATTTAAAAATTAATTTTAAAAAGTAGAATTTTGAATTAGGATATCTACAAGTGGGGTATGAAAGAACAGCAGACATCAGAGATAAACTCAGGCTTCAACCTGAGTCACCAATGGCTGGGGGCGCCATTTCAGGGCAGGAAGTTGAGTCACTGCCCCCAGAGAGGATGTCCTAAAGGGAGGAAATCATGGTAGTACTAGTGCTATTCTTATTATTTTTTTTTTTGAGAGCACTTGGGATTTAGAGAAGTGATGAAAAGTATGGAATTAAACAAAGGAGGACAGTTAAAATATTCTTTCCTACCCACAGTGTTTTCATTCATTCAATACTCTCCTCAGTCCCAAAGCTCTAAGGTGACTGGGGTCAGGTAAGCTCACGCACATTCTAGTGGAATTTAGAGAAATCAGAGGGACTTCTTATGAGCCAAGGTCTGTACTGCTGAACCCTAACAGTGATCTTGGGTGCTAAAACTGTTTCCTAGAACCCCTTGCAGAAGTTCCAGCCAGGGAATATTCCAAGAGGAAGTTCACCCAGCAGAAACGTGGATCTGATGCTCTGCTAGCAATCTTGGAAAATCAGAATTTTGCCCCAACTGAAGCTTAAGCATTACACAGAAGCTGCAATGTGTGTGGGCTAATACAATGCCAGCTCCGTAAGAATAAGAATCTTTCCTGTCAGGCTCTCCACGTCACACGTGCCCCAATGTTGCCATGGGCTGGTACACAGTAACGATCGAGATATATTTATCAAACGATGTCCTCAGAGTCACTAAATGCATGTTGTCTTCTTTACTCACATACTGATGATCTCAAGGCTGTTAAATTAAGTGCCTTTTCTGCTGCAAGAGTCATTGTTGGACATCAACAATGAGAAATTGAACATAATAGAGGGAGGTGGTGGCCTTTTATTGGGGTCGAATACAGAAACACCTGCCAAGTTGAAAGGCATAGAGAACTTGGGAATAAATGACCACTTCACCTTCCTACAGGCTTGAACGTGAAAGTGTTAGTGGCTCAGTCATGTCTGACTCTTTGTGACCCCATGGACTGTAGCCCACCAGGCTCCTCTGTCCATGGAGTTCTCCAGGCAAGAATACTGGAGTGGGTAACCATTCCCTTCTCCAGGGAATCTTCTCGATCCAGGGATTGAACCTGGGTCTCCTGCATTGCAGGTAGATTCTTTACTATCTGAGTCACCAGGGAAGCCCTCCTATAGGCTTCACAAAAGACAAATGTCTTTTTCTGCTTTTCAATAAGCACCAAGTGAGACTGCAAGCTTTGCTAAGCAGATGGGGACCAGGAATGGGAAAATGAGAATAGACTTGGGGAGTGGTGTCCTAGTTTCCCATAGTTGCCCTAACACATTACAAATAAAGGGTTCCAAACAATAGAAATTCACTCCTCATAGTTTAGAAGCCAGAGTTCAACTTTGGTGTCACTGGGCTGAAATCAAGATGTTAGCGGGACCACAACCCCCTCTGGAAGCTGTAGGGGAGGATTCCTTCTTTGATGCTTCTAGCTTCTGCTGGCAGTCAGAGTCCCTTTGCTTGTGGCCACATTGTTCTAATCCCTGCCTCTATCTTCACATTACCTTTTCCTCTTCTGTGTGTATAATCTCGTCCTGCCTCTCTCTTATAAGGAGGCCTGTGAGATCTGCTTTGTGTGTGTGTATTAGTTGCCCGGTCATGTCCAGCTGTTTGCAACCCCATGGACTGTAGCCTGCCAGGCTCCTCTGTCCATGGCATTTTCCAGCAAGAATACTGGAGTGGGTTGCCATTCCCTTCTCTGACGCAGGGATCGAACCTGGATCTCCCACATTGAAGACAGATTCTTTACTGTCTGAGCCATCAGGGAAGCCTGTGATTTACTTTAGGGCCCATTTAAATAATCCTGGAAAAAGCTTTTCCTGGGAAGACCCTTAACATAATCCCATCTACAAAGGGCCCCTTTCCCTGCTGCTGCTGCGAAGTCGCTTCAGTTGTGTCCGACTCTGTGCGACCCCATAGATGGCAGCCCACCAGGCTCCCCCATCCCTGGGATTCTCCAGGCAAGAACACTGGAGTGGGTTGCCATTTTCTTCTCCAATGCATGAAAGTGAAAAGTGAAAGTGAAGTCGCTCAGTCGTGTCTGACTCTTAGAGACCCCATGGACTGCAGCCCACCAGGCTCCTCCGTCCATGGGATTTTCCAGGCAAGAGTACTGGAGTGGGGTGCCACTGCCTTCCCCAGTCCCTTTCCCTAATAAGGTAACATTCATAGATTCCAGGGCTTAGGACCTGTGTCTCTGAATGACCATTATTCAGTCTGTTTTAAGTTGGAAGGAATCTCTGAGAGTTCTGAGTGTGGCAAAGGGTTCATTGTGCTTCCCATGAGGAAATGAGGCTCAGAGAAAGCACTTGACTAAAACCACACAGGAAATGGGAGGAGACTTGTGTCTAGACACGTGTCTGGTCTGGTGTCTAGATTAGGTGACCCCTATCTCCTGTCCAGAGGACTATAGCAGAAGCCCTGGCACAGCTTTCAAAGATCACTGACTGCATGTTGCAAGGCCTGATGGGAATTTCAGGGTAAGCAGGAGCGGGCCGAGGATGCGGCTTCAGCTCCGACCCTATTGGAAAGTATTGATGCACCTACAAGTGAGCAGGGGATGCCACTTTTCCTGCAGAATGAATGACGGGGCCTCTTTTCTTGCAGAAATAGAGGTCACGGAACAGCTCCCCAAACAAACAGCCATTTGCACATGGGGCTAGCTCCAAATCTGATGCTGGTAAAAGTGACACGTAAGGTGGATGCCCCTGGATCTACCCCAGTCCTGGATGGGCCAAAGTAACAGAGTGACGGGGGCTGGGCAGACCGCCAGGGACCACAGCCTGAACCCATGTTTCTGCAGTCTCACCATGGCTCCAAAGTCACAATTTCTGGAATAACGATACGATACAAGGAGAGAAGCATAAACACAAAAGTGTGGGATTATGAGCTAAATGGTGCAGATAAAGGCTCCGGAAAGCACATGTGAGTCTTAATCGCCTCAGCTCTACAACAGGGCTAAAAATGACCCTATTTCAGGAGGTGACTGTGAGGATCAAATGACAAATACCAGCACGTGCCCTTTGCCAACTGGACCCACCATGACGATGCCATGTGGGTACTACCTGGGCACCATGGTTCTCTGGCTGCCTGAGGATGCTTTCCCCTGGTTCCTTCCACTCCCCGTCACAATAATAGCAACATTAAACACTGTTCCAAGGGCTTTACATGGATTACCTCATTTTCAACAACTCTCTGAAGATACTATTATTATCCATAATCAATTAAAAGCTACTAAACATAGCTAAAGGTCACATGTTTACTAAGCTGCAGATCTAGGAGACAAAAATATGTAGAGGCCGTTCTCTATAAGTACCTCCGTAAGCTGCCACCCAGGAGCTCTTTCCATAGCCTGACACTTCTGCCAATTTTCAGGCAGGAAAGGCAAGGGTCAGGAAGTGATTACTGCGCCTGAGGACTTAGAGGCAAGCAGTGGGAACACGGGAATAACCTCACGGTGCACTAGGCTGAGATCACCCTTCCACTCACCTTGCAGTGGAGAATGACAGGGGAACGAGGGGTCTTTGAGGGGAGATGTGAAACAGCTTCATCCCTTCTTCCTCATAGGTCTATGTCTGTACCAGGGATTGAACACATCTCATCTTTTGCTTTTGGTGGGGAGGGCTGTTCCTCCCTACCTGGTCGGGCTTTTTGTCCGCATGCCAAGTCCCTTCTGTTGTGTCTGACTCTTTGTGACCCTATGGACAGTAGCCTGCCAGGCTCCTCTGTCCATGGGATTCTCCAGGTAAGAATACTGGAGTGGGTTCCTATGCCCTCCTCCAGGGGATATTTCTGAGCCAGGGATCGAACCTGCATCTCTTCTGTCCGCTGCCTTGGCAGACAGGTTCTTTACCACTAGTGCCTCCTGGGAAGCCCTGGGAGGGCTTTCACTAAGTTAAAAAGTCCCTGCAGGACTTTTCAAGTACTGTGTCATTTTCTTATGTTTACCTTTTATTTTGTGATCCCTTCCCACCTCCCATTATGTAAGATAGCTTAAATCACCTAGCTAGAGCCTGGCTCGATGCAGGCAGTGACCCAGACAGGGCCAATAACATTTACTAGTATGATTGTGATTTCTAAAGAGGGACGGTCTCTGTCTTAGATTATATCCCAAGGGGCAAAATAAGCTTAGACTTGCTGTCAGCGGCTGTCTCTACCACCATATGTAGAGAATATGCTGGAGAGTTAAGCCAACAGAGAGAGAAGAGCTGAGAAGAAGAAAGGGAGGTGGTGAGAGCAGAGAACGAGAGGGAGGTAGATAAGATAACATTATTTGATTTCCTGAATACAGCCCTGCCTGAAGTCAGATATTCCTGGGTTTCTCCTTGATAAAAGTCAATATCGAGGGGGAGAGGGTGGGGAGCAAGCTGACCTCATGTACCGCATGTACTCAGGAGAATCTTGACTTTCAGAGCTTATCTGCAATTTTCGGTTGAGCTGCGTCCTGGCCAGCTTATCACCATTTCAAGAAAGTTCCATCAGGAGGTAGGTGAGGAAGAATAATCAGAACCTATGGTAACTTATTTTCAAAAAGTTAATTATTGGCAAATTTTGGTACTTTAATTATGATACCTTACAAATTATGTGGAACATACCTTAAGATCAACTGCATACGTCTGTATGTTAGAGGCACCTGGGTTCACCTCCTTATCCAATTACACCAGAGGTTACGGACTCAAATGTTGTCAGGATAACATAACTGTGTGAAGAGGAACCCTCTATGGGACAACTGGGACTAGGTGGATGACAGTGGAGGTCAGTCTGGCTTTTTTCCCCCTAAAATGTGCAATTCTGATACATTTTTGTTATGCTAGAATACAGGCTGAGTGTTGTTACTTCTATTTTTAAGCTAGGAATGGAAAATCCAGAAGTTTTATGAAAACTCCTAATTTAAAATTTGCCCCACCTCATATTATAATCCAAACAAAGAATGTAGATGGGTCATATCTGACACATAAATTGCCACTTTCAATAGCTAACTTTTACCCTTTGTTCCCTCACATAGGGTTGAAAAAGATTCTTGAGGGTCCCTTAGACAGCAAGGAGATTAAACCAGTCAATCCTAAAAGAAATCAACCCTGAAATTCACTGGAAGGACCGATGCTATAGCCAAAGCTCCGAAACTTTGGCCACCTGATGCAAAGAGCTGACTCCTTGGAAAAGACCCTGATTCTGGGAAAGATTGAAGGCAGGAGAGGAAGGGGACGACAGAGGATGAGATGGTTGGATGGCATCACTGACTCAACGGACATGATTTTGAGCAAACTCCAGGAGATGGTGAAGGACAGGAAGCCAGGCGTGTTGCAGTTCATGGGGTCGCAAAGAGTCGGACATGAGAGAGCAAGTGAACAAGAGCAACAGTCCCCACATCCCACCCACTGGCAGTGGAAAGGGATTCAGGCAGCCTTGCCTTCAGGATTTCGATTGAGTCCAGGGTCTGAGATTCCATTCTGTGGGACCTGTTCTAGATTATCAGCTAACGAGACCAAGGGTGGCTGATGACTAGTCTGAACTGGCTCTTTGTATTTTTATAACCTAATGGGTAGTGCAAACCTATCTTCTCAGGTAACCGCTAACCCAAACCTGATCAGTACCAGAGTAAACAGGACTCTGAGGTCAGCCAACCCATTGCCTCACTTCCTGGCAAGAAGGGGCACAAAACCTTCCAAGACCAGTAAGTCCCCTCTCATTTCTACCTGAGAACACAGCCCACTGCCAAGCCCAGTCACTTACTTGGCTACATTTGGAATGATTAACAGTAAATTAAAGACCGCTTCCCTGTGTTGAGGAAGAGAAGGGTTATTGGACATTTGCACTACGGTCACTGTAAGTAATTTACCATACCGATGGGGACTGTATGTTGATTTTTTAAACCAGTCTTAGATAAAAAAGACTTTTCTCTTTTAATTTTTTAAAATTTATTTATTTATTTATTTTTACTGAAGTACAATTGATTTACAGCCTTGTTGTCAGTTTCTGCTATATAGCAAAGTGACTTAGTTATATATATTCTTTTCCATTGTGGTTTAATCCCAGGATAAGATGACTGTTTTAGACAACCTAGGTTTTTGGTTGAATAGATTCAGGTGCCGATGATGTTTAAAGGAGGAAATGGAAATAATGCTAATACCCAGCCAAAATATTAATATAAAGGTAAGAAATTATAGTGCTTTTCAAACAGAGGGAAAATGTGGCCTGTGCACTATTTTTCGGCTCTCTAACAAGGCATAGACAGCTTCCAAACGGTAAATTAAAGGTTAAATCCTTGTATGCTGTTGGCAGGACACACAGTTACCAAATCCTCTCCAAAAATTAATTTAAGAAAACCTTAAACATTTTGTATGGGGATTCTGTTTTAGACCCTGGGAAGACTCAGTAATTACTTCCCTTGTATCTCAGAGCAGATTTTTCAAGCGAGGAAGTATAGTATCAACTTATCCAAGACTATGGTTGAAGATTTATGATATAAATCGCCTGCAAGGTTTTTTCTGCTTTGGCTAGGTAGACCAGACCTGTTGGTGCATTTGCTTTTATTTGTCAGTGTTTGTATGCATTGCTTTGGGGATTCTCAGGTAATCAAATGTCACTAGGTGAGCAACCCACTGTGCATTAGGCATCTTTCAAAATTAATTACCAGGAAGCACGTGAGATATTGACAGTCTCCCCTCCCCTGTGGTATTCCACTCATGGCCATAAATCCGACATGTACAGAGCCTGAAGAGGTGGGTGCTAGGCTTGCAGGTCTCTCTGCACAGGTTCATCCCAACCAGTGACCCAATGCCAAAGGAATGTTAAAAAAAAGTTTCAAAGCTTTTTTTTTTTTTTGTAACATCTATTTGGTTGCACCAGGCATTAGTTGCAGCATGCGGGATCTAGTTCCCTGCTGCTGCTGCTACTAAGTCGCTTCAGTCATGTCTGACTCTGTGCGACCCCAGAGATGGCAGCCCACCAGGCTCTCCCGTCCCTGGGATTCTCCAGGCAAGAACACTGGAGTGGGTTGCCATTTCCTTCTCCAATGCATGAAAGTGAAAAGTGAAAGTGAAGTGGCTCAGTCGTGTCCAACTCCAAGCGATCCCATGGACTACAGCCCACCAGGCTCCTCTGTCCATGGGATTTTCCAGGCAAGAGTACTGGAGTGGGGTGCCATTGCCTTCTCCAAGGGATCAAACCTGGGCTCTCCGCATTGGAAGTGCAGAGTCTTGACTGGACTGCCACAAGTCCTAACACAAAGCAACTATGTGATAAAAACCTATAGCAAGAACCATGAATCTACTAGGAAAGCTTTGGTGAAAAAGAAAGAGGTCTTGGGTTTGGAACTGAAAGTCAGGGTTGGCTTGACCAGTTACTTGCTCCATGGTTACTATTGTGATGACTCACCTTTCTAGGCCTCCGTTTCTTCACTTGTAAATCTGGGGATGAAATGATACCCTCTGCCCCATGCTGTGCTGATTAAGCACTCAGTGAAGTCAGTAGAATAGAGACTGTCATTGCTATTTCTAGGAAACAGACCAAAAGAAATGTAAGATCCTATAGGGAATGGTGTAGTTCACTCCAAAACTATGATGGAAGCACCTGAAAGAATGACTTCCTGATGGTGACACTGGGAATCCTTTCTCAGGATGTTGGGGTCAAAAGGAAAAGAAAATTTGACTTAGTACGTCCCAAATTTCAAAAGTCATTAATATGACAAGCAAGTACAGTGGATCTTATTTGCCCGACCTTGTCTATTTGGGAGCTATTGACATTTGGGGCTCGGCATTTCCAGGGGCTCAGTGGTAAAGAATGCGGCTGCAGCGCAAGAGACATGGGTTTGATTCCTGGGTTGGGAAGATTCCCTGGAGGAGGAAATGGCAACTCACTCCAGTGTTCTTGCCTGGGAAATCCCATGGACAGAAGAACATGGTGGAAAACCATGGAGCTGCAAATAGTTGGACACAACTGAGCAACAACATCAACAACAAATTCCCTGTTGTGGGGCTGTCTCGTGCACTGTATGAAGTTTAGCCTAGAGGCCAGCAGCACCTATTCCCACCTGTGGTGGTCAAAAATGTCTTCAGATTTTTGACAAATGCCTGCTGGAGGGCAAAACTGTCCTTGATTGAGAACCACTAATGAAGATGTTCACTTTCAACTAATTGATTCTCAGAATGCTTATCCAAGACACAAAGTCATCGTCAGCTTTGGAGGTTCCACAGGACTTGGGCAGATAAGGAGGTAAACCAACACAAAACATACTTTTGAGAAAGCACCTACTATGTGTCAGGCACATTCCCATCCATCGCCCCATGGAGTCCATAAGTCACACTGGGAAGCCTTCTTTTCTCCATTTTAAGGATGCAGAAACAAGCTCATGGAGATTAAATGCCAAAGCATACAACTAGAAGAACAAGGATTCCGGTTCAGTTCTACCAGGAAAAATTTCCATGCATTGGGGCTTGATGGCCCTCAAAGCCCCTAACCACAACATTTCAAGTGAGGTTTACCTGAGACAATAACAAAAGTGAAATCAGATTCCTCTGTTTGATAAGTGACGAAAATTTGAGGAAAGCAAGACTATAAAAATTGACTGATACTGTTTGGCATTGCTTCAATGTTGAAGAGACAATAAAAAATGCACATGTACATAGTGTTCCTTTCTGTCCTCCAAGAGGGAGTAAAAGTAAGGTCATCAAGCTTAAAGTCCAAAATTTGATGTCAACAAATTATACCACTAAAAGTTATACTGGAATAAGATAAGCAGCACAATCAGATTCTCTGCAACGTTTCTTGTATTTCTATCTTCCTACACATTCTGTTTCCTCATGTCTTCCCTCCCCCCATCCCCTTCTTGACTGTTGGGCTTTGAGAGTTGGCTAAAGTCTTAACCTCTCCCAGACTCCCCTGAGAATCTACAGGTAAAACATCCGGTGATGTTACAGAGATGTCTTTTCCCCTACTTAAAGCACGGTTACATCTTGTCATTTTCCCGTTGCTAACATTCAGAATAGTGTTTAATAAACTAGTGATATAGTATTTGGACAGAGTCAAAATGAACTTTGTCATTGGAAACTCAAGTTGGAGGGCATGGCAGACTGTAAGGCCACCAGTCCCATGTGCAATTTCCTGTATATTTGAATTGGCTGCTTCACCATGTCTACAGTGCCAGCACCCTGACTTTGCAATTGCAGGCTTGCAACAGCCCCCGGTAGTCCAGGCAAGTGTTGGTGCTAAGGATTGCGGAACTTGAAACATGGATGGATGGATGATAGCTTTATTTTCTTCCTTCTCTCATCCGCAGGATTACAAAGCTGAACAGGAGGAAGGTGGAAAGAAAAGAGTGAGAAGAGAAGGGAGAGGGCTCGTGTTAGGATGAGTGAGATCACTCCTGAAGACTGGCAGCACAGGGGAAGGGGGAGCTGGATGACTCAGACAGCAGGGACCAATGGCTTTATGACGGTCAAGAGCATGTCCGTGGAGTCAGATGCTTGGGTGCAAAACAGATCTCCACCAATTACATGCCATGCTACCTTAAGCAAGTTACTTAATCTGACTTAAGACTTCATTTACCCACCTTCCTAATGGGTGGGATAACAGCACCTCAGTTATAGGAATATTTATGAAGATTAAATGAGATGATATAAAGAAAGCACTGCGCCTGGTACATAATAATCTTTCTTTTTTTAAAAGAAATATTTTTATTTATTTGACTGTGCTGGATCTCAGTTGCAGCACTCAGGATCTTCTGCCTCATGTGGGATCTAGTTCCCTGACCAGGGATTGAACCTGGGCCCCCTGCATTGGGAGTGCAGAAGCTTAGCCACTGGATCACTAGGGAGGTCCCCCAATGAGCTTTCAATGCAAAGTAGCCATGGATGATGATGACAACCAGTCCTAAGACTAAGGATTTGCTATAGGTGAGTCTCTGATGAGCAACGTGGCCCCTCTGCACAGGTGAAATGTACCATACAACCAACTGACACAGTACAGCCAATTATTACAGCAACACCTGCTCAGTACACTCTTTCACTCACTGTTACTCTCAGCCACTCGAGCTTGATGGCTCAAGTCACTTAGCAGTCCTTATTTTCCTTTCTTACAATTCCATTATTACAGGATGTGCACCTCATATATTTAATCTCAAATTGAGTCCCCTTTAAAGAACTTTAAGTTGTAATGAGACATTTCAAGAATTATTTGGAAAGAAAGCAAAGCAATGCCCACTTGGGTTTTATACAATAGCCTCATATGAGGGCCAGTGTTTTGGGACCAAAATGCCACATACAAGGCATCTGATCTCAAAAAGTTTCAAATCATTGTTGTAGGAAACACTTTGCTTACTGTGCGTACAAATAAAGACATGCTATAACCAATAAAAGAGATTGTAAATGATAATAAAAATAGACTCAGAAAACTAGGAAAACAACTGAAGGAAAAAGTGAGATTCTTTGGTAAAATTTTTTGTTCTGACTTATATTTGGCAATAAAATACTTTATTTAAACCTTTGTTAACTCATTCTTCTAGCAATAAGGGAATGACTTAGTTTAATGTTGTATTTTCATTTTTGGCGGGGAGGAAAGCAACCTGAACTTGAGTAGAAAGCTTGGGTTAGAATCTCTGTGCTTCTACCCACTAGTCCTATGAACTGGAGCTTACTTAAGGTGACTATGTCACAGTTTCCTCATCTGTAAAATGGGAATATTGACTTTTGCAGCTTTGAGCTTTCTAGGTGAAAGTTACATTAGGTAGGAAATCCAGGTGGTGCCAGTGGTAAAGAATCCACTTGCCAATGCAGGAGACACAGGTTCGATAGCTAGGTCGGGAAGGTCCCCTGGAGGAGGGCATGGCAACCCACTCCAGTAATCTTGCCTGGAGAATCCCGTGGACAGAGGAGCCTGGCGGGCTACAGTCCCTCGGGTCTCACAGTGTCGGGCATGACTGAGTGCGCACGCGCTGCACTCACTGCACAGTACTGGACTCAGTATACTTCTTCATTATTAAAACAGAGATTTCATAAAGGAATACCTTGTTTCTACCATTACACTTACTATATTATAGTATTATCATGCAATGCATTTGTTCACATGCCTGTCTTCACTTCCAAATTCTGCACTCTTTATAAAGAGAATGTGAGTTTCATTTAACTGAGCAGCTCCAGTGCTCAGCACTTGATAGGTGTTCAATAAAGTTTTGATGGATTAATGGCCCTGTAAGAAAAGGAAAAGAGATGGTATCATCCCCATTTTTGAAGGTTAGAAGAAACAAAAAACGAGGCCCAGAAAAGTGAAGAGACCTGCCCAAAGTCACATGTCTAATACTAGCAGAGCAGAGATTAGAGCCAAAACATCTGATTCAAATTCACACTGTGTCTAGATAGGTCATGCCTTCAGCTAATAAACAATAATCTAACGCAGCCACGAGGCTGGATGCTGGGCACAAGTGGTGAATACAGTGGTTTCTGTACTCACAGAGCTGAAATTTAGTGAGGGAGGAACACTAAGATCTGAAGGATGAGAAAGACTGGTGAAGAGTACAGAGAAAGAGGTTGAAGGCAGAAGAAAAAATATATGCAAATATTCTCCACAGATTATTACTTTCAGTAAAGGCAAGAAGGCCAGAGAGTGGAGGTGGCCTTGTGAGGAGGGTGGAGACCAATGGCTTGAGATGAGGACAGACAAAGTTAAGATCATTCTTGGTCTTGGAGGCAAGAGAAGGATCCCATTACTTATTCCAAGTGCGATAGGAAATCAAAATACAGTTTTAAGCAGGGCAGTGACAAGATGCCATTTATATTTAAAAACTCACTGTTTGGCTATAAAAAAATGTCCCAGTTGAAGGTCAAGGTGACATCTGGAGGTAGAGAAGCTAGTTGGGAGACTAGAGCTTTAGTTGAGTCCATAGATGATGGTGGCTTCTACTAGAAGGTGATTATGGAGATGCAAAGCGAGGAGATGTTTGGAATGTAGAATCAAAAGGATTTGGTGATGGATTAGGTATTTGAGGCAAGAGAGAAACAGATGCCAAGGATCATCTCGGGTTTCTGGATTGGTCAATAAAATAAATAAATTGGCTAATAAAATAAAAGAAAGGGTAATTACTGACATGGCGAATACTGAGTTTAGAAGTCAGAAGAGAGAAATTAATACTTCTGGTTAGGATGTGGAATAAATCTGAACTGCCTATGCCTATGAGATATTTACCAGTAAAGTGGGTGTGGAAGTGTACAAGCTGGAGCTGCAAAGAGAAGTCAGGTCTGGAGTTTAGCTTGGGAGCCAAGATCATAGAGATGACATATAAACCCATCATCAAAGAGAAAGGGAGATTAACAGAAGAGAGGTGCTAAGGCTGGTCCTTTGAGGACCTCTAGCATTAAGTGGGTAGATCAGTAAAACAGGCCAACAGGGACACACTGCTAAATGAGTGCTTAGAGACAGGGAAAAAAAATCTGGGAGAACGAGATATCAGAAGGAATGTGGTTTAAGAAAGAGACAAGACCATTTGTGATGGACACTGAGGAGCCCAACCAGGTGTAGTAACTGCATGTTTTGTAATGGAAGGTTCTTAAGACGTGGAATCCCTCACATACAGAATGTATGGAAGGGTAGAGTCCAACACACCAGGTCATTCAACCAGTGAGCTCCTCGCCTAGGTGAGGTATCTTTTGTTTGACCCAACAGATAAAGGTGAAGGAGTTACATGGAAATGGGTCAGTGAACCTCTGACATAGTCATTATTACAATAAAAACATCACCAATAAAATTAAGTGGACAATTATGGGCTGGGTATAAATGTGAATAGTTTCTCATTCTTTAATTTATTCTTTGGGTCAGTCCTCTGGATAGGTTTCATTGCTACCCCTATTTTAAAAATGAGGAAAACTGGGCTTGAGAATTTTAGTGACATAACCACATGGAGGGCAAGTGACAGCAGAATGTTGAATGATTATTTTTCCAATTCCACAGGTCATCATCACTGCCCATTTTGCTGCCTGGTTTGTCTCTTTATTTGAACAGAAGCTTTGGAACAGGAAGAGAATCTCTTTTAAAAAATATTTGAATTTCTAGACCTCATTAGAGTATACTTGCTACATAGCAGGGCATCATTAGTGGTTGATGGAAGGGTGGGAGAAAAGGAAAGAATAGAGGAAGAAAAACAAGAGAAAAGCCGAGACCAGATAACTTACGTTATCTGACAATGGAAAAACAATTCCAAATCAATTTCTGACAATGATCGGTTCTAATGGATGGGAGACTCCGTGCCGTGTCACTTAGACACTGAAGAACTCCCCAGGTGGGAGTGACTGTTGCTTGAAGCCCTTCTGGGTGATGTCCTGGGCCGAAGAGAGTCACGCTGCCCAAGGTCATGACCCTGTTTCTGAGAGCAGCCCAGAAGCGGCGACTGGTGGGTGGGTGGGAAGAAGAAGAAGGCATAGGCGTAAAGGTCCAGCCCCCAGGTACCCCGGCCCTGGTCTGGATTAATTCCAAAGGTCAATCCCCACTCCAGAGCTGGTTGAGGTCTTGTGATGACTGAATCGCAGCCTGAATCCTGCATCTTTCGCTTTCCTAGCAGGTGGGAAGTAGGACACCACCCAATAAACTCCCAACACTCAGATCTCCTTCTCTAAGCCTGCTTTCTGGGGAAGCCCCAAGCTCTGACACAGACTCACTAGGCAAAGTGGTGCCTGATAGAGTCTCTGACAAAACAAACGTGACATGTTGCCTGAGTTTAAACCAGCCCAGGTGGCTTCACTGACCCAGCCAGGATGCCTTGAGGCCACCCATCTCCATGGTAAGTAAGTGGGTGTGCAGGGGATCAAAAGGAATAGTGGCCTCTGCAATACATAATTAGTAAGATAAATCTGCTGCTAAAAATTGTATGTGTACATTATCTATTGATTTTATAAGTGTCTCCTTTTCCATAAAACACTGTGGGCACTATGTAATAATAGCACACTCTGTATTTGATCACTATGTAAATCCTAAGTACATATGCATATATGCATATACATACATATATTTTCATACACACATAAATATCTATGTATAATCTCTGTTATGTGCTTGATGTGAATTATTTCATTCGAGTCTTACATACAAGCATAATTACTTCTCTCATTTTTCAGATGAGAAAATTTAGCCCAGAGATGTTAAAGATTATGACAAAGACCTCCTAGCAAGAAGAATTGATGTTTTGGGTCAAATCTGGCACTATAAGACTTCAAAAAAATTAATTAATTAAACTGGCTGAGCTGGGTTTCAGTTGCTATAGTTTCTTGAGTTGCAGCAAGTGGGATCTAGCTCCCTGACCAGGGATCAAACCTGGTCCCTCTTCATGGGAGTGAGGACTCTTAGCCGCTGGACCACCAGGGAAGCGTCAAGCCCTATGCTTTTAGTCCCTATACCACACTGAACATTGATTTGGGCAAATTTATTGTAAAAAGCTGTGACTTTAACGAGAGAAAAACAAGAATAGACAGAGACTCAAGGATCCCTCATTTTACAAATTTAGATGTTGTATTCCAGGTTTCCTTAAATCACAAGACACCAGGATACACAAGTCAAATTCACAAACGATAAAGCCACGGGGGAAATGTATCATTGTCCTTTGCCTCTAGTGGAAGCTACATCTTCTCAGCAACTTAAGTGAGCTTGCTTTTCACAAGCGAAATGTTTCCCTTTGTATGCAGACTAATGGAGCATTGCAGAATACATGCTTTCAGCTACAAAAATCTGTAAATCAACACACACACTCCACCACGTTGTGGCCGTGAGAACCCACACCCTCAAAAGCCAGGAGACAGCTTCTGTCAAAGGAAGAGCTGAATACTGATCAGCCCATAAAAACAGAACTGAGACTGAAGAAACATCTTATACCTGATAAATCCACTGCTATCATAACATCAACAGCTTGGAGTCAACAAAAACTATATTGGTTAAATTAAGTCTTCTACATAAAGATGTCAAATGTTACAACCTCACTATTACAGTGAAGAATAGCTCCAAAATGTGTCTAAACTGATGAATTAGATGATTCTATCCTTAGATAGGACTTTATAGAATCGACAGTCCTAAAACCATATATCTCTACTTTAGCATCAAATTTCTGTTGGTTTGGGCTATATCTTCCTTGCCATGTCATCCTAATGCTAGCCATTTGGACCATTTTCACATCTTGCTTCTAACATAAAGAACACAAATGTCTGCAGTGACTATTCCTAGATTTCTCCCTTAATCATACAGTGCTAAGAAATCTGGACACAGTTGAAATTTGAATCTGTAACAGTTCTTTCAGATTTTTTTTTTTTTGATAGTAAAACAATAGTCTTCCAGGCTTCCTTTATTTAGAGTCCTGTATATTTTTTAGATCAGATTATTACAGCTGTAGGCTCTCTTTAAATTACCGAAATGTTAAAAAATCATAAGGACACAGAAGTCAGCCCTGATGAGAATTCACCTTTTAAATGAACTAAGCCATGAGATTCATCGATAGGATCATACCCACACACACACCTTTTGGGGACACTGGGAATGCTCAAATAGCCACTAAATGTGCCTTCAGATTTAACCTTGAGATTTGATTTTCAGAATGTCTTTTCATCACTTACAAATGTAGCCACATGATTTTTCAATCCAGCTTGTAAGATGAAAGTAAGACTTTCTTAAGCATGATTTACATTTCCTGTATTTATTCCTTATAAATTATATTTTAAGCCCAATATTCTGATTTATGAAGCTCCATATCCTTGTCTTTTCAGAAGAAAAAAGGCACATGTGTCCACGATTAGATTCTAAACAATCCAGTGGCTTTAATTGTGAAAAACCTATGCAACACAGGGAAGTTTGAGGAGAAGAAAATCATATGCCTACAAATAGAAATAATTCAGTATTACAAAGTCATTGAAATTAAGAAATGGAAGAGGCTTGTCAAATCAAAGCTTGCAATTGACATCCAGATTTAATATGTCAGGGATGTTGGGTCACCAGAGGTGCCTCCAATCTTTTGATAAAGTGGAGAAACTGAGAAAGAACATTTAAAGAGCAGGGCCCTTAATCAAAGGCAAGTCCTTATAGATCAAAATATCAGAGAGAAATATGTAAGATGCAGAGGAGAGGCAAATGGAGAAATGACACTGAAACATCAAGCAGATAACACTTTATTTGAAAGTTTTCTAGATAGAGATGTGAGTTCTGTGTGGTTTCTGTGCTGACGGTGTCCAGGGGTTGGTTCATAAGGGAACTGTTAAAGCCAGAAGAGCCAGAGGGGTCAAAGGATGAAGGATATTATTGTGTGTAAAACCCCAACCTTTCATCTATGGAATGTAACCTAATCCTTAGAAATCTCCCGTTCTGTTTTCCTTCTAGTAAAGAGCAATGGCTCACAGTAAACATTCTTCTGAATATATGTGCACTGGGGAGAGAGGAGATTTGAAAGTAGGTGTCCTGGGCTGACAAAGCATAAACAATAAGGAGCAGATGCTAGCATTTGCCCAAATAATCAGAGCAGAATCATCTAAAAATTATCTAAAAAATTTAAGCATCTTTAGATTTTACCATATGACCATTGAAAAGACCCATTTTTTGTAAGGCCTGGTCTCGTCTTTTACTGTTGTCCTCTGCTTAAAAAACAAACAAACAAAAAACTGATAGTAGGAACTAGTTGCTACACGTCATTTAAAAAGAAGAAGCCTGCAAGAAAGCCGTGAACTGGGGTAAAAAGAACTTGCTGGTGAGCAGTCTCTAAAATTTATCAGAATCCCTGCTGAGAGTCCGCCTACACACCCTGCACTCGGAATTGGGGACACAGCCTCTTTCCTGATTTATCGCATCTCTCCACACATTGGAGAGACGAGACCAGCATCTGCCATGTAGGAAACACCGCATCTCTGCGCCAGCCTGCCAACTCCTGTAACACAACTCTAGAGTTCGAAAGGATTTGTTCATTTCAACCAGTCTGCTGTTGCAACAGGGCAAATGAAAACAAGGGTAAAGAGACAAAATAGGTCCTAACCTGTTGAGCAAATCGGGCTCTCAACTCTTAGTAACAACGGGGAATAAAGTCTGCTGTACATTCATGCTACATATACACATGCTCTTACGTGTGTGTGTGCAGTAATGAGGTGTGGTTTCTTTGTTTTTTAATTAAGATGTGTATAGCAGAATGGTTAAGTGTAGTTGTTTCCACTCATATAGATATATCAAGACATCAAGTCAAGTACCTTAAATATGTATAACTTTTATTTGCCAATTATAACTGAATAAACATGGAAAGAAAAAGAGTAGGAGTTCTGGAGTCAGATCGCCTGGGTTTAAATTCTAGTTGTTTCACTTATCTGCTTGATCAATTTGAACATTTTAAGTCCTTTTATCCTCAGTTTCTACATGTGTTTTTTAAAAAGGATAATAATAGTTATTTAATAAAGTTGTCTTTGGACAGAATGATGCTAAAGCTGAAACTCCAGTACTTTGGCCACCTCATGCGAAGAGTTGACTCATTGGAAAAGACTCTGATGCTGGGAGGGATTGGGGGCAGGAGGAGAAGGGGATGACAGAGGATGAGATGGCTGGATGGCATCACCAACTCGATGGATGTAAGTCTGAGTGACCTCCAGGAGTTGATGATGGACAAAGAGGCCTGGCGTGCTGCGATTCATGGGGTCGCAAAGAGTCGGACGCGACTGAGCGACTGAACTGAACTGAACAGCTCTCCTAAGATGGCTAAAATTGAAAGCACTGACAACTACAAGTGTTGACAAGGATGTGAAAAACCTGAATTATCATGAAACGCTTGTCAAAGTGTAAAGTAGAATGATCACTTTTGAAAACTTTGGAGTATCTATTCAGGCTCAAAGACTCAGGAATTCCATTTCTTGGTATGGAAATGAGTGATTCTTTCTATCAAAATACATGTACAAGAATATTCTTAGAAGCTTTATTCAAAATAGCCCCAAATTGGAAATTATCCAATGTCCCTAAGCAATGAAACAGAGAAATTAGGAGATATTCATACAATTAAATATCATGCCTGGTGGTTCAGCAGGAAAGAATCCACCTGCAATGCAGAAGTGGCAGGTGAGGTTTGATCCCTAGGCTGGGAAGATCCCCTGGAGAGGTAAATGGCAACCCGCTTCGGTATTCTTGCCTGGAGAATCCCATGGACAGAGGAGACTGGTGGGCCACAGTCCACGGGATTGCAAAAGAGTTGGAGGTGACTGAGTGACTGAGCATACACAGCAGTGAACAACAGATTACAGTTACGCTCAGCAACACGGAAGAAGCGCACAGAGAAAATATTAAGTGAAAAAAGCCAGACACAAAGAATTTTAAGAATTAATAAATCTAATGTATGACGGTAGAGACCAGAACAATGGTTCACTCTGAAGATAGCTAGGAGGCAGCAGAGGGATGGGATGACAGAAACAATCTAAGAGGAGTGAGGTTTATGGGAGTATATATGCATCTATGTAAAAATGTATTGAGCTGTACATTTAAGATTTGCATGCTGACTATATGTAAGTTACACCAGAAAAACAGCAAGAAACAAAGAGAAAGAGAGAAAAGAAAGAGTAGGAGGTGGGAGGTAGAGAGAAAAAGATAAACCACTTTGCCTCAGAATTAGAAAATCTGGAAAACAGTTCTGAAAGCCCTTTGGTCTTTGTCACTAATGACTTCACAGATTTTATTACATTCTTTCTCAGCCAGCATGTTCCAGACTATAAAGAAAGCTAGATGGAGTAAATATTTCCTGTTAATAAATATTAACAATCGATGGAAATCACATGTGCAAAAAGATAAGTCCTGCTGGCTTCTTTTTGGTCTTGGCTATATGGTCAGTCACAAAAAATGTTTTCCATGGGTAAATACTACAAGGTTCAGTGATTTCAGGAGGCTGGAGAATGTTGGTTTAACTAGGTTATATAAAGCTGGATTAAACCAGATTTAAGTATTTCCCTCTGACGAGAAAAGAGTCTTAAAGAAGAAAAATATACAAGGCCTTCCGTGAAATGCCTGGCTCCAATATTTCTTACAAGGCAATTAGGTTAAAATAAACACTGTGCATTCCTCAAGGAAAATAAATCACAAAATGATAAAATAAACTCAGAGGGGAAAATGTTGAAGGGAGAAGAGGGAGGTCAGCCCTGTATTTTTGCATTCATTACACTAGGAAGGACAATGTATGAACAAAAACCACAACTTTATTTTTAAAATTCTCCAATTTTTAAAATAATCAACTAGGAATTTCCTCCCTGCCTCACTGACAAATGCCACTGGAGGGACAGGCAGTGAGGTGGGTCTGAGTGATTGCTGGCAAGACTTTTCTATCGCTGCCTCCAGGTTATTACTCTCATTTCAGTTCAGTTGCTCAGTCATGTCTGACTCTTTGTGACCCCATGCATGGACTGCAGCATGCCAGGCTTCCCTGTCCATCACCAACTCCCAGAGCTTGCTCAAACTCATGTCCACTGAGCCACCCAGACATCTCATCCTCTGCCGTTCCCTTCTCCTCCTGCCCTCAATCTTTCCTAGCATCAGGGTCTTTTCCAATGAGTCAATTCTTTGCATCAGGTGGCCAAAGTATTGAAGTTTCAGCTTCAGCAGCAGTCCTTTGAATGAATATAAAGGACTAATTTCCTTTAGGATTGAACAGTTTGATCTCCTTGCAGTCCAAGGGACTCTCAAGAGTCTTCTCCAACACCACAGGTTCAAAAGCATCAGTTCTTCTGTGATCAGCCTTCTTTATGGTCCAACTCGCACATCCATAGATGACTACTGGAAAAACCATAACTTTGGCTAGATGGACCTCTGTTGGCAAAGCAATGTCTCTGCTTTTTAATACGCTGTCTAGGTTGGTCATAGCTTTTCTTCCAAAAGAAACAAAAAGCAACAAGCGTCTTTTAATTTCATCGCTGCAGTCACCACCTGCAG
Source organism: Budorcas taxicolor (assembly GCF_023091745.1). Classification (NCBI taxonomy): domain Eukaryota; kingdom Metazoa; phylum Chordata; class Mammalia; order Artiodactyla; family Bovidae; genus Budorcas; species Budorcas taxicolor. The sequence goes on along the minus strand of NC_068923.1, from coordinate 59,192,595 downwards.
TGATTTTGGAGCCCCCACACCTCAAAAGTTTCTCACTGTTTCCATTCTTATTCCTTCAGTTTACCATGAAGTGATGGTACCGGATGCCATGATCTTAGTTTTTTGAATGTTGAGTTTTAAGGCAGCTTTTTCACTCTCCTCTTTCACTTTCATCAAGAAGCTCTTTAGTTCTTCACTGATTATTACTCCACTCTCATAAAAGATCCTTTTCCTTTGGTGTTTACACCCTCCTCCAGTTTCTTCTTTACTTCTCTTGTCGTCATTCATCTTCTCAATCATCCACATCCCTTGAGGAACATGGCACATGGATTTCAGACTAATTTTTCCATCAAATCCTACTCTCTACCATACAACTGAATCTGCTACCTACTATTATCCTACTTCAGACACTCACCATTAGAGCCACTCTCTGGACTTTGGTATCATTGTGAATTATTCACGCTCTTCAAGTTCAACCTTCATCACCAACCTCCTCTCTGCCCAGCTGTCCTCTCCCTCTGGCTATTCTATCCTTCAGCCTTGCTGCTGCTGCTGCTAAGTTGCTTCAGCTGTGTCTGACTCTGTGCAACCCCATAGATGGCTGCCACCAGGCTTCCCCGTCCCTGGGATTCTCCAGGCAAGAGTAATGGAGTGGGTTGCCATTGTCTTCTCCGATCCTTCAGCCTTATGCACATTCAAAAGCCTTCTCCTCCTTTCCCCACGTCTATAAATTCCTATGTGAGTTCACTTTCTTATTCCAGTTCTATAGTCAGTTGCATACAGACTCTATTGACAATATCCTCAAATTCATCATAGACCAACTAAGCATCCCTCAAAGACCACACAAACCATCTGTCTTATTAACCTACACATTACTTTAGAGAAGTTGCGCCAGTTGGCAGAGAAGGCAATGGCAATCCACTCCAGTACTCTTGCCTGGAAAATCCCATGGACAGAGGAGCCAGGTAGGCTGCAGTCCATGGGGTCGCTAAGAGCCGGACATGACTGAGCAACTTCACTTTCACTTTTCACTTTCATGCATTGGAGAAGGACATGGCAACCCACTCCAGTGTTCTTGCCTGGAGAATCCCAGGGACGGGCAAGCCCAGTGGGCTGCTGTCTATGGGGTCGCACAGAGTTGGACACGACTGAAGTGACTTAGCAGCAGCAGCAGCACCAGTGTGAACCACAGCCACCACAAGCCAAGTCATGGTTTCCATCCTCACCTGGATCCTCAGAGCTGCTCAAGAGTCGTGTGAATATATACCACTTCTATTCCAAGTTTGTCAGTATCCTAAATTTCCCTGTCAACCACTACCTACCATCACTGTTAGGGCTCTGCTTTGTAGAAATATCTGGGGGTTGACAGAAGAGAACTCCTTCAGTTTTTCTACTCTAAAATCAACCAACAGACTCTGCTTTGGGTTGGAGGTAGACAGGACAGTCAGATTTTCACCTTCCACCTTCCTAAAAAAGGATTCTTGAAGAATCGCAGTCATCAACAGTCTTATTTTTTTTTTTCCACCTTCCTAAAAAAGGATTCTTGAAGAATCGCAGTCATCAACAGTCTTATTTTTTTTTTTCCAGTTTAATAGGCTGCTTTGTAGCAACTCTATTTTATAAAGTAGTATTCTTATTGGATTTTCTGTGCTTACTGCTTTTAGTTTGGAAAGCCTCATTATTTGCTGACTTAAAAGAAAATCCACTTACTTAATCATCAAGAATTCTTTTATTTCAAGCAAAGATCAAAAGGCCATAGTGGCTCAAAGCAACACAGGTAAAGCCCGTGAGTAAGAATTTAAAAAATTTAATCCCAGCATGGTTACTGATGTTCTAGGTGGCATTAAGTGAGAAATTTCAACTCAGTACGCCTTCATTCTCAAAAAGAACAAAAAAGATATTAACATTGCCAACTTAGCTCAGTTAATTGTTCAAGAGAATTAAATGATTTATGAAGCTACTATGAAACATAAAACCCAAGACACCAAGAAGTTACAAATGGGAAGGGTGCAGAAAGGAGGAAAAATTGTTAATCTCCACTGATACAGAGTGTTAATTTTTCAAATCAGTCTCCACTGGGTATGCACTTTATAGGAAAATAAGTTCCAATCTTCCATAATGTTTTGACTACATCACTGAGGTAATGAGCTGTTGGAAAAAACAGAGATTTCTGCAATTTACTTTCTGTCGCAGATACAGCAATTTCATGTTCTTTCAACTTTGTGTCCACCCCTACTTTGTGACAGACTTTTTCTTTTATTAATGCACCTTCTGTTCACTGAATGTCCTCTGATAGAGTGAACTGCTTTCACTACAGTATGTCTGTACCCTAGGGGGTGTGCCAGGTGACTCACTAGGGTGTGGGGGCTTCTCAGGTGGCTCAATGATAAAGAACCCACCTGCCAAGCAGGTGGGCTCGATTCATGGGCTGGGGAGATCCTCTGGAGAAGGAAATGGCAACCCACTCCAGTGCTGTTGCTGAAAATCCCATGGACAGAGGAGCCTAGTGGGCTACAGTTCATGGGGTTACAAAGAGTCAGATATGACTTAGTGACTAAACAACAACAACAAAGAAAAAGACTACATATTCATAATTTTTTAACCTAAAAATAGGGCTCCATTATTTGGAAGGTTATGGTGTATTTAAAGTACTTACAGCAGAAAAGTGGGAATTCCATAGGCTTGGGGAGGTAGCAGCATTTTCCACTCCACTGGATCCTGATCAGGGTACTATGACATATTATTTTAACTCAAGTGACTTACACAAAATAGACAAGGATGTTAAACAAGTCTTGAAATGGTGACGCTGACACTTTTACTTCAATGAAAATCATTTACTAGCTTCACTATGAGATAAAAGCAACAGTAATATGCTATTCTAGGAACAGGTGAAGGTTTCAGCTACACCTGATTTAGATAAGATGTTGAACCTTGTGCCTAAGGTTGATATCAGAATGGGATGGGTCTTCGGATGGGTGGGGCTCATGAGTGCCTGCATGTGTGCTAAGTCACTTCAGTTGTGTCCAACTTCTTGGACTTTTTTCTGACCTTATGAACCGTAGCCTTCCAGGCTCATCTGTCTATGGAATTCTCCAAGTAAGAATACTGGAGTTGGTTGCCATGCCCTCCTCCTGACCTAGGGGCTGAACCCACATCTCTCATGTCTTTTGCATTGGCAGGTGGGTTCTTTACCCCTAGTGCCACCTGGGAAGCCCAGGGCTTATGAATCAAAGTGAAAGTCGCTCAGTCGTGTCCAACTCTTTGCAACCCCATGGACTATACAGTCCTTGGAATTCTCCAGGCCAGAATACTGGAGTGGGTAGCCTTTCCCTTCTCCAGGGGATCTTCCCAACCCAGGGATCAAACCTAGGTCTCCCATATTGTGGGCAGATTCTTTACCGGCTGAGCCACAAGGGCTTATGAGAGTTGAGTATAATTCACACATGGGAAAAATGTAGATAATTTGTTGTTTGTGGAATAACCATGGTGGTTTCCAAACATGTCTGCAAATTCTTTCATATTCTTCCCATAAAGTCTGTGTCCCCACTCCTGGAATCTGGGAGGTGCTGTGTCTGCTCTGACCTACTGAGCTCAGCAGAGCTTACTGTGTGGTCAGAAAAGGCCATGTGGTTCCTGCCCTAGCTCTTTTGGGAGGCTGACTGTGGGAAAAGCTTGCACCATGAAAGGATTTTGAGTCTCCCTCAGACCTCATCAAGCTGGAACAAAGTACAATTAAAAGTCCAGCTGAGCCCAGACTTCTAGCCAAGACATCAGGCATATGAGCAAAGCTGCCCTGGATCATCCAGAACAGTCTATCTACCAGATGAATACCACTGACATCATGACAATCAGAAGACTAGGTCAGCTAAGCTCTCCCTGAATTCTTAATCCATAGAACCTGTGAAGTCTAATAAATTGTGTTTAAGCGACCAAGTTTTGGAATATTTCGTTGAGCAACAATAGATAACTGCAACAGTTCGCTGTGTATATCTACGATACACTGCATAGTGGGGTGGGAGGGGGTGGCCCTGTGACTTGTTTTGGTCAAGGGAATGCTAGCAACTGTTTCGCAAGCAGAAGAATGGATAAGAAGAATGTAAGATTGGGGTTCTCTTCTCTTGCACCTCCATCACTGCCATGAGAAGATGCGCCCAGGCCAGCCTGCTGGCAGGTGAGAGGCATGGCAGCAGGGCAGAGGCTCCATTTGTCCCTGTCATCCTGGCTAAGTCTGTTCCACACAAACCAACAGCCAACTGGCTCACAGACAAGTGGATGAGCCCAGCCAAGCCCGGAAGGACCACTCATTAAATCTACCCTAAATCACTAGGCTGTGAACTTGTGAGCTCAATAAATATTTGTCGTAACCCACCCCTTGAGAGGGTACGTGCGTATTATGTACCTTTAATAGCAATACAGAATCAATACAACAAGGATTTTTATTTCAAGGCACTTTCCTAATAAAAACCACTCTGTTTCTAAACATTCAGTTTTGTGCACTGTCCCTAAAACACTTGGCATATTCAAACTACTATTTTTTTCTGATGATGCTCTTTCCCCCTTTTCTGGCTCTCCTAATCCTAAATATTCTTAACAGTCTAGCTTAAATTCTGGAACTCTAGAATCAATTTAGTCCACTCCATCCCACCACAGCTTCACCTCTGGATTCCTAGAGAATTCACCTTCTGTACCATCTTCTTGACAGTGAACTGTATATTGCTTCGTGATGTTACTTAACTCACAGGTAGGGAGACTGAAACTCAGAAGTACTTTAGGATCTCTGAGGGTGGTATCTTGTGTCCTATTGCTTCTCACCCTTCTTCCCAGCCCTCCAGCACATAATCTAGTTTCATGCATGCAATAGGTGTTAAATGAATACAGGAAGAGAGCAAAGAATGTGCCATAGCTTTTGAAAGGGTCTTAGACAGCTAGAAACAGTGTAATGTATATTTTATAACATTGCTTAGAGTCATTTTTTATAACTTCAGATTTGAAAGAATAATAGAATACTTTATGGAAGATAATTGAGCAATTTGGTCAGGGGTCGTGGGGTGGGAGGGAAATCTGCTGAAATCTTGAATGTTTTCAGTGATTCGGAGGCTTTATGGGCAAAAAGGTAAGAAACAATTGCCGTCAGGCTTAACTATCTGCCAAATGACTGCTCATAATGGCATAGTTTTATTTCCCAACTTGGAGGGTTTGCAAGTCATTAATAAACTGTGCAACATTCACCAGGTGTTTGGTTAAAGCCTGCTTATAGAAAGCATTTACAAATATTTATATTCTACAGAAATCCTCCCACTGTATTCAGAGTTAAACAGAAGAATCATTTCCCTCTGAATGATTGTATTTTTCACAAAAGGGCATTATATTTCCAAAAATCCTAAAGAGAAGTGCTACTCTGCATCTTCTCTTTGTCTCAACTTTCTCCCCAGGGAAATTACCTCAGAAGAAAATGGGGAGGCTGAATTAGAGCAAATAATCACCCACCAAAAATCACAGTTTAGGGACAGTGTGTTATAGCTCAATTTTTTTCATTAAAAAAAAAAAAGGAGCAAGAGGAAATAACCTTTCGGCATCTGTTTGGAGAAAAATTAAGTTTTCTCTATACCCTATCTATTTCAACTCTAAGTAGAGGTTAAACAAAGTTACTAATTTATCTTTCCTCTTATTTTTGAAAAAGGAATCTTTGTGGGATTTACCCAGTCCTTATATTCAGGCATTAAAAATGAGAATAAAAACATAATCCACACTGAAATAGATCTGTGTTGAAGGGACAGGGTTTGGAGGTGGGGTGAGGAATAACTCCTGAGATCTACTAAAGAATGAGAGTAATCCCTTTCATATTAACCATAAAAAGAAGGCATCACTTATATGGCAGTATGAAATGACAGGTTTGAATAATCCTACAGAAAATTTTCTAATTAAAAGTACATGTCTAAGACTCAATTGTCATTGCTTTCTTGAGCCAGTTTGGGCCAAGACTGACCACACTTGTAAGGTATGTGTGTCCTACATACCATAGGGCATTTAACATTGAAGCCAATTAATTTATGACTAAATTAATTTACAATTTGATAGAAGTTTTAGAAACTTCTATCATTGGCTGTATGTCACACTGGCTGTATGTCACTTCCTTTATGTCAATTAAAACAGAAAAACTTGCATATCAAAGGGAGACTCCTACCAGGACTAAGTGGAGGTTAAAAGGAGCTACCTACCAAAAGTCAAGAGGAACTCATGAGTTTACCATAGTTAACTTGTGTGGAAGCTCCCCCTTGAGGAGCTCAAAACAACTGCACAATTCAACTGAAAAATTACATGGCCAACTGCAAAGTTCAGCTGAAAGATTCCATCACCAGCTCTTGTCTTTCAGAAGAAACGGCTACCCACTCCTTTAGGAGAAAACGAAAAAATCCTTGACAAACATGTCTGAAAAAGACTATTTTACAAAAGGTTTCAATGTTCGTTTTTGGCTTCCACGCAAGACATTTTATTGTTTCACTGGTATCTCCAAAGTGAAATAAGACAAATACTTTGGCCACCTGATATGAACAGCCAACTCACTGGAAAAGACCCTGATGCTGGGAAAGATTGAGAGCAGGAAGAGAAGGGGGTGACAGAGGATGAGATGGTTAGATGGCATCACTGATTCAATTGACATGAGTTTGAGCAAGCTCTGGGAGATAATGAAGGATAGGGAAGCCTGGCGTACTGCAGTCCATGGGGTCACAAAGAGTCGGACATGACTTAGTGACTGAACAACAAATATATCTAACACAAGGGTACCTCCTGTCACCAGCCAAGACCTATCTCCTTTGACAAACTTGAGAAAATACCACTATAAAAGTGAAGATAATGCTGTTCTAAAGTAGCATTTTTCTGTGTGTAGACTGTTACCAATGATTAGTTGCTTTGGGTTCTGAGAATGACAAGGGGAAGAAAATACACTTCTTGATAAATAGCTACAATTAACTGGAAAACATTCTATCTGGCTGAATGAGAATTTGGAGAGTCTGCTTTTGGTTCAAGATGTGGTGGTTGTTTAGTATCTAAGTTGTGTCTGACTCTTGGAGACACCATGGACTGTAGCCAGTCAGGCTCCTCTGTTTATGGGATTTCCCAGGCAAGAATACTTGAGTGGGTTGTCATTTCCTTCTCCAAGGGATCCTCCCAACCCAGGGATAGAACCCATGTCCCCTGCATTGCAGGTGGATTCTTTACTGCTGAGCCATTAGAGAAGCACATCATAAAGGCAACTCTTGGAAGGTTTTGAAAGACTTGGAAGGAAAGAAGCAATTTTGTGGTAGCCTCAGGTCTTCAGTAAGCATTCTTCTCTAGGATCAACAGGCTCCTTTCCCAAGTATGTTTTAAGAGTGCTCTAACCAATCTGCCCACATAAGACAAAGAAGTAAACCTCCAGGGCACGCTGCACAGTAGAAGTGGCAACTCACAAGTCAGAATCTGCCCATTTCATGCTAGAACTAAGAGGGCTTTATCAGACTAACAATGCCTGGGGCCTCAGGTGACTCAGAGATCTTCCATTAACCCTGTCTCAACGTTTGGATTTATCGTGGGTGGTTTTCCTTCTTCTTTTAAAGTTTTTGGAGACATTTCCCTCAACACAATGAAGACAGACATAAATTTCAGGATTCTAAGAGGAGAATAGGGTTTTCTTTCTATTATATCAGGGCAGCTCAGTGCCAATAATAGTTTAATAGTTCCTACTGAAGTGAAAGCAGGGAGGCAGTTTGCAATATGCATTGTCCATCTAAGTCCCAGTAAGATGGCATTAAATGCTGCGTGTAGGGAAAGACACAGAGAAAATGTGGTATGAAGTGTTGAGCTTCATAATCTTATTATTGTTAACTGTGTTACCTATTCTTATTAACCATAATTGTCAGAAGTTAATCAGATCCAGTAAAGAATTTAGGCCAAGAGGCATTAAATGTTTTATTCAGGGCATGTTTCTCAAATTCTGGCAAAGAGTAATCAATGACACTAGGCTTTTACTTCAGTCTATCTTTAACATGCCCCAGGGAATCAGCTGGAATCAAGGAAATCTTTAAACTTGGGCAGAATCAAATGACAAAGACATGGTTTCATCTAAAATAACATTTAGGCTGTTGAACTGAATGTTGCAGCTGCCAAAATTCCAGATCGAAGGAATTGTCCTATGTGAGAAAAACTGAACCATTTTGTGGTTTACAGTTTCATTCATTTTGGGTTGGTTAGCCTGACTAGTACCACCTGGGAAAACTAACACAATGGAATCAGGGAATAATCCTTCAACCTCATCTAGCCCCATTAACTTTTCACATTTTTCCCCCCCTCAAAATCTGTTTTTCATCCCATCTTTTTCATCCCTCAGGCCCAGCTCACATCTATAGTTACTTGAAGAGTAAAAACCTGTGTATTAGCCTACCAAGCTCCTCTGTCCATGGAATTCTCCAGGCAAGAATAGTGGAATGGATTGCTTTCCAGAGGATTATATAGTACACAAATATAATTTTGATGATTCCATTAACTTCATGCATTTTGATTTTTCAAAGTCTTCTGGATTATCAAAGGTGTTTTCCTTCGACCAATCTCAGAAATGAACTGCAGCAGATAAGTTTCTAAATGTCATCTTTCTAGGGATTTTTTTCCCTAAATGAAGCTAAAGGAATTAGGTTAATAGGAGGTGTTGTGAATATAGGTGTTTGCATGGAAGAAGATCCAGTACTCCAGAAAACCACAGATACTAAATTCTTTCTCTAAAGGAGCCCAGCTTTCTTCCCACTATGGGCTTGTGTCTCCATTCTGCTAGTGCTGGCCATCTAGTAACTGCTCAGCAAATGTTTATTGAGCAAATTAATGAGCACTAATTTAAAGATAATTAAACAATTATCAGGTAATGAATGATTTGTAAATTAGCAATTTGTAATAAATTACAAATTATTTTGTTAATCAGTGAATAATTAAACTTCAATGGAGAGAAATAAAATATTCAGGAAGTAAACAAACTGCTAGAATAAAAAAGGAAGATTCCTCTAACAATTAAAGGTCCAAACTAAAGAATATTTGCAACAGAAAATAAATATTATTTTCAAACACTGTTAAGATATAAATGGGCCCTGAAACAAAATTAGATAAATTAGTGAGTAGTGCAATTCACCATGCCATTTTGCATAATAACCTGTTATTAATGAAGATTTCTTAAATATTCAACTGCTAAACACCCGATTTAGAATCTTATGGTTAGCACACACTTGAGAGGTTTTCTGTTTAAACTCCACTGTTTTGCAGATGAAGAACTGGAGCCCCATTTCAGTGTATGACCTGCCTGAGTTTACTTGGCTAGCACATAGCTGTCTTTCTTTTGGGTCAGTTTTCTCTTCTATCTCTTCTGCCTGCCATTAACTCAATCTTTATTTCTTCACTGCCTACCATGTGTCATTTTGATGGACTGGGTCAGTCTTGTGAATTAAGAGGTAGTGGCTTCCCAATAAATGAGAGTATAATTGTAATTGTTATCCTTTTAAACTATGACGTTTCAAAGATAGGAGCTATAGCATCCATTATCTTCTGAACAGAACCTGGTTTTTCCCTTAGTGGTTCATACAATAATCATTTCTATTGATACTGCTTCCAAGCAGAGAGTAGAATTCATTTCCTAGTCTTCCTTTTTTAATGGACTAAGAAAATCTAACTGAAATGTGCATAGCCAGAGGTGATAAAGAGGGAAAGACACAGACTACAAAAACTTGCAAAAGCAAGCCAGCTAATTTCTTAAATAAAAAGCAGAAAAAAATGACAAGTAGAGTTTTCCAATCAGGAAGCAGGTTTTGCCAATGTGTGATCAGTAGAACATACATTTTTTTCCCCATAGTTTCAAGTCCATCTGTCCCTGACATTTTACTAATTATCTCAGAATAGTTTCATTGTAATTTCCCTTTCTCTACTAGTTCTAGTTAAAGGTAACAGCATCTTTTGGTGAATAATACCTTCGGTATTAAAAGATCTTGAACAGCTATGCTTGGGCTACACAGATTAGAGCTCTCAATCTGCTAATAGTATGCATGCTTTATAGCATTTAATAGCATAGAATGTTCTATAATAGCCAAATATGACCCTACACAGGATTTACTTAACAAGGGCAAAATGAGGGGATTAGAAGGCAATGGCACCCCACTCCAGTACTCTTGCCTGGAAAATCCCATGGACGGAGGAGCCTGATAGGCTGCAGCCCATGGGGTCGCTGAGAGTTGGACACGACTCAGTGACTTCACTTTCACGCATTGGAGAAGGAAATGGCAACCCACTCCAGTGTTCTTGCCTGGAGAATCCCAGGGACGGCGGAGCCTGGTGGGCTGCCGTCTATGGGGTCGCACAGAGTCGGACACGACTGAAGCGACTTAGCAGCAGCAGCAGCAGGAAGGTGAAATTAACTTGGACTGGAGCAAAAAAATGTAGTCTTTGGTGTCAGAGTTGAGCACTGCCATCTACTGGCTATGTGGTCTGGGTCATTTTTCTTTTCTTAGTTTTATATTCCTCGTCTGAAAAGAGATTCCCATTAGTACTGTATCAACAGGGTTCTGAGGTTAGATGATATGTATGAAATATACCTTTATAAATTGTAAGTGTGATATGAATAACAGTGGGAAATTTCTTATGAGTAACAAAATCTGCACTATTTTGGGGACATCCTCAGAATAGTTAGCTGAACACATGTAAGTCACAGCTTAGAGAAACAAATAGCCTCCCCTTTATATTCTACTGGGCACTTTCTGTCTGTATCCAGCCAGCTGCAACTGCATTCTTTCCTCTGTACTCTATGTTTGTTGAGACTAATCTTTTACCTAAACTTAGTAGGGGGCCTCCCTGGTGGCTCAGAAGGTCAAGAATCTGCCTGCAATGCAGGAGACCCAGGATTGATCCATGGGTTGGGAAGATTCCCTGGAGAAGGGAAAGGCTACCCCCTCCAGTACTCTTGCCTGGAGAATTTCATGGGCAGAGGAGCCTGGTGGACTACAGTCCATGGGGGCACAAAGAGTTGGACAGAACGGAGTGACTAACACCTACTTTAAACTTAGTGGGCGCATATTTGCAAAAGCAGAAGTACCTACATCTTGTCCTCCTTTTTCTCTGTGCTCATCTGATCTTCACTGTGAATTTACCACCCTATGGCAGGTTGGAGTTAAGATCCTTCCAAAATGACACCAGCTGTCGCTTCTAGAAATGCTCAGCATCCCCTGAAAGATTTATAAAGAAGGCCACGGTGGCAACATGCAACCTTCTGAAACTCTCATGGTGTATATTTTCCCTGGGAGGAACTGCAATGCCCTCCTGCCTCGTGTTACCTTCTGGGAACCAACCCCTGGGGGAAGGACACTGAAAATTTAATGAATTTAAGAAAAGCTGTAAGCTTCCCCTTCGGAGCAGCCCTGAGGAAGAAGGAAACTGACAGAAAGAAAAACATTCAAAGAAATTACGCTCTCCTCAAGGGTGGTTTCTATAGAGGACAATAACAGCAATTTGGAGATGGAGTATTTTTCTGCTTCCTGTTTACCTCTGGAGCTGATTTCACTTACTGTGCTGGCAACAACCAGGGCTATGATGAAGGAATCTGATTGACTGGATCAGAGATACCAATGCTAGTGAAAGAAAATGTGACTCCCAACTGCACAACTGAGAGCTACTGACATGGAGATTAAGGGCCTTGGGAGTGCAGTGTTTTGCAGGTACCCCTGTGTATGTTGGCTGAGCAGGTAAAGAATCTGCCTGCAATGCAGGAGACACAAGTTCGATCCCTGGGTCTGGAAGATCCCCTTGAGGAGGAAATAGCAGTATTCACTCCAGTATCCTTGCCTGAAAAATCCCACGGACAGAGGAGCCTAGCGGGCTATCATCCATGGGGTCACAGAGTTGGACACGATGGAGCCAACATCAAGTCATCATCAGCTTCTGTGTGTGTTAGAGTATGAGAAAGGAGAATTCAGAATACAACTAAGAATATCCGTCAGGCAGAGAGAGAGAAGGGAGGATGAGGTGTTGAAGGAGAAGCGTATGAAAACAATTTATCTGGAAAGTGGAGACATGCACAACATCCAGAGAATGACCACTAACAGCCAAAGAAAATATTCTGCGTTCAACAACTGACATAGAACTGCACTTGCCATATATTTTTAAGTGGAAAATGGAAAGCTATTCCACTCTCTAAGGTATAAGGCCATTTCTTATAAATGTGTGTGCAGAAACAACAATCTAAAAGGATACACATCAAAATGTACCAGTGATTATTTCTGGATGTTGGAATTAAAGCAGTATTTCACTGAGTTGGTCAAAAAGTTGGCTCCGGTTTTTCCATACGATGTTATGGAAGAACTCTAATGAACATTTTGGTGAATCTAATACATACTTTCCTTTTTGTGTACATATTTTTTAATTTTTCTATATTGTATATAACAAAAAGGAAAAAGGTAATACATGTTTTTTAAAACTATGACTTCTACATTTCTTTTATAACCATCACTAAGAAAACATATTTGAGCAGAGGAAGGAAGAGGTTAGAATAGGGGTCTGCTGGTTACAGCCTGTGTAAATAAAGTTTTATTGGAACACAGTCACCTCATTCATTTACATGCTGCACAGGCAGAGTTCAGTACTTGCGAGAAGACCTTCTAGCCTGAAAAACCAAATGGCCCTACCTGGCCCTTCACAAAAAAAGTTTTCCGACTCCTGGGTCCAAAGTGTTCTTTCCTTGATATTGTATTATCCATTGCATCCTATTAGTAGGTGAGCTTGAGAGAGTTGGAACCTCCCTGTCCATTTTGCCCATATATAAAGAGAAGGATAACTCTATAATCATTAATGCATAAAAAGTATTTAACACTGTCCCCTGCGTATTAGAATATTCTCTAAAGCATTACCTATTATTGACTACTTCCTTTATAGCAGATACATCATTCCACTATTATGAGAAACCTAATACAATTGCCAATTTTGTTGGTCAAAACTGCTCCATATTGGCAATTCCAGTCACCCACTTTCTCATTTCTTTTAATTATAATCTCTGATATAGTATCAATGTCATTAAGGTAGTTTCGGGTTTGCTAATTTGCCATAAAGGGCTGGGATTCAATCTAGCACTATTGCACCCAAGTCCAGACATGCAGATGACAGAATCCAAAACACTCTATTTGTATTATGTCTTGTTATTTGGGCAACACAGGCAAACCAGCACTAAACATCACTATGGTGTGACAGATTCTGCATTCCTGCCCTGCTGCCCTAAACAGAAGCTTTTCAGACAAAGGACATTCTTTCCACCCTACAAGATAACACCTGTCTCTTGCATTTCAGTGGGCCCAGCAAGCTTCCACAACATGGTGACAACCAGTCTTGGCACTGAGCAGAAAGCCAGACACAGCCTGCCAAAATATCCTTGGGAAGACCTGTCTGAAGGAAATATGGGACTCTGAATTCTGCAAAATGTTGAGAGTCTGTCATTCAAGTACACTTAAAGATGGCATTTGGGGGCTTGGTACACATTTTGAATAGGAGTTCTTTAAAAAAGTAAAGTGGGGCTTCTCTAAGAATGAGATGGGAAGAGAGACTTGATTATCCATGGAATGTAATTATAAGACATTGCAGATAGGAAAGGATAGGATAAGCTTCATGAAAAGGAGGCAAATCAGGAAACTGAAGGACTAATCAAAGTATTCTTATCAACAGAAATGAAGAACAGCTTTAAGTTCAGGGCTCAGCCTATCAAAGGAAGAATAAACTCAATTTAATCCAATCAACACTTATTAAATTCCTATTTTATGTCAGGCACTGGGTTAACACAGCTATGGTAAGATAAATCAGATGTTCTTTCTACCCTAGGGGAGTTTCTGGGCTGATGGAAAGGAGATAAACATGTAACCAAATGATAAGTCTTATAATATTAACAGTAATAGCTGTCATTCACTGTTTAAAAAAAAGAAGTAAAGAAAATACAGGATGGAAAAATTAATTCTGCTTGGTCCAGGGAAGGAAGGGAAGAGAGGAAAAATCTGAACTAGGTCTTGAAAATTACTAAAAGCTCACTAGATAAATATACTGCAACAAGAATTAGTGTGGTCTACCGCAGTTGTAGAATCGGTGGACACAAGGAATGACTCAAATGAAATCGAGGAATATTTATGCCAAGCTTAAGAGTTTGGATATTATCCAGTAGCTTTTGTTTATATACATATATAATACATGGGTTGGTTAGTTCACTTCAGTTGTGTCTGACTTTTTGAGATCCCCTGGACTGTAGACCACCAGCCTCTTTTGTCCATGGGATTCTCCAGGCAAGAATACTGGAGCGGGTTGCAGTGCCATTCTCCAGGGGATCTTCCCAACCCAGGGATCAAACCCACATCTCTTATGTCTCCTGCATTGGCAGCCAGGTTCTTTACCATTAGTGCCACCTGGGAAGCGCACACATCTACATCTACACACACACACACATCTACAAATACATGCATACATGCACAAACATATATATACATGTGTGCATGCTCAGTCGTGTCTGACTAGTTGCAACTCCATGGACCTCAGCCCACCAGGCTCCTCTGTCCATGGATTTTTTCTAGGCAACAATACTAGAGTGGGTTGCCATTTCCTTCTCCAGGGGATCTTCCTGACCCAGGGATGGAACTCACATATCCTGCACTGGTAGGCGGATTCTTTACAACTGTGCCACCTGGGAAGCTTGGGTCTACATATATACACACATACACACACATACACACACATATATATATACACACACACACATACACAGGGAGTGTGTATGCAATGTTAATGCAGAAGTGACCTGGTCCAGTCTGGTATGAAATGACAAAAGATGGTTTCCCAGAGAGCCATAAAGTTGGATCATAGGAGATTGCTTAGGAGAAAGACAGAAATCCTACACCACAGAGATGGGAGTAAGAATAGCAAAGAGGGGGTGTAGATAGGATACAGCATGTTTTCAAATTGAAAGTGGAGGCAGAAATCTGAAGACCAAGAAGGAAGGGAAAAACAGATGAATAAGATTCTCCTCTGCGGAGGAGAAAGGGCATGTGGGCAGAAAGAAGAGCATGGTTAGGGTACAGGCCTTGGGATTTTTTTTTCCCCTTAGAGACATAAGGGAAACAGTTATGGAGGGGTAAAAATGCAGATAATATCGCAGGGAGGGATATTGAGACAATTCATCACTACTGATCTCTATGCTACTAAGAGAAATAGTGGGGATGAGGGCTTTGTGGAAAGTGAGTTAGGTATGAAACCACCTCTGGCAACCAGAAAGGGAAAAAGCTAGAGATTGGTGAAAGACTTATCCAACAGCTTCAGAATCTACCTGGGCCAACAAGTCATACCTCAGTGATGTCACTCATCTGTGCATTTGATTTTTTTCCAGAAGTGCTTTGAGCTTATCATTTCACTCATCATTAAAGATGCTATACCACTGACGGGTGTTGAATGACACTCGAGAGGAAAATCTAATTTCCCTAACCTGACACTCAAGCCTTCTCTAGTGCAGCTCTCAATCTACTCCTCTGATTTATCTACACCTCCACCATTTTTCTCCTCAGAATTCAGAAATCCAAATGTTTGCAGGCTCAGGCAGGTTTAACACAAGTGTTAAAAGGCGTGGTCTGAGGCAATAGGGAGTAGTGAGGTTTGTGGCTCAAAAGTTGTCATATTTTCTTTTCAAATTCTATCAGGATAAAACCAAATATACACGGTTTGATGTTTCAGGGACTTTCTCTTCTAAAATTTCATACAAATGAGCTCAGTCTCCTCCAAGTAGAGTTTCTAATAAACCACAAATAAGAGTTCCTTCTCAAATTCTCTTTGGTACTAATTCCTAAGTTTATTTTCTGTATCACTCACTTGTACTTGTATGGTGCTATCTTTACAGCATAGAGGTCAAAACATGAGCTTTGGATTCAGATGGCCCTGGCTTTAAACCTTGACTTTGCCACTTTTAAGCTTGCATGACATAAGATACCAAGTTTTCCAAGTCTCATTTTTTCTCATTTGTAAATCAGGAATAACAATACCTTATGGGGTTATCATGAAGATAAAATACATGCAAAATACTTACTAGAGTGCCTGGCATGCAAACACCCAAATATTTTTAATAATGAATGGTTGTCCCCAACATGGTAATTTTCTTAATTATCAAGAATCAAATTTTCTCAACTCTTTACTCTCTGAGTTACTAGAGAAATGTACTGAGAGGATTTGATGCTAAGTATTTGCTTGGGAGATAAGTTGATATTTATTTAAAAATGTATGGGGTGAAGTAAAATTTTGGTAGACTGGGAAATTGAAGCTGATAGTTTTTAGGGCCATAATTATACAGTGAAAACAAGAAGTATACATACACATATATTATATACAATACACACACACATATGGGGCTTCCCTGGTAGCTTGGACAGTAAAGAATCTGCCTACAATGCAGGAGACCCAGGTTCGATACCTGGGTAGGGAAGATACCCTGGAGAAGGGAATGGCTACCTACTCTAGTATTCTTGCTGGAGAATCCTATGGACAGAGGAGCTTGGAAGGCAACAGTCCATGGGGTCGCCAAGAGCTGGACACGACTAAGCAACTAATACTTTCACTTCACACACACACACATGTATTTCATCATTCTTTACCATTTGAAAAGTAATTTCTATACTCTCCTTTGCATCTTACAAACCTTTGTATGGAGTTCATTCAGCTACATATCTACAACAACAATAGCAATAATAACTAACACCAACTTTGTAAGGTCAGAGAGGTTAAACAGACTTGGCCAAGGCAACTCAACAGTGGAGGGGACTCCTTGTTTTCTCTAATCTTTCATAACTCCAAGATCTGAAGGTTGTCAGGAGCATTAAACCCTTAACAGCTACATCACTCTAAAGTAACTATGGGAATTGGAAATTATACCTAATGAAACTCTGCAAGAGGAACACCAGAGTGCCAATACAAATGGTCTAGAATGATGCTGGCCAAGACCTCTTGAGGACAATCACATTTCATCTAAACATTTCCATAAGCTTTTAAAAATTAATAGAATCAGTCCCGCATGTGGGCTTCAGTTTCTCTCCATTAATAATGTACAGGATCATGCTTATCACTGTAAACAATGCCATCTGAAGGAGGAGAGTCATTGGTCCACTTAGCAGATGGCCTCTAAAAGGGCATAATTTCCAATCCCCCAATAGCGTGCAGCAACAGAGGCTTGGCCCATAAAACTGGGCTCCATGCAGATGGGAAATCTGACTTGACAAGAAGGGAGTACACATATATGAATTTTCAAACAAGGATTGGGAGCAAAACCAAGGGGAGGGGATCTCCAATTTTGCAATCTGACTTCAGCATGTTCCCAAAACACACAAAGTAAAAAGGAAAACAAGACAGCATAATTAATAAAACCATCAGGAAAAAAGGAATCAAATGGATACAGAAGCTGAAAAGCAAACAGGGACTTCTCAGGACAGATTAAGTACTTCATCAACTTAATTTCTCTGACAGGGTAAAAAGCTCAGTGTTCAAAGTAAGGGGCAATGGAAGTTAGACCTTGGATCATAGTTGATTTAGTATAATGTAGTGACATTCTTATAGGGAACTGGAAAGGTGGAATAAAGAAAAGGAAGAGAAGGAAAAGCTGGATCTGGTTGAAAGAGTTAAGAACTATGAGATTGAGTTGGTGGCTATAAAACCTTCACTCTACTCCTGGAACTGGAAGTGGAAAAACACGCTCACTGAAAGGGAGTCTTATCTGTTTCAGGTCCCCACACTGATTATTTCTAAGTGAGGCAACCTGCTAGACTCTCCCTAAGAATGGGTCTCCTGTTCTTCCACAGTGATGTGACCTAGCTTGTAACATTTCCTGGTAATCCAAAAATCTGTGTGCCCTTGCACAGATCGGCTTAGCTCTGGGCTTCTGTTTACACAGGTGAATAGGAGGATGGAGGAGGAGTCTTCTAGTCTGATAACATGGAACTGATGGTATCCTGCTTTTCTAGTGGTAAGCATGAAATGCTTCTCACTCACTAAACATGGGCCAATAATGAGAAGGATGGCAGGTAACATTTACTGAGCTCTTACCCCGTGCCAGGCACTGTTGTAAGCATGTTTTCACCCCTCTCATCTCCCAACAAGCCTGTGTGGGAGATCCTGCTGATGTTCAGGGCTCAGTTTGAGTCACCCACTGAAGTCTGGGGCTCACTTCCTCACCTGTAACAGCTTGCAAGATAGAGAGCTACTAACTTGCCAGTTATAGGTGCCTGACAGGCAGACAGTTCTCAGCAGAGCCCCTTGCACATAGAAAACCCCCCAAAAGCAGTAGACAGTATTTAAGATGTCAGGAGTTTTCTTAAAAAAAAAATATTAACACCAAAAACATTTTATATTGGGGTATAGCCAATTAACGATGTGGTAGTCACAGGTGAACAGCAAAGGGACTCAGCCATACATACACATGTATCCATTCTCCCCCAAACTCTCCTCCCATCCAGGCTGGTACATAACACTGAGCAGAGTTCCATGTGCTATACAATAGGTCTTTGTTGGTTATCCATTTTAAATATAGCAGTCTGCACATGACCTTCCCAAAGTCCCTAAATACACCTCCCTGCCCCCACAACCATTAATTCGCTAAGTCTGTGAGTCTCTTTCTGTTTTGTAAGTTCATTTGTGTAATTTTTTTCAGATTCCACATGTAAGGGGCATCATATGATTTTTTTCCATCTCTGTCTGACTTAACAATGGGTTTTCTAAAGCAGAATTACTACTTTGGTAAGAAGATTCCTCCTGGCTGGCACCAGCATGTCTCAGGTCTCGGAAGCCTTTGGTGTAGGTCTGTTATCTGGTGCTGGCTGGGAAGAGGGTATCTTGTGAGTAAGAAGGGCACTGGTGTAAGGATTTAAAACACTAGTTCCTGACTCCAGCTCCCCATTTCCTGGACGTGGGACCTAGGCAAGCCTTCTCCTTGAGTCTGTTTCCGAAACTATGAAACCTATAAAGATGGTAAGGGGAGGGGGAAGGTCATCCAAGAGAGAACCGGTAGCAATAACAGCCCTCCCACCTGTGAGAGGAGTCTGGATTATAATAATTCCACAGAGGGCAGTCAGTAGATGAAACAAGAGCAGCAGTATACGGGGAGTATTTAAGTTTATGCTGTTGTTCTTTTTTTTTTTTTTTTTTTTAAAGAATATTCCTTCTGTTCTCTTTCTGATCTGTGAAACAACAAATACTTCATTTGGTGACAACTTCTACTCTTATCCTGCCAAACACCATCTCTGATATTAAACAAATGATGTATTTAGAATATCAAAAAACATCCCCCAAGAGCAATAGTTTCTTTAAGCTAGCTTACAAAGCAGTGCTGATCTGTGATGAAAGTGGGAGAAATCAAAAACAATGTATGTTTTTCTTAAAGTAAAATGTACTTCATTTTTATCTAAACCATGAGGTTTTCGTTGCTGTAGTTAAACTTCCTTTGGTTTATAAAATGGTGGTGAGAGTAGTTTTTAATTGAAAAAAATTATGGAAAGCTATGGCAAACCTAGACAGTGTCTTAAAAAGCAGAGACATCACTTTGCCTACAAAGGTCCATATAGTCAAAGCTATGTTTTTCCAGTAGGCATGTATGGATGTGAGAGTTAGACCATAAAGAAGGCTAAGCACCAAAGAATTAATGCTTTCAAGTTCTGGTGTTGGAGAAGACGCTTGAGAATCCCCCAGACAGGAAGGAGATCAAACCAGTCAATACTAAAAGAAGTAAACTCTGAATATTCTGGGCTTCTGTTCTGGATGCTGAAGGTCCAATACTTTGGCCACCTGATGTGAAGAGCCAGGTGGCTCTTCTCATTGGAAAAGATCCTGATGTTGGGAAAGACTGAAGGCAAAAGGAGAAGGGGATGGAAGAGAATGAGATGGTCAGATAGCATCACTGACCCAATGGACATGGATTTGAGCAAACTCTGGGAGATAGTAAAGGACAGGGAAGCCTTGCACACTGTAGTCCCTGGGGTTGCAAAGAGTCAGACACAACTTAGCAACTGAACAACAAATTAATGAGTAAAATATAAAAGTACCAACTATCTGCTATTGCAACAAATACTTTGTGAAATTTAACTTATCTGTGAAATACAAGTGTCTTGGACACACAGATGTAGACGCAATAAGAATCTCGATTTCTTCATCAGCAGTGTAATCTCCCAACAACTGGTAAAACTATACCTTTCTATATAAGAATGTTCTGGTATCTGATTATTCTTCCAGTGAAAAATGCATAGAGTGGATTTGCAAACTCAATCTCATTACATATAACTATATATTATTATTATAGACCAATGAATATAAAACCATATCTACCTTTAACATAAATGATCCTATAACCAGTATGTAATAATACAGGATGACATTCCATTTTTTCCTTTTAAAAACAGTATGTCCATTTTAGAAAAGCTGGAAAACACACAAGCTTTTAAAAACTAACTTTGAGATTTAACTTATTTATGATACATTTCACATACTTGAGGTGCCAAATAGATAACTCTGACAAATACACAGAGCATTTTCAACAGCACAGAAAGTTTCTTTGCTCCTTTTTATAATCAGTCTCCCCTCTGGCATCCTCCTGGCCAGAAGTAACCACTGACTTCACTTCATCACTGTAGTTCGTTTTGTTGTTTTAGAGTCTCATATGATTGGAATCACACTGTATCTGTCCTTTTCTTTCTAATGTCTTTCACTGAGTACAACGTGAGATTCATACATGTTGTCATAGGTATCAGTAGTTGGTTCCTTTGTATGATTCTGTATTATTTCTGGTGTGAATATATCAAAATCTGTTTATTCAGCTTACTCTTGAAGACTTAAGTCTTATTTAAAATTTTTGTCTGAGTAATGCTGTTTTGAATATGAGCAGACTGGAATTTTTATGAACATATGTTTCCAATTCTCTTGAGTAAATATCTCTGAGTAGAACGGCAGGATCATCTAATAAGTGTATGATTAACCGTCTAAGAAATTCAGCTTTTGCATCAGGTGGCACCGTATTTACTCACAACAGTGTACAAGAGACCCAGTTGTGGTCATATCTTCAGCAGCACTTGGTATTGCCAGTCCTTCGGATTTTAGCCATTCTACTGGGATTAAAGTGATATCTCACTGGGTTCTACTTCCATCTTCCTAATAACACTACTGAGCATATTTTCACATGCCTATTGGCCATTCTTTTACTTTCCTTGGGAGGATCCAATTTTTTTGACCTTTATTATTGGGTCATCTCTGTTCCAGCTAAGCAGTCTTTGGGGGCCTGTAGCTCTAGCATGTGCCTTTCTCTCTAAATTATAGGATGGAGATCTCACTTGTGACATCAGCCTTTTGGGTCCAAAAATACCCCTGCTGGTTTTCAGTTTTTCCAGCGTTTTTTTTTTTTTTAGTTGCACTATATGACTTGTGAAATGCTAGTTCCCCAAGCAGAGATTGAACTTGGATGCTTGGCAGCGAGAGCTCACTGTCCTAACCAGTACACCACCAGGGAACTCTCTGTGTCCAGCTTCTCTTGTGGCAAGGATCAGACTGATGACATCCAAGTTCTTTACATATCAGAGCTGATATTTATGCATCTCATGAGATGATCATATGACTTCATTTACACTTAATATGATGAAAAACACGGATTTTAAAAAATAATCAACCTCGCACTCCTATACACACATGACCATGATATACTATCCTTTTTGTCTACTGTGAAGTTCAACCTGCTTCTATTTTCTCAAGGTTTGTATGTTTATATTCATGAAGGATATTGGTCTGTACCATACCATTCTTGTAATATCTTTGTCAGATTTTGGTATCAGGATTAGCCTGGTCAAATAAAATCAGTTTGAAAGTACATCCCCTTTTCTCTATTTTCTGAAAGAATTTGTGAAGGTTTGGTTGTTAATTCTTGACTGTCTTAATTCACTGGAAAGACTTCTGTGCTTGAAGCTTTCTCTATGGAAAGTTCTAATTAAAAGTTTAACTTATAAAGAGATCTGTGGCTATTTAAATTTTCTAGTTTTCTTGAGTTAGATTTGTTAAGTTATAGTTTTTAAGAAATTAGTTCTTTTCATCTACATTGTTAAGGATATGGGCACAAACCTGTTCATAATATTTTCTGCTCTTTTAATCATGTAGAAGGTTTAGTGGTATCTCAATTTGTCACTTGATTCTATCTTCCCACCCCAACCCTTGTTCACTCTATCTAGACATTTATCAATTTTTGTTGAAAAGAATCAACTTTACCTTTGTTAATTTTCTCTATTGTGTGTGTTTCCTGTCTTACTGACTTCAGCTCTTTGAGATTAGTATTCTTCCTAACTTCTTAAGATAAAATTTTAATTCACTGACTTCAAGTCTTCTTTCTTTTCTAATACAGGCATTTCATGCAATAATTTCCTGCTAAGTTCTATGAGGCTGTACCACAAAAACATTAGAAATATTAATCTTTCCATTGAGTTGGCCAAAAAGTTCATTTGGGTTTTTCCATAACATCTTACAGAAAAACTCAAATGAACATTTTGGCCAACCTGATACTATCATTTAGTTCAAAGTATTTTCTATTTTCTTTTGTGATCCGCCCCCCTTTTCCCATGTGGTTACATGGTTGTGCAATAAGTTTCTAAATGTTTACTTCTTAATTATTTTGGTACTGATTTCTAACTTAATTCTGTTTTGGTCAGATAATGCACCCTGTGCCACTACAGTTTAATAAACTTAATTTACATTTCACTTTAATTTAAATTTCACTTTAAATTACAAAAATGAAAATTTACAAAATTGAGACTGATTTGCGCCCAGACATATAGTCCATCGTGGTGAATAAGTCTCTTGAACTGCAAGAGTGTAACATTCTAAAGTTATTGGGTATAGTATTCTGCCTTGCATGCAGTAGTGGTCATAGAAATCTTATAAAACAAGTGAATTTACTATGATGTAACAAATAAATGAAATGAGTATTAATAGAAATGGACTGGTCAAGGGGCTAGAATGAAACTAGAGTTGACCCCTGAACAATGAGGGCGGTTAATCTACCTGTAATATACATATATATACACAGTCAGCCCTTTGCATGTATTGTTTCCCTGCATCCGAGGATTCAATGGACAATGTGGTACTGTTGCCACTGAAAAATATCTGCGTGTAAGTTGACCTGTACAGTTCAAACCCGCTTTGTTCAAGGGTCAACTGTATTTTGAGAGAAAGGAAGTCACCAGTGTAGCTAAAGATGAGAGGGTGACTACAACTGAGAAAGCAGATGTCCAGAGGTCACAAGAGGGGTCTCACGAAAGTAGAGTCGGAGAAGGTTGTAGAAGGGAACAGGAACCTGCTTTCTGTAACAAGAGGCAGAAGACAGATGGGATAGAGGGTAAACAATTTTAGGGAAGTTCCATTAGACAATGTGAAACTTCTCAGTATAGCAGCAACAAGACCTTTACTAGAAGAAAGGTCTTCTACTTACTTCCTTCTTTATGAAGGAAGGATGTGGGAGGAGGCATTTGGGGATGGCCACTCAATAGACCATTGTGATGAAGAAAAGGCCAGGGGAAGGTACCATGGCTCCATGAAGGCCTGGCATGAGAATCTGTATTGAGGGCCTTATTCCTCAAATGTTTCCAATCCAGGAAACTAAATTGGATCTAAGGATGGGTTTCAGCTAAACCTCCACAGAACTTACTAATAATTAAAATGTTCAAGTATCAACTCAACATTACATGTCCTATCACAGCGTTCATCCTGGGAGCTACAGGATGGGTTACTGAACCCAGATGAGGAAGAGTAAGAAAAGCTTTTGTAGGAGGTAGTATCTGAACTAAAGCTGGAAAGGAAGCTGGAATCATCCAGAGAAAGGGGTGTGTTCTTCTGAAGACCTAAATGACATTCTCAGAAAAGCTTTATTAGGAATGAAGCTGATATTTTGATCTCCATTAATATTTTTCATTGAAAAGGGCATTTTTAAACTGACCCTATAAAACTTCAGATGACTTCTGAAGTCCCTTTCAAAATTCAGAAGTCTATTATCCTGAATCATCAAGACAATCAAACTCAGCACCCTTGGTTTAAGAATGCTGAGGAATACACAGGTAACATTACTAAGCTTTCTATCAAAGAAGAATAAGTGCTGTTATTGGAAAATTAATTTACGGGAAACTCATGCCCTGATGATGTCAAAATTTTACAATGCAGAAATAAAATGTTGCTTGAGATTCAGTTAAAAAAATGTAGAGCAGTTCACACCAAAGAGAAATATAACATACAAACAGGCAAAAGTAGAACACACTACCCAGAGCAAAATCTAATAAAGATGAGAAAATGTGTGGATACAGATGAGGCTGTGTGGTGGTTCAATAAGCCCACATTTTACTGGGATATACAGGGCTCTACAAAGTACTGTTCTCACAGGTACAGCACATAAAATAATCACTCTACTTCTTTAGACACTTGTTAACTACATACCGCATTGGCCTGGATGGGTAACTAACAATAATGAAAGACTAGGAAGACCACGGCAGAAGGTTAGCAAATGCATGGAGTCTACAACCTAAAGGTCTGGGCTTCCCTTGTGGCTCAGCTGGTAAAGAATCCACCTGCAATATGGGAGACCTGGGTTTGATCCCTGGGTTGGGAAGATCCCTTGGAGAAGGGAAAGGCTACCCACTCCAGTATTCTGGCCTGGAGAATTCCATGGACTGTAGAGTCCATGGGGTCACAAATAATCGGACACAACTGAGTGACTTTCACTTTCACTTCACTTTCTTTTATTCAATAGCAGAAGAAGAACTGCCAAATTTCAGGATGCTACATCCCAGGGGAATATTCTGCAAAGGGGGATGAGGTACAAATGGGCAGTGGCTGGGACACAAAAAGAACCAGAAATAGTCACTGATTTTGGAGGAGGCCATTGAGAAATATGACAAATCAATACTAACCATCTGTAGGAGACATTTACATAGTAAGCATTTATTCCTGTAGGCATCTAAAGGATTCCCATCACTGTTCCATGAAGCAGGTCATGTGGAAAGCTTTTACACATTTAAAACAGTTTTTACAAACACACTGTGTATTTTGGGGCACTCTGAGTGCCTCACCCATGAAAATAGGTCTTTAAAGTTGGCAAGAGGAAAGACCCCTTTACAGATGGAGGGCTTGATGCTGAAAGAAATGAGTTGCCTTTAGCGACCACCACAGGAAGAATTCTAGGCACAGCTAGAGGCTGAAATCGCCTCAAACCTGAAAAGATTGTTAACTGTGCTTAAAAGAGAATCTGAAAGTTGCCTGTGAGCTTACCCCTGGTCCCAGTTGAGCTTCCTCATCAGCATTCCAAGCCCTGCCTCGGAAAGCTGGGGAAAAGAATCTTGCAAGCACAGGAAAATAGACAAATTTCTTTCCTTCAAGCCTAATCTGATGATTTAAATCTATCCAGTCTAATGCCTCTCAGGTGTTCTAACCATCTTATGCCTGTTAACAGCGCTTCTGCAGGGAGTTACTACCACTAGTAGCGTCTCTTCTGATTAAACACATCTGCCACAAAATAGCAGGTGCCTTCTGGACATAGTGAAATTCGCAGAAATCCTAATAGGAAATTTGCAAAAGGTTTTGAATGCTGGTGTGTGAAAACATATTTAAGTTTTCTCAGACTTTGGAGAAACTGGACGGTGCAGTGTAGGAGAAGTTTGTTTAAAATTTAATGTCTTTTAAATAAAGGCAGTCCTTTGAGCCTCTGATCCACCAGGAAAGCCCCCATGGACTGTAGCTTAGCAGGCTCCTCTGTCCATGGAATTTTCCAGATAAGAATACTGGAGTGGGTAGCCATTCCCTTCTTCCAGGGCTCTTTCCAACCCAGGTATTGAACCTGGGTCTCCTGAACTGCAGGTAGATTCTTTGGCATATGAGTTACCAGGGAAGCTTCAAACAAAGGCATCAGAAAGATATTAACAGAGTGGCTGCTGCTGCTGCTAAATCGCTTCAGTCGTGTCCGACCCTGTGCGACCCCATAGACAGCAGCCCACCAGGCTCCGTCGTCCCTGGGATTCTCCAGGCAAGAACACTGGAGTGGGTTGCCACTTCCTTCTCCGATGCCTGATAGTGAAAAGTGAAAGTGAAGTTGCTTAGTCGTGTCCGACTTCTAGTGACCCCATGGACTGCAGCCTACCAGGCTCCTCCGTCCACGGGATTTTCCAGGCAAGAGTACTGGAGTGGGGTGCCATAGAGTGGAGTTGCTGGCTAAAATCAAACTTTAAAAATGAAACAATTAACAAGGTTAAAGGATAATTTTCAAAACTGTTAAAACATGACCTTCCTGAAACACAAAAATCAACACATGTTTAAGATTCTATTAAAATTGAAAAGATATTACAATGAACTCAAAGGAGAATCCAAACAGCAGACACATTTTTAGATCAGGAGTGATGTGAATGTGTAAAGGAGTGGCAAAATTCACCTTTTCCACAGTGGACTGTGAAGTCAATCGCACCTCTGTGGGACAGAATTTATACCCCTACAACAGGAATTATTTTATACTGTTATCAGTTTCCTACAACTTACAGAGTTGTAAAACAGCTTTGTAGAATCAGAATTAGATAACCTGGAATGATGTGCTATTGAGGATGCATAGTTTTCTATGGAGGCACAATTTTTTTCCCTACACAGATCACTGCTCATTTTATTTATTGCTATATTCCCGAAACCTGGAACAGGGTAGATGCTCCATAAATACTTGCTAAACGGATAAATGTCTACTATGTATCAGGCATAAAGCTAAAGCCTTCACATGCATCATCCTCTTTAATCTTTCCAACAACCTTTTAAGATAAATATTATTCTCATATTACTAACTTGAAACTAGCGTGTGTAGCGTTGCACAGTTATTACTTGTCAGAGGTCGAGGGGTGGAGAGCAGGGGCAGAGGCAGGTGGAGAAGGAGGATTTGCCTCAGGATTGTAATCAGAAAGCCCATCTTTTTTTTTTCTTCCTTATTCTTTCTTCTATTCAATACATCCTTTAAATTTATTATTATGGTATCATGTGCCTCTAAATTAGGGGATTGTTTATGGGCTTCCCTGGTGGCTCAGAGGTTAAAGTGTCTGCCTCCAATGTGGGAGATCCAGGTTCGATCCCTGGGTCGGGAAGATCCCCTGGAGAAGGAAATGGTAAACCACTCCAGTACTCTTGCCTGGAGAATCCCATGGACAGAGAAGCCTGGTAGGCTACAGTCCATGGGGTCACAAAGAGTCGGACAGGACTGAGCGACTTCACTTTCACTTTCACTTATATATAACAGAGATATAGACATGATTCCTTGATGAGCTTGATACTGGAGATCCTGGCTTTAAGAAAGTAAATGAACAGCATTATTCAGGAGAATCTAAGCATAAGTAAGAGACATATGAACATCTTTATTGTGGTCTTGCAGACAAGAGCAGAATATTCCCAGCCCAGATCCCAACCCCCATCCTTAGGTGCTGATTACAATTTTTAGGATAATAAAGATGGATGAATTCAGCAGTGTTTATGTGTATAGTTTGTTTTCACAGAAAGCAGAGCAGCACTGAGGAAGACAGCAGTGGCTAACATTTACTGTGTGATTATATGACCGTGAAGTTCTTTCACAGCAACACTTTTGAGGCAGGTACTACCATCAGCTCCTGCTTATGGATAAAGAAAGCCGGAGTATACCAAGTCACCTTCACAGAATCACACCGCTAAGCTGCAAGTCTGGGCACTGACCTGGGACATTTAACTACTGCCCAATCCTCACTCTAAGACTCTCTACAGACTGCATCAGTTGAGGTTTTCTCTGCCGTCATGCCTTGATTTTTCACAACCCTCTTTGCCTAGGTTTACCAGAGTCTACAAGGGCATGAAGATTCCTGGAGCTTCCAGCACCACAGGGCTGGAAACTGCAGGCTGGCTGAAGTCCTGAGAGCTATCTTCTGGCCACTTGGCACCTGTGATCATTTGGGTAGTTTACATTCACCCTTGGAGAGGCAGGGTCAGCAATCAGGGGACAAAAGTAGTCTGTCTCAAACAGGTGAATATCAGAAAGATGTGTGCCAAATGTTAATCTGAAACCATTCTAAGTTCCCCAGTAGTCCCCTGCTTTCTTTTCTTCCCAGAAAACAGGCTGCCCTCAGAATGAAGCAGTAGTATGGTTTTAGACACATCCAGATGAGTTTTGACATGAAGAATAGGTATGCAGGTGTCACTAAATGGTTAGTGGTTTATTATGCCATTTAATTTAATCTTCACGACTCCCTGAAACAGATATTATTGTTATTATCTCCACTTAGGAGATGAAGAAGTGAGGTTGAATAACTTGCCTAGGTTAAAGAGTTTGCCCAAGATCCCAAGAAGGTTGGGATCTACCAATACCAGAGGTATCCACGGAGACCAAAAGCAATATGACAGCTATTAGCAACACACCACTTAGTGTAAAGCCTTCGGAAGTGGTACCATTTACTCCATAATCATTGAAGCATGAGATCTTTATTTCTGAGGGGTATAATGCTCACCCTCTTCAAACCATTGTAAATGCTTACCCTTCCCTCAAGAGGATTACAGGATTCCTATCCCTAATAAAAGGTAACACTACTTTCAAATACATAACGAAAACGGCATTGCTATTACTTTCAAACAAACATTAAGAAAGACCTTCTCTGGTGGCCCAGTTGGTAAAGAATCTGCCTGTGGTGCGGGAGATCTGGGTTTGATCCCTGGGTCAGGAAGATCCTCTGGAGAAAGGCATGGTAACCCACTCCAGTATTCTTGCCTGAATAATCCCATGGACAGAGAAGCCTGGCGGGCTACAGATCTGGACTGAAATCGGGACTTGTCAACTTTATCCCCCCTGAGGCACAGTTTTGGTGCACAGAACATGTTCCTCTGTCCTTTCATTACAGAGTTTGAAAAGAGAAGGGTGGGAGGAATGGGTGAGGCCTGCAGAAGACCCCCTGACCCTGATGAGCATCTCTGTAGACCCACCAGCTTCCTCTCACCCACCCCATTCTCCAGGTGAGCCACGATCCTACAGGCTTTTACAGCTCATTATACTGTCATACTTCCTGCTGCCAAGTGCTTCTCGACCTCCACATACAATACTTATAGCCCCTTGATCTAAACGGAGGCTTAATTATTGCTTTGAAGGTATTCATCTCAGGGGCAGTGAGTTAGTATTATTATACTCACTCCAGAATTTTCCCATTCAGAAATCTTTTCTACTGAAAACGTCTACCTACGGATCCTGTAACCAAGCTCATTTGAAAGGCTTCCTCCCTTTCTTTTCTCAAGGACTGCAACACTCTTATTTTCTCTAGAATCCTCCCACCCCCTTAACCCTGATTACCACATACATTTATATTGGACACTCAAAACCCATGGCTCCCTGTAATAACCACATTTGCTTGTTAAGTTGCAGTGGCGTGCCCGGATCTGGAACAACTTAAAGTAAACCCAGGCCAGAAAATTTCAGCAGGAAGATGCTTTTTCATTGTGAGGGCGTGGGAAAGGCCATCGAGCTGGGTAGAGGGACTGAGTTATTTCGGATACTGTATACTTTACCAGTTATGTCGTGCTGTTTGAATGACTCACTGTAGATCTGATACTGATTCGGACAATGTTTCTTCAGCCACTTGCAGACATCCTGCTGGGTCCACAGGGCCACTGGTTTTGACAGCTTCACTGTAGCCGACTACAAATAAAGAAGGAAAAGAAGGTCTGTTAACGCCAGTCCCATGCCTAGAGAGGCACTACTGTTAGAAATGCTGTAGTGTGGTAAAGCAGGGGTCCCCAACCTCCGGACCACAAAGCAGTACGTCCTGTCAGATCAGCAGCAGCATTAGCTTAAAAACAAAGTGCACAATACATGTAATATGCTTGAATCATTCAGAAACCATCCCCGCCCAACCCTGGTCTGTAGGAAAATTATCTTCCATGAAATGGGTCCCTGGTATCAAAAACATTGGGGATCACTGTCAAAGCTACAGGCTGGAGTCCCTGAAGATGAATATCTGACTCTTGTCCTCCTTTAATGGTCTTCATACCCCTGAAAACTAGGAAGAAAAGGTCCAGGTGGAGAAAGCCATGAAAACTACATTTATTCTCGAGTTCTGTTGGGAAAAGTCCCCAGGAAGCAGTGTTTTCTGATGACTACTCTAACAACAAGACAACTGGATTGCTAATTGATTAAATTTTGGGGGTGAAACAGCTTCCCCCAAATGGCTTCTCTGCATATTTTAAGACAGTGTCGATTTCTCACTATCCTCCAACATCTCTAGGACCTAGGATAACTGGCCCCGGCAGGTGCTAATACTTATTTTAGGAACATTATAGGATTTAGATACTTGCATACTAAGAAGTATGCAAGTGGGCCTGGCAGCTCTGGATGTAGGGCGGTCCTGTAAAGTCTAGGAATTAATTATGCATAGTAGGTAAGGGAAAAAGTCAATTCCATCAGCATGTGGGGATGGTAATAAGATATTGGCTGTAGCAAGACTTCATGTAGAAGCCAACCAGCTGAGGTCTTTTATTGTTCACTGGATCTTTCAGGGAGGTTTATGAAACAAAACACAGAGGTGGACCAATGGCAGGTTACAAGTACATTCATTCATTAACAATCATCAATGGTGTTAGAGGCTCATCTTCCTCACAGACCCCAGGAACTTGGTTGAGGGGAGATAGAAGCTTAACCAGCTATAGCTTTTTTTTTTAAATCATTCTGAATCACTGTTTGCATTCTGGAT
The DNA here is from genome assembly GCF_023091745.1 of Budorcas taxicolor. NCBI lineage: Eukaryota > Metazoa > Chordata > Mammalia > Artiodactyla > Bovidae > Budorcas > Budorcas taxicolor. Next base: position 59,161,828 of record NC_068923.1, on the reverse strand, counting down.
CAGGATTTTAATATAGGTGGTTCTTTAAAGGATGCTGGATGGTACACAGACCTGGCCTTAAATATTATTGACATGTCTTTCATTTCCCTTTATACTTTCAGGTTATGGCAAGGGGAGAGCCTTGATTTTGTATAAGTGTTATTTAATATATTTAATATCTTACAACACATACTGACATGATCTTTGACAAAAATAGGGCTTCCTTCAGCCTCAGAACTGTCATCAGAAAGCAGAATTTTCATCTAGCACATAACTGCTCTGCTTTTTTTTATATTTAAGGTTACCCTAAATCTTTTCTTTTAAAACAAATTTGAGTTAAAAAAAAACCTAGGTCATTATTTACAATTGCCAACATACAGAAGCAGATTAATGGATAAAGAAGATGTGTATACATATACACACATACACAGAAACAGACAGACACACACATATACATACAATGGAATACTACTCAGTCATAAAAAATAACGAAATTTTGCCATTTGCAGCAACACAGATAGACATTGAGGGCATTATGCTAAGTGAAATAAGTCAGAAAGAGAAAGACAAATACTTTCCCTTATCACCAGATATCACTCATAGGTAGAATCTAAAAATAAAACAAACTAGTGACTGTAACGATAAAGCAGCAGACGCACAGATGTGGAGCACAAACTAGTAGTTACCAGCGGGGACAGAAAAGGGGGCAGGAGCAATACAGGGGCAGGGGAGTAAGAGGTACAAACCAACAGGCATAAAATAAGAGACAAGGATATATTGTACAACATGGAGAATGTAGCCAATATTTTATAATAACTATAGAAGGAGAATAATCTCTAAAAATTGTGAATTATTCTATTATACACCTATAACTTTGAAGAAAGCTGAGCGCCGAAGAAATGATGCTTTTGAACTGTGGTGTTGGAGAAGACTCTTGAGAGTCCCTTGGACTGCAAGGAGACCCAACCAGTCCATTCTGAAGGAGATCAGCCCCGGGATTTCTTTGGAAGGAATGATGCTAAAGCTGAAACTCCAGGACTTTGGCCACCTCATGCGAAGAGTTGACTCAGTGGAAAATACTCTGATGCTGGGAGGGATTGGGGGCAGGAGGAGAAGGGGACAACAGAGGATGTGATGGCTGGATGGCATCACCGACTCGATAGACGTGAGTTTGAATGAACTCCGGGAGTTTGTGATGGACAGGGGGAACTGGCGTGCTTCAATTCATGGGGTCCCAAAGAGTCAGACATGACTGAGCAGCTGAACTGAACTTATGATATTGTACATCAATTCAATAAAAAACAGGTCAATTTCAAGAAAAAATTTAAGGAAACAATAATACAGATGGTAACAGTGAAAACAGAGGATAATTCAAGTGTAGAAAACTGCTCAGGTGTTATGTTGTATTAGTATATTTCCAATTGCATGATTCTTTGGGCCATCACTTATAAAATAACCACACACACAAAAATCAATTTTTGTTTTGTGCTGTGGTAAGTTTTTCCTCTCACTCTTAAGAGTGGCAGATTCCATTTTTCCAAAGATGATTTTATATGTGCACATATATGTACATACACACATACATATCTGCTCTTCATTTATTGTGACTGGCATTCCTCCACTGATATTTGGGGTTGATATTCCCTCCCCTTGAACTCTGACAGGGATCATAGGGAGCTGGGCCATGGAATATAGTGGGATTGATTCTGTCTGTGACTTCTGAGACTACATCATGAAAGAGATAGAGCTTCCACCTGGCTCACCCTCTCTGGCACTCACCCCTTTGAAACCCAGACACCATACTGTGAGGAAGCCCTGACCACATGAAGAGACCAGACATAGGAGTTTTGGTCAATCCCTCAGCATGAGATCTCAGCTGACAGCCACCACTAACTTACCAACCATCAGACAAGTGAATAGACAAGCTGCAAATTATTCTAGCAACCAGGATTCAGGTCTTTTAGTTCAAACTCCCAGATACTCTGATGCAGAAATATATCAATTGCTGGCCCATATAATCCACAAAGAACATTACCCCACTGTGCTGGGGTAATGGCAACCTTAGCAACTGAAACACTCAGAACAGAACTGTGACAACTGAGCTTCCCAGAGAGCCCAGAACTTCACAGATGCTCTATAGAGACATAATGAACTAATGACACCATTCTCACCAAGTCTCAGGGCATAGCCCTGCCTTGCTACTTAATCAGCTGGATTGGAAGTCCAGCCCTCTCTGCTCTAGCCCCACTGTGTGCTGCTCATGTGGCTTCTATTTAATCTCATCTGCCTCTTCCTTCCACTCCACAGCCTCTGGTCGCAGACAGGAAGCCCTTTTGCCTCCAATCACGGTGTACAACCAGATCAATTATTTTCCTAATTTTGATGAGATAGAAGGGCCTCCGGCCTGGATAGAGCAAATGCTTTGTTGTTTAGTTTTTTCCTTTCGGCCCCTCATCGCCTTTCCCTCACATGATTAAGAAACCAGAGAAGATTTGGCTCTTTTAGTTAGAAATGCACTTCCCACCATGTTTCACAAGTCAGCACCTCTGAATCTGGCTCCTTCCTGCTCTAAAAAGTTTCCTTCAGATTAGCTGAATGAGTTCATAGCTGACACATCATTGCCCTGAAACCCCTAGCAAGTTTCTTGCAAGTAAAGCTAATCAAATCTTTTGAAAACGCCTATAAACCAGTCACAGAAGGCTGTAAATTAGGAAGGGAGAGGCAGGAGGGTAAAACTGCTTACACATCAATATACCAAACTTCCTGGGAGGTTATTCTTTCACTTGCTCATTTCCTAGGGAATGAAGTACCCTCCGCACCAAGACAAGCCCCATTAAATGGAGATTCAGGAGGAGATGAATCCAAACATCTCAAGTCGATGCAGAATACACCCTTACCAGCCCACCATGTATGCTTGTGTGATAACTTTCCTTTTATTATAAATCCAGGTGCACTGAGGCTAACACTCTAGGTGTGGCCTTGATTTGCCTTCACCCTATACTCTTTGTTCTTATTGTTTAGTAACTAAGTCATGTTTGACTCTTTGTGACCCCATGGACTGTAGCCTGCTAGATTCTTCTGTCCATGGGATTGCCCAGTCAAGAATACTGGAGTGGGTTACCATTTCCTTCTCCAGGGGATTTTCCCAATGCAGGGATTGAACCCACAGCTCCTGCAGTGGCAGGCTAATTCCTTACCACTGAGCCACCAGGGAAGCCCACACTCTCCTCTTACTCTGCAGTAATTTGGTGTTAGATGGTAAAGCTTAGGTGGTAAAGCTTCAGGCATATATTTTTAAGATTATATGAGCCTATGGGGATATGCCTCCCTGTAAACAGGCATAACAGATATGATGGGGAGGGACAGAGATTCCTACCGTTAATAAGCCCTGTTTGTCTCTTACTCGGAATGTGATGTAAGTATTGGCCCCATTTATCAACTGACTCTCAGCCTTGGCTCTAATCTGAACTTGTTATTAGTTGGCTACACGTTAACTTGTGAAGAGCCATTGTGACCCCCACTGCCCCGGTCTGCAGCCGCTTTCTCTATTCTCAGAGCAGATTTTCCCTTGTTTTGCTTCAACTTCTCCTGGTGTAGCCCCGTCAACTTCCACCCCTCCTCCGTTACGATGCCCCCAACAGCAGCCAAGCTTGGGGAGTCAGTGCCATCACCTGATTTCTTTACAGGGCTTAGACTTTATTTCTCTGTGCAATTTGGAACAACAAACACGCGTCAAACTCATGTCAGTCTATTCAATAATCACACTATCTCACCGGGAGATGTCGAGCTGTCCCCTCTTCATGGTGTTACTTCCTTGCCCCTCCCATTCAACAGGCATGCCTCTCTCTACACCCAACGTAAGATAATTTTCTTGAATATGGTGTATTTCCCCTCACAGTAAGAGTCTAAACCAAAATAATAGTTCATAAAACAAAGAGAGAGTATTTCATATTTATTAGAAAGTAATTTAAAAAAAAATCTTGCCTGAGGCAAACATTAGAAAAAACACCTGCCCTATTTCTTTCTCCATGCTCAGGAGGTCTGCTGCATCTGATTTCCAGCCCTGGAGACAATTTTGGTTTATTCTGTGGCCCTGAAAGAGGCCGGAGGCAGTTTGTTATCTTAACCCCTATGCACTGGACACCATGCAGAATTCCAGGCATTTTCTTTCTGAATTGGTCCTGGCCTTTCTATGGACAATGTGAATGTGCATTTCAGACGACTTCACTTTCTGTTTTACAGACACCTCACTTTATGTAAAAGACACATGACATTTCTGAAAGTCCTTTAAAAGGACTTTAAAGGAAAGTTGTCTGCAAATTATTTTTTGCAAGAAATTCCTATTTTAATTTTGCTTTAATCCATAATTTCAACTATATTTTCTAGTAGTTTCTGATTTGCATTTAATTGGAAAGGATTCTTTTGTTTTTTTTTTTAAGAAATCTATTTATTGGCTGTGCTGGGTCTCCACTGCTGCATGGGCTTTCTCTAGTTGTGCTGAGTAGGGGTTACTCTCTAGTTGGGCTTTTCATTGTGGTGGCTTTTCTTGTTGCAAAGCATGTACTTTAGAGCATGCAGTCTTCACTAGTTGTGGCACATGGGCCTAGTTGCCCCATGGCACGAGGGATCTTCCTGGACCAGGGATCGAACCCATATCCTCTGAATTGGCAGACAGACTCTTAACCACTGGGCCTCCAGGGAAGTTCTAGAAAAAATTCTTAAGTTATATGTTGTTTAAGGTAAACTTGTGGCATTTCTGCTAAGTAATAAAAAATGTTTTAAAGGAGCTTGATATTGAAAGAACATATTACAAAATATTTTAAAGCTAAATTTTATCTTATAATTCAGTTATCCATTATTTGTTTTGCAATATAAATTCTTTTTATGTTTTTAATTTACTAGGTTTCAATTTATAAGAGAACGCTGAAATTTTAAGCCCCCGATGGCTGTGCAAACTCTTAATGAGTTCGGCTCACATGAAGCCCAGTGGGTTGACTGGAAAAAGTAGAGAAGGCAAAAGACTATTTACTGCCATTGGCAGGACAAAGAAAGCTTTATGGCCAAATATCAGAAAGTGGTCAACATACTTGCTTATAAGGAGATGCTGCAGGTATTTGAAGGCTCGCATATTGCTTCTTCCTCTCTTACCATCTTGTAATGTATTTTCTTTAGTTTCAGGTCTTCTCTTTTATTGTCTTCCATTGTGTAATCTTATTCAAGATTAGAGAAAGGAAGGAAGAGAGGGGAGGAGGGATGAACACGTATACTCCCACAATAACCCATTAATGTCTGTCCTAGCAGTTTTTATGCTCATTTACCAAAAAAGGGTCTTTAACTATCAAGAAGGATGGGCTAGTTTACAGAATACTTGGCATTTAAATTAAGTAATTTTTAAGTACTAATAATGCCCTCTTTGGCCACCTTCACTCTTTCAAGGGAAAAATGTGACTAGACAAATTTTAAAAGGTTATATCTTCTATTATATTTTTATTCCTCGGGTAGTTTATGAGATCCACTTGGTCCTTCTCGGGTTTAAACCAAAATATTTTATGGTGAATGAAGCTATTAAACATCTTGCCACCCCAAGAGAAGATATCTCACTGCTGGAAAGTTTCCAGGTAAAAGTTAAACACTTTTCCTCTTGAATGAAGGAAAGATTCATTTCATTCACATTTTCCAACATTGACTGCTGCTTCAGTTATCACCTGGATCACTGTATGCTTCCTAATTGTGGTGCTCATCTCTTGTGAGCAGTGTAGCACCTCTAACTAGCAGTAGCGGCTACGCAGCTTCAGTCCTTTTTCCAAGTATACAGCATGGCACTAATTCCTACAACAGTTCATCAGGCATGTGTTTCAAGCTTTTACTTTCCATTCTCCTCCATCAGGTACTGCAGATTGTTAGTATTTCCTTCAAAAGGTAGTGTCCTAAATGTGGTGACTACAAAAATGGAATGTGTTATTAAGTCTAAACCTTCATTATTACTGAGTCATATCAATGACTTATACTGAACTTAGGGGAAAGTTCTAAAACTTGGCATCTTCTTTAAATGAATTTCTGTCAAATTAGCACTCTCTGACCCTGAAGCAGATTTTTTATCAACATTAATTTTGCAGGTTTCAGTCCATTATTTGAGATTCTTATTAAATAGGGCATTTGGTTATTCTCCCATATCTGCACCATCCATGTAAAAAAAGGTCTTTGAGGTCCTCAATAACTCTAAAAAATATAGGAGGGTCCTGGAATTAAAAGCTTGAGAATCACTATTTTAAGGCATCATCATGGTGGTGGTGCCATTAAAGAAAAAGAAAAAGATGTTTGGCCTGCCATAGTTGTTTTCCCTTAACTTGTCCATATTAAATTTCTGATGGCTTTGTTTCCTTCCAAAATGCTCTGAACTACAGAAACTGAAAATTTGAAGGAATCTAAATGGTAGGTTCAAGATTAAACCCAAGGCAAGAGTCCAATCCAGTTTAAGACATCTGAAATGGTGACCAGATAGGATCAGGATGGATATATCAAGGGTGTGTGTGTGTGTATAAACAACCACTTGAATACATAAAGGTCAAATGTCAATCCTGTACCTAAAAATAATTATGTTTTTCTTTTCTCTTTTTTTTGAAGCTGCACAGATCTAGAGAAACCTAGACCTGAGGAAACAGCAATCTAGATTCAAGATTCTCTCTGAAAGTTTGCAGCTTTAGACAATGTGTCCTGTGAAAGGTGCTATTATTTCATGTCGATAAGCAATAGTCTTTTGTATCAAATATATCAAATGGCCTTTTGTATCAAAGCCAAAGTCAGACCTTCATCATCTTTCTCACTGCTTTTTGAGTTTTACTTTTGGAGCAATTCACGACGAATTTCACTACCTGCTGGACTTATTTCCAGTTCACACATCACACTGGGGCTCTCCATGGGATCACATGTCTTTTTTTTTTTTTTTTAAACTTTGGTATATGATGAATCCCAAATCATATCTCCAGGCCTAACTTCTCTTCAAACTGTATAACTGATGACTTCACATTTCTATTTGCATATCTAGGAAACATTTTTCTTTTTTTGATATGTTGAGTTTTTGTTTATTCAAGAAATATTTATAAAACATTTATTACATGCTTGGCCTGTTCTAGTCAATGGGAATAGAGCACTACACAATTGTTTTTTTCTTAACCACACAGAGTTTATGTGTTTATATCTAACCTGATCCTCACCTCTTCCCTCCTTTCCCTCCACAATTCTTTGTTTGTTAGGAAACAGTCTAATTCATCTTCTCCAAAAATGACCTCCTGTTCTTTCTCCCCAGACTGCTGTCTACAGCTCATCTGAGAGAGACGGCCTGCTTCCTGTTGCTGAAATTCCGAATCTTGGATTAATCATGGATGCCTTTCTTTCATAGTCCATGTCTCATCTACTGGGAAAACTTGAGGGGTCTACTTTCCATTAGATGCAGACTCCACTTCTCTTTTCATCACCAACACCGTTACAGTCATGATTAGAAACACTATTATGCCACATCTAGATTACTTCATCAAGGTACCCAGTGCACCTAGCAGAGCATTTTGTTTTCCCCCTGCCCTTATTTTAAATCTTTACAATGTTCTACACAACCGCGAGCAATCTGAGCACCTAAATCTGTGATGCCACCTTCATTACTTTTTTCTAAAATATGCGCTTCCACTACACTTTCTTGCTGTTTCTCACACATGCCAACTATACTTACTCCTTGTTTTGCCTAAAATGGCCTTCTCCCAGATACCTACACACAGCTATTCCCTCACTTCCTTCAACCCTTTGTTCCAATACTACCTTTCCAATATGTCCTGCCAATCTCCCCTAATTAAAAATGCAGCACTCTCCTCTAGCTTCCAGAACTCATTACCTTGTGCCACTGCTTCCATGTCCATAGCAAGTACCAGAGTTAACTTTGTCTTTTGTTTATTATCAGTTTCTTTCCACCAGCTTGCAGCCTCCTCAAGGGCAAAGATCTTTTTTATTTCACAAAGAATCCCACACTTCAGAACAGAGCCTGGCACACAGCACTGATAATTTGTGGAAGGAATGAAAGAAAGGTCTGTCTATCATATATCACAGCTCCTATATCCTTGAGTGTCAGAAAACTGGTTCAAGTCCCAGCTGTGCTCTTGACATTCCCAGGTTGGGAGTAAAACAGGCTTTCCTCCGATTAGATTTCTCTCATAGTGAGCCAAAAATGCAAAGGCAGTCTGGCACTATAATTCTTAGCAAGATAGCTCACATCTCTGATCCTCTTTTTTTTTTTTTTTTAATCATTTTTGAATGATACAAAGACTGATGTAATGAAAGAACTTGGCATGTGGAATCAGGCAGACCTGGATGGAAGGCCAGCTCTGGCAATCACTAGCACTGTGACCTTGGGCAGGTCACCGAATCTTTCTAAACATGCTCCTCAACATGCTGGAAACAATTCCGATCTTGTCCTTGGTGGAAGGATGAGAAATAGTTGATCTAAATGCTTAAAAGTGTCTTCACACACTATGTTCTCAGGAGAGTTACGGTCACATCTCTTGAAGGGCACCAGGACACCCGCCTACTGGATTCTCAGGCCTGATGCAGGGAAGCAATAGTGCGGTGGACACAGTCAGTCTTCGGAATGTGGCTGACCTGAGCTCAGTTACAGGCGTTAGGAGTACTAAGCAGAGATCCAAAGGAAAACAGCTGGTATGAAACGAGGAAGACAAAAAGGCACTGGTGGAAAAGGTAGAAATAGGAGCAGGGAGCGAGCAAGCAAATGCAGAAGAAGGAAAGAAAGGAAAGATGAAAAAATAAGGTACCCAGTTAGGAGACATGAGGAAACGGTCCTCCTTATTCAGGCTGGCTCTGCTGCAACCACACAAATGTCACCTCATGCCTTCCAACAATAGGGCATGCCATTGGTTTTTATCCGACTCAGAGTCAGCTCTTCCGTGTCTCCAGGGATAGTCAGACAGAAAGCATCCTAATTTCACACCAAAGATAAATCCCCGATTCCCCAGGCACCTAAATATTGACCAAGGCACATCATCCAGATGTGTAGACTCTACTGCTCACAGGCTGTGAAGCGGATGCTTGCAGTCAATGCTGGCTAAGATCTGCTGCAGCCCACGTGTGGGATACTGGGTATGTCTCCGGGTTTCTAACAATAAAACCTCATGGAAGGAATACACAGACGTATGCAGGCAGTCAACAGGAAACGAGATCCCTCTGGCGTCCTGGATGGCTTTGACTAGCAATGCCTGCCTTTCCTATCAGCCCAGATTGTTGCACCTGTCAAGAGGAACACGAAGGGAGAGGATCACTCTGTCCTTTGTGCGTGCTCATAGTATGGCGGGAAACCCATCAGTTATCTGCCCAGATGAGCACACCCTATGGGCAGGTGCAAGGAGCCAGGGCACATGTATACTCCAAGCACGTACCTGATGGGCAAACCCCTGCAAGAACGCTGCATGAACAGAAGCACAAATCAAACAGGAAGCATAAAAATGGTTGTTGATCATCCTTGTTTCACATTTTTATAAAAATTCCTTTGAAACAACAACGTGGTACATTGATAACAAAAATGTCCTCCGTGCAAAAAACCAAAAAAGACCCTTTGCAACATGACCCAGGGTCCTTAGATTCCCAAGGTAGCACCTATTTCTTTATCCATCTCTTAAATATATGGGTAGGAGAGAAGGGAGCCTGGTGACTTGCTTTGATCAGAAGAACAAGGCAGAGCTGATGATAGATGAGGTCAAGAGATCTTTTGCAGTTAGGCCTTCTTCTTGCTCCTCTGAAATCGCTAGAACAGGCCTGGTTAAATTGGACCAAATTGGGCTTGAGAAAGTGGCAGAGGAGATTAATGCCATTCGAGACATAATACTAGGCACAGTTTTATAACAGCATATGGGAGCAAGAATTGTTTTAAGTGCTTTAGATAAATCATCTTTAATCTTTCCAAAAACCTACAATCTTTCCAACAATCCACAAAGTAACTATTATTTTCAGTTTATAAAGGAACAGGCTTAGAGGGGTGAAGTAACCCATCCAAGGTCACACTGCTAGTGAATTCAAACTCCGTTCTTACTCCATGAACATAGTGGGAAATGAGGATTATATCATGTTGGCCTGATGGATGCAGGGACAAAAAGGTGTGACATCTTACTGAGGTGCCCAGTGCTAGACTGCTTCCTTAACCGAATCAATGAAGATAAATCTGAGCTGCCTTTGTCCTGAGTATGCCAAACTTAGAGCTGGAATTGGCACCAGTCATAAGACCCCTAGTCCAGGGCTCTTTATCCTTATTATGGAAGGAGGCACATTTTTTTTGTACTATATGGGAAGGAAGGCAAGGCTCATCTCTGTCTCTTAACTACATCCCCAATAAAATGTGGATAAAAACATCTCTCTCCATCTTGCAAAGCTGTTGTGATGACCAAATGAAATAATCAAAAGGCTAAGTGTTCACTTTGGATGAATATACAGAAAAAGAGAGGGCTGGTGGGTCTCGGGAAGTTGAGGGCACCATGCTGTTGGCACTCAGGAGGAAACAAAAGCCCTAAGAGAATGTGGCTCTAGCTATATTCAGCAGGGACAGGATGGGGACTTGGGTTTGGAAAGCTTAAAATCTCTACAATCTGTTAGGGTCAGAGCCAGTCTATGTAAAGCTTCTAATACTAGTGTTATCAGGCTTTAAAAGTCAAGCCTATATAAAGGATTGTCATTCTCCAGGCCCATGACTTCTCAGTGGCAGAATGATTTGTAAGTTCAACTGAGCCACATGAAACTTAGTTCAATGAGGGCCGTTACAGACTAAGTGTCTGCATCTCCAACACATATGTTGAAGCCCTAACCCTCAGTGTGACTGTATTCGGAGGCAGAGACTTTATGGGAGTAATTAAGGTTAAATGAGGTCATATGGTGGGGTCTTGATCCCATAGGATTACTGTCCTTAGAGGAAAAGAGACATCAGAGAACTCTTTTAGCTCTCTCCAGGGTGTGGACACAGCAAGAAGGTGGCCCATTTCCAAGCCAGGAAGAGAGCTCTCAACAGAATCTGCATGCTGGCATTCTGATCTTAGACTTCCAGCCTCTAGAACTGTGACAACAGAAAGTTCTCTTATTTAAGCTGCTCAATTTGATGGTGTTTTATTATGGCAGCCCAAGCTGACTAATACAGGGGTGAATTTTAGTTCAGATAAACTGGCCAGATGGACAAAATAATCTGACAATCAAAGGCTGATAGAGCTCTGAAAACCTTAGTACGTAAAAGGGAAGAGAATAAAATAGAGTAACATGCATTTATTCATAAAAGCAAAAATACATGTTTCTTGTATATGTACATTTACCTTTTAAGTACTTTCATGTAATTAAAGAAAATTTTACTTCAGATTGATCTCATCAACACAATTACCTTTATTGTCATAAACTATTTTCCCCACAAACCATGTCTACGCACATATTTTTACCATATTTCCCTCTGAACAAAAAATCATGTACTTTCACTAACTTACCAATTTAGGTCATTTTTATGCCTCCATAGTCAATCCTGTCTATTTTTAACCTTCTTGTTGCTATCAAGGAAAGTATGCACTTTTTTTTTTTTTTAAGAAGCTATACAAAAGAGCTTACACTGAGAAACAAAAGTTCCATGTCTTCTCACTGGAAACTATTAATTCTTCGAAGTTGAACACACACACAGCCTAACTTAAATATCTCCCTTCTCCAATCCCAGTTGCAATTTCGGGGGCAATCTCTTAATGATTCCTCTTGTCAGTCTCTTTAACTTACCAAACGTAGAGAATTATCTGTAGATTTCTCCATGAGAAGGATGAGAAATTCACACACATAATGCTAGTGTCCCCCTTCCTTCTTCTTGGTTTACTCTTTGTATTAATAACTTTAGCTCTTAATTGGTTATCTTTGTAGCCTTGATATATTTAAATATAGGATTTTCCAAATAAGCCCCTTTACATTTTTTCTGTGGTTGTTCTTTTCTTTTTCCTACATTTTCAATACTTGCTCACCTCCTTCCAAGAGCCACCTCCATCATCCACAATATTATTTTTATATTGCCATGGTTAATGGTGTATATTTCACCCTACAACCTCTACCTGGTCTGCCGCATTATGACTGTAGACAGATTCAAAGTTAAAAAAATCAGTAAGCAGCATTTACCCTATTATGACTGTGTAAATACTGTTCAAATGTTGAGCCAATTAGTCTGGTTTGGATTTTTTCCTTCTGTCACATTCTCAGCATTCCAATGTCATATTTGCTGAGAATCTCAAAGAAGCTTCCCAACATGAAAACCAAATAGACTTTCTTTTCTTATATGCCAACAGTTGCTTAAACTCATTCCACAATTTCGTTTGCTGTTTCCACATATCATCCATACGGTCATCAACGTTAAGGGCCAATAAAATGTGGTTCCATGGGCTGGTCCATCCACTACCTGTTTCTGTATGGTCCACAATCTAATTAATAATAGTTTTTATTTTTAAATAGTTAAAATAACCAAAGAATAGTAATATTTTATGATGAGTAAAAGTTATGTGAAACTCAAACTTCAGTGTCCATCAAGTTTTATAGGAACTTGGCTATGCCTATCTGCCCTCAGGCTACAAAACTAGAGTGAATGATTTTGACAGAGACCAAATGGCTTGCAAAGTTGAAAATATTTACTATCTGGATCCTCACAGAAAAAAGTTTGCCAACCCTTGTTCTACACATGGGGAGAGATTTTAAAAATAAATTTTAAAATTTATTCAAAAATTGCATTGTAATTTCCATGGGCTGACTTATTATCAGATATGTACCTTTTTCACAGCATCCAGGACTTAAAAAAAAAAAAAAAAGAATGCATTTTATATGGATGCAGTATGTTTCTGAATATCTCTGAGGATATAAGAAGAATTTTTAAAAGGATTTTATTATTCAAAAGTTCTCTTTGCACATATTTGGCTTTATCTGTAGGTTTCCTGCAAATATCTGGTTTATATCTTAATCTCCTAATGAAAAAAAAAAAAAAGAGGCAATGGAGACTAGACAGGGATTTCTGTGCATTTGCACTGGACGTGATGCCTGAGTAACCTATTACTCAAAATGATCCCCAAATGCCAGAATGAAGATGACCTCACTCTCGAGCGCTAATACCCATACAATATGCTCCAGTTCATCCCACACACTTACAAAAGTTAGCTTTTAAGAGACATACTATTTCTTTGCTTGAGGCATAGACATCTGGTCATTAGGCTTTCTTTCTACAAGCAGGAATGGGCAAGGAAAAGACTGATGAACATTGCTTTACTGACCCCTTTTTTTATGCCCTGTTTCTCACTCCTGTCCACAAGTCTAGAACCTCTGAGATTTTACAGTGAAACTCACTGGTGTCTCTCCCCCCTTCCTTTCTCATTGTTGTTGCCATCAATGTTTATATTCCCCTACTGTTATTTTCTTTTTTAATAACTTTTTATTTTGTATTGGGTTATAGCCAGTTAACAATGTTGGAATAGCTTCCCTCTGGCTCAGATGGGAAAGAATCTGCCCACAAGGAGGGAAACCCAGGTTTGATCCCTGGGTCAGGAGGATCCTCTGGAGAAGGAAATGGCAAACCACTCCAGTATTCTTGCCTGGAGAATTCCATAGACAGAGGAGCCTGGTGGGCTACAATCCATGAGGTCACAAAGAGTTGGACACAGCTGAGAGACTAACACTTTCACAGTTGATTAATAATGCTGTGATAGTTTCAGGTGAACAGCAAAGGGACTCAGCCATACATATATATGGATCCATTCTCCCCCACCCATTCCCCTCCAGGCTGCCACATAACATTGAGCAGAGATTCATGGTATTTAGCAGGAAGAAGACACAGACATCTGCGCTCAGTTTACGGTCAGTACAAATGATTGCCATATTTATTTATTTCTAAAAATTGTTATACTATTTTATACATGCAAAAGAATATATGGTCACATATAGGCACACACACTTGTGTTCCAATGAAAAGCTAACAATGGAGAAATGGAATCATTTCTCCATTAATAGACAATTTATATTGTTCCTGGTTTTTCTGCCACAATATATTTTGAAAACCCAATCTCCCCCTTCCCTACCTCTAGCTATTGCCCCATTTGTCTATTCTCTTCACAGAAAGACAGAAAGAATTGTCTAGGGCAACCGTCTGTTTCAGCACCGCATGCCGTTGACCTTGTTGGGCTTCCCTCCCTCCTTCTCCAAGTGAATATGCCCTTGTCACGGCCACTGAGGCATCCAGGTGGCCAGGTCCAGTATCACTTCTCCCGATAGCACACCTCCCTTCATGTGGGCCCTCGGTTGCATCTGACACCATGAGACAAACTGTGATGGTGAAATACTTCCTTCTCCTGGTTTCCATACATCTCACTCTGATGGTTTTCTTTCTACCTCTCCAGTTACTTCTCTTTTTGCAAGCTGCTTTCTCTCTAGATGGATGGAAAGATGGTGTGCTCAGGTGCTCAGTCGTGTCCAACTCTTTGCATCCCCATGGACTGTACCTCATCAGGCTCCTATGTCCATGGAATTTTGCAGGCAAGTATACTGGAGTGGGTAGCCATTTTCTACTCCAGGGGATCTTCCCGACCCAGGGATCGAACCCGTGTCTCTTGTGTCTCTTGCTTCTCCTCTAACTCACTCCTAAGTGGTCTGTTCTGGAATTAATCCTGGAGCCACTTCTGTTCTCGACGTGCACTCTCACCTGTGGTAATTTCAAGTCCTGTTGGCTTTAAATACTGACTGTAAGTCAGTGATACCGAAGTTTTATACTTCTTCTTCAGTATCTCTAACTTCAACTTATTTAGACAAGTCACCTATTTTATGTCTCACTTGGATGTCCAACAGGACTTTTAAATGCAACACATCCTAAAACGAATTCACAATTTCCCTCAATTCTGTTTTTCTGCCACTGTTTCAGCATCCTGGAAGATAAGACCCAAAGTCCAGTAATCATTCTTTCATTCCTTACCTTTCCCTCACCCTTCTTCTAATATACAGATATACATGATCCATACCAGGACTACGGAGTCTGCATGAAAATTATGTCTGGGATCCTTCTACTTGAAGTTTACTTCTTCCAACCCCCAAAGGTAACCATTTGTCACCTAGACTTCAGCAATAATTTTCTGTCTCATTTCCCAACTTCCATACTTGCCATCTATAATTTATTGTCCATAGCTCAATAAGGATAAACTCTCAAGTGTGTAAATCTGATTCAGTTATTCTGAATCTTCTGATTATCTTCTCCTTCCACTTATAATAAAATCCAAACTTCATCCTCTAGCCTGAAAAGCCCTTTCCTGGGCTCCAATTCTTCTCCAAAGCTATCTCCAATTCTTATTTGCCTTGGCCTTAATGTTCTAAGATCCAGACATTCTCACCTTTTTTTCTGTTCCCCCAACACACGAAGCCCATCCCCGTTCTAGAGTAAGCACCAAAGGCTAGCCATTTTCTCAGCTCTGCTCCTGACTAGCACTGGCTTGTCATTCAGATCTCAGTTTCAATGTCACTTCCTCAGGGCTGACTTCCTTGAGCATCAGTTCATAACTAATTCCCCAAACATTTTAATGTATCATAGTCCTTGTTATCTAATAATTTTCCATTTACTTGTCTACTACTGTACTCTCTGCACCTAGCACTTGGCACACAGTAAATATTCTTTAGATGGCAAATAAATGAAACAGTTAATATAGGTCTACCTCCAGAGTCTGCACTGATTCTCGATTATGATGATGTATAAATTCTAAAATGACAATACAGAATTACACTTTATCTCTTTGTGTCTTTGTGCAAGTTAAAAAAATATATTTTTTAGTGCAGCTTTACGATCACAGCAAAGTTGTGATTCTGGGCTCCAAAATCACTGCAGGTGGTGACTGAAGCCATGAAATTAAAAGACGCTTGCTCTTTGGAAGAAAAGCTATGACCAACTTAGACAGCATATTAAAAAGCAGAGACATTACTTTGCCAACAAATGTCCATCTAGTCAAAGCTATGGTTTTTCCAGTAGTCATGTATGGATGTAAGAGTTGGACTATAAAGAAAGCTGAGTATCGAAGAATTGATGCTTTTGAACTGTGGTGTTGGAGAAGACTCTTGAGAGTCTTGGCTTGCAAGGAGATCCAACCAGTCCATCCTAAAGGAGATCAGACCTGAATATTCACTGGAAGGACTCATGTTGAAGCTGAAACTCCAATACTTTGGCCACCTGATGCAAAGAACAGACTCATCTGAAAAGACCCTGATGCTGGGAAAGATTGAGGGCGGGAGGAGAAGGGGACAACAGAGGATGAGATGATTGGATGGCATCACTGACTTGATGGACGTGAGTTTGAGTAAGCTTCGGGATTTGGTATTGGACAGGGAAGCCTGGCATGCAGCAGTCCATGGGGTCACAAAGAGTTGGACACAACTGAGTGACTGAACTGAACTGAAGTTGAGTGGCAGGTACAGAGATTATTCACATACTTCTGCCCACGCACATGCACAATCTCTCCCATTAGCATTATTCACCATTAGAGAGGTACATGTGTTACAACTGATGATCCTACATTGATACATCATCATCCAAAGTGTCCACCGTTTACTTTAGGATTCACTCTAGGTGTTACACGTTTTTTGTATGTGTTTGGACAGATGGATAATGATAGCTATTCACCATTATGCTACCATAAAGGATAGTTTTGTTGCCTTAAAAATCTTCTGTGCTTAGCCTGTCCATTCCTGCCTCTTCCCTAACCCCTGACAACCAGTGATCTTTTATACTATCTCCATAATTTTGACTTTCCATAATGCCGCAGTTGAAATTATACAGTATGTAGCCTTTTCAGGTTAGCTTCTTTCACTGAGTAATTTAAGTGTCCTCCACTGAGTCTCCAATTCATCAATGACAGGTCAGGTGTCCCTAGCCCAGTGCTGGTCCGCATGGACACTCATGCTCTGGTGAGATGTGCTGCTGCTGCTGCTGCTGCTAAGTCGCTTCAGTTGTGTCCGACTCTGTGCAACCCTATGGACGGCAGCCCACCAGGCTCCTGGGTCCGTGGGATTTTCCAGGCAAGAGTACTGGAGTGGGGTGCCATTGCCTTCTCCGGGTGAGATGTGAGTCTCTGTATTTGCCTGTTAGTCTCTCTAAGCAAGGAGGCAGGAGTTTGCTCTGTGACCTCACTTCTCTTGTGGATCTAGGAAGAGTTATTGATTTTTCAGTGTGTCCAGCTTTCTCTTGTTATTAGGATAGAGGGATGACTTCCAAGCTTCTTACATGCTGGATCAGAAATCAGTCTTCCTTGTGCCATTTGCTGATCCAGTTTGATGGGAGAGAAAGGTTTTTGTGTAAGACAAAGGGGCACAATGAAGCAACCTGCCAAGCAACAGCAATCTTGGATATCTGAATTTGAAAATCATGAGGGTTCTGTCCTTATTCTTTCATTCATATGCATTTACTGGTCACCTTATTAGCACCTTGCATTGTATATTACGTGTGGGTTACTGAGCACTGACCGACACAGTGGAGACGTTTACAGTGTACTTCATATTCACACATGAGTCTGAAAGACCAAAGGTTAGATAAGGGAGGTTGGATGACACCATGAACAGGCAGGCACTCAGCTGGCTCTGTTCAAATGAAATTCCAGAGACCTAGATTTGTATCTTGGCTTTTCCATACACTGGCTATTTCATTTTAAGCAGGTGGTAATTTCTTTATGCCTCTGCTATGGTGACTTTTAAAGACACTTGCTCCTTGGAAGGAAAGCTATGGCAAATCTAGACAGAGTATTAAAAAGCAAAGACACCACTTTGTTGAAAAAGTCCGTCTAGTAAAAGCTATGATTTTTTCCAGTACTCATGTACAGATGTGAGACTTGGACCATAAAGAATGGTGATCACTGAAGAATTGATGCTTTCTAACTGTAGTGCTGGAGAACATTCTTGAGAGCACCTTGGACTGCCAGGAGATCAAACCAGTCAATCCTAAAGGAAATCAGCCTGGGAAGGATTGATGCTGAAGCTCCAATACTTTGGCCACCTGATATGAAGAGCCAACTCATTGGAAAAGACTCTGATGCTGGGAAAGATTGAGGGCAAAAGGAGAAGTGGGAGGCAGAGGATGAGATGGTTACATAGCATCACCAACTCAATGGATGTGAATTTGAGCAAACTCTGGGAGATAGTGAAGGACAGGGAAGGCTGGTGTGCTGCAGTCCACAGGCTGCAAAGAGTTGGACATGACATAGCAACTGAACATACACGGTGACTTTGATGAGAAAATAAACTCAAAACATGCCATTTATTCTGTTACTCTTGATGATTAATAATTATTAATAACTGATAGCCTCTACCATTACTGTTATTTTCTTTTTGCTTCTGCTGTTGCTATATCTACTCTTCCTTCTATGGCTACTCTAACTATTGCTCCAGAAGTGTAGGTCACATGCAAATCAGAATTAAGCATGTTTTTAGAAACACTCACTGACAGCTGTGTAATAAACCAGTGTTTGTTATTTCTCAGTGGCCTAATTTACCCAGATCTACTAGAAGGAAAAAATGCAAAGGATTTGATGATTGCCATTCCATAACCTCTTCCAAAAATAGTATGAAAAGGTAAGAAACATGGCATTGTATCCTGTTGATTTCTTATATCCTGGCATGAATCAGGCAGCTTTATTTACAAGAGAAATAAAGGCCAGAGAAGAGTAGGCCAACCTTCTCTCTGACCACAAAGAGCCAATTAAACACGAATCGAAGCTTCCAATCAGTACACACACGTCTTGACCGAGAGAAGCATTTTCATTTGTTGTCTTTCTTCCAATCTGTCTTGTCTCTTTGGTCCTTGTGGCTGTCAGATCTTCTCTAGTGAGGATCATTTCAGGGGCATAAATAGAAATCTGGAATCTCACTGAGCAAGGCTCTCTCAGCACATGAATGTTATTTGTGAAAATGAAATCTGGGATATTACAGAAGTGCTTAACAAATCCCAAACAGGAAAAACTCTTCCACTCACCAAGCATCATCCAGTCTGTAGGAAGGAGTAATGACACCGAAAGGTATGCCAAAAATGCCATTTCATTCCTTACCTAAAATCGCATTTCCCCATAAATCATCGAAAACCCTCTTTCAAATGTTTGCTTTTTGTCTCCTGTTTATTCCCTTTTAATAAGTTCCTCTTTTCACTTTTTACTCCATTTCCAATTTTTCTCTTGAATTTACACAGGTAGTTAAATTAAAAAAAAAAAACACCTTCATTCTCTGCCTTTGCATGCTCATTATTTTCCATTTATTTTCTGGGGTCTAATTCTGATCTTTTAGCCATGTGGAATTCTGAGCAGGTGCAAAAAGAGGCTGGAGGTTCAAAGGTATTGGCAGCATTTCTTGACCTCTTTGATTTGAAACCACATTATCTTAATAATAAAAATATCTGGGTTACACATTGGATATACAGACCAGAGAGAATTGAGTGCAGGACATTTTTTCTGATCTTTCAAAGAAAAGCCCAGAAAAGGATTCCAAACTAATTTTCCACTGATTCTCTGTTCCTCCATTACATTATTTTTCTGTACCTTTTATACATCAGTGGAGTCCTTCAGAGTCATTTAGAATTATTGATTACAAAGCAGCAAAAATCTTTCATATGGCAAGCAGGGTGAATCCAGCCTCCCTCGCAGCTACCCTTTCAATCATATTATTCTACTCATCAAATGTATTTCACTCCATAATTCTTTTTAGAGTCAAACTAGTTTTCAAGTTAGTATTACTCATTGAAAAGTGACCATATAAAAAGTTTGAAATCTGTAGATTTAATGTGCCCAACACTTAATTTCATGCTCTGTTTGTCTCATTGTTCAAAGCAAATAGTAGTTAAGTTTTCAGCTCTCTCTCTCTCTCTGTGTTTATTCAGTTCATGGCTCCAGCTTTTTACAATATTAATATATTACTTTAAAAAAGTCTCCTACACAGGAAAGGCATCAAATAATAATTTATAATTGTTATGTGATAACACTGGCTTTGTAGTTCCTCTTTGCAAAGTGGCTTGATTTCCATAGTTAACATATGCAGTGGCACTTCTACATTTTACCTTACTTTCTACTTTAAATAAGTCAACCCTACACCCAAATGACAGAGTACTGAGCAGAAGGGCAGTACTGAAAGCAGGGAAAATGGCTCTGCATATTGTAATTCAAATTATTTAAAAGCCACTTAAAACAAGCAAACAATTATCAATGATATTGGATGACTGTTTTCTGTCAGATGCATACCAAGGTTTTTAAATATGCTGCTAAGTAGCCTCTCCTAACTCTCAGAGTTCAAAAGAAGAGAATTTCAGCATGAAGAATTTTTAATATCAGGCAGAAGACCAATGGCTAGCTAACTTTTTTTTTTTACTTTACAATACTGTATTGGTTTTGCCATACATCAACATGAATCCACCACGGGTGTACATGAGTTCCCAACCCTGAACCCCCTTCCCACCTCCCTCCCCATACCATCTCTCTGGGTCATCCCAGTGCACCAGCCCCAAGCATCCTGTATCCTGCATCGAACCTGGACTGGAGATTCATTTCATATATATTATACATGTTTCAATGCCATTCTCCCAAATCATCTCACCCTCTCCCTCTCCCACAGAGTCCAAAAGACTGTTCTATACATCTGTGTCTCTTTTGTTGTCTTGCATACAGGGTTATCATTACCATCTTTCTAAATTACATATGTATGTGTTAGTATACTGTGAAGTTAAAGTTAAGTTGTTCAGTCGTGTCCGACTCTTTGCAACCCCATGGACTGTAGCCCACCAGGCTCCTCCGTCCATGGGATTCTCCAGGCAAGAATCCTGGAGTGGGTTGCCATTTCCTTCTTCAGGGGATCTTCCCGACCCAGGGATCAAGTTTAGGTCTCCCACATTAGAGGCAGACACTTTAACCTCTGAGCCACCAGGGAAGCCCTAGTATACTGTACTGGTGTTTTTCTTTCTGGCTTACTTCACTCTGTATAATTGGCTCCAGTTTCATCCACCTCATTAGAACTGATTCAAATGAATTCTTTTTAATGGCTGAGTAATACTCCATTGTGTATATGTACCACAGCTTTCTTATCCATTCATCTGCTGATGGACATCTAGGTTGCTTCCATGTCCTGGCTATTATAAACAGTGCTGCGATGAACATTGGGGTACACGTGTCTCTTTCAATTCTGGTTTCCTCGGTGTGTATGCCCAGCAGTGGGATTGCTGGGTCATAAGGCAGTTCTATTTCCAGTTTTTTAAGGAATCTCCACACTGTTCTCCATAGTGGCTGTACTAGTTTGCATTCCCACCAACAGTGTAAGAGGGTTCCCTTTACTCCACACCCTCTCCAGCATTTATTGCTTGTAGACTTTTTAAAAGAATAGCTAGAAGATTCATTCCCTCATGAAATATCTAATCAAGTATCCACTACATGCAAAGTGCTCTGAGATAGGCTACTGAGAAAGAACAAAAGGACCCCTGCCTGCAAATGGTTTACATTTTAGCATAAAAGACACACTCAAGTCAGCACTGAATTGTGATGAGAGACGTGAGGATAAAGCTGGGTGAAGAGAGAACGTGGGATCAGGGCTGTGAAAGCACAGTAAGGATGTCTATATCAGCTGGGGGAATGGGTGAAGTTTATTTCCCAACAACTGGTCACTAAAATAAAAACTGATATTTTGAAAAACATTAACACATATAAACCTCAATACAAGACTATGAAAATTAACATTGGTGTTACAACATTGATTTTATTGAAAAGTGTTTCCTTTCCAATAGAACTGTGTTTTCTAGTAATAACATGGCCTCCAATCTGCTCTGAAGTCTCGTATGCTGTTGTTGTTGCATAGTCACTAATGCGTGTCCAATTCTGCATGACCCTATGGGAGGTAGCCCGCCAGGCTCCTTGTGCATGAGATTCCCCAGGCAAGAATACTGGAATGGGTTACTATTTCCTTCACCAGGGGATCTTCCTGACCCAAGGACTGAACCTGTGTCTCCTGCATTGGCAGGCAGATTCTTTACCACTGAGCTACCTGGAAAGCCCCCCCATATGATATTGACTCTCACAAATGCTCCATCCCCATGAACTATGTTTTATTTGCATTGTTCTATAACCACAGAATGGCACTGTCCAATAGGCGCACAGAACATTGTACTGTTTGATGGACCAGGTATAAAAACAGAAACTAACAATCAACAGCCCATCCTTAAATGGGGGTAAGATTCATTTATTCAACATTTACTAAGCACTTACGAGGGGCTTCCCTGGTAACTCAGGAGTACAGAATCTGCCCGCAATTCAGAAAACACAGGTTCAATCCCTGGGTCAGGACGATCCCCTGGAGAAGGGGATAGCAACCTGTTCCAGTACTCTTGCCTGGGAAATCCCATGCACAGAGGAGCTTGGCGGGCTATAGTCCATGGGCTTGCAAAAGAGACACGACTGAGTGACTAGACAGCAACAAAAAGCAAGTCTTAAATGCCAGGCACTATTCCATCTGCTGGGGACACAAAGATGAAGAACGAGGGCTTGAAGCCAAGGGTTTCAAAAGAGACAGAAATATAGGTGGGTAAGAGCAGTATATGGTAGCAGCGATGGGTTGGCCAAAAAGCTCATTTGCAAGATCTTACGAAAACCTTGAACATACTTTTTGGCCAACCCAATCCAAGGTAAAAGAAGTGCAGCAGTTGAGGTGGGCACCCGTGGGAATACAACCAGTCTGTAGCCCAAGTGAGTGAAGGTGAAATGCAGTCAGAGGGAGGGAAGAGTCAACAGCAGGCAGTTTCAGGACAGGGACACACGAGGATATCAATGAGATGGAAAGAAGAAACCAAAAGACTGAGAAAGTTGAGAGTATGGGAAAGGAAGACTATCAGTGAAGAAGGAGAATAGGAGAGGAGTTGGGAAGACCATGAATGACGCAGCCACAGAGAGTGACACGGTGAGGTTCTCACACGTGGTGGGGACACTTTAGTGCACACACTTACGCATTCTCTCAAGCTGTGCTGCGCTGGGTGCTGGTGAAGCAACAGCAAAGAAGACCCATTCTTATGGTCGCATCGGGCAAACTTGACATGATTGGTACCCAACAAAACATCCCAGGCTCATTACCCATCATGACCCCAGAACTACTTCCCCAGCCACATAAACTATTTCCCCTGCCCCGTCTCTGCACATTAAGTTTTATCTTGCTAGGGTGTTACTTTCACTTGACCTGAAGAATTCTTGCACACCTTTTTAAGCCCCAGGTCAAATGCAACCTTACTGGGAGGACCTCCCCAATACTCGCTCTGCCTTGTTCCCATAGTTGTTGGTAACATTCTTTCATTAGAGTTCCGTTTCCTGTGGGGTTTAATTATCTGTCTATACATCTGTGCCTAAACACAACTGTGAGCATTTCAAGGGCACTCATACTTCTGCCCATCATTTCTACCCTTCATTGGCTCCCCCACAAGGCCTGCCATATAAGAGGTGTTGATTGTGTACATGTTGGGTTTTAAGTAATTTATTATTTGAGCAGTCATTTAACAAAGGCTCAGATACCTGAGACAGAGACATTATACCATGGCTGTTTTATTTTTAAAAGGTATACACGGTGGGCTTCCCCAGTGGTCCAGTGATTAAGAATCTGCCTTGCAATGCAAGGGATACTGGTTTGGTCCCTGGTACAGAAAGATCCCACATGCGGCAGAGCAACTAAGGCTGCACACAACTATTGAGCCTGCACTCTAGAGTCTGGGAACTGCAACTGCTGAGCCCACGCAATGCAACTACTGAAGCCTGCACCTACAGCCTGTGCCCCACGGCATGAGAAGCCACTGCAATGAGAAGCCTGCAGGGTGTAACGAAGAGCAGCCCCCACTCGCCACAACTAGAGAAAGCCCACGTGCAGCAACGAAGACTCAGCACAACCAATGAGTAAGTAAACCTTTAAAAAAAAAAGTATACATGGTAATTCTTGAATGCACATTTTCTGTAACAATTCAAAGAGCACAGATGTATAAAGAGTCACCCACTCCTTTATACTATTTTCCCAACTCCATTCTTCTCAGCAGTTAGCAACTATCATCACTTTGAGGTATAGCCTTGCATGCATTCTCTTTCCTGTGTGTTTTACACCTACATACAAAATAGGAAAAATGGTTTTCCGTGATCCCTGCCCATCCCTACTTTTTACTTAACAGTAGATTTTTGAAGTATTTTCCACCCTAAAACATACAGATGTGGTGGTGGTTGCTAAGTCATGCCCAACTCTTGTGACCCCATGGACTGTAGCCTGCGAGGCTCCTCTGTCCATGGGATTCTCCAGGCAAGAATACTGGAGTGGGTTGCCATTTCCTTCTCCAGGGGATCCTTCCCAACCCAGGAATCAAACCCAAGTCCCCTGCATTGTAGGCAGATTCTTTACTGACTGAGCTATGAGGGAAGCCAGATTCGCTTCTTTATTTTCAAAAACTTACAGTGTTCACTAATAAACATAGACATGTAGAGGAAACCCTTAAGTTCTTACCCAAGAAATATGCAAATATTGAGAAAATGGATAATATTCATGGAGAAATGTGCTTTCTCAGACTAGCTTTGTCTTTTGAAGTGGAAATTAGTGTATTTCTAAACGTTTACAAAGTGCAATTCCACTTCAAGTTCTGTCTTGAAGAAGCAGAGACACGTGTGTATAAATATATATGTACAAATGTATAAATGTGCCTGTGTGTTGCTATGGTATTTGTACAGTGAAAACTTGGAAGCATCCTCATATGTGCATAAGGGTTTAATAAATTATGGAATACCTGCATATTGGTTTGTGGCTCTTGCCTGAGGTATTGAAAGAATCTAACTTCACTCTGGTCCCATGTCTGTCCCTTCCTAAGGCTGCTTTATTTCAAATCTCTCTCATTTCTAATATTTTCAAATACTATAATTCAGGGCTATATGTGCATCTGATAATAGAGTCCCTTTAGAGACATCACTTATTTCCAGAAATTTTAATAGCCTTGTCTTGATTTTCTTCCCACACAAAGTGAAGGATGTGGTTATTCTCGTAAACTAGTAGAAGCCTCTCCTTCATTCTGACACCAAATCTGAATTTGACAAGGTAATAGTTTTTGCCTTATTATTGATAATAGGCATGTGTTGACTGTTAGCTACATTTAAGGCACTGTGGAAGGGATAGTGATAAAAACACAAAGATCCACCAATTTCACACACACTGGATACTCTGGTTGTGCCAATGATGGATCACTGAAAAGGTAATAGGTAGAATGTTCACATGTCTGTCCATCCATCCACCCACCCACCCATCCATCTTCTGGCTAGAATGATACAGTAAAAGGTGGATTAAATAGAACCCTCCACAAAATCAAACAAGAAAGAAGAAAACAGAGAAAGAAAAGACAAACACAAACCTGGCACCATGGCTGAAAATAAGGACAATGAGAAATGAGAACAATTTTCAAACTCAGAAGCAGATAGCCCAAAAACACCACTTGGAAATACAGAAGGTGATTGCTGGTTACCTCCAAATGCCAGGATAAAAGGTTAAGCTCTGTAAGAAATAAATGAAAATGGGAAGAAAGTGTTGAGTCTAAAGAGCATCTTCAATTAGTATAGGGTATGGACAGCTCCTATCCAGACTAACACACTGGAACTTCACAGGTGGTGGCACAAAAGTAGAACCTTGAACCTAGACAGATTCACAGAGCAGAGGCGGCCCAGTTACAGCAACGGGGGAGGCGCCCGCGCAGGAGGCAGCAAGGTGCTAGGTGTTGGTGGCACATATCGGCCCAAGTAGGCGCTAGTTTTAATTTCTTAAAATCTATTTGAATTGGAGGATAGTTACTTTACAATATTGTGACGGTTTTTGTCATACATCAGTATGAATTGGCCAGAGGCGTATATGTGTAGGCCAGCTGGTCTAGAAAAGAGCCATTTACCCGGGAATCACAGGGAGAAGCGGCACATGTGAACACCATGTGGGAAGGCGAGCAGGTGGCGAAATGGGCGGGAGAAGCAGGGCTGCCCGCCTGACAGGTGGAAGCTGCCTGGCAAGGGCTCAAAGAACGTGGACTCTGGGAGGCCACACTGGGCACCCTAGCCTTGCAGGAATCAAAGGATGAATCGGAAAATCCAACGAAGGAGAAGAGAATGGTAATCCTATTTATGACCAGTACCAGGGTACAATATGGGGCCATGTCACAGCCATAAGGATCAAACCCAGAGAAGTCCCTGTGGCCAGACCTGATCCTGGAGAAGGATTCCTTAAATTCCCCCCTGATTAACGACCACTCAGCATGTCATGCCCTCAGCCTGGGGTAGAATCCGTAAGTGTGGTCACATGGCTTCAGCTGTGGGCATCAGAGGGATTCCAGGGCCAGGGGCCAGCCAAGTCATCATGCTCAATTACTGGGTTTGGCAGGTGGAGGAGGGAAAAGTGTGGTTTTGGAAACACTGCTGGAATTATAAGGCCTTAATTAGATTACTGGATCACCCTCTGACTAGCAATGAATGTCCTTGGGGAGGTCGTTTAATCTCTTTGTGAGACTATGTCTGAGTTTCCACATAGAAAAAAATGAAAATCATATTTCAGAGGCAGCTTACAGGAGTAGCTTTAAAGAGCCCACAGTGATACTAAAAGGATTAGGATTACAGTGGATCCTTCATTTATATACTGCCCTTCACCCTCTGGCCTTGCAAAAAATAGAGGAGACCTGGGAGAAGTCCCCTCAAATAACCACTGCAAAGGAATGCACTAGTGTTACGTCTGTGATAGGCGAGGAAATTAACTTTGCTGAACCCAAATGAGTTGTGTTGTAAGACAGATTACTATTTAATACGACTGAGCTATTTATCTTGAAGAAGCCTGCAGAGAGAAATAGGGACAAAGAGACTCAGGATTTCCACCAGCCCGTGGAGTTGAATCAGAAACACTACAGAGAACACTTCAGAGAAAAGATGGCTCCAGAAAACAGGGGCTTCTAAGGTTGACAACAGTTAGAACCAGGGAAAGAATCAGATAAAGTAAAGAGAGCTGTTTATATTTGGTAAAGTGGTATTAACTGAAAATCTGTCCAGTAGAATGTTGACTGTTCAGCTAAGAATAAAAGTTTTCTTCTAAAAGTTTCCAAATGCAAATCAGGAAGGAAAAAAAGAAAGATGTTTGAAAGTGGAGTAAAGGATACACAGAAACAATTCTGTTTAGTATTAGCTGACCTCTTTATTTTGAGCTAATACAGCACCTGTTAAAGTCTTCTGGGGGGCTGCCCTGCTAAGCTTTGGAGGCCACATTTGCAAATGGCATTACCTAAAACTGGAGCTGCTGCTGCTGCTGCTAAGTCGCTTCAGTCGTGTCCAACTCTGTGCGACCGCATCGATGGAAGCCAACCAGGCTCCCCCATCCCTGGGATTCTCCAGGCAAGAACAATGGAGTGGGTTGCCATTTCCTTCTCCAATGCATGAAAGTGAAAAGTGAAAGGGAAGTCACTCAGTCGTGTCCGACTCAGGCTCCTCCATCCATGGGATTTTCTAGGCAAGAGTATTGGAGTGGGGTGCCATTGCCTTCTCTGAAAACTGGAGCTAGTAAGAATCAATTATAAATGGAAACTGCAGCACCATGGATGGACGTAGAGAGCATCGTACTAAGTAAAGCAGAGAAAGAAAACACTGCCTCACTTATATGTGCAATCTAAAAAATAATACAAATGAATCTGCTTACAAGACAGAAACAACTCAATGACATAGAAAAAATACAAAGGGAAAAGGGATGGTGGGGGGAGGGGATAAATTAGGAATATGAGATTAATGGCTATTCACTACTATATATAAAATAGATAACTAACAAGGATTTACTGTATAACATAGGAGACTATTCAATATTTTATAACCTATAGTTAAAAAGAATAAAAATATACATATGCAGTTATATCTATATATAACTGAATCACTCTGCTATACACCTGAAACTAACACACTGTTGAAATTATTTTAGTACAGCTATTACATATTGTATAGTTACAAACAGTGTAGTTATTACATATTACAAATATATTGTATATATGTATTATATGTACAATGTAGTTGATTTTCAATTAAGAATTAAATAAAATAAAATGAACAAAAAGTGAAGTGGCTCAGTCATGTCTGACTCTTTGCAACCCTATGGATTGTAGCCTGCGAGGCTTCTCTCTGCCCATGAGATTTTCCAGGCAAGAATACTGGAATGTGTTGCCATTTCCTTCTCTAAGATGAAAACAAAAACAAAAACAAAAACAAATAAATGGAGATTTATCTCACCATAAGAAAGGGTTTGGAAACACCCCGAAGTCCTAATAAGATAACCTGGAGTTTCCCGAGGAAATTACAGACAGAAAGTAGTGGATGTTATGCTTTGCCGTATTGCCTTCACACAGAATGGTTTGGTCTTTATGGAGTGAAAGAAAAGGTCAAATGTGTGGTTGTCAATGTATCTGGTACGACCCGGTGGAGAGGGTTCTCAACATCCTTTGCTACAACACTGAATGAAAATTAGAATAACCCGGAGAATTTTTAAAAGAGCAATGTCTGAGAGCCATTCTAATCAAATAAAACTGGAATCTTTGAGGGGCATATTGTGGAACCAATGATCATACTTCATAGCCTGCACTGAAAGTTGACGTACATAGTTGACCCTCGAACATCATGGGTTTGAATTGCATGGGTCCACTGACACACAGATTTTTTTTTCAATACATACTATAGCACTAAGTGATCAACAGAGGGCTGAATCCACAGATGTGGATGCAGATACACAGGGCCCACCATATTTCTGACTGTGTGAAGGGTAACACTCTTAATTCCCACATGGCTCAGTGGTTAACTGCATACCTTCAGATGAGCGAGAGGAACTCATAAAACTTGATGGCTTTCTAACGTGATGACTCAACTTCCTTTGCTCTAGCACCATGATTAATAATCACCTTCTTACAGTTATCTCATTTTCTAGGTTGATTCTTGTTATAGAGGCTAAAAAATGTGATCTGCTGACCTAAGGCATCCGTCTGCCTGCCAGCCAGTCAGTTATTTTTAAATCAATTAAAGCAACTTATTTGTCAATTTTCTTGTTATTTTGAAGACCCCTATAAAACTTCCAGGATCTGTTTAACTAGAGATAAAGGGATATACATAGCTTCAGATATATACAAAATAGAGGCTAAGACCTGGATCCCGCCTGACTCTCGGGAGAGTGTGTAAAGCCTCATCAGTGTCACAGAACTTTAACAGCAGTTATTGTATTTCAAAAAGGATAATTAACTCCTATTTTTCATTACGGCAAAATAATAACTACATACAAAAAAGCTGTTAGGAATGCATTCTTGACAACCTTGGTCTTCTGCATCTAGAGAGAACAACATCCTTGTTTGCCTGGGACCAGGGAGGTTCTTGGGCTTCCCTGGTGGCTCAGCTGGTAAAGAATCTGCCTTCAGTGTGGGAGACCTGGGTTTGATCCCTGGATTTGGAAGATCCCCTGGAGGAGGGAAAGGCTACTCACTCCAGTTTTCTGGCATGGAGAATTCCATGGACTGTACAGCCCATGATGTTGGAAAGAGTTAGACACAACTGAGCAACTTTCACTTTCTCTCAAGGAGGTTCTTGGAAGCTGGGATTTTCAGCTTAAAAACTGAGACGGTCCTGGGGAAACTAACCCTTAGGGGTTCCTAGAACTTAAGACTTTCAATGCTAAGTCTGGGATGAGTTGGTGTCCGTGCATACCCATAGTTTTCTAAGATGGATTAACTTTATTAAAAAAGTGTCACTGATCCTTTAGTGGTAGCTAAAGGGAAACAATCAAATTAGAGGAGAAATCACAAATGTTTTGTCTCACAATCAAATTAGAGGAGAAATCGCAAATGTTCTGTCTCACATCCTCACACCAACAACGAGAAACCAGCACACACTCCATCACACAGCCCGAGTCAACACCTAGCACAGTGTGTCTTTAGATGAAATCTTGATATAGGATTGAAAAGTCACAGCTCAGGCACTGGCAACATGGAAAGAGTAATCAGGAGTCTCAACACAGGTCTGAGAGCTTAGAGAACATGGAAAGAGTTCTCAGTCCAGGGTAGCCAGTTGGTTCCATGTCATAGAAGCAGAAGCCAACCTTGAACCATGTGACCACTGCTAACATTTGTTGAATACTTAGTCTAAGAATTCATGTCTGACTCTTTGCAAACCCATGGACATAGTCCACCAGGCTCCTGCATCCACAGGATTCTCCAGGCAAGAATACTGGAGTGGGTTGCTATTTCCTTCTCCAAGGGATCTTCCCAACCCGAGCCAGGGATCAAACCTGGGTCTCCTGCAATGCAGGTGGATTTTCTGCCATCTGAGCCACAAGGGACGCCAAGACATTTACAAAGACTATGTAGCTTAATCGCAACTTATGAAAGAAATCCACTTACCATCTTCATTTTATATACGAGAAAACTGCAGCTGTAGGTATGAGTTTTATTCACCCATGTGTTTCCTCCATTTCCAGTCCATTGTAGGCACACAATGAATCCCACAAAATATATATTATTAGCCACACACACACACAAAACTTTCAGTGTGGGAAGTACTTTAAAGGATAAAAAGTCTTTTGCTTTTTCAGGTATTCTGCAAAATGGCTGATGTCTATTTAAGCAGGTTTGTAGTGGAGCATCCTTTACAAATTACTTAAAATAAAGATAAGAAGGGAGAAGGATTCAGATTAAAATTATTAACCCAACACTCAAGTAAAATGAAACTACAGATGATACGTTCTGGCTAGCAGTAATTGGGGGAGAGAGAGGGAAAGGAAAAACAGCGTGTCTGTGTTAGGAAGGAAAATTAAACTGAAAATTAGATTCCCTGCCCACAAATTTTTTGATGAAACTTAAAGGAAATTAATCAACCACTTTACACTTGCTTTGCTGATCACAGAAGGACTCTGACTCCACTTGACATAAGCAAATAAAGATGGTAACACTTGACATGTAATTCTTGGCTCACTTAATTGGATTGCTTCACGAACCATTTTCAGTAATCAATGGTTCCTAGTAGGAATCACCAGAGAAGATACTATGCTGTTGGGGAGAGAAAATGACAAAACTGCATTTTCTTGAGCTATGTATTCAGAGACAATGCCCATTATCAAATGCTTCTGACCCCTGCCTATAGTTCCTTGTCCCCATGGCTACTTCTGTGCTCCTTTGGACTCTTACAACCAATTACAGCCTGGGGATCCTAAGGTCAAACTGCCCAGGCTCAAACCAGCACTCAGCAGCTATATGACTCGCTGTGGTTCATTTTTGTACCACTCTGTTTCCTGGTCTGTAAAGAGGGAATCACTGTATCTGCCTCCCAGGGTTGTTGAAGGATTAAGTGATGCAATCCACTTAGAGTGCTTGGAATAATGTTGACTACATGGAAACATTTGTAGGAAGGTTCATTACTATTTTCATTACTGTTTTTGTTGTTTCTATTTCCAAAGCTGTACTATCTCTACTTGGAAGTTAGGATCTCTGATTCGGGTTCAGTTAGAAAAGTGGGAGAGCCATCTCTTGTGCTTCCCTGCAGAGGGACACGTGGTCATGAATTTTGCTACAATGCCAACTCAGTGTAAAGTTGTTTAGTCGCTAAGTTGTGTCTGACTGTTTATGACCCCATAGACTGCAGCACCCCAGGCTCCCCTGTCCTCCACTATTTCCCAGAGTTTGCTCAAATTCATGTCCATTGAGTCGGTCATGCCATCCAACCATCGCATCCTCTGTCATCCCTTTCTTCTGCCTTCAATCTTTCTCAGCATCAGGATATTTTCCAGTGAGCTGGCTCTTCACATCAGGTGACCAAAGAATTGGAGCTTCAGCATCAGCATCAGTCCTTCTAGTGAATATTCAAGGTTGATCTCCTTTAGGATTGACTGGTTGGATCTCCTTGCAGTCCAAGGGACTCTCAAGAGTCTTCTCCAACACCACAGTTCGAAAGCATCAATTCTTCGTCACTCAGCTTTCTTTAGTCCAACATGACTAATGGAAAAACCATATCACTATATGGACCAGTGAAAAGTAGGCAACCTCAAGGTGTCTAGACTGCAGCCACTCCCCTTATGGGCTTGCTGGACACACCATCTAGTACAGCCCTGCACTCTGCGGCTCCTGGCAACTGCAAACCTGTGGGCAGTTGGGCACAGGCCAAAGAGCCAGTTGGTAAGGATCTATTTGAATCCTGCCCCACCAATTATGGTCTGAGAGAACAATGCAGAGTAGATGGTTCTTGATCTATTTATGACCCAGTGTCAATCTATTTATGACTCCGGTTGCTAATCAGACTACACTTTCCATCACCCTGAGGGTCTTTTAAGTCAAGAGCAGCCCAACAGGCCACCAAACTTGTGGGTTTCTGAGTCTCATTTCTAAGGAAGGGAGTCAGTATGTCACTATGCCGCCGGTCACTTTATCTACCCACTGGGAGATGGAGACCTGTTTCAAGCCAGCACGTCTTACTCTGAAAATCTCACTGCTGTAAACCACAACTCTCATTTTGTGGCAAGTGATATGATAGAGTATCAACAGTACTGATGTGGAAATGAACAATGACAAATAACAGAGTACCCTAGCACAGGAAGTGTGTACACACACACGCATACTCCTAGGCCCCATACTCCTAGGCCAGACTTCTGGCCTAGGAAGTATTAAACAGTGGTGGATGATGGGCAAACAGCTGCAGCGATGAGACCGAAAAGTATATCATACCATCTTTGGCAGATACACCAGGCAGTAACATGAACTAGCCAAGAGGGCTGGGTGTCTGCCAACCGCCTCTGAAAACCAGCCCGTCTTCACATGCTCACAAAACCCCCAGCACTGTTGGCAGCAGCATCCTCCTTAAAAATGCCAGAATGCCTTCTTTCCTCTACCCTGCTTTTGTTTCCATTGGCTCAGAAATGCCTTTGGAAAATAACTCACTGCAAAGAGAGATCCAAGGAGCCACGCGGCGCTTCCCAGGGCTTTGCTGATATGAAACAATAGTCTATTTCTAAGCTGAATGCTTTTAGTTGGTTCGAGGTTGGTTTTGTAACTGTCTCATTCCCTCCACCCTCCTCTCTTTGCTCCAGAAGCACCTGGCAAAACGCTGGGCAGAGAGCAGTTCAGGCGCGTTGAAGTCAAATGTAGTTTCCCTGTGGGAACAGACTAGATGTTTTCCTCCAGTTTCAGCCCTGTTATTAAGCTTCTGATGAACATTCTCCCATAACTAGAGGGATATGTAGGACTCTTGGTGGCCTAACCATGGGTGGTGTATCATTCTTGTCATTGGGCAGAGGAGTCGGGGCGGAAAGCAATGGCCACACCAAGCAGACAAAAAGAAGCGGCTGATCCTGCGACTTCCCTGGCAGTCCAGCGGTTAAGACTTCACCTCCCAATGCAAGGGGTGAGGGTTTGATCTCTCATTGGGGAACTAAGATGGTAAAGCGTCTGCCTACAATGCAGGAGATCCGGGTTCGATCCCTGGGTTGGGAAGATCCCCTGGAGAAAGAAATGGCAATCCACTCCAGTACTCTTGCCTGGAAAATCCCATGGACACAGTCCAAAGGGTTGCAAAGAGTCAGACATGACTGAGTGACTTCACTTCACTGGGGAGCTAAGATCGCATAGGCCTCGTGGCCAAAACACCAAAATATAAAACAGAAGAGATATTGTAACAAATCCAATAAAGACTTTAAAAAATGGTCCACTTAAAAAAAAAAAAAGTCATTAAAAACATCGGCTGTACCAACGAGATGCAAGGTGAAAGTTGTCATCCAGTCTGAGGTTGCTGCTACATCACACCATTTAGGATTCTGCTGCACTGCAGGTCACCAATACACTCTTCTCCCTGCCTCTGTCTACGCTGTTCTTTCTGGGATGTCAGGGCCTGACGCATGTCTCCCCAGCCACTAGGCTGGCCAGACTCCCTCTTCTATCCTCCCATCACACAGCAGCCAGAAGTCCACCTCATCCCCCGACCTTTGAAAACTGCCTACACTGTCTAGATGCCCTTGGAACTGACTGCCTGGTTGTGCACATTTTTGTGGCTCTGTCTGATCCATGAGAGGGAGAAGCCTTGCAGTGTGGCGATCATGACTGCTCTCATTCCTGCTCTGCAAGACTGTCAGAAGAACCGTATGATGTTTAAGTGTTATCTCCTCCCTTTTATAACTGGGAGAAAAAAAGTTCCTGGAGATTCAGTTTGCTTATTCTGACACACTGCTGGTTTGCTTTTCCTTGTGGACAGTTAGGCAAGAATAGCTAAAATATAAGTAGGTCCACTCTTTACTCCTCCACAAACAGTACACATTTGTCACCCACAAGTGTACACACTTGCATTGACAGGCACGTGCTACAATTTTTGTATTTTTATTTAGCACTAGTTGTAACTGAAGTTACATTTGAAAACAAGCCAAATGTCCAATGACAGGGAAGCATTTTAATAAATTGTGGTAAATGGGTAGAATGGAATATCCTTTATTGGTTAAGAAAAGAGATAAAATCACATATACTGACATGAAGATTTCTCAGTGCTGAGAAGAGTGCCTCTAAGATAGACCACAAGTATGAAAAATAAATTACAAAACTATATATAGTATGTTTCATTTATGCTGAAGAGCTATTTATACATATGTAAATGAGAAAAGAAACAGTGGTATGGAGATATATCACTTTTTACTTTATATTTCACTTTTTAAAAATAAACAGTGGGTTTGTGTTCACGTATTACTTATGCAATTAAAAAAATGAACATGGGAGAAGATATTAGAACATAAGGGGGAAAAAAGGTTGCTTAGATGTTGATTGAAAAGCAGGAGTTGGACTTTAATTTTGGAAGCTCCCTCTCTAAAGAGTGGACTTAGAGTTGGCAGACCCAGATCCTGGCTCTGGTTGTCAGTGCTGACCTGGAAAACCTTAGCAGAATCACCCAACCTTCAGAAGGCTTGCACCTGATTCTTTAGACAGAAAGTGGGAAACTGATGTCTGTCCTTCAAGGCACTTTTATGTCATAGCCCCTTAAAGATTAATGTGTGTGAGCATGTGCAGGCCCAATTGTGTCCAGCTCTTTGTGACCCCATGGACTGTAGCCCACCAGGCTCCTCTGTCCATGGGATTCTTCAGGCAAGAATACTGGAGTGATAGCCATTCCCTTCTGCAGGAGATCTTTCAGACCCAGGGACTGAACCCATATCTCTTTTATCTCCTGCATTTGCAAGTGAATTCTTTACCCCTAGCACCACCTGGGAAGCCCCAAAGACTATAAAGGGCAACCCAAACACTGAAAATACTATTTATCACTGTGACTGTTATTCCCATAAAGAACTCACAGTGTTTCACACAGGTAAGACACAATATAAATTAGAAAAATGAATGACTATGAGAAGATGTAAATTCAGTCTTCTGCATTAGCTTTTTTCAAAGAGAGTTTTCAGTCTTTCCGGGCTATCTCACTGGGAGAAAGTAAGCAAAAGGGTCTGAATCCCTATTTCATCTGATCTAAGATGCCACTGATTTTAAGATGTGCATTTATTTTAGGTACCACCAAGACAGAAAAAGAAAGATGCTAAATAAACTGTCACACAATGATGCCGGCTTTTTAGAAATGTGAAAACATGAAAGGAGATGTGAATACAGTATCTAAATGAGAGGCTTTGGGCAAATTAGCTGATCAATTATACACTGTGTCTCTCAAGTGAAATTACTAATTTAATAATAAGGCATGGTGCTCGCCTACCAGTGATGTGTTGTGGTGCCTTTTCCCTTTTGGATGTGCTGGCCACAGCATTTTTTTTTAATGTTTTAAAAATTATAGAGAATAGATAATTACTAGTGAATGCTGACCTTTTCCTTATTATGAGTAATTATGCTATTAAAAGCATCATTTGGACCTTAATTTGGTATACAAATTATTCAATTACCTAATCTGCAGTTGTAAGGACTTTTAGCAGCCACCATTTTGGGGGAGAGCAGAAGGGCACTCAGTCCTGGGCAATTTTAACTAGCACTATGTTGCAAAAATTTTAGTTGCATCCAAATAGTATTGAAGTAGTGGCTGACCTGATCCTTTCATTGAAACGTTACATGGTACCAAACTATAACCAATATGTTACCACTGATAGCATCTGTGAGAAGAAACCTGATTTTAAAAAATACCTTCACAAAGCCAAAATTGAAACATCATTAAAAAATGAAGCCAGAGGTTAAGCAAAAATAAATCTTCCTTAAGATGTTCAGACTTGGTGTCCGTAAAATTTGCCCCTCGTCCTAAAGTATCTATGTGCTGCTTTTATTTTGGGTTAGCACCAGTGATGACTGCAGAGATGGTGGTAGAGACAAGGGTGGTGATGGCAGGAGTAACCAGGTACCAGTATCTTTCCCAAAGCAGGATGGTAGACTTACCAAAGTGACCTTTATTGCCTAAAGATACTGGAGTATAAACAAAACCCCGAAGTGAATTTCAAGCCCTGTTTTGTTACAGCTATAGAGTCACTGGAAAACCATTGTTGCAATTTCCTCATGCGTAAAATGTGAATAATATAAAGCACCTTTTAGATTATTGTAAGGATGGTGGTGATAACTCTCAAGAGGCTGTCATACAGATGAGTTTCAATAAGAGGAAAGAAGAGGAGGAGGAATTATTGTACTTACTCTGTGGTTTTCCATGTAATGCCCTAACAGAATAAAATAGCTGATCATAGTAAAAGAACCTGTATTGCTTTCTGATTCAGAACAATAAGATGATTTAGAAAATTTTACAAATTCCAATCTTATCCACAGCTATTGTCTTACAGTAGATTTTGATAGGGACCAAAGATGAAAAAAAAATGCTTAATATAGAATAATTGGTCCCAAGAGGAGTTCTGGATATTTCCTATTTTTCCATCTGACTGCTCTTAGTCCTTCCCTGAACTCCAAGGATACAACCTTATACGCTGATCTCTTGCTTCCAGTAGGTGTGAGGGGAGGCACTTGGAGAGGATGAGAGGGTGGGGCAGGCAGAGGACAGGGTCTCTTGCTGCCTGATTCTGAGCAGTCTTGGCAGTGGCTGGACCTTTCTCAGGTGGCCCTATCCATGTCTTCAGCTCACACCTCTCAAGAGTCTTTTCCTTAACATTTATTCTTAAAAACCCAAGTTGAGTATGCCATGTTTCCTCCTTTATCAATGGAGAGTCCAAAATGAGAATATTCTGTCCATTCATTCTGTACTTATAAGCACAGCAGAGACCTTAAAACCCTGTGGTCCCAGAGACCCTAATTTTATAGATGAGGAAACTCACAAAGCTATAAAAGTCACTGATGTTTTTGAGTCTTTGATTCTCTGCTTTCCTGGCTTTGTCATTCCCATGTTTCAGACCTTCCAGTTAAAGGCCCCACTCCCAATTAAGGCATATGCGATCCTTTGAAATCTGGCTCCTACTTCTTTCTCCAAGTTAATACCTCACCCATCACTCACTACATGTTAACTAATTATGCCAAACTAACTGTGATTCTCAAACAAGTCACACAGCTTCACACACACTGCTTCTTCTAGCTGAAAGGTACTGTTCTCACCTTGTTTCCTGGCTAACCCTTACTCATTGCTTGAGATACAGCTAGGATATCATACCCTCCAGAGTTCTCCTCACCACCCCACGCCAAGTCTCCGCTATACTTATACACTACTTCATACTTCTATCCAAACACATTCAAAATCTGTGATGAAACTGTTGACTCATTTGGCTGTATCCTTACCCAAAATGACTAGTCACTTGAAAGAACTGTATTTTTTATTCCCAGACTAACAACGTAATCATGATTGTCACCAACATTGTTGTCAAAGTCATATTTGTCATTAGCATCGCATTCAGTCAACAGGTTCCTAAATAGTGCTTGTTATGTGTCAAACATTGTTCTTTGTGGTTTTGAGATATTCATTCATTTACTGCTGCCATCCACTCAATGGTACAAATGATAATTTCACCCTCATTTTACAGTTGTAGTGGCTGAGGCATAGAATAATAAAGTAAACTGGACAGACTATAGAACTAGTAGGTTGCAGGGCTAGGACTGAAATCTAGGCATTCTATGTCTTACATTTCCACTCTTAATATGTCTATATTTCTTTTCAGGGGCACTTAATAAAGGTTTGTTGGATTATTTAATAAATGCTAGTTATCAAACTGGATACTGGGAATATACGCCTAAGTCTGGTTAGAGAAGACTTTTGGGAAAATCCCATTTGAGACCAAAGAACCATTAATCTCCTTGTGATTGTCTTCCCTTCTTGGGAGAAGCAGATGGGACTGAGTTAACACCTATCCTTCTGAAACTATGCCACTGGTTCCCACCCAGACACATTCAGCAGTCTTGTGCCTGATCACTTCAGCAGCCTTCTCTCATCATTTGGATGAGCTCTAGCCCCAAGGTATAGCACAGCCTGAGTCTGTGGTCTGTTTGATGCCCAGTTCAAGACAGCTGTCTCATAACCTGCAACAGCAGCATCTGCTTATCATCTAAGACACAGTAGGAAGTGTTAGTTGCTCAATCGTGTCTGATTGCTCATGACCCATGGACTGTAGCCCACCAGGCCCCTTTGTCCATGGAATTCTCCAGGCAAGAATACTGGAGTGGGTTGCCATTTCCTTCTCTAAGGGATCTTCCGACCCAGGGATCGAACCTGGGACTACTGCATTATAGGCAGATTCTTTACTTCAACCCAGAGACACTTTACTCAAATTACTTTCTTTTCCCTATTTTGATCTTGTGTCTCTCATTTTTCTAATCTTTCCCCTTTATATGAATGGCTAAGAAGACCCTTTAGTTTGAATAACAGTAGAAATTCTGTCAGTCTTCCCACGTGGTGCCAGTGGTAAAGACCTGCATGCCAATGCAGGAGACACAGGAGACGCAGTTCTGATCCCTGAGTCGAGAAAATCCCCTGCAGAAGGAAATGTGACCCACTCTAGTATTCTCACCTGGAGAATCCCATGGACGGAGAAGCTTGGAGGGCTCTAGTCCATAGAGTCGCAAAGAGTTGGACATGACTGAAGCCACTTAGCACACACTCATGCAAGGCTTAGAGAACACTAGTAACAGGATCAGTTCAGTTGCTCAGTCACGTCCAACACTTTGCGACCCCAGGCACTGCAGCATGCCAGGATTCCCTGTCCATCACCAACTCTTGGGGCTTACTCAAACTCATGTCCATAGAGTCGGTGATGCCATCCAACCATCTCAACCTCTACTGTCCCTTTCTCCTCCTCCTGTGTAACAGGATACACACAAGGATTTACTCTATAATTTATTCCTGGGTCAGTTCTGTCATACTGGTTCTAGGGATCCAAAATTCTGATAAGGAGGCATTAATATTACCTACTAGGATAAATAGATCAAGTTCTGTGACTCATTATGGTCTGTAGTGACCTCCCAAAGAGAC
Organism: Budorcas taxicolor; assembly: GCF_023091745.1. Classification (NCBI taxonomy): domain Eukaryota; kingdom Metazoa; phylum Chordata; class Mammalia; order Artiodactyla; family Bovidae; genus Budorcas; species Budorcas taxicolor. Next base: position 59,122,382 of record NC_068923.1, on the reverse strand, counting down.
AAGAGAGTGGATACAGCCTTGGAAAGCACACAGAAAGTTCTCAACACTGGCACCACCATTTGTAGCTGTATGACCTCTTAGCTTCAAGTTGCCTCAAATTGTGTATCAGAGATGAAACTGTGTATATCTCATGAAGTGATGATTAACTGAGATGATTTTTAAAAATCACATGGTATAGCATAGTAGTCAGTACTTGGTTCAACTCTCTTCTCAATAATTATCTGATTCTAAAGTTAAGAAGAACCAGACAGTATTCTTAGCACACAGCATCATCACACAGATGCCAGTTCATCAAAAACCTGGGAACCTATTAAGAATTAATATATGTTCAATAATACTGGCTGTCTCCAGTTCTCAATAGGCCTTCATTCTTGTTCTAGTCATCATCCAATTACTAAAATATAAATCCTTTCCTATCCCATTAATTTAATAAACTTTTTTTTTAAGACAGTAAGCTCAATGACCACCAGAAAATTAATTCCTTTGAGCCTTAGATAATTAGCATGATGGCTTGGCCAATGTATTTTCTTCCAACAGTGTTCCCCTTCAAGGAAAGCCGTTGTTCCAGTTTTGACCGGGACTGGAGGGGCGCCCCGAACTATACAGGTTTAACTGCAGAATCATCAACCAGCCAAAGACAAAGGAAAACAAAGCGACCCAGGAAAGGGCAACATGGCTTTGTGGAATGCAACTGCATTTCCTTCAGCCACAAAGTAACGGACCTGGAGCATGAGCCCCCCAAAGCTACAGTATATACGGATTTTATTTAAAACATATAAGGCACTTTACAAGTAGTCATTAATCCTCACAGCAATGCTAAGAGGTGCCACAGCGATTCCCATTTCATGCCTATGGCAATTGAGGCTGAACAAACTTAACTCCTAACATTACAGCCTGCATACGGCACAACCTGATTCCAACCCAGGCAGCCTAGCCCAAGAATCTCTGCTGTTAGCCATGACTCCAGACTGCCTCTCCACGCCACTTGTGTGTGAGTCTCTTCCTAATGACCAGTTGCTCCAGGCAGTGTCTGTCACCCTCAGTCCCCCAAAGTAGACAGATCTACTTTTCACAATTCTGACTCTCCAGCAGCGAGGAGGAGCTCTAAGAGCTCATTAGGAGAGAGAGGACACTCCATTATTTGATATTAAGCTACCCCAGCCATGACAATACATCAGAGTGACTCAAGGCCAGTGGCAGCAATTTCCTCCCACCACACCTGGGAAACCAATTTCAAGACAAATGGATTTGGTAGGTCATTTTCCCTCAGTCACTTAATGAGCAGTGCACAGTCAACATACCTCCAGGAATTCCTTTGGTCAACACTGTGGGCTGGCTCCCCATGTCCCTCAGACTAAAAGTCAAAAGTCCTTATAGTGGACCCCGGGACTGTCCTTGTCTGTCTCTGCATCTTGGTCTCACAATGACATGTGGCCAGTCACCCTGCGCTCGCTGCCCTCCATCCACTCTGGCGTCTGACTTGCCAGGCAGGCAGTGCCTCAGAACCTTGGCACAAGCTGCTCTCCTCATCCAGGGAGCTCTTCCCTGATGTCCTCATGGCTCGCTCTTCAAGTGTTTGCTCAACTGTGACCCTCTCAGTGAAGCCTTCTCTGACAATGACCCTACTGGCCAGAACTTCTTCCTTCCTCTCTTTTGCCCCCATAATATCACCATCATCTTCTATAATTGCTCCCAGAAACTAAGTCCTTACAAAGGTAGGTATTTTTTATCATTCTGTGTTCACTGTCACATCCCCACACACGACCACTGTGGCATCCCCCTAACATGATCACCGTGGCACCCCTACACAGCCTCTCAGCACCTCTTCCACTGCTGTTATCCAAATGATCTCCCAAAAACAGTATAGAAGAGAAGGAAGGTAGAAGGGAGAGAAGTATAACCCCCTACCAGAGTCATATTTGGATTTGACAGCAAGGTCATCAGAGAACATGAACAACAGTACCCCTCTACACACACACATCTCAAAAAATAATTCAGCATATGCTTTTGAAAACTTAAACGTCAGCAGATGTAATGATTCTCTAGACAAGCAGAAGCAGTGGTTCTCGCGCCAGGCCCACTTCTGCAGGAGAGGATGCTGGGCTGGATGACTGGTGCTGTGGAGCTGGGCAGCATGTGTGCCATGGGTCCTTGGTCAGGGACAGTGGCAGATGAGCAGCATCATGAGGAAATCAAGTCACACACAAGAGAAGTAATCCCCCTGGGCAGCGTAAAGGGTGGCCTTAAATGCAGGCATTCAGTGTCAGGACTCACTATCACCAGTATCAAGAGCAAAGCTAATCAATCACTAAATAACCCAATGCATTAAATATGGTAATAGAGGTACGAACTGTTGCAACAGCCTCTGGGTTCCCTCACACTGTCCTGGGCCCCCTCCAAAGCAATATCCACAGAAGCAATCAGAATGACTTAAAAATGGCAATCAAAAGGTGCAAGCCTCAGCCATCTCACTTACTTTCATTACCCTCCAGATCTAGACCCCTGACCTGCAAGATTCCATGTGGTCACCCCCAGGGACCACTTGGGTTCTGGTCTCAGAGCTCTCCTCCAAGCCTACAGGGCTTCAGTTGGGTTGGCCATCCCCAGTTCCATGAGAGTCTTTATGCCTCCCTATGTGCAGTCCCCTCTACCCACCCTGAGCTTCCTCACCTTATTTCTCCCCCATTAATATCAGCACAATGACTTTTTCTCATCTTGCAAGTTCTCCTTTGAACATCACTTCCTCAGTGCAGCCTTAATTACATAGTTTAAAGTCTATTGTTCTTCACTCAGAGCACTCTGTTCTTTCTAGTCTTTAAAGTAATCTGTAATTAAATGCTCAACAGTTTATATCACTGTATAAGCTCCTTGAAAACTGGGGCTAGTTCTAAGTTGACCCTTTGAATACTGAACACCTAGCACATAGCAAGAGGTTGAAAAAGATGAATAGCTAGCTGGCTAGGTGGTTGGCCTGTCTGGAAGGAAGGAAAGGTAGGGAAGAGGAAAAGAAGGAAGAAAGAATTAACTTTCAGGGGATAAAGGAATGCTAAGGAAAAAACCTAATTCTCCATAGGAATAGGAAGTAAGTTCCTAACAGGCCTTGCAGAGGAGGGTCACTCTGAACTGTTTCTACCAAAGAACTGAAGTCAAAAACTTAGCCAGCCCTCTGCGATAGAGGGTATAAGACTAAGAGATAAACTACTATGTATAAAATAAGCTACCAGGATACACCGCACAATACAGGGAATATCATCAGTATTTTACAGTAACTTTAAATGAAGTATAATCTATAAGAATTTTGCACTAAGTTGTACACTTGAAACTAACAGTATATTGTAGGTGAACTATACTTCAATTAAAAAAGTGATTTTTTTTTGGCTCAAGTTGTGTGGTTTGTACAAATAATACATCAGAATTGTAATTTTATTTCAATCTAGAAGTTAATTTTGAAGCAAACTGTTAGGATGATACAGATTTGAGATGAATTTCACAATATTTAATAACATTTATTTTTTTAGAAGCTATCTCATTATGATTACTCTGATTGTTAACAGTATTACTACATAATTGGCTAGCAATCTGTAGTCAGCAAATGCATACCCTTTGCCATCATTAATAATAACATTTTTGCTCCAGTTCATTAATGATTCTAAATGATTCTACCAATTTGTGGATGAGACTGACTTACATTAATGGGGGGAAGACAGAGCTACAAAAAGGGCTACATCAAATACGATGTGCTGTGTGCTAAGTCACTTTAGTTGCGTCTGACTCTTTGCAACACTATGGACTGTAGCACACCAGGTTCTTCTGTCCATGGGATTCTGCAGGAAAGAATACTGGAATGGGTTGCCATGCTCTCTTCCAGGGGATCTTCTTGACCCAGGGATCAAACTCGCATTTCTTATGTCTCCTACATGGGCAGGCGGGTTCTTTACCACTAGCGCCACCTGGGAAGCCCCAAATATAATAAAGTTCCAAAATATACAGCTCAGACAATAAGTCAAACAGTAGCCAGAAAGAAGAGAGATCCGAGAAGGTTCCATAGACAAAGCAAGATCTACAGTGCGCCTTGGAAGACACGTAGAGATCTGCTTACTTGGAGCCAGGCAATGTCTCAAGAGTTACATACATTGCTGCTGTTGTATAGTTGCTAAGTCGTGTCCAACTCTTTGTGACCCCATAGACTGTAGCTCCTCTGTCCATGGGATTTCATAGGCAAGAATACTGGAGTGGGTGGCCATTTCCTTTTCCATGGGAACTTTCCGACCCAGGGATAAGAATTACAAACATAAATTCATTTAATTCCCCCAACAACTCCGTGAGGTAGATCAGTTATTGTCTCCATCACAAGTGAGGGAAGATCACATAGCTAATTACTAGAAGAACAGGGATTTAAATCCAGGCAGTCATACCCCTCCAAGAAGGATGCCCAATAGCATGTGTTAAATGACCATCCATCTTTTTCATTCCCCAAAATCATCATCAGTAGAAATCCTTTTCATTAAAAAGGTACAGGATCCCATAGCTTCAAAGGCACGAAATGAGCATTCTATGCAGCTAAATGATACCCACCATCCGAAAGCAAACATTGTCAGTCATGTCAATTTCCTCTCTAGAATAAAGACGACTTTCTGAGGCAAAGATATCTTAAAAACTAGTCACAACACATGTCACTTCTTATACTTTCAACTCCCACTGTTTATTAATGCTGAACAGCTACCAAATCAAAGATAAGGAAAACAGATATGTTTCTTTGCTTGCTTTAAAACTGCCCAACAATCAGTAATTCAGGTCATCCATAAAGTTAACCTCATGTGTGCATGCTCAATCATGTCTGACTCTTTGTGATCCCTTGGACTATAGTCCACTAGATTCTTCAGTTCATGGAATTCTCCAGGCAAGAAGACTGGAGTTGGTTGCCATTTCCTTTTCTGGAGAACTTTCCAGCTCAGGGTTTGAACCCATGTCTCCTACATCTTCTTCATTAGCAGGCAGATTCTTTACCATTGCACCACCTGGGAAGCCCCTGAGTTCACTTCACCTTTTATTACATCAGAATGTAATAAAAAAACATTCAGATACTTTTACAGAAGGAGTCTAAGAAGGACCACCAGAAAGTTTGCTCTGTAGTGAACAGAGTTTTCATTGACTTTTGATTGTTATTCCCACGGAAAGCACAATGATGAGAAGGTAAATACATTTCACATTCAGTAAAACTGGCAATTAGAGGGCAATGCAGCAAAGTAATTTTAACATCTGATCTTTGTCATCCATCTCAATCTAAAAAAAAAAATTCAGGTACAAATATAATCGTGCTAGTTTTATGCAGAATATGATGAACTTCATGAATAAATTATTAGAGAGACATGGGAGAAATAAAAGAGCATTAAACAAAATTATTTAATAAAGTAATAACCATGTCAGAAAGCACATCTGCTATTTGTAACAATCAAGACAATAACTGGGAGTGTTTGAGGTTAAAACACAAACCATCAGCAACATCTTAGTAATTCACTGCACTTGACATTTTAAGGAGACACTATTTTGCATTTGCACGGAATTTTTAATGGAGAAACATACCACTTAGATTTGCAAATTGAAAGGGACTGACATTATAAGAACTTAGTCTTAAATCACTTTTTACATTTATTGCTCTGCTTATGTCATCTAACATGGTCATTTACAATTTGCTTTAACAAATAAGAACTTCTGTCAATCATTCAACTCTTGCCATATTGAGACCAAGATTGCCATCTAGTGAATGTCATTATAACATTTTATTTAATGGTCAGTGGCCAACTTTGATTTTCTGTCTCAGTGATGAGATTTGGCTACTACAACTCGTATCTAGATCATTAATATTAACAAGTTTCCTAAATACCTAATAATATTAATAATTCTCTTTTAGCAAAGAAAAATGACCTACATTCAAGAATATACGCAATTAAAACAGGCAACATGAAAGAAACTCCTATTTTTGAGGGTCTTTGAAAGTTCAGATGGGTGTGGCAGGATCTTTTGCATACTAATTCTTAAAACAACTCCATATTGTAATTCTTACCCCCATTTCATAGATGATAAGACTGAGGTGCAGAGAGACGGGCCTGTCGAAGGTCACCAGATAGATTCAAAGCCAGGTTCATTCATTCAGCAAATATATCCTGAGTGCCAACTCTGGGTCAAGGACTGTTCTCAGTACTGAGGACACAACAGGAAACAAAACAGAGAAAGTGCCTAGCTGCACGGACGTTCATTCTGGTGGGGATAAACAGTTATCATGTAATGTAATACCACGGCATGTGCTATGAGGAAAAGGGAAGGGGCAGTAATGAGGGTGGGAGATGATCTCTAGAAAGGAACAGGTGAGCGGAGACTTCAGCGATGTAAGTCATGAGGATGAAGTGGTGTGATTAGTGGGAGAATGTATTGAAGTATGTTAGGCAAGAGAATTCCCAACTGATCATGATTTTTTTTTATTATTGAGACATATTTGACATGCAATATTGTATAAGATTAAGGCACACACATGTTGATTTGACACATTTATATATTGATCTGCAATATTCTATTACAAGTAAGCTCTGTGTGTGCTCATTCATTCAGTTGTGTCCAACTCTTTGCAACCCCATGGACCATAGCTTGCCAGGCTCCATTCTCCATGGAATTTTCCAGTGAAGAATACTGGAGTGGGAGTGTAAGCTGCCATTTCCCACTCCAGGGCATGTTCCCAACCTAGGGATCAAACCTGTGGCTCTTGCGTCTCCTGCATTAGGAAGTGGTTTCTTTACCACTGCGCTACCTGGGAGGCCCCAACAAGTAGGTTACATTTGTATTATTGGTACAGCTTTATCATCAAATATCACTGTCTCCTTAGGAAGGAAAACACATTAGTTGAGACAGCAGTTGAAATTCTCTTTCAAAATCAACAGTTAATTCCTCCTGTGGAGCTTTGCTTCTTTCTTCTGACACGTCTGCCAACCCTTGAGTGCTCTCCTTTAAGAGGGGCAAAAGACGGCAAAACAGTCACCCTTTGTCTTTGGCGGAGTGGTTACAGACTCTAAAAATGCCACTTCTTTCTCTCCTTCCTCTCTTTCTCTCAGTCCTTCACTTAACAACAATCTATAGAATATGTATGCTGGGCGCTGGGAATATGGAGACCAAGGAAACCAGACATCAGTCCCTGGTTCTACAGGGCTTGCATGCTCTTAGATCTGCTCAAAGCTGCTGATCGTGGCCCTGGCCTCCCTGCGTGGAATCTGCCCCTGGGTTGTCTCCAACTGCATCAGCACAATCTGTAGACCCAAACCTTGGCTTCTCAATTGGACTGTTGTTCTGCCAAGTGTTCCTTCGCCAGCACAGTTTCTCTGTTACTTTGGTTCACGTAGCGCACAGGGTCAGCAGTGAGGAGATGAATGCAGCGGCTTCTTAATCAGGCAGGACCAAATGACCTCGGGCCCAAGATATCCACTAATATTTTAAGTAAACGAGACGAGCTGCTTTGCAGATACCTCCTCTTTTACCACATCAATTACCCTGGGGGAGATAACAGCAGGTTGGCCAAAATGTTTTTTTTGGTTTTTCCATGTTATTTTAAAACCCATGTTTTGGAAAAGCCCAAATGAACTTTTTGGCCAACCCAATATATTAAAACAATTCCCACCAAAGCTGCAATGACTTATTAGATACATAGAGGTGAGGGTGGGGTGGAGAAGGAAGAAGAAACTAAATTGAGTGGCTAGATGAGGAGAGAAGCAGAGAGGACAAAGGAACCAGAATAAAGTGAACCCCCCTTATTCCAGTTTTTCAAAGTTAAAACCTCCTGATACAGATTCTTCCTTCTACTCCCTTTTCTTTATCCTGAGTTATGATGTGTGGGTTGTGGAAGTTGGGGGGCAGAATACATCAATGCATATTTATTTTACATACACGTATTGTACACCAAATAATTCTGCCTTGAGTTAGGCAATGTTTATGAAATTTCTTGGGTAGATCCAGCAGCTAAAAGACAAACAATTCTGGATTTTCTGATTCTCTTTCTAAACTAGCCAAACATCATTAAAATTACCTAATACTGGGTATGGTAAATCCAAATTTAGCTGACTGGTTTCTGTCCTCAATCTTCTCATCTGTGAAACAACACATATATCACAGAGTCACTAGGGAATGGGATTAAAGAATACTTTATCAGTGTGCTGGTAGGAAACAGATGACACAAAGGGGTAAATGAAGAGAATTTAGTGTTTCAGCTGAAGCTCCAATACGCTGGCCACCAGATGTGAAGAGCTGACTCACTGGAAAAGACCCTGATGCTGGGAAAGACTGAGGGTAGAAGGGGGTAACAGAGTATGAGATGGTTGGATGGCATCACCAACTCAATGGACACAAGTTTGAGCAAACTCGAAGAGATATTTGGAGGCAGGAAAGCCTGGAATGCTGCAGTCCATAGGGTCGCAAAGAGGTGGACATGACTTAGCAACTGAACAACAAGCTTCGGTAGGCAGAATAAAGGCCATCAAAGATACTAACATTCTAATCCCTGGAAACCTGGAACTGGGGCAAAAGGAACTTTGCTGGACTGATTGATGTTAAAACCTTGAGATGGAGAAATTATCCTAAAATACCCGAGTAGGCCAATCTTAAAAGTGGAACACAGTGGCAGAAGACGGGGTCAGAGAGATTGGCTACGAGGACTCAATCTGCTGTTGCTGGCTTTGAAGATGGAGGAAGGGGCCATAAGTCAAGGAATGTGGGTACCTCTAGAAGCCAGAAAAGATAAGGGAGGCAGATACCACCTCTAGGGCTGAAGGGGAGAGAGCTGCTAATGCAGCCTGAAGAGACCTGAGCCAAATGAGAGGTACTGCCCAATAGGAGCCATGGCCTCAGGTAGCAGACTGTAGCTGCTGTCAATCAAAGCTTGGTATGGGGGGAGAAGAGAAATAAACACTTCAACCTCACTCTCCTCCTGCCCTTTGGTCTCCTGCTGGTGTTTCCCAACTGGAAGTCAGAGGTCAAGGGAGCCTGGGTGATGCGGTCCTACCGGGGTCTGAGTAGGGTGAAGATGGGTGAGGCTGGATCCATGGGGTAAACAGAATACCCAGTACCAAATGCACATAAGGACCTGGTATGCTGTAGGCTCTCCCACTCAGGCAACCCACTCTACCACTCTGGGTTGTTAGCGGCTCTAGCCTTTTGATATTATCATTCTCTGGCTATTTGATACAACTGTGATACAGCACATATTATGAGATCTGGCTGCAAATATCCTCTGGGAAATGTATCTGATTCAAAAGATTATGAGTTTTGTGAAGGGGAGTTGAAGGGAAGGTACACTAAGTTTAATGAGTAAGCAGAGAATAAGGTCCAGAAGGGGCTGGAAGACAATCCAGGCCACAACGCAGCATGTATCAAGGGTACCTTCATCTATTTCAGAGTTCACCTAGATGCTTCTGCCATGCAGGCTGGGAGTGGCCAACCATGTGGTCGTTTAGCAAAAAGGAAGAACTCCAAGTCTAGATGCTTCGTGTGGCTTCTGGGAGCCCTGAAAGGAAGGGGTGAAGCTTTACTGTGCTTTAACCTAATATGTATTATGCCTTATGCTAGACATTTTCACAAATGTTATTTTATTCTACTTGTTCAAATGAACTTCTGAGGCAAGTATTACTGGTCCTCCTTTAGAGAAGAAGAAAATAAAACTCAAAAATGAAAAATAACTCGGTTAGAGGTAGTGTGTGATAGAACTGAGATTTGACAGTAATCTTTCCTAAGTCCAGGCTTCTCTGGTAGTTCATTTGGTAAAGAATCCACCTGCAATGCAGGAGACCCTGGTTTGATTCCTGGGTTGGGAAGATCTGCTGGAGAAGGGAAGACTACTCACTCCAGTATTCTTGGTCTTCCCTGGTGGCTCAGCTGGTAAAAGACTCTGCCTGCAATGCAGGACACTTGGGTTCAATCCCTGGGTTGGAAAGATCCCCTGGAGAAGGGAAAGACTACCCACTCCAGTGTTCTGGCCTGGAGAATTTTATAGACTGTATATCTATGGGGTTGCAAAGAGTTGAACACGACTGAGCAACTTTCAAAGTCCACTCTTCTGTTCATTTTAACACAGTCTAGCATGGCTTCAAATCACGGCTTCATAACCTATCAAATGCATCATGACTTTCTATTCTTTCAGTCTAATTAATTTTACATAATATAATATATTGTTACCCTGCAACACCAAAATATTGACTATGAAGTTCAATAATGCAGCTGACGAATTACAATGAATGTATGTTTATTCCCATAAGTAAGCATAGTAAAAAGGGGTTTCTAGTTTCAAAAGCATCAAGTCAGCACACAAAAAATATCAAGAATATCTAATGTGCATTCACAATTACCATCAATAATCATGATCTTTATACCCCAAATATATTGTGTTCCAAAAGATACAGTTATAAAGGATGTATTGCGTACATGCTCCATTCATTCACTTTACTATTATTTTTTTTAATGACAGGATACATGATCTAAAGTGCTTGAAATTTACAATAATAAATACTTAAAAATAAATTTAACCAAGGAAGTAAAAGAGCTCTACACTGAAGCTAGGAAACATTAAAAACAAATTGAAGGCAACACAATAAAAAATTATCCCATGTTTATGGATCAGAAGACTTAAAGTTGTTAAGATATCCACACTACACAAAGCCATCAACAGATTCAATGCACTCTCTAGCAATATTAGAATGACATTTTAAAAAGATGTTTAAAAAATCCTAAAATTTATATGGAACCACCAAAGACTCAAATAGCAAAGCAATCCTGAGAAAGAACAACAAAGAGAGAGGCATCACACTTCCTGATCACAAACTATATTATAAAGCTTCAGTAAACAAAACGGTATGGTACTTATATGAAATCAGACACATAGACTGATGGGGCAGAATCTGGAGAACAGAGATAAACCCATACATGTATGGTTAACTAATACTTGACAAAGGGGCCAAGAATACTCAGTGAAAAATATAGTCCCTTCAATAAATGATGCTGAGAAAACTGGATATTCATGGGTAAAAGAATGAAACTAGACCCCTGTCTTACACTACTAACAAAAATTAACTTAAAGTGAATTAAAGACTTAAACATAAGATCAAAACCCATAAAACTCCTAGGAGAAAACATAAGAAAAATGCTCCTTGATATGGGTCTTGGCAATTACTTCCTGGATATGTAACTTAAAACACAAGGAAGAAAAAAATATAAATAAACAAGTGAGACTACATCAAGCTAAAAAACTTATGCACAGGCAAGCAAATCAAAAAGTCAACCTGTCAAATGGGAAAAATATCTGCAAACCATGTACTTGATAAGGGGTTAACATATAAAATCTATAAAGAACTCATACAAATTAATAGCAAAATCATCATCAGATTAAAAAACAGGAAAAGACCCATTTTCCCAAAGAAGATATATTAATAGCCAAAAGGTACATGAAAAGATGCTCAATATCACTAATCATTAGAGCAATGCAAATCAGAAACACAATGAGATATCAACTGACACTTGGGAGGATGTCTATTTTTAATAAGAGATAACATATGCTGGCAAGGATGTGGAGAAAAGGGAACCCTTGTGCACTGTTAGTAGGACAGTAAAATGGTATAGCCATTTTGGAAGAGTATGGAAGCTGTTCAAAAAATTAAAATTTAAACTGCCATGGAAGTGTGAAAGTGTTAGTCCCTCAGTTATGGCTGACTCTTTGCAACCTCATGGATGGTAGCCCACCAGGATCCTCTGTCCATGCAATTTTCCAGGCAAGAATACTGCAGCAAGTAGCCATTTCCTTCTCCAGGGGATCTTCCTGACCCAGGGATCGAACCTGGCTCTCCTTCATTGCAGCAGATTCTTTATCGTCTGAGCTACTATATGAACCAACAATTCCACTTTCAGGAATATATCCAGAGGAAATGAAATATTATGCTGAAGAGATATCTGCATCTTCATGTTCACAGAAGCATTATTTACAATAGCTAAGAAATGGAAACAACCCAAGTGTCCATCAACAGATGAATGGATAATGAAATTATGGTATACATAGACATCAAATATTAGCCAAGCATAAGGAGGAGGAAATCTTGCCATTTGTACCAAGGATGGATCTTGAGGGCATTATTGGAAGTGAAATAAGTCAAAGAAAAATATGATCTCATATGTGGAATACAAAAACAGAACAAAACCCTCAAACATATAGAAAGATCAGATATATGGCTCACAGATTAGGGCGGAGGGGGCGGGGAAACTGGAGGAAGGTGGTTTAAAGGTATAACCTTCCAGCTATAAAATAAATAAGCACCAGGACTATAACTTACATCTTGATGACTACATTTAACACTGCTGTATGGTGTACAGGAAAGTTGTTAAGAGAGTACATCCTAAAAGTTCTCATCACAGAGAAAACATTTTTCACTGTTTTTTTTTTTTTTCCTTGGGGGGGTATCTTATATGAGATGATAAATGTTAACTATATTTATCATGGTAATGATTTCATGATAAACATAAGTGAAATAATTACTCTATAAACCTCAAACTTATGCAGCGCTGTGTTATCATATCTCAACAAAATTGGAAACAAAATTTAAAAGAATATGGTCTTTGAAGACAGGTGCTTCATACAATGTATCCAGTATACTGGACAATACTGGGCAACACTCCCACAGGACTTAGAATCACAACACAGAATATTGAGGTATATAGTGTGTGTATGTGTGTTAGTCACTCAGTTGCGTCCGATTCTTTGCAATCCCATGGACTGTAGCCAGCCAGGCTCCTCTGTCCATGGGATTCTCCAGGCAAGAATACTGGAGTGGGCTGCCATTCCCTGCTCCAGGGGATATTTCCAACCCAGGGATCGAACCCGGGTCTCCCGTGTTGCAGGCAAATTCTTTACCCCTGAGCCACCAGGGAAGTCACACAAACAGTAAGATAGGCTAGTACAAATTGTATAATGCAATAATTTTTTTACATATGTATACACCACCCAATCACAACCTAGATGGAGACAGTGGAAAGTTCTATCACCCTTGAAGGTTTCTCTTATGTCCCTTGCTCAACCGGAACTTGTCACATATTACCCTTTCCCCCAGTCTCCAGCCCTCGGGGGGCCTGCTATTCTGGTGCTTCTCCTCCATCTCTTAGTTCCACCTTCTCTTGAACAACACATCACTGAGATAATACAGTAGGCACTCTGGCACCTGGCTTCTCTTGTTTAGCATGAAGTCTGTGATTTTATTCATATTGTTACATGCATCAGCCATTCACTCCTTTTTTAATGCTGTGTAGAAAGTATACCATTGTTGGTTTTAGTTCTTTCTTCCCTTCTCTGATTGACAGACACCTAGGTTATTTTCAGTTTGCAGCTATTTTGAATAAAGCTATGATACAAGACTTTGTTTGGGCATATTTCCATTTTCTTGGGCAAATACCTAAGAGTAGAATTCCAGAGTCACAGGAGTTGCTTATTTAACTTCATAAAAAACAAAGACACCTCCCTTCCCAACATTCCCCCCCCCCCAAATAAGAACCCGCCTAACACTTTTCTGAAGAGGTTGCAGCAATTCACACTTTAGCAACAGTGAGTAAAAGATGAGTTACTCCACTTTCCAGCCAAACCCTGGTATTGGCAGTTGTTTCAATTACAGAGATTCTGGTAAGAGGGTCATAATGTCTCATTTTGTTTTTAATATGCATTTCTTCAGTTAGTAATGATGCTGAGCTTTCAAAAATTTTCTCCAAGATTATGAAGACATTCCCTTTTCACAGAACTTTTAAAACAGTAGAAGAGACAAACCTTCCACTGCCAGCAATTTCAGCCACATGCCTCCTTCTCAAGTTTCTTCTGCACCAGCTATAAAACATGGACTTCTTCCCCTTTAAAGATCTCCAGAGAAACCACCTTGACAAATTTCCTTCAGTGATCTGTTCCGGTGCTTTAAAACCCTTCCTATCAGGATATTTTTTTCTTTGCATCAACTGGAAATTACAATCCTGTTCATGTGATGGATTTATAATGCCTTTAATTCTCACATTAAAAACTAATTTAAAACATTTTTAGCTCATAATGTCCTTCTGTTCTAAGCACAGTTGTAATGGTTTTTGCTTTATTGTGCTTTTTTAATATTAGCTTCATCTTCTGTTTGACTCATTGAAAAGAAGTAACATGATTTAACTGTTCAAAACATCATGCCAATTGTTAGTATTAGGATACTGAGGTCCTGGTGAACACTGAGGTGGGGGATGGGAGGGAATGGAGGCAGCTCTGTTGTCCAGAAACATCCTAGAAATTTCAGATTAATACAGAGAAGAAATGGTCCTTTTCCATACCATTACTATGCACCGACCCTGCCTATGTTTCTTCCTTGCAAAGTTTTTTGTTTGTTTATCTTTGAGTAAAATGTTTTAAGTCCTAACTAGTTCTTCATTTTCTAAAATGGGAGTCTGATATTGCTGATGTAGTAAATCATTATTATAAGCTAGCATTTTACCACTACTCAGATATGAGAGTCATTCAACTTTTCTATTTAAGATGCTAATCAACTTCACTTAAGATGAACTGGAGGGGGGCAACCCATTTATTGAGATTTGGTTCTCATGTTCTTGGTAATTAGTTTATAATTGTGGACCATGTCTATCATTTTCCTAAACCTTAAACCAGCCACTTGCAGAAATTGAAAGTAAAACCATCAAGCATTGTGTGTTGATAAAAGATGGTTTCATTTTCATCTTTTAACTTCCTAAAGGACAGGGAAACCAAAGAGAAAGCAAAATATCAGAGGAAAGTGGATGAAACTGTGTTCAAGGAATCACAATGAAGCTAGGATGATTTTTTAAAAACAGAAATCTGAGTCAGGAGTAGCTTCACCTAGAATTACCAAAAAATTCCAAACATGCTTTTTCTTCTCTCTTCCCTCTATTCCTTTCCCTCTCCTTCTCATAAAAGTCTGAAGGCTTGTCACTCAGGGCCACTATGTAAGCTCTTCTTGAGGTCCTCAGGATCTGACCCGAGGATCAGTGTGGCCAGCATCCTCAATCACCCTTCAAGGCCACAGACAAGTCCCTGGGAGCAGGACGGAACAGGAAATGAAGAAGGTGGGCATACCCCCAGCTGCCTCCTAGAGAAATCTCCCAGGAATTTACATCCCCTTGACCAAAACTTGGCAACATGGCCACAAAGAGCTGCAAATTAGGCTAGGAAATGAAGCTTTTGCTCTGGGCATGCAGTCATGCCCAGATAAAAAATTTTGTTAATATTAAACAAAGGAAAAATTAGTACAGGAGGAAACCTGGTAGGTGCTGCTGGACCAACCACATCCTTCTATAAAGTAAAGGCAACCACCACATTCCCCTCGCCCCAGCAACATACCACGGCCCTTAATATGATCCACAAGATTTTTTACTGTCTAGCCCTTGACTGTCCTCTTTTGTCACTTTCCCCATTCTTCTCCATGTTCTAGTCACATTTTACTTCCATTCCTGAAATAAGTGAGTTTTGCTTTTTCCACTTTCCAAGTTCTTAGGAAACTCTTCTCTCATTGCCTCTTCATCTTCACTTGAGTCACTGTTTCTCATCCTATAAGAATCTGCTTAAATGTCATCTCTTTTGGGACACTAAGCTTTCCTGAGTGTCTTTCCTTGCTTTATCCTACTAGAACACCATAGCATAAGGCTTATCTCTCATGCAATTTCTTATTTAATGTCTTTCTCACTCATCCAATTCCAAAAGCCATGAAGGCAGGGACCCCATCTATTTTGTTCATCGTTGCATTCCTGGTACCCAGTACACTATTTTTATTTTACAGATAAAAGTTACAGATAATAAAATGCATTCAGTTCAGTTCAGTTCAGTCGCTCAGTCGTGTCCGACTCTGCGACCCCGTGAATCGCAGCACGCCAGGCCTCCCTGTTCATCACCATCTCCTGGAGTTCACTCAGACTCATGTCCATCGAGTCAGAATGTCGTCCCCTTCTCCTGCCCCCAATCCCTCCCAGCATCAGAGTCTTTTCCAATGAGTCAACTCTTCTCATGAGGTGGCCAAAGTACTGGAGTTTCAGCTTTAGCATCATTCCTTCCAAAGAAATCCCAGGGCTGATCTCCTTCAGAATGGACTGGTTGGATCTCCTTGCAGTCCAAGGGACTCACCTTAAATATACAGTTGATGAGCTTTGAGAAGCATGTTCACCTTGTAATCAACATTGTTGTTGTTAGTCACTAAGTCACGTCTGACTCTTTGTGATCCCATGGACTGCAGCATGCCAGGCTCCTCCTTCCATTATCTCCCAGAGTTTGATCAGGTTCAAATCCACTGAGTCAGTGATGCTATCTAACCATCTCATCCTTTGCTGCCCACTTCTCCTTCTGCCTTCAATTTTTCCCAACATCGGGGTCTTTTCCAATGAGTCAGCTCTTCTCATCAGGTGTTGATACTTCAGCTTCAGCATAACCAATACCCTAGTCAGATATATGACAATTCCATTCCCCCAGGAAATTCCCTCATGTCCTCTTCCAATTAGTTCCAACCCCTTACAGCATCTTCTATTTTCTATCACCATAGGTGGTTTTTGCCTGTTTTCATACCTCATTTAAATGGAATCATACAGTCTGTTTGCTTTTGGGTCTGGTTTCTTTCAACACAATAAGATTCAGTCATGTTGATGCGAGTACAAGTAATCTGTTCTCTTTTAATGTTGCAGAGAGCCATTATCAACCATAATTTGTTGATCCACTCTCTGCTGATGGACATTTAAGTTGTTTACACTTTCAGAGTATTATGGATAAAACTGCTATGAATATTCATGTAGAATTATTTACATGGCTATATGTCTTAATTTATCTTGGAAATACTTAGGAGTAGAATTCTGAGTCATTGGGCAAGTATGTATTTAACTTTATATTTACTGTGTTTAGGTTTGAGATGCTGCTGACAGTTTTTGGAAGGTAGTTGCAACATTGTATATTTCCACTCACACTGAAAGAGGGTTCTGATTGCTCCACACCCTCAGTGACTTGATGTTGCTGATCTTTGGAAGTTTTGACTATTCTAGGAGTATGACATTGTTTCTCACTGTGGTTCTAATTTATATGCCCCTAATGACAATATGGAACAGGGCAGACCTGGGTTTGATCCCTGGGTGAGGAAGACCCCCTGGAGAAGGAAATGGCACCCCACTCCAGTATTCTTGCCTGGAAAATCCCATGGACAGAGGAACCTGGTGGGCTGCAGTCCATGGGGTCACTAAGAGTCGGACACGACTGAGCAACTTCACTTTCACTTCTCACTTTCATGCATTGGAGAAGGAAATGGCAACCCACTCCAGTGTTCTTGCCTGGAGAATCCCAGGGATGGGGGAGCCTGGTGGGCTACTGTCTATGGGGTTGCACAGAGTCGGACACAACTGAAGCGACTTAACAGCAGCAGTAGCAATGACAATATCGAACAGGGCAGACCTGGGTTTGATCCCTGGGTCAGGAAGATCCCCTGGAGAAGGAAATGGCAACCCACTCCAGTAATCTTGCCTGGAGAATCCCATGGACGGAGGAGCCTGGTGGGCTACAGTCCATGGGGTCGCAAAGTCGGACATGATTGAGCCACTTAACTTAAACTAACTAAATAATGACAATATATTTTCCCGGGTTTATCAGCGACTTTGATTTTTTTTTTCTTTTGTGAAGTGTCTAAGTTTTAGACAATTTAAAAAGTAGGGCTGTTTTCTTTTTTAATTTGATCTGTATGACTTTACCTATTCAGAATACAGGTCACTTGTCAGATACATGCATCGCATATATTCCTCCCAGTCTATGCACACAAAATGTTTAATGGTAAGAATTAATATATTTTGAATTTTAACAAATAAAGAGTATATACCTAATGTGTGCATTTTTTGGCATTAATTTTATTCTATTTTCTGTATAACTTTAAGTACATAAAGGTTTATTTCCACAGGCCTCAGGAAATGGGTAGAAATCACAAGACAGTCTCTTTTCCCACCAAAAAAAGTTGCATATTTTGGTAAAGTGTTTGTCCTATAGAAGAAAACTGAAATTTGCATTCGCAAGGCTGTGCAAGATTTTTAATGCGTGCAACATGTTTTGCTATATGTATACACAGAAATGATCACCACAATCAAACTAATTAACATATTTACCACATCCCATAATGTACGGTGAGAACGTTGGAGATCTATTTTTTTGGCAAATTTCCAGTATATAATACATTATTACTAAGTATAGTCACCATGCTGTACATTTGAGCTCCAGGATTTATTCATCTTATAACTGAAAGTTTGTATCCTTTGATCAATACCTTACATTTCCCCCCACCTGCTAGCCTCTGGTAACCACTACTTTTCAACACTTTTATTCTAGATTCCACATATAGGTGAGATCATGCAATATCTGTCTTTTGTTTCCTTCTTTGTGCAAAATGTCCACCAGATTCATCCATGTTGTCACAAATAGCAGGGTTTTCTTCTTTTATAACACTGAATGATATATGTACATATATATCAATACATAACACACAATGGAATATGTATATACACATTTTCTTTATCCATTCCCATCTATCCATAGACACTTAGATTGTTTCCGTGTCTTTGCTACCGTGAATAATACTGCAATGAACGCAGGAGTACAGATATCTTATCAAGATAGTGATTTTTATTTCCTTTGGATATATTACCAGAAATGAGGCTGCTGGATCAAAATTACTTTCTTAAACATATCAAAAGCCAAAAGAAAGAGTGATGTGCGTCAAGTCTTATCATATCTTAAAAGTCTGAGTCATAGATTAGAGTAATATACTACACTGAAATGCAATTCAGTGCAGAAGACATCTGGATATCCCAGCATATTCAAAGGAGGAGAGAAAAAATAGAAAAACAGAAGAGGAACTTCAATTGGAAAACCTAACACCAGTGATTTGTTAGTAGTCAATGGAGCTAATGTACTGGCTTGAATATTTATGCTGACAGTGGACAGTCCAGAAAAACATTATTTCAAGCAGAAAATAAAGAATATTTGCTACCCAGCTGACCATGGGAGAAACTTGAAGGTCATCTTAGAATTCTCCCTCTCCTTCATCACTTATCCAGTTGATCACCATGCTAACTGTACTAATTTTCTCTCAAATTGCTTACTCTTTTCCACTCTCACTCATATTACTTCAGATCCTCATCAGCTCTTA
This sequence comes from Budorcas taxicolor, assembly GCF_023091745.1. Taxonomy (NCBI): domain Eukaryota; kingdom Metazoa; phylum Chordata; class Mammalia; order Artiodactyla; family Bovidae; genus Budorcas; species Budorcas taxicolor. The sequence goes on along the minus strand of NC_068923.1, from coordinate 59,103,162 downwards.
CAAGCAAAAACCTCTTAATGTTTTCTCCCATCCTCTTTTTGCTGCTGCTCATTTCCTGTGATTCTATTAAACAAAGCCCAGGATCCAGGGCATCAAATGAAACACATCACCTGCCTCTCCTGCCAAACAAGAGGCCCCAGAGGTGTCCATGTTCTAATCCCTGAAATTTGTGAGTGTCTTCCCTTCCATGGTGAAAGGGATTCTGCAGGCACTTTGTGATTTAGGTGGAGGGAGATGATCTGGGTTATCCAGCCGTGTTCCACGTAGTAACAGGGGTCCTTTTATGGGGGAGACAGGAATATAGAGCAGAAGACACTTGGAGGTGATTTACCGCTGGCTTTGAAGATGGTGGGAGGGGCTGTGAGGCAGGGAGTACAGGAGTCCTCTAGAAGCTGGAAAAGAGAAAGTAATAGACCCTCCCTAGAACCTCGAGAAGGAACACAGCCCTGACAGCATGTTGATTTTAGACCTTGAGATTTCTTTATTCCAGACTTACGACCAAACAACAACAGCAACAACAAATGACTCCTACTACAGGAAGATAGTAAACTTGTGTTGTTTTAAGCCACTATTTGTGGATATCTGTTGCAACAGCAATAGGTAACTAATCCTATAGCTTTATCTGCTTTATTTCATAGGCACCAGTGTAGCTATGTGTTAGCTATGTCATGCATGTCCATGAAATCTCATTCCATCTGTTGGACTGTGGGGTAGAAGCTCCATGAAGGCAGGCAAACTTATATTTTTAAAAATTTTTATTGGAGTATAGCTGCTTTACAATGTTGTGTTAGTTTCAGATGTATAGCAAAGTGAATCAGTTATACATATATTTATTTTTTATTCTTAGATTCTTTTCTCCCATAGGCCATTACAGAGTATTGAGCAGAGTTCCCTGTTCTATACAGTAGGCTCATATTAGATATTTATTTTATAAACAGTGCTGTGTATATGTCAATCCAAATCTTCCAATTTATTCCCTCCTACCCTAAACCCCTGGTAACCATAAGTCAAACATATTTATTGAATGAATCAGTAAAGGGCTTCAGGCCTCTACACACGGTGTTTCCTCAGTCTTGAATGCCTTTTTCTTATTCACCTGGTTAATTCCTATGCAATCAAATGCACTGCCTCTGTTCTTGGTTTTCCCCTAAGGAACTGGTTGGCCTTTTTTGGCTGGTGCTCCCAGAAAAGACTCTTTCATTTCTTTATCTCAATTATTTGTGTGCATGGCTGACTACAAGTTCATAAGGACAAAAACCACCTCCTTCTTCTGAGTGCTCAGGACATGTCACACAAAGCCAATACAATACATGTCTGTAAATGGATGCCTTCCACTAATGGCAACCCACTTCGGTATTCTTGCCTGGGAAATCCCATGGACAGAGGAGCCTGGTGGGCTACAGCCCATGGGGTTGCAGAGAGTCTGACATGACTGAGCAACTAAACACATTCACTCACTGCCAATCATATATGGTGAGAACAGGGGTTACCAGTGCTGCAGTCCCCCATTTGTGTCATCACGAAGAAATTACAGAGACTTCCCTAGGCTGCTCTTCTGTAGGCCGAGGATATGACACTACATACATTACAGAGCTACTCTAAGAATCACATGAGTAAATGTCCATAAAGAAGATGGAGCGCCTGACAAGTACCTGACAGGCAGTGAATGTTGGTTTACTGTCATTATCCTCATCACTTTGTTGCTGCTGTTCAGTTGCTAAGTCACGTCTCACCCTTTGCGACCCCATGGACTGCAGCACGCCAAGCTTCTCTGTCCTCCACTATCTCCCAGAGTTTGCTGAAACTCATGTCCATTGAGTTGGTGGTGCTATCTCATCTTCTGCTGTCCCTTTCTCCTTTAGCTGTCAATCTTTCTTAGCATCAGGGCCCTTTCCATTGAGGCAGCTCTTTGCATCAGGTGGCCAAACGATTGGAGCTTCAGCTTCAGCCGCAGTCCTTCCAATGAATATTTAGGAATTTCCTTTAGGATTGACTGGTATGATCTTCTCACAGTCCAAGGGACTCTCAAGAGTCTTCTCCAATACCACAGTTCAAAAGCATCGATTCTTCAGCACTCAGCCTTCTTGTCACTAACAGAGGACGTTGAAGACTGCGGGGTGAACTTAAGCAATATGTATAAAATAGGAAGAGATCCAAATGTGTCAACAGATTGTCACGGGATGTGCCCCTGTGGGTACAGGACTGACCTGGCACTTGGGTATCCAGCAAGCCATCCAGCACAGGAGAACTCCACATTCCAAAGCTTCAGTGGGTATAATGCAGTGTAATATCAACATTCATATTCTCTCCTAGCCCCCCAAAGTGGTTCCAAATAGACTGACTCTGTGAAATATGTTTCTTCCAAGTTCAGCTGGGTATGATTTTGACATGATCACTTTAACGAAGAAACAAATGTGTACATGGTAACCAACTGAAAACTGGGTAAGAAATTTCAATATCAACAAGAAAATAATCTTCAAAGACTTGTAGGTATTTCTGGCCAGTTATTTATTTTATCTCTTTCTCTCTTTATAATGGTTATGAGAATGGGACCTGGATCCTGCTGCCTGGTTGAAGCCACAGTTACTGATACTCAAATACTCAGCAATACAGTTTCTTCAGGTGTAAAACAGAGCTAACACTGACTTCTTAGGGTTTTAGCAAGAATTAAGTGATGTAATAAATACAAGGCACTCAGGGAAAATGCCTGACACATTTAGGCACTCATTAAAAGTTAACTCTTACCATCATTAATTAGTATGCTTTCAAATAATACAATGTGTTATATCAAGGGTATCAGACAGGCTATCTGTTTTGGACTTAAGAGACTAGAAAACATGTTTATTAAGAATCATAAGCATTTGGGAGTATTTATTTCCTCTAAAAAAGGTGATTTTCTGAGGCCCCATATACTTAATCGAGAGCTTTCAAGTTCTTAGATACATAAAAAAAAGGCTGAACTCTATGTAAGAAATTCGTTAAGAAATGCTAATGAACTACGAAATGTTAGAGGAGACATCAATTAGACTTTAAGACCAGAATGAAGTTTTCAAAGACAGAAACAGATGGAGATGATGAAAGAAAAGGAATGAAGAAGATGGCAGAGGAGTAGGTGGATGTGGAATACATCTCTCTCCATGGATACATCAGGAATGCACCTTCAGACACATAAGTGCCTGCAGAACACCAGCTGAGAGCGGACAGGAGTACCTGACCAGCAGAAAAGAATATACGGAACCACGCAAAACCACAAAGGAAGGAGGGGGAAAAACAGGAGTCTTAGTAGGACTGGACCTGCCCTCAGAGGGTGGGGGAACTGAGGCAGGGGTCTGATCCCCACATCAGGGCAATTGTCTGAGTCAGAGGAGAAACTTTAAGGCTGAGGGTGAAACAGCCCATCTCTGGCAGCCTAACTGTAATGAGAATCAGACAGTTCTTGCCGCAGCCATACATACCCCAGACAGGGACGCAGGTCCCCTGGAAGGTGCAGTGGCTGGGAGCTGAAATTTAGGGATTGTGGAGCAATCCCAGGGCAAGCGCTGCTGTTGACTGTGGAGAGATGAGTGGAGAGGACGTGAGAGAGGAGACTGTGGTGGGAAATGCGTGCGGAAGAAAGCCAGGCAGCCATGGAAGCAAGGTGAGACTGCCGAGTCACACATGGGGGTGGAGCCATCACCGTAGCTCTCTCCCCCCAGATGCCAGCATCTGCAGCTGAACAAGAGAGAGGCTGGCCCATCAAACGCCTGATGCACTGAACTACAGAGTAGGACCCCACCTAGGGTGCTCCTTTAAGTGCCTGACCTGCTGATCTACAGAGTAGGACTCCAGCCAGGGGGGGCCTCTCTGAGTCAGTGCCTGACACACTGAACAACAAAGAAGGACCCCAGGCAAGGGAGCCCTCTAAGTGCCCGAATGGGCAGAGCTATGGAGAAAGACTGGCCAAAGAGGCCTTCTGATCACCAGCTACAAGAGGCTCGAAAAAAGGCTCTGATAGGGCCAGAACTCCTATGGCAGAGGCAGTCCATGTCCCTGCACTCTTGGTGCCACCAGGGTCCCCGCAAGCAAAGCAGCTGTGACACCTTCATGCTCAGCTCCCACTGGGAGTCGCCACAGTGAGTCTTGCATCTATGCATGCACGGTTGCTTCGGCAGTGTCCAGCTCTTTGCAACCCTGCAGACTGTGGCCTGCCAGGCTTCTCTGTCAGGGAGAGGGGTTCTCCAGGCAAGTATACTGGAGTGTATCAGCCAATACTGGTTGTCATACCCTTCTAGAGCACTATATTTCCTGCTGCCAGAACCTGGTGCTGCCAGAACCCCTGTAACCCAAGCAGCTGCACCACCTCCACACCTGGCCCTCACAGGGGCAAACCCAAGCCCTCCAGGGCAGCCTCAGGAGCAAACCCCAGTGGAATAAGTTACTAGACCTAATCAGTGAATTTAGAAAAGTTGCAGGATACAAAATTAATACACAGAAATCACTTGCATTTCTATATACTAACAATGAAAAATCAGAAAGAGAAATTAAGGAATCCATGCCATTCACCATTGCAACAAAAAGAAATATCTAGGAATAAACTTACCTAAGGAGACAAAAGAACTCTACACAGAAAATTATAAGACACTGGTGAGAGAAATCGAAGACAACATAAACAGATGCAGAGATTATTCCATGTTCCTGGGCAGGAAGAATCAATATTGTGAAAACAACTATACTACCAAATGCAATCTACAGATTCAACATGATTCCTATCAAATTACTAATGGCATTTTTCACAGAACTAGAACAAAAAGTTTCACAATTCGTATGGGAACACAAAAGACCCTGAATAGCCAAAACAGTCTTGAGAGAGAGGAATGGAGCTGGAGGAATCAACATTCCTGACATCAGATTATACTACAAAGCTACAGTCATCAAGACAGTATGGTAGTGGCACAAAAACAGAAATATAGACCAATGCAACAAGATAGAAAGCCCAGTAATAAATCCATGCATCTATGGGTACCTTATTTTTGACAAAGGAGGCAAGAATATACAGTGGGGCAAAGACAGCCTCTTCAATAAATGGTGCTGGGAAAACTGGACAGCTGCATGTAAAAGAATGAAATTAGAACAGTTCCTAACACCATATAATAAGATAAACTCAAAATGGATTAAAGACCTAAATAAAATACCAGAAAATATAAAACTCTTAGAGGAAAACATAGGCAAAACACTCAACATAAATCAAAGCAAGATCCTCTGTGACCCACCTCCTAGAGTAACAGAAATAAAAGACAAAAGTAAACAAGTGGGACCTGATTAAACTTAAAAACTTTTTCACAGCAAAGGAAACTATAGGCAAGGTGAAAAGACAACCATCAGGATGGGAGAAAATAATAGCAAATGAAACAACTGGCAAAGGATTAATTTCCAAAACACACAAGCAGCTCATACAACTCAATGCCAGAAAAACACACAACCCAATCAAAAAGTGGGAAAAAGACCTAAACAGACATTTCTCCAAAGAAGAAATACAGATGGCTAACAAACACATGAAAAGATGCTCAACATCGCTCATTATTAGAGAAATGCAAATCAAAACCACAATGAGGTATCACCTCAAAATGGTCAGAATAGCCATCATCAAAAAAGTCTACACACAATAAATGCTAGAGAGGGAGTGGAGAAAAGCTCTTGCACTGTTGGTGGGAATGTAAATTGATACAGCCACTATAGAAGATGGTATGGAGATTCCTTAAAAAACTAGGAATAAAACCACCATATGACCCAGCAATCCCACTCCTAGGCATATACCCTGAGGAAACCAAAATTGAAAAAGACACATATATCCCACTGTTCACTGCAGCACTATTTATAATAGCTAGAACATGGAAGCAACCTAGATGTTCATCAGCAAATGAATGGATAAAGAAGTTGTGGTACATATACACAATGGAATATTATTCAGCCATAAAAAGGAATGCATTTGAGTCAGTTCTGATGAGGTGGCTGAACCTAGAACCTATTATACAGAGTGAAGTGAGTCAGAAAGAGAAAGATCAATATCATATTCTAACACCTATATACGGGAATCTAGAAGAATGGTACTCAAGAGCTTATTTACAGGGAGAAACAGACAAGCAGAATAGGTAGACTTATGGATGTGGGGAGAGGGCAGGAGAGGGTGAGATGTATGGAGAGAGTAACATGGAAACTTACATTACCATATGTAAAATAGATAGCCAATGGGAATTTGCTGTATGTCTCAGGAAACTCAAACAGGGGCTCTGTGTCAACCTACAGGGGTGGGATGGGGAGGGAGATGGGAGGAAGGTTCAAAATGGAGAGGATATATGTATACCTATGCCTGATTTATGTTGCGGTCTGACAGAAAAGAGCAAAATTCTGTAAAGCAATTATCCTTCAACAAATTTTTTTTTTTAAAAAAAGAAAGGATTCTCCAAAGAAGACATATGGATGGCTAATAAACACATGAAAAGATGCTCAACATCACTCATTATTAGAGAAATGCAAATCAAAACCACAATGAGGTACCACTTCACACCAGTCAGAATGTCTGCGATCCAAAAATCTGCAAGCAATAAATGCTGGAGAGGGTGTGGAGAAAAGGGAACCCTCCTACACTGTGGGTGGGAATGCAAACTAGTACAGCCACTTTGGAGAACAGTGTGGAGATTCCTTAAAAAATTGCAAGTAGAACTACCTTATGACCCAGCAATCCCGCTGCTGGGCATACACACCGAGGAAACCAGAATTGAAAGAGACACATGTACCCCAGTGTTCATTGCAGCACTGTTTATAATAGCCAGGACATGGAAACAACCTAGATGTCCATCAGCAGATGAATGGATAAGAAAGGTGTGGTACATATACACAATGGATTATTACTCAGCTGTTAAAAAGAACACATTGGAATCAGTTCGGATGAGATGGATGAAACTGGAGCCGATTATACAGAGTGAAGTAAGCCAGAAAGAAAAACACCAATACAGTATACTAACACATATATATGGCATTTAGAAAGATGGCAATGACGACCCTGTATGCAAGACAGCAAAAAAGACACAGATGTGTATAACGGACTTTTGGACTCAGAGGGAGAGGGAGAGGGTGGGATGATTTGGGAGAATGGCATTGTAACATGTATACTATCATGTAAGAATCAAATCGCCAGTCTATGTCTGACGCAGGATATAGCATGCTTGGGGCTGGTGCACGGTGATGACCCAGAGAGATGTTATGGGGAGGGAGGTGGGAGGGGGGTTCATGTTCGGGAACACATGTACACCCGTGGTGGAGACATGTCAATGTAATGTATGGCAAAACCAATACAGTATTGTAAAGTAAAATAAAGTAAAAAAAAATAATAATAATAAAATAAAATAAAATAAAAGTTAATAAAAAATAAATAAATAAAAAATAAAAAAAGAAAGGAATGATGTTAGGAAGCTGGAAGATTGAAACAGAGGAGTAATTAAACAGACCAAGTGGGAATCAATAATTACTGCACCGAAATAATGGGGGGCAGAGCTATAGCTAAGTGCATCACAGTGAACCTGGACACCCTTCCCAGACCCAGCAGCTTCTGATACCAGCTGAGACAACCAACTTTGCAGCCCACTTAGGGTTTCAATGACTATTGATCACAGACATTGACTCTTTACGCAGCTATATGCTACTCCCTGGCTTCCCAGGTGGTGCTAGTGGTAAAGGACCCAACTAAGACACAAGAGACTCAGGTTCCATTCCTGGGTCGGGAAGGTCCCTGGAGGAGGGCATGGCAACCCACTCAAGTATTCTTGCCTGGAGAATCCCATGGACAGAGGAACCTGGAGAGCTACAGTCTATGGGGTTGCAAAGAGTCAAAGCGACTTAGCATGTATGCATGCTACTCCCTGGAATACGGGCTCATTAGCATGGTACATAAAAGGTAAAGACATTGTTTTCAATGAAATATTAAAACCTTAAAACTAATCTGTTTTATTTAAATTCTGCTTGACAAAAGAGACACAGATGTGTATAATGGACTTTTGGACTCAGAGGGAGAGGGAGAGGGTGGGATGATTTGGGAGAATGGCATTGAAACATGTATACTATCATGTAAGAATCGAATCGCCAGTCTACGTCCGATGCAGGATACAGCATGCTTGGGGCTGGTGCATGGTGATGACCCAGAGGAATGTTATGGGGAGGGAGGTGGGATGGGGGTTCATGTTTGGGAATGCATGTACACCCGTGGTGGATTCATGTCAATGTATGGCAAAACCAATACAGTATTGTAAAGTAAAATAAAGTAAAAATAAAAATTAAAAACAAAACAAAAAAAAACACAATATTAAAAAATAAATAAATAAATAAATAAATTCTGCTTGAGAGTCTTGTATCTTGTGTTTTGTCCCAACCTTCCTAGAGGTACATGGCAGGTGTTGGGAATATCACCAAACCAAGCTGGGGGATTCCTGCTCTGAATTTCTAGTAACATTCACAACTTCATCCCTTCTTTCTGCCTCCAAAACCTATGATGCTAGATGTTTTGTGCTAATATAGATCTCCTTTGTTTTGTTGTTTAGTTGCCAAGTTGTGTCTGACTCTCTTGTGAGCCCATGGACTGAACCCCACTAGGCTCCTCTGCCCATGGGATTTTCCATGCAAGAATATTGGAGTGGATTGCCATTTCCTTCTCCAGGGGATCTTCTTGACCCAGGGGTTGAACTCATGTCTCTTGCGTCTCCTGTGCTGGCAGGCAGATTCTTTACCACCGAGCCACAGATCTCCTACCCAAACTGAATTCCTGGGAAAAGGTTGGTCTTTACACCTGGTATTCCCATGGCTTACAGAGTTCAACATGTAGAAATGATGTTGCTAAAACATCTTGATAGGAAGAACAAACCCCAAGGATTTACTTTAAACAGAATTATGTCTATTTATTCATTTATTCCATGGGGTCGCAAAGAGTTGGACATGACTGAGTGACTTTCACTTTCACTCATTTATTCATTCAACAAATACAGACAGGGCTCCAAAGAGGTGTGAGGTATAAAGTAGAAAAGGTTGATTTAACTTGGAAAGGAGGTGAAGCACCCTCACTCTGAGAATCTAGAGCCTTGTATTACCACATGAATTGGGCACATGCTTTATGACCCTGCCAAGTTCAAGTGGTTTGACACCCCTTCACTCCCCAGTGAACACACACTGGCTCATATACACAACGATCTGATAGAGGCTGTACCACTCAGTATAGGGTAGGTTATATAGCAATGACTCCCAAATTCAAGAGACTTAACAATGAATGTTTACTTTCTAATCATACTACAAGTCAAGTACAGCAGCTCAGCTCATCAGAGATGCTCAGGAACCCAGGGTGATGGAGACCTCATCCTGGCATGGTTTCCATGATGACCACACAGTGGAAGAGACCACTTGGTCTGAAACTGTCCATTACATCCTCCAGCCTGAAAGTGGCAACCATTGCTCCACTCAGTCTCCCTGGCTGGAACCACTCTACCAGATGGGAAGCAGAAAGTTCACTCTCCATGTGTCCAGAAGGAGAGGTGAACCAAATATTGTTAACTAGGAGTAGTGATTTAACACAAGTGGCTTGCGATAAGGAGGGAGAGGAAGTGTGGAAATACGAAAAGGACAATTAACTTGATCTAATCCCACCTCCATGACTGATTAGCCCACTGTCTACAAAGTCACTTAACTTCCCTAAAATTAGATGGCAATCACCTCTCTCCTTCCTACCTTGGATGGTGGGTCTACAGTTTCAGTGAAGCAGTGGGCTCCTAAAAACACTCTGAAAGCAGACATACTCTAGAAATGTAGAATGGTGCTGAATATGAGTTTCACAAGTCCAAGGAGGACATGGTTGGCCAGTATTTGAGAAAAACTGGTAAACACTAGAGGCTGCCAAGAGATCAGCATGGATAAAAACACAAATGACTTATGAATCTTGGCCACAGATTCCAAGGACAAGAGCGTCAAGGATTTTTTCCTATTGGATAAAGAAAAGAAAGGGCTTCCCTGCAATGCAGGAGATGCCGCTTCGATCCCTGGGTTGGGAAGATCCTCTGGAGGAAGAAATGGCAACCCACTTCAGTATTCTTGCCTGGGAAGTACCATGGACAGAGGAGCCTGGCGGGCTACAGTCCATGGGATTGCAAAAGAGTCACACACAACTTTGCAACTAAACAACAACAATGCAAATAAAAGGATGCTGACCATCCTTGACCTCTGAGTCTCCGTAAAGGAATCAATCAACATATGTGATAAGAAGAACATCTGGAGCACAGGGATGGTCTCCATTCAGGAAAGTCATTCCTGATTCTTCTAGCCAAAACCGCTCAGTCTTTCCTTTAGATTGAGGATACAATTATCTGACCTTCTTTTCATATTTATTTTGTTCTTACTTGGATTAGAGTCAGTGGTAGTCTTTTTCCCTGACCCCCGCCCAATTCGAGGTCACTACAGGTTAGACACTCAGCTCATTCACCTCCATTACTGCCTAGCATGGTGATCTGTATCCAGCAAATGTGGATGGGGTGCCTCCCTAGCCACTTTTTCTGTCATTTCCATTTTCTCTGGAAAGGGCTTTCTCAAATAGCCCTTAACTGATGAGGATTTGGTACCTTAGAGCCAGTCTAGCATGATCACGTTTTCTTGATGTGAACCTTCCTTTTACTCATCTTCCCTTTATTCAGACTTTCAAAACTGTCAGTTTTCCATCCCATTCTCTGATGTCTTGCATTCTACAAAACTAGCTGTTCATCAAAGCTGCCTAGGAAGCTTTCTGAAATATGCATACACATTCCTCATCCCCACAAGATCTACTGTATCATCATTTTCTGGATGTGCCCTCGGAATCCATCCAGTTTGGACACTGGCCCTCTGAGTGACTTCTGGGAAGCACCTTTACAGTGGGCTTCCCTGGTGGCTCAAATGGTAAAGAGTCTGCCTGCAATGCAGGAGACCTGGGTTCGATCCCTGGGTTGGGAAGATCCCTTGGAGAAAGGAATGGCACCCCACTCCAGTATTGTTTCCTGGAGAATCCCCATGGACAGAGGAGCCTGGCTGGCTACAATCCTTAGGGTTGCAGAGAGTAGGACACAGCTGAGCTGACTAACATTTTCACTCTACAGTGTGTCTTCCTGGGTGATATGTGGTACCTCCCATAGACTACAAGTTTATTAGCAGAAACTTACGCTACTTAGTCTAATGCAGTGCTTCTCAAAAATGCATATAAATCATCTATAGCCTGCAGGAGATTTATCAGTCACTGTTAAAATCCAGACTGATTCAGCAGGTCTGGGGTTCAGTCCATGCTTATGCATTTCTAACAAACCTCCAGGCTGTTGGTGGAGAGATCATACTTTTAACCATTCTGTTAGTTTGCTTATTGAGAGGCTATTTTAAAACAGCATCTTCCAGGGACTGTTATGCAAAAGCAATCTTTTATTAGCTTAAATATTTACGTTAAGTTTTTAACACTGCTAATTATAAAGTCAGCCAATTCTAAAGGCTAGCAAAGCTGTTTGATGAGTGCAAAATTTGAACTCATGGGTTATGTAAGACAAATGCATAACATCAGCATGTGTATTTAGTTTATTTTTGCATGTTTCCTGATGAATGCCCTGATTCATAGAGACAAAAATAATCATCATCATTTACAACTATTTAGCAGCCTGTTTACAATCTTAGGTTAGGTGTCAATGAAACAGAAATGACAGGCAAAGCTTTTCTCTCTATTATCTGCAAGTCAAGGCAAGTTAAAGTACTAATGATCTACAGTGCATTCATCTGGAATACCTTGAAGGGTATATTTTCATTACAGTGTTCAATGAGTGAAAATGTATATAAAACTGAACTCAAGAGGAAGGCAGTTTAAAAACCACACCTTGATCCTAAGAAGTGGATTCTGTAGGCTTTTTCAGCATCAAGCTATGGCCTCTGCAGAGGATGAATTTGAAAATAGGGGAAAGGCTAAGAATAGCATCACTTAAAGGTCTCTTAAGTGGTAAACTGAGAGTAGCACCTTTGTCTGATTTTCTATGCCAGGCCAAGCACATAGGCCTGGTTTCTGGGAAGTTTCAGGATAAGGATTCTTTCCCCCTCTTCTCTTGGTAAAGTTCATGATAAAACAATACATTTGTCAGAGCAAACCACTAATGTGACAAGCACTATAAATAACCACAAAGAGCAGAGAAAGCTTGTGTGTGAGGCAGAGTTATTAAAAGCATCAAGGTAACAATTTTTTATGCTCAGTGGATGGTTGTGCCTCAATATTAAAGAGCTCAGCGGCTTTTAATGATGAAAAAATTATGCAAACATTAAAAAACAATTTTATATAATTATTTGGAGTTTGCTTTCATTTTACAAACAGCAATTTAAAATAAATCCATTAATGCTGTCTGTGGGGATTTCTCGCAAGTAAAAGGAAATGTATCAACGTACTGTCATTTGGTTTAATACTAGAAATAATCGCTCTTTCCAGTAGTGCATTATAAAAGGAAATTAAGAAACTTATGTGATTACTTCTGTGGCTGGGACATTAATGACTTCTGAGTATTTAGTGAGTAGAGTTCTTTCATGAAAAAGTTTTAGAGTCATCTGTCCATTTAACAAATATTTATGCATAGGATAACTGTGCTTAAGACTCCCTTCCCACTAGCAACAGCACTTCTTAGGCTCAACTCATCAATGCCTCCTTTTCACCCTCTAGAATGAGGTCAAAATTCATCCACAAAGCGTGAAAAGTCCATTGAGAGTTGGCTATTTGTTTCAAGATGATGTCATTTTTCATCACTTGAAAAAGTTGAGACTAGACCGCGTTCCAAAGCTAAACATTCAGTCAGATATCAAGTGCCACCTGGTGGTGGGAGGGGGAATCACAATACTGCCACCATCTCCCTCCTCTCATTCTCTGGAGTCAATCCTTCACCATGATTACCACCTCTATTTTCTGCCACAGATAAAATCCAGTTAAAATAATTGCCTGGAGCAGGACTAAAAGAGAAAATAAACACAAAATGGTTGCCTAAGGTGGTTTTGTAGCCTGAGAGAAGCAGTGATGCTAACTTTGCAAGTTGGCCACAGTGGGTGGGTTATACCTCAAACCTCCTTATTTAAGTTTATTTTGGGGGTTATCAAAACTTAAGTCCTCAAAAACAGTGTCTTAGATTAGCCATCCCATAGAAATGGCCTTCGTCACATTATTTCCTTGGCTCATCTAGATCCTCTGCAACTATTAAGTCAGTCTTTCCCTAACCCCTCATTCTGTTTTTCTTTTTTTTTCTTCTGTTACCATAATTCACCATGCCTTCATCTATATTCTGAGGTCACAGATGAGTGGGAAGGAAAGGTTGTTACCTACAATGCAGTCACGCACCAACCTTCATAAACCCATGGCAAAACCCATGGCAAAACAACACACGCCTGTCTGTGATCTGCCTTTTCCAGACCAGGCATTACAAAGAAGCCCAGATGAGAGCAACACAGTAATAATGGCTAGGTTTTCTTTAATGAGTACATACCTAGTGCCAGGTCCATCTAACCCTTAAAACACTATAAGGCCCACCATAAGGGAATGGTGACTTGGCTGTTAATCATTCTGTCTATTCTCTCAAAATATACACAGCTGGTGAGACCATGTGGGCAGCACAGTGTGCCTTTGACTTGCTATTTCCAAAAGGCTTGGGTTGATACTGCGAAAACTCAGGGCTTATCAGAGGATGTAGTGGTTTGAATAGCACATACTCCACCTCCCCCGCAAAAGCTAAGTCCATGTCCCAAATTCCTGGAAACTGTGAATGTATTTTTGCTTCCATGTGACTTGTATCATCACCACTTATTATTTTTTTTCCTTTTTTGGGTAGGAAATGCTTTTATGTATTATTGTTAAATATGGGGCACTTAGGGGCACACAGCAAGTCCTCAAACAATACATACTATTTTCAACCAAATTTCTGGGAGCAATCAAAAAGGTAGGCAGAGCATGACAGAGGTGGAGATATGAATAAAATAGATAAATGTATTTTCTCCAAACTCATTTCATTCTTCAACTTTGAACATGGTTCCAGGCCCAGGCAACATTAAAAATGGAACTCTAATGGTACAAAGTGATCGAAAGTCTGCTATCATACCATCGTGATGGATCAAATTTCTTATGAAATCTGCTCTGTAATAACATTTCATATTCTTAATAATGCTCTGGCCTAAATATTGAGGGGGAGTTGCCACTTGGGAAGCAAGTGCATGATAAAAAAAAAAAATACCAAGAATATTAGCCCTCTTCCTTTATGTTTCAATAATTGTCTGGTAAGGATTTCCCTGCTGGCTCAGTGGTAAAGAATCCACCTGCCAATGCAAGAGACACAGGTTTGATCCCTGGTTCAGGAAGATCCCAGATGCTGCGGAGCAGTTAAGCCCATGTGCCACAGCTACTGAACCTGTGCTTTAGAGCCTGGGAGCTGCAGCTATTGAGCCTACGTGCTGCAACTGTTGAAGCCCATGTGCTCTAGAGCCCGTGCTCAGCAACAAGAGAAGCCACAGCAATGAGGAACCTGCACACTGCAACTAGAGAGTAGCCCCCTTTGGCCACAAGCAGAGAAAAGATCGTGCAGCAGTGAAGACCCAGTACAGCCGTAAATAAAATAAATAATTGTCTGGTAAAGCACTCCTTTCTTGGGTGATTGTGAACTGACCCTCCAGAAGGTATGAAAAGATCACAAATATAGAGACATGCACATCTCTTTGTTTCTCTATTGCTATTTTATAAATGTCAAATAATCGCTTAAAACTTTAGAAGTTCTTGTATGAATGAATTTGGGCAACTAACCAAAGTTTAATAAGATCTAACCCTCCGGGACTGATTCACAGCTGAAACGGTCACCTTGTCTATTGTGATTAAACCCACAGGCTACACCGCATCGTGGCTGGGACAACGGCGGGGAGGGGGCCTGCACCTGAACTTGAGCAAAATCACTGGAGGGTGTCAGAAATCACTTCCCAAGGAACAGAAATTGTACTGTGTCTTCATGAAATGGGCTTGACTCTTGGAGGGCAAGAATGAATACATCTATACATGGTCTGTTCTTGAAATGGCTCTATTTCTGAAATGTAGAAATACGTGACTTAATAAAAATCCAGTTTGTAACTTCTTTGACTTCTGGCCTTAACATGTCTTAAATATTCAAGAGTGACTATTATTTATCTTATATGTTAAATCTTGATAGAAAGGTGATGTTTGATAATACATTATTATACCCTAAAGTAACAATATATGTAGTTACTGTATAACAAATTATTTCAATAATTTGGAATAACATTGGGAGACAGAGATAATATTAAGGGTGAGAATTATCTGTGCAAGTGAAAGAAGTTATACATACATACACACACAAATATACAGTTGACCCTTGAATAACATGGGTTTGAACTGTGGGTCTACTTATATGTGTGTATTTTTCAATAGTAAGTGCTACACTATTTATTATATGTTTGGTTGAATCCACGGAGGGGGAGGACCAACTATACATTACAGGCATTTAACAATTCTTCATAGAGTTCCTGTCAAAAGCTTCCTTGGATCAACAGTTAAAAAGGCTAATAACCCCAACTTGTTCAAGAGTCAACTGTACACGATTTTTCCCTTTTCATACTCCTACATTTTAGTGGGAAAGCGACTCTTCTATATGTGTGTTAGGTTAGTACTTTACAATTACTAATCTTTTATATCTGTGGTTCTCAAATTTACTTCACATAAAAACCTCCTGGAGGCTTGGTGATCAGCACTTGTCTCACCAAAAAAAATTCTTCCCCAAGAAGGCTTAGGGTGGGGCGCAGGAGCCTTCACTGACAAGCATGTCATGTGATTCTGGTCCAGACCACACTAACAAGGAGGAATTTCATTCAATTGTTCAATATCACAATTTTTTTTTTTTTTTGAGAAAGAGAACTATACTTATTTATGGAGGTTAACTTTCATAATCACTTCATGGCAAATAGATGGGGAAAAAATGGAAACAGTGACAGATTTTATTTTCTTGGGCTCCAAAATCACTGCAGACTGTGACTGCAGCCATGAAATAAAAGACACTTGCTCCTTGGAAGAAAAGCTATGACCAACCTAGACAGCATGTTAAAAAGCAGAGATATCACTTTGCCAACAAAGGTCCATATAGTCAAAGCTATGATTTTTCCAGTAGTCATGTATGGATGTGAGAGTGGGACTACAAAGAAGGCTGAGTGGCAAAGAATTGATGTTTTCAAATTGTGGTGCTGGAGAAGATTCTTGAGAGTCCCTTGAACAGCAAGACCAAACCAGTCAATCCTAAGGGAAATCAACCTGAGTATTCACTGGAAGGACTGATGCTGAAGCTGAAGCTCCAACACTTTGGCTACCTGATGCAAAGAGCCGACTCATTGGAAAAGACCCAAAACTGGGAAAGATTGAAGGCAGAAGAAGAAGGTGACAGAGGATGAGAAGGTTGGATGGCATCTCTAACTCAAAGGACATGAGTTTGAGCAAACTCCAGGAGATAGTGAAGGGCAGGGAAGCCTGGTGTGCTGCAATCCATGGGGACCCAAAGAGTCATACACAGCTTAGTGAATGAGCAACAACTGTTATAATATTCCATTACTGCCTATTAAGTATATATAAAATTCAACCTTGAACTTTGAGTAAAAGATTCCTCCAGACAATTCCAGGAAGAGTCATTCATACAATAAATAAAGTGAAGTGCCCCTTCCCTCCATTATGCCTATACCTTTGCATCGCCAGAGTCAGCAGACAAAGGGGTGTCATGCTGGACAGCACATACTGGTCAAGTTTAGATATTACAGTCTAGCTCTGCTGCTGCTGCTGCTAAGTCGCTTCAGTTGTGTCCGACTCTGTGTGACCCCATAGACGGCAGCCCACCAGGCTCCTCTGTCCTTGGGATTCTCCAGGCAAGAATACTGGAGTGGGTTGCCATTTCCTTCTCCAATGCATTAAAGTGAAAAGTGAAAGTGAAGTTGCTCAGCTGTGCCCGACTCTTAGCGACCTCACGGACTGCAGCCTACCAGGCTCCTCCGTCCATGGGATTTTCCAGGCAAGAGTAGTGGAGTGGGGTGCCATTGCCTTCTCCAACAGTCTAGCTCTATGAGGCACTAAATGCCCCAAACCTCTCTAACCACTCCAAAAAACCCCCCAAAGCAGCAGCTGGGGCAGGAGAGCACTATTTCTTCATTTAACAATTCTTCAGAGTTCCTGTCAAAAGCCTCCTTGGATCAACACTTTAAAACTCTAATAACTCAAAATATTCAGTAGATAGAATGCAAAGAAAGTGTCAACGTGGTTACTTTTCTATGGATCCTAACGTTATCAAAGCTTGAAATTCTTCTTGAAAGTCAAGTTGAAAGGTATTAACACCACCACTGTCATTTAAAAAATAAACTGACTGTGACAGCCTGGGATATTATATTTTTCTTCACAAAGAACCTACTGGAATTCAAATATTATCACTGACAACTCATCTAGAACTGTAGAAGGAATTTGAACCATCAACAAAAGGGATGTCTTAGTGCAACAGACTCACTGAATTAGAAAAGAATAAATAAATAAATATAAAAACTCAAAAGCTGCAGAGATTAATTTAATTTGGTTGCTTCCCTGGAAAGCACTCAGAATGATGGAAATAGGAAAGTGGAAAAAAAAAAAAAAAAGATTGATTCCTATTTAGAGGAACTGACAGCAATTGAAATTGAAATGTTCATATGAAAGAGAAAGCCATTAAAAACTGTAGGTGATTTGACAATTCCACCTTTGTCCCCCACAGTTTACGGTGTTATTTTAAGCAGCGTAATATGCAGTGTCTAGCAGGTCAATTGACAAATTCAGAAATCTCTGGATAGTAAAAAAAAAAAAAAAAAAAAAAAAAAGAGTGCCTGAATAGACGTTTTGTGGATTGGAAAATCTGGGTAGATTTGATAATGCAAACTTCAGAGCAGTGTTTGCTGAACCTCTGCTGCGTCAATTATCATGGCAGGGCCCTAGCAACTCTATAGTTCCGGTTGAAGAGGCACTTTCTTTCTTAAAGCTTAACATTTCTGCTTCAATAGCAAGTTCTAAACTAAAGGGGAAAAAAGACAATTTCGAATATTTCTCAACACAATGCAACACAAAATTCACAACAGAATGAAGGTCTGTACTGGGCTTGACAACGTTATAAAGATCAGTTAGTAGCAAATTAAACAGACACAATTTGGTTGTATTAATAGTTTAAAGCATTTACCACTGTGACGTCTTGAAAAGTATCCATTTATTGAGCAAAAGCACACAACAGTGACAAATTCACATCTGTATCAAACAAAGCTTTGGCCTCTTTGCAACCACTTGTTGCTACTTGCAGGACAGACATACAAAGCAAACTTGTATGTATTCCTGTTTATCAGTGATATTGAGCCTCCAATCCTAAGTGAGAAAATCACAGTTGAACCTTTCTAAGAGAACAAAGTACTGCAGTGGACTTCTTTCGTCTTCCAATTCTGCATCCATTCCCCTTCATCAGGAACTAGGAACTCCAGTTTCCCTGGAGGCACCTACAATCAGCGTGGTTCCTCAACTCTGAAGATGCTGGCAAGAATTCCCAAGAAAGAGGCACCCGTCTACTGGACCTGACCTGGGGACTGTACACATGCGGAGGAGAAAACGGAGAGAGAGAGAAAACGGAGGCCTGAAAGAGGGGATTCCCGACACCGAGCTCTGGATCCGCCGGGTCTGGCTCCCATCGGCTTTTCCAGTGTTGCGCTATGTTCTGCTTAGCCGCTCAGTCATGTCTGACTCTTCGTGACCCCATGAACTCTAGCCCGCCAGGCTCCTCTGTCCATGGGGATTCTCCAGGCACGAATCCTGGAGTAGGTCGCCATGCCCTCCTCCAGGGGATCCTCCCAACCCAGGGATCGAACCTAGGTCTCCTGCACTGCAGGCAGATTCTGCTCCATCTGAGCCACCAGAAAAGTCCAGTGTTGTGTCATGAGTCCATACGTATTGATCCCATCATTTGACTGATTTACTGCATAAGACAGTATAAGGTAATTTACTGTCACTTAGAATTGAACAAATCCCAGAGAAAGTAAACAATTCACATTTCACTGAAACATCAGGTTCTCAGTAAACAATATTTTTACAAGACTACAATAAAGGGTAATTAAACCACCAGGCTGTTGGCAGAAACACTGAGTCTTTCAGCGCAGTGCTGAAATACTCAGCATGGTAACGAGTTCCTTACGATCTAGTTTCCCAATGAAATGGTCCAGAAGATTGTTCTCGGCTTCCTAAGATCTCCCTATACTGGTCTAACCATATCCAAACCTACCCTACCCTTTCATGCCTCTTTGATACTGCTTGTCATTCCCTTGTTTCGGAATGTATTCCCGAAATCTCTTCCCCACTGTTCCACTTATAGACTATCCTTTACAGCCAGGTTTAAGCAACATCTCCTCCATGAAGCTTCAAAGAAGTCTTCCAGTCAGATATAATTATTCCCTTCTCTACAAAGCTCTTATATCAAGCAATGCATGTGTAAAACCTTCCGGACACTTTGGGGGAGTATATAAAGTCAGTTATTTTTAATATGATTGAGCACTCTTATCATTTTTTTTCTTGCACTAGTATTGTATGTGTGTGTCTTCTTCATTTGACTCTTCACTGCTTGAAGGCAGGAACTGGTTTTATCTCTCTGCCTTGTTGACTGTCTGGGCATAATTAACACTAATAGTATTCATGTAGTTCAGACATGCACTAGTCATTTTATTTTTCCCTTGCTAAAGCAGAGCCCATGAAAATTTTAAAATCTGCCAATCCCAAATGCAGTTAGCCCAAGGAGAAGGAAATTTAAATATTTTACAAATAAAGTATATAAATAATCCAGGAGTGAAAAATCTTAAAGGAAGAACTCTGAGTACATCTATTAAAACATATTAAAGGATGTAGGATGTGGGACAAGCTGTGGGGGTTATAAATGGCTAACAGAGCTCACAAGGTTCCTGTGAAGCTGTAAAATTACATCTACCCTGCTTTAAGAGGATGCTTCCCAAAACACCTCCCCCTGTCACAAATCTCACAAAATCCCACGGGCAGAGGAGCCTGGTGGGCTGCAGTCCATGGGGTTGCTAAGAGTCGGACACGACTGAGCATCTTCCCTTTCACTTTTCGCTTTCATTCATTGGAGAAGGAAACGGCAACCCACTCCAGTGTTCTTGCCTGAAGAATCCCAGAGACGGGGGAGCCTGATGGGCTGGCGTCTATGTGGTTGCACAGAGTCAGACACAACTGAAGTGACTTAGTAGCATACATGTTTTAGAATAAAGACCAGATCAAAGCCAGCAGAATCAGCTATAGAAAGGATAGAACTTGGCTGCTCCAGAGAGAAAAGAAGAGCCTCTACACCAAAAACCTCAAGTGCAGAGGTATTTGGGGTATTTGGAAGAGGCATTTGGTGGAGTCAGGGAAGGGCTGCTGAACTTCAAATTTATTGGGCTGTCTGGTATGGAGTGTTTAAAGCCAGGCAGCTTCTGCAAGTCACATAATATTTAAAGCTAGTTTTTAAGCCCCATATTACTTTCTAATTTCTGATCACAGAGGGCCCTAAAATGAGTCATGGGACCACAGCAGGAATTTTAAACACATGTGTAGTACTGTGTGGGCTTTCCAGGTGGCTCAGTGGGTAAAGAATCCACCTGCCATGCAGGAGACCAAGAGACATGGGTTCCATCCCTGGGTTGGGAAGATCCGGTGGAGGAGGGCATGGCAATCCACCCGAGTATTCTTGACTGGAGAATTCCATGGACAGAGGAGCCTGGTGGGCTACAGTCCACAGGGTCACAAAGAGTTGGACATGACTGAGCACGCATGTACACACACACACACACACACACACACACACACACACACACACACACAGGCACACAGTGCTGTATATTTACCAAGTGCTTTTGTATCCATGTTTTCAGTTCCTCCACAGAACAAATGTGGAGAAAGGTATGATGATGCCCATTTTCAGACTAACTTTATAGCAGGCTCTGGACAAGGCAGAAGGGAGTCCCATGAGTCATTCATTTCCTCACTGCCATTCATTCACAGCAAATATTCATTGAGCACCAACTACAAGCCAGGCATTCTCATTCCATGCTCTCTTCAAGGCTTTAAGATGAGGAAGGCTAACAAATCAAAGATGTCTTCTACTCCTTCTGTCTTTAACATATGCAGAGTGGATCACCAACTGTGCAGGCTGACCACCTGAAGCGCTGGCTGTTTTCTCCACGTGAAATGCTGATTTAGTCAATTTAAGGAAATTAGCCATATGGACAATTGTAGGTTATTAGAACCTTTGGTAATCACCATTCTACTCTGTTACTGTGAGTCTGACTTAAAAAAAATTCATAAATAAGATCATGTGATGGGACTTCCCCGGTGGGCAAGTGGTTCACCTTTCAACGCAGGGGATGAAGGTTCGACCTCTGGTAGGGAGTTGAGATCCCATGTGCCTTGTAGTCAAAAAAACAAAACAGAAAATAGAAGTAATATGTTAAGAAATTTAATAAAGACTTACAAATGGTTCACATAAAAAAATCTTTTTAAAAAACTGGTATTTCTATTTCTGTGACTAGTTAATTTCATTCTTCATAAAGTCCTCCAGATTTATTCATGTTATTTCATACACAGGATTTCCTTCTTTTTAAAGACTGAATGATACTCTATGTACATTTAATACTGACTTCTCCAACATTTTCTTATCTCTTATATATACCCTCTATCTTCTTGGTATTACTTATACACTTTACAGTGTACTATTATGTATTGGTTTAAACATGACTTTACAATTGCTTTTGAGTTATTAATATTTTGCTTCTGCTGGTTTTGCTGTGGTGATGACATCCTACTTTTGTAAAAATGTTTTGGACAAAAGTTTTATGTTGTTTATAGGATGCTGCTGACATGAAGCATGTACAATTGCTCAGTGCAGGGAATCCTAGGAGTTCCAGGAATATAGAAAGTTGTCCTTGGTACAGAAAGACAGCTTAGTTCTTAACAGCCCAAAGATTTCATTTTTCCTTCCCTGGACCATAAATTTTATGGTTCAAAATATCTTTTCACTTTGACTGATTTTTCCTTAAACCTCATCTGTGGCTCTTTGCTACTGTTGATGTTTTCCTTTCAGTTCAGTCACTCAGTTGTGTCTGATTCTTTGTGATCCCATGAATTGCAGCACTCCAGGCCTCCCTGTCCACCACCAACTCCCGGAGTTCACTTAAACTCACGTCCATTGAGTCGGTGATGCCATCCAGCCATCTCGTCCTCTGTCATCCCCTTCTCCTCCTGCCCCCAATCCCTCCCAGCATCAGAGTCTTTTCCAATGAGTCAACTCTTCACATGAGGGGGCCAAAGTACTGGAGTTTCAGCTTTAGCATCGTTCCTTCCAAAGAACACCCAGGACTGATCTCCTTTAGAATGGACTGGTTGGATCTCCTTGCAGTCCAAGGGACTCTCAAGAGTCTTCTCCAACACCACAGTTCAAATGTGTCAATTCTTCGGTGCTCAGCTTTCTTCACGGTCCAACTCTCACATCCATACATCAGTTCAGTTCAGTTTAGTCGCTCAGTCGTGTCCGACTCTTTGTGACCTCATACATGACCACTGGAAAAACCATTCAAACAAAATATTGGTATCCTCTGTCCATGGGATTCTCCAGGCAAGAATACTAGAGGGATAGCCATTTCCTTCTCCAGAGGATTTTCCCAATTCAGGGATGGAACCTGGGTCTCCCACATTGCAGGCAGATTCTTTGCTGTCTGAGCCACCAGAGAAGCCCACTTTTTCGTAGTTCTACAAGTTACAAATTCCAAGACAGTTCAAGGAAGTCTAGAGCTTTCTAAGGCTGACTTATTTTCTTTATATGGGTGAATATCTCTCTCAGCAAATAATCAGTGGGAAGAGACCATTTTTGTTTTTGAATATTTCCTAGCTCAAAGGGGGCACCAGACATACTAGTTACCCAGGGGAACCAACGAGCTGGGGGGAAAAGGGCAAGATTGTCTGAAGTGAGACCAAACATGTAGAAACCTAAATCACTTCCGGTGCACAGACAGATGCCGATACACAGTGGTTACATCAAATGCTCTGGAGTCAGGTTCAAGGGCCAATCACAGGTCTAGCACTTACTCAACTGATTGACTGGGGAAATGACTCAACTGCTTAATATCTTCATTTCCTCATTTGTAAAGTGGGGCTAATAACAGTACCAACCCCTTAGGGCTACAGAATGGATGAAAGGTTATGACAATAATGTCTAACAACAGTTCCTGGCACATGGTGAGTGACTGAGAAATACTTAAAACCTCAAATGGAAGGGAAGTAGATCACACCCATAAAGGCATTCTATAGAAATTCCAGATGATATTTCATCCAGGTGCTTGCAGAGCACAGGATTATTAACAAACCACCAGGGACCACTGTGTGTGCTGGGTGCCTGCCCAACAGGATATGAAAAGTCACAGAAAGCAACACAGTCAGTCACACACACATCGGGTGGTTTCCAGAGGAAACGTGACAAGACATTTGAGATTATTATAAAATCAACCAGGATTTATTTGTAATAGCTTTTAAATGGGTGAGTTTATAAGAATTATTTTAGTTGCAACTCCATCTAATTTAAATTTGCTGATATCTACCTATTCATCCTTGAAATGGGTCACAGGAGGGAGGTGATTAAGACACACAAAACTAGGAAATATGATTTTCATTCATGGTTGAATCTGGGGCTGGAAATGATGCCATTCAGGTTCTGTTTCTCTCCTCCTTTCCAACAGGCAAAGATGGTGGTCAAGTAACCCCAGACTCACTTCCTACCAGCTTAGCAACCCCGAGGAAAAGAGGGCAGTTCTCTTCAATAGCTTTGGCAAAAATGTCTTACATGGATTCCCAACTGGCCTGGTCTGGATCAAATGTCCGTATCTGAACTAATCACTGTGGTCAAAGATATAGGAAACTACCAGGCTTAAGTCATATGCCTGCCACCATGGTCTCCACCAAACAACATGGAACAGGTTCCCAACAGGATTGGGGACCTGTCATACTACAGACAGATAAGCTTTCCATATAGTCTCAATAGCTCCGAGGCCAAAACTTGCATCCTGATAAATTAGAAAAATAGCCTCTTTTACCCCATCCCTTCTTCCAGTATGTGCCCTATGCCTGAAGGGTTACAGAATGACAAAATGTACTTAGCACTGTATTTCAAGCATTTAGCACAGTGCTTGTCTGACGTTCCCTAAGTTATGAATAAACTGTTGTTGTTCTCAACTGGGGGTAAAGGAAAATCACCCACTGACACAAGAGCCTGTCACCCTTCTCTGCCCTTACTAGATAACGCACACACAGAACACTCCTTGGAGTGATGTTTTTTCATATTCCGCTGTCCCACCATCATGCTGAGCACCTCTGGCCTCTTGAAGAAAGTCTTCAGGAAGTGTGCTCCGAGCATCATCAGCACCACCAGGTCTCCTCAGGGCTTCTGAGCTGGGATTCACATTCCTGGAATGCACAGCTCTGTCTTTTTATCTCAGTATCCCCAGTGTCAGGCCCAAGGGCCTAGTATACAGCGTGTGTTCGATAAATGTTTGTGAAAGGAATGGATGAGCTTTTGTTTTTAAATTTCTTCATTTTTGGCTGTGATGGGTCTTTGTTGCTGTGCGAAGGCTTCCTCTAGCTGCAGCCAGCGGGGCTACTCTTCGTTGAGATGTGCGAGCTCTGGAATGCTGGCTCAGTAGTCATGGTGCACGGGCTTAGTTGCCCTGCGGCATGTGGGATCTTCCTGGACCAGGGATTGAAGCCGTGTCCCTGCATTGGCCGGCAGATTCTTAGCCACTTGAGCACCAGGGAAGCCCCCAGATGACCTCTTAAAGAAGGGAACTGTGGAAATGAGGGGGGTTTATAATGGTGGCTCTGGACAACAGACCTAGGTTGGAGAGGCAGGAGAGCTGGAAATGCAGAAAACAATCAGTAGAGAGGAACAAAGGTCAACAGTCTGGGTCTGAGGTCCAGCCTGTTTAAACCAACAGACAAGCAAGCCCATCATGTGGGAATGGCAGAAATCCAACTGCAGGATGGCACTGCTCTACCTCCTCATCAGACTCTCAGTGGCTAAGCATCTTCCCAGAGGTTTCCAGGGGTTCTCCACACACCCCTAAGTTGATCTCACCATCCCTACTAAACCCTAGGGAACTCCTCCAGTGACAATCTGCACATAATATGAGCTACCACTTACTGAGCACCTATCGTGTACCAGGCATTTTGCCAGACACTTGACATCTTTAGTTATAACGTTGTTTAGTTGATAAGTCATGTCTGACTCTTTGGTGACCCCCATGGACTACAGCCTGCCATGTGATTTCCTAGACAAGAATACTGGAGCGGGTTGCCATTTCCTTCTCCAGAAGATCTTCCCGACACAGGGATCGAACCCACATCTCCTGCTTGGCAGGGGATTCTTTACCACTGAGCCACCTGGGAAGCCCCTTAGTTATATTAGTGAAAGTCACTCAGTTGTGTCCGACTCTTTGGGACTCCATGGACTATACAGTCCATGGAATTCTCCAGGCCAGAATATGGAGTGGGTAGCCTTTCCCTTCTCCAGGGTATCTTCCCAACCGAGGAATCGAACCCAAGTCTCCCACATTGCAGGTGAATTCTTTACCAGCTGAGCCACCAGGGAAGCCCAAGAACATTGGAGTGAGTAGCTTATCCCCTCTCCAGGGATCTTCCTGACCCAGGAATTGAACCGGGGTCTCCTGCATTCCCAGTGGATTCTTTACCAACTGAGCTATTAGCGAAGCCAAATCATATTAGTAATTAATAAAGTTATATATATATAAAGTTATATAATAAAGTTAGTAGTTATGTTACTCGTTTATAAAGAAGAGTTTAAATAGCTAAAGCTTAAGAATGAGCATCAGTGACAGAATTTCAGTGCAAGTCTCGATGAAATTCTTATACTCTTTCCCCTATACAAAAATCTAAAGTCCTCTGGGACTGTTTTCCTAATCAACCTAGTGCAAAGGACTTATGTCCATTCTAAAATACATTAATCAGTTTTATTCTTTTTGATGATTTATGGAGGCACAGTGGCTGTACATTTGCTTTCAAGTGCCATACCCTATTTGATGATTTTACATGAGCTGAGAGATTGCTGATGCCAGTTGGGTATGCATCCCTGTGATAATACGGTTCTGCCTAAAGATGATCTGCTTTATGGTATGGCCTGAGTGAACATGCTCCAATTACAAAAAGGAGCAAGAAGTCCACAGAGTGTCTGAAGCTGTGAACTTTTAAAATTAGGACTTGCTTTTACTGGTCACAACTAAATAAAGTGACTAACTTGTATTCTGTGTATTCTAGATAATATGATTAATAAAGCCACAGCTACATCATTTGTGCTTGAGTTATCAGTATATTTAAGTTCACAGTACTGAAAAACATGTAATAATTATGTTGGTACTTCTATGAGTTATAATTGCCTCTCGTATGATTACTGATAATTTCAGGTAATTGTCAGCAATGTGAAAAACTTAAAAAATTTTTTTCGGTCCCACACTAGTTATTCCTGTAGGGAAAGAATTGGCTGAGAGGGGAGTTCAGGAAGGAGAGGGTGGGCATTCCAAGTTTGATTTGCTTGGTTTATTCTCTAAAATAAAAACATTGCTAGAATCTAATGATTTAATCACCTCATATGACAACCATAGGCTGACACACACCACCAGCTTCTAGCAAAGAAAAAATATGTATAAAATTCCTTTTCATCTTGCAGTTCCTGACTTTTCAGGAAGTGTAGTCGATTTAAATCATGTGGAAAGCCTACCTGAATGTTTTTACATCTGAAATGCTGGAACTGGCAGGCATGGTGAGAGATCACACTTGCATGGTTGTGAGATACCTGAAAACATGGCCATTCCTACTGTCAAGGAAAGAAAAAGCACCCCAACACAATGCAAGACCATGTTTCTCCACACTATTAGGATAAGTATAGAAGGAGTTTTTTTTTTTTTTTTTAAGGATCATTTTAAAATATAAAGGCTCAGGGGCATCTATACATGGACACGTTCCCTTCCAGGGAACTTACATTAATTATCTGTATCTAAAAACACATAACTTATTTGTGAAGATTCAGGCTCTTAATGGTTAACTGTTAACAGATAAAGGACTAGCTATCCAGGAAACCAGATGGCTTGTGCTTCTCTTTTGGAAGACTCATCAATAAGATGATTAAAGATGATCACTTACATCTTTGCTTTATCCAAATATCAAAAGGTCAGAGTGGCTCGATTTACTGTTTCTTAGACAAACTTTTTTTCATTGATTTAGAAAGGAGAAGAGCAAAAAGATAGTAAAACTCCAATCAGCCTGAGAGAAAGGTTAAAGCCATTCTTTTTTATATCCATTCTGGGTAGCAATCCATAAAAAATAATTAGGGCAAGGGTAAACCTATTAGGTAGCACAGATTCACCATCGGGCTCGTCAATCTGCATTTGCCCAGGCACTAAAGATTAGCTGGACTCCAGGTATAATTTGAAAGTATATTAAGTGTATACATATACATTTCTCTTCCTTCATGTCCTCTCGTCTGCTGCCTGACTCCTCCCTTTTCATCTAAACTAGCATCATGGTGCATGTTGATCTCAAAATTGTCGTTTTCCCCCTCTCCATTTTATTTGTCGCATTGTCCAATTTTTCACATGTTTCCAAACATCCATCATGCAGGTGTTATCTCTACCCAGCACTCACTGTCTGTCACATTTCCCTTGATCCTCCCTTTGAGCTAAGCTTCTTTAACACCAGCTGCCATGTCTACCTCCTTCATCCCTGTGCTGAGCAGAGGGGGCTTAGCACAGGGGCCCCGACTCTCAGAGGCTGGTTATGTGAGGCAGAGGATTTTGTATTAGAGGCCTGTCAGAGCAGGCCTGGAGGAGGACACATTTGAAAGCATCTTTCCTATTGAGAGATAAGGGTTCTCTGTCACTTTATTCTTCTATTCCCGCTTTTACCTTCCACACGACGTCCATATTTATCCTCCAGCCGCCTGCATATGTGACAATGTTATTGCTGATACTGTTATATGATCAGATACACACACATATGGCTGGAGTGAGTGATACATGACCTTCAGCCCCGTCTGTGCTTAATACACACATCTGGGCTCCATACCACACCAGGCTGCCCCGATCATCTCTGTCCAAGGTCCTGATTTTCCTTAATGGTACTAATAATGCTAAGTGATAAGGCCGAGAATTTATTAGGCTTCTTTCTTGCCAGGTAATTAAATTCATATCCTTGTCACCACCTCATTTAGTTGGCATTCAGTCAGATCCAGAAGCTACAGAGCAAAGTAAGAGAAGCCTCCCCATTCATTGTGTGCCTGGGTGGAGGGGGGAGAGGGTATTTTTTGCTGAGATTTTCCAAACTCACTTTGGATTACTCAATAGTGGAATCTTACACTGACTGACAATATGTGTTTGTTAACAGGAAATTCATCATCCCAAGGAAGTACTGGTTCCTTAAGAAAGCCTATAACCTCTACGGTAGCCAACATAGTGCAGTTCGCCCGGTATTCCCCAGGTTACAGTCTCGGGGATGAGAACTGTGTCCTCCCCTCAGTCTGATATGATCACAGTATTCTGCACTGTGGTGGCCACTCTGTAAACTATAAATTGTCTGAGGAAAAGAGAGAGGGGGAAGGGAAGAACTAAGAGAACCCAGACACATCATCCAAATATTTCAGTGTCTGCTGTAGTTTCCACTCCTAACAGCCTGGTGGGCAGAGGGAGTTTTTCAGCAGTCTTATGGGAGACTTAAGCGTATGAATGTTTTCAGTAACTTAAAAACCCGTGCCTCAAACTACACTCCCACACCAGACAACTGATACCAAGTTCAGCACTCAATAATCATCCGTCAGCAAACATGAGCTTTAATGGTTTCCATCAAAGGGGAACAGAAAGGAATCATTTCAAAAGACACTCTTCTACAAAATTGCTGTGAACTTTTTAATCTATTTGTGACAACTGCAGATTAAGGAATTTCATATCCAGCTTAATTGTAAGCCTTGTCAGCAGGACTTTCCTGATTTGTTATACTGAGAAACAAATGTATCGTCAGACGGGAAAAGAATCTGAAAAAAATCAACACAACTTAATGGAAAAAATAATTGTTAAGGTTTTTAATTTATGTAAAGGCTTTTCTTTACACGAGTAATAATAAAAACAAGACACTGAGTTGGTCTTGAGGGTATATATAAAGCAAGTAGTCATGAGAAGCCATCCCAAGACAGATGATGCTGGTGTAAACACATTTTATACGTACCCACACAACAAATTTTGCTTAGCTCTCTTTACTTAATAAAATACACAGTGTTCCAGGATGTTTTGGTCCTTGGAGGTCATTCTGATATTTGATATTTCTCTAGCTGAAAATGCAATTTTATCTGGCTTTACAAAAGGTACTCTTAGATAGATATCTAACTCATAAAATAGATTTTGTACCTGAAAAGAGTTAGCCCAGTTGAACCGAGAGTGGCACAACATGTTTGCTCTGTGATGTACCAAAGTTTTAAAATTAGCTTTGGGAACCTCAGACTTTTCAGAGCTTGCTGACTCGGCACATGGTTTATTGAAGACTGTGAGGAGGGGAAGTGGATGGTGGTGGTGGGGGTGCTCTCTCAACCTCCTGTAGAAATGGAAGTTATTATTTGCCTGTGGACAAAAGACACAAGTCTACCAAGAGGTCCAGACTTCAAATAGTCCATCAAACAGAAAGCAAGCACCAAGGTCAGGGTAGCTGAAACGGAAGCAATTAACATCAGTTCTCAGCATCCACTATAACAGTGTGTTGGTTCCCCCCTTTTCACGGCTGTCAGGTTTATCTTAATGAAACACATATGTCATCACAGAGGACCCCCCGGGCTTACAGAATAAAGCTAAGCTTCCTACATGGCATATTTTGCTTCTCTCTCATTTGGTTGGCTATATCTGCCTGGCAAAGCCACAACCTTAGATAAATTCAGCTCTGTCTACACAATACCCTCAGCTTCCCAGCTGAATAAGGATGGAGAATAAAACTCCACTCTAGTGACTGGCTACCACTGAAATTCAAGGCCAGTAACTTAAGAGGACCTTAGTGTTTCTGGGCATCTCCAATATGTGTCCCTCATCTAATCAGTCACTCACTCCCTTCCAGTGTCTGCTGTCCATCCTCACTGTTGAATGGAATTCTAATTCTCATTTCTGAGACCAGAGGAGCCAGCAGAACAGAGCTCCCCAATCCTTCCCCATTATCTTTCCACTTGCCCATCTTGTCTCTGAGCTCATTTGCTTTGTCTTCTCTCTTGTAACTCTGGGACCTAATTGAAATCAAGCCTTTGATTTAAACACTCGACCTCACACCCTCGTGCCTACTTCAAGACATTACTCAGCCTGTGTCTACTCTCCTTCCACTTCAATTCCCCTCTCTATAGGAGATCAATCCCATCAGGATAGAAATATCTTTCTCTATTTCTACCCCATGTCCCCACATCTACCTCCTATTCCCATTGCATCTCTCTTTCCCTCCTTTAGAGTAAAAAGTTTCAATACTGTTGTCCTTGCTCTTGTTCTCCAAATCCGGTGGGTTCATTCTTTCCTGAATTCACTCTCACCAGGCTTTTTAGCCCCACCACCCTACTGAGACAGCTCTATTAGGTCACCAGTGACCGATTCCATGTGCCCAAATGCTATAGCCAATTCTCAGTCATCAATTTATCAGGTACATTTGATTCCACTCTCCTTCTTTCTAGAAGCATTTTGTTTTAGCGTCCAGGACATAACTCACCTCCTTTCCTTCCCACCTCACTGCTTGCTCTTTCTGACTCCTTACTGTTTCTTCCTAGTCTCCCTGATTTCTAAATATTGGAAGCCCTGGCATCCAGTACTTGCAGCTCTGTAGAACTCTCTCTTCCTAAGAAGACTCATCCAGTCTCAAGGCTTTAAATAGAGCTTATACATTAGCACCTCCCATAGCCTGGACTTCTCCCCTGAACTTCAGGCTCTCTACTGAAGCTGTCTGCTCACCGCCTCCAGCTGAACATGTCTGAAGGAGGATTCCTGATTTTCATCCTTCCCAGCAAGCCTATTCCTCCTGTAGTTCCGTTCAGTTAACAATTACGACCCTCTAACTGCTCTGCTCAAAAACTTTGAGTTGATCTGAACTGATTCTTTTCTCTTCTGCATACACTTACGTGTGATCCATCATCAAAACTCGTGGGTCAATCTTCAAAATATACCAAGTGTCTGACTACTTCTCACCATTGCCCGTTTCCCTGTTGGTCTCCCCCTTTTTCTCTCCTGGGTTATTAGGACAGCTTCCCAAGTGGTATTCCTTCTTCCCTCCTGCGTCCCCTACAGCCTATTCTCAACACAGCAGGTGTGGCCCATTCTAAGTCAGTCAGAGGCTAATAGACCCAATGATGGGGCTTTCCCTGAAACATGGGCTTGTTCCCTGATTTGGGAAGATCCCATATGTCACGGGGTAACTAAGCCTGTATGCCACAACTACTGAGCTTGTGCTCTAGAGCCCAGGAGCCACCATTATTGAGCCCTTGAGCTGCAACTACTGAGCCCTGGTGCCATAGAGACAAGGCTCGAAAACAAGAGGAGCCACTGCAATGAGAAGCCCGCACGCCACAGCTAGAGAGTAACCCTCAGAGCAGTGAAGACCCAGTGCCGCCAAACAAATAGTAACAGCTTAAACAATCAGTGATGCTTTACCACCTCACCCAGAATGAAAACAAAGATGCTCACCATGGGTACCCAAGCTCTACATGAACTACAGTTTCCACTGATTCTCCACTCTTGTCTCACCACTCTTTTCATTCTTCTTATTTTCAAGCCACCCAGGCTCCTTGCTGTTTCTCCAGTCCATCAAGAGTGCTTGGTATCAAGGTCTTTGTATTACGTTCCCTCAGTTGAAGTGCTTTCCCCAGGGATCCACTTGGCCAGCTCCTGCGTTCTCTTCAGGTTAGCTTGTTAGAGAGGCCTTCCCTGGCTGCCCCTTGTTATCCCTCAATCTACCCTCTTCAGTCCATATACCCTTTTCTCTTTATCCTGCTTTATTGTACTTTTCAATGGCAATTACCTGGAGAAGGAAATGGCAACCCACTCCAGCATTCGTGCCTGGAAAATTCCATGGACAGAGGAGCCTGGCAGGCTACAGTCCATGGGATTGCAAAAAGTCAGCCAAGACTGAGCAATTGAGCACAGCAGATGGCAGTTATCAGCATTTTAAATTATACATTTACTCGTTTGTTCACTGACTAAAATCCTTACTAGAATGGAAGCTCCTGTGCCATAAACAAGGACTATTTTGCACTAGTCTGTGTTCCCAACATGCAGAGCAGTGCCTGATCCATAGCAAAAGTTTAATAAATATGAGCTGAATAAACACCAGCCATTTCTAATACTGTGTCTCCATCATACCAAACCATGTCTTTCCCAATGATTCCACACTTCATTTCCCATGTACTCTGTGATATTTGGTGTCAGTGAAACACTTGCCCTGACTCCTTGCCCAAGGAATGAACATCTTAAAGTATCTGATGTGTCACAGATATCTCTGAAACCTGCCCTGCTTCAACCCACCTCTCCTATACTCCCCAAAGAGTTCAGCACAAAACAGCTCTGTCCCTAGTTAGATTCACAATGACTTGTTCATATGTTTGGAGCAACACTGCCCAAGCAACTGCTAGCCTGACTCCATAGGACGAGGCTGACAAACATCTGCTCTGGGCCACACCTTGCTGACATTAGTCAAAGTTCCTAAATTTTTATGTTAGCAGTTTTTAAATATTGAAGAATCTAATTGCATTTTATTTTAATTATCTTGCTTTTCTGTGTCCTGCACAAGACTGGATATAAGGACCATGTCTCATCTGCCCCAAAGGCTAGTAAAATTTGAGTGTGTGGAGACTGAATGAACCCTATCAACTGATAATAAGGAACCCTGGAAGCCCAGGAGCATCATGATGTTTTATCCGGGTTACATCATTTAAACCTCTGAACAACCATAAGAGGAAGAAACGATGAGTTCCCTTCACATTCGTGGAACCCCAGGCTTAAACAAGTGAAATAATTTTGCCCAAGGTCAATGGGCAGAGCCCTGAACTATTTATTTAACCTCTGCCATTTGGTCCACGATATTATGTGGTCCCAGAAGTGTCACCAGGAACACTAGGGAAGATTCCCCAAACTGGCTACAGATCAGAATCACCTATGACCCCTGAAACACTGCAGAATCTTTGGTTTCACCCCCAAAATTCTGTTTTGGCTACTCTGGGATGAAGCCCAGAATCTGAATTTCAATAGGCCTCCAGGTAATTCTGACGCAGCCAATTCACTAACCAGGTAAGGTAGCCAACAGGAAACAAACAGCACATCAAATGGGCAGATGAGGAGGAATTTAATGCAGGGACTAATTATAATAGTGTGGGCAGGGATCAGGTGGAGCAGAACACCAGCAGAGAGTTGTTAAACCTCCAGGCTGAAAGCGACAAGGCGAGGGAACAGCTGCCCAAAGTTTACAGAATTGCTATAGTTGCTAGAGAAGACAGTCTGGCAGGAGCGCAGATGGTCAGTCAAGGCCAAAGGTGGTTAGGAGACAGAGATCAAATAGATAGCCAATGGGAATTTGCAATGTGATTCAGGAAACTCAAACCAGGGCTCTGTAACAAGCTAGAGGGGTGGGATGGGGAGGGAGATTCCGAGGGACGGGACATAGGTATACCTATGGCCGATTCATGTTGATGTTTGGCAGAAACCAACACAATAGTGCAGAGAAATTATCCTTTAATTAAAACGTTAAAACATGGCAAAAAAATAAGTTATATATAAAAGGAGTCCATACCCGAGCAAAGAGGAGAAAAAAGAGAGGTATACTTGTCTGGAGGACTAAAAGGAAAAGTTTTTATGTCAGGCATTTGAAGATCAGATTCCTATTGTAGAGAAACACTGATCCAGTAATTGCACTGTGAATCTCTGACACATCTACCATCTGCTGATGCCACCCAAATGTCTTCCTTTAAAAAAAAAAATTATTTATTTTTAGCTGGAGGATAATTGCTTTACAATATTGTGCTGGTTTCTGCCATACACCATGAATCAGCCATAGGTATACATATGTCCCCTCCCTCATGAACCTCCCTCCCACCTCCCACCCCATCCCACCCCTCTAGGTTGTCATAGAGCACCGGATTTGGGCTCCCTGCGTCATATAGCAAATTCCCACTGGCTATTTTACATATGGCAACGTATATGTTTCTGTGCTATTCTTTCAATTTGTCCCACCCTCTCCTCCTCCCCTCACTGTGTCCACAAGTCTGTTGTTGATGTCGTATGTTACCACATATACGTGGAATCTAGAAAGATGGTACTGATGAGCCTATTTGCAGGGCAGCAATGGAGATGCAAATGTCTTCCTTAGATGCCTCCTTCGCTCTCGGGTCCCAAACACAGGTAACCACACTTGCCTACTGAATACTCATATATCCATAAATCAGAGATGCCTCACATTCCCCACGCCCTGCACATGGGACCAAAGCATCCTGCATCTTCCAGTGTTCCTACACAGGAAAAGAAGCCCCCACCCCCAGGCTCCTGACCAGAAGCTAGGGATTCATCTCTAACTCTTCCCTCTCCCTTCCTTCCAATTAGCTGATGGCAAATCCTTTATTCCCTGCTTGATCTTTCAAATCCATCCCTTTCTATTTTTTTCCACTGCCACTGTCATTGTTTGAGGCAACACCGTTCTCTTCTTGGATCATTGCAGCAGCCTCATAATTGGTCTCCCTGCTTCACACTAGTCTCTTCGGAGCTGCCAAAGCATTCTTTTCAAAATACAAACTGATCCTATTTCTCCCAGGCTTCTCCTTTGACAGTAGCTCCCCACAACATACAGGTGATGTGCAGACACCAACTGTGGATGTAATGTGTTTTATTCCCATTTTTTGCAGTTTTGCTAGTGGAGAGGAGAAACTATAGATTTTTGCATATTTATGTGGACCAAGTGGTCGTTAATTCTAACACTAATATCAATCTATCATGAATTTTCTAGGCATAGACTTTTATAATAAGCACAGGTGATAAAGTATTCTTTTTCTACTATTTATACCAATTTTTACATTTTCATTCCTCCAAAACAATTCTGTTAATACTACTGGTGACGGTAGCCACCCTTGTCTAGTTCCTGATTTTATCTACAATGATTTGAATGTTTTACAATTTAAGTCTCATTAGCTACTGAATTCTGTTCTTTGTAAACAGTCTTTACTTATGAAATGCTCACATCCTTACTTAACTTTCACTTTAAGTAAGAATATCTGCTGAAGTTTAGGAACTGCAGTTAGAAGCATTTTAATCATGGCTTTCCTTTCATTTGTATCCGAAATGAATTATACTGATAGATTTCCTAAAACTGAGTATCTTTCTGTTCCTGGAAAAAAGTTTACCTAGTTACAGCATATTACTCATAGTCACAATGCTAGATTATTTGGTATTTATAATCACATGATATAGACATGCAGATAGATATATAGCTATAGTTATATCATGATACACACGTGTAGACATATAGACATGTTCCTTATATATATTTTAAATCATATTTTGCTATTTGTGTTAGGCTATTTCTCTTTATAGCCTGGGATAGTATAGTGACATCAGGATTAACTGCTTTTTTAAGTTTCGGAATAATTCTTTATTAGTATAGCTAATGTACAATATTACATAATTACAAATGTACAATACAGTCATTCACAATTTTTTAAAGCTAGAATTATTCCATTCTAGTAATAAAATATTGGCTATATTCTGTTTTGTATATCCTTACGTTAATAGCTTGTACCCATCAATTCCCTACCCCATTATTGCCCCCCAACTTTCATCTCCCCACTGTAACCAAGAGTTTGTCCCCTATATCTGAGTCTGGGTCTTTTTTGTTACATTCACTAGCTAAGCCAGACAGAGAAAGACAAATACTGTATTATATCACTTGTATGTGGAAACTTCTTTCTGATATATAGACAACTTAGCTATATAATGGCCTGTTTCTCATGCCTTCTATTTAAAAGTCAGGAGACCTTTTGCTACATTTCTAATATCTTCTATGATAATTACGAAAGCTCTCCTCTTCCCAAGAAAATGTATAAGCTTTCTGGTTTAAACTTAATTTTGAATTTGTTGTTCAGTTGCCCAGTCGTGTCCAACTCTTTGCAACTCCACGGACTGCAGCACTCCAGGTCTCTCTGTGAATTTGTATCCAGTTGAATTCATTCCTGTTGGTACACATGCCCGCAAGTTTGATGAATGCGCGGAGTCACGTACTCACCACGACCGGGGTCTGACTTCCTGCTTCCTCTGGACAGACAGGCGTGCTGAGTCTAAGGCACGCTACGGGGTGCACTTCTGTGTAAGTGGGGCTGCCCTCGGGCAATGTGGTGAAGGGCAAGAGAGAAACAGTAACGGGGTGATCCCCCCATCGCTCTTTGGACTGGGTTTGTTGTGGGGAGGGGTTGCTTTTTCTGATTCTTCTGACCGAAGACCATTTTCTCTCAAGGTTTTAGGTACCTGCACCTCTGCTGAGGCCACCCTTGGAGTGAGGATAGGGCTGAGAGAGAAAAAGAAACAAGGAAAAGAGAGATTTCTCCCACTCTTTGGTTTGCAGGAGGCCCCCTTTCCTGGTCAGAAATAGGGGGTTTCTCTCTTAACTTGTAGTTGTCGACACTCTGCAAAGTTCAGATTTCAGCCAGGCAGGGGCGAAACAGGAAAACCATGAGCCTCACCGCTGTGCCGGCAGTTCAAGTTCTGACTCCCTCCCCCTGTGTGTGTACTATTTACTGTTGAAGCCTCCGGCAGCTTCTTTTGGTTTCCAGAACTTCTGGTTGTAACCACTGGAAGCAATAAACTGGGTAGGGCTTCTCAGAGTAGGCCAGCCCCAGATATGACCTGTAATTTGCATCCTAAACATTTCTTTTGGGCTCTCAAATTTACTGTCCCAAGGGTTTACTCTGTATCCTTTTATAAGTCTTCTAATTTGTTCTCTATCTGTGGTTTTATCTCCTTTCTTGCTCCTAATTACACACATTTTTGCTGTCTCTCTCTTTTTCTCCACTACAATCAAGAAGAGGTTATCAGTTTTATTGGTCTTCTCAAAGCACTGGATTTTGGACTCACTTAACTTTTCTACAAGTTATTATTTTCTGCTTCACCAATTTAAGTCTGTACTACTTTTTCCCAGGTTTTATTTTTATGTTCTCTTTCTAAATTCTTAAGACACATTTGAAGTTCCTTTCTTTTACTTTGTAAATATTGATATCTAAAGCAATAATACATTTCCTTGAGTTCAGCTTTTGATACATCCCATAAGATTTTGGTATAAGATTTTTCTCCTTTTTAGATTGCTTTTGAGGTAGTTCGCAATTCAAGTGTTGACTTCTATTTTGATCCAAGATTAATTCAGGAGAATTTAATTAATATAATTAAGATAGTTTAGGTCACTTTATTATTTATTTCCTTTTTAAACTTGTTTTTAATTATTAGATTATGATAAGAGAACATGGTCTATGAAAATTTTGGGTATAATATTCTTGAAAGTATAATATGGACATACAAAAATACACTCCCCCTTCCCTTTCACAGAATTCAAAGTTAAATATATGTAATTTTATTTATTATAACATAGTTAATCTGATCTAGGTGATTTTGAAAAATATATAGCAAGATTATACACTAAAATTGAACTAATATCAAGTTCCTTGGCATTTTAATAAGTTCTGCTTTTTATTTTTCAGTCTTATTTGATGCTTTTATGCTTATGACTAACAGATCTTCCTTTTATATTGTGCCTATAAGTAATGTCCTTATTTATCCTGTTCATTGCTTTTAACCTCAGATTCCTATAAGTTTTATATTAAATTACAACCTCTATTTTTCTTGGTATCTCTTTGCACATTCCCGTAATTTAAACCACTTTTCAGCTCCTTGATTCAAAAGGGCTTCGTGTTGCTGGATTTTGTTTACCGAATCTGTATAAAATAAGGGAAGTTGTCATGTTCATCATAAGCCACTGATATACTTAATTTTATTCTTTGCATCTTCATTGTTTTCTGTTTATTTTGGGCTTCCCAGGTGGTGCAAGTGGTAAAGAATCCACCTGTCAGTGCAGAAGATATGAGAGACAGGGGTTCTGTCCCTAGGTCGGGAAGATCCCCTGGAGGGGGGAATAACAACGCAATCCAGTATTCTCGCCTAGAGAATCCCATGGCCAAAGGAGTCTGGTGGGCTACAGTCCACGGGGTCACGAAGAGTCAGACATGACTAAAGCAACTTAGCATGCACCCAGCATTCTTCGTATCTTCATTGTTTTCTATTTGTTTCCTTTTACTTGTTTTTCTTGGCTTAATCAAGTTACCACTCACTGCCTCCCCCCACAGGCACTCCACTCAAGTTCGGCTTTTCTTGACACTATTAGGAAAAACTGAACATGGGCTTTTTATTTTATAACATTAAGGCATTTTTTAAAACTAATTTTGTTAGGTGTGATAATGATATCGTGGCTATGCCTTAAAAAAAAAAAAAAAAAAAAGCCCTTACTGATTATAGAAACATCCTGGAATATTTTCCAGTAAAATGATAGAATGCCTTTGTTTACAGTACCCTGATGTCAGGAGACAGAAGAGTTGGAGCAATACGTAAAACTAGGCATTTGTTGAAACTAGGTGCTGGGTACCTGGGGTCCATTTTACCCCCTTTTCCCTATTTTGAGTATGTTTCAAAATTTCATATTAAAAAAAACTAAATTCATATTTTTTATTTACACAAAAGCTTGTTATTACTGGATTTCCTAAATGTTTGTATCATTGTTTTGCATTAATGTTACTGGCATCTTCTTATCAACTTCCGTAGCACTAGTTCAGGAGTGAACAAATTTCTTCTGTATATGGGCTGTCATTTGTTGACCCCTACAGGAGTTAGTTGCTACCTATTATGAGTGTTTTCCATATCTTTCTTCTCTCTGGATTCTGGGCCCCTTTTAGGTTATTATTATTATTATTTTGCCTCTTCCTGGCTCTATTCATCCCTGAGATTCAGGTTCAGCTACTGAGGCCCTTACACAGTAATCTGGTAAGAGGTCAAAGGCACAAGGACCAGCAATGGCTGGGTCGGCAGTTGCCATTTCTAAGTGTGGGGGACATTTCCACTGCCTGCCGATATCCAGTTCCTGCCATCTCTTGCACAGAAAGAATTACATTCCCCTTCAACCCCTAAGGTTACCTATACCCACACGACTTGTTCTACCCAATGAAAATATGTGTCACTTCGGAGAGACAACACTGAAGGGTCAGTGTGCAATTACTCATCTTTTCCCTTCTCCTGCACTAGTAACTACCGACTTTCCAGATGGTGGTGCCTTAGTCAGCTGGGGTTCCTGATGCGGAGACACCTCCGATGATGGGCAACTGACATATAATATGAAAAAGAAAATTGCTGTTCTTTTGTCACTGAGGTTTAGGGGACTTTTTCTTTTTCACAGATTAAACTGAGACTGCCAGGACTAATACAGCATGCCAAGGAAGTACATTTTTTCCTTGAGTCCCTCAGCTGGAGAAGCCAGCATTCTCCTACTCACACAGAAAGGAGAAGCTCAACCTATGTATTCTCATTCCTCAGCCTGGGTCCCTGGGGGTCAGAAGGTCCTCCAAGAGGTACTTCCAGGGGGTGGTGCTGCCCTTAGTCCCAGAGTCCACAGCACTCTGCAGACCAGGTCTTTCAAGGAAGCAGGGTGTCCTGATACTCCCAAGGGCTGTCTGCTACTACGTGGTTCCCAGCTTGGCCTTCTGGCTCTGGACTCCATCAGGTCTCCAAGAGCTCCTGCCTCACCTGTAACTGCTCCATCCAGGACAGATGCAAGGCAACTGGGTTGCAACTAGGAAGCATGGTGGCAGGGACCTGATTCTGTGTAACCATTTTCCCAGATAAATCCCAAGGTCAAGTTTACAAAGTCCTTCTAATCTAGCTCCTATCTTCACTCTCCTATCGTCCTTCTCAGTTTTCTATCCATCTGACTCCAGGCTTTTGCCATGTGGCAGTCTCTACCATGCATTCTGCCTTCTTTACTACAATAGTGCCGTTTGCTTACTCTTCCTACCTACTCACATTCCTGGAGAAGCAAATGGCAACCCACTCTAGTATTCTTGCCTGGGAAACGCCAGGGACAGAGGAGCCTGGCGAGCTATAGCCCATGGGGTTGCAAAGAGTTGGACATGACTGAAGCGACTTACAGGAGCTCACATCCAGCCCCCTCACAAATCTATCAGCATTATTCTCAGTTCCATGGTTCTTGCTAAATGCTCCCCTACTCTTGTATGCCTCCAACATGAGAATACTTATGCTATGGTGTCATCGATCGTTTATTTTATAGCCACACTTGGCATGGTGTCTAGCCCATGAATGAATGCACCTTGTCTTTGATTTCTTCAGAACTCTACAATCTAGTCATGAAGACACAGGTAGATAAGACATTCTACCACACACATGCAGAAACAAAGAACACACATGAGTGTGTGTTGGTGGTAGAGTGGTGAGCATAGCTGCCTTCCGAAGAAAGAACACACAGCAAAGAGTGGATTTATTTTGCTTGCATTGTTGTGTGCTCGGTAGCTCAGTTGTGTCCAACTCTTTGCAACCTCATGGACTGTAGCCCTCCAGGCTCCTAGGTCTGTTAGATTTTCCAGGTAGGGATACTGGAGTGGGTTGTCATTTCATCCTCCAGGAGATCTTCCTGACCCAGGGATCAAACCCATGTCTCCTGCTTCTTCTGTGTTGCAGGCAGACACTCCTTACCACTGAGCCACCTGATAAGCCACCTTATTTTGCTTGGGGAGGAGGCCAAAAGTTATCAGAAAATGCAGCTTAACAAAAGAAAATTAACAACTTACTTGTAACATGCCCAACATGAAGTGATGAAGTCATGGTAGAAATTTGTGGCAAGCAGAAGTAACATAATTTACTGTATACCTGTCTTCTAAAAAAGGAATCAAGACAGATTAAAACAAAATGTACAATAAAACTTTAAAACAGGGATAAAAGACAAGAACCAACTCATAAAAGGGAGCAAGGAGATAGAAAGGACTAACTGTACCAAAAACTCTTGGATAAGTTAAAAAATAATGATGACAAAAGTAGGATAGATAAGCACTATAGTCTGCATCAAACTCTGATATGACAATAGGAAAGGGATGCTCTCATTCTAGGAAATAGTACAGTGTCTAGGCACAGACATTACTAAAGTAGATAAACAAATCCAGTAACTGTTGGAAATCTCTCCTAAGACTGCCAGAACCCTAGCCCCTAGTCTGGACTAATCAAGCAATCTTCTGATGGGCCGCCAATACTTGCACCAGGTGCCTCTATCCTGGGAAATTTATGATTTTGCATTCTGGTTCAGAATCAGTCTCTTCTATGCTTGACTACTATAAGTCAACAACCCAGAACCTCTTCAACTCTGCTTAAACCAAGAATGTATGGCTTCCAAAACCTTGAAACATCAAAGCCAGACTATGCCTTTATCATTTTAACAATTAAAGAAGTCACAAATGAAGTGAACAAAAGCAAACACAGGTGGAAACAAGCATAGGTCGTGGGGTTCTGGCTGTGTCCTCAGCCCTGAACATGTTCTTCCTAAATGTTTGCTATTCCCCTCGTCACCATTGGGAATATCACACTGCTTCATATCTTCTGATTCAAATTCTTCCTATTCCCTAATTATTACTCTAAATCCCAACTTTCCTATGACTTTCTCTAAGATTCCAGCTCATTCTGATCTTCTATAATCTCACTACTGCACAGAGTTAAGTAGACAACCCCTGCACAAATCTAGGAGATTATGCAATGCCCAACCTACACGACCAAATGCATCAGCCCTGCCAACTGCCCATGCACTTTTATTTGTACATTTCATTTAACAGATTAATTAATTTCCTTTTGCAAATCCACATTTCAGGAGAATCTGTTTAATCTTCAGAGGCAGGTTGGAAGGTCCCTACAGATAAGTTCGCCCCAGGACATACAGAAGGCACTAACTGAATATTTCTTAGTTTATGCAATTCTTACTCATTCTGCCAAAGAATTAACAGCAGAAAAATGCTAATAGATACCAAAGACTTATTATGCACCAAGCAAGTAACGTAGGCAAGTAATGTAGAACAATGAACACTTCATAAACTGTTAATGAACCTATTCTTTGGTAAGGCTTCTGTTTAAGTTATTTTTAGCTCAGTCAGTAAAGAATCTGCCTGCAGTGCAGGAGACCTGGGTTTGATCCCTGTGTCAGAAAGATTCCCTGGAGAAGGAAATGGCAAACTACTCCAGTGTCCTTGCCTAGAAAATCCCATGGACAGAGGAGCCTGGTGGGCTGCAGTCAATGGGGTTGCAAAGAGTCTGACATGACTGAGCGACTAACACTTATAAACTGTGTATACCCTTTGACCCAGCAATTCTACTTTCAGGAACCCATCAAGAATTCAGTTGTACACAAAAATGCATGTACAAAGATTCTTGTTTAAAAACATTTTGTTGTAAGGAAAAAATTAAAAACAACCTATTAATAGAGTAGTTAAATTATGGTATATTCATTAGAGTGAAAAATTGGAAATGCTTCACCTAAAATAGTTAAATATCACAATAATACAGAAAGTGTGGCTATCACTCTTCATCTATACATTGAAACATTACACAAAGGCCCCTACTGTCAAATTGGTATGACCCTTCCTTTTTCTTCTATTTTCTCATAAATATACACAAATATAAGTACCTTTTATATAAATTAACCAGACTATATTTGTGATTCCATGATTCAGTTTTTTTTTTACTTAACAAGAGATCTTGGAGAGCTATCAATATTTCCATAGTCTCATTTTTGGATCTCCCTCATTCTTTTGAATCTCTACATCATATTCCATAAAATACTGAATATACTATGATTGATTTGGCTATCCTCTTATTGATGGGATTTAGTGTGTTTCTAATTTTTCATTCTAATGATAGACACCATAATGTAACTACTCCCATTGATAAAGATTGGCTCTCACTTTTTTCTATACAGCAAAACATTCTGAAATAAGAGTCCTGATACATACATTATTGTGCACAATTGAATTCTTGATGGGATTCCCAGAAGTAGAATTGCTGAGTCGAAAGGCATACACATTTTATATCTTAGAATTAATGCCAAAATAACAAACAGAGCCTTCACTAAAAAAAAAGAAAAAAAATACTTCCACTCATTGTGTATGAAAGTGGTCATTGTTCCACATCACTTTTTTTTTTTTTTTAATGTTTGCTAATCCAATGCAAGGGCATCTCATTTAAAAAATGAATTTTTTGATTCATGAAGTTGAGTCTTTCTATAAGTTTATTGTGACATGAAAATTTCTTCTCCAAGTTGCCTATTTATGTGACTTATTTTACTGATTTGTTGTGGATATTTGTTTTACAGAACATGTTACGAATATTAACTGAATGTCTGCTTTTTATGTTACAAATGTCTTCACACTGTCACCTATGTTTACCTATGTTCACAGTGATTTCTTTTGTATTTTGAAATATTTAATTTTATGATGCCTAAGAAAATCTTTCTCCTACATTGTCTTCTGAAATTTTTAAAACTTTATCATAATCGCCCTTTAATCCATCTGGAATTTATTTTTGTGTATGTTATGAAGTAAGCATCTATTTATTCATTTTCTTTCTTTCTCCTGAAATGTCATTATCTTCATTAGGCAAATAACAAAACTAACTCACAAAGGTTAAAGAAGTACACCGATACTTCAGAGATGGCAAGTGGCTTTACTGGGATGTATTAATAAACCTGTTTGCCTCTTTCTACCAAACCAAGCCATCTCTCAAGAGTAAAGCACAGTACATTCCACACAAAAACATTATTACACTCAGTACAAACAGTCTAAAAATGTCACTCATGTCTGCTGCACCGCTTTATCAGCAAGAGGTGCGTTGGCATTGCTGATCATATATAGAGATACCTGCCAAGGTCTCCTCTGCATTTGCTCAGAGATGGAATCACGAAGTCCAAGAATAGAATTCCATTATTATTCAGCACCAGCTAACTGCTACCATGAAAATGAGGATGCCTCAGATCGACATTTTCTCAAAAGAAAATTCTATGTTCTCCTGGCTGGCATGGA
Organism: Budorcas taxicolor; assembly: GCF_023091745.1. Lineage (NCBI taxonomy): Eukaryota > Metazoa > Chordata > Mammalia > Artiodactyla > Bovidae > Budorcas > Budorcas taxicolor. The sequence continues at coordinate 59,058,856 of NC_068923.1, read as the reverse complement.
AGCTGAGTGATAATAAACACAGAAGTGTAGGGTTGATAGTCTACCTAAGACTCGGAAGGCTTAACTATTCTGACTCCAGCTATAACCATCCATTCCCAGAGAATCCTGCCCTGCTGCAGACTACATGGAGAGCTGGCTTTAGCACCTTCCATCTCATTTATCTCATGGGTTAAGAGTAGCCACCCTGGACTGACTTCTCAGCTACAATGAATTCCTTTGTGTCTGGGAATACTCCCCATATTGCTTGATGCAGAGCCACAGGATCCTAGGGAATCTAGGGTCTGCAGCACCACTGATCTGCCAGAGGGACATTACTAACTCATACTAGCCAAACTCTCGCTCTCCCAGGATTCAAAGTGGGAATGAAGGAGTTAAGCCAGCCTCATTTCATGGCTGAAACTGGACAGTATAAGCTTGGAGCTGTGCGTGGCCACAGGCTGCCACATCCAGTGGGAAATTGAGTAATCATCTGCAGGGCCAAAAAAAGTGAATTGAATATTATAGCATTATAATATATAATATAATATATAGTATTACAAAGGAAGAGAGACGAGAGCTGGAGATGGAAAACCACTGGGTTTCTAATGACTTTCTGGCTGGGACCAGGCATTCACCAAATATTTACTTTGCACCTAGTGTGTGCCAGATGTCATTTTAGATGACAGAGGACTAGAAGATACAGTTTATTGTTATAGTACCTTCTCCTTTTTTTGCGTAGCTAACTGACAAGAATTTCTGTTTCTTGTAACCAGAGACCTATAACTAATACGGGCCCACAAATGCAAGAATCCTCTATCTGTGGGATGCCTTATGCTCTCGACTGTTCCAGGTGTCGGCTCCACTTATTAGGCACTCAGCCCATCTACCCTGTCTCATGAATAATTTTATAAACCTCTTCCATCACCTTAAGGTGACTCCATGTTCTTCCAGGATAGTGGTTCTCAACCACCATGACATAGGTCCCCAAGGTATTGTGATCAGCAGTGAGGTAGGTCATTACTAATTTTAATGTTATAATGAAGTGCTAAAGTTGGGGAGTGCTTTATGATTGTCCCTACCCTCTGAGCAGATTCAAGGTCATCTGTAATAAAGTCTGCTTCACTTGTCTTCCCACGTGCTTTCTTGTGGAAGAGGAATCTGATAAAGCCAGCATTCAGGGAATTGTGCATAACCCCTGGGATATACACAGAGATCTGTTAGTTATGTGAAAATCACCCTCACTGTTTGTCCAGGTAGATAAAAAGTTAAGAATCACAAAGACTGTGCCATTCACAGAATTCTAAACATATCACAGGAGCTCCATAAGCCACTGCAGTTTCTATTGCCAGTGCTGCAGAAAGGAGCCTTTCTATTCCTTAAGCCTGCACCACCGCTACTGGCCATACAGTCAGTGTCCATGTGTACTCTAGGCCTTAGCTATGAAAACTATCTCAGCCCAGAATACATACAAAGCTTGAGTAAAGTCAAAGAATGAGGTCTAACAAAGGTAAAGATGATGCAGTTAACATGTTGGCTTCTGGTTGCATTCTTTTCTCATAGGAAATACTCCTTTCTCAGCCCATGGCATCCTGGTAGGCCAGTGATGGGCTTCCCAGGTGGTCCCAGTGGTAAAGAATCCATCTGCCAATGCAGGAGATGCGAGTTCAATCCCTGGGTTGGGAAGATCCCCTACATGAGGAAGTGGCAACCCACTCCAGTATTCTTGCCTGGGAAATCTGATGCACAAAGGAGCCTGGAGGGCTACACTCCACAGGGTCACAAAAGAGCCGGATGTGGCCTAGTGACTAAACAACATGGCCAGTGATTGGTCCAGACATGAGCAAGCGATTAGGGAGACTGAAATGATAGAATAGGGGTCTTCTTAAATCTCAACTAACAGAAGCCTGTAAGCCTAGAGATACAAGGACCTGTCTTTCCGAGAGCAAGGAGCCAACCCAGAGAAAACAGGTGTATGAGTATGATTTCCTTAAATCCTGTGACCCAGGAAAGCAGATACCTATTAAGCTCACTTTGCTGATGAACTAGAACTCCTAATTGTCCAAAGTCATTTCAGTTTATGTCTTTCTGGTTTGCCCTTCTCCAAGCAGGTATATAATACACAAATCTGTAGCCAATCTGAAAATGCCTCTCCATGAGACCTTGTTTGGCCAAACAAGGTGACACCATTTTGAGTGTCACTGACTTGTATTTAAGTGCATTTAAGCTTGGCATCAACTGAACCTCATCTGTAAACGACCTGATAATAAGTACTTGAGGCTTTACAGGACACAAAGTCTGTCAAACTCCTCAAAATTGCCACTACAGTGTGAAAGCAATCACAGACAATATGTAAATGACCATGTGTGGCTGTGTTCCAATAAAACTTTATTTATAAAATAGGCAGTGGGAGAATGCAGCACTTGGTTGTGGTAAGAGTTTCCTGTTTTCAGCTATAAGTCACCATGCAGTTAGATTGTCAATTCCCTATTGACAAATTCCATATGTTAAAATTCTTTATGTTGTTTTATTATTTCCCCATGACTAAATACACACACACACACTCTTCAGTAACTGACAAAATGCCAGATCCAAAGCACACAAATATACTAACTGACCAAATTAATAAAGGTGTTAACTCATGATTTTGAATACTTTTATTTTTGAAGATGAATATCTTCATCTTTTAAAATATCTTCAAATGTCAAATATCTCATTTACAATAAAGCAAAGAAAGTGAAGGTGAGCAGGCACTGCTAGATGGTGGGCATAGGCCCACTGAAAAGGGGCAGAGTCCATTTTACCCATGTTACCCCACATAAGGTTGAAAGAATTATTGAGCTAGTGAGAAACAGTCTCCTTCGGCTGCATGGATTGTAGGTGTCAGGACATCCAGACAATAGCAAGAAAATGATACATCAAAAAGATATTTTCCTTGAGTTCTGTAAAGATGATCAGATCACCTCATTCTCAGTAGGAAAACAGGTACACCTATTGCCATTAATTTTCAAAAAAGCATTTGTCTTAAAAATTAAGCCTGGTGGGCTGCCGTCTATGGGGTTGCAGAGTCGGACATGACTGAAGTGACTTAGCAGCAGCAGCATGAACAATTAAATGCTTTAAATATAAATTAAAAATATTTCTGAGATGATAATATTTGCTACAAACTTAGTCCTTAACATACTGCACTAAAAAACATAGTACAATTTTACATATACCTTTTAAAGTTGTGGTTTGTAGGGGAGTATGTTTTTAAAGTCATCTGGAGAAGAAGACAGAACTTTGATTTCAACTTTCAACACCACTGTATGGAAATACCAGGGTGCTGTCCCAAGTCTTGCAGAATTAGGAAACCAGAGAACAAAAAAAGGCAATTTTATGACAATCACTTTTATGAGGTTACTTAAAATAATGTCCAAGCGAAAGTTAATTTCTAAGCCTATACACATATAGTTATGATAGGTTGCCTGTAATCCTCATTTAACCAAATGAATTTTATTTCTATGATAAGGAATAATTTTCCCTTGAAGGACAAACTAGTCCTGCGCATAATATATAAAACAGAACCATGGACTTCTCAAGGTTGTCTGTATTTTCTTTTTGCCTATGGTCCTCTCTGGCATCAAAGATTGTCCCTAGTCTATGTCAAAACACCCACGCATCTTTGCATTCGATTAGTGACATGGAAGACAAAATTAGAGAAAAAAGAAGTGAAGAGGTGAAGGAAGGAGGGAAGGGCCAAAAGAGAGAAAAGAAAGAAAAGAGGGAAGCAAGGCAATGTACAGCCTGGTGACTACAATTGGAAGATGAGCAAGTTCTGGGGGATCTAATATACAGAACAGTGACTGGAGTGAACAACTCTGTATTATATACTTAAAAGTTGCCTAAGAGTAGCTCTTAAATGTTCTCACCACAAAAAAGAAATGGTAATTATGGGGTGTGATAGAGGGTGTTGGCTAACCCTAAGATGTTAATCATTTTACAATATATAAAGGTACCAAATGAATACGTTGTACTCCTTAAACTTACACAATATTATATGCCAATTATAGCTCAATAGGGATGTCCACGTGGCCTATGGGTAAAGAATCCTCCTGCCAATTCAGGAGACGTGAGAGATGTGGGTTTGATTCCTGGGAAGGGAAGATCCCCTAAAGGAGGAAACGGCAACCCACTCCAGAATTCTTGCCTGGAAAATCCCATGGACAGAAGAGCCTGATGGGCTACAGTCCCTGTGGGGTTGCAAAGAGTCAGATATGACTGAGTAACTCAGCACAGCACATAGCTCAATAAATCTAGGGGAAAGACACTGTATGATACACCCGAAGGGTGCTAAGAGAATAGATCCTAAATGTTCTCAGCACACATGAAAAAAACAAAAATAAAAAAGGTAACTATGGGAGGGGATGGATGTGTTAACTAATCTTAGTGTAGTAATGATTTTACAATATATACATACATATATCAAATCATCATATGGTATATCTCAGACTTATACAATGTTATAGATTATATATATATATAATATAATATTTTAAAGAGGGAAAGCAGATGAAAAAAGGTAAAAGAGAAAAAAGAATTAACCAGTAAAATGGGCTCACTTTGATGGTGAGAATCCCATAGTGTATACAGAAGTAGAAACAGAATGTTATACACACAAAACCTATAATGTTATAAATCGTTATGATCTCAGTTTAAAGAAAAACCACAAACAGCCTAAGAATGAAGGGGAAAAGGGCTATACTTGTAGGCCTAGGAAAAAAAAACCAAAAACGCTTGTCCCTTGTTTTGGACATTCCCAGAGTTTATGCATTTAGTCCTAAGCTCACCACCTTTCACACTCATGACACCAATTACACCTCTATGTGTATAACTTCCAAATCTCTATCACTATAACCTTTCCTGGCCTCTCATTTGGAGTCTGACATCACCCTTTAGGAGACCTAGCTTCATGTCAAATCCCAATAGGAAAAAACAGTAACTCACCTTCTCCTTCAGCAAGCTCCCCTTTCCCATGCCTCTATTTCAGTTCATAGTGGAAACCTCGGGAGTCTTGACTCCATATCCCTCAACAACAAAGACTCTTCTTTCACAAGACATTTTTGCATCCATTCCTCACTTTCCCTTCCTTCTAACAACATTCAAAATCTTAGGTACTCATCAACTTCTAGGATGGTCTTCATAATCCTCCTTCAACACTTTACTGCCAGCATCTCCCCATTGCAAGCCACTGGGACTAAATGACTATTTACTCCATTAGGTCTCCTGTTCAGAAAAATCCACTGGGGGTCCATCTACCTAGAGAACAGAGTCTAAGCTGTTGGGTCTGGTATCAGAGCTCTGTCACCATCTGTTTGGTTCTAATCAGTTTATGTAGTGTCCTCGGGCTATGTCATTCTTTTAAAGGTTGTGCCCCACCCCCTTCCCTCTTGTTTCAGAAGTGAAAGTGAACTGGCTCAGTCCTGTCCAACTCTTTGCAACCCCATGGACTGTTGCCTACCATGCTTCTCCGTCCATGGGATTTTCCAGGCAAGACTACTGGAGTGGGTTGCCATTTCCTTCTCAAGGGGATCTTCCCAACCCAGGGATCGAACCCGGGTCTCCCACATTGTAGGCAGATGCTTTACTGTCTGAGCCACCAGGGAAGTCCTTGTTTCAGAAAAACCACAAATAGGTATTTGCCCTCCTCTGGCCTCCTTATTCTCATTCCTGACTAATAACGTGGACAAAAGTCAGTCCGTAGCTTTCACCTGACTACTCCACTTCTTCCTCAACACATCCTGCAATGTTGCCCCCTAACTGTTCTAATCACTCACTCATTTTGGAAATACTAAGAAGAAAGGATGGGGAAAAGGTTAGATTTACTGAGAACATGCTTCATGCCAGGTATTGTACTACTGTCGTTGTTGAGTCGCTAAGTTGTGTCCCACTCTTTGCAACCCCATGGACTGTATCCCATGGGATTTCCTAGGCAAGAATACTAGACTGGGTTGCCATTTCCTTCTCCAGGGGATCTTCCTGGCCAAGGGATCAAACCCATGTCTCTTGTACCGGCAGGTGAATTCTTTAGCACTGAGCCATGATGAAAGTGAAAGTGGAGAGTGAAAAAGTTGGCTTGAAGCTCAACATTCAGAAAATGAAGATCATGGCATCTGGTCCCATCACTTCATGGGAAATAGATGGGGAAACAGTGGAAACAGTGTCAGACTTCATTTTTGGGGGCTCCAAAATCACTGCAGATGGTGACTGCAGCCATGAAATTAAAAGACGCTTTCTTCTTGGAAGAAAAGTTATGACCAACCTAGATAGCATATTCAAAAGCAGAGACATTACTTTGCCGACTAAGGTCCGTCTAGTCAAGGCTATGGTTTTTCCTGTGGTCATGTATGGATGTGAGAGTTGGACTGTGAGGAAGGCTGAGTGCCGAAGAATTGATGCTTTTGAACTGTGGTGTTGGAGAAGATTCTTGAGAGTCCCTTGGACTGCAAGGAGATCCAACCAGTCCATTCTGAAGGAGATCAACCCTGGGATTTCTTTGGAAGGAATGATGCTGAAGCTGAAACTCCAGTACTTTGGCCACCTCATGAGAAGAGTTGACTCATTGGAAAAGACTCTGATGCTCGGAGGGATTGGGGGCAGGAGGAGAAGGGGATGACCAAGGATGAGATGGCTGGATGGCATCACGGACTCGATGGACGTGAATCTGAGTGAACTCCGGGAGATGGTGATGAACAGGGAGGCCTGGCGTGCTGCGATTCATGGGGTCGCAAAGAGTCGGATACGACTGAGCGACTGAACTGAACTGAGCCACCAGGGAAGCCTAGGCATTGTACTAGATGCTTTCATATATAATGCAGAGGAGGAATGAAGAGAAAAAAGAAAAAAAAAAAACAGAAAAGGGTGGAGTGGGGACCAGAAGTTGAAAGAAAGCCAACAGAAGGTGAATGAGGACCTTGATTCCCAAATTGTTTCATGCTGTCTGTGACAGACCTCCCGAGGGCAACTGATCAATGAAGATGCCCAAGTATTAGTCATACAGTCATAATCTCTAGGCTGAGATAAAGCTCTAAACTATACAAATACATATGCACAGGCACACATAGACAAACTGACACGCAAGATTTTAAATAAGCAGCTCAGGTAATTCTACATAACGCACATGTATTTACATATCCTAGGTGATGGTATCTACTACTTCTTTTAGACCCCATACTTTCTCTCCTATGTATGTTGACACACTATTATTTTGATATTGTGCAGGACCCTGTGGTGTTCCTGGGCACAAGAGCCTGTCTATGTCCCCATTTCTTCCTTAAAGAAGTAGGCCTCATTCAGCTTCCATGACCTTCCCTGAGTTCCAGCAAGCAGATTCAAATAGTTGCTAATTAGGGAAGGGAGAAGATAGATGCAGAGACAAGGAAGGAACAGTCAAAATAAACAATACTGCAGCCTTGGAGCAGGGTCCTGGTTCCCCCTCAAGGGGTACACAAGCCGTTTTACAGATACTGAAACCTCCATCAGGTGGGAGAAGTTAACTGTATCCTGCCCACAAGCATATAGACCCCAGACTGGTTGGACCTACAAGATCGATGATGCTGACTCCCACTTACCTCACCACCAACCAGTAAGAAGGATGTCCATGAGCTGATCACACCCTCTTTGAATCATTACTATAAAATGCCTCACTGCTCCCTCCAGGTCAGGACACACAGGCTTTTTTGGTTTGTTTGTTTAATATATATCTTTTGGTCACATCACACAGCATGTGGGATCTTAGTTCTCCAACCAGGGATTGAACCTGCGTCCCCTGCATGGGTAGCACAGAATCTTAAACCACCGGACCACTAGGGAAGTCCGAGGGACACAATTTTGAGGGCGTGAGCCTGCTGTGGCCCTCTTTGCCTGGCAACTGTGATGAGATGGGAAGCGGACATAACAAAGAGACTCACCCATGATTTAGGTGCTCAGGGAAGGCTCTTGGGCCAAGGAATGGTTAAGGCGAGACTTTAACAATGATGAGTAGCACTGAGTTATCAAAGCAAGAGGTGAGAGGAGGGGGAGTTTTCTGTAAATCCCAGCCCTGACAGGAAAAATTCTCAACCAGAATCACAGGACATCAGATAACTTGTCCCAGCAGCCCACACCTACTTTCTCCATATGATTCCCACCAGCTCTTAAAGTGTCCAGAGGAGGCCCACTGGGAGAGAAAGCTTAAATCTGCAGGCTGTCAAAGGAACAGATGAATGGATCTGCTTGAGGGCCAAGCGGCAATGGAGCAATAAATCCGCCCTATAAAATACTTCAAATTTAAATGTGTAATCATTCCTATTTCTACAGAGGAATTTTTTTTTTTAAGAAGGCAAATGAAATCACAACATTAGTCTAAGTGGTAAGCCCCTCTACACCCCCACCGCATCTCTCCATTTAGTTAGCTCAACTTGTAACCATTTGGGAATGGCTTTATCATCCAAGGTGATGTCACCAGCCTCAGCAGCTCAGCAATATGGGGTGGGACAGAAGGAATGCATTACACAGACTCAGTGGGAAGCCAGCCCAGCAAGCTCTTGGCGCCTGGAGTAGAACAGAAGGCCACATCGGTCTGCTTTACAATAGGCTTCCAGCTTACACAAAAGCAAACAGGCATTTCATTAGGGGTACAAAGTTTTCCCTCATCCAAGATTACTGAAAATCATTTTTCTTCTCTTTGCCTTTTTTAAAATGGCAAGAGCCATATTGAAAAAGAATATTTATAGGATATGCAGATTCTTACTTAGGATTCATTCGGAATTTAAAAAGAAAAGAAAATAGAAACCCTGAGCCAGGAAACAAGAAAGTGCAGAGATGGCAAATATTCCAGAATCTAACCCATGACCACTGCAAGATTAGCTCAGGCTTGTCACCTGGATCTGGGGAGACAAAAGGAAAATGTCTTCTCCAGGGACTTCCTGATTGAAATATCAGAAAACACCCAAGGATCTACTGAAAGCCTTTTGGACAGCCTATTTCCTGTACTTTGAATGCCCACTCCCAATTTGTCAGTCAGTCAAGAATGACTGCACTGAGGCTTTCCCTGGTGTTCCCATGGCAGAGGTGATCTTTCACCTCTGTTATCCCAAACCTGGTCCCTGGTACGTACTTTCCCTACTGCAGATAGGATAGTGGGTTACGGTGACTCATTTGCACTCCTGATGCTACCACACTAGACTATAAGCTACCAAGGGCCAAAGCCACATCCACTCACCCAAGGATTCCTGTGCCTGGTACAGTACTTGGCAGGCTATACTCATGCAAGTGGAGCAAAGTGTTAATGAAGCATCTATGCTGCTCTCTGCTACAAGAACTGTGGTCTTTCTGGGTCTCATGAAAAGCATCATGATACCACATCAACTTAGATGCATAGGTTAATACTGTATATTGTATACAGCCCACGTTGGGAACAATTCTAATGTTTTTCCATATAAATCTAAAATATGTATTTTCTTAATACTTTTCACTAAAATGATTCCCTTTGTTACTTTTCACCTTGTTTTAAGCAACAATCAGGAAACCATGATTATGTGTGCAAATCTTATTTGGTTCAAACACACAGTAAAATATTCAAATTATTAAACTAAGCACTGTTCATCTGTACACCACCCCCAATCCTCCAGCACGTGGTAATAAGAGTGGGACATTTACCTCCCCCTTAAGAAATTCTCGGAGAAGGCAACGGCACCCCAACTCCAGTACTCTTGCCTGGAAAATCCCATGGACAGAGGAGCCTGGTGGGCTGCAGTCCATGGGGTCACAACTGAGCGACCTCACTTTCACTTTTCACTTTCATGCATTGGAGAAGGAAATGGCAACCCACTCCATTGTTCTTGCCTGGAGAATCCCAGGGACAGGGGAGCCTGGTGGGCTGCCGTCTATGGGGTCGCACAGAGTTGGACATGACTGAAGCGACTTAGCAGCAGCAGCAGCAGTAAGAAATTCTAGATTAATAAAATATTCAAGCAGAAAAGGTCACATAGATTGCCAAGCCCGAACAATCCATAAGGAGATAAGGAAACCGAAGCTTAGGAGAGTTTTTTTCTTTCTTTCTTAACAGATAAAGTTAGTGAGTGACAGCGACTGGACAAACATCCAGGGCCCCAGGGCCCATTTTAGTCTTTTTGCTCTGACAACTGGGACAAATAAGCAGAAGAGATGAAAGCTTTCAAACATCCAAAGCATTTTTGCAAATATTTTCAAGATATTTTAAAACATGGCCTTTAATTTAAAAGACTGAAAGAAAAGTTCTAGTGGGATAAAGGACACATTCTTTTTCTTTTTCTTGCTAGTATCCTAATAACTTACGAAGTGGTCACAGTACTTTAACAATGGGGAAAAAAAAGTACAGCCTATATAATGGTTAATTTTATGTGTCAACTTGACTGAGTCATGGTGCCCATATAATTGGCCAACTAACATTCCGGTTGTTTCTATGAGGGTGTTTTTGATGAGATTTACATCTGAGTCAGTAAAACTGAGTAAAGCAGATTGTCCTCCCTCATGTAAATGGTCAGTTCCACCAACCTATTGGCTAAAGGCCAGAACAACAAAGAAACAAAGTTGAACAGAATAACAAAGCTGACCATCCTGGGTAAAACAACCCCTTTTCCATCTGACTGCTCTGAACTGGCACATCAGTCTTCCTGCCTTGAGACTCAAACGGAAACACTGGCTCTTTTTGAATGCTGAGATCACCAGTTTGTGGACAGGCACTATATCAGCAGATCCTGGGTCTCCAGTTTTCTGACAGCAGACAATTGGGAAGTTCTCAGCCTCTATCACTTCATGGCAAACAGATGGGGAAAAAGAAACCGTGACAGACTTTGTTTTCTTGGGCTCCAAAATCATTATGGACAGTGACTGTAGCCATGAAATCAAAAGACACTTGCTCCTTGGAAGGAAAGTTATGACAAACATGGACAGTGTATTAAAAAGCAGAGACATCACTTTGCCAACAAAGGTCCGTAGAGTCAAAGCTATGGTTTTTCCAGTAGTCATGTGCAGATGTGAGGACTGGACCGTAAAGAAGTCTGAGTGCTGAAGAATTGATGCTTTCAAATTGTGGTGCTGGAGAACACTCTTAAGAGTCCCTTGGACAGCAAAGAGATCAAACCACTCAATCCTAAAGAAAATCAACCCTGAATATTCATTGGAAGGACTGATGCTGAAGCTGAAGCTCCAATACTTTGGCCACCTGATGCAAAGAGCTGTCTCACTGGAAAAGACCCTGATGCTGGGAAAGACTGAAGGCAAAAGGAGAAGGGGGTGACAGAGAATGAGATGGTTAGAGAATATCACTCACTCAAGTGACGTGAATTGAGCAAACTCTGGGAAATAGTGAAGAATGTGGAAACTTAGCGGGCTGCAGCCTATGGGTCGCAGGGAGTCAGACATGGCTTAGTGACTGAACAGCCTCCATAACCATGTGATCTGATTCCTTACATTAATCATGTGTACACACATACACACACACACACACACACACACACACACACACACACACACACACACACACACACGGGATGTGGCAGGGAGCAGGGACAAGCCAGGCACCAGTATCGAGTGCTGACAGTGCAGAAACGACCAACAAACAGATTTTAAGCTAAGATTGCTAAGGACACTTATTTAAGAATAATTACTCAAATCACTATCTGGAGGGCCACAGAATGTGAAAAAAAGGAAAGAGGCCTGTGACTACAAACCTAACCAGTGTTTTGGGGATGAGAAATGATAGGAGGGGTGCAGACAAATTTGAATTTATTTCAGTTTCTTACCCTCACTCACTGCTTAACTCTTTTGAATTTGGCTTCTGCATCCATTACTCAAGGTACCTCTTACTCTTATTAGAAATGCTGTTTTCTTAGCCTCATCTTTCCATTTCAGCGGCATTTGCCACTCTTAATTCACTCCCTGTGGAACTTCTCTTCTTCTCGGGTCCTTTTTCTTCTCAACCATAAAGGTGTACTATGTTCCTTTCTCTTATTTTTGGGGCATCTCATCTTCTGTCATGACTTGAACTATCCTCTTTGGTTAAATCCTACATTTCTGTTTGGCTCTAAATTCTGTGCTACACAGGGTAACTACTACCAATTTTCTCCAAATTCCAGCAGTACTGTCCAAAATAGAACTGATAATCTCGCATACTCTCTGTAACAACCCTTGAACCACTCAGGTTTGAACTGCAGGGGTCCTCTTATATGCCTATTTTTAAAACAAATACGACAGTACTACATGATCCGTGAGTGTCTGAACCTGCCGTTGTGGAATCATGGAGACTGACTGTAAAGTTATCCCCTCTTCTCAACTCTGGAGGAGTGGAGCCCCTAACTCTCATCCCATCCCCATTGTTTTAGAGTCCACTGTACTTGCCTTCCACTTCCTTATTCCTTTGAAAGGCGCTTTTTCTGCTCAGCCACTTGAGCTGGAAACCACAGCTTTATCTCTGTTTCTGCCCTCTCCCTTTCCCCGCATATCCAGTCAGTAAGCTCAGAATATTCTCTTAAATAAAATCTCCTGAATTGTTCTCTCCATTCCCATTCATGTTCCTGTATTATTGCTGCATTCTCCCATCCGGTCGCCTTTTTTCTAACCATTTTTGCTGCTCCTTAATTTTATATTTCCAAAGCTCTGGTTTTATGTCGTACTACTATTGTTTCTGGAGCAGGAAATGGCAACTCACTCCAGTATTCTTGCCTGGAGAATTCCATGGACAGAGGAGCCTGGTGGGCTACAGTCCATGGGGTCACAAAGAGTCGGACACAACTGAGTGACTAACACACACACACAACCAACCAACCAACCAACCAACCAACCAACCTGTTGGTTCTGTTTCTCTGGAGAACCCAAAGAAACCCTCTGTGATGTAGGCGGGCCTCATCAACCAACTGAAGGCCCTACGAGCAATGACTGAGGTTTCCCAAAGAAGAAGAAATACTGCCTCAAAACTGCAATACACAAACCCTGCCTGAGTTCCCAGTCTGCACCCTGCCTCATGAATTTTGAACTTGCCAGGCCCTACAATCATGAACCATTTCCTTACACTATCTGTCTCAGAAGTGTAAGTGGGTAGGCAGGCAGATGCCTAGTTAAGTAGCTAGGTAAAAGATATGTGGATGAATAGCTTCATGTCTCCTGGAGAAGGAAATGGCAACCCACTCCAGTATTCTTGCCTGGGAAATCCCATGGACAGAGAAGCCGGATGGGCTACAGTCCATGGAGTTACCAAGAATCAAATGTGACTGAAGTGACTGAGCATGCCAACTTATATCTATATAACCAATGGGTTCTGTCCAGAGAACTAATACGCCATATTTTTCCAGGTTTGTGCATTTGTAAGAGGCTCAAGTCATACCGAATGATGACACATCAGGGATCTGGGTTAAAAAAAAAAAAAAATCACTAATTCAACAATGACAAAAGTGAGACATTCATCTGTTGTTTGTTAACACAGCAAATGTGAGAATTAAGAAAAATAAGCAACACGGTAACTACACAGATATCAATTAATGATAAATTCGTTTCAATTACAACTTTCTCAGCATGTGCGGAAGAATTCTTTTCCTGATGTTGTTTATCTTTACACTTGACTTCCATTCTTAGTTTTGTTTAAAGCACTAACAACTAAGACGTTCTTACCCAAGTTTCACAGTATGCTTATGGTACTTTTGTCTCTTTGAGTGGGTGCCAAAAAAGAAATATAGTAAGTTTCCTAAAATATTTCCCTAAAACAACACTATTCCTCCTCTTCTTTCCCCTGCCCCACTCTCAGTGATGCCAGTGGGTTTCTTCTAGTGTATCACTGTGTATTATAAACAACAAGCTTGTCTTTCTCCACACTATCACAGGGACACTCGATACAAAGCCTTTTCTTAATGAATCCAACAACTAAATGAATTCTACAGCCCACATTGACGATATTTAAAAATATTAAAATCATAAAATATGTAGCTCTTCTACCCTTCAAATCAGCACACTGTACATTCCCCCCATCCAACTAATAACATAGTGTGCCAATGAAGGGCAGATCAGCTCTGTTATATGTTTATCACTGTATTTCCTGAACAGAGAAACAAACCATAAGAACAAGTTTGAAAAAAAAAAAAAAAAGAATGAAAAGTTTGTCACTATGTCCAAATCTTTGCAACCCCATGGACTGCATACCACCAGGCTCCTCTATCCAAGGGACTTCCCTAGCAAGAATACTGGAGTGGCTAGTCATTCCCTCCTCCAGGGAATATTCCTGATCAGGATTGAACCCGTGTCTCCTTCTTGGCAGGCAGATTCTTCACCACTGAGCCACCTGAGAAGACCCGTTAGCTACAATTAGCTCGACTATGCAATGCATCCTCCTTCTCACTGCAACATGAAATTGGGCAAGGGTTATGCCTGGATCCTTGAACATCAGGTCAACTTACTGTGTAGTAAAGTGATTTTTAAATGATTTTGGGGACACAATTACCAATCCTTGATATTTGGGGATTTTCAGTGAGCACCTAGTCATTAGTTATGTTCTACTAAATTGGTTTAGAAAAAAAAAATATGAAGAAATCACATCCTGGGAATGGGGAACTAGAAAATGTCAGAGTAAGATGATTATGTACAGAGTACTGAGTCACAAGTACAGAATTTAGATTTGGGGTCCTCAGTCTTATGCCTCGTTAGGATTATCTAAGTGGAAGGAATAGAAATCTGCCAATCACCTTACAGGGGAATGTTAACGATTTAAATGGAAAACCATTCCATTTAGAATATGATTTTTTATATTCTCAAAGACTCAACGTTCATCCCTTTGAAACTGTCGCTCCCATACCTCTAAGCACAGTATTCTAGAATTGCTTTTAATGAAAAATTTCAAGCACAGTGAAAACCACCTTGTAAGAGTTGGTCCCCTCTCTTGCTTCCTCTAGTATGTACACACGTCATTGACCAGTTGGCAAAGATTTATGTACCCATAAATATATTTTTATATTCTTAAACTTGATATTGCCATGCTGCATATATTTTTCTACAATTTGATTCTTACTCATCAAGACCTATGCATTTTGAGCTTTAGAATCTTCTAGACCAATCATTGGAGAAGGCAATGGCACCCCACTCCAGTACTCTTGCCTGGAAAATCCCATGGACGGAGGAGCCTGGTAGGCTGTAGTCCATGGGGTCGCTAAGAGTCGGGCACGACTGAGCGACTTTACTTTCGCTTTTCACTTTCATGCATTGGAGAAGGAAATGGCAACCCACTCCAATATTCTTGCCTGGAGAATCCCAGAGACAGTGGGCCCCCATTTATGGGGTCACACAGAATAGGACACAACTGAAGTGACTTAGCAGCAGCAGCAGACCAATCAGTTACAATTATGTTTAGTATTCCCTGTATGAACAAAATTCATTTATCTGGTCTTCTACTTCTGAATATTTAGGTTATTTTTTGTATTATAAACAATCCTATAGTTAACACTCATGAAATGTCTTCTTTCACATTTTCTATACAAGGATATAAGATGCAACCTCTAGGTTATAGCATGTGTGCCTTAACTCTGTCACCTTAGCTTAATTTACAGATAAAGTGTGTACTCCTTGTTAGTCCAAGGTTCTAACTCTATCTACTGTATCAAGATTTTTTACTGTGTTGTTCATATTTTCTACATCCTTTCTAATATTGGTCCACCTAGGCTCTCAATTCCTAAGAAAAGCTAAAGCTCTCTTCTCTGACAGTCAATCTGTCAATTTCTGCATTCAATGTATTTACCTATTTTGAGGCTATTTTATTAGGTGCATGCAATTTTGATATTACTAGTGAACTCTTCCTTCTATCATTATACCATGACAAGGATGACTGCCAGACAATCTTTGAAGGGAATTGCTGTAAATGGTCTGTCCCATATGAGTGATCAGCAGTTGTGAAACTGAGCTAATATTCAATGAAGTTGATCAGGTTTGAGAGAGAAATAAGCCCATCCTGCTCACTCTCCAATCAGATGTGTCAGGAACAGAGGTGACAATGTAATTGACATCTGTCCAACCATAATTTAGTTGGGTCTCAAACCAGGAGATGGAAGAGAGTTATTTACTGATCCCTTATTATCTCAGAGACTCCCTCCAGAAGAGATTTTAGTTCTGGGATTTGTCCCAAGGCTATTACTGGCACAAAGCTAATTTGGGGATTAATTTCTCAGCTGGCAGCTCCTGGAACACATGGGAATTACAAATATAAATTCCAAATTCACAAGAAGCCAGGTATATAAATTCAAGTTTTTCTAGGAAGACTTTTCTTTCCCTACCCAGAACCCACATGAAGACAGAGACATTTTCTTTTGCTTTCCTTTTCTAATGGGAAGACCTTTAGACTACTCTTGCTCAGAAAATGTTGCCGTTTTAGATTTCTTATTTTATGTGGGGTGGGGGAGCAGCTCGAACTTTCTCACTCCCTAACTCCACATGAGTTTTAAAACCCAAGTGTCAACCTTGAACCAAGGGCATCACAGTGTTGTGCCAGATTCTCATCTCCTGGTTTTGGTTTCCTTTTTATTTCTAGCATCTGGTGGTTTCCTTTAACTTCCTTAGAAGCTCTGCCATGCATTGTATAGGATTTCTGGTATATTTCATGTAGCATTTCTTGCTATTTATAATGAGAGGGCTCTCAGGTTATCTACCGTGCCATTCTGCTAGAACTAGAAGGGGTAACACACGAAAGGCACTTTAAGCAGAACCCGATGCGTGATAACTGCTAACAGGTGTTTGCTGAAATTAAAAACATTCTCTCCTCTCCATTTCTTTGCATTCAAGTAATGTAACACACGTAGCAATTATAGTGGCATACTTACTGAATGATTACACAAAACCATGCCTTTTAATATATTCTTTGCAGCCAAAGATGGAGAAGCTCTATACTGTCAGCAAAAACAAGACCAGGAGCTGACTGTGGCTCAGCTCATGAACTCCTTATTACCAAATTCAGACTCAAATTGAAGAAAGTAGGGAAAACCGCTAGACCATTCAGGTACGACCTAAATCAAATCCCTTATGATTATACAGTGGAAGTGAGAAATAGATTTAAGGGCCTAGATCTGATAGATAGAGTGCCTGATGAACTATGGACTGGGGTTCGTGACACTGTACAGGAGACAGGGATCAAGACCATCCCCAAGGAAAAGAAATGCAAAAAAGCAAAATGGCTATCTGAGGAGGCCTAACAAATAACTGTGAAAAGAAGAGAAGTGAAAAGCAAAGGAGAAAAGGAAAGATATAAGCATCTGAATGTAGAGTTCCAAAGAATAGCAAGAAGAGATAAGAAAGCATTCCTCAGTGATCAATGCAAAGAAATAGAGGAAAAGAACAGAATGGGAAAGACTAGAGACTCTTCAAGGAAATTAGAGATACCAAGGGAACATTTCATGCAAAGATGGGCTCGATTAAGGACAGAAATGGTATGGACCTAACAGAAGCAGAAGATATTAAGAAGAGGTGGCAACAATACACAGAAGAACTGTGCAAAAAAGAGCTTCACAACCTAGATAATCACAATGGTGTGATCACTCACCTAGAGCCAGACATCCTGGAACGTGAAGTCAAGTGGGCCTTAGAAAGCATCACTACGAACAAAGCTAGTGGAGGTGATGGAATTCCAGTGGAGGTATTTCAAACCCTGAAAGATGATGCTATGAAAGTGCTGCACTCAATATGCCAGCAAATTTGGAAAACTCACCAGTGGCCACAGGACTGGAAAAGGTCGGTTTTCATTCCAATCCCAAGAAGGGCAATGCCAAAGAATGCTCAAACTACTGCACAATTGCACTCATCTCATATGCTAGTAAAGTAATGCTCAAAATTCTCCAAGCCAGACTTCAGCAATACGTGAACTGTGAACTTCCAGATGTTCAAGGTGGTTTTAGAAAAGGCAGAGGAACCAGAGATCAAATTGCCAACATCCGCTGGATCATCAAAAAAGCAAGAAAGTTTCAGAAAAATATCTCTTTCTGCTTTATTGACTATGCCAAAGCCTTTGACTGTGTGGATCACAATAAACTGGAAAATTCTGAAAGAGATGGGAATACCAGACCACCTAACCTGCCTCTTGAGAAATCTGTATGCAGGTCAGGAAGCAACAGTTACAACTGGACATGGAAAAACAGACTGGCTCCAAATAGGAAAAGGACTATATCAAGGCTATATATTGTCACCCTGCTTATTTAACTTCTATGCAGAGTGCATCATGAGAAACGCTGGGCTGGAAGAACCACAAGCTGGAATCAAGATTGCTGGGAGAAATATCAACAACCTCAGATATGCAGATGACACCACCCTTATGGCAGAAAGTGCAGAAGAACTAAAAAGCCTCTTGATGAAAGTGAAAGTGGGAGTGAAAAAGTGGGCTTAAAAACATTCAGAAAACAAAGATCATGGCATCCGGTCCCATCATTTCATGGGAAATAGATGGGGAAACAGTGGAAACAGTGTCAGACTTTATTTTTCTGGGCTCCAAAATCACTGCAGATGGTGATTGTAGTCATGAACTTAAAATATGCTAACTCCTTGGAAGAAAAGTTATGACCAACTAGATAGCACATTTAAAAGCAGAGACATTACTTTGCTAACAAAAGTCTGTCTAGTCAAGGCTATGGTGTTTCTAGTGGTCATGTATGGATGCAAGAGTTGAACTGTGAAGAAAGCTGAGCGCCAAAGAATTGATGCTTTTGAACTGTGGTGTTGGAGAAGACTCTTGAGAGTCCCTTGGACTGCAAGGAGATCCAACCAGTCCATCCTAAAGGAGATCAGTCCTGGGTGTTCATTGGAAGGAATGATGCTGAAGCTGAAACTCCAATACTCATGCGAAGAGTTGACTCATTGGAAAAGACTCTGATGCTGGGAGGGATTGGGGGCAGGAGGAAAATGGGACGACAGAGGATGAGATGGCTGGATGGCATCACGGACTCAATGGACGTGAGTCTGAGTGAACTCTGTGAGTTGGTGATGGACAGGGAGGCCTGGCGTGCTGCAATTCATGGTGTCACAAAGAGTCGGATATGACTGAGCGACTGAACTGAACATTTCTGTAAAGTAAACCTAGTGGGTTTTTTAAATTGCACTTTAAATTGATTATGTGCTTTTGTTAAGGGAGGGCTCCAGTAAACAATGCATTTTTATTTTAAAGCACAAATTGAATAAATCCTCAAAAAGCAATCATATAAACTAATGACACGTTATCAACTGTGAATTAAAGTCAATACTATTCAGAAAGTGAGTGCTTTTTAACAATTATCCTACATATTTATGGTGAAATAGGGGTCAACAAACTAAAATTCAAGTTGGGGAAGCATCCCCTCATTTGCTCAGGGCCTCAACTGTGGAATCACATGACCGTATATACTGTTATAATTTGTAAAATTTGCTAAGGTGATGTATCTTACCCATAGTAACTTAAGATAATTGGCCCTTACTTTTCCTTCCCCCTTCCTATTGGGCGGTCTTAGAAAATCCACTGATATGTTGGGGATCCTGCTAAGGGTAAGTTGAGCCAGAACCAACTTAAGCTTGAGTTTAGTAATAGGTATTTATATAGCCTATATGCTATCACATGGTCAACGGTGCTTCCATGTATAGCTAAGTTACTATTAGCTGTCTCAGCGTAGTATGACTTCTAAGAATATTTTTCTCACCTGCATGGACTCAGAATCATTTGGCGCTGGAAGTACAAGTGTAGTGAAAGGAGCAAGCTTTGAAATGTAATGAAGCAAGGTGCCAGTCTGAAAATTTCTTCGACTATTTAGACATGGGAAGCTGAAGGCTGAGAATCTAGCTCTTACACCAAGTCAAAAGAGACCTATGGAACAGACTTGACAATATGACATAAACACACCTTTTTTTCCCTTTGTGTAGGAATCTTAGCAAATAGATTCTATCATGATTCCTATCTTAGGGCTCAAACCTATAGTATTATTGCAACCAGTGGTAAGTATATTTATATGAGAGATCATATGATATCAACTCCAGGATACACTATCCCAAGAAATTTTGGTGAAACCTACTAGAGGAAATAATGAATTATCTTTCTATACTTGCTATAGAAAATACTACAAAAATTAGTGTTCTAGGTAGAGACAGTCAATGAACAAGCAGTCAAAAAAGGAAAAAAGTATTCTGTATCAATTAATAAAATTTTAGTTTTTGGATTTTGCAATGTTTGTGATATTTATCAGCTCTTTCAGATTTATAACTTTTGTGTTTTATTACTCTAAAGTTTAACCATAAGAAGGCTGAGCACCAAAGAATTGACACTTTCAAACTGTGGTATTGGAGAAGATTCTTGAGAGTCCCTTAGACAGCAAGGAGATCAAATGAGTTAGTCCTAAAGGAAATCAACCCTGTATATTCATTTGAAGGACTGGGCTGAAGTTGAAGCTGCAACAGTTTGGCCACTTGATGTGAAGAGCTGACTCATTGGAAAGAGCCTGATGCTGGGAAAGATTTGAGGGGAAGAGGGGAAGGGGGTGAGATGATTGGATGGCATCACTGACTCAATGGACATGAGTTTGAACAATTTCAGGGAGATAGTGAAGGACAGGAAAGTCTGGGGTGCTGCAGTTCATGGGGTCCTGAAGAATTGAACACAACTTAGCAACTGAACAACGATAAGAGATTCTAAAGTGATAATCATACTCTATTGATTTTTGTACTTGAAAGTTTTGTGGCTAAAGTTTCAAAACTAACTATCAGACCCCACAAAATCTACTGCAGGACAAAAACAAAAATCAACTAGACTAAAAGTGAAATTTTAAGAAGACATTTGATGAAACAATGAGATTTGAGGGCCAGTTTTAAGAAAATTTAAACTTTTGATAATGCATAGCAAATAAATCCTTTTATTCATCCATTTAGTAAGAGCAAATTTTTAAAGAAAAGGAAATTTCTATATTTTAAGCTATACTTGCATTGCTCCTCTGTAGGATTAATTTAAAATAGGAATTAAAACCATTTATAAAATCTCAAACTTTAACTCTGGGGTTATGATCATGATCTTAAAACTGCCTTCCTTAATAAAAGACGCCAAGTATTAAATTAAAACTCTTAACCTGACTTGAAGCAAAAAACAAACGAACAAAAAAATTAGTGTATTAAAGTTTATGGCTCATGGGACTATCTAATTAACAAATTTTGTTCAGAAAGCTATAAAATGTTAAGAATAAATTCCTACTCAGTCTACAAATTTAGAAACTGATACTCAGTAATCAAGTGTAAGACACAATTTAGAAAAATATTAAATAATGCAAGTGTGCACCATTTCTAAAAACAAATCCCTTTCCTAAAAATGACAAGATGGGGACTTCCCTGGTGGTCCAGGGGTTAATGACTTTGCCCTCCAAATGCAGGGGGTGCAGGTTCGATCCCTGATTGGGGAGGTAAGATCCTACATGCTTCATGGCCAAGAGGCTCCCCCAAACCATAAAACAGAAGCAATACTGTAACAAATTCAATAAACACTTATGAAAAATTACAAGATGGATGAGAAACAGGCTTGACATCTAAAATAATTACACAGATTCGATTTTTTTCCTCCTTGATTTTCATGTCAAAGACTTATACGTTGCCAAAGAAGGGATGTAGCCTTTCCTTATTCTGTTCCTTTTGATGTAACTGCAGTGTGTCCTGGGGGACTGTCCACCAGGCACTTGAAAATGAAGGAAGCGGGCTCAGGATAGCTGTCAGGCCTGGAGGTCAGGCCGGCTGGTCACACTGCTGAGGGGGAAATGGTAAGAAAACCAGAAAGAGGCTGATGACAGTCTTGGAAATCACTATATATGAGGGATAACGCTAAAAAATAAAAATAAAGACTGCTGTAATCATGGCTTGTGTAAATATAGAGAAAACTGGTACATACATTTAGCCAATAGCATTTTATAGAAGGAGAAAATACCAAAAAAAAAAAAAAAAAAAAAGATAAAGCTAAGGGAGCCAGTCATTTCCAGAAAGCTCGAGAGTTTAAAAGTGAGAGGATGAATTTAAAAGTGAGCAGACTTTCATAAGTTTGGTGGTAGATTCACCAGTGTTAATTTTACTATTAGTCATACATACATATTTTATATGCTATTCCATATTATCAAATATTATATATACCTTTTTAAAGAGTGGAAATGCACGCATGAGCCTGCTGCTACTGCTGCTAAGTCGCTTCAGTCGTGTCCGACTCTGTGTGACCCCATAGACAGCAGCCCACCACGCTCTCTTGTCCCTGGGATTCTCCAGGCAAGAACACTGGAGTGGGTACACTTTATAAATAATCACTAAGATTGTTATTATTTTATTTTGAGGTATAGTTGATTTAAAATATGTAAGTTTTTAGGTGTACAACGTAACAATTTGCAGTTTTTAAAGATTATACCCATTTGTGGTTAGTATAAAGTACTGGCTGTATTCCCTGTGCTGTACAGTCTAGCCATGTAGTTTTATTTTATGCATAATAGTTTGTACCTCTTAATCCTCTACCTCTCTGTCTCACCTCTCCTCCCACTGGTAACCACTCGATTGTTCTTTCTATGAGTCTTTTGTCATATATATTCACTAGTTGGTTTTTTTTGATTCCAGATAAAAGTGGTAATGTATAGTATTTGTCTTTCTCTGACTTATTTCACTTAGTATCCTACCCTCCAAGTCCATCCATGTTGTGGCAGAGTTTCATTCCAATCTCATTAATAGCCATCACTGCCCAGGCCCCAAGTATAAAGCGAAAGGCCATCTCCCACCTTGCTCTAACTGAGGGATGGCTCCAAAGAGACCTTCTCCAGGAGAAAGGTGGAGAAACCCTTAAAATACTGAAAATAACCAACCCCTATAACAACTTGAAGTTTCTCATAAATATTTGGAGTATTGAATAAAGTCCCAAAACAAAAAAGGCCATGACGGAGTGACAGGACGAAAAATCTGACTCCTAATTTCATCTCTGAAACATTTTTGCAGGCTTCTGCAAACCACCCCTCTTCTTTGCCCATCAGTTTTCTCACCAGTAAAAATGAGAAGGCTGGATGATTCCGAACATTCATGCTGATTATGACTACTCCTTTCCCCTATATTTTCTGGGGTTTTCCATCAAGGCACACAAGCCTTGTGTTTCCTGAGAAGCTGCTGCAAATTGTGGGGTTCCACTGGGGACCATCCTCAACAAAATGGTGGCATTGGCTAGAAACTGCCATGACTCACTGAAGTACATTAATAAACACTACTGCAAATAACTTCCCTGAGCTCAGTCCCAGTTGTTGCCAATAAATATTAGCCAAGTTAAGCCCAAGAGGGAAAGGGGTCATTCAAGGAGAAGCACTAGGTTCTTAAAGTTGATGTATAAATGGTGAGAGACATAGCATATATTTGTGTTCTGGAAAGAAAAAGAGGGCAGCGTCTCCAAAATGAAATAATTGCTTCAGTGGATTAAACCACATACATGCATACACACGCACACTAATAACACTGGAAAAAAGCAACAGTTAAGCCCAACAGGTACAGCACTGAGCACTCAGTGATACATTCGAGAAGAAACCATGAGCTAAAGGAAGTCACAGCAACAACGTGAGATGGGAACGGTGGCTAGCTGCTATCAATTACAGACAGACACCAAATGGGGCACTGGGAAGACGTGCCCCATAATGTCCTGATGCTGGTAACAATCGCCGGGGCCCAGGAGAAGAGCTTTAAAATCTTCAAACAGAAGTATAACTTTAGTTCGGTTGTTCAAAGAGAAAAGGGCACTAAGAGTCTCCATCTGTTGAAAAGAAAGTCATGATCGATACTGACTTTAGAGGATTAGTTGAGCCCACCCATCTTTGTCAGGGTTTTCACTTGGCTTGACGTTCAACAAGATGCCTGCCTGTGAGGAGCTTAGGTTTGGGACAAACATTATTACATTTTTCTCAGATGCCACCTGGATTAAACTGATTAGGCTAGGCTTATGCTGCAGTGGGGCTTCCTTAGTGGCGCAGTGGTTAAGAATCTGCCTGCAATGCAGGAGACACGGGTCCAATCTCTGGGTTGGGAAGATCCCCCGGAGAAGGAAATGGCAACCCACTACAGTATTCTTGCTTGGAGAATCCCATGGACAGAGGAGCCTGGCGGACTACAGTCCATGGGGTCACAGAGTTGAACATGACTTAGCGACTAAACGACAACACAAGCCGCACTAACAAACATTCCTCAAACTCTTGGAACACAATGAAAATTTATTTCTTGCTTATACAAAGTCAGCTCCAAGTCAGCTCCTGGGCAGTCTCTGTGGTGACCTGGTGATCAAAGTTTCTTTGACTCTGTGCTGTGCCATCTGACCTGGTGGCTACCACACTCCCCGAAAGGGAGTTGGAAGTTTGCATCAGAATGTTTGCTAGCCCCAGTCCATTAGGGCAGTGTGTTTCTCTTACAGGCCACTGTCTGGAACTAGGCATTCTGGGAGACCAGCAAGTACAGTCTTACTGGAGCCCACGAGGAGAGATGTGGATGTTGGTGAACGTAAGTGACAACTATAATGACGGAACTAATAAAGAGCAGAGACTCTCACACCCCTACAGAAAGTTAAGATGCCTTCAAAGCTTAAAAACGACCTGCTGTTCATCCTCCCAACCCCTACTCCTTTTCCAACTGGCCATGCAATGCACTGGCCTCCTTCCACCAAACGCGTGAAACAGTCAACAGTAGGCAAACATGACGATGGGAGGGGCAGCTTAAAAAAAAAAGCTGAAAAAAGTGAAGATGATCTACTTCTACCCAAGTGCTTTCAGGCTATGTCATTACCCTCCAAACTGAACAGCCTAATCCTTAGGCTCAAAATTCAATAATGACAGGACAAGGCTAACAGTCCAAGTAGCAGCACAGAGTCACAGAAACCGCAGAGATATCACCTTTTAAAAGTCAGGACTTCTGAAATATCCCTGAGTTTCTACATATGTGATCCCTCTGCAACACACACAGAGTACACACCACAATATGACACACGTGACCGCTGACCTATAGCTGTAGCCCAGATCACCCTTGGAAACTGGACTTGCAAGTTTAATGACTTACTTGACATTTTCTTTTGGATGTAACTCTGAAATCGTAAAATTAATTGTGGTCAAAAAGAAACTTCTGATTTCACCTCAGATCTTCCCCTATTAACATCTTCTTTCCTTGACTTTTTTTTTTTTCCCCCCATCTTACTAAATAACACCAGTGTCTGGTTAGCTGCTCAAACCAGGAACTTAGTCATCATCGTCACTTCTCCTTTGCCTCATAGATTATACCTAATCTCATTTTATCCCTTCTGTCTCCAAAATAAACTCCAGATTTGCCCAGTTCTCTCCATTTCTATCGGTGTCACCAGCTCTCACCTCCATCAACTCCAGTACCCACATTCTAGTCTGTTTCTCCTCTTGCTCGCTTCCAACCAACCCTCTGCGGAGCAGATGGGGTCTTCTCTTTGTAAGCCCCTCCCCTACCTGTGCAGAGCAGATGGGGTCTTCTCTTTGTAAGCCCCTCCCCTACCTGAAACCTTCCATCAGTTTCTCCATCACACAAAATATAAGGTTCCGGCAAAACCACAGGATCCCTAAGATCATCTTGAGCCCCCGTATACCCGCCACATAGGTCTTCCTTTCCTTTCCTCAGGAGGAGACACACCTCCCTACCTCAGGGCCCTTGTACAAGCTGACTCTGGTTCAGAAGCGTTCTCAGTTGCATCTTTTGGCAAGGCTGCTCCTTTCTAACACTTAGATTTCATTTCAGAATGCACCCTTTCTCCCTTTCCTCCTTCAGTCCCCTAGCCTCACCTCCATCTTCATTTTCTGTCTCAGTTTCTCAGACCTCAGCTGGTTTCCTTCCAAATATATACCAGAACTTGTGCCATAGTACATGTTTGAGATCCAGTTTCCACTTCTATCTTATTCAATACAGTATCACCAGAGAAGGGGTCTAACAGATACTTTGAATGTTGAATGATATGTGCACTTTAAGGAGATAAGTCATTTTCACTAAATAAGAGAGGGCTTACTATACTTTTTATACTATGTCAGTGTCCTTTACACTGAAGGTCACAAACTTAAACTCCCTATAGAAGCCTGGCAGGAAACCTCATGAATGAAGACAGCCAGGCATAGGCAGAACCAAAGCAGAGAGACTATTCATCAAAAAGGGGCAGCTGCTGACAACTCCAGCTGGTACCAATTTAGGCTTATCATTTCCAGATTTTTAAAAAATTTTCAAGAGAAGCGGGAAATCTGGAGTATTTAAAGGGAGAATGTTAGGGTTTTTCCACCGCGGAAGATTAATTTAAACCTTAAGTATGTGTGGGCAAACAAAACTTGTTGGTAGACCCAATATGGCTGCAGGCAGCCAATTCAAAACTTCTGCTGAAAAAAGTTATTTTCTCTAGTTCATCTTGCCAAAATTTTTTCCAAGGATAACGATGATACGAAGAACAACAATAGAAGCAAACGTAACAGCATGCTTACTATATGCCAGGAGCCATTTTGAGCATTTTATACATAAATTCCAATGATACGACCAACCACCCAAAGAGGTAGGCACTATGATTATCCCCACTGGACAGATGAAGACACTGAGGCAGAGAAAGAATAAGAAACTGGCCCCAGGTTATACAGCTAGCAAGTAGCAGGGTAGACTGGGGATTGGATCCAATGTCCCAGGTCAGTGTCCTTCACTATTTTATATCAAGAGCAATCAAAATGTTGAAATCACATATCCTCGATTTAAAAAAAGTTCTGCTTGATAACAAATCCAAGCTTTGGTGCATTTCTTTCTTCCCTCTGGGTTCCACTGGTGGCTCAGATGGTAAAGAATCCACCTGCAATGCAGGAGACCTGGGTTTGATCCTTGGGTTGGGAAAATTCCCTGGAGGAGGAAATGGCAACCCACTCCAGTATTCTTGCCTGGAGACTCCCATGGACAGAGGAGCCTGGAAGGCTACAGTCCATGGGGTCCTAAAGAGTCAAGACACGACTAAGTGACTAACACTTTTACTTTCTCTTCTGTTTGTTACAGTTCTGGCTACCTCTGCTGCTGCTGCTAAGTTGCTTCAGTCGTGTCCAACTCTGTGCAACCCCATAGACAGCAGCCCACCAGGCTCCCCCGTCCCTGGGATTCTTCAGGCAAGAACGCTGGAGTGGGTTGCCATTTCTGGCTACCTCTAAGTTGTTACTATTATTCAGGGCATCGATAGGATTAACCCTCATTTGTCTATTTAGTACAACATGAGAAAAGGTTGGTATCAGATTTCTCCCCAAAAAAGATTATACAATGTGCAAGTTAGACATGAGTACATTTATGAGCTAAACTACTTAATTATAAAAAGAATAGGGAAGCAATGAAGTTCAGCTTTTGGTGACATTTGGCCAAAATTCTATAAGGATTTGGCTTCAGCCTTGGTTTTTGGCAGACCAAGTAGCCAAATGCCATTTTGGCTCTAGTTTTGGCAACCTTGAGCTTGTGCAAAATAATGATCATTTGGTCATGTGGGTTACTTACACCTCTGACCATCACTACACTGCTGGTGACACAGATAGGGATGCTCCTTAGGGCTTATTATTGCTATAGGAAAATTCCCTTTCCAATAAACGTAGGTATTTACATGTAATTAAGCTAATCTCTTGGCTTGTTTTTATATTAAAAGTTAGTCAGGTGAAACTTCAGTGCACATTGATTATATGAATTCATTTACACAAGAAATAATTGTGTCCCTATACCATACCAAACATAGTTTGCCATTTTAGGGATAGATCAAAAAACAAATCAGGTCCCTGCCCTCACACAATTTACATTTGGAGGGATGACATAAAATAATAATACATGTAATAGATAAGAAGATGATACACTGTTTTAGAACGTCATGGGTATGTTGAGTGTGGCAGTGAGAATAACGAACGAGTCAAGGATCAGAAGCACTGGGAAAGAGTTCGCTATTTAAACACAACAGCCCAGCAAGCATCACTGAGGTTATGGTTGAATAAAGGTTTCGAGAAGATGGAGGAGAGAGTCTTGGGCATCCTGAGAAAATGAAGCTGCAGGCAGAGGGAACAGCAGTACAAGGGATCCCAGGTGGGAAGATACCTGGTTTAATCCAGAAGCAGCCTGAACATGAAGAGTGTAGCAGCAGATGACATGAGTGCCTTACCAGGGAACAGATCACGCAGAGCCCAGGAGGACACGGGAAGGACTCTGGCTTTTAATTTGAGGAAAATGGGGAGCAATGAGAGGTGTTTGAGCCGAGGAACAACATGATCTGACGGGCATGTGGATGAGATCATTGCAGCTACTGACTTGAAATTCCTGCTTAACAGTACTGTGAAAACATTTTTTAAGACAGAAAACCACAGGAATGGCAGTAAAATTCGGCTTGATCTTAAGAACACTTAACAAGTGTCTTCTTTAAATACAATCCTAAACTTTCATTTATGGGACAGTTTCAATGAAACTGCCTCATGAGCTACAACCAACATGGCAAGCCCAAGAGTTGAAGTCTTCATTTCAGTCAGTTTTCAGTGGAGAGGATGAAAGATCAATGACTTGGTAATATCATCATTAGCACAACCTGCAGGGGCACAGCTTGACCAAAACATCTGTTGCTCCTCCACTGATCTCAGTTGAAAAGAGTATATTTTCAGTATCACAAATGTGCACTACAAAACCCACAGGAATAGCTGTGACTCTGCCTGTGATACCACTGTGATACCACCACACTACAATGGCAATTAAAAAAAAAATCTGCTTGGTATAAATTTAAGTTGTAATAAATAGGTATTCTTATTAGTATTTCAGGTTTATCCTTGTATGCCCGACATTTTTTCTAGGATGAAGATATTCAACTTCAGCCAAATAGTGACTGGATACTTGGTCATTTGGCGTTTGACCAAAATGCACATTTGGTATATATTCTGAACCAAATGTTTGTGGCCCCTCCTCAATTCACAGGCTGAAGCTCTTACCCCCAATGTGATGGTATCTGGAAGCAGGGCCTTTAGGAGATAATTAGGTGTAGATGAGATCATGAGGATGGGGGCCCCATGATAGCATCAGCATCCTTTTCAGAAGAGAAAGACAGACTAGAGCTCATTTTTTCTCCATGTGAGGATATCGGCAGAATGCTTCCATTAGCAAGTCAAGAAGAGGGCCCTCGCCTGGAACCAAATTGACATCTTGATCTTAGACTTCCCAGCCTCCAAAACCATGAGAAATACATGTCTATTATTAAAGCTACCTAGTCTATGTTAAGGCGATGGCACCCCACTCCAGTACTCTTGCCTGGAAAAATCCCATGGACAGAGGAGCCTGGTGGGCTGCAGTCCATGGGGTCGCCAAGAGTCGTACGCGACTGAGCGACTTCACTTTCACTTTTCACTTCCTTGAATTGGAGAAGGAACTGGCAACCCACTCCAGTGTTCTTGCCTGGAGAATCCCAGGGACAGAGGAGCCTGGTGGGCTGCCGTCTGTGGGGTTGCACAGAGTCGGACACGACTGAAGTGACTTAGCAGTCGCTAAGTCTTAGCAGTCTAGTATAACCACTAGTTATACGACTACTACTAAGTCTATGTTATAAACTATGTTATTGTGTTATAGCATCCCAAGCTGCAATAACAAAATATGTATGGTCACATGTAACAGCAACACCTGAAAACTATTTCTCATTCATAAATCCCTGGCAATAATGATCGAAGTGTTGTCTGACACCTGGTGGTCTGATTCTCCATTTAAGACTTCCTGATCATTTAAGGGGAAGCCGCTTTCTTTTATCATCTGGTTATGACTTCAAGGCAAAGGGGGAAAAGTTAGGGGAGTCAGCTGATGACTGAGGATTATGAAGAGAGCTGTGGGTGGGGGTGGAATCTTGGCCAACACTGGAGGGAGCAGAGGGACTGATGTGCAGGTCGGAGACTTTTTAACGAAGTCAAGTTTGGAATGGCAACCACAGACCACAAACAGGTATTTCCCTAGCCTAAGGGACAAGCTAGAACTGCGAAGAAGAAGGGTAACTAAAGAGCTATGGATGCAACTCTTGCTTGTCCTGTGGACAATGTTCCACTTGCACCCACCATCCAGAAAAGCATCCTCTGCCACTAACAATCATTACAACGAGATGGGCCCTCCTGCTCGCCTCTACAGGACTAAAGATAGTACAGTGGAGTGAGCGAAAGACGCTCAGTCGTGTCTGACTCTTTGTGACCCATGGACTACACAGTCCATGGAATCCTCCAGGCCAGAATACTGGAGTGGGTAGCCTTTCCCTTCTCCAGGGGATCTTCCCAACCCAGGGATCAAACCCAGGCTTCCGCGTTGCAGGCAGATTTTCTACCAGCTGAGCCACAAGGGAAGCCCAAGAGTACTGGACTGGGTAGTGTATCCTTTCTCCAGTGGATCTTCCCAACCCAGGAATTGAACCGGGGTCTCCTGCATTGCAGGTGGATTCTTTACCAGCTGAGCTATCAGGGAAGCCCGAAGATAAACATTATGGGGCAAAAGAAAGGAAGACCCAGAGGCAAGGAACTTCTGGGTCACATCAACTAGCATTTCGTTTATCAGAAGTGTATTCTTTAAGATGCGCTGGACACTGCAGCAGGCACTGATGCTGTACCAGTGAATAAGACAGAGAAGATCACTGCTGTGAAGGAGTGTACATGTTACTGGAGAGACAGAAAATAAACAGGATGATATCAGACAGGAAGAAGCTCCATGAAGGACACACCATGATATCAGAAAGCGTGACTGGAGTGGTCAGGCCTCTCTGCAGAGAAACATCTGAGCTGGGACCTATGTGACAGGGAATCAACGTGCAAAGACCAAGGAGGTAAATACAGGCAGACATGATGGAGGGTACCAATGCGCTCAAGAGAGAGCAGGACTTTGGCATATTCCAGCAACAGAAAGACAAGTATGTCTGGAGCTCAGATGACCAGAGGAAAATCTGATATGAGGTGAGATCGGGGAGGCCAAGCAAAGCCTGAATGTCTTGGATTCTCACCATAGGAATGAGTCTGGATTTTTACTTTAAGTGAAAAGGATGATAAGAAGGTGCGTGGTATCCTTTAATTCAAGATCGCTGTGCGGGGAGAGGACCACAGGAGGGCAGGAGTGAAGTGGAAGCAAGTCAAGAGATAGTGAGATGGGTCCGGGTGATAGCAACGGATGTGGGAACATGAGTAGATTTCAGAATAAGCAGTAGGGGGAGAATGAACATGATGTGTTGATGGATAATCTATCTCCGAACAACAGAACTGCCTCTACAATTCACATTTTTTTCTACATAATGCAACATACTGTTTTTTTCAACTCAATCATTATTACAAAATCATTCTCTTTCTCAGTGTATGAGTGATATCTTGCTGCCTGCTAAGTCACTTCAATCGTGTCTGACTCTTCGCAACCCTATGGACTGTAGCCTGCCAGGCTCCTCTGTCCATGGGAATCTCCAGGCAAGACTACTGGAGTGGGTTGCCATGCCCTCCTCCAGAGGATCTTCCCTACCCAAGGACTGAACCTGCATCTTTTCCATCTCCTGCATTGGCAGGTGGGTTCTTTACCACTAGTGCCACCTGGGAAGCCCCATGAAAGATAACAGGGCAGTTTAAAATGATATATTACTTATTACCATGCTTTTTCCTGTTACAACTATTAACTTTTAGCAAGTTATACCCAAATAGAACATAAGTGTTAGCAATTTGTATATTTATAGAGAAGAGAAGAGAAGGCAGGGTGTTCTTATAAAATGACTTAAAGTGTCCCTTCCCCACACACCCTCTCCTAACATTTATTTGTCCAGATCCTGCGTGTACAGTGTCTAAAACCGACCTGTCCAGTGCCTCCCATTGGCTGAGGTGCAGCTGAGACATCATGGAGCAGGGAAGACACACAGGCGTGCACCTACACACAGGTCCACCTGTAGGCATCTCAATGAAATGCATCTACTTCTGCAAAGTCACATGGGGACTGCAACACCCACCATGAAGAACCAGTTACTATCTGGCTTTTTATAGGCAAAGTTTGCACGTCACATGGGGACTTCAACACCCACCATGAAGAACCAGTTACTATCTGGCTTTTTATAGGCAAAGTTTGCAAATCGCATGGTCACCTGAGTCCAGGTATTCATAGTTCAAAAGCAACTATGATGTAGGATACCAGGAAAAGCCAAAATATACTTGAAAATCATATGCAACAATACACATTTTATAAAAATATTTTAGCATCTGTCTCTGTGTGCAGGGAGAGAGAGGGTCAAAGGGGGAAAAGTGTATGTATATGTTCAGAGATGCTGTCCGTCTGGTGAACTACAATGTCCCTCACTTGGAACAAGCATCAGCCCTCAAGCTATAGGTACAGACAAAGGTCCAACCTTGCTTTCTTCTACCACCTTCTGCTCTTATCTTACTTGGCCTTACGCTTCTCCCAACTTCTCTTTTATCTTCTTCTTGAGTTCCTCACTTGGCAGAGTTGACCAGGGCTCTCAGATGCCTCTAGGCTTTTCCAATGTCACCAATCAAGGACTCGGAGTCTCTTCAACACAGCCACAGAAGCAGACCACTGCTGTCACGAGTGCCTCTTATGTTTGTCTTTTTCTTGGGTTCAAATTACACACTTGCCTTTTTATAAATGTAGGCAATTCTGAAATTTCTCAATCAGTTCTGACAGGCATGACTCTAACTGCTGTCATGGTTGAAAAGTTTACATATTGATCCCCAGCATTTCAGACTCGAAAAGAAAAGCATTTGGGCAGAGTGCTATCAGACAAGCCACCCCTAGAACTCACCCTTTCTTCCAGAAGACTATCTTTACTGTGTCAAACTGTCAATGGAATTGTAACTGGACTCTGATCCATCCACTGATAGGGGCTCCACTTCCCCTGAGGCCAACTTTCCATTCTGTCCTCAAATGGCTTGCACTGCAGTCTGGGTACACAAGAAAAGGAATACCAACTAAGTGGCTGCAAGCACCTGTTGTTTCATATAGAGTGGCAAGCTCTGGCCATGTGTCAGAATTATGATGTTTTAGGTCAGGCTGTGCCACTACTAGCCTCAAGGCTTTGAGAAGGCATGTCATCTCATCACCACCTATGCAATAAATTAGGTAGTCGGATGCTCCCTAAGGCCTTGATTGATTATTCCATGAAACTATGGCTCCAATGCATGCTCCATTGTCACACTTTTCAGAGCTCAACACTTCAGTCATAAATGCTTACCTTTTCAAATACAGGTTGACTGCAGTTTCTCCTGAGATCTTTCCAAGTGTTCAGTGCATGTGCAGGAGGGGCCTGGAACTCACCCGGCATGAAGTCATTTTGGCTTATCTCTCTTGTTCTGACCCCTGACAATTCTTAACTAGGTATGTGGTCATAATGTTTCTCATGCACTATGTCCTTTCCTATCACTGGTGACAGTATATTGGGTTGGCAGCCTCTTTTGGAGACATTCTTACTCCCCAAGCCAAGAAATACAGATAGCCAAGAATTAGATCATTCTATCCCCAAATTGCTGTAGGCCTTCTCAGAGGCAGCTGAGCAATGTGATTTGATCAAGGTTAAGTACAATCCCCCCTTCATCTTTAACCCAAGACAGAACTCTCGGAGCTTTCTGTTTCAATCCCAGATTATGCTGCCTTTCCCACTCTAACAAACATCCACCAGCTGCCCTACAGTCAGCTCTCATTTATACACCTGTGGCTTATCCCAAGCACCGGGCTTTCTCCTCTTTCCGCCTCCAGCACCAAACTCCAGGCCAGCTCCTTTAACTCTGTGCCAAAGAAATACAAACTAAATCTAATATTAGCCTAATGAGAAAAGGCTATCTGCTGCCAAAGATTCACATAATGCAGCCCAGAGCCAAATGTGGGCAATTATTCACTGCTTTGGATGCTGGCACTGCTTCTCCCTTATATAATATAGCAATCAGGATCTACCGCATTTCCCCCCAAGAAAGAAAGAATACCTGCAGTGTTTTAACCTCTTTGTCTCATTGGCCTGATTCTCAGTATAACAGATTCTCTTTTCTTTCCAAATAAATCAATCATTTGTACATTTAATGTTAAAGAGATGAAAAAAAATCCTGGTTTTACAGTCATTATACTTAGTTTTCAATTTCATGTTCCTCTACTTGTTAGCCAGAAGCTAAGTTTTTCAAGTCATTCTTAGTTTTCTCAGCTGCAAGATGGAGATTTTATAAATAAAAACATAGGAGTCAATCACATCTGAACAAGAGACACACAGAAAGCCATCAAGACTCTCAATCATTATTCTGATTCACTGCTTTACATGCTGTGGTGAATCAGCATTGCTGGTATGAAAAAATAAAGATTAACTTTATGAAACCCTTACTTTATAGGCATGAAAACACAGGGCAAATTTCTTCGTAAGCACCTAGAAGATCCAGTCTAGAAGTCAAGAGTTTTGACTTCCCAATGCTGTATTTAGGCCACTTGTGAAGACACAGTCCAGAATTTCAAGGTGGGGAACAGCCAGCATGCTATCTACCAATGCGCTGATTTTGGTCCAGATCCCGAGTTGCTATGGAAACGCAAATTCCAACCATCAGACAATTGAGGGCTATAACCTTCAAAACAGACTCCCCTTTCCACATTTTTTCTCATGATTGAAGCACATGTTCCCCCAGGCCCAAGGACAAGGGTCAGAGAAAATGTTCACACAATTCCATCTGTTCATCTTACTCATTCTTATAACCAGAAAACTTCAATGGCTTCCACAGATCAGAGCAGCCTGTCCAATAGAACTTTCTGTGATGTTCTATGCCTGTGCTAGCCAAGACACTGATCCCTAAGGCATCTATACTCTCTGGATTTGCAAGTCCTCACTGGCATTTAGGACTCCCATTGATAAATACCTTTTGCAAATTCACACATCAAATGTATCTGTTTTTGTTTTTGTTTTCCCAATTAGACCCTATGCTACCCAGTAATAAGGCTTAAAAGTGAGCTTGGTTCTCTATTGATTTCTATTTCATTTCTCTTTCATTTAAGACAGCCAATGACATGGATAACCCTCTTCCTAGAATTACAGCTCTAGTCTTTTGAGTCATTGAGGGCAAGGGTCCCCAAATCACATTTAAGATAAAGAAACAGAAAGATGCTTTTTCCAAGGATGTGTAGACAGAGATGTTTTAATTATAAAAGCAATATGAATTTCAGTCAAGATGGTAAATTACACTTCTGCTATACAATCCCCTCTCAAACTCGATGCTAGAAAATATATTTTAAAATTTATATATTGCCATACTTGAAATCAAGGAAGAGATATTTTAGGTGCCAAGAGCTCATAGCAGTGAGGAATGATGAAGCTCAAGACGCCTCCTGGAGATCTGGAATAGGAACTGGTTTCAAAGGCCCGCATGGCTAGACTTGGAATGGCAGAGCCCACAGGCATGACAGGGAGATGGAACCAGGCTCCTGTGTGAAGCTGCAGATGAGACAGCACATCTGGGGGGACTTTATTTGCATAATCAGTAGCAAAGACAACATCAGATTGAGACATAATTAAACACCTGGTCAAAGCTGCTACCTCCCAAACAGTTCAGGAAGAGGAAAACACAAAAGCACCTCATCAGTGCTTGCTTCAACAGCACACGGACTACAAAAGCACCTCAACACATGGCATATTTCCCAAGACAACTCTCCTCCTTGGCAAATCATTCAGCAAGAATTTGGACCCAT
This sequence comes from Budorcas taxicolor, assembly GCF_023091745.1. NCBI lineage: Eukaryota > Metazoa > Chordata > Mammalia > Artiodactyla > Bovidae > Budorcas > Budorcas taxicolor. The sequence continues at coordinate 59,023,180 of NC_068923.1, read as the reverse complement.
GGGAGGAAAGATAATACCCTCAAAGGTAGAACACCAACTCAACAAATAGGAAGAGTCACAGCTGAGCTGCTTAAATTAATGGGCAACTTGAAAAGAGCTTTAAATAAATATGCTTAAAAGAGTTCAGTTCAGTTCAGTTGCTCAGTCGTGTCCAACTCTTTGTGACCCCATGAACTGCAGAACGCCAGGCTCCATCACCAACTCCTGGGGTTTACTCAAACACATGTCCATCGAGTCAGTAATGCCATCCAACCATCTCATCCTCTGTCATTCCCTTTTCCTCCTGCCTTCAATCTTTCCCAGCATCAGGGTCTTTTCAAATGAGTCCGTTCTTCACATCAGGTGGCCAAAGTATTGGAGTTTCAGCTTCAGCATCAGTCCTTCCAATGAATATTCAGGACCGATTTCCTTTATGCTTAAAAGAGTACATATATTAAAAAGAAACTCCAATGAGTGTAAAAGAAGAAAAATTTCCCCATAATCTCAGCTCTAAACTGTCTCCTGAGAAATCTGTATGCAGGTCAAGAAGCAACCGTTAGAACTAGACATGTAACAAGAACTGGTTCAAAATTGGGAAAGGGGTATGTCAAAGCTGTATATTGTCACCTGGCTTATTTAACTTAAATGCAGAGTATATCATGTGAAATGCCAGGCTGGATTAACCACAAGCTGGAATCAAGATTGCCGGAAGAAATGTTAATAACCTCAGATATGCAGATGACATCACCCTAATGGCAAAAACCTAAGAGGAACTAAAGAGCCTCTTGATGAAGGTAAACGAGGAGAGTGAAAAAGCTGGCTTAAAACCCCACACTCAAAAAACTAATACGGCATCTGGTCCCATCAGCATATAGCAAATAGATGGGGAAACAATGGAAACAGTGACAGACTTTATTTCCTTGAGCTCCAAAATCACTGCAGATGGTGACTGCAGCCACTAAATTAAAAGACATTTGCTCCTTGGAAGAAAAGCTATGACAAACCTAGACAGCATATTAAAACATAGAGACATTATTTTGCCAACAAAGGTCTATATAATCAAAGCTATGATTTTTCCAGCAGTCATGTACAGATGTGAGAGTTGGACCATAAAGAAGGCTGAGCACCAAATAATTGATGTTTTTGAACTGTGGTGCTGGAGAAGACTCTTGAGAGTCCCTTGGACAGCAAGGAGATCAAACCAGTTAATCCTAAAGGAAATCAACCCTGAATATTCTTTGGATAGACTGATGCTAAAGGTGAAGCTCCAACACTTTGGCCACCTGATACTAAGAGACAACTCACTGGAAAAGATCCTGATCCTGGGAATGACTGAGGGCAGGAGGAGAAGGGGACAACAGAGGACGAGATAGTTGGATGGCATCAACCACTTAATGGACGTCAGTTTGAATACACTCTGGGAGATAGGGAAAGACAGGGAAGTTTGCTGTGCTATAGTCCCATAGGGTCTCAAGGAGTCATACATGACTTAACTATCAGCCTTAAAATGGAACACATTTGAGTCAGTTCTAATGAGGTGGATGAACCTAGAGTCTATTATACAGAGTGAAGTTTAAAAAGAGAAAAACAAATATTTTATATTAACACATACATATGGAATCTAGAAAAATGGTACTGATGAACCTATGTGCAGGGCAGCAATGGAGATTCAAACAGACAGCAGACTTGTGGACACAGTAGGGGAAGGAGAGGGTGGGACAAATTGAGAGAATAGCACAGAAACATATATTACCATACGTAAAATAGCCAGTGGGAATTTGCTACGTGACACAGGGAGCTCAGACCCAGCACTCTGTGAAAACCTAGAGGGATGGGATCAGGTAGGAGGAGGCAGGAGGTTCAAGAGGAAGGGGACACATGTATACCTAAGGCTGAGTCATGGTGATGTATGGCAGAAAATAATACAATGCTATAGAACAATTATAAATCAAACTAATTTTAAAATATAAATAAAAATAAAATTTTGAAATAAAACCATTTAAAAATAAATTAAAAACAGTTATGGAATGAAGTCTTTCAGACTTGGTGATGCCTTTTTATGGGGAAAAGATATTTATAGGAAAATGGGAACATGTTACACACTGTGCAGGAACCTGCCCGTCTTCCTCTCCCGTACTGTAACAGCAGCACACTCATTTGCTTGCATAAACACTGCTATAGATTGAAAATCTGTGTTCCCCTAGAATGCCCACCCTAACTCCCAATGTGACAGTATTAGGAGGAGGAATCTTTGGGAGGACGGAGCCCTCACGAATGGGATCAGTGCCCCCATGAGAGAGATTCCAGGGAGATCCTTGGTCCCTTTCCACCATGTGAGGACACAGTGAGCTGATGGATGTCTATGACCTGGGTAACAAGGCTCTTATCAGACACTCCAGCAGGTGGTACCTTGATCTTGAACTTCCCAGCCTTCAGAACTATGAGAAACAAATGTCTATTGTTTATAAACCATCCAGTTTCTTTAATTATTATTGGAGTATAGTTTCTGGCCACTCAGATGGTAAAGAATCTGCCTGCATTGTGGGAGACATGGATTCAATCCCTGGGTCAGGAAGATTCCTTGGAGAAGGGAATGGCTACCCACTCCAGTGTTCTTGCCTGGAGAATCCCAGGGACGGGGGAGCCTGGTGGGCTACTGTCCCTGGGGTTGCAAAGAGTTGGACATGATGGAGTGACTAAAACTTTCCTTTTGTAGCTGCTTTATAATGCTATGTTAGTTTCTGCTGTACAGCAAAGTTAATCAGTTATATGTATACATATATCCCCTCTTCTTTAGATTTCCTTCCCATTTAGGTCACTGCAAAGCACTGAGTAGAGTTCCCTGTGCTATGCAGTAGGTCCTCATTAGTTATCTATTTTATACATAGTATCAATAGTGTATATATGTCAATCCCAATCTCCCAATTCATCCCCTAGTCTTCCCCTCTTAGGGCCCATACGTTTGTTCTCTACGTCTGTCTCTATTTCTGCCTTGCAAATAAGGCCTCTATAGTGTATTTCTAGATTCCACATGTATGTGTTAATATACAGTAATTGTTTTCCTCTTTCTGACTGACTTCACTCTGTGTGACGGTCTCTAGGTCCATCCACATCTCTACAAATGATTCCACTTCGTTCTTTTATACAGCTGAATAATATTATAAGCCACCCAGTTTAAGGTGTATAATAGCACTCTGAACAAACTAAGGTAAATATACATAGGTCTTCGCCACCCTTAAAAAGATAGAATTCTGTTCAATTCCATGAATACACAATCTCTTTGGTCTAAGTTTTATGAATGAACATTATTTTCATATTATAGACATCGCTAGAGTGAATATTCTCCTGCAGCCATCTTGGCACATCTGGGTAATTATTTCCTTAGGACAAGTTCCTAGAGAGGACATTACTGGCTCAAAACTTACACTCATTGAAAATTTTGATAACTCTGTCCTCCAGAAAATCTGTACTGATTCGCATTTCTGAGTGGCTTTACATGATGCATCTGTAGCTAGAGGTTTTTTAAGTTAAGTGTAGAGTAGGTCAAGTTACCAGAGATTCAATTATTTACCTAAGGAAAAAGGATGACTCACAACTCCAATAACCCTTGGAGTGCAACCGAAAGGCACATCTCAGTGTGTCCATACACGCACAGAACATGTTCACACTGTCGGTGGTACAGGATCTCTGGGGTATGTGACACTGCAGGTCTGCAGTAATCCTTATTTTTATTTTTGCCCCTGCTCCCCAGCAACCACCACTGTCATCAAGTCCTCCATGAAAAAAATACTTTGTAACAAGAGCTCCTAGTCGGTCACTCCTAAACATGTCATTGTGAAGACATTCAGAATTCCCTTTCAACTCAGTTTGGGGGTTTCACTATAGACAACCTGGAAAAACTCAGACGAATCTGCCTTGCAACTACAGTCTAAACCTGAGGAAAGGTTCATTATAGATGACTGCATTCTCAGTGAAGTAGGTTTTCAGCAAAGCAAATGTAAAGGGAACTAGAGGCAAAAAGCACTGACATGAAAACTGGTTTTACTACCACATCACACATTCCAGATAATTCAGAAGTTATCAAATCCTATCAGGTTTGAATCCAACTTCTTATGTCACCGAATCTGTTCTGCAAATAAAAGAGAATCTGGAAAAGTTGAATTAAATTAATTTAATTAAACTAAAGTTGAATTAAAATCAGGCAATTGTCAATTTGTTTTCTTTTCCTACACTGTAATGTTTAATATTTTATGCATCTCTGAAAAGATCCTACTCAAATAAACCATTTATCTTCCTAGTTAAAGAAGACCTTTAAGACATTTTTTTCTCACTCTTTCAAGATGGAACCAAGCACTGGCTGACCAGATTTAATGTCAAAATAGGGCTTACTTATTCCCAGCTCCTCTCATGTAACAATAACCAACCATTTTTCTATGAGTTGTAATTTCTCTCAGCTAAAATGTGCAAAATATCTGCAATATCTCCCTTGCTAATTGTTCCCCACTCCCTACAACACAGATACACACTTTTTTGTCATCAGTTTTTAATTATCCGCACTAAAGTAATTGGTAATTATCCAAAAGTACAGACAAGGTAGAAAAATTCACATCTGATCTTGGAAGGCTTTTTTCTTTTTTTTTTTACAGGAGTGGGAGGGAGTTATTGTATGACAGCCAAGCAACCTTCCTACTTGAGGCTTTTCTTGGGGGACTGCAACATCTGCTTTCCAAGGCACGCATATATTCATCCCCTCAACAAACATTTGAAAGGAAGTCTCTTCGAAGAAAATACCATAGCAAGATGAGTTCTCTCAATTTTCAAGGGGCAAACTAACATACACCCCCAACAGAAACATCTTCACTGGTTTCAGACAAAAATCCATACAGTGCCAGTTCCATGATGGAGAACCTTTGAAAGAGGCTGCTCTTACTAAATAACCATCTATCCTTTAAACTCCCAGTTTACATCTATATTAAAGACTGAAAGACTGAAGAATACTGCAACAAAATAGAGCAATTATATCTTTAATCAGGGTCCTGTTTACTACTGTCTATGCGACAGAATTGTTACAGAAACCTAATAAGCCAGTACCTGGAATACATGTATATATTTCATAAAATATCACTTGTTACTGTGATGGTCAGCAAAATCCCCTCATACTCATGCAGCCAACTGAGCCTTTTACAAAATACTTGTACATATACAGTATTCAACCTGATGGAGATGATAGCGTTTCTGGTACCCATTCTATAGGCGAAGAATCTGGGGCTTGGAAAGTCATATGACTTGTCCAATATTAGCAAATGATCAATTAAGCCTGGTAAACAGATTGTTAAGTCCAGGCATTCATCCCTATAGCTCATCCTATACCATCCTCAGAGCCTCATGCTCTAAGACTGACCACAAATGTGCTTTGATTTCACTCTAAAGGTGAGGAAGTCACTATTTTCATTTCTTATTACTTGCAATCAAGGAGCAGTGTTTTTTGAATCACCAACAATAATTAATGAAAGTACTGTCAGTTCTTCCCTGGGGCTGGACCACAAAATACAGAAGCTGCAGCTTCAGAATCTCTTTACCTTATTGGAGTATCACCTACCTTAGTTGTCTCAGCTTCTGTCTGCAGTCGCTTGGGGGTTCCTTTTTGGTCAAGCACCTTCTGGAAAGTTTTATTTTTAATGGATTGAGACTCAACACCTTCACCTTCAATTTGTAGTTTAATACCTTCACCATGGGCAGGGTGATCAATACCCCGTGGATTCAAACCGCAGTGGAGAGCTAGGAAAGAGGAAACAAATCTAACTCAGAAAACAGATCCTATAAAGAAGGTGTCCATGAAAGACAATACTTCATTTGGTCTACATGGGAAGAAACAAGACATTTCCAAGTTGAGGGGTGGAACCATAACTATAGGAAATAATCTGGGGAAGAGGGACCATGGTATGGTGGCAAATTCCAAGCTCGGAAGTCAGAAAGACGGCAGCACAAATGCAGGAAGCATCAGTTTCAAGAAGTTCGACCTTGAGCAAGTGACTAATCCTCATGTTACAGATGATAATACCAAATCAGGCAACTTAGGCACTGCCTCCCACACATGCGGTTATTTCAACCCCTGCAGTTTAGTGTGTATCTATGCTTCCATCTGGAACACTGTTCTTTCATTCCTTCCAGCTTCTGAATCTTCCCTATTCTTTGAGCATCCACTCAGTATTCAACAAATATTTATTGAGCAAATAGTAAAAAGTCAAGCAGGTATTTTGTTCCTAGCTCTCACTTCTCCCTTAACAAGTCCCATCCCTTCCCATCATTTCTGATACAATCAATCTGCCCATGACACTCAAATCTTACATCCAGCCCAGAGAGACCTCTTTTTTTTTTTTTTTTCCTGACAGGTGTGTACTTGCTTTTTAATTTATTCTAATTGGAGGATAACTACTTTACAATATTGTGATGGTTTTGCCATCCATCAACATGAATTGGCAACAGGTTACATGTGTTCCCCTCATCCTGTACCCCCCTCCCACCACCCTCCCCACCGTATCCCTCTGGGTTGTCCCAGAGCACGAGCCAGAGCACGAGCTTTGAGTGCCGTGCTTCATGCATCAAACTTGCACTGGTCATCTCTTTTACATATAAAACGAAGGTGAGCATGATGCATGTGCTGGGAACTGAACCCGGTCTCCCACGTGGGAGGTGAGAATTCCACCACTGAACCAGCAATGGCCCTGTCGCATACAGCCCAGAAAGACCTCTCTTACAAGCTTCAGACGTAAGTAAGACTGTCACTTATCCCAATGTCAGTATATCAGAGATCTCACATTTAACATGTTCACACTGAACCTTGATTTTTCTACCCCCAAATATTCCCCTTCTCCAGTCACTACAGAGAAGTTGAAGAGTCCTCCTTGATACCACTCTCCCTGTAAGTCAGTACGTCACTTCCATCTTTTACCAGGGCCAGTGAGTGCTGCACTCAAGATGATGCTCCCATCCACCTCCCTTACCCCATCTCCACTGCCATGACTCTGGTCCACGCTACCCACCTGTCTCACCTAGACTGACCGCCCCACTGCTCCTCCTCCCTGGATGCCCACAATCTCATTAAAAAATGTATAGGTCAGTTCACAAGACTCTTCTGCTACAAAACAGAGACTCACTGGCTTAGAGAACAAACTTATGGTTACCTGGGTTGGGAGGGATAGTTAGGGAGTTTGGGGTTGACATGTACACACTGCTTTATTTAAAATAATCAAAGATCTACTGTATAACAAATGTAGAGGGGACAAGAGAATAAGATAGTTGATACTGGCCATGCATTGATAATTCTTGAAGCTAACTGATAGATTCATGGGGATTTATTTCACTACTCCTTCTACTTTTGTGTATACAAAAAAGTTAAACAAACAAACACGCAAACTTTCTAATGGCTTCACTGTACACCCAGAGCATTCAAAAGTCTTTAACGTGGGCAACAAGGCTATGACATTATCTGTTTCATTCTCCCTCTCCAATTTCCTCGCCCACTACTGTATCCCTGGTCCACTCCACCTGTGCCACCCACTTCCTTGTCTCTTCCTTGAACACTCCATGCCTTCTGGACTTTGCATATTATGTTTCTTTGTCTGAACAGTTCTTCCCCATTCTTCAGCTAACTGATACTCATCAGTCAGGTTTTGGCTTAAATACCAACTCTTCAGACACACCTTTCCTTAATCCCCTCTCCTCATTCTCCCCCTTCCCCACCCCGCATTAGATCTCATGCCTGGAATGACAAGTATTCAAGAAACATTGCACGAATCTTAAAAAACTCACCGTACAATGGTCCCTATGCATGTAACCTTATTTATACCACTTTATAATCTTATTTCTTTGTTTGGCTGTGCTGGGTCTTCCTTGCTGCACAGGCTTTTTTCTAGCTGCGGTGAGTGGGGGCTACTCTCCAGTTGCGGTGCACGGGCTTCTCCCCGCAGTGGCTTCTCTTGTTGCGGAGCATGGGCATGCAGCCTTCAGCAGCTACGGCACACATCTCAGTAGCTGCCGCTCCTGCGCTCTGGAGTACAGGCTCGATAGCTGTGGCTCACGGGCTTAGTTGCTCTGCTGCATGTGGGATCTTCCAGGATCAGGGATTGAACCTGTGTCTCCTGCATTGACAGGCAGCTTCTTTACCACTGAGCCACCAGAGAAGCCCTATTTATACCATTTTATCTAAAAAATTATCTGAAATTCTTTTCTAGTCTTTTAAGTCTTCTAAAACAAGGACCAGCCTATTTCACGGTGCATTGTAGGCACTCATGTATTAGTTTATGTCTCTTCCCTCGGGTTTTGTGATGGATCTCAAATAATCTTCATGAAAAACCCTGATACATAATTATATTCATTTCACAGACAAGGGAAATGAGGCTCAAAGGGTTATAATCATAAAAAGTCACACAGTGTCTGCTGAAGGTCACAAAGATCATGTATCATTCAGGTTGCAGATGATTTCAAGTTTCAGATGAACAAACCCAAAATAGATTAAGCAGTGAAGAAAATCATTAACTTTCAGGAGAGGAAGTCCAGTAATGGGAAAAGTTCGGTGTTAGCTGATTTCCCAGTTCAATAGGGCCATCAAGACCCTTTTCACTTCTCCATTCTACCATCCATAACATCACCTTAAGCCTGGGTCCCCCATGGCACTACAGCTATAAGATTCTAGTTCACATCTCTCAATAGAGACAGCTTGACTGACCATAGTTTTCCCTCCCTCAATCCTCCTCCAAACTTGGGTGTTTCTCATTGGTCCAAAGTGAATCACACACATCCAATAGTGAACTAAAACACTGGTAGTGGAGGCAGGATTACCCTTAAACCACCTAAGGTCAAGTCCCCAAACCATATCGCTGTTACTCAACAACGAGGGGTGGAATGGATGCTGGAGAACCAAGCACAATACCCAGTTCAGGCAGTCGAATAAAAAGAACGCAACCTATGAGAGTATGAGGCTAATTACTGTTAATAACAATCAGCTTCTCCATCTCTAAAGATCAGCCTACTTACAATGAATTTTCAATTAAATATACTAAAACTGTGATTATTAAAAAGAGGTGAGCTTGTGTAGGGAGATGGGGGATTTAGACATTAATGAGAAAAGAAAAAAATGTGTATCTTTGTTCATACTAAAGCTAATGAGAAAAGAAAAAAAAATGTGTACCTTTGTTCATACTCAAGCATGATTCCCAGCTGTTTCCTGCCTTGAAATTCACATCCTGAGGAACATCACTGAGCTGCTGGGAGCTTCCAGTATCTCCCGTCCTCCTCTGCTATCACCTCCCCACTCAGACTGTCATACTTCCCTCACTCTTGCTCACGTTGGTCCCTCCTCCTAGAAAGAGGTTCTACTCCACCCAAATCCTACTTCCTTCTTTGGGGCATGAACTCCTATTCAGCTCACGTGTCTGTTCCAATGTCTTCACAAAGTCTTCTATGAGCTCTGGCATCGTGGGCTTCATCTCCTCCCTGTCTGGGGATGTCTGTCTAATTGATCTGTCTCATTGCTGAAAACTGCCAGCTCTTTCTTCACTGCCCAGTCCAGAATCTGGCACATAACAGGCAGCGGAGAAACATCTGTTCAGCTGCTGAATGAACCAGCAATCGTCTATCTTTACACAAACACGCCTTACATCAAAATGCCTCTCTTCTCTGCTAGTAAATACTGAGTGTACAGAATGTAAGATCTCTATAGACATGAGGTGGGATATGGCATTTTGACTTTCTATGCATGTTGCCTTCTTCATACACAGTTTTAATCCTTCATAACTGTTTCCTCTTCACTTACAAATCCAGTAGCCGATTTATGTTTCTGTGCTTGGGTATATTTATTTAAAACTGTTCCTGACAGGCTTTGTTTTCTTTTCCCTGAAATTTCATGTCCCTCATATTTACAAATCAAGCCACTTTCAAATGGCCTCTTGTATGCCATGACCTCCATCTCTTTGTTTATCATGTAAAAGGTGCCCCCATTTGCTTTCTCTTTTCTGTCCTCATTATGACCCTTTCTTGTTTTCACTAAAGTTCTTTACTCAGTTTAATGGGCTCAGTTGCTCACAGGTCAGCTTTGAGACCTTACTGTTTCCTGGATCTCCCTAATCTCACAGTCTGGTGGCTTGTGGATTTTTAATTATTGTATTAATACTGCAGAAGGCTTGCAGTCTTTACCTGAAGTGCTGCCACTGCGGCTTTACAGTTGCTAACAGTGAGCTCTTAAAATGAGTTAAAGACCAGATTTTTACAGATGTTGCTCTTTTAAAAAGCTAGAGAAAGGACTTCTCTGGCAGTCCAGTGGTTAAGGTTTTGCCTTCTAAAGCAAGGGCTGTGGCTTTGATCCCTAGTGGGGGAGATAAGATCCCACATGCCTTGAGGCCAAAAATCCAAAACATAAAACAAAAGCAATATTGTAACAAATTCAATAAAGACTTTGAAAATGGTCCACACCCAAAAAAGGAAAAATCTTAAAAAAGCTAGAGAAAATTCTTCATGCAAATACCCATGTTTTAGCATTGTTTTGGGATGCCAGTTTGAAGGCATCATCTCTTTTTCACATGCAAAAATCCACTCCCTCAGAAATGGAAATCCTCGTGTGTTGCTGGTGGTAACGTAAAATGGGACAGTTTGTGTGGAACACTGTATGATGATTCTTCAAAAATAAAAAATTAAAATACAAAATACTATTTGACCCAGCAATCCCAACGAAAGTAGGGATTTGAATAGGTACTTGTCTACCCGTGTTTAGAGCAGTATTATTCATAATAGCCAAAAGGTGGAAAGAACCCAGGTGTCCATTGATGGATGAATGGACAAACATAATGTGATATATATGTGCCACAGAATATTATCCAGTCTTAAAAAGGAATGAAATTCTGATACATGCTACATTAAGGGTGAAACTTGAAAACGTTATGTGAAGTGAAAGAAGCCAGTCACAAAAGGACAAGTATTGTGTGAGTCTATTTCATTCAGAGAGACAAAGTGCAACAGTGGTCATCAGAGGCTGGAGGAGAGGGGACTGGGATTTATTGCTTATGAAATTTCAGCTTGGGTTGATGAGAAAGTTCTGGAGATAGACAGTGGTGATGGTTGCACAACGGTATAAACATATCTAATGCCACTGACTCACACTCAACAATGGTTACGGTAACCAATTCTGTTATTTCTACAGTAAAATTTTAAAACCAAAATGTACTACCTCTACTTTCACCTCCCTATCGCCTCCCAAAGCAGAAAGTTCCAAAAATATTTTTAGTCTTCTTTCAATCATCTAATTGTGCTTTTCAGGTATGTTTCTTTTTCAAACATAAAATAGACACAATAGCTCAGTGATATCCAATTTCTTTCAAATGTTCCTGAAAAGGGCACAGTCTCCAGAAAGGATCCCAGCCTGACCAGCAGAAGACATGCTTCACTCGCTGGAAGTGAGCCTGGGGCCATCCTGATCCTGACCTCTGAGGGATCCCATTCCAACGGGACTTCGGTCACAGTAACAAACTCTGCCTAAGCGCCAGGCTTCATTTCATCTTGAGATGATTCAAGAGGAGCCGAGGGACATGCTGGCCTCCCGACACTTATTTGTAAGAACAAGTGGATCTATTTGTCAAGGAATTACACAGCTGCCCAGTCCTTTTAATTCCCACCCATGTGACACTCTCCCTTGTCTCCTTACAACTCATTCAAGTTGAATGGTCCTTTATTCCCAGCATCAGTGAGAAGAGAGATGCTGTGCAAACACTGTCAATGGTGCTGCTCTGGCTTCTGCACCTACGTTTGTACCAACTCATAGATGCTGCTTGGAACTCTCGAGATGTCTTATGCTTCTCTGCTTTGCCAGAATTGATCTTTTCCCATAATATACTCTTCCCTTTCCTTAAATAGTAAATGCTCTTTCTTCTTTTCCCTGTGAAGCCTTAATTGACTTTGCATTCATTAATATCTTTCTAAGCAATGTTGACAATACATCTTTTTACCGTGCATTCCAAGTGTTTATTAACATGTCTGCTTACCCTATAACTAGAAGCCCCATGAAGCAAGGGACTTCTTACTGAGTTTTACAAACCCAGTGCCCAGCCACCTGACTACTGTACAGTTACCCTAAAACAATAAGATTGATTCAATAAGATGCTTACAGAATAGGCAGAGGTATGATGGAAAAGATGCTGATCCAATCCTACTGACTGTCATTCCCTTCTGCTGAGTAGTTTACATCTTTATTTTTCAAAGGAAGATTGGGATTGACATGTATACACTATCATGTGTAAAACAGCTAGCTAGTGAGAAACTGCTATATACCACAGGGAGCTCAGCTCGGTGCTCTGTGATGATCGAGATGGGTGGGATGGTGGGGTGAGAGGCACAAGAGGGAGGGGATATAGGTATACCTATAGCTGATTCACTTCACTGTATAGTAGAACATTGTAAAGCAACTACAATCCCATTAAAAAAAAAAAACTTTAAAAACAAAAACACAACAAAAAAGAGCAAATAAAAGTTCTTCCAACATAACTGGATAACTCAAGCTATGGAAAATCACAGAACCCTAGAGCTCCCAAACCTGCTGTTTTACTTGACTGCTCTCTGCAGAACAGAAACTGTGTTATTCATCTGCATACCTGCAAACTAAACAGTTGACATGTTTGGCACCTCATAAATGTTGCTAAATGAACACATGACCTTATGACACAAATATTAATATACTCCAATCCTCAGCCTGAGCTATTAAAATTGAGATAGATTGTTTACAATTTCATGTCTATTTCTTGCTATTAGCTAAAGTTCTTGGAGGACATGGCCCTTGTTTCATACCTCTCATGTATAATAAACACATACCAGACACTCTCCAAGCACCTGTTTAATTAAGGGAAGTGCCTCATGCATTATATTTCGGATTCAAACTCAGCAGAACTCTACCCTCTCAAAGTCACCCAGGCATCACAAAAGGCTGCTTGCTCTCTGTAGCAGACACTTCCAGTTGGCTAAACATTCCCAGTGCTCTCCTCCGTGGCCATCTCCCACAACATGGCTTAAAGTCAAAACTCAATTTCCCAGCTTCCCTTGCAGCTACAAGTGGCTGCTAACAGATTCCTACCTACAGGAACTAAGCAGGCATTTGATGGGTAAAGAGACAGTCCTGGAACTGACCAAAGAGAACAGATGTGGATACCATCCTTCTTTCCCTCCCTCTGTCTTGAATGCTGATGTGTTCTCTAGAGCTGCTACAGAGCTTCTGTGACAACAGGGCTCCAAACGTAAGTGAAAGTCAAGAGGCTAGTGGCCACATTGGCTCTGCCACCATAGGGCTACCCAACTATTTTCATAGTCCCTCCAGACTTGGTGCTCTGACAGAGAAATAATCCCTTCTTGTTAAGTCACTTTGAATCAAGTATCCTCTAACTATCAGATGATCCATTCCAAACTGACACATGATTCCATTTTAACTAGTTACATATGGTTGCTTAGCTCTTCCTTAAGGAGCAAAAAAAAAAAAAAAAGAACACTGAAATCCTAGCAAAAGATTCCAGTTTGGGTTGCCTAACTCCCATTGACTTAGAAAGCTGCATAAGTATAGTAATACCTTAGCAAGGAAGGTATACATTAAGAATACACTGTTCATATTGTTATGAAGAAAATTATCATCAGAAGTAGATAAATCCAGGTCTTCCACTGTGGAGACCTGAGGCAAAACTCTTACTCAAACGTGGGACTCTGGTATCTGCAATATTCATAAGAACTTCTGTATGAATGAATGTGTTCCTGGGAGTCAGGTCACTAACGTTTTAACATGAGAATATAGCAATGTCTCAGGAAAGAAGTTTGGGTTAAGCTAGTGGATACAGAGCACAGTGGCTATTTGGGCAAAGGAACCTGTCCAGTGGACATCCCCTAGGGCAGGGGTCAGCAAATTCCAGCCTATGGGCCAAATCCAGTCTGCCACCTGTTTTCATATGCCTTGTGATCTGAGAATAATTTTTACATTTTTTAATGGTTGGGAGAAAAAAAGTAACCTAAAGGACTATTTTGTGACCTGAAAAGAATATATGGAATTCAAATGTCAGTGTTCATCAAGTTTTACTGAAACACAGCCATCCTTAATTATTTGTATATTATCTATGACCACTTTTGTGCTATAATGGCAAAAGTGAGTAGTGGTAACAAAGACCAGGCATGCATGCTTAGTCGCTCAGTTGTCCGATTCTTTGCAACCCCACGGACTGTAGCCTGCCAGGTTCCTCTGTCTCTGGGATTTTCCAGGCAAGAATACTGGGGTGGGCTGTCATTCCCTTCTCCAGGGGATCTTCCTGACCCAGGAATTGAACCTGGGTCTCCTGCACTATCATTTTTATCCATGATACTATAAGATTTCATGCCATGAACCAGTGCCCAAACAGCTGTATTTATGTACATGAACTGAACCAAGTTTTCATAAAACAGTATTTTCCTTTACTACATGTAATCTACTATGATTTTTTTTTCTCAAAAATTTGTAAGGCAGTACCTCTTGGATGCTTCTGAGAAAAGAGAAGAGACACACTTTTCTCAATTTTCTCTACTAAGGAAAAACAAAAATCCTGAGCATTATATACAAAGCAAATGTAAGACTGACTTTGAAAGGTGAAGAGGAGTTAGACTATCTAGGGACCTTGGATCTCAAGGAAAGACATGAAGGTGAGTTTCCTAGGCGCTCTCTTTGCCTCATATATTCCGGACTTGGAGCTGAAGAAGCTGAAACCTGGAGGTGTCAAAGGGCACCAACAAAAAGTAAGATAAGAGCCTGTGCTCTGTAGACAATGGACCATGACAAGGGCAGCCTAGCAAGATGGAAACTTCTAGATAGTAATTGCTCTACTCTAACATCACAGTAAAAATGTAACTCAACCCCTCATATCAGCAAAGGAGAAGCCCAACTTCCACCCTGCCCTGGGCTATAATAAGGTATTCCAAAATCTCCAGTGGGTCACAGAAGGCCAAGTAAGGAGCCCAGACCTTCATCTCTGTTGGTTGGTAATAAGGTTACTTCCACACCCCTGCAATATCATCTGAGAAGTGTGAAGGTTTCACTTCCACCCCCAACAAGGAGGCAGTCCCTCCTTTCTGGGGTGATGTCAGAGCAAGCCTGGTGAGCCTGAGCTTTCATCACGCTGTTTATCATCAGTGATAAACAGCAAAGAGGCCCCATCTCCCAGCATTCAACTTAGGCAGAGTGAGGAACCTGAATTTCTAACTCTACTTGGCTAGAGTGGTGTTAAAGAAAAGCAGTTAAAACAGAAGGCTGAAGTAAGAAAGATTCAGTCTCATGGGATTCCCTGGTGGCTCAGATGATAAAGAATCTGCTGCAATGCAGGAGATCCAGGTTTGATCCCTGGTTTGGGAAGAGCCCCTGGAGAAGGGAATGGCTACCCACTCCAGTATTCTTGCCTGGAGAATTCCATGGACAGAGGAGCCTGGTGGGCTACAGTCCATGGGGGCACAAAGAATCAGGCACAACTGAGCAACTAACACTTCCTTTCAGTGTCTCATAACATAAAATGAAAATGTCCAAGTTCTGATTGAACAGAAAAATCACACATAACCAAGAAGCAGGAGGACCTCAAACTGAATGGGGAATGATCAATCCATAGATGCCAATACCAAGATTACAGATCTCAGAATTATCTGACAAAAATTTAAAAGTGGGCCATGATAAAAATCTTCAGTGAGTAATTAAACCTGTCTCTCTCTCTCTCTCTCTCTCTCACACACACACACACACACCCAGAAAGCTTCAGCCAAGAAAATCTCAAAAAAAAAAAAAAAAAGAGAGAGAGAGAGACAAAGAAGAAAAATGGAAATATCACGACTAAATATTCAAAATAAAAAGCTCAGTGGACACATTCAAGTGCTGAGTGGAGGAGACAAAGATTTCATTGTAAAGAGTCAAGGGAATTTCCTTGGCAGTGCAAGTGTTCTACATACTGCTTCAGTTACACAACATGATATGAGTATCAATACTCAGTGACCTGAACACTTAAAATACTTGCTTTCTATTGGATATTCATTGGAAGGACTGATGCTGAAGCTGAAGTTCCAATACTTTGGCCACCTGATGCAAAGAGCTGACTCATTAGAAAAGACACTGTTGCTGGGAAAGATTGAAGGCAGGAAAAGGGGGCGACAGAGGACGAGATGATTCGATGGCATCAACGACTCAATGGACATGGGTTTGAGCAAACTTCAGGAGATAATCAAGGACAGGGAAGCCCAGTGTGCTGCAGTCCATGAGGCTGCAAAGAGTTGGACTCGACTGAGCAACTGAATGACAACAGCATACTGAATATAAAGTAATCTTTAAAATGTAACAAAACACAAATGCTGCTGCTGCTAAGTCGCTTCAGTCTTATCTGACTCTGTGAAAACCCACAGACGGCAGCCCACCAGGCTCCGCCATCCCTGGGATTCTCCAGGCAAGAACACTGGAGTGGGTTGCCATTTCCTTCTCCAATGCATGAAAGTGAAAAGTGAAAGTGAAGTCACTCAGTCGTGTCCGACTCTTGGTGACCCCATGGACTGCAGCCTACCAGGCTCCTCTGTCCATGGGATTTTCCAGGCAAGAGTACTGGATTGGGGTGCCATTGCCTTCTCCAAATACAAACACTAGATACACTTAAATATTTACAAATGTTTTGGAGTTTGTTTTGTCTTTCATTTATATTTTGTTAAGACTTTTTATGTGGACTATTTTTAAGTCTTTATTGAGTTTGTAACAATATCGCTTCTTGTTTTATGATGTGTTTTTTTGGCCACAAAGCATGTGGGATCTTAGCTGCCCACTGAACTCACATTCCCTGCACTGAAAAGCAATCTTAACCACTGGACTGCCAGTGAAGTCCCTACAAATGTTTCTGAATCCTGTGTTTTTATTCACATCCCTCCCCTCTATTCAGCTACAAGTTGATGCAAGCCCAAGGTCTATACTTACTAACTGTATATATTTCATCATAGCCAAGTTATATCACTTCTTTCCCATGAAATGGAAATACTAATACAACCTTATTACTCAGCCACACATTGTTACTGTATTGACAACATGAGATGGCACATATGGGACACCCGACACTTAGCTCATAGTCAGTGAGCATCCACACTCCATTTACATCCTTCTGTCGTCCATCAAAACAGAGGGAATATTTGGCATTAACAATTTTAACAACTGTTAAACAAGCAAAATGGTATCATGTAACCTTAAAGGATAAACACATTACAGACGTGAAAAGTAGGAGCCCTAAGTGAAAAGGGAAAACTAAAATGAAATTAAAAAAAAAAAAAGGTGAAGCAAAGCCAGAAGAAAAAAATGACAGTTTTTCAAATATATAAACAACCTTGGTGAGAGTTGAAGAATGAGGACAGACATAAAAATAAAAGCAAACTGCTGCACCTTGAAACATATGCTCTAAAGGTGAGCTGATGGCTGTCTGTCAAACCAAGCTAATGAACTGAAAGTGTCTGATTGTTTAAAAAGTCTTTACATAGTACAATCTGGTATTTTGAGAAGGGAGGAGGAAGTATAATAATGTAGAATTAACATATGAAGGATGTTGCATTTTCTATCACTAAGGTATTTTTTAGGAGAAGGAGGGAATTAGAAATCAGGAGAGAAAGACTTGACCCACTTAAGGCCACCATGAAAATGGCTAAGGTAAAAATGAAAACAAGAACTCTTTCATATGACATACAATGCTGTTCCCACCACACCATGATACTATGGGGAGTAAGAGGTTGTTCTTTTTCTCTCTACATCTTAATTAACCCTTAGTCAGTAAAACCATTAACTCAGGTGGTAGGCTGACCAGGTGGTAGGCTTTGGACAACTTACTTTGCATTAAGTTGTCTTATCTATAAAATTGGGACAATCATAACTTTTCTACAATGCTTTAGAAGGGTTAGATGAAATGTATTTAAAGTGTTTAGTCAACACTTGGCATTTTGCTAAATGCCTCACAGATGGTAACCGCTGCAATCATTACTTCCTTCATTATCATTAATATCATCTTTGTGATACTGATTTCTTCTAAAGCAAAGACCAGGACCACAAATACACAACTCCACTAAAAGGAAAGGGGTGACTGGTTGGTGTGGCTAGGAAGGGGAGAAGAGGACAAAAGGTCAGATAGAGGCTTCAGAGAAGAAAAGCAACTTTAAAATTCTCTTGCAAGGATCACCCCACAAGTGAAGTGAAAAAAGAATAAATCAGGAAGAAACATCAGTTTTCTATCAAATCACAGAAACATGAAAAAGGCCTGATAGGTTCTGGTTTGACTTGACGAATGTGGGTGTTCTCCTTCCCCAAGGGGGTGGAGCCAGATCAACTTGGCAGACAATTCTGTTTGCTTATTTTCTCTATTCATAGTAATGCTCAGGCTAAAGGAACACTCAAGTTTAAAACAAGTCCCATCCCTCATTTCACCTGATCTTCACAAATGTATATACGCTATCTACAGGTGCATATATGTATGGATTGGTGTCCGTGTACAAGTACATGTAAGTCAAAAATCACATTACCTAAATGATCAAAGAAGAGCTATACCAGTGGAAGAAACAGACGATTGTAATTTAAAGATTGAGAATCAGCATTTTAAACACTTGTGATAGGGCTTCCCTGGTGGCTCAGTGTGTAAGGAATCCACTACCAATGGAGGAGATACAAGTTTGATCCCTGGTCCGGGAAGATCGTACATGCCGCAGAGCAACTAAGGCCTTGTGCTACAACTGTTCAGACTGTGCTCTTAGAGCCTGAGAGCCTCAACTACTGAGCCCACGCGCTGAAAAAACTGAAGACCACATGCCTTACAGCCTGTGTCCTACAATGAGAGAAGCCTCTGCAATGGGAAGCCTGTGCACAACAATGAAGAATAGTTACTGCTCTCTGCAACTAGAGGAAAGCCCATGTAGCAACGAAGACCCAGCACAGCCAGAAACAAACAATTAAATATAAAAAATAATTAATTTAAAAAATTGTGGTGATCTGAGGACTAAAAGTAGCTCAAAAGTCAATAGAGCCTTTAAAAGGCATATCATTTCCTGGAGACTAATTTTTTTTAAAAATGCTCATGTTCAAGTTTCTCAAGTTTACTAAGAAAATTGATAAGATGCCATCCAAATTAGCACCACAAAGTGTAGCTCAATACTCCTTGGTCAATCCTTTGAAGCCACACAGTCCAACACAGGAGTCAACAGCTGCATGTGGCTATTTTAATTATATTTAAGAACAGATGAAATTTAGTTCCTCTGTCACACCAGCCACATTTCCATTGCTCATCAACCATGTGCTGCTGTGGCTACCATATCAGAGAGTGCAGATTACTGAACATTTCCATCATTATAGCACGTTCTAGTGGCTAGTACAAACTTGAAAAATAAATCAGTGTCTTTCTTCCCAATGCTGAAATCAAACTGTTTTGTTCTATAAATGTTACTTGAAAAGGAACTGAAAAAACAAGAATTTGGAAATGATTTCTGGCTTTTCTATATTTGTTTCAGTGATTTAAATAACCATATCTACAACACCTTCTAGAACTAACACCAAAAAAAGATGTCCTTTGCATCACAGAGTACTGGAATGCAAAAGTAGGATGTCAAGAGAAACCTGGAATAACAGGCAAGTTTGGCCCTAGAGTACAAAATGAAATAGGGCAAAGCTAACAGAGTTTTGCCAAGAGAAAACGCTGGTCATAGAAAACACTCTTTTTCAACAACCCAAGAGATGACTCTACACATGGACATCATCAGACCGTTAATACCAAAATCAGACTGATTATGTTCTTTGGAGCCAAAGATGGAGAAGATCTATACAGTAGCAAAAACCAGACCTGGAGCTGACTGTGGCTCAAACCATCAGCACCTGATTGCAAAACTCAGGCTTAAATAGAAGTAGGGAAAAATACTAGGCCATTCAGGTATGACCTAAATCAAATCCCTTATACAGCAGAGGTGACAAATAGATTCAAGGAATTAGATTTGATGGAGTACCTGAAGAACTACAGAAGGAGGTTTGTAACACTGTACAGGAGGCAGTGACCAAAACCATCCCAAAGAAAAGGATGCGGGAAGGTAAAGCAGTTGTCTGAGGAGGTTTTACAAATTGCTGGGGAGAGAAGAGAAGCAAAAGATAAAGGAGAAAAAGAAAGATATGTCCAAATGAAGGCAGGGTTCCAGACAATAGCAAGGATAATAAGGTCTTATTCAAAGAACGAGGCAAAGAAATGGAGGAAAACAATAGAATGGGAAAGACTAGAGACCTCTTCAAGAAAATTGGAGATATCAAGGGAACATTTCATGCAAGGATAGGCAAAATAAAGGACAGAAATGGTAAGGAACTTAGAGAAGCAGAAGAGATTAAGATGAGGGGGGCAAGAATACACAGAAGAACTGTACAATAAAGGTCTCAATGACCCAGATAACCATGATAGTATGATTACTCACCTGGAGCCAGACACCCTTGAGAACAAAGCTAGTGGAGGTGATGGAATTCCAGCCAAGCTATTTCAAATCCTCAAAGATGATGCTGTTAAAGTACTGCACTCAACATGTCAGCAAACTTGGAAAACTCAGTAGTGGTCAAAGGACTGGAAAAAGTCAGTTTTCATTGCAATACCAAAGAATGTTCAAACTACCATAGAACTGTACTCATTTTACATGCTAGAAAGGTTATGCTCCAAATCCTTCAAGCTAAGTTTCAGCAGTAGGTGAACCAAGAGATTTCAGATGTACAAGCTGGGTTTTGAAGGGCCAGAGGAACCAGAGATCAAATTGCCAACATTCCTTGGAGCATGGAGAAAGCAAGGGAATTCCAGAAAAACATCTACTTCTGCTTCACTGACTATAAAGTCTTTGAGTGTGTGGATCACAACAAACTGTGTAAAATTTTTGAAGTGGGAGTACCAGACCCCCTACTGGTCTTCTGAGAAACCTGTATGAGGGTCAAGAAGTAATGACTAGAGCTGGACATGGAACCAGAACTTGGTTCAAAACTGGGAAAAAGAGTATGGCAAGGTGTATATTGTCACCCTTTTTATTTAACTTATATGCAGAGTACATAATGAGAAACACTGGGCTGGATGAATCACAAGCTGGAATCAAGACTGCTGTGAGAAATATCAATAATCTCAGAAATGCAGATGATATCACTCTAACAGCAGAAAGTGAAGAAGAACTAAAGAGCCTCTTGATGAGGGTTTAAGAGAGTGAAAAAGCTGGCTTAAAATTCAACATTTAAAAAACTAAGATCATGGCATCCAGTCTCATCACTTCATGGCAAATAAAAGGGGAAAAGTGGACACAGTGACAAATTTTATTTTCCCGGGCTCCAAAATTACTGCAGACAGTGACTGCAGCCATGAAATTAAAAGATGCTTGCTCCTTGGAAGGAAAGCTATGACAAACCTTCTGGGCCATAAATCTAACCTTGATAAATTCAAAAAAAATCGAAATCATTCCAAGCATCTTTTCTGACCATAATGCACTAAGATTAGATCTCAATTACAGGAGAAAAACTATTAAAAATCCCAACATATGGAGGCTGAACAACACGCTTCTGAATAACCAACAAATCACAGAAGAAATCAAAAAAGAAATCAAATTATGCATAGAAATGAATGAAAATGAAAACACAACCCAAAACCTGTGGGACACTATAAAAGCAGTGCTTAGAGGAAAGTTCATAGCAATACAGGCATACCTCAAGAAACAAGAAAAAAGTCAAATAAATAACCTAACTCTACACCTAAAGCAACTAGAAAAGGAAGAATTGGAGAACCCCAGAGTTAGTAGAAGGAAAGGAATCTTAAAAATTAGGGCAGAAATAAATGCAAAAGAAACAAAAGAGACCATAGCAAAAATCAACAAAGCCAAAAGCTGGTTCTTTGAAAGGATAAATGAAAGTGACAAACGATTAGCTAGACTTATCAAGGAACAAAGAGAGAAAAATCAAATCAATAAAATTAGAAATGAAAATGGAGAGATCACAACAAACAACACAGAAATGCAAAGGATCATAAGAGACTACTATCAGCAATTATATGCCAATAAAATGGACAATGTGGAAGAAATGGACAAATTCCTAGAAAAGTACAACTTTCCAAAACTGAACCAGGAAGAAATAGAAAATCTTAACAGACCCATCACAAGCACGGAAATTGAAACTGTAATCAGAAATCTTCCAGCAAACAAAAGCCCAGGTCCAGACGGCTTCACAGCTGAATTCTACCAAAAATTTCAAGAAGAGCTAACACCTATCCTACTGAAACTCTTCCAGAAAATTGCACAGGAAGGTAAACTTCCAAACTCATTCTATGAGGCCACCATCACTCTAATACCAAAACCTGACAAAGACACCACAGAAAAAGAAAACTACAGGCCAATATCACTGATGAACATAGATGCAAAAATCCTCAACAAAATTCTAGCAATCAGAATCCAACAACACATTAAAAAGATCATACACCATGACCAAGTGGGCTTTATCCCAGGGATGCAAGCATTCTTCAATATCTGCAAATTAATCAATGTAATTCACCACATTAACAAATTGAAAAATAAAAGCCATATGATTATCTCAATAGATGCAGAGAAGGCCTTTGACAAAATTCAACATCCATTTATGATAAAAACTCTCCAGAAAGCAGGAATAGAAGGAACATACCTCAACATAATAAAAGCTATATATGACAAACCCACAGCAAACATTATCCTCAATGGTGAAAAATTGAAAGCATTTCCCCTAGAGTCAGGAACAAGACAAGGGTGCACACTTTCACCACTACTATTCAACATAGTTCTGGAAGTTTTGGCCACAGCAATCAGAGCAGAAAAAGAAATAAACGGAATCCAAATTGGAAAAGAAGAAGTAAAACTCTCACTGTTTGCAGATGACATGATCCTCTACATAGAAAATTCTAAAGACTCCACCAGAAAATTACTAGAACTAATCAATGAATATAGTAAAGTTTCAGGATATAAAATCAACACTCAGAAATCCCTTGCATTCCTATACACTAATAATGAGAAAGTAGAAAAAGAAATTAAGGAAACAATTCCATTCACCATCACAATGAAAAGAATAAAATACTTAGCAATATACCTACCTAAAGAAACTAAAGACCTATATATCGAAAACTATAAAACACTGATGAAAGAAATCAAAGAGGACACTAATAGATGGAGAAATAGACCATGTTCACGGATTGGAAGAATCAATATAGTGAAGATGAGTATACTACCCAAAGCAATCTACAGATTCAATGCAATCCCTATGAAGCTACCAGCGGTATTTTTCACAGAACTAGAACAAATAATTTCAAGATTTGTATGGAAATACAAAAAACCTAGAATAGCCAAAGCAATCTTGAGAAAGAAGAATGGAACTGGAGGAATCAACGTGCCTGACTTCAGGCTCTACTACAAAGCCACAGTCATTAAGACAGTATGGTACTGGCACAAAGACAGAAATATACATCAATGGAACAAAATAGAAAGCCCAGAGATAAATCCACACACCTATGGACACCTTATCTTCGACAAAGGAGGCAAGAATATACAATGGAGTAAAGACAGTCTCTTTAACAAGTGGTGCTGGGAAAACTGGTCAACCACTTGTAAAAGAATGAAACTAGACCACTTTCTAACACCACACACAAAAATAAACTCAAAATGGATTAAAGATCTAAACATAAGACCAGAAACTATAAAACTCCTAGAGGAGAACATAGGCAAAACACTCTCCGACATAAATCACAGCAGGATCCTCTATGATCCACCTCCCAGAATTCTGGAAATAAAAGCAAAAATAAACAAATAGGATCTAATTAAAATTAAAAGCTTCTGCACAACAAAGGAAACTATAAGTAAGGTGAAAAGACAGCCTTCTGAATGGGAGAAAACAATAGCAAATGAAGCAACTGACAAACAACTAATCTCAAAAATATACAAGCAACCTATGCAGCTCAACTCCAGAAAAATAAACAACCCAATCAAAAAATGGGCTAAAGAACTAAATAGGCATTTCTCCAAAAAAGACATACGGATGGCTAACAAACACATGAAAAGATGCTTAACATCACTCATTATCAGAGAAATGCAAATCAAGACCACAATGAGGTACCATTTCACACCAGTCAGAATGGCTGCGATCCAAAAGTCTACAAGCAATAAATGCTGGAGAGGATGTGGAGAAAAGGGAACCCTCTTACACTGTTGGTGGGAATGCAAACTAGTACAGCCACTATGGAGAACAGTGTGGAGATTCCTTAAAAAATTGCAAATAGAGCTGCCTTATGACCCAGCAATCCCACTGCTGGGCATACACACTGAGGAAACCAGAATTGAGAGAGACACATGTACCCCAATGTTTATTGCAGCACTGTTTATAATAGCCAGGACATGGAAACAACCTACATGTCCACCAGCAGATGAATGGATAAGAAAGCTGTGGTACATATACACAATGGAGTATTACTCAGCCATTAAAAAGAATACATTTGAATCAGTTCTAATGAGATGGATGAAACTGGAGCCGATTATACAGAGTGAAGTAAGCCAGAAAGAAAAACACCAATACAGTATACTGACACATATATATGGAATTTAGAAAGATGGTAATGATGACCCTGTATGCGAGACAGCAAAAGAGACACAGATGTATAGAACGGACTTTTGGACTCTGAGGGAGAGGGTGGGATGATTTGGGAGAATGGCATTGAAACATGTATACTATCAGGTAAGAAACGAAGTGCCAGTCTATGTTCGATACAGGATACAGGATGCTTGGGGCTGGTGCATGGGGATGATCCAGAGAGATGATATGGGGTGGGAGGTGGGAGGGGGATTCAGGATTGGGAGCTTGTATACACCCGTGGTGGATTCATGTCAATGTATGGCAAAACCAATACAGTATTGCAAAGTAAAATAAAGTAAAAATTTAAAAAAAAAGCAGAGACATTACTTTGCCGACAAAGGTCTATATAGTCAAAGGTATAATTTTTTCCAGTAGTCCTGTGCGGATGTAGGGGCTGGACCATAAAGAAGGTTAAGCACTGAAGAACTGATGCTTTTGAACTGTGGTGTTGGAGAAGAGTCTTGAGAGTCCCTTGGACCACAAGGAGATCAAACCAGTCAATTCTAAAGGAAATCAACCCTGAATATTCACTGGAAGTACTGATGCTGAAGCTCCAATACTTTGGCCACCTGATGCGAACAGCTGACTCACTGGAAAAGCCCTGATGCTGGGAAAGATTGAGGGCAGGAGGAGAAGTGGGCAGCAAAAGATGAGATGATTAGATAGCATCATCAACTCAATGGACATGAATTTGAGTAAACTCTGGGAGACAGTGGAGGACAGAGGAGCCTGGTGTGCTACAGTCCCTGGGGTTACAGAGTCAGACACATCCTAGCGACTGGACAACAAACCTACATTTTAAGGATAAGAAAATGATGAAATATAATGCCATAATTTGGAATTTTGTAAAATTTTTGCTCATTGAGCATGAAGATCCCTTGTAACCTGTCTATTGTCCTTTCATACACATTTCAGATAGACTTTTATGAAAGTGATGTGCTTGTTTGGATACTTTAGACAACTGTCAGATGTTTGAAACATCTACTCCCCAACTCTGTTGTCACAATCAGTTTTTGTTGTTGTTGCTGTTATTGCTGTTATAAGCTTTTAGAGACCCAAGATATCTGAGAAAGACAAAGATAAATTAGGAATCAGAGATAATTCAGCTCTGGCAAAGCTCACAGTGTACTAAAATAGTGGCTCCCAAATGCCTACCCAGAGAAGAGAAATATATGTGATGTAAATGTCATTGGTTCTCAATGAAAACAGACTCTTAGGAGTTTTCCACTGTTCATGTTTCCAGTATAAAGCCGTATCCTTCAGTTTGATATTGTTGTCCCTGAATTTCCTGATGTCAACTGTGTATCTTTTATGAAATTAGGTAAGAGTTTGTGAGTAACTCTGTGCTGTGAGTTTGCTAAGTCACCTCGGTCATGTTCGATTCTTTTGCAACCCTATGGACTGTAGCCCACCAGGCTCCTCTGTCCATGAGACTCTCCAGCAAGAATACTGGAGTGGATTGCCATGTCCTCTTCCAGGGGATCTTCCCAACCCAGGGATTGAACCTGCGTCTCTTATGTCTCCTGCATTGGCAGTCAGATTCTTTACCACTGGTGCACCTGGGAAAACCAAATACCTCTGAATCTGTGCACATAAGTTTCAATGTTAACAAAAAAGTTACAGGAACTCAGCATCCTCATTTTAAAAAATTACTTGTCTATGAAAACTAGAAGATTGAACATTTCTATGATAATGACCATAAATAAGCATTCCAACAGTTATTTGCAGATGATAAGACACGGTGGGAATAAACACTGCTGAAGTAATGATGAGAGGCTTCCAAAATGAGAAGGAATAATTACTTCCAGCTACCACTATCTCCTCTAAAACAGGCAAGGCTTCACAGGAACTTGGAATTTTAGACTGGGTTTGAAGAGGTGAGGTTTGTACTCAGATCAGGAGAAGGCATCTAAGCAGAAGGACCAAGTAGGAGACTGGGACTGACATATACCCAGTACTATATATAAAATAGATAAACTAATAAGAGCCTGCTGTATAGCACAGAGAACTCGATTCAATACTCTGCAATGGCCTATATGGGGAAAGAAAAAAAAAAAAGAGTGGATATATGTATGAAAATGAAAGTGAAAGTTAAGTCGCTCAGTCATGTCTGATTCTTTGCGCCTTTGCTACCCTGTGGACTGTAGCCCACCAGGCTTCTCCATCCATGGGATTCTCCAGGCAAGAATACTGGAGTGGGTTGCCATTTCCTTCTCCAGGGGATCTTCCTGAACCAGGGATGAAACACAGGTCTCCCACATTGCAGGCAGATGTTTTAACCTCTGAACCACCAGGGAAGCCTTGGATAGATGTATAATTAATTCCCTTTGTGGTATACCTGAAACTAACACAATACTGCAAATCAAGTATAAACCAATAATTTTTAAAAAATAAAAAATAAAAAGTGCAGATTAGGGAAGTCTGGAGCATTTATAAGAAGGAACAAATCTTTTAAAACCTAAATGAAAAAAAATCATGAAGATGAGACAGGATAATCTGGGAGCAGATTATAATGAGAGAGTGATGTCTTGAGTATTAGGATAAAAGGTAATATTTTTCACTAAAAAGTTGGAAAAGCAAGATTTTGAGCAGAGAGAAATTAGCTAATATGTTTCAGGAACATGGATGACTATGATGAGATCATTCACATGTTGATATGCATGTGGCCTTCAGATACAGTTCAAAGGTGAAAGAGTCACTCAGTCATGTCTCACTCTTTGTGACCCAATGGACTGTAGCCCGACAGGCTCCTCTGTGCATGGAATTCTCCAGGCAAGAATACCTGAGTGAGTAGCTATTCCCTTCTCCAGGGGATCTTATCTACCCAGGAATCAAACCTGGGTCTCCCTCACTGCAGGCAGATTCTTTACCACCTGAGTCAAAGATACAGTTTAAGTCTCATTAAAACCCTCTCCCCTATCCCAACACATACTTGTATTACTTCATCTGAACTCCCAAAGCTTTCTTTCATGATTCAGGGTAGTAGGCTGCCACTTCAAGTCACCACTTAAAAGTTAGGCATCAAATGGATCATGTTGTTAATTATCAACATCATTACCTTTGTTGCTTTCAGTACTGGGCTCACCATAAGGACTATGAACAATGCCTGCTGGTAGAAGTCAACACATACTCCACTGCCCTTACGTTCCCACCTGTGAGCCCTACCATTGAGCACTGGTGGGTGTGCATGTTGTAGACATGTTAAGCACACACACGCACACTGCCCTAGGAGACAATGACGACAAAACCACAAGCGAATAGCAGCGAGTGCGAGTGAGTATTTGAGAAAGGATTTATATCCCCACTTAGCTCTTCAAATCAGACAATGCTTCTAAAATAATTTAGCAGTGTCTTCACTGATTGGTCTAGCTCTTCTTGGCTGGTATACAAACAAAAACAATGCTAAAGAATACTCTCTGAAAGATTAGCAATTCATTTTATGGTGGTATAAATTATTTCTAAAGATGCTTCTAGTCAGTTCTCAATATGACAGCAATTAAAACATTGTAAACACCAACTGTTACACTATTTCAGTCTCTCCTGAAGATTAGAGAGGAGAAGGGAGTGGGGATCAAGCACATAAAGTTCAGTTCACAGAAACTTATCAATCCAACTCTTTGCCTTCTTGGCTGCTGCTATTAAAAACCACTAGAAAAAAGGTACTGCTCTAAGTTCGTACTTTGCAATTTCAGCGGAATCCTCAAGCTTTGCCCCGCCTTCAACCAGCCTACTCATTCCTCCCAAAAGTCTATTGACATGCTCGTCTCATGCTATATAATAATCTTTCCTCAACTCTGTTGTGAATATATTGACAAACTTCTCTTTTCCCACTTCCAGACATTAGATTGTTACATAGTACACTGTTGTTTCTAATTTAGGTCAACCTATATGGGCACTTTTCTAAGCACTTAACGCTGCTAGGGTGGATCAGATTGCCTTAGTTGTTGTGTCCAACTCTTCTGCGACCTCATGGACTACAGCCCACCAGGCTCCTCTGTGCATGGGATTTTTCACACAAGAATGCTGGAGTGGGTTGTCATTTCCTTCTCCAAGCACTCATGCTGCCAGGGTGGATCAGATTACTGCTTGATAAACATTCGCTCTCCTACCCTCGGAGCAGAATACGTTCCTATACGATGACTCTGGTCTTGACCATGTGAGGTCATTTGGCCAGTGGCTGTGAGTGTAGATGTGAGCAACAGAGTTCAGCATGCTATGAAGTTTGCTTGGCTTCACATGCACTTGTCATAAGCAGGGAAAGGGCATGCCTAGAGGCAACTGCTCTTTCAAACTTCGCCCTAGGATGAAACACAGAGAGTAGAACGGATCCCAGCCTCTCTTAGCCGAGAGGTAGACAGAACTAGAGAAGGTGGCAGGTGCCAGATCCACAGGAGTCTGAAAGCCACAGTAGGATTCTGCTGTTTATCCTAAGGCCAGTGGGGACCTTTCAGGATGCAGCTTCTAGGGAAAGTCTTCTCCATCCCATCCAGGTGCTGTTTGAGGTCCCTTTAATTCCCATGTTGTTATGGAAGCACAACTGTACTGTTACACAGCACAATGATTGTTTATGCATTTACCACAACACCAATGCCAACTTCTCTCCTTACAATGGTAACTCTAATTCAGGCAGGAGACAGTAGTGACTAAGCTCTGGGAACGTCAATGAGAGTTTAGAGGCACCGATATTTGCCTCGAAGGGTTTCACCCGCTTTGAACACATGACCTAAACATTTCTGCAACAGGATAAGAGAAAGACATCAGAGCGAGGGGAGCAATCCACAAGAGCCATGCCTATCTCAGAGCAGATTCTGAGGGCTGGCTCTGTGGGCAGCAGAAGGGAATCTGAGAAGCAGCTGGTGCTGGAGGAGGTGGCTTTGCCAGCTGATACTAAAATAAACCAGGGACCAGCAGGCATTTCATCAGCCATCAACCCTCTGCCCCTTTGTGCACGGCTGACTCCTTGTTATTCAGGCCTCCACTGCAGCAGCATCTTCTCGGCGAAGACATTCCTCACCACAAAATCTAAATGGCTTCCCAGGCAAACACCACCCCATCACTCCATTTCGATTCTCAAACACATAGCACTAGGTGCTCTCTGATACAGAATTGTGGATGTGTTTTACTGCCCAACTCCAGAAATAAAAAAAGTAAGTCATGAGACAAAGGAGCCTTGCCTGTTTCATTGTTATAACCCTAGCACAGGGCCTGGTTCATGCAGCAGCATTCGGCGAATAACTGTTAAATGAGTAAGTGAATGCATGAATGGGCTTGTCCTCTTTTACACACCTCCTTGTCTCTGGTATTTGTTTTCCTCTGCAAGACTGCTTCAAATGTTCCTTTTTAACAGGAATCTTCAAAGTCCATAAACGTATGCAAGGTTTAACATGTATGTATGTCTCTATTTTTCTGGGTAAAGAAACACTAGCTATCATCAGAGAATGAAAAGATCAGTACCTGCTGTGGACTGAATTGTGAACCCCTACACAAACACAAACAAATTCATATGCTAATGTTTTAAGCCCCAATGTAACTATATTTGGAAACAGGAGCTTTAAAGAGGTAATCAAGGTAAAATGAGGCAATGAAGGTGAGCCTTAATCCAACATAACTGGTGCCCTTATTTAAAAAACAACAACAACAAAAAAAAAAAAAACAACTACCCTTTACTTGAGTAAGTAGGTAGGCTATATTCCTTACATACATCACCCAAATTTGGCTGGATGATGGATGATAGAATCACCTCATTTATTCATTCCCCAAATCTGGATGGACAATAGAATTGTTCCCATTTCATAGACCAGTAAATGAAGTCAGGATCTAAGCCCAGTCAATGGGTCACCTTAGCTACACATTACAGTCACTTGGAGAACTTGTTAAATCATTCTTACTTAGCCAACCAGAAAGAGCTCCCAAGTTCATTGGTCCTCGAAGAGCCCAGGCATCTCGTCCTTCTAATGAGGAGCCAGAATTAAGAACCACTGAAAAAGGCAATCACAATTCCCAGATCTTTTGATAGTCTGCCTCTCCAGGTACTCATTGCAACTACTACTGTATGACTGTCAAAGGGCTCCTGCTCACGGCATGCTCAGTGAATCTTGGTTATTTTGTCCCAGCCCACCTCCATCCTGTTTCCACAACAGCCCAATATTTCCTTGGGGATAATGCCCTCCCCTCCTCTTCCCACTCCTTACGGTTCAGGGGGGATGTCACCAATTCCTGAGCTCAAGCACAGGCACTGGCCCTAAACCCCTCAGCACGGTCCCTTACCCTTGATCACATGACCTCTGCTGTCCAATCAGAGAGACCTCTGCACTGGTGAGGGATAAGATGTGTCCACAGGAGGCTCTGAGGCAGGAACTGCTATGGCAGTCCTGACCTCCCAAGATGAAAGCCACCATGTGAACAGGGCTACCACAGCAGAGGAGCCAAAAGAGAAACAGATTTCAGGTGACATAACTAGAAACCTAGCCTTGGGAAAGGTTTCATCCAGATCTGCACCCAGGCTTCTTAGTTGGGGGAGCCAGTATAAAGCCTCTTTGTACTCAAGCCTGGTTGAGTTAGGCTGGGTTTTCTAAGGCTGAAATTCATATCACATCAAACACACTCCTATTCTCACGACTACAAGGGTCTTCAGATGTCAGTGGAGTGGTTTTTGAACTGTGTGTTAGGTAAAGAACTGGGATTTTTATCCTAAGTTCAACAGGGTGCCTCTTGAGGGTGTTAAGCAAGCAAACTGCCATTTCAAATTTTTTCTAAAAAGTTATCCTGTATCTCTGTATGCAACACATTTGGGAGGCTCAAAACAAGAATGAGAAACCCTAAGATTAAGGCTCTTGGGTTCTCCAGGTGAGAAGAGATGAAGACCTAAGTTAGGACAAAGGTAGTGAAAATGACAGGGCATGTGTTTGTAAATTTAGATCAGGGGTTGATTAGCTTTTACTGTCAAGGGTCTGGATAGTAAATATTTACAGCTTTGCTAACCAGACAGTGTTGCAATTGCCCAACTCTGCCACAGCAGTACAAAAGTGAATGTTGCTCAGTCATGTCCGACTCTTTGCGACCCCATGGACTACATAGTCCATGGAATTCTCCAGGCCAGAGTACTGGACTGGTTAGCTGTTCCCTCCTCCAGGGGATCTTCCCAACTCAGCAATCAAACCCAGGTGTCCCACATTGCAGGCAGATTCTTTGCCAGCTAAATCACCAGGGAAGCCCAAGAATACAGGAGTGGGTAGCCTATCCCTTCTCCAGCAGATCTTCCCGACCCAGGAATCAAATCGGGGTCTCCTGCATCACAGGCGGATTCTTTCCCAGCTGAGCCACCAGGGAAGCTGCAGTACAAAGGCAGCAATAAATCCGTGAACTAATGAGCATAACTCTGTCCTAGGATGGTCGTTTGCCAGACCCTGACTTAGACAGTAAAATGGGTCAAACCTGGTACCTGACTAGATGTGAAGGAAGAGGAAAAGGAAGAGTCAAGTTGCTGGGTTTCTGCATCTTAATATTCTCAGTGTTTGGTCCCAGGATCATAAACTCATTGAGTCAGAGGAGGAGAGAAACTTATTAAAATTATATAGTTTAACCACCTCATTTTATTGGTTATGATATTGAGGGCAGGTGCCTCTGATGTAGCAACTAGTTAGCAGTGAAGGCAGGGCCAGAATTTCCAGCTGGCTTCAGCAGTGCCTCTATTGCACTCAACTGTTCTTTTCCATGCCTTTTCCAAGGGAAAAGATAAAGGTTTCCCTCTCTGCCTTGAGACCACCATGTTATATGTAATAAAAATTATTGTCTATTTAATAAGCAATGCTAGGCATCTATCATGTGTTCTAGGGCCACTGAGAGACTGCCTCCCATCTGGAAACCTTAAAAATCTTATCTTTGTTTCACACATTTTCCCCAAGCCATTTTTGTGCTTCTGACTTTTTTCTTTTTTAAAGATCTGATACTTTTTTAAAAAAGGGTTGTGAAACATACATCACACTTCTTTGCTCTAAGGATTATTCACTTTCTAATCTGAACAATGTTTTATGTTAAAAGCATATAAAGAATTTATTCAAGCCAAGAACTAAAGCACTGCTTATTCAGCCTCATGACAAGAAAAGAATAAATCAGACATGTATTATCAGAATATAACCACAGTTGACTCCAATTGAAGACCAAAAAAATCTACTATGAGGCAAGTAAAATGCCTTATGCCTGCTATGCAAAACCAAAAACCATACAAAGAAAAAGCCTAGAAGAAAATAGGCCAAATACTGACAGTGGCTGTCTTTCAAAGTTAGGTCCCTGGATAATATTTTTTTCTTTCTACTTTCCAAAGGGTATATGTAATAAATGTGTAATTATAATTATTTTAAAAGGTTAAATTGACTGGTAAGGAAATGCTTCTATGTTGCATTTTTTTAAAATTCTTGAATTTCTAATAGTATCTTTCTCTAGGATAGTAACAGAATATAGCTAATTATGTAAAAAATTTTTTTAAAACCTTCAGGCTTGCAACAAACTATGCTTTTAGGTCTTTGTAACTGGATAAATAATTTTTTTAAATAAAGCTTTGTTAACTGGGTAATCTATTTTCCTTCATACATAGTGAAGGATTCTTCTTTATGTAATTCCAGACACCACACTCTCCCCATTATGACCCTGTTTCCCTGTACAGTACCCTTTTTTTTCCCTCTCATCTCCTGACAAACCCAACATGGTTGGCTGACTGAGTCTAAGTTCAAGCTTTTCTGAAAGATTATCTTTAAACATGGACTCACTGCCCTCAAGGGAGAGGTCTTGCTCACCTCTTTCTTCTTTCAGGGAGTCTTGACCTACTGGCAGCTCCCTGAGACTGGGAACCCAGATGTTCAGACAGACGACAAAGGCGTCGCCACAGAGCACGTGGTCATGCCAACAGGCGAGTCCTCTGGGTTCCACAGTTGGCTCTTCCAGAGAGGCCAGCTCAGCATCACCCAGCTCTCCTCCATTTCCACCCCAATGATGAAGAACTGGTGGGAAGACACAGAGGACAAGCGAGGAGAAAAAGCTAGGTCAGAACGGAAAGAGGCAGCTGTGGGAGACCCATGGGGATGTCTCTCTAAGTTCAAAAAGACCCAATCAGCAGAAAGGAGCAGATGGGCAAGTCTCTAGGAAGCAGTCAGCAGAACGTGTGCTTAAATCAAGTTCCAAAATGCCGCCATCTGAACACACAAGGGTCTGCAGGTTCCTAAGAGGAGCAGCTTTGTGATCTGAGCCAGCACTTTTCCACTCACCTTTTCCAGGCTGACTTATAGCTGGCTGCCACTTCAACAACCACCCCTGGTCTCAAATATAAAATACACTTTTACTCCAAGAAGTTCCATAAACAGAACACTCTCTCTTTCAGGGTTGCCTCTATTAATATGTTAGTTTGCCTGACTGCTTTTGTCAAATCTGAGTGATTATATGTACACTAGAGCACTAGGATGGAAGTTACGAAACTTAAGGCTTTCTTCTCACCCCATTGTACACTGTTCAAAGAGCCTGATGTGCTGAGAAAAATATGAATTCAGACAACAATTGTTTTCTGAGCACCTACTATGCACCAGTTATTCTTTTAGGAACTCTCTCACACACACACACACACAGGTTATAATCGTAGTGGAAGAAAATTTCTGGTTAAAAGCATCCTCTTTGGAAATGGGTATTCATAGAAAATCTACGCTTAGATTGCCAACTTTTTTAAAAATAATAAAATATACCTAGATAATGGAAGTTAATTGGTGACAAGGCTTATACTCAGCAATCAGATACTAGAGTTTGAATACTGGGTCTTCTGAGTAATTAACCAGCCCAGCCCAATTAAAAACAAACCAACGCCTACAACAACAACAAAAAAACCCCTAGAAGTCCTGACATAAGATGACCCACTCCCTTGTCCTAAAAAATATTCAGCCAATTCATCTTACAATGAAAACCATGACTGACAGACCCAATTTAAAGAGATCTTCCTAATTTTTAGCATGGACTATTTAAATATAAGGAAAGCCTAATATCTACAAACATCTGACAATATCCAATCAAAAAAGACCAGAATGAATAGAAAGAAAAGTGTACTGGAAGAAATACAGAGTGAAATAAATTTCAGTTGAAAAAATAAAAATGTTAGCATTAATATCCTCAATAAAATATAAAAAGATTACATCCACAAAACAAGATTAGGATGCTATAAAAACTTCAGAAAACTAAAAAAAAACTCTTTGAAAAGTTAAAAATGATAGTAGAAATTATAAGTGCCATAGAAGTTTGAAAGATAAAATTAATCTACCAGAAAACAGAACAAAAAGAACAGAGACGAGAAATAGGAAACACAGATTTCAAAAATAAAAACCAGTCCAGGAAATTTATCATCTCAAAAATAGCAGCCAGAGAAATAAAGAACAGAATGAATTGGATAAAAGGAAATCAAATAAATAATTCAAAAAACTTCTCAGAAATGAATGAGATGAGTTTCTACTTTGAAAAACCACAAAGTACACAATGCAATGGATAGAAATAGACTCACACCAAAGCATATTCTCATCAAGTTTCTCAGCACTAGAAATAGAAAAGATTTAATAATTTCAAAAAAATGTGTATTTCATACCAATGATCAAGAATGGTGAGGCTTCAGATTTCTCAAAACCAGGACTGGAAACTAGAAAATATTAGAGGCTTCAACATTGGGAGGGAAGGCAATGTTCAACTTATTTTTAAAAGCCTAATCAATTTATCAATTAAATACAAGCGCAGAATATATACCTCATCAGATACGAAGTTCTCAAAAGTATGCTTCCCATGTACCTTTTCTCAGGAGGTAACAGGGGGATGGGGTCCATCAGAACGAAGGCGGAAACAAAGTAAGAGATAGATCTAGGGTCCTAAAAGAGGGAATATAACACAGACGCCAAGAAAGGCAACCCAAGGAGACTGGTGAAAGGAAACCCAAACACGGCAGCTCTAAAGCAAGTCTAGAGATGGACTTCCTTAAAACCAGCCTGAATTCTTTGGGGAAATTTTTCTTCAATGAGAAGAGATTGACAGAATACCATATGAATGCATGGAGAAGAGCTTTAACAAAAAAATTTTTGTTTGGAATTAGTGATAAGTTTATAGGACATTAAGAAAACAATACCTCATTTTAAGCAATTTTTTAAAGGAAATAACTCATTTTGAAATTAAGCTAACAAAACTAATAAAATCTCGTTTATAAAGTGCTTAATATACTTCCTTGCACGTAGTAAGTAGTCAAAGAATTTAGACACTATGATGATGTTCTTAAATATACATACATATACAGGCTTCATTCTGTTTCTTTTATTAAGTAGCCTCATACAGATACTTAACCAAAGCATGTTTCCTCATATGCAAAGTGGGGATACATATATTGTAGCAGGCATTATAAAAAATGATTATAAGCCACAATCCTTGGTGTACAGTAAACCCTTAATAAATGGCAGAGAATATCTGTCTATATTCACTTATTAAAAAAAATGGGCATGACTCACTATCTGAAAATGTAACCCTAATTTACAAATATCTAACACTTAGAGGGCTTCCCAGGTGACTCAGTGGTAAAGAATCTGCCTTCAATGCAGGAGACGTGGGCTCAATCCCTGGGCTGAGAAGATCCCCTGGAGGATGAAATGGCAACCCACTCCAGTATTCTTGCCTGGAAAATTCCATGGACAGAAGAGCCTGGACTCTTTGTCCATGGGATGGCAAACAGCTGGACAAGACTGATCATTCAGGCAGCACTTGGAGGACACAGTTACGTAGTAGCTGAATATAAAAATAACAGTGATTCTGAATGTTTACATGATCAAAGATTTTA
This sequence comes from Budorcas taxicolor, assembly GCF_023091745.1. NCBI lineage: Eukaryota > Metazoa > Chordata > Mammalia > Artiodactyla > Bovidae > Budorcas > Budorcas taxicolor. The sequence goes on along the minus strand of NC_068923.1, from coordinate 58,986,692 downwards.
GAACGTTAAGAATAAAGATGGCTGAATATCCTCCATAGGATAAACAAGAATATATCAATGAGACATTAGGGCAGTGGTCCTCAACCTTTTTGGCACCAGGGACTGGTTTTGTGAAAGGCAATTTTTCCACAGACTGGGGTTGAGGGGGATGGTTTCCAAATGATTCAAGTGCATTACATTTATCGTGTCCTTTACTTCTATTATTATTACATCAGCTCAGATCAACAAGCATTAGATCCTGGAGGTTGGGGACCACTACGTTAGGGAATAACTAGATAGACAGATTTAGGAGACCAAGATGAAACTTCAGAAGCAAAGGTAGAAAACCTTGTTAAAAGAACATTTTTAAGAATAAAAGGAAGTGAAGTCGCTCAGTCATGTCCGACTCTTTGCGACCCCATGGACTGTAGCCTACCAGGCTCCTCTGTCCATGGGATTTTCCAGGCAATATTACTGGAGTGGATTGCCATTTCCTTCTCCAGGGATCCTCCCCACCCAGGGATCGAACCTGGGTCTCCTGCATTGAAGGTAGATTCTTTACCATCTGAGTCACCAGAGAAGACTGAAACACATACACCTTTCATTATAAAATGTATTTTCTATGGTTGCGACCTTGACAATAACCATCAACAAATTACAGGACTAGCGCTGTGATGATACCTTGAGAAATATGGACAGTTACATATCTGTTGCCCTGTCAAGAGCTCTAATCATTGTCCTCAGCAGTGCTGCAACTGAAGAGATTAAAACTGAGCATCATGCTTACAGACATTTTTTAAGAACAGAAGGGGGCAGAAGAGAAAAGGCAATGGCAACCCACTCCAGTACTCTTGCCTGGAAAATCCCATGGATGGAGGAACCTGGTAGGCTGCAGTCCATGGTGTCGCTAAGAATCGGACACGACTGAGCGACTTCACTTTCCTGCATTGGAGAAGGAAATGGCAACCCACTCCAGTGTTCTTGCCTGGAGAATCCCAGGGACAGTGGAGCCTGGTGGGCTGCCATCTATGGGGTTGCACAGTCAGACATGAAAGAAGCGACAGCAGCAGCAGCAAGGGGGCAGAATAAAATTACACCAGGTACAGTCAATTACCTACATAAAGTCAAGGAAGAAATATAAACTCTCCCAGGGTGATCTACTGGGTGTATCACGGTGGCCTCCTTGTTTAATAGCAACAGAATGGGCACTGAAGTCATCTGAATTGGTGGTTGAATTCTTGATCCATCATTTACCAGCTGGTCACCCTGTTTGTTTAACCTATACTCTGAGCACATCATGAGAAATGCCAAACTGAATGAGTTACAAGCTGGAATCAAGATAGATGGGAGAAACACCAACAACCTCAGATATGCAGATGATTCCAATCTAATGGCAGAAAGCAAAGAGGAACTTAAGAGCCTCTTGCTGAAGCTGAAGGAGAGTGAAAGAGCTAGCTTAAAACTAAGATTATGGCATCTGGTCCCATTCAGTTCAGTTGCTCAGTCGTGTCCAACTCTTTATGACCCCATGAATTGCAGCATGCCAGGTCTCCCTCTCCATCACCAACTCCTGGAGTTCACTCAAACTCACATCCATCAAATCTGTGATGCCATCCAGCCATCTCATCCTCTGTCATCCCCTTCTTCTCCTCCTGCCCCCAATTCCTCCCAGCATCAGTCTTTTCCAATGAGTCAACTCTTTGCATGAGATTGCCAAAGTATTGGAGTTTCAGCTTTAGCATCATTCCTTCCAAAGAACACCCAGGACTGATATCCTTCAGAATGGACTGGTTGGATCTCCTTGCAGTCCAAGGGACTCTCAAGAGTCTTCTCCAACCTCATGGCAAATAAAAGGGGAGAAGGTGGAAGCAATGACAGATTTCCTCTTCTTGGGCTCTAAGATCACTGAGGATAGTGACTGCAGCCATGAAATCAGAAGATGATTGCTTCTTGGCAGGAAAGCTATGACAAACCTAGATGGTGTGTTGAAAAGCAGAGATATTACTCTGCTGAGAAAGGTCTGTATAGTCCAGGCTATGGTCTTCCCAATGGTCACATACGGTTGTGAGAGCCAAAGAATTGATGCCTTGGAACTGTGGTGCTGGAGAAGATTCCTGAAAGTCTCTTGGACAGCAAGGAGATCAAAGCAATGAGTCTTGAGGGAAATCAACCCTGAATACTAGTTGGAAGGACTAATGGTGAAGCTGAAGCTCCAGTATTTTGGTCATCTGATGTGAACAGCCAACTTAGTAGAAAAGACCCTGATGCTGGGAAACATTGAGAGCAGGAGTAAAAGCGGGTGACACTGGATGAGATGGTTGGATGACATCACCAACTCAATGGACATGAGTTTGAGCAAACTCTGGGAGATAGAGAAGGACAGGGTAGCCTGGCATACTACAGTCCATGAGGTCACAGAGTCAGACACAACTGGGTGACTGAACAATGCACAATGATTTGGGGGAAGTTATTTAATCTGTCTGGGCTTTAATTTTGTTATGTAGGAAATGAATATTAACAACCATCTTGCAGGGTTACTGGAACAGTCAGAGGATTTAAGACCACCAGTATGGCCTGGACTCCAATCCATCAGTAAAGTCCTTGTCTATTAACAACCAATAACAGCTATACCAGTGTATGTTGGCTGAGCAGCAGTCCCAGCTGCTAATATCAGCAAGTGCCTAATAAATGTTAACTATTGTTATTCTTAGTTTCTTATTTCTGTTTTCATATTTTTTCTTTCTAGGATAAATGGGAAAATTTTTCATACCTGAAAAGTGTTTGTTTAAATATTACTTTCATAAGACTATTTAGAAGATACAGTTATAGTGAATCAATAAAATACTAGGAGAGAGAAAGAGAAACTTATCACTTGAGCCAAGGATTAGAGGCCTCCAGGGAAGTCCATGACTTCAGGTTCCATTCTGGCTACCTTCACTCATAACTGAAGAAAATTCTTGCTCCCTTTTAGAGTATCCCACTTCAAAGTGGCACTGTACCATCCCTTCCAAATCATGGCAGCAAACAGAGGCCATAATAAAAAAGACTCGAGACGCTGAGTTCTAAATCTGAGCTCCATCACTAATGAGTTATGGGGCCCTGGGCAAGAGAGCCTTCACATCCTAATTTATGAAACGGGAACAGGAGCACCTGGTCCAGCTGCCAGTAGGTCAGCTGTGGCTCCAACGAGAGGCTGTACTCGGGAAGGCAAGCCAGAGCAGCAGGATTGCAATGATGAAGGCCTTGGGGTGAGCCCCAGCAAACGTGCAGTGCCAAAGCTAGGCAACTGAATTTCAGTTAAGAAACCCTGGCCTGGCAAAGCAGGTCAGAGGGAGGCAGGAGCTTCGTGGGTTTGTAGAGAGGCACTTAGCAAGCAATAGACCGAACATTAGCTGGGGAAAAGCACTCTCCCTTATCATTAGAATCAGGGACAATGGCCTCAGCACCCTGGAAACCTAAATCTTAAGGCCTTTAAAAGCAGAAAGGAGGCAGGAGATGGAAGCAAATGGAGATGATGTTCCCATCTTGGCAAAACCGAACAGTTGGCCAAGTTTATTTTCAGCATCATTTCACCTTTTTTCTTTTCACCTTTCTGACATCACTCCTACTTGCTGCTATTTTCCTGAAACCCTGGACCCAGGCTGCAGAATCAGGGTGCCCTTGTGGTATCTGCTGGCTGGCCCCTACACCCAACTCCTGGTCCACAGGCAAGCACCCCCCACCCACCCCCACAAAGCCTAACCTCTCCAGAAGAGGACTCATGTTCTGAAAATTATCCCCTCTCGACATTTGAGAATTCAAAGTCCTCGATTCCATCCTTGTCCTACCTGGGATTAGTTATTACAGAATAAACTCAGGCAAGAAATGGTCACTGTCCCACTGACAATGTCAGTGGATGTCCTTAGAGATCAACCCTTAAAAAAACTTCATTGATATAACTGACATAACAGTATATTAGTAGGTGATCATTTAAGTCTCATAATTTAAAAAATTCTGAAGATGATAATGTCTGAATCCAGTATTCCCCAAAGTGTCCTAACTAGGAAACCTGGGATGAACATCTTTTTAAGACTTTCTTTTTTTTTTTTAAATGTGGGCCATTCTTACAGTCTTTATTGAATTTGTTATAATATTGCTTCTGTTTTAGGGTTTCGTTTTTTTGGCTGCGAGGCATGTGGGAGCTTAGCTCCCTGACCAGGAATCAAATCCACACCCCCTGCATTAGAAGGTGAAGTCTTATCCACTGGATCACCAGGGAAGTCACAAATATCTTCTGTTTTTAACCAAATTGCAGTTTTACCATGAACTAGTTGAGTGACCACAGGCAAGTCACTTAACATCTCTGCACCTCTTTTGTTATTTGTAAATAGCGATGATGATGGTACCTACCTCACAAGATTCATGTGAAGGTTAATGAATTAACATGTGGTAAGTTTATAACAGTGCCTATCACAGTACAGGTAGTAATATCTTTAACAGTCATGTGTTTTATTTTATAGTTATAACATTCCTTACGTGCACCAACCACCCTTTCCAGAAAGAACACCTTCTCCAAGACATAATATAGCTAAACTCTTGCTGGTGCTGATGGCCCTTGCTCTAAAGGTTACCCCTTTTATCCTTTGTATCTTCAAAATCTCCCTCTCCACTGGGTCAATTCACACACAAACTAGAAACACTCTCAAATATTTCATAGCTTAAATATATATATATATATATATATCTTGCTTTGAACTGCTTCCCACCTACATGAGACCCCCTTGTTTTCCTTCTTCCAACTTTTCACAATATTTACAACTCCCTTGACCTTGATCTCTCCCTTTCCATAATTACTCTTTCCTTTCCACTTTCACACTTCTTTCCATTTCTTGATGATACATTTGAATCAAGAGTAGCTTCCTCAACACCTCCAAAGTATTAGAATGTGGACTTGCTTCCCCATTTCATCAGAATGCTTTAAATTTTTACCAAACCACTGGGTGCTTCCCAGCACACGTCTTGCTGGCTGTCTTAGTTCATCACGTGATGCTGAGACTCTCCACTCTGAAATGGTACCCCACCTTCCACTGACTGCTTCTCCCCATCTCCTTCAGCCTCCTCGTCCTCATCCTGTCCCTTAAACTGCTGGTACTGGTGATCCTGCTCAGCACACATGAAATCTCCCTGACTTACCCACCTACTCTCTTGCCTTAGACATGCACATAGAAGGATGTGCAAAGTGAATGTGTGGAAGAAAGACCTTCTAGGTGGGGAGACCAGCATAAACAATATGGTAGGGAGTCAGCACACAGCTGATCCCTGGGCCCCTCAAGTATCAGGGAAGGTTCCTAAGGGAAAGGAGTGGAGATCAGCCTGAAGCAGGAGGGCAGTGACAGTCTGGAAAGGTCGCTGACTGCTAAGGAGTTTGGGCTTGATTTTACTGGCAGTAGAGTGTCCCTGAAGAGTTGGGAGCACTTATGTGGCTGCCATACCCTATAACTACACAATCTCAAATCCTATTCTTCCCCGCCCACCCCCAGCTCTGAAATGTTTCTCACATCTGTTCCTCTGTTCCTTTCTTTCCCCTTATCTTATTACTTTAGCTTCTTTGGTTTTTCAGTTTCTCCAGGCTGTGATCAAACTTTCCATAGAAGTTAAGTTTTAAAAACACAGATGAACAACAAAAACAAACAAACAGAAAAACACCCTTTAAGAACATCTTCTGGGGAGTCAAGGGCAGTGAGAGGACCTTTGCTGTGGGCATGGCGGCTCCTCTGATTGAAAGCAGAGCCCCCTACACTCCCCACTCTGCCCAAGTCTATATCTTTTTTTTTTTTAAGATACATTCACAAACCAAGCCTTGAATCTGAAGCAATCATAAGCCCCACGAAGGAAAGGTTGGTGGCCTTACATTCTTTTATATCACCCGGTGAGTGCTATTCACAGAGCTGAGTTTATCACCAGTGCACAATAAATGTTTATTATCCAAATAGGAATGCACACTCATTTGTGCTGGCTACATAAGTGAATCTGGAAACCCACAGGGATAAACAGCAGCAACAAAAACCCTAAGACCTCAGGCTCTTACACAGAAGGAAACTAAAGTGCAAAGAGCCGAGATCAAGACAAATATCTCATTAGAGATTTGATCTACAAAACCTGGAAGAGTTTTCCCTACTGTAGAGCCCAAATAAGCAATGTTTTGTTTATTACACTGTTTTCTTCTTCCCCTTAAATTATCAACATTTCCAACAAACAGCTAGTAAAGTAGAGCCAAACTACCAAACTGAAACAAAACCAGAAAGCAACACAGGACTGTGAAAAAGCTTCCCTGGTGGCTCAGTTGGTAAAGAATCTGCCTGCAATGCAGGAGACCTGGGTTCAGTTCCTGGGTGGGGAAGATCCCCTGGAGAAGGAACAGCTACTCCCTCCAGCATTCTGGCCTGGAGAATTCCATGGACTACATAGTCCAAAGGGTTGCAAAGAGTCGGACACAACTGAGTGACTTTCACTCTCACTGGAACATGGCAAAGTTGGCAACAAAGCCCAGTCCCACCACCAATTAGCTGTGTGGCCTTGGAGAAATTCCTTATCTTCTCTGAACCTAAAGTCTCTCAGCTATGGGCTGGGAAATCAACTATCTCATTGCATTATGAAAACTAATGTCTGGAGAAGACTCTTGAGAGTCTTTTGGACAGCAAGGAGATCAAACCAATAAATCCTAAGGAAAATCAACCCTGAATATTCACTGGAAGGACTGATGCTGAAGCTCCAATACTTCGGTCATCTGATGCAAAGAACTGACTCATTGGGAAAGACCCTAATGCTGGAAAAGATTGAAGGCAGGAGGAGAAGGGAGTGACAGAGGATGAGATGGTTGGATGGCATCACTGACTCAACAGACATGAGTTTGAGCAAACTCAGGAGATGGCAAAGGACAGGAAAGCCTGTGTGCTGCAGTCCATCAGTCGCAGAGTCAGACAAGACTTTGCAACTGAACAACATCGGGAGAGTGGCCATCAAGAGGCTGGCTTAGAGTAACCAGCAGTAACTAATGAAAAGACATTAATCTTTCTGTTTACTAAACAAATAGTTGTATGCTTTCTATGTGACAGACATAGTTGTTGGCACTAGAGATTAATCAGAATATATTTTTAAAAAGTAAAATGGCTATTCTAAAGAAGATCTAAATAAAGATAAAGAAGATCTTTATTCCCTGGAGAACAGAATGACAGCCCCAGTCCCCTTTCCCAAGAAAAATACAATATCCATATACATATTGTGCATATGGTTTAAGGGGGTCAAGGATTCCATGAGACCTTCAGTCCCTTCTTGTGGTTTTAGATTAAGATTTAGATTAAGAATCTTGCCCCCATACCAGCATCTCCAAATATATTTACTAAGAATGATTCAGGCCATATGTTAGATTCAAGGCCCCATTTCTGACTCAAAAAAATACCATCCAAGGGAGGAGAGGAGGAACGTGGATGTTATCAAGTGCCCCAGAGGAATCTCATTACTAAGGAAACACTACCTAAGCAGATCGGTCTTCAGAACACCTGCTTTTCCTAAGCTTATCCATGGTATTGGTGGTGGTTTAGTTGCTAAGAAGTGTCCAACTCTTTGCCACCCTATGGACTGTAGCCCACCAGGCTCCTCTGTCCACGGGATTCGCCAGGCAAGAATACTGGGCTGGGTTGCGATATCCTTCTCTAGGGGATCCTCCTGACCCAGGAATCAAACCCAAGTCTTCTGCATTGCAGGCAGATTCTTTACCAACTGAGTTACATTTCTGACTCAAAAACATACCATCCAAGGGAGAGAAGAGGAACATGGATGTTATCACCAAGTGCCCCAGAAGAATCTCATCACTAAGGAAACTATCTAAGCAGATCTGTCTTCAGAACACTTGTTTTTCCTAAGCTTATCCACGGTATTACAGCACTATAAATCAAATTCTGCTAGAGACTGGCATACATTGGATCCTCAGTAAATATCTATGAGTGTAAAATGAAGACTATTTCACTTCTAAGCTATCGGAAGCAAATGCTAAGTAAGTGAAGTCGCTCAGTCGTGGCCAACTCTTTGCGACCCTGTGGACTGTAGCCTACCAGGCTTCTCTGTCCATGGGATTCTCCAGGCAAGAATACTGGAGTGGGTTGCCATTTCCTTCTCCAGGGGATCTTCTGGACCTTGGGATCTAACCTGGGTCTCCCGTATTGGAGGCAGACGCTTTAACCTCTGAGCCACTAGGGAAGATGAAGTAAATGCTATACTTACCTAAATTTCCAAGATGCCTTAACACCAAAGGGCAATCCTATAGTTTATTCAGGCAGATTTAATTTAAAAGTTTTTTTTCACTGTGGTTATCTCAGAGAGCAGAAAACAAACAGAAAGCAAAAACTAAGGCATCACAGAGTACCGACACACACCTGATTCTAACCTCAGAGACGGAAGGAAAAAAAGGGTGATGACTCAGCCAAGACCAGGAAGTAAATGTCCATTTCTTGGCTACTGGTTGCTCTCTTTCCTCCAGCTGTAAACCACTGTCATCATGGGGGAAATAAGCAACTCAACAAAATTAAGCGCAACGTTCATCTATTGAAGCCTGGTTAATATTAAATTTTCACCTCTATGTAATACACAGGCACCTTCTCAAAAACAAACACAAAAACCCTAAATTAACATTTTACAACCTCCAACAGGGTAGCACTACATTAAGGCAACCATGTATCATACAAATTCTGGGCTATCCCAAACTCAAATACCCCAAAGACCACTGGGAAATTCTGAAAATCCTAATGCATTCATACCCAAATTATAACTCCAAAACCATGTTTTGCACTTGGAAGCAATTCCGTGGGAAAGCCCTCCATCTAATTTGTGGCTGAGCAAAATCTGGTCTTTGCAGGTGAATCAAGCACTGCTCCCACTGTATAAAGGGAGAGCTCATGAAAGACCCAATTTTCAATCAGATCACACACAGCCACACTTAAAATTTAAATCACTAGAGATCGAATCAATTAACCTTTCCTTAGGCTTCATAAAATGGAGTCCTTGGCTCCTCTGGAAGCTCCCCTTGGCAGGCAAGACCAATTCCTTCCAGGGATAGGAAGTAAAATTTTCCTGCTCCAGTTCAACTCATCTGTGGCCTCTCAAGCATGTTCTTCCCCAATTTTCCTCCAAAGGGAAGCCCTCCCTCATCTGGGCTCCATTCCTTATCTGGTTTTCCACAATAACAACGACCAAAACAAAACAACAAACAAATATCCAGAACTTAATGGCAAATTCCTGTTGCTTTTTACTATAAAGGGAATTAAACAGCTTTCTTTTGGATGTAAAACCAGTGATGTTTCCAGGCCAAATCCATCCTTGAAGTCTGGACTAACCTGATACATGTTTGCCATTGCTTTACTTGCATGTTCTTCCATAATATAGTTCAGGGACCTCACTTCTGGAAAACTGTTTCCTTCTAATTGTCCCCATTAATGTAATTCTCTTATTCTTGTGAGGTCCTCATTATAAGCAGATGATTAATAGAGGAAAAAAACTAAATTGAGAAAAATACATATGAGACAGTAACTCTAGAGAGCAGTTTGGCAGTTTCTTATACAGTTAAAACACACATGGACTCAAATTCTATTTGGAGCTATTCATACAAGAGAAACAACAATGTTTACACAAAAACCTGTATGCAGCTGCTAACAGTCATTTATTCATAATTACCCCAAACTGGAAACAATCTAAATATATAATTGGTAAATAACCTGTGGTACATCCATTCAATGGAATGCTTGCTATTCACCAATTAAAAGGGCTGAATGATGAATTTCAAATGCATTATACTGAATGAAAGAATTCAGACTCAAATGACAACATAGTATATGATATCATTTTATCATAGTATATGATATTATTTTATCATAGTATATATTTTATATAACCTTCTGGAAAAGGCAAAAGTATAAACACAACTCAGAACAGTATGTTAATCAGAGACTGTGAACAAAGTGTAAAGTGAACAAGAATTCTTTTCAGGGTGTAGGAATTGAACTTGATTTTCTTCATGGTTACAAGACTGAATAAATTGTATGTGTTTGTCAAAACTCAAAGAACTACAAAAGGTAAATTTTACTGAATGCAAATTATACCTAAATAATCTGAACTTTAAACTTTTAAAAGTACTAATGTAGAAAGAGAGGGAAGGAAATACAGAGTCAAGTTTCAAAAATTAAGAATCAAACAGTTTGAATGATACTTGGAGAGAGAAATGGAGATGTTTATCTCCAGTTTAGTTAACTTAGATTAAAATTTTAAGTATCTGTTTATTCTTAGAATTTTAAAAAAATTAATTTTTTTTGTTATATAGCTCCTCCAACAAGATTCATGTCTGCAAGCCAAAACATTTTTCATCTTATGTTTGACTTTTCACAGCCCATTTATAAAGGAGATCATTTTCTCCCCAAAGTATTTCAGGGCATCATTTTTCACCAGAGACTTCTCTTAATCCTTATTTGGTCTAATTCTTTCCTTGGTTCCTACCAAATCAGCATGGTAGGTCAATTTTCTCTTGTTTAATGGTTACCTGGCCTAACTAAGCCAAATCTTAATTGGGTCACAGCTGTCTCATTCTGTCAGTTTTCCAATGTTACTTTCACAGAGTCTATGAATTTTCTTCCTCTTTTGCATGATCTGAAATTTCTCTTTGCAGTCAATTTGCATGCACAATTGTATAACTAAGCAATTATCAGACTAAGAGAGCCCAACCTACAAACCTGTGGGTGTTGAGTGGAAAGTAAATTTTTGGTGGAGAGAGATTAAGTGTTGAGTCTTTAGTGAATAAACACACTCATATTATGAGGAAACTCCAGGAGATAGAGAAGGACAGGGAAGCCTAGTGTGGTGCAGTCCACAGGGTCGGAAAGAGTCAGACACAACTTAGTGACTGCACAACAACAATTATGATCACTTTTGCTTCCTGCTGTTAACCTCATAATGTCAGGGAATCACATAATGAATAAAATCAAATACTACACTTAACAGTGAGGATGGCTTTTATTTTACCTATTATATTTTGTTGGTGTTATCCCAACTCTGAGGATCTGCATGCCTTCATTAGCAGCTAATACACAGACACTGTAATACCATTGGGCTATAATAATGACTTCTGGACAGAATAGCACCAAACACCTTCCAGAGCATCAACAGCAGCTGAGGAACAAAGGAACCAGCTGGTTCCTCCCAGCACCAGGTGCCCTGGGAAAAAGGCTGCAAAGAGAAGGCAGTGAGGCAGCCCCCTGTCACCCAACAACCACCACCCCTGTGTGCTCTTCCCTTGGGAGGCAAGCTATACGAGCAGCTTCTTGCACCCACACTTTAGAAAAATCAGACTAAATATAGCCGAGTGTGCTCTCATGAGCCAGCTCTGAGCTGGTAGTGCTGTGACATCCACATCAGAAAATTGGGGAGGAATCAGGAGAGCACTTTCCCTAGCTCACTCTTGTGACAAAAGGACCACAGGCAAGATCCAACTGGGCTGCGGGGAGTGCTAGAGGTCTGGCCAAGCAGATAATGCAGCCCATAGAAAAAGGAATGTACCAGACATGACAGGCGCATGCCCGTTCACTACCGTGCCCATAGAGGGCTAAACAGCCACAAAGCTAGAACTTGGTGGGGGGACGCCGTTAGGGAACACACATCCCACTCACAGCCCTCTGTTCTATGTCCTTCCCCCATCCCCCAATCATGAGTATTGTGTTCCAAAGCTCACTCAAAGGCGGTCCCCTTGGTTAGGTCATCCCATCCCATCCAGCTCTGAACTAAATGCTCTGTCTGTTCTCAGACCTCCCACGTTATGTTGCTTGTACTTTTATTTAGCACTTGTATCATTCAGCTTTCATCTGAATCTGTCTCCAGCCAAGCGGACACAGGGGAAGGCTAAGCTTTCTTCTTTATGGACTCCCCCCCAAATTTAGTAGAGTTCCTTGCACACAGGCAATGGTCTCCAGCTTATTAACAGCAAATGCCCAATGCGAGAGAAAGAGAGTCCGCAATTTTCTCCTCTCTCTAATTCACCAAATGTACAATGTCTGACACTTACTCCCCAGGGAACAGGAACAGGTTTTGGATCCCTGGCTGCCCCTCCCGTAATGTGTCCCCAGGGCATCTACTGTGACTCACTCAGCATGTGGATGGAACACAGCTTCACTGGCTACATGTTATCACATATTCCATATGTCCACCTTCTCAGTACCAGCCCTGGTTCCTTCTGGCCTAAGTGCACAGCGAGACAGAAGAGAAAGAAGGGTGGCCTGAAAGGAATTAGCAAGGGTGGGGCCAGGTAAGAGTAGGATTAGACTGAAGTCCTGTCCAACCAGTTAGAGATCAGGAGAAGAGCTGGGAGCGGCAGGAAGTCAGGCTAGGGCTCCCACCTCTCCCTCATGCACAGTCACTGGACAGGAGCTTTCCATGATGGGCTTCCATTCATCACTCTCAAGTCCTAAAACAGAGTGATTGGTTAAGCTGCTGCTGCAGGAAAGTCTTATCTTGTGGGATACAGAACAAAATAAATATTAAGAAAAGACAGAAAAAAAGAAAAAGACCCTTGGTGAAAAGTGAAATGCAGGAGACTTGAGTAGCAAGTAGCTGAACACTGACATGGATGCTACACAGAGTCACAACGGAAGCAGGTTGACGGTTGCACTGCCTTTACAATGTCCACTTTTGCAGATGAACACAGCTAAGGGTTCTCCTTGGGGAGAACATGTGGCCTACTGCAGAAATCAGATGCACCCATAAGCTTACCCATTCTTTCAGTCTGCCACTCATTCACTGACTCATTCATTCACCCAACCTCACAGAGAGTCTATCATGGGTCAGGCAAAAAGCCCCACCAAGGAGAAGTGCACAAAAACCATGTTCCCCACATGGAAACGCAGCTAGAAAAACTGGAGGTGGGCTAGCACCCAGATAGCCATCTTCCTCCTTGATTCCTGTGCCATGGGGGGCAATCCAAGAGGAAAGCACTGCAGGTCTCTCTCCACTCTCGACAGGCTCTCCTCTGGTGAGGAGAAAACAAGTAGACACATGCAAGCCTGTGAAAGGGAGCAAGGCATCCGTAGTTGGGGCCTGTCTCTCTCTGGGTCCTAGGTTCTTGCTGCAGGAGCCCATCTCCTCTCTGCAGTCCAAGCTGCCAATGTCACAGAGACAGGCGTTCCTGTAAGGGGTAAACTCTCTGCTGGGGTGCTGCTGCTGCTGCTAAGTTGCTTCAGTCGTGTCCAACTCTGTGTGACCCCACAGACAGCAGCCCACCAGGCTCCGCTGTCCCTGGGATTCTCCAGGCAAGAACTCTGGAGTGGGTTGCCATTTCCTTCTCCAATGCAGGAAAGTGAAAGTGAAGTCACTCAGTAAGTGTCCGACTCTTCGTGACCCCATGGACTACAGCCTATCAGGCTCCTCCATCCATGGGATTTTCCAGGCAAGAGTACTGGAGTGGGTTGCCATTTCCACTTTACCATCCAGCCCAAAGTCAGAAAAAAATAACTCCTGTACCCTTCTAATCAAGACAATGTCTTTATCTCAAATTGTGATTGTGACTTAGTTCAGGGCCAGCAGGGTACAGTCACTTTTCGTGACTACTTCTCTTTGCCAAGAAGTTCCAACTATCTTGTTTCTTCCTCCTTCTCCAGCCACTGTTAGGATTACTTATACTTACAATATTTTGGTGATGGGAAGTTTTGTTACTCTTTCACAGGAGAAAAACTATAGAATGTGAGCACTGAATGACTAATCAGAGGCTATCTGATAAGTTAGCTTGTTCATTTTAGATGGAAAATGCAGATCCCCTAGCCCAATGTCATTTACAGCACATAGCCTTCTATTGGAAATCTTTTTGGAAGGGTGGTGAACATTGGGACTCATCTTTCTGCCATGGAAGAGGAACTATTATTTTATTAGATCTGGAATAGAAACACTATATATATCGTATTTCTCCATTCCACTTTTCTTATACAGCTGAGGATGATGCAGGGAAAGGAAATGGGGACCAAGGTAGGAAAAGTTTTCTTTTGCTCCGAAGCATTTATATTGGGTTGGCCAAAAAGTGCGTTCACTTTTTTCCATAACGCTGTATGGAAAAACCTGAATGAATTTTGGGGCTAACCCAATACTTCACTCAAAAAAAAGTTACTAAGGTCTGCCAAAGTGCCAGGTACCAATCTTGGAATACAGAAGTGGATACAACACTATGCCAGATGAATCTACTTTTTCCCTCTGCCTACAACTCATGTTAGAAAAGTGTCTCAATGGATACAACTGTCTCCACAGTCTCCATGGAGAATGGATTACTCTTGGTTTCTGCAGGTTACGTCCTTTCTAGAGGTCCTTGTTCTCCAGCTTAATGGAGTAATTTCTTACAACATGTTTTTAAGAAGGAAATGGATGCCAAAACAATCTCAGTCTGAATGCAGACCATAACACATTCTGTGGCTGGAAAGCACAGCTTTAAGTTGCCCACAGGTATAAGACTTGGATCATAACCAGGTTAGGGACTACACCTAGGATGTTGTAATTAATTTAAAGAAAACCTAACTCAGGATAGCCATAAAATACACAGGCAGCATCTCTTTTTCAATGTAAACTCAAAGCTACAGATTCAACAAAATGAATGAGCCACTTAATTGCTCTTAACACTTTTACAAGTTCAAGCTTACTTAAGAAAACAGGTTACACACTGCAAGAAAAAAAAAAAAAACACCTTCTAATTTGTTACTAATTACAAAAACTGACATGAATAAGTAAAAATTCAGGGTAGAAAACAGGTTCCAAACAGTACTGCTTTTTGAAAGAAGGATGGTAATATAAATAACAGTTACGGAGAATCCACCTTCTGGGTACCCTTAATAAGCCCTTTTCTTTAATACTCACAACTTTAGTAGTACCTAAACAGTAGTGTGCCTATTTTTTCCAGATGCAGAAACTAAATCTCAGATGTTAAGTAACATGTATTATATTTCCTATACCATTCCCACTGATGAAATTCCTTATTCTCAGTGTTTCTCAGTGAACTTGGGAAAACTGGTTGTTCCCTGGTCTTGGGTTGGGAATTTTGTATGAAAAGGCCATGCACGACAGGACATTTAGCATTGCTGGCCCATGGGCACAAAATATCAAGCCAAATCCTGCATTACCTCAAACATGCCCTAGGCAGAAATAGCCCTCTCAGATGAAAACCACTGCTCTAGAAGAGACTTTGAGCATTGGAAGACTAAAGAGAGGGGGCACTTCCTTTAAAAGCCTCCCTATCTTCAAACCTCTCGGAAATCGTCAGAAAATTCCATGCACCCTTAGGGAGTCAGTTACAAAAGCTCCACGGATTTATTTCCCATGCATTTCATGAGTATTTGTTGAATACCTATTATGGGTCAGGTAGTATACTACAGCCTGGGAGTATAAAATGTCAAAAGCATACGGTCTCTGCTCCTAAGGGGATGCAGTTTCACTAGAGTCCAGTGAGAGACATGAACTAAGGCAAGTGTTAGGATGGATAGAAGCACAGGTGCTAAGGGAACAGAATGCTACAGGCACTTCCCACAGACTGGGCGGACCACTCAGAAGTCAGAGGGAAAGGAGGGCTAAGACAAGTTCCCAGAGGAGTTTACCCTGTGCCTTGAAAGGCCAAGTGAGGGTAGCCAGGAAGGGCCAAGTTCAAACCAAGAAGCTCGCCTTTGTAAAGACCAGAGACAGGAATATTGGCAGCCAAAGTTTAAAACGTTCCCTTTATTCTTCAAGTTGAAGCTTATTGTGATTCCAGCTCAGGATCTCCTGTTTACTCGACAGCCACTTTAACCAAACAAGGCACTAGAAAATAAAATAAGCTCTCCACAGTCCAGGCATACTTCCTTTCAAAGCCTTTGTTTTTGTAAGGTCTGGCTTCACTGGTATAATAGCCCATCAGACAAGAAATATGACTAATTCTATACTTCTTCCAGCAAGCAGGAAATTGTTTTCAAGTATACCCTGGACTGGCAACCAGTGGGAGTGCCCTTCACTTGAGGACACAGAAGAGTGGGGAAGAGAAATCATGTCATCTGAGGGGTGAATAGAGAGGGTGCCAGTAGGTCAGCCTGCCCTTGGCCTCAGCTCAGTGAACTTTATCTTGGTGTTTTTTTTTTTTTTTCCTTTTCATCTAAAGTCTTGTCTCAGTTACCATCAACTGTAACAATGCAAAAAGTCAGATTCTCACTCTACTATTCATTTGCATGGAAAAGAAAGCTGGTTATTTTTTTAAAGTCACATATATGATTTGTTGTTATTTAGAAGCTAAGTTGTGCAACTCTTTGTGACCCCATGGACTGTAGGACACCAGGCTCCTCTGTCCATGGGATTTTCCCAGGCAAGAAAACTGGATGGAGTGGGTTGTCATTTCCTTCTCCAGAGGATCATGTATATGTGTGTGTGTGTGTGTGTGTGTGTGTATGTATGTATGTATATATATATATATATATATATGTATGTGTGTATAAACTTGTAATTTTATAAATAATTTAAAAGCCAAATATATACATTAAAAGGTAGATAGAAGTGCCCAGCTGGGGAAATCTTCAAACCTCAGACAGTCCAAAAGAAGTCTTCTAAGTTAATGGATGTGGATTACAGGAGCTGGGGTGTTGCTTCTTCAAGTTGCTAAGTAACTAACAAGAGTAATCTAACAAGAGTCAGAGTAGCTCAGTTGCTCTCACCTGGGGTGGGTTAGGGAGGGGAGAAGGACGCCAGTAAGCTCTCATGGTTTCTTCTTGCCTCCGGCCTCCAAGGAGCAGGCTCATTTCCCCTTGGCAAGGGGCCTGCCACAGCTGGCAAGCATGCCCTCTTTCCAACACCCATTTCCTCTAGGACCTGAGCCACACTCAGGAACCATAATTCTGGAGATGATCGGATGCTCCCCTTTAGTATCACGCTCATTTCACTTCATCATTCAGACACAGTTTGGCTACTAGTGCGACATCATAAACCCGTCTGGCCCACACACTTTACCCAGAAAGCACCCTCAGCAAAAAAGCCAGTCTTCCAAGGTTAGAGAATCTGAACGAAAACTTGGGATTCCATACAAACCGCCCATCCCGGCTTTCAACCGGGAAGTTCAAAGGAAGCAGGATCATAGAGCCCGCACTGTAAAGCCAAAGGCCAAAATTATATGAGGAAAGAAGGTGGGCTTCAAAGAAGAGGATTCACCCCCAATCGAAGAGGTTGATTGCCCTCATCCCTGACTGACTGTTTCTGTAAACTCTGACAGCCTCGGGACGGTTGTATGAACAGAGGCAGGTGTAGGGACACCTCCACCCTCTGGGTACAGCCACTGCTGTCGCTTCTGGGTACACACGACGTGGGGCCCTCGACCCAGTAGCAGTCCATGCTTCCCCATGACGCACCTGGTGAGGGTCCTTTCCCACGTGCGGGCGGGGGGAGCGGGGGTGGGCAAAGCGAGCATGTGAGGCCAAGGAGCTGGCTCCGGTGTATGGGGTGGGAGGTGGGGAGCATCAAAAAGGGCACCTCGGGGCTGAAATCTCAAGGCGATCTCTCGGGCTTTCCCCCATTTCCAGCACATCGTTTCGCATTAGGGACACTCTTTGCCTCCAACCCTAGAGTCCTGCGCAATCGACTTGTCTTTCTGAAGCAACTGAATAAAGCGCCCACTGGCCTTCCGTGGCTCAGGTGAGTGCCAAGAAGAGGTGTTAAGAGGAAAGGGCCCGCTCGCCACCACCCCCTTTCCTTTCCTCCCCAGGTTCCCCAAGCTTCAGCGGGGATGTGTGTATTGGGGTGCGCGCGTTAAGAGGGAGCTTAAAATGCCCAAGCGTCCCTTACCTTCCACAGCCATTCTCTCAGAGCTTCCCTAATGCATGCATAATTTTCTTGGCGGAGATACTCCTCCTGCCCCGCGATCCCACCCCCTCCTCGCGTTTTCGCCTAAATATTCTGCGCTCATCTGCTCCAGGACCAACCTGCCGCGGTCACGCAAAGCGAGGCTGCCGGCTCCGGGCTCGGCGCAGAGCAGCCTGGGGACTGTAGTTTCGTCTCTTCCCACCGACCCGGGAGAGCACCCCGAGTCCTCCGTGGGGGGCGGCCCCGCCCCCACAGTGGGATGGCAGCTCCGGTTTAATCGGACCCAGGCAGAGAAATCCCTCTGGGTGCGGGGCTCTCATGGGTGGACCCGGGGACCCCGGGGAGGCGGGGACTACATTTCCCAAGATGTCGCGCGCGGGGTTTCGTTCCGCGCCAGGAGTAGAGACCCGTGATTGAGATCGTCCCTGTCGATTAGAAGAGGGTAAGCACCTGGCAGGGCTCTTGCGGGAGGCAGGAGGCGGCGGGGTTTGAGGTGTGACCTTCTGGGTTTGTCGCTGACCCCCTTGGCCACCTAATTAGTGAGGTTATCAGAGTCACCGGCCAGGTGTGTTTTTCCGCCTGGGCCAGAGCGCCGCTGTGTTGGGTGCGGTTGAAACTTGTTCCTCTAAGACCCGGGAGGTGGGTTAGGGAGAGTCTTGCTGGGTGATAGAACTGTGTTCTGATCCTCCGGGCGGTTCAGGTGGCTAAGCAGCGTAGGGATGGGAGATGGCTTGAGAATTCCGAACAGGCATCTCCCCAAGGGGTTGTTAGGAACAAAATCTAGGAACCAGGATTCCACCTGAGCATGTCAGATGTTGGAAACTACTTGGATTCCAAAAGTGGAGGCTTTCAGCTTGGCTGGCCTGGGAGCCCTTTGGCGGTCTGTTGATAAAGTCTAGTAATTAAAACCATCTCCTGCAGAGAAGGCAATGGCACCCCACTCCAGTACTCTTGCCTGGAAAATCCCATGGACTGAGGAGCCTGGTGGGCTGCCGTCCATAGGGTCGCGAAGAGTCGGACACGACTGAGCGACTTCACTTTCACGTTTCACTTTCACGCATTGGAGAAGGAAATGGCAACCCACTCCAGTGTTCTTGCCTGGAGAATCTCAGGGACGGGGGAGCCTGGTGGGCTGCCGTCTATGGGGTCGCACAGAGTCGGACACGATTGAAGCGACTTAGCAGCAGCAGCAGCAGCAGCAGTGCGTTCTTTCAACTTAGGCACGTGTGTCCCGACTCCAGGTGCTGGAGGACAGGAAGAAGAATCACGCGGGAGGCAGTAGAATTCCGGAGTTGGTAAATACTGATAAAAATTAAGTTTCCAGACTTTTTTCTTTCCCCTTCATGTGAAAATACATATGCTTTTATCGCTTGCAGAGGTAAGGGCATATCGCTTGCATTGGGAACCAATCTGACTCAGGACTCTAGTAAGATTTTTAAAGGCTCATTGTTAATTGGCTATACCCCAATACAAAATTTTAAAAATAAATAAATAAAGTTTGAAATAAAAGAAAAGACCTTGAGCTCAGAATTGCATATGGCACTGCTTCCTCCCAGCCCCTAGATGATCTGCCCCAGCCCTATATTTAATTTTTAATTACTCTGGGAAATAACTTTAAGGAAATACAGGGATCCGATTCTTCCTGTCATGATGACTACTTAGATTTTCTTTGTCCCTCCCCTCTTGGTCATAATTTTTTTTTAACTGAGCATTTTTGTTTGTGGGTGTGTACGTGCACACCTGGTTTTATGGTCACTGAGTATATGCTTAGTCCTCCTATTGGGTAACATGGTTGTGTCTGGGCACTTTTAAAAATACCTGTGTGTAACCAGTAAATGCTCTTGATGATACTTTTTGACTCAGTTCATAGAGCTGTATTCAAGTCAAATACAAGCCTTCCATCCTTGATACAGTAGAGAGAGTCCTGTTCAGGGCAAAAGAATTTTTCTAACCTGACATGCAGGTCAGCATTCTAAAGTCCAGAAGGAACTAACACACAAGTGTTTCTCTTCCAAGTATATAACTGTTAAGTCTTTCCTTAGATTGAATGAATGGTAAAGAAAGCCGTGGGACAGGTAGTATCAACAGTTCTTAGCCTTGTCCGTACATTCATCTTTTGCAAACACACATTCTTAGCCTCACCTTAATCTCACAGAGTTAGGGTTCCTGAGGGTTGGGGCAGGGACACTTAAGTTTTGAAAACCCACAGGAGATTCTGACCGGCAGCGAGGGTGCACATCATTGGTCTGTTTTCAAGCTTTTAAGGATCTGGTTAATACTAAAATATAAAAGTTACTGAAATCCATTTTTAATTTAAAAATTTCATTTCAGGTCCAGTTGTTAAGGTATTTCCCCACTGATGTGCATTTCAGTTTGAGTTTCCTTTTTAGCATAAATGTAAATAAGATGTGAATAAATCATTAGTTTAGCCACAAGAAATAGCCAGTATTTACCTTTTTAAATCCTATAAATACAGCAGTTTCATGTGGTTCAGCCTAATAAAGGGGAAGCAGTAGCTAAGCAGGGATTTTCAGTTTTGGCTGAATATTAATATTACCTGAGAACCTTGGGAAACAAAAATGGTTCCCACTAGAATGGTCCTCCCCAAAAAGAAAATACCAACTCTTGGCAAGATTGTGAAGCAGTAAGGACTCATATGTACTACTGGCATTGTGCGAATTGATACAGCCACTTGGGAAAAACCATTTGGCATATTAACCTGAATATATCCTTATCCAGTGACCCAGCAGATCCATTCCTAGGTGTGTACCAGACTGATGTGCATACATATCTTTCTCCGAAAGACATATAGAACTGTTCTTGGCTATAGGACTGTTAGGACATATAGGACTATTCATGGCCATGTTCATTATTTTTGTAATAACTACAGACTGGAAGCACCCAAATGTTCATCAACAATAGGTTGGATAAATTAATTTATATGGTATCCAATATAGTGTGTGTGCACATGTGTGCTCAGTTGCTCAGTCATGTCTGACTCTTTTCGACCCCAGGGACTGTAGCCCGCCAGGCTCCTCTGTCCTTGGGATTTTCCAGGCAAGAATACTGGAGTGGCTTGCTAGTTCCTCCTCCAGGGAAATCTTCCTGACTCAGGAATCAAATCCATTTCTGTTACATCTCTTGCATTAGCAGGCAAGTTCTTCACCAATGCCACCTGGGAAGCTCCATTTTATTAGTTAGATGCAGGTTATTCAAGGGGAGAGGGTTAGTCAAGATCATGAATTCCAGGTGAAGGGAATCATTGGAGGTCATCTTAGAGGCTACTTATCACAACACACAGAATGTCTGGCTTTTTTGTTCAACAATCAGAAGTACATATTGTGTGATTCCATTTATACAAAGTTCAAAACATAGATAAAACTAATCTATGGCATTAGGACCATGAGGGCCTCTAGGGTACCTAGGGATATTCTGATTGTTTAGGTGTGTGCTGTTCACTTGCATATAATGTTTGTGAAAATGTATAAAGCTGTATATGTATGATTTGTAGAACTCTTCCACAAAATGTGTTTTCTACTCTAGAAGTCTTTAAAAGAATAATCTGCTTAGATTTAACTAATTGATAAATGATCTGTTTATCAGCAACTCTGTCTATGCCTTCTCATCCTTTGCCACAGCAAAGTGATAGTTCCATTCCATTTAGCAAGTATGGTTTGAGGACCTACTGTGTGCCAGGCACTTGTCTGGACTCATGTGATACATGAGAGACTGGATTTCTGGAAATGGCCCTCAAGAGTCTGTGCTGTAATTCCCGAATCTGGGAATGTGGTGACAGTCCTCCTGTCATTGTGAGGAGGCACAGTAGGGGCTTCCCAGGTGGCTCGTGGGAGAACCTGCCTGCCAATGCAGGCAGTGTGGATTTGATCCCTGGGTTGGGAAGATCCCCTGGAAGAGGGCATGGCAACCCGTTCCTGTATTCTTGCCTGGAGAATCCCATGGACAGAGGAGCCTGGTGGACTGCAGTCCATGGGTCTCAAAGAATTGGACATGACTGAGCATGCAAGCACGCATGCAGGAGGCCCAGTTGACCTTAAAAAGGAAAGATTATCCAGGTGGTTCTAGTCTAATCAAGGAGTTTTCTCCAGCTGGAAGCAAGAGATGGGCAGGAGGGGAACTTACAGTGACTCTAGGTATGAAAAGTACTCAACACTCTGGTTACTTATTTGAAGGTAAAGAGGGCCCCAGCAGGCAGCCAGCAAGGGCACATGGACCTCAGCCCTGGAGTCCTAAGAAACTGAATTCTACCAACAACCTGGGTGAGTCTGGAAATGGACTCTTTCCCAGAGACTTCTGATAAACTTCCAAACTGCCAGACACCTTGATTTAGGTCTTGTAAAACCTGAGCAGAGAACACAGGTGTGTCCACTCAACCGTCTGCACTATAGAACTGTGGGCTAATAAACCAGCCTGTTTTAAGCTGCTAAATTTACCTATTTTGTGTTATATATGTTTAGTTTGTTATGCAGCAGTAGAAGCAAACACCGGGCACATCCTGTTAAAGAAGGCAGTTATCGTCCCATTTTGTGGGTGGAGACAGACTGAAAAAATGATAATAATACCAAGGCTAACAAAGTTCATCAGAATTTCTGGAGGTAGGACTCCCATACCCCGTGCTGTTTTTCTTTTTTTCAAGTACTCTAGGAGATTCTAATCTGTAGCTTCTATTGCACAATCCGTTAAAGGGATAGAGACCAAAATGTCTGGGTAAGAAGTAAACAGGGGACTTGGCATCCTCCTCTATTAACTGCTTTGTTAACCCATCACTGAATCTTTTTTAAAAAAACCTTTTATTTTATATTGGAGTATAGATGATTAGCAGAGAAGACAGTGGCACCCCACTCCAGTACTCTTGCCTGGAAAATCCCATGGGTGGAGGAGCCTGGTAGGCTGCAGTCTGTGGGGTTGCTAAGAATCGGACATGACTGAGCAACTTCACTTTCACTTTTCACTTTCATGCATTGGAGAAGGAAATGGCAACCCACTCCAGTACTGTTGCCTGGAGAATCCCAGGGAAGGGGGAGCCTGGTGGGCTGCCGTCTATGGGGTTGCACAGTCAGACACGACTGAAGCGCCTCAGCAGCAGCAGCAGCAGCAGCAGCAGCAGCAGCAGCATCATAGATGATTAGCAATGTTGTGATAGTTTCAGGTGGACACCAAAGGGACTCAGCCATCCTTGTACATGTATCCATTCTCCCCCAGAGTCCCCTCCCATCCAGGCTGCCACATAACATTGAGCAGTTCTCTGTGCTGTACAGTAGGACCTTGTTGTTTATCCATTTTAAATATCGCAGAGCATCACTGAGTTGTGTTGCACCTTCTTGAGTGCTGGCTTCCTCTCCACGCCCTCTGCTTCATTTAAGTAGTATCAGTGTCTTGACTCTTCCACGGGGACAGGAATCGACTCTAGTTCTGCTCACCTTTGATGTTCCAGCCACCGGCACTCTGGCACATAATGAATATTTAATACATGTATTATGCATTTATAAATAATACCTGACTGAAGGAGTTTGTGAAGAATCTACCTAATGATGATTAGGTCTCCATCTTCCCCTGTGAAACTGCAAGTTCATACTTCATTTTTGTTTTAATTTCCATACTCTTAGACATTTTCATCAATTCAAAAATGCATATTGTGTACTAATGCAAGTGTGTGGACTCCAGAAAAATAGTACAGATGAACCTATTTGCAGGGCAGGGATAGAGAACGTGGATACAGAGGATGGATTTGTGGACACAGTGGGGGTAGGGGAGGGTGGGACGAAATGGGAGGGTAGCACTGACATGTACGCACTACCATTCGAAACAGATAGCTGGTGCGGACCTGCCCGAAAGCTCGCGAAGCCCAGCTCGGTGCTCCGGTGAGGACCCGGAGGGGTGGGGCAGGGTGGGGTTGGGGGAGGCTCCAAAGGGGGAGATGTGTTCAGATATAGCTGATTCACTTCACTGTACAGCAGAAACTAATACCACATTGTAAAGCAATTATACTCCTATTAAAAAAAAATTAATACCTTAGAGACAAGCTAATCCAAGCCCCCTCATTTCACAGTTAAGGCAGAAAAGCGAAAGTGTTTGCCCACATCACATTGTGGCCAAACAAGTATTCACAAGATAAGTTCAGACCAAGGCTTTCGACAGGAATGGGGTGGGAAAGATTTCTGTTGCTCTAGACTCACCTTGGAGAAGGCGATGGCACTCCACTCCAGTACTCTTGCCTGGAAAATCCCATGGGCGGAGGAGCCTGGAAGGCTGCAGTCCATGGGGTCGCTAAGAGTTGGACACAACTGAGTGACTTCACTTTCACTTTTCACTTTCATGCATTGGAGAAGGAGATGGCAACCCACTCCAGTATTCTTGCCTGGAGAATCCCAGGGACGGGGGAGCCTGGTGGGCTGCTGTCTATGGGGTTGCACAGAGTTGGACACGACTGAAGCGACTTAGCAGCAGCAGCAGCAGACTCAGCTTGGCTTGGTTTGCTGGCTTAGCTTTAAGTCAGAGAAGCTAGTGCCGCTGTGCTCCTCACTGCAGATTTGTGGGGAGATTGAAGGAGCCCTTCGCCAGGCTGAAAGGGGAAGCCGCTGTCATAGTAATGGCAGTGGAGCAAGAGGGTGAAGAAAAGCATGCAAGACATTAAGGTCCGGCTTAGCACTGGAGCACTGCCCTTTCTTCCTGATGTCATTTGCCAAAGCAAGTCACGTGGCCAATCTCCTTCAAGGAAGTACACGAGGAAGCCATGGAATGGATGTGAGCTTAAGGAAGGATGAAGGATTGGGCTAAATCCTAAATCTCTACCATGACTGTGTATCCGTCTCCTATGGCTGCTATGGGCAAGTTCTGTAAGCTGTGTGGCTTAAAATTTACTCTTGGTCCTGGAGGCTAGAGTTCTGAAGTGTCTCTAAATCTCTCCTATGAGGACACCAGTCATTGGATTTAGGGCTCACCCTAATCCAGTATGTGGAGAAGGAAATGGCAACCTGCTCCAGTATTCTTGCCTGAAGAATCTCATGGGCAGAGAAGCCTGATGGGCTATAGTCCATGGGGTTGCAAAGAGTTAAACTTGACTGAGTGACTTTTACTCACTCACTAATCCAGTATGAGTTCAGCTTAATTTGATTACATCTACAAAGACCTCATTTTCAAGTAAGATCACATGAACTGGGACCTGGGGTTAGGAATCCAACACATCTATTTCGGGGACACAATTCAACCCCCAGCAGACTGGAATTTCTTGTACCATTTTTTTATAAACTAGAGCAGCTGTTCTCAAGGTCTCAGTCCTGGATGCAGGGCATGAGCATTATCCTGGGAGCTGGTTAATTAAGATTCTTGGGTTTCAGTTCAGACCTACCAGGACCCAGCAGTCTGTGATGTCACAAGTCTGCCAGGAGATTTCAATTTGTGCTAAAGTTTGAGAACCACCACCAAAGAAGACATTAGAACCCAGACTTTGCAAAGAGGTAAATTTAGCCATTGTTCTTATTGTTTTGTTGTTGTTCTTATTTTTTTAAATTAATTATTTTTATTTATTGCTGTGCTGAGCCTTCGTTGCTGCACAGGGGCTCTCTGTAACCAAGCGAGGCTACTCTCTAGTTGTGATGTGCAAGCATCTCGTTGCAGTGGCTTCTCTTGTTGCAGAACATGGGCTCTAGGTCATGGAGATTTCAGTAGTTGGAGTGCGTGGACCTAATTGCCCCGCAGCATGTTGTATCTTAGTTCCTGGGCCAGGGATCAAAGCCACGTTCCCTGTATTAGCAGGTAGATTCCCAACCACTGGACCACCAAGGAAGTCCCTAGCCATTGTTCTTAAGAAGGAGTAGGAAGTGGGACCCAATCTCAATTGGGTGCTAAAAGCAGCAGGTTTACCCAATTTATTGAGTAATAAGGATATAATTCTAAGGAATCTAGTCCTATTTACCTCATGGAATAGTGGATTTGATAGAGCCCTGTACTTAGAGCCCAGAGTCATCATAATGAATCTTCATTTTCTGTGGGTGTGAAAAGAGATGGGAGGGGTCATCGGGGCTGGTTCCTGAATCTGGCATGAGCTTCACTGGGAAGAAAGTGAGAAAATGTAGCAAAGCTGTGAACAGTGTTCAGTACATTTGTGGAAATGATTATTACCAAAGACCTATTGCTGACTTCACAGTTCTATCTTCAGCCAGTTCTGGAAAACAGTGACCTCAGGACCCCGTATGCACAGAGCTAAGAAAGAAAGATCCCACAGTTGAATATAGCATTTCAGGCATGGAAAGTTAATTTACCAGAGAAGCCATGTATAATGTTCAACTAAATATGACAAAGAAGGCATCAATTTAGATGGGGTTAGCATCTTAAGTCGGAGAAGGCAGTGGCACCCCACTCCAGTACTCTTGCCTGGAAAATCCCATGGACGGAGGAGCCTGGTAGGCTGCAGTACATGGGGTCGCTAAGAGTCGGACACGACTGAGCGACTTCACTTTCACTTTTCACTTCCATGCATTGGAGAAGGAAATGGCAACCCACTCCAGTGTTCTTGCCTGGAGAATCTCAGGGACGGGGGAGCCTGATGGGCTGCCGTCTATGGGGTCGCACAGAGTCGGACATGACTGAAGCGACTTAGCAGCAGCAGAATCTTAAGTTAAAGTGGAGAGTAAATATAAAAAAACAGGCAACTTTGCCCTTGAAAATGCCTTACAGTGCTTTTGAAATATAGAAAACATATTGAAATTGTGTATATATATATATACACATATATATATACACACATATATACACATATATATATATTGGAGAAGGAAATGGCAACCCACTCCAATGTTCTTGCCTGGAGAATCCCAGGGATGGGGGAGCCTCATGGGCTGCCGTCTATGGGGTCGCACAGAGTCGGACACGACTGAAGCGACTTAGCAGCATACACATACATACACACACATATATACATATATATATATATATATATAAAATCCTGCAGAATAATTTCCTAGCTCAGGAAAATTGGAATGCATAAAGACTATTAAGCAAATGTCTGTAAATTTAAAATATTCTTTCTTTAACAATCAAATCCCTAGTTCTGAATGGGGTGATGGATAGAGGGTTCTGAACTCTAATATCAATATACTATTTGGTTTTGTGGGGATAAAATGAGAGAATTAAACCTCCATCTTAGAAGAGAGGCAGTTCTCCAAAAAAATGGGAGTTTGGTTCAATAGATTTAACCTGCCTACATGAAACAAACACTAATGGAGTGGTTATGATTTGCCAGAAATTCTTTTAAGTGCTTTAAAAACACTCTAGCATTCTGACTTTGCAGGCCATGTGCTTAACCACTATGCAAGCTCACCTTTCTAATTTTTCACATACTGTATTTCCACTGTATGCAGTTGTGCAGAGTTTAGACCAAGGTCAAAACTTGGAACTGGGTACATTGATATCAGGTGTGGACCCAAAGGAGCCACCCCCATGTGTCTCCGTTCTTGAATGGTGGGCGAGTAACACGGACTAAACTTCTGAAGCCTTTTTTTTTTTAAGTTTTATGCCTTCCTTATTTTCCCAAAGGCAGAAAATACAGCAGAGTAGTATGTTGTTGCAAAAGCAAAGAATGGGGTTGAGCCTTAGTGGTTAGAGATGAGAAAAGTCTATCCGTTGTCAGAGAATAAGAGTCGGAGGAATTCATGCAGTTGGAGGCCGATAAAAGGCACTGCAGGTGCTGATGACAGATTACTGTCCTCATAAACCTGAAGGTATGATCTAGGGCTCAATCCTCGTGTCTGCCAAACTCGGAGAAGTTAAAGAAAAATGGGACCTAGGAGATGATTTAGATTGCACCTGGGAGGGAAAGAAAGAAGCAGGCAAGATGTGCCTTGTGAGATAAGGCCAGCATTAGCATAGTGCAGATCCAGGCTCTGTCTTCTGCTGGCTTTTCCAGCCCGTGATAACTGTTGGAGAAGAATTTGGCTTTTGAAAGGTATTCCTTTTTTTTTTTTTTTTTTTTTTAAATGATCTTTTATTTATTTCTTATTTTGCGTGCTAAGTCACTTCATTCATGTCTGACTCTTTGCATCCCCATGGACTGTAGTCTGCCAGGCTCCTCTTTCCATGGGATTCTCCTGGCAAGAATACTGGAGTGGGTTGCCATGCCCTCTTCCAGAGGATCTTCCTGACCCAGGGATCGAACCAGCACCTCTTATGTCTCCTGCACTGGCAGGCAGGTTTTTTACCACTAGCACCACCTGGGAAGCCCCGATTTATTATTTTGTTTATTTTTGGCTGTGCTGGGTCTGCATTGCTGCGTGTGGGCTTTGCTCTAGTTGTGGCAGGAGGAGGCTACTCTCTAGATGTAGTGTGCAGGCTTCTCATTGTTACGCCTTCTTTTTGTTGCAGAGAACAGGTTCTAGGGCACGTGGTCTTCAGTCGTGGGGTCTGGGGTCAGTAGTTGCGGCTCCCGGGCTCTCAAGCTCGGGCTCAGTAGTGGTGCCACGTGGGCTTTGTTGCTCCGTGGCATGGGGCATCTCCCTGAGCCAGGGATCTAACCCGTGTCTACTGCATTGCCAGGCGGATTCTTTATCACTGAGCCACCAGGGAAGCGCCGAAAGGTATTTCTGTGAGGTCTAGTTTCATTCACGAATCCCCAAAGCTAGAAATGTGAATTTCATGGCGGCGGGGGAAACTGTCTGCTAATATTTGCCCCACAGTTTCAAATGTGAATGAGGCAGTGTCTATTAGGTGTTTTAATTGACACAGACTATATTTGTTAAGGCAATCTCTGCCTTCTTCTTATAGGCCTTCTATGGACCCTTGGGTGTCCTTCACTCTCATCCTCTGGGGTGGTCTTAGGCAAAAAGCGAAGGCAGGTACAATGTCTTCCTAAAGGCATGTTCCCCTACAGTGCTCCCTTTTGTGTGCTGGATGTTTCATGGACTCTGTCTTTGGAGTAGACAAATTCTGGACCCTGCAAACATAGAGATCTTAGTTGAAATCTGCCTTTCCCCACAACCAGCTGAGTGACCTGAATAAAATATTACTAAGTAACATCTCCAACTTGGTTTTCTTATCTGTGAAATGTATAACCACATATCCCCTTCAGGACTTAATTTTTTTAAATTTATTTTTATTTTATTTTTTAAGAATTAACTTTTATTGGAGTATAATTGTTTTACAATGTTGTGTTAGTTTCTACTGTACAGAAAAGTTAATCAGCTATATGTCATGTATATATATAATATATATAATAAATATATAATATATATATATATGCTGTATGTAGCTATATGCCCTTTTAGGTCACTAGGGAGTGTTGAGTAGAGTTCCCTGAGCTGTATGTTAGGTTCTCACTAGTTATCTATTTTATTCTGTGCTGTGCTTAGATGCTCAGTCACGTCCAACTCTTTCCGACCCTATGGGCTATAGCCTGCCAGGCTCCTCAGTCCATGGGGATTCTCCCAGCAAGAATACCAGAGTGAGTTGCCATCCCCTCCTCTAGGGGGTCTTCCTAACCCAAGGATCAACCCCAGGTCTCCTTCAGTGCAGGTGGATTCTTTACAGTCTGAGCCACCAGGCTTCCCAGATGGTGCTAATGCAGGAGACACAGGAGATGTGGGCTTGATCCCTGGGTCTAGAAGATCCCCTGGAGGAGGAAATGGCAACCCGCTCTGGTATTCTTGCCTGAGAAATCCCAGGGACAGAGGAACCTGGCGGGCTATAGTCCATGGGGTCACAAAGAGTTGGACATGACTAAGCATGCGTGCCTGAAAACGCTGAAACCAGTCGTGTGTATATGACACATATACGTCGATCCCAGTCTCCTAATTCATTCCTCCCCCTCACCCCCTTGGGGTCCACACATCTGGTCTCTACATCTGTGTCTCTGTTTCTGCTTTGCAAATGCGATCATCTCTACCATTTTTTCTAGATTCCACCTATATGCATTAATATACAGTGTTTCTTTTCTCTTCCTGACTTCACTCTGTACGATAGTCTGTAGGCCCATCCATGTCTTTAAAAATGGCCCCAATGTTTTCCTTTTTGTGGTTGAGTCATATTCCATTGTTTATGTGTACCACATCTTCTTTTCAGGGCCTTTTGAGAGTAGGTTATCTATCTCTCTAACAGATTCACCTCAAACTTTATGGCTTAAAATTAAAAAAAAATTATCTCACCCAGTCTCTGTGGTTCAGAGAATCTGAGAACAGTTTAGCCAGGGGATTCAAGCTCAGAGTCTCTCTTGAGTTTGTAGTCAAGTTGCTGGTCAGGGCTGCAGTCATCTGAAGGCTTGGCTGGGGCTGGGGGGTCCACGGCTGTAGCGGCTCTTCACACACCTGGCACATCTGTGCTGGCTATAGATGGGGTGCCTCTGAACCTTGCAACATGGCCCTCTTCATGGGCCAACTGGACAGTCCTCACAGAGTGACAGTGGCCTCCCCTGGAGAGTGATCCCAGGAGGAAAGCACCTCGCTTTGGTGACCTCATCTTCGAACTCATACAGCACTGCTCTGGCCTAGTCTACATGCTAGAAGTGAGCCACTTAGTCTAGCCAGTGCTCAAGGGATGGAGAATTAGGCTCTCCATTTTAAAGGGAGTGTCTGAGAATTTCTGGACATATTCTAAATAACTATAAGAGGTAGCATAAGTAAAATTCCTGAAATAAGAGTTTAGTAAATGCCAAGACTTAAATAGTATCTTGTTCTTCTTTATCTCTGCAGTACCTACAATAGTGTTTTTCATATAGCAAGCATCCTAAGTACTGAGATAACATTTATTACATAGTGAACTAAAGTTACTGCCTGCCTTGTGTCATGTTTTGTGCTAAACATTTTCAGTGGAATACCTCATTTCATTGTCACAATAATCCTGGGAAATGGATGCTACTCTGTTATTATTATCCCAGTTTTACAGATGGGAAAACAGAAGTATGCACAGAGAAATTTCAGAAATTTCTTGATTTGGGGGCTTCCCTGACAGTTCAGTGAATAAGACTCGCTGCTCCCAATGCTAGGGACTTGGGTTCAATCCCTGCTCAGGAAGCTAAGATCTCACATGCTGCAATGAAGACCCAGTGCAGCCAATATAAATAGTCATCATAATGAAAAAGAAAAAGAAATTTCTTGGATGTTAACATATGGAGGGGTGTGATAGAGCCGGGAGTTAAAACTGTGAGTCTTCCTACAATTCAAGGCTTCTAAAACTACTCATGTGAAATATTCCCTCCTTTGAAATTTATTTGCCTTGCACTATTATGAGAGTGGGTGAAATGATACTTGAATTGTGAAGCCTCTTTCTTGAAGCACTTCTCTCAGGTCTAGAATGCATGAAAATTCCCAGCCAAGATTCAGAATGGGAAGCCCAGGAATTCCTTCCCCACACTCTTCCTTTCTCCAGTGTTGGATGTAACACTCCCATACCCTCTGATTTCTTCTGTCCTAACCTTGAGGTTTCTCCTTGAAACTGATGTTTGAAGGTTCTAAGGTTAAATATAAGTTTGAAAACTGCAAAACTGGATGATCTTAAAGATCCCTTCTTGCCCTAAAGTTATATAATGACATGAATCCTTCACCCTATTCCTCATCCTTATAGAAGTTAGTGATCAAGTCTGGTCAGTTTTTCCTCAACGACTACTCTCTTGACTCCTTAGCCACCATCTTCATTCTACACCAGATGAGAACTGGGATTGAAACATTATTCAGTTCAGTTCAGTCACTCAGTCATGTCCGACTCTTTGCGACCCCATGAATCACGGCACGCCAGGCCTCCCTATCCATCACCATCTCCCAGAGTTCACTCAAACTCACTCCCATCGAGTTGGTGATGCCATCCAGCCATCTCATCCTCTGTAGTCCCTTTCTCCTCCTGCCCCCAATCCCTCCCAGCATCAGAGTCTTTTCCAATGAGTCAACTCTTCGCATGAGATGGCCAAAGCACTGCAGTTTCAGCTTTAGCATCATTCCTTCCAAAGAACACCCAGGGCTGATCTCCTTCAGAATGGACCAGTTGGATCTCCTTGCAGTCCAAGGGACTCTCAAGAGTCTTCTCCAACACCACAGTTCAAAAGCATCAATTCTTCTGCACTCAGCCTTCAAGTCCCACTCTCACAGCCATACATGACCACTGGAAAAACCATAGCCTTGACTAAATGGACTTTTGTTGGCAAAGTAATGTCTCTGCTTTTCAATATGCTATCTAGATTGGTCATAACTTTTCTTCCAAGGAGTTAGCATCTTTTAATTTCATGGCTGCAGTCACCATCTGCAGTGATTTTGGAACCCCCCCAAAATAAAGTCTGACACTGTTTCCACTGTTTCCCCATCTACTTCCCATGAAGTGATGGGACCGAATGCCATGATCTTCGTTTTCTGAATGTTGAGCTTTAAGCCAACTTTTTCACTCTCCTCTTTCACTTTCATCAAGAGGCTTTTTAGCTCCTCTTCACTTTCTGCCATAAGGATGGTGTCATCTGCATATCTGAGGTTATTGATATTTCTTCTGGCAATCTTGATTCCAGCTTGTGCTTCTTCCAGCCCAGCATTTCTCATGATGTACTCTGCATAGAAGTTAAATAAGCAGGGTGACAATATACAGCCTTGACATAATCCTTTTCCTACTTGGAACCAATCTGTTGTTCCATGTTCAGTTTTAACTGTTGCTTCCTAACGTGCATACAGGTTTCTCAAGAGGCAGGTCAGGTGGTCTGATATTCCCATCTCTTTCAGAATTTTCCACAGTTTATTGTGATCCACACAGTCAAAGGCTTTGGTATAGTCAATAAAGCAGAAAGAGATGTTTTTCTGGAACTCTCTTGCTTTTTTGATGATCCAGCGGATGTTGGCAATTTGATCTCTGGTTCCTCTGCCTTTTCTAAAACCAGCTGGAACATCTGAAAGTTCACGGTTCACGGCATTGTAGCTGTCTCTCAAGAACATTTCCAGTCATTGTCATCTCCAAACTATCTTGTGTCCAGAGACCACATAAAGCTCCAAGAATATCCTTTTTGGTTGTGAAAACCTGTTGCTAAATAAATCCCTTCAGTTGGCTGTGTAGCAGTCCTCATACAGGACACCACAGATATTAGTACACATCAGTAGCTTTTGGAACGTATAGTCTTAAAAGAAGTTAAGTAGTGTTCTTTAGTGATAGAATTTCTTGAAGAGTTTGATATGCTAACGTGTACTGTGAATCTTCCTATTGTTGTTGCTCACTCAGTTGCGTCCAACTCTTTGTGACCCCCATGGACTGCAGCATGCCCGGCTGCCCTGTCCTTCACTATTTCCTGGAGCTTGCTCAAACTCATGTCCATTGAGTTGGTGATGCTGTCCAACCATATCATCCTCTGTCACCCCCTTCTCCTCCTGCCTTCAGTCTTACCCAGCATCAAGGTCTTTTCCAGTGAGTTGGCTCTTCTCATCAGGTGGCCATAGTATTAGAGCTTCAGCTTTAGCATCAGTCCTTCATTGAATGTTCAGGGTGAATTTCTGTTAAGATTTACTGGTTTGACCTCCTTGCTGTCTGAGGTACTCTCAAGAGTCTTCTCCAGTACCACAGTTCAAAAGCATCAATTCTTCAGTACTCAGCCTTTTTTATGGTCCAAATATCACATTTGTACATGACTACTGGAAAACCCTTGGCTACCTGAGAGAGAGAGATAATATAATTCAAAAGGTTGGCTCTTTTGAGCTTTTTATGAACTCAGGTGAGGGAACCCTCTTGGGTTGTCTATTTGAAAGCAGTTTCTTATCACCAGGCCACCTCGCTGAGACTTCTCACTTGGTAATAAGTCCCTACTTGCTGTACTACCTTCACACGTGAAATTCCAGAAAGCCATTCCTCAATAATTGTTGCTCTCTTTCTCCTTTACTGCCCAACCGTCAGCCTCCTCAGAGTCACCACTTCAGAATACCAAGAGGGGTGTGTGTGCTTGTATACATATGCATAACTTTCTTTACTAAAGAACGGGGTGATTTTATGAGAGAATTGCCTACAGAGGATCTTAGGATAGAGAAAGTACGCTGTATGATGCTGTAATGATATAGACCCTATGGACTGTAGCCTACCAGCTCCTCTGTCCATGGGATTCTCCAGGTAAGAATACTGGAGTGAGTTGCCATACCCTCCTCGAGGGGATCTTCCCAACCAGGGATCAAACCCAACTGTCTTATGTCCCCTGCATTGGCAGGCAGGTTTGGTTTTGTTTTGTTTTTAACCACTAGTGCCACCTGAGAAGCCCACACACCATTATACATTTACCCAAATCCACAGAATATACAGCACAGAGCAAACCCTAATATAAACTATGAATTTTGGTGATGATAATGTGTCAGTAAAAGTTCATCATTGGTAACAGATGTACCACTCTGATAAGGGATGTTGATAATGGGGGAAGCTATGGGTGGGTGAAGGTGAGGGGTTATAAGAGTCCCTTGTACTTTCTGCTCAGTTTTTCTAAAACCTAAGGAATTACTGTCAGAGAAGGCGATGGCACCCCACTCCAGTGTTCTTGCCTGGAGAATCCCAGGGATGGCAGAGCCTGGTGGGCTGCCGTCTATGGGGTTGCGCAGAGTCGGACACGACTGAAGCGACTTAGCAGCAGCAAGGAATTACTGTGCTTCATAGTGTGAAATTTTGGCTAGTTTTGTGTGGAGCCTACAACTGGACTAAAAAATAAAGTCTACTTAAAAGGAAGAAATTTAAAACAAAGTACTAAACATAACTTCTTCAAGGTCCAGAAATATACGTGTGTGTGTGTGTGTGCATGCACACATGTATGTGTGTATATTAAAGAAGTCACTCCTTAAGTGGGGCTTTCCCGTGTGGCTCAATGATAAAGAATCCACCTTCCAATGCACAAGATGCAGAAGATATGAGTTTGATCCCTGGGTTGGGAAGATCTCCATGAGAAAGAAATGGTAACCCACTCCAGTATTCTTGCCTGGATAATCCATGGACAGAAGAGCCTGGTGGAGTATAGTCCATGGGGTTGCAAAAAGTCAGATACAGCTGAGGAACTGAGCATGTATGTATGCAACCCTTTACTAGGTGGGTCCTCTTTGAAAACAACCACAATTTCTAATCTGACTTCCCTGTTTCTGGTTTTGCCCCTCTATCCAAAACAGCCTTATCTTCCAGACTTCCCATTGAAATTCCATTCATTTTCTGGAAAACTGCAACTCCTACCCATTGAGTTCTTACAGAACCCATTGTGATCCCCCTCATTAAGATGTCCTTCCAAGTCCAAGTTACTGAGACCAAAGTAGCACCCTTGGGTTTTTATTTAGTCAGTCAGTGATTTCTTCTCACAACTCAGAAAGCCACAGAGTTGTATGGGGGAAAGGTCTTGAAGCTCTTTAGTTTTCAGCTTCGTTCAAGCGGGCATTTATCCTCCAAGCCATATTTCTTTGGGAATTTTCCTAAAGATACACCTTTAAAAAACCTATCAGATATATTAGAACAACACATAGCTCACCTTAAAGTTATTTTAATTCTCAAGGAGAGCACAGCCCTTTTAAACTCTAATGAAAAGCAAAGTATTTTCTAACTGCTTTGAAATTTGCAATATAACTTGTTTGTCCATTGAAGGCAGTAAATTTTATCATGCAGACTAATAATGGACTCTTTTTATGTTTTACTTTGGAACTTCTGGATAAAGAAAGTAGCCATATGTCTCCGGAAGCCTGCTGTCTTAGCTTTTGAAGGAACATTCAAGCAAGTAAATAGTTAGGCACTGTGCTGGACACTAGAAATGGAAACATGAATAATACAAGTCTCCTGACTTGAGAGTATGCCTTCAAAGACATTTATCCTTTCATTTGTTGAATGTCAAGTGCATCCTGATCACCTACTGTGTGCCAGGTACTATATTGGGTGGTAGGGAATGTTTTAGACTGTGTTCCCTGGAAATAGTCTCAAGGAGTGAGAGTTCTGAATTGTGTGTGAAAGTTTATTGGGGAATATTCTTGGGAGATGCACATGAAAGAAAGTAAGATGGGAGAATTGGACAAGGAGAAAAATGGATCTTCAGTGAAGTTACAGTGGCCGCCTCATTCTATTCTACCAGGAGCTCTGGAGCTGAGATAACCCTTTAGAGATTTCCTAAAGTGGCTAGGAGGCCCAGCCTAGGTATGCCTATGTCAGCCAGTCAATGGTGGCCCAATGTCTGTAAGAGGGTCTGTAACTGAGGGTCTGTAACTATGACCCAGTTTCTCTAAGACAGTCTATAACTATGGATCTGTAGCTATCTGTAACCCTCCAGTATCTCTTGCTGCTGCTGCTGCTGCTGCTGCTGCTGCTGCTGCTGCTAAGTCGCTTCAGTCATGTCCGACTCTGTGCGACCCCATAGACAGCAGCCCACCAGGCTTCCCCGTCCCTGGGATTCTCCAGGCAAGAACACTGGAGTGGGTTGCCATTTCCTTCTCCAATGCATGAAAGTGAAAAGTGAAAGTGAAGTCGCTCAGTCGTGTCCGACTCTTCACCACCCCATGGACTGCAGCCTTCCAGGCTCCTCCACCCATGGGATTTTCCAGGCAAGAGTACTGGAGTGGGGTGCCTTTGCCTTCTCTGCCAGTATCTCTTAGAGGGTCTATAATGATGGGTCTATAACTACGGCCCAGTGTCTCTTAGAGGATCTGTAACTGTATAAAACAGGCCAGTTTTCTGCAGCCTGGGGCAGTGGCCAGCAAGGGTCATGGCTTTGAGCCATCAGAAATTGACATCCCCAGCAGCTGGGAGACGGGAAGTAACCTGAGTGGGAACACAACATCCACTATGGGATGGTTATAGCAGGAACAAGGGTCTATCCATGCCCTCAGGGAGCTGATAGCCTCACTGATGAGCCACAGCAGCAAATAGGTGAGTGCAAGTGCAGATAGATTAGTACCAGAGGAAAATACCTTGAAGACACAGGGAAAGCGCATCTCACCCAGTTTTGGGGGTCCTGAGCTGGATTCCCAGAAGAGATGGTGTCAGTGATGATGAAAGGAATTAGGCATGTGAAAGCAACAAGGGTGGAAACTGTTAGAAAAGAGTCTTCCCGATAAAGGGAACAGTAAGTACAAAGGGTGAGAACATGGCATGAGGGGACCTCACATCGTTAGGAAAGGCTGAAGTGGAGAGTGAATTAGAAGGAGTGGTGCACAGGGAGGCAAAGGTGCCAAGCAAGGGTCTGAACCTCAAGGTTGGACCTGAAGGAGCAGGGAGGCCAGGTCCCGCAGTTAGGGATTTTGCCCTGATTATTTCTGACAATCACGGTTTCCAGCAGGGAGTTACATGATGAAATGTGCACTCTGGGAAGATCATCCTAGCTGCAGGGTGGAGAAAGGAATCCAGATAAAAGAACAACACGGGGGGCCTATGAGTGGCCGTGTAGATGGCTAATTCATTAATTTCTGGTAAAAAGTGAGTGACTTAAAATAGAGGCATGTCAGGTGTGATGGAGAGAAATGGATGGATTTGAGAGATTTTAAGGAGGCAGAATCCATAAGACTTGACTGATTGGATATGGGCCTTCAGGGGAAAAAAGGAGTCAAACTCAGATTTGTCTTTGAGCCAGAGCAGGCTGGCAGTGGTGTGAAGGATGGATCTGCAAGAGTGTCAGACTGAAGCAAGGGAGCCAATTAGAGCCATGATAAACAATGTATTTTTGTATAGGGACCCACTCAGGAAAAAAAGAAAAGAAGTTTATAACCGTACTCTTTGTTCAAATGAAAATAGCATTATAAAATTATGTGAAAATAATATTTATGTTCTTATAATTTAAATTACCTTTGTTAGAAGAATATCAGTGAGAAAATTGGCCCTGCTTTTAGCCACTTAAATATATTAGTATCTGGGGCAAGTTTAGACATAGCACTAGGGAGACAGTTTGCCATTTTTTGGTTCATTTTTGTGTAGTGCGTTGGATCTCCAGAGAATATTCTAGAGTGTGTTCTTTTTCTATCCTTGATGCCACCCTGAAGGTAGGAATTATTGCCTTTCTGGAATAAAGAAGCAAAAATGGAGGCTCAGAGAAGTACAATGGCTTCACTAGGATGTGCATTCCATTCAGTGCTGAGTTTCCTGAGGTTGCTGCCATTTCTTGCCATGCATCACACAAAGATAAAATCAGTGTGCCTGCTCCCTGCTTCTTTCAGCAATGTGTGTCTCTCTGTGGCTGTGGGATTGTCTGTCTGCTCATGAGAGAGAAAATGAGCCAGATAAAGATGCCTTATTATCAGGGAGCCCCAACACCACCTCTTTCCGCCCAAGGTGCTGGCCACCTGAGCATTTTTGCTAACTGAACACATTCAGGCCACTTCTGAGAGCCCTGCCCTGGGCCATCCTATCAAATAGGCTTTGATTTTTGGCTACCTGAAGCACAGGACCTGGACAGGACAGAGGTGATTTCTCCAAACGGAGACTCCTGTGCTGTGTAGGATCCGAAAATCTGCCAGCGAATTAGACGTCGGTTTCTGGGTTGTATTTTGTAGCCAAATAAAGTAAATGTAGCTCAAAGAGCCCCATTTCCCAAATCAGTGATGCCATCACCTCCGGGGAAGATGACTCAGCCCTGAACTGGAGCAGAAGTAAGGAGAGGAGGAAGGGGAAGGGAGGGCAGTGGAGGAGAGGGGAGGGTTCTGTTTTGAAACTGCCCCTCAGGCATTGTGAAGCCAGGCATTCTCTGGCTACACAATAGCCTCCTTTTTGACAATCACAGAGTTAGGTTTCAACATACAATGAGGAAGGAGCTTGTTTCTTAATCTAGCGATTTAGAAATTAAAGATGTAATTAAGTATGATTACGGATAAGCTTGAAATATATATTCAGCCATTTCAGGTTTATTCATTAGTCTCTTTGCAAGCACTTGGTAACCCTCTTTTCCCCCTTGCTTTACTGAATTATAATTGATACATAACATTGTGTAAGTTTAAGGCATGCACGCTGTTGATTTGATACACTCATCTTTTGCAAAATGATTACCACCATCCTGTTAGCTAACACCTTCATCACATAATTACCATTCTGTTGTTGTGGTGAGAACATTTAAGATCTACACTCTTAGCACCTTTTAAGTATATAATACAGAATTATTAACTGTCATTGCCATGTTATGCATTAAATTCCCCAGACTCATTTGTCCTGTAACGAAGTTTATCCCCTTTGACCAACATTTCCCCAGTTGTTCCCAGCTCTCAGCCCCTGGTAATCACAGGGATCTATCTACTCGCTGTTTCTATGAGTTTGGCATTTTTAGATTCTATATATAAGTGATATTACACAGTATTTATGTTTTCTCTGACTTATTTCATTTAGAATAATGCCCTCAAGGTCTATCCATGTTGTTATAAATGGCAGTATTTCCTTCTTATAATTTATATATATATAAATATATAAATTATATATATAATTTATTATATTGTCATTCATTGTCATTCAGTCCCTAAGTTGTGTCTGACTCTTTGCAACCCCATGAACTGTAGCACCCCAGACTTCCCTGTCCTTCCCTGACTCCTGGAGTTTGCTCAAACTTGTATCCATTGAGTCAGTGATACCATCCAACCATCTTGTCCTCTGTTGTCCCTTTCTCCTCTTACCCTCGACCTTTCCCAGCATCAGGGTCCTTTCCAATGAGTCAGCTCTTTGTGTCAGGTGGCCAAAGTATTGGAGCTTCAGCATCAGTCCTTCCAGTGAATATTCAGGATTGATTTCCTTTAGGAAACTAACT
Organism: Budorcas taxicolor; assembly: GCF_023091745.1. Taxonomy (NCBI): domain Eukaryota; kingdom Metazoa; phylum Chordata; class Mammalia; order Artiodactyla; family Bovidae; genus Budorcas; species Budorcas taxicolor. Next base: position 58,947,178 of record NC_068923.1, on the reverse strand, counting down.
GGTACTATATATATATATATATATATATATATATATATATATACACACACACACATATATATATAATTTACTATATTATAATATTATATAATATATACAATTATATATAGTTTATATATATATATATATTTTAGACAGAGAAACCGTATCTTCTTTATTCATTTGTCTGCTGATGGACACTTAGGTTGTTTATTTCCCTACCGTGGCTGTTGTGAATAATGCTGTAATGGATGTGGGAAAAGCATTTTGTAGTCTTGATTGCTATGCATGGTTAGTGCAGACTTTTTTTTTGTCATCTTCCTTACCACCTTCTCTGAAGTCAGTCTCTATCCGGAACAGCTTTAATCTACTTCTGGAGTCCCACAATATTGTCCTCCAAATGCACAACAAATTGAGCAGAGAGCTGCCTTTAGCATGAGAAATGCTAGTTGTAGAAAAACTGAAGAATAGCTCTAATTTAGTTGTGAAAGTAATAGTAATAATGCAGACAGCCGCCATGGATTGAACACGTGTGTGTGTGTGTGCTCAGTTGTTCAGTCGTGTCCAACTCTTTGTGACCCCATGAACTGTAACCCACCGGGCTTCCTCTCTCCGTGGAATTTTCCAGGCAATTGAACATTTACTCTTAAATTCTGAACTAAATGCTTTACACTCAGGGACTCAATGATAGGTCAGGATTCAAGTCTATTACAGCCTAAGGAGCTTGCAACTTCCACAGCAACAATTTAGGCATTGTGAAACCTTCCCTTCTTTCCTAGCCTTTATCTAGTTCTTTGAATTGTCCTCTTTCAGAACTCAACATGCTGACTTGGTACCATCATCTGTATCCTCTGTGAAGTATGGAAGATGCCTCTTCTTACACTTTTATGCTTTTCACATGGGGGCATGAGAGTGCATTGCTTCAGGTTTGTTTTTTTCCCAGGCTGCCTCTACTCTTAATTTCTTCTGCCGCCCTGGGATCTTCCTTAAGGACATATCTCAGGCCAAGCCATCCTCTGAAGGCAGGATTCCCCCGTCCTGGCCTGGGCACATTCTTATAGGTGTAGGCATATTTTGACAAAACCCTCAACCAAAGAGCTGTCTCATACAGCAATAGAAGAGGTCAGATGGGCTGCCAATCCCTCTTCCACTCTGCTCTTCAGGCATGTGCAGCACTGTAATAGGAATAATCTCGAACGAATTCTAATCCGTTCAATTTAAAAGCAGGCTCCTGTGAATCTTATTCCACAGAAATTGTGCGTGCAAAAAGTGTCACACCTGTATGTAGAAAATTCTAAAGGAACTACCAGAAAAAGTGACTGGAAATGATAAATGGGTTCATCGAGGTCACAGGATACAAGATCGATTTACAAAAATCAATTGTAATTTTATACACTGGCAATGAGCTATCTGAAAATGAAATTCAGAAAACCATTCCATTCACAATCACAACCAAAGGAACAAAATGCTTAGGAATAAATTTAACAAAAGACGTATAAGACTTGTTAACACTGGAAATGACACAATACTGGTGACAGGAATTAAAAACGACCTGAATAAATGGAGAGACATTCTATATTCGTGAATTGGAAGATGTTAATTTTTGACAGTCACTAACCAAGTCCTTGCTAAACTCTCTGTTCTGCCCTCATGATAAGCCCTGTGCCCCCACTCTCCTGGGTCACCCCATTAGGTAGAAGATGGGCTAGCCTTGGTTTTCTCCAGATGCAGACCTTTATGCTATGAAAAGATTAAAAACTTTCAGTTAAAATTGGCTCTGCATCATATGTTATGGCCAAATGAACTAAATGTAGCTAAGTGAAGTCTCTATACATCCTGAGTAAGCAGATGCCATAACCATCCAGAATCAGATTGCTTCGAAAAACATCATTAATCAAACGGAAGAACAACTACTGATTGGATTGAGAGAATGTTCATAGAGCACATATCTCAGGAGGGATTTATGTCAGTCGTTCAGTTGTGTCCTGCTCTTTGCAACCCCATGGACTGCAGCACGCCAGGCCTCCCTGTCCATCACCAACTCCCAAAGTTTACTCAAACTCATCTCCATTGAGTCGGTGATACCATCCAGCCATCTCATCCTCTGTCATCCCCTTCTCTTGCCCTCAGTCTTTCCCAGCATCAGGGTTTTTTCCAGTGAGTCAGTTCTTTGCATCAGGTGGCCAAATTATTGGAATTTTAGCTTCAGCATCAGTCTACCCTTGTAGCTCAGTTTGTAAAGAATCTGCCTGCAATGCAAGAGACCTGGGTTCAATTCCTGGGTTGAGAAGATCCCCTGGAGAAGGAAATGGCAGCCCACTCCAATGTTCTTGCCTGGAGAATTCCATGGACAGAGGAGCCTAGTGGGTCGCAGACCATGGGTTTGTAAGAGTTGGACATGACTTAGTGACTAAATCACCAAGTACATGAAAAGATGCTGCATGCCATTGGTCTTTAGGGAGATAGAAATAAAAATCGCAGTGAAATCCCACTTCCTATACAATAGAATGACTAATAAAATGAAGATAAAACAAGTGTTGGGGAGGATGTGGAGAAGCTGGAACTCTTGCACATTGCTGTTAGAGATATAAAATGGTGCAACTGCTTTGGTACACAGTTTTCTTAGTATTTTACAACACTGCCATATGGCCCAAAAATCCAACACCTATGTATCTACTCAAGAAAAATCAAAATATGTACACAAAAAGCCCTTCTAAGTGTTATAGCATTTTTATAGCACAAAAGCCCCAACCTACATTCAAATATCCATCAATTTGTGAATGCATAAATAGACTGTGGTCTGTCCATATTCTGGAATACTCTGCAGTAATAAAAATAATTGAAGTGTTTATATATGCTACAACACGGATGAGCCTCAAAAAGCTTATGCCAAGTGGAAGAAGATTAAATACTGTGTAATTCTCTTGATATGAAATATCCAGAAGGCAAATCTACAGAGATAGAACGCAGATCAGTGGTTGCCTGGAACTCAGATTGGGAGCAGGAACTGACTATAAACAGGCATGGGAGTGGGAAGGAGGGGCGGTCTATGCAGACCTGTTGGGGTGATGAAGATGTTTGAAAACCAGATTGTGGTGATGTCTGTACATCTGTATAAATTTACTAAAAATCATTGACTTGTACTCTCACAATGGTTGGATTCTGTGAATCTTATACCTCAATAAAACTGTCAAATAAAAATAGCCAGCAGAGTTGAGAGTGGGAGGTATAGAGAGAAGAAGTTGGCAACATATTGATAATTTGGGGAGCTGGATGATGGATAATGAAGGCTCATTATACTTTTCACTTGCTGTGTATATTTGAAATTTTCAAATAAATTTAAAAGAAATTATTAAAAAGGGAATGTCACACGAAATATTTTTAAGTGGAATGAAATCTGACCCAGTCTTTATATCCCAGCACTGGAGGAAAGTTAGTTCTGTCGTCACAGACACCCTGACCAGGGTTTTTCATCAATCTGGGGGGGTGCTCCTGCAGTGCTCCAAAAAGTCTTCAGGCCAGCAAGGTCAGGGTGGAATGACCATTATCTGGTATGAGTGAACTTTAGCATAAGTTAGCAATGTCGCATATGTGCCAAATCTGGAATAGGCATCTCTTCTGAGCTCTGTGGCATCCATGTAGAGAACCCGGATCCTGGTCGTACCCCTCTGAGCTGTGTGCATTCATTCCCAAGGAGGAGCGTGGCTCTTGGACAGGCCAGGGTGAACCACAAACCTACATCATCTTCTGGGCTGTGGGAGTAACTCCAGGCTCACCCCACTCTCTTATCTTAACCTCTTCCCTGGATTTAGTCTTTCACAATGGCTAGGACAGGAGTTCACCTTGTAGCCACTATTTAGATTGTGCTAATGCATCTGAGGAGAAGGGGACGACAGAGGATGAGATGGCTGGATGGCATCACCGACTCGATGGACATGAGTTTGGGTAAACTGCGTGAGTTGATGATGGACAGGGAGGCCTGACATGCTGCAATTCATGGGGTCTCAAAGTGTTGGACACGACTGAGCAATGAACTGAACTGAACGAATGCATCTGAGGTATGAACTAACAATATATTCTTTGATTTAAATGTGTTTGTGTTCCTGTATGTGTAAAATACAGAGAATGATACATGGGTAGCTCTCATCTTTTCAAATTCATCTTCAGCATGCAAGCTTTAGTGCATTTGTTAGGGGAAGTGCTGACCGAAATCGCCCACCCTGGCCAGGCAACAGGAGGTCTTGGTAAGGAATGTGGAACTAACAAGCTACCACCAACTGGAAAAAAACAGGAAAGGTCAAAAGAGGGGAGATGCGAGTCCATATGTCCTGCCAACCTCCCAGAATCCTTCGCACTGGAATCCATCTTGACCAAGGGATGTGTTTGCCACCAGGAAGGACCCTGGGTCAGAATGCCTGGCCAGAGACAAACTGGAAAGTAACCCAATTACCATAAAACCCCAAATTTCAAGCCACGTGGCAGAGCAGTTCTCCTGGGTTCCCTTATCCTGCTGTTCTCCGCCCGGACTTCCTTTCCCAATAAAGTCTCTTGCTTGGTCAGCATGTGTCTCCTTGCGCAATTCATTTACAAGTGTTAGGCAAGAGCCTACTCTCAGACCTGGAAGGGTCCCCCTTCCTGCTGCACTTTCACTCCTTGAATCATTCACAAAACAACTGTTTATTGAGCCCCTCCAGGTAACACTGGGCATCATTTGCCCCACTGGAGATATAACATCAAACAAAACCCACAAAGGCTCTGCTTTTATGCAACTTAGATTTCAGGGCTTTTAAGATCAAGTGTCGTATGTGGGCTTCCCAGGTGGCACAGCAGTAAAGAATCTGCCTGCCAGTAGGAGCCACAGATATAAAGATTCCATCCCTGGATTGGGAAGATCCCCTGGAAGAGGAAATGGCAACCGGCTCCAGTATTCTTGCTTGGAAAATCCCATGGACAGAGGAGCCTGATGGGCCACAGTCCATGGGGTCGCATAAAAGTTAGACATGACTGAGTGAGCCCAAGAATCACATGGTAATGCTGTTAAAATGTAGATTCTGATTCCATAGGTCTGGAGCTGCTTGAGATTAGCATTTCTAACCAACCCCCAGGTGAGGTGAATGCTGCTGGGACACAAAACACACTTTGAGTTGCAAGGTTCAAGGGTAGTAAGCAGGAAAATATGGCAAAATGCTGAGATTAAGTTTTCTGTATTGAATTATTTGCAATGAGCTTCCTGTCTATATTGACTGATGGTTATTGTCAGGCTCTGCCCTGAGGGACCGGACACTTCTTACTTGACCCCTAAGTGGATCATTTTTCTCTCCTGTGATGAGGACCACCCAGACCCAGCAGTGTACTCATACCACACCCTTCAACTCTCCTCAGGATTTGTTCACACCCAGTGGCTTCTCTGATTAATTCTCAGGTCAGGACTTGTGTGTCAGAATTCCCTTTGGGATCCAATCCTGTTTTGCACTTCAAAGGCCGGTCTGGCTGGTATCAAAGGTTTGTCTAGAACTTTGGAACTGAACTTGAGCCTTTCTGGCTTTATTTGTTCCCTCTTTCCTGTTTTCCACTTTTAGGTAACGGTGTTAATAAGGAGAGAATGGGGGGAAAAAGATGAAAAATGTCCCTGTGTTCTGTTTATTTTATCTATTTATTTTTGACTGTCCTGGGTCATCGTTGCCGTGTCGGCGTTTCTTTAATTGATATGAGCGGGCAGTGCACAGGCTCTCGGTTGCAGTGTGCGGGCTTCTCGTTGAGGTGGATTCTCTTGTTGTAGACTCTGAGTTCCAGGGTATGTGGGCCTCAGTAGTTGCATCACATGGCTCAGTAGTTGCAGTCCCCAGGCTCTAGAGCACAGGCTCAATAGCTGCGGCTCACAGGCTCAGTTGCTGCATGGCATGTGGGACCTTTCTGGACCAAGGATCAAACCCGTGTCTCCTGAATTGACAGGCAGATTCTTTACCACTGAGCCACCAGGGAAACCCTGTTTAACTTTTTTTTATATGCCATATTTCCCTTGAAAGCAGTCTCTTTGTGTTTGTGTGAGTATTGCACAAAATGGGTTAATTCTCAGCTGGCCACCAGTTTAGTGTGGAGCACCTGTGTGAATCATTAAAATACTGATTGTCCTGGGGTTTCTTGAAGTTGCTGTGGGGGTTAGGGAGATTGTGAGACTGTACTGATAAAGATGTACCATGAAATCTGGTAGGAACAGGCTTCTAGGAAGACTTGCAAAAGGGACAGACTCTGAAGCGTATCTCCTTGCACTTTGATTTCTGCCCTTTCACCTCTCTCTTCTCCGTCTTTCTGGAACATGGCGAAGATCCTGGAGATTGAGTAGTGTCTTGCAACCATAAAACTGAGAAGCTTTGAACTTCCAATTTTGGAGCAGGGAGATAAAGAGCTCCTGGGACCTTGAGGGCATCTGTAGTGGTTACACTCTGGATTGTGTGCTAAATTGTTTCTGTCCTGTCCAACTCTTTGCGACCCTATGAACTATAGCCTACCAGGCTCCTCTGTCCATGGGATTTTCCAAGCAAGAATACTGGAGTAGGTTGTCATTTCCTCCTCTGGGGGATTTCCCGACCCAGGGATTGAATTAGCATCTCTTGCATCTCCTGCATTGGGAGGCAGGTTCATTACCACTCCCATTTGATCTGAATGCAGGATTTCAACATGAGTTGAAATCCAGTCTCTTAAAATAAATATAGTAAGAAATTTGTATTTTGTTGTATGTGTAATTGAAAATCATCAGAGGACTTTGAGTAGAAGAGCTCTATGGTCTGATTTATGTTTGTAACAAACGGCCCTATCTACTCTATGGAGACTAGACTATAGGTTTTACTGAGGATATCAATTAGATACTCATTGCAGTGATTATGAAGAGAGATGGCAGTAGCTTAGCCTAGGGTTATAGAGACAGTTTGCATGTACTTTATAATGTTTTTTACAAAAAGAAAACAAAACAATATACAGTAAGATAATACTAGTCAACATTTATTGAGTATCATTATGTGCCAAAACAGTGGCTGACTTTATTTTTGGGGGGCTCCAAAATCACTACAGATAGTGATTGCAGCCATGAAATTAAAAGGCGCTTACTTCTTGGAAGGAAAGTTATGACCAACCTAGACAGCATATTAAAAAGCAGAGACATTACTTTTTCAACAAAGGTCTAGTCAAGGCTATGTTTTTTCCAGTGGTCATGTATGGATATGAGAGTTGGACTAGAAAGAAATCTGAGCACCGAAGAATTGATGCTTTTGAACTGTGGTGTTGGAGAAGACTCTTGAGAGTCCATTGGACTACAAGGAGATCCAACCCGTCCATCCTAAAGGAGATCAGTCCTAGGTGTTCATTGGAAGGACTGATGTTGAAGTTGAACCTCCAATACTTTGGCCACCTGATGTGAAAAGCTGACTCATTTCAAAAGACCCTGATGCTGGGAAAGATTAAGGGCAGGAGGAGAAGGGGGCGACAGAGGATGAGATGGTTGGATGGCATCACTGACTCAATGGACATGAGTTTGGGTAAACTCCCGGAGTTGGTGCTGGACAGGGAGGCCTGACATGCTGTGGTTCATGGGGTCACAAAGAGTCGGACATGACTGAGCGACTAAACTGAACTGAACTGATGTGCAAGATAAGATTCTAAGCATATTCTATAACTTACTCATTTAATCTTTACACTAGTCGTGTGAAGCAGGCACATTAGTTTTACCTGCATTTTACGGCTAAGGAAACTAAGAAGTAAAAAGATAAGTCATTTTCTAGTAGGTGATGGAGGATCCTTTCCTTCATATGTGTGTGTTGGGGAAGTGGGGGTTTTGTGTATGGGTTTGGGGGTGTAGTTATATATGAAGTCATCCTAGACGAAAAGGTTAGAAGAAAATATAGCAAACATTTTAGAAGTTTTCCGTCTGCATGTTAGGCTTTCTCATATTTCTACAGTGCTATTTTTGATATAGGAAAATTATTAATATACAAAAAGTATTGTGGTTTAGAATTATGGTGTTTAGCAGTGTATTTAATATCGTGTCAGCTGTTTGTAAGCAAAGAGAGAAAGGGTCGCTGTATAGTTCTCATGGGCAGAACAGAAGTGACATCAAGCTGAGCTGTGGAAAGTAAGCCATGGAACAGGTTAAGTTCCTAGACCTCTAGAGCATTTCTGTAGCATCCTCATCCTAGCCCAGTCAACTGTCCACTAATCGATAATGTCTTCTAGGAACAGTCTCATTCCAATAACCAAACTTTTCAACTTTTCCAAACTCTGGCATTATAGGGAAGCAGCTCTTTAGCACACAGTCTGCCTGTTTGTTCAAATGTGCTCTCCATGTTTGGGTTCTCTGTGCCATGTTGGCTTTCTTTGAAGAATTTCCCTTGTCTGACATGACATCATTTAGTTTATTTATGCTGGAGAACCCTCGGGGAAATACTATACCTGTGTTATATATGTGTGTATGTGGATATAAATTGTAGAACAGATCACTGGAAGGTGAATTTAAATTCCTGATCCTCAAGCTGTTCAAAGATAAGCTATGCACCCTGGACTGGTGTCAGCAAATGAGCAGAGGTCAGTCCAAATTCAGCTGGGGAGTGGGGGACCCCCAGACAAGCTTTTAGACTCCAAATCCAATAAGTGTCAGGGGTTATTTTTTAACAATCTAGATTTTAGTGACTTCCCTGGCAGTTCAGCAGTTAAGACTCTGTGCTTCCAATGCAAGGGGGCACAGGTTTGATCCCTGGTTGGGGAACTAAGATCCCACATGCCACATGGTGCAACCAAAATATATATATTAAAAAAAAAATCTAGATTCTAACCTCTCTGCAGGCAGCGAATGTTTGTTTCATTTCTTAAAATAGCCCAGTCTGTCTAGTCTCAAATTCCTTTGCGTGTCTACTATATGCCCAGTTTTTAGCACTAAACTACCTTTCAGTTCAATACCATGAATATAGTAGAAGAAAAAAATGCAATGTAAAATATGTCAAAAATAGAAAATAAGAAATAGTTAAAAAAAAAAAAAGGACTCGAAACTCGGAGAGTAAACAATTGATAAAAGAATATTCAGATACATATTTTTTTTTTCCTGAGGGATTTGAGAATGTTGGAGTATATGCTCCATGTTTTCTTTATTCATTGGTTTAAACATCATATAGTTTGTTCTTTCCAATCTTTTTTTAAATTAAACTTTTTATTTTATATTGGACTATATCTGATTAACAAGACTGTGATTGTTTCAGGTGAACAGCAAAGGGACTCAGCCATACATATATTTGTATCTATTCTCCCCCACACTCCTCCCCCATCCAGGCTGCCACATAACATTGAGCAGAGTTCCCTGTGTGTACAATGGACCCTTGTTGGTAATCCATTGTAAATACAGTAGTGTGTACATGTTGATTTCAAACTCCCTAACTCTCCCTTCCCCTCATCCTTCCCACCTCCCACCCCCAGCAACCATAAGTTCCTTCTCTGTGAGTTTGTTTCTGTTTTGTAAGTTTAAGTTCATTTGTATCCTTTCATTTTAGATTCCACATATATGGAATGTCATATGATACTTCTCTTTGACTTATTTCTCTCAATATGACACTCTCTAGATTTATCCATGCTGCTGCACAGTGGCACTATTTCTTTCTTTTTCTGGCTGAGTAATATTCCATTGTATATGTGTACCACAGCTTCTTTATCCATTCCTCCACTGATGGACATTTAGGTTGCTTCCATGTCTTGGCTATTGTAAACCGTGCTGCAGTGAACGTTGGTGTGCCTGTAATCTTTCGGACAGTGTTTTCTTAGGATATATGTCCAAGAGTGGGAATGTAGGGTCATATGGTATATGCTGCTTGTTTTTACATGGAAAATTTGAAGGACATACAACCCATGATATACTAAGGAGCTCATATTAAAATTTTGGTTTCATTACATTTTCTGCCATCTCTGAGATTTGACCAATTGATAAGTGAAGGTAGCCATCAGATTAGGTAGTCATCATATGGACTGTCAGTGGAAAAGAAAATGATGAAGAAAAAGTGTTCATTACACAAGCAAGAAGACTATAAAAAGATTAGAATAAAGAGGCTTTTGAGTTGAATAAGAACCAGAAAAGGTTTATTTTATTTTTTTTATTTTTTAAAGCTTTGAAATATACATGGGAGCTTAGTTTAAGCTGAATGACAATACCAGTGTTTGGGGAAAACAAAGCGTACAGATTTCAGTTGAGCAAGGCACTCCTTCCTAAATGGACTAATTCTGATAAATCACTAAGACATGGGCTGCTGGATTCTAAACAATGAATTTATACAAAAGGAAACAAAGCCACATAGACATTTTTATTGGAGATGTTCTCACTATGTCAGTACCAAGCTATAAAACAACCAAAGAACTGAACATAATTACAGCCTCTCTCAACAGAACAAGGAGAATTGATTTGAGAAAAGCCCTATTGTAACTCACTGACTCAGGGGTTCCCCTAGGAGGACCATAAATCAGGTTCAAGGGCAGGAATCACATCCATGCTGCGAAAAGCCTTGGGTCTGATTTGTATCAATGGATAGGAGTTTGGTTATCGCATGTAGGGCTTTCTTGGTGGCTCAGATGCTAAAGAATCTGTCTGCCAGTGCAGGAGATGCAAGAGACTCAGGTTCGATCCCTAGGTTAGGAAAACCCCCTGGAGAAGGGAATAGCTACCCAGTCCAGTATTCTTGCCTGAAGAATTCCATGGACAGAGGAGCCTGGCAGGCTACAGTCCATGGGGTCACAGAGTCGGACAACTGAGCGACTAACCCTATATCTTGAAAGCAACAGAAGAATGATCCTCAGTCCAGAGGCCAGTGGTATGTGGTTTCATTCCCTGGTGGCTCAGAGGGTAAAGCATCTGCCTACAATGTGGGATACCTGGGTTCGATCCCTGGGTTGGGAAGATCCCCTGGAGAAGGAAATGGCAACCCACTCCAGTACTCTTGCCTTGAAAATCCCATGGTCTGAGGAGCCTGGTAGGCTACAGTCCATGGGGTCGCAAAGAGTCGGACACGACTGAGCGACTTCACTTCATAACTCATGAGGTGCAGAATTGCCTTAGGGAAGGACACCAGCTTCTCTGAGCCAGTTTTCTTGTTTCCAAAATACGAGGCATTCTGATTCTCTTTCCTCTAAAACCTTGACTTGTATTCTTTACTGCAAATCCAAGGCAGAATTGTAAAGTTTAATTGCTAACAAATGAAAAGTGAAAACCCAAATGTTGGAAGAGAGCCTTGTAGCCTGGTTTGATTATATTCCTCTTTGTCAAATATTTCCTTGAAGAACCCCTTCTTGTGTGAGGTTTATGTGTCTCTGCCCTGTTGAACTCGGGAGTGGCTATGTACCTTGTTTTCTTTAATGGAATACATATGTCATGTGTGTAGTAATGTAGATGGAAGTAACGAGTCACTTCCAAGATGAACATTTTAGATTTATCATGTTTCTTCTCTCTGTTATGATGGCCACAGATTTATTGGAGTTGGAGGATGTTCTGTCAGCCTAAGTCTGGAACGACCAGTATTTGCAGCAATAATGATCATGCATTGTGAGCACAAAATAAACCTTTGTTTTAAGCCACTGTAATTTGGGGGAATCATGTTCCCGCAGGAGACGCAGGTTCAAATCCTGGTCAGGGAACTAAGATTCTGCATACCACACAGCACGTCCCCCCAAAAAAGGTAAATAAAAATAAAATTTAAAAATCAATAAATAAAAGATGTATAGTGAGTCTAGGTAGCAGATACTAAAGGAGGCAGTGTCTGGAAAGGAAGGAGCAGTTAGATCACATGGAAACTTGCAAGTCATATTTAAGGCTTAAGATTAATCTGAAGAGTCAATGGAAAATTCACTGAAGGGTTTTAGGGAAGATGCTTCCTCTTCCTCTAATACCTGCCCCGCGCAGCCCTTCATCTTATCCACCCAGCAGCCTCTTCTTTAACCTTGAACTTTATGGACCCTCCCTAGGCAGATATAGCTACTTCCTCTCTGACTTACCATTTATGCATACATATCCCTGAACACGTTTATTTTGTGTTTATTCACTTTCCTGCCTTTCCCACAACTGAAGACCTAGAAATCCCAAGGGCCGGGTCTTGTCTTTACCAGCTCTGTATGGGAGGCAGAGTTCTAAGCTGACCCTCAGTGGCCCATGTGCTATACTGTATAATCTCCCCACCCCCTACCTGAGTGTGAGTGGAACCTGTGGCTAGGATTGGATATCACTGCTGCAATTAGGTCACTAACCAGTTAGTTGACTTGGTTAATGAGTTAATCAAACGGAAGATTATCCAGGACAAGCCAGACTGGCCTAGGAGCAAATAGCCAAGTTGTAAACTGCCTACTGGAATCACGTGGTAAGGATGTGTGTGACCTCTTATAGTGGAAATTAACTCTTCCAATAACCAGTGAGCCTGGACAAAGACCCCAAACCTCAGATTAGAATCACAGTTTCCCTGGTGGCTTAGATGGTAAAAACCTGCTTGCAATGCTGGAGACCCAGGTTTGATCCCTGGGTCGAGAAGATCCCCTAGGGAAGGGAATGGGTACACACTCCAGTATTCTTGCCTGGAGAATTCCATGGACAGAGGGGCCTGTCAGGCTACAGTCCGTGAGATCACAAAAAGTCAGACACGGCTCAGCGACTAATTCTAATTTCTAATGTAAATATCTAGTTTACTAATTCTAACTTCTAATGTAAATAAAATGTAACATTGGGCTCCCCAGGTAGCCTTAGTGGTAAAGAATTTGCCTGCCAATGCAGGAGACATAAGACACGTAGGTTTAATCCCTGGCTTGGGAAGATCCCTTGGAGTAGGAAGTGGCCACCCACTCCAATATTCTTGCCTGGAAAGTCCCATGGTCAGAGGAGCCTGGCCGGTTACAGTCCATATGGTCACAGAGTTGGACATGACTGAAGTGTCTTTGCACACCTGGCCCACACCTTGATTTCAGCTGGGTGAGATCTGAGTGGAGAATGCAGCTAACTTACACCTGGACTCCTGACCTGTGAAAACTGTGAGACAATACAATTGTGGTGTTTGCATTGCTGGGGTTGTGGTAATTTGTTATGCAGCAAGAACACAGCAGTGGAAAACTAATCCACAATGTGATTGTATGCCTATAGGAAAGTTACCTACCTTCTCTGAACCTTATTTCCATCATCTGTGAAGTGAGCATGATAATTATATCCCCTGTTGTTGAATTCAAATAGATAATATATGCAGACTACCTAGTATCTTCCGAATGGATTAATTACTCTCTCTGTTGCCTCCGCCCCACCAGCCCCACTGTCTATGCCAGTGCTTTTCTGGAACATTCTTCCCAGGTGCCCCTTCAAAAGCCAGCACAGGCATTCAGGCTGCCATAGGTATCATTTGCCCAGCAGCCTGTCCCAAGGGCCACTGTTCTGATGAAAATTACTATTGTAATGCATAACCATGAGGAATCCAGAACGAAATTGCTTTGGGAGCCTTTGTGTGATTAACATTTCAGCTGTTTATGGAGTCTTTCCCCTATCATTTCCTGTTTTAAAAAATTAATGGGCTGATCTCTTTATTATTGAAAAGCAAGCAGGGAAAGTTCAGCTAGAGCATAAAGAAATAGTTCTGTATGATTCCAGTAAACATTTCTGAGTAGGAAGAATATTTGGAAGACTTTTTTTTTTTTTAATGCTCTTTTAATCCCTACAACTTTTTCTGTTGAAGTCACTTCTCCCAACCTCACCTCCTTGCTCACTGCTCATCCCTCCCCTGATTTGGGGATGAAAGACATTTGAGTCGAGAACATTGTGACTCTATAATCAGGCCAGTGGTATTATGTTTGACAGTATTGTGAGATCCATGATATCAGAGTTTTTGAGTCCAAAGACTCTTTGCAGGCCCTGTAGCTTGAATCTCATTTTCCAGATGAGAAAACTGAGGTTTGGGAGTTTAACTGGCCAAGAAGACACAGTTAATTAGTGACTAAAGTTTTCTCTGAAGGAAACCAAATCTCCTGACATAACTTTCCTCAAGTCTCTGCACTGATTACTTTTGTGATTAATGTATGGAAATTTAAACCCTTCTCCTTTAGTATAGGCCCTATAGCGCAGGGGCGAGAGCACTGGTCTTGTAAATCAGGGGTCATGAGTTCATATCTTGCTGGGCCTGATGAGCAATTCTCTTACTTTTGGGCTTCCTCATGGCTCAGATGGTAAAAAAATTTGTCTGCAATGCGGGAGACCTGGGTTCAGTCCCTGGTTTGGGAAGATCCCCTGGAGGAGAACATGGCAACCCACTCCAGTATTCTTGCCTGGAGAATCCCCATGGACAGAGAAGCCTGGTGAGCTATCGTACATGGGGTTGCAAAGAGTCAGACATGACTGAGCGACTAAGCACTCTCAGTACAAGGATCAAATGCTTCCTTCTTTGTGAGCAGACAATATGGTACAGACATCATTGTGGGCCCTGATGATCTGTAATGCAACTTACCAACTGAGCCTCCAGGGGGAATGGAAGGCTTTCTTAAGCCAGATGGAAAGATCCAATTCAATAAGAAGGAAAGATCTAGGTTAGATTTAAGGGGTCGAAATATCTCAGTTGCAGGAACTCTCAAGTGGGATTGAGAAATAATCCTTAGTGAGATCATCAGTGAGACTGTAGATTGTATATTCCTCAGTTGGATGTAGGCATTAGTTCCTTGGTCTTACCCATTTTTCCTCTCTCTGCCATCCCAATATCTTTTTGATGTGCTCATGTGCTCAATATGCACTCAGTTGCTTCAGTCATGACTGACTCTTTGCAGAGTCCCCGTAGACGATAGCCCACCAGACTCCTCTGTCCATCGGATTTCTCAGGCAATAATGAAGTGGGTTGCTATGTCTTTCTCCAGGAGATCTTCCTGACCCAGGGATCAAATCCACATCTCCTTTGGGGTTCCTGCATTGGCAGGTGAATTCTTTGCCACTGAGCCGCCAGGGAAACCAATATTTCTGATGACTAGTATTTATATATCAAAACAGTCCGTGTTCTCTTTTTCCAAGAGGTAAAAAATAAATTCTGTTCCAGGGTCTAATCAACCTGAGATTATAGTAAAGCTTTGGGCTGGGTGAAGCATTTACTGTGTGTGCAGAGGAGTTACCACAGCACACTTGAGATTGCCATCCTTAGAAAGTTCTGCTTGCAGTATTGACGTGGGCTGGCTTCTGGGAACTTGATTGCAGACAGATCCTTACATGGATGTTAAATGGCCCCTTAATTGACAAGAGTGGCTCACTGTGCCTAAACTGTTTGGACAAACAGTATCATTCAGGCTGAACACCTGCTTTCCTGCTGGGATTCTAGAATTTTGTTACCTGACAGGCAGTGGGTGCCTATGTGCCCACCTTCCAATGAAAGTGTTGGTTATTGGGTCTTCAGTCATCTTCTGTGGTGGACAGTATTTTGTGTGTGCTGTAACAACCCACTGCTGGAGGAATTGAGCATGTCCTGTGGCTGCCCGAGGATGGTCCCCTTGGGAGCTTGCATTTGGTTTTCTTCAGATGGTGTCTTACGTGCCCTTTC
The DNA here is from genome assembly GCF_023091745.1 of Budorcas taxicolor. Taxonomy (NCBI): domain Eukaryota; kingdom Metazoa; phylum Chordata; class Mammalia; order Artiodactyla; family Bovidae; genus Budorcas; species Budorcas taxicolor. The sequence continues at coordinate 58,931,642 of NC_068923.1, read as the reverse complement.
CTGTGTTGACTTTGCTTTGTATTCCTATCATTGTAATAAATCTTAGCTGTGAGTTCAACTTTATACTGAGTCTTGTAATTCCTCCTAGCAGAAATTACAAACCCAACCTGGAGCAGATAATGAGTCTTCTCTTCCTTAGGGGTATATACTTAGGATCGTCCTTTAGTATCCAGGGACACTGGTGCCAGGACCCCCATGGATACCAAAATCTGCAGATGCTCAAGTTCCTTTTATAAGATGGTGTAGTACAGTCAGCCCTCCCTTTTCCCAGATTCCTAATGTGCAGATTCAACCAAAATTCAGGCAAAATTCTGCTTGTGGTTGGTTGAATGCATGGAACCATGAGTATGAAAGGGCCAACTGTATCTTATTTTATTTTTTTATTATTTTTATTTGAATACTCTATTTTTATTCTTTTTAATTTGTGTTTTAATTGGAGGGAAATTGCTTTACAATATTGTGTTGGTTTCTACATATAACAACCCAAATTTCCATGAAGTCCGAGCCTACTGCTCAAGTAGAAACTAGGAGGGCCTTCAGAAAATAAAATAACTTCTCTATTGATTTTTTCCAGAAGATATGTTAATTTCTAAAAGGTCCCCCTAGCATCTACTTGAGCAGTAGGTTCTGACTTCATGGATCTCAAGTTTAAAAGCCAATATGAAGAATGACAATCTACTTAAAAATATTCAAGTATAATACCATATCTCTTTTATAACAATCATTTCCCTCTGGTTTCCCATCTACCCCTCTCCAGATCCTGTATTTTTTTCTCTTTCAGTTTTCTCCTTTCTTTTTCTCCATTTTCTGTGGCTCTGTCTGTATTCTCTTACATCTTGGGCGGTGAATTTCATGATACCAGAGACTATAAAAATATCAGGATTAGCAGAAAAAAGAAACCAATACTAGTATATGGAGGCTCCATTTTTTTTATTCAGAAATTTATTATTATTCGTCTTCTAATTAAATTGCTGAACATTTTTGTCCTTCTCTTTTCTAATTTCATAAATGGGACTGATATTACCTGTTCACCTTGCAAAGATACAGAGGGGAATCACATAATTTTTACGTAAGAATTTGAGAAATTTGAGGCACACAGAAATGTTGAAACCCTCCTGGAACCCTGCACAAGTGTATTTTATGAGAAACATAGGCTCTGTAACGTGGGTCTTTTATCTCTTTATTCATAAAATGATAAAGAAGAGAATATAAGGATCCTCAATGAAAAAGGTCAATAGAAAAAGAAGATTAAAAGAAGGCTCGATTATTGACTTCAGCTATTCAAAGCACAGCCATGAAGAAAAAACAGTAGAATAACTTGTATGATTGCACAGACTATAGAGTCAGGACTAGTAGAAAAGCAAAACAAAATGAAAACAAACAAACAAAGAAAACAACAAAAGAACAGAGGAAGAAGAGGAAAGACCTGGGTCAAGCACTGGAAACGTATTATCAGGAAACACTAGTCATTGGGGCTGTTCAGGGTCAAGCTGAACCACAATATCTTGCACGTTGTATGTGGAATTAACATTGGATTCATGAGTGAACTTCTTATCTGAACCACTCTCACAATTTTTGCTCTGCTGTTCTCTGTTCTACTATTTATTGAGCCTTTTCTTAATTGATTGACTCAATTTCTAAGATAAATTTATTTTAAAACTGTATTTTGCATATTTGATGTCTTGGTTATTTTACTTAGTGGGCATTAAAATACAAAAGCTACTTTAAAAAATTTGTCAGTGAACCCCAAACTAGATGGCTTCCAAGCCTGATATTACATGGACATTATTAAGCCAAATGAAAGGCAAAACTATAGCCCGGGGGCCCTGATTTCTATCCTTATGAACCCTTTGGTCACTTGGCATCACACAGTCTTTCTTGAAAAGAGGGATGGGGCTGGATTTGTGGAGCTGAAAGCACCATCATGCCTCTTCCCAAGGAGAACCACTTGTGCATCTACTCATCTCTCTCACACCCCGCCAGGCCAATAGGTGCCATCCAGCGTGAGAGCAAACTAGGATACGTGGTAGTCCTACTTTTTCCTCGCTCTTGCCGCCCTGGTTTTGCACCTCCCAAATAAAGCATCGGCACTCTACTTTTGCTCTGTTTTCTAGGATGCAGGCTGAGATCTCCCTTTGTTTCAAATGCACACTTAGTCTGCAGGAGTTATAATCCTGCCCTCCCCCCACCCCAGTCATGATTGATTGATTAGAGCAAAGAAGGACACCTGACCCAGGATGTATCCATTTTATTCTAGCCGGAGTTTGGAATTTCAACCTGAGGATGATGTACAGTTTCTTGGGCTGATGTAGCAATGTACCACAAACTGGGTGGCCCCTGAGGCCTAGCAGTGAATAATTTGTTACAGAGTCTGAGCAAAAAAGCATGTTGAGACTAAATATATATATTCAGTGAAGAATAAACCAGTGGCTGAAACAGAGGAAACCATACTGCTAACATCTCAAGTATTATAATCAGCCAAAGCGTGTGCCCGAAGCAAGTGACCTTTATCAACTGAGGCTAAAGACAGATGTAGAAATTTTGTAATACCTTTTGATATCTTAAGTGTACCTTAGGTATATTATATAATAAAGGTTACTTATTGGAGAGATGAAAACCATGTTTAAAGAGCAGTGCTTCAAAATAGCTTGATCAGACAGAAGTACTTCCTTCCCAGGGCCAAGTTCACATTTTGGCAGAACTTAAGTTCTTTTTTTATAGAGGCCCATATCATATCATATTTATTTTAACAAAGGTAATGATACATTTTAGCTTATATATAATCATCATAAGGGCGCTTCCCTGGTGGCTCAGATGGTAAAGAATCTGCTCGCAATGCAGGAGATGTGGGTTTGATTCCTGGGTTGGGAAGATACCCTGGAGGAGGGCATGGCAACCCACTCTAGTATTCTTGCCTGGAGAATCCCTGTGGACAGAGGAGCATGACAGGCTACAGTCCATGAGGTTGCAAATAGTCGGACATAACTGAACGACTAAGCACAGCACAACACACAACCATCATAAGATTTAACTGTCGTTTAATAGTTAGCAAAAGGATGTGTAATAAAGTCACTCAGTCATGTCCAACTCTTTGCGACCTCATGGACTGTATCCCTCCACGTTCCTCTGTCCATGGAATTCTCCAGGCCAAAATAGTGGAGTGGGCAGCCATTTCCTTCTCCAGGGGATCTTCCGAACCCAGGTCTCCCACATTGCAGGTGGACTCTTTACCAGCTGAGCTTTACCATGGAATCTTTATCAGAAAGCTTCTTTACCAGGTAAGCCCAAGAATACTGGAATGGGTAGCCTATCCATTCTCCAGCAGATCTTCCCGACCCAGGAATCAAACTGGGGTCTCCTGCATTGCAGGTGGATTCTTTACGAGCTGAGCTACCAGGGAAGCCCTAACAAAAGAATACCTTCTGTATATATAATAATATCATTTATTAATCCATACTTTACAATTTTCTTTTTCTGTTTTAAAGCCAGTATTTTTTTTACCTTTTTTTTTTGGTGGGTTTTGGAATTTTTATAGGCCTTAGGCATGATGCTTTTGGTTCTCAGTAGAAAAAAATGGCTGTCTTTGTATCTTAATCTTTTATAAAAATTTAACCATTCTGTAATTACATTTTCCTTAACAACTTCAAAAGATAATTAAGAAGTAATATAGTATTAAAACTGCTGCAGTATTTGCTCTCAAGAACTATCTAGAAATAAGCCTGCGTTTCTGTCACATGAATGGATTTGTATTTTAAAGCTACTGTTAGTAGCTTCTGAAATCCAGCCATCAGTTCAGTTCGGTTCAGTCGCTCAGTCGTGTCCGACTCTTTGCGACCCCATGAATCGCAGCACGCCAGGCCTCCCTGTCCATCACCAACTCCCGGAGTTCACTCAAATTCACGTCCATCGAGTCGGTGTTGCCATCCAGCCATCTCATCCTCTGTCGTCCCCTTTTCCTTCCGCCCCCAATCCCTCCCAGCGTCAGAGTCTCTTCCAATGAGTCAACTCTTCGCATGAAGTAGTGCAATTTGGTTTATTTTATGTCAAAATGCTTGAAACTACATAAGCAGGCTGATGTCTGCTGTGCTTCTGAACACATTCAGGTTTGAGTAAGATATACCGATGCTCACGTTAAGTCAGCTAACTATGAGATGTGGTTTGTCTAATTGCACTTAAAGACCACTTTATTAAAAAGTGCAATTAGACAAACCACGTCTCATAGTTAGCCGACTTAACATGAGCATCAGTATATCTTACTCAAACCTGAATGTGTTCAGAAGCACAGCAGACATCAGCCTGCTTATGTAGTTTCAAGCATTTTGACATAAACCAAAATGCACTACTTCCATGATAAGAAAATAAGAAGAAAATAACAGCTGCAGGTATTGTATTTCCTGCTTAAAACTAGAAGGCAATTAAAAATACTTCCATTTGCAAACATTTCTTCTTTTTCTGAATTAGGCTCATCCAAAGAGAAGACTTTGCTCAGAAGGACACACTCCACCAGTTTAATGCAGTCATTGGGTTGGCCAAAAAGTTCATTTATGTTTTCTATAACATCTTATGGAAAAACCTGAACAAATTTCTTGGCCAATCCAATACATCAGCTAAACCTCACAGCATCTTTCAGGATTCAGCTCAGGGCCTAGCCTTGTGGAGTTTTCTCCCCTCTGAGACTTACTATAACACCTGTGTTTCATCTAGCTCATGGCTGGGTACCGTCTTGTATTATTTTCCAGCTGCTTTCTGTTGGAAAATACTTTCATACCTTCAGAAATAGTAAACTTGAAAAAGCATATGTTAGCTGGTCTCTGAGTTAAGATAGGAGCCCCACTAAGCAGAAGCATTAATACTGTGAATTGTCCTATGTACACTATCAAATAGTTGCCTTGTTTTTAATAGCTCAGGTAGCCACACTGTTCTTTCAGGCCTGCTGGTCTACATCCAAGTAAGTTGAATCTGTGCTTATTGATCTGATCTGAACTAATTCTCCTCTTTTCCAAAGCTACCAATTATTGGTTGAACTCCAACTTTATTCAAAGTTCTATTTTCTCAAAGAGAAAAAGCATCTATAAATTTAGAATAAAGGGGCTGAATTAATGAACACAATTTTTAAAAAATAAATAAAGATATAAGTTTAATTCCTTAGGTTCCTTTTCCTCCTTAAATACCCCTTGCGGCATTGTAAAGTAAAAAAATTTAAAAAAAGCCATTAAAAAAAAAATCAAAGTATAGTTGATTTACAACGTGGTGCTAGTTTCAGGTATATGTTCATGCCTAGTTGCTCAGTCGTGTCTGACTCTTTGTGACCCCATGGACTGTAGCTTACCAGGTTCCTGTGTCCATGGGATTTTTCAGAAAAGAATACTGGAGCAGATTGTCATTTCCTCCTCTAGGGGATCTTCCCCTACCCAGGGATTGAACCCGAGTCTCCTGTGTCTCCTGCATAGCAGGCAGATTCTTTACCTTCTGAGCCATGAGGTCTCATTAGTTTCAGGTATATAGCAAAGTGATCCATATTCCTGAATAAATACACATCTAAATGTAAACTTTGGTGATGGACATTCGGTTCAGGTCAGTTCAGTCTCTCAGTCATGTCCAACTCTTTGCGACCCCATGAATCGCAGCACACCAGGCCTCCCTGTCCATCACCAATTCCCAGAGTTCACTTAAACTCATGTCCATCGAGTCAGTGATGCCATCCAGCCATCTCATCCTCTGTTGTCCCCTTCTCTTCCTGCCCCCAATCCCTCCCAGCATCAGAGTCTTTTCCAATGAGTCAACTCTTTGCACGAGGTGGCCAAAGTATTGGAGTTTCAGCTTTAGCATCAGTCCTTCCAAAGAACACCCAGGACTGACCTCCTTCAGAATGGACTGGTTGGATCTCCTTGCAGTCCAAGGGACTCTCAAGAGTCTTCTCCAACACCACGCTTCAAAAGCATCAATTCTTCAGCACTCAGCTTTCTTCACAGTCCAACTCTCACATCCATACATGACCACAGGAAAAACCATAGCCTTGACTAGATGGACCTTTGTTGGCAAAGTAATGTCTCTGCTTTTGTATATGCTTTCTAGTTTGGTCATAACTTTTCTTCCAAGGAGTAAGCGTCTTTTAATTTCATGGCTGCAATCACCATCAGCAGTGATTTTGGAGCCCAAAAAGATAAAGTCTGACACTGTTTCCACTGTTTCCCCATCTATTTGCCATGAAGTGATGGGACCGGATGCCATGATCTTCGTTTTCTGAATGTTAAGCTTTAAGCCAACTTATTGACTCTCCTCTTTCACTTTCATCAAGAGGCTTTTTAGTTCCTCTTCACTTTCTACCATAAAGCAATAATATTCTGTGCTGGTGAATTTAAATTAAGTGATGGAAGTTTAGGGAGGCACTCTCATGTGTAGTTTTGTGTTGTATGATCTTTAGAAACATTGACAGTATTTATCAGAAAAGTCTTCAACTTTTCCGCAGAGGCAGCTTGGAATAATGGTTAGTTCAAAGACCAGTACTTCTACACAGTCCCAGTGTGACTCCAGTAAATTACTTAATCTTGCTGCCTGTTTTCTTATAGGTAAAATAAGGATAACAATAGTACCAACGCCTTACATGGCTAAAATAAATAAGTCAATGTTATTAAATTAAGAGCAGTGTCTAACAAATCATATGGCCTAGATAGTCTTCTAAAATACTTTTTGAAAAAAAAGAAAAAAAAAATAAAATAAAATACTTTTTGACACAGTATTTGTGCTTACAGAAACTTTGAGAAAAAACTCAGAGATAAGAACCAGAATCTGGAATTAAGGATGAAAATTAAATACATTTAAAATATCAGACAAGATAGAAATGGTTAAATTCATAGGTTATATACATATTTGTATTATATAACCACTAAAAATTTGATTTTCACAGAATGTGGAAATGGAAAAATTCTCAAATATAGTGTCACATGTTAAAGGCAGTATGGAAAACAGTTTATATAGATTTTGTTCCTTATGCTATTAGAGGGCACATAGGAAAAGTGCCAGAGAAGGCAATGGCACCCCACTGCAGTATTCTTGCCTGGAAAATCCCATGGACGGAGGAGCCTGGTAGGCTATAGTCCATGGGGTCGCAAAGAGTCGGACACAACTGAGTGACCTCACTTTCACTTTTCACTCTCATGCATTGGAGAAGGAAATGGCAACCCACTCCAGTGTTCTTGCCTGGAGAATCCCAGGGACGGGGGAGGGCTGCCGTCTATGGGGTCGCACAGGGTCGGACACGACTGAAGCGACTTAGCAGCAGCAGCAGCAGGAAAAGTGCTAGAAGGAAATATCAAAGTGGTAATAGTGATGATCTCAAGATATTGAGATTAGGAATGATTTTTAAAATTTTGTTCTCTATCTTTTCCATAGGTTCAAAAATTTCCCCCAAATATGTTCTTTATTCTTATATTTAAACATAGCAGGAAAAGCATATTTAAAAAGTCACATGAAGGAAGGCAAAATTGAAAGGCCTTTCTTTTTCCCCTCGAACTGCTGTATAAATGTACAGAATGGGAATCTTGAATACTTTCAAAGAATAGCTTCTTTTAAAGAAAGAGATAGTTTGAAGGTCTAATTAACTAGTTTGAAGATCTAATTAACTATGTACTTCAGTATATATATATATATGAAAAAATATATATGGGTTTTTTTTTCATTCTTTTCCTCCTCAAAAAGAAGCTTAAGTGCTGATATTCCTTGGTTAGGAGGTAGAGCTAAAGCTGATGAATTTTGGATCAACTCAGCAATAACTCAAGTCAGGAGACCAGTGGGAACCAAAGGCAAGTTTCAGAGCAAAGAACCAAACAAACTACAGATTGATGATCTTGGGAGTTGGTACAGTAATTTGTAAAGGCTAAATGTTATTGCAAATCTGACAGCTGGAGACACCAAAACTCACTCCATCAACTGCCAGCCAAGTGACCCAGTTCCCTTGCAGCCTTGGGGAGTCACTTATTTCACCCAACAGACTCCCCTTCCTGTACGTGTGAGTTTTAAACTCAAATCCCCCAGTTTCTTAATGAAAATGTACCTTTGAATGTTTTGAGAATTTTTCTCCTCTCATTTCCTGGCTTAGAGAAAGAAGTCTGCCTTCATGTTGAATGTCCAAAGAATATTTACTACCTAAGCAATTCCTACCTGGATTTTCTTAAATTAATAAGAAAGGAAAAAAAGGTGCTTGTAAACCTGCCCACCACATCAAAGAACATGTAGAAGTAACTGGGTAGTAACATATTAATTACTGATAGTAATGGCTGAGGTATATTGCTTTTGTTTTTATGGTAGCTTTGTGACCATAATCTAGGGACCCTGGAGAAAGTTACATAGAGAACTGTTACAGTTGAGGACCTATCTTTTACAAAGGAGATAGGCGCAAGATACCTCCTCTGAGATAGGCGCAAGATACCTCCTCTGCCACTTTTAAAGGGAAAGTGATAATTGATAATTCCTTTCATTCAAAAGGAAACATTCTTAATTTACAACCTTTAAAAGAAATGGTCTTTATTATACTGCAGAGTATTCTAAGTGTGCATCATGGCTAATATTTTATGCATACATTTTTTCGGTTGAAGGCATTTGCCATAATTCAGCTTTAACAAACTCTGTTCTCAGCTGTAACTCAGAGCATGACATATATCCGTTGTCCAACTATAAATCTATGGTTGTTATTATACTTTTATGAATCTGATTCATGCAGGCAGCATTATCCATGCAACTTTTATTAAGGAGTTAGGAATTTCCCCATTTGAATTCCTAACGTTCTATACATTTTATTGTATCTTCTCCCAAGAGCCCCAAATGAGATATCTGGATTACAGATCCTTAGAAGAATAAAATCCATAAGCTCTAAATCAGGGGTGGATAAGTGGATTTGATCCAGCTTCGGAACTGACTTTGATGGTTCAAATTGCATTGAGTCTCTTAGGATTAGACTGATCATTAATATCTAAGTTTGAAATCTGTAGTTTTTTTGGTATTTGCTGTTTTCAGGATATTAAGATGCAATCTCTTGTTGTTTGGATTCTTATTTCTGAGAAACACTCCAGTCTTTTACTTGGGTTCTTCTAAAGCCAAGGTTCTGTTTAACTTGAAATTGATAGAACAAATTCAGGTGGGAAGCAGAGAGAAATCTACATTGGACCTATTACATTAGATGGTGTTACTTTTAATATAAAGGGCTTCCCAGGTGGCACAGTGGTACAGAATAAACTGCCAGTGCAGGAGATACAAGAGACGGGGCTTTGATCCCTGGGTTGGGAAGATCCCCTGGAGGAGGGCATGGCATCCCACTCCAGTAATCTTGCCTGGAGAATCCCATGGACAGAGGAATCTGGTGGGCTGCAGTCTATGGGGTCGCAGAGTCGTACATGACTGAGCACACATGCACACACACACACAAGTACACACTTTTAAAATGATGAAATTGTGGACATTTATTTGTGCCTATACGTAGATGATTTTACAGAAATGCGTAGAAATTGCACATCTCTAATTGGCATGTGTCTTTAGTTTGACTGCATGTTTAGACCTTGCATTGCCACCTCAGTCCTGATTTTCCATTCTAATGTTAAAAATACACACAGCATAACAATTATAATATTAGCTCTTAAATACCAGCCCTGGAGTAAGGTCACTCACTGAATGCTCATAACTAACCAGTGAGGTCATTGCTATGATTATCCACATTTTTCAGATGAGAAGACTGAGGCAATGAGAGGTTATGCAACTTGCCCAAGATCACAGAGTCAGAAAATGGAAGAGCTATGAATATGAGCCCAGACAGATCTGGCTCTGAAATTCACAATCTTAAGCATTATTCTCTGCTGCCTGAACTGATGTAACTCTGTCAGCACACATTTATTGAGCATTTTCAAACAGCACTGCTCTGTCGTATCTGAGAACAGAAAACATTTGACTGTTTGACCTCAAAGAGCTTGCTGTTGGGTCACAAAACAGGAAGTGCACACATACTCTTAGGGAATATTTTGTTAATAACATATATTGAATGATTTCTCTGTGTCAGGTGGTTGCCATACTAATAGCTAAATCTGAGTAATCACAGAAGGGGCTGTTTTTTAATCTCTGTTTTACAAGAGAGTAAACTGGAGGTAAGTCACTGAAGTCCCACAGCCAGTAAGTAGCAGAGGTGAGATTTGAACTTAGACAGTCTTCATCCAGGGTCCCTGCTCCTAACCACTGTAGTCTACCCTGTAGTTCACTGGATGTGAACACACCTTCTAAATGGATGTGATGGGTAGTCGCAGAAGAATGCGGTGAGAGCTTAGTGAGGGTGGGAAGGGTAGAGGGTCCAGTTAAGGAATTACTCAGCTAATTGATTAGCTCCATAATATAGATATATGTTATGAATTCATTTATTTGTTTTTGGCTGTGCTGGGGCTTTCTCTAGCTGCCATAAGCAGGGGCTGCTCTCTAGTTGCACAGGCTTCTCACTGTGGTGGCTTCTCTTGCTGTGAATCATGGGCTCTAGACCCACTGGCTTCACTAGTTGTGGTGCGTGGGTTTAGTTGCTGTGTGGCATGTGGGATCTTCCTGGACCAGGGATCGAACCCGTGTTCCCTGCATTGGCAGATGGTTTCTTAACCACTGGACTACCAGGGAAGTCCGACTCATTCAATATTTACTGGTTATCTTCATTGTCTCAAGCCACATTGAAATGCTTTTGGAACCAATAGGCTCCCTTTCCTATTGTTTCCAAATCTCCTCACATTCCCTGCTAAGAATGTCCTTCAAGCCCTGCCGCCCCCAGTGACAGTAAAAGTGAAGTCGCTCAGTCGTGTCCGACTCTTTGTCACCCCGTGGACTGTAGCCTACCAGCCTCCTCCATCTGTGGGATTCTCCAGGCAAGAATACTGGAGTGGGTTGCCATTTCCTTCTCCAGGGGATCTTCCCAACCCAGGGATCGAACCCGGGTCTCCAGCATTCCAGGCAGATGCTTTAACCTCTGAGCTACCAGGGAAGCCTTAAGTACCAACCTAAGTGCCACCCCCAATACCAACCCCCAAATCAGCCTCATCACTTCTACCATCTCTACTGCCTCAGCCATCGCTGTGTTGGGCTGATTCCTCTCAGCTTAAACCTCACGGCTTTTGGGAAGCCTTTCTTGCCCTGCAAGAATGGGGTGGGTGCAGTCACATGTCAGCCCACTCCGTGAGAGCACCTGCCATGCTGGGGCGTGGTTGCAGCTTCCCCTGTCGGTCCATCCCCTCATGCCCTGCTCTACTGCACCTTCCCCCAGCCCGCATTCCCTCACCCATCAGCAACAGCCTCTGAGCTTGTTGAGTCCTGGAACTGTGTCTTACTGCCTCCTAACACAATGCCTGACACATTGTAAGTGCTCTATAAAATTTTTTTGGATAAAAGACTGGGTTCTATGTGCCAAGCACACTACACATAAAGCCCGTATTATGTGACAGCATTGACTAAACATTTATTTCCATGATCTCACTGAATTCTCATAATAATCCTCTCAGAGAGTATGACTTTGGTTTTACAGAGGGCGGTTCTGAAGCTCTAGGACAGTAAATAACATCCTCAAAGTCACCTAGTTAATGGGTAGTTGAAATTAGAAATTAGGTCTCTCTGACCCTAATCCTGCATTCTGGATGGACCGGTAGTTGCAACAGAGATTCCAAAGGTGAAGTGCAGTTCTAATGAAACACATGGATGATGCAAAGGAGTCAGAAATCATCTCTAGTTGTGGTTGCTGGGGCAGACAGCAATATCATTGTGGTGGGGGTGGTAATACACAGGCTTGATCTTGAAGGATAAGTCTGTCTTGGTTTGGATGAGAACAAAGAGCAGGGTCAGGAGGTGCAAACATTGGGAATCTTGAGATCCCAGTCTCTTCAGGGAGTTGCGAGGAGGCTTCTCTCACAGGAGCAGAGGGACCAGAGGAAAAGCAGCCAGTGGTGCCTGGATTGGAGTGTAGGGAGAGGAGCCAGGAGAAACTGGCAGGATTGGAGGAGCAACTAATGAATGTCCCCACCTTAATTCTAAGAGACTGAGTGCGAATTCCTAGGGAAAGTGTGGTCTTTATCAAACCCAGGAAAAGATGTTAAATTTTGTGTGATGTCAGCTGGGAAATCAGTTGACAAGTTGAGGGAAATAATTCCCTCTCTCTAATGCATGAGAAACGGGAATCCAAAGCCTTTTACTTTGTTAGTGAAAGTCAGAGTGTTCGTTGCCCAGTCATGTCGGACTCTTTGTGACCCAATGGACTATAGCCTGCCAGGCTCATCAGTCCATGAAATTCTCCAGGCAAGAATACTGGAGTAGGTTGCCATTCCCTTCTCCAGGGGCTCTTCCTGGCCCAGGGACTGAACCCAGGTCTCCTGCATTGCAAGCAGATTCTTTATCAACTGAGCCACTAGGATCTCTTCAAATCACATGCCATAGAGAGCAGAGTGGAGACCTGAAAGTGTGGAAGAGTAATTACCTCCTCTTTCTTCCCAGTTCCTTCCTGCAATGCCTACTGTATTAACTGTTGCTATTGTATTTGCTAGTTTTATTTATATGCTAGATATTGTTCTGGGCTTTCCCTGGTGGCTCAGCGGTAAAGAATTCACCTGCAGTGCAGGAGACACAGGAGACTTAGGTTCAGTCTCTCTGGATTAGGAAGATCCCCTGGAGGAAGGCATGGCAGCCCACTCCAGTTTTCTTGTTGGGAAAATCCCATGGACTGAGGAACCTGGCGGGTTACAATCCATGGAGTCACAAAGAGTAGGACACAACCGAAGTGACTGAGCACACAGAGGCTGCACTACACTCTTTCTTTTCTTTGCTTATTTTGTTTAGTCCTCTCACATGAAAGGTTCTTTTTTTACCCTTTTTTTTTTTTTTTTTGCTGCACTCGGTCTTCATTGCTTTGTGTGGGCTTTCTCTAGTTGCAGTGAGCAGAGTATATTCTTTTGATGCGGTGCCAGGACTTCTCACTGTGGTGGCTTCTCTTGTGGAACACAGGCTCCAGGCCTTACAGGCTTCAGTAGTCGCAGCTCCTGGGCTCAGTAGTCGCAGCTCCCAGACTCTAGAGCGCAGGCTCAATAGTTGTAGCATACGGGCTTAGTTGCTATGTGGCATGTGGGATCTTCCTGGACCAGGGATTGAACCTGTGTCTCCTGCACTGACATGAGGATTCTTTACCATCAAACCACCAGGGAGACCCGCCCCCCCCCGAGACCTCCACCCCCAGCCATGAAAGTTTCTATTCCTCCCACTTTCTAGATAAGAAAATAGAATATCGAAAAGGTTAGGTGACTTGTCTAATTCCATGGGTTATTCATAGCAGCCAAGAATTAACCCTTGAGTATCTGATATCAAGATCTAACCATCTTAACCAATATCACAGGTTAAAAACATAAGTATCAAATATTCAATGCCTCCTCTGAGCCAAACACTTTATGTAAATAATGGGTGAGATATGTACTCTTGCAAATCATTCATTCATTCATTCTGAAAGGGTAGAAGATTTGTCTAAAATGTACACGCTGTATTCTCTGCAGCAGTTCCTTCTCTTTGTTGTCCACTATCTCATTTTATAATTCCAAATTTAGGAGGCATGAGATGTTGATGATGTCTCTCAGTTATTAGAAATTCTCTTTTAGAATCTTCAAGTCCACAGTGAGAGTCTATGAGAACAACTCCATGCAAGGGCTTTAAAAAATAAATGTGTGGTGCCAGTGTACTCTCAGTCTCCTTTTAATGAGAAATGGACAGGTTATTACGCTATTACATGGTACATCCTATTCCTGGAAGCCATCTTAAGCTGTTCAGGATAATGTATCTCTACACTACATCGGCCTCTTTGTTCCATAGATGCTATTTTTTAGAGTTTTATGAACAGCAAATGGCTCCTTAGGAGACCATTGTAATCGCTCAATCTGGATTTTCCAGCAGTCTTGGTGTAAGGATGATAGAATGCCCAGAGGGTAGTACCAATTTGAAAAGGATGATTAACTCCAGATTTCCCCCATCCTGGGGACATTGTGAATGGCTGGATCAAAGTCTGATGTGTTCCAGATGATGTGCGAGGATGTACAAACATGCCGGCTTTCATTATAACAAAGACTGGGAACACAGGAGTGCATTATTCATTTGTTTAATCAACCAACAAGTATATAGCAAATGCTTATTCTGTATCAGGCACTGTTCGAGGTGCTGAGAATACAAAGTCTCCAACCTCGAGGAGTTTATATCTTCTGAGAGAAGGCGAGCAACAAGTAAATAAATAGTTTCGTTCAAATCAGGAAAAATATAGCAAGATCAGGAAATAAGGAGTGTTATGGGCAAGACACGCTATTTTATGTAGAATAAGCAGACACAGGCCTCCCTAAGGTTCCATCTCAGCAGAGATCTGGCGGAAGTGACGGGGTAAGCCTGGTGGATGGCAGGAGAGGAGTGTCTCAGGCAACAAGGCAAGGTCCCTGGAACAGGCATACATTTAAGGTGTAGGAGTATGGATGCCCTTGTGGCTGGAACAAAGTGAGTAGCGGAGAGAGTGATGATAGATGTCATCAAGAAGAAGCAGGTGGGAGGCAGCGGAAGGCTGGGGTGTAGACCATCAAGACTCACATAAACCTTTGTAAAGAATTTAGATTTTCTGCTGTGTAAATTGAGAAACCACTGCAAGGGTTTGAGCAGAGGAGTGACATGATCTGGCTCACCTTTTAAAGTCTCTGTCTCCCTTTAAAATAAATGTAGAAGGAGAAGTAGAAGGAGCAAAGCTATAGGTAGGAGGCTGTGTTAGTCCAGGTAAGAGATGCTGCTGCTTGGAACAGGATTGTTATGGAAGAGATGGTGAGTGGGGATCTAATTCTGGATATTTAGGAAGGAGAATTAACTGAATTTGCTGATAGGTTGAAAGTGAGAAAAAAAAGAGAAGAATCAAGATTTTTATTTCTGTACACTGACAAGAGTAGGGGTTTTATTTAGTGAGATTTCAGGAGCAATAGACTGGGGATGTGGGAGAATTATCTGTGTTTAGGACGTGTTCAGTGTGAAATGCTTGGTTGACATCCATGTGGAGTTATAGAGGAGGCATTTAGGTAGTAATTTTGAAGGTCAAGGGACAGATTTGGGCTGAAAGGTTAAATCTGGGAGTCATGAGCTTGTAGTTAATCCATGAGTCTAGATGAAATCATGTAGGCAAGTGTTGGCAGGAAAATAAGTTTTTGTGTGGTCTCTTCAAAGGGCTCAGTTATTTTATCAACTTGGTATAGAATTTCACACATGTTGTATTTATCCCATCCCTTCAGAGGGCACAATGCTTCCAGGCTCTTCCTCAAGTGATTTCAGGTTAAGTACCACTTAAGCTAACAGCAGTTTTTGTTTCTAAAGTTCTTAGAGACTTAACAGGGAACAGCCAAACAGACAGTGTGCCCTGTAGCATAACACAGCAGTTCTGAGCAGCTTTCTTGCACTATTATGAAATGTCAGCGTGGCAGAACCACACAGTGGTCAGAATGCCCATTCCTCCAAAGTATCTACCAGTGTCACAAATGTGTTACTGAATTCTTTTCGATGGGAATGGTAGCTACTGGTCAAGGTCCCAGAGCCATTTTGCCTTTTAATGTATAACTTCATCCTAAATGCATATTTAGTGTGTATGCATGCATATTCAGTTAATTAGTCGTGTTTGACTCCTTATGACCCCATGGACTGTAGACTGCCAGGCTCCTCTGTCCACAGGATTATCCTGGCAAGAATACTGGAGTGGGGTACTATATCCTCCTCCAGGGGATCTCCCCGACCCAGGGATCAAATTGTCATCGTGTGTGGCTCTTGCATTGGCAGATGGATTCTTTACTGTTGAGCCACCTGGGAAGCCC
Source organism: Budorcas taxicolor (assembly GCF_023091745.1). Lineage (NCBI taxonomy): Eukaryota > Metazoa > Chordata > Mammalia > Artiodactyla > Bovidae > Budorcas > Budorcas taxicolor. The sequence goes on along the minus strand of NC_068923.1, from coordinate 58,915,776 downwards.
AAATGTATATTTGGGATGTATATTAAATGTATATTTAGCAGCAGCTTGAAAAGAGGAATCTGTATGCAGGTCAGGAAGCAACAGTTAGAACTGGACATGGAACAACAGACTGGTTCCAAATAGGAAAAGGAGTATGTCAAGGCTGTATATTGTCACCCTGCTTATCTAACTTCCATGCAGAGTACATCATGAGAAACGTTGGACTGGAAGAAACACAAGCTGGAATCAAGATTGCTGGGAGAAATATCAATAACCTCAGATATGCAGATGACACCACCCTTATGGCAGAAAGTGAAGAGGAACTAAAAAGCCTCTGGATGAAAGTGAAAGAGGAGAGCGAAGAAGTTGGCTTAAAGCTCAACATTCAGAAAGCGAATATCGTGGCATCTGTCCCATCACTTCATGGCAAATAGATGGGGAAACAGTAGAAACAGTGTCAGACTTCATTTTTTTGGGCTCCAAAATCACTACAGATGGTGATTGCAGCCATGAAATTAAAAGACGCTTACTCCTTGGAAGAAAAGTTATGACCAACCTAGATAGTATATTCAAAAGCAGAGACATTACTTTGCCGCCTAAGGTCCGTCTAGTCAAGGCTATGGTTTTTCCTGTGGTCATGTATGGATGTGAAAGTTGGACTGTGAAGCAGGCTGAGCGCCGAAGAATTGCTGCTTTTGAACTGTGGTGTTGGAGAAGACTCTTGAGAGTCCCTTGGACTGCAAGGAGATCCAACCAGTCCATTCTGAAGGAGATCAGCCCTGAGATTTCTTTGGAAGAAATGATGCTGAAGCTGAAACTCCAGTACTTTGGCCACCTCATGGGAAGAGTTGACTCATTGGAAAAGACTCTGATGCTGGGAGAGATTGGGGGCAGGAGGAGAAGAGGACGACAGAGGATGGGATGGCTGGATGGCATCACGGACTCAATGGACGTGAGTCTGAGTGAACTCCAGGAGTTGGTGATGGACAGGGAGGCCTGGCGTGCTGCGATTCATGGGGTCGCAAAGAGTCAGACACGACTGAGCGACTGAACTGAACTGAACTGAAAAGAGGAGAGCTGAGGATTCTCTAGTTAGGGGCATCCACTGGTGTCCCATGCTAGGAAAGTCAAGAAAAGGAATGCAGAGGAAATCACAGCCCTGGAAGTGAATGGTAGATACATACCTATTTCACTGTAACTATTTTACATGAAGAAAAGATGCTGCAGTGGTTCTGAAAGGGAACATATGAACTATTTCTCCACAAAGTCCCATATGTGGATTCTATTATGACATGGATGAGATTCAGATCATTTTTTTTTGGTTTGTTTGTTTTTGATTCAGGGTGTTTGTATCAGGAAAATGGGGACATACAGAGAAAGGTCGTACCCACTAGGATGGGGAAGGTCCGTGCAGTGCCAAGAGCTGCCAGAGGTTGAGGAAGGTCTAGCCAGGCAGCCATATAAGGGCTGGTGGACAAATAATGATCGATGGGCATGCAGTTGATGGATGGCATCCCACCACAGAGGTGCTCTGACTGCACCAAAGCCTGGAAATGGAGGTATCAGAAGAACAAAACTAGCAGAAATCAAAACTGGGAGGTCTAGCCATTCGTAGCATTTAAGTAACTAGCCATAAGCCTGGGCCTGAGCCAGGACTCCAGTTTTAGGACATAGGAATAGAGACCCATGGCCATGTGGGCTCTCAGCTCCTTGACAAGGAATTGAACCAGCATCTGCTGCATTGGAAAGTGAAGTTTTAATCACTGGACCACCAGAAAGTCTCAGAAGCTGAACTTTCTAATACAGTGATTTTCCAAAACTTCAAATAATTTTCAAAGTGTGGAGGCTGAATTCCTTTGTAAGGCCTTCAGTGATATCTTCTCAGCTTAATTTAATGAAGACAGCTGTGATTTTAAAACAGAGTACATAATGGTAGGTACACAGAAATATTATAGATTTTTTTCATAAGTTCTTTTGCATGATACTGGCAGGGAACAGTAGAATAAGTTAAAATTTTTTTTCCTTGAATTTGTACCATGTGGTTATTGCCTTAATTTGGACTACAGTGTTGGTAAAGTGCTTAATTTTACCAGAATTAAATCTTGTTATTTTTTTTAACCTCCACAGTTGGTATAGCTGTTGAGGTTGTAACTCGAAATAATTATTGACAATGATTTAATTTTAAACTGAAATATTATAAAATTAAAATACTCCTTAGTACACAATTATATTGTGAAAGATACTAAAACAATGTTCTTACACTTTCAGTAAAATATGTCCAGAATGCTAATTTTATTAATTTATATGAGCTTTATGGAGTGTGTAGGCTGTTTCTGCACTGAGAAATTTAAAGAACAAATTTAGATAACTATCATTAAGTACTTAATTTTTTTTTTTACCATATATAGACAATTGAGGTTAAAATGAGGCTTTGATGAAAATGTTTAAGTATCTCAGTTTTTAACTTTATTCTGTGAATGTAGACAAAACATACTTTGAGTATTTTACTAAATTTATTTCTCAATTAACCATTTCATTTTTAAGAAAACAAATATATTAACATAAGCAAAAAGAAGAAAATAAAAATCATCTATGACCTCCGAATCTAGGGAAAATAACCAGAAGTGTGTAGGCAAATAATAGCTTATAGTTTTTAATGTGAAATATACAAAAGAAACATTCTTCTAGAGATTAAAAAAAAATGACCGTATTTGTATACGTTTTTGATAGAGAGTAATTTAATTGTGACCATTTGTGTGTCTCTCAGTGGCTGTGCCTTAAATTAAAAGTTTTATTTTAGCTTGATTCTGATTTCTGATATTTCAATGATTTATTTAAACTAGATTCCTTGTTTTTTTTTTTTTTTTTAAATAATGTCCAATTAACTGTAATTAACTTCTGGATCACCAGGGTAGAAACCGATTTTAAAAGTTATCAACTAACACAATATTATAATGCAACTATACATCAATTAAAAAGAAAATAATAATGACCCTAGTTTTAACCCTTTTAGCTAGCTACCTCCTTCCAGTACAATATTTGACTTTTTTTACGGCAAAAAAAAATTTTTTTTTTAAGTAATTTAGTTGACTTCTGCTTCTGAGTCAGACCTCTTCTTCAGTATTTCTGCTGTATTTATCAACCCTAGACTTTATTGTTTTTATTAACAAAAGACTCACTTCTTTTACAGGATTTTCCATCTTGGAATAATTTTGCCTGTTTGAAAATATTTCTTTTCTGTTGTTTTACAACCTATCTCCATTTGGTCTCTAGCCTTCAGAAGCATCAGAGAAAGTCTAATACTTCTTCTCTGTGACAGCAGCCCAAGCACAAAGTTAAACACAACTATAAATCCCCCTGTCCTCTCGGTTTCTTTCCCCGTGTTTCCTCCTCTTTAGCATAAGTGCTGCACATTCCCTGAGGTCCTCTTTATATTTCAGTTTCAAAATACCTAGCAAACTATTTGGGGAACAGCAGATAACTTCACTCCATTATTACAGAAACTTATCAAGTTCAATAAGGAGTATTATTTAAGTTAGATACAAATTTGTCATGAAGAAGAGTTATAATATATATTTTTTTCCTAGAGAGGTAAAATTCATTGAATTGCTATGTTGAAATTGGGCCATATAACTTACAATATTTATCTTTCAGTGATGTTTTATTGGGCTATTAAAACTCATATTTATTTCAATAAAATTGGACTTTTTATAGGCCTACTTAGATTCATTTGGTATATTTATGGACCACCAGACATTGGCCATGGGATAATCCTGAAATTCTTAGCTCCTTAACTATCCCAGCACATTACTAATACAATAAATAATTTCACAAGTTATCTAGTAGCAAGATATGGCTCTTTGAATACGCTGCATTTAAAAGCAAAAAGCTACAAATCTACATACCTAATTATACTGCATGATCATTTCTATCCCTAATTCCTTAATCAAAACAGTCATTAGCAATGCAAATAATAAAGGAAATTGGATTGTGAAGGAAATAAAGATTAGTGATTCTAAGATCAGAAAACTCGTTTTAGCAAGTCAGGTTGAAATTGGGCTCTATTTTATTATTTATTCAAATAAGTAATGCAACTACCTTGTCATAAACCTTTTCAGTTTTAAGCACTAGGTATTTGTTTTCTTTGATGCAAGTGTTGCATGTGTTAAAAAACAAAATTCATTTGAGTAAATTTTAAAGTTCTGGTATTCAATGATTCATGAACCAGGAAGCATCTAATCTAGCAGATAAAGAGGAGGAGCTCCAAGGAGCTGTACATAATGAAGGACTTATTAGGCAGAAGGGAGTGGAACGAGGAGTTTATACTAGACAAAAAAGTGGGGTGGTTATTGCAGGGTCACTTTTCTTTAGGGGATGGCAGATGTCTATCAGGCAGATTATCTGACCAGTGCTGATCAGGTGATTCCTGATTGACTGGCTTAAGATTCCATTTCTGGTATAGGGAATCTAGAAAGATGGTACAGAAGAATTTATTCGCAAGGCTGCACTGGAGAAACAGATATAGAGAACAGACTTACAGACACGGGGAGAGGGGTGGAGAGGGTGAGATGTATGGAGAGAGTAACATGGAAACTTACATTCAGTTCAGTCACTCAGTCATGTCCGACTCTTTGCGACCCCGTGAATTGCAGCATGTCATGCCTCCCTGTCCATCACCATCTCCCGGAGTTCACTCAGATTCACGTCCATCGAGTCTGTGATGCCGTCCAGCCATCTCATCCTCTGTCGTCCCCTTCTCCTCCTGCCCCCAATCCCTCCCAGCATCAGAGTCTTTTCCAATGAGTCAACTCTTTGTGTGAGGTGGCCAAAGTACTGGAGCTTCAGCTTTAGCATCATTCCTTCCAAGGAAATCCCAGGGTTGATCTCCTTCAGAATGGACTGGTTGGATCACCTTGCAGTCCAAGGGACTCTCAAGAGTCTTCTCCAACACCACAGTTCAAAAGCATCAATTCTTCTGTGCTCAGCCTTCCTCACAGTCCAACTCTCGTATCCATACATGACCACAGGAAAAACCATAGCCTTGACTAGACGGACCTTAGGCGGCAAAGTAATGTCTCTGCTTTTGCATATACTATCTAGGTTGGTCATAACTTTTCTTCCAAGGAGTAAGCGTCTTTTAATTTCATGGCTGCAATCACCATCTGCAGTGATTTTGGAGTCCAAAAAAATGAAGTCTGACACTGTTTCCACTGTTTCCCCATCTATTTCCCTTGAAGTGATGGGACCAGATGCCATGATCTTCGTTTTCTGAATGTTGAGCTTTAAGCCAACTTTTTTGCTCTCCTCTTTCACTTTCATCAAGAGGCTCTTTAGTTCCTCTTCACTTTCTGCCATAAGTGTGGTGTCATCTGCATATCTGAGGTTATTGATATTTCTCCCAGCAATCTTGATTCCAGCTTGTGCTTCTTCCAGTCCAGCGTTCCTCATGATGTACTCTGCATAGAAGTTAAAAAAGCAGGCTGACAATATACAGCCTTGACGTACTCCTTTTCCTATTTGGAACTAGTCTGTTGTTCCATGTCCAGTTCTAACTGTTGCTTCCTGACCTGCATACAGGTGTCTCAAGAGGCAGGTCAGGTGGTCTGGTATTCCCATCTCTTTCAGAATTTTCCACAGTTTGTTGTGATCCACACAGTCAAAGGCTTTGGCATAGTCAATAAAGCAGAAATAGGTCTTTTTCTGAAACTTTCATGTTTTTTCCATGATCCAGCGGATGTTGGCAATTTGATCTCTGGTTCCTCTGCCTTTTCTAAAACCAGCTTGAACATCTGGAAGTTCATGTTCATGTATTGCTATAGCCTGGCTTGGTGAATTTTGAGCATTACTTTACTAGCGTGTGAGATGAGTGCAATTGTGCAGTAGTTTGAGCATTCTTGGGCATTGCCTTTCTTTGGGACTGGAATGAAAACTGACCTTTTCCAGTCCTGTGGCCACTGCTGAGTTTTCCAAATTTGCTGGCATATTGAGTGCAGGACTTCCACAGCATCATCTTTTAGAATTTGAAACAGCTCAACTGGAATTCCATCACCCCCACCAGCTTTGTTCATAGTGATGCTTTGTTCTTCCGTGTATTCTTGCCACGTCTTCTTAATATCTTCTGCTTCTGTTAGGTCCATACCATTTCTGTCCTTTATCGAGCCCATCTTTGCATGAAATGTTCCCTTGGTATCTCTAATTTTCTTGAAGAGATCTCTAGTCTTTCCCATTCTGTTCTTTTCCTCTATTTCTTTGCGTTGATCGCTGAGGAAGGCTTTCTTATCTCCCCTTGCTATTCTTTGGAACTTTGCATTCAGATGCTTATATCTTTCCTTTTCTCCTTTGCTTTTCTCCTCTCTTCTTTTCACAGCTATTTGTAAGGCCTCCTCAGACAGCCATTTTGCTTTTTTGCATTTCTTTTCCTTGGGGATGGTCTTGATTACTGTCTCCTGTACACTGTCACGAACCTCATTCCATAGTTCATCAGGCACTCTATCTATCAGATCTAGGCCCTTAAATCTATTTCTCACTTCCACTGTGTAATCATAAGGGATTTGACTTAGGTCATACCTGAATGGTCTCGCGGTTTTCCCTGCTTTCTTCAATTGGAGTCTGAATGTGGTAATAAGGAGTTAATGATCTGAGCCACAGTCAGCCCCTGTTCTTGTTTTTGTTGACTGTATAGAGCTTCTCCATCTTTGGCTGCAAAGAATATAATCAGTCTGATTTCGGTATTGACCATCTGGTGATGTCCATGTGTAGAGTCTTCTCTTGTGTTGTTGAAGAGGGTGTAAAATAGAAAGCCAATGGGAATTTGCTGTATGTCTCAAGGAACTCAAACAGCTCTGGATCAACCTAGAGGGGTGGAATGGGGAGGGAGATGGGAGGGAGGTTCAAGGAGGAGGAGACATACCTATGGCTGACTGATGTTGCGGTTTGGCAGAAAACAACAAAATTCTGTAAAGTAATTATCCTTCAATTAAAGAAAAAAATTCCACTTCTGGAAAAGTTGAAACTATAATGAAATCTAGATTTGCTGATGTGGGGCTTAGCATAAGTGACTGTATTTGGGGCCTATTGTTTTGTTTATAATGCATGAAATCCATGTGTATCCAAGGGATTAAATTATTATGCATTTTAACAGAATGACTCACCCCAAGTCCGGGCAATGCTTTTTGAGTTTTCATTGTTAAATTGGTTTTAGGTCAATTCAGAAAGGTACTTCTGTCTTGGCTGTTTGTCTGGCTGGAGTCTCTGGAGTTCAAGAATTTCAACTATTCAACTGAAAGCAGTGCTTTCATGACCTCACATGGGTTCCAGTTAATTCATCGAAAAGAAGCAAAGCAGTACTTGGGAGAACTATAAATAAAATTAATTAAGCTTCGTACCAAGGCAAAGATTGGCAAAGAAGCTTGTGCCAGCTCCCACCTCTAGGACAGTCTGTGCCTTGGAGGCTGGTTAGGTTCACTTGGTCTGTGTCTACATAATGCAAAAAGCATCTCTGCTATTTAGATTTCTAGTTGGTACATATTAGGAATATAAATATTAATAAAAATGCCTACCCTTAAATATTACATGTCACAGTTAATATTCTGTACTCTCTGTCTAGATACCTGCTTTTCAATATTTGCTGTTAGAACTTTATTAATAAATTTGAAGCTTGTGTTTTCTCTGTGTGTGAGTTTAATCTCGAACACTATGTTCAAACTAATGAGGGAAAAAATATATGAGCCATTCATTTATTGATAAAAGACAGGAATGTAGCAGACACCCTACAGTTTTAGCAAGAGAAGATATTACTGAGATAAATGTTGTCTTAGACACAGTGTGCTTCATCTTCTGTTTAACATAGCAGAGGAATATTTCACTGTCTCTTGTGGGTACCAAGTTTCCCTATTATTGAAGAGCTACTTCAGCAAGCTATCAGAATGCTGAAGAGCTTCCTACGTTGGTAGGAGACTCAGTGGCATGCATGCATGCTAAGTCACTTCAGTTGTGTCCGACTCTGTGACCTTATAAATCATAGCCCGCCAGGCTCCTCTGTCTATGGGATTCCCAGGCAAGAATACTGGAGTGGGTTGCCATGCCCTCCTCCAGGGGATCTTCCCAACTCATGGAATGAACCCACATCTCTTAAGTCTCCTAGCAAGCAGATTCTTTACCACTAGCACCATCTGGGAAGCCCAGACCCAGTGACAGTGGCTATCAACTTGGCCGCCCATTGCAAGCCCCTTGGGAACTTTACAAACTACTGATGTCTGTCTGGGTCCTAGCACAAGAGATTCTGAGCTGATTGATTTGGGGTAAGACTTTGGTCAATGGGAATTTTAAACGTTTCTTAGGTGATTTTAATGGGCAGACACAATTGATAACAGCTGTTCTAAAGTCACTTCTGAGATTAGAAGTCACCTTTAATACAATTCTATAATTTAAAATTTTAATCCAGTTTCATGAGTTTTAAAATATGCTTCCTAAGAAAACCTTAGGTCTGCAAAATAATCTACATCAAGAAATTCTGTGATCAAATAAACCTGAGAAATGTTATATATCTTATCCTGCTCTAGGAGAAATTCCGTTTACCTTGATACATTCAAGACAATGGTAGAGGTACTTGACTCATCTAGGGTGTCCCAGAATTTTAAACCAGGATTTATCATTTATTTTCTTTGGCCCCAGGCTGTGGCATGCAGGTTCTTATGCGACCATGGATCGAACCTGTACCCCCTACAAAGGAAGCTTGGAATCTTAACCACTGGACACCATGGAAGTCCCAAAAGTCTCATTAAATATATATATATTATTTTGCTTTTAATCACCTCTGTTTATATTAATTACGGCTTCCCTGGTAGCTCAGCTGGTAAAGAATCCACCTGCAATGCAGGAGACCCCAGTTCGATTCCTGGGTTGAGAAGATCCTCAGGAGAAGAGAACGGCTACTCCAGTATCCTGGCCTGGAGAATTCCATGGACTGTATAGTCCATGGGGTTGCAAAGAGTCGGATATGACTGAGCGACTTTCACTTTGACTATATATATATATGTTTTAGGCCACACCATGTGGCCTGCAGGATCTTAGTTCCCTGACCAGAATTGAACCTGTGCCCCCTGCAGTGGAAACACAGAGTCTTTACCACTGCCAGGGGAGTCCCAGGATTCTCATCTTTTATAACAGCTGTTTTCATCTCCTGAAACTAGCATTCTTTGGTCTGCGCATTGGTCATGCTGCTTTGTGTTTTGGTGATTTGTTTCTGAGTTCTGTGTTTAAAAGAAATCCCTGGCCTAGATGCTTATCTATACAGTACATCACAAAATTCACCTAGCTCTTTTTGGTCACAAGATCTTATATTGGTAATTATTATATCTGTGTGGCTGTTGAATACAGTGCTTGTTGGTAAGAACCTCACTAGAGATACCTTTTTTCTGGGGCTATTCGTTGTAAACCTGGTGTTTATTAGTGCAAAGGGCCTGGTGTTAAGGCGATCCATCTTTAGTGTCCTACGTGACGAGCAGGGGAAGACTGCTGATCTTGTTTGAAAGTTACCATATAACCAGTGACCTAAATCTCCTTTAAATGGACTCCCTCTGCAGTTTAAGTCATGGATTCTTTGACTTAAAATGCTTCTCTCTTTCTTAAAATGCCTTAAAATTGTGAAAGCATTAGAGAAGGTGTTTCTTTGGCAGCGAGGAGAGCTGGAGGATTTGGGATGTGAAAAGAGTAGGAAATGGAGTGAGCAAGGTTTTGTGGAGATGCAGCCAAGAAGGGGGAGTTTTACTCACAAATGGGAGTTAGATTAAGGGGTTGGCAAATTGGCCTTGAGGCTAGAGAAGGCAGTAGACATGTCATTTATCATTTCTCCTTGGATAGAAATGAAGATGTGACTGGAATACACACCAGTCAAACTACCCGTGCAGTTGACTTCACATTTCAGGTGTTGTCTTATTTGGTTTCTTGTCAGAATGCCAGCGTGGCCTCCTCCTGTGCTTGTTTTCTTTCCTCGGCTTCTGTAACCATGTATTTTCATTGCTTTTGCCTTATGGCTTTAATTCCTCCTTCTGGTCTCCCCCAGGTTGGTGATGACCCTCTATCTTTTTGCTCAGATGCTGGCCTGTGCCCACCCAATTCCATGATGATACTAGTTCCAGGTAATGAAATGGTTTTCTCTTAACCATATTAAGCTGTATAGTTACTGTAATCATATAGCTGTATAGTTACTGTAATCCCCTTGAGAGGAGGAAGTATGTTGCTTATGTGTGTCTCCCCATATCATGGCAGACACTTAACAGGATGTCAACAAATGTTTGTTAAGCTAAGTTGGCTGATTAATCCCATAAACACTCAGGAGTTCCAGTAACACAACAGGTGAGCAGTGGCTGACTGAGCCAGGCTTTATTTGTATTTACAGCTGCCCCCCATCACTTGCATTGCTGCCTGAGCTCCGTCTCCTGTCAGATCAGTGGCAGCATTAGATTCTCAAAGGAGCAGGAACCCTACTATAAACTATGCATGTAAGGGATCTAGGTTGCATGCTCCTTATGAGAATCATTCCAAAACATCCCCCCTCTCCCACTCCCACCCCTGGGGGAAATTGTCTTCCATGAAGCCAGTTCCTGGCATCAAAAAGGTTGCCATGTGTGCTTAGTTGCTCAGGAGTGTTGATCTCTTAGCAATCCCATGGACTGTAGCCTGCCAGGCTCCTCTGTCCATGGGATTCTCCAGGCAAGAATACTGGAGTGGGTTGCTAGTCTTTTCTCCAGGGGGTCTTCCCTAGCCAGGGATCAAACCTAGGTTTCCTGCCTTGCAGGTGGATTCTTTACTACCCGAGCCACCAGGGAAGCTTGAAAAGGTTAGGGACCACTGCAATAGGGAAATGGAATCAAGGCCATCAAGAAACATCACCAAAAGGAATATAACTTATGTTTTCTTTAATGCATACATACCTTTTATCACTGATAAATGTCACCAATGGAATTTATTAGTATTTATCATAGAAGATTTTTAAAATAAAGAAATAAAGAACATAAAAATAGTGCACAAACCCACCCCCTAGAAGTAATAGTTGTAAATAATTCTGAGTGGTTCCTTTCAGATCTCTTTTTGTGCACAGGTAGGGGTCTACCCATGTATCTGAATTATACTTACAAGAGAATTTGGATCATGTTGAAAAAAATTATTTGTACCCTCTTACATTCAGTGTTATATTCTTTCACTTGACAAGTGTTTAGAGGGCTTGATATCATGTACCAGGTATTATTTTAAGTTCTAAGAATACATTCAGTTCAGTTCAGTTCAGTCCCTCAGTCGTGTCCAACTCTTTGTGACCCCATGAATTGCAGCACGCCAGGCCTCCCTGTCCATCTCCAACTCCCAGAGTTCACTCAGACTCACATCCATCAAGTCCGTGATGCCATCCAGCCGTCTCATCCTCTGTTGTCCCCTTCTCCTCCTGCCCCCAGTCCCTCCCAGCATCAGAGTCTTTTCCAATGAGTCAACTCTTCACATGAGGGGGCCAAAGTACTGGAGTTTCAGCTTCAGCATCATTCCCTCCAGAGAAATCCCAGGGCTGATCTCCTTCAGAATGGACTGGTTGGATCTCCTTGCAGTCCAAGGGACTCTCAAGAGTCTTCTCCAACACCACAGTTCAAAAGCATCAATTCTTTGGCGCTCAGCTTTCTTCACAGTCCAACTCTCATTGATGAATGCTATCTTGAATGTTGTCCTGAAAACTTGATTTTTAATAAGTTACTAATATTTCATATTTTAGGTTAACTATGAAAGTGAAAGCTTTACTCACTTAATCATATCTGACTCTTTGTGATCCCATGGACTGTAGCTGCCAGTCTCCTCTGTCCATGGAATTCTCCAGGCAAGAATACTGGAGTGGGTTGTCATTTCCTTCTCCAGGGGATCTTCCCAACCTAGGTTAACTATAATAATATAATATATATAGTACAATAATAAGTTAACTATAGTCCACTTAAATTTCTGACTGTTATCATTTCACACTATTATTTTCATCTTGCAACAAGTACCCGTACTCATAAACCTGTGTTCTTCTCTGATCATTCACTTAAAAGGGTAGTTGTGGGTGCAGTGTGTGCATATTCAGTTGTGTCCAACTCTTTGCTATCCCATGGACTGTATTCTGCCGGGCTCGTCTGTCCATGGAGTTTTCCAGGCAGGAATACTGGAGTGGGTAGCCATTTCCTACTCCAGGGGATCTTCCTGACCCAGCGATCAAATCCTCACCTCTGGTCTCTACAGCAATGGCAGGTGGATTCTTTACCACTGGCGCCACCTGGGAAGCCCAAAGGGTAGTTATCAAATTATAAGGCATAAACTTTTAAAACAAGTTGTCTAGAGGGGCTTGTAATAATGGTGTTCTCCAGGCAAGAGTACTGGGGTGGGTCACTGTTCCCTTCTCCAGGAGATCTTCCCAACCCAGAGATTGAACCCAGGTCTCCTGCATTGCAGGTGGATTCTTTACCACCTGAGCTACAAGGGTAGCCTTAATAAACCCTCCCCCACCCAAATAGTTTAGAAGAGCACCCATCCTGCCTCTCTCACTGGTACTGACTTGTACTTCATTGCCTCATAATAGGATGTTTTTATTCTAGTATATCTCACACTCATATTCTTATATGAGTAAGTAATCTTTGTTTTCCCATTAGTTTTTCTTGGTTTTCACTTTCATTGTGAAAGTCTGACACTACAGACTTTAAGTGAAAGTGAAGTTGCTCAGTCATGTCCAACTCTTTTTGACTCCATGGGCTATAGCCTACCAGGCTCCTTCATCCATGGGATTTTAAAGGCAAGAATAGTGAGTGGGTTGTCATTTCCTTCTCCAGGGGATCTTCCCAACCCAGGGATTGAACCCAGGGCTCCCGCATTGTGGGCAGACGCTTTACCGTCTGAGCCACCAGGGAAGCCTGGTGTTCACAGGCTTTAAACACAGACTTTAAAGGAAATCCCTAATAACCTATTCTGAAGATTTTCTTTTAAGGATCTAAGTTGTTCAGTTATCCATCAGTATCCACAGGGAATTTGCTCCAGGACCCGCCACGGACACCAAAACTCCTGCAAGCTCAAGTCCCGAACTGCTGCTGTTTATTTGCTAAGTCGTGTCTGACTCTTTGTCACTTCATGGACTGTAGCCTCCTGTCCATGGGATTCTTCAAGCAAGAATACTGGAGCCAGTTGCTATTTCCTTTTCCAGGAGATCTGCTTGACCCAGGGATCAAACCTGTGTCCCCTGCTTGGCAGGTGGATTCTTTACCACCGAGCCACCTGGGAAGCCCTGAGTCCCATAGTCTTCCCTCTACTCCCTGGATCCGAGGTTCCACATTTGTGGGTTCAAAGGACCACAGTACTACTGTGTTGTACTATATGTATTTGTTGAAAAAGTTTGTGTGTAAGTGGCCCCTCGCAGTTCAAACCCATTTTTTTCCAAGGGTCAACTGTATTTTAGCCTCCTGGCAAAGATCCTGGGGTTTTCCAAATGGTCTTTTGCTGATTGCCTTCTTCGGTTAAAATATTCAGTTCAGGTGCTCTCATTTAGTAGAGGTACATTAAGCAAAGCAGATGTTCGGTGAAAGTCAAGTGTCCTTCAAAGAGTAATAACAGCATCCCAGGGGCTCCCTTTGCATGTGAAGCCTTCTCTGAGTCTCAGCATAATAATTTGTTGGGCAAATCCCATCGCATCAATCTGCATGAAAAAGGAAAAATCCAGCTTAACCTAGATGAACATATCGGACAGTACTGTCCAATGTAGACTGCTATCTCTGTTTTCAGAATATTAATAGAAAAGGCCCAGGTGTTGTCAGACAAAAATTTTAATCCTAATCACTAATTCATAAAATGCTCAAATTTCTGAAGGCACATCATAAACTTATTGAAAAGAAGACATATCCAAGGACAAGAATGCTACTCACTAAGGATTTCTAAGTGTTAACACATTGCAATCTAAGTGGAATACTATTTAGTTTAATTAAAGGAAAAAAAATTTGTGTGTTTTTGAAAGAAATTTTGTATGTTTTACAAAAGTTTACTTGTTTATTTTTGTTTATTTATTTGGCTGTACTGGGTCTTAGTTGTGGCACATGGGGTCTTTTTAGTTGAAGCATGCAGGATCTAGTTCCCTGACCAGGGATGGAACCTGGGCTCCTGCATTGAGAGCACAGAGTCCCTTAACTGCTGGACCACCAGGGAAGCCCCAGCTGTGTGTTTTTTTTTATTCCACCAATGAAGGTCACCATATCAAGGAAATTAAAGGGATTTCAGCTGGTTTCAAAAGCAAAGCATCTTTGTTTTGGTACAAAAGTGAATGACTCCATGTTTTGACTGACTTTTAAATTTATAGCTTCTTTTTATTTGTTCTTTTCTTTCCATAGTTTGCCTCTTTGCTTCCCTGGAAGACACTTCCCTTAGAAGGTATATATCTTGGTTTGTTTGTTTTCCCATTGCTTCTGTCATGCAGTCTCCTGAAGTCAAAGATCTGATCTGCATAGAGTAAATTAAGGTTTTTCAACCTTAGCACGACTGGATAGATAGCTCTTTGTTGAGAAGGGCTGCCTTGTATGTTGTAGGACTTCTAACAGCATCCATGGCCTCTGTTCACTAAATGCCAGCAGCACTGCTCTCCCCTAGTTTTGATAACCAAAAATATTCCTCTCTGTACTTCACCTTCCATTGTCTACCCAACAGCCATGGTGTTCTTCCCTACAAATAAGATTTGGTCACTTCCCTCCTTGTAACATTCCTGTTGTTTCTCTTGGCACTGTGATGAAATATGAATTCCTTGCAGCATCCATCAAGTCCCCCCATGGTCCTACCCCAGCCTCTTCCTGCTTTCATAGGCTACCCATGACCTCTCTTTCCTCTTCTACATTTATCCTGGTCAAAGTTACCACCTCAATGAGGCCTTCCCTGTCTACCAGAAATGTATCCCTTCTCTCCTTCTAGTCACTCTATCATCTGGTTTATTTTCTCTCCAAGCACTACTAAAACCCAAGATTGCCTGGTGTCTGTATTCATTTACTAATTTATTGTCTTTTCCCAAGCCCAGTAGAAAGTAAGTTCCAACAGTACAAAAGCAATCTCTGTTTTGTTCATTACTTCTTGCCCAGTGCCTACCACAAACCTGGTACTTTATAGGCATTGAAAAAAATATGCTAAGAATGAATGAATCAGGACTTCCCTAGTGGTCCAATGGCACAGTGGCTAAGACTCTGTGCTCCCAATGCAGGGGGTCTGGGTTTGATCTTTAGTCAGGGAACTAAGTGCCACATGGCGCAACAAAGAGTTTGTATGCTGCAACTAAGGATCCCGCATGTCACACCAAAGATCCAAGAGCTTGTGTGCCCCAGTTAATATCTATAAATAAATAAAGAGAAATATTTTTAAGAAAAAAGAATAAATGAACAAGCAAATGGGTACAGATAGGCAAAACTAGTGACTAGATATATGTGTTTTCTTTTTCTATATTCAAATTTAACAATTCAGTAATATTTCAAATAGTCAAACAAGTACAGAGAATAAAGTAGGCCTCCTCATGTATTTGCTATCCAGATAATGAGGGCTTCCCAGGTGGCTCAGTGGCAAAGAATCTGCCTGTCAGTGAAGGAGATGCAGGAGACGTGGGTTTGATCCCTGGTTTGGGAAGATCCCCTGGAGGAGGGCATGGCAACCCACTCCTGTGTTCTTGCCTGGGAGAATCCCATGGACAGAGGAGCCTGGTGGGCTACAGTCCACGGAGTTGAAAGAGTCAGACACAACCGAGCATCTAACACTTTCACTCCTGCTGTCAGGAAGTTCATAGTCTGGTAGGTGGCAGGCATGGACAAGGAGACCATTATAGATAGTCTGGTAAGTGCCTTCAGTTTGAGATGAAGCATTAGGGACTAGGGAGTAGAGACTTTGGATCAGAGCTGGAGTGTTACATGTTGGAAATCAGGGAACCCTGACTAGGCTTCCTTCAAAGAGCCCTCTGATATATTTTGGTAGAGAATCACTCCACGTGGTTAGTGAAAGGAGCATGCTCGCATATGCTGCCTTGCCAAGTGAACAATAGCTTTTGGCAGTTGGCTATGTTTCATGGCTCCAAGAGCCTTCAGATTTGGAAGGTCTTCAGTTTCCTCATCTCTTTTGCTTTCCATTATTGCCTTGATGTATGTGCAACTCTAAAGAGTTCCCTACTTCCAAAAAAACCTTCTGAGCCAGTAGGGGAAAAAAGCTTGTTTTGAAGAACTTCCAAACATTTGTGGATTGCCATCGTTTGCTTTGTCTCTGCTGCAGCTAGGCAAATAAGTACCATCTGATAGTAATATAATATTGATATTCTGCCCTCAGTGATGTGTTTGGTACAAATACTGTGCCTGAGCATTTCCTTTCGAGTATGGCACTGTTTCAAGTGGGTACAATGGTATTTTCAGATATTTTCTGTAATTCACATAAACGTGGCTAGGGTATCAAGGTGTGGTTAAGTAAAGAGACTCCTATATGAGTACTTTGAAAAAGAAATTAGGAGAGAGAGTTTATGACCTAGTAAGGCCAGCTCATTAGTTCTTTGGTTGAATAGTTGCTCAGTGTGGTTTAAATCTGTTGGGTGTGTTTCATGGAACAGCAACCAGGACAGTCAAGATTCCCATAATTATTGCATTGCAATTATCTAAGAACTCAAAAAGCAAATATCTTTCAGATTAACTTAATATATGAGAGGCAACTCATACTCTTGTTGATTTGGGGAGGAGGTGGGTAGAAGCCATGCACACTTTCCCCACGTGTTTTCAATATGATTTAAAATATGTCAAAGCCATTGAGATGTTGTTAATTTGGGAAGACAGACACAGAGAGGAGCTCAGATGGAAGTAGTTGAGAGTTTTCTATTCCTCATCTGAAGATAACCGGGTCATCATCCCGAGAATAAGTCTCTTTACTCTCCTTCTGCTTCAGGTTTTAGCCGTCCAAAGTAGAATGTGAGATTAAGAAAATGAACTTATTGTTGCTGGGGTGGGGGGAGGGAGGGTTAGGGAGTTTGGGAGGGTCATGTACACACTGCTCTACTCAAAACAGATAACCAACAAGGTCCTACTCTATAGCACGTAGAACTCTACTCAATGTTGTGTGCCAGCCTGGACAGAAGGAGAGTTTGGAGGAGAATGGATACATGTACATGTATGGCTGTGTCCCTTCACTGTTCACCTGAAACCCACAACATTGTTCACTGGCTATGCCCCAATACAAAATAAAACGCTTAAAGTTTAAAAAACAAAACAAAGCAGAACGTGAGAGTGATTTTGCTTATTATTCCTTGATTCTCTCTCCTCTACCCCCACTTTTTTTCTTAACTTTTTTGCCTCTGGTGGGTGGGTTAGTCCCTCAGTTGTGTCCGACTCTTGTGACCCCATGGACTGTAGCCCGCTAGGCTCCTCTGTCCGTGGGACTCTCCAGGCAAGAATACTGGAGTGGGTTGCCATTTTCTTCTCCAGGGGATCTTCCCGACGCAGGAATCAAACCCAGGTCTCCTGCACTGCAGGCAGATTCTTTACCAGCTGAGCTATTGGCACACTAAGGTGGTTTTTTCCTTTGCTTTTGTTGTTGTTAGTTGAATTTATGCAGGCTTTTCTTTTTTTTTTTTAAATGTGTATTGGAGTATAGTTGCTGTACAATGTTGTGTTAATTTCTGCTGTATAGCAAAGGGAATCAGCTGTACATATACATATATCCCCTTTTTTTTGGATTTCCTTCTCATTTAGGTCACCACATAGAAACCCTGAGTAGAGTTTCCTATGCTACATTGAGTAGGTCTCATTGCTTAGTAGCTCAGTAGTATCTGGCTCTTTGTGACACCATGGACTGTAGCCCACCAGGCTTCTCTGTCCATGGAATTTTTGAGGCAAGAGTACTGGGGTGGGTTGCCGTTTCCTACTTCAAGGTTCTCATTAATTATCTATTTTATACATACTAATGTATATATGTCAATCCCAATCTCCCAATTCATTCCACTCCCTCCGTGTTAGCCATAGTCTGTTCCCTACATCTGTGTCTCCATTTTGTTCAGGGTTTTCTTAAACCACTTTTATTATACCATACCTCCCCCAGAAGCAAAATAGTGACACTGTCTTCAAGGATGGAGTAGGGAGTCATCAGTAAGGAAGTTCTTCCCCAAGGCTTAAAGATATCCACTTTCTAGTCTGTTTCTACCCCTGTAGACACAAATGTCAAAATCCGTATTGCTGGTGGCATTTGAAATGGTATATGCACAGTTCAGGAAGCATAACTGTTTATCCATTAATCACTCTGGGCTACCAGTCAAAATATTTTCTCTGCAAAAATGCCTTTCCTATTTTGTACCAATTAATATTGGATGAAACTCAAGACTCACAGTTAATCTGTGGCAAAGCTTATATTTGCTGTCAGGCATGCAGACATGAAAAATGCTCAGTGCAATATTTTAATTAATAAAAATATGCTGAGAAGTGTATTTTTTCTGAAGTAGATTTTTATTACACTTCATTACATTTCCAAATTTAATGGACACATATATTATGTCCTGTCACCAAGGGAACCGCATCAAGACAGGCTTTTTATAGGCTGTTGGATGTAGTTGTAAAACTCTCACAAAGACAAAATTGTTTCTTGTAAGTTTAAAAGAAGCTGTGCTCATTTACAGTATGTATAATTTACTGCAGAGCTTGGGGCAATAGAGAAAGTCTTTATTTGATTTAGAGACTGACACTTCTTTTTATGAAGCTCTTAAGTTTTAATTATTTCAGGTCTACGTTCACGAAGATACAACTTGGCTATTATGAAAGTAAATTAAAAAAACACCAAAACTACATATAAATTAAAAAGACAAAACATTTCATAACTGTTTAAAAAGCAAAGACTTTTGAAAACAGAAGTTTCCAAAAATACATAAAGGTAGGAACTGCAGTGAACCCTAGTGTCCACCTTCAATAACCATCAGCATTATCTGTACTTATTTTATCTGTAGCCCTCCCACCACCAATTTTATGGCTAAAGTATTTTAAAGAAAATCTCAGACATTATGTTATTTTACTATCAAATACTTTAATATGTGTCTTAAAAAAAGAAAGGGGCAAGAAAAATGTCCATATAGTGAACAATTTTCTACACTCCATAAAAATATCATTAAACAATATGACAGAACAGAGATCAACAGAGATCATATTGGGCTCATTTCAGTTGTTACCAAAAAAAAAAAAAAAGATAAAAATATAAAGGATTTTCAGATTGCCCCCAAGAGCAACATCTGACTCTCCACTGTACCCAGGGATTGAACCCAGGTCTCCCACATTGTAGGCAGACGCTTTACCGTCTGAGCTACAGAGCTCTCTTAAAGGGACATAGCTAAAATTAAATAATTTCAAAGGTTAGAAGGCTGGGCAATTGCAATTAAAAAATCACAGATCAATATAGGCAAAATAGGATGAAGATCAAAAATATTAAAAGGTATTTTATAATACTGAAGTCTGAAAATCACAAAGAAAATGCAAAATTATTATTATTACCCATTCCTCTAGTAACACAGCAATGACTTTCAAAAATCAGAAACTACTAGAGATGTGAAATAGAAATACACTAATAATAGAAATTTTTAACACACTTATCTCAATCCTGAGGAATCAGAGGAAAAAACACCAATAAAAACTGAGAAATTTAAACTAACATAATAAGGTGGAGCTAATAACTCTATTGAAGTTTGAACCCTGGTTAACAGAGGTTATGCATTCCTTTCATGTGAGAATCTTTAGGATTCAAATTACTGCAAGCTGATGGGGAAAAAAAAAAATCATAGAGTTTGAACTATGACTTAACATTCTGCAGCCCTTTCAAAGTTAGAAAACATGTTCACTCTTTCCATTCAAAATTATTTATGCATTTTTTCATGTTCCATTCACATGGTTCCATCCCAAACAGGGACTTATTCCAGCTATTGATGGTTTTCCACATTAAAAGTCAGCATTGGTGCTGATTTTTGCATTAGGCAGAGCTTGAAATGTTTTCCTCAAATGTTTCCAACTTTAACCTGCAAGGAACTATCCAGTTTAGCCTCATATGAGCTTTTTGCCTTTTTCTAAATGCCGGGAGAGTGCTATAAAATTTCACATACATTTCAATTGTTTCCCAGTCCGTCACAGTGCACGCATGGCAAGTGCATGGGGCTTCTTACATAAATGCAGGTCTCTTTAAACAAAAGTGAAAGATTTGTTCAAAATCATTACTTTCCTTCTTTGTTCAAAGATTCTTCTACTCCCAAGGGAAAATATATTTAGGATGTTACTTTTATAGCCCGAGGGCTTCCCTGATAGCTCAGTTGGTAAAGAATCCACCTGCAATGCAGGAGACCCCGATTAATTCCTGGGTTGGGAAGATCCGCTGGAGAAGGGATAAGCTGCCTACTCCAGTATTCTTAGGCGTCCCTTGTGGCTCAGCTGGTAAAGAATCCGCCTGCAATTTGTGAGACGTGGGTTTGATCCCTGGGTTGGGAAGATCCCCTGGGGAAGGGAAAGGCTACCCACTCCAGTATTCTGGCTTGGCCTGGCTTGGAGAATTCCATGGACCGTATAGTCCATGGGGTCACAAAGAGTCGGACACGACTGAGTCACTTTAATTTTCACTTTTTATAATCTAATTTCCCTAGAAATACAGCGCTTGCTTAAATGTACAGTTGATCCTTGAACAACCTAGGGGTTAGGGGTGCCGGCCCTCTGAGCTGTGGAAAATTCTCCTATAATTTATTGTAGTAGGCCCTTGTATCAGGATTCCTTCCTACCTATGATTCTTCCATATCAGCGGTTCCGTATCTGCAGATTCAACCAACCCTGGATCAAGTTAGTACTGTACTTACAGGTCTTCTTTACCTATTCACAGTAAATGGATTCATGCAGTTCAAGCCATGTTCAAGGTTCAGCTGAACTACCTTTAGGATTTTTTCTGTCTATAAGGTATAGGTATGGCATTTTTTCCCTTCCAGTTTTTATAAGATAAATTGAATATGGGTGAGTGATGGAGCATGGTTTATATCAGTGGCCAGTCAGTGGGGACCAGTAATCTATAAAATGGTCAAAACAGTGTGCATGCATTATGACAAATGCAGAGGCATTCCAAGTCAGCGGCTGGCTGCTCTGCTGGCTTGGCATTTATTCATCTGTTTACTCTTGTGGGCCTTTTGTTTGTTTGTTTTAATAACTGGGGGTTTGTGAACTGCTGCAGGCGACATTTGCAAATACAGCAAAGTAACTATGAATGTGGATTTTGGGTGTCAAGTTGTTTTGGAAATTAGAACTGCTTACTAGCATTGTGACCACAGCAATTTACTTAAGGTTTCTTATTTACCACCTGTAACATGGGAAGCATAGTACATTGGACCCTTGAATAACATGGGTTTGAACTGCACAGGTGGTTGTTTTTTTTTTTTTTTCTCTTTTTCACCAAATAGGTACAACACAGTCTGGAGTTGACTCCAGGAATGTGGAACCCAGTATATTGAGGGGTGGCTATCAAGTTATACATGTATTAATATTTTCAATCATGTGAATGATGGACAGTTGGCACCCCAGCCTCCACATTGTTCAAAGGCCAGCTGTAATAATACCCAACTAATGGAGTTGTTGTGAGGTTTCAGCTGAAGATTTGTTTTGAAATGCTCAGCATAGCACCTAAATACATTAAACATTCTATTGATGCTAACAGCTACACTAATAATTGCTATAGTCTTTTAATAATTAATATTTAATTAATTGAAGAGAATGAGAAACTCTTTTGTTATAAAAGTGAAATGAGGTTCTAAAAATTTTATTTACCTTTGTGTGTGTGCTTTGTCATGTCCAACTCTTTGAGACTCTAGGCTCCTCTGTTCATGGGGATTTTCCAGGCAAGAATCCTAGAGTGGGTTGCCAGCCCTCCTCCAGGGGATATTCCCCACCCAGGGATCGAAACTGCATCTCTTTTGTCTCCTGCATTGGCAGGCAGTTACCACTACTGCCACCTGGGAAACGCTTTATTAACTTTTTTTTTTTTTAAGTCACTCAGTCGTGTCTGACTCTTTGCGACCCCGTGGACTGTAGCCTACCAGGCTCCTCCCTCCATGGGACTCTCCAGGCAAGAGTACTGGAGTGGGTTGCCATTTCCTTCTCCAGGGGATCTTCCCAACCCAGGGATCAAACCTGGATCTCCCACATTCCAGGCAGACGCTTTAACCTCTGAGCCACCAGGGAGACGCTTTACTTGTGGTAAAAAGCACATAACATAAAATTTACCATCTTAACCATTTTTAAGTGTACATTTCAGTAATGTTCAGTCACATTATTATACAACAGAGCTGCAGAACTTATTCATCTTGAAACACTGAAGCTCCCTATCCATTAAACAAGGCTTTAAAAAAAAGCCAAAACTTTTTGTGCAAAATTGCAAAAAATAGTCAAGAGAATTTTCATATATCCCATACCCAATTTCCCCTATTGTTAACATATAACATTACTATAGCTTCCCTGGTGGCTCAGTGGTAAAAAAAAAAAAAAGAAAAAATCCCCTGCCAATGCAGGAGACTCAGATTTGATCCCTGGGTTGGGAAGATCCCCTGGAGAAGGAAATGGCAACCCACTCCAGTATTCTTGCTTTGGAAAACCCATGGACAGAGAAGCCTGGTGGGCTACAGTCCATAGGGTCGCAAAAGAATTGCACAGGACTTAGAGAGACTAAAAAAAAATTAGTATGGTACATTTGCTACAAGTAATGATGTTGATACATGGTTATTAAAAGTCCATACTGATTCAAATTTCCCTAGTTTTTTCCTAATGTTCCTTTTTCTCTTCCAAGACCCCATCGAGGGTTCAGTATGATATTACATGTCTCTTTAGGTTTCTTTCACCGTGACAACTTCTCAGACTTTTGTTGTTTTTGATTACGATGACAGTTTTGAGGATTTTTGTATTTTATAGAATGCTCTTAATTTGGGAGCTGTCTGGTGTTTTGCTCATGATTAGACTTCGGGTAGAGGATAATCAATATGACATCTCCAGTCAGACAAGACTGAGCAACTGAACAGCATCTTTAATATAGATTGTCTGGCTAAGATAGCACTTGCCAGAATTTTCCTCTGTAAAGTTACAAATGTTTTAATTTGTAATTCCTTAATGATAAATGCTATTGAGAATCTTTCCATATGTTTTATTTTATTGGAGTATAATTGGTTTACAATGTTTTGTTTGTTTCAGGTTTACAGCAAAGTGATTCAGTGTGTGTGTATATATATATGCAAAGTGATTCAGTATGTATACATATATATATACATACTGTATATGGGGGTGGTGGTTTAGTCCCTAAGTCAAGTCTGACTCTTTAGCGACCCCATGGACTGTAGCCCACCAGGCTCCTCTGTCCATGGGCTTTCCCAGGCAAGAATACTGGAGTGGATTGCCGCTTCCTTCTCCAGGGGATCTGCCTGACACAGAGATCGAACCTGCATCTCCTATATTGGCAGGTGGATTCTTTAGCACTGAGCCACCTGAGAAGCCCATACTATATACGTGTGTGTGTGTGTGTGTGTGTGTGTGTGTGTGTGTGTGTAGTCTTTTTATACTTTTTTCTCATATAGGGTTTTCATATGCTGACTTTTGTTCCATATATCATTTTTGGTGAAGAGTCTGTTCAGATCTCTTGTTCATTTTTAAAATGCTGGTTGCTAGTCTTGAATTGTAAGAATTTTTTGTATATTTTGGGTACAAGTCCTTTGTCAGATGTGCATTTTCCACATATTTTCCCCAAGACTCTAGCTTGCCTTTTCATTCTTTTAATAGCATCTTACGCAGAGCAGAAAGTTTTTATTTTAATAAACTCCAACTTCCCAATTTTTTCTTTCATGAATCATACTTTCAGTGTTGTATCTGAAAACTCACCACCAAACACAAGTTCACGTAGAATTTCTACTTTGCTCTTTTCTAGAAGTTTTATACTTTTGCATTTATTTGTAGGGCTGTAATCCATTTTGAGGTCATTTTTGTGAAAGGTGTAAGGCCTGTGTATATAGGAGTTTTTGTTTGTTTATTTCGTTTGTTGCATGTAAGCATCCAGTTGTTTTAGCGCCACTTCTAAAAGACTGTCTTGGCTCCATTCCATTGCCTTCGTCCTTTAGTTGTGCTCATTTAGTTCAAAATGCTTTTTCATTTCTCTTAGAACTTCTTCTTTGGTCCTTGTGTCATTTGGAAGTGTATTGTTTAACCTTCAAGTATTTGGGAAAATTTTCAGCTATATTTCTGTTCCTGGACTTATATTTTAATTCCATTGTGGGGTAAGAACAGACTTTATATGATTTCTAGTCTTTCAAATGTGTAGAAGTATATTTTATGGCCCACCCTGTGGTATAAAAGCTTTTTAAGAAAGATTTTATTGAACTACTCTATTATTATTTTTTCCTCCCAGTAGAAAAATACACTTATAAAACATTTTCACTATTGAAAGACTTGTTGGAAAAATTTTTTTATCCCTTCAAAACCCTCTGGCCTGTGTCTCCTTTCTTCAGTTGAAACAACTGGCTTTGTAATCGAGTGTCAATGGTGTTAGTAATAATTTTAGTAGAGGAAGCAGCTGCATTTATTAAACATCTTCTGTTTTCTAAGTTCTATGCTTTCCCTATATAATCTTGGTTCTTATAACAACCCTCTAGGATGGATGCCATTAATCCCTTCATGCTGCAGAGGTGAGATAATAAACTTAGGTGCCTAGTTACCTATCTGACGGGGTTCCCTGGTGGCTTAGATGGTAAAGAATCGGCCTGCAATGTGGGAGACCTGGGTTTGATCCTGGGTTGGGAAGATCCCTTGGAGGAGGGCATGGCAACCCTCTCCAGTATTCTTGCCTAGAGAATTCCTTGGACAGAGGAGCCTGGTAGTCTACTCCATGGGGTCTCAAAGAGTTGGACAGGACTGAGCAACTAAGCACAGCATACCTATTAGATAAGTGACAGAATCAGAATGTGGACCTTGGTCAGTCTGACTCTTGGGAGTATTTATTCCCCTGTTATCCTGGAACTTTCTTTGACATTATCAGTACTTAAAATATTATATTCATGTTTGTAAAGTTCTGTTTCTTTACTATTACCTCTTGAAACTTCCTTTATTAATTTGTTAAATTAAAACTCAGCATTCAAAACACTAAAATCATGGCATCTGGTCCCATCATTTCATGGCAAATAGATGGGGAATAAGTGGAAACAGTGACAGAGTTTATTTTCTTGGGCTCCAAAATCATTGCAGACAGTGACTGCAGCCACAAAATTAAAAGACGCTTACTTGTTGAAAGAAGAGCTACGACAAACCTAGATAGTGTATTCAGAAGCAGAGACATCACTATGCTGACAAAGATCTGTGTAGTCAAGGCTATGGTTTTTCCAGTAGTCATGTACAGATGTGACAGCTGGACCATAAAAAAGGCTGAGTGCTGAAGAACTGATGCTTTCAAATTGTGGTGCTGGAGAAGACTCTTGATGGTCCCTTGGACTATAAGGAGATCAAACCAGTCAATCCTAAAGGAAATCAACCCTGAATATTCATTGGAAGGACTGATGCTAAAGCTAAAGCTACCATACTTTGTCCACCTGATGCAAAGAGCTGACTCACTGGAAAACACCCTCAGAAAAGATGCTCGGAAAGATTGGAGGCAAAAGGAGAAGAGGACAGCCGAGGATGAGATAGTTGGATGGCATCATCGACACAGTGGACATGAGTTTGAACAAACTCTGGGAGATGGTTAAAAGACAGGGAAGCCTGGTGTGCTGCAGTCCATGGGATTGCAAAGAGTCAAACACACCTTTGCAAATGAATAACAATAAATTATATTTGATCACTTAATACCTGCCAGGCCCTAGAGCAAACCAGACACGGTCCTGCCATAAAGAAGCTTGTGGTACTGTAAGGCAAGAGATATTCATCAAAGTTCTCAAAAAATAAATGTGAAATCATGTAATGCTGTAGCCGTGTAAAACTGGTTGGACTTGATGTGACGTAAACAGGAAGTGACATGACTTTTTCTGTTTCTGCCTTGAAATGTTTTTTGATAGATTTGCTTCCTTATGCAAAGAAAGTATCTTTGGCATGTCCCAGAAGTTTTTAATTTAAATTTTTACAGGGATAGTTTTAGATTTAATAGAATTATAAGAAATGATACAGAGAGATCCCATGTACTCTTTTCCCAGTTTCCCCTAATGGAGACATTATATAAAACAGTAGTATAACATTACTTATAGGATAATGGCATTGATAAAACCAGCTGATCTTACTTGTAATTCTCCAGGTTTACTTGTGCTCATGTGTATATATGTGTATGTGTGTATATATGTGTGTGTATTTAATTCTTTGTAATTTTATCACATGTTTAGGTTCATGTATCTACCACTAGTGGAGAAGGAAATGGCAACCCTCTCCAGTATTCTGGCCTGGAAAATTCCATGGACAGAGGGGCCTGGTAGGCTACTGTCCATGGGGTCTCAAAGAGTCGGACAGACTGAGCGAGTTCACTTTCTTTCTTTCTGTAGTTACTTTTGGAGAAGGAAATGGCAACCCACTCCAGTGTTCTTGCCTGGAGAATTCCATAGACAGAGGGGCCTGAGTGGGCTACAGTCTATGGGATTGCAAAGAGTGGGACACGACTAAGCAACTAACACACAC
The DNA here is from genome assembly GCF_023091745.1 of Budorcas taxicolor. NCBI lineage: Eukaryota > Metazoa > Chordata > Mammalia > Artiodactyla > Bovidae > Budorcas > Budorcas taxicolor. The sequence continues at coordinate 58,889,116 of NC_068923.1, read as the reverse complement.
ACACACACACACACACACATACACACACACACACATCTACCACTAGAGTCAGGATAGTGAGAAGTTTTATCACTGCAAAGATCCTTTATGACACTATCCTGACTGACGACATTGGCCTTTCTCTGCTTTTTACCCCTATTTCCAACTCCTGAAAAACACTAACCTCCGTTTCTAAAATTTTGTCATTTAAAATGTTATATAAGTGGAAATCTTACATGTATGCAGTCTTTTGGGACTGGCTCTTTTTAATGCATAATTTTCCTGAGATTCTTCCAAGCTGTTGTATGTAGCAATAGCTTGTTTCTTTTTAATGACTGAGTAGAGTTCCATGGTATGGATATATCCAAATTCTGCCAACCATTCATCTATTGAAGGCAAGTAGACTTTTTCCAGTTTTTGGATGTGGCAGATAAAACTGGAATAAACATTCATATACTGGTTTTAATGAGAACATAGTTTTCATTTCTCTGGGCTAAAGGCTCAGGATTGTATGGTAATTACACGTTTAGTTTTTGAGAAAACAGCCTTGCTGTTTCTACAGTGGCTGTACCATTTTACATTCCTATCAGTATGAAAGATTTAATTTTTCTTCATTCTTACCAGTATTTAGTGTTGTCACTGTTTTTTATTTTAGCCATTCTGATAGGTATGGAGTGATAGCTCTTCCTACTCTTAATCTCCATTTTTCTGATCTAATGATGTTGAATGTGACTACAGTTTAGAAAGTGATGTTAAGTCCCTGGTGATGGTTCTAAGATTTTACTATACATAGGAGCTCACTGTGGCTCAGATCATGAACTTCTTATTGCCTAATTCAGACTTAAATTGAAGAAAGTGGGGGAAAACCACTAGACCATTCAGGTATGACCTAAATCAAATCCCTTATGATTATACAGTAGAAGTGAGAAATAGATTTAAGGGATTAGATCTGATAGACAGAGTGCCTGATAAACTATGGATGGAGGTTTGTGACATTGTACAGGAGACAGGGATCAAGACCATCCCCAAGGAAAAGAAATGCAAAAAAGCAAAATGGCTGTCTGAGGAGGCCTTACAAATAGCTGTGAAAAAAAAGAGAAGCGAAAAGCAAAGGAGAAAAGGAAAGAAATACCCATTTGAATGCAGAGTTCCAAAGAATAGCAAGGGGAGATAAGAAAGCCTTCCTCAGTGATCAACGCAAAGAAATAGAGGAAAACAGTAGAATGGGAAAGACTAGAGATCTCTTCAAGAAAATTAGAGATACCAAGGGAACACTTCATGCAAAGATGGGCTTGATAAAGGAAAGAAATGGTATGGACCTAACAGAAGCAGAAGATATTAAGAAGAGGGAGCAAGTATCACACAAGAACTGTACAAAAAAGATCTTCACAACCCAGATAATCATGATGGTGTGGTCACTCACCTAGAGCCAGACATCCTGGAATGTGAAGTCAAGTGGGCCTTAGGAAGCATCACTATGAAAAAAGCTAGTGGAGGTGATGGAATTCCAGTTGAGCTATTTCAAATCCTGAAAGATGATGCTGTGAAAGTGCTGCACTCAATATGCCAGCAAATGTGGAAAACTCACCAGTGGCCACAAGACTGAAAAAGGTCAGTTTTCATTCCAGTCCCAAAGAAAGGCAATGCCAAAGAATGCTCAAACTACTGCACAATTGCACTCATCTCACATGCTAGTAAAGTAATGCTCAAAATTCTCCAAGCCAGGCTATAGCAATACATGAACGTGAACTTCCAGATGTTCAAGCTGGTTTTAGAAAAGGCAGAGGAACCAGAGATCAAATTGCCAACATCCACTGGATCATTGAAAAAACAAGAGAGTCCAGAAAAACATCTATTTCTGCTTTATTGACTATGCCAAAGCCTTTGACTGTGTGAATCACAATAAACTGTGGAAAATTCTGAAAGAGATGGGAATACCAGACCACCTGACCTGCCTCTTGAGACACCTGTATGCAGGTCAGGAAGCAACAGTTAGAACTGGACATGGAAAAACAGATTGGTTCCAAATAGGAAAAGGAGTACATCAAGGCTGTATATTGTCACCCTGCTTATTTAACTTCTATGCAGAGTACATCATGAGAAACGCTGGGCTGGAAGAAGCACAAGCTGGAATCAAGATTGCTAGGAGAAATATCAATAACCTCAGATATGCAGATGACACCACCCTTATGGCAGAAAGTGAAGAGGAACTAAAAAGCCTCTTGTTGAAAGTGAAAGAGGAGTGTGAAAAAGCTGGCTTAAAGCTCAACATTCAGAAAACAAAGATCATGGCATCTGGTCCCATCCCCTCATGGGAAATAGATGGGGAAACAGTGGGAACAGTGGCAGACTTTGATTTTTTGGGGCTCCAAAATCACTGCAGATGGTGACTGCAGCCATGAAATTAAAAGACGCTTACTGCTTGGAAGAAAAGTTATGACCAACCTAGACAGCATATTAAAAAGCAGAGACATTACTTTGCCAACAAAGGTCCATCTAGTCAAGGCTGTGGTTTTTCCAGTAGTCATGTATGGATGTGAGAGTTGGACTATAAAGAAAGCTGAGCGACAAAGAATTGATGCTTTTGAACTGTGGTGTTGGAGAAGACTCTTGAGAGTCCCTTGGACTGCAAGGAGATCCAACCAGTCCATCCTAAAGGAAATCAGTCCTGGTTGTTCATTGGAAGGACTGATGTTGAAGCTGAAACTCCAAACTTGGCCACCTGATGCGAAGAGCTGACTCCTTTGAAAAGATCCTGATGCTGGGAAAGATTGAGGGCAGGAGGAGAAGGTGACAACAAAGGATGAGATAGTTGGATGGTATCACCAACTCAATGGACATGAGTTTGGGTAGACTCTGGGAGTTGGTGCTGGACAGGGAGGCCTGGCATGCTGCAGTTCATGGGGTCGCAAAGAGTTGGATACGACTGAGCCACTGAACTGAACTGTATCCTAAAAAAAGTTAGCCTTCCACCATCTTATAGATACTGACAGAAGGAAAAATATCTCAGATCAGAGACAGAAGTTTTATTAGTCCTGACACATTAAACAGCAGGAGCTTCGTGTTGCATTATTCCCCCTACCCATCACGTGAGTCTCACAGAGGCAACATGGCAAGGCCCAGTGGGGCTGAACACATGATGAGTTTGTGTCACTGTTGAGGAATCCTGAGCTTTGGGAATCTGAGCCTTTTAAAATGGGAAATAGAACTGCTTGACCTTTGTTCTGTAGGGCATGCTTATGTAGTCAGTCATGTCTGACTCTATGCAACCCATGGACTGTAGTTTGCCAAGCTCCTCAGTCCATGGGATTTTCCAGGCAAGAATACTGGAGTGGGTGGTCATTTCCTTCGGTCTAGATGTACATATTGTTTTTATTACACTGGACAATACGTATGCAAACCTGCCGTACAAGGAGACATCAGGTCTAACTTCCAGGACAATGCCCTATACAATAACCCTTGGAAAGATAGTTTGGAATGGAAGGGTAAGTACCTCTGCTTGTAAGAATTGAAGAAATTTGAGAGGTCTGTAGGGAATTGTCTCCCAACAGGATATGCAGCAACGAAGTAGAAGAATTAGACGTGGGCCAGACCATGCAGGTCCTGTAAGCTATGGTGGAGTGGTGAGTGTTGGGTGTGTAGTCAGTCTAATACCAGATGCCTCCAGCTGTCCTGAACGTCAGCATGCACTTGCTTCTGTGTCTTTACATGTAGCGTTTTCTCTGCCTAGTACATTGTTTCCCCTGCTTTCTTTCCTGAATCCCAGGTGATCTCCTCCTGATCCTCTAAGCTAGTTCAAGCCTTCTTCTCTGCCACTCAGCTTATCCATTTCCATGGTTTTGCCTACTTTCTGTATCAGATTAGGTGACCTAATTTTTAGGCATCTTACCAAATCCTACTATTTATTCATTGCTTCTGTGTCCCAGTGAATGAGAGGTCCTAACTCACACCCTGGGATACTGCAAGATGAATTTTGTTCTTCACCAGTTCCCGCCTGCCAGATGAGGGAGAACCAGCTCCCAGGCTCTAATTTTCTAACTTTCACCTGGTTTTTGAAACCAGAGCAGCTCTCTGGCCTTGATTGTTGCACAAAGTACATCTTTGGGTAGCTTCCCAACAGCTCGTTTTCCCTGGACAAGGAGGATGCTCACGTGAGAGAATGAGAAGAGTAGCTGGGCAGTTAAAAAAAAAAAGGGGGGGTGGGGGGGAATCATTCAAGGGTCAAGGTCTTAGTGGTTTTTAATCCGGAATGTGTACAGATGATAACTCAACCAAAGTAAAGAAAAAACCCAAACAAGCCCTACCTCCATCTGTTTACATAGTTATCATCAGAAACAGCCATCATTATGTACTTTATGCCTCTATCAGAAGTGCTTTATTTTTCTCTAGTTCCTTCATTTCCTTCTACATCTGTCTTCTTCAGATAGATGCACCTCTGTTCACTTGGCTAAAAATATAAAATCAAATGGCTGTGTTTGGGCATTGCCTAAATCTATAAATTTACCCTCATTTTCATCAAGGCCTTGAAAGTAATAGGAAAGTCTAGGAGTATTAAAAGTTATAAATACTCATCCTCGTCAGAGCCTTCTAGGTATATTCCTTCAACCAGGCAACCAATTTTCAGTTCAGGTGACTATATTCATCTCTAAGCCAATTCAAACCAATTTAAGAAGTAGAATTTTATGAAATTTTGTCATAAGCTTCACCAAAGGCCAATTATAAAACATTTACTTCATTTCCTTCTGTCATTGATTTTCTGATTTGTTGGCAAAAATCTATGACTTCAGTCTAATGTGATATTTTCTTGGTAAGCCCATCTTATCTTTTCCTTATGTGCCCATTGTGTTCTAACTGTTTAAAGATTTTTCATCTTATTATATTTGTTTCATTATATTGCTAAGGTAGAGTGTCTGAATTATAATAGCTGGCTCAGCCATTGTTATCTGCTCTGTGGAATGATACCACATCTATCTTCCTCTAATCTCATGGTGTGTCTTGAGTGCTTTGTTTAAAGAGAATTATAAGCAATTCAATTGATGTTTGCTAATTTTCTTGTTATGCTAGGATGCATATCATTGAGACCAAATGTTTATGTTCACATTTACTCTAAATACTCCCCACCTGCATTTTGCCAATACTTATTTTTCAGTGCTTCCTTTATTCTCATTGAGCAAGTTTATTTTTCTAATTTGACTTGGTAAACAGGAATTGAAAAATGACTACAATCATTCAGCTAAGTTTAGAGTCATAATAATTTAGTATTCTATCTTTTTGTTAACAGACCTGTCCAATGTAGAGTTTATATTTCTCCCTTGGTATAATTTGTTTAACGCTTTTTATTCCATTTTCTTTTTTTGCCTCTTAATAGCATTGATTTTAATCTGGATTTTTACTTACATGATCAGTTCTCAACATATCCCCTAACAGAGCAGGTATTTTTCATCTTTCTTTCACTATCCATCTCTGTGAGACCATAAAGCAACTTACAGGCATTAATTTTTATGACATGGAGATCAAAGTTAAAAAAAAAACTGTCAACAAAAATTACATAAATGACTGCAATCATTTGCCTTGATAAGAACTTGAGCTTTTAAATCCTGGCAGTTTTAAATTCTGTCTGTAAGTATGAAAAATCTTCACTTGGCACAGATGGGGCATTGTAGGAAAACACTGTGCTTTTAATACGGTAAGTAATAGAAATCAGAGAAAAATGAAAGGGAAGAAATCCATCCACATGTAGATAGCATGACTGACATAGTTAGACCCTGTGATCTAAAAGTTAGAAAGTATACTGCATGGTGAGGGCCTGGAGAATTGGTTTTTAATAAGAAATATGTAGTGATATATACTCTCAATGTCTAGAATCTTTCTTTGAAAAGAAAAATCTCACCAGTTGTACACATGATCTATTACTTCTCAAAATGAGACTAATAAAGACAAAGATTGCCCAAGGGGACCATACACACTGCCAGACAAACAAGGTGATCACGGCTAACAGAGTACAGTTGGCCAGAGTCTCTCCTCTGGTGGTTATACTTGGCCTTCTCCCCAGACCATTGCATTTTGGATATGAGAATATGAATGTCTGGTCAGAGAGCTGCCAGCAGTTCAGCTGAGCTGTAGTATAGAGAATATAAATGTAGGCGCAGGGACCTTGAACACCCACATTCTTAATTGGGAACCCAGTGAGAATCATCAAACATACTAAAGGAGAGTATCACATGGTCAAAGAAGCTAACCCTTTTTTGATGCATGTCCCCATCCCCCAAACAAGTAAGATTTGGGGTTTCTGAATCAGAGTTCAATCAGCTAGGCAGAATCAGGAGTGTATAAACACACACACACACACACACACACACACACACACACACACACACATTTATTTTAGGAATTTGGCCATGTGCACTGGGGAGAGCTGGTTAAGTATTCTTCTAACGTTGTTGTCGTTGCACCTGCTACTGGAGCTTGAAGTCCAAAGCTAAGGAAATCCTGAAGGGAAGATGGATATAAAGTGGGGTCAAGCAAGATGAAGCTGGGACCCACAAGCATGAGCTGGGGCCCTCCAGGATGGACTGACGTCCATGTCCACTCTTCTTACCTCTGATCTTGGTGGTGTGAATGCTCTACAGAAGCCAAGGCCCTTTGTCATAAGGTTAAAACCCCCATCCCTGGTCCATTTGTCAAAGATGCTTCTAATAAAGAGATTGACTCCATTTTTGTTTTAGCTGAGAGCATCCAATCCCCACCACACCCTTTCCCCTCTGCCCCACACCTGGGCAGGCTGATAAGAAAACTTGGATACTCCCTGCTTTGGTTCTTATGGGAAGTTCAAATCATATAAGCCTTAGCCCGTGTGTAGAACCTATCACTCTAGCAGAGTTGGAGGATTTGGGGAAAGATGGAGAAGTTGCAGACCCAACCACTGTCTCAGGTCAGCAAAATGCTCTGTAACAATGTGCTTGGGCTACATTGTTAGTCCTACAGAAGGACTGTCCTCCAGGTCTCTCATGAGAATCTACCTTGTGGTCGAGCCTAACCTGAAACATTCAGGGAAAGGAATGTTGGGAAATGTTCAGCCCAGCCAACTCAACACATTGTGAAGTCACTGTGGCTCCTCTTTGATTTCTTTCTTTTTTTCTGATAGCCATAATCATTTGCTAACTGACATACCCTCATACATGATATACAGTTCTCAGCATCTTCCCTTTTCTCCTTAAATGAAATATTATTAAAGCATTTAGCATAAAGTCTTGCACATGCATAACACTTGAAAGTTAGCTATTACTATTTTATTCTCACAGAAAATGACTTGAATTTATTGTCATTTTTCAGGGCTGACCATTTGCATCAAACTAAAGAAGGCTCTTGATTTCTCTGGCCTTGACAGGCTCTGAGGGTAGGACTCAGAAAGTGTGGAAGGAATTTTCGCCCATTTGGTGTCCTATGGTGGTACTGCCCCAGAGGAAAAAGTTTCTGATTCCTAACAGAAGCAGATTTCCAGTGCAAGAAGTCCATGGTATCCATGGGACCAGGTATCCACTGTCCATGTTAAGTGTGGTTTTCACTGGACCTGTAAATCTGTTGAATTTATTACATTCTCTTTCATCTCTTTCTTTTTTCAGAGTTAAAACAGTTTGTGTGTGTGTGTGTGTGTGTGTGTGTGTGTGTGTGTGTGTGTGTGTGTGGATATAGCTCTGGTGCTTGTTTTTCTTAGGTCATTCATTCCTTTTTAACGGTTCTCCCTGCTGCCCTCTACTCTGGTTTTCCTGGTACAAGACTTACTGTACTTTGACTTTTTTAAAAAAAGGATCCAGGCCTATTAATTTTCTCAAGTACATTTCAAGAGCAAAACTAGAAGCTTGGAAAAGGGAAAGTAACGTGCAGAAAGTTTAATGAAAAATCGGCAGCAAAATAATCCCTTTGCTTAGCTGGTTTGCAATAGCAGGCAGGCTCAGCAATGTGGAGAAATACAAGTGTTATTTGTTAGAGGCTCTCTGTGATGCAGGTTGGGTTTTAGGAAAGCAGACTCTGAGATGAAGATCAGCATTTAGGGCTTTTCTTAGTGCTCTTGGGGTCAACCTATGAAAGGAAAGAGAAAGAAACAGGATTATACAGAGAGAAATGCCAAGTTGAGATGTAGTCTCACTGGAAGCCTGAGCCATTCCTAAGGGGGTTCTGTTCTGAAGATGGCCTAGACCTTCAAAACTGTCCTTACTTGGGGTGGGAGAGCTCTCCCTTTATGCGTGAATGCTAAGTCGTTCAGTTGTGTCCAGCTCTGCGACCTAATGGACTGTAGCCTGTCATGCTCCTCTGTCCATGGGGTTCTCCAGGCAAGAATACTGGAGTAGCTTGCCATTTCCTCCTCCAGAGAGTCTTCCAGACCCAGGGATCCAACCTGCATCTCCTATGTCTCCTGCATTGGCAGGTGGATTCTTTACCACTAGCGCCACCATCTGGGAAGCCCAAAAGTAAAGTGTTAGTCACTCAGTCGTGTCTGAATCTTTGCGACGCCATGGACTGTAGCCCGCCAGGCTCCTCTGTCCATGGGATTCTCCAGGCTAGAATACTGGAGTGGGTTGCCATTCCCTTCTCCAGGGGATCTTCCCAACCCAGGGATCAAACCCAGGGCTATTGCATTGCGGCCAGATTCATTACCATCTGAGCCACCAGGGAAGCCCATTTATAGGCCTGTGTTAATCAGACATTGGATGTGAGTTGTTCTGGGACAGGGAAAAGTTGCCTGACCTTGGGTGAGTGTCTCCCTTCAAGCTAAGGCACCCCTGGAGAACACTGGCAGTTGAGACCTGTCTGCCAACACCATTCCCAGCACTGGGCACTCAGACCTTGATTCCTGACAAGGAATCTGAATGGTGCCTCACCGCATCTGATATACTCTGACAGAAGTGCTTATGGAAGGTCAATTTTTTAGAAATGCTTTCCTTCTGTCCTGCTATAGAATATTCTCCACTAACCCAATATCCAGTACCTATACCATTAATAGTTAAGGGAATAAAACCATAATAAAAGGTGCCTTTGATTTTTTTTTATGAGTCTCATGGTCAATGTCATATTTTTCTTATAATGTCTTTATCTTATAGTCCTATAGCCGTGTCAGTATGTTATCCTTGAAAATTATTGAAAAAAAAAAAAAAACATGACTTTTATAGACTTTGCCTGGGGGAAAAGACCATTTTCTGTTCTCTTAGTTGTACTTCTGATCCCAGTCAGGTTTGGATGAGATCAGTGTATCTCTAGAGCCTGGATAGAGGAGACAAAAATAGCTGGAATAATCTTTCTTCTGCCCATCCGCCTGCCTCTTGTTCTGATCTCTGTTCTGTACCCTCTAAGGCTGGTCTTTGCGGGCTATATTTCCCCTCCACCCTTTCCAGCTTCTTCTCATTGGGCTCGGCCAGTGGGAGACAAGAGGAAGGGAATGAACATGTGAAGGGAGAAGAGGTTGGGGAATTTCTTCCCTGTCACTCCCGTGTGTCAGCACACCTCCTGTGCACTAGCTGTATCCTGGGATTGCAACAGGCAATCCCTTGTCTAGATTCAAGTGTGTGCATGCTCAGTTGCTTGAATCATGTCCAATTCTTTGTGACCTCATGGACTATAGCCTGCCAGGCTCCTCTGTCCATGGGGACTCTCCAGGCAAAATACTGAAGTGGGGAAGTGGGTTGCCGTGCCCTCCTCCAGATCTTCCTGACACAGGGATTAAATCTGCATCTCCTACATTGCATGTGGATTCTTTATCATTGAGCCACCAGGGAAGTCCCCCTCTAGGTTTGAAGCTCTCTCTAAATCAGCTCTAAACTTGGGCCACCATGCACATGGTCAAAGTGGCAATTATTTTCTCCATTTTTTTTTTTTAACAATTGCTAGCTTTGTTACATAGTTCCCAAGAGAAGTGCCACCAGAAATCTGGTCAATTAGATGTCAGTGTCACTCAGGATCAATACAACACCTGTGAATTTTTATACTCGACCAGATATTTATGTTTTCTAATTAGGATCTGTAGTTGGTTGATGAGAGTGATAAACCCATAGGCAGTGTAGAGGGTTGGCTGTGGGTCCTGAGGCAACAGTTTATTATCATTAGCAGAGTTGAAAAGGCAGCTACCAAGAAAACTTGGAAGATCTCCTGTAAAATGAGTGAGGACACCTGCCAAGGTCAAGTACTCTGACTTCTCTGCACCTTTTCTCTAGGCTGCCGGCAGCCAGTTCTCCCATAGTTTGTTCAGGTTGCACCTCGCCACCCCCCACCTGGCAACCTTCTTCACCCCTGTCTCCTGACAACAGCTGTTATTTAGTGACAGAGTGAATGATTGAGAAGAACACATATAACAGGGCATGTTAGGGACTCCTTTCTCCCCAGGGACGGAGGAGCCTGGTGGGCTGCCATCTATGGGGTCGCACAGAGTCGGACACGACTGAAGCTACTTAGCAGGAGCAGCAGCAGCCCCAGACAGAGGTTGCTAAATTTCTGAATTCTCTTGAACTGGAAGAATTAGGAGATACTGATTGATTGAATGAGTAACTGATTGAAGGATAGTTGATTTACAATATTGTGTTTGTTTCAGGTGTACAGCACAGTGATTCACTTTTTTTTGCTGATTATATTCCATTGTAGGTTACTATAATATATTGCATATATATTATAGTATATAATATATACTGTGCTATACAATAAATCCTTGTTGCTTATCTATTTTATGTGTAATAGTATCTGTTAATCACATTTGCTTGTTTTTGTTCAGTTGCTAAGTTGTGTCTGACTCTTTGCAACCCCCATGGACTGCAAATGCCTATAGTGGGCAAATACTGGGTAGTTCTGGCACAGTTATAGAGGCAAGAGCTACCAAGACCTGGACCCTCTCCCCCTCTACTGACCACATATTCCTAAGGTTCTTCTGTCATACCAGGAGGGGAAGGCGGCCAAAATCTTCGCTGAAGTTGAATTTCTCTCCAACCAGGTAGATTGAGAGCTTTCCTGTAGCTCAGATTATGAAGACTCTTCCTGTGATGCAGGAGACCCAGATTTGATCCCTGGGTCGGGAAGGTCCCCTGAAAAAGGGAATGGCAACCCGCTCCAGCACTCTTGCCTGGAGAATCCCATGGACAGAGGAGCCTGGTGGGTTATGGTCCATGGGGTCACAAAGAGTCAGACATAACTGAGTGACTAACACTACTACCAGGTAGATTGAGACTTAAAGCAGATATAATCTGATCTAGAGAAATAAACAAGTGTGCTCTAAACGTGTATTCTACATGTTCTTCTGTTAATTTTCTCTGTCCTCTCTCAGCCTCGCTCTACGGTCTGCATGGCCGCATCCACAGGCTGACTTACTCTCTGGCTTTCATTGGGTCCACCCAGGGCCAGATTTAGGGTGAAAGGAGCAAGGTCCCCAGGGCCTTGGTGATGGCCCCCTTAAACTTTTTGCCTCATCTGGGCCCTTTATTTGCCAACAGGAATCAGGATGGAGGAGAGTGAAGTCAGGATGTTTGTTCCCCTGCCCTCACCGCTGGTTTGCTAAGGGCGGATTGTATTCCTCCACGGAGGCGAGTCGTTTCTGTCAGTGAAAAGTGTTAGTCGCTCAGTTATATCTGACTCCTTGCAACTCCATGGGACTGTAGCCCACCAGGTTCCTCTGACCATAGAATTCTTCAGGCAAGAATACTGGAGTGGGTAGTCATTCCCTTCTCCAGGGCAATCTTCTTGAACCAGGGATTGAATCCGGGTCTCCACACTGCAGACGAATTCTTTTTACCGTCTGAGCCACCAGGGAAGCCCCGACTCCTCCAGAAAGTTCTTCTGGGATCCCCTAAGCATGGTCCCCTTACTCCTTTCAGAGCGTATGTGGGATGGGGTGACATCAGGGAGGAGGACCTGGGGGTAAGAGCTGCTCTCTGCTAGAGACCTAAGATTCTACTGTTTTCTGTTATTTCCTCAGGGGACTCCACTCTTCTGCATCACAACCCTGTAGTGCTGCATGCTTCCTTTTAGGGGTCCGAATCCTGCCCACACCTTTACAAATAGTCCCTTATTAAAGCCACCCATCTGCTTACCTAAATGGGCTTCTGTTTCTTGCTGGGACCCAATGTGATACAGCGTGTAACTTGTCTTAATCCCTAGAGCCGTGGTCCAAAATTCAACTCCTTTATATTTATAAAAGTTCTGACCAACCTAGACAGATTGTTAAGCAGAGACATCACTTTGCTGACAAAGGTCTGTATAGTCAAAGCTATGGTTTTTCCAGTCGTCATGTATAGATGTGGAAATTGGACAATAAAGAAGGCTGAGCATGCTTTTGAACTATGATGCTGAAGAATACTCTTGAGGGTCCCTTGGACTGCAAGGAGATCAAACCAGTCAATCTTAATGGAAATCAACCCTGAATACTCATTGGAAGGACTGATGCTGAAGCTGAAGCTCTTGGCCACCTGATGTGAAGAGCCGACTCATTGGAAAAGACTGTGATTTTGGGAAAGACTGAAGGCAAGAGGAGAAGGGGGAGACAGAGGATGAGATGGTTGGATGGCATCACTGACTAGCAAACCCAGGAGATAGTGAAGGACAGGGAAGCCTGACATGCTGCACTTCATGGGGTTGCAAAGAGTCGGACATGACTGAGTGACTGAGCAACAACAACGAAATCGTTTCCTTACCATTTGTCTTCCTACTAGTTTCCTGGTTCCCTTAGTAGGCAGGGCCACTGAGTTGTCACCCACCTGTCTACAGAGCCTAGCAATGTGCTGGACATGTATTAGGTGCTCAATAATGCTTGCTGACTGATCTACTATCTTGGCAAAATCTGGGTCACAATATCTGGATATAAGAAAAAAGTCAAGGGTTATTGGATACCTGTCTGTCTGAATAAAAATCTTGCAATAAAGGAATAGATTGAGAAAGGAGAGGAATATCTGTCTTCTGTCCCTGAGTCTACAATATATCTTGGATTTCCTTGAGCCCTTTAATTTTCCCTCTGTCATTTCTTGGCTATCAACACCCCTGTCTGGTGGATATGGCAAAACTGCTTTCAGTAAGCAAACTTCAGGGGGAAAAAATAAAAAAGCATGATAAACACAGCACATGCTCATTTCTCCTTAATTGCCTGATCCTCCATCTGTTGGTCTAGGATAATATTGATAAAGGAATTAAAAGACACCACACCATCTCCTGAATCAAATGAGAACAGTCATTCTCAAATTACAGAGCATGACATTTTTATGTTTTGCAACATGAAGAGGAAAGAGCATTTAATTATTTTAATGTGGTTAATTAGAAGCTAGATTAGATCCTCTAGTTAACTCATAGGTTCTTGACTTTTAAGACCAGACATTGTGTAGCATCTCATTTGCACAGTGGTAGCTGCTGCTGTTAATATTGGCTTGTGTCTAATTAACGGGGATGCTTACCTGGAATCCCAAATACAGAATCTATAAACTAAAAGTGAAAACTAATGTGATTTTAAGGAGGGAATTACTCTTAAGTAAGAGCCAGCTGCATGTTGCTTCAAACTAAGCACAACTTTGATGCTTGAATATGTCAACTCATTTTTATATGTGGGAGAAAGTTACTTTAAAGCCTAGCTACTTTCTCATGGTGAGACTAGATACAGTGATGGAAAATTTCAAACATGATAAAAACAACACTGTGGTCAGCACTTGAGGCAATTTCTATGAAACCTGGGGAAATGGAAAAGCTACTTTCAGTCTGATCTTAGAGCTAAGACAAGATGATGATTTCTGGATGGGTTCTCAAGTGGAAATTTTTGCTTCTCCCGGGAGGAGATTCACTGAATCACTGAACCTGATTTGGAGTTGATAATAAGCTACAACAAACAATTGCAAATTTCATTATAGTTTACATTGCATGATCAGGAATGAGATTGGGCAGAGAAAATACTTCAGTGGCTTAGATTTTGGAGACTCTTGAAGACTTCAGTACTGGAAGACCAGGGTAGTAAGATGTGAAGTTCGGTTTTCTTTGTAAGTGATTTTATGAGGTCTTAAAAAATTCTTCAGCCACTTGCTTGGTAGACATTTGATCTTAAATTGGCACCCAGCCACAGTTGTGTTTATCAGATGCAGGTTTCATTTGAAGCTCAAATATTGGGAGAAAGTTTTCAGAAGGTCATCAAGTCTCCTGAAGGTCTGAGGTCTAAGTTTTCTCCCTAATTATATTTCACCCCCTCTATCCTTCCACTCCCCACCATTGCCCTTAATCTTATTCTGGAATTATTTGTTTTCCTCTTATTGAAATCATAAGTAGTATCATTGAATTGAGTCCAGACAGATCATGAAGTGAATATATAATATATTTTAGTTCACCTTGACTATCCTCCAAGTATGTTCAGACGATGGTTCTAGATTATTTGAAGGCATTTGATGGTATTTTGATTATTGCCTAATATTATTGTATGCTTTAAAAATGCACTGAAATATGTCTGTCTTTAATTAGCGCATCTCTAATTCTTTATTTATTTTTTAAAGAAACTATTTAACATGCTCTTCATTTCAAGCCCAATCATGTGAAGTTCTTTGTGATTCACCTTTTGCAGATAGGAAAAAAATGAGATTTTTAAGGTGGATCTGTAGCCCATCCGTAATTGAATAGGAAATGCTTAAAGGATTTAAGTGTGAAAAGCCTTTTTAGCTGAGCAGTAGAAAATCTGAAAGCAAGCATCAGTATTTGTGCTCTAAATATGGCAGGTTGTGGGCTTCCCTAGTAGCTCAGCTGATAAAGAATCTGCCTGCAGTGCAGGAGACCCCAGTTTGATTCCTGGGATTGGGAAGATCCCCTGGAGAAAGGATAGGCTATCCACTCCAGTATTCATGGGCTTCCCTGGTGGCTCAGACTTTGAACAGTCTGCCCGCAATGTGGGAGACCTGGGTTTGATCCCTGGGTTGTGAAGATGCCCTGGAGGAGGGCATGGCAACCCACTTCAGTATTCTTGCCTGGAGAATCCCCATGGACAGAGAAGCCTGGCGGGCTATAGTCCAAGGGATCCCAAAGGGCCGGTCATGACTGAGCGACTAAGTACAGCGCATGGGAGGATGTGTGGGTTACATGACTCTGAGATCTGGGGAAAGTTTGAAAAGATAAACAATACAAGATAACTAATGAGAACCTACTGTACAGCCCAGGGCCCTGTACTCAGGGCTTTGTGGTGAGCTAAACAGGAAGGAAATCCATAAAAGAGGGATGAATGTAAATATTTAGCTGACTCACATTGCTATACAGCAGAAACTAGCACAGTATTGTAAAGGAACTGTACTCTAATAAAAATTAATTTTAAAAGAAGCTTATATAGGAAGCTGATCTGTGAAACAAGTATCCATGTATTACACTTTGCCTAGAAGTTCTTCATTTTTGTTAAAAACCATGGAATCAAAATCAGTGTGTTCGCAGAAGAAACTAGAATGTCAGGGATGTGTTAAGACAAAGATAGCCCTTTGTTGTCTCTGAGTTCCAAGAGTCAGGCTGTATTAATAAAGTGGTGATCTGGCTTATAGCACAGAGAATTTTTAAAAATAATTTTATATATTTAGTATTTTTTTTTTTCCTTGGCTGTGCTGGTTCTTCCTTGCTGTGTGCGGGCTTTCTCTAGTTGCGGCAAGCAGGAGCTGCTCTTTGTTGTGGTGTGAGGGCTGCTCACTGCGGTGGCGTCTCTTGTTGTGGAGCTTGGGCTCTAAGGCGCAGGCTCAGTAGTTGTGATTTTATTTATAATATTTCATGACAGACATTTAAATTCTTATGTAACAAATTCTCCTAAAATGTTCCTTTGTGCTCTCTGCTGTTATGCTTCTAACATAAGCATAACAGAGCTTTTCTCTACGATTATCTGCTACCTAAGCGATTTTCTCT
Organism: Budorcas taxicolor; assembly: GCF_023091745.1. Classification (NCBI taxonomy): domain Eukaryota; kingdom Metazoa; phylum Chordata; class Mammalia; order Artiodactyla; family Bovidae; genus Budorcas; species Budorcas taxicolor. The sequence continues at coordinate 58,873,270 of NC_068923.1, read as the reverse complement.
GGGTCTTCTTAAATGACACTCTTTAACTCGGATTTCATTTTGATATATGTGTGAGATGAGTGTCTAACTTGACATATTTTCCTCCAAATAACCCATCTTCTTACCTCTAACCCCTGACCACCTCTGCCCCAGGAGCTAGATCACAGGATAGATGATTCATTAAAAACGAAGAAGTAATTTTAAAAGATCGCCTCACTTAAGGCCCATCCTGCTAGAGAAGGGATGCCCACCTTGCTTTTGTCATTCAGAGATTCACTGAATATAGCATTGAGTTTTCTGAAGAGAAAGCTTTTCAGGCTGTCCCCAAGCCCTCATTAATTCTAGACCAAAAATAGTGGAACTTGATTCCTTTGTGCTGCTGAATGTTATTTTCCTGGGATAAGATGTGATTTTTTTCTTTTGTTTTAATTCCCATCATCACCCATGATGCTCTTTTCAAAAGAGAGGGATAAAATTGACTTCCAGCTTCTGCTATGCCCTGGAATAGAAGCCACGCTTTTATGATAAATTGCACACACAAGAAAGGCAGCAGGACTTGCTTGTACTGAAATGAGAGTTGCTTCTGGCTCTGTTTAAATGACTTTGTTCCACATTTCTTTCTGAACTCTCAGACAAAAGTGATCATGAGAGTTTAATCTCTAGACTTGTGCCATCAGCTGTTTACTTTCCTTAGACTATTTTAATCCCTACAAGGCCTCAGTATCAGCCAGAGAAACAGCAGTTTCGTGGTAGTTCTTCCCTTGGGTGGAAATAGTCAGAGAGGAACACCCAAGGTTTGCCTTACCTTCCAGCTGTGATCCAGTGTATTTTCACCAGTTTGAAAAGACTGAGGGTGCAAGTAAAGCTTTGTTGTTGTTGTTCAGTCAATCAGTTGTGTCAGACTCTTTGCGACCCCATGGACTGCAGCATGCCAGCCTTCCTTACCCTTCATTAGCTCCTGGAGTTTGCTCAAACTCATGTCTATTGAGTCGATGGTGCCATCCAACCGTCTCATCCTCTGTCACCCACTTCTCTTCCTGCCCTCCATCTTTCCTAGGATCACAGTCTTTTCCAACGCATTGAGTCTTTTCCGTATGACTGGGCTGTCGATATGATGTGGTAGTCACTATCGTGTAAATGCTGCTGCTCTGATTTCTCCATTTGTCTGGATTTCTACCCACTGCTTCACTATAGAGGCCTGCCGTGGGCATCGCAGACCTTGCTATTAGACTTGTGCAAAATTGGATGTGTTGCCCACAGGTGTGGAACTCCTAAGAACTAAGAATTCCTTCAGTAGAATCCTTGTTTGATGTAGGTAAAGAGTAGTGTGGCCAGAGGGAGTGATGAGGTCCAACAATAGAGCTTTTCTTTTTTTAAGCATTAAAACCATTTTTCCCAAAGTCTCATGAAAATATTGCTTTTAGTTACTACATGATGCTTTAGGATACAGATGATACCATATTTATATTTTAATTTAAGCTAAGTCAAACCTGATTCCCGGCCTCTTCTTGCCAATATTGATGGAAGGGCCACCCTTTCCTCTTCTTTCTCCGTCCCTCTTATATTTGACAACAGTTCTAATGTAATTGTGTTTATGCTTCCCTGGTGGCCACTGACGCCTTGGCTGCTTGCCCTGACTCCACGGTCCATCAGAGGAGAAAGGTTTATGCCCCTCCCACTTCCGTTTTTTCCATCTCAGTCACAGAGCATTTTTGCCAAGGTTACCAAGGCCATGTGCTTAACCCCAAGCCCTAATGAGCAACCACACTGCCAGCCCCTGGTGAGGAATGGCTTACCTCAAAGAGACTGTGCTTTGAGAAAGGCATCTTTGTTGTCGTTTAGTTGCAAAGTCGTGCCTGAATCTTTGCAACCCCATGGAGTGCAGCACGCCAGGCTTCCCTGTCCCTCATTATCTCCTGGAGTTTGCTCAAACTCATGTCCATTGAATTGGTGATGCCATCCAACAGTCTCATCCTCTGTCACTCTCTTCTCCTCCTGCCCTCAATCTTCCCCAGCATCTACCATCATTTTATTCAAATCCAGGAGATTTACTATCTCTCAGGAGCTTGGGAGTTTCCCTTGCCAATCTTCACTACATAACATCTCCATGATTTTCCTCTTTAGGTGATTCAAAGTAGTTTCAACATTAACTAGAGCTTTGGACATCAAACCCCTCCTCAGAAGGTATCATTAGGGTATAATCTCCTGCTCCTGGCTCTTGGTTGGGGTGGGTGTGGGTGCAATGAGGGGAATGGAGGAAGGGATAGTAAAAGGCCTTTTTTCCTGCAACCTAAAGGATTGGGGAATACAGACCTACAGAGCTAGGAAATAGGGCCTGACCACTCTCCTGAGATGTGTGACTAATAAAGTTTTGGCTCTGTTATCATAGACTAGCTGAGAAAAATCACTCACATTTAATTGTTTAAATAGGTAATAGTATTATATTAAGTTTTCAGCAGATCACAATGCTGCACTTCTATGACATGTGGAATGTCAAGACGCAGACGTGCTTAGTTGTAGATGCTATAGTGCGAATGAGACAAGGTTTTGATGCTCTTCCTACTCAGCATCCTGCCAGTGTCTTAAGGGTTCCTGAGCTACCTTTTGGAGCCCTGGTGGGTCCATGGATCCCAGTTTAAAAACCATTGCTCTGGAGTATAGTTGCCTTATGGTGTTGTATTAGTTTCTGCTCTATAGCAAAGTGAATCAGCTATACATATACATAAACCTATATCCTCTCTTTTTTACATTTCTTCCCCATTTAGGTCACTACAGAGCACTGAGTAAGGTTCCCTGAGCTATGCAGTAGGTTCTTATCAGTTATCTATTTTACACATAGTATCAGTAGTGTATATATGCAGATCCCAATCTCCCAATTCATCCCATCCTCCCTCCTCCCCCATTTCCTGCGTCTGTCTCTATACATTAGTTCTCTACATCTGTGTCTGTTTCTCTTTTGCAAATAAGATCATGTATACAATTTTTCTAAATGCTAAGTTTAAAAATATTTTTAAAAATTAACATTGATTGGAGTATAGTTGCGGAATCTAGGATACACATATACCTATGGCTGATTCATGTTGATGTATGGCAGAAACCAGCACAATATTGTAAAGCAAGTATCCTCCAATTAAAAAATTTTTTAATGAAAAAACAAATAAATAAATAAAAGTTAAGGACTCAGATATGGGAAAGATGTAGTCTGAGAGCAATCGTGCTAAATGATAAAACAGAAAAGTATATTTACTTAAATATTTATGTATTGCTGATATGGTATGGAATTTAACACCATTATTCAGATGTTAGAAATTAAATAAATAAAAACCGTTACTCTGATATGAAGATAACCTTTCTCCACCCCTATCATGACATTTTGGTCTAAGAATGTAAGAATGGCCGAAGAGGGATCTAGCCACCTTGGGTGCCCTTTGTAGGTGGGATATTTTAGAGGGAATGGAAGGGTTTGTCTGCAACATCCACTTTCTAAATAACATCTTCAAAGAATAAAAATGTTCTCTGAAGCATTTTCATTTCCCTTAACAGAAGCATATACCTTCTCTAGTGTACTTACTATACATCAGACTGAGTTTATGCATAAGTGAAATTTATAGAGCACTTACTATGTGCCCAGTATTTTTTCCAGACACATCACATGTGGTATTTATTGCTTTTGCTTACAAATACTTAAATGTGCCAGACATCGGTCTAAGAACTCAATGAACATTAACTCATTCAGTTTTTGAAAGAATCTTTTAAATACGTAAATACTATTATTCATCCCCATTTTGCAGGTGGGGAAATTAAGGTATAGAGAGAGAAAAAGAATTTCCTGAAGTCACACCTACAGCCAGAAGCAAAACTAGATTGCAACTGTGACATTCTAGATCCAGAGTTAAGGTTCTTTACTTCTATACTATGTTTTCATGACACAAGGCAGCTCAGTTAGTCTCCTCAAAAAGGTAAGTAAAATTTTAATAGCTCCATTATACCAATGATAAAACTGAAGCCCAAAGTATTTAAATAATTTGCTTGAACTCATACTACTGCTGAGGGAAAAAACATGGATTCAAATCCAGGTATCCAAAGTCCACAGCCTGTCTAAATAATCATAGTTAAATCTTCAAGAGGTGAATTTGTCAAGATCATGCTGCTGATAGAGCAGAGCCTGGAAACATACCTAGATCTGTCACTCAATTCTGTGCTAAATAATTCACTGAATGTTTAATAAAGTATGTGTTTAAGTATTTTTGAAATCTATTGAAAATATCTTTCCTGGTTGTAAGTAATGATAATATTAATGATAACTCATACTATGTTTTAGGCATTAGTATTAATTGAGATAATATATAGGTATTTATAAAAATCAATGAGTCTATATAGAAGAGTATTTAGAGAAAAGCAAATATCTTTGCAAGTCCCACATTCTAGATAACCACAGTTAACATTCTGGTGAGAGTATTTACAGGTATCTGTCTCTGCAGATTTCATGCATTCACTGTATGTACAATCATACGATTTTAGGTAAGTGGAATCATATTCCAAACACTATTTGTAACCTGCTTTTGTCCATTCATTACTTCAGTCAGGATGTTTATTGAAAGCTTTAACACTTAGAAAGCAATTTGCTTGAAACAATATTTTCCCATTTTGATGAACAGAAAGATTGATCTTTTATGAGCAATAAATTGTATTAATCAGCATGATCAAGGCTTCTGCACAGTAACAAATTCACCTCTACAACTCAGTGGCTTAATAAAATAAAGGATTACTTGCTCACACAGTTGACTGTGGATTCAGTGCAGCAAGGGAAGAGACTGCTTTTCATGGCTTCAGTTTAGAACACTGTTCTTGGTCCTCTAATCAGAACTAGCTACCTGGTGCCACCTGGCTTCAAGAAGACTGGGACATGTAACCTCTTTTGCATGTCTGGGGAAGATAAACCTGCTGCATAGCACAGGGAGTTTAATTCAGTACTCTGTAATGACCTAGATGGGTGGGGTTGGGAAGGAGGGAGGTCCAAAGGGAGGGACTATATGTATACATATAGCTGATTTCACATTGTTGTATAGCAGAAACTAGCACAACATTGTAAAGGAATGATGTGCCAATAAAAAGAAATTAGGGAGCTCTAGTAATATCCCTCTCATGTCAGGACTCTGCTCAGTTCAGTTCAGTCGCTCAGACGGGTCTGACTCTTTGTGACCCCATGGACTGCAGCACGCCAGGCTTGCCCATCACCAACTCCTGGAGCTTACTCAAACTCATGTCCATAGAGTCGGTGATGCCATCCAACCGTCTCATCCTCTGTCGTCCCCTTCTCCTCCTGCCTTCAGTCTTTCCCAGCATCAGGGTCTTTTCAAATGAGTCAGTTATTTGCATCAGGTGGCCAAAGTATTGGACTTTCAGCTTCAGCATCAGTCCTTCCAATGAATACCCAGGACTGATTTCCTTTAGTGTGGACTGGTTGGATCTCCTTGCAGTCCAAGGGACTCTCAAGAGTGTTCTCCAACACCACAGTTCAAAAGCATCAATTCTTCGGTGCTCAGCTTTCTTTCTAGTCCAACTTTAACATCCATACAGGACTACTGGAAAAACCATAGCTTTGACTAGACGGACCTTTGTAGGCAAAGTAATGTCTCCCATCTGCAGTGATTTTGGAGCTCCTAAAAATAAAGTCTCTCACTGTTTCCCTGTCGATTTGCTATGAAGTGATGGGACCGGATGCCATGATCTTAGTTTCCTGAATGTTGAGCTTTAAGCCAACTTTCTGACTCTCCTCTTTCACTTTCATCAAGAGGCTCTTTAGTTCCTCTTCACTTTCTGCCATAAGGGTGGTGTCATCTGCATATCTGAAGTTATTGATATTTCTCCTGGCAATCTTGATTCCAGCTTGTGCTTCATCTAGCCCAGCATTTCTCTTGATGTACTCTGCATATAAGTTAAATAAGCAGGGTGACAATATACAGCCTTGATGTACTCCTTTCCCTATTTGGAACCAGTTTGTTGTTTCATGTCCAGTTCTAACTGTTGCTTCTTGACCTGCATACAGATTTTTCATAATGCAGATCAAATGGTCTGGTAGTCCCATCTCTTTCAGAATTTTTCACAGTTTGTTGTGATCCACACAGTCAAAGGCTTTGGCATAGTCAATAAAGCAGAAGTAGATGCTTTTCTGGTATTCTCTTGATTTTTCGACGATCCAATGGATATTGGCAATTTGATCTCTGGTTCCTCTGCTATGTGGATGTAAATAATCCTTTCTTGATGGATAATTATATAGTTACTATTGTTTCTCTGTTATATATAAACAATGCTGTGATGAACATACTCGATATATACTATAGACTTGCATCCATTAATTTTCCATTTAAATTCCTAGAGGAGGAATCACTGATTCAATAATAGAAAGATTCCAAATATTAATATCTCAAAATAGGTGATAGATAATCTCCATCTCTACACTTCTAAGTTTAACTATGAAACACAGGAACTTAAAGCCCAGCAAGTATGTATCCCAGATTCTCTTGAGTTAGGGATTTGTTTAGAATTCACAAATTAAAGAGGAGCCATGGTTCTCTGGGTCAGCTGAAGACTGACACAATACTACTGACTCAGTAGTATAGGGTTCTTTTTTTTTTTTTTTTTTTAGTAGTAGGGTTTTTAATTTTTATTTATTTATTTTTGGCTGTGCTGGGTCTTTGTTGCTGTGAGGGCTTTTCTCTAGTTGTGGAGAGCGGGGGCTATTCTCTAAGTTGCTGTGCATGGTCTTCTCATTGGGGTTGCTTCTCCTGTTGCAGAGCACAGACTCTAGAGCACATAGGCTCAGTAGTTGCAGTTTCCAGGCTCTAAAGCTTGGACACAGTAGTTGCAGTGCAGGAACTTCGTTGCTCCACACCTCGTGGGATCTTCCTAGACCAAGGATCGAACCTGTGTCTCCTGCAGTGGGAGGCGGGTCCTTTACCACTAAGCCACTAGGGAAGCCCAGTAGTTGAGTTCTGCCTGTGACTTCCGAACTCCTCAGCGAGGCTCTCAGAGTCTTCAGGCATGCTTCTGAGAACCACGTATTGCAGTGTGGCTGGGAGCCTGGTATATCAGGCGTGACTTGTTTATGATCTTCCACCTCCAGACTTCCTGAAAAGGGCCTTCGTGATCTACATGCTCCCAGACTCCCAGCTGTGTCATAAGCCTCAGGACAAGTGACTGCTGTTCTCCTAACTGCCCCTGGATTGATGCCACACCTACTGCCAAATTGCTTTTCAGGAAATATGTACCAAAGAAACGCCCAACTACAGCAGTCCATCAGAGTGGCATGTCTTCACACTTGTGCACTTGCTACTCTCAGTGTTTTTCAACATCAGCAAAAAAAAAAAAATAGACCAAGCAAAGAAAATTCATCGTGATTTTTATTTACATTTCTTGGGCTGAAACTATCGTATTTTGTTAGCCTTTTCTTTTTCTTCCTTTGTGAACTGTGTGTTAATGTCTTTGGTTATTAGATTTCCTCTTTTGATTAGTGTGCAGGCTAAGTCACTTCAGTTGTGTCTGACTCTGTGCAACCCCATGGACTTTCATCTACCAGGCTCCTCTGTCCATGGGATTCTCCAGGCAAGAATACTGGAGTGGGTTGCCATGCCTTCATCCAAGGGATCTTTCTGGCCCAGGGATAAAACCCGTGTCTCCTGCATTGATAGGCAGGTTCATTACCACTAGCATCACCTGGGAAACCTTTTTGGGTTAGCACCCTTTCTTAAATGCTCTCCTCTTTAACATCAGGCCTCTATTTGACACTGCTTCTTTTGTATTTCAAGGAGGAATCATTTGTTTCAGTATATTAGATTTGGAGAGAAAAACTCAAATGTGTTAGAGCAGATAACTATGTCTCCAAGTTAGAGAGTAGCTAGGTGTTCATCAGGATAGGGTGAGTCATTGAACAGTCTGTCAGGGTGATTCCTTCTCTCTGTGCCCAGGAGGACAGCACCTTTAAATATGAAGAGCATCTTACAGTAGGAAGCATTTTAAATTAAAATAATTTTTAGGGCTTAGTAATGGCATTAGGTTAGTATATCTCCCTTTGTTACCTCCGTTCACTACCTGTCCTCTTTAGGTCCATATGTGTGGTGCATCACATCTTTGGCAAGGAAGAATGTAATGCTCTGCTGGGGAAAGGAGTTAGAGGGAGTAGGTTTATGCTTTATGGCTTTTGATCAACAGAGGATCACCAAAGGATCTTTGGTGTGGACTTTGTCTCAGAATCTGTGTCACTCAATTCTCTAGGAACCACTGCCAATCAAATAGATCTGTCACATAAGATATAGCCTCATTTCTGTTCCTAGGTCTGAATCACTCTCAAATGCTTTATATTCCCTTCCAGTTCTTAATTCTCAATAAATTATGGCCATGTGGCCACAGTTCCCTGATATTTTTGCCTTGATTCCTCTGCTTAAAGTCTACCTTGATTATGACACTGGTTTCTCTCTCTAAATATATAGAGAGAGCACTTTCTGATGGGAGTCTTTTTTTGATTGCCAGGACATTGTCATATTATTCAGTCTCATCTGGGAAAAAGGTCCTTTCTTTGCTCCTATAAGGCATTACATTCTAAACAGGAAAATGGCAAGTTTGTGGCATCTTTTTCATGTCCCTCGTGGCAAATGGCAATAAAAAAAAAGACCACCATCAGAAAGTGCTCTCTCTATGTATATATAGAGAGAAACTAGTGTCATAATCAAGGTAGACTTTAAGCAGAGGAGTCAAGGCAAAAATATCAGGGAACTGTGGCCAAATGGTCATAATCTTTTCCCCAGATGAAACTGAATAATATGACAATGTCCTAGGGAAGAACATGGAGAAGGAAATGGCAGCCCACTCCAGTGTTCTTGCCTGGAGAATCCCAGGAACGGGGGAGCCTGGTGGGCTGTCATCTATGGGGTTGCACAGAGTCGGACATGACTGAAGCGACTTAGAAGCAGCAGCAGGGAAGAACAAGACTTTCTAACGCAGGCTCTCTCCTCTCCAAATTCCTGGCAGATATTCTGTTTTAAGAAATCTATGCTAGCCATATTTTCTTTTTACACACTCTTAATAATAGGTCAGAAAGAAAAATAGACACACACACACACACACATACAGTCTTTATTTTGATGTAACAATATATATTCATACAAAGAATATCACACAGTTGCAGAAAAGACCACCTAATGAATGGATGTGGGATATTCATTTTTTGGGGTGGGGTTGCATTTACCAGTCTGAGAATCATGTTGATGTATGTTATCCATCACGTGCTTTCTGACTGTTAATGTAACTTGTTTCAGAATGAAAATACATACTTGTGAGGGTTAATATTTATTGACTATTAAACATTTTACTGCAAAACCTCATTCTCATGCATTTGTTGCTCATACAAGTTATTTTTATATGAAAATTAGAATATAATCATTCTTAAATTGTTTTAAAATGGGCCAGTCAAAAAGCAGAACACTTCAAAGTACAGATAGCAATTAATATCTTCAGTTTCTTTTAAAATAGGAATTGCACCCTCTAAATCTAGTTAGCTATTTTTGGAGCAGTCTTATTCAAGAATATCAAAATACTTTAAAACATGTTATCCTTCCCTTTGAAAATGTATCTGTGTAGGACAAAATTTTCATACTGTTTTCAATTTAGAAATAACCTTGATACTGCTCGTGATAAGATAATCTGACCTATTAGTAGTTTTGCTCATATTAAAAATATACATCACCACCTGCAAGTGGGTTGTATTATTCCCCACACCCCGCCATGTATACCTGGAACTTGTGATTGTGAACTTATTTTGAAAAACGTTCCTTGAAGATGTGATTAATCTAAGGATCTTGAGATTAGGATGGCCCCAAATCCAATGATATGTATCCTTATAAAAAGAAGGGATGGCAGAGAGAAATAAAAATATGGCTTCCACATGAAGACAGACTCAGAGATAGAAATTATGCAGACACAAGCTAAGGAACAACTAGGGTTGTCAACAGCTGCTAGAAGCTAGGAGAGAGGTGTGGATTCTCCTAGCTGCTTGATTTTGGACTTCCAGCCTCTAGAACTGTTGGAAAATAACTTTCTGTTGTTTTCAGACTCCACATTTGGGTAATTTGTTATAGCAGCCTTAGGAAACCAGTGTCATCTATTCTTTCCTTTATTCTCCCTTCTCTTCTTTTCTACTTTCCTTTCTTCTTTCCTTATCTTTTGATTCACTTAACAAACCTTTGTGTGCCTATAAGTGATAGGATAGTCCTACTGTGTAGTCTAGAGAAATTGGAAATATAACAATTATAAAAGGCACAGCCACCTTGTCTTAAAAGCATTTATTTTACTACATTGTTAGCATTTCTATTGTACACAGTCTTTCTTGCTTTTCTCTTATCATGAGTTCTTGTGGCCTCTTCTACATTGACCTCAGTAACTGAGCATACTTCTGACAAATGTCACTTTAAATGTGAATATTAAATTATTTGACTTTGTGTGTGCCAAGCATTGTTCTGGAAAAGTTGAACTGGTTCTCAGTAGTGATCATACTCCCCAGCAAAGGCACTGGCTAGTCTTGGGAATGGGAGCCTTTGTCTGCACCCACCCTGGTGCACTCCATACTTTCAGGGCTCTGGGGATCCAGCACCAGCCACTGTGGCCCTGTGTGCAGGTCTCCCTCCTCCCACTCTGCCCACCTTGAAATGCCCTCCATCTCCCTTCCCTTTCCTCAACAAAGCTTCGATTCCCTCAGTTCCTATGTTCTTTTTCAAAAAATAGATATCAAAGTTTTATTTAATATAGATTTTTCTGTTTTGTTTTGACTTTTAATTGGAGAATGATTGCTTTACAGTGGTGTGTTGATTTCTGCCATCAACAATGTGAATCAGCCATAAGTATAAATATGTCCCCTCCCTCTGGAGCCTCTGTCCCCACCCTCCTCAGCTCCCATGTTCTTTGTACTTTCCACCTCACCCCAACTTCCTGTTACAGCCTACACATACTACGTGATCTGGGTGTCATCTTCTACCATGCCTTGCTCACTAGGTGTCAGATGCACCAGTTTCTTTGATGTTTCTCCAAGATTCCAGTTATACTCCTGCCTCAGTGCACAGGAAGGTTCTTCCTGAAGCAGTCACATGGTTCATTCTCTCACTTCATTCAAATCTCTGCTTTTAAATGTTATTTCTTCAGAGAGAACTCTGATCACCCTACTCCCTAGGCTACTTTATTTCTCCTCATTGCACTTTACTGGAAGTTAGACCATATGTTTACAAATCTAGTTTTTCCTGATTTAGAATGTAGGTTTCAGGAAGAGAGACTCCATCTGCTGTGGGCCTAGTCTCTGGAACTACATCTGGCACGTAGTAGGCATCCATATTTGTGAGTGAGGGAATAAATGAAGTGAGAGCCAGCTACTGGGATGAAGCAGTGAAATCCAAAGATAGTTGTTGCCCCTCCTTATAACACAGACGCATGGTAGTGGCATCTTTCCAGTGACTTTGAAAAAATATGCATTATAACAAGCATTTACAATGTGTAAAGTGCTTTCAAAAATCCAAGTACCATATTGCTTAAAACAGCCCCCATTTTTATAGCTAAAGAAACAGATTCAGTGAGACTAATTGACTTAGCAGCTAAGGGCACGCAACTTAAGAAAGGCAGAGCTAGAATTCAAACCTTGGTTTCCAGATTTCAAATCCAAGACATTAAGAACTGTCAGCACCACCACCACCACAGCAAGCCCTGAAAGTCTGTACATGACAGTCTCTCTCTCAACGACAGAGACCTTCCTATACTGTGTTGATGGGGGTTGAAGGTAGTATTTCATATGATGTTGGTCTGATTATCACTAAGTCATCATATAGGCAGCCATTTATTTCTTCAGTGCTTGAAGCATGCTCCTAATGATTGAGCACAAGTGCTTACACCTTCTAAGGCTGATGATGTCACTACATCTTCCATGGGTATATTTCCACCATCATGTCATTGTCTTGCTTATGGACAACAGGAGTGAAAATGAATATGAATAAGAGCAGCAGTTAACATCCCCTGACCACCTGCCATATGCCAGAGACTTTGCATCCATTACTTCTAATCCTTAAAACCACCCTGAGATATTACTTTCTGCATCTTATGATCAAGAAAACAGACCTGGAGGGATAAGGAAGCTCTTCCAAAGTCACAGTAACAAAGTGCATGGCTATTATTTTAATCCCAGTCTTGACTCTAAGGATGGACTCCTAGCCATTGTGTTGGGGTTTCAGTCTTTTAGAAGTAGAGTCAATACCAGTCACTGCGGATGCCTGAACAATACAAGTATTCATACCAACAATTCCTGACAACCACAACCTCATAGTCAATGGCAAAATTTTTCATTTTCATTCTAGTGAAAAGTATACATTTTACCTGAACATGCATACTTCATGCTTAATGAATATTTCTTAAAGTTTCTCTAGTGATTATAATTTGAGGAGCTGGCTGCAAAAAGATAAACCATATATCAGTTTATAGATTAAAATTCTCCGAATTTTTCTCCAAATTGCATAAAACATAAATCATCTTATTGAGTATGTGGAGGTTTCAGAGAATAAATATATTTTGGCCTAAAATCATCATGAACTGGTTCAATAAAACTTGTCCAGAGAAATGTTTTGATTTTTACTGTTGCTCAGGCTTTGCTCATATCAGATAAAGGACTTAAGATGTCTATAATTAGATCTCAGTCCTGTTATTGGATCTCTAGGTTTGTTTGTTTTTGTTTTTTATCTGAAGTAAGAGCCTGTGCATAAGCGGGAAGAGGAGCCTGAATAAACAGAAGCAGAGAGCATCATAGTGGGGTTTGACAGTGAAGAGTTGAGGTACACCAATATACATATTGGATGTTTGGCAATTTTGGGGTATTATGTTCCCAGAACAAAACAGCAGGAATTGAAGCCTGACCAGCTTCCGGGTCATTGTTCTCATGATCCATGTTTTCAGGGCTTGTGGTCATCATTTTGGTCACCAACCATACCAATCTTGGGGAAAGATACACATATCACATGGGTATCATACCTGAGAAAGAGCAGAGTGGGGGCTTCTTCCATCTTCTCCTCTTTGTCTTCACAACTCAAGCTGATCTGCCTCTTTCCTTTCACCTCCTTTTTATTGAGTGGCATAAGGTGTTCTTTTCTAAAATTCGAGTAATTTTAAATTTTATTTATTTTACTTTTTGGCCATGCCATGTGGCATGCAGGATCTTGGTTCTCTGACCAGGGATCTTAGTTCACCTACAGGGATCTTAGTTCTCTCACCAAGGATTCAACCAATGCCCCTTGCAGTGGAAGCACGAAGTCTTAACCCCTGTACCTTGAAGGAAGTCCCAGATGTTCTTAATTTTATGGAAACATTTGAGTTGCTGCTGCTGCTGCTGCTAAGTTGCTTTAGTTGTGTCCGACTCTGTGTGACCCCATAGATGGCAGCCCACCAGGCTCCCCTGTCCCTGGGATTCTCCAGGCAAGAATACTGGAGTGGGTTGCCATTCCCTTCTCCAATGCATGAAAGTGAAGTCGCTCAATCCTGTGCGACTCCTAGCACCCCATGGACTGCAGCCTACCAGGCTCCTCCGCCCATGGGATTTTCCAGGCAAGAGTACTGGAGTGGGTTGCCATTGCCTTCTCTGAACATTTGAGTTACAGAGTATCAAAATAAATTATCCTATCTTATGATTCCTGGACTTTGTATAATATTTTTATACTAAAAATATAGCTAACCTTACAGGAATTTCCCTTTAGACTAAATTTTACCTTGGAGTTATAAAATACAGGGTTAGTAGAGATGAAGTAAGTTGTACGCTATTTCTGATGTTCTGCTTTCCTTTGCTAGCTTGAATGACCTTGCATTTGAAATTTTTTTGCAAATAGATTTTTTTGATGTAGACCATTTGTAAACTCTTTATTGAATTTGTTGCAATATTGCTTCTGTGCTATATTTTGGTTTTTTTGTCCATGAGGCTTGTGGGATCTTAGCTCCCCGACCAGGGACTGAACCCACACGACCTGTACTGGAAGGTGAAGTCTTAACCACCAGACCACCAGGGAAGTCCTTGAATTGCTCTTTTTGTGTGTTAATGTAAGTACTCTTTGCTACTAGGGTGTGAAGCATATCAAATCAGTGTCATCAAAGAACTCCAGCTATATGTGTTCCAGCCCTAGAGATGGACTGTTAGTTGATTGTAGTCAGGACTTTCCATTTCCTTCCTTAAGATCTTAGAAGTCATTTAGGAAATGGGTAACATTTATCTCTTTCCAGACGCAAAAGTGAAATATTTAGATCAGACCTGTCTAATAAAGGGCTTCCCTGGCGGCTCTGATGGTTAAGTATCTGCCTGCAATGCAGGAGACCCAAGTTCGATCCCTGGTTTGGGAACGTCCCCTAGGAGAAGGGAATGGTTAACCCACTCCAGTATTCTTGCCTGGAGAATTCCATGGACAGTGCAACCTGGCGGGCTATGTGTAGTCCATACGGTCTCAAAGAGTCGTTTAATAAAACTTTTTCAGTGATGGGAATGCACAATATCTGTACCGTTCCTATACAATGGCCACTAATTACATGTGCTTAGTGAGCACTTAAAATGTAGCTAGTGTGACTGAGGAACTGAATTTTTAATTTAATATAATTTATTCCTAATATATTCAATTTAAGTTTAAATAGCTACATTTCTGGCTAGCAGCTCCTCTTAGTGCTGGTTTAGATTGTTATTCCCATGAGCATGTATGTTCCAAGACCAATAATTGGAACTCTCAATTATTAGTGAATGGCCAAATCTAGTTTTTGCCAATGAAGATACATCATGAAGGCAGTTTCTTGAAAACTATGTCTGCTTCTTTGTAGGACTCTTGGATAGGTCTGTTACTCCAGGTTATCTTCATTTTCATCTTGATTGCGAGGGTGGGCATATAAGTCTCCAAGTGTGTGATTTCAGTGGTGATTTGCCATTAGAAACTCTTCTAGACTGAAATTTACTTACACCTGAGCTTTTTCATCAATATGCTTTCCACTTATCTGATTTGGACTCTCTTCACGTAATGATTATATTCTGCGAATTACCAACAAAAGTTTTCTGCAGAAAATAAGTAAACAGCCTTCTCAAGGTCACAGTTTTTTCAAACAAAAGAAAGATATTGCTGTTTGGAATCAAATGGAAATTTGGTGTGTTAGTTTTCAGGGCTTCCCCAGGTATTTCTGGTTCACTACCATCTGGCTAAGTACTTCCAAGCTGTGCTACAATCAGATGGGGCCATGTGATCATTCTGGCCAATGAATTACAGGAAGTTCTGCGTGTCACTTTGGGGTAAAGTATTTAATTGTTGATGCAAGATACTGCAGAACTCTTTTTCCTTCAACACAGCAATTGGCAGTCTTCAAGAAGGTGCCTGTTCCATCAACTTGGGACCCGACTAAGATGAGCAGAGACTTCTTGAAAACTTGCAAGATATACATGATATGGAAAAGATATATGATATGGTTAAGAAACAAATCTTTGGTATTTGCTGTTAGCAGACTGATACATGTCTAAGTAAGGTTATGAATAGTTCAAAATAGCAGTGAAACATGGAGAGGGATGAACTATCCAGAGTTGAAATCAACCAATTTCACCTTTGTCAAAACCTGCATGACACTAGATGAGGACATCAAGAAGGCTTGGAAACCTTGGGGAATCAGGCAATTTGTGGAGCCTTGGATAAAGTGCTTTTTTAATAAACAAGTATCCATGCAGTTTTTATCTGTAGAGTGAAAAAGGTGCTTTTGGGGTGTCCAGTAGTTTCAGAATAAATTATTCCCATGTTAAAGGATCATGCAGAACATCCCTTGATCTGTGGCCAACATCAGTTGAAGAGAGTATGCTGAGCACGTGGGGTTATGTTTTGATCTGTATTTCTTAGTTTTGAAGAGGAAACAGTGACGGAAAGAAGATAAATAGCTTGAGGCAGGATGTTGGCAAAGATATATGCTTAATTTCATACAATTACTGTTTCTTATCCTGAAGCCTAGGCTTGAAATTTGTGTAACAGTTCTTGTATTAGGAAATCTAATAAACTCTAATAGATATTATGTTGATAATACCAGGCTTTTTGGGTCTTCAACCCCAGTTTTATTAATAAGATCTCTTAAAAGAATCACATGAACTATTGTTTTCAATTTTAAAAAACCTTATAAAAATTATTATGAGCTAATTCAGTTCTTCAGGTCCCACACACTCTTAATGATTAATTAAAGCAGTGATTTTAATTAATAATAATTATTAGTATTAATTATTATAATTCCATTACTAATAGTGCCAATTATAGCAACAATAGTAATTAATAGCTTCTATTTTAATGATCTTTCTATTCCTCTTGCAATATAGTAAACATTGTACTCAAATTATCTCATTTAATGCTCTCAACATTCTATTTTATATTTTACAGAAAAGAAAAGAGTTTCTAAAGTTTGGGGAACTTGAAGCAGGCTCAATAGCTGATATGTAGCAGAACTCTTACTTGAAATTTGAGTTGTGTGACTCCAAAACCTATTTTCTTTTCTTTTTTTTTAATTTAAAATGCAATATTTATTTGTTTATGCTATTACATTGCTTCTTTCTCAAATTGAAGTTCATATATTGGCTTTTTTAAAAAATATAAATTTATTTATTTTAATTGGAGGTTAATTACTTTACAATATTGTATTGGTTTTGCCATACATCAACATGAATCTGTCACAGGTATACACATGTTCCCCATCCTGGACCCCCTTCCCTTCTTCCTCCCCATACCATCCCTCTGGGTCATCTCAGTGCACCAGCCCCAAGCATCCAGTATCATGCATTGAACCTGGAATAGCGATTCGTTTCATATATGATATTATACATGTTTCAATGCCATTCTCCCAAATCATCCCACCCTCTCCCTCTCCCACAGAGTCCAAAAGACTGTTCTATACATCTGTGTTTCTTTTGCTGTCTCACATACAGGGTTATCATTACCATCTTTCTAAATTCCATATATATGTGTTGAGTGAAGTGAGTGAAGTCACTCAGTCATGTCCGACTCTTTGCAACCCCACAGACTGTAGCCTATCAGGCTCCTCTGTCCATGGGATTTTCCAAGCAAGAGTGCTGGAGTGGATTGCCATTTCCTTCTCTAGGGGATCTTCCCAACCCAGGAATCCGACCCAGGTCTCCCGCATTGCAGACAGACGCTTTACCCTCTGAGCCACCAGGGAAGCCCTTTTATGTGTTAGTATACGGTATTGGTGTTTAAGCTGTGGTACATATATGCAATGGAGTATTACTCAGCCATTAAAAAGAATACATTTGAATCCGTTCTAATGAGGTGGATGAAACTGGAGCCTATTATACAGAGTGAAGTAAGCCAGAAAGAAAAAATACATGTGTTAGTATACTGTACTGGTGTTTTTCTTTCTGGCTTACTTCACTCTATATAATAGGCTCCAGTTTCATCCACCTCATTAGAACGGATTCAAATGTGTTCTTTTTAATGGCTGAGTAATACTCCATTGTGTATATGTACCACAGCTTTCTAATCCATTCATCTGCTGGTGGACATCTAGGTTGCTTCCATGTCCTGGCTATTATAAACAGTGCTGTGATGAACATTGGGGTACATGTGTCTCTTTCAATTCTGATTTCCTCAGTGTGTATGCCCAGCAGTGGAATTGCTGGGTCATAAGGCAGTTCTATTCTAGTTTTTTAAGGAATCTCTGCACTGTTCTCCATAGTGGCTGTACTAGTTTACATTCCCACCAACAGTGTAAGAGGGTTCCCTTTTCTCTACACCCTCTCCAGAATTTATTGCCTGTAGACTTTTGGATCACAGCCATTCTGACTGGCATGAAATGGTACCTCATTGTGGTTTTGATTTGCATTTCTCTGATAATGAGTGATGTTGAGCATCTTTTCATGTGTTTGTTAGCCATCTGTATGTCTTCTCTGGAGAAATGTCTATTTAGTTCTTTGGCCTATTTTTTGATTGGGTTGTTTATTTTTCTGGAATTGAGCTGCAGGAGTTGCTTGTATATTTTTGAGATTAGTTGTTTGTCAGTTGCCTCATTTGCTATTATTTTCTCCCATTCTGAAGGCGGTCTTTTCACCTTGCTTATAGTTTCCTTTGTTGTGCAGAAGCTTGTAAGTTTAATTAGGTCCCATTTGTTTATTTTTGCTTGTATTTCCAATATTCTGGAAGGTGGGTCATAGAGGATCGTGCTGTGATGTGTGTCGGAGAGTGTTATCCTAAATGGTGAAAAATTGAAAGCATTTCCCCCAAAGTCAGGAAGAAGACAAGGGTGCCCACTTTCACCACTACTATTCAACATAGTTTTGGAAGTTTTGGCCACAGCAATCATAGCAGAAAAAGAAATAAAAGGAATCCAAATTGGAAAAGAAGAAGTAAAACTCTCACTGTTTGCAGATGACATGATCCTCTACATAGAAAACCCTAAAGATGCCACCAGAAAATTACTAGAGCTAATCAATGAATATAGTAAAGTTTCAGGATATAAAATCAACACACAGAAATCCCTTGCATTCCTATACACTAATAATGAGAAAATAGAAAGAGAAATTAAGGAAACAATTCCATTCACCATTGCAATGAAAAGAATAAAATACTTAGGAATATATCTACCTAAAGAAACTAAAGACCTATATATAGAAAACTATAAAACACTAGTGAAAGAAATCAAACAGGACACTAATAGATGGAGAAATATACCATGTTCATGGATCAGAAGAATCAATATAGTGAAAATGAGTATACTACCCAAAGCAATTTATAGGTTCAATGCAATCCCTATCAAGCTACCAATGGTATTTTTCACAGAGCTAGAACAAATAATTTCACAATTTGTGTGGAAATACAAAAAACCTTGAATAGCCAAAGCAATCTTGAGAAAGAAGAATGGAACTGGAGGAATCAACCTGCCTGACTTCAGGCTCTATTACAAAGCCACAGTCATCAAGACAGTATGGTACTGGCACAAAGACAGAAATATAGATCAATGGAACAAAATAGAAAGCCCAGAGATAAATCCATGCACCTATGGACACCTTATCTTTGACAAAGGAGGCAAGAATGGACAGTGGATTAAAGACAATCTCTTTAACAAGTGGTGCTGGGAAAACTGGTCAACCGCTTGTAAAAGAATGAAACTAGAACACTTTCTAACACCATACACAAAAATAAACTCAAAATGGATTAAAGATCTAAACGTAAGACCAGAAACTCTAAAATTCCTAGAGGAGAACATAGGCAAAACACCCTCCAAAGACTATTTTCATAATATAATATAATGTACAGTTTTTTTCTGGACTAAGCTTTAGTTGGCTCAGATGGTTAAAAATCTGCCTGCAATGCAGGAGATGCAGGTTCGATCCCTTGGTTGGGAAGATTCCCCTGGAGGAGGGAACGGCAACCCACTCCAGGATTCTTGCCTGTAGTATCCCACGGACCAAGGAGCCTGGTAGGCTATAGTCCCTGGGGTCGCAAAGAGTCAGACACAACTGAGCAACTAACACACACACAGAAGCTTTAGAATGTTAGCTTTAATATAGTCTGTACCTCAGTTGTATTTGGTTAAACTTTTTATTCTAAAGCATTACCCATTAAAAATAATTAAGAAAATAATCTTTAAAAAAATTTAAATTTTGTACCTCAGATGAATTCTGTGATGGCCTGTTATCTTTTAAAGGTATAATGCTTAGGGAAAATGTGAAAGCCAAAGCAAAAATAACAAACATAAGTTATGCAGTAATTTTTTTTTTAATGAAAAGAAATGCCAAGGCCACAGCTTATTTACTACCTATTACCCTGTGGAGCCTTCAAAGGAGGCATGGTGCATCAGACTGGGATAGGCTTGTCTGGCAATTTCTACTGCTTGGTATGCCATGTTCAATTCACATCTAATGGACAGCACAGAGGTAAGCTGGTTTTTTGCACTGCCTCTGAGCAATTAAGAAAACTGGGCAAGTTTCTACACCTTCTCAGAAGTCATTTTACTTATTTGTAAAGTGCAGGTGTGGACTGAGATGACTCTAAGCTCATTCCATTACTAGCTGACTCTTATATCCTGACGTCATGAAAAATTTTGTTTCTGATAGATTCATGGGTTGGTCAGCCAAGAATTTTCCTGGGGTACCAATTGATAAGACATATGTGGCAGATTCAGAGTGTTAATGTAGCTCTTCAGGAACTGCAGTTCCCAGAATTCCCTTTGTGTACAGCTCTGGGCTGGAGTGAGCCACAAAAGATGTTTCACACAAGATTTGGAAGGTGGAAGGAACAGCAATATTCAGTTTATGCTCAGGATGGTACGAAGTGTTGTTGCATCCCAGGCGAGTTGTTATCTATCTGCTGACACTTCTTTAAAAATATATATATTTTTAAATTGGAGGCTAATTGCTTTTGAATGTTGTGTTGGTTTCTGCTGTACAACACTGTGAATCAACCATAAGTATACACATGCCCCCTCTCTCTTGAACCTCCCTCCCACTCCCACCGCTTCCCACCCTTCTGGCGCCACATCCAGTGCTGCAGCCAGACCACTCTCAGCTTCTCTGACTCCTGGGTCAGGTGGAGATTTAGCTGCATGAAAACAGGCACCAGCTTCTCTTTCAAATCATTCCCATCGTCCATGTCAGAGGCTCAGTGGCAGTGCCACTCTGATGCAGTTTTGCAGCCGTTCTCCTGTGTCCCAGCCCATTCCTGTAAGGATCTTTTTCAGCTTACTTGCCTCACTTCTCATCCTTCTTCTGTTCCCAAATGCATTGGCTGCTCCCCCTCACTGCAGAAGCCATAGCTCAATAGATTCTTTAACTCACATTTGTTTAAGATCAAACCCCTTCTGTAAGTCTCTTATTATATAAATCTCCTAATGGCCCTGTTTCTCTGACCTAGCTCTGACTAACACAAGTTGCAGAAACATCTCAGGGAAGGTAATTCGATCAAGAAAGGAGAATCTAGTGGAATTCTTAGAGAAATAATGTTTATCATTGGAAGGATTTTTTGTTCAGCCATTTGTGGGACTTTAGTGGGAGAACTGAGGCAACAATCAGTATTTACTAAGTTGCCCTTGAAAAAAGAGGTGGGGGTCTAGTTCAGTTCAGAGCTTTTGTTTTTTGAGAGGGAATGCATATTAGGGAGCCAGGATGAAATTGACTAGAAGGCAACAGAGAATGAGGCTGTTATTAGTGGTGTTGCTACCATGTTTCCCCAGGCAGAGCTCACAATCACCTGTAAACACATATTAAAACCTATTTAAATTATTAGGCTACCTGATACAACACTATGCCTTAACGTGGCTTTGAAAACCATGGGCCATTTCTATTCCACCCATGCCCTAAGTCGTGTGGTGCCACTTCAAAAATGGCACGTTCTGCAACCATCAACAAAAATGATTCCCTCTTTCACTTGGAGTGTTAAAATAAGTAATCAGTATCACTCCTGCTGCTGCTGCTGCTGCTGCTGCTCCTAAGTCACTTCAGTCGTGTTCAACTCTGTGCAACCCCATAGACGGCAACCCACCAGGCTCCCCCGTCCCTGGGATTCTTCAGGCAAGAACACTGGAGTGGGTTGCCATTTCCCTCTCCAATGCATGAGAGTGAAAAGTGAAAGTGAAGTTGCTCAGTTGTGTCTGACTCTTAGTGACCCCAGGGACTGCGGCCTACCAGGTTCCTCCATCCATGGGATTTTCCAGGCAAGAGTACTGGAGTGTGGTGCCAGTGCCTTCTCCAAATCAGTGTTAATACCCCATCCTAAATCAATTTCTGTCGTTTCAAACAACTTATGTTTTTCTTTACTAGTTAAAGGCACAGTAGGCTATTTGGCACCTCACGTATAAGCAACACATTGCTTCTTGGTTTGAGTGACTGTCATAAGTTTCAAATTCCCAGAAAATAATGTAGGAATTGTGAGGTTCAGGCATCCCTAACTGCATGGTGCCATCTAATTCAATTTATTCTTTTGTTCTGTCACCGATAGAATATAAAAGAAGATTCAAAAGCCTGTGGAGGAGGAAAACTCACAAATTTAATCTTAGTAACATATATTAAAAATAAACAGAAGGATGGTGAATCATGATAGAGATGTGAGCACTCATTTTCTGTGTGATCGAAGGAGTGTTGACCCTCAGGGGTGTATGGCCATCAAAGACAGCCAGAGTCATCTCACAACACTTCACAAGCACCATGTGTGTGTGTGATCAGTCTTGTCTGACTCTTTGCAACCCCATGGACTGTAGCCTGCCAGATGCCTTTGCCCATGGAATTTTCCAGGCAAGAATACTTGAGTGGGTTGCCATTTCCTACCTTCCTGACCCAAGGATCGAACTTGTGTCTCTTGAGTCTCCTGCATTGGCAGACAGATTCTTTATCACTGCACAAATGCTATACACAGGCAGAAGTAGTGTTGTCTGCAAAAGCTGAAGTGGGCCCTCTTCTTTCTTTCTCAGTTTTTCTGGAGTTTTCCTTTGTTAATAGGCTGAATCAAACCTTCTAAGTATCTCCCTTAGCCCATTCATCAAATGTGGGAAAAAACATAAAAGGAACAGAAAAGCAAAGCATAGTATGTTGTCGTCCATTAAGCGTACTGTTTAATAAACATTCTTGTTTTCCATGCATCGTATTTGCATCTGATGTCTCATGTGGTAAATTTTTATGTCAACTTGACTAGGCTGTAGTGCCTGGTTGTTTTCCAAATATCAATGAAGATTGCTCTAAAGGTGTTTTTTTAAAAGATGTGATTCACATTTAAATCTGTCGAATTTAAGGAAAGCAAACGGTACTGGTGATGTGGGTGGGCCTCATCCAATCAGTTGAAGGTTGTAAGATCAAACATTGAGTTCCTGTGGAGGAAGGAATTCTGCCTCCAGGCTGCCTTTGGACTCAAGCCTGCAACATCAGCTCTTGTCAGAGTTTCCAGCCTGTCAGCCTGTTCCACAGCTTCTGGACTTAGCCCCTGCGTCTTGTAAGCCAGTTCCTTAAAATAAGTCTCCTTGTCTCTCTTTCTCTCTGCCTCTCCCTCTTTTTCTATGTGTGTGTATGTGTGTGCATGCCAAGTCACTTCAGTCATATCCAACACTGTGTGACCCTGCAGACTGTAGCACGCCAGGTTCCTCTGTCCATGGAATTCTCCAGGCAAGAATACTGGAGTGGGTTGCCATGCCTTCCTCCAAGGGATCTTCTGGACCCAGGGATCAAACCCAGGTCTCCAACACTGCAGGCAGATTCTTTACCAGCTGAGCTACCAGGGAAGCCCTTTTCTATGTGTGTGTGTATATATATATATATGTGTGTGTGTATATATATGTGTATGTGTGTGTGTGTGTATACACATTTATGTGTGTATGTGTGTGTGTTTGCCAAGTCACTTCAGTTGTGTGCAACTCTTTGCAACCACAAGGACTGTAGCCCACCAGGCTCCTCTGTCCATGGGGGATTCTCCAGGCAAGAATACTGGAGTGGGTTGCCATGCCCTCCTCCAGGGGGTCTTCCCAACCCAGGGACTGAACCCGTGTCTCAGGTCTCCTGCATTGGCAGGTGAGTTTTTACCACTGTGCCTGGGAAGCCCTTATGTGTGTGCATCCATCTGTATATCTGTATACCTACCTAGTTATCTATCTGGATATGTACATCCTGTTTCTCTGGAGAACCCTGACTAATACCACACATTTTAAACAACTTTATTAGAAAGATAAATAAGAACATGAGTTTTTGTATCAAAAACTTCTAGGGATTTGAATCCTAGCTTTGCAACTTATTAACCTTCTAACCTTTGGGAATTTTTTTTAAAGCCTCTGTAATCTTCATTTTTTAACAGCTATAAAAATAGGAATTATAAAATAATAACATATCAGACTCTGTGTGCCCAACACTGTTAAATGCCTCACACACATTACTTGATATTCACAGCTGTCTGAAGCAGGGAAGTGATATGGACACATTTGCATCTCATCAAGTTTCTCTACAGGTCCGAGGCTCTGTGGTGGGAGAAACAAATCCCCTGCATGTCCATGTGCTCTTTATTCTACCAGTTTGGGGCTTTGGTAGTTTCTCCTGATTGGACCCAGGTCCAAACTTTAACATTTATTAAAAGATTTACCCAAGCTTATTAAACAGATGTCACCATCATCAATACAAAAATGGCAAATAAAGCTCATTTACTTTCCTATGAAGCTGACAGACTGTAGAATCCCCTCATACTATCCAGTGGACAGGCTCTGGCTACATCTGGGGTTGAAGATGCTCCAGGCTGTTTTCTCTGTATGATCAATGAGATTTTTTTGACAATACATGCTGATGAATCCAAAATGTGGCCAATAACCCTTTGTAGCTTCTCTCAATGCAAACATGAGAAACAAATACCATACATTAACACATACATGTGGAATCAGGAAGAATGGTACAGATGAACCTATTAGCTGGGCAGGAGCAGAGATGCAGACACAGGGAGTGGATGTGTGGCCATGGTAGGGAGGCAATGAACTGGGAGATGAGGACTGATGTCTGTGCACTGCCATATGTAAAATAACTAGCTAGTGGGAAGCTGCTGTATAGCACGGGGAGCTCAGCTCCGTGCTCTCTGATGACCTAGAGGGGTGGGATGGGGAGTGGCAGGGAGCTCAAGAGGGAGCAGATATATGGGCTTATATAGCTAATTCACTTCATTGTACAACACTGTAAAGCAGCTATAGCCCAATTAAAAAATATTTTAGATGACTGGTGCTGCTGCTACTGCTGCTAAGTTGCTTCAGTCATGTCTGACTCTGTGCGACCCCAGAGACGGCAGCCCACCAGGCTCCTCTGTCCCTGGGATTCTCCAGGCAAGAACACTGGAGTGGGTTGCCATTTCCTTCTCCAATGCATGTAAGTGAAAAGTGAAGGTGAAGTCGCTCAGTCGTGTCCGACTCTTAGCGACCCCATCGACTGCAGCCTACCAGGCTCCTCCGTCCATGGGATTTTCCAGGCAAGAGTACTGGAGTGGGGTGCCATTAGGTGACTGAGCCTATTTCTTTTCACTGTGTTAGTACCCATTTCTCTTATTCTCAGGGCACTGAAAATTGGTGAATCATTTACCTCCTATATGTCCAAAAGTTTGTGCTTTCTGTGAATATTCCAAGATCCTAAAGGACCTCAAGAGAAATTTTAAAGGGATAGTGTTAAGTGAGAAGTAAACATTGTGTCTTCATATAAGTGCACTGATCTTCTTCTTTTTTTTTTCTGTTAAATCTACTATCCAGTATTCTTCACTTCTATTTTAAATTTTTATGCATAGAGCTGGGTGATATACCAGAGTTATTGTTTAGCTTTTATTCTTATGTAATATTTTCACTTCCTAGACATCCCTTCTAATCTCCAAATTGCCTTAAGACCAAAACCAAATTGCCTAAAACCCAAGTCTTGAATAATAGCTGTCCTCCAAGTTCTCTCTGTATTTTTGGTGTTAGGTTAAATGCATTATATGCAATTGTGTGTGTGTGTGTGTGTGTGTGTGTGTGTGTGTGTGTGTGTTAGTCATTCAGTTGTGTCTGACTCTTTATAACCCCATGGACTGTAGCTTGCCAGGCTCCACTGTCCAAGGGATTCTCCAAGCAAGAATACTGGTGTGGGTTGCCATTTCCTTCTCCAGGGGATCTTCCCCACCCAGGGATCAAACCCGGGTCTCCTGCATTGCAGGCAGATTCTTTATTGTCTGAGCCACCGGGGAAGCCCATTATATGCATTATCTCAATCAATTCCAAAATTTTTTCTGTTGGGACTCTTACTCATATTGGAGCTCATTTAAATTCATGCTTAAGAATGCCACTCAGCTCCCCCAGGTCAGGCTGCTATGGAGTGGTGGAGCTGGGTGCTACTAGAGTTGCCTTGCCTGTGAGCTGGAGACCCAGCAGGGCCCTGAAGTTTGCATCCCCTCCGGCAGTCCCGCATCAGTGGCTGCTCAGGAGGAAGGATGAAAGCCCAGCTCCCTTCCTTGGGTCTGGGATGATTCTGAAGCTTAACTTCCACCTCTTTGTTTTCTTTTTTTTTTCTTTTGCCTGAGTTTCACCACTATGCTTGGCTTCCAGCGCTTCCCTGTTTTACATCTTTTGATCTCTTACGAGTCTTTCCTGTGACGCCATCCTTAAATGACCACTTGTATGTGAATCCTTCCTTAGGGTCTGATACTGGGTACCCTGGACCTATGGTACCAACCCAGGGTTGTTGATATCAAAACTTCTTTTCTTCTGTATCCAACTTGAGCCTCAGCCTAAAAAGTGCCAGTTATTCTTCTATATAAGAGAAAATTCTGATTATGAGCAAGGATAATTACATACACAGTGTGTACACATTCATTCACTTGCCAAATATTTATTAAGTTCTTACTGCACATGGGTCTGGTCTAGGTACTGAGGATACTATGTCAAACAGAACAGCAGGTAGGTCTCATGAATTTACCTTGTAATAGTAACTTATATGCAGAGTACATCATGAGAAACGCTGGGCTGGATGAAGCACAAGCTGGAATCAAGATTGCTGGGAGAAATATCAATAATCTCAGATATGCAGATGACACCACCCTTATGGCAGAAAGTGAAGAGGAATGAACTAAAGAGCCTCTTGATGAAGGTGAAAGAGGAGAGTGAAAAAATTGGCTTAAAACTCAACATTCAAAAAACTAAGATCATGGCATCCGGTCCCATCACTTCATGGCAAATAGATGGGGAAACAATGGAAACAGTGACAGACTTTATTTTCTTGGCTCCAGATGGTGACTACAGCCATGAAATTAAAAGATGCTTGCTCCTTGGAAAAAAACTATGACAAACCTAAACAGCGTATTGAAAGACAGAGGCATCACTTTGCCGACAAAAGTCCACATAGTCAAAGCTATAATTTTTCCAGTAGTCATGTATGAATGTGAGAGTTGGATGTAAAGAAGGCTGAGCACTGAAGAATTGATGCTTTCAAATTGTGATGCTGGAGAAGACTCTTGAGAGTCCCTTGGACTGCAAGGAGATCAGTAAATCTTAAAAGAAATCAACTCTGAATATTCATTGGAAGGACTGATGCTAAAGCTGAAGCTCCAATACTTTGGCCACCTGATGCAAAGAGCTGACTCATTGGAAAAGACCATGTTGCTGGGAAAGATTGATGGCAGGAGGGGAAAGATTGAAGGCAGGAGGGGAAAGGGAGGATAGAGGATGAGATGGTTGAATGGCATTACTAACTCAATGGACATGGGTTTGAGCAAACTCCGGGAGACAGTCAAGGACAGGGAAGCCTTGCATGCTGCAGTCCAGTTCAAAGAGTCAGACACAACTCATTGACTGAACAACAATAATTATCAATAATGATAAGTGATATGAAGCAAAGAAAACAAAGGGAAGGACTGATTTCAATAGGGTGATCAGGGAAGGAGCGTTGAAGTGAGATGGTGATGTCCTCAATGAGAGCTGAATAAAAAGAAGTTGCTGGTGGCGTGACATTCTGACATCCTGCAGAGGAAGAAGCCAATCCTCCTCCTAAGTGGAAGCTAGATTTGAAGAGTTGGAAGAACACAGAGAAGGCCAGAGTGGCTAGAGCATAAAGAGGGAGGGAAAGAGAGAAAGGTAAGAGAATAAAGAAGAGCTAGAGGCCAGATGGTAGAAAGTATGTAAGCCGTGGGACAGCATTTAGGTTCTATTCTCTGTCACCCCTGGAGGTTTGTATTTTAAAGAGATCACTCCAACTGCACAGCTGAGAGTTGAGGATAGAAGGGCAAGAATGGACACAATGACCATTTAGCACGTGATGGCTATACTTCCAAGGAATGTAATTGTCAGTCGGGTTAAGATGGTCCATGTGGTTATGGAGAGACATGAACAGATTTGGCTTTTGAGATCCAGCTGCTAAGACATGGAGATGGATTGGATGTGATGAGTGAGGGCATTAGAAGTATAGGATAGCTTCATCCATTTAGGGGGTGAGTGATTGAGTGGATGTGTGGTCATTTAATAAGAGGGGGGAGCTGGGGCTTTGGGGACAGGATAAATCACATTCATACAATGTAGAAATCTAGTACTTATTGAATCCTTTAGTTTTGTAAAATGTGAAATTTATCTTGGTTCCCGTGGCCTTTAATGAAGAAATTTATGTTGATTAATGGCAGCCGTTGCCTTTGGTAGTGACTGTGTTGCTTCTGCAATGAATAGGGTCCTTTCAAGAAGTTCAATTGTATTCTACTATGGAGGTGTTCTCTCTGGGAGAGTCCTCCCAGCAGTTGTCAATTCTATTCCCAATCACACATGGTCCCACTCTTTGCCCTGCAAAGAAATGGCAACACCCATTGAAGTCAGCCATAGGAATTTGGCTTTCACGGCCGTGAATTGTGCAGTTCCATGAATCCTGAAGATAAGAGTCGGAAAAAAAAAAAAAAGAGAGAGCGAATTGAGCAGAAGTGCCTGGTTCTTGCTTCAAGGGTGAGCTTGTGTCAACATTTCTTAAGCATGATTCTTACTCTTAAACCTTGGAGAATGGCTTTTGTAATGAGAAAAGAATTCCCCTGTCCCCTCCCTCAATGTCAATGTTTATGCTTCAGCCATTTGGCTTGTAAGAAACATCTGCTTTTCTTTAAAGGGAAAGACTTTATTTTAATTGTCAGTATCTGAGAGGAGATTTCACTTCTTATAGGACTTGATATCAGCCTGTAACAGGCTTCGCAGGGTAGAATCACACTGTCTGAGTTGATGAAGTTTGACTTTTAGGCTTTTGGTGATGGAGTCCCCCTGGGTGAGGAGGTTAGTAGTCTGTAATCCCATTTCCTCAGAGTATGATTCTCACTTGGAAGTGAAGTCGCTCAGTCGTGTCCAACTCTTTGTGACCCCATGGACTGTAGCCTACCAGGCTCCTCCCTCCATGGCATTCTCCAGGCAAGAACTGGAGTGGGTTACCATTTCCTTCTCCAGGGAATCTTCCCGACCCAGGGATCGAACCCGTGTCTCCAGCATTCCAGGCAGATGCTTTAACCTCAGAGCCACCAGGGAAGTCTTGGAAGTCTTCCATTGAAAAAAACATTTCTATAATTCTTCAGCTTTTCCAGTGTAAAGATGTGTGTCTGTGTGTTGAAGCTAGATTGAGAAAACTTGTTTTTTCATTTGTTCAGAGAAAGCTTTTGATTTCAAACAAGGGTCACCTGATTAGCGCACGGTGGTCTATGCTGTAATGTCAGCACCAGGCCAGCAGATGGCAGTCACACCACACTGCGCTTTGGCATTAGGCGCAGCATTAGAAGCCAGGAGTTTGTCCAGTTCACAGAGGGAGGGTCTGATACACTCTGCGCCTTGGGAGGAGGCGGAATGTACATAGAGACTATTTCCAGGGAATCCACTACATAAGTCTATAAATTTGGCCTTGACGCTGAGGATATACTTAGTTGGAAAAGGAAATAAAACTGAGTTAAAACACACACACACACACACACACACACACACACACACACACTTTCTTAAATAAATCTGTCAAAATGAGCTATGAGGTGAACATCCCAAGGTCTTGGACTCATTTGGAGCTTGCTTTTACTGTTACGTGGATCAATATAATCATAGTTGAGGAGCTGGCATGAAAACATAATGGCCAAGAGAAAAAGGCTGGGAACAACTGCAGAAATATTTTATTTTGGGGAGGATTAGCTGAGCTCTGGGTGGCTGGAGAGGGTAGGGAAAAATAGAAGAAACTTGGAAGAGAAATTAGAAATTTTAGAACTTTCTTCTGTAGAGAGGGCATTACCAAAGATTCTGTTTGGAAGAACACTGCTTTTTCTCCAGCTAGAAGGGAGACATTGCATGTAATTGCTGTTATACCAGCTTTAACATATTTGTGCTTTCTGGAATTCCTATCCTCCCAACCTAGCTGGTCTGGGTCATTCTTCCATTCCCACTGGTTAAATGGTTGCCTCTCTTTTTTTCTAGAAGGTGTGCCGGCTTTGGGACGGATGTAGGGGTTACATGGCATCGGGAGGACCTTCCTATTTCTCCACCTGCAGTATGGCTTCTGTATCTGAGGAAAAATCACATTTTGTCTCTGTTTATATTTGGTTTGTTTTTTGGGGGTGTCTCACCAAGAAAGGTGGAGAAGGCAATAGCAACCCACTCCAGTACTCTTGCCTGAAAAATCCCATGGATGGAGGAGCCTGGTAGGCTGCAGTCCATGGGATCGCTAAGAGTCGGACACGACTGAGCGACTTCATTTTCACTTTTCACTTTTATACATTGGAGAAGGAAATGGCAACCCACTCCAGTGTCCTTGCCTGGAGAATCCCAGGGACAAGGGAGCCCGGTGGGCTGCCGTCTCTGGGGTCGCACAGAGTCGGACACGACTGAAGCGACTTAGCAGCAGCAGCACCAAGAAAGGTGTGGGACCAGAGCCCTCTTTAAGGAAGATAGACACATCCAGAGTTAGGAAGAAGCCTTGAATCTCATAGCAATGACTACATAGGTCAGGGATTTCAGCATAGGTTTTTTTCCCCATAGAGCTATTGAAACGAGGACTGTTGTTTCTGATGCAAATTTTAAAAGAGATCGTAGAATACCTACTGACAAAGCTATCGACAAATCGTCATAAAAATGGTACAGATTTAAGCATGAAGGCATCCGTAAGAGGCATGAGCAGCCTCCTGGCTTGACGTTCTAAGTTGGTTGAGGGTTTGCTTATTCTCCATTTCAGTAAGTGGAAAGTGACATGATCAAAGATTGGAATACACCCTCCGCTTGGGCTACAGACAAGCGGGGGTGCATTACCTGTAAAGAATATAAAAGCGTAACCACACTGACTCAGCTTTGTCTGCATTTAAATTACCACCGTGCCTAGCAGTTCTTAAGCACCGTCAGGGAAAAAAAGAGTATTTTTCTGGTCTACTTTACAAGCATTTGCCGTGATCACCGCTGAGTTTTCAATAACATATATTTATGTTTCAAGTGAGCACGTTTCCATCTCCTCTTTAATAAACATTGGGTTATATACGAACGTTAATTCAGAGAACGCCCAGCTCTGCAGGTGGCCTCTGACACATGTGGACTCAGCCCCCAAGTTCATTTCCAGAAGAAATTCCTAATGGTTTATACTCCTTGGAGCTTCCTCCTTTAGCAGTTTGTATTTCTAACTCCCATGGTGCTATATATTTCTGCATTTAAACAGTGCATTTGAAATAAACAAAGAGAGCAGTATGTGATTTTTGTTCCTGATTATATATTTTCTGGTGTGAAGAAACCAGCCATAAAAATATTTGCACACAGCCAGAATCAATTTAATGATGTACTGATAACAGCAAGTTCCAAACTTTCCCCTGAAGATTGGTGCACAGAAATGGTGAGAAAGGCTTTTCTTTATGCCAGATGTAAGGGATTTGGACATTTACCTAGAAAAATGAATCAAATTCTATGAAAAATACCCAGAGAAATAACAAAAGATGCTCATCTTACATTGTTGGAAAAATAACAAGGCAATGTTTAAATATCCTAATCATTTCCACCAAGTTCTAGACGTTAATTCTAAAGCAAAAGAAAAACTTGGAAGCTTTTACTAAATATAATAGAAATGTAAGATGGATTCCTGATGAAAGTATTTTAGTGGAACTTTTTTGACTGTAAAAAAATTTGGAATAATTCAAATTGATACCAAAAAAAGATGTGGACAGTACACATTTTCTGAAATTTATTTTGAAATGGTATTGTTATGAAACTTTGCCCCATTTTAGATTAAATTTTCTTAGCTGTTTTTATGTCTCTTGTTTCATGTGAAAGAAATTTTATGACGTTAAATGTGTTCTTCCATCAACTATCAGTGAACACAGATTGACCGAAAAAGTCTTCATTGTCTTGAACATAAATATGTGGAAAAAAAATGACTTTGACAAAATCATTGACAAATCTGTAGAATGTTAAAGCTAGAAAAACAGGAACTGTAATTCACTGGAACTATTAGTCCTTATTACAATAGGTCAGTATGTAGGTATACATTTTTTCCCTTTAAAAATATGCAGTGCAGTTAAAATGACTAATCCATTACCTGTTTCCTTAAGTTTCTTTTTTGTTGTTGTTTCCATTTAAAAAATTGAAGAAATTATGTATGTATCGTAAGACCTGATGGCTGGCTTTTCATCTTATAATGCACGTGCCTGCCTTAAGCTTTGATTGCTGAGGCATCCACTTCAAAGTTGGCTATCTAGAATAAACCCAAGCTGGCCATACAGCTGGATGAAGAGCCCAGTCACCTCCCCACACTGAGGTTCCTCTGTTCCAGAGTTAATTTCAGTAACCGATCAACCATTTGGACTACATGTTTTTTCTCTTCCTGTGCTTTAAATTCCAGCTCTCATGTTTTAAATTCACCAGTAAAGAATTGAGTCTAGGAGTCAGACACTCAGTCATGTCCTAGTCTTTGTGACCCCATGGACTGGAGCCAACCAGGCTCCTCTGTCCATAGGATTCTCCAGGCCAGAATACTGGAGTGGGTTGCCATTCCCTTCTGCAAGGTCTCTTCCTGACCCAGGGATCGAACCTGTGTCTCTTGCACTGCAGGCAGATTCTTTATGGGCCACTAGGGAAGCCTCTGAAGCCACCAATAAAAGCAAAGTCCCTGGCCAGATTTGCTCTTTTCTTTCTCTCTCTCCTCCTTCCCCCTCCCCTTTCCCTCCCTCCCCTACCCACTCCCCACACCCTGCAGTAAACTCTCTGTGTGGTCCCAGGTGAATAATAAACCTCTTTTTTTCCTAGTTTTCTGAGGAGATCTCACAGTCTTAATAAGAACCGCAAGAGATGATCCAACTACAGTATTGGTTATGGATAAGCGGAGATCATCACAAAACAATATAAACGGTTCTCTAAAATGAAAAATTAATTCGATTTCTATTTTGGACCATTATTATTTTTTCATTTTGTGTTGTGTTACTCCAAATAATTTTCTTATGTCAAGGAAGAGGGTATTTAAAAATGATCCCCTATGTCAAATATGCTAGAATTTACTGTGGAAATATTTCCAGCTTTGCATTTTTCAGTTCAGTTTAGTTCAGTCGCTCAGTAATGTCTGACTCTTTGCAACCCCATGGATCACAGCACGCCAGGCCTCCCTATGCAACACCAACTCCCGGAGTCCACCCAAACCCATGTCCATTGAGTCGGTGATGCCATCCAGCCAGCTCATCCTCTGTTGTCCCCTTCTCCTCCTGCCCTCAATCTTTCCCAGCATCAGGGTCTTTTCAAATGAGTCCACTCTTCTCATCAGGTGGCAAAAGTATTGAGGTTTCAGCTTCAACATCAGTCCTTCCAATGAACACCCAGGACTGATCTCCTTTAAGATGGACTGGCTGGATCTTCTTGCAGTCCAAGGGACTCTCAAGAGTCTTCTCCAACACCACAGTTCAAAGGCATCAATTCTTCGGTGCTCAGCTTTCTTTCTAGTCCAACTCTAATATCCATACGTGACCACTGGAAAAACCATAGCCTTGACTAGACAGACCTTTGTTGGCAAAGTAATGTCTCTGCTTTTTAATATGCTGTCTATTCTGGTCATAATTTTCCTTCCAAAGAGCAAGCGTCTTTTAATTTCATGGCTGCAGTCACCATCTGCAGTGATTTTGGAGCCAAAAAAATAAAGTCAGCTGTTTCCACTGTTTCCCCATCTGTTTGCCATGAAGTGATGGGACCAGATGCCATGATCTTCGTTTTTTGAATGTTGAGCTTTAAGCCAACTTTTTCACTCTCCTCTTTCACTTTCATCAAGAGGCTCTTTAGTTCCTCTTCACTTTCTGCCATAAGTGTGGTGTCATCTGCATATCTGAGGTTATTGATATTTCTCCCGGCAATCTTGATTCCAGGTTGTGCTTCTTCCAGCCCAGCGTTTCTCATGATGTACTCTGCATAGAAGTTAAATAAGCAGGGTGACAATATACAGCCTTGACATACTCCTTTTACTATTTGGAACCAGTCTGTTGTTCCATGTCCAGTTCTGACTGTTGCTTCCTGGCCTGCATACAGATTTCTCAAGAGACAGGTGAGGTGATCTGGTATTCCCATCTCTTTCAGAATTTTCCACAGTTTATTGTGATCCACACAGTCAAAGGCTTTGGCATAGTCAAGAAAGCAGAAATAGATGTTTTTCTGGAGCTCTCTGGCTTTTTCGATGATCCAGCAGATATTGGCAATTTGATCTCTGGTTCCTCTGCCTTTTCTAAAACCAGCTTGAACATCTGGAAGTTCACAGTTCATGTATTGCTGAAGCCTGGCTTTGAGAATTTTGAGCATTACTTTAGTAGAGTGTGAGATGAGTGCAATTGTGCGGTAGTTTGAGCATTCTTTGGCATTGCCTTTCTTTGGGATTGGAATGAAAACTGACTTTTTCCAGTCCTGTGGCCCCTGCTGAGTTTTCCAAATTTGCTGGCATATTGAGTGCAGGACTTCCACAGCATCATCTTTCAGGATTTGAAATAGCTCAACTGGAATTCCATCACCTCCACTAGCTTTGTTCATAGTGATGCTTTCTAAGGCCCACTTGACTTCACATTCCAGGATGTCTGGCTCTAGGTGAGTGATCACACCATCGTGATTATCTGGGTCCTGAAGATCTCTTTTGTACAGTTCTTCTGTGTATTCTTGCCACCTCTTCTTAATATCTTCTTCTTCTGTAAGGTCCATACCATTTATGTCCTTTATTGAGGCCGTCTTTGCATGAAATGTTCCCTTGGTATCTCTGTTTTGTGAAGAGATCTCTAGTCTTTCCCATTCTATTATTTTCCTCTATTTCTTTGCACTGATCACTGAGGAAGGCTTTTTTATCTCTTTGTTATTCTTTGGAGCTCTGCCTTCAAATGGGAATATCTTTCCTTTTCTCCTTTTCTTTTTGCTTCTCTTCTTTTCATAGCTATTTGTAAGGCCTCCTCAGACAGCCATTTTGCTTCTTTGCATTTCTTTTTCTTGGGGATGGTCTTGATCCCTGTCTCCTGTACAATGTCACAAACCTCCGTCCATAGTTCATCAGGCACTCTGTCTATCAGATCTAGTCCCTTAAATCTATTTCTCACTTCCACTGTATAATCATAAGGGATTTGATTTAGGTCATACCTGAATGGTCTAGTGGTTTTCCCCCGTTCAGTTAAAGTCTGAATTTGGCAATAAAGAGTTCATGATCTAATCACAGTCAGCTCCCGGTCTTATTTTTGCTGACTGTATAGAGCTTCTCCATCTTTGGCTGCAAAGAATATAATCAATCTGATTTTGGTATTGACCATCTGGTTATGTCCATGTGTAGAGTCTTCTCTTGTGTTGTTTGAAGAGGGTGTTTTCTATGACTAGTGCATTCTCTTGGCAAAAACTCTTAGCCTTTGCCCTGCTTCATTCTGTACTCCAAGGCCAAATTTGCCTGTTATTCCAGGTGTTTCTTGACTTCCTACTTTTGCATTCCAGTTCCCTATAATAAAAAGGACATCTTTTTTGGGTGTTAGTTCTAAAAGGTCTTGTAGGTCTTCATAGAATCGTTCAACCTCAGCTTCTTCAGTGTTACTGGTTGGGGCATAGACTTGAATTACTTGATATTGAATGGGTTGCCTTGGAAATGAACAGAGATCATTCTGTCGTTTTGGAGATTGTATCCAAGTACTGCATTTTGGACTCTTGTTGACTGTGATGGCTACTACATTTCTTCTAAGGGATTCCTGCCCACAGTAGTAAATATAATGGCCGTCTGAATTAAATTCATCTATTCTAGTCCATTTTAGTTCGCTGATTCCTAGAATGTTGACGTTCACTCTTGCCATCTCCTGTTTGACCACTTCTAATTTACCTTGATTCATAGGAACATTCCAGGTTCCCATGCAGTATTGCTCTTGACAGCGTCAGACTTTGCTTTTATCACTAGTCACATACACAACTGAGTATTGTTTTTGCATTGGCTCTGTCCATTCATTCTTTCTGGAGTTATTTCTCCACTGATCTCCAGTAGCATATTGGGCACTACTGACCTGGGGAGTTCCTCTTTCAGTATCCTATCTTTTTGCCTTTTCATACTGTTCATGGTGTTTTCAAGGAAGAATATGAAGTGGTTTGCCATTCCCTTCTCCAGTGGACTACATTTTGTCAGACCTCTCCACCATGACCCATCCATCTAGGGTGGCCCTATATGGCATGGCTTAGTTTCACTGAGTTAGACAAGGCTGTGGTCCACGTGATCAGGTTGGCTAGTTTTCTGTGATTGTGGTTTCAGTTTGTCTGCTGTCTGATGCCCTCTCTCAGCGTCTACTGTCTTACTGGGTTTCTCTTACCTTGGACGTGGGGTATCTTCACGGCTGCTCCAGCAATTCACAGCTGCTGCTCCTTACCTTTGATATAGGGTATCTCCGCACAGCCACCGCTCCTGACCTTGGATGTAGGGTATCTCTTCCAGGAGATATTGCATTTTTATGTACTTTAAATTATTTTCTCCTGGAACAAGTCTGAAATTGTTAATTCAATTTATTGGCTTGGCCCAAAGCATCCATATGATCTGAAAAACCCCAACGAACATTTGGCCAACCCAGTACTTCTGATCAATTTAAACACACTCAGTGTCAGCTCTTCACACTGTTGTCTGAGCAAGTTATGGGTAAAATATCCTTCTGTAAACATAAGTTTTATCACAAGCTTTTTTCTACATATGATATGATCTTATAATTTTTTTCCTTTATTCTATTAATGTGGAATATAACATTGATTTTCAAAATGTTAAGCTAAATTTGCCTTCCTAAAATAAACTCCACTCTCTTGTGTTGTATAATCTTTATAGCTATGTTATTTATATTATTTAAATAAGTGAAATGACTGGACTTATTTTTATTATAATGTTCTATCTGTTATCAAGTTCATGCCAGTTGCATGAAATGAATTGGAATGTGTTTGCTTGCTTTTCTATTCTCTGCAAGAGTTTTGTGTAAGATTGATCAGATTTTTTGCTTGAAGATTTGATGTAATTCTCAGTAATTCCATGTGTACCTGGAGTCTTTGGTTTGGTATGGAAAAATTTTAATTATGGTTTCAATTTCTCTAACAGGTATAAAACTGTCATGATATTTGTCAGATAAACGAGATTTGGGACAAGTGTATACTAAAAAATGATCAGTTACTTTTCTAAAATTCAGATTTAACCACATCCTATACTTTTCTGGTGATCCTATAATGTCCTCATTATATTTTGAATGTCTGAACAAGTAACAATGGTCTGCTTTCATCTCCATTAGCTATTATTTGTGCCTTTTTTATCTCTTTTCTCTTGATTAGTCTCATTAGAGGTTTATCAATTTAATTAGTCTTTCCAAAGAGCTAACCTTTGGGCCATTTATTGTCTTTACTGTATATTTTCACTCCCATTAATTTCTACCCCTGTTTATTTTCCTACTTTCTCTGTTTCACATTTAGTTTGCACCTCTGACTTCTTGGGATGATCATTTGATCTTTGATTTTGAGCTTTTTCCTTTTTTGTTATAGGAACATAAATTTCTATCTATGATTTTAAATCAGTTCTCAGTCTCAGGGACTTGAATTTTATTTTGCAGGTGATAAAGAGCCTCCAGTTTTATGCACAGAAATGATAACTCTATATTTGCTTTGATGTGTGCCACTTGCTGTGTTTTCAAGGAGATCATTCAGGGAGGCAGAAGACTAGAAGTAGAAGGGCATATGGCTGAGGATAGAATATTGAGGGGCAGTCTTCAGGAAAGGGGTGGTCAAAGGACACAGAGTCACTGTTATTAGAGAGAAGGGGCAGACAGAGAAGAAAGAGCTTCTGGTTTATCCTGAGTTAATGAAAATGAGTTGAGGCAACAGAGACTAAGTGGAGGGGATTTTTCCAAGTTCCTCATTATTCCCCAAGTCATATTTCTTCTTAAGATTTCCTTGGATGTCGGATTGTTGTTTTTGTTTAGTTGCTAAGTCATGTCCGATTCTTTTGCAACCCTGTGGACTGTAACCCACCAGGCTACTCTGTCCATGGGATTTCCCCGGCAAGAATACTGGAATGGGTTGCTATGCCCTCTTCCAGGGGATCTTAGGAATCAAATCTGTGTCTCCTGCACTGGCAGGCAGATTCTTTACCACTGAGCCACAAGGGAAGTCCAGATTTTGGATATATATATCTAAAATATGTATCCAAATATATATATACACACTATAATTATTATATATAATACCTATATAACATAATAGAATATATAACAGACCTCTGAAACAAAGGACACATTTACTAACTGTTTTACACAGGGTTACATAGCACACCAGCACTTGGGCTTCCCAGGCATAATTAAGCTCCACCTACAACCCTCAGACCAAAGACTCTGTTGACATACATAGAGCATCAGTGATGACCGTCCTGAGGTCTTCCTCAGTTGGCCCAGGGGAAGTCATGTACCTGAAGCCAGCACTACCCCCATCCTCGCATTTTGTCTATCTGATTTAATTAGGTAGATGCTACAAAATGTCTTTAGTGACTAGGTGAAAGGTAGCTTATAAGTAAACATCAGTTTTCACTTTAGTTGGAGATGATAAAAGATAAAGTGACTTACATAATTTAAGAGAGAATAGTAGCATTGAATACAAACCAAGTCAGATTCTGTATTGATTTATTTTTTTTTACTGAAAGAGAAAAAATGTTTGGCTAGAAATAAAACTTTAGTGGCTTGTTTATCGATAAGGCAAACCATTTTTTTCTCAGGTATACTAAATTTTTTTTTTTCCACACAAAATAAATAATGTCTAGATGTATTTTTGTAATTTTAATTTTTATATTAGGGTATAACTGATTTATAATGCATTAGTTTCTGGTGTACAACAAAAGTGATTCAGTTATACATATACATACACATTATTTTTCAGACTCTTTTTGTATATAGTTTATTACAGAGTACTGAGTAGCATTCTCTGTGTTATACAGTAAGTCCTGTTGATTATTTTATAATAGCAGTATATATATGTTAATCCCAACCTCCTAATCTATCTCTCTCTCCTACCATTTTTCCCCTTCAGTAACCATAAATTTCAAGCCAACTTTTTCACTCTCCTCTTTCACTTTCATCAAGATGCTTTTTAGTTTCTCTTCACTTTCTGCCATAAGGGTGGTATCATCTGCATATCTGAGGTTATTGATATTTCTCCCAGCAATCTTGATTCCAGCTTGTGTTTCTTCCAGCCCAGCGTTTCTCATGATATACTGTGCATATAAGTTAAATAAGCAGGGTGACAATATACAGCCTTGACATACTCCTTTTACTATTTGGAACCAGTCTGTTGTTCCATGTCCAGTTCTGACTGTTGCTTCCTGGCCTGCATACAGATTTCTCAAGAGACAGGTGAGGTGGTCTGGTATTCCCATCTCTTTCAGAATTTTCCACAGTTTATTGTGATCCACACTGTCAAAGGCTTTGGCATAATCAATAAAGCAGAAATAGATGTTTTTCTGAAACTCTCTTGCTTTTTCGATGATCCAGCGGATGTTGGCAATTTGATCTCTGGTTCCTCTGCATTTTCTAAAACCAGCCATGGGAAATAGCTGGGGAAACAGTGGAAACAGTGAGGGACTTTATTTTTGGGGGGCTCCAAATTCACTGCAGATGGTGATTGCAGCCATGAAATTAAAAGACGCTTACTCCTTGGAAGGAAAGTTATGACCAATCTAGATAGCATATTCAAAAGCAGAGACATTACTTTTCCAACAAAGGTCTGTCTAGTCAAGGCTATGGTTTTTCCAGTAGTCATGTATGGGTGTGAGAGTTGGACTGTGAAGAAAGCTGAGTGCTGAAGAACTGATGCTTTTGAACTGTGGTGTTGGAGAAGACTCTTGAGGGTTCCTTGGACTGCAAGGAGATCCAACCAGTCCATCCTAAAGGAGACCAGTCCTGGGTGTTCATTGGAAGGACTGATGTTGAAGCTGAAATTCCAGTACTTTGGCCACCTCATGTGAAGAGTTGACTCATTGGAAAAGACTGTTGCTGGGAGAGACTGGGGGCAGGAGGAGAAGGGGACGGCAGAGGATGAGATGGCTGGATGGCATCACCGACTCGATCGATGGATGTGCATTTGAGTGAACTCTGGGAGTTGGTGATGGACAGAGAGGCCTGGCGTGCTGTGATTCATGGGGTCACAAAGAGTCGGACCTGACTGAGTGACTGAACTGAAGTGAACTGAACCATAAATTTGGTTTCTAATACTGTCAGTCTTTTTCTGTTTTGTAAATAAGTTCATTTGCAACATTTTTAAGATTCCATATATAAATGATGCCATGATATCCGTCTTAGTCTGACTTACTTCACTGAATATGATAATCTCTAGGTCCATCCATGTTGCTACAAATGACATTTCTCATTCTCTTTTATGACTAATATTCCATTGTATATATGTCCCACATCTTCTTTATCCACTCCTTTGTTGATGGACACTTAGGTTGCTTCCATGTCTTGGCTATTGTAATAGTGCTGTGATGAACATTGGGGTTCATTTTTCTTTATAGTTTTCCTCAAATATATGCCCAGGAGGAGATTGCTGTATTGTATGGTAGCTCTCAGAGAAGGCAATGGCACCCCACTCCAGTACTCTTGCCTGGAAAATCCCATGGATGGAGGAGCCTGGTGGGCTGCAGTCCATGGGGTCACTAGGAGTCGGACACGACTGACTGACATCACTTTGACTTTTCACTTTCATGCTTTGGAGAAGGAAATGGCAACCTACTCCA
Organism: Budorcas taxicolor; assembly: GCF_023091745.1. Taxonomy (NCBI): domain Eukaryota; kingdom Metazoa; phylum Chordata; class Mammalia; order Artiodactyla; family Bovidae; genus Budorcas; species Budorcas taxicolor. The sequence continues at coordinate 58,832,562 of NC_068923.1, read as the reverse complement.
GTGTTCTTGCCTGGAGAATCCCAGGGGCAGGGGAGCCTGGTGGGCTGCCGTCTGTGGGGTCGCACAGAGTCGGACACGACTGAAGCGACTTAGCAGCAGCATCAGCAGCATGGTAGCTCTGTTTTTAGTGTTTTAGGGAACCTCCTTACTGTTCTCCTTAGTGGCTGTACCAATATATATTCTCACCAACAGTGTAGGAGGATTCTCTTTTCTCCACACCCTGTCTAGCATTTACTGTTTGCAGATATTTCGATGATAGCCATTGTAACCGGTGTAATGTGATACCTCATTGCAGTTTTGATTTGCATTTCTCTGAAAACTAGTGATGGTAAGCATCCTTTCATGTACTTTCTAGTCATCTGTATGTCTTCTTTGGAGAAATGTCTCTTTAGATCTTTTGCCCATTTTTTTTTAATTGAACTTACTTTCTGTTTTTTGAGCTGTTTGTATATTTTGGAAATTAGTCCTTTGTTGGTCACATCTTTTGCAGATATTTCCTATTCTGTGGGTTTTGTTTCGTTTTGCTAATGGTTTCCTTTGTTGTATAAAAGCTTTTAAGTTTAATTAGGTTCCATTTGTTTATTTTTGTTTTTATATTCATTATTCTAGGAGGTGAATCCAAAAATATACAGCTGTGATTTATGTCAAAGAGTGTTCTGCCTATGTTTTCCTCTAAGAGTTTTATAGAATCTGGTCTTACATTTAGATCTTTAATCCATTTTTAGTTTATCTTTGTATATGGTATTAGAGAATAGTCAAATTTTAGTCTTTTACATGTAGCTGTCCAGTTTTCCCAGCACCACCTATTGAAGAGACCATCTTCTCTGTTGTATATTCTTGCCTCCTTTGTCATAGATTAATTGTAGATGTATCTTTTTTGAATAGCCATCTTTAGAAACCAACAAGAGGAGATATCAAGAGGAGTGGAACCTAGTGATTCTCCAAGAATGAGCTGCAATTTATAAATGTGCTTTTACCCTACCAAATTCCAGTGTCTAAAGTTCTTGCCACTGTCTCTTTTCTGGCACGTTGGAAAGAAGCCTATGGTTTATTTCCCTTTTTTCCATTGGTTCTTGAGTCTCACCATGTGCAGGGTTGCTCAGCTGACTTGTCTGTGGGAAGGGGAAAAATGTCCTTTTCAAAGGAATCAACTTTTGTGGTTACAAATTTGGGGTTTGAGTAGACATTGGCCAATTTCTTCTGAAATCTGAAACTTCCTTGAAATTCTCACCACTATGTTAATTCGTAGAAAATTGAGATATTTAAAAAGTTGTGCCCCTCCATAAAATAAATAAATTTTCAAATCACATAACACCATTGTATATACACACTATGTGATATATTATGGTTTAAATTTTAATGACAAGGAATAGCTTCTTTAGATTTAGCACTAAGATATGGGATTGAGTGTGATTACAGGATCAAGAAATAGATACTTTCCTTGTCCATAACCAGTTTCAACTCCGTATTATTTTTAATATCAATACAAGCAAGCTAACACACAAACCTAGGTTCCTTTGACTACCCTTTTGTGTTAAATGTAAAATCTCTCGCCAGGAACTTAGTAGAGGAACTCAGAGAGTCACAGAATTATTGAGCTGCCTGTAATGATTTCACTGTCGTGATTTACTTTTTTATTTTTATTTTTTATCACTGCATCTCTCTGTCGATGTATTGCTGAGGGTGAAGCTGTGTTTTTGGTGAATAATCTATCCCCAGGATGGGAGAGGATATACAACTGTCTATGCATGTATCTGGGGCTTTGCAAGTGATGCTAGTGGTAAAGAACCCACCTGCCAATGCAGGTGATGTGAGCGACGCAAGTCTAAAAGGTCTTAATGCCTGGTTGAGCTAGAGATACATGAGATGAAATATCTACCTTTGTAATGGGAATAGAAAGAGAAGAGATAAAGCACAGGGTGAAATACAGAGGGCCAGGATAAGAGCAGTGACAATGAAGAGGGAGAGATATATTAAACTGCTTTTAGGAGAAAAAAGGCACAGAAGTGAAGCATTTGGTTTTTGAGTCCTCGTATCCCTATACTTCTACTTCCTAGGGCCCTAGTTCAATCATTTGTGCCAGTCCAAGTTTTTAAAGTTCTCAGAATCTTACTTTCCTTATTTGTAAAATGGGATAATAGTACCTACCTCATAGGGTTTTTGTATGGTGTAAATGAGATAGTTTGAAAAAAGTTATCAGTGTCCAGTGCTTTAAACACAGTAATTCATGTTTCCTATGAATTAACCAATACAGGTTGGCTATTTTACTGTCAGGATTCTCCAGAGAAACAGAACCAACGGGGTAGATATTACTGTATTTATTATAAGGAATTGACTCATACAGTCTGGAGACTCAGAAGATCCATGATCTTCTGGAGACCCGGCAGAGTGGTCGAATAGTTCCTATGTGAGTCTGAAGACCTGAAAACCAGGTGAGCTGGCTGTGTAAGTTCCAGCCCAAGTGCAGGAGAGATCGATGTCCTAGCTTGAAAACAGAGAGAGCGAATCCTCCCTCCCCTGTCTTTCATTCTCTTCAGGTTCCCCATAGATTGGGGGCAGCCCACCCACATATGGAAGGGCAATCCACTTTACTCAGTCTGCCTCTTCAAATGTCTATCTCACCCATAAACACCCCACACATGCACTTAGAATGGTGTTTAAATCAGTATCCCGGCACTTCATGGCTCAGTCAAGCTGACACATAGAACTGATCACCACAGCTATTATAATTACTACAGCCACATAGCCTCCCATTTAAATCCCATTACTGCACTTTTCTATCTGTAGAACTTTGGTAAAGTTGCTTAATATCTGGCTAAATTAGTCATCATTGTTGTTCAGTCGCTAAGTCATGTCCGACTCATTACGATGCCACGGACTGCAGCACGCAAGGCTTACCCATCCTCCACTGTCTCCTGGAGCTTGCTCAAACTCATGTCCATTATGTTGGTGATGCCATCCAACCATCTCATCCTCATTTGACATACATCCAATCAGAGCAGATTTCTTTGGGGTTGCCTGGGAATAACATAATCTTTCCTCTTTCCACCCTCCTCTTTAAAGCTATATTCATCCTTTATAAAATGTGCATCTCTACTTTCACATACCAGGAAAGATCATTGGTGCTATTTCCAATGAGCTTTAACCTATGTAAAAATGCTGGGATACGTCTTGAAAGCTGGCTCTCTTCCTTCCACCACAAACACTTTGTTTTATTTTTTAAATATAAATTTATTTATTTTAATTGGAGGTTATACTTTACAATAGTGTCTTGGTTTTGCCATACATCAACATGAATCTGCCACAGGTATACACATGTTCCCCATCCTGAACCCCCTCTCTCCTCCCTCCCCATTCCATCCCTCTGGGTCGTCCCAGTGCAGCAGCCCCAAGCATCCAGTATCCTCCACTGAACCTGGACTGGCGATTCGTTTCATATATGATATTATACATGTTTCAATGCCATTCTCCCAAATCATCCCACCTTCTCCCTCTCCCACAGAGTTCAAAAGACTTCTATACATCTGTGTCTCTTTTGCTACCTCGCATACAGGGTTATCGTTACCATCTTTCTAAGTTCCATATATATGCATTAGTATACTGTATATGTTTCACTGTCTCACTATTTAAATGTCTCTAATGTCTCACTATTAGACACAAGCCCACATGGACGCATCGTATGTTTGTAACTCACATAATATTTTTATTAGTTGTTTTTCATCATATTACAAGTCTTCTAAGAATACAGACACTTTCAGATGTTGTTAAGGAGAGTGTGAATTGCTTTAACCAGCCTTTTCCAGAAAATAATGTATGTATTCTTTGACCTGGGCAATCTCATTTTGGGAAACATATCCTGTAGATAACAATAGCCTCTGAGATGCAAAGCTATGGTTAATGATATTTCCTATATTGTTATTTGCAGTGACAATAGAAGTGGAAACAGATGGAATAGAAGGAAAATTGACTAAATTATAGTATTCCATAATACAGATTATAATGACCAGAGGGATGTCCATGACATTTTATTAAAAACAAAAGCAAGCAATGGATCCATACGCATAATATGACCCCATGTTTAGGGCATAATTAAAATATTTTATTTGTAGTTTATATCTTGGCATGAACATATATATTTATTTCAAATATATATGTATTGAGCATAGAGGAAGGGGTGGAATAATTCACATCAAACTATTAACATTGATTACTTGAGGGTTGATGGAGTAAAAATGAGGTAGAGTGAGATTGTTAATCTTTTTCTTATATCCTTGAGTATTCTTATATTTCATTATTAGAACAAACTTGCATTATTTTTTAATTGAAAAATAAACCCGATAAATGAAAGGAAAAATAAACCTTTCACTACTATCTCATGAAATGATAAACCATCTATTTTGGAACAAGCCATAATAGACATAATGAGAATGATGTGATAATTAGCAAGACTTGGATAAATAATCTTCACTTTGGAGTCAGAAGATGCTGGCAGTGACTGGTCTCCCTGACAGAATTTGAGAAACTGGGCTTGCCACCTGCTTTAAAATGTCATCACTCCTAGAGTGTCTCCTGGACCTTCACCTGTGCTTTTGAACTTGATTACTGTGTGGGGTGACCTGTCAGAGAGTTCACACACTGGCAGGGATTAGATTATTGATTTTATTTAACCAATATTTATTTAATGAAATCCATAATAATAATATTAAATTAATACTATTCAAATAATATTTAAATAATATTAACAAGTATGAAGTGAAAGTGAAGTCGCTTAGTCGTGTCTGACTCTTTGCGACCCTGTGGACTGTAGCCTACCAAGCTCCTCCATCCTTGGGATTTTCCAGGCAAGAGTACTGGAGTGGGTTGCCATTTCCTACTCCAGTTAACAAGTATGAGTGTCAATAATTTATCATACATGCATGCTTGGTTGCTAAGTCATGTGTGACTCTTTGCAACCCTAAGGACTATAGCCCTCCAGACTTTTCTGTCCATGGGATTTTCCAGGCAAGAATACTGTAGTGGGTTGCCATTTCCTCCTTTGGGGATCTTTCTAACCCAGGCATTGAACTTGAGTCTCCTGTGTCTCCTGCATTGGTAGGAACCCTTGGCCTTCCCAGGCGGCTTAGTGGTAAAGAAACTGCCTGCCAAGCAGGAGATGTGGGTACAGTTTCTGTGTTGGGAAGATCCCCTGGAAAAGGAAACAGCAACCCCCTCTAGTATTCTTGCCTGGGAAATCCCATGGATGGAGGAGCTTGGCGGGCTACAGTCCATGGGGTCACAAGGAGTTGGACATGACTTAGCAGCTAAACAACAATAATTTAATAATGTTAATAAATTATTAACAATAATTTGTATTATTTTAATAAATTTATAATAAAGTTATCAACAGTTTATCAATTGTTAAATTATTAATAATTAAATTAACAAATCCATTAGCCTCCTAAAAGAGCAGAAATGACATGCAAACAGCCAAGTGTAGACCAGATAGTAGTCATGGGAGAAAAGTCCTAGAAAGATCCCCAGATCACAGCAATGCCCCATTCTGCTGGAAGTCTTCTGTCAGGAGTGGGTTGGAGGTGGTACTGGAAAGTCATAGGTGCTGTTAGAACATAGGAAAAGACAGGAGAACATGTGAAAGAATGGTAGAGGCCCTCTAACCCTTGAGGGAAACCACCCAGCTTAGGGAATGAAAATTGGGCAAGGGAAGAAGAGATAGTAATGGAGTTGAAAGAGAAGGTGGTAAACAATGTATTTGGACAGCCAAATCAGTGTGATACTTTGCAGTGACAGGTGAGCAGAGAAGATGATGAATGCCAGGAGGTCTGGAAGGGCCAGGAAGGACGTGGGAGGTCATCCAAAACAAATAACGCTTCATTTGATGTTTGCTTATCATTGGCCTTGCTTGTATTTAGTCTCATTCACCAGCCAAGTCAGTTCCGAGGGCTAATTTATAAAGCGAGGAAGTATGAATTATCTTCATTTACATAATCATTTTTCATAACCAAGATGTCTTAAGCATCCAGAAGGTTTAATGTGTCTCTGCATGCATAATGGCATCAAATGATATATTTGGATTTCTCCTTTGAGAGGTTTCATTCTCCTTTGGCAAAGCAGAGCTTCTTGAATGAAGGGAAAGAACTACTGCTCGTCAGAAAATTATAGTAAAAATATAAGGGACAGAAGTCAGTGTTGTAATAAGGACAAGAGAGCCACAAGAAGACCAGAAAATCTAATTGGTTTGAGATAACATGAAGCAGCTTTAACATCTTGTATAAACTATTTAAATACTCTTGGTCTTTATGATCTACATACATCTGTAAGATGGAAGCTGAGGAGATCTATGATTTCTGTGGTCTTGTGTGTTACAAAATTCCCTAGGCCAGGAATTCTTTTGAAACTGATTCACAGACTTGGAGGGAGTCATGGGAAATAAAGATATAGACTTCAAAGTTATAGAAAATTAATAGTTAAGAGGAGTCTCACTAACCCAGGTACAAACTCTAGCTCTAACATATGTTAGCAGGTAACCTTGAGAAAGTTTCTTCGTGCTTATGCCCCCCTAAATAAAACTGAGGATAAGAACAAGTCTCTAGCAATCAATGTGGTGATTTAAATGAGATAATATGTATTAATGTGCTTTACAACACCTGATAAGCTGCAAGTGTTCAGATGGGGTAGAAAATAAAATGAAACATTTCAGTTCATGTAAGAGACAAGCTTTTCTTTTTTCTTTTTTAGGTAATGACTTTTCCCTCCAGATGGAAAAAAAGAAAAACAGGATTGTGAGCATCTTGGCCATAAAAACACAAGTAAATATGGTAGTGATTTAGCAATACACAGTAAACAGACCATTTCACAGCAGGAAGGAAGGAAGGAAGGAAGGATTGAGAGTTGAGCAAACAAAAAAGGAATAATATCCAGACAGGGAACTAACCAACTCAATGGCTAAAAATATTGTGGGATCATCAAGGAAAGTGAGTTGTTCCTTGGGTCACGAACCCTGTGATTTATCAAACCTAGCATATTCCCGTTCAGGAATGTTCTGTAGTGACCCCGTGGTTACTCCACTTCCGGGGCTATCCTGCATTTCCTAGCCTCACTGGGGCTACTAATTGGACCCTGTGCAAGTTTGGCTGTGACTGTCATGAGTGAGAGAAATGACCTAGGCCAGCATCACCACCGTCACGTGATACCTCAGGCTTAAAATCTTGTTACGTGCTCATAGCACCTGCCCCTTCATAGCCCTCTCATGGGCTGACACCAAGAGAGTATAAACCCTTCCACGTGCCGTATTTAACTCATTGTGAGAAGAATGAAGATTTCAGAAAGGGCAACAGTGTATGTATCTGCAAACAAACTTTGGGCATGGAAATATGTGACCTGCCAATGTTTTAGCCAAAACAGACAAGCAGCCAGTACATGCCCATTGTCTTCTTCTTGTCTTATGTGCTGAAATAAGCCATGTCCCTGCCCGTGGTGAGCTTACAGACCAGCAGTGACACCCCAGAAACCATCTTTGGAAGGAAAGGATGACCCAGTGGTGACAAGCTGAGATCATTGATATACATTCCTGTCTCCCAGAAGTCCACAAGCTGATGAGAGGGACAGAAGTAAAAGGGGAATGGTTCTATAATATACAGGTTATAAGGATTGATACAACTGGGCAGAATGGAGACAATGAATATATAGACGATAGCTACTGGAACGTTCTCCTATGTGCCCCTGGGGTGCAGTGGGCGAACATCTAGCCAACTTTAGAAATCTCATTGAAATTCTAGGAGACAAGATTGGGTACCAGGGTGGAATCAAATTGCTTTCTCCTCTTTCAACAACATTTTTTTTTTTCTTTTTGCACTTTGGAGCATAGACCACATTTTTTCCCCCCTGATTTTTGCCTCATTATTCTGATAGTTTTTTTGGTTGAAGTTGGCATGAGTGAAATTATGAAGGCATTGCATAAAAGCATCCCTGAATTGTCTGAGCTCAAAATTTATCTCAGAAAAATTCTGTTCAAAATGATGGTTTTTTATGATGACTTTATTCTATCATCATTAACCATCTTGGACCAGCAGGTCTGGCCTTCTGTCTTGACCTGGTGTGCCCTCAATCGAGACAAAGGATCAGAGACACAGAGTTGAGACAGCTCTGTGTCAGAGGCCCCGGGAGTGTCCCTGTATGAGCCGTCACATGGGGGTGCACATGAAGGAGAAGTGAGGAGAGGAAAGCCCTGCCTTTTCGGTAAAGGGCACATTTGATCTTTTCCAACCACAGCAGAGGACAAGGCAGGTTTCCTGGAAGAAGCTCAGGGGAGGGAAAAGGAAAATTAGAAGGCTTCATCTGAAAAGTTGGGGCTAACCTTGAATTCCTAATTGCCGCAGGTCTTAGAAGCATGTCTGTGGTATACCAGCCTTCAGCTGGGTGGCTCCTGGATCATGTCTCCTTAGTCAACCCGGCTGATGGCATCAGCACCATCAGCTTCCTTCCAGGAAAGCAGTGCCCATCCTCTGGTTTTCTGCTGAGTTGGTCTGGCCCTACTTAAGAGGAAAATAATTGGTATTCTTTACTCCTATGTTGGGCAGTCATTTCCCTTTGAGCCACCCTTCACATCAGGGCCAGCCCTCTGCCAAAGTAGGCACTAGACAGTTTGTTTTTAAGCACTTCCTTTTTTTCTCCTGGTGCCCATCACTCATCCTCTCCTTCTTCCCTTGGCCCCAGTTTTTGGGACTCTTCCTGTTTTCCTGTGAATGTCAGAGGTAACTGTGGCCTCATCACTGTGGAACCTGCGCTCAGACTGCAAACTCTGTCTCCTTTTGGTATTGTCCATGTGCTTTAGAAGTCCTTTGTCTCATTGTGCCATGCGCCAGACACTATGTCAGACGCCATGGCTGTAACAATAAACAAGACATGGTGCTCATGCTTATGGAGTGCACTGTTTTCATGAGGTAGACAAGAATATCTGTGTCACCACAAAGATGCAGAGTCATGAGATAGCATAAAACACTGGAAGAAATGTCACTGTGGCAGAGCATGATGACCCCTAACTACACTCTGGAGTTTGTTCTGGACAGGCCACTAAACAAGTGTGCTGTAAACACAGGGGTGAGTGTGAGCACTCCCTGTAGGAAGCCCATGGGAATGTTATTCAAGAAGACATCAAGATCAGATTTGTAATTTAGAAAAGTCTCTTTTCTAGGTAGATTCAGGGAAGAGGACTACGTAGTCCTATTGATGTCAGAAATCCAGATGAGAGATGGAGTAGCCTAGATTGAAATAGTGGAAGTGTGGGTAGGGAAGAGGAGACAGATTTGGGAGATATTTAGGAAATAGAAATTGTACATTTTGGTGATTGCTTGTGCCATTGTATGGGAAGATGGTGAGGGAGACAGAAGCATCTAGAATGACTCTATAAAGAGTGTGACAGAGGCTAGGGTGCCTTCCCAGAGATGTGGAATGCACAAACTGTTGTTGATTGAAGACTCTTATTTTGATGGTAGCGGGTGTAGATAAGGCTTAACCCAAGCTCAAACACTTTTTTACAGTGTGCGTCATTTTTATACCAAAGTGGCATCTGATTGGTCTTATTAAGTTAAAATATCTTTTAAAAATTACATCCCTAGGGAATTTTGTTAATGCTGGCAGTTTTAGAGACCATCATAAAGCAATGGAAGAAATGTCATTTTGGGGCTGGAGGGCATGGTGGGACGGCCTGGAATCAAATTTGTATCATCTGGGTCTCTGCTCACTGTGTTTCCATGTGATCCTACCCTCCCTACACAGTTAATTTTTCTCTGACTTAAAAATTTTTTCTAATTTCTATCTGCTCTATTCTTTAATTCATTCTTTTATCCCTTCCGGTTCCATTATTGCCAAAACCCTGTCCTCTGTACAAAGTGTACTGGCTACAGCACAAGAGACCTCCCAGTTATGTGTACGTGTAGTCTAAAAGGAAAAGAATGAAGATTTCTTTCCCATGGACTCAGGATTCAGATAATCTCATTGCTGCCGCAGAAGACATTTTGGAAGAGGGGTGATTAATAAACCAGTAAACATTCCCAAATCCTTGCTATTTCTGAGACACATAAGCTCAATGGTGTTGAGAGAGCTTAAGAAAGGAAGATACTTGAGAAATAAGAAAAAATACTTTAATCTTTAAATATTTAAATTATTTAAGCTCCATGCCCCCTAGTTCTTTCATTTCTATCAATGCAGCTCTTAAACATATTCTTTGTTTTTCTTCCTTATTTCTTGACCTGTGGGTGTCAAGTGAAAGACTTGAATCTCCCATGCTCCTACTCCCACAATAGTTATATTTTGTTAGGATGTGAAGGAAGAGTTGGACTATAAAGAAAGCTGAGCACCAAAGAATTGATGCTTTTGAACTGTGGTGTTAGAGAAGACTCTTGAGAGTCCCTTGGACTGCAAGGAGATCCAACCAGTCAATCCTAAAGGAAATCAGTCCTGAATATTCATTGGAAGGACTGATGCTGAAGCTGAAACTCCAATGCTTTGGCCACCTGATGCGAATAACTGACTTATTTGAAAAGACCCTGATGCTTTGAAAGATTGAAGGTGGGAGGAGAAGGGGACAACAAAGGATGAGATGGTTGGATGGCATCACCAACTCAGTGGACATGAGTTTGGCTAAACTCTGGGAGTTGGGGATGGACAGGGAGGCCTGGTGTGCTACAGTCCATGGGCTCACAAAGAGTCGGACATGACTGAGCAACTGAACTGAACTGAACTGAAGGAAGAGAAAGAGCAATAGACTCTCCCGAGGAGTCACAGAAGGAATAGTGATGCCTGTGAATAGAAAAATGTTGTTTAATAAACACTGAACTGGAAATCGTGGAACCAGAAACAAGCACAGAACCAGGATTCTTGCAGTTTTTGTAGCTTAAACATGATAGACAAATACTTTCACCATTCATGTGATCGGGCATCTAGCTACCTAGTGCCCTTCATTTTGCGGTGGGAAAGAGCACGTCTATCTGTTACGCAATGTGGACCTAGGAAGTGGTTTTGGATTGGTTTGGCTTCTTTGAGATGGTTTTGGATAAGACTTTGTTATGAAAGCTAAACACAAGTTATGATTGCATGCTATAAGAATGCCCCAGATCCATTGGCTGTTCAGGCTCCTAAACCCACACTGAAATCCTGTAGAGCCATTGTTGTCAGAGGCAATTTAGGAAGAACAGGGCAAAAGTTAGCTCCTGGAAAACAAGAAAATGACTTTGGGACTTGATTCTGAGGATGAGCAATGCAATTGCTACGATAATGGATAGTGCTCAGTTCCACTTGGCAGAGGCACCTCCCGTGAATGAGTTTGTCCAAGTGACATGCCAGGACCCCTACCAATTCAGTGACATAATAGGGGGTAAGCATAGGAGAGAAAGTCTCAACACATTCCAGTGAAGTTAAAGGTAGGGGAGAGATGTCACATTTGTTTACTGGCATTTTACATCCTTAATAGAAAAACAGTGAATTGCTAGACTTATGTAGAAACATGAAATTCAGTAGTCAATGATAGTTGAAAATGGAGTGGGAGAAAGAGGAAGACATATTCATTCACAGGAAAATTTTGTAGAAATTGCTTGTTCTTCTTAAATTCTACCAGAATTATCATGACAATAAAATAAGACTGTTTTCCTTGAGTGCAATGACCATTGTATCCTCAGTAAGCAAGACATTTTCTGGTATATAGCAGGTGCTCAATAAATGGCTGCTGACTGAATGAATATATGATCCAATGCTTACATTTATAGACAGACATCCACATATCACATCCATAAGACTTCTATTGTGATACCTAAGTAATATAAATTTTGTCTACCTATTATCTATAACAAAAAGTCAGTGAAGTTTTTCTATAAAAGGTCAGATAGCCAAACTTTTAACTTTTTCAGGCTAAGAGGCGAAATTGAGATTATGTAGGTACCTCTATAATACAAGGGAAAACAAATGTCCATTATATTTTACTGATGAAATTAAAAACACAATAATAATCAAGTGCACTTTTTTGTAACAGAATGACAAAGATGGAATTCTTTTGGAGTAAGACTTCATTTATTTGATGTCCTTGTCATCATAATGTTTTGCAAATGTCCATTTGTTAATGTTGATGTGTCATGAGATTTTATTTAGTTCATATAGAGTTTGAATTTTATATAATTTTTACCTGTCACTAAATATTAATTGTCTTTGATTATATTTTCATGCCTTCTAGAAGTGTAAAGGGCATTCTTCACTCTCAGGCCATAGAAACACAAGTGGCCCATGGGCTGCACTTTGCTAACCCCGGATCTATATCTACTGGTTTTGAAAAGCAGTTTATTTATTTATTTTAAAACCTGTCATTGAAAGTTACACTTGAAAATTTGCATCTAATTACATTGTTTGCAATCTATCACAAAACATGTGAGAGTGTTTTCTTTGTTGTTTTTGTTTTTTAATACTTTTGTGTGAGTATCATACTGAGAACCATTCCCCAAATAATTCATTTTGATATCCTCTTGGTTAACCTGATAGCTTCACTCCAAAACTGAGTATGATTTTTGGCTAGACTGGACTAGAGGACAAGGACTTAAGAACTTCCTATCCTGGGATAAAAATACAGTGATGAGGACAGAGCCCTCAGGAACTGCCAAGTCCTCTAAATGCCCAAATTTGAAGTTATTTTTTATGTTGTCCTTTTGGTCGGAAATGCTTGAGATGCTTTTGTGCCTTGTAAGCTTTGCTCCCCACTGTCACTTCCAGGCCGTCCCTCCTTCTTCCTCCCTGAAAACCCCAGATTCTTTGAAGTGCCTGTCTTTGCCTTTATCATCCCTCACCCTGCCTTGTAGCTCTATGTCTCCGCTTCAAAATGTCTCCTCCCTCATCGTGTCCTCATCTTTTAGCCTCACCTACTTCTCTGTAAATCACCACATAATATAGTGCTGAAGGACAGAGAATCTAGAATCCTACTGACTTGGTTCAAAGCCTGGCTCTTTCAGGCTTGTCTTGTTCCTCGTCCTTTAAACTATGAAATGGGTGTAAAAATAATACCTACCTTGTAAGGACGTTGTGAGGATTAAATGAGATTTAGAAAAATAATAAATGATTAGAACAATGCCTGTCGTAGAGTGAACACTCAGTGGTTTCAGAACCTTCATCATCATTGGAAGATATCTGGTTCTTGTTAGTGTTGTTAACCCTCTGAGTTAAGGACCCCTGGAACAGCCCAGGGTCTAGATAACTGAGATAACTTCCAAATTGTTTAAAATTCTCTCAGTTGGGTCTCTGGGGCTTGCAGTGGAAAGAATGATGATCCAGATGTCTCTATTCTTATTTATTCGATCTCTTGTTTTTAGTAGCATTTATCATTGTTGACCTGTTTCTGCTTCCTGAAACATATTTTTCTTTAGACTTTTGTGACTCAGTCCCTCTCTTTTCCTACCACCTAACACACTATACCTTGAGCTACTTACCATTGGCTCTTTCTTCCCTGGCACTCTAAATTTTGATGTGACACAGGGCTCTATCTTTATCTTTCTTGGTTTATTTATCCACAGTGTCTCCCTAGGGTACGAATTTAGTGCAAATGTACCTGTAAATGGAAAACTCTCACTTTTCTATCTCTGTCCTAGTCCCCTTCCTGACTTGCAGATTTATTCACTTAACTGCCTACTTGACCTTTCCATTTGGCTATCTAATAGGCGTACTAATTGTAACATGGGCAAAACAAAAGTATCATCCCACCCCCCACCCACCTACTGTATCTGTTCTCTCATAAGGTTTTGCTATCTCATTAAATGTCATTTCCACATAGCCTGTCATACAGGCCCAAAATCGAAGATTTGGGGATTTTGATTCTTTTCTTCACAGTCTACATACAACCTTGTATGTTTTTTCACCAAAATGTACCCTGGGTGTGACCACTGTGCACAAATCTCACGGCTAAAACCTGAGTTCAAGTCTCCACCCTCTCCAGTCTATTTTTCCACAGTGAACTCCATGCCTTCATGTGGGCTCTTCATTCAGAATGATTATTATAGAATACAAATCAGATCTCATCATTTCCCAGATAAAAATATCCAATAACTTCCTATTAAAAATGTCAAACCCCTGCCTTTGCCTGTTAAGCACTACAGGATCAAGAGGATGCTGCCCTCTCAAAGCCCCTCTCCATTTTTCAACTCAGCTACTGAGATCCAGCTACTCTGGCTTTCTTTTTGCCCTATAAACAGATCAGCCTTGTTCCATTCTCAGAGTCTTTGTTAAACTTAACATTCAAAAAACTAAGATCATGGCATCTGGTCCCATCACTTCATGGCAAATAGATAGACAAGGTACCAATGGAAATGGTGAGAGACTATTATATTTTCTTGGGCTCCAAAATCACTGCAGATGGTGACTGCAGCCATGAAGTTAAAAGATGCTTGCTCCTTTTAACTAGGTCAAGAAAAGCTATGACCAACCTAGACAGCATATTAAAAAGCAGAGAGACATTACTTTACCAACAAAGGTCCATCTAGTCAAAGCTATGGTTTTTTTTAGTAGTCATGTATTGGACCATAAAGAAAGCTGAGCACCAAAAAATTAATGCTTTTGAACTACAGTGTTGAAGAAGACTCTCTGAGAGTCCCGTGGGTTGCAAGAAGATCAAACCAGTCAATCCTAAAGAAAATCAATCCTGAATATTCATTGGAAGGACTGATGCTGAAGCTCCAATACTTTGGTCACCTGATGAGAAGAACTGATTCATTGGAAAAGACCCTGATGCTGGGAAAGATTGAAGGCAGGAGGAGAAGGGGACAACAGAGGATGAGATGGTTGGATCATGAACTTGATGGCCATGAGTTTGAGCAAACTCTGAGAGTTGGTGATGGACAGAGAAGCCTGGCGTGCTGCAATCCATGGGGTTGCAAAGAGTTGGATATAACTGAGCGACTGAACTGAACTGAATTGAGCAGAGTCTTTGTACTCTATCTTCTTTCTCTTTGGAATAATCCTTTTCCCCACCTCCTTGCCTCCCACCCCACCCAGATTTCTGTTTAGCTGCCTTTGACTTATCATTCAGAACTAAATACACATCTCCTGCTAAGAGAGATCGTCTCTGAAGACATTAAATAACCCAGCATCCACATTCACTTGCTGCTACTAGTTTCCTGTTTTAGTGTCATCATATGTATTAATAGTAAAACATAAATTGGGCTTCTCAGGTGGCACTGGTGGTAAAGAACTGACCTGCCAGTGCAGGACACTTAAGAGTTGCAGGTTCAATCCCTGGGTCAGGAATATCCCCTGGAGAAGGAAATGGCAACCCACTCCAGTATTCTTGCCTGGAGAATCCCATGGACAGAGGAGCCTGGCAGACTATAATCCATAGGGTCACAAAGAGCCAGACATGACTGAAATGACTTAGCACACATGCATGCATGCACTCAAAACATAAATTATCTGTTTATTTGTTTTACATAAAAATATGGTCTATTTTTCCAGTGAAGATAGAAGCTTCTCAGGTGGAAGACTCTTGTTTAACTGTATCCCTGGTGTCTATTAATACTTGGAGTCTTGACGTCAGATTTAAGCCCTTGCTCTTAGTTGCTAGGACTCCAACTCTGCTGAGATCAAGGCAAATACAACTACTGCTACCGTTATTTACCATTTTTATTTGGGAGAATCTTTGTTCTTTTCTGCTTTCTTCTTTTTGGGAGTAGATGTTTGGAACTCATTGAAACTTTGAAGCTGGTTTTATATAGGTTGGAACATCAGCCATGGTTTTAGGCAGATATTTTCACCTCTCTTTCTCTCAGTTTCCTCTTATATGAAATGGTGATGATATTTCCTATTTTTCAGAGTTTTATTTTATGTAATAAATAAGCGAATTTCACTGCATAAAGATAGTAATCAATCAATATCACTACTCGTATTCTTTATTCATTATGTCTTATTATCTTAAGAGTATGGATGCCAGAGAGATTGGCCGTTGATCCAATCTGTGGACTTCAAGTTCCACTGGCATCAACCTGGTCCTGTGAGATACTGTGCATCACCCTTCCACGAGCAATGGCTTTCTCTGTGCCACCTTCATTTCTTCTGGTTGGAAACAGATACAATGGAATGGACAAAAACACAGTGAACAGTCCCAGATACTTATTTCTTGGGTTGTGTTGAGCAGCTTACACTTTTGTTGTTGTTTAGTCACTAAATCTTGTCTGATTCTGTGACCCCATGGACTATAGCCTGACACGCTTCTCTGTCCATGGGGTTTTCTAGACAAGAAAACTGAAGTGAATTGCCATTTCCTTTTCCAAAGTTACATTTTAATTTCTTTTCATTGCTTAACTTTTGTTTTCCTCATCTACATAATGAGAATAATAATTGTAGGCCTTGCATCATGGTTTTTATAGTGAACATCTCTGAGTTTGCTTTATGAGAATAGTCTTCAATTGTCTGGGATCTTCCTCCCAGTTCCACTTCCATTTCTTGTCATCCACATTTTTCTTTTTCTTTTTTTAGTAATAGAGTTAATTAACCCAGAGGAGTGAACAAGATGAACAGAACTTTCTTTGCCAGGCTTTTTTGAATTGATGAGTGCAAAGAGAATATCTTTCCAGGGACAGACATTTTAAGATAGAACTCTTTGGAGCCATTGGTAGCCCAGTTCCCTCCCTTGCAAAAACTTGTCTGCAATAAGAAGGAATAAGTGATACATGCAGAGAGAGCAGAGAGACCCAGAAAAAGACTTGAGCTTTGAGTTACTGATTCTTAGTATTTCTGAAGCCACGCTGCCTTTGTGACTTTCATTCATTTGGTCTGCTTGTTTAAACTTTGGAATTTGGAATTTAAATTTGGAATTGAGGCAAACTTTATCCTTTTTCAGCCACATGGTTGGAGTCTTATTTCTGACACTTGCAAACAGAGGATCCAGAGAATCATCCAGCCTGTGGCCTTTTGTAAGTTGTGACCCTTCTCTGAGGCTTGGTTTCCTCAGCTATGTATGCATATATGTGTTACTCGCTCAGTTGTGTCTGACTCTTTGTGACCCCATGGACTGTAGCACTCCAGGCTCCTCTGTCCGTGGAATTCTCCAGGCGAGAATACTAGAGTGAGTAGCTTTCCCCTCTCCAAGGAATTTTCCCAACCTAGGGATCAAACCCAGGTCTCCTGCATTGCAGGCGGATTCTTTACCATCTGAGTCACCAGAAAACTCTTCCTCAGCTATAAAGGGCACAATAGTTACTTTTATTTGAACACCTAACGTGGTGTCTGGCACATGATTGGTCGTTCATATTAAGTAACTATTAGCATTATTAACAATGTACTGCTGTCAGTGATAGAATCTGACTCATCTTCTCTCTTGCATTCTGTCTTATGAACAGGCCTTCAGAGGGAAAACAGACTGAATGGTATGCAAGAAGTACCATAAAGCAGAAATCTTACAGAGACTTCTGGAAAGCTCACGCCATAGTCAAGCTAGGGAATTAATGGAATTTGGAATAGATGAGTAATGAGAAGAGAGATTAGATTAGCAAGGCTGGTATAGTCAGGATTTCTCAAAGAGTTCCAACTACATAGTCTCCAGGGTACCAATTGAAATAATCTTGGTCACTTTTTTAAGTAAAACTTTTGATTGTTACTCTGAAAGCAGTTATTTTCTTATTTAACACATGCTATTTACAGAAATAATAGGAGACATAAAATGAGGGAAATGTTAGAAAACAGAGTAAGAGTTATGAGCCAGCTGTTCTAGAGGTAAGGAATATAAACATGGAACCACTTCTTCCTCCTTCATAGGAAGACAAGTTGTGGTAAAATATTAGTTTCATTGTAACATAGGCAATCACTCCACGCTTTTTAAAAATTTAATGAACTTTATTTTTAGAGCAGTTGGAGGTTCACAGCAAAATAGAACAGAAAGTACAGGGAGTTCTCATATTACATACAACCTCCCCTTTATCCATGTCTGGTATCAGAGTGAGGTATTGGTTACAACCTTCCACCACTTGGTAATATGCAGATAAGTTGCCTCCATGTCTTCATGGTTCGATTGATCATTTCTTTTTAGGACTAAATAGCATTGTATTGTCTGGATATGACACCATTTATTCATTTTCTTACTGAGGGGCATCTTGGATATTTCCAAATTTTAGCAATTGTGAATAAAGCTACCATGAACCTCCATGTGCAGGTTTGTGTGGACATAAATTGTAGATTCATTTGGGTTAATATTAAGAAGCATGATTGCTGGATCTTTTGATAAGAAAGAGTGTGGTTTTGTAAGAAACTGCCAAACTATTTCCCAAGGGGTTATATAATTTTTCACTCCCAATAGCAATGAATGAGACTTTCTATTGCTCCAAATCCTTGCCAGCATGTTATTTTCACTGTTCTGGATTTCGGCCATTCTGATAGATATGCAGTGGTATCCCATTTTTAATTAGCGTTTCCCTGATAACATGGAATGTGGAACGTCTTTTCATACACTTATTTTCCATCCACATGTCTTCTTCGATGAAGTGTCTTTTCAGGTCTCTGTGCCACTTTTAAAATCAGGCTGTTTGTTTTCTTATTATTGAGTCTTAAGAGTTCTTTGTATGTTTTGGATAATAGTCCTTTATCAGATGTGACTTTTGCAAATATATATTTTTTCCTATTCTATGACTTGTCTTCTCATTTTCTTGAAGTTATCGTATTAATCTGTTTTGAAATTGAAAATATAATTATTTATTTTGATGCACTCGCATTGACATGCCTTGCGTTTAAGAACATCTCAAGTGGGGACTCCTGGAGCTGAATCTCAGGCGGGCATCCAATTTGGGTCTAGATTGAAGTCGGAACCGTGGAGATGCGGAAGGAAACACCGCCGACCCTAGTGCCCCCGGCAGCCCGGGAGTGGAACCTTCCCCCTAATGCTCCCGCTTGTATGGAGCGGCAATTGGAGGCTGCGCGGTACCGGTCTGATGGGGCGCTCCTGCTCGGGGCTTCTAGCCTGAGTGGCCGCTGCTGGGCTGGCTCTCTCTGGCTTTTCAAGGACCCTTGTGCCGCTCCGAACGAAGGTTTCTGCTCTGCTGGAGTCCAGACGGAGGCCGGAGTGGCTGACCTCACTTGGGTAGGGGACCGAGGTATCCTAGTGGCTTCTGATTCAGGTGCTGTTGAATTGTGGGAGCTGGATGAGAATGAGACGCTCATTGTCAGCAAGTTCGGCAAGTATGAGCACGATGACATCGTGTCTATAGTCAGTGTTCTGAGCTCTGGCACACATGCTGTCAGTGGTAGCAAAGACTTCTGCATCAAGGTTTGGGACCTTGCTCAGCAGATGGTTCTGAATTCATACCGAGCTCACTCGGGGCAGGTCACCTGTGTTGCTGCCTCTCCCCACAAGGATTCTGTGTTTCTTTCATGCGGTGAGGACAATAGAATTTTACTGTGGGATACCTGCTGTCCAAAGCCAGCATCACAGATGGGCTGCAGTGCCTCTGGCTACCTTCCTACCTCCCTGACTTGGCATCCTCAGCAGAGTGAAGTCTTCGTCTTTGGTGATGAGAATGGGACTGTCTCCCTTGTGGACACCAAGAGTGCAAGCTGTGCCCTCAGCTCTGTTGTGCACTCCCAGTGTGTCACTGGGCTGGTGTTCTCCCCACACAGTGCTCCCTTCCTGGCCTCTGTCAGTGAGGACTGCTCACTTGCTGTGCTGGACTCAGGCCTTTCCGAGGTGTTTAGAAGCCGAGCCCACAGAGACTTTGTGAGAGATGCTACTTGGTCCCCGCTTAATCACTCCCTTCTTACCACAGTGGGCTGGGACCATCAAGTCATCCACCATATCCTGCCCATAGAACCTCTCCCAGAGCCTGGACCTAAGAGTGCTGCCGAGTAGATTGGATTTCAGACAAGAAGTGAATCCCCCATGAGTATCCACGCCCTTTGCCCCTGCCCTCTCAGTTTATGAGACAACAGAGGAGTCTTATGCAGTATGTTGGTACACCACATCTGTGCAGTTCAAAGGCGCTGTGTCTCAGCCTGGGGGAGGCTGGATCCTGGGGTCCTGTAGTCAGGGAAGAAAAATTCCCTTGAACATGGATGTGTGTATGTCTGAGTGTGTGTGTAGATACGTAGTCTTTGTAGGTGGGGGGAGGGAGAAAAATATCCATCCCATGTCTCTGCCAGAGCCCAATCCTCCCCACGCCCTAAAAATTAGCAAGGGATTTTTATGCTTCCCGCTGTAGCTGTGCATTAGGAATTGGCCATGTCTGAGGTACGGGATGTGGGCATTCCTGGATTCTCGGAAACTGCTCATAGAGATAGGAGCAACTTTATTTTTTTATAGAGCTTAATTCAGCTTTATCATGAGCAGTACTTCCATTTACATCCAGTCCAGCCCACCTTAAGGAAGAGCCAGGACACTCACCACAGTTTTATGCATCTCCTTGTTATTAAACTGAGCCAGAAGTCCAGTTTCTGGCCTAATGAGAAGTTTGGCTGGTACCTATGTAATGCCCCCTCACTGCCGCCACCCCCGTGGAGTTGTGTTGATGAGGATGCATGTATTTCTGTCGTAGATGCCATAGAAGAGGTTCAGGATGGAGAGCTTAAAAGCGTTTCAGTTAAAAACTGACATAGACCTACATAGGAATGTCTGCCACCTTCCCACCTGAAAACAGCCTGGGCCCTGACCTTTTTTGCCTCTGGGTCCTGACCTTTTTTGCCTCTGGGTCTCTATCTCTGGACATAGGAAACCTGAATGCTATTTTGGGGGACTCTGAAGAGTTTAAATACAGCATCAGAGAGAGAAGTACCAGTCAGTGAAATAAAAAGTTGATTCATCGTTAAAAAAAAAAAAAAAAGAACATCTCAAGACCACATGTGATCTTCATGATGCTCCATCATCCACCTCTGATTCTGTGGACAGTTGTTTACAGGCCATCTCATGACAGAATTGCTGAGGTAATCCAGACAGCTGTTGCTGTCTCTCTCCCTCAAGATATTTTCCAAAATTAGAGAAGGCAGAAATACCTTCATGATAAATTACAATATAGCCTTAACTGATATCAAACAGGACTATTATAGCACCTATTTTAAAAATCTTTATCAACATAGTACAAGTATGAAATAAATTGACTGTATCTCCTCCTGCTGCAAAAAAAGAGAAATGCAAGCATCTTATTTTATGTGAATAACCTTGTTGTATTTTCTAGGAGTGAACTTAAGAAGCAGTGGGGGTCAATTGACTTCTTCCATAAGGAGCAACTCAGCATAAAATTTTGTTCATTGTAATTGCTAAACATTCAGTGTTAAATATCCCCAGGCAAGAAGTCAATTTATTGTGTCTTTTATAGGGATTCAGTCACTCTTGGACCACAAGTGGATTTATATCTAATTCAAGCATTCGTTTTACTCCTTAATTCATCCTGATGGCTCCTGAGAATCTAATCCTTAAAATGAGATGTTTTCTTGTTTATGTATTGATGTTCTTTATAGATGAGGCCAACAGTGGTCTCACACACACAGCTACTATGAGCTAAACCATTAGCAAGGCTAAGCCTTTTTATTTCACATTGCCTGGTACTGTATTGTGGGGTTTCAAAAAATATGCTTGCTTGAAAGATCAAACCTCTGCTTTGGGAAAAAAAAAAAAAAAACAACTAACTTTATCCTTAGACCTCTCTGCTGTTCTCTCTTCACTGTTATAATGAAATTTTAATGCATGGCATATTTCCATTGTTACCTCAGCTGCCAGGAAACAGAATACCATGCACTGCCTGTGATAGAAACTGATTATTTTACTTGGCCTTTACTTGGCCATAGCCTGGGGACAAACCCTCAATTGCCTCTGTGTCCTTTGGATAATTTTTTATTGCTATTTATTATCACGAGCATGCTTAATTTTTAGTCGATTTAAATGATTTCTGAAGACATTCCAGGGCATTCAATAACTTCTGTCAACAGAAGTTCTTGAGCTCTGGGCAAGTTATTGAGTTGTCTCTCAGCTTGAAACCCACCCTTTTATATTCAGCTTTGTGATGCTGTCTGTGGCTAGAATCACAATTTGGTTCTGCCAGCAGGCTCCGTGTAGACTTCACCAGTGGGGAGAGACAGAGGGAGATCACAAGTGTTGAAGAGGAAGAAAGGATATCCTCCTTCTTCCCTAGCTTCCTGGGGGCTTCTGTCTGCTCTCTGTTCCCAGTAGCTTCACCCAAGCATGACTTCTCCATCCCGTTGCAGTTGTTCCTTCTCAAAGCAACAGCTGGATCCAGTGTGCCACTAGTTCTTCCAGCATGAGCAGAGCCCATTTCATCATTTATCATCTTCCCAGGCCAACCTTCAACAGTTCTTCTTCAAAGGTCTGGGTCCCAAGCCTACCAGGTCACTCTGAGCTCAGAGGCACCAGCCATGAGATCCCTCTTCTCGGAGCCCCAAGTTTCAGCTCCACAAGGACTCTCTCCTAGGTTTCTGCATTTTAGAATTTCCAGCATCTTCCTTATCCCTGTGACTAAGCGGTGGTGTTTGCTTCCTGCTCTAGTGACTTCTGGGACACTCGAGAGTTTTCTTTGTACCTTTCTGGTACCTACTTAACAAGCACACAGTACTTAGCACTTCCTGATACTAAATTTCCTGTCATCAAATAACTGATGTAACTTCTGATTCCCAGTTGACTCCTCTAATCAAGATACTAACCTGGATCAAACATAGTTCTATGTGCCAGGAAACAGTCATGACCCACATAAATCTACTGCCTTCACAGAACTGATCTTATGGGGTTAGACATGCAACACACATAAATACTTATTATGATGAGTATTTTTTCACAATTATTAAAACAAATACAGCCAAGTAAGGGCTTCCCAGGTGGCACTAGTGGTAAAGAACCTGCAATGTTCATCGCAGCACTGTTTATAATAGCCAGGACATGGAAGCAACCTAGATCCTCATCAGCAGACGAATGGATAAGAAAGCTGTGGTACATATACACAATGGGATATTACTCAGCCATTAAAAAGAATCAGTTCTAATGAGGTGGATGAAATTGGAGCCTATTATACAGAGTGAAGTAAGCCAGAAAGAAAAACACCGATACAGTATGCTAACACATATATATGGAATTTAGAAAGATGGTAACGATAACCCTGTATGAGAGACAGCAAAAGAGACACAGATATATAGAACAGTCTTTTGGACTCTGTGGGAGAGGGCAAGGGTGGGATGGTTTGGGAGAATGGCATTGAAACATGTATATTATCATATGTGAAATGAATCGCCAGTCCAGGTTCAATCCATGATACAGGGTTCTCGGGGCTGGTGCACTGGGATGACCCAGAGGGATGGGATGGGGAGTTCATGTTGGGGAACACATGTACACCCGTGGCAGATTCATGTCAGTGTATGGCAAAACCACAACAATATTATAAAGTAATTAGCCTCCAATTAAAATAAATAAATTAAAAAACAAAAAGGACCTGCCTGACAATGCAGGAGACGCAGAGACATAGGTTTGATACCTGAGTGGGGAAAATCCCTTGGAGGAGGACGTGACAACTCACTCTGGTGTTCTTACCTGGAGAATCCCATGGACAGGAGCCTTGTGATCCATAGGGTCCATAAGATTGCAAAGACTTGGACACAACTGAAGCAACTTAGCATGCACAAATTCAGCCAAGTAAAGGGGAAGAGAGTGGCAGGAAGGGGATGCTATTGTATTGTGTGGGATGGTAGAGAAAAGGCCTCTCTGGGCAGGTGACATTTGAGCAGATTTGAAGGAAGCATAGGATCAATTATATAGCTATGTGGAGCAAGACAGCATCAGTTCAGTTCAGTTCAGTCACTCAGTCATGTCCAACTCTTTGCAACCCCATGAATCACAGCACGCCAGGCCTCTCTGTGCATCACCATCTCCCGGAGTTCACTCAGAGTCGCGTCTGTTGAGTCCGTGATGCCATCCAGCCATCTCATCCTTGGTCGTCCCCTTCTCCTTCTGCCCCCAATCTTTCCCAGCATCAAAGTCTTTTCCAATGAGTCAACTCTTCACATGAGGTGGCCAAAATACTGGAGTTTCAGCTTCAGCATCATTCTTTCCAAAGAAATTACAGGGTTGATCTCCTTCAGAATGGACTGGTTGGATCTCCTTGCAGTCCAAGAGACTCTCAAGAATCTTCTCCAACACCATAGTTCAAAAGCATCAATCTTTGGCACTCAGCCTTCCTCACAGTCCAACTCTCACATCCATACATGACCACAGGAAAAACCATAGCCTTGACTAGATGGACCTTAGTCGGCAAAGTAATGTCTCTGCTTTTGAATATACTATCTAGGTTGCTCAAAACTGTTCTTCAAAGGAGTAAGCGTCTTTTAATTTCATGGCTGCAATCACCATCTGCAGTGATTTTGGAGCCCCAAAAAATGAAGTCTGATACTGTTTCCACTGTTTCTCCATCTATTTTCCATGGAGTGATGGAACCAGATGCCATGATCTTCTTTTTCTGAATGTTGAGCTTTAAGCCAACTTTTTCACTCTCCTCTTTTACTTTCATCAAGGGGCTTTTTAGTTCCTCTTCACTTTCTGCCATAAGGGTGGTGTCATCAGCACATCTGAGGTTATTGATATTTCTCCCGGCAATCTTGATTCCAGCTTGTGTTTCTTCCAGTCCAGTGTTTCCCATGATGTACTCTGCATAGAAGTTAAATATGCAAGAGAGCATAGGATATGCAAATGCCCTGGGAGCGATGCATACTTACAATAATCAGGAAATGGAAAGACCAGTGTGTTTCTAGTAAAGAGTATGCATGCTCAGTCACTCAGTCAAAGAGAGCAAGTGGAAAAGTGATAGGAGATGAAAGCAGAAAGGAGGCGGGAGGCCAGAAGACCAGGTCCAGCAGGGCCTGGTAAGGATTTTGACTTTTCATCCTATTAAAATGGTAAGCAGCTAGAGGATTTCAAATATAGGAGGCACAAGCTAGTCCTCAATGATCAAAACCTTTTTCAGCATCTACTTTTTGCTAGGCATTTTTCAAAAAGCAAGTAATAGCGCAGTGAACAAAGCCGGTTTATTCCTGCCCTTCTGATGGCAGAGACAGAGCTGGAGCTCCCACATCCAGAGAGGGTATGTCTGCTGGTCAGTGCTGTGCAGAAGAGTAGAGCAGGGAGAGGGTGTAGGGAGTATCTGAGGAGCAAAGCCTGATGGGAGCAAGGGAAGGTAGGAAGGCCAGAAGTGAAGTGAAGTGAAGTCGCTCAGTCGTGTCCGACTCTTTGCGACCCCGTGGACTGTAGCCCGCCAGGCTCCTCTGTCCATGGGATTCTCCAGGGAAGAGTACTGGAGTGGGTTACCATTTCCTTCTCCAGGGGATCTTCCCGACCCAGGGATCGAACCCGGGTCTCCCGCATTGGAGACAGATGCTTTAACCCCTGAGCCACCAGGGAAGCCCAGGGAGGAGGCAATTGCAATACTCCAGGCAGAAGTTGACAGTGACTTGCACCTTCTTCTTTTGGGATTTGCCCATGCCAGTCCCCCTCGAGACCTTATTTACCTGACTAGCTCCTTCCCCTCCTCCTTCAAAGCATGGCTGATAGTTCGCCTATTCATAGAAGCTTTCCTGTTTTCTAGAGATGAGTTTAGACATCTCTCCTATGAGCAAAACCCCAAGGCTGCCTTGGTCTTCTACAGTTAATCAGACATATAGAAAGTTGTGCACACCCTTGTGGTAATCAGAACTCTACATGTTTAGTCATGTCATTAACTCTGTTTTGGCTTCAGAGCCCTTGGTTGAGGAAAGAGTTGAGGAAATGTCACTTTATACCAAAGACACAAAACTAGAGGACCCAGAGCAGTAGAGATGCTTGGCAGGCATCATACCATCCAGTGAATACTTGGCATGGACACTCCTCAATATGTTCATATTTAGAAGCAACCTTATAATAATGAAAAACATTTCAAATTGAATATATATATATATATATATATATATATATATATATATTTTTTTTTTTTTTTGCTCTGGAACCTAGTGCTTTGCCATTATGGCCTTAAAATACCCTTATTTTCTCAAGATTTTAATTATGCTCACTTTTCTTAAGGTCTTTTTTTACTCCTTGATTGTAAACATACAACCACTTTTAATCCACAGCTCATAGTATGCTGTAGAAAGAGCTATTTGCTTCTTCTATTAAAACAACATGCAAAATATATCACATGTTCATTTCCCGAAATATGGAATGAATTTCTTTAAACCTTGGAAACACTCCACTTCCATGAAATAAATTCTCCCCAGACTGGTAAATTCCCTGAGATTATCATAACAGACTGAAGTCGAACTGAGAAGGGATTTCTATTTTGAGAGAATAGTGCTTTTGGCAGTCAGCAAAGCCTTCTCTAGACATCTTTTTGAGGACGGGTTAACTCATCTGAATTCATCATAGCCAGAAATAAGGATTCTTGGTGCCTGATGTAGGTGCATTACCGGAAGGATGGTAAGTCTGGCTTAGTATTGCTTGCACAAATTATTTATGGTTGGCACTCTCCATGTGTTAAAAAACAAAAAACAAAAAAACTCGTCATGTTTGGTTAAATGTTCCTGTCTTGCTTTTCATTGTTTATTTGAAGTCTACCTTCAAAATGCTCAAATTAAGGTTGTTGTTGGACAGACCTCTATCTGAAATCCAGGAAATAGTTTTCCTTTTGGCCCCAGTTAGAAGCCACGTCATGTATATTAATGCAGTTTTCTCATTCTAGATGACTTTTTGTTTCTCTGTTGCAGCCAGGCTTTTATTAACATGCTTAAACCAATAAATCCTCATCTGTACTGGAGTGAGCTAATTGTGTCGTATAATGAAGAAGGCTGAATTTCATTTGTCAAATTTATGTTCGCACACAGCCTGCCTCATTGAATGCAGACCAGCTTAAGGAGGAGGCATGTATCCAAAAAAACTACACTGATCGAGTACTCCCCCCAAAACATCTTTACTTGCTGACGACATTTTAAGAACTTAATTCTGTACATTTTATTTTTGGTGAAAGTATGCAAACTCTTCCTATTAAAATATTTATAAATTTACTTAATGATATGTCATTTTCTTTGTAACATTTTTTATTGGAGTAGAGTTGATTTACAGTGTTGTGTTAGTTTCAGGTGTACAGCAAAGTGAATCATTTATGTATACATACATATATGTGTATGTACATCCATTCTTTTTAGATTCTTTTCCCATAGTCTTCTCTACTTTTATAGAGTATAGATTAGAGTTCACTGTGCTATACAGTAGGTTCTTATTGGTGATTTAGTTGCTAAGTCATTTCCATCTCTTGTGACCCCATGGACTGTAGCCTGCCAGACTCCTCTGTCCATGGGATTCTCCAGGCAAGAATACTGGAGTGGGTTGCCATTTCCTTCTCCAGGGTTCTTATTAGTTATCTTTTTTGTATATAATACTGTGTGTATGTCAGTCCCAATCTCCCAATTTATCCCTTCCCACCTTTACCCCTCGGTAACCATAAGTTTGTTTTCTGCATATTTTCTGATGATTAGAATGCTTATCTTGCCCACAAACTCTTTCTTATATGAAAAATATCTCACTGTTATCTTATTTTACTTCTCCTTAGAATGACTGCTCTGTTCTTCTTCACTAGGCTAAATCCTCTTCTCTTTTCAATCTAACTGAAATCTTACCTTGCAACCTTACCTCATTTGGGCAGAATATTGTGCAGATCATGGCAATTTCACTACTAAGTTATGTTGTGTGCTCTTAGTGGAATTAATACAAGTACATATTTCCTGGATATCAAAGATTCATCCACCTATAAGAATGACTTTAATTTATTGTTGTCTTAATGGAAATTTTAGGACAATGGAAATTTTAGGACATTGGAATTGAGTTCTATTTGTTTGCTTTTACAACAATCCTGAGATTCATTGTAGAAGACATTGGTTTCTTTGACTTTTTCAGAAGTTATTTACCTTTATTCAGGTAATAGCACTCTGATGTACCTTGGGCGTCCTTCCAGTGATTCCTCTAGATGCCTCCTTCTGAACATATAACTGATTGGAATAAATTAGGTTGAGTTTGTAAACTCTTGTTCCACCTGTTAGCTCAGAGAAGTCTTCATTGCATTAGAGTTGGGGGCCATTGTGATGAGAAAGCATATTGAAAATTAAGCAGTTTCAGAAGAAAGAGGCATATGAGAAAGATTATGTCTCTCAGGCATATATCAGACTTCCTGACAATATCGAGTACCTGAATCCAAGTGTGCCAGAAGCTAGAGACCCCTAGGTTTTTATAAATAGTCAAGAAATTTCTTTTATTTCTTACTTATTTGTGTTGCTGTTTATACAAATTTGGGTTGTTTCAATATTTGCAGTTGAAAGAGCTCAATATTTGAGTCTTGATTTTATAACTGAGCTGAAAGAGATTTAGACAGCTGTGGAGCTGATAGTAAATAAAACTGAAATTGCTAGTCAGGTATATCTGCCTTTCTGGGCCATTCTCTGTCTGGTCTGCCATATTCTATTACAATTTTCTGGTATGTTTTGGCTGCCATGTTGATGTATTTTGACTCCTCCAAAATTATTTATTTATTTAGATGGATAAAGTCCATGACTTGCGGTTGTAACAGTTTTTCCTAGTATTTTGGAGGAAGAGAATATGAGGGACACTGAAACTTTTGTGTTCCGAGTATTTATAATAGAAGCTCCATTAATACCCATCGCATTTTCTGGTGTTTAATATTCATTGTATGTGGTCTTTCTTTGGGTTCAGAGAACTTTGGTTGAAGTCAAAGTAATTCTTATTCATAGAGCAACTTACTAGTCTTTGAGTCCGTGTTACTCCAGTGTCTGTTGTCCACAATCTCTGTCTCCGTCAAGCAGTGTTATTTTCAGAAGCACAAAGACATTGAGTTGGACCATCACAAGGACACATATATTGGAAATACTGGGAAAATTATGACTATTCTTAGGCTGGATCCAGAAACAGCGTTGAGAGAAACATCTAAATTTCATTCTTGGAATTGTCACTGCATTTCAGGGTGGCCTTGGACAAAGTTATTTTTCTAGGTTTCTCCAAAAGGAAGAGAATAAGGGTGGGAGAGGAATAGCCAAACATTTCCAAAAGAATACATTTTTTTTTTTTCTTTTTGCAATGTTAAGTACTACAGTCCCATTTTCCTGAAATTACTGTGAACGCACAGGCCAGATCTCAGAGAGAGCCTTTTGAAATTCCAAAAATAGTTATTTTCATTTATAGCTGGAAGAACAAAAACAAGAGCAAAACAAATAGAAAACAGGCTGGGTGCACTCACAAAGCTCCAGGCAGGTGGGTCCTTCTGGTCAGTGTCACTTCCTAAGACCTAATTAGCTAGTCTGCCTTGGTGGCATTTTCAGAAAGGAAACTGGAATCCTTGCCTGTAAATGTCCCTGTTAGCTCAGTGTATGTGTTTTCATTGGCCCTTGGAGAAGACTCAAGTTCTATTATGGTTTTGTTGATGGCTAACAGTGTTCTTGGCGCGGAACGAGATATAGAAGGTACCAGATCCGCCCAAAGGCGTTTGCAACCTGAGTTAGTAAAACAAATAACTCGCTATTAGTCTTGACCTTGCTGGAAATTGGGCTTAAATATCAGTAGTACTAAATTCCGGAGTATTTTTATTTGCGCCCCTCTGGGATGGGCAGGAATGACATTGTGGAGTAACTGTATTGCCTGGTATGCTTCCTTTCGTCCATTTTTGGCATGTCTGTATTTCTTCCATACTCCAGGGCTTTTTCCATGGCTGAGTCAACCACATACGTGGTCTTAGCGTCCATTTGCTTGGATATAATATTCATCTTCACTTTAGTTCATTATAGTTAACTCTCATTTTCCTCCATCTACTGTGTGTGGCAGAAAAAGTATTGGCCCAGATAAACCTTAAGTAGTTTTTCTTTTACATGGGAACATTTTTTTCTTATATATATTTGTGTGAACATTCATGACACTCCAAACAAAGCAGTGAATGAGTGTGAAGACCCTATTAGACAGCAATTGCAATTTATCCAACATCCTCTGCCCATGTAGCTTTTTTTTTTTCCCATATTGTTAGGGAAAGAATATATTACACCTCAGACTTCCTGGTGTTTGTACCTTTGGGAAGGGTTGGGGAAACAGAAGAAATAGTGGGGGAAGGTGGAGAATCACTGGTGGGGCAGAGCTTGGAAAAAGGAGGCAGGCAATTAATAATTTGAAAGCCCATTTTTTTCAAATGAGTTGGTTCTAGGTTATTGCCAAGGAGAAGGATATATGAAAAAGAATAAATAAAAAGAGCTGTTTAAAGAGTTAAGCAGGGTTTCCCTGGTGGTCCAGTGGTTAAGAACTCACTTTGTGATACATGGGACACTGGTTTGATCCCTGGTCCAGAAAGATCCCGCATGCTGTGGGTCAGCTAAGCCCATGCACTGCAACTACTGAAGGCCAGGAGCCCTAGAGCCCATGCTTTGCAACCAGAGAAGTCACCGTGGTGAGAGGCCTGCTCAGTGCAACCAGGAGTAGCTACCTCTCACCACCACTAGAGAAGGCCCAGATAGCAGCGAAGACCCAGCACGGCGAAAAATAAAATAATTAATTATTAATTAAGGTTTCAAAAGAGTTAAGCAGATTGTGGATCTTGCTGCTAGTTCATATATATAACTCCTGCTTATGAGCCATCCAAAGTATGCTGGGTTTGGTTCAGTTTAGTTGCTCAGTCATGTCCAACTCTTTGCGACCCCATGGACTGCAGCACGCCAGGCCTCCCTGTCCATCACCAACTCCTGGAGTTTACTCAGACTCATGCCCATTGAGTTGGTGATGCCATCCAACCATCTCATCCTCTGTTATCCCCTTCTCCCACCTTCAATCTTTCCCAGCATCAGGGTCTTTTCCATGGAGTCAGTTCTTCACATCAGGTGGCCAAAGTATTGGAGTTTCAAGCTTCAACATGAGTCCTTCCAATGAACACCCAGGACTGATCTCCTTTAGGATGGACTGGTTGGATCTCATTGCAGTCCAAGGGACTCTCAAGAGTCTTCTCCAACACCACAGTTCAAAAGCATCAATTCTTCAGTGCTCAGCTTTCTTTATAGTCCAACTCTCACATCCATACATGACTACTGGAAAAACCATGGCTTTGACTAGATGGACCTTTGTTGGCAAAGTAATGTCTCTGCTTTTCAATATGCTGTCTAGGTTGGTCATAATTTTTCTTCCAAGGAGTAAGTGTCTTTTAATTTCATGGCTGCAATCACCATCTGCAGGGATTTTGGAGCCCCTCAAAATAAAATCTCTCACTGTTTCCACTGTTTCCCCATCTATTTGCCATGAAGTGATAGGACCAGATGCCATGATCTTAGTTTTCTGAATGTTGAATTTTAACCCAACTTTTCCACTCTCCTCTTTCACTTTCAACAAGAGTTTGGTATATAAAGCTAATTGAAATCTGCTGCTTAGGATTAATCTACATCAATGAAACAAATGGACTATGGCCACATGCATTAAATCTTATTATTTTTTTAAACTATTCTCATCTTAGAATTTTCATCAAACTTAAATACACCTTTAACAATCACTTTAGAATGTAAACTCTCACCTGTTTAAAAAAATTAGGAATGGATTATTTGAAATAGAATCAATGGAGCAAGGGATATGAACATTTTCATACTTGATATACTCTTTAAAGTTTTCAGAATTATAATTAATTCAAATTTTCATTGGCTAAATTTTCATTATTGAAATTAATTTACATTTTCGCTTGAATGAATTATATAATTCTATGTTGAACAGAAGAAGCCAGACACAAGAGACTAGAGATTGATAACTCTATTTCAGTGAAGTTCAAAAGCAGGCAGTTCATCTATGGTGTTGGCACTCTGCATAGTGTAACCCTTGGTGTGGTGGTGCCTGAAAGATGCAGGCACTCTGAGATGTTTGAAATGTTCTATTTCTTGGTCAGGATGATAGTTGTATGGGTGTGCGCCCCTTGTGAAAATTTATCAAGCTGTAACCTTGAAATTTGTGTATTTTTCCAGTCTATATTTTCCATTTAATTTTAAAAAGATTACTTAAATTTGTTTATGTCTGTTAGAGATGTTTGCATGTATAATATGTGCCATTTGGAGCCACTTCGGCTAAATAGTTGAATTTGCTTGTTTTTAAAATTAGTAGCTGTTTTTTGACTTCTGGGAAATATTTGTTACATAAATAATTTCCAGTTAATAAAAGGAGTCAGTATGTCTTGGGCAGTAGCCTGATGGATACCTAAGGATTATGGTTGATAGGCGCCCTTATCATAATCAAAGGCAGTTAAGCCAAGAGCAGAGTGCTGTTCGTGTGTGTGAGCACTCAGTCCTGTCTGTGAGTTCAGAAGGAGAGCAGTGAGACTGGATGATGGCGCTTGTGTGGGGGATTAAAGATGGTCTGTATGCCATTGTTCCTCCGATCCTGAGATGCGTGGCCGCTACTGTGACCCTCCTTCACTCCATGGCCCACTTCTGTCTGCCCATCCTTTCTACATGTTCTCTCCCTGCCACTTCCTCTCTCTGTCTCTCTCTCTCACACACACACAAGGAAAGCAGACCTTTAAAAGACTATGGTGGACCTGGTGTATAAGAGAGCAGAGAGAAGAAATAAGACCCAGCCATAAGAGAGAGGAGGAGGAAAACAAAAGGGGAAAGTGAAAGAAATCACAACAGATGTATGAGGAGCAACTGAATAAACTTTAAACAAAGCCCAGCTAATAATGGCAAAATTGTAGGGGCTTTACACAATTCTATTTTTTATTAATTGACTAATTGATTTTAATTGGGGGATAATTACTTTACAATATTGTGTTTTTTTTTTTGACATACATCAATATGAAACAGCCATAGGCATACATGTGTCCCCTCCCTCCTGAGCCCCCTTCGACCTCCCTCCCCACCCCATCCTTTCAGGTTGTCACAGAGTACCAGCTTAGGGTGCCCTGTATCATATTTTTAAAAAATGTTCAAAATATACTTAGTATATGCTAGGCACTGCCTCTATGCTACATGCCCTATATAATTCCATTTAATTCTATTCTTATAACTTTGAGAAATCAGGAGGATTTTGAACACAGTATGTCAGTCTACACACACTGTTATTCACTAAACTAAACCCTCTTATTCAGAGTCCTTTGAGTAGGAATAATAATGCAATATATAGATATTTTATTTATTTTAGATATTTATTTATTCTCAAGGACCTTTATTTCATATTTTATTTTTAAAAACATTATTGTGGTAAGAACATGTAACTTGAGATATACCCTTTTAACAAATTCTTGAGTGTGAAATGCATTCCTGTTGACTAGAGTGCAAAGTTGTATGGCAAGTCTCTAGAATTTATTCATCTTGCTTAACAGAAACATTATGCCCACTGACTAGTCATTCCCCATTTCACTCTTACCTCAGTCATTGGTAACCATCATTCTGCTACTTGATTCTATGAATTTGGTTATTTTGGAGACCACACAAAAATGGAACCATGCAGTGTTTATCTTTCTGTGACTGGCTTATGTCATTTACCATAATGCCCTCAAGGGTCATTCATGTTGTCACATATTGCAGAATTTTATTTTTTAAAGCTGGATACTATTTTATATGTGTAAATATCACTTTTTCTTTATCCATTTGGCTGTCAGTGGATATTTAGGTTGTCTCCACAACTTAGTTATTGTGAATAATGCTGTGAATATTGTATTAATATCACTTTCAGATCCTGATTTCAGTTCTTTGGGATAGATACCCAAAAGTGGGATTTCTGGATCACATGATTGTTTTGCTGTTAATTTTTTGAGGAACTCTAATACTGTTTTCCACAGTGGCTGTGCCATGTTGCATTCCTACAACAGTGAACAAGGGTTTCAATTTCTTCCTACTTATACATTTGTCTGCATCAACATATTTCATCTTAAATGATTTGTTTTTGTTCCTTCTGATTGATTTGTACATGTGGCCACATGTGGTTCCCTGTGCCCATTGGTATCTGCTACTTGTTACTGGCTGTGACCCTATCATTTGGGCTCTAACCAGTGTTGGCCTACAGCTGGGCAGGACTGCATGGAGCCACTCCAGGCTGCGTGGACCCTCTGGCCACTCTGGTCTGGACTCATTCCGCCTTACCATCCATCCTCCTCAGCAGGGCTTATCTGGAACTTTACCAGCTCCCAAGGGTAAAGATAGGTCACTGGTCAGATGACCATGTGCCTTTAACTGCTGACCCTGATCTGTGTGTACTGGGTTTGAGGGAGGATTCTTGTGGCTTCTTTTTACTCCTGGTTTATATTTAAGCAAAGATTAGATTTGCTACACTCGTCTCACTGACACATGAAAGGTTGGGTGTGCATGATTAGATAGTATGCCACAAAACCAATGGACTATAGAAGTCAGTTGGGCCAAATATATGTGATCAAATGGAGCATTCACATTTAAATGGCTGTAAGTTTTGTAAAGGTCAGTTAAAGGATCATCGCAAGTATTTGAGTATCCATGACCTGCAAGCATTGGGTTGGCCAAAATATTCATTTGAGTTTTTCCATAACATCTTACCCAATATTATGCCAGGTAATTTTGGGAATACAGAGGTGTGATGTCAAGGCTGGAATGCAGAAACAACTGAATCAGACTGTCAAATACTGTGCTAAAAAACAAACTGTGGTGAGGGCCAAGAGGCATGTGAAAAGATGCTAAGTATCACTAATTATTAAGGAAATGCAAATCAAAACTAAATGAGATATCAGTTCACACTGGTTAGAATGGCCATCATCAAAAATCTACAAATAAATTCTGGAAAGGGTGTGGGAGAAAGGGAACCCTCCTGCATTGTTGGTGGGAATGTAAATTGGTACAGTCACTATGGAGGCTCCTTAAAAAACTAAATAGAATTACCATATGACCCAGCAATTCAACTCCAAGGCATATCTCTGAAGAAAACCATAATTTGAAAAGATACGTGCACCCCAGTGTTCACTGCAGCACTACTTATAGTAGCCAGGACATGGAAGCAACCTAAATGTCCGGCAGCAGAGGGATGGATAAAGACGATGAAGCACATACATACAATAGCATATTACTCAGCCATAAAAATGAACAAATAATGCCATTTGCAGCAACATGGATGAAACTAGATATTGTCACACTGAGTGAAGTAAGGCAGATAGAGAAAGACAAATATTGTATTAAACCATTTATATGTGGAATCTAAGAAAAAAAAGGTACAAATGAACTTATCTGCAAAACAGAAATAGAGTTACAGATGTAAAAAATAAACTTACGGTTGCCAGGCGGTAAGAGGGGGAAGGATAAATTGGAAGATTGAGATGGACACATATATACTACTATATATAAAATAGATAACTAATAAAGACCTGTTGTTTAGCACAGGGAACTCTACTCAATACTCTGTAATGGTCTACATGGGAAAAGAATCTAAAGAAAAATGGATATAAGTATGTGTGTAACAGATTCATTTTACTGGACACCTGAAAGTTACACAAAATTATAAGTCAACTATACTCCAGTAAAATTTTTAAAAATTTCTATGCATTGTCAATAGCAAATGCTGAATATCTTTATTAAATAAAGTGAAAATACTACAAAAAGAAAAAAAGTGTGCTGAATGAAGATGATTAGGAAAAGGAGCTTAGCATGGGCACATACTAAGATGGGATACATGGTCACTTGAATGTACAGATAAAATGATCTACACAAATGATCCCTTCTATGTCTTTGCAGATCAGATATAATGATAATTGGTGGTTTGTGTAGAGTATGTCTTCACTGGCCAAATAAATTATGGCAAGCTAGTTTAAGAAAATATATGTAGATTTCTCTACAGTAGGATCTTAGCTTTTTTTGAATGATACTTTCTAAACTCCAAGAGAGAGATGGGTTTTCTGACATCCCACATGTTTTGCCCCTCAGAAACATTTTTATATGAGATATCTTCCAGAATTAGTTTTTAGAAAGTCTAGAGACAATAGTTTGACATTTTCCAAGTCATCTGCCTGTCATTTCATGTTTTTCTTTCTTTCAAGTCTGAAGGAGAAAATCCAGGTAGCACAATGTAGTGGAAAAGTGACTGGAGAGTAGCCCAAGCTCTAGGCTTGTCACTCATGGTTGTTTTGGTTTCACCTGCTAGGAAGATAAACCCACCCCTGCTTTCCTAAAGAAAAGTGAACCTAACTTGAGACTTCTTGACCCAGAATCTGCACCAGTCAAAACATTTCAGGTTTTCTAAGTTAGGGAAGAAATAACAGGTGCAAAAACTCTTTAGGTGCATTCTCTACATGCATTTTTCTCTTTTTCTCAAAATACTCAGCTCTGAGCATTTATCTTCTGCCTCATTTTGTGTTTGCCCAGAAAAACCCCATTAGTGGAATAGATCACTGTTGTAAGAGCTCTAAAGGGATGTGTCAGTTCAAGTCTTCCATCTTACACATGAAGAATATAAACTTTCTTTGGAGAGTGACCTTCTCTTGGGGTGTAGTAGTAGTTAGAGTCATAAAGTCACCGGATTCAGAGTCTGTGCCACTTCCTATAGTGGCACACAGCAACCCTAGGAGATCTCCGAGGGCTGAATCCCTTGACACAAGGCTAACCTATGGGAAATGCCCAGGGGAAATTCGTCAGTTTCACCCAGATCCTCCTACTCTTCTCAGACTACTCAACTTAAATATAGTTCTCTTATCTCTTGGGGAAAAATATTGAACACAAGCCATAGGATTCAAAAACTCCATCGGTCTGTTAGGGATTTACCTAATTGTCCCAGAATGACAGTCCCCCTCCCCCTCCCAAACACAAACAAACAAAAAACCCCTATTAACAGATCTTAGATTCCATTCTCTCAAGGGTCCCAGGAAATGATTGAATTTAACACTTGAGGGTTTCAGAATAAGTGCTGGGGAAAATGCATGGTGTCCGTAAACCTCAAGCAATTTAGCTGTGGCTGCCGAGGCATCCACAGAAAGAGGTTTTCAATTGGTATATTTATACTTTCTTTACTTAGTATTGATTCTAAATAAGGATAAAACCCACCCTTGATGGGAAGCCTATGAGTAAGAACAGATGAATTAAAGTTTGTTTTATCTTCCCACTTTCCTTCTGCTGTAGCCAAAAAAAGCCTTCCTTTTAGAGGCAAACGGGATGTATTCTAGCGGCAGCCGCCACTGCTTTCAGAACAGCTAAAGGATGAAGTGGTAGGATGGCCTAGGGCAACAAAGGTTCTGGGTCCTGGTGCAAGTCCAGGGTTATAGAAACATTTAGTCTATAAAACTGGGGGACACAGACCATCTTGAAGGCCCACAGTCCTATGAACTTGCTCTGTGACATGCTGTGTATTGATGCCCAAACCTGCCACTTTCTAAACCCTGTATTCCTCTTAAAACACCTGCTTTGGAGTCATTGATAAAGCAAGTGCTCTCTCTCTCCCTTCCTTAGGTCTTGCACCAGACAAATTTCACCTTATGTATTTGCTTATTGATTATTTGTAGGATTGAGAATAATCTGTGGGTAATTTGCCTTATGTCAGAAAATGAGTGGAGAGAAATGAATGACCAAGGTATGATTATATAGACATTATCTGCTCATAGTTGTGTGTGCGTGTGTGTGTTATATGTTGTTGTTGCTAAGCTGTATCTGACTCTTTCCCAATGGACGTAGCCCACCAGACTCTGTCCATTCTCCAGGCAAAAATACTGGAGTGGGTTGTCATTTCCTTCTCCAAGGGATCTTCCCTACCCAGGGATCGAGCCTGTGTCTGTTGCATTGGCAGGTGGACTGTTTGCCACTGAGCCACCAGGGAAGCCCATATGTGTTCCTGTAAAACATCATTAAGTCAAACCCACTCAAATGGGAATTGTGATGATTCTACGGAACAAAGATAGCGTCCAAGTTCATCTGTTTCAGGTATGCAGTAAAGTTGGTGAATATGTGGAGATTGCGTCCATACTTTAAAGAACAGTCTTTTCTGACACTCCAGTCATTCTACCCCTACCTAGATAGAGTCCGCACCTACCTGTAGCCTATTTTTTAAGTTCGAGCACACAGCTACTCTACCCTGTGAAGCGACATTGCTAGGGCTTGACTGATATGGTTTTACATCCTGAAATTCCCTTCATCTCCTCCTGTTGCCCCTTATCTTATATGGTTTATTTAAGATGTCCTGATTAAGGTCAACCCTCATTCTCTACCATTCAAATTCACTATTTTCTTTCCCAGAGTTTCAGAGTTCAGGAGTTCCATGATAATTTTCTCATGCCTCTAATAGAGTACTTATTTCATTCTGCCTGGTATTATATTAAGATATTGAAAGAGGGATAATAACAAAATAGAAAAAGAACAGGCTTTGGAAATACAGAAGAGATTTCAGCTTTGGAAAACTCTGGGTGAAAAATGTTAGGCAAGTTATTGAATCTGTTTACATCTTAGTTTTCTTCTCTCTAAAATGAGCATAATAATGACCTTGCCATTTTTTGTCATCATAAAATGATCTAATAGATATAAAGAGCCTTGCACCATGCTTATTGGGTGGTGGGTAATAATTATAGACTTATTATCAATAAGTGATATAGAAATTTTATCTTTCTATCATTTTTGTAATGTTTTCATTTTTGGAAAACTGTGTCTGTTTCAAAAATATTTGTTGAAGAAAGAAATAACTCCCTTGGCATGTTTTAAATTCCTGTTATCCTTAGAGAGCTGCTACAAGATTTCATGCAATCTACTCAATGAATAAAGAATAGAATTGTTCGATAATGTAAGCAGAGGTGTGATGATACAATGACATGATTGTTCCAGGCTATTTCATTTATTCACCAACATAGCAGTCCCATGGGACAACACTTGGGACTCACATGAAGTTTATCTTGAGAATTTTCTGTGCACTAGGCTCTGTACTTGGAGGACAGCAGTGGTCAGCAATAAGCAATTGGTAATTACTGATCATCAGTAATTTTACCTGGGCCTAGACATAGGGTTTTAGATTAATTATTACAAGCAATACCAACAATGATTTTATGAGGAAGATAGTAATAGTGTCTTCAGTTTACAAAATTGAAAGTCCAAAGAGGTGAAATAACCAATCCAAGTTTATGGAGATAGAATGGCCGACACTGTACTCAGACTCAGGCACGTGACTCACCAGACCCACTGTTCCTGCTCTGTCAGGTAAGACTTTATCCTCAGGCAGTTTCCACTCTAATCAAATAAAGGCAATTGCTGTAATGTAATACACTGTCCAGTTCGAGCTGATTCAGAGCACAGAGGAGATGCCATCAGAAAAGCAGTGGGCTTGCTAGGCATTCTGACTCCCCAGGTCCCCCAGTTACTTCCTCTGTTAGACTTGGAAACCTCTTGGCTCGTAACTGGTGGGTTTTCCCCTCACTTTCTCATAGAACTGCTGTGATTCATTTAGCTGGAGGTTTCAGCTGTGAGGGAAAGTACCAGTCTTTGGTCCTGTTACTCATTGGCTATGTAGAGGAGTTACATGCGGTCACTCAAAGACATCAAACATAATAATGCTGCTTCTGACATCTGAACTCGATAACCCCTCTGCTATCTCTAGTTCCTCTGAAAAACAGTTCTGCAAACACGGCAGTAACTGTTCTCAGAATACTTGCTGCATGGACTTTGATTCTTTCGAGTGTGGGTCTGGGAAAAACCAGAGAAAAGAAATTACTATAGCAGCAGCAGGCTGGCCAGACTTGTTCACATTCTATGTGTACAATAGCTATTCTCAGAGTCACTTAAAGAAACCGTCAGGATTCCAAGGAGAAGGAATGGTCAAATACATATATACACTATTATGTATAAAATAGGGAGAAGGCAATGGCACCCTATTCCAGTACTCTTGCCTGGAAAATCTCATGGACGGAGGAGCCTGGTGGGCTGCAGTCCATGGGGTCGCTGGGAGTCAGACACAACTGAGCGACTTCCCTTTCACTTTTCACTTTCATGCATTGGAGAAGGAAATGGCAACCCACTCCAGTGTTCTTGCCTGGAGAATCCCAGGGACGGGGGAGCCTGGTGAGCTGCCATCTATAGGGTCACACAGAGTCGGACACGGCTGAAGCGACTTAGCAGCAGCAGTAGCAATGAGAACCTCCTATATAACACAGTGAACTCTATTCAATGCTCTATGGTGACATAGAGGGGATATATGTATATGTGTAGCTTAGTCACTTTGCTGTACAGCAGAGATTAGCACAACATTGTAAAGCAGCTAAATTGTAATTTTAAAAAAGCCTCTTGAAAAGTAAACAAATAGGTTTCTTTCTCTCAGCTGTCGGGGACGAGACTAGACATTGCCCCTTTCTAGTGACTCGTGTTAAGCTCTTTACACACAAGTTTTCCTTGGATTAAGACTTGTAACTTTTTGTTACGTTCCTTTGTTTGTACCTTGTCTTAGGGGCTGCCTACCTGATTAATGAATGCATTCATACCTGATTGCCATTTGACAGAGAGAAAGTTTGTTCTTATACAAAGAGATGGAAGGAAGGAATCCAAAACACAGATGGAGACAAGCTAAGGCATGCTGGAAGGCATTATTAACCAAAGGAAGAATACAGTTGGGGAAAAGGGAGATAGGAAAGAATAAGGCAAAGTCCCTTTTGCCTTGAGCTGGTTCAATTATCTTGTTGATAAATATTACAACCATTCATTCATTCTTTATTTAGCCTTCACTCTCCTCCAGACACTCCAGTATTCTTTCCAGGAAGATTCCATGGATGGAAGAGCTTTGCTGGGCTATAGTCCGTGGGGTCGCAATGAGTCGGACACCACTGAGCATGCATGCTGCTTCTCCAGACAGAGTACCAGGCAGTCACCAAGAGAAAAACAAAGAGGAAGGAAACTTGGTGCCTCCTTCAGGTTCACAGTCTAGCAGTGGACACATGCACGCACGACTAGGGTTACAGAAAGGCTGATTTTACAAAGTGTAGAAGTGTACACAGTGGCTTACAGTCATGGAACCGGTGTCCATAAAGCGAAATAGGAAATGGAGAGGCAGGCTTGCCTAGGAGTCTGGGAGGAAGTTCACCTCCTGCTAGGTGGAGTTGCCTTCAGTGCTGTATACTTGCCTACATCTTGGGAAAACCTGCAGGCAGTCCCTTGGCCTCCTGGGAATTTATGTAACATGTTTTGCTAAGTATGTCCGAGGCAGGGGTGTGCAGGGAGATAATGAGAATCTAGCAATTAGAGCTAAATATTTTGTATTTTTTATGTGCCAGACACCATACTAGTCTATTTATCGATCTTGGCAACCCTACAAGTGCTTTTATTATTCCCATTTTACAGATAAAGGAACTGATGCCAAAGGAAGTTCAGTAATATGCTCACGGACACACAAGTGACATGGCAGAGCTGCGATTGCCTTCAGTAGTCCAGTTTTAAGTCCTAAGCTTTAATCATTCTTTCTGGATACCCAATACCTCATAATGCAGGTAAGTGGAATCTCCATTTGCAAGAAGCTCTAAAAGAATATACCATGATAGGGATCCAGAGGGATCTGTGGGAATGCTAACTGTTAGAAAGTGAAGCATGTACCATCCTGGGATAGACATAGTCCTTTGGTTTGGGGAGATAGGGGAAGCCAAGTGAGAAAGACTTAAGCATCACTAGTGGTTGGAAGCAGGTGTATGGTTAAAAGGACTTGGAATAGAATAGTGTCTTTGCAGTGATACAAAAACTGAGTTTTGCATACTATTTATGAACCCATTTTGAAGGAAGGATGTGGTGACATGCTTTGAGCCTAAAATCTCTTGTTCTCTGTTCAGCCAGACAGATATCTTTCATCATTTTAGTGTTCAGATTCAATATTGGTATCTGTTGAATAGGAAAACAGTAGTCACTTTTTTGGTTCAATGGATGAGTTTAAACAAATATTTTTGTTTTGTCTGTGGGAAGCTGTAATGAAATGGAACTAGCCTTCCAAATGCAAGTTGCAATATGTAATTAGGTAGATAAACATGGCTGTAGAAGTTCGAACTGCATGAACCTTTAGCAAAAAGCAGAGAAAAGGATATTATAGATGTCTATTGGTGAGGATATAACTCTGACTGTGGCCCGATGAGCAATGTTTCCTTGATGATAGC
Organism: Budorcas taxicolor; assembly: GCF_023091745.1. Lineage (NCBI taxonomy): Eukaryota > Metazoa > Chordata > Mammalia > Artiodactyla > Bovidae > Budorcas > Budorcas taxicolor. Next base: position 58,790,488 of record NC_068923.1, on the reverse strand, counting down.
TTTGCCTCTTAGCTTTAGTAAATATGTGACTTTGTTTAGTGCCCGGAGAGAGTGTGTTTTCAGTTGAAGATAGTCATTATTCATTTTAGCTTTGGGCATCAGAACTAGAAGGCAATGATGTAAAACCTATTATTCATTTAAGATTTCGTAAGGAACATCTTGAGTTCAGGTAGAAAAGAAACACAATTAGGGTGCAAAACAGAAATCTGATTCTAATATTTTATACACAAGATTTGGATCTTTCTTGAAATGAGGGAGAGTCTGATGAAAACATGGTTTCTTTCTACCCTGTGTCTCCTCCAGCCTTTTTATTGAACTGAGTCATAGAGTGTTCACTCTAGCCAGCCTTCTCCTCGGTATTTTGTCCCTTTGAGCCTTCTAGTCACCCATTAATCATTTTTTTGTGTTTTAACGTGTTTTATGTAGTTGGCATGTGCTTCACAGGTAAGTTAGAAAATAATGGTGCAATAGCAACTTAGCAGCAGCAGCAACACCTTTGTACAAATATCTTTAAGGAATTGTGAGTAGGCTTCTGGGAAAGAAATTGAAAAGTAAGATTACTGGGCCAAAATATAAATGCATTTGAATGTGATGAACACTATGGAATCATGTTGTGAAAAGGCTGTTTGTTCTCTTGCATCAAGTGCTGAGTGTCCGTTTTCCTGCATTTTTGTTATTATTAGGTATGATTTTTTAATTATTGTACATCTGATAGGTGAAAATGTCATGTTAGTGTTGTTTTAATTATTTCTAGTTCCTTGGTAACCACAAAGATGAATATCTTTCAATATTTATTGATGATTTGCTCTCTCTCTTTTTTTTTAACTGTCTATTCAAATTCTTTGTGCATTTTCCCTAGTGGTTTCAGTTATTCTTACACTTTAATATTGTGAGTGTTGATATTTTTTGTAAATATTTTCCCCCACTTTTCTTTATTTTTTGAAGAATCCTTATCGGCCTTTTGGCTGAGATCGCAGATGGTAAAGCGTCTGTCTACGATGTGGGAGACTCGGATTCGATCCCTAGGTTGGGAAGATTCCTTGGAGAAGGAAATGGCAATCCACTCCAGTACTATTGCCTGGAAAATCCCATGGACAGAGGAGCCTGGTAGGCTACAGTCCATGGGGTCGCAAAGAGTCGGAAACGACTGAGCGACTTCACGTTCACGTTTATGATATTTTTCAAAGTAACTAATTTGAAAGATTTAGTAAAATCTATCAATGTTTGTATATGTAGCCTTTGAGTTTTGTGTCTTACTTAAAAAGACTTTGATGTGTGTGTGTGTGTGTGTGTGTGTGTGTGTGTGTGTGTGTGTGTGTCTAGGCCTCCCTGGTGGCTCAGCAGGTAAAGAATCTGCCTGCAGTTCTGGAGATGCAGGAGATGTGCTTTCGATCCCTGGGTCGGGAAAACCATATGAAGGAGGGCATGGCAACCCATTCTAGTATTCTTGCCTGGAGAATCCTGTGGACAGAGGAGCTTGGGGGGCTACAGCCCATAGGGTCGCAAAGTCAGACAGGACTGAAGTGACTGAGCACACAGCACAGTGCTTTCTGTTCATAAATCAGTGCAAAATTTGTTAATAGTCTTATTAGAAGCTTTTTCCTTCTGCTGCTTTTTGAAGCTTCTGTTATATATTTGATTCTTTCATTTGTGTATATAATGAAATAAATAGCTTATTTTTTCAAATAGATGTCTACTTTTTCTATCTGCATTTTAAGTAGCAAGCAATTTTACCTCTAAATTGAGCTATCACCTCTATCACATAATAAACTCTCATATATATATATATACACACACACACACACACACATATATATATGTTCATTTCCAGACTTTTATATTCTGTTTCAATTAGTCAATTCCTGTTAGTCACCTCAATGTTTTAACAACTGTCAGTTTACATTTTGATTTGGTACATTGAGTTTTGTCTATGTTGATACAGAATATTTTGGCTATTCTTGGAATCTGCTCTTTTGATGACTTTGGGAAGAGCTAGTCAACATCCTTTTGAAAACTCTCAGTGGAGTTTTGATGGAAACCGCATAGTATATGTAGACCCACTAGAGAAAGAAGAGTCGTCTTTCCAAGCAAGGGTGTCTCCTGGCACAGGACGTCTGCCCGCATGGTATCATGAACTGCTGCCTCTAAAATGTTTGCATTGCTTAACACTCCCAAAGTTAACACAGAAGAAAAAAAATTTCCTTCTTTCTCTTAATGAATGTTAAGTTAAAACCCTACTTTATTTCATCTGCAAAATGAAGCTAAGATCCTAGGATGTCTGCCTGGGTGAGTTCTGGGCATGTCATTTGAGAAGCTTTGCCATCTGGCTTTAGAGGTGATTCACAGTGGGGTTCCTGCAGGATGTTAAAATGTTGGAAAAATTATGAAACCTGGGACTAGATTATTTAGATGAAATTTATTACGTGTTCAATGAAGATCAGTTTTTATTGGATCATATAGCTTTTATCTAAAGCTGTGTACACATGACTTAGAGGGTACCACTCAATTCAGTTAATTCTCATTAAGGAAAATTATCAGTAAAATTTGACAAGACAACCTGCAAATGTCTTATTTGACATTATATAAACCAAAATTATTAGATAAATGAATAAACATTCCCCTTTTCATTTTCTCTCCTTCCTTCCAACAATGCCTTGTTTTATTTTTAAAAGATTGGAGAAAATTGATCCATTCTCCACAGTGGTGGTAGTTTTGTTTAGTTGCTGAGTCGTGTCTGACTCTTTTGTGACCCCATGGACTGTAACCCACCAGGCTTCTCTGACCATGGGATTTCCTTGGCAAGAATACTTGAGTGGGTTGCCATTTCCTTCTCCAGGGAATCTCCCGACCCAGGGATCAAACTTGTGTCTCCGGCATTGGCAGGCAGATTCTTTACCACTGAGGCACCTGGGAAGCCCCTTCTAAAGTATAGTTTTTATTTATTATAACATTGTGAATTGTACAAATTGAAGGCAAATCTGAATGTTCAAACAACTTGAGTAAATAAATTTTGTATATCCATAAAACATCATTATTATACAGCATTTTTAAAAAAATTTATTTTTGGCTGTGCTGAGTTTTTGTCACTGTGTGCGAGCTTTCTTTAGTTGCAATGTGCAGGCTTCTTGTTGCAGTGGTTTCTCTTGTTGCACAGCAAAGGCTCTAAGGTGTGCAGACCTCAGTAGTTGCAACCCGCGTGGGCTCAGTAGTTGCAGCTTGTGGGCACCAGAGTGCAGGTTCAGTAGTTGGCACATGAGCTTAGTTGCCCCACGGCATGTGGAATCTTCCCGAACCAGGGATGAAACTCATATCCTCTGCATTGGCAGGCGGGTTCTTTACCACTGGACTACCAGGGAAGTCACTATACAACATTTGAAACATCGTGATAGAGCTTGTAGTATGTGTGGCATGAAAGGTTGAAGATAAATTATTGAACAGAGCTGGATCAATCTGTTGGGAGCATACAGAATATGATCCATTTTTGTTTAAAATAATTTATAAAAATTTCTATTAAACACACAGACATATCTAAAGAAATATGAAAAATAAGCACTGAACCTTGGATTTGGGAAATATACAATTATAATTCTACCTTATACATATTTATATCACTTAAACATTTTATAATGAGTATACACAAGTTCTGTGGGCTTCCCAGGTAGCACTAGTGGTAAAGAACCCGCCTGCCAATGCAGGGGACATAAGAGACATGGGTTTGATCCCTGGGTTGGGAAGATCCCCTGCAGGAAGGCATGGCAAACCACTCCAGAATTCTTGCCTGGAGAATCCCAATGGACAGAGCAGCCTGGAGGGCTAGAGTCCATAGGGTCGCACAGAATCAGACACGACTTAAATGACTTAGCCCGCATGCACCCAATAAAAATTTTCATTTGGAAAACATAGTTTTTAGATTAGTTACTAATGGTTTTACTTCCTATAATAACCTTTTCTTATAGTCATAGATTATTGAGAGTTGATTATGCCTCAGAAATCATGTTTTATTCTACTATAACACTATCTGTAGATACTATCTGTAGATGGAGAAGCTCTATACAGTAAAAAAAAAAAAAAGACCAGGAGCTGACTGTGGCTCAGATCATGAACTCCTTATTGCAAAATTCAGACTTAAATTGAAGAAAGTAGGGAAAACCACTAGGTCATTCAGGTTTGACCTAACTCAAATCCCTTACGATTATGCAGTGGAAGTAACAAATAGATTCAAGGGATTAGATCTGAGAGATAGAGTCCTCAGGAACTATGGATGGAGGTTCATGACATTGTACAAGAGGCAGTGATCAAGACCATCCCCAAGAAAAAGAAATACAAAAAGTCCAAATGGTGTATGAAGAGGCCTTTCAAATAACTGAGAAAAGAAGCTAAAGGCAAAGGAGAAAAGAAAAGATATACACATTTGAATGCAGAATTCCAAAGAATAGCAAGGAGAGACAAGAAAGCCTTCCTCAGTGATCAGTGCAGAGAAATAGAGGAAAACAATAGAATGGGAAAGACTAGAAAGCTCTTCAAGAAAATTAGAGATATCAAGGGAACATTTCATGCAAAGATGAGCACAATAAATGGTCCAGATGTGGTATGGACCTAACAAAAGCAGAAGCTATTAAGAAGAGGTGGCAAGAATACACAGAAGAACTATACAAAAAAAGATCTTCATGCCCCAAATAACCATGATGATGTGATCACTGGACTAGGGACAGACATCCTGGAATGTGAAGTCAAGTGGGCCTTAGGAAGCATCACTACGAACAAAGCTAGTGGAGGTGATGGAATTCCAGTTGAGCTATTTCAAATCCTAAAAGATGATGCTGTGAAAGTGCTGCAGTCAATATGCCAGCAAATGTGGAAAACTCAGCAGTGTCCACAGGACTGGAAAAGATCAGTTTTCATTCCAGTCCCAAAGAAAGGCAATGCCAAAAACTGTTAAACTACTGCACAATTGCACTCATCTCACACTCTAGCGAAGTAATGCTCAAAATTCTCCAAGCGAGGCTTCAATAGTACATGAACTGTGAACTTCCAGATGTTCAAATTGGATTTAGAAAAAGCAGAGGAACCAAATCAAATTGCCAACATCTGTTGGATCATAGAAAAAGCAAGAGAGTTCCAGGAAAATATCTACTTTTGCTTTATTGACTATGTCAAAACCTTTGAGTGTTTGGATCACAACAAACAGTGGAAAATTCTAAAAGAGATGGGAGTATCAGACCACCTGACTTGCCTCTTGAGTAATCTGTATGCAGGTCAAGAAACAACAGTTAGAACTTGGCATGGAGCAACAGACTGTTTCCAAATTGGGAAAAGAGTACGTCAAGGCCGTATATTGTCACTCTGCTTATTTAACTTATATGCAGAGTACATCATGAGAAATGCCATCCTGGATGAAGCACAAAATTGCCAGGAGAAATGTCAATAACCTCAGATACACAGATGACACCACCCTTATGGCAGAAAGCAAAGAAGAACTAAAGAGCCTCTTGATGAAAGTGAATGAGGAGAGTGAAAAATTTGCCTTAAAACTCAACATTCAGAAAACTAAGGTCATGGCATCTGGTTCCATCACTTCATGGCAAATAGATAGGGAAATAATGGAAACAGTGAGGCTTTATTTTTTAGGGCTCCAAAATCATTTTAGCAATGAAATTAAAACACTCCTCCTTGGAAGAAAATCTGTGACCAACCTAGACAGCATATTAAAAAGCAGAGACATTACTTTGCCAACAAAGGTCCATCTAGTCAAAGCTATAGTTTTTCCAGTAGCCATATATAGATGTGAGAGTTGGACTATGTCAGCACCGAAGAATTAATGCTTTTGGGCTGTGGTGTTGGAGAAGACTCGTGAGAGTACTTGGACTGCAAGGCAATCAAACCAGACAATCCTAAAGGAAATTGGTCCTGAATATTCATTGGAAGGACTGATGTTGAAGGTGAAGCTCCAATACTTTGGCCACCTGATGCAAAGAACTGACTCCTTGGAAAATACCCTGATGATGGGAAAGATTGAAGGCAGGAGGAGAAGGGAATGACAGAGGATGAGTTGGTTGGATGGCATCACCAACTCAATAGACATGAGTTTGAGCAAGCTCCAGTAGTTGGTGAAAGACAAGGAAGCCTAATGTGCTGCAGTCCATGGGTGTGCAAAGAATCGGACATGACTGAGGAACTGCACTGAACTGATCTGTAGATACAACTCAGGAATGTTAACCGCATTACAATTTCTTGAAAGATTACTAAGTGCCATCCACTAAACTGTGTGTATCAGATTGCATCATTTAATCTTCAGAGCATTCCCCTGGGCTAGGTATTGTTGCCATTTTAAAGGTAATCATAACTGAATTTCAGAAATGTGAGTCATTTGCCAGAGTTCTTCAGCCAATTAATCAGCATAGCACAGAATGAAACTTTAGCTTCTGATTCCAACTATGGCTTCCCCCATATGGAAATTCATAAACACAAGCTAGAGACACTGTTTGGAATTCAAGGCCACAGCCTTCCCATGTGCCTTTTTGATTAACTTAGTAAGACTGCCCAATCATCAGAAGGGGTAAAGTTGATATCATGGAAAATCACTGTTTGCTTAGGTCTATAGCCTTCAGATCTATTGTCTTGATGAAAACTAAAGCCAATTATTATCATCTTTCTTTAGAGAGTATGTTAGTTAACTCAGACTATGTAACAAAGTGCAACAAACTAGGTGGCTTAAAAACTAATAATGTCTTCTCTCCCAGTTCTGGAGACTAGAAGTCCAAGTTCAAGGTCTCAGCAGGGTTGCTTCCTTCTGAGAACTCTGCTGCTGCTGCTGCTGCTGCTAAGTCGCTTCAGTCGTGTCCAACTCTGTGCGACCCCATAGATGGCAGCCCACCAGGCTCCCCTGTCCCTGGGATTCTCCAGGCAAGAACACTAGAGTGGGTTGCCATTCCCTTCTCCAATGCATGAAAGTGAAGTCGCTCAGTTGTGTCTGACTCCTAGCGACCCCATGGACTGCAGCCTGCCAGGCTCCTCGGTCCATGGGATTTTCCAGGCAAGAGTACTGGAGTGGGGTGCCATCGCCTTCCCCATCTGAGAACTCTGAGAGACATTCAATTCCAAGCCTCTCTCCGAGCTTTTGCTGTTTTGCTGACATTCTTTGGAGCTCTTTGTCTTGTATAAGCATCATCCTGATCTCTACCTTCATTGTCACACGTCTCTCTCCCTATGTGGCTGTCTGTGTCCAAATTTCCCTTGTTTATAAAGACATCAGTTATATTGGATCAAGGCCTCACTCTGTTCCAGTATGCCCTCATCTTTACTAATTACATCTGTCATGTTCAAAGCAAAGTCATATTCTGAGATATAGAGGTTGGGACTTTCAAATATAAATTTCAGGGGACACTTAAGCCTGTAACAGAGAGGAGCTTCTTTCTCCCTGGACCTGAGGAACATGCTAAGGGATGCTCTCTTTACATTCATCAGCTGGAAACCCTCTGCACCCCACTGTCTGTGGCTGAGAGCACCACCGTTCTGTGTGAAAGTCCTTCAATATTCTTCTCTGTTTTCCTTCACTGTTTAGACACTTTGAAGAAGACATTTTATTTGAGCTTCTTGTTTATATGCAGTGTTCTCCTAGGCAACTTGATACTCGCTTTGTATGGTTGCTTGGGAGGTGCTGTACACATTAGTTTGCCAGGCTTTGGGGTAAAAATGACTTCATTTTCTGGAACCATCCCATTCATACCTCAGAAGAAATGTAGACCTCTGTATGCAAAGGGTTATATTTACTGGGACTTCATACATTTCTGAGGCAGGACCCTCATCTTAAAAATTTATAATGTCAAACCTATATATATATATATATTTCTTCCCCCCCCACCCCCCGCCCGAGATGCAGCCTCTTCAGTTCAATTCAGTTCAGTGGCTCAGTCGTGTCCAACTCTTTGCGACCCTATGAATCACAGCACGCCAGGCCTCCCTGTCCATCACCAACTCCCGGAGTTCACTCAGACTCACGTCCATCGAGTCCGTGATGCCATCCAGCCATCTCATTCTCTGTCTTCCCCTTCTCCTCCTGCCCCCAATCCCTCCCAGCATCAGAGTCTTTTCCAATGAGTCAACTCTTCACATGAGGTGGCCATCTGAGATGCAGCCTCTTAGAGTAACATAAAAAGTAACCAGAAGTTTTAGATTGAAATTAGCACTAGTCAGTAATTTCTTGTACCTAAACCAAAAAACCCATGAATTTCAGATCAGGTTTTTCACTTAGACGTAGCTATGAGGGTGTTAACAAAAAAAGAAAACCTCATGTGGCAGATACTCCTAGTTTTCTGCATATTCCTCCTTTCTGCTTTCAATTAATGCAACCCAGTTTTTAGTAGAGAAGTAACCCTCTCTACTTTCCTCTGTGGAATTCCTGGTAGCCAAGCCTCTCCTGGTCATATGACCTAGTTTTAGCTAATGAAGTGTGAGCAAAAGTCTACTGGCTAGAGCTTTTGGAGGAGCTGTAGTTTTTTTGTTTTTCCTTCCCAAACTGTGGCAATGTCATTCTCATAATTTTAAGATGATTAAAAGGTACTTCATCTGAGCAGTGGGCAGAAGAATGACGGAAACATAAAGAACTACATTTATGTGCAGCTAAGAAAGTGGAAAGAGTTTGTTATTCATGAGTAGCTGCTCCAGCCCTGAACTACCTTTCTCTGGACCTTATTACATAAGAAAAATAAACTCGTATTTAGTTAATATGCTGTAAGTGGATTTTTGACACATGGGTTGAGTTCAGTCCTGACTGATGCATCAACCATGTCGTGTTGGACAGTATAGTGCCACCAGCTTGAAAATGCTTCTGCTGTTTCCAGGGGAAGCTCCCAATAAAGGGATGTCACTATCAGAGTGGTGACTACTAGGTTTTCCAATTGATAACAATGACGACAGCTTCTAGAAATCTGGCCCTTAGCAGCATCTCTGGGAAGCAGGGGATCTTTGAATTTCTTGTTAAATCTTTAGTGTCTCTCACACATCTCCAGCAGGCTACAAGACAGATGCTGGGCATCTGTTAAAAGATCAGCTCGAGGTGTTTCTTCAAGAGCTCACGGAGAGTATGTTCCTGTTGCTATTATAATTCCTGCTACCACTTATGTTAGTTGGATAGCACAGAGGTCTTTGGAAGAAAAAGTCTCTTAAGAGAACTTTCTGAAAGCACTGGGAATTGGCCTAAGAAAATAAACTGTAGTCCCAAGTGGCATTATAATTTTAGTGTTTATCTAGTCAATTTTGCATTTTCCTGAACCCAAAACATTTCCTAATTCATGTAAGTGGAAACTCATAGCCCTTAGCTGTTTGTCACTTTTCTGGAACTTTGGAAATTAAAATAGTTAGCAGATTTGACAAGAAACCCATTTTCTTCTTATAGCTGCCCCTTGAGATGTAAGGGCATGGTTGGCAGGGGGTGGGGAAGGAGGAATTAGATGTGACTACTCATGGTCCTGAGGTAGCAGACTTACTCTTCGGACTGATGAGATTGTGCTGAAAGTAGACAGTGGTGATGATTGCATAACTTTGTGAGTGTACTAGCAATCACTGAATTGTATACTTTAAAGGGTGAATCATATGGTATGTTAATTATAGCACAATGAAGTTGTTATTTTAAAAACAAAGGTAAGAATATTACTACAGAGCCACTGAATGAGAACTTTATAATATGACATATGTTCTTAATATGATTCTAATTCAAATCCCAGTTTAAGAACCCCCACTGTGGCACATGTTCTACCCCTGAGGGATGGAACTCCATACACATACACACACATGGACACACATGTGCGTGTGTGTGTGCTCAGTCAGGTCTAACTTTTTGCAACGCCATGGACTGTAGCCCGCCAGGCTCTTCTGTCCATGGAATTCTCCAGGCAAGAATACTGGAGTGGGTTGCCATTTCCTACCCAAGGGGATCTTCCTGACCCAGGAATCAAACTCCCATCTCTTGGGTCTCCTGCATTGACAGGCAGATTCTTTATCACTCCACTGAAGCCCGCTTAACTGAAGTCTGTATAATACACCAACTACAATGCTAGGGTTCTTTTAAATGCCTTTGCTTTCTTGACTGGTCCCAACCTGTAGCTTCCTGTCCTATAAATAGAATGTTGTGGAACATAGTCTAGGAATCATCGAGCGTGGCCATGAAATATTGCCCATGAAAGATTTATTTCTACTTTTCCACCTTTCAACTTCTTAATCCACTGCTCACGAGATGTTATTTTACTTCATCAGAATTTGAGTTGAAATTTGAGAAAAAAATAACAGAAATGTCCAAAGGTAAAGTTTCTGTTATTGTCGTGAGCTTTCTAAATTATGAGACCTTCAGAGAGAGTGTAATAACTTTGTGAAGCTGGCTATTAGACTATGTCTTATTCGTCTTTGAAAGCCAAATACTTATGTGACATAAACTTGATAATCACTGACTCTTTTCAAATAGACTATTTCTGTCATGAGGGAAAACCTCAGACATCCTGTTAACTAACTCCTTTCTTTCCCCCTTCCCGAATTAAATGACTTGTTCAAGGTCTCTTACCCTTTTAATTGGCAAGTTGAGGCTGGAACCAAGGTCTTGTGTCTTGGAAACTGATGCCATTCTTTCATATTCATTCCAGTCATCAAAACACAGCATTGTTAAGCAATATTTCATTTAATGGCAAAAAAAAAAAAAAATGTGCTGCAGGATTATGGACGTCCTTGGTGACAAACCAGATCTTAAATTTGGAAGAATGTTTAAGAAGGAGATTTTATATCAACAATTTGTGGCTTAGAATTTAGTACTTTTCTGTTGACTTCTTTATATTAACTGAATTTCCATGACTCCGTCCCCTTGGATTGCAGTTGTAATTATGTAGCAGTTAACATCTTCTCTGGGCCCAGCATATCCCATAATTAGCTGTGTTCTCTCCACAGTGTATGACTCAACGCTATGTGGTTCTTCTATATCAAAGGCAGGGTGGCCAGATTTTTTTTAACCACAATACTTGAGCATGTAGTGGCAGATGGCTGCACAACCCAAGTGCATCAGGTCCTTTTGAAGAGTAACCTCACCAAAAACAAGCAAACAAACAAACAAAACCAAACCCTGAGATTTATTTTTAAAATAAGGAAAGAACCTTCTTGGGGAAGTTTCCAAACACTGCATCATTTAAAAAGAAAAGCATCTCCCTCTCTCTCTCCCTCTCTCTCTTTGGAAGAACTAAAATAGAAATAAATGAGTTAGAACTTTGAGGTCAGCCTTGATCAGGAAGGAGGGCACCTCTTGGTCTCTAATCAGAGGTCTACGGAAGTTTACTTGGTTGACTCGGGCACTGGGCATAATGTAGCTTGTAGTAGAAAGAGCACAGGACTAAGGATCAGCAGACCAGGTTCTTCTTGGTTCTTCAGCTAATTAAGTATCTGAACCTTTCTGAGCTTTGGCGAATCCAAGTATCTGAGATCACTGCTCTAACACTACTATTGTAAATGCAAGATCTCATATCATTAGGGCAGTTGAAAGAATAAAGCACTTCAGGCTCCCTCTGTACAAACACATTCATCTACATCATTAATATATATCTCCCTGTAAAGAACCCTAGGGAAGAAAAGGTCTCAGTAGCTGCCCTGGTAAACTTATTACAGGCTTAGTGAAACTCACCATTGGGAGTTCCTTATTATATTCAGAATAACATATCAGGATGTAGAATATTTTATTCACCAGAATTCCATAGGGAAAAACAACTCTTATTTGTGGGGGAAAGCATTTGGAATGGAAGGCTGGACCCAGTGGGTATAAATATGAGCTTTCCTGCTCTGGGTGCCTTAAGGGAACAGATTTTCTTGCCCCTCCCCAGAGGCGGGGTGTTAGAAGAGGGAAGAGAGGATGGGGCTCATACAATGATTAGGTTGCTCCATGATGTGCGAGGTCACACTGCCTCATTCCCCTCAACAGTTGAATTTTCTCAAGAGTGCATAATGCTGCTGATGTGTGTATGAGAATATTGGAAGAGATAGAGAAGTTGCGAAGGAACCCTATTTTACACTCACCTTAATTCTGACTAGTATCAAGCTTGGGTATAGGAAGGAAGCAAAGAGAAATAAGAGAAAACCAAACTTGGGGACTGGCAGAAATATTTACAGAGCTCTGGATTTCCAGGTCTGTGGAACTGGACTTCAGATCAAAGTCGACAGGTCTTTAAAAAGACCTGCACGTACCAGCTACCACCTATGATCGGTGTACGTCCCACATTCCAGGTACTGTGCCAAATGCTATATGTGTATTGCATACGTGCATGTAGAGATTTGTTTTCATCATTAAAGAACCCTTTGAGATGGATAATTTTAAATTAATTTTACTGGAATGTAATAGATTTACAGTGTTGTGTTAGTTTCTGCTGTGCAGCGAAGTGAATCAGTTATACATGTATACTTAGCCACTCTTTCTTAGAATCTTTTCCCATGTAGGTCATTACAGAGTATTGAATAGAGTTCCCTGTGGTATACAGTAGGTTCTTAATAGTTATCTATTTTACAGATAGTAGTGTGAATATGGCAATCCCAATCTCTCAGTTTATCCCTCCCCTCCCCTTATCCTCTGGCAACCATAGTTTGTTACTTCCTATACCTGTGACTCTATTTCTGTTTTGTAAATAAGTTCATTTGTACCACATTTTTATGAGACTGATATGGTGCTGGCTGTACTATGAGGGCAGACTATAACACATTTTTAGATTTCACATATAAGTGATATCATATACTTGCTTTTCTCCGTCTGACTTCACTCAGTATGACAGTCTCTAGGTCCATCCACATCACTGTGAATGGCATTATTTTGTTCTTTTTTATGGCTGAATGATATTCCATTATTACCATCCTAGTTTCACACTTGGAGAAACAAAGACCCAGAAAGGTTACATAAATTGTCCAAGGTCACACAGATGTGAAGTGTAATTTAGATTCCAAATATGCTCAAACATTCGTGTATTAATTATTTATGACTATAAAAATGTATCAAGCAGTTTCTCTACTAGACATCAGAGGGGGTACAAAGATGATCCTAAAGTGAATCTTACCACAGTGTATTTATTTTTATAGTCTAATAGTGGCTACAGGATGAGATCAGAACCATGCTATTGAGACAAAATAAAGCATGGGCCGGGTGAGAGGTTTCAATGCTGACAATTTCAGAGGGTCAAAGGTCGAATTCTCCCCGCCCCTCGGTGCCAGTCTGAGGCCTTTTCTCTTGTGGTGCTGAAGAATAGAAGTTTTATGTATATGTATCATCAGTTATGACAAGGATCCACCTCTTCATTAGTTTCAATACTTCTGGCAGTCTCTGTTGAAAAGCCTTGAGCTGTGGTCTGTGGTCCGCTCAGAAAGCATGCCGCGTTTCACCCTGTACATTGCCCATTTGGTGTTTTTCCTCTCCTCCCATTCCTACCCCTGGTTCTTGTTTTTCTCTCATCTTCCTCCTTATCTCTCCCTCCTCTAGCTACCACATGTACACATTCCCTTCCCAATCCTGCCCTGAAGAGATCTTAATGACCTATTTTCCCAGCAAAGTAGATCTCTTTAAGGGAGAGAGTCCTTGTTTTAGATTTCTTGTTTTATTGCCAAGACAGATCTTTCTTTAGGTAGAATTTTTTTCATGAGTTTCTAGACCTACCTGAGCCTTCCAGTCCTTAGCTGTCCCCTACTTTCTGAGGCGCCTCTGAAATTTCCATTCCCCAGCCCTCTTCCTTGATCTTAACCATCTTGATATTCTATTGCTCATTAGCTCATGATTCCTCTAAATATTTGATGAGTGTGTATGAGTAGTATGATAAACTCAAATCAACCAAGTATTTCATGTGCAGCTTTCTTAAAAATTGGGAAGAAGAACCTACAGGTGGCCTGCAGGTTGCTTTTTATTTGATTTTTCCTATTTCATCAATTCTAACGTAAAGTTCACTTTCCTGGGGAAGAAAGGGGCCCTTATATCAAAGTGATGTTATAAAAAACAATTTTGAATGTTAGAGCTAGTACTGGCCCTAAAGTCAAAGAAATTGTATAAATCTCAGCTCTACTACTTCATAGTTCTCTGATTGGACAAAATTATATTCAACCACCCTGGGTCTATTTCCTTACCTGTAAATTGGGATGATAAAACTGTACCTATTCGATAAAGTTTATTGTAATGGTCAACTAAGACAAATATGTATTCAGAACATAGTAGGTGCTTAATAAATGGAGGCAGTTGATTAGACTGACAATCTAAAGCATGTCTACTAAGGAAAGCAACTTAGGCAAAAATGTAAAAACTCTCAAGTTCCCACTTTCTCACTGACCTGTATGCACCAATATTGGAAAATAATACATGGGTTGGCTACCTTTTGGTTTAATCTAGTTACAATTCTATAGCTATATAATAGGACTGTTTATAATTGAATTACAAAGTTAGAGAAGCATAAGGTTGGCATTCACAGCTGAAAAAACATCACACCGCTGGGTCTAGATTTTGTATCTCTGCAATCATTTCCTGAGAAGCCTTCCAACTATATGATTTCCCATAGTTATAGGCTTTGTTATTGTTATTTAAGGACCCTTTTGGGCTTGTTATCAGTTCTGGCAACTGCAGCAAAAGTGACTACATGGTGAAGAGTGGGTTCAGTAAGGAGGTTGGGGCTGTCTGAGTCCAGGGGCAAAGATTCTTTGTAACAACAAAGTAGACATATATCTTACCTGGAGTATAAGGTCTATGTGAGGAAGTAACTAGGGGTCCACAAAGAGAGTGGGCTCACAAGCTGAAGAATAACGATTCAATTAAAAAAAAAAACTTTCCTGTACAGTAAAGCTCCATGTTCATCACTGTCTTGTACGTAAAAGACGATAAAGTAAAACTCTTTTGAACCACTTTTTCTAACTTCTGTTGGCTTGAGAAACCTGGTATGTTACATGAAAAGAATAAGATAAAGTGCTCAAGGAATAACAAGTAACTACCATCATTTATTGAGAAATTATATTCCTCCTACTTATAAAAAGTAGATATTCTGTATTTCCATTTTACAAATGAATTTTGTGAGGTTTGGTGGCATTAAATTATTTGCCCAAGTTTCAAGAACTAAGAAGTTATTTTCAAGAATTCATCGGTTCAACAATTCCCTTCCATCCAAAAATATACACTAAGAATTGTTTAGTAATATAATTTGCCTTTTGTCCTAATAATTTCAAAAGACATTTTTTCAGAGATACATTTAGGAATGCTTAAATATGAAAGAATCCAGTTTGAAAAGCATGAATACTTCTTAAGGTTTTCCATACAACACAGCAATGGGTCAGGATAGCTTCTAAAATCCATTTCCATGGCAAAAAAAAGTTGTTTTGTTTTGTTTTTTTTTGATTCTACAAAACCCAATATCTCTTAAAAGCACAAGAAATTTACCTACAAAAGATACATATTCAGTCCCAGAATACTGGGAAGTCTTTAGCAAATTCAAGAGGAGGTAACACCTATTTTTCATAAGAAAATGCAATATGATTCTAGAACTTAGCTTGCTTGAGGGTGTGAAATCTTGTCTTTCTACATGTCAAAGCACTAATCACAGCTTTAATGCTATGCCCTTTGATGAAATTTTATGGGGTGAATAAGACTTATACATAACAGACATCTCCAAAAGTCTTGTTTCCATGTCTTTTTTTTTTTTGAAAAGGTTTCAACGATTTTATGTGTATAAAATAAAATTATAAAGTTATGAGAAGAAATCATATGTTTTATTATATTTTTAATCTTAGGATAGAGAAAACTTAAGTATGTTGATGCAACTCATGGAGTTTAAAGAAAATAATGATAAATATAATAACTATAGGAAAGTAAAAATTTCTTCATGGCAGAAACATCATAAGTAAATTCAACTGTACGTCCAGTTCAGTTCAGTCGCTCAGTCGTGTCCTACTCTTTGCAACCCCATGAATCACAGCACGCCAGGCCTCCCTGTCCATCACCAACTCCCGGAGTTCACTCAGACTCACGTCCATCGATTCAGTGATGCCATCCAGCCATCTCATCCTCCGTCGTCCCCTTCTCCTCCTGCCCTCAATCCCTCCCAGCATCAGGGTCTTTTCCAATGAGTCAACTCTTCGCATGAGGTGGCCAAAGTATTGGAGTTTCAGCTTTAGCATCATTCCTTTCCATGTCTTTTTATGATTAAAGCATTCTATTACAAAATAAACAAACAAACCTGCAACAGAACAAGATTAAACGCTTCTCCAAACATAAAACATAGGCTAGTAAATTGAGGAAAATGAGGTTATGATTATTTGAAATTTTACTGCATTGAAAGATGGTGATTCCCATTATTGACTAATGATCATTTAGCAAGATTTTCTATAGGTTAGTTCCTTTCCCATGATGGTTATTCCCATTTTATTGGCAAAGAAATGGAGGCTGATAAGTATTAGAGTGCCCAAAAACATACTGCAGGTTATAATAAATAGGCAAGCTTTAAGTCCTTTTACTTAACCAACTAGATCACCTCTAAACTTCACTCCTTCTGCTGCATTGTACTCTCTCTGGTGGTAAAAATCAGTCCTGAAGTTCAGGATAACTTCATTATACAGAGATTGAGCTTAGGTAAAGAACAGACTGGTTCCAGATAGGGAAAGGAGTATGCCAAGGCTGTATATTGTCACCCTGCTTATTTAACTTATGTGCAGAATACATCATGCGTTATACTGGGCTGGATGAAGCATAAGCTAGAATCAAGATTGCTGGGAGAAATATCAATAACCTCATGTATGCAGATGACACTACCCTTATGGCAGAAAGCAAAGAAGAACTAAAGAGCCGCTTGATGAAAGTGAAAGAGGAAAGTGAAAAAGTTGGCTTAAAACTGAACATTCAGAAAACTAAGATCGTGGCATCTGGTCCCATCACTTCATGGCAAATAGATAGGGAAACAGTGGAAACAGTGAGGGACTTTATTTTTTGAGACTCCAAAATCACTGCAGATGGTGACTGCAGCCATGAAATTAAAAGATGCTTACTCCTTGGAAGAAAAGTTATGACCAACCTAGACAGCATATTGAAAAGCAGAGACATTACTTTGTCAATGAAGGTCCATCTAGTCCTAGCTATGGTTTTTCCTGTGGTCATGTATGGATGTGAGAGTTGAACTGTAAAGAAAGCTGAGCACCAAAGAATTGATGCTTTTGAATTGTGGTGTTGGAGAAGACTCTTGAGAGTCCCTTGGACTGCAAGGAGATGCAACCAGTCCATCCTAAAGAAGATCAGTCTTAAGTGTTCACTGGAAGGACTGATGCTGAAGCTGAAACTCCAATACTTTGGCCACCTAATGCGAAGAACTGACTCCATGGAAAAGACCCTGATGCTGGGAAAGATTGAAGGTGGGAGGAGAAGGAGACGACAAAGGATGAGATGGTTGGATGGCATCACCGACTCAATGGACATGAGTTTGAGTAAACTCTGGGAGTTGGTGATGGACAGGGAGGCCTAGGGTGCTGCAGTCCACAGGGTAGCAAAGAGTCGGGCACAACTGAGTGACTGAACTGAACTGAAAGAACACTCCTCTAGAGGTATCTGGATCAGCAGCACCAGCCCACAGAGGAGCTTTTAAGAAATTCAGAATCTTGTAACCCACCCCCTCCGTGCTACATCATAATCTACTTTTAACATCAACTCTTGGTGATTTGTGTGTGGTATGAGGATGTTAGTCACTCAGTCGTGTCCGACTCTGTGCCACCCAATGAACTTGTAGCCCACAAGGCTCCTCTGTCCATGAGATTCTCTAGGCGAGAATACTGGAGTGGGGTACCATTTCCTATTCCAGGGGATCTTCCCAAGGCAGGGATCAAACCTGGGTCTCCCATATTGCAAGCAGATCCTTTATAGTCTGAGCCATGAGAAAAGCTATATGATTTGTGTATAGATTAGTGTTTATAAGCTCTGCCCTAGAAATATGCGTGCGTGCGCATGCACACACACACACAGCATCTCACAAGGTGTTTATTTAGAGGATAAAACAAAGTTGTGCCTTTTCAAATAAGCCTCTTTCCATTCTTGGTAGTGAAAAATATTTGGACTGTTTTGATTTCTGTCAGGAATATGGCAGAAGATCAAGAATGTGTGCTTTGAAATCAACCACTAATTTATTCTGCCAGATTGCTTTTATGTTATCAGTGCTGAGGAAATTAAGCCTCGCTGGGACAGTTTCTCACTGGAGGCACCGACGTTCACAATCTTTCCTGTGGAAGGGGAAGCAGATGGGCCTGGACGAAGATATTATGCATTCGACTAGCAAAGCAAGGATCTTTCATGAGCTGCCCTGGAGCAAAGTGGGAAGAGTTCTGTGTTAATTTTTTAATGTCTTTTTAATTAAAAGTGTCAAGCCAGAGCCCCTGAGTTTCACAGAGAGAGCCAAATTCTTCTCTGTTATCATCTTGAAATGAAAGCCAATTCAAAGAGCCATTTATTATGTTTTTGCCTTTTTTTTTTTTTTTTCTGGTTTCCTTGTTTCCAGTTTTCCCTACTTTTGGTGCATTTCAAGGTGAAACCCAACTAGTGTTATTTGTTAACTTTGCTCACTTTGCATTAAGGTCATCTTGGAACACAAAACAGATACTCACCTGCATCAGTCAACTGTGGCCACAGTAATACAGCATAATAGCACAAAACATGTGTGGCATTCAACAATAAGCATTTGTTCCTCATGCCATGTTTATAGAGGTCGGGGCTTGACTCAGTCAGAAGGAGCGAGATGAAGGCAGCTTCCCGCTGAGGTCCATGGGTTTCTCATCTTCCTCCAGGGACCAACAGACAGGGCATGCTCATCTCACAGAGATGCAGAGGTTAAGACTGCAAGCAGAACCACGGAAGATTTCTTATTGCTTCATATCAGAACCAAACACTACTGTCTCCAATGCTTTATGCTATTGACCAAAGCAGGCCATGTGGTGAAACACAAAGTCAGACAGCAAAGAGATTTATTCTACTTCATTTAAGAGAAGAATTACAGAAGCACATAGTAAAAGGTGTGGATGGAGGAAGAGGTGAAGAACGGGGGCTTTTGCTTCCATTTATACCATCTACCACACTGCCTGTCTCATTTTCTTGAGATTTCTGAAATTCAGAGATTCCTAGCCTCACATTTCTATTAACAGCAGGCATTCTGATACAGGTATCAGGATATATATTTCATGATTTCTTTTTCATATGCTGAAAAGGGACCTACTTAATGCTGTGAACTCGATTTATTTCCAGTCTTTTGTTATGCTCGTAGTCAATGTGACATTATAGAAAACCATGTCATACTAATTACAAAATCATTTCAGTAACCCAATATTATGGACTTCTTCCTTGCCCGATAATATAGCCTTTTTGAGATGATCAGATTACACTGGAGAGAATTGCTGAGTGTAAATAGTGGTGAATTATTCAAATACCCATCATTAATCTATTGAACGATAACCTCAAGATAGAAAATTCAAGGAATTCTTCTATGTATTAAGAGCATTAAAATCCTCCTTTTCAACAATTCTTTCAGATAAAAATTTTTTCTTTAATTTTATGCTTAAAGTACTATATGAAGAAAACATCTTCCACAGTTTGGAGGAAAAGACTGGCCTGAAAGTAAAGCAGAATGGTTGTCTTAGGTGTGATGATTTGAGGTACCAATATTCCCTTCCTTTCCCAGTATCTAAAACATCACCTTAGAGTTACTCTTTGGGCTAATATTTTATTCATTTTTCAGATATCTACCATCTGTGAGTGCCCAGCACCAGTGGATGAGATGGTTTCCTGGTGAAGAGCATGGCATCCCCAGAACATTTGGACGTGTAGTGATAGAGGATTGTAGGCCAAGGAAGCTTCCTGTTTTTATGTGTCCAGTACCCTAAGCTAATATTAAGGAGTTAAGTCCTTTATATTATAATTCAAGATAATAGAATAGGATAAAAACCTACAGTGCAAGGTCTATATGGTAGGAGAGTATTATTTCTAAATTCAGGAACCATACTTAGCTCTGAGGATTTGAAGAACACTTGTATAAATTAATGGAAAATAATGCACACTCGTATGAAATTTTACGAGCATGAACCTCTTAAAATCCATTCATGAATTAAGAACCTAAAGATGACAATTTTTAGAGGTCCTTATGTCTCCTAAGTATTTCTCTTGAGCACAGAAAGCTACTCTCATTCCTGATGCCTTATAAGGAAATAATCTATAGAGATGTGACTCAATGCATTTATGAAGTCCAAGGGGATAAGAGTGACCAGATCCCGAGTCAAATAAAATAGGTAGGGAATTGATGTCTCAGTCATGCTGCTGGATATATTAAAGCAAGTCAGGCTTCAGTTTATGATTACAATACTGATACATAAATGGTATTGATTGGCACCTGGTTTTAGGAATACTTGTCTGCCTGAGTTATGTTTTGAAGTCCTCCTCGCTGTGATACTTTGAATAGGTGGTATAACATCATGCCTCCTTGATTTGGTTAATGGGCAAAGATGCTCACTGCAAGATGTGTCAGGACAAAGCGGATGTATGTCTGCAATTACCATCAGTATGATGAGCCCTTCAGGAATTTTTGGTTGCACGCACTAGTTAATAGAGGAAAACAAAATGTGACCTAGAAGGCTATGTGGTCAAGTGAAAATGCTGTGGTTTGGGGGTCAGAAAGACCTGGGTTTGATTTCAGCTTCATCAATTGTTAACTCTATGATCTTAGGTTGGTTATTCAATTACACTGAGCCTTAGACACTTCATGTGTAGAATTGGGCTGAGAGTACCTGTTTCTCAGTTCTGTTGTAATGGTGCATATAAAGCACTTAGCTTCAGGCTTGATACAAAGAAGATGCTCCATCTTTGTTCTCACCCTCCTTTAACATTCTAGACAAGTACTATCCAGTAATAGATTGGTTCTTTAATTAGACTGAAGGGCGGGATGGGAGGGAGGGGGCATGGGTGTATCTATGGCTGATTCTTGTTGATGTATGACAGAAAACCACAAAATTCTGTAAAGTAATTATCCTTCAATTAAAAATGTATGTATATATATAAGCATCAAGAAGATCTATATTGGACAGCCTCTATTGGAAGCATCCAGTGGGGGAATACTGAGAATGTGAGATGCCATGTAGCAGGAGCAGCAGGATTAAAGGAACTTGCCATCAGCCTGAGGGGACCTCCCTAGGTTTTTAAATTTTTCTCCAGGGCCAGTTCTGAGATCTTCCCATGTCTCCTCAAGATCTGCCTATTCCCAGCCTTTAATCCCAATTGGATGCTGCACATTGGTCCAGAAGGAAGGAATTTGAAACATGACTGATTTTCTCCCCATGGTTTCCACTTTTATCTGCAGAGGACAGCTGTGTAACCTTCACTTTGGAGGTGTTTTAGAGGTAGGACTATACCTGAAGAAAGGAATTTTATATTTTCCCGGATTTCTCAACATCAGCAGTATTGACAGTATGAGCTGGGTCATCCACCTCTGTGCGCCATCACCTCTGTGCGCCATCACCTCTGTGATGGTCCTGTGCACCATCACCTCTGTGCGCCATCACCTCTGTGCGCCATCACCTCTGTGATGGTCCTGTGCACCATCACCTCTGTGCGCCATCACCTCTGTGCGCCATCACCTCTGTGATGGTCCTGTGCACCCAACGGGAGCCTGTTTAGCCGCATCACTGTTCTCTACCCACTAGATGCCAGTAGTGCCCCCTGTTCCTGATTTGTGACAACCAAGACGGTCCACAGACACTGCCAAATGTTCCCTAGGGAGAAAAATTGCCCCCGATTGAGAACCACTGTTGCAGTCCTGCCTTTTCTCCTATAAATGGCTGTTCCTCTCATGACACTTTCTTTTCTTTACACTTTTTGAGTTGTCTTTATTTGATCATGTTCTAGTTTTACCATAAATGTCTGGTTTTTTTTATGTTTAAATTAACCCATGGCTTCATATATAGATATTTTCATCTTTATTTATATTGCGTAGATGTTTAACTAGAAACATAAAGGCAAGAAAATCCTGCTTAAATTGTCTTCAACTGGACTTTTAGTAAAGCAAGATCTTGAGCTAGAAAGGTATCTTTTTTGTGTGTGGTATATTATAGAGTTAAAACTTGAATCATTAAGGACATTTTTGATGCTCTGTTTGCTAGAAATTTAAGAGGTTAGACAATGACTTTTAGATTCTCCTGCCTCCTTTAATTTGATCTTGGACAAGCTAACTTTGGCTTCTGAGAATGAGGACAGTCTCTGCAGAGGAATTATTGGTCTCTGAAAGGCACCTCCATGCTACTCCATGGAGACTGAGGATAACATTGTTTTTTGGATCATGCCTGAAAGAGCATTTCAGACAGGCATGAAATGAGACCATGCATCTAGAGGATCTTGCGCTATATCTAGCGTGGTACTTGCTAATGAATATTGACTCTTTTATCAATACCATTATTTTGATCACCATCACTCCCCTGGTTAAACTCTAGTCCACTTTACAGATAAACTGTGTGAGTCTTTG
Organism: Budorcas taxicolor; assembly: GCF_023091745.1. Lineage (NCBI taxonomy): Eukaryota > Metazoa > Chordata > Mammalia > Artiodactyla > Bovidae > Budorcas > Budorcas taxicolor. The sequence goes on along the minus strand of NC_068923.1, from coordinate 58,767,980 downwards.
TTGGCTTGTCTGCCTTTGTTTTCTTTATCTCTTTGAGCAGTAAATTCACACCTTACATTAGGTTATGATGGTGAATTTATTTTGAATAATTCAATTCATAATGCAAATGTAGAAGCTTTATGTGGTTCCATCCAGTTCATAAAGTTTATAGGAATACACTGAATAAACGCTTGGAAATTAAATAGTCAAGACCCAAAAGGCATTTCTTATATCCTATCAATGGCCTTCAAGGATAGGCAGAAAATGTTAGCAGGAGCAGAGAGATAAAAACAAAAAAGTCGTTATTGCTAATTGCTAGAATAGTCCTAGGTATTTCTGTGAACATCAGGGCAACAGTAGTTTCTTTTAAAGCATCCCCAAGGGAACCTTATGGGTTATGGTAGCTGGCATCTCCTCCAAACCCATGTTTTGCTTCTTTAAAAGGGCTCTGTCTTCTTTAAAGCCCTGAATTTCCCAGTTCAGTGTTGAGGCATTGTACTGGAAAATTAGGGCACTGGATCAGAGGTGGTAGAACCAGGCGCTAAGAGGTTATTATAACTCCTCATACTTAAATAGGATGCGGTGGGAGCTGTGAGCCCCGAGGCATCACTGCTGAGTGAAGGGACCTGTGAGGAAATCTGGATGTTAAAGTGCTTTCCTCTGGGCTTAAGGGAGGAAGGCAGTTGTAAGTGGGGAGAAGGGAAGGGGGTGGGGGACACAAAAATCTTGTTAACATATATTTCACCAGGACACAGAGAGGGTTTAACTGAAGCCATACATGTTGTAAGATGAGCAGTTTAGCCAGGGCAGCGTTGGTGATAAAAAATAATGGGCCTTCTTTGGCAGCCCAGCAGTTAAAGACTTCACCTTCCAATGCAGGGGGTGTGGGTTCGATCACTGATTGGGAAGCTTAGATCCCACATGCCTGGTGGCCAGAAAACCAAAAACATAAAACAGAACCAATTCAATAAAGACCTACAAAAATAATGATAATGGTAACATAGTTGGTATTGCGTAGCAAGTACCCTGCTAGACAAGTGCCAGGGACTCTACATACATTCTGTGATTTCAACCTCACAGCAGTCCTCTGAGGACGATGACTAACTTTAATCGTGCAGATGAAGAAGCAGCAAGATGGGAGCCTGAAGAAACTGGTTCAAGTGGCAGAACTGCCCAGGGCTTGAACCTCCTCTCTATTGTGTGTCTCAAGGTGTAGCACACTGTTCAAGTTGATCTAGAATCGGATGCAGGGAGGAGGGCCAAAGGATAACAGCCAGGATCAACAGCAGCAAACAAGTGTCATGGAAATGCTCACCAGAGGTTTGGTGGCAAGTCCTTTCTGACAAAACCCAAGGCTGTTCTGTGAGATCACATGGAGACTCCATATTCTCAAGACTAGCAGAATGGACAAGAGCATGTCCTCTCTTCCCAGAAACATGTCTAGTGGCCTTGACACTGTAAAATTGGACCAATCTGGTTTGTATAGGATAATGTTTAGGGTCAAACCCACTCTTTACTGAAATGCTCCATGACTGTTTCCTCTATGCCTAAACATATCTGTCTTCCCTTTCATCTTCTATCTGGAACTGTGAGAAGAGTTAATGGGAATGTGTTTGTGAGAAATTCTTTGATTCACTTTGGAAAAATTATGCAAATTCATAATGTAATAATCTGATTTGTACTACCCAGAGAGAGTTAACTGAAGAGGAAAATTAAATGATTATGGGCCTAAGTAGATGATGTATGAGGAAAGGCTACACAAGTTCTAACAAAACCAAAACCCCTATAAAGGTTGCTATGCAAGAAAAATAATGCAGGCTGGGACAAAGGCTTCTAAGTAAGATTAACAGGCTGAAATTGCCCCCCCCCCCAAAATTTTTTTGTCCGTTATGACAAGTATCAAGACATTCAGATTAATGATATACTGAATACTTTTATAGAGGACCTTACACCCTCCAGTGTTAGAGGGCCTGAAAACAAATATGGTAACATCCAAAACATTTGGAAGTAAGGAGGGTAGAAGTGGTGGGATATAATGATTAATGGTTTGGGGACCTTGCTAGATGAGGTCACTGACTGCTAAGGTTAATGGCAAATATAGTTTATGTGACTCCCCTGTTTAGACTTAGAATGTAGTAAAACATACATTAAGAGTTAAGATGCCTCTTTGAGACCATCTATGATTTATAGGCTCAGTTGTTAGCAATATATAATCTTAGACAAACGAGGGTAGAATATTTCCACAATACTAACTCTCATGAATGTTGGGCAATTCTGTACCAGTGTTAAGAGAAAGGCTGAATGTATAACTTCCTTCAGGGAAGTAGTAAAACAATACTAGGCAGGAACTTGTGATCTGGGTTATTTTATAGCAAGTAGGCAAGGTGCCCTACTTGTCTTGAATAGTCTTTCTGCTGTACATGTGATTTGATGCTAAAATTTACAGGGAGTTATTGACTTTAGAAAAGAAGTGAGCATCGGATATGGAAGCAGAAGTTTCTCACTGTAGCAAGATGAAAGAATGCTCATGAAATAAATTTTAAAAGTATCAGCTCTTTGGGTCAAGATCTGAGATGATTCATTGCAACAACTATCTACTGAGAAGTTACCTGTGCACAGCACTGTTCTAGGAACAGAAAAGGGGGCAAAATGAATACTGGTGCTCAGTGTCTGGTGAAAAGATACAAATCAGTATTAAAAGTTATCCTTGAATAAAAGGCAGACTAGTACAGTGTTATAAAAGGAAGGCCTACATGGGAGGGGGCTTCACTGGCAGCTCAGTGGTAAAGAATTTACCTGCCAATGCAGGAGACTTGGGTTCGATCCCTGGGTCAGGAAGATCCCCTGGAGAAGGAAATGGCAATCCATCTCAGTATTCTTGCCTGAGAAATCCCATGCACAGAGGAGCATGACAGATTGCAGTCCATGGGGTTGCCAAGATTCGTACATGACTTAGCAACTAAACCACCACTACCGTTGATAATGGGTGGAGGGAATAAGTAGAAATTCATAGGAAATGAGATAATTTACAGTTTTTCTTCAAATACCTCAGGAGATGAGGAATAGGAAGCAAAAAAGGATTTACAATGAAAAACTTTCCCCAATTAATTTGCAGGGTAAGTAGACCGAGTGTTTGTGATACAGAGGCAGGCTGGCACTAGTCCAGATAGTTTTATGTCTCTAAGACTGGATTGTGCCCCTGGGCTTTTAAGAGCAGAGATTTCCTGGAACCAGTTTTAAGTTATGCTGTTATAGTCTGTTTTCTGCTCTATTACATTGTAGTCTAAAGTAATTATTGGGTATAGTTGTAAAATGAGTTGGAAAAACTAGGGTCTCCTTTGCGTAGCAGGAGTAGTTTTGGCTCCTGGAAACTTCCAAGCCAAATAGAACACACAATTACTGAACCCACCATATCCCACGTTCAATATATAAGGGTCTTCCCTCCTTGAATGTTATAATCTCTTAAGCTAGGTTCATGGATTTATACACCTCTCCAAGGGGCACATAGCCCCAAAAGATTAAGAATCACCTAAGTGTATACTACATATTTGGTGCTTTTTTACTGCATTATTTTTTTAAAATAACTATTATACTGTACTTCTTTTCACTATGTTGTTGTTATGGTTTAGTCTCTAAGTCATGTCTGGCTCTTTGCGACCCCATGAACTGTAACATGCCAGGCTCCTCTGTCCATGGAATTTCCCAGGCAAGAATACTTGAATGGATTGCCGTTTCTTTCTCCAGGGGATCTTCCCATCCCAGGGATCAAACCTGAGTCTCCTGCATTGGCAGGCAGATTCTTTACTACCTTGCCACCAGGGAAGCCCTTTTTTCACTAGGTGTGTCCCTGCTCAGTCGCTCAGTCGTGTCCCACTCTTTGCAACCCTATGAACTGTAGCCCACCAGGATCCTCTGTTCACGGGATTTCCCAAGCAAACATACTACAGTGGTTTGCCATTTCCTCCTCCAGTGAATCTTTGTGACTCAGGAATCAAACCCACAGCTCCTGCATTGGCAGGCTGATTCTTTACCACTGAGCCACCTGGGAAGCTCCTTTTCACTGTGAACCATCTCAGATTCTCTTTGGTACAAGGGTTGTAGGTAATGAATGAAAGTGGACAAATAGTGCTGAATGATGATTATTTAACTGACTTAAAATTGAATGTGAGTTCCTCAAAAATTAAACGGGAATAATTATATGACCCAGAAATTCCATATATATATACATATATATATCCATATATATGTATATATATATCCAAGAGAATTGAAAACATGTGTTTAAACAAAAACCTGTACAAAAATATTATAGCAGCATTATGCATGCTACTTCAGAAGTGAAGATAACATAAATTTCCATCAGGGGCTGAGCAGATAAACAAAATATGATATTTACATACAGTAAAATATGATTTAGCCTTAAAATGAACTGAGTAGATACATGCTACAGTATGGATGAACCTAGAAAATATTATTCTAAGTCAGATGTAGAAGGTCATTAGTGTTCACTTCAGTTCAGTTCAGTTCAGTCGCTCAGTCGTGTCCGACTCTTTGCGACCCCAAGAATCGCAGCACGCCAGGCCTCCCTGTCCATCACCATCTCCCGGAGTTCACTCAGACTCACGTTCATCGAGTCTATGATGCCATCCAGCCATCTCATCCTTTGTCGTCCCCTTCTCCTCCTGCCCCCAATCCCTCCCAGCATCAGAGTCTTTTCCAATGAGTCAACTCTTCGCATGAGGTGGCCAAAGTACTGGAGCTTCAACTTTAGCATCATTCCTTCCAAAGAAATCCCAGGGCTGATCTCCTTCAGAATGGACTGGTTGGATCTCCTTGCAGTCCAAGGGACTCTCAAGAGTCTTCTCCAACACCACAGTTCAAAAGCATCAATTCACTTACATTTATGCAAAATGTCCAGAGTGGGCAAATCCCTGGACAAAAGGTAGATTAATGGTTGCTAGATGCTGGAGAAAGGAGGGATATTGTCCTGTTACAATGAATGGGATTTCTTTGGTGGAGAGGACTGATGGAAATGTTCTAGAATTAGAAGTGACAATTGTATATAAAAACTATTCAAGTGTGTGTTTTTAAATGGTAAATTTTTTTAAGTGAATTATATCTCAATAAAAATGAATGTGCCAAGTCAAAAAATAAAATAAAACTAAATTAAAAACCTGCATCTATGGTGGTATTCCAAGAAGCCCATGCATGTGTGTGCATGCTAAATCACTTCAGTCGTGTCTGACTCTTTGTAACACCATGGACTATAGTCTGCCAGGCTCCTCTGTCCATGGGATTCTCCAGGCAGGAATACAGGAGTGGGTTGCCATGCCCTGCTCCAGGGGATCTTGCTGACCCAGGATTCAAACCCACCTCTCTTTCATCTCCTGTACTGGGAGGCGAGCTCTTTACCACTAGCGCCACCTGGGAAGCCCTCCAAGTATCTCCCATTTTCTCTCTGGAAGGGGCATGACCCCATCCATGCTTTCCCAGCTACTGCTTGAGAGTCTGGCTTCCCACCAGCCTGCATCTAGGGCTGAATGAGATCCTCCCCTTTGGGATACTAAAGAGCCTTGTCACACTCTCAACTACTGGGAGTCACTAAAACAAAAACAAAGACAGCTTAGGCATTCATAGAGGTTTTTTTTGTTTGTTTGTTTGTTTTTTGTTTTTTTAATTTTTATTTTTACTTTATTTTACTTTGCAATACTGTATTGGTTTTGCCATACATTGACATGAATCCACCACGGGTGTACATCCGTTCCCAAACATGAACCCCCCTCCCCATAGAGGTTTGAGAGACAGTCAGGAGCTTGGCTGGGCCGACTGAAGAGGTTCATCTATGCAGAACCAGTCTGTCAAGACTGGGAGAAACAGCTGTTTTATCTGATGCACAGAAACAAACACATTTAGTCCTGAGTTTCTTTCAGCTTAAACCCTCAGGAATTTAAACAGCCTATTAAGACCACAGGAGTTGGAAACAGGAATCTTTTTGTGTTATCAGTATCATCTGGGGATGCACCCTCAGTACTGATTTATACAGATGAGCGAGGGACACCAACAAATTAAAAATATTCCGACATGCTTCCATTGGGGTGCAGCCATAAACCAACCAAGCCGCACTCCTGCCTCAGACCCCTTAACTCTAGTGATATAGGAGCCATTCGGAGACTTGCTGTATTGTGCATTTCAGTCCTGGCCACATAAGAGGTGATCAATTAACACTGGTCAGATGAATATATGAGCCAATACAGGATGAGAAAGGGGCTCTGTGATTCATGATTCATTGCAGCTTTTAAAATTTACAATGCCAACTTAATCATCTTCTTCATCTCTAATCAAGGCCTTTTAAAATTTACTCTTCATGTGCTTCAGTAATGTGATAAAGGGTTAGCAGGAAAAACAAAGCAGAACTGGAGGGAATAAGTATGAATTTCTCTCCCTTCTAGCACAGAATAGTATTCCTCTGGCATTCCCAATAGATTAAAGTCTTCTTTGAGGCAATGAGGAAGGCCAAGATAATTTAACTTTAATTTGGTCAGTGGTGGCTTTGCCAGATGAAGACATAGGCATTTGGTTCCTTAACCAGTTGTTGAACAAGCCGCCGACATACCTGTTAATTCATTCTTATTTCAAACAGGTGTTTCATATTTCTTTTAGAGGCAATCTCAATAAGAGACACAGATAAGGTACAAAAAATGTTTATCTTGCTGATTGAAGCATGGTCTTTAAACATTAAACTGAAGTTTTTCTGTATCTGTAATGTTCTTTTTGAAAGCTCTATGTTGTTAAACTTCCACAAGGAAAAATACTGTCAACTTTTATGATGTCTGTCTTCTTAATTTTCTTAAACTGTGTGAAATTGTATTTTCTGCTACTAATCTGCGTGTTTATTTTTAAGATCTAATTTCAATTTTAAAAAATAATATGTTATAATTCTACTTCTTGACTTATCAAATTTAGACGCTATGTATTGATGCCCTTGGGCTTCTCAGGTAGCACTAATGGTAAAAAAACCCTCCTGCCAATGCAGGAGACATAAGAGACGCAGGTTTGATCCTTGGGTCAGGAAGATCCCCTGGAGGAGGAAAAGACAACCTGTTCCAGTGTTCTTGCCTAGAAAATTCCATGGTCAGAGGAGCCTGGGAGGCTACGGTCCATAGGGTCTTGAAGACATGCCTGGAGTGACTTGGCACACATGCATTGACTCCCTCTGTGAAAGATGAGAATGTAAATTCATGTAGTACTTGCATTTAAATTGTAGCTAAGTGCAGCATTTTAAAACAAACAGCTGAATATAAAAGCTTTCTTTAGCTTTATTGCTACTTTTCTGGTTGTAGAAGTCATACATGCTATAGTAAACATTTTGGTTTCCTGCCCAGAGCTCTTCTATTGGATCATTGCCTCTATCCTCCAGCTGCTGTGAGTGCTGGCAGCTAATGACCAATGCCCTGATCATGTGGTTATCCTCACTCCCAACACTCTAGGGGGCTACCATGCAGTGACTGAGATTGCTCAGACCAAGGGACCAGCTGTATGGGAAAGTAGGTGTGACTATGGCTACATAACCATGGGATCTCTGGTTCTATCTTATAACTCAGAATTCTGCTGCTCACCTGACTGAATGGTATTTAGACAACTGAAGCAGCAGTTGATCTGCAAGCATGGAGAAAACACCATCCTTCTGGTAAATATATCAAAGTAACGGACTTCCCAACTCAGAGATCAAACCCACGTCTCCTACATTGCAGTCGGATTCTTTACAGCTGAGCCACTAGGGAAGTCCCAGTATTCTCTGTATGTATATTCAGTCATTGAATCAATTCCCTGTTTTTCCTGATAATTAGATGTATAAGGGCTATGATTAAAAGTATTTGTACATACATCTTTGCACACATCCAGTTATTTTCATGGGATGCATTTTTAGAAGTGCAACTATTAGGTTAAAGTACATAATTTAAGGATTTTACTTCTTTCTGACAAATACCCTTCACTGAGCTTTGTATGAAACTGACAGTTTTCCCACAGCTTTGCTGGCACATGGACAGTGACATTTTAGTGCTCAATAAACCTATAGATTGATAAAAACTCTGTCTTTATTTAGACAGTGTGCCTGAAGAACTATGGATGGAGGTTCGTGACATTATACAGGTGGCAGTGATCAAGACCATCCCCAAGAAAAAGAAATGCAAAAAGGCAAAATGGTTGTCTGATGAGGTCTTACAAAGAGCTGAGAAAAGAAAAGATGCAAAAGGCAAAGGAGAAAAGGAAAGAGATACCCATTTGAATTCAGAGTTCCAAAGAATAGCAAGGAGAGATAAAGTCTTCCTCAGTGATCAATGCAAAGAAATAGAGGGAAACAATAGAATGGGAAAGATTAGAGATCTCTTCAAGAAAATTAGAGATACCAAAGGAACATTTCATGCAAAGATGGGCACAATAAAGGACAGAAATGGTATGGAGTTAACAGAAGCAGAAGATATTAAGAGGTGGCAAGAGTACACAGAAGAACTGTACAAAAAAGATCTTCATGATCCAGATCACCACAATGGTGTGATTACTGGACTAGAGCCAGACATCCTGGAGTGCGAAGTCAAGTGGGCCTTAGGAAGCAACACTATGAACAAAGCTAGTGCAGGAGATGGAATTCCAGTTGAGCTATTTCAAATCCTAAAAGATAATGTTGTGAAAGTGCTGCACTCAATATGCCAGAAAATCTGGAAAACTCAGCAATGTCCACAGGATTGGAAAAGGTCAGTTTTCATTCCAATCCCAAAGAAAGGCAATGCCAAAGAATGCTCAACCTTCCGCACAATTGCACTCATTTCACAGGCTAGCAAAGTAATGCTCAAAATTCTCCACGCCAGGCTTCAATAGTATAGGAACTGTGAACTTCCAGATGTTCAAACTGGTTTTAGAAAAGGCAAAGGAGCCGAAGATCAAATTGCCAACATCCACTGGATCATGGAAAAAGCAAGAGAGTTCCAGAAAAACATCTATTTCTGCTCTCTTGACTATGCCAAAGCCTTTGACTGTGTGGATAACAAAAAACTGTGGAAAATTCTTACAGAGGTGGGAATATCAGACCACCTGGCCTGCCTCCTGAGAAATTTGTAAGCAGGTCAAGAAGCAACAGTTAGAACTGGTTCCAAACTGGGAAAGGAGTACGTCAAGGCTGTATATTGTCACCCTGCTTATTTAACTTATATGCAGAGTACATCTTGAGAAACGCTGGGCTGGATGAAGCACATGCTGGAATCAAGATTCCTGGGAGAAATATCAATAACCTCAGACATTCAGATGACACCACCCTTATGGCATAAAGAGAAGAAGAACTAAAGAACCTCTTGATGAAAGTGAACGAGGAAAGTGAAAAATTTGGCTTAAAGCTCAACATTCAGAAAACTAAAACCATGGCATCCCATCCCATCACTTCATGGCAAATAGATGGGGAAACAATGGAAACAGTGAGAGACTATTTTTGGGGGCTCCAAAATCACTGCAGATGGTGACTGCAGCCATGAAATTAAAAGATGCTTGCTCCTTGGAAGAAAAACTATGACCAACCTAGACAGCATATTAAAAAACAGAGACATTACTTTGCCAGCAATGGTCCATCTAGTCAAGGCTATGGTTTTTCCAGTGGTCATGTATGGATGTGAGAGTTGGACTAGAAAGAAAGAATTGATGCTTTTGAACTGTGGTGTTGGAGAAGACTATTGAGAGTCCCTTGGATGGCAAGGAGATCCAACGAGTCCATCCTAAAGGAAATTGATCCTGAATATTCATTGGAAGGACTGATGGTGAAGCTGAAACTCTAATAATTTGGCCACCTGATGCAAATAACTGACTCACTGGAAAAGACCCTGATGCTGGGAAAGATTGAAGGCAGGAGGATAAGAGGCTGACAGAGGATGGGATGGTTGAATGGCATCACCGATGCAATGACATGAGTTTGAGTAGGCTCTGGGAGTTGATGATGGTCAGGGAAGCAGGTTTGCTGTAGTCCATGAGGTCGCAAAGAGTTGGAGATGACTGAGCGACTGAACTGAAGTGAGCTGAAACCTATAGATTAGAACTGATAATTTAGAGTGAAAGTTTTAAAATGATCAATTGAATAGACTTTTAAAATTATGGGGTCACAAAGAGTTGGACACGACTGAGCTACTCAACTGAACTGAATCAATATTTGAAATGAATGCTTAAAATACAAAAATATTGAAACTATTAAGTCCTTACAGGTTTAGTGATTAAAATAACTTAATTGAATTTTTATAACCTAAGGAGGTACATTTTTAAAATTATTATTATCCAGTAAAACAGGGAACAGACCATCTGTGAAACAGACTAACCTGCTTTTATTTATACAACTAGTTAGAGACAGTTTGGTCTGCCTGACCCCTAACGTCTGATTTTTCTACATGGCCTTCTATCTCTCACAGGTTATCTTAAAACTCCAAATATTATAGTATAAAAATAAAGTCAAGGGACTTCCCTGTTGGTTCCATGGCTAAGACTGTGCTCCCAATGCAAGGGGCCAGGTTTGATCTCTGGTCAGGGAACTAGATCCCACAGGCTGCAACTAAGACCCAGTGCAGCCAAATAAATATAAAAATAAAGTCAACGAAGAGAAAGATCTGATGAATGTTAATTAAGAGGCTGATAATATCTGAAATATTAATGGAAAGCATCCCTATGTGACCTGCTAAACCTTTCTCTGTGTTGCCTGTTACCCTTTTCCATAAAGGTAATCATTGCTTTAGCAGATGCTCACCGTCAAGAATAAAAATGCAGACCCTAAGAAGGTAAAATCAAAAGGATATCATTCCTAATGTGACTTTAGCCCAGAGGGGCAGAGATTTCTTTTGCTTTCTCTTTTCTTTTTTTTTCCCCGCCTCAGTGGAAATTAAAAGGGGTTTGCTGCATTTCCTTGGCAGGTCTTTCCAAGAAGTTTTGAAGAGCAGGAGACCACTCTCTCTCCCTTTCTCTCTCTTTTTCTTTTCCTGCTGGAGTTTGCTGAGCTGCAGTCGGCTGTATTTGCTTAGGCTGAGGCAGGAGTGAGCAGCAGGAGTAGACAGAGCGGCATGCCACCTCCAGGCAGGAAAAGGGCAGAAGTCGTCCTCTGTTCCTGTGGCCTGCACATGCCAGGGAAGAAATCCAGATGAGGGAGCTGAAAATTGATAACTAAACTGACTGCACACTGTCAACAAAGCACGAAGTATGGGAGCTGTTGGGGACTAGACCACCCTAGCAGTGGAGCACCAAGATGGGGGTCCACTCTATTGGGGAAAAGGGTCAGTCTACATGAAATTCAAAGCATCAATATCAGTATTTCTGAGACACTCATCTAAGTTGCTTTTTTTATCTTGTCCTGCTCCAGCCAGTGAGATGGGAGAGGGTGAAGAACTGCCCTGTTAGCTGACTTAGAGCCTTGCCACTTTTCTAAATTGACTGATAAATCACCTGATGGCACCCAATTTGCTGAAGCAATGTGGATGTAGTTGCAGTAATAAGGCGTGGAGTGGGTGCAGTAAAGTGGAACATGCCCCAAAACAAATTATTTCATTTATAGAGATAGTTTTACTACTAAACATCAGGTCTTGTCTATCCCCCTAATTTTAAAATATTTGATTGATTCCAGATGGAATGGTAACATCTCAATACAAAATTTAGCAAAAGTGAAGTAATTTCATGTTATTTTATGTGGGACGTTCAAGTAGAGGATGGAGGGGAAGGCAATTGAAGATATGAGTCAAAGCTTGGTTATGCCACATGAATTTTCACTGAACACTGGCTGTATGATTCAAATGCTCAGTTGATAATGTTCTTTTTGCAACAGTTTTAATCAGTGTAAAATTTGTTGTATTGTAATAGATGCTTTGGGGGGAATAACAGCAACCCCAGGTCTTATAGCTGGAATTGACCCCAGATCTTATAGCTGGAATTGAGACAGAATTTTATTGACCCATCACCTAAAACCATAACTTTACCCACAATCCAATATTTGAAAAGAGACGGGAAGTTTCATAAGCTTCCACGCCACAGCACACTCAACATTTGATTCTATTCATAGATGAGGTAGAGAAATAGAGAGGAAGAGGTGCTATTTATGGAATCCTAACAAGGAAAGGATTCCTGCCTGAAGAGACCCAATTTGGTTTAGCAAATTTACAGACAAGTTTGAACATGTAATAGTCTGGGTCATCTAAAGACTATGGGATTCATCCAATTCATATGATAAGTTATGAGAAAGTGTATTTGTCCACATGCATTTTTACAGGTATGATTGACTGTAACATTTGGATATGAGAAATGTTCGTTTTCTTTGAGTGAATTATATTTATGCCTAAATTCTTTTTCATCAAGGCAAAAAGAGAGTCCATCTCATTATTTTGGAGGAAAGGAGGAGCAAGTGAGAGATAGATGGAGAGTATTTTCGATCTTTGGATGATACAATAATCCAAAAGAAGTACAGCCAGCTAAGAAATGGGTTAAGGGTCTGGTCTTTATTTCAGGAGGCCTTTATTTCCCCTGATATAAGGAGAAATCAACATTGCTGACTTTCTACACAGCAGGCAGAATGAAGCAAATACTATTCTCTTGATATTTAAGGCACTTGATATCCCAGTGAGGAAAATGAGATTCAAACATGTGACTAGATAATGTAAAAGTAACTAATTGAATAACTCAAAATATAAGGGCTTTGAGGGTGCAAAAAAGTAATCACCTTCTAGATGAGTTGGTTAGATTGGACTGGACAAGATAGGTCTGTGGCATGAAGTAAAGGTTAATGTGAGGTTTTTGAAAATTAATTTTTAAATTTAGTTTAATTTAATATTTTTAATTTTAATTTTAATTTTATTTTTAATTTAAATACTTTACTTTTTATTGCTTTACAGTGTTGTGTTAGTTTCTGCTATAGAGTGAAGTGAATCAGACATGCATATACATATATCCCCTCTTTTTTAGATTTCCTTCCCGTTTAGATCACCACAGAGCATTGAGTGGCATTCCCTGGGCTATAAAGTAGGTTCCCTTTAGTTATCTATTTGAGGCATAGTAGTGCATATATGTCAAACCCAGTCTCCAGATTCATCCTATCCCCTCCTTCCCCCCTCGGTATCCGTGTGTTTGTACTCTGTGTCTGTGTCCCTACTTCTTTGTGGATAAGATCATCTGTACTATTTTTCTAGATTCCACATGTATGTGTTAATATATACAATACTTGTTTTCCCCTAATGTTAGTTTTTAAGGCAAGATAATGTGATATGTTATTTGTTCTCTTGAAGTGAACAAGAAGTACTTTTCCCCTTTCCTAGCCTAAGAATGCAGACAGACTTTCCGATTCTAGCAGAGGCTTTGGCCTTGGCCCAAGAAACAGAGTTTTCCAGACCTCTAGAAGCAATTCCCTTCTCACTCTTATATTCTTTTATTAGGGATGTGGAGGCTCACTGAAGGAGCGAGGAGGGAGGCTGAACTTGGAGGCTGTATGTTCAGTGACATAAGTCAGAGAGAGAAAGACAAATACTGGATCATATCACTTATATGTGGAGTCTAAAAAACACAACAGACTAGCAGATATAACAAAAAAGAAACAGATTCACAGATATTGAGAACAAACCAGTGGTTACCGGCAGAGAGAGGGAAAGGGGGAGGGGCAATATAGGGGTAGGGAATTAAAAGGTACAAGCTACGAGGGTATATTATAGAACTTAGGGAATGTATCCAATATTTATAATGACTATAAATGGAGTATGGCCTTCAAAAAATTTTGAATCACTATATTATACACCTGTAACTTATATAATATTATACATCAACTATACTTCAATTTTAAAAAAAAGAAAAGACCCAGGGAGAGATGGAAATAGCTTCTCAAGACCAGAAAACTGTGGGGGTTTTGAAGTTTTGAGAAGTCCTGGCCCCTTGCTACATTCTATGCAGTGTGCTAGATGAGGTGCGCCTCCAGACGCTATGAAGGAGGCTCTGAATCCTTGAAGGCAACAGTGAGGGCTGGTGAAAGACAGCTGTTAGGAAGGGCACCTCTGATCTTGTCTTTCTTCCCCAGTGCTAGTCCCTGACTTGGCAGGTGTCAGATAGAGCACATCTGAACTTGGACTTGAAACACGTGACATGGGACTGGAAAATGGGAAGCCCAGAGCCCCTCATCTCATCCGCCTTTCCAGACAAACTCTGCAATGGGGAGTGGACTATTTCTGCTGACAAAAATGCAAGGGAAGGGTCCTGTGCACATCCTGTGAAGAGAAAGTCACTCAGTTGTGTCCGACTCTTTGTAACCCCATGGACTATAGAGTCCATGGGATTCTCCATGCCAGAATACTGGAGTGGGTAGCCTTTCCCTTCTCCAGGGATAGCCAGGGATCCAACCCAGGTCTCCTGTATTGCAGGCAGATTCTTTACCAGCTGAGCTATGCTTTTTTCCCCAGCCAGTTTCAGGGAAACCTGAAGGTGATGGAGCTCAGATCCCTGACTCCTATACTGCCAACAGCAACATGGGTATAACCAAACTGGAAAGATCTGGATTGGCAGGAGTGGGGAGGGATGAAAGTTCTCAGAAGAATAAAACAAGATTCCATTTCAATTGTGTCTCTGGGGATTATTCATGACAGGCTTTAGAAATCCAGAGGATTGTAGACACAAGTGGAGATTTCAAGGAAAGGGTACCTGGACTGTCCTCTTTCCAATTTCTTCAACGCCTGCCTCTGTTTCTAAGTGGAAAACTGAAAAGAGGCAGATGGCAGTGAGACAGTCAGGCAATAACTAGCTTATTCACAACTGCAAGGCTGCAAAGAGAATTGCTGAAACCTCAGCCATCCCTTGGTTCAGGTAAAGCATTTTTAGGATGAAATGGAAAATCAAAACTCTATTTGAAGAAATTAGCTTTGAGAATTGAAAGTAAAAGTGGACTGGCTATTTCTGAGAGATAAAAAGATAGCTTATGGTTATGAGGCTGTGACTAAGGCCAGGGCAAGAGGAGCGATTTGATCTGATATCCCATAGCCCCAGGCGTGAGGACTGACTGGTACCTCCATTTCCACTTTTACACATACTAACCTTGTTGAGCTCTAATCGAAAGGAAAAACCTCAGTCTGGATGAAACACTTTTTAACTGTGTCTAATTGTCCCCACTTAGGTTGAACATGGCTTTGTCTTCTTGGTTATAAATATTGACACACTTAGAATCATCTGGATTCTTTCTAACTCAGCATTCCAGACCAATGTATCTCTGGCGCTGGACCCAAATGCCAGGCTAGGCAACTCCAAAGTGAGGGTACAGTTGAGGCCAAATACTAACTCATCCCATCTTTCTCCAGTATCATCACTCCTACCTTCTGGAATCCCAGCCTCCAGTGACTACCAACTATCTAAATGATAGTTTTTGCAGATATCAGTAGTTTTTTTTTTTTTATAATAAAAGAACAAAAGACAGATTAAAGGATACAACGTATTGGGTGTGAGTAAATGGGACCTTTGTACTTTCTGCTCAGTTTCGCTATGAAACTAAAACTGCTCTAAAAAATAAAATTTATTAAATGCATTTCTTAAAATCTTGAAACTGGGATTGTCAGTTTGGCCTGCCATAACAGATATCCCATAAACTGGGTGGCTTATAAACCATGGAATTTATTTCAAACAATTCTGGAGGCTGAGAGGTCGAAAATCGGGGTACTGGGAGATCCTGTGCCTGGTGAAGGCCTGCTTCCTAGACAGCCTTTTTTTTTTCTTGTAACCTCACATGGCATAAGGACTGAGGGATCTCTCTGGAGTCTTTCATTTTTTAATTTATTTATTTTTAATTGAAGGATAATTGCCTTACAATACTGTGTTGTTTTCTGCCATACATCCCATACATCTACATGAGTCAGCCATGGGTATATACATGTGTCCCCTCTCTCTTGAGCCTCCCTCCTGCCTCTCATCCCATTCCACCCCTCTAGGTTGTTACAGAGCCCCTGTGTCAAACAGCAAATTTCCATTGGCTATCTGTTTTACATATGGTAGTGTATATATTTCTATGCTACTCTCTCCATTCGTCCCACCCTCTGGAGTCACTTTATAAGGGCCATTCATGAGAGCTCTGCCCTCATGACCTAATCACTGGGCCCACCTTCTAATGCCATCACCTTGGAGATTAGGATTTCAACATATGAATTTTTGGAAGGCAAACATTCAGCTCATTGCATCCCATCCCTGTCTCCTCCAAATGTATATCCTTCTCACATGCAAAATACATTCAGTAGCCTTAAAAGTCTTAACCTTCCAGCATCAACTCTAAATTTTGGTGTCATGTAAATATCAAAATCAGGTATGGGTCAGACTCCAGGTGGATTCATCCTGAGGCAGTTCCCCTTCAGCTGTGAGCCTGTGAAATCAAGTTTTGTACTTCCAACGTACAATGGTGGGACAGGCACAGGCCAGATATCCCCATTCTAAAAGGCAAGAAGAGAGGAGTTACAGATCCTGAACAAATCGGAAACCTTAAGATGTAAGAATCTTCTTTGATTTTTTGTCCTGCTCACCAACTGTGCTGGGGCAGAGGCCCCACCCTCTAGACTGAAGTGTGGGTCCCCAGCTTTGCTCTGCAGGGCTTTTGCCCTTAAGCCTCCAGGTTGCCCTGCCGTCCCAGCTTTGGGAGGCCCCATACTCCTGACTTTGCTGACACGAACCCCACCATAGCTCTCACAGGTTGGATGTAGTCCTGAAACTGCACAACACAAGTTGGGACTTGAACCCCACTACCTTTTAGGTCACACACCTGGTCTTAGGACCTAGTTCAGGTTCTTTTTGTCTTAGTGCAGAAAGAATGCAGTGAAAGACGAAGTGATAAGTAAGAAGTGGATTTATTAAGAGAGATACATATTCCATAAATAGAATGCAGTTCATCTGAAAAGGCAAGAGTGGTCCTAGGAGAAGCACACTCCACAGATAGACGGTGGACCATCTCAGAAGGTGAGAGGTCCCCAAATATGCAGTGGTTGGTATTTAGCTAGGTAATTTCATAGGCTAATGAGTGGGGGTTTTATTTCAACTATTTTGGCGAAAGGGCAGGGATTTTCAGGAATTGGGCCACTGCCCACTTTTTTGGCCTTTTATGGTTGGCCTTGGAACTGTCATGGCACCTGTGGCTGTGTCATTTGCTGATGTATTACAATGAGCATATAATGAGACCTAGGGTTCACTGAAAGTTGAATTTTCAGCCATCTTGGGCCTAATGGGTTCTGACCAGTTATGTCATATCATCAAAGCTATGTCATTCTTTTAATGGTTGTGTATCTCTGCCCCCTTTCCTCTGGGTTCAGTCCTGTGCCTGTGGCTTTCCTGGACTGGAATTGCCTGCTGATGGTTCTACTGTTGCTGGGTCTGGGGGATGACCTTGCCCCCAGGTTCTACTGGGCACCACTCTAATGGGGTGCTCTCTGTGGTAGCCCCACTCCTACAGTGTTTTTGTGCCTGGATGGCACACCTGCGGCTCTGAGACACTATTTTCCTTGCAAATCTAGGTTGAGGTAGCCATGTCCCCTGCTTCCCAGGTGACTACACTCTGTGCCAGTGGAGAAGAAGACCCAGAAATCTGAGAACTGTTTTGCCCATTAGAAGCCAGAGCAGTTATATACGTTTATATACATTTTATTTATATAGTATATATAAATTATATAAAAGTTGTATAAATTTTGAAACAGAGGGCTCAGTTCAGTTCAGTTCAGTTCAGTCGCTCAGTCATGTCCAACTCTTTGTGACCCCATGAATCGCAGCACGCCAGGCCTCCCTGTCCATCACCAACTCCCGGAGTTCACTCAGATTCATGTCCATCAAGTCAGTGATGCCATCCAGCCATCTCATCCTCTGTCGTCCCCTTCTTCTCCTGCCCCCAATCCCTCCCAGCATCAGAGTCTTTTCCAATGAGTCAACTCTTCGCATGAGGTGGCCAAAGTACTGGAGTTTCAGCTTTAGCATCATTCCTTCCAAAGAAATCCCAGGGTTGATCTCCTTCAGAATGGACTGGTTGGATCTCCTTGCAGTCCAAGGGACTCTCAAGAGTCTTCTCCAACACCACAGTTCAAAAGCATCCATTCTTCAGCGCCCAGCCTTCTTTACAGTCGAACTCTCACATCCATACATGACTACTGGAAAAACCATAGCCTTGACTAGATGGACCTTAGTCGGCAAAGTAATGTCTCTGCTTTTGAATATACTATCTAGGTTGGTCATAACTTTTCTTCCAAGGAGTAAGCGTCTTTCAATTTCATGGCTGCAGTCACCATCTGCAGTGATTTTGGAGCCCAAAAAAATAAAGTCTGACACTGGACATTAAATTATGTGGTACTGACAGTTTCCAAAATCCAGTTCTAGCCATCCTTATGGCCCCTTACAAGATCAAGAAGGAATGTTATACTTTAAGGAATTGTCTTGTTGGTGCTAGAAGAATGATTATGGTTTATGGTCGAGCAGGTATTTCTGCTGATGGGGGAGTTTGGTCGATGCATAGGGCAGATATGCAATGCATGGTAGAGGGGAGAGAGGAGACAAAAGGACAGAGAAAATTCTTTATGTTTAAATTTTTATTATCTTGCCATAAAATATTAATTTTATTTAACACAGGCCAAAGAGCATGGAGGCCCCGCAGGCACTGGTGGCCCTTCTTTTGAAATTCTTTTCATGAGCTTTGGATCACCCTGGGGAGAAGCAGGGGTCATTCTTCCAGTGAACCATAGCTCCTGGCTTCTGATAAGGCTTTCTGCTTTCTGCCTTATCAGATGGAGGTTTGGCCACATTGTGAAAGTTGTTTCTCAATAGACGGTCTCAGTTTTACAATATGGACAAGCTGAGAATGTTCTGTACCTTTACGCTTCTGTTCCTTTCTGATGAACAATTCCATCTTTAAACCACCTCTCTCCTTCCCCCCATTTTACTATAAGCAGTCAAGAACAAAACAGTCTGCTCCTTCACGTTTTCCTTAGATATTTCCTCAGCCAAATACTCTATTTTATTGCTCAATTGTGATGATGAAAGCTCAGCTTCTCTGTACACTGGTGCCGAACCAAATCTCAAAGGTGAGTTTTGGGTGAAGTAGGGAAGAAAGTGAAGTCGCTCAGTTGTATCTGACGCTTTGCGACCCCATGGACTGTAGTCTACCAGGCTCCTCTGTCCATGGGATTTTCCAGGCAAGGGTACTGGAGTGGGTTGCCATTTCCTTCTCCAGGTGATCGTCCCAACCCAGGGATCAAACCCCGGTCTCCCACATTGCAGGCAGACGCTTTACCATCTGAGCCACCAGGGAACATTTATTACTTTGCTAGGCAAAGGGGGAAACAGTGGACCCCTGCCTCAAAAAAAACTGTGTGTCCCAACTTGGAGAGGATAGTGAGAGTTTTTATAGTAATAGTTCAAAGAGGGCATGACCAGCTTGTGGACATTCTTCTGATGGGTTGGTAATGAGTAAGTAGGAGCCAGCATCGTCAGCCTTCAGGTCCAGCTGCTCTGGGGTCTACCTGCTTGTGGCAACATGCCATTTTTAATCATTAACATCTCCGATCTGGAGGGGGTTTCAGTATCTGCAAAATAGGTCTAAGGTATTGTCGTGTGTTTACATTGGTGGGGAATAAGGACCTTGCCCCAAGGCTGCTCTTGACTGTTTCTACCTGATCTCATATCCCCTTCCTTCTCTAGTTAGCAACTGCTTGAATCTACCCATTGGAACTCAGGGAAGGTCATGGAGGCTGAATGAAGGCTATTTCCTGTAATCAAAGAAATGCAGAATACAGAAAGGCTTTGTGCCCAGGAGCCCCACCGGGCCCTTCTCAGTATCAACCTTCACTGTTCAGTATCAACCTTCACTGTTCAGTATTATTTGCTCTCAAGTGTAATGTTATCATGAAAGCAAGACTTAAGAACCAGGCAGAAAAACCATCACTTTACAGGAGAGATTTAATCCAAGTGTACAAACAAGATCCTGATGGTAAAGTAAGCCCATCTTCTGGTTTGTATTAGAGACAGAGTCTTTCCTGAGGTAATTAAGTTAAAATGAGGCCTAATCCAAAGACTAGTGTCCTTACAGGAAGAGGAGATTAGGACAGACAAAGAGACTTGAGGAACAGGAAGGTGGAAGGCAGCCATCTGCAAGCCAGAGAGAGAGGTCTCGGGGAAAATCAGACCTTTCTCCAAGCCTCTAGAACTGTGAGAAAAGAAGTTTCTGTTGGTACTCCATCCTATCTGTGATTTTCGTTATGGCTGCTCTACCAAAATAATATAATTTCAAATTTCTATAGATGGGTTTTTCAGCTCACAGAGCTCTGTTTCTTGAAGTGCATATATCCAAGTATAGGTCTTGTAGAAAGCACGACCTTATTTACAACCACCCCTCCTATATTTGCTGAATACATCTTTCTGGTCCAGAATCCTTTCCCTTTGTGTATCTGGGACCCTTGATCCCAGATGCACAAAGGGGAATTATTTCCTCTCTGAAGAAACGTTCTACTAAGAATTCCTGATGTCTTAGGCTCCCTCAGTAGTGGAGTGAGTTATCTGATTGATGAATTTGGAGGGAAAGAGGATATGTGTATCTCACCTCCTTCCTTCCTCATTGTCATGGAAGGCAGTCTGCCTTCAGAAAGCATATAGCCTAGTCCATTAATTGGAGGCACCCCTGCTTGGAGAGGCTAATGTTTATCCAGTGCTGTGCGTGACAGAGTGGGTAACAGCAAGCCCATTGTTACTGCACACCTTTCCCAGTTATTGCTGTGTGGCAAACCATCCAAAAACTTAGTGGCATATCAACAGAGGAATGGATAAAGAAGACATGGCATGTATATACAATGGAATATTACTCAACCATAAAAAGCAACGAAATTGTGCCATTTGCTGAGACATGGGTGGACCTAGAGACTGTCTTATAGAGTGAAGTAAATCAGAAAGAGAAACACAGATATCACATAGTAACACATACATATGGAATCTAGAAGACTGGTACAGATGAATCTATTTGCAAAGCAGAAATAGAGACACAGATGTAGAGAACAAGTGTATGGACACCAAGGGGGGAAAAGGAAAGGGGGATGAATTGGGAGATTGGAATTGACACATATACATTATAGATACTATGTATAAAATAGGTAACTAATGAGAACCTATTCTATATTAATAGCATAGAGAAACCCTACTCAATACTCTGTGGTGATGAAGAGGACATATATGTATACAAATAGCTAATTCACTTTGCTGTGCAGCATAAACTAACACAACACTGTAAACCAACTAAGCTCCAATTTAAAAAAAAAATCTTCATGATGTAAAACAGCATTTTTATTAAGTTCATAAGTTTTGGGGTTGGAAATTTGGACAGGACGCAGCAAGGATGACCTGTATCTGCTCTGTGATGACTAGAGCCTAAGGTTGGCTGAAATCGCTGGGTTTAGCTCATCTGGTTGGACTGGAGCCATTTGTTTTGGACTTTGATTCTGGCCATCATCTGGGGTCTTCAGTGTTTCTCCAGCAGGGCTAGAATGTTCAAGGTCTTCACTGACTTATCTTTGCCTGGGCTGCGATGGTTGAAACAACTAGAGCTACCTAGGCAAATCTACTCCTCCACAAGGAGGTTAGCTTGGGCTGCCTCACATTGTGGTGGTCTCAGAGTAGTGAATTTCTCTCAGATATTATGGCTGACTTTTCCCAGAGTGGACATTCCAAGAGGCCAAAGTGGAAAGTGGAAGGCCTCTTCTGATCTAGTCTTGAAAGTGACACGGCGTCATGCTTGGGGCTGGTGCACGGGGATGACCCAGAGAGATGTTATGGGGAGGGAGGTGGGAGGGGGGTGCATGTTTGGGAACGCATGTACACCCGTGGTGGATTCATGTCAATGTATGGCAAAACCAATACAGTATTGTAAAGTAAAATAAAGTAAAAATAAAAATTAAAAAAAAAGAAAGTGACACGGCATCATTTTGGATGTAATCTGTTGCTTACAGACGAGTCCCAGAGCCACCCAGGCTTTAATAGGCAAGGGATGGCTGCACCAGTTAATACTGGGAGGTGATCAAAGGTGGGTGGGAGGGGTGCCTTTTTTAAGAAATTAACTACCACAGTGCTTAAGCTATATTCTTAAATAGGTAATTAAGGTGCTACTGGCATCTTCCTCTGCCTTATTCCTTTGTTATACTTTCTGCTTGCTTCAAAACTGAGACCAGGAAAATTGAAATATTTTTTACTGATCTTCCCGTACATCAACAACAGCTATCATCTGTCCTTGCAATATGGTTTGTATCAGAAATATCCTAATTATAGGCAACATTCAAAAACGCTCTGCTTGCATGTAAATAGGAGGATGTAAATAGATGCTTGGGGATTGGGATGTTGTCTAACACCATGTGTTAGACATAAATTGGCATCACCTCTTAGTTAAGAAATAAATTCTAAAGACAGAAAAGGATTTTGAAAATGTGATTGCTAAAACATCCTTGTCATTGTCATTCCCAAATTCAAATTTAATTCTTTCTCCTTGTAGCCAAATGGCTGTTGGGGCTACAAGGCAGTTAGAGCATGGAGGATGTGAATGAGAGCATTTTTGCAGAAGTTTCTACGCTTTGGACATAAAAGAGGCTGGGTGCAACACAGATAAGCACTGTGGTGAGTTTGAACCAGATCTGGATCCTGAGAGGCTGGGTCAGTGTTGGTCTATTATTAATTATCACAGAGGAAAAACTGAACCGATGAGCTGAGTCCACCCAACTCCCATGATTAAAAGGTTTCAAGAGACTAAGGAACAGCTAAGTTTCCTCATGTAATTACATGGGAGTCATAAAATCTGCTGGCTACATCTAACTCCCATGGGAGCAGAGTCCACTGTGCCACTTAGGATAGTCCAGTGGCTGGTCCCAAATGAGCAGACAGAAAAAATACACACTGGATGGTTCCCACTGCCCAGAGAGAGAAAGAACAAGCCCATCAGGAGAGGCAAACCCTGCCCCTCCAAGACCTGGTGGGTGATCTGTATGCAACTTGAATAATAAAATTTAAAGAAGCTAAGAAGTTTTGTTGCTGCAGAGAAGTGATTCTGACAACTAAGTGACATAATATTTTAAGTAAAATATCAGTGGATAAATTGAAGGAGAGCTAGTCCTTACAGAGATTTAAATTAGATTTTGGGAAGATCAAGTGGTGGAAATTTTCTGAGACTACTTAGTCAAACTACAAAGAGATAGAATTCAAGAGAAAAAGATGAGGAAAACATGACTCTTTAAAAAGAGTCACAGGAGACACAACATGCAAATAATAAGAGTTCCAGAAGGGAAAACAAGAAGATTGTGCAGAAAGGCAATAATTAAACAAATAAAAGAAGAAAAATCTCTTCAACTGAAGAAAGACCTGAATGGACAGTGAGGTTTACTAAGGCAAATTTTATTAAACTCCTAAAGTCCAAGGATAAAGAAAAAATGTCTAGGCCTCCTGGTAGAAAGAACAAGTTTGCTGAAGACTAATTTAAAAATTCAGGTTGGTAATAGACTTCTTATGTGCAGAACCAGGAGTTGCCACCCACAGAATGACATCTACAGATTACTTAGAATAAAGAAGTGCACTCATGGATTCTGTGAGCAGCCACAATGCAGTTCCATTAGCATGATGAAATAAACACACTTATAGGTACAAAAGGATACAACATATACGTTATCCAGGTATTCTATAGGAGGAATTTTCTGGAGAATGGACCAAAACAAACAGCAAGTAACTCAAAACACAGATTGGAATGAGGTGTTTGAGAGGTGGTAGGGGAGAAACTGAATCTATGAGTGGAAATAGGAAGAAGGGAGCATCTACAAGTTTCATCCTAAGAGGTGCAAGGGAGATGGAGGGCTGTAGTGGAGGAATGGGCTTCCCAGGTGGCGCTAATGGTAAAGAAGCCACTTGCCAATGCAGGAGACAAGAGACGTGGGTTCGATCCCTGGATTGGAAAGATCCCTTAGAGGGCGGCATGATGACTCACTTCAGTATTCTTGCCTGGAGAATCCTATGGACAGAGAAGCCTGATGGCTATAGTTCACGGAGTTGCAAAGATTTGGATACGACCGAAGTGACTGAACACACAGAGGCATGCAGTAGAAGAATAGAGCACTTGATGAGGGGTTTTGAGCTAAAATTAGAGTTAATAGAGAAATAATGGCTTTAATTGTAACTGCCAGGAAAGGGGAGAATACTGTTAGTACCCAAAGTATAGTGAAAGTGAAGTCGCTCAGTCGTGTCCGACTCTTTGTGACCCCATGGACTGTAGCCTACCAGGCTCCTCCCTCCATGGGATTCTCCAGGCAAGAGTACTGGAGTGGGTTGCCATTTCCTTCTCCAGGGGATCTTCCCGACCCAGGGATCGAACCCGGGTCTCCTACATTGCAGGCAGACGCTTTACCATCTGAGCCACCAGGGAAGCCTCAAAGTATAGTAGAAATCCCATATTAATAAGCAGTTCTACCTGTAAATAAGCTACAAGTATAAAAAGAAAAGATGTCAACATAAATTAACAGAGTAAGATGAAAAGTATAAAAAATATATATATTGTGATTTTTTTTTTTTTTGGACTGTGCCACAGGCCACGTGGTATCTTAGTTTTCCAACAAGGGATAGAACCCATGCCCCCTACACCACTAGGTCACAGGGAAGCCCCCTACATATTGTGTTAATTATATTATTTTTCCCAAATTAATGGTTTATTTCCACCTGTAAAACTAGCAAAGGAGTCCAAAACAGACTGACGTACAAGGATATAGTTTAAAGGTAACAAAGAAAGATGTGAAGTATGTACACTGAGGAAGGGAAAGGGGTTCTTTTCATATCAACCTTTTCCTACTTTGCAATTTCTGAATGGTAGCAATGAAACATTTTCCTCCAATTTAATTTAGTATGAAGGAATACAATTTTTATGATCAACCATTTGACCTTAAGTGTAAAGCATAAGAGATTTTGGCTGCATTAAAAAAATAACCCAAAATTTGATGAACTAAAGTACCAAAGATGTATTATGTTGTAGTTTATGTGGGTGAGGAATTTTGGAGCAGCTTAGCTGAATGGTAATGGCCCTCTTGTTACTCATTACCCTCTCATTACTTCTTATTACCATATGAGTCTTTTATAAGGTGAGGACATTGATGGGACCCGATACTTAATCTGAAGGTGTAAGTGGGCCAGAGGACTCACTTGCAAGATGGTTCATTCACATGGCTATTGGCTGGAACCTAGTTTTTCACCTGACACCTTCAGGGCAGCCCTCTGCATGTATAAAGTCATTTGAACCTGTGTTGCCTGCCTGATTTGACTAGATTAGTGGATCCTCCAGAATATCTGCTTTATTTGTGAAGGGCTGCACTTTCCAGGCAAGGTATTCTTTGGACTTCTTAAAAGTTGAAGAGAAGCTAGAGCTTCACTGATTTTTAGAAATAGATTGTGTGACTGTTTTGATTTCTGATTGCTAATAAATTGTTATATGATTAATTTTACCTTACCATCTAATGTATATGTATGTGGAGAAGTTAACATTTAGTTTTTATTCACCTTTAATTATTGGAGATTATTAGTATTAATTTTAAAAATCCAGATAATTATAATGAAAAAGTAGTTAATGAATGTGAAATAATCATTTATTCTCAAATACCCTCAAAACTAAATATATCATTCTAAATGGTCAAATATTAAAATTGTTTTAATTAAAACCAAAGCAAAATTTTGGAGAAGTTAGGAAAATGTTTCTTTTTACTGATGAAGTGTTGTATAGCTAGAAAATCAACAAGTACATCATCTACAGAATAGTATTGTAATAAGAACTAATAGGAAAATTATATAAAATAACTGGATATACAATAACTATACAAAAAGCAGTGGGTTTTCTCTGTGATAATGGTAACCAGAAATAAAAGTAAGAAAATATTCTATTTGTAATGGTTAAAAAAATGATAAAGTTCTTAGGAATGAATTTAAGAAGAAAGGCATCAGAACTTAATAGGAAAGTTTAGCAGAAAACTTAGAGGAAAAAATTGGTTCCTATTGACAGACATAAAAGAATATTCATGCAATTAGAAAGACATATCATGGTTTTAAATGGTAACATTAAGTAAATAAAAACATCAATGCTTCCAAAATAATATTAATTCCAATTACAATTGTAAGAAGAGTTTTTGGTAATTTCATAAAAGATGTTCTTGGTGGTGGTGGTTTACTTGCTAAGTCATGTCCAATTCTTGCAACTCCATGGACTGTAGCCCACCAGGTTCTTCTGTCTATGGGATTCCCCATGCAAGAATACTGGAGTGGGTTGCCATTTCCTTTTCCAAAAGATGGTCTTATGGAAAAATAAGTAACAAACATAGCTTTAAAAAAGTATGAAAAATGAATGTCATGATAAGGATATTACCTTGCCAGACATAAGCTACTGTAGAATTTATTTTGGCATCTAAATAGATAAATAGATTGTTGGAACAAAATAGAGAATTGAAAGAATACGCTGTAATATTTATGAATTTTGGATATATAGTAATATTGGCACTCTGTTTCACTGGGGGAAAAGATAGTTTATTCAGAACAGTTGACATTTAAATTCCAGCTGAATTAAAGACTTAAAAAAATTGCTTTAAAGAAATAAATGAGAATCTTAGAAGAAAATCTAAGAAGTTACACATGCTGCCTATGTATGAGAGAGAATTTTTAAAT
The DNA here is from genome assembly GCF_023091745.1 of Budorcas taxicolor. Classification (NCBI taxonomy): domain Eukaryota; kingdom Metazoa; phylum Chordata; class Mammalia; order Artiodactyla; family Bovidae; genus Budorcas; species Budorcas taxicolor. Next base: position 58,741,298 of record NC_068923.1, on the reverse strand, counting down.
CAGGACAGAAAATTCAGATAGTAAAAAAGACACATTAAACATATATAAATATGACAGAAGATACCAAAGTCAGTGGATAGATGATAGATTTGTAAAATGTGTTTGCAGATACACAAATTCAGGTGACAGCTTAAAATTTATAGGACACAAAGAATATATAGAATCTGAACTGACCTGAAAGCATAACTCACTAGAATTTTGAACAAAGGCTATAAATAGGAAATTCTTAGAATCACAAAACTATGTGATAAAATCATTAAATTCACAATTAATTGAATCTGAAGATAGAAAAGGATGTGAAAGGTGTAAAGAAGTAAAAAATAAAGAGAAAAATAAGCGCTGAACAAAAAATTTCCCAAAATATTTGATATGAACCTCTTTGTATGAAATTTTTAATGGATGTGAATATATGTGTAAAATCTTTAGAAAATAGATCAAATTAGATCTATATCTACAGGCATTTTACATATATATAACTGAGTGGAAAAAGTCCACATTTTATAGAAATATGTATACTATAATTCTGTTTTGTTAAAAAATAATAATGATAGCAATCCTATGGACATACATATGTGCATGTACAAATTTGATGGAGAAAATGGTTTGAAAGAACACACATGAATCTAGTTACTCTGTGTGTGTGTGTGTGTGTGTGTGTGTGTGTGTATGTGTGTGAGTGGCAGGGGAGTGTTATTCAGAGTGATAGCAGACAACAGATTTGCTCATCTGTTCTTTTATAGTGTTGTTTTCACACATTATAAGAATGTATTACTCGGAATATTTGAAAAACATCAAATGCTGAAAATGCAAATATATATATAAATCAGTTTCCCATGCTATATTAAAATAATAAACTGTTAATTACAAAATGGGATTCTAAATCATTGTATAAAGTGAAAATTGGGTATTGACAGAATTCTGTCAATATAAAAAGTTCTGATATCACTCATGAAATACATAATACTTGATTTTTAGCATCCAAACATAAAATACTTTGCATTTTGAAGTTTACAAATGAAACATCCTAGGGAAGAACAAAGGACAGTCTCTTTGCAGGTGTCTGAACAGGGAACCACTCTGCTGTCATATAACTGTCAGAACTCTGGGGGTGAAGAAGGGTGAATGCAGAATTCTCAAGTATTCTTTCTTGCTGTGATGTTTACTCCATTCAGGCCCAATATCAAGTTTCTAAACCACAATGCATGCATTTATCAGGAGGATAAAAATAAATAGTCAAATCACATTTTTAGAATAGTTTAATTTCTAAGATTACTTCAAAAGTTATATGATCTTAATGGCTTTATATAATTATAAGTGACAGCTCCAACCTAGCTAACAATCAAATTAAATCTGACTACATATCAACTTGTTTAATTGAAATCTGCTTTTTATAAAAAGAAAAGTTGAGGAGTTTCAAGTAATTTATACAAAGACACATAGGTAATACAGAGCAAGAGGAATTTGATACCATATCTGCCTGAAACCTAGGCTCAGCCTAAATAGTTCTCCACTTACACCAACCTGCAGTGGAAAGTCTAGAGAAAACTAGCAAAGCAACTCACAAATCCGATTTGTGATTTCACCAGGTGAAAAACAGAAAATTGAGAGACAAGGAGGACAGAAGGCATGCATTGGTATTTCTGGGGGTGCATGAGGATCAGAGGTGGGATGTTGATGTAGGATAAGTATATGGAAGAGGTGAGAGGAAATTGACTTGGCCCAGGGAAATCGAATTGGCTTGGAACTGAGAATCGTGGGTGACGTAAAAACTGCAGTGGCCTCCAACTAGTAATTTGCACTTCATCCTACCTTTATTTCTTGTCTGAAGGGAGGAAAAAGGCCTTGAAGAACAGGAGTAGGAGGGAGAAGAAAGGAAGGGCTGGTGGGAGGTTAAGCCTAGGTCGGTTTCCTTCCTGACCTCACCCACGTTCTCCCACTCTTCCTGTCTGCACTCACTCTCTGCCCAGGCAGAGGCTGCTAAGTCAAGCTGGGTTTCAAGGAGGCTTTGGAGGAAACTTAAGGCTTAAGATGGAGCAACACCTCCAGGGTGACTGTTAGGGAATTTGTGGCTGAATTCCTGGGAGGCAGTTGTAACTCCCCTTGAGTTACAGGGGCAGACACCCTTAAGGGGTAGTGTCCTTTAAATGGCAAGTGAATGGATGGGTCAGAGTATGACCATAATCTTATTTGCCCTGCAGGATGTAAATGTTTGTAACTTGAAATCACAGGAATTCATCTTGGGGGCTCCAAGGAACTCAGGTTTTTTTTTTTTGTCTCAACACAGAATTCATCGAGAGGTGAAGTGATAGATAAGAAGTGATTTATTAGAATAGGATGCTTCTGAGGTTTACAGGCAGGCAGGCGAGAGGTTGCCACCCTGAGAACTTAGTGGGCTATAGTTTTATAATCAAAGGAAAACTCGGGAAGGGGAGAAGACCACCTTCTTCCTCATTCTTGAGTAGACATCAAGCTTCCATCATCAGCTCCATTCCACATTGGGTGGATTGAGGGTGGAGTGTAGTTTTCTTGACCTTATATGGTCAAAGTGGGACCGTCGTGGTGCAATGGAAATGAGCAAAAAGTCAAAAACATATCCTACAATATGATAAATCATTTCATGTTTTAGCATAATGTCACATTTTCCTTATATTTTTTGTTTTTAGAAGCATGTCTCAGGAATCATTAACTTACCTCACTGGGCAGGATGTGGGTCTCGTTTCACCTTGTTTTATTGTTTTAGGGCATGTCTCATGCTTCCATTGCATAGTTTTGTTGCTAGGCAAGCCTGCTTGGTTTTGTTGTTAGGCAAGCCTGCTTTCTTGAGTGATCATTAACTTACAGGGGTCTCTCATACTTTTGTTTTTTACTTCTTATCCCTTGGTGGTGGTGGTTTAGTCACTAAGTCATGTCCGACTCTTGTGACCCCATGGACTATAGCCCGCAGGCTCTCTGTCCATGGGATTTCCCAGGCAAGAATACTGGGGTGAGTTGTCATTTCCTCCTCCAGGGATCTTCCTGATCCGGGGATCAAACTCAAATCTCCTGCATTTCAGGCAGATTCTTTACACCTGAGCAACCAGGGAAGCCACTTACTGCCCCTTAGTGAGATTAGCTATTTAATCACCTACTTTGTACTTTTATTCTATTCCCATCAATTTAGCAATTATTCGATTCTCTGAACACCAACTGTGTGTCTGACAATTCAATTCTGTTCTGACACTAATTGTCTGGAATTAGCATTAGACTTCGCAGATCTAAAGGCTCTGTCACAAAGACCATTCCCACTTCAGAGGCCAGTGGCAAGCATCAGATCCCAGGTTACCAGCACTTTTGTCTGACTTGGCTATAAATTCAAGGGTTCCCTCAAGCCCCTCCTAAGGTTTGACAATTTCCTAGGACAATGCAACTAGGTTTCCCTGGTGGTTCAGATAGTAAAGAGTCTGCCTGCAATGCTGGAGACCGAGATTCGATCTCTGAGTTGTGACAACCCCCTGGAGAAGGTAATGGCTACCCACTCCAGTATTCTTGCCTGGAGAATTCCATGGATAGAGGAGGCTGGTGGGCTACAGTCCATGGGCTCGCAAACAGTCACACACAACTGAGCAACTAACACTTTAGGGTAACTCACAGAGCTCAAGACAGTATTTTACATACTATTACTGGGTTATTATAAAGGATACAACTCAGAAAGAGCCCAGTGGAGAAGATGCAGAGATCAGGAGAGAAGGGAAGGGGCGTGGAGCTTCCACCTCTTCCTGAACATCCTACCCCCAGCACCTTGATGTGTTTGTTCACCAACCTTGAAGCTCTCTGAATCCCACTGTTGAGGGGTTTTCATGGAGTTTCATTATATAAGGCATGATCGATTAATAATTGGCCATGGATGATTGAATGCAATCTCTATCTAGCCTCTTGTCTTTTCCTGGAGGACAGGGGGTGGGATCAAAAGTTCGAATCCTATAATTATGCCTTGGTCTTTTGAGGCAGCAGTCCCCATTGTGAAACTGTCTAGGGACCCCTCCAGAGTCACCTTATTAGCATAAACTCAGCTGTGGTTGAAAGAGGCTTGCTTGGATACCAAAAGACACTCTTATCTCTTAGGAAATTCCAAGGGTCTTGGGAGCTCTGGGCCAGGAACTGAAGATAAAGGACCAAATATTTCCCATTATACCGCAGTGACATATTTTAGTATTAAAAATTGAACTGAATGAGGAGGGCTACAACTTTTCTTTGTTATATTGTTTGATAACCTATCTCCAAATAAGGTTACATTTTAATATACTGGGTATTAGAACATATGAATCTGAAGGGAACACAATTCAGCCCGTAGCACCCTCATTGCTGTGCTTTGGCTTTTCATGTGAGATGGACAACTTTTGAAGCAGTCACCACGGGCTGTTATGGAGGGTTTGGTATGGAGGGGTAAATGATACTTGACATGGACTAAACATTCATGTCCATAGAGAGTGTGAACACTCTAAGGAGAAAGCACCTTAAATTATCCTTTTCACTGGAAAGCTCCTTCTTGGACACACCATTCTGCCTGGTCGTCTTATTCTATTCTCAGCTCGGCGTCCCTTCCACCAGCCCCCACAGTTTGACTTCATCCTCCCACATCCCTTGTTGTTCACAGATGTTGATTTGGCCCTACTATTTTTCATCAGTCCTACTCATATTTTCAGGATATTGGAACAGGGTTATCTTTAGTGGTGTCTTTCTCAAATACCAGTATCTTTCAGCCGGGAAGACAGATTTGTTCTGTTCTATTTCTCTGTTGTGTTTTAAAATGATGGTCTATTTTTATCCAGAGCCCAAGCCACACTTTAGCACAGACAAGTAAGAATTTCAAAGGGTGGGATCTTGATTTTTTCAGCTCTCCAGGTGATTCTGAGCCATAGAGTTAAGAACCACGGGTCTAATACAGCAACATGAGGAATGGCAGGCTGGTGGAGGGTTGGCAGGGCATACTGTTCCAAATAAAAGATACATATACGTTTCCCCAAAGCAGGTATGAAGTCCTAGAGACAGTATGATCTAAAGACACATTATGACAAACATATTTTCTTAATTGGAAAGTGATTTAAACAGTTGTTCCTACATTCAGTGGATACAACATCTTATCTCATTGCAAAAAGAAGTTCTAATTTCTGTTTCAAATTGGATTCCTGATTATAGACTGTACCCTGATAGCTTTTGGTACATGAGAGGAAAACCAAGTTCAGAAGTAATTACCCTTCGCTGCACAAAAAGTTTACTGGGCTTTAAAAATTAAAATATTTTCATTACTTTTTTTGGCTATTTGAAGTTCACTTTTGAATCAAATTATAACGTTTACATAATTTAAGGGGCTAAATCATTCTAGAATTGTTTATTAAGAAAATAGCACCTTTGTTGGTTGTTTTTTTTTAGATTCCACATGTAAGTTAAATTACCTTCTTGTTTTTCTCCTAGTTTCTTTGTTTAGGTCTTGAGCTGCTCCCTTTTAAAAAAAAATATATTTTTTGTTAGTTTTTAGAATTCAAAGAACATTAAATCAACCACCTTGAAGTTTGCATTTCAGTGACATTTAGTGCATTCACAAAGTTGTATAGCTATTACCACCATCCTGTTCCATTTTCATCATCCCAAAAGGGAACCCGTTGCCCACTGACCTGTCTCATTACTTTTTGGTAAGATCAAATGCTGCATTAGCTCTGTTGCTGTGTAACAGATGAGTCTGATACATAGCACCTTACATCAGCTTCGTTCATTGTCTCATAGTTTCTGGGGGTCGGAAATATAGACATACCTTAGACTTTAGTACAGGGTTTCTCACAGGCTATAATCATTGTGTCGGGGGCTCTAGTCATGTCAAGGCATAACTGGAGGAGGGTGGATTTCCAAGTTCACTCACGTGGCTGTTGGCAGGATTCAGTTCCCTGCAAACTACTGGATTGGAGGTCCTAATTCCTTGCTGGTTATGGTCGAGAAGCCAACTTCAGTTCCTTACCACGTGAGCCTCTCTACAGGGATGCTCACATCAGGATAACTGGTTCCATCAGAGCTAGGAAGTCAGAAAAGAATAGAGGACTCTGAGAGAGAGAGAGAGAGAAAAGGAGAGAAAGAGAGAAGGGGCTAGGGAGAGAGACAGATCTGACACGACAGGAGTCTGTTTATAACCAACTTTGGAAGTGACATACCATCTCTTGTGCTGTATGTACCCTATGTGTTAGAAGCAGTAGCTAAGTCCCACCCACAGTCAATGGTGAGGGTTACACAAGGGCGTGAATTACAACCACCAACAAGTGGGGACGGAGGCCGTCTCAGAACTGCTCTCCATGCTTTGGTATGGTTTTCTCAAGATATTTTGATGGCAAATCTGGCTTCTCCAGATATAATGGTGGCAACTTAAGGATCTGTTATCTAATTCTGAGTCAGAAGTAACTTAAGAAAAGAAATAGTGGCTTGGATTTATTTACATTTTTGGCCTGATAGGTAGTACCAAGACATATTGTAATCATCATAATAAAAATTCATTGACCATTGATGTGTTTTATATATACATAAAATCTCATTTATGTATATTTATGTATAATCTCACAAACCACTTCAAGGTACCAGATGTTACCACTATACTGAATATAACAAGAAAAATCCATATATAATAAGATAGGTACTATTATTATCTCCATTTTTTAAACAGAGGAAAATGAAGCTTAGAAACTTGTCTGAAGTTAAGGGAGAAAGTGGGTAGCAGGTTCTAGATTTAAGCCTAGCTGCACCAACTCCAAAATATGTTCTCTTATCTGCCATAGTACCTAACATATGGTATTTTGAGTTAGTTATAAGTAGTGTGAATACCACTGGTCCAATATCTTTTCCCTTATCTTCCTCTAATAATAATATAAAATCCAACTGTCTCATTTTACATGTTTCCCCACTTTATGTTATGGGAAAGAACAGTGTCCCATACACATTACTTTTTCTGAATGCCTAAAACATGATGAACATTTTAAAAATATTTACTTTGGTTTTCTAGAACTATGTGCATAGGGAAATGGGTTGGTCTGCAATCTAACATTCTTTCTTTGCTTTGGCAAGAAGCAATGGTTTTCAAGTCTTCTGGCAAGTGTAATGAATATTTTTTTAAAGAAAATATTATCCTGGAGCTACCTGAATCTATTATGTGTGGTAAGATTCCACATTGCTTCCCAGTTGTTTTTCTACTTCTCCAAGGATTTGGCTTTTCTGCATTTTTTGTTACTCGGGGGGTGGGGCGGGGGCGGGGGGGAACTATGTCTCTCTGCCTTTATTTCTCACATCATAAAACCCATATGCACTGGGGATAACCGCTAAAGAGATGGGTCTTCCAGTATCACCAGTGGGTAAAACACTGAGAATTACCCCAGTGCACAGTGTGCATATATGATGACTTTTCCTTTTTTTTTTTTTTTTTACAATTAGGAGATGTAAATTTGGCTAAAGAACAGAGAAATTCTTAGTTGGTAGTTAGAGTCATGGAGGGAGGTTGAGGCAGAAGTGATGTTTAATTTTTGCAAGGATTGCTGGTGAAAGTAAAGAAGTTAGAAGGCTGATGCTTCAGTGAGAGAATTTCCCCAGCAGTGACTGAAACCCTAGGTGTTCTCCATAGGCTAGGAACTGAGCAGTCAAGGGGGTTACATATGATGTCAGCTAGTTAAACACACCTTCCCGCAGTTGAATTTTGGGAAGATGGTGTATTATAGTTCTCAGTGAGCTCTAGGCCCTGGGTGACAGAGCCAACTGGGCCCACGGTTTGTAGTTTTTGACTTGAGAGTGGGAAAAGCCTTGATCAACAGAACAAGCAAAACTATAGGAAACAAAGGAAGTACAAACAGATTGCATTTACTGAAGCAAATGGGTATGCTACAGGCAGGAAACCACGTAAGTCCCTAACCACACATTAGTCACAATTGCATGGTTCTCCATTGCCTGTAAGGTATGAAGACATTCCTTTAATAGTCAATGCAATGTCTTTTGTGTGTCTCTGTCTTAAAGGAAATATCTGCTCATGACGACCAGAAATAAAATGTGAATAAAGGTTATAAGCTAACATATTCTCAAGTATTAAATTGTGTGTGAATTAATTAAGTGTGACTAAAATTATGACATGAGATCTGATTTAAGGTTGGCCTCAGCACCATTTGGAATGAGATGAAGGTTTGCTGCAGCATATTATTCCAATTTCACCATCTTTACTTCAAACCCGACATGTTCCATGGCCTTGCCTCTGAGTTAAAATCCATTTAGCAGACTCTTGAGCTGTCAATTTGGTCAAGGTGTCTTTTTCAATATATTTTCTCTACTTTGAGTAGCCTTCCTTTCTTTTCCCTAAGACCACTTTGCTTTATTAACATTTCTTAATCCAGTAATTCAAAAACCTGGTAACACCTCTACTGAATTCCTCATAGGCTGCTCAGTTTGAAATGATTGCATTTCTTCCAAATACTCCATGCAAATATCTACCATTGTATTTATCATATGTTATTATAATTTCTTATTTCTCTGTTTATCCCTTCCAAATACGCTTTGCCTTATTCTTCCTCATGTAGAGAAAAATAAGTGGTGTTGAAAGGCTACAGACTGAAATAAGTCCCTTTTCTGAATAGGACTGGTTTCAGAGAAATGAGCACAGGATCACATAACTGACTCATGTTAAATCATCTAAGAAGCCAGACATAAAAGGCCACCCATTGTATGGCTGCATTTATACAAAATATCCGGAATAGGCAAATCCATGGAGACAGAAAACAGATTAGTGGTTATGAAAGGCTGGGGGAAAGAAATGGGGAGTAATTGCTTAATGAGCATGGGGTTTCCATTCAAGGTGATGAAAAATTCTGTAACCAGAAAAATTCTGTAACCAGATAGTGATAATGGCTACACAACATTGCAAATGCTCTTAATGCCACTAAATTGTACCCTTTGTTACAATGATAAATTTTGTGTGTGTATTTTGCCACAATTAAAAGAATAAAATAGAAAAATAAATGACTATACAAATATATTTTAAAGAAGCAATAAAATCAATTCCCATATATCCCTGTGTTTCTAAGGCTTCTGATCAGAGTGTCCTCAGTTCCTTTGCCTCTCCAGATTCTTATCCTTGACCTTTTAGGATGCTGTGATGTGAATCCATAACTTATAGACTCTCCACTATAGTTTTATTCTATATTGAGGTCCCCATAATGGGGGAAAAAAGATAGGATTTTCATACAAAGAAAATGCGAATAAATATTTTCAGAACCAGGTAACTTATCAGGAATGGCAGGTAGTGTTTTTCTCCCTTTATATACAAAACTGTTTTAATTCACATAGTAAAAATAGCTGTTTGAAGAAAAGCAATAGTAAAATATCAATAACCTCAGATATGCAGATGATGCCACCCTTATGGCAGAAAGTGAAGAACTAAAGAGCCTCTTGATGAAAGTGAAAGAGGAGAGTGAAAAAGTTGGCTTAAAGCTCAACATTCAGAAAACTAAGATCATGGCATCTGGTTCCGTCACTTCATGGCAAATAGATGGGGAAACAGTGGAAACAGTGGCTGACATTATTTTGGGGGGGCTCCAAAATCACTGCAGGTGGTGATTGCAGCCATGAAATTAAAAGACGCTTACTCCTTGGAAGGAAAGTTATGACCAACCTAGACAGCATATTCAAAAGCAGAGACATTACTTTGCCAACAAAGGTCCATCTAGTCAAGGCTATGGTTTTTCCAGTGGTCATGTATGGATGTGAGAGTTGGACTGTGAAGAAAGCTGAGCACAGCAGAATTGATGCTTTTGAACTGAGGCGTTGGAGAGTCCCTTGGACTGCAAGGAGATCCAGCCAATCCATCCTAAAGGAAATCAGTCCTGGGTGTTCATTGGAAGGACTGATGTTGAAGCTGAAACTCCAATATTTTGGCCACCTGATGTGAAGAGCTGACTCATTTAAAAAGACCCTGATGTTGGGAAAGATTGAGGAAAGGAGGAGAAGCGGACAACAGAGGATGAGATGGTTAGATGGCATCACCGGCTTAATGGACATGAGTTTGGGTAAACTCTGGGAGTTGGTGATGGACAGGGAGGCCTGGCATGCTGCGATTCATGGGGTCACAAAGAGTCAGACACGACTGAGCGACTGAACTGAACTGAACTGAATAATAAGATAATAGGACAAGTATATAAAGTAAAAAATAAAAATCATTTAATAAAGTGTCCTCTGATGGAGACAAAGCCATATATAACCAAACTGTGATATTGTTTTCCTTTTCTGGGTGCACAAACCACATTCCCCAGACTCTTGTGTAGCTGGGGAAGGACTGTGTAAGTGTGTTCTGTCCAATGAGATTTCAGTGGCAGTAATGTAACCCACTTCTAGGGTTGGCTATAAAATCCCCATGCAGTCATCAAGCTATCTTTCTTTTCTGCAATGATTTTAGAAGTGACATGTATGAGATTAAGTAGAACCATAAGTTAGAAGAAATCTGGATCCCTATGTCCCTACTTGAAAGATGAGCTGCCAAGAGAGCCAGGCAACTTGCATAAGATCATGATATTAATAAAAGGAAACTTGAGTTGCTATTGCATTAAGCTTCTTGGATAGAGGGCCTATTTGTTATCTTAACATAACCTCACCTATTCTGACTCATTTATTTCTCAATCTTACTCCACAAGATAATTAACTATATATCCAAGTTTTCAATCAACATATAGAATATTTCTGTCAAGTCTTCTTCTTATACTTTAAGGTAGATCCCAGATGAAGTTTAAGAAGCCATGTGTTTTTCTAGGGAAAAAACATGCTAGGAAGCCATGTTTTTTTATTAAACCAAGTAAGGGAATCCCTTTCTTCTCACTAGGCATTTGCTTAGGAATGGATATGCAATTGATTCTGGTCAAGAGAAAATGAGAATTCCTACAGAAGATTTCTTGGAAAGGTGTTTTATATGCTATAAACAGGTAGCTCTTCATATTTTTCTAAACACTGTTAAAAACTTTTATTTGTGGTACCATATCATATCAAGACAAGTTATTTTGACAACAAAGTTTACATGCCAGAGGAAAAAGATGGGAGCAACTATTGTCCTTTATATTGCTGACCAAATAAATTAACCAGTACTCAAGATCCAATTCTTGTTAAAATTTTGGCACATGAGATAATAAAACTTTCTTATTTTTTAGCTACTTTGAAATGTTTTTATGTTACTTGCAATCAAAAGCATCCTAAGACAGATTGATATCTGTCTCCTGTGATTTTAATATTTCAAATAATATTGCAGCAAATATCCTCGGCATTTATCATTGTCTATGTAGTTTATTTCAGGGTCAAGGAGCATAAGCACCTAAATTTTAGTAGATAATACCATAATACCATATTTTTCTCCAAAAATATTGCCTTCCTTTTGGCTTTTAAGTTTTCCAATCTGGATATCATTAATCTATTTAATTTTGCTAATCTGATAAGCAAAATAATAACTCATTGTTTTACTTTATATTTCTTTTGTCAGTAATTGAGTTGAACATTATGGGCTTAATGACTATTTCTAGGGCTTTGATAAGTTGTCTTTTCAAATCTGTTGACCATTTTCCATTGACATTTGTATTTTTCTTATTAATAGGAACTCTAAATAAAAATATGATTATTAGCCCTTGCATTAAAAATATTTTTTCCAGTCTGTTGATTATCTTTAATGTTACTTTGAACATCTGTTCCTATATAGGAATTTAACATCATTATCTCACCACTCAAACCACTCAAATTGAATGCCTTCCAATTTTTTACATCTTAAAATCCCAGGTGTTATTCTCAGTGTTTTTTTTTTTTTCCCAAAAGGACCAAGAAATATTTAAAGTGCAAATAGCTCATATTTTAAATGACAAGATACTTAGAGGGCTAGGGTATTGGGACAAATGCTTTTACGATTTCATTTTATATATAATTGATTTTCCTTTAACGATATCTTAAAGAAAGGGAACATATGTTGTTGAGTACTTACTGTATGCAAGATATTTCCCTAGGGACTTTACATGTGACTTGTTTTTCAATTTTAATCCTCTTGACAATCCTCTAAATTGGTTTTTAGTATTACTGTTTCAAGAGAAGCTAAATTAATAGCTTGCCCATGGTCACATGGCCAGTAAACAGTAGATCTGTGTTATGGGTCTCAGTCCTATTCGTTTCTTAAAACTTTCTTTAACCAAGGGGCTATACTTTTGCTGAGAAATGCAGACACTGGATAGGCATGTATAACAAAATTCATATTTCTCCCTTTGCACTTCTCCTTATGATACACTGTCTTTTATCTGGGAGCGAAGAATGAAAACAGCAGATCTATGTGACTGAAACACTATTCTTTTTTTCATCGTACCACAATGCCTATCTTTGAGCTTAAAAAAGAAGTGGGATATTTTTATTTTGTTTTTAACTTGTTTGTATGAATTGTTCATCAACAGAATGGAATCAGGTACCAACATTAACAGGAAGAACTTTCATGGTCCTTGTTGGCAGGGTTCATATGTTTTGGAGACATTGATAAACTGGGTGGTGGCTTTGTTTCATTTATCACCAGGCCTTATTTTTTAGGGACTTACCTTGCTGAATCCCTCCTGTTTAAACAGCCACTTCCTCCTGTCTCAGCTGGCTGTCTTTGATGTCTAGTACTGTCTGGTATTATTTTTAAGATGAGATTGTGGGAAGAAAAGAGGAAATGTGTCTGCATATTGCACCCACCTCTGATCCAGGAGAGCTTTTCTACTTTTGAGTTGTACTCTGCCAGGGGTTTAAGCTTCTTTGCATACTAATCCCAATCTGAACCCGGTCTGATAGCCTTTTCTTAAATAAACATTCAGCATAGCCAAAATAAAAGAACCTTTAATTCCAGGACTTTAATTCAGGGCTTTTAAGTCTTGAAAATAGGATCTGCAAAAACCCTAATCAAAGTGGCTAATCTTAAGAGCACCACTTTTTGAAAAAATTTATCAAAGTGGTTGGGGTATCATTGAATGGACTTAAGCAGGTGACTGAAATAGCCCAGATAGTGTTTTCTGTACACGTAAAGTGGAGGCATTGAAGCGGCATCCCCACAGTTTCTTCTGCTGCTCAGTCTCATTCTCAAACATCAGAGCCACCCTAGACAAAAGCAGGAAGCTGCCGAGCTGGTCTTACATGCTTTATCTTCCCATCACATTTTGTTTTCCCCTCTGAGCACTCTACCTTGTAGATGTTTGTATCTTGCCCCATGAAGGTTTTAGCATCTCTGATTCTGGGTTCTCTTGCCCCAGTTCTCTCAGACATTATCTCTTGTTCTCAAAATTGCTGTATTTATGGTCTCCTAAGGCCTTTCTCCTAAGGGCTTCCCTGGTGGCTCAGATGGTAAAGTGTCTGCCTGCAGTGCAGAAGACCCGAGTTCAATCCCTGGATTGGAAAGATCTCCTGGAGAAGGAAATGGCAACCCACTCCAGTATTCTAGTCTGGAAAATCCCATGGATGGAGGAGCCTGGTAGGCTACAGTCCATGGGATCACAAGGAGTCGGACACGACTGAGCAACTTCCCTTTCAAGGCCTTTCTCCTTGGCATGAAAACGATGTATTAACTAGTCAGTTAATGTGGGTTACCTTGTCTTTTATTTTAATTGATTAATTATTTATTTATTTTTGGTTGTGCTTGCCAGGCCTTTGTTGCTATACAGGCTTTTCTCTAGTTGAAGAGAGCAGAGCCTAATTTCTAGCTGCAGTCTGTGGGTTTCTCATTGCAGTGGTTTCTCTCTTTTGCAAAGCTCGGGCTCTCGGGTGCAGTGGCTTCCGTAGATGTGGCGCCTGGGCTCAGTAGTGGCGGCTCCCAGGCTCTCGAGCAAGGCTCAGTAGCTGTGGCATGTGGGCTACGTGGCATGTGGGATCTTCCTGGATCAGGGTGGAACCCATATCTCCTGCACTGGCAGGTGGAGTCTTTACCGCTGAGCCACCAGGGAAGCCCAGTGGAAACTGTATACACGTTGGTTGGGCCAATGGGAAAGCTTGAGGGTGTAGGTGGATACAGAGCTCTTCTCAGAAATCTCTAGCAAACAGCCACTTGATCTGTCTTGATGAACAGAACATAAATGCTCTATGTTCCTGATGTCCTTGAAGAGACTAAATGACCTTGATGTCCTTTTTCCTTTTGTAAAGCTCAGTATGATCCTTTTTTTAAACAGAGAGCTTATACCCTTTTAAGGGGGACATGGAATTTCCCAGGTGGCACTAGTGGTAATGAATCCAGCTGCCAGTGCAGGAGACACAGAGATGCGAGTTCAATCCCTGGGTAGGGTAGATCCCCAGGAGAAGAGAATGGCAACCCACTCCAGTATTCTGGCCTGTAAAATTCATGGACACAGGAACCTGGTGGGCTACAGTCCATGGGGTCACAAAGAGTCAGACACAGCTGAGCACACACACACCTAAGGGGGTCAAGAAGACCAAAGCCTCCTATTCATCCACAAAAGCATAGAGCCCAGTCAGTGTCAGCTATTTCCTATGATAACTCCATTAGGCAGTAGGGCATACAGGACCTGACAAAATCACCATGGCCTCTCTTTTCATTTTAAGATTCCTAAGTTTTAGTCATTGCTTATGGAGATATATGCTTTTCCTGAAGAGAATTTTGAGTTCTCTGTGGTCTGGGCTTAGGCATTTTACTTCTTTTTATGCTCCACGGTGTCCAGCACATGCAGGGAACATAGAATTGCTTAATGAATACTTGCTGACATATCATCTCTCTGGAGAAGAGACCAAAACAGCTATATAGTTATTATCTCATTTTTCTAGGATAAAGCACCCTTTGAAAATATCAATAGCATCAGTATCTTTGTTTTGCAGAGAGAGGAAAGTGAAAGCTGAAATGACTTGTCTTATGTCACAACTGGAGAGTGAGACAGTTAGGATTAGAACTAAATTTGGAGAAGTAGCTAAAGCAGAAAGTACCAGATCTTCTGTGAACCCTCTGCTGCCCTTCATGTCCTCATGAGCAAGTTTAGAGCAAAGGGAAAGAATAGAGGAGGCCCTGAGCATGTGGACTGCTTTTTTAGGAGAATTACAACCAGACAGTTGTAGATATGCTGGATGCTGGTATAGTGGAGATAAAATGATGGGCTTTTGCTTTGTCCTTAAAGGTGCCATCCAGTGTCTTAGCTGTCTACCTTAGACACCCTTGTTATGTTTCACCATCTCAGATTTTGAAGTGATATAGGCAAAGGCATGCCCCAGATTTGCAACTTGCTAGTTGACAGATCTTAGAAAACGTACAAGGTAAAGATTCCAGTGGACACAGGGGTAGGGGGAGGGTGGAGTGATTTGGGAGAGTAGGATTGGCATATATACATGAACTCTGCTGTGCTTTGCTTCGGAGAAGGCAATGGCACTCCACTCCAGTACTCTTGCCTGGAAAATCCCATGGGTGGAGGAGCCTGGTAGGCTGCAGTCCATGGGGTCGCGAAGAGTTGGACACGACTGAGCGACTTCACTTTCACTTTTCTCTCTCATGCATTGGAGAAGGAAATGGCAACCCACTCCAGTGTTCTTGCCTGGAGAATCCCAGGGACAGGGGAGCCTGGTGGGCTGCCGTCTATGGGGTCGCACAGAGTCGGACACGACTGAAGCGATTTAGCAGCAGCAGTGCTTTGCTTAGTTGCTCAGTAGTGTCTGACTCTTTGCAACCCCATGGACTGCAGACCACCAGGCATCTCCGTCCATGGGATTCTCCAGACAAGAATACTGGAATCGGTAGCCATGCCCTCCTCCAGGGGATCTTCCCAACCCAGGTCTCCTGCACTGCAGACAGATTCTTTACCATCTGAACCACCAGGGAAGCCCAAGAAAACTGAAGTGGGTAGCCTATCCCTTCTCCAGGGGATCTTCCAGACCTAGAAATTGAACTGGGGTCTGCTTCATTGCAGGTGGATTCTTTACAAGCTGAGCTACCAGGAGAGCCCATATATACACTACCATGTGCAAAATAAATAGCTAATAGGAACCTGCTGCACAGCACAGGGAGCTCAGCTCTGTGCTCTCTGATGACCTAGGGGATACGATGGGGGTGGGGAAGGAGGCTCAAGAGGAAAGGGATATATGTATACATAAAGCTGATTCACCTCATTGTACAGCAGAAACTAATACAACAATAGAAAGCAATTGCAGTCCAACTAAAAAATAAATTTTAAAAGAAAAGATTCCAGAGCTATTCCTGTTGCCTGCAAAGCCCTACATTATGGGGCTCCTGGCAGCCTCTCTTCTAGCCCTGTGGTCCTCCTTGCCATTTCCTTACCACATCAAGCGTGTTTTGTCTCAGGGCCTTTATACATGCTGCCCCCTCTCCCTGGAATTCTCTTCCTTCAGAGAGTTGCAGTTCTGGTCCCTCACTCCACTTGGGTTTCTGTACCTTCTCAATGATACTGGGCTTTCCTAATAGTCCAATCTCAAGTACTGTCTCTGAGTTATCATATGTAAAGCAAGAATACTCATCACACTTTCCTAACCTTTAAAAGCTAATATAAGGGAAAGCTCATGGTAAACTTTAAAGTAACATATAAATGTAAAGAGTTTTGGTTGTTTTTATAACTCTAAGAGACCTGCAAGAACATTTTACTCAGGGCTTTAAATTTAAATGTTGATCAATTTGTTTTTCTAAATTGGATTGACCTTTTGAAGAAACTTTTAATTGATTTTTTTTCTTTCCTTTTTAAGGATTACAGTCATGATACATTCAGTCAGCACTCTGTATCTGTGATTTCTGCATCCACAGATTAAATGGACAGTGAATCAAAATATATACATATATATAAATTCCAGAAAGTTCCAAAAAACAGAACTTGAATTTGTTGCATGCTGGCAGCTGCTAATGTAATATTTACATTGTATTAGATATTATAAATAATCTAGAGGTGCTTTAAAGTATATGGGAGGATGAGTGTAGGTTATATGCAAATATAACACTATATCATTTTCATATAAAGGACTTGAGTATCCATGCATTTTGGTATCTGCAGAAGTGCTGAAACCAGTCCCCCATGGATACTGAGAGACAACTGTGTATGATGACTCATATTGATGATCAGATTATATATATATATAAAAGGCAGAGGAACCAGAGGTCAAATTGTCAACATCCGCTGGATCATGGAAAAAGCAAGAGAGTTCCAGAAACACATCTATTTCTGCTTTATTGATTATGCCAAAGCCTTTGACTGTGTGGATCACAATAAACTGTGGAAAATTCTGAGAGAGATAGGAATACCAGACCACCTGACCTGCCTCTTGAGAAATCTGTATGCAGGCCAGGAAGCAACAGTTAGAACTGGACATGGAACAACAGACTGGTTCCAAAGAGGAAAAGGAGTACGTCAAGGCTGTATATTGTCACCTTGCTTATTTAACTTCTATGGAGAGTACATCATGAGAAACGCTAGGCTGGAAGAAACACAAGCTGGAATCAAGATTGCCGGGAGAAATATCAATAACCTCAGATATGCAGATGACACCACCCTTATGGCAGAAAGTGAAGAGGAACTAAAAAGCCTCTTGATGAAAGTGAAAGAGGAGAGTGAAAAAGTTGGCTTAAAGCTCAACATTCAAAAAACGAAGATCATGGCATCCGGTCCCATCACTTCTTGGGAAATAGATGGGGAAACAGTGGAAACAGTGTCAGACTTTGTTTTTTTGGGCTCCAAAATCACTGCAGATGGTGACCACAGCCATGAAATTAAAAGATGCTTACTCCTTGGAAGAAAAGTTATGACCAACCTAGACAGCATATTCAAAAGCATAGACATTACTTTGCCCACTAAGGTCCATCTAGTCAAGGCTATGGTTTTTCCAGTAGTCATGTATGGGTGTGAAGAAGGCTGAGCACCGAAGAATTGATGCTTTTGAACTGTGGTGTTGGAGAAGACTCTTGAGAGGAGATCCAACCAGTCCATTCTGAAGATCGACCCTGGGATTTCTTTGGAAGGAATGATGCTAAAGCTGAAACTCCAGTACTTTGGCCACCTCATGGGAAGAGTTGACTCACTGGAAAAGACTCTGATGCTGGGAGGTATTGGGGGCAGGAGGAGAAGGGGACAACAGAGGATGAGATGGCTGGATGGCATCACTGACTCGATGGCTGTGAGTCTGAGTGAACTCCGGGAGATGGTGATGGACAAGGAGGCCTGACGTGCTGCGATTCATGGGGTCGCAAAGAGTCAGACACGACTGAGCGACTGAACTGAACTGAATATAATATATAATTTTTGTGCTTCTCCACAATAGATCTAGATCAGCTCATTGTTCAAAATGATCTGTTCATTGCTTCTGTTGTCTCATTTCATAGTCTTCAGACCTCAAATTTATGACTCTAGCTGCCTTTGAAAACAGGGAATTTTTCCACTCTCACACAATCAGTAAGTTAGGACTCTTTTTAGGTGGAAGATAATAAGCTTCATTTCAGACATAGCATCTATGATGTGTTGGTGCAACTTCCAAATAAAAATCCTTACTGGGTTATGCTGAGGAAAAGTGTAGGCAAAAGGAGAAGGGGATGGCAGAGGATGAGATCGTTGGATGGCATCACTGACTCAATGGTCATGAATTTGAGCAAATTCTGGAAGACAGTGGAGGATAGAGTTTCCTGGTGTGCTGCAGTCCATGGGGTCACAAAGAGTCACACACGACTTAGTGAGTGAACAACAGCAACTAGTGGAGTAGGAAGAAGTTCGCAAGAGTTACTAGATGTCATCTAAATGGAGATACAAAGGTTAAAGGTGAAAACTGGCCATTCTGCAGTGCAAATTCAATATTAAAACAGCAAATTGGAATGACACAGTAGTGCCAAGTGCTTACTATATGCAGGTAGTGCATTGTGGCTTTAATGTATTGTTTCACTTAGTTTTTGTAATAATTGTATGAATAAGTGCTGACTTTATTCCCATTTTTAGTTGAGGTATCCAAGGTGTAATGAAATAAATTAATTTGTAAGAGCTCACAGAGCTAGTGAAAATAGGAGCTGGAATTTAAACCTAGGTTTTCTAACATGAAAGCCAAAGCTTTTAGTCACTATATTAGACTGTAGGGTGTGTAATTTATTCAATGAAAATGAAAAACCTATTCTCAGCAGGAAGGCTATTCCCCAGCAATGCATTACTTGAGGAACCCGTGAGTCCTTGAAATGATTCCAGTTTTTCAGTTACAGACCTCATTTTACCGCTGCTTCCTTTTACCCAGTTTCACAAATATTTTAATTTTTACAAATTAAAGGTTTGTGGCCAGCCTGCATTGAGCAAGTCCCTCTATGTCATTTTTCCAACAATATTTGCTCACTTTGTGTCTCTGTGTCACATTTCAGTAATCTTGGAATATTTCAAACATTATTGTTATTATTATATTTGTTATAATGATCTGTGATCAATGATCTTTGATTTTACTGTTATGACTCGCAGAAGATCCAGATGATGGATAGCGTATTTTAGCAATGAAGTGTTCTTTAATTAAGATATGTACATTGTTCTTTTAGCATGATGCAGCTGTGCATTAATAGAGCACAGTTAAACATAACTTTTGTATGCACTGGTAAACCAAAAATTCATGTGACATACTTTATTGCAGTATTCACTTTGTTGTGGTGATCTGGAACTGACTCCACAATATCTCCAAGATATGCCTTTACTTGGCTCTGTCAGAGCAGACTCCAAATCTAAAGAAAGATTTCATATTTCCTGTTTATACACGGGGTATTCATAACATGTCCTTTAGGCAAAACCTATCCCTCTTTCTTTAGAGTGCCAGGGAAATTGCATGTGACATAGTCTTTTCTGTCGAGTCACTTTTATCTCTGTAAGTATTGAGATATGTATTATATGAGTTTTTGTAGCTCCTTGAAAAAATATAATGTGCATATTATAAATGAATTGAAATAGTTCCTGGCATGAAAGTAAAAAAATGATGAATGAAACCTAGTGTGATTTGCCTATAATTGTGCTCCTCTGTGTCTGTCTCATGTCCTTTTCTCCATTTCATTCCAAACAGGTCTAGCACAGAACAAATAGCATGCTAAATCATACTAAATAATTCAGCACAGCACTTGCTGATGTTTCCGGGGGAATGTGTATTAAAGATGATGGTAATCTTCGTACAGAGGAGAAAGATCAGAGAGTTTTTACAGGTTTGGGAAATATATTTAGACATCCATTTATAGTCTTTGCTTTGTTTCTTTTAAAGATTTTTTTTTTCTTTCAAGCTTTTGAGTGTAATATAGGAGGAGTGAGCATATGACCTTTCTTTTAGTTTCTATTAGAAATTCAAGGGACTGACACCACACTGAAGAGTTTAGCAACAGGGGAGTTGCTGTGGTTAGACCGTGTCACTGGGGTTCGAAACACATACACATCCTTGGACAGCAAGGATATCAAACCAGTCAATCCTAAAGGAAATCCAAAATATTCATGGGAAGAACTGATGCAGAAGCTCCAATACTTTGTCCACCAAATGCAAAGAACTAACTCGTTAGAAAAGACACTGATGCTGGGAAAGATTGAGGGCAGGAGGAGAAGAGGGTGACAGAGGATGAGATGGTTGCATGGTATTACTGACTCAATGGACATGAGTTTGAGCAAACTCCGGGAGACACTGAAGAACAGGGAAGCCTGGCATGCTGAAGTCCATGGGGTCACAAAGAGTCAGACAACTGAGTGACTGAACAGCAACACCAGCGGAGGGAGACCTGAGGCAGGGCTGGGAATTCTCACAGGCCAACAGCAACAGACAGGAGTCATCCAGTATCCAACTTTGTACTTGGTTAGAGTTTATCTTCAAGTCTCCAATTCTTGCCAGGTAGGACTGCCAAGAATAAAGCAGGTTTGAATCACTAGGTAGATTATCATGATGGAGATGAGACCCAGACAGAAGCAGAAAGAAGCGCAGTTTTCAAAACCAAGGCAGGGCTGCTGCTGCTGCTGCTAAGTCGCTTCAGTCGTGTCCGACTCTGTGCGACCCCATGGATGGCAGCCCACCAGGCTCCCTCGTCCCTGGGATTCTCCAAGCAAGAACGCTAGAGTGGGTTGCCATTTCCTTCTCCAATGCATGAAAGTGAAAAGTGAAAGTGAAGCCGCTCAGTTGTGTCTGACTAGTAGCAACCCCCTTGGACTGCAGCCCACCAGGCTCCTCCGTCCATGGGATTTTCCAGGCAAGAGTACTGGAGTGGGTGCCATCGCCTTCTTCTAAGGCAGGGCTAAATTCTCAGTGTTTAGCTGGAGTGGTTTAAGCACCTCCCGTTTTCTTTCTCCTCTTTCCTATCACTGCCAAAGGTCAGTGAGACAATTCTGTAGGTGCTGTCAGAGATCCAGGCGCAAAACTCCATCTCATCCTCTGGTTTGCAGTTCTCCAGTAAGGTCACAGCTCCTGTTTGGTGGCCAGTCTCTTATAGTGACAACATTTGTTCTGGTCTCTAATAGTGGCTCTGTCAAATACTGACTCCCCCAAGTATTAGCAAAATAATCTGTTGATAAAGCAAAGCTGAATGTTTCGCTTATCACAGTAAGACAGACCACTTTGATAAGAGTCTTAGCAGCAACTCGCAGGAGAGAGAACAAAGTCAGATAGTGGGTTGGCCCAAATGTTCATTCGGATTTTTCATACCAGCATATGGTAAAACTCAAAAGGAGTTTTTGGCCAATCCAATATATATGAGGTTTTAAAGGTCTGATTTAAGGTGGAATTTTCAGCATGAGGACTTGATTAGCATGGGGCAAAACTCATAATATAATAGTTTGAGATTGGTAGACACCATGAGATGTGGGTTTTCAGTTGAGTTAAGTAATGAACAACTGCTTGATAAACTTGGTGGAGCTGTTTTCTTAAGAATGAAAGATTTACTCAAGTGAGGATAAGACAAGCTGTGTGGTAGTAAGATGAATGGACTTTTGGGAAGTTCCTAAAACAAGCAACAAAGTTATTTGAAACTTCATCTTCCTGAGCTGGAGTTGCCAGAAATAGCCAAGTCATGCTAATATAGACTGTGAGCTATGTGGGTGTATCTGGTTTTAGTTTTCAGCTCCCACCCTCTCAAGCTTTTCAAGGATGGTAAAGGCTCCACACTGGTCCTAGCCACATCCAAGTGCTTCAGCATCCTGTGGTTGGGTTTCCTTCCCAAACTGCACCCTTGTCAATAATCTATCAAACTTGTTTCAACTAACCCATTTGACTGTGCCATCTGTTTCTTATTGAGACCCTAATTGATAAAGGCAATGATGACTTGGATAAACATTTATTCACTTGTATATACATATTAACACAGTAAATCTCACAGATTTTCTCTGTTGCCCATTATTAATGAATCACCTAGTCAGTTCAGGGCTTCCGTGATAGCTCAGTTGGTAAAGAATCTGCCTGCAATGCAGGAGACCTAAGTTCGATTCCTGGCTCAGGAAGATCCCCTGGAGAAGGGATAGGCTACCCACTTCAGTATTCTTGAGCTTCTCTTGTGGCTCAGCTGGTAAAGAATCCGCCTGCGATGCGGGAGACCTGGGTTTGATCCCTGGGTTGGGAAGATCCCCTGGAGAAGGGAAAGGCTATCCATTCCCGTATTCTGGCCTAGAGAACTCCATGGACTGTATAGTCCATGGTGTCACAAAGAGTCAGACACAACTGAACACCTTTCACTTGTCAGTTCAAGTCAATCTGATAGCACTTTGTTCACTAAAGAACAAACCTCAGTGGAGAAAAGCAGCCTCACTGGTCAGGTTGGGGTAAGCCCAGGAATAAATATCCAGTGTTTCTGAGCTCTCACCTTCCCGTCTCCTGCTAGCATCTCCCCTTTCTCACATCCATCTGGGAACCAGAGGGCACAGCAGCTCAGGACACACCTCCTAGATCCAGAGAAGGGTAGCAAAGGGTGAAACACAGATCTGGAGAGAAAAAAGAGACCATTCATCACACTGGAGCCAGAAATAAAAATCAATACAAATCCAATATGGTGCAAACTACATCCTTAAAAGATGAGATGTGGGACTTCCCTGGTGGTTCAGTGGTTAAGACTTCACTTTCCAATGCAGGGAGTGCAAGTTCAATCCCTGGTTGGGGAGCTAAGATCTCACATGCCCGTGTCTGAAAAAAAACAAATCATAAAGCAGAAGCAGTATTGTAATAAATTCAATGAAGACTTTAAAATGGTCCACATCAAAACCAAAAACTAGATCTGTAAAAACTGACCTAGAAAAACTGGACTTCCTAGAAATACAGTCAAGTAACATTTTAAAATCTGATTTCAAGTTCAAAAATAAGAAAATCACATATGGTGATAGTTACCCTGGAAATTCCCTAAATTGCCTACCAATACAGAGTACAAAGATTCCTGGTACAGTGCAATAATGTGTATGTATAACTGGCTACTATATGCAGCATACGATTCCACAGAAGGACCTTAATCAGTAAGTAATTCAAATGTTTACAATACACAATTTTGTGAAAATTTCAAATTGTTCACTCCTTTCTATTTTCTACCTAAGATTTTAAACAATTTTCCTAATTTTTGTCAGTGTTTCTCTAAAACCTTCAAATAGTTTTTGTTTTTTTAGAAAAAAGAAAAACTCCATTTTAAAATACTTTGCAATTTAAGGAAAATTTTTATGAAATTACAAAGAACAACTATATAACCTTTACACAAAGTTACTACTTTTGAATATTTTGCCACATTGTCTTTTTTATTGTCTTTGCCACACACATACCCATAAACACACAAACCTACACACACACACACACACACACACACACACACACACACACACACAGATTTTTTCTGAACCATTTGAGAGAAGAATTGCATCCATCATGATTCTTTATCACTCAATACTTCAGTGTGTATTTCCCAAGAATAGATTGTTTTCTTACATAACCACAGTCCAGTTTTCAATTTCAGGAAAATTTCTTATTGCTGCACTGATTTTATAAAATGTATAGTCCATTTAAAGTTTCATCAGTTATCTCAATAATATCATTCATAGCAGTTTTTCTTCCAGTACAGAATCTAGTCCAGGGTTGAGTATTATACTTAGTTTTCATGTTTGTTTTTTTAAAATCTTATTTAATTTGAGATGGTTCCTTAGCTTTTCTTTTGCCATTCCTGACCTTGATATTTTGAAGATTACAGGCCACTTATTTTACAGACAGCCCTTCAATTTGGTTTACCCCATATTTTCTCATAATATGATTCTGAGCATGTACTTTTTGGATGTGATTTCCCAATAAGTGATGTCATGTGGTTCTTACGCTATCATATGTGTAGACACATGATGTCTGGTTGCCCTTTATTCCTGATGGTAATTTCCATCACTTGGTTAATTTTCCATCACATCGTTTTGCTTGTCCACTGCATAGTAAACTGTACTTCTTATAAATTATAATTGGTAGGGAGATATTTTGAGATCATGTTAATAACTTGTTTCTCATCAGTACTCACCTTGCCCACATCTCAATTCCTTAATTTCTGATTGGAAAAATCACTGCTCAATTCTATCCGCATCATGTATAGAAAGTTTTAATGTGTGAAATCCCTTGGGGTGGATTTTCAAAATCACTGAAACTCTTAGATGTATTTTAATTTTTGGCCAAGCTGATTGAATTCATGTAAATTAAATGTGGGGCTGTCGAACTGCTATTATAATAACCGTAAAAGAAAAGTCCTCCGGGTAGAAGCTATAATCAGTCACATTTGATATGGACAAAATGAGTGACCAGTAAATCAGATATACAGTGTACAGTTTATAGAAAAATGATCTTGATGAATATAATTTCAGTAAAGTAAACATAAAAATGTTTTAACTGTGCTGAATAGCAAATCCAATCATAAATTAAACCACAATAGTAAATTAAACTGGCATAATGATATTTACCCTACAGAGTTCTTGCTTGACAGAAATTTTTCAGTAGTGTTATAATTCTGAATAAAATGTTTGCATTGATAAAAATGGAACCCAGAGGCCCATGGCATCAAAAAACTGAGGTTAAAAGGTCAAAGAGAGACAATAGAGCTCTTATTCATTTAGAAGATTGTTCATATGGCTTCATTTTGGTGTGGTGTCCACAACCCTTCATTTTGTTTTTCTACCTTCGTACTCACAAAATCAACTTGTGAGTTGGAATTTTTTTCTGCTCTACCTAGCATAGTGAAACAACTGTGGACCTGGTCATACTGTGAGACAGGCCATGAGGCTCAGCCTAACCCAGAGAAAGCCTTACTGTTAGGAGAGAACTGAAAACTGAAATCCATAAATCTATCTTTTCTCATCTCAGCAAAATGAAAAAAAGATCTGGGTTTTCTTTCTCATGTGATGTATTTTGTCAAAATTCCCCTCATTTTAATTTTTCCAACAATCGAAGCACTTGGTTTAGGGCAAAGAAATATAAATTGATAGAGAGTGACTTAACTAGGAAATGCAAATCAATAGCAGCTTCCTTATACAGGAACTTCTTGGTCTGAAATGTTTAGCAAGATGTTATTTGTTCTAAAAATGTGGCTTTAATAAATGATAGCCTGTAGTGATGCTTTTTACATTTCAAAGAACTATACAGTGATATTTCATAATATTTCATTTATCTCAGGGCACAACCAACTAAAACTTTTTCATGCATCCTATAGCTATGATAAAGAGGCAATAGAAAAGTAAATAAATCAGATTAGAATAGCAGTAAAAAAATAAAGAAGGCACTGTCTAGGATGAGTTAATACATAATACATAGGTAACATAGATATCCTGTATTTCCTATCAATAAATCTCTAATGAGAATTGATGCATAAAATGATCATTCAGAAGAACTTTATGTAACTTTTGAGTGAAAATATGAAGGTTATTTTTGTACTTGGTCTTGTGTTGATATTCTGATAATTTTCTGATAAGAAAACAAAAATTCTGAGTCAGGAAAATTAAGTTCTTTAGTTTAATTAGTTGCTATAACTAGTTAGAGAGAAAAAAAAAACCCATTAAACTGAAAACAGACCTTTAGATTATGATCCTGAATATACCATTTCTAGCTGTTCGGCACTGAGGTCATCATTTATGGAGTGGTGGTTTTGTCTTCCCACGTTCTCATTGTCTCTGATCCTACCCTGTGCTGATCATGTGCCAGTGGTTTGTTGTTGTTATTTAGTCACTAAGTCGGGTCTGACTCTCTTGCTACTCCATGGACTGCAGTCCTCTGTCCATAGGTTTTTGCAGGCAAGAATAATGGAGCGGGTTGCCATTTCCTTCTCCAGGGGATCTTCCCAACCTAGGGATGGAAAACGTGTCTCCTGCATTAACCGGCGGGTTCTTTACTACTGAGCCACCAGGAAACCTGTGCTTTCTGGATTACCCCCATGTTTATATGACTCTTCTTCTATGCCAACAGTTGACTTGGACCCAACTGCACCAATTAAGGTCCTTCTCTAGGGTTTGGCTTGGCCCAGAGTGAGCATCTCAGCAGTAGTTGAAGCTCTATGATATATATCTTGGCTGTCAGTAGCCATGTTTCCCTGCTTCTGCATACTGCCAGTCCTCAGTGAGAGGGAATAAGGCTAATGTACAGAAAGGAACAGTGGCAAAAACAAGCCTGGTAAAGTTCATGTCTCTGGTCCAGCTGTTCCTGATACCTCTCTTCTTCCCTGCACTTCCAGAGACTGGGTTGTTCCACCCTTACTTGGCTTTTGCCTTTTTAAGTTGGATATTATCTCATTTAGATCTGGTTGGAATATTAAGCTCCCACTTTCATGACCCATAATCAAAGTCCTGGATGTAATTTTGTATTGTTATGTTATTTTTTTTAAAAGATGACTTTCCAGGCTGTATAAGTTTAATGCCCTCATAAACCTGGACTCACTTTTGATCCTAATCAGCACAACTTAACTTCCCTAATTTTCAGTTAACTGATTTGTAGAAGATGGGAAATCAATCTTAAATGTCACTAAAATTCTGAGCCTCTGCTACTGTATAACTTCCCTCATTTTTACAACCATTGGGAAATGGCTCTTTTTGTTCAAACTTACACTGAGACTGTGATGAAGTGCCATTGATTAGTAACAGGGAGAATTTTGAGGAGGAAGTGACCAAGAGTACTGGAAACTTGAGGGGATTTCAGGTAAAATTCTACCTGTCAATTACCCCTCTGGAACAGACAAAGGGTCTCAATACTGAAGGGACAATTGCTGAAATGAAAATTCTAGGTATTATACGTTGGGAATTTTTTTCATTAAAATATCATACTTCCTCCCTGGCAACTAGATGATACTTGGAAGTTTTGTGGTCTAGTATTTGATTCTTGCTTTTTTTCCTATTTTATTCACATTAACATATTAAAAGTGTAACACTCTTCAGGTATATTGAATATACTGTAATTAGTTTACTATAAGAAGGATTTTATTATCAAGAGATAAACTTTTTTTTTATCATTGTTTTAGATCCTGCTGTCCAGCTATCGACACTAAATTTTTGCATGTGGTTCTGGTGGCCTCTTTTTCTTACTATATAATACATCTCTACATTTTCTGGTTCTAAATGTAATTGTAGTTTTTCCATTAATTTACTCACTTTAAAAAAAGTTTAATAGTATAGTTGATTTACAATGTTGTGTTATCTTCAAGTGTACAGCAAAGTGAATTAATTATACAAATATGTCTCAATATAGCCACTCTTTAAGATTCTTTTTTAAAAAAGAACTTAGAGTTAAATTTGAAAAGATAGTAATTAGCAAAAAGTTTTTTTTAACTTTAAAATTGATATATGGGGTAATAAAACATAGGTTTAATTGGATATGATTTATTACTCTCATTGTCATGTCCAGTATGCAAGTCACAAGTTGAGTACTCTGTTCAGAATAAGCAGTTAAACAGGGCCAATTTTATATATATGTGAAACGAGCCAAGGTTAAGATTATCTGGTAGAACTAATTACTAAGAATCCAAGGTCAGTGGAGGAAAATGTCTGCCTAACCCAAGAAGCTGAGATTTGAACTTGGAGGGGCAGGGATGGAGCAAATGGAGAAGGGTTGGTATTTGGAAATGACAAAGATCCAGCAGGATAGCACAGACAGTAACGGAAACCCAATGTAACGTGTGTGACATTGAGGGGAGGCAGGCAGGCTGTGACCCAAATATCTGTCAGTGCATGTGAGCCAGAAAACCTAATAGACGGCAGAGCAAAATATTCATTTGATGGAATGTCCAGTAAACGGAGAGCCAACCAGTAAGGGTCCTGACTTCTAGGATCAGAGGAGCAAGTAGGGAGGTTGGTCCTGATGATCTGGGCTAGCTTAGGATCCCAGTCCTGGAAGCCTAAGCTTGAGCAGCCAGAAGCCACCCCACTCCCTCTAAGTCATTCTTCATACACCACTTCAGATCACAGCTGCTATTTAATCATACTCTTTCCCAGTTTAAACATTTAATGACCTCTGTTGCCCAAATTCCTTAGCATGACCCCAGAAGTTTCTCGTGAACTGAGTTATGCCTTCCTCACCAGTTTCATTGCCTGTTCTCTATATTCTGATTTGCTGTTTATTGTTCAGTCACTAAGTTGTGTCCAACTGTTTGCAGCCTTGCATCAGGCCAGGCTGTATATATACATGTGCATGTCTACTTATAGAGTTATATCTCTCATATATATATATATTCTAATACATCGAGCTATTATGATTTCTAAAGAGTAACTCTACTTCATGCATTTTATGCATATGCTATCAACTCTGATTTTACTTTGAAAAACTTTACTTGTCCTTCAAGTCTTAACTTAAGCAGCACTTCCTTTATGAATCCTTTGCTCATTCTCTCAGTTGAATTGGTCCCTATTATCCTTGTACATTCTCACATTATAGTTGCACTGAATTGTGTTGAAATTTTATTTTACATTATTGTCTCTTATACTTAATACCACCTCATTGTGGATAGATTTCATGTATTAGTCATTAACCCTAATCTTTAATGTTGTGTCTGGCCCTTATTGGACCATCAATGATTATTGAAGAAATAACAAGACAGGTCTTCAATTAATAAATCTGAAGCATCAGGTGGAGGTTTGAGACAAAATAAATAAAGCAAGATCTAGTTATAGAGTGGTATTTGTTCTCTTCTTCTATACCAAACCCCCGTTATTTACTGGCTCTTCTCTAACTTCTCAGAATTATTTTGGGGAAAAAAATAAGGTCATAGGTAAAAATACAAATCAAAAGTGGTATGCAAAGCAAAATCTTAAGTGTTGAACACCTGCCACTAAAAATGGCAATATTATTAGACCATGTCAAACATTGACTATATTGATATTTGAAATAGTATCTATAAATATAAATACATATGAAATATACACATAAATATATAGCTATTGTATATGATTTAAAAGTGTATGTCTAGTAACTTCAATCACATGGATAAATTATGTGAACATATTGAACACCAAGAAAATACTTTGCTAGTAAGTTGTTTCATCCCTCAGGACACAGCTGGAGATCTTAAAGAAAAACTTTTGTTGAGCTTTGCAGAGAACTTTGCAGTGATGGTAGCTTAGCCAAAGGCATTGTTTTTCTTCTGAGAAATGAAAGATGCTTATCTAATTTTGTTCCTCAATCTTTCCCCACTCAAATAACCTCACCCTGTGTTTCAGTCGGTTTGATTAGAGAAACACAACTTCACTGAAATATATGCAAATATCTCAATAAAAGATTTATTATGGTAGCTTGGTCCCTTGCACAATTGTGCAACATGGTTAAACCATTATGTGAGATGCTTTCTTCTGGGTCTGATGGTAGAGCCAGAAATCCTCAGGTTGGAAATTAAAAAGGAAGATGGGTGTGAAATGAGGGAAGTGAGCTCAAGTGGGAACCTGGGAAGCTGACTGAGACCAGGAGGACAGGCTAAAATCTGTGACGCCCTCCTGCCTGACCAACATGGTGGTCTTTACACCAGCAACGTTGATGATGGGGTATCTTGCAGGGAAAGCTAGTTCCCTTCATCACGGATCTAAATCTGCACAGGGCACAGGAGCCAGAGAAGCCAAATGAGACTCTGGAAGGGGGAGTTATGGGAGGGTATTTTACCCCAAGATGCTCATCAAGCAATAAGCAACAGTGTGTGTATACTGCAAGGAGCCTTAGTGTCTGCTTTGACCTTCTGAAGATAAAAACTGTGGCTGATACTTCATTGCTAACCAGGAACTATGCAGAGAAGGCAATTTTGAAGAAACTTAGTTCTATTTAAGCTAAATTGACATAGTATAAATCCACCATGTTCTGAATGATTGTGTATAATTCCATCTCTGTACCTTTTATTTTTCTTAACCTAACCTGTTCTTAACCTGCATCCTTGGGATAAAATCCTCTCCCCAGATATCCTAACTCTCCCTGCCAAAACTGAGCTTTATTTGCTGTTCAATAGGTGAATGAATTCAGCTCACTGTATCAATTTTCCAGTGCAATGTTTAACTTTTATTTGTTTCGTAATGGGTTCCCAGAACTAGTAATCACACTCAACCCACACTGTCTAGCAGAAACTTGTTTAAAATGAATTCTGGTTTAATGCTTTTTCCATGTTACTCGGAAACGCAGTTCTTGCTTTTTTTCCTAATTTCTCCTGCAGCTGAGTCTTTTGTTTTACAAATGTGGGTAGATCCGTATTATAATGAAAACCTGAAATGGATTAGTGAGGCATCCTGGATATTGGAAAATGAATTTATTGTTTAAAATCAAAGTAATTTTTTCCCAATCTACCTTTGAAGGGGAATATGGAAAGTTATGCTATTAGAAATAATTTACTCATTTGTATATTTTATACAGATTGAGTATCTTTGCTTTAAACTTGGCTTTCATATGGAGATTATAAAGTGCTTTGTCAGATTTGCAAACACATTTTGAAAGCTTAACCTTGACTAACGCATCACACAGATGTTCCCCCTTTTTTTCTAGTTCCACATGATAGAAGCAAAAGTGGAATGCCCATAGGAACTGGTAAATTAATGGTGCTGGGTCATGACAAGTTGATGAGATAGGGACCAAGGAGGATGTAGTTGCGAAGACCTAAAGCCATCATGACGCAGCATCTCTAGGCCAAGTGAGTACTGTAGTTTCCTATAGAAGGTAAGAACCTCCTAAAAAAAAGAGCATCAAAACTGATGGGCAGCTGTTGGCGGCAGGATGACCCAGTCCTCTGTAGTCTTGGCAGAATCTCCTCTTGAAGGGTAAGGAAAGACAGAGGGAGTACCAAGAAACTCTGGAACAAGGAGGAAATAAACAGTTCAGATACAGCACCTGGGAAACTCTGGTGCTCAGAGATAGCCAGTTAGAGGCAGGCTAGCAGCACTTATAGGGGAGAGAGGTAAGGAAGCAACTGTGTTCCACCATGTTCCCAAAGGACCTCAGTCTTGTCTGCATACAGTCATCTTGCAACACTCACAGACCACTTCACCATCACCAAGCCAAAAACCAGACCCATTATATACAAGTAATCTTTGGGCTAGTCTTGAAATGGCAACCCACTCCAGTACTCTTGCCTGGAAAATCCATGGACAGAGGAGCGTGATGCGCTAGAGTCCACGGGGTCACAAAGAGTCGGAAATGACTGAGCGACTTCACTTTCACTGTATACCTAGAATCCATCTTTGAGCCATTTTGCTGAGATCTCAAATGCACAAAGACCCTTTGGTTGGCATTATGAAGAACATGAGAAATAGATGATAGGGTGTAAGATAATAGCAATTTCACTGAAATATTGTTAATAGAATTTATTTCCAAAATTGTTCTGTGGATGCTGCCATTTATAAAATGAACACAAGAATTTCTTCTGAGGTTGCTCATTCCACAAATATTTATTGAGCATGTACTAGGAACAAATGCTAAGGAGATACCAGGTAGAAAAACCCCAAGGCCTCATGGACCCTGTATTGTAGTAACCTTGCCACCTGTTCGTCCTTTTTCCCATTCCCCAAGGTAGTGGATGCAAACCCATTTAGCATTTACAACTCTAAGTCTCCCCATCTTTCTCTCATATCCTTCACCCTTAGTAGGTAATTTTATACATAACTTCACAAAAGAAATGGAAGACAACAATGCAGCTTTCCCTCTACCACCCTGTAGAGTATCCGGCCTCATTCCCTTTCTTTCTGCTTCAGAAGACTGGGCAATAATTTTGGAACGTTCATCCAGGATTAAGAGGCCAAGGTGCTACGAACATGCAAGTCTGTTATGGATGTTTCTTTGCAACACTGAGAACACCTGGTATATTGCCTAATCAGGAATGCCTTCATTTGCTGACACACCCCATAGTTTTAGCATGCCCTCAAAGCATCCACTGCCTTTGACTAACTCATTCAGTTCAGTTCAGTTCAGTCAGTTCAGTCACTCAGTCGTGTAGGACTCTTTGCAACCCCATGAATCTCAGCACGCCAGGCATCCCTGTCCATCACCATCTCCCAGAGTTCACTCAGACTCACGTCCATCGAGTCAGTGATCCCATCCAGCCATCTCATCCTCTGCCGTCCCCTTCTCCTCTTGCCCCCAAACCCTCCTAGCATCAGAGTCTTTTCCAATGAGTCAACTCTTCACATGAGGTGGCCAAAGTACTGGAGTTTCAGCTTTAGCATCATTCCTTCCAAAGAATTCCCAGGGCTGACCTCCTTCAGAATGGACTGGTTGGATCTCCTTGCAGTCCAAGGGACTCTCAAGAGTCTTCTCCAACACCACAGTTCAAAGGCATCAATTCTTCAGTACTCAGCCTTCTTCACAGTCCAACTCTCACATCCATACATGACCACAGGAAAAACCATAGCCTTGACTAGGCGGTCCGTAGTCGGCAAAGTAATGTCTCTGCTCTTGAATATACTATCTAGGTTGGTCATAACTTTTCTTCCAAGGAGTAAGTGTCTTTTAATTTCATGGCTGCGGTCACCATCTGCAGTGATTTTGGAGCCCAAAAAAATAAAGTCTGACACTGTTTCCACTGTTTCCCCATCTATTTCCCATGAAGTGATTGGACCAGATGCCATGATCTTCATTCTCTGATTGTTGAGCTTTAAGCCAACTATTTCACTCCCCACTTTCAATTTCATCAAGAGGCTTTTAGGTTCCTCTTCACATTCTGCCATAAGGCTGGTGTCATCTGCATATCTGAGGTTATTGATATTTCTCCTGGCAATCTTGATTCCAGCTTGTGTTTCTTCCAGTCCAGTGTTTCTCATGATGTACTCTGCATAGACGTTAAATAAGCAGGGTGACAATATACAGCCTTGGCATACTCCTTTTCCTTTTTGGAACCAGTCTGTTGTTCCATGTCCAGTTCTAACTGTTGCTTCCTGACCTGCATACAGATTTCTCAAGAGGCAGGTCAGGTGGTCTGGTATTCCCATCTCTTGAAGAATTTTCCACAGTTTATTGTGAGCCACACAGTCAAAGGCTTTGGCATAGTCAAGAAAGCAGGAATAGATGTTTCTCTGGAACTCTCTTGCTTTTTCCATGATCCAGCAGATGTTGACAATTTGATCTCTGGTTCCTCTGCCTTTTCTAAAACCAGCGTGAACATCAGGAAGTTCACAGTTCACGTATTGCTGAAGTCTGGCTTGGAGAATTTTGAGCATTACTTTACTAGCATGTGAGATGAGTGCAATTGTGCAGTAGTTTGAGCATTCTTTGGCATTGCTTTTCTTTGGAATTGGAATGAAAACTGACCTTTTTCAGTCCTGTGGCCACTGCTGAGTTTTCCACATTTGCTGGCATATTGAGTGCAGCACTTTCACAGCATCATCTTTCAGGATTTGAAACAGCTCAACTGGAATTCCATCATCTCCACTAGCTTTGTATGTAGTGATGCTTTCTAAGCACTGCTTCACATTCAGGGTGTCTGGTTCTAGATGAGTGATCACATCATCATGATTATCTGGGTCATGAAGATCTTTTTTGTACAGTTCTTCTGTGTATTCTTGCCACCTCTTCTTAATATCTTCTGCTTTTGTTAGGTCCAGACCATTTCTGTCCTTTATCGAGCCCACCTTTGCATGATGTGTTCCCTTGGTATCTCTAATTTTCTTGAAGACATCTCTAGTCTTTCCCATTCTGTTCTTTTCCTCTCTTTCTTTGCATTCTTTGCATTGCATTCTTCAGTAAGAAGCCTTTCTTATCTCTTCTTGCTATTCTTTGGAACTCTGCATTCAGATGCTTATATCTTTCCTTTTCTCCTTTGCTTTTCGCATCTTGTCTTTTCACAGCTATTTGTAAGGCCTCCCCAGACAGCCATTTTGCTTTTTTGCATTTCTTTTCCGTGGGGATGATCTTGATCCCTGTCTCCTGTAGAGTGTCACGAATCTCATTCCATAGTTCATCAGGCACTCTATCTATCAGATCTAGGCCCTTAAATCTATTTCTCACTTCCACTGTATAATCATAAGGGATTTGACTTAGGTCATACCTGAATGGTCTAGCGGTTTTCCCTGCTTTCTTCAATTTGAGTCTGAATTTGGTAATAAGGAGTTCATGATCTGAGCCACAGTCAGCTCCTGGTCTTACTTTTGTTGACTATATAGAGCTTCTCCATCTTTGGCTGCAAAGAATAGAATCAATCTGATTTCAGTGTTGACCATCTGATAATGTCCATGTGTAGAGTCTTCTCTTGTGTTGTTGGAAGAGAGTGTTTGCTATGACCAGTGCATTTTCTTGGCAAAACTCTATTAGTCTTTGCCCTGCTTCATTCTGCATTCCAAGGCCAAATTTGCCTGTTACTCCAGGTGTTTCTTGACTTCCTACTTTTACATTCCAGTCCCCTATAATGAAAAGGACAACTTTTGGGGGTGTTAGTTCTAAAAGGTCTTGTAGGTCTTCATAGAACCGTTCAACTTCAGCTTCTTCAGTGTTACTGGTTGGGGCATAGACTTGGATAACTGTGATATTGAATGGTTTGCCTTGGAGATGAATAGAGATCATTCTGTCATTTTTGAGATTGCATCCAAGTACTGCATTTTGGACTCCTTTGTTGACCATGATGGCTGCTCCATTTCTTCTGAGGGATTCCTGCCTGCAGTATTAGATATAATCTTATTTAGCATACGCAATTGCTTCTTACAATGAATCTTTTATTAGTTGTTAGTTAGCAAGTCCTATGGGGCTTCCCAGGTGGCACTAGTGGTAAAGAACCCACCTGCCAATCAGGAGACATAAGAGACTTGGGTTTTATCCCTGAGTTGGGAAGATCTCCCAGAGGAGAACATGGCAATCCACTCCAGTATTCTTGCCTGGAAAATCCTATTGAAAGAGGCCCCTGGTGGGCTACAGTCCACTGGGGGGCAAAGAGTTGGACACAACTGAGCCAATTTAGCATAGCAAGTCCTATAGAAGAAGAGTTATGGGATTATAAATACTAGTGTTATTAAGAAAGTGTCCACAAAAACTTTCCTTTTAGTTTGTGAGTTGCAGAGATGCCAAGAGCTCAGTATAAAAAATAGAGCTGTCATAAATACTAGATAACCTGACATAGAGTGATAAAGTCAAAAGACAGTGGACCTTGGAACAGAAAATCCTTAGTTTGCATTCCAGTTCTACTACATAGTAGCTATGTGACTTTTGTAAAAGCTATTTAATACCTGTAGAACCAAGTTTTATCACTTATGAAATGAAGATAAAAAAGATAAATATCTTCTCACAGTTATTGTAAAGAGTAGATGAGATAGTATACCTGACATATCCAGGACTTGATTTGGGTTTAATGGCAACTGATTCAATATGAAAAGCCAGTTTTCCTTTTTTTTTTTTCTTTTTGTAAATTTATTTAATTGGAGGCTAATTACTTTACAATATTGTATTAGTTTTTGCCATAAATTCACATGAATCTGCCGTGGGTGTACATGTGTCCCCCATCCTGAATCCCCCACCCCCCTCCCTCCCCATCCCACCCCTCAGCGTCTTCCCAGTGCACCATCCCTGAGCACCTTGTCTCATGCATCGAACCTGGACTAGCAATCTATTTCACATATGGTAATATACATGTTTCAATGCTATTCTCTCAAATCACCCCACCCTTGCCTTCTCCCACAGAATCCAAAAGTCTGTTCTTTACATCTGTGTCTCTTTTGCTGTCTCATATATAGGGTCATTGTTATCATCTTTCTAAATTCTGTATATATGCATTAATATGCTGTATTGGTGTTTTTCTTTCTGACTCATTTCACTCTGTATAATAGGCTCCAGAACTGATTCAAATGCATTCTTTTTAATAGCTGAATAATATTCCATTGTGTATATGTACCACAGCTTTCATATGCCAATGGACATCTAGGTTGCTTCCATGTCCTAGCTATTGTAAACAGTGCGGTGATGAACATTGGGGTACACGTGTCTCTTTCAATTCTGATTTCCTCAGTGTTTATGCCCAATAGTGGAATTGCTGGATTGTATGGAAGTTCTATTTCCAGTTTTTTAAGGAATCTCCACACTGTTCTCCATAGTGGCTGTACTAGTTTGCATTTCCACCAACAGTGTAAGAGGGTTCCCTTTTCTCTGCACTCTCTCCAGCATTTATTGTTTGTAGACTTTTTGATAGCAGCCATTCTGACCAGAGTGAGATGGTAGCTCATTGTGGTTTTGATTTGCATTTCTCTGATAATGAGTGATGTTGAGCATTTTTTCATATGTTTATTAGCCATCTGTATGCCTTCTTTGGAGAAATGTCTGTTTAGTTCTTGAGCCCATTTTTTGATTAGGTCATTTGTTTTTCTGGAATTGAGCTGCAAGAGCTGCTTGAATCTTTTTGAGATTAATTCTTTGCCAGTTGCTTTGTTTGCTATTATTTTCTCCCATTCTGAAGGCTATCTTTTCACCTTGCTTATAGTTTCCTTCATTGTGCAAAAGTGTTTAAGTTTAATTAGGTAGGTCCCATTTGTTTATTTTTGCTTTTATTTCCAATACTCTGGGAGGTGGGTCATAGAGGATCCTGCTGTGATTTATGTCAGAGTGTGTTTTGCCTATGTTTTCCTCTAGGAGTTCTATAGTTTCTGGCCTTACATTTAGATCTTTAATCCATTTTGAGTTTATTTTTGTGTATGGTGTTAGATAGTATTCTAGTTTCATTCTTTACAAGTGGTTAACCAGTTTTCCCAGCACCACTTGTTAAGATTGTCTTTTCTCCATTGTATATTCTTGCTCCTTTGTCAAAGATAAGGTGTCCATAGGTGTGTGGATTTATCTCTGGGCTTTCTATTTTGTTCCATTGATCTATATTTCTGTCTTTGTGCCAGTACCATACTGTCTTGATGACTGTGGCTTTGTAGTAGAGCCTGAAGTCAGGCAGGTTGATTCCTCCAGTTCCATTATTCTTTCTCAAAAGTGCTTTGGCAATTCGAGGTTTTTTGTATTTCCATACAAATTGTGAAATTATTTGTTTTAATTCTCTGAAAAATATCATTGGTAGCTTGATAGGGAGTGCATTGAATCTATAGATTGCTTTGGGTAGCATACTCATTTTCACTATATTGATTCTTCTGATCCATGAACATGGTATATTTCTCTATCTATTTGTGTCATCTTTGATTTCTTTCATCAGTGTTTTATGGTTTTCTATATATGGGTCTTTTGTTTCTTTTCATAGATTTATTCCTAAGTATTTTATTCTTTTCATTGCAATGGTGAATGGAATTGTTTCCTTAATTCCTCTTTCTGTTTTCTCATTGTTAGTGTATAGGAATGCAAGGGATTTCTGTGTCTTAATTTTATATCCTGCAACTTTACAATATTCATTGATTAGCTCTAGTAATTTTCTGGTGCTGTATTCAGGGTTTTCTATGTAGAGGATCATGTCATCTGCAAACAGTGAGAATTTTGCTTCTTCTTTTCCAATCTGGATCCTTTTATTCCTTTTTCTTCTCTGATTGCTGTCATGAAGGAGAAAAATCTACAACCCAGATTACTATACACAGCAAGGATCTCATTCAAATATGAAGGATAAATCAAAAGCTTTACAGACAAGCAAAAGCTGAGAGAATTCAGCACCACCAAACCAAATCTTCAACAAATACTAGAGGATCTTCTCTTGACAGAAAACACAGAAAAGGTTTATAAACTTGAACCCAAAACAACAAGGTAAGTGGCAACAAGATCATACTTATCAATAATTACCTTAAATGTAAATAGGTTGAATGACCCAAGCAAAAGGCAAAAACTGGCTGAATAGATACAAAAACAAGACCCCTATATATGGTGTCTACAAGAGACCCACCTCAAAACAAGGGACACATACAGACTGAAAGTGAAGGGCTGGAAAAAGATATTTCATGCAAATAGAGACCAAAAGAAGTGGAGTAGCAATACTCATATCAGATAAATTAGACTTTGAAATAAAGGCTGTGAAAATAGACAAAGAAGGACACTACATAATGATCAAAGGATCAATCTAAGAAGAAGATATAACAATTATAAATATACATGCACCCAACATAGGAGCACCACAATATGTAAGGCAAATGCTAACAAAGTATGAAAAGGGAAATTAACAGTAACACAATAATAGTGAGATACTTTAATACCCCACTCACACCTATGGATAGATCAACTAAACTGAAAATTAGCAAGGAAACACAAACTTTAAATGATACAATGGACTAGTTAGACCTAATTGATATCTATAAGACATTTCACCCTAAAACAATGAATTTCACCTTTCTCTCTGGTGCACATGGAACATTCTCCAGGATAGATCACATCCTGGGCCATAAATCTAGCCTAGGTAAATTTAAAAAATTTGAAATCATTCCAAGCATCTTTTCTTTCTTTTAAAAAATATATTTTTTTTAATTTTTAATTTTTATTTATTTATTTATTTTTTTACTTTACAATACTGTATTGGTTTTGCCATACATCAACATGAATCTGCCATGAGTGTACATAAGTTCCCACTCCTGAACCCCCCTCCCACCTCCCTCCCCATACCATCCCTCTGGGTTATCCCAGTGCACCAGTCCCAAGCATCCTGTGTCCTGTATCGAACCTAGACTAGCAATTCACTTCTTATATGATATTATACATGTTTCAATCTCATTCTCCCAAATCATCCCACCCTCTCCCTCTCCCACAGAGTCAAAAAGTCTGTTCTGTACATGTGCGTCTCTTTTGCTGTCTTGCATACAGGGTTATCATTACCATCTTTCTAAATTCCATATATATGTGTTAGTATACTGTATTGATGTTTTTCTTTCTGGCTTACTTCACTCTGTATAATCGGCTCCAGTTTCATCCACCTCATTAGAACTGATTCAAATGTATTCTTTTTGATGGCTGAGTAATACTCCATTGTGTATATGTATCACAGCTTATCCATTCATCTGCTGGTGGACATCTAGGTTGCTTCCATGTCCTGGCTATTATAAACAGTGCTGCAGTGAACATTGGGGTACACATGTCTCTTTCAATTCTAATTTCCTTGGTGTGTATGCCCAGCAGTGGGATTGCTGAGTCATAAGTCAGTTCTATTTCCAGTTTTTTAAGGAATCTCCACACTGTTCTCCATAGTGGCTGTACTAGTTTGCATTCCCACCAACAGTGCAAGAGGGTTCCCTTTTCTCCACACCCTCTCCAGAATTTATTGCCTGTAGACTTTTGGATGGCAGCCATTCTGACTGGTGTGAAATGGTACCTCATTGTGGTCTTGATTTGCATTTCTCTGATAATGAGTGATGTTGAGCATCTTTTCATGTGTTTGTTAGCCATCTGTATGTCTTCTTTGGAGAAATGTCTATTTAGTTCTTTGGACCATTTTTTGATTGGGTCGTTTATTTTTCTGGAATTGAGCTGCATAAGTTGCTTGTATATTTTTGAGATTAGTTGTTTGTCAGTTGCTTCATTTGCTATTATTTTCCCCCATTCAGAAGGCTGTCTTTTCACCTTGCTTATAGTTTCCTTTGTTGTGCAGAAGCTTTTAAGTTTAATTAGGTCCCATTTGTTTATTTTTGCTTTTATTTCCAGAATTCTGGGAGGTGGGTCATAGAGGATCCTGCTGTGATTTATGTCGGAGAGTGTTTTGCCTATGTTCTCCTCTAGAAGTTTTATAGTTTCTGGTCTTACATTTAGATCTTTAATCCATTTTGAGTTTATTTTTGTGTATGATGTTAGAAAGTGTTCTAGTTTCATTCTTTTACAAGTGGTTGACCAGTTTACCCAGCACCACTTGTTAAAGAGACTGTCTTTAATCCATTGTATATTCTTGCCTCCTTTGTTGAAGATAAGGTGTCCATAGGTGTGTGGATTTATCTCTGGGCTTTCTATTTTGTTCCATTGATCTATATGTCTGTCTTTGTGCTAGTACTATACTGTCTTGATGACTGTAGCTTTGTAGTAGAGCCTGAAGTCAGGCAGGTTGATTCCTCCGGTTCCATTCTTCTTTCTCAAGATTGCCAAGCATCTTTTCTGATCACAATATGGTAAGATTAGATATCAACTACAGGGAAAAAAAAAAACCTACTAAAAATACAAACATATGGAGGCTAAACAACACACTTCTGACTAACCAACAAATCACTGAAAAAATCAAAAAAGAAATAAAAATATGCATAGAAATGGATGAAAATGAAAACACAACAACCCAAAACCTATGGGATTCAGTAAAAGCAGTGCTAAGGGGAAGGTTCAAAGCAATACAAGCTTACCTCAAGAAACAAGAGAAAAATCAAATAAATAACCTAACTTTACAGCTAAAGCAACTAGAAAAAGAAGAAATCCAAGGGTTAGTAGAAAGAAAGAAATCATAAAAATTAGTGCAGAAATAAATGAAAGCGAAACAAAGGCTACAGCAAAAATCAGCAAAACTAAAAGCTGGTTTTATGAGAAGATAAATAAAATATACAAACCATTAGCCAGACTCATCAAGAAAAAAAGGGAGACGAATCAAATCAACAGAATTAGAAATGGAAATGGAGAAATCACAACAGACAACACAGAAATACAAAGGATCATAAGAGACTACTGTCAGCAACTATATGCCAATAAAATGGACAACTTAGAAAAAATGGACAAATTCTTAGAAAAGTATAACCTTCCAAAACTGAACCAGTAAGAAATAGAAAATCTTAACAGACCCATCACAAGCACAAAAATCAAAACTGTAATCAAAAATCTTCCAACAAAAGCCCAGGACCAGATAGCTTCACAGGTGAATTCTACCAAAAATTTAGAGAAGAGCTAACATCTATCCTATTCAAACTCTTTCAGAAAATTGCAGAGGAAGGTAAACTGATAAACTCATTCTATGAGGCCATCATCACCCTAATACCAAAACCAGACAAAGGTGCCACACACACACACACACACACACACACACACACACAAAAAGGAAAAAGGAAAAAGAAAACTACAGGCCAATATCACTGATGAACATAGACGCAAAAATCCTCAACAAAATTATAGCAAACAGAATCCAACAGCATAGTAGAAAGATCATACATCATGACCAAGTGGGCTTTATCCCAGGGATGCAAGGATTCTTCAATATTCACAAATCAATGTGATACACTACATTAACAAATTGAAAGATAAAAACCATACGATTATCTCAATAGAGAAAGCCTTTGACAAAATTCAACATCCGTTTATGATAAAAACTTTCTAGAAAGCAGGCATAGAAGGAACATACTTCAACATAATAAAAGCCATATATGATAAACCCACAGCAAACATTATCCTCAATGGTGAAAAATTGAAAGCATTTCCCCTAAAGTCAGGAACAAGACAAGGGTTCCCACTCTCACCACTACTATGCAACATAGTTTAAGAAAGGCCAGTTTTCTTTAGAATTCCTTTTCCCCCTCACTCCCAGCCTCATTTGTTTGGGTCATAACTCTGTCGTTTAGATGCAGCTGATGACTGGAGTTTCCCAGAGGAACTGACCAAATACTAATGTTCCCAAATGGTTAATCCACTTTGAGACAGTAGGAATTTGGGAGTGTTGGGTTGAGAGGTGGGTCTTACCTATGTGAGGCAAGTTTTTGAGACAATTTTGAGTAACAGAAATCCAATAAGCCTTTTCTCAACAGAAGGCTTATGCTATGTCTAAACAAATTGTATTTATGAAGAGTCCCTTTTTTTATACTGTCTTGACCAAAATTGAGTTGATCCATTAGTAACAGGAATTAAAAGTAGAATATTGAGTGTATCCTTCCATTTTCTGCCAGTAGAAATCCTGCTACTTTGTTAGTAAGACAAATGCTGGAGCAGAAACACTGATCAAGAAACTTCTGGCTTCAGAAACTGACACAACATTGTAAAGGAATTTTCCTTCAATTAAAAAATAAATTAAGGACATGGAAGCAACCTATATGTCCATCAACAGACAAATGGATAAGAAAGCCATGGTACATATACAGAGTCGGATATTACTCAGGCATTAAAAAGAATACATTTGAATCAGTTCTAATGAGGTGGATGAAACTGGAGCCTATTATACAGAGTGAAGTAAGCCAGAAAGGAAAATACCAATACAGTATACTAACACATACATATGGAATTTAGAAAGATGGTAATAATAACCCTGTATGCAAGACAACAAAAGAGACACTGATGTATAGAACAGTCTTCTGGACTCTGGCTAGGGTGGGAAGATCTGAGAGAATAGCATTTAAACATGTATATTATCATATGAAATTGATCGCCAGTCCAGGTTCGATGCATGAGACAGGGTGCTCAAGGCTGGTGCACTGGGATGATTCAGAGGGATGGGATGGGGAGGGGGGTGGGAGGAGGGTGTAGGATGAGGAACATCATGTAAACCCATGGCTGATTCATATCAGTGTATGACAAAAGCCACTACAATATTGTAAAGTAATTAGCCTCCAACTAAAATAAATAAATTTTTAAAAATAAATAAATAAATAAATTTAAAAAAGGAAAAAGCCAAATATAGCATTATATTAAAACTAATAGCAATAACAAGCTCTCAACTACACTAAAAAGGATTAGTACAAGGATATATAAAAGAAGATTTTTTAATAAACTGGAAGAAGTATAAAAGT
Source organism: Budorcas taxicolor (assembly GCF_023091745.1). Classification (NCBI taxonomy): domain Eukaryota; kingdom Metazoa; phylum Chordata; class Mammalia; order Artiodactyla; family Bovidae; genus Budorcas; species Budorcas taxicolor. The sequence goes on along the minus strand of NC_068923.1, from coordinate 58,698,315 downwards.
TAAGCAAAATCAAGTATTTCACACCAACAAAAGTATTTTTTGTTACTAACACAAAGCAGTATTATACTTAAGAAGCCTCTTTGAAATATCTGTGGCTTTCATAAACCTGAAAACTGTCACTAAAGGATATTGTGTACATAGAGATTAAGAAGTGTACATGAGCAGTTAATATTTTACCTTTAAAATAAAAATCCTTATTTCCAACAGCTCAGTGTTTAAATATCACTAAAAAGAATGGGTAGTAAAAGTAAAGTAACTGTATTTAAAACATTAATTCCATTGTGTACTCTCTGATTATGTTTCTACTTGGACTTACACAGAGTCAGCAAATTTGAGACATGGTGAAAAACTAGTCTTATCAGACATACATAGAAAGCATTTTTAATCCTCTTTAATAATGTGCTTCAAAAATAAAGAAATGAAATGTCTTAACAACAACACAAAAGAAACTTCTGCCTTCAGATTCATTTAGATATATTCACAAGATTTTGGTTAACGTGGGAGTTCTTGTCCTCCTAGATGAACTTGCTGATTCATTTGGTGGAATCTTATCCATCTTCCTTAGTGAAGAGAAATAGGATCATTTGCACAGGATACAGCAGAGACCAGAGCCCCACATTTGTTTTAATCTCTGGTGATGCACTGTGCAACAATCAAAAAATGCCCTATCTTTATTTTTTAGAATTGGCTTGATATTTGCCAGTTTAATGATGGATTAATATGGGAGTTGAATGAAAGTGAGAAATGGAAAATATTCTCAGAGGAAGCTTAAAAAAAAAAGAAAATGCTGTTTTAATATATGATCATTAGCTACTATTAATGAATCTGTTCAGTTGATGAGGTGCCACTATTTAATTATCTGAATTACTGAAGGGATAGAATTTGGCAGAGGGGCTTCTTCCCCCTGCCCCTTACTTCAGAATTTACAGTTTCTACCAACAATTCATAGTTCCTTAGTCTTAGCAAAACACTGGTATTAAATGATAATGGCATTGATGATCCTTAGACGCATCTCTTTCTTTTCCTAGGACTTATCTATTTATTATAAGATGAGAATAAGAAATGAAGTAAATATGTTTACTTATTATTTCAAATTTACAAACTTTTCTTTTCGAGTGTTTATTATCCATCAGGCACTGAACTAAGTATTGGATATGAAAAGATGAATGTCATCATTTCTGTACAGTAGGTTTCAGAGTTTAATAGGAGAAAAAGTCAGTTTGCCGTAGAAGTCAGTGCACTTTGAGCCATGTTTTAGGGAAGATTTCCTAAAAGCACAGCCTGAGATGGGAGCCCTTGTGCAAGTGGTTTACCGATGAAGTGTTTGAGGAGAAACTTATAAAGAAGTGAAGGAAGCAGATTAGGACAGGGGAAGAAGCTAAGCAGCGGTGTGGGTTTGGCTAAGTCTAGTTTCAGCCTGATCTCCAGGAGAGCTCTGGAGTCTGAATGACAGCAGAGATTTGTCCTACCTTGAGTCAAAGGACTGGGCTTTTGTACCTTTGAATCATCCAGTCATTTGATGAGGGCACTGCTCATAAGCATTTCTGGATTTCTATCAGTCAAACACAATTCTCTGGAGAAAGGTAGCTATAGGCCCTTAGCAGCCAAGAATCACAGAAGCTGGAGGAGGGCATGGCAACCCACTCCAGTATTCTTGCCTGGAGAATACCATAGACAGAGAAGCCTAGCAGGCTTCAGTCCATAGTGTCGCAAAAAGTTGGACACGACTGAAGTGACTTAGCATGAATGCACAGAAGACTAAGTGCAGTGACTCAGCAAAGACAAGCAGGGAAAGGAGTCATCTGCCACTGAGTACGAAAATGAGTATAACATGGCTTTAGATCCCAGTGAGTCATAGCCTCTTTGTGTAGACTGACATTACACAATTATAGTATAGTATGACAAGTATAATCATAAAAGCTTGTACAGGGTAATGTGCACAGGAGAGTGATTACCTGGTTACATGTTCATTGACACTTTAATCTCATCGCAGAAAATACTGGAGGTTTTTTTTTTTAAAAAGCTATATCTTTCTGATGTTAAAGAGTATAGTCATGCAGTATGGTACTGGCACAAAGATAGAAATACAGATCAGTGGAACAAAATAGAAAGCCCAGAGATAAATCCATGCACCTATGGACACCTTATCTTTGAGAAAGGAGCAAGAATATACAATGGAAAAAAGACATCTCTTTAACAAGTGGTGCTGGGAAAACTGGTCAACCACCTGTAAAAGAATGAAACTAGGACCCTTTCTAACACCATACACAAAAATAAACTCAAAATGGATAAAGATCTAAATGTAAGGCCAGAAACTATAGAACTCCTAGAGGAAAACATAGGCAGAACACTCTCTGATGTAAATCACAGCAAGATCCTCCATGACCCACCTCCTAGGGTAATGGAAATAAAAGCTAAAATAAACAAATGGGACCTACCTAATTAAACTTAAAAGCTTTTGCACAACGAACGAAACTGTAAGCAAGGTGAATAGACAGCCTTCAGAATGGGAGAAAATAATAGCAACCAAAGCAACTGACAAAGAATTAACCTCAAAAAGATTCAAGCAGCTCCTGCAGCTCAATTCCGGAAAAATAAATGACCCAATCAAAAAATGGGCCCAAGAACTAAACAGACATTTCTCCAAAGAAGACATATAGATGGCTAACAAACACGTGAAAAGATGCCCAATATCACTCATTATCAGAGAAATGCAAATCAAAACCATAATGAGGTATCATATTACACCAGTCAGAATGGCTGCTATCAAAAAGTCTACAAACAATAAATGCTGGAGAGGGTGTGGAGAAAAGGGAACCCTCTTACACTGTTGGTGGAAATGCAAACTAGTACAGCCACTATGGAGAACAGTGTGGAGATTCCTTAAAAAATTGGAAACAGAACTGCCATATGACCACAATAATATATGGGCTTCCCCAGTGGCTCAGTGGTAAAGAATCTCTTTGCAATGCAGAAGTTTCAGGAGACACAGGTTTGATCTCTGGATCAGGAAGATCCCATGGAGGAAGGCATGGTAACCCATTCTAGTATTCTTGGCTGGAAAATTCCAAGGACAGAGGAACGTGGCAGGCTACAGTCCATAGGGCTGCAAGAGTCAGATGCAACTGAGCAACTGAGCATGGAGGCTTAATATTATATACATTATATTAAATGAAACTTTAAGAAAGGAATAAGATGGAAACTGGTCATTACAACCTAATGATAAAACCTTTTCCAAGAAAGTAAACTCGTGATGATAGTATTTTTCTTTTGAAACTAGAAAGAAAGATGTCCATATGAATATAATGTTACCAGTATTAGTCAACTTTTGTTGAGAGACATGGATACACTTTTGTTTAATAATGGACTTGGCCAAGTTAAATGATTAAGGTATGTTTTCATAAAACACTTTTCCAAAGGTAGTCTACAATATCCAGTGATGTTTTCTTTTAGTGATACATTGTTTCACTTGATACATTTTGGAATTAATGTTAGCTGTAAGTTTGTAGAACTTCCAGAGAAAATAGGCCTAACCCAGACCTGGGAACATCTCTGATTGAATCCAGGTTTTCATTTCTTGTCTTCTGTTCCTCCAAAATTTTATTTAGTTCTGGTGGCCATAAATAAATCTATGTTTCAGTGTACTTATCTGATGCACTGCCCACCAAAATATTAGTATTTTAAGAACACAATAGAATTAAATGAGATTTCTTTGCATGTGTGACTAAGTGTCAGTTTCTATGGTTTTCTGATTCATTTTAAATCCTGGTACACAGTGCTTAACTTAGCAATTAAGAAACTGAAAGACCATTTATTTAATTGTGTTCATTATTACTGGAGATTTTCATATTTCATATCCTTTTTGATGATCTTCCCAAGATTTTCACACAAGTTTAATTCATAACCTAAAAATGTATGTTTCATTTAAAAACAAAAAGTTGAAAGAAAACAGATTTTCTGTGACCCCATAATTACCTTCCATATTTGCTCTTTTGTATGTGTGACTATTTTAAAAATTTGCTAGTTCATCTGACATTCTATTTAAGAAACAAAGTTACATTGTCTGAATATCATGTTCATTCATCATTGTTCGATGACTTGAGTGATAGATGACCATAGAGAGAGGAAATTTCTTATGAAATGTAAGGGAAGAGAAAAAAGGAAACAAATATATATACTCTCACACACACACTCATGGGTAAATGGCCTGATTTAAGTAATATGTGAAGCTTGCCATCAATTGGACTTTTACAAAAGTTTCTGAAACAAAACTACATTAGGAAGTATTGACAATTTATGTCTTTCTAAATTTTGTTATTCTTGCTTATTCTTTCCTGAGAGAAGAAAATACTTAAGATCTTAATTAATTATAGCCAGACAGACAGATAGGAAAACTTATCATTTTATTTGCATAACTTTTGTCTTATATTGCATACCTCCCCTAGGGGTAAGTGAACAGTTTAAATTTGGGGAGCTATGCTTTTCAAGACTGTGTCTCTGTAGGCAAAGTAGAAAGTTTAAAGTAAGCATTTAAGTAATTTACAAGAGGGATAGAAAGAATTTTTACAAAGACATTCTCTTAGCCAAACTATTAAATCCCTGATTAACCTGCTTGGATATCTACTGATGTCCATTTCACTTGTAATGCTTAGACTCAACTTTGTGGCCTTTTGAGCAAAAAAAAATTCCTTTGTGGTTCCAAATTAAATTAAATCAGAATAGGCTTTGAATTCGGCTGTTTCTCTTTTGTATCTCTGTATTTTAATTTAGGAGAAAGCAAGAATATGGAGAGCTTTCACTTCTCTTGGTTAGTAGTATCATCCTGTGTTGGTCATCCATGGTTTGTTCGGTCCTTTAGGGATTCACAGTGTAGCTTGTAAAGTTCATTCTAGTAGCATTACCCTGCCTACTCTCAATCCATGTGATTCAGATAAGCCAGTACTCCCTTTTTTACCCCTTCACCCATCCCAGCCCCCTGGGGGAGGTCATATGACCCAGAAAGAAAGTAAAAGTGAAGTTGCTCAGTCTTGTCCAACTCTTTGCAACCCCATGGACCATAGCCCCCCAGGCTCCTCCGTCCATGGAATTTTCCAGGCAAGAATACTGGAATGGGTTGCCATTTCCTTCTCCAGGGGATCTTCCTGACCCAAGGATCAAATCCAGGTCTCCCACATTGCAGGTAGATGCTTTACCATCTGAGCCTCCAGGAAGCCCCTTATGACCCAGGTTAACCACCAAAATATGTCGTCTTCATGACACGAGCCAGAATGGCCTCATGATCTGAAACTGAGCCAAACCATAGATGGTCTTGTCCTTGCAACTAGACTATTCAATTAACATAGTTGTCTCTTGAACAACACAAGTTTGAACTGTGTAGGTCCACTTATACGTGGATTTTTCAATAGTAAATATGATCGTTTTACATGATCTGCAGTTGGTTGAATCTGTGGATGCAGAACTGCAGATGCAGAGGAACTGTGGATGAGAAGGGCTGACTGTAAGTTATATGCACATTTGCATCGGTGCAGAGGGTTAGCGCCCATAACCCACATGTTGTTCAAGGGTCAGTTTTCCTTTCTTAGAGTAAAGAGTAAAAGAAATTTCTCTTTTCTCTTGGTTTTAATTCCTATTAATTGAAAAGCCAAATGAAAAGACATTTTCTCAGTCTCATTCCACTATTAAAAAAATAGTGTGTCAGGAACCATGGTCACATTTGGTTCATCTAAATTATCTAAAATAATGTCCATGATGACTCCCTGAGGTAGGTACTTCTCTTATCCCTATTTACTCATAAGAACCTGAAACTTGGACGTACTAAGTAGCTTTTTAAAGGTCACATGCTAATAAGTAAATTGTCTGTCTTGATTGTCTGCCTTGAAGCCACTCAGTCTGATCTGAAACTCATGCTGTTAACCACTGCACATTGTCTCTGATAAGTCTAGTGAGCAGAAGGAAAGCCTACATTAAGTATTTTTGCAACATCAAAATAAAATGCATTTGGAACAGAGGAATGAAGGAGAAGTGGGAGAAATATATGATAGAGAACCAAATAATCAGAGGGGCTGTATTCTGTTCAGCTATTGGAGATTCAGATCTGAACATCTAGAATGGTCATGGAACAGAAATGGGTAACACTCAATTATCTGAATCCTGGCTGAGGACCTGCCAGGCAAAATCTACAACTTGAAGCAGCCTGGTGGCATCACATAACATTCAGAGTGAAGGCCATAGTCTAGAGTATTCTGAGGTTTGCTAGAACTAAGTATGAATCTGGTTTGATACCCTGTTGCTTCATATGTTTGTCGATTAATTAATTTCTTTCTTTTAGTCAGTCATCCTTTCGATTTTTACTGAACATCTACTACATGCCAGGAATAGATACCTGGCCTATGCTGCTGCTGCTAAGTCACTTCAGTCATGTCTGACTCTGTGCAACCCCATAGACGGCAGCCCACCAGGCTCTGCCGTCCCTGGGATTCTCCAGGCAAGAACACTGGAGTGAATTGCCATTTCCTTCTCCAATGCATGAAAGTGAAAGTGAAAATGAAGTGGCTCGGTCGTGTCTGACTCTTCACAACCACATGGACTGCAGCCCACCAGGCTCCTCTGTCCATGGAATTTTCCAGGCAAGAGTACTGGAGTGGGGTGCCATTGCCTTCTCCAGCCTGGCCTATATCAAAGCCTATATCTGCTTTTAAGGAACTCCTAAGAAAAGGCAATGGCACCCCACTCCAGTACTCTTGCCTGGAAAATCCCATGGACAGAGGAGCCTGGTAGGCTAGAGTACATGAGGTTGCTAAGTCGGACACAACTGAGTGGCTTCACTTTCACTTTTCAGTTTCATGCATTGGAGAAGGAAATGGCAACCCACTCCGATGTTCTTGCCTTGAGAATCCCAGGGACGGGGGAGCCTGGTGGGAGGCCGTCTATGGGGTAGCACAGAGTTGGGCACGACTGAAGCGACTTAGCAGCAGCAGTTTTGAACAAGGAATAGAAGAGTTAAAAAGAAATTATAGTGAAGCAATAAGTGTTCAATAAGTTTCTAAGTTTCTTTTAGAAAAAAGAAAGAAAGAAGAGAAAGTGTAATAGAGTAGATTTAGTAACTGGTCCTATTTTGTAACATACAGTTGAACCAAGGAAGATACTTCTAATATTTACTTTTAATAATTTAACTTATGTAATTATGGATAAATTTAATTTTGGAAATGTTCCAAGATGCCCTTCTCTCCTGGGGAACACAACAGTTTTGTAAATAGCAATCTTCCTCTCTTAAGGTGGCAGGGAACCATCTTAATTCTTCAGTACCTCTGCTAGAAGCTACATATAAAGAATTTTATGCCAAAATACTGTGATATACTTGGGAAAAATACAAGAAATTAGATCCACATGAGATCCAATTAATTACTGGGTGTATGATATTGTGCAAATTATTTAACATTTCCCAACATTAGTTTCTGTAACTGTAACAAGGGGAAGAGTATATGAAGTTTAAATGAATTAATAAATATGAAGTGTACCTCATGTTAGTAGTCACTCGATCACAAATGTTAGTCTTCTTCCCTTGGTTTTTTCCCCATGGTCTCACAGTTTCCCTTTTCTCATTTATCAAACTGAGATAATGAAGTTTACTTGCAAGACTGAGCATTCACTGAGAGAATATAAGTGAAAAATAAATAAATAAATGTTTGCTGCTGCTGCTGCTGCTGCTAAATCACTTCAGTCGTGTCTGACTCTGTGCGACCACCAGGCTCCCCTGTCCCTGGGATTCTGCCGGCAAGAACCCTGGAGTGGGTTGCCATTTCCTTCTCCAATGCATGCAAGTGAAAAGTGAAAGTGAAGTGGCTCAGTCATGTCTGACTCTTTGTGACCCCATGGGTTGCAGCCTACCAGGAAACTCCATCCATGGGATTTTCCAGGCAAGAGTACTGGAGTGGAGTGCCATTTGGGACATAGTAATTACTCAATAAGTATATATAAAATTTTCCTGATATTTCTCTTGCATACTTAAAAGTATACATGATTTACAATCTTCATTGGCAGAAATATTTCTCTGACACATTCTAAGAAGAAAATTTACATATATCTGAATTATATTCTTGACGCAGGGTCAATTATAACTTGCTTCAGTTCAGTTCAGTCACTCAGTCATGTCCAACTCTTTGCGACCCCACAGACTGCAGCACGCTAGGCCTCCCAGTCCACCACCAACTCCCGGAGTTTACTCAAACTCATGTCCATTGAGTTGGTGATGCCATCCAACCATCTCATCCTCTGTCATCCCCTTCTTCTCCCGCCTTCAATCTTTCCCAGCATTAGGGTCTTGCTTGGGAAGGCAAAATAGAAACTTAAAGCAGGAAGCAGGTCACAAAGACATACAATGTATAATGGAACTAGTCAAGACTTTAGGTAAGATTATATATATTTATACCCTTAATGGCTTCTTTAACTTTATCCTAATCTTACCAAAAATAAAAGCAATGCATTGGAATCATAGATGGTTCAAGGAAAACCATTGCCTTATTAGTACTATGGAAATAGTACTTTGGAAATAAAATTGTTATTCATTTATCACATATGTTTATAATAATTGGCCTGAACCTTGTGGCGGATAATCTGGTTATGTAGAAGCCCACTCATTTCTATAAAGTAGTTTCCTACTCTAAGTCGATTCTATTTTCGTTTATATCAGAATGATGAATAATGAAATGTGGAACTGTTTTTTTTTCTGATTTAATACCAGCATAGGAACTCTTCTCTGGAATAATACCTAATTAAAATTCACTGTTGCAGATGTGGGTTGTGGACCTGGTCAAAAGGCATAAACTCCCAACCTACCTTCTGATTGTTTTAGTAGATTTCCAGGCATAATTTTGAATGATCCCAACCATGCGTTGCAGGTAATGAGGAAAGCACAATTTCATACCTAGATCCTTAACTCCTTGACTTCTATTGATTATAGCATTATTTTCCATTTGATGGGCTGGAACTTCCCCTCAGATTAGAAAGAAGACAGCCCTTTACAGTTTATAAGCACAGCTCTGTTAGGAGTGAGAAATAATAGCACAGAGTTTGATTCTTTATAGTCAATTTTATTTCTACTTTGAGGAACAAATTATTTTTCATTACATTTGTAAGCAGAGGCAGAATTGCTCTTGCTAAAAGTTAAAGTATGAACAGTCTCAGCAAGGATAATTGAAATCTACACATTTAAATCTATTCTATTTTATTTTTTCCAAATAGATATTAGCCCTTACTATATTCAAAACAGTATGCTCAATGCATATATGTTGGATTAAGTGTGTTATCCATTATTCAGATTGGTCCCTCAACATTAAATAGTATCTCCTGATTTTATGCAGTTAAACCATTTAACTAGTCATAGATAACTTTGATTTCCTTCTTGTCTTCTTTTTGTTACCCATAAAGTTTTAGAGCCACACTACATTCTCTGAATATATCTGTCTAAGTAAAACCTAGTTTTGTGAGGGAAATCTCCTATAAAGGGTCTAAGAGTATATCCAAGAGCCAAATGGGAATGTTTTCTGCTTCAGTTCAGTTCAGTCACTCAGTCGTGTCCGACTCTTTGCGACCTCATGAACTGCAGCACGCCAGGCCTCCCTGTCCATCACCAACTCCCGGAGTTCACTCAGACTCACGTCCATCGACTCGGTGATGCCATCCAGCCATCTCATCCTCGGTCATCCCCTTCTCCTCCTGCCCCCAATCCCTCCCAGCATCAGAGTCTTTTCCAATGAGTCAACTCTTCACATGAGGTGGCCAAAGTACTGGAGCTTCAGCTTTAGCATCTCCTTCCAAAGAAAACCCAGGACTGGTCTCCTTTAGGATGGAGTGGTTGGATCTCCTTGCAGTCCAAGGGACTCTCAAGAGTCTTCTCCAACACCACAATTCAAAAGCATCAATTCTTCGGTGCTCAGGTTTCTTCACAGTCCAACTCTCACATCCATACATGACCACAGGAAAAACCATAGCCTTGACTAGACTGACCTTTGTTGGCAAAGTAATATCTCTGATTTTGAATATGCTATCTAGGTTGGTCATAACTTTCCTTCCAAGGAGTAAGCGTCCTTTAATTTCATGGCTGAAGTCACCATCTACAGTGATTTTGGAGCCCCCCAAAATAAAGCCTGACACTGTTTCCACTGTTTCCCTATCTATCTCCCATGAAGTGATGGGACCAGATGCCATGATCTACATTTTCTGAATGTTGAGCTTTAAACCAACTCTTTCACTCTCCTCTTTCACTTTCATCAGGAGACTTTTTAGTTCCTCTTCACTTTCTGCCATAAGGGTGGTGTCATCTGCATATCTGAGGTTATTGATATTTCTCCCAGCAATCTTGATTCCAGCTTGTGCTTCCTCCAGCCCAGCATTTCGCATGATGTACTCTGCACCTGGTCTCTTTTGTTCCTCAGGAGTTTTAAAACTGACTAGTGTGGCAGGTAGGTTCTACGATGTCTCCCAAAGATTCTTATCTCCTTCTCATTCACATCCTTTTAGAGTCCCTACCCATTGAATGTGGGCTTATCTAGTGACTTGTTTCTAACTAATCCCTAGAATAGGGGAAAGATGTTGGGATGTCATTTTTGTGATTAGGTGACATAAAATTATGACTTCCCTCTTGCTAGCAGAATCTCTGTTGCCATTTCAATTTGCATACTACCATCTTAGGAAAGGTCATGTGGCAAGGAACTGAGGTATACTTCTAACCAACAGCCAACTGGGAACAGAGGTCTGCAGTCCAATTACCCTTGAGAAACTGGATTTTTCCAATAAACCTGTGACCTTGGAATTGGATCCTTTCTCATTCAAGCCTTCAGATGAGAACGCAGCCCTGGACAAATGTCTTGGCTGAAGCCTGTGAAAGACCCTGAAGCAGACAACCTAACCAAGCTGTGCCTAAATTCCTGACCCACAGAAGCTGTGAGATAATAAATTTTTTTAAGCTGCTAAATGTGTTCTAATTTGTGATGTAGCAATAGATAACTAATGTGATTAGATAATTTTCAAACCTTTGAATTTTCATCAGTCCTACCACTAACTTAACTGATAAATTACTTGGTTTAGCTTTACCTAATCTTTATTTTGCTTTTATGAGAACACAAATAATATAGTAAAATGACCACAAGACTAAATGAGCATAAATTTATTCCTAGAGTCTCTATTGTCTTTTGTCCCAGGTCAGGTATTAAAGTCTGGTTGTCTGATACTATCCATTATGGAAGACTTGTTGCTTGTTTTACACTTAATCCCTTGGACCCTCTGTGCTTTTGTTCACAAAAAGAAAATAATAGGGCTACCTTCTGTTGAAGTCTGCATTTCATTGAATGCTTTATATTCAACATCAGCTTTAATCTTCAAATCTTATTTTGTGTGCAGAGAATCTCTAAGACAAAGAAAAAAAAATAGAAGTATACTATTGAGTGATGTCAGCAAGATGGCAGAACAGAAAGCTCTGGATTCTTCATTTACCCAATATCCTAATTCAACCATGACACGATGACAAAAATCTCTTTGTGAGACATCCAGAAACTGGTTCAAAGCTTTGTGTAACCTTGTGTGTGTGTGCACTCAGTTACTCATGTAACCTTAGCAAGCAGGAAACTAGGGACATTGAAGTCAGTAAGGAAATCTGAGACACCCTCTGTGTATAATTTGTACCCCCAGCATAGCACTATATGATCAGAAGGAAATCCCCAAGATCTCTGCCTTTTTCAGGGAAAGGAATGAATTGAACCTGACACCTAATGACCCAGCTTCTCTGGGGGCTTCCCAGAAGCCTGGCTTCTGTATTGCTTGTCTCAGGGTGTTGATGGAACCTGAAATACTCCGGTGGTTTAGTTGCTAAGTCATGTACAACTTACGGCAACCGCATGGACTGTAGCCTGCCAGGCTTCTCTGTCCATGGGATTTCCCAGGCAAGAATACTGGAGTTGGGTTGCTCTTTCCTTCTCCAGCCACCTTCAGACCACTGATACTAGAGATGGTGTTTTAGGCTAGTAATTATTTTGGCCTTCTCCCAGATCAGCACAGAGTGAGCAGAGGTAAAATACCAGCTCCAAATTTCTCCTTGTGGAAAGGAAAATCACACATCCGAAACACCAAGTTTTCAGGAGACAGCCACGAGGAGTGACTTCTGTCTTGTCTATCTTAGACCACTAAAGAAGACCTGGCATACTCCTGTCTGGGAGCAGAGTTGGCAATCTGTAGAGCCCCTCCACCCAGCTCAGCACGGGGCAATATGGTTTTTCTGTGTCAAAAATACATAAAGTTGTAATTCTGATAGCTTTACTGGTAAGTTGTACTGGTACAGTAAATTTACCGGTAAAAGTGAAAGTCGCTCAGTCATGTCTGGCTCTTTGCAGCCCCATGGACTACATAGTCCATGGAATTCTCCAGGTCAAAATACTGGAGTGGGTAGCCTTTCCCTTCTCCAGGGGATCTTCCCAACCCAGGATTCAAAGCAGGGTCTCCTCCATTGCAGGTAGATTCTTTACCAGCTGAGCCACAAGGGAAGCCCAAGAACACTGGAGTGAGTAGCCTATCCCTTCTCCAAGGGATCTTCCCAACCCAGGATTCAAAGCAGGGTCTCCTCCATTGCAGGCAGATTCTTTACCAACTGAGCCATCAGGGATTTGCTTCCCCTCCAGTAATATAGGAAAGTGGCTGTAGCCTCATATTCTGGATAACTTATATATCAACAACTTTTTAAAGTATTTCATAATGTGATGGGTGCAAACAGTGTCTCACTGTAAGTTTATTTGCACTTATTTTCTAGTAAGGATGAACAAAACTGCATATGATTAGTGTTTTTTTTTTATATAAATCCTTAAAATTTTTCATTATTTTTTTTTCTTGGTGATTTATGGCTACTTATTAGGGAGATTGGCCCTTGGTTTCTTAGATATAAGTTGAAAATAGGTTTTCTCATTTTGCCCTTGAGAATTTTTATTTTGATTATTATAAGTTTTGCCATGCCAAAATCTTTCACTGTCAAATTTTCACACTTTTTGTTTCATTAAAAGTGAGAGTGCTAGTTGTTCAGTTGTGTCTCACTCTTTGCAACCTGTGGACTATAAGCCACCAGGCTCCTCTGTCCATGGAATTCTCCAAGCAAGAATACCTGAGTGAGTTGCCATTCATTCTCCAGGGGATCTTCCTGACCCAGGGGTGGAACCTGGGTCTCCTGCATTGCAGACGGATTCTTTACCATCTGAGCCACCAGGAATATTTTTAATGTGTTTGGGGAGACATTTACAACTCAGACATGATATATCAAAAATTGCTACCATGGTTTCTTCTCCTTTTTATGATTTTTTTTTAGTTATATTATTGATCCAATTAGACTTTTCTTTCAGATGGTCATCCAGTTATTCTGATACCATGGATTGAATAAACTTTCTGTTCTTCACTGATTTTACATATTATCTTTTCCATATGCTTAATCTCCACAAATATTTGGGATTGTTTTTTGAGTTATTTTTTTGTTCTTTGTATCAATTCATGTATCTATAATATATTCTGTAAATTATTTTGCCTTGTACAACATTTTAACATCTTTTAAGCTTGCCCCTTCTCAATATTCTTTTTTTGTAGAATTACCTTGGATAATCTTAGTTATCCTTTACATTGACTTTGAAATCAGCTTTTTGTTTCACAAATAAATGAGTTACTATTTTTGGTAAAATTGCACCAGACTTATAGGTTGATTTGGAAAGAATTGGCTTTATAAAGTTGTCAGATTTTTCCATCTAAGATCACTGTATGCCTTGACATTTGCTCAAGTCTCTTTTTTGTCTCTCTGAAGAAATTCTCAGTTTTGTTTAGATAGTAAAGACTACTGGTAAGTTGGCGTTCCTGATGGCTCAGATGGTAAAGAATCTGCCTGCAATATGGGAGACCTGGGTTCGATCCCTGGGTCAGGAAGATCCTCTGGAGAAGGAAATGGCAACCCACTCCATATTCTTGCCTGGAGAATTTCATGGGCAGAGGAGCCTGGTGAGCTACTTGTGTCCAAGGGGTCACAAAGAGTTGGACATGACTGAGCAACTAACACAAACTGTTATCTAAGCTTTGTTTTTTGTTCCTATTGTGAATCAAGTGATTTTTCTTTAAAACAACTAATTTTAATTCTATCTAGAAAGGCTACTAATTTTTAGATATAAAATTTGTGCCCAAACTTCTTGCCAAATTACTTACCTGTAATAGAAAAATTACAAAAAATCTTTCAAGAAATTGAAAAAATTATTTTTAAATTGTATTCAGTTTTTCAAATATACAGTAAAATAACAAATACTCCTTCTTTCTAGTTTTTTACCTTAACTTTCTTTTTTTCTTAACTGTATTGAATTATACATCTAGAATTGAAGTTAAATAGCAGTGCTAACCATTTTTATTTATCTGGAATAAGTGACAAATATGAGACTATTCAAGTAAAATAAATCTTTTATTATTCTAATTGAGAATTTTATCTTATGGATTTAATTTGCATTAATGTTATTACTGTCACGTTTTGGCACTTTTTTTTTCTTTTCATTTTTTCTTGAAGTTAGTCATATCGATCCGTTGATGAAACATTAACATTTGTGAGCTGTGGGAACTCCCTCTTATTTTAAAAAATTATTTATTCCCATGTATCACTATATTCCATGTTTTTCTTTTCTTTCCATAATAAGTTACCATCCTTGATATGAGCTGCTTTGGTTTTGGTTGTAGGTGTTGTTGCAAAATATGTATTGTGTGTATGTATTATTAGCTTTCATAAATGGTTTTGTATCATCTATCTCATTAAGTACTGTGTTTCTGCTGCTGCTAAGACCCATCATATTGCTATATGAAAATCTCCTCTGTAAGTTCTGTTGTCATACTGAATTTCCTGGGGTTCGTGAATTAGGTTTCGTCTCTTAATGGTCTAGCTGATGGTTGCCTCTGATTCCCTGCCAAACTCTTACTTGCTCCTATGGAGACTGTGTGAGAATTTCTTTGGATTATTCACTCAGGATCTTGGGTTCTGTGATGTACACATATGCAGCCAGTAATGCTAGGTGGCTTCTCAGAATGGTATCATCAGTCTGTACTCCTGTCAGCAGAGCACAAGAGGTCATATTCTCCCACAATCCCTACCACTTGCTTGTATGAAATGTGTTTTCTATATGCTGATTCCTTGCACTTTAATTTCTCCTGTGTAATGATTGGTCGTATATGTTTTTCCAGTCTTCATTTTCTAATCTATCATATATATTCTTTATAAAAATGATACCATACAATTTCATGTTATTGCTAGGTAAGATTCTTAATATATTATTTGCATTTGAAGCTGATGAAGTTCTTTCAAGCTTTACAATTTTGTGATTTAAAAAAAAGTTTTAAAAAGATGACATTAGTTTTAAAAAGATTACATCCCTTTTTGTAGCAAGGGTTTTACTTGTAAATTTCCCACAAGCTGCCTGTCTAAATAAAACAGGAAGTGTCTAAAAATTCTAAGAAAAAAAAAAAAAACTAGGATAGGGATGAGTGGGAAGTCAAGGTAGGCACAGCTATTATTTCAGAAATATATTTACTCACTCATTTAATAAACATCTACAAAGTGTATTATGTGCTGGACACTATAATGAAAGCTGATGATACACAGATGAGTAAGACAGTCACCTCCCTTAGAAAACACATGTCCAGTGGAAGAGAGAGCCATGTACAAACAAATGATCTGCAAATATAACTACAGAAACATTAGCAAAGCACAGAGGACAGAAGTTTCTTCCATTTTATGACTCAGATTTCCCAGCCTTAAATTAATGTGTTTATTATAATGATGACAAATTTTCAGAGTCATATTAGGGAAGACATAGAGACAAAACAGAGTTGAATCCATTGATTGTTGGATTTGGTCAACAAATATTTATTGAATAACTCATTTTATCATTGTACCAGGTGTCAGGGATACAAAGGTGAGCAACTGGTAAATGATAACCTTCAGAGGACAAAAGGAGCAGAAGCAGTATATCACTATGATTCTTAGGTCACAGTGGTCCAGAATGTTTATAGTTGCTCAGTCATGTCTGACTCTTTGCGACCCCATGGCCTGAAGTCCTCCAGGCCTCTCTGTCCATGGGATTTCCCAGGCAAGAATACACATTCCTTAATCATCTGTGCTGAATGTCAGAGATCATAATAGTGTATATATATGGGAGTAAGCATTTTAATTTTGTGATTGTGGCTACATAATGCTGATTCCATCTTGTCTTACTAAGAACAAAGATGCATTAAAAAGAATAAATCTTTCTGTAGACTGGTGGTTCTTCTTGCATACATAGAGACCTGGACCTCTTCAGGACGTCCTTGGGCAGAGATGTAATAAACAAAGTTGGTCTTCTCCACTATTAAAGGCTGAGATGGGTACAGATTTATGGTATGTGACAGCAGAGCAGAGGTCAGTTGTGAAAAGTCTATGAAGTCATAAACACTAGAGGTGATGTAGATTTTAAAATTAGATACCAGTCATTTTATTTCTAAGGCAGTGATGTGGTCCTTTGAAGCCCAGAGTTTCTAGGGAAGAGCAATTTTTGAACATTTTTTTCTTTAAATCCTCCTCCATTCTGTTCTTCCTTCATTATGTAGCATTCCAAGGTTTATGTAGGACTGACTCCATCCCTAGATCAACTGGAATATTCCTATCCTCTTTACCCTATTGAGTGGTTCATTGGCAGCTTGAGAAGCCTGCATGGATGAGCTGCACTTTGAAGATGGAATAGAATTTGGATAAGTGGAGAACAAAACACGGGCAATAGTGAAGAAACAGGAATACGTAAGGTTTGCTCAGGAAGTGTGAGCAAACCTTCTTAACACCTAAAGCCACCTAGGTGATTAAATTCGGTCCTTTCATTCAGTTGGCTATTACTGAATGGTACATAGTACTGTATCAATAGACAGGCTTCAACAAACGAAGTTGTCTCAAGATTGAGAAACTTCACTATCAAGAAAAACTCACTGATTTTAGAACTAAAAAGACCTAGGACATAATCTTGAACAATCCATTCATTTTCAGGTACAAAAACTGGAGCCCAGAGAGCCTAAGGGGATGGAAGCAGTAAAACATGAAGGGAAAAGTACAAGTTGTAAGAATCATTTCACTCTCTTTCTTTAATTTCCGGCACTGGAAAAGTTGCAGGAATGACACAAGAAACTGTTGTAATTTGGGGAAAGGGCATGTACGGAGCACCAGACACAAAATAGATACCAAATAAATATTCCCTTTCATTTTTGTTCTTCCCTTTATTGATAGTAATTAGTCATGCTAAGACAGAATTAGAAATAACTTTACCTGGACTCACAAGAAAGTTCCTCCCACACAGCACAGCAGTCCTTTGTTACAAATACTGTAAGGAACCACAGAGGGCTCTGCTAAGTCACTTCAGTCATGTCAGACTTTTTGCAATCTATGGATTATAGCCTGCCAGGCTCCTCTGCCCAAGGGATTCTCCAGGCAAGGAACTAGAGTGGGTTGCCATTTCCTTCTCCAACAGAAGCCTCTCAATTCAGTCACTCAGTTGTATCTGACTCTTTGCGACCCCATGGATAGCAGCACGCCAGGCTTCGCTGTCTATCACCAACCCCTAGAGCTTACTCAAACTCATGCCCATGAAGTTGTTGATGCCATCCAACCATCTCATCCTCTGTTGTCCCATTTTCCTCCCACCTTCAATGTTTTCCAGCATCAGGGTCTTTTCGAAGGAGTCAGTTCTTCACATCAGGTGGCCAAAGTATGGAAGTTTCAGCTTTGGCATCATTCCTTCCAATGAATATTCAGGACTGATTTCCTTTAGGATGGACTGGTTGGATCTCCTTGCAGTCCAAGGGACTCTCAAGAGTCTTCTCCAACACCACAGTTGAAAAGCACCAATTCTTTGGTGCTCAGCTTTCTTTATTTTCCAACTGTTACATCCATACATGACTACTGGAAAAACTATAGCTTTGACTAGATGGACCTTTGACAGCAAAGTAATGTCTCTGCTTTTTAATATACTGTCTAGGTTGGTCATAGCTTTTTTTCCAAGGAGCAATGGCTACAGTCACCATCTGCAGTGATTTTGGAGCACCTGGAAATAAAGTCTCTCGCTGTTTCCATTGTTTCCCCATCTATTTGCCATGAAGTGATGGAACTGGATGCCAAGATCTTAGTTTTCTGAATGTTGAGTTGTAAGCCAGCTTTTTCACTCTCCTCTTTCACTTTCATCAAGAGGCTCTTTAATTCTTCTTTGCTTTCTGCTATAAGGGTGGCATCATCTGCATATCTGAGGTTATTGATATTTCTCTGGGTTATTATCTTCACTACCTCCATCATAGCTTGGTCTCCAGGTCAGACAACAGGGAGGGAACAGAGCCCTGCCCATCAAGAGAAAATGGATTAAAGATTTACTAAGTCAATCAAGGCTATGGCCACCTCATGCAAGTACTTTGGCCACCTAATGCAAAGAGTTGACTCATTGGAAAAGACTGATGCTGGGAGGGATTGGGGGCAGCAGGAGAAGGGGACGGCCGAGGATGAGATGGCTGGATGGCATCACTGACTCAATGGACGTGAGTCTGGGTGAACTCTGGGAGTTGGTGATGGACAGGGAGGCCTGGTGTGCTGCAATTCATGGGGTCGCAAAGAGTCGGACACGACTGAGTGACTGAACTGAACTGAACTGAACATGGCCCCACCCATCAGAACAAGATCCAGTTTCCCCCAGTCAGTCTTTCCCATCATAAAGCTTCCATAAGCCTCTTATCCTTATCCCTCAGAAGGCATACAGAGTGAAAACCACAAACACAGAAAACTAATCAAATGATGACATGGACCACAGCTTTGTCTAACTCAGTGAGACTATGAGCCATACTGTGTAGGACCAGCCAAGATGGACGGGTCATGGTGGAGAGTTCTGACAAAACGTGGTCCACTGGAGAAGGCAATGGCAAACCACTTCAGTATTCTTGCCTTGAGAACCCCATGAACAGTATGAAAAGGCAAAAAGACAGGACACTGAAAGATGAACTCCCCAAGTTGGTAGGTGACCAATATGCTACTGGAGAAGAGTGGAGAAATAACTCCAGAAAGAATGAAGAGATGGAGCAAAAGCAAAAGCAATGCCCAGGTGTGGATGTGACTCGTGATGGAAGTAAAGTCCAAAGCTGTAAAGACCAATATTGCATAGGAACCTGGAATGTTAGGTCCATGAATAAAGGTAAATTAGAAATAGTTAAACAGGAGGTGGATGGCAAGAGTGAGCATAGACATTTTAGGAATCAGTGAACCAAAATGGACTGGAATGGGTGAATTTAATTCAGATGACCATTATATCTACTACTGTGGGCAAGAATTCCTTAGAAGAAATGGATTAGCCCTCATAGTTAACAAAAGAGTCCAAAATGCAATACTTGGGTACAATCTCAAAATGACAGAGTGATCTCTGTTTGTTTCCAAGGCAGACCATTCAATATCACAGTAATCCAAGTCAATGCCCCAACCACTAATGCTGAAGAAGTTGAAATTGAATGGCTCTATGAAGACCTACAAAGCCTTCCAGAACTAACACCTGAAAAAGATGTCCTTTTCATCATAGGGGACTGGAATGCAAAAGTAGAAGTCAAGAGATACCTGGAGTAACAGGCAAATTTCACCTTGGAGTACGAAACAAAGCACGGCAAAGGCTAATAGAGTTTTGCCAAGAGAACGCACTGGTCATAGCACACACTCTCTTCCAACAACACAAGAGAAGACTCTACACATGGACATCATGAGTTGGTCAATACAGAAATCAGAGTGATTATATTCTTTGCAGCCAAAGATGGAGATGCTCTATACAGTCAGCAAAAAAGAGACTCGGAGTTGACTGTGGCTCAGATCATGAATTCCTTATTGCCAAATTCAGACTTAAATTGAGGAAAGTAGGGAAAGCCACTAGACCATTCAGGTATGACCTAAATCAAATCCCTTACAATGATACAGTGGACATAACAATAAATTCAAAGGATTAGATATGATAGACAGAGTGCCTGAAGAACTATGGATGGAGGTTCGTGACATTATACAGGAAGCAGTGATCAAGACCATTCCCAATAAAAAAGAAATGCAAAAAGGTAAAATGCTTGTCTGAGGAGGCCTTACAAATAGCTGAGAAAAGAAGAGAAGCAAGAAGCAAAGGAGAAAAGGAAAGATATACCCATTTGAATGCAGAGTTCAAAAGAATAGCAAGGAGAGATAAGAAAGCCTTCCTGGGTGGTCAATGCAAAGAAATATAGGAAACAATAGAATGGGGAAGACTAGGGATCTCTTCAAGAGAATTAGAGATACCGAGAACATTTCATGCAAAGATGGGCACAGTAAAGGACAGAAATGGTATGGACCTGACAGAAGCAGAAGATATTGAGAAGAGGTGGCAAGAACACAGAAGAACTATACAAAAAAGATATTCATGACCCAGATAACCAGGATTATATGATCACTCACATAGAACGAGACATCTTGAAATGCGAAGTCAAGTGGAAGCATCACTACAAACAAAGCTAGTGCAGGTGATGGAATTCCAGTTGAGCTATTTCAAATCCTGAAAGATAATGCTGTGAAAGTGCTGCAGTCAATATGCCAGCAAATGTGGAAAACTCAGCAGTGGCCACAGGTCTGGAAAAGGTCAGTTTTCATTCCAGTCCCAAAGAAGGGCAATGCCAAAGAATGTTCAGACTACCACAGAATTGCTCTCATCTCATACACTAGCAAAGTAATGCTCAAAATTCCCCGAGCAAGGCTCCAACAGTATATGAACTGAGAAGTTCCTGATGTTCAAGCTGGATTTAGAAAAGGCAGAGGAATCAGAAATTGAATTGCTGATATCCATTACATCATAAAGAAAGTAAGAGAATTCCAGAAAAACATTTATTTCTTCTTCATTGATTACGCCAATGCCTTTGACTGTGTGGATCACAACAAACTGTGGAAAATTCTTCAAGAGTTGGGAATACCAGACCACCTTACCTCCCTCCTGGTCAAGAAGCAACAGATAGAACCAGACATGGAAAAACAGACTGGATCTAAATTGGGAAAGGAGTACTTCAAGGCTGTATATTGTCACCATGCTTATTTAACTTATATGCAGAGTACATCATGCAAAATTCTGTGCTGGATGAAGCACAAGCTGGAATCAAGATTGCTGGGAGAAATATCAATAACCTCAGATACGCAGATGACACCACTCTTATGGCAGAAAGTGAAGAGGAATGAAAGAACCTCTTAATGAAAGTGAAAGAGGAGAGTGAAAAAGCTGGCTTGCAACTCAGCATTCAGAAAGCTAAGATCAAGGCATCGAGCCCCATCACTTCATGGCAAATAGATGTGGAAACAGTGAGACACTTTATTTTCCTGGTCTCCAAAATCAATGCAGGTGGTGACTGCAGCCATGAAATTAAAAAATGTTTGCCTCTTGGAAGAAAAGCTATGACCAACCTAGACAGCATATTAAAAAGCAGAAACGTTAGTTTGCTGACAAATGTCCATCTAGTCAAAGCTATGTTTTTTAAAAAAACAGAACAAAGCTATGGTTTTTCCAGTAGTCATGTATGGATGTGAGAGTTGGACCATAAAGCATACTGAGCACTGAAGAATTGACGCTTTTCAACTGTGGTGTTGGAAAAGAGTCTTGTGAGTCCCTTGGACAGCAAGGAGATCCAACCAATCCATCCTAAAGGAGATCAGTCCTGAATATTCATTGGAAGGACTGATGCTGAAGCTGAAACTCCAATACTTTGACCACCTGATGCAAAGAACTGACTCCTTGGAAAAGACGCTGATGATGTGAAAGATTGAAAGCAGGAGGAACAGGGGACAACAGAGGAGGGATTGTTGGATGGCATTACCGACTACATGGACTTGAGTTTGAGTAAGCTCTGGGAGTTGGTGATGGACAAGGAGGCCTGGTGTGCTGCAGTCCATGCTGTTGCAAAGAGTCAGACAGGACAGAAGGACTGAACTGAACTGATATCTGGCGAGAAAGGACCAAGGCAATTCAACCAATCCGAGTATGTCAGGAGGATACCTCAGGTTTATCTAGAAAAGCAATGGATCCTGCCTAGGGGTAGAGGATGAATAATTCCTTTACTAACAAATGGTACAAGGGGCTTACTGCACTGCTAATAAATCTTGGTTGCATATCAGAATTATCTGTGGAGTATATGAAAGATATGGAAACCTGGTTCCTATCCTAGAATTATGGAAACAGGAATTGGGAGAGGAAGCGCAGGCATATGGATTTTTGGGTGACATATGGTTGGACATGATGATAAGTTTGAAGGGGTTGGGAAGCCCTGGTCTATTTTGTGCCAGGTATTTGCAGAACATTGAAAATACAGGCGTGAATGAAACATAACTGGTTCTATTCCTGCGTTAGAAGACAAGACTCCATCCTAGAAAAAGTGATAATCAGGTGGGAGAGACAGGCAAGCGAAGATAAACAATCCACCAGGTAAGAGTTAAGACAGAGATAAGCACAAAGTCAGAACACAGAGATGGGAAAGTCCTACTCAGTCTTGGGAAAGGGAAGAAGCTTCCTAGAGGATGTCACATTTGTTTTTTAACTTTTTATTTTATATTGGAATATAATCAGTTAACAATATTGTGTTAGTTTCAGCTGTACAACAAAGTGATTCTGTTATACATATACATGTGTTTATTATTTTTCATATTGCAAAACAGAAATAAACTCACAGGCTTAGAGAACAAAACTTAGAGCTATGGGAGGGGGGCGGGAGGAAAGGTGGGGGAAGGGATAGTTAGGGAGTTGGGGTTTGACATGTTACACACTGTTATATTTAAAATGGATAGCCGACAAGGACCTACTCTGTAGCACAGGGAACTCTGTATATTCTGTAACAATTGGGGAAATAATTTGGAAAAGGATGTCACCTTGGAAGCAAAATACAAAGGATGTGTAGGTGTCTCCTAAATGAAGGAGGTTTGGAAGAATATCCCCAAGCAGAGAATTGAGCCTCCAGCACCCACGGAACTTCACAGGCAGGTCAGATGATTCCTGGGAGACGCCTCAGTGCAAAAGATTAGGGCACTTAAACGTGAAAGCCACTCAGCTGAGTCAGACTCCTTGCAACCCCATGGACGGTATAGTCCATGGAATTCTCCAGGCCAGAATACTGGAGTGGGTAGCCTTTCCGTTCTCTGGGGGATCTTCCCAACCCAGGAATCAAACTTGGGTCTCCTGCATTGCAGGCAGATTCTTTACCAACTGAGCTATCAGATAAGCCTAGGGCTTAAACGTGGGCCAGGGCTTTTAGGTGCGCCTGAGTCGGAGGCTGTGGTGCTGATCTGTTGCATCACTGACTTATAGCTGTTTCCTAGGCCATTTTCGTTTCTTCCAACTGGACATTTACTGGATGCCTTTGTACCCATGAGACAGTCATAAAAAGAACTGGTAATAGAAATACACTAGAGGGGCAACACATTCCCTGGCCAAGTTCAGTGTGACAGAAGCAAAGCATTCAGGGAGAGATGGTGACCACGGACAAAGCTGGGAGGAAGGTGTACACCAAGCTGAGAACAGGATTCGTATGCTCTGCAGGAGTCTAGATTTCATCTAGTTGGCCATGGGGAACCCTAGTTATTCTGTGCAGGGAAGTGACAAAGTCTGATTTAATTTTCTGGAAAAGTCATTCTAAGCATATGCAGGTTTTCTTTCTCCAAGAGAATTAAGTATGCCTAACGGGAATCCTATCTTAGCCTTTTTGTTGTTGTTCTTGCTTTGGGAGATTTTGTTTATTTCACCAACAGTACTTAGCTGAGTCAGGGACACATGAAGAAGTGAATAGTTAATAGATTTGTTAATTGATTGGGAGGCACCAACTCTTACTTGAGTTAATATAGGGGACCTAACAGAAGCAGAAGATATTGAGAAGAGGTGGCAAGAATACGTGGAAGAACTGTACAAAAAAGATCTTCATGACCCAGATAATCATGATGATGTGATCACTAATCTAGAGCCAGACATCTTGGAATGTGAAGTCAAGTGGGCCTTAGAAAGCATCACTACGAACAAAGCTAGTGGAGGAGATGGAATTCCAGTTGAGCTGTTTCAAATCCTGAAAGATGATGCTGTGAAAGTGCTGCACTCAATATGCCAGCAAATTTGGAAAACTCAGCAGTGGCCACAGGACTGGAAAAGGCCCCTTTTCATTCCAATCCCAAAGAAAGGCAATGCCAAAGAATGCTCAAACTACTGCACAATTGCACTCATCTCACATGCTAGTAAAGTAATGCTCAAAATTCTCCAAGCCAGGCTTCAGCAATACGTGAACCGTGAACTCCCTGATGTTCAAGCTGGTTTTAAAAAAGGCAGAGGAACCAGAGATCAAATTGCCAACATCCTCTGGATCATCGAAAAAGCAAGAGAGTTCCAGAGAAACATCTATTTCTGCTTTCTTGACTATGCCAAACCCTTTGATTGTGTGGATCACAAGAAACTGTGGAAAATTCTGAGAGACATGGGAATACCAGACCACCTAACCTGCCTCTTGAGAAATCTGTATGCAGGTCAGGAAGCAACAGTTAGAACTGGACATGGAACAACAGACTGGTTCCAAATAGGAAAAGGAGTATGTCAAGGCTGGATATTGTCACCCTGCTTATTTAACTTATATGCAGAGTACATCATGAGAAACGCTAGGCTGGAAGAAACACAAGCTGAAATCAAGATTGCCGGGAGAAATGTCAATAACCTCAGATATGCAGATGACACCAGCCTTATGGCAGAAAGTGAAGAGGAGCTAAAGAGCCTCTTGATGAAAGTGAAAAAGGAGATTGAAAACGTTGGCTTAAAGCTCGACATTCAGAAAACGAAGATCATGGTATCCGGTCCCATCACTTCATGGGAAATAGATGGGGAAACAGTGGAAACAGTGTCAGACTTTATTTTTTTGGGCTCCAAAATCACTGCAGATGGTGATTGCAGCCATGAAATTAAAAGACGCTTACTCCCTGGAAGAAAAGTTATGACCAACCTAGATAGTATATTCAAGAGCAGAAACATTACTTTGCTGACTAAGGTCCGTCTAGTCAAGGCCATAGCCTTTTTCCTGTGGTCATGTATGGATGTGAGAGTTGGACTGTGAAGAAAGCTGAGTGCTGAAGAATTGATGCTTTTGAACTGTGGTATTGGAGAAGACCCTTGAGAGTCCCTTGGACTGCAAGGAGATCCAACCAGTCCATTCTGAAGGAGATCAACCCTGGGATTTCTTTGGAAGGAATGATGCTGAAGCTGAAACTCCAGTACTTTGGCCACCTCATGCGAAGAGTTGACTCATTGGAAAAGACTCTGATGCTGGGAGGGATTGGGGGCAGGAGGAGAAGGGGACGACCAAGGATGAGATGGCTAGATGGCGTCACGGACTCGATGGATGTGAGTCTGAGTGAACTCCGGGAAATGGTGATGAACAGGGAGGCCAGGCGTGCTGCGATTCTTGGGGTCGCAAAGAGTTGGACACGACTGAGTGACTGAACTGAACTGAACTGGATACTATATCCTATGTGGCGTCTGATAGTTAAAGACGGCAAGCAATCTCTTTTCTCTCTTTCTTTCTTTGGCTGCATTGGTCCTTAGTTGCAGCATGTGGGATCTTTGATCTTTGTTGCAGCATGCAGGACCTTTAGTTGTGATAGCTTATGGTGAATGCTGTCAGATTCGTGATCTCCAAAGAAGATTCAGCTTCGAGATCAGGGGCCAGGCTTGATTAGTCAGAGCTTTTGTGTGGCAGAAGGACAGAAAAAGCTTCTGACATAGACATCAGAAGGGGGACAGAGTGCCCCTCTCACTAGTCTTAGCAAGGGAGGTATATACTTTTTCAATTGGTTATTACAGTAAATCAAAAGAATGTCTCAAGGTTGTAAAGGTCTTACCAGACCCACTCCCACAATTTACACTTTAAGATGACAGGATTTGAACTAATAATAGAAAGATCTTACCAGACTCACTCACAAAGATATCAGGATTAGTCAGAAGGTTCCTAAGAAGGAGAAACAGTCCTCAAGCAGGATACATTGTTGTTATATAATCCTTGAAGGTGAAGGTGAAAGTGAAGTCGCTCAGTCATGTCCAACTCTTTGCAACCCCACAGACTGTAGCCTACCAGGCTCTTCCATCCATGGGATTTTCCAGGCAAGAGTACTGGAGTGGGTTGCCATTTCCTTCTCCAGAGGATCTACAGAGTTTAAGATGAGTTGTTTTGTTGTGTAATCTTCAGCTCTGGGATTAAAGAAAAAAAAAATTATGTGACTAATGTTATGCTCCGAGCCCGTATCTCCGATCCAACCGCGAGAGTGAACAAGTCCACCACAGTAATGCGAAAGCAAGAAGGGAAGTTTATTTCTAGCGTGCTAGGGCTCAAGCCTCATCCAACGCAGCGGAATCAGTCGAGAGCCCCGAACAAAGGAGTATGGCGGCTTATATACAGGCAGTTCTTTGTCTGTTACAGGAGTAGCTGGCGTTACATGATTGGCCAGGCAGGATGAGCGCATATCCTGTCTCTTTCTGGTAAACATGACTCAGGTCCTAGAGCCCATCGTTTGGTCCCTAACATTCCCCCCTGTCCTTAGATCATATAGAGGAATCTTCCTCTCGGTCCCGAGACACAGTTTGATATTGTTGTCGAAGCACAAACAGCTGTACTGTATTTATGCATTCCTTTACAAAGGCTACACGTCTATTGATAATACATGGGCCAAAGGTAAGCATTAGTAAAAGTACTAGCAGGAGTCCTAGCAAGGTGGAGATTAAGGTAGTCAGCCAAGGGGATTGTTGAAACCAAGATTCAAACCATCCCTGTTTTGCAGGACCACTTCAGAGAGTGAAGTTAAAGATGATTTTAAATGACTAATAGATTGTTCTATACGGGTAATGTCTTTATCTATGGCCGCTCTTAAAGAGTTAAATCCTTGACTTTACATGGACAGAGCTGCTATTCCAGTTCCGGCCCCGGCCATTCCCAGACCGAACATAGTTGCTGTGGTTATGGCAGTAATGGGCTCTCTCTTAACTTTATAAGCTCTTTTTTGTTGATTAAGAGTCAGTTTGTGGGCCCAATAATCATATACAGCTTTTTCTGGTCGATACAGTATCTTTGGTATCACAGCCACCATAACACAGAATTTTTTTTTTAGGGTCAAAGATTGAGCTGTGTAAGCATGGAGTCAGCCCCGTGTGTGAACAGACCCACCATCCTCCCATCCATGGTATTAGCCACCTGGCTATGGGCAAGTCCGTAGGCTCAATGACATGCGCACACAGTGGAGACCTCTCTGATAATATCTTGCCCATACATAACCCTTTTCCCCATATCTCTCTCATTGTAAGGCCTACTTTTCATTTTCCCCATCAACACTGGGGAGGATCGGTGCTGTTGGCCAGGTCGTAGGAGGCGTTGAGGCCTACTGCCTCGTAATAAGGGGGAATTAAGTTGTAACATAACCAACAGGATTTAGTTGCCTCAGGATGGGTTTGATTTAAGGTAGCATAAGCTGCCTTTACTAATTTCTATAGTGGATCTGTTTGTCCAAGTTTAGCAAGGGGGCCCGCCACTGGGTCTTTTGTTGGTCCCTGGGATGTAGGTAGGGAGGTTGTCAGGTAGAGAGTTGCATGGACCTGTTCAACGGGGTTTGGACCGATCCTATACATTTGTACTGGTTTTAAAACTTGACTCACAACAATGATCCCATTATAATATTCCCGGTATGGGAACCCGTCAGTTTTGGTCTGAAGCCCCCATGATATCCTGTTGACCCAGGCCTTTTTTTTTTTTTTTTTTTTTGCTTTGTCAATGTTAAACCTTATTTTTACCTGGGCAAAGTTATGATCCTTTTCCCAATCGGAGTACAGAGGTACAGGTCCTACAAATGAGAAGTTAAGCAAGTCCCGATTTCCTACATCCCACCGTCTATACCCTGGAGTCTCTGACCCATCATTAGAAGTTATGTAGTCCCAAGATTTACAATAAGAGTCCTGTATCCCCCCACAGATCTTCCAGTTATGCCTGGGTGCACCTGGACATGCCGAGAATGCATGATTCCGGAGCTTGCCCCTCTTCCAGGGTACATTCACCACCGGCTTAAGGTCAAAGTATAAGTCTGGCCACCAAGTATTTGGTGGATGTATTGCGGTGGTGGAGTTAAGCATCTCACATGTTAGTCCATTTTGCAGTTTCCAGGTGATTTTGACGGGTTGGTGCGGGTTCACACTGGCAGCTTTGGAGCAGAGTAACATGGTCATCCATAAGATGGTCCAGACGAGTTGCCTTGGTCCTGTCGACGACGCCGGAGCTCCAGCCTCAGGGGGTTGGACGGGTGCAGAGACACTTCCCATTCTTTTTTAGCGTCTTCCTGCTCTGCTGAAGTGGCTGGGCGTACGTGGTTGCAATGCACCCAAGGCCCGATACCATCGACCTTTAGGGCAGTTGGGGTGGTAAGAAGAACAACATAAGGACCCTTCCATTTAGGTTCTAGTGCCTTGGTGTGGTGCCTTTTGACCCACACCCAATCTCCGGGGCTGATGTTATGTGAGGGGATAGTCCCCTTGTTTTGACCCTCATGTATTTCCCGGAGCAGTTTCCAGATGCGAGAATTCACTTTTCCCAAAGCCATCAAAGCCTCCTGGAATTGTCCCGAAGTAGGAGGTGGAAGTTTTTTTTTCCTTCAAATATTGGACATACAGGGGAAGGTCGCCCATACAGAATTTCAAATGGGGTCAGATTAAGCTGATAAGGACTATTACATGCACGAAAGAGGGTGAAGGGAAGGAGAGTCACCCAGTCCCCGCCAGTCTCTATAGCCAATTTAGTTAAAGTTTTTTTTTTTTAGGGTCCGATTCATTTTTTTAACTTGCCCCGAGCTCTGTGGGCTGTATTTACAATGTAATTTTCATTTGGTCCCCAGAGGTAGGGCAAGGCTCTGAACTATTTGGCTCACAAATAGCAGGTCCATTATCAGAGCCAACAGTCACTGGCAGGCCAAACCTGGGAACTATTTCTTCTAAAATCTTTTTAGCCACTACCATTGCAGTTTCTCCCTTAGTAGGAAAAGCTTCTACCCACCCTGAGAAGGTATCTACCAACACTA
Organism: Budorcas taxicolor; assembly: GCF_023091745.1. Classification (NCBI taxonomy): domain Eukaryota; kingdom Metazoa; phylum Chordata; class Mammalia; order Artiodactyla; family Bovidae; genus Budorcas; species Budorcas taxicolor. The sequence goes on along the minus strand of NC_068923.1, from coordinate 58,669,160 downwards.
ACAAGTACCAGTAACCATACTTGCCTGGCCTCACCTCGGTGAAATCTATTTCCCAGTGCTGCCCCGGCCCTTTTTCCTGATACCTCAGTCCTGCGTGTTGCCTCTTTCCTGGCCTCATCTGTTGACATGCCTTACAAGCATGTACTATGTTCTTCACAGTTGTTTGGTGCCAGGGGAATCGCAGGCGCGCAGTTTGAAAAAGCATCAGAGTCTTTTTCTCTCTCAGATGAGTAGATGAGTGTAGATGCTCACACAGTTGCCGTCCCAACTGAGCAGGGAGTATCAAGTAACCATCAGAATCTCGGTACCATCCATCCTCTCCCTTTTGGAGGTTGGGACGTTCCTGGATCCAGGCAAGGTCTGTGGATGAATACTCAGAGGTTGGGGGCAAAGTTCCCATACCTGGGGGGTGGAAGTCCGATCGCCAACACCGGAGTAATAAAATCTTCATCAGCCGCTTTTCGAGCTGCCAGATCTGCGGCACGATTTCCTCGTGCCATGGGGCTGTCCCTTTTTTGATGTCCAGGTACATGTACTATTAACACAGCCCAAGGCAACTGCACAGCCTCCAGAAGTCGACGGATCTCTGGCAAGTTTTTAATCTCTTTTCCTTTAGCTGTCAGAAACCCCCGTTCCCGATATATGAGGCCCTGGATATGTACCGTGCCAAAAGCATAGCTACTGTCAGTAAAGATAGTTATTTTTTTTTTCTTTAGCTCTCTCTAAAGCTTGAATCAGGGCAATTAACTCTGCTGTTTGTGCTGAGGTGTCTGGGGAAAGAGTCTCCGCCCATATCGTCCATCCAGAATCATCTACCACTGCGGCCCCCGCCCGTCTCTGTCCATCTTTTACATAACTGCTTCCATCTGTAAACCATATTAGCTCACTGTTATCCAGTGGTGTATCTGCTAAGTCCTTCTGTATTGCCATTACTCCGGCCAGTATCTCATCACAATCGTGGAGGGGGCTATCCCCCTCCGGACTGGGCAAAAGAGTAGCCAGGTTTAGAGTGCAGGGCGTTTGAAAATGAATCCATGAGGTGTCAAGTAGCAGGGCCTGGTAGTGAGTCAAGCGGGCATTGGAAATCCATTTACCCGGGGGTTGTTTCAGAACTCTCTCTATAGCATGAGGAGTGTAGACCAAGAGTCTCTGTCCATAAGTCAGTTTATCAGCATCATGGACTAGGAGCGTGGTGGCCGCGATGATTCGGAGGCAAGGTGGCCATCCGGCTGCCACTGGGTCCAATTTCTTGGAAAGGTAAGCTATGGGACGCTTCCAAGTTTGCCACTTCTGTGTTAGTACCCCTTTTCCTATCCCTCGCTTTTCATCTATAAAAAATTGGAAAGGCTTAGATGGGTCAGGAAGGGCAAGGGCAGAAGCTTCCAGCAAGGCATGCCTGAGCTCCTGAAAGGCCGTTTTCATTGACTCAGTCCATTTCCAGTCTTTGTTTTCTTTGGTCCCTTCATACAGGGGCCTGGCCTTTTCTGCAAACCCCAAGATCGATAATCGGCAATATCCCACAGTTCCCAGAAATTCTCTCACTTGTCTAGGGTTAGCCGGCTCAGGGATCTGGAGGATGGTTTCTTTCATAGCCTGTGTTAGCCACCTCTGGCTCTGCTTTATCTTATAACTGAGGTATGTAACCTCTTGCTTGGCAATCTGGGCCTTTTTGGCACTGGCCCTGTAACCTAAAGTCCCCAAGGTTTGGAGAAGGTCACCTGTTGCCTCTTGGCACTCTTTCTCTGTAGCCACTGCCAGCATGAGGTCATCAACATATTGTAATAAAACAATGGTAGGGTGTTCAACCCGATACTCACGGAGGTCTTTGTCCAGGGCCTCATTAAATAACGTGGGTGAGTTTTTGAAACCCTGTGGTAAGCGAGTCCATGTCAGCTGCACAGGGGTCTGACCACCGTCTTCCTGCCATTCGAAGGCAAAGATCTCCTGGCTTGCGGGGGCAAGAGGCAAACTGAAAAAGGCATCTTTTAAATCTAAAACAGTATACCAAATGTAGTTTGGAGGCAAGTTGCTTAGCAATGTATAACGGTTAGGAACCATAGGATGAATATCACTCACCTGTTTGTTGACTTCTCGTAGATCTTGAACCGGTCTAAAATCAGTTCCCCCAGGCTTCTTTACGGGAAGCAGGGGAGTGTTCCATGGGGACCGGCACTTTCTCAAGACCCCAGTGTCTAGGAGGCATTGTATGTGAGGAGTAATTCCTTGCCGAGCCTCTTGACTCATGGGATACTGCTGCACTCTCACCGGTGTGGCACTGGCTTTCAGTTCCACAATAATAGGGGGCCTCTGTTTGGCCAGTCCCATTCCTGCTGTTTCAGCCCAGGCCTGAGGGTATCTCTGAACCCATGGCTGTACTTCGGGACTTATTGTCGCTGGGGCCTCTGGCAAGTACAGTCTGTATTCATCCTTTAATGCCAGAGACAAGACCTGAAGAGGATGCCCAGTTCCATCTAAAACTGACACTTGCCCACGGTCGAAATGAATTTGGGCATTTACTTTAGACAGTAAATCTATTCCCAGCAAGGGCGCTGGACACTCAGGTATCACCAGAAAGGAATGGGTCACTTGGTGGGCCCCCAAGTTTACATGCTGTTTTGTAGTCCATCCATATCACTTAGTCCTGGTTGCTCCCTGCACCCAGCTACTTTTCTTAGACATGGGTCCATCTCTTTGGTTTAAGACTGAGTATTGAGCTCCCGTATCCACCATGAAGCCAACCGGTTTCCCTTCCACATTTATAGTTACCCAGGACTCGGGGAAGGGCTTCGAGCCCTGACCCCCCTAGTCGCTATCCTCACCTGCATAGAGGATATGACTGTCTGGGGAGGGAGTCTCGTTCTTGGGATTTTTGGGCCCCTCTTTTAGGTTTTTCTTGGGGCATATATCTTTTCAATGTCTAATCTCTTTACAAAACGCACATTGGTTCTTTTCAAGCTTACACCTTGCAGGTTTTTCTTCAGTCTTTGAGTCTAGCTTTTTTCCTTTTTGGAACCTATTTTTGTTTTTAACTCCAGCAAAAAATATCTGAGCCAGCTCTTTTTGGTTCTTATGGTTTTCTTCAGCTCTAATTTTTTTTTTTCTTCCCTTCTAATGCGGTCCTCTCTCTCCTCTGGGGTCTCTCTATGATTGAAAACTCTCTCTGCTGCCCTCACTAGATCTTGCAGGGACTGTTCACCCAGCCTCTCTATCTTTTGTAATTTTTTCCTAATATTGGGGGCTGCCTGATTCACAAATGCTAGCATAACTGCTGCTCGAGACTCATCTGCCTGTGGGTCCATAGGAGTATACTGTCTAAAAGCTTCCATTATCCTTTCAAGGAAGGCTGCCGGGCTCTCATTTGGCTCTTGCCTCACTGAATTTACCTTGGCCAAATTAGTTGGCTTTCTGGCGGCCACTCGAAGGCCAGCCACGAGAGTCTGACGGTACACTCTGAGACGCTCCCTACCTTCAGCGCGTTTGAAGTCCCAGTGGGGTCGCACCAAGGGGAACCCCTCCTCAATGAGGTTAGGCTGTATTGTGGGCCTCCCATCTACCCCCGGCACATTCTTCCAAGCTTCTAACAGGATTCGCTTGCACTCCTCTGTAGTGAAAAGCACCTGTAACAGTTGCTGACAATCATCCCAAGTGGGGTTGTGAGTAAAGAGGATAGATTCTAAAAGATCAATAAGACCCTGCGGTTTTTCAGAGAAAGAGGGAGTCTGAGTTTTCCAATTGTACAAATCACTAGTGGAAAAGGGCCAATACTGATATGTCCATTCCCTGCCCTCTCTGGCTGGCCCCGCCCGGACCGGAAACGCGTGAACAGTGGAGGAGGGAATTTCCGGGCCTTCTACTTCCACTGCGCTGGCCACTTCCCTTGTTCTTCCCCAAGTTCCCTGGGCGGGGCCCCTTTCCCTGGGAGGAGCTGAGGGTTTGGCTCTCCTCCGGGCTTCTCCCGATGAAACCTGTGGAACCTGTGGAAGCAAGGGCAGATGTGGATCCGCATACAGGGGTGGGAACAATTTGGTTTCCAGATCTATCAGATTAGGATACAGAGAAGAAGATTCCTGGAACACTGGCTTGGGTCGTTTTTCATCCTGTTTTTCTTCTTTTTCTTCAGAAGCTTTCATGACTAGCACCTGTGGGTTTAGCAAGGTTGGAGTCGGGGAAGAGGGACGGGGAGGTTTAGAGGTTTAGAAGGAGCGAGAACAAAGGGTTTAAGCCATTCTGGCGGGTTTCTCACTAGATCCTGCCAGACCAGAATGTAGGGAGTCTGATCTGGGTGCCCGGCAGGACTAGGAGTAAGCACCCTCTCTTTAACTGCCTGGATAATTTGGGGATTGAACGTTCCCTCTTGTGGCCATCCGACGTCAAAGGTGGGCCACTCGACAGAACAAAAAGTCATCAGTTTGCTCTTCTTTACCAGTAACGAAAGATTCTGAGCTCTAGACTTGAAATCAGAGAAGTGGTTAATCATAAGAGATAAAGGAGTAGAAGTTGTTTGTCCCATGATCACAGAAAAGTACACTGGGAGCCAACAGAGCACACAAAGAGCAGCGCAGACACCACAAATAGACAAACAGATAACAAACACAAGGTGGCCACCGACAATGCTCTCAATCTTACCTGCAGGATGTTCACAGAGCCAGCTGCCTCCCTGGCACAAAACCGGTCCCCGGCCTTACGCTGGACTTAATCCAGTAACCAGAGCCAGCCGCCTCCCCAGCATGAAACCGGGCCCCGGCCTTACACTGGACTTGCCTCTGCACTTTACATCCAGATGCCTCCCCAGTACGATACTGGGCCCCGGACTTAATCTGGGCTTCTGCAACGTTAGCACCGGTGCTCAGAGCTCTTATCTCCTAATGAGGTTACTCCCTTCTACCAGGAGAGTTGTCCTCCCCGGAGGGACGGAGATCCCGGACGAGCCCCCAAATGTTATGCTCCGAGCCCGTATCTCCAATCCAACCGCGAGAGTGAACAAGTCCACCACAGTAATGCGAAAGCAAGAAGGGAAGTTTATTTCTAGCGTGCTAGGGCTCAAGCCTCATCCAACGCAGCGGAATCAGTCGAGAGCCCCGAACAAAGGAGTATGGCGGCTTATATACAGGCAGTTCTTTGTCTGTTACAGGAGTAGCTGGCGTTACATGATTGGCCAGGCAGGATGAGCGCATATCCTGTCTCTTTCTGGTAAACATGACTCAGGTCCTAGAGCCCGTCGTTTGGTCCCTAACAACTAAGACTAAGGAATGTAGAAAAAAGTTTGCCCTTTTCTCCTCCTTGAGAGCCCCAGACCCTTTTCTCTTTCTCAGGGACCCCAGACTTCTTGTCAACCTACCTAAGAATTAACTCTCTCAGTCGCAGCATGTGGGATCTAGTTCCCTGACCAAGGATTGAACCCAGACTCCCTGCATTGGGGGCATGGAGTCTTAGCCAATGGACCACCAGGGAAGTCCCTAAAGGTCTCGGGCAATCTTAGGTTCTGCTTCTTAATTTTAACACGCACACAGATTACCTGGGATCTTGTTGAAGTGGAGACTCTGGCCCGTCATGTCTTGGGCGGGGCCTGACAGTCTGCATCTCTCTTGCTGATGATCTGCATTCTCACAGTTTGAGTGGTGGCGCTCTTAACATTCAGTCGTGTTGCCTGATTTGTAGACGGTCAAAAGGTGGATTCATCTGTGAAGAGTGGAACTCTACAGGGATGGTTGAAACGGAGAAGCTTCACCATGAGAGAGTAAGACTCCTTGGCTGAGACACCTAGGGCCCCTTGGGACTGGTCTGGAAGGCAGTGTCATAACTATGAGGTCACTAGGGTAGACCTTGTTGTTATTTACCTTTAAGGGAATTTCTGATGCTGCCACCAGTTTCTTCCCCACACCACCAAGTATTGAGTTCAGCTAGAAAATCCATTAGTAACAGTGGTGTTGATAATAGAACAGCAGATAAAGTCAGAGAACTCTGAAAACAGCATGCTCTCAGTGTGAAATTTGTTTAGGCCTATATAGAATAGAGTCTTTTCATAGAAATTTTCAAGTTTGAAATTTGATTATGGGCCAGTTCATCATTGCTTATTGTTCTCCTCTTTTTCTTTGTTCACTTACTCATTGTCATGTAATGACAACCTGGATGTCCCTGAGTCTTCACTGTCTTATAGGTATAAAAGACAGTCGCATAGGTTAGGCTGCAGTTTGCTCCCTTGATGTTATTTGTTATTATGAACAGGTGCTTGGTCTCTATTTTAAGGCCCCCTGATTTTTCTACTGGTTTTTAGAGAAGCCCCAGGCCTTGTCTTCTCTCATTTCCAGTGTTTATGTGGGTCATTGCCTGCCTTTCCATCATTCAGCAATAGGCCCCAATGGCTGCTCCATCTCAGTTCCTCATGACACCACCCACTCCATGCTGGCTGTGGCCTCCGCATCCTTGGACTGAAGCCTCCAGCCCCCATATGAGCCTCATCTGGGACGTATCAAGAGTAGTAGCAAAGACAATTGTCTCTAGAGACAGAACCCCACATCTCAGATGTGTGATTTGGGCAAGTTATTTAACCACTCTAAACCTTAAATTTCTTCCCTGTAAAATGAGAATAACTAGATTTCTATAATCTCAAGATTTTGAGAAAATAAGGTAATCCCCTTAAGCTCCCAACACTTCATTCCTGGCACATAGAAAATTCTCAATAAACGCTCACCATTATTCTCACCACTTCTCTCTGTATTGTTATAATACCAGTTTGGACGAGCTTCATTTTTATTTCACCACAGCACAGCTGAGACCAGTTGATAAGGTTTCCATGACATGGCTGATGTCTCAGGGATAACTGAAGGGGATTAAAATCTGGGAAAGTACAACTGCTCTTTAATACAAAGGCCCAGAGATAATACAACCAAGTGCATTCTTCTTCTGGAGTCCCTTCCAAGTGCCTCCTTGCATTCCTACTGGTGACTGTCTTTCTGGGTCAGAAGATATCCTCCCTGCACATTCAGAAGAGTGTCCTTGAGCCTATCTAGACTCCTTTGAGTTCAGACTCAGAGGTGAATTTTGTATTCTCGGGTTCATTTTCTTTTCTACTCCTTTAGAAGGGAAGCTTTTTCCTACTCAGGAGTATCACCTTACCTTGAAATGAGGACCAATGTCTCTTTCCCTTCCCGGTCTTGCTCCAGGATTCACTTTCTTTTTTGTGCGGTGGATAAGCCAACCCTGGACCAGTCATTATTCAGTCTCTATTAAGGTTCGTGTGGTGATAATCACTCATAATAATAATAACAATAGCAGTTAAATTTTCTCATGTTTCCCTCACCCTTCTGCCCCTGAAATATTTGTAAAATATGTTTCTTTTTTTTTTTTTCTTTTTTTTTTAAGGAACCTCTATACTGTTCTTCATAGTGGTTGTATCAATTCATATTCACACCAACAGTGTAGCAGGGTTCTCTTTTCTCCACATCCTCTCTAGCATTTATTGTTTATAGATTTTTTTTGATGATTGCCATTCTGACCAGTGTGAAGCGATACCTCAGTGTGGTTTTGATTTGCATTTCACTAAATATTAATAACCAGAGTAGGAAATGGCAACCCACTCTAGTATTCTTGCCTGGAAAATTCCACGGACAGAGGAGCCTGGTGGGCTACAGTCCATGGCATCATAAAGAGATGGACACGACTGAGCAACTGAGCACAGCACAATATTAGTAATTAGTGATGTTGAGCATCTTTTCATATGCCTCTTGGCCTAATACAGTATTAGAAAGCAAACTATACCCCAGTTTAAAAAAAAGGCAAAATGGGAAAAAGGACACTAGTTATTTGAATTTAAATGTTTCACAATATGTTACTCTAACAAAATGTAAAGTCAAAATATAGAGAGAGTCAAAAAATTAAGTAAAATACCATATGTTTCACCCTTAAAAAAGTAAAAAAAGGTCTTATTTCACTTTCTGCTTCAAAGTAGTTGTTGTCCACCCCCCATCCCTGGCACTTAGGATACAAAATATATATTAACACATGAGGCTCTTTGTATGTGCTGGTCTTCTGAAATGCCCTCTGCTCCTTTGCTTTCTCAGAAAAGAGCACTCAACCTTCACGGCCAAGCTTAAATCTGACTTCCTCTCTGGATTCTTTCTAGACCCTGGCACCCATGTCCCCAGACATCAACCAGGTTCCCTCCTCCAGGCCCCAATGACAGTCTGTACATTTCTTCACCACCTCATGTCATACAATACTTCACTTCCAGTTCTGCCTCCCTCTTTTAAAGGGAGCTCTATTAAAGCACAATCTCTAATCACATGAGTGGCCAGTGAATTTACCTTTAATTTATTGAGTTCTTTTTCATCTACTTTTTTCTCTGATCCTTACTGAAGGTCTGCGAGATATGTAGGGCAAGTATTGCATGATCTCTGCTTTATAATATGAGAAAAAGAGTCCATAGCCACCCCATCTATGTGAGGGAAAAGGGAAGTAAACAGAGCCTGAGTTCTTTGGACTTTAATTCCATTGCCCCCTTTCACTACTTTTTATTGCTCCCTTTTAACAGAAACCAAACCTTGGTAGGAAACGGATAAGGTCCCCAAGAAGAGAAGACCTGGACCCAGGAAGGGGAGATGGCAACATGCAGAGAAACCATACCTGCAGAATTACGAGGACTCAAAGGTAAGACGGAGTTGTGTGTGATGAGAGCCCTGGGTGTACTGTTTGCTGACTGGCTTTCAGACCTGAGGGAAGCCGCTCTTTGACTCAAACAAAGTGGATGGGAATGAGAGTGGGAGACATCACAGCAGTTTACACTTAGAGTCTGGTCTCTAGCATCGCCTTGCAGAGTGTCCATCATTCCTTTTCAGCCACCCTCTGGATTGCTCTAAGTGACCAATAATTTTGTTAAAGTCTTCAACTGCTGGTAAGAGTCCTTTTTAGAGCTAAAAGCAAAACAAACAAACATGAAGCCCTACGGAGCTGAGAATAAGCTCTGGAGAGAGTGAGAGCATTGGAAATAGTTACTGGCCTGAGGAAGGAGATCACAATGTGCCTTGTCTCCAGCCCCAGGAGCTTGTCTCCTCAGCCACTCACAAGTCCTGCGGCCGGTCTGAGCTTGGTGGGAGTTGCGGGGAAGGGGGTGCGGGGGAGGGGGTGGTTCAGGGGAGACGCCCGGGACAGGAGGGCTCAGAGCTATTTCAGACTCAAGGCCAACAGCCACGGAGACCTTGAGTTACATCACCAAAACTGTCTGGACTTGAGGGCCCTGAAGCCAAATGCGGTTTCCAGAAAAAGGATCCGCCGCACATTTGGAAGCCCATCAACCGAATGTTGTCTCATCACTCTTATGCTTGAGATCTTTTCATTTGTGAAGAGCATATTATTTTGCTTAATTATGGGCTTTGAGGAGATGGCATAAAACAGCGGAAAAAGCATGAGCTGGGAGTCAGGGAGACCTGGGTCTGAATCATGGCTCTGCGGTCCACCGGCTGCTGGGCTCTGACTGGGGGCACCTCAGTCTCCTCGTTGTGAACTGAGAACATTCTTGTAATAATTACCCATCTCACAGGAGAGTTGTTAGGTTTAGATGGTTAATGTGTGTCGAGAGTCATATTGTGCTGCCGTGCAGATATTTAACGATCAGCAGCTACAATGAAGAAAGTGTCTTTTAACATAGTGACATTTGGCAAATGAGATTTCATTTTCACTCCAGAGGCATGTATATGGTGGTGTGTTTTCTGTATATATATGACTTCCTTCTGCTTGCAAAATGCTGTTTATATGAAATTACATTTCCCAGAAAGGTAGTACTGCTATTATTCAGTATCAAAATACCTCTCCAAATTCACATTTCCTAGGAAGTTGTCTCAGATGGAGCCTATTGGTGCCCTACTGATGCTTTTTTTTTTTTTTTTTTTTCAGAACCTGGATATTTCACTTTTTAATTAATTTTATTGGAGTATAGTTGTTTACAATGTTGTGTTAGTTTCTACTGTATAGCAAAGTGAATCAGCCACATGTGTACATTTATCCTGTCTTTTCTTGATTTCCTCCCATTTAGGTCACCACAGATCACTGAGTAGAATTCCCTGTACTATATAGTAGGTTCTCATTAGTTATATTTTATACACAGTATCAATAGTGCATATATGTCAGTCCTAATTCCTCTGACCCCTTTTCCCCCAAATGTGTCCATATGTTTGTTCTTTACATCTGTGTCTCTATTTCTGCCTTGCAAGTAAGATCATCTATACCATTTTTCTAGATCACACATATATGCATTAATATATGATATTTGTTTTTCTCTGTCTGACTTACCTCACTCTGTATGACAGAGTGATAATTCATTTTAAAATATTTATAGTTTATTTTGGAATCATCTATGGCATGACTGATTATCCTTTTCTTTAAAAAGGGTCACATTCAGAAAGGAGGTAAGATCAGAAGCCTTTATCTGCAAAACTCAGTCACTTACTACCTGATACTTATCTCTCTATCTCAAGTATGGGGGTAATTATTTGACCTATGTGTTTTACAGTTTTTTTGTATTTTTCCCCTGGGGGGAAAAAATCAAACGAACTCATAAATGGGAAAGAATTTTAAAATTATAAAAGATATAAAAATTTAATTTATGCTGTGATTTTTGCTATAGATCCCTTTGAGCATATGGGAAAATTCTCTGTGCCAAGGCCACCTGACTGATGCTATTGACTGCTTCATGCCTGGGTGTCACCTTGAGGTTACTTAGCAGCTCTCTTTGCCACCGCATGTTAGGAGATTGAGTAACTTTCTTGAGTAATTGTTTCCTCTGACTCACATTCCTTGGAGTCCCCATAGTGACAGTGTACCACCTAGGGTGAGCAAGGAATTTCCTCTCTATGGTTGTTTAAGGACTAGCCCCAAACTTTCAACTTAGTCTTTGTTTAACACATCTTCCAATACTACCTACCTGAGTAGCCACAGAACAAATCTGTGCAGAAGCCAGATTCGGGCTTGCTGATATGTATTTTGAGTATATTTTCTGGGAAGCACAGAGTCTCCACTCCTCTAATGAGATTCTCCTTAATGAGATACTCATCTCTCCTTAAGGACCTAATTAAGGTGGAAGATCATAGTTACTACATGCCACTTATTGTTGTTTTGTTGTTACTTAGTTGCGAAGTGGTATCTGACTGTTTTGTGACCCCATGAACTGCAGCCTGCCAGGCTCCTGTGTCCATGGGATTTCCCAGGCAAGAATACTGTGGGTTGCTATTTCCTTCTCCAGGGGATCTTCCCAACTCAGGGAAGGAACCCACATCTCTTGCATTGGGAAGCAAATTCTTTACCACTGAGCCACCAGGGAAGCTAGTAAGTGCCAATAAATAATCCAGAGATAGTTATAGGTGTACTTGACTATCTTCTTTTCCTTACTTTACCTATTTCTTGTTTCTTCTTCTTTTTTTAACCCCTTCCCTCTTTTATTCTCCCTGCACTACATTGTCTCCCAATCAATAGACTCACTATGGCATTCTTAGGTATATGTTACTACTTGCATTAGAAGTACAGTCAGTGCCCTGTGGAGGGTTCTGCATCCACTAATTCAACCAACTGCGATTTTTTTAAGATTTTATTTTTTGTGATGTGGACCATTTTTAAAGTCTTTATTGAATTTGTTACAATGTTGCTTCTGTTTTATGTTTTGTTTTTTTTGGCCACGAGGTTTGTGGGTATTTCCAACCAGTCCATTCTAAAGGAGATCAACCCTGGGTGTTCTTTGGAAGGAATGATGCTAAAGCTGAAACTGCAATACTTTGGCCACCTCATGCGAAGAGTTGACTCATTGGAAAAACTCTGATGCTGGGAGGGATTGGGGCAGGAGGAAAAGGGGACAACAGAGGATGAGATGGCTGGATGGCATTACTGACTCGATGGATGTGAGTCTGAGTGAACTCTGGGAGTTGGTGATGGACAAGGAGGCCTGGCGTGCTGAGATTCATGGGGTTGCAAAAAGTCGGACACGACTGAGCCGCTGAACTGAACTGAACTGACCTAGCTCCCCAACCAGGGATAAAATTCACACCCCTTGCAGTAGAAGGCAAAGTCCTAGCCACTGGATCACCAGGGAAGTCCCCCAGGTATGATTTTAATCTGTGTTTGGCTGAATCCACTGCACTGTTGGTTGAATTCATAGATGCAGACCCACAGATACCAAAGGGTAAATGTGCTATGCCATATTATGTTTATAAGGGATTTGAAGAGCCTTGGATTTTGACATCTGTGGGGTTCCTGGAAGCAATCTCCTGTGGCTACTGATATGTGACTATACCCAGAGCACAACTGTAAACTCTTAGTCCAGGTTCTAGATTCTCATCCCTTGCTGTGTATTGCTATTACCTGGAAAACTAGAAAATCCTGATGCCTTGGTCCCAGTTGAGTCTGCATCTCTAGGGGGGTAGGCCCTGGGCCTGGGATTTTTAAAAAGCTTCCAAAATGATTCTAACATGCATCCAGATTACCCTGGTTAAAGATACTTGGAAAGCGAAGATATGACAAAGCTATACTAAAAATAAAATAAGATTTATGGCTCGAAGAGCTGCAATCATGTGGTTTGGCCACACTTGCCTGTTTCCTATCCATCAAATAACAAGTGTTTTTTTTTGAGGACCACAAAAAGAGGGGCTGGTCATGCCCAGGCAAACCCTGTAGCTTGTAGTTTCCGAGATAAGGTGAATGGCCATGAAACACTCTTAGAGCTAGTATTGGATGGGAACACACTCTGAGTCATGTGCTACACTAGACACTTTTCATGCATTATATCATTAAATGTTCTTAACAGCCCTGTAAGGCATTATTATTCTTCCCAGTTTCCGAATAAAGAAACATATAGATACCAGGTGATTGCTTAAATAGCTCAAGAGCTGGCCACTAATTAGAAGTGGAGCCAAAAAACTTGAATTTGACAGCTGTCTTCTTTTTAAGTTCACTGCAGCAGTAATTCCCAATCTTGGCTGCCTTATTAGAGCCATTGGAGGAGCTTTGTGGAAAAAAAAGCAAAAAAGAATCCTTTTCTCAGGTTAACACCTGGACTAGTTTAATCCATGTCTCTTAAGAATGGGATCCAGACGTTAATAGTTTTTAAAGTATCACAAGTGACTCAAATGAAGTGAAGTGAAAGTCGCTCAGTCATGTCAGACTCTTTGTGACCCCATGGACTATTCTGTCCATGGAATTCTCCAGGTCAGAATACTGGAGTGGGTAGCCTTTCCCTTCTCCAGGGGATCTTCCCAGCCCAGGGATCCAACCCAGGTCTCCCGCATTGCAGGCAGATTCTTTACCAGCTGAAGCACAAGGGAAGCCCACAAGTGACTCAAATTACTGCTAGTTACTGGAGTGTTTAGCAGAGATTGATCTGATAGTTTTGTGAAAGAAGGATTGAAGTCAGCAAAGCGGTTACTAGGCAGATCATTCAGGAAGTTGGACAACTTAGGCTTCTTTGGGTCTGAATTCTGAGTGGCAATGCTGGTAGTAGAAATGGAAAGGAGGGAATGAATCCAGGAAACCTGGAAAAGAAAACCAGCTCTAGGGAAATTAACCTACCTGAGAAGGACAAAGGAAACACAGAGTCAAAGACAACTTCAGGTTTTTAAGTGTGGCAGGCTTAAAGGGTGGTTGATGGTGCCCATGGCAGAATTGAGATGCTAGGAAAGAAAACAAGTTTGAAGAGTAGGGTCAGGTAAGGTAGGGTATATAATAAAGAATTTTACGGCCTTGTCCCAGGAGACTAAATCTTTGTACTGTCCTAACTGATGAAGAGTATCATTTTTATGCTTATAATGGGTTGCCCAAGAAGTTCATTTGAGTTTTTCCATACCATCTTACCAAAAACCCAATAAACTTTTTGGCCAGCCCAATATAATCACAAATGTTAGGCTCCTAGATAATTTTAGCATAGAGGCTGGATGTAAGATCAACCAACCATGTTGATTAGTGTTGTGACTTTGAGCTATCTTGACCTCTGGGACGTGGAAGAGGGCTGGAAACTGAGTTCAGTCAATCCTGCTCATGTAATGAAACCCCGATAAAAACTCTGGACACTGGAGCTGCCTAGCTGGTAAACACCTTATTCATGTGCTGAGAGGGTGATGCATCTGATTCCACACGGAGAAGGCATGGTCCTCCCAGGACTCTTGTAGATCTTGCCCCTAGGAGTATTCTTTATAATAAACTATGATCATAAGTATAGTTCTTTCCTGAGTTCTGTAAGTTATTCTGGCAAATTATCAAGCCTGAGGAGGTTGTAGGAACCCATTCTTCATAGCCAGTGAGAAGTGTGAGTGGCCTGGGGACTCCCTAAAACGTGTGGCTAGTGGATGCCTCTGAAGCCAGGTCAGTCTTGTGGAGGACCTTTCCCCATAATCTATGAGGTCTGTGCTACCTCTGGCTAGTTAACATCAGAACTGAATTTCAAGACTTCCTTGATGGTCCAGGGGTTAAGAATCTGTCTGCCAATGCAGGAAACATGTGTTCGATCCCTGGTCCAAGAAGATTCACACACTGCAGAGCAACTAAGCCCATGTGCTGCAACTCCTGAAGCCTGCCCGCCTAAAGCCCGTGCTCTGTAATAAGAGAAGCCACCGCAATGAGAAGCCTGCACACCACAACTAGAGAGTAGCCCGTGCTTGCTGCAACTAAAGAGAAAGCCCAAGCACCAAAGACCTGGTGCAGCCCCAAATCAATCAATCAATTGAAAAAGAATTTCTGTTCACCCACTTGGACTGGAAACAGAATAAGTAGACACAAACATGACATAAATATCTGTGGCCAAACTCAAAATTGCATGAAACCAGTTTGCCCTCCACACTAGGGCAAGAAAATGCAGGAAATACTAAATACAGCTTTTAAATGCCCACTTCTTGATTCTTAACTGACTGCTCTCTGACTTCCCCAAATCTCTTTGGATCAGTATGATAAAATGAAATATCAAGAGTTTGAAAGACAAAATGGAGCTTAAAATCTATCTCCGTTACTCCCTTGCTATGAAATAGTGGGCATATAACTTATTCTCTTTTGGCCCTGGCCCTTTATCATTCAAATAGGAATATTAAGGGCTAATTTGTAAAGCCGTTAAGGGAATGAGCATAAAAAGATAAGATCTTGGCAAATGACAGATGCCCAGTGATTGCTATTTTCTTCTGTCCTTTAAGATTATTTCCAATTGGAATCGTTCTTTGAGAGAGATTTTCTTTTATCCAGATTCATCAAAAGGAAGTCAGAGTGATTGATGTGGCTTCCCTGATCACTCAAAGACCTGTCTGACTTTGTGGCAATAGGCTAACTCAGCCTGTCAGATGTCAGTGACTGGGTAGAGTTCTGTCTTAAAGAGGGTCTTCCCATAATTGTCCACCATCTCTGCTGAACACGTGAACAGAGAACATCTCCAGGGTATTTGCATCTACTCTCTCCATGGTGCCTGCAGTGGCGTATGGTATTTCTCACAAAGCATCTGAGTTGCAGGCATTCTGTGTCTGTACTCTGCACGGCAGCGCTGTCATAAGCAGTCCAAAACTTCAGTGAAGCCCAGAAAGCCTAGGGCTCAAAATAAAAGCCAGGCCTATGGATACCTATATGTCTCCTTAACCGCCTTCTCTTGACCAGCCTCTCTTCCATTTTGGGGGTGAAGTGGTTACAACTCTGAACCAAATCATCAGCATAGTTTTCTGGAGGAATGATCCTTTCTCATTTCCCTGGTCAAATGATTTCATTTCCCTGATCAAAATGATCACAGAGAATGATTGGGACCCATCCTTTGTGTGAAGTTTTAAAAAACACTTGTTTGCTCTGCCATGTACTGTTAGAAATTTACATGGGATATCCAGATAAGTTTCTAAGGTTTTAGTCTATGGATTATGCAGACAGAGAGGCTGAGCCCTAAAACAATCACACTGCTTAAGAGAAGAGACAGGATTTATTTATTTTTTACACAAATATTCGTAGAAGCTTTATTCTCATAGTCTCAAACTGAAAACAAGCTGCGGAACCTATAAGATCTTATTTTTTTTTAACACAATCACACAAGGGAAAACAACCTTTTAATATATAACACTCCATGCATTCTACTACACCTATTCAAACATCCTTCAGTTAATCAAGAAATGAACTAAAAGTAAGAACACAAGATGACAGATGGTACAAAATTAGTGTGCACTAACTAAAACAAGATTGAGGGCAAAAGGAGAAAGGGGTGACAGAGAATGAGATGGTTGGATGGCATCACCGACTTCATGGACCTGAGCTTGAGCAAATTCCAAGAGATAGTGAAGGACAGGGAAGCCTGGCGTGCTGCAGTCCATGGGGTTGCAACTGAGTTTAGTTGCTAAACTGAACAACAATCACTAAGACAAAATGAATAATTCCACTGAAGTAAATACAGTCATCATACATATTATTAAACTGTTGGATATAATTCCTAAAATATTATATACACACGTTGAATATTAAAATATTTAAAATCAGATGTGTCTTACTTTAAAGCCCCTTCCCTTTACTGAAGGTTTATTAACTCACGTGGGCCTGCTTCTGAGAAAGATGGCTACTTATTTTGAAGTGGAATCATCTCTTATATTTATTCTCAGATTCCATAAAGTTTTATTTTTTATAGAAACTTTATTATGAAATTCTTTATTCTCTAAATGTGGCTTAGTCAATAGAGCTATTTTCAATAATCAAGAAAAGATGTAGTACCAGTTATACCCAAGTGTGAGTGGGCAGGCTTTAGGGTTTTTTAATACCCAGTTTCAACTTCATAGTTTGGGTTTAAACAGAAATTTATTCTGGAGGCTTTAGCAAAGCTGCTTCTCTTGCCATCTCCTCTTAGTGAGCAAATCCTGGATGCTTTCCTCACCACGAGTGCTTAATGGCAGAATATATCATGTCATTATCCAAGGCAGAGTTTTTTGAGTGGCATATTCTCCTGGCAGGAGGAAAAAATCTGATCCAGGTGCCACAAAAAAACAGATGGACTTTTCCATGCAAAACTGTTAGTCTTGGATTGCTGGCTAGTGAATTTTGTTTTTCAAAAGTATGGCTTTGGACTCTTACTGTCATCCTATTTCAGGAGTGACGTTTGGCATCTTGAGCTAAAATCCAAAGGTGTAATCGAGATAGATCAGTGGTAGGAAGTAGAGGACTTGGGGTAGCTGTGACACACCCAGTCCATGTAGTAGGTTATAATAGAGGTCTCAATTTTAAAAACGGTGGATGTCAAGGGAAGTCAGCTGCTAGGGCTGTGAGGACTTAGTAAAATGATATAACAAGTGGATTAGGGAGAGTTAATGAATTAGGTTGTTGAGATTTAATGAGATGATGTCTGCTATGAGCTTAAGCTTAGGGCTGTGTTCCTAGCAAGTTCTTAATGGGCATTTCCTGTGAGTTCTAAGGTCATTGTAGAAACAATAGCAAATCGAGGGTGGGTCAAGGATTTCCTGGCTTTTGGCTTTATAGAACATCATTTTCTCATCTTAGTTTTTAATTATTTTTTATTGAAGTATAGCTGCTTTACAGCGTTGTGTTACTATCTGCTGTACAGTAAAGTGAATAAGTTATATGTTTTTATATATCCACTCTTTTTTATATTTCCTTTCCATTCAGGTCACCACAGAGCATTCGGTAGAGTTCCCAGCGCTGTACAGTAGGTTCTCATTAGTTATCTATTTTATTCGTCGTAGTGTCTATATGTCAGTCCCTATCTCCCAATTCATCCCACCCTCCCTCCCCCGACTTAGTAACTGTAAGTTTTTTCTCTACATTTGTGACTCTGTTTCTGCTTTGCAAATAAGTTCATCTGTTCCATTTTTCTAGGTTCCACATATAAGGGATATTATACGATATTTGTTTTTCTCTTTCTGACTTACTTCACTTACATAACATTGTTTTCTAAGAACCTAAATGGACACAAATCTTGGGATAACAGGAGAGCATGTCACAAACGATAGAGATTATTATTACTATTGCTGTTTGTTATTATCACCATTAACATCAGTATCAAGAGGTAGTTGAACTGTCCTTTGATAAGTGAAATGACAGATACCTACGCAGTGATTAAATGCACTCAGAGAGGGAAAGCTAGTTGTTTCCCATGTCATCAGAGAAGCACAAAGTTAAAGGAGCATTGTAGTGGAGTTCTGAGACTTAGGAGCTCTGAGTTCTTCCAGCTGTGCAATTTGATTGGGATCCTTAACAGTTAGAATACACTCATTTCCAAAATTGCCCAATAAGAATTCTAGCATCAACTCCTAACCCGTGGAATCAAAGTCATCCTGAAAGTGTGCTGGGAATGTGTATTTTGAATAAACATCTCACGTGATGCTTATGATTAGATTATTTCTGATAAACACTGGGTTAGAACAATCTAGAAGGGCCCACCTGCTCTAAAATTCTAAGAGTTTCTATTAAGGAAACCTTTTTTTCCCAGTTTCAATTTCAGAGTGAAAGCTCTTAAGTCCTGGAATTGTGTTCTGTTGGCAGGGTGGGTCCATGTGTATATGTTGTAGGGAAGTCACTAAGCAATAAGATTACTTTTAAAATGATTAAATTCGAGGTCATCATTCCCTAGGATGGTTTAGAAATGACTGGACCAAGACATGAGAGGTGAACAGATGACCTCGTGTTGTCTCTTAGAAACCTATGATTCCACAAGGATGACACGGGTTTCATGCATGATCTGTCCTGTTTACCTTCTCTTGTCTGAAATCAGTGAGTCACAAAAAACCAAAATTGCTACAGAAATGTCAATTTGGAAGACGTCTTTGTGTTAGTTAGAAGGATTTTTGTGGAAGTATGACTTAAGATTTTGTGTCTCAAAAGATGAGGTAGAATTTCCCTGGAAAAAGACTCAAGAGAACCCAAGGAAATGGGAGATTTATTTTGTATTAAATACTTGGAAAAAGCCAAGAATCTCAATCCATTAGTCATAACCAAGTGTCAGTGATGGTGCTGTTCCTCTGATGACTCTTGGAATGGATGGAAGATGCTTTAATGTGACCTCCTCTTCCATTCTGGGCTCCCAGCCCTCGTCTGTGTTGTCTATTTACTTCATGGCTGAAACTGTTCTAATAGTCAACCCTTCTGCTTTCATTGTCTCTAGCCTATTTCTGCTCCAATCCATTCTCTACGCTCCTGCCAGAATAATCTTGTAAAGCTACCTTGCAAACATCAATACCTTTCTTAAAACCTCAATGGCTCCTATTGTGTTTATATGTAAATATTATAAAACTAAAGATTCTCACAAAGAGTCGGATACGACTGAGCGGCTAAACTGAACTGAACTGAAAGATTCTCAGATGGATAAGTACTCCTAGTCATTACTGTTAGCTCCTCAAATCCAAACAAATTTGTCCAGTGTTTAGGGACCTAAATAAGGACTCCTGCTTATGAATGACAGAAACTGGCTTGAGGGAGAAGGAAAAGTCAATGGTTCACAAAACTAAATATCAGGAAGAAAAAAATGTAGCTAGAACCAGAGACTTAAACATCATTAGGATTCTCTGCCTATCTTTTCTCCTTAGTTCTCTCTGTTAGCTTCTGCCAGCTTAAAAAGGGTACAACATGAGAGTTTCGAGTTAAGTTTTATTTGGGGCAAAATGAGGATTATAGTCTGGGGCAAAATGAGGATTATAGTCTGGGAGACAGCTTCTTAGATATCTCTGAGAAACTGTTCCAAAGAGGCAGTGGGAGGTAAGCATATATGTGGTTTTGGTGAAGGGGGAGTATATACAATCAAGCACATATTTTTTACCAAAGACTTCTTCTAGTCTCATAAAGTTTACTGCTAGTCACCAGGAGCAGACAACACCATGAAGGATTTTAGTGCTTTTCTAGACATGAGGAGATACGAGAACTGGACTCATAAAATCATCTCTTGAAAATATCTGACTATCTGAAGACTTGTTCTGCCAGTTTTTTCCAGAGCACAGAGTGCCTTATTTCTTCTCTCCAGCCTGAACTCCTTTCCAGGGGGTGTTGAAAGTCAGCATCTGCAGCAGCACTTGATTTAATCCTTGTAGAGATAGATGGCAAGTGCTCATGCAAATGCTAATTTGTAGTTGACACTCCCTTTCTCTGTGACCTCTAGTGGCTTTAGGTTTACATTTTTATAGTTATTTCATTGGACAGAAAAAAATATTCAAGTCATTTCAAATTACAAATCCTGAAGAAGATATATCTTTTTGAATACCTTGGGATAGCAATGGGGAAGCATAGAGGTTGAAAGAGAAGGAATTAATATCAGCCCCCATTGGAACTACATGATGAGTTTGGGGTAGGGTGGGAGAGAGCAGTTCCTTAAAAGAAGGAGGTGCTTATCAGACTAAAATGAAGATTTGGGGGTAAATCAAGCAATTTTTTCTATTGCTAGCACATTGAGGGTTAAAATAAACTTCTATGAACATATTTAATGCTTCTGTTTGAATTTTTATATAAAATGACATAAGTATAGACAATGTTTCTTCAACACGTTATGTACCTTTTGGACTCTATGAGTTTCGCAGTACAATTTCTTATATCTCAAATATCCTACCTTTTCTCTCTGCTTAGATGTGGCTACGTGGCCTGACTGAAGTTACTGTTTCTTCTTGACTTTCTTTGGGCTTCAAAGGTGACATGTGATGACTATGCCATGTTTATACAATTCAGTTGGCACTTAGTGTATCCTGTCTGGTATTAGCAGTTACTCTTTCATGCATATATCCTGTCTTCCCTAATAGATTATGACCATCCTCAGAACAGATATATTTCAACTCAGTTACAGATGATTACTGCTGGCTATTATTACTGATAAATCCCTACTTTATGGTTTCCTAGATGTGAAGAGAGAGGAATTTGTCAAACAACAGCAAGAAAGTCAAAGAATGAGAATACAGTTGCTTTCAGTATCAACAACTTATATTAATTGAACTGATAACACCCACTGTTATGAACTTTGATCAAGGAAAGAGCATGGTAGAAGTTTATTCCTCAGTGAGTTTGGGTATCAATTGAGGAAAGGCTATCCACTCCAGTATTCTGGCCTGGAGAACTTCATGGACTGTATAGTCCATGGGATCACAAAGAGTCGGACATGACTGAACATCTTTCACTAACTTAGGAAACATCTTCAAATGTTCTCAGTATTTTGAAAGGAGCTAATTCCAGGGCTAGTTCCATGGGCTTACTATGTGTCTCTGTGGTAAAGAATCTGCCTGCCAATGCAGCAGATCCAGGGGATTTGGTTCCATCCCCGAGTTGGGAAGATCACCCAGAGCAGGAAATGGCAACCTGCTCCAGTATTCTTGCCTGGAAAATTCCATGGGCAGAGGGCCCTGACAAGGTACAGTCCATGGGGTTGCAAAGAGCTGGACGTGACTGAGCACACATGCACTTCCAGGGCTATTTCTGCACTGGTAAAGAAGAGTGTAGACTTCTCTGTCTTTAAAGTCCTTTTCTTCACACTCATCTCTATACCTGAATGTAAATACCTCTCTGTTTGACAGGGACAGTTTCAAAATTAGCAAATTAAAACAACCTAAGTCGACACGCTTGAGAGTAGTGATGGCTTGCAACTTGTGTAAACCTGGGTATAAAGTATATTGTGTTGAGTACTCTAATTTGGAACTCAAATATTTTTTCAATAAGTTAACACATTAGATTTTCATCATATGAATAAAATACTGAAGGTAGCCTATTGAATTAGATGCTTAATAAAATAGATAGGATAGAAAAACACGGTTTTGTAGATTAAAACTTCAAGGAAATTTTTCATGACATGTGTAGAATAAGGATTTCAAAATTGTTCCTTGGCCTGAATCTTTTTTTCCCCATTATACTAATTCATTAAAACTGCTTCACAGCTTGTGTAAGTTTCTACATGGACAAGAGGAGATAGTGGAACTGCACTCACAAGGATAGTTTTAATTCCCATCCAGTCTTTCACATCAAGTCTTTAAACAACAAAATTGACCAAGTTTTGACTTCCTCCTGGGAAGAATGTGTAGAGCTGAAGTATGTAGAGAGCTGGAGTGAGTGACATTCTCAAACTTATGATGAAAAGGAACCAAACTAAATTCAAATCTCAGACTTTAAAAAAAAAAAAAAATGTTGGATGTACAACGCCAAGAGTGAACTCTAAGGCAAACTATGGACTTTGGGGGATAATGATGTGTCCTGATAGCTAAGGAAAGCGAACAGGAA
The DNA here is from genome assembly GCF_023091745.1 of Budorcas taxicolor. NCBI lineage: Eukaryota > Metazoa > Chordata > Mammalia > Artiodactyla > Bovidae > Budorcas > Budorcas taxicolor. The sequence goes on along the minus strand of NC_068923.1, from coordinate 58,646,990 downwards.
AAGGGAAAAGTCTATTCTTGGGACAAAGCACAGAATTAAGTACTGAACCAGAACTGCAGCCAGGGAGCGGCAAGAAAACCGAGAAGGCTATACACCCCAGGGACACAGCTATGTTTACGGGCCTTAATGAGAACACCACCAGCTGTGGGCTTCCCTGGTGGTCCATGGTTAAGAATCTGCCTGCCAATGCAGGGCACATGGGTTCAATCCCTAGTCCAGGAAGATCCCACATAACCATGGGACAGCTAAGCCTGTGTGCCACCACTACTGAAACCCTAGAGCCCATGCTCTGCAACAAGAGAGGCCACTGCAATGAGAAGCCTGCGCATTGCAATGAAGAGCAGCTCCTGCTCACTGCACCTAGAGAAAGCACAGCAGCCAAGACCCAGTGCAGCCAAAAATAAATAAATAAAAAGAAGGAAAACAACAACAACAACAACACGGTAATGGTACCTCCCACCCCGCACTGTGAAACTACGCAACTTCAAATAACAACAGCAAAAATACTTCTGGGCAAGGGTTGTTAGAGGAATAAGAATGTGCACAGAGAACAAGTTTGAGGCACAAGCTAAAGGGAACAACAGAAACAGGATCCTACAGCCATTGCTTTGATGTACATCAGCCACCTTAGAAATAGGTATCTATAGAGATTTGAAATCTGTGATTCATGGCGTGTAACCTAGCAACAACCACAACAAATCACAAAACTAGTGCAGTTACTAACTGGATTAATGGAAAGGCTTCCTTTACAATTTTAGCAGAAGGAAAACAGTGCCCATGACAGTGGGACTGGAGAGGTTAATTAAAAGTGCACCAAGAACTTATACAAGTCAACATCTAAAAAAACCAATCAGTTAAAAAATGGACAGAGAACCGTGATAGACGTTTTTCCAAAAAAGACATACAGATGGCCAATAGACACATGAAAAGATGCTCAACATTAATAATCATCAGGGAAATGAAAATCAAAACTTCAAAGAGTTTTGATAGCCAGTCAGAATAGCTATCGTCAAGAGAACAAATAACAAGTTTTGAGGATGTGGAGGAAAGGGAACCCTTGTGCACTATTGGTGAGAATGTAAATCGGTGCAGCCACTATGCAAAGAAGTATGCAAAAAATTAAAAATAGAACTACAATACAATTCATCAATCTCACTTCTGGATAGTTTTCTGAAGAAAACAAAAACATCAATATGAAAAGATACACGCACCATATGCTTATCACAGCATAGTTTAAAATAGCCAGTCTATAGAAGCAACCTAAGTGCTGTCCATAGATGAATGAATAAAGAGGATGTGGTGTATATATGCAATTAAATATTATTCAGCCATAAAGAAGAATGGAATCATACCATTTGTGACAACGTGGATGAGCCTAGAGGATAATATTCTAAGTGAATTAAAACAGAGAAAGACAAATGTCATATGATTTCACTTATACGTGTCATCTAAAATACAAAATAAATGAACAAACAAAAAAACAGAAGCAGAGTCATAGACACAGAGAACTAACAAGTGGTTGCCAGAGGGAGAAGTATGGGGATGAATAAAACAGATGAGGGAGGTTAAGAGGTCAAATTTCCAGTTACCAAACAAATGAGTCACAGGGACGAAGTATACAATATTAATAATGTGATATCTTTGTATGGTGATAGATGATAACTAGACTTATCATGGTGATCATTTTGTAATTTGCAGAAACATCCAATTTCTATGTTGTATACCAGAATTAATATCATGTTGTAAGTTAACTGTAAGTCAGAAAGAAACACAGAAATTCATAGGAAAAGAGATCAGATTTGTGGCTACCAGAAGCATGGGGTAAGAGGTAGGGGGACGGGGAATTGGTTGAAAATGGTTAAAAGGTAGAAACTTCCAATTATAAATAAGTACTAGGGATATAGGTCTAACCTGATATCTCAGTTGGTAAAGAATCTACCTGCAATGCAGGAGGTCCCTGTTCAATTGCTGGATCAGGAAGATCCCCTGGAGAAGGGATAGGCTACCCACTCCAGTATTCTTGGGCTTCCCTGGTGGCTCAGAGGGTAAAGAATCAGCCTGCAATGCGGGAGACCTGGGTTAGATCCCTGGATTGGGACGATCCCCTGGAGGAGGGCATGGCAACCCACTCCAGTATTCTTGCCTGAAGAATCCCCATGGAAAGAGGAGACTGGCAGGCTATAGTCCATGGGGTTGCAAAGAGTCAGACATGACTGAGCGACTAAGAACACAGAACTGGGAATGCAATGCACAACATGATTAAATAATTAACACTACTGTATATTGTATATGCAAGTTGTTGAGAGAGTAAATCCTAGGAGTTCTCATCACAAGAAAAAATATTTTTTCCCTTTTATTTTGTATCTATGTGAGATTATGTGTGTTCACTACACTTGTGATAATCATTTCATGATGTATAAGTCAAATCATTATGCTGTACACCCTAAACTTAAAGAAAATAAAGACTGTGTGGTATTGGTGAGAAGACAGACTGATAGATAAATGGAATAGAATGGAGTCCAGCAATATACCCACAGAAATATAATCAACTGATTTGTAACAAAGACACAAAGGCAATTAAATAAAGAAATGCTAGTCTTTTCAACAGATCCTATAGGAACAAGTGAATGATCATATATCTGAAAAAAAGGGACTTCAATATATGTGTCACATTTTATACAAAAATTCACTTTTATCAAGGTTCATATCAACAGTAGTCATGCTGATATCATTTGCCCCTGGTATGATGTAAGAAGGACAATTACCTATGTGATATTCTTCCCCCAAATCCATAATATCATCTGTTCATGAGAAAACAGACAGACTGAAATTAAGATGTATTTTACAAAATAGCTTACTGGAGATATTTTATATAATATTTTCGATGATTCTGTAGGTCTAAAATTATTTCAAAATTAAAAGTTAAAAAAAAGAGAGAAACTGACATGAATTTACATATTATATTTCCCTTGGAGGAGAAGCTTGAGGCAGACTCAACCCAAAGGAACAGGCAGGGAGTCCAATCAAATTAGCACTTAAAGGATTTATACTTGATGCCATTAAACTTCCAAATGTTTCTTAAACTTAACTGATATGTATGAGGCCATTTCATTTCCTGTGCACAAGAACTTTGGTGGAAGAACTGGCGCTTCTGAAGGCAACAAGCTGGCTGTTAGTTAACCCCTGTCTTCCTACTTATGCCTTCAGCACTTAATTTCCACATTTTCCACTCCCAGGATTGCAGCCTGGAACTCTAATTCTCCAGGCTTGAGCCTCTTGACTTTACCTCTGCCATTTATTTCCCCAGATTTATTAGCTTGTGTGACATTTAGCAGGATCTACCCTTCTGTCAAGGGCTTCCCTGGTGGCTCAGTGGTAAAGAATCCATCTGCCAGTGCAGGAGATGTGGGTTCAGTCCCTGGGTTGGGAAGATCCCCTGGAGAAGGAAACGGCAACCCACTCCAATATTCTTGCCTGGGAAATCCCATGAACAGAGGAGCCCGATGGGTTACAGTCCATGGGATCACGAAAAAGTTCAACACAACTTAGTGCCTAAACAACAATAACCCTTCTGTCAAAGCAGCCATAATGATCTGATTTCACAAAGGTAAGGTTGACCTACATTAAGGTTTCACCTGTAATGTAGGTGTTGCATTCTAAATCTTAGTAAAGTGCCAGAAAGAGATATGCAGACTGTGAAAGGATGAGGTGTGGACCCCATTCACAGTGATATCCCCTTCTTGGGAACTGAAGCTGATGAAGACAGACCCTCACTGGCCATGTATTTACACCAGTCCCTATTTGAACAACCAGAGTCTCTCTGCTAGGAATTAGAAATTTGAACTAAAAGATACAGAAATATAAGACTAAGAGAAAGTGTAGGAACTTCTGCCACCCAGGGGCCCAGAGATTTCTTAATTCTACTGTTTCTGAGGCTTAGATGCAACCTGTAATAGTACCTATATGGCTGTTGTGGCAAATTACCACAAACTGGATGACTTAAAACAACAGATGTGAATTCTCTCATAGTCCTGGAGGCCGAATTCCAAACTCAGGATGTCAGCAGGGCGTACTCCCTACAGAGGCTCTCAGGGAGAAAGTGCTCCTCTCTTCCCTAGCTTATGGCTTTTTGGCTTGAAACCACATCACTCCCATCTCTGCCTCTGACTGCACATTGTCTTTCTTTCTGTCTTTCTGCTCTGTGTCTCTTATGAAGACATTTGCCACTGCATGTCCCACTTGGATAATCAAGGATGATTTTCTCATCTCAAGACAACTTAATTACATGTACAAAGAAAGATGATTTTTCTAAAGCACATTGACAGATTCTGGAGAATATGGTATAAACATAGTTTGAGGTGGGAGTACCATTCAACCAAATACATCACCCTTCCATTTAATGTTTTCTTAAATTAAATAGTGCCAGTTTCTAGTGCATGCCTGCTTGCTCAGTTATTTCAGTCATGTCGGACTTTTTGTCATCCTATGGACTGTAGCCCACAAGGCTCCTTTGCTCATGGGATTCTCTAGGTTAAGAATACTGGAATCGGTTGCCATGCCCTCCTCCAAGGGATCTTCCTGGCCCAAGGATCAAACCCACATCTCCTGTGTCTCCTACATTGGCAGGCAGCTTCTTTACCCACTGAGCCACCTGGGAAGCCCACACGTTTTTATCACTGGCAACCAAAAGAACTTATGTAGTTTGGTCTCTTGATGCTAGTGGCAGCAGTTATAAGTGGCTTGTGTCATCTGTTTACTAAACTTGACTTCAGAAATTCTTCAACTTACGTGTAGTAAAAACTACATTGGAGCATGTTAAAAATGCAGGTTTCTGCCCTCCTCCCTAGAGTTTCTCAAAAAATTGGCCCAGGAATCTGCATTTTAACAGTGTTCCCAAATGGTCCTGATGATGAAAGAAAGGGAAAATTGTGAAACCTCGGATCCGTTCATGTCCCATTCAAATAAAAGCAAGAGGAGAAGCAATGAAAAATAATTTGAAAACTTTAATTAATGATGTTGTTTATGTAGTAAAAACATAAAATCTTTTAAATAAGGTACATTCAATTTCTCAGAGCATCTAATATTCAGATAACTTATATTTCATACACTTTCCAACATTAAACAATTGACTACATAATGTATTTTCTAAAAAATGGTATTACACCTTATACAGGTAAAAGTATATTACAAAAATACTCTACACAGAAAGAATGGCAGTACCTATTAGGAAATGCTACAAACATTCTGTTAAAAATATATATTTTTATCTCTTTTGTGTATCATAATAATAAACAGAATATATATATTTTTCTTTCTAAAATTAAGTCTTACACAGTTTCCCTTCAGGATGGTAATATGTACAAACCTTATATCTGAATGAATATAAATAGCAAATACTATAATAGTGTTACAGATATATTAGTAACTTTTACAGAAAACAAATGGCTTTTAAATAAAAGCCTCTAGTACAGCTGAAATCTCAAAGCTATTTAAATTAGACATTCTGCTATTTAGTAAGACACAATGGAGTCTCATTTCTTATTTCCAGTTGAATTACTGCAAGCAGTAACAAGAGAAAATAGAGTCAGTAGATACTGGACCAGATGTGTCAGCTGGATAAACAATTTGGGGTTTATTATACTTTGGGGGAGAGATAAGCGTTCTTTCTCCACACCATAGTTTCTTTTGGGCCCTGGGGTCAAAGCCAGTCCTTGGTGATGAGAAAGAAATCATTGTTCCCTCCTCAAGAGCCTGAGAAACAGTCTACTCATTTATTAGATCTGGTCCATGGTGAGGAAACAGCTCTGTGACCATTTCCGGTTATAAGCAGCTTATCTTTAATGACTGGACCTGGTTTCCTATCATTTCTAAAAATAGCTTCCGATATAACCTGTACATGGTGAAGCTGTGAAGGAACCGGATGGTCTTCTTCAGACTCTGAATGACAGTCTTGGGGAAGTGGTGCGTCTTCAAGTGCTTTAGGGCGTGCAGCAGGCCCTTGCGGGTATCCTGGTCACCATTTTTTATCCTCCACAGGCTGAGCAGCTTCAGGAGTTGCTCACTTGATTTGCACGTCTTCAATGTTTTCTCAACGTCTTCTGTCGTCACTTTCTTCCCAGGCAAGCTTTCCATCAACTTTAGAAGCTGCTCAAAGGTGAGGTTCATGTGTCCAATATGCCGCCTCACACTGTTTTCACAGAGGTCGATATCTGAATGAAGTGAAAACACAGAGGCATTCATTCACATAGTCTATCTAAAGCCACTATAGAACTACCCCGAGGCAAAAGGGAGTTCCGCAGCATTTCATAATTTAAAGGCTGAGCTCCTCCTTTCCTTTGAGGGAGGGCTCAAGTCACGCTAGTTATTTCTGAGAACTGAGTTCAATATTATTTTGTGTTACAATAGAATAATATGCTTTCTGTATTCTCGGCATCCAACACAGCTTTGTGAAAAGCCCACATTTGGAAAATAACAGTAAGAAACTAGAGACACATTGCTCTCAGTTTTCTAAGAAAATCTGAAGCAATGAAAAGCATAACATTTTAGAAGAAATACAGTTAGCTATTTTGTAATATAAATTTTCATTAATTGATACCAATATATGTGCTATTTGAAAAATTAGTTGCTTCAAATAATCTTTAGTAAATAGCACCAGAGGATTATCAGCACACAGGAGATCTGAAAATTCAATAATTCGAGGCCAAAGAACAGTAGGATACACATGACCTACAGAATATTTTGGTAATGAGCTAGGACATAAACATAGATGGAGTAAGTAATGTTTCTGTTGATGGCATGAGTCATTTAGTATCTGTAAGACCTAAGGCAAGTCCCCTCATCTTTCTGGGCTAAAATGTCTTCATTTATAAAACAGGGAATTCGGTCCCATCCAATTCTAACTGTCTCTGTTTCCCTACTTCCCTTCCTTTCTGCCTCAGGGCTAATTATACTTTCAAAGAATGCATTTTGTTTGCCAAAAACAGAAGACAAGTTTACTCTGCACAAGTGAAAGCATTCAACTGTCCTAAAATCTGTTGCCTCAGTTTCAGATGTTTGAGGCTTTAGAGTTGTGTAGGATTCCTCAATCATTTAACTACACATGAAGAGCAGAATGGATTTCTCATTAACACTGCATCATGAAAGGCACCTCCCCCAACCATTTTTTTCCAGAATGTCCAATGCTAATTCAAGTCAGAACTTTCTCTTCTGTGTACCCCAAAGCTTATAGTACACTCTGGATGAAACTTCCTTTTCCCTTCTGTATTTATTCACTCCCATCATAATACACACCACACACACACACACACACACACACACACACACACACAGAGTTTCCAAAGGAGATTCTTTACAAAACTAAAACATGAGAGTACTTGGATTTAAATAGCGCTTTTCTCCAAGAAGCTCAAACACTTTAAAGAACTTATCTCATTAATCCTCACGACATGTGCTATTAAAATGGTAATTTTAAAATAGACTGTATTGTGAGGATTAATGAGAGGATACCTAGACACTTAGAGGCTCTCTGGAGAGAATTACCAGATAAATACTACATAGTTTCTTGGTAGAATTGTGAGGTAAGATCTAAAATAGTTAAAGAATTTCTAGATATATCAGATAGGATGCTCGTACAGCTGCTAAGGGATCCAGAGTCAGATTTCCTGAGGTTTATTCCTACATTTGAAATGTATTTTTCCTCCTTCCAGAGAGACAATTGAAAAACTGGAGAGTAGAGAAGGTGAAAATAAAACTCCGCATGACTGATCTAGGAACAGCTTCTCCTCTATCATTGGAAAACTATTTCAGTCCAGCAATAATTCCCAAAGGGAAACAGCATCCACACAACTAAACCAACAGGTACATAGTCTCATTTCTGTTGTATGATGAGCAGGTGTTCTGATTTCTGTTTGAGTTGTTTCGTTCAGGCTACCATACCTTGGATGATCTTCTTGACCATATCTTGATCTTTGTTTTGATGCTTCCACAACTTCAGCAGCTGGAAAGTCTGTTCTCGTGAGTTGTGTCGCTGTTTTATCCTCTCTACGCTCTCTGCATTTACTTTGGTGCCAGGCAGATTGTCTACCAGGACACTGAGCCAGTTCGGGGTAAGCTTTGTAGGAACAGCAAACCTGAAGAACGCCTCCTCACACAGGGTCATGTCTAAAAGGAAGGTGGGAAGATTAAGAAGATTTACTCAATAATTTGGGCTTCCCTGGTAGCTCAGATGGTAAAGAATCTGCCTGCAATGCCGGAAGCCTGGGTTCAATCCCTCAGTAGGGAAGATCCCCTGGAGAAGGGAATGGCAACCTACTACATTATTCTTGCCTGGGAAGATCCCAGGGACAGAAGAGCCTGTTGGTCTACAGTCCATGGCATCACAAAGAGTGGGACATGATTAAGTGACTCACACTTTCACTTTCACTCAATAATTGGATTCTTGGATATCTAATGGATAATAATAATAAGAAAAAGAAGAAGAAGGAAAGGGAGAGGGAGATAGAGAAAAAAAAGGACAAAAACCAACAAGGTTGTGTTTTCCAGAATATTGCATGTTAAAATAAAAAATTTTAATAAAATCAACCTTCTATTGCCTGGTGTTAGTGGCAGATTTGTTCCAAATAGGAAAAGGAGTATGTCAAGGCTGGATATTGTCACCCTGCTTATTTAACTTACATGCAGAGTACATCATGAGAAACGCTAGGCTGGAAGAAGCACAAGCTGGAATCAAGATTGCTGGGAGAAATATCAGTAACCTCAGATATGCAGATGACACCACCCTTATGGCAGAAAGTGAAGAGGAACTAAAAAGCCTCTTGATGAAAGTGAAAGAGGAGAGTGCAAAAGTTGGCTTAAAGCTCAACATTCAGAAAACAAAGATCATGGCGTCTGGTCCCAACACTTCATGGCAAATAGATGGGGAAACAGTGGAAACAATGGCTGACTTTATTTTTCTGGGCTCCAACATCACTGCAGATGGTGATTGCAGCCATGAAATTAAAAGACGCTTACTCCTTGGAAGAAAAGTTATGACCAACCTAGATAGCATATTCAAAATCAGAGACATTACTTTGCCAACAAAGGTCCGTCTAGTCAAGGCTATGGTTTTTCCAGTAGCCATGTATGGATGTGAGAGTTGGACTGTGAAGAAAGCTGAGTGCTGAAGAATTGATGCTTTTGAACTGTGGTGTTGGAGAAGACTCTTGAGAGTCCCTTGGACTGCAAGGAGATCCAACCAGTCCATTCTGAAGGAGATCAACCCTGGGATTTCTTTGGAGGGAATGATGCTGAAGCTGAAACTCCAGTCCTTTGGCCACCTCATGCGAAGAGTTGACTCATTGGAAAAGACTCTGATGCTGGGAGGGATTGGGGGCAGGAGGAGAAGGGGACGACCGAGGATGAGATGGCTGGATGGCATCACTGACTCGATGGACGTGAGTCTGAGTGAACTCCGGGAGTTGGTGATGGACAGGGAGGCCTGGCGTGCTGCGATTCATGGGGTTGCAAACAGTCGGACATGACTGAGCGACTGAACTGAACTAAACTGAACTGAACTGAATGGCAGATTGCCAATCCAACTCGGTCCAATGAAATATTCTTTTAGAATATTTTGGAGGGGAAGAGTTTACAAAATGTCTAATAAGAATATAGTATTGCTATAAAAAATTACAGCAAAAATTATATTACTTAGTATAATATTAACATATCTTAATGTAACTATTAAACATTCTGTTTCAGGTTTACCTAATATCTAAAAGTTACTTCAAGACCAATGTCAAATCATTGTCTTTAAGAAAGCCTGAAAAGTAACCTGAAATAGCATATTATTTTCTGCATACACACATACACATAGTACCTTTGGGAACTAGGATGGATACAGAAGTATAAGCATACATTAAGTGGGAAAATAATCAAACACAAAAACTTGTCATTTAGAAAAAAGGTCCAATAAGCTGAGCGTCTGGGTAGCATTAGTCTGTCCTAGGGATTAAGAGTCTGTCTTTGGATTCATTAGGTCTGGGTTTGAATCCTTACTCTGCCATTCAAGTTCGTACAGTAACTTGAACAAACTTCACAGTGTTTTTGTAAAGATTAAAACCCATATAGCAAAAGTGTCTGGCAAATAGTAAGTGTTCAAGGAGTGATAGAAATAAAATTATAAATGGATTAAAGAGAATGTTAAAGTTAGAGGTCACTCCTTTTACCATCCCTCCTCACATTCCATCATTTAATGAGAAAGCAGACAGGATGAATGACTTAGCTAAGATTTTTATAAAACAGAAAAAATGTTGGAACCAGGCTTAAATCTTAAATCTCCCAATCCACGTTGCTATGTTTTATATATGTCTGCTGCTGCTGCTGCTAAGTCGCGTCAGTCATGTCCGACTCTGTGAGACCCCATAGATGGCAGCCAACCAGGCTCCCCCGTCCCTGGGATTCTCCAGGCAAGAACACTGGAGTGGGTTGCCATTTCCTTCTCCAATGCATGCAAGTGAAAAGTGAAAGTGAAGTCGCTCAGTCGTGTCCGACTCTTGGTGACGCCATGGACTGCAGCCCACCAGGCTCCTCCGTCCATGGGATTTTCCAGGCAAGAGTACTGGAGTGGGGTGTTTATATACATCTATGTTGCACAAAAAGATGTTTGAAGAGAGTCAAGCTGATTAAATACTAAAAGGTCAGTTGTCCTCGGTGTGATGAGTCCTTGGTAGGAGGTCTGTGATTAGTGTGGTGGCAGGAGTGACAAGATGAGGACACCAACCTGATTAGCGTCATCACCGACATGGGGTACACTCAGATACCTTGAACTTGGAGTTAGTGACCCTTCCTGAACAGAGTTTAAGACATATACAGGAACTCAGTACTTCTGTGCAATAGATGCAGCAATACCACAGGTAACACAGCCAGTATTGCCTTTCTAATTTGTCATCTATTTATATCACCGTGGCTCAGATGGTAAAGACTCCACCTGCAATGTGGGGAGACCTGGGTTTGATCCCTGGGTCAGGAAGATCCGCTGGAGAAGGAAATGGCAACCCACTCCAGGATTCTTGCCTGGAAAATCCCATGGACAGAGGAGCCTGGAGGGCTGGGATGGTCCATGGCATCGCAAAGAATTGGCACAACTGAGCAACTAACACAATCCAATCCAAGTACTCTCAAGCACTTGGCTTCTTAGTTGCCAGTTTATACTTTGGCTAATAATATAGATGTGTTTAAAAGTGATAAAAAATGCATAGCTTAAAAACATTCTGCAACTCGGACTCTGATAATGTGACCTTCAACATAATCTTACTCCACCCCTTTTCTGTGGGTAACGTGATTCAAGTGTAAGCACTATAATAGGAAGATGGAGACTTTTTGAAAGATTTTTGAGTCATGGCTTTAGCAATGATGCACAGAGAATAGTCTTAGTTGGTTAAAATTCAAGAAAGGGGAAATATAAGTTTAACTAAGAAGGACCAGAGGGTCTTGTATTCATCCCAGAGGTGGTACGAAGATTGATATTTTGAAACATAATTACCTATTCCACATTTGTGAGCCGATGATTCGCTGCTACCAGAACATATATTGTCATGCGTTGCATTTCCTTTCTGAGTTAGAAGGAGCCCAAATGCACTGCAATTCGTGTGTTTTCTACAGGGCGCTTTGGATGATGTCTCATTCGAGAAGAACCCATCTGGACATCTTTTGCAAACTGTATTTCGCTCCGGGGTTCCTACAAAAATATCAAGCCGTTTAGCACATTCTTCTCAAGTACTCTCGCAGCAGAAACCATCTTAACAGAGTTGGGGTAAGACTTTTCACTTGGTTTTTACTGCTACTATTATGTTGCAGGAAACTTCAGGCATTTTCATTTTTCACTTCATTAGACAGAACAAAACTTTTACAGTGAACCCCTTAGGCATTCTTTCCTCCTTGCAATACAAACACAAATGTCTTCTATTGTTACCTACAAAGTACATAATGGGAGAGGAAAGAAAAGGGTAGGATGTTCAATTAGTCCTGCCTGTGCTGAAGTTGTCAGGAAGATCTTGTTGTCAGCCATATTCTCCACACAATTATCCCTGGAAAATCATGACGATAACTGCTGTGTAACCGCTGTAATATCATTCTTTGAAATCAGTACCCGTGGTATGCCACATCGTTAAATCCCAATCGCTTCCTACGGAATTTCTTTCATTCCTGAATCCTAATTGTGAAGCAATTCGTAAGTGTGCTAATCCCAAGAAGTAAAAATTTACAACATTGTAATAAACTTTTGAAGGTGGCAATAAAGTTAACTGTGGACTCAAGTGTAAGCCTGCAGTTACATAATAAATGGAAGATGATATACCATTTGCTTAAATGGTTGAGTTTAAAAAGGGCACAGTTGTTAAAATTTCAGGCAAGGGTGACTGAAAGGGCATTTTCTTTCATGGTGGGAAGATACTTGATAAATTTGGGGAAATCATTGGCAGGAAAACTTGAACCAGTCAACAACCCAAGATGCTCTTAAAAATAAACATCTTTAAAACCCTTGACTGTATGCCTGAGTAGGTCATACATTATAGTGTATTTGCATATGAAAATACCTCCATCTAGTGTAAGCTAGTTGAACAGATTTAGACTCTAGTGTTCAAATGTAGCTTTTACAGGGCAATTCTGGCTGACACAAGGTACCAAATACTAAAGAGACAAATAAAAGTTAAAGAAAGTTGATAAACTTCATTTATTAAAACTTTTAACCTCCCATCTCATTGTATTCTCTACCAAAAAAGGGAAAAAGAGCACAGTGAATTTGGTTTTATTTTCACCTCTGGCTTCTTTCTTTTCTAAAGGGTTTGATGATGCATTGACCAGCAAAAATGACAAAAGGATGGCAGGAAAAAAGAAAAGGGGAGACAAAGCATGAAATTTTAACATGTTAAATGCCATTTCCAGGGTTGCAGTGACATCATCTTAGGAACCACCTTACAAAGAGGTCTCTCTTTTTTTTTTTAGTACTTTCTCTCTACACTCCTCTCCTTAAAGGGGATCCAACCCCATACCAAATTCTACAGTATCATAAGCAGAGGTATTTGGGCATGGACTGCATGGTATTATTTTATTGTGAATATTCTGGGAATAAATGGTCTTAGACATCTGGACCCAAATCTCCCTTTGTGAACTGCACAAAGAAGAATCTTGTCATTCTTCACATACGTGTTGATGGCTTGGGTGTTCTTCTACATTCCAATGAGAAGATCATAGGCACAGGACATTCTTCCAGGTAATTTGGCCTTTAAAGTTCCTTACCAAGAGGAATGCAAGAATTATAGAAGGAAAGTTTCTTAATATATGTGGAGGCTTTATGTAATGACCTTTCTGAAAATGACTTCCCTCTCTCATGATTGATAGAACTCCTTATAAAAGGATGTATGCATCTAAGTAAATGATTTGCCTTATTAATGTCAAGAGAAACACCCAAAGTATAATCTGGCAGGCAAAACGTGAAACAGAATGGCAAGAGGAATTTTGCTTTTCAGTTGAGAATTCACCATGCTAGGCATAAACAATTATATAAGAATTATACAACTAATAGAACTAACTACAGTTGATGCTTGAACAATGGTGGGTTAGAGGACCCAATCTCCTTGCACTGGAAAATCCCATAATAACTTTATAGTCAGCCTTCTATAGCCAGAGTTCTGCATTCACAGATTCACGCAACTGGGATCAGGTATTACTGTAGTATTATTGAAAAACATATGCATAGAAGTGGACCTGCGAGGTTCAAACCTATGTTATGTTGTTCAAGGGTTAGCTGTAAAATCTGAAGAGGAGGCAATCTGACATCAAAACAACAGAGAATGAGTATTAAATACTCTTTAGACTAAAATTGCAGAATCTTGCCTTCCCTTTGGTCTGGAAACCTTTTATATTTTAGGCAGAGAGAGGTAAGAAAATAAATAAACCTCTGTGTACCTTTGTGCTAAGACTTCTGTTGCCTGCTTACTTCATTCTATAAACAGATTTTCATGCTTATATGAGTAAAATTCTTACTATTTCCATTATTTTTCCAAACTTTCTAGTTTCCAAACTGCAATGCCCTGCTTAATGAATTTGCCTACATATATAAATTACTGAATTGAATTAAAAGCATTTGTTTCTGTTGGATGGGCTTCTCCCTCTACAACTTGGGTTAGCTTTTGAGTCCCAAATTGTCATCCAGTAAAAATTAGGAAGTGTCACCAATTTCTCCCTCAAAGACTTATACTAGGAGCATTTTAAAGAACTGTCATGCAATTTGTACCTTCTATGACTGGTTTTATAAAATTCACAACTTGGGACACTTAATAGTTCAGTTTTTGAATATATTTAATTCGTGTCCAACTCTTTGTGACCCCATGGACTGTAGCCTACCAGGCTCTTCCATCCATGGGATTTTCCAGGCAAGAATACTGGAGTGGGTTGCCAGTTCCTTCTCCAGAAACCTAAAATGTTGATAATAATTTAGACTCTATATTGCTACTTCTGAAAGTCAAAATAGTTACAAGTAATTCACATCCTCTAAACCCACAGTTGTCAACTAGGGGTGATTTGGCCATCCAGGGGACACTTTAGTGGAAAGAGTACTATTTTAGTGGCTAAAGACCAGGGATGCTGCTAAACATGTTACAATGCACAGGACTGCTGCCCACAAAAAGAATTATTCAGCCCCCAAAGTTAGTAGTGCTGAGACACTGCTTCAAACTGAATAATTGGAATCTATACCCATACTGCTTTCTCCAGAAAAGTGAGTGAATACTCTTAATTTTTCCAGGCCAGGAGAACATGCAGACTATACTGAAACTTCATGAGTGTAGAAAAAAAAAAAAAGGTGGGTTGCAGCTTTAAAAAATTCAGTGCAAACTGGCCTTAATCTCTGCTCTTCAAAATGCAAAAAGAGAAAGTACTTTGTTTGTAGACAAGTACTTACTCTTGGCTTGCCAGTCTGTTTTGTCTAAGATAAAGAATCAGCTTCACAGAAGAGATGCTGCTATGGCTGTTATCCTCCCAGACACTCAACTCCCCTGCCAAAGGAAGAACTAGCTTCATTTTCAATAATGAGCTGCACTTCCCCTAGCCATTCTCACTTTTTATATAATTAATTATAACTACTCACTGTTTGCACGCCAGAGCCTCATTAATATCAGCATAATTACTCTCTTGATAACAATTAACATTTCTGATGTTTGTCCAAAAGCACTGCACTCTGAGGTTGTCCATGCCAAAGTGAAACACAGACATATAGATCAGCTATGAATGGTGCAATGAAGAGTGTGTCCCTTTAAGAAAGAGCAATCCATCATGCATCTCATTAGAGAGTGATTTGCTGCATTTGAGATTTGTCACTAAATTGGCCCATCGTGGCAAAGTGCTCCTCTGAGGAATGGTTCTTTGGCAGCCACCCAGACACATAGTACATACCTAACAGATTCCATTACCTTTGTAATTTGCTATCCTGTAATGTCATCAGGACCAACTTGTTCCCTTAAACTTCCCCCACTACCTGACTCTGTGCGATGTTAATGAACTTGGCTGGTACATACCCGGGTGTAGCACTCCAAACCCAGGGGGACAGCTCCTGTGCTTCAAGCAGAACTCCAGCTCCAGATAGCGCCCCTCCTCACATTCACACACGCGGTTATGGGTGCGACTGCACTCCTGCTTGACGTACTGCAGTTCCTTGCACACTGGGCTGCAGTACAGACACTCGTCACTCGTGTGCCAGGTGTCCGTGTAGTGGTGGTCGGGACAAGGGGCACACATGGTCTTCCGCCTTGCCGTGCAGGGCTGCTTCAGGAAGGTGCCAGGAGGACATTTGTCACACATCAGCTGACGAGAGCTCTCGGGGTCATAATGAAGGTACTTTGGAGGAAAGGTTTCCTGGGTAGTCCATTTAATGGAGATGTCTAGGAACTAGAAGAAGAAAGGGAAATAGTGGTATGTTCGCATGGAAATGGGGTGGTTCTGTGCAAAAGCATCATTAACCTCAGTCCTTGACTACCTGGAACCTCGTGCTCTTCCTGCCTACGGATCTAGGGCCACAGAAAACATGTTCAGAAGCCATAAATCTTGCCTCTAAGTAGATTAATCTCCAAGACCATGATGGCAGTACCAGCAAAGTATATTAGGAAAACATAGCTCATAGATAGCTGCAGTGGAAAGCTCATCAGAGTAGAAATTATTACACTTAGATGCACAGCTAAATAGCCTGTGTGCCTTGAGTAATACTTTATCTCCCTGGGTTTTAGGATAATCATTAGATTAGTGAGTTGGGTGAACTAGTGAGTTAGGTGAACTAGATTCTCAGGATAGCTATACCAGGATCCCTAGACTCCTTGATAAAAATGTAGATTCCTGGAATTTATATTCCTAAAAATTCTGATTCTACAGATGTGAAGTTGGGACTGAGGATTTTAAAATGTCCTGCAATGATTCCCATCTGTAGAACCCATACACAATAAATATTATTTCACTTATTCACTTGTTGATAGTTATGTACCAGGCTCTGTTCTGGGTATTTGGGATATAGCAGTGAATAAAATAGTTAACAAACTCTGTCTTATGGACTTTATTTTAATAACAAATTCTACATAAATTATGTGTTAGAAGATGCTGTTGTAAAAAAGTGAGCAAGTAAAAGATTGGAAATATGGAGGGGAAGGTGGAGAAATTACAATCTTTATATCGGGTAGTGGTCACAGTAGTATATTTAAGACCAGATATTTTTCTTTTAGTTTTCCTGTTCTAAGATGTAATGATTTCACATGTATGTAAACAGTTGGTGATTGTACTCACTCTGGTCATTCATTCACTCATGCAGCAGATATGTACTGCATGCTTACCAGAAATATGCTGATGAGAAGATGTAATCTTTGTGCAGCTGGTAATCTGCTGGATAAGTATTAAAATTGTAAGGCTGATTTTTCCTCCAGAATATCAGTGCAGTCTTGAATCTTATAGGTGAGTGACGTCTAGAAAATGAAATGATCACCTCTCTTAAGGTTAATTGGGGAAAACTTGAGGGAGCAGGCAGAGTTTCAAAAGTTTCTATCCATTATGGCCGAAGAGGTGTGTGCATAGTAGAGAGACAGTTTTGTGGGCCAGAATCCTGCTTGGAAGGTGGCTCCAAATGAGTATTCTGTCTTGTATTCGAGATCTCTAAAGGTCTTCAAGGGAACACTGAAGTAGTTCTTCACACTAATTAAAAGAAAAAGTGTTGTTTCTGTGTAGGGGTTGTTTGTTTGGCTTTTATTGTTTGTTTTTGGTACAGGGATCAACACTGACTATTTTCAGGCTTTTGGGAAACGACAGGCCAAACACAATAATTTTTTCTAAACTCTCTTCTTTGCAGAACTCAGCAAATCTCACAGAAACCCTTTGACCTGGGGGAAAGTGTGCCAAGTAGGAAAATAGCACTCCTTTTTGAATGAGGAATGACAGAGGTAAAGAAAGGCCTTTTTTATAAGCATTTGGGCATTTTAATAAGCAATAGAATCCACCTGCCAATACAGGAGATGCCTAAGACGTGGGTTCGATCCCTGGGTTGGAAAGATCCCCTGGAGAAGGAAATGGCAACCCATTCGACTGTTCTTGCCTGGAAAATTCCATGGACAGAGGAGCCTGGTGGGCTACAGTCCATGGGGTTGTAAAGAGTGGGACACAACTGAGCATGCATAAACTCATGCCCTCATTTCTTATTGGGATACGACTAGCAACAAGGCTGTTTGGACCTAATATGAGCTGATAAACCAGAATTGAAGAATAAAATATCTTACCTACGGCCACAGACCTTTTAACTGAGAGCAGTTTTCAGAGTGCTATAATGTAAAGGACCCCTAACCTACAAAAGATAGACTACAGTGGAAAATTGGGGCTGCCGTGATATTTTCAAGACACTTTCATGACCCAACGGTTTTGGGGAAAGGATGTTCTTGAATTCCCCTGGGGCTTTTTATTGGCTCAGATAAAGTGGGTCAACAGTAGGAGAAAGAAATGGACCAGTAATGAGTGAAAGCTCTGGTTTGGTCTGTATCTTTCAGAAATCTATTCATTCAACATATGTCTCTTGACCACCCACTGTGTACCAGGTATTGTAGAAGGTCTTAGTATATGGTGACCCACAAAACAATGATGCTCTTCAGACTGCTCACAGTCTAGCGAGAAGACAACGATCAATCTTTTGAAGGAAATGAAGCAAGATGAACTAACTTTGTTGCTACTTGGTCATTCTAATAATATTGTACTATATTTTTTAAAGGCCCTTTGTGTGGGTTTAGCTCAAATATTTCTAATGTCTTCAACACTAGGGAATGAAGTATTCCTGATGCAACTTGCAAAGACGCATGAAAGCAATGAGAAATGTTTTTATTTTTTTCTCTGTCTTGATGTTCACTTTCGATTTCCTGAAAAGCCACTTTTGAGGGTTCTGTTTTCTCAAGAGGGCCACCTCAGAGGTCCAGAGGGACATATTTGTCTTGCTTACTGCGGCTGAGTGAGCCCCATCCTGGTAGGGCTGGCAGTCCTGAAACTTAACCCTGCCTGATTTCCCATCATCCTGCCCTTCCCATGACAACACAGCTCATTTATCCATTAGCTGACTCTTTTCTCTCTTACCAAGAAGTGATGAGGATGAAATAGGAAAACCCCACAGATGGTGCATGTGTTCCTCACTAGAAGCAGCCACACAAATACAAGATCTGACCAAGAATACTGATGCAATTTGTATTTTTCTAGGCAATTGGACATGACACTGTTGGTTTTCTGAAACCATGCTTAAGAAATTAGTTGCCATTTCTTCAAAATACAGGGAAGCTGAGAGGAAAGGAATCCACAGAGAAAAAAAAATAATAAATTAGGTTGACTTAAGAATTAGAGAGCAATTATAATAGTGAAGATCATTTCCCCTAGGCTACCACATGGAATTATCATATATATTTTTAAAAATCGGAAAGCCTTAAGGAACTGCAGACTTGTTTTCAGCAAATTCTATGGGGCCTCTGTGATTTATTTGAAAATTTTCCACTTTGGTAAAGAGACAGAACTCTGTGTGGCCAAAATTGGATGCTTAGCTCTCCATCTCTGGTTAGCCTCAATCCCCGCATGGAATTTCTGGAACCAATTCTTGACAGAGGATTGGCAAAATTAATAAACCTCTTCATCTCAATCCCCTCTCTCACTTTCTTCTGCATTTTCTAGAAAAGCAATGAAAATGAGGACAGTCCATCTTAACACTGGCTCTGGGTCCTTTGCCAGCTGATAACATTTAAAGTCTAAGAAAAGTACAAAAGTAATTTCTGTGTGAAGTGCATAAACACTGATAAATATCTGCAAAAGCTAGGACTCATGCAAGGGGTCTCTGCAGAAGCCGAAGTGTCCTATATAAGAGTGTCCTATATTATAGTTTCCTGTAAAAGAAGCAGCTTTTTCATGCTTAACTTTTTTTTTAAATTAGAGGATAATTGATTTACAATATTGTGTTTTTTTCTGCTGTTCATCAACATGAATCAGCCACAGATATACATATGACCCCTCCCTCCTGAACCTCCCTCCCATCGCCCTCCCCATCCCACCCCTCTATGTTGTCACAGAGCACTGGATTGAGCTCCCTGTGTCACACAGAAAATTTCCACTGGCTGTCTATTTTACATGTGATAATGATAAAGAAACATTAAAATGGAATTTTCTCTCCATTTTTTCTTTCTTCCTCTTCCCATTCTATATCTGTCCACCAGCTACAAACGTACAAAAGTAAATGAGGAACCATCCCAGGTCACAGTAATTAGTGGAAGCAGAATTAAAACCCAGAGCATGTGCCATAGAATAGTATATTTTGACCAAATCCAAAACATTGCATAGCCCTAACATGCTAGTTTTTCATTCAGACTCAAGAGCATAATGTTAGGAGATCACAGAAGTGAGATCACCCAATGCCTTCCTGAAGTCCAGATGAATGGATGATATTTCTTTCTTTGTGCTAAGACTAGCACCTGTTCAAAGTAACTGATATGGAAATTTCTTAGATGACACGTGATTTCAGTATAGCTGACTACCGGTATCTGCTTCTTCTTAAAGGATATAGGAATATACTTCCTCCATCAAGTTTATTTTTGCATGATGCAATGTAGTCAATCCCCTGCTATTGCGCTTGCTCTCTGGTATGAAGAACCACGAGTGACCCAGTGGGTTTCCATTTATGGAAAATTCATTAAAAGGAGCCCACACAAAGCTTGAAATAACTACTTGGTTTGGGAGTTCCTTTTGTGATCCCTCGTCATGATCTTTGCCACAAAGAACTATTTGAGGACTACCAGAGTTAGCTAAACTTCTGGTCAATTTGGAAACCATGATATTTTACAGTTCATCTTAGCCAAGAAAAGAAACATTCAGGATATATACCACAGTGAGTTTCCTAAAGATCTCTTGTTGTATAAACTACAAAGCTTATTAAAAAAAAAAAACAAAACTCTTTTGCTATGAAGTTTAGTTTATTTAACTTTCTATAGTCTTATGGTATAATGGGGCTTCCCTGGAGGCTCAGACAATAAAGAATTCACCTGCGATGCGGGAGATCTGGGTTCGATCCCTGGGCTGGGAAGATCCCCTGAAGGAGGGCATGGCAACCCACTCTAGTATTCTTGCCTGGAGAATCCCATGAACAGAAAAGCCTGGAGGGTTGCAGTCCATGGGATAGCAGAGTCGGACACGACTGAACTATTAAGCATACACATGGTATAGTGGCCTCTTCCCTATTTCCTCCAATCCTTAAATTATTTATTTATTCATTCATTCAGCAAACACTTATTGAAACAATTACTATGCTCAGGAAATATTGCTAAGCAATAGAGCTGAGTAAGTTAATGTTTGTTTCCTAGGAGAATTCATCCAAAAGCCTCTGTTGGTGTAAAAAGTCACAAATCACTGCAAAACAATGAGAGGGAAAACAGAGGAAAAAAAGGATCAAGAAAAGACTCAATAGAGAAACAGGTCAGAAATGAGAAGCTGAAATTAGGTAGCAGTAAGGAGGAGAGAAAAGATAAATATTATATGTTAGCTGATTGCCCATGGAGGGAGGTACTAGAAAGAGTAAAGGAGGACATGCCCGTGAATTATGACTATTAGGTATGTGGTGTTGCTGTTAATTACTGACAGCAGGAGAGAGAAGCAGTTATGGAGGAAGACAATGAATTTGGTTCTGGGTCTTCCAACAATGAGACTCAAGTGGTGATGTCGAGTAGACACTTAATTAAATATATGTATCAGGTATTCAGGATAGAAATGCAGCTAAAGACACAGGTTTAAAGGGATGAAAGTTCAATCCCTGGGTCAGGAAGATCCCCTGGAGGAGGGCATGACAACCCTCTCCAGTATTCTTGCCTAGAGAATCCCATGGGCAGAGGAGCGTGGTGGGCTACAATCCATAGGATTGCAAAGAGTTGGACATGACTGAAGTGACTTAGCACAAGGTTATGAGCACATAAATGGTTCCAGAAACAGAAAAGTAGGATGGCATTACCCAAGATTTTATACATAAACAAAAAAATATTAAAATATAACCTTGGGACTTTACAAACATTTGCAAGATAAGATGAAAAAAAGAAGGAAAAAAACTGTAGGGATATTATGGAAAGTTTCAAGAAAAATGCTAAATGGATGATGAATAATAAGGTATGAAAAATGTACAGCGTTTAGATCCATTAGATTGATATGAACTAACCAGATCTCTTTGCTGGGAACCTGTATATTAGAGTTCCAAATTCAGTTCAACCACCAGCTTAATAACCCTTGGCCATTATCTTAGCTCTAAAAAGAGATAATTCTTATTTCGTCTATTCCTATACAATTGTTTTCAGTTGAGTAAAGGGATACAAATAAACTTGGTAAAGAATAAGATTCCAGACAAGAATGAGTCATGACTACATATGCTAATTACACAGGAGGTGGGAAATAGGGAACATTTTGAATCAGATTCATTTTTGGAGACATTTTGAAGTCTCTTGTTCAGTAGGAAGTCACAAACCTAAAATGTGCCACAGTCAGTTATTTATCCTATTCTTAAGTTGTCTCCAGAAAAAGCATCTCTGACTCGTTTTTAAAATCAGTTCAAGTATCTTCCCAAATTGTATCATTGATTTGGTCGAAAGGCAGTTCCACAGATTTGCTTAAAGGGCAAAGATAGAAAAGGATTTGTTTCCATATACCTTAAATGTTTAGCATGGTATCTTACAGGCTTCCCAGGTGGCACCAGTGTAAAGAACCCACCTGCCAATGCAGGCGTTGTAAGAGATGTGGGTTCAACCCCTGGGTTGGGAAGATTCCCTGGAGGAGGGCATGGCAACCACTTCATTATTCTTGCCTAGAGAACCCCATGGACAGAGGAGCCTGCGGGTTACAGTTGCAAAGAGCCAGACGCGACTGAAGCGACTTAGCAAGCAGCATGCACAGTGTCTTAGGGCTTCCCTGGCGGCTCAGAGGGTAAAGAATCAGTCTGTAATGCAGCAGACCTGGATTCAGTCCCTGGATCAGAAAGTACCCGGGAGAAGGGAATGGCTACCCACTCCAGTATTCTTGTCCGGAGAATCCCATGGACAGAGGAGACTGGCGGGCTACAGTCCATGGAGTCACAAAGAGTTGGACATGATTGAGTGACTGACACTTTCACTGCTTTTTTCATGGTGTCTTATACACAGCAAGTATTCAATATATATTTTATTCAATCCAGTAGATATTGAATACCGACTATGTATAATTAGGATTGCTGGTGATTCTATAGACAGATACAGAGCCTCCAGGTAAAGGAAGCATTTTCAAGGACAAGCACAAAATCTGGAACTTTCTCATCTGTAAAATGATAGTGATGACAAAATTTGCCTAAAGGAAGTTTTTTGTTTTTTTTTTCTAAGCATCTTTCATTTTGCTTGGCATTTTGCGTGGATCGTTCTGCTTGTATTTAGCTTCTGTTTTGAAGGTAAATGTGGGAAAGGCAGGTGGCTCATTTGAGAGGTTTATCTGCTGCTGCCATTCCTCTGCCTTAGGGTCTGCCACTGCTTAATCATTTCCAGAACAGCCAGGATGAGGTCTCTAGGTAAGGATGCAGAGCAAATGCATTAAATCTATTCATCTATTAGGAACTTCTGTGATGCCAACAGCTTTTGCTACATAAACAAGAGGAAGGAAACAGGAACAATTATGATTTATTAGATGAATCGCTGGGCCAGATTTTACACTCTTTGCTTCCCTTGAGGCTGAAGAATTGTCTCTAGGTACAACTTAACTTTAAATGCGTTTTGTTGTTGTTCCTTTCAAGAACTTTCCCTTTAGTTGTTTGTTTGGAGGCTTTTAGGATTAATTAGCAGTACCTTGTTTATGTCTGGAATCTACCAGAATTGTCAGAAAAGATTTGCTTCTGATGCTTTTGCTGCTTCAGAGTTTTACAGATAATTAACATTTGCTAGATTAACAAATAAATGAAAAAAATCTCTAAGAACTTGTGATGCAAGTAAACACGTCAAACTTTCCAAGGAAAATGTGTGGACATCTCCCGCATTTTGAATCTCAGATCTTAATATTTCGTCTCTTTGCTTATTTGTTTAGTCGTTCACTCAATTGTGTCCAGCTCTTTGCAATCTCCTGGACTGTAGCCCATAGGCTCCTCTGTCCATGGGATTTTTCAGGCAAGAATACTGGAGTGGGTTGCCATTTAATTCTCCACAGGATCTTCCTGACCCAGAGATCGACTTCATGTCTCCTGCACTGCAGGCGAATTTTTACCTGCTGGGCCATAATCACCAGATTTGGGATATAACATCCATTTTGAAAATTTCAACTCAACAACAGAGCTGGCCACAATTTTCCTTATAATTATATCCATTCAAGCCCACCAGACAAGCACAAGGGCGACATCCCAAGTTCAGAATTTTCCAGCTACAGAGTCCCTGGCACTTTGGACTTAGAATTGGCAATACATTTTAGTACGTTGATATTTTTGAACATCAATTATTACTTCCCATTTTATTTCTACATTTCCTTGAAGATAATACCTTGTTCACATCATCTTATGAATTAATCTGGTTGGTGATGATTTAGATTGAAGCCCTGTCAATGTATGGTTAAGGGCATCTGGAGAGAGAAATTTAGAAAAGAACAGCCATGGTGGTTAGGAAATGAAATAGAAATTAGAAATGGAAATAGAATAAAACAGGATGTGACTTAAACATGTAGATGTTTATCATATGCCTACAACAATGTGAAACATCCTCTTGGAAGTACTAGATGCTATGGTGAATAATAATAGCATAGTATATTATAATATCATTACATAGTAAGCTGTATACTTCACTTGTCATCCACCACTCCAATCATCTCTGAGGTGATAGTATTATCCCCATTTTGTAGATGAAGAAACTGAGCCTCAGAGAAGTTGAGTGATTGCTCAAAAGTCACAGAGCTAGTATACATTCAAGATAGGATTCAAATCTAATCCTGTCTGAACCTAAGCCTTTAACTATTGACTCTTCTCGCTAGGGACCTGCAGTGTTAGCAAGGAGACAGGCATTTAAGTGATCACCTATGACACCAAGTAAAACTCTGGAAGGTTTATATTTTGTCCATCTGTCCATACAGCCATCCATGCCTCATCCTATATCTATTCATCTATCTATCTAACATTTACATCATTTATCCCGGTGAATAAATTCCTCGCTCTTCTGTGCTGAAATGCAGTAGTTCACACAACTTCTCTAGAAGATGGTCCTGTGGGACTGAGCAGTCAGTTACACTTTATACAAAATAGCAGCTTCTCAGTCAGTCATGCACCCCTTTAAATTTGTCTTCCTTTTTTGCTTACTCTTTTGCTAACCCCTGCTTCCCTAGGATTGCTCTTTCTAATAAGGAGCTAAATATAAAGTGTTTGCCTCATGTTCTCTATCCTAAAGGGTCTGGACTTAGAACTCAAGTCCAGTAAGGAAGCTGGGATATTTAATTTCATCAGAAAAGAAAAAAAAACACAGTGGCCTCCTCTAGCTGAAGGAGGAGGTGAAAAAAGCATTTAAAAAATCCATTGGGATCACTTTGCCCAAGGATATGACTCTGAGTCCCATCCCAGGACGTTTGTATCTCCAGCAGAGAAAAGAACTCTGGTTGAAGGAATTCAGAGGCTTTCTTCTGCTTTTTGGGTATTTTTCACTGGACTCTACTGCTAGATTTCAGCTCCTATTAGACAGAAAAAAAAAAAAAATCCTCAGCTAGGTCACCTTAGGGAAAATTAATTCACTTCTCTAAACCTTGGTTTCCTTGCCTGTAAAACAGATTCCAGTCTCTGCATCAGAAGGTTTTTGTGAAAATGAAGGCTTATTAGCATTGTCCTCTGTCCAGGACCTAGGATCTTATAAAAATTAATATCTGGAACAAGGTTGGTTTGCTGGGAAAGAAAATGTTGGGAGTCATATACAGGCAATGAGGTGCTCTAATGTAGAAGTGACTTGTATTATTTAGACTCACAAATCTGCCAGAGTGATCACATCCACCTCCTTCCTCACCAGAGAAAGCTGGAAGGTACAATCTTACCATGTTTCTGGAAGGCAGGACCACAGAGAAGGCTTACAAACAGCAGGAATAGCTACATCATTGTTCAGTAAACATCACTCATACTTTCTAGCTGACCCATTATTTTAGCACAATCTCATTGATTTTTTCCCCTTTTACTGGATATTAGTTGGACCTCCCTGATGGCTCCCACGGTAAAGCATCTTTCTGCAATGTGGGAGACCCGGGTTCGATTCCTGGGTCAGGAAGATTCCCTGGAGAAGGAAATGGCAATCCACTCCAGCACTCTTGCCTGGAAAATCCCACGGACGGAGGAGCCTGATAGGCTACAGTCCATGGGGTCGCAGAGAGTTGGACACGACTGAGCGACTTCACTTTCACTTACTGGATATGAAGAGACAGGAAATACAGTGTGGGAATATAGGATTCTGTCTCTCAGCCCATGTAGTATTCATTCTCCAGGGCATCTTCCTGACCCAGGAATCGAACTCAGGACTCCCCCATTCCAGGCAGATTCTTTACCATCTAGCCATCAGGGAAGCCCAATATAGTAGTATTCCACCACAGTATTAATGGTCATGTCAACCTACCCATTAACACGCTTATTTCACCTGAAGGTGAAATGCTTCCTTGTGAATACAAATTCAAAGAAAACTGCTCAAAGAGGCTAAAGAGATTGCTAGTGACCATAATTACATCTCTTTAGTAAGTCCTGAGGGAATAGGGCTTCTAAGTAGGATATGAAAACATGCACATTAACGGCTTCTGTGCTAGCTAAAGACAAAAAGGTCTGGTTTCCATTTTTTAAAAAAATAGTTTTTAGCTTAAAAGAATAATCTGAACCTAAAACACAGAAGTCTTCTTAAAAGTAGGTGACATTTCAAAAAGCTGCTTCCTCTTTTGATTTCCTTGACTTAAACAGAATTTCTTATCAATGAAACCAGTTGAGGAACTTTGACAATTGCAACAAAGTAGATTTTTAAAAATTTTCTTTAGTATGCTTTTTTTCATAGATAACTAAGTCCATTTGCTTTTTGTATGTCTGGCATATTAAATAGTATCAATATGTAATAAAACATTTTAATTTATTTTTAATGACAAAAGTGTAAATTTTTTTTTTTTCTCTACTGTGCAACCCGCTTCAGTGCCTGCAGCCTACTGGTAGAGGCCAGGCAATGTTTCGGGCCGGGTTTGCTCTGGCATGGGACACTATGAAGAGGCCCAGGGGGATGAGCCAAAAGCGTAAAATTGTAGCAGCCCTTCCAGATATCATCTGGTACAACACACCTATTTTAAAGGTGAGCAAAGTAAGACCCAGAGAAATGAAGTCACAGGCTGGACCTCAGAGTCTAAGGCAAAACTGAGGAATAAGATCTCTTGCTTCTTGACTGCTGTTGTGGAGGTCTTACTATCATTACACCTCACAGATGACTTCCTAAATTACTTTTGTTGGTGGTGATGATGGTGGTATGGATGCCAGAGGGAATTTAAGAATAGGACCTTGATATCCATATTTTCTAAGAATAAAATACATTTTTTAACAAGAAAGTAATATTACATGGCAATAGAGGTTTAGGGATCAAAGACCAGAGAAGAAGATTGAATTTACCAAAGGCAGTCACAAAGCTTAGATGAATTACTGTCTTTTAAATCTATATTCATCTTGACACTGATTTTTCTGTTTTATAGTTGATTATTTAAGAGGCTGTTATAGAAAATGCTTCCAAGGTACAGACTAAATGGAGGTGAAGAATCCTAAGGCTAATCTTTTTAATTTTATAGAAGATGATTTGAGGAAATTAATGGTTTTCACCATATTAAAACTATGATAAAAAGAGGTGGATTTTTAAAAAAATCTCAATAGGAAAGTAATAAATCAGAACTTTTGGGAGCACATTACTTTTTTAGAAGGGCTCCAGAAATGACATTGCATTTCCTCCTGCGTCCTCTATCCATTTATGGTCTGGCTGATTCAGGTGCTTCTGAGAAACTGGGGTTGAAAAAAACTACCCAAGCACCTGGGAAGTTATGTCACCTTGTAGTTGAAAGAAACCATTTTAGTGTGTCTGTAGACTGTTCTGGCCTTTGGAACATTCATTTAGCAAGGCCAGGTAAATGTGAGAGGGAGTGGGTACCCCACAGCTTCTTACCTAATGTGTTGTAACACTATTCTTATCCCTTACAACTGTCTAAAAGAATTCTTTTTTTAGACTTTCTATGCTAGTTACCCCAAAATAAATATTCTGTGGTAGTGAGTTCCTAAAACTAATTACATGTCACATAAAAATACCATGTGTATTTCAAGTTGGCTATACCTCACTCCTTCTTCTTGCATGGATAGTTTACAGATGTTGCTAGGATTTCCGATTGACTAGTTCCTGCTCATGTGGGTTGCGAAGTTTTATTTTGATTTTTGTTTTCTTTTCTAAACATGGCTGCTAGTACTGTTCATATGTGCATTTTTTTTTTTAACCTATCAGTATCAGAAATGCACTCTGGGGCTGTCTCCTGCCCTCCTCTCTTGCCCTGTGAAATCCTCCCTTCCTATGGCTTTCAAAACCCATTCTCTGCTCATGACCCAGATTTTCTGATCTCCAGTCCAGGCTTCTCTGAACTTTTTGAATCCAAATGCCTATTTGACATCTCCATTGGGATATTTTAAGAATGTATCACATTTATCAAGCCAAAAAATGAACATTGATGGGAAGGTCAGAAAGGGGATTCAGCTAAGGTTAGGTAGCACCTGCAAGGGTCGGTATATTATTCTGGTTCATTGTTGTTGCTCTCTTAAGAATGGACCTCCGTGAAGGTATTGTACCTTCACAGTAGAAATGGACAAAAATAAGTAGGAAAAATACTGGTCAGGTGGGTAGGGCGTTATATTTATATTTTGAAAGAGATCAAAGCTGACATGAGAATGTGAAATCTCTGACAGTAAGCTACATTTTGTTGGAATATCCATGGAAACTGCTGGTACATTATACAAACACCCCAGCAAATCTCATCGTAGCTCCTTTGACTCAGCAAACACACATTTAGTGTCAGGCACTGTGGAGACCTGGAGGCTATAAATATGAATTGGAAAAAAATCTCTGTTTGCAAAGAGTTCATATTGTGTTTACCACAGGGGTCGTGCCATCCCCTAGAAGTTCTGGAAATTTGTGTGGGATTTTCTCTTGTCACAGTTTCTGTGTGCTGCTAGATGCCCCACTGACCAAGAATAATCCCATGTTCCACACACTTTCTTTTTCTTGGCCGTGCCATTTGGCATATGGGATCTTAGTTCCCCAATCAGGGACTGAATTTTCAACCCCTGTGTTGGAAGCACAGAGTCTTCACCACCAGACCACCAGGGAAATCCCACACACACTTTCAAATGTCCTACTGATGATGGTATAAGTGATCTAAGCTTAAAAAAATATATTTATCATTATATGAGCCTGGATTCAAACTCCATATATATATATATATATATATATATATATATATATATATATATATATATATACACACACACAAACACATGTATATATACACATGTGTGTATATAATATAAACACACATGTGTATATGTGTGTGTGTGTATGCACACATATGGGCTTCCCAGGTGGCACAGTGGTAAAGAGTCCACCTGTCCATGCAGGAGAAGCAAGAAGAGTGGATTTGATCCCTGGGTCAAGAAGATCCTCTGAAGTATGAAATGGCAACCCATTCCAGTACTCTTGCCTGGAAAATTCCATGGACAGAGGAGCCTGGTGGGCTAAAGTCCAAGGGGTCGCACACAACTGAGCGACTGAGCGTGCACACACACATACATACATATATATATATATATGTATATATACACACACACATATGTAGACCTATGTGTGTGTTGTAAGATTTTTATGCCTATTGATTTTCAAGGAATTTAACAACATAAAATTTGATAGCGGGTTGTGCATGCATGCATGCTAAGTCGCTTCAGTCATGTATGACTCTTTGCCACCCTATGGACTGTACTTTGCCAGGCTCCTCTATCCATGGGGATTCTCCAGGTGGGTTGCCATGCCCTCCTCCAGGGGATCTTCCCAACCCAGGGATCGAACTTGCATCTCTTAGTCTCCTGCATTGGCAGGCGGGTTGTTTACCACTAGCGCTATCTGGGAAGCCTGAAAGAGGGTTGTATTTTGTTTAAAACTTTAGTGAGATTTGTTTACCACTTCAAAAAATCACAGCCCAAAGCCAACATCAATCATGGTTTTGAACCCCATGTGTTCTTGTCTATTTCTCATGGCCTGTTCATGACAGTTCTACATAAAAATGCTAATGTATCATTACTTCATTAAATCTTCTAGTGAAGCTTATTTCATTATAAATCATTTTCTTTTTAATTCTCCTTCATAGTATAGTTATGCCAGTATATTTATTTGAGAAAATTCTGTATGTAAGTAAAAATATAAGCACTCTCAATTTCATTTCAGGAGAGCCAGGGAGTCGTTGCAGCTGCTGCTGCTGCTAAGTCATTTCAGTTGTGTCTGACCCTGTGCGACCCCATAGACGGCAGCCCACCAAGCTCCGCCGTCCCTGGGATTCTCCAGGCAAGAACGCTGGAGTGGGTTGCCATTTCCTTCTCCAGTGCATGAACGTGAAAAGTGAAAGTGAAGTTGCTCAGTCGTGTCTGACTCTTTGCGGCCCCATGGACTGCAGCCTACCAGGCTCTTCCATCCATGGGATTTTCCATGCAAGAGTACTGGAGTGGGGTGCCATTGCTTTCTCCGAGGGAGTTGTTACAAAGGATTTATTTAATAAGCACATGGAAGAAGTCTGATCTGATGGAGAACTTCTGCTCCGCAAGGTAAGATACACAGGTACGCCGATAATGTTGGCATCTCCGCTCCATCGTAACAACATTAGGGGTAACCAGGCATCATTAGGCAAGACTTTGAAGAATGTAAACATAATTTTTTTTTTAATAAAAGTACTCTTTCTCTGCAATATACTTCACCATGCTTTTTTTCTTGGGCTGCAAAGAAAAGACTCAGGTTGAATGAAGTACTTCTGGTCAATGAGACACTGAAGGTAATGCTTCTCACAGAAAGCCTTCATGGAAAGGGAACAGGCAGGCAGGGAGGCGGAGGGTTGCTTAGAGCAAGACCCAGCTGGAAAGTGAGTGGACAGGAGGACAAGAATATTTGAGTGTGTTTAGTGCCCCTTTGAGAGACTCTGCAATACCTCTCCTTCTAAACTATGTAGATAAAACATCTGTTACAGAATGCCTTCTTCCCTGACCAATGGTATCTGACAACTGTGGTTTTAACCTAAGAAATAAAATTAAAAGCCAGATTGAAATTGGGAATAAGAAGTACAATTAAAGGCCAGATAGAAATTAGGAATTGTGCTGAGAGTTCATGGGTGATAGAGGCCAGAGAGGTTGCTGGAGACAGAAGTACAGGACAGCTGTGGAGTGTATGTTAGATTCTCCTAGAAACTTTAGAGTTATCATTCTCTTAAACAAACAAACAAAAAGGCTAGACAGATACACTCAACCACTGGGGGAGGGCAAGGAAACCAAAATAAACATTTGGAGGCAGTTGTCCTGAAAAAAAAAATTCACTACCTCCAAATGCTTCACCCCACCCGCCACCCCAAGTCCTAGTATCTTAACATTAATTTAGACCTTAGCTTTGAGAAGGCCAGTGGCTAGTTCTGGAGCTCCTTGATGGGAAGTTTCATCCACCAGGGAAAATCTAAGACTCGACTAGGATGTTCCCAAAGCATCAGGAGGCTCCTTGAGCAACCATGAAAGAAATGACGTGGTGATGTAACCACCTCACCTTGCAGAGCAGGTCTCTAACTACATGAGTGAGCATTTCAGAAAGCCCATGGCTATGGCATTAGTCCTCATGACCACACCCTTTCTGTGTTGCCTACCAGCATATCCTCTGCTGTCACAAAAAGAATCTAGAATTCTAGTTTGCCTCACAGTTTTATCTTCTTCCACTTCTTAAATTCAGGATGCCTTGATTTTATCTCCAAATATGAAACATTTGGAGTGTATAATGAGAATAATAAACATTCTATTGCTCCTGCAAGGTAACAGTTGGTGGCCATCTCTCCCCCATCTTTGAGCATCATCAGCACTTTGTTTACATAGTTCACTTGGGTCTAGAATGTTGACTAGAAGCTAGTGTTAGTGGAATAAGAACTCTATATTATGTGTGGCTATCTTGCATGTGTGCATATTACTGTCTCTATTTTATAGAAAACTAAAACACAAGAGAGATATAAATTGCCCACCATTTTTTATCAAGTAAAATACTGGTATTTGAATTTTGAATTTCGACCCCAAATAACCAAACTCATAACCACTGCACAGCAGCTGCCTTTATAATGTCTTGGAAGGCAGGATCTTTTATATTCCCAAGTCACCTCATACTTCCCCTTTTGTAATTCTCATTTAGACATTCCAGTACCTGCTTTCTCCATTTTGCCGTGCGGTCCATGAGGACAGAAATGGTGCCCATGTTTTCCATCCTATGTCTAGTATCCAGTGGCCTGCCTGGTACAAAGGACTAAATAGCAGTAATGCTTCCAGTCCTTAGCACTACCTCTTGGTGTTTATGAAAGGGCATCTGGACTCTTCATATGTAACTGCAAAGTATCTTTTATCACTTATTTATAAAATAAAATCAATCTCAGAAGCTACAGAAGGGAAAGGGAGCACATTCCTATTTGAAGTATTTACTAGGTTCAAGACACAATAAAAGGTTTCTTTTCTGATAATGCTGTAACATCTGCAGTTAGTATTATCTACATACATATCTACATCCTTATACAGACCAGATATCAAAACATTTGTCTACTTATTATTTTGGAACACTTAGAATACTGGAGTGAGTGGGTAGGCATTCCCTTCTCCAGGGGATCTTCCTGACCCAGGGATCAAAACCAGGTCTCCTGCATTGCACACAGATTCTTTACCATCTGAGCCACCAGGGAAGCCCATTATTAGGTATACATATTATTTAATGGAAATTCTGAAATTTAAAAGTTACTGATAATATGTTTATTATTAATCAAATCTTTGACAGCATACAAAAGACTAGAAAGAATAAAAGTGTCCCCATAATATAGCAGAATTATTTATACTAGCCAAAACCTATAATGATGAAGTCGCTTGTGGTGTAGCCATGCAATGGAATATTATACAGCACTGAAAATGGATGGGCATTTGTATATCCAATACTGGAGATGATCTCACAGTAGAACCTTAAGTGATAGCAGCCAGACACAAAAAAGTACATAAAGTTCATTTACTCATGGATGGCATTATAAGTCAGAATGTTGATTCCTCTGGCCATGACTGGCATGGTGATAGGGACGAAGCCCAGGAAACTTCTGGGGTCCTGGTAATGTGATGGTGTCTGAGCTGGGTGCTGGCTTACAAGTATTCACTTTGGGAAACTTAATTAGGTTCTTATGATTTGTGCAGTTCTTTATATGTGTCCTTTTTAAATAAGGGTTCACTTTTTTAAAAGTTCTCCATATTAGTGAAGTTATATATATAATATATACCCACATATATACAAATATATATATACACATATATGTATACATAGTACCTATACATAAGATTAGCTTGCTTAAGTGTGACCTCTTATTAATCTACCTTTCCTTTAGTGACTTTGCTGTTTATTTACTTATTTATGTGTGTGTATCCCAAGATCTAATTGGAGGACTTCCTAGGCTTCCATGCACTCTTAGTGGGTTGGACATTCACATTCAAGCAGTTTCTGCAACAACTTTCAAAACACATATGTGGCTTAAATATGGATTTTCCTGTCCTTTCATGAATGTCTGATTCATATCTCAATGCAGTCTACATTTTACTGACATAAAGGAAATAAATCATTGGTCATAGAATAATCTACATAGAAATCTTATTAACTTGATTGGTCAAAATGTAAATTTAAGTAAAAGAAGCTAAAAATTACAGACATTCCTTTCTTTCCCAAATTTCCTTTCTTTTTCCAAATTTAAAATAACTTTTAGCTCTATTGAGTGCAGAACCTCAATTATTTAAATCTATTTTATAACCTAATTAACGTTATCTCACCAGTATTTTCCACATTACATTGAAATGTCCCATTTTAATAATAAAATGTGATTAAAATGTTAAATTGCACAATAAGAAATATGTGTGTATGTATGATCTTTCCTCTGGTGCCAATTATTCAAAATTTCCTATAATATTTGCTTAAGTGGCAAATAAGCCTAATGATATCATATTCACTGCATCCAAACTTTATTCTAATTACAGTAGTTTTGAGAATTATTATTCTTAGCATTAAGAATAATCTCCCAAATTACTTTGATACTATTATTACCACTAATAATAATTAATAATAAGGATGCCCAAGTTAAGCAAAGATGGTATGGAGCCATCTGAGATGAAGAAAGCCAATAAATAAAATGGATAAAAAATCATTCCAATAAAAATGGTCCAGAGCTCTTCTTCATAAACCCAGCAGGAACTTTCCAGTGTAAAGGGACACCCTAGGAGAAGCACAATCAGCTTGAAAGAGGCCTCCTGTTCCAACCTGACCCCAGATCTCTCCTGGGAAAGGGAGCAAGTTGAGCTTTGTCCCCATCAACAGGCGGGCAGGTCGGGAGACCAGGAGGCGAGAAGCCTCCGCGGTCTCCCAGAGCACCGCTGCCGGCGTCCCGGGCCAGGAACTTACCACGAGCGCGCAGCACAGCAACTTGTTCATTGTGGTCCCCGGGAAACCTCAGGCGCTCGGAGACGGCGGCTGCGGGGCGAGCGCTACGGTGCGTCTCGGCTGCCCGTGCACTCATCACTTTATATATAGTGTCCCGGCAACAGGAAGTATCGGCTTGGCTTTGATCATTCATTCCCTATCTGGACCAAACTTTGCACCTTTCTTTTTTAGGAACCTTGGGCGGGAGTCGGGCGGGGAGTTAGGACGGGGGGGGATGGGGAGGACGGGGGGGATGGGGAGGACGGGAGGGGAGGTGCGAAACGCTCCCGGGTTAACACTTTCAGCGCCAGGGCGGAAAGAAGTGGCACGAGCGGTGGGAGTACGGGTTGGGGCGGGGATGTCTGGCCCCTGAGAGGCGGAAAAAAAAAAGCTGCAGAACAAGGCAGCTGCTGTCTCCGTGCGGCTCTGAGGTTTCCTGGCCCCTTCCCGCCAGCGGCCGGCCTCCTGGCAGCCGCGACCAGAGGTGGGAGGACTGGGCGCACGCTGGGCAGTCGCTTTGCTGGGCTCCTCCACCCTGAGCGTAGGATCCAGCCAAGATTGCGCAGCCTGCAGTGCGCCCCAGACACTACACCCCACTCTCGTCTGACCCGCTTCTCAGGGGTTCTGAGATCCCCAATAACAAGTATTCTCATTCACGAGCTGCGCTCAGAGGCTCTTCTTGGAGTTTGCAGTCATTTATCTCCAAGGTTGCACAGATGGAGAAGAAACTTCTCTAATTTATGTCTGGTTCGAAAGCCGATGCCTTTTCCCACTCACTTTTTATTGGCTGGGGTAGTTTCAGCCAGAGAGAATCAGCAGAGGACAAACTTCTTGCCTAGGGCAGAAAAAACACCACCGTAGGATTTGCCACTATACTGAACTGAACTGATCGTCTTTATCAACACCATCATCATCCAAAGGTTTTTGGTACCTACTGAACTTCTGAAGTTGCCTCTTCCAGGTGTTTCCGTTGCCCCCAAGCTTTTGGTGGAAGTTGGCTCTGCCTAAAGGGTTCTTGGCTCCCCCATCCACTCCCACCAGCTGCTTTTGTGAGAGTTGGACCCCATGACTTCTAAAGGGTAGACCCCTTCTGAGGTCCTGCAGTTTGCTGATTTGTTTCTAGGTTGCCACCAGAGCTCTTCACTTACAGAAGCTGGAAAAAAAAAAAAAAAAAATCACTGCAAAGCCAGCCTCCCCATCAGGGCCACGTGCTCAATTCTCGTCTCCTGAGAAGGTCAGTTTCTGCTTTTCTCCAGAGTTCATGGAGAGGGAGATGAAGGTGATTCTCTCAGGCTCCAACTATCCCATGCAATAAAAAGTGGCCCCCAGGAGCAAGTATTACCAGCAGGGATCAGAGTATCTGCGCTTTCAAACCAACATCTTTCCACCAGAAGGTCAAAGTGGATCCATAGACAGAGTAGAAAATATTTAGAGGGAACAAGTTCAGCTCTTCTACTCCGACTGTGAAGTACAGAAGACAGAGTGTCTTACTCAGCTTTCTCTCTCCACAGCATGATGGTTTCTTAAGTGAACTAGTGAGCGAACAAAGGTCAGTGCATACTGACCAAATGGTTTAACTCCAGCCCTGCCCCTCAGCTTCTGAACTTCAGCTTTGACATCCACAGTCTGAGCTACTAGCACTTAGACTGACCATGGGACTCAGGTAAATTTGAATGTTAGTTGTAAAATACTAAGTAAATGGCAGTATTATTGTCTTTGTGAGGTGATGCCTACCTGGGATACTGCCTGAAGGCATTTTTCTTGAACTGTCGTATAATGCTCACATGCAGGAGTCACACTCCGGAGAAAACTGACCAAGGACTGAATCCTGCAGTCTTAACCCTGGGAAAGTGCTTATGACTATCATCTATCAGTTAAAAATAGTAGTTATTACAGAAATGTGGCATGGAACAAATGAAAGTATTTTGAAAAGTAATGCATAAATTAGATTAGTAATGCATAAATGAGGTTAATCACTAACCATGAGCAGTCAATAAGTAAATGCATATAAGATAACCTAGCACATTGCCTGGAGAGGAAATGTTTACTAAATTATAGCTATGATTGTTCACAGGCAGTACATATAAGATACCAGGCTTTAGAGCCAGACTTGAAACCCAGATCTCCTGCGCTCTGGCTCTATTACCTCAGGCAGATTTTAACTAACCTATTTGTATTTCTGTTTGATTTCTTTATTGGTATCGTGACGATAAAAATCATACTACCCTCACAGAGATTAAATCGGCTAAAACGTGTAAAGTGCTCATCGTACTGTTTAACATGTAGTAAGGGTTCACTAAGTCTAGCTATTATTGTTATACTTATCTGAGGTGCTCTTAGGGACATTTATACAAGCACTAGGTGAGTCTGGACTCTAAGCTTCTGGGAGCAGCAATCATTTATTTTCTTATGATATTTCTTGAAACTTTTAGCTCCGCATCCGGCCTCCCTATAACTATTTGATGAATAATGGCAATAGAGGTGGTGGTGGTGATTTTGGTGTGTGTGTGTGTGTGTGTGTGTGTGTGTGTGTTGGGGGAGGGAGGAGAGGAAGTGTAATTAGCTGTCATCTTGAGAAAAGCCAGGGCCCCATTTTTATAGAGTCACAGAGTAGACAGTGTATTGACTGTGCCCCTTTCGGGACCTGACTGTGGGCTGTTTATTAATCACCCACTGACAGGAAACAGACACTCTGAGTTTGCAGTCACGTCATTTGTTATATTCCTGGAGTAGTCTGGCCGATCCCCCTGGCTCTTCCCATGGGACCCACTACAGTGAGCAGCAGGCCCTGAACACTTGGAGGCTGGAGTCCATCTTCAGTCTAGATTGGACGGGACCCGGGGATTCAGAACTGAATCCATGGGGCGATGTCTGAACACTCGCTTGGCAGACAGACTACATCCATCTTCCCATGACAGATCCTTCATTGGCATGGGCCAAGGGTGACATAAAACAGAGTGTCTGGTAAATTTAACCTTCTCTTTCTGATCACCAGAGATGTGTGATGCTGACTGTAGGTGACACCTCATCAGATAGCCATCATCTTCTCTTCCCTGAACTGTTTTGGGTTTGGTCCCATGTTGAACACATTTTCATTGTGCTCATTTCTGATTGTCCCTGCTTCCATTTCAGCCACTGGTATGGCTTAAAGAAATGGTGTCAGAATATTGGGGACCCCCTTGAGAAAAATACTTCCCTCTTTTTAACACAACAGCCAAGCACCTGCTATAGGAGGCCATTTATAATCATTGTTATAACAGAAATGCCTGAATCTCAGGACAGGGATTGATTTGGTCCTTTGGGAGACAAGACAAACTGATGGGCTCCCTAGAGACTGATTGAATGCCTAGAACATCTTACACATAAGCTCCCACATATAGAAACTGGAAACACAAGTTCTGAGGTTGTGTATGGGAAAGGTTATTAGTAGAAGAACAAGAACTCATTCCTTGTTTCACCGTTACTAAATCTTTTTCTGGTTTCATAGGAGATGGAACAGAAAGAGGAGAAATAGATAGTTATCCTATTGATTTTATTTCATTAATGTTTGCCCATTTCTTCATTAACAAATACAATTTTAATTATTAATGTTCTAGACTCCCAGGGACAGAGGCGCCTAGTGGGCTGCCGTCTATGGGGTTGCACAGAGTCAGACATGACTGATGTGATTTAGCAGCAGCAGCAGCAGCAGACAAAACATTAATTTTAGCTATTAATGTTTTATTACTGGACTGGATTGTCATGCCCTCCTCCAGGGGATCTTCCCAACCATGGCAATCAACTCCAGTATTCTTGTCTGGAGAATCCCATTGACAGAGAAGCCTGGTTACAGTCCATAGGGCTACAGTCCATAGGGTTGCAAAGAGTCGGACACAACTGAAGCGGTTAAGCACAGCACATTAATGTTTTAAGGTGTTACAAGCTCTGTGTGAAAATGGATATGTACTTGCTTTAAAAATAGTGTACAAGGGAACTCTGGTCAAAGTTATGTAGCAGCCTGGAGGGGAGAGGAGTTTGGGGGAGAATGGATGCCTGTATATGTGTGGCTGAGTCCCTCTGCTATCCACCTGAAACTGTTATTAACATTGTTCATTGGCTATACTCCAATACAAAATAAAAAGTTTTAAAAAAAAGCATCCAGAAAGGCAAGGTTATATAGAGCTGAAGCACTTTCTGCTTCAGTAGGTCACCCATTTCTTAAAGATCTGCAAGTATTAGACCAGGAGTCATTAAGGGCTGGTTACGGTTTCCCACTCAGTAGTAGTATGATTCCAACATTGTCAGTCATTTGTTACAATAACCTTTTCATTGAAAGCTGGCATAAATCAATCACACAAACATGTAAATATTCAAATCTATAAGTACATGGAAAGAAATAACAATAGGAGCTACTGGGCCAGTGTGATCGTAAGCCACATCTCACATATGTTAACTAGCAGTGAGAAGATAGCCCTTGGACAGGGAGAACAGTGTTAGCAGACCTTGAGGTAAAAGGAAGAGAGGTGTGATTTCCAGGAACTAGAGGAAGCCCGGTATGGCAGAGAGCAAGATGTTGCCTGGGCTGGAAGAGGCTGCAAAGGAGAGTGGATAGTGGTCAGGCTGCAAAGTGTAATTGATTCTATTCTTCCTGCAAACATTGATAGGAAGCACTGGAGGCTTTAAGCGTGAGAGTGACATGATCATTATAGCTTCTGTGGGGTAGAAATTCTCTGAACTTCACCCTGCCAACCTCAGGGTCATATCCAAGCATAGTGCACAATAGAAAGCCTTCTTAAATTAAGAAAATCACAGCATAAATGGAAAAGTATTTTTATTAACTTAATTAAATTTAAGCTTTTTAAAATGCCTGCCTATGGTAAAAATTTAAATAGTATTAATACATATCCCATGGAGGGTAAATTTCCATTTTGCTTCAGACCTCCACTGCCCATTTATAGAAGCTTCTACTATCAATGGTTTTTATATGATTGTTCAGATCATATAAAGACACATATTTATGGATAGATATCCTGTTGTCGCACTAATGATAAAGAATCTGCCTGCCATTGCAGGAGACGCAAGAGACGTGAGTTTGATCCCTCTGTCTGGAAGGTCCCCTGGAGAAGGGTATGGCAACCCACTCCAGTATTCTTGTCTGGAGACTCCCATGGACAGGGGACTCTGCCTGGCAGGCTACAGTCCATGGGGTCACAAAGGAGTCAGACACGACTGAGTGACTAAACAACTACAAATTCTTAATATTAATCTCACCACTTGGTGTGTGCTTGGGGCAAGAAGGAATACCTAAAATAAGTGACTACTACTCTCTGTAACGCATGTCACGTAGCACTGGAGGGAGGACTTTAAGTGGGAAGTCTGGTGTTTCAAGCTCTATAAAGAAAGCTACCTCATTTATGATTCAGGGCTCAGCAACTTCTGCTAGCCCTCCAAGAGAAGTGCAAGCTGGGAAATTTGCCTCAGTCAGCTCGGGCTGCCCTATCAAAATACCGTAGACTGGGTGGCTT
Organism: Budorcas taxicolor; assembly: GCF_023091745.1. Classification (NCBI taxonomy): domain Eukaryota; kingdom Metazoa; phylum Chordata; class Mammalia; order Artiodactyla; family Bovidae; genus Budorcas; species Budorcas taxicolor. Next base: position 58,607,200 of record NC_068923.1, on the reverse strand, counting down.
TAACAGCAGACATTTACTTCTCACAGTTTTGGAGGCTGAAAGTTTGAGATTGAGGTTGAGGTGAGTTTGAGATTGAGATTGATATTGAGTTTGAGATTATGGTGAGACCTTTTTTTCTGGCTTTCGGGTGATCAGCATCTCGCCATGTGGAAGCATGACCTCTTCTCTGTGTATGTTCGGAGGGAGAGAGGCCTCTTTTCCTATTTTTATGAAGTGAGCAGTTCTATAGATTCCACCTTTATGACCTAGTTTAAACTTGTTTCCCTCCTAGAAGCCCTATCTCAAATAGAGTTGCCCTGAGGGTTAGGAGTTCAAGATATGAATTTAAGGGGGAACACAATTCAATCCATAGCAGCATATTTCTATTCCCCTCTTTTAGGGTATATAAGCTCATGCTTAATTTTCAAGGGAATTTAGACTTTTGCAGTACTTGCTAGAGTGCTCAATAAATGCCATGAATATAGAACTGTAAAGTCATAGTTTTTCTTACCCTCAAATTTCTTTTTGCCTCCTTTTTAGGATTCTCTTTCTCCTACTCAATTTAAGAAAATAACTTCCATAGTTCAGGCAGTTTCATTTTATGTCTGTATTTCCTTCTGAACACATCACCTGATTGCAGATTCTGGTTTCCCTGACTGAATGAGGTTGGCAAGATACTAGCAGGGGAAAATTTTGTACATTCTTTGATAAAAGTTCTTAATAGAGGGAATTCCCTGGTGGTCCAGTGGCTAAGTCTCCGTGCTCCCAATACAGGGGCCCTGGGTTCGATCCCTGGTCAGGGAACTAGATCCCACGTGCCACACTAAGAGTTCACATACTGAAACTAAAAGATTTCATATGCTGCAACTAAGCCCTGGTGCAGCAAAATAAACAAGGTTTTGAAAAAGTTCTTAATAGATGAGCTGAATTACGTTACATAGCATAGCATACCCTGCCCTCTCAAACAGAGAAAAGTATAAGTCAAGCCTTTCTGCACAGGTGACACCCATCACAATTTTCTCTTTGAAATTATTGTCAAGAATGGTGCCAAATTCATGGTAACTCTCAGTGGGGAATTTGGGGGAAGAGAGAAAGGCATTTCAATAGACCAAAGCATGGTGTCTGTTGTTCCTCTTCAGCTAGAGAAAGTGACATACCTGTCTGCCAATACTTCCAGTTACTTCACCCAGGATTTCCTGAAACTTAGATACCATCTAGTGTCTACTCAGGCCCACGAAACAGGTTCCCTAATTACACAGGGATGTACATCCAAACAACCACTCACCTGAAGGCTTCTGAACAAATACGTGTGATGTCTTCCTATCAGACGAATGTAGCCTACCTACACAGTTTCCTCTTCTAAGGTCCTTCAAGAAATTTGGTCATCTCTAGTGTCAGTTCAAAGATTCTGCCCCTCTCCCAACCCCGATGCATTTTGTTTGCACCTGGCAAATGAAAATAAGACAGATAAGAATCCTTAGAACTATTTTCTCAGTAGTCAGTTAGGTGTTTCTGCCTGGGAAAGTCCCCTTCTTTAACTAAAACAAACCTTTATAAACAAAGATTTTGATGTAATAATTTTCAGAGAAACTAACCTGCAAGATAAAATTGCTTCCTGAAATGAGAGTTTACCTAGAAAAGGCTTAGCCTAAAGGAATATCTCTAAGTGACTGTTAAGCTAAAGAGGGAAATTAAGTTGTTTAATATCCAGCTGAAGGGACACTATTAATGCGACAGGTTTCAGTACAAATAAAGTACTTTATCGTTTATTTATTCAACAAACAAGTGATAAAGTATTTAATACTTAGTGGGTACCAGATGCTGTACCCCCAATATAGACAGAAATAGTTAACCACACTTCTGAAGCTTTCAGTCAGGTTGGGGAGAGACAGTAATGAAATAAACTGGGAAATAAACTCTTTGAATGTGATAAGCCAGTTTCAGAAAGTGATAAGAGGGTTGAAGTCCATAATACAAGTTAGCATAATGGTGCTTGCCTAGAAAGGGGCTACATTAGCTGAGTTTCTTAGGGAAAAGCTCTTTAAAGAAGCAACTTCTTTTATTTATTAATTTTTAAATTGGGGAATCATTGCTTTACCGTATGCTGGTGAATGAATCATAAATATATATATATGGCATGCATATGCATGCTAAGTCACTTCAGTCATGTCCGACTCTTCGCAACCCTAAGGACGGTAGCCAGCCCGGCTCCTCTGTCTGTAGGATTCATCAGCAAGAATACTGGAATGGATGGCCTTGCCCTCCTCTAGGGGATCTTCCAGACCAAAAGATCAAACCCACCTCTCTTTATGTCTACCTGCCTTAGCAGGCATGTTCTTTACAACTGGTGCTACCTGGGAAGCATATTATATATATATATATATATATATATATATATATATATATACACCCTCCTTTTTGAGCCTGCCTGCCCACTCCCATTCCACCCCTCCAGGTCATCACAAGATGCCAGGCTGGGCACCCTGTGCTATACAGCAGCCTCCCACTACTTCTCTGGTGTACTTACACATGGTAGAGTATGTATGTCAATGCTACTTCCTCAATTTGTCCCACCCTCTCCCCACTGTGTCCGCACGTCCATTCTCTATGTCTGTGTCGCCATTCCTTCCCTGCAAATAGGTTCATCAGCACCATTTTCATAGATTCCATATATATATGCATTAATACATGATAGCTGTTTTTCTCTTTCTGACTTACTTCACTGTGTATAATAGCTCTAGGTTCACCCACCTCATTGGAACTGACTCAAACTCATTCCTTTTATAGCAGATAATGGTCCATTGTATATATGTACTCCATCTTCTTTATCCATCCATCTGTTGATGGACATCTGGGGTGCTTCCATGTCTTGGCTACTGTAAATAGTGCTGCAGAGATCATTGGAGGACATATGTCTCTTTGAATTGTGGTTTTCTCAGAATGTACATGACTGAAGCAACTTAGCAGCAACAGCAGCAGCAGGATGTATAACGCCTGATCAGACGATGGGATGATGAGCACATTGTGTATTCTGGGAGCGGGGGTGAGGGATCAAAGTCTTCCAGGTAGAGCAAAGAGCAAGTGTGGTGACCCAGATGAGAAATGTGACTGGGCTAAAGCCAAGGGAGTAAGAGAGAGATTTAAACCATATGTGCTCAGATTGATGGACGGGGCTAGACCATGCAGGGACCAGTGGCAAGATGTAGCAACAATGCCTCCATCAGGCAAACAAATATTCTTAACATCTGAGGTAGATTAATTCAGGGATCAAATTTAGGGCATTGATACTGAAAATATTTTACTTCTAAATATTTTGTTGTTTTTGATGCTATTGCAAAAGCAATTTCCTTCTTAATTTCTGTTTCAGAGAGTTTATTGTTAGTATATAAAATGCCACTGATTTTGTGTGCTGATTCTGTATCCTTCAGTTTTGCTGAATTTATTCATTAGTTCTAACAGCTATTTCATGGAGTCTTTAGGGTTTTCTGTATATAATATCATGCCATCTGGAAGCAAAGATCATTTTATACTTCTTCCCTTCCAATTTGAATGACTTTTATTTATATTTGTTGCCTAAATGTGGTACTTTTGGTACTAAGTCGAATAGAAGTGATGAGCGTGGGCATCCTTGTCTTGTTTCTGATCTTAGAGGAAAGACTTAACCTTTCACTCTTGAGTATAACAACTAATACAAAAGAAATACAAATGATCATAAAAAGCTACTATGAACAATTTATACCAACCAACTGAATGAACTTGAAGAAATAAAAAATCTTAGAAACACAACCCATCAAGACTAAAATTAGGAAAATGGAAAATCTGAACAGACCAGTTACCAGGAAGAAGATCAAATCAGTAATCAAAAATCTTCCAACAGATAACAGCCCAGGGCCAGATGGTTTCACAGGTGAATTCTGCCAAATATTTAAAGAAAAAATAATACTAGTCCTTCTCAAACTCATCCAAAAGTTTGAAGTGAAAGGAGCACTTTGAAACTCTTTTTATGAGGCTGGCATTACCCTGAAATCAAAGCCAGACAACATTACAGAAAAAGAAAATTACTGGCCAATATCCCTGATGAATACAGATGCAAAAACCCTCAACAAAATACTAGCAGACCAAATTCAACAGCACATTAAAAGGATCCAACATGATTAGGTGGGATTTATCCCTGGGTTGGAAGGATGGCTCAACATATGCAAGTCAATAAATATGATACAGGGCATAAACAGAGTGAGAGGGATAAAAATTATATGATCATTTCAATAGATGCAGAAAAAAAGTTTGACAAAATTCAATATCCTTTCATAATAAGAACTCTTGGTATCTTAGGTATAGAAGGAACGTGCATGCGTTCTTGCTTCATTCATGTCCAACTCTAGGCGACCCCATGGACTGTAACCTGCCAGGCTCCTCTGTCCATGGGATTTTCCAGGCAAGAATACTAGAGTGGAATGTCATTTCCTTCTCTAGGGGATCTTCCCTACCCAGGGATCAAACTCTCCTCTCTTGCATTTCCTGCATTGGCAGGCAGATTCTTTCCCACTGTGCCACCTAAGAATCCCCATAGAAGGACTATACCTCAGCATAATAAAGGTCACATAAGACAATGTCAGTGCTTAAGGTACTCAGTGATCCTAAAAATAAAGGACAAAGAATTGGCTACATTCTGTATTCCTATGAAGGTCCATAGAGGGTGTTAAAATATTTTAGTCAAATGTTTCTCCACATATTTTTCATTATTATTCCCAAAGGGAAATTTTTAAGTTGATATAACTTAATTTAAGGAGAGAAATTAAACACTAAGGCATAAGATGTTTTTAGGTGAGGCTGTGCTTTGGAAGAACATGAATCCCTTGCAATATTTCAGGCTTTTTTTTTTTTAACCCTTCCCCACCAAATAAATTTTGCCACTTGCGGAACATATGTCTCCCACTGAGAATACATGCTTTAGCCAATGCCCTGATGAAATACCCATAATTTCAGCATTGAGAGCCCATTTTACCACCATTATGTAGAGTGAGAAGTTTTTGGTATTGCTGGAAGATGGACAGAACTGAATTCCTGGAATGTGGACCTTCTGTTGAAATGCTAATTCACTTTCTGCTAAGTGGGAGTCCTGGTTAAGTCAACTGCCTACATGCACAGGGTAGATTAACATGACTAATGTGTATATGACACATTATATACATGCAGTGCCAAAATATTCTACGATAAATTTCAGACACATAGGAATTCAGAACAAGGGAGTGGCAGAGAAAGAGCTGTATATGGGGAATAGCTTAGACAACAATAGGAGAGACAGGATAGGATACGACTCTGGAGGAATGGTAACATGTGTAAGTGAAAAATCGTTTCATTTACAAATTGTGTCACTATAGTTCCTCCTCCTCCTCCTGTATGTGAAGTGAAATGGTCTTTGAAGGTTCATATTTCTGTAGGTACCACATGGTAGTCAATAAGAATCACGTAGTCAGACATGACTTATTGACAGGATAACAACAACTGAAAAAGTGTAAAACAATAACTAAAAATACTATACAAAGAAATATAGTAAAAGCTCAATAGATAAATTAAAATAGAATAATTACATGATTATTTAACTATTAATAAACATTATAAAAACAGTCCATGGGGTCGCTGAGGGTTGGACACGACTGAGGGACTTCACTTTCACTTTTCACTTTCATGCATTGGAGAAGGAAATGGCAACCCACTCGAGTGTTCTTGCCTGGAGAATCCCAGGGATGGGGGAGCCTGGTGGGCTGCCGTCTGTGGGGTCAAACAGAGTCGGACACGACTGACATGACTCAGTAGAACCTGAGAACAGTCAGGGTTACCTTTTGGGTCCTAGTGAGAAGGGCATGGCAACCCAGGCCAGTATTCTTGCCTGGAGAACTCCATGGACAGAGGAGCCTGGCAGGCTACAATCCATAGGGTTGCACAGAGTCACACATGACTGAAGAGGCTGAGCACATTAACTGTTACGATTTTTTTTCTCTCTCTTAAAAGACATGTTGTTTCTGTTGGGAGGAGTTCCAGTAGAGGCAAAGACACACTTGGTATTGTAAATTAGGACATTAGAAAGGATGTTGAACTGTGGTGTTCCAAATCAAAAGGACCCATGAGGCCTGAGCGAGACCATGAGGGAAGGGGCAGCAGGAGGGGCAGGGAAGAGAGAGGCCTCCCCGCTTATCCTCTGTTTTAACTCCTCTCCGAAATACCTAGGTAACAGATAATAATATTTGATGAGTTGTTTTGCAGATGTGAAATCCCACCCCACCCCCAACCAAATAGAAGATATTAACTTTTTGATGACCATGAACACATAGCCTCAGCCCTCATGGAGCTTAAGGACTAATAACTCTAATCCCTGTGACACCAGTCTTACCTCACCATCAGCCAGAGACTTGTGCACCAGCTGGCCCTATAGACCCCTCTTCTTCCCTGCCACCTGGCTTTTAAAAGTGTTTTGCTGAAACCCTTCAGAGAGCTCAGGGGTTTTTAGGGCTTGAGCCACCTATCTCCTTGTATTGGCCTTCAGTAAACCTTTTTCTGCACCAAACTCTGACATTTCAGTTTGTTTGGCTTAACTATGTGTGAGGTACAGGTACTCGCATTAACAGTGGAACCGAAAGTTGGCCCTAGACACAGAGACATCACTTTGCCCACAAAGGTCTGTGTAGTCAAAGCTATGGTCTTTCCAGTAGTCATGTATGGATATGAGAGTTGGACCGCAAAGAAGGCTGAGCACCAAAAAACTGATGTTTTCTAATTGTGTGCTGGAGAAGACTCTTGAGAATCCCTTGGAGAGCAAGATCAAATCAGTCAATGCTAAAGGAAATCAACCCTGAATATTCACTGGAAGAACTGATGCTGAAGCTGAAGCTCCAATACTTTGGCCACCTGATGCGAATAAATGACTCATTGGAAAAGACCCTGAGGCTGGGAAAAATTGAAGGCAGGAGGAGAAGGGGACGACAGAGGATGAGATGGTTAGATGGCATCACTGACTCAACGGACATAACTCAGGGAGATGGTGAAGGACAGGGAAGCCTGATGTGCTGCAGTCTATCAGATTGCAAAGAGTCAGACATGACTTACTGACTAAACAGCAATAACAGAGATCATGACTGAGTGGATCCAACTCCACTCACTGTGCAACAGGAGAAAGCCTTCTTGGCAGGAGTAGGCTCATGGCTGGGGCTTTCAAATTCGAGAGCTGTGGGTCTTCCAGGCAAAAAAAATATGTATAAACACATGAATTTTGCATTCAGTTTCAGAAGGTTCATAGCCTGTGACTCCAGGAGGGAAACCGATTTGGAATATGATGAAACATTTTGCGGCTCCGTTTTAAAGAGATGTTTGTACCTTGGTTAGTAATAATATTGTTGTATCATCGTTTGTCATGTTTCAATATTTATGTTTCCTGGGTTCTCGTCTAGGTTACCCATCCTGAATTTTCAATATTACATAAATGAACCTTGTTTTCTTCTCACTAGTGCATCACTGTCCTGACCGAGTCTATAAATGGGCTTCACCTCTGACACTGTGTACTCGCAGCTCAGCTCACATCTCAGGGTAGCTGATTCTGCTTGGCAGGTGTGGGCTGTGTGATTGAGTCATTGGAGGAGCTCAAAGAGGTATTTGTTAGCAGGAGCAGGGAACAGTGACTGATTCAGTAGCTCCCTGGGCTCCAAACAACCTGGTACTTACCACAGTTTACATCTGAAGGAAGCCCTGCTGCTGCTTCAGTGGTTGTGAGATTCTGGGGAGATGAAAGGAACACAAAAGCAGAAGTCCCAAGGGGCAGGCACAGTGGGAAGTGTAGAAGAGGGGTTTTTTGTGGCTTTTCCTTTAAATTCAAGTAAGATAAGGTCTAGGGGTGTGTGAGTGCATGTGTGTGTGTGCACGTGTGTGGGCTCAGTTGTTCAATCATGTCCTGCTCTTTGTGACCCCACGGACTGTAGCCCATGGGATTTTTCCTCTGTCCATGGGATTTTTCAGGCAAGAATAATGGAGTGGGTTGCTATTTCCTGCTCTAGAGGATCTTCCTGACTTAGGGATGAAACTCGAGTCTGCTGTGTCTCCTGAATTGCAAAGAATAAAGATCAGTTTCGCAGCCAAAGTAGTCATTTTAGATGAAAAGCAATAGAGCAGAGTGTAGCTATGGTTCTGTTGCAGGGAGGCGGACCCCTTCCAGGGCCTGAAACTGGGCTCTTGTCTAACACTCAGAAATGAATTGTCCAAGGAGATACATGTGCTGAAAAAGCAAGAGATTTTATTGGGAAAGGGCACCCGGGTGGAGAGCAGTAGGGTAAGGGAACCCAGGGGAACTGCTCTGCCACGTGGCTCACAGTCTCAGGTTTTATGGTAATGGGATTAGTTTCCGGGTTGTCTTTGGCCAATCATTCTAATTCAGAGTCTTTCCTGGTGGCACATGCATCGCTCAGCCAAGATGGATGCTAGCGAGAGGGATTCTGGGAAGTGGACGGACACACGGTGTCTCCTTTAGACCTTTCCCAAACTCTTCTGGTTGGTGGTGGCTTATTAGTTCTGTATTCCTTATCAGGATCTCCTGTCATAAAACAACTCACGCAAATGGTTACTATGGTGCCTGGCCAGAGTGGGCGGTTTCAATCAGTGTGCTTTCCCTAACACTTCCATTTCTCTGGGTCTCAATTTCTTTCATCTATACAATGGAGAAGCTGTAACAGTATTATTTTTTAGGAGTGTTTTGAGTAGTAAATAGGGATATATATGTAAGAACAATGCCTGGCAAGCAGTAAGCTTTCCATAAACATCAGTACCTCTGTCATCAAATTCACTGATGTATTACTTTAAAATGATTGTAACAGGTGCTATGTGGACATGGATGTCTAGGCCATTGAATGGAGAGATTTTATAGTTTCAAAGACTGTTTATGCTACAGTTACCACCTATTTAAAAGTATAAACTGGATATTTAAAGCAGAAAACCTGCCAGCATCCATGGCAGTCAAATCGGGGAGGGGTGGAGGGAAGCCAACTGAACATGGATATCCAGGTGTCTTTCTTGCCTTCTGGGAGTTTATCGCCTCGTCTCTTTAATCAGAGCTTGGCCTATACTGTTACACATGCTTTTAAAAAATTACAAAAAAGAAGTGGCACAGGAGATCAGAAGGCATAAAGACAGTATGGCAGAAACCGCTACAATATTGTAAAGTAATTAACCTCCAAATAAATAAAAAAATTAAAAAAAAAAAAAAGAATCTGCCTGCAATGCGGGAGGCCTGGGTTCGATCTCTGGGTTGGGAAGATCCCCTGGAGGAGGGCCTGGCCACCCACTCCAGTATTCTTGCCTGGAGAATCCCCACAGACAAAGGAGCCTGGCATGCTGCAGTCCATGGGGTCGCAAAGAGTGACATGACTGAGCGACTAAGCCCAGCAGCATGGTGTGAAGTCCTTAGGAGTTTAGGCTGAGAAATGGAGTATTTCCTGGCGTATTAATAAACAAGGATGTCAGGGTCTTCAGCCATTCCAGCCCTCCAGGGCACACAGAAGGACAAGCCTATCTGCAGGCCTGGCAGCCACTCCCACCTGGGAGCCCGCGGAACTCAGGGCGTGAAAACGCAGGAAACTGGTCCCAGATAACTGAGATGCATATGAAAGGAATGATTTCAGCGAGCCCAGACTCTTGCGTCTTCCCATAAATAGAAAAGTGCTAAACTCCTTCACTTGGGGTATCTGGCTTCTTTTCATTAACAATAATCTCTTGATGTTCAGGCTACCTGCCCTTTGTTACAAAATTTCTGTATGAGCTGGCTCCTCCCCTTGCCTCCTTGGAGCAGTTCTCTCAAGGCTACTTAAGATGCGGCTTGCTGGGCTTAAGTCCTAAAAATTTCCTCCGAATAAAACATAACTCTCAACTCTTAGGTTGTGGCTCTATTTTAAGTACATAGGAAGGATACATTGAAATGGGATTGATGAAGGTCTGCCTCCTGGCAAGTCTTCCTAAAAGTGAAGGGTTTTGAGAAATAAGCAGGGCTTAAGGAGACAGAGATGAGAAGGAAATTGGTTCCAGGCAGAAAAAACAAGGCTACTGGAGGCCCAGATGTGAGTAGGAGTGGATGTGTGTTGTTGTTGGTGGTGGCTTCCCTGGTGGCTCAGACGATAAAAGAATCTGCCTGCAAGGTGGGAGACCCAGGTTCCATCCCTGGGTCAGGAAGATTCCCTAGAGAGGGGAATGGCAACCCACTCCAGTATTCTTGCCTGGAGAATACTATGGACAGAGGAGCCTGGTGGGCTACAGTCCATGGTGTCACAAAGAGTTGGACACAGCTGAGCACACACACACATTACCTATATTGTCACACTCACTTTAAATATATCTCTTATTTTATCATAAAACCCATAAGACACAATCCAAAATTTTATAGTTATTTTTAAAAATTCTTATTTATTTATTTGTGTGTTTGTTTATTTTTGGCCACACAGCAGCTTGCTCGATCTTAGTTCCCCAAGTAGGGATTGATCCCAGGCCTTGGCAGTAAGGTCATGGCAGAGTCCTAACCACTGGATCACCAGGCAATACCTTGTACAGTTTTTTTAAATCAAGAGAGCATCATGAGATCATTTAATCGTTTAACCTTTGACCAATAACTGACAAGTAGGTAAGTTAAAATATAGTTAACATTTCTATTAGAAAATATAAGAAAGTAGCACTCAGAGAGGACCAGTGACCAATCCAAAGTGACAGAGTTAGCAAGAAATAGGCTCAAAATTAAAGCAGGAGCTTGAACTGTAGATTCAAAACTTCTGTGCTCCATTATATTTTGCTGTTTCTGCTTAATTCAAGCTGTTGTCCATCATTTGATGGTAAGCATCTGTAGATTAAAGGGTGTTTTTTCTTTAAAAACATAATTTTATTTATTTATCCTTGTCTGTGCTGAGTCTCTGTCTCTGTGCAGGCTTTTCTCTCAGCAGAGAGTTGGAGCTCCTCTCTAGTTGTGGTGACAGGCTTCACTACGATGGCTCTCTTGTTGCAGAGTGCAGGCTCTAGGGTGCACTGCCTTCAGAAGTTGCAGCATGGGGTCTCAGCAGTTGCAAGTCCCCAGCTCTAGAGCACAGGCTTAATAGCTGTGGTGCACCGGCTTAGTGGCTCCGCTACATGAGGAATCTTCCCAGATCAGGGATCGAACCCGTGTCTCCTGCACTGGCAGGCAGAATCTTTCCCACTGAGCCACCAGGGAAGCTCTAAAAGGTATTTTCAACTGTTAGCAGAACAGTTCCTTGTTTGATTATTTGAGGCCTGTGGGTAGGTACCAAGATGGAAGATTACAAGTGACTCATCTGATACAGAAGCTGGCTCTGTCTCCATAAAGCTAAAACTAGTCAACAGCATCACAGGACCCTGCCGTGGCTGACGTGGCTGTGAGACATGTTGCACCTTGTTGATTTTTTGGCCTGCCTTTCTCTCCTCCCTTCTTCCCGTCCCTTCACTCCCAGGCTAGAGGAGCAGAGGGAGCCTAACATCAGAGCGCTACCTTTTCTGGCTGGCTACCCATCTGCATCAATATGGTGTTGGCTTTGGCGCCTTGGTGGTTGGACTCGAGACCATCTTTGGGCAGTTGAGATGATTTCTTTCTAATGGTTTCTTGACCCACAAAGTCGGGAGTAGGTTATTCTTGCTTAGAGAGACCTCAACGTTTCAATGGGGAGTTTCGTTTTGGACATTTTTTAATGCCCTGCTCAGTTCACAAGTAATTTTTTAAAAAAGCACTAAATCATTTCCAAAGAAATGACTTTGCCAGTTGGCATGTCAGCTTGTGGGCCTAGAGCTGAACTCATGCTCTCCAAGCCACACTTGTAGGGAGGAGGCAGACAAGTCAGTCAGCCCTCTGTTGTTTTGCATTACCTAAGAGCCAGCCCTTCCGCAGAGCAGTGGTGTGTGTGAAAGTGTTGAGAAACATTTGCAGTCTCTTTAGAACCTCATAAAGTTAACAACTTTCCATGGAAGGGACTGTTGGAGTAGCAAGTCCAAGTCAAACTGGATGAGTAACTACCTATACTAGAGATTAACTAGCTGGCTGGGAAAAGCCAAGATGAGTAAAGACCTACTTTTTCCATGGGATGTACCTATGTATTCCAAGGAGCAGTAATCTCTGAATCTATTGCTCATAGACAAATCTCTGAATCTATTGCTTATAGACAAAACTCATAAAAGTTTTGTTGAGTGAATAGATGAATGCCTAATGTGTATAACACAAAGGCTTTTATAAAAACTTTTCTTGGAAGGCCCTTTTCCCAACATAAATATATTTGTTCTTAATTTGTTCAACAGATATTGTAAGAAACTTTTAGGTTCTAAGCATTGTATTCTGGATAGATACAAAGAAATCAGGGTTCACATGTTCAAGGAATTTACAACCTAGTAAAGAAGACAGATAAGTGACAAGTTGAAACAGAAGGTGCTAAAGGTGAGCACAGAGTGCAATGGGAGGTCATCGGGGCTGGGGAAGCCCAGAGCTGGCAAATCAAGGCAAAGGTCCAACAGTTAAAAGAAACAAATAGGATATCAACTAGAATTCAGTTGAAGAGTTACTGAGTAAAATGATTAAAAAATACCATCATTTATTGAGTCTGCTTTAAGTTTAGGGTCTTTTTATATACATTATCTAAAATTCGGAGGTTATATTAAATAATCTCTAAGGTGTCGTTGCGCTTTTAACATTTAAATTCCATAATTATCAGCCCATTTTGACAAACAGTTATTGAGGAGATATGATGTGCTAAACTGCTAAACTTGCTGCAGAGTACTGGAGGAATTAAGATGAAAGAAGAGAAAGAAATAATCCATTCATTTAAGATGCTTACGATCTTGAGGAGGAGACGATTGATGGCTTCAATATAAGGGAACAAATAATTCCCTCTGCTTCTGAGCTTTCAGCTACTATCATTGTCCTTCCCAAGAGTGGGAAGAGATTCTTAGTAAAGACATTTAATTCTGCCTGCCACCAACAGATGGAGCAGGTGGTTACATCAGCCAGACATGTTACATTGCATTTGAGAGCTAGTGAATGAGGGAGCTTTGAAAACCTAAGTAAGAAAATGAGCATTTGTATGCCAGAGTAACATGGGAATTGAAAGTAAGGATCATTTTGTTCCACATGGATGGTGATGGGACATAGGAGGTGCTGTGGAGTGGGTCAGAGATGCTACTGAGGGAAGTTTAATAGAGCATTAATGTGTCAGTTAAAGTTTGAAGCAGGTATATTAGTTGGGAGGAATTGGGGCTTCCCTGGTGGCCTAGACCATAAAGAATCTGCCTGCAATGCAGGAGACCTAGGATCGAAAGGGAACGTCTACGAACTCCAGTATTCTGGCCTGGAAATTCCATGGACAGAGGAGCCTGGCAGGCTACAGTCCATGGGTCACAAAGAGTCAGACATGACTGAGTGACTTTCTCTTTCACTTTTTCTTTCATACTAGTTGGGATGGCTTCAGTTGCAAAATACGGATTACCCAAAAATGGATTTGGGTAAGAAATGTAATGAAGATAGATTTGATAAGAAATGCAATTATTATTCCACATAATACAAATTGCAGGAGCAGGGAAATTCCAGGTTTAATGCAATGGCTCAAAGTAGCATTGAGAATGCAATCTCTTTCTTTCTTTTGTGCTTGGTCTTTTTCTCAGGATATTGGTTTCTGGTCTTTAGCTTTTTCCCTCATGATTGCAAGATGGCTGCTTAATCCCTCAGCATTTTTTAAAACAACAGTATCTTAAAAAAAACTGAAAGGGGGCAACTTTTCTCAAAATCCGTTTAATCAGAGAGAAGAACCGTATTTTTCTTGCCCTGTTTCCTCTGTTTCTTACCCAGTCTCAGCAGACTTCCCTTCAGTTTGCAGTGGCCACAACCGGCCCTCCAAACGCAAGGGAGGCTGGGAGAATACGTACCTGGTGTTTTCAGTCTCCGTGTTGGATGGCAGATTCTGTCTGCTGGGAGGAAGTGTGTGTGTGAGGGAGGAAGCAGGGAATGATGTGGATGCCAGGTAAGCTTCCAACACTGTCTTCAAAACAGGAAAAAAAGAAGTGGAGAGTTATTAATGGATCTCCAACTCAGGCCCTGGCACAGCCTTTTGCTTTCAGAATTATAGGCATTCAACTGATATTTGTTGATTGTGGGATCATTGTCATAGAAACGGAAAATCAATGTCAAGTCCTGTAACTGAGTAGTAAAATCAGTTATTCTTTCCAAGCCATGACTTGATGAAAAAAAATTTTTTTAATTTTGTCACTTGAATGGGTAACTGTTGATATTTCTACTAGGTCGCTAAATTAAATACTAATTCAACATCAAGAGAGATAGTGGTTTTTTTTTTTTTTTTAATGCCTAATTTAGCAACAGTTATATAATTTAAAAGCAAATCAGGGAAAAATCTGTATTCAATGGAAAAAGACCACATCCTAAGAACTGAAAATTTACTAAAAATACCATGTGTGGGGCTCTAATGAAAAAAACAGAGTGTAAGATGGCCCCAGGGCTATGGAAAAAATTTAGTATGTCCTAATGATGTACTTAGTGTCTGTTGTTTACACATGGAAACTCACAACAAGGAAGCAAAATTAGGACACCAAATTAGGACATTTTAAAAAATCAACTCTGTGTACAAACAGATATCAACATTTTTTAAAGCTTCCTTTATAAAGAAATTATCCTCCAATTAAAAAAAAATTCCTTTGCCTTTCTCACAAGTATAAATAGAACAAAAAGCCAAAAAGTTGTCTTCTGACTTTAACAACAACAAGAACATTAAATAGAGAATGAAAGAAGGTACAAGTCATTGTGTTGGTGGGTTGTAGATTATTTTAAATAATTCATATGAAGTAATGCAGATAGACTGCAAAATTAGTCTGAGCATGTCAAACACACTGATCCTTTGAAATGACTTCTCACCATGTCTTTTTAAGCTGGCTAAACCCTTTTGCAGAATTGTGAGAGCTTGTCTGGAGAACAGAAAGCATTAAAGATGAATAAAATATATGGGGTTATTTCCCATTGCTCTTTCCTGGAAGCAGTTGCTCCATTTTTAAATGACTGGGACTATTTAGCTCTAACCACAATGTATTTCCAGTGGAGGTTTTTTTTTTTTTTTTTTCATCTAGAGTTTTATTCTGTTGCTCCACTCCACCCTAATTTTCTTCTCATGAATGCAAAGGCATGTTATAACTCAGGAAAAGGGGCTGCAAAGTATCGTAGGTGGTTGATTCATCTTTAAATCTTTCATGGGGTTTGCTGTGATGTGTCAAGCAAGGTACCACATTTCTGCTGTAAAGTTTTCTTTCCATCTAGACTAGATTCACAATCTTTCTCAAGTTGTTAGATACTTTTGTTGACCAATTTTCTAACACCACTTGGAGTTCCTGTATTTGTACAAGTCCTTGGAGATACTGATGGAATTTCTGCCCTCTTTTCAGTGTCTAATAAGACCTGATGCAGTGTTCTTCCTCAGGAGTCCAGGTTAGAGTTATAGAGGGAGCTTTTACCTACCCCCAGGCATCTACTTGCCTTAGTGCACAAAATCAAAAGCTCTACAGTTGGGCTTGTCAAAAACATACCTGAAAATTCTTTTTTTTGAGTTATTCTGATGTATAGATCTGGTTCAAACCATCAGACTATTGGAAATCATAAATTTGCTCTCAAAAAAAAAGAGAGAGAGAAAACAAAAAGAAAAGAAATAGCAAAACAAAGGCTACATAGACAACCCTTAAACCTGATTAGAGGGATAGCTAACCAATATGGCAAAACTGGGAACTGGCAGAGTATCACGGTTAAGAGACCAACTCTTTGGATTCAAATTTCTGCTCTGCTGTGTGACCTACAGCAAATTAAGTCACCACTCTAAACCTGTTTATTCCCCTTATAATCAGTATAATAATAATGTCTGTAGTATTTTAGGGATTTAATTATGTATTACATATACGATTAAAAACTTATAAAGTATTTGCTGATACATCAACATAAAACAGTTATTCAGACAATGTCAACTCTATTATCTCAGGCTGCTCAGGCGCTCAGATTAGAAGTTAATATCTTTGATTTTAAAAATGAAAACACAAGTAATTATAAATAAAAGCATTTTTGTTTAATGGATAGACTATTTTAAAGCCTGAGATCCATAGTGGGATTTTGTTTTAGGTCCTAGGTATTATAAATTTTGGATCCATATTTAATTTAATTATATTAGCATTTAGAATGCCAGAGCCCCTTTTAATTGTATTAGTAAAACCGTAAGGTATTATAAGGAGAAGGCCATGGCAACCCACTCCAGTACTCTTGCCTGGAAAATCCCAAGGATGGAGGAGCCTGGTAGGCTGCAGTCCATGGGATCACAAAGAGTCAGACATGACTGAAGCGACTTAGCAGCAGCAGCAGCAGCAGCAAGGTATTATAAAATGACATCTAGAAATTGCTGTTTTGATTAATTAAAGATGTTTTGTTTTTTTTCTGGTGGGTCATGAATAGTTTGTGCTGCACCATCCAACAAAAAGATTAAGAGTGCATTTAGTGCTTCAACAAGAAGGCAGGAGAATAAAATGGCAATTCTTAAAATTTTGAGAAATATTTCAAAACAAGCATTCAGTAGTCATCATAAAGTTAGATATTTATCTTAGTTCCTATTTTGTCCTTTAGAGGTGTTTTGTTTTTAAGTTACAAATGGGAGTGGGGCACAATAATCTTTAATAATCTTTTCAGTGCTTGAGAGTATCTTGTTCTTAGTCTGGTTCTGAGTCAAACTCCCTTCTGGGGATGTGAGAATTCCATGTGAGTGATTTCTTTAGACAGTGCCCTCTCAGTAATGCCATTTCAAGGTGAGGTCAGTAGAAATACTGTAACAAAAATGTTTACTCTTATCCCTACATGTATGGCATAGACATTGAGCCATCTAGTTCATCCAAGAGACAGGAATCATCTGATACATAAGTTCTCCTTCAGTAGCTCTGATTTACCATTAGACAGCTTTGCTAACTTTGTAATAGACTGTAAGGTCCACATACAACAGGACCAGGTGGACTCCACGGTTCTTAGTATCAGTAGTTGTGGCTTGCAATTTCTAGAGTGCAGACTCAGTGGTTGTGCTGCATGGGCTTGGTTGTTCTGAGGCATGTGGAGTCTTCCCAGACCAGAAATAGAACCCACGTCCTCTGCATTGGCAGAGTCTTATCCACTGCACCACCTGGGAAGTCCAGTTCCTAGTATCAATATCAGCAATGAAAGCATTCCAGAATTTTAGAATTGTGAAGCGTCTTATGGTGGGACAAAAAATAGTCCCTTGAAGATGTTCACATATGAATATGTTAACCTGACAAGGTAGAAGGGACTTTACAACTTTAATTAAATTAAGGATCCTGAAATGAGGCAATGATGCCGGATTGTTGGGTGGGCCTAATATAATCATGGTGGTGCTTTAGTCACCAAGTCATATCTGACTCTTGCAACCGCATGGATTGTAGCCCCCCAGGCTCCTCTGTCCATGGGATTTTCAAGGCAAGAATAGGTTGCCATTTATTTCTCCAGGGCATCTTCCTGACCCAGGGATTGAACCTGCATCTTCTACACTGCAGGCAGCCTCTTGCATTGCAGGTGGATTCTTTACCACTGAGCCACCAGGAAAGCCCATCTAATCATAAAGAGCCATAAGTGAAAGGCAAGAGGATCAAAGTGGGTAGAAGGAATTGTGACAGTATCAGCGGAGATTGGAGTGATGGAGCCAGGAGCCAAGTAATGCCAGCATCTTCTAGAACCTGATAGAAGCAAGAAACTGATTCTCCCCTTGAATCTCTAAAAGAAACCAGCCCTGATGATATGTAGATTTTAGCCCTATAAGACTCAGTTTCAAACTTGTGACCTCCAGAACCATGTGATATAAATTCGTGGGATTTTTAAGCCACCAACTTGTGGTAATACATTACAGCAATTATACGCAAGTAATACTGACGTCATAGAATCATCACATTCCATTTTTAAAAATTGTTTATTGTTGCACTGGGTCTTCATCGCTGTACTCGGTCTTTCTCTAGTTGCAGTGAGCAGTGGTTAGTCTTCCTTGCAGTGGACGGACTTCTCATTGTGGTGGCGTTTCTTATTCTGGAGCACAGGCTTCAGCAGTTGCAGCGCCTGGGCTCATTATTTGCAGCTCCTGGGCTCTAGAGCCAGGCTCAGTAGTTGTGGCGCAGGGGCTTAGCTGCGCCATCACACGCGCAATCTTCCCAGATCAGGGATCAAACCTGAGTCCCCTGCATTGGCAGGTAGACTCTTATCCACTGCACCACCAGGAAAGTCCCATTTCTTTTTTTTTCCTTTTTTTTTGATTGAGTGATATAAGGCCCAGAGAGCTTGGTCATTCACTCCTGTAACAATTTATTGAACTTGAACTTCTAGCATGTGCCAGGCACTGTGAGCAACCAGTCATACAATCCATGCTATGCCTTTCCGAACTTTTCTCCCAGGATCCTGGGGTTTAGACTCTGGAGTGGAGAGACCTCCCCCCCCCCCCCCCCCCCCACAAAAAAAGATAATTGGAGTTGATGAATACTGATGATAGTAGGTCTGAACCCCAGAATTTTACTCTTTCCATTCCTTCCAAGGACTTGGAAATTTGCTTTTCTTTTGATTTTTTGAACTGCCTAGGACATACAAATTCCTTCATCTACACAAGCTGGCTAGAGTGTGTTTCTGTGGCTTTTATGCCCACTCTAATATGTTACCTAAATAAATAGCTGACAGTCGTGTCCTCTGATTATATCAAAGGTCTGTTGATAGTGTTTTAAGACCAACAAATTACTTTTAGCAAGCTCACTTGATTCTGCAGAAATAGTCTAAAGGCCATCAGTCCACTGATGTTTCATCCCCAAGAAGCTAAATTCACATCCTAATCTCAGTATTTGAGAAATATTTTTCTCTATGTGGAAAGAAAAATATGAACCACAGACTGAATTTGCAGTTCTCTAATGTCTGAGCTGCTCAAGTGTATTATGGAGAGTAGTTTGATTGTAAATATGAATTTCATAATAATTTCAAGAATATTATATACCACCAGCAAGTAAGAAAATTACCATTGCTGGATAACCTCTAAAAAACTAGCCATGGAAGGGATGATGGCAGCTGTATAATGGCTTGAGTAAGTAGCTATCATCCTCCTTGAGGAATAGCAAGTTCTTCAATAAAGAGAGAGCTTCCCAGGTGGCACAATTTGTAAAGAATCTGCCTGCCAGTGCAGGAGATGCAGATTCGATCCCTGGATAGGGAAGGTCCCCTGAAGTAGGAAATGGCAACCCACTCCAGTATTCTCGCCTGGGAAATCCCATGCACAGAAGAGCCTAGCAGGTTACAGTCCTTGGGGTCACAAAGAGTGGACACAACTAAGTATGCATGTATGCAACAAAGAGAAGGGATAAGTTGGAAAGCAGAGGTAACTGCCTACAGGGATTAAGGTCTATCAGGTGTAGCCTAATGATTTCATGCATAGACGCTTGATGAATCTGGTTCTAGACACCCTGAGAATTTCACTGTATCTCCCCTTAGAGAGCTTGCCAGGCTCTGATGATAGCAAGATTCAACAGGTTGTTTAAGTGATTGAAGTTGAAAGCCAGGTTCCACCCTTTGAGTTGCCTCTGTCGTCCCCTTCTCCTCCTGCCTTCAATCTTTCCCAGCATCAGGGTCTTTTCCAATGAGTCAGTTCTTTGCATCAGGTGGCCAAAATATTGGAGTTTCAGTTTCATCTTCAGTCCTTCCAATGAATATTCAGGACTGAGTTCCTTTAGGATTGATCTCCTTGAAGTCCAAGAGACTCTCAAGAGTCTTCTCCAACACCACAGTTCAAAAGCATCAATTCTTCAGCACTCAGCTTTCTTTATAGTCCAACTCTCACATCCATACATGACTATTGGAAAAACCATTGCTTTGACTAGATGGACCTTTGTTGGCAAATTAATGTCTCTGCTTTTTAATATGCTGTCTAGCTTGGTCATAGCTTTTCTTTCAAGGAGCAAGAGTCTTTTAATTTCATGGCTGCAGTCATCATCTGGAGTGATTTTGGAGCCCCCCAAAACTAAAGTCTGTCACTGATTCCATTGTTTCCCCATCTATTTGCCATGAAATGATAGGACCAGATGCCATGACCTTAGTTTTCTGAATGTTGAGTTTTAAGCCAGCTTTTTCATTTTCCTCTTTCACTTTCATCAAGAGGCTCTTTAATTCTTCTTCACCTTCTGCCATAGGGGTGGTATCATCAGCATATCTGAAGTTATTAATATTTCTCCCAGCAATCTTGATTCCAGCTTGTGCTTCGTCCAACCTGGCATTTTGCATGATGTACTCTGCATATAAGTTAAACAAGTGGGGTGACAAGATGCTTCCCAGGCTCAATATCATGGTGAAGAGGGAGACAGAGTCCTTGACTTCATGGAGTTCACAATTATGCTGAGCCTGCTATCCTTCCAAAATGGAGAAAAACCACTCATACAGGGACAGAAAGGCAATGAACCATTATCCCTACCCAAGAACCAAAGATCAGATGGGTACAGTGGGTGTAACCTGGTTGACATTGGTTCTGGGCAGCCTGGAGGTGTGATTCCTGCAGGGCTGTGGCACCTTCATTGGTGCTTCTGCTCTGAGTTCCCTGACCCATTATGCTACAATTACACCCAACAAAATGGCCCTCTTATGGAAATGATGGGACTTCTTCCACCTGAACTACAGAAGATGCAGGAGATGTGAGTTTAATCCCTGCATCAGGAAGATGCCCTGGAGGAGGGCGTGGCTATGCCCTCCAGTATTCTTGCCTGGAAAATTCCGTGGACAGAGAAGCCTGGTGGGTTTCAGTCCATAGAGTCACAAAGAGTCGGACATGACTGAAGTGACTAAGCACACACACACAGCCTCATTCAATCACATGAACTCACACTCTGCCTAGCCCCCCCGTCCCCTGAGACCAAAATAAAGCCGAATGTTTCTCATCCTGATCTACCATCCATCCACTCGGGGTGTGTTAGACCCACCTGCGTATGCTGTTGCTGCTAAGTCGCTTCAGTTGTGTCCGACCCTGTGCAACCCCATAGACGGCAGCTTACCAGGCAGCCTTAGGTTAACTTTCTGAAGAAGCTGAGAAGCAACCAATCAAAAGGCTATTTATTTCACTCCCTTTCTGGAAAAGAATGACAGTTTTGGGAAGCATGGTGATGATTCTCAGTGGGTTCCTGGCAGCAGGCATGAGCTCTGTGATGTGGGGCCTCTTTCCACCAAGGCGGGAAGGCAGAGGTCCCTGTTGCAGTTCTGTGTGCTCCCACATGAGAAGGAGTGTTGGCAGTTCAGGACTTTGAAAATCAAGGAGGAACACCGCTGCACATTGAATCCAGCAGTCAGCACCTTGGGCTGGGCAGAGATGCCCCAGTCCTGGATGCTACCTAGCAGAGTGCACTTCTTGGCTTCTCACCAAGAGAGGAAGTGGGAAGGACTCTACAGTAGCTGTTGATGAGCTGCTCCATGCCCAGGAGTGGTTTGAAATGAAACACATAGTTTTTCTGTGTTCTTGGAGTAGCTTAAGCAGGACTGATGGTGTAGGGAATAAAAACATCATCTGGGAATTCATGTTGCTTCATTATGACATGTGGGATCTTAGTTCTCCAGCCAGGGATCAAACCTGTACCCCCTGCAATGGAAGCTCAGAGTCTTAACCACTGGACTGCCAGGGAAGTTCCAATCTTGAATGAATTGTGTGGTCTCTCTGAGACACAGTTTTCTTACCTGTGAAATTGAAATACTGACATCTTATAGGTGGTCAATAATTAATGTATGTTAAGCAGTGTCTGGGGCCAAGTTGACTTTCATTATGTGTTCACACCTTTTTCCTTCTAAAGCGAGCATGACTGACTACTTCCTTTTGCTCCTTTATCTCTGGGAGAAAGCATTATATGTCTTTGAGGGTTACAGTGCCCTTTCCATGCATCATATACTGCATCCATCATTTATTTTCTTTATCCTCCCAATATTTTTATGAGTGAGAACTACAATGATGCCAATCTTATAGATAAAGTGAAGCACAAAGAAATTAAGCATCTTGGTTAATGATCGCAAAGATAGTGCTTGTCACAGGTATGACTGCTCAAGCACTGGACCCAAAGCCTCTTCTCTTTACAGTCTTTGATCTTTCTTGGAGATTTGCATGGAGTCTGACTTTGTTGTGGCCAAAGATTAAGCCATGTTTAGCATTATCTCTGTCTACAGGGTGGCTTCCCAGGTGGCTCAATTGTAGAGAATTTGCCTGCCAGTGCAGGAGACTCAGGAGCCATGGGCTCAATCCCTCAGTTGAGAAGATCCCCTGGAGAAGGGAATGGCAACCTACTCCAGTATTCTTGCGTGGAAAATTCCATGGACAGAGGAGTCTGATGGGCTACAGTTCATGGAGTCCCAAAGAGCTGGACATGATTGAGCAACTGAGTATGCCCACATGCTGTCTACTGGTCTTTCTGTTTCCATTGTTATCAGAAACAACTTGATATAAGGTCAACTTCAGCCATGTTGAGCCTTCATTTGGGAAGGAGCAGCTGCATAAGTGTTAGGCTGAGTGTGGCCCCCTTTTTCTGTAGGACTGGAATACCACATTTTAATTTTGGGAAGGTCTCAATTGTTTAGTCACTAAGTTCCCCAGGTATGTGGAAAACTATGGCCTGCCTTTCACTTAATTCAATGTCATTTTGCTTCACTCTTTATGTTCCTAGAGAGGCCTTTCTGGATTGTACTATCTAAAACAGCACTTCTTTTATTGCTTTCTGCCTCCTTACTCTTTTTTATTTTTATTTTCAATACTGTTTTTTAACCATATGAAATGTTATATACTACATTTAATTGTCTGTTTTTCACTACTGGGATGAAAACTCTGTGGAGTAAATACTGTCTGTTCTGTTCATGCAGTATATGTAAAATGACCCATTTAGTTAAATAAAGGGGAAGTTTGTTAGGACAATAGGTGATGGTGGTTCAGATGGTAAAGAGTCTGCCTGCAATCCAGGAGACCCGGGTTCTATCCTTGGGTCAGGAAGATCCCCTGGAGAAGGAAATGGTAACCTAGTCCAGTATTCTTGCCTGGAAAATCCCGAGGATGGAGCAGCCTGGCAGACTACAGTCCATGGGCTCTCAAAGAGTTGGACATGACTGGGTGACTTCACTGTTGTTAGGACAAATACAAACTCTACAGAAAGAAGAAAAAAAGAGAGTGCATATTTCTTCTAATGACTATCCTGTAATCATCAAAAAGAGTAGACCAAGGTATTACCATATTCTGATCACTGCAGAAAGGTGTGTGTGTACGTGTGTCAGTTGCTCAGTCACGTCCAACTCTTTGTGACCCCATGCCTGTAACTTGTCCGACTACTCTGTCCATGGAATTCTCCAGGCAAAAATACTGGAGTGGGTAGCCATTCCTTTCTCCAGGGGATCTTCCTGACTCAGGGATGGAACCCAGGTTTCCTGCATTGCAGGCAGACTCTTTACCATCTGAGCCTCCAGGGAAGCCTGCAGAGAGGTGTTCAGTTCAATTCAGTTCAGTTCAGTTCAGTCGCTCAGTTGTGTCTGACTCTTTGTGACCCCATGAATCGCAGCACGCCAGGCCTCCCTGTTCATCACCATCTCCCGGAGTTCACTCAGACTCATGTCCATCGAGTCTGTGATGCCATCCAGCCATCTCATCCTCGGTCGTCCCTTTCTCCTACTGCCCCCAATCCCTCCCAGCATCAGAGTCTTTTCCAATGAGTCAACTCTTCACATGAGGTGGCCAAAGTACTGGAGCTTCAGCTTCAGCATCATTCCCTCCAAAGAAATCCCAGGGTTGATCTCCTTCAGAATGGACTGTATCTTCCTTTAATTAAGATGAGAATTCCTTTAAGGACTTTCATTTCCCTTTACTAATATCTCATTAAACAACTTTTCTATCACTCAGTCAGTTTTCTAATTACCTTGTTGCTAGGCAGGAATGTGAATGCAGAGCTATTGGGCACAAGCAATCTGATCACTAGAGTTGTTCATTCCCACTGAATCAGTGTCTCCCTTTTGTATCTCCCTTAGCAATCAGTAAAGTGATGTTCTTGTTTATAAAGAAACATCGGAGCTAAAATTTAGGTAAACTCACAAAATCAGGTTTATGAACCTGGAAAGCCAAGGTCTCAGCTCTCCACTGTGACTTTCCTCCAATAGGTGGCAGCCGTGATGAAGCACATCCGGAAAGATTACCCAACCTTATCCATGACTCTCCTCTGCAATCCAGCGAGGCATATACATTTTGAGACTAGTTAGATTCAAGTTCATATTGGTTTAGATGTAGCAGTGGTGGATCTTCATAATTAACCTAAATGAGCTTAAGGTTTATAGAGTTTTACTGGGAGAAAAGGGAGACATTGCTATAGCATTGACCACACAATTTACATTTAATGGACAGATTTTCATTTTGTGAAATGCAGCAATACAAAGCAAAAATGCTGCAGACATTTTCCTCTCAGTAGCTCCCTAATAAAGCTTAAACTGGCCAACTTCCATGCCCTTCAGGACTCCAGAAATACAAACAGGAAATTAACATTTCCATAGCAATAACAATTCTATAATAAAAGCTGAGGCAAAACAATAAAGCAGTAGGTCAGGATAAAAGCAATTTACCTATTATTAACATGCTAACGCTATATTGGAATAAAGTTTAAATATTAAAATGAAAGTGTAAAATTAGAGTAACATTTATAATCAAATGACTTTTTTTTTTTTTTTTCATTTTTAGGCATGGCTTCCCTCTTGTCTTATAGCAAGGTGTGAACTTAATAGAGCGTTTCTAAATTCCCTCAAATTGTAAGTTCTGTTATGTCATCCATTAATAATTTTGCCCAAGCAAGGCTTTATTTCAGGCATAAATGTTCTTTTCAAAGAAAAGATGATTCTTGTATGATTTGTCATACTGGTTATTTGCTAATATTCACTCCATTATTGTGAGAAGCCATATACACTAATGTGTTAGTCGCTCAGTCGTGTCCGACTCTTTGTGACCCCACGAACTGTAGCCCCCCAGGTTCTTCTGTCCATGGAATACTCCAGGCCAGAATACTGGAATGGATTGCCATTTCCATCTCCATATACACTAACGAGTGTAATGAAAAGAGTAGCAAGTCAAATCTTCTTTGATCTGATTCTTCAGACATCCCTAGTAAGCCAAGCGGGTGACAGTTTGTCCTTTAGGCATAGACATAGCCTAGAAATGGTAAAAGTTCCTTGAGTTTCCTTACTTGGACCTTTCCTTTCCAAACTATTGAACATTCCTTTCCTCTAACTATGAAAGATGATGTGGTGGCTTTCTAAGACAGTGAAAAGATATTCAACACTGTGCAGAGGAAGGATGAACTGAAGGCCAAGAAGAGAGAAAACGTACATTCCCAGGTTGGGATGAGTGACCAGGAGATAGGGTGTTTAGTTCCACAAACCATGAAGTTGTTACTGTAATCTTGAGCTGTGCAAGCCTCTATGGCCTTCTGTTCCTATCAACTGATGGACTTATAAAGTAGATAAAGTTGCTAACAGTTGGAACATTGATACAGAAAATTAGAATCCCTTTTCCTGTGATGGAATCTATTTTTTGTCAACTATCTTTTATTGTTTAAGGAATACGTATTCGGTTTCTTTAAATGGTCTAAGTGCCTTAATAGTAGTTTCTAAATCTTCTACTTTAAAATTGTGTTGAGCACCAAATAAGATCCAAGTAAATTCTCATCCATAAATGATTCTTTATCCTCTTTTCTTTTCTCACTTTACCTCTTATTCCTGAAATGTGATTTTGATGTGGGACAGGCATGCTGATTTTGAAATAGTTGCAACCCTGAACATAGCAGTTTACACAGAATCCATAGAAAATATCTCTTTCTAGATCTATGTACTAGCGCTAGAATGTCATCCCTTTATTGGGTTGACAAGTGTGTTTTAATAAGTTATAGTACTGATGAGACAGAAACGTGAGCTCCTCAACTTAAATAAATGCAAGCCTGAGAGCCAGAAATGACTCCCTTGTGCCCCTAGTTGTGATAAATTTGTGTATTCATACTTAAAACCGAAAAATTACTTTTCTTAACATAATCCTAAGGGGGTTAATATTAGCGAGTATTATGCCAATCTCAATGCCTGTAATTGTAGTGTACTGAACACTTACAGGAAATTGTGTAAGAATTTGCTTAAATGGAATGCTGCCCTCTTATGGTTACACAAATCCTTCTAGAGCCAAACATAAAATTGTAGTCTCAAGTTAGGGCAGTTAATAGAGGGGTTTAATTAGTGGAAAGACCACAAAAAATGTAAGCCACACTTGGATTTTACACACTACAAATTAGAGTGGCATAGAGGTGACTCATTGCAAGTTCATATACCTAGGTAACATAGAGCCAAGGATAGAACCCAGTTTATTGCTTTTCTCCTTATTTTAATAATGCATATTTGAACATAATTTTAATTTCTACTTTCATAATTCAGATATTTCAATGGAAATCACAAACATCAATTTTATCAAAGGAATTAAAATAAGATTAATTGTAATAAATCAAGATGATGTCAACACTTTCTAAACATTAGAGGACTTCAGCATCTTATCAATTCGGAAAATTTGGAAGGTTCTCAAATATCAAACTTAAAAACTTCCAGTTTTCAGGACATTTTATTTATATTCTTCCAAGATCATTCTTATCATCTGAGGAGTCCACAGAACCAGTTTAATACATATCTAAAATGTGGATGTCTGTCAAATACTAGGTAAAATCATTTTATTTTTCCTAAAAATTTCCATCTTTCACAGGATAACTATTTGCATTTTTAGTTTTCTTCTCAAGGATTGTTTTTATTTGAATCAGCTTTATTAAGGTATAATCTACCTACCAAATTATGTAGACTTTAGTGTATAGTTGAATGAGTTTTGATAAATACCTACAATAATGTAAGCATCAAGATATAGAACATAGACATATAGATACAGAACACATATTAATGTATCGCCCAAGAAAGTTTCCTTGTGCTTCGTTTCAGTCATTCTCCCCATTCTGGTCCCAGGCAACCATATATCTGTTTTCTGTCTTATCTGTAAAGATTACACGTGATTTACACAGACCTTCATATATAAGAACTTATAAAGTAGATACGCTTTCATGTCTGGCTTCTTTCTTTCAGCATAATGGTTTAATTTTCATCATTGTTGTTTTGTTTATCAGTATTTTCTTCCTGTTTATGGTTGAGTTGTATTTCATAGTATGGATGTACCACAATATTCATCTTCTCACGATCTATTGGATATTTGGGTCGTTTCTATGTTTTTTAAACTTTACTAAAAACATACTGCTGTGAAAATTCATGTAGAAGTCATAGTGTGGTCAGATGTTTTCATTTCTCTTAGGTAAATACCTAGAAGTACAATTGTTGGCTCATATAACATGTATGTCTAACTTTGTAGGACACCACTACACTGTCATTCAAAGTAACCATATGATTTTACATTTCCACCGGAACTATATGAGAGTTCTAGTTGCTTCAAATTCTTGCCACCACTTGGTGGCAACAGTATTTTTAATTTGAGCTATTCTCGCGGTTGCTAGGCATCTCATTTCAGTAAGAGTTTTGATTTGCATAATCAAAATCTAATGATGAATCATTTTAAACCTTTTTTCATGTGCCTATTAACCGTTCAAATACATAGCTAAATCTTTTGGCCATTAAAAAAAATTAATTTGCAGCTTGTATTCGAGTTGTAAGTATGCTTTATATATTCTAGATGCCAGTCTTTTTTCAGGTATATGTATTGTCAATATTTTTTCTCTCAGCCTGGTTTGCCTTTTCTTTATCTTTCTGGCCATGCAGAATGGCATCTGGGATCTTAGTTACCCAACCCAGGGATCAAACCTGTGCCTCCGGCAGTTGAAGAGCGGCATCTGAACATATCAGTTCAGTTCAGTTCAGTCGCTCAGTCCTGCCCGACTCTTTGCAACCCCATGAATTGCAGCACGCCAGGCCTCCCTGTCTATCACCAACACCCGGAGTTCACTCAGGCTCGCTTCCATCGAGTCAGTGATGCCATCCAGCCATCTCATCCTCTGTTGTCCCCTTCTCCTCCTGCCCTCAATCCCTCCCAGCATCAGAGTCTTTTCCAATGAGTCAACGCTTCTTATGAGGTGGCCAAAGTTCTGGAGTTTCAGCTTTAGCATCAGTCCTTCCAAAGAAATCCCAGGGCTGATCAGAATGGACTGGTTGGATCTCCTTGCAGTCCAAGGGACTCTCCTTGCAGTCCAAGGGACTCTCAAGAGTCTTCTCCAACACCACAGTTCAAAAGCATCAATTCTTCAGCGCTCAGCCTTCTTCACAGTCCAACTCTCACATCCATACATGACTACTGGAAAAATCATAGCCTTGACTAGACAGACCTTAGTTGGCAAAGTAATGTCTCTGCTTTTGAATATGCTATCTAGGTTGGTCATATCTTTTCTTCCAAGGAGTAAGCGTCTTTTAATTTCATGGCTGCAATCACCATCTGCAGTGATTTTGGAGCCCCCAAAAATAAAAGTCTGCCACTGTTTCCACTGTTTCCCCATCTATTTTCCATGGAGTGATGGGACCGGATGCCATGATCTTTGTTTTCTGAATGTTGAGCTTTAAGCCAACTTTTTCACTCTCCTCTTTCACTTTCATCAAGAGGCTTTTTAGTTCCTCTTCACTTTCTGCCATAAGGGTGGTGTCATCTGTGTATGTGAGGTTATTCATATTTCTCCCAGCAATCTTGATTCCAGCTTGTGTTTCTTCCAGTCCAGTGTTTCTCATGATGTACTCTGCATAGAAGTTAAATAAGCAGGGTGACAATATGCAGCCTTTACGTACTCCTTTTCCTACTTGGAACCAGTCTGTTGTTCCATGTCCAGTTCTAACTATAACTTCTTGGCCTGCATATAGATTTCTC
This sequence comes from Budorcas taxicolor, assembly GCF_023091745.1. NCBI lineage: Eukaryota > Metazoa > Chordata > Mammalia > Artiodactyla > Bovidae > Budorcas > Budorcas taxicolor. The sequence continues at coordinate 58,578,227 of NC_068923.1, read as the reverse complement.
AAGAGGCAGGTTAGGTGGTCTGGTATTCCCATTTCTCTCAGAATTTTCCACAGTTTATTGTGATCCACACAGTCAAAGGCTTTGGCATAGTCAAGAAAGCAGAAATAGATGTTTTTCTGGAACTCTCTTGCTTTTTCCATGATCCAGCAGATGTTGGCAATTTGATCTCTGGTTCCTCTGCCTTTTCTAAAACGAGCTTGAACATCAGGGAGTTCACGGTTCACGTATTGCTGAAGCCTGGCTTGGAGAATTCTGAGCATTACTTTACTAGCGTGTGAGATGAGTGCAATTGTGTGGTAGTTTGAGCATTCTTTGGCACTGCCTTTCTTAGGGATTGGAATGAAAACTGACCTTTTCCAGTCCTGTGGCCACTGCTGAGTTTTCCAAACTTGCTGGCATATTGAGTGCAGCACTTTCACAGCATCATCTTTCAGGATTTGAAATAGCTCTACTGGAATTCCATCACCTCCATCAGCTTTGTTTGTAGTGATGCTTTCTAAGGCCCACTTGACTTCACAGTCCAAGATGTCTGGCTCTAGATGAGTGATCACACCATCGTGAGTATCTGGGTCGTGAAGATCTTTTTTGTACAGTTCTTCTATGTATTCTTGCCCCCTCTTCTTAATATCTTCTGCTTCTGTTAGATCCAGACCATTTCTGTCATTTGTCGAGCCCATCTTTGCATGAAATGTTCCCTTGGTATCTCTAATTTTCTTGAAGAGATCTCTAGTCTTTCCCATTCTGTTCTTTTCCTCTATTTCTTTGCATCGATCCCTGAGGAAGGCTTTCTTGTCTCTTCTTGCTATTCTTTGGAACTCTGCGTTCAGATGCTTATATCTTTCCTTTTCTCATTTGCTTTTCACTTCTCTTCTTTTCACAGCTATTTGTAAGGCCTCCCCAGACAGCCATTTTGCTTTTTTGCATTTCTTTTCCATGGGGATGGTCTTGATCCCTGTCTCCTGTACAATGTCACAAACCTCATTCCGTAGTTCATCAGGCACTCTGTCTATTAGATCTAGGCCCTTAAATCTATTTCTCACTTCCACTGTATAAGCATAAGGGATTTGATTTAGGTCATACCTGAATGGTCTAGTGGTTTTCCCTACTTTCTTCAATTTAAGTCTGAATTTGGTAGTAAGGAGTTCATGATCTGAGCCACAGTCAGCTCCTGGTCTTGTTTTTGTTGACTGTATAGAGCTTCTCCATCTTTGGCTGCAAAGAATAGAATCAATCTGATTTCGGTGTTGACCATCTGGTGATATCCATGTGTAGAGTCTTCTCTTGTGTTGTTGGAAGAGAGTGTTTGCTATGACCAGTGCATTTTCTTGGCAAAACTCTATTACTCTTTGCCCTGCTTCATTCCACATTCCAAGGCCAAATTTGCCTGTTACTCCAGGTGTTTCTTGACTTCCTACTTTTGCATTCCAGTCCCCTATAATGAAAAGGACATCTTTTTTGGGTGTTAGTTCTAAAAGGTCTTGTAGGTCTTCATAAAACCATTCAACTTCAGCTTCTTCAGCATTACTGGTTGGGGCATAGACTTGGATAACTGTGATATTGAATGGTTTGCCTTGGAGACGAACAGAGATCATTCTGTCGTTTTTGAGACTACATCCAAGTACTGCATTTCAGACTTTTTTGTTGACAATGATGGCTACTCCATTTCTTCTGAGGGATTCCTGCCCACAGTAGTAGATATAATGGTCATCTGAGTTAAAATCACCCATTCCAGTCCATTTTAGTTCGCTGATTCCCAGGATGTCAATGTTCACTCTTGGCATCTCTTGTTTGACCACTTCCAATTTGCCTTGATTCACGGACCTGACTTTCCAGGTTCCTATGCAATATTGCTCTTTACAGCATCGGATCTTGCTTCTATCACCAGTCACATCCACAGCTGGGTATTGTTTTTGCTTTGGCTCCATCCCTTCATTCTTTCTGGAGTTATTTCTCCACTGATCTCCACTAGCATATTGGGCACCTACTGACCTGGGGAGTATCTCTTTCAGTATCCTATCATTTTGCCTTTTCATATTGTTCATGGGGTTCTCAAGGCAAGAATACTGAAGTGTTTGCCATTCCCTTCTCCAGTGGGCCACATTCTGTCAGGCCTCTCCACCATGACCCACCCATCTTGGGTTGCCCCGCAGGCATGGCTTAGTTTCATTGAGTTAGACAAGGCTGTGGTCCTAGTGTGATTAGATTGACTAGATTTCTGTGAGTATGGTTTCAGTGTGCCTGCCCTCTGATGCTCTCTTGCAACACTTACCATCTTACTTGGGTTTCTCTTACCTTGAGCGTGGGGTATCTCTTCATGGCTGCTCCAGCAAAGCACAGCCACTGCTCCTTACCTTGGACGAGGGGTATCTCCTCCCACCGCCCTTCCTGACCTTCAAAGTGGGATGGCTCCTCTAGGCCCGTATACCAAATAATAGTAAAGAAGTTCCATGTGAAAAAAAAAAAAAAAAGTTCCGTGTGCTATAGGCCTGAACCTTGGAGGACAAAATTCAGCCTTGGAACCTTTGTCCTTTCTTGTCAGAACAGATAATAACATTTGTTTTGGTGAGGTTTCCCAAACCTTGTGACTTGAGTGCAAGAACAAAGGATCTGACACCAAGATGTTTGCAACAACTAACCCCCCATCACCACCCCCTACACCGCCATCTTCCCTATAAAAGTGCTTTGCTGAAAGTTTTCGGGAGGAGCTTTGGGTTTTTAAGGCTTGAGCCACCAGTCTCCTTGCATGGCCCTGCAATAAACCTTTCTCTGCTCCAAACTCTGATGTTTTGGAATTGTTTTTGGCCTCACTGTGCGTCAGGCACATGGACTTACATTAGATAACAATGGGACTGCTTGTGGAACTGCTTCTGGAGAGTGGAAAAAAGAAGACCCACACATATATATTCTAAGTGGAACTTTAGAACTCCATGTATGTAAAAAGAAAAAATCCCAAAAGCGTCCAGAGAGAAAAATAGGGGACTTACAAAGGAACAAGAAAGATTGATATAGAATCCTCATTTTAAAAACTGGCTCCAGAAAACATTTAAGCAGTATCTTCAGTATGCTGAGAAAAAAGATTATGAGCCTTGAATTTAATGCCCAGACCAATTATCATTCACATAAGTGGAAAAATAATGACAGAGGAAGACATGCCTAGACTTGGAATATTTATCACTGCAAACTCTATCTGAAATGTTTATTAAAGTTATATTTCAACAAACTTTAAAAAAAACTTCAAGCTGCATTTCATCAGAAACATTTATAAGCAACAACACCAGTAAAACATTTTCTTCAGAATAATAGTGCTCTGATTTCAGCTCTAAGAGGTAGAGCTTAGAAGTCAACATTTCTGCCCTTATAACAAGGAAAAGCTGAACAAACTAAAAATCAGCCAGTTTTCTTGGACCGATTAAAGAACCAGGGTGACATGGCAAACTCCAGAGTCAGATATGATAGACTATTAGAGAATTTTAAATAACTACATTAAAGGTTCTAATGGAAAAAGTAGACAGCGTGAAGGAACAGGTAGATAATGTAAGCACAGAGATGACTCGCCTAAGAAAGAATCAAATGAAAATGCTACAAATAAAAAACAAAGTAACAAAAGTGAAGAATGTGTTTAATGGGTTGATTACTAGACTGGACAGGGCTGAGGAAAGGATCAGTGAAGTTGAAAATAGTTCAAATTTCCCAAACTGAAATACAAAGAGAGAAAAACAATGAACAAAACAGAGCAGTATACATAAAAGAGAATGCATCGAACAATATCAAAAGATGCAACATACCCATAACTGGAATATCAGAAGCAGAAGAAAAAGGGAATGGAGAAGAAGAGACACTTGAAATAATGATGCTCAACAGGTTTTAAAAATTAGTTGTTGTTCAATCACTCAGTCATGTCTGACTCTTTGCAACCCCATGGACTGTGGCACACCAGGCTTCCCTGTCCATCACCAACTCCTGAAGCTTGCACAAACTCATGTCCAGTGAGTTGGTGATGCCATCCAATCATCTCATCCTCTGTTGTCCCCTTCTGCTCCTGCCTTCAATCTTTCCCAGCATCATGGTCTTTTCCAGTGAGTCAGTTCTTTGCATCAGGTGGTCAAAGTATTGGAGTTTCAGCTTCAGCATCAGCCCTTCCAATGAATATTCAGGACTGATTTCCTTTAGGATTGACTGGTTGGATCTCCTTGCAGTCCAAGGGACTCTCAAGGGTCTTTTCCAACTTCAAAGCTCAAAAGCATCAATTCTTTGGTGTTCAGCCTTTTTTTATGTTCCAGCTGTCATACCCATACATGACTACTGGAAAAACCATAGCTTTGACCATACAGATCTTTGTTGGCAAAGTAATGTCTCTGCTTTTTAATATGCTGTCTAGGTTGGTCATAACTTTTCTTCCAAGGAACAAGCATCTTTTAATTTTATGGCTGCAGTAACCATTTTAAATTTTCATGGCTGCCGTAACAATTTTAAAATTAGTGACCAATATCAAACCACAGATTCAGGAATATTAGAATACCAAGCAGGATAAACACCAAAAACACCTTCATACATGGGCATAGTATATTTAAGCTACAGAACACTAAAGGCAAAGAAAATCTTGGAGCAACAAGTAAAATCATACTCTTGAAAATTCTCATATTGTATCAGTGTGCTAGTAGCATGTGACAAAGGATAAAATGTAAGTAAAATTTTTCTTCTCTTATACATAAGGTATATACACAGATTAGCTCTAGGTAGTAATAGATTTCATATACTCTCTATTACTTCAGAGATACTGCCTCAAGATTCAGTTCCAGGCCACCACAATAAAGTGAATATGACAATAAAATAAGTCACATGAATTTTTTGGTTTCTCAGTGCATGTGAAAGTTACCTTTATATTATACAGATATACTGTAATTCATTAAGTATGGCATAGCATTATGTCTAAAAAAACACTGAACATGCCTTATTTCAATAATGAAATAATGCTGTTGGCAAAATGTTGCTGACAGACTTGATCAATGTAAGGTTGCCATAAACCTTCAATCTATTAAAAAAAAAAAACATGCAATGTCTCTGAAGCACAATGAAGCAAAGTGCAATAATAGGAGATATGTCTGTACATACTATAAAACGGTGAGGACAGCAACAGTATGGGAGTTAGAAAGAGGACATAAAATTTTTGAAACACTAGAGAGAAATGATAGATTAAAAAAGAAAAACATATCAGCAAAATTATACCTACACTGAAGAATTTGAGATCATTAAAAAGAACATGATGTCTGACTCTTTGGGACCCCATGGACTATACAGTCCATGGAATTCTCCAGGTCTGGAGTGGGTAGCAATTCCCTTCTCCAGGGGATCTTTGCAACCCAGGGATCGAACCCAGGTCTCCTGCATTGCAGGCAAATATACCAAAAAACCTGAGAAGAATATAATCCTAGGAGGAGGAAGAGAATTATAGTGGGAGAGAAAAAATGTTTTTTCTTACCTATGTTGTATACATACACACACACATATACATGTATATGTGTATATATATATACTTGTGTAGAATGTATATAGTCTGGAAAATGATTTTTTAAAACTACCAATATTTCTGTGTAGATCCTGTCTTAATATTGAAGAATGGAGGATAGGTCTGAATTTCTCGTACTGCACTGTTAATTGAAGGGCACAATTAACATGGAGAACTCTATAAGAATACAGATTATTTCTCTCCACAAAGCCTTCAAATGTCATGTTAGGAGATAGTGCTTCAAAGGGAAATAATTTGTTCCTGGAACACAATTTTTCATTTAAACACAATCTTCATTTTGAAGAGAAAACAAATAGACACAATATAACCCAGCTGGCCTTATGCCCACTTATGTCCCACAAGTGCCATGTAAAACCATGAAAGGAACCACATCAAGGCAGATTAGACCACTGAGAACTTCAAGGAAATCACATCTGCCACACATGATTTATCTGTGGACCTTTGTTAAAAAAAGCAAGCCAAGTGGCCCAGGGCTAATGGGAACAGTCATCAAATTGGAAGTTATCTTTTGAAATGACGTGAAGAACCAAGAATCTTGAAAAAGTCTGGAAAGGTCATCAACTTCATAGACATGGGGCTTGCTTTCTTTTAGGGAATAATTTAAAAAAAAAAAAAGCATAATGCTATTCATTGTGCTTAAAGGCATTTTTATCCTCACAAATTGGACAACCTTTTATTCTTTCCTTTCAGCCCAAGGAAGAGCTGCTTTATTAGTTTGTTTTTATTTTTACAAACTAATGGGCTTACCTGGTGGTTCAGTGGTAAAGAATTTGCCTGCCGATGCAGGAGACATGGGTTCAATCCCTGGGTCAGGAAAATCCCCTTGAGAAGGAAATGGCAACCCACTCCAGTATTGTTGCCTGAGAAATCCCATCGACAGAGGAGCCTGGCAGGTTACACTCGGGTTGTGAAAGAGTTGGACGTGACTTAGTGAGTAAACAACAAATTATAATAAACTGTTTTTTAGCATTTAAAATATTTCTGAAACATCTCATGTATCATTTATAATCTAGAAGTCAGTGTTGTGTAGTATGTTAGGAAAATGAGCTATAAAGCCACACGGCCTGAAAAAGCACCCCAGCTATGACACTTACTGTTCAAGTGACATTCATCAAATATATACCTCCCTGTGTCTTGATTACCTCAGCATGAGAATCGTGAACTAGAGCACATTTCATCCCTGTTGTAAGGATTGAGTGAGATACAATAAGCACATTTCTCACAGCCCTCCTTGGAACAAATTAACACCAATGAAGAATAGTTGTTAAAATCCTCATATCAACCTCATGAGGTAGATCCTCGTGCTACAGACGAGAATGCTCAGACCTTGAGAGGGAAAGCAACTGGTCCAAGATTTTACAAATGGTAGGTGGAAATGGTGGAGACAGAGTGCAAATCCAGTTCATTCTGACTACAAAACCCCTGCTCTCAGCGCTCATTAAAATAGATTATTTTGTAACTTTTTCGTATCACAGTCTTTTGCCTTTACACTTGGATATAAACTCAAGAAAGTCAAAATTAGCTGTACCTTCTAGTTGTAGATTTTCCTGTGTGGCCCAGATCAGTACCCTGGAAATACATGGGCAAAAGTTGCCGAAAAAGAGAAAATTGACACTTATAAAGCACTGAAGAAATGTCTGCCAAGAACTAGGGCCAAATACTGAAATAAATTTCATCCATATTTAATCTCTACAACAATCTCAAGGGGCAAGTGTTAATATCCCTGTTTTACAGATGTTATATAGATGTTGTTGAGAGGATAAATTTTTCTTTCCCCAGACTGTGTGTTTTCTTTGTGGAATGCACACAGTAAATGAGAGCAAGACCTTAAAGCCAAATCAAGCTTGGTAAGAAGCTTAGTTCAGCTACTTACTGAAGTGTGTGATTTGGAGTTGTAAAACTTCTTGGAGATTCATCTGTAAAATGCAGATAGCACATACAACCTCTATCAAGGGGTAATTGCATTAAATAAGGCAATATCCATAAAGCCCACTATAGAATCACTGTAAGCAGTTAATAAATGTTAGTTATTGTTATTACTGTTGTTACACTATTAATACGAGTTTCAGTAGAGTCAACTGAAGTGAAAGGACCTTTATTCAACTTTACCCTGACCATCAGTGTCTGTTTTAAAATGAGAAATATCCTCTTTAAAATGAGAAAGCTTTGGAGGTCAATTACACAGGTAATTGAATCAGTTTAAACAACTCCACTGGGCAGAACCTGTCCAAAATAATCATTGTTTCAGTAAAACAGTTGATAGGACTATTTTAAATAAAACAGTAAAAATATTACTTCCTGACAGGAGTATTACCTATAGGTTTATAGAAATAGGCAGCCTGTGGACTGCAGATAGAAACTATGCAGCAAGCATTTCCTCTGAAGCTAAAGGATATGACCTTAGAAAGGACAATGCAGCCAAACTTACTGAGACTTTATCATCATTTGTTGGTTGCACTTCAGATGTCCAAAATCCCTTGGGGTAGAAAACTTCACACATAATATTTTTATTTTAGAAACTATGATAAACTCTGTTTTATCCAGAATGATCAGTAAATTGAGAGTGCTAGTTATAATCAAATAATATTTGTCAAATATCCTAAGTTAATTAAAAGCTAGAATATTCAAATCAAATATCATACTGTCAGTAGTAAACATAGCATTCAACTTTCAGCAAGTAAAATGCTTTCTTTTGACTGTTATGAAACTGGTTTAGAATCTTAGTGTGTCCCAGTGTTATCATTAGAAAGCTTAACTGTTATGATAACATAAAATTTCAGTGTAAAGTAAGGAAGATTTTCTCACACTGAGCAGTTCCAAAATGAGATGGGTAACACTAGAATTTTGAGGATTCTGTTTGCAGGGAGATTTAAACAAAGGCTGCAGGACTGCTTGCCTGGAATGTTGCAAACCAGATGTTGACATGGAGCGAGGAGTTCCAGAACTGATGTTTCCCACAGCTGATTATCTTCATTTTCTAGAACTGTGATAAGAAAGTACCACCAGTTGGGTGGCTTAAACAGCAGCAGTTTATTTTGTCCAATTCCAGATGGAGGTGTCATCAGAGTGGATCTCTCCTGGGGCCTCTGTGGCTTGTAAGTCATCTCCTGTGTCTTCACGTGGTCTCCCCACTGTATGTTTGTGTCCTGTTCTGATCTATTTTCATAAGGACATCAATCGTATTGAATAAGAGGTCACCCTAATGGCCTCATTTCACTTCAAAACCTCTTTAAAGACGCTGTCTCCACATAGTCATCTTCTGAGATACTGTTTGCTTGGTTGGTTTAGTCGCTAAGTCGTGTCCAACTCTTGCTACCCCAAGGACTATAGCCTGCCAGGCTCCTCTGCCCATGGGATTCTCCAGGCAAGAATACTGGAGTGGGTTGCCATTTTGGAGTGATGATTTCAATAACTGAATTTGGGGGATACGCAATTCAGTCCCTAACACTGGTTTTGTAAGAGAATCACTTGGGGACTTCGTTAAGGATTCTGAGTTCTTTAGAACCACTCTTGAAGATTGGAAGGTCAAGGAAATTGCATTTTTAGCAAGGATCCAGTAGGCATTGGTTTGGTGTTCATTTGTTTGCTTGTTTGTTTTTAAGTAGCAGAAGATATATCTCAAGCTTGCTCAACTAAAATAGAGAACTCCTTGGATTACACATAGCAGCCATGAAATTAAAAGACCCTTACTCCTTGGAAGAAAAGTTATGACCAACCTAGATAGCATATTCAAAAGCAGCGACATTACTTTGCCAACTAAGGTCCGTCTAGTCAAGGCTATGGCTTTTCCAGTAGCCATGTATGGATGTGAGAGTTGGACTGTGAAGAAAGCTGAGAGCCGAAAAATTGATGCTTTTGAACTGTGGTGTTGGAGAAGACTCTTGAGAGTCCCTTGGACTGCAAGGAGATCCAACCAGTCCATTCTGAAGGAGATCAGCCCTGGGTGTTCTTTGGAAGGATGATGCTAAAGCTGAAACTCCAGTACTTTGGCCACCTCATGCAAAGAGTTGACTCATTGGAAAAGACTCTGATGCTGGGAGGGATTGGGGGCAGGAGGAGAAGGGGATGACCGAGGATGAGATGGCTGGATGGCATCACTGACTCGATGGATGTGAGTCTGAGTGAACTCCGGGGATTGGTGATGGACAGGGAGGCCTGGCGTGCTGCGATTCATGGGGTCACAAAGAGTCGGACACGACTGAGCGACTGAACTGAACTGAACTAGCTTACACAACTGAACATTTCAAGACTAAAGTTTCTTTTCCTAGATCAAGAAGCTAAATGACACTATAGTATAAATAATGCTTCACTGTCCTTTCTACATTTCTTCCATCTGTTTTCTCAGTGTCACCTCTGTTTCTCAGTTCCCTGGTGGTTGGAAGATGGCTTGACCAAGCCCCTGTGTCTTCGGAGGTTCATGTTTAGCAGAATTGAGGGTAAATCTGGTTAACTTTTTACAATACAATACCTAATACAAAAGATACAAAGTATATAATTATACAAATCATAATTCAAAGTTTACTTTTGTAAGAGATTATTAATGCTGATAGTGTTGACTTAGTGCTTAAGCATTAACCTGTATGCTGACTGCATCATATGTGCATTTATATTCACATTAGGTGCAGTGATTCTCACCGTCATACAGAGAGGAAAACTGAGTCTCCCAGAGGCTATTTCTTGCCCAAGGTGTCAGAGTGAATAAAAGAGATAGAGCTGGAATTCACATTTCAACACTGTGATTTTCAAATTCTCACTTCTAAATGCCATATTCTGCTGCTCATTAACGTGCTAATTATGGGTTTTAGCACTTTTTTTTCTTAAAATTGATTAATTTTCATTAAACATTTTCCTTATAAACTTTTTTCCTTTTAATTTTACTGAGTCATCCCTGACAGACCGCCCTGTGTAAGTTGAATGTCTATAGCATTGTGACTTGACTGACTTCTATTGTGAAAAATTAATCACCATAAGTTTTATCAGCCATCAGCTCACATAGATGCAAGGAAAGTTTTTTCTTGATGAAGAGAACTTTTAGAATTGATTCTCTTGGCGGTTTCTAAATGCACCACCTAGTAGGGCGACTTAGCATCAGTAAATGTTACTTTACATCCTGGAGTTAGCTCTCTCCATCAGAGCTGCACTACCTGAAATGTCAAAAGTTTTGATGATAAAAGGAAAACATATTCTTTATCCTACTCATCCTTATGTACTAAAAAGACCATTTGTCGGCCTGTCATTTACAAAGTTGTCATCCAAACTTTCTTAACCCTCGCCACAGGAATCTTTATAAGGTGACAACTTCTTAATTCAATTTAGTATAGGCAAATGGAAAAAAAGTAGTCCAGAAATGCTTCTTAACTCCCCTACTGAAGCTGTGAGTCCCACCTGATAACTACCAGCTTGACAAGATAACCAACTTGCAGACTGCAAAAAAAAAAAAAAAAAAAAAAAAACCCCACAGCATTCACTGTGAGTTGTCCTTATTCAGCTAAGTACGTTTATTTCACTGTTGGACTGTAGCAAAGTGTTGGTAGGTCTTTCCCTGGAATGTGGGCAAGATGCCTATGTCCTGTTGCTGAGAAAATGCATATAAATGCCCAAGCCTGTTTAGTGGTCTTTACCAAAAATAGCTTGGCCTTTTGACTCACCCAGGCTGCCGGTAAACTGTTTTTTTTTTTTCCCCCTCTCCACAGATACACTAAATCTAGTAACATCACGTCAGTGCATTCCAAATTGGAGGCAACACTGACTTTGTTTTAGTTTGGGAATCCTTATTATTGGTTCATAAGTTGGATCAGAGAACACTGGGAGAAGAAGGATCTAACAGATATTCAGCCTTCAGTCCAGCCTCGTAGATTTATAGATAAGAAGCAGAAGCCCAGAAAGGTTAAGTGACCCACCCAAGCACACATTGCCGGTAAGTGGCAGACCCAAAATAACTCTGGGCTGCTAATGCGTGAAGCAGTCTGTTTTCTGCCAGGGTCTCAGCCGGAGATTTCATGGGTGGGTTGTGCCAGGTCCCCCTCAAGAGCAGTCTGGGGGAGTGATAGCAAGATATGAGTCTTGGCTGCCCTTGTATTTACAGAATTTTCATTTGGTCATGTGCTGCTTTCGCAAGAAGGAATTTGAGAATCAAATAATACAAAAACCAGGAAAGCAAATAGATATTTTGATGCTCAAACTTGACCATGGGTGGCTTTTTAACAGGGCCTTTAGGGAAAGCTAGTTTGCATTAGCAACCTTCTCTGAGATCTTTCGATGCCCCTCAGTCATTCCTGTGGCTCAGGTGTCTAAGCCTCACACCTTCCCAGGTGGTCCAAGTGCACTGTTTTGCACAGAGAAAGGATCCCAACAGTCTGCTCTTTACCCAGTGATCAAAACCTCTGTTTCTCCGTATGCTTTGAGAGCTGGGCCAAAGTTTCATTTTCATACAGATCTTTTCTTTTCTCTCTCGGATCTTCCTCTCATCTGCTTGAATTTCAGGATAGGCTTTCGTTGTGTTTTGTTTTCCACTGAAAAGGGTATAAATTACTTCTATTTTATTCAATCTGATAGTCCTGTCTGTAACGTGAAGGTGGGATTTGCAGTTACAAGATGAAATCTGATCACACTAAAGAAGGGCTTCCCTGGTGGCTCAGCAAAGAATCTGCATGCAGTGCAGGAGACCAGGGTTCAATTCCTAGATCAGGAAGATCCCCTGGAGAAGGAAATGGCAACCCACTCCAGCATTCTTGCCTGGAAAATCCTATGGACAGAGGAGCCTGGAGGGCTATAGTCAATGGGGTCACAAGAGTCGAACTCGAATTAGTGACGAAACCACCACCACTAGCAAAGATGGCAAGTATGCCTTTGCTGAGTAGCTATTAAATTTCTCTTTAAACAAATATCCAGAATATAATAAAACCTGAATAATAACTATTTCAGTTTAAAAGGGAGTAAATTGGGCACAGATCATGGAGCAGCACTTATTGTGTATGCCAGTTTTACAAGTGAGGAAAGCGATCCTCAGAAAATAAGGAATGTGGGTCAGGTACAAAGCTAGGAAGTGAAAAAATAGGAATTTAGAGCTATATTTGTATCTGAGGCTCACTAGGGGGTCTTGTTCTTTCCATTTTGCCAGGCAGTCAGTCTCTATAACCATTTGACTGTCAAACTGTTTGACTTTTTTAATGGGAATATTAAAATCTGTTGTGAAGTGTTTTAACATTCATTATGTTCTTTGCTCTTTCTAAAGCTTTGAAAGGAAACTAGATGTTACTTTACCCATTTGAAAAGAAAGATACCTGAGGGTATGTTGCTGTTTCTTTTCTTTTCTTTTCTTTTTTTTTTTTTTGCATTAGCAAAATGGCAAAATAGAAAGACCCTGAATTCGTCTCTAAGGAGCACAGCCAGATCACATCTGCAGAATAACCATAAAAAGACCAAAACCTACTGGAAAAGATCTACAACTGAAGACATAAAGAAAGAACCTGAATGACATGAGGTTTCCCACCATCCCTATATTGAGATGCAACTGCCAAATAAAATTGTACAATATTGAAAAATAAAATTAAATTTAAAAAAAGATACCTGAGCTTCAGAGAAGTTAGTTGACTTACCCAAAATTGACTGCCCAGAAGCAACTAATATGGGGCTCAAATCAAAGTCTTGTAAGTCTACAAAGTGAATAGTGAAAAGCATTGGCAAAGTGGGCTCAAGAGACCCAGGCTCAAGTTCAAACTATTCATTCCACTTATTTGAAGTATATCCCAGACAGATTACTTATATCTGTGATATTCAGTTTCTAGCTGTCTGCTAAGTGGGACTAAAATAACACCCTGTGGCTGGATTGTTATGAAATAAATCTGAAATGTCTTTTCTGACTAAAAAGTAATTTATATGTGCTATGAGTAAAATCATTTAAAAAGTTATAACTTTTCCAGCTTAAGAGTTCAAACTTTAAAACAATATTAAAAGTTAAGAGACTATAACCAAGTACAAAATAAAAAGATTTTTAAAAGTTAATAGATCCATTTATGATGTGACTGTGGAAATTCTCTTTTGCTCATAAAGGTTATTTAATCAGTTTGATCCTCACAAGTAGGTGCTCATTTAATTATTTTGGCCATTTTCTCTTCTAACTTGATAATCTATAAGATAATTAGAAATGCTCAGCGTCTGTTACCTCCAGGATATCTGTGTAAGCTATAATTATGAAAATACATCTTAAGCAGATTTCTAGATCTTGAAAAGTAATACAGTTCATGCCCTAGTCCTTTTTCTTCTTTCCTTTCTAGTAATTAGGGGCTATTTGAGGGAGAAAAACCGTGATCTGGATGAGTAAAAGATGACATTTTTGAAAGGCTAATGGAGGCAGATTTTTAAAGGAGGCTCTGTATATAATACATGAGATTATGTTCATTTATCAGCAAAAATCTAGTTGAGAGAATCAAAGCAATACTTGTCTAAGAGTTCATTTCTTCTTCAAATTAATCACTATCACATTTTTCTTAAGCTTTTACTTTTAAAATGACATTTTCAGTAAGCTGAGGAATATAAACATTCTAATAGCTTTCATACAGCTTTTTTCCTGCATTGTAATTGACAATTTTAAAAAACAAGATGAATGCATTCAAAACAAAGAACAAAACAAGGGTGCACATTTGATTTTAGTTACTCTCTGCTGCACTTGGTAATAAAATGCCCAGTTGGAATTGGTCTTCCCTCTTCCTGCAGGGTGACATCTTTCACCCAAAGGAACCAGTGGTTTTTGTGGGAATTGAGATGGGAACAAATGCTTATTAAGCACCAGTGATATGTTAGACACTAATCCTCATGATGATGCTGTGAGTTAGATATTAGGGTCCTCGGTTTTAGTTGAGAAAATACACTCAAAAGTTTGTTTGTTTTTCTTCAAATGCCACGACAGGCTGATGAAGACCAACTCTGAGTGATTCTAAACCTGCTGTCTACTCTAGGCTTTGTAAGGAAATCTCTCTGTAGGCTCCGCCTTTTTCCTACCCCTTTCTCCTTCACTGGTCATGCTCTATAACTGGTGAGTGTCTGTGTGTCTTCTGCCTTATGGAAACTCTCAAGTGTTAATGTACCAGGTTTCATGGTTTGTAAAGTTATATACAGTAGACTAAAGCACAGATAAGTGCAGCTTCTCAGTCAAGGGGTATTAAGGAAATCTTTTGGATGGCAATCAAATAGAGGTGTTGGTGTTAACAAGTGAAAAACAACCTGTTCTATTTCATATAATAAAATCAGTTCATCACAATGTCTACCAAGGCAAAGCACTGAGGACTAGTACTGGAATGTTCAGCAGACTAGCAATCAAGAACTGTTTTTTTCCAGGTATGAATTTGCCAATTATAAATCGTGGGAGTCCATTAACCTCATGATTTTCAACTATAAGATAAAAATTATAGTCTTTCTGCCACCTCATAAGATTGATTTAAAGATAAAATGAGACATTGTAGGTAAAAATTGTTTGTATTCCTATAAAACTGTAAGAATTTAAAAGGAATCAGTTATATTTTCCTTTTTCTTATATTCCCCAACAGGAGTAAATATTCCAATTTTTCCCATTGTGGATAGACTTAAACCCCATGTATGTATTTAATAACTAACACCTACCCTAAGTGTCTATTCAGTTGACTCCATTCTTATATATGATAGAAGGGACAGATTGCTTTTGGTCATGTGTGGAGGAGCCATGAAACCATCACCTTGGCTGAAAAAAAAAGATTAATTAAATACAAAAGCTCATGAATAAAAGTCCTTGAAATGCCAAGTGATTGTGATATTCTTGTAAATATGATCTTGAGATGAAAATTTAAGAACTTGGTTTTGTTTGGCTTAATTGTGTTTCTAAATAATAGCCCATCCCCGATATAACTAATATGTATTGTTGTGTTTGAATTTATTGAGTGCTTCCTGTTTGTCAGGCACTAGGCTAAGTGCTTTGGTTACATTATCATTTAATTTTCGTAAGAACTCCAGACATTAAGTAATGTTACCAATTGAGGCATAAATGCATTAAGTAATTTTCCCAAGGTTACACAGTAAGACATATACAAGATACATACAAGATTATGGAAATGATTTTCCTTTTGCCATTCATTTGTTTATTCATCGAGATTAATTGCAGTACTTTGTATGAGGAGAATCGGCATTTAGATGACATTTGAAGCCATGGGAATAGTTAAAATTGCCTCAGGACGTGTATTCTAGAGAACAGACAAAGGCTGAGGACAGAGCCCTAGGGGTTTCCTATACTTATAGATGTAAAAAAAGAGAAGGAGCCAGTAAAGGAAATTGAGAAAGAATGTCCCAAGAAAGGAGAAAAAACACTGTATAAATATGGTCTCAAAAACCTTGAAAATGAAATTAAGAGATAAGATTACTGAGATTTGTTGACTCCTACTGAGATGTTGAGAAAAGGGGGAACAGAAAATTTGCCATTGACTTTGGTAAGATGTAAGATGTTAGTGACCTTGAAAAAAATTATTTCAGTTAATGATTGTTCAGTTACAGTCAGACTAGGAACAAATACAATGTGAGGAAGAGGAAGCAATGAGTACAAAAGGTTCTTTAAAATGGAGCAGATACCAAAATGAAAACTGAAAAGAATTATGGGGTCTTTTTAAAAGATGAATATTAAGGAATGAAAGAGAGTTAGTAGCTCAGTTGTGTCTGACTCGTTGTGACCCCATGGACTGTAACCCACTAGGCTCCCCTGCCTGTCCATGGAATTCTTCAGGCCAGAATATTGGAGTGGATTGCCATTTCATTCTCCAGAGGAACTTCCCAACCCAAGGATTGAGCCCAGGTCTCCTACATTTTAAATGTAGGAGATTCTTTACCATCTGAACCACCAGGAAAACCTATGAGCTACCAGGAAATTTGTGGGCAAATATGAATGATCCTGTGGTGAGGAAGAAAATGATGTGCAGTAAAGAAAGGGAATATTGTGGCCTCCAGAGCACCAGAGGAGGGGAAGGCCTTCTATGAGAGCAGGATACTTGATCCATTAAAACAGGAAGAAGACAGTGGCAAAAGAGGCAAATGGAAGGAAGTGCTAGCCTCAGAGAGAAGAAGATGAAATTGTTTCTTTCCTGATTGTTTTGGGGGAAATTATCCTGCAATATTTTCAGCTAAGAATGAGATGGAGGAAAGGGTGGCTATCAGAAAATGGTGGTAGAGTGGAGAATGGGAAAGTAATTTTTCTGGAGAAGTATGGTAGGATTATCAGGCATTGCAGAGTTCATAAATTACAATGAGGTCTATCAGCATACCTGTGTCCTCTCTTCCAACAACATATAGCCTCTTAGGTGCAAGCACAGAGCAATAGGATAGCTGAGTTTAATCAAGCTTGAGTTTCAACTGGCAAAAAATGGCACAGTAAGATAAAGAGGAGGAGAAAGTGATTTAAGAGTATTCGCAAGGAAGTGAAAGCACTTCTGAAGATGAGATCTAAGCAGGGAAAGAGCACAATGCAGAAGAGGGTGATGGATGTTTTTAAAAGTGATAAGGGAGGGACTTTCCCAGCAGCCCAGGGGTTAAGACTCTGCCTTCAAATGTGGTTGGGCAGAGTTGCGGGGCACAGGTTCAATCTCTGATTGGGGTACTAAGATCCCATATGCCCATGGGTGCAGCTGAAAAAACGTTTTATAAAGAAGAGGTGAAGGAAAGTAATGGAGATCTGGTTCATTGTGTATATTAAGAGTAAGTGAATTGGAATTATAGGACGTTTCCAAGATGGCCCAGTTATTTGGCAGAAGGGATGTGCATATGAATGTAATTGAGATGGGGTATAGACCGCTGTGATGGATAGATATGCCACAAAAGTGTATGTTCTCCGGTTCTTTGTCTCATTACAACAAAGATTTGCAGTGACGGACATTAAAGCCCCCTCGGCGTCTCAGGTCTTGGATAGACCGTGTTATAGCTCTCAGGTCTCGAATGGACCGTGTTATCGCTCTTAGACAAATCCGTGTTACAGCTCTATTTTATTTAGAAGATAGCAGGAGAATCCATCTTCGAGGCATGAGGACACGTCTATCCAAAGACATGAGGAGAAGAGCACTCCAGTGCGCGGTGGGCGGGGGGAGAGAGAGAGAGCTGGCTTTGGCTCCTCTATTTATATGTTTATCTCTCCCTGGGCCTGTCCTGTGTAAACTGGGCCAGCCAGGAGTGTTGTTTGTTTTACCTGAGGTCCTCACTCTGGTCTTCGGCCCTTCTTTTGTTCTATTTTCGTGGGCTTTTCCCTTCCTTGTCTTTTAGCCGCCGCCATTTTGGACTCCTTTTCCCGACTCTGCCTACCTAACAGATAGAAATGCTGAGGCTGTTAAGAATGACTGAAGGAAGTGTGGTGGAGAGGAAGGTAGTGGGCTTGGTGGTGAAGCCAGTCATGGACGCAGAGAGAGTGCTGGAGACCATGACAAGGTCACGTGACATTCACACGGGTGAGTTCACACAGGATATGCGATGTGAACAAAAGAGCGGAAGAGTCACGGCCTGCAGATCACTGTGATGACGGGGAGAGCCCCGCTCTTCCTGTCAGCCCTGAGCCTGAGTGAATATGGGAGAATAAAAAGCTTCCATGTGAATGAGGCACAGGGGTCTCAGGTTTCCTAGGGGATACTCTTAAGTCAGAATGCATTAGGTGATCCGGTTGAGGCTTTTAATAATTAGTATCATAGTAGGAAAATTTGGACAGGAAATGAGGAGTAGGTCATTGAAAGGAAAGCACAAATTTCAATAAGAGTACAGTATGCAGATGACACCACCCTTATGGCAGAAAGTGAAGAGGAACTAAAAAGCCTCTGGATGAAAGTGAAAGAGGAGAGTGAAAAAGTTGGCTTAAAGCTCAACATTCAGAAAACTAAGATCATGGCATCTGGTCCCATCAGTTCATGGGAAATAGATGGGGAAACAGTGGAAACAGTGGCAGACTTTATTTTTGAGGGGCTCCAAAATCACTGCAGATGGTGATTGCAGCCATGAAATTAAAAGATACTTACTCCTTGGAAGGAAAGTTATGACCAACCTAGATAGCACATTAAAAAGCAGAGATATTACTTTGCCAGCAAAGGTCCATCTAGTCAAGGCTATGGTTTTTCCAGTAGTCATGTATGGATGTGAGAGTTGGACTGTGAAGAAAGTCGAGCACCGAAGAATTGATGCTTTTGAACTGTGGTGTTGAAGAAGACTCTTGAGATTCCCTTGGACTGCAAGGAGATCCAACCAGTCCATCCTAAAGGAGATCAGTCCTGGGTATTCATTGGAAGGAATGATGCTGAAGCTGAAACTCCAGTACTTTGGCCACCTCATGTGAAGAGTTGACTCATTAGAAAAGACTCTGATGCTGGGAGGGATTGGGACCAGGAGGAGAAGGGGATGACAGAGGATGAGATTGTTGGATGGCATCCCTGACTCGATGGACATGAGTTAGAGTGAACTCCGGGGGATGGTGATAGGCAGGGAGGCCTGGCGTGCTGTGATTCGTGGGGTCACAAAGAGTCTGACACGACTGAGCGACTGAACTGAACTGAAAGGAAATAGAAACGACAGGCTGATATTTTGCCTGGTGATCAGGCAAATGGTATCCTAAAACAAGGTTGGTTACATTTTGCCTAGAGGCTAAATCCCAGTAGTGCCTTTGTAGATTGAAGAGGGGAGAGGAAGGAGGGGGAAAAGTGACTCTAATGGTTTAGCTACTGCCTTGACAGAAAGCCCTGCTCTGGCCAAATGAAACAGTAGAATGGAGATTGAATACCATAGTGATCCAAAACAACGGACCAAATGCCATGTAGTGACACAGCATCGAGTGATGCAGGAACTACTTACTGTAAGCTTATAAAAAGTTAAAGTGTTAGTCACTCAGTCCTGTCTGACTCTTTTTGACCCCATGGCCTATAGCCCACCAGGGTCCTCTGTTCATGGAATTCTTCAGGCAAGAATACTGGAGTGGGTAGCCATTCCCTTCAACAGAGGATCTTCCTACCCCAAGTATTGAGCCCAGGTCTCCTACACTGAAGGCAGTTTATTTACCATCTGAACCACCAGGGAAACCCTATAAATGGGTGCTCAAAAAGTATTTGTTAACTGAACTAGTGTTCCTTGATAAGTAAGGCTTGCAAGACCTACTGATTCTTTGAATTCTTTCCACCCTAAATCTGGTTGGAATCCCTGATGGCTCAGACAGAAAACTATCTGCCTGCAATGAGAGAGATCTGGGTTCGATCCCTGAGTCGGGAAGATCCCTTGGAGAAGGAAAAGGCAACTCACTCCAGTACTCTTTCCTAGGAAATTCCATGGATGGAGGAGCCTGGTGGGCTACAGTCCATGGGGTCACAAAGTGTCGGACAGGACTGATTGACTTCACTTTCACTTTCTATTCCACTTTTACTGAGCCTGAACCAGTAATTCTTTCAGTGAGTGAAGTTAAGTTGCTCAGTCGTGTCCGACTCTTTGAGACCCCATGGACTGTAGCCCACCCGGCTCCTCTGTCGATGGGATTCTCCAGGCAAGAATACTGGAGTGGGTTGCCATTTCCTTCTCCAGGGGAATCTTCCCAACCCAGGGATTGAACCCGGGGCTCCCGCATTGCAGGCAGACGCTTTAACTTCTAAGCTACCAGGGAAGCCCAATTCTTTCAGTAAAAGTGATTATTTAATATTACATTGTTTTGTTTCCAAATTTAAAGTAGGCAGTGGAGATAACCAGTTACAGTTTTTAAAAATGGAAACTTGGAATCATTACAACTCCTCTATGGTTTTAGCATTCATAATTTACTGTTTATGACACCAAAGCTTGAGCATTTGTGTTTTTGCAGAGGTAAAGATCAAAACCATATTGAATTTGACAATCACTTTCATCCTGAAATTTTTCTTTTCATGCTCACTAATATAAGCTTAGTTCTATTACTCTGTGCCTTACAAGGCAAGGATCAATGAATAATGAAGTTGATCTTATGTATATAGGTAACTTGGGAAAAAGTAAGTCTGGTTATAGTCCCATTTCATAAATATCAATATTCAATTATATATTTGATATGATTGTATGAATGTGCCTTTGTATGCTTTTTAGTGTATATATTCATAAAGTTTTAGTACTTTTTATTAAGTATATTCTTTAAATTGATGAATTTCATCAATTTAATAGAAAAATCTTTAAATATATTAATAAAACATCACTAGCCTATTTCTTGAAATAGTTGTATCACAATAATATAACTTAAACATTTCCTAATGAAATACCTAAAAACATTTGGTTATTAAAAGATATGTTTCAGAATTCCTTGGTGGCCCAAAGTTTAGGACTCTGAACTTTAACTGCTGAGGGCCTGGGTTCAATCCCTGGTCAGGGAACTAATATCCCTCAAGCCACAGAGCATGACCCCCCACCAAAAAATATATTTCATGTTACTAGAAGAAACTTTTTAAATTTTATTTTTCTTGAAGTTTTTTTAATGTGGACCTTTTAAAGTCTTTATTTATTACAATATTGCTTCTTTATTTTTCTTGGCCTCAAGGTGTGTGGGATCGTAGCATTAAGATATTAAATATTACCTGTGCTCAAAAGGAACTGAACAACCATGGTTAGAGGCTGACACCCAAATTCTCAAAATATTTAACCAATCACTTAATGGACCAGAATAAATGGGATCATGTAGACCAAATTTTCTGGATGATGGCATTTTATTTACAAGGCTTGAATGTTCTGTTCCAGTGACCAAATGCCTTCAAGTCTCTTCAAGTTCTTATCTAGTTAATTACATTGCTTCACAAAGGAATCTCATTAAAAGGGCCAGTAGGGTTTACCCAGGATAGTTAGAAAGGGAATCCAGTAGTATTGGGTGAAAGCTTTGTGGAAATTGTTGGCCAAAAAGTATTACCTGGCTAGTATCAGAAAGTAAAGACAGAAATAAATGAATGGTTTTAGATTATTGAGAGAGAGATGAGACTGAGAAACTGGAAACTTTAATTATGTTAAAGAAAGTACTTTATTGGAATTAGAGAAAATTAGAAAGTTGTGGTGGAGAGAGAATTCAAGCAAAGGGATTTGAATCAGCTTTGAGGAATTGTCTCAAAACAATGGGGATCCAGATGAGTGACATGAATCACTAAAGATAACTTTGAACATCATTGCAAAACCCTGGACTTTTGAAACCGTCTAAATCTGGCTTTAATTCCCTATTCTTCCACTGAGTAACTGAGTAACTTTGGATGAGTTAGGGCAGGAAAGTTCTTTCCATAATCATATGTGATTTAGTTTTATCTTCATTGACTTAGTTCCAATTGAACTTACACTTTGCAAAGAGAAATATTCTTGCTACTACAGAGAGAATATCATTACTATTTTAGTGACTGAAATGTATAGATAAACATTCAGGAAAGCTCTTTGTGTGGCCAGTTAGAATGGAGAGAAGTCGAAGTCTTTACCAGATTGTTTTTCAACTACTTGTAAATAAGTTGTGCACGAATGCTCAGTCATGTCTGACTCTTTGTGATCCCATGGAGTGAAGCCCACCAGACTCCTCTGTTCATAAGAATACTAGAGTAGGTTGCCATATCCTAATCCAGGGAATCTTCCTGACCAGGGGATCAAACCTGCATCTCCTGCAATGCAAGCAGATTCTTTACCTGCTGAGCCACTTTGAAACTGTGCTTGATAAGAGAGCTGTGTTTCAGTGTGATGTGAGGATTCAAAGTCAGGAACCACATAAATGTAAATTGTGTGCAGAATAAATTATACTCTATATCAGGTTCAAGTTCACTGGTTTTAATACTTTTCTGAAATACTTGGTTGGGTCCCAAATGGCACAATTATTTCCAAAAAGTAAGAAGTATTTCTCTTTTTGATAGAGTCTCATATCATTGTCTCAAAATGATTTCAGCATAAACAGAATGAGTATGTGATTGGCATCCCTGAGCATAGGATGAATTAACTGGATGTCCTTTTTAGGATGCTTGGAAAGCAAGAGGATATCATTTAGAGGGATCTGGATTTTTATCTTCTCTTTTCTAGTTTGATCTTGGTTGTGCCACTTAACCCATATCCTTACCTCTAAAATTGAGATGATAATACCAAGCAAGTTGTCCAGATTCCCTGCCTTTTTCACATTGTGGCACACATTAAAATTTGTAACATTGCTTAGCACACTAAGACAAATGGATGAGGCCAGAGAATACTAACTTGGGGTTTCCCAGCTATGGTAAGCTGTCTAGCCTCCTTGAAGGGATCAATATCGTACCATATTTACAACTAGGAGGACTGGATAACATAGATATAAACACTTCTGAGAATGAAATCGGACACATTAATAATAACACCCGGATTGGTACCCTAGGCAGAAAATGAAATGTGGGTGTGTCTGTTAGTCACTCCGTTGTGTCCGACTCTTTGTGACTCCATGGACTGTAGCTCACCAGGCTCCTGTATCCACGGGATTCTCTAGGCAATAATCCTGGAGTGGGTTGCCATGCCCTTCTCCAGGGGATCTTCCTGACCCAGGGATTTAACCCAGGTCTTCTGCATTGCAGGCAGATTCTTTACTGTTTCAGCTACCAGGAAGGAGGACATTAAAATATTACTGGGCGATTGAAATATTACTGAAGTATGAAACTGAAATATTACTGGGAAAACCAGAACATTTGTTCAACCAAACTATAACCCATCACAGCAAGCAGCCTACTTTTAGGAAAGTTCTAGACTCAAATGATAGCTGATATATTAACCACTCAAAAGTGGTTAGCTGTTATTGTTATTTACAGGAAAACTAAGCGTGGAGAACTTTTCTGATCCTTAGGGAAATAGTTTTTTCCAAATGAAGTACTGGTTCAGCATTGATACCCACCATCTATTCTAGTAACTTCAGCTATATGATCAAGGAAAACACGAGTAAAAATCCCAAGAATCCTCTTAATATATCACCTTTCCTAATATCACAGACTGAAGTTGCTTTAGTTTCAATCTTCTCCCTTTTCCTTTATAGTTGCCAAGATTTACCCTTGAGAGTTACTACAGGAATGAATAGCAATCTCTCTGCGACTGAAGTTTTTATTCTGAATATACCATCTATGGGCTATTCATTCCCCACCTTACTCAGCCCAGGGTCTCACTCTTGAAGTCCATACTGATATTCCCAATTATCTTCTGAATGTATAAATCTAAATTTCTAACCCATTCTTCAAACTCCATGTATCTAAAGTGAACTATATATATCCAGTGCTTCACCCACACCAACCAACTTTTCCCTAGTCTATGCTTCTAACTTGTGTATAGCACCATTAATGGGCCCCTCCCTCAGTGAAACCAGTCAGCTTGGTGCTGATTGATTGCATCAAACCTCTTCCACCCTGGAGGGAGAGATGGTTTATTTTTCCTGGAATTATCATATATAAGGATATGGGCTTGCCTTTTCTGCCTTCAGTGCTACAACTAGTAACAAAACTAAAGGCTTACAAAATGCTTAAAATACCATCATAACTGTGGGATCTATTTAACTTATTTTAGATTCAATCATCAAGAAGGCTACTAGAATAGTGGAAATGCTTATTAAACACTCAACTAATGTGCCAGCTCAGTAATATTGCCCTCAGGGTTTCAGCATTATCATCAGAATAGAGTAAATATATTGAATCAAGGATCAAGAGATGCTGCTGGGTCCTCAACAGGTAAAATACATGAATCCAAGAAGCAATAGATTTACATGAAATAGGCGCTGTTTTTTGAAATTCACATGTAAAATTTGTGCTTGGACTCTGATGAACTTGAGGAACTATTTTCCTAAAGGATTTACCTCCAAAGGAAAAAGGAAGTGTTCTACTCTTTGTGAAGCTAGAGTGACACTTTAGTCACTCTGGTATCTTCATGCTAGTGAACCAGCAAGTGAGAAAATGATTATAGCACTGGTGTGGGTAACTGATCATGATTTTCATGAGGAGCTAGCATTGTTACTATACAGAGGAGATAAGTTGGAACATTTATTAACCGGAATATTTACTTGGGGTTCTGTACCCACTGATTATGATGAATGGGCCAGTGTATGTCATGTCAGGCCATGACCTAACAAAGGCATGAGTCCTAAGTCCTCAGGAGTCTCTAGACCATATCATTAGGCAAGCAACCTTGACTACTAGGAAAGACCACTAGACCAACCAAATACAGGCTAAGGGTGAGGAAAATATTCAATGGATAGTGTATCAATTTTCTCAGGCTGCTATAATCAAATCCAGAGACTGAGTGGCTTAGACACCAGAAGTGTGTTTCTCCCAGTTCCAGAAGCTGGGAAATTCAAGATCAAGGTGGTGATCCATGTGGTTCCTGGTGAGAGCTGTCCTTCTGGCTTGTAGATGGTTTCCTTCTCATTTGCTCACCTGGCCTTTCCTTGGTGCAGGTGATGAAATGGGGGGAGAGAGCAAGCTCCTTCATTTCTCTTAATTATAATCCTACTGGATTAGGGCCTAACCCTGTGACTTCATTTAACCTTACTTGTAGAGGCCTTATCTCCAAATACGGTCACATTGAGGGCTAGGGATTCAGTGCATACATTTTGGGGGGACGTAAGCATTCAGCCCATAACAGATAGTATATGAGTAACAGAATAAATTAAAATCATGTGCTTCGGTACCAGTTACAGCAGCAGGAACTGGAGCTAGTACCCTTAATCTTCTTTTAATAACTAACTACCTTTGAAATGGAACTTTGTCCTGGATTGGACTAATGGAAGGCCAAAGTGGATCTAAGTAATATAAGAGGTGGATGGTCCTGGAAGAGGATGCTATTGGACATCTTTTGTGCACAACTTCAAATCTTCTTAGAGCACTTATGAGACACATAAGTCTTCAGGCCTCAGGCTCAAGTGACATGTTGCTTGTATCAGTAGCCAATTAGAAGGTGCAACCTCATGCTGGCTTCTCTTCCTTTTCTGTTTCGCTTTCCCGTGTGCTCACTTTTGCTTTGGGGAATCACTTTCTAAACACAGAATCTTCACTCAAGAATTTGTCTTAGGGAGAACTCTTGCTGAGACATCCAGTTTTCCCAAGATAAGTACAGCACTAAGCAAAGGAACTGATGGATGATATGGACCCACTAAATATTTATGTAACAAATACTGGTCTCTGGACCTGCCGTGTTCTTTCTTTGGGTCTGTCTGGATCTTTGCTCAGGAATTTCTTTCTAACCCAAACACCTCCATCAGATTTATCATCTGTAAAACTCCTGCTCATTTTTCAAATCTTACCTTATTTGCAACTCTGCAATGTAAACTCCCTGAATTCTTATAAGAAACATAATGCAATTTGAGCACCAAACAATTTGATCTGTGGAAATACTGAAAGAGTACCTTTCCCAGTCTGTATTGCAAGGAGCTAGGACCATGTGACTGAGTTCTCATCAGGGAAATGTGATCAAAAGTGATAAAAGTGATTTACAACCCTAGCCACAAAACCTTATGCATGATTTTACGTTTTCTGTTTTTGTCTATGCAGTTATAAGTGAAGGATCAAAGATGACAAAACTGTAAGTTGGAAGCAACCTGGCTCCTAGTTTATCACTTGGGAGAGAGTTGCATAGAAGTATCACCAAACCACACTGAAATTTACTTGAGTGAAAAGTAAATTTGTGTTAAGCCCCTAGGATATTAGTCTTTATTTCTATTACTATTTCAGTACAGCCAACCACACCATCACTAATATATTCCAGACAGACATACAGAGTTCCTCTATGTTCCTACTAAACTCAGATATATCTGTATCAAATAAGTAAATATCAATTGTAATAGTTTCATTTCATTTCTACCTACTTGACTGTAGCCTTTCTGGATTCCCTAATGTTGGTACTGCCCTGTACAGTTACTGATTGGATGGATGCAGAAGGGCATATGGGTTTGCTCAGTATGGTTCTAGGAGAAAAATTTTTGGAAATTATTGGGAGATATATTTTGATTGACTAGGAAGAAAAGTTTCTAAAATTTTTAGCTCTGGAACAAAGAGTTTTTAAAAGGGCTGCATTTAGAGGGGATGAGAAATATATCATTGAGATAAATTTAAAGACCAGTTGTCCAAACTGTTCAGCTCACTAGTGGATTAAATCCAGGGAAGTCAAAGGACTTGCCCAAAGCATATTTTCAACAGAACTGGAAGTAAAATTGAATTTCTTACCTTTGATGCCAGCTTTTTTTTCCTTCTTACATTAACATTCAGAGAGTTTGAGGAACTAGAAATATCAAATTTGTATTAGATCTGAGTTCAAATCCTGAAAATTGAATAATTATGTGTGTTTTGGTTAATTACTTAATCTGGCTCAAGAAAGTTTTCTTTATAAAGTTTCCTTTATAAAAATGGGGTACGATATCTTCGAAGATTTTCATGAGATTTTGTTAAATGCAGATCTTGATACAAGGTTGCAATTATTATGATCATATTTATTAAATTTTAGCAATTATAAGAATCTTCTTATCAAGTTTATTATTTGCGCTTTACCAGTATGGTACTAAGTACATTTCAGCTACGTTATAGGTCAGAGAGGTTTTGGTAGCTAAACTGAAACCATTAATCTTATGGGAAAATGCAGTTCAAAATGCAAACCAATGAATTCTAAGTGAATTATGGAACACCATAATTTTTTTAAACTGAGAACTCTTTGGGAAGATAATTTTATGATAATGTGACTCAAGTCAATTGCAAGCAGTGTGAGTAGAAGAGGTATGGGAAAGAGTGCCTCTGGGAACTCATTGAGGAGGCTGGAAAGTCCCAGAATACCATCCCCTTTCTTAATTTCCTATGTTCCCAGTTTACTCTGAATTAGTATTCTTCATAATTTCCATGAAAATGAGTAATCTAGTAAATGTAATTCTGTAGGGTCAGGGAAGAGCTCAATTGACTGAATCGTTATCAAAAGAGTAAATTTTTGTCACTGAGATTCAGCTTGTGCTTAAGTTTTGGGTCTATGATAGCTCAGAGGTTTGCATTTGTTCAGGGAGATAATCTTTCTGGAAAACTGGATGCCTGGGCAATAGTGGGTGTCTCATGGGAGGTATTAAGGCAGATGTGTGTGTGATGATCTTACACAACTATATAATAAATCCTGGCTGTGTCTTTTAATATCTTTGTGATCTTGAGAAAGTTACTTCAACATTCTGAGCCTCAGTTTCTTCCTGTAAAATGCCCACCTCCATTGAATTGTGATGGTTAAATATCTGGCACATAATAGGTACTCGACATTTCCTCCCTCCCTGCCTTGCTCCATTTTTTCCTTCCTTTCCTCCTACCTAATTAAGCAAGAGTGAAAAGAAATGGTGTCAGTTTGTAAAATCTAATTAGCAAACTCATTGAGCACTAACTTGGAATTCCTGAATACAAACACACACAGTGTTCCAATAGCCTCCTTAGGGTAGTGCCTTTCATACCCTGATATATGCTCCTGCCAACATTCAACCTTAAAATTCACCTTTGACGTTATTTCAATAAAACACAGACAAGCGAGGGAGGGAGGGAGGGAGGGGGCACCACTGGCTCAGAACCTCCCATGCAGATCCCTTCCCCCTTAAGAACAGATTAGTGGGCAGCTAAAATAAAGCCTATAGAAAGGACAGATTCAGGGGGCACAGCACAAATGGGGATCTGACTTTGATTTCCTGCTCTATTCCTTTGAAAAGTTGAGTAAATCACCTTTGATTTGCTTATCTGTGGATTAAGGATTAAACTCACTTCAAGAAGGCTGTGCTATGGCTCTTGGTTGATGATTATAAAGTAGTTTAACAACTTACTCAGAAATGAAATAAAGAAAGCTTAGCTTTTCAGTGGTATCTTTATCAAAGTAAAAAAAAAAAGGAACTCTAGGGCACATAGTATGTGCTAGGGAGTAATCTAATCCTCACAACTACCTTATGATACAGGCATACTATCATTCTACCTTTACAAATGAAACGGAGGCATAAAAAGTTTAAGTAACATGTCCAAGGATGGCTGTGTTGAAATCTGATTCCAGGAAATTGGCCCCCAGAGATTTTGTGCTTAACCATTATGCTCTACTGTTGAATTTGGCAAGTGGGTTTAGCAACTCTTAATTAAGAGATAACACATCTCAAGAAAATGTACTGCATTTTTTGAGAAATTTTTGTTGCATATTTTATCTGTGGTAAAGTCTTATTTGACATGGCAGAGTGTAAAATTGGCCAAATATTTCTCAAGATGTTGGGAAATTTTCCCATATTTTATAGTTATATATCCTTCTTTTGCCAAGATAAATCCCATAGAAGAGGTGTCTTCTACATAAGGTATGAGAACCCCAGAGGTGTGCACAGAGAAATTCTTGGAAGTACAAAAAGAAATACTAGATCATTTATTTTATCTCATTTCTTTATTGTTAATTATTTTAATAAGCAATATATTATTTTAATAAGCAATATATTATTATTACAAGAATTCTTCTACATGATTTATAAACTCATATTATACTTATACTGGAGATTAATCCTCAATAATATCTTTTCTGATGGAGAAGATATAACAACAAGTTTGGAGGCCCTAAAATTTAGGAAAATAACCTTTAATGCGTTACTGCGGTGAATCAATTTATGCTTTCACAGGATCATTTAAGTTATCTTCTCAACAATCACTGGATTTATGAGTAATATCAAAACTACCAATATGTCTGTGGTATTCACCATAATACAAAGTTTCTCAGATTTCTACTATAGGATCTAATGCATACTAAACTCTCAAAGAATACTGAAGGAAGGAAGAAAGAGAAAGGGAGGGAAGAAGGAGGAAGAGAGGAAAAGAGAAAGGGGAAGGTGACTTCTTTTTACGCAATATTTTATCTTTAAGATCATAGATTTTGTAAACAGTCTTGATCTTTTCCCCACAGCTAGGAAACTCTTTTCATAAGAAACACAGATTATTCTTGGGTTCACCCTATCACAATGTTAATCTTAAACTGAACAAATTTGGGGTTTGCTAAGAGTTCAGGTAAGCATTTGCACACTGCTGAGTATATGGAACTTAGCAGACACTCAACAAATTTCTATTTAGACAATAAAAGTTTATCTCCTATTTCAGTTCAGTTCAGTCGCTCAGTCGTGTCTGACTCTGCAATTTCATGGACTGCAGCACGCCAGGCCTCCCTGTCCACCACCAACTCCCGGAGCTTACTCAACCTCATGTCCATCTAGTTGGTGATGCCATCCAACCGTCTCATCCTCTGTCGTCCCCGTCTCCTCCTGCCTTCAATCTCTCCCAGCATCAGGGTCTTTTCCAATGAGTCCGTTCTTTGCATCAGGTGGCCAAAGTATTGGAGCTTCAGCTTTAGTATCAATCCTTTCAAAGAATATTCAGAATTGATTTCCTTTAAGATTGACTGGTTTGATCTCCTTACAGTCCAAGGGACTCTCAAGAGTCTTCTCCAGTACCACAGTTCAAAAGCATCAGTTTTTGGTGCTCAGCCTTCTTTATGGTCCAACTCTCACATTCACACATGACTTTGACTATGCAGATCTTTGTAAGCAAAGCGATGTCTCTGCTTTTTAATATGCTGTCTAGGTTGGCCATAGTTTTTCTTCCAAGGAGCAAGCGTCTTTTAATTTCATGAATGCAGTCACCATCTGCAGTGATTTTAGAGCCTGAAAAAATAAAGTCTGTCACTTCTATAAAGTGATGGGACCAGGTGTCATGATCTTCATTTCTTAAATGTTGAATTGTGGGAGCCAACAATTGGCTCTTTCACTTTCATCAAGAGGCTCTTTAGTTCCTCTTCACTTTCTCCATTAGAGTGGTGTCATCTGCATGCCTGAGGTTATTGATATTTCTCCCAGCAATCTTGATTCCAGCTTGTGCTTTGTCCAGCCTGGCGTTTTGCATGATGTACTCTGCATATAAGTGAAATAAGTAGAGTGACAGTATTCAGCCTTGATGTACTCCTTTCCCAATTTGGAACCAGTCTGTTGTTCCATGTCCGGTTCTAACTATTGCTTCTTGCCCTGCATACAGATTTCTCAGGAGGCAGGGTTAGGAGGTTTGGTATTCCCATTTCTTTAAGAATTTTCCAGAGTTTGTTGTGATCCACACAGTCAAAGGCTGGCATAGTCAAGAAAACAGAAGTAGATGTTTTCTGGAACTCCCTTGGTTTTTTGATGATCCAGCAGATGTTGGCAATTGGATCTCTGGTTCTTCTGCCTCCTCTAAATCCTCTTTGAATATCTGGAAGTTCTCAGTTCATGTACTGTTGAAGCCTGGCTTGGAGAATTTTGAGCATTACTTTGCTAGCATGTGAGATGAGTATAATTGTGTGGTAGTTTGAACATTCTTTGACTTTGCCTTTCTTTGGAATTGGAATGAAAATTGACCTTTTTAGTCCTGTAACCAATGCTGAGTTTTCCAAATTTGCTGACATATTGAGTGCAGTACTTTCACAGCATCATCTTTTAGGATTTGAAATAGATCAGCTGGAATTCCATCCCCTCCACTAGCTTTGTTCATAGTGATGCTTCTTAAGGCCCACTTGACTTCACAGTCCAGGATGTCTGACTCAAGGTGAGTGATCACACCATCATGGTTATCTGGGTCATTAAGATCTTTTCTGTATAGTTCTGTGTATTCTTTCCTCCTCTTCTTAATATCTTCTGCTTCTGTTATGTCCATACCATTTCTATCCTTTATTGTGCCCATCTTTGCATGAAATGTTCCCTTGGTTTCTCTAATTTTCTTGAAGAGATCTCCAGTCTTTCCCATTCTATTGTTTTCCTCTATTTCTTTGCATTGTTCATGGAAGAAGGTTTTCATTTCCCTCCTTGCTATTGTTTGGAATCTGCATTCAGATGGGTTTATCTTTCCTTATCTCCTTTGCCTTTCACTTCTCTCTTTCCTCAGCTATTTGTAAGGCCTCCTCAGACAACCATTTTGCATTTTTAATTTTCTTTTTCTTGGGGATGGTCTTGATCACTGCCTTTCGTACAATGTTGTGAACCCCGTCCATAGTTCTTCAAGCTCTGTGTCTATCAGATCTAATCCCTTGAATTTATTTGTCACTTCCATTGTATAATTGTAAGGGATTTGATTTAGGTCTTACCTGAATGGCCTAGTGGTTTTCTCTACTTTCTTTAATTTAAGTCTGAATTTTGCAATAAGGAGTTCATGATCTGAGCCAAATCAGCTCCTGGTCTTGTTTTTCCTGACTGTATATAACTTCTCCATCTTTGGCTGCAAAGAATGTAATCAATATGATTTCAGTATTGACCATCGGTTATGTCTATGTGTAGAGTAATTGCTCATGTTGTTGGAAGAGGATGTTTACTATAACCAGTATGATCTCTTGGCAAAACTTTGTTAGCCTTTGCCCTGGTTCATTTTGTACTCCAAGGCCAAACTTGCCTGTTACTCCAGGTATCTCTTGACTTTCTACATTTGTATTCCAGTCCCCAGTAATGAAAAGGACATCTATTTTTGGTGTTAGGTTTTAGAAGGTCTTGTAGGTATTTATAGAACTGTTCAACTTTAGCTTCTTCAGCATTAGTGGTTGGGGCATGGACTTGGATTACTGTGATATTAAATGGTTTGCCTTGGAAACAAATAGAGATCATTTTGTCATTTTTGAGATTGGACCCAAGTACTGCATTTAGGACTCTCTTTACAGATGAGGAAATGAAGACCAGAGCAAGTAAGTAACTTGCCCAGTGTCACACAGTTAGTGGCAGATGCAAGATGCACACACACATAACCTGGCTTTAAAACCCTTGCTCTGAAGTCACTACACTACTACCCAGGAAATCTCCCATCTCTTCCCTCTCATATTTTAAACTTCTTTCCCCCTTTAAGGATACCTTGGAGTTTCACTGTATTATACTTATGTTGGGCTTTGCAAGCTGAAGAGGAGAGGAAATGCCATGGGAGTTTTCCCAGAGTACTAAGAAAAAATTAGTTAAAGCCAGTACCACTGGGGCAGCAGCCTAGAGTGACAGGCTGCGATGGTGCAGGAACGGCCGAGAGGAGCTACCCTGCGTCCAAGGTCAGGGGCGGCGGCCTAGAGGAGCTACCCCTCATCCGAGGTCAGTGGCAGCCGGGAGGGGACACCCCGCGTCAGAGATCAGAGGTGGACAGGAGACGCCACCTCGTGACTGAGAACAGGGGCGGTGACCTTGAGGAACGACCCCGAGCCCGAGGCCAGGGGCGGCAGCTGGGAGAAGCCACCCACGCCCGAGGCCAGGGCCCGCAGCCTGGAGGAGCAATCCGAGGAGTGGTGGCTGTGCAGGCACAGGAGGGCCTGGAGGAGCTATCCCACGTTGAAGGTCAGGAACATCGGCAGTAAGGAGATACCCCTCGTCCAAGGTAAGGAGCAGTGGTTGTGCTTTGCTGGAGCAGCCGTGAAGAGATACCCCATACTAAGGTAAGAGAAACCCAAGTAAGATGGTAAGTGTTGCAAGAGGGCATCAGAGGGCAGACACACTGAAACCATACTCACAAAAATCTAGTCAATCTAATCACACTAGGACCACAGCCTTGTCTAACTCAATGAAACCAAGCCATGCCTGCGGGGCAACCCAAGACAGATGGGTCATGGTGGAGAGGCCTGACAGAATGTGGTCCTCTGGAGAAGGGAATGGCAAGCCACTTCAGTATTCTTGCCTTGAGAACCCTATGAACAATATGAAAAGGCAAAATGATAGGATACCAAAAGAGGAACTCCCCAGGTCAGTAGGTGCCCAATATGCTACTGGAGATGAGTAGAGGAAATAACTCCAGAAAGAATGAAGGGATGGAGCCAAAGCAAAAACAATACCCAGTTGTGGATGTGACTGGTGATAGTAGCAACGTCCAATGCTGTAAAGAGCAATATTGAATAGGAACCTGGAATGTCAGGTCCATGAATCAAGGCGAATTGGAAGTGGTCAAACAAGAGATGGTAAGGGTGAATGTTGACATTCTAGGAATCAGCGAACTAAAATGGACTGGAATGGGTGAATTTAACTCAGATGACCATTACATCTACTACTGCGGGCAGGAATCCCTCAGAAGAAATGGAGTAGCTATCATGGTCAACAAAAAAGTCAAAATGCAGTACTTGGATGCAGTCTCAAAAACGACAGAATGATCTCTGTTTCCAAGGCAAACCATTCAATATTGCAGTTATCCAAGTCTATGCCCCAACCAGTAATGCTGAAGAAACTGAAGTTGAATGGTTTTATGAAGACCTACAAGACCTTGTAGAACTAACACCCAAAAAAGATGTCCTTTTCATTATAGGGGCCTGGAATGCAAAAGTAGGAAGTCAAGAAACACCTGGAGTAACAGGCAAATTTGGCCTTGGAATGCGGAATGAAGCAGGGCAAAGACTAATAGAGTTTTGGCAAAAAAATGCACTGGTCATAGCAAACACCCTCTTCCAACAACACAAGAGAAGACTCTACACATGGACATCACCAGATGGTCAACACCGAAATCAAATTGATTCTATTCTTTGCAGCCAAAGATGGAGAAGCTCTATACAGTCAACAAAAACAAGACCAGGAGCTGACTGTGGCTCAGATCATGAACTCCTTACTACCAAATTCAGACTTAAATTGAAGAAAGTAGGGAAAACTGCTAGACCATTCAGGTATGACCTAAATCAAATCCCTTATGATTATACAGTGGAAGTGAGAAACAGATTTAAGGCTCTAGATCTGATAGATAGAGTGCCTGATGAACTATGGAATGAGGTTTGTGACATTGTACAGGAGACAGGGATCAAGACCATCCCCATGGAAAAGAAATGCAAAAAAGCAAAATGGCTGTCTGGGGAAGCCTTACAAATAGCTGTGAAAAGGAGAGAGGTGAAAAGCAAAGGAGAAAAGGGAAGGTATAAGCATCTGAATGCAGAGTTCCAAAGAATAGCAAGAAGAGATAAGAAAACATTCTTCAGCGATCAATGTAAAGAAATAGAGGAAAAGAACAGAATGGGAAAGACTAGAGATCTCTTCAAGAAAATTAGAGATACCAAGGGAACATTTCATGCAAACATGGGTTTGACAAAGGATAGAAATGGTCTGGACCTAACAGAAGCAGAAGATATTAAGAAGAGGTGGCAAGAATACACAGAAGAACTGTACAAAAAAGATCTTCACGACCCAGATAATCATGATGATGTGATCACTCATCTAGAGCCAGACATCTTGGAATGTGAAGTCAAGTGGGCCTTAGAAAGCATCACTACGAATAAAGCTAGTGGAGGTGATGGAATTCCAGTTGAGCTATTTCAAATCCTGAAAGATGATGCTGTGAAAGTGCTGCACTCAATATGCCAGCAAGTTTGGAAAACTCAGCAGTGGCCACAGGACTGGAAAAGGTCAGTTTTCATTCCAATTCCAAAGAAAGGCAATGCCAAAGAATGTTCAAACTACCGCACAATTGCACTCATCTCACATGCTAGTAAAGTAATGCTCAAAATTCTCCAAGTCAGACTTCAGCAATACGTGAACCATGAACTTCCTGATGTTCAAGCTGGTTTTAGAAAAGGCAGAGGAACCAGAGATCAAATTGCCAACATCCAAAAAAAATAAAAATAAAAATAAAAATAAAAAAAAAACAAATTGCCAACATCTGCTGGATCATGGAAAAAGCAAGAGAGTTCCAGAACAACATCTATTTCTGCTTTATTGACTATGCCAAAGCTTTTGACTGTGTGGATCACAATAAACTGTGGAAAATTCTGAAAGAGATGGGAATACCAGACCACCTGACCTGCCTCTTGAGAAATCTGTATGCAGGTCAGGAAGCAACAGTTAGAACTGGACGTGGAACAACAGACTGGTTCCAATAAGAAAAGGAGTACTTCAAGGCTGTATATTGTCACCCTGCTTATTTAACTTCTATGCAGAGTACATCATGAGAAACGCTGGACTAGAGGAAACACAAGCTGGAATCAAGATTGTCAGGAGAAATATCAATAACCTCAGATATGCAGATGATACCACCCTTATGGCAGAAAGTGAAGAGGAGCTGAAAAGCCTCTTGATGAAAGTGAAAGAGGAGAGTGAAAAAGTTGGCTTAAAGCTCAACATTCAGAAAACGAAGATCATGGCATCTGGTCCCATCACTTCATGGGAAATAGATGGGGAAACATGGAAACAGTGTCAGACTTTATTTTTCTGGGCTCCAAAATCACCGCAGATGGTGATTGCAGCCATGAAATTAAAAGACGCTTACTCCTTGGAAGAAAAGTTATGACCAACCTAGATAGTATATTCAAAAGCAGAGACATTACTTTGCTGACCAAGGTCTGTCTAGTCAAGGCTATGGTTTTTCCTGTGGTCATGTATGGATGTGAGAGTTGGACTGTGAAGAAAGCTGAGCACCGAAGAATTGATGCGTTTGAACTGTGGTGTTGGAGAAGACTGTTGAGAGTCCTTTGGACTGCAAGGAGATCCAACCAGTCCATTCTGAAGGAGATCAGCCCTGGGATTTCTTTGGAAGGAATGATGCTAAAGCTGAAGCTCCAGTACTTTGGCCACCTCATGCGAAGAGTTGACTCATTGGAAAAGACTCTGATGCTGGGAGAGATTGGGGGCAGGAGGAGAAGGGGACGACAGAGGGTGAGATGGCTGGATGGCATCACGGACCTGATGGACGTGAGTCTGAGTGAACTCCAGAAGATGGTGATGGACAGGGAGGCCTGGCGTGCTGGGATTCATGGGGTCGCAAAGAGTCGGACACGACTGAGCTACTGAGCTGAACTGAATCATGGTAATCCACATCTTATTTTGTTTTAACACTTCAGTTATCAAAGTAGTCATAAAAAATATTTTTATATTGAACATTTAATACTTCCAAAATATTTTCCCATTTCTGACAAGGAAAGAGATTTTGATGTAAGGTCTAGCCATAGTCACAAAGCTAAGGAATGAATGTGTGTCCTCCAATGTTTGGTCTTGGACCCTATACATAATTGATTGAGCTGATACCCTTTTGCAACAGGCAATTTAGATGAGTAATTGCTCTCTATACAAATAACAATTCCTTGAATTTTTACTGAGCCAGATTAGCAAGTAGGGTCCACAGTAGCTATGACTTTTTGGTGGTTATCAGCTGTGTTGAGAGGGATGCTGAGGCTCTGTCAAAATAAATGATTGATTAGTCATGGCTTTCACGGGTACATGTATAGTGATTGAGGGAAAAGTTTCAGCTATTCACTGGACCTCTTACTGAGATTTATTTTTTAGAATTTGTTCTCTTATTTGTTGCATCTTCCAAACAGAGTTATCCCTTTGGTGATTTTACAACCCTATAGTCATACTTCTGTGATTTTATATTAATAGCTGTATAAATATCTAATGATATTTTTCTCATTCTCACTCTTGAAATCAGAGACCTTGTGTATCTGGGTATTTCTTCAGTCTGACATAAATCCTGGCAGATTGTTGGACTTAATACATTGTTACTGAAGGATTTATGGCTAAAAGTGATTTTGTGGGATGAGCATGATTAGTCGTCTATTTGAGAAAACAGATTTCTGTGAAAGCCATCTTGAACTGATACAGAGTTAAGGAGGTTTTCCTCTGACCTGTCTCTTAAGATGTAAATGACTTACCTCATGACCACTGGGGCTTTTGAAAGCCATTAGTATTCTAAGAAAGGACAGAAGTGTTCTGAAGTTGCTCCCTCTAACTGACCTACTATACTTTGTTTGGAATTAAACTCCTGTGTTTCCTGCAAACTTCATCAGTTCTCCACAGACATGAGAAGAAATCGTTTCCACTGAGCCATCTTGCTAGGAGACCTTTACTAAAATTGTCCTGAAAAAGAAATTATTCTTCACCCTTGGGGTCACTTGGTAGCTAAAACAGACTTCTCCTTTTTCTTTTAATCTGTTCTACTTCACTGCCTTCTTTTTCTGTGTGTTCTTGAAGGTATTGCCTTATTTACTTTGATGGTTTCTCAACTAATTGAATACAGCAGTGAGTCCTTTCTTCCTTGACTCTTTTGGATGTTTCTATTTCCCCAGGGGGAAGGGTCCCCATCAGATAGCTTGACTTTGAGCTACTTGCATATTGAAACTACTTTAAAAGTTATTGTTATTTATGAGGCTGTTAAAAGTTTGCACATTTGGCTGAAGCAGAGAGTGCTGGAGTGATACCAGCCTTGGCTTGTGATGGTAGATTTCCTAATTCATAGGTAGGGGGAATAGTCCCTAAAAACAAAAGGATGGAGGTATCTTGTGGCTTCATATTTGGGTCTCTGTGTGTTGTGGTCAAAAGGGTCCTAATATGATTTAAAATAATAATTAATAATAAATGGTGAACTTATTTGCAAAGCAGAAATAGAGACATACACAGAGAGAACAAACGTATGGATACCAAGGAGGGAAAAGGCAGGGATGAACTGGGAGGTTGGGATCAACATGTATACACTATTATGGATAAAATAGATAGCTAATGAGAACCTACTGTATAGCACTGGGAACTCTACTCAGCGCTCTGTGGTAACCTAGATGGGAAGGAAACCCGGAAAAGAGGGGAGCTATGTACACATATAGCTGATTCACTTTGCTGTACAGCAGAAACTAACACAACACTGCAAAGAAACTCACCTCCAACAAAAATTAAACAGCAACAACAAAAGCAGCTAAGAAAATACTTGCCTAAGAAGATAAAGAGCATGAGCTAAGTCCAAGTGAGACAGAAACTCTCCTGAAGAGAAAGAAGTAATTGTCTCAGAACCAAATCCTCACCTCTGACACAGAGATGGCTTGTTTCTGACCCCATAGTTACCAAATATTTTCTGATACTTTCATATGTGTGTGCTTGTGTATAGACACACATAACCCACAGAAAAGGAATATCTTCCATAATCAGTCAAAATAGTATATATTTTGCGACTCCGTTTCCTCCATCCTCATCTACCTAATCCATTGTATGAAATACTTTCAAACACATTTTCATCATGATAAGGGTTTTATTTGACCAACTATAAAATCCTAAGAAAAGATTCCCACTCCCTTCTCCTTGGGCACACTGACCGGTACCCTGTGACTCTCCAGGGCTCAGGATTTTCCAAGAGTCTATGTTTAGCATGCAGTATGAGTAATGAATCATAGTGTCCACCTGTCAGTGTCATAAACAGATGGTATAAATATGCTTGCATAATGTGACTCAAAACACATCTCCAGTTTTAGCTGGAGTTCAAACAGTATTCGCAGTTCCAAGAAACCTGTGGCTTGCGACTTCCGGGTCAGTGGGAGGAGAATGCCGGAAAAGGGAAAGTGGGTTCCCTGTTGTCCGTCTGGACAGCCTGTCAGCACAGTGCCAGGGCCCCCGGGAGATGGTCAGGTGAGAGAGGAGTGACAGGAAAGCCTGTTTTCCATTTGCTCCTGAAGCCATTCATTTTAAGGACTCCCAAGAAATTGGTCCTTGGAGCCTATGGGAACGGGTGGCATCATACAGGCTCCTCCCTCTTCCTGGAAGGTCTTTCCCTCCTTTCCACCCCCTCCTGGTTTTTTCTTTTCTTTTCCTTTTTTTCCCCTCGCCGCTCCGTTTGTTTCTACTCTCACTCATCAGGTCCCAGCTTCAAAGTTTTTTCCTGCTTGAGGGGAGGTCTTTCCAACCTGAGGACACACAGATGACACACAGGAGAGGGATCCTCAAGGGCAGGCATGGTGCTGCCTCCTACATTGACGAGTGCCTGACACTGGGCGCAGGCAGTGCTTGTCATTGAATACTTAACGTTCATTTGAAGGCTTAACCCAAGAGGCAAACTATTGATAAAGCTAAGCAGCCCAGTTAAAATTCCAGGACCATGGTATCTGACTTCTTAAAAAGTGATGAGAATTTACCTTGGGGCGGGGGAGGGGGGGGGGGGAGGGAAGGTCGGGGGAGAAAGAAAGAGTAAAGGAAACTGAGTCATCATTGATCTGGGAGGTTTCATTCATTCCTCACTGTGTCTCTCTTACAATACAGAAATCAAGTATTCTGTTCTCTTCGAAGTCTTGTCTGACCTCCCGAGCCAGCAATAGCTTTCCGTTCTATGATCACACAGCACTGGTTGATAGTCCGGCTTCTTTATGTCCTTTTATCCTACCATATAGGTCTTCTGGATAGCGCTAGAGGTAAAGAAGGCGCCTGCTTATGCAGGAGATGAGGGTTCGATCCCTGGGTTGGCAAGATCACTTGGAGTAGGAAATGACAACCCACTCCAGTGTTCTTGCCTGGAGAATCCCATGGACAGAGGAGCCTGGCGAGCTACAGTCCGTGGGATCACAAAGAGTCAGATACGACTGAGCAACTACACACACACACTAGGTCACTAGCTACTTGAAGTCCTGAACTGGGTGTCTGGTTCTTTTGCCTCATGCCTCATTCTACCTTTCCTAGGATCTGGCATATTACTTAGCACAGGGTAAGCACTCAGATTTGCTGAAATGATTAAATATTGGTGCAAAACATAGAACATTTATTCATTTAACCAACAGTCAATAAATATTTATTGAGAACCCAACTGTTTACCAGGCACTGTTTCCAGTGCTTGGAATACATGAATTAAAAATTCCCTACTCAAATAAACATTTTAGAAGGTTTTAACTTTTTCAAAAACTACAATAATGGTTTCTAGGTTTGCTTTATAACTGTGTTTACCTAAGAGATGCACACAGATACCTAGTACAAGTTGCTAGATTATTGTTGTTTAGCCTCTCAGTCATGTCCGACTCTTTGCGACACTATGGACTGCAGCATGCCAGGCTTCCCTGTCCTTCACCATCTCCCAGAGATTGCTAAATACTAGGTGTTAAACTCCAAGGTTGTGATTAAGAGTTAAGCTTAACAGTATCTCTTCTGTTATGGGAGAACCTAGTACCCTGAAGCTGTGTAGTCACAATACAAAATGGGAGCTAAGTTAGCCAATAGTGTTAGTGCTAGTTGCTCAGTTGTGCGCGACTCTTCATGACACTATGGTCTGGAACCTGCCAGGCTCCTCTGTCCATGGGATTTTCCAGGCAAAATATATTGGAGTGGGTTTCCATTTCCTTCTCCAAAGTTAGCAAATAATTTCTGTATTTACCAATGTTACCTTGGGCATGGATGTCAGTATAGCGGTAAACATTCTTTTCACTTTTTCATTATAAGTGAAATGAAGTCGCTCAGTCATGTTCGACTCTTTATGATCCCATAGACCATAGTCTACCAGGCTTCTCTGTCCATGGGATTTTCCAGGCAAGAGTATAGGAGTGGGTTGCCATTTCCTTCTCCAGGGGATCTTCCTGACCCAGGGTTCGAACACAGCTCTCCTGCATTGCAGGCAGACGCTTTACCCTTCATTATAAGCATCCTATAAAGATCTGAAGGTTAAAAGGCTAGCGATCTTGAACTGGTTCCAAAAATTGTACTTAATTAAATTTTATTTTAAAAAAGCACATAGTCGGAGAAGGCAATAGCAACCCACTCCAGTACTCTTGCTTGGAAAATGCCATGGATGGAGGAGCCTGGTAGGCTGCAGTCCATGGGGTCATGAAGAGTCAGACATGACTGAGCAACTTCACTTTCACTTTTCACTTTCATGCGTTGGAGAAGGAAATGGCAACCCACTCCGGTGTTCTTGCCTGGAGAATCCCAGGGATGGGGGAGCCTGGTGGGCTGCCATCTATGGGGTCTCACAGAGTTGGACACGACTGAAGCGACTTAGCAGTAGCAGCAGTAGCAGTCTTTCTTAAGGGAATAATCTTATTTTTGAGTATGTTTAAATCAAATTCACCTAGGAACAGATATTTTGGTAGGTTTGTTTTAAGCTAGAATCATTAAAAATGCACAAGAATCTCAGGCTGTGCAATCTTTATCTTTTCTAATGATGCTACTTTTGTTGTAGAGTGTTTAAACAACTAGGACTTGCTCATTATCAGTCATTTTGACATTGCAGATGATATACAGAATATAGCAATTCATGTCAATTATTATCCACAGTCATACTTCATTTCTGAGCTAGTAAGCAAAAATTTTAGAAGCAAACTTTCAATGTTAATTGGAAAATCAATAAACTTTGGATGTAATGAACTTTGTGCCTTCTATTTCCCCAATTTTAGAAGCTGCCTCAATTTAAATCCATGGTGTTAGCCCCATTAATATTGTTTTGGGGACAGGCAGATGGTGACTTTTTATTCTTCTATCCTGTCAAGGGGACATGGATCACATTATTTCCAGATTTATACCAACAGAACTTAACATTTCATGAAGGGCTTCGCAGCACTGCAGACTTCACAAACAGGTCCTCTCCTTTGTCCCTCCAGATGAAATACTGTAGCAATTATATCTAAGATGGGGACTCTCCAAGGAGTCTGTGTGCTAATCACTCAGTCATGTCTGACTCTTTGCAACCCCATGGACTGTAGCCCACCAGGCTCCTCTGTCCATGGGATTTGCCAGGCATGAATACCAGAATGGGTTGCTTTTACCATCTCTAGGGGATCTTCCTGGCCCAGGGACAGACCCTGTGTCTCTTGCATCTCCTGCATTGGCAGGCAGAATCTTTATCACTAGTACCACCTGGGATGCACCTAGGGAGTTTAGGGGCAGGAAATGAATGTCCTCTACAATCAAAACATAGGGTCTGGAGGAATTACTCCTTTTTGAGCTGGTGAAGGCTGAAGGCTTCCATCTGGAAGGAAATGGAATAGACAGAGTTTGGTCCTGGGTGAGTCTGCATCTCAGGTCAAGGCCTTAGAGATCCCACAGACTTGTTGAACACCACCCCCTTATGTTCCTGGAAAGACCCATCCTTAACAAGATTGTGAAATAACATTGTTCTTTTCTGGTCTACTTTCTCTTTCTAGATCCATCAATGCAACATAGTAGAAATATGACTAGAGTTAAATTCTGAACCCAGTTTTGAGCCTAGCTCTGTCATTTACCAGTGATATGACCTGGGGAAGTCAATATACATATTATGAGACAATATGTTTCTCTGTACTATGCAGCCAACAACACATAATCCATCAGTTGCTGGGAGGATTACATAGGCGGATGCATGTAAAACAGCTCAGTCCACTGAGAAGCACTCTCTGTACTTGATTATTATTACCCTTAAAGTTGGCTTTGGGACAAAAATGGGCAAGACCATTTCATGGTTAGCGTTGCTCCCTCTGACAATCATCTTGCTCAAATGCCAAGATTCCTCTCACTTCTGTCCCAGCAACACCCAAATAGAATATCTTGATGTTTTGGAGAAAAATAAAAGCTGTAACTGTCAGAACTGTGATGGAATTGTCAACAGCCTCATAAATTGATCAGCCTCATAAATTAGATCAGCCTCATAAATTGTGAACCGAGTACAGGTTCTGTTTGTTCTGACAATTTAATCGCTGGCCAGGTTTTTTTTAAAGAGAGCAAATGAAAAACAAAAAAATACTCCATGTATCCTATCCGACTTCCATACAGTCAGGGCTCTCCTACAGTCAAGCAGTTATAACCCCTTAAACTTTTTATTTCCCATCTAAATCTGTGTGGGATGAAACAGCAAAGATACAAGAATCTACGTGAAATGTTAGTGTTAGATAAAAACTATTTCAGGGACTTCCCTGGCAGTCGAGTGTAGAAGACTCTGCTCTTCCAATGCAGGGGCCGCAGGTTCGATTCCTGGTTAGGGAACTGAGATCTCACATGCTTCATGGTGCTGCCAAATTTTTTAATCTTTTAATTAAATTAAAAAAAAATTTTAGCACTAAGAAGAAGAAATTGCTTGAGGTGGGGAAGTTAAAGCAGGGTTTGCCTTTCATTCAGGGTATTGACATTGGGAAAAGCGGACCACTTTTTTCACACCCCATGTCCAGTCTCTCAGGACATTCTTTTGTCTCCTCCTTCAAAATAGATCTAAAATGTGGTCAAGTGGGAACTTCTTCCCACCTCCTCTTCTTCCACCCTCATGTGAACTATAATCACCTATTGCCGGGATTATTGTAGTCGCCTCCTAACCAGTCCTTCTCACTGTGGCTTCTTCCTCAGTCTGTTCCCAACTCAGCAGTCAGAGTCATCTTTCTAAAAAGCAAGAAGGATCCTAACAGTCTTCTGTTAAAAACCCTCTAATGTATTGTAAAGCAATTATCCTTCAATTAAAAATAAATACATGTTTTTAAGAAGTACATGAATAGAGGCGTAATGCAAGTCAGTGATTGACTAGGGCTAAAGAAAAAGAAAAATCAGCACTCCAGTGGCTTACATCTCAGAACAGCACTCCAATGACTTATATCTCAGTGAGTAAATGCCAAAATGCCAAAATCCTGAAAGTGTCAGGAGACTCTCCTTACATCTGTTTCTGTGATATTATCCCCTATTAGCTTTCCCTTGCCCGCTCTCGATTCCTTGATCTTCCTCCTGTTCACTAGGTACTTCCTGCTTGAGAACCTTTGCACTGGCCATCTGCTCCACCGTAAGCAACCGCTGTCATCTATGCTCTTCCCCCAGACACCCACCTTGCACTTGCACGTGCTTCAAACCTTTTCCTAAATATTGTTGTCTCAAGAAAGTCCATCCAACCACCCTATCTACTTAAAATTACAAATTGCACACCCGCTTCCTTCTTCTTAGTACTGCTGATCCTGTTATATGTTTTTCTGTAGCACTTATCACCATGTAGTATGCCATATATTTTACTGGTTTATTCTATTTATTATTTATTGCCTGTCTTCCATCCATTTCTCCCATTATCAACTCCAAGAATGCAAGGATTTATGTCTATTGGTTTCATTTATGTATCCCATTTGGAGAATAAATAAACGGATGATCTTCCTGACCAGATATTCTTGAGGGTGGTATTTTTGAGGGACACTTCAGAGACAAGCAGAGAGCTGGGAAAAGAGTATTTTTTAAATGGGAGGAAACAAGTGATTGAGTTATAGAAGGAGAATGGTGGGATAGAATTTAATGAACAGAAATAAAACTGAGATGATATATTCCAGAGGGTGATTTAAAACCCCCAGTTTCTACACATTTTACTATTCAGCTTAGTTCTCTCTTTGTGACTTCTGTGAAAATTGGATAATATTCTGGTTTTAAATTTTAGTTGTGTGGAAAGAATAGATAACATTTAGTGAAACAAAGCAATGATGTTTCTGTTAGAATGTATATCTCAATCATTATATCTTCAGCAAAAGCAACATCCCATTCTGTATTTATCTTTCAATCAAGTAATTTGATGTCAAGACATTTGGTGAAAGCTGCAGTTACAGACCTTCATTTGAAGTTGGAGGAATAGCTATTTGAGAGGCAGGAGCAGGATTTTTGTTGCTGCTTTTGTTTTAAGAGAGAATGTGACAGTCGTGTACTCCCAGCTGCTTTCATCCAGAGCCAGACACTGAAGGTCAAAACCTCACATGGATGCATATTCCTTCTGGAAGTCTCATTTGTCAGAAACAT
The DNA here is from genome assembly GCF_023091745.1 of Budorcas taxicolor. Classification (NCBI taxonomy): domain Eukaryota; kingdom Metazoa; phylum Chordata; class Mammalia; order Artiodactyla; family Bovidae; genus Budorcas; species Budorcas taxicolor. The sequence goes on along the minus strand of NC_068923.1, from coordinate 58,533,345 downwards.
GCCAAGCTGGGAGGTGAAGAGTGGATAGCGCAGTTCAGACGTTAAATTTGTGTTGCTATGAGAAAAAACTGTGACTCTTTCAAGCTTCCATTTCAAGAAAGTGTTTTAAACTTTGTGTTTTCACGCCTCTGGTTGGGGAGGGGCCTGTATTATTAGCTTTTGAGAAAAGACAAGAGTTGACAATTACCAACCAGTTATTTCTCACCCATTCCTAGAATATCCTTTGGGACCTTGAGTCTCACCTTTTTTGAAGAAAGGCTTCAAGAATTGGAAAAGACAGAAGTGGAATAAATTAGGAAAAAAACATTTTAAAATTATTTTTAAAGCTTCCGCAGAGATTGGGCTTCCCTTGTGGCTCAGAGAGTGAAGAATCTGCCTGCGATGCAACAGACCAAGGCTCAGTCCATGAGCTGAGAAGATCCTCTGGAGAAAGAAGTGGCAGCCCACTGCAGCATTCTTGCCTGCAGAATTCCACGGCCACCTGGTGGGCTACAGCTCATGGGGTCACAGAATCAGACACGACTTAGCAACTTTCACTCCTTGAAATTGGGGGAGATGGCATTTTACTTGTTTTCTTTAATAGCGAGGCCCTTTATGGGGCCTAGATTATATGAGTGACCACAAATGGGAATAGCTACATAGATTGGGATGCTGGTCACTGATTATTAAGGCGCAACCCTTAGGGGAGAATCACCTCCTCTTCCAACACACAAACACACATACACACACAATGTGCGCACATACACATCTATAATGTTGTAGAGTCACCTGGTTTTAAGGGTAGTGGGCAGAGCGTCCGTCACTGAATATCCTAGATGGCATGAGACTGCCACTGTCCCTGTATTATTTTTGTATTACACTGAGGAGGAGGTGTCCTACTGAAGCCTGGTTACATTTTCTTACTTTTTTCAGAAACATGGAGGGTGAGAACAGGCCATCTGATTTATTGAAAGAGAATAATATTAAATTTCTTGCCAAGAGGTTTGGAGATTAAAAGTTCTACCTGCTAAAATGGTTTAAAAGGGAAATTGAGGGAGAATTTTAGAATGTATCAATTAAGAGTTCTCACACTACTCTCTTTTTTTTTAAGCCATAAGAAATCTGGGCAAGACCATTGACACATAATCTCTCAACCCAGTTACAGTGAGTTACAGTAAGCTGGGATTATCATAACTAACAGCAAAGATCCCACTTTCTGTAAGATATCCATACAACTTCAATAGCATATATTTGCGTCGACATAGTACCATGTCTCAGAGCTCAGTTTCCATTTCAAAGCTTCAGGGTCTATTCCTTCCAAAACATGGAAATTGGGAGGTCATGCATTTGATCTTTGCTTTCCAGAGCTAAATGGAGAGAAAGTGATACCGAAGTATCTGGCAATTCAATCCACTGAGTGGAAAATCTGAAATGTTCCAGGCTTCAGCATTTTGTTTTCAGATTTACCACAGAGATTATTTTTTAAAGTTTTAGCTGCTATTGCCTTTATGACATAACGCTTGGTACTGCACGCTGCCTAGAATAAATGAGCACAAACATCAGCATTTCAAACATGGTTTCTGTGCTCTGTGGGTTCGTGGGAACTACTTTCTGTGGTTATTTCCCCAGGCCACCCACCCCTGTGGCCTTAGGTCAGGAACTTCTTACCTGAAACTTGGCTTCCAAAAAATCGACAAATACGGACACCAGGCACAAAGTGACCAACCACGCGGCTTGACCACATGACCACATCACAGTGTGGGATTTGAGGATTCAGTTTTGGGAACCTCCAGTTCTTGAGAAAGGAGAAGACGTGATGTGAACGACTCTTCATAGAACCTCAGATGTTTGTTTAAGATTCATTGTAGTTGCTGTTCAGTCGCTAAGTCGTGTCCTACTCTTTGCGACCCTATAGACTGTAGCCTGCCAGGCTACTCTGTCCATGGGGTTTTCCAAGCAAGAATACTGGAGTGGATTGCCTATTTTCTACTCCAGGGGATCTTCCCAATCCAGGGATCGAACCCATGTCTCCTGCGTCTCCTGCATTGGCAGGTGGATTCCTTACCACTGTACCACCTTATTACAAATGATATTACTCCAGGATCCCTGTGCTTTCACAGCAGACATAGACGCCGCTCAGTCTTCACAGATGAACAATGTTAGAAAACACCAAGTCTCTATCCTGGCTGCCTTGAAACCAGTCTCCTTGAGAGCATATTTTAGAAGAACTCCTTGACCTTATGTTCTTCTATCTCATTCTCTCATCATCCTGTTCTTTTCATAACACAGTAGTATAATTCATGCTGCATCATGTCATGTCAACAGACTTAACTTGGATTGCTCAAACTATCCCACTACCAGAGTCAGTGGACACTTGTCAGTCCTTATTCCATTTAGTCTCTCTTCAGTGCTTGACGTAGTTGACTAGTTCCTATTTCTAGTCAACTAGAAATGGTCTCCTCTCTTGATTTTGACAATACGTAGTTCAGCATATTCTCAATTCTCTTCTTCTCAAGAATAATTTTATTGAATGATTTTCTGCATCATGAAGTTATACAAAAAGTAGAAGTCATAATGTGTTCATTTATTAATCATTTTTTTGCAGTCCTGGACATTGCCCTATGATCTTTGATTTTGCAGAGGTACATAGAAAAGTGTTTTAAACCATGGCTATTACAACCAGTCCAATTGAATTCCAATGCTATCCCTGTCATTCGGTGGCTGTTTAGAAGAGAGGCCTGAGAGGATACTCTGAGATGAAGATCAGTGTAGGATGTTCATTAAGGAGTGCTCTTGAGATCAAAGCTGTGGGTGTTAAGGAGGGAAGCAGCATTGGACAAAAAGAGAAGCAGAGCTATGCAGACTCCTATCAGTCTAGACTCATGGAGTTGCCTGAAGCTGATCTTACATGCTAGCAAAGTAATGCTCAAAATTCTCCAAGTGATGCTTCAACAGTACATGAACCAAGAACTTCCAGATGTTCAAGCTGGATTTAGAAAAAGCAGAAGAAACAGAGATCAAGTTGCCAACATCTGTTGGATCATAGAAAAAACAAGAAAGTTCCAGAAAAAAACATCTGCTTCTGCTTTATTGACTAAAGTCTTTGACTGTGTGGATTACAACAAACTGTGAAAAATTCTTCAAGAGATGGCAATACCAGACCACCTTACCTGCCTCCTGAGAAATCTGCATGCAAGTCAAGAAGCAATAGTTAGAACTGGACATGGAACAACAGACTGGTTCCAAGTTGGGAAAGGAGTACATCAAGGCTGTATGCTATTACCCTGATTATTTAACTTATTTGCAGAGTACATCACTCGAAATGTCAGACAAGCTGGAATCAAGATTGCTGGGAGAAATATCAGAAACTTCAGATATGCAGATGACCACACCCTTATGGAATAAAGTGAAGAGGAGCTAAAAAGAGCCTCTTGATGAAAGTGAAAGAAGAGAGTGAAAAAGCTGGCTTAAAACTCAACATTAAAAAAACTAAGATCATGGCATCCAGTCCCATCACTTCATGGCAAATAGATGGGGAAAACAGTGGAAACAGTAGGAGACTTTAGTTTCTTGGGCTCCAAAATCACTGCAGATGGTGACTGGAGTCTGAAATTAAAAGATGCTTGCTCCTTGGAAGAAAAACTATGACAAATCTAGACAGCATATTAAAATGCAGAGGTGTTACTTTGCCTACAAAGGTCCATTTAGCCAAAGCTATTTTTTTTTCCAGTAGTCATGTATGGATGTGAGAGTTGGACCATAAAGAAAGCTGAGCACCAAAGAATTGATATTTTTGAACTGTGGTGTTGAAGAAGACTCTTGAAAGCCCTTTGATCTCTCAAGGAGAGTCAAACCAGTCAATCCTAAAGGAAATCAATCCAAAATATTCATTGGAAGGACTGATGCTGAAGCTGAAGCTCCAATGCTTTGGCCACCTGATGCAAAGAACTGACTCATTTGAAAAGACCCTGATGCTGGGAAAGATTGAGGGCAGGAGGAGAAGGGAAAGATAGAGGATGAGATGGTTTGATGACATCACTGACATGAGTTTGAGCAAGCTTTTGGAGTTGGTGATGGACAGGGAAGCCTGGTGTGCTTCAGTCCATGGGGTCACTAAGAGTCAGACAGGACTGGCGACTGATCTGAACGGAACTGGTATGGGCTTTCAGAACTTTGTCAAGCTTGGAAGGGGCTTTGCAACCTTGTTTCTACCAATTACTGGTTGTAGGCTTCCCCTGTGCTGTGTGCTGTGCTTAGTTGCTCAGTTGCGTTCAACTCTTTGGGACCTCTGCCAGGCTTTTCTGTCTGTGGGGATTCTCCAGGCAAGAATACTGGAGTGGGTTGCCATGCCCTCTTCCAGGGGATCTTCCCAAACCAGGGAAGATCTAACCCATGTCTCCCGCCTTGCAGGCAGATTCTTTACCATCTGAGCCACGAGGGAAGCCTAGGCTTCCCCTGGGGAAGATATTATGGCTTTGGTTGATATGGCTTTCTTAGAATGGGACTGGGAGCTGAGGGCTGTTCAGTAGCAATACTGCCAGCCATTATAGCCATGTGTTCTGTTCCTAAAGGGAACAGGAAGTCTTGGCATAGCCTCACAGTTTGCATTACAGTAGCTCTATATCCTTAGGGAAGTTATTCAAATTTTTCATGTCTTACTTTCTATAGCTATAATGGAAATAATGATAGTACCTACCACATGTTTTTGTGATGGTTTAGAATTATATCTGGCACATAGTAAGTGCCTGGTAAAATCAGATATTGTTTAAAATTCAATAGCCACTCAAGACAGCTAAAGAAATAAATGTGCTACAGGGCTAAACTCAATAGATTGCCAGACTGTAAGTGTGCCCACATTCAATCCGTGAATTCTATTGATCTTTTGTTTTAAATATCCTACTAGTGATGTGTTCTCCAGCCCTAACAATGTTCCTTCCCTAGTTCAGATCCTTATTTGCTATTGTCTAGACGTGAACTTCCTGATATTCAAGCTGGTTTTAGAAAAGGCAGAGGAGCCAGAGATCAAATTGCCAACATCTGCTGGACCATGGAAAAAGCAAGAGAGTTCCAGAAAAACATCTATTTCTGCTTTATTGACTACTCCAAAGCCTTTGACTGTGTGGATCACGATAAACTGTGGAAAACTCTGAAAGAGAAGGGAATACCAGACCACCTGACCTGCCTCTTGAGAAACCTGTATGCCGGTCAGGAAGCAACAGTTAGAACTAGAAATGGAACAACAGACTGGTTCCAAATAGGAAAAGGAGTACGTCAAGGCTGTATATTGTTACCCTGCTTATTTAACTTCTATGCAGAGTACATCATGAGAAACTCTGGACTAGAGGAAACACAAGCTGGAATCAAGATTGTCAGGAGAAATATCAATAACCTCAGATATGCAGATGACACCACCCTTATGGCAGAGTGTGAAGAGGAACTAAAAAGCTTCTTGATGAAAGTGAAAGTGGAGAGTGAAAAAGTTGGCTTAAAGCTCAACATTCAGAAAACGAAGATCATGGCATCTGGTCCCATCACTTCATGGGAAATAGATGGGGAAACAGTAGAAACAGTGGCAGACTTTTATTTTTTGGGGCTCCAAAATCACTGCAGATGGTGATTGCAGCCATGAAATTAAAAGACGCTTACTCCTTGGAAGATAAGTTATGACCAACCTAGATAGCATATTCAAAAGCAGAGACATTACTTTGCCGACTAAGGTCCGTCTAGTCAAGGCTATTGTTTTTCCTGTGGTCACGTATGGATGTGAGAGTTGGACTGTGAAGAAGGCTGAGTGCCGAAGAATTGATGCGTTTGAACTGTGGTGTTGGAGAAGACTCTTGAGAGTCCCCTGGACTGCAAGGAGATCCAACCAGTCCATTCTGAAGGAGACCATCCCTGGGTGTTCTTTGGAAGGAATAATGCTAAAGCTGAAACTCCAATACTTTGGCCACCTCATGCAAAGAGTTGACTCATTGGAAAAGACTCTGATGCTGGGAGGGATTGGGGGCAGGAGGAGAAGGGGACGACAGAGGATGAAATGGCTGGACGGCATCACTGCCTCAATGGACGTGAGTCTGAGTTAACTCCAGGAGTTGGTGATGGACAGGGAGGCCTGGCGGGCTGCGATTCATGTGGTCGCAAAGATTGGGACACGACTGAGCAACTGAACTGAACTGAGACTGATATCTTTGCTCTCAATCTTTCTCCTTCTTAAGCAATCCTTTAGAGATAGATAATGATCTTTTATACAAATTCAAATACAATTATTTGAATTATCATAAAATCCCATTTGAATTATCATAAAATCCCATTTCCAATAAGATGAAGTATAAGTTTCTTAGACAATCGCATTGTCTATTGCCACTCCCTTACATATAGCTCTGGCTTCCCTGATGGCTGAGACAGTAAAGAATCTGCCTGCAGTGCAGGAGACCTGGCTTCTATCCTTGGGTCAGGAAGCTCCCCAGGAGGAGAAGGCAGGATAACATAGAGGAGAGAGAAAGTACTTAACACTATTGTCCATGGTGTCATGAGCCCTGAAATTGGACAGTCCTCGGTTTAAATCCGAATTCAACCCTTATTAGTGAAGTGATCTTGGACCAGTTATACCCCTGATTCCCTCGGCTTACCCTGGAAGTTCCTTGTCAAGGTTAAATAAGAAAATGTGTACAAAATACACCAAGTATGTACACAGTATTAATAGATATGAGTATTAATGTGGTTATCTGCATGTCTCCTCCATTTAATTATAAGCCCCTCAAGAGAAGGAGCTTGTCTTATGCATCTTGGTTTCCATGACATCTAAGAGAGTGTCTGGCACATTAAATGAATAACTGCTGGATACATGGCTAAGGCAAAAGTTTGATACATATCATATATCATACTGAAATTTCACAGTAGTGTAAAGGACAGACTTTTGGAAAAAGTGAAATGTCAAGTGTATGACACAGAAACTTAAGGAGTTGTTATCTCTATTTTAAAATGAGAATGCTCCACAATCTTCTTTTTGAGAAAGTGAAGGTCATTTCAAAGGTCAATTCATATGTGGTCTTGTCATCTCAGATAGGTAAACAATTTTTTTTTCCTGATGACAGGAATAAAAGTCACAGTAACTAATTATTGGTAGTATGGTATTCATTCATTCATTCATTCAAAAATTACTTGAATGTTAATAATACTAGGTACAAACAATAAAAGATAAACAAAGACAAATCTCTGTGCATCAGTTTCTATCACTAAGATAGACATAATAATAGCAGTTCCTTCATTGGGGTTATTGGGAGAATCAAGTAAGTCAATATGTGTAATGAGCCTAGAATAAGTCTTAGCACAAAGCAGTACTTATTATATAATTGTTTTGAAATTTTTGAGAAAATACTGTCCTTTACATCAATTCATTGCCAGAAAACTCTGAGCATGTGAAGGCATGCTTGTGAAATTGACCATACTTCATATTAAATACAATGACTACCCTAAGACTCATGCACAATTCTGAGTTATTGTGTATGAAAGTATTTATAATTATTTTATCTTGTATTTTATATGAAGATTTCAAAATTCCACTGATGACTCTGCGATGGAAGGATGGAAGTTGTGAGAGAGCACCGCATCATGTTGTGTTCTAATCATCACAGATGGAAACCATATTTAAAGGTCTAGTGTATTCTTTGGAAAGAAAGACAGAGGGTGGTGCCAGTGTTGCATCATATTCCAGACCAGATTAAAGGTCTCTGGAGTTGTGGTTGTGCACACCCTGTTTTATGGTTGTGAGAAGTCACGCCACAGCCAATGGTACATGGAGCTTCATCCAGCATTCCATCTCTAAAATATGTAAACCAAATGCAATATCATGTAGCAATAACTGATTATCAATCACACGGGTCTGGGAGGCTCTCATTCATTAAAACTAATCAATTGAGTGCTCACTCTCTGCCAGATATTAGGACAGACAGGAAGGTACCAATAAGAAGAAAACACCCTCTAGCCAGGAAATTTCCAAGTAGTGGAGGAGCAAGACAAGTAAAAAATTCCAAAACAGTATAATAATAGAGGCATATGAAATTCACAGCAATGAGACCTGGGGAGTAAGGTCTGTCAAATACAGAGGAAGCTGCCTTCAGGGAGGAATAACCTGAGTTTTGAATGGTAAAAAGAAGTTAATCATCAAACTAGATAGTGTCATGAGAAGAGCATGATTAGAAGAAAGGCTGGAAATCTTGGCATGTTAGGGAAACTACAAGTATTTCAGCATTTGAGGTCAAAATAGTTGGGAATTGAGGTTGAAGAGGGCTTTTTGTCTTGTATGTCTTGTGGAAGAGTTTAGGCTTTATTCTGTGGACAGTTGGAGTCCATGCATGTTTTTTGACAAAACAGAAACATAATCTTTGTTTTGTTTGTTTTGTTTTAGAGTGATATCTCTGGCTATAGCATGGAAAATGGGGAGTGGGGAGCAATAGGAGATTCTTAAATAATTCAAATGATAAATGATGAGGGTCAACATTTATGTCATTATGATGAAGATGGAGCGATGGGGTAGACTATATACGGATAAGAGTAATAAGACTTACAGGACTAAGTCACTGATTAGCTTGAAGTGTTGGATGAAAATGTAGAAAAGTAGTAGTTGAAAAAGATCATGCAACATTGTACATCAACTGCATACCAATTAAAATTAATTTAAAAAGGAAAAGATCACCATATTTCTGACGTAGCAAATCAATTAGTGAATAGTGATGCTGATGACTGTCATGGGACATGCAGTTGAAGGAGATGATTAAAGTAGATAAGAGCAAAACCATTTACAGAGGGACTTCCCATTCTCATGTGTCTTACTGCAGACCTTTTCTCCTTGATCAGTTAGAAGTTAATCCAAAAGAAGGGTAGACAGGAAGAAAAATTATGTATTACATATATGTTACGTTATGTGCATGCATGCTCAGTCGCCTCAGTCTGACTCTTTGCAATACCTTGGACTATAGTCCACCAGACTCCTTTGTCCATGGGATCCTCCGAGAGTAAAAATACTAGAGTGGGCTGCCATGCCCTCCTCCAGGGGTTCGACCCAGGGATCAAACCTGCATCTTCTGCATTGCAGGTGGATTCTTTACCCACTGAGCCACCTGGAAAGCCCATATTATGTTATACTTGACCTTAATTAAACTTATAATGACAATTGAGCATTCATAGAGGGTAAATGTAACTTAAAAACCCATATGTGTATCACATCTTAGAGAGTAGACTTTGACTTGAGAGCATTACATTAATGATGATGATGACGTATTAACTTGGCACTTACCGTGTATCAAGCACAGTATTAACCTCTTCACAGTCATCACAGAACAAGCCTATAAGACATGTACCATTGTTCCCACTTTACAGATGGGGAAATTTGAGATTTAAGGAGTTTGCTTGCCCACTGTTAAGACGCTAGCCAGGATTCAAAATGAAGTCCTCTCATGTTGTCAGATGAGCAGAGGGTCAGGAATTCAGAAATTTGGTTTAGAGTCCTAATTTAGCTATTTATTGGCAAGGCAGTAGTCATGCCACCCTTTGTCTGTAAAATATGAGTTGAGGGATGGATTGCTAGGGCAGGAAGAAATTGGAAAAGTTGAAATTAAAGACCTCTGTAGCCCCTTCAAGCTTTGTGTTCTGTGGTTTGGACTGTATAATGGGGTATTCATCCTGAGAGTGACTCTGAGCTCAAAGGATATGGTAACTGATCTACACAGCCTACCTAGAGGGCAGGCACGTTGCCAAAAGGAACGCATGCCATTGCTCAGTCAGTGTGGCCATTGGTTTAATCCTTGCATTTATTAAAAGCCCTTTCCAAGATTCCCGTGGCTATGGTTTTGTACTCAGCCTGAGGCATTACTTGGATTATTGCCCTTTTGTTTATAGGCAAAGCAGTGAGAGGAGTTTCTCTGGAAAAGGAAAATCTCATTCTCTTGTAAACAAAGGTCTTCTCAGCCATAGTCTGTGTTTAAAAACAATTCAGAAAGGAATTTTTTTTTATATTTCAATATTTTATTCTGATCATATCTTGTGTTGAAATATATTACACAGAAAGATATTTTTGTTCATTATTTTGTACTAACTGAGAGAGAAAAGTGTACTCAGTATCTCCTTGCGTCTTATGCTCTGTCCAACTAGTAATATCATCTTTTTCTTAATCTTTATTTTATATTGAGGTATAGCTGATTAACAATGTTGTTATAGTTTCAGGTGAACAGTGAAGGGACTCAGTCGTACATATACATGTATCCATTCTCCCCCAAACTGCCCTCCCATCCAGGCTGCCACATAACACTGAGCAGAGTTCCCTGTGCTCTACAGTAGGTCCTTGTTGGTTATCCATTTTAAATATAGACATGTGTACATGTCTATCCCAAACTCCCTGACTGTCCCTCCCCACCCCCCACCCCCCACCTTGGCAACCGTAAGTTCATTTTCTAAGTCTGTGAGTCTCCAGAAAGGGACTTTTTGTGATGCATTTGCTTGAATTTTGTCACCTCTCTTTCACTTTGTAGTTCTGTTGCCCAAATATGGGACAATAAAAACCCCTCTAAGTAGAGGTTTGGAGAGTCTGAATATTTCCAGAAAAACCCATGGAAGGGTCTTTTTCAAGCCACAGATAGGGGCAGAAAAGTAGGTGAGTAGAAATATCAGAAGTTTCTAACTTTGGTTTTTTAACTTTGGGATATGAACTGCTGATTCATTTTGGTAGCAGGAAAGTCCTACTAAACTACAGTAGTACTAAGCCCTAACTACAAAGTTAGGGCTTCCCAAGTGGCATAGTGGTAAAGAATCTGCCTGTCAATGCAGGAGATGCAAGAATTGCCTGTTGGATCATTGTATTGGGAAGATCCGTTGGGGTAGGAAATGGCAACTGACTCTAGTACTCTTGCCTGGAAAATTCCATGGACAGAGGAGTCTGGCAAGCTACAGTCCATGGGATTGCAAAGAACTGGACACGATTGAGTGACTGAGCATGCAAAAAAAAAGGTTAATCCTACTCTAGGGGTTTAGAATAAAAGACATGTACATTGGAAACAAGCACTGGCTCTGCCATTTATTAGCTATGTCAATCCCAGATAATATGCCTGAACTTCCACTTCTCATTTGTAAAATAGGAATCGAAATCTTTGTTTCAAAGATTACCATGAAGTTGAAAGGCAATAATACATGTAATGTACTTAGTCCAGTGCGTGCCTATAGTTTAATAGATGAGAACTAACTGCATTATTCAAAAATAGCAAAGACTAGTATTTTGAGTTCAGTTCAGTTCAGTCGCTCAGTCGTGTCCAACTCTTTGTGACTCAATGAACTGCAGCATGCCAGGCCTCCCCGTCCATCACCAACTGCCAGAGTCTACCCAAACCCATGTCCATTGAGTCATTGATGCCATCCAACCATCTCATACTCTGTCGTCCCTTCTCCTCCTGCCCTCAATCCCTCCCAGCATCAGGGTCTTTTCAAATGAGTCAGCTTTTTGTATCAGGTGGCCAAAGTATTGGAGTTTCAGCTTCAACATCAGTCCTATCAATGAACACCCAGGACTGATCTCCTTTAGGATGGACTGGCTGGATCTCCTTGCAGTCCAAGGGACTCTCAAGAGTCTTCTCCAGCACCACAGTTCAAAGGCATCAATTCTTCGGTGCTCAGCTTTCTTAACAGTCCAACTCTCACAGAGTTTGAAGAATACTAATAATATAGTATTCTCTGTTTATTGGGCAAGATCTCCTACAAAATATTTTCTTTGACCTTGTTTATTTAGCCTCTTTACAGCACACATGTGTAACAATCACAGCAGATACTGTGTCAATAAGCAAGCAGAATGGAAAATAATTAATGTAATGTGCTTGCATGCATGGAAATCTCTATCAGAAATTATAATGCTCACGATCTGTATTCTCCTAGAATGAAATTAAAGCTCACAATGGCTTTGTATGTGCATTAGCTATTATTTTCACAGGAATATCTGCTATCTCTAGTTTGCTGTGATTATTTTTGAAAAGCAGAAATAGGAAGAAGAGATATGAAACTGTGCTGGATTAATAAGAGTGCCCGAGGCATGGACAGAATATTATTGTACTTCACACAAAAATGGGGTGACTCAGCTGAGCTCAGATATCAAACCTATCTGTACCCAGGAGGATGTTAATTTTCAGTGAAAACTCTTGGATAGATGCCAATAAATTCTGGGAAAAGGAAATAATATTATACAGATTCCTTCTCTGAGATCTTTGATGTCCAGAGAGAAACACTTTTTGAAAAGACAATTATTTTCTCCTTTGGCTCATCTTTGAGGATTGCTGCAGCTGGGTCATTTTGTACCCAAAGACCACCACAAAGTTCAGAGAGTGTAGGAGGGGCCTTCCCATTAAATCTTTGGACAACCATTCACATTTTCCAAAAGTTAGTTGACAATTACAAGGTTTGGGGACTTTCAGTTATAATTGTATTGCAAAAATAATAAGAGAGGAACCAGGCAGAGGTTATGTTAAAAGGCCCTTGGTGGCTGTCAAGGACATGTGGTTCAGCCTTTGAAGTCAGTTTCAATAGATTTTCATGTGAAATAAGTGGAGTAAAATGTTGCCATTTCAGATTTCACAAGTGATATTGTTTAATGTACTGATGTTGTTTCTTGTAAATTTGTTTTAGAGAGTTATTTTATTTCCTCTGACTACTATTTCGGAACTCCTCTATTAAGCGAAGGAAAACAGGGGGTTGAAATTACATCTCTATTTCTATTTTTACGTTACTTAAAAAAAATTAATTCAAGCCCTTTTAAAAAAATAAAAATAAAACAGATACAGAAAGCTAAACGAATGTGAAGTAACCGTCTTGTTTTCCTAGTCTCTCTTCATATCCCTCTCAAAATTTCTTTTTGTATACGTCCAAAAAAATACAAAACCAAATTTTATGTGTAGACCCACTTAGGTAGCAGATACACTATATTGTGTATTTTACCCAAATAGAAATATAAAATACTACAGAGTACTTTGATTTCTCTCTTAACGTTTCTTGGAGACATTTCAATATTGTTATATATAGATCTTTGCATTCTTTTTAATATTTGCAAGTCATTCTATTGTTTAAATGTGCCATAATATAGCTAACCAGTGATTTCTATATCTTACTATTACAAATACTGCTGTAATGGACAAGACAGATTCCTTACATGGCATTTCTTGGATCAGCGCATCTTAAATTTTGACAGATTAATAAAGTTCCTACTAAGAGTATGTGTGAGTGCTTGTTTTAGGCAGGTATTCTATTGTCTGTGTGTGTCATCCTCTATACCAGGTTGAGGGTGTGGTATCAATCGATGTAAGCAAAATAAGTAAATAAAGAATAGAAACTTGGATACAACAAAGGTGTTAGTCAGGGTCCCAGCAGGGAACAGAACACCCACTCAAATGAGAATAATTTAAGGATGAGTCATTTACAAAGAACTTTTTGTAATGATGCAAGTGGATAGACGGGAAACCCACGGAATCATGCAGTAATCTGCAGGTGGTAAATAGTGGCTGAGATACAACCTCTGAGGCATAATGGAGAGAGGAGGGAGCAGATATAGGACTTAAGGGAAGTAACATAGAGAAGTTCACCTTGAGAGAAGTTGTACATGGCCATATGTTGAGGGCCAAGGCATCGTGAGGGTCCCCTTTCCCAAAGTTTCCTGGGGGTGGGGGGTCCCATTGGCTTAGCAAAGCAGAAGCCAAAACCAATGCTCTTCACTGGGGTCCATACCAGTCAATTTCACAAGGCAAACAGGATGGTTATAAAGGATGAAGAATACAGCAGCTTCCCACTACCTATCTATTTTATACATGGTAGTGTATACATGTCAAGGAAGCTCAGTGTGGTGCTCTGTGATGATCTAGGGGGATGGAGTTAGGGGCGTGGGAGGGAGGCTCTAGAGGAAGGGGATATGTGTATACTTAGACCTGGGTTCAATCCTTGGGTTGGGAAGATCCCCTGGAGAAGGAAATGGCAACCCACTCCAGTATTCTTGCCTGGAGAATCCCATGGACAGAGGAGCCTGGCGGGCTACAGTCCATGGGGTCGCAAAGAGTCGGACACGACTGAGTGACTTCACTCACTCACTCATTCATAGCTGATTGATGTTGTTGTACAGCAGACATGAACACAACCCTGTAAAGCAATTATATTCCAGTTAAAACATATCCTATGACAAACCTTAAAGGCAAAGAATATTAAAAAAAAAGAATGGATATATATATATATATATATATATATATAACCAAATCACTTTGCTGTATAACAGGAATTAACAATTGTAAACAACATAAGTTGAACAATTATAAATTACAATGAACAACTGTAAATTATTTACAGCATTGTTAAAATTAACAATTGTAAACAATTTACGACATTGTAAATCAACTATACTACAATAAAAATAAATTTACAAAAGAGTGAAAAATAGATCTGAATAGGGAAAAAAATTAAAATCACCCCAACATAAAGATGATTTCTATCACAACTGATTTCCAGAATGACTCATCCCAAACCAGATAGGACCTATACAACCTCAGCACATATCTAGGGGCAGAGTCTGTTTGTGAGTCATCTGTGGGGAGGAACCATATCTAATTTATTCATCACACTTTTAGCAGAACCCAGAACAGTGCCTGGCACAGATGAAGCACTTAATAACTAGTAGTTGGGCAAATAAATGCCAGAAAAAAGTTTCTTATTTCTGAACTTGACATTTTATAATGTTATTTAAGCCAGCTTCTTCATTTTCATTTCCTAAGACTGGTGGTGGGAAATTGTCTTCTAGAGAATGGTGGGGCTCTCCTACTTTCATGAGAGGCCAGCCCTAGAATTGAAGTCATACCAGCTTGGTTCTTCCAAGGGACTTGCCTATATGGTGAGTTCCAGGGTACAGGATTTCACTCATACACAGAGCATGTGTGTGTGCACAGTTGCTCAGTTGTGTCTGACTCTTTGCCACCCTATGGACTGTAGCCTGCCAGGCTTCTCTGTCCACGGGATTTTCTAGGCAAGAATACTGGAGTGGGTTGCCATGCCCTCCTCCAGGGGATCCTCCCCACCCAGCGATCAAACCCGCATCTCCTCTGTCTCTTGCACTGCAGGCAGATTCTTCACCAGATGAGCCATCAGGGAAGCCCACACAGCATAGTTGACGGGAATAATTACAGACATATAAACAGCATTCAAGGTGATGGGAGGTTTCTATTCCTACTCTTTCCAAAGTGTTTTTTCCCCTTCTGGTTTATTGAGATTAAATTGACAAACAAAATTGTGTATATTTAGCAAGTACAATGAGACGACTTGGGACATTGTTACCACAGTCGAATTAACTGACACAATTCATCACCTTGCATAGTTACTATAGTTACTACAACGTACATTAGATCCTCAGTCCGCAAAGGGTTCTGAACTCTCAATTGATCACCTCAAACATCTGTTCACAGTATGAACTTCCTTGGTAGAGATTTCTTTTGCCAGTGCTAGATTATTATTTTTGGAAA
Organism: Budorcas taxicolor; assembly: GCF_023091745.1. Taxonomy (NCBI): domain Eukaryota; kingdom Metazoa; phylum Chordata; class Mammalia; order Artiodactyla; family Bovidae; genus Budorcas; species Budorcas taxicolor. Next base: position 58,517,842 of record NC_068923.1, on the reverse strand, counting down.
TCTTTGAATCTAATTGACATTCATTCCATTAAAGCAGTGATCACATTGAACTGTATTTTTTTCCTCTTGAATGACTGTATTAAATATAAATTTTGTTGTCTAGCTGCCTGAAGTTTCAGACCCTGTCTTTTTCATCATGAAATCCACAACATGAATCTCGGCACTTAATAGATGCTCAATAGTTAGAAGCTGAATTTATTCAGGTCAATGTTCTTCTTTCCTTTTTTAGGCTCTCCCAGACACATCCCTAGACTTGGAGATACAGCAAGAAAGTTGATTCTCACTCTTTTCTACTACTGAACAGAGACCATGAAAATGACCATGGTAAGACTTGGGCTTTAATATGAGACCAAGCAGAGCTCACATCACAGTTTTGCCATTTCTAGCTTGATAACCTTGAGTTATCAACTTCTTGAGTTATTCAACTTCTCTGAGGTTGCTGAGAATGTAATAGGTTTATGTACACAGTACATCCACTGACATGAAGAAATACTAGCTTCCCTGCTTCTATCACTCTCTTTTCCCTTAAGGGTATCAAAAACTATGCTCTGGTTAAAGTCAAAGGAAGGGACTGTGGATTCAAATAGGGGCATTTAAAGACCTTGCAATTTTAGAAAAATTCATGGCATGATGGGAATCAACATTCTTCCATTAAACTTTACTTTCCATGAGATGTGGAAACTTAATCCTAGTACTGCTTAATTTTCTGTATTTATTTTTTGGCCAGACCACATGGCATGAGGGAACTTAGTTCCCCAATCAGGATTCGAACCCATGCTCCCTGCAGTGAAAGCTCAGGTCTTAACCACTGGACCACCAGGAAAGTCCCAATCTTAGTACTACATTAAATGAACAACTGAACAAAATACCATAGCAATTTATGTACATTCACTCCCCTCTTTTCTACATAAGCTGGTAAACTTGTTTTAGGAATGTATAATATTTGAATCAATGGGTGTTTGTGTTGAAATGATAGTGTTATAACCTCATCCTCATTCATTCGTGAATCTTGTGATCCATCTTTGTGGGTCTTTAGATTAATCATTGATACTTTGTTCTTGAGTTAACCTGTCCACACAATTTAATAAACACACCAGGATTATTTCCCAACCTTATCAGATGCTGCTACATTAGCTTTCTTCAAGTTCTTTTCAGTTTTACATGACCATATAAGTATTATGCATAAAACTATAACATGAAAAATATAGTATACATTAAAATTAGATAAAATGACACTATACGTAAAATTAAATATGTGCAATTGTAGCAGTCTTACTAATAGCATTAAATTATATAACCCAAATTCTGTTTCTAAAGGCTCAGGAGTCTCCGTGTGTGGCATGCATAGCAGTGGCCCCTTGTCCCTGTTCAGCTTAATTGCCCCTTTCCTCACCATGTCTCTCTGAAGCCTTTATTCCAGTCATGCAGACAGAACCTTCTTTTTGCTTCACCGAGGCTTTCTTTTTAAATTCTGGAACATGCACTTCCTTCTGTTTATTTCTATTGTGCCCCAACTTCCAATTCTCCTCACACCCCCAGGGTCAGTTCCCTCTGCTCACCCTTCAGTTTTCCACTTGAAACAGCTGCTTCTACAGAGGCCATTCCTGACCCCTCCTAGGGTCGCTCACCCTGCCAGGTCATCCTTGGCACACTGCCCTTCCAATGGGTGGTGCTTTCCCTATGTCAATGTTAATGCTGGTTTAACTTTCTTTTTAATTTTATGTAATGTTTATTCTATACTGGAGTATAGTTGATTTACAATGTTGTGTTAGTTTCAGGTGTACAGCAAAGTGATTCAATTATACAAATATAAGTGATTTAACTTCCCGACTCTTTCTTCGTGTTATGCGATCTCAGAGGAAAGGGCCTGTGCGTTGCCTTATTTCTCGCTATGTACCTGTTGTCTGGCATAGTGCATGATCCGTGTGTTCATGCATGTTACATCACTTCATTCGTGCCTGACTCTTGGCGACCCCGTGGACTGTATCCCCCTAGGCTCCTCTGTCCATGGGATTTCCCAGGCAAGAATACTGGAGTGGGTAGCCATTCCCATCTCCAGGGGATCTTCCCAACCCAGGGAACTATTCCAGGTCTCCTGCATTGCAGGCATATTCTTTACCAATTTTACTCACCTCTATATCTGTGAAACAAGAGGTGGGGTAAATGGACTTCTAAGAAATCTTCTGCCTCTGACCCAGGCAATATATATAATATTAAACTATCCAATGAATGGATTCTACTGTTTTCTTCCTGGTAAATTGCTTTTCTTTATGATAACTCCAAGTCATGATGCATAAAACACCAGAAAGAAGAAAGCAGATACCAAACACAAAAATTACATCATTAGTTAGGCTTGATTCTTAAATTAGCTATTATTTTGTTTTTGTTTTGGGGGACCTAGCATAGCAATAGTCTTAAAAGCAGACATTCTCAAAGGAGAAAAAGATGTTCTCAGTTCCTTAATATCTCATTGGCACATCAAAGTAATAGATTAAACCATGTGAAGTGAAGTTCAGGATATGATCTAAGGGAAGAGCAAAAGCCCATTCATCCTAGAGCACGTGGGGAGAAAGAAGAAGGTCAACAGGAAGCATGTAGTGAAATACATACACTGTGGGTCTCTGTTGTCATTGTTTAGTCGCTAAGCCATGTCTGACTCTTTTGTGACCCCATGAACTGTAACCCACCAGGCTCCTCTATCCATGGGATTCTCCAGGCAAGAATACTGGGGTGGGTGGCCATTGTCTACTCCAGGGGATCTTCCCAACCCAGGGATTGAACCCGAGTCTCTTATGTATCTTGTGTCTTCCCAGCCCAGGGATAGAGCCTGAGTCTCTTATGTATCTGCATTGGCAGGCAGCTTCCTTACCACTGAGTCAGCAAGGAAGCCATGCTGTGGGTCTCTGCTTCGTTTAAATCCCTAACAAGAATTTCCATACTGATAAGGGATATATTAGTCATATCTTTAGCAGGAAGATGTACATTCAAAGCTTTGAGCAAAGAAAATTTGATGAAAGGACTATTTACAGAGAGGTATGGACAGAATGAAAGAAACCAGTAAGAGATGAAGAAGCACCAAGGATTATCAACAGAGGGGAAGCATCAGAAAGGGGAGCTGGGTTTTGGGATCCACAAGAGGAAGAGTTTTAACTGTATGCAAGAGAGTCATTCAACAGGAGCTGTGACTATTGATACAAGAGAGAGCCAGTGTCAGACTTCAGCCCTACAGGGGGAGTGTGAAGGGAACACCTCTACTTCTTTCCCTCCCCACCTCCTGAACTCCAGCTGATGATGCTCAGCGATTTGGCAAATTCAAACCAAGAAACTAGAGGTCAAGTGAGACTCTAATCTGGTCTAAAAGGGACAGTGGGATTCCTCCCTCCCCCACCCCCAGGAAAAAATAACAGGAGCAAATGGAGAAAAACTAACACAGAATAATTTCCAGACACATGGGGTTGTACTGTGTGTGCCTGGACATAGCCTGTGAAACTTCATAGTTAGTTTGGCACCATGTCAACGGGGCATGCAAATCCTTGTCTGAGAGTGGACTTCTATGGAACTTGGCCCCTAACATGGATGGAGCTGGGTCTTAAACCTATTTGTCTTACTCCCAAGCCCATGCTATTATCTGGTGCCAACTATTTTTGGCTCCTGTTGTCAGATCCTCAGCACAGAATCTGCCGAAGCAGCACTTCTTTTTTCCAGTCTGATCTCCAAATGATGGAGTACCATTTCATTCTTGTAGGAAAATCTGAAGGTGTATTTTTTTTTAATGACATTTCCTTCAGTACATCTGTTCAGTAGCAAAACACAGTAAGAATGCATTTTCATCATTTTGATGAAATGGATCCAAGACTAAAAGAATACCACCTAATAGAATTTGCTAAGTGTTAATGAATTTGAAATCTTCCTTTTCCTAAACTGCTAACTGGGTTCAAATTTTTACCTTGCCTCTTACTTATAATATGACTTTGGCAAACTGAATTCTTTGTATGTCATTTTCTGTACCTGTGAGATTGTGGTGAAATAAGATAGCTGTTAGGAATCAATATTTTCATGTACCTAAAGTCCTTTCAAGAGTGATTGGTATATATTAAAGATTAAAGGGACTTTCCTGGTCTTCTAGTGGTTAAGAATCTGCCTGCCAATGCAGGGGACACAAGTTCAATCCCTGCTCTGGGCAGATCCCACATACCTCAGGGCAACTAAGCCTGTGCACCGCAACTACTGAAGCCCTCGCCCCAAAGCCTGTGCTCTGCGACAAGAGAAGCCACGGCAATGGAAACCTAGGCACTGCACCAGAGAGCAGCCATCGCTCTCCACTACTAGGAGAAAAGCCCGTGAGGCAGCAAAGACCCAGAACAACCAAAAATAAATAAATGAAGTTACAAGAAAAAACAACTGTGACTCCCAGCTAAATCCACATTTTGAGAAAAAATGATTGAAGACTCAGTAAATGTTATTATTACATCTCTTAACAATAACACCTTGTGCTTTTTATTCAGCAAACTTTTAGTGGACACCCACTCTACAGGGAAGACCTATAAAAAATGGTTGTACTTAACATCAGAACTTGGTAGGAAAAACAGACTAGTTAATATAAGGAACTGCATGGCAATTCAGAGAGAGTCATAGAGGTCTGGGTTACACTAACTACCGTTACTGACTGGTGTTGTCACAAATTCAAACTGGCCAGACAATCGTTGAGATGTGAAATAGGCAAGAAGGGAAAACCAAGCTTTGTGATCAATATGACAGTCATTCCTTATTTGTGATACGTTTGAAATTTTGTGTTTTTTTTTTAAAGGTTTTAATGTTTTAAAAAGTCTTTTCAAGAAATAACCCTGGTTTTATGGAATTTTCACGAGGGCAGCCACTCAAAGACACAAGCTCAGTTGCTAGCACTACAACTTGCTGGCTGTGTGATGCTGGACCATCCGCTCTAGCATCCTCATCTGAAAAATGAACCTAGCATCCACCCTTTTGTGCTGCCCCCATAAAACACCATTAGGATCAAATAAGCTAAACGCATGCGCTAGTAAGAATGTTAGAAACATGAGATTTTGTGCAAATGTAAAGAAGAAAGTTGTTATCCCATGATATATCCTGAGATGACACTATAGTTGTTAAAGACACAGGGTTTGGATTTCAGATACTGTTGCTGTTTAGTCACTAAACAGTCTTTAATACCACTAAAAAGACTTTAGTCTTTTATGCCCCCATGGACTGTAGCCTGCCATGCCCATCTGTCCATGGGATTTCCCAGGCAAGAATACTAGAGTAGGTGGTAATTTCCTTCTCCAAGGGATCTTCTTGGCCCAGCTATCAAACCCACATTTCCCACCTCTCCTGCATTAGCAGGCAGATTCTTTACCACTGAGCCACCAGGGAAGCCTTGGATTTCAGATATACTTGTGTTTGAATCCTGGCTTTGCCACTTACTAGCTGTGCAAACTTGACTGAGTAATTAATCTTTCAGACCCTCATTTTATGTAATGGATCATTTTGAGACTTTGTTGAGTCTTTCAAAGCTCAATAAGCTCTTTAAAAAACTATTCTTTATACTGCAGCTTGGGTAGGGATGCATCATAGTAATCAAATGAAGAAGCAATCTTGCACCTAAAATTTATAACTAAGAGTCATAACAGAAAAGAGAAACTATCTATATTTGTATTTGTGTCCCAGGGTCAGCAAGATGACTTGAGGAAGTTTTGAAATGTTAGAATTCAGACAAGCAATATGGAAAGTCAAAACAATATACCAAATTTTGCCTGTGGCATATGCAGAAGGTAGATAAAGCTTATCACTTCTAATTTAAAAGGGAAGATTTATTAAACTAGATAAGGATCTAGAATTTGTGATAAATTTTGTTTCTGTTTCTTATCCAACCACTTTTATGTTTTTAATAATTTATACCTCTGAAGTTACATGGACCATGTAACACTTTTATCACCCAGACTTTCAAAAGACACAAAGACTTGCAGACACCCAGAAACAATAGCAGGAAGCCAGAGAATTTACCTAAAAATTGAAGGTGAGTCAAATAGGAAAAGTCTTCGTAACCAAGAGCAACCAGACAGCGTCTAATGTGACTTTCCCACATGAAAGACTGTTATAACAAAAAACCCCACCAGTATCCTAAGCCGTAGAGTTTTGCCAAACACACACATGAAAAAAACATTTCCTGTCTGTACTGAACTACCAAGTTGCTGTGACATTACGTGTCTGGGTATGACTTTCAATATAGATAAACAATCTTGCTCTTTTTCAGAGATAACATTACCAAGAGTATATTCCAGACTCAAATTCTGTTTGTTTTCTTATTCAATATTTGTTGAAACTTCATATTATTTTCATAATTGGCCTCTATTTTCATATATGTATATGGAAATGCAAATAGAAATTTGGGGGGCATAGAAATCCTAGACCATTAGGGCTAAAGGAAGACTTAATAGTAACTTGCATGTGTGTGCTAAGTCACTTCAGTCGTGTCCAACTCTTTGTGACCCTATGGACTGTAGCCCACCAGGCTCCTCTGTCCAAAGGAAGAGGATTCCAAGGGAAGCGAGTCTCTAGGCAAGAATGCTGGAGTGAGTTTCCATGCCCTTCTCCAGGCGACCTTCCCGACCCAGGGTCAAACCTGCATCTCTTATGTCTGCTGCCTAGGCAGGCAGGTTCTTTACCACTAGAGCCGCCTGGGAAGCCCCATAGTGACTTAGTCAGATGCAAATACTGAACCCAAGAGAGGATGATGATTCTTTGAAAGTACCTTTCCACTATATAATGCTGCCTTTCAAAGTAAGTCAACAAAAACAAGTCTTAAGAAAAAAGTTAAAATAGAACAAATACCTGTACAGGGGAGTTTTCACTATTGTGGATATTGGAAACACTCAAACTAGGGAGATCACATATCCTAGTTTGTCCAGAGTAGTTCAGTGTGCATCTGTTGTCCTGTTGTAATAATCAAGAGTCCCCCATTTGCTCTCATAAATGCGTGATTTAGAAGATAATTTCTATGGTCATCTTAATGAAGGCAGAAGTTTCTTGCTGAATGTAAAGGGTCACATTTTACTTGCAAAGAACCTGAAGGTACATTCTAACTTGGCCTTCCATAAGGAAGTATACACAAACTATTACAAGCGTTTGGGATTGAAAAGAGGGTGGGGGATGGGAAATACTGTGTACTTGAAAATGAGCAAGGTCACACACAATGGCCGTAGTAAAGCTGTGCTCAGTCGCTCAGCTGTGTCTGACTCTTTCGACCCCATTGACTGTAGTCCACCAGGCTCCTCTCCATGGAATTTTCCATACAAGAATACTGTAGCGGGTTGCCATTTCCTACTCCAGAGGGTCTTTCCAACCTAGGGACTGAACCTGCATCTTCTGCATCTTTCGCAGGTGGATTCTTTACCACTGAGCCACCTGGAAAGCCAAGAGTAGAACTAACCACTACCAGAAAGACCCAAGCATGTACATGTAGCTTTGCAAGATATCTTCAGTGAGAATTTTGATTCTGGTTTTATTTTTGTTTTTAACAAACAAAACGAACATACATGAAAAAGTAGTAAAAAAAAAAAAAAAAGTAGTAAAGCTATGCTGTGACTGAAAAAACACAGCTGGGAAAACACATTGAGACCCAAACTCATGTTTCAGCAAAATGTAACTTGAGCCTTATTACTCTAAATCTCTGGATCTTATCATCTCCATTATTTATAAAGTAAAATGATTCAATGAGACTATCTTTGTTTCTTTCCAGCTCCAATTTTAGACTCCCGTGGATTTGTTACCTTCCATGATTTTATCATTTCTCAGGAAAAATTATTTACACAGCCACCCCCGCCTCCATCGTCACCATCACCAATTTGCCTCAAGCTCTTGATGAAATTTCCTCAGAAATTTCAGAAAGTGAGAACCACAAAGAATTTCTCCTCCTGGAATTTTCCTTGGGCATTAATACAACTTTACACACCCTAACAACTTAAGGTCATGTTGGTAGGCCATTGTTTCAGATTTCACCTTCCAATACAGAGAGTGAAAGTTTGATCCCTGGTAGGTGAGCTAAGATTCCACTTGCCTCACAGACAAAAAAATAATATGTAAACAACAGAATTTGTTATTGTAACAAATTCAATGAAGACTTTTACAATGATACGCACTAAAGAAAAAAATAATCTTAAAAACAGCAACAACATAAAACAACGTAAGTTCAGAACAATAGGGGTCCATCTTTCCATCCCAGTGTTCTGGGATGTCGTTGCACGTTTCGTGTTTTTATCTTTTTAGCTCAGTGGCAAACGGAGGCTCTGCCTGTATACATGGAGTGGATAAAATGTGGCATGACCAATCGGCTCAACTCTGCTTTTTCTCCCCAGTTGGTTAGAATTTGGCCCAGCAACTCATGATGACAATAGGGAAAACTGAAACAATAGGATTAGATACGCTATAACCTCATTTGATGGCATGAATAGACCCAGCTTCATTTTTTCCGAACTCCATTGTTGAGTTTTAATGAGAAGTCCAAAGGTCAATTACTTTTTGACCGCCTGTATGAAGAGAAAACTGATAGCCGGGAAAGTTGATTGTATCATTCACTCTGCACACACAGCAAATTGGTTTTCTATTTATGGAGAATGTTTTTAATTAGTGTTTGAATTGTGCATTAAAACTGGGCAACTATAAATAGTTAACAACTGTGATATTTTATACCTTAAAATTAAAAACTACCCCCCCCCCCCAACCTCAGTTTGCTCAGTTTGATGAATTCTAACCCATAGCTCTCTGTTTACATGTTTGCTATTTTGGTTCTGTGTAATTCTAGAAATAACTAGTTTCAGACAGTTATGGTTTAGTGAACGCAGGGAATTGCTTTTGCTAAAATTATTGTTGCTTGTTTCTAAAACTCCTTCAGAATAAATCTACGGGCTTCGGAAAAGCAAAAGTTATTTCCAATGACACATACTATTTGCTGAAAATTTACGGTAGATTGACTCATGCATCTTTGCATTGTACTTAGATTAAAATACTATAGCTTTGGTTGAGGTGCAGATGTGTCAGTGGCCTCTCTGTGGCTTAACAGTTTGTTTTGATAGGACGTAGAAAGTTTACCTAATTATAGGAGGCTCATTATTGGTTCTGAAGGAGGAAAAAAGTCATCTCAACATTGATTTCTTCTGGAAATGAATCATGCAGTTGTATAACTTTTAGCACCACTGTCTGTCTCCATCTGTGATCTTCTTTTTTTTCTTTTAGTTAATGTGAAGTTTGTCATTTCAAATAATGTCTGATGTCTGGCCCCAAGCTATTTGTAGATTTATCCTACTCAACATGTGTCACTCATCTTTGTTTAGATTCTGCAGCCTTCATTCTGGCAAACTCTTTTCATTTTAGCCTTGCTTTTGCTTTGTTGATGGCTCCATACAGATTATAATGGACTCTTTCAGAAAGAGTATGATTAATGGTGATTATCATAATTCTATTGATGTACAGTAAATTGGAATTCTTGACATAAATTTATCATTCAGATTAAATATTAGCCTCATCTTATTTCAACAGTTGCTTTGCCCATATTTTATATTGGCCAACCCATCCTTTTAATGGTACCACTTAAAGAAACAATAGACAGTTTAAACTATTCACTCAATACATCCAGTCTCTATATTGAAGCTAGAGATGTTGGAATTCTTCTAAACATGAAAGATGCCTTGATTTTCAAACAATTGTAATTTTACAATTAGACTTCCTTAGTTTTGTGTGGTATTGTATCTGTTTTATTGTGGTTTTGTTGTTCAGTTGCTAAGTCAAATCGGACTCTTTGCAACCTCATGGACTGTAGCACTCCGGGCTCCTTTGTCCTCTTAGTGAAATGAAAGTCACTCCAAGTGAAGAGTACAACTCTTTGCAACCTCACTTAGTCATGTCCGACTCTTTGCAACCCATAGACAGCCAGGCTCCTCTGTCCATGGGATTCTCCAGGAAAGAATACTGGAGTGGGTTGCCATTCCCTTCTTCAGGAGACCTTCCTGACCCAGGGATCAAACCTGGGTCTCCTGCATTGCAGGCCGATTCTTTACCACCTGAACCACTATAGCATAGGGCCTCCCAGAGTGTGCTCAAATTCATGTCCATTGAATTGGTGATGCTATCTAGCCATCTCATCCTCTGCCACCCTCTTCTCCTTTATCTGGGGCTTCCCTGGTGGCTCAGATGGTAAAGAATCTGCCTGCAAACAGGACACCCAAGTTCTATCCCTGGATTGGGAAGATCCCCTGGAGAAGGTTATGAATGTTGTCACTTATTTAGAAATAAATTTTATTTCATTTAGACCTGATCTTGAGCCATAGACTGTCTTGTTATGGCCTTATGAGTTAGCCAATGGCTTTATCACACACTGAACCATAGAATTTTCTTCCCCACCTTTAGCTTTCATGGGAAGTAACCAGCATGAACTTGCATGTCAAGAATTCAGCGAAGAACGTGATGAGATCTTGGGAAGAGCATTCCCTTAGGAAACCTTAGCTTAGCTGACTTAGTTCTAAGTAATCTGGTTCTTCTACTTTGGACTCTACTCAAAAATGTGTTTGGGGAGGAATATATACACACATTATTAATGGGTACCTTCTCGAAAGAGACAGTACATCATTATCACAAAGAAGCAACCACTTTCAAATAAAAGAGTAGATGGAGCAGTGTACAAGGTAAACATCTTGGTTCCATCTGAGCCTTGGTGAAACTGGTTTACCACTTCAGCTCTATTACCACATGGGCAATGGATCAGGCAGCTAGAGAAGCATGGACTCGTTTCAGCTGTGGAAGCTCAGGGCGTGACTCCAAGCCAGAAGTGTGGCCACGGCCAGCTGTCTCGAGCCTCTGTGTGTGCTCAGTAACCAAGAGTATGTTACAACATATGCTGTGCCACATCCAGCCCGTAGCCTTCCAGATCAAGTTAAGAGAGTCTTTCTTGCGCTGATGCACCAGCAAGGAAGCTTCATTTGAATTATAGGGATCAGGAAGCACAAAGGTAGAGAGACTAAAGTTCAAAGTGAAATTTGGACTTTCACTTTCCAGCTCTTAATAGTGGCATATCTACCTTTGTCTTTTTAGAGGACTAATATACATGTAATATTCAGATGCAGGTTTTTCAACAACCCACCCCCACCATCAGCTGGAATGGAGATGTTTCTTCTCTGAAAAATGTGCAAATAAGGATATATATTTACTCTTTTAAACATAAACCCCCCCCCAAGAGGTATTGTTTTATTTCTGAACTAAAGCGCTCTAGTTTTCTACATTTTTCTATAGGAATGTGATTACATAGTATAAAGAAAAACTAAAAACTAATAGGAGAAAACAGATGGCCTTGAAAGTCCAATGTCAAAGGTGTCATGCCAATTACAGTGAAAATCCAATTAATAAAACACAGCTCTCAGCAATAATGCAAATAAGTGGAAAGTCTGAATTACCCTCTTATTTAAAAAGCATGTCGGGAAAACAAGCTTATCTCATAGATGTTAGCAAAATATGATTTTCAAGATAAATTCTAGAGTTGGAGCAAATTTAATCTATCTCCATACATAAACCTGTCTATTGTGGAATAAGTCATCATTCCACATGGTAATTCCTAATGCTCTATACTCAATCATCAAAAAAGAGATAATTTTAAAAAACATCCTTATTTACTAAGCCACAAGAACAGCATAATCGAATTTTTTAAGTTTGGCTTGTTTTTCTAAATTGGTTTTTTAGCAAAGAGATATTCTTAAGTTCAAAGGCTAAGTCTTACTGTACTGTCTCCAGTGCTTAGGCAGAGTCACTACTCATAAATTCTTGACGAATCAAAGGAATTTTCTTTTAACACCAATTATAGGAGCTGTATAACTGGCCCTAAAGAAGAAGCAAAAAGCCATCTCAGCATTGATTGCATCTGGAAAAGAACCATGCTATAACTTCTAGCACTCCTGTCTGTCTCCATCAATGATCCGAAAATTCAATTATCTAAAAATTCAGTTTCCTCCATTTTTCAGAAATACACTGTCAGTGTGGTTGAATTAGCTTTTGCTTGAAGAGACAAACTGGCTTTCAAGGCTGAAGTTGCAACTCTGAAACTGCCTGTACTCATAGTTCAAATGATGATTACTAGCCATGAAACCTTGGGCAAGCCACTTAACTTCTAAGTACCTGCTTCTTGGTAAGAATAGTGCATATCTACTTGGCTTTTTGTGAGCATCTAGTTCATACATGTAAAGCACTTCTAAAAGTGAATGTTCCCCAGCACTTTGTAAGTCTTAGCTATTGTATTTTGGTGGATTACTAAAAGGAAAGCATTCTATTTCAAATCTCTTGTCACATAATTTCTAAGAATTTCTACAGTAATCAGAGCATAACTGATTTTCTTTTTAATATTTTACTGGATGTCAAGAAAAAATAAGAAAGTTTACTTGGCCTATGAAGTACTGATTTAATTATAAACTCACCATTGGGAATGCAAACTAGTACAGCCACTATGGAGAACAGTGTGGAGATTCCTTAAAAAATTGCAAATAGAACTGCCTTATGACCCAGCAATCCCACTGCTGGGCATACACACTGAGGAAACCAGAATTGAAAGAGACACATGTACCCCAGTGTTCATCGCATCACTGTTTATAGTAGCCAGGACATGGAAACAACCTAGATGTCCATCAGCAGATGAATGGATAAGAAAGCTGTGGTACATATACACAATGGAGTATTACTCAGCCATTAAAAAGAATACATTTGAATCAGTTCTAATGAGGTGGATGAAACAGGAGCCTATTATACAGAGTCAGAAAGAAGTCAGAAAGAAAAACACCAATACAGTATACTAATACATATATATGGAATTTAAAAGATGGTAATGATGATCCTGTATGCGAGACAGCAAAAGAGACACAGATGTATAGAACGGACCTTTGGACTCTGTGGGAGAGGGAGAGGGCAGGATGATTTGGGAGAATGGCATTGAAACATGTGTACTACCAGGTAAGAAATGAATCGCCAGTCTATGTTCGATACAGGATACAGGATGCTTGGGGCTGGTGCACGGGGATGATCCAGAGAGATGGTATGGGAACGGAGGTGAGAGGGGGGTTCAGGATTGGGAACTCATGTACACCCATGGCAGATTTGTGTCAATGTATGGCAAAACCAATACAGTATTGTAAAGCAAAATAAAGTAAAAATTAAAATAAAAAAAATAAAAATAAACTCACCATTATCTCTTAAAATCATTTTATGGCAGCCTTAAAGTGATACGATTTCTTCAGAAGTTAGTAAAGAGGTTTTCTATTCAAGAGGAGTTTAGAAATCATGAGATAGAGGATGCAAGAAGGAATATAGACGCACTGGTGGCTCAGATGGTAAAGAATCCACCTGCAAAGTGGGAGACCTGGGTTCAGGGTTCAGTCCTTGGTTGGGAAGTTCCCCTGGAGGAGGGCATGGCAACCCACTCTAGTATTCTTGCCTGGAGAATCCTCACAGACAGAGGAGCCTGGCAGTCTATAGTCCATGGGGTTGCAAAGAGTTGGATATGACTGAGCAACTTAGCACACACATAGTCTGATTAAATGTCTGGATGTCTGTGTTATTCCTCCGGAAAAACATTTTATAATTTTTGGTGTAATAATTTATTTTACTCTAATACAACAGCTTATACTTTTTAAGACAATGAAAAAAAAAATTGTTGTATGATTCTAAAACCCATGTGGCAAATAAATTTTTTTTGAGATAAAAAGACAATAAATCAGTTCGTATCCAGGTCACTAGATACCAAGCAATCCTTTGCCACTATGGAAGCATATCTGAGTGGTTCTATCCTGGATTTACTGACTTGCTTATAAAATGGGAATAACAGGACCAAGTCAGGAGCTTGCTGCCTATGTTGGTCAGGTAGCTGTGATCTTTCCATCACTCTTACAGTGATTCAGTTAAGCAAATTAATTTTTCATATATCTAAAATATTCTGAGTCCCACTACCAACAAGAAAGGTTAAAGTATCAGTAAGTAGTTGGGCTAAAGATGAAACAGAGCAAGAGTGAGAGCTAATTGCTTTTTCAAAATGAATAAATCTTACTTCCATCCTTTTTCCAAAGCTTAAGTGTTTGAGAGAAATACCCATGTCCTTTAAAGCTGTAGACTGAAACCCATTTTCAAGTTGGAGGGATAAGGGCTGCAAGATTTTTAAAATTTTTTTCATTTACTTATGGATGACAAGAGTCTGTAATGAAATCTAGAGTTTAATTAATTATTAAAAATGAAGTAGAAATAAAAGCACAGTTCAGTTCAGTTCAATTGCTCAGTCGTGTCTGACTCTGCAACTCCACTGACTGCAGCACTCCAGGTCTCCCTATCCATCACCAGCTCCCGGAGTTTACCCGAACTCATGTCCATTGAGTTGGTGATGCCATCCAACCATCTCATCCTCTGTCGTCCCCTTCTCCTCCTGCCCTCAATCTTTCCCAGCATCAGGGTCTTTCCAATGAGTTAGTTCTGCACATCAGGTGGCCAAAGTATTGGAGTTTCAGTTTCAACATCAGTCTTTCCAATGAACACCCAGGACTGATCTCCTTTAGGATGGACTGGTTGGATCTCCTTGCAGTCCAAGAGACACTCAAAAGTCTTCTCCAACACCACAGTTCAAAAGCATCAGTTCTTCAGTACTCAGCTTTCTTTATAGTCCAACTCTCACATCCATAGCATAAATTATAAGTAATGTAACTCATTCATTGCTCTTTCCAGATTACTGTTTTAAGTGGTACTTGGATTACTGAAACATTTTTCCTTTTTAGTGATGTAGTGAGAAAAGTACCTAGATAGCAAATCAGATCTGAATTCAAATCCTTGTTATGTCCCACCTACCCATCTGGCTGAAAGCAAGCCTCTTGACCTTCCTGAGCCTTTGTTACTCCACTTATAAAATCAGATTTTTAAGAGGAAGATAGAGATCATGAGCCTAATGAAACTGTTGTCCATGTTTTACAACATCAATTAAAGAATCCAACTCAGAAAGTCTGGGCCTTGATCACAAGCAAAAGTGCCTGGCACACAGATGGAGTGAAATAAATGTTCATTTGAAGATTCACAATGCTTGAATAAATAGATGAATGTACAGTAGATAATACATTCAATGGACATGAACTTGAGAAAACTCTGAGAGATAGTGGAGGACAGGGAGCCCTGGCATGCTGAAGTCCATGGGGTCACAGAGTCAGACTCGACTGAGGGACTGACATCATAGTAGATAAAACAGTGATATTTATTCTCCAGCCTGACCAGAAAAAAAAAAAAAAAAGATAGTAATAGTAGAAGCGGCAAAATAACCCTCCTTTTAGACCATGATTACATTATATAAGTTGTCAGTTTCTCTAACGTATAACGTGTACATTGCTCAATATATGGAAGCAATATGGCAAACTGTAAAGGTACAGGTTCTGAATCCAGTGGCAGAGCAGGAAATGCTCTGGCTCAGCCCAAGTACAGCTTTTAGATCCTGCACTTGAATCCCATCTCTGCACCTCAATGGCTAAGTGATATTAAGCAAGTCACTTAAATACTCTGTGCCTCAGTTTTGTCACATGTCAAATGGGAAAGATAACAGTATTATTTTAGTGTTCTAAGCATCAAAAGAGATAACAAAAGTATTCAGTACTCCCCAAAATAAAGACCTTTCTGGGGTAACTTTGTCATTCTTTGAAGAGCTGATGGGAAATATACCAGGATGGCAATGTTGCTATGATTATTTCCATCCACATTATCGAAACAATTGAAGTTTCTCATTCTTAGCCAAAGTTCATTTGGCTTGGCTTAAGCCAACATATTCCTAGCAACATTCCACAGTTTTAGCTTAGACCTAGCAAAATGGATGCAGTTTTTAAATAGAAGTCAGAAGTCAGACAAATTATGGAAATAGTAGCAACAGGTCTGTGCATATACTGATCTCTCATAGAGGTCATATTAATGTCACTTAGTTATAATTCTGGGCATCCCCAGTGGCTCAGTGGTAAAAAATCTGCCTGTAAGGCAGGAGACACAGGAGATGCAGGTTCAAGCTCTGAGTCAGAAAGATACCCTGGAGAAAGAAATGGTAACCAACTGCAGTATTTTAGCCTGGGAAATCCCATGGACAGAGGAGCCTGGCAGGCTACAGTCCATGGGGCTGCAATGAATCAGGCATGACTAAGAACACATGCAACTAGGTGTAATCCTGAGAGCTCCTTACAAGTCTTCTCTGCCAGGTGAGTATTTTAAGTTAAAAAACAAAACAAAACAAGTCTTTCCATTATTCAAGGCATTATATCATTAAATTTCTAAAGCTCCAAGGCTATCATTTGGACCTTAATTTCTAAGATCTGAACTCGAGTTCTGGTTGAGGTACTTATTGGTTAAACAAATTTATTATGTCTCCTAAAGTCTCTCTGAGTCTTGTTTACTCACAGAGTTAATAAGATTCTCTGTTTAATATAATATCTGTGGAACAAATTACAAACAGCAAATCAAGCCAGTGCTCTCTCCCAAGGTCAGTTGATGTTATTTTTGTGTCTATTTCATTTTCAGAGGAGAGAAAAATAAATATGGCAATGTTGTCATCCTGGTGTATTTTCTATCAATTTTAATTTAATTGAAAAAAATGTTGCTGGTGGTGGTATGTATCTTTAAAAAGGATATTTTATTTTAGATTATTGGGAGAATTTAGAGGAAGGCACACAGTGAGAAAGCAAAAAATATCTGCAAAATGCAACAAAAAAATGGTTTTGGAGAAACTTTGGCAGCCCAAGAAGGAGGGAGAGTGAGGATACATAGAACCAAGCAGAGAAGATCGGAGGCAAATTTCTTTTTAACTAATTTATTTTTATTTATCTGGTTGCACGAGGTCTTAGTTGTAGCTTAGGGGAACTCAGGCCCCCCTCTATTGGGATAACAGAGTCTTAACTACTGGACAAACACAGGGCAGTCTCTCAAAGGTAAATTTCTAGAGGAAAATATAGAGAAGGAAATGCTGGAGAGAAGGTGACAAAGGGGAAATTCCTAGTATGTTATTGGCTAGAGAATTTTGAAGAAGATGAGTCCCTTATACTCAAGTTTAAGTTGTTTGATGTGCTCAAAAATACTCACCCTCTTTTATCCTCAGCACTTGGGTATTCTTGCCTGGAGAATCCCATGGAAAGAGGACCCTAGCAGGCTGCAGTCCACAGGCTGCAGAAGAGTCAGGTATGACATAGGGACTAAAGAAAAAAAGCAGTTGTTCTCAGCAGGTGTTTTGCAGTCAACAGTCAGAACCCTGCCTCCACCACTTTCCCCTGAAACCTTAGGTAAGTTACTCAACCCTTCTAAAGTCAGTTCCCTACTTGCAAAGTGCAGTAATTGCCAACCACACAGGGCAGCAGGGCCAGTACTCCTGCCTGGAAAATCCCATGGATGGAGAAGCCTGGTGGGCTGCAGTCCATGGGGTCGCTAAGAATTGGGCACGATTGAGCGACTTCACTTTCGCTTTCACTTTCATGCATTGGAGAAGGAAATGGCAACCCACTCCAGTGTTCTTGCCTGGAGAATCCCAGGGACAGAGGAGCCTGGTGGGCTGCTGTCTATGGGGTCGCACAGAGTCGGACACGACTGAAGCGACTCAGCAGCAGCAGCAGCAGCAGCAGCAGCAGCAGCAGCAGCAGCAGCAGCAGGACTGCAGGTAGTATAACATGAGATTAAACTCCCTCATGTGATGGATTGCACACACTTGAACTTACACAATGGTGTATAGTCTTTCCTTCAGTCTCAATTTAGTTGATTGACTTGAAATAGTTTAAGAATGCAACTTGTGAATGTGACTTTTTTTGGTCAGGGAAACTCTTCCCTAGCAATAGATGGCCAACAAGTCATATGACAACGCTTGTATTTTAAACTAAATGTACTAAACATATTCATAGAAGCAGCATGCGACAGACAAGGAGCCACTTAACAGAAATACCATAGACCTGGGGTTGAAGTATTGAAACAAAACCAAAATTGAGTTGAGTTCAATGGTGTGGCCCAGATATCATAACACATTAACCTATGTACATATTCCCATGGTGTCAAGGAAGCACACACAGCATTATTTCTGGGAGTCCCTAAATTCTGACTGCTGTTTTCTCTGATTTGGTCTGCCTGAAATTAACTTGTTTGAAAATATTATAGCAACAATGCAGGATACAGGATGCTTGGGGCTGGTGCACTGGGATGACCCAGAGGGATGGTATGGGGAGGGAGGTTGGGGGGGTTCAGGATTGGGAACACGTGTACACCCGTGGCGGATTCATGCTGATGTATGGCAAAACCAATACAATATTGTAAAGTAATTAGCCTCTAGTTAAAATAAATACATTTAAATTAAAAAAATATTATAGCAACAAAATGCTCACTTTCAAGCAACATCTTTCCCTGGTGTTGTATATATTGTGACATGTCCTTATGAGATTTTTCAATCCTGTGGAATACAAAGTAATAGGGGTAAAAGACTTCTGTATCTACGCCTGTTATGAGACAGACATTTGGAGTTCATTTATGGGAACTTAGAAAAGGAAAGATATTTGCTTGACCACTAAATTTAGACCTTCTCAGAAGTATTTCATGAAAATATGTGCTGAAAATTGTATATGATGTAAGTGACCAAATTTCATAATGTAAAATCTCTGAAATATAAACAGACCATTAAAAAAGGAACATATCATTTATTAGGCACATGTTTCCCAGCAGAGCTGAAGTAAATATTTATCTCTATAATGCAGGAAATATTTTTCCCAGGAATGGGTGATATTCTGGAATTCATCAGTTCAACAAATGCCTGATGGTCTCTCTTGACTTCTCTCTATTGAATGTCAAGCCAAATAGAGCAGGTCAACCAGATGCTCTTTAGTCTGTATGGAGAGCTTGTTGCTGTGGCTTCTCAGAAGCAAAGGGCAAAAGAAGTGGTCAACAGCAATTACCCTGCAGAACGTTCATCCCTGACCTCTATACACAGTGATGAGAGAGGCAAAGATGCCCTTTAGTAATTCAGCCTGTATCTGTTTAGTGCCTGTCTCCAGGGAACTCAGGTACAATGAACCTTTGTTTGACCCATCTCCATAAGCAGGGCATGGATCTTGGTCTCCACATTTGAGAAATATGATGTGGCACAAGAGATCATCTTTCCAGAGACAAAATCTGTAATAAAATTGAAAGTTGGGTCCAGGCTTTTTAAATGTCAAGTCACCATTCTTGTTTAACACAGTTTCTGTTAGAAATATTCAGTCTAATCATCTAGTTTTCCTAGAGAGCATAAAGCAATTTAAAAAGAGATCATGTATTTGAGCTAACTACAAAAAAAAAAAAAAAGCCTTGTCAAAAAGGAAAAAGAAGTGCATAAAGTATTAATTTCCCTTTCAGACTGCCAAAAGAAGGAAAGAATCTCTTAGTTATAAAATCTGAACCTTCTTCTTTAATATGGATTTGACAAGCTACCAAATTCTATTGATTCTTCCTTTATTCTACATTGACTATCTGACCTCATCCACTCTGATGACTTTAATTACAACCTATATGTGGATGACTTTCAAATCTGTACCTCTGGCTGAGATTTCTTTTGGACCATGCAATACCTCACCTTGAATATTCCACAAGGATGTTGAACTAACATACTCAAAATTTAATGTCATCTCTTCTTGAAATTTGCATTTCTTGTCTCAGTAAATGACATCACTTCTAATTGTTCAAACCAGTAACCTGGGAATTTCTCTGACCCCTTCCTCTCCCTTGCCCTCCATTTCCAAGCAGTATGTCTTGTTACTTTCACTTTCTTTTTAAAATCCATTTGCTTCACTTTATATCCATTCTTGCTTCCAAAGCCCTGATCTACCTAATCAAACTATTTGATCTCTTATCCTCCCTTGCTGATAGCATGGGGACATAATCCTGGCCAATGAACTGTAAGAGGATTTCGCCACAGAAGTTCTCCGGGATAATTCTTTGAAAAGATGACTATCGAGCTGTCTAATTATCTCAGCCCCTGGTCTACAATCTTTCCCTTCATCCTGCCTAGAATGTAGGTGCAATGTTTGAAATTATGGCAGCTTTTTTGTGACTATGAGGAGAAAAGCCACATGAAAATACAGTGAAGCCAGAAAGTAGAAGTCTTGGTCCCTGATGATAGCATGGTTCTACTATGTGATTAGTAAGATTAGGATTCTCTGCTTTCAGATTTCTTAGTATTTGGCAGGGGGCGGGGGGGTGGGGGGGAGTGGGCGGGGGGGTGGGGGGGAGTGGGCGGGAAACAATAACAACAACAAGCAAACTGAAAAACCCATCTCCTATCTTGTTAAGCAAATAAACCATTGTTTCTTGGTTTCTATTAATGAAGGTCTACATCTGACATATCTCTCATATTCTGATTCTCAGATCCAGCAGCAACATCCCCTTTCTTAAAATCTTTCTTGCACATCCACTGCCTTTAGTATCTTTTCCAAACTCCTAAGCAATACCTAAAATGTCCTTCGGATCTAGTCCTTACCTTCAGCTTGGGCCTCATCCATCCAATCAAGTTCCAAACTCTAGCCTCAATCAACTGCTTTCAGTTCCCCACACATATCTTTCTCTCTCTCAACCAAGTCTTGGCATATACTACTCTGTCTATGCAAGCTGTTTTCATTTTATCCCGTCTCAGCTTTATTTGAGGAGAAGGCAATGGCACCCCACTCCAGTACTCTTGCCTGGAAAATCCCAGGGATGGAGGAGCCTGGTGGGCTGCAGTCCATGGGGTCGCTAAGAGTCGGGCACGACTGAAGCGACTTAGCAGCAGCAGCAGCTTTATTTGTCTAATTCCAATAAGGTTTCCAAAACCTGCTTAGGAAACATCAACTAAAGGAAACTTCTCTAATCTACCAAACTTAAGTCAAATCCCTCTCATCTAAGTCTCCATGACAACTGGATACCTGGTGTTTGTCCCTATCAGAATGGGAAAAAAAATTAAGAAATAACTTACACTGGCAAGTATTTTTAAACTTCTCTGCCTTCCTCAAAAGATAATGAATTCCCTAAGGAAAACTCTGTGCCTTATGGGCACAGATATTAAACTATAATATCTGATAAATAATTCCAGATATTATACTATAGTATCTGATAAATAATACACAGTTGTTGAATCAGTAGGTGAATAAATGCATTTGTGTCACACATATCTATCATTAAAGCTCAGACCCCTATCATTATGTGCCCATATAGTTATCCATTCTAATTCATCCAATATTATTCAAGAAATTGCTGGGTATAATTAATCACAGAACAAAATAATGAAAATCAGAAACTTGCCTTGAGACACATTAGAACCAGAAGAAGGTATTGATCTCTAAGTAAATGGTTGGGGATACTCATGCTCTTTAGTGTAATTAATTTTTGTAATTAAGTTTATACTCAGATTTATTTAAATAATAGAATTTAGTACTTTGTAATATATTAAGTTTTTTCTTTTCTCTGGTTACTGTTTTTTATTGATTGCTTTGATTGAAAAAGCCTCACATAAAGACACTCTTTAGGTGCTAACACGGCAGCAGTTTTAAGATTGATGACTTAGTGAATCTACCAGAACTGATTTCCAAAGTGGAGGCAGAGGCAAATTTTTCTAATTGATGTATTCTAGGCTTACAAACACTTCTTGAGAATTAAAACATTTCAAGAGTTTGGAAGGTAATTTTAACATTAGTTGTTTTTCATTTCTGTGTGATTTTTTTTTAAGCTTTAGGGAGGTATAAATTATATACCATACTATTAGCCAATTGTAAGTGAAGAGTTGGAATTTTTAGTGTATTTATATAGTTGTGCAACTGTAACTGTGATACAATTTTATAACAGAGCCATCACTTCCCAAAGTTCCATTGTGCCCATGTGAAATCAATTCCTGCTTCCACCCCCGGCCTCAGGCAACTACTCATCTGCTTTCTATCTTGAAAATCTTGCCAATCCTAGAAATTTCATGTAAAAGGAATAATATAATATGTAGGAATTTTTGTCTGGTTTCCTCTGCTTGCATGCTCAGTCACTAATTCATGTCCAACCCTTTGCGACATCATGAACTGTAACCCACCAGGCTCCTCTGCGGAATTTCTCAAGCATGAATACTGGAATGGGTTGCCATTCCCTTTACCAGGGATCTTCCAGACCCAAGGATAAAACCCATGTCTCCTGCATTAGTAGGCAGGCTCTTTACCATTGAGCCACCAGGGAAGCCCCTGGTTTCTTCTCCTTAAGGATCATTTGGAGAGGCACCATCATCTACGTTGTTACATGTATCAGTAGTTTGTTCCTGACATTATTGATCCATTATATGCATACACTACTTGATGGACAAAATCTGTCCACTGCTTGATGGACATTTGTCTTGTTTCCAATTTTTGATTATTATCAATAACACTTATGAACATTCATGTACAAGTATTCGTGTGGACATATATTTTAATTTCTGTTGGAAATCTGTCCAAGAGTTGAATTGCTAGCTTATATTTTAAGTTTATATTTAACTTTTAAAGAATCCGCCAAACTGTTTTCCAAAGTGACTGTACCATTTTACATCCCTACCAATAAAGAATGAGGGTTCCAGTTTATTACATCCTAGCCAACACTTAACTATCACTTGGTTTATTATTACGACTAGTCTAATCTGTGGCTAATGGTATCTCATTGGAACTTAAGGAGTAATGACATTGGGCATCTTTCCACACCTGTATTAGCTATTTACTGTCTTTGTAGAAATGTCAGTTCAGTTCAGTCACTCAGCTGTGTCTTACTCTTTGTGACCCCATGGTCTGCAGCATGCCAGGCTTCCCTCTCCATCACCGTCTCCTAGAGTTTGCTCAAACTCATGTCCATCGAGTCAGTGATGATGTTTGTTCAGTTATTTAGCTCATGCTTTTTTATTTAGTCAGTTGCATTTTATTATTCAGGTTTTTACAAGTCCTTTATTGAATATATGGTTTGCAAATACTTTCTTCCAATCTGTGACTTGTCTATTGATTCTTAATGATGTATATGTGTGCTTAAGTACAAATGTTTTAAATTTGAAAGTAATACAATTATCAATTTTTTGTGGGCCATGGCTTTGGTGTAATATCTAAGAAATTTTTGCCTAACTCAAGGTCACAAAGATCTTATTTTATGTTTTCTTCTATAAGTTTTATAGTTTTGTCCCTTATATCGCAGTTTTTGATCCATTTTGAGTTAATTTTTGAGTACAATGTGAGATGCGGTTCTAAGTTCTTTTTGTGTAGCAATTCAATTTTCCCTACAGCATCATTTGCTAAAAAATACTATCGCTTTCCTCACTGAATTGCCTTGGTACTTTGCTAACAATCAGTGTGAAGATTTATTTCTGTATTCATTAGTTGGTTACATTAATGTATAAGTATGGTTTCACATACATTGCTCCGTATTAAGTCTGTCTGTGGCAGCAAAGTTGCTGGATTTGGGGGACTTCCTTTTACTGATAAAACTACTGTGCTCACAATCTTATATGGAGGAAAGATGGAATTGGCATCACACATGAAGGACTTGTACGTTCATTGTTCTTATACAAAGCTATGACAGTTTTTCAAGAATAAATATTTCTACACTTATTATCTGCTTTGGTCAAATTTTAGAACTATGAAATAGTTTATTTTTAATAATTTTGCTTAGTTTCATGCATGTTATGTGAAAAGGATGCTCTACTCTCTTCCTGTAGCCATATCCTCCCCAAGACTAATTTTTAGGGGAAAGAATATGCTCAAATTGAGTCTCATCTTAGGACACCTGCCTGAAGGAGTTGCTTGAAACTATATGATAAGGTAATCTTTGGAGTATCTGAGTCCATATGGCAGCTTGAATCTACATATTTATGATCTATTTCCTCCAGAATGTCGCCAAAATAGCAATAATGGAATACAGATAGTAATAATAATCTATTACGGTAGATACTACAGAAGAGAAGAAGCAATAGAAAGTGACTACAGATAACGAAGAGCAGTGAACGCAGAAAGGCTCAAATTAAGGACATACTACTGAAATCTCAGTAGATAAAGTCTAAAGAAATGCTTCTAAAATGAAAACAATATTCTGTACAAAGAGTGGATAACTTGAATGACATCAAGCTTCTTAATAGCAATACTGGAAGCTAGAAGAAAGTAGAATGATGTTTTTACATGTCATGGTGAAATTACTTCCAACCCAGAATTCTATACCCAGCCAAAATACAACATAATTTGGAGATAGAATTATTACATTTTCAGACTTGCAGCATCTGAAAAGTGTATCTACAGCTTCATTCTCTTTCAGGAAAATACAACACAAGGTGAAGGATAAAACGAAGAAAAAAAAAATGTGGATACAGGAAAAAAGTGGTTCTTAGACAGTGAAGAAAAGTCCCCAAATGAAATCTCTACCTCAAGCCTAAATAATTTTCAGTCCAGATGGTACAATTAACTTGAGGCATTTCTAAGAAAAGCAGAGGAAGAAGTATTTCTAAGAAAAGTAGTGGAAACTAGTTGAACATTTTACACTTTACACAGAACTGACAAATCTCAAAGAATGAGTAGTTATTATAGGGTTTGTACATAGAAAGCCATGTGAAAGAAAACAACACCATTATTAAATATTATGAAAACAAAATTAGTTCAGGAAACAAAATGTCATCATACTGCACTATGTGATTCAGCTATGAATAATTGTTACAGTCATGATAACACACTGAATATTGTATTAAATGATAATATTAAATTATAAAAAGAAATAAATGAAACATATGTGGAAGAAGATGTAGAACTAGGGATGAAAGAGAAAGAAATCTCCACTTTCCAATTAAATCAATTTAATTGAAAAAATAAAACTCAAGAATATCAGTATAAATTTTTTGCTTAAAAATAGAGAAGAGATAAAAGAAGAAGAAATGACTATAATAATGTCCTCACAGGAGCAAGAATAAATAGGGCAGGAATAGCAGTGGGCTTGTGTTTTATCTCATAAACCTATTAAAACAATTTGACTTTTTAAAAAATATGCTTCTATAAATATGAGACTTAAAATATTTAAAAAAATTTATGAATGTCTGTTAGCATTTTGCTTTCTAAATATGTCATTTTGAAAGCCATTCTATTAACTTCTATTTTTTACAAACTTCAAACAATTAAATTAACTTACAAGAGAATTTTAAGCCAATAAGATGCTTATATGGGAATGGACAAAGACCAAACCAAGTCCAGAGTTGAGTTATGTGAGCTGGTCAGGAAATTCCTTCAGGGGGTGAGGTTGTCATTTTGTTGTTCTCCTGTTTTAACTAGTAAAACGCTTCGGCCTTGGGATATGCTTGTTTCATATTCTGCTTTTCATTTCCCTCCCGACAGCATCTAAACTGGATGCACAATAATTAAAATGCACAAGAACAGATGTTACACATTCTCTGTCAGGCACCAAGTAAATATATAGTATGTCATTCCTTCCCAGTAACTGGGAATGAATATCACAAGAATGGTATCGTAGCTTCCTAGGCCTGCTGTAACGAGCTAACACAGAGTTGGTGTCTTAAAATAACACAAATTTCTTATCTCACAAATATGAAGGTCAGAAGTATGAAATTGAGGCTCGGCAGGCCTGAGCTCCTTCTGAAGGCTCTAGGCGAACAGTGGTTCCTAGATTCTTTTAGTTTTTGGTAGCTGCGGGGGTTCCTGAGCTGGTGGCTGCATAACTTCAACCTCTGCCTCTGTCCTCATGTGACCTTACCTTCTCCTTTTGTCCCTGTGTCTCCTCTGAGTGTCTCTTATAAAGACATTTGTTATTGGATTTAAGGACCACCCAGACAATCCAGATAGTTTGCTTCCCTGGTGGCTCAGACAGTAAAGAATCTGCCTGCAATGCAGGAGACC
This sequence comes from Budorcas taxicolor, assembly GCF_023091745.1. NCBI lineage: Eukaryota > Metazoa > Chordata > Mammalia > Artiodactyla > Bovidae > Budorcas > Budorcas taxicolor. The sequence continues at coordinate 58,491,938 of NC_068923.1, read as the reverse complement.
TGGGTTCCCTCCTTGGGTTGGAAAGATCCCTTGGAGAAGGAAATGGCAACCCACTCCAGAATTCTTGCCTGGAGAATTCCATGGACAGAGGAGCCTGGTGGGCTACAGTCTATGAGGTCACAAAGATTTGGACATGACTAACACAACACGTGGATAATCCAGATAATTCATCTTGAGGTCCTTAGCTTAATTACATCTGCAAAGCCCCTTTTGCCAACTAAGATCACATTCACAGGGTTGGGACATTGAAATGTGCACATATTTTTTATGGGGTCACCATTCACCATGAAAAATGAGTAGAAGAAAGGGAAGGGAGTGAAATACCACTTGTTATTCACTTCAGTGGTATATCATTTTGGACAAGAACAAATCTTACACCTACAATTTCAAATGCCTTGGGAAATGGAAGATGAAAAATTAAGGAAAATGTGGAATCACAGGACAATTTCATAAATGAGTCATTAATTCTTGTCTTTTTAGATTTATTATTGTGTGTGTGTGTGTGTGTGTGTGTGTGTGTGTGTGTGTGTGCGTGCACAGGCGCGCACACACATACGCTTGGTCTTGTTCAACTCTTTGCGGCCCTGTGGACTATAGATTGCCAGGCTCCTCTGTCCATGGAGTTTTCCAGACAAGAATATTGGAGTAAGTTGCCATGTCATCTTCCAGGAGATCTTTCTGACTCAAGGATTGAACTCGCATCCCTTGTTTCTCCTGCAGTGGTAGGTGGATTCTTTACCACTAGCTCCACCTAACCTCTTCTAATTTTATACGAACTGAAAACTTGATTGATTTATTATTTATTTCAGAATAATGTTTTAAAGAAAAGGCAGAGTTGACTTGTACTTCAACTCCTGACTTAATTTTCTAAATAATGGAGAATTACTTCTTATATCTCAATATTTTTCAAGCAAGCAACAGATATTTTTCACAAGAAATACGTTTAACATCATCTGATGACTTCCTTTCATTTATTCAATCCTTTCTCCCCTTTTAAAATTTCTGTCATTCATTCATTCCATATTTACTGGGTTATCGGGGAATCTGTACAAAATTTTTAAACAATAGTGACAGGCTCACAACTTTCAATGTGGTTGAAATGGGCTCACAAATGTGGTTTCATTAGTACCTTCTTTACATTATTTTTTTTTCTTCATTGACAAATTTCATAGTAAATTATTCTAGATTCCATTTCTCACTCATCACACCATTTAATTTTTAACAGCACTCTGCTTTAAGCACTGTTTAAAACTCTTAAGGAGAACTAATACAGCATGTTTTTAGATGCTGAGGGTAAGTAAGCAGGAGAATTGTATGTCAATAAAGTTGTGTTATTATAGTTTTCTTGATTGTGACTTTTCAATAATGACTTTCTCAGTGGTCGTAGGACTCCTTGTCATTCCTTTTCTCTCATCTTGATGAAATCTCTCTACCAAGTGATCTCTTTCATTCATAAGGTGCTATTTATAAATTATTGACTTCAAAATCCCATGGGTTATCTCAGCCTTCATCTTATGCTTCCATGCATTCATTGGGACCAATTATACACCTAAACTTTCTTGTCCTTTGGTTTCCTTGACATTTTGCTCTCTCTGTGATCTATTTGCTAACCCTCATTTCACCTTCTGATCCCCTGAACTTAGAATCTCTTGGCATTCATACTCTTGAACTTCTTTTCTCAATTAAAATTCCGCTTTTATCTATAATCTCCATTCTTTTCACTCTCCAATTGAAATCTCAAATTCTAGACTTTCTCCTGGAATCATAACCTGCATTCCAAAATGCCTGCCTTGTGATCTCCATCCTGTTATTTCCCTGACCTTTAAACTTACCCAGCCTCATTATTTTCCTTTCAGAATTATTTTTTCCATAACCAGGCTTTCTTAGTGGCAATAGTGTTTTTCTTGTCATCCAGATTAAAACTGAAAAGTGTTTTTTAAGATCACATTTCTTGGTAAATCATAGCTAAAAGTAGAGCAGTCCTCTCTAGTCTATGAAAGTCCTCTTCTTTGAATATCCATCTATTTATAATCTCCCATATTTATCAGTGAGGGGAAAAGGGAACTATAATTTCCAAGCCAGATTAGAAAGAAATCAATCTGGAGACCATAGTCTCCATGAGAAAGAACAGAACAATGTGATGCCAATATATGAATTATTTTTAAAAAATTTCTCTTTGCCTCTTATTCTCACCATTCAGTGAGTTACCGAGTCAAGTACATTCATCTTCTATAAGATCAAAAAGAATAAGAACACAGTTTGAGCTTTAAAGATGTTTATCACAATATTATAATGTCAGAAAGTTTCAATTCCCAACAATAGGGCATTGATTGACTAAATCACATTTTATATATAGGATGTGTGATGAATAATCGGAAATAATTCATTTTGATATGATAGTCTATTCATAAATATGGAAAGATATGCACTGGTGAGTTTAAAAAAAAATGTTGGAAAGAAGCAGGAATAGGGCATTCAAGGAAAAATACTAAGGACTATTGCTTTAAACGGTTACCAGTGGATCTCTGTATATAGATGTAATGAATGCATTTTCATTGTGTGCCAGGCAGTGCTTAAAAAAGAAATGAAATAAGTGAAATAGATTTAGAATAGTCTAAATAGCTTAAAGAACACCTATTTTCAAAGAATCATAGCATTCAGAAAGTACATTAAATATCAAGTCCACACTCACTTTATATGTCTTGAGGCAATTGCAGTTGAGTGATTTTCTCTGTGTCATACATCTGGTTGTGACAGATGTGAAATTTGAGGCTTCTAATGTCATTCTATTAATTCCATTTTCCTATCACAGTTAACTTGACAAATGCATCCACTTTGGACATTTTAAGCATGTATGAAAATGAATGCACTTTCAAATCTTGAGAATATTCAGCTTTATGAAATGAAAATAGCATTTTAAAGCAAGAATTTTTAGACATAATTTGTATTTGAATTTCTTTTGTACCCTTTTCAATGGGGACTATTAAGGTTCTCCAGAGAAATAGAACCAACAGGATATATCTTTATCTATCTATGTCTTATCTGTATCTTTGTGTTTATATCTGTATCTGTCTGTATATATCTGTATTGTTGTTGTTTTAGTTGCTAAGTCCAACTCTTTGTGACCCCATGGATTGTAGCCTGCCAAGCTCCTCTGTACGTGGAATTTCTCCAGACCATTTCCTCCTTCAGGGGCTCTTCCCAACACAGGGACTGAACCCATGTCTCCTGCTTGGCAGATGGATTCTTTACCATTGAGCCACCTGGGAAGCCCCTATACATCAGTTCAGTTCAGTCACTCAGTCATGTCTGACTCTTTGCAACCCCATGGACTGCAGCACGCCAGGCCTCCCTGTCCATCACCAACTCCCGGAGTTTACTCAAACTCATGTCCATTGAGTCAGTGATGCCATCTAACCATCTCATCCTCTGTCATCCCCTTCTCCAGCCTTCAATCTTTCTGAGCATCAGGTTCTTTTCAAATGAGTCAGTTCTTCTCATCAAGTGGCCAAAGTATTGGAGTTTTGGCTTCAGCATCAGTCCTTACAATGACTATTCAGGGCTGATTTCCTTTAGGATGGACTGGTTGGATCTTCTTGCCGTCCAAAGGACTCCCAAGAGTCTTCTCCAACACCACAATTCAAAAGCATCAATTCTTCAGCGCTCAACATTCTTTATAGTCCAACTCTCACATTCATTAATGACTACTGGAAAAAGCATAGCCTTGACTAGATGGACCTTTGTTGGCAAAGTAATGTCTGTGCTTTTTAATATGCTGTCTAGGTTGGTCATAACTTTTCTTCCAAGGAGCAAGCATCTTTTCATTTCATGAACGCAGTCACCATCTGCAATGGAGCCCTACCCCAAAAAGTCTCTCACTGTTTCCCCATCTATTTGCCATGAAGTGATGGGACCAGATGCCATGATCTTTGTTTTCTGAATGTTGAGTTTTAAGCCAACTTTTTCAGTCTCCTTTTTCACTTTCATCAAGAGGCTCTTTAGTTCTTTTCTGCTTTCTGCCATAAGGGTGGTGTCATCTGCATATCTGAGGTTATTGATATCTCTCCTGACATTCTTGATTCCAGCTTGTGCTTCATCCAGTCCAGCATTTCTCATGATGTATTCTGCATGTAAGTTAAATAAGCAGGGTGACAATATACAGCCTTGACATACTCCTTTCTCTATTTCGAATCAGTCTGTTGTTCCATGTCCAGTTCTAACTGTTGCTTCCTGACCTGCATGCAGATTTCTCAGGAGGCAGGTCAGGTGGTCTGGTATGCCCATCTCTTTCAGAATTTTCCACAGTTTATTGTGATCCACATAGTCAAAGGATTTGTCATAGTCAACAAAGCAGAAGTAGATGGTTTTATGGAACTCTCTTGCTTTTTTGATATTCCAACGGATGTTGGCAATTTAATCTCTGGTTCCTTTGCTTTTTCTGAAACCAGCTTGAAAATCTGGAAGTTCACAGTTCACATACCATTCAAGCCTGGCTTGGAGAATTTTGAGCATTATTTTACTAGTGTGTGAGATGAGTGTAATTGTGCGGTAGTTTGAGTGTTCTTTGGCATTGCCTTTCTTTGGGATTGGAATGAAAACTGACCTTTTCTAGATCTGTGGACACTGCTGAGTTTTCCAGATTTGCTGGCATATTGAGTGCAGCACTTTCACAGCATCATCTTTCAGGATTTGAAATAGCTCAACTGGAATTCCATCACCTCCACTAGCTTTGTTCATAGTGATGCTTTCTAAGGCCCACTTGACTTCACATTCCAGGATGTCTGGCTCTAGGTGAGTGATCACACCATTGTGATTATCTTGGTCGTGAGGATCTTTTTTGTACAGTTCTTCTGTGTATTCTTGCCACCTCTTCTTAGTATCTTCTGCTTCTGTTAGGTCCATACCATTTCTGTCCTTTATTGAGACCATTTTTGCATGGAATGTTCCCTTGATATCTCTAATTTTCTTAAAGAAATCTCTAGTCTTTCCCATTCTATTGTTTTCCTCTATTTCTTTGCATTGATCACTGAGGAAGGCTTTCTTGTCTCTCCTTGCTACTGTTTGGAACTCTGCATTCAAATGGGTATATCTTTCCTTTTCTCCTTTGGCTTTAGCTTCTCTTCTTTTCACAGCTATTTGTAAGGCCTCCTCAGACAAGCATTTTGCTGTTTTGCATTTCTTTTCCTTCAGGATGGTCTTGATCCCTGTCTCCTGTACAATGTCGTGAACCTCCATCCATAGTTCTTCAGGTACTCTGTCTATCAGATCTAATCCCTTGAATCTATTTCTCACCTCCACTGTATAATCATAAGGGATTGATTTAGGTCATCCCTGAATGGTCTAGTGGTTTTCCCTACTTTCTTCAATTTAAGTCTGAATTTGGCAATGAGGACTTCATGATCTGAGCCACAGTCTGCTCCCAGTCTTGTTTTTGCTGACTGTATAGAGCTTCTCCATCTTTGGCTGCAAAGAATATAATCAATCTGATTTCGGTATTGACCATCTGGTGATGTCCGTTTGTAGGGTCTTCTATTGTGTTGTTGGAAGAGGGCGTTTGCTATGACCAATACGTTTTCTTGGCAAAACTATTAGACTTTGCCCTGCTTCACTCTGTACATTTTTCAGCATATACCTCTGTATATGCCTATATCTATAGATATGCATATCTATACCTCAAGAAAGAGATCTATTAGATGAAACTGGCTTACACGATTGTGAAGGATGTGAAGTCTCATGATCTGCCTTTTGCAAGCTGGAGACCCAGGAAAGCTAGTGGCATAGCTTCAGGCTAAGCCCAAAGACCTTAAGAATTGAGGAAGACAATCATATAAATACCTGTCCCAGTCCAAAGGCCCTGGAATCAGCATAAATGATGCTGTAAGTTCTAGCCCAAGTGTAGGCCAACACCCGTCCCAGTTCTGGCACTCAGGCAGAGAGCAGATTCTTCCTTTCTCTGTCTTTTTGTTGTGCTCAGGCACTCAAAGAATTGGATGAGAGCCCCTCTTTGGGGGAGGCCAAACTGCTTTACTCAGTCTACCAGTTCAAATGCTAAGCTCACCTGGAAACATTCTCACAGACATGCCCAGAAAATGTATAGCCAAGGGTCTGGCCCCCATGATCCCATCGACTCCTAAAAGCAACCATCACAGAGGCCTTGGGAAAACTGCTTGACTTTTCTGAGCTGCAAAACAAGGGAATTACTATCTATTCCACAGGGCTATCTTCAGGTTTAAAGAAAATAAGCAAGTTAAGAAACCAAGGCTATCTTTGCACATAATGACTATTCAAACAATGCCAGTTCCTTTCCCTCCATTTCCTTGTAAGACTTATGAAAAGATAAGTCTAGTCATACTACTAGTATTTTGTTATGCATTGAATTGAGTCTCCTCAGGCCAAAAAAAAAAAATCCTATGTTGAAGTCTTACCCCCAAGACCTCATACTGTAGTGCCTTGAGGCACTACCAGGGGCTCTGAGAGAGCCTGGATCTGATCCTCTCTTGGTGTCTTCAGAAGATACATGCTTTGCCAATGCCTTGAACTCAGATTTCTAGCCTCCAGAATTGTTGTTTAGTTGCTCAGTTGTATCTGATTCTTTGTGACTGTATGGACTGCAACCCATCAGGCTCCTGTGTCCATCAGATTTCCCAGGCAAGAATACTGGAGTGGGTTGCCATTTCCTTCTTTTAATAAAATTGTCATGTTGCACACTCATGCATTTTTATGTGCTATGATTTGGCAACCCTTAACATATCATTGCTTAGAAGGCTATGGCATCCCGCTCTAGTACTCTTGCCTGGAAAATCCCATGGACAGAGGAGCCTGGTAGGCTGCAATCCATGGGGTTGCTAGGAGTTGGACACCTGAGCGACTTCACTTTCACTTTTCACTTTCATGCATTGGAGAAGGAATTGGCAACCCACTCCACTATTCTTGCCTGGAGAATCCCAGGGACAGGGGAACCTGGTGGGCTGCCGGCTGTGCGGTCGCACAGAGTCGGACACAACTGAAGCGACTTAGCAGCAGCAGCAACATATCATTGACTCAGTGGTAAAGAATCTGCCTGCCAATGCAGGAGACACAAGTTTGATCCCTGAGTCAGGAAGATCCCCTGGAGAAGGAAATGGCGACTCACCCCAGTATTCTTTCCTGGGAAATCCCATGGACAGAGGATCCTGGAGGACTACAGTCCATGGGGTTACAAAAGAGTCAAACATGACTTAGCTACTAAGCAACAACAATATATCATTAGGCAATTGATGTCCCTTCCCCCTTTGGCCACATCTTTTAAACAAAGCTTTGTCCACATTTCACAGTATTTCTTTAAGACAGTGTACCAGAAGGCCAGTTACTAGGGCAAAGGCTATATATATTTTTAACATTCTTGATACTTCTTGCCTAATTGCTTTGCAGTAAGTGGTGTTCTTTCCTTTGGGGTTTAACCCCAAGATAATTCTTTGTAGCAAGAGAAGGAAATAAGCTTATGGAGAGCAGTAAGTGTATTAGTGTTCAACTGCCACCAGAAGCAGGTAATGAATATTTCCTTGTTAAAAATCTCAAAGCCATGCACAATGATTATATAATATGTAGGTAATTCACAAAATCTCTGGCTCAGTCTTTCTGGAACCCCAACATTTAAGTGCAATTTGGGCATTAAATTATCCATTCATGTACTAAGCCAAAGGTGTATCTGTTCTATTCTCTGGAGTGTTTCTACTGACCTGCACACTTGAGTGTTTAGTTCAGAGATAATTTTCAATAAACTCTTGTCACTTGAAAGTAAACAGTCTGGAAAATGTACAGCTCATTTGGAACACTGAGAAAATAAACAACCTAAGATATGCTTCCTTCCTGTCTTTACAGCCCTTTTTGGAATGTGTGTTCCAGATATTTCCCTTTCTTCCCCAAAGAAGAAGTTTTCATTAAAAATCGAACTGTCTATTTGGCACTTTGGGGCAGCCCTTTTTTGAGGAAACCGCAGCAATGGGTGGCTTTGGAGCCCGAGTTCGAAGAAACCAGTGCATTCTCCTGGTGCTCTTTCTTTTGCAAATTCAGAGTCTGGGTCTGGACCTCGACAGTCGTCCTAAGACTGAAGTCTGTGCCACACACACCATTTCACCAGGACCCAAAGGTGAGGAAAGAAAAAAAGTGAAATTTTCCCGTCTAATACGTAAGCTCTCTTACTTCCTCGCTCAGTGCCACTTTAGCTCCCACTTTCTCTACTCTCCCCCCTAGAGTTCTACTTTTCTTCAATTTTAGGAAAATCAATGTCCTGGTACTTCCCTGATGTTAAGTAAGAGAACCTGGGGAGGGAGTGGAAGCCTGGGACAGGGATGTGATAGAATTCACCTGGGACAGGGCGCTATTCCGCCTTCCATGCAGCTCCCGGGGGGGGGGGGGGGGGGGGGGGGGGGGATACACAGACTCAACGTTGACTGTCAGGATTCCTTTTGTTAATAACATCTCTATTCTTGGACTGTTTTTACTCCAACTGTTTTCTCATACTGATTCTGGTAAAGCTACTAGACAAAAGCTCAGTAAACTTTAATTCTTTCATACATTTCATAAATTAATAGACTTCTGGGTTCCAATGAAGAGGGGTCCATCAAGAATTGGAGGTGGCAGTAAGAAAAAAAAGATGCCAAAAAAGGAAAATGGCACTGTCATCTCAGCATATTGTTTTTATTTCTTCCATGTCTTTTAAACTTGTGCCCCCTATCAATCATATTTTTCTACAGTCATAAAGTGTGTGGTCCATTTTGAGCGGTGTTGGATAACAGAAAAAATTACTTTAGTGAGGCATGGACCGGGCTAAAAATTTCTGTTTCATTTCTTTCTAGCTACATGCTCTTTAACAAAAGGTTTAACTCTCTGAACCTAAGCTCTTTCATATTAGGGGTGGGGGAAAGTGTTATCATCCTCTCCATTCACCACTGGGGTAATGATTAAATAAAGTAATATTTGCAAAAAATATTTAATGTCTGGAACATAGTAGTTGCATAACAAACATCAGACATGTTTCCCCTTTTTCTTGTAGCCTGCTTTTTCCAAATAGCATTTATTGTAAATGTTGAAAGATCAGTCAGTTTATAATTATACTTCTATGTTCTTCAAAACCAAATAACCCCCTCCAAAAAAATAAATAAATAAAAATAAAACAAATAAAGGATTGGAGGTGGTATAGAAATAAGCATTTCTTTATTTGCAAGTGGAGACTTTAGGGCTAAGAGCCTTCAGCAGAAGGATGATAGAATATTGAAATTTTTTTTTTTTTCAAGTAGGGCCAAGGTCCAAATGCACTTCAAGCAACTGGTTGATTAAAAAAATGCTCCTGTTTTCTTGGTTTCAGCTCTGACCCTTTTGTTCTGGAAGTGGTCACTGCAGTACAGATCAGTGCTTCTTCATTAGTAATTCATGCTGTTTCTCCAGGCTAGAGAGAGGGTGGAAGAATTGCAGCTGCTTAAAATTTTAAGTTGGAAAAAGGGTCTTAAACACACACACAACAGAAAAACATTGCCCTGTGCTTGTCAGTGATTTAAATGTGTATTGCTTAAAATGCATTTTTCTTAATCAGTGAATTAACTTCCTCCTAAGATTGCAATCTAAGTTTTAACCTTTGATACCATAAAATAAATGCAAGGAAGAACAATGAGACCTTGGGGCTTCCAAATAATTTCTTGGGTGAATAAATGAATAATGCCAGGGTCAATGTTTAGAAAAGAAAGTTTCAGTCAGAAACAAAGTATTAACTTAAAACCATTACTGGACTTTTCACAGAATAGAGGAAACTTTGTATGATTCTAGGGTGTTCATGGAAAATGCTAAAAAATTAAAATTTTGCTGTCCCTTCAAAGGAAGAATCCATTTGAGAATAGAACTGTTAAGCAGTTTTCCTTACAGAGAAACTGCAACTTTCAAACTGGAGGAAGAATGGACAAAGTATTGTCAAAATAATGTCTAAAAAACAGTGTACTCCAATTCAATGATTCTAGTCATTTCAACTCAGCCAACATATACTGAATGTGCTAAGCACTATTTTATGTACAAGAGATGCATATATATATATATATATATATATATATATATATATATGCTTTCCTGATGCCTCAGATGGTAAAGAATCTGCCTGCAATGCAGGAGACCTGGGTTCGATTCCTGGGTTGGGAGGATCCCTTGGAGAAGGGCATGGCAACTCACTCCAGTTGAATTCCATGGACAGAGGAGCGTAGTGGGCTACAGTCCATGGGATTGCAAATAGTCAGACACAGCTGAGCAGCTAACACTTTTACCTTTTTCATATATATATATATATATATATATATATATATATATATCAGTGTCATGAGCAATGAAATGGTAAATAATTTAGGAGGGAAAGCAGAGAGCAATTAATATGTGTTGAATACCAGCATAGTGTCCACATGAATCTTCCAACTCTCATTTTTTAATTTAACACAAAACTTTTCCCTTCCCATTAGCAACTCTCTTAAGATTCCAAACAGTGGAAACCCCTTTAACTCTCTTCCTGAGTGTGTGTAGAAATTATGAGATGATTACAAGTAAGAATGTGACAGAAGGAAGAAGTGAGTGCTCCCAGGGAAGAAAGACTTGGAAAGGACCCCTTAAGAACTCTGGATTCCAGAACTAAGTCTGTTATGGACTTGGTACAATTTCTTCCCCTAGAGCCCAGGGACCTGGCATCAAATGGATTCCACGTTTCTTATTAAAGTGATTCCAACATTCTGGAGCATACTGAATACCTACTAAGTCCCAGACATCAGTGAAGTGAAGTCGCTCAGTCGTGTCTGACTCTTTGCAGCCTACCAGGCTCCTCTGTCCATGGGATTTTCCAGGCAAGAGTACTGGAGTGGGGTGCCATTTCCTTCTGCAGGGCATCTTCCCGACCCAGAGATTGACCCGGGTTTGCTGCATAGTAGGCAGACGCTTTACCGTCTGAGCCACCAGGGAACCCAGGCATCATGTACAATGCTAAAGGCTTCAAGCTAAGGAAAAAGCTTGTACCTACATTTCAAACTGGTGTTAGATTAAAAACTCTTGGGGTCAGGACCCACGTAACTCATTTTTTTCTTTGCAAATTGCCTCTATGTGCACAACACGTATAGCATCAAGAGCCTATTCATCACTGCCCTCCCTCTGCTCTTTCCCCTGTGCTAGACATTGTGGATACCCCAAAACACAAAAATGATTTTTGTCTTTCCTCAAGATATAGACTGGCATCCACCCTACCTCATCCTGTTATGAACATGATGATGGCCCTCCCCACCCCTGAATAAGGCTGATTTATATATTTATCTCTACAAAATGATAAAAAAGAAAGGTTTGATGGCTAAGTAAACATTTTAAAGAACTAGATTATTGCTCTTGTTCAAAATGTTTTTCCTAAAAGCAAGCTGGTCTATGTTTTTCTTCATGGCTAATCATCTCAATACCATATTTATCAGCACTGTGCTCAGAAACTTCTAAATACTCTGAAAACCAGACAATAAAAGGAACTTTCCCTAGATTCTTTTAGGAGACTTGGAATTAAAGAAAAATATATAGAATGGCAAACGGGAAATTGTTAATGCTAATCTGTCATATAGTATGTTGTTTAACACAGAGACACCATTTTTTCTTGCACTATTTCACAAACTTGACTTAGTGGAAAACATTGGATTGTACCTGCTTGATCTTCATTGAGGATGGTATCACATCTGTCTATACTTTAGTTTCTGTATTTGCAAAATGAGCTTCATGGCAGACATGTTTTAAGAATAACATCAGATAATCAGTGTGAACCTTAAACTGTATCGGCGTCATGAATAGATACTTAACAAATTCTGTTTTGTTTTTTATTTTTTTCCTCTTCTTCCTACTCAGCTAAGTCCATTGAACAGCAGTTTTGAGAATGAGTATTTCTCTAGTCATCAAAAATTATTTGTTGAAAGCCATTTTTATTTTTCTTTCTGCACCTTAAATTTATTATTTTATGCTGCTTAGTAGAAAAACATTCTTTTTTCCTCCAACGTTGGTGGTTTCCTTAAACAATTTATGTGAAATTCTGACCTCTAGTGGTTTTACTTCAAAACAGCAATGACAAGAAATTTTAATAAGAAATGTTAAAAAAAGAAACGTAACACCACTAAGAAATATTTGGGTGATAAGTAAGTCCTGACTGACTCTTTTTGACGCCATGGACTGTAGCATGCCAGGCTTCCTTGTCCTTCACTATCTTTTTTAATTTTTACAGTTGTCCTGTGTGCCTGTGTTTAGTCGCTCAGTCATGTCCAACTCTTGCGACCCCATAGACTGTAGCTGCCAGGCTCCTCTGTCCATGGATTTCTCCAGGCAAGAATACTGGAGTGAGTTGCCATTTCCTTCTCCAGGGGATCTTCCCAACCCAGGAATCGAACCTGGGTCTCCTGTATTGCAGGCAGACTCTTTACTGACTGAGCTATGAGGGAAGCCCTATAATTGCCCTATGTGGTAGCAATTATTTTAAACCTAAAGATAAGGAAATACTCTCAATGAGGTCAAGTTGAGTTTCCAAGGTCTTCCACTTAGATGTTATAGTCATGCAATTTGAGCTTGACCCCTGACCTTCTGGTATGGGTGCATGGTCATTCTGGGACGTCTACTAGTTTCTATTAGAATAATGTTTGAAAATACAGCCCACTGACCCCTTTTTGATAAGAAATGAATAGGACACTGCCTCAGAACATGGAGTTTATGCAGCCTCACAGGCCAGCATTGTACTGTACTACATGCTCAGTGTGATGACTCGCCTCTCTGGTAATGAACTCCATCACTTCATTTGTCTGTTTAGAAATGATATTTAGAATGGTATTTTACCCTACTGCTTATTTTGGCTTTTAGCTTAGGAGGCCTTTCTTTCATTGACATTTGTGTGTATGTGTGTCTATGTGGACTCAGAGGTCCTTTGAGATCCATCTGGCTTCTCCCAACTTCTCCCACCTCAAACTACTTGCCCACTTGTTTGCTGCAGCCTTCCTTGCTTTGTCTCTCATTCCCAACCCAGGATCTTTGCACTGATGTTCCTTTTGTCTGACCCAAACTTGCCCCAAATCTTCCCAAGGAGAGTTCCTTCTCATTTTCGGTTTTAGCTCCAGTGCCATCTGCACAGTAGGGCCCTGCCTGAAGACCCCTGCACTCTCTGCCATAGTTTCCAAGACATTTTATTATTTTCACAGACTGATTGCTATTTATATACATAGTATCAGTCCTACAATGCAAGTTTCATGAATGCAGAGACCCTAGAAGAATTCCTGACACACAGTGATGGCTCAATAAATAATTTTGATGCAATTGTTTTGTAGTGGCTAAGTCATGTTCAACTCATTTGCAACCCTTTGAACTGTAGCCTGTCAGGCTCCTCTGTCCATGGGATTTCCCAGTCAAGAATTTTGGAGTGGGTTGCCATTTCCTACTCTAGAGGATCTTCCCGATCCAGGGATTGAACCTGAGCCTCTTGTGTGTCTCCTGCATTGGCAGGCAGATTCTTTACCACTGAGTCACTGGGGCTTCCCTTTTGACCCAATGAATGAACCCAAATTTTCCAAGATCCCCTGACAGTTCCTTGTAAATACTTTCCAGAGATATTCTGCAGATACCCCCATAAGTTGTGCAATGCTTTAAAAAAAAACCAAACTGGTTTTAGAAGGTGCTGTCATTTCACCCCTTCAGTGCTTAAAGAACTTTCCCACCAGTGGCCACTGTAAGCATAGCAGTGCGCAGCTCCCCTGGTGCCCCTGTGTTGGCCTGGCCTGACCACTAACTCAGTGACTCTGCACTCGGTAAGGAAGGCTTCCCTTTGCTTCTGAGGACACTGCAACTCTACAAGTAATGATCATCACTCCACACTTGTGGCCTGTGATGAACTCATGCAGCCAAGAAAGGCTCTCTCATCTTCAGTTTGACTGTAATGGCCATCTCAGTCACTGTGGCAATAGTAATACTAGCGTACATTGAGCAGATGCCACTGGCCAGGTGCTGCTTGAATGCTTTCCAGCCATTTTTAAGTTAAACTCTCTCAATAGACTTTGAGAGAGGAGACACAATTCTCATCTGAGAGATGAAGAAACTGAGATTCAGAACTATTAAGTCACTAGCCTAAGGTCACACAGTTGGAAGGTGGTGGGTTGGAACTCAGTTCAATCCCAATTGGACTCCACGCTCCAGTCATAGGGCTAAACCATCTAATCAGCTGGAGGAGTCCCAACCGACATCAGAGGATTTTACAGGATGAAATAGCTATTATACTTAAGTTTTGGCTTAAAAATCCTATCCATCCCTATGGAACCCATGCGTGGGTGGATGAGAGAACTAATCTTTGAGTGCCGGACACTATGAGATCACATGGCTTTGCCAGTATGTAAACCTCTTTCTTTGGGATAACTCTTTTCTCAGCAAACCCCTTACCTCTAGGATTTGGACTTCATCTGGCCAATCACTATTTTTCTGAACATGGCCCTGGATCCCAGCAATTGACACACGAGTTATTTTTCAAGAATGTTTTCAGTTTCCAAACAGATGGCCAGTATGCCCAGCAGTATCTGGGTCACTTTCACACTCTGACTGGAAGTGTAACTACCTTTTAAAGTAACTGTACCTTTTAAAGTAATTCCAGATTACTTAATTTAACCCCCATTGTTTTCACATTTGTGAAAACTGAAGCCCAGAGACATAAAATAACTTGTTCTAGGTCACACAGTTGCTCATTGATGGCAGAGCTAATAGTCATCTTCCAGATTCCCAACCAGTAAACATTGTTCCATTTCACCATGTTATATCATTGTCCTCACGTTTTGTCATCCTCATTAGGCATGAAATGATCCTTCCCTTGGAGTTATAAATTAACATTAGAAAAGGAGGTCAATGTATAAACATGGTACAGAATTGTTTTAGCTCGGTCACCTTGATACAGATTAAACTGCTGAGTTCTTTCTGGTGACTTTATCAGAGAGGTTAAGCAAGTAGGTATTTTCCTAAAACCTTTATATTAATTATATTAATTCACTGGAGTCTTTCATTAAGAGTGTTAATATGTATGCTATGCATGAGGACGGACCAAAATTTTAAGTGGCTTGGCTATTTCAACTTTATATTCCAGTATATGGGTGTTCTGAACCATTCTTTCCCCTCTCCTTTTCCCTTTGAATAGATGTCAAGAAAAGAGTTCAAGGTTAGGTCAGGACGGGAAGAATAAAACTTTAGTCAATCAAAGTGTGGACAAAGATGAGTCGGTAGGTAATGACAAAAAAAAATTGTTTCATTTAATAAAGTTTTATGCATGACCTATGCCATTTTTTCCTACAACTTGCCTACATAATAATTTGGCTATATATCAATCATTCCTAGGGACTGTAGTAATAGAAACTCACATGTTGATAAAGATCATGCACTTTGAAGATAGAATATATGGTTTTTGAATTTGACCTCTGTCACTTTCGTATCTGGAGTTCCCTGGTGACTCAGTGGTAAAGAACCTGCCTGCCAATGCAGGACAGATTTGATTACTGGGTCAGGAAAAGCCCCTGGAGAAAGAAATGACAACCCACTCCAGTATTCTTGCCTGGGAAATCACATAAACAGAGGAGCCTGGCAGGCTACAGTCCATGGGGTGGCAAACAACAGCAAACAACATTCATCAGCCTCGGTGTCCCTGTTTTCTAAATGGAGATAATTATATTGCCAATCTCAAATTCTTAATCTGAAAATTAAGACATGTTTAGCATAGAGCTTAGCTATCATTTTTTTTTCATGAACTTCAACAGCTCAACATTCAGAAAACTAAGATCATGGCACCTGGTCCCATCACTTCATGGGAAATAAATGGGGAAACTGTGGAAACAGTGGCAGACTTTATTTTGGGGGGCTCCAAAATTACTGCAGATGGTGACTGCAGCCATGAAATCAAAAGACGCTTACTCCTTGGAAGGAAAGTTATGACCAACCTAGACAGCATATTAAAAAGCAGAGACATTACTTTGCCAACAAAGGTCCATATAGTCAAAACTATGGTTTTTCCAGTAGTCATGTATGGATGTGAGAGTTGGACTATAAAGAAAGCTGAATGCTGAAGAATTGATGGTTTTGAACTGTGGTGTTGGAGAAGACCCTTGAGAGTCCCTTGGACTGACTGCAAGGAGATCCAACCAGTCCATCCTAAAGGAGATCAGTCCTGGGTGTTCATTGGTGGGACTGATGCTGAAGCTGAAACTCCAATACTTTGGCCACCTGATGCAAAGAACTGACTCTCTTGAAGAGACCCTGATGCTGGGAAAGATTGAAGGCTGAAGGAGAAGGGGACAACAGAGGATGAGATGGTTGGATGGCAACACCGACTCAATGGACATGAGTTTGAGTAAACTCCAGGAGCTGGTGATGGACAGGAAGGCCTGGCATGCTGCAGTTCATGGGGTCACAAAGAGTCAGACACAACTGAGTGATTGAACTGAACTGAACCGAACCACTGCTGTTACTAGTCACCATAAGCCTCTCCCCACATCCCTAAACAAAGGCTCATAGGTGGTAACTTTGGTTCTACAGACAGAAATCTACCAGGGAAAAGGACCCACTGCTGCTGCTTACTGCCATTTCTTGCCTATTTTAGTCTCACTGCGAAGTAAACTTTTATTTATCAGAAGTTCACAAACTTGAGTCCACCATTTCTCTTTGTTAATGTGGCTTCTTTTTCCTAACTCTCCAACTGAACCTGGGGCTTCTTATCAATTAAATAGGAATAATAGTGTAAATACTCCCTAGGAATGTAGTAGGATTAAATGAATAAAGACATAAAAAGCTAAGCCTCAGTCTTTTATCTGTAAGATGGGTTGATAATGGCATGACTGCTTCATAGGACTGTGATGAGGAGAAATGAGTTAAGCCACATAAAGCACTTAGCACTATCCCTAACACACTATCAAGGACTCTTTAAGTATTAGGAAATCATAGATTAGCAAAATCCAAGGGAGAGTGAGAATGATATTCCTGGATTTTTCTTCTTTTTTTTTTGCCTATAAGAACCATTGTCCTATAGCCACAGTCTGCACCCTGGGCAGGCACTTCTGTTGGTCTTAGGTCATTATCCATATATATCTAATTTTTTATTTGTACTTATGAAATTCTACTTCTGGGCACTTTCTAATTCTGTTAGAAATGGTTTTATTTGATACCTTCACATCTTTACAGGATATTCCAACTGATAACCAGTCTGTCTGATTTTTGTACTGGTATTTGATCTGCAACATTCTATAATTTTCTAGAATTCTTTAAATTATACTTTACAGTTTTATCTACTCTTTTATGAAAGAGTTATAAATATATGTGGTTAAAATCTGACACTCAGAGACTCAAGTGAAGTAGCATCTGAATAATTTAATTGTTCAAATTTTTTATCATGGCTATTCTTGATTAAAAACATTATTTCAAGTCTCTTGAAAATACTTATATCTGTGAAATGAATTATATGAATATGAGTTTTTAGAATTCACAAAGTTTTATCCATTATTTTGCTTTGGCTCCACTGACATGCTATAGGAATCATTATCTCTATTTAAAGAAAAGGAAACTAAAGCTTATGATCCTTTTGAAGGTCATTTATTTGACATATCACCAAGGATGGGTGTACATATAAGACATTACAATATTACTTGCAGTAAAAAAAAATAATTTACATGGTGTGTTCTTGTTGACTTAAAAAGTATTCACAATGTAAAAGTTGAGAGCTATGTTTTATTCGGTGGGAATTTTTAGGACCTCAAGCCAGGGAGGGAGCATCTCAAGTAACCTTTAAAGAACTGCTCTGAGGAGGTGATGGGGGCAGTCAGGTTATATAGAAGTTTTGCAAGGAAGGGCAGGTAGTCTGAACATCAAAAGACTATTGTTAATTAAAGGAAAACCAGATATCTCAAGTTAAGGAATTTATCTCTTCAGAAACTGTTCCTTTGATATGCATCTCAGCTACCTGGGGCCAGTGTTCTTTGTTTTCATATCTGGAGTTAAAACTCATCCTGAGGTGAGTTTTCTTAAGGAGTGGCTGTAGTCACAGTTGAGTTCAATTCAGTTGCTCAGTCGTGTCTGACTCTTTGGGACCCCATGAACTGCAGCAGGCCAGTCTTCCCTGTCCAACACCAACACCCAAAGCCTACTGGGGCCAGATGCCATGATCTTAGTTTTCTGAATGTTGAGTTTTAAGCCAACTTTTTCATTCTCCTCTTTCATTTACATCAAGAGGCTCTTTAGTTCTTCTTTGCTTTCTGCCATAAGGATAGTGTCATCTGCATATCTGAGGTTATTGATATTTCTCCTGGGATTCTTGATTCCAGCTTATGCTTCCTCCAGCCCAGCGTTTCTCATGATGTACTCTGCATATAAGTGAAATAAGCAGGGTGACAATATACAGCCTTGATGTACTCCTTTCCTGATTTGGAGCCAGTCTGTTGTTCCATGTCCAGTTCTAACTGTTGCTTCCTGACCTGTTTACAGATTTCTCAAGAGGAAGGTTAGGTGGCCTGGTATTCCAATCTCTTTCAGAATTTTCCACAATTTATTGTGATCCACACAGTCAAAGGCTTTGGCAAAGTCATAAAAACAGAAGTAGATGTTTTTCTGGAACTCTCTTGCTTTTTTAATGATCCAGTGGATGTTGCCAATTTTATCTCTGGTTCTTCTGTCTTTTCTAAATCCATCTTGACCATCTGGAAGTTCACAGTTCATGTACTGTTGAAGCCTGGCTTAGAGAATTTTGAGCATTGCTTTGCTAGCGAGTGAGATGAGTGCAATTGTGCAATAATTTGAACGTTCTTTGGCATTGCCCTTCTTGGGGATTGGAATGAAAACTGACCTTTTCCAGTCCTGTGGACACTGCTGAGTTCTCCAGATTTGTTGGCATATTGAGTGCAGCACTTTCACAGCATCATCTTTTAGGATTTGAAATAGCTCAACTGGAATTCCATCCCTTCCACTAGCTTTGTTCACAGTGATGCTTCCTAAAGCCCACTTGACTTCACATTCCAAGATGTCTGGCTCTAGGTGAGTGATCACACTGTCATGGTTATCTGGGTCATGAAGATCTTCTTTGGTATAGTTCTGTGTATTTTTGCTACCTCTTCTTAATATCTTCTGCTTTTGTTAGGTCCATACCATTTTGGTCCTTTATTGTGCCCATCTTTGCTTAAAGTGTTCCCTTGGTATCTCTAATTTTCTTGAAGAGATCTCTAGTCTTTCCCATTCTATTGTTTTCCTCTATTTCTTTGCATTGATCACTGAGGAAGGCTTTCTTATCTCTCCTGGCTATTCTTTGGAACTCTGCATTCAAATGGGTATATCTTTCCTTTTCTCTTTTGCCTTTAGCTTCTCTTCTTTTCACAGCTATTTGTAAGGCCTCCTCAGATAAGAATTTGCCTTTTTGCATTTCTTTTCCTTGGGGATGGTCTTGATCACTGCCTGTACAGTGTACATAGTTCTTCGGGCACTCTATCAGATCTAATCCCTTGAATCTATTTCTCACTTCTACTGTATAGTCATAAGGGGTTTGATTTAGGTCATACCTGAATGGTTTATTGGTTTTCCCTGCTTTCTTCAATTTAAGTCTGAATTTGCCAATAAGGAGTTCATGATCTGAACCACAGTCTGCTCCCAGTCTTGTTTTTGCTGACTATTTAGAGCTTTTCCATCTTTGGCGGCAAAGAATGTAATCAATCTGGTTTGAGTATTGGCTGAAGTCTGGTGGCTGCTAAATGGCAGGTATTCTTTCCTTCCTGAGTTCCCTCAGGGCTCACCATCAGTGGTGACTTGCAATCGCTGTTGACTGTAACATCCTTTCTTTACTGACATGGGTGGAAATATCCCTTTTCTCATTCTGCCTGGCCTGAGATGAACAGATATCTAGAAAAAGATTTTGTTATTCAGAGCTATGACAAAGTCATCTCTCTTTCATCAGACCACATGCTGAGTGACCATATGACCAGACAACCAAAAGGAAGAGGCCCATATGTCCAATAGGAAGTTGGGAGATGGAGTGAGGCAGCAAGTGTGACAATGTGCAACAGACCAACATGAAAGTCCCCGGAGACTGGGAGGCTTTGATATACCAAAAAGGAGGGTCTCTCGATCTATTTTTATCAGTGCTGCCCTAGCCCTTAGGGAGCAAGGCTGGACAATGTGAGCAATGATCTCGGGGCAAAGCCAGTGCTGGACCATAGACAGAGACCAAACACACTGAAAGAAAGCTCACACAGAGTGTGCAAAGGCGAGGGATATGACCTGCTTTCCTAGATGAGAGTACTCCTACGGGGACATTATACTTTCGTTAAAATGGGCCACTCTTATTAATATATATTCCCAGGCAGCACAGTGGTAAAGAATATACTTGCCAATGCAGGAAATGCAAGAGACTCAGGTTCAGTCCCTGGATTGGGAGGATCCCCCAGAGTAGGAAAAGGCAACCCACTCCACTGTTCTTGCCTGGAAAATCCTGTGGACAGAGGAACAGGTAGTCTGTAGTCCTTAGGGTTGCAAAAAAATGCCAGACATGACTGAGCACACACACACACTTAACATATATATATACGTACGTATATACGTACACATATATATACGTACATATGTACATATATATGTACGTGTGTATATATATATAAAAACATATATATGTATATATATTGAGAAATAAAATATTGCCTGCCATATCAGTAAACAGAAGATGTCATAGTCATCAGTGATAGCAGCCACTTCCGAGGGTCAACCAGTGAGCCCTGAGGAAACTCAGAAAGGAAATGAAGAATGCCTTTCATCTTGCAGCCATCAGGGGGCTTTCCAGGAGGCACTAGTGGTAAAGAACCTGCCTGCCAATGCAGGAGACGTAAGAGACATGGAATCGAACTTTGGATCCAGAAGATCCCCTGGAGGAGGGCATGGCAACCCACTCCAGTAATCATGCCTGGAGAATCCAATACACAGAGGAGACTGGCAGGCTCTGGTCCATAGGGTCACAAAGAGTGAGACACAACTGAAGTGATTTAGCATAGCAAACAGTAGCGATCAGACTGTAGCCACTCCCTACATGAGCCCTGAGAAAATCCAGGAGGTGAAAACACAGGATACTGGCCCAGATAACTGAGGTACACATCAAAGAAACTATTTCAGTGAGCCCAGACTCTTGCATCCACCCATACATTAAAAAAAAAAAAACACATTGAATTCCATGGGATATCTAGTTTTTTTTTTTAAACTAACAGTAATCTTTTGTTCCAACTAACTGCCCTTTGTTGCAAAGCTCTTATATATCCTAGCTCCCTGCTCACTTCTCGAAGCAGTTCTCTCAAACTTACTTGAGATATACCTTCCTCTTGGACTTGAAGTACTAAAAATTTCCGCTGAATAAAGCATAACTCAGGTTTTAGGTTGTACGTATTTTTTCAGCCGACAATATCTAGATCTGTATCATCCTCTTCTGATGATCACGGGGAGCAGTACTACCATGTTGGTGTTATTCCGGTGTTGCTCAACCATACAAAAATGGCACATTTTTCTGCTCCCTCTTTCTGACTGACTAATATTTTAACTCTCAACAAATGAGCATGTGCAAAACTAAAGTGTCCAGCATTCATGGCAGCCAAGGTGTTTCTGCATATTCCTGAAAATTTTTTTTATTTTACTGGGAACAGAATCTACGAAAATGCTTCATTCCATTGCCCATCCTTCTCCACCTCTTTCTGTCTTACTTTTTGAAATTAGAAATATGAGTAGGGGTGGGAGGTTAGGATGCCGTACTCTGCTCTGTCAAAAAAAAATCACAATGTAACAAAATGATTGACTCAATTTTCTGGTCATCAGAGACCTAGTCTGAGAGAAGTGGTATCCAGTGGAGGGGGAGTTAAGTGTTATTCTACCTCCATTTAGGTAAATAAGATTGATATTTTAATAAAGTAAAAGACAGAATTATTTTCCCTATCCTAGCTCCAATGACTTCTATGTAAATATTCATATGCTTCATTATGCTTTGTTAATCTAATTTTCATTGTACTTTGGGTTTTGTTTTTTTTTTTCTTCTCTCTCTCCTCTTTTTCTTTTAAGTTTTCACAGCTGTTCTGTAGAAGTAGTGATATTTATCAGGTCTGACCAATGAAATGATAGTTTAAACCTAAGGAGCCAATGGAAGTTTTTGAGTAGGAGAATAATGTAAATGACATCTTGTTTTTCAGGCAGATAAATCTCTTGGAAGGGGTAACAATAGATTGAAGGATGTGAGAAGGTCCTGGTGGAACATAAATTAAAAAGAAAGCATACATTAGAGCTGTTGGGAGAGGGTGAAGGGGGTGTATATTTCAAAAGAAAATTGGCAGATTATACTGAGTTCCAAACTCTCTTTGAGTTGCCTGTGAACATCCAGATGTAAACATGCAATAGGCAGTTGAAGACAGAGATCCTAAATAATTTTTAGGCGTTTCCTCTCTATAGAAACTAATCACAGGACCTACAGTCTTTACTCTTAGTTATTATCTTTTCGTTAACCAAGTTCGTGCACCCGACCCACAGTGCAGCCAAACAAACTGAAACGTCGGAGTTTGGAAGCAGAGAAATATTTCCTGCAGGGCCATGCAAGGAGTTGAGGTTCCTCATGACCCAAAAAGCCTCGTGCTCCCAGAAGGGTTTCAGCAAAGCATTTTTGAAAGCTGGGTGAGGTGTGTTGGTGGTGGGGTCCACAGGGTACTTGACCTGCTTGTGTACCAGTCTCTGATTGGCTGATGGTGAGGTAACATGGTGGTGTAACAGGGATTAATTTTATAGTCTCTAGGCTCCAGGAGGCCTGGGGACTATGTGCTCATGGTCATCAAGTAGTGAACATCTTCATTTGGTGAGGGTTTTCACATCTGCAAAAAGACTCAGGAACATCAGATACCGTTATCTAAGTACTTCAGAGAGGAGCTAAAGCAAAGGATATAGGTAGAGGAAGGCCTGTCCTAGGAAGGCCCAGTGGGTCCTGCTCAGTAACTTTTGGGTTTTTTCAGTGAGAGTCAGCAGGGAGGACTGCCTTTCTCATAGACAATTTGGATATCCATGGATTGGGCTGTTCATTTATATAATAACAGAGTTATTACTTACACAGAGTATTACTATGTAATTAGTTATTTCTAACAGAGTAACTCACACAAACTCTTTTTCTTTAAATTTGCTTCTGCCCCCATTATGTGCTGGAAGGAACTTTAGACAAAATATTGTATGTTCCATCTATAGGGTTTGTAAACATTTCAATACCAGAAGCACAGATCTCTGAAAACAAAAATACATATCACTCAGGCCATGGGAAACCAGCACAACCAAGGTGTGAGCTGAGAAGGACATTGCTTCCCTTTGGCTTCTCTTTGTATTGCTCTAATTTCTTTTCCTTTTTTTCACATTTTTTTTGAGGGGGGTTCTTATTCTATTTTTTTTTTAAATTTGAATTATAGTTGATTTACAATGTTGTGCTAATTTCAGGTTAGTTTCAAAGTAATTCAGTTTTATATATATATATAAATGATATATAAATATATGCATATTTTCAGATTCTTTTTCCTTATAGGTAATTACAAAATTTGTATCCCTCTAATTTTTCTAGTGGCTAGAAATTCTAGGCGCCTATCATAATGCACTGGGTTGACCAAACAAAACTTTCATCTGAGTGTTTGTATAACATCTTATGGAAAAACCCAATGATGTTTTTTGCCAACCCAATAATATTTCTCAAGTACTCACCGCATTTCAGTACCATGTGGCCCTTGCAGGTATCATCACTTTACTCATCTCCACAACACTCTGTGGAAGATATTTCACTCTTCTGATTTACTGATGCGGAAACCGAGGCTGAAAGAGTTGATGCGGGTTGCTAAGTTCTCACAGCCTGTGAGTGCCAATCCCCCATGCCCTGTTCTTCACCACTGCATTGTGTTGTGGGTCACCACGCAGTCTAGACAGATTGGATACACCCTCCTTGCATTTGTTTCTACTGACTTGGCTATGAGTATGTTTAAGTATTGAATGTTTGTTCAGGCAGAAGAAAATCAGTCCCACAGAGCTTAATATTGTATTTGACATTAAGGATAATGTTAGTTGCTATTGTTTTCCTCCTTGTTACTCAGACATGCAGTGACTGCAAAAGACTTGAAGGTTCCAAGGAGGAAATCTTTTTAAGGTAGATAAGCCTGAAAACAAAGAGTAGGTGCTTTCTATTTCAAGTAAGAAAGATTGTAGGATTCTTGAGATACTTCTTTTACTTTGCTAGGTTATACACGGGTGAGGTGAAGGAAAAAGGAAGTTTATGGGTCCCTGGAGTTGATGAAACACAGTAAAGAGACTGGTTGACGTCATGGCCACGCATATTAACATTCCGGCTTGGCCCATAGTAAGCACCCAATAAACATTAGCTGATATCATTATTAACATTGATATCATTAGTAGATAAGTTCATACAATATGCATGCGTGCTCAGTTCCTTCAGTCATGTCTGACTCTTTGCCACCCTATGGACTGTAGCCCACCAGGCCACTCTGTTCATGGTACTCTCCAGGTAAGGATACTGGAATGGGTTACCCTACTCTCCTCCAGGGGATCTTCCTGATGGAGGGATCAAACTGGCATTTCCTGCTCTGCAGGAGGATTCTTTACCACTGAGCCATCAGGGAAGCCCCTAGTACATTACCAGTATCTCCTTAAGGACTTCCCAGGTGGCTCAGATGATAAAGAATCTACCTGCAATGCAGGAGATCTGGGTTCGATCCCTGGGTTGGGATGATCCCCTGACGAAGGGAATGGCTACCTATTCCAGTATTACCTTGCAATTGTTTAATGTAGTAATAGAGAAAAAGCACTTCCATTTTACTTCTTATTTGATAGATTATCTTGTCATCAGAGGAAAGAGCAGTATAGATGAATAAAAGCCAAGTCTCTTTTGTTGTTGTAGATTAGTCACCAGGTCGTGCCTAATCCTTTATCAACCCCATTGACTGTAGCCCACCAGGCTCCTCTGTCCATAGGATTTCCCAGGCAAGGATAGTGGAGTCATTTGCTATTTCCTTCTCCAGGGGATCTTCCCAACCCAGAGATCGAACCTATGTCTTGTGCATCTCCTGTGTCTCCTGCGTTTCAGACAGATTCCTTCTTTACCGCTAAGCCATCAGGGAAGGCCCTAGTCTCCTTAACCCTACATCATTGTTAGTTGCCAACAAAATACACAGTAATTTCCCTTTTATAACTCTCATGACACTTACAGGACCTTGCTCAGTGCCTTCTTCCTACTAAATTTTTAGTCTTAGATCATGTTTTGTCTGAGGCAATGTTGTATCCTTAGGATCCAGCCCAGAACTTGAGAACTGGTAGAAACTCAACAACTATGTGTTCAAGCAATGAATGAGTGAGCGCATTGTGAAGTTCCAAACAGCTCTTGAAAACAAAGTGTAATGTCTGCCTCTATCACAAAAAACTTACACTCTTAATTTAAATAACAATGCATTTAAAAATAATACTTCAAGGCAGCAATTAGAAAGTAGTAACAGGGAACCAGATGGTGAGTTTCCAAGGAAATAATTCCATCAATAAATTCAGAGACTTTAGAATTTGAGACAAGACTCATGGGCAGGATTTATAAAAGGAGAAAAAGCCAAGATTCCTTTATATTATTTGCGATTTATTTTTTTAATTGCAAGAGTAGTTCAAGCTTGTTGTAACATATGACATGTCTAAATGTGTATAAAATAAAGATGTATAAAGAAAAAGCTAATGATCTCTCTTTTTAGATGGCTTCCTTTTCAGATCCAGTTCTCCCATGTAACCATCATCAATAGCTTGATATTAACACTTTTCTCTGTATTTGTTCTGTTTATTTGTTCTTTCTTCTGAATTGGATCGTATGCATCTGACTTTCCAAGAGGCATTCTTTAGATAATAGAACATGGAGTTCACTCCTTAATTCAGGGATCTTTCATTGTTTTTAGTAGTTGCATAATATTCCTTATATTTTCATTAGTCTCATGATGATAAACTTTCAGATTGTTAGTGGCTTTTTGTTTTTACCACTACGGGCATATATACATTTGTTCTTATAGTTATTCCCATAAAATAGGTTTCCTATCCCTGGTGGTTCAAATGGTGAAGAATCTGCCTACAATGCAGGAGACTCGGGTTTGATCCCTGGGTCAGGAAGATCCCCCGGAGAAGGAAATGGCAACTCACTCCAGTATTCTTGCCTGGAGAATTCCATGGACAGAGGAGCCTGGTGGGCTATAATCCATGGGGTCGCAAGAGTCAGACGTGACTGAGCAACTAACACTTTCATTTTTCTTTCAAGGTAGACTGTGCAGATTTTTTATTTTAATCATCATTGATAGATTATTTTCCAAAAGTGTAACAATTTATGTTGCCAAAAACAATGACAGTGTTTTCTCTTTCTGGCACCTTCAGATACAATTAATCTTTTGAAATTATTACTAAATCTGATGGTAAAATATGATACAGATATTTACACAGATATATGTTTTTCTGACTAATAGTGAATCTGGACATTTTCATTCATCATTCGCTGTTAATATTTTTAGATTATCTTTTAATCTTTTAATTTCATTTATTGTCTTTTTTTGGAAAGTGATTTGCAAAAACTTTTTGTATGATAAAATATTGATCATTTTTTATGTCTTAGTGTTTGATTTTTTTCTTATCTATCATATTTTTGTTGGTAAAATTTATATATGTATGTGGCATCTTTTATCATATAAAAACTTTAAATTTCTCATATAGTCATATAAGTCTTTTATTTTATAACTTTTCCCTAGGAGATGAATTTCAAATAGAGAGAAAGACATGTGCCTTTCAATGGAGACACACACTGAAAGACATTTTCATGAACAGTGAACAGACACATTGGGCAGAAATAAAAGGTTATACAGGTCAGTGTCAAAAAATAATGCCAGAAAGTTCCACTCTTGCCAGCCTGTGAAAGTCCAAACACTAGACTAATTAGTTTGGACCTGACCTAGAAACACAGAGGAACTGCTGAAATGTTTTGAATAGGGCAGTTTTATAATGAAAATGTGATTGTACAAAGATTAAGTTTGCATGGTGGTTTTAAAAACTGAAGTTCAGTGTCAAAGAAACCAGTATTTCAACAACTATGTATTGAACAGACACAGTGCTAGGCACTTGGAATCACCAGTGAATAAAAGACTGTGGAGACCATTTAGGGCTCAGTTGCAAGGGTCAGTGTATGAGGATAGGAAGAGGTAAAATAATGGCAGTAGAAACAGAAGGAAAAAGAAAGGATGGATGTGAGAAAAAATAAGCATCAAGATGGGAGATAGGAAGGAGGAACGAGGACTTCCCTGGTGGTCCAGTGGCTAAGACTCTGTGCTCTCAGTGCAGGGGACCGGGGTTCCATCCCTGGTCAGGGAACTAAATCCTGCATAACTGTGATTTATTAATAGTTTGCTAGGGCCGCAATAACAAAATACCACAAACTGGGTTGCTTGAGCAACAGAAATTTATTGTCTTACCATTCTGGAGACTGGAAGTCCAAGGACAAAGAGTTGTCAGGTTTAGTCTCTTTTAGCCAAGACACCTTTCATTGGCTTACAGATGGCTGTCTTCTCACTGTGTCCTTACATAGCCTTGTCAGGGATGAGCATAAGTAACCCTCATATTCCTTTGTGTGTTCAAGTTTCTTTTCTCATAAGGACACCAGTCAGATTGGATTGACTGCCCTAAAAGCCGCGATTTAAGTGAACCACCTTTTTAAAGGCCTTATCTCCAAATCTAGTCCCATTCTAAAGTGCTAGTGTAGGGCCTGAACACATGGATTCTGGGGTTATGGTTGCTGTTTGGTCTCTAAGTCATGTCCAACTCTTTGTGCCTGCATGGACTGCACCACACCAGGCTCTTCTGTCCTCTACTATCTCCCAGAGTTTGCTCAAATTCATGTCATCACTTCATGGGAAATAGATGGGGAAACAGTAGAAACAGTGGCAGACTTTATTTTGGGGGGCTCCAAAATCACTGTAGATAGTGATTGCATTCATGAAATTAAAAGACGCTTACTCCTTGGAAGGAAAGTTATGACCAACCTAGATAGCATATTGAAAAGCAGAGACATTACTTTGCCAACAAAGGTCTGTCTAGTCAAGGCTGTGGTTTTTCCAGTGGTCATGTATGGATGTGAGAGTTGGACTGTGAAGAAAGCTGAGCACCGAAGAATTGTTGCTTTTAAACTGTGGTGTTGGAGAAGACTCTTGAGAGTCCCTTGGACTGCAAGGAGATCCAACCAGTTCATTCTAAAGGAGATCAGTCCTGGGTGTTCTTTGGAAGGACTGATGCTAAAGCTGAAACTCCAATACTTTGGCCACGTGATGCGAAGGGTTGACTCATTGGAAAAGACTCTGATGCTGGGAGGGATTGGGGGCAGGAGGAGAAAGGGACGATAGAGGATGTTATGGCTGGATGGCATCACCGACTCGATGGACGTGAGTTTGAGTGAACTCCAGGAGTTGGTGATGGACAGGGAGGCCTGGCGTGCTGCGATTCATGGGGTTGCAAAGAGTCGGACACAACTGAGCAACTGAACTGAACTGAACTGATGTCCATTGAGTTGCTGATGCTATCTGTCTCATCTTCTGCTGCCCCCTTGTTTTGCCTTCAGTTTTTCCCACCATAAGGGTCTTTTCCAATGAACTGGCTCTTCGCATCAGGTAGCCAAAGTATTAGAGCTTCAGCTTCAGCATCAGTCCTTCCAATGATTATTCAGGGGTGATTTCCTTTAGGACTGACTGTTTTGCTCTCCTTGCAGTCCAAGGGACTCAAGAGTCTTCTCCAAGACCACAATTTGAAAGCATCAGTTCTTCAGTGCTCAGACTTAATTTTGGAAAAAGGATACAATTCAGCCCATAACAGACTATGAAACTCCTGTTCTATCCATTGCATCAAGCTTCTGGAGTAAACCTGAATGATGGTCACATTGCTACATTCAACTGGAACAGACTTATGGTTCTTAAGACTGAGCCCCTTGAAAATTTCACCTTGATCAAAAGCTGCTACCTTTCATGTAAGATTCTCCCTGGGACAGCTTTTCTTCTTGAAGGCATGCAGTTTCCTGAACATGGTTCTTTTGTAACCATATTCCTCCTCTGGACAGGTACAAGCAATATTTTATGAATGTTTTAGTATTTATGTATTTATTTGTCTGCATTCACGTCTTTGTTGCGGCGAGCAGGATATTCGATGTGGCGCATGAATTTTCTATTTGTGGTGTACAGGCTGTTTCTCTGTGGCATGTGGGATCTTAGTTGCCCACCAAGGATCGAACCCATATGCCTTGCATTGCAAGGCAGATTCTTAACCACTGGACCAGCAGGGAGGTTCCTGTGGACATTTTAAATGTGTTAGGAAAAGTGTTGGCTGTTTACAAGAATGATCTTATTTCATGCACATTCATCATAAGGAGGTGACGTAATGTTAGGGAAGCATCTCAGAAAAATATCTTAGAGAACCTGTGTGCTACCACCGTCTCTTTACTAATCATGGAGAAACATATTGTTTATTGTTCTTAAGCAAGGTTGACCAAGGTCAGGATCCCCCTTATCCACAGATAGCATGCCTCCTGGTCGTGAAGATGGGAAAAATAATGTTTCTTTAGAAATCATACCTGCTCATTTTTTTATGCTTTCATTAAAAAAAAAAAATATGAAGAAAATTGCCCCTTAGAATCTCAAATGAAGAAAGCGTGCTGTGATAAAAAATGTCACAATAGGTCTGTAATCTCACTCCACTATCCCCCAGTGCTGTCTCTGGGGGAATCAGCAAGCCATGCCTGGTTTTAAATTAAAGATAATCTTTAATTTTCTTTAATAATAATCTTTAATATTATCTTTAATCTTGTCCTTTATATATATATATATATATATAAAGATAATCTTCTCTTATTGGCTCTAATTAACCAATTGGTACCAGTTCGAGTATAAGACCATTTAGACCAGGGGTCCCCAATCTCTGAGATCTAATGCCTGATGATCTGAGGTGGAGCTGATGTCATAATATTAGGAATAAATGTAATGCCCTTGAATCATCCTGAAACCAGAAGAAGGACTGTGAATGTCCCTCATCCCTACTCCCATCGTATATAACATTATTCTGGCAGTAGTGGAAAAAGTACAAAACTTCCTGTGAATTTTCTTTAACATTTCCAAAACCAATTCTCTAATTTTTAATAATTACTTCCTTTGAGCAGGGGGTAATGACCTAGGCTCAGCTATTTCATTTCAAACTAGAATTTAATTTTAAAAGACTTTTTGCTTGTTGGGGAAAAAAAAATTGTACCTAAAGAAAAATTGCTTAGCTGTGTGCTCTGCTGGAATTCTGCTGAGATTACCGCAGCAAGCTGGTGGCCTGGGGCGGGGGGCTGAAACATATCATTTTTGTAAAATTGAAATGAGTTCATTACAGTTGATAGCTTTTCATTTAATTTTTAAATGTAAAGTGGCTATTTTTAAAAGAAAGAAAGTAAGTCTAAATTGCCCTACTAATCCAATGAAATAGTGCCAAGAGGATAAAAGCAGACAACTGTGAGCCATGTGGGGATCCTTTCCAAAGCTGGCTTTTATGCTTCTCTTCTGTTCTCATTAAAACAAGTCCCAAAGATCAAATGAAGCTGGGGCCCAAGCTCAAGGCAAGGGGACAAGTTGTTTACTCCATTGCAGCAGCAGCCCTCTCACCACCAGGCCGGGATTCAGGCACACAGGTCGAAAGGATGATAATCCTATTTTCACCCTCCCAGGTCTCTATCAGCAACCACCAGGGAGCAGCAGATGACTAAGTCAGTCACCTGGCTGCCTCCCATTAAGGACTCGCTTGAAAATGAATGGGAAAGCTTACAAGAAGGCAAAGAGGAGGAATAATCATGGCACTAATAATTCCTATTCGTGTGGTTTTATGATTCAGAAAAGCACACACGTGCCTGCATTTGATCTTGCCTTTTGGTGAGCCAGACATGCATCTTTGGTCCCATTGTGCAGAATTGTTTAGTCACCAAGTCACGTGCAACTCTTCTGCGAGTGCAGGGACTATAGCCTGCCAGGCTCCTCTGTCCATGAGATTCTCCAGGCAAGAATACTGGAGTGGGTTGCCATTTCCTTCTCCATGGGATTTTCCCAACCCAGGAATCGAACCAGCATCTCCTGCATCTCTTGCATTGCTGCTGGTGCTGCTAAGTCGCTTCAGTCATGTCCAGCTCTGTGCGACCCCATAGACGGCAGCCCACCAGGCTCCACCGTCCCTGGGATTCTCTAGGCAAGAACACTGGAGTGGGTTGTCATTTCCTTCTCCCTCCTGCATTGACAGATGGATTATTCACCACTGAGCCATCAAGGAAGCCTCATTGTTTCGGAATAACAATTCCCAGACCCAGAAATGTTAAAACAGAAATTTGTTCCCAATCATACACATTGTTCAGAACATTGGTTTTGAAGGCATTTTCCCTGGTTTGAATTCTGGCTTTATTACTTATGATCGATGTGACTTTGGGAAGTTATTTAACCTCCTTTTGACCTCATTTTCTCTTCTGTAAAAGGGAGATATCCATCTCAGAGGTTGTTGTGGAGCTCAAATGACAGTATGCAGGTCCAGGACTAGGAACTCTTTGGTGCTTAATATTCAATAAACATTATCACTGTATTTGTAACATATTTCATGGCTCATAAAACATACCCAGTTCAACTATATTTATTAAGCTCCAGAGTCAAGCACTTTGCTAAGTTTTGGGGGTGGTAGAAAAATCACTCAAGACCCCAGGGATCCCACAGGTCACAGATGAGTATAAAGGATAAACAGATGAACACACAGCATGGATAAACAGACTCATAGAAGGTGGTACTTTAGGGAGAATTTAGTACAGCCTGAGAGAGTTAGAGAGAGCTTCCTGAAGGAAATACTTTTCTCATTTTACCTATACTAAAACTCTGAAAAGGGTATTATTGTGGCATTCTACAAATGAGTGAAACCAGGTCCAAGGTCAAGGGCTACCAGAGGTCCCTCAGCTCGTGAGTGGCAGAGCCAGAGCTCACTTATAGTAAATTACCTCAAGGATACATTCCCTATGAATTAAGTCACTGAGACATTGAGCTGGGTTTTTTTCCCCACTCTCTTTCTTACTTAAAGAGGAGCAAAAACTCACTTTCTGCATCTCCCCTTTTCTCCTTGAAAAATCTGGTGCAGCATCAAGTTTGATAAAATCCACAGTCTGCTAAGAATTGCACAATCCTAGAGTAGAAGGGACAATTGTTTTTTAGTAGGGATCCAGAGGAATTTGGGAGCAGGAGGAGAAGGGGACGACAGAGGATGAGATGGCTGGATGGCATCACTGACTCGAAGGACGTGAGTTTGAGTGAACTCAGGGAGTTGGTGATGGACAGGGAGGCCTGGAGTGCTGCAATTCATGGGGTTGCAAAGAGTCAGACACGACTGAGCAACTGAACTGAACTGAACTGAGAGAGGCAGAGATAGACGTATTGTTGAATCCTAGTTCTGCCACTCACAAGTTCTATGGCAATAGGGTAACAGCTTAATCTCAGTGAGTCTCAGTTTTTCCATCCATAAAATGGAGCAGTAATCCTGTCTATGTCCTATAATTGCTGTGATGGGGACATTAGCACAGGGCTGGAACACATTATAATTGCTCAGTAAACACTCACTAATAACTTTAGCTGGAGAAATGCCATCTAGTTCATCGACGTCACGTCACTGACCTGATCACACTAATCATCTGTGAATATTTTTGTGAAAGCCTTCCCCTGAAGGAGATACTAGAGTTTCATGTGTTCAGGGTTCCAGTGCCTGACCAGTCCCATGATCTAGAAATCTAACCTGTTCCATACATTGCTATGCTTTCATTTAAACATTCTGTTCTCGGAAAAAAAATTAGAGAATGGCTGATTGTGCTTTTTCTGGATAAATGAATATCTCAACATTCTCTCTCCCACACTAATCTAATCTAATCCCAGGAATTTCATTTTCGTTTTTTGAAGTCTCTTATCTACCACTTTCCACTGGAGATAACCAGGACTCCTTCCTGTCCTGAGATTGCTATGGTGATAAGGCAGGTAGCTGGTCTTAATAATATTGTGGGTTGTGCTTTTTATTTTCAAAGCACATTCACATGCCTTCCTTGTTGATCCTAATACACTGGGAGAGTTGGGGAGGACGGTGATTATCTCCACTTGGGGAGGATGGTGATTTCTCCACTTGAAGGGTGGGGAAACTGAAGTATAAAGGAAAGAACAAAAGCCACCAGCACTGCTAAGCATCATTACATTCTGGGTTCTTTTTAAATTTTTTCATTATATACTGGAGTATAGTTGATTAACAATGTTGTGTTAGTTTCAGGTGTATGCAATGTTTCAGTCTTTTCTGCATTTTTGTTGTTTAGTTGCTAAATTGTGTCTGACTCTTTTTTGGCCCCATGGACTGTAGCCCGCCAGCTTCCTCTGTCCATGGGATTTTCTAGGCAAGAGTACCCGAGTGGGTGGCCATTTCCTTCTTCAGGGGATCTTCCCAACCCAGGGATCTAACCTGCATTTCCTGAACTGGCAGACAGATTCTTTACTGTTGACTACCAGGGAAGCCCATCTTTTACACATAGTATCTTACTTAAATTTTTCAGGAGCCTTCTTTACTAGATGTTATTAGTTCCATTTATAAAAGACAAAAATGAGTCTCATATATTGAGCCTCACATATTCAACTTTCTCCAGGTACTGAATACTAGAGCTGAGAAACTCCAGATTGATCTCACACCAAAGCCAATAAGCTCAATCATTGACTTTTGCAAATTTGCTTGACCTATCAGTGACTAACACGACATAAAGTCAGGATTCGTGGGTCACAGTTTAGGACACCTTCCACCAAACCACTCATTTAGTCCTCGTTGACTGGTGAACTGCTAGAGCTAGACCCACCTATGACTAGAACAGTCACTGCTCACACTGACCTGCTTTGCAGCTATTCCCCACTCCCAGCGAGTTTTCTGTTTTTACCTTCTAGTTTCATGCCTATGATTTTGGGATTCTCAAGCATCTGTGATTCTCAAGTCAGACAGCAATAAATATATATGGGCTTTCCAGATGGACACAACTGAGCATGGACACATACACACATATTATACAATTAATGTATACTTAATATATATACATTCAGAAAATGAAGATCATGGCATCTGGTCCCATCACTTCATGAGAAATAGATGGGGAAACAGTGGAAATAGTGGCGGACTTTATTTTTTGGGCTCCAAAATCACTGCAGATGGTGATTGCAGCCATGAAATTAAAAGACGCTTACTCCTTGGAAGGAAAGTTATGACCAACCTAGACAGCATATTAAAAAGCAGAGATATTACTTTGCCAACAAAGGTCCATCTAGTCAAGGCTATGGTTTTTCCAGTGGTCATGTATGGATGTGAGAGTTGGACTGTGAAGAAAGTTGAGTGCCGAAGAATTGATGCTTTTGAACTGTGGTGTTGGAGAAGACTCTTGAGAGTCCCTTGGACTGCAAGGAGATCCAACCAGTCCCTCCTAAAGGAGATCAGTCCTGGGTGTTCTTTGGAAGGACTGATGCTAAAGCTGAAACTCCAATACTTTGGCCACCTCATACAAAGAGTTGACTCATTAGAAAAGACCCTGATGCTGGGAGGGATTGGGGGCAGGAGGAGAAGGGGACGACCGAGGATGAGATGGCTGGATGGTATCACTAACTCAATGGACATGAGTTTGAGTGAACTCTGGGAGTTGGTGATGGACAGGGAGGCCTGGCATGCTGCAATTCATGGGGTCGCAAAGCGTTGGACTTGACTAAGTGACTGAACTGAACTGAATATATATATTTATACATATAATACATTGATATGCATGTATATGGATGTATATACATTCACGTGCTTCCAGAATTTGCCAGATTCTCCAGCAAGAATAAAGATTTGTCAGGCCAAGCAAACTTCTTAGGGTTTTATCAACAAGGATATTTCTTTAAATACCAAGTTGGATGTGTGTTGGTTTGCAATTTGGGGAGTTTCCTCAGTGAAATCTGAACATGTCCCCATACACGGAGGGCAAGGAGTGAAAAAGAAAGGCAGGCCACTCCAAATTGGTAGGTGGAATGTGTCATAAACAAAGAAAGCCTCAAGATTAGTCTTGAGCAGCCTTAAGACAAGTAGATCTCTGCACTCACCCACCAGAATCTTAAAGGTTTATTTACATAGATGCCTTAACTGGGCTCAGTCATATTTTCAGCCTAGGTGGTTTCAACATGTTATTGTCTCAAGGCTGCTTCCTTGAAATGGCTTCAGCTATGCAAACAGGCTGGAACGTACATTCCACGGGCAAGGGAGAGGGTGAGGAGCTAGGGTCTAGCTTGCTGGTCAACCAACAGTCACCTCCTCTTGATTACCTCCTCCAACAACAAGGGAAAAGTGAAAGAAAAAAGTTAATGGGAATCTCTTCTCTTTCTCTGAGTGTCTAGTTCACGTGTGCCTATTGGGCATAATCGCCTTGAAACTGTAAGGCAAGCACTGAGCTGAGAGATGAATTCTAACCATGTTCAGTTTCTCCTGGGGAATCTGTGCTTATGTTACTATTTGAGCTGCTCCACTCATTCATTTTTCATTTCAAAAGGAGATGATGGTGAAAAAGGAGATCCAGGAGAGGAGGGAAAGCTTGGCAAAGTGGGACGCATGGGGCCCAAAGGTAGGTGACACGATGTGACTTTGACACTTTTCTCTATACAGGATTCGGCCTGGAAGTTTAACAGCTTCCATAACACCCTCTGCTCCAAAGAGTTATGAAGTATATTTCACATGTGAATTTAGTCACCACCAGAGAGTTCCCTGGTGGCTCAGAGGTTAAAGCGTCTGCCTGGAATGTGGGAGACCTGGGTTCGATCCCTGGGTTGGGTAGATCTCCTGGAGAAGGAAATGGCAACCCACTCCAGTGCTCTTGCCTGGAGAATCCCATGGAAGGAGGAGCCTGGTAGGCTACAGTCCATGGGGTCGCAAAGAGTTGGACACGACTGAGCGACTCCACACACCAGAGAGTTCCCATGAGATTGCTTGTCAGCAAGACTTGGACACAGTGCTCAGGCTGCACCGTTAGGGCCGATGAAAGAGGAACACCCTGGGAATTCTGGAGCATAGCAGTCTCTGGGAACATCTGAGAAACCATTAGTGCTAGAAACACAGCTTTGTTCATCGCTGTGTCTCTTCTCAGAAGCCACACCAAGCAACTCTGGTTTAGAGTGTGAGGAGGAAGATAAGAAAGAACAGAAAGAACTGTCTGGTCTATTGATTTACTCAGTTTTCCCCGAGATTTCCCAGTAAGTGGTGGGGGATTTATGGGAGAGGTACAAGCAAAGAAAATGAGAGTAATACAAAGGATTTTTGTGCATGTTTTCATCACAAGACAAGACTTAACCTTGACAAAATACAGCTTCTGCATTATGATGTCTAAGTGTGTGTGTCCTGAACGCTAGAACCGTTCCTCCTAACTGCTGCAAGGTGGTGGCCCTGGACCACTGATTTTCATATCTTCAGTAATTTAAAGAGAAGCAGACTCATAGGCTTTTGCGGCTTCAATTTGAGAAATGCTGACTTAAACTCTTCTTAGTCTGAAAATAGGCTTCCCTGGTGCTGCCGGTGGTAATGTAGGGAATGCCGGTGCCAATGCAGGAAATGTAAGAGGCATGAGTTGGATCCCTGGATTGGGAAGAAATATGTACAATCAACTGCAGAATTATTCTCACATATAGACACCTTTACAACTGGTAAACATTTTTTAGATGATCACAGATTGAAAACCCAAATTAATAACAATTTTGTAGGAACTCAGGAATTCTTGATTATATATGTATATATTTTAAATAAAAATATGGTGGAATAATCTTTGATGTCCCTTTGATTACTAGGTTTTATGATTGTGCATTTGCTCCCTTTTTTAAAAATGTCAAATTTTGTTTTAAGGTAGTGAGGAAATAGAACCCGAAAGTGAAGCTAAAATGGATCTCAGGAGGAATAGAATTTGAATAAAATACAAGAATTCTTTCACTCAGCCTCTTATCTGACCTTTAGATTAAACATCCTCTGCTCGAGTTCTTTAGAAATATTGCATCTGTAAGCATTTTAATATCATCAAACCCAGGACTGTCATACTCACTCACACTTTAATTTTAGTGCATACATTATAATGCTATTAAAATAGGTGATATAGCAAAGAATATATATTATATATCACAGATAGAAGAATGCACTTTTAAGTATTTCCTTCCAGTAAATATCATATATTAGGCATATCATTAAAAGTAAGATAAAACCTTAAGATATAAAGATGACACATTTTGCTTTTCAGGAGTTAAGGGAGAACTGGGTGATGTAGGAGATCAAGGCAATATTGGCAAGACTGGGCCCATTGGAAAGAAGGGTAAGCTGTATCTTACCATTCTCCAGTAGCAATTTAAAGCAGATGGAACCTACCTTTGATCTATTTTGAAATGTTCTGTATCACAAAAATGACCCTTTTCCTTTCTTTTAAAATACAAGTTCTCTCTTCCGAGCTTGGCTGTTTCTTCCGTATGTAAGCAATGTGTCTTTACAAAAAAGCCTTGAGCAAAACTCTATTGAAATTCAAGGACAGAGTCAAACATAACGTTCAGTTAAACTGTACATAGAACTGCCTCCTGGGACCTACTGGTTATAATCCTTTATACGATTAAAATGGGTGTCATGACCATGAAGCACACTCGGTGTAGAAAACAATTATTCATAAAAATCAAGATAGCCAAGAACAGTATAATATTGTATTTTAATTGGAGTGGAATAATAATAATTCTGTGTCTGAGATCTGTTAACAGAGTAGGAATCTGAAGTGTATATATCTACATCCTTTCATTTTCACTCATATTTTGATCCTGCATATTCCTGCTTCACTATTATGTAAAACAGAGGTGGTCTTCTCTTTAGTATCTCAGCACTCTTTATCTTCTTTTCCTAAAGCCCTGCAATGGTAGCGGGTTCTTACTGGTTCTGATATTTAGCGATTCATACAGACGTTGTACTATTGGTTTGAAGATGCAGAGTGATCACTTTTTACTTGGATACACCATTTGCTTGAACCTACCAACTGCTCCAGTGGAGATGAGTTGCATCAGAGGAGTATTTTAAGCATACACTTGCAATGCTTGAACTCATACAATAGTCGTAGGAGATGGCTACGAAACTATACCTTAGTACAGTATTTACTCCAGTTAAATTTATGCAGTTATGATTTAATACTGAGTCATTGTGTTTGTTTGCATTTCTCACAGCTGGGAATGGCACCATGTATGGTCTGTGATTGTGTATGGAAGTTTTGATAAATATTAGCTTTCTATAATCAATTTTTATATATTTTATGATAAAAATGATAAAATAGACTACTATCTATTTAATGCATATATTTTATTTATTCATGACATACCTTTTCCTTAATTTTTTTGGTATTTCTAGTCTACACAGTTTATCTGTGAGTTTTTTCAAATTGTTGCAAATCTCCAAAAGCTTCCCACCAATGGACCACATGATATGTAGTTTGTGTATATTTCTACTTTATATATTTAAAAAGAGTGAGATTTTTTCAGCCCTGCTGCACTGACTTTTGATCTTTGAGGTGATACTGTCCCCACTGGAATGCATGGATTAAGAGTACTGTCTCCTTTTGCTCTTTTCCCAAAGATGTCAAGGTGTCTTCTCCTGCCCTCTGCCTTTACTCAGACAATTTTCTACCTCCACACACCTCTTTGTGCATCACTGTCAGTCAAAATACCACTCATTCTTTGAAACCATGGAAAAATAGACTTCTTGATAAAGCTTTTCCTGAACCCCTCCTTTCTTTTGTGCTCCCAGCCTGAGCTTGATCATCCATTAAGGTATGAACATCTTCTATCTGGATTATTCGGTCTGCCATACAGCAGAGTATTTAAGCTCTTGAGGTTTGAAATCAGAATGATTGGGTTTCAATCCTGACTCAGGGTCTTTCTTGTATATATTTGACCTTGTGTACATTTCTTAATCTATCTGTGCTTCAGTTCCCTCATGGACAAAATAAAGACAATTACAGCCTAAAAACCAAAAAAGAGTCCTGTCTTCTGATCCAGCTTTTCTCCATCATATTTCTCCTTGTATTAGTTTTTGGAGTAGATACAAGTATTTTGGGAGCTAGTTAAGAAGAACTTGAATAGGGGAAATATTTCATTTGGACTTAATGGAATTTATCTCTATAGTTTGTAGTCACTTCCACATACAGTTAAGTTCCTGCTAATAATTCTGATGTAGGAATAGCTTCCAGGAATACTTCTACCACATACTATGCAGATGTATCCAAAGTCATGATGGAAAAGTACAGGGGCAGAGGTCAGATCATCATAGGAATATGTCCAGGGCATCCAGCCCAAGAAATGTGTAGGTTGTGCAAAAGAAACAGGGTATAACATGTACCAGGCAGAGTTCATCGATGGAAAAAACTTTC
Source organism: Budorcas taxicolor (assembly GCF_023091745.1). Taxonomy (NCBI): domain Eukaryota; kingdom Metazoa; phylum Chordata; class Mammalia; order Artiodactyla; family Bovidae; genus Budorcas; species Budorcas taxicolor. The sequence goes on along the minus strand of NC_068923.1, from coordinate 58,452,367 downwards.
AAATCTAACAGCTCATATACGAACAAGAGTTTACAGAGGTATTTTCAAAGTCTGACAATATTCTTGATTTACATACACCATCAACAACAAGTTGTGAAGGTGAGAAAAATGACTTACATTATTTATGACAAAGACAAAAATCAGATTTCTGCTACAGGCTATGAGAGATTCACCTGCAAGAATCTTTCTGCTAAGAATGACTAGGTGAGTCAAAAACAAACAAACATATTTGAAGGCATGAGAGGGCAACCAAACTGAATAGACTGTAGAGGCTGTGATCTGGAGAAGAAGGGGACCACACTAATCCATTTTTCCTCATTTACAGATTGACATGTGAGGCAGCATTAAAGGACTAAGAGACTTGAACAGAAAGTTGCTCAGACTTAACTGGTGTTCAAAGTCTGCCAGAGGTGAGTGGCCCAGGAAATGGGCCACTTTTATTTTTCATTTCAAAAATAAAAACCTCCAATTAGAACTTAGGAAATTCTGAATAAAATAGTCAAACACATGCCCATTCATGTTTAAAAAAAAAAAACGAAATCTTAGCAAACTGAAAATCAAGGGGAACATTTAATATGAAAAGGAAGAGCATCAATGAAAACTTATTTAAAAATCATACTTGGTAGTGAAATATTGAACACTGCTCTCCTGATTATGAAAATGAGATAAGTATAGCCCTCATCAAGTCTAGTCAACATTATAGAAGAGGTTTTAGCCAGAGCAAAAATGCCAGAATAAGAGATAAGAATCACAATAGTTGGAAATGGAGAAATAAGAGGGTGATTATTTCCTAATCATGTAACATACCCAGGAAATTCAAAAGAATCTACAGATAAGTTATTTGTATTGTTTTTTAAAGATAGCGCAATGGTAAGAATCTGCCTGCCAATGCAGGAGTTGAAGGAGATGCAAGTTCAATCCCTAGTGAAAAAGATCCCCTGGATGAGGGCATGACAACCCACTCCAGTATCCTTGCTTCAAGAATCCCAGGGACAGAGGAGCCTGGTGGGAGTCGGGCATGACTAAACATGCAGGCAGGGATTTAACTTACAAAAATCAATTTTTGTTTCTAAGTACTAGAAACAATTCTAAAAACTGGAATTAAAAAGATTCCCTTTATTATAGCAAATATCTAGAAATAAATCTAACAAAAGATGTATACGCTCTCTACAACAAACACTACATGATTATAATAAGAGAAATTAAAGATTATCTAAGGAGATGAAAGTAAAGCTACATTCATAGATTGGGAGACTCAATATTGTTAAGATGTCCCAAATTTGATCTGTAGTTTCAGTCTTCTCTCAATTAACATCCCAGAAGTAGTTCTCTTGGTATCCGATAAGCCAATTCAAAATTTATATGGAAATGAAAAGGACCATGGATACCCAAAGACTATCTTGAAAAATAAAAACAAAAGTGAAAGGTTTAAATCAAATAAATGTTAGAAATTAATGTTTAATAAATTTAAGCATTTATTATAAAGCTAAAAGGTTAAGATAATGTCAATTTAGTGCAGAGACAAATAGACCAGTGGAAAGAAATAAACAGTGCAGAAACAGACCCCAAACTTGAGTTATGCAAAGGTGATATTTTTAAATGGGAAATGAGACATCTATCAATAAATATTGCTCGGTCAAGTGGATGAACATGAATGCAGCCAAACGTACACAGCACATTGTATATGAAAAGAACAATTATAGGTGCACACAACCCATTTATTAATTAAAATGTTACATTTTTAAGTGAATTTTGTGATGTTGCACTTGACTACTTTTCTTTTTTTTCTTTTACTTTACAATACTGTATTGGTTTTGCCATACATTGACATGAATCCACCACAGGTGTACATGAGTTCCCAACCCTGAACCCCGCCCCCCCCCCCACCTCCCTCCCCATATCATCTCTTTGGGTCATCCCAGGGCACCAGCCCCAAGCATCCTGTATCCTATATCGAACCTAGACTAATTTCTTTTCTTATAATGTGTTCATTTTTATAAGTACTTTTCAATTTGGAATTTGGTATTTTTTTTTAAAAAAGTCTCCTCAAATTGTATAAGCTTTGGATAAAATCATCATGAATCTGCCTCTGGTTATATCAGCTTCACTTAACAAATGGTAAAGGGATGGAAAGGTGTAACTAGAGTATGGGATGTTGGACTTTAAGATTTCTGAGATGCAATCACATTATGTAAGGTTAAGATCTCAAGTATTTCCCTGGAGATGAGCAGAAGAGGAGGGGGAGACTAAGTTATTGCAATGAACACATCCAGAATTCAAGACCATCATTTTTCAGTGAATTATTCTAGATGTTGAACTTTCCTAGATTTAGATATGTCAAATCTAGATGAGACTCCAACCAGGAGAGTTGAAGTTCATGAGTTTGAGCCAAGTCTTAATCCTTGCATAGAATAAGACTAGATTGCTCTTGAAGAGAGGGTGGTAAACAACAGAGACAGGGGAAGGTCGAAAACTGTACTATGTTATCTGAGCCTCAAAATGGATGAAGTTCCAAACATTGGAGAAGCAGAAGTCTGGAATGGATAGGGTTAACCAGCCTTATCTTCTTCAGGCTGATTCCTTATTCAAAATCTTATGCTTATGCACCTAGAGTACACCTATCACTTTATTACCACTATGCCTTATTAACTTGTCTGTGTCATTCAACAGGGTATGAATTTCTGGAGGAAATGAATGGAAGCTATATCAGATCTATTTGTTTAAATACATACAAGTTTTATTTGGGAAATCCTGCTTTTTAATCATTTTATTCTAATGTCTACTATAATGGGGAAACTTTCTAAATGTTTATTGCTTTAAGAATGAAAAAATAAATGATATATGTCATTTCCTATGATGTGACTCTCTTTTCTACTCTTTATTTCTGTTAGCTACTACTTTCCCTTAACATCAGTTTTCAACACTGGCTAAGTTTTTTTCTCCTCCAGAGATATGCCTTGAAAATTTATGAGCATGTCCTGGAATATTTTTGAAAATGGAGGTTCCATGTTCTGGCTCACCTGGATTAATTTCATCTTTAATCTGTACTTTGAAATTTATTGTCCTTATTTTGTCACTGGTCCTTCTAAATTTTTCACTGACTCAGATTAATCTCAACTTTCTGGGCTGACCTTAATGTTATCACTTGAATGGAGAAGATAGCTTTCTAGATGTCAATATTTCATTTCAGGAATAGGAAAGGATGATTTAGTATAGGTAAATTCAATCTCATAGCAAAATAGATGCTTTTATTTAAGGTCAATAATCCTTTTACAGTGAAAGTATTTTGGTGTTTTGTTTGTTTAAATGCAGCCTCTGATTCTTCAACCTTAAGACAGTTAATACAGAGGTATTCTCACTTATGGGTCAAAAATTAACTTTTATATGAGGCTTTAAACCAGATTTCATTTTGGGGAAATAGACACAATGAGCTCACATCCTCCATGAACTGGCTAACTACTTGGCATGCTTTCCTTTCCTGAAGCTCTGATTTAGTGCGTGGAAGCAAACATTGGTTAAATACCCTCTAAAGTCAAGCACAGACCTAATCCCATGACATTGTCTAATTTATCCTTCTTATGACTTTAGGCACCATCATTTGACTTTAAAAATGAAGAAATGGAAATTTAAAGGAATTAAGTAACTGGTCCATGTTTAGCTAGTAAGACGCAGAGTCAGCATTCAAACCCTGGTTGTTCAGACTTCTGTGGTTTTTCACTTCACCATACTGTTTTGACTTTCCCATCTTTAAAAAAAAAAAAAGGAAAGGTATTCATGTCAAAATACTGGATAGCAGTCACCGTGCTTACATCTTCTCAGAAAAAAAATCCATGTATCAATTCAAGAATCTATTCTCCACATTGTTAATATCCAGTTAAAGGCTGCTGCTTCAAAGAAGCCTTCCTTTCCTACTCTGATCCACAGTCATCTTTGCCTTCTCTGAATACCTACCAAGCATTTCTTTCATTTCTCTCTGTTAGGGAGTAATAGTGCTCATGTCTCATCTCCTTGGCCTCTTATGTGCGCTTTGTTTTCCTTAAAAACCTAACATTTTGGTCATGCTGCACAGCTTGTGGGATCCTACTTCTTCAACTAGGGATTGAACCAGCACCCTCAGCAGTGAAAGCATGGAGTCCCAACCACTGGACTACCAGCAAAGTTCTCCAAAAGCCTATAATTTTCTAAAGCAAATACTTTATGTATACTTTTAAAATGTTTATTATTGGACTTAGACCAGAACTAGGATCATAGCAGAACTAGAATCGGTTTTCAACTCATGTTGAATTGAAAGAGATTCACATATAAAGAAAATAAACTATTTTTAAATTAAAATATGAAGCCAGATTCATATGATCTTTCAAGTCCATATTGTTTTTGGTGATGATAAGACTTACATTACTTTCAACATTTTACAGCTCTTTTTGAAGACTTTGCTTCCCTTCATTATATTGCTGGTTAAATTATTTGAAAAGTACCACAAACTGGGGAGTCAGAAGTGGTTGGGTTTTAATAGCAGCACTGCTTTTGAATTGTTGGATGTCCTGAGTCATTTATTTTGCCTTCCTGACTCTCAAGTTCTTCAATTGTTAGAATAAAGATAATGATAGCACCTAGCTGATTGGATTTCATATAACAATACCTCTAAAGTATCCAAACAATACTTGACAAATGATTGGCACTCAGCAAACATATATTCCCTTTCTTCCATTAACATTGTCTCAAATCTAGTCTTATCTTTTCCAGTTTACACATAAGGGAAATGAGGAGTTTTCAGGACACAGATCTGATGTGTCCAGATCAATCTTCCTCATCAGGATGCTTGGCATACTTTTATGTTTCTTTCCCAACTACACCTCTGCTGTACGGAGTCTACCACCTGGCTCCCACCTCCACCTGCTGAAACTCCAGCACCATCTCCTCAGGAGAGCCTTCCTCCATTCTTCCAGCTGGAGCACTATCTCCACCAGCTCCCTCTAACATTGGACAGAGTATGTTATCCCTGTTCATGGTATCTCTTACAATATTTATCACATTCCATGGTCATAGATTTCACCATGGTCTCATTTCATCTAAGCCCAAGGTTCAGAGACATTCCACTGCATACTCAAACTTTTATCCTTTTATCTGGGGAGCTCCTGAAGGTTTGGCATCGCTGTAAAGAAAAGCATCCATGTGGGCCAATTAGGAAATGCTCAGCAAATCCTTGGTGCCCTGGTCAGCATGAATTTCTGGATGATCAATGATCAACACACAGAGGACTCTTAATGAAAAGTGATCAGCAAAGACAGAATAGCTAATGGACAGGCAATATGGGGAATCCTTTGGGTTTTCCCTTTTTGTTGGGAAAGGAAGGAATTAGGCAGAACCTCAGTGCTGACTCCATTCCCCTTTACATTGTTCCCTCCGTTGTTTACCCAATTCCTAGCCATATCATTGTCCTACAAGAGTAAACCTCATACTCTTCTTTAGCCTGTAGACTATCACCCTGTATTTATCCCCCTGAATTTTTTCTTATTCTTTTTCCAGATCTCCACTGAAGGATAAGCTCTATTTTACTTCTATCAAAATCTTCTCTTTTGATTCCCCTAAAGTTCAGCCAAACATTTCCTCTTATAAATCAAAAGCTTTTGCTTTCAATTATTGTGTCTGATGTGGACTTCAAGAGCCTATTTTGAAGTTGAAAAAAGTCAACTTTTTTTCCTCTCTGCTTTAACAATTCTGATTCTCAAATTTATTTTGTTGATGTCTCTGACTAAGAAAAAGGTCACATACAGAAAAGAGCAGAAAGGAAAATTATCAAGGTTGATATTTCAGAATAATATTTTTGACACAACTTTATATTATCAGTATTTGCATACATCACATCTCTTCCAAAAAGCATAAACTCTTTCAAGTCAAAAGTTTAATCTTGTCTCTCTTTATATCTTTTCAAAGTACCAAGAAAATGTTTTGTCTTTCATAGAGTAAGTAAATAGTATGTATTTGTTGAATTAAATTGAAAAGGCACAATACATGTTTTTGAAAATCCAAGGGCAAAGCCACATGGAAGAATTTAGGGGCATAATATAATAAATACCCAGACACTGCATTATGCTAATCAATTGATTCAGATATGTAAAGCAACAGAACTTTAAAAATTAAAAATATGCAGAGTATTGTATTAGTTGTGCCTAGAAGGCCACATTATAAAAACATGTTCATGGGATAAATGACACAAAATTAAATGTTTATACATTCAGCTGGAATTCTGTATTCCATCTAATTAAATTATGACTTGTTTGATTAGTTATACCTGTGCAGCCAACTCAAAACCAAATTATTTTTATAATATTAGTAAGTATTATTTGGAGATATTACAAATGAAGTTTAAAACCTCTTTCTTCTTATTTTAGGTATGTAATATATTGTCTGCCTGATATAATTACATTTCATTATGTTTTATGCATTTAATTCTACTCATTAATAGTACTATTTTATTTAGTTGTTCTTTTCATGGCTATTGTTTTTCTTCAGGTGACAAAGGGGAAAAGGGTTTGCCTGGAATACCTGGGGGAAAAGGCAAAGCAGGTATAATGTGCTCATTTTTTTCTTTTTTAAATTAATTTTTATTGTAGTGTGGTTGCTTTACAATGTTGTATTAGTTTCTATTGTACAGCAAAATGAATCAGCCACATCTTCTTTATCCATTCCTCTGTTGATAGATATTCAGGTTGCTTTTCTTTTTAATTTTTAACATCATTACAAAACTATTTGTCTCAAAAATAAATATATTTAATAGAAGAACAATAGTCTGTTCAGTGTGATTAACCTCCTTTTCCTTGGCCCAGAGGAAAGGAAGGAAGGAATGAAATTCTGCTCTCTCTCTAGTGATGACTTTTCAGGCCCTAAGGAACGGGTGGAAGGAAGGTGGTTCATTCCACCTCTGCCACGCTTGCTTGAGGTAGCAAATCTCGTGCATCAGGAAGCAGCCCTCATGCCCCTAGACCAAGAGGAAAATCCACATGGGCCTCAGCAATAGGACCAGCAATAGGTTCAGCCTTTCACCAGAGTCTCAACCAAATGCTGGCCAAGCATTTTCGTCACCTGCAAACTGGCCTGATGGAGAGAGTCCTGGCAGTTACAGAACATGTGTCAGTGGCCAGGAAGCCTCTCCCTGATACTGAGAAGAGGACTCTTTCCAGTGCTCGATGCAGGGAAAGAAAGTAGCTCATTCCTGGTGAGCTTCAATTATTTCTATCCATAAAGGTGTGAGTGCTTAGTTGCTCAGTCGTATCAGACTCTTCGTGACCCCATGGACTGTAGCCTGCCAAGCTTCTCTGTCCATGGGATTTTTCCAGCAAGAATACTGGAGTGGGTTGCCATTTCCTCCTCCAGGGGATCTTCCCAACCCAAGGGATCAAACCTGCATCTCTTGCATCTCCTTCATTGGCAAGTGGATTCTCTACCACTGAGCCCCCTGGGAAGCCCTTATCCATAAAGATGTAGAGAAGCCTAATTCTAAGAACTGTCTTAAATTCCTTATATTTGACTATGAATATGGATAAATAAAGCCACAGATTTTTTTCCCCCTTTGGCTAGTAAAATTCATTTTGCTTTTCAACCATCGGAGAAAAAAGCAAATGGAAATGTTGACATGAAGCATCCTTTAAATAGGAAAAAAGAAGCATTTGAACTTTACATCATTTTCCTTACAGTTTTTTCTCTGCCACTTTATCAGTAGATGATTGAAAAGGTAAATGAGTGAAGGGGAATTAGTGGCAGAAATTAAAATCATAGTTAACCCACAAATGGGACAACTTGCTCTTAAAGTTATAAGGTGAATCTAGTCACAAGATTTAAACTTAGTCCTTGAAACATTAAGCCATACTCCAAATGGATAATCAGAATTAACATTAATTTCGTCATGAATGGTTTCTCCCAGCTAACAATACAGTAACACAAGAGAAAACTAGAAATATGTTTTTAAAATGCTGTAAAGATTTTATTCTGAGACTGTAGAGGTACATTCTGTGTTCAACAAAAATGCCAAATGGTTCCCAATATGTGAGCAGGGGTTTGTCATATTTAGTGTTCTTTTAAAAAAACTGGTTTAGAACTCTCTGTTAACTCCTTCAAATTATTGTAAAAGATATATTCAGAATTCCTGTATATTGGAAACCTTGTCTTTAATAAAAGACGAAAAGCATCGCCATTCACAGAAAGACATAGCTAGACTAGAAGAAGACAGTAAATATTAGGAAGAGAGCAGTTGCCTTTCTTATCCATTCTTCATGGGCATCAACGTGAATTGACAGCTTTGTCATTTAAAAGGTACTGTTTGTGATTGTGGAAGATACCGAAAAGTTGTTGGACAACTAGACATCAGTGTGGCCCGCCTTAAGACTTCAATGAAGTTTGTTAAGAATGGTGAGTCTATTCTCGTTTGCTTTGTGCTATTTATCCAAGGATCTATCTCTTTCAACATGGCAATTCTGGGATTTTCCTGGCCGTCTAGTGGTTAGGGCTCTTCCCTTCCATTGCAGGGGCCATGGTTTGTTTCTCTGGCTGAGGAACCAAGATCTTGAATGTCACATGACCTAAACAAATAAATAAATACAAAATTTAAAATAAAATAATCTCTTTTTTAAAGAAACAAAAACAAACAAACCACTGCAATTCCAATATCCCTAGCAGAAACTAACTTAGTTTGGGCAAAGGATTGTTGAGATAGTGCCACCAGTTTATAGATCTCTTAGAATCCTGATTATCCACTTACTCTAGTATACTTCAGGTCCTGTGGACATACATATGTGCATTCCTATCGGTATGAAAGGGGATCTTAGTGAGAGAGGGGAAGGGACAAAAGGAAGAGTTTGAGTAGCTAGGCCTTAAGAAAAAAGAGATAACAAGAGCCCAAAAACCAGCACCTTAGAAGACAAAAATAGTAATGAAAACAGTAGTTGCTTTGTTGATTACTTGCAATAATACTAATTTTCATGATTAGAGTGAAGTTTAGAGAGATTACCTTGCCCACAGATACATGCTAATGAGCAGTGGAGGAAGGATTTGAATACAAGTTTCACTGATTCCTTATGCATTTCTCTAAACTGTGCAATAGTCCATGTTAGCCATTTTTGTTTTCTCTCGTATTTCCCTGGGATGGTTAGCAGTAAAACCCTTAAAGTGGGGCTTATGTGCTCTCTCCTGAGACAGTATGAATCAGGGAGCTGTTCTAGTTGCTGTTACAACTACTTGCACTTTGTTGTACTTTTATTTATTGGGTTGGCCAAAAAGTTCATCCGAGGTTTTCCGTACAATGGTACAGAAATATTATAATCCAGTCATATTTATTTACATGAGTAGAGGCACACAAATGCTATCTTGTGTCCATCCTCATCTTGTAATACTAGAGGCATAGCAAAGGCTTGATATTAATTAACCCTCAGTTATAACTCTGGTTACAACCTGTACAAATGCTGCCTCTGACCTGACTTCGACCCCAGTGAATAAACCAAACTCCAGAGGTTTAACATAGCGCTATAGTTCTTAACATTTGAGTACTCATAGTTTTATTTGTAAATTTTAACTTATAGGCCCTGAAGTATATATATACATATATATGTGTGTGTGTTTGAACTGCAAACCCCAAAACATATATAGTGTATTATGATCTTGGGATGATACTGACTCCCCAGTTCTGTCTTGAATCTTACTCAGAAGCTCAGTCTGCTTTATATACCTGAAGTGAAATATGTGTTGTTCAGTTTGCTAAGTCCTGTCCAATTCCTTGCGACCCCATGGACTGCAGCACACCAGTCTTCCCTGTCCTTCACTATCCCCTGGAGCTTGTGCAAATTCACGTCCATGGGTTCATTGATATCATCCAACCATCTCATTCTCTATGGCCTGCTTCTCCTCTTGTCTTCAATCTTTCCCATCATCAGGGTCTTTTCCAATGAGTCAGATCTTCACATCAGGTGGTCAAAGTATTAGAGCTTCAGCTTCAGCATCAGTCCTTCCAATGAATATTCAGGACTGATTTCCTTTAGGATTGACTGATTTGATCTCCTTGCAGTCCAGGAGTGAAGTATAGACCATCTGAATTGATGCACATATTCACAGTCTGGGAATCTGGCCAGAAGTGGATGAAATTCTGTATTATTTCTGTATCAGTCCAATAAGCCTTTACCACTATCCTGCACTGTTGCAGGCACTGAGACTACAGAGTGACAAGGACATGGTCTTGGGCCTTAAGATGTTCACAAGCTTAAGAGATACACAATTAGGCTAAAATGTGCCAAGTGCTATGAAGTGAAGGGGTCCATGGAAGCAGGGGAGAAAGTGCAACAGCACCTGTCTCTGTCCAGGGGCATTGGAAAGGCTCTTATAGGAGAAAGCATTTTGACTGAAATCTGAAGGATGGATAGGAATTTGCCAGATAAAGCACTAAGAAGACTTTCTAGGCATGAAAGGCATGGAAGGGGAAAAGAGAAGGGAGTGCTCATGGAACTGTAAGGGTGGCAAAAGCATACACTAGAGGGGGGGAAAAGTGTCTGAGATGAGCTGGGTGACAGTTCGTATAACACATCGGTGTCCAAACAGCTCTCTGCTTCACGTTGTGTGGGAAGTAAAGGAGGAAAGACAGGGGAGGGCCAATGACAGGAGTTGGTTCTCCATCAGACAGCTACAAAGGCGGACAAAACACTGAAGCAGTGCCTAACTCACGATAGGCAAAAGAATAGTTAAATCTTGAATAAATTAATTTAAATCTAGCAATATTATATACTTGGCTTCTCTCTGTTTGAGACAGATAATCACGTTCTTCTTTTCCTCACTGCGAAGTCATAGCAGGGATTAGGGAAACCGAAGAGAAATTCTACTACCTCGTGCAGGAGGAGAAGAGCTACAGGGAATCCCTGACCCACTGCCGCGCCCGGGGGGGAATGCTGGCCATGCCCAAGGACGAAGCTGCCAACACGCTGCTGGCTGACTACGTCTCCAAGAGTGGCTTCTTCCGGGTGTTCATCGGGGTGAACGACCTTGAGAGGGAGGGTCAGTATGTGTTCACAGATAACACTCCCCTGCAGAACTACAGCAACTGGAAGGAGGGTGAGCCCAGCGACCCCTATGGCCACGAGGACTGTGTGGAGATGCTGAGCTCAGGGAGATGGAATGACACCGAGTGCCATCTTACCATGTACTTTGTCTGTGAATTCGTCAAGAAGAAAAAGTAACTTCCCTCTCCCTACACATTCGTCATTTCCCTGTGACTATCGCTGCTGTTATTTTTATCCATCCTTTTCTAATTACACTAAATTCATTCTGACTCCAGGCAAGTGAGAAATGCTAGACTAAATTTTGGAATCTTCATCACCATGCTTATCCATGATGATTTTGATCATTTTCATAAATGGTATGTTATTGATTCAGTAGCTCACCAGGTTAGGGGTCCCAAGAGAGAACTTGAATCACTTGTTGTATAGGAGATGCTTGTCTACTTCTCAAATGGAATGCTCTCTTGACATTTGCTCTGTTGACTCTCTCCAAGGCCCTAAACCACTGTCTATATGGCCCAGTGAATGATGAATTGGACAGTGGATTGATGACTAGGCTCAAAGCCAGATATACGAGAAGGCTTCATTTGGTAATGTCAAGGTATTATCTGTCTTTGAATCCAGGGTCCCCAGTTCTTTGACCAGTCACCCACCATGGCCACAGCCACACTTTCAAGGTCCTCTGTTTGCACAGACATAGAAATACTTTAACCTTGAACCTCTATATGAGGACCTTCTAGCCTAGGGACTGATTCTAGGCCATATGGAATCATGTAGTTAAAATTTATGCTTCTGATTGACAGCCTTAACTGAAGTATACCAAACAGGGGCCACCTTTCTGTACACTGACAATTTAATCCCAGGCCTCCAGATATTAACCCTCTGATCTGAGGAAAAGGGAACTCTAGAAATTGAAAAGATAAAAAGAGAAACAAACATTGTATATTAACGCACGTATGTGGAATCTAGGAAAATGGTACAGATGAATCTATTTGTTGGGCAGGAATAGAGATGCAGATGCGGTGAGCAGTCATGTGGAAGTGGGGAAGAGGGAGTGAGGGTGGGTTGGGAGATGTGGATTGGCGTATCTGCACTGCCATGTGCAAAACATAGAGCTGGCGGGAAGCAGCTGTGTAGTACAGGGAGCTCAGCGCGGTGCTCTGCGGCGCGGTGCTCTGCGGCGACCTGGAAAGGTGATGGGGGAGAGGGAGGGGGTTCCAAACGGTGAGGGATATATGTATACGTATAGCTGATGTACTTGGTGGTATAGCAGAAACTAACACAACGTTGCAAAGCAACTGTACAGCCCCGCCCAAAAAAGAACCCTCCCCAAAGAGAAAAGCTTAGTTCCCAAACAATATTCTTTATAATCTTGTGCTAAGATGACCTCCTTCTATTAATATGTCTCCATTTTTTCCTCATCTTAGGTTTATCCATAGCAACTTTCCTTCTCTTGGACATGGAGAAGGAGGGAAAGAGTTTGTGAAGCCTTCAGAGAACTCTGGAAACTTCACAGTGCTACTAACATCATGTCTCTAAGGTCTTTGTCTGCCTCTAATGTATCACTCATGGTGACATTTCATGGCAGGTGCTTTATTCTGTGTAACTGTATGTTGCAAAAATCTCACATCAATGGTGCTTTCTTATGATATCATAAGATGTCATTTCCTATGATGTCATTTCCTATGACATTTCTCCTATGACATCACAACAATGTGTCAAGTATGGCATTTGGAGCATGCCTAAGACTCACCTATATTATAATACTAAACTGGTAAAATTTTACTTTGAACGGCAGATCAAACCTCAAAGCAGCTCTCATTTGAAATTTAAAAATAAAAGTTCAGCCAAACCCTAGATTATCCCCTTGTAAACTGCTGCTCCAGTTATAGTTTGTGACATATAATTAGACTGTTTAAAATGCTGGCAAAACAGTTAATGAAGTAAGAGAAATAGATCAACAACATATGTTCACCTTAAACCATCTGTTCATGATTTCATCCATGACTAACTGGTTATGAGAATGGATTTAATTAGGTTATTTCCGTGAATGTTTCAAGGGTCACAAACTCAGGACCTACAGGGGCCACACAGATGACATAAATAAATGAAGTGGTACGGGGGGGACCCTGATGCACTGAACACAGATTGCCCTCCTAAAGAAATCAGCTGCTTCTTAGTCGTTGCTATTTTTGCCATGAAGGACCCAGTGCCACTACATGATCTGATATTTAAGAGAAGTCAGAAAGCTGGAAATTTGTGAGATAGTTCTCTATTTTTAAAAGTTGGTGACTCATGATTCTTAATCTAAATTCTAAGTCATATCAAACAGACCTTCTCACCTCTGAACAAAAGTTCTGAAGGTTCTAACTATATAGTAGGTCATTAGGACACAGTGATGTCAAAGTCAAGGTCTCCCATTTATACCACATTCAATTCAGCTCAATAACAGGAATTTGGTCAATGTTTATCATTCATCAGGTTAATCAACTAGTTATGGATTCAGACTTTTGAGAACACGGCATATTTTAAAGGCAGAGCAATTAAATCAGAATTACAAAGCAAGACATCAGATCAAAGTCAGGATCCTTGGGCAGAATGCCAGCCAAGAGCTCAAGGAACAAGAGTCTAAAAATACTTTGGTAGGTAGGTTTAGTCGCTAAGTCGAGTCCAACTCGTGTGAACCCCATGGACTATGTAGCCCGGCAGGCTTCTCTGTCCATGGGATTCTCCAGGCAAGAATACTGGAGTGGCCTCCTCCAGGGGATCTTCCTGACCCAGGGATCAAACCTGGGTCTCCTATATTGCAGGCAGACTCTCTACCGAATGATCCACCAGGGATGACTTCCAGGATGAGAAAATAGAGAGAGAACAGACACCAAACATTGCCGACAGGCAGCTCACATTGGGACCCATATTCTGAGTTGTTCTAAGCTCCCCTAAGTGTGAATATTAATTATGTGTACTGTCAACGCTATTCTTGTTTCTCTTATGATCTTTGTAATAATAACAACATTTCACTTAATGACTCATCTTTGCTGCCAATGTTTCCAAGAGAAGATGACAGAGTTTCAGTGAATAGGATTTATCCTGCAATCTTGCCTGGGAGAAATTTCGAAGACACCATGCACTTGAATAGATTTGCAGTGAAACTTACTTTGTGCTTACAAAATAAATGTCCTCACATATTTATTTTCCAAGTAATCCTGATAAACTCTAAGTATGAAGGGCAGACATTTTTAATGCCATCTTCCCAAAGAGAATGCTGAGGTCCAAGGAAGCTAAGCAATTTACCAAAATTAATATGTGAGAAAAGCAGAACTCCAGCCTGCTGATTAAAATCTCAATCCAGTGTTCTCTCCTGATTTTACTCTTATTTTGAATGGAATTTCATCCATGATTCTCTTGGGATAACAGAGGCTCAGATAATCTCTCTTGATTACTTTCCAAAGTTAAAGATCAGGGCTAATTAACAGAGATGCTGGGAATTCAGAAATGTGTGTTACAAATATGGTCCTCGCAGGTTGCTCTTTAAATTTGAGAATGTCTACACATATCATCAATGTTGAAGAGGGGACAGGGCAGCATCACGATAGTCTTGCAGATAACTTACAGGGATAGCTATAGGGAAAGCAAAACAAATATATTAAAGGCATGATACAAATATATTTAGAAAATAGAAACAGACTGACGGACTTAGACAATGAACTTATGGTTGCCGGGGTGGGGAAAGGATAGGGGGAGGGACAGTTAGGGAGTTTGGGGTGGACAGATACACAATGCTCTATTTAAAATGGATAACCAACAAGGACCTACTTACTGTATAGCAAAGGGAACTCTGCTCAAGTCATGTGGCACCCGGAATGAGAGAGGAGCTTGGGGGAGAATGGATACATGTATATGTATGGCTGAGTCTCTTTGCTGTTCACCTGAACTGTCACAACGTTGTTAATCGGCTATACTCCAATATAAAAATATAAAATGAGCAAGTAACTATTTGTCCCATAAAATAATTCAGTAGAGCATTTCCTTAAATAGCATTTAAAATAAATTTCATTCTCAAAAGTTAACTGTTTATTCAACTTTTTAGGAATATAGCTGGGCATTTCCCAAGGATGACACAAAGGTTCCAGGGGATGAAAATTAAAAATTTATTTACAGATGCACAACACTGCCTTCTCAAAGCAACACATTCTATAACTAGGCAAGAGGAAAGAGCTTATGTACAGAGTCATCGCCTAAACACAATAAAAAGGTATACACCCTGTGTTGAGACACATATAACAAACATTGATTACACTTTGGATAATTCACCCATAAAAATACTGGTATTAAAAAATGTATTTTTTCCTGCTAAGATGTATGTTGCCCAAATATGAACTGCTTTGATTGTTATTAACCAATTAATTTTCAGCTCTCTGGATTGCATACCTGGAGACATAAAACATCTATGGAATAAGAAAAGTTAACAAAGTAGCAGTACCCACTGCAGTTGCCGCACTTACGGTATACATACATTTTTTATATGAGACTTTCATTTACTATCCCCCAACAGATGGCCATAAAGTCCATATCCGAAGGGTTTTAGTAATTTGCTAACCCCATTTGAATTCTTTTTCTTACAGTGAACTAAAATACTTCCCTCTGATGTCCATCTGTCTTTCTGCTGTTTACAACTCTGAAAGGCCTGGCCCTGAGACAAGCTAGGGCAGGCTCTTAATGAAAATGCAAATCAGGGCAGGAGAACTGCTCACTGTGGCAGTGGTTACTAAGGTGAATATCAAGCTTTGCACATTTCTCTAAACCTAGATGTTATGCCCTACACTCAGTGAATTTAGATTTTGTTGGTGAGGCATTAGAGGCACAGATAAACAGTAGAACTGAGATTCAAAATCATGTGAGCATTTCAATTATAAACAATCTATTTATTGAACTGGCTAAATAGTTCTTTTGGGTTTTTCTGTAAGATGTTACAAAAACCCTGAATGAGCTTCTTGGCCAACCCAGTTTAGGAGAAGGTATGTGGTGGACAGGGTTAAAGCCCAAGGGAGGAGGCTATTAAGAGGTCAGTGGTTTGGTAACACCTAATTGAGTGGGTTCAAGGCAGGTGTCCAATGCCAGTGGGATGAAGTCCAGATGTGTTAAAACATACACGGTGAACAATCGACTTAGGTGGAGTATAGAGCTCACTAACTCATTAATTCACCAAATACTCTTAACGAGCTTTTACTATGATATGAGGGCTAGAGACACCATGAAAATGAAGACAGATCAGATTTCCAGCCTCATGAACAGAACTCTTCTCTGGCTCATTGAACATCAAGGCTACCATACTAAAGCCAAAAAATTAATCCATTGTTGGGGATGGAATATATAAACCTATTCTATCTTTACTCCTACTTCCTCTTCAATGTAACACCTCTTCAAAATTATACTGAAACAAGTCAGACAAGGAAACTTTTTTGATAAAAGTACCGCAGTACCATTTCTTGAAGAGCAACATTAACATATTTCTTCAAATACATTTTTACATTCCTGTAGGCTGACTAATTTTGATGTGAACAAGAAGTTCCTGCATCATTGGGTATACCCACCCACACCACTTCTTTACAAGACAGAATATATCCTTGTGTCTGTTCTTGGATGAACATTGACCCCTGATAAATGTTCCTCCACAATATTTTCTTCTGGTGACCTACACCAAAATTCAATGAAAACCAGATTTGCCACAGATTGACACTTTCATAATAAAGGCAGGTAGGAAGAAGGGAGAAGTGAATCAGACATTTTATAATTTATTAAAACATGAGTATGTGAATTTATTAATTCAAGGTAATTAATTACCTTGAATTAATCATCATGTTGGCATTTGCAACTGGAAAATAAGACAGATCAAACTATGTCCATACAATTTTAAAATATATAACACTTTGGCTGATGTATTTTTCACTTTAATACCCTTCAGTTCAGTTCAGTTCAGTCGTTCAGTCATGTCCGACTCTTCGAGACCCCATGAATCGCAGCACACCAGGCCTCCCTGTCCATCACCAACTCCCGGAGTTCAGACTCATGTCCATCAAGTCAGTGATGCCATCCAGCCATCTCATCCTCTATCGTTGCCTTCTCCTCCCGCCCCCAATCCCTCCCAGCATCAGAGTCTTTTCCAATGAGTCAACTCTTCGCATGAGGGGGCCAAAGTATTGGAGTTTCAGCTTCAGCATTATTCCCTCCAAAAAAATCCCAGGGCTGATCTCCTTCAGAATGGACTGGTTCGATCTCCTTGCAGTCCAAGGGATTCTCAAGTGTCTTCTCTAACACCACAGTTCAAAAGCATCAATTCTTCGGTGCTCAGCTTTCTTCACAGTCCAACTCTCACATCCATACATGACTACTGGAAAAACCATAGCCTTGACTAGACGGATCTTTGTTGGCAAAGTAATCTCTGCTTTTCAATATGCTATCTAGGTTGGTCATAACTTTCCTTCCAAGGAGTAAGTATCTTTTAATTTCATGGCTGCAGTCACCATTTGCAATGATTTTGGAGCCCCCAAAAATAAAGTCTTCCACTGTTTCCACTGTTTCCCCATCTATTTCTCATGAAGTGATGGGACCAGATGCCATGATCTTCATTTTCTGAATGAGCTTTAAGCCAACTTTTTCACTCTCCACTTTCACTTTCCTCAAGAGGCTTTTTAGTTCTTCTTCAATTCCTGCCATAAGGGTGGTGTCATCTGCATATCTGAGATTGCTGATATTTCTCCCGGCAATCTTGATTCCAGCTTGTGCTTTTTCCAGCGCAGTGTTTCTCATGATGTACTCTGCATAGAAGTTAAATAAGCAGGGTGACAATATATAGCCTTGACGTACTCCTTTTCCTATTTGGAACCAGTCTTACACAGGCTAATTTATCTAGAGTTAAGGAAGCCTTATTCTTTGTGCAAATCTGGTTGTGGGCTTTTGGGGGAGGTGGTGGAGATGAAGATTGTCTACAGCCCATCCCCTGATGCATTTATAGGGTGTCAGTTGGGAAGAGTAGTCATAAGCTCTATCACAATGTGTGAAAAGCCAAGATACAGAAACATTTTCTAAGTTTTGAGAAAATGAGATAAGTGGAGACATAATTGCAAAACACATTCAATTTAAATCCAATAAAATCTATGTTAATATTTTTACTAAGAAGTATAGAAGAATGGGATGGGAGTGGGGTGGGAAGGAGGCTCAAAAGGGAGCGGATATATATGTAAACATATGGCTGATTCACGATGCTGCACAGCAAAAACTAACACAACACTGTAAACAAATTATTAATATATTCCAATAAAAAGACTAATAGATAAAGAACTATAGCACACATAAGGGATAATTGTGGGAGACTCTTTCTTAGGAGATCACAATTTCATATGCATATTTCCTGAATCAACTCAGAAAGATGATTCTGAAGAAATCTTACCAGAAGAAGTATATGTGTTTTTACACATAGATGTTTTCTGGAAATGTTTATGTTTAAAATAATAAGATGTTTCAGAATATGTTTCCCCAAGCTCCCTGATTTTTCTGATCTTATCTTTGATTCTGCAGACATTGGTACATTTCAGGGACTCAATCTCCAGGAAGAATGAAAGATTTTTGTACAGGCACTTACAAGCCCCAAAGTTCTCTCATCCACAAAACCAAGATATTATCTTTGCCCTAAAGGACCTTAGGACTTAACGAATAGAGTAAGCCAACACAGGAAGCTATTTCTACACAGTCCGAAATGTTGGTCTCTACATTTGAGAAAAAGGAAACCCAAAAATACATTGTGAGACACTGGAGTGAAATATCAAAAAACACATTTTTTTTTAGAAGCTTGAAAATATGTTTCTGGGTTTTCTAACCCTGAACACCCTTGCACAGAGAGATTTTATTAAAAGTGTAGGGCAGGGAATAAATATATATGTTTGTGTTTCCATCTTTGAAAGTGTAAAAGAAAAAAATTCCTAAGCTCTTCTTTCTTCATATAATTTCCTATATTATTGGGGGTGGGATGGAGCATTACATGACTTTTCCTTTTAAAATGTTGTGTTTTAAGTTTTCCTCATTCTTACATTTTTAAAAATTCAAGAGCTCGGGACTTCCCTAGTGGTCCAGTGGTTGAGAACCTGCCTGCCAATGCAGGGCACACAGGTTCGATTCCTGGCCTGGGAAAATCCCATATGCCAAGGGGCAAGTGAGCCCATGCGCCACAACTACTGAAGCCTGCACACCCGGTAGCCCATGCTACACAACAAGAGAAGCCGCTGCACTGAGAAGCCCGAGAGCCACAACTAGGGAAAGCCCACACACAGCAACAAAGAAGCCCAGCACAGCCAAAAAGAAATTTTAAAACATTCAACAGCTCAGTATGAACTAATATCCAGGCCTCACCAATTCATGCTTGCATGAATTATCAAGATGGTAGGCACAGAGTGAAATTGTGCAAGAAAAAAAAAAAGGGATGTATTCCTTTGATCATCACAAAGCCTCAGGTCCATTTGGACAGAAATAACATGATATCTGGATCCTGGTATGTAAACTTCTTCCGCTGGAAATCTTTACTGTCAAACTTTATAATCACTTCTAAATAATTTGCATACTTGGGATTCTGAAATCTTACATTTAACATAGTCATGATCGCTTATTAATTTCTGAGAACTCCCAGCCAGAGTTGTTGGAAAACATCCTCACCCTTGGCAGAAGTATAATTATCAGATAGTTACCAGGATTAGAATTCCTTAGTTCCTTTATTCTTAATTTGGCTTCTTCCATTGACACCCAGTGATGAAGAGTAAAAGGCAATTCCACTTTATTTTGTGCAAAGATCACTGGAAGTAACCCCCCCTTCATTAGATTTCTGTGCTCAGCATCCATAAGAGATCTTTGGATAAACATTTGATCTAGAGTATCTCCTTCCCATCCACTTCACCTCACCAGAACCAGACACATCAATTCTAACTGGTATCACAGCTTCGGGAAATATTTGTCCTAGAAGAATGCCATTTTTACTGGTATACGGTGTAGCTTGGGGTCACAAACACTTCTCACCATGCTCCTATTGGATGACCTCAGCTGAGGCTATTTGGCGTAGTAAAAGATAATGTGGGAAATACTCAATGGCAAGCAGCAGAAGAACCTAAGACTCACTGGACTTTAAAAACCTCAAGGAATTAAACCTTTGAGACTTTGTCATATTTTATCATTTTCTGTATCTCAGCTCTTCCAGGGCTTCTCAGAAGTCTCGTGTTTAAAATCAAGTACCTCTTACTTCAAGATGTTTTGTGGGCATTGAGGTTTCTGGGAATGGTCCTGTGACCTACGTAATCTGCAGCTTCCCGCACTGTCATTTTTGAAGACAGAGCTTCTGGTTTCTGTCTCTGTGTTCACATTCTCAGCATCCCATCTTTCTGCTAAACTTGATCTCTCCAACTATCCTAGGACAATAAGGAAGAGTTAATCTCTCATCTACTTCCTTTTGAAAGAATTTATGCTGATAGCAGCATAAATTCTTTTTTTCTCATTAACTGACTATGCAAAATAAGTCTTTGATTCTTTTACCGCCCGGTATTAGGCTTAGCCTTAACCTGTTCTGACACGATGAAATGCTGTTTTCTCCTTGTTTCTTTTTCTCCCATATAAGCTATTCGATCAATTTTACCATCCAGCTCATGATGCTAAAGGTCTTAAACCTAGATCAAAGAAATCGAGGATGAATTCAAGGACTGAAGAAAAAAATCATCAATGCTTTATTAATTAGCAAGAGTGTTATCCACCAAATACACATCTGAACAAGTTTCCTTTTTTCTCACTAAGATTCACTCAAAATACTGGTAATACTCAGCACCCCACGTGAGGAGAGTAATACACTATGAGAAGTCCTGAGCAAATCAAGCTTCCTTCTCTTCAAAAGACCTTGTCAGAAACAATTTATGCTATTATATGACAATAATTCTGCAAATCAGCAAGCCATATCATATATGCTTAAAGAGTAGGTTCCAGAATTTGAAATTCTATGCTGGCAATTTTAAAAGTTCACTTTACTTGAGTCTGTATCATAGCACATAGACATTTCCCATTCATGTTACTTTAGAGACTTTTCATGGGCATTCCTGACCAGAGTTCCCCACAGCTATCCTGGACATACAGGTGGGATTTGAAGGTACAGAAATGAGGTGGGTTGCTTTGGGTTACAATGTTGAGTGAGGAGACCAGATAACCCAAACCTGAGATCTGAGTTATTCTAATATATAAAGGTTAGGGAGAAGGATAGAGGTAGGTTTCTTAAGATACATTGTTAAAGAGTAGACAGAAAATAGTAGTAGACTCAGGAACATTTCAAGAAGGGAGCATCAACTTTATTCAAAGTCTATGAGAGTTCAAAGACAAACCATTAAAAACACCTGTTGGACTTGTCAACATGAAGTCCTAAAAGAACTTAGCAAAGGAAATCTCAATAGAATAAGAGAATCAGGAGATAAAGTAGAGATGGGTTTAGCGGGTAATGGACTGCGAAGAAGTAGAGATGATATGCGTGTGTGCATGCTAAGTCGCACCAGTCATGTCCAATTCTTTGTGACCCCGTGGACTGTAGCCTGCCAGGCTCCTCTGTCCATGGGATTCTCCAGGCAAGAATACTGGAGTGGGTTGCCCTTTCCTCCTCTAAGGGATATTCCTGACCCAGCAATCGAACCTTCATCTTCTATGTCTCCTGCATTGGCAGGCAGGTTCTTTACCACTAGTACTACCTGAGAAGCCCCAGAGGTGGTATATACAGGTAATATTTTTTCAGGAAGTTTTCCAGTAGAAGAGAGTTGAAACAATCAAATCAAGAATGGAAACTGGACATTATCAATCAAAATAATAGTACAATACTAACTAAAGTAATTTGAATGCTATGTTAAGCATTTTAGATGTGGTTTCAGTTTAACCCACAAATCAACCCTATATGGCGCATGCTATTACCATCTCCATTTTACCATGAGTAAATGGAGGCCCAGAGATGACAGAGCATCCCTAAGGTCACCCCACTAGGATTTCATTGCAGGCAATTCAGTCCAGTGCTTTCATTGCTAAATCACTGCACTGTTCCATCTTACCATGTAATTGGCATATTTGGAAAGTCCGGAGTTTCTGCTATGGCCTGGCTAGTTAGGTTTCAGATAAAACCTTCACAAATCAGTTTTTCTGGGCATGTTGTCAGTGTGTATAACACACGTGTTGATGGATGTGTGGAGAAGAGGAAAAACTGTACAAAAATACTCCTGTTTTACAACAGCTCCATCAGTCACGAATTGGTTTGGAACTTAGGAACATATTGTCTGTACCTCAAAAAGAACAAATGGATATTTCAAGAGTTTTGGAGACTACTCTTTTTTTTTTTTCTGTCCTTCAGAAGGCGAGAAAAATTACTGCCTCACATAAAGGAAGTGACTCTAATAGAGACAGAGCGTTCCAGGGGGATCTGGTGGAAAACACTTAAATTCAAACATGAAGAAGTTCCTGAAAGAACCTTAAGAAGCAACTGCTTTGACCTACAGGAGGGAAATGACGTAACTAGGGTTCGCTGGGCTGGAGTGATGTGACTGTGGGATGCAGTGTGGCAGGAAGATGGAGTGCTCAGGGGTCATTTTAAAGGACACTGTGAGTGCCACTGGAGGGAAGCATGGGCATGTGGGTCTCCCCTAGCGAGGATGTCTAGTCATTTTGGGGGATTCTGAAAGCATTCGGGTCCCACTGCTGTAGAAATGGTATTCTAGCCTGGAAAAACCTATTCCCTGCCTTCCTCTTGTATTACTGTGATGTGTATAGTGGGACAGGACTTCCCAGGTGGTTCAGTGGTAAAGAATCTGCCTGCCAGTGCAAGAGATGTGGCACTGATACTTGGATTGAGATGATCCCCTGGAGAAAGAAATGGCAACCCACTCCAGTATTCTTGCCTGGGAAATTCCATGGACAGAAGAGCCTGGCGGACTACAGTCCATGGGTTTTCAACAGCTGGACATGCCCTAGCGACTAAGCAACAACAACATGTTTGCTCAATAGCTACTTTATAAAGGGCCAGTTCAGGAAGAGAGTTCAAGGTCTCTTGGTGTTCTTTGGTCCTACTATGTTCAGAGCAGTATTTTAGAAACAAGGAGTGTTTTATTCAGGGTTCTTATGGGAAAGAGATGGAGCATGTAAATGAGGTAATTGAGAAGA
This sequence comes from Budorcas taxicolor, assembly GCF_023091745.1. NCBI lineage: Eukaryota > Metazoa > Chordata > Mammalia > Artiodactyla > Bovidae > Budorcas > Budorcas taxicolor. The sequence continues at coordinate 58,429,121 of NC_068923.1, read as the reverse complement.
CTTGAAAAGGGGAACTTTTACAAAGGTGTAGGCAGAGTTAAGACTGAAGTGACTGAGCATGCATGCATATGGGCAGTTAGGAGAAACCACCAACAGGTGATGAAACATGGGGGGCAGTAATCACCATGCCTGCAGGGCCAATGTGAGGAATGGGTTACCAGACCTGGAGAGAGCTCATGGGAGAGCGATCCAAGAGGAACTTGGCTTAGATGTAGGAAAGCAACCTTCTGCCAGGTGGGGAGGGAAACCAACAGATCATTAGGTGGCTAGCATCTCCTACTGCTCCCTATTAACCTACAAGTGCTTCCCATTGCTAATCCCAACCAGAAACCAGGGTAAAGGATCAGCTATTGTAGGCTAAAAAATTCAACCTCTCTAGACTCTAACCATGGTGGAGCCAAGTAAAGATGGAGTTGAAAGGCAAACAAAATAATCCATCAGAGAGACCAGAGTCCAAGCTCTCTTAGCAAGCGGAGGCTGACAATGCCTATTAGGGCATCTAGAAACCAGGATATGATAAGGAATTTGGAAGGCCATTAAAATTAGAAAGGCAGCAAGCAATGGAGAGCCAGGATTAATAGGGATAGTCCTGACAAAGCATCAGAATACAGAGATGAGTAGAATGGTAGATAGCAGATGTGAGGCAATGGGACTTGAACCCAGGATGAAACAGGAAAGTTTCAGTGAAAGTTAGAAGGTGAGGCTAGGAGACACTCTCTAAAATGGTAGAGTTGCTTATAGGGAGTTTTCACAAAATGTTTACAGATCTATTTTTAGGAGAAGAAAAAACTACTAAGTCTACAGAGCTGGTTTTGGCAGATGCAAAGGGGACTAAAAGATATTCCTAACTTTAGGAGTTTCTAAATCACCAATGCAAAAGGGTCAGATGGAATTCAAGTATGTCATCCATATCCACATATTCTATCATCTCACATCTTTAAGCACACTCTTGTGATCCCCAATCCTTGAGAACTTTAAAAAAAAGTTTCCACAAGACCCTGAAATTCTTTGCTATCATAGGCATCACACTTAAGGAATGAAAATGTGTATATACAGTTTTATGTTTAAATTCTTCAAAAAGTCACCAATAAATTGGTTATCATGAGTCTATTTTAATTCTAATCGTAACAACACATAAAGTAAGACTCAAATTTTATTCTCAATCCATCAACTCAATCAAGCAAAAGTCATTTGTGCAAACAGTGTGTTTCCCCATTCCCTCTGCACACTACTTCTGGGCTTAGAGCTCTCCTTTTGTACTGCTTCAGGCCAGAATACTTTTTTGACTTTTTATTTTATATTGTAGTATACTCAATTAGCCATGGTGTGACAGTTTCAAGTGCACTGCGAAGTGACCCAGCCATACACGTATGTGGGTTTCCCAGGTGGCACAGTAGTACAGAATCAGCCCGGCAAAGCAGAAGACAAAGGTTCAATCCCTGGGTCAGGAAGATCCCCTGGAGAGGGAAATGGCAACTACTCCAGTATTCTTGCCTGGAAAATCCCATGGACAGAGGAGCGTGACAGTCTACGTACAGTCCATGAAATTGCAAAGAGTCAGACATGACTGGGCGACTGAGCATACATACACATACATGTATCAACTCTCCCCCAAACCCCTCTCCCACCCACATGCTATGCTGCCATATAGCATTGAGCAGAGTTCCCTTTGCTATACAGTAGATCCCTCTTGGTTATCCATTTTAAACACAGCAGTGTGTACATGTCAATGCCAAGGCCAGAATATTTTAACAGCAAGAAAGAGCAACTCAACTCAGACCGACTGAAGCAGGGGAAGAAAGTGGGAAACACAGGGCTGTTGCTAGATTGTGATTGATCTGGATCCAACTCCTGAAAGGACTCCGCCTTTTCTGGGTTCTTGTCTTTCTGTCCTTACAGACTCTCATGCCTTGATGGAATGCTGGCCGCTTGTCAGCCTCCTGTAGACTCTCATTCTTCCTCTTCACCGACCTCAGCGAAAATACAGTGTGCCCTGCTGGCTGTGACACAAGATCCCGTTGTTGTCCCCACAGAGCTTGGTGTTGGTCTGTCCTGGCACTAAGGCAGGAGAACAGGTGGGATGGGGAGGGAGTAAGTAACAATTCCAGTAACTCATGGAATCTCTCTCTTTCCATGTCATCTCCCTATCTAGAAATGCATCTATCTTTGTATGGAGTAATACTGTTTTGAATAGTGTTGATTAGAATTGAAGGCCTGAATAGGAAGAAGGGAAAGAAATAAAGAGGGATAAAGGACTTAGGTGTGCCATTACTCCACCTTCATTTTGCCCAGGAGACATCATCCATCACAATCAACCCCAATTACTTGTAAGGAACATGCATCCTTGAAAGTCCTAGACCTGAATTTTGCTGTGGTATCCAGTGAGTTAAGACCATTGGGATTTTTGATATAAATATCTAAGGAGGCACCAATATCCATCCTGCTAAATTGTAAATTGCCTCCTACAGCCATTCTCCCCTTCTGTTCATCCTCGCCTCCCAGTTTCTCAGTTAACTAAGGCAGGCAGGCTTGTCTCTGCCAAGTGATTCAGCCCATGGAAGCTGAAGTTTGCCAATGTTGCAAAAATAAATTTATTTGCACTTCCATATCTCATCTCAAAAATTCATCTCAATGCTGCCATCTCATCTACAATACAGTATGTTTATTTTAATGTAAAACAATGTGCCTACTGGCTGTTTCAGGCAGTAGAGAAAAACAGACCATATTTCTCCTTTGCACTGGACCTCTTTGGCACACTGCTTGAAATATCTTGGTCCAATAAGCAGGGCTGTATTACTGCCTCACACAGAAACCCAACTTGGGTAAGACCATGGGGGTGTGATTGCCAACTGGAAATCAATTTGATTGTGCAGGATCACTTTCACACTTACTGAAATTTTAATTGCCCTGAGTATTTTTACAATTACCAGACATTTCCTAAATGAAGAACTAGCAATTATGGCAATGACCATGAGGTATTTCAGGGTTTCATTATGTTCATGGTGATCCTATGTATCTAATTTTTTTTATCAAGTTGACATTTTCAAGGTGAGAAAGGCTTTTTCTGTGATTTAAAAAGAACATATGGCTGCTAAGTTGACACATTATACCTGGCAATTTGACAGCACCATCAGTCAATCTGAGAATCTAAAGTTGTTCCAGCTACAAGAGTAAGTGCATGTGTGGTCTTTCATTCTGCTGACCTACCACTCTTTCTGGTCCGACAGGGAATACATTTGACCATTGATCTTTAGCACCTCTGTTTCTATCCCTGGGGAAGCTCCTTCTTGTTCATGGTTCTCCTTGGCCTGTACTGATGCAGGTGTTAAAGACCATGCCTTCTTTCGGGGTTGAATAGCTTTTGATGCTTGAGTGTGTGCATGCTAAGTCGTTCATGTCCCACTCTGCTATCCTATGGACTGTAGCCTCTGTAGGTTTCTCTGTCCATGGATTCTCCAGGCAAGAATGCTGAAGTGGGTTTCCATGCCCTCCTCCAGGTGATCTTCCCGACCTAGGGATTGAAACTGCATCTCTTATATCTCCTGCATTGTCAGTGGGTTCCTTACCACTAGCACCACCTGGGAAGCCCATTTGAAGCTTGACTGTTCTTCCAAAGTTTGGGACCAAAGGATTGTTTTAGGTTTCATCCAAAGGAATTTTTAAAGCCAGAGTTGTGATCTCTTCAGGAACGCAATTCTTTTAAAAATCAGTAGTCTTCTCCTCTTCTTGCTCTAGGTTCCATGTGCCAGCAACCACGCACACAATTCTCTGATAGGAAGAATTTTCAAACCTGATGTATTTCTCTGCTTGCTTGCTCTGTGCCTGTCCCATTCCCTCTCTTGGAGACTCTCTGGGGCAGTGCTTGGAAAGTCTACAGTCTTCATCTGTCGTTGCCCAGATTACTTTATTTCAACTGAGAAGTTTTATTAAACCTTTTCTTGAATGACTTCTAACATCACATCTCTTTTTTTTGCAGTCCAGGTCTTCTGTCTTTTCTACACCCATCACGCCGTGAACTCATATGGATGGATAGGCTCCAACTTGAACTCAAGTTCCTTTCCACTGGTTTTCATGAAGTGTGCTTCTCTGGGTAGGGCAGGCTGGTGCTTCAGTTGGACCAAAGTACCTTTCTCTTTAGCTTCCTTCTTTTTCTGATCATCTTCCTTCACACGTTTCAGGAAATTTTCTCTGCTTTTAGAGTGCTTAATAGCCTTGAAAGGCACATTAATTCTCTCGGCAGGAAACTTGCCCTTAACTTGTTTGTTTACAATGTCAACAGCATGCTGGGTGACATTGCAGACTCTTCTAGTTTTGCCACGGTAACATTTGTCAGACATTCCGTTTGGAAAAGTGTCCATTCCCTTGATATCTACAATATCACCTTTCTTGTAGCTTTGCCTGTATATAGCCAAAGGAACAACTCCAAGTTTTCTAGAAGGCCTAGAGAATGTGTAGTGGGAACGCCTTTCCCTTTGTGTTGGTCATTTTGGCAAATTACTAAAAGATGGCAATTCTGAAAAGAATTGAGAATTAAAAGAAAGGAGCATCTTCTTTAATTTTTGGACGCCTTCTGACATGGCAAGAACTCAATTTCTGCATGCTACTCTTTTCAATTCTACTTACATACTGGCTAGTTCCTGTCAGATTTTTTTGCGTAATAACCTTGCCAAAGGCAGCCAGTAATAACCAATAGACACTAGTGTTCTCATCTTATGCATCCATTTCTCCTAAAGCTAACAAGTTAAAGGCGCTTATTCTGTCTCTGGAGTTACTAGAAGCACAGTTTTTTTCCACCTGCTCTTCTACAGTATAAATAGAATAGCTAGTTTCTCATAATCCCAGCCTGTGACACGGATCTTCTTGATGCCTAATAATGAAGCCAATGTCACATATTATGACTTATTTAAAGTGGTCTGATTCAAAATACCAATTCCTTTACTGGTCAGGATACATCGAGATATGTCTAAGTATATGCACTCTCAAATCTTAGGGGTTTAATGCAACAAATGTTTATTTCTCATTCATATGACCCTTAAAAATAGACTTGGGAGTACTTCTCCATCTCTTGGTGGCCCTATGTAGAACCACTAGCTTCCTAGTTGCCACAAAGGAGAGAGAGGTCTGAAAGACTGAAGAAAATTACTTTAAAGGCCATGCCTGGAAGGAAGTTCATATCATTATTGCCTACATTCTTCTAGCTAGAACTCAGTCATTTTGCCCTATCTAGTTGTAGGGCCATCTAGCAAATGAAGCCTTTCTGTGTGTTGAAAGAGGAAAATGTAGTAAACATATACCATTTTCTCTGCTGCCTGCGAATACAAACTGGTAGTTAAGTATAATGACCCTGATTTTACTGTGCATTGTCATGGGACATTAAGCAAGTTACTTAACCTCCATGTGCTTCAGTTTCTTTCCGTGTAAAATGGGGATTATGAAAGGGTAACTACATCAGAGGGTCATAGGTTTATATACATAAAGTAATTAGAGCAAGCCTGGCATATAGTAAGTGCTATGTAAGGTTATATAAGTGTTACATAGCAAGTTGTTGAAGTGTCAGTACAGAGCACACCAAGATAATTATCAAAGAGCCATTTTATAATAAGTTGATTGGACTAGAAAGACAGATATTTAAAAATCCCAGCTCATGTGGCTCTAAGGCCAAAATAACACATGCCTCTCATTCTGTGTCCTATTATTTTAGCTCATTTCAATTTTGCAGGATTTGTTTTAGGTTGTGTGTTGAGCCAATAGGATGAGACACTAGTGAAAATTCTTCAGATGGGCCTAATTTGATACTCACGTAAGAAATACTCCTCCTGAAGGCTGTAGAGGAAATATCTGATTAATGACTGCCAAAGTCACCAGGAATCGAATGTGAATGAGAAAATATTGTCTTTTATTTATAAAACAGTTTATTTACCAAAAGTTAATAAGCAGTTCTTATGTGCTAGATATGGAGTTAAACAAAAAAGCTCTAAATAATTGATTTTCCACCTGGTGGTAGAAGACTGTGAACCTGTGGAGTAGAATTCGTTATTATCTACATTTTAATAAATTAGAAGTTGGAGTTTGAAAAGGTGCTATAGATGCTCTACTTTTCTTCACTAGCAAGAAATGAAGTGAAGATCTGCATCCAGGAGATTTCGTGCCAGCACCCAGATTCTTTATCCTCCTCCAGCATATCAGTCAAGATGCTGGCGGGAAACCGCTAGTACACTCAAAATGGATAAGTCAAGGTGAGTTTTCAAAAGGGACTCTAGGGACTTCCCTGGTGGCTCAGTGATTGAGAATCTGCCTGCCAACGCAGAGGACACAGGTTTGAATCCCGGTCCAAGAATTAAGATCTCATGTGGCAGGGCGACTAAGCCTCTGGTCAACAACTACTGAAGCCAGCATGCCTAGAGCCCGCACTCGACCACAAGAGAAGCCACCACGATGAGAAGCCTGCACACCACAGCGAAGAGCAGCCCCCACTCTCTGCAACTAGAGAAAAGCCCTCATGCAGGAATGAGGACCCAGTGCAGCCAAAGATTTAAAAATGAATACTTTTTTTGATGTTCAGAAAAAAAGGAACTACTAACAAAATTGGGGGCAAAGTGTGGGGAAACGAAGTACATTAGGGCTGGTAAAAATTGAGCACAGTTCCCACCTACAGGTCTGAATGGAAAGAATACAAAATAACTATGGGAAGTGAGAGAGAGGAGCCTACCTATAAGAAAATAAGAACTTAGGCCCGTCATCGGATGAATGGATAAAGAAGATGTATGTGTATAAAATGGAATATTACTCAGCCATAAAAAATAATGACGTAATGCCATTTGCAGCAGCATTAATGGACTAGAGATTATCATACTAAGTGAAGTAAGTCAGAGAAAGGGAAAAATGTGAGCGGAAGGATAAACCAGGAGCTTGAGATGAACACAGGCACACAAATATATATAAGGTGAATAACCAACAAGACATGCTGTATAGCACAGGAAACTACTCAATATTCTGTGATAACCTATATGAGAAAAGAATCTAAAAAAGAATGAATATATATATATATGTATAACTGAATCACTTTGCTGTACACTTGAAACTAACACAACATTGTGAATCTATATGCCCCAAAAAATTAAAATTAAAAAAAAATGAGAACTGAGTTCCAGGGATGTATGAAACCCAATGTGACCCCACAGGGAAGGGTCAAGGGCCATAAATACTCAAAGTCTCCCTCCTTTGGATCTTCTGCCAGTGTTTCTCACTCACCCAAAGCACTTGGAAGCTGGAGAGAGGCTGTGCAGCCTCTGGGATAAAATAAGAAGTTGGAAAAAGAAGAAAGAGAGTGAATTAGAAGGAAGCATGTGAAGATACCCCAAGTGGAAAATGAAGGAAAATGATTCTGAAGTGGCAACCAAGGTAGTTACCACAGCCGCTTTCATAAAGGGTACAGTCACCTATTTATACAGCAATTTTTGCGGGAAGTTATGTTAGTCAAGAATTTACAGTGGATTTAACTTAATCTTCATAGAAACAGCCCTCTTTTACTGTAAGTATTACCTCTGTTCATTAATATTGAATTATTTCATTATAGTAATGTGACCTGGCGAAACAAGTTTGGAAACAAACACACTTGCCTCTTAGTAAGCACACATATTAACAGGTGATAATTGAAGCAAGCAGGCTAACCCAGATGTCCACTCTCTGCAAGAATTCAGTGCAATGGGTCATTGTAATTTATCAAGTGATGAAGTACATCAGTGAAACCAGCAAATAGGATTGATAAGGCAAGGAAGAGAGCTTCTAGTTGCTAGGCTTCTGGTTGTTTTACTCTGATATCTTAAATGGAGAAACATTTGTCTGGCTAGAATATTTCAAGTCATTTTATCTAATCTTTTCTTACAATATCAACAATCTTCAGTTTCTTATCAAAGCTGTCAATGATGGTTAATTTCTGTGCAATCCTCATGTCTGAAAATTTCATGGATCAGCATCTCCTCCAACTGCCTGTTTGGTCCATTTTAACAGCCTAGTTTTGCAGGCAATGTCAATGATTAATGAATCCTGTGTGGTGAACCAGCAGCTTGCTTGGTATTTCTGACCTGGGTACTTTAAAACTCATTACTGGTACCTACTGAAGCTTTTCTAATGGATTTAAAATAGACTGCACTGCTGTTAACATGATTCTGCTCTTACGTGATCTAGATTTTCATGTTCCTTGTTTGTGTGTTGCAACTTGTCATTGTTAGGCACTATTAACAGACATGCTTAAAAAAAAAGTCAGCCTACACTCAGGGTAACAATTTACCATATATCATTTAGATAAAGTTACATGTCTAAACAATGGGCTTTTGACACATGATAGCACTTCTTTAATGTAGATTTTTTGTGTCTAATATGACAAATAAAGCCAGGTCTATAAGAAAATAGTGTGCTGGAATGCTCCCTATAATGGATATTGATTATTTGCTCAATATTTCTTTTTCCAAGTGGCTATAGCAGGGACTGGTAAACATGTTACTCTATCTCTGTCCCTCTGTGGGTGGGAACATGCTCTAAGCTGGCCACGCAAATAAACTTCTTTTCCTAATCACTGTGATTGATTCAAGAATGTGGCTCAAGCACAAGCCAACCACTTTTTGTTGAGATTTAACATATGGATGATGGAAGATATGAAGTATCTTTCTTCCTCTGGGATTACAAATAATAAAGGTGATGGAAACTGGAGTTGTCACAGACATCTTTCCTTTTTCTAATGGAGGAAGCCACCTACACTAGGAAAGAGTGGGAATAACTCATAAAGATAATCACTTAATTTAGCACATAAAAATACATTATTACCAATTCTTTCTCTGATATAAAGTATAAAAGCTAGACTCTTCCTGCATTCCAATTTGACTCATTTATGCTAATTTGGATTTCAGCCTTTGAGACTTTAGATCCCTCTTGGCTTAGGAAGATCAGAGAAACCTGATAAATATCCCACAAATACTGCCTTCTATAAAGGATGAAAATTGGGGTTAACAGAAGAAAGAGAAATGAATGTGAATGACCAGGAAGAAACAAAAAAAGAAGGGGAAAAAATAAAATTATAAGCCATAAGCAAGAGGACATCAAATCTGGATTGAAAACCAAATTGTGATCAAACTCGGTGGTTTCTTAAAGAATTAAAGTAGAGGAACCTGACAGTAGATTCCTTGGCTCTCTAAGCTGTGCTTAATTTGCCAGCTATTTTGAGTTCTCAACAAGTAGAATTTCTTCCCATCCCACCCTACTCACTCTTTCTCTCTTTTTCATTTTTATGTATCTCACTGTGCCCTACATATAGCGGTAGTCTCATGTTTGATGTTAAAGTAATAATAATGTGTGTGATATGTAAACACACACATATGCAAACACACAAAGAATAAGAAAGTATATGGTATAAAGAAGGAAGGGGATTGTTGGTTAATGATTTAAAAATAGAAAATTCTAACTGTATTTGTATACTTGAGGATGTAGCAAAGTGAGTGAGAGTAAGAAAAAGATCAAGACAAAAACTTTGACACAAAAATTTCAGACTAATGGAAGTCTTAAACTTCAAATTCTGAAATTTCAACTATAAAAGAATTTCAATATAAAGGCTGAAAATTATTTCAGTAAATATTCAGTTCACACTATATTCCATGGTACTTCCAAATAACATGAACCAAATGGTTTCTGTAAAGAAAATTAGTGCCTTCAAGCAAACAAATGATTGACAAAATTCATATTTACAGAATGCTCTTTAGATAATAATCATGTCCTATGCAAAACCAAGGACCAATTTTGTTTATTTTTGTCTTTTTTCAACATCTATCCCAGCGTTGCACATAGCAGATGCTCAAAAAAAGGCTTATTGAAAGAATGACTGTTACCCTTGCAAAAACTTAAATGACTGCTTGCCTGGCTATAGAGGTACACCTATGCATGAAATATGCAGAGTACATCATGAGAAACGCTGGACTGAAAGAAACACAAGCTGGAATCAAGATCGCCGGGAGAAATATCAATAACCTCAGATATGCAGATGACACCACCCTTATGGCAGAAAGTGAAGAGGAACTAAAGAGCCTCTTGACGAAAGTGAAAGTGGAGAGTGAAAAAGTTGGCTTAAAGCTCAACATTCAGAAAATGAAGATCATGGCATCCGGTCCCATCACTTACTGGGAAATAGATGGGGAAACAGTAGAAACAGTGTCAGAATTTATTTTTTTGGGCTCCAAAATCACGGCAGATGGTGACTGCAGCCATGAAATTAAAAGACGCTTACTCCTTGGAAGAAAAGTTATGACCAACCTAGATAGTATATTCAAAAGCAGAGACATTACTTTGCCGACTAAGGTACGTCTAGTCAAGGCTATGGCTTTTCCTGTGGTCATGTATGGATGTGAGAGTTGGACTGTGAAGAAAGCTGAGTGCCGAAGAATTGATGCTTTTGAACTGTGGTGTTGGAGAAGACTGTTGAGAGTCCCTTGGACTGCAAGGAGATCCAACCAGTCCATTCTGAAGGAGATCAACCCTGGGATTTCTTTGGAAGGAATGATGCTGAAGCTGAAGCTCCAGTACTTTAGCCACCTCATGAAAAGAGTTGACTCATTGGAAAAGACTCTGATGCTGGGAGGGATTGGGGGCAGGAGGAGAAGGGGACGACCGAGAATGAGATGGCTGGATGGCATCACGGACTCGATGGACGTGAGTCTGCGTGAACTCCGGGAGTTGGTGATGGACAGGGAGGCCTGGCGTGCTGTGATTCATGGAGTCGCAAAGAGTTGGACATGACTGAGCGACTGAATTGAACTGAACTGATGCATGAATATATAGATAAATATACCAGGAAACAATTATTCCCTGGTTGTTTAATTATAGATAGAAACCTTTGTTCTTTGCTAAGATGTTTATTGTCTTTAACTTAATTGGGTTAAAAAGATAATCTCTGCCTTGAAGAGGGATGTAGATTCTTTGAAAAATACAATACACATTATGATATCTAAGATTTGTTTATGTTTGCAGTATTGATCAACATAGCACTTTTAAATGTCAGATAAAACTGAAACATAAAATTTTATAACATCACATTTATCACCTACTTTAATTTAAAAGTTATTGTATTTGTAAACTTAAAGTACATAATTTTACTTCTCTTAATTATTTTCTGTTTTAAAAGGGCAAAAATCTTTGTCTTTAAAAGAGATAAAATATGACCTGCCAAAATTTATAGTCAATTTGTGGAATCAATCTGAAGTTAAAGAATATATTTCAGAATTTTACATTCAGAACTAAATTTCTAATTTCATTCAATGCACTGATCGTTCCAGAGTAATATTTACTGCTGAGGAATTTGTGCCTAAATTTCTTTCATTAACTTTGTACACCTGATTTTGTAAATAACTTGGTTCAAAATCTTTATTTATTCTAAGCTATTAAATGTCTGATTACCAGGATAATTCCACTGCTCACAAAGGTCTGGTTTTAAAATAATTTAGGCAAAATGAGCAAAAGTTTACTTATTTAGGATATATAGTCTGAGAAACTATTATTAAAATGAATTAAATAGCTCACTTTATTCATTGCCTGAAGACTAAAATATCAGTGGATGACAGTTATACCTTCCCATAGTATTTCCCCAAACATAATTAACCAAACTTGGAATATTTTGTTTAATAAACTCACTGCTAGACTCTAAACCCTATCAGAGTAGGGATGTATTAGCACTGTTCTCCATTTGATGTCCAATGCACACAAAAGCATCTGCCACATAATAACCCAATAAATATCAGTTGAAAAGAACAGAATGGAAAGGTAAAGTCACACAGAAGTCCTTCCAACCACTTATTGAAAGTATAATGAGACATTTCAACATGCAAAAGAAATTAAAACTACATCAAAGAAAATTAACTAAAATCTTTTATATATTTCATACATGTGTTTGATTTTGATATTGATATATAAGTATGTATTGCATGTATCTGTTTTGATGTCATTTCTAGATTGTCATAGACTTTGAATGCTGAGGATATAATAAAAATAATAGCAATAATAGTATAGATAAATGTTTATCAAGCCCTTACTATGTACCAGAAGCTATGTGCTTGACATGTATGAATTCATTTAATTCTCACAACTGCTCTACTAGGTAAGTAAAATTTTATCCCCTTTTACAGAGAAAGAAACAGTCTAATTCTACAGGCACTATAAAATAAATGGAAAACAATGTCATCATTACAGGTCGACCAGCTTCTCATATGACCGCGGAGGGTGGGGGGGTGGGAAGGAGAGAGAAGAAAGAAAGGTAGTTAATTAGTTCCTGATCAATCCTATTAAGTACACATCAATAAAGACCACTCAGCTATAAACTAGGTTATGTCACCTAATACAGGAAGAAAAGGCAGTTTAATCGGGTGAAGTTGTACAGTATATATACTGCAATATGTTTCATAGGTCACTCATCCTTTTTCACTTCAGTCTTGCTTTTTGTATTGCACAGAGTAGGCAGAGTAAACAGAATGACTAAGTAAACAGCAAATGGCAAAATGTACTGTTATTTTGAGACTTTGTGTATACTAAAGATTCCACAGAATCAAGCTAAATTTAGCAATCAGTTCAGTTCAGTTCAGTTCAGTCACTCAGTCGTGTCCGACTTTTTGCAACCCCATGAACCACAGCATGCCAGGCCTCCCTGTCCATCACCAACTCCCAGAGTCCACCCAAACTCATGTCCACTGAGTGGTGATGCCATCCAACCATCTCATCCTCTGTCATCCCCTTCTCCTCCTGCCTTCAATCTTTCCCAGCATCAGAACTTTTCAAATGAGTCAGCTCTTCACATCAGGTGGCCAAAGTATTGGAGTTTCAGCTTCAGCATCAGTCCTTCCAATGAACACCCAGGACTGATCTCCTTTAGGATGGACTGGTTGGATTTCCTTGCAGTCCAAGGGACTCTCAAGAGTCTTCTCCAACACTACAGTTCAAAAGTATCAATTCTTCTGTGCTCAGCTTTCTTCACAGTCCAACTCTCACATCCATACCTGATGTGAGAAAAACCATAGCCTTGACTAGACGGACCTTAGTCGGCAAAGTAATGTCTCTGCTTTTGAATATGTTGTCTAGGTTGTCATAACTTTTCTTCCAAGGAGTAAGCGCCTTTTAATTTCATGGCTGCAATCACCATCTGTAGTGATTTTGGAGCCCAGAACAAATGGAAAATAGGTCTTATCACAGGGCAAGATAATGCAAGGTGGATCTTTCCATTGCTCTTTATGAAGTGGAAACCAAGTTTATCTTGATGTAAAATTGAAATTATGTCCTGAGATGCCTAACAAGCTGAAGAAGTTTTATCGATGCTGCAAGTCTGTCTGCACAGCTTTGTATGCAGCTTGGAGAGAGAGTAACATTTAGATAGTGAATGTAATTTATGTCTGCATTTCTATTCCTGCTCTGCCAACAGGTTCATGTGTACCATCTTTCTAGATTCCACACATATTTGTTCAAATACGATATATTTCTCTTTCTGACTTACTTTACTCTGTATGACAGGGAAGGAAGAGGAGGGTAAGACAACTTGAGAGATTAAGACTGACATGTTTACACTACCATGTGTAAAATAGATAGCTAGTGGGAAGTTGCTGTATAGCGCAGGGAGCTCAGCTCAGGGCTCTGTGATGACCCAGAGGGGTGGGATGGGGCTGGTGGGAAGGAGGTTACAGAGGAAGTGAGGGAGGGAGGGGATATGTATGTGCTGTCCTTAGTCGCTCAGTCATGTCTGACTCTTTGAGACCCCATGGACTGTAGCCCGCCAGGCTGTCCATGGAGATTCTCCCAGCAAGAACACAGGAGTGAGTTGCCATGCCCTCCTCAGATATATGTATCAATTCAGTCGCTCAGTCATATCTGACTCTCTGCGACCCCATGGACTGCAGCATGTCAGGCTTCCCTATCCATCACCAACTCCCAGAGCTTTCTCAAACTCATGCCCATCACATCAGTGATGCCATCCAACCATCTCATCCTCTGTCATCCCCTTCTCCTCCTACCTTCAATCTTTCCCAGCATCAGGGGCTTTTCAAATGAGTCAGTTCTTCACATCAGGTAACGAAATTATTGGAGTTTCAGCTTCAGCATCAGTCCTCCCAATGAATATTCAGGACTGATCTCCTTTAGGATGGACTGTTTGGATCTCATTGTAGTCCAAGGAACTTTCAACAGTCTTTTCCAACACCACAGTTCAAAATATGTATACGTATGGCTAATTCATTTCATTGTACAGCAAAAACTAACACAACATTGTAAAGCAATTATACTTCATAAAAATGTAATTTATACATATATATTTAAATGTGTGTTTATATTAAAAATTCATATTTATGTAAAATACAATTTATTGATCTCTTTACATAAGCCAGGTATCACATAGAGTACTTTTCATTGAATTATCCCATGTACTGTTCCTAACTGCTCTTTGATGGTGTTATCACTTCCTCACTAGGAGGGTGAGAAAGGGGAAGTTAATAACCTATCCCAGGTTACACGGAGCAAGTGCTAGAGCTTCACCTGAACACAGGCGGATTGACTCTAGCACCCGTACGGTTTCAGCGCACTGTAAACTCTTTGGAAGTGTTAGTCGCTCAGTTGTGTCCGACTCTTTGTGACCCCATGGACTGTAGCACGCTAGGCTTCTCTGTCCATGGGATTCTGCAGGCAAGAATACTGGAGTGGGTTGCCATGCCCTTCTCCAGGGGATCTTCCTGACCTAGACATCGAACCCAGATCTTCTGCATCATAGGCAGACTCTTTACTGCTTGAGCTACTTGGGAAGCCCAAACTCTTTGGAAGCCGGGTTGCATTTGATAAGGGCACACGAGCAACTGGCTCAAGTGCAATTACTGTAAATCTTGAGGTGGAAGTAGAGAGATACGTCAGCAGGTTACTACTGACCTTGATCAGGCTTGAGCTAGTAAGAGGCCAGACTGAGGCTGTGTGTGATCATGGGTCTGAAAAGGAAGAGGCAGAGGCGAGAGCTATTTAGGAGTCTGCTTGGCCAGAACTTAGCATCCATTAGATGTAATGGTAAAGGGACAAAGAAGAGAATCCTTAGGTTCCTGGTTAAGTGATGAGAAATGTGTCCCCCAAATGCATGAAGATTTAGGAAAGTGGTTTGTTAATCATGTCTAGTAGGAAAATGTTGAATTTGAGGTAATTGCCTTCAGTTGGAGATACTCAGAAGGCAGATAACCATGTAGGAGTGAAACTCGGAGAGATTAACCCTATAGAAAAAGATAACGGGAATTGTTAGCTTGGGGGTGAGGCATTACAGAGTAGGAAAAAAAGATAGGAAATCAAGGAGAAGAAGCCTAGAAATAACCAGATTTAAAGAGTTCCATCATGCTTCCCAAGACCAAAGCTTGACTTCTTCAAGAGACTCTTTAATATTTAATCTTAATTACTGATCAATTTCCATGCTAATAAATTGTTTGTATTCCAATAAACATTATTTGAATAAAATAATAACTAAATACAATAACAATTTTAAAGTAAAGCTGTATTATATAAATAAGCAATTAAATATAAATATAACAAAATAAAGTATAATATATATAGACATATAACATAATATAAATAAACAAATTTAGTATAATTAGTGCTATCAATAAATAACACATAAATAAAATAAATATAAAATAGGACCCCAAAATGACAGTCTAACCATAGATCTGCTGTTTGTGTGATTGCACTACTTATTAAACGAACTTATTATAAAAATGAATAGAGAAAATATTGGAAGTGTAAAGAAACAAAAAAATCAATGATTTTACCACTTGACAATCACCTTTGTTTATAAATCAGCTTATTTGCTTCTAGTAATTTATTTGTGGAAAGCATGAAGTATGCTCACATTATTTAAAATAAAATTAGAATAATGCTGTATATTTACTTTGTGTTATTATTTTGATTTGCTTATTAATGTAAAACTATGATACAGTAAAATTCACTCATTTAAAAGCACAATTCATTGAGTTTTGGCTCGTGAGTATACCCACGTGCCCAAAAAGGTATGGAATGCTCTGTCACCCCAGAAGCCTTCCTCATGTTTCTTTCCAATCAATGCCTTCAACTCATGGCAACCCCTGTTTTGATTTTTATGGCCATGGATTACTTTTGCCTATTCTAGAACTTTCTATAAATGGAAGCCTGCAGAATGTATTCTTTTTTGTCCCACTTCTTATGATACCACAATATTTTGGAGACTTATCCATGTAATTGTGTATATAAATAGTTTACATTACTGATTAATATCATAATTTGCTTATCCATTCAACTACTGATAAATATTCAAAGTGTTTTTAGCTTGAGGCTATTACAAAAAAACCCTTCTCTGATCATGTTTTACAAATTTCATAAACGTATGTTTTCACTTCTGCTTTTCAGAACTCTAAAATAATAAATTTATGTTGCTTCTTGGTCCCGAATTTGTTACCAAAGCATTAACAACTAATACCTTTCTTTTACATATTTTCAGAATTGGCTTATTCTAACAGCCCATAGCACATCAAAACCTCTCTAAATGCATTCCAATTAACACCAAAAACTCAGATTAATTTAATTAAAATTCCCAAATATGAGTACCTTGAGTCAAACATGTCTTTAAATACAGAATTCTTATACAAAAGAACAAAAAAGATGTGTATATGTATGTGTGCTGGGAGGCAGGCATCCAAAGCTACTAGCAAGTCTATTTCTGTCTTAACAAGACACCTATTATTGACACAACTATTTCCAATAATTCAAGAATATCTGCCACTATGAAATGTGTTCAGTTTTGTAAAAGTTAGGATACAGTTGACATGGTGAGAAATTGCTTATTCCACAACTCTTCAGAGAAATCTGAGCAGCACTGGAAGCGCCACCTTCTGCTGACAGTGAACACCGCTCCTGTTACTTAGCACCCCACACCTAATCCTCTCGTGTGACAGTTTTCATTTATTCCCACTCTTAAATGCTGTGAAGAGATGACCCACAAATATCTCTGCATTGTTCCTTTTCCCATTTACACTCAAACTTTACCTGTGTGCACGCGTGTAATTATCATTTCCATTGAATCAACAGCATGATTGGTCATGCTTAATGATACATGATTAATCATTAGATTAAAAGAGGTTTTTGATCTCAAAGGCCAACACAAGTAGTAAGGTACATGGCCTTGATCCAAGACTTCTTTATATATATATTGTGTATTTTTACTTCCTCATGTCAAGAAACAGGTAATGCTTTACCAAGAATGTAGATGAACTGGTTTGATTGGTTTTGTTTATTTTTAAAACATTTAATGAAAAGAAGCAGGAAGCAAACGTTTTCTTTAATTTTGGGTTTCATTCAAATCTGCATATCTAATGCTTCAGTTAAACATTGAAAAATACATTCAAGAATGATTTAATAGGAAAAAAGTGGGTTTAAAATTTGACTTTGTTATAACAACACAGAAAACTCTGGCTCTAAAAATTTAGTTTTATTACCAAGAGATTGCATCCTGGTTCATAAAATTTTTTGTGTCAGCCTTGAAACTGGAAATTTCTCACAGCATAGATTATAGTCATTTTCCCTTTTTAGGGGAATCTAAGAGTCAGGGGCCTGGAGGAAGGAAGGCAGCTTACATTGTGGTGTCACTCTCCTTTTTTATTTTCTAGACAAACCACCACTGAGTTAAATCAATGTGTATAAAGTACCTATTGTGGACATTAATATTAAATGTCAAGAATGAAGTGAATAAGACACAGTTCCAGCTTGAAACATGCCTTTCAAAGGACAAATAAAAGTCTATTAGATATATTTTAAGATCTGTTTTTTTTTTTAGTTTCAAGATCAGCAGATTCAATTTTAATTACTTTTAGTGATTTTTGGTTCTTGCTGGGGAATTATAAATTTAAACAATATATATCTACACGGGGGCTTCCCTGGTGGCTCAGTGGTAAAGAACACACCTGCCAATGCAGGAGATTCAGATTCGATCCCTGGGTCAGGAAGATCCCCTGGAGAGGGAAAGGGCAACCTACTCCAGTATTCTTGCCTGGGAAATCGCATGGACAGTGGTGCCTAGTGGGCTGCAGTCCGTGGGGTCACCAAAGAGTCAGT
The DNA here is from genome assembly GCF_023091745.1 of Budorcas taxicolor. Taxonomy (NCBI): domain Eukaryota; kingdom Metazoa; phylum Chordata; class Mammalia; order Artiodactyla; family Bovidae; genus Budorcas; species Budorcas taxicolor. The sequence goes on along the minus strand of NC_068923.1, from coordinate 58,410,995 downwards.
GAGTAAACAAAACAACAACAAAGACAACATGCCCCCCCCACCCTGCCTCCTACTCCAAAGGCCATAATTAACCAGATTCCTTAAAGGGTGAACAACTCTTCCAGGTTTTCCCAAGGAAACTTCAGTCTTAAAATTGAAATCCTATATGCTGAAAATCCCTGTCAGTCCCAAGCCCCCTGAGCCATGTGGTCACGCTTCTTACGCATGACCAGGTTCAAGTTAGCCAAATTTTTAAAAATATGCCTTGTTTTTCTCGTGTATGCCCAGCACTCTGCTAGGAATAGTATATGAACTAATTAGCGCTCAAACCAAGAGTCTGATCTTTTGACAAGGAGTTACACTTTATTTATCTCACTATTTGAAAAAGCAACAAGAAAATTTGATGCCTTATATTATTTAAATAATAAAGAAAAGCAAACCTTCAGATCATTCAGTTCTCAGTTACAATCCCTCCAGCAATCATTTCACTTCGTAGCATCACATTTTAGCCTAACTGTACTAGAAACGTCAGTGAACAGAAATAATTTATAATTGCTGAGGGAACCATAACTTTGAGTTATTTCATACTGGGGCCTTATATCTATATTTTTAAGTGACAGTGTGAATGAATACCTGTTTTTAAACTAATTTAGATTAAATTCTTCAGGACATGAGGGAAAGATATTATACCATTTGCTTTTTCAAAAATGCTACCATTAAAGTAGTTCAGAACCTAGAACAAACACGTTAACTGTATCCAAGAATGGTATGTTTTCCATTCATATAACTAAGATGAAAACTGGGAAGCCATCATTTGGCTGTCAAAGTTGAACAATTTTATTCACTGATACTGCTAACTAAATGAACTGAGACTCTATTTCAATTTGGCCACAAAAGATTTCATATTTATATATATTTTTATACTTATATATATATTTTAAATCATGATTTTCAAAACTTAACAGATTTTGAGATTATTTAGTACACTGAATTTAATCATGATAAAATTATATTAGCCAAAATAGAATCCTCAAATCTTTGAATAGTCACTTATGATTACGGTAGGTTCTCAATTAAGAATTGCTAAGGAAAAACTCTATACAAAACAATTTTATTCACTAAGATATCAAAGTTATTATTAAAAAATAAAATGATATTTGTTTATTCCCAGGCTGGGATAGAGTATCTGTGCTTGATTGTCTCAGAGACATCTCAAATTTAGTATGTCTTAAAAGGAACTGTTGACTTGAGGGAATTCCCTACTGGGCCAGAAGTTTGAACTTCAAGCTTCCCTCTGTAGGGGGCATGGGCTGATCCCTGAACAGGGAACTAAGATCCTGCATGCCTGCATATCACAGTCCAAGGGGAGGGAGTGCGGAGAACAAAATCATAATTGAAGAACATAAAGAAAAGATTGCTAACTTGATTTGGTGATTTCCCAAATCTTTTCCCCTTCCTCCTCCTGTCCTCTCCTCAACTCTGTAAATGGTGTGACCACCCTACCAGTGAATCAGCCAAGATTCTAGGTTGTAAGCATGAGTCCTTTTTATTTCACTCCACCAAGTCCTCTTTATCCTGTCATAAGTACCTGTGGAATCCATGTCTTTCTCTCCATCTTCGCTCCACCTATCTTAGCCCAGACCACCATTGCTTCTTTCTTGGATCACTCAACAGCCCCTTAGCCAGATCCTCTCACTCTTACTCACTCTAAATCCATTCAACATTGAAAGTATACTTAAAACACACCTTGGGGGTCACTTATCTGTTTCAAAACCCAGCAATAGCTTCCTGTGGCACTTGGAGCAAAATCTGAATTTCTAACCCTGGTCCTGAAATACTCCGACTGATCTGCCTTTGCCTATCCTTTCAGACTCATTTTCTGCTCATTTTCTCATTTTCTTCCCCCACCTTCATTTTCTGCTGCTCATTGACTCACTGCTGGCTTTATCTCCATGGTTCTTTGTTGTTGTTCAGTTGCTAAGTTGTGTCCGATACATTGAGACACCATGGTCTGCAGCATGCCAGACTTCCAGACTTCCTTGTCCTTCTTTATCTCCCAGAGTTTGCTCAAAACTCATGTCCATTGAGTTGGTGATGTCATCCAATCTTGTCCTCTGTCATTCCTTTCCCCTGCCTTCAATCTTTCCCAGCATTGGGGTCTTTTCTAATGAGTCGGCTCTTTGCATCAAGTAGTCAAAGTATTGGAGTTTCAGCTTCAGCATCAGTCCTTCCAAAGAATATTCAAGGTTGATTTTCTAAAGGATTGACTATTCTAGTCTATTCAGTCTGTTTTAATAAAAACACCATGGATTGGGTAGTATGTGAACAGCAGAAATTTATTTCTCCCAGTCCTGGAGGCTGGAAACCCAGTATCAAGGCCCCCATACAGTCTGTGTTAGGTGAGGGTCTACTTCCTTATTCAAATACAGCTGTTTTCACCATAGAAGGGATGAGTAAAATCCCTGGGGTCTTCGTAAAGGGCCCAATTTCATTCATGAGGGCTTCACCCTCATGACCTAATCACCTTCCAATGGTTTCTTGCCTCTTAATATCATCACACTGAGGGTTAGGTATCAACATATGAATTTAGGGACAGACATATTCAATCTACAGTAGGTTCCACAAAGAAGCTTTAGGCTTTAGGATCCTCACACAAACATTCCATCTTCTGCCAAAGATTCCCCATCTTCTTGCATTGTCGAAATGTCATCTCCTCAGAGGTGCCTTCCCTGACCTCTCTACTTAGACTATTACCAAGTCCAAGCTTGCTCTGCTCACCACAAGGTAAGTCAATGAATTGGAGATGAGGTGTTGGGATCAGGAAGGGACTTTATTCTGGAGCCAGCTGATCAAAATGATGACAGGCTAGCACCTCAAAGTAACCATCTTGTTGGAGCCTACATGTCTGATTCTTTTATGGATCAGGTGGGGAGGTAAGGAAACAAAATTTAAAAAACCATTTAATTCCTGCAATCATCTCCTAGAATGACAAGCCTCAGGTAGGGGACTGTGTTAGTTCCACTTCCTTTCAGTCATTTTATGGGTAGTGTGAAACGAAACATTCCCTGTCATATCAACAAAGTTTCCATATCTATCTGTCATTCTGGCTTCCCCAGATGTGAATTTCTGGGCAGCACTGGTAAGCTGCTGAGGAGAGGCAGGGCGATGCACCATTTGTCACACAGAGGATTCACATTCCTTCACAGGAAGGCAGGGTCAGGCTATATCCCTGAGGTAGGCCATCGTTGTTCCTGTTGTTCACTCACCCAGTTAAATCCTACTTTTTGCGAACCCATGGACTGCAGCACACCAGGCCACCCTGTCCCTCACCATCTCCCGGAGTTTGCCAAAGTTTGTGTTCATTGCGTTGGTGATGCCATTCAGCCATCTCATCTTCTGACTCCCTCTTCTCCTTCTGCCCTCAATCTTTCCCAGCATCAGGGACTTTTCCAATGAGTCATCTGTTCGCCTCAGATGACCATTATGCATGCTTATAATAACAAAAGGAATTAAAATCACAGAAGTAGATCCAGTATAAATTCAAAATTAACCCTTCCAGGTTACAAGAATGGGAGAGTTACTTTATACTTTATTATAACTTGTAATCAATTGCCAATTTGCCTCTGAACTGTGTTTGGTGTCTTCCCACCATCAAAAGGTAAGCTGCATGAAGCCAGAGGCTGGTGTCTTGTCCGCTTTCTTTTTCTAGTACCTAGAGTGAGGTCTTGGAGAAGGCAATGGCACCCCACTCCAGTACTCTTGCCTGGAAAATCCCAAGGATGGAGGAGCCTGGTAGGCTGCAGTCCATGGGGTCTCTAAGAGTCAGTCACGACTGAGCGACTTCACTTTCACTTTTCATTTTCATGCATTGGAGAAGGAAATGACAATCCACTCTAGCGTTCTTGCCTGGAGAATCCCAGGGAAGGGGGAGCCTGGTGGGCTGCCTTCTATGGGGTCGCACAGAGTCGGACACGACTGAAGCGACTTAGCAGTAGCAGCAGCAGCGGCAGCAGCAGAATGAAGTCAGTGACAAAGTGAGTATCAAATTAGTGTCTATTGCAGAATAGGTGATTTTTTTGTTAATGAAGGTTACACACTTTAGCTTATAGATAATTTCATCCTACTGAGAGATCAATCGGAGAAGGCAATGGCACCCCACTCCAGTACTCCTGCCTGGAAAATCCCATGAACAGACGAGCCTGGAAGGCTGCAGTCCATGGGGTCGCTGAGGGTCGGACACGACTGAGCGACTTCACTTTCACTTTTCACTTTCATGCACTGGAGAAGGAAATGGCAACCCACTGCAGTACTCTTGCCTGGAGAATCCCAGGAACAGGGGAGCTTGGTGCGCTGCCGTCTTCGGGGTCGCACAGAGTCATACACAACTGAAGCGACTTAGCAGCAGCAGCAGCAGCAGCAGCAGAGAGATCAATACTATTCATAGCAATATTTTACAGATAAGAAAACTGAAAATTAAAATTTCTGGTGGTATTTCTTTCCTGGATGGTCACGTGGGTAGAAAGTGATGACATTAGAATCAAGCCACCTCAGTCTACTCAGTTAACCAGGTTATTCGTGGCCCTGAGACTCTGAGAACTACAGGTTCTGAGGAGCTGAAGCAAATCAAATGTGAGCCCTAAAGACTCTTCTTTTACCTAATTAAGAATTATAAAAATTGTGATTTCTATTATTTTCCCATTCTCTCTGCATTTCTTAGCTGGAATTCTTCCATTACAAAGGGAGCTTAAGATTACATGTGTTTCATATATATCTTGTTGTGAGTAATTGAAATTACTAAACAATGTGGATTCTGAAACTTGGATAGGACTTTTGAATACACTTAACAAAAACTGTTCTGAGTATAACAGAGGGAGGAAATGGATTCTTCTGATTTCCCTCCCTGCCATTGTTTGTCAGGACTCTTATTATCTTGAAGGAGGAAACAGAACAGGCTCTATCATGAAAGCAGGACTCCATCTTGGGCCAAACTGTGGACTTTGAGCTATATGCTCAGTATCTATGGAAATGACATACCAACTGGAAAACCAGGCCCGCAGAAGGAAGAGCCCCAGGGCTCATACCTAGACTCTCCATCACCTAAAAGAATACCCTAATTATCTATATAATCATATAGAATCATACATTTTATTATGCATATTGGGGTGGCAAGAATACACAAAAGAACTGTACAAAAAAGATCTTCATGACCCAGATAAACATGATGGTGTGATCACTCACCTAGAGCCAGACATCCTGGAATGTGAACTCAAGTGGGTCTTAGGAAGCATCACTACGAACAAAGCTAGTGGAGGTGATGGAATTCCAGTAGAGCTATTTCAAATCCTGAAAGATGATGCTGTGAAAGTGCTGCACTCAATATGCCAGCAAATTTGGAAAACTCAGCAGTGGCCACAGGACTGGAAAAGGTTAGTTTTCATTCAAATCCCAACGAAAGGCAATGCCAAAGAATGCTCAAACTACTACACAATTCCACTCATCTCACACACTAGTAAAGAAATGCTCAAAATCCTCCAAGCCATGCTTCAGCAATATGTGAACCATGAAATTCCAGATGTTCAAGATGGTTTTAGAAAAGGCAGAGGAACCAGAGATCAAATTGCCAACATCCACTGGATCATCGAAAAAGCAAGAGAGTTCCAGGAAAAACATCTATTTCTGCTTTATAGACTATGCCAAAGCCTTTGACTGTGTGTATCACAATAAACTGTGGAAAATTCTGAAACTGATGGGAATACCAGACCACCTGACCTGCCTCTTGAGACACCTGTATCCAGGTCAGAAAGCAACAGTTAGAACTGGACATGAAACAACAGACTGGTTCCAAATAGGAAAAGGAGTACATCAAGGCTGCATATCGTCACCCTGCTTATTTAACTTCTATGCAGAGTACATCATGAGAAACACTGGGCTGGAGAAAGCACAAGCCGGAATCAAGACTGCGGAAGACATATCAATAACCTCAGATATGCAGATGACACCACCCTTATGGCAGAAAGTGAAGAACTAAAAAGCCTCTTGATGAAAGTGAAAGAGGAGAGTGAAAAAGTTGGCTTAAAGCTCAACATTCAGAAAACGAAGATCATGGCATCTGGTCCCATCACTTCATGGCAAATCAATGGGGAAACAGTAGCAACAGTGTCAGACTTTATTTTGGGGGGTTCCAAAATCACTGCAGATGGTGATTGCAGCCATGAAATTAAAAGATGTTTACTCCTTGGAAGGAAAGTTATGACCAAGCTATACAGCTTATTTAGAAAGCGGAGACATTACTTTGTCAACACAGGTCCATCTAGTAAAGGCTATGGTTTTTCCAGTGGTCATGTATGGATGTGAGAGTTGGACTATAAAGAAAACTGAGCGCCGAAGAATTGATGCTTTTGAACTGTAGTGTTGGAGAAGACTCTTGAGAGTCTTGGACTGCAAGGAGATCCAACCAGTCCATCCTAAAAGAGATCAGTCCTGGCTATTCATTGGAAGGACTGATGTTGAAGCTGAAACTCCAATATTTGGCCACTTGAAGCAAAGAGCTGACCCATTTTAAAAGCCCTTGATGCTGGGAAAGATTGAGGACAGGAGGAGAAGGGGACGACAGAAGATGAGATGGTTGGATGACATCACCGACTCAATGGACATGAGTTTGGGTGAACTCCAGGAGTTGGTGATGGACAGAGAGGCCTGGCGTGCTGTGGTTCATGGGGTCACAAAGAGTTGGACACAACTGAGCAACTGAACTGAACTGATTGGGGTATGCTGCTGCTGCTAAGTCGCTTCAGTAGTGTCCAACTCTGTGCAACCCCCATAGACAGCAGCCTACCAGGCTCCTCTGTTGCCATTTCCTTCTGCAGTGCATGAAAGTGAAAATTGAAAGTGAAGTCGCTCAGTCGTGTCCGACTCTTCAGGACCCCGTGGACATCAGCCTACCAGGCTCCTCTGTCCATGGGATTTTCCAGGGAAGATGACTGGAGTAGGTTGCCATTGCCTTCTCCACATTGGGGTATGACCACAGGCCTATTGACAATTGTCCACTGTTAACTACCTAGATTTAAGGCATATGAATCACAGGTTAACTTTGATTGTATCTTTCTTTTTCCTTTGTTCAGACTAATTTCAGGGAATTTGGGGAGGTGGGTTTGTCCACGTATACTTACGGTATATAAGGGTTTCACAAAAATTGGTTGGGATCCTTGACTAAGAGGAGACTCTGCCTTGGGCCCGCTGGTGTAATAAACTGCACTCCACTATCTGCATTGTCCTTCTGAGTGAGTTTGTTTCCTGGAATGCATGGCTACTACAATCTCACAAGCTCAGTAACAAGAGAGATCATGCATTTTCTATTATCAAAAGGCACAGTTCTTAAAAAATTCCCTCCAGGGCTGTTATATTAAAATATCATACATTTTTGTGTTGAAGTCTTAGGAATGATGGTTTTAATGTGATTTTAGCAATCATTGGTAGAAACTCTACAAGCTAAAACTTCCCAAGACACTAAAAGTGATTCACTCATCCACTCACCCACACAAACTTCCACTCTATTCTTCATACCCTTTCTGAATGGTCTCAAAAAATAAATCTGTGGACAATATTATTGAGACAAAAATAAGGGAGAGATTTCTTTCCCATCTAAATCCTATTATCTTGTCCATGAAAAGCAAATGTGTTACTCGTCCAGTCATGTCAGACTTTTTACGAACCCATGGGCTGTAGCCTGAGAGGATCCTCTGTCCATGGAATTCTCCAGGCAAGAATACTGGAGTGGTTAGCCATTTTCTTCTCCAGGGTGTCTTACTGACCCAGGTATTGAACCTGGGTCTCTTGCATTGCAGGCACATTCTTTACTGTCTGAGCAACTGTAGAAGCCTATCATATTCACCAATTAACTATAAAAAGGCAGAGCCAAACAATGAACATAAAGACAGCTCACCAAATATCCAGATGAGCCAGCTGGCTATAAGCCATGGATCACGGAGAGCCAGTTAACATCAGAGATCACTCAGGAGAGAAAAGAGGAACAATAGAAAGAAAAGAAAAAAAAAAAAAGAAAAGAAAATGTCAAGATTCAGAGAGAAGTACAGACAAATGGCTGTCACTATCACATGGTTTGGGATAGGTGTCTGCATATAAGGGGGCTTGTCATAGATTTACTTAGCAAGAACTGAGGATATAAGGGAAATGCTGATTCTCCTGGCTGATGGGTAAATAGAAAGAGATACGTAAGGAGACCCTAGGTGTTGATTATGGAATTTTTAGCATGGGGACCAGTTCTTTCACAGGTCTACAATGATTGATGTACTGAATACAAACTCTTTGCATAACAAAAACAATCTGCTAGGGAACAAGTTATGGTAATAAAAAAAGAGAATTGAGCCACATGCCAAGTAGAGAGAGCTACTTGGTGTTATCTCTAGAGAGAAAACTTTCTCAACATAAAACATAGTGAATTTTCCCACGGTACTCAAAATCTAATGAAGCTTTTTAACCCTTAAGGTTCCAGCCCCTTTCTTACCGCCTTGAGTAAATTAGTATCCAGAGGGGAGCCCTTATTGTATTCAGAACAAAGGCTACAAAATCTGAAGGAGGGAGGACCAAGATATAGAGGTAGTATTATTGTTCTCAAAGAAACAGGAAATAGCATAATTGGCATTTGTTTTCTTTTCCTGAATGGATGGAACCTTTGGCCAAAGTGACTAAGAGAATATGCAAAACACCCTCAGGGACTCCCAGAAAAGATGGGAGAGTTCAAGGTCCTGAAAGGGGAATGGGACAAAAGAAAATACGTTTGTTTTTTACAGTTAATGTGACCACATTAGCACCTCACAGATTGCTATGGTCTAGGAAAATAATGAACCGCAATAGTGTACAAGCAGATAAAAAATTTAAATCCCCTGCCATAAAGAATATTATACTTCAAGAGGAGGGGTGTGGAATGAGAAAAATAAAAGGAATTTATTAATGTTTCATAACACACAGAGGAATTGATGCATATTGAAAGGCAAGTATCCTCAATATTAAAGGAGAATAAACAAGATAAAGATGTGTGTGTGCTGTGATGGGAAATAAATCAATTATGCCACCTTTCCTAGTGTTATCTTCTTTAGTTTTATTCCTATTCATTTTGATTTTATGGTATGCCATGCTAAGACCCTGAACTCTCTTGCTTTTTGTCCTTTGATTGCTCCTCCATGGCAAGTAGCCAGCCAACAGCCAAGAACCTAGCTATCACTTTTGTGACTGCACTTAGGGTGATGAGGGTCCTCCCTGGTAGCTCAGCAGGAAAGAATCTGCCAGCCAAGGTAGGAGACACAGGTTCAATCCCTGGGTTGGGAAGATCCCCTGGTGGAAGAAATGGCAACCCACTCCAGTATTCTTGTCTGCGAAGTCCCACAGACAAAGAAGCCTGGCAGGCTACAGTCCGTGCAGTCCCAAAGAGTCAGACACAACTTAGCAACGAAACAACAGCAACAACAAACTAGGTTGATGAGTATTCCTGGGGAAAATCCCACTATTGGGCAAACTGACATCCTTATCAATATATACTCAGCATTCTCAACTGAGCCCTTAGAATGGATTGAAAACTCTACCCTATCATGATATTAATTGTGCACACCTTACAATAGTTCTTTTTCTATTCTTTTCAAGCATTTCTTGTCTCCTTATCCTCACTCCTTCTCAGCAGATGATCTCAAGTAATCTTCCAAATTATCCAAAAAAGAGAAGCCATCAGATGAAATTTGTCTCAACTTCCAGTCTAGAAATCTATAAATACTTGTCCACTCCACAGTTGTTCTCCTTTAATCATATTAATAACCTTTTAGGAACCTAGCATGTTTAGTCACCTCCATCATTTGTCAAATATTTGCACTTGTTCTATACATGTATGTACGTATGCATGTATGCATGTAGTATGTAAGCATTCCACCATCAAGACTAACAACCCTTCTAGTTACTGTCCTAATTCTTTTCCTTTCCACAACAAAATTTCAGAGTTGTCTATATTCACTCGCTTTGGTTTCTCTTTTCATTCCCCACTTAATCTTCTTCTTTTACCATTTCACTAAAATTGTTCTTACCTGGTCACTAATAATTTAAACATTACTTAAAAGCATACTTTTAAAAGTAAACATTACCAAAGTATACTTTTCAGTCCTCATTTCCTCTTATCTCTTAGTCTCGTTCAACAGAGACATTTTGTCTTTCTTGAAACCATCATTTCCTTTGGATACCTCTGCTTTTGATTTTTTTCTTCTATTTCTCTGATCACACGCAACCTTTCTGTTCAGACATTGTACAGCATCCAAAGCTCTACTTTCCCAGAAAAATATTCCTACTCCTGCTCTTTTTCATGATCATGCATGAGAATATGTATTAATCCTTGATGCCTACCTTCTCTTTATCACACCACACAGCCAGTTTTCCATTTCTACCTCTAAAATAGCCCCCTGAATCCATCTCCTTTCTTCCATCTCTGGTGGCACCACCCTAATATATATCTCCATTATCTTTTGTCTGAAATTACAATAAATGTACAGTAGTTTTCTAATTGGTCTCCTACATCTAATATTGCAGGATCCATGATCCATTATCATCATAGTCATAGGATCTCTTGAAAACCATAATTATAATTCATTAATTTCCTCTGTTAAGGTCCTTTATTAACTTTCTGTTGTCTTCAGGATAAAGCCCAAACTCCTTCATATTCTGTTAAGACCTTGCAATAATTGGCCTAGACTTACTTCTTGCGTTTCTCATACAGTTGTCTTCTTTTCAGCTCAGTTAAGCTTTCTTGAGACCCTTGGACACACGAAGCTTTTGTCCTGGGTCATCACACAGCCAGTTGCTTGGGGCTCTTGCTCTTTTCTGTGCCAACACACTCATCCAATTCCAGATTAACAATTGCCTCCTCAGGGAAATTTTTCCTCACCATCACCACTGCCTTGGATCAGATTCTATATATGCCTACAACATATGCTATCAGGGCTCAAAAATATTTGACTTTGTAATTCTCTTCCAGTTCATGAGCACCTGAGAGCTACTGAAACTTGATGTGATTCAGGAGCAGTGGAAGACTATTAACCTTAGCATTTGCCCATGGCCGGTCTCAATAAAAGGAGCTATGGTAGGTGAAAATGGAAAACTCTCTACCACCCATCTGTCACAAAAGGCCGTGGCAATTTGCGTCATGGCCAATTCCGTAACAATTTTCAGTTTCCCCTTTTATTGAGATGTGGTAGCTAGGCAACTTAAATAACATTTGGAATCCAACCCACAAATATCTTATTCCAAGACAGGACAAAGTGCCAACCCTGGTTGGTTTCCCTTGAGAGACACTTTTCCTGAGGCCATGAATACAGGCCAGATGTCTGGAAAAAAAAATTTTTATATAAATACCTATACTTAAGCATGCGCAAGTATGATGCTTTATTGACTTAATTTTGTGACACAGCGTTTGGTACAATATATGAAAGGCTTGGATTTTCCTACTTTAAGATGAGTCCACATGTGAATAATTTTCCTGTTAAAATGGTATTTATTGAAAAGTTGACTGTATATTGCAACACTGTAAAGTAAGCAAAACAAGCAGTTATTTCAAGGGGACTTTTCCAAGCATGAAATTCTTGCTGCCAAATTTGTCCTGTAAATAACAAATTTAAAAGAAGAAATAAAGTAAATGTCTTGTGTGTATATACTTGAAGAAAAAGGCCTCAACTGACATTATCTGATTTTAAGATGGAAGCAACTATTGCAACAGGATTATTCAGAAAACCCGTTATCTTCTCATAGATTCAAATTAACTGAAGATTGAACATATGTACTAAGGGATTCTCTGAATGTCACCATCATTAATATGATTGAGTTAATATAGATTTTGAAGATTAATAATGGCTGCTCAATGCTTTGTGTGTGCTCAGTTGCTCAGTCGACTCTTTGCCACCCCATGGACTTTAGCCCACCAGGCTCCTCTGTTCATGGGATTATCCCAGCAGGAATACTGGAGTGGGTTGCCATTTCCTCCTCCAGGGAATCTTCCCAACCCAGGTATCAAACCCAGGTCCCCAGTGTCTTCTGCATTGGCTGGTAGATTCTTTACCACCGAGCCACCTGGGAAGCCACTTAAAGTTTCGGGCCCTTCAAAAATCTCTAGTGTAAAGTGACTCCTTCCTTTTATTTTTTCCACTTGTAAATTTGTATATAAAACCATAATGAGAAAATGTTAAACCTAATGTTAGTCATTCCTGATACAAACAGTGTTTTAACACATAATTAAAACTTTCCATTTGGAGAAAAGAAGTGATAGGCTGAACTGGTTGACTAGAGAAGAATTTTTTCTAGTTGTTTATTTTAGAACCCAGATGATCAACTATTTTTCTAATCTTTTTTCTTGCCTGAAATTATAAGCAATGTAAGCTTTCCTTAATACGTTTGATTGATCCAGAAAAATGCTTTAGTTCAATGAAGGGTGTAATATTTTGTTCTGTCCCAAATCTATTCATCAATTAAAACAAAACAATCTCATTATCCTATGCGATTACCCTTTCTCTCAAATGAATTTTTAGCCTAGGATATGCTCAATAGAGCAAACATATTGCAATAAAAATAATAGGTACATATCTCTCAGATTCAAAAAAATACATATTCACTAAGAATATATACATATATAAACCTCTAAAATGTAATAAAACCTCTTTAAAATGGGAAACTATCCAAATATTTAAATACAAATTAAATTGTTAATTTATCATTTTTCAAGCTCATTTTAATGATTCTCTGTCCTTTGCAATTTCACACAAATCAGCTTGTAAATTTATTTTCAAATGATCCTACCATGATTCTAATTGGGATGGTTTTGACTCTGGATCACTTTATGGAAGGTTGACATTACATTCTTTAACCTATTTGTACAAAACTAACAACCAAAAGTTCTACTCTACTTTAGCACAGTTCAGCTGTTTGTAGAATAAATAGATTTTGCTAAATCAGTTTAACACAGACAAATAGTAGTAGTTAAAAAACTGGGGCATGTCTGTCAGTTATCTGACAGCAGAATCAGAGCCAAGAACAGTTTAGTGTCAGGTCATAGAGAAACTGCCTGAATGGATTTTGGCATTTCTGAATGATTAAGAATTTCAGTCCTCTGCCAATTATGCAGTATCATGCTTGGAAAACAGGAAACTGCCTTAAGAGGAAGTTGTTACTGTCATTTGTAAGATATCTTAGACAGCTCATTCAAGGGCTGCTGATGCTGCTAAGTCACTTCAGTCATGTCTGACTCTGTGCAACCCCATAGACGGAAGCTCCTCTGTCCCTAGAATTCTCCAGGCAAGAATGCTGGAGTGGGTTGCCATTTCCTTATCCAATGCATGAAAGTGAAAAGTGAAAGTGAAGTCGCTCAGTCGTGTCCAACTCTTAGCGACCCCATGGACTGCAGTCTACCAGGCTCCTCCGTCCATGGGATTTTTCCAGGCAAGAGTATGGGAGTGGGTTGCCATTGCCTTCTACCCATTCAAGGACAGATAAGGTCTTTTGCTGTGAAGCAGATGTATCATACTGGAAAGCAAAATGGTGACAAGAAATAAAAACAAATGAATATTAAAAAACTAGGAATAAAATCACCATATGACCCAGCAATCCCACCCTTAGGCATATACCCTGAGGAAACCAAAATTGAAAGAGACACATGTATTCCATTGTTCACTGCAGCACTATTTACAATAGCTAGATCATGGAGGCAACCTAGATGTCCATTGACAGATGAATGGATGAAGTTGTGGTATGCATTCCATTGAAGTATGCAATGGAATATTACTCAGCCATAAAAAGGAATGCATTTGAGTCAGTTCTAATGAGGTGGATGAACCTAGAACCTATTATACAGAGTGAAGTGAGTCAGAAGGAGAAAGATAAATACCATATTCTAACATATAGATATGAAATCTAGAAAAATGGTACTGAAGAATTTATTTATGGAGCAACAGTGGAGAGACAGACATGGAAAATAGGCTTATGGACATGGGGCGGGAGGAGGGTGAGATGTATAGAAAGAGTAACATGGAAACACATTGCTGCTGCTGCTAAGTCACTTCAGTCATGTCCCACTCTGTGCGACCCCATAGATGGCAGCCCACCAGGCTCCCCCATCCCTGGGATTCTCCAGGCAAGAACACTGGAGTGGGTTGCCATTTCCTTCTCCAATGCATGAAAATGAAAAGTGAAAGTGAAGTCCCTCAGTCGTGTTCGACTCTTCGGGATCCCATGGACTGCAGCCCATCAGGCTCCTCCATCCATGGGATTTTCCAGGCAAGAGTACTGGAGTAGGGTGCCATTGCCTTCTCCATTACCATATGTAAAATAGCCAGTGGGAATTTGCTGTATGGCTCAGGAAACTCAAACAGGGGCTCTGTATCAACCTAGAGGGTTGGGATGGGGAGGGAGATGGGAGGGAGTTTCAAAAGGGAGGGGATATATGTATACCTATGGCTGATTCATGTTGAGGTTTGACAGAAAACAGCCAAATTCTGTAAAGCAATTGTCCTTCAATAAAAAATAAATTAATTAAAAAAAAGAATAAACACAACAAAATGAAAAACAGACTCTTAGATACAGAAAACAACCTGGTGTGCTAGAGGAGAGGGCCTTGGGAGATTGAGGGAGATAAGTAAAGGGGATCAAGAGGTACAAACTTCCTGTTTTAAATAAATAAGTCATAGGATGTAATATACAGCATCAAAGATGTGGTCGATTGGAAAAGGAAATGACAACCTGCTCCAATATTCTCACCTGGGAAATCCCGTTGACAGAGGAGAATGGCATGCTACACTCCACAGAGTCCCAAAGACTCAGACATGACTGAGCAACTGAACATTCCCTCACACATGCTGATAATACTGTAATAACTTTGTGTGAGGAGGGATGATTACTAGACTTATCCTACCATTTTATAAAGTATTTAAATTTTGAATCACTATGTTGTACATCTGAAACTAACATAAAATTGTATGCCAGCTGTACTTTAACTTTTTTTAAAAAAGGATGAGGATCCTGACTCTCTCATATACCACTTCCATGCATAATCTTGGACAAGCATTTAATGTTCTAGTCTCAATTTTATAATTCTTAAAAAGGCTATGATACCTACTTCAAATGATTTGCAGTAAGATTCCTATAAGATTATAAATGAGAACATGCTTTCTGTTATAAATGATATTCATCTAAGAATGGTGATTATTATTTTCCATACAGTAGTCCTTGCCATATTATTAATGAATCTATGACTTTTCATGTTGAGTTCTAAAGAGCTTACACTGTTTTCCTCTTGATAGTAGGTATGAGAGAATCTGAGAACTGTTAAAATAATAAAGTGTATTTATCTCATCTGCAATTAGATGGCTTTGGGTCCAACCTTTGAACTCTCATGTATCATCTACATTAGGCTAAACCTTGCAGGATTAAATACATTGGACAATTTATTGTGCTTATAGTTTTGTCTTTCTTCATGTAAGATATGCATATCCTGAAATGTTACATATTTAACTATTTTGGAAAGAGATTTTATTGATTAAAGAAATGCTGTGGTAAATCTTTCGCAGAATAAAGAATCCCTTCACTGTAGAAAAATGATGGTCTTGTAAATTTAGGCTTTTACATGCCTAGTATTCTAAAAGTGGGAACATAACTTCACTATGACTTTTTCCCTTGACTTGAGAGCCTCTCTCATGATCTAGAAGGAACTACATTGAACCAAGAGACAATACACATGGAGAATTAGAACTCCATCATTTGAGTATTGTCTCTCTTCTCAATGAAATTATTAGGTTAGGTGGGATAACATTCTGTCCGTATCCATATCATCCATTTAACAGCAAGCACTCTTTTCCTTTGAAAGTGGAGTCACAGTCACCTTTGATTGGCGTATCTTTGTATCTGTATCTGAGCATCAGTGTCTGTATAATAAATATTGTATCTCTCTTGTTTAGTCTCTTTTGAGACCCCATGGTCTGTAGCTCACTAGGCTCCTCCGTCCATGATATTTCCTAGGCAAGAATACTGGCATGGGTTGCCATTTCTTTCTCCAGGGCATCTTCCTCACCCACGGATTGAACCTGCTTCTCCTGCTTTGCTAGGTAGATTCTTCACCACTGCACCACCTGGGAAGCCCTCACTCCCAGACCCATCAGCTAAGGTCAGTCTGTGAGTGTTGTCACTCATGTTTTATTGACTCATCTTGATCATTCTGTGTGGCTGGGAGTGGCAGCTACCATTTCAGCTAGATGGCTAAAAATAGATAAATATTATCACTCAGGGGGGAATAAAGAAGGAGAAATAGTTTCCAGAAGGAAGAAAAGATGACTGGACAGACAAGGCAATGGTAATTCATTGGGGTAGATATCTATTTTGCATGTTATCTTCAGATCTATTGGTTTTCCAGTATTATCCATTAACCCTTGCTTTTCTCTTGTATCAAAGGTCTCTTAAGTTTGAGGTGACTACAGGAAAAGAAAATTAACCTGAAAAAAATTTGTAGAATTAACAATTTTTGAGTACCAGCTAAGTTCCAAAGATATCTTCTACAACCTTTCATTCCTTCCCCAACAAATCCTAAAGTGAGGCATCTCCATTCTCCATTCCCAGGCAAATAAATTCATACTCAAGGATAATATTCTTGCCTGGAAAATCCCGTGGATGGAGGAGCCTGGTAGGCTGCAGTCCATGGGGTCCCGAAGAGTTGGACACAGCTGAGCGACTTCACTTTAACTTTTCACTTTCATGCATTGGAGAAGGAAATGGCAACCCACTCCAGTGTTCTTGCCTGGAGAATCCCAGCGATGGGGGAGCCTGGTGGGCTGCCATCTATGGGGTCTCACAGAGTCGGACACAACTGAAGCGACTTAGCAGCAGCAGCTAGGATAATACAGCTGCTTCAAGATAACAAAACTAGTAAGGCCTAAGCTGGAATTGAAGACCTATACATATTCAGTTGGACTTCCCAGGTGGCACTAGTGGTAAAGGACCCACCCGCCCCGACACAGGAGAGGCAGGTTCTTTACCTGGGTGAAAAAGATCCCTCGGCAGAGGGCACACAACCCATTCCAGTATTCTTGCCTGGAGAATCCCATGGACAGAGGAGCCTGGTGGGCTGTAGTCCATAGGGTCACAAAGAGTAGGACACAACTGAAGTACTTCGCACAACAGCACAGTGTATATTCAGTTGGAAAAGGGAAAATGGAGAGGGGCTGCTGTAGATTCAATTCATGATGATATTTGCAAGGAAGTAGCATTTGGTGTTCAAGCCTCATCTTTTTACACATCTGTCATGGGTTAGTCCAAGAATAACTCTGGCCACGTTACTGGATCATGTGCACGTACATGTTACATGTACAGGAAGTATACACACATAATTGCTTTTCTTTCTTTTCTCTGAGATCTGATTTACTCATCATCACAGCATTCAGATGGAAAGTTGAGATCAGGGTGTAGACCTAGAGAAATGAGGCCTAAAAGACTTGCTGTCCTGCTGATGATAGCTCATGCTAAAGGCTTTCTCAGGGCATTGCCTGATAAGAAAACTCTACTGGGACTTGGCAGAAAATCTTTACAAAATAAACAATGCTTTTCCCCCCCTAGAATATCCCTTTGGCATAATGTTTTCTTGAATCTCTGGAGGTGTTAGCCTGCTCTTGGAGGATTCCTAGATCTTGGGTTCCTATCAAATGCCATCAAATCCCAATCAGGGCTTCCCTCGTGACTCAGCTGGTAAGGAATCTGCCTGCAATGCAGGAGACCTGGGTTCAATCCCTGGGTTGGGAAGATCCCCTGGAGAAGGGAAAGGCTACCCACTCCAGTATTCTGGCCTGGAGAATTCCATGGACTGTATAGTTCATGGGGTTGCGAAGAGTTGGACATGACTGAGTGACTTTCACTTTACACTCCTACAGCTATACGCATGGGCTTCCCTGGTGACTCCAACAGAGTTAACTTGCTCTTGACATTGCACTCTGTATTCTTTCAAATGTATATTTAATTTATGATAAAATTGTAAGAAAACATGCCCTGGAACATTGCAAAGTTTTTCCCTACCTAGTTTCCAAGCCTGCAGTTCCAACCAAATCTGAAGAGTCAATTTGGTTATTAAAAGAGCTCTTAAATGGAAAAATATTGCTCAATTAAACAGTAATATGCAAAGAAATGGCTCTAATGTGAACAATTTCTTAATTTTATTCCTGAGTTTGGGTACATTCTATTTTAACATAGAACTTCTCAAATTACACTGTTTTCATTTTACCTTCCAATGTTTTTTGCTACGTACTTCACATCTCTATCATTTAGCCAGGGAAAATGTCATCTACAACCAATATCATTTTAGTTATAGTCTAAACCCACAGGAAAATCCTAATGAAGATAACATTTGCCATGGCTCAGATGGTAAAGCGTCTGTCTACAAGGCGGGAGACCTGGGTTTGATCCCTGGGTCAGGAAGATCCCCTGGAGAAGGAAATGGCAACCCACTCCAGTACTATTATCTGGAAAATCCCATGGATGGAGGAGCCTGGTAGGCTACAGTCCATGGGGTCGCAAAGAGTCAGACACGACTGAGCCACTTCACTTCATCTTCAACTAACATGTAAATGAATGTATAGACATTCAGGGAAATGTTTTTACATTATGTTTAAATTATTAACTTATTTAATCCTAACTGAGACCATCTGGGAAAGATTGAGGGCAGAGGAGAAGGGGATGACAGAGGCTGAGATGGTTAGATGGCATCACCAACTCAATGGACGTGGGTTTGGGTGGACTCCGGGAGTTGGTGATGTGTTGAACTGAACTGAGACCATCTTGGTGGCTGAAATTATTATCTCTGTTATGCAAATGAGGAAATGAAGTGGTTGAACCATCTGGTCGAGGAAGGCAACCTTCTAAACAGTGGAGCAGGGATGTGAACTGACAATGTTTGTCTCAGCTTTCCCAGGCTTCATTTATTTCACTGCCACTCATCCTTGATCCATTGTAAATATGAGGCAGTTTCTTCCTCATCCTTGGTGCAATATTTTTAACAGTTCATTGATCTCCTAGACATTCATTTAATATTCAGTAATTAAATATAATTAATCCTTTGTCAACCAAGGTCCATATAGTCAAAGTTATGGTTTTTCCAGTAGTCACAAACAGATATGAGAGTTGGACCATAAAGAAGATTGTTCAGTTCAGTTCAGTTCAGTCACTCAGTCATGTCAGACTCTGCAACCCCATGGACTGTAGCATGTCAGGCCTCCCTGTCCATCACCAACTCCTGGAGTTTATGTCCATTGAGTTGGTGATGCCATCCAACCATCTCATCCTCTGTTGTCCCCTTTTCCTCCTGCCCTCAATCTTTCCTGGCATCAGGGTCTTTTTAAATAAGTCAGTTCTTCGCATCAGGTGGCCAAAGAAGATTGAGTACCACAGAATTGATGCTTTTGAACTGTGATGCTGGAGAAGACTCTTGAGAGTCCCTTGGACAGCAAGGACATCAAACCAGTCAATCTTAAAGGAAATTAACCCTGAATATTCATTGGAAAGACTGATGCTGAAGCTGAAGCTCTAATACTTTGACCACCTAATGCAAAGAGCCCACTCATTGGAAGAGACCCTGATGTTGGGAATGGTTGAGGGCATGAGGA
The DNA here is from genome assembly GCF_023091745.1 of Budorcas taxicolor. Taxonomy (NCBI): domain Eukaryota; kingdom Metazoa; phylum Chordata; class Mammalia; order Artiodactyla; family Bovidae; genus Budorcas; species Budorcas taxicolor. The sequence continues at coordinate 58,391,343 of NC_068923.1, read as the reverse complement.
GATTAGGGCAATAGAGGATGAGATGGTTGGATGGCACCATCAATTCAATGGACATGAGTTTGAGCAAACTGAGGGAGACAGTAAAGGATAGGGAAGCCTGACGTGCTGCAGTTCACGGGGTCGCAAAGTTGGACATGATTTAGTGACTGAACAATAACAATTAATTATGAAAGGCACTAAGCCAGGCATTGCTGGGGCTGGAGATCAACAAGACCCAAGCTCTACCCTTGTGGAGTTTAAATCCTAGTCTGGTAACAGATGCAAACACCCCACCATGCAGAATTTTAGGAAATAGATTATTTTTAAAATGCCACATGAGAGGCATGTTTTAAATGCGATGGCATTTAACAGAAAAAGGAGAGTACATCTAGGGGGAGGTAAGATGACGTCACCGAGAACTGGCCACTGGGAAGCTTTTTGAGCCTCAGGGATGGGGACGATTTCGGCATGAAAGCGTGGGACTGCCAGAAGAGGATGTTCCAGGATCAAGAGCAGAAAAGTGGGAATGTACTGGAGCGTTCAACAAATTCTGAAGTGTCCAGTTCAATTTGGAATGTATAAGAAGGTTGTGAGAGGTAAAATCCAAAGACTGAATTAGAAGCCAGATGAAAAGGGGCTGAAATTCCAGTCTAAGTCTTAACTCCAGTCTGCAGTTGGGTACGCATATGTTCTATGTTAACTAAATTGATAAATTCACTCTTCATGAACACTGCTATATGCAACCAAGGTTACTGAATTTAGAGTAATCTGTTGGCTAAAAAACATACAAATAAAAAGGAAATCAGTAGAGGAGCTACTGCTACACTGACACTTATTTTTCATGAAATATCCTCATCATTACTTACCTAGAGATGATCTAGGTCTTTGGTTGCAATCAGTTAATCTTCAATTCTTTGTTTATTTTAGGAGATAAGGACAAGGTACTCTTAGAAGAAATTTCTTTTTATATTACTAGTCTCCTTAAATGTAATCTTACTTTGAAATAAAAAGCAGTTCTTAATATATGATGCTAGAAAAAAAAATGTATGTAAACAGACAGAATAGTCTAAACTCAACAAACATTGGGACTGTTTGCTTTAGGTATTGTGATTTATTTGGTATTTCAGCCTTTAGTCTTTAGGACTGAAGGATTATTTTGCTAGCCAGTCCTATGTTTATTAGTACCTTTGATGAGCTCTGTAATCAGAAAACAGAATTCAGTGATGGCTAGATCAGAAAGAAATCTGCATCAGTGGCAGGAGTTCCATACAGAGTATACTTACTGGGAACACATATTAAAAAGGATGAGACTCAAAAGCCTTGAAGCATGAAAACTGTTATGATATATTTTTAATTAGCATCATTGATTTCAAATAATTCAATAGTCTAGAGAAAACCAGAAGGTCACAGGGTTTGAATTACTTAGAAAAGAATAAATATAGATTCAGATTATTTAAAAAAAAACTTAGAATGTATACGGAACTCTGGTAAATCAACAAGATGATAGGCATGGGTCTAAGTGGTGTGGAGAGGCAAAAATAAAAACACACAATACACAGAAGAGGAGCCCCAGGTGGATCATAAACATCTGAAGACATGCTTCAGCCCACTAGTGCCGTGAGTAATGCAACCTAAAATGCTAATAGGAACTATTTTATATCCACTGGGTTGGTAAAAATGAAAAAGTTAGATAATTCCAAATGAAGCTATCACTTCCAGAAAGGAAACAGGGACTCACAGGCCCTATTTGTTGGAGCACATTGCAGTATAGTTTGAAGGGAAATCTGACAGCACCATGGAACTGAATTTGTAACCTAATTTATTGGTACCCTTCCCAGAGACAAAAGTCATCCTTAGTTCCATAACGGAATGTGTAGCAGGGAATTGAAGGCAACTTGGGTATCCATCACCAGGTGCAAAGGGATGCCATGCAAGAGTTAAAAGCAATGCCCGGGAGACATATCTGGCAACAGCACAGTATATTAAAAACATAATGTTGAGTAAAAAATAGAGGAAAAAAAAATGTATATCACCAAACAACACTAAGCAGTTTCATAGACACAAATATATCTGAAAATATAAGCTAATGTACTCAAAAAGGTACAAAAGAGGATAGGTAGGAAATATTAGTGGAGATCAGAAATAATGGGAAAATTTTAAAGTAATATTTTAAAAAGTAAAGTCTCATAGACCAGTAATGAGAGGGTGCCACGAATTGTGCAAGAGATCCAGAGAGGGATGGAAGGGAGGGAGGAAGGAAGGGAGAGAGAGGGAGGGAAAACTGAGGTACAGTTATAAGGAAATGATACTTTCATTTCATGCAACTAGTTTGTATTGAATGCTAAGTATCAGGCCTTGTATAGTACCACTTCTTCAATGAACAGGGTAGAAACTAAATATTCAAAAGATTGTTTTTCTTTATAGTAATCATGCTGCAAAACTACATACTCATTTTTTCAAGTTGTTATTGCTCAGAATATTTGTGGAATTGCCATACTTTGAAATCTGATGCTTTCCAAGCATATTTGAATGTCATCAAGAAAAATAAAAATAAAAAGACATTTCATTACTTTGTACTCACACTTTGTTTATATATACATATGTATATACATACATATATTTTGTGTGTAAATTTATAAGTAGATACATATATAGATGTAAAATATATACATAAATACATACATATATATATATATATATATATATATATAGTACCACCTCATGCAAAGAGTTGACTCATTGGAAAAGACTCTGATGCTGGGAGGGATTAGGGGCAGGAGGAGAAGGGGACGACAGAGGATGAGATGGCTGGATGGCATCACTGACTTGATGGATGTGAGTTTGAGTGAACTCCAGGAGCTGGTGATGGACAGGGAGGCCTGGCGTGCTGAGATTCATGGGGTCTCAAAGAGTCCAACACAACTGAGCAACTGAACTGAACTGATATATAGTACAACCTACCTTGATTATTCATCTTACATACAAAACGTGACTCTGTATAACTTTTACCGGGTTCAAAAAAACTTAAATCCTTTCCCAAATGATGAAGATTTGCCACTCTCTAGGAGTGCCTGTGTGGGCTTCCTAGGCAGCTCAGAGGTAAAGAATACTCCTGCCAGTGCAGGAGATGCAGGTTTGATCCCCGGGGGGGGGGGGAAGATATCCTGAAGAAGGAAATGACAACCCGCTTCAGTATTATGGACTGGAAAATCCCATGGACAGAGGAGCCTGGCAGGCTATAGTCCATAGCGTTGCAAAGGATCAGACATGACTTAGTGACTAAACAACAGCAGCAGCAGCAAGAGAATGTGTGACTGACTCTAAAGTGGTATATAAACAGCAGTGTGTGTGTGTGTGTGTGTGTGTGTGTGTGTGTGTTTAGTGGGTGGCCATTTCCTATTCCCAGGGATTGAACTCGGATCTCTTGTGTCTCCTGTACGGGCAGGCAGATTCTTTACCACTTCGCCAGGAGCATTGTTGAAATGTCTTTGCCTACTTACTCACCCTGACCGGAAGGTGATTACTTTAAGGGAAAACACACCTGCTACTTTTTTGTGAAAGTGAAAGCGTTGATCACTCAGTTGTGTCAGACTCTTTGGGACCCCATGGACTGTAGTCCGTCAGGTTCCTCTGTACATGGGGTTCTCCAGGCAAGAATACAGGAGTAGGGTACCATTCCCTTCTCCACGGGATCTTCCCAATTCAGATCAAACCTAGGTCTCCCACTTTGGAAGCAGATTCTTTACCATCTGAGCCACCTATGTCTACTTTAAAAAATGTGCAGAAATACACAGAAAGTTATTCTAATTTACTTTTGTCTTTATTCTTATTCTTTTAGTCTTGAATTTGCTCATTCTTTAAATAAATGTTTGTTGAGCTTTTGTATGAGGGTCTGTGCTGTGTGCTGAAGATGAAACAAAAAATAAATAATTGCTCCGGCCGAAGGTAACTCAAAGCCTGGCAGTTTTGCTTTAATAGTTTGTGGATTTGTGTAAATATCCATGTGGATTCAAGTGACTTAAGCCAAATTCCTGGCAAAAGTTGAACTCTTCTATTTGAATTAAACTGCTTTATATTCTAGTGACCTTCAACTCTCCACTGAAGGAAAACAATAAGAAAGGAAGATAAGCAGTGCTTCCCACACTTCTTTGGATTCCTATTTGGGAGAATGTCAGGACACAAGAAGAAATATCTAAATGTCTAGTGCCTGACTGTGCTCAGCTCTTCAAAGGGCTATCGAAGAGAGGCATCTTGCTGCCAATTCTGTTTTCAGCCACCAGGTGTGTCAAATTCCGATTACCCTTCGAGCATGGAGCCTGTTTACATACTCCATTCCCTTCAAAAATGTATTCTTTTATTTTTGAGAAAGCCACACTGTTGAGATGCTCTTTTCTAATCCTGTAGACTTGGATGGTATTTCAGACCTTCACACACAGCCTCAGTCCTGTGAGCGATGCTGTCAATTAACCTCCAAACTTCAGAGGCATAAGCCAATGACAGTTGATTTTAGATCAGCAGAAGACTCCACTTTACGTGGTAATTTTAGGACTGTACCACCTGGGGGTCAGCAGCAAACAGGGAGACGTTTGAGAATGGATGAAGAAAGGATGGGTGAGGGAAACTACTCACTCTACTCAGAGCTTGAGAAAATAACTCCTGCTGAACACTGAACTGACCAAGGCTCTGCTGTCTGGTATCTGCCCCCGTTACTGACTTCATTTTGCTGGCACCTCTTTGCTGCACTTGTTATCTTGTGGATCGTTTGAAGCAAATTCTATTGCTGTATACTGAATGCCCTACTCTCAACAGTGCCTGGCATATGACAGGAGTTCTATACATACACATTGCATGCCCACTGAATGAATGATTTGGCACTTGTGTTTCGAGATAGGCACAGAATAGTTACACAATACATATTTACCAAACTCATTCATTTGAGCGAATTCCTGAGCAGGGACTTGGGTCCATGGAAGCACACTTCTGACTAAGTTCGTTTCACCCAGCCTCCAGGTATACATGTTCACAGCCAGTCCTTTTGACTTTTGATGGTCTCCAGGAGAAGAAGTTGAATAATAGAAATCAATCAACAGCTCTTGCTGTTTGCAGCAACTCTCAATCTGTTTCATAAATAGCTGGCTTTCAACAAACCCATATCTGACAAAATTGAATCAAAAGTTCCATTTAACCTGTGGTGTTACACATAGAGTAAATGAGGGTCCTGAGTGCCCCTCACTGTCTGTCTCGTTTCTGGAATGATAAAGAAGGAAATTGCAAGTGGACACTGCATGGCGAGTTTGAACACCAGTGCTTCCTCAATCATAAAAAGGATATTACTCCTTGGTAAAGCATACCACGAGATGAAACACAGCAGATTCCTTTACCTTTGGCGTCATTCATTTGCCTTGTAAACTGTTTCTCTTGATATTTAGAAAATGAACTAAATACAACAGAAAAAAATCTTAGTCATTTATATCTTCAAAGGTTTGCAATGAGACACATAGCAGTGTAGGGAACAAGGTATAAGGAAGGTTGAGAAGTGCTTGCAAACGAGACTCTCAAACAGGGCTGAACATTCTTGCAAACAAGATGTTCAGCTAAGAATCCTGTTTGTTCCCATGGGAAAAGAACATTTCTTGCACACAAGGATGTTTCTCTGATTCCTCAAAAGGAACAGACCCAGGGACAAAACGGATTCTAAGTTGATAAGGAAGTTCCCCCCAAACAAAGTCTTAGCTGCAGTAAATAAGTTAAGGTAAAGGTTATCTCGCCCCGCGCCTGCGCACGGTATAGTCGCTGAATTATGGTGTTTGGCAACTTGCCCTGTAGATTGTTGTGCAAGGGATATAAAATAAAGCAGCTGTAAGAAGCAAGGAGTTAAAGTAAAAAGATTCAAACCACTCTGCAGTGTTGGTGTTTCATTCCGTCGCCAGCATAGCAGCATCACGTTAGTCTTAGAAGACTAGATTAACAGCCTTTTCATAACAAAACCCCCGAGTTCTGAATTAGCACACGCAAGCTGCCAGTAAGACAATGATATATCTACCATTGTTATTATTTAAAACCCATTAATTATATTTTTGCTAGACCTTATTTGATTTTTCAAAATGATAACTCTCAGGAAATTGTCCACAATATAAAAATATGAAATTTATTTATTGTAAGTCAGACAAAGAAAGACATATACTATACAGTATCACTTATTTGTGAACTCTAAAAAGTCAATAGCATAGAAACAAGCTAGAATTGTAGTCACCAGGGGCTGAGGGTAGGGAGAATGGAGAGATGTTAGTCAAAGGGTACAAAATTTTGACTATATAATGAATAGACTCTTGAGATCTAATGTATAACATGGTACCTAGAGTTAATAATACTGTACTGTACACTTGAAATTTGCTAAGAGACTTGATCTTAAATGTTCTCACCATGAAAATAAAAAAGGTACCTCTATGATGTGATAGATGTGTTAATTTGATTGTGGTAATCATTTCACAATTATACATATATCAAATCACCACACTGTACACTTTCAATTTGTGCAGTTTTATTTGTCAATTATACCTTAATAAGTCTGGGACACAAATAAACATATCAAGTAAAATTATCCTAAAAAAAATATTGATGTTGACACAATAGTAGTTTACATTTCTTTTTGTTGATGTTGTTCAGTTGCTAAGTCGTGTCTGACTCTTTGTGACCCTGCGGACTACAGGACACCAGGTTTCCTCATCTTTCACTGTCTCCAGGAGTTTGCTCATTTACATTTCTTACTTTCACCCTAATAGATGAGTACTTCAAGAAGCTTTGTATACAATTATTTTATTTTCAAACAGACCTGTTCTCTTTGCCTCCTCTTTTCTCTGAACTTTCTGAACTGTTTAAACTTACAGGTTTATAAAATATCGGTTTTGTGGCAATAAATGTTAGCTCCTATGCTTGCAGAAAACTAGAACTCACTATTTTGATGGAGGAAGTTAGCAGCAGCATTATGTCTTTTTCACCAATAATGGGGCTCACTGTGCTCAGGTGTACTAGGTAATCCTTACCCCTCCCTAACATGCCAGGACTCAGAGACACCCATCCCAGCAAGGGCAGGAGGTCACACACATGTTTCTCATATGTTACCAGGTGCTACCAGTGTTCCCACCACGTGCTGCTTCTCAAAGGCAATGGAGGGTGGGCTTTGGAGTCACATTGAGCTTGAATCCCTGCACTGCCACTCTCAAGAAACACGGCTCTGGGCAAGTTACTTCAACTTTCTGTCTCAATTTCCTTGTCTGTAAAGTGAGAATAAAATAGCATCTACTTGCAGGGCTGATGCCAGGATTGCTTAGCAAATTCCTGCAAAACACTTGACGAGAGCCAGGTTTCTGGTCTTTATCTAAGGTGTTTGCTCACATTCCATAATTGATTGTAGCTTTTAAATTTACAGAGCAAGGAAATACAGGAAAAGTGACTTCTAGCAGTGGGTCTCCCTCACCCATGTGTTCTGGCTTTTCTGATTAGCGAACAGCAAGAGGGGGCAACTGGACTCAGGCCCAGCCACTGAGACTTAAAAAAACCTCTTTTCCTTAATGTGTAAATTCAACAGTCTTTATTAAGAACCTAATATGTTGGATCACATGATTTGCATTTCTCTGATAATTAGTGGCTCGGTGGTAAAGAATCTACCTACCAATGCAGGAGACACGGGATACATGGGTTCTATCCCTGGACTGGGAAGATTCCCTGGAGGAGGAAATGGCAACTTACTCCAGTATTCTTGCCTGGAAAATTCCATGGACAGAGGAACCTGGCAGGCGGCAGAGTCACAAAGAGTTGGGCATGACTGAGCAACTAAGCACACGTGAAGCATGACCATTAGTATGTTGAGCATCATTTCATGTGCCACTGCACAACTTCAAATCAGTTTTCCTCAAGAGCCACTGATATTCCAGTATGTGCTTTATTAGCACTAAAATTGCTTTGGATTATTTTTGTTGTTGTTAGGAAAATTTTTGTTCACATTCAGTTCATTCTTTTATTTATATAACAAGTGTTTACTGAATATCTACTATCTTTCAAGTGCTCCTAGTATGGGGTTGACCAGGAAGTTCTTGTCCCTTAAACATCCACAGCTTTGTGGGAGAGAAAAATTAGTGTTTAGGTAATTACCACACACTGTGACTTATTTATTTATTACTGTAATAGGAATAAACATAAGGTACTACAGACACATGTGGTGAAGAGAACAGTTGGTTTAGTCTTAGGGGATTCGGGGTCACTTTCTGGAAGAAGTGACTCTCAAACTAAGATATAGAGCACAAGCAGGAGTCTAAAGATACACAGAGTAAAGCAGAAAAATATTACATGTAGTAAGAATACCACTTATAAGGATGTGGAGAGAACATGGGATTCTACTGGAATCTTATAGTTTAGTTCAGCTTTAAGCTAGTGGGCGGGAGGTGGAGAAGTGACTGATGAGGCCACAGAGCATGATAAGGATAGATCGTGAAGGTTTATCTGTCATATTAAGGAGTTTGGAGTTTATTCTTGGGGCACCAGTGTGGGAAGGAGGGGAGGCTGGGTCACTGAGGGTTATAACCAAGGGAAGAGCATCATCAGAATTTAATTTTAGAACAACTTTTTGTAGTGGAAAGTTATCTTCTTCATACTCTGTCCTCCTTTTGAAAAACCACCCTCAACAACACACTATGTAAGTAAAGACAGTAGATTTGCTTTGCAAAAACATCTTCAAGATGATCCCTCCATCTCTCCATCCCAGCCACTGCACATGGATACATGCACAGTTCCCACCAGACTGTCATCTCCTCCTAGAAGAAAGTTCACTGACCATCGAGATAAAGTCAAATGACCACAAGCAGAAACAGATCAGGATTCTTTTTTAAGCAGGAAGTTATTTTAATTCAAAATAGAAAATATCCCTCCGTCATCCTGTCCTAACAGGACTTTCCAGCTAGAACTTGCTTCTGAAAGTTATCAACAATTTAAATCCACCACCTCCCCCAACGAATCCCCAGCCCTGTGTCAGCATTGGTCTGTCTCTCCTGCCTCTCATTCCCTTTCAAGCTGCATGTATTGCTGCCTTTACTTGCTCTCATCATTCACCCCTTGTCACCAGCCCAGGTGAAAGTAAATATGGAAGATCATCACTGAAAAGAAGCAAGAGGGACTGGTGTTTGCAGAGCACCTGTTCAAGGCATGTTAGGTATTTCCTGATCCCTTCACTACATTCGTTTTGTTCTTAGCAACCCTGTGAGGCAGGTAAAGTCCTTAAACTGCATGTTAGAGATTGGACTGCACGGTGATTCATTTCTCCTTTCACGGTGTGGGACACTGGGGCACTGGGCTAGAAGTTCAGGGTCACAGGGTGTGGTGGGGAGGGATTTGAGGTCAGATTCTTTCAGCTCGTGCCTTTCCAACTACATCATAAACAGGGCTCCACTCCTGTGATTGAGGTCTTTAGTTACTGATGCCAATGCTCACACAGCTTGCCAAGTTTCTGGTTCCCTGGCTTTGCTTCTGTGTGGCATTCTCAGTTTATGACTACCTGCCTGCTCAGACTTTGGAGGCCTCATATTAATTTGCCCTCGAGGGTCTAGCCTCCTGAGTCCTGATTGCTCACCTGGGTATACCTTGCTTCCTCCTTGGGTTATGCCCAACTCTGGGCTACCCAGATTCCAGCGTTTTACCTCCTCTCTGTCCCCTCAAACCCCCACCTGCCAAGCACCACCCAGGCAGAACCCAGTTTCCTCCAGATTACCAAGCATCTAGAGGGCTCTCCAACCCAAGGCCTGCCAGTCCTTTTCATCTCACCCCTAACAAGAGACATCCTTAGAAACATCTCTGTTTCCACCAGCTCCTACCATTGAGCATGTAGAAAAAAACATGGCCTTATTTTTCTAAATTAAGTTGTAAAGAGCTTTGTGATGTGATATTGAAGCTCTCTGTTTTGATCAAGGACTTAGGATATGATTAGACCCAGTTACTTCTTACAAGCTGAATACCCAGACAGTAAAATCTGGTTTATGTATAAATTTGACCCAAGAAGATAGTTACAGTATCACAAGGCTATGAGATCTCTGAATGGCCGTTTAGCCTGCCTTTTACCTTCAGGTAAGAACATGCTAAAGTTTATGGGTGGGGCGACAGGGAGGGAGGAAGAGAATGTGAATCACGTTTCTGCAAAAAAATCTTCGGGAGATCATCTGTTTAGGACATCCTTCACCTCAAGCCATTCATACTGGAGATTTAAGGAACCAGATTTAAGAAAGAGTTTCAGTTACAAAAAAAAAAAAAAAAATTAGTTTGAATGATTTTTATAGAGGGAGAAAGTCTTTCCAGTGGCATTTACCCAAGATGTAAAATTCAGTATGTAATGGCCAAAACTAGAAAGCATAGTTTTGGTTCTCTATATTTTTTAAAGATGGATAACTTTTTAACTAATAATTTGTTTTCTGATCCAAGATATTAATCATGAAATCTCATGCTTCAGGCTACAGAATAACTGCTGCAGAGAACAGAGTTTAAATTTGTGTTTCAGAATAGAGTTTTGCCTGTGTTTAAACAAGACAGAGAGAGAAAGAGAAAAAGAGAGTGTGCCGCAGTGCACACTGGGTAAACCCACATCTTGCTTCCCTGGAGCCCTCGCTGAACCACTTCGATTTCCCAACCGTGGTGCGCTGACTTTGAAACAGAGGTGACATAGCTTTAACCACAGTATACAAAGCCCCAGTTTTTGCCAATCCTTTCAAAGTCTTTCCTTTATTTGCCAAGATTAACCTCCTACTTCTTATTAAAACAGAGGCATTGTTCTGCTGGTTAATATAAAGAAAACAATACAATACTTGGGCCAGTACATGACATTTTGAGGTAATGGAAATCTTGTTTAAAACTAGCCATCATGAACTCAGAGCAGTGCACGCAGTCTGTCAGATGGCATTACATGGAATCCATGTTTAATTTAGATTTATTGTAATAATCATGATAATTTAACACATAGGAAGTTCATTGGTTCTTTTTTTTCACTTTAATATTGCATTCAAACTAAAACACTGAAGCAAAACAACAGACAAAAAACACTGTAGTATTGGGATTTGAACTACAGCCCTGAAAGTGAAAACTCAGTCGTGTCTGACTCTTTTCGACCCCATGGACTGTAACCTACCAGGCTCCTCCATCCATGGGATTTTCCGGGCCAGAATACTGGAGTGGGTTACCATTTCCTTCTCCAGGAGATCTTCCCCACCCAGGGATCGAACCCGGGTCTCCCACATTGTAGACAGACGCTTTACCGTCTGAGCCACCAGGGAAGTCTTTGATAGCCCTGGATGGCATAAAATGAGTAGTTTAATCTGAGTTTCCATTGGAGAGATTAAAGTAGGAAATATAAAAAAGTAAAAATAATGACATTGACCTCTTCAGGTTAATGTCAGGATTTAAAGAATTAGGCAGTATCTAGAATATTAAAATTTTTAGCAAATGACATTTTATCCTTATTACCAGTTCAATGTCTTTATCCTATTTGCACTTGGATTTAGGAATTAAAAGAAATACCTACTCTATTTCCACCTAAAAATACATATTTTTATGGGTAGCATATCCAGTAATATGCTATCAGTATATTACTGGATATATCCAGTAATGGGCTTCCCTTGTGGCTCAGCTGGCAAAGAATCTGCCCGAAATGCGAGAGACCTGGGTTCGATCCCTGGGTTGGGAAGATCCCCTGGAGAAGGTAAAGGCTACCCTCTCCAGTATTCTTGTTGCAGGAAAAGGGACCCCTTCCAGGGCCTGAAACTGGGCTCTTGTCTGACACTCAGAAATGAATTGTCTGAGGAGACACATCTGCTGACAAAGCAAGAGATTTTATTGGGAAAGGGCAGCCAGGTGAAGAGCTGTAGGGTAAGGGAACCCAGGAGAACAGCTCTGTTACATGGCTTGCAGTCTCGGGTTTTATGGTGACGGGATTAGTTTCCAGGTTGTCTTTAGCCAATCATTCTGACTCAGAGTCCTTCCTGGTGGTGCACACCTTGTTCAGCCAAGACGGATGCCAGAGAGAAGGATTCTGGGAGGTGGTCAGACATGTGGTGTCTCCTTTTGACCTTTCCAGAACTCTTCCAGTTGGTGGTGGCTTATTAGTTCCGTGTTCCTTACCAGAACCTCCTGTCGTAAAACAACTCATGCAAATGGTTACTATGGTGCCTGGCCAGTGTGGGTGGTTTCAATCAGTGTGCTTCCCTTAACATTCTGGCCTGGAGAATTCCCATAGACTGTATAGACCAAGGGGTCACAAAGAGTCAAACACAACCGAGTCTTTCACTTTCACTTATCCAGTAAGGCTCCTATTTTTGTAGCCTCAATATAGAAATTCATGAATAGATTGCTTATCAGTATGTAGATACTTAAAAAGGAAACACTCTTGTGACATTGAAATTGGACTCCTTGGCTAAAAGTAAGGTTTCTAGGCCCTTGCTATTCAAACTGAGGTCAGAGGCTCAGCAGCAACACTGGTATCTAAGAGCCTGTCAAAAATTTAGAATCTCAGACATTATCCAGACTACTGAATCAGAAAATGTGTTGAGAAGGATTGCTCTGGTATAATGGTTCTCAGACATTAGAATGCACCAGAGCACCTGTTAAAACACAGATAACTGGGCCTCAATCCCAGAGTTTCTGATTCAGTAGATCTACAGTGGGACTGAGACTTTGCAGCATTAATAAGATGATGCCCACATTGCTGGTTCAAAGAACCACACTATGATGATAACTAGGGCATTCAGTAGAGACTCCAGGAGGGTTGTATTTGAGTTGTTAAGATTAAAGTTGAACTAGAATAAAAGCTACTCTAAACTCACTCTAGCAAGACTTACCATAAGCCTGAAAAGTATCAAATCCCTCTACTAGTAAGAACTACCTGCCACATGAAAAGGAAGTGAAACAAAATCTAGACAATGATATAACACTTACAATGTCCACCACTCAGCAAACATTAGTAGCCATGCCAAGAAGCAGAAATATGTAACCAATAAGCAGGTGTCTATCAATTGAAACATAGAAATGATAAAGGGGATGACATTAGCAGACAATAGCTACTGTAGATATGTTCAATATGCTCAAGGACCTAAGGTAAAATATAAGCATGAAAGAAGAAAACTGGAAAATACATTGAAGAACTAAATGGAATTTCTAGAGATGAAAGATACAAATTAAAAATTCACCAAAACCCAAGAGAATTAAAAAAATATATCCACATGAAAAACTGCATACAAATGATCATAGGAACATTATTCTTAATAGATTCATTCATAGTAGACTTATTGAGTAGAAACAACTCAAATGCTTATCATCTAATAAATAAATGCACAATATGTGGTATATTTCCATTCAATGGAATAGCAACCAGTTATATAAACAAATGAAGTACTGATACTATGGGCTTCTCAGGTGGTGCTAGTGGTTAAGAATCTGCCTGTCAATGAAGGAGACACAAGAGATGCAGTTTCAATCCCTGGGTTGAAAAGATCTCCTGGAGTAGGAAATGGCCCCCCACTCCAGTATTCTTGCCTGGAAAATCCAATGGACAGAGGAGCCTGGTAGCCTGCAGTCCATGGGGTCGCTAGGAGTCGGACATGACTGAGCAACTTCACTTTCACTTTTTACTTTCATGCATTGGAGAAGGAAATGGCAACCCACTCCAGTGTTCTTGCCTGGGGAATCCCAGAGACGGGGAAGCTTGGTGGGCTGCCGACTATGGGGTGGCACAGAGTTGGACATGACTGAAGTGACTTAGCAGCAGCAGGAGGTAACTAGTGACCTTGGCTTGAACAACTTCAGTCTGAGTTGGGAGAGAGCCAAAATAAGGAATGTGTAAACAATGAGTATAGATCTCTCTCTTAAAAAGTCTAGCTGTAAAGAGGAAAAATAAAAATAAAAACAACCCACAATATAACTCAGAGGAGTTTGAGCTAAAGGAAATGAAATAATAGGAGGGGAAAATACAAAAGAGTGGTTGTGGTTAAAAAAAAAAAATTGACTGAGGAAGGTGTAAGAGAAGGTGGAATCTAGAGAAATGAAAGGGATTATCCTTCCAGAAGAGACCACCATTCTATGGGAAGGAAGAATAAAAAGTAATGCTCTGCCTTTGGATTTCCCTTAATCTAAGGGCAGCAGTTGTTGGGCTGTCTAGCCGAAAAGACATTGCTCAGAGATCCCTAACTCTCTCCAGTATTGTAGTACTATCCATCTTGACACCTGGTGCAGTGGCGGTGGTAGTGTGTTTGTCTGTCTGTCTGTCTGTGGGTGATGGGGAAGACTACCTTTCTCAATGAGGTTCTACTGAGAAGAAAGTGAAAATTCCCACAAGGAAATCTTCATTCTATTTTGAATGTACTGCATCCATGAGGGATGCTCAAGCCAGATTTAGAGATTCTAAAACAAGGTTGCAGACTCAACTGCTACAGGACCAGGCAGTTAATAATGACACCCAATGTGTCTTAAGCAGCTATTATGTTCAGGCAACAGTCTAAACGATTTAAAAAAATGTGGACTCAGTGTTCCCAGATCATAAGAATTTTTTTTTGAAGAGGAAGCTGAAATCTGAACTTGTAAATAAAATCTCACACTTTTTAAACATTGGTGATTTGCTTTTGTTTACATATTTCATAGCAAACATGTCTATGGGCCAGTTACAACTCATGATACGCTAATGTGTGACCCCTGCTTTAAAGAGACCAATAGATTTCTAAGCCATCCAGTACATCCCTTCTTTAGCTTCATACAAAATATGAAGCTTGGTAAGGTCAGAAGTTCAATATGCCTACAAGTGGCATTTTTAAATGTACGATGCAAAGGGGAAATGTACACACATTAAGAAACAAGCAGCCAATAAAATATGCATCAACAAGAAAATCAAGTAATGCCACCCATGATGCAAAGAAAAGAGGAAGTCAGTTTGCAATAACAAACAACAGCAACAACAATGCTGGGCTACCGTTACTGACAAGGGTGTTGGGATGAGACACCATCTTCCAGAAGAGATAAATGTGACCTGGAAGAATAAATCTCTGGCTGTAAAAATCCTGTCCCACTTATATCAGGCATGCTGTCTGCAAGTAAGGGGCAAATCCATCACTACGTCCCAAGGTCACTGGAAGAAGTAAAAGTTAAGAGCAGTTATGTCTGGGCTGATAGATATATCTGATACAAATAGGTGCAGCCCTAAATACATACCTTCTTTAGCTTAAATAATCACTTAAAAACTGTATCAAACTTCCTCATAAGCAAATACAGCCTGAAATGTAAATGTTTCTGAAAACCTCGATCTCCAAATAGTTTAAAAATCAGTATAATTTTAATTTTTGCTACTTAGTAATAAGAGTGAATATTTTTCATCTGCTTTTTGAACTTTTTGTCCTTATTTTAGAAATCATCTCTCCTTACCCTTTCATCTATTATGCCATTCATCTATTTAAAATACCATTTTGACTATCAAGTTAGCAATTTTTAAAAATGGCATCATATAATACCAGTTAGCATACAATGAAAAAGGCATTCTCATCCAGGATTGGTGAGAGTACATAACTCTTAGGGAAGAAATCTGATTAACGTATTAAGACAGTTTCATATCCTTTTGTTTAATCATATCACTTTTAAGAATACATGCTAAGAAATTCACCTGAAACATAAAAATATTTTACAAACAAAGATATTCAAAACATGAGGTATTTACAATAATGCAATACTGAAAATAGCTTACAAAGCCACAATAGGAAAAGTAACCTCCAATGAGTTTTCTAAATACTATGAAAAATGGTTATATTTCATAAAAGGAAAAAGAAGCTCTTGAGATGCTATTATCAGTACTGTGAAAATAAGCATCAAAAAGTGACTGCAATAAGCAAAAGAACTTTGCAAAATCTCAAACAGCATAGAAAAATGCTGGAAAATAAATCAAAGTAGCTATTCTTGTTAAGAAATACAAACTCAATTATGAGTGTTAAAAAAAAATGCTATAGCCTCTATGTGGTATGTAATTCAAAGGAAACATTAAATTTCCTTGATTGGTATGAAAAAAAAGTGATTGGAAAGAAAAAAATAAAAGTATTGCCTGATAGGATTATGAACGATTTTTTTTTCTGCTCTAATATGTGTTCCGTAATGTATGCCCCATACTGCCTCCAAGTGAATGTGCATCATTTTTAGTCAAACACCTTTTCAGCCATGAAACCTGAGATGCCATCATTAGAATTGCAATTCTTTAGATATTGAGGCATTTGATAACCAAGACACCTATTAAGATGGCTTAATGATGGATGGATGGGCTGCCTGAGGAGTATCAATGGAAAGTGGTAGGTGGTAGGTTACTTGTAGAAATTTTGTGTTAGAGAATGTATCATTTAAGGATCCTATATGCCATTGAGAAAAAGATACTTTAACTATTTTAAACATAAAATGGTTTTCTTAAAGGATACTGAGTAATTCACTAAATCTCCAGGAGAGTCCAATGATAAAGGTGGCAAGTGATGCACCCAAAATGACAGTGAAAGTCATTCTAAATACATGATGAAGACACTTCTCCTGCCTCCATTGGTCCAGGTCACTGCCCTTTGCTTCCCATGATGAAAGCTTCCACTGCAGCCACAGCAAGTTCAATATTTGTGCTATAGAAATGGTGACTCTCATCAGGATAGATTCTGTGGGGTCTCAGCTTCATTTTGACACTTGTTCTTTGTCAAAGTTGGAAATGAGAACATGTGATAGGTGGATAGATGGTATGTAACTTGCTTAATCCCAACTGCAAAGGACTTTAGAAAGCATCTAACATTGTTAACTTCCGTAATGGGAGATGGGCTCTTTTTCAAGGAAGGAAGAAGTCCTGAACTCTAGGAAGGAGATTCCTGTACTGTAGACAAAAACAAGGGCAAATGTCCAAAACAGAAGATGGACATTTGAGGGAACAGTTCATCCTGGTGCCCTGGACACCTAGCATGCATCCACAGAGGCAAAGGCTCAAGTCCACGGCTTATCTGAGTCTTGACAGAAGAGCTTGTGCTTCCCCAGGTACACGAGGGGATGAAAGGTCTGTAAGAAATAGCTATGAGGCCATGGATCGCCTGCCTTCCTATCTCCCTCCTTGCCTCCTGGGCTTCAGATGAAGTGTAAGACTTTTGCTCCAGTCTCTTCAGAACTGAGATGCAGCATAGAAAACTCAATAGTTGCCAATTAGAATGGGCTCTTCAGCAACAGTGTATTTCACAACTTGGGTTTCATTCATCTGGCTCCTTTTGTTTCTATGTCATCCTTTCTCATGTGTGGGGCTTCCCTGGTATCTCAGATGGTAAAGAATTTGCCTGCAATATAGGAGACTTTAATTTGATCTCTGGGTCAGGAAGATCCCCTGGAGAAGGAAATGGCAATCCACTCCAGTATTCTTGCCTGGGGAATCCCGACAGAGGCACCTGGTGGGCTGCAGTCTGTTGGGTTACAAAAGAGTCGGACACAGCTGAGAGAGTAACATGTTACTTTTTTTGGTGTATGGACAAAGACCGTGTAGCTTACTCTTACAAAGACTTCTGGCTTACTCTTCTGATCGCTCTCTGTGTAAATAATAAAAACTGTCTAATTCTAAAAGTGGTTCACTGTATCTTTATGAGTCAAATCACTTAGGCACCAGGCTTGGCTTTGCCTTGTGTTAAATGTGTGCACAACCTAAAACCTACTCGAAGAGGAGGAAATGAATTGACCCTTTTAACTGAAAACTGGATCCAAAAGCTCAAATTATGATGCAACTGAACAAAAACAGCAGTGTATAACTGAGTCACTTTGTGAAGAAATTAACACAACATTGTAAATTAAATATAATTCAATATTTTTTTTTTAAAAAAAGGATCTAGGTGGCAGAAAATTTGATGGTCTAGTCATAGTTTTGTTGATGGTGAAAATTAAATCCTGCTTTCTGTTGTTACTGGTGATGGTCTCTATGCCAGGAAGCACACATCAGATTGGGCAATTGTGGATCACATGGTCACTCCTGAGCCAACGAATGTCAATCTTTATATGGATGACTGAAAGGCAGCTCCTTAAAAGCAAAATTAGGCTGCTGATAATAGGAGGAGGGACAACGGATGCCAAATGGTCCAGCAAGGACCTAGGTAGTAAGATGCTCAGGTAGCATCTGCCTCTTGCCCAGCTGCCAAGAGTCCCCATGTCTAGGAGCATGTATGTAAAACTGTGCTGCACAACCTCTTCACAGCCCATTTTCAAACACTTCTGTCTGCACTGAAAGGATTATAAGGCACCACCAAGGTTAAAGTGTCCAGTAATCACTACAACAGCAATCATCAAGACAGGATCAAAGGCACCAGCGGCCAACAAGAGCCCAAGGTTATCATACTCTTCCCTGGCCTGTTCTATAGGCTCTGGGCCATCTAGGAGAAGCTGTCTATTGCCTGGAAAGAGTTCCTTTTTATCCTCGTAAGGCAGTTGTGTTTTGTCTCAGTAAAGAAACTTTTTGTGGGTTGATAGTAAGCTCCACATCTTCCTTCTATTCACAGCTCTTCACCAAATTCCATGCCCTTTCTCAGCCCAAGGTGCCATCTGGCAGAGCTGCTAAGACAACAGCACCTGTAAGGATGCCTCCTGGTATTCTTTGTGTGTGTTATGTGTAGGCGCTGCCCTGAGAATTCATTTACTCCACAATGTGGAATTTTGGTCAATTTTAGCTAAGCTGGAACTTGATTTCCTGGAGTCCCTCCCTTGTATAGTTCCAGGTCAAGATTGGTTACAGGAAAGATCTGGGTGAGATTTGGTGAGGCTGAAGTGAAGCAGCAGCCACTGTGCTCTGTCATCATTGGTTAGGGGTGATGAGAGGCAGGGGCAAAGGTGTTGGTAGTTTCCAGTTTATTCTTGATTCCCCCTCTTCCATGTCCAGCTCTCCATCCCAACTGCTGCCCCTGCTGACCAAAAGTGACCTCAGCCTAAGGTTACCAGATTCAGCGAATAAAGATACAGAGACATTGAGCTGAATTTGGATTTCATATAAGCAGCAATTTTTAAAAGGTGTTCAAGTATGTCCCATGCAGTATTTGGGACATACTTGGACCCCCAAAATTATTTGTTGTTTATCTGAAATTCAAATTTAACTGGGCATTCTGCACTTTATAATTCTTAATATATAGGCCTACCTCCAGGGTCTCTCCTGAGAACTTACAGAGGCAGCAGTCACAAGAGCCAACAACCTCTAGAGACTTCTACACAGCTGGAGGTGCCTAGCTTCTGGATATCTCCTGCTCATTCACCCAGGTCCAGAAAGCTGGTTAAAAACTTGTTCCTGACCTTTACTCCCCAGATTCTTCCCACAGTGTATAAGGTGGAGTTCCTGCAATGCAGCCTTTATTCAATACTCATTGGGTTCTACTTCCTGATTAAACACTAACACTCATTCTGACATCAGGAGGAAGGTGCTACTGTTATTCCTTTTCAACAGGAATAGAGACTGTGACACAAAGAGGTAAATGTACTTGCTCAAAGTGACACTCCTGATAAGCAGTGAAAAGTGAAAGTGTGTTAGTTGCTCAGCTGTGTCCAGCTCTTTGAACCCCATGGACTGGGACCTGCCAGGCTCCTCTGTCCATGGAGTTCTCCTGGCAAGAATACTGCAGTGGGTTGCCATGCTCTCCTCCAGGGGATCTTTCCAACCCAGGGATCGAACCCAGGTCTCCCGCATTACAGGTAGATCAGTTACCGTCTGAGCCACCAGGGAAGCCCCTTATGAACATCTAGTATACATCATATATACATATAAGTATAAACTATATAGCTTATATAACATAAAATGTGAATTTCAAATATTATATTTCACGTGCATGCAAACGATGTAACTAGTTACATACTAGTTACTGGATACTCAGATACTAGATACTCAGCTTATATAGAGTATTTAGCTCCAAAACTTCATAGAAACTGATTTTTCAACCCTTTTCACTGTTGGGTATCAAAATGTCACTTGTGTGCAATTGAAAACATATATACACGTGTACATTTTCTCAACAGTATACATTTGGTATTTTGACATCCATTAGTAACAACAGTTGAAAAATCAGTTTCTATAAAACTGTAGAGCTAAACTGTCATTTAAACAAAAAGGAGTGAGTGAAACTACTTTTAGGGTAATACTGGTGACTACTGGTGACTCCAAAGGAAAAAAAAAAAAGACTGAGCTCATTAATGTTCAAATGAGGATGCCTTGGAATTGAGGTTAATAAGTTCTTGGCGTGGGAGGATCCCTGAGACAGTTTAAGGCTGTGAAACAAATTCAATGTTTAGAACAAAATGATAGATAATTCTACTTAATGAGTACACAGCAGACTAATTATTGTAATGAAATATGTTTAATTAAAAAGATGTCTGCTTTCTAATGATTATACTGACTGTAAACTAGTTTAGAAAACCCCGAAGGTTGATAAAGACAATACACATAAAGGCTGCAGGGAACGTTTGCACAAGGAGGGTAAATATATGTGTTTATCACTGTAGTTTAAAGTTAACATTATAGCACTCCTAGGTTCTTTTTTTCTCTCTCTCTCTCTCTTTTGGCTGCTCTGTGCAGCATGTGGGATCTTAGTTCCCCAACCAGGAATTGAACCCATGCCCCCTGCAATGGAAGCATGAAGTCTTAACTACTATATCACCAGGGAAGTCTCCTAGGCTCTTTTAATATAGTATTCCAGATTCTTTAAGGCAATGCTTAGCTCAACAGAGAAGAAAGTACTTGGAAATAAAGTTGTGGAAAAACCATATTAATATATTTTAATATGAATTTGGAGAGAATACACTTTCATACACATTTGTAGAAAAATGTGAAATGCTAAGCAGTTTCATTCAGGATGTACATGTGTGCCTGAGTGCATGCTTAGTTGCCTCAGCTGTGTCTGACCCTTGTGACCCTATGGACTGTAGCCTGCCAGGCTCTCTCCAGGCAAGAATACTGGAGTGGGTTACCAGGCGCTCCTCCAAGGGATATTCCTGACCCAAGGATCGAACCCGCATCTCCTGCATTACAGATGGATTCTTTACCGCTGAGCCACTGGGCAAGTCCTCATTCAGGATATTGGTGCTAACATCCATTCATAGAATGAAAAGATCAACCAAGCCCTTACAGCTCCAATTTGTGGTGGGACTTAGGAATAAGGTCTGGAGAAGGAAATGGCAACCCACTAAAGTACTCTTGCCTGGAGAATCCCATGGAGGGAGGAGCCTGGTAGGCTACAGTCCATGGGGTCGCAAAGAGTCGGACACAACTGAGCAACTTCACTTCACTAGGAATAAGGTATAAAGCACATTTTCAGCACCACTGATGGTTCAGTGGACAGGGTGTACTTACTTAAAGCAGCTAGAGGAGAGTAGAAATGAAAGTTTCAATCCAAGGCTACAAAAACGTGACTGATTGTGCCTCTTGATTCCTATGAGCATATAACAGTGTGCGTATGAGTACGGGTAGTGTTATCATACAGACCTTCAAGAAAATTTATGTGTGGGGGATAATCCATCATGATTCATTCTGGGCATTTCCTGTCCTGAAACCACCTGCTTCTCTTGCCTCTTTCTGAATGGTGGGATAGAAGCAGTATTTTTCTGGAAGCAAGGGTGTCCTGCTCATCAGAGCTGACTCAAATTTTTAAGAAACTTGCAAGCTGCTTATTGCACACAGCCATCGTTAAAATTTAACTTGTATAAGTGTACTGCTAAGTCGCTTCAGTCATGTCTGACTCTGTGCGACCCCATAGACGGCAGCCCATCAGGCTCCCCGACCCTGGGATTCTGCAGGCCAAGAATACTGGAGTGGGTTGCCATTTCCTTCTCCAATGTATGAAAATGAAAAGTGAAAGTGAAGTCGCTCAGTCGTGCCCAATTCTTAGCGACCCCTTGGACTGCAGCCCACCAGGCTCCTCCGTCCATGGGATTTTCCAGGCAAGAGTACTGGAGTGGGGTGCCATTGCCTTCTCCGTATAAGTGTACAGGTAGATAAATTATACTCAAAATAGATAACAAATACTCAACAATACCTAATTATTTGGCTGTCTTTTGTTACCTAAGCTCTTGGGGTTATCTCCACCTATTAGACATGTACAAAGAATATACTACCTGCTGCTGTACATCTCTTCATAACCCCACTTTCAGTGATTGCATATTGGTAGTTTGAAATTGACCATGGCGGAAATATTTGCACCATGAAAATCAGCATGCACTATAAATCGAAGCTCTCCTCTGCCCTGGAAGGAAATAGAGTCATGTCGAAAAAAGCCCGCTTTTGGAGGGTGGCGCTTGAGCTGCTGTGTGGAGCAGAGCAAAGTGGTAATCGGTGAGTCTGCAGAAGAAACCAGATGTGATCTAAACAGGTTGTCACTCTACAGAAGCTAGGTAGAGAGAAATCAGGATCTTGGCTAGCAGCTATTGAGATGAGAACTTAGAAAAGCAAACAAAGCAAGAATCTGTAAAGAATTGGGTAGGGTGTGAAACTACAGAAATAGACTGATGTAAGAAGATTAGAAGGTTTTATAAGGCAGATCCTAGGCATGGACAGGGAAGATGCGTTTAAAGCCAGAACACTGATCTCTGCATTTACCCTACCTCACTTCAAACAAAACCCTTTTTTTTTTTTCTGAAATTCTTTCTTCCTTCTATATTCTTAGTTTTTAAACCTTCAGTGTTTGATCTCATATTAAAAAGGAAAGAAGCCAAATTTAAAAATTTACACAGAGGTATACTTAACACTTTAAATACTAGAGCAAATGTTATATACACACACGTATACGTATATACGTCTCTACTCACATGTACCCCACAAACAGGTGAACTAGAAAGTATTCACTAGGAAAAGCTATTAGATATACAATTAGTAGCAAATATATAGGTTCCCAGTTGTTTATTCATTTAACAAGTCCAGATACATGACTTTGATGACCCTAAACCATGAGCTTGTAAGCTGCATGGAGAGCACTGGCTTTTACACATTTTTAACTTTTAAGTACTGGTTCTTCCTGGTATGATTCCATGATGTAGTGTGGCCAAAACTGAACTTCAACTGTATCCTACCCGTTTAGCATTCACAAGATGTGGGATGTTTAGATCACGTCTGGTTTCTTCTGCAGACTCACGGGTTACCATTTGCCTTGCTGCTGGGATTCGGACCTTACAGTTCCAGTTAGATGATACACCACACTAGCAGTAGGACTTTCAACATCAAGGTTTATGCCTGGAAAAGCATCAGTCCTTCAACCAAAGGTTGAAGTCCAAGCCTTGCTTTTGACTAGATTTGCTCAGCCAGAGAACTGAGCCACGGCAAGCTACCGGCAGTTTGCAGACAGTCAGATCCTTTTCTGGGAGGCTAGTCTGCAAGGGACTGTTCTTGGACTCATTTATCTTTATTTCTCATTTAAGAACTGACTCATTGGAAAAGACCCTGATGCAGGAAAAGATTGAAGGCAGGAGGAGAAGGGGACAACAGAGGATGAGATGGTTGGATGGCATCACCAACTCAATGGACATGAGTTTGAACAAACTCCAGGAGATGGTGAAGGACAAGGAAGCTTGGCATGTTGCAATCCTCGAGGTCGCAAAGAGTCGGACAAAACTTAACGACTAAACAACATCATCAACTCATTGACATAAGCCTGGAATGTGAGAGATTCTAGGAATGTAAAAGATAAGTTCATCAGCACATCAATTAGTCACTGTTAGATGGAAATTCAAGGATATTTTTAAAGAAAAAAGGTCTTTGGCTACCTGTTTCCTAATCATCCTGGTATATTTCATCCTCCTACCAGAATGATTATTAGCAAATTAATACACTTTTATCAACATCTAGAACAAGAATAAAAGATTTATTTTTTTCCCAGAGTGCCAGCTGTTCCAAGGGAAAGAGGGCTGATTTATCATTGACGTCTGTCATGCATGCTGGGTAGTAAGTACAACACATGCCAAATATTTGTCGTGTCATCTAAATTTTCTGTCAATTTTTTCTCACTCCAAAAAATGTATTTTTGTGTATATCTGTTTGTCTCCTTAGAAATCACAAGCTACTGATTTCTACTACGAGCTTTCAAAGGGCTATGCCTTCATATGTGTGGTAACTGGAGGAAAATTAGCTTAACAGCTGATATCTATCATTGGATAATTTTTTAGTAAAATCAGATCTGATTATGTCTAAGATTTGAAGAACATTGAAGGTACAAATTACCTGGGGAAAGATGGCATTCCCTTTCCTGTGTGATGAGGTACTCAATGCAAAATTGGCTATCCAAAATGGTTTTATTGGTTTTTCATTTTTTTTGTAAAATATTGGCAACACCACTCTTTTCTGTCTTTATAAATACCAATTCTTTTCTCTGTGGATTGTAAAGTCATTTTCTATTGGATAACTTTAAACAATTATCAAAATGAAGAACCAATATCAAATATATGTGTGTGTGTGCATTTTAAGTGTAAGTGTTAGTGTTAGTCACTCAGTAGTGTCTCTGACTCTTTACAACCCCATGACTGTAGCCTGCCAGGCCCCTCTGTCCATGGAATTCTCCAGGCAATAATACTGGAGTGGATAGCCATTCCCTTCTCCAGGGAGTCTTCCCAACTCAGGGATCAAACCTGGGACTCCTGCATTGCAAGAAGGTTCTTTACCATCTGAGCCATAAAGGAAGCCCATATATGTATATAAACACACACACATACATCCTTTTCAAGAATAATTTCTATGATGTATTACTAATGATGTTTAATACTTATCAGGTACTTACTTTGTGATAGGTACTACAATAAATGATCCACGTATATTTTCCAATCTGCAGAATAATTCTGCCTCCCTATAAAAGTGTAGTTAAAAATATAGAGACGAGGGACTAATGATAATAAGAAACATTCTGTAAAATGTAAAATTAAAATGTTTTCTTCTAAGTTTAATAAATTGGTATACCTTCCACCACACTTAGCAAAATAATTGAGCACTCACTAAATATTTATCGGAACATCATATTTGTGAGCATTCTACAATTCGAAATCTTATCTTCTATTTCATCTTACCTCACAATAACCTAGAAGGTGGAGAAATACAGGAAAATAACCTCCATTTTATGGATGAGGAGGGAGCCTCAGGAAAGTTAATTGATTTGTTCAAGATAAGCAAGTCTCTTTGCTCAGAAGTTTCTAATTTTACTCCCTCACCCCACTGCTCTCTCATTCATTGTTGGATGGTTTCAACACTTCAGTGTCAGTTTATTCTTTACCTGAGTTATCTTTTTAAAGCTTGTGTTTCATAAGTCTAGTCCCACATCCTAACCTTGCACTGTGCTTATCGGGTCATTAGGATAAAGTTCATAGGCTTAAACATGACGTAGAAGGCTCTAGAAAGAAACCAAACCTTTACCAAACTCCCTGGCTTCATCTCAAAGTCCACTGATTTCACTCCATTTCTGAACACCAAGCTCCTCCTTGAATGAAGGTCCTCATACATGCTTTTCTACCCTTCGGTCAAGCCAGCTTTTATTTATCATTCGGGTTTATGATTAAGCCACTTAACTTTCCCCAGCTTCTCTCATTAGAAGACTCTTTGTTATTATCTTACATATGCTCAATATATAGAGAAAGCATTTATCAAGGTCTTTTTGGCTGTGCTGTGGAGGGACCAATTCCTTATTTAGTCAGTTTCCCAAAGTACAAGATATAGTGAGAAAGAAATCTTACTTCCATGGTGGAGGGCTAAAAGAAGACACATTCTCACATTTCCTTTCATCTACAATGCAGATGAATGTGCTAGGTTTAGCAAATTAGATACACCTCCCAGGTTCAAATGAGAAGCTAATAACTCAAAGAAGCATAAACAAAAGAAGACTTTTTCCAGGACTTCCCTAGTGGTCCAGTGGCTAAGAATTCCCCTTGCAAGGCAAGGGACACCAGTTCCATTCCTGGTCTTGGAAGATTACACATGCTGTGGAGTAACTAGATCTGTGGGCCACAACTACTGAGCCTGTGCTTTAGAGTCCAGAAACTGCAACTACTGAAGGCCTCATCCCTTCACAATAAGGGAAGCCACCTCAGCAAGAAGCCCATGCACCTCAACAAGAGAGTAGTTCCCCCTCTCTGCAGCTAGAGAAAGTCCCTACGCAGCAACAAAGACCCAGCACAGCCAATAAATAAATAAATAAATATTTTTTAAAAGGTTTATTCCAAAGTGGTGAGAGTGGCTGACATTCAGTTTTGAGGGATCACAGAGGCATCAACAGCAGTAGGGCTGATATAGAATCCTTGATCCAGTTCTGCCAATGTAAGCAGTGCCAAGTCATGGATTCCAGTGATTGGTGGAGTTGCAAGTAGTGCCCCCTCATTAGACTAGTTTTGTAGCTTAATTTGGGCCAGGTGCATGCATGCTAAGTCACTTTAGTCATGTTCAACTCTTTGTGACCCTGTGAACCATAGCCTGACTGTCTCCTCAGTCCATGGGATTCTCCAGGCAAGAGTACTGGAGTGGGTTGCCATGCCCTTCTCCAGGGGATCTGCCCAACCCAGGGATCGGACTGGTCTCCTGCATTGCAGGAGGACTCTTTGCCATCTGAGCCACCAGGGAAACCACCCACCATTATTCCCATCCAGTTTCTGAGCTTGGCTTCCCAAATGTCCTGCCAAATCTATAAACTACCTCATGTCTTTTCATGTGTAATGTAGTAAATTACATTTCTGTTTAAGTCAGGTTCATTTTCTGCTGCTTGCAATTTAGAACCCCGAAAAGACATTTTTGCTTTA
The DNA here is from genome assembly GCF_023091745.1 of Budorcas taxicolor. Lineage (NCBI taxonomy): Eukaryota > Metazoa > Chordata > Mammalia > Artiodactyla > Bovidae > Budorcas > Budorcas taxicolor. The sequence continues at coordinate 58,364,577 of NC_068923.1, read as the reverse complement.
ATAGCCTTATGATTTAGATCAAAAAAAGAACTGAAGGCACTGTGAAAGATGTGACTTTCAGGAAGAACCTTAAAATATAGATTCAAAGGTTGTAGAGAGATTATTTAAGGGGCTGGGCAAGTGGAAGTATGAACAAAGACACAGAGGTTGGAGTAATCAGAGTTATGAGAAATTTGTGGTTTACCTAGAATTTAATATGTGTGTTAGTCTCTCAGTTGTGTCAGACTTTTTGCAACCCCATGGAGCCCATGAGGCTTCTATGGGATTCTCCAGGCAAGAATACTGGAGTGGATTGCCATTTTGTTCTCCAAGAATTTAATGTATCCATCCATTATTGAGAGAGGAGTAATGAGATAGCTGACTCTAATTGTGGATTTCTCTATTTCTCCTTGGATTCTATTATTTTTGCATCACTTATTTTCAAAACTCTGTTATTAAGTGCACAAATACTAGGAGTTTTTAAGTCCTCATAATAAACTGACTCTTCTATCATTATTAAATAACACTCTGGTAAATAACAGTTCTGGTAAAAAATTTTGGCATTGAAACCTATTTAGTATGATATTAACATAGCCCCCAGGTTGTCTTCTGATTGCTTTTATTATGATGTGCTTATTATATTATTGAAAGGCATTTTTCTGCAAATAGAATGTTAGGTTGACAGTTTTTCCTTTTTCCTCCTAGTAGTTTGTAAGTGCTGCTCCACTCCTCACTTGCACTGTTTCCAATGAGAAGTTTGTTGCATTCTTTGTTTCCTCTGTATGTCATGTGTCTTTTTACTGGTTACTTTGAAAATTTTATTATTGTTTGTAAGAAATTTGAATAAGATGTGTTTTTCTTGTGGATTTTTTCATATTGTTAATTCCTGAGGTTCACTGAATGAATTAGATCTGTGGATATAGTTTAGCTAAAATTTGGAAATATTTCAGCTATTGTTTCTATAAAATTTTTTCTCTCTTCTCCTTCTGAAACTGTAATTACAGGTATAGTAAAACATTTGCAAATATCCCACTACTCACTATGTTGTTCACTTTTTTAGTCTTTTTTTTTGCTCTATATGTTTCCATTTTATTTTCTGTCTTCATTTTAACTGATATTTTCTTCTATGTCTAACCCAGTGCTAATCCTCTTCAGAATTTCTTTTTTTTTCATCTCAGACATTGACACCATGTCTAGAGGTTCAACTTGGGTCCTTTTTACATGACATACTCAATCTCACTCTATATTTTTTAAAATATGGAATACATTTATAATAACTGCCAATGCTTTTTCTACAATACAGTCATCTATATCATTTCTTGGTCTGTTGATTGTGGTTGATTGCTATCCTCATTATGATTCAAGTTTTTTGCTTCTTTGCATGCCTGGTAATTTTTAATTGGATGCCAGACATTGTGAACCTTATCTTATTGGGTACTGGACATTTTGTATTCCTCAATATTTTTGCTTGGTCTGTGATTCAGCTAATTGAAAATGGTCTGAGCATTTTGAGGCTTTTTAAAAAACTTTGTAAGAGAAGACCAGAGCAGCCTGACGTCTAAGGTTGACTTTGCCTCAGTACTAAGGCAATGCTTATCAGAATACTCTATCCATGCATGCTCAGTCATGCAGTCATGTCTGACTCCTTTCAACCCCACTGACTGTAGCCTGTCGGCTCTTCTGTCCATGGGATTCTCCAGGCAAGGATAATGGAGTGGGTTGCCATTTTCTTCTCCAGGGGATCTTCCCAACCCAGGGATAGAACCTGTTTCTCCTGCATTGACAGGCAGATTCTATACCACTGAGCCATTAATTAGGCATATTTACACTCTGGATTGTGGACACATGAACTATTCCTGTCCCTGTGTGAATTCCTGAGATTAGTCCTCTGCTCCTTTGGAATGCTTCTTCCTTCAACTCAGATAAGTTACTTTTATTTGCTGATAAATATTTGTCTGAAGATGTAAGGGGACCCTTTGCTGACCTTTGAAGCATTTTCTGTATGCAACTCTTTCCTCTTTAGTGCTCTGTGAACTCGAGTTCTCTCTGCACCTCCCTCCCTTCAAATTCTCAGATGTACCACCTCAACTCATAGAGATAATAGAGACAGCTGTGCTTCACTGGGGTCTTTCTTCCCCTTTGCTGGAAAGTCAACAAGCTGAGAAAATTACAGGACTCCTGTCATTTCTTTCCCATCTCTACGGGCTCACTATTCTGCATGACTTGATATGCAATCTCTGAAAACCTGTGTTTCACATATTTTGTTTGGTATTTAGCTGTTTCAGCCAGGAGGGTAAATCCAATCCTGGTTATTCTTCTGGGGGCAGAAGTCAAGCATTGCTGTTTTGATGATGAGGGAAACTTGGATATCTTCATAGATGGAGAAAGATCAAGTGTAAAGTAGAAACTGAAAACTGAAGAGAAAGAAGAGAAAATTAATGGATTAATTCCCTACATGAACTACAAAGGGGAAATAATGAAAAGCTGAGATAGAGATAGAAATGCTTTTTTTGAAACAGGAAAATAGGGGGGAGAGTAATGGTTATGAAGCAGAGAAATATAGATGCAGAGTTCACGTGGTCAGCTGATATTACTTGAGCACCTGTTATGTAATGTGAATAAAGCTCACCTACTTCCTGCGTGGTTGGAGAGGCGATGGAGGAGGGACAGAGTGCAGTGTGGCTCCCAGCACGAATCCCCCAAGTCACTCTTTCCAAATCCTCATTCCTGAGCTTTCTTATTCTTGATAGAAGTGAGAGATGGGTGCCTTGTCTCCTGGTGCTTCCACTGAACTTTTCAATGTTTTGTATCCTGTTTCATAACACTAGCTAAGGAATATGAGACAAGCAATATCCATTTAGTGAAGCAAGAGTTTTAAGTGCAGTAAGCACAACAGGTTAGGGAAACACAGATGGGAGGCGATCCTACACAATCTTCAAGAGCCGGAGAAATGCTGCCATAATGAATTGGCTCTTAGGACCCAAAGGAACTATCCTGAAAATAGTTATAGGGTAGAGGAGTAGTAAGAAGAAAGGCTGTTCCTCTAGAAGGAAGCAAATGTGTAAAGATCTGGTGGCAAGATAATTTCTGGAACTGTAGGTGGATTAACAAAACTGGTGGAGGACAGAGAATGCATCAGAAGCTACATCCCAGAAAAACCTTGAATGCATTCTAGGGTATTTCAAATGGACCCTGAGACAGTAGAGAATCCTGAAGGAGTTTTAAGTAGAGGTGTGACTGCAATCAATTTCGTGTTTAGATATGATTCTGAGAGCAGTGTAGAAAATGCAAGAGAGGGAAAGATGACTATTAGAGAGAATAAGACGGTGGAACTGCCAGACCTTGTAACTGGTTAAATATGTGACTACCAAGGGAAACAAACCCTGCTGTTTATCTTGGATAACTGGATAGATGGATGGTCCTGTTTCCTGTGAAACAAGTATTACTGGTTAGAGATCCTAAAACTCCTTGTAAAGCAGGAGAAAGTAGGGAAGGTTGCAATGGCTTAAATTTGTTTTCATACTTTGAACATATTGTCTACTTGTGCCAAGCACAGAGTTGAGAGACAGTGAAAGAAGCTATGAGATAATAAGTGACAGAAGAGGGGGAGGGGCAGTGGAAGAAATTGACACCTCGGAATCCCTGACTAGATAATATGAATTAATAATGGAAACAAAAGTCTTAAGAGTAGAATCTGAGAGCAGATGCAGCTGATGGGTTGAACTCACACAGCAGAATATGTGGCAGTGTGGATAAATTTATAGTAAAGTACAAAATGGGAGGCAAACACGTGAGATGAGCACAAGCATCTCTAAGATACTTTCCCATAAGCACGAGATGGAGAGGGAAGCCAGAAATGAGAGAATTAGGAGGGAGTGAAAGGCTGGAGGTCAGTGGACTAAGAAACAAAGAAGACTTAGATGGATAGATGTCAACCTTCAAGAAAACAGAGGAGTGAAATTCCAAGCAATAAGGTGGTCCAGGTGTGATTCAGGTGTGGTTCAGCTCATTGAAGATAGCAAGAAACTGGAAGGCAAAAAATTGTTGAAAATGTCACGAATATGAAGGATAACATTCCAAAACACAGGGTCTAAAAGAAGTCTGTGAGCAAGGTAAAGGTCATGTTGAGGACCAGTAAACCAGGGAAATAGGATGCGGAAAAATAAAAAAGTGAAGCTGTGAAGAGCTCACAGTCAACTGTATGGAGGAAGAGAGTGATGAGGGGCTGGGGTAAGATGAGTGCTTTTCTTTGACTCCAGAGCTGCTGCCTTCATTAGAAGGAAACTGGTGTCATCAAGAGTAAACAGATCATGGTAGTGGTCATGAGGGAAGAAAACCATTCTAGGGAGGAACGCATTTTTTAACAAATAATATGTCACAATAATAGACGAGGTCTCAATGATATATTTTTTACTCTGCTTGTCATTGTGGAAGCAGGAAGAAAGCAGGTATAGTCTAGGATGGTAGGGGATGCATGGATCAGCAAGGAAGGTGCTAGAAGGGACACAATGAAGTTTTCCCCTTGGTGGTAATTTTAAACAAGCACAATTAAGACTCTTCTAAGTCACTAAAACTTCAAGGTCATTATGCTTTGTTGTTGTTCAGTCACTCAGAGTTTGTGTCTGACTCTTTGCAACGCCACGGGCTGCAACACTCCAGGTTTCCCTATTTTTCACCATCTCCTGGAGTTTGCTTAAACTCATGTCCATTGAGTCAATAATGCCTTCTCCTCCTGCCCTCAATCTTTCCAAACATCAGAGTCTTTTCCAACTTTAAGCTTATTCATTGAAATTTTGGGGGTCCAGCACTACAGCTGCACATCCTCATGATGAATAATTTGAAGAGGTCTTCCTTTTGGACACACTTGAAGTGTTTACTGAGAGCTGTTTGGCAGTAAATAAAATAAACCAATCATGAAAGATCATTCCCTGACTGTCTGAGCCTGAAAACTCAAAGCGGGTAGAAAATTTAAAGGAGGTTCATTGATCAAACCAATGAAATTTCCTATTAGATAAATGCCACACACTAAGTATCAGGAGGAGATGACATGAAGAGGTGGGAAGATAAAAGATCTACACAAAAAGTTTCACTCGCACCCTGTTTTATGGTTTCTACTCTGATGCTGCCACCACACCTATGAGTTTCGCTTATTAGTATAATAAAGAGATAGAATGACTAAAATCTGATGACCAATGCATACAAATAAACATGGTTCCTCAAAGGCTAAAACCTGACAGACAAGATTAGTATTCAATTAGTGTCTGATGATCTTGCCTAATACTTTTTCAGGCTGCTCAACATGTGTTTGTATGTTGCTGTGTGTAGCTTTGCTTATCTTCAGCTGATCTTTGAGAAAATTTATCTCCTCTCATTTGTTTTACTTATAAAATATTGACATTAAGACCAAATATAAAATGGGGGTAAATTGGGGCAGGGAATCCAAGCCATACATAGAATGTTTAAAAAAAAACAAAAAACAACCTTCTAAGTGTTTAAAAGAAAATAACAGGGTCTTCTCTGGTGCTCCAGTGTTTAAGAAGCCACCTTGTAACACAGGGGGCCTAGGTTTGATCCCTGGTGGAGGAACTAAGATCCCACATGACTCTGCAGCAAATAAGACCTCCTGGGGCAACTACTGAGTTCCTGCAAAACAAGGAAAGTTCCTGCATGATGCAGGAAAGATCCCAAGTGCCCTAACTGGGACCTGGTGCAGCCAAATAAATAAATGAATACTTTTAAAAAAACAGCAATTCATAAGTTTCAGTCAGCTGAAACCAATAAGTAAAGCTTTATGTGGAAAATATAACATGCAATTTCATGTCTACAGAGCAGTGTGATGTGTGCGTATGTAAAAATTAGAAAAATAGCCATCCTCCTACCAGCTACCATTTAAAGAGCACCTACTTGGGGTTTACTATTCTCATGTTGTATCATGTAATTCAGACACCCATATAGAGCAGATAACCTCAACCCCATTCCACAGATGAGCACACCACTGGCATGCAAAGCAGCCGGTTCCCTGCCCGACATCCACTGCCAATAGACGTTGGCACTGACCCATCTGACTCCACCAGGCGACAATGTCCTAGTGGTGTTTTTAAAATCCCACAAGAGTCTCATTTAAAATGGATCCACTCCCCTTTTTAGGTGTGACTGATGACCTTGATTTTACTTTGAGTCACAGCTCCAAGACCTGACTTGTAGTTACATTGAGGAAAGTGGGATAGGGAAGCTGTGAGAGTTGGGAGGAGGACAGGTGAAGGAAAACGTGGAAACTACGGGGAGGGAGACTAAGGGGGAAAAATAAAGAGTGGGGAAGTGGAGCCAGGAGCGCTGGCCGCTGGGTGGCACAGGGGACCGGCAGAGCGGGCGCAGGAAGAATCGGGCCAGGTGGCCGCCGCACCTGTGCACGTGACCCCCGCGGGCGCCGTGGCGGAGGCGCGCTCACCTGGGCCCACGTGACGGGGCGGGGCCCGGCCTGGCCGAGGACAGCGCGGCCACGCCCCCCTCCCTCCCCAGCGGCGCGCCAGGACCCGGCGGGCCCGAGCGGCGGCGGCGGCGGCGGCGGCGGGAGCCCGGGAGGCGGAGGCGGGCGGAGGGAGGCGGCGGCGCGCGGAGACGCAGCAGCGGCAGCATGTCGGCCGGCGGAGCACCAGTTCCGCCGCCTCCGAATCCCGCCATGTCCTTCCCAGCGCCGCGGGTCACCCTGCCCGCCGGCCCCGACATCCTGCGGACCTACTCGGGCGCCTTCGTGTGCCTGGAGATTGTAAGTGGGGCATCCTGGGCGAGGGTCGCGTCCTGGGTGGCGAGGACAGGCGGCCGCATCCTGACCCCCCCGAGCGCTGTCTCCCTCTGCGCGGTACCCCCGCTCCTGTCCCCCCGACGTGGCCTCCTCCGGCGCTCCTACCCGGGTCCTCCCGGTGCCCAGCGCAGCCCCCATCTGGGCGGCGGCGCCACCGCCCGGGCCCTCTCGCCTGGCACCTGTTACGCGGCCACCTGCTCCTCCGCTGGCGACAGAAATGGTCCCGGGAGAGCGATCAGGAGGCTCCGCGGGACCGTGGATTGGAGACTTGGAGAGTAGACGGGCGATTTGGGTTTGGGGGTACCGTCGGAGACCCCGGGAGGCTTGCCCGGGGTGGGAGGCTCGCGGGGTTGGAGGCCTCGCCTGTTGCTACCTGCCATTTTATTGGGTGGTGCAAGGTGTAGCCGATGACTGGGTGACCAGGAGGCCGCCAGGATGTGGAAAGCGGGGGCGGGAGGTACCAGGAAGAGGAGAAGGAAGGCTAAAGACCTGGGCACTTTTTTTTTTGGTTTTGGTTTTCCCGTTTTGCCACTCTGAGCGCCCTTTGGATCGGGGAGAGGAGCAGGGCTCAAGGAGCAGGGCTCAAGAAGCAGAGCAGGGGAAAGGTGAAGCGCAGACGGTTGCCCCTGGCAGTAGCTAATGCAGTGGACTGAGGCTGGTAGGGGAAAGGTACAGACGTGGCTGTTAGGTTCCGAGCTGCCTGCCTTGGCGCCCCTCCCTCATCTACCTTTGAGACTCAGCCCAGTTCCTTGGGCTTAGGTGACCGTCGAGTTATCCGGCCTGTCGTGCAGGCTTCTTGGGCTGCAGACTTGAACTTTTAAAACGTCGTTTTATGGAGTTGGGAGGTTTTGAAGCTCGCTGGGAAAAATGTTCAAATATAAATTGGGCAACCTTAGGTTGCATCATGCCCTGAGAACGGCAAATACAGAGGGAAAGGTTGGCGAGTCGGAGCCTTTTCTGCAGGCGGGTTTTGTTTGCTCGCTTTGGAGTTTTCCTTTCGTCCCCTCAACCCCCTCCTTTGCGTTTGCATAACCTGGATTTGGGTCGCTTAGGTTTCACTTTTGTGCTTGCGGGGCTGGGACGCCTGGTGAGCATTGGTTTTCCGCCCTATTGTGCTAAGGCACCCTAAGTTAGGTTTTAGCTCAGATTTAAATCTGAAAAAGGAGACAAGTTAAGTTCCAGGCTTTAACATCAGTAATCGGATCGTGACTGCGAGGCTGGAAGAGGCCGATTTGAGTCTCTGCCCAGTTTGGAAGTATCTGAATACTTGGGATGAGGGACGAGCATCCAGGTGAGAAGAGCCAGGAGAGGGAGGCTTTGTGCGGTCTGCACCGCTAGGCCAAGGGAGACAGTGTAGACCAGTGAAGGCTGGTGAGAAAAATTTCACAGGTTCTGGGCCACTTGAGTTGCTGTTCTTCAAACTCCAGTTGTTTGCATACCTCTGTCAGAAAGTGAAAGTGAAGTCTCCCAGTCGTGTCCAACTCTTTGCGACCCCACGGACTGTAGCCTGTCAGGCTCCTCCGTCCATGGGATTTTCCAGGCAAGAATGCTGGAGTGGATTGCCATTTCCTTCTCCAGGGGACCTTGCCGCATTGCAGGCAGATGCTTTACCATGGGAGCCATCAGGGAAGCTCACCTCTGTCAGAAGTTTTTGCCATATCCACTTGTTCTAGAATTTACAGATTGTGCACTTAAATGCGTTTACCTTCTGCACTTCAGTACCTTATCTTAGCCTCATCCTAAGCATTAAAAACATGAATTCTCAAATGTGATATGCTGGTTATATTTTTCTAATATTTATTAAAATAGATACTTGTAAATATATACATATGTATGTATATATGGGCTTCCCAGGTGGCGCTAGTGGTGAAGAACCTGCCTGCCAGTGTAGGAGACGTGAATTCAATCCCTGGGTTGGGAAGATCCCCTGGAAGAAGGTACAGCAACCCATTACAGTATTCTTGCCAAAAAATCCTATGAACAGGGGAACCTGGCAGGCTATGGCTCATGGGGTCACAAAGGGTTGGACATGAATGAAATGACTTAGCAGAGCAGAGCAGGTGTATGTATATGTAATGATATGTGACATACATATATGTATATATATATGCAAAGAAGGCTTATCCCTGTGCTATCAAATCACACGCCATCTCAAGAACCATCTGTGTTTATGTGACACTCTCTGGAAACTCTGCTTAATTCTGAGGGAAAAAAGTGGAAAATGATTTACTCTATCTCCTCTCTCCCATCCCAGTATCCTCTTTATTTATCTAACCCAGTGGTTCTCAACTCCTGCCATACTTAATTGCTCAGGCAGATTTTCAAAATAGTCCCTAGGCCAGACTAATTAAATCAGACTCTCTAGGGGAGCACCTCAAGTCCGTGAGGTTTTTTCAAAATCTCCCCAGAGGTACTAATGCAGTCTTGGCTGAGAACCACCAAGGGAGACCTTTATGGGACTCTGTTGACAAGAAGCCTCTCTCCCTGCTAGAACTTTTGCCTCGCTCCATTCCAGGAGAAGTCCCAGACTGCTGGATATTTCAGTCCCAGAAATATCCAGTGTCTTTTCTCTTGTCTCTTCATTTCCTCTTCTTAGCCCACAAGCACTTCTAGGATCTTTATCTAGATAGAACGGCATCACTTCTGAAAGCCACTTCCATTTATTTTCACTTGTTATGGCCAAATATCTTGATAGGTTTAAATCTGAGCCCCACATTACCTTTCACTTGATATCAACATCCCTCCTTCCCAACCCAACCCACGAAAAATAAAAGGACCAAAATATTTCAGTGGAATTGGTGACCTTAGAGAAAGTAGAGGGCACATTGGAACCAAAGTATAGCTCCTTCTTGGCCCTCATCATGTACCACATAGCACTATTGGATTATGTGCTTTAAGAGAGCTGAGATGGAGACCACCTTGGTCCCCTCTTACTCTCTAGAAAGTCCACACTGAGGAGGTGCACAGATATGAGCAAAGAAGACACTTTTAAAGCACCTTTGCGCTTTAATTTCCCTCTTATGTTCTGATCCCTTGAAATTGTTGAGTCTCCCATGGCGCCTCTTCAGAAATTTCTCTCTATAAATTAATGTGAGAAGTAGTTCTAAACACTGATGATCGCCTTTCTGGGGACCCCTTATTTGAGCTTCTGCCAAGGTTTCTAAATATGCCCAGACTCCTTAATTTTGACCTTTTATCAAATCTACTTGTCCTTGCAATTTCTTAATGTCCGAGTGCTGTCAAAACTGAACACGTGAAAACCGAACCTGACAAAGATGCGCTGGGCTATCAGTCATCGATGAAACCATGATCTTGGAGTTCATGTCTCACACTAAGAACTTTGCTCCAATAATTTGATTTCAATTCACCTTATTGTACCATATTCACAGTCTCTCAAGTGTAAGGCAGTTGTTGGGGAGATAACTCAAAAGATACAGGTATTGTCAGCCTCCAAACACCAGGTAAAGTAGTTTATAGTGCTGGGTTCCCAGGTGGAGACAGTGCAACTCTTAGACACCTAAGTTGTCCTCCTCTGGCATTTTGCACTCAACTGTACTTACCAACATGTGCTTGCTATGAAGAGTTTAATACTAAGTTAGTTTTGCAAAGCAAAGCTTTTTAGTTTAAGATGGGAAGCCTTCAAAAGTTATCATTTTCAAAATCTAATGATTTGATTCAGTGGTTCCTGAATTAATGTTTTCCAAATCATTCACCAGGTAATTAGTGAATATCTATTGTGTACAAGACATCATTCTAGGAACAAAGATGTTTAGACCCTGCCTCACGTGAAGGAGCTTATAACCTAGTTGAGAGGATATGTCCCCAAATAACTACCATTCAGGGAATAAAGACTCAACCTTGGAAAGTGAACTATAGGCAAAGCACTCTCCAGGCAGGTCTGTTTAGGAAGATGCCATTGGAGCATCTGAACTTTTGGGCTGAGCAAGCTGTTTCCGGTTCTTGTCCTTAATGAGCTTGTCTTGTATTAAAAAGTACGAATGTATTAAACATGGAAAAGAGTAAAGGTCATTATCATATTCAGTGTGTTTCACAGTTTCAGTGTTTAGGAAACCATCTGCATTCCCCCAGGATAATCCTGAACATCTCTGTCTATGTGAGATAGTCTGAGACTCTTATTCATAAGCTTCCAACTGCAGTGTTTAGGATGCCACAGTAATTTCATGTCTTCCACAAATGATTAAGAACCAGCTATGTATCACACCTTCTTTTATGCCCTGAAAATAGGATAATTAAATAACTCCTGCTCTTACAAAAATTCCTATACAGTGAAGTAAAAGCCAGAAAATAATTATAATGCTATGTTTGAAGTGATAAAATTGGTTTATGAAAAGTACTGTTGAAAAACAGGGTGGAGTACATCTGGCCACTGGGAAGGTCACATCAGGCAGCTTCAATGGGACAGTGACATTTGAGTTTAACCTGAAAGTGTGAGTAGAGGTTCAATAGACAGAAAAAAAAAAAAAATGGGAAGGAGAATTCCAGGTAGAAATGAGAATATGTGCAAACCCCAGAGACAAGAAAGACCATGGCATAGAGGTTCTGGCAACGATTAGTGTTTTTCGACGTGTGTTTTTTTTACATGACTCATGGGAAGGTGGCAGGGGAAGAAAAAGGGCAGGTAGAGTTCAGGGTGTGGTTTGCTGAGAAATGATCAGCCAAGGCATAATATTTATTCTGTCTGTGATGGGGAGCTGCTGAAGGACAGAGATAAACTTAATCAGACTTGTGTTGTAGAAATCTTTGAGTAGTGAAGGTTGGTCACTAATGCAGAGAGATTGAAGGCAGGGACGATCGCTAAGGGGCTTATTGCAGTAGCTTGGATGAGGGATAATGCAAACCAGAAGTATGACAAAGAGAAGAAGCAGAGAAGAGACACAGACTTGACGTTTAGAAGGTCAACCATGATGTAAAGTTTTGACGTGGCCTGAAATGATCCTAAACCAAACTTGAGTATAATATATAACACAGAGGAATTATACCAGAAAAACAAAATGTTAATGAAAGGATGATGGGGAGGGATGGGCTATGCAGCAGGCATGTGCAGTCACGCAGATAAATCTATGGCAAGGATTTCAGGTTATTTTCAACCCACAGCTTTGACTGTAGATGGACTAACATAAATGTTTCACTGTGTAGAGTTTTCCTCTCTCACGCAGAAAATAGATAATGGTTGTAAAGTGACGTTGTGTGTCTGCAGTGGTGAACACGGGGCTATCTGTGAGTCTATTTCCCTGTGTTGCTGCTAAGTCACTTCAGTCTTGTCCAACTCTGTGCGACCCCATAGACGGCAGCCCACCAGGCTCCCCCGTCCCTGGGATTCTCCAGGCAAGAACACTGGCGTGGGTTGCCATTTCCTTCTCCCACGCGTGAAAGTGAAAAGTGAAAGTGAAGTCGCTCAGCCATGTCTGACACCCAACGACCCCATGGACTGCAGCCTTCCAGGCTCCTCCAGCCATGAGATTTTCCAGGCAAGAGTACTGGAGTAGGGTGCCATTGTGTTAAAAGGATTTTAATTCTTAGCTAAGATTTTTCCTTTGCGTCTGAGTTGAGAATCTCTATCCATGAGAAAGGAGTCTTTAAAACTTCATAAGAGAAAAAAAGCCCCTGCCAAAGATTATTTTCAGCAGTCATTTGCCCTGATTGGCAGTTCCCTAAGAAATATGAAGAACTGAAATATGGGAAACTTTAAACCAAGTTGCTGAAAACCTTGACCTTGAGCTCCAAAGGAAAAGGTAAAGGAGAGATTTGTCTTGTGGAGTCCAATAGAAATGTTGTACCTGGTGGTAGGAGCTGGGGATGGAGTGTGTCTGCATTGATACAACCGAATAGGAAAGACAGGGGACAGGAGCCAGGTGTCGTACCCAATACCATGCGTGTGCAGTACTTAACAAACGCTGTGTGATTGTTCTGCAGGACAAATTGAAGAGTATGTGAAAATATTTCAGGGAAACTGACTGGAGCGGGGAAGGGCAGCCTTGAAGTATGCCTGCCTAAATTCTTGTCCAGTTTCTTTCTTGAAGAAAGGAAACATTTTATTTTAAAAAAATTTATTTATACTGTTGTGTGAAAATTGTATAACACTTCGTGTAGAATTCATTTACAGTGCTTTTCAGGTCTGTTATATTCTTCTGCTTCTCTGTATATCCTTGCTATTAATTTTTGAGAGTTTGATATTGGAATTCCAACTAAAAATCTTAATTTACTACTTAAAAAATAATTGTGATATATATAGTGGAACTATATGTACTTGTTCTGTACAAGATACTTGTTCTGTACAAGATACTTGTTCTGTATCTTCCAAGTCTCCTGTAAATGTGTTATCATACTTTCATAATTTAAAAAAATAAAATCAAAAAAGAGAATAGTAAAAACTAAATGGAAAAATCTAGGTGCTGTAGGTATTCACTGTAAAATTCAGTCTTCTTTTCTGTATGATTTTTTTAATAATAAAACATTGGAGAGGAAACAAAATTTTTTTTATTGAAATATAGATAGTTGATTTACAGTGTTGTGTTAGTTTCATATAAACAGCAAAGTGATTCAGTTATACATATATATAAGTATTGTTGCTGTTGTTTACTCACTAAGTCATAGCCAACTCTTTGTGACCCCATGGACTGTAGCCTATCAGGCTTCTCTGTCCATGGGATTTCCCAGGCAAGAATTGTGGAGTGTGTTGCCATGTCCTTCTCCATATAGAAGTGTACAGTTTTTTTTACATTCTCTTTCATTATAGGTTATTACAAGATATTGAGTATAGTTCCCTGTGCTATGCAATAGGTCCTTATTGATGCTGTATGTTGTGTATAGTAGTGTATATATTTTAATCCCAATCTCCTAATTTATCCCTCCACACTTTACTGTTTGGTAACCATAAGTTTGTTTTCTACATCTGTGAGTCTATTTCTGTTTTGTAAGTAAGTTCATTTTTAGCATTTTTTAGATTCCACATATAAGCGGTATCATATGACACTTGTCTTTCTCTTTCTGGCTTACGTCACTTAGTACGATCATCTCTAGGTCCGTCCATGTTGCTGCAGATGGCATTATTTTATTCTTTTTATGGCTGAGTCCACGGTGTGTATATACCACATCTTCTTTACCCATTCATCTGTCAGTGAACACAGATTCCATGTCTTAGCGATTGTTGGTAATGCTGCAGTGAATACTGGGGTGCATTTATCTTTCCAAAATATGGTTTTCTCAGGATATTTGTCCAGGAGTAGGATGGCTAGATTATATGGTATCACTATTTTTAGTTTTTTAAGGAACCTCCATTCTGTTCTCCATGGTGGATGTACCAATTTACATTCCCAACAACAGGGTAGGAGTGTTCCTTTTTCTCCACACCTTCTCCAGCACTTATTATTGCCCAACATCTAAAATGTCATGACTCTTCTTCAGGAGCTTATGGTTTACTTGACTTTCCTGTGTCCTATTTTATGTGAAAAGGGCCATGCCCTTGAATAGTCACCACAGACGACATTCCTAACTTTTGAATAATAGCTTTCAGAAGAAGGGGGATAAAAAGAAAAATAAGACGCAAGGACTTGTACAGTCGTTTTGATGCTGAAGCATTGGTATTTCTGCATGAACATTTTAACCTGGAGGATAACTTGCTACCTATAAACATATGGAAAACAGATTTTAAAAATCAAGGGAAATTATAAATATGGGTAAAAAAGAGCCAGAACATACATCTCCCCTAAAATATGGGCTTTCCATTTTAGGGTTAGTAACAGCTATTTGAGAAACCAAAATGGAAGTTTAGGTCAGATGGACAAGGAACAAGTCTAAATCTTTATGACATTGTCATATGTATTTTTAAATCTTTCAAGTGTAAATTGAAATAGCAAATCCTCATTTGCATTAGGTCTTTTCTGTAGATGTCATTTCTTGTTGCTTCTCAGAATTTGTCCTTTTTTTCCCCTGATTAAAAACAAAACAAACAAAACGCCTTGACAGCGTTTGCTTCTGAAAACTGTACCAGGGCTAGTCCAGGACCAGTTTGAATGGAAATCAGCATGGTGAGAAGGCAGATGGTGACTGATGGAGAGGAGCCAGGGTGGAGGGAGCAAGGCACCAGCAAGCATACTTCGGTCACTGGTTCCATGGCCATTGCAGCAGAATAGGTAAAATGAATAAAATCTTGGTTTCAAATGAAGAATTAGAAAGAAGATTGAAAGAAGTATCATGAGCTAGATTTCAAAAGGTGCCAGCTTCCCCATAACTTGCTGCCCTAGGCTCCTAAGATCTTGTACGAGGCTGTGGGTGTTGCCAATAATAGCTTAAAAATTGAGAAGGACATGTTCCTGCTTCCCGAGTCTTCGTGCCTGTTTTTGCACACCCACCATGTACCAAGGAATGAGCCAAGCTCCAGACAGCAGTGTGTTCTCAGTGTCTCAAGCTGCTCTTCTGGAGCACTGTCTTCTAGAACCATCTATTACACACACTGGTGAGTTTCCATTCATTTCAAAAGAGAATGCAGTTGAGCATCCTCAGTATAAAGTGCTTGCCTGGGTTCTGGGCATACAGAGATGTTTAGGCAATGTGGCTGACTCTGACCTCACAATCCAGTGGGCAAAACATGCATGTGAGCCTCTGATTTCAACCAGTCAGGGAAGTGTTTCTGTTAAGACTTGGTAGCAGAGTTTTGTTATCCAACAAAAAGTCTCAAGGCAGCATGCTGGGCAGAAGCATGGACCAGTGTGATGGCCTCTTTGTATGCAGGGGAAGAGGGACCGAGGCTGCAGTGCTGAGAGAGGGCGGCAGGGAAAGGAGCACTGCAGGCAAGAGGGTGAGCTTGCAGAGGCTGACAGCAGTCTCCCCCATGCTGTGTCCACTGGACTGCAGTCACCTCGCGAACGACTTTGCACTTTTACGGGCTGCCTTGTAAATACATCTATCAGTTATTGTATCTGTTGACTGAAGTATATTCCACTTAAAAACGTGTTGTATATAAAATGGAGTTATAGATGATCTATTCACTAGAAGATAAATAGTCTGAACATGTTAAATGTCCTTTAACCATACTGTTTCATGTGCAGGAACCCGATTAGTCAGCATCCATTGAAATAGGAGAGATTGTCAAGAAGATAAGGTGTTCTGAACTTTTGGAGGCCTTCAAACCCCTTTGTGATTCTGATGGACATTGAAGACTATATATGACTGTATACAGAAAAAATGTATAGGCACTTACCTACCCAATTTGATATGATTTTGGAGAATCAATCTGGCCCTTTCCCCCAAGCCAATCCATGGCCAAATTATAAAAACTCTGCTCTGGGATAAACATTAGACTTTTGGGGGCTGGAATAGCATAATGTTAAGAGTATAAGTGCAGATCCCAGGTCTCACATTTATTAACTGTATAATTTAGAGCAAGTTATTAATGACTGTATCTTGAAGAGCTTATCTATAAAATGGGAATAATAATAGTGCTTATCTCTCAGTGTTTGTAAGGCTTAAGTTGGTACAAATAAAACCCTCAGAACAGTGCTTGGAACACAAGAGCTAGGTAAATACTAGCTCATATTTCTCTTAGCCTCATCAGCTTTAACGTCATACTCAAGCTAACTCTGTAAGCCAGGTTGGGAGACTTTTTTTTCCTCTAGGCATTCTGGTTTTTTCATTCCACTGATATAAAGTGATGAAATGTCCAATATGTAAATAGTAGGAAATTTGGAAAGAGAGGGTTATGCTTTACATACAGAAAGTTCGCAGTATTGAAGTGTTTCTCTTTAGGGGCAGTCTGACCAGCCCTTCATACCTTCAGCTTCACTTACCTTTCCCTGGTCTCATTCCAAATATTGACTGAAAATAGGTCAGCGTAGAAATTGGCCTGTTTATTTAGTGAATAATAAGAGTATACTAAGATGAAGGTGTCAAAGTGGTTTGGAAATTATTAGCTAAGTTGTCGGAGGGCATGTTTAAAAGCACGCTGTTAGGAAATAAGTGACATTTGAAAAGAAAAAGGGTGTTTGCAAAAGGCATCCTTAGGGGACATAGGAAGACCATCCAAATAGGAGCCAAGTTGAAAAGTCTGTAATCCATGCAGCCAGAATTATCAGTTACTCAAGACCATGGTTTCCCATGGGGTTATGTATTTTTGTCCTTCCACAGTTTCTAGTGAAAACATGTTTTAGCTCCAACTGTGAGGGTTCAGTTTGGTGTGATGTGTGGATGAATGCTTGCATGGTTTTCTTGTGGCAAGGTTTCAGCCAGGTCACACCCTCTGCCTGCAGGAACCAATCTGAAGTGATGAGCACACACTAAGTCACAGAGGAGACCCGTGGGTTTAGGAATGGGTAGCAACTTAGTCACTGCAACTCAAGATGTATTTGAGCACTTAAGGTGCATGCCAAGTACACTTAAATTTGAGCTCAGGAGGCGAGGGTAAGAGGGGAAGACTGATACCAGATTCAAAGTCATGAGCCCTGACTTTACTCCTGGAAGAAATTTCAAAAGATGGTGCCTTAGGGAGTCTTGTATGTAATTATCAGACTTTTTAGGACACCAGAGAGTGGTGGAAGGCCATAATAGACAAGCGGTCACAAGTGGCCTCAGATCCAAGACACACCACCGGTGAGCGGGCATTCCCCACTTTCTCAGGCCGTGTGCACTCTCCAGTTGCTGCAAGACTGTTCTCCCTCAGATTTTAACCATTTTTGTGTTCTGCTTTTCACTTCTAAAAACAAAGCTTCCTCCAGAGTCACCTCTACTGAACAAGGATGCTGATAATTAATGTGGCCGGTAAATACGCTGAACTAAGGAATGCCTAGAATCAGGTGAAGAGAGTATACTCAACATTGGTAATGTTAGTAAAGGCTCAGTTTGTTTTTTGTTTTTTTTTTTTAAGTTGGAGCCAGATTTAGATGCTCAGGAGAAAAGTAGCTTTTGGCAAAAAGAAGAGGTGGTGTATTGTGGAGTAAGGAGAAATACTGTGTCAAGGCCCTCCGGACCTGTTTACCAAGGTGGCAGTTTTGCAACGAGGAAGGTGGATCTCCAGAGTGGCTTAATTCTCTTTTCTGGCCCATCCTCTGTCTACTGTAGTGAAAGGGTTAGTCGATCAGTCATGTCCGACTCTTTGCGACCCCAGGGACTGTAGCCCACCAGGCTTCTCTGTCCATGGGATTCTCCAGGCAAGAATACTGGAGTGGGTTGTCATTTCCTTCTCCATTATTGAGCAAGACTTAAATCTGGGTTTCACAGAATCTCTGATCTAAGGATGCAGTGTGGGTGTGTGTGTGCGCACATGCGTGCAGAAGCATTTGTGGGGGTGGGGGGGAAGGCATTCATACACCTTCCTGCCTCCCCTCCCCTCTTTCCAGCCATACCCACATCACAGATAGGAACGCAAGTCTGTTCTCTTCTCATGTACACGCCTAGTTCCCTTTCCTAGCCTTTGAGGTATGGGAAGGACAGTAGTTTCGGGTCTGACAAGGACAGTTCATCTCTACTGTGTCACGTTAGCATCCCCGGTTACAGCCCTCGTCTGCCTTGAAAGCCTGCTTCAGCGCCTGCCTCCCCGGCCTGCCTTCTGGATTCCTCCCCTTCTGCTCCTTCCCCCCTCTCCCCATCTCCCGGAGCACACAGCGTTGAGCTCTTTTTATAGCACTCACCACAATCTGCTCCTGAATCAGATTTGATGGTGTCTATTTCTCCCTTATTTAGAGCTCCTGGAGACAGAACCTTGCCTTTTTTTTTCCACCTTTTTTCTCAGTGTCCTACTACAGTGCTTGGCAGCAGATTCGAGGCTGGCCAGTTTGAGGTCCAGTCCAGGTTTATTGATCACACAGCATCTTCTTTAGAGGCGTCCCGTGATCATAACCTCTGTATCGTATAATGATGCTTATCCTTCTGAGTCTGCCTGTCCCCAGTGGACAGTGGCAGGTTGTTCTTTATTATTCTTTATTTTGGCACCTGGAGTCTCAAGAAATGATTCTTGAATTAATAGATATTTAGTAGTGATGTATATTTCTTGCTGCTGCTGCTGCTGCTAAGTCGCTTCAGTCGTGCCCGACTCTGTGCGACCCCACAGACGGCAGCCCACCAGGCTCCGCTGCCCCTGGGATTCTCCAGGCAAGAACCCTGGAGTGGGTTGCCATTTCCTTCTCCAATGCGTGAAAGTGAAAAGTGAAAGGGAAGTCGCTCAGTCGTGTCCGACTCGTAGCGACCCCATGGACTATAGCCTACCAGGCTCCTCCGTCCTTGGGATTTTCCAGGCAAGAGTCCTGGAGTGGGGTGCCATTGCCTTCTCCGGTATATTTCTTAAGCAGTCTTTAAAATAATGTTGTTTATTTGTTGGGGGGAGAGTAAGAACAATGTACCAAGAAGAAGAGGCTGAGAAAAAAGAAGAAATGAAAGATCTTATCACCTTCAAATATGTATTAAACAGTAAGAAAGAGCAGAGAATCTTTTACCAGGAACACTGTTTCTTTCATAGCTACTAAGGTTATGGTTATATTTTTTTAAAGTATATATTAATATTCATGACTTAGATTTACTTCATAAAACTTTCTGGGTTGATGGTTCATGTTTCGTTTGGAATTAGGGCTTGAGATATAACAACATTATTATCAAAGTATTAGACTGGCTCTATCATTATTGTTGTTCAAATGATAACTTAGGCTTTCCAAAATGTTTTTCAAAGCACTAATGAATTGTGTGGGCCTCTTTTGTTTTTTTAGAAACTTGAATTAATACTTGTACTTTCAGCTTCTAATGAGCAAGTTGGATATTATCTAGCAAGATACACCTGATTATTGTTTTTTAATATTTGGCACTCTGATTGTTCTCCCATGGGAAATAAGAACTTGTTTGTTCACGAAGCAAATATCTAACAGCCTTCCATATGCCAGACATAACCTGCTTCTATGACGTCACCTGTATCGTTGTATTGTTTGTGGAGCTGGGGATTTATTCCCACTTACCTGTTTGTGTCTCCAGGATACTTCTATAACCTAGGTTTTCATTGCCAAATATGGCACAGTGCCTGACCGAGAGCTAAGAATTAACTTGTAGATAGATAAATGATATTAGATACAGAGGCATATAAGACAGCCTACTGCCAAGAAGGTCTAGTAGTACAGTTGGACTGAAAGCCAGGGGCATTAATTATTAATACAGTGTTTCTCATCCATGTAACGAATCCACAACAGGGCGTTTGCCCAGAGGGCAGGAAGATGGCCTGAGCGTGGGATGGAACTCAGGAAAGGCCTTCTGGTTGATGTGCTATCCATGGTGAGCTATGCATGGGAGTTTCTCAGAAACACATAGGGAAGGAACAATATTCTGGGCCAACATAAGTCAGGCCACTGAAATGTGAAAGAGCTTTGTCTCTGGACTGTTCATTTCTTTTTCTATAATGTAAGATGTGAGGGGCTTAGTGGCAAGAGACAAGTATGGAAAAGACAGGTTAGCTCATAAAGGGCCTGGAATACCCTGTAAAGGATGTGTAGCCTTTATGTCACACTCTCTCTTTTTGTTGGCTGCATGACATGTGGGATCTTAGTTCCCCAACCAGGGAGGAGCTTTAACAACTGGACCACCAGGAAAGTCCCGATTCTCTATCTCTTTGGTGGTAGCATGGAGGAGACCGTTGCTGTCAGATTCATAAAACTGTCCTCACCCGCTAACTCCTCCTCCTCCTCTGTTTTCTCACTCACTGCTACCTGCCCCAGCCATAAATCTGGGTATTTTCTTCATCCGTTCTTTTGCTGTCATGTCCCAGCCTGCTACTCCATCACCCCAAGCTCTGCCCTTCAGCCCTGCCAGGCTGTTTCTCAGCCCCCCTGCCCCCCTTCCCCAAATCATCTCAAGATTTACCTCCTGCCCTGAAACAGCCTCCTCTGCCCTCTGCCCTTCTCCCTGGCACTGTCCTTTGAGCTGTTGCTTCTAGGCAGTGTTTTCTGACTTCTCACTGCTGGATTTAGTGCCCCGCATTTGCCCAATTGTGCCACACGTGAAGCAGCATTTAAGAGACTTGCTTAATTTCCTGTTTCTTATAAGACACTATGAACTCTGTGATGGCTGAGACCATTGTTTACCGTTTTATGCCTTTTACCCAGCACAGTGCCAGACAGTAGGTTTTTACTGAATATTAGGTGTATAAATACCTAAAGTACTTATTCTTATGTTCAACACATAGAAGAGCATCAACAAATGATGAAAGATTTTATTGTTTTCTATCATGTACAGTGGTGGTGGTTTAGTTGCCGAGTCGTGTCCAACTCTTTCGGCCCCATGGACTGTAGCCCACCAGGCTCCTCTGTCCGTGGGATTCTTCAGGCAAGAATACTGGAGTGGGTTGTCATTTCCTTCTCCAGTCATGCACAGTAGCTACAGCTATTCAGTTAGTTAGCGTTAGTCACTCAGTCGTATCCAACTCTTTGTGATGCTATGGACTGACTATAGCCCACCAGGCTTCTCTGTCCATGGAATTCTCCAGGCAGGAATATTGGAGTGGGTAGCTGTTCCCTCCTCCAGGGGATCTTCCCAACCCAGGGAGCAAACCCAGGTCTCCTGCATTGTAGGCAGGTTCTTTACCATCTGAGTCACCATGTGTAGGCAAATCTCACCTGTGTGAGTAGGTCGTGATAAGGACTGAAGCATGGCTGTGAGAAGTGACAGGTTAGAAATTTATGGCTGATCTTTGCTAATAGACTTTCTGAGAAGTGGCGAGAACAGAAGCCAGTAGATGGTAATAAGGAGAGGAGGTGGAGAGATAAATTTGCAAAAATGGTGAACTGAAAAGAAATCCTTAGAGAGGAAACTAGAGAGGCAGCAACGTCAAGGGAAAATACTTAACTTTTTTTTTTTGGAGCATAGTTGATTAACAATGTTGTGTTTCAGTGTATAGCGAAGTGATTCAGTTATATAATACACATACATATAATTATTCTTTATCAAATTCTTTTAAAGGAAAGTACTTTTAGATGGTGAAAGCATGCTGAACCTGGTCTTAGACTGAGGACAAGAGTCCAACAGAAAGGCAGGTTCAGAAATGGTGTGGAGTCAGATCAGGCCCCAGAGCAGAAGCTCTTGCTTGCAGCTGAGAGAAGGCATCTCCAGTAATGATGGAGCCAAGTCACTGGCGGAGTTGCAAGAACACATGCAGGGGTCTGGGGAGGAGCTAGGACTGCGAGGAAGCGTGATGCAGGCATGTCCAGTTCTGTGCCAAATCTATCGCTGTGTTTCTTTTCCCCTGCAGGTGTTCGGAGGACTCGTGTGGATCCTAGTCGCCTCCTCCAATGTTCCTCTACCTCTGTTGCAAGGATGGGTCATGTTTGTGTCTGTGACAGCTTTCGTCTGTTCCCTTCTCTTCCTGGGCGTGTTCCTCTCTGGCGTGGTGACTCAGATTAATGCCAATTGGAATTTCCTGGTAAGGGATCTTTATGTCTCTTTCTGGAAAAATGCGAGAAACTTATGAGTATCTTGTTTTGTCCTGAGATGCCAGATCTCTGGTTCTATCCATTACCTCTAGTGGGAGAGAAGAGGTCAGAGCACAGGGGCTGCTGTGTTGCTGTGCGGCCGGCCCAACTGGACAGCAGGGTCCCAGTTTGTGCAGTTCTGGTGTTGACATAACTCAACCATCTCTCTGTTACTCCCTTATGAGTTAGATGACCTTTCTGCAAAGACAGTTTTATTTCATACAACAAATGAATCACATTACAGTTATTGAACTATCGAACAGATGATTCGGGGAGATGGATGCTGTGCCATATATCTTAAAGTTTTCCATTGATTCCTGCTTCAGATACCAAATACATATATTCTTTTCAGAAAACAAGTAGCTCTATATTCTACTCTTCAGATAACTTAGAAAAGGCAAGGCCATATTTTATATTTATTTTCAATGTTTGTCCTAGATTAGCAAGAGTAGATACATTTTAAGAAGTGAATTTGCAATTGACACCATTTTAAAAATTATGGTACCCTTATATTGGGTCAACTTACATTTCCTTTTTCTCCTATCATGTAGTCAAATCTCTTTCATGCTTGTGGTCATTCATTCTCTGGGGTTATCTGTCAATGGCCCAGTGGAGCATGAATGGCAGTCCATCAGTGATCAGTTTAATAAGGATCATGAAGAACCACCACTAGGTTCTTTCACGCTTTGGCAGTTAGAAACTTTAATCAGAACTTCAGTCAGGCTTTGTATATGTTTCTTTCACTTATGGTAGTGTTTTCTTCAGCAGCAAGAAAAAATATCTGGTTTTGTCTTATTTATAGACCATATTGAGGAGCATCATCTCAGATGTTATCAGCAGTGAAGTCTAGCAAATGTGAGTGCCCATCCAGTCAGCCAGGGCCAGCTAAGGAGGACGTGTAGTGTGGTGGTTATAATCCTGCCCAGGCTTTGAGATTAGTTGGGTCTGCTAACTAACCAAATAGCCTTGGGCAAAATACTGAGCCTCATTTCTTCCTCTGTAAAATGATAATACCAGCCTCACAAGATGTTGTTAAGGAACAGTGGAATCCGTGTATTATTAAGTGTTCAGCTTTGTGTCTGATTTATAGTAAGTGATCAGTAGATCATCAAACTCCTTAAATGTGTTGAGGCTTGCAGTTTGCAACTTACAAATTCCTATTTCTTAGGTTGCTGACGCAATGCGTTTCTCATGTTTGCCTTGATTCTCATTAATGATGAGAAAAGATTTGTAATTATTGTTCAAATGATGAAGATCAAAAATCCCCATTTAAGTTATAAATATTATAGATGCTTAATTGCCTTTTTCTAAATTCCTGACTTTCTTTTAATAACACATGAATGAATCAGTCAGTCCTTCATGTTGGAGAGTGCTACCAAGCTCTTTTAATATCAGACTTGAAGATGGTACTTGGCCAGTATGTACCAACAGAACAGCTCTACTGGTACTTTGGTACTAGTTAATACATAGATTTTGCCCCAACCTACTGCCTCTTCCTAATCCCCATAACCTGACCCTTTCTCTGGGACCTTCCTGGACCTCCTAATACCCCGGCAAGTAAAGAGTCAATATCTGGAAAAGTAGTGAGTCTCCAGGATCCTGCAGTGCTCAGCATTCTCTCTAACTGGTTGAGGCACACGTCTTACCAATGTTTAAATATGTTTCAGATATCACTCCTGATTTTATTAGATGTACATTCATATCCTCTTTTTCTCTTTTGCTCATATGGAGCCTTATCTTTGGTATTGAGCCCAAGCATTAATATTTTTTGTAAATTTATTAGGTTTAATTAGATTTTCTAAACTTATATTTCTTCCCAGTTTTTGTTGCCTTGTATCTGATGTTCATACAATAAAACATGTTTTTTTTTTTTAATTAAACCACTTTATTAAAGGGACAGTTAAAATGACCAGTCTGTTCCATAGGTCACCTGCAGAGCTCATCTTATGGGTTTTTGAGTTAGAGTAGTCCACTTTTACTGAGAGAAAGGTGGGGACAGCAACACGCACTACACTTTGTGGAGGTTATTAGTACTGTCTTGTCATATAGTGGGTATAGTTTCAAAAAGCCAACTCTTGCCTTCAAGAAATTTGCTTATATGCTTACATAGTATTTAGAATGGGCACCCTATCCCCCTTCTTTTGTGATTTTCGGCGTTCTTAGTCATTTCTGACCACATGGTTGCTTTTGATAGGTTTTGCAATTTATTTTGTACACTCAGCCAGGAGAATTTTTGAGCCATGCGTATCATGCAGTCATCACCAGATGGTAACAATTTTTAATTGCTGCCTTCTGGAGTTGTTAAACATTAATCGCTTAAAAAATTATTGCTTCCCCCCATGATAATTGTTTAATGTCTGTCACCTGTATGCCATGCATGAGGGAAGCAGGAATGCATTTTGATAGAGAAATTATTTTCTAGAACTGTTCATTGTGGAATGTTACTTACAATATGTATAGCTTCTAGTTTTTACTGATATGAGATTTAATTAGCATTCATGACTGGTGTCTTCAGTATTTTTTCTAGTGTTGGTGTAAATGGTGAAATAAAAATATAACATGTAATAACATACATTGGGGTTCCCAGGTGGTGCTAGTGGTAAAGAATCTGCCTGCCAATGCAGGAGATGCAGGTTCAATCCCTGAGTCAGGAAGATCCCCTGCAGGAAATTTCAATCCATTCCAGTATTCCTGCCTGGAAAATCCCATGGACAAAGGAGCCTGGCAGGCTATAGTCCATGGGGTCACTCCAGGCAAGGGTGGAGGGAGATATGAGCACCTAGGACGTGCCTGATCCTTCCTAAGGCTCTTGAAATACTATGGTGAACAAGGAGTGGCTCTCAGA
Organism: Budorcas taxicolor; assembly: GCF_023091745.1. Lineage (NCBI taxonomy): Eukaryota > Metazoa > Chordata > Mammalia > Artiodactyla > Bovidae > Budorcas > Budorcas taxicolor. The sequence continues at coordinate 58,339,499 of NC_068923.1, read as the reverse complement.
GACTTTGTTGGAGTGGACAGTAGCAGTGAGGAAATGATTATACAGCTGATGCAAGAATTGTGTCTGTACTCAGTTGCTCTGTCATGTCCAACTCTTTGGCGACCCCATAGACTGCAGCCTGCCAGGCTCCTCTGTCCATGAAATTTTCTTGGCTATAATACTGGAAAATGAAAGTCACTCAGCAATGTCCAACTCTTTGTGACCCTAGGGACTGTACAGTCCATGGACCTCTCCAGGCCAGAATACTGGAGTGGGAAGCCTTTCCCTTCTCCAAGGGATCTTCCCAACCCAGGGATCGAACCCTGGTCTCCTGCATTGCAGGAGGATTCTTTACCAGCTGAGCCACCAGGGAAGCCCAAGAATACTGGAGTGGGTAGCCTATCCCTTCTCCAGGGGATCTTCCCAATCCAGGGATCAAACCTGCATCTCTTGCACTGGCAAGCAGATTCTTTACCACTGAGCCACCTGAAAGCCTGATGCAATAATTATAATTATGTTAATGGCCAAGAAGGGAATGAGAATAGCATGCATATATATATATATATATATATATATATATATATATATGTCATCTCCAGGCCACCGGGACGTGGATTCTAAGATGGATTTTGAAGTACAAGAGTTTTTTTGTGGGGTTTTTTTTTTTTTTTTTGAGGGAAAGGGGAGGAGGCAACACCTTTAAAAGAAGGAAGATGTAAGATAAAGCAAAGAAGTCTTAGAGTGTGACAAAGTCCTTGCCAGCCTAGTGTGAAGCTTCAGAGCACAGCCTTCCCTTTCAGACTCTTGTGTTGGGTGACAGTGGCCAGGTACCAGTGTCCACGCTGCACCATCACTGGCTGTGGGCTGTCAGAGAAGAACATGGGCTTAGCCCAGTCTCAGCATAGATTCCAAATCCACTGAAGCCAAAGCTGTCAGCTGACTGTGGTCCTCACAGTGGAATGTCAGGTTATGTCTAGAGGGGACACCCATGCATCTTCTTACACCCCGTGGATCCATTCCACCATATATGTGTGGGGCGTTGCTCCTCCAAGGTCCCAGTGTACCTCTTTTCCTGAAGCAGAACTTAAAGAGGCTACAGAGACAAACTGCAGCCCCTCTGACTGGAGCTGATCTCAGAGCCACAACTGGTCTCGGTCACCTCCCCGGGTCCGCTGACCATTTCAAACGCCTCTTGCTCAGCACTTCACATCTGCTGGTCTCTGCGGTTTACCTGGTGGTATAATCCAATCCCTTCCGCCTGGAGGACTGTAAGCCCTCTGGAAACTATATCCTTTTCAGGCCAGTGTTGCTCCATCTTACTCACAGTTGGGCAAGAGGGTTCTAATAGGACCCCGAGTAGAGCACCCAAGTTCCACATAGACTCCTTCCTGCCCTCCTGGGTATCAGCAGCCACACCTTCTCTTGTCAAGATGGTGACCCCTCATCTCACCTTTGATCCCTGAGCACAAAGAACCAAAGCACACAGGTAGCAGTCATAGCTCACAGTCAGTGGGCTGCTTGCTGGATCCTCTAGCAAGAGTACATCCCCCGGGGTGGGACCTCTGATCGTGCAGAGTCCAGAGTGCAGGGACAGCAGTTAAAAAGTCTTTCCCGAGGTCACTGGGTGTGACAATGGTAAGAGGAGAAACTCGTTCCACCCTTGGTTCCCACTCTTCCAATGGGGATATGACGCCATGTTGAAAACTCTTCTTCATTGTATCCACTGCGTCCTGATGTGTGGCCACACATCCTCACAGGGTGGTTCCTCCAGGCTGTGCCTTCAGCCCGCCATCCCAGCATGCTGCCAGGCCAGCGGCTCCTAGATGGTGCAGAATAGGAGACAGCTCAGGGTTGTGGGCCCATTCCCACTCATCCTCTGCTGAGAAGTTAATCCCTTGGTCAGATGTATTGAGTGGATGCTGATAGATGAGGCATATTCTGTAAGTCCCTGGACAGTGGTAGTGGCAGCGGTTCTGCAGAGAGGAAAAGCAAATCCATACTCACAGTCAGTGTCCATTTTGTGAGAATGAAACTTTATGCCTCTCAGGAAGCTGGGAACTGAGTTTCATCAGTTTGATACCAGGTGAGAAAAGCACCGTGTCAGGGTCTCAGAATCAGTCTCTGTTGCTCGCACATCCAGCATTCAGAAAAGGCAAGAGGTGGGTCAGCTTTTCATACTGTTCATGGGGTTCTCAAGGAAAGAATGCTAAAGTGGTTTTCCATTCCCTTCTCCAGTGGACCATGTTTTGTCAGAACTCTCCACTGTGACCCATATGTCTTGGCCATACATGGCATGGCTCATAGTTTCGTTGAGTTAGACAAGGCTGTGATCCTTGTGATCAGTTTGGGTAGTTTTCTGTGATTGTGGTTTTCATTCTCTCTGGCCTCTGACGTATACGGATAGGAGGCTTGTCAGCTTTGGCTGTTGGGAGTCCACACTATTGGGCCATGACATAGACTTGCCTCCCCAGCATGGCCCCTCTGTTCATGTACCCATCATGCCAGGAAGGAGATCAGTTAGTTCAGTCGCTCAGTCATATCCGACTCTTTGTGATCCCATGGACTGCAGCACGCTAGGGCTCCATCACCAACTCCTTGAACTTGTTCAAACTCATGTCCATTGAGTTGGTGATGCCATCCAACCATCTCATCCTCTGTCATCCCCTTCTCCTCCTGCCTTCAGTCTTCCCCAGCATCAGGGTCTTTTCTAAGGAGTCAGTTCTTCCCATTAGGTAGCCAGAGTATGGGAGTTTCAGCTTCAACATCAGTCCTTCCAAAGAATATTCAGGACTAATTTCCCTGAGGATTGACTGGTTTGATCTCCTTGCAGTCCAAGAGATTCTCAAGAGTCTTCTCCAACACCACAATTCAAAAGCATGAATTCTTTGGCACTCAGCTTTCTTTATAGTCCAACTCTCACATCCATATGTGACTACTAGAAAATCATAGCTTTGACTAGATGGACATTTGTTGGCCAAGTAATGTCTCTGCTTTTTAATTGGTTGCATCAACTGGCCAGGTCATCTTCCATGTAGATGCTTCTAGTGGGCGTGACCACATAAAAGAAAGGTCACACTTCACATTTCATGCCTAATCCCGTATTCCGTCTCCCTGCTCCATACTTCCTTGTCTCTGAACTTTTATTTTCCAGGGCCCTGACCAGCTTGCCAGACCTTCCCCCGCTGCGGATGCGTCTCTGTGTGGGCACTTTGCTTTCTTTTTTATTTTTTTATTTTTTATTTTTTTAATTTTTATTTTTACTTTATTTTACTTTACAATACTGTATTGGTTTTGCCATACATTGACATGAATCCACCACGGGTGTACATGAGTTCCCAAACATGAACCCCCCTCCCTTCTCCCTCCCCATAACATCTCTCTGGGTCATCACCGTGCACCAGCCCCAAGCATGCTGTATCCTGCGTTGGACATAGACTGGCGATTCAATTCTTACATGATAGTATACATGTTTCAATGCCATTCTCCCAAATCATCCCAGCCTCTCCCTCTCCCTCTGAGTCCAAAAGTCCGTTATACACATCTGTGTCTTTTTTGCTGTCTTGCATACAGGGTCGTCATTGCCATCTTTCTAAATTCCGTATATATGTGTTAGTATACTGTATTGGTGTTTTTCTTTCTGGCTTACTTCACTCTGTATAATCTGCTCCAGTTTCATCCATCTCATCAGAACTGATTTGCTTTCTTAACAAAGTGTGTGACATGCTGCACCACTCAGAGTTCCATCCATTAGGAAGGTGTTCCCTAACTGCTCTTTCACAGCCAGCTCTGAATGTGTCTCTAAAGCATGTGTAATACAGCTGCTGTCCCTGTTCGCCTTGCAACAGCCCATCACGCCATGAGAAACAAGCTCAGGTGTTTTTCTTCCCCTTCATCTGGACCCTGGGGATCTCCTCCCCCATGTGGCTATAGGCTCGGGCTGAGGAAGGAGGGCAGGACCATCCTGGTGGGTGACTTGGGGGCCTGGGCCACCTGCTCACACAACAGACTCAGTCCTACTAGCCCAGCTCAGCTTGAACTCTGATGTCCCCTTCCCACCTGAAGAAGCAGGTTGTGACTGTATGAGTTAGTGGCTTTGAGAGAACGCCATTCGTAATGGGCAGTTCTGGATGCTTCATCTTTTGTTGTCTCAAGATCAAGTGTTCCTTCCCTACAAGGGCCCAGGGGGACACCAGGAGATGCTTTTCCAAGATGTGTAATTCCCCAATACAGGTGACATGCCTGATTCTATAACTCCAGGAGCTGACATAGTGATTTTCTCACCACTGTTACCATGAGTTCCTCTTACATTTTAGGGTGCTTTCATGCTGAGTCACTTCAGTTGTGTCCAGCTCTTTGTGACCCCGTGGATGTAAGCCACCTAGGCTCCTCTGTCCATGGGATTCTCGAAGCAAGAATCCTGGAATGGGTTGCCATTTCCTTCTCCAGGGGATCTTCCCCACCCAGGGATTGGAGCCACGTCTCTTACGTCTCCTGCATTGGCAGACAGATTCTTTATCATTAGCGCCACCTGGGAAACCCATACTTTTTGGTACATGATACCCTAAGGGTAATGTGAAGGATGGGATGGTATGACCCAAGCCATATAGAGCTGAACGTGCAGGAAGTTTATTGGATGGTAACACCTGTGAAAGATGCAGGGGGAGGAAACAGCACTGGATCTGAAAGCCTTTGCCACAACTCAGTTCTGATGCTCCTGTAAAGTAGTGTGTGTGCCATGTGCGCAGTTGTGTCTGACTGTTTGCAACCCCATGGACTGTAGCCTGCCAGGCTTCTCTGTTCATGCGATTTTCCAGACAAGGATATTGGAGTGGGTTACCATGCCCTTCTCCAGGGGATCTTCCCGCCCCAGGGAATGAAGCTGTGTCTCCTGTGCCTCCTCCATTGCAGGTGGATTCTTTACTTGCTGAGCCATCGGGGAAGCCCAAGGAGGGAGGAGGCAAATTTGGGCAGAAATGGAACGGTGGTGTGGGTGTGTGTGGGTGTGTGTGGGGGGGGCGGGGGTGTGTGTGTGTAGAGGGCTGGAGGGTAGGTGTATGTGGTCATTGGTTGTGGGAAGACTCAGTCAGAGAAATTGCCACGTGTAGAGTATCAATCTTGAGGTATAGAGTGGTTCCTTGGGACCAAAACGAGACCAGCATGGCTGACGTTCAAAGAGGAAAGACAGTGACATCAGATGAGGCTGGCAAAGACGGCAAAGACCACATCATCCCAAGAGTTTCAGGCCGTGTCACCCAACTCTTCCCGTTCCTTTTGGGATGAAATGAGCCATTTCCGAGTCCCCTTTGGTAAATTAGATGAGTCTGAATGGTCTGAAACGTGTTTTTCTCTCAGTCTTTATCACTTCCTTAAGTAAGACCCGACTCTGTTGCATTTTATCTCTCAAAGTAGTGACATTGGATTTTGACCTTCGTCAGTGAACGTTTGTTGACTAACCACATGTAAATGTTTAAGCATTTCTCCTATAGATTAGACATGTGGCTCGTGTATAACTTTTTTCTTAGATCTTTTGAAGGCATTGGTTGGTCAATTTATAAATTAGAATGGTTAATAGAAAGCATTTTTAGCATTGTACCTTTGGTAATTCTCACTCCTAGTTAGTTAACTTTGTCCTTATTATTCTAGGGAGAATAAAAACAATTTCTCTGGACAGTTTTGCTTGCTGAATGGGCTTTTACACAAAAGCCATGCAGTGTTCCTTTTTTTTTTTTTTTTTTGGTACTATAGCTGTATCAGGAACAGTTTGATAGAGAAGAAAGCAAATGGACTTTGGAATCAGACAGACGAGTGTAGGTTTGAGGTCTCCCTCCAAAGCTTTGTGGGGCTTTGGGAAAGTCATTTCATCACTTCACCAGTAAAAGAAGAAGAAGAAATTACTTATTTGTTAAATGGAAATAATAAATGGTGGTTGTAAGGGTGATTAATAATAAATGTGAAGTGCCTGCTATAGAAATTATTAACAAAAATACACAGCAGTGTGTTGATGGTACATTGAGTCAGGTTAGACAATGTGAATTTTAATAGTTACGTGTCACATTAATGCCAGTGACAGATAAAATAACTTAATGACTGTTGAGTTTTGCATGAAAACCTCCTCTATTTTTTGTAGAAGTATTTGTTTTGTTTTCTAAAATGTCTAGAGATATGGTATTGAATTTGGTGATTTCACAGATATTCTATATCTTTTGGTGTATGGAATGACAATCTAATGAATAAAAATAAAAACTGCTCACAAATAAAATAATTATGAAATCTGTGTATATGTTATTATATATAGTTATATAATTACTCTAACAAGTTATAATTTAAATGCTGCTTTACTTGAATTTTAAGGACAGGAATTCTGTGGTACCTTATCTAAACTGAATTATGTATTTTATAAAATTCAGTCTATCTGAAGGTTTGCCACTGTGCCAATTACAACAAGTTGGTTGATTTTCCTTGGGATTCTAACAGCTTGACGTTGCTAAGGGAGCCAAAAGAAACGGCCAATGTGGTTAAAGACTGTTTGATTAAAAGTTCTGTTTTTCCTGAACCTAAACTTGGTTTGAAATAAGAAACTCCTGGAAAAGCTTATTCTCTTCACTGGCAGATGACTCTTTTCCATCCTCTTTCAGGACTTCGCTTACCATTTCACAGTCTTTGTATTCTACTTTGGAGCCTTTTTGCTGGAGGCAGCCACCACGTCGCTGTACGACCTACGCTGCAATAGAACCATGACTGTGCAGCCACTCCTGAGTGATAACCAGTATAACATAAACGTGGCGGCCACAGTAAGTGTGGGATGAGCACTGTTTACCCACGCTTCCCCTCCCCCATCAAGGTCTCTAAGAAACTCCTCTGGCAACAATAGTGTTCTTTAATAATAGCCAGCAGCATTAAACATATAATAGCTGTTTATCTGTACAGTTAACCTTATGAGCCAAGCCAAGTACTGTCATTACCGCAGTGCTGTGGATGCTGAAACTGAAGCACCAGGAGGTTGACATTCATATAAGACCATACCTACATGAGTGCTGGTGGTTGGCCTTGCGCAACAAAGTCTACTTTGTGAAAAGAATTAGTTGTGCTTTCTACTCCGTGTAGCTTCAGATGTGGTCTTTGTCACAGACACAGATTTGTCCTTCCCTTTTTCTGCCTAAGTGATGCTGCCTTAGTAAAATTCTCCATGCTTTAAGTTCTGCATTAACCCCCATTTTACCCATACACTCGGATAGAAGCAAATCTTTAGTTTCTGAGTTTTAATAACACTTAAGTGCATGAGCCATTCATTTGCGACATTCTGTTGAGTCCTTCACTTTTCATTTCGGTATACCTTAGAACAGTAGTCCATCTCCAGTCTTTCTGGCACCAGGGACTAGTTCTGTGGAAGACAGTTTTTTCACAGACCCGGGGTGCAGGGGAATGGTTCCAGGATGATTCAAGCACATTACATTTATTGTGCACTTTATTTCTATTATTTCTGTTATTATCAGTTCCACCTCAGATCATCAGGCGTTAGATCCCAGGGGCTGGCGACCTCTGCCTTAGAGAGAGAACTCCTTTTTGCTAGTAATAGATATCAAAAGTAGTCATTCATCCAGGGACCAGTCAGCACAGAGTGGTGAGTGAAATCCACTGAGCTGATGAGCTGACTCACAACAAGGGGAACCACCTTGCAGATCAGATCAACTGATGCACGAAAATGTAAGTGGACTCCTGGTCAAAACAGAAACTCCCTCCTGGCAGGTGTATACTTGACATAAAATAAAAAATGCACCAGGCTTTTTTTTTTTTTATGAGAATCATTTGAGATAGAACTTATCAGAGCAAACATTAGAGCAGTATTATAAATAGAACTAAGGGAGCCACATGCATAAAGGCCCCCAGAATTCAATGGGGATAATGTAAATTTCATCATCTGCCAGTACAAGGAAGACATGGAGGACAACTGTAACTACACATGAGCAACTCAAAGTGCAGTAAGATTTACACTTTGAGATTTATGGTTTAAGAGTATCATTCCTCAAGAAATTTTGAAATATCCTGAAATTTTATAAATCATGTATGAAACATGATACAGACTTTTCCAAATTTGACAAACCTGCACAGTTTGCATGTTACTACAAATACGTATAAAACTGAAAGAAACTTTTTTTATTGAAACAAAAAACAAATTTTAATCAATCATCACAGAAGAAACAGTGGATTTTACCCAAGATTACAAAATCTCTCTTATGCTATTGTCTTCTGAAATAGTCTTGTGAAAGGATAGCAAAGAAAGTGGGTCCTTAGAAGTAAGATGTTATCAGGCAGATAGTAAAACAAAGTTGTCGTTGTTTTAGATTTGAAATATTTGTGACATTTGTCAGCTTTTCCGAATTCATGGTGATTGTGATTTCTTTTCATGTTCTAATTAAATATTCACATGTGTACTTTAAAATAAAGTGGTCATTCTCTTGCAACAGAAAAGAAATGCCTAGGTCAGAGATGTAAGATATATATGTAAATGTATACCTGATTCACTTTGCCATGCTCTAGAAACCAACACATCGTTGGAAAGCAACTGTACACTAGTAAAGTTTTCTTAAAAAAGAGAGATGTATCTGAGAGACAACCAGCAGAAGAAGGGCGGGGGAAGTAGCAGCATGGTAATTACGCTGTAAAAATGTTTCGTAGGTGGATCTGATATGCCTTCTCAGAGCTCTGGTTTCCTGCTAGGATTCCTGTGCTACATCATAATGTTTTAACATATTTAATGGTTTGGGGAGTTCTCTATGGATTATAAACCCCAGAAGGGTGAGGACAATACCTGTTACTTGTTTATAGGTACCAAATGTACCGATGCACACATAGTTGATGCTAAAAACATCCTTTTTGAATACGAAGGACAGTAATTCAGAGCTCATGCACACTTGAGAACTATCTCCTGAGAACTATCTCCCACGCCAACCTGATGATTCATTCCTGTGGGTTTTCTCTGTTTAGCTCTACAGTCACTTCCATTGTCACGGAAATAATCTGCTCCATCCTTGGGCCCCGAGAGCTGCACTCTGTGTGGCTGTGAGAGCACTGTGCAGGTAGATATCTCATCAAGTTTTGAATATGCACCATGTTAGGGGTCTCACCAGTGCCTAACAAGTGAGTCCAGTGTGTGAACAAAGGCTCAACCTAAGCTGTCCACAAATGATGTCCTATTATTAGGGGCTAGATTGTTTAAAAGAAGGGGTTAATGGTATGAGGGGATAAAATCGTCCAAAAAAAAAGCTGAATCTAAATCATCTTAGTGATTTAGTTTTCTTACGTGTTGAAGTATCTTTAAGTAGGCTGATCAGTTTTCAAACAGTTGTTCCTTCGGACAAATGATTTCTTAAAGTCAGTGTTATAAATCTGATAAGAATTTTTGTTTCTTCTTTCTTAGATTTTTGCCTTTGTGACGACAGCTTGTTATGGTTGCAGTTTGGGTCTGGCTTTACGAAGATGGCGACCGTAACACTCCTTAAAGAATAATTGCTTGTGTGTTTCATTTGTGTACTTTTTATGTCTTGATCAATGTGGGTACCATTTTGTTCAGATATAACAATGTCCCCAAAGTAATTTGTTTGGTATATAGAGAGAATCTATGTATAAGTTTGGTTTATTTCATGGATGGAAATTTTATTATGATGTTAAACAGAGAAATCGCCTTTAGTTTTACATTTATCTGTCTCTTTTTTTTTTTTCTCATTTTAAAGAAAATTTCCTTTTACATCCATAAAATACATAGACATCATTCATGAAAAAGGGGTATCTCTTGTATTTAGTTGCCAAATCACCTGAACCTTAATTTTAATAGGTAACTAAAACTATTTAAACACATTTAAAATAAGATTCCCACTGAACTCTGTGTTTTAGTGTAAAATGGAGATCAGCATTCTTTTTCTCTAAAGGTACTTGGCCTGTGGGCTACAGGCTATCGTTTGCTGACCTCTGGTTTAAAACCTTGGTTATGGGTTTTGTGTTTTATTGAACTGATCCTCAAAGGTCTAAAGTGAATTCGACAAGCCACATAATATTTAGTCCCATTCAATAATCACATTGCCTTTGGGTTAATGATCAAACATTTACCCTTGAAGCAACTATAGCATCTCAAGCTAATTCAAGCGGAGTCTTGAGTACAAGAAAAAGTAATTTATGAAGTGAACCCTAGTGGCTTAATCCAACTAAGTGTTTTCCTAACAACTAAGCAAAATGTTTACCTGGCATTCCTAAAACGAGAGCCCCAGAGACCCCTAAGCCACTCCTGAAATGGGTATATAGTGCCTGATGTTTTACTTTGGGTTTATTTATGCTTCAAATAGCAGCTGTTTGTCCTGTGCATGAATAGATGAGTATTTTTATGTGGATATCTGAGGCTTTACCCAATAGAGCTCTCCAAAGGGTAAACTTTTTACTTCTAATTCTTTCACATGACTCTAAGTTAACTTCAAACAGAACATGAGATGTAACTTAAAGTTGTAGATTCTCATCTAGAGAATAGTCCTATGTTGTTTTGCACTGGTGAGAAATACATAGAATCAGTTTTCAAGCAACAGTGGTCGCAAAAGCTATCTCTGGCTGAATAGCACAGAAAAGTATTTTAGCCCACCTCGGAGACCCTGGTCATGGCAAAGTGCCAAAATGGCTTGAGAACAAGTTAGAGTTAGGCCCCAGCTCACACCACCTGTCCAAATGAGATACTTATCTCTTGCCCAAAGAGGGCTACCTCTGGAAAAAGAGGGCTTTTGATTATTTTATACTTTTAGCCCTTTGTATTTTGGTTGAATCATCCCCTACAAGTGCCATGTATAAGTTGAGCAATTGGATTTCATGGAACATGGAACAATCCTGAATGAGCAGCATAATCAATGCTCAGTGATCAAATGCTGTTTATGTAATAATCCCTTAGGAAGAAGAATCTTATTAGGGTTTGGTTTATGATGTAACTGTAAAGATAAAAGGTATATTTAATATGTGGCAAGAGGAAACCAGTCTTATGACTTTATCATAGCATTTCTATAAAAATCCAACTTCCTTGGTTTTTCCAGTTCCATACCACACACTTAAACCTGTATTATAAATGGTCTATTGCAAAGTCATAAATGTGCCATAAGGATATATCATCAATTGCGGCTGGAATTGTTAAAAGTCTGCTAGATTTAGTCGTGAGATTATATTTTTATTTCCAAGGTATAACAGGTCCATGCTGCTTGGTGGCATTAAATTAAATGATTTCATGAAACTGCCTTGGTGGCACTTTTATAAATGGATTGCTTCTCGATCATAAAGAACCAAGCCTAGAAGTCATTTAACTGTGAATATTTAGAATTGTAGATTAATCATGATCTAGATTTGGGAGTTGACTGACAAAGCACTGAATAAAAATTATAGCATTTGAGTATTTCTTTGTATACCTTAGCTGTAAAAATGAGAAAATGTTGGTTGGTCTTAAAATCTGGTAACTCCATGATGAAAATAAATTTATTTTATAAGTGTTATGACTCTAATAAAGTATTCATTTGATAATCTTTGGGGGTCATCTATTTTTTATACAATTCACTTTGAAATTCAGTTAAAGATTTGATATAAACTTGACAGATTTGGAGTTTCTAGACTCATAATATATCTGAGTTCTGCTTTAAACATTTCTATGTAAAAGACAGTCTTTGCCAGCAAGTCTTTTTTATTTTTATTTTTGGTGAAGATTTAAGAGGTAACTCTTTGGAAGTATTATAAGTGAAGTGAAGTGAAGTTGCTCAGTTGTGTCGAGCTCTTTGAGACCCTGTGGACTGCAGCCTACCAGTCTCCTCCATCCATGGGATTTTCCAAGCAAGAGTACTAGAGTGGGTTGCCATTTCCTTCTCCAGGGGATCTTCCCGACCCAGGGATTGAACCCAGGTCTCCTGCATTGTAGGCAGACACTTTATGTCTGAGCCACTAGGGAAGTATTATAAAGGAAGCTTAAATTATACTTTATTTTATTTTAAAAGCATTTATATAGGCTTAATATATCCCAGGCAGTGTTCTGAACATTTTTTTTCAAATATTAACTAATTTAATCTTCATTGTAACAACTCTATGAAGTAGATATTATTGGCACATTTCAAAGACAAGGGAGCCAAAACACAGACTGTAAGAAACACCGAGGGTCATGTAACCTATCAAGTGGGAAAGCTGGCATTGTAAACCTCAGTCTGGCGGCAAAGTCCAGGTTCGTCATCATTGTTGATCCCTTAGCCCTCCCATATTTTACAAATTTTGTATAACCAAAAATGTGACTCTTTCCCCTCAGATTCATATGGTCATATGTTCTAATACCCAGTATATCAAAATGTCAGAGAAGGCAATGGCACCCCACTCCAGTACTCTTGCCTGGAAAATCCCATGGATGGAAGAGCCTGGTGGGCTGCAGTCCCTGGGGTCGCTGCAAGTCGGACACTACTGAGCGGCTTTGCTTTCACTTTGCACTTTCATGCGTTGGAGAAGGAAATGGCAACCCACTCCAGTGTTCTTACCTGGAGAATCCCAGGGACGAGGGAGCCTGATGGGCTGCCGTCTATGGGGTCGCACAGAGTGGGAGACGACTGAAACAACTTAGCAGCAGTAGCCGCAGCCTTTCAAAGATTTTAGAAGAATGTATAACACACAAAACTGCTTATGATAGATGTTACCTTCTAGAACTTTTGTTTTGTTTTGTCACAACCAAGGGCTCACGAGTTTAGCTGTAAGAACTTAGACCACATTTGCATAATGGGGAAAAAGTGAAGCAACTGTGGTCTGCAAAGTTATCCAGACTGCCTGAATATTGCCCTGGTCCATTCAGTCTGGTTCTGGACTAGGGGCTTCAGTCACTCCATTGCCTTACATCAAGTCCTAAATTGACCTGGCTTTTTGATCACCCCGGAACTGACATTAGAAAGGTTTTCTAGTCTGAGATACACCATTCAACCTTTACACATGAAGTATTAATATACACCTCTGCATATGCCAGAATCTGAAATTCTAAGTCGTCATCATGGAAGGTTCTGTCCTCAACATCATGCTTCAAGTTTGTCACCAAGTGATCCAGCTTTTCAGGTGGTATTCATGGGAGAAGGGTCCAGGGTTTTGGAGACAGGTGATTATCTTTAGAATATATGTATATAGGATTTTGAAAGTTCAGCTTTTTCGAGTGAGCATGTATTGGGCTGTACCCTGAGAAACAGGTAAATAAAAGTTCCTCTCTCCGGAGCCTTCTTTTGTCGAGTATTCCATGGCTCGCTTTGGCACCCTCTTTGAGTCTCAAGTCAGTTGTCATCTTTGCAAGCCCTCCCTGAGAACTGCGTTTAAGCTTGAATCTCACACCAGCACTCCTGTTCTTTCCTGCATTTTCTCCATGGCACTTATGATACAGATTTTCAATATATAGCACATATTTTGTTTATTTTGTTTGTCCTCTTCTCCACTGGAGTGTAAGGCTTATGGAGAGGAATATTTTTGTTTAGAGCTTCATCTCTGGTGCCTAGAATAGAGCATAGCAAAGAGCAGGTACTTGGTAGTTATATACTGAGTTAGAGAATGAATATTAATGACAATAACTTACTCTTGTATTCTATCAATAAGTTCCATGAAAATTGATCTTACCAGCACTTGAAAATTTCTGGTATGCTTTTCACCTAGTTCTGGATGTATTTCAGGTGAAGCCTAACCTTACAGGTCATCTACTAATTAAATGTGTGTATATTACCAAAATGTTGTATAATTAGTCTTCTATAACAGAGAAACTGTAATAATAAAAATTTAGCATTTCATATAAACTCATTTTTATTCAAACATTTTAATTACTAAAGCTATAACTGTACACTCAACTGACTGAGATAATCCTGAAAGCATCATGAGAACTAAGAATTAATTGTTAAAAAGACTGTCATTTTTCTATAAATGATTGGAGTGGAGGGCTCTGGCTAGTAGTTTTGGCCAGAAATTATGAGAGTTACTGTTGTAAACCTAACAAGAGGTGGAGGTATCTATAATGTGGCATTTTGATTTTTCATATCTCCCAACTCCAAGCTTTATCCTTGGGTATGTATTTATGAGAGGTATTCTAGATGAAGGATGTTGTTGAATTCCCTGTATTCAGTTTAATGTGGCATCCTAAGTAGGCCTGATATCCTGAGTCAAGGTACAGTTTAGCTGACACAATGATGTTCTGATGAATCAGTATCCTGGGCCGCATTGCCCTTTTATGAAATTCTACTTGCTATTGATTTTTAAGTATGCCATCTTGCTGAATATGCTGCATTTTTGTATGGAACTTTTTTAAAGTGGAGTAAACTTATTTATTTACATACATAAGTATATAAAGTATTTAACAGAAATTGAATAAAGATTTGATACTTTAAGGCTGATTAACAGTTGTCTCAGTTTTTGAACATACATACCCTATTTAGCATATAAAATGTATGAACTAGTGTCAACCTATTTTAAGTATTAGTAAAGCATTTTAATTTTTTTTTTGGCTGCCTTGTGACTTCTGAGATCTTAGTTCCCTGACCAGAGATCAAACACTGGCCCTCAGCAGTGAAAACACAGAGTCCTAATCCTGGACCCCCAGGAAATTCCCAAAGCATTTTAATTTTAAATTTTAAAAAATAGTTAAAATATTATCTTTTGTTTGACAGAAGTGTTAATGTCTTATTTAGACACACATTTTGGTAAGAGAAGATGTCTATTTTAGGGTCTGGTGGCCATTGACTTTAACAATACCTTGGCTTTGGATTCCTGGTGAGATGATAGCTCCTCCATTTCTTTTGAATGAAAAAGTTGTCCAAATCTCGGAAATCAACTCTTGGCCAAACAAACTTTTAAGAACAAATAAAGTCTCAGCACGTGGATGTATTAGGCTTCTTTCCAATGTAAGATGAGTAAGAGTTGCCTTAGTTTTTTGTTTTTGTTTTTTCTGATATATAGTTATACTTTCAACATGGATTATGCATGGGTCTTAAGTTGCTTCAGTTGTATCGGACTCTGTGACCCCATGGACTGTAGCCTGCCAGGCTCCTCTGTCCAGGAGATTCTCCAGGCAAGAATACTGGAGTGGATAGCCATTCCCTTCTCCAGGGGATCTTCCCAACCCAGGGATCAAACCCACATCTCTCATGTTTCCTGTATTGCAGGCAGAAGTTGAGCCAGGGAAGCCCTCAGTGTGAATTAGGAAAATATAATTTGCATATAAAATGTATGGTTTCATGGATATTATTCAGCATGAAACTAAATAAACATTTAAATAGGAAATAATGTTCTATTAAGAGCTGTATGATTTGAGGTGAGTCCATTTATCCAAGCCTATATCCTCATCTGTCAGTGGTGAGCATAGTTACAAACCTGTGGCAGTAGGTCCTTGGGAAACAGGAACCCAAGATAGAGTTAAAAGTTCAAGCAATTTATTGGAAGTAATGCCTATGAAGGGTCAAGAGGAAAGGGGGAAAAAATAGGAAGAGTTCCAGGCTGTGTTCTAGCTCTGAGAAAGATTCAACCAACTCAGCAGGGAGCTCCAGCACCATAGAGGTATCCCACACTAGCTAGAAGAGATGAGCCTTTGTGCCTACACCATGCTCAATCACTGGCTGTGGGTTGCGCAGAAAGACTGTGACCTCAGCTCACTGGTTGAAAAGCTAGAAGTTTGAAGGCACCTGCACCCGGAGGTTGTCAGGCACCTGCACTCCTGGAGGGCGGGTCTTTGTTGGAGTTGTGCACAGCGCTCTTGGTTACTGCTGCTTGCTGCTCTGTATGTCATATAAGCCCACTTCTCCATGTGTGTCATGGGAGCCACTCCCCCAGGGCTCCTGTGGGCCTCTGGTTCTAAGAGAAGAATTAGAACAGGGATGATACACCAAACTGCTAGCCTCATTACTGTAGGTGAAGCCATAACTGACACTCATAATCTCTCTGTGATTATCTACCCTGAATTCTGCACCTTCCTTTCCAGGCCTTTCACATCTCCAGTGCTGTGACCCAAACCCTCGTCTCTGAGGGGTCTGCACTGTCCCCTGGAGTTAAGGAATTTTCTTATTCGCTCTTATGTTCTTCTTTTCTTGATCAAGCATCCTTAAGATCCAATTCCATTTGTATTCCCCTGCTCCTGTGAATAAAATGCTAGCTAATTTTTGCAACTGTCTTGGAGTATAATCTGTTTTTTTTTTTTCTTATCAGACCCAACATGAATTCAGCAGGGCTATTCTGAGGGAGGCGTTCAGTAGAAAGGTGGGGACATGTCCCGGGGAAGAGTTTCTTTCCCCTCTCTTTTCTTTCTGCAGGGGTAAGTACTAACTTTAATAAGGAGGCCAATGAAGGATGAACTACCTCTGAAGCTCCAAGTGTTTCAGGGAATTCTAGACAGCCACAGTCTTCGGAAGTATCCGGGCTTCCCAGGGGGCAGAGTGGTAAAGAATCCTCCTGTCAATGCAGGCGAAGCTGGAGACTGGGTTTGATCCCTGGGTCAGGAAGATCCCCTGGAGTAGGAAATGGCAACCCACTCCAGTATTCTTGCCTGGGGAATCCCCATGGACAGAGGAGACTCACGGGTTACAGTCCATGGGTTCACAAAGAGTTGGACATGACCACGCATGCACACATATTCAAGCATCCCCATCCCATGTTTCAGGGGCCCAGGCTTTCCTCCTCAGGATGCTGAATTTAGCATTACAGATTTGCCTTAGTACAGAATCCTTTGCGATTCAGTAAACCCGTCAGATCTTGAGTGTGCTCTTGAGCTGTGTTATTCTCACTGTTTATAATGTCATATGTTATTTCCTCTGTGTTTTCAAAGGCCTGAGTTATCACATCACCCGGAGTATTCCTCTCCATGGAGACATTCTCCTATGTTAGGGAGATTATATTTACCTAATAAGGAATCTATGGTTTTTATTATATCGGCACCACTTACTATTCTTCTAAAATTTAATATGTGCTTGCCACTAATCCAAAAGCACTATTTCACTCTAAAGTATCACTGCCAAATTTGTTTAGATTCCAATAACTAACCATAGCATGTTTTTTGTCCAAATATTTGAATAGATCTGGTTTCCAAAAAGAAAAGAAATCCAGATGACTCACTAAAACAGAATAGAGGAAAGATGTAAAGAGAAAGTGAAAGTCGCTCAGTCATGCTCTTTGGGAATTCTCCAGGCCAGAATACTGGAGTGGGTAGCCTATCCCTTCTACGGGGGATCTTCCCAACCCAGGGATCAAATCCAGGTCTCCCACATTGCAGGCAGATTCTTTACCAGCTGAGCCACCAGGGAAGCTCAAGAATACTGGAGTGGGTAGCCTATCCCTTCTCCAGAGGATCTTCCCAACCCAGGAATCGAACCGGAGTCTCCTGCATTGCAGGAGGATTCTTCACCAACTGAGCTATCAGGGAAGCCCAGAAAGATGTAAGGGCTTCCCTAAATTAGCATCAATCTCCTTCAGCCAATTCTATGTCACCGAAACCATTCAGTTTTAAAACTACTAATAGTATTCATTCTTTTTGTTTTGATAGTGAACACTCCTGTCTTGATAAACTATAAAAGTCCTCCTCCTGCCTCTTTCTTATCTCTTTTCTTTCTCCTCCTCCACTTTTGAATCTATTGGCCATTTCAGGTAAGTCTGACAAGGTATTTAAATTGTTTAAATATTTTATGGTGGTTAATTCAGGGGAATGCAAATACATTGTTAGTGTGTTGAGTATATTCGCCAGTTTTTTTAAAAGCTAATCTACTGACACTGGATTTCTTTTTCTGTCATTTGAATAAATGGGAAAAGTAGCAGACTGACTTAAGAGACTTTATTATCCACTTATTCAACAAACATTTATTGAATTCCTTTAAATGTCAGCTATGATTCTAGATGCTAGAGAGACAAGGAAGAAAGCAATGCTATTATCCTCATAGGGTTTACACTGTAATGTGAGGAGAGAGGCGGTAAACAGGTGCAGAGCACATGTATGTAAGGTTAGATATCCGTCAGTGCTGATGAGATAAATGAAATGAGGTAAAGGGTATAGGACAATCACTGGACGTAGAATTATTTTAAATAAATTGGGTAGGGGAGCTTAGAGGCAAGGAGCAGGATCCTGAAATTCGAGGATGGAGGCAAGCAGGTGACTAAGAGAAAAGCCTTTAGGGACTTGGACAATCTCTCCAGAGGACTGAGTTCTGAGCATGCCTGGTGTGATCCAGGATCAAGCTAGTGGCTAGCAGAGCCAGAGGGAAGTGGACAGGAGGAGTGGTGACATGAAGCAGGAAGCAGTGCCGGCAGATGCAGCTCATATAAGGTCTTGTATTTACATGAAAGGGCTCTACCTTTTTCTGTGTTTGTTAGGAAGCCATTGAAGGGTCGTGAGCAGAAGGTGGTATGATTTGACTTAGGTTTTAGCAAGATAATGGTGGTTGCTGGGCTGAGAACAGGCTGTAGAGGAACAAAGGTAGAAGCATGCCTACATGAAGAGGCTGTTGGAATAAACCAGGTGAGAGGTGCTGGTGGTCAGATCAGAGGGGCAGCAGTGGAGGTGGTGATAAGTGGTTGGACTCTAGGCATGCTGTGAAGGTAAAGCCGGCAGAGTGTGTGGATGGACTGGGTTTGGAGTGTGAGCAAGAGGAAAAAAACTGAGATCAAGGATGGAGTTGCCATTTACTGCTTTACAAGAAGCAGTGGGAGGAAGCTGGGTTATAAAGAAAGCTGAGCGCCGAAGAATTGATGCTTTTGAACTGTAGTGTTGGAGAAGACTCTTGAGAGTCCCTTGGACTGCAAGAAGATCCAACCAGTCCATCCTAAAGAAAATCAGTCCTGAATATTTATTGAAAGGACTGATGTCAAAGCTGAAACTCCAATACTTTAGCCACCTGATGCGAAGAACTGACTCAATGGAAAAAACCCTGATTCTGGGAAAGATTGAAGGTGGGAGGAGAAGGGGACGACAGAGGATGAGATGGTTGCATGGCATCACTGACGTGATGGACATGAGTTTGAGTAGGCTTTGGGAGTTGGCAATGGACAGGGAAGCCTGGTGTACTGCAGTCTATGGGGTCGCAAAGAGTTGGACATGACTGACAAGCTGAACTGAACTGAACTGATGGGAGGAAGTGGTTTAGAAAAGATTCAAAAGTTAGGCTTTAGATATTGTATTAGTTTTTTAAGGGTGCTGTATTAGAGCACCACAAAGTGGTGACTTAAAACAGCAGAAACATATTTGCTCACATTCTGGAGGCTGGAAGCTTGATATCAAGGTGTTGGCAGGACCCTGCTCTCTCTGAGACTCTGATAGAGTTCTTTCTTGCCTCTCCCTAGTTTCTGGCAGTGACTGACAATCCTTGAGGTTCCCTGCCTTGCAACTGCACCACTCCTGTCTCTGCGTCTGTCATCTCATGGCATTCTCTCTGAGTTTGTATCTTAAAAAGACACAATCACATTGGATTAGGACCCACTTTAATGACCTTGCTTCAGTGATTGCATCTGCAACGAGTCTATTTGCAAATAAGGTCACATTCAAGGTACTGGAGGTTAGAACTTGAATATAATTTTTTTCGGCGAGGGGACACAATGAACGCATACAGACATGTGAAGTTCGTTTTGTTTGTTTAAATTTTAATTAATTAATTAGTTTGACTGCACCAGGTCTTAGTTGCAGCACTTGGGATCTTTCATTGCAGTATACAAACTCTTAGTTGCGGCATGTGGGATCTACCTCCCCAACCAGGAATCGAACCTGGGTCCCTTGCGTTGGAAGTATGGAATCTTAATCACCACCAAGGAAAGTCCTTCAGATTTGTTTTTGAGTTTAAGATTCCTTAGGTGTCCATGTTGAGAAGCAACTGCATGTACAAATCTAGAGTTCAGATGCAAGCTCCAAGTTAGAAATGGTAAGGACTGTCAACTCTGGCATCCACCTGTTTACTGAATAAACCTGGGAAAGCTATACAACAATCATAATTTCAGATTGGAAATTACAGTCTGGGCCTGTAAGGGACTGTTGTAAGAGTCTAATTGGACAATGAGTGTGAAGGCCTCCAAGATGTTTTAAGCACCCCCAGGCAACTCAGTCAAAGCCCTTCATGTTGCAGATAGTTCTACATTCAGTCGTCATGTATTTGGACCATGTATTTTCAGAATATAACATGCTTTAGTGTATCACTGGTTGCATTTAAAGCTAAAATGTCAGCTTGCTTCAGGGCAGTTGTTGTGCACAAATAACGATAAATCATACGTTGGTGGAGATTCTTAAAAGTAAAAGAAAAGAATTCTAGAGTGGTTGCTGACTTCAGGGCTTTTAAAGTCTTGCCATGTCCTTAAGCAATGTCCTAAGGGTGACCTCACCACTAAGGTAAAATCAGCCACTGAGTGAGAACTTCTCAAGTAGAAATTCTGGATTGTTCCTAAGGAAAGTAAGAGAGTCTTTTCATTTATTCAAAATATGTACTGATAACCTATTTTAGGACAAGAATTATAGAAGAGATGAAACCACGATGATGAAGAAGACCCAATAACTGTCCATAAGGAGGGTATCTGTAAATTAATGTACAATTCTCTCTCTCTCTCTCTCTCTTTAGCTGCTAAGTCGTGTCCAACTCTTGCGACTCCATGGACTGTAGCCTGCCAGGCTCCTCTGTCCATGGGATTCTCTGGGCAATAACACTGGAGTGGGTTGCCATTTCCTTCTCCAGGGGATCTTCCCCACCCAGGAATCAAACCCGGGTCTCCTGGATTGCAGGCAGATTCTTTACTGACTGAGCTAATAAAGATAGAAAAAGCTGATTTTAGAGATAAGCCTAGATGGCACCCCATTCCAGTACTCTTGCCTGGAAAATCCCATGGACGGAGGAGCCTGGAAGGCTGCAGTCCATGGGGTCGCTAAGGGTAGACGCGACTGAGCGACTTCACTTTCACTTTTCACTTTCATGCATTGGAGAAGGAAATGGCAGCCCATTCCAGTGTTCTTGCCTGGAGAACCCCAGGGATGGGGGAGCCTGGTGGGCTGCCGTCTCTGGGGTCGCAGAGAGTCAGACACTACTGAATTGACTTAGCAGCAGTAGCAGCTAGAATGCTATGGAAGCATGAGGGAAGGTTGTAGAGGGGAGAAGTGTGCTTCTTGGTAGAACTGATATATATAAGGGATCTACAGGATGAATTAGAGCCAGATGGGAAGATGCCCTGGAGAAGGAAAAGGCTACCCACTCCAGTATTCTTGCCCGGAGAATTCCATGCACAGAGGAGCCTGACGGGCTACAGTCCATTGGGTCGCAGAGTTGGGCAGGGCTGAATGATTAACACACACATAAGAAAGTATCAAGACAGTAAGGAGATGGGCATTCCAGGCAGAGGGGCCCGAAACTGAATCTTGCCAGGGGCCAGCATGAGGAATTCCGCCCGTGACTAGGTCATGCGGAAGGAAGCCTGACAAAACGCAAGGAGTGATCAGGCTTCAGGGGTTCCCCCTGGAATTTCCTGAGCATCCACCCCCCAAGATCAGAGTCTGCCTACTTTACTGTGTTATGCTTTCCACCTACTCTTCTGTCATTAACAGGGGGCTGTCCCCCCACCACCTTTTTCTGGAAAAAATTAGAGCTTTTAGATAATAAATCTCCTGGGCATAATATGAGTGTTTCAATCCAAAAACCCCTCTGGTGGCTTTCTAGCCTGCCTGCAGGACTCCTACAGCTGCGCGTGTGATTGTTTGAGGCCTCCTGACCGCAGGAGGCACGGGAAGCTTAAAACATCCGAGGAATGTAGGGGCTTCCGAGGAGTCAAGATCATTAGAATAGGACTGATTAAAGGTTTCATTTGTTGAGCCAATACTTGCTGCCAAATTTTCATATCTTTTATATGTTGATATAGTTGGTATATAGAAAAAAACAAGTAGCAACATTAGATTTTTGAGTTAAGTACCTTCTTTGTTATAACCCACTGCGCCTTTGTTCTACAGAGATGTAACTTTGGTGCTTTAAGGAGATGCAGATTAAAGAAAAACGCTTCAGGGGAAACGAGATTAACATTCATTAAGAAAGAGAGCCAAAAAGTGTTAGCAAGCCTCTTTGCCAGAAGATAATGTAAATCACCTGAGACGTTTTGTATACAAAAAGATATACAGAAAGGGTCAGGACTGCTGTCCCTTCGTGACTCTGTATCTTCCATTATGTAAAATTTAGGGTAAATAAACACCTTTTGAACAATAAAGTTGGAGGGGTCTTTGCACTAGCCTGGCCTCCCCCGTGTGGATTCTTTCTCTTGTTCCCTCCCTCTCCTTTTCAGGCTGATCCTTTGGAACGTGGAGGCTCACTGAGTCTACTTACTTGCCCGGGCTTCTGAGACCCACGTGAGAGGGAGCCCGAGGCGGGGAACCTTCTGCTATTCAAGCGGGCGCCTGTGGCCCAACGTAGACGGCGCAAGTTCCTTGTCTGGAACTTTATTGGTTTTCCACGTAAACCAAGTTAATCAGCCTCTTTTCTCCACTTAATTTTCCTACTATACTATTTCTTCCTAATCTAATCTGATATTAATAAATAAATAAGTTTTTTCCCTCGCCAACGCCATCCCTGCTTCGAATTCCCTGGATCCACCGGGGCTGGACCCCAGCAGAATCTAGCCTCTGTACCCCAACACTGAGCTAAATCTCAGAGACAGAGTTTCGCGTGAAGTAGAAAGGAATAGCTTTATTGTTTTGCCAGGCAAAGAGGGTCACAGTGGGCTAATGCCCTCAAAAACTGTGTGTCCCTGGAGAAGGTAGTGAAAATGATATAGTAATGGTTCAAAGAGGGCATGATCAGCTCAGGGACAGTCTCCTGACTGGTTGGTAGTGAGGTAAGTGGGAGTCAGTATCATCAACCTCCTAGTAGCCTGGGAGCTAGGATCTACCCGCTAGTAGGCAGCACACCCTTAGCTTCTCCTACCTGGTGGAAAGGAAAAGGAAAGTGAGGTTGCTCAGTCATGTCTGACTCTTTGCAACCCCATGGACTGTAGCCTAGCAGGCTTCCCGTCCATGGGATTTTCCAGGCAAGGGTACCAGAGTGGGTTGTCATTACCTGGTGGAGGATTCAGTATCTGCAAAACAGCTCAAAGATACTGTTCTGTATATTGCTTGAGGGGGGACCAGGACCCTGCCCCAAGGCTGCACTATTGTTCCTTGACTGTCCCTACCTTGTCTCTGCATCCCCTCCCTTCCCTAATTAACAGCTGTTTGAACCTGCCCATTGGAACTCCGGGAAGGTTATGAAGGCTGAATGAAGCCTATTTCCTGTCATCAAGAAATGGGGGACACAGAAAGGCTTTTGTGCCCAGGAGCCCCACAGGGTATTGCTCAGTATCAGACTCACCTGTGTAAAGGCTCAGAAAAAGAGATGGTGTGTTTAGGAAGCAAAGTGGTTCTGTGTAGAGTTAGCTTGGAATGTGTAATAGTGACAGCTTGGAATGTGTCATGGCGACAGATTCAGGGATGATGCTGGAGTTGTTAGTATTCGTTGTTCAGTCCCTAAATCATGTCTGACTCTCTGTGACCCATGGAATGCAGCATGCCTGGCTTCCCTGTCCATCACCATCTCCTAGAGCTTGCTCAAACTCATGTCCACTGAATCGGTGATGCCATTCAACCATTTCATCCTTTTCCGTCCCCTTCTCTTCCTGCCTTCAACCTTTCCCAGCATCAAGGTCTTTTCTAATTAGGTGGTGGAGCATCAGGTGGCCGAAGTATTGGAGCTTCAGTTTCAGCATTCATCCTTCCAATGAATATTCAGGGTTGCTTTCCTTTAGGACTGACTACTTTGATCTCCTTGCTGTCCAAGGGACTCTCAAGAGTCTTCTCCAACACCACATTTCGAAAGCATCGATTATTCAGAGCTCAGCCTTCTTGATCGTCCAACTCTCAAATCCGTACATGACTACTGAAACCAAAGCTCTGACTGCATGGACCTTTGTCAGTAAAGTGATGTCTCTGCTTTCTAATGTGCTATCTAGATTTAGTCTCCCATTATTGAGGTTCTTCTGTGTCACGCTAAGGAGTTTGGGCTTTGTCCCAAGAGGCTTACGTCCACTTGAAAAACTGCACCTGCCCAGCTAACTCCTCATAGTTTCTCTTTCTTCACCCCTGGAATTTTTTTCTGCCTCAAGCAAGCACTGAAGTTTCCCCAGTTGCCCTGAGTGAGTTTGTCCCAAAGTCTTGGCTGTACCACTTTAGTCTGAGGATTTTAGTGCTTTCTTTCAGGAACATACAGCAGTGCATCCCCTGCAATCAAAGACACGGGTCCTATTTTGAAAATCCACCTCCTTTTCTCTTTCTACCAACTCACTCTCATAACCCTCTGATCAGCTGCCGGCTTCTGGTGGCCTGATATTTTAACATGGCAACCTCACCTAGTCCACAAGGATTTTGTATATTGTTTCTGAAATGAAGAATGACCAGGAATCCCTCTCCCTTTTCAATTTTTGCTAACAGATTCAAGAATCAAGGTGTACATCTGACAGGTGGTATAATCAGGTACCAAGTCTTCTTTAATTTAAACTGCTGGAATGATGTTAAAATGAAAGGGAAGCAAATATGGGTTGACTTCCTGTCCATAGGCAGTGAGCAAAGCCCTTGAGGTATACTTATCATTGCCTAGCCATTTTGAATGTGCATTTTTCCTTTTTTTAAATTTTCTGAATGTTAGATATGTTAATCTCAGGGAGTAAATGTCTTTTAATTTCATGGCTGCAGTCACCATCTGCAGTGATTTTGGAGCCCCCCAAAATAAAGTCTGCCACTGTTTCCACTGTTTCCCCATCTATTTCCCATGAAGTGATGGGACTGGATGCCATGATCCTAGTTTTCTGAATGTTGAGCTTTAAGCCAACTTTTCACTCTCATCTTCCACTTTCATCAAGGGGCTCTTTAGTTCTTCTTCTCTTTCTTCCATAAGGGTGGTGTCATGTGCATATCTGAGGTTATTGATATTTCTCCCGGCAATCTTGATTCCAGCTTGTGCTTCATCTAGCCCAGCATTTCTCATGATGTGCTCTGCATATAAGTTAAATAAGCAGGGTGACAATATACAGCCTTGACATACTCCTTTTCCTATTTGGAACTAGTCTGTTGTTCCATGTCCAGTTCTAACTGTTGCTTCCTGACCTGCACACAGATTTCTCAAGAGCCAGGTTGGGTGGTCTGGTATTCCCATCTCATGAAGAATTGTCCAGTTTGTTGTGATCCACACAGTCAAAGGCTTTGGCATAGTCAATAAAGCAGAAATAGATGATTTTCTGGAACTCTCTTGCTTTTTTGATGATCCAATGGATGCTGGAAACTCTGGTTCCTAAGCCTTTTCTAAAACCACTCCTAACTACAAGCTCACTCCTTGGAAGAAAAGTTATGACCAATTAGACAGCATGTTAAAAAGCAGGGACATTACCTTGCCAACTAAGGTCCCTCTAGTCAAAGCTATGGCTTTTCCCAGTAGTCGTGTATGGATGTGAGAGTTGGACTGAAAAGAAAGCTGAGTGCTGAAGAATGATTCCTTTGAACTGTGGTGTTGGGGAAGACTCTTGAGAGTCCCTTGGCCAGCAAGGAGATCCAACCAGTCCATCCTAAAGGAAATCAGTCCTGAATACTCATTGGAAGGACTGATGTTGAAGCTGAAACTCCAATACTTTGGCCACCTTATGTGAAGAACTGACTCCTTAGAAAAGACCCTGATGCTGGGAAAGATCAGCATCATTGAAGGCGGGAGGAGAAGGGGACAACAGAGAATGAGATGGTTGGATGGCATCACTGATTCAATGGACATGAGTTTGAGTAAACTCCAGGATGGACAGGGAGGCCTGACATGCTCCATGGAGTCGAAATGGGTCAGACCGCTAACATTTATTGAACATTTACTAGATGCTAGTCACTGATCCAGGCTTCCCAGGTGGCGCAGTGGTAAAGAATCTGCCTGCCAAAACAGGAGACACAAGAGACGCAGGTTCAATCCCTGGTCAGGAAGATCCCCTGGAGTAGAAAATGGCAACCTGCTCCAATATTCTTGCCTGGAAAATTCCATAGACAGAGGAGCCTGGCAAGCTATAGTCCATAGGGTCACAAAAGGGTCAGATATGACTTAGCAAATGAGTGCACACAGTCACTGATCCAAGAACATCAGATGTATCACACCCTCCCCAAACCCCTAGACATACCTTTATGATCACCATTTTCCAGATGTCAAAACTAAGGTCGTTGAAACGTGAGGATTTGTTTCATGTCGTGTGACATTTCCAACCTAAGTGATATGGCCCAAGAAGGCAGGAAGTACTGAAACCTAACACATTTCACAATTCTGAACCAAGTGCAAAGAGTTGGGTAAATTTATACTTTTAGGTTTTATCATGGCCGTGTACTTGGTTGGTGAACACTGGAGAAATGCTAGAGTGTTTTACAACAAGACACAGACATTTCCCACAGATTTCCAGCTACCTCTGTTTTTGCACTCCAGCCTGCTATCAGTCTTTTCATCAGCCGTCAGGGTTCAACAAAGGGCACCAAGCTATGAAGTGTATGAAAACAAGTGCAACATGGGTTGCATGTCTCCACTACATCCTGTCCTACAATTTAGTGCACCTGAGGCAAATCTCTCTGGAACTCAGATGAGCTCTGGTAGCTCACAGTTGATAGCTGTGGGACAACCCTACTGATCAAATGACCCTAAAGCAAGACTTTTGTTGGGGTGTTTTTTCATGAAATATGTTTAGTCTGGGTTTGTACTCACACTTCAAAGTCACAAGTGAGAATCCTTTTTCTGTCCCGTTGTTTTTCTCTCTTGACCACTTGGTTATTTCCATTTCGATTAAATTCAGATTAATCGAAGAGCATTCAATGCTGAAACCCACATTCACTTT
This sequence comes from Budorcas taxicolor, assembly GCF_023091745.1. NCBI lineage: Eukaryota > Metazoa > Chordata > Mammalia > Artiodactyla > Bovidae > Budorcas > Budorcas taxicolor. Next base: position 58,312,649 of record NC_068923.1, on the reverse strand, counting down.
TCTTTTAGCTGTTCTTCCATCCAACCAGCAGAGGGCAGTATGAGCACAGTTTAGAGGCTTGATAGGTAGCTGCTCGAGTGGGAAACTTCAGAAAGATTTTCCATTTTAACATGATCTGCGCTTAAGTCCCTTGCCTCAGGGTTATGTGTAAACCCACAGTTTAAGGCCGTATGTAACATTCTGTCCTAAGTAAGGGCTGAGAGTTTGGCTTCTTTTAAGTCACTAAGCCAAAACTTAATCATTAAAAACACAGATAGCAATAAATGTAATCATAATGCTTGTTTCCACTTGGTGGGGGTGGAGGGGTGAGAGTGTTAGGTGCTCAGTCATGTCCGACTCTTTGTGACTCCATGGATTGTAGCCTGCCAAGCTCCTCTATCCATGGAATTTCCCAGGCTAGAATACTGGAGTGGGTTGCCATGCCCTCCTCCATGGAATCTTCCCGACCCAGGGATTGAACTGGGGTCTCCTGAATTGTAGGCTGTTTCTTTACTGTCTGAGCCACCAGGAGGAGTGAGGGGAGACATGAAAAACATCAGCACTTTCATGTCCTTGAGACATTCATTACTTTACAATTAAAAGTCATTTTTTCAAACACCTTTCAATATCTTTTGCTATTAATCAAAATACAATTTGGGAACATAGTCCCGAGTTTCCCTGTTTGCAAAACTTGGTGGCTCCTTCTACTAAAGATGGGCAAAGCTGTCAGCCTTCACTTACAGCCTTATGGTGATTGAATTATTAACAGCAACACACTTAAGGCCATCATGCTTGTCATGTAATAATCAAAGTAAAAAGAAAAGAAATGCTATATCTTGTAGTCACCTCTCTTTCAGTCTTTGCCCTCTGTGATTGAAGTCGCAGTTATTTTCACAACCAGCTTGGTGGGGTGGTGCCATGAAAGAAATACAGAGTTGAGAGCCAGGTAAGAACTTGTTTTATATTTTGACTCTACTGGGAGATTGAAGGCTAGTCTGGTAATGGAAAAGATCCTGATGCTAGAAAGACCGAGGGCAGGAGGAGAAAGGGGTTTCAGAGAATGAGAGATGGTTGGATGGTGTCACTGACTCAATGGACACAAGTTTGAGCATGCTCCAGGAGATGGTGAAGGACAGGGAAGCCTGGTGTGCCGCAGTCCATGGGGTCGTAGAGAGTTGGACACGACTTGGCGACTGAACAACAACAACAAGAATTGGAGCAGGAGCTGCTGCTGCTGCTGTTTTTGTTGCTGTTATGAACTGACCCATGACATTCCTCCAGGGGATAATGGAGTCTTTGTGTTATTCTGGTAACACAGGTATTAGCCCAAATAAATCATTTTCTTTTTAATCAAACAACTCAGTTTTCAATATTAAGGAGGAAAATTCAAATCTTCTTTTCATTCACTCCCCAATTCATATTTCTCAAATTTCCTATCCTCTATTAAGTCCTTTTCTTCCATGCCTTCTTTCCCTTCAGCAAAGCCAACAGCAAAAGTCATAAGAAATAATAAGAAGAAACCTTCTCAAAACTTACTTGCAGTTGACTCAGTGTTACTTACCTCTGAGAAAGGAACCAAATTTGGTCCTAAAGAAACAATGATTTCAGCAAATACCACAGAGTTAATGAAAATCTTTTCTTACATGCTTTGAATATTACACTATGTTTTACAGATACAAATTGCAGACAGAAATCAAACTATCAATTTAAACAAGACATTTTCACAAGTGTAATTTGTTATTCACAACAGTCTTCTAAGAAGACAGATATTATTCACATTCTACTGAGAAATAAACGGATGCTAATGGATTACACCATTAGCTCTAAATAGGTCCCAGTAGACAGATTTTCAGATTTCTAGTCCAGCACTCTTGCTTCAGTACAGCGTTATTTTTATAGTCTGATTTCAGGCAATTTAAATAAGGGAACATTTATAAACAGCCAACAAGCAGCCGACCCCTATTCTCAGCAAGTAAACCAGTGGCTGGTATGACATCCCTGACAACCTTAATACTACACAGCGTACTCCAGCGATCCCACTCTTGCGAGTATTTCTGGAAAAGACAAAAACTTTAACTTGAAAAGATACATGCACCCCAATGTTCATTGCAGCACTAGTTACAATAACCAAGACATGGAAGTAATCTGTGTCCATCAGCAGATAAATGGATACAGAAGATAATATATAATTTATATATGTATGGTATATATATAATAATATACACCTATATAGCTTTTAGTCAAAGCTATGGTTTTTCCAGTAGTCATGTACGGATGTGAGATTTGGACAATAAAGAAAGCTGAGCACCAAAGAATTGATGCTTTTGAACTGTGGTGTTGGAGAAGATTCTTGAGAGTCCCTTGGACTGCAAGGAGATCCAACCAGTCAGTCCTAAATGAAATCAATCCTTAATATTCATTGGAAAGAGTAATGCTGATGCTGAAGCTCCCGTACTTTGGCCATCTGACATAAAGAACTGACTCATTGGAAAAGACCCTGATGCTGGGAAAGATCAAAGGCAGGAGGAGAAGGGGACAATAGAGGACAAGATGGTTGGATGGCATCACCAACTTGATGGACATGACTTTGAGCAAGCTCCGGGAGCTGGCAATGGACGGGGAAGCCTGGCATGCTGCAGTCCATGGGGTCACAGAGAGTCAGACATGACTGAACGACTGAACTGATATATATGTATACGTATACATAAGGAAGACATGTACTATATATATATATGTGTATATATATATATATATATAGATGTGCTGTGCTCAGTCGTGTCCGACTCTTTGTGACTCCATGTACTGTAGCCCACCAGGCTCTTCTGTCCATGGGGATTCTCCAGGCAAGAATACTGGAGTGGGTTGCCATGCCCTCCTCCAGGGCATCTTCCCAACCCAGGGATCAAACCCAGGTCTCCCACCTTGCAGATTCTTTACTGTCTGAACCACCAGGGAAGATATATTTTATATTTCATAGTTATAAAATATATATCTTATAGGTATATATTTAATTCATATATATATATGAATATTACTCAGTTATGAAAAAGAATGAAATAACATCACTTGCAGCAATGTGGATGGACCTAGAGATTATGATATTAAGTGAACAGTGAAGTAAGTTGGACAAAGATGAATATCATATGATATAACTTATAGGTGGAATCTAAAACAAATTATACAAATGAACTAATTTATAAAACAGACCCACAGACATAAAAAAACAAACTTATGGTTACCAAACTGGGAAGGAGGGGTAGGGATAAATTACGAGTCTGGTATTAACAGATAAATATCACTATATATAAAATAGACAAACAACAGTTCCTACTGTTAATCAAAAGAACTACATACAATATCTTCTCATAACCTATAATAGAAAAGAAACGAATATATGTATATTAATATGCTGCTGCTAAGTCACTTCAGTTGTGTCCGACTCTGTGCGACCCCATAGACGGCAGCCCACCAGGCTCCCCAGTCTCTGGGATTCTCCAGGCAAGAATACTGGAGTGGGTTGCCACTTCCTTCTCCAATGCATGAAAGTGAAAAGTGAAAGTGAAGTTGCTCAGTCATGCCCGACTTCGCGACCCCATGGACTGCAGCCTACCAGGCTCTTCCATCCATGGGATTTTCCAGGCAAGAGTGCTGGAGTGGGTTGCCATTGCCTTCTCCGATATTAATATATACATATACATATTAATACGTATAACTGAATTACTTTGGTGTACCTGAAACATTGTAAATCAACCATACTTCAATTAAAAAAAAAACTTCACAGCATAGTGGATTTATAACATTCCATCCCTGGCAGCTAAAAAAGCAAATTCTTTGATGTTGAAAATGGTAACTGTTTTGAGTGGCTGCTTAACTGTTGGCAGTCACAGTGAAACTCCATAAGACTGAGGACTGTAGTGCCATGCCATCATTTGAATGATGAGAACTGGAACTATGCACCGCAAAGCACTAAGTTAGAACTATTTATCTGGTTTTCAAATGTAGATGACTGGCATGTGTGTGTTGGTTAGAGTGCTCTCTGTGCTCAGGGTGATAATGAGTGACGGATGTGCTGGCTCAGGACACAGACACTGATAATTAAAAAGGCATTGCTGATGAGAGCCACAAAGGTGTCCTGTGTATTTTTAAAGAGTTGTTTTGATGTGGACTGTTTTTAAAGTATTTAACTTGGTACAATATTGTTTCTGTTTCTGTCTTGGTTTTTTGGCCACAAGTCATGGGGGAATCTTAGCTCCCCCACCAGGAACCAAATCCAATACCCCTGTGATCGAAGGCAAAGTCTTAACTACTGGACCGCCAGGGAAGTGAAAGTGAAGTTGCTCAGTCGTGTCCAACTCTTTGCCACCCCATGGACTGTACCCTACCAGGCTTCTCTGTCCATCGGATTTTCTAGGCAAGGGTACTGGAGTGGGTTGCCATTTCCTTCTCCAGGAGATCTTCCCGACCCAGGGATTGAACCCGGGTCTCCTGCATTGCAGGCAGATGCTTTACTGTCTGAGCCACCAGGGAAGTCCCTGTCATATATATTTTTAACCATGTGCCACAGTAATATCAAGAGCCAACCATACCATAGGACAGTGTGCTAGGAGCTTTATAATGCATTGTTTCATTCAATCTTAATGACAACCCTATGAAATAAGAACTGTCATTAAGCCAGGCCAGATAAGACACAGAGACTCAAGGAGGGCCCCTGCACATGATCCAAAGGCTTTCAGAGGAGACAATGAGAAAGTGAGGTCATAGTGGAGGTCAGGGACAAAAGATAACAGGCCTTGAATACTAAGCTGTAGCTTTGATATTTTATTCTGTAAATTCTGGAGAAACACTGACACACATGAGAATGTTCTAATAGGATTATTCTAGCTGTAAGGTGTAGAGATGGGTTGAAGTAGAAGACACAGGATACTTAGGAAGCTAGTGCTGTAACCCAGACACACAGAGGTGATGGTTAGGGTGTTAAGAGCAAGAAGAAGAAGGAGGGAAGGACTCCTTAGATGATTGGGTATGTGGTGGTCCAGGAAGAGACAGATTGGGACTCTGGGATGGACATGTACACACTGCTGTATTTATTTATTCTTTTTTCCTTTTGAACTTTCTATTTTGTATAGGGATATAGTCCATTAACAATGCTGCAATAGTTTCAAGTGAACAGCAAAGAGACTCAGCCATACATATATACATGTTTCCATTCTCCTCCAAACCCCCTTCCTGTCCAAGCTGCCACGTAACATTGAGCAGAGTTCCCCGTGCTATACAGTAGGTCCTTGTTGGTTATCCATTTTAAATATAGCATACAGTGGATAATCAACAAGAGCCTACTGTGTAGCATAGGGAACTCTGCTCAGTATTCTGTAACAAGCTAAATGGGAAAGGAATCTGAAAAAGAAAAGATACATATATATGTATAAACTGAATCACTTTACTATACACCTGAAATTCGTACAACATTGTTAATCAACACTACTCCTATATGAAATAAAATTTTTTAAAAAAGATGTAAAGACTGAGAGAATCAAGGCTTTAGAAGCTGACGTAGAAATAGAATAAAACAAATTGATATTGATCTAGAAGTTGCTTTTTAAAAATCAACATGTGATAATAAACTGTGTGCTTTTACTCATAAATCTTGCTCTAAGTGTAGACAGCAAACTAAACGTCTTCATAGCTGAAATTCTGCTGGTCCTTGCATACTCCAGATGTTTTATGACTTGTGCACATGAGGGGGTTGAGCTGCTTAGGGCTCAGGTGGCCTCCAAGATTCCAGATTGGTTTTTACTGAAGGATAACCCTGCCTACGCTGAATGATATACTAGTCATTTAAGTCATGAAAAGGCAAAAAAACATTTCCTAGATTTCATGGGCTAATATTTTACATTTTGGAAAAGTGAAAGGACATATTGAATTTTATGTGGGATGTGAGTGTGTGTATATGTGTGTGTGTGTGTGTATATTCATTCACCAATATTCATCCCTTAATATGTGGGATGTGTGTTTGTGTGTGTGTGTGTGTGTGTGTGTGTGTGTGTGTATTCTTTCACCAAAAATTTATTGTGGGATATTATGAGTTTTTCTAGGTAATAGGATATGAATTTCTTGGCCTCTGCTCATAGAAATCCAACAATCCCAAGCAAGAATATAGACATTATAAAGTATGTTGTAATAGGATCATAAACAGAGTGCTCACTATAGGTGTACAGAGGAGGGCCCAGCTGGGCATGATCAGAACAACTTCCTAAAGGAACAGGGGTCTGAACTGAATCTGAATCACAAACGTAAGTTAGCGAGGCATTTGAGGGGATGGGCAGCTTTAGAAAGTGAAGACACCATGGGCAAATGAACAAGGGAAGATGGCTTAAGCATGTTGGGAGAACTATAAATAGTTCCTAGGATTGGGGTAGGGCTTCCCTGGTGGCACAATGGTAAAGAATCCACCTGCCAATGCAGGAGATGCAGGAGAGGAGGATTTGACCCGTGGGTCTGGAAGATCCCCTGAAGTAGGACATGGCAACCCACCCCCAGTATTCTTGCCTGGAAATCCCCATGGACAGAGGAGCCTGGCAGGCTACAGTCCACAGGGCTCCTGAAGAGTCAGACATGACTGAGCACACACACATTCAATGGAGAATTTGGGGTAATGGTGAGAACACAGCCAATATTCATTTCACAAATAGTTACTGAACACCTACTAGAGACCAACACAGATGAAAAAGACAAGGATGTAAATTCTATGTCCCTGATTAATAAATAAAAGCAATTTCATTTATAAACTAATATTCCATATTTCATCTCTTTTTATCTTTTCCAAAATAATCTTACTCAGCTCTGGCACTTATAAGTCCACAGTGCTTTATCCATAACTCTGAAATCCAAAAAAAACCTTAAAACAGTGTTGTTGTTTCTCAGACATCTGACCTGATCCAATAGGAGACTATTTTTAGTCTTTATTTACCTCTCAATGTGAACATTAGTAAGTTTTGCTGTAGAAATATTGACTTAGTGACTAGAGGCTGCTACACTATATCCCACTTTTGGTAATATATGGTATATGTTCCATATTTATTTTTCAAAAGCTAAAAAATTGGATTCCAAAACATATATGACTTCAAGGATTTTATATGGGAAGTCATGAACATCTAGAATCATAGCACTTTATTAAAACACCTCCTAAAATATACATTTTTTTTTTCCTTTCCGGATTAGGCACTGCCGATGGGAGCCATATATAATATTTATTTTGAGTGTGAAACTTCCTGGCAGAAACCAAGTTATTGCACCAAACAACAGTCTATTTATCCCTCTCTATGGCAACTATCTCCGCTGCTCCAGTACACTCACTCCCAGAGTACTCAGCAGAGACTGGAGGGTGCTCCTTAGCTTGCAGAGAGATGTCCTGTCCCAGAGTTGACCCCACTCCCCAGGGCATTCTCTTTGCTTCCTTCGCTCCATGGCCCGGGGTCTGCTGGCTCCTTTTTCTGCCCTGCACCTGGGGCTGCTTCCGTTTGCTTTTCCATGAAATCTTAGGCCAAAAGAATCTTCCCATTTTCGTTTGGCAAGCTTGGGATCATTACCATTTCAGAGCTGGAAGAGAACTCGGAGACAGCATCAAGTTCAACCCCTGCCTTTTAGAAACAAGGATCCTGAGGTGCAGAGAAGTGAAGCAACGGGGCCCCATCAGCCAGGTAAGTTATAGCAAAGCTAGGACGTCGGACACAACTGAGCGACTTCACTTTCACTTTTCAGTTTCATGCATTGGAGAAAGAAATGGCAACCCATTCCAGTGTTCTTGCCTGGAGAATCCCAGGGACAGGGGAGCCTGGTGGGCTGCCGTCTATGGGGTCGCACAGAGTCGGACACGACTGAAGCGACTTAGCAGCAGCAGCAGCAGCAGCAGCAGGACTTGGATCTAGGCTGCTATTCCACTTTCCCAATTCAAGGGACTTAAACATCGGATGAACGGGTGCAAAATGTTCTAGGGTGGACATTTTTGTTTGGCTCTGTTTGTTGGATGATTTGTTTGACTCTCCAGTTTTTCCTCTGGAATATCGCCTCTCTACCTCTATCCCTGTGGTTCAAGCAAAATTCACTCAAATCCCTAGATTCATCGGTAACTTGTAATTCTGGAGCCAGGCCAATCAGAGAATCAGGCTCCTCAAGTGCAGTGATTGGCTCAGAAATGAACTCCTGACCCAATCAGAGATGCTGGGAGGCTTGAAACGATTACTGAGAAACCAGCCAGTGTGTCTCGGCAATCCTCCATGGGAGTTCAATGGAAACCAAGAATGAATATATGGCTTCAGGTTACTTAAAGCCACCTTGCTATTACATGAAGCCGAAAGGGGAAGCCAAAGCTTAAAGGTAGAAAGACCTGGAGTTCTGATGGCATTGTTTGAGTCTCTTAATTTCTCCCCTGCTTGAAACCCCCTTTTACCTCTGACTTCTTCAGTCACATAAGATAATTTCTTCTTTTGTTTAAGCCCAGTGTGGGTGGATTATCTGTCACTAGCAACTCAGAATGCCTTAACCAATAAAATGACTTTTTATATAGTCTCTTCAAACACTGTCAATTTATGATTGAATAAGTTTTTTCCTAAAGGTCTGGTATTTCTGGAATCTCTGAAATTCAGTAACTCACTGAGCTGAGGTGAAGTGAGAAAATAAGCAATTAAACTCTCGATATCCTGCTATAGTTTGCTACTCTACATAAAAGACACCCATTCCTCATTTTACTAGTCTGATTTTTCTCATCAAACCATGGAAGTGTGAATCTATTTGCCTAATTTGAAACTGACACCACCACCATTACTTTTTATGTTGCAAACTGAACTCTAGCATCAGACTTTTCTGTTTATTTGTGTTTATAAAAATTGTAATTTCCTGTTCTTAAGAATGAAAAGAGCTAAAAGGGCTTTAAAAATTTTAATGGCTGCTTTTTAAAATAAGTAAGTCTCAAGGGGTTTCTTAAACTTCAAACCACTGTAAGCAAATGTTATGCTGAATGTAAATGAATGAGAACTTTCCAGATTAAACTTGCTTTCAAATCCATGAGTTTATAAATCAAAGGGAAACATGTTGATTTCTAAGAAACCTCACAGGAGGATGGATAATATTTCACTTATTTGTCTATACTGCATTAGGCCATTTTTCTTGAATAATTACTTTTATTTGCATATGGAAAGTGTCTCCCCATGACCTCCCAACTAGGAGTTTTCCTGAGTAAAAGCAACAGCAGAAAGTCTGAATTAGAGAAGACAATTCATACACGACTGCTCAGATGAGGTGACCCAAAGGTTCCAAGCTGGTTTCAGGCTTTGGAGACTAAGACTTGGGTTACTTAAGGACTTTACTCCTTTCATCAGTTGCCTGCTCATTTCTGTTCTCACCCCTGGTTTTGGCCACTTACTTCTTCAACTTGAATCCATGCCACTCTCTACCTTTTCACTCCTATTTACCTATATATCATCCCCCTTTCTGTATCTTGATCTTGTCAAGCTCTCTCATACCTCAGGGCCTTTGCATTAACCATTCTCACTGCCCCCAAAGATTCTTTCCACAACTCTTTGCAAATTAGTCCATATGCTATTCTCAGAATGACCTCTGTTCATCCCATCTCATGTAGCCCATATCCTGTTATTCTCTCTCTTACATCACCCTGTTAACATCCTACATAGCTATTATAACCATTGTACTCTTTTATTTATTTGTTTTACTGTCTCTGCTTTTAGAGTATAAACACCTAAAATGCAGAGATAATTTTCTTTTTGTTCACTTCTGTATCTCCAAAGCCTCAAATAGTGCCTGCCATGTAATGTACAAACAGTAAATATTTGTGGGGTGAATGACAGGGTAAAGGAATGAAAGGTGAAATAGAACAAATATGCCTCTTTTAGGTGAAGACTTCCCCTTCACCTAAAGACTTGTTTGTAGAGGGGGAAGGTTAATGCGCTTAAATATGAGCTAACATATATAGAGTAGAAGGAAGAAGGCATTTCTTTACTTATTTAGCTTCTATTTAGTTCCACTAAGTTCCATTGAGAAACATAGCACCTACCATGAACTTGTGTCTCACAGCTTAATCTAAAAAGATGAATACATCACAATGAATTGTTTCACCAATGACCATGTACTTTTCAATTACCTCTACAAGTGAGGGAAAATCTAGTATATAGAGTTCTACTAGAATGATTCTATGATTTTTCCCTGGGACTTTCATTTAGGGATGAACCAGTTGTATAGGTTACCCCAGGTTTAAGGACAAATACCTATTGCCCAGAGGAAAAGTGACCCAGTAACAATGGAAAACAGGAAGGGTATCAGATTGGACATTGTCCATGTTGAAGTCAATTCTTTTAAAAAACGTATTAACTGACTTCTTCATCTATATGTACAAATTCAATGTAAACCACAATATATTGTTTCATTTGACTTTCTGACAAAGGACAAGTGTAACAGTATTTTACATCCCCATTTTCTATGGGAGAAACTAACCTCTCCCAGGGTTCCAAACCAGGAATTCTGATGACTTATACCACTAGGTATAATGAAAACAGTGACAGACTTTATTTTCTTGGGCTCCAAAATCACTGCAGATGGTGGCTGCAGCCATGAAATTGAAAGACGCTTGTTCCTTGGAAGAAAAACTATGACAAACCTAGACAGTGTATTAAAAAGCAGACATTACTTTACCAACAAACGCCTGTATTGTCAAAGCTATGGTTTTTCCAGTAGTCATATATTGATGTTAGAGTTGGACCCTAAAGAAAGCTGAGCACCAAAGAACTGATGCTTTTGAACTGTGGTATTGGAGAAGACTCTTGAGAGTCCCTTGGACTGCAAGGAGATCACACCAGTCAATCCTAAAGGAAATCAATCCTGAATATTCATTGGAAGAACTGATGCTAAAGCTGAAGCTCCAGTACTTTGGCCACCTGATGGGAAGACATGACTCATTAGAAAAGACCCTGATGTTGGGAAAGATTGAAGGCAGGAGAAGAAGGGAATGACAAAGGACAAGATGGTTGGATGGCATCACCAACTCAATGGACTTGAGTTTGAGCAAGCTCTGGGAGATGGTGAAGGACAAGGAAGCATGGTATGCTGCAGTCCATGGGGTTGCAAAAAGTTGGACATGACTCAGTGACTGAACAATAGCAACAAAAAATATCACAAGGTATAACCAGGAATTCTCATGACTTATACCACAGGAAATTATACCTGGGCTACCAGGTGGCTCAGTGGTGAAGAATCCACCTGCCAAGCAGGAGACACAGGTTCCATCCCTGGGTTGGGAAGATCCACTAGAGAAGGAAACAGCAGCCTAGTTCAGTACCCTTGCCTGGGAAATCCCATGGACAGAGGAGCCTGGTGGGCTACAGTCCTTGGGTTGCAAAGAGTTGGACATGACTTAGTGACTAAATGACAAAAGCTTATTGCTGAGACCAGAATATTAATGATATATGGAAGCCAACTGAAAAGAAAAATCTAAAAGAAAGAAATAATATGGAGCTATTCTTTCTATTTCTCATATAATTAAAAATCTGTAACTTTTATGTGTAAAGTTTATGCTGGCTTTGGTGAGTGATATAAGAACATGTAAGACAAAAATTTCCCGACCAGGAACTGACAGCCTAGTTGGTAAGATCAGGGATGCATGCATAGCAAAGTTTTATTGCAGTATAAAGCATAATTGTATACTATAGAAAGAGAGTTGAATCATTGGTGTTACAGGAATTGGAAAGAGGTGGGAAAGAAGGGTGCTAACTCCAGGCTAGAGTAGGAAATGAAAGCATTTCATGGAGAAGATGGATATTAAACTCAGCAGTCAACTCAGACACAAAAGTTTAAGGGGTAAAGTCTCAGTATAAACACAGTGAAAGGGGGAAACTGTGTCATTCTGCAGGAAAGAGACTGACTTGGGTAAAAGTCTACCTTGGTGGAGAGGAAGTGGGTTACAAAGGATACTAAAGCAGAATGGATAAAAAAGATGTGGTACACGTATACAATGGAATATTACTCAGCCATAAAAAGGAATGAAATTGGGTCATTCCTAGAGATGAGAATGAATCTAGAGTCTGTCATACAGAGTGAAATAAGTCAGAAAGAGAAAAACAAATATTGTATATTTACGAAGAAAGGCAATGCCAAAGAATCCTCAAGCTACAGCACAATTACACTCATCTCACAGGCTAGCAAAGTAATGCTCAAAATTCTTGAAACCAGGCTTCGATAGTACATGAACCAAGAACTTCCAGATATTCAAGCAGGATTTAGAAAAGGCAGCAGAACCAGAGATCAAATTGCCAACATCCGCTGGATCATCACAAAAGCAAGAGAGTTCCAGAAAAACATCTACTTCTGCTTTATTGATCATGCCAAAGCCTTTGTGTGGATCATAACAAACTGTGGAAAATTCTTAAAGAGATGGGAATACCAAACCACCTAACCTGTCTCCTGAGAAATCTGTATGCAAGTCAAGAAGCAATAGTTAGAACCAGACATGGAAAAACAGGCTGGTTCCAAATTGGGAAAGGAATACATGAAGGCTGAATATTTTCATCCTGCTTATTTAACTTATATGAAGAGTACATCATGCAAAATGCTGGGCTAGATGAAGCACAAGCTGGAATCAAGACTGCTGTGAGAAATATTCATAAGCTCAGACATGCAGATGGCACCACTCTAGTGGAGAAAGTGAAGAGAAACTAAAGAGCCTCTTGATGAAGGTGAAAGAGGAGAGTGAAAAAGCTGGTTTACAATTCAACATTCAAAAAACAAAGATCATGGCATCTTGTCCCATCACTTCATGGCAAATAGATAGGGAAACAAAGGAATCAGTGATAGATTTTATTTTTCAGGCTATAAAATCACTGCAGATGGTGACTGCAGCCATGAAATTAAAAGATGCTTGCTCCTTGGAAGAAAAACTATGATCAACCTAGACAGCATATTAAAAAGCAGAGACATTACTTTGCCAACAAAGATCTATCTAGTCAAAGCTATAGTTTTTCCTGTAGTCATGTATGGATGTGAGAGTTGAACTATAAGAAAGCTGAGCTTAAAGAATTGATGCTTTTGAACTGTGGTGTTGGAGAAGACTCTTGAGAGTCCCTTGGACTCTCAAACCAGTCAATCCCAAAGGAAATCCTTTCTGAATATTCATTGGAAGGACTGATGCTGAAGCTAAACTCCAATACTTTGGCCACCTGATGTGAAGAACTGACTCCTTTGAAAAGACCCTGATGCTGGGAAAGATTGAAGGTGGGAGGAGAAGGGGATGACAGAGGATGAGATGGTTGGATGGCATCACCAACTCGATGGACATGAGTTTGAGCATGTTCCGGGAGTTGGTGATGGACAGGGAAGCCTGGCATGCTGCAGTCCAAGGGGTCGCAAAGAGTCAGACACTACTGAGCAACTTAACTGAACTGAAATGAACAGAGGTCAAGGTCACCAGGGGTGAGCTTAGAGACAAACGTGCACATAGCAGGGGAAGGGGAAAGTGAGAAAAAGAAAAAGACATTGACAAAAAATGAAGGAAGGAAAGAAGAGTGGTGGAGAAAAGGAAGAGATGTTCACGATGGAGGGTGAAGCTGATTTTTAAAAACCACTGTCTGTCTTCGAAGACTTCATGTTTTCTAAACCAAAACACTGGGACAAGTGATAGAACCTTTTTAGGAAATCCTGAATATGCAGCTACAGTGTTCATAGATCACACATCTTCAATGCGTAAGCTACAAGACATATAATTTTAGGTTAAAGCCTGGTGGAGCTTCTGTTGTCGCTATTGTTGTTTTAATGAATATGTGTATTCTTCAAGCAACTATACATTAAAGCATATCTTCCAAGAAATCAGACTGTTCTTGGAGACATTCACTTGATATTTGGGCATTAACGGAATGTGAAGTGGAGGGCAGAGGAACCAGAAATTGGGAATATGATTAAGGTCACCTAATTTGAGAAAATGGAGAGCTAACCATGGGAGGCAGACCTGGGAAGCGTGCTGGGGATTAGGAGCTTGGTTAACAGGAAAAGGGAGATCATTATCAAGGGCCCCATAGGATATGTGCTGGGTGAACTTGCTCAAGATCACGTGTGAACTGGTAAGTCCAGTCTGAGTGTTAGTATTTGAGGAATTCATTCCTTTCTGCTCACTCCCACCACCGTCATCTTGTTCAACCCATGATCAGCTCTTGCGAGGGTTTTACAACTTCCCGCCAAACAATGTCCTTGACTCCTATTCTGTCCTTCTTCAATCTAGTTTCTATTCTTCACCCAGAGTGACACTGTTGAGCCAGAAGTCTGATCCATGCACTGTCCTTCTGAAACCCTTGAAGGATAAAATGTCCCCTGACCAAAAGGGCATACTTGTTGGCATTGGCTATTAGTGGTCCAATCACCCAAAATATTACCCAGCCATAAAATGCATCATTTTTTGAGAGTGAGAGTCTATTAAAATTAATCTGGGACAGCAGGCATGAGCCAGGATGCCCCAGATAAATTGTCACATGCAATTACCACAGAGCCTTTCATGACCTATTCTTTTTTAAAAAAAATCTTTATTATTTTTATTGTGTATTTGGCTGCACCAGGTCTTCACTGTGGCACAAGAACTATGGCTGTGGCATGAGCTCTAGTTCCCCAGTCATTGAGAACTCTTATTAACTGTGGCATGTGAAGTCTAGTTCCCCAATCAGGGATCAGATCCGAGCCCCCTGCTTTGGGAGCACAGAGTCCTAGACACCAGGGAAGCTCCTCATGACATACTCTCAAGTCTCCAGTCTTACCCTTCACCAATTTCCTCATGTCCTTCTTATACTCCTGCTGTATTAAGCTACTGGAAATCTGTCCATTGTGTTCTTTTCTCTCCTGGGGACTTGGCACACACTTTTCCCTCATCTCATTCCTCTTTCCCAATTTTTTTTCACTCAGTTAATTGCAACTGCCCTTTAAAACTGACATGAGAATTTACTTCCTCTTAGCAATTTTCCTTAATTCTTTAATTCTGGATTCAGTGCTGTTTCTTATGAGTTCCATTTCCCCATGTGCATGCCCCCAACATTCCATTTAATATAACACAACATAATTGCCTATTCTATTGTACATCTTCTCTAATTGGATGCCCTTTTAGAATGTGATTGTAATTATGCACCTGGCATATCCTTCTATTACTAACATATAGTAGCTGTTCATTCAGGGAGATTTAATAAACATACCTTGAATGGACAGATGGGTGGGTGGATAAATGAAAGGATGAATAAATAAGAGTTGTTTTCCAAACTTATAAATCTCTAGCCTGACTCAGTCTTTGTATTCTTCAAGATAGTGCTTTCCTAGTCTGGCTGTGCATCACTGAATTGGGACATCAAATACTGGAGTAAAAGGATCTGTATTTTTTAGCAAGATTGTTGGGTAATTCTTATGCAACCTTAATCCACTTGGTCTGGATTGAAGAAACTACATCTCTGCAAAGGTCATCTTATAGATTTTATTCATTCCTAAACAGTTTGTCTTGATCAACGGAAATTTTAACTTTTTACTTGAAAATTAGAAGGAATTCACCTTGAAGTTGTTACATTGCAACATCTGGAGTCTCAGAATCCTTCATAGTTTTCCTAGAAGAGTTTAGTACACTCAACTGATACAAAATGCACAAAGTTAGGTCTATCCAGCTATGTATCCTAGGATTCTCACTCTGAATATTCAACTCTTCAATCTGGAGCTAGATCCTACTGGCTCACTCTTGAGGTTAATATTTTTAAGATAAGAAGGAGTCTTTAGAATAAGATGCTAAGAGGGGAAAGAAGGCAAAAATTCTCCTTGAGGAATATATTTGATGAATTTTCTGTTTTTAATCGCCATATTTCCTATCTTTAGCATTTGAAAAATATTGACTGTACTAAAATGTTTTAAATTTATGGCAGGTTACTAGGGATTTTTCAGTGTAGCCTGGTCCAACTATTCCCTTTGAAGTAGTGCCTATAATATAGTGCACTTCACCAAAGAAGAGAAAAGAAAAATAGCCTGTCTCCTTGAGAACAAGAATAAACAGCCTCAAACATGAATTGAAAGCCTACTTTCTGAGTAGAGGTACTGAGCCGTACAGAGCAAGTGACCAGCAAATCCATGACCTTGCTCCCTCTCACATTCAACTGCAGCGGGGAGACAAGGTGGGGCCAAGACCTCTCTGCTGACTCCTCAGAATCCTTAGTCTCTGGTCTATCAACCTGCAGACAAGAAATCTCCAAATAAAGGGAGAGCGGTTGGAGCTCTTACTGAAGGCAGGAAAATGAAGGTCAGAGGACAGACGGCACCACCTCTCTGGCTGCCAGCTTGTTGTAAGTGTTGGACGAAACACCCGAGTTCTGGGCTCAGTATTTTATCCCTTCATAAAAATAAGCCTTACAAGACTTGCCCAACACGCCAGGCCTAATTACCAGAATCCAATGCCTTAAAATGCTTTGCATTCCTTGGTGAAAGCTGCCATATCAAAGGTCAGGATACCAGCCTGGACTTGTTTTGTTCTTGGGATTCAAATTTTGAGATTAAAAACTTGACATGATTATTTAACAACATCAAAAAAGCAAAAAACCCTCAGAGACTACTGATAGAGAAATAATCATCTAAGTCTTTGATGAGTTCACCCATAGGCACTTGGGTGTATCATGAGCACAGATAAAGGCAGACTTCATATCTCCATGCAGAAGGAAATTGATCATCTATAAATCAAAAGGGTCTCTCAGTAGGGTGTAAATTAGAGGGCAATTGAAATATGAGAAGCTATACGTCAGAAGAAGAAGCATGGATAAAATTTAGAAAAAGCAGATGAGTGCATTAAGTGGAAAATCTAGGCTAGAAAAGGGAAAATCTCTAATGTAGAGAACCTGAAAGAGATTCTAGGAATTTGAAGATGTCAGACAAAAGAATCTTAATTCATCAGTCTAATTAAAAAGATTTATTAAACACTTTTTTCTTTTTAAGTAATTTTAGATTTACAGAGTAGTTGCAAAAATAATAGAGCAAGTTCTCATATACCTGTCACCCAGGTTCCTCAAATGCTAACTTCTTTCATATCAACAGTACAATTATTGAAACCAGGAAATCAACATTGATATTATACTATTAACTAACATACATAATTTATTTAAATGTCTCCGGTTGTCCCACTGTGTCCTTTTTCTACTGGACGATCCAATTTAGGATCCCATATTGAATTTCACTGTTGACTTCTCTAATCGATGGCAGTTCCAGAGTCTTTCTT
Source organism: Budorcas taxicolor (assembly GCF_023091745.1). NCBI lineage: Eukaryota > Metazoa > Chordata > Mammalia > Artiodactyla > Bovidae > Budorcas > Budorcas taxicolor. Next base: position 58,295,398 of record NC_068923.1, on the reverse strand, counting down.
TCCCTTCACTACCTTGTCATCTTCAAAGAGTACTGGTCATTTATTTTGTAGAATACCTTTCAATTTGAGTTTGTCTGATATTTCCTCATGTTAGACATAAGAGATGGAGAGTATTCATTTTGGTCAAGGATGACACAAAAGTGATGCTGGTTCCTTCTCAGTGCATCGGTTGGGGCACATTATATTGATACGTCTGATTACTGATGATATATAAACTTTGATGGATTGGTTACTCTGGTGTCTTTCAGGATTGTAGAGTTACTCTATTTCCCAGTGTAATTAATGAAGAGGTTATGAAGAAAGACTGTGAGATAACACAAATATCCTTTTCCTTGAAAAAAAAAAAAAAAAAAAGCTATGTTTTTAGAGAAGTTTTAGGTTCACAACATCGCGGAGAAGGTGTAGAGATTTCCCATATATGCCCTGCCCGGTATATACCTAGTCTCCCCCCTTGTCAGCATCCCCTACCAGAGTGGTACATTTACTGCAGTCAATGAACATACATTGAAACATTTTAATCACTCAAAATCCATTAGGGTTCTTTCTTGGGGTTCTACACTGTGGGTTTGGAGAAATGTATAATGACATGTGTCTAACATTATAGTATTATGCAGACTAATGTCACTGCCCTAAAAATCCACCATGCTCTCCTATTCACCCCTCCTCCACTTAACCCCTGACACTACTGGTCTTTTTACTGTCTCCTCAGTTTTGCCTTTTGCAGAGTGTAGTTGGAATCACATATTATGCAACTTTTTCAGGTTGACTTCTTTCACTTATTAATATGCATCTAATGTTCCTCCATGTCTTTTCATGGCTTGATAGCTTATTTCTTAGCTTCTAATAATAGCACCTTTGTCTTGATGTTCAGTTCAGTTCAGTTCAGTCGCTCAGTCGTGTCCGACTCTTTGCGACCCCATGAATCACAGCATGCCAGGCCTCACTGTCCATCACCAACTCCCAGAGTTCACTCAGACTCACGTCCATCGAGTCCGTGATGCCATCCAGCCATCTCATCCTCGGTTATCCCCTTCTCCTCCTGCCCCCAATCCATCCCAGCATCAGAGTCTTTTCCAATGAGTCAACTCTTCGCATGATGTGGCCAAAGTACTGGAGCTTGAGCTTTAACATCATTCCTTCCAAAGAAATCCCAGGGTTGATCTCCTTCAGAATGGACTAGTTGGATCTCCTTGCAGTCCAAGGGACTCTCAAGAGTCTTCTCCAACACCACAGTTCAAAAGCATCAATTCTACGGCACTCAGCCTTCTTCACAGTCCAACTCTCACATCCATACATGACCACAGGAAAAGCCATAGCCTTGACTAGATGGACCTTAGTCGGCAAAGTAATGTCTCTGCTTTTGAACATACTATATACGTTGGTCATAACTTTTGTTCCAAGGAGTAAGCATCTTTTAATTTCATGGCTGCAGTCACCATCTGCAGTGATTTTGAAGCCAAAAAAAATAAAGTCTGACACTGTTTCTACTGTTTCCCCATCTATTTCCCATGAAGTGATGGGACCAGATGCCATGATCTTTGTTTTCTGAATGTTGAGCTTTAAGCCAACTTTTTCACTCTCCTCTTTGACTTTGATCAAGAGGCTTTTTAGCTCCTCTTCACTTTCTGCCATAAGGGTCTAATATCTATTCACCTACTGAAGGACATCTTGGCTGCTTCCAAGTTTGGGCAATTGTGAATAAAACTGCCATAAAATTCAGCATATACACTTTTGTGTGGACATGAGTTTTCAGTGTTATGGGGTAAATACCAAGAAGGGTAGTTTCTGGATCACACAGTAAGAGTATGTTTAGTTTTGTCAGAAACTGTAGGACTATCTTCCAAAGTGGCTCTACCATTTCGCTTTCTTACCAGCAATGGATAAGAATTTCTGTTGCTCAGCATCCTCACCATCATTTGATGGTGTTAGTGTTCCAGATTTGAAGCATTTTAATAGATAGGCGATATCTTGTTGTTGTTTTAACTTGCATTTTCCTGATAACATATTGCTCCTGTTGTGGAGCAGCTTTTCACACAAATATATTTTTAAATGATACACTACTTTTATTAGTTAATATGTTCAGAAACCTCTATAAATTCCCCACATGTTTTTAGCTGCATATTCTTTTTAAAAATCTTTTATTTTATGTTAGAGTTTATTTTATGTTTAGCTGATTAACAATGTTGTGATAGTTTCAGGTGGATAGCAAAGAGATTCACCCATGGATATACATGTATCCATTCTCCCCCAACATACAAATATCTTTTTCATTATATACTTTTGCCTACTAATTTTATCATTTATCAAGGATTCTTATCTGCACAATTATTGCTATTACTTTTGTCTAGTGAAAATTTTATTTCCTTGATTTTGTCTGTGTTTAATAATTGGTATCATACTCTGAAAAAAAGAATAATATTATTTCAGTGAAGCTTACTGAAAAGACTTTCTGAGAAATTAAACTTGTGCTCTGCAGCAAAGGCCTTATTCTAGCCTCACAGTAAGAAGTTTCAGATTCTTATTTGAGTTCTTTTCACCAAAGATGGAATTTTTGAGCTCTCCTAATACTTAGTATAAATAGAAATCACTATGTCCATTGAGAAGCTAAATGGAATTTTCATTTAAATGGGCACATGGCACAAAGTCTGAAATAGCAACTTGAGGATAAAATTTAAATTCTCATAATTTTAGGCCTTTATTTATTTAATTCAGCAGTTATTCTTGAATTCTCTAGTCAGTTCTAAGTACTATACAAGGCACTGGAGATACAGTTAAGACTAATATAGACTTTCCCTGAAACTTCATGGAGTTTTGAGTCTAGCAGAAAAGCCAATGTATACAGTTAATTGAAATTGGAATGAATTCATAAACAGAGATGAGAAGAACACTCTGTGTTGTTTTTATTCAGCTGCTAAAGCATGCCCAACTCTGACTCCATGGTGCGCAGCATACCAGGCATCCCTGTCCTTCACTATCTCCCAGATTTTGTTCAGACTCATATCCATTGAGTCAGTGATGCCATTCAACCCTCTTATCCTCTGCCACCTTCTTCTCCTCCTACCCTCAATCTTTCCCAGCATCAGGGTTTTTTCCAATGAGTCAGCTCTTCACGTCAGGTGGTCAAAGTACTGGAGCTTCAGCTTCAGCATCAGTCCTTCCAATGAATATTTAGGGTTGATTTCCCTTAACAGTGACTGTTTTGATCTTCTTGCAGTCCAGGGGACTCTCAAGAGTCTTCTCCAGCACCACAATTCAAACACTCTAGATCAATTAAAAATACCTAACCTCTCTGGATTGGGTTATACTGGTGTCTCAGGCAAGAAAGATTTGAAAGAGCTGAAAGGATGCTAGTGTATAAAGATAAATCAGATGTCAGGAACTGAGAAATCCTGAAGCAGAAAACCCATCCACTTAGGTCATACTAGAACTGTCCACAAACCAATGGAAAGTCACCTCAGGGCTTTTAACAGGGTAAAATACATTCATATTTGTGATTTCTAGAGACAACAAAGGCAGGCTGTATACAGACTGGATTACAATTGGGGCAATAGAGAATATGAATAGAATATTTGGGAAATTATCAAGGCAGGAGAGGCAAAAGATGAAAGCATTTTATTTATTGAATATTTTGTTTGCACTAAATCTTTGTTGCAGTGCTCAGGCTCTTTATTGCTGTGAACAGGCTTCCTCTAGTTGCCACATGTGGGCTTTGTTGCCCCATAGCGTGTGGAATATTAGTTCCCTAACCTGGGATCGAACCCATGTCCTCTGCCTAGGAAGGCAAATTCTTATCTCTGGACCAGCAAGCAAGTCCTGAGATGAAAGTATTTTCAGTCAGTCAGTCAGTCAGTTCAGTCGCTCACTTGTGTCCGACTCTTTGTGACCCCATGAACTGCAGCACGCCAGGCCTCCCTGTCCATCACCATCTCCTGGAGTTCACTCTGACTCCTGTCCATCGAGTCTGTGATGCCATCCAGCTATCTCATCCTCAGTCGTCCCTTTCTCCTACTGCCCCCCATCCTTCCCAGCATCAGAGTCTTTTCCAATGAGTCAACTCTTCTCATGAGGTGGCCAAAGTACTGGAATTTCAGCTTCAGCATCATTCCCTCCAAAGCAATCCCAGGGTTGATCTCCTTCAGAATGGACTGGTTGGATCTCCTTGCAGTCCAAGGAATTCTCAAGAGTCTTCTCCAACACCACACTTCAGAAGCATCAATTCTTCAGCGCTCAGCTTTCTTCACAGTACAACTCTCACATCCATACATGACCACTGGGAAAACCATAGCCTTGACTAGATGGACCTTAGTCGGCAAAGTAATGTCTCTGCTTTTCAATAGGCTATCTAGGTTGGTCATAACTTTTCTTCCAAGGAGTAAGCATCTTTTAATTTCATGGCTGCAGTCACCATCTGTGGTGATTTTGGAGCCCCCCAAAAATAAAGTCTGATACTGTTTCCACTGTTTCCCCATCTATTTCCCTTGAAGTGATGGGACCGGATGCCATGATCTTCATTTTCTGAATGTTGAGCTTTAAGCCAACTTTTTCCCTCTCCTCTTTCACTTTCATCAAGAGGCTTTTCAGTTCTTCTTCACTTTCTGCCATAAGGGTGGTGTCATCTGCATATCTGAGGTTATTCATATTTCTCCCGGCAATCTTGATTCCAGCTTGTGTTTCTTCCAGTCCAGCGTTTCTCATGATGTACTCTGAATAGAAGTTAAATAAGCAGGGTGACAATATATAGCCTTGACGTACACCTTTTCCTATTTGGAACCAGTCTGTTGTTCCATGTCCAGTTCTAACTGTTGCTTCCTGACCTGCATATAGGTTTCTCAAGAGGCAGGTTAGGTGGTCTGGTATTCCCATCTCTTTCAGAATTTTCCAGTTTATTATGATCCACACAGTCAAAGGCTTTGGCATAGTCAATAAAGCAGAAATAGTTGTTTTTCTGGAACTCTCTTGCTTTTTCCATGATCCAGAGGATGTTGGCAATTTGATCTCTGGTTCCTCTGCCTTTTCTAAAACCAGATTGAACATCAGGGAGTTCACAGCTCACGTATTGCTGAAGCCTGGCTTGGAGAATTTTGAGCATTACTTTACTAGCATGTGAGATGAGTGCAATTGTGTGGTAGTTTGAGCATTTTTTGGCATTGCCTTTCTTTGGGATTGGAATGAAAACTGACCTTTTCCAGTCCTGTGGCCACTGCTGAGTTTTCCAAATTTGCTGGCATATTGAGTGCAGCACTTTCACAGCATCATCTTTCAGGATTTGAAACAGCTCAACTGGAATTCCATCACCTTCACTAGCTTTGTTCATAGTGATGCTTTCTAAGGCCCACTTGACTTCACATTCCAGGATGTCTGGCTCTAAATGATTATCTGGGTTGTGAAGATCTTTTTTGTACAGTTCTTCCGTGTATTCTTTCCACCTCTTCTTAATATCTTCTGCTTCTGTTAGGTCCATACCATTTCTGTCCTTTATTGAGCCCATTTTTGCATGAAATGTTCCCTTGGTATCTCTAATTTTCTTGAAAATATTTTAGATTTGAATAATTGTAGTAAAAATGGGGAGAAGAGATTGGAGAGATACTAAAAGGTAGAATCCATCTGGACTTGGTAATTGAATATGAAATATGCAAAAGAGAGATGTGTAAAAGACCCTTTCCACCATTCTGGCTTGAGCAACGGAGAACACACTGGAACATTCTCTGAGACACAGCCAGCAGAGAAGGACATTTGCCAAGGGAGCATGTGATTTTAATTTTATTCATAAACAATTTGAGAAAAACAAGTGTAAGTGTTAAATGTGGGGTCGGATATATGTGTCTGCAGATCAGGAAAAAGTTGATGCTGGAGATATAAATTATTATAAACATATAGTTTCTGGGACTTCCTTGGTGATCCAGTGGTTAAGAATCCACCTTCCAGTGCAGGGAACTAGGCACATTCTTGGTCAGGGAACTGTGATCCCACATGCCTTGGAGCACTAAGCCCTTGGACCACAATTCCTGAGCCCTCTGGTACAAAGAATCTGCACATCAGAACAAAAGACCTTGTGTCCCACAACAAAAGATTCTGATGCAGCCACATAAATAAATAAATAAAACATTAAAAAATTAAATGTATAGATTCTGTTTCACAGTATGGAACACGTGAGGTTGCCTATCTTGAGAGTGTAGGTAGGGAAGAAGAAGCAGTTATCTGTTCCCTGAGGGTGTGTCTCCTGGCAGTGTTAGGGGAGGGTGGGCCACAGAGGAGAATTAGAGAAGCAGGAACAGAAACAAGAGAAGGTGATGTCATGAGGAAGAGAGTCCCTCCTCTCTCCCACCAAGGTAGTTTTCTTTCCCCAGCTGTCTACTTTCATTTCTCTGTTTCTTTATATTACGTAATGAAACTGAATGAGCATTTCTGCTCAGCCTTCATCTAAAATGGGTTTCCAGCAGCCTCCTATAAAGTTAGCATCTCCCTCATGTCCAGTTATTGATTACTGTGCAAAAGCTTTTTAAGTTTAATTGGGTCCCATTTGTTTATTATTGCTTTTATTTGCATTAATCCAGGAGGTGGTTCGGAGAGAATCTAGCTACAATTTACGTCGCAGAGTGTCCTGCCTATGTTTTCCTTTCAGAGGTTTATAGTTTCTGGCCTTATGTTTAAGTCTTTAACTCATTTTGAGTTTATTTTTGTGTATGGTGTTAGGAAGTGTTCTAATTTCCTTCTTTTACATGCAGCTGTCCAGTTTTCCCAGCACCACTTATCACAGAGGCTGTCTTTTCTCTATTGTGTATTCGTGCCTCCTTTTTCAAAGATAAGGTGACCATAGGCACACTGCTTTATCTTTAAGCTTTCTATCTTGCTCCATTGGTCTGTATTTCTGTTTTTGACTGCTATGTAGCAAACCACCCCAAAATGTACTGACATCCCTTGACAACTCACTCTCATGGCTCTGATTGACTCGTCTGAGCTAGATGCTTCTTGCTGACAGTCTCTTATGCAGATGCTGTCAGATGTCTGCGGAGGCTGAAATCATCTGGAGGCTTCACTGGGATGAACAGACAATTTGGATCACTTCCATAATTGTCAGTGTCTGCTGTCTGTTGGCTGGGAGGAAAGCTGTAAACAGTTCTCCGTTGACAGCTGGTGAGATGTTGGGCTTTTCCTAGACGGTATTGGGGTGACGCTGGTACCACTGGGGTGAGAGCGGTAGGAAGACATTCCCTGGTTGTGATCCTCCATTGTTAAATCCCCTGTGGGTGTCCACCTGGTGATCCTTGGGGACAAGCTCCAGCTCCACCCCCAGACCACACACTCCTCACCAGGGTCTCTTCTGAGTGTTCCAGCTCCCTCCAACACCATCCAGCACCTGTTTGCTACTTATAGGCTCCATGTTTCTGTAGTGATTTCAACCTTTTTGAAAAGGTCTAAACCTCAGCAGTAGGCAAAGGGACCCTCTCCTGGCCCTAAACTCCTTCTCTTAGCCTCCAGGTGCTTGCCTGCACCTACTACTCCTGGAACTCTTGAAAAACCTCTTTCCCCTCTTTAAGTGGCTAACTACCTATGGGGTGGTGGTGTTACTTTAGTTGCTAAATCATGTCAGACTCTTTGAGACCCTGTGGACTGTAGCCCACCAGGCTCCTCTGTTCGTGAGATTTTCCAGGCAAGAATACTGGAGTGGGTTACCATGCCCTCCTCCCGGGGATCTTCCTGACCCAGGGATCGACCCCACAGACCTGCATTGCAAGTGGATTCTTTTACCTCTGAGCCACTAGAGAAGCCCAACCACCTCTACTTGACAACAATTATTATATATAATATATATATATATATAATAGAGTACCTTTACCCTGATCAGATAACTGGGTGTGGTTTCTGTCTCCTGACTAGACTAATTGATTTACCTCTGCACGTGGTGAGGCCCAAACTTCTCACAAGATGAATTTCTAGAGAGAGTGACTCAGGACTCATTACTCATTTATTTTGTCTTCCCTATATAAGTCTTCACTTTAGTTATCCCAACTAGGATGACAGTTTAAAACTCCATCCAGGAAATTCCTTGGTGGTCCAATGATTAAGACTCCATGCTTTCACCATTAAGAGCACGAGTTCAGTCCCTGTTTGGGGAACTAAGATCCCACAAGCCACAAGGTGCAGCCAAAGAAAAAAAAAGAAATGCTATTCATATACTCATGTACTCATGGTCCTCAAATTGCACCCACTTCATGCCCTACTGAGCTTCAACTCAGATATCCAGCTATGCACATATCATATCCATCTAACAGATTTTTCAAACAAAGCTCTTAATTTCCCACATCCCAAAATAGACAGATTATTTAAAGAATCCACCACTAGTTGTTGAAGCTAAAAGAAGAAGTCATTCCTCATTGTTTTCTTAACGTTCTTCTCTCTGTCCCCTAATTTCAACTCATAAACTGGTTAGTTCCATTTTTCCTTCAAAATACATTGCAAAGCCAGCTCTATTCCAACTTCCACCACCTTATTCTAAGTTATAATCACCCCTCATCCTACCTCCCAGTACTCTGACCACCTCTAATGTTTTCTGTAATATGTCAGTCGGAATAAACATTCTGTTCAGTTCAGTTCAGTTCAGTCGCACAGTTGTGTCCAACTCTTTGCAACCCCATGAACTGTAGCACGCCAGGCCTCCCTGTCCATCACCATCTCCCGGAGTTTACCCAGACTCATGTCCATTGAGTCAGTGATGCTATCCAGCCATCTCATCTTCTGTTGTGCCCTTCTCCCCCTGCCCCCAATCCCTCCCGGCATCAGAGTCTTTTCCAATGAGTCAACTCTTCGCACGAGGTGGGCAAAGTACTGGAGTTTCAGCTTCAGCCTCAGTCCTCCTAATGAACACTCAGGACTGATCTCCTTTAGGATCAACTGGTTGGATCTCCTTGCAGTCCAAGGGACTCTCGAGAGTCTTTCCCAACACCACAGTTCAAAAGCATCAGTTCTTTGGCGCTCAGCCTTCTTCGCAGTCCAACTCTCACATCCATACATGACCACTGGAAAAACCATAGCCTTGATAGATGGACCTTTGTTGACAAGGTAATGTCTCTGCTTTTGAATATGCTATCTAGATTGGTCATAACTTTCCTTCCAAGGAGTAAGCGTCTTTTAATTTCATGGCTGCAGTCACCATCTGCAGTGATTTTGGAGCCAAGCAAAATAAAGTCTGACACTGTTTCCACTGTTTCCCCATCTATTTCCCATGAAGTGATGGGACCAGATGCCATAATCTTAGTTTTCTGAATGTTGAGCTTTAAGCCAACTTTTTCACTCTTTTCTTTCACTTTCATCAAGAGGCTCTTTAGTTCTTCTTCACTTTCTGCCTTAAGGGTGGTGTCATCTGCATATCTGAGGTTATTCATATTTCTCCCAGCAATCCTGATTCCAGCTTGTGCTTCTTCCAGCCCAGTGTTTCTCATGATGTACTCTGCATATAAGTTAAATAAGCAGGGTGACAATATATAGCCTTGACGTACACCTTTTCCTATTTGGAACCAGTCTGTTGTTCCATGTCCAGTTCTAACTGTTGCTTCCTGACCTGCATATAGATTTCTCAAGAGGCAGGTCAGGTGGTCTGGTATTCCCATCTCTTTCAGAATTTTCCACAGTTTATTGTGATCCACACAGTCAAAGGCTTTGGCATAGTCAATAAAGCAGAAATAGATGTTTTTCTGGAACTCTCTTGCTTTCTCCATGATCCAGCAAATGTTGGCAATTTGATCTCTGGTTCCTCTGCCTTTTCTAAAACCAGCTTGAACATCTGGAAGTTCACGGTTCATGTATTGCTGAAGCCTGGCTTGGAGAATTTTGGGCATTATTTTACTAGCATGTAAGATGAGTGCAATTGTGCGGTAGTTTGAGCATTCTTTGGCATTGCCTTTCTTCGGGATTGGAATGAAAACGGACACTTTCCAGTCCTGTGGCCACTGCTGAGTTTTCCAAATTTGCTGGCATATTGAGTGCAGCACTTTCACAGCATCATCTTTCAGGATTTGAAATAGCTCCACTGGAATTCCATCATCTCCACTACCTTTGTTCATAGTGATGCTTTCTAAGGCCCACTTGACTTCACATTCCAGGATGTCTGGCTCTAGGTGTGTGATCACACCATCGTGATCATCTTGGTCATGAAGATCTTTTTTGTACAGTTCTTCTGTGTATTCTTGCCACCTCTTCTTAATATCTTCTGCTTCTGTTAGGTCCATACCATTTCTGTCCTTTATTGAGCCCATCTTTGCATGAAATATTCCCTTGGTATCTCTAATTTTCTTGAAGAGATCTCTAGTCTTTTCCATTCTATTGTTTTCCTCTATTTCTTTGCATTGATCTCTAAAGAAGGCTTTCTTATCTCTTCTTGCTATTCTTTGGAACTCTGCATTCAAATGGATATATTTTTCCTTTTCACCTTTGCTTTTCGCCTCTCTTCTGTTCACAGCTATTTGTAAGGCCTCCTCAGACAGCGATTTTGCTTTTTTGCATTTCTTTTCCATGGGGATGGTCTTGATCCCTGTCTCCTGTACAATGTCATGAACCTCATTCCATAGTTCACCAAGCACTCTATCTATCGGATCTAGGCCCTTAAATCTATTTCTCACTTCCACTGTATAATCATAAGGGAATTGATTTAGTTCATACCTGAATGGTCTAGTGGTTTTCCATACTTTCTTCAATTTAAGTCTGAATTTGGCAATAAGGAGTTCATGATCTGAGCCACAGTCGGCTCCCAGTCTTGTTTTTGCTGACTATATACAGCTTCTCCATCTTTGGCCGCAAAGAATATAATCAATCTGATTTTGATATTGACCATCAGGTGATGTCCATGTGTAGAGTCCTCTTGCATTGTTGGAAGAGGGTGTTTGCTATGACCAGTGTGTTCTCTTGGCAAAACTCTATTAGACTTTGCCCTGCTTCATTCCATACTCCAAGGCCAAATTTGCCTGTTACTCCAGGTGTTTCCTGACTTCCTACTTTTGCATTCCAGTCCCCTATAATGAAAAGGACATCTTTTTTGGGTGTTAGTTCTAAGAGATCTTGTAGGTCTTCATAGACCCATTCAACTTCAGCTTCTTCAGTGTTACTGGTTGGGGCATAGACTTGGATTACCATGATATTGAATGGTTTGCCTTGGAAATGAACAGAGATCATTCTGTCATTTTTGAGATTGCATCCAAGTACTGCATTTTGGACTCTTTTGTTGACCATGATGGCTACTCCATTTCTTCTAAGGGATTCCTGCCCACAGTAGTAGATATAATGGTCATCTGCGTTAAATTCACCTTTTCCATTCCATTTTAGTTCGCTGATTCCTAGAATGTCGAAGTTCACTCTTGCCATCTCCTGTTTGACCACTTCCAATTTGCTTTGATTCATGGACCTAACATTCCAGGTTCTTATGCAATATTGCTCTTTACAGCATGGGACCTTGCTTCTATCACCAGTCACACCCAAAAGATTCAACTAGAGCTCTAACATGTCTTAGCACGTTTCTTAACACGTTTTAGTTATGGCCATGCTCTTCATTTCAAATCATATGCAAGTCTAACATGCAGCTTCTACTGCAAATAATGAGATATCTGTTACATTAGAATGACTCAGGGCCCCAGGCCATGGAAAGCTGAAAAGGGAATGAATCTCTATACAGTTTCAGGGAATAATACCATGGCTACAGTTTATCCTTTTGAGCACTGTTTATTCTGGTCATTGATTTCAGCACATGAGAAAAAAAAGTGACAGTGAGTACAACTGGACATTAAAAATAATTCCTAGGCTATTAGTAGAAAATAAAATTTTAAAAAATGTCCCTGGCCATGTTCACAAAGGTGGCATAACTGTATGCATAAGAAAAAGGCTGTAAAGTTATAGAAAAGATAAACTCTGGCTTCCAAACAAATTACAAAATTGATTTTGCCTTTACCCTTAAGGGTTATAGAGAAAAATGTAAACCAGTAGACCCTAGTAACCAGAACAAAAAAAAAAAAAAAAAATCCTCCAAAGACAAGAAATGACCTTAAAGTTTGGCCTGGGCTAGTTTTAACTGAAGGTTCTCTCCGAGTTTATCCATGAACTCAAATGTATTCAAGTAGTCAAAACATTGCATGCTAATAGAGGAAGGAAAAAAGAAGGAAATTTAGTTTGTCTCTGATCTGGTAGAGGAAAAGTCAGGTTATTATTTTTGCTTTGGCTCCATCCCTTCATTCTTTATATATGTTTATAAAATAAACCTTATAAAATCTGAATCAGATCATAGCACACCCTGACTACAACCCCTCAGGGATTTTCTATTGTAATTAGAATGATTTAGAATTCTTTAACCCAGGCTTCAAGAACGCAAGCCATCTTCTAGCTCTTCTTTTAAACCTATCTGATGCTTCTTTGCAGCTTCCCTCATGACTCAGCAGTAAAGAATCGGCCTGCAATGCAGGAGCTGTAGGAGATGCGGATTCCATTCCTGGATCAAAAGACCCCCTGGAGGAGGGCATGGCAACCACTCCAGTGTTATTCTTTCCTGGAGAATCCCATGGACAGAGGAGCCTGGTGGGCTGCAGTCAATGGGGTCTCAAGGAGTCGGACACAACTGAAGGGACTTAGTATGCATGCACGCACAATGCTTCTTACTCACACAGCTCCACGCACACCACCCCTCTTTTAAATTCTTAGAACATCTGAAGTTCTTTCTTGCCTCTGGCTTTCCGGGGTTTACTCCCTGCCTGTGAAGCTCTCTCTCTTCCATTGCACATGGTTCAGGTCTCCTTCAGCGGTTGCTCCCCCCAATCCCCTAACATACACTTTCACTGTACTCTGTGTTATCTTCCTTAGCAAAATTAATCACAGTTTTCAACTAATTCATTTTTAAATTAGTTCTTATTGGAGTATAAAATGTTATGTTAGCTTTACAATGTTATGTTACTGTAACTTTGTAGAAACTGCACAGTTTCTACGAAACTGCATAAAGTTTCTACTGTGCAGCAAAATTAATCAGCTATACATATACATATATCCCTGCTTGTTTAGATTTCCTTCCCATTTAGGTCACTACAGTGCACTGGGTAGAGTTCCCTGTACTATGTATACAGTATGTTCTTATTTTCAAAGCAGAAGTAGAGACACAAATGTAAGAGAACAAATGTATGGATACCAAACAGGAAAGGTGGGGGATGGGAGGAAGTGGGAGATGGAGATGGATACATCTATGCTATTGATACTATGTATAAAATAGATAACTAATGAGAACATACTCTGTAACACAATTCATTTTTGAGAATCTACTTTCTCATTTATGGCACAGTGGTAAAGAGTCTGCCTGCCAATGAAGGAGATGAGGGTTTGATCCCTGGGTCAGGAAAATGACCTGGAGAAGGCAAAGGCAAGCCACTACAGTATTTTTGCCTGGAAAATTCCATGGACAGCAGAGCTTGGCAGGCTGTAGTCCATGGGGTGGCAAAGAGTCAGACACGGCTGAGTAGCTGAGCACTCGTGTGAGCACCATTTATTAATTCCACAAATATTTTCTAAGTTCTTATCTGGGTGCTAGAATACAGCGCTCAGTGCCTTGCCCTCTTGGAGGCTGCATTTAATATAGTCAACCAGTATCAGAGTGTAATAAGGAAACTCCTGTTTGGTGTTTTTTTTTTTTTTGGTGTTATTGTTCTATTACATTTTTAAAACTTATTTATTCTTAATTGGAGATAACTGCTGTGTTGTAAAAACAAATAGCTGGGTCTAAATCTGCAGGGGGAGTGTCCATCTTGCTTATACTGCTAAGACCCTTTGGTAAGTTTCTAAGATGTCAACCTTAAGCAATGATTGCAGGGGCTTTGTTAGGGAGGGAATCGTCCATGTGAAGAGACCAAATTTTGTCAGCATGCTTATGTTGTCTATCCTGTTTTACTGTATAATGTGCCAGTGTCATTTACCTGTTTTATTTAGTCATTCTTCCTATCGATTCATATAGGTGTTTCCACCTGAAACTTCCATTCAAATCTGCTTTGAATAGCAGCCAGATTTTGTAGAATATCGTGAATCTCTTTTATAACAGGCTCATAGAGAATAGTCACTGAGATGGGGAGAAATAGGTACCTGAGCTTCCATAATGTTGAACCTAAACCCACAGAAGACTCCAGAGAATACAGGAGAAATTCAGTAAGAGTGGACACACCATGAACAGAACACAGCCTGGGGTCACATATGAAATAGTCACATCTTTTACAAACAGATGGAAGAATAGAACTTTCTAATTTTTTAAGCCATTCACCACAAATTACCTGTTAACAGAGTTAATAATATAAAAAATTCTACCCCAAAAGACCAAAAACTTACAGTGAATCTTGGCGTCTTAGAATCATTACACCAGAGGGCATCGTGGATGGTAGATATTAAAAAATCAAGACCATGAATTCCCTACTTAACATCCTTGCCAATGCTGCCTTCTAAACCATGTTATATACCTGTAGTGACAAAACACTCTTTTTTTTGTCATCTAAAGATACTTTAGCCTGTTAAAAAGCTTTTACTTGTGAAATTCAAGCTTTTACTCATGAATATTTTAATATATTAGTCTCCAATATAAAACTTTCTGACATCAGTCATCAGAAATGCAAAGCAAAATGTCTCAAGGCTTCATCTAGTACACTTGCAAAATTCAGTTTTCCTCCAATGTTTCAGGGGATGCTTTGTGGACCCAGTAGTCTCTTAGACCCTTCTTGTTCTGGATTCTCCATCACAGAGAATGGACCATCCAGGTTCTTTTATCTTATTCTCAGAGGCAGTGTCCCCTTGTCAGCTATGATTGTGCCTCAGGTTCTGGTGGTCTTGCCTATATTTCATTCCCCCAAGGAACCAACTACTGAAAGCTATTTATGAAACTTTTACTGCAAATTGGTAGAGTCATAGAAGGAGAGCAATTGTTAGATGTCACAATTATGAAAATACTTGGTCATCTTGAACACAGGAATTTAATCTCTCACTAGTCATTCTTGTTCTTGGTCTCTGGTCCACCGCTATCTTTCTCACTCTTTCTGTCAGACTCATTTCCCTCTCTCTTCCTCTTTCTTCTAACCTAGGGTGTCCAGGACTGCCACTTAGGAACACCCAATTCCATTTTACTTTGTTATGGGGTGCAATTCACTATTTAGATTCTCCTACATAGACTAGTTTGGGGTGAAAGATTATATTTGCCTTGTACTATAAGCTGATTTCTGCATTAAAACATTTTTTTTCTTTCTTAAATTAGCATTTTTTTTTTTTCTTGATCCCTAAGGTAACCCTCCTACATTGTTGGTGGGAATGTAAATTGGAATAACTACCATGGAGAACAGTATGGAATTTCCTTAAAAAACTACTAATAGAATTACCATATGATCCAGCAACCCCACTGCTGGGCATATATCCATAGAAAATCATAATTCAAAAAGATACATGCACCCCAATGGTCACTGCAACACTATATTTAATAGTCAAGACATGGAAGCAACCTAATGTCCTTTGACAGAGGAATGGACCAAGATGTGGTACATATATTCAATGGCATATTATTGAGCCATAAACAGAATGAAATAATGTAATTTGCAGCAAATTTATGATATAACTTATACATGGAATTTTAAAAAATGATGTGAATGAACTTATTTACAAAACAGCAACAGACTCATAGGCTTTCAAAACAAACTTATGGTTACCAAAGGAGTGGGAAGTATAAACTAGCAGTTTAGGATTAACATATACACACTACTATATATAAAATAGTCAACAAGGGCTTGCTGTATGGCATAGGGAACTCTACTCATTATCCTATAATAATCTATATGGGAGAATCTGAAAAATAAAGAATACATGTCTATGAATAACTGAGTCACTTTTCTGCACATCAGAAACTAACACAACATTGTAAATCAACTATACTCCAATATAAAATAAGAATTAAATTACAAAAAAATAAAATAAACCAAAAAACATAACTTAGAGTATAAAATAATCTCCTTATGTGCTTTATATGTTGCAATTCTGTCCAGAAGGAAAGCTCAATGACTTGAGGAATATTTCACCATCTGAAACACTTAGAATGGCAAAGCTCAAAAAAGAATAGCTTCCTCCTTCCTTGACCTGATTTGAAAGTGAGAATTTATTTAGTATTGTAAAGGCTGAGCATACTGACCTCAGCTGCGAAATCTAAGAAACTGTCATTATGTATGATAAAGTCAAACTTAAAAAAATTGACTACTTGCATTTTTAATGATGAAATTAAAACTTGGAAATTTTGATTTTTTTTCTTGTGTCCTGGAAATTCATTCCATGAGGTAAATATTAGTCTTAAGGTTTAGTTTTGGCCAAATATTGATTTTAACCCTTGGCCACTTAGCATTCAGCCAAAATGTGTATTTGAGGATCTTATCTCATGTTTCATGGGTTTATCCAGGAGGGTCTGCCATGTAACACGGTTTGCACTGTAGTGAATAATCAGGAAAGAGCAAGATTCTTGACAAGAAAATTCATATGTTTAATTAGCATAATAGTCACTCCATGGTTTCTGAAATATGTCTAAGAAGACCATCTGGGGAAGAAACAAGGCCAGAGAGAGCTGTTGGATCAAGCCATAGTGTTACTCAGTTGATTCTACTCAGAGAAGCACTTTTGCAACATCTAATAACAAGAAAAAAGTCCTTCATGGCACAGCGAATGCCAAAGGAATCAAGAATATTGGAGCACAGAAAGGCAAAGTGGTGTGGCTGTAAGTGCACAAAAGAGATAGATGGGGGGTGATGGGGGATGACTAACAGAGGGCCATGGAGGTCTGGCCTTGGGTAAGAGAGAGGTCACTTCCCTCCAATGACTGGTAGGAGAGAGAGATGGGGTAGCTCTGTCTTTTCTCTTGTTCTCTTTGGTTTCCATTTTGAGACTGAATATATTTGAAGCTGAATTTCTGTCTTTGGGGGACTGGTTTGTTTCTAGCTGATCCTCACATCTCGGGTGTGGCCTTGGAAGGCTCCAAATTCCAATTATCATCTGGCCAGACCAATGTTCAGCTGACATCTCTGCTCAGCTCTTCAACCCCTCTGAGGCTTTCAAACTCACAAACACCTTGAGAGAAAAGGGGTGCCCAATTCTGCCCTTCTTTCCTCTCTTGAATCTTGGACTCACAAATCTCAGCCCTCTTGGAAGCTTTCAGATACCTTCAGGCATTTTTTTTTCCTTTTCCTTTATTCGGCTATTCTCAGAGAAATGTTTGATCTGATACAGCTAGTCAGTTAGTTTGTAACAGTCTGTTTTTGTTTTTTTTTTTTCCCCACAATATTCAGTTCAGTTCAGTCACCAAGTTATGTCCGACTCTTTGTGACCCCAGGGACTGCAGCATGCCAGGCCTCCCTGTCCATCACCAACTCTCGGAGTCCACCCAAAGCCATGTCCATCGAATCGATGATGCCATCCAACCATCTCACCCTCTGTCATCCCCTTCTCCTCCTGCCCTCAATCTTTCCCAGAATCAGGGTCTTTTCCAATGAGTCAGCTCTTTGCATTAGATGGCCAAAGTATAGGAGTTTCAGCTTCAGCATCAGCCTTTCCAATGAATATTCAGGACTGATCTCCTTTAGGATGGACTGGTTGGATCTTTTTGCAGTCCAAGGAATTCTCAAGAGTCTTCTCCAACACCACAGTTCAAAAGCATCAATTCTTCAGTGCTCAGCTTTCTTTATAGTCCAACTCTCACATCCATACATGACCACTGGAAAAACCATAGCCTTGACTAGATGGACCTTAGTCGGCAAAGTAATGTCTCTGCTTTTATATATGCTATCTAGGTTGGTCATAACTTTTGTTACAAGGAGTAAGCATCTTTTAATTTCATGGCTGCAGTCACCATCTGCAGTGATTTTGGAGCCAAGCAAAATAAAGTCAGCCACTGTTTCCACTATTTCCCCATCTATTTCCCATGAAGTGATGGGACCAAATGCCATAATCTTAGTTTTCTGAATGTTGAGCTTTAAGCCAACTTTTTCACTCTCCTCTTTCACTTTCATCAAGAGGCTCTTTAGTTCTTCACTTTCTGCCATAAGGGTGGTGTCATCTGCTTATCTGAGGTTATTGATATTTCTCCTGGCAATCTTGATTCAGGCTTGTGCTTCCTCCAGCCTGGCGTTTCTCATGATGTACTCTGCATAGAAGTTAAATAAGCAGGGTGACAATACACAGCTTTGACGTACTCCTTTTCCTATTTGGAACCAGTCTGTTGTTCCATGTCCAGTTCTAACGTTGCTTCCTGACCTGCATATAGGTTTCTCAAGAGGCAGGTTAGGTGGTCTGGTATTCCCATCTCTTTCAGAATTTTCCACAGTTTATTGTGATCCACACAGTCAAAAGCTTTGGCATAGTCAATAAAGCAGAAATAGATGTTTTTCTGGAACTCTCTTGCTTTCTCCATGATCCAGCGGATGTTGGCAATTTGATCTCTGGTTCCTCTGCCTTTTCTAAAACCAGTTTGAACATCAGGGAGTTCACAGTTCACGTATTGCTGAAGCCTGGCTTGGAGAATTTTGAGCATTACTTTACTAGCATGTGAGATGAGTGCAATTGTGTGGTAGTTTGAGCATTCTTTGGCATTGCCTTTCTTTGGAATTGGAATGAAAACGGACACTTTCCAGTCCTGTGGCCACTGCTGAGTTTTCCAAATTTGCTGGCATATTGAGTGCAGCACTTTCACAGCATCATCTTTCAGGATTTGAAATAGCTCCACTGGAATTCCATCATCTCCACTACCTTTGTTCATAGTGATGCTTCCTAAGGCCCACTTGACTTCACATTCCAGGATGTCTGGCTCTAGGTGAGTGATCACACCATCATGATTATCTTGGTCATGAAGATCTTTTCTGTACAGTTGTTCTGTGTATTCTTACCACCTCTTCTTAATATCTTCTGCTTCTGTTAGGTCCATACCATTTCTGTCCTTTATTGAGCCCATCTTTGCATGAAATGTTCCCTTGATATCTCTCATTTTCTTGAAGAGATCTCCAGTCTTCTCCATTCTATTGTTTTCCTCTATTTCTTTGCATTGATCTCTGAGGAAGGCTTTCTTATCTTTCCTTGCTGTTCTTTGGAACTCTGCATTCAAATGGATATATCTTTCCTTTTCTCCTTTGCTTTTCACTTCCTGTCTTTTCACAGCTATTTGTGAGGCCTCCTCATACAGCCATTTTGCTTCGACGCTCAGCGTTCTTTATAGTCCAACTCTCATATCCATACATGACCACTGGAAAAACCACATCCTTAACCAAATGGGCTTTTGTTGGCAAAGTAATGTCTGCTTTTTAATATGCTGTCTAGGTTGGTCATACTTTTCTTCCAAAGAGTAAGCATCTTTTAATTTCATGGTTGCATACCCACAATATTACATTTAATTATCTCCTCGTACATGTATGCAAAGATTCTGATCTGAGATCATGTATGATTTTTTTTAACAACCTATGGGAATTTCTGAATGGCACCGCTCCCCAGCTTCATCCTCCTCCACTAATGGTCCTGTGTACAGAGACGCTTTTTAAGAAATAGACTGAAACTCAGACTTTGGCAGAGGCTGAACTAACAAGCTTCACAGCTCTAACCTTTCCCTAACACTGTCACCTTCTCTTTAGACCCCCAAAACTGGTGGATCACACTCGCTACCTGAGAATTACTTTCAGTTAAAGCCAGGCTTTAAAAGAGCCTTTAAAATGCAGGATATTTTTGAGGTTGTTGTTGTTAAATAACTTACTTTTTCTTGAATTTCCCCAAAAATATCCAAGAGAAGTTTCACATTACCCTTCATAGTTTATATATTAAATCATTTACCTTGGAGTATTTTTGCTAGAGGGCAAAATCTGCCTTGGATTTTCATAAACACATGCCTCCAGCATCACAATGTCTGAAAATACCCTGTTCTCCTGTGACACCTGACAGGTGACTGGAAAACATCTATCAGTTGTTCTGATGCCTTTAAAAAGGAAGGTCATGGCCTCAGAAAGAGCCCAAATAGCTACTTACTGAGTAGGAAAATAAACTTTTCATCTGAAAGATATAGATGGCAATTTCTAGCTTCCGAGAATTTTTCTGAGTGATCACAAAATAAAAATTATTGGGAAATATGTTTTTTAAAAACATACTTGGAGAAAGTCCTCTGATACCTTATCAAAGACACATATTTATACCATCCTGAACTCTGTACCTGGAGATTTCCTGTCTTAATGCAGAAGCCAAGAACAAGGCAAAGCAAAGCAATTATTTTTCCAAAGAACTGTGCTGCTTGGGGGGTTGGGGACGGGGTCCTATTCAACTCATATTTTATGCTAGTGTGTCAAATACTATCCCTCCTCATGGGATAAAACCTCAGATGAAAGATAATCACCATAAGCCCTGTCTTTGAGGTTTAAATTATCCAGTTACTGAATCTGAGGACTTAAGCCTGCTTTTCTAAGACAAAAAAAGAAATTGTCATGTTGACTTAAATTTCATAGCATGACACAGAAAGAAGTCTTTTCAACTGAAGTCTGAAATATACAGAACAAGTGAAAAGTATCTGTAAAACTGTCTCTCAAAATAATCCATATTTTTTTCATGAAACTTCACATTTCAAAGAAAATCTAGATGAGGATGTGATTGTAACTATTTATTGGTGGAAAATATCCTTACTTTTATAACATACATAGAAAAATCTCTGTTTCCCAATTTTCTACACTATTTAACATTAACCATAAGCAAAGTTGTATTAAAAAGCCTTTTAAAACTTTGAGCTCTTCCTCTTGGCTCTGCACTAATAGGTCCTATTGGGTCAGAATGAGCTTGGCAAGCTCGACTGAAAGAAACATTTATCATCAAGTTATCATTTTGAAGCTCCTCCACCATGTCCTGCTCAGCACTGACAGAACATCCACTGTGAGTTAATTGCTTGTCCAGAACTTTAAAATATGTGATAACCTCACTTATCAGCAGGGCTACTCTTCCGGATCTCTAGAAGAAAAGAACTTGGACTCCAGCTTACTGGATTCTGAACAAAAGAAAGAAGTCCAAGAACTATCTCTGCTTGGTCATTACTGTAGAAAAGAATTCATTCCAAAATGATCCACATGCATGTAATTCACAATGTGGGTTACCCTGGATCTAGTCTGTATATAGGAGCCAGCGGGATGATGTAACCTCAAGGATATCAGGCAAAAAGGTCTCTTTCCAAGAGGTTATCATTCATATTAGTCATTCTTTTCTATTATCCTGAAGTGGCTCCTAGCTAACCTTCAACCATATTTGCACGTATAAGAAGGATTTTATTTACATACATCATGTTATTTTTCTCCACAAAAACCTGTGAAATCAGACACTTATTATTACCATTTTTAATGAAGAAATGAAGAATGAGAAAGATTAAGTAATTCCCAAAGCTTTAGAGTTAGTGAATGGAAACCTGAAACTCACACTGAGATCTGGCCTGACTCCCACCACCCACTCTCATAACCATCTTGTTTTATTACTTTTTCCCATGGACTCTAGGAAATTTCAGGTAAGGCAGTAAACGCAAGTGTGTGAGCTACCGAATGACCTTGGAAAGTTACTTAACTTCTCTGAGTCCAAGTTCCCTTAGTCGTGTAACTGGCATAGTCACAATACTTACTTCAAAGAGCTGTTGTGACGACTAAAATACTATGACATACATAAAGTGTTATGAAACAGCCTAGCTAGTACTCAGAATGCATTAAACATTAGATACTGGTTTTTTTTTTCCCCTGTGAAGATTAACTCGTTAACCTGTTCTTACCACTTGCAATATAGTAACTCTAACAAATGCAATTTAATTGTTAGAGACACTAGTGCTGTTTGATACTAATCTATCTAGGGCCAAACCAGAACTAATTCTATGGAAAATCTTGAGTAACACTAGCTGGACTTCCATTTAGTCCACCTTTCTCCACTGGATCTTTAAGGCACATGGGAAGCTTCATTACATTCTTTATCAAAGTCTAGGCATACTCTTGTCATTCTTTTTCATGATGAGCCTAACCAGTCTAGAAAACTCAAACAATAAAGAGAAAGGAAAAGAAAGACACGAGGACAGTTTTCTCTGTATAGAGTGGAAATACACTTCCAGCTTTTCTCCATTAATGTATCCACAGCTTAATCCCTTATCTTTGCTTAGAAATCAGATGTTCTTTCCTTCTGTCACATTGAATGACATCACCATCACCCAAGCACTCAGACTAGGAATAGGGAAGTCATAAAATTTGCTCCTGTTTTTTATGTTAAATATATTAATAAATAATGAAAAATTTCAAGCATATTTATAATGAGAATAATTGAAAAGCAAATATTAATATTTGCAATATTCACTTCAGATATTTTTCTAATTTTCTATAGATACAATGAAGTTTTATGCACAAAATCCCTGATTTCATTCTTTTCTTACCTTGAGATAACTACTATCCTCAAATATTATTTATCATTGTACACTTTATAAATGTTGCTACATATGTGGATATCTATAAATAATACACATTTAGTCATGTTTTCCTGACAGGGTCTCCTAAGAAGATCCTGTCACTCTTGGGGAATGAGTACTCATTAGGGTCTTTGGGGGTGCTTCAAGTTAAGACATTTCAGATGTTCTTTATTTTTCCTTTGTTTTATTCCCCACTTTTAAAAGAAATCACATGAGGTGTTTTGGGTTTTGCTAGTTCAGTTCAGTTCAGTCGCTCAGTCGTGTCCGACTCTTTGCGACCCCATGAATCGCAGCACACCAGGCCTCCCTGTCCATCACCATCTCCTGGAGTTCACTCAAACTCACGTCCATCGAGTCCGTGATGCCATCCAGCCATCTCATCCTCTGTTGTCCCCTTCTTCTCCTGCCCCCAATCCCTCCCAGCATCAGAGTCTTTTCCAATGAGTCAACTCTTCGCATGAGGGGGCCAAAGTACTGGAGTTTCAGCTTTAGCATCATTCCTTCCAAAGAAATCCCAGGGTTGATCTCCTTCAGAATGGACTGGTTGGATCTCCTTGCAGTCCAAGGAACTCTCAAGTCTTCTCCAACACCACAGTTCAAAAGCATCAATTCTTCGGCGCTCAGCCTTCTTCAAAGTCCAACTGTCACATCCATATGTGACTACTTAGGCCCCACTTATATTCTGAAATTCATAAGGATATTTTGTTGACTAATTTGGTTGAAGGCATTTTCTCTGGTTTTGTGGTGGGTGCCTTGTTTTCTTTTGATTTAATTCAAAGAAATGTTAAAACGCTTTCCCTGACTGACACCATTATCTTTCTTCTTTTATATTCTATTTATTCATATTAATACAAGGAGTTCTAGTTTGTTAGTTTCTGTTCATATGAGATATTTTATTTATTTATATATTTATCTATTCTCCAACTGAATTACAATTAGTTTCCAAATAGTCACATTGTAAACAGTATTGCAATAAAAATTCTTTTACATATATATATATATATATATATATATATATATATATATATATATAAATTCTTTGCACAAATTAAAGAGAGTTTCCCCCTAGGGTTTTAAACTCAGCATGTTTAAATTAAATGTTTAAACATTTAAACTGGAATTTAGGATAGGCACACTTTCAACTTTATAAATATCCCAAATTGCCTTCAAAGATGTTCTGTATCAATTTGCAGCCTACGCAGTATCAGTCAGAATTCAACAAGAGACATAAACCAGTGGGAGACATATATTAAGAGATTTGTTGAGAGGACTTGGCTTATGCTATTATAAGGGTCACACTAGGTAAAATCAAAATCTACAAAGTATCAGGGAGGAAGAACTGAACTCTTGGATACAAGCTAAAGCTGCAAGAAACAGGCAGAATGTCTTCTTTTTCCAGGACTACTTCAGTTCTGTCCTTAAGGACTGTCAATTGCTAGAATCCCAGATTATCTATAGTACTCTCCTTTACTTAAATTCCACTGAATATGAATGTTAATCACACCCACAAAGCATCGTTATAACAACAGCTAGGTTGGTGTTTTCAATAGCTTAAGAATATAACCTAATCCAGCTGGCACATAAAACTGGTCATTATAGCACTGTATGAAGTTTCTATTATTTCACATTTGTATCAACACCAGAAGTTATGAGGCCAAGGAAATATGTATAGCAATGGATCTTAATGGTGTTATTGTTGTTCAGTTGCGAAGTCATGTGTGACTCTGCCATCCCATGGACTGCAGCACACCAGGCTCCTCTGTCCTCCACTATCTCTCAGTTTGCTCAAATTCATGTCCACAGAGTCAGTGATGCTATCTAACCATCTCATCCTCTGTTGTACCCTTCTCCTCCAGCCCTCAATCTTTCCCAGCATCAGGGTATTTTCAGATGAGTCAGTTCTTCTCATCAGGTGGCCAAAGTTTTGGAGTTTCAGCTTCTGCCTCAGTCCTTCTAATGAATATTCAGTAATGATTTCCTTTGGGATCAGCTGGTTTGATCTTGTAGCCTTAGGGACTCTCAAGAGTCTTCTCCAACACCACAGGTGAACCAGAGTGAAAGAAGTATGTGGGTTTCATTCATTGATATGGATGAGTAGAGCCTGGATTCAATGCACTATTTCAAAGGTCATGGATTAGCTTTGGCCTTTCATTTGGTTGGCTGAGTCAACCTTAACCCAAAGATAGCATTGCACTAAGTAAAATTTAAATGTCAGAATTTTCTTGTGTACTATAGACTAAAGTGTCCCAAGATTTAGAATGTCTTTGAAATGCTAGAGTGGATGTTTCAAGTCAATCTGCTCACCCAACTCCTAACCACCTTGCTCTAGTGGCTTTGAAACACACTCCCTTGAAGAAGTACCTTAGGTCTTCTCTGCCGCATAGGTACCACAGTGGGAAAGGTTACCATCAAACAGTACTCCCTGAATTCAATCAATTTAACCTGCTTGTTAGGTTTATAATTTATTCTTATTATAGTTTGTGTAAGATTTGTGTGAGATTGGAAATTTCTAAAATAAGTGGGCCTTTCTCCCCAGCTAGGTTTAGAAACACTATTGTAAATATTTGTACAGTAATCCTTCAAGGATTCCTTTGTGATACAAAGCATATAAAGCACCAATTATCTAATATTTAATGGACAGAGTGGATATATTTATCTGCAGTACACAAGGAAACTACAAGAATTTTTGCTAATTTTCCTTTTATACTTCTATGAATATAACTATAATGCAAATATGAAATGTGGTGGTATGTTTGTGTGTATATGGTCAGTTGTGCCTGACTGTTTGCAACCCTATGACCTGTAGCCCTCCAGTCTCCTCTGTCCATCGAATTCTCCAGGCAAGAAATGGGGCAGGTGGCCATTTCCCTCTCCAGGGGATCTTCCCCACCCAGGGATCAAACCTGAGTCTCCTGTGTTGGCAGGCAGATTCTTTATAGCTGAGCCACCAGGGAAACCCAGTAATATGTTTAGAGTATATAAAGAAAGCAAATAGCATTTAAAAAATTTTAGGGGAAAAAATGGTTTAGTACTGATTAAAAAGTTGCTTGAGTTAGGTTTGGTGTTAAGAAGGGGGAGGATGGAGTCGTTGGAGTTTTGGTGGTGACCAAGATTAGCTTTAATGAGTGGGTGAAAAAACAAGCAAAAAAGTTAATGTCTGATGTTTATAGATTTCACTTATTGGCACCCAATACTTTAAAAATGGAGAAGGAAATGGCAACCCACTCCAGTGTTCTTGCCTGGAGACTCCCAGGGACGAGGGAGCCTGGTGGGCTGCCATCTATGGGGTCGCAGAGTCGGACACGACTGAAGCGACTTAGCAGCAGCAGCAGCAGCAGCACTTTAAAAATAGATGACCATCTAAAACCATAGACAAAGCATTGAGATGGAATTCTCATTAGCAACCATTCTGAAGTCCTTTGGTTGCCATTAAACAGCTTCTTTCAGTATGAGGTGGTGCATGTAAATTTACCACTTCTATAAATTTGATGTTCCTATTCAGGTCAGGATCATAGTCACAAACAGTAGCAATAATTTACCTCCATCACCTAAAGTTTCTTTCAAAGGTTCATCGTCTACTATTCATGGCTCTTCCTTTTTGTCATCAATGGTTCCCTCTGTTTCACTAAGATTGATTCACCTTCGCTATTAGTGGCAATGCTTAAACAATAGTGCCTTTAGGTCTCAGCAAACCTACCCTGGGTTTATCCCTGGTGCTCCCTCTTCCAGATCCCTTCCTATAGATCAAGAGGATGTGACCACCTTGTGTCTCTGTCCCTTTAAAGCAGAATCAGGGTATTTAAAACCATAGAATCCCCTGCCCACATGGATACAAGTTCACTTCCAGGCCTGCACAGGCCTTTCTCTAGGCCAGAGCTACAAAAGTTGGATGCCACACAAAGAGTGGTTATGCATAGCCCTTTGTTGAGCCTGGGACTGGGAGAGAGTCAATGGGTGGAGTTTTGAAGTATAGGCTGGAGTGTCTGCACTCAGGTGGGTGAGACCCCTCAAGGATGTGATGGAGCTGATCAAGGCAAACTTGGGTTGACTGTAGGCTGAATTGTCTTTTACCCCCTGCTCTGCAAGTGTTTAGAGTGAGCCTGCCAAGAATCTTCAAATTATCAAATCGTACAGCTTCTCAGGTTTCTCAAAACATTTCTGACTTGCTTTGAAACTCATCTCTCCCACCCGTCATTCCCTTTCTCCATTACTTTCTTCAGATCTTTAGAAACTTCTAGTGCCTTTTGCTATCTCAACATGGTGCTAAATGACATCCCATGCTGAGTGTAGCTCTGAAGCCATTGCATAAGATATTTCTCTACTTACTAAAAAATATTATGTTGTTCTCAAGTAACACAATGGAGCTTTCCAGCATCAACAACACTTCCACAACATTTATTTTCTCATCACAGGCCCAACAGATACAGACATGTGTATGGCCCAGCCTTATATATTAAAAGCATTCACTTTGCTCAATATACATTATCACCTGCAGCATTTCTCTTAAATGTATAAACTTTTTTTTTAAGTGTATGATAACTCTTTCTTTAAAGTTATTTTCTCAGTTCAATTCAGTCACTCAGTCATGACAGACTCTTTGTGACCCCATGGACCACAGCATGCCAAGCTTCCCTGTCCAGAACCAGTTCTCAGAGCTTGTTCAAACTCATGTCCATCGAGTCAGTGATGCCATCCAACCATCTCATCCTCTGTCGTCCCCTTCTCCTCCCAGCTTCAATCTTTCCCAGCATCAGGGTCTTTTCTAAGGAGTCAGTTCTTTGCATCAAGTGGCCAAAGTATTGGAGTTTCAGCTTCAGCATCAGTCTTTCCAATGAATATTCAGGACTGATTTCCTTTACGATGAACTGGTTGGATCTCCTTGCTGTGCAAAGGACTCTCAAGAGTCTTCTTCAACACCACAATTCAAAAGCATCAATTCTTTGGTGCTCAGCTTTCTTCACAGTCCAACTCTCACATACATACATGACTACTGGAAAAACAATAGCTTTTATTAGACGGACCTTTGTTGACAAAGTAATTTCTATGCTTTTTAATATGCTGTCTAGGTTGGTCATAACTTTTCTTCCAAGGAGTAAACATCTTTTAATCTCATGGTTACAGTCACCATCTGCAGTGATTTTGGAGCCCCAAAAAACAAAGTCTGTCACTGTTTCCACTGTTTCCCCATCTATTTCCCATGAAGTGATGGGACCAGATGATAGTCTTAGTTTTCTGAATGTTGAGTTTTAAGCCAACTTCTTCATACTCCTCTTTCACTTTCATCAGGAGGCTCTTTAGTTCTTCACTTTCTGCCATAAGGGTGGTGTCATTTGCATATCTGAGGTTATTGATATTTCTCTCAGCAATCTTGATTCCAGCTTGTGCTTCCTCCAGCCCAGCATTTTACATGATGTACTCTGTTTATAAGCTAAATAAGCAGGGTGACAATATACAGCCTTGACATACTCCTTTCCCAATTTGGAACCAGTCTGTTGTTCTATGTCTGGTTCTAACTGTTCCTTCTTGACCTGCATACAGATTTCTCAGGAGGCCAGTAAAGTGGTCTGGTATTCCCATCTCTTTAAGAATTTTCCACAGTTTTTTGTGCTCCACACAGGCAAAGGCTTTGGCATAGTCAATAAAGCAGAAGTAGGTGATTTTCTGGAACCTTCTTGCTTTTTTGATGATCCAATAAATGTTGGCAATTTGATCTCTCTCTGGTTCCTCTGCCTTTTCAAAGTCCAGCTTGAATATCTGGAAATTCATGGTTCACGTACTGTTGAAGCCTCACTTGGAGAATTTTGAGCATTACTTTGCTAGTGTGTGAGATGAGTGCAATTGAACATTCTTTGGCATTGCCCTTATTTGAGATTGGAATGAAAACTGACCTTCTCTTTAAAAATATTTTTATTGATAATGTCAGGAAGATGGTAGCAAGGATACATAAAATGGTTTTAAAACAGGAGCATAAGATACCATCCTGTCAGAATAGAGAAGAGATGGCAATAGTCCCCTCTGAATCCTCTTGTTCAGATTTCAGTTAAATAATTTTTGCAAGACCATGTATTAAAATGTAGCTTCATTTGCAAGGATTTCAACTAAAGTAAGTTTAGAATAAATATTTTGCAAGTAGTTAAAGTGACTATTTGAATATCAAGTGTTCACATTGTGATAGATACCTGGACTTCTCTCTCCACTTTACTTTCTGTGCTGTCAAAAGACATATTTTCAGCATGAACACTATTCTAATTAATGTTTCCTTCATTCAAAGCACAAAGAGTTCTCTAGAATTTATGAAAAAAAAAAAAAACCTGTAAATTATTCACATGCCATTCAAAGCCACTCATAACCTGTTCTCAACATATATTTCCAGCCTCATCCTAACCTCCTCCAGTAACACTCTAAACCACACAGAGCTACTTGTCCAAATATACACATATACTGGATCTTTTGGAATGTCCCTCTCCATTTAGTGGGCTTCCCTGGTGGCTCAGATGGTAAAGAATCTGCCTGCAATCCATGAGAGCCAGGTTCGATCCCTGGGTCAGGAAGATCCCCTGGAGAAGGAAATGGTACTTGCTCCAGTATTCTTGCCTGTACAAGAGTTCCACGTACAGAGGAGCTGGTGGGCTACAGTCAACGGAGTCTCAAAGAGTTGGACATGACTAACGCTTTTACTTTCACTTTTTTCCTCCATTTGGTACCACACCTGCTGTCCCTGTTCTCAAACCTCTTATGGCTGCTCTCCTATCCTCATACTCAGTAGATAATTTTGCTTTCTACTTCACTAAGAAAAATGAGGCCATCAGAAGAGAACATACCCAAACGCCCGCCTCCACAACTGTGTACCCATTAGTATCTGTACCTATAAACCTTGCCTCATGTGGTGTGACTATAAACATACTGTCCATGCATCTATGCAAAGCCAGCCCCTGTATTTGTGTGCTCGATCCTTGCAGTCTTACTGACCCAAGGTCATTACTCCACTGAGATGTCCCTTCAAGAAAAAACTTGCCCTTCAGCTGCAAAGGGGGCAGTTGGATGACGGCTTGCAACTTCAGAGCCTTTTCATTGATCTTAACTTTCAAGGTAAGATTCTGGCTTCCTACATAGCCCTCGGCAAATGATGAATCCTTAAGAAGATATGAAGATCCATTTATTTTTTTTCAACATCAGAAATCTTTGCTCCAGAGTTTCTCCTGCTTCGTATAAAGTTCTTCCTACTCAGTCTTGTGTCCATTGTTTTTCATTTCACAGATATTAGATCTGAATTGCAGATCTGAAAGCTTCCCCATCCTAATCATCTTCCTTCCCCTTTTCTCTTTCAAACATTTCTTACAGGGAACCTCTTGCAACTCTAACTTCAACTCAACATCCGCTTCCTGAAGGACCAGAACTATGAGAGCTGGCATGCACTCAGAGTAGTTTGAGAGTTTGGTTTGAGGATTGAATCCTTCAGTACCCAACTACCAATAAGAAGGTCAATTGTCAGAGCTTTGCCAGGACATTGTCCGTGAAATTCAAGACAAATTGTTGCCTACAGTAGGAACGTGTGTTGCCTACAACAAAGAAAGAACCTCTTCGGGTTCTGGTCTATTCTGTTCTCTTGCTGTCCTAGCCCATCTCTTAAGCTACCCTCTCCATGGACAGGATGCCCTTAGAAGTGTCTGGGCAGCATCACTGACTCATGCCATCCTCTGCCATCATCACTCTAACATCCTCTGCCATCCGTCAGTCCATCTGGCCAAGTCACCTTCTTGTCAACCTACCATATTTTATTCTCTTTCTTCCATTTCAAAACAATTTCCATGCCTCTTCCAGTTTTTGAGGTTCCTTCTTAAGTCATCTTCTTGGGCAGTACCTTTTTGTCCAGGAAAGAATTACATCAAACACACTCCTGGGGTGGAAATTTTGAAGGTTCAAATGTAGTGCCAGGATTCCAGTTTGGAACTCAGAGGGTCAAGAGTTCCATAGTTGGTGCACACTCAGCACTTCACTCCTTTGCATGGCTGGTGTACATCAGATTATAAACTCTTTTAAGGGCACAGCTGGTGTTTTATTCATCTTTGTATCTTTCCTAGCATCTGGCACAGTGTGTTGCTCAATAAAGAATTGGTAAATGGAAATAAATAGAATAAAATGGAACTTAATGTTCTTGGAGACTCTTGAGTAGTTTAATTGCCTAGCCATGAGGTTATTTTCTTTTTTTTGAATCTCATCTATTATTTTTAATATAGAAAACTTATACATATACTAAAATTATAGTACCACAATGTAGAGATAGCCACCGTTATAGCCTCTTTTTCACTTCATTCTAAAATGTTTCATACACTTTTTACCTTAGATATCAATATCTTTTTTGTATGCTGTAGAGGCTTTTTAAAACTGAATTTATTTTCTGATATTTACCTTAAGAGGTGATATCTTGCATACACAAGATTTAACTTTAATTTGATAAAGGATAATTGTCAAAAACCTACTGCTAACCTCCTACAATTGGGCAAACGTCAGGTGAATTCTATTTTTTATGTAGAACAAAATAAGCACATAAATAGTATTCATTCACCTATTCATTTCTTTGCTTTTCAACAAATAATTATAGGGCCTCTTTTATATGCCAGACACAATTATATGCATTGAAGATATAACAGTAAGCAAAACAGACAAAAAACATCTGCCCTTATAGACATTATGTTGGGGAGAAAGAGAAGCAAAAAAAAGAAAAGAAAAACAAATTGATATAAGTGTTAACACTATGCTAAGTAGTTATAAATGTTGTAGAAAAAAAAAAGCAAGAAAGATAGATAAAAAGTGTTTGCAGAGTACTCTCTGTCCATTTTAAATGTCCTGCTGCTGATGCTAAGTCGCTTCAGTTGTGTCCGACTCTGTGCGACCCCAGAGATGTCAGCCCATCAGGCTCCCCCATCCCTGGGATTCTCCAGGTAAGAACACTGGAGTGGGTTGCCATTTCCTTCTCCAATGCATGAAAGTGAAAAGTGAAAGTGAAGTTGCTCAGTCATGTCTGACCCTCAACGACCCCATGGACTGCAGCTCACCAGGCTCCGCCATCCATGGGAGTTTCCAGGCAAGAGTACTGGAGTGGGTTGCCATTGCCTTCTCCTAGGGAGGGACTATCTAAGCAAATACTTGAAAGAAGTAAAGGAGCAATGTGGATACTGAGATAAAAGCTTTCCAGGCAGACATAAAATGAAATGTAAAGCATAACTTGGACTAAAGTGCAGCAAGTAAAGTGCTCCAGTTGCAAAATTTAAGAAAGCACTCTTTCTCAGCTCATGCAAATGCAGTTCATCCTGGAAAGCCCTCCGGCAAACCCTACCTGGTAAGTTTCAGGGATAGAAAGGTGTTTAGAGTGTCTGGTGAAAGAGGACCAAAGTAGAGAGTAGCTCACTGTGGTCAGAGGTCTCAGGGGGCACAATAAGACCTCCTAGCTATTGGCAGGATGTTGACTTTGGTCTGAGTAAAAATACAGCCATTGTAGGGTTTTAAGCTGAGAAGTATTTTAGTATAATTTTTTAAAAAAGAGGAATATATATAGAAGAGAATGAGATGAAACTGCCATTATTTTCAGGTAATGTAGTTAACTTAGAAAACCAAAAAAAAACAGAAATAATGTTGGAAAAGTCAGAGATAAGCATGGTTGCTAGATTTGAGATCACCTTATGAAACCAGTTGTATTCCTCTCTGATGAAATGATTTATAAAAGCACATTTTTAAAAACATGTACAATATCTAGGCACTAATTGAACAAAAATATCCATGAATTTTTTGGAAAAAATTTTTAACTGTATTAAAGGTGTAAAACTGATTGGATTAAACTGAGATATTTATAATTTAATATTTAGAGATACCAACTGTATCCAAAGAAGTCAACAAATTTAAATAGTGCTTAAATCAATAGTGTTTCCTCTATCCATAATTAAAAAATATAATAGAAATTAAAATATTCTATCAATAGCAACAAATATTATCAACAACTTTATAAAAATTGATCAAGATTTCATCAAGAATTATCTTCAGTTCAGTACAGTCATGTCTGACTCTTTGCGACCCCATAAATCGCAGCACGCCAGGCCTCCCTGTCCATCACCATCTCCCGGAGTTCACTCAGACTCACGTCCATCGAGACAGTGATGCCATCCAGCCATCTCACCCTCTGTCGTCCCCTTCTCCTCCTGCCCCCAATCCCTCCCAGCATCAGAGTCTTTTCCAATGAGTCAACTCTTCGCATCAGGTGGCCAAAGTACTGGAATTTCCGCTTTAGCATCATTCCTTCCAAAGAAATCCCAGGGCTGATCTCCTTCAGAATGGACTGGTTGGATCTCCTTGCAGTCCAAGGGACTCTCAAGAGTCTTCTCCAACACCACAGTTCAAAAGCATCAATTCTTCGGCGCTCAGCCTTCTTCACAGTCCAACTTTCACATCCATACATGACCACTGGAAAAACCATAGCCTTGACTAGACGGACCTTAGTTGGCAAAGTAATGTCTCTGCTTTTCAATATGCTATCTAGGTTGATCATACCTTTTCTTCCAAGGAAAGTCTTTTAAATTCATGGCTGCAGTCACCATCGGCAGTGATTTTGGAGACCAAAAAAATAAAGTCTGACACTGTTTCCACTGTTTCCCCATCTATTTCCCATGAAGTGATGGGACCGGATGCTATGATCGTTTTCTGAATGTTGAGCTTTAAGCCAACTTTTTCACTCTCCACTTTCTCTTTCCTCAAGAGGCTTTTTAGTTCCTCTTCACTTTCTGCCATAAGGGTGGTGTTATCTGCATATCTGAGGTTATTGATATTTCTCCCAGCAATCTTGATTCCAGCTTGTGTTTCTTCTAGTCCAGCGTTTCTCATGATGTACTCTGCACAGAAGTTTAACAAGCAGGGTGACAATATACAGCCTTGATGTACTCCTTTTCCTATTTGGAACCAGTCTGTTGTTCCATGTCCATTTCTAACTGTTGCTTCCTGACCTGCATACAGATTTCTCAAGAGGCAGACACACTAAGCACAGCCGAGAGGAGCTACCCCATGTTGGAGGTCAGGGGCAGAAGCTGGGAGGACCCCATGCCCAAAGGGTGGTGGCCAAGAGGAGTTACCCCAGTCTGAGGCCAGGGGCGGTGGCCGAGAGGAGCTACCCCACATCCAAGGTCAGGGGCGGCCGGGAGGAGCAACCTCACATCCAAGGAGCAGTGGCTGCGTGGGGGCAGGAGGGCCTAGAGGAGCCATCCCACGTTGAAGGTCAGGAAGGGTGGCGGTGAGGAGATACCCCTCGTCCAAGGTAACGAGCAGCCGCTGCACTTTGCTGGAGCAGCCATGAAGAGATACCCCACGCCCAAGGTAAGAGAAACCCAAGTAAGATGGTAGGTGTTTCAAGAGGGCATCAGAGGGCAGACACACTGAAACCATACTAGAAAACTAGTCAATCTAATCACACTAGGACCACAGCCTTGTCTAACTCAATGAAACTAAGAATTATCTTAAACTCTATTAAATATGTAAAAGAAAATTTACAAAGTGTAGCAATATACCATGATCATGAGTAAGGCTAATTAGTATAATAAACATGCTACTCTCCCCAAATTTATGTATAATGTAATGCTGTTCCAACCAAAATTCCATATAAACTCATTCCAAAACTTGGATTAAAAATATGAAAATAAATGAATAGTTGTTCATTTTTAAGATGAACAGGAAAGTGAGAAGTTTCTTGGCTAGACACGAAGACATAATAAAGCCAGAAATAGGGTATAATACATAAAAACAAATAAATATACCAATAAAACATAATAGAGAACCCCAAATAGACCTGGGTAAATATGGGAAAAAAATTTATCATTGCAGTGACACTCACTCACTGATGGGAAATGTTGAATCGTTGAATAGATAAGCTTGGATAAAATGGCTCATTATATTTTTAAAAAATGGGATTGGATTTCTGCTTCACACTATATATAAAAACACATAGGGATTCATCCCAATCTTAAAAGGGAAAATTGTAAAACTAACAGAAGAAAATGTGTTGGCACATTTTTATAAGTTTGAAATGAGAACTTCTTAAGTAAAGTTCCCAAAGCACAAGCCATAAGGTGAAAAAATTATTTGCAAATTAAGGATGTTTTAATATAAAACACATCATTGACAAAATTAACCTATGCAGACTTATTGAGATATATATCAACAATGTGAAAAACTAACAGAAGTTTAATATCTAGAATATTCAAATAATTTCTATAAATGTACATTAAAAACTTGGGAACTAAGTTTAAAAATGGGCAAAGGTTATAAATAGGCAATTCACAGACAATGAAACATGCTGCTGCTGCTGCTAAGTCGCTTCAGTCGTGTCCGACTCTGTGCAACCCCATAGGTCACACAGACAGCAGCCCACCAGGCTCCCCCATCCCTGGGATTCTCCAGGCAAGAATACTGGAGTGGGTTGCCATTTCCTTCTCCAATGCATGAAAGGGAAAAGTCAAAGTGAAGTAGCTCAGTCGTGTCTGACTCTTCGTGACCCCATGGACTGCTGCCTACCAGGCTCCTCCATCCATGGGATTTTCCAGGCAAGAGTACTGGAGTGGGGTGCCATTGCCTTCTCCAGTGAAACATGAAAAGCTAACAAATATAAAATGAGATGTTTAATGCACAAGTAATCAGAGAAATGTAATTCAGAATTACATTGAATTATTTTATACCCATTAGTTTGGCAAACATCATAAAGTGGTGTATATAAGTGTAAGTGCCAGACAATTAGTCTTTTAGATTATAGTCCAAACAACTAATACTTAGCTTTTGGTTCCTGGGGAATATTGCTCAGCCCCCCAAAAGAATGAAGTAATGCCATCTGCAGCAACATGGATGCAACTAGAGGTTATCATACTAAGTGAAGTTTAAGTCAGAAAGAGAAAGACAAGTACCATATGATATCATGTATATGTAGAATCAAAAATATGGCACAAATGAACCTATCTATGAAACAGAATCACGGACATAGAGAACACACTGGTGGTTGCCAAGAAAAAGAGGGTTGTGGGAGGGATAGAGTGGGAATTTGGGGGTTAGCAGAAGAAAGCTTTTATATAAAGAATGGATAAATAAGAAGGTCCTGCTGCATAGCACAGAGAACTATATTTAATAGCTATGATAAGCCATACAGAAAGAATATAAAAGTGAATGTATATATATATGTATAACAATCACTTTTCTGCACAGCAGAAATTAATATAATATTGTAAATCAATTATAGTTCAATTAAAAAACAAACTTGTTTTTTCAAAGCTCCTGGATGGCTGTGACTGAGGTGCATCTAGCAATCATAATAGGAGTCTCAAGAGCTGTTCCAGCGCAACAGAGGCTCTGTCAGGGAAATGTCTGTGGCTCTTGCCATGAATAGTACAGGTCCAAGTGAGAGCCTGGCGGGCTTCCCTGTTGGCTCAGCTGGTAAAGTATCTTCCTGCAATACAGGAGACCTGGGTTCAATCCCTGAGTTGGGAAGATATCTTAGAGAAGGGAATGGCTACCCACTCCAGTATTCTGGCCTGGAGAATTCCATGGCCTATTCCAAGGGGTCACAAAGAGTCAGACACGACGGAGTGCCTTTCACAGTATTTTACCCTGCGCAAAATAATAGCTCCATTCCAAGTGAGTGCCTCCTGGCATTCCTAGCCTATAGCATCACTATAGGCAGACTGACTCCACACAAAACAAGAGTAACAACACATTTCACATATTTATGGCTGAAAGGAAACACACCTGCTGGTGGAATAGTAGGCTAATGCAGTTACCTGGAAAGCAATTTGAAGTATTTAATGAAATTAAGTATTAGGGAAAAAAAGAGAAACTAAATATTAGTAAACCCTAGTAATTCCCTTGTTAATATATATCCCAGAGAAGATCATCCTTGCTGCTGCTGCTGCTGCTAAGTCACTTCAGTCATGTCCGATTCTGTGCGACCCCGTAGACGGCAGCCTACCAGGCTCCTTCGTCCTTGGAATTCTCCAGGCAAGAACACTGGAGTGGGTTGCCATTTCCTTCTCCAATGCATAAAAGTGAAAGTGAAGTCACTCAGTCATGTCTGACTCTTTGCGACCTCATGGACTGCAGCCTACCAGACTTCTCCATCCATGGGAGTTTCCAGGCAAGAGTACTGGAGTGGGTTGCCATTGCCTTCTCCGATCATCCTTAGGTCCATACAAGAATGAGCTTCTCACTATTGTGAATGGAGATGTGGAATTGACAGCAACCCAGGTATGCATCTGTGGATAGAAAGATGAGTAGAGAGCAGTGAGCATGTTCAGTGTTCACTAAGTAGCTGTCACACGCAACCCAGAAGACAAACATACAAAACAAATGGTGGTGGAAAAAGAACTAAGAACTGTGAGATGTAACGTGCCATGTATTTATGCAAGCTCGAAACATATATATACATAAAACAACATTCATTTCTTCAAAGAACCATACATCTTTAAGGGCATTAGAGTGAGTGCCCATGCTGGGAAAAGGAGAATGGAGAAGTGAGAAGTAAGGGAGATAGAACTGAGAAGAAATAAATAAGAGCAAGACATGTCCATCAATGATAACACTGAACTACTTGGGAAATACAATTATTTCAGTGCTTTATCCTTGAGGTCTAGAAGGAAGAAAATAATTTAAATACAAAAGTAGATAAAATTGGGAGAGACTAGCAAGGAGATCCAACCAGTCCATTCTGAAGGAGATCAGCCCTGGGATTTCTTTGGAAGGAATGATGCTAAAGCTGAAACTCCAGTATTTTGGATACCTCATGCGAAGAGTTGACTCATTGGAAAAGACTGTGATGCTGGGAGGGGTTGGGGGCAGGAGGAGAAGGGGACAACCGAGGATGAGATGGCTGGATGGCATCACCGACTCGATGGACGTGAGTTTGGTTAAACTCCGGGAGATGGTAATGGACAAGGAGGCCTGGCGTGCTGTGATTCATGGGGTCGCAAAGAGTCGGACACGACTGAGTGACTGAACTGAACTGAACTGAGATCTTCTTTAAAGTCAGCTCTCTAGTGTAATGGTTTTCTATGATACATGAGATCCTTCTGTACTAAGTCTTGAGAGACAATTTGTATCATTTTCCATTAATAGGATGGAGCCAAACACCTGCAAACCCAGTAAATGCAGACAAACTAGGCTCGGGGGAGCTAGTTTCACATCAGCTGTCAACAAAAACATCAGAGAGAAGGTGGGAAATCAAAATCATCTGTCTCCAGGCTACAGGCCCTGGCTATCTCTCCCCCAGACACCAGTCCCAACAATTCTCAATCTTCCTATAACTCTCAGCATCTCTTAATTGTTTGGGACTCCATATTCTACCCTGGAGGCCTCTTGGTGTTTCCAGTTGAGTTAAGGAGAGAACTAAAGCAATAAGCAGGTAAGTAAAAATTATGGAGTCCCTGAGCAAACATTCTGTCCCAAGAATCCACAGTGTGGTGTGGAGAGAGCATCAAAAACTAAGTTTTTATAGGTGATTTTAATCCAATAAGGTTAATTAGGACTCCAGAGAGGTGCTTATGGGAAAATGGACTCCTGCTCAATGTGATAAAAGCGAAGTATCCTTAACAACTAGAAGAGACAACAGTGAAATTGGCAACCACAGGATTTAGCTGGGTTCCTATTCTTGTGCACCTTTCTGGTAGAATTAAATATTAGAAAGGCTTAGAAAAAGTATGAAGGGAAGCTATCACTGGATGAGGATGTCTGGATGACAAATCTCTAGAGAGATTTAGAGACCCTTTTGTTAATAACATGGAGATTTCATGATTCCTTGATGTGTGTCTTTTGTGTTTGTGTGTTTGCACACACAGAGACCATAGACTCTTGGTGATGAGGCGATAAAGCAGTTAAACATGGCTTCAGAGAATGTTGAATAAAGTTACAAACACAGCTCATCTTTATGGAGTTTTTTCCATCTCTATAAAGCTCTGGAGGGTTTTTTAGCTTGTTTTTATGATTTTCATAGAGAAAGGTATTCACCATACAACACTTGCCAGCAAAAAATAAATAAATAAATAAAGCAATGTACACAGTGGACACTGCTGCTACAGAAGCAAACAGAAGAATACTGGGAAGGGATGAGACGTTAATGTGATTTGCTGATTCCCTGGTGGCTTCATGGCTTCCCTAGTGGCTCAGATGGTAAAGAATCTGCCCACAATGCAGGAGACTTGGGTTTGATTCTTGGGTTGGGAAGTTCCCCTGGAGAAGGGAATGGCAACCCACTCCAGTATTCTTGCCTGGAGAATTCCATGGACAGAGGAGCCTGCAGGCTACAGTCCGTGGGATCACAAAGAGTCAGACACTACTGAAGGACTAACACTAACACTTTCAGTTTCACTTTGCTGATTCTATTTCACTATACTCGAAACCAGACACACAGCTTCCATAAGCTCCAGGATAAATGGAAACGAAATTGGGACTGAAATAAAACTACATGCAATGAAGATTAGCATCAGTGAAACTCATTTGCATGTTCACCCAACAAAAAGACATTACCTCTCAGTGGTGTGAGTTCCACCAGAAAAGACTCAGGATGCAAAAGTTGAAGAATACAGACCAGAATAGAACAGAAAACAGTCCCTTGTTAGACGTATAAACCTCAGAACTTGACGTTAATGTTATTGGTTATTTCCAGAATTGATCGATCACCTATTGGCCCCTGTGTGTCTTAGCTTCTAAGTGAAGAGGAATGTGAGATTGAATTTATTACTTCGTATGTGCTTGGGGAATCCCATGGACAGAGGAGCCTGGCAGGCTACAGTCCATAGGGTTGCACAGAGTCGGACACGACTGAAGCAATTTAGCACAGCACAGCATGTGTTCTTTAATAGTTTGTTACGTGTGTGTGTGTACTACTCTTTTAATTGAGTACTGGGTTAAGCAAGTCAGCAAATACATATTTTGTCTTTATAAAATCCTTAGGTAGAGGACA
Organism: Budorcas taxicolor; assembly: GCF_023091745.1. Lineage (NCBI taxonomy): Eukaryota > Metazoa > Chordata > Mammalia > Artiodactyla > Bovidae > Budorcas > Budorcas taxicolor. The sequence goes on along the minus strand of NC_068923.1, from coordinate 58,255,955 downwards.
TCCCTTGTGGTCTAGTGGCTAAGAATTGCCTTCCAGTGCGGGGGTCATGAGTTTGTTTGAGCCCTGGACCAGGAAGATTCCACATACCATGGGCCAACTAAGCCTGTGTGCCTTATCTATTGAGCATACGTGCCTAGAGCCCATGCTCCGCAAGAAAAGAGTAGCTCTCACTCATGGCAATTAAAGAAAGCCTGCACACAGCAGTAAAGCCACACACCAGCACAACCAAAAATAAATAAACAAATTATAAAATTATAAAAAATATCCTTACCTAGAAATCATTTGGGGTATTGCTACGGATATAATCCTAAACTTCCCTGATATTTAGAATCAGTACTCAGCTGTCGAAAGAGAGATAGGCAACATCCATTAGGTCCAAGATTCAGTTTGCAAAAGATATACATCTCTCTTGGGATGTGCTATGCTCTCTACTAGTGGCTCCACAGACTTTGAGTCTGGAGGTCAGACAACGGGTCACGTTCTGCACTTGGATTCTTGCCTTTCTTTGAATTTCCTTAGACCTTCTTTGACTCAGCAAAGCACAGTCAATTTTCAGACCCATGAGTATGAAAATTACTAAATTTTGAATCATTTGTTGTGAAAGTGAAAGTGTTAGTTGTTCAGTCGTGACTGACTCTTTCAACCCCATGGACTATAGCCAGGCTCCTCTATCCATGAGATTTCCCAGGCAGAAAACTGGAGGGCATGCCATTTCCATTTCCAGGGGATCTTCCCCACCCAGGGATTGGAGTCCCAGATCTCCTGCATTGTAGGCAGATTCTTTACCATCTGAGCCACCAGAGAAGACATCATCTGTTATATAGCTAGACATTTCATACCTTAGATAGTTTGTAATTTCTGTGTATTCAAAACTTCCCCAAAGACAACATCTCTTTGAGAGCTGAGTGCCGAAAGTTCTGTATAGTTGTTACAGCTTCGCGCAATAACTGAGTAGCTTTCTTTGGTGACAGAGAAATCATTTTTTGACCCTCCAAAAATCTTCAAAAGTTGCAAGGTCCCTCCTACCTACATCCCTATGAGAATGAAAGAAAGGAGAAAGGAGACTGTAGTTGCTTCATTAAAAGTTCAAGAGTGGGGTGGTACCTGAGACCGTGTACTGATCTATGATACTTGTATCTTGATGGTTTTGTATGCTGCTGCTGCTAAGTCGCTTCAGTCATGTCCGACTCTGTGCGACCCCATAGACTGCAGCCCACCAGCCTCCCCTGTCGCTGGGGTTCTCCAGGTAAGAACACTGGAGTGGGTTGCCATTTCCTTCTTCAATGCATGAAAGTGAAGTCTTTCAGTCGTGTCCAACTCTTCTCAACCCCATGGACTGTAGCCCACCAGGCCCCTCTATCCATGGGATTTTCCAGGCAAGAATACCAGAGTGGGTTGCCATTTACTTCTCCATGATGGTTTTGTTTAGTCTTAAGAATTGGAACCCTGTTGATATTAATTTTCTCCATGTCTCCATTGAGGAGAGAAAGCTCAATCTCCTCTTCATAGATGAGATCCCTTGCAAAATCTGATCTAAATAAAATGAGATAAAAGTTTCCACAGCCAAGGCTTCCCTGGTGGCTCAGAGGAAAAGAATCCGCCTGCCAATGCAAGAGATGCTGGTCTGATCCCTGATCTGGGAAGATCCCACGTGGCATGGAGCACCTAAGCCCACATGTGCCACAGCTATTGCGCCTGCGCTCTAGAGTGCAAGAGCCACAACTACTGAGCCCACAAACTACACCTGCTCAGACCCACATGCCCCCAATCCCATGCGCCACAACACGAGAAGCCACCACGGTCCGAAGCCTGTGCACCACGACTAGAGAGGAACCCATGCAGCAACGAAGACCTAGCACGGTCAAAAATAAATAAATAAATACAATTATTTTTTTAAAAGAGTCATCATAATTTGGCCACCGATAGCATAAAACATGAAGACTTGGGCGGGGGGCCGGGGGTGCTATTGTAAGAAGAAAGTGAATATGTCACCCATTAGGGTGGTTTCTGAGGACAGCCTGGAGATTATAGTGAGGCTGTAGTCTTGGGGAGAGAAAATAGCTCACCATAGATTAAAACTGATGCTCCAGTATCAAAACCACATGTGTTTACTTCCTACCACCAAAACTCAGTCGGCCAGGAAATTAGATCTAGAAGAAAGCAGTGATGTTGCTTTCAAATAGATGGATTCGGTGAATCCCTTCACTTCTCTTAGGTTCCAGTACCTTCAACTATAGTTTAGGGATAATGACCTTACCAATATTGGACTGACAACTGAAGCAAATGAAATTTAGAAGACAGATTTGGAAGCTGCAAGGAACTTTACAAATTAAATGAAACAGAATGATAATGATTAGGACATTTTATATTGTGTCTATTCCAACACAGTTCTATACTTAGACTTGTTCTCTATTTAAACACTAACTTAGTATCTTGAGGGAAAAAAATTATTGGAAAAATAAATAAATAAAAATGAAAACACATATATTAAAAAGAGGAACCAACCTATGCTATCAAACAGTTGAAATGTATATGGTGGGATTGGTTGATGCTGGTCTTTACCTTATATGAGTCAAACCCTAAACAGTGTAAGACAGTGACTTTTAAACCAATGCCATAAAATTCGACTTTGTTTCACTTCCATTTTAAATATAATTCAACTGTCTTTCTACAAAGATTTATTCTGAAGCCAGCTCTTTCACTTCCTATTAAGTTAGTGTATTTTATTTGCATGAAAATCAAAATTGATTTGATGCTATTGTCTGGCCAGTCTGTGAGTAGGAGGCAGAAAAGATTGCTAAGGATAAAAATCGCCAAAGGGGAAAAGGACATAATTTTTGAAATTTAGCTGTAAACAGCACTCTTTTTCCATTATCAAATTGTCATTAGAATTTCCAAAGAGGTGCTGAAGGACCGGCTTGTGTCCAATTTAGATTCCAAACTTTCACCCTGCTTAACATCATTCTCTGATTGAATTCTCTGTCACCCCCAGAAAGAAAAAATTCCATCAGTTGCCACCAATGAAGAAAGCATATTAACAATATACGGAATGTTCCACACAATCACATCATTTAAAAGCTTGATGTCCTCCCAAGTAAATTCTTTGTCAGTGGTTATCCTGCTTTCTGCTTTGTTAGAATCTAGTTCCTCAACTCCATTGTTTGGGTATATAATAATGTAGGATTTGGTTTTACAATATATAAAGAAAAGGCTGGAATTTATTTATAAACTTTACTTGTCTAAGCAAACTTGTCTGTCTGCTTGTTCAGTATTTCAATAGCACAAATGTTCCTCAAGATTTCAAGCTATAGATCAGAACGTGGTTATAAGACATTGAAAACAAGCTAGAAAAAAAAAAAAGAAATAGAGTCCAAGATAATAGAAATAAACATATATTGAGATATTAGCATATGTCAAGCATCAGGCCTTGAATGATCTGTCTACATGTGCTCTGATAATCCTCATAATTATTCTCTAAGATGAAAGTCATTCCCATTTTATGAAGACAGAGAGATTCAGAGAGGTTGTGTTTATTGCCTAAGGTCACACAGCCATTAAATGGCAAAGCTGGTATTTATTTATGTATTTTTTTATTTTTATTTTTAAATATGTATTTTTTTTTTTTGGTTGATGACTGGTTCACAATATTGGTTTGATTTCTGTCATACATAAACATGAATTAATCATAGGTGTACATATGTCCCCTCCCAAAGCTGGTATTTAAATCAAAATTGTTTTCCCTTCAAATCTCACTTTGCTTTCACTGAACTCTCAATCAGAGGTTCCATTAGATAACCTAAAAGAAAAATTAGTAGAAAAAAAATCCCATATATTGGTGTTTTGAATACTTAGGGAAAGAATTTTCTTTGTTAGAAAGGTGCTATGATACTATGACTGGCAACTTGAGCTCTGGAGAGTGAAAATGTGATGGTTTGAGTAAGAGAAGAGAAGCTCAACAGCTCTGCTTAAGAAGGACACCAGCGTTTGGATCTGGAATAAAGGCAATGGAAGGAGGGGAACATGGAAGAGAGATGGAGGTGGACAATATCTCAGCTAAAGTGTATGTTTAACAGTGTCTGTAGCCTGTCAAAAAACGCTGTGTGTAAGAAAGAAAAGAAATGCTGTCTGGGAGAAATGGCCAGTGACAAACTGTCCAGAAGATTTTTCATAACAAGGGTTTGCCTACATTCAGTGTTCAAGTTATTTGCTATGTTTCTCTATGAAAACATCCTTTATCTTCTGATAAAATCTATTGCACATTCTACTCACAACACTTGTATGAGAAGTATCCAAAAGGAAAAAGAGATGTTGATGAGAGATTAGTAAGACATAGGGTTCAGAAAGCACAGGAAACTAGAAGCAGAGATGTCCATGTGACTGTAAGGAGGCCACTGGGTATCCCATGGGTATGGTTGAGGGAATGGGTTAGTTTATATAAAAGTCAAGAATATCACATACCTGAATTATTTATTTAATTATTATAATATATTTAATCAGCTAGATTCTATTTCTCCTGGTATCAGTTTCCTCAGCCTACTAGCAGTGTGTCAATAAAGGAAATGCCTAGAAAGTTATTGACATCATAGCTTTCAAACCCTTTCAATAGCTTCTGACACATGGTTGTGATTGGAATATGGTAGCAAAATTCTTTTCTCACATACCTACTACTGCTGTAATATCACCCTCTGCTCTCCTGTATCCTTTTTCTCCCAAAGAACCACGAAAAAATGAAAAAAACCCTTTAAGATAATAAACTGGGGATACATGCTCTAGGAAATCAGGAGTTTCGTCAAGTGTTGTGCTATCTGCCATCAATGATTGATTGATTGCATAAGTGATTTGGATGACCTTTTACAAAGGGTCATCTAAGTCACTTCTCTGCCAGACAGCCTTAGAGCATGGTATTCCTCTTTCTATAGGCCTCTGAACACCATAAGGATTTCTAGCCACCAAATTTACTTATAGAACCCCTGTTAAAACAATAATAATTTGAAGTAAAAAGAAACATCTAGTTTGCTTTTCTAACAATTACAAGAATCATTTCTCTAATAGCCCCAATGGGATTATTACTCATCCTCTTGAACACATCCAATGACTAGAACATTTCAGAAGGAGATTCTTTCTATATTTAAATAATGTGAACCATTAAAAAATATGTCCTTATATTGAAGTTAAGTTACGTGTCTGGTCCCAGATTGGCTCTTGCATCTGGAATAGCATAGGTGGTTTTCTTCCTCCACCTGTCTGTTCTTCAGTTATTTGATAATGACTCTCATGTCACTACCCTAGTCATACTAAATGTACTCAGTTCTTTCAATCATTTCCAGATGGTGGATCATACAAGCAACCACTTCTGAGTCCATTCCATTGGTCAGTGTTCCTCATAATTGTGTGTTGTGTGGAAAGGAAACCTAGGCTCCAGATGTGTTCTTTTTTTGGCTATGCTGGATCTTGGTTGCTGCATGCTGGCTTTCTCTTGTTGTGGCGAGCCAAGTGTACTCTTGTTGTGGAGCATGGGCTCTAAGGGCACAAAATTCAGTAGTTGTGGCACATGGGCTTAGTTTCCCCGTGGCATGTGAAATCTTCCTGAACCAGGGTTCGAACCCCTATCCCTTGCATTTGCCCTTGGCAAGTGGATTCTTAACCACTGGACCACGAGGAAAGTCCCAGATGTATTCTTAAGTGTGAAAAATTCACTGGTACCTTTCTGCAAATGGGTATTTTAATAAAGCAAACTGAAATGACTTTAGCATCTTGTGACATATCAAACTCAAATCATACTGAGGTTGCCATTGCTTCATTATTCAAACTGACTTTTTCTGATGTCTTCAACCCCATGTTACCTTACATACATTTTTCACTCCTTTGAAAAGTTTAATATAAGTCATTCATTAGATTGTCCCATTTGATACAAAGATTTTATATGTCTTATTAGTATAATATTATTAGTATAATGGGCTTCTCTGGTGTCTCAGATGGTAAAGAAACTACCTGCAATGCAGGAGACCTGGGTTCTAACTCTGGGTTTGGAAGCTCCCCTGGAGGAGGGCATGGCAACCCACTCCAGTATTCTTGCCTGGAGAATCCCATGGACAGAGGAGCCTGGCAGGCTACAGTCTATGGGGTCGCAGAATCGGACATGACTGAGTGACTAAGCACAGCACAGGAGTATCACGGGAAGCCCAGGTGGTGCTAGTGGTAAAGAACCTGCCTGCCAATGCAGGAGATGTAAGAGACATCGGTTTGATCTCTGGGTCAGGAAGATCCCCTGAAGGAAGGCATGGCAACCCACTCCAGTATTCTTGCCTGAAGAATCCCATGGACAGAAGAGACTGGTGGGCTATGGTCCATAGGGTCACACAGAGTTGAACATGACTGAAGCGACTTAACACACACGCATGTTAGTATCATATATTGTTGATTCTGTGTTCAATTTCCCCTCTTGTTTACTATGATTATTCACTTAACAAAAGGGCAGAGAAACAGGAACCTAGCACTATCTTATCCAGGAATGGTATCTCTTCCTTAGAGACTCTTGTTTAATGTCATAAGTCTGGTAGTAAGTCTGGAAGATCCCAAGTTAACTGAATTTTCTCTATTCTGAAAAGTTGTACCATATCAGAAGGATATTAGAAAAAAAAAGCCATAGTATTATTAAGAAAAATTACTAGGAAAAATAAAAAAGACTATTATTCAAAAACATTATAATACAGGGACTAGGATACAGCATTAGGTAGAGAGGGAAGAGAGAAAGATGAGCTTCTGTGAATTCACTTCTAACTCTTCTTTAATATTAAACCTCTGTATAAACATGAATACCAGACTTCTGAGTCACTAGGCATCTTTTCACAACACTATGCTTCTTTTTATACCATCTCAAAACAAGCCCACCTCCGTCATAAGTGTTAGAATAACTTCCACAGTATCTCTTTCAAGGAATCATCTAGATTTGGCTTGAAAGACCTCATGATAGGAAACTCACAGATGTTAAGTCAGCCCAGTCAATCACTGCAAAGCTCATACCTCGTACCTTAGAAAGCTTATAGGTTCATTGTCAGACTCTGAAAGTGAACTGCGTTTGGTCCTTATAACCACCACAGAGATTTCATGTCTGTATGAACAAAGACTAAGAGAGAACAGAGAATAAGGAAAGGAGCAGTGTATATTTAAAATGGATAACAAGGACCTATTGTATAGCACAGGGAACTCTACTCAATGTTATATGTCAGTCTAGATGGGAGGGGAGTTTACAGGAGAATGGATACATGTATATGTATGGCAGAGTCCCTTTGCTATCCACCTGAGACTGTCACAACATTGCTAATCAGCTATCGTTGCTGTTTTAGTGGCTAAGTTGTGTCTGACTCTTTGCTGCTCCATGGACTGAAGCATGCCAGGCTTCCCTATCCTTCACTATCTCCTACAGTTTGCTCAAATTCGTGTCTATTGAGTTGGTGATACTATCTAATCATCTCATTCTCTGCCTCCCTCTTCTCCTTGTGCCTTTAAATCTTTCCCAGCATCAGGATCTTTCCCAATGAGTTGGCTCCTTGTAATCAGGTGGCCAAAGTATTGTAGCTTCACCTTCAGCATCAGTCCTTACAATAAGCTTATGCCAATGCAAAATAAAAAGTTAAAATAAAATAAAACTTATAAAAAGAAAGGAGCAATGGAGCCACACATGGAATGAATTTTTAAAATTCTATTTAGAATCAGGAATGTTGATTATGGAAGAGGAAGAGTGATATTCTTTTTACAAAACCAAAAGTCTATCTCACTGCATTTCCAGTGTCTAAAACTCTACCTACTACATAACACATAATAAATGTTTTGTGGAGTGAATGAATGTAAGACCTTCCTGTTACCATTACGTCAAACCACTGACACTTTATACAACAGGCATATTTCCTCTTCCACAAAATGGGTACCATGTTCTCTGAAGACTTCCTTTACCTAAGATGAGTTTTCTTTATTCCTCTGAAAGTTGTTAAATAATATATATCATTAACCTTTGTATTGACTGCTCTACTCATCCACGCTGTGTCACTCAGAAGGCAATAATTCAGGTGGGGTCTGGCCAAGGTAGGTGTTGGGAAGGGGAGGGTAAGGGTAAATGCCATAGAAAGAAGCCAAGTTTTTCTACCCTTTGCCTGACTTGCTATCTTAGACCCTTCTGAGAGTCTTTTATGGTATCATCCATCCAAATGAATTCTCCACATTCTTTTTCCACCCCTTAAGCAGTCACATGAAGACATTTTACCCCCTCCCTCCCCTCTGCCACAGATTTGCTCTTTCCAGATTCTCACAAGATCAGTCTCCCTCAACTCCTCAATTCTGTATCCAGATTTCCATTTCCAACGTTCTATGATGCAAAATCACAGGAGAAAATGGGAACTGCCTTTTCAAACACCGATTTTAATTGTTTGCTCTTTCATTTTTAACATCTTTTTGGCCCTTGGAGAAGAGTATAACTAGAGGCGTCTCATGTATCTCCAAGATGAATTTAGCAAACGAATCCTGGGAAGACCCACCCTTTTTCTCCCCATTAGAATGAAATACAGCCTAACTCTTGAGTTATGTATCTAAGAATGTGGTTTAGCAAGATGGAAAGAAAAGAAAAACACTTTCAGCTTAATTTTAAACTGCAAAAGCACAGCACCCTCGGTATCTGCGGGTAAACTCTAGAATGACAGCTTTAATTAATTTGGAATTTCCCCAAGACGTAAATTTACTCCTACCTATTTTTAAAGACAAGAGTATTGATTTTGGATCAGTAATAAATTCCTGTAATATCTGTCCTCAGTAAAAAGCCAAGACCATTCTAGTCCATTTCTTTTCGACTTGGAAGTGTTATGCCAAACCCATCACTTTGTTGGCTGCATACATTCTGATTTATATTCAATGAGAGTTGTAAAAGGCTTTTATAGAGGAGACAGCCGAGTGACATTTTCCTATAAATCACGACCATTTTACTGCCACAAAGTTCTAGGGTTGAACTTCAAATGTAACCGTGGTGTAAACTCTGTGGTTGGAACCGCATTCTTGCTGAATGAGAAACACGTTTCCCCTTCTACCATGAGCGACTGCACATTCCGATCAGTCTCTGGCAGTTGAGAGCATCACAGAAAATCAGGGAACCGTGCTGGCTCTAATGTAGCAGCCCATGAAATGCAGGTCACCCAGGCCACCTCTGGATATAGCTATGCTTTCAGCTTCGTGAATCATTCAGATTGGTACAGAGACGGGCTGTTGAGCTGAAATACATGAGGCGTTCAAGGTAACAAGAGAGAAAGGAAGCTAATTTTGGCAAACATCAGTTTTGTGGATCAGAAGTACACCCCTAGGGAGGGAGGCTTAAGAGGGAGGGAATATATGTATAATGTAGTTATTGTATAGCAGAAACTAACACAACATTGTAAAGCAATTATACTCCAATTTAAAAAAGAAAGAGCTTGCCTGGTGACTCAGATGGTAAAGAATCCCTCTGCAATGCAGGTGACTGGGTTCGATCCCTGGGTCGGGAAGTTTCCCTAGAGAAGGGAATGGCAACCCACTTCAGTATTCTTGCCTGGAAAATTCCATGGACAGAGGAGCCTGGAGAGCTACAGTCCACGGGGTCACAAGAGTCAGATAAAGGCACGACTGAACAACTAACACTTTCACTTTTCGGTAAAACAAGAACGAAGAAAGAAATTGGGATAATTATAAAAAAATACAACCCCAGAGAAAGGAATTGCATTTCATTCAATATTAGTCTCCATGAGAATTTATTATGACTATGGAAGTGTCTTTTTTGTGCATAACCCTGTTATACCCTCCAGTGGTCACACCTGTTCAAGTTAAAGGTAACTTGCTTTGGTAAGAAAGATGTGCAGAGCAGGGGAAGGAGAAGGGGATAAGGGATTGGAAGCTCTAAATTTGCTTTCAACCTGTCTTAGTGGAAATAACTTGAGTCTAGAAGACAGAAGCATACCTTGTGTGATGTTGGAAAAGATATTAAACCTCTTGGTCCCTAGATTCCTTATGTATATGAAACATGTTTTATTAAAAATATAGGCGGGGGAAATGTCACTGTATTACCCCCACAAAGTCAAATTAAATCCATTTTGAGTAGCCACTTACTAAAGATTAGCAAAACTGTCCATTATCACTTTTGCAAGTTCTCTACCCTATTCTTTGTCAGCAGCAGAACCTAGACTTATGAAGTACAGGATGAATGTGACAGAAGCTTTTGGGCTTCAGTCCAAAGCAGTAACCTGTGTGACTGCGTCCTTCCAAAGACTGCCATCCATCCATTCAAATGTATGTAGTCTTGCAGGCAGTGCCATGTTCTTCTTGCCACCTTCAGACATAGAGCTCTTCACCTAGGCTCCCATGAGCCTGGCACCAGCACAATCTCCTCCCCTCATCAGAGATCTTTCTACCTTCATTGCATTATGATGAACAGAAATCCTCCAAATTCTTTACCCTTGTCCACCTTCACAGTGAATGAAACTACTGACCTGGCTTTGAGCAGACTCTGCTTGAACCCAGGAAAACCACAGCCTGTATCCCCATTGTCTCTCTGACAACACGGTTTCATCATGTTGAAAGACTGTGCATGCACAAGCCCACGTTTGCGTGCTTGTCTGGGTGAGCACGCACACACACACATGCACGCACACACACACACACACGCACACACACAGAATTCACTGACCTCTTCGAAGTAAGAGAGCTCAGACCTGCTGAATTTTCTTGGAAGAAATGAAGATAGAGAAGAAGATGATTTCATTTTATTTTTTGGTGAATCCGTAGCAAGAGCATGTGTTTGGGGGGCAGGGGAGAGCAGGGGTGGAGGGGAGGGGGCATTTACATTGTATTCATTATGCAAAATATGGGAAAATCTCATCTCCTCCCTTAGTATTAATCACCAGTTAAACACATTCAGTAGCGAGACCTGCCATGGTGTTTCTCTCTCCTGAGCTCTGGATTGGTATGTTCAGTTCTCCCTGAAGCTCCTTTTGGCAACATATCAAAAGCCAAACTCATCACCTCTACTCCACCTCATCAACTTGCCCTTCCTCCATACATCTGGGAATGACATGACCACCATCTAGCCAGAAACAAAGGTATCATCCTTGAGTCCTCCCCTCCCCCTTTCTCAGTCCATGTAAAATCAGCCACCAGACCTGATGACTCTATAATCTTAAACTAGCCTAAATCTGTCCACCAGTCTAGGTCAGTCCACCATCCTTTATTTCCTGAGTTGCTACGGAAGCTTTTTAATTGACCTTCCTGCCCCCACTGTTGTGCTGGGCTTGTTCCCATTCAACCACATAACAGTCAAAAATGCCCTCTCTAAACTGTAAATAGTTGCAGCATGCCCATTGTAATCTCTCTATAATGCTTTTTATCTGATTTTAATATAGCTCCTTTACTTTCTTTCAGCTACCTTTTCTCCTTCTATGTCCTTTTCCATTCGTACTTTGGGGGGCAAGCTAAGATACAGTAGCAAACATTAAATAAACCAAAACATAACAGTTCAATACAATAAAAACTCTTCCTCCACTGTCCCCAACAGTTCTGAGTAGCTATCAGTTCTCTGAAGATGATTCTGCTCCAGGCTGTTATTCAGGGATCCTAGCTACTCCTGTCTGTGGTTCTTCCATCTGTTAGGCTCCACTTGAAATCTGAACGCAGTCAGATCAAGGCGAAAGGGCATGTTGGGCAATATAACTGGATTAGTGGGCCAAGCCTGGAAATGGCATGTTTCATGTCCACTCACATTATTATTGGCCACACCCAACTGCAAAGGAAGTTGGCTAAGTGTTCAAGAAGGGGATTTTTTTGTGGATGGCCAGTACATGTCCTTTAAATTAATAGACTAAGCAAAGGATTCTTCACCACTCTTGCAGTTTGTTTAAAATGGTTGTTGTTGTTTAGTTGCTCAGTCATGTCCGACTCTTTGTGATCCCATGGACTACAACACACCAGGCTTCCCTGTCCTTCACCATCTCCCGGAGCTTGCTCAAACTCATGTCCATTGAATCGATGAGGCCATCCAACCATCTCATCCTCTGTTGCCCCCTTCTCCTCCTGCCTTCAATCTTTCCCAGCATCAGGGTCTTTCCCAGTAAGTCAACTCTTTTTATCAGATGGCCAAAGTATTGGAGCTTCAGCCTCAGCATCAGTCTCTCCAATGAATATTCAGGATTGATTTCCCTTAAGATTGACTGGTTTGGTCTCCTTGCAGTCCAAGGGACTCTCAAGAGTCTTCTCCAATATCACAGTTCAAAAGCATCAGTTTTTAGGCATTCAGCCTTCTTTATGGTCCAACTCTCACGTCCATACGTGACTACTGGGAAAAGATTACCTAAGAGCCATTGACTCTCAGGTGTCTGAGTGGCAATGTGTGATAATACAGTTAAGAACATGGAGTTTGAAGACAGACTTAAGTTTAAATCCTGGCTTGAGACAGCAATGGCACCCCACTCCAGTACTCTTGCCTGGAGAATCCCACAGACGGAGGAGCCTGGTAGGCTGCAGTCCACGGGGTCACGAAGAGTAGGACATGACTGAGCGACTTCACTTTCACTTTTCACTTTCATGCATTGGAGAAGGAAATGGCAACCCACTCCAGTGTTATTGCCTGGAGAATCCCAGGGACAGGGGAGCCTGCCTGGTGGGCTGCCGTCTATGGGGTCGCACAGAGTTGGACACGACTGAAGCGACTTAGCAGCAGCAGTAGCAGCAGTGCTTCCTAGTTGGGGGACATCCATGGGCTTCAGTTTGTTCACCCATTAAGTGGAAATAATAATAAAACATGAACTTGATGTAAAGAGTAGGGAAATGAAATATTTAAAGCAGTTAACTCAGTGCTTGTCAAGAGCAGTCTTACTAAATGGAAAGTATTATCATTAGTTATTGACTGGGTGAAATGGAAACTAGAAAGAGAGATTAGAAAGAAAGACCTCGGGATCAAGTGGATTCTGTTATGTGACATTTGAAAAATTACTTAGTGCTACTTAAATTATTATATAGACCTTTGTTTTTCATGGATAAATGGTAATTCCTTTTAGCTTATAGAATAATGTGGGAATTGAATGAAATATACACATAAAGTCCTTTATATCATGTTTCACACATAATAAGTCCTATACATGATAAGTATAATGACAATTATGATTAAAGAATGAAATAATCTGTCTAGGAGATGAAATCACTTATGTGGGAAAAATATTTTTCCCTTTCTAGAGAGAATAACTGACAGCGTAAAAACTCTTCCCTCTCTCTTTCAACTCCAGTTAATGTTTTTAAAATTTTCAAACCACAGAACTCAAGTATGCAAAAAATGTAAGTATTTTTCCTAGTATCAGTCCCAAACTTACGGTACCAAAAGCAGATTGGATTTTTGCAGTTTCAAGGAAAATTCGGTCACTTAAGCATTTTTCCCAGTCACTTTCTAAGTGAACTCAGTCAGTGTATGGTTCCACACTTGCCCCCACTGTTTGGTGGCCTCCAAGAATCAAAATAACTTAGCATCCAGAGTAAGACACCTGTTTCTCGGTCACCAGCCGCCCCTGCTGACTTCCACTGAGGTTTGCAAAGCCTTGTTTGATCCAGGGTTTTCCTTTAGACTTCCCTGGATGTCCATTGTCCCCTTTGCTGTCCCCCCTCTGTCCCTGTCTTCCAGTCACTTCTTCCATGCACTTCCAGGCTTCTATCCACTGCTCCTGTGGCTACCTGACACCACCTCACAGCTGGGTTTTCTACCACAGGTTATAGCTTCGGACAGCTCAGCGAGACTAACTCATCTCTCGCCACCCTCTTCCCCATGCAGGCTCATCTCTACTCTCTTTTTCTTCTTCCCTCTCGCTATCAAATGTGACTTTTATTCAACTGACAAGCCCTTTTCTACAGCTGCATTTGTGGAAAATCACATGGTAAAAACAGGAATTTTTTTTTTCTCAAGAATTCTCCCCCCTTTTTAAAAACGTCTTATTAAAGATGAGATTGGTCCTAAAAATACAGAAAGAAAGAAATTTAAATTCACGAAACTGTGTATTATCAAAAAGTCACTAAAACACCACATTTGATTATATAAAAAGTCACGTCCCTTTGTTGTTAAAGAAACATGCTAACTTATTTGTGTTGATGGTGTGATTTCTTCCTGTTACCAGACTGATGGGGGGAGGGTGAACGAAGGGGCAGAGGGGGTTATTTACTTTTTTAACCTGCTTTCCCTAACAATTACTCTTATTATTCAAGAAGATAAAACCCAAGTAAATTCATTTTTCTTCTACATCAGGGATCAACAAACTTCTTTTTTTTTCTCAGTATTTTTCAACACTGCCAACTTTTCCCCCTTTGAAATATTGTCTTCTTGCTTATTTGACTTTTTAGTCCGTCTATCTCACTGATCATTCTTTCTCAGCCTCTGCAGCATACTCCTTCACTTACGTCACAATCTTGGACATTCTCTCCTATTTTCATTCTTTCTCTGGGTATCTTCATAACCTTGGCTATAAGCCATATTCTGACATTCCTAAAATGCATACATCTTCTGCCCAGACTATTCCTCTGAGTCCAGGCTCATGTAACCAATTATCTGTTCGGTATGCCTCTGGACATGTCTAATAGGCAACTCAAGGTTGACAAGACCAAACAGAGCTACTAATTTTGGTCCCCACCTGAGTCCTCTTTTTTCTGAAGCCTGTCCAGGTAAGTGGCACCACCATCTACTTAAATACTCAAATCATCTTTGACCTTGACTTCTCTTTTCGGCAAACCTACCAGACACACGCTAATAGTAAGTCCTTGCAACATAACCTCTAAAACATCTCTTAAATCTACTCCCTCTTTTTCATTTCCACTGTGTAATTCTCATGCAAGCCACCACCTCACTTAATTACTGCAATCACCTCCTCCCCATCTCCCTCTGCATCCCTGGCCAGCTACCTTCTCTATGCAAAATCAAAAGTCATCTTTCTGATACATGAATTAAATCACATAGCTCATCTGCTTTAAAGTCTCCTGTGGCTCCCTACTGCCTGGGGGATAAGATGCAAACTGCCTTCCACAGTCTGCCAGATCTTGTAAGACCTGCTCTGTCCTCATTTCAAACATTCTTTCCCCCTTGTTCACCATCTTCCAGCCACAGCCACTTTCTGTCAGGTCCTCAGACATAGCAAGCTCTTTCTGACCTCAAGGGCTTTACATATGCAGCCTTCTTTGCTAGGAACATTCTTCCTTTGGCAATTAAATGCTCATCTTAAACTTGAGGCCCTCCATGGATAAGACACAAAGGAGTCTATCTTCCACCCTTGATGTTACTTTCTCATCCAGCTTTGCTTCTCATATTAGTCATTCAGTTCAGTTTGGTTCAGTCCCTCAGTCGTATCCAACTCTTTGAGACCCCATGGACTGTAGCCCGCCAGGCCTCCCTGTCCATCACCAACTCCCAGAGTTTACTGAAACTCATGTGCGTCGAGTCGGTGGTGCCATCCAACCATCTCATCCTCTGTCGTCCACTTCTCCTGTCACTTTCAATCTTTCCCAGCATCAGGATCTTTTCAAATGAGTCAGCTCTTCGCATCAGGTGGCCAAAGTATTGGCGTTTCAGCTTCAACATTAGTCCTTCCAATGAATATTCAGGACTGATTTCCTTTAAGATGGACTGGTTGGATCTTCTTGTAGTCCAAGGGACTCTCATAGAGCTTAAAAAGTTAGCTAGTTACGGTTTCTTGTTTATTTCTTATCTCTCTCTGTTTCACAAGGTCAGGATCATACTGGTCTTGTTCAGCATTCGGTATGCATAACATCTTGTACAATACCTGGTGCATAGTGAATGGTTAATAGATGAAAGTCTAGTCATAAAAAAAAAAAAAGATCAGTCTAGAATGTTAAATTTGACAAAGACTGTTAGAGATACTGTGGGGCTTCCCTGGTGGCTCAGTGGGTAAAGAATCTGCCTGCAGTGCAGGAGACACAGGAGACATGGGTTCAGTCCTTGGGTGGGGAAGATCTCCTGGAGAAGGAAGTAGCAGCCCACTCCAGTATTCTTGCCTGAAAAATCCTGAGGACCAAGCATCCTGGCAGGCTATAGTCCACAGGATAACAAACAGTTAAACACGACTAAGCATGCACACGTAATTTGTGTATATATATATATATATACACACACACACATACAATACTGAATCTCATCAAATCTCACTTTGCAGATAAATACACTGAACCCCAGAGTATTGGTGAAATGAATGAAGCCATTGCTTAAATAGGATTATAATCCAATTCTTTCATTTCCAGCCCAGGGCTGTTGGTTCTACATCACAGAAGGCAAGGCCAAGAGATCATAGGAGTAATGTTTGGTCTATATTTTATTCAATTTTCTTTATTAAAGTCAATATTTTCAACCTTTAAATAAGTTCCCAGAGGATGGGGACTGTCCTTTTAATTTGCCTAATGCAGCAAAAAGGAAGATAACTGCATAAACTTTTCCAGACATCTTGTTTATAGCCCTTAAGCTGGTGTCCAATAGAATTTAAATTGAATTGAACCTATTTTTAATATTTCAAACCATCATTGGTTCATGTTTTCCGTATAAAGTCTGCAGTTCCATCTTCACATTTCGCATTTCCATCGTCTTTTTCCACCATCAAGTGGTCTGGCTCTCCCATGAGTGTGGCAGCCAGATGACAAATGCTCTTCCAAATAACCCCAGGAGTGCCTTCTGCTTCTGAACCAGGGTTAGACAGCCAGCTAGGAGAGTGGAAAGAGCAGGAATTAGAAACGGGGCACCCCACTTTACAATCCTGACTCTGTCACTAATCTCCTGAGTCCCTCTGGACAATTTGCTTAAACACCCTGGCTGCAGCCCCCTGATTTGCAGAATGAAGAATTCAGAATCAAATCTTCCCAAAGTTTCCAGTCAGTTCTAACATTCTATGTGTAAGTTTCTCTGTGTATTGCTACACAAAAAATAAAACTTTGCAACCTAAGATTAATTCATCTCATCTGTCCCCCTCTCTCCTGTTTAGATCTCATTTACTTTCTTCCTTTGTAGTGTGACCTCCTTAAGAAATCTTAGGATTCCTAAGCATCTCAGGAATCCTTAGAATCTCTAGGTTCTGAGATTCTAATCTTAGAGAATCTTCTCAAACTCCAAATCACTCCTAAGAATGTTCAATTGCTTTTCACCATTTTGCTTCAACCTCTTTAAATTGATATCATGAGCAAGAAAATACTTGAGGCATCATTAGGAATTGGTCACTAGTATGCAGCCTCAGCACTTGTGCCAGGAGGCACCAGTGAGGTTAGCTTTTCTCCCCAAGAATTGTGATTTTGGAGTATTTCTGGAAAATGCCTAAGAAACTTTCCAGACCCCTGAACTCTGTTTTTTCACTTTTGAGGGCAGTCAGACATATATTCAGGGACTTTTCTGGTGGCTCTGACTATAAAGAGTCTGCCTGCAATGCTCAGTCATGTCATGTCCAACACTTTTCACTTTCCTGCACTGGAGAAGGAAATGGCAACCCACTCCAGTGTTCTTGCCTGGAGAATCCCAGGGGCAGGGGAGCCTGGTGGGCTGCCATCTGTGCGGTCTCACAGAGTCGGACACGACTGAAGTGACTTAGCAGCAGTAGCAGCAGCAGCCTGCAATGCAGGAGACCCAGGTTTGATCCCTGGGTCGGGAAGATCCACTGGAGAAGGAAATGGCAACCCACTCCAGTATTCTTACCTGGGGAATCCCCTGGAGAGAGGAGCCTGGTGGGCTACAGTCCATGAGGTCACAAAGAGTCAGACATGACTTAGTGATTGAGTATAGACATATATGCAAGCATCCAAGAGGAATGAACGCTTTCCCCCAAAGTATTCCACTTCCTGCTTAAACTGATACTAAAATGACACAGTCATCCTACCTATCTAAGTCAGAGCCACTCTATAGACAGGCTGCCATAAAATTAAGTCATTCATTCTCTCATTCATTTACATGTTTAGCTTTTTTTTTTTTCCAATAGCTGCTATGTGCAAGGCATTGAGTTAGGTAGCCAGGATCTAGAAATGGATAAGGGGACTAATCGATGTCCTCAGAAACCTTGGTCTCTTGATGATGGTGGATAGGTAAATATGCAAGTTCAAGGTAATAAATGCTACAATTTCCTTTTACAGACTTCATGGCCATTTTTGAATGATGTATTAGGGGTCAGTGGATCTGCATGGCATCGTGGTGCTTTCAGTACCCCAAACCCGTAAAGACTTAATCCAGCCATGTGTTTTGTGTGAATTACAAGAAGGGTATAAGATGGGGAGGCGAAGGAATGGTGATTTCTTCCTTATGCTACTGGGGGTCTTGGAGAAGTGAACCATATTTGGATGGAGTCCAAAACACCATAGTCTTGTTTTGAAGTGTCAGGTCAATGGCACACGTTCCACACAGCTGAGCTTTGATGAAAACACTATTGCCTGCGCTTCTCATCCCAGCTCTTGAAGTCCTGCTGGAGTAGATTCATGCTTTGCCATAGTGAAAATTTTCATCGAATTTAGAGGAAGAGTTCTGTAGCTTAGTGGTCCAGCTCTCAGCAGAAACCAGAGCTATGGGCTACCTCAGCAGCTCTTCTTTCCCACCAACTGACACCACTGGGATTGTGTGAAATTATCATCTCTGTAAGTAATTTGGGAAAGAAGTTGTTTTTGTCTTACTGCGGTAGAATTTATGTGTTAGTCTACAGTGATTTCCAGTCGCCTTCATTCCTGAACTACAGGACCCTATGGACTGTAGCCTGCCAGTTTCCTCTGTTCACGGGATTTTCCCGACAAGAATACTGGAGTGGGTTGCCATTTACTCCTCCAGGGTGTCTTCCTCACCCAGGGATAGAACCCGAGTCCCTTTTATCTCTTGCACTGCAGGTAGACTCTTTACCACTGATCCTCTGGGGAAGCCTTCTCTAAGTACAGTTCAGAGCCAAAAGGTATGTTGAACTTTGGGATACCAATAATAATAATATAATCAACATTTGTTGAACATTTACTAGGTGCAAAACATGGTTCTTAGTTCAAGTGCCTCTTATCCTTTGATCCTCACAACACCCCTGTGAGGTGGGTACCAGCATAATCACCCTCACTTTACAGATAAGGTAACTGAGACATAAAGAGAGGTTAAATAGGGAATTCCCTGGCAGTCCAGAGTTAGGACTCTGCTTTACAATGCAGAGGGTATGGCTTTCAGTCCCCAGTTGAGTAACCAAGGTCCCACATACTGCAGAGTGCTACCAAAAATCTTTATCAAAAACAAACAAAAAAAGAGGCTAAATAATTTGCTTTACATTCACAGCTAGAAAGTAGTAATACTAAGGTATTAACTCAAAGTCCATTTGATATAGCCTTCATGTTGACCTGTTAAACTAGATTATTTCAAATTTTAAAAAAATGTTCATCATTGCGATATCAATTATTACAGAGGTTAAATAATTTGAAACATTATGATTATGTTAAATAAAATGGATTTTTTTTTAAATTGACACAACAGAAACTGCAGATAAAATCTAATGATGAAATAAGACATCGTTGTGTCTTATGATAGCCAATGAGCGCTTCCTGTCCCAGTCCTTTGCATCCCACTCGTCCCACACCCTTCACATCCCAATGGTGTGAATTTACCCTCCCTTGCTCTTAGGAAAAAAAGGGCTTTGATAAGACAGGGTAAATGGATCAAATCTAAGTGCCTCATCCAGTTTTCCAATCTCAAACATTTTTTTCAGTGTTCCAATAAACAGGTATATTAAACTTAATTCTAAGACTTCCATCTCATTTTTCCAAAGGTGTGAATGCCTTCCCTAGGTTATGAATGCATGCTAAATCACTTCGGTTCGGTTCGGTTCAGTCACTCAGTCGTGTCCGACTCTTTGCAATCCCATGAATCGCAGCACACCAGGCCTCTCTGTCCATCATCATCTCCTGGAGATCACTCAGACTCACGTCCATTAAGGCAGTGATGCCATCCAGCCATCTCATAATCTGTTGTCCCCTTCTCCCCCTGCCCCCAATCCCTCCCAGCATCAAAGTCTTTTCCAATGAGTCAACTCTTCGCATGATGTGGCCAAAGTACTGGAGTTTCAGCTTTAGCATCATTCCTTCCAAAGAAATCCCCGGGCTGATCTCCTTCAGAATGGACTGGTTGGATCTCCTTGCAGTCCAAGGGACTCTCAAGAGTCTTCTCCAACACCACAGTTCAAAAGCATCAATTCTTCGGCGCTCAGCCTACTTCACAGTCCAACTCTCACATCCATACATGACTACTGGAAAAACCATAGCCTTGACTAGACGGACCTTAGTCGGCAAAGTAATGTCTCTGCTTTTCAATATGCTATCTAGGTTGGTCATAACTTTTCCTCCAAGGAGTAAGTGTCTTTTAATTTCATGGCTGCAGTCACCATCTGCAGTGATTTTGGAGCCCCAAAACAGAAAGTCTGACACTGTTTCCACTGTTTCCCCATCTATTTCCCATGAAGTGATGGGACTGGATGCCATGATCTTCGTTTTCTGAATGTTGAGCTTTAAGCCAACTTTGTCACTCTCCTCTTTCACTTTCATCAAGAGGCTTTTTAGTTCCTCTTCACTTTCTGCCATAAGGGTGGTGTCATCTGCATATCTGGGTTATTGATATTTCTCCTGGCAATCCTGATTCCAGCTTGTGTTACTTCCAGTCCAGTGTTTCTCATGATGTACTCTGCATAGAAGTTAAATAAGCAGGGTGACAATGTACAGCCTTGACGCACTCCTTTTCCTATTTGGAACCAGTCTGTTGTTCCACGTCCAGTTCTAACTGTTGCTTCCTGACCTGCATACAGATTTCTCAAGAGGCAGGTCAGGTGGTCTGGTATTCCCATCTCTTTCAGAATTTTCCACAATTCATTGTGATCCACAGAGTCAAAGGCTTTGGCATAGTCAAGAAAGCAGAAATAGATGTTTTTCTGGAACTCTCTTGCTTTCTCCATGATCGAGCGGATGTTGGCCATTTGATCTCTGCTTCCTCTGCCTTTTCTAAAACCAGCTTGAACATCAGGGAGTTCACGGTTCACGTATTGCTGAAGCCTGGCTTGGAGAATTTTGAGCATTACTTTACTAGCATGTGAGATGAGTGCAATTGTGCAGAAGTTTGAGCATCCTTTGGCATTGCCTTTCTTTGGGATTGGAATGAAAACAGACACTTTCCAGTCCTGTGGCCACTGCTGAGTTTTCCAAATTTGCTGGCATATTGAGTGCAGCACTTTCACAGCATCATCCTTCAGGATTTGAAATAGCTCAACTGGAATTCCATCACCTCCACTAGCTTTATTCGTAGTGATGCTTTCTAAGGCCCACTTGACTTCACATTCCAGGATGTGTGGCTCTAGATGAGTGATCACACCATCGTGATCATCTTGGTCATGAAGATCTTTTTTGTACAGTTCTTCTGTGTATTCCTGCCACCTCTTCTTAATATCTTCTGCTTCTGTTAGGTCCATACCATTTCTGTCCTTGATTGAGCCCATTTTTGCATGAAATGTTCCCTTGGTATCTCTAATTTTCTTGAAGAGATCTCTAGCCTTTCCCATTCTGTCGTTTTCCTCAATTTCTTTGCATTGATCACTGAAGAAGGCTTTCTTATCTCTTCTTGCTATTCTTTGGAACTCTGCATTCAGATGCTTATATCTTTCCTTTTCTCCTTTGCTTTTTGCTTCTCTTCTTTTCAAGCTATTTGTAAGGCCTCCCCAGACAGCCATTCTGCTTTTGCATTTCTTTCCATGGGGATGGTCTTGATCCCTGTCTCCTACACTAAGTGCAGGCGGCTGCAACTGGCCGGCGCACTAAGCGCGGCCTAGAAGAGCTAACCCACGTCCAAGGTCAGGGGCAGAAGCTGAGAGTGCCAGGCTGTGACGGCGCAGGAACGGCCAAGAGAAGCCACCTGATGCCCAAGGCCAGGGGCAGCGGCCGGGAGGAGTCAACCCACATCCAAGGAGCAGTGGCTGCCTGGGTTCAGGAGGGCCTAGAGGAGCCATCCCACGTTGAAGATCAGGAAGGGTGGCAGTGAGGAGACACCCCTCATTCAAGGTAAGGAGCAGTGGCTGTGCCTTGCTGGAGCAACCGTAAAGAGATGTCCCACGCCCAAGGTAAGAGAAACCCAAGTAAGATGGTAGGTGTTGCAAGAGGGCATCAGAGGGCAGATACACTGAAACCATACTCACAGAAAACTAGTCAATCTAATCACACTAGGACCACAGCCTTGTCTAACTCAATGATACTAAGCCATACCTGTGGGGTAACCAAAGACGGGCGGGTCATGGTGGAGAGGTCTGACAGAATGTGGTCCATTGGAGAAGGGAATGGCAAAGCACTTCAGTATTCTTGCCTGGAGAACACCATGAACAGTATGAAAAGGCAAAATGATAGGATACTGAAAGAGGAACTCCCCAGGTCAGTAGGTGCCCAATATGCTACTGGAGATCAGTGGAGAAATAACTCTAGAAAGAGATGGAGCCAAAGCAAACACAATACCCAGCTGTGGATGTGGAAAGAAGCAAGGTCTGATGCTGTAAAGAGCACTATTGCATAGGAATCTGGAATGTCAGGTCCATGAATCAAGGCAAATTGGAAGTGGTCAAACAAGAGATGGCAAGAGTGAAAGTCGACATTCTATGAATCAGTGAACTAAAATGGACTGGAATGGGTGAATTTACCCAGATGACCATTATATCCACTACTGCGGGCAGGAATCCCCCAGAAAAAATGGTGTACCCATCATGGTCAGCAAAAGAGTCCGAAATGCAGTACTTGGATGCAATCTCAAAAATGACAGAATGATCTCTGTTCGTCTCCAAGGCAAACCATTCAATATCACCGTAATCCAAGTCTATGCCCCAACCAGTAACGCTGAAGAAGCTGAGGTTGAACGGTTCTATGAAGACCTACAAGACCTTTCAGAACTAACACCCAAAAAAGATGTCCTTTTCATTGTAGGGGACTGGAATGCAAAAGTAGGAAGTCAAGAAACACCTGGAGTAACAGGCAAATTTGGCCTTGGAATACGGAATGAAGCAGGGCAAAGACTAATAAGAGTTTTGCCAAGAAAATGCACTGGTCATAGCAAACACCCTCTTCCAACAACACAAGAGAAGACTCTACACATAGACATCACCAGATGGTCAACACCAAAATCAGATTGATTATATTCTTTGCAGCCAAAGATGGAGAAGCTCTATACAGTCAACAAAAACAAGACCAGGAGCTGACTGTGGCTCAGATCATAAATCACTTCAGTTGTATCCAACTCTGTGATCCTATGGACTGTAGCCTGACAGGCTGCTCTGTCCATTGGATTCTCCACAGAGTATAGTTATGTGAATCATGACTGGTAAGTTCCATTTCTGGCAGTAACATCCATAAATCAATGTGGGGGTTGCTTAATATGGAGATTAATAGAATTGGGCAGTTAGGTGGGTGGGGTTATCAGAGTCAGCATGTATACTCATCCTATCTAGATCAACACAGGAGGTTATCTAGCTTGCATGCAGCCTCTTTTAGCTACAGAATTAATAGTAACAACCTCAGGGCAACCTTGGACATGGGGTATCTCCTCGTAGGCATTCCTGCACCACGCAGACGCTATCCATAAACCTCTTAACCTCTCCATCAGGGAGCAGACAGACCGAAAACCACAATCACAGAAAATGAACCAATCTGATCACATGGACCACAGCCTTCTCTAGCTCAATGAAACTATGAGCCGTGCTGTGTAGGGCCACCCAAGACGGATGGGTCATGGTGGAGAGTTCAGACAAAATGTGGTCCACTGGAAAAGGGAATGGAAAACCACTTCAGTATTCTTGCCTTGAGAACCCCATGAATAGTATGAAAAGGCAAAAAGACAGGACACTGAAAGATGAATTCCCCAGGTCAGTAGGTACCCAATATGCTACTGGAGATCAGTGGAGAAAGAATGAAGAACTCCAGAAAGAATGAAGAGATGGAGCCAAAGCAAAAACAACACCCAGTTGTGGATGTGACTGGTGATAGAAGCAAGGTCCAATGCTGTAAAGAGCAATATTGCATAGGAACCTGGAATGTCAGGTCCACGAATCAAGACAAATTGGAAGTGGTCAAACAGGAGATGACAAGAGTGAACATTAACATTCTATGAATCAGTGAACTAAAATGGACTGGAATAGGTGAATTTAACTCAGATGGCCATTATATCTCTACTGCGGCCAGGAATCCCTCAGAAGAAATGGAGTAGCCATCATAGTCAACAAGAGTCCAAAATGTAGAACTTGGATGCAGTTTCAAAAAAAAAAAAAAAAAAACAGAATGATCTGTTCGTTTCCAAGGCAAACCATTCAATATCAGTAATCCAAGTCTATGCCCCAACCAGTAACTCTGAAGAAGCTGAAGTTGAATGGTTCTATGAAGACCTATAAGACCTTCTAGAACTAACACCCAGAAAGATGTCCTTTTCATTGTAGGGGACTAGAATGCCAAAGTGGGAAGTCAAGAAACACCTGGAGTAACAGGCAAATTTGGCCTTGGAGTACAGAATGAAGCAGGACAAAGGCTAATAGAGTATTGCCAGGAGAACACACTGGTCATGGCAAACACCATCTTCCAACAACACAAGAGAAGACTCTACACATGGACATCACCAGATGATCAATACCAAAATCAGATTGATTATATTATTTGCAGCCAAAGATGGAGAAACTCTATACACTCAGCAAAAATAAGACTGGGAGCTGACTGTGGCTCAGATCATGAACTCCTTATTGCCAAATATAGACTTAAATTGAAAAAGTAGAGAAAACCACTAGACCATTCAGGTATGACATAAATCAAACTCCTTATGAATATACAGTGGAAGTGACAAATAGATTCAAGGGATTAGATCTGATAGATAGAGTGCCTGATGAACTATGTACGGAGGTTCATGACACTCTACAGGGGGCAGGGATCAAGACCATCCCCAAGAAAAAGAAATGCAAAAAGGCAAAATGATTGTTTGGCAAGGGCTTACAAATAGCTGAAAAAGAAGAGAAGCTAAAGGAAAAGGAGAAAAGGAAAGATATACCCATATGCATCCAGAGTTCCAAAGAACAGCAAGGAGAGATAAGAAAGCCTTCCTCGGTGATCAATGCAAAGAAATAGAGGAAAATAATAGAATGGGAAAGACTGGAGATCTCTTCAAGAAAATTAGAGATACCAAGGGAACATTTCATGCAAAGATGGGCTCGACAAAGGACAGAAATGGTATGGACCTAACAGAAGCAGCTGATATTAAGAATAAATGGCAAGAATACACTAAAGAACTATACAAAAAAGATCTTCATGACCCGGATAACCATGATGGTGTGATCACTCATCTAGAGCCAGACATCCTGGAATGCAAAGTCAAGTGGGCCTTAGGAAGCATCACTATGAATAAAGCTAGTGAAGGTCATAGAATTCCAGTGGAGCTATTTCAAATCCTGAAAGATGATGCTGTGAAAGTGCTGCACTCAATATGCCAGCAAGTTTGGAAAACTCAGCAGTGGCCACAGGACTGGAAAAGATCAGTTATCATTCAATCTCAAAGAAAGGCAATGTCAAAGAATGCTCAAACTACCACACAATTGCACTCATCTCACATGCTAGCAAAGTAATGTTCAAAATTCTCGAAACCAGGCTTCAACAGTATGTGAACCGAACTTCCAGATGTTCAAGCAGGATTTAGAAAAAGCAGAAGAACCAGGGATCAAATTGCTAACATCTGTTGTATCATCAAAAAAGCAAGAGTGTTCCAGAGAAACATCTACTTCTGCTTTATTGACTATGCTAAAGCCTGTGACTCTGTAGATCACAACAAACTGGAAAATTCTTCATGAGTTGGGAATACCAGACCACCTGACCTGCCTCTTGAGAAATCTGTATGCAGGTCAGGAAGCAACAGTTAGAACTGGACATGAAACAACAGACTGGTTCCAAATAGGAAAAGGAGTACGTCAAGGCTGTTTATTGTCACCCTGCTTATTTAACTTATATGCAGAGCACATCATGAGAAACTCTGGGCTGGAAGAAGCATAAGCTGGAATCAAGAGTGCCAGGAGAAATATCAATAGCTTCAGATATGCAGATGACACCACCCTTATGGTAGAAAGCAAAAAAGAACTAAAGAGCCCTTTTTGAAAGTGAAAGAGGAGAGTGAGAAAGTTGGCTTAAAGCTCAACATTCAGAAAACGAAGATCATGGCATCTGGTCCCATCACTTCATGGGAAATAGATGGGGAAATTGTGTCAGACTTTATTTTTTTGGTCTCCAAAATCACTGCAGATGGTGACTGCATCCATGAAATTTAAAGATGCTTACTCCTTGGAAGGGAAGTTATGACCAACTAGGCAGCATATTCAAAAGCAGAGACGTTACTTTGCCAACAAAGGTCCATCTAATCAAAGCTATGGTTTTTCCAGTGGTCATGTATGGATGTGAGAGTTGGACTATAAAGTAAGCTGAGTGCTGAAGAATTGATGCTTTTGAACTGTGGTGTTGGAGAAGACTCTTGAGAGTCCTTGGACTGCAAGGAGATCTAACCAGTCCATCCTAAAGGAAATCAGTCTTGAATGTTCATTGGAAGAACTGATGTTAAAGCTGAAACTCCAATACTTTGGCCACCTGATGTGAAGAACTAACTCATTTGTAAAGATCCTGATGCTGGGAAGGATTGAGGGCAGGAGGAGAAGGAGACAACAGAGGATGAGATGGTTGGATGGCATCACCGACTCAAGGGACATGAGTTTCAGCAAACTCTGGGATTTGGTGATGGACAGGGAGGCCTGGCATGCTGCAGTCCATGGGATCACAAAGATTGGACACAATTGAGTGACTGAACTGAATAGGGCCACCAATCACAGAAATTGAGCTCCCCTTGATGAAAGATAAGAACCTTAGCTCTCATGATCAATGGCACTTGAAACTACAGTGATCCATGATCTCCTTAGTCCCTCCTAATTTTGAACGTTTGTCCTCTGGGTGGAAACTCTGGACCTCAAAGAAACTATACCTCTTGTTTTGGGTTCTATCCAGCCACTGGAGAGAGATTCAGTGGCATAAGAGATACTTAACACCAATGAGAATATTGAAGAACCATCACAGCAATCTTTCTAGAACTTTAGGCACTGAGGCATTTTACTCCTACTCATGTATATGTGTGTGTGATATGTGTAATTGTAAGAAAATTTTAGCTTAAATAAGCTGAATCAATTTTTTTGAATATTGCTGTTCATTTGAATGTTTATATAGTGTAAACCATTTGAAATGGCTACCCATATTTGGTTTTTGCTTATTATAGCAGAGTCAACACAAAATGATTCACTGAAGGTCTTAGACTCCCTGCAGCTTTTCCATTTGCCCATCTCCTTTCTGCCAATTCATTGACGGTACTTTTTCCAGACCCATTCTTCAGCATTTATGCTCACAGCCTATTCCACATTCAAGGTTTTATGCACTTGTCTAAGTTTTATAATTATGTTGCACGGGAATTTCCAGTTTTCCCTTTCAGAGCACAAGGCAGGCATTTTATTGAATATTTATTGAAGGAATAGATACTTGCCAAATATCCAGTGAGCTGCGTGAGAGATTGAATGCTTAGAATGAAGAGAACACAACCTCAGAACTTTGAAGTGTGTCCATAAAACTGAATTCAACCTTCAACACATGCAAAGCAAATACATGAATGTAATCTAATGCTGTAAAGGCCCATTAGCCTGTACATTTCACGTTTCAAAATTACATAATAAGATAAGAGAAGACAGGGCTCTTCCAACTTGTAGATGGGAAACATGAGGCAGAAAGCAGTGGTTTGACTGAGGTTTTTTTCCACTTAATTTCATTGCCTCTTAAAAAATGACAGAAACATTCGTGGAACAACTTTGTGCTGATTCACTCAAAAACTCAACCTCAAGCCATTGTGATTTCTCATTTCTTTTTTGGATCAAGTATTTTTGTGTCTGCAAGTGAAGTAGAAGTGTAAAATCAATTAAGAAGGATGGAGACTCCTGAACGTCTGGATCAGAGAAAATTTTTTCACCCTGACTGCAAGGTAAACCCATTACTCCTTGATGAGGTGCTTTCCTTTGTTCAACCTTCAAATTTAATACTTAGCAAAAAAAGAAAAGGGAAATGCTTTGGGTATAAAATAGTATTCGACACACTATTAAAGTTGAGGGATGAGAAAGCAGGAGATAAAAAAATTAATATTTATGGTTACTTAATAGAGGTTTTTAAAAGTTCAGAATCAATATTTTGAAAGATTGACTCCTGTTTAAATGTCAGAAAATAAATGGAACAGGCTGAGACAGTGTTGCCAGGCCCAAACTACTCAAATTCTAGGCAAAGTGAAACAGCAAGTTGCTGTCTAATATGGTTTGTGACTGCTCTGGTATTGGTGTTCTCACTCAGAGCAGAGGAGTATGAGAAATCTACATGACTTTACTTTTTCCACTTAAATGTTTTATCCACCTGAAATTCATTTTACCATGTGATGTTACCTAGTGATAGAATTCAAATTTTTCTAAATTGGTAGCTGAATATACCAATACCATTTACAGAATAAATCAAGAACATCTTAAGCTCTAACATCACAGAATTCATGCAAACAGGAGGATTGGTATTTGAGTATTTCCCCCCAATGACGGTGCCCTCCTCATTCTCATGTGTTGAATATCCTCATAAATTCTCTCTTGTCTCCTAGGAACTGTCTTACAAATTCATTTTCAATGCAATCTCCAAGTGTTGAACACCTTCTATAGATCAGGCTCTGAGCTAAGCTTCAGATGATACAGGACTTAACAGTCACAGATCTTACCTTCAAGAAGTCTAATGTTCAATGGTGAGACACAGATAGAAGCAGTAGGAGTTTTTAAATTAATTAATTAATTTGGCTGTATTGGGTCTTAGTTGTGGAAGGCAAGATCTTCATTGCAACCTGCAGGATCTGAGTTCCCCAACCAGGGATCGAACCCATGTCCCCTGCATCAGAAGGTGGATTCTTAACCACTAGACCACCAGGGAAGTCCTGAGAAGCACAGAGAGTTTTAAGGTACAAATACTGAAGACTTCCTTGGTAGCTCAGATGGTAAAGAATCCACTTTACCATCGAATGCAGATTCAATCCCTGGATCAGGAAGATCCACTAGAGAAGGGAATGGTAACCCACTCCAGTATTCTTGCCTAGAGAACTCTACAGACAGAAGAGCCGGGCAGGCTACATACAGCCCATGGGGTTTCAAAGAGTTAGACATAACTGAGGGACTAACACTATCTAATACTGTTAATATTTATAACTATTTATTGAGTGCTTACTGTACGCCTCTCACTAAATCAGGTACTTCATAATCATCTCATTTCACCCTCAGGACAATGTTTGGGTGCTGCATTGATTCTCATGTTCATGACACATCCTCCCTTTACAAGTGATTAAAGGAGCAAATGTTTCAGGTATTGAAACTGATCGACATGACACACATTTAAGTCCAAGCCGGTCGTCAGTCCTGAAAAAACATCACACTGAGAAATCTGTTGACAAAGCAAGGTGAGGGAAGAGCTCTGTGGGTCCTCTTTGCTGCTGAGCCCTAGCTTTGGATGACTGGCAGAGATTAAGGGCATACTCCAGACAACTACACAGCATTATATGTTCCATGGCGACCTGGAGCCACTACAGATTCCACACCTTGTGTCTGACTGCTGCTTCCCTCACTGGCCCGGAGGAGCCACCACGCTTGCACCTCATCCAGGCCAGCAGCTTCTGTTTCAGCTACTCTGAGTCCGGTGCCAGGCATGTGTGCAGCCTCATGGCAAAGGGTTCCAGCTCCTTTGATTTCACCGGCATTGCCAAGGTTGGAGGCAAGGAGGAACTGATTTATGTTCCCATTTGTCATTCTGCCCTGCTTCATGTCTGTGCATCTTCAGTGACTTCCGTCCCAGATGCAGAGGCAACAGGTTTCGACTTCTTCGACAGGGCCTACAACTGTGTAAAATCAGATCCCTAACGTAAATCCTTTATTCCATGTCACCCACAGTGATTCTGTTTCTCTGCTGAAACACTGACTGATACAATATATTTGAATGTTAAATAACAAGTAGGGGTTAGTGGTAACCTCTGGGGAGAGAAGGAAGAGAATGAATTGGCTGTAAGGTCTTCAGTGTTATTTATGTAATAAAATAACAATTTGTGCATAATGTATTTGCTATAGCAAACTATATCATGTATTATAAAATGATGTATGTTATATGCAAGCATAAAATTGCCCTATGTTATAATAAATTGTAAAATTTTTACATATTATAATAAATTATAAAATTGTGAATTCATCAGGCTGGTGTCTGAATACACAATGAATGAACAAATGTGTGACACTGGGCAAATTATTCAACCTCTCTTCCATTTCTTCATCTGCAAAATAATAGGATTAAATTATATTTATGTGCATTTAATTCTAAGAATTCTTGAACTCCTTCAGTACAGTCTCTTGATTTATATCAGGAAATAAAATACCTGTTCTCAAATATTTGAAGACCATCAAGGAAGATGGTGATCTGCTTTAACCTATATTATTTTTTAGAGCAATGGGTTATATTCAATATAAGAAATAATTTCCCATCAAAAGAACAAGATGACTTTGGAGTAATATGTTCTCTCTTTCTAGAAAAACACAGGCAAAAGACAGATTATTCTTTTTTTTTTTTTTTTTATCATGGGGGCTACTGAAGAACTTACCGTCATGGGAGAATGATCAAGTAGCATAAATATTTTCCATTTAAACTATTAGTTTAGATGGTTACCAAAGCATAGTCCAGGTCTAATTTTTTTCAGTTATAAAAGATACAGCATTATAGTTTTAATAGTTGACCAGGGCATACATAATTTCTTGCTTGTTAATTTGAACATGCAGCCAGGAATAAATAGCACACAGTATGTGTAATGCAATCTTAAAAGTGTTTTATTGGAACAATTCTTAGACCTCATACAAGGAAATGAAAAAATAAGGAATGTAAATGAATGCTATGTCAGGCTGATGAGGTAAGTCTCCAGAGATCTCTGGAAGTTAGAATGGATTTTAAAATTCATTATGGCTGAATTATAAAATAAATGAAAACCAGCAGGGTTAAATATGAGGTTGATGATGGAGGAAAAGAAAATTCTGTGGATACCCAAGACAGGGAGCAAGTTCAAGTTCACCTCTAGGATAAAAAGAAATTTCATTCCAGGTTCTTCTATTTCAGAGTTTATTGTGTGTCAGGCACTGTGCTGGTCACTTGAAATACAAAGACCAAGAAAACCCAATATCAACCATTTAGGAGTTCATGCTTTCAAGGGAGGGGCAGACATAAACAACTGAATACACATAATAATAAAAATAGTGTAATAGCTAAAACCACCTGAGCACTAACAATGTCCCGAATACTTTTCTAAGCACTTTATATACATTCATTCATTTCATTCTCACACCAGCCTTATGAGGTAGATACTGTTCTGTCACCTGTCTTACACATATTGAAAGTGAGGCACCAGTGGCTTAAGTGCCTTACTTAGGACACACAGCTTCTGAGGGTGGAGCCAAGGCTTCGACTCAAATAGATCTAGCTGAGAGTCTGTGATCCTGACAGTGCACCTCATTGCCTCTTTCAACATGATGATAATTCAGGGCTAAGAAGGCTAGAGATTGCTACTTTAAAGATGTCTAGGATTATTCTTACTTTATTTTTTTTTAAATAAACAATCTGTTGATGAGGAGCTTTGAAAATAGAGACTTTCAGTGCATATTAGAAAGAAGATGGGGACATTCCATGCAATTAAGCAGAGGTTTAGTAATAGACATGTGTGTTTCTGATAGCTTCCAAGGAACTTATTAATGGCAAAATTCACAGCTTATCTCAATTATATACCTATTGAATAGCAAAACTGTACCAAACATTTCTTAGCGGGGGTGGGAAGGATAAAAATAAGAGAAGTTTCTTAATTTTAGAAAGCTTAAGCTCTAGCAATATTACATAGGAACCTGGAATATTAGGTCCATGAATCAAAGTAAATTGGAAGTGGTCAAACAGGAAATGACAAGAGTGAACATCAACATTTTAGGAATCAGTGAACTAAAATAAACCAGAATGGGTGAATTTAATTCAGATAACCATTATTTCTATTAATGTGGGCAAGAAATGGAGTAGCCCTCATAGTTAACAAAAGAACACGAAATGCAGTCCTTGGGTGCAATCTCAAAAATGACAGAATGATCTCTGTTCATTTCCAAGGTAAACCATTCAATATCACAGTAATCCAAGTCTATGCCCCAACCAGTAATGCTAAAGAAGCTCAAGCTGAATGGTTCTATGATAACCTAAAAGGCCCTCTGGAACTAATGCCAAAAAAAGATGTCCTTTTCATCACAGGGAACTGGAATTCAAAAGTAGGAACTCCAGAGATACCTGGAGTAACAGATAAGTTTGACTTTGAAGTACAAAATGAAGCAGGGCAAATGCTAACAGAATTTTGCCAAGAGAACACACTGGTCATAGCAAACACCCTCTTCCAACAGCACAAGATATGACTCTATGCATGACATCACCAAATGGTCAATACTGAAGTCATACTGATTATATTCCTTGCAACAGCAGAGAAGCTCTATACCATCAGCAAAAACAAGACCAGGAGCTGACAGTGGCTCAGATTATAAACTCCTTATCGCAAAATCCAGACTTAAATGGAAGAACTGGACATGGAACAACAGTCTGGTTCCAAATAGGAAAAGGAGTATGTCAAGGCTATATATTGTCACCCTGCTTATTTAACTTCTATGCAGAGTACATCATGAGAAACGTACATCATCAGAGTACATCATGGGCTGGAGGAAGCACAAGCTGGAATCGAGATTGCTGGGAGAAATATCAATAACCTCAGATATACAGATGACACCACCCTTATGGCAGAAAGCGAAGAAGAACTAAAGAGCCTCCTGATGAAAGTGAAAGAGGAGAGTGAAAAAGTTGGCTTAAAGTTCAGCATTCAGAAAACTAAGATCATGGCATCTGGTCCCATCACTTCATGGGAAATAGATGGGGAAACAGTAGAAACAGTGTCAGACTTTCTTTTGGGGGGCTCCAAAATCACTGCAGATGGTGACTGCATCCATGAAATTAAAAGACACTCCTTGGAAGGAAAGTTATGACCAACCTAGACAGCATATTAAAAACCAGAGTTGTTACTTTGCCAACAAAGGTCCATCTAGTCAAGGCTATGGTTTTTCCAGTGGTCATGTATGGATGTGAGAGTTGGACCATAAAGAGGGCTGAGCACAGAAGAATTGGTGCTTTTGAACTGTGGTGTTGGAGAAGACTCTTGAAAGTCCCTTGGACTGCAAGGAGATCCAACCAGTCCATCCTAAGGGAAATCGGTCCTGGGTGTTCATTGGAAGGACTGATGTTAAAGCTGAAACTCCAGTATTTTTGCCACCTGATTCGAAGAGCTGACTCATTTAAAAGACCCTGATGTTGGGAAAGATTGAGGGCAGGAGGAGAAGGGGATGACAGAGGATGAGATGGTTGGATGGCATCACCAACTCAATGGACATGAGTTTGTGTAGACTCAGGGAGTTGGTGATGGACAAGGAGGCCTGGCATGCTGCAGTCCATGGGGTCGCAAAGAGTCAGAAATGACTGAGCGACTGAACTGAAACACTAGCATGTATGATGAATCTAATACACAAATAATTATAGTATAGAGCAGCTTGTGGTAAGTGCCATGAAAGGGATACAGAGTGGCAGAGAAGTTAAGAGCTAAGAAATTTTCATTCTGTGGAAAGATCAATTGCCAACTTACCACACCCTATTCCTACTTTACATTAAAGGTTCTGCTTATTTAAGTTTCTTTTTCTCTGAAAATCCAGTGTTCTTCATTAGCTTTATGGTCTTTTCTTGCCCTACAATGTTGGGGTTATTGTAATATTGTAAGTAAAAGATGAAAACAAAACAAAGGAAACCTAACTAGGGCTGTAGATGTAGAGAAAGGATAGAGTTAAGTAATTTAAAAGACAGATTCAGCTGGTCTTGAGCACCAATAGGAAGTACTGGAAAGTGTTCAGGAAACAATCCAGTGTGCTTTAAATGTTTCTATCTTAGATGAGCATGTTGATGGTAGAGCCATCTGTCTAAATAAGAATTAATATGGAAGCAACTTTGGAGTGGGAAGAAAAATACTGAGTTTTAGTTGAGGTCACAGTGACCTTAAAATATTTATGGAGCACCATGGTATCTAAGAGATAGAAATATAAACAACTGAGATATAAACTGAGAAAAGTAAACTGGGACACTTTGGGTGATAACCTGAAATCATTGGCTTAGGTCAAAGCAATCAGAGAGAGTCCAACATTGAGATACAAATCCTAAGGAGTATAAAAAATTAACAACATTGCCACGAAAAGAGGTATCTGAGAAGATTAAGAAGTCCAGAGAGAGACAGGGTAAATATAGGAAAGAGGAAGCCAGGGGAGGAGAAGAGCTTCAAGAAGGACGGAAAAGCCAACATTGTCGGTTGCTTCGAAGCCTCCATCAGTAACAAGTGAAAAGGATTTGTTGCGTTTTAGTGGTTCTGGGTTTTTCAATGGCTCCTGCAAGAGCAGCTGCAGAGGAGCAAAGACACTGGAGTGGGTGGCCATTTCCTTCTCCAGGGGATCTTCCCTACCCAGGGATCGACCCTGGGTCTCCCGCATGGGAGGCAGACGCTTTACTGTCTGAGCTACCAGGGAAGCTGAAATGATGTTACCCGAGGCCAAGAGGAAAACTGCAGTAACAGATTGTAACTTCAAATATCAACGATTCTTTCAGATTTTTGGATAAAAGAGGAATTAAGAAGAGAACTGGAATAGTTGTAGCCAGACTTACAGTTCAGTTTACAGGCGAATAAATGGGAGGTCAAAATGCTTTTGTCTCTTTTTTTTCCTTTAGGCTCTGTTTGCAAAGTGCTTTTATTCTGTACTTACGAAGAAATTTCTGAAGTAAAGATTTCTGTAAAAATATATGTTAGACAAGAATCATTTTCATGAACATGAATCAGTATAATATGAATATTAACATCACCAATTTCTATATAACTAAATTTACTAGAATCCTAAAATTATATTTACCTGCGTTTAGTCAGCATGCTCATGCTTAGTCACTCAGTCCTGTCTAACTCTTTTTGCAACCCCATGTAGCCCGCTAAGCTCCTCTGTCCATGGGCTTTTCCAGGCAAGAATATTGAAGTGGGTTGCCATTTCCTCCTCCAGGGGATCTTCTAAACCCAGGGACTGAACCCACATCTCCCATGTCTCCTGCACTACAGGCAGATTCTTAAAACCACCAAGCCGCCAGGGAAGCCCCATTGACTCTGTATATTTTGAATTTATTTATTGATATGAAGTTTCTGTTCAGTGTATTGTTAAATATTGAGAAACAACAACAATAATAAACACAACAATAGTTTTTTGAGCATTTACAACATTCCAGGCACTTTTCTTGGTGGATGTATTTTCTTTACCTTTACCAGTCCCCCCCAAGAATCCATGAGGCCGGTCCTGTTTTTTATCTCCATTTCACAGAAGCACAGAGGGAGGTTCCCTTCCCAACTGAGTGAATGGCAGGCCTGTGTTCCAGCTCAGGCAGCTCCGTATGCATGCTTCTAATCATCACGCTGTCTTGCATCTTGGTTGTAAATTGTAACTATCATCACACCTAAAGAAGCATCTCAGGCAATAGAGTCTTGTTCTCTTTTTCTGTCTTCACTAACTTTCAGGAGCTTATTTCTCCCTCCTGCACTTTAGCTTGAACAATAAAAAAGCATAGCAAAGTCACTTGTATAACTATACCAGAACTCAGACAGATTCAAACTTGGAAATGTTTAATCCCTCTGTTTAAGAGGACTTCTTGGCAACTCCATCTCACTTTCCAGATGGGAACCAAGGAGGGATCCTGGCATGAATAGGTCATTGCCATCGGACCACTGGGTAAGGTATGCAACTGGGAGATTTTTAAATGGTTTCTGATTGTTGGGGAATTCCCTGGCGATCCAGTGGTTAAGACTGCACGTTCATGGCCAAGGACTGGGGTATCAATCTCTGGTTAGGGAACTGAGATTTCACAGACCACATAAGGAGGCCAAAATAATAAAATAAAAAGGTTTCTGATTGTCAAAGTTAGAACTGAAGTCTAAAGAAAAGCAAATTTTATTTCACGTGAAAACTATTCAAGATATTTATACAAAAAATACTATAAAGAACAAAACTCTTGAGACTTGGGATTCAAATGTTGAGAATGCTTCAATAATAAGAATAAAACCAAGGGGAAGAGACTTCTCTCTCAGCTCATATTAAATGGATGGGACACGGTTTGCACAAATATTTTTTTAAAATGTCCTTATTATGAGTTACATAGGTAGCAGCATAAAATAATATAAAGCTTAGAAACAAATGAAAAATTAGGAAGCCAAAATTCTGTAATGGAACTGAAAGAATATATATTTTTAAAAAACCTGATGTATGGACATTATGATAGGAGAGGGGTTTAATGGCTTTTCAAGCTCTTAATGATTCTAAATGTATAATATGCTGAGATACAGATACTCCTATCATTATCCATAGATTATGCCACTTCACGTAATTCATATACAGGACATCAAATTAACCTTGAACAAGATCTAATCTAAATAGACTCTTTCTCACTGAGTATGTAGAAGGAAGTAAAGAAAAACATTTAATATTTTAAATCAAAGAACAATACATCTGCATGTCTTCTCACTAAAATATTAGAAGATAAAGCTAAATGTACTAATTGCAAAAAGGAAAATAATACTTGTTATAAGCTATTAGATATCTTAATATACACTAAGAGTTTTACATATTCTGCCTCAGTATTCCTCACTACACTTTTCTCTCTGGGAATTTCTAATTGTTCCAATTTGAAAAAAAATACAATTAAGGTTCAGAGTTAAATAACTGGTCTGAGTTCACTGAGCTAGCAAGTAGCTGAGCTGAGATTGGAACCCAGTTCTGTCTGATTTCAAAATTCCTTCCACATCAAATATTCCTTCTGCGAGTAATAAAAACCATGGTCTCTCAAAATCTGAATACAATGGAAAGGTAGAAATTAAATAATAAATGTGCTATGTGTGTGCCAAGTTACTCAGTCATGTCTGACTCTGCGACCCCGCAGACTGTAGCCTGCCAGGCTCCTCTGTCCATGGGGATTCTCCAGGCAAGAATACAAGAGTGGGTTGCCATGCCCTCCTCCAGGGGATCTTCCCAACCCAGGGATCAAACCTAGGTCTCCCACATTGCATGTGGATTCTTTACCATCTGAGCCTCAGGGAAGCCCTAAATAATAAATATTCGTAGCAAAATATTGATCTCAGATTTATAGTAAGTGGATAATAATAGATCTCGGTAATGTTCCTATTTTACATTAAGAAGTGAAACGAGCCATAGGAAAAAAAAGAACTAATTCATATGCAGAGATATCATTTACCCAGTGATCATCCATAAGAACCACAGCATACTATTAAGAGTCACTAATTTCCAAAAGATTTTATTATCCCAGAGTTCTATTTATACCAAAAAAAAAAAAAAAAGGAATATATATCCTACCTAATGGCATTGCATCCATTGATTATTACACTAGTGGAATTTCTAGGTAAAATTATTGAAATAATAATTCTATTTCTGTCAATATATATTTAATAGAATGTGGAAAAAATTGCCTCCTCAGTGAAAATCGTGTATAAGCTAAGATTGTAAAATTCAAGTTGCAAAATTCCACCTTAAGCTAGTTTATGCTAAAAATGAAATGTACCAGAAACAGTTTGAGGCAGGATGGATCCAGGGGCTCAAAAAATAACCACCCAGAACTTCATTCTTAAACCTCTCTTTGTTTTGCTCTCCTTGATCCTCAGGCTCCCTTTGAAAGCCCTCTCAGCTCTCCTTACAGCAACAATGGTTTCCATAGATACAGACTTCAGGACCTCACCTCATAATATTGTAAAAAAAGATGGTCTCTAGTAGTTTCCCCAGAGAAGAGACAAAAGCCCAAAATTATTGCACATATCATTAGCTCTAGTTGGACTTCCGTGATCCCTATGATCAGGGAGATGAAATGCAAGTATTGACATAAGCCTCCAGAGTGGCTGCTCTATAACTGGGCGTAGACATCCCACGCCGAACACGTGGACTCAGAACTGGGAAAGGCTAGTGTCTCAAAGGGGAGCTCAGGAGACAATTAAATGGGAAAAGGATGTTTGGTGTCCTCCTAATTACAAATGTCAAGTACAAACCAAAGGATTTCTGACCAAGACAATAACATGAACATAGATAATCTCATAGGCTGAAATAATACCCCAAACAGCAATAAAGCTAATAATTATATTGGATAAAATGTATCGATTGACTACTAAGTTGAAAGTTGAATGTTTTACATATTTTGCTAGATTGAAACCTCATAACCACCTGTGAAGTAGCTGTTATTAGTATACCTATATATTGCAGATGAGGACATTGAGGTCCAGAATATTTAAGTAATTTTTCCAATTTAAAAAAGGATGAAAACTTCATTACCTGTAAACTATGGAAGGGTGCCATCTAGAGGACAGAAAATTTGAAGGAAAATTGCTAGATAAAACACAGACAAGGCTAGATTCATTCAAAAAGTGTTTATTGAGCATCTATTACGAGTAGATATTGGGTTGAGCACTAGAGGCACTGAGATGAGTGGTAAGTAGAGGAAAAGTCAGCTTGTAACCCCAGCTGCTAAACTTCTCATAGTGCTTCAAACCCACCACCTGTCTCGGGGTCTTCGTATATGCTGGTCTTTTTAGTTTCTCTCCAACCATAAGTCTCTTCTCCTCACACCTCTCACCTTAAACACGCATGGTTTATCATTGTGTCATCTAACACCTAAACACATTGTGCCTCTGTCAGTTGGTTGACTGGTTGACTGTCTGATTCTTTGCAACTCTGTGGACTGTAGCCTGCCAGGCTCCTCTGTCCATGGGATTCTCCAGGCAAGAATACTGGAGTGGGTTGCCATTTCCTCCTACAGTGGGTCTTCCTGACCCAGGGATAGAACCCATGTTTCTTGTGCCTCCTGCATTGGCACAATCCACAAAGGCAGATTCTTCGGCATTGCACCACCTGGGAAGCTTGGTTAGTGTTAGTTAGTGTTAGTCCCTCAGTCGTGCCCGACTCTTTGCGACCCCATGGACTGCAGTCCACCAGGCTCCTCTGTCCATGAGATTTTCCAGGCAAGGATACTGGAGTGGGTTGCCATTTCCTTCTCCAGGGGATCTTCCCAACCCAGGGATTGAACCCCAGTCTCCTGCACTGCAGGCAGATTCTTTACCAACTGAGCCACTGCTGCTGCTGCTGCTGCTAAGTTGCTTCAGTCGTGTCCAACTCTGTGCAACCCCATAGACAGCAGCCCACCAGGCTCCCCCGTCCCTGGGATTCTCCAGGCAAGAACACTGGAGTGGGTTGCCATTTCCTTCTCCAATGCATGAAAGTGGAAAGTGAAAGTGAAGCCGCTCAGTCGTGTCCAACTCTTCCACTAGGGAAGCCCAAACCCTAACCCTAGCCTCATCCAATGTGGTAGGTCCTCAGAATCTTATTTTTATCATAAAACTCCCCCCTGAATCCAGTTGAAAAGACCCAACTTGGATAACCTGGATCATGCTCTTG
The DNA here is from genome assembly GCF_023091745.1 of Budorcas taxicolor. Taxonomy (NCBI): domain Eukaryota; kingdom Metazoa; phylum Chordata; class Mammalia; order Artiodactyla; family Bovidae; genus Budorcas; species Budorcas taxicolor. The sequence goes on along the minus strand of NC_068923.1, from coordinate 58,216,221 downwards.
AGAAATTAGAATTGAAACTAAAGAATCAAAAATTCAGTTGCATGCTTACTTCTGACTGGAAGAGATGTAGAAATGTGAGTGATGTGCTATGACCATTGTCCATCAGAAGTATAGCACAGATTAAGTCAGTACACACAGGTAGAGAGGATGACAGAGAAATTTTAGAAACAGAGATGAGAAATAAAAGTAAGTCACTTCTTGGTTCCAGGCCCTAGGTCAGCTGTGTGCCTTCATTTCCTTGGAGACATCCCTGTAATTGTATAATTAGGCTTGTCATGACAGTTTAGGTTGGTTTCGGTCACTTCTACTAAAATTTATAAACATAAAGCATTTACTTTGTAATTGTTCGTGAAACTTTTTCTTTTCTCCCCTTCTCCAAGCAAGATTCTAGTCTAAGCTGGCATCATCTTTTAGCTGGATAATTGTAATGTCCATCTACTGGTCTCCCTACATACCTGTTTAGCTTCATTTAGTTAACTCTCTAGTTGGATGAGATCATTTGATTTTACTACTTTAAAACTTTTAATGACTTTTGTTAAAAAAACAAAGATTAACATATACTGTTGGTCGGTCAGTTCAGTCGCTCAGCCGTGTCGGACTCTTTGTGACCCCATGAATCGCAGCACGCCAGGCCTCCCTGTCCATCACCAACTCCTGGAGTTCACTCAGACTCACGTCCATCGAGTCAGTGATGCCATCCAGCCATCTCATCCTGGGTCGTCCCCTTCTCCTTCTGCCCCCAATCCCTCCCAGCATCAGAGTCTTTTCCAATGAGTCAACTCTTCGCATGAGGTGGCCAAAGTACTGGAGTTTCAGCTTTAGCATCATTCCTTCCAAAGAAATCCCAGGGCTGATCTCCTTCAGAATGGACAGGTTGGATCTCCTTGCAGTCCAAGGGACTCTCAAGAGTCTTCTCCAACACCACAGTTCAAAAGCATCAATTCTTCGGCGCTCAGCCTTCTTCACAGTCCAACTCTCACATCCATACCTGACCACAGGAAAAACCATAGCCTTGACTAGACGGACCTTAGTCGGCAAAAGCCTAGAGGCAATGAATTAACATCTATAAATACCTAAGACACAATAATCTCCAAATGACTATCTAATGAACCATTTGTTATAGTGGTTATGAGTATAGGCTATGAAACAAAATTGTTTAGGCTCAGATCTTGACTCCACTTACCAGTTGTCTCACCTTCAGCAATTTACTTAAGCTTTCTGTCCTTCAGTTATACCATCTTCAGAATGGAGATAATGATTAGAGCTTTCATACAGAAGAATTCAATGAGTCAGTATATGGCTAGTGTTTGCAACAGCTCTACCTAAATATAAGCATTATCCAAAGTGAAAATTTTATTATCCAAGAATTCTGTGTCCAGTCAAGTTGCTCTTCAGCTGTAAAGGACATCTTCATGTGCAAAACTCCTCAGCAAGTGTACAACTCACTTACCCCTCCTGGGAAACTAAACCGTTAATGAAAGTGAGGAATGTAAATAAAGAGAAGTCAAGGCACTAAAAAAATGGAAGTCATCATTGAAACTATCATCAAAGATAATGTATAAGTAGCTTAATGAAAATGTTATAATTTACTCATACAATAAAATATATAAAATAAAATGCTCAATGAACAAAAATTAGGACTATAAAAAAGTTTATTCCCAATTTTATTAGGAGAAAATAAGTAATATTCACTCTCTAGCTAAATAATTAACATAAAATAGGCATTTTCATTTAAAGATAATGAAATTTTCATTTAAAGGTAATAAAAATGAGTTATTTACCCTCTAAATCACTTGAGGAAAAAATTGAGGTTAAAAACAAATGAACAAAGAAAAACAAGAAAAAAGAAAAAGAAAGCAGGGGATTGCAAATATTATAGAACATAAAACAAAATGAGAAAGACAAGAAAAATCTTGTCAGTTATGACAATAAACGTAAATGTATGAATCTTGCCTATTAAAACATTGAATCTATGTATGTGTCAATGAAAATAATGAATGATAACACCATTGCAGTATGTTATTTGAAAAATAGAAATATACACACTTAAAGCCAAAACAACACAGGAAATTTAAAAATCAATGAATCATCAAGGCTACATTAAAAAAAAGAAGAAAAACAAAGAATTGAAATATCTGTATTAGACAAAGCAGAATCCAAGGGAAAATTATTTAAAGATATAATAGGAAATATTTTATGTAGAATATATATATAAATTTATAATTTATTATGAGAATACTTTATACTTTTAATATACTAAAATGTCATAAATACACAACGAATTCAAATAAACAAATTTCATAAAAGATATCAACATAATTATTTGTCATAAATAATGTGAAAAATGTATGCTCTAAAAAAGTTTAATAAATATAATATCATCATGTTAATAATATTAATTAAATGCATGTGCATATATATAGGACTTCCCTGGTGGCTCAGGCATAAAGAATCTGCCTGCAATGCAGGAGACTTGTGTTTGATCAGAAGACATGGGTTCGATCCCTGGGTTGGAAAGATCCCTCCAGGAAGAAAATGGTGACCTGCTCCAGTATTCTTGCCTGGGAAATCCCATGGACAGAGGAGCCCTGCAGGCTACAGTCCATGGGGTGGCGAAAGAGTCAGATGTGACTTGGTGACTAAACAGCAAACAGAACATATACACAACATTATAACCATGGAAAATAAACTTTCTCAAATTCTATGAAACATTTACAAAAATAAAGTGACTTGCTTTAAACTTTGGAGAAACAAATGATCCACAAGCAAAATAAACACTTCCAATACAAGTGAACACAGGAGCGATTCCTAATTAGTTATTATCAATTAACATCAAATTCTAACAAAGGTTAAAAAGAGAAAACTATAAATATAATTTACTTATAAATATGAACACACAAATTATAAATAAAAACCAACAACTCAATTTATCACCTTACACCATAACCAACTTGGCCTTTTCTGAAAACACAGGATGATTTCATATTTAGAAATCAATTCATATTTAAGATGTAATATACATAATTCAGTAAAAATCCTACACAATAAAATGTTAAAATGTATTCAGTAAAACCAAATAAACATTACTGGCTTTAAAAAGTTTTCTTTGATAGAGTAATTAACAGGACCCTTATTGGTAAAATGCTAGAGAAATTATCATGAAAGTTAAGAAGGAAACAAGGACATCTCCTACTATCCCAACAATTAACATTATTTTGAAAGTCTGGAGCAATGCAAAAATAAACAGAAATGAGATGTCCAAAAAAATCAGATATAAATTACTAATGTTTGTAACTAGTAAAAAATTGTTTGGCTAAAACTGCAAGATAATTAGATGTGTGAAAGAAATTAGAACTAATGATAAATTTTAGTAAAACAGTCATATGTCAAATACATAACAAACAATGTCTTAGACAATATTGTCAAAGCAGTAACCACAACAAAATACTCTGGGTGAATTTCACAAGCCAAAAGCAGTATTTATATGGAGAAAATGTTAACTTTACAAAAGGGATTTTTAAAAAATATTGTGTTCTAGGGTGAAGAAAACAACTACAACAATAAAATTAGTTAACTTTTTTTTTAGTACTTCCCACAAGCCAGACTCGCCTGAACACTTATAAGTATTACCTCATTTAATGCTCACAAAAATCCCTTGAGGCAATTCAATAATTATTTCCATTTTTAAAATGAGTAAACAGCTTTTTCAAGTGCACACAAAACATTCACCATAATAGCTCATATTTTGAGGCATAAAAGTCAAACCTTACTAATTTTGAAAGAATTGAAATTATAAATCAAGCATGTGCTGTGACCAAAACAGAATTAAACTACAAATAAATAACTGAGAGCCATCTGAAAAACTCCCAAACATTTCAAAATTAAGCAGCATACTTCTAAATAACTCAGAGATCAAAACAGGAGTCACACACAAAAAAGTAGAAAATATTTTTAATTGGATAAAAATGAAAACACAATATATCCAAATGTGTGGGATTCAGCTAAACCAGGGCTTAGGGGAAAATACACAGCATTAAAACAAGAAAGTTCTCAAAATATTTAAGCTTCCACCTTAAGAAACTAGAAATTGAAGAGCAAGTTAAACCCAAAGCAAGGAGATAGAAAAAAATAATAAAGAACAGAAATCAATAAAATTGAAAACAGAACAAAAGAAAAGAAAATGATCAAAGCTAGTTTTTTGAAAACATCAATAAAATTGATAGACTTCTAGCCAGAACGATCAATGAACAAAGAAGCAAGAAATTAACTACAGCAGAAATGAAAGAGGAGACATTACAGATCCTGGAGAAGTTAAAAGGAAAGTAAGGGAATATTACAAGCAATTTTGTGCCCACAAATGCAATAACTTATATGAAATGGAAAAGTTCCTTGAAAGAAACAAATTACCGAAACTCACTGAAGAAGAAGAAACAGATAACCTAAATAAGCAGAACTGGAAATGGAAAGACCCAGATACAACCCCGTGGACTGTAGACCGCCAGGCTCCTCTGTCCATGGGATTCTCCAGGCACGAATACTGCAGTGGGTGGCCATTTCCTTCTCCAGGGGATCTTCCCGACCCAGGGCTCAAACTCATGTCTCTTGTGTCTCCTGCATTAACAAGCAGATTCTTTATGGTTGCACCATCTGGGAAGCCCTTAGGAGCTGCTGTAGCTGCTGCTGCTGCTGCTGCTGCTGCTGCTGCTGCTGCTGCTGCTAAGTCGCGTCAGTCGTGTCCGACTCTGTGCGACCCCATAGACGGAAGCCCACCAGGCTCCCCCGTCCCTGGGATTCTCCAGGCAAGAACACTGGAGTGGGTTGCCATTTCCTTCTCCAATGCATGAAAGTGAAAAGTGAAAGGGAAGTCGCTCAGTCATGTCCGACTCTTAGCGACCCCACGGACTGTAGCCTACGAGGCTCCTCCGTCCATGTGATTTCCCAGGCAAGAGTACTGGAGTGGGGTGCCATTGCCTTCTCGGCTTAGGAGCTACAGATGCCTCTAAAAACAACTTAGCAACTGAAAGAAATTCTCCTTCCTGGTTTAATAAAGATGTTTTCTCTTTTACCTAAAGGCAAGCCTCCTATTTCAGCTGAGATTCTATCCTTGCCCAGGGTACCCAGTTCTCCTCTTGGATAATGGGACTTGCCCCCCATTCCTCAGAAGAAGTCAAATGTAGAAGAAGGAAAATAATTAGTAGAATAACTGCCAAACTTTTGGGGAAATGTGAGAACATATTTATGAGAATAAGGATTGATGATATTCAATTAAGGAGAAAGAAAATATCATTTTTAGATCAGGCTGAATTTATGGTTATGGCTGAATTGATTTAGAGATTCTGAATTTAATCCTCTCACTTTGGCATCTGGGGCTGAATAATGAATACTTGGACTCAGGACTGGGCTGTACCAAACAAGCTGAAATTTCTCGGTATAAGAAAAAGGAACACCAACCTATAACCAATGGGTCACATTCTATCACTAAGAAGCTAAATCATTAATTTAGGGGATCATAATGGACTTTTTTTTTTTCAATAAAAAAGAGGCTAAACAGCAAAAATCTGAACCCAAGGCATGCAATAAAGACATGCATTTTATAAAACTTTTGTTCCAGTTATATAGTATAAATATATATATATATACTTTTATGTGTGTATGTTGTATATATGAACATGCATTTATGCATTTTTGTTTATGATGTAAAATTTCATTATATCTTACCGAGTGTCATGGTCAGAAATATTTGACAGTCAACGTTCTGGTTTGTTATAGATGACCTGATACACACAAGCTAGTAGCAGTGAGAAGCAATTCTTCCTAAAGCTGAGCTTCACACTAGAGAGTCCTAAAAGACAATGAAAGAGAGGATATTTCATTAGTGATATCTTGTTGTGTTTTTAACCTGGGTAAAGATGACTTGAAGGAAGGAACTATAGCAATTCATAAGTAGTGACATGAGGAGAACAAAATGGCCACGACTGGGTAACAAGAATACAAGTGAGTCCCAGAGTTGGCTGGAATGAGTGATCTCAATCAACAAAAAGGAGGGTTCTGCTACAGGAGGAGGAAAGGAAGAGTACATGGGAAGGGAAGACTGTGAATGATCCTTCCCCATGTGATCAGCAAACTCAGCTGTAAAACCTAGTGAAAGAGAACAAAGTAGATAGAACCATTAAAAGCACTAAGGGTTTACATCCCTGTCTAACGAATCACCCCGACCACTCAATGTACTGACTTTCTGGAAATCACCCAACATTTATCCCACTTTCATACACCGCTAACAGAAGAGCCAAAGGATGCATCCCCAGAAAGCAAATTGGAAATTTATATCCAAAATCATAAATTATACAAATCCTTGCTCTATTAATCTCAAAGAAAAAAATCAAAGCTATTCACAGGATGCAATAAGGAAAAAAAATAAAAACCACCCCTGACTACTGGTAACTATTGCTACCAACTAAGCGGTGAGTTTCCTCTACTGTGGATTTCACAGAATATCAGCATCTGATGAGGATTCTCCATGACAAGAGATCATGTGTGGTGGAAATAAAAACAAAGACAATGTACAGCCCCCCAAATGATGGAGCTTCCCCCGACCCAGCTAACATGAACAGCTATCACTTCTTCTGCAAAAACAATTCTTTTTGTTTTTTGTTCATCCTGCCTCTGCCAGAAAGATTATCAATAAGATAACCAATCAAGGAATTGCCTCCACATCCTGTAATTGCCCAACCCAAAACAGAACACAATTTCTTTGAACTGTCCTCAACATCATCTAATCCAAATTCAAATCTTATAATAAGCCACCCTGGTGTATCACATGCTGGTTTTGCTGCTTAGTCACTTCAGTCGTATCCTACTCTATGTGATCTCATGGATTGTAACCCATGAAGCTCCTCTGTCCATGGAATTTCCCAGGCAAGAATACTGGAGTGGGTTGCTATTAGGGATCAAACTCGCATCTCCTGTTTGGCAGGCAGATTCTTTCACCACTGAGCCACCTGTTACATGTTAGTACCATTCAAGCTGCAGAAAAGGGAAGTTATTTCATTGAAACGGAAGCCTTGGTGTGTTAGGGATTAATTCTCCCACAGGACCCTGTTGAAATGGCTCCAGGGCTTTCTGTGTATCATATTATTTAGCTTAATAACAATCCTAGGAAAAAAGAACAATTATTGTCATTCTTATCTTACAAACAGAGAAAGGCCAGGAAGCACAGACTGGCCAGGTAGTCTAAGATCTAAGGATCTGAACCCAAGTAGTCTATTGGTATAGATGTTTCATCACAGAAGTTATTTGGCTTCCACTAAAATGCTATCACAAGCTACTTAGTTATCTAAGGTCAAAACCTGGTTTCTGCAGCCAGTCAGAGCTCCACTGAAGGCAAACATCGCTTCCCTCCAAACTCCTCTTTCCATTCCCATTGCCATTCTGCAAGTTCAAGTCCTAATTGTCTCTTGTTGAACTGCTGCAATAATGTCTAAACTGCAGTACTTACCTTTGGTCATCTCCTCCTATAAACAAACAAACTTTTAAAGGATAATGTTCCTAAACATAGCTCTGCTTTTCAACTCCTTGCTGATAAGTAGAGAATGAAAGATAGATGATAGACAGATTGATAGATAGATTTTTTTAATTAAACTTGAGAATTTGGCATTTATATTCTTCCAAGAGTTGGCAGCTGTGGTCCACTTTTCCAAAGTCATTTCCATGACCTTCCTCTGTTTCAGATAAATCATTCTTCATTTCCTGAACAAGTCCTGAGGTTTCCCATCTTTATGCCTTTGTTCAATTGTCTTTGTTCAGCCGACATCTCCAGATTTCCAAATTTCATCCATGCTTTATTCAACTTAATGTCATTTATTATTCAGTGTTTAGAAAAATACAAACAATGAAAAAGGAATTATAATTTTTACAACAATCCCTTTCCAGTCTGCACTACACTCCTGCTCCCAGAGCGAATAAACTAATTTCATCTTCCTTTATGTTCCTATGTTAGTTTGCCTTTGTTTATTTATAGGAATTATCACATTCTGCCTTACGCAGCAGTTATTTTTTTACTTCATTTTCCTACTAGGTTATCATGTTCTTGAAAAAACAAAACATCTTATTCATCTTCGATTCATGTCATGAAGAATAAAATAATTATCATTTCATGAATTGGACGACATGAACAGTCACACCATCAAACACAACACCGTTTTGTGGCCATGTCTCTCCTATAAGTCTGTGTTTTGTTGCTGAGATTTCAGAGATTGGTGGGAGAGGCTGCATGAGTTTTTTTTTAATACTCTGAGATAGCATTTGGAATAGAGACTCACCCAAAAAAGAATCTAATTTTTCCTTTCTCCAGGAACAATCATTAAAAGTTATTCAAGACTTTGACTGTATTCAGGCAATACTACTTCCCTTCTCCTTGTTCACTTGACCATGGGCATTTGTGGGCTAGACCCACCTTTACCCATTGGGAGCACCCCTGACGCGTGGCTAACACGCCCGCCATATGTATATGCCTTTGTTTCTGACACCAGTTTCTGGTCTAAAGGACTCCAGTCCATGAAGCAGAATGGTTTTCAGTCTAGTCAACTGTCACAAGCCATACAGAAGTCACACGGAAAGGATGGCTGGTGGCCACTTTCTTCGGCTGAGGGCAGGGAAGGGTGCTACTGGTGCCGGTGGGCTGGGAATGGTATGCACATCAGCAGACTTGATAGACTCCACTCCAGTTCAAGACACTTAAAATAATTATTTGATTCCCCAAAAGCTCATTTCCCTAGAAGGAGGTCATTTAGCAGTGTGAGAAAGAAACTTATTTCTCAAATTCCTCTGTAATTTCTAGTATGACTTTTTTTAAAAAACCTTTAGATTTGGGTTTTTTAAATAATAAATGCACTAAAAATAAAGTTTAAAAATGTGGGCAATAAGATGTTTCCAAAGGGGATAACACTAAACATTATATATTTAATATTTTGCCTCTCATCACTGTTCCTTCTCTGCCCCTCATTGTTTCTGAAAAAGCAAGAAGTCAAGAGAGTTGGCAGAAAAACAAGAGGGTGTGGCTGAAATTAGCCATATAATTGAACACCATGTAGGGCTGGCTTGCCTAACATATACTCGGAATTACCTTGTGTTCTACCAAGTCCCCAAGGCCCCAGAAAAGGGACCTATGAAGCAAATTCAGAAAAGAGCAACAAAATTTTTAACGAGCTGTGAGGCTGACTTATGAGGCACAATATGGGAACTAAGTATCATGTGGGTGGGCTTAACTATTCACTTAACGCAGCGAATGTCTGTGAGCTTACAGAGAACGTGATCACTGAGGAAAGGGGAGAGATGGAGCTGTGCTGTGGGTGACAACAGTCCCAGCTTTTTATTGGTTTCATTTTTAATATGGGATTTTGTGCTTTATATTTCTCTTGCCTGGTACAGAAACCAGTGTCAATATATTGTACATCTTTTATCATAATGGAAAAGATAAAACAACAACAATGTAAGCCTTTATAAAATGTAGGAAGTTCTCTATATGTATTCTCTAAATGTAGGAGCACTGACTGATAAGCCATAAAAAAAAATTTCCATTAACAGAGAAGGAGAAATGAGTCTCTGGTGCCACATCTGGGATAAGGGAAAGGGAGGAGAGAAAGAAATGAAAGAGGAAAAGTGAAATAAACACAGTACTTCCACCTTCTAACTCAGTGGAGTTGCCATGTTGGTTTGCTGCCAAGATTTATAGGAAGTGTCTATTACAGTTTCTCCTAACTTCCCCAGGGGCTTCCCTGGTAGATCACATGGTAAAGAACCTGTCTGCAATGCAGGAGACCCAGGTTCCAACCCTGGGTCAGGCAGATCCCCTGGAGAAGGAAATGGCAACCTACTCTAGTATTCTTGCCTGGAGAACTCCATGGACAGAGGAGCCTGGGCTAAAGTCCATAGTGTCACAAAGAATCAGACACGACTGAGCAACTCACACTTTCACTTTAACTTCCCCAGACAACTCAGCTGACACATGGTTTTTTTCAAACAAGGGATCACCTGCCTGTGTGCCATCCTTTAGACTCTGAGTGCCCAGAAAGACTAAGAAAAAGTGCATGTCAGGGGCAGATGGGTGATGACTGATAAGACCAACACAGCCTCTACTGCTGCCAAGAAACAAACAGCCTCCACCTCTTTCTTACCTCCTCATATGCAAAACACTGACAAAAGACAAAACTTTAAGTGAGGCTAGCAGTGTCTCAAAAGGTCCTAAGCCAACTGATCATGTACCTGTCCCTGAAGTAGGTGCTGGGGATATTTTGGAGAATATGACCCTCTCCTTGTCCTCAAAGGCTCCCAGGCAGGAGAGGGAGATAGCTGCAGAAACAGGCACATCATTATTATTTGATAAGATAAGAGATGTAAGAGAAAAGCAAGAGATGCAGGGCCTTCAGAGATGATGAAATCTCTCCCAGCAAGGAGGAGTCCAGAGACATTATTCTGAAGGTGGCCACAGAGGACCTGACCTGTTGTCATCAGATGGATCCGCTTTCAATTGCCAGTTGTTTTCATGCAGAGGTCCTTAAGCGGGAGCATCTATCTCCTGCATCTATGTCTGTATCTAGGAGATTACAGACTGGACGTTCCTTCTCTGGTGATAGGGTCATAATGTAAGCAATTAGGGAGAACTTAAGGGTGACACTTTTCTTAAATGTTAGAAGCTGGTCCGTGGTGGGACAGACTGAAAAGCTGACACAAAAAGAAGGAAAATTTAGATAGAAGGATGGAGTCCTCATAGCTTCGAGGCCCTGATCTTAGTTGTCTCTGAGGTTTAGCAGCACCGTTTCCATGTCATTTTTATGTGAAATATCACAGGCTCTGCCTCATAAATTTGTCTTTCTGAAACTAGCTCGTTTGGTTTTTATCACCTGCAGCAATCAAGAGACGTGAACTGTAGCACGCATTAGCAATGACTTGACATCTTCCTTGTCTTACATTTCTCTTCTCAACCTCCCCCTTTCCAAGAAGAGTCAGCCCAATCTTAGCGCTGCCAATTTCTCCTTGTTCTGTCAATTCATGCATTGAAAATTTAGCCAGTATTCCTGCCTCCTGGTTAGTTGTACTCCTACTTGTTCCATATCAAGTTTTCCCAAAGCCAGTTCCCATCTCCAAGTATTCAATACATTGAAATGCTGTCTACCAAGAGCCTTCACCAGAAAATCCAACTTGAGTGGGTTGAGGGTGGGGTCCAAGAATCTATATTTTTCATATACAATGGAATATTACTCAGCCATAAAAATAATGAAATCACACCATGTGTAGCAACATGGATGGACCTAGAGATCATTGTATTAAGTGAAGCAAGCAGACAACAAAAGACAGGTGTCATATGATATTGTTTAAATGTGGATGCTAAAAGAAAAAAAAATGACACGAATGAATGTATATGCAAAGCAGAGACTCACAGACACAGAAAACAAACTTATGGTTACCAAAGAGGAAAGGAGGTGGGGGATGGATAAATTAGGAGGCTAGGATTAACATGTATACAGTACTATGTATAAAACAGATAAACAACAAAGACCTACTGTATAACACAAGAAACTATACTTAAAATCTTGTGATAACCTACAAGGGAAAAGAATATGAAAGATAGTATATATACATACACACACATATATAAATATAATGCATATATAAATACATATAAATATATACATACATACGGCTGAATCACTTTGTTGTACGCTTGACGCTATCACAACATTGTAAACTGACTATACTTCAATTTTTAAAAATCATTATAAACAAAAATATACATCTTTCAAAATACACCCTGGTTAATTGTGATGTACAGCCATGTGGAAGCATCGCTATGCCAGATGACTCATGAGGCCCATCAACTTGAAGAGTGTACTGAGTGTTCCCGACGTGTCACAAATTAACGGTGCAGCCTCTCACCAAGCTTTCCTAATCAGTCTGCATTTCCTCAAAGAAAGCGAAATTCATGGAGGCTCAGAAGTAGGTAATAGCAGTAAGCTGTTCAGAGAATTACTCTGAAGGGGCTGGGGATGGTTTCATCCTGGGAGGTAGGTGTGGCAGGGGCAGACCTGGCCCCTTACACAAGCTCCCTTTGATTTCCTTCATGCTGGAGATGGATGATGTGGAGGAAATTTGCTTCCTTTCAAAGCCTAAAGTTCCATCACAAGCCCGTATAATTTTCCTGAAAAGTGGCTTTCCAACAGGGCTGCCCCAAGGGAGGTGGACACAGTGATCCCAGAGGCAGCAGCAAAGCTGAAATACAGGACAGAGATTTTTTTGAAAGCCGTCCAGCACTGTCACCTTTGGAGCAAACTGTTCTTTCTCATGAGAGATGACAAGAGTTTCCCAGCAGTCATTTTTTGAATTTTTTGAAAGTAGGTGCCAGGTGGAAGAAGGATTTGATGTGCTGGAATGCCAGCTCAGGAAAGGAAGTACCTTTCCCAGTCCTTCCTTAATTTGCTGAGGTTTTGACAGGGCCTGAGCTCAAGCCATCTTAAACACCCTCAGAGGCTCTTACATTCTGACAGGTGCCCTTTCATGGGAGGCATCATACCACAGGTGTTTGAAGGTGTTTTTCTCTACAAGAAAGGACATTTTTTATGTACCTCAGGCTCTCATATTTTCATTCCATTATGTTTTGCTTGTATTTCTACCAAACCTGCACATTTGGAGGTTTAAGAATCAGCAGGGCTTGAAATGATTAGAGTCAAAAGAACTCTACCGTGGGACTTCCGTAGTGATCCGGTTACTAACTCTCTGGGGCCGGGGCTTTGAACCCTGGTCCCGGGGAACTAGATCCCACATGCCACAATGTAAGATACCCCAAGCTGCACCTAAGATCTGCTACAGCCAAATAAATAAAAATTAAAAACAACAACAAAAACTTTGCCTTTTGGCCAATAGCATCCCCCCATCCTAACTTTAAGACTTCTACTTTCTACCCCCACCCCCCAACTACTTTCTCCCTTGTTTCCCCTTTCCTCCCTCCCCCACTCCCCAGCTCTCCACACTCAGAGCGAGCGTGCCCTAAACAGTGACAAACCTGCATGTGCTTCCTTTATGACTAAACTCCTGGGCCTCTCGCCAACCCCCCACAGATGGTCGCAAACATCAGACACCCTTTAGGGGAGCCCCACGTTTGCAACCCGGCTGGGAACGGCCAGGCGGAGAAGCGTGATGGGGAGTGGCGGTGTCTTAGTCCTGGGGGAAGGCGCAGCCGCTTCCAGGAGGAAACGGGCGTTTCCTTCCCACGCGCTCGGCGAGCTCTGGGTCCTGGCCCCGGGCCTCCACCCAGCCCCGCCCGGAGCTCTGGGAAAAGCCAGTCGCCACACACAGGCACACGCAGGCCCCAGGGCCGCGCCCAAAGGAGAGCGGCACCCACAGCCAATTGCTATGGCAACCCCGGGGTTCGTTCCACTCCCCACCCCGCCGGTCCCCCCGCCTCCTGCCTGAGCTGCAGCCAACCGGCTTATGCGCGTCCCAGGAGCGCGCTATAAAACCTGCGCTGTGGCGCTGGCCCGGGGCGAGCCCGACCTGGAGCGGGGCGAGCAGAGCCAATCTCCGACCTGGAAAAGGCCTATGAGAGCGACAGGGGAAAGCCTGAACATGCAGGGCGCGCAGAGCCCGAGTCTCGGTCTGCCCAAGCAGTGCCTCTGCCTGGCTTTCCTGCTCCTCCATCTCCTGGGACAGGTGAGTGGCGCACTCACCAGGTGCCTCTGGTTACTTTCTGAGCAAAGCCCCTGCTCGATCTGTGGCTCACTCGGCGTTCCAGCATCCCTGATGAGAAGTTTCTCCTTCTGGTGTTTGCCGCCCTCAGGTCGCTGCGGCTGAGCGTTGCCCCTCCTCGTGCCCGGCCACGTGCCCCCCAAAGCCTCCGACCTGCGCCCCTGGGGTGAGAGCGGTGCTGGACGACTGCTCCTGCTGCCTCGTGTGCGCTCGGCAGCGCGGCGAGAGCTGTTCGGTGCTGCTGCCATGCGAGGAGAGCCGCGGCCTCTTCTGCGACCGCAGAGCGGACCCCAGCGCCCAGACTGGCATCTGCATGGGTAAACCTGCCCCCACCCCGCCACCTGATCTCCTGTCTCTCGATAGCGGAGCTGTCCCCTCTTTCCTCTCCTCTTGCCTTTGTTCCCAGAGGGTGGTGCACAAATACTCATAGTGATGCCCTAGTTGATTTTTATGGAGCGCCTGTGCCAGGGATGGTTTGGGGTCGCGTGGGGTTTGGAGGAGAGCCAGAAGCTGGAAGGAAACCTGCCCTCCCGTGGAGGTGAGAAGCGTTGGTCACTTGCCTCCCTAGAGAAGAATCCAAACAGACTGGGAGCAGAGCAGAGTTAAGGGCCAGTGAAGTCATTTCCTATCCACGTTTCCAGGGGATGCTTGGGGGGTGATGGAAACTTGGGCTTACTCACAGGCTCAGAGTTCCCCCAACTGTAGCCATTCAGGTTTGTTTTCACACCTGTAATTGTCCCATTTGAGCCAAAGCAGCCCCTACTCTCCTGGGACCTATGGAACCCCTGTATGAGTTGTGAGTAAAATCAAGCTGGTGAAACTCAACCAGTCAGTTTCCCACCTGGTGTACCATTTAGTTGGAGGCTGTCCCCACCTCCCTGGATGAGGGGGCTTGGGATAGTCTTCTAGCTTCTTTTCTAAACTAGCGATGATTTATTGCACTGGGATGCCAAAGAATCTGAAGCCCTTCCCAGTTTGCCCAGTTAACCTGTTTGGAGACTGAAGAGCTCTGTTTTTCTTTTAAATTCTGAGCTCCTGGAATAGGAGAATCTAAGGAGGTTCTTGCAAAACAACCTTTTCATTGGGAGCAAAAGCTGTGTGACCTTGGGAGTGTCACTTCACGGTCTGGCCCCTCTTCCTTCATCTGTAACATGAGTGGCAGGACTGGGTGGTCTTGAGTGTCTCTTCTTCTTCCTCTGGGAAGCTCCATGAGGACATCTCTCTACTGGTGACACAGATCAGCAACCAGATGCCTTCAACTAGAGAAAGAATGAATTGGGGTTTGGAACATGTGCTGTGCATCTTCTATAGCTTCTCCAGTGCATCCTGTTTTTTTTTTTTTTCTCCCCTTCCCTCTCTGCTCTTCTTCCCCAAGACTCTTCACCACCCCATTAATAATCACTGTAGCCCGCCAAGCTCCTCTGTCCATGGGATTTCCCAGGCAATAGTACTGGAGTGGGGTAGCCGTTTTCTTCTCCAGGGGACCTTCCTGACCCAGGGATCGAACTCAGATCTCCTGCATTGCAGGTAGGTTTTTACTGTCTGAGCCACCAGGGAAGCCCCTTCCCTCTCTGCTCTTCTTCCCCATGATTCTAGCGGTAGAAGGAGACAACTGTGTGTTCGATGGAGTCATCTACCAGAGTGGGGAGACCTTCCAGCCAAGTTGCAAATACCAGTGCGCCTGCCAAGATGGACAGGTTGGCTGTGTGCCCCGCTGTGAAGAGGACTTGCTACTGCCCCAGCCCGATTGCCCAGCTCCCAGAAAAGTTAAAGTGCCAGGGGAGTGCTGTGAAAAGTGGATCTGTGACACCAAAGAGACGGGGACATTAGGGGGCCTCCAGACCCTTCCAGGTGAGAAACTCAACATAGCTGAATTTAACAGTCCCAGCACGGGAGGACATGCAGGCAGGAAGGACGTGTGCTCTTTGGGATTTGCAGTGAGAAACCAGCTTCAGTTTCTGGCCATTCATTCGTGGAGTCCAGCTGGCCCACGGAGATTAGACATAGCACGTGTGGGAATCCCAGCCAAGTTATGGAAGTATGCACACAGCCTCTCCTGAAGAAGAGTCATGTTCAGTGGTTCTTTTGAGTCATAGGAGTGATTTTTGTAATCTTATTACATGACTACTATTTATATTTTAGTCTGTCTCACTTGACCCTTATTAACATTGCAAAGGTATGTTTTAGCAACATTATGCAAAACACACAATTGATATAGCTTCTATATTTATGGCAAGAGTCAATTTATGTGAGTCACTCAGTCATGTCCAACTCTTTGCAGCCCCATGGACTATAGCTCTCCAGGCTCCTCTGTCCATGGAATTCTCCAGCCAAGACTATGGGAGCGGTTAGCCATTCCCTTCCCCAGGGCATTTTCCCGACCCAGGAATTGAACCCAGGTTTCCCACATTGCAGGAAGATTTTTTTTACCGTGTGAGCCAATGGGAAAAGCTATCAATTCAAGGGGAATGACTTTTAGGTCATTTGCAAAGGGCCTGGTGATAGCTCTTTCTTTTCTAGATTCTGTCAACTACCTATGCACTCTCAAGACTATCTCCCATAAGGAATGCCATCCCTGGACAAGTGTCACAGAGAAATGCCACCTTTCTAGATGCTGCAGGAAGGATCAAATGACACTTTAGGGTCTTTGTTTGCTTTTCCTTTTGTTTTGGCTCTTAAAGGAAATGAGCTTTTTTTTTTTTTTTTAGAAAAGCAAAAATTCAAGATCCAGTAGAGAATATTTTAAAAGCCATTAATCAGCCAGATTATTTACACTGGCAGGACACAGAACTTTACAGTCTTTCTGAAGTGAGGAATTATCAGCTATGCCTTACAGATAGGAAAATTGCCATGTAAGGGAGGAGATGTGCCCAGCATATTAAGTATTGAGACTGACCTGTCTGAAAGTGACTGTATCCCACAACCCAGACAACCAGTTGCACTTCCCTAAGGCAGAGTTTTACTTCCATCACTATTTTGAGTTGGTTGGTTCTACTTTCCCATCCAATTACAATTTTTAACTGATCATCTTTCTAGACAAAAATCACATGTTGAAATCATGTGATTTCTCTACAGTTTATGGAATGGTTGTTGATGCTATATGGTGCTATATTATTAAAACTACTAAGCTTCTCAAAGACAGATTTTCCTTAAGTTCTCATGAACAGATTGGACAGTCATTCCACAAAGATTTCTTGAAGGTCAACTGTGTGCTAGGCATTGTGCTACCTGTTTGGGGCTTATAAATACAGAGTTCCAGGTCTGTCCCCTGAAAGCCCCTGAGTTGAGCAGGTACCTGATTGGATGAGATGCTTTTTCTAATAATGGTTGAAAGGACCACTCTGCCATCCCCATGTTTCACTCAATAGTGCTGTCTTTATTCCAAAATCCCATAGCCTACAGGCCAGAAGCCACTCTAGGAGTTGCAGTCTCGGACTCCAGTATCAACTGCATCGAACAGACCACAGAGTGGAGTGCATGTTCCAAGAGCTGTGGCATGGGTTTTTCCACCCGAGTCACCAACAGGAATCCTCACTGTGAAATGGTGAAGCAGACCCGGCTCTGCATGGTGCGGCCCTGTGACCAAGAGCACAGGCAGCCAACAGACAAGGTACAAGCCTGGGAGAAGCCTCCTGTGACAGAGGAGGTAGCCTTGCTCATTGGGCCCTGTGCCTTAGCAAGTCTCTGTGATGTTAGTTGACTCTGCAGTCATTTCCAGTAGAGGATAGAGGAGTTTACCTTTTTTTTTTTTTTTCTCTTTAATGTATTGAAATATCCTAAGCAACTCACAGCAGGTAAAGAGGGAGAGGTCAGTGATCCTGTGGTTAAGACTCCATGTGGTTAAGTCTCCATGCTTCCATTACAGGGGGCATGGATTCAGTCCCGGGTCAGGGAACTAAGATCTACATGCCACGTGGTGCCAACAAAAAAAAAGAAAAAAAGAGGGAGAGGTTGGACAACTCCAATACTGTCCCCAGTTGAGAAAAGTCTGGCAAATCTCATTTCATCCTGGAAAAACACAGTTACTCAATGATTTTAGAAAGGTCATTTCTGAGCCCAGTTGTCTTCAACCTTTAGGTTTAGTCTGAAAGGAGCAACAGAGTAGGGACCACACCTGCCTTCCAAATCCCTCTGTCCTCCACGTCCTACCTGGAACGTACTGTATGCTTGATAAACAACTATGGATGAATAAATGAATGGGTGTCTGGGAATTATTTTCAGTCTTTCAAAAAGCCTAGTGCCACCAGTACATTTTCCAGGAAGAAGTGATATGTGCCAAATAAAATAGCACATTGTTTTCCTTTTTTGCTGGAATGGAATCAACTCAGTGTGTTAATGCTGAGCAGAAGGCATGCAGTTCAGAAGCTCTGATTGGTTCCTGATGACATCACAGTCCTTGTTAGCAGAACCCAAGATCAGATAAATGCAATACTCAAATCAAACTAGTTGATGGACCCTTGTACAAACCTAAAGCCAAAATAAAGCAGTCCCTAGCAATGAAAGATTTACATATCTCTCAACTGAGGCAATATCATCTCATGCTCAAGAGAGCAACTCTGGAGCCAGACAGCCTGACTTTAAATCCTGGCTTCTCATATGAGCTAGCTGTGGGACTTGGGTGATTTTCTTAACCTTTAAGCCTCAGTTCCTTCCCTTACATAACAGAGACATTAACAGTAGCTACAGTTCCTTACTCAGAGTTGTCATGAAGATTAAATTCCATGAATTTGCAAAGTGCTGGGCATAGATTGTTGCCCTGGCGCTCAGATGCTCAGCTGAGTCTGACTCTTTGCGACCCATGGACTGTTGCCCACTGGGTTCCTCTGTCCATGGGATTCTCTAAGAATACTGGAATGGGTTGCCATTTCCTCCTCTAGGGAATCTTCCCTACCCAGGGATTGAACCCTGGGGCTCTTACATCTCCTGCATTGCAGGCGGATGCTTTACCACTAGTGCCACCTGGGAAGCATAGATTACTGTATTAATATACATATCATTACTTGATATTAACCATTATTTCTGTTATTGGTAAAATAAGAGTCTCTAGTGGTTGCATTGTTATACGGCTACTTAACTCTCTGACTTTTTAAGATCCATTCTAACTTTGTGCTTCTTCTACCAGTTTAGAAAGAGCACCTAGAAACACCTTCCTCTGTTTCTGTCCCTTCATCTCTCTCTCTCTCTCTCTCTTACTCTCACACACACACAAATGTTGCAGACCTTGTGCCTTTTGGTTTATATTGGCAAAAATATACACTGAGTATTAAATATCAACAAAGAAAAAGCAAGAGCCTTTAAGTACTGTCAAGAATATAGTACTTTATTACATAAGGCTTTTCCATGCCATGGCTTTAACATTTTGCTTTTTCTACAGTTTATTTTTCCAGAATTTATATTTTTTTCTTATAGAAAATATAATCTTGTACCCAGTTTAATATGAGAAGATATTATATTTAAGATATTTATTTATAGTATATGTATATATTTCGTTAGAAATCTAAAAATGTGCTCAGAATCTAGGGAAATGCTAGCCCAGTAATCATTACTTCCTTGTCACTGAAAGATTCTTAAATATGAAACAGTGCTTCTGTATGTGTGGTCCCCAGACCAGCAGCATCATCTAAGAACTTTTTAGAATTTCAAATTATGGGGATCCACATCAGATCTACTGAATAAAAACCCTGGGTTTAAGACCCAACAATGTGTGTTTTAGCAATGTGTGTTTAGTACATTTTCATGTACTCTTAAAGCTTTAGAGTTACTGATTTTAGAGAATTCCAAGTCTTATCACTCCACAATCTATGGACTCTGCCTAAAAAGGTGAAAAGCAGTGGAGAATTGTGACAAATTAGGCAAAGAAATCCAGGTGGGAAATTAACATATAATCAGTGTCTTACTGCATTATCAGTATTGGGGTTCTTCATCAGTAAATACTAATGGAATGTTGGATAAATTCCCTACTTACCATGCCTTCATGGAAAATAACCTTAAATCCCACTGTCTTAGACTTTCCTGAGGTCATAGTGTAATATCAGCAGAAAAAATGAGCTTTGTGTCAGACAAATTCAGTTACTAGTTGTCTTCTGATCACTTCAGCCTTCTGAGACTCCATTTACTCATCTATAAAACTTGGACAATTGCTTTTTACATGAATAATTGCTCCTTGTATGAGTGAATGTTGCTAATAAAGTTAAGTGAGTTAATGTCTGAAAAAATTTGAAACATTAATAGGCTTCCAGTGATGCCATATTTATTCCATTTCTCTTTATAACACCTAAAGAATGTATTGGATGAAAACTAATGGTAGTTTTCTTATGATGGCTTGAAAAAGAAACTTTATCATGCATATGCTTTCACCCTCATGCTTATGTCACTTGGTCAAAAGATGATTATAGACAATTAGGCATGGTTTCCACATTCTAGGTAGGAATGCAGACGAATACAGGAAGCAGTTAAGAATTGTACTGTCTGAAGGGCAAAGAATTTCCCAGAATCTCTTGGTTTATGTATCATGGCCCAGAACTTTGTCACAAGCTCCCAGATATTCTGGGATACTTGTAGTGGAGCACATTGTTAGAACAAAATTAACATTCTGTTAGCCAAGAAGAAAGAGCAACAGATATTGGGTAGGCAACTAGCAAGTTATTCCATATGCCTAAATGGGTCCCTCAGAGGAAAGATGACCATTTCATGCATCACTCGTTTTCTTCTTTCTTAGAAAGGAAAAAAGTGTCTCCGTAGCATCAAGTCACTCAAAGCCATCCACCTGCAGTTTGAGAACTGCACGAGCCTGCACACCTACAAGCCCAGGTTCTGTGGGATCTGTAGTGATGGCCGATGCTGCACTCCCCACAACACCAAAACCATCCAGGTGGAGTTCCAGTGCTCCCCAGGGCAGATCCTCAAGAAGCCAGTGATGGTCATCGGGACCTGCACCTGTCACAACAACTGTCCTCACAGCAACTCGTCTTTCCTCTAAGACTTAAAGCCAAACACCAGCAGAGGGAAGATGTAACATGTCCCTTAAGAAGCTCACCTACAGAGGCAAACTGCAGCCACCCACCATCAAATGAATATAAGGAAAATTATGAAGAATTATTATCCTCCTCTGAGTCTCATGTATTTTCTGTGGTCATACGAGGTCAGTTATATCTGTCTTTTTTCTTCATGAAGGATATGATTAACTGTAAACCTGGAATCAAGGTAAGCTCAGGAGAGTACTTAGGGATGACTTTTTCTTTTACATGTTTACTACTCACATTTACTACACATTTACTACATGTGAAAACTTCTATAAATTTCAGAAATCAGATACACATCTGTGTAAACAGTATCACATTGTGCTTATTTTGTTATACACTTGTGAAATTTCAAGAAAAGGTCACTGTAGTGAATGACATGGTGAAGTCCAAGGGTATACTGAGAGTATTGTCATGTAAATATTTCACCATAGACTGAGGATTGACCTAAGGGTTCTCTGTGGAGCACTCTTTTTCAGTGACTCAACTCTCAACTTTAAATTCTGAGATCTGATGAAACATATAGCTCTCCAACTTGAAATCTGTTTTCTGTGTACACGGGAAACAAGCTATATCTACGAAAATGGAAGCTTATTAATTAAGTGCACTGGTGTCATAAACTGGCTCCATTTCAGACAAGCTGACTCCTTTCCAAAAGAAAGAAGCCAAACAGAAAATTACCCCTTATACAGAGATGACCAGCCTCTCTCAGCCCTCAGACATTTGTATGTGTCTGGAGGTTCCTGGGGATCACTAATTTTTTAATTCAGAAGAAGCAGAACACATCAGCAGGGGTCCTCTTACCTGACCAATGAATAAACTGAGGCCCAAAGCACCTGATTACAACTTTTGATAACTTTCAAATATGCTGGTAGTGGAATTTTGAAAAAAGAAAAACAAAATCGACATGACTGCAGTGGCGAGATACCACAAACTCCATGGTGGTTCAGAATTATTGTACAGATGCCCCAAACTTATCCTTGGGTCTTAGTTAGGCAAACTCATGAACAAGATATATGCATCTACATATGTTTATCTAACTTGTCAGGCTATAAGATAGACTGCAAACTTAAATGTATACATTCTTCTATTGTCACCCTATGTGTTCAGCTTTTCTCCTTTAAAGTATTTATATAAATATAAATTATACATTTTTAAAAATATTCTTTTTTACTTTCGCTACCTGTTGGACATTACTAAATAAACATTATCTTATCAAAGTGTGACTCTGCTACTAGTTTTGTGCTTCTGAGTTATTTTTTGAGAGTATAAGTTAAATTAAAATTTACCAATTAAATCAGATAACAAGTGAGTATCTATTGAGAGCAAAGTGGATACTTTTAGATGAACTTAAAATTTCTGATCAGAAGGAAAACAAAAGACCATTGTTAATTTGGTGATCTCTGTTGCCAAGGCCTTAGATAGTCTCCACTCTTTTTACTCAATCCAGTATCTAGAACCCTGATATTTTTTTCTGGACAGCCTTCGAGATACTTCCATAAATTAAAAATTCAACTTGTGGTTGGACCAAACAAAACTCACCTTACTGTC
The DNA here is from genome assembly GCF_023091745.1 of Budorcas taxicolor. Lineage (NCBI taxonomy): Eukaryota > Metazoa > Chordata > Mammalia > Artiodactyla > Bovidae > Budorcas > Budorcas taxicolor. The sequence goes on along the minus strand of NC_068923.1, from coordinate 58,193,914 downwards.
TTTCTTATCTAGTTAAAGTACCCCCCCCATTCTCTCAATTAGCCAACTTAAATTGCCAAGAGTATCTTCTTTTTTAAATTGAAGTATAGCTGATTTACAACATTATACTAGTTTTAGGTGTACAAATAGTGATTCTATATTTTTATAGTTTATACTCCATTTACAGTTGTTATGAAATATTGGCTACATCCCCTGTGCTATACAATGTATCCTTTTATCTTGTTTATTTTATACATAGTAGTTTGGGCCTCCTAATCCCTTACCCCTATCTTGTCCCTCCCACCTTCCCTTTCCCCTTTGGTGACTGCTAGTTTGCTCTCTGTATCTGTGAGTCTTTCTCTTGTGTTATATTATATTCATTCATTTTGTTTTTCAGCTTCCATATATGTGATAATATATAGTATGTGTCTTTCTCATCTTTCTCTGCCTATTTCACTTAGCATAATACCCTCTAGGTCCATCCACATTGTTACAAATGGCAGAATTTCATTCCTTTTTAGGGATGAGTAATATTCTATTTTGTGTGTGTGTATGTGTATATATACATATGTATGTATACCACATCTTCTTTATCCATTCATCTGGTGATGGACACTTAGGTTGCTCCTGTTGGCTAATACACTAATGCTACTATGAGCACTGAGACTCCTGATGCCAGGATTACCTTGATCATCCTGCCTTTACTCAGTGTCCAGTGGTGATGCAGAACACAGTCGTGAGCAGGGCTCTCATCTGGGCAGCATGAGGGCTAGAGTTAATATAACTCTGTGTTTTAAAGTTTTCTGGTTGATGTACTAGTTCTCTGGTTCTTTCATAATTTTTTTTTAAAAGTTTCCTTAATTCCTAGCTTCACTTCCCCATGCTGCAAGCCTTCTTCCCACCCATAACTTTAGCTAGCTTCTATTTGCCTTTTAAAATAGACTAGAAAGGACTTCCCTGGTGATACGCTGGATAAGAATCTGCTTGCCAATGCAGGGGACATGGGTTTGATCCCTGGTCCGGGAAGATTCCATATGCCACGGAACAACTAAGCCTGTGCCCCACGACGGCTGAGCCTGCGTGCTGCAACTACTGAAGCCCGCATGTCTAGAGCTTGTGCTGTGCAACAAAAGAAGCCACCACAATGAGAAGCTTGTGTGCTGCAATGAAGAGAAGCCCTTGCTCTCTGCAACTAGAGAAAGCCCATGTGCAGCAACAAAGACCTAGCACAACCATAAATAAATAGATATTTTTTTCTTTAAAGATAGATTGGAAAGCCAGTTTTATTTCTAGGAGTTTATTCAAAGGAGATTATCAAGGGATGCTGACTTTGATTTCATACTTACTTTGTACTGAGCACTTCACTATCATTGTATTGTTTGATTTGCATAATAATCCTACAAGGTAGACACTCTTCTCCGTATTACAATTGAGGGAACGTCTTAAAATTTAAAATAAATGTTTAAAAGGAACTGGTGAGAAGGCAATGGCACCCCACTCCAGTACTCTTGCCTGGAAAATCCCATGGATGGAGGAGCCTGGTAGGCTGCAGTCCATGGGGTCGCTAAGAGTCGGACACGACTGAGTGATGTCACTTTCACTCATTGGAGAAGGAAATGGCAACCCACTCCAGTGTTCTTGCCTGGAGAATCCCAGGGATGGGGGAGCTTGGTGGGCTGCCGTCTATGGGGTCGCACAGAATCGGACATGACTGAAGCGACTTAGCAGTAGCAGGTGGATCTAGAACTCATCAACGTCTTTCTGCTATCTTGTGGATTCCTGCAAAGATTATCTGCAAAACTATTCAATCCAATGTTGCTCATAAGAGCAAAATAGGAAGACTCTGAGGTCCAAAAGTATATGTCTGATTAGATGACAGCCATTATGGTGAAGAACAAAGCAATATTTAAAATGAAAATGTCAGAAAATATTTACCCCCATAAAACATATAGAATTTTGAAAAGAGGGATTTGTTTTTAAGTTTCCATGAATTGAAAAAACTGAGAAAATGAGCAACAAAACATTAGCAATTATGTCAAATTGGAGTCATATTTTCCCCTTTTTTGTGATTTCTTTTTGAACCTTTTTTTAAACTTAGGACATTTTTGTTGTTGTAATTTAGTTGCTAAGTCATGTCCAACTCTTTCACCATCCCATGAACTGTAGCCCACCAGGCTCCTCTGTCCATGGGATTTCCCAGGCAAGAATACTGAAGTGGGTTGCCATTTCCTTTTCCAGGAGATCTTCCTGACCCAGGGATTGAACCAAATTTCCTCTGTTTCTTGCATTGACAGGCAGGTTCTTCACTGCTGAGCCACCAGGGAAATCCAACTTACACTACCTGTAATATAGTGAGAACAGCAACAATAGGAAAATAAAATAGCAAGTCTGAATTCACATATCCCTTTAAGCACAATTTCCTTTCACACCTCTGCCCATTCATCCTGCACTGGCTGCCCCTTCCAGCATCCAAAACATTTATCAACTCATTCATTTTGTTCTTTCAAAAAATACTTATTGACTGCATTTGTGTGCCTAGCATAGTTTTAAGTCCTGAGAATACAGTCATGAATAAAACAAACAATAAAATAAATGTTACTTTTCTCCCTGGCAATGACTCACTGTATGCCCCAGCAAGCATAAAGTAGTAAACAAAAAGTCAAAGGAGATAAAGCCTAAGAAGATTATTAAACTAAGGTGACCTAATAGTTTCTGGGTGGGTAATTTAGCTGGAGGTAGTAAAGGTGTTTCTTTCTGAAGATGTAGTATTTCATCTTACATCTGAATCACCAAGATTAGGAGAGAGAATCTTCCAGGCTGAGATAACAGCTTAGGATTAAAAAAAAAAAAAAAAAAAGTCAGCATCTGGAATAAGCTTGGAGCTTCATTAAAAAAATATCCAGGTGGCTGGAGCAATATGGAGGCAGGTGATGATACAAATGCAGGGGCTCAAACATGTAGGGCTTGCCTCTATCATCCTAGCTCTTGCATCATTTACAACTAATTCTTTAAAAATCCCATTACAATGAGCATCTTGAGGCCAACATTTTAGTCTTCTTTGTAAAGAAGTGCTTGGGCTTTCTCTGATGACTCAACAGGTAAAGAATCTGCCTGCCATGCAGGAGACACAGGAGATGTGGGTTCAATCCCTGGGTCAGGAAGATTCCCTGGAGGAGGAAATGGCAACCCACTCCAGTATTCTTGCCTGGGAAATCCCACGGACAGAGGAGCCTGAGAGCTACAGTCTAAAGGATCGCAAAGAGCTGGATACGATGAAGCATGCATGCAACACAGCCTGGCACAGAGCCTCACTCAGTGAATGCGTGGATGGATGGATATGTGAATGCATCAGTGAACTCTGCATTGACAAAAGATAAAATGCTCTTCGAAATAGATGCTAGGCTCTTAAACTTTCATTTTCAGTGTCACTGTCTCTATAGTTTTCTTTATCTCTCACTTAGAGGTCTTCCACTCTCTATCATCTACAAACACACATACATGCATTCCTGAAATCACGATGTCAGATACTTGTGAAAAAAATGTGATCTGATCCACAAATATGTATTAACTCTAGAACGTCCTAGTTAAAAGCAATATTTACAGAGCAGAGTTTAAGACTGCAGAAAGAGTACAGGTTTGGGAGTTATTCAAGCTTGGGTTTGCAAATCAGGTCTGTTCTTTCCCAGCTTTGGGATATTGGGCAATTTGGACACACCCTCTGTGTCTTGGTGTCCATACCTGTAAGATGAAATCATAATATTGAGAGAGTAGCCAATCACCCTAAGTTGTTCTGAACTGATATGGTCCCTGGGACTCAGGAATTTCAGTCGTAAAATCAAGACAGTCCCAGGCAAAGTTGGATGAAATGGCCATCCTAGGTACTAAACACGTGTTGTTGTGACTTAATATGTGTTCTTAAGCATTTGATCATGCCAGGCACACAGTAGGCCAGCAAATGACAGCTGCTAAAATAAAATTCTCCAGTAGAGTCAAGCACCAGCCCTTAATCATGCATGTCATGTTCAGAGGCAGACATTACTGACCTCAGGAAAAGACCAAGAGATTCAAAGAAAGTTAATGACCTATTAAGGACACAGTGAATGAAGGGGCTGGGATTCAAACTCAGAGTCTGCATGAGCTCAGAGCCAAAGTTCTTTCCTTTCTACAGCGCCGCAGACACTGAGGCCAAGTATATTTTCAGCAACCAAAACAATTCCAACAGTTTTCATTTTTGTGCTGTTTTCCCAAACTATAAATGTTCTCTTTTAGAAACAGCATTGCAAAGTCGTGAGCTTGTTGAGATCATTCTGTGAATGTGAAAATTTTGAAATCACTTAATTGCTGTTTAGTGGCAAGGCACACTTCATTGAAAATTAATGGAGGATTTTTCTTTTCTTTTGTGACTTGAGGTTTCAATTCAACAATGCAGCGAGGACACCTTTATGCTAGGAAATATGTTTGTCACACGCCTATCTGTGCTTGATGAGATTATTAATAAAGCTTTTGCAGGAGATTTCTGGACAGTATTAGATTACTCTCCCAGTGTTTTACTTGTAGATACACGTTGTCATGCTTCTGAACAGGTTTTGCTCCAAAAATGCTCAATATCATAAGTCAGATCATCAAAACAGTATGTCCTTTTGGCTGTGTGCTCTTGAGCTTAGTTTGAAGATTCATTTTTGTTGGAAGTCTATTCATCTTAACCACACCACATGGTTCTTTCAGGCAGTGTTATGCTGTCTTGACCGCAGAGGGTTCACCAAATTCAATTACTGCTTCAATAACACTGCTGGCACTTGCTGAACTCTGAATAAAGAAGAATTCTCTGCAGCCATCCAGCTGAGGACTGTGAATTACTGTTACATTAAGCCAGCTGTTCTGGGGATAATTAGAAGGTGCAAAGGGTAAGGATGGTAAGGCTGTACAATTTTTCCTAAAGAATATATGTCTTTTTCTTTAGGACAAGAAACTGAAGGTGTGAATTTCAACCTAGGAAGCTCTACAAAAGAATATACAGTTCATTCAAATGGCAACATTTCACAGAATAAAAAGCCCACCAGTACTTTTGGGCCAAAAGGATCTTGGAAAGAAATGCTTTAGGATCCAAGAAGAGGATGTTGCTTGGACTTATACTTTATTAGCAAATCTGAGAAGCGAGATCTGTTTGTAGCATAGATTCGGAAGTCTAGAAGAAGTCAAAAAGTTTTTAGCCTGGGTTAAATAAGGGTCAGTATGCCCCCAAATGACCCAGATTTGTCCTGCTGAAGCAGGGCCATCCACAAGATTCTTGAGGGTCTTTGTCAGAGGAGATCCCAATAAATGTATGTTCTAGTTCCTCTGAAAGTTCAGCAGTGAGAATCTTCCCCAATATTTTTCAGAGCTTCTCAGCACCCAAGAAAAAGAATTAAAAACTACAAGTCTTATTGAGTGTGCCCTGTCATTTCTCCAAACTACATACCCTCATTCAAGAATATACTTCAATTTCATCCACCTCATAAGAACTGACCCAAATGTGCTCTTTTTAATAGCTGTGTATATGTATCACAAATTTCTGGAGCCTGTTATACAGAGCGAAGTAAGTCAGAAAGAAAAGCACCAATACAGTATATTAATGCAGATATATGGAATTTAGAAAGATGGTAACAATGACCCTATGTGTAAGACAGCTAAAGAGACACAGATATGAACAGACTTTTGGACTTTGTGGAAGAAGCCAAGGGTGGGATGATTTGAGAGAATAGCAATGAAGCATGTATATTACCATGTGTGAAATAGATGACCAGTCCAAGTTCAATACATGAAACAGGGCACTCAAAGCTACTGTGCTGGGACAACCCAGAAGGATGGGATGGGGAGGGAGGTGGGAGGGCAGTTTGGGATGGGGAGACACATGTACACCCATGGCTGATTCATGTCAATGTATGGCAAAAAACACCACAATATTGTAAAGCAATTAGCCTTCAATTAAAATACATTAATAAAAGACAAAAAATATATACTTCAAGGTCACTTTCTCTAAGAAGTCTTCTCAACTGTACCCTTAAGTTTTGAACAGAACTGGGCCACTTTCTCCTTTGTGCCTAAATGCTCCTCATAGCAATTCTATCATAGCTACTAAAATGCCCTGCATCTGTTATTTGTTTTCATGTCTTTCTCCCATTAGACTCTAAGCTCCATGAGGGCAGGGAGCTCCTTTGGTTTTCTTGCCACTGCCTCACACTGTGCTTCTCAAACTTCCATCACGTTACTCCAAACAGCTGAGCATGGTGAACAACTACAACACGAATCTAGAATTTCAAGCTAAAGTGTCTAGGCCATGCCACATTCTTCTCTTAAAAGTTCACATAAATCTTGACTTTTCTTGAATCTGTCCATGCTTGTTTAAATAGAAAAATAACATTTAAATTTTCTAATTGACTATTCAATTTTTACCACCTAAATCTTCAAGTAAAATTGATGCTACATAATGGTATTTAACCGAAGCTTCTTATATTTCCTCGCATACTTCACATGGTCTGATTAGCAATAATAATAATAATTCCAAATTCTATCTCATTTTGTGAGGCATCAATCTTAGGAAATACTATTAACAATTTATACATCAAAAAGAAATAAATTCTTCCAAATGACCTAGGACATGCCATCAATTATAAGCACAAAAGTCCCACTTTTAGAAGTGCAAAAATATTGTTAAATGTTTCTTTTAGAATATTTAAAATTTAAGGAGATAAAGAAGGAGAGGATGGTGGAGGAGGGAAAGAATGAACATTTATCAAGCTTATTAGGTTCCAGACAACATGCAAAGACTTTTACATAGATGACCTCATTTACTTTACTCCTTATAAAAATCCTATGTGGGCGATACCATTTTATCTCAAAATTCCAGATGAGGAAAGCAAAGCTTTGGAAAGATGAACAGCTTATACAGAATCAAAAATCTATTATGTGGTAAGGATTGGATCTGGATTCTCCCATTCCATATCCAGAATTTGTTTGTTTAATCCCTCTGCTTTACTATCTGTATCCTGGGTTACATGTACTTGTTTGGTCAAAAATTTTACTTTTGTTTCAGGTTCAAAGGATTTGTTAACAAAAGAAACCACTCATTACACACAAATAAACAATTTCAATATGTAATAGATAGTTATTTAACTTAATTTCAATATACAATCATTAAAAGAGAAATAGAAACAAAGAACTATAACAGTACACACATCACTAAATTGAGAAAATCAGCATCCAGGCTTAAACAGCATGCTGGGAGGTCCCAAGTAACAGCAACGTGGACAAGGATGTTGACTTCAACAACTCTCGGGGTTCTATCCACATGGATACTTGCGGAGTACCTACTATGAGCCATGCACTCATAAATTTCATCTTCATAACCTTATTTTTCCTCACCACAGCCCTAAAAAGGTGAGCAATGCTACCCCACTTTACAGATAAGACTGATAAGGATTAACACTCCAGGGCACGTGGCTGTAGAGGCCAGACTCGTGATAGCATGACTCACCATCGTTTCCCAAGAGCTGACAGTGCACTTCCTCCTCCTTTTCTCTGTTATTATAATGAGCATTTTAAAGGTTGAACTCTCTGCAATAGAAGCACTTCCGTTTTTTGGATTAGAAAATAACCACCAAAGCCTTTAGATTTATTCTGGTCTTTCTATGCACTATGGTGATGAAATAAGCAGTGAAGTCTTTTTTTTTTTTTTTTTCTTTTTAAATTTTATTGGAGTATAGTTGCTTTATACTGTTGTGTTAGTTTCTGCTGTACAACAAAGTGAATCAGTTATATATACACATATATCCTCTCTTTTTTAGATTTCCTTCCCATTTAGGTCATCACAGAACACTGAGTAGAATTCCCTGTTCTATGCAGTAGGTTCTTATTGGTTAGCTATTTTATACAAAGTAGGGCATATATATCAGTTCCAACCTCACAATTCAGCCCACCCTTCCTTTCCCCCTTGTTATGTATGAGTTTGTTCTCTACATCTATGTTTTTATTTCTGCTTTGCAAATAAGTTTAGCTGAATCTTTACTCTAGATTCCACATATAAGCCATGTTATATGATATTTGTTTTTCTCTTTATGACCTATTCACTCTGTATGACAGTCTCTAGGTCTACTTATGTCTCTACAAATGGCCCAATTTCATTCCTTTTTATGACTGAGTAATATTCCAACCTAGATAGCATATTAAAAAGCACAGTCATTACTTTGCCAACAAAGGTCCGTCTAGTCAAGGCTATGGTTTTTCCAGTGGTCATGTATGGATGTGAAATTTAGACTATAAAGCTGAGTGCTGAAGAATTGATGCTTTTGAATTGTGGTGTTGGAGAAGACTCTTGAGAGTCCCTTGGACTGCAAGGAGATCCAACCAGTTCATCCTAAAGGAGATCAGTCCTGGGTGTTCATTGGAAGGACTGATGCTGAAGCTGAAACTCCAATACTTGGGCCACCTGATGAAAAGAGTTGACTCATTGGAAAAGATCCTGATGCTGGGAGGGATTTGGGGCAGGAGGAGAAGGGGACAACTGAGGATGAGGTGGCTAGATGGCATCACCGACTTGATGCACATGAGTTTGGGTGAACTCTGGGAGTTGGTGATGGACAGGGAGGCCTGGCGTGCTGCAATTCATGGGATTGCAAAGAGTCGGACACGACTGAGTGACTGAACTGAAATGAACTGAACTGAATATTCCATTGTATATACGTACCACATCTCCCTTATCCATTCTTCTGTTGATGGGCATTGAGGTTATTTCCATGCTCTGACTAATGTAAATAGTGCTTCAGTGCACACCAAGGCACATGTATTGTTTTGAATTATGGTTTCTTCCTGATATACACCCAAGAGTGAGTCTGCTGGTCATATTATAGCTGTATTTCTAGTTTTTTGAGGCATCTCCATTATGTTCTCCATAGTGTCTGTACCAATTTACATTCCTGACAACAGTGTAAGAGGGTCCCCTTCTTTATATACCCTTTCCAGCATTTGTTGTTTGTAAGTTTTTTGATGAAGCAATGGAGATGCTAATTAAAACTGTATGTAGACATCCCCAACCTGTCTGGGGGATTTAAAAAAATCAAACAGGAAACCAGCTACTAAAACTATATCTTACCAATCAAAGATTTTGGCTTTTCTATGGAGCCACTGACTTGTTGGACTGAAATAAGATATCAAGGTGCATCTATAAATGCAAAGCTTTGTAGATAGATTCATTTAATTGGGCAGACCATTTTTTGAAATAGCTCATTTCATTCTAACAACTTGTTTATAACCCAAGTTACTAACTAGTTAATGACCATTCAATATCTTAAAAACACGTGATTTGTTTAGTAGTGCCTAAGTTCCATCTAGTCAAGGATATGGTTTTACCAGTGGTCATGTATGGATGTGAGAGTTGGACTGTGAAGAAGGCTGAGCGCCAAAGAATTGATGCTTTTGAACTGTGGTGTTGGAGAAGACTCTTGAGGGTCCCTTGGACTGCAAGGAGATCCAACCAGTCCATTCTGAAGGAGATCAGCCCTGGGATTTCTTTGGAGGGTATGATGCTAAAGCTGAAACTCCAGTACTTTGGCCACCTCCTATGAAGAGTTGACTCATTAGAAAAGACTCTGATGCTGGGAGGGATTGAGGGCAGGAGGAGAAGGGGACTACAGAGGATGAGATGGCTGGGTGGCATCACTGACTCAATGGATGTGAGTCTGCGTGAACTCTGGGAGTTGGTGATGGACAGGGAGGCCTGGTGTACTGCGATTCATGAGGTCACAAACAGTCAGACATGACTGAGCAACTGAACTGAACTACCATTTTAGAAATTAGCCTTTACGATTTATCCAAAAAAAATGTATTAATTAGTTAATTCTTTCATTTGATCAAAGCTTGAGACTGTCTAAGGCCTGACCACACACCTCTTCTCTTATTAGACTGATCATCACAGATAATTCTTCCAATGTTGGACACAGGTTCTTAGACAAAAAGAGTTGAACTTCATACCACACTGGAATGGTTAATGAAGTTTAAATTGTTCAACCTTGGAACAAAAGTAAATCCAAGTATTATTTTCCATTGTCTTCCTTAAAAACACAAAGTCCTGTCTTTTAGTGAGCATAATTTTCCCCAACACTTTGCATTGAGTTGCATACCTCTTTAGCTCTATACAACTTAACTGTGGATTTATAAGCCCCTCAAATCTTGTAAATTGCACAAAACCTTTTTCACCCATTAATTTTCTACCACTCTTTTAGTTCTGTGTCTTTCTCATCTTTGATTAATATTTATAGCTTTGAAAATGTCTAAAGAAGCTACTATTTTTTACCTGAAGGGGAAAATGACATTATTTCACTTGAGTGTTCCCTGAACTCTACAATCTCGCTATGAAAAAAAATAGTGACAGCCAAGAGCTCTCATCCCTACCCTGACTAGCTAGGTGTGTGGCATTTTTTCCATGGGCATTAAGCCCAGAGAAAATGTCCTTTTATTTGTTATCTAGAGCCTTCACAGGCATTTGGCTAAATTTTAAATTACTCAGGGTTTGTATCTTCTACAGAATGAAAGACTATTTACATCTTCTTGGCTACTTTAGATTTCCTGCCTTGTTACATGAATCCATTGTTTTTCTTTTTGTAATGATTTTTTAAAATTGGAATATATACAACTGCTTTATAATATTTGTGTTAGTTTCTGCCATACAATGAAGTATATCAGCTGTATGCATACATATATCCCCTCCTTCTTGGATCTCCCAGCCATCCAGTCATCCCACCCATCTAGGTCGTAACAGAGCACCAAGCTGAGCTTCTTGAGCTTTGCAACAGGTTCCCACCATCTATTTTACACATGTCAATCTCAGTCTCCCAATTCACCTTACCTTTCCTTTCCCCCCACCGCATGTCCATGTGTCTGTTTTCTGTCTGCGTCTCTATTCCTGCCACAGAAATAGGTTCATCTGTACCATTTTTTTTCTAGATTCCACATATATGCATTAATATATGATATTTTTCTCTTTCTGACTTACTTCACTCTGCATGACAGACTCTATGTCCATCTACATCCCTACAAATGATCCTGTTTCATTTCTTTAGTGGCTGAGTGATATTCCATTGTGTACGTGTACCATATCTTCTTTAAGGGTAGTTGATACATCACAACTCAGGAGGAACCACTTGAGGTAGTATTGAGGCTGCTTCTTTGTTTCCAAGACTTCACATTTGCCTTCTTTTCACCTCTGTGTAGTGAGTAGCCTTTCCTTTCTGCCAGGGATCTTCCCAACCAAGGATCAAACCCAGGTCTTCCACATTGCAGGCAGATTCTTTACCAGCTGAGCCACAAGGGAAGCACAAGAATACTGGGGTGGGTAGCCTAATCCTTCTCCAGCAGATCTTCCCAACCCAGGAATCGAACCAGGGTCTCCTGCATTGCAGGCAGGTTCTTCACCAGCTGAGCTACTGGGGAAGCCTGATGTATGTACCACACCTTCTTTAAGGGTAGTTGATACACCACAACTCAGGAGGAACCACCGGAAGTAGTATTAAAGCTGTTACTTTGTTTCCAAAATTTCACATTTGCTTTCTTTTCACCTCTCTCTCTCAACTTTTCAATTTCTTGCTTGTTTTTTCTTCAAGGATTTTTGGAAAATGCAGGCATTCCCCAATACATTGGTCCACTAGGATGACACTGAACTGTAACAGTTGCTCTGTGTGCCCACCAATGGCCTCTTTTCTAGATGAAACTATTGAACTGCCCTTCTCAAGTTCAGTATACCATCTTTGGGATCATCCCTACAGTTAAGAGGTGGAAAGCAAACATAATAGAAATCTCTACATGAGCACAACTAAGAAAGAAGCTTTATCCATCAATCTGAAGCCGTCATAGCCACCGTTATAGTTCACAATGATAGCTTACGGGCTACGTTCAACAGTCTTTACTCCTCTACAAAATATTAAACAATAATTTCACACAAAATGGGAACTCAGTAAATGCTGTATAAAAAATGAAAGGATAAAATGATAAAAGAATGAAAGGACCATGAGCTGGAGGAATTGGATGGTTAAAGTATTAACTGACAAATAAACAAACAAATGGGACCTGGAACTTTATGACTCTCATTCCCTGATGGTTTAAATAAAAGTTTTCCCTTTGCAAAATTGATGCGGAAAGTCATCAATTATGATGTCAGGAATTCGTCCAGAACTCACACCCATCCAACAACAATTGTTCCATGCTCCCTTTGCTGGTTCTCAGCAACCCTCCTGTTAGTTCACACCTCATTTTGTATTGCTGCTATCCTTAGCACGGATAACCTCAAGAGTTCACCTTAAAAAAAAAAAAAAAAAGGAGACTGCCTCAGGAAAGAGCTTCCCTCCACAGTAAAGAAACTGTCTCCCAGTGCAGGAGACCCAGGTTTGTTCAGACATCAGGAAGATCCCCTGGAGAAGGAAATGGCAACCCACCCCAGTATTCCTGCCTGGGAAGTCCCATGGACAGAGGAAGCTGGCAGGCTACAGTCCATGGGGTCCCAAAAGAGCTGGACACAACTTAGCGACTACATTAAAAAAAAAGAAAAACACCACCTCAGGGCAAGCACTAATTTTGCCTCAAAAACAAAGTAGATCAAAACCAAATATCTGATCTATTCTGATATCATGAAAAACTGTATGTCTCCTTTCAACACGGATTTAACTTCACCCTTGGTGGAAACAAAAATGACTTGTTTCCTGGAATTATTGAGGAAGGAAACTTTGACTCTTTTTTAGGTCCAGTTTATACTCCAACATCTTAATGGAGTAACTCCAGTTCTAATTAGGTTGATTTCCATTCCAAGTATTCTTACACACATTATCTCATTCAGTGTTCATAACTACTCACTGAGGTACTGATTTTTCTGCCTATTTTACTCTTTAACTGGTATTTGAGAGAAAAATATGCAATCTATAAACTCAAAAGAAATAGCTTGTAATGAGTTCATTTGAACCATCAGTCATGTTTCCCACAAATGACGTAAGTCTTTAATTGCCTAACTTTTCCAAAGGAGTAGCAAAGCATACCATTGGTTTTGTGGCTTTCAATCTTTTCTAGAACATTCTTAAGCAGTATCCATTAGAGAACTTAGGAGAAGACAATCTCCATTAAGTATGTATCACCCCATCATCATAGACTGGGAGTAACCTATTTCTCCATATTGCAAGGCATAGCAAAATCTGCTATACAACACACTCTTATAGACCTTATAAATCATAACCCATCATGCAGATGACAGACATACCCAAGAAAAAAAGGAAAAAATGAGGGCGAGATTTCTATTCTTCATAAATCATGCTTCATTCCAATGTATTCTATATCAGAGGAGGATAACTGATTCTATTTGGATGAGCTCATTTAAACATGTCAAGCTGTTTCACAAAGATTAATTAAAATATGTCAGCTATGCTGGTGGCAAAGCCATCTTGTTTTAAATCTTCAAGAAGTAATATACAAAGCAGGATTACAACTGTTCAGCCTTTAGCATGACATGCATAAAATCAATATTTCAAGCTCCTTTGGGAGCTACAGCCCAGCATGTTGCATATGAATCGTCATAATGACCTCACCCAGCCCCTCCTGTCCAGTGGGAAATGGGATTACCCAGCCTTCGAGGAGGGACTCAAAGGCTAAGCAGTTCCGAAGAGCTGTGGACAGGCTGATGGTTTTCTAGAAGACAAACGTCAAATGTACAAGTTTCCTAGATGCCATGCCTTAATCAGTCCCAGATGCTCCAAACTCAGAGAGCCAAACTCAGTCACTGGAAAGGCTTTGAGGACAGCAGAGCAAAGGCATGGTCAGAGCCCATCCTGAATGGCTTCTCACTGCCCAGAAGTTCACAATAGCAAGACTTCTATAGAGCCCAGAAGGGCTTCCCAGGAACTGCTAGTGGTAAATGATCCACCTGCCAATGCAGGAGATGCAAGAGACATGGGTTCAAACCATGGGTGAGAAAGATCCCCTGGAGGAGGAAATGGCAACCTGCTTCAGTGTTCTTGCCTGGAAAATTCCATGGACAGAGGAGCCTGGCGGGCTACAGTCCATGGGATCGTGAAGAGTTGGACACAACTGAGCACACAATATGATTATATATTCCAGAAAAAAAATGAACCTGAAAGTTTCCTCTGGGAGATCTTATCTTTTCTGAGATTTTATCTTGTATCTCACTGAATGAAAGCAGTTCTCATTGATTGATCTTTCTGGATTTATTATAACCAATATTTTAATTTCTGTATTTTTAAACTTTGTGTAAAGCTAGGTTCTCCTTTGAAATTTGGTTGATTTAAGATTCCTACCAATTCTTTCCCTGTGTTTTGAAACTTCAGCTCCACTTGAGGATGCCTTAAGGATAATCTGAGAAGGAACATGGTTAGGATTGACTAGCACAATATTTTAGCTGGGATGATTTTGCTTCCCAGGGGATGTTTATCTAAAGACATTTTTTAAAAAAATTTTAACAGCAGTGGAGTTGCTACTGGCATCTGGTGGATAGAGGTCAAAGATACTTCTAAACATCCTACAAAGCACATGACAGCTCTCACAACAAGGAATTATCCAACCCAGTTGCCAATAGTGCCACAGCGAAGAAGCCTTGCATAATAGCAAAAGCTTAATGTCAGAAAAAGCTCAAGTTTAAACCCTCTCTCCAACTATGTTGTAGGAGGCAAAGAAAGCGACAGACTAATTATTCCAGTGTTGACTAATAAGAAATCTCTGAAAAAAAGATGCTGCAGAAACCACTTTTGTGACAAGATGGATGAGCTAGAAAATACATGTGGCCTTATGGCTGGCCATTAGAACACAACTTGGAAAGATAAACTCCAGGACTAACTGGGAAAAAGAATTGATAACCAAAGAGATTGCCCATTTGTGCCATATTTTGGCTGACTTAAGGACCCTCACTTTTTCTGGAAAAGTGTTAATTTCCAGAAAAACTGAAAGAGGAATTAAGATAAGCATCAGCTATGTTGTTTTTAAGCCACAGTTAAAGAGAGATCATGAGATACATTTTTTCATTCATGTCTGTCTCTCCCCTATGTGAGAAACATGGCATGCGCAATTGGCGCCTATATTATCCTTTGGGCAATAAGTTATCCCAGTTGCCTTAGCAACTGTCAATATTTGTCTGGTATGTCACAGCCCCAAGTTGGCTGATGTCTGATTCAACATTTACTTGTAAAGTTTAGGAAAGAGAGACACCCAGTGGTCTAAATGAAACCGACCTGCTGAAAGCCATCTTCTGCTTCATTTTATTTTCACTTGAGAATGTTTATTAATCTTTTAATCCGATCCTCTTTTAATGATCAGCAATACCCTCAGTTAAAATTATGGAAACAGAGAAGAACAAGGGTTGGAACACTTACTTTATCTATAAAGGAGCCAACAGCAAATATTTTAAGCTTTTTGTGCCATATAGCCTCTGTTGCAACTATACAACTCTGCTGTTAGAGCATAAGGGCAGCATTAGACAATAGATAAACAAATGAGCATATCTGTATGGCAATAAAATTATATTTACAAAAAGAAGCAGCAGATGAGATATGTCCTACAGGCAATGGCTTACCACCTCTGCAAAGGAAAATAGAATTGATATGCCTTTTCAAGCTACACTTGCAAATGTCCCTTCATTCTCCCAAGTTTCCAGAGACTTGGAAGAGTTCCTGCAAAAAGAAATAAAATCAGCATTCAGTTAATAACATATGCACAACAGCTATGTATTGTGTGTGTACTGTTCCAAGCGCTTATTCTAAATACCAGGATAACAGCAAGGTACAAAGCAGTTAAAAATCCCTGTCCTATAGAGCTTATAATTACAGTCAGTAATAGACTGTGTAAATAAAATGTCCAAGAGACTTTCCTGGAACTCGTTCGTATTTAGGGGACTTTCTGTACAAGAAGGAATGGAATTGCCATTGGAGAAAGGATGGTAAGGAAAACTTCAATGAGAAGGTGAAGGTGTAGCTCATGGAAACAGTGAAAGTAACCCAAGCAGAGGAGACAGTGAGTGTTCAGACTCCAAGCAGGAGAGATCAAAGATGCCCCTGTGCCTGGGGCAAAGTGGTGATGGGAAGTAAGGGAGGTGAGAACATCAGAAAGGAGGGGAGAAAATCAGAAAAGTGAACGGAGCAGGATGACAGCAGGCTGGTGGTCACTGTATGGAATTTGGATCTTATACTGAGTGGGGTATTTTGAGCAGAAGAGTGGCATGTGACTTAGCTGTGGAAAGGATTGCTCTGACTGCTCTATTGAGAAGGTGGTCTATGAAAGCAAAGATGGAAGGAGGAAGGTCTATTATGAGGATACTGCAGTCATCCAGGTGAGAGACACCTGTGGAAATGGCGAGGATGGTGAGAACTATAGGAGTTGTACCTTAGAACAAACACAATCTGATGGCATACTGGATACATCAGTATGGATGACACACTGGTTGTAAAAGTGTGGGTCAAAGATAATGTCAAGGTTTTTGTTTCCTGCACACTGTGCACATGTGCTCAATCACTTTAGTTTGTCCGACTCTTTGCAACATCATAGACTGCAGCCTTCCAGGCTCCTCCGTCCGTGGGATTCTCCAGGCAAGAATATTGGAGTGGGTAAACATTCTCTCATCTATGGGATCTTCCCAACCCAGGAATAAAACCCACGTCTCCTCCACTGCAGACAGATTATTTACGACTGAGCCACTGGGGAAGCCCTCCTGCATGCTGTAGTTGGTATTAATACTTTTGGTGGAGAGGACTGGAGTAGGAACAAATTTTTTATTAGGAGTACGTCACGTGTTCACTGCTGGATCTGTTATGGGATGCTGTTAGACAGATAGATAGTTAGATGTATGAGTCTGAATTTCAAGGAAAACTTTCAGGATAAAGCTTTAAATGTCGGTTGGGCTTCCCTGGTGGCTTAGAGGTTAAAACGTCCGCCTGGAATGCAGGAGACCCGGGTTTGATCCCCGGGTTGGGAAGATCCCCTGGAGAAGGAAATGACAACCCACTCCAGTACTATTACCTGGAAAATCCCATGGATGGAGGAGCCTGGTAGGCTACAGTCCATGGGGTCGCAAAGAGTCGGACAAGACTGAGTGACTTCACTTCACTTCACTTCATGAATAGTACAGGAATGGTATTTAAAGTCATGCGACCAAAGGAGATAGCAAGAGAATGAATATAGATGGGGTAGAGAAGAAGAGAATTCAAGTGATATGAGCCCTTGGGCACTGCAACTTTCACTAAGTAGAAAGATGAGGAAGAACTAGCTGGAAAAACTGAGAAACTACTAGAAAAATAAGAGGAGAACCAGAATATGAGATCCTGGAAAACAAGTGAAAAGAAAAGATGTGATAAGATGTGTTACATACTAGTACCTCAAGTACAGTCAGGACTGAGAACTCATTTAGTTGGATTTATCAAAGCGGAGGTCATAAACAGGATCAGCACATACTTTATCATCCAAACCAAGACACTTTGATAGTGAAAAATTATTCCTGGAGAATAGGCAAAGGCCCAGACTGTCTGTACAAACTGAGATGTGCAGTCACCCTAGTCATGGAAATATTGGCAAGTGCAGTTTCATGGATGGAGAGGAATTAGGGACTGTGATCCAGATAACATTTCAAGGAGTTTGCAATAAAAGGAAATTGAGAACAATATAGGGTAAAGCAGGGTTTTGTTTAGTTTTGTAGATTGTTGTTGTTTTTTTTGACCACATGGCAGATGTGGTCTTAGTTCCCTTACCAGGGATCGAACCTGCACTCCCTGTATTGGAAGTGTGGAGGCTTAACCACTGGATGGCCAGGAAAAGTCCCCATTTAGTTTTTAATACGGAGGGTAGTATAGAATTTTGTGCAGTGATGGGAATGATCTAGGTAAAAAAGGGAAGAAAATTTGAGTCAAGGGGTGGAAAGAAGAAAATTGCTGGAGCCATGGGTTCCAAGGCACAAACAGAAGAGCTGATGTTAGATATGCATGTAGGTATTTTTTCCAGGATAGTGGGAGCCAAAGTAGAGAAAATAAACTCAGGTTCAGGCTGATGGGGAGGTGGTGTGGTGGGAACCTTAGAACTTCTCATCTCCTTGCTTACAGTTTCTTATCTTGATGACAGTGAGGAGGGGGGAAGAAGGAAGAGGAGATGGATGCATAGTTGATTGGGTAGGGGAATAACAGGACCCATGGACAGCAATGACACTCACTGGCTTGCAGAGGGCACTGGGGGTGTGGTCGACCCAACTCAAGGCAACCGTGAATGATGTGTGGGAAAGAATTGACCCCCTGAGAAAAATCGAAATTGAAGTAATGTTAGAGAAACATGGAATGAACGTTGGCACCACAAGCTCAACAGGCCCTAGGTCTTGGTCCCAGTTCTTCCATTTATCGTCTGTGCTACAATACTTTGAACAAATTCCATGATGTCTTTGGGCCTCTGTACCTTCACATACAAAATGTGGATCATAATACTCACCTCACCATCTTTCTGTGAGTGCTGAATGAGACAGTGTGGAAAAACCTCAAATACTGTTTGTTTCCGATAGGTCTTTTGAATTTGAAAGATGGCAAATTCTGTTGCTTTAGAATGTTAATAATAAATTAGGCAATCTTTTGGGGAGAATCAATAAGCTATTCCACTATTAATAGAGAAATCACCAACAATATATCCAAGAATCATTTACAAATGTCATTAATTTGTGAAGTCCACAATGATTTATAATGTATTTGCACATATGTTTCTTCATTAGATTCTCAATTTTAAATTCAAAAGATCTGATTGAAAGCAGTATGTGATGTTATCAATATGTGACCACTTCATAATCAAATTATGAAATTATTACATAACTATTATTATAATATGATTATTTGACATCATAACATCACATACTGCTTTTGATCAGGTCGTTCAAATTTTAAAAATTGAGAATCAGTCAGATATGACTGAGTGACTAAGCACAGCAAGGCACATTACGTTTCCAAAATATTGTCACTGTCTATAGGCTGAATCTTTGACCTCAAATTCCAGTGAATGTCAGAGAAATGTGTGAGAAAGATTCATAAACCATTTCCATTCTGTAGAATAGCTGAATTTTCAAAGTAAATATAAAATATAATTTTTTATTATTCTGAGGCCAGTATGAGGGAAACATTGACATTTCTACTGAGGTGTGTTCATATTTAAGCACCTTGGCTAAAGTATATGACCTCTAAGAGTCCTTCCAACTCTGAGCGTCTGTATTGAAGTCTACTCAGGTTTATTCAGATCAATGGCTTATCAGTTCTGCACAAATTACTTCCTGGATCCAGAGCTGCTATAACTGAAATTCACCAGATCCTTCTTGTCTGCAGATACACTTAAAGTGACCTTTTCATCTATAGTCAAAGACTTTGTTCTTGACCTCTACATCTACAGAATCCCTCACCATCCCCCTAAATCCCTCTCTTAACACATTTTGAGAATCTTATGAAGTAATAGTTCATAAATCCTCACATTCAGGCTGTTAGCTACTGACCCCAAGGGCAAATCTTCTATCTTCTTTGTGTCTGTTTCATTTTCCTAAATCTATGCCTGTCCTTAAAATATCTTGAGATAGGCTTTCCATTGTCATTGTCAACACCCCTCCTAAGAAAGCCAACACAGCATTCAATGGGAACTGTCTCCACAAGTTCCCAAAGCTGGCCAGCTTGGAAATGTCAGAGAGGTACTGTGTTCTAAGCAAAGGTAGAGCTCAGTGGTGTGCGCTCAGTCATGTCCAGCTCTTTGTGACCCCATGGACTGTAGCCCGCCAGGCTCCTCTGTCCATGGGATTCTCCAGGCAAGAATACTAGAGTGGGTTGTCATTACCTCCTTCAGGGGATCTTCCCAACCAGGGATCAAACCCCTATCTCCTGCATTGGCAGGCAGATTCTCTACCACTGAACCACCAGGGAAACCCAGAGATAGAGAGACGGGCCAAAATTGTAATCCATTCATTCAACAGTAACTGAGCATCTCCTGTATAGAGCAAACAGAGCTTAGGGGTTAAGAGTCAAGACTTTGGGGTCAGACTTAAGTAGGTTCAAATTCTAAGCTTTGTGATCTTGGTCAAGTTTCTTACTCCCTCTGAGTCTCAGTTTACTTCTCTGTAAGATGAGACTCATGACAGACTTCTCTCATAGGGTTGCAGGGAGAATTAAATGAGATAATACATGTCATGTTGGAACCTGGATCAAAAGATACCAGCTTTCATGCTCACTTAAGTTCCAGACTTTAGTTTGGCTCTAGGGATGGAAATACGCATTATATCTGCTTCATTTGGTTGTTTTAAGTACACCTAGCATGACCAGTTAGGAACCAGATCAAAAACAATCAGAGGTCCCTGGGGAGATTTGAGGCTCGCTTTGGGCCAGCATCCTTCCCATTCACCTCAAAGCATTTTACACACTGGCTTTCAGAGGTCTTTGCCTTGTTTTCCTTCTTTGGCCTCTTCTCTTTGCCTAGACATTTTCTGGAAATGGTGAAAATTTTAATCTTTCCTATAAAATTTTATTTTTATATATTTATTTTCGGCTGTGCTGGGTCTTCGTTGCCAGGCAGGCTTTCTCTGGTTGTGGCGAGTGGGGGCTACTCTCTAGCTGCCGTGCGAGGGCTTCTCTTGTTGCAGAGCAGGCTATAAGATGCTCAGCCTTCTGTAGCTGTGGTGCCATGGGCTCAGTAGCGGTATCTCTCAGGCTCTAGAGCACAGGCTCAATAGTCGTGGTGCACGGGCTTAGTTGCTCCGCGACATGTGGGATCTTCCTGGATCAGGGATCCAACGTGTGTCTCTTGCATTTGCAGGCAGATTCCTTACTTCTAAACCACCAGGGAAGCCTCTTAATCCTTTCTTTTGTTCTCTGATCATTACTACTTCCAAACTCCCCTCTGAGTTCCCAAATCTGTCTCCCCATTGCCTTCATTCTGGTTCCCAGCACCAGCAGCTTTTGTCCCAACTACTTCAAAAGCTTTCTAATTCGTCTATTTCCTCTCTAATCTTGTTCCATGATTTTCATAACAAAGCAATTGAATAGTCCATCCCTCTGTCCATGTAGCAGCTTCCCATTGTATTTTTAGCAAAATCTAAGTTAATTACCATTGGGTGGAAAAAATAAATCACTAACAACTGAAAGACATTCTTCTCTCCACAGTGTCAACTACACATTGGCACTCACCATGGACACTTGCCATCTACCTCTACAAGGACTAACTCATGTTCTGCTGCAGCTGCTGACTTTCAACATGGCCTGAAAAGGAGTTCAGGGTGGAAAGCAGAAGTGAGGCAAGCTGTGCAGTCCCTGGGGTTGCAAAGAGTGGGACACGACTGAGTGACTGAACTGAACTGTGCTCTGGTGGAACAGGTCTTCAGGTCTTCAGGTAGTTAGATATTCCCAGGAGCTGATTTTATGAGCTCATATGTAGAAAAGCGCTAAAATTCCTCATGGGGATGACTGCTCCTCATGAGCAGCAGAAACCATTAGCAAAAAAATACGTGCTTGACTGCATGTACTCCCCCTTCACCAACACCACATATATGCTGGCCTTCCCCACTGCCTCTTTGGAGCAGTTTCTCAGAGCTATCTGAGGTTCTTACTCCTGGGCTACAGTCTTCATAATTCTAATACATTTCAATTACTGTACCTGCTGATATCATTTATTATTGTGGCCTTTTCTGCAGTTTATGTATCTTTCAAAACACTGATTGCAGTATTAGTTTGGATTACCTTCAAGTCCATAAATAAAAGAGAAAGAATGGTTTCAAAAAAGCACTTTCCTCAGGTATCTGATGTAGCTGAGTACTGTGTGATGCTTTACCAAACTCAGAATTCATGTTTTCAAGATGTTGGGACTCACCTGGATGAGCACAGGAATGTGGCAGATATACAGATTATCAGTTTATTCAGTTGCTCAGTTGTGTCTGACTCTTTGTGACCCCATGGATTGCAGCACGCCAGGCTTCCCTGTCTCCTATACTTGGCTCAAACTCATGTTCATTGAGTCAGTGATGCCATCCAGCCATCTTGTCCCCTGTTGTCCCCTTCTCCTCCTGCCTTTAATCTTTCCCAGTATTAGAGTCTTTTCCAAGGAGTCAGCTCTTCGCATCAGGTGGCTGAAGTATTGGAGTTTCAGCTTCAACATCAATCCTTCCAATGAATATTCAGGACTGATCTCCTTTAGGATGGACTGGTTGGATCTCCTTGCAGTCCAAGGGACTCTCAAGAGTCTTCTCCAACACCGCAGTTCAAAAGTATCAGTTCTTTGGCGCTCAGCTTTCTTTGTAGTTCAACTCTCACAAATATACACGACTACTGAAAAATCGGTAGTTTTGGCTAGACGAACCTTTGTTGGCAAAGTAATGTCTCTGCTTTTTAATATGCTGCCTAGGTTGGTCATAACTTTTTTCCAAGAAACAAGCATCTTTTAATTTCTTGACTGCAGTCACCATCTGCAGTGATTTTGGAGCCTCCAAAAATAAAGTCTTTCACTGTTTCCTTTGTTTCCCCATCTATTTGCCAAGAAGATATACACAGATATACTGCATTGTTAATATTGAACTATCTGTTCTTCCCAATTCCTTATTTAACTTTATTGCCACTGGATTCTATTTGGCCTTTAAATATGTCTTAATAGTCTTTGGCTTCTCAAACTCAAAAAGAAAATTGT
Source organism: Budorcas taxicolor (assembly GCF_023091745.1). NCBI lineage: Eukaryota > Metazoa > Chordata > Mammalia > Artiodactyla > Bovidae > Budorcas > Budorcas taxicolor. Next base: position 58,171,252 of record NC_068923.1, on the reverse strand, counting down.
TCTGGGTCAGAAATATTTTTAAAAGATTAATTTGTTAACATTAGCCTTGTCCCTTGGTATACAAGCAGACTATTAAGTTTTCATATAGATTCATGTAGGCCATGTATTTAATGAAAGGTAAGGTGCTTCTGTAAAGTTTTCAAGACAGGGTTCGCTTTTTCCTTTTAATTGGTGTGCACATCTAATACAGTATATATCTATGAAACTAAGATTTGAGTACTGTAACTGCTATATTTATCCTATTGCTCACATGCATCTCACACTACATTATTCTAAGACAGATTGTTTTGCAATTAAATGTATTATAACTAAGAATATTATCATGGATAAAATTTTAAATTAAAAGTATAATCAATCTACTGCTTTCAGGGACTTTGTGTTATCACTATTAGACACTTGAAATTGTGATCGAATATATGTCCTTGGTTCTTGCCTGTAGTTTCCCCAACTTTTCTAAAGTCTTGAAGTAGTTTTCCAATAGGTAGCTTGTTTTCATCTTTTTATTTTAAACGCAGTTAGATGCTTTGTGACTGAAATTTCTTTAGACATTGAAAAAGGATGATTGATTAATAAATTATCCAAGAGAAATTTTGAAAATATTTTCTGGAGTATCAGGATTTATTAGACTTTACATGTACAATATATGTTATAGTCAGAGTTTGTAATTTTCCTAAATGTTTACACACACACACACACACAAAATACACACACTTGAACACTCCCCTCCTGTTTTAAATAAAAGGATTCTTTCTGTCATGTACTTACATGTGAAGTGTTCTCTGGATTCAGTTTGAATTACTAGCTATTCCTGGAAATGGTATACAGTGTTTAGGTCAGTTGTTTGCCTGGATATTTATCATTTTGACCCAGTTGTCCTTTACTTCTAGATCCAATCTAGAGCCTAAGATACAGTGTTTAAAGAAATAAAAAATAATCATTTCAAATAATCTCCATTTGCTTCAAATTCATAGCCCTCTATCTTTACCTTGCTTCACTTAGAAAAATAAATATTTTTGCTATTTAATTAATACATACAAATAAAAAATTCAAAATACTATACAGAAAAAAACAACTACACAGAGCTCAGAAGGAAAAGCAACATTTTTCTATCTCATTCCACCCCATGCGGAATGGAAACTCTTTAAGAAGTTTCTTTTGGTATTTGTGGTTTAGTTGCTAAGTCGTGTCTGACCCTTGCAACCCCATGGACCATAGCCTGCCAGGCTCCTCTGTCCATGGGATTCTCCAAACAAGAATACTGGAGTGGGTTGCCATTTCCTTCTCCAGGCTTTTGGTATTTACTTTCATCCTAAAAAAAAAAAATAAAGATAAACATATTCTGTTATATCTTTTTACTTTATTAATTATCTATTAACTTGTTAGTATGGAAGATGAGGACTTTGTACTCTTAACTCCATGAGTTATTTTTACCTCCACCTTTCCATCTTTCTAATTCAGTAGATGTCTATTATTTGTTGATGTTAAATTTATAAGCCGTGTTTCACTTAGAGCTTTTATTCACTGATTAACTACAGATTACATTTTCCCTGTGCAACGTTTTGTTCTTTTTGAAACTGACAAATTTTCCAGGGGTCAGTAAATACTCTTTATTTTCCATCTGTTCAGCCATAATCAAGTATTCTTTTCTGATAGTACTGCTTTCTTTTGAAAATGAATTGAAGATGAATCTTCATGTCTGACTGGTTCCTGGTTAGATATGTTGCATGGCAGTCCTTCCAAGGTTTCCATTTGCTTCTAGAAGATAGCAGGTAGGGCTTCCCAGGTGGCACTAGTGGTACAGAACTAGTCTGCCAGTGCAGAAGACATAAGATATGCAGGATCCATCCCTGGGTCAGGAAGATCCCCTGCAGGAGGAAATAGAAACCCACTCCAATATCTTTGCCTGGAGAATCCCATGGACAGAGGAGCCTAGCAGGCAACAGTCCATGGGGTCACAAAGTCAGACATGACTGAGCGACTTAGCACGTACAGAAGACAGCAGAAGAGAATACCTTCCTGACCTCAATAAAGAACTGATAAACAGGCCACAAAAAGCAATATGCATAAAGAAAATTGACTGATTGGGTCACGTTAATATCAGGAAACTTTTTCATCAAATACATCATAGAGTTAAAGCACAACCCACAGAGTTTGTAATATGAATACCTGACAGAGCATATCCAGATAACTCCTACATATCAAATTCTGACAAACCCCTGATGATACCACGGGTTGATAAGGATGTGAAGCACCTGGTGACCTCTATCACTCCAAAGGTTCTGCCCTTTTCAATATTGCCAGTGATTTTTTTTTAATTTTTATAAAATTTAATTGAAGAATAATTGCTTTACAATATTGTGTTGGTTTCTGCCACATGTCAACATGAATTGGCCATAGGTACATTCCTTCCTGGAGAAGGAAATGACAACCCACTCCAGTATTCTTGCCTGGAGAATCCCACAGACGGAGGAGCATGGTAGACTACAGTCCATGGGGTCACAAAGAGTCGACACGACTGAGCAAGCTTCATAGCTTCTTACATATATCAGCTCCTTCTTGAACTTCCCTTCGCCTTCCCACTCCATCCCACCACCCCTCTAGGTTGTCACAGAGCACCAATTTGAGCTCCCTGTGTCATATAGCAAATCCCCACTATCTATCTTACATATGGTAATGTGTATGTTTCCATGTTATTCTCAGCTCATTCCACCCTCTCCTACCCCCATCCCCAGGTCCACAGGTCTGAGCTCTATGTCTGCATCTCCATTGCTGCCCTGCAGTAGGTTCATCAGTACCATCTTTCTAGATACCATCAGTTCAGTTCAGTCGCTTAGTCGTGTCTGACTCTTTACGACCCCATGAATCGCAGGACACCAGGCCTCCGTGTCCATCACCAACACCCGGAGTTCACTCAGACTCATGTCCATCGAATCAGTGATGCCATCCAGCCATCTCATCCTCTGTCGTCCCTTTCTCCTCCTGCCCCCAATCCCTCCCAGCATCAGAGTCTTTTCCAATGAGTCAACTCTTCACATCAGGTGGCCAAAGTACTGGAGTTTCAGCTTTAGCATCATTCCTTCCAAAGAAATCCCAGGGTTGATTTCCTACAGAATGGACTGGTTGGATCTCCTTGCAGTCCAAGGCACTCTCAAGAGTCTTCCCCAACACCACAGTTCAGAAGCATCAATTCTTTGGTGCTCAGCCTTCTTCACAGTCCAACTCCCACATCCATACATGACTACTGGAAAAACCATAGCCTTGACTAGATGAACCTTAGTCGGCAAAGTAATGTCTCTGCTTTTATATATGCTATCTAGGTTGGTCATAACTTTTCTTCCAAAGAGTAAGCGTCTTTTAATTTCATGGCTGCAATCACCATCTGCAGTGATTTTGGAGCCCAAAAACAGAAAGTCTGACACTGTTTCCACTGTTTCCCCATCTATTTCCCATGAAGTGATGGGACCAGATGCCATGATCTTCATTTTCTGAATGTTGAACTTTAAGCCAACTTTCTCACTCTCCTCTTTCACTTTCATCAAGAGGTTTTTGAGTTCCTCTTCACTTTCTGCCATAAGAGTGGTGTCATCTGCATATCTGAGGTTATTGATATTTCTCCTGGCCATCTTGATTCCAGGTTGTGCTTCTTCCAGTCCAGCGTTTCTCATGATGTACTCTGCATAGAAGTTAAATAAGCAGGGTGACAATATACACCCTTGACATACTCCTTTTCCTATTTGGAACCAGTCTGCTGTTCCATGTCCAGTTCTAACTGTTGCTTCCTGACCTGCATACAGCTTTCTCAAGAGGCAGGTTAGGTGGTATGGCATTCCCATCTCTCTCAGAATTTTCCACAGTTGATTGTGATCCACACAGTCAAAGGCTTTGGCATAGTCAATAAAGCAGAAAGAGATGTTTTTCTGGAACTCTCTTGCTTTTTCCATGATCCAGCAGATGTTGGCAATTTGATCTCTGCTTCCTCTGCCTTTTCTAAAACCAGCTTGAACATCAGGGAGTTCACGGTTCACGTATTGCTGAAGCCTGGCTTGGAGAACTTTGAGCATTACTTTACTAGCATGTGAGATGAGTGCAATTGTGTGGTAGTTTGAGCATTCTTTGGCATTGCCTTTCTTTGGAATTGGAATGAAAACGGACCTTTTCCAGTCCTGTGGCCACTGCTGAGTTTCCCAAATTTGCTGGCATATTGAGTGCAGCACTTTCACAGCATCATCTTTCAGGATTTGAAATAGCTCCACTGGAATTCCATCATCTCCACTAGCTTTGTTCATAGTGATGCTTTCTAGGGCCCACTTGACTTCACATTCCAGGATGTCTGGCTCTAGGTGAGTGATCACACCATCGTGATCATCTTGGTCGTGAAGATCTTTTTTGTACCGTTCTTCTGTGTATTCTTGCCACCTCTTCTTAATATCTTCTGCTTCTGTTAGGTCCATACCATTTCTGTCCTTTATCGAGCCCATCTTTGCATGAAATGTTCCCTTAGTATCTCTAATTTTCTTGAAGAGATCTCTAGTCTTTCCCATTCTGTTGTTTTCCTCTATTTCTTTGCATTGATCACTGAAGAAGGCTTTCTTATCTCTTCTTGCTATTCTTTGGAACTCTGCATTCAGATGCTTATATCTTTCCTTTTCTCCTTTGCTTTTCACTTCTCTTCTTTTCACAGCTATTTGTAAGGCCTCTCCAGACAGCGATTTTGCTTTTTTGCATTTCTTTTCCATGGGGATGGTCTTGATCCCTGTCTCCTGTACAATGTCACGAACCTCATTCCATAGTTCATCAGGCAATCTATCTATCAGATCTAGGCCCTGAAATCTATTTCTCACTTCCACTGTATAAGCATAAGGGATTTCATTTAGGTCATACCTGAATGGTCTAGTGGTTTCCCCTACTTTCTTCAATTTAAGTCTGAATTTGGTAATAAGGAGTTCATGATCTGAGCCACAGTCAGCTCCTGGTCTTGTTTTTGTTGACTGTGTAGAGCTTCTCCATCTTTTGCTGCAGAGAATATAATCAATCTGATTTCGGTGTTGACCATCTGGTGATGTCCATGTGTAGAGTCTTCTCTTGTGTTGTTGGAAAAGGGTGTTTGCTATGACCAGTGCATTTTCTTGGCAAAACTCTATTAGTCTTTGCCCTGCTTCATTCTGCATTCCAAGGCCAAATTTCCCTGTTACTCCAGGTGTTTCTTGACTTCCTATTTTTGCATGCCAGTCCCTTATAATGAAAAGGACATCTTTTTTTGGTGTTAGTTCAAAAGGTCTTATAGGTCTTCATAGAACCGTTCAACTTCAGCTTCTTCAGCTTTACTGGTTGGGGCATAGACTCGGATTATCATGATATTGAATGGTTTGCCTTGGAGACAAACAGAGATCATTCTGTTGTTTTTGAGGTTGCATCCAATTACTGCATTTCAGACTCTTTTGTTGACCATGATGGCTACTAGATACCATATTTATGTATTAATATCCAATGTTGTTGTTGTTTTTTTTCCTTTCTGACTTACTTTACTCTGTAAGACTCTAGGTTCATCTATTTCATGGATGAGCCAGTAATGTTTTAATTTAAAGGAGCCAAACTTTTTATGCTATTAATTCACTGACTGTAGTGAGTTTTCTCCCTCACCTGTAGTTTTTCCCCTCACCTGTTCTGTTTTTATTTTTATTTTTTAACTTCTTATTTTGGGGTACAGGGCTTCCTAGGTGGTTAAGTGGTAACGAATCTGCATACTAATGCAGGAGCACAGGAGACATGGGTTCAATCCCTGGGTTGGGAAGGTCCCATGAAGGAGGAAATGGCAACCCACTCCAGTATTCTTTCTTGGGAAATCCCATGGACAGAAGTATCTGGCGGGCTGCTGTCCATGGGGCCACAAAGAATTGGAAATGGCTGAGCAACTGATTTGGAAGCTGAAACTCCAATACTTTGGCCACCTGATGTGAAGAGCTGACTCATTTGAAAAGACCCTGATGCTGGGAGGGATTGGGGGCAGAAGGAGAAGGGGATGACAGAGGATGAGATGGTTGGATGGCATCACTGACTCAATTGACATGAGTTTGAGTAAACTCCGGGAGTTGGTGATGGACAAGGAGGCCTGGTGTGCTGCAGTCCATGGGGTCGCAAAGAGTCAGACTCGACTGAGCGACTGAACTGATTGTCTTAGCAACTGTGCGCGGGCGCACGTGCACACACACACACACACACACACACACACACACACGATAGTTTCAGGTGAAGAGGGAAGGGACTCAGTCATACTGTGTTTTCAAATCACATTTGTCAAATGCCATCCATTTCCTGTCAGTCTTCTCTGTTGACCCGTCTTCCTCTGTGATGATACGCTGTTAGAGAGGGCCATTCTTGGTCCCTGATTCTATCAAGTCACTCAGAAAACTCACTCATGTCCCTGACTTCAGTCATCACATCTATTCTGCTGACTCCCAAATCCAAGTCTTAATTTAGTGTCTACATCTCTCGTGTGAGTTCTCACCCTGATTCATCCTCATCTCCTTGTTGGACGGGCCCTCCTGAATGCCCTCTATTTTATCAGCTCAATGTATCTCTAATCAAACTAATTTTCTGCTCAGAATTTTCTGCTACTGTCCTATATACATTCTCTCCCTACCCCATATTCTCAAATTAGAAACTGTTACATCTGATGTGTCACTTTCACTAGTCCCCCAGATCCAATTTGTCAAGACCAAGTCTTTTATAACATGCCACCCCACCCCAATATTCCCACTGAATACTCCAGCCAAATAAATACTTGCTCTCCGCTGGACTCCTCTGAGAATTTTCAGATGATATTCTTCCTGCCCAACAATATTACAGTAATACTGTTTTGTTTTATAAACATAAAAACATCTCTTAAGTCACAGTAGTTCCCCTTTCACTGGGAACTGCCCCCCAACACACGGGGCTGTCCCTCATGTTACCATGTCTATAAATGATATGTTCTGCCCTCTGATGAATCCATGAGATGATGTCTGACCCAAGCAGGACAAGTGAAATTTGCTAGGGAATTGGGTATTTTGAACCCAATCAGTAATACAAATAGGACAGAATTAGGAATGATCTGTTGTTGTTCAGTCACTAAGTCATGTTTGACTCTTTGTGACCCCATGGACTGCAGCACACCAGGCTTCCCTGTCCTTCACTATCTCCTGGAGCTTGCTCAAACTCATGTCCATCGAGTCGGTGATGCCATCCAAACATCTCATCCTCTGTCATCCCCTTCTCTTCCTGCCTTCAATCTTTTCCAGCATCAGGGTCTTTCCCAATGATTGAGGATAACTTCTAAAGGCATGAGGTCAGCATTGCATAAGAAATCTGATAGTTCTCACAGAGAGGTCAGCCCTCAGGCTGAACTCGGTATCATCATTAAATCCTGCTACCCAGTGGTCATCTCCCTGGCTGCACGTTAGGATCACCATGGGTCTCACTGAGTGAATCTGATTTGCTAGACCTGGAGAGTGACCTGGCCATCTGCATTAAAAAAAAAAAAAAAAATTTCCTAGGTGATTCTCAGAGTGGACAGAACTGGGAACTGTTTCCTACACTGTATTGCTCCCCAGAAGTAACAATTTGTTAGAAGTAGCCACCTCATCCACCCACACACTCTCCCAGCTCCACAAACCTCAGAGAGTTTCCTGATATAATTTGATGTCTTAGTTGAAATGTTGCTTTGAGTCATCCCTTTGCCACCTAGTGAGCATGATTTGAAAATTATTCTACTAGCTTTTCTTATTTCCACAAATCAACACTAGATGGCAAACTATACACAGAGAATCATGTTATGTTAAGCATTTTCATCTCTGAAACATTTGTTTTTTCCTTCAAATATCCTTATTAGCCAATAATTGAGTATGATAATATAGTATTAAAACCATAATACTAGGGGATTTTCCCATAAATTGAATCACTGTATTATGGATCAACTCATATTCCCTTAAGCAGCACCATGGATATCCTATATATATATTATACACTATGGCCTGGATTTTAGTTGTCTTTTCAGCTTTAACTTTAAAATGAGGTTCACTAATTATAAACATGTATAAAAAGAAATACTGGAGAATACTTATCTACCAACAGATTTCAATGTCTTGTCAAAAAACAGACATTAATAAAAAATTTTCCTAATGTCCTGCTCACCTTTCTTGGGAAGCTTATGGAAAGCCAGCCCTGAAAAGCTGGGGTGCTTAGACATGTCATATACCCACTTTTCCTGATGGGCCTCAAGTTCTCTTGGAATGCAGTTTAGATTCCTCCATACTGATTAGAAAAGCATTCAAGATCTGGTTCACCTCTCCTGTTCTCTCAACCCTTTCACTGCCCATCCCACATGTAACATACAGAGCTCATACTGGATTTCTTTCATCTTCAGCAACATCTTGTCTCATCAATGTTCACAACAAGCTGCAATTTGTTGTTGCTGTTCATAGCATTATCTGCCACCTTCCATTCTGAAGCCCATCTTAACCTATAGTTAACCCACCTTCACATGTGTAACTTCTACTTTTTTTAGGTCTTGGCCAACCTGTAAATTCCTCCAAGAAGCCTTCCCTGACCGCCCAAGTATGATTTTGGTTTTTGTTTCTTCTCTTGAGTTTTTTGCATTTCCTCATTCAGACTACATACTTAGCACACAGTGTGTTATCATGGCCTCTTCTGTTGTCTATAAAGACTGAAAACCACGGAGGCAGTCTTGGTTACTCTTGTATTCTCGTGATCTGTCTCAGTGCTTGGCAGACACCAAGTCCTCTACAGGTATTTACTGAACAAGTGAATGAGGTCTCAGTATTTAATAGCACCCTTATGCCATTTTGTACCCAGGTTTGAGAGCAGTAACTTTAGGTACAGTTGCAAATAATAAGTTGTGTAAAATCAGCTCAATTTGTTCCTTTCCTAGAAAAACAAAAGACCTTCCCATCCAATTCTTGATTTATTTAGAAAAGAAGACAAAAAAAAAAAAAAAAAAAATCTCAGGAGCATCCCCAACCACCTTCACAGTCTTAGCAGATTCACTTCAGATTCAAGGTTAAAACAGGAGGTAAGGGAGCAGGGCACAACCTTTGAAAGAATGACAGCCAGAACACGCAGCACAAGCTGATTAGAATCAAATGGGTCCAAGAAAGCAGACACGTCTACTTCAACTAGACCCTGATCCTCAGTATGTGTGTGCTTAGTCACTGAGTCTTGTCCGACTCTTTGCAACCCCATGGACTGTAGCTTGTCAGGTTTCTCAGTTCATGGGATTCTCCAGAGAAGAATACTAGAGTGGGTAGCCATTCCCTTTTCAAGGGGATCTTCCCAACCCAGGGGTCAAACGCCAGGTCTCTTGCATTGCAGGCAGATTCTTTACCACCTGAGTCACAAGGGAGACCCTGATCCTGTCTCCTCTAATTGTAAAATTCAAGAAAAGTGGCAAGTGAGACTCTGTTTCTAGATTTTAACTCTTCTGAAGAATCAGATCTTGTTCATTTTAGATTTTGTTTCCTTCACCTACTCTTTAAGAAAATAGAAAGACTGTATAATTCTAAACTACTTAAGTTGAGTCAACCAGTTAGGAGTTACTTCTGAGAAATGGAATATTTCCTGCCATATCAGTAAACAAGGATGTCACAGTCATCAATCAGCTCTTCAGTGTGAATTTCTGAGCCATAAGAGCACCCAAATATACCTCTTCTTCTTCCCTTCTAGAATACTCCTCAGGTGGTGTAAGATGTAAGAAGAGATGGCAAGAATACACAGAAGAATTGTACAAAAAAGGTCTTAATAACCTGGATAACCACGATGGTGTGATCACTCACCTAAAGCCAGACATCCTGGTGTGTGAAGTCAAGCGGGCTTGAGGAAGCATTAATACCAACAAAACTAGTGGAGATGATGGAATTCCAGTTGAGCTATTTCAAATCCTAAAAGATGATGCTGTGAAAGTGCTGCACTCAAGATGCCAGCAAATTTAGAAAACTCAGCAGTAGCCACAGCACTGGAAAAAGTTGGTTTTCATTCAAATCCCAAAGAAAGGCAATGCCAAATAAAATTCAAACTACCACACAATTGCACTTATTTCACATGCTGGCAAAGTAATGCTCAAAATCCTTCAAGCTAGGCTTGAACGGTACATGAACCAAGAATGCCCAGATGTACAAGCTGGATTTAGAAAAGGCAGAGGAGCCAGAGATCAAATTGCCAACATCTGTTGGATCATAGAAAAAGCAAAGAAATCCCAGAAAAATATGTATTTCTGCTTCATTAACTATGTTAAAGCCTTGACTATATGGATCATGGAGAACTGTGGAAAATTCTTCAAGACATGAGAATACCAGACCACTTTACCTGCTTCCAGAGAAACCTGTTTGCAAGTCAAGAAGTAACAGAACTGGACATGGAATAATGAACTGGTTCAAAATTGGAAACTGAGTGTGTCAAGGCTGTATATTGTCACCCTGCTTATTTAACTGACATGCAGAGTACAGCATGAGAAACGCCAGGCTGGATGAATCACAAGCTGGAATCAAGATTTCTTGGAGACATATCAATAACCTCAGCTATGCAGATGACACCACTCTAATGGCAGAAAGCGAAAAACTAAACAGCCTCCTGATGAAGGTGAAAGAGGAGAGTAAAAAAGCTGGCTTAAAGCTCAGCATTCAATAAATGAAGATCATGGCATCTGGTCCTATCACTTCTTGGCAAATAGATGGGGAAAAAATGAAAACGGTGGCAGACTTTATTTTCTTGGGCTCCAAAATCACTACAGACAATAATTGCAGCCATGGAATTAAAAGATGCTTGCTCCTTGGAAGTCTGGCAGAGGAAGCACACACACACACACACGGCACACACTGAACATTATTTAATATTATTTTTTAAAATATATATATTTTTGCTGCACTGGTATTCACTGCAGCACGTGGGTTCTTCAGTTGCTGTATATGGGATCTAGTTCCCTGACCAGGGGCTGAAGCTGGCCGCTTGCATTGGGATCACAGAGTCTTAGTCACTGGACCAGAAGAGAAGTCACCTAATATCTATTTAAGTTCCTCAATGACAGAATTTTCAATCATTTTGTTCACTCACTGCTGTATCCCTAGTACTTAGACCTGTGTTCACACATGGAGAATATTTAATAAATATTTGTTGGCTGAACAACTTTAAAAAGATGCAGAGACTGCCTGGTGGAGCCTTGATAAATGGAACATAATGGAGTGTAGTTTCTTACGGAAAAACTAAGCCAAAAAGCAATTCAGTTCAGTTCAGTCGCTCAGTCGTGTCCGACTCTTTGCGACCCCATGAATCGCAGCACGCCAGGCCTCCCTGTCCATCACCATCTCCCGGAGTTCACTCAGACTCACGTCCATCGAGACAGTGATGCCATCCAGCCATCTCATCCTGGGTCGTCCCCTTCTCTTCCTGCCCCCAATCCCTCCCAGCATCAGAGTCTTTTCCAATGAGTCAACTCTTCGCGTGAGGTGGCCAAAATACTGGAGCTTCAGCTTTAGCATCATTCCTTCCAAAGAACACCCAGGGCTGATCTCCTTCAGAATGGACTGATTGGATCTCCTTGCAGTCCAAGGGACCCTCAAGAGTCTTCTCCAACACCACAGTTCAAAAGCATCAATTCTTTGGCGCTCAGCCTTCTTCACAGTCCAACTCTCACATCCATACATGAGCACTGGTAAAACCATAGCCTTGACTAGACGGACCTTAGTTGGCAAAGTAATGTCTCTGCTTTTGAATATACTATCTAGGTTGCTCATAACTTTTCTTCCAAGGAGTAAGCGTCTTTTAATTTCATGGCTGCAGTCACCATCTGCAGTGATTTTGGAGCCCCCCAAAATAAAGTCTGACACTGTTTCTACTGTTTCCCCATCTATTTCCCATGAGGTCAAAAATTGAAATTGTAGCTAATCCTCAAATCAAGAAATCAAATACTTTCTTCTCTCTCTTTATCCACTAGAGGGAGTGTCTTACTTCCACAAGTCAGCCTTTTTGAAGCACATCTGACCCTAAAGCCCTTTAAAATGATGTTAATGGAAAAACTAGAGATGATGCTACAGCCTGCATGTTTTGATTTAAGTAGTTACAGGTCTCAGATCAAATCATGTGGTAGCCAAAAGAAATCATCAAAATCAGAAGAAAGAAAAAGAAAGGAAATAGTTTTTATTTCATTGACTGCCAAGAGAACAAAATCTTTAATAATATGTAGGCTTCTCAGGTGGCTCAGATGGTAAAAAATCTGTCTGCAATGCAGGAGACCCGGGTTCAACTCCTGGGTTGGGAAGATCCCCTGGAGAAGGGAATGGCTACCAGTCCCAGTATTCTTGCCTAGTGAATTTCATGGACAGAGAAGCCGGGAGGGCTACAGTCCATGGATTCTCAAAGAGTTGAACACAACTGAGTAACTAGCACACACATACCTGCTTATTTCTATTTATTATATTTCTATTATATTATTTAGGCACCCAAATTATCATGCTCTGAAAATTATTATGGAGGAACATCGCTGCTGGTCCAGTGGTTAAGAATTCACTTTCCAATGCAGGAGGCACAGGTTCCATCTCTGATTGGGGAACTAAAATCCCACGTGTTATGGGGCAGCTAAGCCTACGCATCACAACTACTGAGTATGTACTCTCTACATCCTGTGCACTGGAACTTAATAAGACCTGAATAAATAAATATTTTAAAAAATAAGAATCACTATGGAAATATCATTACTTGATTGTTTTAGAAATCAGAGCTTGCGAGTGTTCTTTTCTGGTTTTGCACATTTTCTTGCATGCTTGATTCAGATACTCGGTGAATCGTAATATCCTGTGCTTCATGAAAACATCTTTCTCACTCGTATTCATGGACAGAGTCTGGAAAGTATAAATGGTCACTATGAAATCAGTGTTGAACATATGTTGCAATGATGGCAGACATAGAGCAGTACTCCTCCCATAGAGCCTGGTAATCCTCTGACCCCGGGGCCCCGCCAGGAGGGAGAGTGGCCTCTGAACAGGGTGCGGGTGAGAGTCCCAGGGTCCCGCTTCCAGTGATAGCTGTGTGACGGCCTGGAACTCTCAGGTACTACACATTGCTGCTTAAAGGAAGTTAGTGAAAGTTAAAGTTAAGTCGCTCAGTCGTGTCTGACTCTTTGCGACCCGGTGGACTGTAGCCTACCAGGCTCCTCGGTCCATGGAATTTTCCAGGCAAGAGTACTGGAGTGGGTTACCATTTCCTTCTCCAGGGGATCTTCCCCACCCAGGGATTGAACCCAGGTCTCCTGCATTGTAGGCAGACGCTTTACCATCTGAGCCACCAGGGAAGTTGGCTTTATTATAAAAGGAACAATTTTAGAAATGCCTTTGGCAGTTTATGATATATCTACATATAGAATGTTGTCTGGAATTTTTCACGTTGTTTAAAATTTCAGTAACTCAAAGTTCTGAACAAAAGTCATTTTATGGTTCCAGTACCAAATTCAAGGAGGCTCCTGTGTTAAAGTCAGCTGCCTCCCGAAAGGGTAACTAGAGAGATCCCTGTTGGAGCTGGCTTTCTTAAGGGATTTTATGACTGCATAGAGGGGAGAAGGCAGTCTGTTTTATTTTATTTATTTTATTATTTTTTAACTTTTTATTTTATATTGGAGTATAGCCAGTTATACTCAGCTGGTTGGATGGCATCACCGATTTGATGGATGTGAACTTGGGCAAACTCTGAGAGATGGTGAGAGATAGGGAGCTTTGGAATGCTGCAGTCCCTGGGATCTCAAAGAGTCAGATATGACTTGATGACTGAACAACAACAAGGTAGCTGATTAACAATGTTGACAGTTTCAGGTGCACAGCAAACGGATTCAGCTGTAAACAATATACATGTATCCCATGTATATTATCTTTCATGTACCCCCCCTCTCAAATTCCCCTACCAACCTGCTGCCACATAACATTGAGCAGAGTTCCCCATGCTATATAATAGGTCCTTGTTGGTTACCCATTTTAAATATAGCAGTGTGTACATGTCCATCCCAAACACCCTAACCATCCCTGCCCCCTATCCTCCCCTCATGCTAACCATGAGTTCATTCTCTAAGTCTGTGAGTCTGTTTCTGTTTTGTAATAAGTTTATCAGTATCATTTCTTTTTAGATTCCCCATATAAATGATATTATACAATGCTTCTCTTTTTCTGTCTGACTTACTGCTCTCAGTGTGACAAACTCTAGGAAGGCAGTCTGTTTCAGAAACTGCAGATTGCCAAGAAAGCAGGATGCTTTGTTTCCCCAAACCAAAGAGATAGATGTCTCAAGGGAATCCTCATTTTTGACACTGCCTGGGGAAAAAAAAAAAAAGAATTGATATTTTCCCTTTTAATTAGATGTCTTTTTAGGAACTTATTAAATGGTCCCATCCTCCAGGGTAATTTCACTGGAGTGACCTGGCATCCCAGGAACTGCCAAGTAAAGAGGGGAATCAGGGCTCTTTGGGGTTTCCAGGAGGTGAGGATGATGGATCCCATGTGTTTTTGCCTAGAGATTGCTGCAGAGGGAAGATGAGATTCATAGTTTTCTGGGAAACCAAGCAAGGGAAGCAAAGAGACACAAGCAGAGGAAGCCCATGTGAATGTGCCTGCTGGGGTTAACAGCACAGGAGCCCAACTCAAGAGTGAACCATCAGTGCCCAGAAAACTTTAAAAGACTTGAGCCCAGCTTGAGCAGCACAGATTGGAGCAATCGTCTTCTCCTAATGACGATAATCCAAGTTAGCTGGTCAACTAGGGAGACACCAGCAACCTTTCCTAGTTAAGTAAGGAGATATTTATTATTCTTAAGGCACTGGAGGGTCTAGCAACTAGAAAAGGGAAAAGATTCAGAAAAAGCAAACCATGTCCCTCTCCCAAAGAAAAGCATAACTGTATAGTCAGATCTTGCCAATGCTGTGGTCATGGGGGAAAATGTTGAATTAATTTGTAATTTAATTTAAATTTTTGCATCTCTTTTAAACATTTATAAAATTTTTATACAATTTTTAAAGGTTAGTGATTTAATTTTTTAGAAAGAACAAAAATGAGTCTTCAAAAATGAAGCAAAACTTCTGCAATAATAAAAATTTATTGGAAGTTTTAAAATATGGCCTCAAGAAAAGGAATGCTTCAACATGGTATGTCTGGAGGCAGGTGTTAGAAGAAATCAATATCTCCTCATGTTCAAACCCTAACAAGTTTTTTCTTAGAATGAAGTAAGCCATATATATATATATATATATTTTTTTTTAAAGCTGGCACTCTTTATTTTTTTAATTTTTATTTTTACTTTATTTTGCTTTACAATACTGTATTGGTTTTGCCATACATTGACATGAATCAGCCACGGATGTACATGAGTTCCCCATCTTGAACCCCCCTCCAACCTCCCACCCCATATCATGTCTCTGGATCATCCCCGTGCACCAGCCCCAAGCATGCTGTATCCTGTATCAAACATAGACTGATGATTCGTTTCTTACATGATAGTATACATGTTTCAATGCCATTCTCCCAAATCATCCCACCCTCTCTCTCTCCCACAGAGTCCAAAAGTCCGTTCTAAACATCTGTGTATCTTTTGCTGTCTTGCATACAGGGTTACCATT
The DNA here is from genome assembly GCF_023091745.1 of Budorcas taxicolor. Lineage (NCBI taxonomy): Eukaryota > Metazoa > Chordata > Mammalia > Artiodactyla > Bovidae > Budorcas > Budorcas taxicolor. The sequence continues at coordinate 58,155,615 of NC_068923.1, read as the reverse complement.
ACCATCTTTCTAAATTCCATATATATGTGTTAGTATACTGTATTGGTGTTTTTCTTCCTGGCTTACTTCACTCTGTATAATCGGCTCCAGTTTCATCCACCTCATTAGAACTGATTCAAATGTATTCTTCTTAATGGCTGAGTAATACTCCATTGTGTATATGTACCACAGCTTTCTTATCCATTCATCTGCTGATGGACATCTAGGTTGTTTCCATGTCCTGGTTATTATAAACAGTGCTGCGATGAACATTGGGGTACATGTGTCTCTTTCAATTCTGGTTTCCTTGGTGTGTATGACCCATAAGGCAGTTCTATTGGCAATTTTTAAAGGAATCTCCACACTGTTCTCCATAGTGGCTGTAGTAGTTTACATTCCCACCAACAGTGTAAGAAGGTTCCCTTTTCTCCACACCCTCTCCAGCATTTATTGCTTGTAGACATTTGGATCGCTGCTATTCTGACTGGTGTGAAGTGGTACCTCATTGTGGTTTTGATTTGCATTTCTCTGATAATGAGTGATGTTGAGCATCTTTTCATGTGTTTGTTAGCCATCTATATGTCTTCTTTGGAGAAATGTCTGTTTAGTTCTTTGGCCCATTTTTTGATTGGGTCGTTTATTTTTCTGGAATTGAGCTGCATAGGTTGCTTGTATATTTTTGAGATTAGTTATTCATCAGTTGCTTCATTTGCTATTATTTTCTCCCATTCTGAAGGCTGCCTTTTCACCTTACTTATATTTTCCTTTGTTGTGCAGAAGCCTTTAATTTTAATTAGATCCCATTTGTTTATTTTTTCTTTTATTTCCAGTATTCTGGGAGGTGGATCATAGAGGATCCTGCTGTGATTTATGTCGGAGAGTGTTTTGCCTATGTTCTCCTCTAGGATTTTTATAGTTTCTGGTCTTATGTTTAGATCTTTAATCCATTTTGAGTTTATTTTTGTGTGCAGTGTTAGAAAGTGATCTAGTTTCATTCTTTTACAAGTGGTTGACCAGTTTTCCCAGCACCACTTGTTAAAGACATTGTCTTTAATCCATTGTACATTCTTGCCTCCTTTGTCGAAGATAAGGTGTCCATAGGTGTGTGGATTTATCTCTGGGCTTTCTATTTTGTTCCATTGATCTATATTTCTGCCTTTGTGCCAGTACCCTACTCTCTTGATGACTGTGGCTTTGTAGTAGAGCCTGAAGTCGGGCAGGTTGATTCCTCCAGTTCCATTCTTCTTTCTCAAGATTACTTTGGCTATTTGAGGTTTTTTGTATTTCCATACAAATTGTGAAATTATTTGTTCTAGCTCTGTGAAAAATACCGCTGGTAGCTTGATAGGGATTGCATTGAATTTGTAGATTGCTTTGGGTAGTATACTCATTTTCACTATATTGATTCTTCCAATCCATGAACATGATATATTTCTCCATCTATTAGTGTCCGCTTTGATTTCTTTCATCAGTGTTTTATAATTTTCTATATATAGGTCTTTAGTTTCTTTAGGTAGATATATTCCTAAGGATTTTATTCTTTTCGTTGCAATGGTGAATGGAATTGTTTCCTTAATTTCTTTTTCTACTTTCTCATTATTAGTGTATAGGAATGCAAGGGATATCTGTGTGTTGATTTTATATCCTGCAACTTTACTATATTCATTGATTAGCTCTAGTAATTTTCTGGTGGAGTCTTTAGGGTTTTCTATGTAGAGGATCATGTCATCTGCAAACAGTGAGAGTTTTACTTCTTCTTTTCCAGTTTGGATTCCTTTTATTTCTTTTTCTGCTCTGATTGCTGTGGCCAAAACTTCCAGAACTATGTTGAATAGTAGCGGTGAAAGTGGGCACCCTTGTCTTGTTCCTGACTTTAGGGGAAATGCTTTCAATTTTTCACCATTGAGGATAATGTTTGCTGTGGGTTTGTCATATATAGCTTTTATTATATTGAGGTATGTTCCTCTATTCCTGCTTTCTGGAGAGTTTTAATCATGGAATAAATGGACAAATTCTTAGAAAAGTACAATTTTCCAAAACTGAACCAGGAAGAAATAGAAAAATCTTAACAGACCCAACACAAGCATGGAAATTGAAACTGTAATCAGAAATCTTCCAGCAAACAAAAGCCCAGGTCCAGACGGCTTCACAGCTGAATTCTACCAAAAATTTAGAGAACAGGTAACACCTATCCTACTCAAACTCTTCCAGAAAATTGCAGAGGAAGGTAAACTTCCAAACTCATTCTATGAGGCCACCATCACCCTAATACCAAAACCTGACAAAGATGCCACAAAAAAAAGAAAACTACAGGCCAATATCACTGATGAACATAGATGCAAAAATCCTTAACAAAATCCTAGCAATTAGAATCCAACAACACATTGAAAAGATCATACACCATGACCAAGTGGGCTTTATCCCAGGGATGCAAGGATACTTCAATATCCGCAAATCAATCAATGTAATTCACCACATTAACAACTTGAAAAACAAAAGCCATGTGATTATCTCAATAGATGCAGAGAAGGCCTTTGACAAAAGCCACATATATTTTAAACAAGTTGTAGGGGAAAAAAAAAAAGCCTTGACCCCAGTGCAGTAGGGAGTTGAGTATGGCATGCTGCTAAGGCATTTGCTAACTTCTTGTGCACTAATTGTGGTGTCTTGTGTTATTACCTGCCATTGTCTTTTGTTAGGCTTTGGTCAATAACAATGGCTTGGAGCTCTGAGTGAGTCTTCCTTCACAGCTATAATCCATCTAATATGACAAGCATGCTTTCTTGATTGTTGTGTCTTGATTTGCTAAGTTGTGTCTGACTCTTTTGTCATCCCATGCACTGTAGCCCACCAGGCTCCTCTGTTTGTGAGATTTCCCAGGCAAGAATACTAGAGAGGGCTGCCATTCCCTTCTCCCAGGAAATCTTCCTGACCCAGGGATCAAACCTGAGTCTCCTGCATTGGCAAGCAGATTCTTTACCTCTGAGTTACTAGAGAAGCTGTCTTTCTTTTTTTCCATTTTTTAAAAAAAATTAATTTACTTTAATTGGAGGATAATTACTTTATAATATTGTGATAGTTTTTGCCATACATCAATACGAATCAGCTATAGGCACATACCTTCTAACCTAAATCAGATGGCCTAACTAGAATCCAGACATTTTGGCTAAGGCTTTACAATACTAGATTCTATAATTATATTTGAAAGAGATGCCTTTGGAATCTGAGAAAAGGAAGCAGGCAGGAAGGCTCAGGAGAGAAAGAAACAGTTTACAAATTTGAGAACTGAGTATCAAAGTGAGGTTGACAGTTGAGAGTGACACAGAAAGAACATTCATAATTTGATAAAGTGTGCCTTCTAGCAGGCTGTCTGTGCAAGTATAGAGGGTCTCCTTCTCCTGAAAACAGCCAAACACAATATAACCATCCAGTACTACAGCACTGGAGAGTTTACCAACCCTTCTAACATGGTTTTCAAACTGCTCTGGGAGGCCACATAGCAATTGAGAGAGGTCAGAGGCCAAGGACAGGGGCAGGTCTGGAAAATTCAGTCCATATGTCCAACAAGGAGGATGTAAAACAGATACGCTGAGCTTGTGAAACTCTCCAGTTTACTTCCATCTCCTAAAATTCCTGATAATCTTAAATACAGTACACAAGATGAGAAGAAATAATTTAAAATGTATAGCGCACATATAAAGTGCTGTACTAGGGGGTCAGCACTAAATGTTTAAAAACTATTAAAGGAAACAACTAAAATTTTTTAGGAGGTGAAAACATGAACAAGTCGATGGCAAGCAAAAATGCCTTCAAGCGTATTTGGAGGGCTCTGTTAGTAGACTCCCCGTGACACAACTCACTCACGCTCACTCCTTCACCATGCTCATCTGTACTGCAAACAAGGAGCACCATGGTTTCTGGGTGATGCACTTAGGAGCACATTTCACCACCATGCCAGGGTCATACTATTCCCAACTATGACTTATTAGTCCAGTTTTTTTCTGAAACCAGGCTTTGTGTGTGTTGCTGTTGTTGAGTTGCTAAATTGTGTCTGACTCTTTCTGACCCCACGGACTGCCGCACACCAGGCTTCCCTGTACTTCAACATCTCCCAGAGTTTTCTCAAACTCATGTCCATTAAGTCACTGATGCCATTCAACCCTCTAATCTTCTGTCATCGTGTTCTCCTCTTGCCGTCAATCTTTCCCAATATCAGGATCTCTTCCAATGAGTTGGCTTTTTGCATCAGGTGGCCATAGTATTGGAGCTTCAGCTTCACCATCAGTTCTTCCAATGAATATTCAGGACTGATTTCCTTTAGGATTTATTGGTTTGATCTCCTTGCTGTCCCAAGGGACTCTCAAGAGTCTTCTCCAACACCGCAGTTCAAAAGCATCAATTCTTCAGCACTTAGCCTTCTTTATGATCCAACTCTCACTTCTGTACATGACTACTCGAAAAACCATAGCTTTGACTAGACAGACCTTTGTTGGCAAAGTGATGTCTGTGCTTTTTGATATGCTGTGTAGGTTTGCTATAGCTTTTCTTTCAAAGAGCAAGCATCTTTTAATTTCATGGCTGCAGTCACTTGTGTGTATACATGAATGCATTTGTATTAGATAATAATCTATATTAGTTTACTGTGGCTATTATAGCAAATTATCACAACTCGGGGGACTGAAAACATTAGGAATTTGTTTTCTCACAGTTCTGATGGCTGCAAGTCTGAGATCCACGTCACTGGACCAAAATGAAAGTGTTCACAGGGATGTTCTTGCTCTGGAGGCTCTAGGGGAGAACCTGTTCCTGCCTCTCCTAGATGCTGGTGGGATTCTGATGGTGTCTGCTGCCATTTCTTGGCTTGAGGCCACATCACTCTCGTCTCTGCTCCTGTCTTCACATCACCTCTAAGGACACTTGTGATAGCATTTAGCACCCACTCCCATAACCTGGGATGGTCTTCCCATCTCGAGATTGTGAATCATGCTGGCAGAGACCATCTTTCTTGACTTCTGAGTGTGTGTGAGTGTATGTGGGTTGATAATTACCTTTCGCCCTTTAGATAGTGTTCAGTTGAACTGAGTCTTCTTGAGGGTCTAGACCCCCTTCTCAGAAGTGGAGAAGAATGGCCCTCAGCTGTCACACTATCGTTGATGACCCTGAGCCAGCCCACCAGCTCAGTGTCCCCTGCTTTGGGGTGTCATCACTTGCTTAGTGACCTTGAGTCACCCCAAGTCACAGCTCACTGCTTACTCCCAAATCAGCAACCACAGCTTAATTCTCAGTTGTGTGAACCCCAAAGTACACAGCCATACAGATCCCAGCCCCAAGGATCCCTTAGTAGCGTGAGTGCTTTCTCTGGGTGCTGGACTCTTGACTGCTGAGGTTATCTGATGCCAGAAATTCTGCAGGTCCTCAGGAGCCTCTGCCCCAGAAGTGATGTGCTCCAGTGAGCAACTATCCTTATCTCAGATGCCTGCTTATCAGGCTTTTCCTTCACTGACCTCAATCAGGAAAGCAACCACTCACCTGCCAGGCCCAAGGAAAATTACTCAAATGTTTAAGATAGCACAATCAATAGCTAAGAACTCTGTAGCTTGGCCTTGGAATTATTATTGTGACTGAAGATTCAGCCCTCATGGAAGACAATTGTGGAGTGAATTCAATCATAAACACGTGGGTCCTGGAGGAAGAAAATGGCAGGGCCCACACTGACACAGCTTTCTCTGGTGAGCCTGGACATGCCCAGCTTCTGAAACTCCAGAATGAGAGCTGATCTACCTAAATAGACAATGGGATGTTGAATTCCCGACTCTCTGACTAGAGGTCTTCGTTTCTTCACTGTCTTTTCTTGTTTGCTCACATTCTAACCAACTACCATTGTATATATGACTGTATGATGTATATGCAATCATGATGAAGATGAAGAAATACACATTTTATAGTGAGAAAAATTGCAAAGTGGCCATTTTGGTATAACAGATCTTTAGACAGATATTTTCAGGAATAGGTTTCATGATCCGAATTCTTATATCTCTTCATATCTAGAAAATCACTAAGTCCCTTCATGATGACATCAGCTCCTCATGACTAGCAGAAAACCTTTTCCAAAGTAAGTGCTTGATAGCATTGAACTCCCCCATCGCCAAAATCTTATATATTGACCTTCTTCCACTTCTCTGTGGAGCAGTCTCTCAGAGCTGTCTGAGGTGCTGTCTCCAGGGCTGCAGTCCTCATCTTGCCCCCAATAAAACTTAATTTGCAAGTCTCATGCTGTGCATTTTTTTAGTAGACAAATACGTGGAAAAAAATTATGGTTCCCATAATAATTAAAGAACAGCTTTTTCTGTTCTTTGAAAAGCTAGCCTTTTGATATATTTAGACTAAAAATAAGTAAAAGGAATTTGTTTGCAAGATTGGGTCGTTTGTAGTGATGTGTATGCTCCTAGAGCCCATCAAGAGTGAAGTAAGTCAGACAGAAAGGCAAACGTTGTGTAGTAACACAGATATATGGAATCTAGAAAAATGGTACTGATGAACCTATTTGCAGGCCAGGAACAGAGATGCGGATGCAGAGAAAGGACATGTGAATGCGGTGAGGGGAAGGGGCATGGGAGGAACTGGAAGATTGGGACTGACATATATACACTACCATGCGTGAAACAGATAGCTGGTGGGAAGCTGCTGTATAATCACAGGGAGTTCAAATTGGTATTCTGTGATGACCTGGAGTGGTGGGATGCGGGAAGGAGAGAGCCTCAAGAGGGAGGGGATATACGGGTGCGTATAGCTGATTCACTTTGCTGTACAGCAGTGACTAAGACAACATTGTACAGCAATTATACTCCAATTAAAAAAGTGAATTAATACATAGTTTGCCTATTTTCCTATTCTCCTAATAAGTTAGAGCCTCTAGAAGTCTTTATTGGTTTCTGGTATCTTCTCTCCTTTATGAATGACTTAACCTCTTTCTCCTCCTTCTACTGTCATTCAGTATTTATATTTCACCCTAGAGTTTAGGAGCTTGAGTTCTGGGATCAATATCTCTGGATTGAAATTCTTGATCTACTCTTCTTAGTCATGTGATCTTGGGCAAGTTTCTTAACCTCTCTGGACTTTGGTTCCCTCACCTGTAACGTAGGGATAACAGTAGTATATACCTTAAAATGTCATATTAGATTAGTGCTGGGTTCATAGAGAGCTCTCAATAGATGTAAGCTGGTAGCATTTCTTTCTTTTAACATATAACATATTGTTACTTGCATTAGACTGATTTATGTTTGTGTCCACCTCTCCCATTAAATTGTGAGCTCCTGAAAAAAGAATGGGACTATCGCTTTCACATTTATATGTCTCTCAGATGGCTAGCACATAGCGTTGTACACAGTAGATACCTAAAAAGTGTTTGTAGAATTGAATTATCTCAGGCATTTGGAAAAATCTATGCATACAATCCTATGATGTCTCAAATTAGCATTCAGGAATACAGTATATAGCAGAAGCCAATTCTAAAGGGAAAAATGTCCCCTTAAAGACTACACGTGAAACCTTCCTTCCTCCTACTGCCTTACAGGCTCAACCTTACACCAGGCTTCTTACCTGTTTTTGTGTTTGGATCTCCATGTCAATGGGCTTGCTCATCAGCCCTGTATCACTGTTGAGGTTAGAGCTGATTCTCCCCTTAAGACTTATAACAGATGATGTCTTCTTGCAGGATGTATATTCCAAAGCAGCCCTCCCCTTTGGTTCTTATAGCTAAACAGCTCTCAAGTCTCTTAGGATCCAGTTTCTATCTAATGCAAAGTGGGATGTGCAAAGTTTAAATCGCATGAGTCCCTTTCTACTTATCCTATAAACAAATAAGGAATGGCTGATTCATATTGATATTTGGCAGAAAGCAACAACATTCTGAAAATCAATTATCCTTCAATTAAAATAAATACATACATTAAAAAACAAATAATGAAAGTATAATACTGTTTAATCTGAAAGCCCACACAGGCACCCATTTTAAGCAGTAACTTTTGCTGAGATTTATTTGTTTAAAGATTCTCCCCTGCAACCAGCTGAAGCAGGTGAGACAGGGTGCATGTAGTGACAATGGATTTGCCACATAACCGGGGTCTAAGAAATGTCCATATTCTTATTTGTTCAGAATCAAATCAAGTCTGGTTGTGAGCTTTATCTCCCCAGTCTCACTCAGGTTTGGGAGAATTCCTTCCCTTTCATGAGGGTCAAAAAAGGGATGTTGCTGCAGTTAAGGACAGTAGAGGATAGGCATTTTGGACCTCAGTTGGACGGCTCCTTGTATTGGACTCCACCACCAAGTCCTGTGGTGGGTAGCTGGGTCCTTCAAGGCTGAGAAGAGGTGAACGTGCCCTTCAGAGCGGGTTCTCCTCTGAGTTTGCTAAACAGCTGTCACCTTGTGGGTGCCCCTATTAGATTTCAGCATTTCTACTCAATAGGAGACTCCACTATTATCAAAAGTCATCCCCTTCTCATCCTGTCTTCACCCATCAACCTCCTCTTACCCTCGTTTTAGAGGTTTGCTTTAGGACATCTTCCAGGTCAGGCTGTTATGACAAAACCTTCTTGCAAATATATTCTCCCATTCAGTAGGTTACTTTTCTGTCTTGTTGAAAAATTCCTTTGTTGTGTTTCACTATGCTGTACACCTGCAACCAGTAAAATATTATAAGTTGAGTATAATTCATTAAAAAAAAAAGAGGCCTCATAATTCTTCCCCAAAACAGAAGATTTCAAGATGAAAGTGGTTGGATAAAAAGTTAAGGAAGAGAGAAAAAAGGTCTCTGTTCTGAGTCTTACACAATAGAAAGAATAAGTTAGAGTTTGCTATCTCTATAAAGTATTTTGTTAAGTGCTGTACTAAGTCGCTTCAGTTGTGTCCCACTCTGTGTGACCCTATGGACGGTAGCCCGCCAGGCTCCTCTGTCCAAGGGATTCTCCAGGCAAGAATACTGGAGTGGGCTGCCATGCCCTCCTCTAGAGAATTTTCCTGACCCAGGGATCAAACTTGCATCTTTCACATCTCCTGCATTAGCAGGCAGGTTCTTTACCACTAGCACCACTTGGGAAGCCTGTATTTTGTTATATATTCAACTAAAGCCACCTGCCTCACCACAGCTTCTCTTGAAGCCAAACTCAGAAGTGCAGGCAGAAAAGTCTGCTGCAAGCAGCCACGTGGGCAGGGTAAGCGTCATCAAGTGGACTTGTGTCCAGGGTGCAGTTGAAAGGGGCTGCTTGTTAGGGACAACGGAACCCTCCAAGGGACCAGACTGGCAACAGCATCTTGATTCTCACTGAGAAAGTATATGCTTCTTCCATGGAAAATATCCTAAGAAACAGCCAAGGAAGACTAGACTCTGGTCTTTCTTATCTTTGTTTTGATAAGCTTTTATTTTAGCTGCTAGTGCATGTATGTCTATTCTGTATAGAAAATAACAAAACAGTCCTTAAGCAGACCACTGCCTTTTTGAATCAAAGGAACAGGTTTATTTAACGGGCTCAATTTGTTGACAATATATTCAGAACAAAGATTTTGGGTTTTAAACTCAAAATTCATTGTTATTACTTAATGCTCAGGAATTTTTTTAAAAAAGTAAACTAGAGATTATCTAAGGATATATAATTGTATCAGTTTCCATTTCAAGCATTAACAAATTGAATGAATAGAGTAGCACTAAATTCAGGTTCTTAAAATTTTTCTTTAAAAATTAAGCATATTTGTAATTAGAACCTGAAAATTTACAAATGTATTAATTCTGAAAATTAGCACCTAACTTGAGTATTTGGGAAATTGGTTCAGGAAAGCTAGGCTCAGGTTTGTTTCTTTTAAACAAATTGTTTTTTCAGGGTATGGAAAATTTTCTTATTTTTTCTTTTCTTTCCTTCAAAAAAAATTAAGATATAATTGACATATCATTTCAGTTCAGTTCAGTTCAATCACTCAGTCATGTCCAATTCTTTGCAACCCCATGAACCAAAGCATGCCAGGCCTCCCTGTCCACCACTAACTCCCAGAGCTTACACAAACTCATGTCATCAAGTTGGTGATGCCATCCAACCATCTCATCCTCTGTTGTCCCCTTCTTCTCCTGCCCTCAGTCTTTCCCAGCATCAGAGTCTTTTCCAATGAGTCAGCTCTTTGCATCAGATGCCAAAGTATTGGAGTTTCAGCTTCAACATCAGTCCCTCCAATGAACACCCAGGACTGATCTCCTTTAGGATGGGCAGGTTGGATCTCCTTGTAGTCCAAGGGACTCTCAAGAGTCTTCTCCAACACCACAGTTCAAAAAGCATCAATTCTTCGGCACTCAGCTTTCTTTATAGTCCAACTCTCACATCCATACATGACCACAGGAAAAACCATAGCCTTGACTAGATGGACCTTTGTTGGCAAAGTAATGTCTCTGCTTTTGAATATGCTCTCTAGGTTGGTCATAACTTTCCTTCCAAGGAGTAAGCGTCTTTTAATTTCATGACTGCAATCACCATCTGCAGTTGTTTTGGAGCCCCCAAAATAAAGTCTGACACTGTTTCCACTGTTTCCCCATCTATTTCCCATGAAGTGATGGGACCGGATGCCATGATCTTAGTTTTCTGAATGTTACAATATTGTGTTAATGACATACACATGTTGATTTGTTTTTTGTTGTATTTTAAAATTTTTTCTTTTTTAAAAATAGCATGTTGATTTAATACACATGTATATTGCTGTATAACTACCATTGTGGTGTTAGCTAATTCCTCTGTCACGTCACATAATTATTTCTTTTCTGTGGTGAAGACGTTTAAGATATACTCTCTTAGCAACTCTGAGGTATATAATAACACAGCATTATTGACTCTAAACATGTGAGATGAAAATATTTCCTGCCATATTAATAAACAAGAAATGTCATAGCCATCAGCAATTTCTGACCTCTCAATGTGAATGAGGGCTCCAAAACTGCAGTCCAGCAGTGATGGTGGTGCAGATGCTGCCACCCCCCAAGGTGATTGCTGAGGAGCTGGGGGAATGCAAGAAGCAAGGTTGAACAAGGAAACAGGATTGGCCCCAGATAGCTGAGGTGCATATGAAAGGAATGGATTCAGTGAGCCCAGAGGCTTACATCTTCCCATACTTAGAACACTGAATTCCTTAACTTGATACCTGATCTTTGATGTTGAGATTGCCTGCTCCCTTTGTTGCAAACTTACTTGTATGTAGCCTGACTTTCCCTCCTGACACCTGGAGCAGTTTTCTCAAAGCTACTGAGATGCTGTCTCCCAGGCTTGGAGTCCTGAACATTCCCACCAAATAAAACAACTCTCTGATTTCAGGTTGTGACTGTATTTTTTAGCTGACATCATTATAGTGCATTAGATCTCCAGAACTTATTCATCTTATAATTGGAAGTTTGTACACTTTGAGGAAAATCTCCCCAGTTCCCACATCCCCCAGTTCCTGGTAACCACCATTCTGCTCTCTGCCTCTAGGAGTCTGGCTTTTGCAGATCCCACATACAACCTAGGTCAGACAATCTTTGTTTTTTCCTCTGATTTGTCTCAGTTGACATAGTGCACAGAGGGCACAAGTCCATGTGTCGGGACCGGTGTGAGGAAAGCAGGAGAGACTCCATCCTGAAGCCTGTCATCCATCTTAAAGACAGGATGTGACCTGGGCATGAACCCTGCCCAAGAGTGAGGAAGCTGTTGCTAGTGAAAACCAGGTCTCCTGGGGACGTCCCTCCCTTCAGATGACAAACGGAGATAGAGGTCAGGCTGTCCCTGTTAGATTAACCATGGAGACATCTCCCCTTAGTGTATAATCATTGTTCCCCACCTTTCACCTTAATTGTTTGTTCTCCTACCACCAACTTGTTGTAAAACTCAATCATATACAACAAAGAGGTTGCTATCGTGTAACCAGTCACGTAGTGGGGGGTATAAAACTGGGCCTATCAGAAACATCAGGGTCCTTGTTGGCAACTGATTGCCCTTGGACCCGCTGGCGTAATAAACTGTACTCCACTGTCTTGAGTGTCCTCCAAGGTGTGTTTTGCAACTCTGGATTCCACGACACATGCTGTCACAAATGACAGGTTTCCTTCTTCCTCAAGGCTACACAGGACAGCTCCCCACTAAACAAAGGATCATCCAGTCCAAATGTCAATAGTTCTACTGTTGACAACCCTTGGTGTTTATCAATCCACAGAAGAATATTTCTGTGACTTTAAGATAGCAGTTGCTGGGACTGATCAATTGTTCAGTCACTAAGTCTGACTCTTTGTGACCACATGGACTGCAGCATGCCAGGCTTCCCTGTCCTTCACCATCTTCTGGAATTTCTTAAATGCAGTTGTGCATGCTAAGTCGCTTCAGTCCTGTCGGACTTTTGCAAAGCTATGGACTGTAGCCAGGGATCAAACCTGTGTCTCTTACATCTGCTGTATTGGCAGGCGTGTTCTTCACTACTAGTGCCATCTGGGAAGCCCAAAACACAGTTGTGATGACAACTCTAGTAAGGATTTTTGCAGTGAAAAGGAACAAAGAAGAAAGAGTTTTTCTTTCCCTTTCCTGCGAACAAAAAAGATAAACTGTGAACACACTTAACATTCCTAGTTTTTACTTTGTGTGTGTGTGTATGTTAGTTGCTTCGTTGCATCTGACTCTTTGCAACCCCATACACTGTGGCCCACCAGGCCCCTCCATCCATGGGATTCTCCAGGCAAGAACACTGGAGTGGGTTGCCATTTCCTTCTCCAAAAGGAATTACAGAAAGAAAGAAAGTGAAGTCACTCAGTCGTGTCCAACTCTTGGCGACCCCATGGACTGTAGCCTACCAGGCTCCTCCATCCATGGAATTTTCCAGGCAAGATACTACAGTGGGTTGCCATTTCCTTCTCCAAGTTTTTACTTTAACTGTTTCTAATCTGTAGTGTGTAACTAAGCTTGCTTTTCTGCCCCTAATTCTGAATGAGGTACATTTCTCACCTTTTATCCTTTGACTCTATGCTAGTTATATTCTGTATCTGGTCCTTACCTTTTCAGCACTCTCTCCCTCAGTAGTTTTTCCCTTCTTTCATATCAAAAAGAAGGCCTCAGTGAAATTCACAAAAGAAATGGACCCAACTACTGGGCCACCAGACTGCCAGAGCCTACCTGGCATCAGCTCATGATGGTTTTTGAAACAATGCAAGAGGAAGAAGACACGATTCTTACACCTTTGTTCCTCATCACAGACCCTTCATCTTTTATAAAACTCTAGACTTTTCATGGGAAGGGGGGCAGGCGCAGTTCTTGAGGCATGAGCCTACCGTGTTCCCCCTCTGTCAGCTGAGAATTAAAGCCATCTTTTTATTTCCTCCAAATTCTGTCTTCATATTTTTTTTTATTCTGCTTTGGTGGGCAGAGAAAGCCAATGTTTTGGCCAGCAACAGGATGCAGTCAGAAGCTGCAAACAGACTCCTCTCTATGGCCAGAAAGCTGACCTTTGTGCCATCAATAGAGGATATAGGAGGGACTGAGGCTAGAGGAATGAAAGTGTGAAAATATTAAAAAATATTAAATATAAAATATTAAATCAATTGTATACTTGAAATTAATATGTCATTGTAAATTAAGTATGTGCTGTGCTTAGACGCTCAGTTGTGTCTGACTCTTTGCGACCTCATGGACTATGGCCCACCAGGCTCCTCTGTCCATGGGGATTCTCCAGGCAAGAATACCGGAGTGGATTGCCATGCCCTCCTCCAGGGGATCTCCCCAATCCAAGGATCGAAGCTAAGTCTCTTGCATTCCAGGCAGAGTCTTTACATATACAGGTGTTCCATGTAAAGAATGCATCAAGACATTCTTAAAAGTCATAATAAAAAAATCACAACAGCGATGTTAAAAATAGTTTACACTAAGAAGTTGGATTGAAGAGATGTTTGTCCGAGAAGTTTTGTTTTCACTAGGAGGCCCTCAGTGTTATTTTTCTATGTGTATGTGTGTTATATAAAATTAATACATACATATGTATACTTGCTATATAAAATTAATAAAGAAAAATCAGTGTTTACTGCTGTATTGAGGTTTAATTGATATTTTAAAAAGTGCTTGCTGTGTGTGTGCTCATTCACTCAGTCGTGTCCGACTCTTTACAACCCCATGGATTGTAGCCCACCAGGTTCCTCTGTCCATGGGATTTTCCAGGCAAGAATATTGGAATCGGTTGCCATTTCCTCCTCCAGAGGATATTCCTAACCTTGGGATTGATCCTAAGTCTCCTGGGTCTCCTGCATTGGCAATCAGATTCTTTACCACTGAGCCACCTGTGAAATGCAAATATTTAAAATACACGATTTTATAGTTGGCTTACGTGTACCCTCATGGAACCATCACTACAGTCAAGAGAATGAGCAGATACATCATCCCCCAAGTTTCCTCATGCCCCTTTGTTATCCTTCATCTTTCCCTTCTTCTTCCCCTCCCACCCGGGCAACCTCTGATTATTTTCTGTCATGACATATTCATTTTTATTTCCTAGAATGTTATATCAGTGTAATCATGGTATATGTGCTCAGTCACTCAGTTGTGTCTGACTCTTTGTGACCCCATGGATTGTAACCTGCCAAGTTCCTATGTCCATGGAATTTTCCAGGCAAGAATACTGGAGTGGGTTGCCATTTCCTACTCCAGGGGATCTTCCCAAATCCCAAATCCAGATTCTTCACCTGGAAAGCCAGTAATCATGGTATATAAACTCCTTTGTCTGCCAAGTTCCTATGTCCATGGAATTTTCCAGGCAAGAATACTGGAGTGGGTTGCCATTTCCTACTCCAGGGGATCTTCCCAAATCCCAAATCCAGATTCTTCACCTGGAAAGCCAGTAATCATGGTATATAAACTCCTTTGTCTGCCTTATTTCACAAAGCTTAATTACACCATAATTCATCTGTGTTTTAGGGTGCATTAATAATTCATTCATTTTTTTTATTTTTGTTGATTTGTAGTTCATTGTACGAATATATCACAGTTTGTTCACTCACTGAACTGATGGCCATTAGGGTTGCTTCCAATTTACAAATACTAGATATTCATATACAAGCTTCTATATAGACATGCTCTTTCATTTCTCTTGAAAATATTTGGGAACTGAATGGCTGAATTATGTGGAAGATGCATATACATGTGTTTATTTATTTTTTAAAAAATAGCCAAACTGTTTTCTGGAGCAGCTGTATCACTTTACACTTCTATCAGCATGCTTATGCTTAAGTGGTTCAGTTGCTTTATGTCTTTGTACTCAGAATGGTCAGTCTTCTTGGCCACAGCTTGAAGCCTGTGGGATCTTAGTTTCCCAACAAGGAATCAAACCTTGGCCCAGGCAGTGAAAGCACTGAGTGCTAACCATTGGACTACCAGGGAATTCCGTGATCAATCTTTTTAATTTTAGTTATAATAACAGATGTGTAGTAGGATCTCATTTATGTAAAATTTGCATTTCCCTAATGGCTGAACATCTTTTTATGTCCTTGTTCATTCTTCTTGATGAAATGTCTATGCTTTTTTGTCTATTTTATAATTGAGTTATTTGTTTTCTTATTCTGGTATATGATTTGCTTGACTTTAATAAACCATATTCTTTTTTGTTGGCATTTTCTTCTTTTATTCTTCCTCTACACACTCTAGCAGAGTGAAATTAAGATATCATTTAAAAATAAACTTAAACTGAACCCACTTGGGGCTGATCAAATTTAGTACAAGTTTTAGCCAACAAGCAGATGCCTACCGATTTATTGTGGGAGGAGTACTCATTTAGAAAACAGAGTGTGGTGTTCCTGGTTTTAAGGGCATAATGTTTTTATCTAGGACTCTTCAAATGCCCTTGATGAAGGAAACAACGGCAGTGTTAAAAGGTCTTCTCAGATAATATTGGGTTTGGATCAGGTGAGATAACTAGGTTTGCCCCTGGGGAGCCCTAGGAAGAGCAGCATCAGGTCTGAACTTGTGTGTGATCAGGAGACAGTAACTGCAATGACCCCACCTGCTTGACGTGGCAGGAAGTTCATGCTCTTAACTTCTCTGTAATGTCAAGCAGTTGCCAGGTGATTCAGCTCCTTTTGGGTTATGCACAGATTGGTGGGTCAAGGCACAACTGGCCAGTGTGTCTATCATTCCTTATCAAACATTCCTTTCTTTTTTTCCTGTTTGTTTGACATGGGAATTCTGGAATGTTTATCAACCTCTTCTCACTTCAGTTCAGTCGCTCAGTCGTGTCCGACTCTTTGCGACCCCATGAATTGCAGCACGCCAGGCCTCCCTGTCCATCACCAACTCCCGGAGTTCACTCAGACTCACATCCATCGACTCCATGATGCCATCAGCCATCTCATCCTCGGTCGTCCTCTTCTCCTCCTGCCCCCAACCCCTCCCAGCATCACAGTCTTTTCCAATGAGTCAACTCTTTGCATGAGGTGGCCAAAGTACTGGAGTTTCAGCTTCAGCATCATTCCCTCCAAAGAAATCCCAGGGTTGATCTCCTTCAGAATGGACTGGTTGGATCTCCTTGCAGTCCAAGGGACTGTCAAGAGTCTTCTCCAACACCACAGTTCAAAAGCATCAATTCTTTGGTGCTCAGCCTTCTTCATAGTCCAACTCTCACATCCATACATGACCACTGGAAAAACCATAGCCTTGACTAGACGGACCTTAGTCGGCAAAGTAATGTCTCTGCTTTTGAATATGCTATTTAGGGTGGTCATAACTTTTCTTCCAAGGAGTAAGCGTCTTTTAATTTCATGACTGCAGTCAACATCTGCACTGATTCTGGAGCCCAAAAAAATAAAGTCTGACACTATTTCCACTGTTTCCCCATCTATTTCCCTTGAAGTGATGGGACCAGATGCCATGATCTTCATTTTCTGAATGTTGAGCTTTAAGCCAACTTTTTCACTCTCCTCTTTCACTTTCATCAAGAGGCTTTATAGCTCCTCTGCACTTTCTGCCATAAGGGTGGTGTCATCTGCATATCTGAGGTTATTGATATTTCTCCCAGCAATCTTGATTCCAGCTTGTGTTTCTTCTAGCCCAGTGTTTCTCATGATGTACTCTGCATAGAAGTTAAATAAGCAGGGTGACAATGTACAGCCTTGACATACTCCTTTTCCTATTTGGAACCAGTCTGTTGTTCCATGTCCAGTTCTAACTGTTGCTTCCTGACCTGCATACAGATTTCTCAAGAGGCAGGTCAGGTGGTCTGGTATTCCCATCTCTCTCAGAATTTTCCACAATTTATTGTGATCCACAGAGTCAAAGGCTTTGGCATAGTCAATAAAGCAGCAAGAGATGTTTTACTGGAACTCTCTTGCTTTCTCCATGATCCAGCGGATGTTGGCCATTTGATCTCTGGTTTCTCTGCCTTTTCTAAAACCAGCTTGAACATCAGGGAGTTCATGGTTCATGTATTGCTGAAGCCTGGCTTGGAGAATTTTGAGCATTACTTTACTAGCATGTGAGATGAGTGCAATTGTGCGGTAGTTTGAGCATTCTTTGGCATTGCTTTTCTTTGGAATTGGAATGAAAATTGACCTTTTCCAGTCCTGTGGCCACTGCTGAGTTTTCCAAATTTGCTGGCATATTGAGTGCAGCACTTTCACAGCATCATCTTTCAAGATTTGAAACAGCTCAATTGGAATTCCATCACCTCCACTAGCTTTGTTCATAGTGATGCTGCCTAAGGCCCTCTTGACTTCATATTCCAAGATGTCTGGTTCTAGATTAGTGATCACATCATCATGACTATCTGGGTCGTGAAGATCTTTTTTGTACAGTTCTTCAGTGTATTCTTGCCACCTCCTTTTAATAGCTTCTGCTTCTGTTAGGTCCAGACCATTTCTGTCCTTTATCAAGCCCATGTTTGCATGAAATGTTGCCTTGGTATCTCTAATTTTCTTGAAGAGATCTCTAGTCTTTCCCTATCTGTTGTTTTCCTCTATTTCTTTGCATTGATCGCTGAAGTAGGCTTTCTTATCTCTTCTTGCTATTCTTTGGACCTCTGTATTAATTGCCTATATCTTTCCTTTTCTACTTTGCTTTTCGCCTCTCTTCTCTTCACAGCTATTTGTAAGGCCTCCCCAGACAGCCATTTTGTTTTTTGCATTTTTTTTCCATGGGGATGGTCTTGATCCCTGTCTCCTGCACAATGTCACGAACTTCATTCCATAGTTCATCCGGCACTCTACCTCTTCTCAGACACAGTTTATCTAGTATGGATAATTCTAAGATGTAATTAATGCCACCTAATGTTTTACAGGGCTTCCCAGTTGGCACTAGTGGTAAAGAACCCACCTGCTAATAGAAAAGACATAAGAGATGCAGGTTTGATCCTTGGGTTGGGAAGATTCCCTGGAGGAGGGCATGGCAACCCACTCCAGTATTCTCGTCTGGAGAATCCCATGGGTAGAGGAGCCTGGTGGGTTATAGTCCATTGGGTCGCAAAGAGTCACACATGACTGAAGCGACTTAGCATGCAAGCACACAGTGCTTTATAAATATCATCATATGCATATTCAAGTTTAAAACATGGTACAATTTGAACTATTAGAAAAAAAAATTAGGCACATCTGGGATTATGGGCTTCCTATATGGATTCTAGCGCCCTCTTTGGACAACTGAGCAAACCAGACCAGACCTCAACCCAACATCCTCCACCTCCCAATCCCTCTCAGTCCCCACCCTACCCCTTCCTGACCCCACCAAAAATGGCCCAGTCCTTAAAAACTTATGTTCTGGACCAAGAGACAGAAAATACACAGGTAAATTTCATCATTTAAAAGACAATGTTAGGGTCATATGGCTTCCCAGATGGTGCTCTTGGTAAAGAACCTGCCTGCCAATGCAGGAGATGTAAGAGACACAGGTTGGATCCCTAGAATTTTTTTTATAAAGCAGTAACAGTGAACAGATTTTTGGAAATGTGTTATGAAGGTTAAGTAATTGCTGGAGGACAATAGGAAATAAGCTTTCAAGTTAGGTTTATCCTGTAAAATCTGGATTAAATGACTTCTGAAAATTAATCATGTTACTTTGTGTTCATTAGCTGTTTCCCTGAATGCAAAGCTGAGGCTTTAAATAACCCCAGCATTTTGCTTCTGAATTTTAAAAAGACTGGACTATGGAAAAACACACTGTTTTATAAAAGGAGGTTTGGAGTCAAGCATGGCCTTTGCTAGTTACTACCTATGTAACTTAGTCTCCCTGAAATTTAGTTTTGTTCATCTATAAAAAAGAAACATTATTCCTCTCATAAGAAGATATTTGTAAGAGTTTTGTAACAGTAAAGAAAATGCTAGTTATTATACAGAGGGATTTTTTTTTTAGTAGCTAGGAATGCCTTTTTAAAAATTTTAAATCATAACTTAAGGAAATATATTTTATTCTAAACCCCTTTGAGTAACTTGGGCTTTTGGAGTGAGTTCCATATTGTAGAACTGTTTGCTCAGTCTTGAAGTTAACACTTCCTTGTGTTTGCTATCTCCAGTTTGATCTCCTTACTCTGAAGGAAACATAGGTTAAGGAAGGTAGATCTTTGCCCCCTTTTAGTACTAAGTTTCCCTGGTGTTTCAGACAGTAATGAATCTGCCTGCAATGCAGAAGACCCGGGTTCCATCCCTGGGTTGGGAAGATCCCCTGGAGAAGGGAATGGCAACCCACTCCAGTACTCTTGTCTGGAGAATTCCATGGATGAGGAGCTTGGCGGGTTACAGTCCATGGGGGTCCCAAAGAGTTGGGCAAGACTGAGTGACTAACACTTTCACTTTCACAGCAAAGAAGAAATGAAGGCATAATTGTTAAGTCACCTGACCACTGCAGAATCAAACTGCTTTACTCTAAATATCAGCTCTTGAGGCCCCAGGGTTCAATTCTGATCAGTTGACCTCCTCAGTGTTTAATCTGGCTACACTCCAGAACCACACAACAAACCACAATGGGTAAAACCTGTCTGAACATCATCTTGATTATAGCGAAAAATCTCTTTTGTTAAATCAGCATTTTAAACATCAATGTGTTTTATAATCTTAGCTACAATACTAGCAGAAGAAAAAAAATTCTGTAATGCAATTTTATTTTATTTTTGCCAGTGCATGTATGGTAACTAACACACTGACCCAACTTTTGGAGTTTAACTTTGGACTTTATGTCACACAGAATATTTTTCCATTTGTGAAGTACTTTCATATACGCTGTCATTGTTTGATTCCTTGTCGAAGTGAGGGAGATGATTACTCTGTTTTAGAGATTTGGAACTGAGAATATGAACTGCTTAAGCTCTCACAGCCACTGAGATAGACTGAGACTAAAAAGAAAAAAAAAATTATGCCAAATTTCCATCAAACTTCATTGTTTCAAGTGGCTGGAAAATGATAACGAAAGGGTCTCAGAACGACCCACTCATGATGTGAGATGAGAGGACTCTTGTGCTGGGAAGGGTGGCCAGGACCCCCTGCAGCAACTTGGCTCTTCCAGGTCACAGTAACACCCGAAAGTCATTGCAACCGAGGGTCAGTTCACTAAGGAAGATTGCCATGGCTTTCTACTTTATAGAGGGGAATCAGCACAGAAGGTTAAGAGAATGGACTTTTGGTCACCGTGCTCTTATCCTATTATCTCTGCACCTATTAGCTAATGTGCCCTGGGGGAGGTCATCTAGTCTCTCAAAGTCTGTGCTTCTGAAAAATGTTGAGGAGATTCAGAAGCAGTAATGACCAAAACAAACAAAACCTGACCTGGGTGTGCTGAAGAGTTTTTTGTTTTTTTTTTAACTTTTTAATTTTATATTGAAACATAGCCTATTAACAATGTTGTGATAATTTTAGGCTAACAGCAAAAGGACTCAGCCATACATATGCATGTATCCATTCTCTCCCAAACTTCCCTCCCATCCAGGCTGCCACATAAAGTTGAGCAGAGTTCCATGTGCTATATAGTAGGTCCTTGTTGGTTATCCATTTTAAATACAGCACTGTGTACATAACCTTTCCAGACTCCCCAGCTACCCCTTCTCCCTGTCCTTCCCTGATGCAGAAATGGGAGATGGGATGGAAGAAATGTGCAACATTGTGGAGGTGTAGCGGATGGTTTGGGTTTGCAAAGTTGTGCCCTTTGGCTGAACACAAGCCACAGGTGTGCTTTATTTAGCTGATGGGGGGATGGTCCACCTAGTATCTAGGATTTAAAACAACTTCTCTGAGGCAAATAAAAGAAAGCTATGAATTCCTTGATTTCTGATTGAGAGATGGTGTGCTTTTAATTTTACTTTTTTTTAGTTTGTTAGTGTGAGGTTTGATTCCAGCATATTATCATTAGTTTGGAGAGGTGATTCTAGTATATTCTCATCAGTTTGGAGGGCTAGTAGGTCTCTCTAAATTCTGTCCTGTCAGCACAAGAAAAGTATGAGAGAAATAGAAACAGGAGAAGACAGTGGAATAAATTTCTTCTTTCTTTCAGTAGTTATTCTTTTTTTTTAATCCCCATAGTTTTTAATGAAGAAACTTGTTTAAAATTGTAAAAAAAAAAATGGTGATGGGACAGAAAAATCTCAGCAGCAAATTGGTTAAGTAAACTGAAAATATTAATGCAGAAACATTAACATATTAAAGCATATATGTTGCACATTAAATGCAGTACAAAACCGGGAGTTGCACTATACTGATTAGTGCTCAACAGAAGAAATGATTAAATTTGTTCTTCCCTGCAGTATATACACAGTTCATTTTCACTGCATTTTCCTACCTAGCCAGCAAGTTATTTTCTTCTTCTTCACACCTGCTCAAGCATGAATTATAAACACAGCACTTACAAATATGAAAATTCAGTCACAAGGAAAACCAGTATTTTCTTTTTACCAATAAAAAGAAATTATGAAAGTTAACAGTCTCTCCTAGGAGACCAAGTTTAGCTGAAAACTTCAGGAGTGAAGATCTTCTGGTATAACAGCATCCAAATGAATAAACAGTAAAAATAAGACTTAAAACTGCTGCTACAGTGTCATGTTTTGGACTTGGTTCACCCAATTGATTTTTAGCACAAAGCTAGAAATAATTTCTTCTTCATAACATCTATAGTTATCAATAGATTTATCTTCTTTTCAACGTGCAATAACACTTCAAGATGATCTATATGCATAATGTCAGTTCAAGCTGTCATACAAATACTCTCTGAAAAAAAGGCATTTTTACAGTTATTTGTTATTCTTTATTGTCAGTCTTTGTGTCGTACAAGAAGCAAACAACATTACTACAGCTGTAGATAAATACAGCTGAGGGTGTGATGAGAAAAGATTTTGTCAGGAAAATATTTTTATGATTTTTTTTTCTCTCAAAACAAATTCAAGAAAAAAAAGATTGTGACTTGGCTGGGAATGAGGATGGAGGGAAGGAAAGAGCAAATATATAAACAGAGCATATAATTTTTCCATACGGTGATGTCTGAAGGTCACATTCCTACCAAGACTTGTTTGTACCACCAAGGAATCCTTTCCACTTATGAACTGTGGCTCAGTAGTTCAGAAATTAAATTTCTTCCTCCTGGACCAGACTATAGGGGCTTGTCATCTCACACCACAGACAAATTATAACCTTGTAGGGTACATAGAGGTAGGTTGTAGCACCCTACCTTTCTTTAGCCTACAGGAACAAAGAATCAGATGCCAAATTTAGTCTATATTACTAGGCAAGAATTATTTTTGAGTGGTCTTAGGAAAGGGTTTCCCTGGTGACACAAATGATAAAGAATCTGCCTGCAATGCGGGAGACTAGGACTTGATCCCTGGTGGGAAGATCCTTTGGAGAAGGAAATGGCAACCCACTCCAGTATTCTTGCCTGGTAAATCTCATGGACAGAGGAGCCTGGCAGACTACAGTCCATGAGGTTGCAAAGAGTTGGACTCGATTGAGCTTTCAGGAAAGTGTAGGTCAAGGATCCCCCACTGCCTTTATTATCATTGTAGAAAGCAAACAACATGGATCTAAGTGTGCTCAGTCATGTCCAACTCTTTTGCAGCCCCATGGACTATAGCGTGCCAGGCTCCTCTGTCCGTGGAATTCTCCAGACAGTATTCTTATACTGGAGTGGGTTGCCATGTTGTACTTCAGGGGCTTCCTGACCCAGGGATTGAACTCACATCGTTTGAGTCTCCTGCATTGGTAGGCAGATTATTATTTTTTTTCATGTATTTATTTTTAATTGAAGGATAGTTGCTTTACAGTGTTTTGTTGGTTTATGCCAAACATCAACATGGCAGGCAGATTCTTTACCACTAGCACCGCCTACCACCTGGGAAGCCCACTAGATGGTAAGAGAGAGAAGCTACCTGGCAAGGCAGGTGAGGAAAGAGCTCCTTTTGGCCACATGACTGTTGATCCCATTTGAACTCGACCTCTTATCATCCTGGTCAAGGAAAAGGAAATGGGTCCTAGACCCACGAAAGAAAAAAATTGAGCACAAGGTCTATCTTGGTTGACCCATGCATGGATCAGCAGAGTTCCCAAGACACCGCTCTCTAGGGGGCATAAAACATCACTGCGAATATTATAGAATGGAAAATATTTCATCCTTGGAATTCCTTCCAGGGAGAGAATTGTTAAAAACTGAGAGGAACTGGGAGTGGATGGGGGTGAGACTCCCAGAGAAAATGCTCCAGGATCAAGATATAATTACCAACCTGCTTTCTAAGGAGAAAGGTTGGCTTCAGCCACCATCTGTATACTGCCAAGTAGAGCATGCAAGTTTGGAACCAGATTAAAATTGTAAGGACATTAGGGAGACTCCTCTTACCACCAAATGTCCTATTCCTCTGCCTTCCCCTGGAAGCACTCACTCAACCTCTGTCCACTGAAGTGCCAGGAATCCCTTGGTCATGTGACCCCCCAAGGGTGGCTGGCTGAGTCTCGGTCAGCTATGCCATGGTTTCCTTGGCTGAAAGCAATTATGCAGCCGGGAAGGCGGTGTGAGCAGAAGGCCCAGTGTCTCTGTACTGCAGGGAGAATGAAGAAGGTGACCACCAGGAAATGGGGACCTGGTTTTCCCAACATTCACTGTTGAACTTTCTAGAGCTGCAAGTAACTCCAAATACTAGTTGCTGAAGTTGGCAGAACTTTTATTGATTTACCAGGTATCCTCCCAGTGTTTGCTGGGGAGACTTCCCTCTCACACGTATTGCCTCCATTCCCACTGTGTGAGGAGGGCTGGGAGGGATGTGCCCTCATATGCCCCTATGGCTACTTCTTTTTCTTCTTTCTGGGGGAGAATTCTGGCATGCTCCCTCCTTTCAGATCACAGGGCAGAGTGGCAGGGGCATGCCAAGGAAACCAGTTCTCATTTGCCAATAGTGCCATTCACGCAATGCTCATGTCCATCTGGCCTAGAGGGGAACTTGGGCAACAGTGGGTTGTGTGCTCCAATGGCCTCTCACCCACCTGGCTTCTCAGACAACCCTCGCCGAGTGTCCCATACTGACCTGGCTCCTCCACAGGCCTCCTGCCCATGCAGATCCTTTGCTAGGTTACTAGGATATTGCTTTCAGGCTTCAGGACTGAAAGCAGAGAGCAAGAAATGCTTATCTGATTAGGTCTGTATGAGATTTTAAAACAAAATTTAAATGATTTAGAATCAATCATTTTTCCTTTTTTTTTAAGAATAGGGGGAAAGGTTTTTTTATTTCCTCCCAATTATCTGAAGCTTATTTTATTAAAAAAAAATTTTATTGGAACATAGTTGATTTAAAATGTGTTAGTTTCAGGTGTATAGCAAAGTGAATCAGTTAATCATATAGGAAGAAATTTTTCATTTATTTATTTTATTTGCCATGCCATGTGGTTTGAGGATCTT
Source organism: Budorcas taxicolor (assembly GCF_023091745.1). Classification (NCBI taxonomy): domain Eukaryota; kingdom Metazoa; phylum Chordata; class Mammalia; order Artiodactyla; family Bovidae; genus Budorcas; species Budorcas taxicolor. The sequence continues at coordinate 58,130,760 of NC_068923.1, read as the reverse complement.
CCCAACCAGGGATTGAACCTGGGGCCATCTCAGTGAAAGTACCAAGTCCTAACTATTTAACTACCAGGAAATTCCCAGCCATTTTTCTTATAACAGATGTTTTATTTCATCCTTTGACTAATAAAAGACTTGCTGTAGAAAACAAAATGGAAAAATATAATCTTATTCTTGAAAAATAAAAAATTAACATGTTTAACACAGATGTTAGCCAGGACCTCCATGTAGTTTGAGAAAACACTTACAGAACTGATTTCAGACTGAACTGAAACATTGGGTTGGCCAAAAAGTTTGTTTGGGTTTTTCCGTAAGATGTTAGGAAAAAGCCAAATGAAGTTTTTGACCAACCCAATAATTGCTACTTTTATAGTTTTCTTTTGGACAGATAATCTAACCTCACAATAATGTGGTATGATGCTTAACCTGGGGAGCCACACTTTAAGAAAACCTTTGAAAATTTGAGGCATATTCAGAGGAGGTGATGAAAATGATCAAGGGATACGAAACCGCATTAAACAAAGTTCAGGAATTAGGTTCGTTCATTCATTCAGTTGCTCAGTTGTGTCTGACTCTTTGTGACCCCATGAATCGCAGCACGTCAGGCCTCCCTGTCCATCACCATCTCCCAGAGTTCACTCAAACTCACGTCCATCGAGTTGGTGATGCCATCCAGCCATCTCATCCTCTGTCGTCCCCTTCCCTCCTGCCCCCAATTCCTCCCAGCATCAGAGTCTTTTCCAATGAGTCAACACTTCGCATGAAGTGGCCAAAGTGCTGGAGTTTCAGCTTTAGCATCATTCCTCCAGGAATTAGGTACCTCCTTCTAATGGAAATGAACCCTGAATATTCATTGGAAGAACTGATGCTGAAGCTGAATCTCCAATACTTCGGCCACCTGATGAGCAGAGCTGACTCATTGGGAAAGACCTTGTTGCTGGGAAAGATTGAAGGCAGGAGGAGAACGGGATGACAGAGGACAACATGGTTGGATGACATCACCAACTCAATGGACATGAGTTTGAGCAAGCTCCAGGAGATGGTGAAGGACAGGGAAGCCTGGTGTGCTGTAGTCCAAGGGATTGCAAAGAGTCAGACATGACAGCGACTGAACTGAATTAAACTTCCTAAAGAAATAATAACTGCTCCTGGGGGAAATGTTAGCTGTCTTAAAATATTTGAAAGAAAACTAGATTTATTTTGTCCATATCAGGAAAGCCTAATTATATCTAACAGACAGGGGTTACAGAAAAGCGAGTTTGACTCAGTGTAAGGAAGAGCATTCCAGCAACTGGCATTTTTCAGAAATGAAATGCAGTGCCTAAGAAAAGAGTAAGTTTCCCTTCCTTAAAATAAAATCTTTCAATCTATCAACAAGCATTTTTTTGAATGACTAATTTCTGGGTACTGTTTTAACTGTGATATAGCCATGAATAAATACAAGAAAGGGCAGATAGCTTTTTTAGGATATTATAGGAGGCTTTTGTATCTTAAGAAGAAAGTTATGTTATTTCTATGGGATTTTTTCTTTTTTTTACCCTACTCTCAAATTTGATACTTTCATTCACTTGAAGAAAATAGCGGCAGTAACAAAATCTTATTTATCATTTACCCTTAGAACAAGTCCTTTCTGGTTAATAACTATTGTCTTATTATTTTCCCCCAGTGCTGCATACTGTATAAAAATAAGTGGTTAGTTAGCTCTGGATGCTAGTCCTAGCAAATCCAAGGGAAAAGTAGCAATAGTAATGAGTTTTCTATCAAAGTAGCCCAGCAAGTCTGTCCTTTTACAATTGTTTCTGTCAATCAAGATGTTTTAAATCTAACCTTTCCTTTCAAACATAGTAACTTTGACCCTAAACTTTTAGCATCGGTACATTTGATAACACACCTTCCATATCTTCATTCAGAGCAGAGTAGATTAAAAAAAAAAAGTGTTCCTGCTAGCTTTCATCAAACTACTAATCCATGTTACTGTGCAAGCAGGAATGAAACTTGCTAACTGCAGTATTAGGTACACAATTTTAAAAATCTTATTGACAGAGATATTATGAAAGATTTGGAGAAATGACTTAAAAAATATCAAGGCACTGCGTTCTAGCATGGTTTGTTCTGGCTTATTAAAAACTATGATTTATTTTTAAGATACCATGATCTCCTCAAGATCACCATTTTATTTCCTACATATTCACAAATTGTATTCAAGAATTAATTTTAGCAATTTCCCTCAATCCAAATTCATTTATTTTTTTTAATTAGAATCTTTGGTCACTCAAGCTAACTTTCTCCTCTAGTGTCTCTAGAACTGAAATTATTGTCTTAAATACTCTTGATTTTGTTCCATGTCTTCTTTTCCATTAAAAATTTCTATTAAGAATATATTTTAAAAATTATTCCAAACTGGAATTTAATAGGATAGCTATATTTTAAATACAGTATAAGATGTTGCTTTAACTGAATTGATACTAAGTAATAAGGAATACTTATAGAAATAAAAATAAAATTTGATGTCTCCTAAAGATATTCAAGACTTAAAATCCTTAAAAGATGGAGAACTAGTTTATGATACTAAATACTTTCCATCATTTCTATGAAAGGGTTATCAGTGACTGAATAAATTTTCACTTTAAAACTAGGTTTCTGTTTTCAAGTATTTTGTTATTAATTGAAAAAGAAAAACTGGAACCATTTGTCTAGAATTAGGACTTTGCATTTTAGAAACTTCCCAAAATTATTTAAATCAAATTTTCCAGAATCTGGTATTATTGTCCAACTTTTATGTTTATTGATTCACTCCCCAGCCATCAGAATGTCAGCTTTCTGAGAGGGTGGGACTTTGTCTCACTTATCCCATGCAGTTAGACGCTAGAACAATACCTGACAGAGAATAGGGGACAAATAAGCGGTTCCCAGGTGGTGCTAGCAGTAAAGAACCTACCTGCCAATGCGGAAGACATAAGACAATCTCTGGATTAAGAAGATCCCCTGGAGTAGGAAATGGTAACCCACTTGAGTATTCTTGCCTGGAGAATCTCCATAGACAGAGGAGCCTGGCAGACTACAGTCCCAACTGTTGCAAAGAGTCGGACACTACGGAGCATAAGCACAAATATATTTGGACTACCTAACTGACTCATAGTTAAATTCTCTGACTATTTTAAAAATTCAGACCATGTGGTCATTGTTTCCCAAGGAACACATGACTCCCTCTTTAGCCCACAATTTTCCCTCAGTCAGAAATGAGGCTGAATTTCCACATTGCTTTTTAAAATATTTTGAGGGTGGAATTTGTCATCCAAGAAAATTCATAGAAAGAAAAATATAAAAGTGTTTGCCCTGACCTCATGCCATCTCAGACTCTGTAGGGGAGTTCAGACTGTAAGCCTGGACCAATTTGTCTGAGATTGTGACCCTAGACTGGTTCTTCTTTTCAGCCCTGGGGATTTGGTTAGGCTGAGTGCCTGAAGATAGTAAATGGTGAAGGAGCCATCAAAAAGTCGATTACTTTTTCAAGCCCTGAACAAGTAGAAAGTGGCCACTGGAAAAACTGATGTTCCATCTTATTACTGGGAGACAAGCATACGATGGGATTTCAGTGATGTCAGAACATCATAATGGGAGGAGCATGGGCTTCGATTCAAATTCTAACTCTACTATTAAGTACTGTGTGCCCTGAGAACACTACCTTGATCTCCAGTTCTTGGGTTCTCCACTTTATATTTTTCATGAGGGATGACATAAGATTGTACAGTATGCGCAAGGCATCGAGAGCAGTGTTTTGAACACAGTAGCCCTTCAAAAGTCGATTCCAAGTATTTTATTATTTTCATTGCAATGGTGAATGGAATTGTTTCCTTAATTTCTTTTTCTACTTTCTCATTATTAGTGTATAGGAATGCAAGAGATTTCTGTGTGTTGATTTTATACCCTGCAACTTTACTATATTCATTGATTAGCTCTAGTAATTTTCTGGTGGAGTCTTTAGGGTTTTCTATGTAGAGGATCATGTCATCTGCAAACAGTGAGAATTTTACTTCTTCTTTCCCAATTTGGATTCTTTTTATTTCTTTTTCTGCTCTGATTACTGTGGCCAAAACTTCCAGAACTATGTTGAACAGTAGCGGTGAAAGTGGGCACCCTTGTCTTCTTCCTGACTTTAGGGGAAATGCTTTCAATTTTTCACCACTGAGGATAATGTTTGCTGTGGGTTTGTCATATATAGCTTTAATTATGTTGAGGTATGTTCCTTCTATTCCTGCTTTCTGGAGAGTTTTTATCATAAATGGATGTTGAATTTTGTCAAAGGCCTTCTCTGCATCTATTGAGATAATCATACGACTTTACTTAGGAATATATCTACCTAAAGAAACTAAAGACCTATATATAGAAAACTATAAAACTCTGATGAAAGAAATCAAAGAGGACACTAATAGATGGAGAAATATACCATGTTCATGGATTAGAAGAATCAATATAGTGAAAATGAGTATACTCCTCAAAGCAATCTACAAATTCAATGCAATCCCTATCAAGCTACCAGCGGTATTTTTCACAGAACTAGAACAAATAATTTCAAGATTTGTATGGAAATACAAAAAACCTTGAATAGCCAAAGTAATCTTGAGAAAGAAGAAGGGAACTGGAGGAATCAACTTGCCTGACTTCAGGCTGTACTACAAAGCCACAGTCATCAAGACAGTATGGTACTGGCACAAAGACAGAAATACAGATCAATGGAACAAAATAGAAAGCCCAGAGATAAATCCACACGCATATGGACATCTTATCTTTGACAAAGGAGGCAAGAATATACAATGGAGTAAAGACAATGTCTTTAACAAGTGGTGCTGGGAAAACTGGTCAACCATTTATAAAAGAATGAAACTAGATCACTTCCTAACACCACACAAAAAAATAAACTCAAAATGGATTAAAGATCTAAATGTAAGACCAGAAACTATAAAACTCTTAGAGGAGAACATAGGCAAAACACTCTCCGACATAAATCACAGCAGGATCCTCTATGATCCACCCCCCAGAATTCTGGAAATAAAAGCAAAAATAAACAAATGGGATCTAATTAAAATTAAAAGCTTCTGAATAACAAAGGAAAAATAATCAAGGTGAGCCTTCTGAATGGGAGAAAATAATAGCAAATGAAGCAACTGACAAACAACTAATCTCAAAAATATACAAGCAACTCCTACAGCTCAATTCCAGAAAAATAAACGACCCAATCAAAAAATGGGCCAAAGAACTAAATAGACATTTCTCCAAAGAAGACATCCGATGGCTAACAAACACATGAAAAGATGCTCAAGATCACTCATTATCAGAGAAATGCAAATCAAAACCACAATGAGGTAACACTTCACACCAGTCAGAATGTCTGCGATCCAAAAGTCTGCAAGCAATAAATGCTGGAGAGGGTGTGGAGAAAAGGGAACCCTCCTACACTGTGGGTGGGAATGCAAACTAGTACAGCCACTATGGAGAACAGTGTGGAGATTCCTTTAAAAATTGCAAATAGAGCTGCCTTATGATCCAGCAATCCCACTGCTGGGCATACACACCGAGGAAACCAGAATTGAAAGAGACACATGTACCCCAATGTTCATCACAGCACTGTTTATAATAGCCAGGACATAAAAACAACCTAGATGTCCATCAGCAGATGAATGGATAAGAAAGCTGTGGTACATATACACAATGGAGTATTACTCAGCCATTAAAAAGAATGCATTTGAATCAGTTCTAATGAGATGGATGAAACTGGAGCCGATTATACAGAGTGAAGTAAGCCAGAAAGAAAAACACCAATACAGTATACTAACACATATATATGGAATTTAGAAAGATGGCAATGATGACCCTGTATGCAAGACAGGAAAGGAGACACAGATGTGTATAACAGACTTTTGGACTCAGAGGGAGAGGGAGAGGGTGGGATGATTTGGGAGAATGGGACTGAAACATGTATACTATCATGTAAGAAACGAATCGCCAGTCTATGTACGATGCAGGATACAGCATGCTTGGGGCTGGTGCACGGGGATGACCCAGAGAGATGTTATGGGATGGGAGGTGGGAGGCAGGTTCATGTTTGGGAACGCATGTACACCCGTGGTGGATTCATGTCAATGTATGGCAAAACCAATACAGTATTGTAAAGTAAAATAAAGTAAAAACCAAAAATTAAAAAAAAAAAAAAAAAGTCGATTTCATTGTTGTAATATCCTCTCAGAGAATCCAGTCAGTGGTGTGCGGCTAATCCAACACCCCCTTGCCATCATCTTTGCTGTCCTCAGTGAGTTTAGAGGATGGCATTTGAAATATTGCAGTGAATAAAACACAGAAAAAGGAAAATCACTGTCCTCTGTGGTACTTAACCGTAGCTTGGTCTCCACGATTCTTAACTTTTTCACAAGTCACGCTTTTCTTTATCTCACTGTCATCACCCTAGTTTCAAGCATTTTCTTATTTTGTTCCACAACTTTCTAACATGCCTCCTTTCGTCTAGTCTCCAATTCGTCTCCCCACAGAAGCCTGCTTGAATTCATTAAAATCCTAATCTGATCAAGTGACTCCAGTTCAAGTCTCTTTACCAGTTTCCAATTGCCTAAGGATAGAAGGTAATTTCCTTAGAATCATACCTTGTGATCTAACCCTTGCTTCCCTTCTGGTTTGGTGTTGTAATGCACTCCCATCTTGGCATGGCCTGCTCCTATGTTCTGAACATCTTCCAACTGCCTTAAGGGGCCTTGCTCTCTTCCTCACACCAGAGAATTTGTCATTGTTCTCATTGCCAGGAATCTCTCTCCCCACTCTTTTTTGCTCTTGCTATTCCCATTCATTCTTTGGGTACTACTTACATGTCATTTTCTCAGGGAAGCCCTTCCTGAATCCCATAGATTGGTCAAGCGTTCCTGGGCTGAGCAACCCTGGTACCTCACCTCAAACTCCTCCTGATGCTTAGCACACAGTACCTCTGGTGTTTGTTTGCTTGTCTGTGCTGCATCCCATGTTGTACAGGCTGTATCACAGGGCCCTTGATTGCCTTGTTCTCTGTTGTACCCTAGGACCCAACACATGAAAGGCCCAGAATAGACACTCAAATATTTGTTACATGAATGAATGAGTTAAATACATATATAAATGAATAAAATGAACGTCTTGAAGGGAAATTCCCACACACTAGCTGAGACTGTAAGGAGACAGGCAACTAGAAAACTAGGGACATAGAAATGATTTGATGAGATGGGAAGTGTTTGGTGTTTTTTCCCCCTCTTTTATCCAGAGTTGGACTATAAAGAAAGCTGAACACTGAAGAATTGATGCTTTTGAACTGTGGTTTGGAGAAGACTCTTGAGAGTCCTTTGGACTGCAAGATCAAACCAGTCAATCCTAAAGGAAATCAGTCCTGAATATACATTGGAAGGACTGATGCAGAGGCTAAAGCTCCAATACTTTGGCCACCTGATGTGAAGAACTGACTCCTTAGAAAACACCCTGATGCTGGGAAAGATTGAAGGCCGGAGGAAAAGGGGTCAGCAGAGGATAAGATGGTTGGATGGCATTGCTGACTCAATGGACATGAGTCTGAGCAAGCTCCTGGAATTGGTGATGGACAGAGAGGCCTGGAGTCTGCAGTCCATGGGGTCGCAAAGAGTCAGACACGACTAAGTGACTGAACCGAACTGATCCTGAATGTTTAGAATAATCATAGGGAGGAAAAAAAAAAAAGAGTAATTTAGTTGCATAATGAATGTTTATTTTATATAGTTCTTAGGACTGAAATGATAGATTAATTTCATCTGCTTTATGGAAAAGGCCAGAAGTTCCCTTAACTTTGAACATACCTCTCCAAAATACTTCAACTTAATTTTCTGATTCTTGAATATTGAGATTCTCCAAAAGAATGATAGTTAGAGAACACATTGACTGTCATAGATTGAATTGTGCAACACACCCCAAAATTTGTACATTGACGTTCTAACCGTTAATAACCTCAGAATGTGGCTATATTTGGAGATAGGGCCTTTAAAGAAGTAATTAAAGCTAAATGAGGTCATATGGTGGGTCCTCATCAAATATGACCTTTGTCCTTGTAAGAAGAGGGAGAGACACCAAGGCTGCTGACACACAGAGAAGAGGCCATGTAAAGACACATAGGAAGACCACCATCTGCAAGCCAGCTAGAGAGTTCTTAGGAGAAACCAAGATGGCTGGCACTTTAATCTTGGACTTCTAGCTTCCAGAACCTCAAGAAAATTAATTTCTGTGGATTGAGCTGCTTACTCTGTGGTATTTTGTTACAATAGTCCTAGAAAATTAATACAGTGACTTCTTAATTTATAATAGGGAAACCTTGCTCCATAAGTTGAAAATCTTCAAATTGATTAAGGGATTGGAGCATCACCTCATTCTTGTCTTGGGTTATTTTGTCTTTAAAAAAAAAAAATGCTGTGTTAGGACGGAAGAGCCTGGCAGGGTGCAGTCCATGGGGTCGCGAAGAGTCAGACAGGACTGAGCGACTTCACTTTCACTTTTCACTTTCATGCATTGGAGGAGGAAATGGCAACCCACTCCAGTGTTCTTGCCTGGAGAATCCCAGGGATGGGGGAGCCTGGTGGGCTGCCATCTATGGGGTCGCACAGAGTCGGACATGACTGAAGTGACTTAGCAGCAGCAGCAGCAGTTCTAATAAACTGTAGAGAAGAGATGGATGAAGTACACTAAGAGTGTGTTTATCCCTCACCACACAACGGCCACAATTGGTTATTCTGTTCATGTTATAACATTGGCCCAAAGATCCCAGTATCTTCATGAAGTTTCCCAAGATTTCATATTTTCAAAAGCACTCAGGCTTAAAATCTATGAATAATTTTGACTCATTCTTTTTTCTTTACCACCTACATATAGTCAATGACCAATTCTTGTTGATTGTTATTTCAAAATATGTCTTTCATATACCCCATTGTTTTCCTTCGCTCAGTCATCAGGAAGACCCAGACTTTCATGATCTTACAGATAAGTTATTGCCAACCCCTCCCACCTAGCTTTCTTTCTCTAATCTTTCCCTGCCATTCTACACCGACCAACACTAAATGCCATCTTATCAGTGACCTGCTGAGGAACTTCAGGGTGCCCTCTTTGTTAGAAATGAAAGTAAATATTTGCTCCTGTAGTTGAAAGGACTCCTCAGTCTTGTCCCAAGCGAACTCAGCTTTCTTTTCCAGGATTCCATAGTATTACATCAACATTTCAGTAGGAGGGACAGTTTCCTCACCATTTCTTGCTTTTTTCCATGTTGCTGCAAATGATATTATTTTATTCTTTTTTATTGTTGTTGTTGTTAAGTTGCTAAGTTGTGTCCAACCCTTTGCAACCCCATGGAAGGCAGCACACCAGGCTTCTTTGTCCTTCATCATTTCCCAGAGTTTGCTCAAACCCATGTCCATTGAGTCGGTGATGCCATCCAACCGTCTCATTCTTTGTCATCCCCTTCTCCTCCTGCCGTCAGTCTTGTGCAGCATAAGGGTCTTTTCCTATCAGGTGGTCAAAGTTTTGGAGCTTCAGCATCAGTCCTTCCAATGAATATTTAGGGTTAATTTCCTTTAGGATTCACTGGTTTGATCTCCTTGCTGTCCAAGTGATTTTAAAGAGTCTTCTCCAGCACCACAGTTCAAAAGCATCAGTTCCTCAGCACTCAGCCTTCTTTATGGTCCAACTCTCACATTTGTACATGACTCCTGGAAAAACCATAACTTTGACTACACGAATCTTTGTTAACAAAGTGATGTCTCTGTTTTTGAATATGCTGTCTAGTTTTGTCATAGCTTTTCTTTTATTTTTTGTGGACGAATAATATTCATTGTATATATACACCACATCTTCTTTAACCATTCATCTGTCCGTGCATATTTAGGTTGCTTCCATGTCTTTGTTATTCTAAATAGTGCTCCTGTGAACATTGGGGCTCATGTATCTTTTCAAATTAGAGTTTTTATATTTTCCAGATATATACTCAGGGTTGAGATGCCTGGATCATATGGTAACTCTACTTTTATTGTTTAAGGAAACTCTCTACTGTTTTCCATAGTGGCTGCACCAATTCCCACTGTTGGTGGAGATGTAATTTACATTTCCTTTTAATTGGAGAGTTTCTTCTAAAACCCAGTTATATCAAGACCAACACAACTCTCTGAGGATTAGACTCAAGTAACAGTCTTTGAGTTCCCCAGGTGATTCTTTAAAAAATTCTCTTTATTTACTTCATTTATTGGCTGTTATTGGTCTTCATTGCTGTGCTTGGCTTTTCTCTAGTTACAGGGCATGGACTTCTCATTGCTATGGCTTTTCTTGTTGTGGACCACAGTCTCTAGGCATGTGGACTTCAATAGTTATAGCTCATGGGCTTAGTTGCCCCACAGCATGCGGGAACTTCCCAGATCAGGATCCAAACCTGTGACCCCTGAATTGACAGATGGATTCTCAACCACTGGACTATCAAGGAAGTTCCTCTCCAGGTAAGTCTAATGAAAACTATTACCATAGCCCATTAGATCACATGTGGAATGAGTACACAGCAATGGCTTGCTCTTTTGTACCCAGAAAGGGATATTTGATATTATTATAGCAGAGACTGTCTTGGTATCTCTATCTTTGTCCAGCTGCAACCAAGTACTTCAGATTCGAACCCAAACAGCCTAAACCTAGTTTGTTATGTGAACCAATGGTCTTCGAATTAGAATAATTCACATAGTGCCTGGACTTACTGAGGCTCAGGTTCTTCGTGCCTCAATGCAGAAGGAATTCAGCAAGAGGCAAAGTAATAGGCAAGAAACCGATTTATTAATATAGTGTGCTTTGAGAGATGCAAATGGTCAGGTGAGGGGCCTCTTCACCAAGGATTAAGTGAGCTACAATTTTATAATCAAAGGAAAGTGAGGGAGGGGAAAAGATGTCTTCTTTGAGTAGACATCAAGTTTATATCACTAGCTACTCTGTCATATCCGATAAGAGAGTGTCTGACCCTATGAGGTCAAACTAGGACTATCATAGCATTTACTCAAATCAGTAGAAGGGTGGTGACATTGTTCTTTCAACTAATGACCTAGGACATATCTTGTACTCTTATTTATGGCTTTATAATTAAGCAAGCCTGCTTTGTTCCACAAAGTTATGAGACTTTTCTTGAGTAATCATTAACTTCCAGCGGTCTCCCAAAGTTTCCTAGGTTTCCCTCTCTATCTGCAATCCCCTACTGGGACTTCTACAACTAACTCACTATCCTATTCCATCCTAATCACAATGGGAGATCCACTGTCAACTCAGACACTATTTACTTACTCAAAAGGAAAATATTCATCCTCACAATCAGATACAGAGTTGTGTGGCTACACAATTAAAAGTGTAAGCTCTTTGGGGCGTATTTAATAGCAAATAACTTATAGAGCATTTTGGAGGGAAAAAATGATATTTCTAGCATAGATAGAGGCTCAGTGAACTGAGAAACTGCTCAACTAGAACCTGGTAGAATTTTCTATAAATAAGAACCCAGGTACTTGTGCTTGACACTGACTCTAATGATTCAGGTTAAGTGAGTTCTGTCATTTCTACATGTGCCTTTTATTCATTGCACTTACAGCCAGAGTTTACATTGATCTGTATAATTTTTGAAATGTTTTCTGTTTAATCCCTATTGCATTGAAAGCTCTGGGAAGATCCCCCAGGTGGCTTTTGTATCTTCACTCAACATTTCCATAGTATGGATTGAAACATATTTGCTAAGTGAAAGGGAGGGGAGAGAGGGAGGAAAAGAGCCTATTTCCTGGAGAAGTAGTTTATGCCTATTGGAATCTCCATTCATGATAGTTCTGCTCCATGAATTTTCTAGAAATCTGGCATGTGCAAAGAAAACTTCCAACACATTTTGCTTAGCTAATAGGATCCCATCAGGTGTCTTGATCAGTATGTTTTATAACATTTCCCCTTATTTCTTGCAATAAGTATAATTTTATGAGATTATAATGAGGCCAAGATTGTGACTTTTGTCTTGTTGAACACTGTACTATATCCCCAATGCCCATCACAGTGTAGAGTTTAGGATAGGTACTCAATATATGTTTATTACATGAGTGCTGAATGGAATGAAAGACTCTATGAAGGAATGAAGTGGCATCTCAGCACAGACAAGGTAAAATATCAGAGAGAGAATTGACAAATTTAAACAAATTAAGAAGGACATCTATACTAGTCTAGAGCTAAGAAAATTTGACTATTTTACAAAGCTAAACAAGGGTATGATAAACACAGATGGTTTCAAAATTTTAAAGCAAATACAAGCAGCATCTTCTCCCATCCTCCAATGGCATTAGAGACACAAGACGGGTATGAGCAGGAGTCTTTGGATACCAAGTTAGAAATGTAGGCTATAAAATTCCTTTTTGTTGTTCAGTCACTAAGTCATGTCAGACTCTTTGTGATCCCATGGACTGCAACAAGCCAGGCTTCCCTTTCCTTCACTGCCTCCTGGAGTTTGCTCAAACTCATGTCCATAGAGTCAGTGATGTTTCTGAAAAGCTGCTCCTCTTTCTGTGGTATTAGTTTAAATAGAAAAGGGATTAATATGTACTCTATACTGATCTTTGTACTTGAGTACCAACAGCAAAACCCGTACTCTGAAGGTTCATCTGGTTTATCTGAAAACTTATATAGCCCCCAACAAGATAAAGTTCAAACTCTTCAACTTGTTTGTGAAGGTCTTCCTTCAATGTATTGTGTTATCTTTCTAACTTCTCCTTCCATATTAATCAGGGTTTCCAAAGAAACAGAACTAGCAGTATGTGTGTATTCATGTGCCTATCTATCTGTCTATCATTTATCTATCTACACCTATCTCAAAGGCTTTCTGTTGGCAGAACTCCTCCTTGCTTGGGGAAGGTCAGTTTTTGTCCTATTCAGAACATCAAAGACCACTCATATTATCTGCTTCACCCAAAGCCTACCCATTTATATGTTCATATCATCCAAAAATCCTTCACAGACTAATTTAGAATAACTCTTGACCAATTATCTAGGCAACACGCCCCAGCCACCTGGACACATAAAATTAACCATCTCTCTTTCTTTCCTAGTTTGTATATTTCCTTAACATTACCACCCTCCTCCATATGTGTCATACTTACTCTAGCCTCTCTCTATTCCCCAGTAACAACCACTTTTCACCTGCCAATGTTGTTGTTGTTCAGTCAATAAGTCGGGTCCAATTCTTTGTGACCCCATGGACTGCAGCATGTCAGACTTCTGTCCTTCACTATCTCCTGGAGTTTTCTCGGATTCATGTCCATTGAGTCAGTGATGCCATCCAATCATCTCATCCTATGTCATCCCCTTCTCCTTTGCCTTCAATCTTTCCCAGCATCAAGGTCTTTCCCAGTGAGTCAGCTCTTGGCACCAGGTGGCCAAAATACTGGAGCTTCAGCTTCAGCATCAGTTCTTCCAATGAATATTCAGGGTTGATTTTCTTTAGGATTGACTAATTTGATATCCTTACTGTCCAAGGGGATCTCAAAGGTCTTCTTCAGTGGCACAATTTCAATTCAGCACCAAGTATCAAGTCTTGGGCATTCAGCCTTCCTTATGGTCTAACTCTCGCATCCATACATGACTACTGGAAAGTTCTCCCAGTTCCCACCTTCTTAGTCTAATGATTCTAAATGGTGTTAAAACAGAATAGAAGGGTGCATGGCACAAACTTTAAAAGAATTACACAGCCTGAAGACATTATATAAAATGATTAGAACAAAATAGGTTCTAGAACCATTAGGTCCAAGACGGCAGATGAGTCAATCTCCACCAGACTTTTTGCCTTAGTATACTCTCATTGTAACATATTAACAGGCTATGTGACACACCCACCAGTACCATGACAGTTCTGAGGCCAACCATCAAAGACCAAAAAGTGGGCAGTGGCCCAATTCCTGGAAATCTCTGCTCCTTCCCCAAAATAGTTGGAATAATCCTTCCACTCATTAATCTATGAGATTACCCAGCCCATAAAAACTAACCACATCATATTTCAAGGCTGCTCTTACCTTCTGTGATGGTCCACATTCTGTCTATGGAGTATGTTTCTTTCTAAATAATCCACTTCTTACCTATCACTTTGCCTCTCACTGAACTCTTTCTGCAGTTAGACTCCAAGAACCTGAGCTTCACTGAGTCCTGAAACCCAGTGTGTGATCTCAGTTAAAAGACCATAGGTTCAAGTCCCATCTGAGTTGCACCATTTCAGTGTTGCCTATCAGAATCACTAGAAGCAAGCAAAGAATAGAATGGCTCAAACTTGTGGAATTAAGATAACCTTGAGTATATGCTCTTTACTGAATTCCACAATGGTTTTGTTACCCACTCAAGTTTGAGAACTGGACTAGATTTTTTACTCTAGGCAAAAGCATACACTGCCTTCAAGTGCTTTTTCTTTGCTCTCTTCATTTGAGAAATTATACTTCCATGATGGGTGTTAGTTTGCTAGGGTACCCTAAAAAAATTCCACAGGCTGGGTGTCTTAAACAATGGAAATTAATTTTCTCCATAGTTCTGTGGGCCAGACATCCAAGATCAAGGTGTCTGCAGAGTTGATTTCTCCTGCGGCCTCTCTTATTGGCTCATGGATGGCTGCTTTCTTGCTGTGTCCTTACATGGTCTCGCCTTTGTGTTTGGATCTGATTCTCTGTGTGCCCAAATGTCTTCTTTTTGTAAAGACACTATTCAGACTGGACTACAGTCCACCCTAATGACCTCATTTTAACTTAATTACCTCATTAAAAGCCCTATCTCCCAATATACCCACATTCTCAGACAGTGGGGTTTGAATGTTAAAATATGAGTTGGAGAGGTGCAATTTTGTGCATAACACCATCCCAACTTCAAAAGTAATTGTGTCTTTCATGAATTCCTTTACTTTAAATATGTATGATGCAATTTTAAATTTGCTTATACATTACCTCAAAATTGTTTTCCAAGTGAGTTATATTTTTATGCATTTATCTGTAACTTCTGTACAGTGTAAATTTTTTGAGTGGTGACCTCGTATTCAGCATAATCTAATAAATGAAAGATTCTCAATACTGGACTCACTCCTGAAATACTTAGTGAATTTTAAAAAGTCTTTAAACTTGGGTTTTACTTCCAGAAATTACCAGGAGTAAACATTGGTTGCAAACAGTCATATTCGACTGAGCGGCTAACCCCCCCGCCCCCCCCCCCCCTCCGCCGCAACCTGCCACACACACACACACACACACAGAGACATTGGTGCAGGTGTGTTTTAGAAGCTCTCCAGATGATCCTAGTGTGTTCTCAACCAGGGTTAAGAGGCCACTGTTACAGTGGGAAGTGGTAGCAGGGAAGGACTTTTGTCTGTTTTGTATCATGGTATATCCCAGGGCACTCCCAGACACTTGGTAAGTGGTACATAAATCTCTGATGGAAAAGATGAATCTGGTTTTCATCATCTTTTAGCTGTATGAGCTCTGTGAAAGCTTTTTTATTTCTCTAAATCTGTTTCCCATCTTTAGAAAATGGGGATAATAATAACCATGGTTTTGGAGAATAAATTAAATGACAAAGTAAGTTATTGGGCCCAGAATAGCTGCTTGTCAAGCAACGGTTAACTTTCTTCTCTTGAAAAGTCTGTGTGCTCACCTTGTTTCTGACACTGGCAGAAATGCTACGAGCACAAGAAAAAGTGCATGTGAAATATGTATTGAGTGAATGAATGACGCATGGAAAACTGAATGAGAGATACAGTATCGAACGATTTAAACAGGGTCTAAAAAGCCATGATGTCTCATTTTAGTTGTCCCACTCTGGGCAGAGATAAACTAGTAAGTGTTAATCTCAGGATGTGTTGCAATTATTTATGCTTACTACTAAGTCCCTTCAGTCGTGTACAGCTCTTGGTGACCCCATGGACTATAGCTGCCAGGCTCCTCTGTAAATGGGATTCTCCAAGCAAGAATAATGGAGCAGGTTTCTATGCCCTTCTCCAGGAGACCTTCCTGACCCAGGGATTGAATCCAGGTCTCTTCCCTCTCCTGCAGGTGGGCTTTTTACCACTAGTACCACCATACTGTATTATTTCTGCTGAATGGAAAAATAGAGCAGTTATAATTTATGTGTATTTCCTCTCATTATAATTAATTCATAGTAATTAGGAAACTGGGATGTGATCAAATGAACTCGTCTGTTCTGAAAACTTACTTGCAACAACATGTTTGCTTTTCACTGAATCCCAGTCATCTTTGAGGTCATTGTGTAGTGGGAAGGCTGATGGAGGAGAAGAGAAAGGAGGGAGGGGAGAGAGAAATACTTTTTTATCTGGTGGACATGGATTTTTTTTTTAATTGAGGTATGGTTGATTTACAAATTTATGTAAGTTTCAGGAATATAATTTTTAAAGGTTATATTCCATTTAAAGTTATTATAAAATATTGGCTGTATTCCCTGTGCTGTACAATATATCCTTGCATCATTTAGTTTACACATAGGTAGTTTGTACTTCCTAAATTGTCCCTTCAGTGGTCTATGATGTATATATGTGTGTGCGTGTGCATGCACGTTCACACACACACAACATACACACACATGCTTTGGTAAAATGCTCTTCCCTGTTCACCAAGTTAAATTAGACCTGGTCCAGGAATCAAGACTTTGTGAGCCAGCAAAGGATGCCTTCTTTTTCTAAACTGTTACTAATTGTTCAAAGTCCACTTTTCTTCTCTCTAAATAGAAAGCATGGGAAGGCTGATTGTTTTTTCTCCTCTCTTCTTCACATTTCTCAGCAAATCCACCTAAAGGGAACAAGTGAGGTTTTGCAGATCACTCTTGTAAATCTGCTTGAGCAAGTAAAAATAGCCTCTAGAAAATGGCTGTATTCCAAAGGCCTCACTTCAAAAGAAATCCGAGTGTTCTGTGAGTCAAGGAGGGCATGTGAAGACAGGCAGCAGTCCCTGTTAGGCTGGTCTGGTTCAGTAAGAGCTCAGAAATGGAAGCAAATCACAGAGAAGAAAATATGTAAAGTTTACTTGTTGAAATTTTCTCATAGAAGTTAGCTCAGATGAAAAATCTGAGCTGGATTTTTGATACAGGAAAATCTATGTACAGTGCCACTGTACACATTAGGCCTTAAGCTTTAGCCCTACTGTGAAATTTGTTTCAAGTTGTTAAAATTTAATAACTCTTCCTGTGAGGAGAGTTTTTGTCCTGGATTATTCTGACATTTTACTTAAAATTTACACTAGAGATAGAAATGATTCTAGTTTGCTGGAAAATTGTCTATGCACCGCCGCCCCCCCCCCCTCCCCCGCCCCGGCCTCCACCGCCACCCAAACACACACACACACCTCTGATCTGTGTATACTTTCCCTTGACAGGAGAGCAAGTTGATGTTGAATTCCTCAAATGCAGCTTTCACCCTGGACTTACTATAGGTGCAAAATGACATATCAAAAACGTTAGGTCTTGAACTCAGAAATACCTGTTTCTGACGTTTATCAAGTCTGAGAAAGGTAAGATGAGGCATGTGCCATGTATTATGGGAGCAATATCCTGTAATCAAATCCAGTGTTTCTTCAGCAAAATGTGTTTATTCACTGTAGAGTGTGAATATTACAAATGTCCTCATGTTAACTCAGGTTGGGCTCACCACCAAGTGACTTGCACCAGACTTATTTTTTAAATGCTAGCTTTTCAGAGCTGTTGAGATTCGAAATCTTGTGTGAGGGATTGTGAACTCTGTTTTCCCATGTCCCTTCTCAGCTGTCACTTCCCTTCAGCTGTGTCGCTTTTTGTCCATGTTCCCAAGCTGACAAGCCCAGAGATCATCATTGCTTCTGGCCAGTACTACAGTCCTCTTTCCCGTGTCGCACATGTTGCCTATTCCCACTGCTGTCCTGCTTTTTATTTATTTATTTATTTTTTGCCGCACCACGCAGCATCTGGGATTCTAGTTCCCTGACTAAGGATTGAACTTGTGCCCCCTCTATTGGAAACACAGAGTCTTAACCACTGGATCATCAGGGAAGTCTCACCCTGTTCTTCAGCATCCTTCTAACCTTTATCTTTGGAAACCTGTGCTCAAAGTAGATCAATCTAAACTCACAGAGCCCTAGGTGATTCTTTAATTTCTATGGTAACTAGCAGTCTTCTTTCTTTCCCCACACTGGACTCCCTTTAGTGTTCCAGATCTTGATTAGAGAGGGACACAAAAGTAAGGATAAAAGTCTGTGCACAGTCTCAGCACAACCTCTTGTTTACTCAGGCCATACCCTCTAGGGTCATCCAAACTTTCTTTCTCTAAACACTCCATAAGCCCTTCCCAGCGTCTAAGCCACTGGCCATGAAGTCTCCTCCTGGAATTAAGCCTCCTTCCCAGCAGTTTTTTTTTTTTTGGCCAGTTTCCAATTACACTCTTTGATTCTACCTCTAACTGGGCCTCCATCACTTTGAACATTTTTCTATTGTAGCACATAAACAGTGCAATCCAATTATTTTGAGAACAGGCTGCTTTCCCACTGGCCTTCATAAAGTCTGGGATGGGACCTTATTCATCTTTATATTTACACTGGAGAAGAGAATGCCAAATGCATTTGGGGAAAGGTATGTTACACAAAATTAAGCAGGTTTTTTTTTGTTTTTTTTTTTAGTGCAGGACTTATTGACTGCCTCATACAAAGAGATCCTTTTCCCCATAGTTTTTTTTTTTTAATTCATTTTGCTGAAGTACAGTAAGTCCCCTATAGATGAACGTGTTCTATTTAGAGAGCTCGTTTGTAAGTTCAAAATGTTTGTAAGTCCAACAAAGTTAGCTGAGGTAAATAACTAAAATAATCAGCTGTGTAATACTGTATTCTAAAAGGCTTACGATATTTCTCACACAAATAATACATAAAAAAATAAAGAAAACACATTCTTTTAATCTTATGATATAGTACCTTGGAAAGTACAGTGGTTCAGGATGACAGCTGGAATACAGTGAGTGGGTAAGGGGCATCTAGTGAACAGGTAAGAGTTACCGACTGGAGGCGGGAGAGGAGGTGGGACATGGTAGAGCTGAAGGGTCGTTAGTAATAGGAGATGGAGGGCAAGCAGTGATTTCACTCATGCCTGCTACTGATGGCACTGGTTCTGGGTCCCTTCTAGATTTAATTCTACCCACCCTCTTGAAAACATGATCCGGTGATGTCTGGGTAGTAGCTCTTCTGTCATAGAAGAGGCAGTAACACTGAGTTGCATTCTGAATGGCTGCTGCAACCTTTGTGTACTGTTCTACATTCAGGTTCTATGCTTCGAAAATTAACAACAATGAACGATGGTGCTCAGTTGCTCAGTCGTTTCTCTTTGAGATCCCATGGACTGTAGCCCGCCCAGTTCTCTAACTGTGGGACTTCCCAGGCAAGAATACTGCAGTGGGTTGCCATTTCCTCCTCCATGGGATCTTCTCAACCCAGGGATTGAACCCATGTCTCTTGTGTCTCCTGCATTGGCAGGCAAATTCTTTAAACTAACAGTACCTCCTCAAATAAAGAAAATCCCCTTGCCATTTCCTCTATCATGGATCTCTTTGGTTCTTCAGCTACTTCTTCTTCTTGTCCCTCTTTGTCCTTCCTCTGGGCATGCTCACATCTTTGAAAGCTCTAAACCTGAAAGTTCATATATACGGACTGTAGGGAAAGAGCAAACCAGCCAAGATGGTATGGTCACGCTTTCTTGCCCCACGGCCTCTTACTCTTACCCCATGTTTTATAAATAATGATTATGTAACAGCTGAGATCACTTATAGTACTGGGCATGCATCTCATGGGTACTCGTTTGATTACAGGCTACTTTGTGCAGTACGCCTATATAAGCACCATCTGAGGCTTGGTGGCGATATTGAAGTTGTGTTATGTCCACTGCTATGGCTGCTGCACCAGCCAGGAGAGAATAAACGTGTCTGCAGTTTCTATGGCTCCTTGAGTTTTCCTCTAGCCTCTTAGCTTGCACCTTGTCTACCATGGATTCAGTGAACAGTCCACACAGTGAGGAACAGCGAGACAGTTGGTGCTATGAGCAGCGTCTGCCATAGTGACTTACTGTATAGTTAATTTGCAATGTGTTCATTTCTACTGTACAATAAAGTGATTCAGTTTTATATATCTACATATATATATTATTTTTCATATTCTTTTCCAATGTGGTGTATCATCACAGGGCATTGAATATAGTTACTGTGCTATAAAGTAGGCCTGTTGTTTATCTACTCTAAATACAATAGTTCGCATCTGCTAATCTCTAAATCCCAATTCATCCTTCCCCACCCCCAAAGTTCTTATAATTTCCTGACCTTATTCATATAGTGAGTTGAATGGTAACTCCCCAAAAGATATCCACATCCTAACCCCTAGAACCAGGGGATGTAATATTATGTAGTAAAGGGATTTTGCAGATATAGTTAGGAATTTTTTGAGGTGAGATCAGCCTAGCTTGTAAAGGTGAGCTCTAGATTAATGACAGGTTTCCTTTGAAGAGATAGAAGAGGAAAAGGCACACACACAGAAGACAAGGCAGTGTGAAGACAGAGGCAGAGACTGGATGGTGCAGTCACTGGAGTGTTGCAGCTACAAGTCATGAAATGCACAGAGACACCAGGAGTGTGAAGAACCGAGGAGTCTTTGCCAGAATCGTTGGAGGGAGCATGTTCCAGCGACACCTGGATTTCAGATTTCAGGCCTTTAGAACTGTGAGAAAATACATTTCTGTTGTAAGCTGCCCAGTTCCTGGTAATTTGTTACAGCAGCCCTAAGAAATAAATACACTCCCTTTTTCTCAGTTACCCCACACACTGGTTGTTGTTACATGTTCATTTTCATTTAGCCTGCATTTATCTTATTTTTCGCTCTAATCTAGGGTGACCCCACCCACTTCAGATCACTGGGTCTTTCTTTCCTTTTTTTCTTTCTAATCCAGATCTTTATATCCTGTGCTCCAGATCTGTGTATCCAGCTTTCTAATGCAAACTTTAGACTGGTTATCCTATAGACACTGGTTCCTTAAGTTGAATTCATATCTTGTATCTCCTTTTCTTCTGCAAAACTGCTTCCCTTCCTGTACGCCCAACTTCTTGCGTGGTGCCAGCATCAGGCGGGCACTTTGGGCTCATTTCTGACCTTAACTCCCATATCTTGACAGTGTCCCAAGTCCTTGTTGAATATACTTTACTTAAACATTTTAATCTTTTCATCATTGTTATTTTACATATGGTCCCATATTGTACTGTTCTTTTTTTTTAATGTTTTTGTTTATTCTTGACTACACTGCGTCTTCATTGCTGCACACTGTCTTCCTGTAGCTGTGGGGAGCTGGGGCTACTCTTCCTTGCAGTATGTGGGCTTCTTATTGCTGTAGCATCTCTTGTTGCAGACCACGGGCTTAGCTGCCTTTAGGCATGTGGGATCTTCCCTTGTCCTCTGCATTGGCAGGAGGATTCCTGGCTCCTGGACCACTAGGGAGGTCCTGTACTATTCATTTTACTTTTTTTTTTAAGTTAAAAATTTTAAAGTAAAATTAAAATTTACCATTTTAACCATGTTTAAGTGTATAGGTCAGTGGTGTTCAGTATATTAACATTGCTGTGCACAGATCTCTAAATCTTTCTATCTTTGATCTTGTGACACTGAAACTACCGCTTCCCCTCCTCACAGCCCCTGGCAACTACCTTCCTACTTCCTATTTCTATGATTTGACCACTTTAGATACTTCATATAAGTAGAATTGTATATTATGATTAATATCATCATATCATGTAATCATATCTTTATTTGTCCTTTTGTGCTATAATTTTTGAAAGGAATTTATTCTTTTAATTATTGAACAATTTCAGACAAACTGAAATTATTGAGAAATGGGAAGAAATAGGTTCATTTCCATTGTCCCATCATTGAAGACACTCACTCTTAACTTAGTGCATCTCATTCCAGACATTTTACTATGATTTTTTTCTCATACTTTTGATCAGAATGTAAATAACTTTGTATACCTACAGATGAATGAATGGATCTCATTGCTTTTCAAAATTATTGGTGTGTTTTTAAACATCCCTGAAGCTAATTTCTCATCTGTTATCAATAAAACCCTAAATTAATTTCAATATAATATTTGCTTTTCAGCTTCACTTTGACTTCAGACACAGCCCAGACACTAAACTCATTTTCTCCCTTATGGTCCTTTCCAGTGGAGCCATCATTATTAAAATAGCGTTAGATGACGTATTGCCTTATGACAGCTACTCTTAAGTTGCCCGAACTTGCTGAAGAGGAATCATATGCAATTGTCCTGGGAACGTCATCATTCACTTTAGATTTCACAGTTGATATTAATGTGAGAAGAAAAAAATGACTCACATACTGCCTAGCCTACAGCTAATTGGTTTTATAATGCAAATTAGGATCCCACAGCCAAAGGAGTAAACGTACTACCTTCTATGACATGTTTTTTCTCACTGGGTATTTCATTGCAATTTTTAGATTCCAAAGTGTCAAAATTTTAAACTTGAATATCTTAAAGATGATGTTAAATTGTTCCAAAAGAGTGGAATTTCTTCCTAACATTGACACTGAAGTCCCCACTGTTCATCTCAGGGTGAATTTGCCTCCTCCACCGCAGCCAGGGGTCAATGCCCTCAGGTAGCCTGGCTCCTTTCTTCCCCAGCTCTCCTTTTTCTCTGGATTGTGAAACTACTCTAGTTACTTGTATTATGAAAGATAATACAAGTCTCCTGTCTATCCTAATCAAAATGTGAGAAAAATCTCTTCTCCCCTTAGTTGTTAAGCAGCAAGATTAGAGTTTTTCAAATGTTTAAATTAAAAGAAACTACACAAAAAGATTGGAAATTGGTGCATTTGTGGAGTGGAATGTGTTGGTTCAAATGGGTGTCTCCAGGTCACTGCAAACAGAGCACACTCAGTGCACCAGAGAGTTGTAAACTGGATACTCAGGAACTATCTACCCCCTGCCGACATGGGCACTCCCAGTCCAATCCAGAGCTCTTCCACTGCTCAGACAGGTATGGAATCCCATCAGCCTCTCCCATGTCCCACTCACCAGGTTGGTTCCAACTTAAAGGTCGTTGCATGGTTGCTCAGCTGCTCACAAGTCATTTGGCTGCTGGTGCAACTCTTCCCTGAAGAGTTGGTCTGATTCACGCAATATTTCCTGAGGATGATGCTTGCTAAGATGCCCCAAGACGGGGGCCCAGTGTTTTCCCTACAAAAACAAGAAGGCTGGTCTTCCTTTGGGCCAGGCATCTTTTCAAGGAGTCATGTCTCTTAACTTTTAAACTTCAGGAATTCACTACAATCCTTTTCTCCAAGAAAGAAAGTTAATGCTAACATGTTCAGGAAAAGTGTCCATGCTCACCATTCTGGCTGGATTTTATAATATCCATAAAAGCAAACTATCTTTATAAAATCAGTATGTTCTTATTTCTGAGATTCAATGACACCAAAAGAAAAAATCTGGACACAGAGAAAATTGTTTACCTCTCCGGTTTCATTCCTAGGCCTCTAGCTTTTATCTCAAATCCCAAATCCTGTTGAACCCAGTTTTTCAGTAAACATTGGAATTTCTGGAAATCCTGCTCTTTTTGTTGAACTATCTGATGGAGAAGCAAGCTCTGCACATGCCATCCTATCTCTAGATATTTCCAGGCCTGGTTGAATCTGCAAATAGAGTATAACATCTGATTTTTTAGTGACAATAAGTGGAAATCCCAGTGCTATCGGCACAAGAGGTGCATGGAACACTATGACGGGGTGCTTTGAGGAGGCAGCACTTAAAATACAAGGCATGTCAGCAAGAGGGAAGTCTGTGACAGGTAGCAGGCCCCAGGCAGGCTTAGGGATCAAAGGCAAGACTCCCACCTTTTACGCAAAAAAATATCTCATAAATAAAAGGTAGGGTCTGAGCCTTTGGGGGATGTTATAACATATAAGCACAGGCCCCTAAGGAGTGGCACAGAGCTTATTGATCTCAATCAGGTTGAAAACAGAGTTTGGGTTTTAATAAATAGACAGTGGCTCAAAATAGAAACTAGTATGTGTTTCAAGCCCAGACAAGGTTAAGCTGATGCTAAATCCCAGGCTTGTGGTAAAGAGCAGGGTTTTTCAACTTTTACTGTACACTGAATGATTGACCTGAGGATCTTCTGAAAAAGAATGCACACTCTGATTCAGCCAGTCTGGAATGGGTTCTGATCATTTTCACTACTAACAAGCTTTCAGGTGGTGTAGATGCTGTTGATCTGTGGACCACAATTTTTTCCCCTATTTTTTTTTTTTTTGTTGTTGTTGTTGACTTTTTAAAATATTTTTTGGCATACTTTTAGATTTACAGAGAAGTTCCAAAATATGCAAAGTGTTCCCATATACTGTTCATCCCATTTCCTTAATGTCAGTATCTTACTTCATGGGATACATTTGTCAAATTAAGAAATGAATGCTGGTGCAACACTAGTAACTCAACTTCAGACTTTATTCACATTTTTCTCCACTTTTCCCACTATTGTCCTTTTCTGTTCCAGGATGCAATTCAGGATCCTACATTGTATTCAATTGTCATGTCTCCTTAGTCTTCTCCAGTCTGTGACAGTTTCTCAGTTTTTCCTTGCTATTCAAGACCTTGGTAGTCTTGAAGAGTATTTTGTGGAATATTCTCTTTTTTTTTTTTTTTTCACATGTCTGGTGTTTCCTAATGATTAGATTTGGATTATGGTTCTGTAGGAAGAAGACCACAAGGGTGAAGGACATCGTGTCAGGAGGCACATGACACCAGCAAGATTTAACACAAAGGGTGTTAAACCTGGTCACCTGATTAAAGTGATGCTCACCAGGTTTTCAGAATTACCATTTTCCCCTTATCCAGACTCTGTTCTTTGGAAGTGAGTCTAAGTATGGACAATGGTTCTCAAATTTGAGCTCTCACAGGAATCACTGAAAGACTTGTTAAACCACAGATAATTGGACTCCCTTCCCATTTCTGATTCAGCAAGCCTGAGGTGGGGCCCAGGAATCTGCATTTCTAACAACTTCCCGCGGGATGGTGATGATGCTGATTCAGGGACCACACTTGTAGAACCACTGGTCTAGCTTGTTTGTCCATCATCGCTGAGTCATGCACTGGCGTAGAATCACCTGGAGGAATTCTGAATTCATATTGCCAGGTCTGGGCCCTGATCATTTGGATTGAGAAAATCTAGGGCAACACACATGAGTTGGCATTTTTACAAATGCAACTGAAGCTTGAGAACCACTGGGGTTCAGGCTGCTTTACGGGTGAACGTGGAACTGTGGCCTCAGGGCAGTGCTAAGGCAGCAGGTGGGGTTCAAACAGCTCTGACTGTGGGAAGAGAAGGGCAGGAGAGCCTGGGAACTCAGCAGGATCTGAATCATAGGCTTTCTGCCTGCCTGGCTCTGACCTGTCTCTATTCATCCCCACAGGAAGACTCCCCAGTGTTTTGATTTGTCCAACTCACATGATCACTCAGAAGTGGACAGCACTCAACCCAAAGTTAGCAATCTGCTAAAATTCTGACAAAGAATAGCAACAACATAGTTCTATTTTCTAAGATCAAGTAACTTATTTTATTGTCTAAATCTTTTTAGACAACATGACCTTTTCCTCTGTCTCTGCATCTCAAATCTCTCTCTTTCCATTATGAAGATATCTGTCATTGGATTTAGTGTACACCCCAAATCCAGGATGATCTCATCTTGAAATCCTTAGTTTAAGGTTTAGATTTACTGTTTAAATCTTAAATCCTTCAGTGTTCCCCAAAAGAAGTCTTATGATTCTGAATATTTTGAAAGAAAACTGACAGGAGAGGGGAAGAGGATAAAAGACTAGAGAAATAAGAAAAATGTTTTTCTTCAGTTCAGTTCAGTTTAGTCACCCAGTCATGTCTGACTCTTTGTGACCCCATGAATCACAGCACACCAGGCCTCCCTGTCCATCACCAACTCCCGGAGTTCACTCAAACTCATCCATCGAGTCAGTGATGCCATCCAGCCATCTCATCCTCTGTCGTCCCCTTCTCCTCCTGCCCCCAATCCCTCCCAGCATCAGAGTCTTTTCCAATGAGTCAACTCTTCACATGAGGTGGCCAAAATACTGGAGCTTCAGTTTTAGCGTCATTCCTTCCAAAGAATACCAGGAGTGATCTCCTTTAGGATGGACTGGTTGGATCTCTTTGCAGTCCAAGGCACTCTCAAGAGTCTTCTCCAACACCACAGTTCAAAAGCATCAATGCTTTGGTGCTCAGCTTTCTTCACAGTCCAACTCTCACATCCATACATGACTACTGGAAAAACCATAGACTTGACTAGATGGACCTTTGTTGGCAAAGTAATGTCTCTGCTTTTCAATATGTTATCTAGGATGGTCATAACTTTCCTTCCAAGGAGTAAGTGTCCTTTAATTTCATGGCTGCAATCACCATCTGCAGTGATTTTGGAGCCCCCCAAAAGAAAGTCTGACACTGTTTCCACTGTTTCCCCATCTATTTCCCATGAAGTGATGGGACCAGATGCCATGATCTTTGTTTTCTGAATGTTGAGCTTTAAGCCCACCGTTTCACTCTCCTCTTTCACTTTCATCAAGAGGCTTTTGAGTTCCTCTTCACTTTCTGCCATAAGGGTGGTGTCATCTGTATATCTGAGGTTATTGATATTTCTCCCAGAAATCTTGATTACTTGAACTTAAAATAAATAATTTATATAATTTTATTATATAATTATACCATTATTAACTACTTTTATTTAGCCTTTTATTCTATTTCAAAATTACACACATGCTCAGTCTCACAGTCATATCTAATACTTTTGTGACCCCATGGACTGTAGCCTTTTAGCCTCCTCTGTCCTTGGGATTCCCCAGGCAAGAATACTGGAGTGGGTTGCCATTTCCTTCTCCAGGGGATCTTTCAAACCCAGGGATCAAACCCATATCTCCTATATTGTAGGTGGCTTCTTTACCACTGAGCCACCAGGGAAGCCCCTATTTCAAAATTTCCTAAAAAGTTATCATTGTTTATATAAACTGACATCTCTCCTTGGTAAATATAACTTTAAATTGACCAAAAACAAAATCCAGTGAGATAGAGACAATTCCTGATAATTTTAAATGTCTAATTTAAAATTAATTAATTAAATTTAATTTTAAATGAACTCCTTATTTTAAATATAAAGCATCTAAGACCTTTAAAAATTAGTTTCTCCCTTTACTAGTGTCCTGGACTGCCATAACAAATCCTCACAAGCTGGTGGCTTAAAATGACAGAAATTTATTCTCTTACAGTTTTGAAGACCAGAAGTATGAAGTTAAGGGGTTGACAGCATCCAGAGGCCCTAAGGAAGAATCCAAGCCAGGCCTCTCTCCTAGCTTCCTGTGGCTCCTCCGGGTAGTGCTTGGCTCATGGCTGTCTTCCAATTTCTGCCTCAGTTGATCTTTCCCCTGTCTCTGGGTCTCAAATCTGTCTCTTCTTCCTTTATAAAGACATGTGTCCTTGGATTTAGGGCACACCCAAAACCTCAGGATGATCTCAAGTTTAAATACAACTGCAAAGACCCTATTTTTAAACAAGCTCACATTCACAAGTACCAGGGTTAGGACTTAGAGACACCTTTTTTTTTGGTGGGGGTGGGGGACTTAATTCAACTCACTACACTTCCCAACCCTACTAAAAAATATTCTTCAGTGTGTGACGAATAGTGGCATGGAAGGGTGCCATTTTATTGCTTTCTTGGGTGTCCATGTGCTTTATTCCATTCAGTTCTGTCTGCTAGTCACTTTCATCTACACTTCTGTACAGTAGGAACATGAAGAAATACCTTTCTTCTTCTGTTCTTGAGTAGTACACACACAGGGGGTGAGCAAAGAGGCCTGTGTTCCTGAGTTCCATTCAGTTCAGTTCAGTTCAGTCACTCAGTCATGTTCGACTCTTTGCGACCCCATGAATTGCAGCACGCCAGTCCTCCCTGTCCATCACCAACTCCTGGAGTTCACTCAAACTCATGTGCATCGAGTTAACACCCCAATAAAGCCCAACTAATATGGAAATACTACTCTTCAGCTCACTACTTTCTGTTTGCCACAAAACCTAAACTTTTGAAACAGACTTTCCCTATTGTCAATACATTCTTCTTTGAGAATTATTAAAGATATTTTTCTTATTATACAGTTTTAACCTAAAGATCTTAGAAATGCATGAAAAATCTAAAGGCTCAACATCACTAAGGTCATTAAAAGGGTGGGGTATTCAGGGTTATTTCTGCAGAAAGCTTTCAAATTTAACAAAACCTTAGTTAGTTCAGGTTAGACTTGGGGAGGCAGACAGCAGGAGTTTTTTATACTATTCTTTTTTCCTAATCAAAGAATTTTAAATACGTGCGTCCAAAAGTCCCATACCATTCAAAGAAATTTTTAAAATATTTTATTTGTATTTACTGATAACCATCTCTATCTCACATGATTTTGTAAAATACCAGAACTTGAATTTTTATATTAAATTTTCTATTGGTCTTATCTGTGACATAGTTATAAAAATGTGTTTTTTTGATGAAAAAGCTGTGGAAGGCAAAATATTATCCACTATTTTTGTATCCCAAGCAATGAAAGCTTCAGTCAGTTCAGTAGCTCACTTGCAACTGTCTCCTTGTGACCCCATGGACTGCAGCATGTCAAGCTTCCCTGTCCATCACTAACTCCTTGAGCTTGCTCAAACTCCTGTCCATTGAGTCGATGATGCCATTCAAACATCTCATCCTTCATCATTCCCTTCTTCTGCCTTCAATCTTTCCCAGCATCGGGGTCTTTTCTAAGGAGTCAGTCTTCACATCAGTTGGCCAAAGTATTGGAGTTTCAACTTCAGCATCAGTCCTTCCAATGAATATTCACTACTAATTTGCTTTATGATTGACTGGTTTGATCTCTTTGCAGTCCAAGGGACTCTCAAGAGTCTTCTCCAACACCACAGTTCAAAAGCCTCAGTTCTTTGGTGCTCAGCTTTCTTTATAGTCCAACCCTCACATCCATACATGACTACTGGAAAAACCATAGCCTTGACTAAATGGACCTTTGTTGGCAAAGTAATATCTCTGCTTTTTAATATGCTCTCTAGGTTGGTCATAGCTTTCCTGCCAAGGAGTAGCATCTTTTAATTTCATGGCTGCAGTCACCATCTGCAGTGATTTTGGAGCCCCCCCAAAATAGTCTTTCACTGTTTCCATTGTTTCACTATTTGCCATGAAGCGTTGGGACCTGATGCCATGATCTTCATTTTTGAATGTTGAGTTTTAAGCCAACTTTTTCACTCTCCTCTTTCACTTTCATCAAGAGGCTCTTTAGTTCTTCTTCGCTTTCTGCCATAAGGGTGTCATCTGCATATCTGAGGTTATTGATATTTCTCCCAGAAGTGTTGATTCCAGTTTGTGGTTCATCCAGCCTGGCATTTCACATGATTTACTCAGCATATAAGTTAAATAAGAAGGATAACAATATACAGCCTTAACATATTCCTTTCCCAATTTGGAACCAGTCTGTTGTTGGCAGCCAGGAGGAGCTACCCCACGTTGGAGGTCAGTGGCGGCCGGGAGGAGACACCCCGCATCCGAGATCAGGGGCAGTGGCCGAGAGGAGCTACCCTGCGTCCGAGACCAGGGGCAGCTGGGAGGAGCAACCCCACGTTCAAGGAGCGGTGGCTGCATGGAGGCAGGAGGGCCTAGAGGAGCCATCCCACGTTGAGGGTCAGGAAAGGCGTCGGTAAGGAGATACCCCTCGTTCAAGGTAAGGAGCAGTGGTTGTGCTTTGCTGGAGCAGCCATGAAGAGATACCCCATGCCCAAGGTAAGAGAAACCCAAGTAAGATGGTAGGTGTTGCAAGAGGGCATCAGAAGGCAGACACACTGACACCATACTCACAGAAAACTAGTCAATCTAATCACGCTAGGACCACAGCCTTGTCTAACTCAATGAAACCAAGCCATGCCCGCAGGGCAACCCAAGATGGGCGGGTCATGGTGGAGAGGTCTGACAGAATGTGGTCCACTGGAGAAGGGAATGGTAAACCATTTCAGTATTCTTGCCTTGAGAACACCATGAACAGTATGAAAAGGCAAAATGATAGGATACTGAAAGAGGTACTCCCCAGGTCGGTAGGTGTCCAATATGCTACTGGAGATCAGTGGAGAAATAACTCCAGAAAGAATGAAGGGATGGAGCCAAAGCAAAAACAATACCCAGCTGTGGATGTGACTGGTGATAGAAGCAAGGTCCGATGCTGTAAAGAGCAATATTGCATAGGAACCTGGAATGTCAGGTCCATGAATCAAGGCAAATTGGAAGTGGTCAAACAAGAGATGGCAAGAGTGAACATCGACATTCTAGGAATCAGCGAACTAAGATGGACTGGAATGGGTGAATTTAACTCAGATGACCATTATATCTACCACTGTGGGCAGGAATCCCTCAGAAGAAATGGAGTAGCCATTATGGTCAATGAAAGAGTCCGAAGTGCAGTACTTGGATGAATCTCAAAAATAACAGAATGATCTCTGTTCGTTTCCAAGGCAAACCATTCAATATCACAGTTATCCAAGTCTATGCCCCAACCAGTAATGCTGAAGAAGCTGAAGTTGAATGGTTTCATGAAGACCTACAAGACCTTTTAGAACTAACACCCAAAAAAGATGTCCTTTTCATTATAGGGGACTGGAATGCAAAAGGAGGAAGTCAAGAAACACCTGGAATAATGGGCAAAATTGGCCTTGGAATGCAGAATGAAGCAGGGCGAAG
The DNA here is from genome assembly GCF_023091745.1 of Budorcas taxicolor. NCBI lineage: Eukaryota > Metazoa > Chordata > Mammalia > Artiodactyla > Bovidae > Budorcas > Budorcas taxicolor. The sequence continues at coordinate 58,099,876 of NC_068923.1, read as the reverse complement.
ACTAATAGAATTTTGCCAAGAAAATGCACTGGTCATAGCAAACACCCTTTTCCAACAACACAAGAGAAGACTCTACACATGGACATCACCAGATGGTCAACACCAAAATCAGATTGATTATATTCTTTGTAGCCAAAGATGGAGAAGCTCTATACAGTCAACAAAAACAAGACCAGGAACTGACTGTGGCTCAGATCATGAACTCCTTATTACCAAATTCAGACTCAAACTGAACAAAGTAGGGAAAACTGCTAGACCATTCAGGTATGAACTAAATCAAATCCCTTATGATTATACAGCGGAAGTGAGAAATAGATTTCAGGGCCCAGATCTGATAGATAGAGTGCCTGATGAACTATGGAATGAGGTTTGTGACATTGTACAGGAGACAGGGATCAAGATCATCCCCATGGAAAAGAAATGCAAAAAAGCAAAATGGCTGTCTGGGGAGGCCTTACAAATAGCTGTGAAAAGAAGAGAAGTGAAAAGCAAAGGAGAAAAGGAAAGATATAAGCATCTGAATGCAGAGTTCCAGAGAATAGCAAGAAGAGATAAGAAAGCCTTCTTCAGCGATCAATGCAAAGAAAAAGAGGAAAAGAACAGAATGGGAAAGACTAGAGATCTCTTCAAGAAAATTAGAGATACTAAGGGAACACTTCATGCAAAGATGGGCTCGATAAAGGACAGAAATGGTGTGGACCTAACAGAAGCAGAAGATATTAAGAAGAGGTGGCAACAATACATAGAAGAACTGCACAAAAAAGATCTTCACTACCCAGATAATCATGATGGTGTGATCACTCATCTAGAGCCAGACATCTTGGAATGTGAAGTTAAGTGGGCCTTAGAAAGCATCCCTATGAACAAAGCTAGTGGAGGTGATGGAATTCCAGTTGAGCTGTTTCAAATCCTGAAAGATGATGCTGTGAAAGTGCTGCACTCAATATGCCAGCAAATTTGGAAAACTCAGCAGTGGCCACAGGACTGGAAAAGGTCCGTTTTCATTCCAATTCCAAAGAAAGGCAATGCCAAAGAATGCTCAAACTACCACACAATTGCACTCATCTCACATGCTAGTAAAGTAATGCCCAAAATTCTCCAAGCCAGGCTTCAGCAATACATGAACCGTGAACTTCCTGATATTCAAGCTGGTTTTAGAAAAGGCAGAGGAACCAGAGATCAAATGGCCAACATCCGCTGGATCGTGGAAAAAGCAAGAGAGTTCCAGAAAAAATCTGTTTCTGCTTTATTGACTATGCCAAAGCCTTTGACTGTGTGGATCACAATAAACTGTGGAAAATTCTGAGAGAGATGGGAATACCAGACCACCTGACCTGCCTCTTGAGAAACCTATATGCAGGTCAGGAAGCAACAGTTAGAACTGGACTGGAACAACAGACTGATTCTAAATAGGAAAAGGAGTACGTCAAGGCTGTATATTGTCATCCTGCTTATTTAACTTCTATGCAGAGTACATCATGAGAAATGCTGGACTGGAAGAAACACAAGCTGGAATCAAGATTGCCGGGAGAAATATCAAGAAACTCAGATATGCAAATGACAGCAGCCTTGTGGCAGAAAGTGAAGAGGAACTAAAAAGCCTCTTGATGAAAGTGAAAGTGGAGAGTGAAAAAGTTGGCTTAAAGCTCAACATTCAGAAAACAAAGATCATGGCATCCGGTCCCATCACTTCATGGGAAATAGATGGGGAAACAGTGGAAACATTATCAGACTTTATTTTTTGGGGCTCCAAAATCACTGCAGATGTTGACTGCAGCCATGAAATTAAAAGACGCTTACTCCTTGGAAGAAAAGTTATGAGCAACCTAGATAGCATATTCAAAAGCAGAGACATTACTTTGCCGACTAAGGTCCGTCTAGTCAAGGCTATGGTTTTTCCTGTGGTCATGTATGGATGTGAGAGTTGGACTGTGAAGAAGGCTGAGTGCTGAAGAATGGATGCTTTTGAACTGTGGTGTTGGAGAAGACTCTTGAGAGTCCCTTGGACTGCAAGGAGATCCAACCAGTCCATTCTAAAGATCAGGCCTGGGATTTCTTTGGAAGAAATGATGCTAAAGCTGAAACTCCAGTACTCTGGCCACCTCATGAGAAGAGTTGACACACTGGAAAATATTCTGATGCTGGGATGGATTGGGGGCAGAAGGAGAAGGGGATGACAGAGGATGCGATGGCTGGATGGCATCACTGACTCTATGGACGTGAGTCTGAGTGAACTCCGGGAGATGGTGATGGACAGGGAGGCCTGGCGTGCTGCGATTCATGGGGTCGCAAAGAGTCCGACATGACTGAGCAACTGAACTGAACTGAACTGTTGTTCCATGTCCAGTTCTAACTGTTCCTTCTTGACCTGCCTACAGATTTCTCAGGACGTATGTACAATGGTCTGGTGTTCCCATCTCTTGAAGTATTTCCCACAGTTTGTTGTGATAAACACAGTCAAAGGCTTTTGCATAGTCACTAAAGTGGAAGTAGATGTTTTCTGGAACTCTCTTGCTTTTTTGATGATCCAACTGATGCTGGCAATTTGATCTCTAGTTCCTCTGCCTTTTCTAAAACCAGCTTGAACATCTGGAAGTTCTCTGTTCACATACTGCTGAAGCCTGGCTTCAAGAATTTTGAGCATTACTTTGCTAACATGTAGATGAGTGCAACTGTGCAGTAGTTTGAGCATTCTTTGGCATTGCCTTTCTTTGGAAGTGGGATGAAAACTGACATTTTCCAGTCCTGTGGCCACTGTTGAGTTTTCCAAATTTGCTGGCATATTGAGTGCAGCACTTTCACAGCATCATCTATTAGTATTTGAAATAGCTCAACTGGAATTCCATCATGTCCACTACCTTTGTTCATAGTGATGCTTCCTAAGGCCCACTTGACTTAACATTCAGTCTGGCTCTAGGTGAGTGATCACATCATCGTGATTATCTGGGTCATGAAGATATTTTTTGTATAGTTCTGTGTATTCTTTCCACCTCTTCTTAATATCTTCTCCTTCTGTTAGTTCTATACCATTTCTGTCCTTTATTGTACCTATCTTTGCAAGATTGTTCCCTTGGTATCTCTAATTTTCTTGAAGGGATCTCTAGTCTTTGCCATTCTATTGTTTTCCTCTATTTCTTTGCACTGATCACTGAGGAAAGCTTTCTTATCTCTCCTTGCTATTCTTTGGAACTCTGCATTCAGATGCTTATATCTTTCCTTTTCTCCTTTGCCTTTAGCTTCTCTTCTTTTCTCAGCTATTTGTAAGGCCTCCTCAGACTATCACTTTGCTTTTTTGCATTTCTTTTTCTTGGGGATGGTCTTGATCACTGCCTCCTCTACAATGTCATGAACCTCTGTTCATAGTTCCTCAGGCACTCTGTCTATCAGATCTAATCCCTTGAATCTATTTCTCACTTCCACTGTATAATCATAAAGGATTTGATTAGGTCATACCTGAACGGTCTAGTGGTTTTCCCTACTTTCTTCAATACAAGTCTGAATTTGGCAATAAGGAGTTCATGATATGAGCCACAGTCAGCTCCCAGTCTTGTTTTTGCTGAACTTATAGAGCTTCTCCATCTTTGGCTGCAAAGAACATTATCAATCTAATTTTGCATTGACCATCTTGTGATGTCCATGTGTAGAGTCTTCTCTAGTGTTGTTGGAAGAGGGTGTTTGCTATGACCAGTGTGTTCTCTTGGCAAAACTCTATTAGCCTTTGCCTTGCTTCATTCTGTTCTCCAAGGCCAAATTTGCCTGTTACTCCAGGTATCTCTTGACTTCCTACTTTTGCATTCCAGTCTCCTATAATGAAAAGGACATCTCTTTTGGGTGTTAGTTCTAAAAACTCTTGTAGGTCTTCATAGAACCATTCAACTTCAGCTTCTTCAGCATTACTAGCTGGGCATAGACTTGGATTCCTGTGATACTGAATGGCTTGCCTTGAAAATGAACAGAGATCATTCTTTCGTTTTTTAAATTGCACCCAAGTAATGCATTTCAGACTCTTTTGTTGTCTATGAGGGCTACTCCATTTCTTCTAAGGGATTCTTGCCCACAGTAGTAGATATAATGGTCACCTGAATTAAATTCAAGTCCATTTTAGTTCACTGATTCCTAAAATGTTGATGTTCACTCTTGCCATCTCTGTTTAACCACTTCTAATTTACCTTGATTCATGGACCTTGATTCATTCCAGGTTCCTATGTAATATTGCTCTTTACAGCATTGAACTTTACTTCCTTCACCAATGGCATCAAGAGTCTCCATCTCTTCATTCTTTCTGGAGTTATTTCTCCATTCTCCTCCAGTAGCATATTGGGTACACACCTACCTGGGGAGTTCATTTTTCAGTGTCATATATTTTTCCTTGTCATACTGTTCATGGGGTTCTCCAGGCAAGAATATTGAAATGGTTTGCCATTCCCTTCTCCAGTGGACCATGTTTTGTCAGAACTCATGACCCGCCCATCTTAGGTGACCCTACAAGGCATGGCTCATAGTTTCATTGAGTTAGACAAGGCTGTGGTCCATGTGGTCAGTTTGATTAGTTTTCTGTGATTGTGATTTTCATTCTGTCTGCCCTCTGATGGATAAGGATAAGAGACTTACAGAAGATTCCTGTTGGGAAGGACTGACTGTGGGGGAAACTGGGTCTTGTTCTGATGGGCTGGGCCATGCTCAGTAAATCTTTAATCCAATTTTCTGTTGATGGGTGGGGCTGTGTTCCCTCCCTTTGTTCCCTCCCTGTTCTGTTGATGGGTGGGGCTGTGTTCTCTCCCTGAGGCCAAACTATGGTGGAAAGTGAAAAGTGAAAGTCACTCAGTCCTAACTGATTCTTTGTGACCCCATGGACTATATACAGCCCATGGAATTCTCCAGGCCAGAATATTGCAGTGAATTGTTTTGCCCTTTTTCGGGGGATCTTCCTAACCCAGGGATGGAACCCAGATCTCCCACATTGCAGGCAAATTCTTTACCATCTGAGCCACCATGGAAACCCAAGAATATTGGAGTGGGTAGCCTATACCTTTTCCAGCAGGTCTTCCTGACCCAGGAATCAAACCGGGGTCTCCTGCATTGCACGTAGACTCTTTACCGACTGAGTTATCCGGAGACCCCCAACTATGGTGGAGGTAATGAACATAATGGAGCTCCTTCAAAAGGCCTGATGCAGGCACTGCTGCACTCAGTGCCCTGACCCTGCATCAGGCCACCGCTGACCCACACCTCTGACAAAGACCCCTGGGCGCTCATAGGCAAGTCTAGGTCAGTCTCTTGTGGAGTCACTGCTCCTTTCTCCTGGGTTCTGGTGCACACCGGTTTTGTTTGTGCCCTCCAATAGTCTGTCTCCCCAGTCCTGTGTAAGTTCTGTAATCAAGTCCCACTGGCCTCCAAAGTCAAATTCCCTGGGGGTTCTCAGTCCCTTTGCTAGATCCCCAGGTTGGGACATCTGTTGTGTGGCCTAGAACTTTCTTAACAGTGAGGGAATTTCTTTGGTATAATTGTTCTGCAGTTTGTGGGTAGTCTGCTCGGCGGCTCTGTGGTGGGCTTAAAGGTGACCTCTTCCGAGATGGCTTATGCCACAGACTGTGTGACCAGGTCTCCTGCACCCAGAGCTTCTGCCCCAATTTCAGGCCAGTACAGATCAGTACCTCCACAGGAGACACTCATACATGCTCTGGCTCAGTCTCTGTTGGGTCTCTTGGTCATGGTGTGCACAAAGTTTTGTTTGAGCCCTCTGAGCATCTCTGATGTGTGTGAGGTTTGATTCTAAAAAGTGAAAATCTCTCAGTCATGTCCGACTCTTTGCAACCCCATGGACTCTATGGTCTGAATTCTTCAGTCCAGAATACTGAAGTGGGTAACTGTTTCCTTCTCCAGGGGATCTTACCAACCCAGGGATCGACCCCAGGTCTCCCACATTGCAGGCGGATTCTTTACCAGCTGAGCCACAAGGGAAGCCCAAAGAAAGCCTACAAACATAGTAATTGTTATGATCCCGAGTTTTAAATATTAATTTAAGTCAGATCTAAGATTCTAAAGGGCTTCCCTGGTGACTCAGATGGTAGAGAATATGCCTACAATGTGGGAGATCCCTAGTGGCGAAGATCTCCTGGAAGAGCAAATGAAAGCCCTCTCTACTATTCTAGAATTCCATGGACAAAGGAGCCTGATGGGCTACTGTCCATGGCAACAAGCTGGACACGACTGAGCAACTATCATGTAGATACATACAAGACTCTAAAATGGGGATTGGCAAGCATTTTCTGTATAGGGCCAGACAGTAAATATTTGAGGCTTTGCAAGCCATGTGGTGTCTGTCCCAAATACCCTATTCTTCTACTGTAGCCTGAAAGCAGCCGCAGATAATAAGTGTGGCTGTGTTCCAATAAATCTTTACCTAGGTGGTGGCTGGATTTAGGACATAGATCATAGCTTGCCAATCCCTGCTCTAAAAAAGGATTGTTTCTCCATGCTTATATTGTACAGATAGATCCCCATATGGAAACATTTAGGAATTTAGCATCACTTCAGATTCTCTTTCATAATGTTGGAAACATTTTTCACGTCTCTTTCATTCATCATTATATACCCCATGCCCAGCACTGGGGTCTTTCATTTAACAGGGACTCAAAAGTTTATTTTGAGAGTCCTTTGGACAACAAGGAAATCAAATCAGTTGATCCTAAAGGAAATCAACCCGGATCTTCATAACAAGGACTGATACTGAAAAGCTCCAATACTTGGGCCACTTGATGAGAAGAGGTACCTCATTGGGAAAAAACCCTGGTGCTGGAAAAGATTGAAGGCAAAGGGGAAGGGGATGACAGAGGATAAGATGATTAAATAGAATCACCAACTCAATGGACGTAAATTTGAGCAAACTCTGGGAGATGGTGAAGGACAGAGGAGCCTGGCATGCTGCCATTCATCAGGTTACAGAGTCAGGCACGACTTAGTGACTAAATAAAAGAAACAACAGCAACAAAGATTTATTGAATGAATAGCAAATGAGTGAAGCCTGAGTTTTCCTAGCATGCCAGTCTCTTCAGAGTATGCGCAATGCCTTGTCCAGCTCCAACGCACTTCAAATTGCTTAGCTGAAATAACTCAAGTTCAATATGCCAAAACACTGGCAACTCTTATATTGTGGGGCTCTCATCTCTCCTTCTCTGCAGGAAAATGAAAAGATCTGTACTTCTGGTATGGATCAATATAGTTACTATATCTTTCTGTAAAAAGAGAAAAAGATATTTATGGCTATATGTGTATCCATATTGATTCTATCTCAATCAGTCAGTTTGCTCATTGATAGCAATAGGGAAATGGGAAGCAATAGGGACTGGGTGGCAGCATTTTACTGCCAGAAGCCAGGGGGGTTATAGCTAAGAGGGCTTGACCTGGAGGGAGTTGTGGAGATGCTTAATAGAACATGGCACCTCTAGAGGCAAAATAGATGAATAACTAATGGGTATACTGCTTAATCAATACAATCAAAAGACAAGAATGGATGAGCAGCAGGCTGAGGGTGATCATGCCAATGGAAATTCATGATCCTTCGCCCAGATCTCAAACTTCAGGCAGTTTTCAAACCCAAAAAACAGAGGCTAAAGAGGTTACCAAGTCCACAAAAGGAAGAATCTTAAAATGCCACGGCGAAAATACAGTGTGTTTACCGCCTCCATTTTCCTCAAAAAAGATATACTGTAATTCAGAGGAGAAAATACATTCTGGGAAAAAAGGGATATTCAAATATTATAAGGGTAGTGGATCTGAATTAACATTGATTCACAGAGTTCCAAAGCATCATGTTAGAGAGGAGATGTACTAGAGCCAGGAAACAATCAACATTCTGGCTCTCAATGTATCCAGTAAGTCTGTGGACCCAACCAGTGATTACCCCCTGCCCCCATCCTTGACTATATATATAATTAGGACTGATACAGGTGGCCATCAGAGTAGCCTCCATCTTGAATTCTTCCCATTCCAACCAAATGAGCTGTCGTAGTAAGATGGTGATATGGAATCTTTTGAAACTGTACTTCTACACTCCATTCTCCTCTCTATCCCAGCCTCTGGTCAATCCTGGTGAAGATGGTGAATCTAACAATACTGCATTTGGAAGTGGTGATGAAGAGGAATGGTAGAAATTAATGCTACTCTAAACAGTATTAGGAATGCAGGCGACAGAGGTTTATATCATAGCTCCTTTTAATTCACCAGTCTGGTCCCTGTAGAAACCAATGAATCAGAGAATGACTGTAGGCCACAGCAAGCTCAAATAATAGCCCCAATTGTGGCTGCTGTGCTATGTGTTATTTTTGCAAGAGCAGATGAATATGGCCTCAAGTACACAGTATGCACATGATTTGGCACTTTTTTTTCTCCCAATCTGGAAAGATCAGAAACTGCTTGCATTTACATGAAACGAATGACTATATACATGTACAGGTCTGTTTGAGGCTTCATTACCTTCTATTCTCTGTTGTAATATATATTCAGGTAAGATCTGGGTTGTCTGGACATCCTACACAACATTGCATTGGTCAGGAGGGTGAGAAAGAAGTGGCTGGCATGCTGGAGGCACTGGTAAGACACAGACGTGGCAAAGCATGAGTGTTAAAGAGCGTGACAACTAGGGAACTTCAAGGGTTATAAGGTGTTTAGTGATCCAGGTGGGTCAAGGGAAGGTGAAGACATCTATAAGACAAATTGCTGCATCTTACCTTTCTACTTGAAAGAAGGAAACAGACTCCACATCCAGAAACGTGTTCCAGCCCATATCCTGGATGACAAGTGAATATCTCTGCTCTGAGTGAGGCCTGAAGCAGGAAGTCAGTCAGGGCTGCAATATAAGCAGCTCTGCTACTTGGGTCAGATGATCTGGTAAACCCTATGCTGTTGGAGGTGTTAGTATTGGGAAAAGACCCAGTGTAATACATAGGTAAAGCAGGGAGGGAGCTACACAACACAGACCTCTGACACCGGGGAACAAGGCCACACCACCTGCAATGGGAACTTATATGCTTTTTGCAAAGAGTTCTTGTTGTGTTACAGGGACTGGGTATAGATGGAATTCTTGATTAGAGAACACTAAATTACCATGTGTCTGGAACTGTCCATTATGAGCTGGAATCTATCAGACCCACAGTCATAAACTCAGGCGGGCTTGCCCCAAGTAAAATCAAAGTTGTGCATCTGGGATCAAGGCTGGGTAAGACCAGGAGATGTGAGGTAACTGTGAGGAGGTAGCCCAGACCATGTCCCCACTGCTTGAATACCAGCACCCACCCCCTCAGATCATTCCTAGGATTATGGGTGGGTCCTAGTGATCAGCTGAAGGAGTAGAAGAAGCCTGGACATGAGTTGCGGAGAGGTCAGCTCAGTGTGTGGATGCAGGTTGAATGAGTAGTGGTTTAATTACCCTCAGGGTGGTAGGACAGTGACTGCAGCCATGAAATTAAAAGATGCTTGTTCCTTGGATGAAAAGCTATGACAAACCTAGATAGTGTATTAAAAAGCAGAGGCAATTACTTTGTTGACAAAGATCCATGTAGTCAAAGCTATGGTTATTCTAGTAGTCACGGATGTGAGAGTTGGATTGTAAAGAAGACTGAATGCTGAGGAACTGACACTTTCAAATTGTGGGGCTGGAGAAGACTCTTGAGAGTCCCTTGCATAGAAACAACATCAAACCAGTCAACCCTAAATCAACTGGAATATTCATTGGAAAGACTTCATCATAGCTGCTGTATTTCCTTCCTTTTCTTTCTGCTCCATTCTCTTGCTCAATATGTACATGACTTAATACGATTGTTCTAGCCCTGGCTAAACTTAACTTTTTGGTTCAAATGCCATCTCTGGAGTCTCTCTGGTTTTTAGTTCAAAGTATCAATAGATGAGGAAACAGTGGCTGACTTTGTTTTTTGGGGCTCCAAAATCACTGCAGATGATGATTGCAACCTTGAAACTAAAAGACGCTTATTCCTTGGAAGGAAAGTTATGACCAAGACAGCATGTTAAAAAGCAGAGACATTACTTTGCCAACAAAGGTCCATCTAGTCAAGACTATGGTTTTTCCAACAGTCATGTATGGATGTGAGAGTTGGACTATGAAGAAAGCTGAGCGCTGGAGAACATATGCTTTTGAACTGTGGTGTTGGAGAAGACTCTTGGCCCTTGGACTGCAAGGAGATCCAACCAGTCCATCCTAAAGGAGAACAGTCCTGGGTGTTCATTGGAAGGACTGATGTTGAAGCTGAAACTCCAATACTTTGGCCACCTGATGCAAAGAGCTGACTCATTTGAAAAGACCCTGATGCTGGGAAAGATTGAAGGCAGGAGAAGAAGGGGATGACAGAGGATGAGATGGTTGGATGGCATCACTGAATCAATGGACATGAGTTTGGGTAAACTCTGGGAGTTGGTGATGGACAGGAAGGCCTGGCATGCTGCAGTCCATGGATTCACAAAGAGTCAGACATGACTGAGCTACTGAATTGAACTGAACTGATACAGTGAAGTTGCTCAGTCGTGTCCGACTCTTTGCGAACTGAACTGAACTGATCAAAAGTGAAAATGTTAAAAGCTCTCTATACAGCTAAGACATTGGCTTTTTTTCTAGATCATCCTTGACTAGAGAAACAGAGAGAGAGACCTGGAGTTCAGACATAAGACACAGCTGCCTCAGTCTGCACTTGCTGTGTGTAGCGGTTCTTATGGAAGGAAACAGAAAAAATTTGCAGCATTAGTTTTGACCCTAAATTAGAGTTGGAAAAATTACATCTAGTCCTGCTAAAATCTGTACCATATTCCATTTTCATCTTGACTTCCTTACATTTGAGAGAGCTTTCCTGCTTTGGGTGGTTTGATGGGACAATGACAAAGATTAGAGTACCTTATTATTTATTTTTCCTGACTCTTCTGCACTATCAACTAGAATTGCATTGAAAACAGGTTCAAACATATTTCAAGGAACATACTTATTTATATGATGCAATTTTTCCTTAAAGCCAACTTAAGCAGAATGGTTGATCTGTTCCAAGGAACATGGAAATCCATTTCTTGTGAAAATTTTGAAGAATATATGAAAGAACTGGGTGAGCCATATTTACTTGCATATCACAGCCAGTAAAAGTGGGAGCTTCAACAGCACAGAGCTTGCTCTGTGTGAACCTCTTCCTTCAGTTTTTCACATAGAAACAATAAATATTGATTTAGCACCTAGATACAGTTCTGTGCAAAATTAGTTGAAATTGACATAATCCCTGCTCTCACATAATTTACTCTTGATTTGCATAGATAAATACACATGCACCAGATACTAAATAGTAAATGATTTCAATAAATAATTTAAAACAAAAAAATCACATTTAAAAATTAATTAATTTTTAATTGGTGTATATATACTCCAACATAAAATTGGAGTATAATTTTTAATTGGAGTATAAACTTTGTGTTAGTTTCTGCTGTACAACAATGTGAATCAGCTATATGTACACACATATCCCCTCCATCTTGAGCCTCCCTCCCACCTCCCCTAACCCACGCCTCTAGGTCATCGCAGAGCGCTGAGGTAAACTTCCTTTGCTATACTGCAGTTTCCCACTAGCTATCTATTTTACACATGGTAGTGTATATATTGGGCTTCCCAGGTGGTGCTGGTGGTACAGACCCTGACTGCCAATGCAGGAGATGCAAGAGACATGTTCAACCCTTGAGTCAGAAAGATCCCCTGGAGAAGGCATGGCAACCCACTCCATTTCTGCCTGGAAAATCCCATGGACAGAGGAGGAAATAGTCAGATGCAACTGAGAGATTGTATATACGTCAATGCTACTCTCTCAATTTGTCCCACCCTCTTCTTCCTCACCTGTGTCCACAAGTCTGTTCATTATTATTTTGAAAAATGAACATTTTGCAAACATTTGCTCTGTGCCTTTTGAGGATCAATCTTGTGCTCCAGCTTCTGAAGACTGCTGGCATTCCTTAGCATGTGGCCATGGCGAGTCACTCTTTGCTCCTAGAGTCACATTTTCTCCTGGAGTCTAATATCCCTCTTCCTCTTCTTAAAAGGAAAATTTCTTGGACATTTCATGTGGACATTTGTGACTACATTTGGGGTCCACCTAGACAATCCAGGATACTCTCCCTATTTCAAGAGCCTTAAATTAGCTAAAACTGCAGAGTCCCCTTCGGCATATAAAGCAACATTCATAGGTTCTAGGGTCTGGAATGTGAGTATCTCTGGGGACCATTTTCCAACCTATCACATTTTGTCATCATGTTTCACAATATGAATTCCATGAACATGGACATGTTACTGTGTCTCCCCAATGTGCCTCCTCTTAGAAATTTAACTTACGTATTGAAGTATATGTAATACTGTTTTTATAGAATACACTCTGTTATGTACTGCACAAAGTTCTATGTGCAGCCATGTTCACAACAGCACTATTTGTAATAACAAAAAAATGGAAACACAAAAATGGCCATCAATAGGGCATAAATAAATAAATATCAGAATGTACATACTATGAAATATTATGTAGCTATGACAAAAATGTATGCTTGTATGTACTGACATGGAAACTCTCCAAAACATACAGATATAGAGGAAAATCAAATTGAATAACAATCATTATAATAAAACATTTGTATTTTTAAAAATTCTATATATAGTGGTGATGGTTGCATAACATTGTTTAGGTACTTACTGACACTTAATTGTACTTAAATTGCACTTAAATGTACTGCCATTTAAAATGGTTAAAATGATAAATTTTATGTTATATATATTTCACAACAGGAAAAATACATAATAGATAAAAACAAATCCTATACATGTGAACATAAAAGAATGTAAGAGAATAAATAAAGATCTGGAAGAATTCATGCCAAAGGGTTTTGTCTCTATGTAAATGAGTGCATTTTTAAAATAAGGAGATGGTTCATATTTTTAAGCAAATTTTCAGAAGGATCCATGAAACAATAGGATTAATAGCTACTAGACCAGAAAACATGACAGCTGTTAGATCAAAACTGGAGATAGATTTTTTTTTTCTGTAAAAAATACCCTATTCTAACATATAATGGTGGTGCTACTAGCTTAGAAGTTTGAATGCAAGCAGAGTCAAATTTGTTTAACTCTAAAACCTCCTAATTAGCATATACAGCTAACGAGAGTCTTGGGAGGCAACAACAGATTTAATCACTGTGTCCTTTTATCTGGTTTCCAGGAATAGGAAGAGCCAGCAGGAAACTTGGCTGTCTGGCAAAGCCCACTGTGACCATCATGACAAAAGAAGATCTGATCACTATAAAAACCAAAAGCATCTTTAAAAATAATGAAATCTCCTTTAAACTGGGAGAAGAATTTGAGGAAACCACACCAGGTGGCCATAAAACCAAGGTGAGGCCTTCAACATTTTCAGATGAATTTAATTACGAATGCTAATTTTGAAATCTTCCCAGGTAAATAAGCAATTATGGTGAACATATCTAAAGTGTGTTAGATAAACTTTTGGCTTAAGCCTTGGTCTGAGGAACTCAAATTTTAATATACATACAAATCTCACGGCATGTTGGTAAAAAAATGCCTACTTCCAGGTTCTATCACCAGAGGCTGTGGTATCTGGGACCAGAACTGAAAATGATGTTTTTAACAATTCTTACACAAATATTGAACAGAAAACACTTACAGAATCATTTTTAGACCTCAAAAACAAAAGGTCTGCCTTTCCATTTTGTAGCAGTTTTCCATACATGGATTTACAATGAATAAAAACATGTATTAGTTGGCATGCATGAGTGTGTATGTGTGTGCATGCTCAGTCAGGTCTGATTCTATGCGACTCCATAGACTGTAGCCCACCAGGCTCCTCTGTTCATGGGATTCTCCAGGCAAGAATACTGGATTGGGTTGCCATTTCCTTCTTCAGGGGATCTTCCCGACCCATAGATCAAATCCATCAAATCCAAGTCTCTTGTGTCTTTTGCATTGGCAGGCAGATTTTTTACCACTGTGCCACATGGAAAGCCCATTAGCAGGTAAAGGTGAGGTTATATCACAGTAACAAATTATCCACAAGCTCTCAGTACTTACACAATTGGAGTTCTAACTCATAGTACATATTCAGTGTTATGATGGAGTTGGAGAAGTTTCTTTGTGGAGGAGGAGGCTGGAGATGGGGGCATAAAGTATCTGTCCCTCTTAATTTCTCCAGGGACCAGGCTAAAGGAGATTCAACTAATCTGTAGCTGGACCATGTGAAGTTTGTGATCTCGGTCAACAAAATTGGGAAAGAGACACTAGGCTTTTTATTGTCTACACCTGGAATTGACACACACTTTCACTCATGGGCTCCGACTTGAATGTACAATTTACCTACATTACACAGTTTATTTATATTTTATGTTTATTGTCTGTTCCCCCAGACTAGGATGTAAGCTCTTCCAAGAAAGGATGTCTTGTCTGTTCTGTTTCACAGAACCTAGTGATGTTACATAATATTAATATTTGCTCAATAAATATTTATCATTTGAATGAAAGCACACAATAGAAGATAGTTAAACAATATGGAGAGTGACGTCCTAATAAAAGGAACTGAATACCACATTATCAGATTGCTGTTAAATAATATGAGACTTCACATTCCTGTATAATATCAAATGGAAGAATTTTGACCAAAAATGTTTAATAAAGATGTCTATAATAAATTAAAAAACTACTAGAACAAAAAGACTGGAAAGTATAGAAGTGCAGAAAGGAAATTTGGTAACTATCATTATCTCTATCACAGGACAGACTGTAAATAATTTTGGTAGAAAACCCAGCTCAGTGGATGCATAAACTCTGAGATGTAAGCCTTTCCAGTAGCCATGTATGGCTGTGATAGTCGGACCGTAAAGAAAGCTGGGTGTCAAAGAATGGATGCTTTTGAACTGTGGTCTTGGAAAAGACTCTTGAGAGTGTCTTGGACAGCAAGGAAATCAAATCAGTCAATCCTAAAGGAAATCAGTCCTGAATATTCACTGGAAGGACTGATACTGAAGCCGAAGCATCAATACTTTGGCCACCTGATACAAAGAACTGACTCACTGGAAAAGACCCTGATGCTGGGAAAGATTGAAGGCAGGAGGAGAAGGGGATGACAGAGGATAAGATGGTTGGATGGCATCACCGACTCAATGGACATGAGTTTGAGCAAGCTCTGGGAGTTGGTGATGGACAGGGAAGGCTGGCATGCTGCAAGCTATCCATGAGTCGCAAAGAGTTGGACACAACTGAGCAACTGAATTGAACTGCAATAGAGTTTAAACAGAGTTATCTCTAAACTTTGAGGAGCAGGCTGCAAACTCTGGCTCAGGATTGTGTGGGTGTAAATCCCACCTCTGCCACCAATCAATCAATCAACTGTGTGACTATGAGCAAGTCACAGACTCATGGTGACTCAGTCATTTCATTTGCAAAAGGGGATAATTATAGAGTGTGTGTGCACTCAGTCATGCCCAACTCTTTGTGTCCTAATGGACTATAGCCCTCCAGGTTCCTCTGTCCATGGGATTATCTCGGCAAGAATACTGGAGTGAGTTGTCATTTCCTTCTCTAGGAGATCTTCCCAACTCAGGAATAGAACCCACACTTCCCATGCCTCCTGCATTGGCAGGTTGATTCTTTATCAGTGAGCCACTTGGGAAGCCCAATAATTATAGTACTTATGTCATAAGGTTGCTGTGAGAATTACATGAATATATTAATACTCTTGAAGAGTGCCTCACACACAATAAATAGTGCTACAAAGTGCCAGCTACTGTTGTTGTTACGATTATTATCATTTCTATTTATTATTTATTTTACTATTATTATTGCTTTATTCTCTATTGCCATTTTATTGTAAAGCATACAACTCAGGAACAACAAAAGAGAAGAAATGCATAAGACAAGGTATGTGGGAAATGGTTTGAAGTTTCCATACCCCTCCAGGTACACAACCTTCCCAGCACACTAATATGTTCATCAGGGCTTCCCCTGTGGATCAGTGGATCAGTGGTAAAGAATCCACCCGCTATTGTAGGAAACAGGAGTTCAATCCCTGGTCCAGGAAGATCCCACATGCTGAGGAGCAACTAAGCCTGTGCTCCACAATTATTGCACCTGTGCTCTAGAGCCCAGCAACCACAACTACTGAGCCCACACACTCTACAGCGGGTGTTCCACAACAAGAGAAGCCACCACAGTGAGAAGCCCTCACATCGCAACTAGAGAGTAACCCCTGCTTGTTGCAACTAAAGAAAAGCCCGAGCAAAGCAGTGAAGACCCAGCACAGCCCAAAATAAAGAAGTAAATAAATAAACTTATTTTTAAAAATAATAGGTTCATCAACTGGAAGTTCTCCAAATGCCATCATTTTTCACTGTAATACATGCCACACCATTTTATATTCCCACAGCACTATAATTATTTTTATATTGTTGGGGTAAGAAGAGGAAATGGGATCTTACATTGGGAGTTTGAATTAGCTTCACATATCTTTTTAAAGTTGAAACTCACTTGTGATTCTTTACACAATAACATAACACTTGGCCTGTACAATAAATATATTTTGTAAAAACTTTACTTACTCCTGAAGGTAAAATTTAGTTTTCACTCTTTTAAAACCTTTTTCCCCAGAAGAATCAGCCAACAAATTTACTGTTGATGAAGTCTCAAAATAAATGGAATTGTAAACACCATTCTAAAACTACCTGAGAATATCACAACAGCTGAAAAGAATTTGTCTCCTGATAAAATTTTAGAGTTCATATGTCACAGTCCGAGCTGAATTTGGTCTTGTCTGTTTTTTAGAGTACGGTAATCTTAGATGATGGCTCCTTGATTCAGGTTCAGGACTGGGATGGCAAAGAGATCACCATAAGGAGGAAGTTGGTGGATGAGAAACTGGTGGTGGTGAGTGAACTGTTTCTCATTTTTCCTATTTAACACCTATATATGGGCTTCCCAGGTGGCTCAGTGGGTAAAAAATCCACCTGCAATGCAAGAGATGCAGGATATGCCAGTTTGATCCCTGGGTCAAGAAGACTGCCTGCATGAGGGCATGAAAACCCACACCAGTATTCTTGCCTGGAGAATCCCAAGGACAGAGGAGCCTGATGGATGACAGTCCATAGAGTCTCCAAGAGTTGGACATGACTGAAGCGATTGAGCATGCACGCAATAACTGTATATAAAATCACTCAGCTTGTTCTAAAACAATAGGAGTGAATGTAATTTTTCTATTTTCTCTTGCTTTATAAGAATGGGATGGGGGATATTGGCAGATAAATATATGATCATAAAGATCAGAAAATGTGTAAGGATTGAGAAACTAAAAACCTAGAGAGAATTTTTAAAATTGTCTTGCCTAATTTTTGGATTGGTGTGGAAGCCAAAACAAGCACACATTTGTGCAAGAAAGATTTCGGCAGGGATTGAGAGTTTTTGCTGATCCTTTGCTCCACACCAGGGTGAATTTCTGAGTTTTCCAGATAACACCAAGTGAAAGCATGAAAAGGAAATTTAAACTAGAGGGACAAAGCTTAAGTGCTGTCTGTTTGATGTCTAGATCAATTGACACAGGTAAAAACTAACACTTAATGGCTACCATGTCCCCATGTTTTCATGTATTATTTAACCAATCTTCACAATACTCCTGTGAAATAACATTATTTAATCCATTTAATGGGTGTGGAAATTGAGAATCAGAAACTGACTTACCTGAGGATATTTGGCTGTGAAAATGTGGTGGTGCTGGGGTTAAAATCCAGGTTGGCTTAATTCCAATGTCTACATTTTTTTAGTCTATCCTGCTCCTCTCAGGATGGCTTCCCCAGTCATCTTTCTTGTTTGTACAGAATGGAGGGAAACGTGTTCATGACTGTCCTCTTCTCAAACCCTGCCTCCACTAAAATGAATAAATTGTTAGTTCTGGACACAGTATAAAATAGTTCTTTCTAAGGAAACATAAAAAAAATCTATCCTCATTTCTTAATGTAAGGATATTTTTCTCAACAATGGAATATATTCCCTTATAAAGTAGGAAGTGGAAGACTAAGGATAATTTATTTTATTGCTTTCTATAAAGACCTTAATCACTAACCAGATAGGTTTTATAGTTCATTAGAAAAAATATTAGATTCAGAATCTGAAGACATGGATTTCCATCTCTGTGTTCACTTCTTATTTGACTTTGGAAAAGTCATTCATCTTCTCCAAGATTCAGTTTTCTTGCCTTCAAAACGTAGAAAAAAATTTTTTGGATAGAATTAAATACCATCATGTGTATATCAGTGCTCTGAAAATCATGAAATACTGTACTGATGTATATTATTCTTTGAAAAATATAGAGCATCTATAAAAACGCTTCAATGTAGGCATTTAAAAATGTTCATATAAACAAACTTCAAGTTCATATGAATAAACTTTTTCTGTATAAATACCTGTATATGTATATACACATATATTTACACATTGAATCATATATATCATATATAATATGTGATTTATATATGTATGTATATATATGTACAAAAAAGATCTTCATGACCCAGATAATCACGACGGTGTGATCACTCATCTAGAGCCAGACATCTTGGAATGTGAAGTCAAGTGGGCCTTAGAAAGCATCCCTATGAACAAAGCTAGTGGAAGAGATGGAATTCCAGTTAAGCTATTTCAAATCCTGAAAGATAATGCTGTGAAAGTGCTGCACTCAATATGCCAGCAAGTTTGGAAAACTCAGCAGTGGCCACAGGACTGGAAAAGGTCCGTTTTCATTCCAATTCCAAAGAAAGGCAATGCCAAAGAATGCTCAAACTACCGCACAATTGCACTCATCTCACATGCTAGTAAAGTAATGCCCAAAATTCTCCAAGCCAGGCTTCAGCAATACGTGAACCGTGAACTCCCTGATGTTCAAGCTGGTTTTAGAAAAGGCAGAGGAAGCAGAGATCAAATTGCCAACATCCGCTGGATCATGGAAAAAGCAAGAGAGTTCCAGAAAAACATCTCTTTCTGCTTTATGGACTATGCCAAAGCCTTTGACTGTGTGGATCACAATAAACTGTGGAAAATTGTTCAAGAGATGGGAAGACAAGACCACCTGACCTGCCTCTTGAGAAATCTGTATGCAGGTCAGGAAGCAACAGTTAGAACTGCATATGGAACAACAGACTGGTTCCAAATAGGAAAAGGAGCACGTCAAGGCTGTATATTGTTACCCTGCTTATTTAACTTCTATGCAGAGTACATCATGAGAAACGCTGGGCTGGAAGAAGCACAACCTGGAATCAAGATTGCCGGGAGAAATATCAATAACCTCAGATATGCAGATGACACCACCCTTATGGCAGAAAGTGAAGAGGAGCTAAAGAGCCTCCTGATGAAAGTGAAAGAGGAGAGTGAAAAAGTTGGCCTGAAGCTCGACATTCAGAAAACAAAGATCATGGCATCCGGTCCCATCACTTCATGGGAAATAGATGGGGAAACAGTGGAAACATTATCAGACTTTATTTTTTGGGGCTCCAAAATCACTGCAGATGGTGACTGCAGCCATGAAATTAAAAGACGCTTACTCCTTGGATGGAAAGTTATGAGCAACCTAGATAGTATATTCAAAAGCAGAGACATTACTTTGTCGACTATGGTCCGTCTAGTCAAGGCTATGGTTTTTCCTGTGGTCATGTATGGATGTGAGAGTTGGACTGTGAAGAAGGCTGAGCACCGAAGAATTGATGCTTTTGAACTGTGGTGTTGGAGAAGACTCTTGAGAGTCCCTTGGACTGCAAGGAGCTCCAACCAGTCCATTCTGAAGATCAAATCTGGGATTTCCTTGGAAGGAATGATGCTAAAGCTTAAGCTCCAGTACTTTGGCCACCTCATGTGAAGAGTTGACTCATTGGAAAAGACTCTGATGCTGGGATGGATTGGGGGCAGGAGAAGGGGACGACCCAGGATGAGATGGCTGGATGGCATCGTGGACTCAATGGATGTCAGTTTGAGTGAACTCCAGGAGTTGGTGATGGACAGGGAGGCCTGGCATGCTGCGATTCATGGGGTCACAAAGAGTCGGACATGACTGAGCAACTGAACTGAACTGAACTGATATATATATACCCTTTAAGTAGAATATTACTTTATCACAAGTGAAATATTCTGTTTTATTAGTGCCAAATCTTATATATGTAGACATGGCAAATTCACTCAGTAAATAGTTTTGATTTATAGTTGTCTATAGATTTCTTTTCCAGATTTTTAAGGAATGTATGTATGCATAGCAATTAGTTTGCCTTTTTCTAAATGTCAGTTTCATCAGCAGTACTGAAATATCTTATCCTTTGTTTGTCTTCAAGGAAAGTATGGTGAACAATGTTACCTGCACACGAACATATGAGAGAGTACAAACAAACCGAGTCTCAAACTCTTAAGCACTCTCAAACTGTGATCCAAACTGCCAAGGCTGTTTAAATAAAAATATTATGACAGCTAATATGAGAGAATCTTTGCAAAAATGCCGGTAGCTTTGGATGCCGTGTTGAATACGCCTGTACCATAGAGTACTTTTCATACTGTTCATGGAGTTCTCAAAGCAAGAATACTCAAGTGGTTTGCCATTCCCTTCTCCAGTGGACCACGTTTTGTCATGACCCATCCATCTTGGGTGACCCTACCCAGCATGGCACATAGTTTCATTGAGTTAGACAGGGCTGTGGTCCATGTGATCAGTTTGATTAGTTTTCTGTAACTGTGGTTTTCATTCTGTCCTGCTCTCTGATGGATAAGGATAAGAGGCTTATGGAAGCTTCCTGATGGGAGAGACTGAAAGTGAGGGAAACTGGGTCTTGTTCTGATGGGCTGGGCCATGCTCTGTTCAGTTCAGTTCAGTCGCTCAGTCATGTCCAAATCTTTGCAACCCCATGAATCGCAGCACGCCAGGCCTCCCTGTCCATCACCAACTCCTGGAGTTCACTCAGACTCACGTCCATTGAGTCCATGATGTCATTCAGCCATCTCATACTTGGTCGTCCCCTTCTCCTCCTGCCCCCAATCCATCCCAGCATCAGAGTCTTTTCCAATGAGTCAACTCTTCGCATGAGGTGGCCAAAGCACTGGAGTTTCAGCTTTAGCATCATTCCTTCCAAAGAAATCCCAGGCCTGATCTCCTTCTGAATGGACTGGCTGGATCTCCTTGCAGTCCAAGGGACTCTCAAGAGTCGTCTCCGACACCACAGTTCAAGAGCATCAATTCTTTGGTGCTCAGCCTTCTTCACAGTCCAACTTTCACATCCATACATGACCACTGGAAAAACCATAGCTTTGACTAAACGGACCTTAGTCGGCAAAGTAATGTCTCTGCTTTTGAATATGCTGTCTAGGTTGGTCATAACTTTTCTTCCAAAGAATAAGCATCTTTTAATTTCATGGCTGCAGTCACCATCTGCAGTGATTTTGGAGCCCAAAAAAATAAAGTCTGACACTGTTTCCACTGTTTCCCCATCTATTTCCCATGAAGTGATGGGACCGGATGCCATGATCTTCATTTTCCGAATGTTGAGCTTTAAGCCAACTTTCTCACTCTCCACTTTCACTTTCATCAAGAGGCTTTTTAGTTCCTCTTCACTTTCTGCCATAAGGGTGGTGTCATCTGCATATCTGAGGTTATTGATATTTCTCCCGGCAATCTTGATTCCAGGTTGTGCTTCTTCCAGCCCAGCGTTTCTCATGATGTACTCTGCATAGAAGTTAAATAAGCAGGGTAACAATATACAGCCTTGACGTGCTCCTTTTCCTATTTGGAACCAGTCTGTTGTTCCATATGCAGTTCTAACTGTTGCTTCCTGACCTGCACACAGATTTCTCAAGAGGCAGGTCAGGTGGTCTTGTCTTCCCATCTCTTGAACAATTTTCCACAGTTTATTGTGATCCACACAGTCAAAGGCTTTGGCATAGTCCATAAAGCAGAAAGAGATGTTTTTCTGGAACTCTCTTGCTTTTTCCATGATCCAGCGGATGTTGGCAATTTGATCTCTGCTTCCTCTGCCTTTTCTAAAACCAGCTTGAACATCAGGGAGTTCACGGTTCACGTATTGCTGAAGCCTGGCTTGGAGAATTTTGGGCATTACTTTACTAGCATGTGAGATGAGTGCAATTGTGCGGTAGTTTGAGCATTCTTTGGCATTGCCTTTCTTTGGAATTGGAATGAAAACGGACCTTTTCCAGTCCTGTGGCCACTGCTGAGTTTTCCAAACTTGCTGGCATATTGAGTGCAGCACTTTCACAGCATCATCTTTCAGGATTTGAAATAGCTTAACTGAAATTCCATCTCTTCCACTAGCTTTGTTCATAGGGATGCTTTCTAAGGCCCACTTGACTTCACATTCCAAGATGTCTGGCTCTAGATGAGTGATCACACCGTCGTGATTATCTGGGTCATGAAGATCTTTTTTGTACAGTTCTTCTGTGTATTCTTGCCACCTCTTCTTAACATCTTCTGCTTCTGTTAGGTCCATAGCATTTCTGTCCTTTATCGAGCCCATCTTTGCATGAAATATTCCCTTGGTATCTCTAATTTTCTGGAAGAGATCTCTAGTCTTTCCCATTCTGTTCTTTTCCTCTATTTCTTTGCATTGATCACTGAAGAAGGCTTTCTTATCTCTTCTTGCTATTCTTTGGAACTCTGCATTCCAATGCTTTTCCTTTTCTCCTTTGTTTTTTGCCTCTCTTCTTTTCACAGCTATTTATAAGGCCTCCCCAGACAGCCATTTTGCTTTTTTGCATTTCTTTTCCATGGGGATGGTCTTAATCCCTGTCTCCTGTACAATGTCATGAACCTCATTCCATAGTTCATCAGGCACTCTATCTATCAGATCTAGGCCCTTAAATCTATTTCTCACTTCCACTGTATAATCATAAGGGAATCTTTAATCCAATTTTCTGTCAATGGGCGGGGCTGTGTTCCCTCCCTGTTGTTTGACTTGAAACCAAACTATGGTGGAGGTGAAGATAAATGTGACCTCCTTCACAAGGCTCTGTGCACACACTGCTGCATCAGTGCCCCCAATCCTGCAGCAAGCCACCGCCAACCCACATCTCCATTGGGGACTCTTGGATACTCACAGGCAAGTCTGGGTTAGTCTCTTGTTGGGTCACTGTTCCTTTCTCCTGGGTTCTGGTGAGCACAAGGTTTTGTTTGAAAGAAAAAAAGGTTTTGTTTTAAGAAAGCTGAGCACCAAAGAATTGAAGCTTTTGAACCATAGTGTTGGAGAAGACTCTCAAGAATCCCTTGGACTGCAAGGAAATCAAACCAGTCCATCCTAAAGGAAATCAGTCCTGAATATTCTTGGAAGGACTGATGCTGAAGCTGAAACTCCAATACTTTGGCCACCTGATTTGAAGAACTGACTCCTTGGAAAAGACCCTGATGCTGGGAAAGATTGAAGGCAGGAGGAGAAGGCGATGACAGAGGATGAGAAGGTTGGATGGCATCACCGACTTGAGGGACATGAGTTTGAGCAAGCTCTGGGAGTTGGTGATGGACAGGGAAGTCTGGCGTGCTGCAGTCCATCAAGTCTCAAAGAGTCAGACATGCCTGGGAGACTGCACTAAACTGACAGAGTACTTTGGCACTGGCTGCTATGAGAAACTGGAATGATACATCCTATTTAAGTCAGAGTTGCTATAATATATTTGAGGATATGGATTCAGGTTAACTTTTCTCTTGTGGGCGTATTGTGTCCATCTTTTAATTTCAACATGAACATGAACTCCACAATATTGGGAAAATAATACAAATTTTAAAGAAATTAATTGGTACAGAGAATAACTCACAGGTTATATCTCAGCTGTATGTGAGAAGGTTTGGAAGGAGAGCAATAACTGATCATCTAAGTTATCACTGAAAACCAACACAAAGGAAAATATATTCTGTTTTATTTGCATCAAATGTGGACTCATCACTTTATCTTGTAGGTCAGATTAGCAAACAGATCCAGACTGGCAAACTGTACATGTCAATATCACCCCAATGGTTTCAGGAAGAACTGGAAACTGGAATCCATGTTTCCTAATTATTTACCCCACAGTCATACAAAGGGAATATAGGTAGAAACAGGTTCACAGTGTATAGCACAAATCAAATATAACACTATATCAAACTAAGGAACACATAAGGTTTTCTTCATCTTAAAACATGCGGTGGGGTGCTACAACTTTGTCCAGGTGAGAACATGGAGTTTGACCATTTGAACTCATGGCATGTCATTGCTTATTTGCCTGCATTGGTCTATAAGGGGTCTTGGCACTCCAGAGAAGTGAGAGAAGTGCTTGCTTTGGGCATATTGGAACAATGCAGAAGACAATGGAAGACATAGAAAAACATCCTCTGGACTTCTTGGAGTCGACAGAGGAAAGAGTCTAGGCAGAGGCTGAAGGACCTGGTGTAGGCTGTGGATGTGGGCAGCTCTGTGGTGGAGCCCAGGTAACAGCTTGCTGCATCGAGATAGGAAAGACCCTTCTCCCCCATTGGAAATGAACCCAGCACCGCTTTGACACCACAGGGGTCAGTGGCTGTGGGACCATCCCTATCAGTGCTTCTGTCTTTGGTATGAGGGGTTCTTGTCTGCATTGGTAGGGGGTAGTCTTGTGGGCCATAGGAGCCAGTGCAAGAAGCCTTGTGCTACAGGGATAGGTATCGTGTCCAGCAGAACACAGGACCCCCTGATGACTCCTGGGCATTTGAATATTGATGTTAATATGATTTCATCAACAATCTGATCAAGTCTAGAGACTTTAGAGTATTCCAAAACATACATTCACAAATACAACTGCAGCAAGCAAAAGTTTTCCAAGAGGGGGAGTGAACAGTTTACCTTGTTCTCACCCCTTCACCTGACTGAAAATTATTAAAATAAAGGGTCACTCACTCTGGCTGATGGATATAGAATATCCCTCAGGTATCCATTTAAAATTGGCAATCCATCTATAACCAAATCCATCAAGACTTCCACTGCTTTAAAGTGATGCTGTAATTCAGGATTCACTGTACATTCAATATGTACCTGGCACCGTGTGAGAACTGGTGATGGAAGAAGAGCTAAGTTGTGTTCACTGTCCTGGATTGACTCTTAAGAGAAGGGATCTGTTGGAAAGTACCACATCAGTATGCTAATATCAAGGTATCTATAAATACAGACAAGACCCAACATATGACAGTTCCAAGCAAGATTTTTCACCTTTGCACTGGTGCAAATGAGATATGTATTCAGTAGAAACTGTACTTCAGATTTTGAATTTTGATCTGTTTCCCCTGTCTGGTGGTGATGGTCTAGTCACTAAGTCATGTCTGACTCTTGTAATCCCATAGACTATAGCCTGCCAGGCTCCTCTGTCCATGAAATCTTCCAGGCAAGAATACTGGAGTAGGTTGCCATTTCCTGCTCCCGTATTCTTGCCATATATTTCCTAAAAAATATGCATATACCTATAAAATTATAAAATATACAAAAATTATATATAATTATAAAATGGGCTTTGTGTTAGATGATTTTGCCTGTCTGTAGGAGAAGGCAATGGCACCCCACTCCAGTACTCTTGCCTGGAAAAATCCCATGGGCGGAGGAGCCTGGTAGGCTGCAGTCCATGGGGTTGCGAAGAGTCAGACACGACTGAGCGACTTCACTTTCACTTTTCACTTTCATGCATTGGAGAAGGAAATGGCAACCCACTCCAGTGTTCTTGCCTGGAGAATCCCAGGGCTGCCATCTATGGGGTCGCACAGAGTCGGACACAACTGAAGCGACTTAGCAGCAGCAGCAGCAGCAAGCTAATATAAGTGTTCTGAGCACCTTTAAGGTAGGTTAGGCTAAGCTATGATGTTTGGTAGGGTAAATGTTTTCAACGCATGTTTTGACACGATGTTTTTGACTTACAATGAGTTTATCAGCGTGTAACCCCATTGTGAGTCAAGGAAGATCTGCAGCAGATTTTAAAACAAATGTTTCCACCTGGAAAGGAAGGTCTAATACCACTTTCTTGGTGAATAACTGTCTAGCTCAGGAGGAAAGAATATTAACAATCAGGGTGGCAGGAGCAGCAAGGATGAGGACAGCATTCGTGGCAGCAGGAGAACAGGTGGACCCTGTGTCCTCCTTCCCATCTGTCCTAGGGACTCAGCCTTCTGGGCTGCAGCCTCGGTGTGGACTGCACCAACACAGTTCAAGTCAATGATCATTATTCAGTATACTTAGGGAATGTGGAGGTATTCCTAGAAAGACATGACCTGACCTGTATTTCCTAAGCTGGGAAAGTTTTTGACTTCCCTGGTGGTCCAGTGGCTAAGACTCCCTGGTCCTAATGCAGGGAGTTCAACTCCTGGTTAGGGAACTATTACTAGATCCCACATGCCCAATGCTGTATCTGCCACAACAAAGGTTGAAGATTCCATATGCTTCAACTAAGATCTGACGCAGCCAAAAAATAAATATTAAAAATGTTTAAAGTATTTTTATTGTTTTTTTTTTAAATTATATTCTTTGGTTCAGATTTGGTCAAAATATTACTAGAATAGAAATCAGAATACCACTGACTACAGAAAGGAAGGATATTTGGGTTTTATTAAACAGTAGAATTAAAAATGCTGAGCATTTTCTTTCTGGTAAACACATTTGGAAAAATGATGTTCCTTTTGAGTAATTCAGTAATTTGAGATGGAAAATAAAATAATAATATTAATAGCAGACTGTTTTTTGAGTAGTTATTAAGGGCCGGACACTGTGTTTACCACTGTTTGTGCAAACTTCATCTTCTTTCTCTTCTGTACAATATTAACAAAGGTACAAACTAAAACCCAGTGAGGTTAATTTTTTTTTGCTTGAAGTTCCTCAGTTCATCAATACCATGGTCTAAGTTCATAGCAAGTTCTCTGTGACTCCAAGTCTATATTCTTTAACCCTGATGCCAGAATGCCCCTCCCAGAAATCAAGATTAGAGTTTCTTTGAGAGTCTTTCTATGTAATAATAATACAAATAAATGCATAGTTAAAACCATTTATCTGAACATGTAAAGCCTGAGAAACCTGCCCTACCTAAACTCTCATGCCCTCAGCTGTTCAGAAAGATTACCTGAAGATTTAAGAAGCAAAAGCAGCCAAACAATGACTAATCTATCCTTGTATGAGACAGATTTGTCAGGAAATCCTTGCTCAGTGTACAAACAAAAGGAATAAAATCTAAGATTCGGGGACTGGAGGAGCTGACTAAGAGAAACAGAAGGTCAGGTAAGCTTTAGCTTAGCATTTGTAGATAAGAAGTATGTAATAAGAATCAGTGGAAGACTACAGTTGCATGCTATGAATCTGGGAAATTTTTACCTTGACACAGATTCCCTGGTGGCTCAGATGGTACAGAGACTACCTGCAATGCAGGAGACCCAGATTCAATCCTTGGGTCGGGAAGATCCCCTGGAGAAGGAAATGGCAACCCACTCCAGTATTCTTGCCTGGGAAATCCCATGGACAGAAGAGCCTGGAGGGCTACAGCCCATAGGGTCACAAAGAGTCGGACATGACTGAGCGACTTCACTTTCACTTTCTTTCAGTGTGGAGAAGACACGGAAAGATGCTGTTAGTACGAGACAGGGCTCTGAGGCTCATAAAATAGAATTTCTCACTCAAGAGGTTGGAGAACTGAGGTGCCCTTGAGGATGAAGGTGCAAGGTCTTGTCTGTGGTTGTCCAAGTTCTGACTGCTCTCTGGTGTCTAGTGCAGATTTATTCTTGGCAATTGCTAGAGACCATTTGGAATCCTATAGAAAAAATGAAAGGAAAACTAAAGCCACTAGTCTAAACCTACTTTGAGCAGAATTGTTGATGAGCTTTGACATTTAACAAAATGAATATACTGAATCCAGTCTAGCACCAGATACATACATGACTCTAGCTGACAGAAAGAGGCTCATTTAAGCCTTATGGCAAAGAATTATACCTGCCTTATTTTGTGATCTGAGCACTTCTTTGCATACGCTGCAAAACTGATTGACCTGATTTTGGTCACAGGCAGTTTTCAACATCTTTTTTTTCTATTAATTGATAGTTTTGCCAAATACATTGTATGCAGAGCCTTAATGTATAAAACAGATCAATGCAGAACTCTTCTGTTTGTGTAGGAGGTCCCAAAATCCCATGCATGATTCCATTGGCTTTTCCCATGTTCTAGCAAGGTTCTAGAGCAGGAGTCTCCAATACCCAGCAGAGGACCTGTACTGGTCTCAGCCTGTTAGGAGCAACAGGATGTATACAACAGGAGGTGAGGAGGGGGCAAGAGAGCAAAGTTTCCCCTGCCTCTCCTCGCTGTTCCCCATTGCTCACACTGTTATTAGCACCTGAACCGACTTTTCCCACCCCTGCACCCCACCTCCGCCGCCCACCTGTGGAAAAATTATCTTCCATGAAACTGGTCCCTGGTGCCAAAGATGCTGGGGAGTGGTGTTCTATAGGACACCTTTTACTCACTTCCCGTCTGCTGAGAGCCACCTTTATGAGAGACCGGTGGGGTTGAGACCCAGATTTCTGAGAAGGAGACTCCATATGAGTGGGCCTGGTTCCTCTGCTGGGATGCCATGGTTCTGAGAGAGTTGGAAAACTGAACTGAAATCAGATGCAGCTACTGCAACCTACTGCTGCTGGAAGTCTGAAGTATAGCTGGGCCATGCTGGCAGGAACAAAACATACGACATTTGAGTAAAGCTCGGAGCGAGTTCCCGGGTGGCACTAGGGTAAAGAATCCACCTGCCAATTTAAGAGATGTAAGAGATGCAGTTTCAGTCCCTGGGTTGGGAAGAGCCCCTGGAAGAGCACGCAGAAACCCACTCCAGTATTCTTGCCAGGATAAACCCACAGACAGAGAAGCCTGGTGGGCTACAGTCCATAGAGTCTCAAAGAGTCAGACATGACTGAAGCGACGTGGCACATGAGGGAGTTAGGGAATGAGCCTGTCGTTTAAGCAGATCAGTCAGGAAGTTGAAACAATAATTCAGGTATGTTGATGATGTGACTTGCAATAGAGATGGCAGTGGGGATAGCAAGAGGTCATGGAATTTGGAATACAGTTCTAAATTAGAGTTAACAGAATTTACAGATAGATTGAATTTGAAAGGAGAGTGCTAAGCATGATTTAAAACGTTTTGGTCTTAGATTTTAGAGAGATGTGTTATTAAGTAACTTTGCCTCTAAGCTATGCCATATAATGTCTGATTTCATAAATTCACTGGAAAACTAAACAGGACATGAAAACCAGCTAAACTGATTGCCCAAAGTGGCTAATTTACTTAGAAAATACTAGAGAGTTGCTTCCTGGCCATGATCCAGTAGTAGGGGTCAAATTTACTTCCCACCTGAAATAACAGTTTCATTCTATGAAACACTGGTTTGTAAGACACAGGACTTCAGAAAAATTAGAACAGGAATCCCTGAGAGAAGGGAAACAAATGAGATAAGCTCATTCACTAACCCAGTCTCTTCATATACTCAGGGGATGCCAGGACCAGCTTGGCAGTGCGCCTTCTACTCTGAAGTCTGAGTCCTAGCATATGGGAGGCTTCCTCCAAGCTATTGAAGTCTAAAACCCCATTCCTCTTCGTTTGCTCCTGCAACCCATAGTGTTAGTAGCTGAATTCTGCTGCTTTCTCTCTGTTATCTCTGTGACATTTTTAGTTCTCTAATACCAGCTTCAACAATTTCTTACATTAAAATCTCTTTGCTGTGTGGTTTCTACTTGTTCTGACTGGTAAAGCCTGCCTACTATGTGTTAAGACATGTACTAGGTCACTGAAGTTAAATAATACCCAAGATTATGGAGATACTAATGACACATCCAGGATCCCAGGCTATCACATTATAAAGGCTTTGCCCTCAATCACTAAGTAACATTGCAGTCAGATAAAAGGCTTTGAAAAAAAAGTAAGGCTTTCACCTTTATTTCTGAGATTATGCTTAAAGCCAGGATTATTTCTAATTGTGTGTTACGTTTTACTTTAAAAGATATTGAAGGCTAGCAAAGGATAGAGAAGGAATGGAAGAGTAATTCATTCTCCAGGATCCTATTACTATTATTTCAATGCCTATGGTAAAGTATGACCTTCCTTGGTGGCTCAGATGATAAAGAATTTGCCTGCAATGTGGGAGACCAGGGTTCGATCCCCGATTTGGAAAGATCCCCTGGAGGAGGGCATGGCAACCCACTCCAGTATTCTTGCCTGGAGAGTCCCCATGGACAGAGGAGCCTGGTGGGCTACAGTCCAGGGGGTTGCAAAGAGTCAGACACAACTAAGCGACTAAGTACACACATGGTAAAGTATTGGGATTTTCTGTTAATTTTTTTGGTAATAGTGACCCATGAATACCAAGCACAAATTTATCACATGTGAAACATAGGAATGCAAGATGTAACATCTTGTGTTTGGTAATCTTTATTTTGTCTTTTCCCTTGAGGAGAGTCTAAAATGTGTTTCAAAATTATAAAGTCCTGGAAAGCCCACAGCTTGCAATAGAACAGTTCAGGTCAGCATAGTCTTCAATCTAGATTCCAGCTCCTTTCTTCTCTTGTAGTATTACACTTCATTTTTTGTTTGTTTGTTTCCCTAGAGAGTTACCATCTCCTGCACAGATGTAGGCATTCAAAGAGGCAGTGCGTTGTATTGATGAGTATTAACATCTCAAGTCTTGACTGTCACCACCCACCTCCATTCCCACTACTCCATTAAGGATGGGCAAAGAGGAAAAGCTACGTCTTCTCCTGCATTAGGACCTCAGATACATGTTCCTAAAGAATTCTAGTCTCATAAAGCTGGCAATATGCTTTACTGAAGTGAGCATCTGTACTCATTAGTATATGCGTGCTTGTGTGCTCAGTGGCTTCAGCTGTCTGATTCTTGGCGACCCTACAGACTGTAGCCCACCAGGCTCCTCTGTCCATGGGATTCTCCAGGATACTGGAGTGGGTTGCCATGCCCTCACTCACACTGTATTGCAAGTGCAGATGAAGTCAAAAGAAAATTTGATCTAGCCATAATACACTGACAAGGATTTGGACTTACCTTTGCCCCATAAATGGCTAGGATGCTGGACAAAGTATATGAAGCAGGCATTTTTAGATAATGAATTTACAGGAAACATAGGGCCATGATGTTTCAGAGAAGAGAAACACTTGAGGGGAAACTTCACCACTGTCCCAGCTTTCTGCCTGGGGACACTTGTCCAGTGGGAATGCACAGAGGCAAATTACAAGAAGATAGTAGGCTCACTGAGTTGAGAAGACAGACATTAAAAAGGAGAAAGTTTGAGTCAGCTGGAAGATGCAGGGCAGGGCACTGGTGATGAAAGATTTACAGAAGAAAGAGCTCTAGAAAACTATTAAAGGTCTTCCTCCATCTTGGCAAAATCCTCAGCTGCTTATACTAGAATAAAACTTCAGAGACCATGGAAAGAATGACTAAAGAGCCATAAACTGAAGAACTCACAGAGCTCATACAGGGCAGGGAGTTGTTTAAGCTCTGGCCAGTCAGAGTGGAGCCCTTTGACATTCAACGACAGCATTCAGGAAGACCCCAGCACAGTCTTTTCTTGGTACTAGCACTAAACTATTTCTAGAGTAAGGGTGAGGGTAGGCCACCCTTGTTGTTCAGTCATGGACTTGCTATGACCCCACAAATGGCAGCATGCCTGGCTTCCTTGTCCTTCACTGTCTCCTGGAGTTTGCTCAGACTCATGTCCATTGTCAGTGATGCCATCCAACCATCTCATCCTCTGTCATTCCCTTATCCTCTGGCCCTCAATCTTTCCCAGCATCTGAGTCTTTTCCAGTGAGTCAGCTCTTCGCAGTCAGGTGGCCAAAGTACTGGAGCTTCAGCTTCAGCATCAGTCCTTCCATTGAATATTCAGGGTTGATTTCATTTAGGATTGACTAGTTTGATCTCCCTACTGTCCAAGGGACTCATAAGAGTCTTCTCCAGTAGCACTTAAACAAACATTAAAAAAAAAAAAAAAAGAAAAAAGCCTTGGAAGGATTAAACTAATCTGCCCGTAACTTAAGTTCCTGTGACAATAAAGACCAATACTCTTTCAAGGAAGACAGCATTCAGACACTCACCAATGTTACATTCACTATGTCCAGGCATCCAAACAAAATAATTAAAACACAACCCAAAAAAGGGATAGAAAATAAGATATATAATGAGAGGGGAAATCTATCAATAGTAACAGACCCAGAGATGATGCAACTAGCAAATACAGATTTTAAACTTCCTTTAAAATATATCAGTACAGGCATACCTTGTAGATGTTCTGGGTGTGCTTCCAGACCACCACAATAAAGAAAATATCTCAATAAAGTGAGTCATATATTTTTTTGATTCCAAAAGCATATAAAAGTTAAATTTACACTATATGGTAGCTACAAAGTGTACAATAGCACTATATCTGAGAAAACAACCTTATATACGTTAATTTAAAAATTAATGCTATTGAAAAAAAGGCTCTGATCTGATAAATTTTCTTAATGCAGGGTTGCCATCAAACTTTAATTTGTAAAAGAAAGGAAAAAATACAGTATCTGTAAAAAGCAACAAGCTCAAGCACAATAAAATGGTGTATACCTATAAGCTGAAATGCCCAAGGATTTAATGAAAACCTGAGCATAATAAGATAAATGGAAAATAAAGCTTCAGGCAATGAAAAGTATAATATTTCCTTTAGGCCTGACTGATTTGAGCTCCCTGAAGTCCAAGAGAGTCTTAAAAGTCTTCTCCAACACCAAAATTCAAAAGCATCAATTCTTTGGCATTCAGCTTTCTTTATTGTCCAGCTCTCAAATCCATACATGACTACTGGAAAAACCATAGCTTTGACTAAACAGACCTTTTTGACAAAGTGACGTCTCTACTTTTTAATGCACTGTCTAGGTTTTTCATAACTTTCCTTCGAAGGAGCAAACATCTTTTAATTTCATGGCTGCAGTCACCATCTGCAGTTATTTTGGAGCCCAAGAAAATAAAATCTGCCTCTGCTTCCACTTTTTCCCCTTCTATTTGCCATGAAGTAATGGGACCAGATGCCATGATCTTAGTTGCTTTTTTTTTGTTTTTTTTTGTTTGTTTGTTTTTTGATGTTTAGCTTTAAGCCAGCTTGAAGAATCATTCCAGGATGGAATCACAGCTGTAAGTCCAAATAAGCCTACATCTCTGAAGATGGGATGGATGTGCGCCTCAGTCCTGAAAGAGGTATGGGACATTTTTATTTTTGTTTTCTTTCTCTTTTCAATAATTCTTTATTATTTTCTGAATGATATTTTTAAATCAACATAACAGCATCTCAACTCTCACTAAAAATGTAACTAAAAGGTTTTTTTGAAGTTCATCCCTACTTCCTGAATATATTTCTTTTGCTGGGTGCTATTTGTGCTGAATGTTCAGATTGGTCCTTCAGTCCCTCTCTTTGAATTGCTAAGTCTTTTCACAACACCAGTAGGTTTTTGCCCTTGTCGATGATGTTTGTAGTTGGTTTGCTCAGTAAATCATTATGCCTTCTTCCAAAAGCGAATGAGGGCGATCAGCACTAGGGTTTAAAAATCAGAATTAGCTTCAACTACAAATGAATACCTTTTATTTTAAAGAATCCTAGAATTGACTATGGTGTGGCACCAAAAAACCCTCTGATTTATCCAAATCCCTATGTGAAAAAACTACTTGAAAATATACAGTGGTCTTTTATGTTTATTTTCCATACAAAGGCTTCCTCTGAAATCTTAAAGTACATATTTTTTTAAGTTTGTAAAATGAATTCACACATGACCATGAATTATTTAAAGCAAAGTTGTTTTCCTTGATAGATAAGCTCTAAGAGGATGGGAATTTTTTTTTTTTTTGGTTATTGTTATTTTTGATTTATTGTTGTATTCCAAGCACCTAGAATGATGCTGAATATACTTAGAAGTGCTGGCACATGGTAAATGAAGGTTGAATGAATCAGTAAATGAATTGGGCTCTATTACACATGAAATGGGGCTTCCCTGGTGGCTCAGATGTTAAAGAATTTTGCCTGCAATGTGGGGTGGGAGACCCAGGTTCAGTCCTTGGGTTGGGAAGATCCTCTGGAGAAGGGACGTGAAACCCACTCCAGTATTCTTGCCTGGAGAATTCCATGGACAGAGGAACCTGGAGGGCTACAGTCCATGGGGCCACAAAGAGTCAGACAAGACTGAGTGATGAATACTTTCACGTCAATGTGAAATAGCATTTCCTGTGGTTTTCCTCAAGGTGGTGCTATGTACAGCATAAAAGGTAACTTAAGCCAGGGGTCCCCAACCTCTGAGATCTAAGGCCTGCTGATCTAATAATAGAAATAAAGTGCACAATAAATGTAATGTTCTTGAATCATTCCAAAACTGTTATTGCCCCCCCCCCGCCCCCGCCACAGTCCATGGATAAATTGTCTTCCATGAAACTAGTCCCTGGTGCCACAAAAGTTGGGGACAGCTGACTTAAGCAATAATAATTTTTCTTCTAATATTGCCTTGATAGCTGATCGATTTCCTTTATGTATTTTTTTTTAAATCTTTTCAAACTCTCAATCTTTGAGATTTATTTTCTTTACTGGAAGAGGCTTTACAAGATTATCGGATGTGCTGGCTTTCTTGTCTTTTCAGCCCACCATTTATCTCTACCTAACTGCACAAGCACATCTTCCTTTGAACAATTCTTGAAAGATATTCCATATGCTGCTTCATTTCTTCCTACTATGTCTACCATTCATCATAGAAGGATTTATCTGGAAGACTTTGATACATTCAATGCTAAGTTTTCTATTTTTTCAGTCCCTTGTCTTTTCTAGGTATTTGTTGTCCATATGTTTTCCTGGTTCAATTTTAAGCTAACTATTCTTTTTAAAAGTAATAGTTTCATTGAGATATAATTGACTTAGAGTAGCTGCACATATTAAATTATGCAATTTGATATGCTTTGAAAGGTACATACACCTGTGAAACCATCACCACAGTCGAGAAAATGAACGTATCTAGTTCTCTCAAGTTTCCTTGTTTTCCTCCCCACTCTCTCCATCTCTTCTCACCTCACCATCAGAAGGCAATTACTAATCTGCTTTCTGTCACTATAATTTATTTTTTATTTTCTAGAGTTTTAAGTAAAATGGAATCATACACTATTTACTCTTTGTTGTTCTGGCTTCCTTCATCACAAATATGTGTATCGATCATTTATTTCTTTTTATTATTGCATAGTATTTCATTGGGCTTCCCTGGTGGCTCAGATGGTGAAGAATCTGCCTGCCATGCAGGGGACCCAGGTTTGATCCCTGGGTCAGGAAGATTCCCTGGAGTAGGGAATGGCAACCCACTCCAGTATTCTTGCCTGGAGAATTCCATGGACAGAGGAGTCTGGTGGGCTACCGTCTATGGTGTCACAGACATACAACAATTGGTTTAGTCATTCATTTTTAATGTACTCTGGGGTTCTTTTGAGCTTTTGACTATTATATTAAAAGAAAAAGGCTGCTATAAACATTCATGACATAGACTTTTGCATGGAATGCAAATGAAAAGAACCATGGTAAATGAATGCTTACCTTTTAAAGAAGCTGTCAAACTCTTTTCCAAAGTGGATATACTATTTAACATTCTTATCAGTAGTATATGAGAGTTTCAGTGTCTTCACATCCTTGTCAACACTTGGTGTTGTCCGTTTTTTCAATTTAGCTGTGGACGTGAGTTTGAGTGAACTCTGGGAGATGGTGATGGACAGGGAGGCCTGGCGTGCTGCGGTTCATGGGGTCGCAAAGAGTCGGACACGACTGAGCAACTGAACTGAACTGATTCCCATGTATGTATAATGATGACTGATCACTTTTCAACATCAATTTCCTATTTTTAGATACATGTTTAGTTTTTATGAATTCCGTAAAATCTCATATAGACTGACGTAAATTGTTAGACATAAAAGAGAAAATGTATGAATGAAGAAAACTAAGCCTGTTTAGATATGGAAAGAGTGTGGTTAGTTATTAAAATGAGTGACTAGGTTTAACTAGACCTATGTATTATTAGCCTTGAATATAGGAGAGACTAGTATAGCCTAGGAGGAATAACTTGAGAGATGTCATGAAACCATTTCCTCATTCTCCTCTGCCTGTTTGATATCTCCTTTTATAACGAGTCCTCAAATTACACCATTTATTTTCTTTGGCTCTTTAAAATTTTTCTGTCCTCAAGAGCCCCCTTTTAAAACCAAGTGTTGCTGAGAAAATGGCTCCTTCAAGGCCACTCTCTCCTATCACTGGACGAGTTCACCTCTTAGGCGATCTTGTGGAGATGTAATATAGAAGCACCGGAAAGGGAATGATTTGTCTAGTGGCTGCAGGCTACCGATCTAATTCCCACTTGCAGAGGAATCTCTCTCCTCTTTGCTCTCTACAAAGCTGTAAAGGTTTCACCTTACTCATGTGTGAAAATACCACAAATGAGCTCACGGAAGCACAAAAAGGCACTAGGCCCACTCCACCTCTTTGTATTAATATACATTGGCTTAGCAAATATACTGTGACTTCTTCTTTCACAGTATTCATGAAAAATGTATATTCCAATCACATATTAATGCAAATATAAAACGTTTCAGTTAAACATAACAAATGTAAGCTAATATTAGTAAGCTACATGAACATGGAGAATATACTAATTTATCTTTCTTCTCTCCCCCTCTCACTCTCCTTCTCAGTGCTTGGCATGTGGTGTATATGTCTGGGATGGGGAGCAGATGGGTAACATCAAAACTAAAATCTTTTAAAATGCGCTGCATAATGTTTTGAAGTCAGCAACATGAGGACCAATAATTTCATAGAGTATAGCAATGGCTTCCATGCCATCTGGTTCACCTTGATCAAGTTATCAGAAATTTCTGTGGCGGCTGGGAGAAGCAACCCCATGTCAAAGGAGCGGTGGCTGTGCGGACGCTGGAGGGCCTAGAGGAGCTATCCCACGTTGTCAATGAGATTTATTTCTTAATTTCTCTTTCTAATATATCATTAGTGTATAAAATACAGCCAATTTATGTATATTAATTTTATCTGGCAACTTTACTGGATTCATTGATTAGTTCCAGTAATTTTTCTATGGGGTCTTTATATTAGTCTATGTATAGAGTTGTGTCATTAGCAAACAGTGACAATTTTATTTCTTCTTTTCCAATTGGGATGTTTTAGGTTTTTTTTCCCCCATCTAATTGTTGTGGCTAGGACTTCCAATAGTCTGTTGAATTAAAGTGATGAAAGTGGATATCCTTGCCCTGTTCCTGATCATAGAAGAAACGCTTACAACTTTTCCCCACTGAGTTTAATGTTGGCTGTGGGTATGTTATATAAGGTTTTTATTATATTGAGGTATGTTCCCTCTATGCCCACTATCTGGTGAGTTTTTGTCATAAATGGATGTTGAATTCTGCCAGAAGCTTTTCTGCATCTATTGACATGACCATAGTTTTTCCTTCAATTTATTAATGTGGTGTATCACATTGATAATTTTGAGGACATTGAAAAATCCTTGCGTCCTCAGAATAAATCCCTCTTGATTCTTTCAGTTTATCATTGGATTTGGTTTACTGATATTTTATTGAGAATTTTTGTATCTGCATTCATCAGTGATATCAGCCTGTAATTTTCTTTTCTTTTTTTTTTTTGGTGGCATCTTTGTCTAGTACTGATATCAGGGTGATGCTGGCCTCTTAGAATGAGTTCAGAAGCTTTCCTTTTACTGCAATTTTTTGGAATAGTTTGAAAAGGATAGGTGTTAACTCTTCTTCAAATGTTTGGTATAATTCATTTATGAACCTATTTGTCCCTGACTCTTGTGGGAGTTTTCCAACTACGGATTTAGTTTCATGACTGGTAATTGGTCTGTAGGTATTTTCTATTTCTTCTTGGCTCAGTCTTGAAAAATTGTACATTTCTAGGAATGTGTCTATTTCTTCTAAGTTATCCATTTTATTGAGATATGGTTGTTTATAGCAGCCTCTTATGATCCTTTGTATTTCTGTGGTGTCAGTTGTAACTTCTTTTTCATTTATTTATTTGGCTCTATCTCACTTATATTTTTCTAATCTTTTTTTTTTTTTTGGTGAATTTGAATGGTGCATCTTTCAAAGAACTAGCTCGTAATTTCATTGATATGATAGTTTATATTTTAGTCTATTTCACTTATCTCTGCTCTAATCTTAATGATTTCTTTCCTTCTACTAACTTTGGATTTTGTTTTCTTTTTCTAGCTCCTTTAGGTAAATGGTTAAGTTCCTCATTTGAGATTTTTTTCTTGTTTCCCTAGGTAGTCTTGTGTCATTATAAACGTACCTTTAAGAACTGTTTTGGCTGCTCTTGAATGAAGAATATAGCAAAGTGTAGAGAACTGCCAGAGAGCCACCAGGGCTCTTTCTGAAAATTCTGGTGCTCAAATATTGATTCCTCCTTGACATCACTAATATCCAATGGCTTTCTCTACACAATTGCTAATTCAGGAGATTAGTTTTCTCTTTCTGATTTCAAACCCAAATATCATGAAATTCAAAAGTTCACATTGAAAATAAAACTATTCTTATTTTAAATAGTTAATTTAAACAGAAACCTTAAAGCTGATAATTAGGTAACATATGAGCATTGTTTTATACCAACTCTAAGACTAGGGGCTAATTGTTTATTGCAATCCTGCACTAAGAGAACTTTTAACTAGTGACTTCGGAAATTCTAGCAGATAGCCTTGGTTTAGATAGAGGTGTTGCTTTCAGGAAAAGTTGAATACCTCCTATTTCAATGTCAAAAACACAGTTTACTGTGTTCCCCGTCAATTTGGGGGGGCATCTTGGGAAGAGATGACTTTCTGATTATAATCCTCTTTACATGCTCCACATTATCTTTCAAGCATATTTATTTCTCTTATAAGCCATCGATCGGTAATTTCAACTTAGCATCTTTTTATAGTTTACAACCTCCTTGTTTTTGAGAAATACTTTATATACACTCTTAATTGAAGATTATAGAGAACTAGACACTGGAGGGTTAACTGTTTTAGCTAATTTAAGTCAAATTCCTATGAGTTCAAATCTATTAAAGACTGAGCTTGAAGTCTGTGCATCATAGAATTTCCAGAGAATCTATTTCATGATGCTTGAACATGCATCATAAAGTGATTATAAAACTTGTATATATTTAATCTATTACAGAGGGAAATGATAGTTTGTGTAGTGTTGTTTAGTATCATTATCATCAACAAGAACAGTCTTTATCTTCAAGGAAAAGACTTGGAAAAGCTTGTCACCACAAGGCAATGGCATCTTCTGGCCAAATCAGCACTGGGACTAGAAATGCTTTAAGAGTTCAGAGAAGAGAGGGGAGTAAACTCAGGGTGGGAGCATTTGGGAACACTTCCACAGAGGGGTGGATTGTAAATGAGAGAAGGATTTGGACAAGGGGATCTGGACAAAGACAGTGATATAACCACGTGGAAGCATGAATGAATCATCAGCAATGAGTGATTAGAAAAATGAAAAATAAATAATTGAATGACAAATTTTACAAACATGAGAGACAGGAAGACATACTCAGATCTAGCCTCCTAGCTTTAGGGAGGTAAGATCTTATTTATTATACCATTTTGCTGATTAAACAGATGATGCTAAAACAGCTGTAGAGGCTAAATGAGGTAACTAAATCCTTAGTCCAGTGATTTTTTTCAAACTTTAAAAAGAGATTTTTAAACATAGTTTTCTGGATTCAAATCTTAGTGAGTCTGACTTAGTAGGTGGGGGTGGAACCTAGGATCTCCATCTTTCACAAGATCCTCAGATGGTCCCCAAATGCAGAACTGGGGAGACTGTGCTTTGATATAAGAGGCAATCAGGGAATATCCTGTGCTATACTCTTATCTGAAAACTAATCCGGATAAACTTTCATCAACTCTGGGTAGATGGACAAATATTTGATTTGTTCCATCACTACTATTCTTTCCCATTTTCCTAGTTTTCAAAAATTCCTTCACAGAAAGAAAATGGAGGCCTAACACCACTCCCCCAGATTTGAAACTAGCTGCTTATATCTGGATCCAGGTTCCTCAATGCAAGACTCATAATAAGAATCCCACAGAAGACCTAGGACTGATGCAGGGACCGGAATACTAAGTCAAAACCCCTGAGCTTGAGTTCTGGTTTGCCACTTAACTGCCTATTGGTGCTTGGTTAGGCTTGGTCATTTCAACCCATGTTTTAAATGATCGTTTATATAATAAGACCAGTAAGGTTTTGACTGCTTATGTTACACAATTATGGAAAGGACAGAAGGAGATAGGCTAGCAATTCTCTAAAACTATGAAGACCAACACAAATTTTTAAAAATTATGAGGATTCAACATAATTTATTTAATTACAATTAAATATCCACTATAAGTAAACCCCTGTCATGGTTATAGTACAGTAGGAGTCTCAGCCTTGCTCTCAAAAAGGTGAAAATCCCATCCATACCTATCATCATTTGGTCCCTAACATTGATTGGAGAGTGGGGCCACCAGAAAGCAGTGACCTGACTCTCACCTCCAACAAGTCTAAGGCATGAAAAAATTAACAGGAGGGTTGAAAGGAGTTGTAAATATTTTATTCCTTTTGCTGTCTTTTTTTCTCTTCCTCTGTAGTCTGAGAAGACCTGGGGACTTGTGTATCTATTTCTTGGGGTTGAGAAATACTACCCTTTGGGAAAATGTTTAAAAAGGCAATATTGGGGACTAAGGAAGGAAAAATGGAGTTGCTGTGTATTTCATTTGGGATTAGTCTTTTCTGGAAAATTAAAGAGTCTTTTTGAAGTTTCTGCATTTCATAGTTTATCTCATTAAGACTGAAGTTATGGCGATGGTGGTGGAGGGGAAAAATGCATTTTGGCTCCATTTAATATACTTGCTTGGCTCCTAAGTGGAGTAATAGGCAGTAACATTCAAAGCTGGGTTCAAAGCAGAAAAAAAAACATCCTATCTCAAACAAGCATACAAACCATGTGCAATGGTATTCCAGAGAAGGGAGACTGTGGTCAGCTGTGTGGGAGCAGGAGAGAAGACAGGTTTTGAAAGAAGCAAATGAGAGCAAATGATGACACAGCAGTGAAAGGAGTGGAGTATGAAAAGCTACAGGGCTACAGATCAAAACCTCTCTGTGCAACCGTAGTCAAATTTCTGGAAACCCTGGTGCCCCCCTTCATTCCCATCCTAGGGCACCCCTACTTTATTTTTCTTTTAGACAACTGCACTAGCCTTCTAATTGGTCTCTAGTCACAACTGCCAGTCACCCTTTAAACTAAGGCGCTCTGAAGCCAGAATTTTTACCTCATTAGAACTTGCATCTGATTTCCCAATGAACTCCCCTACTGGAAAACGCAACGATGCTCACGTTGCTGACAAACACCTGGGCCTGACCTCCAGGTCCACCCCCTCAGATGGCCCGGCCCCAAACGCAGACGCTGTGTGCTCTCATCCTTACCCTCCCACACACATTGGGCACTAAAATATGTGCTTTTTTTTTTAATTGCCACATTTCTCCTCCTCTATCTGGCAAACTTGTAATATTCCACAATATTCAACTCCAGTGACACCTTTTCAGGGAAATCTTTTTTGTCCTTTCTTATTAATTATGAATTAAGTACTTCTAGGTTGCAGAGAGACTTTTTTCTTTCCAAGACTTTTCTGAAATTTCCAGATCAAATGGATGAGCTATCCTGCCCTATTACTGGCAGGGCTATGCTTCCAAAAATATTATCTTCTTGGTCTTCCTGGTGGTAGAAAGGAGAGTTAATATTATTCTCTGGGTTATTCTCTTTTCATAAACATTTACACTATAAAAATTACAAGAAGTTTCACATTTTACCTGAGGCAAAAGTTCAGTCTCTTTTGTGCTTGCAAGTTCTTAAAAGATCTCTTGCTGGATGGAAGTCTGCCTAAATAGACTTTAATTCTTCCACCTGAGTAAATCAAAACAGACATTTTGAGTTGTTACCATCACTCCCTCGAAAAATTTTCCAAAAGCATCTTTTCATCATTTTGAAACTGGTAAAAAAAAAAACCTGCCTTCATGTATTCAGAGTGTCTTATGGAGCAAAGAGCTTTACTAGTCAATCCCATGAGGGTTTCATTAAACCAGGAAAAAGTAAGTAGTGGAACCATATCAGATCCGGTCTCAGTGATAACTCATGGCATAATG
Organism: Budorcas taxicolor; assembly: GCF_023091745.1. NCBI lineage: Eukaryota > Metazoa > Chordata > Mammalia > Artiodactyla > Bovidae > Budorcas > Budorcas taxicolor. Next base: position 58,057,563 of record NC_068923.1, on the reverse strand, counting down.
TTTTGATTCTGTAGGACTTTCTCCTTTAACTCGTTAATCTCATTTTAAGTCACATAAACTCTTTACTGCAGTCCTAGGCTTGGAGGCTGATATGGTGAATAAGACCCAGGTAGGTAATTTTTTCATTGGTGTCATTTTATTTACAATTGTTAGTTGTTATTTAATCCATCCATAGGAAAGTTCCTCTCCTACCTGCCTTCTCCCACCCCAAACAGATTCATTATTGGATTAGACATGTTTAGGGCCTAAAACCCTCACATAATCTGGCAGATGAGCAAGTAGAAAAGTGATGACCCTTGTTTTCTGAACTGGAAGCACAAGCATTACTTAGCTAAAGGGAGTTCCCTTGTATTTCTGAAACAAATGAGGGAGGAGCTGGAGAAGGACTCTGATACAAATGATTAGATCAAAGGCAGTCTGTCCCGCGTCAGGTGGTTTTCTGCCTGCTGTGCACCTTGTCAGGCATAAATTAAGAAATGCTGTGATCATCGGGAGCTATTCCTTCTCAAGAGCATCTCTTAAGCAGTAAGTTTAAGATGGGTCTTCTTTCATCTTAGCCTCTTTGTTTTTTAAAAATCTTTCTGTGGTAATTCAATGAAATGGCAACTCAGTCATCCCTTTGTAATTACACAAGGCAAGGTTTGTGACTAATTATTTCATTTATGCAAACAGCAGAAGGGTAATTCACCAGCAAGGCACTATTAGGCAATGTTTCTCAAACTTGATGAGCATCCACCCCCAGCAGGGATCTTGCTTGCTATGGTATGAGGACCCCACACTCAACTCTAGGCCTTCAGATCTCTGGAGGGATGGGGTCACAAAGGCTACTTTTAAAAAGTTCCCCAAGCTGGTTGTTGTTGTTGTTTAGTTGATCAATCACGTTTGACCCTTTGTGACCCCGTGAACTATAGCATACCAGGCTTCCCTGTCGTTCACCATCTCCTAGAGTTTGCTCAAGTTCATGTCCATTGAGTCAATGATGCTATCCAACTGTCTCATTCTCTGTCATCCCCATCTCCTGCCTTCAGTCTTTCCCAGCCTCAGGGTCTTTTCTAATGAATCAACTCTTCTCATCAGGTGGCCAAAGTATTGGAGCTTCAGCATCAGTCCTTCCAATGAATATTCAGGATTGACTTCCTTTAGGAATGACTGGTTTGAACTCCTTGCAGTCCAAGGGACTCTCAAGAGTCTTTTCTAATACCACAGCTAGTATCACTAGCTAAGGATCACCTAGCTAGTGGTCTCTTGCAGGACTTCTCAAAGTCCTGATTGCTCCAAGAGGTCTGGAAATAGGTATTTCAATAAGCCCTCAAAGTGCTCCTGAAGCACATGGCCAGACTTTAAGAAATGCTACTCCACTCAACGGAGAAGGCGATGGCACCCCACTCCAGTACTCTTGCCTGAAAAATCCCATGGAAGGAGGAGCTTGGTGGGCTGCAGTCCATGGGGTTGTGAAGAGTAGGACATGACTGAGCGACTTCAGTTTCACTTTTCACTTTCATGCACTGGAGAAGGAAATGGCAACCCACTCCAGTGTTCTTGCCTGGAGAATCCCAGGGATGGCAGGGCCTGGCGGGCTGCCATCTGTGGGGTCGCACAGAGTTGGATACGACTGAAGCGACTTAGCAGCAGCAGCAGCAACTCCACTCAAGATGGGCTTCTCCAGTGGCTCAGTGGTAAAGAAACTGCTTGCCAATGCAGGAGAGGCAGGTTTGATCCCTGAGTTAGGAAGATCCCTTGGAGAAGGAATAGCAACCCACTCCAGTATTCTTGTCTGGAATATCCCATGGACAGAGGAGCCTGGTGGGCTACAGTCCATGGGGTCGCAAAAGAACTGGACACGACTTAGCGACTAAACAGCAACAACTTCACTGAAGGTTTAGCAAAAAGGAAGCAGGAGGGCAAAGATTTGAGAGACTCAGCTGTGGTCTGTCCAAGGTCAGTTCCAAAAACCTTCTAAATGTTGTATCAACCTGTACCTGGACAACCTCAGTGCTAGAGAGAGAGAGCAAGGGTGGAGAGGGTGCCTGTCTGGGACAGGGCAGGATTCAGGGTTTATTTTGCTCAGGATGAAGATGGGAGAATTCCAGTTAAAAAACATGGGCTAAACAAATGCTCATCCCTTCCCGCTGATATAGTGTAACAGCTCTTCTCTAGCTTTCTTGCCTTCAGGGTCCCCCTGGCTTGTCCATCTCCCTTTTCCCAATTGGATTCCAGCCCCCGTTCCCATTGTGCTGCTAGAATGAATTTTATAAGAGGTAAATTGCGTTTCTCATGGCTTGTCTTCAAATCTCTGTAGCTTAAAAATCTTCTCAGTAGTTTTCCTATACCAAAACCACACTCTTCTGCAAAGAATCTAATGCTATCTGTCACGTAGCCTCTTGGTACATTTCCACCCTCACCTGCCCTCTCACTTCATGTAGGGTTAAGAAATGTCTTTACCTGCAACATCCTTCTTGTGGACTCTTCAACTTTCAACCTTAAGTTAAAACATGAGTCAACCTGTCGAAGCTTCTATGACTGTTCCCAGTAGAACTATTATTCCCTTGGAATCTTGTACACACTTGTACCAGAGGACCTATAACCTATATTGGATTTATTTATTTTAAAGTCCAGTCTTCCCAATAGACTTAATGATGTTTTAATGTTATTATCATTAATATCAATAAAAGTAAAAGTAATAATAGTAGCTGGGTAGTAGATAGGCATTAAAATAAAATACACATGTGAAGAAATATACACCAAAAAAATGACCTTAAAAGCCCAGTCAAGGGAGGAAGGGTGGGAACTGTGCATGGTTATTATAACCCGTTTAAGCCCTGGTCACTCATTATACCCCTCCCAGTGCTTGAGGCCACTTCATCCTTTCCTGGAGTCTCACCCTAGCTGTCCCCAGAAAGCACGAGCTGTATCTCGTCCTCATTTGGAGACAGCGTTGTCACACCCTCCAATCTGCCAGCCCAGTCTGCTGAGCCTCAGTGCCTAGATTCTGATAATTGGGCTTCCTTCTTATTCCCAGTGCCTATTTTACAGACCACCGTAATGAACTTGCTGCCTTACCGCAGCAGCTGGGCCTGGTTGTTGTTAATTAGCCTTCCAGTGGAGGCCCAAGAAGTACCCTTCCATTATGATCCTGCTACATGGAGCCCCACCTGACAGTGCCTGCTTGCCTAGGTCTCTGAAAATTCTATTGCAGTAAAAATACCCACAGCTGGCATATGAGCTTTTTTTTTTTGGAGATACCAACTGGTTAAATCTATGATTAGTCTGTTTTCAATTCCATAGTCCATCTAGTTTTCACAGGGGCTAGACAGATAGGTAATCGCATAGAGATATAGAGACCCCAATCCCTGCATTGTTGCTGACACTAGAATCCACAGTCCTTCTAGGAATGCAGTGTTATTTATGTTTTACTGTCTTGGTTGCTATGGGAGCTGGGGCAGAGATCCCAAGAGACAATATCATGAAGAAAATCTGAAGAGATGCTTCAATGTGTTCAATACATGTAGTAGTATTATAACTTCTAGCATGATGTACATTGGACAGTAATTTAGGGAAAATAAAATAGCACTAGGAAAATAAAATTTTAGTAGAAAGAGAGCATACAGAGAAAATGAAAAGAACTCTATTTTCATGCTGGTTAAGTTGGTATCTGTGTGAATTAGGACAAGCCATACAACATATCAAGGATATATTTTCTCATCTGTAAAACAAAGAGAATTCACAGAGTTCAGTGATGGCAGTATAATTCTATGATTTTTCTAATTATTTTTTGGTGTTATTGTAAAATTGCAGTAATTAAAAGAAACTAGGAGAAAAGTTAAGAATAGTAAAAATTTTAAGAATAATATACTTTATAGTCCATAAAGGATAAAAGCACCTTTTTGTAAAAATTAACTTAAAACACCAAATATATATGATATGTAAAATTATCATATGCTTTCTTTTATGTATTTAGATTTTTTTTCATTTACAGTTCCAAATTACATTATTAGACAAGTACCCACCAATTAGAAGAAATAAGGTATTTTTAAGAAGACCTGTTCACTAAAGTTTTATGTTCAAGATATTTTCTTATCTATGAAATTAGTGAGGTTGTACTTTGGACTGCTCTTCTGTGATTTTTTAAAAATAGAATGCTGTTTTTGAATAAAGACAAAACATGATCAGAAGTTAAAAAAAAAGAAACATGAATATTGGGAACTGAGAGTGTGTCATTGACTTGATCTAAAATAGTCCATGGTCTGTGGCCCTGAGGAAATCAGAAGTAAGTCAAAGGACAAGGGGGGGGAAGTCATCTAGAAAAAATTGAGGACAATGTCCCTGGGTGTGATTTGGAAGGAAGCAAGAATGACATTTACAGAATTTGGCAAGAAAACTATGGGAAAGAGCAAGAGCTAGAAGCGCTGCTTCCAAGTTTTAGGGCAGCTGGGAATCAAAACCCTGAAGAAATCTGGATGAAGGGAAATTCCACTTTGGCATCCCTGGAAATGCTTAAGTGGATAGGCTTGCCTGTCCATATTATTGAAAGGATGCTGATCCTTTCCTTTGTCTAAAGCACAAAAGAGAAGAAAACGCATCTTATAATAAAACTCAGACACATTATGGCAAAATTTTAAAAAAAAATTAAAGGAGTATTTCATATTAGATGTTTTCCCTAAGCCAGAACTCCTTTCTTTGGTGACTTAAGAAATAAGTAATTAGGAACATTCTAAGGGACATAAATATACTTCAAGGAATATCTAAGAGCAACAACATACTTATTAAACATGTAAGCTTCAATGATTTTTTGAAAAAGCACAGGCTTCAATGCATAAATAAATTTACAACTTCCCAAAACTTAAAACCAAAACATGAAATGATTTCTCCAGGGGAAAAAAAGGAGATAAAAGAAAGCCTTGCTAGAAACCCCAGAAATAAGTCCATGTACAATTAATTTATGACAAAGGGAGCAAGACTCCACAGTGATGGAAAGATAGTCTCTTCGACAAATTGTGCTGGGGAAACTAGACAGCTACATGGTAAAAAAGAGATTAAATTGTTCTTTAACTCTACACACAAAAGTAAGCTGAAACTGGATTCAAGACCTAAATGTGAGACCAAACACTATAAAACTCCTAGAGGAAAACAGAGGCAGATTTTCTGACACAAATCACAGAAATACCTTTTTGATCTGCCTCCCAGAATAATGGAAATAAAAACAAAAATAAACAAATAAGACTTACTTAAACTCACAAGCTTTTGCACAGCAAAGGAAACCCATAACAAAACAAAAAGACAACCCACAGAGTGGAAGAAAATATTTGCAAATGATGTGATGGATTTTGTTGCTTTTCAGTTGCTAAGTCATGTCCAACTCTTTGCGACCTCATAGACTGCAGCACACCAGGCTTCCCTGTCCATCACCATCTCCTAGAGTTTGCTCAAACTCATGTCCATTGAGTCAATCATGCCATCCAACCATCTCATCCTCTGTTATCCCCTTCTCCTCCTGCCCTCAATCTTTCCCAGCATCAGAGTCTTTTCCAACGAGTTGGTTCTTTGCATCAGGTGATCAAGGATTGGAGTTTCGGCTTCAGCATCAGTCCTTCCAATGAATATTCAGGACTGATTTCCTTTAGGCTTGACTGGTTTGATCTCCTTGCTGTCCAAGGGATTCTCAAGAGTCTTATCTAGCACCACAGTTCAAAAGCATCAATTCTTTGGTGCTCAGCCTTCTTTATGATCCAACTCTTACATCCATACATGACTACTGGAAAAACTAAGGCTTTGACTACAGGGCCATTTGTTGGTAAAGTAATGTCTCTGCTTTTTAATATGCTGTCTAGGTTTGTCACAGCGTTTCTTCCAGGGAGTAAGTGTCTTTTAATTTCATGACTTCAGTGATTTTGGAGCCCAAGAAAATAAAGTCTGTCACTGTTTCCATTGTTTCCCTATCTATTTGCCATGAAGTGATGGGACTGGATACCATGTTCTTAGTTTTGTGAATGTTGAGTTTTAAGCTAGATTTTTCATTCTCCTCTTTCACCCTCATCAAGAGATGATGAGGTTTAGTTCCTCTTCACTTTCTGCCATAAGGGTGGTATCATCAGCTAATCTGAGGCTGTTGATATTTCTACTGGCAATCTTGATTCCAGCTTGTGCTTCATCCAGCCCAGCGTTTCTCGTGATGTATTCTGCATATAAGTTAAATAAGCAGGGTGACAATATACAGCCTTGACATACTCCTTTCCTAATTTTAGACCAGTCCAGATAAGGGATTAGTGCTCAAAATTTGCAAACAGCTCAAGATGCTTAATAGCATCAAAACAAACAACCCACTCAAAAATTGGGCAGAACTCCTAAATAGACATTTCTCCAAAGAAGATACACAGATGGCCAATAGGCACATGAAAAGATGTTCAACATCACTAATTATTACAGAAACGAAAACCAAAACTACAATGAGCTATCACCTCACACCAGCCAGAATGGCTGTCATCAAAAAATCCACAAGCAATAAATGATGGAGACAACGTGGAGAGAAGGGAACTCTCCTAAACTGTTGGTGGGAATGTAAATTAGTACAACCACCGTGGAGAACAGTATGGAGGTTTCTTTAAATAAAAAAGCTAAAAATAGAGTACCATATAACTCTGCATCCCACTCCTGGGCATATATTTGGAGAAGAAAATGATCCAAAAAGATACATGCACCCAAATGTTCACTGCAGCACTGTTTACAATAGCCAAAACAAGGAAGCAACCTAAATATCCATCTACAAAAGAATGGATAAATAAGATGTGGTACATATAGATTACTTGCCTCTTGAAAAGAAGAAAATAATGCCATTTGCACCACCATGGATGAACCAAGAGAGCATCTTACTGAGTGAAGTAAGTCAGACAGAGAAGGAGAAATATCATATTCATCCTTTATATGTGGAATCTGGAAAGACATGATACAAATAAACTTACTAAATGGAAACAGACTCACAGACTTTGAGCGTGAACTTAGGGTTGCCAGGAGGAAGAATGGGGGGAAGGGATAGTTAGGGAGTTTGGGATGTACATGTACACACTGCTATATTTAAAACGGATAACCAACAAGGACCCACTGTATAGCACCTGGAACTCTGCTCAATGTCATGTGGCAGCCTGGATGGGAGGGGAGTTTGGGGGAGAATGAATATGTATATCTAGGTATGGCTGAGTCCCTTCACTGTTCACCTGAAACTATGACAACATTGTTTGCTAACCAACTATACCCCAATACAAAATTAAAAGTTTTTTTAAAAGAAATCCTTGGCAAAAAATTAATTTGTCAAAGTAATTCATGATTCTTCACATATGTACTAATGATTAAAACATTTAGAAATAATCAAAGGGTTAATTTTATTTGTGTTAGATGAAAGTGCTGCTACATGGAGTTTTTATTTACCAATATCTGACCCTAGAGGCAGTTTTTAACAGAGTAGTTCAAAGAAGATTTCCAGCATTGGTACTCATTAATATGCCTTTGAAGAATGACTGACACCTTTATGGAGGCAAAACAATTATTCTTGGTAGAATTCTTGTTCTGTGAGATACTAATGATCAGGAGGCAGCTTCCTGGTATATGCAAGGGAAGGTAATGAAAGGGCATAGGGTCCCAAAAGTGCATCCTTGGGCATGGGGACCAAACGTTAGGAAACACAGTCCATAGTCTCCTGAATTTTAAGTTAGATTTTATGTTCGATTTTTCTATTTCCATGTCAAAGGAACTCTGTTTTGATACACCTTTGATTATTATACATTTATTGCAGATTTACACTTAATTTGATGAGGCTACCTAGTTCCTTGACTGATAAACCCACTTGTGCAACAGTCTTTAATCTGTGTAGGGCAATCTTTCATATTTATACATGAAAGGGGATAAGCATTTCAAGAGGATTAGAATCACAGTAAGTCTTTTTATCCTAGAAAATTATGATATTACAAACTTACTTCCTATACTTACTAACAGATTACCTCCATTGGGAACTATAAAAGCAAATGCTCAACCCCACAAAAGGTACAAAAGAAAAAAGCATACTTCATGAAGTCTTGATTGGCCTTAAGAGAATAGTTATGGCCAAAGTACAGTCATTGTGATTTTCCTGTTTCATTATTTGGAAAGCAGTTGAAAAGACACAATTAAAGGATGGGCACTCCACGTCTCTCTGACTGGAACTTGAAAAGGTCCCACCATCTCCCCTAAACCTTCTCAAGAGACATTGCTTCAATGTCTTACACTTCTTTTTTTAAGCAGAAGACTGTTTGTAGATAATATTACTTGTTTCTTCATCCAATTCACTTGCATTTCCTAAGTCAGGCCCTTGATGATCATGCTTAGATAGCCTCATACTCAAGTTTCTGTTGTCAACTCGTCTTGTGCCCATGTTGACTATTTCAAATGATAAGTTCCATTGAAAGCAAGCCCCGTTTTTTGCCAGTTTCATTGAGAAGAATTAGGTAATATCATTCACTATTGGTGGAAGTTGAAAGGGCATAACCTTTTTTTTGGGGGCGGGGCAATTCTATAGTATGTATCAATATTTAAAATGTGTGTAACCACTGACCCTTCAAATCTGTCTCTAGGCATTTATTCAATGGAAATATTAAATAGACAAAGATGCATAGTACAACAATGTTTACTAAAGATTTTTAACAATGAAAAGTGGAAGTATTTGCTAAAATATGGTGCACATGTAAATGGAATACTTGGAAGCAATTTGTTTAAATGAGATATAGTTATATTCCTTGACATGAAGAGATGACTATGATATATGACTAAGCGAAGATGAAAGCTATGGGAGACCAAGTCTATACAAAGTCTTAATGTATCATCCAACGTCTTTACTAGAAATTCATATTCAGATTCCCTGTGTTTTTATATGGCTAGACTGAAAGAATACTCATCGAATCACTAAAAGGAATGATCTAGAGAGTAGAACAATTCCTTTCTCCTCTATATCTATATTGTTTGAATTTTTACATCAAGCCTATGTTACTTTTTTTTTTTAATATTAAGCTATTTCTATTTGGGGAGGAAAATTTACCCCAGTGAGAGGAAAGAAGGATTAACATGGTATCATGATAATGGTTCTGAATCATGGATATCAAGAAAACTCTTTTTGAATGTCATGATTCCTATGGTCCCATAACTGAACTTTCACTATTGAATCATTGTTTGGAAAAAGCTCAACGTTTTAAGAGTTCTAAACCAAAGATGACTGAAAGCAAGACTATTTTGCATTAGAGAACATTTTCTAAGGCTTCTTAGCCCAGAACTCATATCCCAAGAATGTGTTTATCTTCTGGTGATTTATTATTATTATTACTACTACTGTCAGTACTGTCATAAGTCGTTAGGTGTATGTGAGGCAACATATCCCTTCCTCTCTTCTCCTTTTCTTTATTTTCTTCTTCTTCTTCTATTCTGCCTCCCTGACCTCTTTTTCCTTCTTCTCTCTCTTAAACTTTATTTTTTCCCAAGTGCCTATTATGAGTATATGCTAGGAAACATATAAAGTATCTGACATTTAAGATTGCTAATTTAAACAACATCAAATATAGCTTCTCAATTTTACAGATGAGAAAGCTGAGTGTCATAGAAATTAACTAGCTTGCCAAAGGTCACAAGCTAGTGAATAGTAGAAACAGAGTTTCAACATGTCTTAACTCCAGAGCTCGTGTTTCTTTCTTTTATATAACACTTCTTATAAGGCAACCAGAAAAATATCACAAATATATTAGTGTTCATTGAATAAAAACATTTAGCATAATGACAAAATTTTAATGAATGGCTCTATCTTTACAACATAAAAATCGTTATCAAGAATCTGGTGGAAGGGGCAATGATACTCAGATTTGGAGAATCTTGGCAAACCACTGAATAATACAGGAATGCACATTTCACCCAGTGAGAGAGGATTTTCGTCAAGAGGGAAGTTAACACCCACATGGCAAACACAGTTTGCAGATGCCTGACATTTGTGATTTCTTACTCGATCAGAGTTCACTGGAGGGAAGTTCTACTGCAAAAGGGCCCCACAGAAAGAATACTCAGTGTTTCCTTGTAATCAAAATCGGTCTTGGATGGGCTGCTCCTGTTTTGTCTCTCTATCTAGTCACAGTCAATGCCTATTGTGGCATCTGCTGCTCTCTGATATTTTCATTCCAATATGTGATCTTCATTTTGTCTACAACCTCAGGGTACCCACGTGTTCATCCCAAGCATGCTGTCTCACAATCCCTTCCTCTCTTCTCCTTTTCTTTATTTGTTTCTTCTTTTTCCATTCCTCCTCCCTGACCTCTTTTTCCTTCTCTCTCTTAAACATTATTTTTTTCCAAGTGCCTATTATGACCCCAAAACTATGTCAACAGTCAGCCAGAAACACTCTGGATGCACATCCCTTCACAGTCCTCACCTACTTTCCCTGCTTGTTTTATTCATTCTTGTGACACAGTATCAAACACAAAGACTGGTACTTCTTGAACGTTTAATGAATACATAGTTGAATATCTTCTTCCCCTTTAGCTCTATATATTTAATTTAAAACAATATGTATGCAATTTTAAAAGCCTATAGAAGGTAACTTGGCTGAGAAATGGGGAAAAGCAAGGATATGAATAGAAGTTTGGAAAAGATAGGCTGTGTTCATTGTTCGTGGATTGAGAAGAGTTCTTACAAGCACAAGTAACAGTTAGCATGCTACTAAACTTCAGGGCACCAAACTAGTTCTTCTGCTCTATGGTTTATCCCCAACATCTGAAATTTTCCCCTTGTCACAATTTTAGGGAGTTTTTCAGGATTGTTTTAAAAGATGTAAACACTTCTAGTACTGTTAGGATATTATCTGTCATATATACCTTAATATGATGAAAGCCCATCTGATTGATTTCCTCTGAATTCAACAGTGAACTCTACAGCAGGGATTCCCAGCACTCTTGTCAGGAACTGGGCCACATCGCAGGAGGCTAGTGGCAGATGAGAGCAAGTGAAGCTTCATCTGTATTTACAGCCGCTCCCCACCGCTTACATTACGGCATTCCTGCTCAAGCTCCACCTCCTGTCAGATCAGCGGTGGCACTAGATTTTCATAGGAGCTTGAACCCTACTGTGAACTGCACATGCAAGGGATCTAGGTTGCATGCTCCTTAGTTGCAGGAAAACAAGCACAAGCTCGCACTGATTCTGCATTATGGTGGGTTGTATATTATTATATTATATATGTAAATATTATATTATTCATTATATATATCACAATGTAATAATAATAGAAATAAAGTGCACAGTAAATGTGATGCATTTGAATCATCCTGAAACCATTTTCCCAACCCTGCTCCTGGTCTATTATTGTTTTCCATGAGACTGGTCTCTGGTGCCAAAAATTTTGGAGACTGCTGATCTACAGAACTACCAAGTCATACAGAGTAAACTCCCTACCCCTAAAGAGCTCATAGCTAGAAGAGAAAAAACTTGACAGCGTGCATGTGTGTTTCTGTCTGTCTTTCTGGACATTTTCTTGGTGATGTCTTCTGGTTCATTTGCACATTTCTTTCTGTTTTTTCTAGTTAATATTTTCACTTTTGCCTACGGTCAGTTCTCCGTAATGGTGCTTGCTTTATGACACAAAGAAAATGTAGGGCACACTCTATGTTCAGAAAGTGCTTTGCCAGCTCTTTAGTTGATTCCTACTTGTGCCTACTACACTATGGATGAAGAATCCCTTTTAAGAATAAGAGGGCAAGTGAAGAAGTTATGCAACATGCTTGAAGCCACAACACAAGTCTGTAATTAGCCACTACCTTTTTAACTGACTCATAGTCTACTGGCTTACTCACTCTTTTCAAAATCATCACCATTCTGAAGTCAAAGAGTCAACAGTCAGTCACTGGGAACATATGTTCAGTGAATGGTACACAAACTAATACAGGTTGCCTTTATGTTGCTTCTTAATCCTAAAATATGTAAAACAATTCTCATATTAAATGGTCCAAGCAGTGTGTGGGGAGAGAAAATCAAGTGAAATATGACTAATTTTTTTGTAAAATTTCATCTTAAGACTCTGACAAGCTCTAAAACATTGGTAATGATATTGCATTAACACAGCAACTTTGCTTCAATAAAAGGAGAGCCTTGGCATGAACTCTTCTTTAACCTACCACCCACATGCTGTGAAAACACTCCCTCTCATCATGGCTTTGTCTCTGCTCCTTATTATCCAGTGATTAGGTATGCTTCCTCTTCAACTTAAAAACTGTCAGAAAAAAAAAAAAAAATACCCTGGTTTCCTCCAAAAGAAATAAGCAGAGGCAAAGGTCAGAGGGATGCATTCCATGGAAGCTGTCCATCATAGAGCAAAGTGCAAAGCAGCTGGCCTGAATCAAAAAGTTCCTGTCCCCCCAGCACATACACACCGCCCACCAATAGCACTGAGAGTCTGGGACTACATCTCCCATCTCCATATTTCCAAAGCAGAGTGAGACTCTGGTTGTTGAATACCCCTTTTCACAACTCAGGGGAAAGAAGCTGGCTTTACATGTGTGTATCAATGTTGTATTTAAATATTTGTGAACAAAACCATAGTTCCCCCTTGTGGGAATTCCTTTTCTAAACAAAGTCAAATTTTCTCCCATGTGCCTTGCCTATGGAAACCAGGCTCCTCCAGAAGGAAGGAGCTTCCTGTACCATTTCTCAGCTTGTGCTGTGCTGTGCTTAGTCACTCAGTTGTGTTGACTCTTTGTGACCCCATGGACTATTGTCCACCAGGCACCTCTGTCCATGGGGATTCTCCAGGCAAGAATACAGGAGAGGGTTGTCATACCCTTCTCCAGGGGATCTTCCCAACCCAGGAATCAAACCCAGGTCTCCCACATTGCAGGCAGGTTCTTTACTGTCTGAGCCACCAGGGAAGCTGGTGGCTCAATTTATCCCACTGCTTTCCCACCATCTTGTTGCCATTCTTTTGCTCAGTCTCTCACCATCTCTTAACTCTTGCTTTGTAAATGAATTGATATCTGCTTGCTCTCCCCTTTAAAATCCACCCTTCCCAGTGCCATTATATGTTTGTAAAACACAGATTTGAGCCCATAGCTTTGTTGGTTTAAAACTTATACACAAACATTAAGGATGATTATGTACCCTAAATCCATACCTCATTCCTTGGGTTAATCAATGTATTAATCCAGAAAATATTTGGTGGAAGAGGTACTAAGAAGTTTAAGTCATGGATAGGATATGGTTTAGGATGGAGAAGGGAGGTAAGGGATGAGGGGGACCTGGGTTTGGAATGAAGATATTGCTTATCTTTTATACTGTATATGCTAAAGAAAGATGCTAACAGCATTTTAAAAAGTTTAGGAGATCAGCAAGAGCTTCTTGTGCAAAAAATTTTCATATTAAGATGACTGACAAGCAAAACATCTAAAAACACTTTATATTGTATTTTATTTTTGTCCCAGGTTGGCAACGAGAATGGGAAGTTGAATCATTAAAGAGAGGCAAAAGCCACGTGTTATTTATTGTTACACTTCCTCACTGCATCTAGGCTAATATCTTGGACACAGTAGGTTTGCAAAAAAGATTTTGTGAAAACTATTTGCTAGTTTGAGCTTCATACATTGAAACTAGGTTTGAAAATGTAAATAGTATAATTTCTACTAGTTTTCATGGAAGGCTGATCACTAAAATCTAGGTTAAATCTGAATTTTCTTTATTAATACAAAGGGAAAATATTCTTTTCTTAATTCTTTTTAACAATTTTAAAATTTAATTTGGAGTATTGTTTATTTACAATGTTGTGCTAGTTTCTGGTGTAAAACAAGGTGATTCAATTATACATATATCTATATTCTTTTTCATGTTTTTTTCCCATAAATGTTATTATGGAATGTTGTGTACAGTTCTTTGTACTATACAATAGCTCCTTGTTAGAGAATACTCTTTAAAAAAGTGTTGACTCTAAGGTTGCATAGTATTAAATCTTTTTTTAGTGTGACTCTCCTTATCATAAACCACTTTACTCACATAGCAGTCCATTGGATGCTGTGGTGAAAAATAATTATTTGGTGAGGGAATATTCTATTTTATTTATGTATTTATGTAGCAAGAGTTCATCTTAGGAACTGAGATGAAGATAAATTATGGAGGAACTAGGCAGTTACGTGTATTCCCCACTGCCCTATAGAGCAGATGCATAAAGCAAGAGGTATGAGCCTCTGCTTTAAATTTCTGGACTGCTTACTGCAAGGTAGAAAGACTCTTCTATCTTACCTGATACATAACTTAAAGGACTTGTGCATAGAAAGTATATTAGCATCCCATAGAATGGCCCATGTGTTTGGAACATAAATAGAGCTGCTTTTAAAGACATCTCTTCAAGTAAGTAATTCTGTGTCTTTCTTTGAAACACACAGCTGAATTAGTTTATTTATTTATCTCTTTGTATATTATCTTCTCCAGTGCTAGAATATAAGCTCCATGAGAGAAATCAAGTGCCTGGTGTAGCTTGTGCAGTATTGAATCCCCAGTGGCTAGTAAATGGCATATGAGACATGTTGAATATATGAATGAATCAGGGTCATGGTACTCTAAAGCAGCACTGCTCAATAGAAATGTTATGTGAGCCACATACATAACCTGAATTTTTCTTGCAGCCACACTAAAAAGTAAAAATAAACAGTATAATAAAAGTAAAAAATAAATATAAATAATTTAGGGTTTGTTTTAAAAACATTTTTTAAAATTTAGGGTTTTAAAAATTTAGAGTTTTATTGGGTTATATTTTATTCAACCCAATACATCTAAAATGTTGTCATTTTGACATATCATCAATGTAAACATTTTTAATGAGATATTGGACTTTTTTCCATATTGTGCTCAAAATTCACTATGCATTTTATACTATCAGTACACCTCTATTCAGACTCTGAAGTTTATTTTGAAATGGCTGATAAACATTTACATTGCATAAAATTTATGGTTGAAAGTATAGATTCACATATTCAGGTTCTTTCAGTTTAGTTCAGTTTAGTTACTCAGTCATGTCCAACTCTTTGTGACCCCATGGACTGCAGCACCCTAGGCCTCCCTGTCCATCACCAACTCCCAGTTTACCCAAACTCATCTCCATCTAGCATCAATGATGCCATCCAACCATCTCATCCTCTGTCATCCCCTTCTCCTCCTGCCCTCAATCTTTCCCAGCATCAGGGTCTTTTCAGATGAGTCAGTTCTTCACATCAGGTGGCCAAAGTACTGGAGTTTCAGCTTCAGTATCAGTCCTTCCAATGAACACCCATGACTGATCTCCTGTAGGAGGGACTGGTTGGATCTGCTTGAAGTCCAAGGGACTCTCAAGAGTCTTCTCCAGCACCACAGTTCAAAAGCATCAATTCTTCAGCGCTCAGCTTTCTTTATAGTCCAACTCTCACATCCATACATGACTACTGGAAAAACCATAGCTTTGACTAGATGGACCTTTGTTGGCAAAGTAATGTCTCTGCTTTTTAAAATATGCTGTCTAGGTTGGTCATAGCTTTTCATACGTTTAAAAGTTTTATAACAGCTGAATCAAGACCATTTTTAAAATTTTCATTAAAATTAAGTAAGTAAAAAATGTAGTTTCTCATTCATACTGCTGCTACTGCTGCTGCTAAGTCACTTCAGTCGTGTCTGACTCTGTGTGACCCCATAGACGGCAGCCCACCAGGCTCCCCCGTCCCTGGGATTCTCCAAGCAAGAATATTGGAGTGGGTTGCCATTTCCTTCTCCAATGCATGAAAGTGAAGTCGCTCTGTCATATCCGACTCTTAGCGACCCCATGGACTGCAGCCTACCAGGCTCCTCCGTTCTTGGGATTTTTCAGGCAAGAGTACTAAAGTGGGGTGCCATTGCCTTCTCTGTTCATACTAGCACATTTCAAGTATTCAAGAGCCACACGTGATTACTGTATTAGACAGTCCATCTCTTAAAAAAAATGTTTAAATTGTAGTATCACATACACATGATATACATTTGAATGTGATACTCATTTAAAAATCTATTTGAGACAATTTGTTACTAGAATAAAATATCAACATATATTTTGAAAAGTAAACCATTATTTATAGACTGGGAGAAAATATTTGCAAAAAACACATTTGATAGAAAACTGCTACCCAAATGTACGAAGAACTCTTAAAACTAAATAATAAGAAACAAAGAACACAATTTAAAAAATGGGCAAAGACTTTAACAGACACCTCACGAAAGAAGATACATGGATGGCAAATATGCATATGAAAGAATGTTCCACATCACACATCATCAGGAAAATGCAAACTAAAGCAATGATACCACTGCAACCTATTAAAACAGCAGAATCAAAACACTGACAGTACCAAATGCTGCTGAGAACGTGGAGCAACAGAACTCTCATTCATTGCTGGTGGGGAGGCAAAATGTGTACATTTGCTTTGGAAGACAATATGGCAGTTTCTTACAGAACTAACCATAGTATTACCCCATCATTTACTCAAAGAGGTTCAAAACTATGTCCATCCACACAAAAACCTGCATGTGGATGCTTCAGTTCAGTTCAGTCACTCAGTCATGTCCGACTCTTTGCGACCCCATGAATTGCAGGACACCAGGCCTCCCTGTCCATCACCAACTCCCGGAGTTCACCCAGCCTCACGTCCATTGAGTCAGTGATGCCATCCAGCCATTTCACCCTCTGTCATCCCCTTCTCCTCTTGCCCTCAATCCCTCCCAGCATCAGAGTCTTTTCCAATGAGTCAACTCTTTGCATTAGGTGGCCAAAGTACTGGAGTTTCAGCTTCAGCATCAGTCCTTCCAAAGAAATCCCAGGGCTGATCTCCTCCAGAATGGATTGGTTGGATCTCCTTGCAGTCCAAGGGACTCTCAAGAGTCTTCTCCAACACCACACTTCAAAAGCATCAATCCACAGTCCAACTCTCACATCCATACATGACCACAGGAAAAACCATAGCCTTGACTAGACGGACCTTAGTCGGCAAAGTAATGCCTCTGCTTTTGAATACGCTATCTAGGTTGGTCATAACTTTTCTTCCAAGGAGTAAGCATCTTTTAATTTCATGGCTGCAGTCACCATCTGCAGTGATTTTGGAGCCCAAAAAAATAAAGTCTGAACACTGTTTCCACTGTTTCCCCATCTATTTCCCATGAAGAGATGGGACCAGATGCCATGATCTTCATTCTCTGAATGTTGAGCTTTAAGCCAACTTTTTCACTCTCCTCTTTCACTTTCATCAAGAGACTTTTTAGTTCCTCTTCACTTTCTGCCATAAGGGTGATGTCATCTGCATATCTGAGGTTATTGATATTTCTCCTGGCAATCTTGATTCCAGCTTGTGTTTCTTCCAGTCCAGTGTTTATCATGATGTACTCTTCATATAAGTTAAATAAGCAGGGTGACAACATACAGCCTTGATGCACACCTTTTCCTATTTGCAACCAGTCTGTTGTTCCATGTCTAGTTCTAACTGTTGCTTCCTGACCTGCATACTTACAGCAGCTTTATTCATAATTGCCAAACCTTGGAAACAACCAAGATGTCCTTCAGAAGGCGAATGTATGAATGGTCTGTAGTACATCCAAACAATGGAATATTTTTCAGTGCTAAAAAGAAATGAACTATTAAGCCATGAAAAAATATGGAAGAAACTTAAATGCATATTACTAAGTGAAAGAAGCCAATCTGACAAGGCACGTATT
Organism: Budorcas taxicolor; assembly: GCF_023091745.1. Lineage (NCBI taxonomy): Eukaryota > Metazoa > Chordata > Mammalia > Artiodactyla > Bovidae > Budorcas > Budorcas taxicolor. The sequence goes on along the minus strand of NC_068923.1, from coordinate 58,039,821 downwards.
ATATGATTCCCGTTACATGACATTGAGGAAAAGCCAGGGCTATGGAGACAATAAAAATGACAGTGGTTGACAGGGTTGTGGGACAGTGGTGGGAGCATGGAAGGGAGATGAATAGGCAAAGCACAGAGGGTTTTTAGGACATTGAATACTCTGAATGATGTTATGAGGATGAATATATGTCATTATGGGCTTCCATGTTGGCTCAGTTGCAAAGAATTCCCTTGCCAATGTAGGAGACACAGGTTCAATCCCTGGGTCAGGAAGATCCCCTGGAGAAAGAATGGCAACCCACCCCAGTATTCTTCCCTGGGCTATGCCATGGACAGAGGAGCCTGGCGGCCTATGGTCCATGGGGTTGCAAAGAGTCAGATATGACATAGTAACTAAACAACATGTGATTATATTAATACTTTGTCCAAACACATGGGACATACACACCAAAAGTGAACCCTAAGGTAATATATGGACTTTGAGTGATTATAATATACTAACATAGGTTCATTCTTAGTAAAAATTACCATTCTGGTGAATGATATTGTTAATGGGGGTGGCAATGCCTGTGGGCGGCCACGGAGTACATGAGAAATCTCTACTTCCTTCTCAATTTTGTTATAAACCTAAAACTTCTCTAAAAAATGTATCATAAAAGCAAAATAAAGTAAAAACAAAAGCTATTTATTAATTTAGAACGTGAAGTTATCCCTGTATGAAACTTGATCATTTTTATTTTCTTGTTTGTTTGATGAATTCATAATAGTAAGCCTACCCTGCATGGTACGTCACCCACAGTCTATATATCTATGCAACAGTTCAGAGTGATTGAACATTATCACTGTGCCATTAACATATGCAACCAGTAAAAGTTACTATTGTAACACAACATTACCAGTTTTTCTTAGCAAATTTCTTGCCTATAGAAATCTGTCCTTTACGGAATCCTCTTACTCAACCATTTCTGGGAAGCCCTTAGGATTCTTACAAATCAATGATATGCTCAGCAGATACTGTTCAGTGCAATATACAGTGCAGTGATAAGGAACACTCCCCATGATATTTGAATTTCTTTTTTCTTTCCTAAAATCTGGGTGTGTTCATGGGAGTTTGTTGCCCATGTGACTGTCTTCCATCATTCTGGTGTGGGTGCGGGGGGGACCAATAAACATGGTTACTTTAGAAAAGCATTCTCATGACTTATTTACTATGTAGAAGAAGGAAATTAGATAGCTGGTGACTACCCAACTCCAGATTGTATTTAAGTAAAGCAACACCATTTAGATCTGGATAAATTTAGAGCTTATTATATAGGTCAAGACAGGATGAATTTTCTCAGTAAGGGGAATATATTTTGAATCGGTGCTTTTTTTTTAGGAATTTTGTGGAAATCCACACTATGCTCTTATTTAGGGAATGGAAAGAATGAGGTTAAATGATCATTTGTCAGTTAAAACTGCTGTCTAGATTCCTGGTGGAGAATTAAACTTACTTTTTCTTTTTCATTCATATGAAACATTTGAAATGAGGAAGCTGGGGTACTTTAAAATGCCATTACTTATTTTGTTTTAATTTCCATGTAATTCCTGAGACAGTACTGCCCCCAATAGCCTTTGCAATTACTTAAGAATATCCAAGGTAATTCTTACATCCCTCAATTCAAACAAATCACATAATTATAATTTTAATAGGAACTCCAGAAAAAGGAGTCAGAATTTATCCCAAGATAATTACACTGGTCCACTCTTCACTGGGATAAATAGGTATGAAAAAATAGGAAATTCAATGCACTGAATTTTAAGCTGTCAAAACAAAGTTGTGAAAATATTCTGTTAAAGGTTAAAAATAAGTTGTACTCTGCGTCCATGACCATTTGCCAAGGAGAGCCAAAGTTGAGAACTTTCTATTAAAAACATGACTCAGAGGAAAAACTGCAGAGGCTGGCAATGAAGGAAATGATCTTATATCATTCCCAATTGGTTATGCCCAAGATCACATGTTCTGGGCACCTTTAAAAGGAAGTTATCTGGACTCAGAGGGTAACAGCATCTTGCTGAAAGCTGCACTTCTTTCTCACCTTGAAGAATAATTCTAGAAAGCTCACAAAATGTGTGATGCATTTGTAGGTACCTGGAAACTTGTCTCCAGTGAAAACTTTGATGATTACATGAAAGAAGTGGGTAAGGAAATGCATTGTTGAATGGCTGGGCTTATAACTTTTTCTCTAGGAAAGAGAAGACTATGGTTCTTTTTCAGCACTGGTCTGACATGAAATGCTGCTTTTTATATAGAGGTGATAAAAACAACAAGTGAGAATCATTTGTTTCCAGAAACATTCTAGACGGAAGTCACAACTAATACTTCCTTTCCTAAAGGTGAACTGATATGAAAAAGAGTATAAGTGGCATTGTATAGAAATGACAAGATTTTATTTGATTGCTAAACTTGAATATTTTTGGTTTACTTGGCTTTCTGCCTCTTTTTCATTCATTTCTTTTGCATATAAAATAAGCGATAACTTGGAAATAAGCCTATATTTATTCCCTAGCATGTGATAATTTCCATTTGAAACTGAAAGCACTGTATTTATCATCTTAATGTAATTTTTTGAGTAATGTATGTTAACCAATTATTTTATTGTTTTAAAGTCAGTCTGTTAAAATGTGTGGTTGTATTATGGAAGGAAAAATTCTAATTTCTGAAAATGTTTTCCTTAAAAGTCTTAGATATTTGTTTGACTTAATATTACAAGGCATGACACAGAATTATTGATAATAGAGGCTTTCAGGTTTTGGGATTCTGCTAAGATCGCCTGTGTGTTCCTCAGATAATTACAAAGTTAAAGCAAAGGAGCAGAGAGGCGGGAATTCAGTCAGGCAGCCACACCCATGCATGATGAAGATGTATCCACGGGTTGCAAATTGGGGAGGGATTTTTTTTTCACAATATCTTTATTAGAGGTTATAATAATTTAATCCCTAAACCTCAAGACTTAACCTTCTTCTAAATCTTATAGTTATTTCTTGCTTGTTTATAACTACTGTTTTCCATGTCTATAGACAAGAAGGAAATCAGGAACATCAATATGAGTGAGAACTAGTTTTCCAGACTACTGACTAGTTGTAACTCAACAAACTAATCAATATGCACTGATATTGATATTACAGGACTTGAGTCTATTTACCTATTTATTTTTAGAAGCATTTTACACTTTTCAGTTCAGTTCAGTTCAGTTGCTCAGTCGTGTCCGACTCTTTGTGACCCCGTGAATCGCAGCACGCCAGGCCTCCCTGTCCATCACCAACTCCTGGAGTTCACCCAAACCCACGTCCATTGAGTTGGTGATGCCATCCAGCCATCTCATCCTCAGTCGTCCCCTTCTCCTCCTGCCCCCAATCCCTCCCAGCATCAGAGTGTTTTCCAATGAGTCAACTCTTCGCATGAGGTGGCCAAAGTACTAGAGTTTCAGCTTTAGCATCATTCCTTCCAAAGAACACCCAGGACTGATCTCCTTTAGAATGGACTGGTTGGATCTCCTTGCAGTCCATGGGACTTTCAAGAGTCTTCACTTTTAGTATTTTATTTAAATTCTTATACCATTGCGTTTGGGCTTCCTATGTGGTGCTAGTGATAAAGAACCCACCTGCCAATACAGGAGATTTAAGAGACAGAGGGTTCAATCCCTGGGTCAGGAAGATTCCCCTAGAGGAGAGCATGGCAACCCACTTCAGTATTCTTGCCTGAAGAATCCCATGAACAGAGGAGTCTGGTGCGCTATGGTTCATAGGGTTGCAAAGAGTCAGACACGACTGAAGGGACTTAGCACACATGCAGGCACCATGGCCTTTTAAAATTATTAAGTGTTGATGATAATGAAAGACAATAAGATACATTCTGAAATTAGCTGCTCTAATTGATTACCTTCAGTCAGCAGGTATCGTTTTCATCAGTCAAATGAAAACAGAATCAAGCAAGAGGAGAGTGTGATTTTCCTAAGCTTGGAGAATCTGGAACCACACCCGATGCCTCATGCATTCACTGTGCTGACTCACTCCATGAATTTGAGGTTACATTTTGTAACAGAGACAAGACTTGATGAAGCAGCATATTATCTTCCCACCTGTCACCACTTTCAGACAGGGAGCTTCAAATCAGAGCCTTGGCATTGCTTGTTTTGTATGATATATTGCCTCCCCACTATTCTTAAATTTTGGTATCTATACATAGTCAAAGAAGTAGATTTGTGCATGTGCATTTAAAAAATCCAACACAACTATGACTGTTGTAAAATCCTATGCAGTGATGGTAAGGTACTGTTTTCTATGTTAAGTTGTAAATCATTCAACCCAAAGCTGTAACATCCCCCAAAACACAGTCCTATTTTTTTCTTTCTTTTTTTTTTTTTTTAAAGAGGAGTTTGCCACTTAAGTGATTGGGAAGCAAAGTATTAATTTCTGAACTTACTAAAATAATGATTTCTTAAACTTTGAAATCTTCAGTTGAGGCTTAAGCCCTCTTTAAAATTTTCTATAATTTATTGGGAATACCATCACCATTCTAAAATGGTATGAATGCAAGAAATGTTTTGCCTTTCAGAAAAATTAATCAAGATCTTCAGATCTACCATTTCAGAGTAATTCATCAAGATCTTCAAGATCTACCATTTCAGAGTAATTATGAAAAGCCAAGAAAACTAGGCGTGGCAGCGAATGCCATGAAATGTGGTTTTTGTACACCCAAATTAAATTTTACCTGAGTGACTCTCTATTGGTCCCTTGAATCCTATTGAGAGTTCTACCTTTGACTATGGATTAGATCATTTTTGTTATTCAAGAAGCAATGGTTGAGATTCCCAAGTGTTTCACGAACTGAGTCAAATGAAGGTGGCTGCTCTCATGGTTGAGATGGCCAGATATTTTGAGAGTGCAGTGATTTTTAAAATATGTATGTCCCAGAAAATTTAATCTTTTACATATGCTTATGGAAAATTAACAATGGGTCTCCTGAAGAGTCTCATCTGAAACCCAGAGAGGGAAATTTAAAGAACAGACTTACATCTAATTGTGCCTTGGGTGTTCTTTAAGTATTAGCTGATTTCACTTATTTTCAGGAGATGCTCAAATAAAGACTTTGATAATAAACGCATTGGAGTCTTTCTCGTTTAATACACTCACTGGAGTGCAGATAGGTACACAGGCACACATATATCTAAATACACACACACACACACACACGCACACACACACACACGGCTGCTCTTTCTTAGATAAATACATGAGAGAAAAATCGTAGACTTGACATTTTTCTTTTCCCATCTATAGGTGTGGGCTTTGCTACCAGGAAAGTGGCTGGCATGGCCAAACCCACTTTGATCATCAGTGTAAATGGGGATGTGGTCAACATTAAATCAGAAAGCACCTTTAAAAATACTGAGATGTCCTTCAAATTGGGCCAGGAATTTGATGAAGTCACTCCAGATGACAGGAAAGTCAAGGTGAGGAATAAAGAACTGGAGCAGAGTAAAAGCCTGATTTATAAACGACTGCTGCCTATAGCAAGCCATTTTGTAGAAGGAGGAAAGCCATTCCATTATAAGCCAAAAAGCTCAGATTGCTAGATCTGAACCATGTTACCTTTGATATTTAGTTGGTGAATTTTCTCCCATTTAATAAAATTGTCCTTATTACTTTAAAAATGTTTAACATAATAATTTGTCATACCATATATATGTGTGTGTATATATATATATATATATATATATTATTTAAAGTAAATTGAAGTAACATAACAATGTTAGAGAACTTTTAAAAGAGTGGGGGGAAAGAAAAAAAAACATCTATGATGCTATTCCACATAAATTTATTATGTATATTCTTTCACAGTATTTTTTTCAAATGTATGTTTGTATAATATTCTGATCATAATATACATGTAATTTTGCATGTTGTTTTTGGCATTCATTGTTTTCTTTTGCAACCTTTTCTTGTAATTTAGAATTGCTAAGTACCTCAAAATAAGCAAATAAAAGTGCTCTATTTTTTTTTCCCTCCATGATTGTAATTACTTTTAATTATCCCCACAGAGCATCATAAACTTAGATGAAGGTGCTCTGGTACAAGTACAAAACTGGGATGGGAAATCAACCACCATAAAGAGAAAACTTGTGGATGATAAGCTGGTGCTGGTGAGTATCTTCTCACTACTTAACCCTAGATTTTAGTGCTAGGTCATCCCATAATCGTTATCCTACCTAGAGAAATAGACAATTGCCCTTGTAGAAGGAAAAGTTAGTCTATTGGGATTATGGTTTCACTCTGGCAATTATCCTTCTAAGCTCCGTCTATGTATACTGTGCCCCAGGAAGTATTTTCTTATCCCTCTCAATGTGAACCATATTGTATTGTGCATTTCTAATTATGTTTTTCACTCACCACATAGATTGTAAGATTCCTTGAGGGCAAGACTTGTATCTTCTTGATCTTTGTGTCTCCCTAGTTTATTACAATGTCAGGTATATAAGAAGAGCCAAGAGTGAATATCTTTTGATGAACATTTTTTCCTTCTCAGCATTGAAGGAGACAATAAATAAATACACCATGAGTTGTTTAGTCCCGAGGTTTTTACCAATATTTTGCCTTTGTGCCTAGGAATGTGTCATGAATGGTGTCACTGCTACCAGAGTTTACGAGAGAGCATAAGCCAAGGGATATTGAAATGGATGACGTTTGCATTGAACTCCATGACTTTCTGTTGGATGTGCTGTCCCAACATATATTGTTATTTTCCACTAATAAGCAAGAAACTGATTTTCTCCCAGACTGATTTTGATATGGTTGTGTTGGTTAAATAAAACTTTTTAGATTTATAAGGCTATGTAATGATTTATTCATTATGTTTAACAATTTCTTACTCATAATTTAGTGATGGAAATATAAAATTGTATTATTGCTTTGTTTCCAGTATAATATGATTTGTAAAATAATAATACAAGGTGAAAAAAATATGAATTTCCCATAGCCTTAGGTAGAAAATGATAAATATGTACTATTACTGAATATGAAGTCCTTCTTTACCATAGCTACAGTCAAGCAACACCCTCTCAGGGACCTAAGATAGACTTAAATGTAGTGAAATTCTCCACAGTCAGCTGGGCCAAGTGTTGTCATTTCACAAAAATCTGTCTTAGAGCATCAAGAAAGAGAGGTGGAATAGGAACGAAGAGTGTAGAAAAAGATTTCTGGGCTATAAATTTTAACCTGAAAAATTATTAGTAAACCAAGGTATCCCTGGAATCTGTCTAGAATTAAGTCCAAATCATCACATGTTACATTTATTCCAAAAAAGACATGACAGGCTTGTAATGAGTTATGATGTAAATGTTCCTGTAGTCATTTCCAAAGTTTTCTTTTTTTCTTACCAGTGGAATTTTTTTTTAAAAAATATTGAATATGTCCTGGAATTTTTAATGCAAATAAAATTTCCCTGGAATTTCAATATATAAAACAAACAAAAATGATAATAAAGCCAGTAAGGGTGTGTTTTCATTTATGTGTGTGTGTGAGAGAGAAAGAGAAAATTTGTTTCTTCTGCACTTTGTGGAACTTTGAGGCACCTCTATAGATCCTTGGAGTTCCATGTACATAGACTGAAATTTCCCTATCACATACTTAGCTTTCATAGGAAGCCAAAATCTTTTAAAGTGTGTCTTGCAACTGATACATTCTGTTTGTGATGCTTACTTTAAAAATAAGTTTATTAGAGGCTTCCTGGTGGCTTAGATGGTAAAAGAATCCACCTGTAGTGCAGGAGACCCCAGTTCGATCCCTGGGTTGGGAAGATCCCCTGGAGGAGGGCATGGCAACCCACTCCAGTATTCTTGCCTGGAGAATTCCATGGACGAAGGAGCCTCCTGGGCTACAGTCCATGGGGTTGCAAAGAGTTAAACACAAGAGAGTGACTAACACTTTCACTTCCAGCAGTTCAGTGGTTAAGATTCCATGCTTCCACTGCCGGAGGAGTGGTTCAATCTCTGGTCAAGTAACTAAGTTTCCACATTCCACACAGCATGGAAAAAAAGAAAATATTTATTGTTTTCTGAATATAGTCCATAGGGTGGCAAAGAGTTGGAAACAACTGAAGCAACTTAGCATGCACACATGCACCATATGCATAGGTGGTGTTAGTGGTGAAAAACCCACCTGCCATTGTGGGAGACATAAGAGATGCAGGTTTGATCCCTGGGTCAGGAAGATCCCCTGGAGGAGGGCATGGCAACTCACTTCAGTATCCTTGCCTGGAGAATCCCATGGACAGAGGAGCCTGGTAGTCTATAGTCCATAGGATCACAAAGAGTCAGACACAACTGAAACGACTTAGCACACACAGACACACACACACACACACTATATACATAATACCAAGATACAGACAGAGAAGGCAGAAGAGGTAAATTAAGTTTCTGATCATAATAATTTACTTTACAAAAGCAGAGAGTTAAACTCTCACTTTGAAATTACTGAAGAATTGGAGAATTCAAAGAGAGGTTTGTAGGAATTGTTTAGAAAAATTCTTGGTAAATCAATATTTATTAAACACTTACTATGGTCCATGAGCTTTGCATGCTCTAACTTAATTTATTATCAAAATAATCCTATGATGAGGATTTGGTATTCCTGTTTAAAGATGAGAAAACTAAAGTTCAAAGTTTAAGTCTGTAAAACTAAGTAGGGAATAGACATAGGAATTCGATATTCAAGAGAGCAATCCTAGCTGGGACATAGATCCAGAAACCACCCATATTCAGTAGGCTTCCCAGGTGGCAATGTGATAAAGAATCCACCTGCCAATTCAGGAGATGTAAGAGAAGTGTGTTCGATCCCTGGACTAGGAAATGACAATGCGCCTTAGTATTCTTGTCTGGAAAATTCCATGGACTGGGGAGCCCGGTGGGCTACAATCCATGAAGTTGAAATGAGTTGGGCACAACTGAGCACACACCATCAGCATTCAAGTGGTAGCTTAATTCATAAATGGTGCTGTGATCATTCAAGGATTTTTTTCAAAATCTACTCTTCAAGTTTTCTTATTTTTCAGTTGATGTTGAAGCATAGAATAAGAAGATTCAGTCCAATGTAAATTTGCTAGATAAGTCAGTTTCTTATTTTCTACGTTTTCACCAAAAAATTAAAGCTGTAGAAACAAGGTATGTTCAATGTCAGTTCTCTGATTTATCCTCCCTGGGACCTCTTTGAACCTCACATAATTTTTCATTAACATTGCTTCTATCAACACACACACAGAAATATAGAGGCGATTCTACTTTTGAAGGAAGAGAGACAGGATCAAATGGGTACTTCTCAGAGATGTGTGGACATAGAGCCCATCTATATCTTAAAACAGATATGAAAAAAAAGCCACTCACTCCCTCCTTGGAAATATTAAGAATTGGGTGAAATACTGGGCCAACTTATACCTTCTTTAATGCAACTCGCATCACTATCACTGAGCTCCAATTTCTGTGAATAATTGACTTGGAATAGGTAAGCCTCCAAGATGGCCTTTGGGTAGCAATGTTTTTGGTATTTGGGATCTGGCTTCTGAACAATATGGTTATAGCACTTCTAACCGGAGTCTATGAGTACCAAGAATTTCTGGATTAGGGAATGAGGCATAGCACTTAGATCACTTATCAGTGGACATCCCTGTGCTCAGTTATGCGGAAAACACAATTTTAATGTTATATCTGATTATGGATCTTTCCATCCATTTGTGCAACCACCCCATCTCAATTTACAAAACATTAAAATAGTTTATGTGTAGCCAAACAGCCAGAAAATGCTAGGCAATAGGAAAAACTCAGTTACTGAGAGCATCTCAAAGGCAAGGATTATGTCCTGTTTGTAGCCATGTCCCCAGACCCTGGCACAATAAACAACAGATTTGGAGTTTAGTAAAGAGTTTTGAGTGAGTGAGCGAACGCTCTTCCCTGTGCTAGGTGTGGTTTGTAACACAGAAACAGTCCATGATCATGCCCTCAGTGTGGTAGAGAAATACCATGAATGTCATCACATCACCTGGGAAAATTTTTCTGATAGTTCCTCCTCCTCCCTCACCCTCCATATCTAAGAAGAGTTAAACTCTTCCTCCCATGACCACAGGAAAAATACGTGTTCTTACTATAACATGATATTACCACACTTTAATTTCTCATCTTTTCCATCACTAGGCTGACACAGCCTCAGGACACTTCTGTATATATGTAGTATCTAGTACAATGCCTGAAATGTGGTAATCACTCAATAAATTTTAGTGGAATGAATGAAGACAAAATATAGAGGAGGATGTGAATTGTATGATAAATTGCGTGGTATATTTTATGGATTGGAAGGAAGCTAAGGGCAAGCAGAGTACTCAGTATGTGCTGGAGGAAGGTTTTCAGCATAGAAGATGTAGTTGAGCTAGGCCATGAAAGATAACTATAAAACTAATTAATTGCTTATTAATTAATTTTACAGTGGAATGACTTGGCAAAAACCATCTTAATGTCAGTCGCTCGTTGCTCGGTCGTGTCTGGCTCTTTAAGACCCTATGTAGTATAGCCCGTCAGGCTCCTCTGTTCATGAGATTCTCCAGGAAAGAATACTGGAGCGGGTTGCCATTCCCTACTCCAGGAGGTCTTTCCAACCCAGGGATCAAAACCACCTCTCCTGCAGCTCCTGCTTTGCAGGTAGATTCTTTACCACTGAGCCACCTAGGAAGCCCAATGAAGACCCTATCCTCCAAATACCTGGGATATGTGTTCTAATCACTGATTGCTGCTTCTGATCACTGAAGTGCAAAGAAGAGGTGGTGGCCACTATTGTTGCATTTCCTCCCATTGTTGCAAATACCACTCTTCTCCCCCTCCTCAAGTGATTGTCAGGAAATTTAAAGGGCCAGCACCTTTTCCTTCCCTTCATTTCTTACTATTTCCTCTTTGAGGAGCCATGATTAAAGACCAGGACATTCAAAAGCAATTTCCTATACAGAGGATATTAGAAAGTCACTGTACATTCCAAGGAAAAGGTACAGGCTCAGAAAGGACATGAGAAGACCTTAAGTTTCTTCCTTAGGCTGGTCCTTGGCACAGAGCCAGACTCCAGCAATCAGAAAACAAAAACAAAAAGCAGCAAACCCTAGAGAAGGAGGAGAACCTAATTTCCAGAGTTAGCACATTATTAAATTCAAATTTTCAGTTTTCAACAGTAAAATCACAGAACATGGAAAGAAATAGGAGAGTTTGGCCCATTCAAAGAAAAAGTTAAACCAACAGAAACTGTCCCTGAGAAAGACCTGAAGTTGGATTCACTAGTCAAAAATCAGTTACATTTCTATACATTAACAATGAACAATTTGAAAAGCAAATTAAGAAAACAATTCCATTTACAACAGCACCAAGAAGAATAAAATACTTAAGAATTAACCAAAGAAGTGGAAGTTTTGTACTATGAAAGCTATAAAAATGTAACTAAGTGGAAAGACATCCCATAGTCATAGATCGGAAGTTGTCAATACTATACCATTTGAAGTGATTTACCAATTTAGTGGAATCACTGTCAAAAGTCCAATGATGTTTCTTGCAGAAATAGAAAAGCCCATTCTAATATCAAGGGATCTGAAAAGCAAAAAAAAAAAAATCCTAAAAATGAAGAACAAAGTTGGAGAATTGATACTTCCTGATTTCAAATTTTATTACAAAGCTACTATAATCAAAGCAGTGTGATACTGGCCTAAAGACTGACATATGGGCTAATGGAATAGAATAAAATGAACTCTTGCACATTGCCAAGACCTTTCAGGGGATAAAATACAATCTTCTCAACAAATGGTACTTGGAAAACCAGATGCATGCATGCTCAGTCACTTTAGTCATGTCCAACTCTTTGTGACGCTATGGACTGTAACCTGCCAGGCTCCTCTGTCCATGGGATTCTCCAGACAAGAATACTGGAGTGAGCTGCTGGGCTCTCCTCCAGAGGATCTTCCCTGACCTGAGACTGAACCTGGATCTCCTGCATCTTCTGCATCACAGGTGGATTCTTTACTTCTGAGCCACCAGGAAAGCCCTGGAAAACCTGATATCCACATGCAAAAGAGTGAAACTGATGTCTTTTTTTAATACCACATGCAAAAGTTAACTCAAATGTAAGACCTAAAACTTGAAACTTTTAGAAAAACTTCACAACATTGGACTTGGCAGGGATATCTTGAATATAATACCAAAGGCACAGGCAACAAAAGAGACAATAGACAAATTTGATTCCAGGAAAAAAAAAAATCCTGTGCCTTAGAAGACATTATCAACAGAGTAAAAACATGGCTCACAGGACTTCCCTGGTGGTACAGTGGTTAAGAATTCCTCTGCCAGTGCAGGGAACATGGGTTTGATCCCTGGCTCAGGAAGAATCTACATGCCGCAGAGCAACTAATCCTGTGGGCCACAGTACTGAGCTCCAGTGCCACAGTTATTGAAACCCACCTGCCAAGAGCCTATGCTCTGCAACAAGAGAAGCCACAGCAATGAGCAGCCCGAGCACTGCCGCAACGAGTTGCCCCTGCTCATGGCTAGAGAAAGCCCAGATCCAGGAATAAAGACCCAACACGGCCAAGAATAAATACACATGCACACACATGAACATCTAAGAAGCGACCCACAGAATGGCAGAAAATATTTGCAAGTGATACTTCTAATACGGAACAAATATCCAGAATATATAGAGAGCTCCTAAAAACAATAACAAAAAAAACTATTTGATTCAAAAATGGGCAAATGTCTTGTATCAGAGAAAATATATAAATGGTCAATAAACACATGAAAGGATGTTCAGTGTTGCTAATTATTAGTGATAATGCAAACCAAGATCTTAATGGGATGCATCTCACACACATTAAGATGGAGGCTATAAAAAAATAACTTGTTAGTGAGGATGTGGAGAAAGTGGAAACTTTGTACAGTGTTGGTGGGAAGGTAAAGCAGTACAATGGCTGTGGAAAACAGCAGGACAATTCCTCAAAAAATTTAAAATAGAATTAACCAGGTGGCATCAGTGGTAAAGAACCTGCCTCCCAATGCAGGAAACTCAAGAGATGTGGATTATCTCTAGTTCGGGAAGATCCCCTGGAGTAGGAACTGGCAACCCACTCCAGTATTCTTGCTGGAGAATCCCACGGACAGAGAAGTCTGTTGGGCTGTAATCCCTAGGGTTGCAAAGAGCTGGACACATCTGAAGCGACTGAGCATGTACACACCAGCAATTCTACTTCTGGTTATACACTCAAAATAATTGACAGCAGGGTCTCAAAGAGATACATGTATAACCGTGTTGGAAGGACTGATGCTGAAGCTGAAGCTCCAATCCTTTGGCCACCTGATGCAGAGTCAACTCATTGGAAAAGACCCTGATGCTGGCAAAGACTGAAGGCAAAGGGAGAAGAGGGTGGCAAATGATAGGATGGTTAGATAGCATCACCAATTCAATGGACATGAATCTGAGCAAACTCCGTGAGATAGTGAAGGACAGATAAGCCTGGCAAGATACAGTTCTTGGGATCGCAAAGCGTTGGACGTGACTTAACAGCTAAACAACAACAAAAGTTCATAACAACATTTTTCATCTATTGCTAAAATGTAGAGGCAATCCAAATGTCCATCAAAGGATGAATGTATAAGAAAAATATGAATAACACATTTTGCTTTATCCAACAGAATACCATTGTGTTAAAAAGGAAGAAAATTCTGAGATTTCCTACAACATGGGTAAACCTTAACAACATTGTGCTAAGCGAAATAAGCTGGTCACATGCACACAAAAACAAACACTGCATGATTCCACTTATACAAGGTCATGGAGGCAGAAAGTAGAATGGTGGTTACCAGGAGGCAGGGGTGTGGAGAATGGAGAATTGCTATTTAACGAGTAGAGTTTCAGCTTTGCAAGATAACATTTCTAGAGATGGATGGTGGTGATGGTTACATAACAGTGTGAATACCACTGAAGCATGTGCTTAGAAATGGTTAAAGACAGTTAATTCTGTGTAATGTCTATTCTACCACAATAAAAAAATTAGAAAAAAAAAATCTAGTGTAGCTCCAGCTATTTTATGTACAGCAATAAAATAGCAGATGTATTGTTGAGTCATTTTGTAGCTTTTAGTACATGTTTAACTTTATCTGTGTCCCTCACCAATGGAGAATGTAATATCTCAAAATTAAAATTTATTTTAAAAGTGTTTAATAGCTAAACAGTCTCAAGGAAGAAAGTTAATGTAGAAAATGAGATACTGGAAAAGCATAGAAAAATGAGATCATGGGGAAATAAGTATTTAACCTGTCATGAATATAAAATGTGGAACTGTTCTATAACAGAATATTGTATTCTAGTTCTTTTGTTGGGATTAACAATTAAGAACATTTTAATTAAAAAGTTTTTTTACTGGAGGGAATGATAACTTTAAAAAACACTTGTGTATTTATGGCTGCACTGGGTCTTTGTCGCTGCACTCCATCTTTCTCTAGCTGCAGCTGGTGGAGTCTCCTCTTTGTGTGTGTGGGCTTCTCACAGTGGCTTCTCTTGTGGAGACTGGGCTCTAGACTCCAGGCTTCAGTAGTTCAGCAAACAGGTTTAGTTGCTTCATGGCATGTGGAATTTTCCGAGACCAAGGGTTGAACCTATGTCCCCTGCATTGGCAAGCAAAATTCTTATCCACTGTACCACCATGGATATCCGAAATGGTGGTTTAAAAAAAAAAAAAAAAAGCTAAACAAAGATGCCAAAGCTAGTAGTGATCGGCAGGACTAGAAGAGAACTTTCTTGGTTGAGAAGGTAAATGTGTATGATAACAATGAAACACTGAGCAAAGATGAAGAGAGTCTGAGAATCCCTATACTGTCTGATGACCATAAGGAAAGGCGTGTCATATGAGCAGGTCAGGAGAGAGCAATGTATTAAAAGTGAAAGTGAAGTCGCTTAGTCATGTCGGACTTTTTGCGACCCCGTGGACTATAGCCCACCAGGCTCCTCTGTCCATGGGATTCTCCAGGCAAGAATACTGGAGTGGGTTGCCATTTCCTTCTCCGGGGTATCTTCCTGACCCAGGGATCGAACCCAGGTCTCTCACATTGCAGGAAGACGCTTTAAACTCTGAGCCAAAACTCTGTCTTAAATACAATTTGATTCCACTAATATGGGGTACCTAGAATAGTCAAATTGATAGAGCTGGAGATTACATTGGTAGATACCCAGCGGGTATCCCTGCTCCCCGGGACCCAGCGGGTGGGGGAGGTGGGGATGGGGGTGGGGAGTTATTTTTTAATGAGGACAGAGTTTCAGTTTAGGAAAGTGAGGCAAATTTCAGAAGATGGATAATGGTGAGACTGCACAGCAATGTGAATGTACCTAATGCCATTGAACTGTACAGTTAAATATGTTTAAAATAGTATGTCTTATGTGACTTTCAACAGAATAATTTTTTTTTAATTTAAAAAATCTTTGTCTTTACTTGTTAGAGAGATTAATATCAGTGATGAGGGAAACTGTCAGTTAAAACAAAATAAACATTTTATTCTTCTTGTCATTCATTCATAAAACATTTATTGAGCACCTACAATATACCAGGCACTGTTTCTCAAGGATTCAGAAGTGAATCAGAAATATTTTCTTTTCTTGATGTACTCAAGAAAGAGCTCAGGGGACAGCTGGAGGAGGACTCCATGCAATACTGTGAGAAAAGTTCCAGAATATACTTGTATTAAGGTATAATTGTATCACATAAACAAGGATCAGCCAGCTTGGAACCAGTTTCCCATAGGACATGATTTTGAGTTGGATCTGGAGACCTGGGAGATACTGTGCATGAGGCCAATATCACATGATACATAGGATTTTCTTTTAATAATTTTTTTTCTTTTTTTTTGCCACACCAAATGGCATATGGAATCTAATTCCCTGTTCAGGGATCAAACCTGCACCCCCCGCATTGGAAACACAGAAACTTAACCATTGGACCACCAGGGAAGTCCTGGAATTGGTTTTCAAAGTCCAAATTTAGGTGGAGCTATTTACAAAGGCATATCAATTATGGTTTAAACTGCAAGGAACAAAAACTCAGACACAATGTTTTTTAAATAATAATGGAATTCATCAGTTCTCCTTATAAAGATTCCAGAAACAAAGTGGTCTTGAGTTCTTCCTCCTTTTCCTCTCTCCCACTCTCAGTTTTGGCCTCATTTTTGAGTTGGTAACACAATGGATGTGGCAGTTTTAAATATCATGTGTGTGTGTGTGTGTGTGGTAAGTCGCTTGAGTTATGTCCAGCTCTTTACAACCCTATGGACTGTAGCCTGCCAGGCTCCTCTGTTCATGGGATTCTCCAGGCCAGATTACTGGAGTGGGTTGCCATGCCTTTCTTCAGGGTATCTTCCTGACCAGAGATCGAACCTGTGTCTCTTGCATCTCCTGAACTGGCAGGCAGGTTCTTTACCACTAACGTCACCTGTGAAGCCCCTAAATATCATACAAGAGAGCAAAAGTTGCCAAGGAGGGAACCATCCCTGTGATTCTCTTTTAAGGGTGAGGGAATTTTATAAAAGGCAGAAGTTTGACCTTCTCTTTTGCCTCATGGGCCACAAGATTGATTTCTGAATCAATCCACGGTAGAATACTTGGAACAAAACTGGTTAGACTAAGGGGAGACCTTGATTATGCTACCCCACCCCGGCAAACATACATAGACTTGTATGCCTGCCATGTTTCAGACTGAGTACATACAAATCCAGAACCAGTAAAGCAAGATCAAGTCACTTGCTCTTTACTTGAGCATCACCTCTGAGTGTGCTTTCAACTGCTAAGGCACTTATATTCAGTCCAGTCTCAGTTCCCTAAAACTGACTCTAAGGTTTTTTCTTTCCTTGTTTCGCCCTCCAGATAGTTTAGCTATTTCCCCTATATTGTATTATAAATAACTTTTTAATAAGTTTCCATCAAAATAAATTCCTCATACCACTTAAGATTTAACTTTGCGGTGCAAAAGCATCTGCTTTTTTTTTTTTTTTAATTTCCCCACAAATAGATGGTCTGAATGAAGATTTCTTTGACTTTAAGGAATATTTTGACCAAGGCAGATGATAGTATAAATATTATTCTTCACTCTAATTTTCCAGCCTTCTTGAAAACAACTGGAGTTCAAAGCTGTCATGTAAATCTACAACCTCAGAATCCAATCTTTCCCAGTAAAGGCCTTACCTGCCTAAAGTTCACTTCCATTACTTGGGTTACAGAAGAAGATTTTAGAAGTAATGGCACAGATATTTAAATTACTTCCTGCCTTCCTCTTTCTTTTAGAATGAAGATTACAAAATACCATATTTCTACCTAAAACTTCCATTCACAACTTCAATATCAATATTTCTTGATATTAATTATCGATTAAAATTTTAATCTTATTTCACATCAAGATATTTTGATATTATCAAGATTAATATTTTAATTACTCTTCTTTTAATATCAAGATTTCTTTGTTATCCTAAAAGATGAATTTTAGCATTAGCTTCCCCTCATTTTTAAAACTTAAATTATAAAACACCATAAATGATAATTGCTAGTTTTCTTCCCACTCTGCAATTACTCTTAATTAACAGCAATGATGCCTTATGCCTCACTCCAATCAACTGTAGGCATTTCAGTTACATTAAGTAGTATCAGTTCATCAGCCCTGCAAGGAAGGGAGGGGCGCATGTTCTTATAATGAAGAGAGTACTCTGGCACTGTGACTTGTCCAAATAAAAAGCAGCTGAGGTAGAGCAAGCAAGCAGGGATGTCCCTGTATCAGGTAGGAAAACATCTCAGCCAGGCGTTCATTAAACATTTGTTAGGTTATTCCTTCAGAGTTGACTCAGCATTCATAGTTCAAAATGCTGATCTCTATTGAAAATTGTCTCCATTCCACAATATTTATCAGGTGACTCTGAGGTTACCAATCTGTTTATTAGAAGCTATAATCATTGACTTAAATTCAACTTATCATGTTAATTTTCTATCTTTATTTGCAAGTAAATAAAATGAGTCAACACTGGTGCCTAGAATCTTTGGCTTACTGCTCCCCATTGGCCATTTCAGAAGAGTCACATGATGAAGATGTCTTTTAAATTAAGATTCTGGTAGCAGTGTGTCACTTAAGTTTCTTTGGCTTTTGGTTGTGAGCACCTCTTCTCTGCAAGCTTTCCATCATGATTAAGCCCTTCTTGGGAACCTGGAAACTGGTCTCCAGTGAAAACTTTGATGAATATATGAAAGAGCTGGGTGAGAAATAGCTTTACAAGATTTGGAAACTGGCAATGCTTTTTGTGATGTGGTTGGGCTTGCACTTTACAATGAATTTTCCTACAATTATCTTGTTCATTTGGGATCTTAGGGTATATTCATGGGGTTAACAAAGTTTATGTATCTACATTTACTCTTTTATTACTAGTAATAATTATCTGCAATACTAGGCTCACAGATACTTCCTTCTAATTATTATCTATAGTTTTAGACCATATATCCTTTTTGAAAATACTTCATCCTACCCTCATGATAGAGTTTCTTTTTATCTTGGTAATTTCATTAAATAGCTTTTCCCAGCTCCCCATTATAGATAGCAATACCTATCTATAATTAAATTTATTAACTAAATTCATTTCAAGGTTTACTTTAAGTTATAACTTCAAAAGAGCAATAACAACAAGCAAAATTTCTATTGGGTTAATTTTTAGAGTTCTGATACACATGGGAGATTTTTAAACATTATTTTGAAGAGTTTCAAATGTTTTATTGAAATAGAACACATAGAAATAGAATATTTTTACTCATGGAATTTCCCACCATTTGACATCTCTCAGAATTGTAAGTTCTGCATACTTCAGCTCTTATTCAAGTTGAAATGAATATAATTTACAATGGCTCAGATAACTAATAATAACTGAACTATTCTTTACTAATGCTAGGAGAATAGTAATTTTTTAATATTTAATTAAGCAATTTTAAACATATAAGAGAGACCTCCCTTTTAATAAAAAACTATATATAAAGTTTTTCTGCTTTTATGTAGTCAGAGGCTTCCCATCTGCCCACAATATGAATGTGAAATCGATTTCTATATCAATATTGAGAGACGGGAGTCAACCCTTCTGCTCAACTATTGCAGGAGACAAATTCAACAATGGACAATTCCCAAAGCGAATAGCAGGGCTAGGCTCTCAGCCAAATTGTCTAATTTGCCTGTCTCCTCTTTATTCAGCCAGATCTGAATTGTACCTACAAATAAGAGAAGCCTGCACTTTATAAGTCATATTCTTTTAGAGTACGTTAAATACTTTGAAAGTTTTTTTTTTTAAAGGAAAATAAAAAAGCATGCTAAAGTTTATGGACAATTAGAAAACCTGTGTTTAAGTTTCAGTTCTACTAATTATTAAGCACATCATCTAGAATAAGCCTCTCTACCTCTCTGGGAGTCAATATACTCATCTCTAAAATGAGGGTAATAATACCCCCTGCTGTTGAAATAGTGTTGTTGAAACACTTTATGAGGTAAAGCCCAAGCATATGATTGAAAGGCACCACACAAATATAGATTTTAGATGAAGTATAAGAGTCTCCGTGATTTTAGATGAAGCACAATAGTCTCAGAAAGTGAACTTAGCTTTCAAAATGTCAAGTATAATTACTAGACATGTCTTCTGATTGGGAGGTTTGGCTTAACCAGCTGATACAGAGAGCACTAGAGAAAAGATGGCATACTATCCAAAATGTCAATGGGGAGAGGATGCATTCTTTTTAAACTGCTTTCCAAAATGATTGCTAACACTTCTTCTTAAACTTCTTAAGAAGGCATGTTGTTTCCTCTATTCATTGAGTTTTCTTCTCACTCATTCCTACAGGAGTGAGTGTTGCAGTCCAGAACCTTGCAGGATCAGCAAAGCCAAGAATCATTATTAGTGCCGACGGGGATAAGGTTAGCATCAAAACTGAAAGTACTTTCAAGAACTCTGAGATCTCCTTCAAAATAGGGGAAGAATTTGATGAAACCACCATAGATAACCGGAAAGTGAAGGTAAGAACTAAATCTTCCTGCTCCATAATCAGGAAAAATCTAGAAGGCAGTTAGGCATAGTCTGTTCTAATTCACCCAGTCAGTTTATTTTGTTAATTAATAGTGCACATCTATAAAGTCAGTTCTTTTGCAAATGATTTAGGGCCCAAAAACTCAACGCATTTTCACTGCTTCTCTGATCTCTGTCATTTTTTGTTTGTTTTTAATGTTATTCTTTTGTTTATTGGCTGTGCCCGGTCTTTGTTGCTCCATGGGCTTTTCTCTGGTTGCAGTGAGTGGGAGCTACTCACTAGTTGTGGTGAACAGGCTTCTTGTTGCAGTGGCGTCTCTTGTTGTGGAGCCCAGGCTCCAGGGCTCTAGGGCTTGGGCTTCAGTAGTGGTGGCTCCCCAGGTCTAGAGCACAGGTTCAATAGCTGAGTTGTGGTGCACGGGTTTAGCTGCTCAGCACCAGATCAGGGGTTGAACCCTTGTCTCCTGCTTTGGCAGGTGGATTCTTTACCACTGAACCGTAAGAGAAGCCCTTTCTTTGTCATTTTATAAAACAGAATATGGAACAATCATTCACAAATAGTTTAGGTATTGCTTACCTGGGGGAAAAGAACATCACTTGAATAATCTTTTGAGACTTCCCTAGTTTGATGGTATTAAATTAGGACAAGAACTGATGTAAGAATTTTGGAGACAAAAATTTCAAAATGGAAATTAAAAAATAGATATCTAGCCTTGTGTCATTAGGATGTTGCGAATTGCTATTTCTGACTGATTCCTTTCCACATTTATAGAGCATCATAACACTAGATGGTGGCTCAATGATTCATGTTCAAAAATGGCTTGGTAAAGAGACAACGATCAAAAGAAAAATTGTAGATGGAAAAATGGTAGTGGTGAGTTTTCTCTAAATTTAAAAAAATTTGATGCTACTATTTGACGCATACCTTTCAAATCATTCAATTGTCTTATGGCCCAAGGAGGCAGTCTGGGGAAAAAGGGACAGAGCAAATTTAACCTGTCATGTACCAACTCTAATAGATCCCTCTTTGCTTTTAGGAATATATCATGAATAATGTTGTCAGCACTGGTGTCTATGAAAAGGTGTGAAGAAATCGTATGCATCAGTGAAAACTTGTTCACTAACAGGAAATTGGGACTTGAAGAAGATGTGCTTCAGGGCCAGTGATTTTAAAAAATTTTCTCAACATAAAATTGCTCAATAAAACCAAACTAAGTGCAGTTATGGAGCTGTGTAATTTTGAGAGTTAGGGACAATCTAAATGGATGAGACAAGAAACTACCTGTTTCTGGCGTGATTGTAAGATCACTAAGTGCCTTTTATACTTTGCACACTTGACTTCTACAATCCTTGCTTTTCCTGCAATGGACCCATTCTATTTAGGTTAAGGCTTTCTGTCAAAGGATGCTCTGTTGAAATTCATGTGACATCAAAGAGGGATATATTATAATCATTGGAATGTGCCTGCAAAGTAGGAGACCCAAGTTCGATTCCTGGGTTGGGGAGATCTCTTGGAGAAGGGGATGGCAACCCACTCCAGTATTCTTTCCTGGAGAATCACAGGGACAGAGGAGCCTGGTGGGCTACAGTCTATGGGGTTGCAAAGAGTCAGACATGACTGAGCAACTAACATCCCCCTTGAACAATATAGGTGTTGAAAACCAGTGTTGCTATCTATTTTTGCAGAAGGTTGGCCCTACTTAAAGTCTTGTAGATAGGACAGATAGATGATAGACAGATAGATAATGAATAATAGATAGATAAATGAGAGAGACAGGGAGAAGGGGAGAGAGACAGACACAGAGACAAAAAGGCTACAAAATATAGCCTGAACATTCTACACTGTGCTTGAATTATTATAGAACATTTAAAACAGTCATTTTCCTACTTTTCCATAAATGTGTTTAACATAATCAGGCTAGTGCACCTGTCACCATCACTTACAACTTAGTCTTTGCAGAATGATGTTTTATTGAATGCCATCCTGGAATTCTAAACACCTAGTGGGAATATAATTGTTAGAGCTTCATAAAGTCCCGTAATAGTTTCACTGATTACTGTTGCTAGGAAGTACTCTCAGGGCTTAGAGCGAAACAGAGCAATTACAGGTAAAATTTTAAAATTGAATGTGTTTGTGGCAGTGGGAAGAGGAAAAGAAAAAAGAGGAAGAATTCTGTATATCTCATACTGCAAATTAAACCAGACAGTAGTTAGTAAAAAATAACCCCTGAAGGTAGTGTTTAATTTGTGCTAGTTTGTCATCTAAACTGAATGAGAAGTGAAAAGTGGAAAGGGAGAGGTGCTATCAGTAATTACGGCTGGGCCATAGCATAAACTGGGACTGTCCTAGGCAAACTAAGAAATATGGTTACCTTAGTAAGGATGAAATTAAAGAGTAATGAAAAGGACTTAGCATGGGGTTGGGACAGTAACTGAATTCTTGTCCAAGGAAAGGAGCTAGGACTGTCATATTAAACCTGAAGACCTCAGCATAAAACTGCACTTGAAGTAGCCACACTACTGCCCGACATGGGCAGGGACAGTCATTGCCGCATGCTTGTCTCTGTCCTTCCTAAAGGACTCAAGCATGTACAAAATGGACCTGCACTCATTCTCCAGAAGTCCAAGAGATTTTCAAGCCCCAAGGTAGCATCCTGTGCACAAAGAGGAGCAGAGGCTGATGTTGCCTTCATCTGAGTATGGTCTCTGCCATGGGAGCGCAGATGACAGCACTTCAGCAATAACTCAGACCACTGGTTGAAGTGTTTTCCACAAGGATTCAGTTCAGTTCAGTTGCTCAGTCGTGTCCGAATCTGCGACCCCATGGATTGCAGCACACCAGGCCTCCCTGTCCATCACCAACTCCCGGAGTTCACTCAAACTCATACCCATCGAGTCGTGATGCCATCCAGCCATCTCATCCTCAGTCGTCCCCTTCTCCTCCTGCCCCCAATCCCTCCCAGCATCAGAGTCTTTTCCAGTGAGTCAACCCTTCGCATGAGGTGGCCGAAGTACTGGAGTTTCAGCTTTAGTATCATTCCTTCCAAAGAACACCCAGGACTGATCTCCTTTAGAATGGACAGGTGGATCTCCTTGCAGTCCAAGGGACTCTCAAGAGTCTTCTCCAACACCACAGTTCAAAAGCATCAATTCTTCGGCATTCAGCCTTCTTCACAGTCCAACTCTCACATCCATACATGACCTCAGGAAAAACCATAGCCTTGACTAGATGGACCTTTGTTGGCATAGTAATATCTCTGCTTTTGAATATGCTATCTAGGTTGGTCATAAATTTCCTTTCAAGGAATAAGTGTCTTTTAATTTCATGGCTGCAGTCACCATCTGCAGTGATTTTGGAGCCCAAAAAAATAAAGTCTGACACTGTTTCCCCATCTATTTCCCATGAAGTGATGGGACCAGATGCCATGATCTTCGTTTTCTGAATGTTGAGCTTTAAGCCAACTTTTTCACTCTCCTCTTTCACTTTCATCAAGAGGCCTTTTAGCTCCTCCTCACTTTCTGCCATAAGGGTGGTGTCCTCTGCATATCTGTGGTTCTTGATATTTCTCCCGGCAATCTTGATTCCAGCTTGTGCTTCTTCCAGTCCAGCGTTTCTCATGATGTACTCTGGATAGAGGTTAAATAAGCAGGGTGACAATATACAGCCTTGACGTACTACTTTTCCTATTTGGAACCAATCAAGGATTCAGTTCAGTTCAGTTCAGTCGCTCAGTCATGTCCGACTCTTTGCGACCCCATGAATCACAGCACACCAGGCCTCCCTGTCCAGATGCTTACTCCTTGGAAGAAAAGTTATGACCAACCTAGATAGCATATTCAAAAGCAGAGACATTACTCTGCCAAAAATGTCCATCTAGTCAAAGATATGGTTTTTTCAGTGGTCATGTATGGATGTGAGAGCTGGACTGTGAAGAAAGCTGAGCGCCGAAGAATTGATGCTTTTGAACTGTGGTGTTGGAGAAGACTCTTGAGAGTCCCTTGGACTGCAAGGAGATCCAACCAGTCCATTCTAAAGGAGATAAGCCCTGGGTGTTCTTTGGAAGGAATGATACTAAAGCTGAAACTCCAATACTTTGGCCACCTCATGTGAAGAGTTGACTCATTGGAAAAGACTCTGATTCTGGGAGGGATTGGGGGCAGGAGAAAAAGGGGACAACAGAGGATGAGACAGCTGAATGGCATCACCGACTCGACGGACGTGAGTTTGAGTGAACTCCAGGAGTCAAGGATTAGGGTATTCTAAAAAGCACTAGGCACTTACTCATTTAAATCTTTGACTTTACAGAGGCAAAATTTTAAAAAGTGTAACTTAGTTTTGAGTTTTCAAGACTTATTTCTCTTCTCATAATGTCACAGCTCAAGTTATAGAGAGCCTAAATGAGATAAAAATTCTGGTGTGGCGTCTTTAGTAGGTAGAATCAAGCATGCTACTCCTGAGAGAGTCACTCATTCTGCAAGTTCTTACTCAGTGACCACCATCTGTTCAGTGCTCTATTGTTTCAGTCATGTCCGACTCCTTTCTGACCCCATGGACTGTAGTTCACCAGGCTCCTTCTGTCTGTGTGATTTCCCAGGCAAGAACACTGGAGTGGGTTGCCATTTTCTTTTCCATCAATACTCTATTGCTGCTGCTGCTGCTAAGTCGCTTCAGTCGTGTCCGACTCTGTGCGACCCCATAGACGGCAGCCCACCAGGCTCCACTGTCCTTGGGATTCTCCAGGCAAGAACACTGGAGTGGGTTGCCATTTCCTTCTCCAATGAATGAAAATGAAAAATGAAAGTGCAGCCTACCAGGCTCCTCCGTCCATGGGATTTTCCAGGCAAGAGTACTGGAGTGGGTTGCCATTGCCCTCTCCCAATACTCTATTAGGTGATGGCAAATAGAAATGAGTTGAGGATAGAGTTCACAACTGCCTTTTATTGTTACAAGTAACAGAGGCATCTTGAAACCCTATTGATTTTATTTTTGTTCTCAGTCAAATTGTGTTAATATTTTTATAAGAAAAAATTCATTTAAAGTTTATACTTAGAATTATCAGTCTTTACTAAGGACGTTGACATGATCTGACTTACCTTTAAAAACTGTCACCATTTATCTATAAACAAATAACAACTTGTCAAGTTGCACTGGGTTTCTAGAAAAAGGATAATAATGACAATTATTGCTGAGCAATAAAAAGCCATTATTCACTTTCCATAAGGGTCTGAAGTAGAGAAAATGACAGATTTTATAAACTATAAAATAAAATATGTATTTTTGAATATTTTTAGACTGAAAAACTTAGTGATAAACTATTACATTTTAAATTCACACTGAAGTTTACAGAAAAGAATTAATTATCCAACTATCAAGCATACTAAAAGCATGATTAATACTATTATCAATGAATAACTCACCAGATTTCTTTTTTTGCTACCCAATACTATTTAGAAAACCGCTGACAAAGATAATTTATTTTGAACATTTTAGTGTATTTAATTTTCATACATTTGCACAAAATTGTAAAAATCATAAAAGAACATGCTTTGAAAGTGATTAAAAGACAACTATTTCAAAGCTAGTAACAGAAAATAGACAGAAATTTAGGATGAAGAAATCAGGACATAACCTAATTCTTGATTTATTTCTATTTTAAACATTTACAGAAAACTATAATCTGCCCACTTTGAATGTTGGTATCTAGACCTTGAGTAATTTTTTGAGGGGGTCAGAGTTGGGAGGAACCTTCTAACAACGAGCCTCATGATAGAACGGGAAGTGACTGCTACCCTCCGAAACACATTGCAGGAAATGAAATTTGAAAACCAGACAGAGCAGGACTTGAATCCTGCTTTTGCCACTGACTGTTTTGTGAGCTTGAATGAGCTGTTCACCCACTTTGGTTTTCTCCTTTGCAAAATGGAGACTGCCTACTTCACAAGTTTGTGACAAGGCTAAATGAGACAGTCTTCAATGGGCCAGCACAGGGAATCCCTCATGTCTTCTGATTTTTCCCACATCCTCTTCCCAGATAATAAGGCAATTAGAATGCAAAGATAGGAACCACAGAACTGAAGGCATGTGCACTAAAACAGTGGGCAGACAAAGCTGGATTAGAAGAGTGCTACAGCAGAGGTAGGCAGGGTCTAGGAGCAACTAATCAGTTAGAAATGGGATTTGGGAGAAATCAATTCTGGTTTACTTTGTAACAGAGTTCATCTGTCAATACATAAGTTACAGAACAATTTCACAAAGGTTTTCTTTTTTGGTTCTCAGAATCAATATTGTATAGGTGATAAAGCTATAACTCAAATGCTATCCATTTGGTAGGTGGTAAAGCTAGACCAGTATTCCAAGTTCCTTATAACATTCTATCAGAATATAGACTTTAAGATAGTTATTCAGACATAATGTCAGGACTTAGTGTGCCCATATTTGAATACAGAAGAGATAGTTAATTTCCCACTAGATATCTGGGCTTGCCAATACAGTATTGGCATTGAGAAGCATCTGCAAGCCAGACATGGCTTAGTACCGACCTGTGTCCTTGGGGTCATGTGACTATTTCCTGCATCAGAGTCTAAGTGGAAGTGACATGTGCCACTTCTAGGTCAAGAGAATAAAGAGGCAAGTGTGTCTTTTTCAGCTCCCCTAACCCCTGGCTGCTTGGAGGAGAGGACTCTGAAATCTGAAGGGTGCTATAGGCATGAAATGAAATTGAAAGCCTCTGAGGCTTTCTCTATGGAGTAAAGCTACCCATAGATCAGGAGCACCTGCAGTGGACAATACAGGGAGCAAGAAATAAACTTCTGAAATCCTGGGGTTCGTGGCAGCAGCTCACATTACTGAGTTAGTGTGCCCATTTAAGATAATGCATTTTCACCAAGTATCCCCAATCATGAGCACGTTACAGGCTAGAATTTAACTACAAAACTAGTTTTCCATTGTTTGAAGGAAGGCATGGTTTGACATGAATAAATGAAAGTACAGTTTATACATGAATTGATTCTATGATCTAACTTTACCTTACCTGAAATACGTGTGTGTGTGTGTGTGTATACACATACATATGTGTGTGTAAACCACATTGTGTGTTCTCAATCACTCAGTCATGTCTGACTGTTCATTGCCCCATGGACTATAGCCTGACAGGCTGTCCATGGAATTTTCCAGGCAAGAATACTGGAGTGGGGTGCCATTTCCTCCTCCAGGGGATTTTCCTGACCCAGGGATCAAACCCACATCTCTTGTGTCTTCTGCGTTGGCAGGTGGATTCTTTACTGCTAAAGCCACCTGGGAAGCCCATAAACCATATTATACCATCTAATTATTGAAAAAATTTTAAAATGTGATCGAGGAAATAAAATAGGCAACCTGGATAACACATGGTTAGAAAATCATCTGAATTTTTCTGAGTTTATATTTGTTCCTTATGAAATAAAGCTACATACACACACTCACACATATACTCACACACTTTTCACTATGCTTTGCAAGTGAATTATTTTGAAGAGATTGCCTTCTCCCATAGACTATAAGGGAGCAGATGGCTGAGTCCTGAAAAGTGTTTCCTACAGCTCTTTGTGCTAATGACTGAAAAATACTACCTATTTTAATGCTGTTGATATCACTTTCTCTCTAAGAAGAAATGCAAATGGAGTAGACAAAACTGTGATTAGCTCTGTATATTCTCTAATAACTAGAGAAAAACACTGAAATGCAGAAATTCTGTCTTTGGTTATCTCCCCAATGAATGAGTAACCAGATCTCAAGTGTTCTATTAGGAATAATGATGTGAAATCTTAGACCAGTCTCTGGAAAAGAGGCAATGTATGTTCAAGCCTAGTAAAAACAAAGCTAATTGCATTGTTTGGGGGAATGACTAGCTAGTTCTTCCCTCTATTTATTGCCATTCAACAAAAGAAAAGCTATTAACTTCCTTTGGGCAGCATAATGCAACTGTCACTATAGTAACTAAAAAATCAAATACCCACTAGTGGCTGAGAAAGCTCCAAGAAATGGTTTTCATTAAGAAAACAACTTTAATCTCAGCATTTTTAAGATAAGACGAAAACGCTTACTTGCAACCTGAAAGAGGAAGCTATCAAGCCTGAATTGCCATTGTCACATTCTGTCAAATAGATGTCTGGAGGAGCACCAGATGCCCTAGTGTCTGAGTTCTGGAGATAAATAAGACTATTGGAATCAGGGCATCTGGTGTGTAAGAAATTATGAAAAGTATCTTCCAACATAGAAATGGTTCAGTGACTCTTTAGTGTCATTCATTGTCTCCATCTGCAAATGATAAAAAAATAATAATTGCATATTCTAAAATGTCTCTGAGTGTCTGTTTAATGCATGTCTTCCTAACTGGAGTATAAGGCCCATGAGGGCAGGAAGAGTTGTTTCATTCACCATGTTATCTCCAGTGCTACTTCAGTTCAATAAATTCATGTTGAACAATTATCTGTGTGCATGCAGTGAGCATATGTACCACGAACCCTGGAATTATTTCACATGCACTTTCCTAGTGCTATCATAAGATAGTGTCGTCCTGAATAGGGAAAGGACCGTCTGCTTTGCCACTGACCAATGGAGTGACTAAATGAAGGAATGGGTACTACAACTAAGTTTTACACTTAAGTGTAACTTACAGCCTTTCTCTTTTCATGACTCTAGAGTGTATGCAAATAGAAGGAAGAGAAGAAGAGGAAAGGAAGTTTAGAAGAATCATATTATTGATTATAAGCATGAATTTTAGATGCTTTCATATTTGCTATAAGATTTAATGCAAAGAAAATCCCTTATAAGCACAAAATTTACATTTCATTTATTCATTCAGGCAGTAAACAAACGATTACCTACTGTATGCATGCATGGGGTTAAGTACTTGGGCCTTTATGTGAATAGCTGTTGTTTAGTCATTCACTTGTATCTGACTGTTTGTGACCCCATGAATGGTGGCATGCCAGGCTTCCTGTCCTTCACTATCTCACGGGATTTGCTCAAACTCATTTCCATTGAATTGGTGATGCCATCCAACCATCTCTTCCTCTGTCACCTCCTTCTCCTCCTGCCCTCAATCTTTTCCTGCATCAGGGTCTTTTCCAGTGAGCTGGCTCTTTGCATCAGGTGACCGAAGTATGGAGTATTGGAGCTTCAGCTACAGCATCAGTCCTTCCAATGAATATTCAGGGTTGATTTCCTTTAGGATTGACTGCTTTGCTCTCCTTACTGTCTGAGAGACTCTCAAGAGTCTTCTCCAGCACCACAGTTTGAAAGAATCAATACTTTGGCACTCAGCCTTCTTTATGGCCCAACTCTCACATCCATACACGACCACGGGAAAAATCACAACTTTGACTGTATGGACCTTTGTTAGCAAAGTGATGCCTCTGCTTTTTAATACACTGTCTAGGTTTGTTATAGCTTTTCTTCCAAGGAGCAAACATCTTTTTAATTTCATGGCTGTAGTCACTGTCTGAAGTGATTGGGAGCCCAAGAAAATAAAGTCTGTCACTGTTTCCACTGTTTCCCCATCCATTTGCCATGAAGTGATGGGACTAGATGCCATGTTCTTCATTTTTGAAGACTGAGCTTGAAGTCAGCTTTTTTACTCTCCTCTTTTACCTTATATAATGTGAATATAATCACGTATCATCCCCCACACACATGGAATCAAGACTTCGGTGCATGACATTCATGTTAATGAAGTAATGTCCAAAATTAATAAAAGTTAACATGTTAAATGACTAATTGCTTTGAGTGCTAAATGAAGATATACTAGAAAATATCAGGAAAGATGATTGAATTGAAATCTAAAGGCTGTCACTCCAAAGGTAGAGAAGAATGACAGAGCTGAGAGTTCAGGAATAACCCTATGCATGGTTATTTATTTTTTTTATTGAAGTATAAAGCTGAAACTCCAGTACTTTGGCCACCTCAGGTGAAGAGTTGACTCATTGGAAAAGACTCTGATGCTGGGAGGGATTGGGGGCAGGAGGAGAAGGGGACAACAGAGGATGAGATGGCTGGATGCCATCACTGACTCGATGGATGTGAGTCTGAGTGAACTCCGGGAGTTGGTGATGGACAGGGAGGCCTGGCGTGCTGCGATTCATGGGGTTGCAAAGAGTCGGACACGACTGAGCGACTGAACTGAACTGAACTGAAATGTTTACAACATTATGTTAGTTTCAGATGAGCAGCATAATGATTCAGTCACTTTACAGATTATACTCCAAAACATTATGAAGAGATAATGGCTATACTTCTCTATGCTAAATAATATATCCTTGCTGCTTATCTGTTTTATACAAAGTACTTTGTGTCTCTTACTCTGCACCGCTAACATGCACCTCTGCTTTTCCCCCTCTCCACTTGTAACTGCTAATTTGTTTTCTCTGTGAGTCTGTTTCTATTTTTCTATATACGTTCATTTGTATTATCTTTTTATATTCTACTTAGAGATTTAGGCAAAATACCTAAATTTTTGAAGACACAAATCCTAGCATTATTCATTTTATTAAGTGTTTTAGAAAATAACACATTCTGCTAATCAAAAACCCTTTCTTTCATAACCGTTTCTTCTATCCCAGTACAATATACTTCCTCCAGTTACATTCTCCTGGCCTAGGATTGGGTTAGCCAGCTAATAGAGGAATTGTTCTAGTTACTATTTCATTCCCACCTTGGATTATCCAGGCACAAGTAATTTAAGATGATTCTTGGATCCACTGTGTATGATTTTGCATTTTTTCAGCCCAACTTGGACTCTAAACACATAACTGCAATGGTTATGGTACAACTATGATATTGGTAACCTGAGACCTAGAGGTCAGTGATTCTCCTGTTGTGGGTAAATTGATTTGGTTATTTTAATTATTGTGAAGAGTGCCAAACTGTGTACTAAACATGTAACCTGGTATATCCATTGTCTCAAGGCCAGGATTAATGTCAGCATGAAAAACCTGTTAGGAAAGGGTATGGTATCAACTTGGTATTCCCAAGAGCCACACTTATGCTCAAAGTGTTTTCATATTTGCTCCGCTGGGTCTAAGACTGGGAGTCTGATGTATCGTACAACCTGGATACTTCATCTTTTGACTTTCACCTCTTTTGTTTTTTAAATGATTTATTTGTTTTCATCTGTGATGGATCTTCATTGCTGTGCCGGCTTTCTTGAGTTGCCGCAAGCAGGGGCTACTCTTCATTGTGGTGCACGGCCTTCTCATGGGTGGCTTTTCTTGTTTTAGAGCACAGTCTCTACACATGCGGGTTTCACTAGTTGCAGTACATGGGGTCAGTAGTTGTGGCTCCTGGGTTCAGTTACTGTGTGGCACTTAGGATCTTCCCACCCCAGGGACTGAACCCATGTCCCCTGCTTTGGCAAGTGGATTCCCATCCACTGGACCACCCAAGAAGTCACACTTCTCTTGCTTTTCGAGCAGAGAGTGAATGTCTCTATCCAGTCATGGTGATATCAGCGTGTTGCCTGATCTTTGGCCAGGACCTCCAGCACATATATTATAGCAGAAGGTGAAGGTGAAGGTCAAGTTGCTCAGTCGTGTCCGACTCTTTGCGACCCCATGGACTGTAACCTACTAGGCTTCTCCGTCCATGGGATTCTCCAGGCAAGAATACTGGAGTGGATTGCCATTTCCTTCTCCCAGGGATCTTCCTGACCCAGGGATTGAACCAGGGTCTCCCGCATTGGAGGCAGACGCTTTAACCTCTGAGCCACCAGGGAAGCCCATATTATAGCAGAAGCAGTGTGAAATATTGGTCTAACATCTATGCACTGAGAAACGATACCAGGTTCAAATCAAACCTCTCCTTATTCAAGTTTGGACACAAGCTACCTAACCTCCCAAAGTTCCAGTTTTTTCATTGGTAAGATGGATGTAATAATGCCTTACTCTTGGAGTTGTTGAAAGGATCATATAAAATAATCCATAAGAAGCACTTAGCATGGTGACTATTGAGTTCTCAATATATATTATTTTTATAAAATATCCTTTCTAAAACTATAGACTTATTTTAAAGGACTCAAACTTGTTTTATTAACCAAGAACCTGCTTAATTTGGACCTGAAAGGTTTTTTTAAGATTAAAATCTTTGCTATGGTCAAAGAGCATGTTTTAGTGCTACTTTTTTTATTCACCCATGAAAGCAATTTCTGTGCTCTGCTGCAATAAACTGACCGTATTGTCTGCCTACTCTGCCTGCCTTGGATATGCCAACTATTCCAAGCCTTCCTTACCTATGAATACTTCCTCACACTGTTCTCCTGCATTTCTCTCCCACAACATATTTGAGGCAGTTATCACAATACTCATGGACATTTTTCCTCTCTTTCTTCTCTTTCAATAAGAATTCTTAATTGTGCAGACTCAGGATTGAGAGTGAGCAAGATGCCTAAGCACACACACACACGCACACACACATATTCATTCATTCATGCCCATATAATTTAATACAGCATAGGGCTCAATTTATGGACTCTTTTTCAAAGTGTTAAGGACCGAAGCACTTCTTAAAAATGTAAGATCAACCAAAATTTTTAAAGATTCAAATAGTACTCTTATTGATTTTTATAAACATTTTTGGAGACTGAAGGAGACATTATGTGAGGTTTTCTTTTGTCCCAGTGGATAATTGAAGAGCCATTCATTGCCCAGTCCTGACACTGCTTTTCCCCATTGGGTCTCTGTAAGAGTCACATGCTTCAGACATCTTTGAAAAGAATCTTCTGAGGCTTCAGCATCTTATTTGAGTCTCCTGAATCTCACCTATCACTGGGTTGAATTCTCATCCATCACAATGAGCAACAAATTCCTAGGCACCTGGAAACTTGTCTCCAGTGAGAACTTTGATGAGTACATGAAAGCTCTGGGTAAGAAATGCTCTTTGTTGTTCTAATTAAGAAGATCCTTTTTGAGAAAAATGCATTGACTATTTCCTTCTAACTCCTTTCCCAGGAGTCTGGGAGCTTCACAGGTTGAAGTACAACCCTCTTCTGGGATTAATCTTCCATGGTGTCAATCAGATAATTTTCACTATGTTTGTGGCAATTTTAATAGACTTTAACTCAAATAAGAGCTGCTTAAATGCATTAGAATGCCTACTGATTTCAAAGGCAGTTTCATATCAATAGGATTTTGGTTCAAACCCGGAGGAAAGAAATCTTAGAAACTTAGTCAACCCATTCTTCGGCTTTTCTGAAAGTTAGTTTTATAACAACTAAAGTGTTCATGAAGTAAAGAGTTAAATATACTAAAGTTAATGGAAAACCTCAATTTACAAGTGCTATTTAGCTAAGCCAGAATTTTCCTTCTCTACCTCTAGATTGTCTGGTATTACATAAGTATGTGGATAAACTGTTTGTGAAAAGTGAATGCTTCACAAAGCAGGATATTCAGTCCAGGAAAGTTATTGAGGAAAAAAGAAGTTTGTTGTGACAGTGAATTCCAGTTCGATTACACTAATATCATGCTTTCCTGCAGTTGGAGCAGTGGATAGAGACAGAAAGTCTAGTCATGACCACCATCAGCTTTATTTGCAACTATTTCTAGGAAATGTTCCATAGATATGAGCACAAGTGGTGTGAACAGTCTTTGGAAATTTCCAGAGCTATATAAATAAGGAAAGAAGCCAATGACCTCAGGTATCTATGGTCATCAAAGTACCAGTAATTTTACCTATTCAGAAAGCTTTTAAGAAGGCTTCTATTTTTAGATAAAATAAGCAAAATCATGTTGTATTGCCTGGAAAACTATGGGAACTTATGGGAATAGATTCATACTCTAAGTTTGGTTAGATCTATGGATTTCACTGTACAGCTGAGGTAGAAGCAAAATATAAGAACATCTCAATAAAAGACTCCCTAACTGAATCATTGTCAAATTTTAGAGTGCAAAAAGACACGTTGAGGCTTGGTGAAATGTAGATTCTTAGGCTCTATTGCAGAAGTTTACTTTGAAAAACATAGTCCAAAATCACATCAAATAAGAAACAATTAATCAGAATCAGAAAAAAAGAATACAGCTCATAATCCTTTATTGGCTCTAATTCTTCACACTTCTTTATGTATGCTGCTGCTGCTAAGTCGCTTCAGTCGTGTCCGACTCTGTGCGACCCCATAGACAGCAGCCCACCAGGCTCCCCCGTCTCTGGGATTCTCCAGGCAAGAACACTGGAGTGGGTTGCCATTTCCTTCTCCAATGCAGAAAAGTGAAGAGTGAAAGTGAAGTCGCTCAGTCGTGTCCGACTCTTAGTGACCCCATGGACTGCAGCCTACCAGGTTCCTCCGTCCATGGGATTTTTCAGGCAAGAGTACTGGAGTGGGGTGCCATTGCCTTCTCCGTCTTTATGTATATATAGCCATAAATACATGTATATTTATATATAACTAGTTTTTTTCTTTTTGTGTCTCTCTCATTTTACATGTCTATTTTTCTATGTATTTCTATAATCTTAAGGAATACAGTAATGATACTTGAGTCTAATTTTGTTTTGCTATCAAATGGAAAAATATGTTTTAATTATTTTATTTATCTTTATCATTTGCAGTGGTACAAATAATTTAGGGGCTACAACAAACTTTCAGAAATGAGTTTCCGTCAAGGATGTGGGAAGAATTCTTATCTATATCTGTAATATATTACAGAGGGAAAAAAATCATAGAAGAGCATATATAAGTCATAGTCTCATTTAAAAAATATATCTAAGATATTTATTTGTACAAACTAAAATGTCTGGAATGATCCATACAAAACTATAATTAGTGCTTCTCAATGGAGCATGGGATTGGATAAGGTAAAAGTAGATGACTTGCACTATTTAGGCTAAATACTTCTGTGTTTAAAATCTTCAGACATTATTATTGTAATAACGAAATTTTAAATGT
This sequence comes from Budorcas taxicolor, assembly GCF_023091745.1. NCBI lineage: Eukaryota > Metazoa > Chordata > Mammalia > Artiodactyla > Bovidae > Budorcas > Budorcas taxicolor. Next base: position 58,004,787 of record NC_068923.1, on the reverse strand, counting down.
CCAAGTTGGTAGACATGTGTTTCCATCAGGTGATGAAACATGGGAGGAGATCCTTAGTAGTGATATTACCTGCCACCTACACACACGAAGCTCAGCTGAGTATAGAATATAACCACCCATATAATCCCTTTAGGTAGATGCTCTCTGAGTCAACAAAATTCTAACACTATCTTGACTTTCAGGTGTGGGATTAGCCACCAGAAAACTGGGAAACTTGGCCAAACCCAGAGTGATCATCAGCAAGAAAGGGGATATTATAACTATAAGAACTGAAAGTCCCTTTAAAAACACAGAGATCTCCTTCAAGCTAGGCCAGGAATTTGAAGAAACCACAGCTGACAATAGAAAAACAAAGGTAAACTTTATTGTTTCTCTTCAAAGTTAGTTCCATCAACTGCTTTGAGACAGATTATTCCCACTAGTGTTCAAAAGGGTAGCCCACTTCATTCTGTTGAAAAATAAATGTGCCTCATGAAACATCTGTTATGAAAATGATTCAGTACTGAATGAACTGCTTCTTTAATCAAAGTCTTAGAAATTCAGTTATATGAATGTGTCTCTGCAGAGCACTGTAACCTTGGCAAGAGGCTCACTGAATCAAGTACAGAAATGGGATGGCAAAGAGACAACAATAAAGAGAAAGTTGGTGGATGGAAAAATGGTGGTGGTGAGTAATTTCACTCTAACTATGGAAATAATGCATTTAAATAGAGAAAATGGTTATGTTATTTTCAAAACAGTCTTTCTTCTTTGGACTACAAATGGAAAAAATGGTTAAGAATAATGGCAGAGTTAATGTTTGATATTCAAACCATAGAGTCATCTACAGGTACTTCAGGTTCAGATTCAAGATTTAGAAATGACAAAACCTATCTGCTATTTTAGAAACAACATCTAAAAATGATTTTTTTTTTATGTATGGATAAGTTAGGTTAGACTCACAAAGAGAAAAGCAAAAGCAAATCTAAGTTTTACAAGCAAAGCACATTGCAAAATGGTCAATTGCAATATATTTATAGATATTTAAGTGTATTGTTTTCAAGAATCCATAGTAACTTGTATTAAAACATCTCATCAATATAAGTTGAGATTATTGGAGACCTTTTGTAGATGGCAGATAAAAATGATGACAAAGGTTATATGGGATGATCTCTAACAATTTTTTTTGAGGTGCTGTTCTCACTAATCGACACATACATTGACTATAAATAGATTCATGTGGTGCTTTGAATGTTTTTTCCTTTAGTACAGAGGGTCTGATCCCTAGCTCCACAGCAGATTTACATAGAAAGTAAATACCAATATGGGAGCCCCAATACAGATCAACTGAAAGCACATTTCTTAAAGGAGGAGGAGCCATTGGTATTTTTAAATATTCCCCAGATGATGCAAATGTGCAGATTGTCCTGAAAATCAGTTTTAATAGCTTTCAATCCGTGCAAATAATGCATAAACTTGCCACTTAGAAAATATAACTCTGTTGTAACTTAGATCAATGTTAAAACTGTTTCCTCTATTTCAACAGCCATGATTCTGAATTCCCAGATATCAACTGACATATTGATATTTGATTTCTGAGTTTAATCTTATGAGATTTCTTATAACGTCTGTTATTAATACAAATTTGCTGTACCCTAGTTAGAGGTTTAGATATTCAATTAATCTCTTTCTTTTTTTTTAAGGAATGTAAAATGAAGGATGTGGTCTGCACCAGAATTTATGAGAAGGTCTGAGAAAAGTTTTCTTACTGAAGTGATATTTGATCATCTGATATTGGAAATCATGTTTCCATCGGCAAGGCCTGCCTACACTACAGTTTGTTTTTGCTCTTGTCTTAATAGATCAAATAAGCAAAGTCTTACACTGAGGATTAATCTAAATTTCAGTATTATTTAAACATTTTCAATTTGTATTCATGTTTACTATATTAAAGATTAAAGTATGTATATTGGCCAGACCTAAAGAATGGATAATGTCATTTAGTTATCTGTTATGTTCTAACTTATGTTGTATTTTAAATATTTGCAATGATAGTAAAAGGAAGTAATAAGATAGTAAAAGGAAGTAAGTAAATTGATCAGGATAGCAAGCTCAAATGCTAGTGATGGGGGTTAGAGGATCAGAAGTGAGGCAAACTATAAGAAGGATCTGTTTTAAAATGAGGAGTTCTAGCTTCAGCTAAAAATAGCAGCCACTACTCCAACCAATTTAAAAATTGAGCGTTAATTTACAGGCAAGATCAGGTGTGTTCAGGGTGGTGTGGTCATAGACAAGGTGGCTAATTTACAGACAGTGAAATGAACAGATATTATAGAGTTCAAACCATTGTGACGAATGTGTGCACTCATATAATTCACATCCTGATTGAGATATAGCACATTTCCCTAATCCCAGAATGTTTTCTCATGCTTCTTCCCAATGTCCTGTCCTGTCCCAGCTCCAACAGAAGCAAGTAATGATTTAGTTTCTATTACCATAGATTAGTTTTGCGTGTAATCAACTTTGATACAAATGGAATCAAGCATTATGTGTTCTTTTCTATTTGCTTTTTAAAAGTCAGCATAATGATTTAAAAATTCATTCATATTGTTGCATGCAGCAATAATTTGTTCCTTCTTATCATGGAGTAATATTCCATTGTATAAATATATCACAGCTTAGTCATCCGTTCGTCTCTTAAGACAATAAGCTATTTCCAGGTTTTGGCTTCTATGAATAAAGCTGCTATAAACATTCTTGTATAAGGCTGTTTGTGGAAATATGAGTTCCTTTTCTTTTGAATATTAGCTAAGCATGAAATTACTGAGTCCAACTTATTTTTGGCAGGCAAGAATAGGGTAACATTATGCCCAAGTAATAAAATTATTTCAGATATATTACATGATTGAGCAAATGAGAAGATGTGTTGATGTTGTTAGCAGCTAGAATTTTCCTTCTGGAAGAAGGAACATGCAAATATGACAGAGGGGAGACAAGAGAGAACCAGGTACAAATGGATTGGAATAAATGTAAATTCATACGTATGGGTATGTAAGCACATGCATACTTTTCTTAGATTTTTCTACCTAAAGAACTCAGAAGCAAAGATAACTCTGTAGGAATGAGTATGCCCAGTGCTCAGATCTTGGTGTCTAATATATTCTCCACTAAAAGGAATGATGGTTCCTTAGAGAAATGGCTAATTAAGATGTGAGAGCAGAGTAGGTACAACATAAGTGTAAAATATCTTGTTATGCCAGAAATTAAGGAAGTTTTCCAAAAAATGATAAAGATATGTCACCAAAATATCAGAGTCAGCTTGAGGATACTCTTAACTGACCAAAATGGGGACAAGTTGAAAAATTATAAATTAATAAAACATTGGGAGAAAGAGAAGAATCCATGAATACACTGAAAAAGAAAGAAAAAGAGGGTGAGAGAGAGAAGAAAGCGTCTTCCTTATAGTGGAATGTCACAGTCTGACTGATAAATGTGGGGAAAAATGCTGGGATTGGAAAAACTGACATTTTTCCAACCATTTCAGTCAAAGCTGGCTCAGATAAGAATTGCCAATGGATGTAAAATCTAGAGGACTTCCCTGGTGGCAAAATCTAGAGCAAAGATTTGATTAGGAGTAGGATATTTGTTTGGTCTTAAAATATCTCCATACAGATTCCTTATTAGTTACAAGGGAAAAAATTATAACCATTCAGTAGAAGACCTGGACCACCTCTTTTTTAATCAAAATAACCCTCATCAATAAGGTTAAATGAAAACCATATGCCTTCAAATGTGATATCCTGAGAAGGAAGCAATGTGGCTTATACAGTGTTCTGGCCTGGAATCCTTATCTGGATCTAACCATGAGGAAACAGCAGACAAATTCCAAATGAAGAATGTTCTGTTATAAAAGAGGAGGGGGTGTTGGTGGAATTCTTCAAAAATGTCAGTGTCCCATGAGACAAAGAAAAGCTCTGTTGAAATGTTTCAGATTACATTAAACTAAAAATACCTGACAACTAAATGCAGTACTTTATGCCAGCCTGGATTCTGTACTAGAGACAAAATAAATATTCCAAATGACAGTATTAGGTTAGTTGGTAAATTGGAATATAAGGAGTAAATTAGATACTAATAGAAGCTTACTGTGTTTATGCAAGAAAATCTCCCTGTATGTAGTGAACTATTTTGGAATAGTGAACTATAATGTATATGATTTACTCTCAAAAATTTTATAAAAAAATATTTTGGGTGTGATTATGTGTGTGATATACATTACATAGAGATACAGAGACAAAGCGACAGGTACAGCAAACGGAGTGAAATTGAACAAAAGATGAATCTCAGTAAGAGCTTTATGTGTTCTCTTTCAAGTAATCTGATTCTTGATATTTTATACAACTTTGAAGTTATTTCCAAATAATTTTTTTAAAGCTACACTTGATTCTTCTCTGCCGCTGGGCATTCAGTCAACACATGTCTGGGAGACATCATAAACTGAGGTAATGTTTTTTTAATTTTTATATTTTGGCTCCAGCTAGATAAACCCATAAAAAAGAGACTTTAAAAACTACGGTGTTATTTTTAGAGGTCTGTGGTAATATGACTCACCATAAAATGTATTCCTCAAAAAATATAATTGCATCATTATACAAAAATCACGGGAACTTTTGCTCTCATAACAGGAAAAGTGGAATTACGCTGATAATGAGGAAGATGAAGTAATTATTTCAGCAGGTACTACATATTGTTTGATTTGAAAAAGATCTTCAAAGAACCAGAAGAGAGGAGGGGGGAAAATTAGATTCAAAAATAATATCAGAAAATTATTTTGATTCTTTAGTTATATTTTTATGTAAGCTGATTAAGAGCAGTCAGACTGCCTAGTTCAAATTCCAATTTGCTACTTTCTAGCTGTGTGTCATTGGGCAAGTTACTTCACCTCTCAGAACCACATAAAGATTTTATCTTTACCTGTAAAAATGGGGTTAATAATAGACTATACCTCAAGGAGTTGTAAATAAGAAATGTTAATACACAAAGTACTTAACAGTGCATGGCACAAGAAAAGCATTATAGAAGAGTCTTTGTTATTATTATTTACCTAGTAATGCACACAAGGTTCATATAGATGAGAACTTCACAGGATCTCAGAGCTGTTGACATTGATTACTATACCAAGTGACTAACTTTATTAAGAATATTATTTACACAAAAGTAAAAACAATCAAAAATCCTACTGAGGTAAATTCAAAGAAAACCCAACAAACATTGCTCTATAACTGCTAACCGAAGCAACTTTAAAAAATGTCAATTGCTGATTATCTACTCTGAGCTAAACAATGCCTAAATAAATACATTTAATCCTCAAAGGGTAAATAACTTATCTGATATCAACTTTCCTGGAAGTCGTTCTTTTAGCAGCAGTGGTGTGCTGGAGCTGGCTCAATTTGTTTCACAAGAGCTGATAGATTTTCAAGAATTTGGCAAGCTGGTTGTTAAACCACTGGTAGCTTGAAATCAGCCATGATGGGAATATTTATTTACATCATGGAAAGAGGCAAAGCACAACTAATGAGAGCTTTGTTTCTTGAGACAGCTTTAAACACTTACTAGCATATCACTACCTAGAAGTAACATAGTACTTGGATTTTCCTATTGGGAGTCTTAGCTTCATGTTGACCACAATATTTCTAATTCTTGAGGAGAGATTTACCTGGTGATTTCTTAAAAAGACATTGCTGCTCAGCTTTTAGGATGATTTCTTCTAAACCAGGTGGTACCTCACTAAGTATGGCTGCACATTAGAATCATCTAGAAGTTTTTAACATCGAGAAGTTTTAAAACAAGACAACATCACAGACCCATTAAGCCATAATATATGGGTGACGGGTGAGACCCAGGCATCAGTATTTCTCTAAAAACACTCCAGGAAATTCCAGTGAGTGGCCAACCTTGGAACCACTGTGCCAAAAAGTCTTCCAAAGTTAGACATTCAATGTAGTCTCTCACGTGGTTATCAATTAAAATGGAGTAAAATGTCATAGAAAAACTAGGAGTACTAAATGTCCCCAATATGACACTAAATAGCAGCACATAGTGAAAATACTACCATAAAATCAACTCAGATGTAATCAGGTCCGTTGTAAGCAGGAAGCCAGTGTTTACTTCTTTGTTATTTTCACCGGGAGCAACACAATTGGCTGTTATCCATGACATATGGAAAAGTGGAGGTTTAAAAATAGCTAAATGTAGATCAACAGGGAAAACAAACTAAAATAATGCTAAACCTTCACAGAATATAAATCACCTTTCAGCAGAATTTAGAAAGTAAGTTCAAATTACTCAAAAAAAAAAAAAAAAGTAGTACAGGACTACATTTTGAAATAGCATTTCTCACATTTTACTATTTTAAAAAATAGATTAGTGGAATGCAGTGTGCTCAGATCCCAGTTATTGGATTGAAATTCTGGCACTATTATTGAAGTATAAAATCCTGCCCATAGTAACTGACCTGTGCAACAGTTCTAATAGGTCTAGTAGTGCAAGGTGAATATTCTAGCACCACCGAAGAATGGATGTCTGCAGTTAAAGGGTTTTGAAAACTGGATCTGTGACAAGTCTAAAGTTTCATATCCATGAAGAAGACCAAATAATATCACTTTATTGCTAAAATTCAATATGAACATGAATTTTTTCACAATCTAGCATTACAGTACCATTGTTTTTCTATAATTACATTTTTCACAGGTTTTTAATGAATATAAATTACATTACACAAGTAACTAATGCAAAGTAAGTTGGTGATAAGAGTTCAACTTTAAGATTTACAAAATAAATCATCAGTGGGCTTGTATTCCCCTGATGTAATTTGGTATCTGAAGAATACTTACTAAACTTAAAATAAAAGTTGCTCAGTCATGTCCAACTCTTTGTCTGACCCATGGATTATATAATCCATGGAATTCTCCAGGCCAGAATACTGGAGTGGGTAGCCTTTCCCTTCTCCAGGGGATCTTCTCAACCCAGGGATTGAACCCAAGTCTCCCACTTTGTAGGTGGATTCTTTACTACCTGAGCTACAAGGGAAGCTCTTGTAGCTTAAACTTAAACTAAACTTGAAGCTGGTACAAATTTTGATTTTTTTATTAAAACCTATCTCATATGCCTCATTTTATTTAAGTACCATCTTCCTCAACCAGATTGTACACTGTTGAAGATAAGATCACATTCTAAGCTGCTTAGATCTAAATACCTGACTGATATGGGAAGGTGCAGGTATTTACTGAATATTTCAAGTGTTAGAGAAACAATGGGAGTATACTAGCAAGAGTCCTGCAACTGTAGTGGAAAAATAAGGATTTGAACCCTGACTTTGCTACTCTGAACCTGTGTGGCATTCTGTCAAAAAGTCTGATTTGCAATTTCCCAGTGTGTACCATGGAGGCAATAATGGCATCCCACACATTTAATATAAGAGGACAAAATAGCGTGCATGTGAAAATGCTTTGTAAAGTGTAAAGTATTACTCATACATGAAATATTATTATGTCTCTTCTTGCCAAACACATAAATATGAATTCTTATATTCATCGTACAGGTTCTTTGGGGATTTTCTTTGTTTCTGTATAAGAATACTTCAAATAATGACTGTATATAAGACCTTTTCTATTTATCATGTTCCTAAATGATTAGTTGTTAAAGAAAAGTGAATAAAGTCAAATATGTTACACTCTTCATACATTTCACTAATAAAGGGAAATGAAATAGATAAGATGCTTCAGCATCTGAAATCATGGGCTAGGATCCTGGTTCTACAGCCTCACAGCTGGGTGACCTTGTGTAAATCATTTACCATTGCATGGTCCAGTTTTTCCATCTTTAAAAGGGCATCTGGGACTTTCCTGGTGGTCCAGTGGCTAAGACTCCATACTCCCAATGCAGAGGGCCAGAGTTTGATTCCTGGTCAGGGAACTAGATTCAACATACTGCAACTAAGACTCAGTGCAGCCAAATAAATAAATAAATATTAAAAAAATAAAAGAGCATCTTATCTGGATGATCTTTAAGACCCTAATTATTTCTAAATTTTATATCATTGTATCAATATAATTGGCTATTTAATATTCAAATAACCTTATTATGTTTGCAAATGTTTCAGCTATTTTAATAGTTGCCTACTTCCCAAACTTGTGAAAGTTCTGTGGAAAGAAAAATAAGCATTTTATATTTTTTCACTTTCCCATCTCACCTATTTCCCATCCAATAGATTCCTCATCATTTTTCAAGAACTTTCAATCCCATGCTGACTTCTCTATCTTGTCTTAAAGGAGGAGAATTTAATAACTCCCTCCACTGTGTTACATGGCAATATAGCAATGTATTCACATCTACAATTCCAGATTGAGAGTGCAGTTGAAGAAATTTTTTGTTTAAAATATTTTTATGATTTTAAAAATTTCCAGGCCACAGTGTTTAACTCCCAGAAGAGGTTTTTGCAAATATTTGCTGAATAGATAAATGCATGGTTGAATACAGCTTCACCCCTTCTGACCACAGTCTCCTGAACACAGAAGCTCTCTCCATGCTGAATTTGAAAATAAACAGATGGTTAGATGTTTACACAGATTACATGATTACACAAGGTAAATCCTTTCCCAGGAATTTTACAGACAATAAAAAGCAACCAGATGCCAGACAGCACTATAATGTGCTGTCACATCTAACTTTCCCTTCTTTCCTCTTGAAATGACTGGTCTGGAGTGCTACACTGTAAACAGGAAATCTGTCTGCTTCTGTTTCTCTGGGAAGTCACATGCATAACACAGAGAGAGTTAAAAACCTGACTTAACAGATTTCCTGTTACATTCCTGATTCCACAGGAAAGCCAAGGGATTTTCTTGTTCAGAAGTCACAAAAGCCAGAGAATCCATGAATTAGTAATACAATGAAGATCTATTTCCACTTGTAACACGGAGTAGAGATTAGAACTAACATTTCCAGCTGCATCCTCAGTACTTATCATATAGAAAATTCATGTTGATTTTAGATTTTTGAATTGTTGATGTGACTATGATAACATTTGCGAGGAAAGGACACAGGGAATAGTCAGAAAAGCACAGAAGAATAAACTCCTTTCAGTTTTCCATGTATGTGGGAACTGTACTTATAGCTCATTGAATCTAGAATTCCTGCAGTTTTCAACAGAGATCCACTCAGTCTTCCTGCTGATTTGTGTTTGTTTTGCTGAGTCATCTGGGAGCTGTGTGAGGGCACTTTTAGCTGGTGCATTCTACAGCCAGCAAATGTCTAAACTGAAGCATCTTTGCCTCCTTTGGGTCAAAACTCTCTGGTCATCAATAGGTCATCAGTGAGAAATGGAGTGAAGGTATTTGCAATAACTCCCAGGTAAGCACTGAAATAACTCACAAGTGAACAAAAAGAAACACACACCTATTTTTGGAGAGTAGAAAGAAGTAGAAAAAAAGCAATATCACCAAATATTCAGTTGAGCCTATCACTATTTGCAGCATTTACTCAGAAAATAAAAGTATGATTCATACATAAACGATAGAAATACTAAATTATTTCCCCCACTCAGTTTTCTTGATCCCAATGAATATAGTAAAATAATTATAGAAAAACTCTTTCTATACGGCAATCATTAACAACGACAATATGTTAGACACCACATTCTACAAGGAAATCACAATCTAAATTCAAGGGGTGGAGTCATTCATTCAACAAATATTACTTCTGAAGAAAGATGAATGATCGAAGGTCCAGCCTTCAGGTAACAACTCAGTGAGCAAGAGCCAGGTGAGAAGGGGAGAAGGGATACCTGTTGAGGGAGGTCAATTAAGAAAAATAAAATGTTCATGAGTTTTATGTTGTTTGAATGAATGCTCGCTCAGTCATGTCCGACTCTTTGCGACCCCATGGACTCTAGCCCACCAGACTCCTCCATCCATAGAATTTCCTAGGTACAGGAGTGGGTTGCCATTTCCTTCTCCAGGGGATCCTCCAGACCCAGGGATAGAACCCAGGTCTCCCACTTTGAGGGCAGACTCTTTACCATCTGAGCCACCAGGGAATCCCTATGTTGTTTGAGGATAGGTCTAAAGGTAGTTGACATGATCTTCTTATGCATGAATGTTGAGTGGTCCTCTGCTCTTCCATTCTCCTTCATTAAGAATTAAACCTGAAGGGCAAAGAAGATGCCTTAGCAGTTGTGTCATTCTATTTCTTTAGTCTGGGCATTCACAACACAAATCAACATTTCCCCTAGGGCTGCTAGGTGATGACTGCTGTGTAGCCCAGCAGGGCCCAATGTGCAGGGGGACTGCCTGCTGTATGATCACAAACCAGGATGCCCCAGGGTTTTAACCTCCTTTTTCATCACAGTCTCATCACCAACCACAACCAAGCAGATCTGCCAAGAACAGGGCTGTATAAATACAAGGGAAATCTTCCTGTGCTAAAAGAAGACATCAAGTAGTTCCCAACTGAGTGGTAAAGTAGAAACACTTACGGCTCTTGGTAGCAGGCTTTTCTGTTTTTACCAAGTTATATTGGTCAGGGAAGCCCCTTAAATATGAAAGCCAAATTCTACTTTTTCCTCTTTAAGTAGTCTACATCATTAGTAAAAGATACTAACTGAAAGAGCCTGAAGAAGCCTGAACCAACATCAATATATATTTTCAATTAAAAAAAGTTAATTAAAACTTAGGCCTGCAACCTTACCTTAAGTACATTAATAGGTTAGGTCCTGGAAATGAAAACATATCCTATTTAAAGAACAAGGCAGAGTAAGTTTTTTAAGCTGGCATTTTCAGTGTTCTTAAAATATTATTTTCTTTTATGTCTGTTGCCAAGCATCATCTGGAGCAAAGGAAAAATTTCGTTCTATTCATGCCTCAGAGTTTAAAGCAGCATGCAAATAGCTTGACAGAACCTCGCACTCTGTGAGGAGCATGTCCTGAGTGATTTAGCTCAGATGATTTGGTCTCTTATTGCCCAACAAATCAAAGCACTTCCTCCATTATGCTATATCAACATTGTTAAAAGATAAACTGAGGAATATTAAAATTTTTATGAGTTTATTCGAGCAAAAATAGATTCTAACTGGGTAGCAACAAACTGAAAGTGGTTAGAAGCCTTCCACCAATAGGAGTTTAAAGAGATCTGGAAGCAAAGCAAGAAAGTACTTAATTGGCTGTAGCTTAAGTGTTTGCCTTCTTGAGGGAAGCCCAGTTGTCTCTTTGTTATGGGTTGTCCTTTGGTTCCAGTTTCTTAATCTTGAGGTGTTTACAGGCTTAGCTTTGGTTTGCTTACATGGGCTGCCAAGGCATTAGAACCACCCCAGTTAGTTAATTTAACAACCTACATGGAATGAAAGTGTTAGTTGCTCAGTTGAGTCCGACTCTTTGGGACCCCATGGACTGTAGCTTGCCAGGCTCCTCTGTCCATGGGATTCTCCAGGAAGAATACTGAAGTGGGTTGCCATTCCTTTCTCCAGAGGATCTTCCCAACACAGGGGTCGAACCCGAGTCTCCTGAATTGCAAGCAGGCTCTTCACTGTCTGAGCCACCGGGAGAGAAAATTTTTTTTTAATTAATTAAGTGCTTTTTAATAGTTTTCTGAGGAAAAGTTCTGAAAAATTGTATTACTTCTCCTAAGTTACATAAAGAGTAATTTCAATAGACAATTACTCCCTTTTCTATTTTACTCTATGCAAAAATATAAGTTCAATAATATTTTTTGAGCTTCTACTACGAACTTGGCACTATTCTTAGAGCATTGGTTACAGAGCCCTCTTTTATTCTTACATAACCTAACCCCAATCTTAACTCTAATCCCAACTCTAACCCTAAAAAATTCCTCATTTACAATAGGGCCACTGAGGCACAGAGTGATTGAGACCTTGTTCAAGGTCGTGCAACTAGGTCAGTTAGCTTCCTCAAAGTCAGTGCTTACAACCACAATGCATACAGTCACATACCAGGTTTCTCTCATTTTCCCATCAGATAAGATTATTAAATTGCAATTTTTAAAGCCAAGTTAAGCTAAGCTGAGCTATAAGAATTTAAAATTACTTAAGCTGAACTATTAAAAACATTTGCGGGGCGGTCCTAAGATAGCGGAGGAATAGGATGGGGAGATCACTTTCTCCCCCACAAATTCATCAAGAGAACATTTAAACGCTGAACATTTAAATTTAAACATTTAAACATTTAAACATTTAAACATTTAAATTTCACAAAACAACTTCTGAATGCTGGCAGAGGACATCAGGCACCCAGAAAAGCAGCCCATTGTCTTCGAAAGGAGGTAGGAAAAAATATAAAAGACAAAAAAAGAGACAAGAGGTAGGGATGGAGCTCCGTCCCAGGGAAGGAGTCTTAAAAAGAGAGAAGTTTCCAAACACCAGGAAACACTCTCACTGCCGAGTCTGTGGCGAGCCTTGGAAGCACAGAGGGCAACATAACAGGGAGAAAAAATAAATAAATAATTTAAACCCACAGATTATGAGCCCAACGATAACTCCTCCAGCAGAGAAGCAGCGCAGATGCCTGCACCTGCCACTAGCAAGTGGGGGCTGGGAAGGGAGGCACGGGCTGCATTGCTTAGAGTAAGGATCTGGCCTGAATGCCCGGAGGGCAATCTGAGCGAACTAACTTGGGCTAGCAAACCAGACTGTGGGATAGCTACCAGCAAAAAGCCCTAAGACACCACCAGGCCCACACACAGAACAAAGGACTGAACAGAACTAGCCAGCTGCAGACCATCCCCTTCTGGTGACAGGCAGCCAGAACTGGAAGGGGGCAATCACAGCCCCAGAGAGGCATGAACTACCAAACTGCAAGCAGGCTTCTTTGCTAATTAAGACTTCTTGTGGCTCTGGACAGTCAACATCTGCCTGAGAAGGTGCGCCGGTTGTACACTCAGAAAACCGAGGGGCAGGGATGGGGGAGGTGATAAGTCGCAGCAACTGTGCTCACCAAACACTTCATCACCTGAGCTGCTCGGACCTGGGAAGGGCACAAAACGCAAGCCCAACCGAGTCTGCGCCTCTGAGGACTACCCGAGTGACTGAACCTGAGTGGCTTAGACCTGGGAGGTGCATGCAGGCCAGGGCCAGCCTTGGACGGTTCCAGCAGAGCAACCTAGAGCCTGAGCAGTGTGCACAGGGAGGGCACACGTGCCATGAGTGGGGGCAGGCCCAATGTGGCTGAGGCACTGTGAGCACACACCAGTGTTATTTGTTTGCAGCATCCATCCCTCCCCACAGCATGACTGAACAAGTGAGCCTAAAACAAGTGTCCGCCAATGCCCCCTTTGTGTCAAGTCAGAAATCAGACACTGAAGAGAGCAGCAAACAGAAGAAGCTAAAACAGAGGGAACCACCTTGGAAGTGACAGGTGCAATAGATTAAAACCCTGTCATTAGTACCAACTACATAAGAAGGGGCCTATAGATCTTGAGAAATATAAGCCAGACCAAGGAAATATCCGAAAATGAACTGACCCCACAATACCCACAACAACACCAGAGAAAGTCCTAGATATATATATATATATATATATATATATATATATATATATATATATATATATATTTTACTATTTTTACGATCATTCTTTTCTTTTAAATTTTTTTAAAAAAATTTAAGTCCTCTATTACTCCTTTAATTTTCACTTTTATAACCTACTATTACTTTTCAAAAACAAAAAAGACCTTATTTTTTTTAAGCAAACTTCATATATATATATATATTATAATTTTTGTGACTTTGGTTTTTTTTTCTTTCTTTTTCTTTCTTCTTTTCTTTAATATTGTATTTTTGAAATTCCAAACTCTACTCTAGATTTTTAATCTTTGCTTTCTGGTATTTGTTATCAATTTTGTACCTTTAAGAGCCCAATCTTCAGTACCCATTTTTACTTGGGAGCAAGATTACTGGCTTGACTACTCTCTCCCACTTTGGACTCTCCTTTTTCTCCACCAGGTCGCCTCTCTCTCCTCCCTCCCCCTTCTCTTCTCTACCCAGCTCTGTGAATCTCTGTGTATTCCAGACGGTGGAGAACACTTAGGGAACTGATTACTGGCTGGATCTGTCTCTCTCCTTTTTGATTCCCCCTTTTTATCCTCCTGGTCACTTCTGTCTCCTTCCTCCCTCTTCTCTTCTCTGTTTAACTCCATGAACATCTCTGAGCTGTCCAGCTGTGGAGTGCACATAAGGAAGTGATTACTGGCTAGCTTGCTCTCACCTCTATTGATTCCACCTCATCTCATTTGGGTCACCTCTAACTTCCTCCTCCTCCTTCTCTTCTCCATGTAATTCTGTGAACCTCTCTGGGTGTCCCTCACTGTGGAGAAACTTTTCATGTTTAACCTAGATATTTTATCAACGGTGCTGTATAGAAGAAGAAGTCTTGAAACTACTGTAAAAATAAGACTGAAAACCAGAAGCAGGAGGCTTAAGTCCAAATCCTGAGAACACCAGAGAACTCCTGACTCCAGGGAACATTACTGACAGGAGTTTATCAAACTCCTCCATACCTACACTGAAACCAAGCACCACCCAAGGGCCAATAAGTTTCAAAGCAAGACATACCATGCAAATTCTCCAGCAACACAGGAACACAGCCCTGAGCTCCAATATACAGGCTGCCCAAAGTTACTCCAAAACCATTGACATCTCATAACTCATTACTGGACACTTCATTGCACTCCAGAGAGAAGAAATCCAGCTCCACCCACCAGAACACCTACACAAGCTTCCCTAACCAAGAAACTTTGACAAGCCATCTGTACAACCCCACCCACAGTGAGGAAACTCCACAATAAAGAGAACTCCACAAACTGCCAGAATACAGAAAGGCCACCCCAAACTCAGCAATGTAAACAAGATGAAGAGACAGAGGAATACCCAGCAGATAAAGGAACAGGATAAATGCCCACCAAACCAAACAAAAGAGGAAGAGATAGGGAATCTACCTGATAAAGAATTCCGAATAATGATAGTGAAAATGATCCAAAACCTTGAGATCAAAATGGAATCACAGATAAATAGCCTGGAGACAAGGATTGAGAAGATGCAAGAAAGGTTTAACAAGGACCTAGAAGAAATAAAAAAGAGTCAAGATATAATAAATAATGCAATAAATGAGATCAAAAACACTCTGGAGGCAACAAATAGTAGAATAACAGAGGCAGAAGATAGGATTAGTGAAGTAAAAGACAGAATGGTAGAAATAAATGAATCAGAGAGGAAAAAAGAAAAACGAATTAAAAGAAATGAGGACAATCTCAGAGACCTCCAGGACAGTGTTAAACATCCCAACATTCGAATCATAGGAGTCCCAGAAGAAGAAGACAAAAAGAAAGACCATGAGAAAATACTTTAGGAGATAATAGTTGAAAACTTCCCTAAAATGGGGAAGGAAATAATCACCCAAATCCAAGAAACCCAGAGAGTCTCAAACAGGAGAAACCCAGAGAGTCTCAAACAGGATAAACCCAAGGTGAAACACCCCAAGACACATATTAATCAAATTAACAAAGATCAAACACAAAGAACAAATATTAAAAACAGCAAGGGAAAAACAACAAATAACACACAAGGGGATTCCCATAAGGGTAACAGCTGATCTTTCAATAGAAACTCTTCAGGCCTGGAGGGAATGGCAAGACATACTTAAAGTGATGAAAGAAAATAACCTACAGCCCAGATTACTGTACCTAGCAAGGATCTCATTCAAATATGAAGGATAAATCAAAAGCTTTACAGAGAAGCAAAAGCTGAGAGAATTCAGCACCACCAAAACAGCTCTCCAACAAATGCTGAAGGATATTCTCTAGAGAGGAAACACAAAAAGGGTGTATAAACTGGAACCCAAAACAATAAAGTATATGGCAACGGAATCATATTTATCAATAATTACCTTAAACATAAATGGGTTGAATGCCCCAACCAAAAGACAAAGACTGGATGAATGGATACAAAAATAAGACCCCTATATATGTTGTCTACAAGAGACCCACCTCAAAACAGGGGACACATACAGACTGAAAGTGAAGGGCTGGAAAAAGATATTCCATGCAAATGGAGACCAAAAGAAAGCAGGAGTAGCAATACTCATATCAGATAAAATAGACTTTAAAATAACGGGTGTGAAAAGAGACAAAGAAGGACACTACATAATGATCAAAAGATCAATCCAAGAAGAAGATATAACAATTATAAATATATATGCATCCAATGTAGGAGCACTGCAATATCTAAGACAAATGCTAACAAGTATGAAAGGGGAAATTAACAATAACACAATAATAGTGGGAGACTTTAATACCCCCACTCACACCTATGGATAGATCAACTAAACAGAAAATTAACAAGGAAACACAAACTTTAAATGATACAATAGACCAGTTAGACCTAATTGATATCTATAGGACATTTCACCCCAAAACAATGAATTTCACCTTTTTCTCAACCACACACAGAACCTTCTCCAGGATAGATCACATCTTGGGCCATAAAGCTAGCCTTGGTAAATTCAAAAAAATTGAAATCATTCCAAGCATCTTTTCTGACCACAATGCAGTAAGATTAGATCTCCATTACAGGACAAAAACTATTAAAAATTCCAACATATGGAGGCTGAACAACACACTGCTGAATAACCAACAAATCACAGAAGAAATCAAAAAAGAAATCAAAATATGCATAGAAACTAATGAAAATGAAAACACAACAACCCAAAACCTGTGGGACACTGTAAAAGCAGTGCTAAGGGGAAAGTTCATAGCAATACAGGCATAGGCATACCTCAAGAAACAAGAAAAGAGTCAAGTAAATAACCTAACTCTACACCTAAAGCAACTAGAAAAGGAAGAAATGAAGAACCCCAGGGAAATCTTAAAAATTAGGGCAGAAATAAATGCAAAAGAAACAAAAGAGACCATAGCAAAAATCAACAAAGCCAAAAGCTGGCTCTTTGAAAGGATAAATAAAATTGACAAACCATTAGCCAGACTCATCAGGAAACAAAGGGAGAAAAGTCATCAATAACATTAGAAATGAAAACGAAGAGAACACAACAGACAACACAGAAATACAAAGGATCATAAGAGACTACTATCAGCAATTATACGCCAATAAAATGGAAAACGTGGAAGAAATGGACAAATTCTTAGAAAAGTACAACTTTCCAAAACTGAACCAGGAAGAAATAGAAAATCTTAACAGACCCATCACAAGCACGGAAATTGAAACTGTAATCAGAAATCTTCCAGCAAACAAAAGCCCAGGTCCAGATGACTTCAAAGCTGAATTCTACCAAAAATTCAGAGAACAGCTAACACCTATCCTACTCAAACTCTTCCAGAAAATTGCAGAGGAAGATGAACTTCCAAACTCATTCTATGAGGCCACCATCACCCTAATACCAAAACCTGACAAAGATGCCACAAAAAAAGAAAACTATAGGCCAATATCACTGATGAACATAGATGCAAAAATCCTTAACAAAATTCTAGCAATCAGAATCCAACAACACATCAAAAAGATCATATACCATGACCAAGTGGGCTTTATCCTAGGGATCCAAGGATTCTTCAGTATCTGCAAATCAATCAATGTAATACACCACATTAACGAATTGAAAAATAAAAGCCATATGATTATCTCAACAGGTGCAGAGAAAGCCTTTGACAAAATTCAACATCTATTTATGATAAAAACTCTCCAGAAAGCAGGAATAGAAGGAATATACCTCAATATAATAAAAGCTATATATGACAAACCCACAGCAAACATTATCCTCAATGGTGAAAAATTGAAAGCATTTCCCCTAAAGTCAGGAACAAGACAAGGGTGCCCACTTTCACCACTACTATTCAACATAGTTTTGGAAGTTTTGGCCACAGCAATCAGAACAGAAAAAGAAGTAAAAGAAATCCAAATTGGAAAAGAAGAAGTAAAACTCTCACTGTTTGCAGATGACATGATCCTCTACAAAGAAAACCCTAAAGACTCCACCAGAAAATTACTAGAGCTAATCAGTGAATATAGTAAAGTTGCAGGATATAAAATCAACACACAGAAATCCCTTGCAGTCCTATACACTAATAATGAGAAAATAGAAAGAGAAATTAAGGAAACATTTCCACTCACCATTGCAATGAAAAGAATAAAATACTTGGGAATGTATCTACCTAAAGAAACTAAAGACCTCTATACAGAAAACTATAATACACTGGTGAAAGAAATCAAAGCGGACACTAATAGATGGAGAAATATACCGTGTTCATGGATCAGAAGAATCAATATAGTGAAAATGAGTATACTACCCAAAGCAATTTATAGATTCAATGCAATCCCTATCAAGCTACCAATGGTATTTTTCACAGAGCTAGAACAAATAATTTCACAATTTGTATGGAAATACAAAAAACCTCGAATAGCCAAAGCAATCTTGAGAAAGAAGAATGGGACTGGAGGAATCAACCTGCCTGACTTCAGGCTCTACTACAAAGCCACAGTCATCAAGACAGTATGGTACTGGCACAAAGATAGAAATATAGATCAATGGAACAAAACAGAAAGCCCAGAGATAAACCCACGCACCTATGGACATCTTATCTTTGACAAAGGAGGCAAGAATATACAATGGAGTAAAGACAATCTCTTTAACAAGTGGTGCTGGGAAAACTGGTCAACCACTTGTAAAAGAATGAAACTAAAACACTTTCTAACACCATACACAAAAATAAACTCAAAATGGATTAAAGATCTAAATGTAAGACCAGAAACTATAAAACTCCTAGAGGAGAACATAGGCAAAACACTCTCCAACATAAATCACAGCAGGGTCCTCTATGACCCACCTCCTAGAATACTGGAAATAAAAGCAAAAATAAATAAAAGGGATCTAATTAAAATTAAAAGCTTCTGCACAACAAAGGGAGCTATAAGCAAGGTGAAAAGACAGACTTCAGAATGGGAGAAAATAATAGCAAATGAAGCAACTGACAAACAACTAATCTCAAAAATATACAAGCAACTCCTACAGCTCAATTCCAGAAAAATAAATGACCCAATCAAAAAATGGGCCAAAGAACTTAAATAGACATTTCTCCAAAGAAGACATCCGGACGGCTAACAAACACATGAAAAGATGCTCAACATCACTCATTATCAGAGAACTGCAAATCAAAACCACAATGAGGTACAATTTCACGCCAGTCAAATGGCTGCGACCCAAAAGTCTACAAGCAATAAATGCTGGAGAGGGTGTGGAGAAAAGGGAACCCTCTTACACTGTTGGTGGGAATGTAAACTAGTACAGCCACTATGGAGAAGAGTGTGGAGATTCCTTTAAAAACTGGAAATAGAACTGCCTTATGACCCAGCAATCCCACTGCTGGGCATACACACTGAGGAAACCAGAATTGAAAGAGACACATGTACCGTAACATTCATCACAGCACTGTTTATAAAAGCCAGGACATGGAAGCAACCTAGATGTCCATCAGCAGATGAATGGATAAGAAAGCTGTGTAATATGCATATGTGCTAGCTGTAAATATGTACATATAGTGATTATATTAGTAAATATTTATTAACTGTTTAGTCATGCACTAAATTATATGTTTTATAGGTAATAATGCACATAAGTCTCAAAACAATCCTAGGGGATGGGTTCTGTTTTTGTTCCCATTTTATAGATGAGAGAAAAGTGAAATATTGAATAACTTACCAAGAATATGAAGAAGGTATGAGTGCTCACAGAAAATGTTAGCTATTTTATTTCTGGATGATGAAATTATGGGAGAGGGGTGTAAGCACAGTATTCTGTGTTTTGATTTTCCCCAAGTCATTATTAATTATTGATTTTAAAATATTTCTATTTTGAGGGAAAAAATTTGTTGTCTAATTTGATTATTCTTCCAATTTGATTACTCTTACAGATATCATAGGAAAGTTATTAATACCAGATGATCTCTGGTAAACAGAGAGCTAGTCACAATAACCCATTTCCTCTGCTGGGCCTCCCTGAATCATGGCCATGACATGAAAACCACACTTCAGGCAGCCTGGATGGAGGGGGTTTGGAGAAGAATGGATACATGTATATTTATGGTTGAGTCCCTTTGCTGTCTACCTGAAACTATTATAGTATTGTTAATCAGCTATACCCCAATACAAAGTAAAAAGTTTATTTAAAAAAAAATAAAAATAAAATCACTTCATGGGAAGGTCAAGGGAGATGTTAATGAGTTTAACCTGAGACTTTGTATTTTACAGCAGTTCTTCAACTTGTGATCAGTTTGGAAGTTGCTCTTTCCACCCCACAGGGAGGCTTAGCAAAGTCACTGACCCCTGCAGTCAGATGAAGTGTTGAAATGAAGAGACCATTCCAGCAAGGAAACAACTGTTGGCCCATATCCCTCAATATGTTTTTGGAGGCTTGGGGAACCTCTTTCAGTTCTGTACAGTTAAGAACAGAGATAGTAAAGCTACTTGGTGAAGACTCAGTACTAGAACTCTGAGTGATTACAGATTGAGGATTTGCCATATGTAAAAATCCCCTTACACAGAAGTTATCATTCTAGGGCAATAAAGCCTAATACTGAGCTTGAAATGGATTTCAGTGCCAGCAACAGCTACCAGCTTGGATATAGACTGCACCATCACACAGACCACATACTCAGCTGAGAGCCTCAAGGAGACTTATTAAAGAAAATAGAAAATAAATGATAGAACCAAACTATTGAGTAATTTTGGTTTCTTATATTTTCCACATTAATGATTTTAAAAACTTAACATTGGACAAAACCCAGGGTAGAGTTCTCACTATACAGTTGAGATTCACTCACAAAACGAGTGTGTTTGATTTTCTTTCTTAAATATAAAACAGCAAGTTAAAGGATCCCATGTTATTTGTGTAAGTAGATAATTCACTATATGTTTCCATATAGGTAATGTCAACCAAAGTCCTGGTTATCCAATTGGACTGACTAGGTAAGCAGCAAGTATTAGAGAATGATGCCTGAACAAAGTTTATGCCTGTTTAACTTTATTACAGATCACAATAGCACGTTTTCAGGAGCGATTATTTTGGTAATCAACCAAGAGCTGAGACAGCACTTTGTCTCAAAATAAAAATGTGCAACAGTAGCACATTACAATCAGTTCAGCAACAGCTACATACCATCAGCCTATGTCTTTATAGAATTATTACAGTATCTCAAGAATTTCACCATCTGCTCCTTGTTTGGAGTCATTTATTGTGAAGTTATTTTCTTCTTGACTTTTCTACCCCTTTTGTGAGCCAGCTTTTACAAATAGCTATAAATCAGGGGAATTGACCTCAGTAACAGAAAATTATTCTGAACAATACATAATATCATGGCAGATGACCAAATTACTGTGCAAATGCCAGAAGGAAGTTATTTGGTTCTAAATGTGAACGACAAGGATGTTTAGTTCACAATGTCCAATCAAGACATGTTATACTAGGGTCCCAAGAGAATACTCCTTGAATATGGCTAAGGTCACAAGAACTAATGATCTTATCACCACTGGATCAGTTCCCAGTTGACAGAATACAGAGTGATTTTTTACATTTTCCTAGTTTGTAGTTTGTAGGTAAAAGATCACAAGTGAGGCAGATATGTTCCAAGTTAGACCACAATTTCTTCTATGTACCTTTTGTGCTAGATTTACTCCCCAGGAAATAGACTGAATTAAGAACAAGAAACCATGTTTGGATACTTAACAGTATTAGCAGAGAGATTTCTTATGTTACTATTGCTTTAAGCCATTTCACCAGTATGGTACCAAGATGCAAGGATGAGAGACAGAGAGGCTCTTCCTTCATCACTTCCCTCACCTGTGTTAACCTCCTTCCATTTCCTCATTCTCTTTGATCTGTTACTACTCAACATGCAGTCTAGGGACCAGAAGAATGAGCATTCCCTGGGAACTTTGAGAAATGCAGGATCTCAGGCCCCAACCAGATCTACTGAATAAGAACTTTCATTTAATTAAATCTTCCCAGGTGAGTTCTGTGCACACAAAAGCATATAGGACATTCTCCTAAAGATACACTTTGGACTACTGACAGGGGAGCTCAGGACATTAATCTCTTTGGATACTTTCATTTCTACTTTTCCTCTCTCATCCAAGAAATTAGCAATCTAAAAATCAATTCTCTTCCCTCAAGCCAAAAATAAGACAAATACATAACAACCAACATTTGTTTAAGCCTTTACAATCTACAAAATACTTTCATAACCAATACCCACTAGATGCTTGCTTCATCCTTGAGAGAGAGGCAAGGGTTACAATTCTCATTTTACAGATTTTAGGAAATTATGATGGTTTGATGTTCAGCAACACTCTCCAAGTCACAAACAACTGGTTTTCTGACTTCAAATTAGTGCTTCTTTTGCTAGTATACCATGATGAATGGACAGAAAACTAAAGCAGAAGGGCACAGGAGTAGACTAAATCTAGAACTTAAAATATATATATGGAAGTCACTGGAGTAACCTGAGGGAAATTGATCACATAATTTGTAGCCACCTAGTCAAAGATTTCATCCCCTGATGACGGGGACAGATAAACAGATCTTTTAGACTTTCTTAAATATATTCCATCTCTTCCTGATTAGAAGCTAAACATAATCACAAACAAGAGAAGACAGGAAAACAAGCTGCGCTTGTGTTAAGAGCTTTCCTTGTGAGCAATTCTCACCAAGCACATCAGCAGGAACTGGGTGGGAGGCAGGCTGTCAATTCCTCTAGGAATTTTCAGCACCTAGTCCACGTCAGTGTCACACAGGTCAGTCAAACATGATTTCACATCGGTCAGTCAAATACCATGTTTTCTGAAGATATTTCTTTCCAGGCTAACATCATCTTTGATTTATTGATAGTTCTGCCTTTATCCAAATTTTTCCAAACATATATTACCTTTCCAAAACAGGAAGCTTGCAGCTTCACTTTTTGGAATTTCTCCATTAGGAAAAGACAAGTCAGTCTGTCCAGGAAGAATTTCTCTGCCAAAGCCACTGCCAGGCCTGGCCACCAGCCTTCACACACTGACGACACATGTCCTGTCAGGTAAGAGCTGCACACTGTTCCCAAGGAAAGGTCAAATGCTTTCTTGGAAGCTGTAACCTCTTTGCCTAAGTGTTCTGTTTCAAACTGCATGTACATCTTGTGCAGATGACCCATGAAAGGACAAAAGGTTTAGAACATCTTTGAAATAACAAACTTCATCACCAAATATCTTCAGATTCTCCCCCACCCCGAGTTTCAGGGTGAAAGGGGAACTTGGCAGATTTCAGCAGTTCTCTAATAAGTTTGAGAATCAGACTGTCTTGATACAATTTTCAAAATGTTTTCCTCAATATTTGAAGAAAGGGTCAGTACACAAAGGCGGTGGTCAAGATTCTAATCATATCTTAAGCGACCGTTCTGTAAGGAGGTGATGCATTGAAAGCACGGAAGGGCTGACGCACAGCTACGTGCTCGGCCAATGAGATTTCCAGATATAGTCTTGTAGAACTCCCTGGGGGTTCAAGCTGGAAGAGCGCCCTATACTTGAGATGGAGAAAACAATCCTGCTTCCAGTCCAGCAGAACTAGGAATAGATAATTCTTCCAATTATAACATAAACACATACCCAGATACATATGGGAGAGAGAGCATGTCCATTTAATTAAAGTGAGAGCTGCTTTAGGAACACAATTAAAAACTGGCTACAACCATGATTACCTAAAAATACCGCTAAAATGAATCAACTTCTAGCAGTTTTGCTCTTTACATTTCAGTAATTTGATCTGTACATTTCTGAAATACGTTGATATTGGGACTTCTATGTATTTATTTTTCTCCCTCAGCCATCAAATTTTAATGCATCATATGGCAGAAACCAACAAAACATTGTAAAGCAATTATTCTCCAATTAAAATAATTTTTTTTTTGATGGAAGCTACAGTGAACAAGAAGTAGCTTGGGTAAAAATTCTAAAGCAAGGAGACTTTTCAAAGAATCATGCAGCAAACAAAATATGCTGATTGTTATTGGTGAACTTACCATGCTTGCTGCACATGTTCTCTGCCCCAGTCTTTTGTTTCTTCTATTTGCCATTCTGTTTTCCCTCCTCTTTCCAAGTCCTGTGTCTTCCCCAGGTCTCTGCCTTAATGTTATCCAGTTGAGAGACCTTCCTGGACTGCCTTATATAAAGTCAATGCCCCTTTGTTATTCTTCATCACAATACACCCTATATTTATAGTATGGCATTTATCTTTATTGGTTATTATATATTTTCTTTACTTGTTTATTGCCCACCTCCCTCAGCAGAGTGCAGAATCTTGAGAGCAGGAATCTTGTCAGCCTTTATCATCCTTGAATATATAGTTTCCAGTCCAGAATAGAGTTGGTACTCAAGAAATATATGTTGAATGAATGACTAAATGCTTTGCTTTCTCTAATCTATTTACTCCTACTATTGAGGCTTTAAAGATTTTCTAGCTCCATTTTCTTTATCAAAAGAAAAGAATGCTCAAACTACCACACAGTTGCACTCATCTCACAGGGTAGTAAAGTAATGCTCAAAATTCTCCAAGCCAGGCTTCAATAGTATGTGAACCGTGAACTTCCAGATGTTCAAGCTGGATTTAGAAAAGGCAGAGAAGTACAGTTCAGTTCAGTCACTCAGTCCTGTCCAACTCTTTGGGATCCCATGAACTGCAGTACACGACGCGTCCCTGTCTATCACCAACTCCCGGAGTCCACTTAAACCCATGTCCATAGTGTCACTGATGCCATCGAACCATCTCATCCTCTATCATCCCCTTCTGCTCCTGCCTTCAATCTTTCCCAGCATCAGGCTCTTTTCCAATGAGTCAGCTCTTCACATCAGGTGGCCAAAGTATTGGAGATTCAGCTTCAGCATCAGACCTACCAATGAACACCCAGGACTGATCTCCTTTAGGAAGGACTGGTTGGATCTCCTTGCTGTCCAAGGCACTCTCAAGAGTCTTCTCCAACACCACAGTTCAAAAGCATCAATGCTTCAAGCTTAGCTTTCTTCACAATCCAACTCTCACATCCATACATGACCACTGGTAAAACCATAGCCTTGACTAGATGGACCTTTGTTGGCAAAGTAACGACTCTGCTTTTTAATATGATATATAGGATGGTCATAACTTTTCTTCCAAGGAGTAAGCGTCTTTTAATTTCATGGCTGCAATCACCATCTGCAGTGATTTTGGAGCCCAGAAAAATAGTCTGCCACTGTTTCCACCGTTTCCCCATTTATTGCCCATGAAGTGATGGGACCAGATGCCATGATCTTAGTTTTCTGAATGTTGAGCTTTAAGCCAACTTTTTCCCTCTCCTCTTTCACTTTCATCAAGAGGCTTTTTAGTTCTTCTTCGCTTACTGCCATAAGAGTGGTGTTATCTGCATATTTAAGGTTATTGATATTTCTCCCAACAATCTTGATTCCAGCTTGTGTTTCTTCTAGTCCAGCGTTTCTCATGATGTACTCTGCATAGAAGTTAAATAAGCAGGGTGACAATATACAGCCTTGACATACTCCTTCTCCTATTTGGAACCACTCTGTTGTTCCATGTGCAGTTCTAATTGTTGCTTCCTGACCTGTATACAGGTTTCTCAAGAGGCAGGTCAGGTGGTCTGGTATTCCCATCTCTTGAACAATTTTCCACAGTTTATTGTGATCCACACAGTCAAAGGCTTTGGCATAGTCAATAAAGCAGAAATAGATGTTTTTCTGGAACTCTCTTGCTTTTTCCATGATCCAGCAGATGTTGGTAATTTGATCTCTGCTTCCTCTGCCTTTTCTAAAACCAGCTTGAACATCTGGAAGTTCATGGTTCACGTATTGCTGAAGCCTGGCTTGGAGAATTTTGAGCATTATGCATTATGTACACATAATGTGAGTGAGCATCTCACATTAGCGTGTGAGATGAGTGCAATTGTGCAGTAGTTTGAGCATTCTTTTGCATTGCCTTTCTTTGGGATTGGAATGAAAACGGACCTTTTGCAGTCCTGTGGCCACTGCTGAGTTTTCCAAATTGGCTGGCATATTGAGTCCAGCAGTTTCACAGTATCATCTATTAGGATTTGAAATAGCTGAACTGGAATTCCATCACCTACACTAGCTTTGTTCATAGTGATGCTTCTTAAGGCCCACTCAACTTCTCATTCCAGAATGTCTGGCTCTAGGTGACTGATCACACCATCATGATTATCTGGGTCGTGAAGATCTTTTTGTACAGTTCTTCTGTGATTCTTGCCACCTCTTCTTAATATCTTCTGCTTCTGTTAGGTCCATACCATTTCTGTTCTTTATTGAGAAACCAGAGATCAAACTGCCAACATCGGCTGGATCATCAAAAAGGCAAAAGAGTTCCAGAAAAACATCTATTTCCACTTTATTGACGATGCCAAAGCCTTTGACTGTGTGGATCACAATAAACTGTGGAAAATTCTGAGAGAGATGGGAATACTAGACCACCTGACCTGCCTCTTGAGAAACCTGTATACAGGTCAGAAAGCAACATTTAGAACTGGACATGAACAACAGACTGTTTCCAAATAGGAAAAGGAGTACATCAAGGCCATATATTGTCACTCTGCTTATTTAACTTATATGCAGAGTACATCATGAGAAATGCTGGGCTGGATGTAGCACAAGCTGGAATCAAGATTCCCAGAAGAAATATCAATAACTTCAGATATGCAGATGACACCACCCTTATGGCAGAAAGCAAAGAAGAACTAAAGAGCCTCTTGATGAAAGTGAAAGAAGAGAGTGAAAAAGTTGGCTTACAGTCATCAAGACAGTATGGTACTGGCACAAAGATAGAAATATAGATCAATGGAACAAAATAGAAAGCCCAGAGATACATCCACCCACCTATGGACATCTTATCTTTGACAAAGAGGCAAGATTATATAATGGAGAAAAGACAATCTCTTTAACAAGTTGTGCTGGGAAAACTGGTCAACCACTTGAAAAAGAATGAAACTAAAACACTTTCTAACACCATACACAAAAATAAACTCAAAATGGATTAAAGATTTAAATGTAAGACCAGAAACTATAAAACTCCTAGAGGAGAACATAGGCAAAACACTCTCCAACATAAATCACAGCAGGGTCCTCTATGACCCACTTCCCAGAATACTGGAAATAAAAGCAAAAATAAACAAATGGGACCTAATTAAACTTACAAGCTTCTGCCCAACAAAGGAAACTATAAGCAAGGTGAAAAGACAGCCTTCAGAATGGGAGAAAATAATAGTAAATGAAACAACTGACAAAGAACTAATCTCAAAAATATACAAGCAACTCCTGCAGCTCAATTCCAGAAAAATAAATGACCCAATCAAAAAATGGGCCAAAGAACTAAACAGACATTTCTCCAAAGAAGAGATAAAGGTGGCTAACAAACACATGAAAAGATGCTCAACATCACTCATTATCCATTCAGTTCAGTTCAGTCGCTCAGTCGTGTCCAAATCTTTGCGACCTCATGAATCACAGCACGCCAGGCCTCCCTGTCCATCACCAACTCCTGAAGTTCACTCAGATTGACGTCCATCGAGTCAGTGATGCCATCCAGCCATCTCATCCTCTGTCGTCCCCTTCTCCTCCTGCCCCCAATCCCTCCCAGCATCAGAGTCTTTTCCAATGAGTCAACTCTTCACATGAGGTGGCCAAAGTACTGGAGTTTTAGCTTTAGCATCATTCCTTTCAAAGAAATCCCAGGGCTGATCTCCTTCAGAATGGACTGGTTGGATCTCCTTGCAGTCCAAGGGACTCTCAAGAGTCTTCTCCAACACTACAGTTCAAAAGCATCAATTCTTCGGCGCTCAGCCTTCAATAACCTCAGATATGCAGATGACACGACCGTTATGGCAGAAAGTGAAGAGGAACTAAAAAGCCTCTTGATGAAAGTGAAAGAGGAGAGTGAAAAAGTTGGCTTAAAGCTCAACATTCAGAAAACTAAGGTCATGGCATCCGGTTCCATCACTTCATGGGAAATAGATAGGGAAACAGTGGAAACAGTGTGAGACTTTATTTTTTGGGGCTCCAAAATCACTGCAGATGGTGACTGCAGCCATGAAATTAAAAGACGCTTACTCCTTGGAAGAAAAGTTATGACCAACCTAGATAGCATATTGAAAAGCAGAGACATTACTGTGCCGACTAAGGTCCGTCTAGTCAAGGCTATGGTTTTTCCAGTAGTCATGTATGGATGGGAGAGTTGAATGCAAATCAAAACCACAATGAGGTACCATTTCATGCCAGTCAGAATGGCTGCTATCCAAAAGTTTACAAGCAATAAAGTAGACTTTATTGCTACAGTAAAAATACTGGAGAGGGTGTGGAAAAAAGGGAACCCTCTTACACTGTTGGTGGGAATGTAAACTAGTACAGCCACTATGGAGAACAGTGTGGAGATTCCTTAAAACAACTGGAAATAGAACTGCCTTATGACCCAGCTATCCCACTACTGGGCACACACACCGAGGAAACCAGAATTGAAAGAGACACATGTACCCCAATGTTCATCACAGCACAGTTTATAAAAGCCAGGACATGGAAGCAACCTAGATGTCCATCAGCAGATGAATGGATGAGAAAGCTGTGGTACATGTACACAATGGAGTATTACTCAGCCATTAAAAAGAATACATTTGAATCAGTTCTAATGAGGTGGATGAAACTGGAGCCTATTATACAGAGTGAAGAAAGCCAGAAAGAAAAACACCAATATGGTATACTAATGCATATATATGGAATTTAGAAAGATAATAATGATAACCCTGTATGTGAGACAGCAAAAGAGACACAGATGTATAGAACAGTCTTTTGGATTCTGTGGGAGAGGGAGAGGATGGGATGATTTGGGAGAATGGCATTGAAACATGTATAGTATCATATATGAAATGATTCACCAGTCCAGGTTCGGTGCATGATACAGGATGCTTGGGTCTAGTGCACTGGGATGATCCAGAGGGATGGTACAGGGAGGGAGGTGGGAGAGGGGTTCAGGATGGGGAATACGTGTACACCCGTAGCAGATTCATGTTGATGTATGGCAAAACCAATACAATATTGTAAAGTAATTAGCCTTCAATTAAAATAAATAATTTTTTTTTTTAAAAAAAGAGTACACCAAGAAAAAAAAATGTTGGCTTAAAGCTCAACATTCAGAAAACTAAGATCATGGCATCTGGTCCCATCACTTCATGGGCAATAGATGGGGAAACAGTGAAAACAGTGGCAGACTTTATTTTGGGGGGCTCCAAAATCACTGTAGATGGTGACTGTAGCCATGAAATTAAGAGATGCTTACTCCTTGGAAGGAAAGTTATGACCAACCTAGATGGCATATTAAAAAGCAGAGTCATTACTTTGCCAACAAAGGTTCATCTAGTCAAGGCTATTGTTTTTCCAGTGGTCATGTATGGATGTGAGAGTTGGACTGTGAAGAAAGCTGAGCGCCAAAGCATTGATGCTTTTGAACTGTGGTGCTGGGGAAGACTCTTGAGATTCCCTTTGACTGCAAGGAGATCCAACCAGTCCTTCCTAAAGGAGATCAGTCCTGGGTGTTCATTGGTAGGTCTGATGCTGAAGCTGAAACTCCAATACTTTGGCCACCTGATGTGAAGAGCTGACTCATTGGAAAAGAGCCTGATGCTGGGAAAGATTGAAGGCAGGAGCAGAAGGGGATGACAGAGGATGAGATGGTTGGATGGCATCACTGACTCCATGGACATGAGTTTGAGTAAACTCTGGGAGTTGGTGATGGACAGGGAGGCCTGGCGTGCTGTGGTCCATGGGGTCACAAAGAGTCGGACATGACTGAGAGATGTAACTAAACTAAATTTTTCATCAAAATGTTTATTAGCTACACATATAACATAGCCATGTTGCCCTGAGAGGAATGTCTTAATCTGAAAAAAAAGCAGTCTTCTTGATTCTGAAAACGGACTGAAAAATGGAAACAGCTACCTTTATCCATTGGAAAAGATTGTTGATGAAAAACATATACTTTTTAACCACTGAAAGCTGAGCACTGAAGAACTGATGCTTTTGAACTGTGGTGTTGGAGAAGACTCTTGAGAGTCCCTTGGACTGCAAGGAGATCCAACCAGTCCTTCCTAAAGGAGATCAGTCCTGGGTGTTCATTCGTAGGTCTGATGTTGAAGGTGAAACTGCAATACTTTGGCCACCTGATGCGAGGAGCTGACTCATTTGAAAAGACCCTGATGCTGGGAATGATTGAGGGCAGGAGGAGAAGGGGACAACAGAGAATGAGATGGTTGGATGACATCACCAACTCAATGGACATGAGTTTGAGTGAACTCCAGGAGTTGGTGATGGACAGGGAGGCCTGGTGTGCTGCGATTCTTGGGGTCGCAATGAGTCGGACACAACTGAGCGACTGAACTGATTGACCGAACTGATGATCAATGACAAAAACTCAACTATTTTTAAACTGTTAACACCATGGTAGAGTTTATTTTAAAGAATATTTCACTGATTTTAAAACTCTGATCCAAAATTCATCAACTTATTTGGATTAAAACTTATTATCAGGAATTATTTTAATGTTGAGGGCAACTCTTTTGTAAGAAAAAATTCTTTTCTGCTAAAGGGGTTTAAGAAGAATAAATTGAGTTGATTATTTTCAATATGACTTTTCATGTTCCAGAATACACTAGCATACAGGGAATGTTGAACTTGAGTCTTTATGAACAAGTTCAGAACACAGAAGCACTTGGCGATTTTGGAGTCAAACTTCAAAAGCTCTCGAGGAGCAGGGGAAATCCTTATATGTTATCTGCTCCAATATGTGTGTGTGTGCTCAGTCATGTCCAACTCTTTGCAATCCCATGGACTGTAGCCTGCCAAGCCCTCCTGTTCGTGGACTTTTTCAGGCAAGAATACTGGAGTGAGTTGCCATTTCCTACTCCAGCGGATCTTTGCAACCCAGGGATCAAACTCCCATCTCTGGTGTCTCCTGCATTAGCCGGCACATTCTTTACCACTGTGTCACCTGGGAAGCCCCATCTGTTCCAAGAACATCTTTAAATTAATTAACCACTTTGAAAATCTCTTTTTTACTCACAATTTAGAAGTACTAGTTTATACTTAGTTGTGTGTATATGTTAATCTCAGCCTCCTATTTTATCTCTTCCTGTCAGCATTTCCTTTTGGTAACTGTAAGTTTGTTTTCTGTGTCTGTGGGTCTCTTTCTGTTTTAGAATAAGTTCATTTGTGCCTTTTTTTTTCTTTTAGATTTCACATATGAAGGATATCATATGATATTCTGTCTTTATCTGGCTCAACATATATATACCACCCGTGTATAAAATAAATAACCAATATGGGCCTACTGTATAGTACAGGGAAGTATACACAGTTTTATGTAGTACTCTATAAGGGGAAAGAATCTTAAAAGAATATATATATATATGTATATACACACACACACACACACACACACACACACACACACACACATATATATTGGAGAAAGCAATGGCACCCCACTACAGTATTCTTGCCTGGAAAATACCATGGTCAGAGGAGCCTGATAGTCTACAATCCATGGGGTCGCAAAGATTTGGACACGACTGAGCAACTAAACTTTCACTTTCATATATATATTTATATAAAACATTGAATCACTGTGCTATAAACCTGAAACTTACACAATATTGTAAACCAACTATACTTCAACAAAGAAGTTCTTTTAATTTAAAAAAATGACTTCTCAATTTCTGTTATCTATAGTATCTCAAAATGCCACTAAAAGTTTATACATGCATACTTTTTATATGTTCCAGTTGATAAATATTCCCTTTAAGAGCACTAGAAGAGTGCTATATCTATATTTTTGCATACAAATAAACTTCTTCAAAGATACATGTACCCCAATTTTCATTGAAGTACTGTTAATAACAGCCAAGACCTGGAAGCAACCTAAAAGGTTGCTTGGTAGGATGGATAAAGAAAATGTGGTATACACACACACACACACACACACCATGGCCTACTACTTAGCTATAAAGGAGAATGAAATAATGCCATTGCAGCAACATGGATGGACCTAGAGATTATGACACTAAATGAAGGAAGTCAGACAAAGACAAATATCATATGATATCACTTATATGTGGAATCTAAAATATAACCCAATGAACTTATTTACAAAACAGAAACAGACTCACAACCATAAAAACAAATTTATGTTTACCAAGGGGGAGGGGGGCAGGGAGGATTAAATTAGGAGTTTGGGATTACCCCATACAAATTACTATATAAAATAGATGAACAACAAAGTCCTATTGTATAACACAGAGAGCTAGATTCAATATCCTGTAATAAAACATAATGGAAAAGAATCTGGAAAAGAATATGTATATACATGTACAACTAAATCACTTTGCTGTACAGAAGAAACTGTACAGCCTTGTAAATAGTCCAACATTGTAAATCAACTATACATCAACTATACATCAATAAACTTTTTCTTAAAAAGAGAAGTAATATTGCCATGGATATTCCTCAAAAACTGATGACTTCTGAACCCATAACCTAAAGCAGTTTAGGTTTAGTATGGACTAACTTTGCATGTGGTAACACATTTATTTACCAGGAAACTAAGGCACAGAGAGATTAAATAGTTGCCCCATGTTGTACAGCTAAAAGTGTGCAGAGTCAGGCTGTCAAAGATGACTTTAGATCTTCTAGTCTAGAAGACTAAACTTCTGCAAGATATAATCATAAGTAATCATAAGTCAGGAACTTGTTAGATTTGGGAATTTGAAGATTCCCCAAAGCTAGTGGCAATCAAGCCCTCTTCTATCACAGCCCCATCACTCCTTTCTCAAAACTCTAAGGAACACTTAGTCCTGTTGAAAATTACTGTCTGCATTACCCAGTCTTCATGTTTGTGGACCACATTCTGAAGAAGAAACCTCTTTTCTTAAGCTGAAGTCTCATAACTATAATCATCTGCACATTTAACCAATTTGGCCTTTCTAGTCTCTCATTTCCAGCTCATGTCCGTGCTCTTGCTGTGAAAGCACCAAGGGATGACCGAACTGGAGCACACTCTTGGCTACATTGCATGCCTCCAGTACTATCTTTTCTTGAGTGTATGGGCTTGGAAACGTTTGCACAATGAAGCTACAGTGTTCTTCAGGTAGAACATCAATCAATGTGCTTAAAATATCTTACACCACCGCCAAACAAAGATGCCTCTGTTCTTGACTGCTGGCTCAGCAATCCCCTGAGAGCTGCTGGAAATGGATGTAGGTGGAAAATTGGCTGCCGACAAATACCCTGCTGTCAATGCTAGCCAACACACTGGATAAAAACCAGAGGAGTGTGCACTGTGCCTTTTTCCAACCTTGATTTCAGCCTTCACTGGAATTGACTGCATTTGTTCCAGAGAAATCAAGGCATGAAGGGAGTAGTTAGGGAGGTGTAAGCTAAGTACAACGAGTCCACTATCTTCGAAAGTCTTGATAAGATAGCTTCACTCATAAGTGCTGAATTTCACAGCCTTTACACATCCAGGAATATTTCTTTAAATGTTAATTTTTTATGCATGAATAATAACTATCTCTGTGTGGCCAAGGGTTAGCACTCAAAGATTTCTTTGAATCATACTAAAGAAGCCAAGAAACACCTGGAGTAATAAGCAAATTTGGCCTTGGAGTACAGAATGAATCAGGGCAAAAGCTAATAGAGTTCTGCCAAGAGAACACACTGGTCATAGCAAACACCCTCTTTCAACAACACAAGAGAAGACTCTACACATGGACATCACCAGATGGCCAACACTGAAATCAGATTGATTATATTCTTTGTGTCCAAAGATGGAGAAGCTCTATACAGTCAGCAAAAACAAGACCAGGAGCTGACTGTGGGTAAGATCAAGAACTCTTTATTGCCAAATTCAGACTGAAATTGAAGAAAGTAGGGGAAACCACTAGACCATTCAGGTATGACCTAAGTCAAATCCCTTACCATTATACAGTGTAAGTGAAAAATAGATTTAAAGGACTAGATCTGATAGACAGAGTGCCTGATGAACTATGGACGATGGTTTGTGATATTGTACAGGAGGCAGTGATCAAGAGCATCCTCAACAAAAAGAAATGCAAAAAAGCAAAATGGCTGTCTGAGGAGGCCCTACAAATAGCCATGAAAACAAGAGAAGTGAAAAGCAAGAAGGAGAAAAGGAAAGATATACCCATTTGAATGCAGAGTTCCAAAGAATAGCAAGGAGAGATAAGAAAGTTTTGTTCAGTGATCAGTGCAAAGAAATAGAGGAAAATAATATAAGGGGAAAAGACTAGAGATCACTTCAAAAAAATTAAAGATACCAAGGGAACATTTCATGCCTGGACTCAATAAAAGACAGAAATGTCATGGACCTAACAGAAGCAGAAGATATTAAGAGTTGGCAAGAATACACAGAACTGTACAAAAAACATCTTCATGACCCAGATAATCATGATGGTGTGATCACTCACCTAGAGCCAGACATCCTAGAATGTGAAATCAAGTGGGCCTTAGAAAGCATCACTATGAACAAAGCAAGTGTAGGTGATCAAATTTCAGTTCAGCTATTTCAAATCCTAATAGATGATACTGTGAAAATGCTGCGCTCAAAATGCCAGCAAATTTGGAAAACTCAGCAGTGGCCACAGGACTGGAAAAGGTCCGTTTTCATTCCAATCCCAAAGAAACGCAATGCCAAAGAATGCTCAAACTACCACACAATTGCACTCATCTCACATGCTAGTAAGGAAATGTTCAAAATTCTTCAAGCCAGGCTTTAGCAATACGTGAACCATGAACTTCCAGATGTTCAAGCTGGTTTTAGAAAAAGCAAAGGAACCAGAGATCAAATTGCCAACATCCACTGGATCATGGAAAAAGCAAGAGAGTTCCAGAAAAACATCTCTTTCTGCTTTATTGACTATGCCAAAGCCTTTGACTGTGTGGATCACAATAAACTGTGGAAAATTCTTCAAGAGATGGGACCAGATCACCTGACCTGCTTCTTGAGAAACCTATATGCAGGTCAGGAAGCAACAGTTAGAACTGGACATGGAACAACAGACTGCTTCAAAATAGGAAAAGGAGTATGTCAAGGCTGTATATTGTCACCCTGCTTATTTAACTTCTATGCAGAGTACATCATGAGAAACACTGGACTGGAAGAAGCACAAGCTGGAATCAAGATTGCCAGGAGAAATATCAATAACTTCAGATATGCAGATGACACCACCCTTATGGCAGAAAGTGAAGAGGAACTGAAAAGCCTCTTGATGAAAGTGAAAGAGGAGAGGGAAAAAGTTGGCTTAAAGCTCAACACTCAGAAAACGAAGATCATGGCATCCAGTCCCATCACTTCATGGTAAATAGATGGGGAAACAGTGGAAACAGTGTCAGACTTTATTTTTGGGGGCTCCAAAATCACTGCAGATGGTGACTGCAGCCATGAAATTAAAAGGTGCTTACTCCTTTGAAGGAAAGTTATGACCAACCTAGATAGCATATTCAAAAGCAGAGACATTACTTGGCCAACAAAGGTCCATCTAGTCAAGGCTATTGTTTTTCCAGTGGTCATGTATGGATGTGAGAGTTGGACTGTGAAGAAAGCTGAGCACCGAAGAATTGATGCTTTTGAACTGTGGTGTTGGAGAAGACTCTTGAGAGTCCCTTGGACTGCAAGGAGATCCAACAAGTCCATTCTAAAGGAGATCAGTCCTGGGTGTTCATTGGAAGGACTGATGCTGAAGCTGAAACTCCAATATTTTGGCCACCTGATGCGAAAAGCTGACTCATTTGAGAAGACCCTGATGCTGGGAAAAATTGAAGGCAGGAGGAGAAGGGGACGACAGAGGATTAGATGGCTGGATGGCATCACTGACTTGATGGACATGAGTTTGGGTAAACTCCGCGAGTTGGTGATGGACAGGGAAGCCTGGTGTACTGTGATTCATGGGGTCCCAAAGAGTCAGACATAACTGAGTGACTGAACTGAACTGAACTGAACTGATGATACCATCAGATTTCTCTTTGCTCTTTGGTTTTGCAACAAAGTTTGATGTGGTGGCTACATTTTATTGCACTTGGATCCTTGAAGGACTGCAATGAGTAAAAAGCCAACCAATACTTACTGTAATGTGTTCTTGTTGTTTTTTAGCCAATCAGCCATGTCTGATTCTTTGTGACTCCGTGGACTGCAGCACTCCAGGCTTCCCTGTCCTTCACCATTTCCCAGAGCTACTCAAACTCATGTCTATTGAGTCAGTGATGCCATCCAACCATCTCATCTTCTGGCATCCCCTTCTCCTCCTGCGTTCAATGTTTCCCAGCATCAGGGTCTTTCCTAATGAGTCAGCTCTTTGCGTCAGGTGGCCAAAGTATTGGAGTTTCAGCTTCATCATCAGTCCTTCCAATGAATATTCATTCATGATTAATATCATTTAGGATTGACTGGTTGGATCTCCCTGCAGCCCAAGGGACTCTCAAGAGTCTTCTCCAACACCACAGTTCAAACGCATCAATTTTTCAGCGTGCAGCTTTCTTTATGGTCCAGCTATCATATCTGTACATGACTACTAGAAAAACCATAGCCTTGACTAGACGGACCTTAGTCGGCAAAGTAACGTCTCTGCTTTTTATTATGCTATCTAGGTTGGTCATAACTTTTCTGCCAAGGAGTAAGCATTTTTTACTTTCATGGCTGCAGTCACCATCTGCAGGTATTTTGAAGCCCAAGAAAATAGTCTGTCACTGTTTTCATTGTCTCCCCATCAATTTGCCATGAACTGATGGGACTGAACTAGTATTTTTGCTTTAAGCCATTTGTTTTGTGGGAGGTTATTTGCTATCACAGCATGATTCATAATAACCTGATGAATATAGAAATTAGTTGGTATAATTAGGGTGTGTACATGCCAAGTCACTTCAGTCATGTTCAGCTCTTTGAAACCCTGTGGAGTGTAGCCCTCCAGGCTCCTCTGTTCATGGGATTCTTCAGGCAAGAATACTGGAGTGGGTTGTCATGCCCTACTCCAAGGAATCTTCCCAACCCAGGCATCAAACCCAGGACTCAGGTTTCCTGCTTTGGCAGGTGGATTCTTTACCACTAGCACCATCTGGGAAACCCATAATTAGGATAGTGCACCAAAATAAATAAATAGCATTGGCTTAGGGAGCAAGTAGCGACTGGCAAGGAAACTGTTAGTGGAGGCATAAAGAATTGCATTCCATTTTATTCTGTGGCAAATCATTTAGCAAATCCTCACCTGAAATAAATTGGAAGCATAACCTTTTATGATGCATTTAAGAAACTCAAGGTCCTGGGAAGAGGTAGGAAGATCGAGTACTAGTAACCTCACTTTCACTTTTCACTTTCATGCGTTGGAGAAGGAAATGGCAACCCACTCCAGTGTTCTTGCCTGGAGAATCCCAGGGACAGGGGAGCCTCGTGAGCTGCTGTCTATGGGGTCGCACAGAGTCGGACATGACTGAAGCAACTTAGCAGCAGCAGCAGCAGCAGCATATGTTGCTTGCTTTGGGCAGTATTTGATGAGGTACCAAGTCTGAGTACCTAAGAAAGTACCCAAGCCTAAGATCTCCTACAAATCCATGAAGGACAATGTGAAAAACCTTTGCTGTTTTATGCAACTGAAATTTGAGACATGTTTGGTAGCACAACAAAACCATCATTATCCTGACTAAAATGTAGTTCAATTAACCTCATTTTACAAATGAAAAAGCTGAAAGAGACTTGGTGAATATCTCAACATTCCAATGTTCCAGTTAAAAGCAAAGCTGACACAAACCAGTGTGTTTTGTCACAGTGAACCAGTGTGTGTCTTCTTTGACATTAAACAGGACATCTTTCAAATAAAGAAATCTTTCTCTTTTAACTCCCATCACAGCTTGTACACAAATGGAATAAAAGCCCTTTGGTCCCCAAAGATTCTCACCAGAGGAGATGTAGGGCTTGATCAAGAAGATAAGAACAGGAGGTCATAGTCTAATATTTCAGTTCAAGAAGGAAGATGAAACAAAAACTCCTATGTCACACAATAGGAAATGCACCCTCACTAATACTTCAGAAATGAACATCTAAAAATGGGAAAGCAACACTGAAAGGGTGGGGGCTTCACATACAAGAAACAAACATTCAAGATTAAGTATAAACCTGACCTAACAGAAGCAGAAGATATTAAGAAGAGGTGGCAAGAATACACGGAAGAACTGTACAAAAAAGATCTTCAAGACCCAGATAATCATGATGATGTCATCACTAATCTAGAGCCAGACATCTTAGAATGTGAAGCCAAGTGGGCCTTAGAAAGCATCACTATGAACAAAGCTAGTGGAGGTGATGGAATTCCAGTTGAGCTGTTTCAAATCCTGAAAGATGACGCTGTGAAAGTGCTGCACTCAATATGCCAGCAAGTTTGGAAAACTCAGCAGTGGCCACAGGACTGGAAAATGTCAGTTTTCATTTCAATCCCAAA
Organism: Budorcas taxicolor; assembly: GCF_023091745.1. NCBI lineage: Eukaryota > Metazoa > Chordata > Mammalia > Artiodactyla > Bovidae > Budorcas > Budorcas taxicolor. The sequence continues at coordinate 57,966,174 of NC_068923.1, read as the reverse complement.
GAAAGGCAATGCAAAAGAATGCTCAAACTACTGCACAATTGCACTCATCTCACATGCTATTAAAGTAATGCTCAAAATTCTCCAAGCCAGGCTTCAGCAATACGTGAACCGTGAACTTCTGATGTTCAAGCTGGTTTTAGAAAAGGCAGAGGAACCAGAAATCAAATTGCCAACATCCGCTGGATCATGGAAAAAGCAAGAGAGTTCCAGAAAAACATCTCTTTCTGCTTTATTGACTATGTCAAAGCCTTTGACTCTGTGGATCACAATAAACTGTGGAAAATTCTGAGAGAGATGGGAATACCAGACCACCTGACCTGCTTCTTGAGAAATCTGTATGCAGGTCAGGAAGCAACAGTTAGAACTAGACATGGAACAACAGACTGGTTCCAAATAGGAAAAGGAGTATGTCAAGGCTGTATATTGTCATCCTGCTTATTTAACTTATATGCAGAGTACATCATGAGAAATGCTGGGTTGGAAGAAACACAAGCTGGAATCAAGATTGTTGGGAGAAATATCAATAACCTCAGATATGCACATGACACCACCCTTACGGCAGAAAGTGAAGAGGAGCTAAAAAGCCTCTTGATGAAAGTGAAAGAGGAGAGTGAAAAAGTTGGCTTAAAGCTCAACATTCAAAAAACGAAGATCATGGCATCTGGTCCCATCACTTCATGGGAAATAGATGGGGAAACAGTGGAAACAGTGTTCAGACTTTCTTTTGGGGGGCTCCAAAATCACTGCAGATGGTGATTGGAGCCATGAAATTAAAATATGCTTACTCCTTGGAAGGAAAGTTATGACCAACCTAGATAGCATATTCAAAAGCAGAGACATTACTTTGCCAACTAAGGTCCGCCTAGTCAAGGCTATGGTTTTTCCTGTGGTCATGTATTGATGTGAGAGTTGGACTGTGAAGAAAGCTGAGCTCCGAAGAATTGATGCGTTTGAACTGTGGTGTTGGAGAAGACTGTTGAGAGTCCTTTGGACTGCAAGGAGATCCAACCAGTCCATTCTGAAGGAGATCAGCCCTGGGATTTCTTTGGAAGGAATGATGCTAAAGCTGAAGCTCCAGTACTTTGGCCACCTCATGAGAAGAGTTGACTCATTGGAAAAGACTCTGATGCTGGGAGGAATTGGGGGCAGGAGGAGAAGGGGACGACCCAGGATGAGATGGCTAGATGGCATCACGGACTTGATGGACGTGAGTCTGAGTGAACTCCAGGAGCTGGTGATGGACAGGGAGGCCTGGCGTGCTGCGATTCATGGGGTCGCAAAGAGTCAGACACGACTGAGTGACTGAACTGAACTGAACTGAACTGAACTTGTATTTGGCAATCAGCATCTCAGACTTTGCTGTGTGTTTCAAAAGAATCTGTGTCTCTCCATGTTTTCATGGTTTACCTTCTACTGAATAAAACCATGACAAATGTTTGAAGTTAAACAAATAGGAATGTTTGATAACTGACAGGCACATGATAAATTGCTCAACATTGTTAATCACCAGAGAAATGTGAATCAGAACCACAATGAGATATCACTGAACCATTTGCAATGACAAGGATGGACTTAGTTAATTTGGACTTACTGAACTTGGTAAATAACGTGGACTTATGCTTGGCAAAATAAGTCAGACAGAGAAAGACTGACACTATGTTTTTACTTACATGTAAAATCTAAAAAATAAAACAAATAAATGAAAATTGAAAATTGAAATGAAACAGACTCACAGATGTAGAAATCAAACTAGTGATTACCAGTTGGGAGAAAGAAGGGCAGAGGAGAAAAATAGGGGTAGAGGATTAAGAGACAGGAACTACTATGTATAAAATTAATAAGCTACAGAGATATATTGTCCAGCATAAGAATATAGCCAATATTTTATAACTTTGAATGAAGTATAAGCTATAAAAATATTAAATCACTATGCTATAGACCTGAAACATATAATTTTGAAATCCACTGCAGTTCAATAAAAGAGAATATTTTGTGACACAAGAAAACTGTATGAAATGTAAATATTAGTGTTCATAAATAAAGCTTTATTGGAACACAGCTGTGCCCGTTCATCTGCTGTCAGCTATGAGTTTTTTTTCACATCAGGTTAAGAGTTAGAACAGAAACCATAAAGACCAAAAGGCTGAGAATATTTAATAACTAGCTCTTTACAGAGAAAGTTTGCCAACACCTGATGTAAACTACGTAACTTCACTACTTAAAATGTTAAGAGAGATTATGAGTCATATAGAACTCAAAAGGTTTTTGTTTAGAAATCAGGGGGAAAAAAGAAAACATATGCAACAAATATTATCTCTATAGAAAAGATGAAAGCTAAAATTATAAAAAGGATCAAGGATTCAGAAGCAAAAAATAAGAGTGAACCAATTCCTCTACACACTGATAGCTTTGCCCAAGTCACTTTATATTGCTTTCACTCATCCAATTAAAACTTTACTGAGTGCCTACTCTATGCCTGGCACAGTGAAGACATGGAGAATGAAAAAGTGAAAATGGTAGCTACTCAGTCACATATGACTCTTTGCAACCCCATGAACTGTAGCCCACCAGGCTCCTCTGTCCATGGAATTCTCCAGGCAAGAATACTGAAATGGATTGCCATGCCCTTCTCCATGGGATTTTCCCGATCCAGGAATCGAACCCAAATCTCCTATAATGCAGGCAGATTCTTTAGTCTGAGCCACCAGGGAAGCCCAGAGAATACTATAGTGAAAAAAAGAGTACCCAGTCCTCATAAAATCTAAGGTTTGTTGTGAAGGTTAAATACAACAAAGAGCTATAAGGCACTCCGTGAAATTTAAAGCAGTATATGTAATTATTCATATATTTTGAAGCTACTGGTATAGAGGATTTTTGTCTTAGATCTTAACCAGATCTTGTAAACTTAGAAGACTTAGAATCCTTCTGCCGATTTTTACTAAGTGAGAGCTCTTGATTCTGCTCTTACCTTAATGTCATCTCAACTATGCATTTCCCATTTTTAAATAACATGCTCCTTATCTAGCATTTGATTCAACCATATTATTCTATTTACCGTGCACATAGGATGCAATTAAGAGCCTAACCCAGTAATAGTGCTGGTCATAATTGGCTCCTTGTTTATCTTTTGATAGACTAAAGAGTGGCTTTTGTTTGAAAGAAAAGTTGTCAAGAAAGCAAATAAACAGCTAATGCATGTGGTCTTTTATAGATGGTACATTTCATCATCATGCAATAACTGCTGAGTAAACATTTTTAGATAAGAAGTATTTAGATTTTATACTAAAGTTTTTGATAAGAGTAATTGGAAAAAACTAAGCCTATATTTTCTGACACAGAAATATTTATTAAGTACTATTGCCAAAAATATATCTATTTTACATTATTCAACAAAAAATAGCATAATGGTGAAATGTACTTCAAATATTATTAAATTATTTTGTCTTCTTTATCAAATTAGTCAACATAAAAATATATCAAGGTGATTTTCTGAATGAAATTATTATTCTTTTCAAACATTTCCATATTTTGAAGTGAGTTTGTAATATTCATGTTACCCACAGCTCATCTTTGTTTTATTTTGCAAGTACAGAGCAATTGGAAATTAGTACTTATAATAAAATTTACATGACTCAATAATTGTTCACTCCTAAAATTTTTATTTTCCCCTTTTATATGAAAAGGAATAAGCCACTGATGTTTTCAGTCATTTTATAAACTTAAATAAAAAGTAATTTCATTTCTCTCTTCATATTATTTTCCTGCTTAACCTCAGTTAAAGGATAAAAGAATCATGAAATGCTGTCATGTTAGAATTATAAGTGCTATACCATTAGGGGGAAAATGGGAGGTTATATATTAATAATTAATTCCTATTCAAGACTTGACTAACATCTCACTTCACTCTTTATTAAAACTACACCATGCATGCATGCATGCTAAGTTGCTTCAGTCATGTCTGTCTCTTTGCCACCCCATGGACTATAGCCTGCCAGCTCCTCTGTCCATGCGATTCTCCAGGCAAGAATACTGGAGTGGGTCACCTGTGCCCTCCTCCAGGGGATCTTCCTCACCCCAGGGATTGAAACTGGGTCTCCAACATCTTTTGCAATGGCAGGCAGGTTCTTCACCACTGGGAAGTACCATACCACTGATTCTCTTTAAATAATCATCACACAAACACAGACAGATCTGGGAGGAGTTAAAAGGCTAGGAATTCAAGAATTCATTCATATTTTAGTGCTAAATTTTAGGAAAACAATCATTTAAATTAACATAAAAGGAAAGGACATTTTTATTTCATCAAGACTTAAATCACACTATTCAGATTCCACCATTTTTAAGAACACCCTTAACTTTATGGTAAAGAAGTAACCTTAGTAAGGCAACAGTTCAGCTTCCATTCCCCTAAATACCTGAAATGCAAACAGGAAGTTCTGCATACATACAGGAACAAGTAACTGTATGTATTGCAAAAGGACTCAAACAAATTATGATTGTACATCATAGTGTGCTTTATGCTGTGTTGCACCAGATAATATCATTAAAATGTATTTATTATAAATTCTCCTTTATTCCCCAGTTGCTCACTCAGATCTTTAAATTTTCTATGATAGCTCCTAAACTTTCTTGGGTCATGCTTCTAGTTGAGAAGCTGATGAAAAATATAAACTCTCTCCCACAGAAAAGACATAGGGCTTCCGTGGTAGCTCAGGCAGTAAAGAATCTGCCCACAATGCAGGACACCTGGGTTCAATCCTGGGGTCGGGAAGATACCTTGGAGAAGGGAATGGCTTTCCACTTCAATATTCTTGCCTGGAGAATCCCATGGACAGAGGAGTTTGGTGGGGTATGGTTTATGGGGTTGCAAAGAGTCAGACGCAACTGGGTGACTTCCACTATATGTATATTTACACTCATAAAATGCACAATACTTTTCAGTACATTCATGGATTCACCAATGCTACTGGCTCCACTAAATTACATACACCTGAAAGAATTCCATTCCTTGGCTTCATTTTAAATACATCATTAAGGCCTAAAGAGATGGCAAGTAAATGCCTCTGCTCATATTCTGCTTTGTCTCCTTTTTCAGTAACTGAACCGTTTGAACAGAACAGCAGGGTGGAGTCTGTACCTGATAACAGGAAAGGAAATGAAGAAAGCTGTCATTCTGGAATTTTTCCATGACCTGGGGGAACTAGTGTAGAACCAATCAATTGGCTTTTAGCCAATTTGTATCCGAACTGAACCTCAAGCTCAGGCATTCTTTTTCAGGAGACAAAATAACGCTGTATAATTTCTGTACTATCCCACCCTAATAATTTTCAGATTTGATTTCCTAGGAGCAAAAGCTAATGAGGTATTTCTCCCTTTAAGACTAGAGTAACACAGAATCCCAAACAGTGAAGAATCCACCTGCAATGTAGGAGACCTGGGTTTGATCCCTGGGTTGGGAAGATCCCCTGGAGAAAGGAATGACTACCCACTCTAGTATTCTTGCTGGAGAATTCCATGGACACAGGAGCCTGGTGGGCTACAGTCCATGGGTGGCAAAGAGTCGGAAATGACTGAGCAACTAAACTAAAGGGTAAAGGAGGCAGAGGAATTATACAAAAACAATTCTTGTAGCATTCGAATATCCCACCCACTTCCCTCCGGAACAACTGTTCCCTCCCCAGGCATGTATTGTGATTCACCCTTTGACCTTGGACCTACCCCCTACAACAGGGCTTCATGACGCCCTGCTTCTCTTAAAGTGTATCCTTCTGTGATAAACTGATAAGAGAGGGTCAGATAGCCATATACGGACTATGTATCTATCCAATTCATTATTAACACTAATACTGGGGATTTACATTTGGCAGAGCAGGGTATTTGGCGTAAGATGAGATTTCTGGCATTTTAAAATCTACCAGGTGAGCACTTGCTTCTGCCAGCTGTGCTTGAGTATCTTCATTCACCAACAGAAGGTGTTATAACTGTTGGTTGGTGATTTCTGTCAGTGCCAAGAATAAATGTATAAAACATGGAAGAAGTTTGGGGTGCTTTCCCTTTTGAGAAAATAGATAAATGTTGCTTTCCCAAATGTAAATGTTGAGCTCCTACATCTTACTGTTTTTAAGATTTCCTTCATGTGCCTCTCTTTTTTTAACTTTATTTTTTAAATCTTTTTCTAAATTTATTTTTAATTGGAGGATAATGGCTTTACAACTGTTGTATTTATTTCTGCCACATAACAACGTGAATCAGCCATAAGAATACATATATCCCCTCCCTCGTGAGCTTCCCTCCAATCCCCAACCCTTCATCCCAGCCGTCTAGGTCATCACAGAACACCAAGCTGAGCTCCTTGTGCTACACAGCAGCTTTCCACTAGCTACGTATTTTACACATGGTAGTATATAGTATTCTGGAGAAGGCAATGGCACCCCACTCCAGTACTCTTGCCTGGAAAATCCCATGGACGGAGGAGCCTGGTAGGCTGCAATCCATGGGGTCGCTAAGAGTCAGACACGACAGAGTGACTTCCCTTTCACTTTTCACTTTCATGCATTGGAGAAGGAAATGGCAACCCACTCCAGTGTTCTTGCCTAGAGAATCCCAGGGACGGGGGAGCCTGGTGGGCTGCCGTCTATGGGGTCGCACAGAGTCGGACACGACTGAAGCGACTTAGCAGCAGCAGCAGCAGCAGGATATAGTATATACAGGTCAATGCTACTCTCTCAGTTTGTACCACCGTCTCCTCCCCACACTATGTGTCTCATTTTACAGTACATCAGAAGGTATTTCCATTTCATTTGTTGTTTTAATAATATCACTCGAGTCAGTTTCTCTGTTTCCCTTTGCTGACTACTCCATCTCCTCCCTGTCTTCTCGTTAAACAGCACTGAGTTCTTTCAATATATAATCGTTCTTCAGCTCAAGTCACTCTCTGTATCTGTGATGACTGCGGGACACTTCCCAAAAGGTGAGGTAATTAAATCTTGCCCCTGCCCTTTTCAGGGTTCAGGAAAAACATGACCCAAGTCACACAAAACCCCAGAGATCTCTCTAAAGCTGCCTGCCAGAAGTCATCAGCATCATCGCTGTTGAATTCTTAGTATCTATCATCACATCAAGTGGACAAGAACAATACCACTGCAGCTGCAGAATCAAAACACACCCCTAGTGTTTTTTGTTATTGTTTAAAAATAGTAAAATGGAAAAAAAAAAAAAAAAAAAAAGACTGTGCACAATATAATTTATCAGGGAGAAAGGAAGTTTGAGAAGGACCTAGTACTCTAACTGTGCAGGGGCCCTCTCATACAGTTCTTTTTGTCTGTTTAAATAAACTTTGAAAAGGATAATTCATAAACTTTATCTTTTGGTTCACACTTACCACCTCACCTTTCTGACCACACCCGTTCCTTTCTCCTCCCCTTCACTGCTCCCTAGTCTTCAAGCTCAGTGTCTAATCAAGCAATGAAACCTAGGTGTTCTTCTTTGAATTATTTCACTTGACTGAGAGAGCATAAGTGCCAATTAGTACATGATTTCTAAGTGCCTCCTGTCTGGTATTCTCTCCCCCCACCAAATACAAATTCTCAAGAAAACTAAATGAGAAGGGAATTTAAAACATTTTAAAATAGGAATCTTTATTTAAAGTTTTCCATATGCTAGCATGTGATAACAAGTGTGACATTGGTTTTGTTAAGGCAAAGTAAAAGTGCAAGTAAACCCTCTAAGACAAACAATTTTGTTTTTATTTCATAAATTAGCTTTTATGTTACTATTTCAATAGTTTCAAAAATTGTAAGAAACTTGGAATGTCGAGGACGGGATAAAGATGGCGGAGGAATAGGACGGGAAGACCACTTTCTCCCTCACAAATTCCTCAAAAGAACATTTCAACGCCGAGCAAACTCCACAAAACAACTTCTGTAGGCTGGCAGAGGTTATCAGGCATCCAGAAAAGCAGACCATTGTCTTCAAAAACAGGTAGGAAAAAATATAAAAGACGAAAAAGGAGACAAAGGAGGTGGGGAGGGAGCTCCGTCCCGGGAAGGGAAGCCCGTCCCGGGAAGGGAATTTTAAGAAGAGAGGTTTCCAAACACCAGGAAACACTCTCCCTGCCGAGTCGGTGGCGAATCTTGGAAACACAGAGGGCAACATAACAGGAAGGAAAAATAAAGAAATAATTAAGACCAAGAGATTACAAGCCCAACAGTAACTCCCCCAGCGGAAAAGCGGCACAGACGCCTGCATCCGCCATTGGGAAGTGGGGGCAGGGCAGGGACGCGCGGGAGGCGCGGGCTGCAGTGCTGGGTAAGAATCGGGCAGGAACGCCCCACGCGCAACCAGAACGATCTAACTTGCGCTAGCAAACCAGACTGTGGGATAGCTACCGCACGGAAAGCTCAAACATAAGACACCGCCAGGACCGAGCACAGAACAAAGGACGGAACGGAAAAAGCCGGCTGCAGACCATCCCCCGCCGGGGACAGGCAGCCAGAGCCGTAAGGACTGGAAAGGGGCAATTGTAGACCCGGAGAGACTTTACTTACCTAACTGCAAGCAGGCCTCTTTGCTAAGACTTCTGGGGGTGCTGGACACTCACAATCTGCCTCACGGGGGACGCCAGCGGTCCTCCCAGAAAGCTGAGAAGCAGCGGCAGAAAAGGTGACACGCCGCGGCGATCGCGCTCGCCAAACTCCTGAGCTACTCGGACCTGGGAAGGGCACAAAACGCAGTCCCAGCCGAATCTGTGCCTCTGAGGGCGGCCTGAGCGGCTTGGACCGGGGAAGTGCACGCAGCCTAGGGCCGGCCCCAGACGGTTCCCGGCTGAGCATCGTAGAGCCGGAGCGGTTTGTACGCCGCAAGAAGGGACAAGTCAGGCGGGGCTGAGACACTGTGCACACGACAGTGCTATTTGTTTGCAGCATCCCCCCTCCCCACAGCGCGACTGAACTAGTGAGCCTAAAAAACCAGCAAACGGAAGAAGTTAAACAGAGGGAACCACCTTGGAAGTGATCCCACACGGCCCAAAACATCAGAGAACGGCCAGATATATTTTTAATAATTTTAAAATCATTCCTTTTTTTTTTTTCTTTTTTTCCTTTTTTCTTCTTTTTTTTTTCTAACTATTTTTTTAATTGTTAAGTCTTCTATTTATCCTCTAATTTTTATTTCTATAACCTACTATTACTATTTAAAAAAAAAAAAGACTTTTTTTTTTTTTTAAGGCAAACAACATATATAGCCTTTGGATGGTTGTTGGTGGTTTTTTGTGTTTTTTTTGGTTTGTTTTGTTTTTTTGTTTGTTTGTTTTTTAAATAATTCCTGTGTGTTTTTTTTTCTTTCTTCCTTTTTCCTTCTGCTTCTTTTCTTTAATATTGTATTTTCTAAACTCCAACCTCTACTCTAGATTTTTAATCTTTGCTCTTAGGTTTCTGTTGTCAATTTTGTACATTTAAAAACCCAAACTTCACTACCCATGTTTACCTGAGAGCGAGATTACTGGCTCGACCACTCTCTCCTCCTTTGGACTCTCCTTTTTCTCCACCAGGTGGCCTCTGTCTCTTTTCTCCCCCATCTCTTCTCTATCCAACTCTGTGAATCTCAGTGTGTTCGACGGTGGAGAACACCTAAGGAACTGGTTACTGGCAGGATTTGTCTCTCTCCTTCTCATTCCTCTCTCTTATCCTCCTGGTCACCTCTGTCTACTTCCTCCCTCTCCTCTTCCCCGTATAACTCCGTAAATACCTCTGAGCGGTCCAGACTATAGAGCACACATAAGGAAGTGACTACTGGCTAGCTTGCTCTCTCCTCTTTTGATCTCACCACATCTAATTCCAGTTACCTCTAACTACCCCCTCCATCTTCTCTTCTCCTTGTAACTCAGTGAACCTCTCTGAGTGTCCCTCAATGTGGAGAAACTTTTCATCTTTTACCTAGATGTTTTACCATCGGTGCTGTATAGATGGAGAAGTCTAGAGGCTACTGTAAAAATAAAACTGAAAACCAGAAGCAGGAGGCTTAAATCCAAAGCCTGAAAACATTAGAGAACTCTTGAATTCAGGGAACATTAAGCAATAGGAGCTCATCAAATGCCTTCATACCTACACTGAAACCAAGCTCCACCCAAGGGCCAACAAGTTCCAAAACAAGACATACCACTCAAATTCTCCAGCAACACAGGAACACTCCCCTGAGCTTCAATATACAGGCAGCTCAAAATTATTCCAAAACCCTTGATGTCTCATAACCCATTACTGGTCACTCCACTGCACTCCAGAGAGAAGAAACCCAGCTCCACCCACCAGAACTCCAACACAAGCCTCCCTAACCAGGAAACCTTGACAAGCCACTGATAGAACCCCACCCACAGTGAGGAAGCTCCATAATAAAGAAAACTCCACAAACTACCAGAATATAAAAAGGCCACCCCAAACCCAGCAATATAACCAAGATGAAGAGACAGAGGAATACTCAGCAGGTAAAGGAACAGGAGAGTTGCCCACCAAACCAAACAAAAGAGGAAGAAGTAGGGAATCTACCTGAGAAGGAATTCCGAATATTGATAGTGAAAATGATCCAAAATCTTGAAATCAAAATAGAATCACAGATAAATAGTCTAGAGACAAGGATTGAGAAGATGCAAGAAAGGTTTAACAAGGACCTAGAAGAAATAAAAAAGAGTCAAAATATAATGAATAACGCAATAAATGAGATCAGAAACACTCTGGAGGCAACAAATAGTAGAATAACGGAGGCAGAAGATAGGATTAGTGAAATAGAAGATAGAATGGTAGAAATAAATGAATCAGAGAGGAAACAAGAAAAACGAATTAAAAGAAACGAGGACAATCTCAGAGACCTCCAGGACAATATGAAACGCTCCAACATTCGAATTATAGGAGTCCCAGAAGAAGAAGACAGAAAGAAAGATCATGAGAAAATCCTTGAGGAGATAATAGTTGAAAACTTCCCTAAAATGGGGAAGGAAATAATCACCCAAGTCCAAGAAACACAGAGAGTTCCAAATAGGATAAACCCAAGGCGAAACACCCCAAGACACATATTAATCAAATTAACAAAGATCAAACACAAAGAACAAATATTAAAAGCAGCAAGGGAAAAACAACAAATAACACACAAGGGGATTCCCATAAGGATAACAGCTGATCTTTCAATAGAAACTCTTCAGGCCAGGAGGGAATGGCAAGACATACTTAAAGTGATGAAAGACAATAACCTACATCCCAGATTACTGTACCCAGCAAGGATCTCATTCAAATACGAAGGAGAAATCAAAAGCTTTACAGAGAAGCAAAAGCTGAGAGAATTCAGCACCACCAAACCAGCTCTCCAACAAATTCTAAAGGATATTCTCTAGACAGGAAACAGGAAAAGGGTGTATAAACCCGAACCCAAAACAATAAAGTAAATGATAACGGGATCATACTTATCAATAATTACCTTAAACGTAAATGGGTTGAACGCCCCAACCAAAAGGCAAAGACTGGCCGAATGGATACAAAAACAAGACCCCTCTATATGCTGCTTACAAGAGACCCACTTCAAAACAAGGGACACATACAGACTGAAAGTGAAGGGCTGGAAAAAGATATACCACGCAAATAGAGACCAAAAGAAAGCAGGAGTGGCAATACTCATATCCGATAAAATAGACTTTAAAACAAAGGCTGTGAAAAGAGACAAAGAAGGCCACTACATAATGATCAAAGGATCAATCCAAGAAGAAGATATAACAATTATAAATATATATGCACCCAACATAGGAGCACCGCAATATGTAAGACAAATGCTAACAAGTATGAAAGGGGAAATCAACAATAACACAATAATAGTGGGAGACTTTAATACCCCACTCACACCTATGGACAGATCAACTAAACAGAAAATTAACAAAGAAACGCAAACTTTAAATGATACATTAGATCAATTAGACCTAATTGATATCTATAGGACATTTCACCCCAAAACAATGAATTTCACCTTTTTCTCAAGTGCTCATGGAACCTTCTCCAGGATAGATCACATCCTGGGCCATAAATCTAAACTTGATAAATTCAAAAAAATCGAAATCATTCCAAGCATCTTTTCTGACCATAATGCATTAAGATTAGATCTCAATTACAGGAGAAAAACTACTAAAAATTCCAACATATGGAGGTTGAACAACACACTTCTGAATAACCAACAAATCACAGAAGAAATCAAAAAAGAAATCAAAATATGCATAGAAACTAATGAAAATGAAAACACAACAACCCAAAACCTGTGGGACACTATAAAAGCAGTGCTAAGAGGAAAGTTCATAGCAATACAGGCATACCTCAAGAAACAAGAAAAAAGTCAAATAAATAACCTAACTCTACAACTAAAGCAACTAGAAAAGGAAGAATTGGAGAACCCCAGAGTTAGTAGAAGGAAAGAAATCTTAAAAATTAGGGCAGAAATAAATGCAAAAGAAACAAAAGAGACCATAGCAAAAATCAACAAAGCCAAAAGCTGGTTCTTTGAAAGGATAAATAAAATTGACAAACCATTAGCCAGACTCATCAAGAAGCAAAGAGAGAAAAATCAAATCAATAAAATTAGAAATGAAAATGGAGAGATCACAACAGACAACACAGAAATACAAAGGATCATAAGAGACTACTATCAGCAGTTGTATGCCAATAAAATGGACAACGTGGAAGAAATGGACAAATTCTTAGAAAAGTACAATTTTCCAAAACTGAACCAGGAAGAACTAGAAAATCTTAACAGACCCATCACAAGCACGGAAATTGAAACTGTAATCAGAAATCTTCCAGCAAACAAAAGCCCAGGTCCAGACGGCTTCACAGCTGAATTCTACCAAAAATTTCGAGAAGAGCTAACACCTATCCTACTCAAACTCTTCCAGAAAATTGCAGAGGAAGGTAAACTTCCAAACTCATTCTATGAGGCCACCATCACTCTAATACCAAAACCTGACAAAGATGTCACAAAAAAAGAAAACTACAGGCCAATATCACTGATGAACATAGATGCAAAAATCCTCAACAAAATTCTAGCAATCAGAATCCAACAACACATTAAAAAGATCATACACCATGACCAAGTGGGCTTTATCCCAGGGATGCAAGGATTCTTCAATATCCGCAAATCAATCAATGTAATTCACCATATTAACAAATTGAAAAATAAAAACCATATGATTATCTCAATAGATGCAGAGAAGGCCTTTGACAAAATTCAACATCCATTTATGATAAAAACTCTCCAGAAAGCAGGAATAGAAGGAACATACCTCAACATAATAAAAGCTATATATGACAAACCCACAGCAAACATTCTCCTCAATGGTGAAAAATTGAAAGCATTTCCCCTAAAGTCAGGAACAAGACAAGGGTGTCCACTTTCACCGCTACTATTCAACATAGTTCTGGAAGTTTTGGCCACAGCAATCAGAGCAGAAAAAGAAATAAAAGGAATCCAAATTGGAAAAGAAGAAGTAAAACTCTCACTGTTTGCAGATGACATGATCCTCTACATGGAAAACCCAAAAGACTCCACCAGAAAGTTACTAGAGCTCATCAATGAATATAGTAAAGTTGCAGGATATAAAATCAACACACAGAAATCCCTTGCATTCCTATACACCAATAATGAGAAAGTAGAAAAAGCAATTAAGGAAACAATTCCATTCACCATTGCAACGAAAAGAATAAAATACTTAGGAATATATCTACCCAAAGAAACTAAAGACCTATATATAGAAAACTATAAAACACTGATGAAAGAAATCAAAGAGGACACTAATAGATGGAGAAATATACCATGCTCATGGATCGGAAGAATCAATATAGTGAAAATGAGTATACTACCCAAAGCAATTTACAAATTCAATGCAATCCCTATCAAGCTACCAGCCATATTTTTCACAGAACTAGAACAAATAATTTCAAGATTCGTATGGAAATACAAAAAACCTCGAATTGCCAAAGCAATCTTGAGAAAGAAGAATGGAACTGGAGGAATCAACTTGCCTGACTTCAGGCTCTACTACAAAGCCACAGTCATCAAAACAGTATGGTACTGGCACAAAGACAGACATATAGATCAATGGAACAAAATAGAAAGCCCAGAGATGAATCCACACACATATGGACACCTTATCTTTGACAAAGGAGGCAAGAATATACAATGGAGTAAAGACAATCTCTTTAACAAGTGGTGCTGGGAAAACTGGTCAACCACTTGTAAAAGAATGAAACTAGATCACTTTCTAACACCACACACAAAAATAAATTCAAAATGGATTAAAGATCTAAATGTAAGACCAGAAACTATAAAACTCCTAGAGGAGAACATAGGCAAAACACTCTCAGACATAAATCACAGCAGGATCCTCTATGATCCACCTCCCAGAATTCTGGAAATAAAAGCAAAAATAAACAAATGGGATCTAATTAAAATTAAAAGCTTCTGCACAACAAAGGAAAATATCAGCAAGGTGAAAAGACAGCCTTCTGAATGGGAGAAAATAATAGCAAATGAAGCAACTGACAAACAACTAATCTCAAAAATATACAAGCAACTTATGCAGCTCAATTACAGAAAAATAAACGACCCAATCAAAAAATGGGCCAAAGAACTAAATAGACATTTCTCCAAAGAAGACATACGGATGGCTAACAAACACATGAAAAGATGCTCAACATCACTCATTATCAGAGAAATGCAAATCAAAACCACAATGAGGTACCACTTCACACCAGTCAGAATGGCTGCGATCCAAAAATCTGCAAGCAATAAATGCTGGAGAGGGTGTGGAGAAAAGGGAACCCTCCTACACTGTTGGTGGGAATGCAAACTAGTACAGCCACTATGGAGAACAGTGTGGAGATTCCTTAAAAAATTGCAAATAGAACTCCCTTATGACCCAGCAATCCCACTGCTGGGCATATACACCGAGGAAACCAGAATTGAAAGAGACACATGTACCCCAATGTTCATCGCAGCACTGATTATAATAGCCAGGACATGGAAACAACCTAGATGTCCCTCAGCAGATGAATGGATAAGAAAGCTGTGGTACATATACACAATGGAGTATTACTCAGCCGTTAAAAAGAATTCATTTGAATCAGTTCTGATGAGATGGACGAAACTGGAGCCGATTATACAGAGTGAAGTAAGCCAGAAAGAAAAACACCAATACAGTATACTAACACATATATATGGAATTTAGAAAGATGGCAATGACGACCCTGTATGCAAGACAGGAAAAAAGACGCAGCTGTCTATAACGGACTTTTGGACTCAGAGGGAGAGGGAGAGGGTGGGATGATATGGGAGAATGGCATTCTAACATGTATACTATCATGTAAGAATTGAACCGCTAGTCTATGTCTGACGCAGGATACAGCATGCTTGGGGCTGGTGCATGGGGATGACCCACAGAGATGTTATGGGGAGGGAGGTGGGAGGGGGGTTCATGTTTGGGAACACATGTAAGAATTAAAGATTTTAAAATTAAAAAATAAATAAATAAATAAATAAATAAATAAAAAAAAAAAATTGTAAGAAACTTGATTTTCACACTCCAAGATTTGTTCCTAGAAGTTTGATAGCCTGGTTCTTATGAATTAAATAAATTTCATAATTCTTCATCACTTCTTCATTCTTCATTGCCTGATTTTATTTTGGCTTCTCTGCACTTATAATAGCAGCTATTAGTGGAATGAATTTATTTTTCATGTTTAGTTTATTTATTTCCCATCAGTTCATAACAATCGGTGATAGAATACCTAGCAACAACTATCATAGATATACAGGTGTTTTTTTCTTTTGAGTGAATTTCTACCAGCACTATTGTGTGACTTATGCTAAAAATTCATTGATAGTTCATTTATGCTTTAGACATAAGCTATTTGTGAAGCATGCCAGAAAATAAAAACACCAATTCATGTCTTCAGCATCAAATTAAGGACTTCATGAAAAGTTCTGTTTTTCCAGAATAGATTTTATCACCTGACCAAGTCAAATTTTCCTTCCAGATTTTCCTTGGAGAGCAATGATGTCCATTTTACAAGAATTATTATAAGTATGTTAAATATAGATGCTAAAGATTCAGTAAATAAGTCCATTAATCTACCTTGAAGAAATAGTCCAAATTCTCAACTGAAAAAAATAATGCCTATGTGGACCTAATGTGCTAAAGTGTACTGTAAAGTGAAAGTGTTAGTCGCTCAGTTACGTCTAACTCTTTGAGACCCCATGGACTGGAGCCTGCCAGGCTCCTCTGGTCTGTGAAATTTTCCAGGCAAGAATTCTGGAGTATATATCCTTCTCCAGGGGATCTTTCCAACCCAGGGAACTCAGGTCTCCCGCATTATGGGCAGACTCTTTACCATGTGAGCCAGGAATCTCTATTTTCGCCAATATCTGAAGTATTTTTCTTCAACATTTCAGAGACCTGGGGAAACAATTTTCTTCCACCTGCCCCCACTCACCTGCATCCTCGTGCTTGAATTCTTGCCACAGAGGAAGGGCTTTTTCAGAATCAGAATGCGCACTTGGTTCCACTCTTTGTTGTTTACTCTGCCCATTGTATCCGAAAAGATTTCCCAGAACACTGAGAGGCTAAGACTAAAGAAATTCAGAAGAAAAAAAAAAGAGTCCTAAGGAGTTGGCAAGGAGCATACATGACATCTGTACCCAGCTTCTGAGTGAAATTGAGAAAGCATCAAAAACTGCCTGGGGGCTTAGAGCCCATAAATTTAGTCTAATTTTTGGGCTACTCCCACTGAAAGTGAGTGGAAGGGAAGTGAAGGGAGATTCACAACCTTGTGACAGATGATTTGGATGACAGTGAGAGCATAGAAGGGAAGAGAGAGAACCACAAGGTCATCTCCTCCTCTACAGGGCACAGGATCAAAAGCCCTGGGGAAACTGATGTGGTTGCTCAATGGTAAAGAATCTGCCTGCAATGCAGGAGACCCGGGTTTGCTCCTCGGGTCAGGAAGATCCCTTGGAGAAGACATGGCAACCTACTACAACATTCTTGCCTGGAGAAACCCATGGACAAAGAGGACTGGCAGACTACAATCCATAGTGTCACAAGAGTTGGACACGACTGAAGTGACTGAGCACTCACCCAAAGACTAGGAACAGCAGCTCTACGTAAATGTCTTCATTTATAGTGCAGAAACAGATTATTTGCAGGGGGTGGGGGGAAGAGTTTAGTATCAAATTTAACCTTTGGAAAGAAACAATTGAGGTGTTTTTTAACCTCTGTTTTGTTTGAGAAAGAAATCTTTCGGTCAAATATTCTGCTGCAGATCAAGTTGCTGCTGCTGCTGCTAAGTCCCGTCAGTCGTGTCCGACTCTGTGCGACCCCATAGATGGCAGCCCACCAGGCTCCCCCGTCCCTGTTATTCTCCAGGCAAGAACACTGGAGTGGGTTGCCATTTCCTTCTCCAATGCAGGAAAGTGAAAAGTGAAAGTGAAGTCACTGAGTCGTGTCCAACTCTCAGCGACTCCATGGACTGCAGCCTACCAGGCTCCTCCGTCCATGGGATTTTCCAGGCAAGAGTACTGGAGTGGGGTGCCATTGCCTTCCCCGCAGATCAAGTTAAGTTTACAGCAATTTCAAGGTAACAGTTGAATTCACATACAGCAAGAAATAAGCCAAGCTGAGAATCCTAAGTAGATGATTTAATTTAGAGATATAGAGGAAATACTTTCCTGTTAATGAAAAAATCAAATAAGATTGTTCACAGCCTGGTTTGTGGAAATACGAGAAACAACTAATGTTTAATTTTAAAGTCTAATTTGGAAAACTTTAGTGGAAAAATTTAAGGTGATATTCTCTAAAGCAGTCAACTGAAAAATGTAATCAATGAAAATAATCGTGCAAACATGGGACTTATAACTGGTTTTTAAATTATGTTGGAGTAAAGAAAGAATGCTATTTTAATCATCAGTAGACTCAGGATAAGTGGTCATCCTCAAGAAAACCAGACACACGAGAGTTAGGTAATAAATTTGCCAGGGTAACATGAATACTGCTGTAGGAGGCATTTGTCTCCTGATGTCCAGTTTGTTGACTCTTTCAGTGTCCTGACCCTGATCACAAAACCATCCAACTCCCTTTGCCCTGGTTCCTGGCTTACACTTGCCCAACTACAAACCTTGATTTGCTTTCTTAACAATTGTTTGACTATTCTAATCTCCTCCCATGATACCTTTTAAATATTTAAAAAATTATTTTATTGTTTATTTCTTTTTGGCTATGCTCGGTCTTCATTGCTGCACGCGGACTTCCTTTAGTTGCGGTGAGTGGGGGCCACTCTCTAGGTGCAGTGTGCAGGCTTCTCAGTGTGATGACTTCTCTTGCTGCAGTGAATGGGCTCTAGGGTATGCAGACTTCAGTAGTTGTGGCTGGCCAGCTCCAGAGCTTGAATCAGCAGTTGTGGTACAGGGGCTTATATACCCTGTGGCATGTGGCATCTACCCAGACCAGGGATTGAACCCATGTCACCTGCATTGGCAGGCAGATTTTTAACCACTGTACCACCAGGAAAGTCCTCATGATATATTTTTAAAAATTATTCTTAGGTACCATTTATCATATTATAGTCACTTTCTTTTTAAAGTATTGTTAGTGTCGAATGTCACATATATAAAAGTTAAACAGATTATTTATAAGTATAGTTTAAATAATAATTTTTTGAAAACATGTACCCACCATACATGTTAGATACCCCTTGAACACATTCCCCTGTCATCCAACTAACCCCAGAAATGACCATCATTCTCCACTTTATATTAGTCATTCTCTTACATTTCTTTATAGTTTTATCGATTTTGTACATCAGACTTCCCAGGTGGTGCAGTGGTAAAAAAAAATCCTCCTGCTAATGCAGGAGGCTCAAAAGATGCAAGTTTGAGCCCTGCATCAGGAAGATCCCCTGGAGTAGGAAATGTCAACCTGCTGTAGTATTCTTGCCTGGAAGACACTATGGACAGAGGAGTCTGGGGAGCTATACTCCATGGGGTCTCAAAGAATTGGACACAACCGAGCACACACACATACACTTCTGTACATATCCCTAGTCATTTGTTCGTCACATTTTATGCTTCATATACGTCAATCCCAATCTCCTAGTTCATCCCACCCTTCCTTTCCCTTACTGTGTCCACATGTCCAGTCTGTAGATCTGCATCTTTAAAATGTTTGCAAGGATCTTAAGTCACACAGAGAACATTAGGCAGAGGATACGGCAAGTGCAAAGGCTCTTATGTATGAGTGTGACTGATTTCTTCAAGGGACAGCAAGAGGGCAGCATGGCTGGGCCAAACACAAAGAATGAGGTAAGAGGAATGACCCAGAACCAGACAGCTCAGGGCCTCATAGACTATCACACTGTCAGTTCATGCCTTCTAGTTTGCATATTTGTTAATATCTTTTTCTTATCATTCTGCATTGTCTGGGATAGCCAGTAGGATGTTGAAGAAGAATAGTGATAAACGACACCCTTGTTTCCTTCTTGATCTAAAAGGGAATGGTTTCAATATGTCAACCATTAATTGTGTTGGATGTAGGTGTTTCCAGAGACATTTCCTCTGGCTAAGAACGTTTTCTTCCCATTTCTGGTTAACGAAGAATTTTTAAAAATCATGACTGGGAATTCAATTTTATCAAACATGCTTTTTTGCATGTGATGATATGATCATCTACAAAAACATAAATTAAATTAATCAATTTTCTAATATTAAATCAATGTTGCATTCCTTGAGTGAACCCAACTTGTCAGTGTTGCTTAAACACACATACAGAGCTAGATGTAAATGGTTTAGGATTATGCATGTGATAGCATAAATGAGATTGATCTGTAATACATGTATGGCTGTTAGCACAACTGACTCCATCTTGCATACATGTTAAGTCACTTCAGTCATTCTTTGCAACCCTAGGGACTGTAGCCAAACCGGCTCCTCTGTCCATGGGATTCTCCAGGCAAGAATATTGGAGTGGGTTGCCATGCTCTCCTCCAGGGGATCTTCCTGACCCAGTGATTGAACTCACTGTCTCTTGTGTCTCCTTCATTGGCAGGCAGGTTCTTTACCACTAGTGCATCTTGGGTCCCTACAATTACTCTTGTCCTGCCACTGATCATAGCCAGGTGTGCTGTGTTGTAAATCATTTCTCTGTCATCAAGGGCTTAGTGATTAATAGCTATTGTTTAATAATCATTGGGACCAAGTGGCCTTTCAGTTCAGTTCAGTCAGTTCAGTTGCTCAGTCGTGTCTGACTCTTTGCGACCCCATGAATTGCAGCACGCCAGGCCTCCCTGTCCATCACCAACTCCCAGAGTTCATTCACTCACGTCCATCGAGTCAGTGATACCATTCAGCCATCTCATCCTCTGTTGTCCCCTTCTCCTCCTGCCCCCAATCCCTCCCAGCATCAGGGTCTTTTCCAATGAGTCAACTCTTTACATGAGGTGGCCAAAGTACTGGAGTTTCAGCTTTAGTATCATTCCTTCCAAAGAACACCCAGGACCAATCTCCTTTAGAATAGACTGATTGGATCTCCTTGCAGTCCAAGGGACTCTCAAGAGTCTTCTCCAACACCACAGTTCAATAGCATCAATTCTTCGGTGCTCAGCTTTCTTCACAGTCCAACTCTCACAGCCATACATGACCACAGGAAAAACCATAGCCTTGACTAGATGGACATTTGTTGGCAAAGTAATGTCTCTGCTTTTGAATATGCTATCTAGGTTGGTCATAACTTTTCTTCCAAGGAGTAAGCGTCTTTTAATTTCATGGCTGCAATCACCATCTGCTGTGATTTCTACAGGAGACAGGGATCAAGACCATCCCCATGGAAAAGAAATGCAAAAAAGCAAAATGGCTGTCTGGGGAGGCCTTACAAATAGCTGTGAAAAGAAGAGAAGCAAAAAGCAAAGAAGAAAAGGAAAGATACAAGCATCTGAATGCAGAGTTCCAAAGAATAGCAAGAAAGTGGCTGTTATGCTCTGTTAATTCCCAAACAATGATAAAGACCTTCAATGACATATACTCAGCATCCACAAGACTAGCTCCCCATTCATAACTCTTGACTTAAGAATGCACTTCATGTTTCCAAGCACTTACCCCAGTACCCTGCCTATGGCCTATTGGTAGTATGGAGTTCAGCTGTGAATGCTTCTGGAAAGATGTTGGCCCAATCTCACCCTGTGAATAAGTTATTCTATGCAAAACTGATTCACTGATGGTATGGAGCTGCCTGCCAGTTTATCAGCCTCTAAATGCCTCCTCAGCTTGGTGGGTACTTTCTGTTCCCTCTGTCTTCCAACAACGTATTTCCTGTACTGTTTGGAGCTATTATGTAAAGGATATGATAATCTCACAAACTGGGAAGTGTTCCTTATTTCTTATTCTCTACAAATGTTTTTGTTAGATGTCTCCCATGCTTCTTAAATTGTTTGTAGAACTTGCCCGTGGAACTATTTGAGATAGAAATGTTTTATGAAAAACTGTATGGAAAACTTGTAAATATTATTTTAATTTAGTAATTATCAGATTATTTAGCTTTTTCTTTGCTGGGTTATATGTATTATGCTGACTTTATAAAAAGGTTTTGGAGGATTTCCATCATTTTTCACATTCCAAAACAGTTTCCATATTTTGGGGCATGTCTTTTTCCTAAACTGAGTAAACATTTTGTACATGAGAAAGGTGTGAGTAGAGTAAAATTTTTTGACAATTTTTTCTATTTTGTGTAAGTGGTCTTTTACCTTTTCTTTTTTTATGGGATCTATCCTTAGTAG
Organism: Budorcas taxicolor; assembly: GCF_023091745.1. Classification (NCBI taxonomy): domain Eukaryota; kingdom Metazoa; phylum Chordata; class Mammalia; order Artiodactyla; family Bovidae; genus Budorcas; species Budorcas taxicolor. Next base: position 57,944,335 of record NC_068923.1, on the reverse strand, counting down.
TTTCTATTTTCCTTATTTATCCACTTAATTCAGTTTATTTAAAATGTTTTTATAACCTTAGGCATAGTATCTCTAATGATATTTATTTCTTTTATTTATAGTTATATTCTTATTTTATGCATTTTTTACTTTTATTTCTTATTTTATACATTTTAAGTTAATTTTTGAACATATTAACTTTAAAACATGTTTATCTTATTTTTCTAAATAACCAGAACTTTGACTTATTAATTTTGTTATTTCTCAATTATTTTCTTGGTTGTTTCTCATTTATTAGTAGTAATTTCTTTAGATTTTAAAAGTTTATTTCATGCTTTTATTGTTTCTGATTTCTTGGGTACATCACTCATTTATTCATTTTCATTTGTTCTTGTTTATCAACATAATTTTTACGACCATGAACTTTTTTCTTAAACACTTTATAGTTTAGCTTCAGATGTTTATAGTTTATTAATAATAGTTCATAGAAATTCTTTACTGTGGGTTTTGATTTCCCTTTTTCTCTGAATTTATATAAACTTTCAGATCATATTTCTATACCATTTTTTGTTTTGTTTTGTGATTAACTTTTTGTTTTATAACAATATAATCAGAAAACATTCTCTCTGCTCTTTCATCTTTGAGGAAATGATTACAGTTTTCCTTGCAGCACAATTAATGGGCAATTTCTAAAATGGTTTTTTAGTTAGATTTTTCATCTTTTTTTTGGTGAGTTGATTAATCATCTCACCATAAAAGGCTATTATTACTGTATTATAAAAGTATTATTTTATATGTAAAAGACTATTACTGTATTTCAGTATACATACTGAGAGACTGAATTGATATGTAATAAATATTTGAAAAGAAATAAACCACAAGTATGGTTAGCTATTAAAAGTACAGCCTGAATTCTTGAGAAAAGTTTCTACATCAAATTTCTTTCTTGTAAGTAATTAAGCAAAATGGCCCAGAGCCACCAGAAGCATATTTCCTGTGCCCAGCAGGGACAGAGAAGCAAAAGGTTATATGATTTTCCCACAAAGAAACATGGAGGAAACTCATTTCATGATTGTGTATTTGCTTCTTTTTGAGAAAAATTAATCACTTTATTTCTTTTCTATTACTGCAAAGTAGAAAATGAACTGTCATATCAATTTTGACTAGTAGGAATATACCAGCACTCTGAGTTAAGATAGGCTTCTTATGGTCTCTCCTTGCTTAAAAATATTTTTGAAGATGGCAAACCAAATTATGGGCCTGTTAAAACTGTGTTATTTAATTACATTCTGTACCTATTTCTACCCTTCAGCTGGGTATTTTTCTTTTTAAAAAATCATCATTGCATCATCATCATCACATTCTGTAAGGGTCCCTTATTCATGTAAAAATATGTAGAGTTGTGAGGTACCAGATGCTGTATATAAATTCATGATCTCATTCAAGCCTCAAAAATGTGCGATAGGTATTGTCAACCTCACTTACAAGTGAGGTTATCAAGGTTCAGAAATCTGAAGAATGTTACAGACCATCGGCTCATGAAGTTCACAACATACAGATCCACGATTCAAACATAGGTGAGTCCAACTCCAAATCCTTTCTTTCTTTAATACACCTGGTGTCCTCCCTGTACACACAGAGAAATTATACAGAAATATTGGTAGAAAACTTCAACACTCCAAACTGTAACTTGAGTTTTATAATCTTCTGTGATGATATTTTAGCTTTTCCTTGCTTAAAAATAAAAAAAAGCCCATATGAATAAAATGGTACTTATCAGCAACATTGTTCAATCAGTAAAGAATCTGCCTGCAATGCAGGAGACTCGGGCTCTATTCCTGGGTCAGGAAGATCCCCTGGAGAAGGAAATGGCAACCCACTCCAGTATTCTTGCCTGGAGAATCCCATTGACAGAGGAGCCTCAGTTCAGTTCAGTCGCTCAGTCATGTCCGACTCTTTGCGACTCCATGAATCAGCACGCCAGGCCTCCCTGTCCATCACCAACTCCCAGAGTTCGCTCAGACTCACATCCATCAAGTTGGTGATGCCATCCAGCCATCTCATCCCCTGTCGTCCCCTTCTCCTCCTGCCCCCAGTCCCTCCCAGCATCAGAGTCTTTTCCAATGAGTCAACTCTTCACATGAGGTGGCCAAAGTACTGAAGTTTCAGCTTTAGCATCAGTCCTCCCAGTGAACACCCAGGACTGATCTCCTTTAGGATGGACTGATTGGATCTCCTTGCAGTCCAAGGGACTCTCAAGAGTCTTCTCCAACACCACACTTCAAAAGCATCAATTCTTCGGCACTCAGCTTTCTTCACAGTCCAACTCTCACATCCATACATGACCACAGGAAAAACCATAGCCTTGACTAGATGGACCTTTGTTGGCAAAGTAATATCTCTGCTTTTCAATACACTATCTAGGTTGGTCATAACTTTTCTTCCAAGGAGTAAGCGTCTTTTAATTTCATGGCTGCAATCACCATCTGCAGTGATTTTGGAGCCCAAATAAAAGAACGTCTGACACTGTTTCCACTGTTTCCCCATCTATTTCCCACGAATTGATGGGACCAGATGCCATGATCTTCGTTTTCTGAATGTTGAGCTTTAAGCCAACTTTTTCACTCTCCTCTTTCACTTTCATCAAGAGGCTTTTTAGCTCCTCTTCACTTTCTGCCATAAGGGTGGTGTCATCTGCATATCTGAGATTATTGATATTTCTCCTGGCAATCTTGATTCCAGTTTGTGCTTCTTCCAGCCCAGCCTAGTAGGTTACAATCCATGGGATCAGAAGAGTCAGACATGACTTAGCAACTAAACCACCAGCAAGTGGTACTTAGAAAGACCTTGAGTATCCGTTATTTTGACTGCTCTAATTTCTCTCTTTGAATCTAAAAGGACTGCTGGGTATCTGTTAATACTTGGCCCAAATTACTTTTCCTCCTAACAGAAAGACTTTGAGATGTTGTGTTACTTTTTACTGTACAGCAAAATGAATCAACCATACATGTACAGATACCCCTTCCCTTTTGGACCTCCTTCTCATTCAGGTCACCACAGTACATTAAGTAGAGTTCTCTGTGGTATACAGTATGTTCTCACTAGTTACCTAATTCCATATTTCTACTGCAACAAATTTATCAGGTGATATTAGTTTCCTCCTTTAACTGATAAGAGGTCAAAATTGCTAATGCTAGGAAACTTGATAGACTCTCTGTCAGTCCATTCAGGCTGCTATGCCAAAATATTATTAAACTAAGTGGCTTAAAAACAACAAATATTTATTTCCCACAGCTCTGAAGGGTGGAAAGTCCAAGATCATGACACATGCAGATCTGATGTCCAGGGAGAGCGCCCTTCCACGTAGACAGATATTTTCTCACTGTGTCTTCACATAGAAGAAAGAGCAAGAGGGCTTTCTGGGAGTTCTTTTATGAGGGCACTAATTCCACCCATGAGAACTTTGTCCTTATGACTTAATTTCCTTCAAAGTGTGGTTTCTGCTGCTGTGCTTAGTCACTCAGTCATGTCCGACCCTTTGTGACCACATGGACTGTAGCCTGCCAAGCTCCTCTGTCCAGGGGATTCTCCAGGCAAGGACACTGGAGTAGATTGCCATGCCCTCCTCCAGGGGGTCCTCCAACCCAAGGATCGAACCCATGTCTCCCACATTGCAGCAGGATTCTTTACCATCTGAGCCACCAGGGAAGTCCAAGAATACTGCAGTGGCTAACCTATCCCTTCTCCAGGGGATTTCCCCAATCTAGGAATGGAACCAGAGTCTCCTGCATTTCAGGCAGATTCTTCACCATCTGAGCTATCAGGGAAGCCCCATAATGTGGTTAATCATCTCCTAATATCATCACCATGAGGGTTAGAGTTTCAACATATGGATATCAGGGGGGTGCACAAATATTCAGACCATAGCACTTGCCTTTCAGCAAATATCTTGCTCAGTTCAGTCAAGAATGACAGTCACCAAGGGGGTCATCAGGTTGTCAGAGAAAGCCACTCTGTTTTCTCGCTTCCATATATAGGACAGATAGAGGTAAAGATTGTGTCAAGGTATCTTGTGGACTTCACAGTATCTATCATGTAAGTACTACCATTAATATTTTTCACATTGCATTAACTCTGACCCATCAGATCTTACAAAATAAATTAATTTGCATGTTATCAAATAGTTGAAGTGTGCCATAGACTATTTGATGTTTTTATTGTCTAAAAAAGCATGTAGTGCTTATGTAATGGAGACTGTGAAATCCACATGACACTTCGACATAATTTTGTCCGATGACTCCCTTTGGTGTCTGACATTCTGGATTGAATTGAATTATAGAAAAACTCTGCATGTCATTAGCTACCTTTGATGGAGTTTTTCTATATCTTATTTCAAATGATATTTACTAAATGATATTTCATTTTTTTTAAAATTTTTTTATTTTTTTTTTACTTTTTGTTTTTAATTTTAAAATCTTTAATTCTTACCTGTGTTCCCAAACATGAACCCCCCTTCCACCTCCCTCCCCATAACATCTCTGTGGGTCAGAACATGTAATATTGGTCACAGTTCACAGTGGGAGACCAATGATCGATACATTGTGTAAACATTGTGGGCAGGCATAAAAAAATACCATAGACAGGGTGTCTTACAACAATAGAAGTTTATTTTCTCAGAGTTGGGGAGGTTACAAGTCTGAGATCGGGGTGCTAGTATGGTTGGGTTCTGGTGAGAGCTCTCTCTTGGTTTGCAGATGGCTATCTTCTCATTGTGTCCTCACATGGCAGAGAGGGGTGGTATGATCTCTGGTGTCTCATAAGGCTGTCAATCATATTATGAGGGTCCCACCACTAGTTCAGTTCAATTCACTTCAGCCGCTCAGTCGTGTCCGATTCCTTGCGACCCCATGAATCGCAGCATGCCAGGCCTCCCTGTTCATCACCATCTCCCGGAGTTCACTCAGACTCACGTCCATCGAGTCCGTGATGCCATCCAGCCGTCTCATCCTCGGTCGTCCCCTTCTCCTCCTGCCCCCAGTCCCTCCCAGCATCAGAGTGTTTTCCAAAGAGTCAACTCTTCACATGAGGTGGCCAAAGTACTGGAGTTTCAGCTTTAGCATCAGTCCTTCCAAAGATATTCCAGGGCTGATCTCCTTCAGAATGGACTGGTTGGATCTCCTTGCAGTCCAAGGGACTCTCAAGAGTCTTCTCCAACACCACAGTTCAAAAGCATCCATTCTTTGGAGCTCAGCTTTCTTCACAGTCCAACTCTCACATCTATACATGACCACTGGAAAAATCATAGCCTTGACTAGACGGACATTTGTTGGCAAAGTAATGTCTCTGCTTTTGAATATACTATCTAGGTTGGTCATAACTTTTCTTCCAAGGAGTAAGTGTCTTTTAATTTCACGGCTGCAATCACCATCTGCAGTGATTCTGGAGCCCCAAAAAATAAAGTCTGACACTGTTTCCACTGTTTCCCCATGTACTTCCCATGAAGTGATGGGACCAGATGCCATGATCTTCGTTTTCTGAATGTTGAACTTTAGGCCAACTTTTTCGCTCTCCTCTTTCACTTTCATCAAGAGGCTTTTTAGCTCCTCTTCACTTTCTGCCATAAGGGTGGTGTCATCTGAGTATCTGAGGTTCTTGATATTTCTCCCGGAAATCTTGATTACAGCTTGTGTTTCTTCCAGTCCAGAGTTTCTCATGATGTACTCTGCATAGAAGTTAAATAAGCAGGGTGACAATATACAGCCTTGACGTACTCCTTTTCCTATTTGGAACCAGTCTGTTGTTCCATGTCCAGTTCTAACTGTTGCTTCCTGACCTGCATACAGATTTCTCAAGAGGCAGGTCAGGTGGTCTGGTATTCCCATCTCTCTCAGAATTTTCCACAGTTTCTTGTGATCCACACAGTCAAAGGCTTTGGCATAGTCAAGAAAGCAGAAATAGATGTTTTTCTGGAACTCTCTTGCTTTTTCCATGATCCAGCGGATGTTGGCAATTTGATCTCTGGTTCCTCTGCCTTTTCTAAAACCAGCTTGAACATCGGGGAGTTCACGGTTCACGTATTGCTGAAGCATGGCTTGGAGAATTTTGAGCATTAAGTTACTAGCATGTGAGATGAGTGCAATTGTGCAGTAGTTTGAGCATTCTTTGGAATTGCCTTTCTTTGGGATTGGAATGAAAATGGACCTTTTCCAGTCCTGTGGCCACTGCTGAGTTTTCCAAATTTGCTGGCATATTGAGTGCATCACTTTCACAGCATCATCTTTCAGGATTTGAAATAACTCCACTGGAATTCAATTACCTCCACTAGCTTTGTTCATAGTGATGCTTTCTAAGGCCCACTTAACTTCACTTTCCAAGATGTCTGGCTCTAGATTAGTGATCACATCATCATGATTATCTGGGTCGTGAAGATCTTTTTTGTACAGTTCTTCCATATATTTTTGCCACCTCTTCTTAATATCTTCTGCTTCTGTTAGGTCCATACCATTTCTGTCCTTTGTCGAGCCCATCTTTGCATGAAATGTTCCCTTGGTATCTCTAATTTCCTGGAAGAGATCTCTAGTCTTTCCCATTCTGTTGTTTTCCTCTATTTCTTTCCACTGATCGCTGAAGAAGGCTTTCTTATCTCTTCTTGCTATTCTTTGGAACTCTGCATTCAGATTTTTATATCTTCCCTTTTCTCCTTTGCTTTTCGCCTCTCTTCTTTTCACAGCTATATGTAAGGCTCCCCAGACAGCCATTTTGCTTTTTTGCATTTCTTTTCCATGGGGATGGTCTTGATCCCTGTCTCCTGTACAACATCACGAACCTCATTGCATAGTTCATCAGGCACTCTATCAGATCTAGGCCCTTAAATCTATTTCTCACTTCCACTGTAGAATCATAACGGATTTGATTTAGGTCATACCTGAATGGTCTAGTGGTTTTCCCTACTTTCTTCAATTTAAGTCTGAATTTGGCAATAAGGATTTCATGATCTGAGCCACAGTCAGCTCCTGGTCTTGTTTTTGTCGACTGTATAGAGATTCTCCATCTATGGCTGCATAGAATATAATCAATCTGATTTTGGTGTTGACCATCTAGTGATGTCCATGTGTAGAGTCTTCTCTTGTGTTGTTGGAAGAGGGTGTTTGCTATGACCAGTGCATTTTCTTGGCAAAACTCTATTAGTCTTTGCCCTGCTTCATTCCGCATTCCAAGGCCAAATTTGCCAGTTACTCCAGGTGTTTCTTGACTTCCTCCTTTTGCATTCCAGTCCCCTATAATGAAAAGGACATCTGTTTTGGGTGTTAGTTCTAAAAGGTCTTGTAGGTCTTCATAAAACCACTCAACTTCAGCTTCTTCAGCGTTACTGGTTGGGGCATAGACTTGGATAACTGTGATATTGAATGGTTTGCCTTGGAGATGAACAGAGATCATTCTGTCATTTTTGAGATTGCATCCAAGTACTGCATTTCGGACTCTTTTGTTGACTATGATGGCTACTCCATTTCTTCTGAGGGATTCCTGCCCGCAGTAGTAGATATAATGGTCATCTGAGTTAAATTCACCCATTCCAGTCCATTTTAGTTCACTGATTCCTAGAATGTCGATGTTCCCTCTTGCCATCTCTTGTTTGACCATGTCCAATTTGCCTTGATTCATGGACCTGACATTCCAGGTTCCTATGCAATATTGCTCTTTACAGCATTGGACCTTGCTTCTATCACCAGTCACATCCACAACTGGGTATTGTTTTTGCTTTGGCCTCATCCCTTCATTCTTTCTGGAGTTATTTCTCCACTGATCTCCAGTAGCATATTGGGCACATAATGACCTGGGGAGTTCCTCTTTTGGTATTCTATCATTTTGCCTTTTCATATTGTTCATGGGGTTCTCAAGGCAATAATACTGAAGTGGCTTGCCATTCCCTTCTCCAGTGGACCGTGCTCTGTCAGACCTCTCCACCATGACCCGCTTGTCTTGGGTTGCCCCGCAGGCATGGCTTGGTTTTTTTGAGTTAGACAAGGCTGTGGTCCTAGTGTGATTAGATTGAGTAGTTTTCTGCGAGTATGGTTTCAGTGTGTCTGCCCTCTGGTGCCCTCTTGACTGGAAAAGGTCAGTTTTCATTCCAATTCCAAAGAAAGGCAATGCCAAAGAATGTTCAAACTACCGCACAATTGCACTCATCTCACATGCTAGTAAAGTAATGCTCAAAATTCTCCAAGCCAGGCTTCAGCAATACGTGAACTATGAACTCCCTGACGTTCAAGCTGGTTTTAGAAAAGGCAGAGGAACCAGAGATCAAATTGCCAACATCCGCTGGATCATGGAAAAAGCAAGAGAGTTCTAAAAAAACATCTATTTCTGCTTTCTTGACTATGCTGAAGCCTTTGACTGTGTGGATCACAAGAAACTGAGGAAAATTCTGAGAGAGATGGGAATACCAGACCACCTGAACTGCCTCTTGAGAAATCTGTATGCAGGTCAGGAAGCAACAGTTAGAACTGGACATGGAACAACAGACTGGTTCCAAATAGGAAAAGGAGTACGTCAAGGCTGTATATTGTCACCCTGCTTATTTAACTTCTATGCAGAGTACATCATGAGAAACTCTGGACTGGAAGAAACACAAGCTGTAATCAAGATTTCCGGGAGAAATATCAAGAACCTCAGATACTCAGATGACACCACCCTTATGGCAGAAAGTGAAGAGGAGCTAAAAAGCCTCTTGATGAAAGTGAAAGAGGAGAACGAAAAAGTTGGCCTAAAGTTCAACATTCAGAAAACGAAGATCATGGCATCCGGTCCCATCACTTCATGGAAAATAGATGGGGAAGCAGTGGAAACAGTGTCAGGCTTTATTTTTTGGGGCTCCAGAATCACTGCAGATGGTGATTGCAGCCGTGAAATTAAAAGACACTTACTCCTTGGAAGAAAAGTTATGACCAACCTAGATAGTATATTCAAAAGCAGAGACATTACTTTGCCGACTAAGGTCCGGCTAGTCAAGGCTATGGTTTTTCCTGTGGTCATGTATGGATGTGAGAGTTGGACTGTGAGAAGGCTGAGTGCCAAAAAATTGATGCTTTTGAACTGTGGTGTTGGAGAAGACTCTTGAGATTGCCTTGGACTGCAAGGAGATCCAACCAGTCCATTCTGAAGGAGATCAACCCTGGGATTTCTTCGGAAGGAATGATGCTAAAGCTGAAACTCCAGTACTTTGGCCACCTCATGAGAAGAGTTGACTCATTGGAAAAAACTCTGATGCTGGGAGGGACTGGGGGCAGGAGAAGAAGGGGACGACCGAGGATGAGATGGCTGGATGGCATCACAGACTCGATGGACGTGAGTCTGAGTGAACTCCAGGAGATGGTGTTGAACAGCGAGGCCTGGCGTGCTGCGATTCATGGGGTCGCAAAGAGTCGGACACGACTGAGGAACTGAACTGAACTGAGCTGAACTGTGTATGCCCTCTGATGCCCTCTTGCAACACCTACCATCTTACTTGGGTTTCTCTTACCTTGGTCGTGGGGTATCTCTTCACGGCTGCTCCAGCAAAGCACAGCCGCCTCTCCTTACCTTGAACGAGGGGTATCTTCTTACCGCAGCCCTGACCTTCAACATGGGATAGCTCCTCGAGGCCCTCCTGCGCCTGTGCAGCCACCGCTCCTCAGGATGCTCCTCTCGGCCGCTGCCCTGGCCTCGGGCGCAGGGTGTCTCCTCCCAGCTGCCGCCCTTGGCCTCGGGTGCGAGGTGGCTTCTCCCGGCCGCCGCCCCTGACCTCAGACGCAGGATAGCTCCTCTCGGCCGTTCCTGTGCCGTCGCAGCCTGGCACTCTAGGCCGCTGCCCCTGACCTCGAACATGGGGTAGCTCCTCTTGCCTGCGCTCAGTGCGCCGGCACTCACAGCCGCCGCCTGCACCCACCCCTAAGCTTATCTAAACTTAATTACCTCCCAAATGTCCCATCTTCAAATATCATCACATTGGCGGTTAGAATTTCAATATATGAATGGGTGGGGGCACTATTAAGTCCACAGCAATTTACGAACAAAAATTACTATTCTTTCTCTTTCTTTGCCTGGTGTGATTTCTGAATTCTAGGTAATAATCCTCCCTTTGAGGATTATTGACAAAAATACTTGCTTTGTACTTTGCTGTTAAACATAAATGTCTTGCTTCTTTACAGCTTTTATCTTTCTATTATCCATTATCTTTTTTTTTTTTAATAGCAGCCTGACTTTCCCTTGGAAAACCCATTTATCCATTTGCAGAGAATGTAACATGTATTGGTCTGATCTAACTTTGGCTCCAGAATTAAATACTCAACCCAGGTATATAACAGTCAGCATATTCCATTCTTTTCCTCATACTCATTAGAGTTAAGTAGGAACTAAATTCAAGACAATTAAATCGTGCTAATTTTTATCAGAAACCCTAGGGAAGAATAGTTCTTTTGGGCTGCTGTTGCTAAGAGGATGCAGTCTACAGATGGACTGCTGGTAATGATCTTGTACCCTTGATGGAAGCCAGTGAGTGAGAAAGGAACTAAGACAAAGGACTGAAGAACTGAAGAGGAGAAATCCACTCTCGGTGATGCATTTAAATCCTGGATACAGCGGTGTTCCAAAGTGTACCACTGGACTTCTCACTTAGAAAATTATTTTAATGTGTGTTCACCTAGCAGCAGTCACTGAAATAAGGATGATAGTACAAGTAGTTTGTTTAGGGACTGACCCTAGAAAATACTGGCAAGAGAGTGGTTCAGTGAGATAGGGAAGAAAAAAAACAACAACAAAATTAAGGGTACATTATCAAGCAAGCTGCCATTTAGAGCAACAGGAACCAACGGAACTCTGGTATAGGACACATGTTTCAGTTATCCTGCCTGAGAGGCAAGGGATCTAGCGTGTTTATTCTCCAACTCCTGTCACTGACTGATGAATACTCATAGCTAGAGCACTTAGTCACTCAAGGTCAAAAGAGCCTGCAGTTAAAGAGTCATAGATGCTGGAAACCAGTAGTCAATGCAAGTGAGAACAAAGTTTTAAGTATAGAGAGGATGTCTGCCTGAGCTGAACAATCAGTTTCTTACATTCCTAAAGTCTGCTTGAATTGGGTTTCTGCCACAAAAACTGAAGAGCTCTAATTAAAACCATACACTAGCTAGATGTAAGTTCCCCAAGATCAAAGATTCTCTCTGGTTCTTTCCTTAATTCAATTATTTACGTATTAAGTACACAATAAAGCATCCATGTTTGATTTTTAAGAGCACATTTTATCCATTAATTCCAGAAAAAATTTTAAAAAAGGAAGCAGATATCACATAAGCAGAGCTGAGCTATGCTTTACCAGAAATATAAACAATTTTCCTCCTGGGACCTAGAAATCTATGAGAAAGAGAAAAATATTTACTCAAAGAACTGATAACAAGAATTTGTTCATAAAGGCATCTGTACAGATTTGTCTTAGGGTTAGTATGAAATCTGTTCAACATGCTACTTCATCTGCAAATAAAAGCACATTGATTTCAATAAAAGAGCAATTTATATGCAGAAGGTATAATCAAATTCATTGTTTAAAAGTTAAGAAAAAAATAGAGAATATCATATTTCAATTTTTTTATTGTGGTAAAATACACTCAACACAAAATTTTCCATCTTAAACATTTTCAAGTGTACACTTCAGTGGCATTAAGAACATCCAAACTGTTGTCCAACCATCACCACCAGAACACTTATATCTCCCAAAACAAACTCTGTACCCATTAAATACAAACTCCCCATTCCTCCCTCCTCCAGGCCCTGGAAACCATAATTCTACTTTCTATCCCTGATTTTGACTATTATAAGTAGTTCATATAAATGAAATTGTACAGTGTTTGTATTTTTCTGATTAGCCTGTTTTACTTAGTGTAATAGCCTCAAAATTCATTCATGTTTGTAGTATATAGCAAATTTTCCTTCCTTTTTAAATTTGAGTAATATTCCATTGTATTTCTGTCTCTTTTGGTCACTATTTCCCTGAAATATATTTTTATTAAGACACTTTCACTTTTAACCAATTTGTATCCTTAAATTAAAGTGAGTCTGGTGGCTCAGATGGTAAAGTGTCTGTCTGCAATGCAGGAGACCCGGGTTCGATCCCTGGGTCAGGAAGATCCCCTGGAGAAGGAAATGGCACCCCACTCCAGTACTCTTGCCTGGAAAATCCCATGGACGGAGGAGCCTGGTAGGTACAGTCCGTGGGGTCGCAAAGAGTCAGACACGACTGAGAGACTTCTCTCTCTTCTCTCTTCTTGTAAACATCATACAGTGGAATCATCATTTTTTAAAAAATCCATTCTGCTAATCTCTGCTTTTTAATGGGAGAATTTAATTCACTTATATTTAAAGTTATTATGGATATGAAGTGACTTACTTCTGTCATTTTCCAGTGTTTTCTATGTGATTTATAGTCCCCCCCCCACCCCACCTCATATACACAACATCCTGTCTTCTTTTGTATTGAGCTGATGATATTTTTAATAGTGAAACAGTTTAATCCCCTTGTCATTTCCTCTTATGTATATTCTTCAGTTATTTTCGTTGTGGTAACCATGGGTATTGCAGTTAACATCCTAAAGTTTGAACACTAATTTGAATTTATACTACTATAATTTCAATGACATACAAAACTGTCCCATTTAGCTCCATCTCCAACCCTTCAGTTGTTGCTGTCACAAAGCTACAGCTTTATTTACTGTGTCCAAAAACATAAACTAATTGTTCTTTAATCCATTCATCTGTTAAATTATGTGAAAAATAAAATGTGGAGTTACAAATCAAAATTACAATAATACCAACTTTTATAACTACCCATGTGTTTGCTTTAACCACAATCTTTATTTCTTTATACAAAGTTCAAGTTTTAGTCTAGTACTCTTTCATTTCACCCTGTAGCATTCCCTTGAGCATTTCTTGCAGGTAAGGACTAGAGGTAACAAAATCCTTTGGCTTTTGCTTATCTAGGAAGATCTTGATTTCGCTCTTACTGAAGCACAGTTTTGCCAGATTTATGATTCTTGTTGGACAGCTTTTTTTTTCCTTTTTCTCTACAAATATATCAGTCCATTGCCTTTTGGCCTCCAAAGTTTGTGGTGATAAATCTGCTGATTATCTTATTGAGGATCTCTTACATGTGAAGAGTCGTTTCTCTCTTGCTGCTTTTAAGATTCTCTGTATTTGGCTTTGACAGTTTGGTTATACTGTATTCTGTTGTGGGTCTCTTTGAGTTCACCTTGTTTGGAGTTTCTCAGATGTTCATATTAATGTGTTACATCAAATTTAATAAACTTTTAGCAATTATTCTTTTCAAATATTCTCTCTGCCTCTTTCCCTCTCTTTCCTTTCTGGGATTCCCAAGATGCATATGTTACTCCATTTGATGATGCCCCATAGACTCTGCACACTTTTTTTAAAAAATCATTTTCTTTCAATTCTTCAGACTTGATAATTTCTATTGTCCAATCTTCAGGATCTCCGATTCCTTCTTAGCCAGCTCAAATCTGCCTATGAATTCCTTTAATGACTTTTTTTCATTTCAGTGATTGTACTTTTCAGCTCCAGAATGTCTTTTTGGATTCTTAGGTTTTTCATCTCTTTATTGATACTCCCCTTTTGTTATACATCATTGTTCTTTACTTTCTCCATGTCTTCCTTTAGTCCTTTGAGCACTTTTTAGACAGTTGTTTATATAGATTTTATCTAGTAAACCTGCCATTGGGTCTTTCTCAAGCACAGTTTCTGTTGGTTTATTATTTCCTTTGAATGAGACATATTTTCTTGTGTCTTTGTATGCTTTGTGATTTTTTTTGTTGCAAATGAAAACATTTGAATCTAGTAATGTGGTAATTCTGGAAATCAAATTCTCATTCATCCCTCAAGATCTATTGTTTTGTTTTATTTTGGTTTCTGCAGGTTGCCTCTGTGCCAAGGATTAGCCTGAGGTACAAACTTAAGGTCTTTTCATGTCTTTTCTGTGCCTATGCTTTTCCCTGGGCATGAGCAGTGACTTTCTATTTTCCTCTACATATGAAGTTGCTTTTGCATGTCTTTAACATCTGGACCACAATAGGGGTAAAAGAGAAAAATGAAAGCATGGAGGGAAAGTGTTGGCCCTTTAAATCCCCTAGAAGTCACTTCGGCTTGAGGGGAAGGGTCTTGCCACATCGGGGAGATAGGCAACATTGGCCGCCTGCCTCTGTGACTGCACCTCTAAGACAGGAGGCAGCAATCAGTAATCAGGTCACAGATCTTCCATATTTGGAGGACAGGGTCTTATTTCAGATTCAGGCTCCCCAAAACCATGCAAGCTGCTCCAGGAACACATCCATATTTGGAGGACAGGGTCTTATTTCAAATTCGGGCTCCCCAAAACCATGCAAGCTGCTCCAAGAACACATGTACAGCTCTCTGCCACAGCTGGGAGTAGGGGGATGAGTGACTGCTACCAAGCTAAGCCTTCAGTAGACTCCAGAGTTCCACAATACTTACATCAGACATATTCTGCCTGCATTATTATTGTCTGGGTGGGGACATGGATTCCTGATGCTTCCTTTTTTATTATCTTCTCAGAATCCTCCTCCCAGAGGGTATCTTTTAATTCAAGAGAATAAATGTGTATAATCAGAACTAATAGGGGACATCATGTGTAAAATCTAAACATAAGATTATATTACTTTAAGCATTAATTCCCAAGCATGTGCAAACTCCCAGTCAGCAGTTTTTTCCAATGAGTCAGAAGTGGTTGTGGGTCTGTCCAACTTAGACACAATTGACTAGCTTTGTTTAGTTTCCTTTTTTTTCACAGTTGGAGGTCAGCAGTTAACTGAGTTATATAACTTTATTTTTCAACATTATAGTAATACAATAGGAGATATGTAGTCAAGATTTTAATAAAATAAGCATTCAGTATAGTTGTGCCCTCTTTAGTACTGTGGGGTTTATCAAGTGAAACGAGCATGTGCACTTATCCCCATATTCAGGAAGGGGCTCTAACCTGGGGGGAAACATGCATTGCTTAATGTCATAAAGGACTGTTTAACCCAGAAAGATAGTTGAAAACCATACAGCTGTAACTCCCTTCTGTGTGAGAAGTGAGATTAAGGCAGAAGGCTAATAGATGAATCTGTTTAATCAGAGACCAGCCCAGGTGCTGAGCATAGCCATCTGTTCTACAGTCAAGCACAGAGATACTGCCTTCTTTTCTGACTGCTTGTAGAATATGTTCTAACATCTGGCCCTCATTACAGAGACTGCCTCCAGCCAGCCATTAATTTATCTTGTGGCTTCTATTATCATTAATAATTATTATACATCAAGAACACTCAGGTTTGATATATAAGTATGAGGGGTTCCCAATTTATTATCCATCTGGATTCCCAGCGCTTAAAAAAAAAAAAAAAGTGGTTAAAACTGCTTTTCCTATGGGTGTAATGTGATACATGCAGGCTGGATTACAGACAGCCCTAAAAGGCTTATTGAGTAATATGTTACTATCTCAACTGTAGAATTCAATCCAGTCACTTAACACTATTTTCTTCAGAAAATATGCTAAGAGGGCCAAACTTCAGATACTACAGAACCAATTCCCAATGCACAAGGAGCCCTAAGATCCATTTTCTATGACTTAGTGCGTGAGTCTGAGGAAGTTGGGAGCTTTGAGGGAAGCGAAAATGAGGGTCAAAGTCCTGAGTGAGGCATAAGTTAAATACGAGCTCGTACTTGGATAAAGAATAAGAGCTAAAGAGATATAGGGGCCCAAATCATATAATCTCAGCTAATTTTTTTTAATTCTCAGGGCTATTCCCAAATTTCCTCCTTTCTTTTATTCTACAATCCCTACTTCTTGGGATTTGGCAGAAAACCTTGCTGTTACCCAAAAACATACACACTTTAAGACAAGAAGGAAGAAAGGAAGTACTTCAGGCAAGAGCTAAGTGGAAATTTTTGTGCCACTCACAGTTAAAATGACAGATGGAAATTGGTATAACACACTTGAGAAAACTGGCAGTATCTATAAAAGCTAAACATAAACTTTATTATGACTTAGTAATTCCATTTCTAGGTATATACCAAACAGAAACACATACACGTAGTTACCAAAAGAATGTACTAGAATGTTCGTGAAAGCTCTATTAAAAATACAGATCAGAAACTTCATGTTGAAAACATCTGGTTCTGGAGGAGCAGGTGGGGGTGGAGTTGGGGGGTAGGGAGTGCTAGCAAAGGTTAAGGAAGGCTAATAAATGTATGTGACAAAAATAATGTTAAGTGAAAGAAGTCAAGCACAAAAGATGACAACCTGTATATTATTTACATTAAGTGTCAAAGCAACTAAAACTAATGGATATTATTGGAAGCTGGGATAGTGGCTTAATTGAGAATTGTAATGACTGACAAGGGACACAAAGGATATCCTGATAATGTTGTCTCTTGGTGGGGATACTGGTTACATGAGTGGCTCAATTTGGAAATGTTCTTCTCACTGCATCCTTATTAAATGTGCACTGTTTTTGTATATACTTCAATAAAAAGTATGTGCATATATTGTATTGTTTTTACAGCATATAAACCACAAGTACTACGTTCCACAGCTGGTTGGTCTAAATCACTGCCAGGAAAATGAACCTCTTCTTGCCTCTGAGCAGCTAAGTTTGTCTTGATGTGATTTTCAGCATCAGCTCTGACAACAGTTGAGAATATCTGTATTTAAGGAGGAATCGAAAACTGACACTGTTTTAAGTCATCTATAATTTTAATTTTTTCTGAAATACATTTGAGATAATTCTAGTACAAAGTATAATAAAACTGGAAGTATAATAAAACTGGAAGTATAATAAACCCTTTAAATCATTAGTAAGTATACAAGTGGCACAGATCTTTCTAGTCTCAGACTGGACAAAGTAGTGGTGCCCCAATGGTTACTTACTTGTATGTTAACGCTGTATTAATAATTTGCTTCATTCCATTGGCATTTGATACATATGTGCATTTCTCTGTCACTGGAATGACTATAATGACAAATTTTCACCTTACTGCACGATCAAAATGGCATTGATAGAAATGAATTCCAGAGGCTGGGCCTGAGCAGGTAGGTGGTCACTCAGGCTTATGGCTCAGTCTTTATGACCTATACCTCTCAACTTTTATCCTCTGTTAAATACATGTGCATGTGTGCTAAGTTGCTTCAGTTATGTCAGACTCTCTGCGACCATATGTACTATAGCCTACCGGGCTCCTCTGTCCATAGAATTCTTCAGATAAGAATACTGAAGTGGGTTGCCATGCCCTCCTCCAGGGGATCTTTCTAACCCAGGGTTCAAACACGCATCTTTTATGTCTCCTGCAGCGGCAGGCAGGTTCTTTACCACCAAGAGAAGCTGGAAGTCAGCTGAATGCATGCTATGTCATTAAATGCTTTTTAAATCTTAAAAAAAAAAAATAAGCCCCCCTGATTTCCCACTTGATCATTCAGGCAAATGTTCAGGGTCAGTTGCCTTGACACTTGCCTCTTGAACGATTTCCAAGACTCATCTTTCCTCCCCATTGTGGCACCATCTTCACCACCATTTCCCCCACCGGATGGATATCCTGCTGCCAGATAATAGGGACACTTGTCAGCTCACATACAGATTAAGGCAGCAAGATATATGCATCCTCCATCCCCCGCCTTCTGCTCTGACTACACATTTAGCGCTAACGGGTCCAGCCTCTCAGGAGCTGCTTGGATCCAGCTCCGTGTGGGGCCAGTGTGCACCCCCAGTGACTGGCTGCTATTCCAGGCCCCTGCCAATGAAATCAGAGCCTCCTAAATTCACCCTGTCCTTGTAGCAAACACAATAAAGCAAAAATAATTACAAATTCTGTATCCAATCCCATGTTGCCCACAGCTCAGCATTCAGCATTTATAAATGTGCTGATCTATGATCAGATACTAATCTGGTTCTTTTCTGTATAAACAGAAATATCACAATAAGTTCAATGAGCTCTCATGAGAACTGCCCAAATCAAAAAGCTTTTTGTTTCTATTTAGACTGCACAATACCGTGTTTGATAAACTAGCTGTGCTAAGCAGTGGCTGAACAATTGAATCTAGACTTGTGGAAGCCTGGCTTCAGCTTATAATGAATATGAAATAGGATATCACTTAATTCCTAGAGCGTTCTGGCCCCCCCACCCCTCAGCCCCAACTCAAGAGGTAATGTTTCTGGGGAAAAATCAAAGAAACTTGTGTCATCTCTCCCACTCCTTTGCTGCCTATCGTGTATGTAAAGCCTGGAGAAGGAAATGGCAACCCACTTCCGTATTCTTGCCTGGAAAATCCCATGGACAGAGGAGCCTGGGGAGCTATGTTCCATAGGGTCACAAAGAGTCAGACATAAATGAGTGACTAAACACATATGTAAAGAAGCATCCCAGCTAAAAAGGAAGGTGCTCAGGATTTCAAAACTTTAAATGAACAACCTAGTCATTTTGGGCAAATAAAAATTGGTCCATAAGTGTCTCCACTGGATATCTAGTCCTGGGAGTTCCCTTCCCTTGGTACTTACATGGGTGTCAGATGGTGCCTGGAAACTGGTTTAGAAAATGGGTAGTGGAATGGGGTAGACAACCTAGAATTAGAATGTAGGATATCACTTATGTTTTACTTAAATTTAGGCTTCATTTTGTTTTTATTATCTTTTTTTTTAAGTTAAATCACACTAGGAATTTTACTTCAACAAACACAATTAACTACAAATAAATGTATAATAAACCACTTGTGCATGCATGCTAAGTCACTTCAATTGTGTCTGACCCTGTACGACCCTATGGACTGCAGCCTGCCAGGCTCCTCTGTCTGTGGGGATTTTCCAGGCAAGAATACTGGAGTGGGTTGCCATTTCCTTCTCCAGGGGATCTTTCCAACCCAGGAATCAAACCTGGGTCTCCTGCATTGCAGGTAGCCTCCTTAGCGGCTGAGCCACAAGGAAGACTTGCCAAACCCATGTGCCACAACTACTGAAGCCTGTGTGTATAAAGCCTGTGCTCTGCAACAAGAGAAACCATCACAAAGAGAGGCCCACGCACCCCAACTAGAGAGTAGCCCCCAGTCACCGCAACTACAGAAAGCCAGCTCACAACAATGAAGACCCAGCGCAGTAAAAAATAAAAATAAATAAATAAATAACATTTTTTAAATATCACCTTCCAGTGTTTACTATCCCTCTTAATTGCTTTATTTTTCTTTAAAACATTTACTCACGTAGCATTATATGTATTTTACTTTCTTTTTTTCTTACCCCTTTCTACTATCTGCTACCTGAGGACAGGAATCTTTGTCTGTTGCTTTATTCTTGGCATCTAGTAGTGTGTCTGTTACAGAAAAAGCACTCAACAAACAACTGCCGAATGAATTGAATGATGCAGGCCTGATGAACTGTTTTCTGCCTTATTCAGTTCAGTTCTGTTCAGTTCAGTCGCTCAGTCATGTCTGACTCTTTGCGACCCCATGAATCGCAGCACGCCAGGCCTCCCTGTCCATCACCAACTCCTGGAGTTCACCCAGACTCACGTCCATCGAGTCAGTGATGCCATCCAGCCATCTCATCCTCTGTCGTCCCCTTCTCCTCCTGCCTCCAATCCCTCCCAGCATCAGAGTCTTTTCCAATGAGTCAACTCTTCGCATGAGGTGGCCAAAGTACTGGAGTTTCAGCTTCAGCATCATTCCTTCCAAAGAAATCCCAGGGCTGATCTTCTGAATGGACTGGTTGGATCTCCTTGCAGTCCAAGGCACTCTCAAGAGTCTTCTCCAACATCACAGTTCAAAAGCATCAATTCTTTGGTGCTCAGCCTTCTTCACTGTCCAATTCTCACATCCATACATGAACACAGGAAAAACCATAGTCTTAACTAGACAAACCTTTGTTGGCAAAGTAATGTCTCTGCTTTTCAATATGCTATCTAGGTTGGTCATAACTTTTCTTCCAAGGAGTAAGTGTCTTTTAATTTCATGGCTGCAATCACCATCTGCAGTGATTTTGGAGCCCCAAAAAGGAAAGTCTGACACTGTTTCCACTATTTCCCCATCTATTTCCCATGAAGTGATGAGACCAGATGCCATGATCTTCATTTTCTGAATGTTGAGCTTTAAGTCAACTTTTTCACTCCCACTTTCACTTTCATCAAGAGGCAAATCTTGCCTTGACAAATTTTCTTCAATATCAGCACCCTTAGGACTAGTCCTGTTCTTTTCAGATTTGGGTCCTGACCTTGAATTCCTACCCAGGTCTGTCTTCCATTATCTCCTAACAGAATTTTCTCTTATTTCAATATCCTGAATTCCTGAGTGTTTCTATTTCTGAAGGTCCCAGCCTTGTATTGTACTTGCCCATGGGATCAACGATCACTGATCATTTCATTTAGTCAAAAAATCATGTTTTCATTGTCATATATATGGACCAAGAATTATGCACATCCTAAGAACAAAAAGATGAAGAGGACAGATATCTGGGTGTTATTATTGCCTTCATACTTTCTTCTGTCCTTCATCTTAGACCTTTAGTTCTTCCTGAACAATTCTGTTCATCTTTAAAGATAAAGGCCTAGTTTCAGGTCTAAAGTCTTTGGGTATGTCCTGTGCCATGGTTGGGCTTCCCAGGTGGCGCTAGTGGCAAAGAATCCACCTGCCAATGCAGGAGACTTGAGAGACTCCTGTTTGATCTCTGGATCAGGAAGACTGCTTCAAGGAGGGCATGGCAACCCACTCCAGATTCCTGTCTGGAGATCCTGTGGACAGAGGAGCCTGGTGGCCTACAGTCCATAGGGTCACAAAGAGTTGGACATGACTTAGCACGTACACACACATGTATCCCACTCTTAACTAACAAATTGTGCTCCCTGGAATCTGAAATTCAAGATTGGCCACAAATACATACCATGATACCTACCACAAAAAAATGTAAGAACACCTGAGTATGTGATTTTGTTGATTGTCTACTTACTGACCTTTTCCTTTGGTATTTTCATAAATACTGACTACTTTAAAAAAAAGAATTATAAATATTTTACTTAGCAAACCACTTTTTCCTTGCTCTTCTCCTTCAGGACATTCTTCACTTAGCAACTAGGGCAATGCCAAGCTTGTTCAAAGAGCCAACTCTTATAAATCTGAAGTTCTCTCTATGGCTTAGAAGTGGAAAAACTTGTACCTTCTTAGGCTCCCCTGTTTTGTTTGCACAAGTTACTGCCTAATGGTTTTGATATTCATCATGCATTTTAATTACTGAAAATCTTTACTTTCTACAAAGAGCTTCACTTAGTGAAGCCTCATGAGATTTACTCTGCTTCATGAGAAACCAGTGTTTGCTCTGAAACACAAAGCCAAACAATCCAATATGAAAGTCATGTAACAGCCCATCAGATAAGTGTCCAAACCCATTCTTTATCTGGTTATTACTAATGCTCCAAGTGTCTTGAGTTCACAAGTCCTCTACAATCCCACACAGTAATTGAATTCAAATGTCATCAACTTCTCTTTGATCTCTTTTCCTAGGAAGGATAATTGAAATGGGAAAATACCATGTGCTTCAACATCACCTGCAAGCAATATGTGCACTTATTGGTCCAATGGTTAATTCCTCAATCACGGTTTTCATTCATGCTCCAGTATCACCTTTCAAGCTCTGTTCACAGACCCAGAAGAAATGTGTCCAGGAATTTTTAATCCCTCAGCCCACAGTCTGCCCATTACACATGAGCAATTTTTTTTACGACCACAATATAACCAAGAATTAGCTTTCTTCTATTGCAGATCCGAGTTGAATGGACTGTATTATAAATACTTACTTTCTTTAGTCTAAGAAATGGAGTGGCCATGGTGAAGGTATGAAAAGGTAGCGAAAGCAGAGGTGCCACCCCTTGGGGCAGAGTGCTGGCTGCCAACTTCTCAGTTCAGGCTAGACTGAGTTTGTTCCCTATGTATCTTAAAGTTTCAAAAAACATCCCCTCCCACCAAATCCTAAGCAGTATAGTTAGTTTTATTTGCTACTGTTGTTGTTCAGTCACTAAGTTACGTCCAACTTTTTGCAACCCATGAACCACAGCATACCAGGCTCCTGTGTCCTCCACCATCTCCCAGAGTTTGCTCAGACTCATATCCAATTAGTTGGTGAAGCTATCTAACCATCTCATCCTCTGACATACACTTTTCCTCCTGCCTTCAATTTTTCCCAGCAACTGAGGCTTTGCATCAGGTGGCCAAAGTAGTGGAGCTTTAGCTTCAACGTCAATCCTTCCAATGAATATTCAGGATTGATCTCTTTTAGGATTTACTGGTTTGATCTCCCTGCAGTCCAAGGGACTCTCAAGAGTCTTCTCCAACACCACAGTTCAAAAGTATCAATTCTTATCTTTATAATTGCAACCTAATACATATTCTCTAGAAAAACTTTAATGTTTCTGGACCTGAGAGAACCCCCAATATCTATCATCTGAAAACAGTGAGAGAATGAATTCAATCATTTTAAGGCCCAAACAACAGACCCTACTTCCTTCTTTCATCCCTCTGGTTTGTTCCATAAATAATGTTTTCTCTTTATAATCTTCCACCTTTCCTCTCTGATAATTTTTTTTCCAAGACAGCTTACTCTATGGTCTTAATAAAACCTTCTCTGATATTGCTACCTCACCAAGCTCTCAGTGGCTCTTCCTTTCCTTTAATTGTTAAAATCTTCATAGAATAATCAAAATGCTCAATACCTTCATCCGTCACTTTATAGTTGCTCCTTAACTCCCTACAGTTTGATTCCTACAGTCACGCATTAGTTTCCAAAGAAATCAATGAAGTTTTAAATACCAAAAGCATTCTAAGTCATCAGGTTCCTTCAACATTTCCTACCCTTGTGAAATTTCCCCCAACTGGTTTCTATTTCTCTGTTGTGCTTTTTTTTCCAAGATAATATTTTCTCTATTCCTTCATTCATTCTCTTTTCTGGTTCCCCCTCGAATAGAAATATTTCCCAAGATTCAGTCTTCAGCCTTCTGGTCCTTTATCTGTCATGCCCTACCTTGGAGAGCTCATCAAAGGTTTCAACCATCATCTCTAAAGCAAATCACTCTTTAATTTTGTCTCTTGCGTTGACACATCTCCTGAGATCTGAACTTCATTCCAGTGGTTCACTATTTATCGTTGTGGAACTATCAAACCTGGAAACATCAATAAATATTTTCTAAAAAACTTCATATTTTCCCAGAAGCTGTTCCTACTCTTCCATTTACTGTCTCGGTAAATGTCACCCAAGTATGCATATCTTTTCTTAAAGAAACTTTGAGTAAGTGACTTCAGTTCAGTTCAGTCGCTCACTCATGTCCGACTCTTTGTGACCCCGTGAATCGCAGCACACCAGGCCTCCCTGTCCATCACCAACTCCCAGAGTTCA
This sequence comes from Budorcas taxicolor, assembly GCF_023091745.1. Lineage (NCBI taxonomy): Eukaryota > Metazoa > Chordata > Mammalia > Artiodactyla > Bovidae > Budorcas > Budorcas taxicolor. The sequence continues at coordinate 57,920,897 of NC_068923.1, read as the reverse complement.
CTCAGACTCACGAGCATTGAGTCGGTGATGCCATGCAATCATCTCATCCTCGGTCGTCCCCTTCTTCTCCTGCCCCCAATCCCTCCCAGCATCAGAGTCTTTTCCAATGAGTCAGCTCTTCACATGAGGTGGCCAAAGTATTGGACTTTCAGCTTTAGCATCATTCCTTCCAAAGAAATCCCAGGGCTGATCTCCTTCTGAATGGACTGGTTGGATCTCCTTGCAGTCCAAGGGATTCCCAAGAGTCTTCTCCAACACCACAGTTCAAAAGCATCAATTCTTCATGCTCAGCCTTCACAGTCCAACTCTCACATACATACATGACCACTGGAAAAACCATAGCCTTGACTAGACGGACCTTAGTCACCAAAGTAACGTCTCTGCTTTTGAATATGCTATCTAGGTTGCTCATAATTTTTCTTCCAAGGAGTAAGCGTCTTTTAATTTCATGGCTGCAATCACCATCTGCAGTGATTCTGGAGCCCCCCAAAAGAAAGTCTGACATTGTTTCCACTGTTTCCCCATCTATTTCCCATGAAGTGATGGGACCAGATGCCATGATCTTCGTTTTCTGAATGTTGAGCTTTAAGCCAACTTTTTCACTATTCACTTTCACTTTAATCAAGAGACTTTTTAGCTCCTCTTCACTTTCTGCCATAAGGGTGGTATCATCTGCATATCTGAGATTATTGATATTTCTCCCGGCAATCTTGATTCCAGCTTGTGTTTCTTCCAGCCCAGCATTTCTCATGATGTACTCTGCATAGAAATTAAATAAGCAGGGTGACAATATACAGCCTTGACATACTCCTTTTCCTATTTGGAACCAGCCTGTTGTTCCATGTCCAGTTCTAACTGTTGCTTCCTGGCCTGCATACAGATTTCTCAAGAGGCAGGTCAGGTGGTCAATCTCTTGAACAATTTTCCACAGTTTATTGTGATCCACACAGTCAAAGGCTTTGACATAGTCAATAAAGCAGAAAGAGATGTTTTTTCTAGAACTCTCTTGCTTTTCCATGATCCAGCAAATGTTGGTAATTTGATCTCTGGTTCCTCTGCCTTTTCTAAAACCAGCTTGAACATCAGGAAGTTCACGGTTCACGTATTGCTGAAGCCTGGCTTGGAGAATTTTGAGCATTACTTTACTAGCATGTGAGATGAGTGCAATTGTGCGGTAGTTTGAGCATTGCCTTTGGCATTGCCTTTCTTTGGAATTGGAATGAAAACTGACCTTTCCCAGTCCTGTGGCCACTGCTGAGTTTTCCAAGTTTGCTGGCATATTGAGTGCAGCACTTTCACAGCATCATCTTTCAGGATTTGAAACAGCTCAACTGGAATTCCATCACCTCCACCAGCTTTGTTCGTACTGATGCTTTCCAAGGCCCCCTTGACTTCACATTCCAGGATGTCTGGCTCTAGGTGAGTGATCACACCATCATAATTATCTTGGTTGTGAAGCTCTTTTTTGTACAGTTCTTCCGTGTATTCTTGCCACCTCTTCTTAGTATCTTCTGCTTCCTTTAGGTCCATACCATTTCTGTCCTTTATTGAGCCTATCTTTGCATGAAATGTTCCCTTGGTATCTCTAACTTTCTTGAAGAGATCTCTAGTCTTTCCCATTCTGTTGTTTTCCTCTATTTCTTTGCATTGATCGCTGAAGAAGGCTTTCTTATCTCTTCTTGCTATTCTCTGGAACTCTGCATTCAGATGCTTATATCTTTCCTTTTTTCCTTTGTTTTTTGCCTCTCTTCTTTTCACAGCTATTTGTAAGGCCTCCTCAGACAGCCATTTTGCTTTTTTGCATTTCTTTTCCATGGGGATGGTCTTGATCCCTGTCTCCTGTACAATGTCACGAACCTCATTCCATAGTTCATCAGGCACTCTATCTATGAGATCTAGTCCCTGAAATCTATTTCTCACTTCCACTGTATGATCATAAGGGATTTGATTTAGGTCGTACCTGAATGGTCTAGCGGGTTTCCCTACTTTCTTCAATTTAAATCTGAATTTGGCAATAAGGAGTCGATGATCTGAGCCACAGTCAGCTCCTGGTCTTGTTTTGGTTGACTGTATAGAGCTTCTCCATCTTTGGCTGCAAAGAATATAATCAATCTGATTTCGGTGTTGACCATCTAGTGATGTCCATGTGTAGAGTCTTCTCTTGTGTTGTTGGAAGAGGGTGTTTGCTATGACCAGTGCATTTTCTTGGCAAAACTCTATTAGTCTTTGCCCTGCTTCATTCCGCATTCCAAGGCCAAATTTGCCAGTTACTCCAGGTGTTTCTTGACTTCCTCCTTTTGCATTCCAGTCCCCTATAATGAAAAGGACATCTGTTTTGGGTTTTAGTTCTAAAAGGTCTTGTAGGTCTTCATAAAACTGTTCAACTTCAGCTTCCTCAGCGTTACTGATTGGGGCATAGACTTGGATAACTGTGATATTGAATGGTTTGCCTTGGAGATGAACAGAAATCATTCTGTCGTTTTTGAGATTGCATCCAAGTACTGCATTTCGGACTCTTTTTTTGACCATGATGGCTGCTCCATTTCTTCTGAGGGATTCCTGCCCGCAGTAGTAGATATAATGGCCATCTTAGTTAAATTCACCCATTCCAGTCCATTTTAGTTTGCTGATTCCTAGAATGACGACGTTCACTCTTGCCGTCTCTTGTTTGACCACTTCCAATTGAAGAAAGTAGGGAAACCCGCTAGACCATTCAGGTACGACCTAAATCAAATCCCTTATGATTATACAGTGGAAGTGAGAAATAGATTTCAGGGACTAGATCTCATAGATAGAGTGCCTGATGAACTATGGAATGAGGTTCGTGACATTGTACAGGAGACAGGGATCAAGACCATCCCCATGGAAAAGAAATGCAAAAAAGCAAAATGGCTGTCTGAGGAGGCCTTACAAATAGCTGTGAAAAGAAGAGAGGCAAAAAGCAAAGGAGACTCTTTTTCGTGGCGCCTCGGAGGCTGTCGGCCGCTTCAGAATGAAGCTGAACATCTCTTTCCCGGCCACTGGCTGCCAGAAGCTCATTGAAGTGGACGATGAACGAAAACTTTGTACCTTCTACGAGAAGCGTATGGCCACAGAAGTTGCTGCTGACGCTCTGGGTGAAGAATGGAAGGGTTATGTGGTCCGAATCAGTGGCGGGAACGACAAGCGGGGTTTCCCCATGAAGCAGGGTGTCTTGACCCATGGCCGAGTTCGCCTGCTTCTGAGTAAGGGGCATTCCTGTTACAGACCAAGGAGGACTGGAGAGAGAAAGCGCAAATCTGTGTGGGGTTGCATTGTGGATGCCAATCTGAGTGTTCTCAATTTGGTCATCGTGAAGAAAGGGGAGAAGGATATTCCTGGACTCACTGATACTACAGTGCCTTGTCGCCTGGGTCCCAAAAGAGCTAGCAGAATCCACAAACTGTTCAATCTCTCTAAAGAAGATGATGTCCGCCAATATGTTGTGCGAAAGCCCCTAAACAAAGACGGTAAGAAACCTAGGACTAAAGCACCCAAGATTCAGCGTCTCGTGACTCCCCGAGTTCTGCAACACAAACGCCGGCGTATTGCTCTGAAGAAACAGCGTACTAAGAAAAATAAAGAAGAGGCTGCAGAATATGCTAAACTTTTGGCCAAGAGAATGTAGGAGGCCAAAGAAAAACGGCAGGAGCAGATCGCCAAGAGACGGAGGCTGTCCTCCCTGAGAGCTTCTACTTCAAAGTCTGAGTCCAGTCAAAAATGAGGTGTTCTGAGAGTGACAAATAAAGCAGACCAGACACCAGCTCTCCCTTCTTGACTTTTAATTGATGATCAAATAGATAAATGAAGGTCCACAAACATGGAAAATGAGGTGCTGCATAATCTAGCAGTGGAACAGGTCTGCAGGAGATCCTTCAAAGTGACAGTCCTTCAGATTCAGAACCAGACCACATATGATAGTGGAAGCCATGGCCAGAACAGAGTTCCTTTAGTGGGTGTCTCAGAATTCGTACATTGATTGATTGACTTTTCAGCAAGGCATGGGACAAGATAGGGGAAATAAATGACTTAGGACTATTAATCTTTGACAGACTTTATTTTAAGGAATGCAATTTCTACACGATATATGAAAAGTGCCCTTGTGAAGATGGACATTGTCATATGTAAAAAGAATAACTTGTGAAAAACACAGTTAATGGATGCCATTTCTAGAATAGTTTTTACAAAGCTCTTAAAAACAGTGCAGATTTAATACATTAACAGAAAAAAAAAAAAAAAAGCAAAGGAGAAAAGGAAAGATATAAGCATCTGAATGCAGAGTTCCAGAGAATAGCAAGAAGAGATAAGAAAGCCTTCAGCGATCAATGCAAAGAAATAGAGGAAAACAACAGAATGGGAAAGACTAGAGATCTCTTCAAGAAAATTAGAGATACCAAGGGAACATTTCATGCAAAGATAGGCTCGATAAAGGACAGAAATGGTATGGAACTAACGGAAGCAGAAGATACTAAGAAGAGGTGGCAAGAATACACGGAAGAACTGTACAAAAATGATCTTCATGACCCAGATAATCATGATGGTGTGATCACTAATCTAGAGCCAGACACCTTGGAATGTGAAGTCAAGTGGGCTTTGGAAAGCATCAGTACGAAGAAAGCTGGTGGAGGTGATGGAATTCCAGTTGAGCTGTTTCAAATCCTGAAAGATGATGCTGTGAAAGTGCTGCACTCAATATGCCAGCAAACTTGGAAAACTCAGCAGTGGCCACAGGACTGGAAAAGGTCAGTTTTCATTCCAATCCCAAAGAAAGGCAATGCCAAAGGCAATGCTCAAACTACCGCACAATTGCACTCATCTCACATGCTAGTAAAGTAATGCTCAAAATTCTCCAAGCCAGGCTTCAGCAATATGTGAACTGTGAACTTCCTGATGTTCAAGCTGGTTTTAGAAAAGGCAGAGGAACCAGAGATCAAATTACCAACATTTGCTGGATCATGGAAAAAGCAAGAGAGTTCCAGAAAAAACATCTCTTTCTGCTTTATTGACTATGTCAAAGCCTTTGACTGTGTGGATCACAATAAACTGTGGAAAATTGTTCAAGAGATGGGAATACCAGACCACCTGACCTGCCTCTTGAGAAACCTATATGCAGGTCAGGAAGCAGCAGTTAGAACTGGACATGGAACAACAGGCTGGTTCCAAATAGGGAAAGGAGTACGTCAAGGCTGTATATTGTCACCCTGCTTATTTAACCTCTATGCAGAGTACATCATGAGAAACTCTGGACTGGAAGAAACACAAGCTGGAATCAAGATTGCCGGAGAAATATCAATAATCTTAGATATGCAGATGACACCACCCTTATGGCAGAAAATGAAGAGGAGCTAAAAAGCCTCTTGATGAAAGTGAAAAAGGAGAGCAAAAAAGTTGGCTTAAAGTTCAACATTCAGAAAACAAAGATCATGGCACCTGGTCCCATCACTTCATGGGAAATAGATGGAGGAACAGTGGAAACAGTGTCAGACTTTATTTTTGGGGGCTCCAAAATCACTGCAGATGGTGATTGCAGCCATGAAATTAAAAGACGCTTACTCCTTGGAAGAAAAGTTATGACCAACCTAGATAGTATATTCAAAAGAAGAGTCATTAGTTTGCCGACTAAGGTCCGTCTAGTCAAGGCTATGGTTTTCCTGTGGTCATATATTGATGTGAGAGTTGGACTTTGAAGAAGGCTGAGCGCCGAAGAATTGATACTTTTGAACTTTGGTATTGGAGAAGACTCTTGAGAGTGCCTTGGACTACAAGGAGATCCAACCAGTCCATTCAGAAGGAGATCAGGCCTGGGATTTCTTTGGAAGGAATGATGCTAAATTGAAACTCCAGTACTTTGGCCACCTCATGTGAAGAGTTGATTCATTGGAAGAGACTCTGATGCTGGGAGGGATTGGGGGCAGGAGAAGAAGGGGACGACCGAGGATGAGATGGTTGGATGGCATCACTGACTCGATGGACGTGAGTCTGAGTGAACTCCGGGAGATGGTGATGAACAGGGAGGCCTGGCATGCTGCGATTCACGGGGTTGCAAAGAGTTGGACACGACTGAGCGACTGAACTGAACTGAACTGAATTTGCCTTGATTCATGGACCTGACATTTCAGGTTCCTATGCAATATTGCTCTTTACAGCATGGGACCTTGCTTCTATCACCAGTCACATCCACAGGTGGGTATTGTTTTTGCTTTGGCTTCATCCCTTCATTCTTTCTGGAGTTATTTTCCACTGATCTCCAGTAGCATATTGGGCACCTACCTACCTGGGGAGTTCCTCTTTCAGTATCCTATCATTTTGCCTTTTCATACTGTTCCTGGGGTTCTCAAGGCAAGAATACTGAAGTGGTTTGCCATTCCCTTCTTCAGTGGACCACATTCTGTCAGCTCTCTCCACCATGACCCAACCGTCTTGGGTTCCCCCACGGGCATGGCTTGGTTTCATTGAGTTAGACAAGGCTGTGGTCCTAGTGTGATTAGATTGACTAGTTTTCTGTGAGGATGGTTTCAGTGTGTCTGCCCTCTGATGCCCTCTTGCAACACCTACCATCTTACCTGGGTTTCTCTTACCTTGGGCATGGGGTATCTCTTCACGGCTGCTCCAGCAAAGCACAGCCGCTGCTCCTTACCTTGGTCGAAGGCATCTCCTTACTGCCGCCCTTCCTGACCTTCAACGTGGGATAGCTCCTCTAGGCCCTCCTGCGCCCGCTCAGCCCCTGGTCCTCGGGTTGCTCCTCCCAGCCACCACTCCTGGCCTCGGGCGCCGCCCCTGGCCTCCAGCGCAGGGTGGCTCCCCACGGCTGCCGCCCCTGGCCTCGGGTGTGGGGTGGCTCTTCCCGGCCGCTGCCCTTGACCTTGGACTTGGGTAGCTCCTCTCGGTCACGCTTAGTGCCCCCGGTGGCGGCCGCCCGCGCTTAGTGTGAGTAAGTGAGTTACCTCCCTCATATCTTCCAGTTAGTAGTTAAACCCTGTTAGCTCAGCCTACACACTGTTGTCAACAATTATCCACTCCATCCTCGCCCATCAGCTGTCTTCTCATCCAGGCCCTCCTCTGCTCCCTCAGGCACCTTGACGATGTCTGCCAAATAGAGTACTTTATCCAGGTTCTTTCATCCATTCTGTCACTTTGAGTCAAGTCACCACTCTAGGGCAATTATCCTAAATGGCTCCCTCTACTGGATGACGTCCAAACTCGTTGGCTACCTTTCAAACTTCGTTGGCCTCACGCCTTCATGTATAGCATAAACCCTGGCTACAGTTCTCACTTAAGGTTTCCAAATGCACTATCAAGTCTCTATGACTTTTGTAATCTTATTCTGTCTAGAATATTCTCCCTACTCCATTTTATCTAAGGAACTCTCACTTATGGGTACAAGTCCAGTTTAAATTTCAAATTCTCATCATTATATTCCCTATGTCTTCCCCAATCAGCTCATGAGCAAAAGCCATGGCTCCTCATCAGTGTTCCCATAGCTGTTTATAGACGATGAACACCTTTGGTGCTCAGACTGCATCTTATTCAGGACCTAACTCAGGGCTTGATATACTGCAGGTTCACCACGAGATTACCCACTTCACAAATATTTATTGCATCCTTGCCATACAGTGGGCATTGTTTTTAAGTGTTGACAATACCATTATGGAAAAAGTAGACACAATATTCACCTTCACAGGGCTTATATCTTACAGACAATTATACTACATAATCACTCTAAAGAAGCAACAAAGATTTCTTTATTGCATTTCTTGAGACTTGTATGATCTCTTTTAACCCCAGAGGGTAACTTCTTATATATGAAGTTGCTAGTTTCCTAAACTGCTAATTAATGCATAATTAGTAATAAGCTTGAAGAATGCAAAGAAATAGAGGAAAACAACAGAATGGGAAAGACTAGAGATCTCTTAAAGAAAATGAGAGATACCAAGGGAACATTTCATGCAAAGATGGGCTCAATAAAGGACAGAAATGGTCTGGACCTAACAGAAGCAGAAGATATTGAGAAGAGGTGGCAAGAATACACAGAAGAACTGTACAAAAAAGAGCTTCACAACCAAGATAATTATGATGGTGTGATCACTCACCTAGAGCCAGACATCCTGGAATGTGAGGTCAAGGGGGCCTTAGAAAGCATCACTACGAACAAAGCTAGTGGAGGTGATGGAATTCCAGTTGAGCTGTTTCAAATCCTGAAAGATGATGCTGTGAAAGTGCTGCACTCAATATGCCAGCAAACTTGGAAAACTCAGCAGTGGCCACAGGACTGGAAAAGGTCCGTTTTCATTCCAATCCCAAAGAAAGGCAATGCCAAAGAATGCTCAGACTACCACACAATTGCACTCATCTCACATGCTAGTAAAGTAATGCTCAAAATTCTCCAAGCCAGGCTTCAGCAATACGTGAACTGTGAACTTCCTGATGTTCAAGCTGGTTTTAGAAAAGGCAGAGGAACCAGAGATCAAATGCTAACATCTGCTGGATCATGGAAAAAGCAAGAGAGTTCCAGAAAAAACATCTCTTTCTGCTTTATTGACTATGCCAAAGTCTTTGACTGTGTGGGTCACAATAAACTGTGGAAAATTGTTCAAGAGATGGGAATACCAGACCACCTGACCTGCCTCTTGAGAAAGCTGTATGCAGGTCAGGAAGCAACAGTTAGAACTAGACATGGAACAACAGGCTGGTTTTCCAAATAGGAAAAGGAGTATGTCAAGGCTGTATATTGTCACCCTGCTTATTTAACTTCTATGCAGAGTACATCATGAGAAACGCTGGACTGGAAGAAGCACAAGCTGGAATCAAGATTGCCGGGAGAAATATCAATAACCTCAGATATGCAGATGACACCACCCTTATTGCAGAAAGTGAAGAGGAACTCAAAAGCCTCTTGATGAAAGTGAAAGAGGAGAGCAAAAATGTTGGCTTAAAGTTCAACATTCAGAAAACGAATATCATGGCATCCGGTCCCATCGCTTCATGGGAAATAGATGGGGAAACAGTGGAAACAGTGTCAGACTTTTATTTTGGGGGGCTCCAAAATCACTGCAGATGGTGATTGCAGCCATGAAATTAAAAGATGCTTACTCCTTGGAAGAAAAGTTATGACCAACCTAGATAGCATATTAAAAAGCAGAGACATTACTTTGCCAACAAAGGTTTGTCTAGTCAAGGCTATGGTTTTCCAGTGGTCATGTATGGATGTGAGAGTTGGACTGTGAAGAAAGCTGAGCACTGAAGAATTGATGCTTTTGAACTGTGGTGTTGGAGAAGACTCTTGAGAATCCCTTGGACTGCAAGGAGATCCAACCAGTCCATCCTAAAGGAGATCAGTCCTGGCAGTTCTTTGGAAGGACTGATGCTAAAGCTGAAACTCCAATACTTTGGCCACCTCATGTAAAGAGTTGATTCATTGGAAAAAACTCTGATGCTGGGAGGTATTGGGGGCAGGAGAAGGGGACGACAGAGGATGAGATGGCTGGATGGCATCACCGACTCCCCGTGATCATGAGTTTGAGTGTACTCCCGGAGTTGTTGATAGATAGGGAGGCCTGGCGTGCTGAGATTCATGGGGTTACAAAGAGTCGGACACAACTGAGCCACTGAACTAAACTGAACTGAAGCTTGAAGAGAATTAGCATAGTGATCTCATGCCTGAAACATTTTTTTCTTTAAGCAAAGGAAGAGTACTGAAGAAAAAATAGAGAAATATAGTGAATGTATAAACATCAAGGTGCATGCATGTGTGTGTGTGTGTAAGTCTATTTTATTGTTTTTTTGTTTTTTTGGGTTTTTTTTGAGGGAGTTGAAGGAAATAAGTGAAGGGGGAAAGAGGACTCTATTGAGAGAGGCTAGAGAGACACAATGCTGAAAAAAGTGTGCTGAGTAGCAGCTTAAGCCACAGTCTGTTCGTATATTTTTGGGCGATTACCCAGATGGTTCCAGAAACCACATTTTGTTACCAGTATCCTACAGTATTACTGAGTTTTCTAGCGGTAGGCTGGATTCTTCCAGGAACCGATTAGGCCTGCAATTGTTTTGTTAGGCAAGCTGAACAAAAAGCATTCACTCAGTTCTATTGAAGATAGCATTAATGAATTTAGAGAAAAGGGTGAGGCCATTCTGAGTGCTTCTGTGGATTCCTTGTAATTGATTGTAAAAATGTCCATAAGATTTTCCCTTATGAACAAGATACATTATAAAGTACTTGGCACTGCTAATCTTCATCACATGCATTTTTCAATTCCAAGGAACAATTTACTTTTATCATTTATCTCACCTAAAAACATCCCCAGTGAGTGTTACAAAAGCTACAATAAATCACATGGACAGATGGCAGTATATAAATGCCAAAATATAATCAGGCTTAGAGTTGTACCAAACAGCCTGCTGACATTGCCAGGCATAACAGGAAGGCTCAAAGCAGCACTTTCTCAGAGAAGCTTTCTCCTGCGCAAATTGGAAGGCTGTCAGAACACAGCCAGCTCGCCTGCTCCTGATGACTGTTAATGAGAACTCTGAAAGGAGGAGCAGCCAGAACCTCTTTGCTCTCCTTTTTGGGCCCCATGGTCCCTTCCATTTGGTCAGATTCCCTCTGAGCATGACGAATAGGGATGCTAATATTTCCCGACCAACATCGTCCCAGTTAAGCCTCTTCCAACAAATCCAAACACTAGGTCCTCTGTCATCTGTCCAAACCCATTTTATCCCCCAGTTGAGCTTTTTTTCTTTTTTTTTTTCTTTGCTGTAGACACAATTTCCTTGAATACAAGACATTAGAAAAAGTGAGTGTGATACTGAGAAGGATTTCCATAGATAGAAAAACTAAAATATTTCAAAATATAGAGAAATGATTTCAAGTGAGAAAATGAGCATTATTTATTTGAGTCCTTAGGATGTGACAGAAACCATACTAAATATTTTATTAGTATATCTATTTTCTCACTTAATCTTCAATCTGTTTGTGTGTGTGCATGCTCAGTTGTGTCCAACTCTGTGACTCCATGGACTGTAGCCCACCAGGATCCACTGTCCATGGAATTTTCTAAGCAAGGATACCGGAGTGGGTCGCCATTTCCTAGTCCAGGTGATCTTCCCATGGATAGAAGCCATGTCTCTTTTGTATTCTGCCTTAGCAGACGGATTCTTTACCAACCACTGCACCACCTAGGAAGCCCATTTAATCTTCAAATCAGCTGCCTATGAGATAGGTAGGTTTTATTATGAGATAGGTTTTATTATTTTTCCTATCATACAACTATGGAAAGAGACCCAGAGAAGTCAAGTAACTTCAGTATTTATACCTAGTAAGTGCAGGAGTAAAGACATGAGTCCAGCTCTGGAAGAAGCCAAAGATTTGAATTTTAATGGTCTTCCTTATGTACTGTGCTTAGTCGCTAAGTCGTGTCCCACTCTTGCAACCCCATGGACTGTAGCCTACCAGGATCCTCTGTCCATGGGGTTCTCCAGGCAAGAATTCTGGGGTGGTTTTCCATGCCCTCCTCCAATCTTCCCATCCCAGGTATCAAACCCAGGTCTCCCACATTGTGGGTGGATTCTTTATCATCTGAGCCACCAGGGAAGACCAAGAATACTGGAGTAAGTAGCCTATCCCTTTTCCAAGGGCTCTTCCTAACCCAGGAATCAAACCAGGGTTTTCTGCATTGCTGGTGGATTCTTTATGAGCTACCAGGGAATTCTAGAATCAGCAATTGTCCAATAATTGTGCAAATAAATTTAAGAATGTTTTAGATGCTTGTATGGTATTTATTAACTCCTAATAAAATAGAATGTTCTTTTCAAAAGCCTTATTGAAAAGAAACCCGTGACTGCAGTTTACTCCACATTTCTGCTTTTAATAGTTTGAGGGGCTTCCTAGTAGAGGGGCCACAGTATGTACTTGCTGTGCTCTGCACCTCTTTTCCAATTTCACCTGAGTCTGGAGAAGAGCAAACTGCACAAGGGAACTCAGACTACTACCCCTACTACCCTCAACTACTTAACTATTTTAAAAATGCATTGTCTAGAAAGCAGTATCGTCACACATTTCTTAGTCATGACCTATTAGGAGGCTTTACGGCAAGGGACATTTACTAAAATAGAATTCAGAACCCCAAGCAAGAAACTTCAAAATAAATGAGAAAACATTTTTAAATTGACCCTCCATTGAATATTTAAAAAGTGCTAGGAACTTTATCAACATCTCACTCTATTCTCATTAAAATTCTAAAATCTGTTCTGTTGTCCACATTTTACAGATAAGAAAATGATGCCTTGAAGAGGTTAAACAATTTGCCCCAGAGTCTTAACAGCCTGACTGAAACACAAACCTGGGGAGCTATAGTGTTTGGCTTTTAACTTTGATCCCATACAACTTCTCATAAGAATGGGCTGATAGGTTTTTATGAGTCATAGAAAAGAGCCATCAATTGGACACGTCACAAGTATACACAGGGGAACATGTGGAAAATGTGAGTTATTTATTGTGTGCATCAAAGCAACATAAAAAATATAAGAATAAAATCACTATCCTCAAGGCAAAAGAGAGGACTTAGAAATATAATTTGCTATTGGCTTCATTGTCTAATTCTGAAGAGCTCTGGCAAGCAATCCACCTCTGTTTCATTAATTTACAATTAGGGAGACTATTTGACCTCTCTCTTCCTCATATAAATGTTTAAGAAACACTAAAAAATGAAACAATCATTGTAAATATTTCTAATTTGATATGTTAACGTATCAGTATTGTGGTATATTAGGGAGCTTCAACTTTATTCTTTAAGCAGTAAGTTGCTGCTGGGGATTTCCAGGGAGAAGCATAACATGTTTAAATTACGGGGGCCTCTGACACAATATGTAGAATGGATTGAAAGGCGTGAGCTCTAAGTGTCTTGATGTGACTGCAACGTTAGAAAGCATGTCTGAAGCACAGGAGGCTGGGTGTGGGCTAAGTAAAGAAAGATGGGAAAGGAAATGGTCATGTGGGAATGCACTGGAAGAAAAGAAACATCTAGAACTGGGAGTCAGGTCAAGGATGCTGCTTCAGCTCACTACTTACTCACTGTCTTAGAAACATCAAAACAATGTGATGACTTTTAATTCCAACAAGAAGATTTAAGAGTTGGTGGCAGCATAAGATGAGGATGCATTAATACACCTCTGAGAAGCAAATGTGAGGAAGGCGTGGCAACCCACTCCAGTATTCTTGCCTGGAGAATCCCATGGACTGAGGAGCCTGGCGGGCTACAGTCCATGGTGTCACAGAGTCAGACACGACTGAAGCAACTGAGGATGCACAGAAACAAATATACAACAGTCATTAAAAAAAAAAAAGGAAACTTTGACATTTGCAACAACATGGGTGGACTTGGAGGGTATTGTGCTTAGTGAAACGTCAGATGTGGAATATAAAAAACATGAAACAAACTAGTGAATATAACAACAACAACAAAAAAAAAAAACAGACTCACAGTTACAGAGAACAAAATAGTGATTACCAGCAGAGAGAAGAAAAGGGAGAGAGGAAACACAGGGGTGAGAGATTAATAAGTACAAACTATTTTATTGACTATGCCAAAGCCTTTGACTATGTGGATCACAATAAACTGGAAAATTCTGAAAGAGATGGGAATACCAGACCATCTGACCTGCCTCTTGAGAAACCTATATGCAGGTCAGGAAGCAGCAGTTAGAACTGGACATGGAACAACAGACTGGTTCCAAATAGGAAAAGGAGTACATCAAGGCTATATATTGTCACTCCACTTATTTAACTTCTATGCAGAGTACATCATGAGAAATGCTGGGCTGGAAGAAACACAAGCTGGAATCAAGATTGCCGGGAGAAATATCAATAACCTCAGATATGCAGATGACACCACCCTTATGGCAGAAAGTGAAGAGGAACTAAAGAACCTCTTGATGAAAGTGAAAGAGGAGAGTGAAAAAGTTGGCTTAAAGTTCAACATTCAGAAAACGAAGATCATGGCATCTGGTCCCATTACTTCATGGGAAATAGATGGGGAAACAGTGGAAACAGTGTCAGACTTTATTTTTTGGGGCTCCAAAATCACTGCAGATGATGATTGCAGCCTTGAAATTAAAAGGCGCTTACTCCTTGGAAGAAAAGTTACGACCAACCTAGGCAGAATATTAAAAAGCAGAGACATTACTTTGTCAACAAAGGTCCGTCTAGTCAAGGCTATGGTTTTTCCTGTGGTCATGTATGGATGTGAGAGTTGGACTATAAAGAAAGCTGAGCGCCGAAGAACTGATGCTTTTGAACTGTGGTGTTGGAGAAGACTCTTGAGAGTCCCTTGGACTGCAAGGAGATCCAACCAGTCCATCCTAAAGGAGATCAGTCCTGGGTGTTCTTTGGAAGGACTGATGTTGAAGCTGAAACTCCAATATTTTGGGCACCTGATGTGAAGAGCTGACTCATTTGAGAAGACTCTGATGTTGGGAAAAATTGAAGGCAGCAGGAGAAGGGGACGACAGAGGATGAGATGGTTGGATGGCATCACCGACTCAATGGACATGAGTTTGGGTGGACTTTGGGAGTTGGTGACGAACAGAAAGGCCTGGCGTGCTGCGGTTCATGGAGTTGCAAAGAGTCAGACACTACTGAGAAACTGAACTGAACAGAACTGATTCTGTATAAAATAAATAAACTATGAAGATATATTGTACAATACAGGGAATGTAGGCAATATTTTATATCCATAAATGAAGTATAACCTTTAAAAATTGTGAATCACTATGTTGCATACCTGTAACACACAATATTACATATCAACTATACTTCGATAAACATTTTTTACTACAGAGATATTCTCTTTCATTTTCTTGAAAAGATTGTGCAAAACTGGTAGTTTTTCTTCCTTAAATATTTGATAGATTTCATCAATGAAACTATCTGGTCTTGGAATTTTCTTTGTGGGAATAATTTTAATTACGAATTAGATTAATATAATACATAGAGCAGACAGGGCTTCCCAGGTGGCACTAGTGGTAAAGAACCCACCTGCCAATGCAGGAAACATGAAAATACACAGTTCAGTCCCCGGGTCTGGAAGAGGGCATGGCAACCCACTCCAGTATTCTTGCCTGGAGAATCCCAGGGACAGAGAAGCCTGGCAGGCTACAGTCCATAGGGTCACAAAGAGTCTGACTTGACTGAGGTGACTTAGCACACAAGCACACACTCATAGGCTAGACATCCTGTAGATGTAAAAGAGGACTAAATTAACATCTAACTATCTACTTTTCTGGTTTGGATTTTAGAAAGAACTTTGAATCTCTTGAATTATAAGAATTTTTAAGAAAAAATAATTAATATGTCACATGTCCAACTTAGTATCAACTAAAACAACATGAAATAGAATGATATTCAGCAAACTGGTCTTAAATGCCAGTAGAAATACTGATGCAAGAAGAGCTTAATTTTTATGTTAAAAATATCAGTCTTGTTGCCCTTTCCACAAGAATGCTCTGTTTTACGGTGCATGCAAATTCCTTTACTCTAATTTGTTACTGTAATACAATGAAATCTCTGTCTGCTTTATCACTCAGGGTAAGAGCTGAAAGTCAGATGGCTCATCATGTATCACGTAGTGAGTCACGTAGTGGGAAGTAAGTTTGAGGTGGGGTCATATGATCAGACCAGTCTCTTCTCCAGGCTTTTGACTACGTACTCATCACTCTTTGGAGCTGCCACTTGCAGAAGCATCTTCCCATCTCATCTGAGTTTTTTCTACTAGAACATCTCTGACTCCTTTTTATTGATGGCACTGTTACTACAAAGGACAGATTATGAGTATATTTATGCCCTACTTTGAGGCTGTGTAAAGGACACAAAAAAATCTACTTTAAAACCTGCTGTTGAACACTTAGGTTGCCAGAACTGGATCCCTGACATGCCTGCTCTATTTACAGATAATTTCTCAGTCGACCTGGTGTGCATTATTGTCCCAATCTCAGATAGATGCATCTCTTTGTTTCACCTGAGTCCTGTGCATACATTCTAACTCATTAGTCCTTCAGATGTTATCCTTTACCAGTGGTATCAGCATCACCTGGGAAATTTTTAGAAATTTAAATTATCAATCCCTCCAGGGAATGGGGCCCAGCAATCCATGTTTTATTTTGTTTTGTTTTGTTTAATCAGGAACTTTTTGGTTCAATGAGACTTGCCTATTGTGATTCTGATACAGATCGTTACAGAATATTTTTTTCCCATCTTCTCCAAAGAACTAGCACAAACCAAAACAACAAATTACAGCAAAACTAT
Organism: Budorcas taxicolor; assembly: GCF_023091745.1. Classification (NCBI taxonomy): domain Eukaryota; kingdom Metazoa; phylum Chordata; class Mammalia; order Artiodactyla; family Bovidae; genus Budorcas; species Budorcas taxicolor. The sequence continues at coordinate 57,904,588 of NC_068923.1, read as the reverse complement.
GGTAAATCTCTCTAAGAGCAATCTATGTTTTTAAAAAACTTTCCATGTGATTCTGACGCACACAAAGGTTTGATGACTACTGTTATAGCTACAACAGAGAAAGAGGAAGCAGAATCTGGCCTCTTCAGTTCCAGAGTGGGATCAATGCCCATATGCTGGGGGATTATCCAAGAAGAAAGATGTTCAGATGTTGAATACCAAAAAACAAAAAAACACCAAAAAGAAGATATATCTACTGTACATTTTTTACGACCATAAATTTGGAGACTTAGAATTTACTTAATATTAAAGCAACAGCCTTGGTGATATAGTGGTGAACATATAGCTGCCTTCCAAAAAATAAATACTAGAACAATTCAAGCTCAATTATGCATGGCCCTATTTGACTACATTTGATTCCATGTTTTACTACCTCTGTTGTCAACAGTACATAGCTTATGATGTGTACTTCAGTGACACATATTTGATGCAAGATGAACCTAATCTCATATTTTTAATCAGGTGTGAAACTAGTTTTGATTACTGGGTTGTTTTAATAGCACCCCTTATCGCTCAGTTGGGAAAGAATCTGCCTGCAATGCAAGAGACCCGGGCTCGATTCCTGGGTCGAGAAGATCCCCTGCAGAAGGAAATGGCAATCCACTCCAGTATTCTTGCCTGGAGAATCTCATGGACAGAGGAGCCTGGCAGGCTACAGTCCATGGGGTAGCAAGAGTCGGACATGACTGAGCGACTACACCACCATCACCACATTGTTTGAAGCTTTGTCTACAGCTCAGATGAATATGGAGTGCTGCCTTTCCTGACAACTATTTCTGCAGAGTTTATAGGATTAACCAAATAAGTACTTGACTTTTATTCACCTAACTGATATCTCAGAATATTCATTGGCCCTATTTGATCTCATCAATCTCTAAAACAGAATAATATTATTCATACAACTCTTTATTTTGGTGTGCAGTAAATCCTCTTTCTACTTGAAAATGGTAACGTTTCTATTGGTTTTGTTAGATAATATTTATTATTGTTTTCTACCTACTAGGCACCACTATGAGTTCTTTACATGTGTTCAGTCATTAATTATCACAATCCCACTACTTAGGTACTGATTTATCCCCATTTCATTCAAGGTAATTGAGAATATATGAAATTAAATAATTTCAACAAATTCAAACAATTAAAACCTGGTGGAGTTGGGATTTTATTCTAGGCAGTTGACTCCTCACTGGACATCAGATCGTAAGATAACCAACTGTCCCGATGTGTCTAGTGCTGGGGGGTTTCCTGGAATGCAGGACTTTCAGTGCTAAAACTGGTATGTGCATGGGTGCTAAGTTGATTCAGTCGTGTCTGGCTCTTTGGAACCTTGTGGACTGTAGCCCATCAGGCTCCTCTATCCATGGGATTCTCCAGGCAAGAATACTGGAATGGGTTGCCATTTCCTCCTCCAGGAGATCTTCCCCATCCAGGAATCGAACTCACGTATCTTACATCTCCCACATTGGCAGGCAGGTTCCTTACCACTAGTGTCAGCCAGGAAGCCTTAAAACTGGGATGAAGGTGAAGGTGAAGTCGCTCAGTTGTGTCCAACTCTTTGTGACCCCGTGGACTGTAACCTACTAGACTTCTCCATCCGTGGGATTCTCCAGGCAAGAATACTGGAGTGGGCTGCCATTTCCTTCTCCAGGGGATCTTTCCGACCCAGGGATCGAACCCAGGTCTCCCGCATTGGAGGCAGACGCTTTAACCTCCGAGCCACCAGGGAATAGCCCCAGACAAACCAGGATGGTTGGTCACACCATAATTACTATACTACAGAATATATTTGTGTCCTTACCCACCCCACCCCCCACCCCGCTTTGGATGGCATGTGAAATATATCAAGTTAATGACTGACATCCATAGTTCCAGGAAACAGCAGACCCACATGTCTGTACAGGGGTGTGAGGCTCTTGAGTGTCTCTACCCTACTTCCACCTTTCCATTCCAGAATGTCCATCACTCAACGTCATCATTTAATGTCCCCGTTCAGGAGATAGGACCCAATCTAAAGAGCTTGATTGTTCTAGAAATGCCTTGGATTTCCCCAAATATTCCACTACAAACTAGGGCAAGAGATTCCAAGACCCTGCCTCAGTACAAATTGTCCCATTGTTCCTCTTCAGAAGAACATTCAGTTCAGCTCAGTTCTGTCAGTGAGTCGTAACTGACTCTTTGTGACCCTATGCACTGCCTCACACCAGGCCTCCCTGTCCATCAGAAAAACATAAAACTGTTAAAAAATAATTTCAGCTGGTGTGTTTCAAGTTTGTAATAAGGTGTTATAAAGGGACAACCCAACAAGGAGCTGGAGAAGGGGACAGGGACAGGAAGATAGAAGAGCTAGAAAACCTAGCAGGGATTTAAATCACTTCATAGTTTAAGACCAAGGAGGATAACACACACAGGGTTCCTCAAACACACACAACCTTTCACAGTTGCAAGGAGGGGCATGCATGGAGGTCGTCGGTAGGACCCACCTGCAGACTATAGTCGTGTCAATAATTCTCACCTCCAAACCTCAAGAAGGACCAACTCTCATTCTCCTAAAGTGTAACCATGAGAAATTCCTTCATGATAGTGAAGCCTGTATTAACTGGCTCAGAAGGTAAAGAACCTGCTTGTCATGCAGGAGACACGGGTTTGATTCCTGGGTCAGGAAGACCTCCTGGAGAAGGGAATGGCAACTCACTCCAGTGTTCCTGCCTGGAAATTTCATGGACAGAGAATCCCGGTGGGCTACTGTCCATGGGGTTGCAAAGAGTCAGACAGGACTGAGTGACTAACACTTTTACTGTTAACTAAGCTATCTAGTTAGATGGAGTGGGTTGCCATTTCCTTCTTCAATATATGTAAATACTGAAATTTAAAGGATCCTTGACTAATTTATTCTCTCCACATCCCCATCTCCACAGATAATCTCTTTATTTACCTGTTTCTTGTAGTAGTCATGTCTTTAAACAGTTATCGCTAGATATTATCTATTGACATCCATTTCTAACTGTTGAGACATGTTGTTTTGATTAATAAGAAGAAAAGAGAGGACCTGAGAGGTCCTTGGATCACACCTTGAGAACTGCTATTCTAGTTCTTTGATAATTCCTCCTTTCTATTTTACTATCCTCTCTTTCTGGAATTTTGTAGTTATATGTTGGATTGAATATGGACATGAATTTGAGCGAACTCCAGAAGATAGTGGAGGGCAGAGGAGCCTTGAGTGCTGCAGTATGACATGGGGTCACAAAGAGTTGGACACAAATTAGCAATTTAAATTCAACAAAATCATTATTACTGTCAATTCCCTGTATTTATTCTGAGTCTGTTATCTTTAAACAGAGTCATGTTCTATTTTACCTTTATATTTAGAGTTGCTGGTAATGATACTCTGTATTTATTTATTTTCAAAGCATCTTCACATGTATTATCTTATCCCTTTAATACTCTCCAGAGGTTAGAACAGTAAGTATTTTCACATCTGGTCTGGTCTCTGGATGATAAAATCAAATGCAAAATAAGTTAAGCATTTTATCCAATAATATTCAAGAAATTAAAGATAAAATTGGAAATAGGGCTTGGATTTTCTAATATCTAGTTTGCTTTCCACTATGCCAAACTACTCTTTTTTAAAAAAGGATTGCTCAGCTTAAATTCTGACCATGCCATCAACAAATAGAGTTTTCATTTTCTGAAAAAAAAAAAAAGAGAGAGAGAGAGAGAAAGTATATGGAAACTGCCAGTGTCTAGAAGCTTTCACCCAGAAACTGATACTGCAGCATGGTTTTTAGTATATAAATTTTTCACCTTCTTGGTAAATTTTTTGCTAGGTATTTTATTCTTTTTGGTGTGATTTTAAACAGGATTGTTTGCTTACTTTCTCTTTCTGATATTTCATTGCTAATATAAAGAAATGCGACAGACTTCTATGTATTAATCTTATACCATGAAACTGCTAAGTTCATTTATTAGTGCTAGTAGTTTGTGGTGAAAACGTATGAGTTTTTTTAATATATTATATTGTGTCATCTGCAACAGTGACAATTTTACTTCTTCCTTTCCCATTTGTATGTCTTTTATTTATTTATTTTTTTTGTCTGATTGCTGTGGCTAGGCTTCTCCTCTGCTCAGTGGCCATCAGCACCCTATCCAGGGTGGGAGGGGTCCTCAAGTTGCTGGAGCAGAAGTCCTGAGTGCCGGGTTTGAGCTCCCTCTGTTCCCTTTAAGTGGTGCTCCTTTCCTTCCAGAATCAGCAAGCTCAACCCAGAGAGGAGTAGCGCTAGAGCAAAAGGAACTGGTGCAAGTGTTTGGCATGGATCTAAGTATGGACTGGCTGCCCTGGTCACATTTAGTGACCTGGATGGCTTCTGATGTGCTGCTTGTTTGACAGTAGTGACTGTTCCCCCACCAGGCTCAGATGCCACTCCAGGTCTCAACTGCCTTTGTCCCTCACAACTGAGCTCTCCCTTCAGCCACTGCCACTCTTGCTAAGGTGTGGAGCTATGTTCTGAAACAGTCAGGGACCAAAGCAGATGCTTAGCTCAGGCTGGAGCACACTCCAGGGAGCTTGCAGGAAACCTACCACAATCGTGTGCAATTTCAATGTGCCGTCTCCACTCTGTTTCTGCCATAAGCAAGCATATGCTTACTCTTCACAAGTGGAGTCCAGGCTTCCTTCAGCCCTCCTGTTAGTCCCACTGCCCCTCCAACCAACAAAGCAACTTATCTTCCCTGTGTCTGACCCCAGGGCTAGGGTGCTCAATATGTGGCTTTAACTGCTCACTCCCCAGGGAGAATCTCCACCCAAGTAATGTTTCTGTTCGATTTCCCTCCCAGGGGCACAGTTTACCAACTGATTGCTTCTCTTCCCTTTCTACCTGATTCCATGTGGCTCTTTCTCACAACCCTGGTTGTATAGGAGGGAATCTTTCTTCCTGTCCCCGGTTAGTTAGCAGTGAGAATTGTTCCACATGTAGTTATATGATTGACACATTCATGGGGGGAGATGAGTTCTGCATCCTTCTACTCTGCCATCTTGATCTCCTCTCAGGAACTACTGAATTCTGTTTGCTAATATTTAATTTTGGATTTTGAACTTTATTAATAAATGAGTCTGTTTATAGATTTCCTGGCTTGTGATCTTTGTCATTCCTTTGGTAAAAATGTTTTACTTGCTCCATTAAATGCACTTAGGGGCTTTCCTTCTTCTCTAAGATCTGAAACAATTTAAGTAACATTGGAATTAAATGTTTTCTAAATATCTGATAGAATTCTCCCAGCAAAGCATTTGAAGAAACAAAAGCAACTTTGGGATTACTTTTTATATTTCTTCATTGGAAATCTATCTGCCTGTATTGTTTTTTATCTGTCAAGTTTTTGATGTTATTTTTTTCAAAATATTCTTTATATTATTCAACTTTGCCAAGTTATTTGCATAAAATTAACTGAAAAAAACCCCAAACCTCAAGTTTTTTTAAATTTCCTCTTTTTCTGTGAAATATACCTTAACATTTGTGGTTTGGAAGTTTTATAAGCTCATTTCCATGAATTAAAAGATTAAAATTATTTCTATTTTTATTTCCAGCTTTTGAAAGAAAAATTTCCATGACATGTTAAGTTTCTGGGCTTTGGTTAATTCTTGCTACAGCACTATGCATAATAGATTTACTCAGAAAACAATATTCTTATGAATATTAAAGTCCAATCTAATTGGGACTGAAGTGAAATTCTTTCCTAGAAGGACATCTTGGTGATCATGTACTGAGAATTTTAATTGTTCAAATAAGGTCACAAGCTCTTTACAGTCTCTCAAGAGAGGGCATAAGAAGATATAACTTATACTAAATGCACTTTAGCAGTATGAAAATGGCCCTTATGCATTGTAGAATTAGTTCAATTAATACCAGTCTTTAAGAAATTTTACTTTAAAATCCAGCTGGTGCTCACTTTCGATTGTTTATTCCATAACATTTGCTGTCTTTTAAATGAATTCAATAAGCTGCCAGCCTGTTCCTCATGTTAATCTTTTCAAGCATTTGGGATGTTGCCAGACCATGTCCTGCCATTACAAAATCATTCAGGAACAGGTTTTCAGTAACCAGTTTCTAAGAAGGAAGGAAGAAGGGAAGGGAGAAAAAGAAAGGAGGAAAGAGAAAAATGAAAGAATGGACAAACCAACTACACATCTTACAAAATCCCTTCTGTTCATATTCTTTTATTGTTCCTTGCCTTATTTTGCCATCCCAGTAACTTTTGCTAAATATGTGGTAATACATTTTAAGGCTGTTATATCTTGCTGTCACTTTATAATAATGACAACTTTTCATAAATTGTTCAGTTTTAGCTTAGTAATCCTAAGGAAGGATAGATGCCCACAGCAGCAAAATTGACAGAAGTGCCCTTCAAAAGTGCCAGAAATGACATCTTTCGTGCACTGGCTTGAGTCGCATTAGCTCTTCTCTGAGCATGCTGATCAAGGACACAGAGCAATGACAGGAATTGTTATTGACTTTCACAATGAACTTTTCAGACTGAAGGTCATGCTGTGGAAGATGCAGAAATGATAGAAGGTCAGCAGGTATTTTAGCTTCATGGTTAGATTATCCCCAGTCTTGTTTAAATTGATGATGTATTCTTCATTGGTCAATCAAAGCAAGAAAGAAAATGTTCCTTAAACAATAGAAGCAGATAAAATATTTTCCAAATATTCTTTTGGAAGAATATGTTGGAAAGAAGAAGCTAATTTAGAAATAAACGGGAATAAATATAACCTGATAATAAATGGGAAATTATTTTAAATTATTGCTAATTTAGAAATAAATGAGAATAAAATATAAGCATAATTATTAGTTAATTGATGTCCTGGCTTCAGCCCTGATGGCCAGACTGGTGGGTTTCTTCATTAGATTTTACCCCTCAAAATTATATCTTGCCCACTAAACTATGAAGAGATGAGAGTGTGGGAAATAAATGGTGAAAAACAGTTAATGGTTTGTTTTTCATTTTCTTTCTTTTTTTCTTTTAAATGTTCATAGTTAGATAACTATACTTAAATATTGACTGGCTCTTTACCATGCATGAAAAGTACAATATTATACTTTATTTTTTAAAACTAATCTTTATTGGAGTATTGTTGCTCTACAATGTTGTTAGTTTCTACTGTACAGCAAAGTGAGTCAGCTTACATATATATCCCCCCCTCTTTGGGGGGATTTTCTTCCCATTTAGGTCACCAGAGAGCACTGAGTTCCCTGTGCTATATTAGTCCCCTGTTCTTATAGTTATCTATTTTATACACGGTATCAATAGTGTATGTATGAGGAGTATAGTATAGTTTTGTTCAACAATTTTGGAAAAGAAGTCTGGATAACATTGTAAAGCTACTAGTCATATACCTTATGACCAGTTCCACTCCTAGAGAAATCTTCCTAAAAGTGCTTCAGAGGACATATACAAAAATGTTCAGAGACACAATGTTCATAATAGCAAAACACTGGAGATAACCCAAATATCCACCAACAGGAAAAGACATAAATATATTGTAGTATGTTCACTAAATGGAAACAACTGAATATGAATGAACTTCTCTACATGCTGAGATATGAATGAATCTTGAAAACATGTTGATGGACAAAGCAATCTACAGAAGAATTATATATAGTGTGATATCATTTTTACAGATCTCAAAAACATAAAAACTTTTAGAAAGCTCTTTTAAGGATGCATACACATGTGATAGAACTAATTTTTCCACAATATTGTAAAGTAATTAGCCTCAAATTAAAATAAGTAAATTAATTTTAAAAATGAAAAATAAGTAAATAAAAGACTAATTTTTAAAGAAAAATACTAAATCTTCTAATTTCAAGGTAATAAATATTTAAAAAGAGAAAAATATAAAAAGTAAAAAATTTAGGTCCTCTGTTTCCCACAGTCTAGATATAAACACTGTTGAGAGTCCCTTGGACTGCAAGGAGATCCAACCAGTCCATTCAGAAGGAGATCAGCCCGGGGATTTCTTTGGAAGGAATGATGCTAAAGCTGAAGCTCCAGTACTTTGGACACCTCGTGCGGAGAGTTGACTCATTGGAAAAGACTCTGATGCTGGGAGGGATTGGGGGCAGGAGGAGAAGGGGACAACAGAGGATGAGATGGCTGGATGGCATCACTGACTCAATGGACGTGAGTCTGAGTGAACTCCGGGAGTTGGTGATGGACAGGGAGGCCTGGCGTGCTGCAATTCATAGGGTCACAAAGAGTCGGACACGACTGAGCGACTGAACTGAACTGAACGGAACATTTGTTGTATTTTCCTCTTCACTATCTGCTGGAGTTTGCTCTGATTCATGTGCCCCCTTATCCTTTGCCTTCAATCTTTCCCGGAATCGGGGTCTTTTCCAGTGAGTTGACTCTTCACATCAGGTGGCCAAAGTATGGGAGTATTGGAGTTTCAGCTTCAGCACCAGTTCTTCCAATGAATACTCAGGGTTGATTTCCTTTATGATTGACTGATTTGATCTTTTTGCAGTCCAAGGGACTCTCAAGAGTCTTCTCTAGCATCACAATTTGAAAACATCAATTCTTTGGCACTCAGCCTTCTTTATGGTCAATTCTCACATCTGTATATGACTCCTGGAAAAACAAAAACCATAGCTTTGTTGGCAAAGTGACATTTCTGCTTTTTTAATATGCTATCTAAAATATTCGGAAGGTGATGGAATTTTCCATCATTTCTGTATCAGTTTGGATCTGTTCAACTCTTGCTGTTGTCATTGTTTTCCATTTCCTAAACCTATCAGAGCTCTCTATTGTTTATATTGATTTCCTCTGTTCATCTGGGGAATTGTGATAAAAACAAAAATAGTTTACAAGCATTCCTTGCAATTCCCTATTTTTATCTATCAGGTTGACAGAAAAAGGAAAGCTTCTAGCATATTTCAGGATATCCTTTCTTCTCCTAGTCTTTTGTTCTTGCATGTAGACGGCAGCTTTCTAGCTTAGTGTTTGTTGTGTGAATAAATCCTGCTTCATTAACTGACATCAGTGAATGAAGACGGTTTTTTATTTCTTCTTTTAAGCAACACCATCCCCCATCTTGCCTTGCAGTCACTAACCATTGTGGTTTTTTCCATTTTTATCTCACACATTAATGACATTGTCCATTTCTAGTTTCAGTAATTTACTTGCCCTACTTGGCACTAATTTATTATCTTGCTTCACTATGTACCATTGCTAGTGGTAATGTAAAATGGGGCAGCTACTGGGGAAAATAGTGTGGCAATTCTTCAGGAAGTTAAATACAGAATACCATATGACCCAAGAATTCTACTCCTAAGTATTACCCAAGAGAAAGGAAAGAAGACGTCCACACAAACCTGTATATGAGTATTTATAACAGCATTATTCATGATAGCCAAAAAATGGAAACAACTGAATTTTCCATCAAATGATGAGTGGATAAACAAATAGAGTATATTCATACACTGAATATTATTCAGCTATATGAAGGAATGAAGTCCTGATACAGGCAACAACATAGAAGAACCTAGAAAACGTGTTAAGTGAAATAAGCCAGAAGCAAAAAGTCATATACTGTGATTCTATTTTTATGAAATGTTCAGAAAAGGCAAACCAATAGACACAGAGGGTAGATTAGTGGTTTCCAGGGGCCTGGGAAGAGAGAAGAAAGGGGACTAATGGGAACAGGGTTTCTTTTGGGGATTGTGACAGTGTTCTGTTATACAACTTTGTGATGGCTATAGAATGTGGTGAATGTATTAAAAACCACTGAATCATAAAAAAATTTAATAAACTTGGTATATAAGAAATAGATTGTAGATCTAATTTAAAAATTACATATAAAAACTTGCCATCTCAGTAATTAGAGACATTAGTATGAGATGAGGGATTAAAAGAGGAAAATAATGTGACAGATGATATCATGTCATCCTGAGCAGAAGGAAAAGGAAATCTCCCGAGGCCCCTTTCCCCTCATTCTTCAACCCTGTTCCCCCTTAAGCTGCAGGGGGAGAAGGGGAGCAGCGTGGAGGCGAGAGTGACACAGCACAAGGCAATCACCAGTTACTCTCCGACCAGTCCCTGGACTGGAAAAATCCAGGATAATCCCTCCAGGCTGGTCAATGACAGTTACAGAAAGTGACAGAAAAGGGAGGAGGGGTTGCTTGTTAGCTGGTATTAATAAAAACCTAAGACTAATACAGATATGCAGATGACAGCACCCTTATGGCAGAAAGTGAAGAGGAATTAAAAAGCCTCTTGATGAAAGTGAAAGTGGAGAGCGAAAAAGTTGGCTTAAAGCTCAACATTCAGAAAACGAAGATCATGGCATCTGGTCCCATCACTTCATGGGAAATAGATGGGGAAACAGTGGAAACAGTGTCAGACTTTATTTTTCTGGGCTCCAAAATCACTGCAGATGGTGACTGCAGCCATGAAATTAAAAGACACTTACTCCTTGGAAGAAAAGTTATGACCAACCTAGACAGCATATTAAAAAGCAGAGACATTACTTTGCCAACAAAGGTCCATCTAGTCAAGGCTATGGTTTTTCCTGTGGTCATGTATGGATGTGAGAGTTGGACTGTGAAGAAAGCTGAGCACTGAAGAATTTATGCTTTTGAACTGTGGTGTTGGAGAAGACTCTTGAGAGTCCCTTGGACTGCAAGGAGATGTAACCAGTCCATTCTGATAGAGATCAGCCCTGGGATTTCTTTGGAACGAATGATGCTAAAGCTGAAACTCCAGTACTTTGGCCACCTCATGGGAAGAGTTGACTCATTGGAAAAGACTCTGATGCTGTGAGGGATTGGGGGCAGGAGGAGAAGGGGACGACCAAGGATGAGATGGCTGGATGGCATCACTGACTCGATGGACGTGAGTCTGAGTGAACTCCGGGAGTTGGTGATGGACAGGGAGGCCTGGCGTGCTGTGATTCATGGAGTCGCAAAGAGTTGGACACGACTGAGCAACTGAACTGAACTGAACTAAAGACTCATACAACATTTCAGCCCATAAACATCTCACCCCAATCTACCCAAACAAAAACTTGCTAGATGTCAGTCAGAAGCACTCCACAGGCATCCCTCTTGTTCCGTGGACCCTGACAGCTTGAAGCAGATTTGAACACAGGCCCTTTAGTTCTATGTCTTTGATGTTAGAAGACAAGAAACCTCACTTTCCTTCCATCCATGCAGGGCTGACTGGCATCCTTTCAGAGAGTAATCAGTTCCAGGCTGCTCTAGGAGCCGCAGCCCATCCCTTTTCATCTAACAGACCTAAGGGCTTTATAGGGGAAGAATGGAGAACTGTGCTGAGGCTCCAGCACCAGCAGGCAGCTGATGCTGCTTAATGTGGAGATGCGGCCACGGCCAGGATAGGCAAGGCTCTAACTCCCTGCAAGCTAGATGCTCAGACTCATCACCTGCTCAGATGCTCAGACCTGCTCAGACTCATCACCTGTGTCACCTCCACCACCACCCAGACCCCCTCAGCAGTTAGGGGGCTGGAAACCATCTCAGCCCACCTGCTATTTGCCCCAGATGCTGCAATTCTGTGGAGCTGCCGAGCTCTTTCTATTCAGGCAGTGAAGCAGAAGCAATCTCTTTCCTCATCTCGGTTTATACAGATCTAGGGCAGAGATGGGTCATAAACATCTTGCATTTCACAGCTTGGGAACTTTATTAAGCAACCTGGCCACTAAGATAAGAATTCTTGATTCTTCCTCCCTGGGCCAGTTTATATTATTCATTACCTTGAACCCCCAAATCCCTTCTCTATAAAATGATAATGTGCTACGTCACTTCAGTAGTGTCTGACTCTTTGCGACCCCATCGACTGCAGCCTGCCAGGCTCCTCTGTCTACTGGGATTCTCCAGGCAAGAATAGTTAAATGGGTTGCCATGCCCTCCTCCAGGGGATCTTCCCAACCCAGGGAACAAAATTGTGTCTCTTATGTCTCCTGCATTGGCAGGCGAGTTTTTTTTGTTTGTTTTACCACTAGCACCACCTGAGAAGATAGTAAAATGATAACAATACTTAATTTGAAAAGTTGTTTGCACTCGATGAAAACAATTACAGCAGAGTACTTCACTCAATGCTGGCTCACTGTCTATTTACAATAAATGTTACTATTATTATTGATATTCTTACTTGTGTTTTTAACTACAGAGTCCTGTATACAGAGGCAGGCCAATTCACTAAAAATCAATTCTTGAAATGGTCAATTTGCAGAATGACCAAAATTTACAAACTGTGGTTTTAATGAAAATATTTTTATTACATGTAATCAAATATATCTTGTTTTGCATATTGGCTAAACTGAATTTGATTAGCTACCTGATAAAATAATCCTAGAAGAATGCTAAAATGGTGACAAATCACAGCTTCACCAAGCATGCCAATATGAACCACTTTCTCCATCAAAGCTTTTGGCATTCAGCATGCAACTTTTGCTTTTTTTCAGGTGTTTTGTAATGAAGCTATTTCCAAAATGTAAGCACACTTAGAATCATTTTATCAATTCCCCAAATGGCACATCAGCCTTAATTTACATTTTTAGCAGCTGATTTTTAACTAATTTACATTGTAAATGCAGAAAATTAAATTTTTAATTAAAATTCATTTATAATTAGAGTTAAATTGAATTTTAATTAAATTAAATTTAAAATGAAGAGCATCAGAATTAATAGAGAGTCTTATCAGGCATAAAATGTTAATATTTTAGTTTCTATCAAGAATTTCAGAAAAACAGAAAGATGAGTAATGGTTTGTAGAAATTTTCTACTGAAAAACATAAAACAGCTCAAATCACCAGAAAGGCAGTAAAGGATGTTTCGTAGTGAACACTTTAATGGATTGGTGATTTGTTCTTCAAAATAATTTGATATTTAGCCATGATCAATATAAAATTGTGAGGAAAAATAAGAAAGCTAGCCAGAAATCAAAAAAAATTAAATTTAGATGCTAAAGTTTTAGCAAAATGAAAATGATGCTTAAAAGCTTGAAATAAAAATTGATATAAGCTGGTTTCCACTTGAAATAGTAAATATTAACTACGTTCTGAAAAACATATTTATTCATCATGACTATACTTGGGCATTTTTCTAAAGGCTGTTAACAGCCATTTGTTTAAAAATCTGAATTCTCAACATATTCACATAGGATTTCTGTAAAGAAAGAGAAATAAGTGATTTTAAAAGGCTCTGAATTCTACTTCCTTCTACATGACCTAGAGAGGGAGACACTGAGGTCTGGCCCCAGGTAAATATTGGGGAATTCCTGCTAACAAAATAAGACTGTCCTGACCCAGCTGAACCATAGGAACCATAGCCCTACCCATCCCAGCCACCCAAATAGAAGGCCTCTTTGTGTCCCATGCCCCAGCCACACATCTCTACAGTCTGACTCAGGAGCTCCACTTCTACTTGCAAGAAGTAGAAGCTCAACTAAAGGAAAGAACCACTGAGCTGAATCTTGTTGAACCATCTCTCCTAAGTTCCCCTGTGGGAAATGAGGAAAGAATTAAGTCATCAAATAATTAAACTGACAAAGAACCAAACTTAATGATTTACCATAAAACTAAATTAAAAGTAAAATGGAATGAATAAAATGAAATACAAGATGGTTTTACCAACCTGAAGACCAATAGCTTAACAACTTTTAGGAAAATGTCCAAATACAGTTACTATTAGTTAAACATACATCTCTGAACATGATGCCTTCCTGTGGCCAAGATCTGATCTGTGTGGCAAGAGGCCTGGCCCACATGTTTCATGAGTGAAAGGCAGAAGCTGAAACATACAAATCAGAATCACAGAATTCCATCCAATGGAGCCCATGAGGAGGAGAGAGAAGAAACCAGGAATATAAGGAAGTGAAGCGCATGACTGGAAGCCAAGATGAGATGCTAAACAAGATCAGAGAAACAAGATGAAACTGGAGTTTGCATGAATTCCAGGAACTGAGGTGATGAGCTAACACCATTGTGATTTGGGTTTGTTGCTGGGGATTTGGGTGGTTTAAGGATAGGAAAGTGAAATCAATATGCTTCTCTTTGTGGCCCAGCAGTTAGATTTTGCCTTCATTCATTCAGGCATCTTCCAGGCAGCCCTCCTGGGATTTCACCTCTCCTTTATTGAGTGCCCCTGTTGTTCACCTAAAAGTGGAGGAAGCAGAAGTGTGAGTTTTGAATCTGGAATCAGAATGGAAGGGGATTCTCTGAAGTCACTGTCTGTGAGACTTTGCAAAATTTACCTAACTTCCTGATGGTAAGCCTCTGAAATTCAGAGATAATTTTACCGACTTTATAGAGCTGCTAAGAACACAGGAGATCAAATATGTGAAGTGCTAAGAACTGTGCTTGATAAACAGTAGGTGCTTAATAATAGTGGTAGTAAGGGTTTTCCCTGGTGAGTCTGTGGTAAAGAATCTGCCTGCCAATGCAGGAGACAACAGTTCAGTCCCTGAACTGGGAAGACTCCTGGTCTAGGAAGATCCCCTGGAGAAGGAAATAGCAACCCATTCAGTAGTCTTGCCTTGGAAATCCCATGGACAGTGGGGCCTGTTGGGCTACAGTCATGGAGTTGAAAAAGGGTCGGACATGACTTAGAGATTAAACAACAACAAGTAACCCTCTTGCTATAAAAATTCCCCTCTGAGGACTTTTCTTCTTATTCTTGATGTGTCTGGCCTGAACACACTTCTTTCAAGAAATCTGTCTCCTCAAACTAAGAACTGAAACTCTAGGGTTGATTTACACAGGGTTGTACGTGATTGAATGTTTGTGGTTGCTGCTAATCTGAGGCATTCATCCTTCCTTATTTCCTCACCAGCTTTCTTACTGACATGCAGATAAGATTAAACTTGTTATTTTCAGTAGTTAAAAAAAATATCCCTTACTTATTATGACAACTTCATCAAAACAGGCTCACAGGTCACTTTTCATATTTGCTCCTTTTTTACTGACATTTCATGATGTATAATGACTGACAATGGCAAACTCTTATAATAGGCAGCACATTAAAAAAAAAAAAAAAAGTTTCCGCATGCCCAGTCAGTCAGTTCTGCTAAAGCAGTTGCATTTCTGAAACAGACAGTGCCAACAATCAGATCTTTCGGTGAAAGCATTATGAATTTAGTAACTAATCTCAGGAATTTCTAAAGAATTATTCTCTGAAATTTTTCTGAAACTATTTCCCTTGGGTCTTTTCAGCCTTTTGATTAGCACTGAGTTATGATCTCCAGCCTAGAAATAGGGCACTCCTTGGGAAATCTCATTGGTCCTTACTGCATCTCTACAGTATTTCCCAACATTGTTATCAACATCCCAGTGCCTTACATGCCCAAGGCAAGTTGTGTTGAGTAATGTGTATCAAAGGTTGTGGTCATGAGACTGCTCTGTAAGGGTTTATATACACTCTGCAAGAGAATTTTCAATATCTAGCACCTCCATGAGTGAGTCTAGAAGCTATTAAAATTATTGGGAATGTCAACTGAAAAAAGAATGCATAACTTAAAAGTTGAGAGCTATTTTTTATTTGGTGAACTTTCTGAGAACTTAAGCCCAAAAGACAGTTTCTCAGCTCTGAAGGACAGTTCCAAAGGGCTAAGTAAGCATCCAGGGTACATAGGAATTTCTGCAACAGAAACCAGGTAGCCAGAACATCAAAAGATTATTGCTAATTAAAGAAAAAACAGATATTCAAGTTAGTGAGTTTAGCGTTTTTCTGTGTATGGAAAGATGCAAGAGTCTGGCCTCATTGAAATCATTCCTTTGGCGTCTTATCTATCTAGGGCGAGTAACCTGTTCTTTTCCATCCTGAACGCCCTTGGGGTGCACTGTTGGAGCAGTGGCTGATGGCTTGGTGGCTGGCAGCCTCTTCGTCTCCACCCTAATTTCCTTCAAGGCCCACCATTGGGGCAGGGCGGCTGTTTGGCTCTTGGCTTGGTGGCTGAAACATATTTTGTTTACTTATATGGCAAGTGAAATTTTTCATCCACAAGAACATCTGCTTAGAGGATGAAGGCATCAGAATTCTTGTTCTTTTAGAATACTGAAAAATGTAGAAACGGTTGTTTTGTGTGCCACATGTAAATTATTAAGGGAGAAGCCTTTTCTTGGGACCAAACTAAAAAAAAAAAAAAAAAAAAAAAACAGTGAGAAAAACAGAGAGACACAAAGAAAGAGAGAGAGCCACCCACAAGCAAGGAGTTAGACGAGGGCTAGGAGGCAGGCAGAGAGGACGGCAGCATATGGTGACCAACGCTTTCCCACTCGTCGAGCATCATCCTGTTTCCCTGTCCCAGCATTTCTTCCTGGTATTTGCTGCATCACCGCCTGCGAAGTAATGTGGTTCTTCAACCTGAACAGGAACCCATGCAGAGAGAAAAAAGCAGGAGAACTGCTGCTCTCCTAGCTGCTCAAAGCACTCCTTTCCCAGAGTAAAGGGAACATCAGTTTCTGAGTATTCATTTTCTGAGATTATTTCTGTTTAACTGGCTTCCAGAACAGAGCTGGACTAATAGTTGGTTATCCTATGATGATCTAAATGCCATTCTCCAGGGAAAATGCAGGTACACGAAGGTTAACTTTGCTTATTTAGCAAAGGCCATCATTCCAATGGCTTCCCAGGTGGAGCTAGTGGTAAAGAACCCACTTGCCAAAGCAGGAGATGTAAGAGACGTGAGTTCGATCCCTGGGTCTAGAAGATCCCCTTTAGGAGGGCATGGCAACCCACTCCAGTATTCTTGCCTGGAGAATCCCATGGACAGAGTAGCCTGGTGGGCTACAGTTCACAGGAACACGACTGAAGCAACTTCATGCATCATTCCAATAGTTCAGATTCAGAGATATGAGATTATAGTAACTGGAGTCTTTTTCTTTTCTTTCTGCTTTTCTTTTTGCTTTTCTTTTTATGGGATAAATGTAAATTCATACCATAAAGATAATAAAATAATCTATTGCATAATTCAGCTGCACTTACTGAATGTTAACAATATTATACAGGTAGTTAACATTTCTTATCTAACAACCCCCAAAATGCTCACTTTTAGCTTTCATAACCTATTTTTTAATTAATTTATTTTAATTTGAGGCTAATTACAACATTGTAGTGGTTTTTGCCATACACTGACATGAATCAGCCATGGGTGTACATGTGTTCCTCATCTTGAACCCACCTCCCACATTCCTCCCCATCCCATCCCTCAGGGTCATCCCAGTGCACCGGCCCTGAGCACCCTGTCTCATGCATCAAACCTGGACTGACGATCTCTTTAACATATGGTAATATACATGTTTCAATGCTATTCTCTCAAATCATCCCACGCTCACCTTCTCCCAGAGAGTCCAAAAGTCTGGTCTTTACATCTGGCTTTCACAACCTATTAATACATTTTCTGTTAGCATAATAGTTTACAATTGTTGTTCAGCTACTAAGTTATGTCCAACTCTTTCTAATCCCACGGACTGCAGCACACCAGGCTTCCCTGTCCTTCACCATCTCCCGGAAATTTCTCAAACTCATGTTCATTGAGTTGGTGATGCCATGCAACCATCTCATCCCCTGTTGCCCTCTTCTCTTTCTGCCTTCAATCTTTCCCAACATCAGGGTCTTTTCCAGTGAGTCAGCTCTTCACATCAGGTGGCCAAAGTATTGGACTTCAGCTTCAGCATCAGTTCTTCCAATGACTAATCAGGGGGTTTCCTTTAAGATTGACTGGTTTGTTCTCTTTGCAATCCAAGGGACTCTCAGGAGTCTTCTCCAGCACCCATGAACCCCCTTGAACCACATGAACAGTATGAATAGGTTATGGAAGCATTTCCAATTCAAAAGGATAAAGATAACTATTCATAAGAAACAATGTCAGGCCATACTGTGTCCCTCTGTTGTTATAGGGAAATTTCCTGCTTCAGACTTGCAGAAGGCCACCCAGGGGGCCAAGAATAGAAAAAGAAACCATGGTTTCTGTTTCTGAACTCTCCTCCTCAATTCCCTCCCTGGTCAGTGAAACTCTGGGCTCCCCCATCCCTCTCCATGTACAAATTATTTGGCACACTTCTGGCTAAGCGAATTGATAGCTAAGTGAGATTTAGACCCTGAGCCTTGCAGGAGGCGGGGGCTATTTCAGCACAGACTGCATAGGACTCAGAGTTTCTCCTGCATCATATGTGCATCCCTTGGCCCTGAATTTTAAAAGGTCAGGATCTAGATATCTAAGCATTTAAAAATATTGTCCCCTAAGTTATTTGCTTAGCTTCTAATGCGTGTTAACCTCCCTCTGTTTCATCTGTAGTTGTGGGAGGTCTATGTCCTGAGCCAACAGGGAGCCTTTGTCAACGCTGCTCTGCTCTGTCAGCAGTGGGGGCTGGGCTCTGCCCAGGCCCTGGCTGGCCTGGCAGTGCTGGGGTGCCGTCAGCACTGGCCCTTGGTGCAATCAGGCCACTTCTCAGCCTTGCTATTGGCCCACAGAGCAACTTTCTGTTGCCCTGGGAAAAACCTGGGTCCTACTGGCTGGCTGATACCTGAGAAGACTCCATTTGCCATCCAATTCAGTCATCATCACACCACTTTTACTATCTGCTCACCTCAACACATTCCTGGAGAAAACGAATAAATGGTAAAGATCATTAAGGATTTATTTGTAAAGCTCTCAAGCCCATCCAAAAAAAAAACCTGCCGAAAGCTGTAGTATACAATCAGTCAGGTAGAAAGAGAGTTAAAGAACAAGTCACTTCCTTTTAAGAGCACTTGTTGGTTTCAAAAATAATTAAGAAGGCAGCCAGAACTCTTGAAAGTTGATGCTTTTTGAAACAGAAAATTTCCAAATGCAACGTATTCCTGATGTTAGTTATTATTGCTAAATTCCAAACCTAGAAGACCTCCATACCAGTGATACCATATTTAAAAACCAAAAACATTTTAACAGTAGCAAAATCTTACACAAGTTTTGAAAAACTGAGATTGAAATGGAAGAAATAAAACCTCTAAATGCAATGAATATGTTAAATAAAATATGACAAAGTCAGTACTTTTCTATGAAGGGACTTTGTACTTCACAGTAAACTTGACACTAAGAATTTAGCAGAATTAGTAAAGGTCAGACCTCAAGATGAAATATCTACTTCCCTCACATTGTCTAGAGGCTAGTAACATTATTGACATTCTCCCAAACCAAGCTGTTCCTCTATATGAAACAGTATGAAACACGGTTTTGGGCCCCCAGGAAAAGATACTACAAGGTACAAAGTATTACTAATGATCAGTAACAAGCATTCTCCTTGTTATGGGTTGAATTGTGTCCCCCTAAAAGATATGCTTAAGCCCTAACTCCCAGTACCTCAGAATGTGATCTCATTTGGAAATAGGATCTTTTCAAAGACAGATAAAAATAAGATCATTAGGGTGAGTTGCAAAACAACTTGTGTACTAATTTAAAAGGGCTTCCCTGGTGGCTTAGACCATAAAGAATCCACCTGCAATGTGGGAGACCTGGGTTTGATTCCTGGGTTGGGAAGATCCCATGGAGAAGGGAATGGCTAGCCACCCTAGTATTCTTGCCTGGAGAATTCCATGGACAGAGGAGCCTGGCAGGCTAGGGGTCACAGAGTCAGACATGATTGAGTGACTAACACTACTATGACTACTACTAATATAAAGAGGAAATTTGGATGAAGACATAGACACACACAGAGAATGCCCTGTGAACATGAAGACAGAGATCCAGGTGCATCTACAAGCTGAGAAATGCCAGAGATGGCCGATAAACCAGCAGAAACTGGGACAGAAAGGAACAATTAGCAGATTTGTGCTCTGAGATCTCAGAAGGAACCAACCTCACCATAACTTGGATCTTTACTTTCTAGCCTCCAGAACTGTGCGAAAATAAATTTCTGTTGTTTAAACCACTTAGTTCTTAAAACTTTGTCAATAGAGCCCCAGCAAACTAATACATACACACAATGATCACAACCATGATTGTATTAAAAATCCACTGATCATATTGAAAATTATATTGAAGAATCACAGCTCCCCAAACCTAATGAACAAATGCATGCATGCATGTTCCATTTCTCAGTTGAGTCTGACTCTTTGAGACCCATCGGAGAAGGCAATGGCACCCCACTCCAATACTCTTGCCTGGAAAATCCCATGGGCGGAGGAGCCTGGTAGGCTGCAGTCCATGGGGTCGCTAAGAGTCGGACACGACTGAGCGACTACACTTTCACTTTTCACTTTCATGCACTGGAGAAGGAAATGGCACCCCATTCCAGTGTTCTTGCCTGGAGAATCCCAGGGACGGGGGAACCTGGTGGGCTGCCGTCTATGGGGTCACACAGAGTCAGACACAACTGAAGTGACTTAGCACTTAGCACTTTGAGACCCGATGGACTGTAGCCCACCAGGCTCCTCTGTCCATGGAATTCTCTAGGTAAAAGTACCAGAGAAGGTTGCCATTTCCTTCTCTAGGAAATCTTCACAACCCAGGGATTGAACCAGCAACTCCTGTGTTGCAAGCAAGTTCTTCACCACTGACCACCTGGAAAGTGCAACAGACAAATACATTCCCTTAATATTCCTCTTGTTTTCCTAAACTATTGCTACACTGGCAGCAACCTCAACTTGTTGCCACAGCACTATTGGTTGTTCTTTTATATCCTCTTGGGCATCTACTAGCTCTTCTGTTGTGATTGTTTTCTGTTTGATTGGTTTTTTTCACCCCATTACATCTTTACAATGCTTGACATGCAGGCTTATTTTGTATTTCAATAGTTAGGACTGAGTCAACCTAGTCAGATAAGCAAGTGGTGGGCACAGCTTAAAGCATTTGTGCAGTGAGCTCCAACCATCCACGAGGAGCACAGGGTCATTTCATCCTTGAATATCTGTGGAGTTCATGATAACCTTGTGTTCTACCTACACCATTCCTCAGACTTCCTTTCACCCTGATTGTGTTAGTCAGCTGCTAACATGACTCATCTATGTGGTCTTTTCTCCAGTAAGAAAATGAGTATTGCTGAAGATGTTTGCCATTCTTAGACTCTCCAGCTTCCAACAGCTCACGCCAGTCAACACCGTACCTTCCCATTAGGGAAAGTCCCATACTCTAATGGGGCTTCCCAGGTGGCGCTAGTGGTACAGAACCTGCCTGCCAATGCAGGAGACAAAAGAGACACAGTTTCGATCCCTGGGTCAGGAAGATCCCCTGGAGGAGAGCATGGCAACCCACTCTAGTATTCTTGCCTGGAGAATCCCCATGAACAGAGGAGCCTGGCAGACTAGAGTTCATAGGATCGTAAACAGAGGGACAGAACTGGAGCACCTTATCCTGCACACATGCATACTCAAATATCCCTCTTGGGAAACTCCCCAACTGTGACTGCCTCCACCCAGGAATGAAGGGACTCAAATCCTTCCTGGCACCTTAGTGTAGTGGGCATAAAACCCAAACTCAGCCCATCAGGCTTCCTTCCTGGAACTCTGAATCCTGAGCAAGTAACAAATCTTTTTGGATTTCAGAGTCATAGCAGCAGCACAAAGACCAGATTGTTTCTGTATCATGGTTCCCACTGCCAAGCCTGGGGAGCTGCCTAGAACTGCCAGCTTCCCAAGATGAATGCTCCAGACTCTGGTTAATACTTGAGTACCAAATATGCTTCTGATATATGTATTTTGACTTTTTCCATTTGATTTCCTTCTTCCTTCTCCTCATCCAACCTCTCCTCCCTCTCCCACTCTCTCCTTCCTAGCATCTCTCTCTCTGTTTCTTTCTGTCTCCCTCTTTTGGACCATATTGGTCTCAGTGGCTCTCAACGAAGGCACTTGACTAAGTTTGCAATCAAGGGCTAATGAACAGACTACCAGACTATAGTGCAGTTTCATCTCATGTAAGCAGTGGGATATGATGAAAATCTTACAGTCAGTCTGAGCCTGCTCGCTCATGTGCAATGTGAGTCTTATATCTACCTTCTCATACTTTGATGCTTATTGCGCAATCCGAAAAAGCTCTTTGTCGCTGTTAAGGAATGGAATAATGATAATGATGATGATGATACTAAAAGTGGTGATGATATTTTATTAGAGTTTCATAATATAAATATGCAGGGTTTCCCAGGTGGCACTTACTGTAAAGAATCCACCTACCAATGCAAAAGACACAAGAGATGTGGGTTTGATCCCAGGGTCGGGAAGATCCCCTGGAGTAGGAGATGACAACCCACTCTTGTATTCTTCCCTGGAAGATTTCATGGACAGAGGAGCCTGGCAGGGTCTCAAAGAATCGGATATGACTGAGCACACACATGATAAATATGCAGGGGAGAGAAACATATAGATGGGAGGTGGAAGGTGGAATACTTAGAGAACTTTTAAAAATTACCTAGACTTCTTTCTGGCTGTTAAAATGAAATATTTGAAAATCACACTACATTTCAATGCACCAAGAAAGAGAGAGAGTCATCTCTTAAAGGGTGCATTGAATACTATATAAATAATGCTGCTCTTCATTTATTTTTCTTGTAAATATGGATTTCTTTGTTTCAGGTTTTCTTAAAGGGAACTTCATCTATATGTTTTACAGCCAAATTCATGAGTCTACCCATATCAGATTGTATATCATTTCCCTAAAGTGCAATCCCTGTGAGATCTGTCGATATCTTAATGGTTAGCTGTTTTTCAATAAAAATTTTGTTGAATTATACACTCAGAAGGGTATACAGATCATAAATATACAATTTACTGATTTACCACAAAGGGCATACACCCATGTGCATACCAGCTAGGTCAAATATTGAACATTCCTGCAACCTTGGAAAGCACCTTCATGCCCCTTCCAGACCATATTTAAGCTGCCCCAACTGCCCCTAATTTTAACACCACAGAACAGTTTTTCCTGTTTTTGAATTTTATTTAAGTGGAATTATAAATTATGTGTCATTTTGTATAAGGTTTTCATAGATCAACATTATATTTATGATGATCCAGGTTTTGAGAAAAGCAGTGTTTCCTTCGTTACTGTGTGTTATTCTATTGTATAAATCTACTACAATTTGTTTATTGATTCAACTCTTTGAAATGTTTCCAGTTACAAATGATATTGTTTCCAACATTCTATACTATCTCTTTTATTTGCATTTTTGTTAAATATTTACCTCAGGAATATAACTGCTGGGCCATAGAGTATGAATATGTTTAACTCTTATAGATAAAAAATAATTTTCTCAAACCTATCCTGCACTGTTCTGCACCCTTGTCAACACTTGGCATTCTCAGTTATTTCAAATTCTAGTTATTCCTGTGGTATTTAGTGTTATCTCCTTTTAGTCTTAATTTGCATTCTCCTGATTCTAAGCACACAAAAAAGAAAAACTATATTATATTTTATTATTTACACTGAGGGATATGCAGAGAGACAAATTGTACCCAATGTGAGCTCAAAACATCACAACCATACCCTCAAAATTGAATACACATACATGAATCTGCATGTGTGTAGGAGACCAAGTATATGACTGAGGAATTCTTCAAATAACTTCCATGCAGAATTAAGTGTTTATGAAAGGATGAGTAATAAACACAAGCTAATTTAAAATATATGTATTATTAAAACTCAACATAACCATAAAATCTATAGGATCTAGACCACAAAAGGTTTTTTAAGGAAGAGTATTTTATCATGAATTTTTTTTTTAAGTGGCTGGTCCATGGTAATAGTCAAACGTAGACCACCTCACCGATTTTTAAGCTCTCGTTAGACAACACATCTCATTATTGCTTACACTCACAGTGGATCACTCTCACTGTCCCATATTTTTTGCTACTAATGGATTTTACACCTTTATATGCTGAATCGTAAAATCCCTTAGTGGCCACCAAGGATGGGGCAGAAAGAGTGGTCCACTCTGAGTGCAGGCACTCAGAGGATGTGCAGTTTTTTGAGAGTTTAAAAATAATAATAAAATAAGCTAGGTGATCTGCTTTTGAATATTACCATGGACCAGCAAGTTTTTAATGATAAAAATACTTTTCATGGTAAAATACTTTTCCCTGAAGAAAGCTTTTGTGGTCTAGATTGCATAGTTTTTGTGGTCGTGTTGAATTGTAATAATACATATATATATATATAAATTTCAAATTAGCTTGTATTTATTACCTAACCTTTCATAAACTCTTAATTCTGCATGGAAGCTATTTGAAGAACTCCTCAGTTATACATGGACAGAGGAACCTGGTGTGCTACAGTCCGTGAGTTCACAAAGAGCCAGACACGACTTAGCAACTGAACAATAACAACAATGTTGAATCATCCTTGCATTCCAGGAATAATTCCCAATTGATCGTGGTGTATATTCTTTACATTTTTTATCTTCTAATGCCCTAAATGATTGCTGCCTCCCTTCCCAACTTACCTCCCCTAGTTTGAATCTTTCTGTGCCTTAAAACAAACAGTTCACAGGGTCACAAACAGGCACAACTAAGCGACTAAACACATTACTGGATTTTCTATTGGCCTAGCGAGGAAACATTTTCTTGGAGGCTAGTGGGAGTTAAAACATCCTACTAATGTTAGCATCTCTTCTTCTAGTGAGTTAGAGAATCAAAAATAACTAAAAAAAAAAAGAAAATACGAAAGCACTTTGGTGGAAGTTCAGGAAGACTTGATCCTTGGCATCATTCGCTCATCAAGTTTGCACTCATCTCTTTATTGCCAGCAGGAGCAGGTTTCCTGGTTGGCAAATGGACTCAGTGAGAAGAGCATCGACGTTCAGCTGGAAACAGACAGGAGAAATCAGAAGTAGGGATATTCCTTACTGACATGTCATTATTTCTGTAAATACTATGATCATTGAGAGACATGGTAAATGACATCTGTTTACAAAGGCATGAAGAACCAAGTGACGATCCAGTAAGACTGCATGAGACAGTATTCCTGCTTTTCCCCTGACTTTATTTCTGTGTTGTATCAGTTATACGATAGCTGTTTCATCTCTTTACTAAGACATACCATGGTGGGGTGCATTATGCTATATTAACGTAATTGTGCTCCTTTGTTGGCTATAAGATCTTTTGAAACATCCTAGAACATTGGAGAAGGAAATGGCAACCTACTCCAGTGTTCTTGCCTGGAGAATCCCAGGGACGGGGGAGCCTGGTGGGCTGCCATCTATGGGGTCGTACAGAGTCAGACATGACTGAAGCGACTTAGCAGCAGCAGCAGACACTATAAACAGAAGCTGCTTCAAACTAATGCACAGAAATTTCAGCACAAAACTGCAGATGTTAGTTAATGAAAGCTGAAATTTTACACTACTAATAAAGCATGATATTTTAGAATTGAAGTGAATTATCTGTGAATTTTGGGTTTGTAAATAGAGCCACAGAAAATAAACATTTTGTACAATTACAAGTAATATTAATTCTGTCTAAATATTATTCATTGCTTTATAATATTTAGCACTTTAGCTCTCAATAATTACTGTTATTTACTAAATATCTATTACTATTGTTAAGAGGTAAAGTACTATTCGTAATAATGTGTGTGTGTGTGTGCTCAGTCATGTCCAACTATTTGCAACGCCATGGACTGTAGCCTGCAAGGCTCCTCTGTCCATGGAATTTCCCAGGCAAAAATACTAGAGTGGGTTGCCATTTCCTTCTCTAGGAGATCTTCCCAACCCAGTAATAGAACCTGCATCTCTTGCCTTGGCAGACAGATTCTTTACCACTGAGCCACCTGGGAAATTCTCTTTGTAATAATAAGTATTATCAAATCATTATTTCTATGTATCAAACATAATTAATATATTTCAAATATTAACTATCCAAATTGCCTATACATGATTCATTACATTACAATATATAACATTTATTCCTATATAGACTAATATTTAGTTGTATTAGTATTTTGCACTAGTAGAACTAGCAATTAATAATCATTTATTAAATAATAAATATGTAGAAAATGATTTTAATTACAAGCAAAGCCTCTCCCATTTCTCTCACTTCACCACCAGGCTAGGATCCCTAGAAGAACTGGGCAACGATTATCACATTTTCATGCTTCTCTGAAAGTTCTACAACTAGTGACACTTGAATGGTGTCTAAAAGGATGGATGGAGTCAGGAAAAGAGAGAGTGAAGGTCTTTCCAGTGAAGGGCCAGCAGATGCAAAGACGTAGAGACGTCTGGCACCTCAGAAACCAGTTGGAATTGCTGGAGGCTGGGTGTTGCCCTTCATAGTCTCACATCCCTGGAGCTCTTCCCAAGTGTCTTTTCTCTTCAGCAAGACTGTCAGACTTCTTTAAAAGGGGCTGACTTCCAAAAAAGCAAAAGTGGAATTTGCCAGGACCCTTGTGGCTTCCCTGATGGCTCAGACCGTAGAGAATCTACCTGCAGCGCAAGAGACTCAGGTTTGATTCCTGGGTCAGAAAGATGCCCTGGAGAAGGGAATGGCAACTCACTCCAGTATCCTTGCCTGGAGAATTCCATGGACAGGTGAGCCTGGTGGGCTACAGTCTACAGGGGCACAAAATATCAGACACAACTGAGCAACTAACACGAACTTAAGGGCTAAATGATAATTTGCAATCATTTCTGTCACATTCCACTGGCCAATGCAAATGATAAGGTCAGTACAGATTCAAGGCAAAGACAATCACCCTTTACTTGTTGATGAGAAGACCAACATATGTCTACAACATTAGGGAGAACCGAATATTATATGAAACAGGACTGTTTCTTAAAATTTGGGAAAGAAAACATCCCAAGCAGGTCATATCCCTTCTATTTTTAAATTTCACTGTGTTTTGGACTACCTAACTCAAAAACTGCATTTCTTTTATTACATGAAGGAGAATAAAAAAGGAAGAAAAGAAAGAATTAAAAGAAAAAAGAAAATCCCTGCAAAGGAAATTTGCCTTTTAAGTTTCCCACACTAATTAAGAACACACTTAAGTCTCATTTGTTTTATATTATCCATAAAATGATCAAAACTTAACAGGTATTTACCTATGTTGGAGTATTAACTGCAATAGTAAAATCATCTAAGTATCAAATTCTGGGCATCTCTTGTTTAAACTAATAATCTTAAAGAAGTTTCACCTAAAACAGAGTTGTGGCTCATTAGATGAAATATTTTTTATTAGATATTATATTAGGTGGAGTTCATTTGTAGAAAACACACACCACTTCAGGTACTTAAGGGGAAAGGGATTTAATATCATGACTTTGGTGCATATAAACTCACTGGAAATGGTGGATGTACAAGATCCAGGATGCTGTAGATCAACACTGCAGAACCAGCCCAGGAAAGGACTGCCAACTGTCATCATCAGGAAGCTGGCAAGTCAAGGAGCTGCAGTCTCAACTAGACCATCGTCTTAGCCACAATATGAGGAAAGAGCATTTCCTACAACTGTTGATTGGGATCAAAGAATGGAAAGACACCACTGAGATGTTGACCTCTGGACCATGGATGTGTAATGACTTACATAAGGGCAAATATACATTAAAAATAAGGGGGAAAAATTAATTCTTTCCACTGTAAAAAGTGAAGCATTTCTCTCTCTTCCTTTTCTTAGAGCTTTTACTTTAGAAAACCTGTAGTTCCTCCCATTCATTGAAATATTTGTAACTCTTTTTTAAAAACTCAATATGCCTCTTGCCAATTTTATAATACAGCAATATTTCCACAAAGACCTGGAAACCAACTCTTTGAAATGTAAGCATCAAGGAGGAAAATGCCCCTCTCTCAGTTTTGGTGGGAGGGTAGGAGCTCAACTTCAGCTGGGCCCCAGCTCCAAAGTGCAAACTTACCTTCTGTCATAACGATATGAGAAATTTATTTTTCCTTTGGGTAAAGGCAGTGAGCAAAGACAGGTGGTTGCCTCGATTACCAAGTGAATTTAGGACCAACTATGTGTGATAAATGGTGCTGTCCAGGGCTGATTATCTTGAGAAGATGGATGGAACGGGGTGTATCTGCTTGGCTTTATAAAAGGGTGAGATTCCTTTCTCTTTTTGCAGTCTCCTACCAGATCACCTATAATTCATACCACATTTTGGTTCAGGCTTATTCAATAACAAAAAAATTTTTTTTCTTTTCTACTTTTGAGGAGAGAATCTCTAGATTGGCAGGGAGTTTGGTTTTTCTATATCCCCAATACTTGCATGGCACTGCCTGTGTTGCCACTGTTTTCGTTCGCTTATTCAAGCCATGCAGGAATACACTTGATAGGCAAAACCTACATCACATCGACACCACTAATTTTGGGTGAGCCAGGAAGCTAAATGTTTTTAGCTTCCCAGTCCCAACAATGTATGTTTCATCAAAATAATGAAGTTCTAATTTTTGAGACAAGTAATAAATAAGGTATTATTAATATAAAGATCATGCAGTCTAAATGTGCTTAAATTTCTGCTCTAAGACCTAGAGAAACTCTAGTATTTGAATTTTTCTAACCCTGAACTGCAACTAATGCATGCCTCAGCATGTGCCAGGGGTCAGTGAAAACTAATGACCAGTTCTGTGGATCTTCTTCACCACAGTCCTGAGCTGATCATTCTATTTTTAGCTCTCACCACAATTGTGCAGTTTGGGAGTAATTGTTTGGATTTTATTCCTGAGGAGACTGAAGTTCAAACAGTTTCCATGTCCTGTCCCAAAGCATACAACTAGAAACAAGGTTTAAAAATGCAAGGTTTAAATGTAGGTGTTTTGATCTGTTTCCCTACTTATCTCTTAATTTCCCCTTTTCACCTACAGGCTCCTAGACAATCCCAGTGGGAGTTTCTCCTGCCTTATCACAGAGTCTCATTACTTCTAGAGTTAGGAAAATGCTCCAAGATAAAGAAGCAAAGGTTTTTCTAGATGTTGCTTAACACAGGAGCCTGGTTTACAGACCTACCAGCTGACACTGCCCTTCTGGCCAGCCACTGCCTGATGGCTTCCAGGATGGTCAACAGGAGGCAGAGACGAGACAGCACCACCTTTCACCACAGGACCGTATTGGGTAGGTTACTTGACTTTTCTAATCCTCAACTTCCAAATCTGTAAAACAGAGATAAACACAGAGTCTGCCTCATGGCTTTGTAAGGACTGAATGAGAAAACACATTCAAAGCACAAAGCGCCTGCCCCATGCGTGCATGCGTGCTCAGTCTTATCCGACTTTTTGCCACGTTGTGGACTATAGCTCTCCAGGCTCCTTGTCCATGGGATTCTCCAGGCAAGTATACCGAAGTGGGATGCCGTGCCCTCCTCCAGGGAATGAAGGCCCAGGGGAAAGCAACAAATGAAGATCAGCACTCCTGATAATTCTACAATGATCACAAAGCTGTGCATTCTCATTTGAGATGGCCAGAGTTACTAAAAAATGACTTCTATAGAGCAGAATTTTGCCTCTAGTACTTTGTATTCATTGACCTTAGGTATGCCTTGTGGGAAAAAAGCAAATGAGGCATCAAGCTCCATCTCCCAGGTGACAACCTTTCGAATAATTGAAAGTACATTTCGCCTGTGTTTCCCTACATTTTCCCCACTCCAGGATAACACTTCACAGTTGCATCTGTTGACTGTGATACAATTGTCGCATGCTATGCCGTCCTGTTTGCCCTTTATATGCTCTGGTTTGTCACTCTCTAGTGTGACACTGTGAACAATATGGGGCCCAGAAGTGAACACAGTACTCCAAAGATGCTGTGCCAATGCAGAAAATTGAAAGTCTGAACCTCCCTTGGTCTGGGTACAGTTTAGCTTAGCTTAAACTGATATTTGCTTTAAAAAGCCTCCTTATATTGTCTACCCACATGAGACTTGTTCTCGAAACTTCCCCCATTCAACACACACTGACGTTTTTTATACATAGACTACTCTTTAGCCACTTTTCAAGTCTATTTTTGGAAATATTTTTAAAATGTTGGTATTTACATTTTATTCCATTTTATTTCACAACTATATAGTTGTGAAATATATATGTGAAATAAGATGATAGTTTTGGCTATCCTTTCAGTCTTTCAAGAGTTGTTGTTTTTTAATTGAGGTATAGTTCATTTGGAGAAGGGCATGGCAACCCACTTTAGTATTCTTGCTGGGAGAATTCTAGGGACAAAGGAGCCTGTGGGCTGTAGTCCGTGGGGTTTGCAAAGAGTGGGACATGACTGAGCGACTAACACTTTCACTTTCATAGTTAATTTACAATGTTTCAGGTGTATAGCAGAGTGATTCAGTTATATATCTGTATCTACATATACATATATGCACTCTTTTCAGATTCTTTTCCATTATAGGTTATTACAAGATGTTGACTATAGTTTTCTCTGCTACATAGTAGGTCCTTGTTGTTTACTTCGTATATATTGCAGTGTGTATAATATATACTAATCCCAAATTCTTAATTTATCCCTCCCCCAAGAGCTTTTTAATCTTGATTTCATTATTTACTATATAAGCAACTTCTCTGGATTAGCTAGGATTAAACTTGACGATGAATTACATGACACTAAGATACCATGGCTTCAATGAAATAGAATTATATTACGTCTTAAGTGAACAAAGACTAGAGACATACCCCTCAGGACTGGACTGGTGACTGTGAACGTCAGGGATTCTGGTCCCTTTGACTGAGTTCTAGGATCCTAAACACCTCTTTCACCTCATAGTCAAATGAGGTGTCACATCCACTTTTCAGCTAATAGGAAGGAGGAAAGAACCAAGAAGTTTGTCTCCAGTCTGTTTATGATAATCAACCCAAAGTGTCATTCCATATAACACTTTGGTTTATAGACCCAGTTAAAATGTAGTCATGAGGCCACACCTCCCTGCAAGAGAGGCTGAAAAATGAAATCTATTCTGAGCAGCTATGTTTCAGGCTAAGAAGAATAATTCTATGAAGTAAGAGAGTGAGAACAGGTACTGGGGGACAACTGGTAGCTTCTCCCACACCTTCCCAGGTTTGTGCGCTTGGTAGATATGAAGACTTTCTTTCTATGACTTTATTCCCATCATTGATAAAAATCTTTAAGGGGACCCAGACATCGGCACATTCAGCAAGAGAAATCTTCTCCCTTGTTCTACAGTGAAAAGTCCCTTAACATGTCATTCATTCAATAAGAATCCCATAAATATAGCAAGACTGAGGCGGGGGTGCGGGGGGCGGGGGCGAGTATGGGACAGGATGCGGTTGGTTATGTCAAAACTTGCACCACATCCTTCACAACCAAGGCTGAGAGAAAGGACCCTAGAATATGCATGCCTTTGCTTTTTTAGTCAGTATTTTCTCTCTAGTACTTTGGCGTGTAGGTCTTACCTGATTTCTCTCTGCTAAATTAGGTGATAAAAACCAAACTCTTTTTAGCTTTTTATCTCTAGATTTTTAGTTCTGTATCTCAGATTTACAGACCAGGACCCCTTTAGGTACCAAATGGAATAAATATCATAGACTTCTTCTACTTCAGGTTCAGTAGACCAGTGCTTTTCAAACAATAACGTACATAAATCATGTGCAGGAAATTGTTAAAATTCAGACTGATTCAGTGGGTCTGGGTCTGGGAGGGAGCCTGAGAGTCTGCCCTTCTAACAATTTCCTTGGTGATGCCAATGCTGCTGGTCGTTTGACAATAGTCTAGGTACTAAGGAGATTAGACCATACACTCCATGTGACCACAGACCCTGTCTGCTGTATACTGGTATACTCAAAACCCAATAGTATACATAGCACACAGAAGTAGCACCATAAATTTTTTGAATCAATGAATAAATAATATAAATATGGTCCCATAAACTATTTATGAAAACTAAAATACTTACTTTACTTCTACTCAGAATTACTCATAATTCTAATAAGCATCTACCTCATGCCCTCAACTATACTTGACACGTCAATGCCATTAATTATTTAGTGTTTACAACAATCCTATGAGTTATGTATTATTTCCATACTGAAAATGAGAAAAGTGAAGATCAGAGATGTAAATTTGTAGAGTCCTGAAACTAGAAAACAAAATTTTAAAATGATAGAGCCATGTGGTTGATTTATAATGTTGTGTTAATTTCTGCTGTACAGCAAAGTGGCTCAGTTATACATATATCTGCATGCGTACTCAGTCACTCAGTCATGTCAAATTCTTTTCTCAGGTCTCAGGAAGCTATGCAGTTTCCATTCTTGCCCTCTTGGGATGTGTAGCAGTGAGATCCAGCCCAGGTCGAGCTGTGGGAAAAAGATCACATGGAGCAAAAGCATCCCATCCAAGCTGAGGCTCCCTAGACCACCTAGCTCTCAGACAAGTCACCCACAATCTGCAGCCACATGAGTGACCCCAAGCAAGATCGACAGAGCTACCACATTACTGCCACACAGACTTGGAAGCAAATAAAAGAACTGTTGCTACAACAGACAACAGGGCTTCCCAGGTGGCTCAGTGGTAAAAAATTGACCTTGAGACACAGGTTCGATCCCTGGATGGGGAAGATCCCCAGGAGTAGGGAGAACCCACTCCGGTATTCTTGCCTGGGAAATTCCATAGACAGAGGAGCCTGGTGGGCTACAGTCCATGAGGTTGCAAAGAATCAGACATGTCTAGCAACTGAGCACACAGGTACAGCAGACAGCTGTGTGTAATACTAACTCTACATGTTGCTGTAGGGATTGGAAACCATGGCTATAACACTCCCAATCCAGGGCCTGGCAATGTTTGGTACTGATCTCAAAGTTTCTAAACGGAAAATATTCTAAGATTTCCCTTCGTGACTTTTTCCCTCCATTAGGCATGAGTTCTCCTTTATGTTTAGACAAAGTCTCCACTGGAGTAGTTTATTATCTGACTGTTTGCTCAGTTGAAATGCAGAGCTGATTGCCACGTTCTTGTTACTGCTGTGCACACATCTGATGTTCTTTTTATGTTAATTACATCAAGACTCTGGTTTTGTGAAGAAAGAGCTGATAGTCTTGTAGTGAGTCCCATCTTGATAAATCAACTGATTTCAGGAAAAATTACTCTCACAGCAACCCCATGATATAGGCAGATAAGATATTTTCCATCCTGTTTCTTTGTTTGCTTATTATTTTAACCTTACCCTAGTTAATCCATGAGGAACAAGGAAACTGAATAATTTTTCTAAATAAGAGAGGGATTTAGTACAAGTTAGAGTTGGTATTTTAATCTCCCAAAGACAACTGACCACAAATTGTGTGTTCTTTTTACTATTCAACTAATTATGATGATATTGAAAGCAGTGCTATTCACTTAACCTGTGGATTCAGTGGGGGCAGTATGCCCCACCAGCAAAAGTTGACTCTTGGGGTAGTGAAAAATACTTTGATATTCCAATGGTTTGTGTCCCTCAAAGGGGCCAAGGAACATAAACAGATATATAGAATATCGGTATTATTAAAATTTCACAGGAAGTAATGGTTACTAGGAAAATAATGTCTAAAATGGCTCAATAGACTATAATAAAAAGAAGGCTGAGAAACACTAACTTATCTTTTTTCTTTTTTCAGTTTTAGTAAGATATACTGAAAATAAAATAAAGATATATCTAAAATGGACAATGTAATGATTTGATATACACTGTACATTGTAAAAGAATTCCCCTCATAGAGTGAATTCACACATCCATCATTTCCCATATTAGCCTTCAGTTTTGGCCTATAACATTTGTGTTCTATTCTCTTCAATTCAGTTCAGTTGAGTCACTCAGTCGTGTCTGACTCTTTGTGACCCCATGAACTGCAGCATGCCAGGCCTCACTGTCCATCACCAGCTCCCAGAACCTACCCAAATTCATGTCCATTGAATCGGTGATGCCATCCAACCATCTCATCCTCTGTCGTCCCCTTCTCCTCCTGCCCTCAATCTCTCCCAGTATCAGGGTCTTTTCAAATGAGTCAGCTCTTTGCATCAGTTGGCCAAAGTATTGGAGTTTCAGCTTCAACATCAGTCCTTCCAATGAACACCCAGGACTGATCTCCTTTAGGATGGACTGGTTGGATCTCCTTGCAGTCCAAGGGACTCTCAAGAGTCTTCTCCAACACCACAATTCAAAAGTATCAATTCTTCTGCACTCAGTTTTCTTTATAGTCCAACTCTTACATCCATACATAATCACTGGAAAAATCATAGCCTTGACTAGACGGAACTTTGTTGACAAAGCAATGTCTCTGCTTTTTAATATGCTATCTAGGTTGCTCATAACTTTTCTTCCAAGGAGTAAGTGTCTTTTAATTTCATGGCTGCAAACACCATCTGCAGTAATTTTGAAGCCCCAAAATTAAAATCTGACACTGTTTCCACTGTTTCCCCATCTATTTCCCATGAAGTGATGGGACTGGATGCCATGATCTCAGTTTTCTGAATGTTGAACTTTAAGCCAACTTTTTCCCTCTCCTCTTTGACTCATCAACAGGCTCTTTAGTTCTTTTTCACTTTCTGACATAAGGGTGGGTGTCATCTGCATATCTGAGGTTATTGATATTTCTCCCAGCCATTGAGTCAGTTCTTTGCATCAGGTGGCCAAAGTATTGGAGTTTCAGCTTCAACATTAGTCCTTCCAATGAATATTCAGGGCTGATTTCCTTTAGGATGGACTGGTTGGATCTCCTTGCAGTCCAAGGGACTCTCAAGAGTCTTCTCCAACACCACAGTTCAAAAGCATCAATTCTTTGTGCTCAGCTTTCTTTATAGTCCAACTCTCACATCCATACATGACCACTGGAAAAACCATAGCCTTGTCTAGACGGACCTTTGTTGGCAAAGTAATGTCTCTGCTCTTTAATATGCTGTCTAGGTTGGTCATAACTTTCCTTCTATTCTCTTAGCAAATTTCAATTATGTAGTACAATGTTACCAACTACAGTCACTATGTTGGACATTAGATCCTCAGACCTTATTCATCTTAAAGTTGAAAGTTTGTACCCTTTTACCTACCTTTCCCTATTTCCCCCAGCACCCAGGTGCTCCATGTCAGCAATACAGCTGTTATGCCTTCTTATTTGTGTATTGACTAAAGGATCAATTTTAAGTTCCTTCAAGAACTTTTCGTTTGCAGTCCCATCTCGGCTAACTGGTGTAAGAGTCTTAACTTTGATCCTACCTTGACTTCCATCATGTCTTCCTCACTCACCTTAATACATGAGGAATCAGGAAATTGAATAATTTTTCTAAATAAGAGAGGGATAGATATAGTACAGGTTAGAGTTTCTTGTACTTTTGGCTTCTACAAGTTTGACTTTTAAAATAATTCCACATATAAATGATACCATTCCTCTGTCTGACTTATTTCACTGAACACAATGTTCTCTGCAATTTCACTGAAACACAGTGTTTCATCCATATTTTCAAAAATGACAGGATTTCTTTCTTTTAAGACCAACATATATTCGAGATAAGTTTTGTTTCTTTTATATATCAGAAGTGGGGTTGCTGGATCATAAGATAGTTCTATTATTGATTTTTTTTTTTGAGGAAACTTCATACTATTTTTCATAGTGGCTACAAAAATTTATATTCCCACCAACAATACCCCAAAATTCCCTTTTCTCCATTACCCCCTGCATGTGCTACCTCTTTTTAAAAAGAGCTATTCTAGCACATGTCAGGTTGTATCTTGTTGTGATTTTCCTTCGCATTCCCTGATGATGAGTGATGTTGAGCGCCTTTTCATGTATCTATTGGTCATTTATAGATCTTCTTTGGAAAAATATTTACTCAAATTCTTTGTTCTGGTTGCTCCAGCCACCAGTCATTCTCTCCTTTCTGTATAACTTTTGACATCCTTATTCCCTGAAACATAATAATATTGACATTAGGCCAGTTAATAACCATACCATAGCCTCAAAGTGTTCAAGTGAAAGGAAAAGTCACATGCCTCTCACTTTAAATCAAAAGTTATAAATGATAAAGCTGAGTGAGGCAGGCATGTTAAAAGTCAAGATAGGATGCAAGCTAGGACTCTTGTACCAGTTAACTGAGGTGGGACTGCAAAGGAAAAGTTATTGAAGGAGCTTAAAATTGATCCTCTAGTGAATACATAAATAAGAAAGTGTAACAGCCTTATTGCTGACATGGAGAAAGTTCTGGTGATCTGAATAGATCAAACCAACCACAACATCCCTTTAAGCCAAAAGCCTAGTAGTAACCAAGGTCCTATTTCATGAAGGCTGAGAGAGATGAGGAAATTGCAGAAGAAAAGTTTAAAGTTAGCAGAAGTCGGTTCATGAGGTGTAAAGAAACCTCCATATGTTAATGAAACTATCTTCATAATATAAAACTGCAGGATGAAGCAGCCAGTGCTGATATAGAAGCTTCAGCAAGTTATCCAAGATCTAGCTAAAATGATTAATTAAGGTGGCTACAGAAAACAGCAGACTTTCAATGCATATGATGCCACCCTATATTGGAAGACAATGCTACCTAGGACTTTCATAGCTAGAGAGGAAAAGTCAATGTCTGACTTCAAAACTGAAAAAACAGGCTGACTCTCTTGTTAGGGGCTAATGCAGTTGGTGACTTTATGGTAAAATCGATGCTCATTTACCATTCTGAAAATCCAAGGGCCCTTCAGAATTCTGCTCAGTCTGCTCTGCCTGTGCTCTATAAATGGAACAACAAAACCTAGATTTCAGGTAAAGCAGCAGAAGCTGACCTGATTCCATACTCCTTATTCACTGCATACACTTCTGCAATGTGTTGAAGCCTTTCCTCTGATCTAGTTTCTATCCCAAGGTTGTATCTACCTTGACAGTAATATTTTTCCACTTACCCTAGGACATTTTGAAATAAAACTGCAATGTCCCAAGTCATGCAGGGACTGGGCCCACAGACATTCTAAACTTCATATATTTCTCACTTCTTAACAGTAGTCATGGTGACTGGTCCAATGAGGGAACACATTTGGCAAACTGCCCTGAGTCTGTCTGTGGAATTTTTACATAGCAAAATGGGATGGGGGGGATGTGTTTTTACTTTGCTTGGAGGCTCTAACCTGGAATTGGCTATGTTCCCACCCCCACCATGTAGATGAAATCATCTATCTGCAATAGAAGAGGACAAAATTAATAAGCAGGAGAAACAGAGACATAGATAGCAATGGTGGCATTGTGTGTCCAAGTTCATATTTGAAGTTCCCCAGTTTGCCTGATCCTTTCAGCTCTTCCTTGGATTCTCAGAACTACCGCCTGAGTGATTTCACTAAAGTAACCTTGTTTAAGCTTTCTTAAGTCGAAGTATGGACTTCCTTCATAGCTTAGTTGGTAAAGAATCTGCCTGCAATGCAGGAGACCCAGGTTCGATTCCTGGGTCAGAAAGATCCCCTGGAGAAGGAAATGGCAATCCACTCCCAGTATTCTTGCCTGGAAAATCTAACGGACAGAGGAGCCTGGCAGACTGCAGTCCATGGTGTCACAAGAGTCGGACACGACTTAGTGACTAAACCACCACCACAAGTTGAAGTTTGTGTCATTGCAAACATAAGAATATTAACTCTAGCCAAGATAGCTAACTCTTATCCCCCAGATGTATGCTTTTCCTTCCTGGAGTTGTTACCAGGAACCGCTGCCCAGTCAGGGAACACACTTCTCAACTTCAGTACATTTACTTTGGGCCATGTGACCTGTTCTTATGAACGGAAACAAGAGGAAGTAATGTATATTACTTCCAGATTAAGGTTGTTAAGAAGTGACTACATCTTCTTCACTCTTTTTCTTCCATTAGCTGGATACAGATAAGCATAGTGTCAGATGATGAACCTACAAGATAATACAAGGCTAAAATCCCAAATCACTAGTTGGGGGAAAGTTTCAAAGTAATATCTTTGGGAGTCTGTGTGACTGAAAAGTAAATTTCTATCATACATACGTGATAATTTACATATTTTGAGTATTGTACGTGAGAGCAACTACTCCTATCCCAAGTAATATACTATTAAAGTCTCTAACCTCAAGTTATTCATGGAAATTAAAATTTTCTTTGAGCTTAGGAATGAACATGAAAGATATCCTATAAATGGTACCCATTCCAAATTTGGAAATATGAGAAGAATTTAATTGTGTGATAAAGCAAGGGAATGGAATAATACAGTGGAAGAGAAGCACATATGCAAAAAAAAAAAAAGCAAGAAAATCATGGAATGTTTGGAGACTAGTAATCCGTTTGTTATTAATATAGAAAGGAGAAGAGTAATGGGATACCAACTGAAGTAGCCAGGGAGAACCAGGTAATAATAGGTCTTGGACCAAAACAAATTCTATAAAATTCTAGGTTCCCATAGTTCAGTTCAGTTCAGTCACTCAGTCGTGTCCGACTCTTTGCGACCCCACAAATTGCAGCACACCAGGCCTCCCTGTCCATCACCAATTCCCGGAGTTCACTCAAACTCACGTCCATAGAGTCAGTGATGCCATCCAGCCGTCTCATCCTCTGTCGTCCCCTTCTCCTCCTGCCCCCAATCCCTCCCAGCATCAGAGTCTTTTCACCTGAGGTGGCCAAAGTACTGGAGTTTCAGCTTTAGCATCATTCCTTCCAAAGAACACCCAGGACTGATCTCCTTTAGAATGGACTGGTTGGATCTCCTTGCAGTCCAAGGGACTCTCAAGAGTCTTCTCCAACAACCACAATCATTATATCATTCCTGAGGACAGAAAGAGCAAGTATTGTTTACAGAAGTTTTTTGATAGGATTCATGGTGTGTATATCAGGAGAAGAAAAAGTTGATACTCTGCACATAAATAATGGAGTTAGGGATTGGGCTGATTCTGGATTGAGCTTGAACTTGAGAGTAGTCAATAGTCTTTGTAGTAGCTTGGAATAAAACTTCTTACTAAGAGTTCTTTGTATGAGATGGTGACAAACTAATTTAAATGAATTCTGTCTCGAGATATAGAAATAACAAACACCCAGAGGGAAAGCAAATCACTTAAGCTATGACTGTATTCAAAATAGTGCAAAAATATTATTAAAATTCTCTGGAGTTTGTGGAATAAGCCAGTTATGGAAGTATCGGGACCCAGGACCAACTTATAACAAAAAAGTGAGATAGTAGGCAGGTTACTTTGTTTTATCTTGCTTTCTTGTGCTACTCTCCATTACCAGCAGCAATCTGGCTGTACCATTTCCCTGCCACCTTAGAAACAACTGCACTAAACCTATTAAGTCACACTAATGAGTCTGTATTCTATCTTGAATATGTAAGTTACTCCTACCATCATGTAACAGCCATAATATCAGCTCCCAGGAAATACAACTGTATTTTTAGTCCAGGCTTATTTGTCCTCTAGTAAATAATTAGTAACTCTGACATAGAACAATTTCACATTAAGTGAAAGAAAATAAATGGGCTAGAGGAAATCAACTGAAATAGCTGTTTTATAGCACAGAAAAATAATAATATCTTAAAATAGTTCATCATACTGACAGCATACTGATACTTGAAAAATTCTACAAATAAACTTAACAAGCCTTTGATGTTGCAGCTATGAATCTCATTGCCAGAAAGTAGCCATGAAGGCAAAGGGGATACTATTTAGATACTGCCAATAAATAATATAGAAATCAAATAAAAGAATTATACTTTTCAAGAAATAGTGTAGTTGCTTTATCAAACGAGGATTTTGTGTCACTTTGGAAATCAAATTTTCTCAACCTGTTTTTTACCAAATGTTATTTGGTATTTTACAATAAAAGTTTCTGACTAACAATACTTGGGAAATGTTAGCTTAGATTTGATCAGGTTTCTCAATTGCAGGATTTTTCAAAGTCTGTCATACGCTAAGCGCAATATTAATGTTTAAGAAAGGATTTTAAGCATAAACCTTGTTTCCCTAACCTATTTGACCTTGCAACATTTTTTGGTAAAACATCTCAAACAATGCTCAGAATTACCAGTTTAACTAGTTCCATTTACTTTCACTGTAATCAAAGAATTAATTTTTAATTCAGTCTTCCAAATTTTGTATAAATGAATTTAATCAAAGCAATTGTAAAGCAATTGTTTAGTATTGTAATTAGGGGGAAATTATTACTCAAAAGAAATTCTGCGCCTGAACTTACCATGGAAATCTCAGTCAGAATAAAGAAGAGAACCATATTTACCAGAGAGTGTACGGTCCTCTCCAGGGGAACTGAGTGAACACCACGGATATGGACCCTTCTGGCCTTCTGATCATACAAGGACAGTGCTGCTCGTCCCAAGAAATAAAAGTGAAAGTGAAAGTGTTAGTCCCTCAGTCATGTCCAACTCTTTGTGACCCCATGGACTGTAGCCCACCAGGTTTCTCTGTCCATGGAACTCTCCAGACAAGAATATTGGAGTGGGTTGCCATTTCCTTCCTTACATAAATAAAATTAATTATTTTATGGTACAGCTACTCCCCAGGGCTTCCCTGGTATCTCAGATGGTAAAGAATCTGACCTTGATGCTAGGAAAGGTTG
Organism: Budorcas taxicolor; assembly: GCF_023091745.1. Lineage (NCBI taxonomy): Eukaryota > Metazoa > Chordata > Mammalia > Artiodactyla > Bovidae > Budorcas > Budorcas taxicolor. The sequence goes on along the minus strand of NC_068923.1, from coordinate 57,864,118 downwards.
AAAGCAAAAGGAGAATGGAGTGGCAGAGGATGAGATGGTTAGAAAGCATCACGAACACAATGAACATGAATTTGAGCAAACTCCAGGAGATAGTGGAGGACAGGGGAACCTGGCATGCTGCAATCCATGAGGTGACTGAACAACAGCTTAAAATGCAATATTTTCACTGCTTTTATAGCCAAATGACTAAGCCTATTTTCTTTTCATCTTGGTGAGAATAACAATAGTATTTTTTGACTTGAAATACCAAAAGATTATCTGTTCATTAAATATGGTCATCTTTTTTAAAAAATTCATTGAAAGATATATATGAATCTGATTGACTTGGCATACAAAGAAAAGCTAAATGGGACAGTTTTTCCATCTATCTGAAACAAATCTGCAAATTCTGTGAAATAAGAGCATTCAAATTTATTGTCCTGTTCCAATGACTAATAAACTACTTCTGTTTTTTAACAACAACTCCACAGAGGAAGTTTTCTGAGCTAAGGTTTTTCTTACAATATTAACACAAGCTTTGGTTTACTTTTTTTTTTTTTCAAAATTCCAAAACAAATGCGTAAATCTATCTTGAGAACAGCAATAACTACACAGAAGACTTAGGATGCCTAGGAGTCAGAAGATGTGAGTCCAAGGTCCAGTTCTGCGACTATCTTTGGACAATGAGCAAACTCTTCCAGGTATCATTTCCCTAACATAAAATGAAAAGGTTTGAATTGATCATCCTAGCTTCAGAATGACTTGCAAATAATTTTTCAATGTGTCAGTCCCTTTAGTTGAAACTCAAATAAGCAGAATGAGAGTGGGTCCCAGTGTCTCATGTGTATTCCTATTGCAAAGTAATGCAGAGATTTCCCAAGGCTATCAATATGCTCTTGTGAAGCCCATTCCTAAAAGGAGGTGACTATTAATCTCATGCGAGTCTAAAGGCAACTCTGGAGGTCAAGTGGGGAAGGGGGTTAGGAAGGAACAAGCTCTGCAGAGCTTGTTTAACCGTTAACCGTTAACCGTTTGTATACCACAGGAGTTCCATTTCATTTTTCCTTAACTTTGTGACTTTCCCTGAACTTTTTATTCGGAGGTTGAATTGCATGTAAATTGGAGCTAATATGTGACCCCAGGTGACATAAGATCACATATGAGAAGTCATACATTCAGGGTCTCATTTTAATAGATAAAGTTTATGTTTACATCTTGGAGGCATTGTGTGAATACTTATGACACCTAGTGGTCAGAAACTGGGAAATGGGATATTTAGGGAACAGAATGGTCTGAAGGAGCAAAGCTATAAATAAAGGAAGAACTACTTTTTAGCAAAACGTTTGTCCACAAAGGTTTCTGGTTCTGAGATCCCTCATATAAGAAGAATCAACTTGAAGAAAACAAAGGGTCACATAACCCTTAAACAGTAAAAGGGTCTAAAGAAAGTGGAAGTATGCCATCTTCAGTTCCAGATTCTGAACTAAGGAAGAAATTAATTCATTTGTATTCTTCCCATCTAGCAGTTTGAAAAACAATCGTTCAAGAACTTCTGTGATCTGCCATTGCTCAAGCTGTTCAAGGATACACACTGTTCTTTAGAACAGTGAACCCACAGGTCAGTATCGTTTTATTTTGTATCAACATCTTTTTATTTCCCATGTGTTGATGCATGGGAAAATGTTTTAAAAATGTTGCCACTAAGAGAAAATTCTCAATTATTCATGGTGTCTACTTTGCAAAATCTTCAAAGAGAAGAAATGTAAAATCTAGAGTTCCTTTTCAATAAAAACAGTAGCTTACCTTCTTTCTTAAAAAAGCGAGAATCAGAAAGATAATAATAACCAGAAGAGAGGAGATTCATAGAGTCCGAATGCATTTGAAGAAAACAATTCACTGGAGGAAGGGGTAGGCAGGAATGAGCACCACTGTTTATACAGAAAGCCATGTTAATAACATTCCTGGAAATTGTTATAGCTGATTACTCCCTTTGGTTCCTTTCTAAACTTTTTGGCATTTTCAAATGAGATCCACCCTAGGAACTTTATCATAGAAGGCCCACTATCCACTTTCCTTCATATAGTCAATATATTCCATTCTCTAAGCAAACCATAACCAATTGCTTAGACTCCTGTAATCTGAAATGTATTCCCAAATATTGCTGCTGTTCTTCAGTCACTTAGTCATGTCTGGCTCTTTGTAACCCCATGAACGGCAGCATGCCAGGCTCCTCTGTTCTCCAGGCTCTCCCAGAGTTTGCTCAAATTCATGTCCATTGAGTCAGTGATGCTATCTAACCCTCTCATCCTCTCCCACTCCCTTCTCCTTTTGCTTTCGTTCCTTCCCTGGGTCAGAGTCTTTTTCAATGAGTCGGCTCTTCACATCAGGCAGCCAAAAATTGGAGCTTCAGCATCAGTCCTTCCAAAGACTATTCAGGGTTGATTTCCTTTAGAGCTGACTGGTTTAATATCCTTGAAGTTCAAGGGACTCTCAATAATCTTCTCCAGAACCACAATGCAAAAGCAACAGTTCTTCGCTGCTCAGCTTTTTTATGGTCCAACTCTCACATTTGTACCTGACTACCAGAAAAACCAGTTTTGACTATACAGACCTTTGCAGCAAAGTGGTATATCTGCTTTTTAATACACTGTCTCCAAGTATTATTTGCTCTTATAAAAGTTTGTTTTACAGGCTATAGGGATAGTGTTGGATTTTGTCATGTAAGTCCCCTCCTTTTGAAAACAAATCCCTAAATAGTCTGGTATTTCTTAGGCTTTGCCTAAGAAAGATGCTCCCATTAAGACATCAGTCTAGTTACTACTGTTTATATTTAATCTAGTTTGTAATTTCTCAAGAATGATTGATTAATCTGGATTACCTATCCTACTGCTTCTCTTCATTATTGTAAACAGCCAAGACCTAGAAGAGTCTGAAGTTCTTTCCAGACACTGAGAATTGTCTGAGAATTGAATCAGCTCAGTAGATACATATTTTCTATAACTTTGAAGACAAAAGAGTTTAAATTGGAGTTAACTTCTCTGTGTAAAGAGAAAGAAAGTATGAAAGAGAGAGAGAAGAAGGAAGGCAGGAAGAAGAAAGGAAGGGAAAAGAAAAAGAAAGAAAGAAAAGAAGTTCTTAGAATCCAAATATCTAGTAAGCAAGTTTTCAGGAACAGAGAAAAACTAAAATACTCTTTATGCATTTAAGTTTCTCTTAAGATCTTTCTCACAGCCCTGTCTGGAAGTCAAGTGAATGCAACCAGTGGAGGTTCCATCAATAACCATCTGCGAATCCTTGGACAAGTCACACAAATATTCTGGATCTTCCTTTCTTCATCTTACAATATGGAGATATTTTGCTAAGTGATATCTAACAGAAGCAGAAGATATTAAGAAGAGGTGGCAAGAATACACGGAAGAACTGTACAAAAAAGAGCTTCATGACCCAGATAATCACAATGGTGTGATCACTCACTTAGGGCCAGACATCCTGGAATGTGAAGTCAAGTGGGACTTAGAAAGCATCACTACGAACACAGCTAGTGGAGGTGATGGAATTCCAGTTGAGCTGTTTCAAATCCTGAAAGATGACGCTGTGAAAGTGCTGCACTCAATATGCCAGCAAATTTGGAAAACTCAGCAGTGGCCACAGGACTGGAAAAGGTCAGTTTTCATTCCAATCCCAAAGAAAGGCAATGCCAAAAAATGCTCAAACTACCGCACAATTGCACTCATCTCACATGCTGGTGAAATAATGCTCAAAATTCTCCAAGCCAGGCTTCAGCAATACATGAACCATGAACTTCCTGATGTTCAAGCTGGTTTTAGAAAAGGCAGAGGAACCAGAGATCAAATTGCCAACATCCACTGGATCATGGAAAAAGCAAGAGAGTTCCAGAAAAACATCTCTTTCTGCTTTATTGACTATGCCAAAGCCTTTGACTGGGGGGATCACAATAAACTGTGGAAAATTCTGAAAGAGATGGGAATACCAGACCACCTGACCTGCTTCTTGAGAAACCTATATGCAGGTCAGGAAGCAACAGTTAAAACTAGACATGGAACAACAGGCTGGTTCCAAATAGGAAAAGGAGTACGTCAAGGCTGTATATTGTTACCCTGCTTATTTAACTTCTATGCAGAGTACATCATGAGAAATGCTGGGCTGGAAGAAGCACAAGCTGTAATCAAGACTGCCGGGAGAAATATCAATAACCTCAGATATGCAGACGACACCACCCTTATGGCAGAAAGTGAAGAGGAACTCAAAAGCCTCTTTATGAAAGTGAAAGAGGAGAGTGAAAAAGTTGGCTTAAAGCTCAACAATCAGAAAACTAAGATCATGGCATCTGGTCCCATTACTTCATGGTAAATAGATGGGGAAACAGTGGAAACAGTGTCAGACTTTATTTTGGGGGGCTCCAAAATCACAGCAGATGGTGATTGGAGCCATGAAATTAAAAGACGCTTACTCCTTGAAAGAAAAGTTATGACCAACCTAGATAGCATATTCAAAAGCAGAGACATTACTTTGCCAACAAAGGTCCATCTAGTCAAGGCTATGGTTTTTCCGGTGATCATGTATGGATGTGAGAGTTGGACTGTGAAGAAAGCTGAGCACCAAAGAACTGATGCTTTTGAACTGTGGTGCTGGAGAAGACACTTGAGAGTACCTTGGACTGCAAGGAGATCCAACCAGTCCATTCTAAAGGAGATCAGTCCTGGGTGTTCATTGAAAGTACTGATGCTGAAGCTGAAACTCCAGTACTTTGGCCACCTCATGCGAAGAGTTGACTCATTGGAAAAGACCCTGATGCTGGGAGGGATTGGGGGCAGGAGGAGAAGGGGATGACAGAGGATGAGATGGCTGGATGGCATCACTGACTCGATGGACATGAGTCTGAGTCCATGAACTCTGGGAGTTGGTGACGGACAGGGAGGCCTGGAGTGCTGCGATTCATGGGGTCTCAAAGAGTCAAACGCAACTGAGAGACTGAACTGAACTAGGGTCTCCTCTGCTGACGAATTAATTTTTTTTAATAGCTTATCGTATTGACTTTTTCTTATTTTATTTTCTCTGCTAATTAGGCCCCTCAAGTTTCCAATTCAATACCCTTTGAGATTTGAACCAAGAGAAGATGAAAACAAAGATAATATCTATTTTCTCACTGGTATGAAAAATGAGAAAACAGAAAAATATACAAGATAATCACAGGAAAGAAAGAACTACTGTTTTAAAGAAATATAAAAAACCAAAAGTGCAATCTAAGCAGCAACATAGAATGATAGTTTTTTGTATTAAGTACAATAATTGCAACATTCTGAAATATTATTGGTTTGAACGGTGGGAATTAGTTATTAGTGTTTCAAGGTTGGGAAAGAAACACGCTTAAGAAATTACAGTTTCAAAAAGCTAGAAATTTCTTTTCTAGCTTTCAGTTCTACAGTTCTACACATTTCCAGAGAGATTCAAATATGTGATATGGAGTTGAATTCTCTTGTTTCCTTCCAGCCCTGAGAAGCTGAGTCTATATTTATTTCTCCTGGATTTTTCTACCAAATGGCCCTTCCAAGTCCCTCTGGGCTTAGAGTTATTTGAGTCCATGACTCCTATTTGCTGAAGGAAAACCAGAATGTCATCCCAAAATATGCCTCTTTGACCTAAAAATTATTTTGAGTTGAAGGCAATGAAGAAGCAGTAAACACAGCTAAAGTTACCACCTTTCTGCCTAAACACAGGAAATAAATTCTCCTTTCACTGGAGACAGACTCTTAACCCAGTGAAGGCAGCAGAAAATTCTGCAACACAAGCTTGTTAAGCTAATCCTATATTCTGAGTTACTTCTTCCCCATTTACCACCCTTAGCCCCAACCCCTTTTTCTTCTCAATTCGCAAATTATTGTTTCTTTGTCTAAAAGATACAAAAGCTTCCTGCTCCAATCACTTCTTTGGATCTTCATTCTCTTGTGCAGGCTCCATCTTCACATAAAAACTCAATATAATTTGTATGTTCTTCTCCTGTTCATCTGTCTTGTCAGTTTAATTTGCAGATCCAGCCAAGGACACTAAGAAGGATGAGAAAAAAATTTTCCTCCCCTATGTTGCCAACCCATGAGAACAGGAAAGTCCCTCGGTGGACTGATGAAGTGAGAAGGCTTAGGAATAAATATCATTTTCACTGTTTTTACCATCTTCATCTACCTGGTGAGGAAATGAAGTGTAGGTAACCCAGAAAGGGTAAGAAATAAGAAACATTAGTGTAGGCAGACTAGTACTACCAGACAATGCCTGGAAAAATACCCCTTTTATTTGTTTGTTTTTAAAAGAACCTATATTTCTGACACTCTAGCCCCTCCCCAAATGAATGAGTTTGTTCCAGAAACTCATTCACATGGTGCCAAGTACTGTTTGCAAGTGGGTTGCATGACTTGTATATTTACAGTAGCACTTCTCAGGAAGTGCTAAAGTAAATCCTGTGGCTGAGAAGAGTCTTAGATTGTTTGGGTTCCTGTGATATTTATTTAACATAAACTAAAGTGGAAGAGCACAGATACCATGCACGAATCTCAGAGAACACCTGCTACCCTGTCCCAGTAGATGTCTGATTCAAGAGTGTTAAAAAAGAAAAAGCCAAAGCCATGGGGTGTACTCAGCTAATGTTCTTTTTCCCAATATTAAATTTCCCATAGGACTAGATTTTTTTAAGTCTAGTTTTGATACTTCCCTGGTGGCACAGTGCATAAGAACCTGCCTGTCATTGCAGTGGCCACGGGTTTGATCCCTGATCAGGGAAGATTCCACATGCCACGGAGCAGCTAAGCCCACGTGCCACAACTACTGAGCCCATATTCTAGAGCCTGCAGGCCACAACCTCAGAGCTCTGTGCTGCAGCTACTGAAGCCGGAGTGCCTAGAGCTGCGCTCTGCAACAAGAGAAGCCACCACGATGAGAAGCCTGTGCATCCCAACAAAGAGTAGCCCCTACTTGCAGAAACCAGAGAAAGCCCCTTCAAAGCAACAAAGACCCAGTGCTGCCAAAAATAAATAAATACATAAAATAATTTTTAAATTGTTTTAAATTCTAGTTTTGAAAGGCAGTGAAAAGATTAATTGTGGAAAGGAAAGAACAGAGGATACAGAGCAATTAAAGTAATTGTATTTTTCTTTTTAAACTAAATTCTTACCATATTAGCTGGCTTTTGTTGAGGCTTATTTCAGGGCCTGGGTTCATTACACAACTAGCAGAGAATTATGAATTTCAAAGAAATCTATACCATGCATCTTATGTATATATATATATATGTTTATGTATTTGTACAGTAATGTATGAATTCATGGAGAAGGAAATGGCAGCCCACTCCAGTATTCTTGCCTGGAGAATCCCATGGACAGAGGAGCCTGGCAGGCTACAGTCCATGGGATTGCAAAGAATTGGACAGGACTGAGTGACTAAACCACCACATACGGATTCTGTTCAAAATGATTCTGTGTTTGTTTAGATAGCATCTTTGCTTCCATGTCAGTCTATTATTTTGTAAACCTACTGAGGGCAAGGGATATCTCTAATCCCACAAGTTGCTTCAAATGAATACCAGTCTCTAATAACTTCAGGCATGCCACGCCATCCTCCCATTCTCCCCACCATTCTAGCAGCCAGCAAGAATGTCCCTGTTTGATGATACATTAGACTTTGTGCTCTTATCAATCTCCTGTAACCTCCAAACCCAGCATATGTATCAACCCTGAGCAAATTGGACCCTGCGTCTTCCTTCCCTGTAATGAATCTTCCTTTCTGTTACATATTAGCATAACAACCTTCCAGGAACCTACCAGCCTCTTTCTCTGAGGCTGCTTTTTTAGAAAGGAATGCTACTGATTTATGGGTCCTTCTGCTTATTCTAGAAACAGTTTTTCTAAGAAAAAAAAAACACTCCTATCTTTGTGGATCTGAGCAGTAGGCATTCCACTGTTATGCAATTCCGTTTAGAAAGTGCACTGACTCCCAGGTGACATTAAGTACCAAATTCAATAAAGACTTTTTAAAATGGTCCACATTAGAACTGATTCAAATGTATTCTTTTTAATGGCTGAGTAATACTCCATTGTGTATATGTACCACAGCTTTTTATCCATTCATCTGCTGATGGACATCTAGTTTCAATGAGATGGATGAAACTGGAGCCGATTATACAGAGTAAAGTAATCCAGAAAGAAAAACACCAATACAGTATACTAACACATATATATGGAATTTAGAAAGATGGTAATGATAACCCTGTATGCGAGACAGCAAAAGAGACACAGATGTATAGAACAGGCTTTTGGACCCTGAGGGAGAGGGAGAGGGTGGGATGATTTGGGAGAATGGCACTGAAACATGTATACTATCATGTAAGAAACGAATCGCCAGTCTATGTTCAATACAGGATACAGGATGCTTCAGGCTGGTGCACGGGGATGATCCAGAGAGATGATATGGGGTGGGAAGTGGGAGGGGGGTTCAGGATTGGGAACTCATGTACACCCTTGGTGGATTCATATCAATATATGGCAAAACCAATACAGTATTGTAAAGTAAAATAAAGTAAAAATAAAAATAAAAAAATAAATTGGTCCACATTAAAAAAAAATTTTTTTTAGTAAATGAGCAATTATTTAAAAGAACAAGGCAATTCTAGATGGGCTAATAAGACCTATCTCCAAGGGAGGTTGTTAAACTAATTAAGAAAAGTACAGAGATCTGTGTATAATTATGCCTGGATTTACAGAGAATATTTCTAGAAAGATAAATAAGAAACAAGCTACCATGATTGCCTCTGAATGGTAGATTTGAGTGGGAGACCTGAGTGGCTGGGCAAAAGGGTGTAGAAAGACTTATCACTTACTCTATTAAAACAAGGTCCCCCTAAACAGAGTTCCCCTGCTGAGTTTATGATTATGCCCTCTATCCAAAACTTTATTCTCTTTCTTGTCCCTTCTGACCTCAATCCTGTGCTAACTGAATACTAATCAACCAGAGTCAGATGACTAAAATTACTGTTGTTGATAACATGTTACTATAGTAAAATTGCTATTATAGACGTCATCATTACCATACAAATTCAGGCTGTTTCTCCAGAGCAAGATGAGCTGAGAGACCCCCCAGCCATGGACCACTTGGCCAGAGAATCAAACCAGAACATCCTGACTTCCAAAAATATGATTAAGAGATGTCACAGAAATGTCACAAGACAATGATTAACCCTAGCTTCCTTGTTCTTCCCCTTTAAAAAATGCTCCCAACTCAGAGTTAGTGGAAGTGAATCTGAGGCATGTCTCCCATTCCTTTGCTTGCCACGCTGTAATGAAGCCTTACTTTGCTACAGACCCACTGTCAAACTTTAGCTTTCTGCCCACAAGTCCTTGCTTAGTTACATTACCTTTTGAATGTTGTAGTATGTGCATTGAGTTTATTTATAGATTTAAAGTGATTTATTAATTTCAAAGGAGCTTCATGGGTGGCTTAGACAGTAAAGAATCTGCCTACAACATGGGAAACCCAGGTTCAATCCCTGGGTCAGGAAGATCCCCTGGAGAAGAGAATGGCAATCCACTCCAGTATTTTTGTCTGGAAAATTCCATGGACAGAGGGGTCTGGCGGGTACAGGCTATGGGGTCCCAAAGAGTTGGAACCCTTTGGTTCTTAGGTACTGAAATCAGACTTTGGCTAGTGTTCGGATACAGTTGCCAAATAAAATACAGGACACCCAGTTAAATTTGAAATTTAGATAAACCATGTTTAAAAATTAAATATATGTATGTCCCAAGTATTGCATGGGACATACTTAAGCTTTTAAAAAAAAATGCTGTTTATGTGAAATTCAAATCTAATTGGGTACCTTGCATTTTTACCTGTTCGGTCTGACAGTCCTGGGTCCTGAACCCAGCATTTATTTCATTGATGACCCTGGAAAATGAGTGAGGTCAGATTCCTCTGAAGCAGAAGGAGAGGATGATACCTCAGCCTGGTTCTGCATGGGTGGTTGGAGTGCAAGCTGGGCTTCAGAGGGAGGAACCCGGAATTCTGTTCTCTACACCCCCACCTGAGCCTTGTGGGGAAGGGAGGACATCTCCCGGCCTCCTCACTTGCAAGGAACATGCCCCAATAGTCTGAGGAGGACAGTCGACCCATGAAGAGCCATGCTGTGACTGCTGAAAGTACACCAAAGCTGGGGGAGAAAAGGGAAACTAGAAATAGATACAAAGGAACAACAAGAAGTAGGTCACTGGGAATAATGGTGAGCAAGGCAGGCAGATTCAGTCGCTCAGTCACGTCCGACTCTTGTGATGCTGTAGACTATAGCCCACCAGGCTCCTCTGTCCATGGGATTCTCCAGGCAAGAATGCTAGGGTGGGTAGTCATTCCTTTCTCCAGTGGATCTTCCTGATCCAGAGATCGAACCCAGACCTTCTGCACTGCAGGCAGACTCTTCACCAACTGAGCCACCGGGGAAGCCACTCTTATTCCTGTTTGCAGAACCTCTATATCCCTCCTATTGGGTCACCAGTGGTATGCAATGGTTGTCACTCTGTGGTACGCAAAAAAACCCTGAAGGATGGCACCTCCTCTTTGCTTTGCCTGCAGGGGACTGTTTCATGCCCCTGCATGAAAATTCAGGCTAAAATTTTCCAAGTGAGATGGTTCATGGAAGGACCAGTGGATTCCATGTCATGCACACCTTGTCACACTTCATTTGCCATAAAGTAGAGCCCTTGATTCAGGTAATGCTGTTTCAGCAGATTAGACAGATGTTGTGGTCCCTGAGACAGTGGTGTTAGCTGATAAACCTACAGCAAGAAGGGAAACCCTGTATCTGCGAGGTGTGTGTGTCTGCCTGATCTGGAGAGAGTGAGTCACAGATTCTGCTGAGGAAGAGCTAGTAAATCCTTGCTGTATACACTCACTGAAGCATTGCAGGCAGTTCTGACTCCCTATTATGCCCATCTAAGTGCTCCAAATCATGGTTCAAACAAGAATCACTAACAACAATCATTATCTCTCTCAGTTTCCATGGGCCAGGAATTCCCCAGGGCTCAGCAGGGCTGTTTTGAAGCAGAAGCAGCCCCTGAGGCAAGACTTTCTGAGCAATCAATTTGCTAAAGGAAGTCAGGAGAGATCTGGAAGGCAAGGGGAGGGGAAGCAGGAGCAGAAGGAGGGGGGAACCAAGACAGGGTGTGATGGCAGCAGTTCCGCAGAAAGCTGGCTGCACCTGACCCACTGGGCTCCTCTGGAGTGCTGTCCTGCCCTGATGCAAGGGGCCTGAGCACTCTCACTCCACACCTGTCGCCACTGGTCATTTCCCACCCTGGACAGCAGGGTATAAACCCCGAGGCATGCCTGCCTCCTCAGATACAGATCCAGTGTCCCCTTCAGACTGCTCTTAACCTCTGTTTCTTGATCAGTAAAAAAGGAAGTAATATTCATATCTACCTTATCTTCTAGGACTAAATGAAATTATGCCTACAAAGTTATTGCTTTAATAGCTGGTACAACTGTTGTTGTTTAATCACTAAATCCTGTCTGACTCTTTTATGAACGCATGGACCGTAGCCCACCAGGCTCCTCTGTCCGTGGGATTCTCCAGGCAAGAATACTGGAGGGGGCAGCTCTTCCCTTCTCCAGGGGATCTTCCCCACCCAGCAACTGAACCCGAGTCCCCTGCATTGCAGGCAGATTCTTTATCGTCTTGAGCCATCAGGGACAGAAGATCATGTCATGAATTATATAGTCTTTATCCCATTTTATGTGATGATTTACATGTTCCACTGCAGATATATTAATGTGGTTTATTACAACCATACTGTCCCCAGGTGTCTCTGGGAGTGTTAATAATATATAATACATGGGTTAATATATGCATATCATACATGGACTATGCTAGCAAGTCAAGAAGCAACAGTTAGAACTGTTAAAAACATATTAAAAAGCACAGACACTTTGCTGATAAAGGTCCATCTAATCAAAGGATGGCTTTTCCAGTAGTCATGTATGGTTGAGAGAGTTGGACCATAAAGAAGACTGAGCCTCAAAGACTGATGCTTTCAAGCTGTGGTGTTGGAGTAGACTCTTTGAGAGTCCCTTGGACTGCAAGGTGATCAAACCAGTCAATCCTAAAGGAAATCAGTCCTGAACATTCATTGGAAGAACTGATGCTGAAACTGAAGCTCCCATACTTTGACCACCTGATATGAAGAACTGAATCACTGGAAAAGACCGTGATGCTGGTAAAGATTGAAGGCAGAAGGAGAAGGGAATGACAAAGGATGAGATGGTCAGATGGCATCACCAACTCGATGGACATGACTTTGAGCAAGCTGCAGGAACTTGTGAAGAACAGGGAGGCATGGCAGCTGCAGTCCGAGCAGTCGCAAGGAGCTGGACACAACTGAGCAACTGAACAACAACAACAACTTTTTAAAATGCAAACCAAGTTCTGAGTTCAGAAATATGTCTGGCCAAGGGACTGGGGTAGGAGTGTCTACTTTTTACTACGACTTTACCTCCTGCCGTTTGCACTTGCTATTCCTTCTGTAGGAAATGCTCTTCCCATTCCTTTCTTATCTGGCTCCTTTTCTTCCTTCAGGTTTTGACTTAAATTTCTCCTCCCCAGCGAGGCCTTCCCTATTGCTATTGGTTCTTGCTGTCATTCCCTATTAAGCATGCTGTTTTGTCCTTCAAAGCAATTATGTCAATATATAATTATTACCTTAAAGCGAACATGCTCAGTTGTATCTGACTCTTTGCGACCCCATGGACTATATAGCCTACAAGACTTCTCTGTCCATGCAATTATCCAGGCAAGAATACTGAAGCTGGTTGCCATTTCCTCATCCAGGGGATCTCCCTGACCCAGGGACCGAGCCCACATCTCTTGCATCTCCTGCTTTGGCAGGTGGATTCTTTACCACTATGCCATCTGGTAAGCCCAATTTTCATGTTAGTTTCTATTTATTGTCTCTCTCTCTCCCTCCAGACTCTAAACTTCACTAAGTCAAGGACTTTTTACCTTTATTCATTTTAGTATGTCCAGCTCTTAGCACAATACCTGGCACATTGTAGGGGCTCAATGTAGGGGTTCACATTTGCTGAACTGAATAAATGAATCAATCAGACAGTTAGTCCATTCAGAAATGCTGACACTGGAATGGGACTCAAAGACCTCATCTGCTAGTTAAGCAAAGCTGATACAATAAGGAAGAGCTAACATATATATGAATTTGTTCTTGGTATAAAAGAAGTACTTCTCTTAGGTATAAAAATAATGACTTCAGGTATATAAACCTATGTAGATAAAATAAAAGATATGATAGAACATATGTAATTCTCTATTCGGTGAATACTCTGATGACATTGTAATGAAATTATCTCCTGGACATATTGCCTTCATTCACATTGTGTTGCCTCATTCTGATCTGGTGCCTTCTTATTTTGATATGTGTCTTTATGCCCTTGATATATGGACTTGAAACAACACCATTTGCCATCAATTGCCTAAACAGAACTGAAACTGATTTAAGTTTTATGGGATCTTAGAATTACCACCTATTTCTAGAGTAAAGAATTGAGATTCTCGTCAGAATCTTCTGACATGTTAATCATTTCAATATGAAATCAGAAGATTCTGAAATTATCTCATCTGTGTCATGATGGTTTCTCCAAGGTTTCTGGGTGTGGTTCACATCTCAGAAGATGATGCATCATACAGGTCAACCTCCAGAACTGGCCATTTTCCAAAAGTCTGCTTGTTCCAGAAAGAGTCGCATTTTTTTTTTTCATGTGCTCCTGCTGTGTGCAGCAAAGAGAGGAAGCTGAATTTAGTGGTTAGGGCAAGTGCCTGAGTCAGCAACCTTCATTTCTATATTTGGTTATGAGATTTGCTGAAAATCATTGTCAAACCAATTCTGTTTCATTTATGAAAGAAGTCTTTATTCTCTTATATGTAACTTTTCTGAACTTCTGTGTGAGCACTATCTTCATTGCTACTGTTCTGAAATTGAACCGTATCCTGGGATTTTTCTCTTTTGTATTTCTTTTAGTAATGATCTGGTTGGAGAATGAATAAACCAACAAGCAACCAAGCAAGAAACAAGCTAAACCAGAAACCAGGGCCTTGGTGGCATACCCCATAGCTTTCACACAACAGAGCAGGACCTACTACAGAGAAGAAAAGGAGAATGGAGGCCCTCGGAATTGTGCCCAAGCAAACATCAGGGTCTTGTGTAAAGCCTAGCAAATGAGAAAGAACAAAGCCACACATCATTAATAACCTTAACTTGTCAATGAGGTTGACTTTAGAATTAACACTTCCCTGACTCTAAATCTTTAACTGTATAAAGGAAAAGATGTGTTCTTTGCTAAAATATCAATAGTTAAATTGCATCTTGGCGGCAAAATATTTCGTAGGATAGAAGTTCCCTTTAATCACATAGTACAACTCTAGAACTTTGTGAGGTCAGTTTTGTTTGCAGCCTGGCAATTTTTAACCTATGTTATAAGGAAAGCTAAGCACTATGGCCAATGGCTAATAATCGCTCAGACAAGTCCAACTCTTTGCGACCCCACGGACTGTAACCCATCAGTCTCCTCTGTCCATGGAATTCTCCAGGCAAGAATACTGGAATGGGCAGCCATTCCCTTCTCCACTGATCTTCCCAACCCAGGGATTGAACCCGGGTCTCCAGGATTGCAGGGAGATTCTTTACCATCTGAGCCACCAGGAAAGCCCAAGTGCTATGGGGACTATATAAAGGGTAGATATTTCCAGGGGTATTTATTTTCTTATTTGTACTTTTCTGAAGTATTTCTAATATGCTATTTATCATTAAATATATAGATTTTTGCATTAGATTTTTGCATTTTTTATTACAGATATATAAGAAATTAAGCACCCCAATTCTGAGATAACCACTGTTAACATTTTTCTGCATTTTCCTACATATATGCACATATTGTTGACAAATGGGACAACATGTACATAATTTTTTTTAAACTTTTACTTTATATTAGACCATAGTTGATTTATAAAATTGTGCTAGTTTCAGGTGTACAGCAAAGTGATTCAGTTTTACATATACATGTATCTATTCTTTTTCAAATTCTTTCCCACTTAGTTTATTACACAGTATCTAGCAGGTTACATGGTAGGTCTTTGTTGGTTTTCTATTTTAAATATAGTAGTGTGTCTAGGTCAATCCCAAACTCTCATACATAATATTTTATAGTCAGGATATTTTTTCACCTTAGAGAACATTGTGAGGCTTCTTCCAAGCTCTTCTTGGTCTTATTCTTTTTAATGCTTATTAGTGTGTTATAGTATGGACATATCATGATTATTTAACCAATCCCCCATTTCTAGAAAATTATGTACTTTCCAATTCTCTGATAGTATAAACAGTACTTTGATGAACATCCTTGTTACTAAATTTTCAGCCATTAGCGATCTCTTTTTTCTAAGACAACAGAAGATGAAGTCAGCTTGTCTACCATCAGACAAAGGTCAATTGTTCGCTTTGTTACCAAAACTACAGCTCAGCGTCTCAGACATGTCTGGATTCACAAATAAATGCTTCCGGGCAAAACCAGTCCTATTAGCTGAACTTAAGTCTTTGTGTTCCCGAGTAATTTCTCAGTATTTTATAAAGAAAGTTAAATATATGTATATTTTGTCGGGTATTTCCAGCTGTTTTTAGTAAGAATTATTTACAAATATCAAGTTTCCCATTACCAAGAGTAAAAGTGCGGCATTTTCTATGTGCTCTGGCATTTCCTACTTGAGACCCTCCAGGGTTTCCCTTGACCCAGACAAAGGCAAATACCAGGTCCTACAGACCCTGTGTTCTCCTCAGATCTCGGACTGCATCTTTGCTTCTGATGTCCCTCATTACTTCTCTGTCCATCGGCATCTGTCATTGTGTCTTTTTGTCTCTACAAAGGGCTTTAGGAATTGCTCACACCTGCCCAGAAACTACGCCCCCAGATGTTACTTGATCGTCTTCTGCGCATGAGTCAGATTTGGGTTCAAACAATACCTCCTTTGAGAGGTCTCCCTGGCCATCCCAGATACAGTGTTTACTCCTTGATTTTTTTTTTCTTGTTGCCTCTATCACTCCATGCCATTTGGTTTTATCATGAGTGTTCCATCTTTTCTCACTAGAATGTCACCCCATGAAAAGGACCCTGGCCCTGCTCTATCTCATTCCCCTATCATGTATCACCAGCACTTTTTAAAAGTGCTCTGTAAAAAGTATTATTATTTCTCGTTCATACATGTTCAAAGTGTGCAGTTTGGGAGGAGGAGATGGACTTGTTCCTAAATAAATGTTCATGTATAATCTGATGACAGAGCATGACAGACTAGATGTCATAAGACTTACTTTCCAGTTACTGCGGGACCAGTGACTCGTCATTCCATCCTGCCTTCACAGTATTTCACAACATGTCTCACTCAACTTTTTAAACCAGTTCACCATCTTCATTAGTTCTTCCCACTAACCCACATCACATTTGACCCACCAAACAGTAGTGGATTCTAAGAGGGCAGCAAGAAAAGAGAGAATAGTGAGTACATGAAACCCAGGGAAAAGTTATAATTATTCTCATAAACTTGTAAGTAATTTTAAATACAACATCAATAATTATTAATTAATAAGCACTAAAAGTTGAGCTAATGGCCTCAAGTGAGCTGGCAACACTAAAATCCAGGTGCTAAAAGTATGGTTCTCAGCCTTTTTATGATCTGGCACAATTTCAAATACCAGAATTTTGAGAAAACATTTGAGAAGATTAAGACTCAAGAAACTGCTAAGTCAGCAATAAATGCAAAGTCATTATACTAGCATAAAGCAAAGCTACATATTGTCTACAAAGACCTCACAGGCATGATATGTCATAACTTTGCATCCTTGTGCTGTTCTTAGTCACTCAGTCGTGTCTGACTCTTTGTGACCCCCATGGATTGTAGTTTGCCAGGCTCCTCGGTCCATGGGGATTCTCCAGGCAAGAATACTGGAGTAGACTGCCATGCCCTCCTCCAGGGGATCTTCCCAACCCAGGGGTTGAACCGGGGTCTCCTGCACTGCAGGTGGATTCTTTACCAGCTGAGCTACCAGGGAAGCCCTTCTGCAGCCTTAGACATTTATATTCTGCTTGAAGAGAACAGTCAGTGTCTTTGCAGTACTCAGGGACATAACCCAAAAGTTAAGTCATCTCTTGGTTGTACATTTTCCCTTAGTGAGAGTTTGATTTATGTTAAACCATCTCACCTGTGATAAATTGTACCTAGTCTGCACTCCGTTCCACAAACAACTCAGGTCACGTTCTGTTTGACAGACATTGCCTGTTGGCAGAATGCTCAGCTGTAGTAAAATACATTTTAAATATTGAGTAAAAGACCTGATTAAGTTGAAAGATTTGTACAAAGGTAAGAAATATGGTTTTTAAAAAAATAACGCAAATGGAAGTAAAATCATTAAGGGTCATAAATATCAAAATGTTAAATAGTCACAGAAGAGCCATTGATTTACTAATGAATTTATTCATTTAACAGATATTTATTGAGCATCTTCTATGTGCTGGGTTGTCTCCTGAGTGATAGAGAATATGATAAAAATCAAAGCCCACTTCTTCACAGAGCTTGCTTTTCAGTGAGAGTAACAGATAGCAACAACAACAAAAAAAACTTTTTAAAGTCAAAACCCAAGTAAATATATACTTACTCAGGGTAGTGATAAGGGCAAAGGCATCAGAGGGGAATACAGAGTATGGGGGAGGAGTGGTAACAAATATACATAGTGTGGTCTAGGGATGACTCACTGCTAGGGTGACATTTGTGAAGAGGCTTAAAGGAAGTTAAGAAAGTTGAGAAAGCCTGGGCTGCAGATTCCACAGGGTAGATTATAACAGGCAGTGGCAACCACAGGTGCAAAGGCCCTGAAGCAGGAATACACCTGTGACCAGAATGACCTACTGGAAGGGAATATTTGCAAGGAGGGTTGGTAGGAGAAGAAACTAGGAGGAGCAGAGATGCTGGGAACTTGGGAGACATGGGCAAGATCAAATAAGACCTCTGCAAATACTCTGGCTTCTCTTCTGAATGAAATGAGTAGCCAGTGGAGGGTTCTCACCAGAGGAGTGACATAGTTAAACATGCATTTTAAAATGATACCTCTGGAAGAATAAAAATGCAAACAGGAGATCAGGGGAAAGACAGCAGTGGAGTTTGAATCAGAGTCCTAGCTGTGGAAGAGGTGAGAAGTACTTGAATTCTACATATAATATGAAAGTAAAGCTGAAATAATTTGCTAATGGATCAGGTATGATGTGGGAGAGAAAGATAGGAATTAAAGATGACTCTAAAGCGTTTAGCCAAAGAATTGGATTGAAATGGAGGATACCATAAGGGTAGGTTTGGAATCAAAATAAGACATCTGATTTTGGAAAACATGAGGTTAGCATTCTGTGCTGTCCGAATCAGCAGTTACTGATCATATGTTGGTATTAACGTTTACATATTAATTAGTTAAAAATTTAAATTCAATGCCTCAGTTGCATTTGCCACATTTTAAGTGCTTGGTATGAAGAAAATGGCAACCCATTCCAGTTTTCTTGCCTGGGAAATCCCATGGACAGAGAAACCTGGTGGTCTCTAGTCCACAGGGTTGCAGAGTCAGACACAACTGAGCAACTAAACAACATAGCAGAAAGAAGGGCTTGACTGACACCAGATAATAAGAAACTATCAACTATATTTGTTCTAGTTCCACCCAGTGGTTCTCAACTAGGTATGGTAGGACACCCTTAGAAGACATCTGAAAATGTATAGGATGTTTGGGGTAGACTAATGGGTGTCATGGGCATTTTGTGGCAACGATCTTAGGACACTGACTTGTCACAGTCCAGCACAATGAAGACAAGTTCTCTCATTCAAAATGTCCATAGCTTCTCCATGGGAAAACTGTTGAGTCTGCCCTCCCTCTAGCAATACTCCACATTCCATAAAGTGAAGCAATATAGACATTAGAACATGGTGTTGGTCTTAGCCAGATAAACTCGTGTACAATCTGTTCTGACTTGAACGTGCTGTATGGCTTGGGATCATTTCCTAGATCCTGGGACTTCGTTTCCTTGTCTAAATAATGCAGAAAACAATTATTAACATACGTCATCTAGGGTGGTTCTGAGAATTATGGAACTCTTTACAGTACTTGGCTCAGCGTTTGGCTCAGGAAGTCATATAAATGTACACTATTACTAGAAGTGGAAAAAGGGGATGAAAGAGGAAGTCCAATATAGAGACTTAAATAAGCAAGATGTAAATTCAAATAGAAAAGGAAATCTAGAGCAGCACTGTCCATCCAAAAATACGGATCAAAAAAAAAAAAAACTGCCAGCAAGTTTTTTTCCAGCACATGCAACATTTAAATGTTCCCCAGCCACATTAAAAAAAGCAAGAAACAGGTAAAATTAATTTTATTAATATACAATATTTAAGTAACCAACTATATCCAAAAATGTTATTTCCATATATAATCAATATAAAAATTAGAGGCATTTTCATTTTTTTGGTATCAAGTTCTTTAAATTTTATGTGTATTTTACTTACCCGGTGCTCAGCAACCACGTGGGGTTACCGCACAGGGCTACAGCATCAATAAATCCAACTCTTTCATTGACTACTAATGTTCAGTAATTAAAAGATTCTTACAAGTTAACATTTCAATGTATTAACGTTCAGTAATTAAAAGATTCTTACAAGTTAACATTTCAATGTATAGAGGGTGGTTTCATAAAAGTCTCAAGTATTACATTTAGGAAATCTAACTCAGGATCTTCATATAAGCTGAGACATGCCAGAGTTGTAGGATGATTGATCAGTCGTGAGTGAGCTCAACGAGTTGTAGGTTCCCGTCCCAACTCTACAACTTCCTGTGTCCTTGAACAAGTTAGCTAGTCAAAAACCTGTGTTGTTACTTGCGAAAGAAATAATGGTGCTAACTTCCCCAAGGATTGCTATGAGGATCACGTACATAGTTTTAGCCCAGTGCCTACAGAAATTTTCCAAATGTGAACTGTTGATATTTGCTATTTGGGTTAAGAAATAGGACAGAAGTCACTAGAATTCTCGTTATTCTTTATATACACACACACAAGTATTTCAGAGTTGAATTACTTTTTTAATTACTTTTGTTAATAAAACAAGAGAACACTGCATGCTCTCAAAGCTGAGCGTTTGTCACAGTGAGTGCAATGATTTGTCCCTGTGTTCAGATATAACTCAACCTCTGGAAGACAGTCTGGCACCTGGTAGGTCCTCAGAAAGTTTATTAAACGGATTTCTGGCTACAGAATTCCTGAGCAGTAGTTATAAACACACTATTGAAAGTATGATTACTAGCCAATGATGGTGATTTAATCTTTATTCTTATATTTAAATTATAAAGTTTATGTAGCTATTTTTCAATGAGAACAGTCTCTGCCACAAATTTAAGATTCTTGAGTTGATGCAAAGTTCAAAACAAGATTAATGATTGGTAGCTTATTGGCCACAGAAGTAGTTCTATATATAAATTACTAAATATAATCTCAATACGGTATCTTCAAGGCTATCCCATTTAGTCCATTTGTAAATGTTAAAACTCATCACTAAATTCCTATAAAGTTTAAAAAAGCATGCAACACTGGTGTAGCACAAACAGATTTATTTACTAACCAAAGAGATGACCCTAATTAAACCAACACTTTGAAATAGTTTAATTGTTTGTGATAAAGATTATTGAATGCAATAATGAAAAAAAACAGCAGTATGGAGATTTGCTCATTGAACTGAGCTTGTTCATCCTCGCAGCTAATTTCTGTGCAAAATGATGATGGAATTTTTACTCTACTTTTTCATAGACCCGAGTACAGGTAACATTGTTCATGACGCATACCTAGGAGACAGAATGTCATTAAAAAGAGGCAAGTTAGTCTTACATCACAGAGTAATGGTGGTAGTTGAATGCTAAGATCACAATCCTACAAAACATTGAAATCTACTTCACAGATGGAGAAAATGCACGTTAGGATTCCTGGATTTGAAAAGCTAGAGCCTGTTATTTTATTTATGATGTGTATATGCTTTACTGAAAACTACTGATTTGCAATATCTAAACTATTCATTTAGTTTTAGCAAATACTATTCCTCATTTTAAAGAAACAGAAAAATGTGTGCTCAAGATTATATAGTCATTTTTTTACAAACTGAAGGTTTGTGGCAACCCTGCACTGAGTAAGTCTAGGGAGCCATTTTTTCCAACAGCATTTGCTCACTTCCTGTCTCTGTGTGACTCACTTTACTGCGATGTTCCATTCATTGTCATGGTCTGGAATCGAACCTACCGTATCTCTGAAGTGTGCCTGCACTGTAAACGGAGCAGCAGAACACGGACTAGACCCAGCTCCTGCTATATCATCTTCTCTAGCTCCACAAAGGGCTTTTTTTAGTTATTAAGTATTCTTGTATTTATCTTGTTATTTGGCACTTTTTTTCCCTCCAACCTAGTTCTCCTGTTCATGATCAGTGATCTAGAACACTTATGTGAACTATGAATTCATATAAGACATATGATGTCAGACACTTACCACCACTAATTTCCCATCTTCCAGTTTTCTTGTTATTGTGCTTTCCTTTCCATCCCATTCCTGATGTTGAACCAATGCACCATCTGTAAAGTTGCAGACAGTCTGCCAAAATAAAGTATCCTTTTTAGTCTTCCAAAGCACAAAGAAAAAGAGTTTCTGTGACTTATAACCTCCTTAATCAACACTTTTTTATCTTTTCCTTTCTGAGTCTACTTTACCACATTAACCCATAGTAATTTCATTCATAATGTAGTTTGTGCTTTTTAATTTAGATGTCCCTTAAAACTATTTTTACAAAACAGATTAAGTTGTGAAATCAGTATTTTTCACTAATTTGTCAAAACTCAATTCATAAAACAACTTGAGACTTTTTCATTAAGTTCTGGCCTGGAAGCAGTAAGAATGTTATTAATAGAGTTAATCATTCTGCAAGCTTCTGTGATATTATAAATTATAATTAACCTGAGTCTTTCTGCCATCAGCTGTGGTCTCTTCAAACTTCTCTCCCAGTTTACAGGAAAACTGTGTTGTTTTCAAAGTGCTCTCAGTTTTTATGCTGAGGTTTTTGCCATCAGAAGTGATGATACAGTCTGGTTTGGCCATCGCACCCACTTTTCGCAGAGCCATCCCCACTCCTGTAGAAAGTTATACCGTGTTAGATACCCGGAAGACCAAATTTCTTGTTTACATAATAAAAGCAGTAATTCAATTGCAATCACCATGCTGTGCACATTTTCAACGATTCAGTCATCAATGGGGAAGGCAATGGCACCCTACTCCAGTACTCTTGCCTGGAAAATACCATGGATGGAGGGGCCTGGTAGGCTGCAGTCCATGGAGTCACTGGGAGTCGGACACGACTGAGCAACTTCACTTTCACTTTTCACTTTCATGCATTGGAGAAGGAAATGGCAACCCACTCCAGTATTCTTGCCTGGAGAATCCCAGGGACAGGGGAGCCTGGTGGGCTGCCGTCTATGCGGTCGCACAGAGTCAGACACGACTGAAGCGACTTAGCAGCAGCAGCCCAGTCATCAATAACAACTGTGAACATACACATATCCAGCACTTACCAAGTGCTAGTACTTGACATACACTACACTATTCATGGAAGCCTGGCAAGGACCTTATAAGAGGTAGATAGTCTCCATTTGACAGATGAGTAAGTGAGGCATTGATGTAACTTACTCAAGCTCATCCAGCTAAGAAGAGAGGTGCTGAGAACCAACAACGCGGGCAGCCCGGCTCTAAATCTCAGCTTGAAGACACCATGCCATGTTGGCCCTCAGAAACTTAAGGAAGATATCCTGACTTCTCTAATTTCCTCAGTTCTGCCAACCACTGTATTATATGACTCCAGCACACAGTCTAGCACAGAAGTCCCTGATAAATATTTGATTAGTAGACTACATAAAATCAGTATCAATCCTGAGATATTCAAATTGCAGTTTTAAGAGTTAACCACACAATCATGATGCTAACAAAAAGGAAAAATCTTACCCTCAAAAATAGTATTTCAGAACTCTGTAACTCAGATTACTCTATTAATACATTTATTTTATAATCTATGTATTTCCCCGTAATATTAACATTTAGTAGGAAACTTGGTTCTAGGCCAAATCTCAGTTTCATGGATGAGGCGACTACAGCCTAAACAGAGTAACTGACTTGATGATGAACACTCAGCCTGGCTTGACATGTCCCCACGGAGCCTTCTCTTTCAGCAGCTAGGCACTGGTGCTTTGTTTCATTAGTTGAGTCATTATTTTCTCACTTTGGACAAATGAAGGGCTCTGCTCTTTCCACACCTTGATTGCTCTCTAATGAATTGTACCTTGACAACCTTGACTCCAGAACTCTGGAAACAAGCCATCTGATAAACATGTTTGGTTTCAATGGGCAGAGAAACCGCCTACTGTGGTCCTCACTCAGGTGAACACACACATATGTATTTCTCCTTTGTGAGTGCAGTTAGTTGCTTTTTGTCCAGAGTCACCTTGATCAAGGTATAGAGTGGAGGGGAAAAAAAAAAAAAATACTGCTTTGTTTTATTCATGGGATCATAAACACACTCAAGATTCACCAGAGCCACACTTCACCAGCCATCAGCTAGAAGGTGTGTTTTTTAAGTACTTCAGGGTACTTCTGGGTCTAGATCTTTGTAATGACTTCTTCACTCATTTAACATTTGGTAACAGAAAGTTACTATCTGCAGGAGGCTAGCTTCTAAAACAACCCTACAGCCCCAGCAGTTGTGTCAGACAGGATCTTTGCTATGCTTCACTTCCTAGGGGCCTGTGACAAAGGTTTGTCTTTGCCAATCTACCCAATGTCGCAATCAGCACTCTTTATAGTCACCGGCTTATGAAAAAGACAACAGAAAATCCAACACTATTTTGAGCGAGAGAACTTCAATCTCCCTATAGAGATGCATCCTCCCTTGGAAGGCTTTTAAGTCAAGTGCCTCACTCTGTAGAACAGGCTCTAGGTTCATCTAGGTCACTAGAACTGACTTGAATTTGTTCTTTTTTCTGGCTGAGAAATAGTCCACTGTATGTATGTACCACATCCTCTTTATCCATTCATCTGTCAATGGACATCTAGATTGCCTCCATGTCCTGGCTATCCTAAAGAGTGATAGAATGAACATTGGGGTACATGTGTCTTTTACAATTTTGGTTTTCTGAGGGCATATACCCAGTAGTGGAGTTGCTAGGTATTAAGGCATATATATGGAATCTAGAAAAATGATACTGATGAACCTATCCGTAGGGAAGGAATAGAACTGCAGATATAGAGAATGGACTTATTGACACAGTGAGGGAGAAGAGAGCGGGAGGAATGCAGAAGATAGCATCAACATACACACAGTATCAGGTATAAGATGGATAACTGGCAAGTTGTTGTGTAGCACTGGGAGCCCAGTCACGTGCTCTGTGATGACCTGGAGGTATGGGATGGGGAGAAGGGAGGGAGGCTTGGAAGGGAGCGGACACATGCATAATCATGCCTGGTTCCCCTTGCTGTATGGCAGAAATCAACACAACGCTGCAAAAATTAAAAAAAAAAAGTTTTAATTTAAAAAAAAAATCAAGTGTCTTGGGCAAGGCCACGCCCATCTTGGATGCAGTTGGAAAGCAGCTGAAGGACCGGCAGTTTCTGACTGCGGTTTCCCGGTGAAGCCTCTCTGCCCTCCACCCTCTAGACGCAGGAGGCTGCAGGGCACTGCCACCTCGGGTACAGTCGACCTCACCGCGCTCCTCCCACACGCCAACCGGCCACCGCAGCGCCCAGTCGAGCGGTGCCAACAGGTCACTGTCACCAGCGCCACGCCTCTGAGCCCCGCTCCGGGGCGTGGAGAGGAGGATGCCCTGATGCTCCACCGGGGGAGCCCGGCCAACCCAAAATGGGCCGACGCACGCGGCCAAGGCGGGCGGGGGCTCTGGGGGTGGGGGAGATGCAACCGAGAGCGGAATGTAAGCTGAAGCGGTAGCCCGCATTTCGGCTGGAAATCGAGTTCGGGTGTAGAAGAGGGAGGGGACCCTACGCGCCACCTGGGAACAAAAGATGCGGCAAGGTGGGTCAGGGCAAGGAGGCGCGGCCACGACCGCCCGAGTGCGAGGGAGGACAATGGCAGAAGAGCGGACGAGTGGTGGGGGAAGAAAATTCGGGAAAGTTAAGAGGGCCGCCTGGAGGGGGCGAAAGAAAAGAAGCTTGGGGTGGGAGAGGGGTGAGCGCGCTAAAGGGCAGGAAAGCAGGGGTCGCGTGGGCCCGGGGAAAGCAGCAGAGAGAGGGACTGATCAAGAGGCCGACGGTCCGGGGAATCCGGAGCGGGAGGGAGGCGCTCTCCACTGCTCGCCTGCAATGAGGGTGGAAGGTGGAGGATAACGGGGTCGGGGGTAGGCGGCCGCGCACGCCCAGCCTTTCAGCCTAGCACGCCGAAGGGAGCCTACGGACAGACAGCTACACACACGTGCCACGTTGCAGCGCCGCATGGCGGGGAACCTCACCTACTTCCTTCATGTATTCGTCAAAGCCTTTGCTCTCCACTAAGCGCCATCTTCCTACCAGCTGCTGAATGGTGGCCATGGTGGGTCCGAGCGGACAGGCGTGACAGGTGAGCTGCGGAGTGTAGGGCGCCGGGAATGAAGCGTGCGGTTGGCGGACCACTCGCGCGGCTTTATAAAGGCTGAGCGCGCGCGCGCGGGCGGTGCCCGGCGGCCAATGAGAAGCGCGCCTCGCCCGCCCGCCCCGCCCCCCGCGCCCCCCCCGCCCCCCCCCCCCCCGATCTGGCTCCTGGGGTCCAAAAGAGCTAAACTGCTCCACCTGCCGCGGCCGCTGGGGCTCAGCGGGCTGCTCCTGCGAGCTGGGACTAGTCCTAGGCCGACGCGCCCCACGCCGCCACGGACGCCAGACCCTGCACTTCCCGCGCCTCTGCACAACCAGGAAGCCAGAGGGGCTACCGGCGGACCCGGCCCGGCTCTCCCGGGCCCGTTGATCCCATGCCAAGCTGCCGCCCCTTTTCCCGTTCGTGACACCCACAAAGAATCGATTAGCCTTCGTTCGGTTCCCATGGCAGGAATTGATCAGTAGTTTAATTGACTGATCGATAAACTTCTTCACCTATTTAACCACTGCTGGGGCGAGGGTGCGGGGGTAACACCCTCCTGAAATAACCTGTTCCCACTCTCACGCCACTCCCGGCCCAGCTGGGGCCTCGGAGGGTATCTAACCTGAGTTGAGTTCGGCTATCTTAGCAGAAGGTCCTGGGTGCGGGGAGATGTCCCAGGCAGTTCGGTTTCCAAACTCAGACTCTATAGAAAGTTATCAGTTTAAGTGACTGCCATTGCTATTAAATGTTCTCATTCAAGTATGTTTTACTATTTATATTTTCAGCTGAACGGGAGCCCTGAACAATTTCTCTTCAGGCTCCCAAGTCTTTAGACTCCAGTGATTCTCCTCTTCTCCTTTAATCTTAATACTACCTTGTATTTATTTGTAAGTAGAACGTTCTACTTTTCAAAAGTGTGTCTGTCACAGGATCTTTGTGCTCCTGGGTTGCTGTGGGAGTGAGTTGGAGTGAGATGTGGAAATTGCCATACAGACAGGGTAGCCACCTTGGTGGAGATAAGCTCCATTTGTTGAATACCTTCTTGCTACATGCTGTACTTCCTGGCCCCTTTATATCTGTTAATGCTGATGCCCACTGGGTTTTTACTCAAGGGTATTATCCCAATTTTCTGAGAGAGAAATGAGGCAGGGAAAGTTTGCAGAGTGGAAGAACCAGAATTCCTGTCCAGGTTCCTCTCATTCTAGACTTTGTGAAATAGGACCAAACCTGGCTACCTCAAACTCACCCTCCTCTTCATGGGATTAAGAGTAGAGGCTACATACAGTCTCCTGAGTTATTCCAAGACACTAGTTCTTGGAATAAGAAAAATTTATTCTTCCTTCCCTAACAAACTGAAATCTGAGCTTGTCATTTCCCGGAATGCCTCAGGACATTTACTTACCTGCAGTGTATTTTTGAGTGGCACCATTTTAATACTGAGTGACTTAGGTCACATAGTTGTGCCACTAAGGGCTGGCATGTCCCATGCCAACAGCCCCATACTTGAGGCTCAACTGCTCCCAGAAAATGTTCCTGTTCTGAGGGCAGCTGAGCACGTCATTTGCCCAGCAGAGCAAGTGCTGGCTTCCAGATACTTGGTATGGCCCCTGCCTCCCAGAGAAGCAGCTCCTGTGTGCTTGGATTAGCTTTCTTAATGTGCTAGGTCAACATGTTTGTCCATTTTTGTATTGAATATGATAATAATAGCCAGGATTCAGTACTGGAATACTAGTTTTTAAATGATCATAATCAAACACGCGATAGAAATATCAAAAGGAAAACAACCCCTTGATACTAATACTAATGCCTTGATACGACACCTAAAATACTTAGGTACAAGAAATCATTTTTATACCAGAAGCATTATCCAAAATTTAA
This sequence comes from Budorcas taxicolor, assembly GCF_023091745.1. Lineage (NCBI taxonomy): Eukaryota > Metazoa > Chordata > Mammalia > Artiodactyla > Bovidae > Budorcas > Budorcas taxicolor. Next base: position 57,836,493 of record NC_068923.1, on the reverse strand, counting down.
CTTTTAAACACACTCTTTGATGTGATGAGCATGTGGATGAAAAAAATGTGGCCTGCCAAGTCAGTAAACAAAGGATGTTGCTGGCCTCAGCCGAAGCACTGCCCTAACTCTGCACCCTGAGGGGATTCAGGGTTGGAGAAAAACAGGATCCCGGCCCTGATAGGTAAGGTGCACATCAAAGGAGTGATCTCAGTGAGCCCAGATTCTTGCAACTTTCCTGGTGGCTCAGTGCTAAAGAATCCGCATGCCAATGAAGGAGTTGTGGGTGCAGTCCTTAGGGCAGGAAGATCCCCTGGAGGAGAAAATGGCAACCCACTCCAGTATTCTTGCATGGGAAATCCCATGGACAGAGGAGCCTGGCAGGCTACAGTCCATGGGGTAACAAAGAGTCAGACTGAGAGACTGCACAAGTATGATCAGATTCTTGCCTCTTCCCATACATAAGAAAGCAAAGCACTGAAATCATTAAGTGGAGAGACCTGGTTTTCTTTAACACTAGTCTTTTGATGTTCTGACTATCTGGTTTTTTTTTGTTTTTTTTTTTTTTCAAAAACTCCTATATATCCTGGCTCTTCCCTTACCTCTTTGCAACAGTTCCTCAGAGCTATCTGAGAGGTCATCCTTCAGGCTTAAGTCCTCAGGAATTCCCCCGAATGAAACATACTTCTCACCTTTGCCTATAGTCTACGGGATCTCAAAGAGTCGGAAAAGACTGAGCCACTGAGCTCACACACGTTCAACTTTTAGCTTGTGCATTTTTTTCGGTCAACAAATGGAAATAATACTTTTGTGGTTAAAACACATCGACAAAACAAAGATACAGGTCAAAATACCTGTTAGTGTCTCCCATAGGACAGAGCCAAAGGGCATGGTGATGGCTCTGCTACTCTGAGCAATGCACTTAATCCCTTGTTCTCTGATGCCTCTTAACTGTATTACAGACATGGAAAGAGATTGAAGTCAGGTTATTTCTAAGGTCCCTCAACCCCTAAATTCAGACTCCCTTCCTTTCTTAAACTGGTAATGGATTGTGTGCCTTGTGCTCAGATGCTTCAGTCATATCTGACTTTGCAACCCCATGGACCATAGCCCTTCAGGCTCTTCTGTCTATGGGATTTTCCCAGCAAGAATACTGGGCTGGGTTGCCATTTCCTCCTCCAGGGCATCTTCCCAACCCAGGGATCAAACCTGGATCTCCTGCATTGCAGACAAACTCTTTACTGCTGAGTCACCGTGGAAGCCCAGTAATGGATTACAAACTCTAAAAAACATTAAGTATTTCCTTAACCTTCAAACTAAAGTCCTGTTCTAGGCTACTTAACTTGAACCCAATATAAATGTAAAAACAAAAAATGCTGTGAAAACAAATCTGAGTAAAGTCTAGTATGACTTTATGGAATTGTGGGCAAAGACCTGTCATTTCAGAAAACAAAGGATGTTGCTGTAGCCAGCAATGGGATACAGCAGTGGTCCTGATGTGTGCCCTGAAGGGATTCAGGATGGAGGAAATACAGCATCGGCCCTAGGTAGTTAAGATGCATATCAAAAAATAATTTCAATGAGCCCAGACTCTTGCATCTTCCCATACAAAGAAAAGCACTAAAATCATCGTGCAATGTCCATTTTTAGTGTTTAGCAGTTATCTTTTGATATTTGACTACATAGGGGTTTTTTTGTTTGTTTGTTTGTTTTGTTGTTGTTTTCAGCAAAAGCTATATATCCTGGCTTCTCCCTTATCTCTTCAGAGCAGTCCCTCAGAGCTGAGAGGCTGTATCCCTGGCATAAGTTCTTAAAAAGTTCACCAAATAAAATATAATTCTCAACCTTTAGTTTGTGCATTTTTTTTTTCCCAGTCTACAGAATGGTTGAGCATCTCTTCACTGGACAAAGGGAAGAGCATTATCACTTGATTGAGACTAACCAACTCGATGGACATGAGTTTGAGTGAACTCCAAGAATTGGTGATAGACGGGGAGGCCTGGTGTGCTGTGATTCATGGGGTCACAAAGAGTGGACACAACTGAGCGACTGAACTGAACTGAACTGAAATGAACTGAGATTAGGATACAGGGCTTCCCAGGTGGTGCTAGTGGTAAAGAACCCACCTGCCAATGCAGGAGACATAAGAGACATGGATTCAATCCCTGGGTCAGGAAGATCTCCTGGAAGAGGGCATGACAACCCATTCCAGTATGCTTACCTGGAGAATCCCATAAACAGAGTTTCCTGGTGGGCTCCAGACCGTAGTGTCACACAGAGTACAACATGACTGAAACAACTTAGCACACACAGGGAAGAAGGGCCAATAACTTTGTTGCAGCCTATCTTTAAAAGCAGAAGGAGCCGTGGTGGTCATTAGTTTTAGCGGCAGCACAGAGACAATCAATACAGATGTCACATCATGTGTTCCATCATGCTAGAGGATAGTAAAACAATATTTATTCTTGTAGGTGAAAATGGCTGAAGAATCCTGAATTACTCTAGCATCTCTTCACCCAGTGGCTCTACAAGACAACCAATTATAAGACAGATGAAGTTTTCTTTAATATCTTTGAACCTCAGTTCTCTCATCTATGGAATTAAGGAGGTAAGGATTAGACGAATTGATTTCTTAGATCTCTTTCAGTTTATGAAGTCCTGTTGCAGTAGTTGATAGCCCTGAAGAAAATCCTCAAAATTACTCTATTTCCACCTAGTGGTAAAATGAAGTATTTCTGGCAGCTTTTCTTTGGCAAGTGTTAGTAGCTTGTCAGCTTCCACAATCACACAATCCCTTTGATGTATGTCATATAGTTTTGCTTAGAGACAAGTTTCCAATTTCAGTTTGTATAGATGAATGGGCCTCCCACACAGTTAGTTATAATGTGTAATCATTTCCTAAGACAACAAGCATTCGTGACCTAGAAGCACACAGCTGGTTGAAAAAGAGAGCACCACATTAAATGAATCACTACAGATAACAGAAAGCAATCCATGTTCAAACTATTGAGTCTTCTCTAAGTGTATTCCCAGATTAATCCAAAAAGGAGGAGAAAAAGCCAAATGATCTCTATCAAGTGTGACTTTTCAAATTTTAGTGTGCAGATCACTCAGGGATCTGCTTACTGTACAGATTCTGATTTAGCAGTTCCAGAATAGGACATAAGACCATGCATTTCTAACGAACTCCTAGGTGATGTCAATACTGGAGTCTAGGGACCTTGCTTTGAGTAGCAAGGCTGTAAAATGAGTACAAATTTGCCCAAGGCTTTGTCACCTGGCTGACTTTCACTTCAGTACATGTGTATTTTCTGACCGTATCCCCATAAAAATATAGAGAAAAAATGGGAAATCAAACAAACTCACTCCCAAAATTATCTCACTCAACATTTCAACTTTTTTCTCATTCTGTTGTTGTTCAGTCGCCAAGTCAAGTCCAGCTCTTTGCAACCCATGGACTGCAACATGCCATGCTTCCCTGTCCTATACTGTCTCCCAGAGTTTTCTCAGACTCATGTTCATTGAGTTGATGATGCCATCCAACCATCTTATCCTCTGTTGTCCCCTTCTCCTCTTGCCTTCAATCTTTCCCAGCATCAGGGTCTTTTCAAATGAGTCAGTTCTTCACATCAGGTGGCCAAAGTATTGGAGTCTCAACTTCATCATCAATCCTTCCAGTGAATGTTCAGGGCTGATTTGCTTTAGGATTGACTGAGACTCTTGAGCGTCCCTTGGAATGCAAGGAGATCAAACCAGTCAATCCTAAAGTCAAGCCGCGGGCTTAATTGCTCAGTCGTGTCTGACTCTTTGCAACCCCATGGACTGCAGCCTGCCAGGCTCCTCTGTCCATGGGGATTCTCCAGGCAAGAATACTGAAGTGGGTTGCCATGGCCTCCTCCAGGGGATCTTCCCAACCCTGGGATTGAACCCAAGTCTCCCACTTTGCAGGCTAATTCTTTACCATCTGAGCCACCACAGCACCATGATGCAAAAGCATCAATTCTTAGGCATTCAGCCTTCTTTATGGTCCAACTCTCACATCCATACATGACTACTGGAAAAACCATAGCTTCAACTATATGGACTTTTATCAGCAAAGTGGTGTCTCTGCTTTTTAATAGAGTGCTGTCTAGGTTTATCATAGCTTTTCTTCCAAGGAGCAAGCATCTTTTAATTTCATGACTGCAGTCACCGTCCACAGTGATTTTAGAACCCAAAAAAGTAAAATGTGCCACTATTTCCACTTTTTCCCCTTCTATTTGCCATTAAGTAATGGGACCAGATGCCAAGCTATGTTTCTCTCTGTTCACTGGAAAGCATGATAGGAAGCTTCACATGGGGTAAGGAACATGGATAATAGTTTTAATCTCTTTGTTGAAAATCTTATAGCCAGTTTTCTGACCCTGACCCTTTCTGGCTTGTCTAGCTCTAGACATGCTTTGAATACTCAGCTTAAAACCAAATATTCCATAAGAAATCCCATTTGAAATCAGTTCCAAAAGTATATGCTAATAAGTAGGTAGAGCATGGAGCTGCATCTTGACTGAGGGCTACAGCAGCAGAATTTTCCAGATAAGAATAAAGTCAGGAAGCCACAATACTTGAGGCACACTTTGACTGTTAAGTTCTAAATCCTTCAGTGGATCCAGCAGCAACAAGGAACTGGCAATAACTACCATCCTTCAATGGAAGATTGTTCTGTTTTAGATAATAAGATTATTTCTTATTAAAGTACTTCTAAGAATGGAGTGATTTTATGAACTTCGTCCTTTTACTTAAAGCAATTTGATTCTTACACAATGTGACTGCTGTAACTAACCATTAAAACTTTCCAGTTGCTAAATAATTCATGGTAACTCTGTGCTTGCAACAAGATATTGCAAGTGTCACAATAATAAAAGGTTGTCAGCTTCAAAACAAGGCAGAGGTCATAGTGACTCATCTCAGTGTGAGAGAAATCCATTTCCATTACTTACACAGGTCTTCCTGCTCTCCAGAATTATGTGCTATTGGGCATTGATTTCATTATTAGCTCACAGCAACAGATTGTGGAAATATGTAGTTTGGCTAACCCTCTCATGCCTCATGCAGGCAGCATTCGAGGTGTCTAAAAGCACAGCACCTAAAGGGACGTCTTGAAGTGGACAACAGAATGCTTGCAGAGCTCCCCAATAAACACAAAATTATCAGAAAAACACTAACTTCACCAGGCAATACAGCCTGAAGACAACTATCCTGGCAACACTACCTCTAAGCATATTGCTACTCCTAACATACACTATATTATGTACAAAGGCTGGGTCTGGCAGGCCACATACACACAGACAAATTTATAAAAGACAGTTTTGCCCTCTTAAACTTTCAAAGAACAAGAACTCCAAATAATATTCTTCCGCTGTGCTATGTGCTGTGCTTAGTTGCTCAGTTGTGTCCGACTCTTTGTGACCCCATGGACTGTGGCCTGCCAGGCTCCTCTGTCCATGGGGATTCTCCAGACAAGAGTGCTAGAGTGGGTTGCCATGCCCTCCTCCACGGGATCTTCCCGACCCAGGGATCAAACCCAGATCTCCTGCGTTGCAGGTGGATTCTTAACCATCTGAGTCATCAAGGAAGCTCCAGAATACTGGAGTGGGTAGCCTATCTCTTCTCCAGGAGATCTTCCCAACCCAGGAATCGAACCAGGGTCTCCTGCATTATAGGCAGATTCTTTACCAGCTGAACTACCAGGGAAGTGGCCAAATTGTTTTCTGGCAGATTATACTATCCCGTTTTTCAGTCCCACCTTCCAAATGCTATTCTATGATTGAGTGTTTTTCTCTCCAGATTTTAACACCATTTGATCATTTCTCTTTATTGATACTTTTTACTAGAATTAATGGTTTTTTAAATCCAACATACAAAATAACTTGCCCTGAGCTTTTTACCCTGATGGGTCAGGCCCATTGCTTCCTTTCACCTGAATTAGCTTGTAAGAACCATCAGAATTTAATAACCTACCTAAATCCAACTGAAGGCACTTCCTGGATTCTCTCTGGTCCTCTGAACTTGGTGGTGGGAGACCTACTCCATCATCCCTTAGAGGCATGCACAGCACTGCACAAACAGCATCACGGGATTCTGTGCCCCAACCTTAAGGAGCCAAGAGGCAGGATAAGTGCTTCCCTTCATCTACCCGTGAACAGCGTGGACATTTTTTGTTCACCTGCCCACTTCAGCACTGACTAAAGATATAAATTCAGCAGCATGTAGTGAAATGTTTGTTTTATCCCTCCAAGTGTTATCCCCATGTCGTCCGGCCTCTTTTGTTCCTGAACTCCTCCTTTTACACCAATGAATGACTCTGTTAATAATGAGAAGCCAATTTACATTTCCAATGAACCACATCCTGTTTTCTGGGTTGGCTAGATGCTGTGATTTCCTACAGGAACTGGGAGCTGAGTGGATGTTACCCATTGAGGTCAACCATGATCTTGGTTTGGGTCTATTTTAGAAGGTGGATAAAAAATATTTGTGCCACAAATCTCAGCTCTTATCATCTTGTAGATTCAAAATACTTTGTTAATCCCTCAATACCAAGTTGAGTTTCCTAATGCCTCTTCTGCCCTGGTAGATTAGCAGAACTAAACACTGTTTTTGACATAATGCAAGCTGTATTGCCTATATGTCCCAGTTAGCCTTAGGACAAGTCTGAGTGATGGCTGTTGTCCTGGTGTAATTATAAACAATACTGTCACTCAAAGTAACTCAAATTAAATATTGGATGAAGAGTAATAAAATTGGATGAAGAGTAATAAAATGTAATTATCACCTTCCAGGCAGCTCTAAAGACTAAATTTCAAGTATGACATTACCGTGGGACTCTAATAATCATCTAATGTAAAACCTGAAGATTTTTTTACAGCAGAGGAGAAAGGCTGTGAGGCATAGTCACATGACCTACTCACATGACCTTACACAATATGTTATGTGTGCACTGCTCTGCTTACCCACAAATGAAAGACAAACACAGCTGTCCACACATGATAAACCCCTTTGCAGCCTGCATTTTTATACTGCCTAACAATTATGTGGAATAGGATGTAGTCCTAGTTTTCAAGGAGTTTGTCATCTAAGCTTATATCAACCAAGGAACTTGCATTTATATAATTTTTTCATTTTATCAACATTTATTAAAACATTTCTCTCTTAGTTCTGAAACTTCTCAAAAATGCCTCTGAAAACATCACATAGATATCTCTGTAACATTAATTGAACTTTCCAAGAAGATACCACAGAGCCTTCTGGGTGGGGAGTTATTGCTGCGGCGGGGGAGGGGGGGGGGGCGGGGAGGCGGTGACTGCATATATAGTCCTAACTACTTTCGACTCTAGATTTTTGATTGTTTATTTGTTGGTGTGTTTGTTTGAACAGGTCATCTCTTTGACAGGAATGAGGTGAGGGCACTGAATGATATGTCCTGTTGAAAACTAATGTACCAAATGCCACAGAACCCCCTGAGGTAACATTCACTAAGATCAGAAAGATCTTGACTAAGAAATACTGGGTCAGAGAGCATGAAGCAACTCACAGCAGTACTCCAATCACCCTGTGTTTCAGAAGTAGTTCATTGCCATGAACCTGGGAATAAACTGACATTTGGCATAGCATATTCAAAAGCAGAGACATTACTTTGCCAAAAAAGGTCCGTCTAGTCAAGGCTATTGTTTTTCCAGTGGTCATGTATGGATGTGAGAGCTGGACTGTGAAGAAAGCTGAGTGCTAAAGAATTTATGCTTTTGAACTGTGGTGTTGGAGAAGACTCTTGAGAGTCCCTTGGACTGCAAGGAGATCCAACCAGTCCATTCTAAAGGAGATCAGTCCTGGGTGTTCACTGGAAGGACTGATGCTAAAGCTGAAACTCCAATAGTTTGGCCACCTCATGCAAAGAGTTGACTCATTGGAAAAGACTCTGATGCTGGGAGGGATTTGGGGCAGGAGGAGAAGGGGACGACAGAGGATGAGATGGCTGGATGGCATCACCGACTCGATGGATATGAGTCTGAGTGAACTCTGGCAGTTGGTGATGGACAGGGAGGCCTGGCGTGCTGCTATTCATGGGGTCGCAAAGAGTCGGACACGACTGAGCGACTGAACTGAACATTGTGAGATACACAACTTGCGTAATAAAATCTGCCAGTGTGCAAGTCACAGCAGAGATTCTCCACCACCCCAGCCAGGCTGGGCAAGGACCAGAAAATCCTGCTGTGTTCCCTTTACTGTATCAATGACATCCTCTTTGGAAAGAAGAGACTCAGAAGCAAAGCTTAATAATTTTCCCACACATCCTCTGATACCTTTGTCTTTCAGTAGAAATTATAAGTGGTTCCTGGAAGAAGAATACGACTCTGTTATGACAAGTTTGATTGTATTTATTATACAATACAAAATATTATTACTTCTGTAGCTATATTATCAGTATATCATACAAAGTAATAAAAACTCTAGTCAGTCAAGGAAAAACACACAAAGGTATCATAACAAATCCCCTGAGAAGTCACAGACCCACACCAGTCTTGCAACAGACAGGCCCCTTAAACTAAAATAGATCCTAACTTCCTTTCTTGTCTGCTATTCCAGAATAGGAGCAGCTTCTGGAAACAGGAATGAATGTCACTTACTGGTGTCCCTTTGAATGTTACTTACTACATGAAAGTCATTTTATACCACTTACTATATGAAAAAAACAGGGGTTTTTCCCCCTTTATATTGTATATCTTTCCATTTTATTTTATTTTTGCATTTTGGTTGACATAATCACTTCTGATATATATTTACAGAAGCAGAAGTTGGGCTCCATTAGGAACAGAAAATTATAACTGCCTAATATCTAATTTTGAAAGCACGTAGGGATATAAATTGGGCTTCTTAGGAGGCTCAGCGGTAAAGAATCCGCCTGCCAGCACAAGAGATACACGAGGTACAGGTTCAATTGCTAGGTCAGGAAGATCCCCTGAAGGAAGAAATGGCAACCCACCCCAGCATTCTTGCCTGGAGAATCCCACAGACAGAAGAGCCTGGTGGGCCAGTCCACGTAGTCACAAAGAGTTGGACGTGACTGAGCGACTGAACTCTCATGCACAGGGGTATGAGTCATAATCCGAAACAAGATAAAAGTTGCTTCAGAATTCAGTAAACCTTTTATTTATCACTTGCCAGCATTCATGAAGAATGCAGCAGCGAGCTCCCTTTCGCTTTCATCTTTCCTGGGCTAGTGGTAGCGGCCCCGCCTTTTGTAGAGCAGGGCTCCATTTCTTTCCCACACTGACTTTCTCAACCCCAACCCTGAAGGCCTCTACTGTGAGGAAATTGAAGTCATTTTTGCATATTCAGAAGTTAAACTTGATCTCTGGTTCCCACACCCAAGTCACTGAATTTTTATTTGCACATTTTGGCAGTAATTTCTAGTCAAACCTGATCGCAGTCCCATTAGCTGTCAGTTACGCCCACATGATATCAGTAAATCCCTGAAAGTCAGCTGGTTTCATTTCTGAATGGGAATGTATGATTTGAAATCAGAACTAAAGGAGGATCTTAAAATTTTAGAGCTTGGATGAATTATAGATGTCTTCTACTTCAATGTAAGCCCATTCAGATTTCTCTTAGTACAAATAAATTCAACCTCTCACTTAAATCCTTCTGGGGACGGAGACGTTTCTTCCCCACCAATAAGTCCCTTGTGCATTTAACTGGGGGCAAGCCATTATCACTATGTACTGAAATCTTCTTTCAGTGATTTATAGCTATTGGTCTTAGTTTGACCCTTTGGAATAACATAGAATGTCTGCTTGCTGATTTTCTCATGGTAGACCTATAAGGTCTGTACGTATTTGATGATGATACTTAACATAGACAGTTGCTTAGAAATCCAAATATATTGTATATAAGGTACTTTGGATAAAGAGAGAACTATAAATAAAATTGTATAAAATATGCATTATGTGTATGTGTATATAAATGTGTATGTACATATATGTATAGGTGGGTGCATGTATATATATATATACACACTCTATCTTTATATATATATATATATATATATATATATATACATGGAGAGAGAAAAGTATTGATTAGAGAAAAAGGAATAGTAAAAAAATAGTAATTCTAATTACATTTTAAATTTAGACTAAGCTAGAGGCTAGGAAGGGCTTCCCAGGTGGTGCTAGTGGTAAAGAACCCTCCTGCCAATGCAGGAGACATAAGAGATATGGGTACAATCCCTGGGTCTGGAAAATCCCCTCCAGTGTTCATGCTTGGAGAATCCCATGGACAGAGGAGCCTGGTGGGCTACAGTCCATGGGGTTGCAAAGAGTCAGACACGCCTAAAGCGACTTAGCACGCAAGCAGAGGCTAGGAAGGATCACATAATAATAACTAAAATCTTGTTTAATGTGACTATTACAAAACATTCAGAAAAAGAATCATTTTCACTCTACTCAACATAGAGTATTTCATAATGCAACTGCAACTATTGGCTCAGAATGCAGTTTTTCCAGAGTAAGTAAGCAATAACAGAATCCCAAATTACAGGTTTACAAAGAATATCGAATATATTCAGAGATTATTTAAGTATTAAAAACACTTATAGGGAGAAATATTAAAGTGACAAATGAGAAGAGAATTAGCCTAAATTATTTCTATCAATTCATATTTGGCCTATGAAAATAATAGTTAATAATTGATGATTAGAGCAATACTCATGTGTGGATTTTAAATAGCTTTGGCAAACAACACTAAAATTAATTATGCAGTTGCTTAGCCTTCACCTTTATTCCTTAGGAGAGCCATGTATCAAAACGACCATATGCATCATATAAACACACACACACACACACACACACACACACACACATGATTTGCTCACTATTTCAACAATAACAAGGCCTTTATGGTTTCTTAGAGAAACGTTTTTTAAAATGTAATTACTGTGGTCTCGTTTCTTTTACCTTCCCTTCGATTGGATAAGCTTATCTTAAAAAGACTGTTTAAGAATTGAGTTAGAGCAACTTTCGTCTCCTTCTTAACTCTATGCAGCACTATTTTAAGATACGACAGGCATAGAAACACTGACCACTCATAAAACAATACTTTTATTAATTATCCACCCTAATGGAACAATGCTATAGATGAAAGAACAGTGTCCTAAAAATATAGGAAACCCTAGTTCTAGACTCTTTTGTCCTGCTACAGAATAACTGTGTAAACTTAGATTTTTATTTCCTCATCTGAAAAATGAGAACAGAGTAAATCAAATTTTCAAGGACATACATATTAATTTTACAAAGCATTTCTTTGACAACCTAAAAGGAAATCTGCATTGACAAAAAAGAACAAAAAAAAAAAACTCCAAGTTATGTCCTTTAATCATTTATCATCTATTTTTAAGGGTTAAATATAATAGTTGAAAAAAAAATACATGCCATTAGCTGTTTTCAGATCCCACCACCTGGGCAAATCCTTATTATTGTTGTCCAGCCTGTTTACCCAGCAAGAGAGCTTGCTGAAGGGGGCATTCCAAGCAGAAATGGAAGAATTCTCTGAGTCAAGAAAATTGCAAGTAAGAAATTCTCAGTGATAAGAAACGGGGATGGATTCTCCAAAGAATCCACAGTGGTATCTTATGCGTGGGGAAAAAAAAAAAAAAGTAGGCAGCTTTAAATACTCACCAAGAGCAATCTGTTGTTCATTCACCAAATTGTGTCCAACTCTTTGTGACCCCATGTATGGCAGCACACCAGACTTCCCTGTCCTTCACCACCTCCCAGAGTTTGCTCAAACTCATGTCCATTGAGTCCGTGATGCCATCCAACCATCTCATCCTCTGTTGCCCCCTTTTCCTCCTGCCCTCAATCTTTCCCAGGGTCTTTTCCAATGAGTCAGCTTTTCACATCAGGTGGCCAAAGTAGTGGAGCTTCAGCTTCAGCATCAGTCCTTCCAATAAGGATTCAGGGTTGATTTACCTTAAGATTAACTGGTTTGATTTCCTTGCTGTCCAACGGACTCTCCAGAGTCTTTTCCACACCACAGTTTGAAAGCATTAATTTTTCGGCACTCAGCCTTCTTTATGATCTCACTCTCACTAAGAGCAAACAAATGCCAAATATATTTTACCATTCACATGTAAATGAGTTTCACCTCATAGTATTCCAGTCAAATAAGATTTTTTTCTACTCTTCCCCCCCCCCCCTTTTTTTCCACAGCATGAGAGCAGCCAGAGGTAGCCTCAAGGAGGCAGGATGATGATTGAGGAGAGGCCTCCATATTCACCCATAGAAGTTTTCCAGGCTGTGCAGAAGCTACGGGAGGGCAGGAAACTGCTTTCTTCTCGCACAGTGAGAAGGTCCACTCTTTAAACCTTTCAGTTACATGTGTGTTCACTTAATGCCTGTGAAATGTGCAAGAGTTACTCGCATTCCTTCTCATTAACCCCACTCTCTCTTTTTTCCCCTGTACTAGGAGATTTCTATCATTTCTTAAAATAATTGCCAGGGTTATGCCAGATATATAGATCAATTAAGTCAAATGGTGCCTCTGAAAACAAATGGGAGCATGAAAGCCTCACTTCTAGGTTGCTGGGGGATTTTTTTGGTTTGTTTTTTTTACCATCTCCAGACACTTGATGATGGTAATACCATCCTTCATATGACTCCATGTGCCAAAAAAATGCAGTTAAGAATGTGCATGCATGCATTTTAAGTCTCTTCAGTCTTGTCTGACTCTTTGTGACCCTAAGGACTGGAGCCCACCAGGCTCCTCTGTCCACGGGATTTTTCAGGCAAAAATACCAAAGTGGGTTGCCATGCCCTCCTCCAGGGCATCTTCCCCAGCCAGGGATCAAACCCACATCTCTTATGTCTCCTGCATTGGCATCAGGTTCTTTACCATTGGCGCCACTTGGAAAGCCCAATTAAGAATGTTGGTGTTCTGTTAGAAATTGGTGAATTATAATCGACCATTCATGTAATTAGAAAAGGCAACCAAGAGGTTGAGAATAGATTTTGTGATCAAAGAAACTTTGGGGGCTGGAAATACTAATGGAGATTAATGGAGATTAAGCCTCAGTTTATCTTCTGCTTATTAAGGATTATATTACCTTCTCTTCTTTACCTTTTAAGACATGGGAAGCTGGGAGGGGACAATCTCTTTCAGGCTACATGTTTAACTTGCTTGTTCAGTTTCTCCTTAACAGTAGCAGGATGAAAAATTATGTATACATATATAAGCTCACAAAAAGAACATCATTCTCTTTTCATCCTCATACCATGTCCACTCTCACTGAACTTCTCCAAGATGAGCTAAAGTAATAAATCTATTTCATTTTGCAAATGTACTTCTGGAATTGTCCCTGGCACCCAGGATTATCCAAGGTAAATAAGCATCTCTTACAGCTTTTCTCTTAATAAAGTGAAAAGTATAGTTTAGAAGAATTTCTGAAATAAGATTATTGGGATTTATAAGGAACTTCCATAAAAGAGTATGACCTACTGAAAAGAAACGGGACAGAAGTTTTTGGCACCTTTGTTGATTCAGTTAACACTAGCTTCTAGAATGGTGCATTACAGAAGCCCTGGCACCTTTAGAACATCCATCCAAACACTGTGATAACCACAGACACTTTAGGAAGACCTCAGCATTCATTTGTGCTGTGACTACGACACAGTGTCCAGGCTTCTACCTTCTGAATGGCTTACTCTAATGTTGCTCTTTTCAGACCACTGAATCAACAACAATACAAAGGTGATTTTACACTGGTTACTCACACCTAAGGTCATCACACTGGTGTCCTAGATAGGCTATTAATTGTTCCATTTACAGCATACTCCAGAAAACAGTTCCAGATAGAGGGCCAACACTTGCAGCCAGGGAGTAGGTCACAATGACTAGAGTCCAGGAAAACAGTTGAGTCACTGTGGGCGGAAGAGATAAAACCCACACTAGGGCAGGAGTTATGCTTTCAATGAGCACCCAACCTTGTTAACAAATATCAACACTCAGGACAAAAAGTTACGGTCGGAACCCTCAGAAGGCTGGCAAGGTTGTACGTCAGTATAACCACTTCAAGAATCTGTTTGGAATTATCTGCTATAACTGAAATTTTACACCAAGAAACATACAAAAATGCTTATGGTAGTGTTATTTGTAACACCTCCCCCACATGGAAAGAACTCAAAAGTTCACAACAGAAGAATAAGTTTTTTAGTGTGACATACAGTGTCTCCTACATCCAAACCTTCAGGTTGCAAACTGGCAAAGAGGCGAACATTCATTTGCTTGTCCAATCACATAAGTTATTTAGTTCACGCATCTGGTGTACATTATCAGGTGTGGGTATCCTCTACAAGTGGTTGTGCTTTTGTGTACTTCACTGTGTAGCACTGTGTAGAGCACTGTAGTGCAGGGTCTTTATTTCAAGCCCAGGATGCCTGGAAGCAAGAAGGTAGATAGAACTAAATCTATCAAGGTACCAGATACTGTGCCATCAGTGTCAGTCATGAGTAAAATTACAGCTTGCCCGCCATCTCCTATTGCTGACAGTCCTTCGGCTCTACCATTTCCCACCCCCTCTCCCTCCTCCAGTCAGTTACTATTCTTGCCTGTTCACTTGATGCCAGCCCCTATATGCCAGCTGTTGTACTGTACTACTGTACTTATCAAGATACTGTCAGATTAAAAGTGTTCCCTTTATTTTTTGTGTTTGTTTTTTATGTATTGCTTGTGTGAAAGCGTTAAAAACATATTATAGTATAGTACTGTATAGCCAATTGTGTTACTTGGGTACCTAGGCTAACTTTGTGGACTTAAGAACAAATTGGACTTACAAATGCCCTCTCAGAACTCATTTTTACACAGGGGACTTGCTGTGTTCATACAGTGGAATAGTATTCAGCAGTGAAGATGAAAGAACTATGGCTACTTGCAACCACTTGGATGAATTTCGTAAAGGTGCTGAGCGAAAGAATCCGCACAGAGACTAAAAATGTAAATATTCTACTCAAGTAAAATTCAAGTGAATTCCCTGGTGGTCCAGTGGCTAAGACTCTGCACTGCCACTGCTGAGGGACTAGGTTGAGTCCCTGCTCAGGGAACTAAGATCCCACAAGCCACCTGGCATAGCCAAAAAAAAAATTCAAAAATAGGTAAAACTCACCTAAGGAGGAGCTGTTGGGAAGGGAATAAGGGGGCTTCAGAGCACTGGGAAAGCTTTCTGTCTGAATGATTACATGAGAAATTTGATGTTGGTGATATTTCACCAAGCTGTACACATGGAGTCTGTGTATTCTTCTCTCTTTAATGTTAGGCTTTAGTTGAGAATGTTTATTAGTGAAAGAACTATGAAATATCTTGTCTCCAAAAAAAAAAATGCAAGTGGGTCAATCAAATTCTACATGTATTACTAATCCTAGCTTATAAAAGAATTCTCGTTGTTTTAATTGTTTTTGTTGTTCAGTCACTAAGTCGTGTCCAACTCTTTGTGACCCCATGGACTGCAGCACACCAGGCTTCTCTGTCCTTCACCATCTCCCAGAGTTTACTCAAACTCGCGTCTATTGGGTCAGTGATGCCATCCAACCGTCTCATCCTCTGTTGCCCCCTTCTCCTCCAATGAGTCGTTTCTTCGCATCAGGTGGCCAAAATATTGGAGTTTCAGCTACAGCTTCAGTCCTCCCAGTGAATATTCAAGGTTGATTTCCTTTAGGATTGACTGATTTGATCTCCTTATTGTCCAAGGGACTCTCAAGTCTTCTCCAGCACCATAATTCAAAAGAACCAATTCTTTGGCGCTCAGTCTTCTTTAGTTAGGGGCTATCTAACTTTTTACTTGATCAATTTTAACCTTTCACTTGAGTACAGCTAGAGTTGGTTAAATTCAGCAGTTAAGGAAGTGTATTTTGAGGGGACTACACAGTACTTGGGCAGTGATTGTTCAGTTGGTAAAGAATCCACCTGCAATGCACGAGACCCTGGCTCAATTCCTGGGTCAGGAAGATCCGCTGGAGAAGGAATAGGCTACCCACTGCAGTATTCTTGGGCTTCCCTTGTGGCTCGACTGGTAAAGAACCCACCTGCAGTGCAGGAGACCTGGGTTCAATCCCTAGGTTGAGAAAAGGAAAAGGCTACCCACTCCAGTATTCTGACCTGGAGAATTCCATTGACTGTATAGTCCTTGGGGTGGCAAAGAGAACACAACTGAGCGACTTTCACTTTCATGCAGTATCTTGATTTTCCACTTTACAAGGTTACACTGACAACTATGGGGGTGACATGTGACTAAGAAGTATCTGAGGACTCCTTTTGGAGACTGCATGATAGAGTGGAAAAAAGTTGGAATTTGGAGCCGGCGGGAACAGAGTCTGAATTTTAACTCTGCTAGATAGATAACTAGCTTTGTGATCTTGAGCAAGTCACATACTTTCTCTGTTTCCTCATCTTTAAAGAAGATTAGTGATATCCATTTAAGCTAGGGCTGTATTACCTGTGTGCACGCATGCTCAGTTGCTTCAGTTGCGTCCAACTCTTTGTGACCCCATGGACTGTAGCCCTCTGGGCTCCTCTGTTCATGAGATTTTCTGGCAAGAATACTGGAGTGGGTTGTCATTTCCTCCTCCAGGGGATCTTCCAGGCCCAGCGTTCAAACCTGCTTCT
The DNA here is from genome assembly GCF_023091745.1 of Budorcas taxicolor. NCBI lineage: Eukaryota > Metazoa > Chordata > Mammalia > Artiodactyla > Bovidae > Budorcas > Budorcas taxicolor. The sequence goes on along the minus strand of NC_068923.1, from coordinate 57,819,831 downwards.
CTTAAAACTCCTGCATTGGCACGCAAGTTCTTTACCACTAGTGCCACCTGGGAAGCCCTTTCATGTGTATATTACATGTGTGAGTATAGTGCATGTTATCCAGTTAATGGGAACTACCCTTATGAATAGAACTACCTAACCCATTTGTCAACAAAGTAAATAGATGGAACCAACATAAAATGTAAATTTTATTTTGTTCTCAAGGTTTTTACCACAAGATAAAATGTTCCAAAAGCGTGGTCTTGGGCTCCAGGAAACAACTAAGCTATCTCAGAAGTCTGAAGCTGGTAGTCTCTGTGGTCTCAAATGCTTTCTTCAGGAATCTAAGTAACCAACATGCCTCTGAGCCTTGCTTGGCACAACACTATAACTTATGTCTCCCAGATGAGGGCTTCGGAACCCTGCAGTGATTTGCACTTGAACTTTTATCACAGGATGCCTCCAGGAAAAGGGTAAAATGGAGAAGAGGGCAGAACACAAGCAGCAAAGGGGCAAAAAGATCATTACCATTAACATAAGGAGGGACTGGGAAAAAAATATGTAATTCCAACATTTTGATCTAATCCACTGAAAGAAATGTGTAATATAGGATTTAGTGTGTGGTATTTAATTCCTCAGTGGCTCAGGGGTAAAGAATCTGCCTGCAATGCAGCAGAAGCAGGTTTGATCCCTTGGTTGGGAAGATGCCCTGGAGAAGGAAATGGCTATGCAGTCCTATATTCTTCCGTGGGAAATCCCATGGACAGAGGAGCCTGACAGGCTACAGTCCAAGGGGTTGCAAAGAGTGGGAGACGACTCAGTGACCACAGCATGTTATAGGTAAGCTTGAGTATCAACTGTTCAACCAACAGTACCCAGCCTAAGCCCTGATATCTAAAAGTTTTAGTCTCGTATATACAAAATGAATATAATTAGAGCTTTACAATTTTTCCTTGGCAAAAAGAAATGGTTTAATTCTTTAATTGTTAAACAATTATGTTAGTCTTTTATTGCCTGTTTTTTACATTTTCAAAAATATACATAGGTCCTTATAAAGAGAGATTTGTGGAATTAATACACATAACTTCCCTTCCCATGAACCCCAAATATACTGGAAATGATGTCATTTGTCTTAGGGGCTTTGAATTCCATTGAAAGCAGGCCTTATCATGTTTACTGATAAAAGAAACTTTAAGAGCTTATTCTGGTCCTGTAGCCAGAAAGACAAGGAATTGCGCTTTCCATCTTACCTATCTCTGAAACTTCCTGCTAAAACTTTTTTGACCTAAAAGTATTGGTTCTGACAAATTTAATTAAGCGTGTGTGAAACTGCAGTGTTCCAGAGTCTGAAATTGATATAATTAAAGTGAAATGCAAAGTGTGGACCTTCTGATGCCATTTTATAATGTCACATTCCATCACTCCTGTTCAATATCAAATCACAAGAGATATTTTTCATCTGTTAATTGCATTTTACATGCCCTTCACATCACTGGCCTCAAAGCAATTACATTTGAGGGAAAAAATTACTGAAGCAATGAATAATGTCCAAAATAATCAAGTTCAGTAAAGTTGCCTTCTCTGAGTGATGTCTTTAGCAGATGAGTTACCATAGTTTCATTCTACTATAGCTATTTCATTCTCAAAAATACATAAATTAAAAACTGAGGGATCTAGAGAAGGTTTTATTTCCCAGAGTATTTGGAAATCTAGCAAAAAGAATGAAACCTGCTGATTTATAATACTGTATTATAAAATGATTATTCTTTATATAAAGTGTAAACTATCAGCAAACACTAAAAATGAAATTAATACTTGGTCAGTTTTCATTATACTTTATCCATGAGTCTCATGAACCACAAAGCGTTCTTGGCAGTTTTACACTTCAGATACTCTCTGCTAGACTTGATGTGCATTCATGACAAATCGCTTCAGTCCTGTCCAACTCTTTGAACCTTTGGACTGTGGCCTCCCAGACTCCACTGTCCATGGGATTCTCCAGGCAAGAATACTGGAGTGATTACCACCTGGCACCACTAGTGCCATCTGGGAATAGTTGACACAAAAGACTTGAAGATCTGACTTCCAGTCAGTAGGAAACCTAATATATGATATTTTGGGATATTGGGTTAAATCAAATTAAATTACCATATTTGTAATCAAAAGCAGTCAGTTCAGTTCAGTTCAGTCGCTCAGTCATGTCCGACTCTTTGCGACCCCATGAATCGCAGCACGCCAGACCTCCCTGTCCATCACCAACTCCCGGAGTTCACTCAGACCCACGTCCATCGAGTCAGTGATGCCATTCAGCCATCTCATCCTGGGTCGTCCCCTTCTCCTCCTGTCCCCAATCCCTCCCAGCATCAGAGTCTTTTCCAATGAGTCAACTCTTCGCATGAGGTGGCCAAAGTACTGGAGTTTCAGCATTAGCATCATTCCTTCTAAATTAATCCCAGGGCTGATCTCCTTCAGAATGGACTGGTTGGATCTCCTTGCAGTCCAAGGGACTCTCAAGAGTCTTCTCCAACACCACAGTTCAAAAGCATCAATTCTTCGGCGCTCAGCCTTCTTCACAGTCCAACTCTCACATCCATACATGACCACAGGAAAAACCATAGCCTTGACTAGATGGACCTTAGTCGGCAAAGTAATGTCTCTGCTTTTCACTATGCTATCTAGGTTGGTCATAACTTTTCTTCTAAGGAGTAAGCGTCTTTTAATTTCATGGCTGCAATCACCATCTGCAGTGATTTTGGAGCCCCAAAAAATAAAGTCTGACACTGTTTCCACTGTTTCCCCATCTATTTACCATGAAGTGATGGGACCAGATGCCATGATCTTCGTTTTCTGAATGTTGAGCTTTAAGCCAACTTTTTCACTCTCCACTTTCACTTTCATCAAGAGGCTTTTGAGTTCCTCTTCACTTTCTGCCATAAGGGTGGTGTCATCTGCATATCTGAGGTTATTGATATTTCTCCCAGCAATCTTGATTCCAGCTTGTCTTTCTTCCAGTCCGGCGTTTCTCATGTTGTACTCTGCATATAAGTTAAATAAGCAGGGTGACAATATACAGCCTTGACATACTCCTTTTCCTATTTGGAAGCAGTCTGTTGTTCCATGTCCAGTCACATTCAGGAAATTCTTATATGATAACAACCAAAGAGCTGATAGGTATTGTATACAAGCATCTTGGTTTACCTGGAAACATCACAGGGTTCATTCTCCATTAAACTGATATGAATATATATTTTGAAACTATTATCTTATAAAGGGTTCTTCTGCTTACTCTTCTCTATCTTTTCCCATACCCACTTTCTCCTTCATCCTTTGAGTGGGTACTTTCTAATCTATTAATCCCATAAAAACTCCTCTCTCCAAAATCAATGATGATCATTCAGGAAATTGTCAAATCATGTCATGCTATGTAATCTAAGTATTTTACAAATGTTAAATTATTTGATTCTCATAACAACCTTATGATGTGTACTACTATTGTCCTTATTTTTATGTAAATGAGGAAATTGAGGCCCAGGGAGGTTAAATGATTTAACCAATGTCACACAGCTAGTAAGTGGCAGAGGAAAAAAAAAGAAAATTGTTCAGTCATGTCCGACTCTTTGCAACCCCATGGACTGCAGCCCTTCAGGCTCCTCCATCCATGGGATTCTTCAGGCAAGAATACTGGAGTGGGTTGCCATGCCCTCCTCCAAGGGATCTTCCCAACCCAGGTCTCCTGCATTGCAGGAAGATTCTTTACCCCTGAGCTATTAAGGAAGCCCAGTAAGTGACAAAGTCAGGATTCAAATCCAGAGTCTGGGTCAAAAGTCATTGCTGTTGACCCCCTCCACAGTGAGCTGAATTTGTTTATCTCTTCACTCTCTGTCTGGAACACCATCACCTCACTTCTGGTAGGTCCTTCTCTACTGGATCTTTCTTAATCCCTCACTACTTTAATGAACTCAACTTCTCTCTCCTTTGAAAATCCTCTGTAATAAATATACACAGCCTTACACTTATTTCCATCTGCATTTCCCTTTCATATAACCTCCTTGACACCCTCTATTTTACTATTTGCTATGGTTTTCTCTGACTCTAAATGCTGGATGTTCCAAGGTTAAAGCCTTTGAGCTTTTTCCCTATACTTAACACTCATCTTCTCAGTGATTCCATTCACTTCAAGCTACAAACACCATCTGTACAGGACAACTCCCACGTCTATAGCTCCGGCTTACAATTCTGTCCTGAACTCCAGTCCCCTATATATAGAAAGACTTCACTTGGTTGTCTAGCAGGATCTCACAGTTAACATGTGCAAGCAAAACTCCTAACACTTGCTCCCTCCCATAAACTCCATCTCAGTTTCCAACCAACCAGTGACAACACCATGCTTCCCATCACTCAGGGCCAAAAATGTTGGCATCAGTTTCTATATCCCCTTGTCTCTCAATCTACAATCAATCAGTCACCAAGTCTGATTGGCCCTACTTTCAAAATAAGTCCAGAATGCAACTATTGGTCTCCACTGCTATTCAAGACCAAAAATTTCCCTTGAACCATAATCATTTCTCACCTGAATTAGGCTCCTAACAGCTTCTGTTCTTTCCCCTTTAGTTATTTTTTCCCAATGGAAGACTAACTGATACTATAAGAATATAAGTCAGATCATATCAGTCCTCCACCAAAATCTTTCCAGCAGGTTCTTATCTCACTCTTAGTGAATGTCAAAGTCACTTTCACTGGCCCCTGTTCCCCCCTTGACCTCACTTCCTTCTACTCTAACTCTGCCTAAAATACTGGCCTGCTAGCCATTCTTCCAGTCCTCTGGGAATGTTTCCACTCCAGGGTCTTCGCAATAGTGTTCCTGCTGCTACTTGCTGCTCTGTCTGGAACTTCTCGTTGCTCCTTAACCTGCATCTGGTCTTTGTACAAATATTACTTTCTCAGTGAGGCCTTTCCTGGTCACACTATTTGAAATTGACATAGTCCCTGATTCTAACATTCTCTATCCTGCTTTCTAGCCTTGCTTTTCTCCATATCACTACCTAACAGGATATATTTTACTTATTAATTTATTTTCTATCTCTCCCCACCAAGATCTAAGTTTCATCAAAATTCACTGTTCCAATCTCAGTGCCAGGCAGTGCCTATCATATAACAAATACTCTAAAACTGTTGGCAGGTGGTGCTAGTGTTGTTAAGAACCTGCCTGCCAATGCAGGAGACATAAGAGACATGGGTTCAACTCCTGGGTTGGGAAGATCCCCTGGAGGAGGAAACAGCAACCCACTCCAGTATTCTTACCTAGAGAATCCCACGGACAGAGGAGCCTGGCAGGCAATAGTCCATAGCGGCTCACAGAGTTGGACATGACTGAAGCAACTTAGCATGCATGCATACGATCCTCAGCCTGTAGCTCAGAGTAGAGAATACATCGGTCTTTGATAAATGTTATTGAATGGATCTGTTCATTTGTGATTGAATATATTTTCTTTTTATCATATATCTAAGCTATCCTAAGATCACTCTAAAGGCAACTCCAATCCCTAGTTTTATTTCAACTCTCTATTTTCAAATTTCCAAACCTGAAAATTGCAGTACCAACAGCCTATTGTTTATATCATCCTGGATGGTATAGATCCTCCAAATTCAGTCCAAAGGTAAACACATCTCTAAACACTCACTGCCCAAGCTCAGTTAGCTTTCTACTATTTTTATCAGTGCTCAGTCAACAGTCATTTTTGTATCTACTGAATTCTATATCCCTGTATCCAAATAATTATCAAGCCCTGAGAGTCTAGCTGTATGTACAATGCTTCTTTACTTTGTCTTGTTCTTTGATTCATTCGTTTCATACACCTTCATCAGACTTCGACTGTTTCTTTATCCCATCAATTCAATCAGTTATTCAGTCCTTCATCCATCTCTTCATACCTCAGCAAACATTTACTGAATCCCCACTGCACTAAGTATTTGGCCTATACTGAACAAAATGTACTCTCAAAAAGGTGTCCTTGATCAGAAAAAGTGTCACTTGGTATGACAAATTGATGCAATACCATTTGCTTCAATCCTTTAACTGTATTATTTACCTGATAAACAAAGCCAAGTCCTGAATCTGTGCCAGTCATGGGTTTTGAATTTTCCTGAAGGTAAAGGCAAAGGACCAGTACAGTCCACTTGCCATCTGTGTGCTGGTCCCTCACCCATGGGGATATCCTCTCTGGCATTGTGTAAACATTCTCTTTCTTGCTAACAAACTGAATAGTTAGATTAACACTTCCTATTCCTCTAGTGCTATGGTGAAAAAACATCAGTTCTGTGCAACATGCCTCGGTTCCTCCTGTGACCATTCATATCGTGTACCCAAAAGGCCACTTCTAGGAAATGCGCCGAAACATCTACTTGTTGCATCTACTTCAATTCCTCTCTGATCTTGGTAAGGGATCGTATTCTATATAATTAGATTTATTTACTGGCTTCTGTTACACTTGCTCTCCCCAGAATCATATATTTACTGAGAACAGGGTCTGTGTGTTAAGAGTCTCTTTTCCAGGCAAGAGTGCTGGAGTGGGTTGCCATTGCCTTCTCTGCTTGTACCGTCAATATTGTTTAAATAGATTAGGGGGTCTGTGAATGTTGGAAGTATTGAATAGAATTGCTTACAGGTTACACTCAGTTCAAATATATCATACTGCTGTCTTGGCACTAGAAAGAGATGTATATAACATGAACAGCAGAAATTATACATCCAAACAATAATATTTTATTATACTCAAGGATGATTTAAGAGGTTGTTCTCTGATTCAGCCAATGGGAAAAAGATTCCCCTGATATTTAAGGATTAAGGTTATAACACCAGCTCCCTCTGTTGATCATTTTAGAAATGACATGGCATTTGAAATTATTTTGAGCAGCCATGAAGATAGACTCCCCCAAAGTAAAATATTAAACTGGAATAATCCAATAAACATACACTTGAAATTTTATTTATCCAAGGCTGCCATTCTGAATATATAGAAAAGAAATAAAAAATACCGTAGTAAGAGGCAATGTCATCCTGTGTCTTCTTTCCAGTTGATTATTATGATCAACAAATATATACTGTGTTCAGATCAGTAATAAAGGAGTCGAACATATGATTTCAGGCTCTTTGAAGATAGTGGTTATCAAGTTTTAATCTGCATAAGGAAAATCTGGATGAGTGGTTCAAAAGCCTTGATGTGCTTCAGAAATCACCTGGAGGGCTTGATACAACACGAGTTGTTGGGTCCAGCCCACAGCATTTATGATTCTATATGTCTCCCTTGGAACTGAGAATTTGCATTTATCATATTCCCAGGACCACTTCTCTGGGTCAGGCTACTAACTGTGATCTGCAAGACAGCAGCAGCAGCATCACCTGGGAGATGTGAGCAACAAAGGATTTCAGGCCCACCCCAGACCTTCTTTCCCAAAGACATCCTGAGTGATTTGTATAAACATTTGAATTTGAGAAGCATTGGCTTAGAGTAGGGGTGGCAAACTTTTTCAGTAAAGGGCTGGATAGTAAACATTTTAAGCTGTCTGGGCTGTAGAATTTCTAGCACAGCTACTCAGCTCAGCTCCTTAGCACAAAAGCAGCCACAGACTATAAATGGCTTTGTGTCAATAAAACTTCACTTCCAAAAACAGGCAGTGGGCTGGATTTAGTTCAATGGCTGTAGTTCACTGACCTCAAGCTAGTACATGTGTGCGTCGTCATGGTTTTTTTAAGTAGCTTTATCTCTCACAGTCTCTGTTTCTGTGGTTCTAGGGTTGGGCCTGCTATTTGTATTTTTAACAAGCACCTGGGGAAATTTATGTTGTCAGCATCCCACACTTTGAAAAAACTGTGCTGCCATCATTTTCTCTGATTTATTAGATATATATTGTTTTCTTGTAAATAGCTTACAACAAGAAAAATTTAAGGTTCTGATCCATTATTCCTTTCAGCAACACCTTCTACATTCTTCCAAATGCTTCCCACATGGAGTTGGACTTGTTTGTTTCAGTTCAGTTCAGTCGCTCAGTCGTGTCCGACTCTTTGCGACCCCATGAATTGCAGCAGGCCAGGCCTCCCTGTCCATCACCAACTCCCAGAGTTCACCCAAACTCATGTCCATTGAGTCGATGATGCCATCCAGCCCTCTCAACCCCTGTCGTCCCCTTCTCCTCCTGCCCCCAATTCCTCCCAGCATCAGGGTCTTTTCCAATGAGTCAACTCTTGTTTGTTTAGTCGTATCCAACTCATTTGCCACCCCATGGACTGTAGCCTGCCAGGATCCCCTGTCCATGAGATTTCCCAGGTAAGAATACTAGAGTGGGTTGCGATTCTCTTCTCCAGGGGATCTTCCTGACCCAGGGATCAAACCCACATCTCCTGCATTGCAGACAGATTCTTTACTGCTGAGCCCCCAGGGAAGCCCCTGGACTGGTATTAACCGTGTGCATTTTTCTCCAACAGGGCAAATTGAACTCCTGGAAGAATTACCACTGCACGTATTTGTCCATCAGGAGTGAGGACAAACTGGATGCACATTTAAGCAGAAAACTCATTACGGAAGGAAATTAGAAGCCATGAGAAGGGAGCATTCTTCTCCTTTATTGCGTCTCTAAATTTTTCAAACCAAAACTCAACTGCTCTAGCTAAACTCTTCAGGGAATAGTTTTATGATGAAAGCCAAAAAGAGAGAGAGAACAACAAAGCCAGCTATGAAATAGACTTGGTGCTGATTCTCTAAATGGCTAGCTGTTTCTTTCATAAAAGTAGACTTGAATTTACTTTTTCATCCCAATTATCCCATCCCTTCTCATCAACTCTGTTTTCTCCCAAAGACACTAACTCTAAACTCTGTGACCTTTTCTGCTGCCATTCTTATTTTGCTTAAGAGTTCTAGGAAGCAATACATGAAAAAACTTAATTGCTAATGAACAGAGATGTACATTATAAATGTTATGTTGTTAACATTTTCTTCAAAGATGTGTTTTTCTCAAAGTATATAAAAAGATGTTTAGAGTTTTCTTAGCCATTTTTTCCCAGTTGTCTTAAAGTGTAGCTTTACATTTTCAGGCTCTTGGGGGCTATTTTCAGTTCAGTTGCTCAGTCGTGTCCAACTCTTTGAGACCCTAAGGACTGCAGCATGCCATGTTTCCCTATCCACACCAGCTCCCAGAGCTTGCTCAAACTCATGTCCATTGAATCAGTGATGCCATCCAACCATCTCATCCTCTGTCATCCCCTTCTCCTCCTGCCTTTAGTCTTTCCCAGGGTCTTTTCCAATGAGTCAGTTCTTCGCATCAAGTGGCCAAAGTATTGGAGCTTCAGCATCAGTCCTTCCAATGATATTCAGGGTTGATTTCCTTTAGGATTGACTGGCTTGATCTCCTTTCTGTCCAAGAGGTTCTCAAGGGTCTTCTTGAACACCACAGTTCAAAAGCTATTTTATGTAATTTTTTTTCCTAATGATTAAAGCAATACTATTCATTGATAAAATTTTTTAAATACAGATAAGTGATGAAAGAAATCCCACATATGGGACTTCCCTGGTGGTCCAGTGGTTAAGACTCTGCACTCCCAAAGCAAGGGGCCTGGGCTGGACCCCTGGTCAGGGAACTAGATTCCATATGCCAAAGAGAAGATCACGCAGGCAGCAATGAAGATCCCTTGTGATGCACTGGCACAGCCAAAAAAAAATTAATTAATTAAAAAGAAGAAATCATGCACAACACCTCTACTTAAAGATGGTCTCTACTAACTTCAAAAAAATAATTTGAGATAAAATTCACATAACATAAAACTAAATATTGTTTAAAAATTGTATTGAAATTTGATGTACTATATGTTACAGGTATAACACAACAGTGATTTATAATTTTTGAAAGTTGTACTCCAGTTACAGCTACTATATAATTATCCCCTTTCCCCACCCCCTAACAACCACCAATCAGCGTTCTGTCTCTATGGGTTTATCTACTCCAGATGCTTCATACAAATGGAATCATATTTATGTGACCCTGTGTCTGGCTTCTTTCACTTAGTATATTTTTAAAATTCATACACGTCACAGCCTGTATGACCAATTAATTCCTTTTTCTGACTGAATAGTATTCCGTAGTAGGGATATACCACATCTATTCATTCATTCATCCACGGATTGGATGTGTCCATCTTTGGTACTGTGAAATAATGCTGCAATGAATATTGTGTACACAAACTTGTTTGAGTAACTGTTTTCAGTTCTTTTGGATGTATATTGAACAGTGAATTTGCTATGTCATATGGTGATTCCATGTTCGACGTTTTGAGGCACCACCAACTGTATTCTTGCCAGGGAAATCCCATGGACGGAGGAGCCTGGTGGGCTACAGTCCATGGGATCTCAAAGCCTGTTTAGCATAGTTTTCCATGGTTCTACATGAGGAAGCTGTAGCTCAGTCTGGTGATAGAGGTTAACAGAAGTCACAGTGAGTCGGGGGCAGATCCAAGATACCACCATACTTCTAATAGGCTAATGTTGTGGTTTGTATAGCAAAGGAAACAGTGAATGAGCTTCAAGACTATATACTCCCTTCTATAGGTCTCAGAGACTAAAAATGTCTGCCACAATCCAGTCACTAGAACAATAGGGAAAATTATGGACCATTTCAGCTGTGCTAAATGGTTTACCTTGCCACACATAGCCCCAAGTGAAGGCTATGAAGAAATTTCAGGTCCTTCAGGACAAATACTTCTTCTAAATATTTTTTCCACTTATATTAACACAGGAAGTAAAGAAAGTAGTGTGTTGTAGTAAAGAGCTTAATCCTAGATTCCGAGATTCTGAGCCTGACTGACTCAGTCTTTTGCTAGCTAGATACACTTTAAAGCAATCACTTCAGCTGTAAAATGGAGATAATACTAGTCATTGTATGCACAACTAATAGGATAGTTATGCAAATTTTTAAAAGTAATGCCCATAAAATGCTTAATTAGTGATTAGCATATGATGATAGTGAAGACAAATGACTAAAAGGGCTCTTTAAAATATTTTTAAAATTGCAGAATGTATGCAGTATACAGTTCATTCACCTAATCTTATTGGTAGGGGAAAATTGACTGTTTCCAATTTGGCTACACGTTTTTATTTTGTTTAGACTCCTTGTAAATGGAGCATTTTAAAAGACATGGGTGACTTGGGTTTTTTCTTCAACATAATGTCGGTTTCTTTAGCAACTCTGGACGTGAAATAATATTCTCATTATAAAATTACTCAAGACATTGCATGGGGGAAAAAAGTATTTTGAGAATCTACAATGCATGTTTGAAGATGGAAAAAACCTTTGATAATAAGTTTATTAAATAGTTGATAAAGTTTATATACATCATTTTAATTGTAATTTGGAAATACATTTTAATAAAATGATAAGAAATTACAGACTCCAGAGTTAGAAAATTGTGAAAAATATTATCTTTACATTTACTTATTAATATGGAAAAGTGTCAGACAAGAATTAATGGAATATGAAACAAAGGTAATAAAGAGAAATTATTCTGACATTTGAAGCTAATTATAATTTTTTAAGCTTTCAGATCATACCAAAATCCATAGTTAATTAAAATGAAGAGTTTTTTTTTTTTTAAAGAAGTGATAAATAAGCTTTTGGAATTTTTGATAATGAAATTAGGTAAGAAGAGTAAATTATATCAACACATTGTAAAAGATATAAAATTCTTGCTAATGATTGGAAATACTAACATTGACTAAGGTAATATAAAATGCATAATATGCTACAACAAAGAGGGTGCTTAGTGCTGTCAATGTAAAAATATTTGAGATTGGTCACTGCTTGGGTAAAGGAAATGCCCAGAAATCTTACCATTTTTTATAAAAAGAAGTAACCAAAGGGTATGCAGCTAAAAACAGCAGAACTGCATCATTACAGAGTTGTATGAGACAGCTAATTAATTTGAAAAATTATATTGTTTTTGTAGATTTTGTGATGTTTGAAGTGTATCTCAGATTTTTTTAACATGTAATTTGTTGTGTTTTTCTCCTCAGTTGAAATAAATATTCATTTTCGTAGCTAATTCTATATTTGTAATTTTTATTGTCTTTCATAAGGAAGAATTTCTGAATTGTATAAGCTTCAAGCCCATAAAAGCCAGATCTGTCCCTAGGTAGAGGAGATGTGAAGGTTCAAGGAAGGAAACTGAAGGGCCTGGATTCTGGAGGGAGTCTCAGATATCAGCTGAGTCTTCACAATTGCTAATGCAACTTCCTTGGCCATTAAGTCAGTGAAGTGCTGTGTGCTTTTCACAAGCTCCCCACTTTTTCTCCCATATTTGGTAACAACAGTTACTGCTGTTACCTCAATAACTGTTTGCTAGACACTGAATCGTGTACTAAGTCACCTCAATCACGTCTGACTCTTTGCAACCCCATGAACTGTAGCTCGCCAGTCTCCTCTGTCCGTGGAGTTTCCCAGGCAAGAATACTGGAGTGGGTTGCCATTTCCTACTCCGGGAGATCTTCCCCACCCAGGGATCAAACCCGCATCTCTTACATCTCCTGGATTGGCAGCAGGTTCTTGACCACTAGCGCCACCTGGGAAGCAAATTGTGTGTGGGAGGTGGAATAAGAGTACCTTTCGCGACAGGTAAAAGTAAGTGTAGAGATCAGTGCCAAAGAGAGGTTTAGTGGAATGTAAAAGGATTTGGCCTCTTGAATGTTTGAAAGAGCCTGGGTAAGGCAGATGGGACAATAAGAAATAGGCAGTGAGAGATGGAATATTTCCTGCCATATCAGTAAACAAAGATGTCATAGTCATCAGCAAATGTGGCCACAGCCTATGATGAACTGGTGAGTCCTGAGAGAACTTAGGGAAGGAAAGACCTACCATCTAGCAACCATCACTTCATGGCAAATAGATGGGAAAACAATGGAAACAGTGACAGACTTTGTTTTCTTGGGCTCCAAAATCACTGTGGACAGTGACTGCAGCCATGAAATTAAAAGATGTTTGCTCCTTGGAAGAAAAGCTGTGACAAACCTAGACAGTGTATTAAAAAGCAGAGACATTACTTTACTGCCAAAGGTCCATATAGTTAAAGCTATGGTTTTTCCAGTAGTCATGTACTGATGTGAGATTTGGACCATAAAGAAGGCTAGGCACTGAAAAATTGGTGCTTTTGAACTGTGGTGTTAGAGAAGACTCTTGAGAGTCTCTTGGACTGCAAGGAGATCAAACCAGTCAATCCTAAAGAAAATCAACCCCAAATATTCATTGGAAGGACTGATGCTTAAGCTGAAGCTCCAGTACTTTGGCCACCTGATGTGAAGAACTGATTCACTGGATAAAACCCTGATGCTGGGAAAGAAGGCAGAAGAAGGGGACGATAGAGGATGAGATGATTGGATGGCATCACTGGCATGAGTTTGAGCAAACTCCAGGAGATGGTGAAGGACAGGGAAGCCTGATGTGCTGCAGTCCACGGGATTGAAAAGAGTTGGACATGGCTGAGCGACTGAACAACAACAAATAGGCATCAGGCTGAAGCCTCTCCCTATGTTGAGCCTTGAAGAAGCTCAGTATATGAAAACACAGGATACTGGCCCCAGATAGCTGATGCGCATGTCAAAGAAATGATATTAGCGAGCCCGGACTCTTGTATCTTCTCATGCATAAAAAAGCGCTAAAATCCTTAACTTAGCATATCTAGTTTTCTTTTTTAATTTATTTGGCTGTGCCAGGTCTTTAGTTATAGCATGCAAAACTCTTAATTGTGCCATTGGGATCTAATTCCTGACCAGGGATGGAACCTGAACCCCGTGCGTGGACTGGGAGCACGGAGTCTCAGCCACTGGACCACCAGGGTATTCCCTGACTTTATTTAACTAACAATAGTCTTTTGGAGTTCAGATTGCTTGCCCTTTGTTGCAAAACTCCTACACAGCCTGCCTCTCATCCTCGCCTCCCTGAGCAGTTTTCTGAGGGTTACTTGAGAGGGGGGGTCTCTCAGCCTTGAAGTCCCCTAAACTTCCACCGAATAAAACAGAACTCTCAACTTTTAGGCTGTGAATAATTCTTTAGTCAACTGCAGTAATGGATCTAAAATTGACCAGTGAAGACTGCTGAATTTCTATATAGGTTGGTTATCTTGGAAAAGTGAAGATAGGAGACATGTAAACTCAGTTTGCAAAGCTAGATCTATCTTTGATTTAAACAGTTATGTTGTTGGGAATGGTTTTCAGCCTGGAGGCAGCTGGTGAAAACTCTGTGGGATAAGGGGAGGGGTTAAGTACCTCCTTGCCCATGTCATCCCAGGGAGCCTGCTCTGACCTCTGGCTGCAAAATACTAGCTATATGTCATCTTTGCTGCTGAAATTACTTATCTTGTTTTGTTTTGTTAACCCCTTAAAATAGGCCACCAAAAATGTAAGACCTCTAAAATGTGTATGAACACAGAAGTTTGAGAACCACAAAACTATAAAGAAATTCTTTTGCCTTCAAATCTAAGATTTCACTTTCTTCGGAGCAATTAACTGCAGAGGTGCCTTCAGTTCATGCAAAGTTCTCTGTTCCTTAGTAAATGATGGACTTTACAAAATAATTCAACACAAATTCATTTGTTATACACTTAGTGGACCCAGACATGGTGCCTGCAACTTAGCGTACAAAGAACAAGATGCAATTAATTGAGCTTTTTCTACCGGACCTCATTAAGCAGGACCCAAATAAGTAATAACGTGGCAATAAACATTCAGAGCTTTAGGAAACACAAGGCTAACAGGAATGTTACTGTGTTGAGTCTGTTCTGGAAAACGACTGGAAGAAAAAGGGCTTTTGTTTTTTATGGAAGCAGAATCACTGCCTAAGAGAAAAGGAACAGGAAGGAAATTATTCCATGGTGAGAATGAAGGTTAATTGCTTATTTCTCCCTCTGGGAAGTCTTTGCAAAGCAAGTAATTTTTTTATCTTCAGGGGCCTGACATATTTTAATTAATTTATACTAATGTCCTAAGTGTTTTAATGTATTTTTCTTCTGCTAGAAAAAAAATACGCTTTATAAGTGGCTTGAGGCCATAGAGGGAACAAAAACTGGGGAAGGCCTCAAGAATGTTGGGCTAGTAGAAAACTAACTTGTCTCACCTCATGATTTTGATGAAAATCAGCTAAGACTGCATCTTCTTACTTCTATTCCATTAAAAAGAATTTTCTGTTCCATTGATTTTTTTAAAAAATAAAACACCTATACTTTTATTGATTTAGACAAAATCCTCCAAAGTTATTTTTGAAACCTGATTAAGGTTTAATTTAAGCTCCTACTTTTAAGAGACAAGCATTTTTTTTTTTTTTGCTGAGTTTCAGCGAGAGTTTAGCAATCTCCTTGATATTTGTAAATCTCATCGAGATTATCACAGTAGGAGACAAACCATGCCTTGGTTTGCATATCATTTTCTCTGCAGCTAATAACCGGCACAGTGAAGAACTAATCATCTCGGCAGGGCTGTACCTGCTGTTCTAAGCTTGGGAAGAAGATAATTGCAGCTTAAAGTATCAGAGGGAAGAAGGAAAGAAATGTCATATTATTCCCTTTGTAGCGAACAGAGACAGTGGCAGGAAAGAATTAGAGAACTGTGGTTTCTGAATTATTTATCTGGTGTCACAAATGTCACAGGACTTTTTAGTGAAGTTTCTGGTCATCACTTAACAGGAGTGTTTAAGATGCATAATCTCAAGACTCGCCTAATAAAATTCAAGCCATTAACTTCCCTTTTAAGAATGGAAAATAAAGAGATTGCCGCTGCAAACGTCGCATGGCTTGGAAAGTACAGCCAAGCAAAGAATACACAGAAGAAAAGAGCCGGGCATTTCCACAGAAGTGGGGGCTCAATTCCATATGGCTTGGCGTGGTGCAGAGCAGATGGCCTGGGCAGCATGCTGGAAGAGATGACGGGGCCAGCAGGCAGCTCATGAAGCCTGCCATATGAAAAGGGTTTCAATCAGTTAAAGCAAGGAAAAGTGACGATTTTTATGTTTATGATCCTTCGCTTTATGCTTTTCTAGGAGTGAAATAAAATGGCAGGAGGACAGATGTGAGGATAAGGTAGGATAATCTCCTGATAGGTGGACTGGTGCCAGACGCCCAGGAAAACAGCTCTGGGTGCTAAGCCAGGATCTTAAATGTCTCCCAAATAACAGCTCACTTTTGTGTGGTGCTTTTTATGCCAGGCTTTTAAAATGTCACAACCTTACTAGGTAGGTTTGCATTTTATTCCTAATTTAAATTGAGGAAATGGGGCCCTCAAAGAGATAAATTCATCCTCAGTGAGTCGTGGAGCTGTTTCTGACTTTAGGCTCCTTCCCTGATGCAAAGAGCCAAATAATTGGAAAAGACTCTGATCCTGGGAAAACTGAAGGCGAAAGGAGAAGAGGCCGAGGATGAGACTGTTGGATGGCATCACTGACACAAAGGACATGAATTTGAGCAAACTGCAAGAGATAATGGAAGAGAGAGGAGCCTGGGGTGCTGCAGTCCGTAGGGCCGAAAAGAGCTGGACACGACTGAGCAACTGAACAACAACCACAACGTCTCTGGAAGATGTGTACTTGGTTAAAGGCAGGTCTCCTCTATCATACATATAGAGGGAAGGACAGACATCATTCCTTCATTCATTCAACAAATACTTACATCTGCAATGCACCAGGTGCCATCAACACTTTGTGGATGTTGGAGATGTGAGGACTCACATGTATTTATAATCCAGTGATTCTCCACAAGTAGTTTTCCTCCATATCGAGAATTTACTGTCATGGTCCTTCTAAAGAATGCCCATCACTTTGCCCTGCACTGTGACTTGCAATGACTGGCTTTGCCATTCTGAGGCCCCGGCTTCTATCCTGCCTTGCCTCCCTCCCTCACCTGGACACACCTTCTGAGCCCCCTAGACAGAATCGCACCTTGCTCTCTGCTGGCATGCCCAACAACCCAACATTTGCCTTCTTAACTTTCTACTTTTCTACTTTCACTCACGTCAAAATCCTTCTTGCCCAGCTTCAATGTAAATTTCCTCTAACAAGTGTCCCTGGCTTCGCCCATAGGCTACAACCAGGAGCACTGTCCCCTCCCTGGAAACTCCCCGATGTCTTGACCACACCTCTGGGGTCACTGTGTCAGCACTGTGGTTATTTTGTACTGATCTTACCAACATTTCTTGATTGAGAGCTTTCAAATAAAAAGTTTTTAGTCTGTCCAAATTTGTGGGCCCCAGGATATAGCAATGTTGTGAAAGATGCCCTGAAAACAATTGTCCTTGAAAAAAATTATCTATATGTTAAAGATGATCCTATGATTAAAAGCTAAATTATGCCATTATAAACTGTAGCAACTCTAGATACTGATCCCCCCAAATACACACACTTCAAGGTTTTCTTGTTGTTGCTATTGTTTCTACTTGCTTCTTCATTTGCTTTATGAATTCACTAGGACATTTTGGTGTATTTCTTTGCTGAAATTTTCTATTTTTGTTACAATCATACTCAGAATGGAAACATATCTATCATTGCTGCTTTAAAATCTTGATCACATAATTCTAACATTGTCTTCCTGGCATTTTAAAAAATAAATGATGAGAATATGGAAAAATATCTACAAAATGATCTAAATCCCCCCCCCAAACAAAACTAAGAGATTTTTTTAGAAAATCAGACTTTGAGAATGAATGTCATTATCCAAGACCAATCAGAGATGGATAACTTTCTTCTATAACATTATAAGAGTCCTTGAAAGGCAGTACCACAAATGGGGACATTTTCAGTGTTTTTAGTGAAATTTATCTTTTTCCAGAATTGCAGTGATTTTCTTTTTATCTAAGCCTTCTCCCTGTGGCTATTACTTTGATAGCCATTATCCCCTCCAAGTTCTGACCTCATCACCTCAGTCCTGTATTCTTGCAACATCTTCACAAATGGACCCTCTGATTTGGGACTCTCTCTCTACTATAAATCACCTCTGTCCAGAATCCAAAGTGATCTTTCTAAAACATTACTCTAAAGGTGCAACAGACCACTGTGGTCAAGAGGCTGGGCTCTGCAGTCAAGGATACTCAGGTCTGTATCTCTGGCCACTTAGGAGCTGTGTGACTTTGGACAAATTACTTATCTTATCCAAGTGTCATTTTGTCCTATTCCGTATTATTCAGGAAAACTACTGTACTGTCTGATAGCACTGATGTGAAAACTTCTCTTTTAAAAATACTCAAGCAGCATGCCTGGCATAAAGTCTCAGTTACTGAATGCTGTAACTTTCATGGCATTTGTTTACTTTAGGAGGAGGAGAAGAATAAGGAGGAGGAAAAGGAAGGGCAGGAGGAAGAGAGAGGGAGGTGAGAGGGGAGGGTCAGGGAGAAAGAGGGGCTGGGGAAGAAGGATAGGAAGAAAGAGAAGAAAATTTTAAATGGTTCCTAATAGATTGCAATATAAAATGCACACTTCTTGGCTTGGAATTTTAAATATGAAACACTTCATAATCTAACTCATTCTATCTCTGCAGCATGATTTCTTGCTCCTTCTTTCCATGGAAACTCTCTCTTCGGTCACAAAGAGACCTGCACGCCTGCCATTCTTTCTCATACCATGAATATGTTGGTCTGCCCGACTGGAACCCTTCTGAAGCCCACCTGTTAAACTTCTACATCATTCAAGACTCAAGTATAAGCTCCTAGGTGAAGTCTCCTTATTACCCCAGATAGAACGAATTCCCCATTTTGCTCCCAAAGCCATGCTGTTCTTACTTCTGTAAGGTAAGTTTCATGTGGCATGAAAGTGAAAGTTGTGCAATCGTGTCTGACTCTTTGAGACCCCATGGACTTAGTCCATGGAATTCTCCAGGCCAGAATACTGGAGTGGGTAGCCTTTCCCTTCTCCA
The DNA here is from genome assembly GCF_023091745.1 of Budorcas taxicolor. NCBI lineage: Eukaryota > Metazoa > Chordata > Mammalia > Artiodactyla > Bovidae > Budorcas > Budorcas taxicolor. Next base: position 57,800,927 of record NC_068923.1, on the reverse strand, counting down.
GGGGATCTTCCCAACCCAGGGATCGAACCCAGGTTTCCCACATTGCAGGTGGATTCTTTACCAGCTGAGCCACAAGGGAAGGGCAAGAATACTGAAGTGAGTAGCCTATCCCTTCTCCAGCTGCTGCTGCTGCTAAGTCGCTTCAGTCGTGTCCGACTCTGTGCAACCCCATAGACGGCAGCCCACCAGGCTCCCCCATCCCTGGGATTCTCCAGGCAAGAACACTGGAGTAGGGTGCCACTTCCTTCTCCAATGCATGAAAGGGAAAAGTGAAAGTGAAATCTCTCAGTCGCGACCCCATGGAATGCAGCCCACCAGGCTCCTCCGTCCATGGGATTTTCCAGCCAAGAGTACTGGAGTGGATCTTCCCAAACCAGGAATCGAATCGGGGTCTCCTGCATTGCAGGCAGGTTCTTTACCAGCTGAGCTATGAGGGAAGCCTCATATGGCACGGTCATAGTCTATTTGTCTTTTTCTCGTTAAGTTATAATAATCCTTTCAAGAAATGTCTCATTAATGCCTGGTTAGACACCTGACAGAGGTGCCTGGCATAGAGTAGGCGTCCATCAGTATTTTTAAATGAATAATAAATGTACAAATGGATAAATTTAGGAACCAAAGCAATCATTCTTTGTGGGACAAAGATGTGAATTTGGCTAACACATATTGTTGTTTAGTTGCTCAGCAGTGTCCAACTCTTTGCAACTCCATGAACTGTAACCCAGCAGGTTCCTCTGTCCATGGGTTTTCACAGGCAAGAATACTGGCATGGGTTGCCATTTCTTCTCCAGGGGATTTTCCCAACCCAGGGATCGAACCCAGGTCTCCTACATTGGCAGGCACATTCTTTACTGCTGAGCCAGTGGGGAGGCCTAACACATATTGCGCCTAAGTATTTCACTTATAAAATGAAACAATAAAATACACACACGCACACACACAAATGTGCAAAGAAACAGTGAACAACTATACATAAAATACATAAGCAGCAAGGAAGTATATTTAATATCTTTAAACTATTATGGAAAATATTCTGAAAAAATGTTTATATATAACTGAATCACTTTGCTGTACACCTAAAACTAACACAATATCATAGATTGACTATACTTCAGTACAAAATTAAAAATAAAAAACACAATTTAATATCAGGGAATGGTTTTAGAAAATAGTGTGCTTTTGTGCTGGCTCAGCCTAATCTTATAAAGCCTTTCTTCACATCTTCAATAAGTTCTGAGAGGTCAAAGTTCATAATGGGAACCAAGAGCCATAAGTCTAAACCCCTTTCCTGGTTATCTTTCTATTAACAAGACATTCCGTTTATTATTCCAATTCTTGGTCTATCGGGGCTCACTATGAGAAGAAAGGCAATAGGGATTTTACTTCTGGGACTCATAAAAGCAAATAATCCTAGCCAAAGAAAACCTTTATGCCCAAAGATATACTTTGTGTTATTACAACTCAGCCAAAAAAGTATATAAACAAGCTAAATGCCTGAAATATTATGATGTTAAGTATACTTTGGCACTTTTATTCAGTGAGATTCTGCTTTTTCAAATGATGATGCCTTTAATGTGCAAATAGTTTAATGGGAAAATATTTTTAATATGCTAAATTTAAAAATCAGGGTATATGATTGCAAATAAACAAGGATCACAGCTATGTAATGAAAGCATTGTATAGACAAAATATTGAAAAATATATCAAATATTAATAATATTTGGGTAGTAGAGCTTTTTTGCTTTTTGGTAATTTCAAAATATTCTTTAATAAAAATCTATTTTTATTATTATTATTATAAATATTTCTTAATTTTTAATCCCAAAGCATATTATGATGGACTAACCCTGCCAACTCAGACCATTAAGCCAATTTAGTCCAATATACATTAGAAGATTCTAAGAGTCATTCAGCCTTCTCAAAAAGTTGCTCTAAGTATTCACTTGCCAAACTATGATTTCAATTCAGCAACCTTCTATGGAGCACCTATTATGTGAAGTCTTTGTGTTACACATTGGATTGGGAGAGAAAAGATACAAAGAAAATACGTAAGACCTCACAGCAAGCACTTCACACTCTAGTTATGGGGCTACATACACCCGGTTCCCAGCTCTCCCCAGCACAAACTCTCTAATAGAGATGAGAGTAAAGGGCTGCATGAGATTTAACCCCGCAACAGCACTAAGGAGTATGTACAGGAAGCTACCCTTTGAGTTAGGAGTTAAGGACTGTGAAGTGTAAAGATGTGAGAGAGGATAGTCCAGAAAGAGGAAGAAAGACATCAAAATGTGAGCAGAGTATTGAGTTGTCTGCTGTGATGGAAACATTCAACATGAGGTGGGAAAAGACTTGGGAATGAGGCTAGAATAATTGCAATAATGCATTTGTTGGCAGTACACACAAAACACCTAAATAAACCTGATTCTCTTCCAAGCTTCAAATATTATGGATGCATGCTAAGTCGTTTCAATCTTGTCCGACTCTTTGCAACCCTATGGACTATAGCCCACCAAGCTTCTCTATCTGTTGCATTCTCCAGGCAAGAATACTGGAGTGGGTTGCTATGCCCTACTCGGGGGGAATCTTCCTAACCCAGGGATCGAACCTATGTCTCTTATGTCTTTTGTATTGGCAGGCAAGTTCTTTACCACCTAGGAAGCCCATAAATACTGTAGACTTGATGTATTCTGAAATACTCATATATCCATAACTTGATTTCCTGTGTTTCAGCCTATTTTGTTTTCATATTTAGACTTGCATAATTTTAATTATCATAATAAGAAATATAATAACAGCATAAAACCTTTATTCAGGATTTACCCTGTGCCTAGGCACTCTGATTGGCATTTTCCATATATTATCTCACATGTATCTCAAGAAAATCACAGGGGTAAGCCCTTATCCCCATTCTACAGATGAATAAACTGAGTCTCAGAAATATTAAATAATTTTCCCAAGGTCACACACATAGTAGATAGAAATGAAAAGGCACAAAGGCCCAAACTAATCACATAATTCATTAAATGAAAATTCTCTGGGCTTTAGCAGGCCAGAGCAGGCCATACCCTACCAATGTAGTTTGTCAGGGTAGTCGCTAGATGGCAGAACCGGCCCACTTTGGACAGAGTTTGGACTGGGCACTGTCGAATCTTGGAAGCCTTTATGGATCTTTAGCACTCGTTAGAAGTAACTGTTTCTCTTCAAATTAAGTAGATTGGAACAGGAATAATAAGTCTCACTCTGTAGTTAAGCTGTAAAAGGAAGTTTTTTACTTTTTAAGTAAAAAAAGAATCACAATCAAAATCCTTTCCCACATATTTGGAAATGTGTAGTCTACAAAATAAAATTAAAAAGGATGCACATCTTCTCATTTCTTCCTTCACAGAGGAGGGGGATATTGTAAGTTGACTATTTTAGATGAAGCTCTCTCTGGTTTCAGGTTATCGTGCCTTTGTCTGCTACAGTAAATCTAGAGAATGAAGAATCCTGAGGGACTGAGCCAGGTCCTTAATACCCCGAGGTCTGACTTGGGCACCACGTGTCTCCCTGGAGTGAACTTTTATATTATTACTCCACCCTGTCAGATAATAGGTACTTATTTAGTACAAGTATTTAACAGGGATGATTTAGGGTACGTATTTAGTACAAGTATTTAGCAGGGATGATTAAAGAGAAACAACATCCAGAAAATGAATTTAAGAGGCCGAACCTAATTTTTATCTTCTGTCATCGGTTTTTCAGGTTGAAATCAAAACTCAAGCAGGCTTTACCCAAAGAGCTGAAACAGTCATATCTGTGAATGGCACTGACTCTAAGGAAATTCACTCATAGAAGTGCCCAGCCTCCTCATGGGAACAAATCACGGGGACTTCCTACAATCCTTGAGATAACACAGACTCCACCCAAATCATCATAGTCTGAGGCTTTCATGACAATTAAAGATTTACAATAGAAATACTCTAAATATGTGATGGATATATCAGGTCAAGTCACACCAAGTTCACATGGCAGCTCAGCTCCAAACCATGGAAATCCTAGACTACCAATTGCCTGTTTTCTAGAAAGAGCACAGGCCTGCAGCCACTTACTCCCCTCCCAGGCCCCCTGTCCAGCCCCAGTCCTACTTAAAAGAAAAAAAATTTAAAACCTACTCAGGAAACACGTCTCGGAAGAACACAAAGAAGAATTTGTAATTGTCAAATGTGAAATGAGAAGAACTATTCAAAGCCATGTTGGCTGAAGCAGAAAGTATGTCTCCCACTGTACTTTTGCTAGAACGTGCCCCAGAGGCATTTCTCATAAATGGGAACAAGAAGTTTACCATTTTCCCCCTTCTTCAAAAGAAAGCAATACTAATATCTTTGTATCAGATTGCAGCGTATTTCCAGAGACATGTTTTTAGTAGATATTTAATCAGCTTTATTGAGGTATGACTGATAAAATTCAGGAGTTTTAAGGGTATACTTTGATGAGTTTTAGCAAATGTAAAGGGCTGTGTATCCACAACCACCATTGTGAGCATTTCTTGTGCCCAAAAATTATACATTGTCCTGCGCAACCAACCCCTTCCTCCCACCCCTCTCCCAGCTCCTCAGCTCCTACTCTGTCCGTCTAGTGTTTCTTTTTCTAAATTATCAGAAGATAAAATCATATATCATGTAGTCCTTTTTTCCTGGCTTCTTTCACTCAATACAATGTTTTTAATATTCATCTATGGTATCCTATGTATCAGTGGAGGGTTTCTTATGAAGACATAGTTGACTTACAATATGGTGTTAGTTTCGAATATACAGCATTGTGATTCAGTATTTTTGCAGATTGAAGACTCTTGAGAGTCCCTTGGACAGCAAGGAGATCAAACCAGTCAATCCTAAAGGAAATCAACCCTGAATATTCATTGGAAGGACTGATGCTGAAACTGCAGCTCCAGTACTTTAGCCATCTGATGCAAACAGCCGACTCATTAGAAGAGACCCTGATACTGGGAAAGGCTGAGGGCAGGTGGAGAGGAGAATGACAGAGGATGAGATGGATGGATGGCATCACCAACTCAATGGACATGAGTTTGAGCAAACTCCGGGAGATGGTGAAGGGCAGGGAAGCCGGGCAGGGAAGCCAGGCATGCTACAGTCCATGGGGTCACAGAGTCAGACACAACTTAGTGGCTGAACAACAGTGAACAAATATTCCATTACAGGTTATTACCAGATAATGGGTATGCTTCCCTGTGCTAAGTAAATCCTTGTTGCTTATCAATTTTGTGTATAATAGTTTATATCTGTTAATGTGTAGTTAGTTGCTCAGTCGTGTCTGACTCTTTGCGACCCTATGGACTGCACCCCACCAGCCTCCTCTAACCATGGGATTTTCCCAGAAAGAGTACTGGAGTAGGTTGCCATTTCCTCCTCCAGGGGATCTACCCTACCCATGGCTTGAACCTGCCTCTCCTTGTCTCCTGTATTGCAGGCAGATTCTTTACAACTAAGCCACTGGGCTCCCCCTAATTTATCCCTCCTCACTTCCTTCTCTCCTTTGATAATCAAAAGTTTGTTATGTCTATGAACCTATTTCTGTTTTATATATACATTCATTTGTATTATTCTTTTGATTAATGGGATTTTGGTGTTTTTTTTTTTTTTTTTTTTTGCTGAGTAACATTACATTATATCGGAGAAGGCAATGGCACCCCGCTCCAGCACTCTTGCCTGGAAAATCCCATGGGTGGAGGAGCCTGGTAGGCTACAGTCCATGGGGTCGCACAGAGTCAGACATGACTGAGCGACTTCACTTTCACTTTTCACTTTCATGCATTGGAGAAGGAAATGACAACCTACTCCAGTGTTCTTGCCTGGAGAATCCCAGGGATAGGGGAGACTAGTGGGCTGCCGTCTATGGGGTCGCACTGAGTCAGACACGGCTGAAGTGACTTAGCAGCAGCTTAGCATTACGTTATATACATACTTTACAGTTTATCTATTTATCAATGCCAAAATTTCTTTATCTTTAGTTTTCACTGTCATGAATATAGCCACTGCTGCTACTGCTGCTAAGTCGCTTCAGTCATGTCCGACTCTGTGCGACTCCATAGACGGCAGCCCAACAGACTCCCCCGTCCCTGGGATTCTCCAGGCAAAAACACTGGAGTGGGTTGCCATTTCCTTCTCCAATGCATGAAAGTGAAAAGCGAAAGTGAAGTCACTCAGTCATGTCTGACTCTGTGCGACCCCATGGACTGTAGCCTACCAGGCTCCTCCACCCATGGGATTTTCCAGGCAAGAGTGCTGGAGTGGGGTGCCATTGCCTTCTCCAAATATAGCCACTAGGAACATTCAGATACAAGCCTTTGTGGGAACATGCTTTTCATGTATCTTCGGTAAAATTTTAGAAGTGGGATTGCTAGGTTTCCTGGTAAATGTATGTTTAATTTTTTAAGACTCTGCTCCACACTTTGGATAGGAATTTATCTATCGTGTGTAGTTCTTTCTACATGCTGTGTCTAGAATAGTAAGGGAGCAATGGGTCTTTACCATAGCAAAGGCGCTAAGACAACATCTTCTCCGGAGTTTCAGATGAGCGCTATCGTTTGTATATTGCTCTTGGACGGGGAGTAATAAAATACCAGGATTTTTATCCTAGCCTGGGAAGATAGAGCTGTCAGGCCAGCGCTGTCTCCCTCACATGTCTTAGGCGGCGGTGGACACTGCTTGCTCTGGAGCATTTTACTAGCAGCCCTGCACTGGGAACAGAAGCACCCATAATAAAGCTGTCCTCAGTTCTTTGTCAGTGTTTCTCTGCATGTGCTCCTCCCACGGGAATGCCAAGGGAGAAGAAGAGCTAGTAGGCTAAACTCCCTAGCTGAATGCTCTCCAGTTGCTCCCCTGTGGACCTTAATAGCCAGCATCTATATATAGAAGTATCTGGTGTGTAAATGCCAATGTTGACTATTACACTATTATCAAAAATCAAGTTTTGTAGTAGCTCAGGCTAAATTTAGAATTTGGAGATCGGAATTTGGACTATCTAGGACTGAAAAGAGAAATTAAAAATAAAATAAATGTATAAGACTTCCCTGGTGGCTCAAATGATAAAGAAGCTGCCTGCAATGCAGGAGACTCAAATTTGATACCTGAGTCAGAAAGATCCCATGGAGAAAGGCGTGGCAACCCACTCCAGTATTCCTATCTGGAGAATTCCATGGACAGATGAGCCTGGCAGGCTATAGTCCATGGGGTCACAGAGAGTCAGACATGACTAAATGACTAACACACACAAATGGGGGTTCAGGATTGGGAACATGTGTACACCTGTGGCGGATTCATGTTGATGTATGGCAAAACCAATAAAATGTTGTTTGTAAAGTAATTTTAAAAAAAAAGAAAAGAAAAAGAAAAGCATTTATTAAAAGTGCTTCAAATGTTAGAAAAAAAACAAAGAGGCTATTGCCTTGATTATATTTATTAGTGTACAGTAGGTTATACTCCCTGGAGGAGAAAATGGCAAGCCACTCCAGTATTCTTGCTGGGATAATCCCTTGGACAGAGGAGCCTGGCAGGCTATAGTCCATGGGGTCCCGAAGAGTTGGGATACAGCTGAAGCAACTGAGCACACACACACGCACAGTAGGTTATACTCAGACCTGGGCACTGGGCATTTAGCAGCAAACAAGAAAGACAAGATCTTGTCTTCAGGGAGCTTGTTTTTTAACGGGTTGTGAAGATAACCTGTTCATCAATGAATGGGCAAACACAAACACACAACAAGGAAAATATCAACACCAGGCAAAGAATAAAATCAGGATGATGTACTAACAGGAATCTGGGGAAGCCTCTCTGAAAAAGCCACACATACATGGATCACAAAATGCGCACTCATAGGTCAAAGAAGCAAGTAATGTGAAGGTTCCAGATAGAACAGCTGTGAGGAACAGAAAGAAAGCAGCTATGGCAGAGCCTGGTCTGGGTGGAGCGGGGCGGGGAGAGAAGGAGGTAAAGGTTTTGAGATTTTATACAACAGATACTCTATATTCTGCCTCCAAGTCCAATGATTATTTTAACTCACAGATAAAAGACCTAAGAAGAAAATTAAAGTTAAAGGACTTGAGGTTAAGAATGAATTTATAAAAGTCTAATAGATTTTTTTTTCAGTTCAGTGAAGAAAAAATAAAACAGATCAAGAACACCAATCTTGCCTCCTAAAGACATCACATTTCTTTCTCCCTTCTTTGGCCTTACTCCTCAATTTTGTTATCCAACCACTTTCTCATAGTCTTAAAGATTTTCCTCCAGGTTTTTAATTTTATTTTATTTACAGTTGTGATGGAGTAGCTCATGAATGTTGGTCTGTGCTCCAGTGTTATGCAAATGTATGCAAATGAATGAGTATGTTTTTGAAAAGTTGTATCCCTGAATGACACACAAAAACAGTATGTGCTATTTAAGCACTAAATCGCGACATAAGCAGCATGAAGATCATTTATTTTCATGAGGTAGCAAAACTGTGACAGATTATGTACAGCATGGCCAAGGGGCAGAGAAGTAGAGAGGCGAATTCCTTGTCAGTCTCCCTGACACTGAGTGAAGCAGGCTGCTCAGATGTGGCTGATTTTAGTTGACAATTTGGAACTGCCAGCAACTTGCACATATTTAATACAAAATTGTAATGGTTCATATGTGGTAAGCAAGTGAAAGTCACTCAGTCGTGTTCAACTCTTTGCAACCCCATGGACTATATGGTCCATGGAATTCTCCAAGCCAGAATACTGGAGTGGGTAGCCATCCTTTTCTCCAGGAGATCTCCCCAACCCACGGATTGAACCCAGGTCTCCTGCAATGCAGGCTGGTTCTTTACCAGCTGAACCACCCTCATATGTGGTACACAGAAGTAAATCTGCATACTATAGTAGGGAGTTTTCTGGTTAGAAAGGACTTCTTTGGTTGAAATTCTTGGTAAAGAAATGTTATAATTAAAAAATATCATTTCAAAGGATTTTACAATTAAAAGATAATGGAGTCTATAAGATGGCAGTTTATTCCTGATTGATTCCAACTAATTATAATAGTGATTTACTAGCAATTTATTTGGTCAAGCACTATACTAGACGTTCGTTGGTTTGCTTATTTATAACCTCATTTAATTCTCCCAACGATCTTATGCCAAAATTGTCACTTAGGAACGTGAATTAACTTGTCCAATCTCACACTTACCAGTGATTCCATGGCCAAAGTTTTAATTCAAGTCTATCAAAGTTCAGAGCCTCAACTCTTAACCTCTACATACTATGGTCCCAGAATGAGGAAGAAACAGAAAATCATTCTGGCCATAAAGACCAGATGTCATAAGGACTATTGAAGCTATTTAAAAATAAATTACATCTTGTGAGTGGGTGGCTAAGATGGTAAAAAATCTATTTGCAATGCAGAAGACCCAAGTTCAACCCCTGGGTCAGGCAGATTCCCCTGAAGAAGGGAATGGCTACCCACTCCAGTGTTCTTGCCTGGAGAATTCTATGGACAGAGGAGCCTGGCAGGCTACAGTCCATGGCGTTGGCTGGAGATACATTTCCATATTTCTGTTCACTCATTCATTCAGCAAGTATTTGTTGATCACTTACTATTAGCCAGTACGGTATGGGACTGCTCTCTGCATGGAAAGCTGCAGCAATGAGCAAAACACAATCACCTCTCTCCAGGAGTTTACATTTCAGAAGGGAAGATGTGTTGATTTCCTTGGGCTATCATAACAAATTAGCACAAAATGGATGGGTTGCACCCACAAAAATTTATGTTCTCACAGGTCTGGAGACCAGAAATGAAGGTATTAGCAGAGCCATGCTCCTTCTAAAGGCCCTTGGGGAGAATTCTTGGCTGTGGCTAAGTAACCTCAGTCTCTGTCTCCTTCACACGGCCTTTCCTGTGTGTCTTTTCCTTCCTTATCTCTTATGAGGACACTTCTAATTGAGTTAGAATCGACAAGTTAAACCCACAATCTCAAAATCGTTAACTTATCACCAACTGTATGAGGGCTCCCTTCTCTTCACATCATCACCAACATTTGTTATTTGTGGTCTTTTTGATGATAGCCATTCTGAAAGGTGTGAGCTGATATCTCACTGTGGTTTTGATTTGCATTTCCTTGATTCTTGGTGATGCTGAGCATCTTCTAATCTGTCTGTTCAGTGCAGTTCAGTTCAGTTGCTCAGTCGTGTCCAACTCTTTGCGACCCCATGAATCGCAGCACACCAGGCCTCCCTGTCCATCACCAACTCCCGGAGTTCACTCAGACTCACGTCCATCGAGTCCGTGATGCCATTCAGCCATCTCATCCTCGGTTGTCCCCTTCTCCTCCTGCCCCCAATCCCTCCCAGCATCAGAGTCTTTCCCAATAAGTCAACTCTTCGCATGAGGTGGCCAAAGTACTGGAGTTTCAGCTTTAGCATCATTCGTTCTAAAGAAATCCCAGGGCTGATCTCCTTCAGAAAGGACTGGTTGGATCTCCTTGCAGTCCAAGGGACTCTCAAGAATCTTCTCCAACACCACAGTTCAAAAGCATCAATTCTTCGGCGCTCAGCCTTCTTCACAGTCCAACTCTCACATCCATACATGACCACAGGAAAAACCATAGCCTTGACTAGACAGACCTTAGTCAGCAAATCTGCCTGTTAGCCAGCTGTATATCTTCTTTGGAAAAATGTCTATTTCCATCTTCTGCCCATTTTTTGATTGGTTGCTTGGTTTTTATTTTGTTTTGTTTTGGTATTAAGTTGTATAAGCTGTTTATATCCTTTGGGTATCAACTCCATGTCAGTCATATAATTTGCAAATAATTTGTGCCATTTGGTAGATTGATGGTTTCCTTTCCTGTGCAAAAGCTTTTAAGTTTAATTAGGTCCTATTTGCTTATTTTTGCTTCTGTTTTCTTTGCTCTAGGAGACAGACTCCAAAAAATATTGCTGTAGTTTATGTAAAAGAGTGTTCTGCATATGTTTTATTCTAGGAGTTTTTTGGTTTCTAGTTATACATTAAGGTTTTTAATACATCTGAGTTTATTTTTTAATATGTTGTGAGTATATCTGAAAGAAACAAAAACATTAATTTGAAAAGATACATGCATCCCTGTATATATATAGCAGCATTAGTTACAATAGCTAAGATATGAAAGCAACCTGAGTTCATCAACAGATGAATTAATAAGGAAGATGTAGTATATATACCAAGGAATATTACTCAGCCATAAAAGGAGTGAGATTTTGCCATTTTCATCATGGATTGATTTGGAAGATATTATGCTCCGCGAAGTAAGTCAGACAAGGACAAATACTCTATGTTATTGTTCATATGTACAATCTTAAAAATAAAACAAAACAATATAATAAAACAGAAACATATTCACAGATACAGAAACAAAAGAGTGGCTACCAGTGGGGAGAGCGGACGAGGGAGGGGCAAGACAGGAGTAGAGGATAAAGAAATACAAACTACTATGTGTAAAATAAACAAGCTATAAAGGCATATTGTACAGCACAATTAGCCAATTAACTTCTAAGAACTTTGAAAGGAGGATATTCTATTAAAGTATCAAATCACTATGTTGCACATCTAAAATATAATACAATATTGCATAACATTTTATATACTGTAAACCAGCTAAACCTCAATAAACAAATAGATAAGAATAAGATAAATGCCAGTCACACACACATTCTGAAGGAGATCAACCCTGGGATTTCTCTGGAAGGAATGATGCTAAAGCTGAAACTCCAGTACTTTGGCCACCTCATGCGAAGAGTTGACTCATTGGAAAAGACTCTGATGCTGGGAGGGATTGGGGGCAGGAGGAGAAGGGGACGACCCAGGATGAGATGGCTGAATGGCATCACGGACTCGATGGGCGTGAGTCTGAGTGAACTCCGGGAGTTGGTGATGGACAGGGAGGGCTGGTGTGCTGCGATTCATGGGGTCGCAAAGAGTCGGACCCGACTGAGCGACTGAACTGAGCTGAACACACTAAGAAGGATTACCGATGACAGCTTTTCAGTTTTACTTATATATTAATTTTGGGTCTCCACTGCTGTGCCTGGGCTTCCTCTGGTTGTGGTGAACAGGGGCGACTCTCTAGTTGTGTCACACAGGCCTAGTTGCCCCTCTGCATGTGGGATCTTCCTGTACCAGAGATGGAACCCATGTCCCCTGTATTGGCAAGCAGATTCTTTACCGCTGGACCACCAGGGAAGTCCCCGATGACGTTTTCTTCATGGTGATTGCAAACAGAGTTTTTCCTTCCTGTGAGTTTTTGGTGTGACTAAAGATTAGCTTTCTGGCAAAAAAAAAAATCTTAACTGTATCCGCACAGATCCTTTATCCAAATAAAGTCACGTTCACAGGTTCTAGAAATTAGAACATGGTAGTGGGGAGATAGAGACTACAGTTCAACTCACTACAGATAAACAATTTTTAACAAGTAACAAATGTATAGTGACAATAAGTCCTATAGAGAAAAGGAAACCAAGGAAGAGGAACAGTGAGTGCAAGGAGGCAGTGTTGCATTGGCCATGACCGGAGGGTCTCACTGAGGAGGCTACATTTAGGAAGAGACCTAGAAAATGTGATAGAAATCGGATGGTGACTAGAGTGCGGCAGAGGCCGTAGCCACTCACCAGAACTTTTCCTTTCCTGGCTCACACTGAACATTTCCCAGCCCCCTTCTATCAGGTGTGGCAGTGGGACTGAGTTCTAGTGAAGCAATAAGAGAGGAGGCGTTGACCAGAACATGCAACCTGTCCTGGAAAAGCTCTCCCATGAACTCCTTTCAGCCCTTCTCATCTTCCAGTTCGTTGTAAAGGAATGCCCTCCAGAGCAACCCAGGAAGCCTCATGTTCAATATGGCAGAACTTCCCTCAGCCTGGGTTCCAGAGTGATAACATGGAAGAACATTAGATGAGAAAGAAAATACCCACTGTGTTTGAGCCACTGTAGAATTTTGGATCTGCTCATTGCAGCAGGTATTCATTAAGGAATACACAGCGGGAAGAGCATTAAAGGAAGCAGGTGTAAAACGCCCCGGGCACGGGCATGCTTGGTCTGCTTAAAGAGGCAGCCAGTGTGGCAGGAACAGTGGGCAATGAGGAAAGTGTGGAAGACAAGGTCAGGGAGGCCCACACTGTGTACCACAGCAGCCCTCTAGAGATCGCTGCAAATTTGGAAGCCACTGCAGAACCTAACATCACAATGATTCTCGTGGCTGCTGTAAGGAAAGAAGAGTGCAGCAGAGCATGCACCGAGGTAGGAAGCTACTGCAGAAATCAAACTCGAGCTGATGGTGGCTTGATCTAGGCTTGCAGCCGTCCAGGTGAGAGGAGTAGAGAGGTGATAGATGTGTTTGAAAAGTAAAGTTGTCACGATTTCCTGAGAGATTGGGTATAGGGTATGAAAGGATGAGAGAACATGTGGATGACGCTAGGGCTTTTGGACTGGTCAACTGAAAGGACGGCATTGCCGTGTGATCTGTTTTGATAAAGACAGCCCTGATGTCAATATCCCGTGCGCACTGACAGTAATAGTGATGCACCCTGCCCAGAGCCAAGGAAACATCTGATTAAGGATTTGTGAACAACAATAACAGGGCTAAACAAGGTATTGCAACCTCTCTTTGCAATGCTCTCTGAGTGTGCATCCACCCTCCCACACAAAGGATGCTATTTTCCTTTTAAATGAACCATCTGTTTTATCTTCGACACTTTTGTGATTTTACCATGTTATTTCCAAGTTCACATGAGCAGCTTCTGTCTACCTAAAGAACAGGTTTACAAAACGTAGGAACCATTTCTGTTTGAGTACTTATATACTATCTATTCAGGTACCTAATACAGTAAGTGAGGAACTTAAATATTTTTATGAAAACTGAGCACATGACCATCTTGATGTGTTTAAAAAAAATGTCCTGATATAGATAGCCCACCCAGTCCAAAGAATGGTCTCTCAAGAAACAAAAGAATTCAGCAGGTGATTATGACTTCTTTAGTATAAAAAGATTCTAGAAACAATCACAGAAGATAATTTCCCTTCTATTCCCAGAAAGTGCAAACTCTTTGAAGATAAAGACTAAGTTTCATGTATAAATCATAATTCAAGAATCCTTTTCTCCTGCTTCCTAGCTGGGACTTCCCAGGTGACACTAGTGGTAAAGAATCCACCTGCCAATTCAGGAGACAAAACAGACATGAGTTTGACCCCTGGGTCAGGAAGATCCCATGGAGGAGGGCAAGGCAACCCACTCCAGTATTCTGCCTGGAGAATCCCCATGGATAAAGGAGCCTGGCAGGCTACAGTCCATAGGGTCACAAAGAGTTGGACATGACTGAAGCGAATGAGCATGCAAGCAACCTTTCCTTACCACTAAATAACAGCATCTTTTAGAAGGCAACAGAAGAAAATGATTCAGAAAAGAAATATTGACAGGTGAAATCACTTATGCAAAAGTTCCTTTGCAACAGGAACTTTTTGCAATAGCCAACTGTAGCTGAAAAGAATTCTTTTTAATGGAATAGCTCCAATCATTTTTGGACACAAGTCTGAATGGGATATGGACTCCTGGACTATCACCCTTTAGGTCACTGAAGCAAGAACAGAAGAAGAATCTGGAGAGTAATACCAATTATTTCAGCAAATCTGTACCAAGAACCTAATAATACAAGGCAATCTGCCTAATATTCAAAGACAAAGACCTAAACCCTCTCCTCAATGGAGACAGCAGACCTCAAAACTAGACTTTAATTTCCGGTTTTCCACCTGTGATATTTAGGGTAGGCTTATTGCCTTACAAACAAATCCACAAGTGTAATGCCTCCAAACAATAGTTTTGTTTTCTCTAAATTTACAGTCCAGTGTTGAGTTTTTTTTTCCACATCACCCTCTGTGCATGGTGGGCCCAATTATGGGCCAAGCCTCTCCTTGTGGCTCCTCCCTTCCCCTCTTCTCCAGTCAGTCCTGGGGGAAGAAAGAGTGACGGCAAACTTGTGGGTGAGTTTTCATGACGGTCTTAGAGAAAGAACATATTTGTACCCAAATTCCATTAGTTAAAACTCAGTCGCATGGCCACAGTTAACAGCAGAGGGTGCACAAAGTAGTCGCGTGCCTAGGAGGAAAAGGAAATGAGTTATAGAGAACACATCACAGTTTCATTTGTTATTTCAAAACATGGAAATTGCCCCTGTTGTTGGTAGGATCTTGGCGATAAGCCTTTACATATTACTGTTGGCTTTGTTGATTTATTTATGAGGAAACGTCACCCAGCCAAAGATCATAAAAAGAAACAGAAAAATATCTTGAGGCAGTCACAAGAATGTTTGAAAGGGCATCTTTGAGTTCGTTTGTCTGTTTCTCATTATTGATTATGTTAAGGAAAAGTTAAGCATCCCTTATAGTCTCTTTTAAATGTTTCTTTTCTGGGGCCTCCCAGTTAGTTTTTCTGGATTTTGTGTAAGGTCATCATTTCCAGTCTTTCCGGGCTCTTGACTCCTCGTAGGAAATCAGTCATCCTAGAGAACAAAGCAGAAGGAAATCTAGTGTTATAATGAAGTAGGAGGTTCATCAGCCAGATTATCTTAATTAAGCGTCTCCAAAAACGAGACTGCTGAGACAAACTATTGCCTGGAACTTGAATGAATAATGCGCCTTTCATAGGTATACTGGCTTTATTTTGTTGGATTTTTCACCTCAAATTTATGTAGATAATCTTAATATTAATTACAGACAAATTCAATTCGAAGGTTTGATTATGAATTTTCAGTTGAATAATAAAATTCTTTAATTTCTCTTGTATTAAAAAGAAAGTCATTGTATTCTATAAGACTGGAAATGGAAGCTTCATTCCATGTTTTAGGGGCAAAAAAGGAAAGTAAGAAGCCCATTTGCAATACAGTTCCACTCAACTCAGGGTGGCGGTCCCCAAGGGCACGCACAAGCATCCACGCAAAACAGGAGCAGAGTCTACACAGCACAGCATCACCGCCCCTGCCCCTGCCGCCCACCGCCTGCTAAATCATCCTTTTTGGCTATGTCCAGGGACGAGGGAGCCTCATGGGCTGCCGTCTATGGGGTCGCACAGAGTCGGATACGACTGAAGCGATTTAGCAGCAGCAGCAACACCACATGGAGGCCTGTACCCTCCTCTGTCATCACCACCCAAAGATACATTTCAAAGTAAAATTGGCACCAGTCATTCTTCTGTAAGTCAGCTTAAGAAAGTTCTAGCAGAGGAATAAAAGGCAAACTGGTATATTTTAATCTGGAAGGTGTATTTTGTATCCCAGTGTATTGCTGCAGTTCCCTTGGGTACAAGGAAGTAGCTCAGCCTTGGGCGATGCCATGGGCCGGTGTGCCACCGCATAGCATTTACTCAAAGAGTAAACTGATGTAGTGGAGGTCTATAAATGTGCATGGTGCCTCCCGCTTGTTAGAAAAATCTCAGTCCCCACCAAAGAGTGATTTCATCAAAGTCTGTGTTTGGACAAGTTTGCCAGGGGATCTTCATCCACATAAAATATGGGAATCACTGTTCTACAGGGTTCTGTGATCTCTTTGCCACCATTTCATTTCTTATTAATTTCTTAACATGATCATCATATGAAAACTCAATTGTGTTTTCTTGATTAGCTCTTTATTAGCATCACTAGGAGGAGCACATCACTAGTTACACAATCCAGCTCGATGAAACAGGCCTATTAATTAGGGCACAAATGCTTCATCTAGGATTAAACTGTTAATAGTGGATTTCTTTGGTGGAGAAATGTATAATACTTACACGCTTTACAAAGGATGAAGAATTGTGACGGTGGGGTGGAGGGGCAAAGCCAGTAATCCTGATTTTCTTCAAAATCTACTTGTCCTAAATATTTTTAAATCTTTTATTAATACTACTCAACAATTATAGTCAGCAAAATGAAATTTTATCTTGTTGCTAAAAGTTCTCAATGATTAAAGCTATGAAAGCAAAATTATAAACAATTCCAGCATACAAATTTATTTGATTGGGAAATCCTACAGAATGCAGGGTAAATACCATTTCCAAGAAGAATTAATAGAAACTCTACGAGTTACAATCCACTCCAATATTCTTGCCTGAAGAATCCCAGGGACAGAAGAGCCTGGTGGGCTGTCATCTATGGGGTTGCACAGAGTTGGACACGACTGAAGCAACTTAGCAGCAGCAGCAGCAGCAGCAGCTACAAGTTACATATGCAGTTATGCAAACCAACTTATAAATGCCAAGATTAGCAAAACACATTAAAATTTTTTTAACATTTTGTTGTGACATTTTATAGATAGCATTATTCAAAAATTATTGAATTTTTAAAATTTTCATTGGCAAAGGTTATAACCACAACTATCATCCTTGAGACCTCTTTTCTACCTCTGGAAGTACAAACCTACAATTAGTATGAATGGATTCTACTCTTTAAAAAATGTGAGAGCAATTATTCTCGTGACCGATGAAATCCTGAATGACCTGAAGTGTTCCCACAATGTATCAAGGACATTTCTTCTGCTGAAAGTGCCAAGAACTTTTCCAAGAATGTCTTATGAAAAAGAGAATTTTCCCACAGTAGAACAGAGGAAATGCATGCTGAAAGGCAAGTACTAATAGGCAATATAAAGCGTGTGACCTACTTAATTATGTGCCCTTGGGATATGCAATGTGTTTGCAAAGCAACGAAGGCCTTCAAGGTCACATTTGAGAAACACAAATCACATGTAAGAAGGACGAGGAAGGAATCCCAGTTACGTGGCATCTTAATGAGATGAAACATCCTCACATCTTTATAGTTTATGGCTATTGACTGTGACTACAAACCCCCAAGGGAAGGGACAGAAATGCTTATTAAAACAGTGAGAAGCAGGCTGCATGCACAAATGAAGTACGCTGCCATTGAATGATATTAACCAAGAATGGGGTTGGGCTGTTTTTTCCCCTTAGATTATAAATTTATAGGTAAAATGAAATTGTATTTTTCTAATCTAATGTTTTCCTATTACAATCTTCAGGCCCACTTCGTGGAAATAGATACAAGGATCATAATTCCTTGCTAAATTACATTCTTAAATGTTCCCAACATAAAATTCTTAAAAATCTCCCTCATGTAAATAATTATGTGGAGACTCACAGATCCCCAAAGAGCCCCCATGGTTACTGATCCTCTCTATGTCTCTCATGGCACAAAATACTGTGGGCAAAATAGTTGTTTTCTCCCAAGTTCAGTGTCTGTATCTCTAACATGGCATTTCCCAAAATGACTGTGTGCTTTTAATGAATTACAAATGCACACACACATACAAAAGATGTGTTCTATGAAGGCAACCCCAGCAACTATAAATGGAACAACTGTAATGACTGTCAAAGTCAGCCCAGAGCTCATGAAATAATAATATCCTGTACTTGGTATTTTTCTCTGAGGAGTCTTGCACACTTTACATGCCTGGAAATATTTCTCTTTTTAGTAATAGAGTCCTTTAAAGGCTATTCCTGAGCACTGAGCGAGATAAATTACACTCATTTCACCAAACTATTGTGCAGTTCTCAGTATTCTATTCACAGTGTATCAAACCATTCTTCCAAGTATATTTTTTTATGAAGATGAAGTCAGTACATTTCCTGTTTTTCTTTCAGGCTGTCTTAATTCATCTTGGGCTTCTTATATTTAATTAAAATATTCTTTTGTAAGTTTTACATTGATCAAAGAAACCAGACAAGGAAATATATGCTACAGTTGAATTTTAATGCATGAAATATAATTACAAAGCTTTGTACCTATATGGGTTTTCCACTCTTTTATATTTAAAAGCCAAATTTTCTAGAGAAAGATTACATTTGTAAAGTTGGATAGACCCTTGTTTAAGTCATGTGCTTTGTACTTGTTTGGGGGATGGGGGTGGGTTTAAATCAGATTCACTTTATACATAATAAAATTTTTCTTCAAGATCAATGAATTTCTGTTTATGTGTTTGTAGTTATGTCATCACTACCACAAACAAAATATGTAGTATTTTTATTATCCCAGAATGTTTCCTCATGTCCCTACGTGGTCACATTCCCCAACTCCCAGACCCTGGCAATACTGATCTGTTTTCCACTATTATAGTTTTGCTTTTTTTAGAATATCATGTGAGATTATAAAATATGTGGTCATTTGAATCTGGTTTCTTCCACTGAGCATAATGTTTTTGAAATGTTCTTATATTGTTACAGGTATCAATTCTTTGCTTCTTATTACGGAGTGGTATTTCATTGAACATATGTACCACACTTTGTTTCGCCATGCAACAGTTAATGGGTTGTTTTCAATTTGAGTGATTATGAATAAAATTGCTATAAACATTCACATCCAGATCTTAGTTTTGACACATATATTTATTTCTCTTGGACAAATACATAGGAATGGGCCAGATCATGTGTTAAGCAGATGTTTACCTTAAAAGTAACTGGTCAACCCATCTCCCAGAGTGGTTATGCCATTTTGTATTTGCACCAGCAATGTTTGAGAATCACAGTTGCTCCCATTTTTGTTCACACTTAACACTATCAATTTTTTATTAATGCCATTTTAGGTATGTAGTAGGATCTCACTGCACATATCTTATTGATTTTTAAGAATTATATGTGGCCTGAATACAAATCCTTTATCAGACATAAGCTTGTGATATTTGCTCCCAGTTGGAGGCTTTTTTTCAGTTTTCCTGATAATTTTTTGGAAGAACAGAAACTTTAATTTGATGAAATTTAATTTATTTATATTTCCTCTAATGAACTATGCTTTCTGCAGTCATTTTCACTTTCATATGCTCTCAATATTTAAAGACTATCTCTTGAATATTAGCTAAAATAAAACAGCCATTATATGTTTCCCTTTCTATTTTAAGTCATCTCATGTCAGGCATGTATTAGCTTCTTATTGCTGCAATAACATAAACCTATGAATTTTTTTGGCTTATAACACACATTTAATATCATATAATTCTTAATGTATAATTCCCATCACTTCATGGCAAACATATGGGGAAACAGTGGCAGATTTTACTTTGGGGGGCTCCAAAATCACTGCGGATGGTGACTGCAGCCATGAAATTAAAAGATGCTTACTCCTTGGAAGAAAAGTTGTGACCAACCTACATAGCATATTAAAAAGCAAAGACATTACTTTGCCCACAAAGGTCCGTCTAGTCAAGGTTATGGTTTTTCCGCTAGTCATGTATGGATGTGAGAGTTGGACTATAAAGAAAGCTGAGCGCCGAAGAATTGATGCTTTTGAACTGTGGTGCTGGAGAAGACTCTTGAGAGTCCCTTGGACTGCAAGGAGATCCAACCAGTCCATCCTAAAAGAAATTAGTCCTAAATATTCATTGGAAGGACTGATGCTGAAGCTGAAACTCCAATATTTTGGCCACCTGATGCAAAGAGCTGACTCATTTCCTGATGCTTGGAAAGATTGAAGGTGGGAGGAGAAGGGGACGACAGAGGATGAAATGGTTGGATGGCATTACCAACTCAATGGGCATGAGTTTGAATAAACTCCAGGAGTTGGTGATGGTCAGGGAGGCCTGGCCTACTGCACAGTCCATGGGGTCACAAAGCATCGGACATGACTTAGGGACTGAACTGAACTGAATTCTTAATGTCAGAAATTCAAAACAACTAGGCGAAAATCAAGGTGTCAACAGGGCTGCGTTCCTTCCTGGAAACTCTAAGAAGGAGTCCATTTCATTGTCCTTTACAGCTTCTGGGGACTCCCCACATGCCTTTTTTGGTGGTCTCTTCCTCCATCATCAAAGCCAGTAAAAATCTGTCTAGTCCTTTTCACATCGAATCACTCTGGCCTTCTCTTTTATTCCATTTTTAAGGAGCTATGACTACACTGGTTCCATCTGAGTAATTCTGAATTACCTCCCTGCCTTAAGATCAGCTGATAAAACACCTTAGGTCTGTTCATATCCTTAATTTCCTCTTGCTGTGTAATATAGTCAAAGGTTCTGGAGGTTATAACAAGACATCTTTGTGGGCCATTATCCTTCCTACCTCAGGCAACTTGGTAAGAAATCAGACTAAAAGCATCTGTGCTACCATAACTTCCAACCTGTCTCCTTACAGTACTTAAGAGACACACTGCACTGCCCCAATCCATTTGCTTATCTACCTTCAATCCTTAAATTGTGAGCTCTTTGAGGAAAGGGACTGGATTTTTTTTTTTTTTTAATCTCTGCAGCCCTTACAGAGATAGGCCTACCATAAAAAAGATAGTCAAAAAAATATTTACTAGTTAGTAAATGAGTGAATTAATGAATGAGTAAATGAATGAATGAAATGTCTTCAAATCAACCTGCTGGTCTTGCTCCCATCTGTTTTCATTATGAGGCTGAATGGGTTAAACCTTAGATCTATTGCTTATTTGCTCCATAACTTTGAGTTTCTGGATTCGATTTCTACTGCAGCTGTAACAGATTACCACAAATTTAGCAACTTAAAAGGATGCCCATTTATTATTCCACAGTTCTGTAGTTCAGAAGTCCCGAGTGGCTCAGTGGGGCTCTCTGCTTCAGGTCTCACAAGGCCAAAGCCCAGGTGCTGGCCAGGCTCTCATCTGAAGAGGCCAGGGGGAATTCATTTCCTCTTGGTTGCTGGATTGAGGCCCTGGTTGCTGGCTCCCCCCCAGGGTCCACTCTCTGCTCACAGGGGCTGCCCATACACATGAGGCCCCTCTGTCTTTAAAGCTGCAGAAGCAAGGCTGAGTCCTCATCCCTCAATTCTCTCTGGATTTTGGAATCTGCCCTTTGGAGACACATGTGATTAGATCAGGTCCATCTGGATAATCTCCATGTCTTAAGGTCAACTGACTTGGGGCTTTAATTACAGCTGAGAAATCCCTTCACAGCACTACCTAGATTAGTGTCTGATTAAATAACCAGCGGATTGGAATCACGGGATGGGGTGGGGCAAGGGTGGGGAGAATATAAAGATTTCTGTCTACCTGGCTTCTGACTTAACTGAACAATGCTTTCCTTCCCTTTTATAAAAAGTGAGGGTAGGACGTACCCCTACCTTGTTTATTGCTATGGGAATTAAATACCATAATCCATGTAATATGCCTCACACAGATCCTAGACCAAAGTTGAAATTTATAATATATTCATTTTGTAATGTATAGCACAATTAATATCATTAGCACTGCCAAAGTATTAGAGTTTCATATATGTTATATATGAAAGTTGAATAAATCCTTAATTCACATCACAAGGGAAATGTTTTCTTTTTCTTTTATTTTGCCTTTATATGAGATGATGTTCACCAGACTTGTAATCATTTCATGATTTGTGTAAGTAAAATCATTATGCTGTACACCTTAAATTTATGCAAAGTGGTTTGTCAATTATATATCAATAAAACTGGAAGGAAAATATATATTCATTTTCTTACAAAAGTATATTCATTTCCACGAATATCTACACTGTTTTTCTATTATTCTAGAAGCTTTCTGTAAAATGTGTGCAAAAATAAACTTGCCTATTTTTAATAATTAAAATTAAGTTAACTCTCTGAAAAACTATATTTTGAATGAAAAATAAAGAACTTTTCCATATAAATTTAGATGCGGTGTTTTACATACCATTTTTTACATATTTGCAAACTTTGAATAAAGTGTTCTAGGTATAATTTTTTAAAAATCAAATAATTTTATATGTTTTACCACCAGTAACAGATTTTCTAGAAAACTTCACTGCTCTAATTCATTTTTATTGTTTTGTACTTTCATTATAGGGAAACTTCTGTTGTGGTATGCATTTTCTTTATACCAGGAACTAATTTGAACTAACTTAGTCTCTTTAATAATTCTATAATTTATTAAAGAATCTTTCTCGGTCTTTGATGTGGAAAGACAAATGATCAACAGCTGTTCTCACCAGAGAGTTCCTAACCTCTGACATGGGCTGAGTGAGTTAATCTATAAAGCTGTTGACCTTTTGATAGCTAGTTTGAGGGCTTTTAATAGGTAAAACACGTCTAAAAGAATGAATTGGATATTTCCATCTCCAAAAATTGCCTCCTGTTCTCCTCAGCTTTTGGTTCTTTATTGACTTTGTCTTCCACATAAAATGAGAAGACAGTTTTATAACAAGATAGCTGTGGGTTTTGATTATTCCCAGTATTCTTCCAATGTCCTATTTTGTGAAATGAGTTTTTCAATAGTAAACATTCTACTTATATATTAACAGAGAAATATATATCTGTATTTATGTAAAAATATTCAAGTTAACGCAGAACAAAAACCCTAATAATTCACCTGGAATCCTTTTCTTCTTTTTGTATTTGTTGTTTTGTTTTTAGAAGGACATTTGGTCTGCTTAGATTCATACAGTTTTTAAGACAATTTTCCATTATTTCATTTGGTCTTTAACCACAGCCCCTTTGAAAGGTCAGATGACTGTTATTATCCCTCTTTACCAGTTAGGAAATAGGCTTAGAGAGGATAATTGACTTGGTTATTTTCATGTTAGCTGGTAGGAAGCCGAGCTTGTCCTCTGAGTTTTCATCCTGCATTCTTTCCTTGATGCAGTACACCAGTTATATTTGAAACATCTCTCAGTTGACAGACTCTCCTTTAGGTGTAAATTATTTACCCACATGTTAAGCTTTGCTAATTTGATTTAGCACACTCTATTCTAAAAAATATTAAAAGTTAGGACTCATACTACAGAAAACCTAAAAATCTGTGCATAAATGTGAAATTTAAAAATTCTATTGTGAGATATGTTATCATTAAAAAATGCATTCGTTATTATTATCTTCTCATGGTAAACTGCAATAACTGTTCTCTAAATGCTATGCTTTAATTCTAGTTTATACAATTCTAATTTTGAAAATCTTATTTTTCACCCAAAGTTCACAAAGCTATCTTAGCTACACTAAGTAGTATCATGCTTTTCTGGGGGCTGGGGTGGGGTGGGAAGTTAGTAAAAACTAGAGTGACTATATAATTTATCATCCAAACAAAGACACTTTTGAGAGGGAAAGAAATGCTATCAATAATAATAATTATTATTATACTATCAATAGTTATTATTTCCAATAATAATTGGAAAAAGAGGTATAAAAAAGAGGTATAAACCAGGTTGGGCCCAAGAACACCAGGATATATGGTCACTCTCATAATAACCCACATAGCCTCCTGATTGGTAACAACCTTTTCTTCAGTACCTTCCCATGTCGGTGCCTACATTTTTTTTTTTTTTTTTTTTGGTGCCTGCATTTCAAACTGGGCCTTGCACCTCGTCATCACCCAGTAGTTTCATTTCCAAAATTTTGAAATCCAAAAATTTCCTTCCCCTCTCACTGCCTCACTGTTACTGATTCTGCCTTTCGTCCTCCAATTCCTGTACCAGCTCTGTTCTTACCAGCCATCCACCAGACTGCAGACTTGTTTGTCTCCAACCCAGTCATGCCTTATGGGGAGCCACTGCAGTAAAGCTCTCGCTGGAAACTTTGATCTCTTCTACACTGCGTCCTTCCGATGAACCCAACCTTTCAGCTCTTCATCTTGAATTATGAAGGATGAAGGACAATAACTTCATATTGTCTCTTCCCTTCACATCGTAAGGCTGGGGGGCATAGCCAAAGAAAGTCCCCAAACCAAACTCATTTGTTTTGGTTTTTGTTTTTCAAATTCATCCTGTCTGTTAGCACTGACCCTTTCCCCTATGTAACAATCCTTTCATTTATCATTAATTAATGTGCTTTCTTCCATGCTCCTCAGGAATAAATCAGACATAATTTCTGCCTTCCAGAAGGATAAAAATAGAACAGTCATAGGTTCAAAAAGTGCAATTAAGAATTACAGACATAAAGAGAGCAGTATGTTGGATCATAAAGAAAGAACATAAATAGAGAACAGGATGAAACGAGCCAGGAAAGATTTCACAGAGGGTTACTGATTGAATTAAGACTTAAGAAGTGAATAGGCATTCTCAAGAGGCTAGGGAGTAAGATGAAAGTATATTCCAGGCAGAAAGAGCTTCATGATCAAAGACAGGAAGATATGAAATTGCCTAATGTACTTGGAGGATGGAAGGCACATCTGAATGGTGAACCATGAAATTCAGATGAGGCTGGAGAAGTGTAGTCACTATACAGAGGACAATGGGGCCCAGTGACTGAACAGTAGACTGGTATGGTCAGTCTTACATTAGAGACAGATCACTTTGGAGGTGAAGTGAAGGATGGACAGGAAGGAAGGATGCAAGACGTGAGCCTGCAGTAGCAATGAAGTGACTGTTGCAGATGTTTAGGTGAGAGATGATATGTCTGCATTAGGCCCCTGACTGCAAGGTGGGCAAGGAGGAAAAGGAAAAATGAAAAATTAAGGGTGGAGAGAGTTGAGTTTTGGTAGCTGCTAAGGAGGACTTAGTGAGGAGACTTGATGACCCCTTAGCATCTGATGTGGGTTACTAGACAGAAGAGCAATTAAACAAATGTAAGAAAGGCAAGAGAAGTAATACATTTATGGAAAAGATAATAGAGTTTGTACCCATTCCAGTAGTCTTGCCTGGAGAATTCCATGGGCAGAAGAGCCTGACAGGCTACAGTCCATGGAGTCCCAAAGAGTTGGACGCTAATGAGTGACTAAGGCACATAGACACATTAGGTGCCTGTATAATGAATATTGTACTGAGCTGCCCAAATTCCCCTCCAGGGTTGCAGGACTTACCCTCTGCACTGCTGGGAATGAGCGGCTTCACATCTTAGTCAACATATAGTTTCACATATCACAATGCTGTATTCCTTTTTAGTTACTGCCCTACTGTTATGGGCAGCCAGCATTCCATGCTGGTCAGTGCAGAGGTATAAAGGCCCATCCCCTTCCCCCCAACTAGAGACACTACTGAAGGACCATCCCAGCCTCAGAGCTCCTTCTGAAGTTGCCACTGGCTTTCTGAATGCATTACAACGTAACTTCTACTTCCCTCCAAAGTGCTTCCTTCTTTCCCCTTCTAAAGATATTGTTCCCAAGAGCATTTCCTAAGAAATGGGTACCTGCAAATTTTTAGTGTGAGTTGTTAGAGACTCTGACCTACAACATTGCCTTAAATTGATGGGACTAGAGATGTCTTAGCACCTGAGCCCAGAACAGACCATGAGTTTGGGAGATGTTAACTGAGCCCATTGGATGGAATGAGCTCATTCAGGGAGGCACACCCAGTGAATAAGTAGGAGGGTCAGGGAATCTTGAGGTGTAACAGTTTTTTAAAAAGTTGTTAGAAGAAAAGCTAAGAGAGAGAAATGATGCTTTGAGGGGTCATAGAATTAAGAGAGGGTACTATTTAGGAAGTCAAAGGTGGGATAATGTGGTCCACAGTCTTAGATGCAAGGAGGATCAAATAAAATCAAGGCTTGCAAAGACTCTAGTGGTAGTAACAATTAGGGAACCAGTTGTCACTTGGATGGAGCCCTTCACACAACGGTAAGGGCAAACCAGTCTACACTGGCTGCAGAGTTCATGATTTAAAAGAATGAGCTTAATTATGAGGAAGGAAGAATCAGAGCAGTGACCAAAAGGGATACAGCATTGTGATGTGTGAATAAGACAGAGGGTATTTCTGTAGCTCAAAGGCAGAAACAGAGCCAGGCCTGGGGGTTTGGAAGACAAGGAAGAAAACCTTAAGGCATCACTCGCTCAGGGTTTTTGCCCTCTGGATCCAGGTGATTCTTCTTCCTTGATTCGTACTTCCTCCTAAATGGATTAGCTTTCACTGTTTTCTTATGCACATGAATGCCTCATACCTGTTGGATTTCTGTGTTCCCAGCTCAAGGGACCAGCCTAGGTTGAGACCAGTACAGGTGGTGCAGTGGTAATGAGTCTGCCTGCCAAGGCAGGAGATGCAAGAAACACATTCAATCCCTGCGTGGGAAATATCCCCTGGAGGAGGGAATGGCAACCCACTCCAGTATTCTTGCTGGAAAATCCCATGAACAGAGGAGCCTGGCGGGCTATAGTCTGTGGGGTCGGAAAGAGTCAGACACGACTGAACACACACAAACAGCCTGTTTCAGTACGGGAGACAGTTGACCTTCACCTTCTCTAGGAAACTGTCCTTAATCTCTCTGCTAATAAGGATTGCTCCCTCCTCTGACTCCGAAGATTTCACCTGTCCTTTTCTCATATTCTTGTCCTTTTCTTGCTTTTATAATGTCCATGAACATGGCTTTTATGTACTTTATTAGACTGTAACTCTTTTGGGGGAAAATTCAGGAATAAATTACCTTGGAATAGGTAAAACTATCTTGAATGCCCTATATAGTAGTACTTGAGAGTGGGTGCACAATACCTTGAAGAAAAGATACCAAATAACAAAATCAAGAAGAGAGCGGGAATGTGTTGAGTCATTGAGGTGCCCTCCATTCTCACTATTTCATTTTGGAGAAATAGAAAAAGGAATTATTGTCATGCGCAGGTAAAATAAGTGTATGGAACCAAGAGCTAGTTAATATTGAGTCAGACAGGCTTGAGAATGTTGCTTTAAACTAAACTAGCTCTTTGGGGCAGAAATCAGACATCTAGTTAAGGATGTCAGTTAATCTCCTTAAGGTGCCAATGAATGGAGCGGTGTGATATACACTAAAGCATTTCATAGCTTGGTGTCCAACAGTACTAAGAGTTGTCAAGATGTTAGTTTCATTAGGAAATATATTTCCTAATGGGCTTCCCTGGTGACTCAGATGTTAAAGAATGGTCCTGCAATGCAGAAGACCCAGGTTTGATCCCTGGGTCAGAAAGATCCCCTGGAGAAGGGAATAGCAACCCTGTTCTTGCCTGGAGAATTTCATGGACAGAGGAGCCTCACAGGCTACAGTTCATGGTGTCACAAAGAGTCAGACACAACTGAGTGACTAATACACACCCAATGAACTAACACCTGAAAATTCATCCAAGAAGGTTAGATTTATTTACTACAATTCTCCTAAACCATACCAATTCTTTAGTATAGGTTTTGGTTAGAAAAATTATAGGGTGGAACTCAGAAAATAATTGTAACTCTAGCATTCAGTCCAGCCTCTTAATATTTCCTTTCAAAAGTGAGTTCCAAATGACTGGGTAGGAGAAAGTAGAAGAAAGATAAAATCTATATGCAGTTTCTGAAAGCTGTGAGTGAGTGAACCAGAGCAGGGTTAGATCAGCAGTACCTCTGTTGTTTTACTGAAGTCTTTTCAATTGCTTCATCGCTCTCGCTCTCTCTCTCTCTCTCTCTCTCTCTCTCTCTCTCACACACACACACACACACACACACTCTTCAGGGAAATTAACGTCTTCTCTAAGTGGGTTTTCCTTTTCACTTTCCTGCTAATGGAAATACATTGAGGCAGATCTTGCAAATTTTGGGATATTTCACATAGAGTTATCTTATTGGTGTTCAAGTTTACTTCTAGATTTGATCCTTCTGTGGGAAACAAAAATTTATAAAACCAATTATATGTACATATCTTCTAGCCAGGCTAACCCCAGTGGCTCAGTGGTAAAGAATCTGCCTGCAATGCTGGGGCTGCAGGAGACATGGGTTCAATCCCTGGGTCGGAAAGATCCCCTGGAGGAGGGCATGGCACCCCACTCTAGTATTCTTGCCTGGAGAATCCCATGGACAGAGGACTCTGGCGGGCCACAATCCATGGGGTCGCACAGAGTCGGACATGATTGAAGTGACTTAGCACACACACATGCATATCCTAGCCAAAAATTTTTTTTTAATTTTGGAATTCTCTTATCTGGACCTTTCCCTAGAAGGGATCGTTGGCTTCGGAATCAAAACAAGCATTTCTAATTGGTGAAACAAGAGTAATATTTGAAGTAATCAGTTGTGACAAGCCATAGATATTATAATTTAGGCAGTTAAGACATAGAAAAAGTATTAGGTAGATAAAACAGAATACTCAGAGATACACAACTGGAGTTGCAATTTTCAAATAAAATGAGCTATTTTGCCAAATAGATTTAGAAAATTTTTAAAGTTCCTTGAATATAAACTAGAGCCATTTTAAGAATTCACAACCTAAACCAAGATTTATAATATTAATTTTATGATAAAGAACACTAAGTCAGAAATGATTAAAAGTTATATTTTGGGGTTTGGAGAAAAGTTATACTCTGAAATTCATTTGAATTAAAATATTTATGAAGAATAGAAAGCTTGGAATGCATAAAATTTAGCTGTAAGATATAGCTGCATATTATAAAGCATGAAATATGTAAAAACACTCAGTAAATTCCAGAATGAAGATACACTTTGTATTGCTTTATTTATGAGAAGACTTTACTGTAATAGATTAGTTATTTTGAAGACATGTTATCAGTTTATGACAAAATTTCATGTGCTCTGAGACTCAGTGCAAACTGAAAGTCACTCAGTCATGTCTGACTCTTTGCAAGCCCATGGACTTCTTCAGGCCAGAATACTGGAGTGGGCAGCCTATCCCTTCTCCAGCAGATCTTCCTGACCCAGGATTCAAACTGGGATCTCCTGCATGGCAGGCGGATTCTTTACCAGCTGAGCAGTTAGTTATTCAAAGGATCCTGAGTCACACCTACTTGCTGATTTGGGAGGACCTTCTGGAGAGGCAGGAAGCAACTGGGACTCCCTCTGCAGACATAGACCCTGGCAGCAGCCATTTTTGGAAACTCATCCTAACCCAGGGACACCAGTGCTGGCAAGACCATTTTGGAGTCCTCTCACTGGGCTTCCCTGGTCACTCAGATAGTAAAGAATCTGCCTTCAATGCAGGAGACCTGGATTCAATCCCTAGCTGGGGATGATTGCCTGGAGCAGGGAGTGGCAACCCACTCCAATATTCTTGCTTGGAGAATTCCATGGACAGAGGAAACTGGTGGGCTACTGTCCAAGGGAGTCACAAAGAGTCACACACACACACACACACACACTCCAGCCTATAAACACTGGGGACATATCTACGAACCCTAAGCTGTCACCACTCCTGGTACCCCCAAGGCCCCACAACCATCTGTTTGGGTACCTGGACCCACCCACCAGTTGTACTAGCATTACCCTTGGCTCCCTCACACCCCACAGCCAGTTGCCTTGAGACCCAGCCCCACCCATCAGTAGGCCGGAACCAGTGGACACAAGATAGACCTGGCAGCCCACTAGGCTATGAGCCAGCCCCACCCACTGGCGCATCTACAGTACTCAGCCCCACTAGAACAGAAGGGCTCACAGAGACCACGTAGGGGCCACTCCTGGAACATATAGCTCTGATGACCATAAGGGAATGTGTTGCTGGCCCTACAGAACATCTCGTGTATAAGGCTACTCCTCAAAGATTGGTAAATGTAACTGACCTACCTAATGCATAGAACTAAACACAGAGAATTAGATAAAATGAGGAAACAGATGGATATGTTCCAGAGAAACAAAACCAAACCTCAGGAAACTAAATGAAGTAAAGAAAAGAAATTCATCTGATAAATGATCAGGAAGATACTCAGTGAACCTAGGAGAAGAATGGATGAACTTAGTGAAAACTTAAAGAAAATATAAAGTAGAAACAAACAAAGCTAAGGAATACAATAGCTAAAACATAAAAGTAGGCTAAAATAAATCGGTACTGTTGAGATGATACAAAGTAACACATCAGTGAACTGGACACAAAGTAGTGGAAACCACCCAAATCAAGCAGAAAAAAATAATTTTAAAAAGTGAGAAAAGTTTAATAGACCTTGAAGCCCAGGGATGGGGGAGCCTGGTGGGCTGCCGTCTCTGGGGTCGCACAGAGTCGGACACGACTAAAGCGACTTAGCAGCAGCAGCAGCAGCAGCAAGACAGCATGAAGTATATCAATATTCACATTAAAGGAGTCCCAGAAGGAAATAGAGAAAGAAAGGGATGGAAAACATATCTGAAAAAATAATACCTGGAAACTTCCCTAACCTGGGGAATGAAACAGACATCCAGATCCCAGAAGTGCAGAGTCCCAAACAAAATGAAAACGAAGTTATCCATACCAAGAGATTATAATTAAAATGGTAAAAAATAAAATAAAGAGAGAATATTAAAACCAGCAAGGAAAAAGCAACAAGTTACATACAAGTAAACTTCTCTTTCTGCAGAAACTTTTCAGACCAAAAGAAATTGGCAAGATACATTCAAAGTGATGAAAGGAAACAAACTACATCCAAGAATACTCTACCTGGCAAGGCTATCATTCAGATCTGAAAGAAGAGTTTTACGGACAAGTGAAAACTCAGATTTCAATGTCACCAAAACAGCTTTATAGGAAACATTAGAGGGACTTATCCTATCAAAAAAGAAAAGACTATAACTAGAAATATGAAAATTACAAAAGGAAAAATCTCATCGATCAAGGCAAACATATGATAAATGTAGCAGGTTAATTACTTATATATCTAGCAGGACGGTTAGAAGATAAAAGTAGCAAAATCATCTATATCCACAATAAGTGACTAAGGAATACACAAAGGGAAAAATGTAAGATAAGATATCAAAGTATAAAATGTTTGCAAGGGGTAAGATGCATTCAAATTGAAAAAAAAAATCAATTTAAATAAATCACACACACACACACACACACACACACACACACCCCTCATGGTAACCACAAACCAAAAACTTATTATAAATACACTCAAAAAAGAGATTAAAAGTTAATATTGAACATGACATTAAAGATAGTCATCAAGTTACAAAGAAAGAGCACAAATAAAGAAAGCACAAAAAAGACAAAATAACCAGAAAAAAATCAACAAAATGGCAAAAGTGTATACCTATCTATACCAATACAGTTGCTTCAGCTGTAAATGGACTAAATGATCTTATCAAAAGATAGAATGAACAAATCAGTACAAAAACAAGATCCACATATATGTTGCCTAAGGAGATTCACTTCAGATCTAAAGGCACTTATAGACTGAAAGTGAAAGGACAGGGAAAAGTACTCCGTGCAAACAGAAATCAAAAGAAAGCTAGGGTAATATACTTATATAAGACAAAATCGACTTAAAAATAGAAGATTGTAACAAGAAACAGAAAAAAAACATCCCCTAGTGAAAAAGAATCAATCCAGTAAGAAGATATAACAATTGTAAATGCATGTGAATCCAATATCGGAGCATCTAAATGCATTAAGCAAATATTAATGGATATAAAGTGATAATTTAACAGTAACACAGTAATAGTAGGGAATATTAACACCTGCATATATCAATGGAGAGATCATCTGGACAGAAAATCAATACAGAAGCACTGGCTTTAAATAACTTTAGACAAGATGAGCTTAATAGATATATGTAGAACATTCCATTCCAAAGCAGCAGAATACATTCTTTTCAACTGCACATGGAACATTGTGTTGGATAGACCACTTGTTTTTGTTTTGTGCTAGGCCACAAAACAAGCCTTGGTAAATTTAAGAAAACTGAAATAATTTCAAGTATCTTTGCCTACAACAATGAAATGGGACTAGAAATTAGCTGTAAGGGAAAAAAAAAGCAGCAAAACTCACAAATGTGTGGAGGCTAAGCAATATGCTACTAAACAACTAATTGTTCACTGAAGTAATCAAATAGGAAATAAAAACATACATGAAGACAAATTAATGGAAACACAATGATCCAAAATATATAGGATGAAACAAAACAGTTCTAAGAAGGAAGTTTATAGCAATACAAATGTATCTAAGAAAATACAAAAAAATTTTCATATGAGCAACCTAATCTTATACCTAAAGGAACTAGAAAGAGAAGAACAAAGAAAATCCAAACTTAGGAGAAACAAATCATAAATATAAGAGTAGAAAAAATTAAAATAGAAACTAAAAGAAAAAATAGTAGAAAAGATTTAGGACACTAAGAGCCAGTTCTTTGAAAAAGTAAACAAAATTGATAAACCGTTAGCCAGACCCATCAAGAGAAAAAGAAAAAGCTTGAATAAATAAAATCAGAAATGAAAGGGCAGTTACAACTGGTACAACAGAAATGTTAATACAAAGGATCATTAGACATTGTGATAAACAATTATACACCAATAAATGGGCAACCTAGAGGAAATGGATAACTTCCTGGAAACAGTCTCCCAAGACAGAACTAGAAAGAAGCAAAAATATAACAGACAAATTATCAGTAATGGAACTGAATCAGTAATAAGAAAAATTCTGAACAAACAAAACCTCAGGAACAGATGACTTTAACAGCAAATTCCACAAAACATTTAAAGAAGAGTTAACATCTATTCATCTCAAACTATGGCAAAAATTTTTAAAAGAAGGGATGGTCCAACTCATCCTATGAGGCTAGCATTACTCTGATACCAAAACCAGACAAAGGTACAATGAAAAGGGAAAATTGCAGACCAACACCACTGAAGAACACAGATGCAAAAATTCTCAGCAAAACATTTCCAAAGCAAATTCAGGACTTCTTTAAAAGGATCATACTTCATGATCCAGTGAGATTTTCCCAGGGATTAAAGCATGAGTCAATATACAAAACTCAATCAATGTGGCACACCATCTTAAAGTGAAGAATAAAAATCATATGATTATCTCACTGGATGCAGAAATAGCTTTTAACAAAATTTATCATCATTTATGATAAAAATTTTCAGTAAAGAGGGTATTGAGGAAATATACCTCAACATAATAAAGGCCACATATGATAAACCCACAGCAAACATTATATTCAATGCTGAAAGGCTAAAAGTATTTCCTAAGATCAGGAACAAAACAAGTATGTTCACTCTCACCACTTCTATTCAACAGAGTATTGAAATTCTTAGCCACAGCAATCAGATAAGAAAAGGAGATTAAAAGAATCCAAACTGGGAAGAAAGAAGTAAAACTGTCACTGTTTGCAAAGGACATGATACTATATATAGAAAATCCTAAAGATGCCTCCCAAAACTTTTAAAATTAATAAATGAATTCTATAAAGTTGCAAATACAAAATTAATATACAAAAATCTGTTGTATTTCTATACAGCAGGCTATCAGAAAGAGAAATTAAGAAAATAACCCTATTTATACTTGTATTCAAAAGAATAAAAGACCAAGAATAAATCTAACCAACAGTATAAGATACTGATGAAAGAAATTGGAGGCAACACAAACAAATGGTAAGATACACCTTGCTTATAAATTGAAAGAACTAGTCTTTCAATGGCCATAAAATGGCCATACTCTCCAAGGCAATCTAAAGATTAAATGCAATCTCTATCAAAATATCAATGTATTAAAAAAAAAACTAGAACAAATAATTCTAAAATTAATTCATAAACACCAAAGACTTTGAATAGCCAAAGAAGTCTTGGAAAGAAGAAGAAAGCTGGGGGTATTATTCTCCTTGATTTCAAGCTACACTGCAAAGCTACAGTAACCAAAGAAGAATGGTAGTGACACAAAAACAGATACATAGATCAATGGAACAGAATATACAGTCCAAAAATGAACCCACACATTTAAGGTCAATTAATCTATGACAACGGAGGCAAGAAAATTCAATGGGGAAAAAAATTATCCTTTCAATAAATGGTGCTGGGTAAATTGGACAGCCACATACAAAAGGATCAGAGTGGACCACTTTTCTCACATTATACACAAGAATAAACTCAAAATGAATTAATGATCTAAATGTAAGACCTGAAACCATAAAATCCCTAGAAGAAAAAATATTAAGGCAGTACACTCTTTGACATTGGTTTTTTAGCAATATTTTTTTTTGCATATGTCTCCTCAAGCAAAGCAGAAAATAAAAGACTAAATCAAACTGAAAAGATTTTGTACAGCAAATGAAACTATCAATAAAATGAAAAGGCAGCCTACAAAATGACAGATATTTACAAATGATATGTCTGATAAGGGGTTAATATCTAAAATATACAAATAACTCATACTACCCAACATCAGAAACCAAACAGCACAATTTAAAAGTGGGCAGAGAAGCTGAGTAGACATTTTTCCAAAGAAGACATAGAGAAAACCAACAGGTACATTAAAGAAAGTGCAGCACCATCAGTCATCATGGAAATGCAAATCAAAACCACTGAGACACCATCTCACCAATGTCTGAATGGCTATCATCAAAAAGACATCAAATAGCAAGACAAAGGTTGTGGAGAAAAGAGAAACCTCTTGTGCTGTTTGTGGGATAGTAAATTGGTGGAGCTGTTACAGAAAATAATATGGATGTTCCTCAAAAAAATGCTGAACAACTATCATAAGATCCAGTGATTTCACTTCTGGGTATTTATACAAAAAAACAAAAACACTAAGTCAAAAAACTGTGTGGACTTCAATGTTCATTGCAGCATTCTCTACAACAGCCAGGGAATAGAAGCAACCTAAGTGTCCATTGATAAAGAAATCAATAAAGAAGATGCATATATATATATACATATATACACACACAAACACAATAGAATAGTACTCAGTCATTAAGCAAAATGAAATCCTTCCATTTGTGGCAACATGGGTAGATCGAGAAGGCATTATGCTAAGTGAAATGTCAGACATAGAAAGATGTAAATCACGTAATCTCACTTATATATAGAATCTGAAATACTAAACAAACAAATAGAACAAAACTAGACTCATAGACACAGAGAACAAACAGATGATTGCCAGAAGGCAGAGAATTGGCAAGGAAGACAAAAGACATGAAGGAGATTAAGATATAAATCTGCTGCTGCTGCTAAGTCGCTTCAGTCGTGTCCGACTCTGTGTGACCCCATAGACGGCAGCCCACCAGGCTCCCTCATCCCTGGGATTCTCCAGGCAAGAACCCTGGAGTGGGTTGCCATTTCCTTCTCCAATGCATGAAAGGGAAAAGTGAAAGGGAAGTCGCTCAGTCGTGTCCGACTCATAGCAACCCCACGGACTGCAGCCCACCAGGCTCCTCCATCCATGGGATTTTCCAGGCAAGAGTACTGGAATGGGGTGCCATCGCCTTCTCCGAAGATATAAATCTAGAGTTACATAATAAATAAGTCACAAGGATGTAATATATAGTATAAGGATAATGTTCTCTAGTATTGTAATACTTTATTTAGCGACAATGATTACTATTAATAGATTTATTGTGGTGATTATTTTTATTTCATAATATATGCAAAAGTAATACTATTATATATTGTACACCAATGGTATTTCAATAAAAAAAAATATACCAGAGAGAAAACAAAAACATGTGACTTTTTTCCCAATTCTGTCACAATATTTATTTTCTTGTCTTTCTATATTCCAGTTGAGTCCATTTAAACAATATATAGTTTACTCAAACTTAAAATTTCATTAATATTTCAATGTTACTATTATCAAAATTTTATTTTTCTACATCTAAGCTAGTCACATAATCCTTTTACTTTTATAGAGAACCAAATTGTCAATGTATTTATTAATTTGGACAGTTTGTGGTTTTATTAATTTTTTATTATTACTTAACTCTTTCTCAATGCTTCTTAAATTTAAATTCTTAAACTGAGTTGAAAGCTAAACTGAGTGTTTTCTAAACCACTCATAAGAGCATTACTCTGAGATGTTAAGTATAATATGAAACACTTTTCCGTGATCAAATAGTAGGGGAAACAAAGAACACTGTATTTCCTCTTATGAGTTTTACAGTGCTCATTACCATGTTAAAGACAATGAGGAATTCTCAAGTTAAGAAACGCATAGCAGACTTCCCCAGTGGTACAGTAGATGAGAATTGCCTCCCAATGTAGGAGATCCAGGTTCAATCCCTGCTCTGTGTAGATTCCACATGCCGTGGAGCAACTGAGCCCGCAAGCTACGACTACTGAGCCTGTCTACTGAAGTCCATGGGCCTAGAGCCTGTGCTCCCCAACAAGAGAAGCCGCTGCAATGAAAGGCCCCTGCACCCAAACCAAGAGTAGCCCCCTTCTGCTGCACCTGAAGAGTGCCTGCATGCAGCAACGAAGACCCAGCACAAAGAAAAATGAAAGTTAAAAAAAGAAATATACAGTTTTTAACACAGCCTTTTCCAAATAACTTTTACCGCAGAAACACTTTCTATAGTATAATGAAGAATAGAATAATGCAGTATGGTGTAGTACGTATATACTTTCCAGAGTTTAGTATAGTTTCTATAGTATAGTATACTTTCTATTTGTTGTTGTTAAATCGCTAAGTCATGTCCAACTCTAACATTTTGAGACATGGTAATGTTTAGGACACCAGTTTGGGAAATTCTAGCCTTAGGTCTTTTAATAAGGGTATTTAATTTTAAGTTGATTATTACAACTAATAGCTTTCATACTACTCTTTTAGTCTAATTCTGTGCCATTGGCTACTTTAAAGCTTTTAAGAACATGCTTAACCAAATTCTTCACATTATCAAATCGAAGAATAAAATTTCCCCCATTCCACTCCTCCCTCCCTATATTTGAAGTTTTAATATGTGAGCTATGTGATTCTAGACCAATTTTTTTTCAATAAATTGTTCTATATGATTCATCTTCTACTTTAATGGTTTTTACTATTTTGTACTTGTTGCATATATTTTTGCTTGCTTGAATGAGAAATGAACATTTTGTAAATTGCTCCCAAGAAGCTAAATCACACTTGTGAAAGTTTAGGGAATCCAGAGAGATAATCAGAAAATGGAGCTTAGATTTCGTTGAAATACCTCTACTCAGTTGCCAGACTGTTAGTACTAAGCATTGAGATGAGGAAAAAGCTGGAACTCCTCAGTAATTGTGGCATGGGGCGGCGAAGGGGTGGGAGTGAGGGCGGCGGGGAGGGAGAGAGGGGTGGCATGCACAGTGTAGGGATTGACCACTCAAATGGCACTTGGTTTTAATCTCTTAAAATGAAGTAGGAGCAAAGGGCTATTTTCCCATGCACAACACATGAAAACTTGTCAGCCAATATTTATTCTGAATACAGAAGCCACACTTAGAAATTGCAGTTAGGAATGCATACTATTAATACATTACATGCTGAAACTCAATCCAAATGCTGCTGATATTTCAAGGTAAGCTGCTCACCCCTCACTGTTTTCCAAGACTGAACAAAAATGTCTCCATTCTCAGATAAAGCTGTGTCAAGGCTCAGCCCCATAGAGAGGAAGATGGAGCTATTCCAAAAGGAATAACCAAACCGCCCTGTTCCCAGCCTGATGCTTCCAGTTCTTGGGGAAAGATTCTTTGCTCTATCCAGATAGTTTCTTATATGCAGGGAGACTTAACTTGAGCTGGGGAGACTACCTCAGGACAGAGACCCACCATAGCTAAGTTTAAGACTATATGTCATTATGGCTCATGGAGGAAATTTGGGAGAAAATTTTCTTTCCCTAGGAAGTCTCTTCCTAGGGGAAAAATAGGACAAGATAACTTGTTCACATATTAATTTTTAAATTAATACACTTTACTTTCTATATGAGAAATTTTCTATTTCTCATATTGAATTTGCTTTATGATGATCTGACAATAAGCTATGATCAAGCCTAAGGAGCCTAACCCAGACCTTGCATACACAAAGTGAAAGTGAAAGTGAAGTTGCTCAGTCATGTCCAACTCTTTGCGACCCCATGGGCTGTAGCCTACCAGGCTTCTCAGTCCATGGGATTTTCCAGGCAAGAGTACTGGAGTGGGTTGCCATTTCCTTCTCCAGAGGATCTTCCTGACCCAGGGATCAAACCCAGGTCTCCCACATTGTAGGCAGGTGCTTTACCCTCTGAGCCACCAGGGGGCTCAATAAATATTATTGACTGATTTTCTAGACTTTCTCAAAGGCTACCTTTAAAGAATTAATTGTTAAAAGTTTGATGTCAGTCTTACATGTGAAACTGTTATCTCTGGGATTTGCGATCTGCCAGACTTAAGTTTTGCTCCACAGGGATATTATTAACCATCAAGTTCTATTAGGAGCTTGTACCAAATTAGTCTATTATATTCAAATAGAGGCCTGATTTGGCACTTCCATACCACATACCATTCTTCTCTTGATATCATGTCAATACAAATCTTCCTGTATGCTTTCTTTAACTCAGTTAGGCCCTGGGCTGACATTAGCATAATTGACCTAGAAATTATAATAGAAGCAAGAAAAGGTTTTAACAGGCTGCTGCTGCTGCTGCTGCTGCTGCTGCTAAGTCGCTTCAGTCGTGTCCGACTCTGTGCGACCCCATAGACAGCAGCCCACCAGGCTTCCCCGTCCCTGGGATTCTCCAGGCAAGAACACTGGAGTGGGTTGCCATTTCCTTCTCCAATGCATGAAAGGGAAAAGAGAAAGCGAAGTTGCTCAGTCGTGCCTGACTCCCAGCGACCCCATGGACTGCAGCCCACCAGGCTCCTCCATCCATGGAATTTTCCAGGCAAGAGTACTGGAGTGGGGTGCCATCACCTTCTCCATTTAACAGGCTAGACAGTATTATTTAGTCTTTTTCTACAATTCCCTTTTTATTACTGTTATTTCACTCTCTTTATTCTATTTACCTCCCCTTGTTGAAGCAGTGAGCCCTAAGAGACTGCTACGAAGCCCCCTTTCCTCAAAGACGAGCTCCTTAAGATGTCATCGGTCTTCACAACAAACTTCAAGGTCAGCCTTAGTAATTCAATGTTGTGAAAAGAAATAGGAGACTTTAGGTTAAACGCCCTTCCCAGACTAATCAGGAGCACAACTGTGGTCAGAACTCTTGTCCTGTGGCTCCCAGCTAAATCAGCTAGAAAAACAGTGCATTCCTCTACCACACCGTTGCTGGGACTGTTACCAGGACCATTCAAAAGGTGTAATATAGTATTATAATTGTGGGCCTATATTTTAACTATAAAAAATGTGAAACCACACTCCTTCTCAGGTGGGACCTGAAACCAGATGCACCTCAGACTGGGACTGGAACTCATGATCTCTGACTTAGGAGAGGACTCAATCCGACTGTCTTAATTGAAACTGCTCACCTGGGGTCAGGACTTACTGAAGCCCAGGTTCTTTTGTCTCATCACAGAAAGAATTCAGCACGAGCCAAAGTGGCAGGTGAAGAGTGAATTTATTAGCATTGAATGCTTATGAGAGATTTAAGCAAGCCAGTAAGGGAGCATAGCCCTGAGAACAAAGAGGGCTACATTTTTATAATCAAAGAAAAAGAAGGGAGGGGGAGAAGACCACCTTCATCCTCATCCTTGGTTAAACGTCAATGCTAACATCACTAGTTCCTCCTTTGGCCCTATGTGGTCTAACTGGGACTGCGATGGTACTGTTTAAATCACATGTATATTAGCAAGAGTGTGGTAACATATACTGAAATATGGTAATTCATCTCAGGTTTCAGTACAGTGTCCCCTTTTACCTAGTTTCTTTCCCCTTTCCCCTATATTCCTGACTTGGCTACGTGCAGAAATGCTACTCTACAAAGACCATTAATTCCCTGACTTTGTGGAATAAGATTCAGACTCTATATCTACTGTCTTGTATATTAACTATCAGGGTTTTTGACTTGAATGTGGTGCTTGAATGTTCCTGGTCTTTCTTCAAGGTACAGTAGATGAGTGGTCATTAGCCTACAATAGTCTCCCAAACTCCCTTAAAATTCCCTTTCCATCTTTAATTCCCTATTGGGATTTCTAAACTATTTAATTATCCTACTCTATCTCTATCAAATGGGCATGCTTATCCCTTTTAGGTGACCATTCACTGGGCCTTGATCTTTCAACTTATCTATTAGGGTTTACATCAGGATTGAATCCCGGGCACTGCATGAAATTACAATAATAAAAACCTTTTGATTGGAAGCTTTCAATCAGCCTTAATGTTGAAAACTCAAAAAGCACACTTCTTGCCATAGGTGTAGCAGGATAACCTAGTAGAGCCTGTTCTACTGGCATATATGCCCCTCTGGCTCTAGTCCCATCAAATCTTAGCAACTATCCAAGGTCAAGTTTTGTCAACACTTAGATGGAAGTCATCCAGAGAACACCCCAGGTGTGGCAGGAGATATGTTGATGATTCAGTAGTTGACATTATCCCTTCTGAGTCAATAATTAACCCCAGCATGCTATTATTGGCATTCTGAAGACTTCTGTAATTTGCATGGCTTAAAAATTAGACTCAGTAGAAACTATTGTTGGTAACAGTAGTCAAGAGAAAACACCAAGCCTGGTATAACTACATTTCAGAACTAATTGACTACATAAGTTTTCTCAAGATCTTCAGGATTTTCTGTAGAGAAATTTTTTGCCTTAATTTAACCATATAATTATAATTTCCTAGGAAAAATTACTGTGGACAAGATAGCCATGAAAATAGCATCTTGACAGAGTTGTGGGAATAGTTTTCTCATGCCAGAGAATTGCTTGAGTTTCCCGAATGAAAGATGGCCCTATGTGAGTTGCTTGCTGTTGAGCAGTGAGACTATAGAGACCCTTCTCTTCAGGAAAAGGTATGTATTTGAAGAAACAGTAGCTGAAATATTTGTGCCTTTTTATTCTAGTCATTTTCACTTATATTAAGAATGTAGATACTTACGTGTCATAATTATATCTTCCTTTCATTGAAACATAACTTCCTGACATTTAGGAGCAATAATCTCACTACTCCCCTTACATAAGGGATTAACAGGACAGCCATACTAAGTAACAACAATACATACAGCCTGGATTTCTTCCTGGTTCATAGTCCAGATGATACATTCTAGGTTAACAAGTTTATGATGGTAAAATGTTCAAGCAGCTTAAAAAAATCACTTTCAATAAAGATTTCTGAGGAAAAGAGACTAACCTAAAGGAAGCGTGCTGCTGCTGCTAAGTCACTTCAATCGTGTCCGACTCTGTGTGACCCCATAGACAGCAGCCCACCAGGCTCTCCCGTCCCTGGGATTCTCCAGGCAAGAACACTGGAGTGGGTTGCCATTTCCTTCTCCAATGCATGAAAGTGAAACGTGAAAGTGAAGTCTCTCAGTCGTGTCTGACCCTCAGCAACCCCATGGACTGCAGCCTTCCTGGCTCCTCCGTCCATGGGATTTTCCAGGCAAGAGTACTGGAGTGTGGTGCCATTGCCTTTTCCTAAAGGAAGCATGAGGAGGTGTAATTGATCCAGACATACTGACTCTACCAAGAAATATTTTTTTATGAAAGGCCACAGTTAGAACTGGACATGGAACAATAGACTGGTTCCACATAGGAAAATGAGTACATCAAGGCTGTATATTGTAACCCTGCCTATTTAACTTCTATGCAGAGTACATCATGAGAAATGCTGGACTGGAAGAAACACAAG
Source organism: Budorcas taxicolor (assembly GCF_023091745.1). NCBI lineage: Eukaryota > Metazoa > Chordata > Mammalia > Artiodactyla > Bovidae > Budorcas > Budorcas taxicolor. The sequence goes on along the minus strand of NC_068923.1, from coordinate 57,758,645 downwards.
CTGGAATCAAGATTGCTGGGAGAAATATCAATAACCTCAGATATGCACATGACACCACCCTTATGGCAGAAAGTGAAGAGGAGCTAAAAAGCCTCTTGATGAAAGTGAAAGAGGAGAGTGAAAAAGTTGGCTTAAAGCTTCACATTCAGAAAACAAAGATCATGGCATCTGGTCCCATCATTTCATGGGAAATAGATGGAGGAACAATGGAAACAGTGTCAGACTTTATTTTTGGGGGCTCCAGAATCACTGCAGATAGTGACTGCAGCCATGAATTTAAAAGACGATTACTCCTTGGAAGGAAAGTTATGACCAACCTAGATAGCATATTCAAAAGCAGAGACATTACTTTGCCAACAAAGGTCCATCTAGTCAAGGCTATGGTTTTTCCAGTGGTCATGTATGGATGTGAGAGTTGGACTGTGAAGAAAGCTGAGCGCTGAAGAATTGATGCTTTTGAACTGTGGTGTTGGAGAAAACTCTTGAGAGTCCCTTGGACTGCAAGGAGATCCAACCAGTCCATCCTAAAGGAGATCAGTCCTGGGTGTTCATTGGAAGGAATGATGCTAAAGCTGAAACTCCAATACTCTGGCTACCTCATGTGAAGAGTTGATTCATTGGAAAAGACTCTGATGCTGGGAGGGATTGGGGGCAGGAGGAGAAGGGGACGACAGAGGATGAGATGGCTGGATGGCATCACCAACTCGATGGACATGAATTTGGGTGAATGCCGGGAGATGGTGATGGACAGGGAGGCCTGGCGTGCTGAGATTCATCGGGTCACAAAGAGTCAGAAACGACTGAACGACTGAACTGACTTACTGACCAGAATTTGACATAGCTGGGAAACAACTAAATTAAGAGGCCACTTAGAAGCCAAAACAGTAAATATATAAATATTAAAACTTCTCTAATAAGCTCAATAATTTTTGAAAATTTCAGCTCTACTGAGGAATAACTGACATTAAAAAAATTGTAAGATATTTAAAATGTGCAGTGTGGTGAATTGATATTCATATGCATTGTGAAGATTCTCACAACAATCAAGCTAGCACACTCATCCCCGAACATTTTTATATTTTCTGGTTTTTGATGGAACCATTTAAGTTCTACTCTCTTAACAAATTTAAGTTACACAATACAGTGTTATTAATGATTGTCACAGTGTTTAACATTAAATATTAGATCCTCACCATTTCCTTGGTGCCTCAGATGAGAAAGAATCTGCCCACAATGCGGGAGACCTGGGTTCGATCCCTGAGTTGGGAAGATCCCCTGAAGAAGGGAATGACAGCCCACCCCATTATTCTTGCCTGGAAAATTCCATGGACAGAGGAGCCTGGCAGGCTACTGTTCATGGGATTGCGAAGAATCAGACACAACTTTCATTAGATCCTCAGATCAGACCTTATTCGTCTTATAGCTGAAAGTTTGTACAGTTTCACCAAGCTCATCCTATTTCCCCAGCTCCAGTGCCTAGAAATTAGTTTTCTACTCTCTTTAACTATAAGTTTAACTTCAATTTTGGGGTTTGGGGGAGGGGGTTATTTTTTAGATTCCATGTGTAGATGATACCATACTTGTCTGTCTGACTTTCTCATCGTAATACACTCAAGGTTCATCTAAACTGTCACAAACAGCAAGGATTTCCTTCTTTTTAGAGGCTGAATAGTAGCCCATTCTCTCTCTATATATATATATATATAATGTCTATAATATAATGTCTATATATTATGTCATATATAATGTCTATATATATGTATATTTCTATATCTCCATTCATGTATCTATGGACATTTAGATTGTTTCAATTTCTTGCCTATTATAAACAATGGCACAGTGAACGTGCGACTACAGCTATCTCTTCAATATCCTGTTTTTCCATCCTTTGGGTATGTACCTAGAAATAGGACTGTTGAATCATATAACAGTACTGTTTTTAAGCTTTTGAGAAACCATCATATTGTTTTCCATAGTCAGTACACATTACCACTAACAGGGCGCAAGTATTCTCTTTTCTCCACATGCTTGAAACTCATCATCTCTTATCATTTCGGTAGTAGCCATTCTAACAGGTGTGAGTGATATCTCGTTATGCTATTAATTTGCATTTCCCTGATGATTAGAGATATGGAGCATCTTTTCATGTACCTGTTGACCATTTGTGCATCTTCCTTAGAAAAATGTTCGGTTTCTATGGCTGTTTTTTAATCATATTGTTTGGTTTTTCATTATTGAGTTTTATGAATTCTTTGTATATTTTGGATATTAACCTCTTATCAGATATGTAATTAGCAAGCATTTTCTCCCATTTAGTAGGTTGCCTTTTCATTTTGTTGACAGTTTCCTTTGCTGTGCAGAAGCTTTTTAGTTCGATGTATTCCCACTTACTTATTTTGCTTTTTTGTTTTGCCTTTACTTCTGGTGTCAAACTCAAATTATTTTCAAGACCAATATCAAGGAGCGTATCCTTTGAATTTTCTTCTAAGAATTTTATGGTTTCAGGTCTTATGTTCAAGGCTTTAACCATTTTGACTTGATTCTTGTGTGTGGTATAGGATAAGGGTTCAGTTTCATGTTTTCACATGTGGTTGTTCAGTTTTCCTGACACCATTTCCTGAAGCAACTACATTTCTTTATTACATATTAACTGACTATATATTTATGTTAGTTATATATTATATGTTTGTTATATATTAACTGACTATATGTTCATAGGCTTATTTCTGGACTCTGCTTCTTTGATCTCTGTGCCTGCTTTTGTGTCAATATCACACTGTTTTGATTGCCATACCCTTTTAATATAGTTTGAAATCAGAAAGTATGATGCCTTCAACTTTGTTCTTCTTTCACAAGATGGCTTTGGCTATGCAAAGTCTTTTGTGGTTTCATATAAATTTTAAGATTGTTTGTTCTATTTTTGTGAAAAATACCATTAGAATTTTCATAGAAATTGCATTGAATCTGTATGTTGCTTTGGATAGTATAGACTTTTTCACAATATCAGTTCCTCCAATCCATGAGTATGGAATATTTTTCTGTCTGTGTCTTCTTTTTCTTTAATCACTTATAGCTTTCTTATAGTTTTCAGTGTACACATCTTTCATCTCCTCAGGTAAATTTATTCCCTGGTGTTTTATTCTTTCCGATGCAGTTGCAAGTAGAATTGCTTTCTCAATTTCTCTTGCTGATAGTTTGCCATTAGTATATAGAAATACAACATTTTTATATATTGATTTTGTATTCAGCAACTTTTCTGAATTTATTAGTATTGATTTATTGGCTCTAATAGTTTTTTGATGGAATCTTTAGGGTTTTTACATATAACATTACATCATCTGCAAATTGAGATAGTTTTATTTCTTTTCCAATTTGGATGACTTTTATTTTCTTTATCTTGCTTAATTGCTCTAATTGTTTAATTCCAGTAGTATGTTAAATAAAAGTTGTGAAAATGGGTATTCTTATCTTAGATTTCAAAATTAGATTTGATGCTAACTGTGGGCATGTCACATATAGACTTTATTCTATTGAAGTACGTTCCCTCTGTACACAGTTTGTTGAGAGTTTCTATCATAATTGGATGTCAAATTTTATTAAATGCTTTTTTCTGCATATATTGAGCTGATCAGATGATTTTTATCCTTTATTTTGAATGTGGTGTATCACATTGGTTGTGGGTACTACCTCTACATCATCCTTGCATTCCTGGAATAAATCCCTCTTTGTGAAAAATATTTATTTATTTAGGTCTTAGCTGTGGCTCATGCGATCATCCATTGAGGCAGGTGGAGTCTCGAGTTGTGGTGCACAGGTTCAGTTGTCCTGAGACTTGTGGGATCTTAGTTCTCTGACCAAGGATCAAACCCACATCCCCTGCATTGCAAGATAGGTTCGTAACCACTGGACCATGAGGGAAGTCCCTGGAATAAATCCCTTTTGGTCATGGTGTGTGCTTATTTTAACGTACCATTGAATTTGGCTAGCTGATATGTTGTTGAAAAAGTTTTTACATCTAAGTTTATCAGGAATATTGAACTGTAATTTTTCTTCTGAAGCACTAGATATGAAGTCCAAACCCTGTGCTACTCAAGGAGAAGCTGGGAGCTGTGAATTCCCTCCCAGTAGTATGTCATTGTGCCAGTGGCAGGAATTACAGTGAGACTGTGTCTTGGACTTTCCTATGCATTTTGATATGAGTGTCTTCTCTTTAACCCAAAGTGTAAGAGTCACTCAGCTAGCTTCTGGCTTTCTCTCAGAAGCAATTGCTCCATGTGGAGTTGTAGATTAGGAGCATCCATGGGAGGAAATGAGTCCAGGAGTCTCCTACATCACCATCTTGAACCAGAACTAAATTGTTGTTGTTGTTTTTTAATTTAAGAGCTGGAAGGGGTCTTAGAGATTAGTTCATACTTGAAGTATAAAATTAGGAAAGTAGCATGTGTGTGTATTCCTGACAACTCTAAGCAAAACGAGGCAGTAAAGGAGATCTATTCAGAGAGCTATGACCAGCCTCTCGGTAGTCAGGCCCTCTTCCAATTCTAAGGCTCTCTCTTCAACTTTTTCACTGTAACATCCTTTTCCAGACTATGCTTATCTGAATATTTTACAATGTGCCTCCCCTGAAATGTGCCTGCTCTAGCTCCACTTCCCCTCACTACTGGATAGAAACGGGATAATCTAATAGACTCACTATGAAAAAAAATCTATCAATTGTTAATAATAATGTAATATGTTATCTCCTTAATGTTACCGTTTTGAAAACTGCTACCCATGCTATAACCCACTGCTTTTTAAATTAATCAGAAAATTTAAAAAATTTTTTAATGTTTTCTGATTCATGTCCTTTCGATAGATAGGTGATGACTAGTGACAGTATGAAAGGCTTATATTTTACTTCTGTTTTTGGACAAGTGAATCTGAAAAACTGTGGGGTATTCATTTTAAAACAACCATTTTTAGAAACCATAATGCATTCACTGGTCTTTTTTTTTTTTCTTTTAAAAAGTAAGAGAATTAGGAGGTGGAGTAATATGAGTGGAAAGGGGTAAGGAGAAGCATTAGGAAGGAAGTACTGAATAAGAACAAGGAACAGTGCCATTAGGAAAGGACAAAATAATTATATATAGTGGAAGCAGAATGCTGTTCTTGTCAAATGAAAAGGAACATATAAATGCTTGCCTGAAATTAAGAGACTTAGTTAAAATTAGTAAAATATTCTTGAAAAAAAATAACCACTTCTGAAATTATGCTGGCAATTTAGTGTTATTTTATGTGTTACTTGTGGTAAGCTAGAAAAAGAATTTTGGCTAAGAAGGAACTCTAAAAAGTGATTAATGTAAGTCCCTTGCTTATACATATAGAAACTGAAGCACAGAGAATTTAAATGACTTGCTTAAGATTGAACAGCAGTAGAACTGACATGTGAGTAAATAGCCCCTAATATAATGCTTGAGCTTCCCCTGTAATTCAATTGGTAAAGAATCTGCCTGCAATGCAGGAGACCTGGGTTCGATTCCTAGGTCAGGAAGATCCCCTGGAGAAGGAAATGGCAAGCCACTCCAGTATTCTTGCTCTGGCCCATGGACAGAGGACCCTGGCAGGCTACAGTTCATGGGGCCACAAGAGTCAGACACGACTTAGAGGCTAAACCACCACCTCAATGCTCAGTGGTAGGTTGAATAATGGCCACCCAAAGATGTCCACATCATAGTTCCCAGAACCTGTGATATGTCACCTTAAATGTTAAAAAATAAATAAATAAAGACTTTACAGATGTGATTAAGGATTATGAGGATTATGAGACAGGGAGATTATCCTGGTTTATCTTGGATCAGTGTAATTACAAGGGTCCTTATAAGGCAAAAACAGAGGGGTCAATGGGTCAGAAGCAGAAAAGAGATGTGATTATGGAAGCAAAGCTCAAAGTGATGTCTTTTGAAAATGGAGGAAGGGGCTACAGTCAAGGAACACAAGTGGCCTTGAGAAGCTGGAAACTCCACTAAAGCCTCCAGCAGGAATGAAGCCCTGCCAACACTGTGATTTTAATCCATAAAACCCAATTCAGATTTCCGACCTCTAGAAATGTAAGAAAATAAAGTTGTGTTATTTCCAACCACCAGGGTCATGTGAATTTGTTACAGCAGCAATAGGAAACTAATATGCTTTCCATTTAAACAGCTTAGTTCCTTCCTTAAAATAATCATGAGTGTTATTGAAAGGAACAGCAAAATGCAGGAACTTCACTGAAAATTCAAATTTCCGTTACCAGATAAGCTGTGATACAGTCAGGTGACCCAACTGGCTAGTTTCCCACAGGCTGGCATATGAACTAGACTCACCATTTTAAATTAAAAAACAGTAACAGCAAAATTTAAAACAAGGTCCAAAATATGATAAAGGGATTTTAAAATAAAATGGAAGAATCACTTTGTTAAAAATCATTTGGTTACAAGGAAACAAATTAATTCTGGCTAGCTTGAATACAATGGAAACTAGAGGCTGGAAGGGAAGCCAAACTATAGAAAGAACAGGGACTCTTGTAGGAATCACTGTCACCACTTTTTCTGTCTTTCTGTCTCACTCTGCATAGGCCTTTGGTACTTCCTATCTTTGTGCACAGGCTTACCAGAAGCCTACCTCTTCTCATTCCAGGCAATCATGACCACCCAATTTTGACTTTTTCTTGTATCCCAATTGTAATCTAACAGATATTGATTGAAGTCACTTCCTTCAAATCTGATCTTCTGATCTTCAAGGAGAGAAATATTTGATTAGTCCACTTGGTCAGATGCCCACCACTCCAATTAGCTGGGACTGGTTGAGTCCCACGGGGACCAATCATGGAATTGTAGGGTTCTATGTTTCAGCTCATTAGAGAGTTCATGGGCACAGGATCAGAAAAGGGGAATATGCAGTATAGATCAAATGATCAATATGTCAATCATATCTCTAAACAAGTAGAGTGGAGCTGGATTCAGACAGAAATTTATAATATTATATGAATTGAATTTCTCATTAAATACGTAAAAGGATTCGCATTCAAGCAAAGCAGTGTAAAACAAAACACATCAATAAAAAACAGACAAAATGTAGGATCAATCACCTAAAGTATATGCTCAAAATTTTTTATGGAATGAACCAAATGAAAAGTTAAACCTGATTAAGCCAAATGAAGAAAGAGCAAATGGACAACAGAAGTAAATAACACTACAAATAAGAAGTAAAATACAACCATAGATACCGAGAAGAATTAGAAAAACAAGAGAGTGCCATGTACAACAGATGGAAAAAAGGTGAAAGTTATATAGAAAATGATAAAATATTACTCCAGTTCAAATAGAAAACCAGTAATTCAGAATTTTTTAAACGTAAATGATAGCTCTCTTCCCATATTTTTTCTTGTCTGCTACCCAGTAGACAAAAAATATCTCATAATATATTTAGATGAAAAGCCACTGTAATTTCACAGAACTTACTCCATATTATCATTTAGCTGTTACCTATTCCCTACTCACTCACTTCCAGATCACAAAATAAGAAAGCCTTCTTTAACCAATGATTTGTTTAAGCCCTCTAAAAGAATGGTGTTTTCATAAACTACAGTAGAAAATACTGGAATCTGCACCCCCTTTTTTCCTTTCCTTGAAGTTATTGCTCTTCTGAAATTTTAATGTCTTAACCAGATAAGTTTCCCCGGTACCTCAACAGTGTTGGAAATTGGACTGGACAGAAATTCTTCCTCAAATAACAGAAATCCTGCTGCTGCTGCTGCTGCGTCGCTTCAGTCGTGCCCAACTCTTTGCGACCCCATAGACGGCAGCCCACCAGGCTCCCCCATCCCTGGGATTCTCCAGGCAAGAACACTGGCGTGGGTTTCCATTTCCTTCTCCAATACATGAAAGTGAAGAGTGAACATGAAGTTGCTCAGTCGTGTCTGACCTTCAGCGACCCCATGGACTGCAGCCTACCAGGCTCCTCTGTCCATGGGATTTTCCAGGCAAAAGTGCTGGAGTGGGTTGCCATTCTAAATAACATCAAAGAAACTGCAGAAAAATTATCAAGGCTGAACAATTAAATAATGATGAGTTCTTTGTTACTGTCTTCCACCGAGGGTTTCCTGGCAAATTCTAGATTTTACCTTGTTTCTTGGAAGGTGCAGAATAGTAAATCAACAGCACATGTTATCTATATTTAGCAGATGGTAGAGATGAGATTCTGCAGAAAAGCTGATATGCTCAGCTTCTCACATCAGTGGTGGAAAGGAGGAATAGTATTCAGAACCTCAGAATCCAACTACATGACTCATTACCTGGAATATCCTTTCTCTCTGAGAATTCAAAATATCAGATTGCAATTGAATACCAAAAAATTATATTCCTTTAGAAAATCTGACCTCAGTTGGAGTTGGAATAGTAGGTAACATTATAGTTTTAAAATATTCAGCCTCCTCACTGCCCCTGTAGAAGGAGTATCCTTCCCTGTCTCTAGGCCTAGGGCTGGCCACACAACTTCTTTGACCAATGAGCTGTTGGCAGATTTGATGTCAGCAAGAGCTTGAAATGTGTTTGTGCAGTTATCTTCATGTGCCTCTGCATTTCCCGCTGTGTATGTGTTTGTCCCAAAATAAAGACAAGTGGGGCCAACCAAAGCCAAGCCTGCAGCTCAAAGCAGAGCCATCCAGCTGAGTCCAGATCTGCCAACAAGCAGACTCATAAAAAAATTGTTGAGTGGCACTGGGATTTTATGGTTGCAGAGTAAAAACTGACCAAACGTGAGAATGTGTGGTCTATAGTCTAGGGCCTGAAGAGATCTGATTGCTTTTCAATTCTGTTGCCTGAGTAATTTTTCCTAATTTTAACTCAGGAGCTTTAATTTCCCCAGGCTAAATTGATTTGCTCCAGCTCCCAGCCATTTCTTTAATTTTGCACTCAGCTTTGTTGTCAATACTGCTGCTCCAATATTTACAGCTTCAATGACCATCAGCTCTGGGTTGCTTGTTGATGGCCTTTAACTGCTGTTGCTGAGAGCAATTCACAGAATCCCCAGGAACGTTGAAGGTATTTACAGATTTGGTGTCTGCATACTTTTTTTAATCTTCTGCTATAGTTATAAGAAGGGATTCCCTGGTGGCTCAAACAGAATTTGCTTGCAATGTGGAAGACTTGGGTTTGATCCCTTGGTAGGGAAGATCTCCTGGAGAATGGGATGGCTACCCACTCTAGTATTCTTGCCTGGAGAATCCCATGGACAAAGGATCCTAGAGAGCTACAGTCCATGGGGTCACAAAGAGTTGGACATGAGTGAGAGACTTTCACTTTCTTTCTTTCATAGTTACAAAAAAAGATGTTTCTAAGGTCACTATTTGTTCAGGATGGTTTTCATCACTGTGAGAATCTTATTTTCACATAACATTTAGAAAGTATATATTTATTAAATGATAAAATCTAAGTAGAATCCCATATGATTAAAGCTAATAGGATATCAAAATTGCTTTATTATGTTATAGTTCAACTTGTGTAGCTATCTATTGAAGTACATAAGAGAATGTAATTCAGACTTTCAAACTGCTGAGTTTTCAATCTCAGCACTATTGACATTTGAGGCCAGACACTCTGTATTAGGAGTGGCTGTCCTGTGCATTGTTTAACAGCATCCCTGGCCTCTACCCACCAGATACCAGTAACACCCCCTCCCTAGCTGTATCAACCAAAGATATCTCTATGTATTTCTAAATGCCCTTGGGAAAAATTATCCCAGTTGAACGTGTTAGTCTCTCAGTTGTGTACAATTCTTTGTGACCCCATGGACTGTGGCTTCTGTCTATGGAATTCTCCAGGCAAGAATGCTGGTGTGGATAGCCGTTCCTCTCTCCAGGGGATCTTTCTAATCCAGGGATTGAACCCAGATCTCCCACATTGCAAGCAGCTTCTTTATCATCTGAGCCACCAGGGAAACCTCGGTGACAGCTGCTGAATTAAAAGATACTCTATTTTCATTTATCAGCTAAAAATACCTAACTCAGAAATTATTCCAATTTCCCATTTCTCCCCAGTGACTGTGCTAATCTGACTGGTCTCTATACTCTCACCAAACTCAAAGGTAGTCAGTCTTTCCTTATACCCGTCAAAGTTTAAAAAAATGTTCCACAGCACTGAAGTCCACTCGCAATGCAGCGATAAATGTGAAAGCAACTTTCATGCAGATAAATTTTTAAATAGGCAGGACCTGGTGAACATAGCATCATTTATGCTAACTTTATATTGAAACCAGATCAATGGAATATTGTAATTATGGGTCATATATAAAAAGCCTGCACATAGTCTTACTAAGGAGATCTGGAAATTACTATAATATTCATCAAAGTGATATTTTACCTGTATTTCATTGTCCTCAATTGTACAGAGTCAAATTTCTCTACTGATTTAAAGCTTTGCACTCCAGAACAGCTACAACGTCTCATTCTTATAATTAGACTGTATAAGATTTTTGCATGCAAACACCATAATCATATTTTGCTTTCAATAAAAAGCCATCTGTTTTCTAAAGGCTGCACTCGCAGGCATGCAATATTTCATTTAGATATTATAGTGTTGCTGTATTTTTCCTTGCCATGTGAATCACAGTCATTGCAAGTGTAAAGTCCACAAGGTTTGTGTCGCAATAAGGTTATCTCCTTTTCCAGTGTTAGTTTTGAGGCAGCATATCAATATTTTACGCCTAGACTGACATAGCAAATATGGGAGTAATTAAAATAGTTCAGTGGAGAGCCAGCTACACTGGCAGATGGTGAAAGCCTCTTCACCAACCATTTTTAAGCAGAGGCTATTAAGTCAAGGATGTGTTCTTTAAGAGAGCATTGGCTAATCTAATCTCCACCATTCCCTGAGTCTAATATTATTATACTATTCTTATTGTTAAACACTTTGATTTCATTCAATGAACCATTAAACTGTTCTTGGGAACTAAGTACTAGGAGAGGTAATGCCTAATATTTATCACATATATTATCTCTTTTTGTCCTCTGATAGCATGAGTATTGTTATCCCCATTTTACAGATGGAAAAATTGAGGCTTAAAATGATTAAGTGACTCCTTCCAACTCAGTGTCAAAGTAGAGATTGAAGCCCAGATCCGATCTGGCTATACCCCCACTACCCTGAAGTGATAGACCAGAGGTCAGAGTCATGATCATGTGATGAATCTGTCCAGCTCATAATGTACAAGCCGCAGATCTTTTCCACACACAGTACTCTCCATATTTCTTAAAATCCTGTGCCTTTTATCACTTATGGTAAGGTTCTATACTAAATAAGAACTGATTAGGCAATGAAGAGAACAGTGTTACCAAGTGTCCTGTGACAAATGAAGCTTTGTTCTCTAGTTTTTAAGTAATCATATTGGTTCAAAAATATAATTACATGCTCTGTGCAAAAACTCAGTTAAAAGGGAAGAATAAAACCTTATCATTTTCATTTTGTTATTTCCTTTAAAATTGCATATACCAATTTAGTGAAATGGTTTGTGTGTATAATTTGTATGTGTGTATATAATTTTTAAGAAGTTAAGTTTTGACTTTTAAATCTTAGGTTTAAGTCTTAGTTTTAAGTCTTAGGTTTCATGTTTATGCCATTCCTTTCCGCATCTGTACAAAGATTTGTAAAGAAACACAACTAAAAATAGATCAAGAACCTTGTTTATGGTACAACTTTTTTCCTGAGGGAAGTTAGAATACTATAAAATGAGACAGTTTATTGTAGTGTATATATTATTTCAGAGTAAGATGAGGAAACATAATGTTAAAACCATGCACTAGAAATGCTATTTCTGTATAAAAATAATGAAATGTCAGAATCAAAAAGAATCCCATAAATCACTATTATTCACTTCTGCTCCTTATTTTATTACTTGAAATGCATGCAGCTATGAATCTGAGACCTTTTCTCCTATTAAACTAACAATCGACTAAATTGACACAATTCCACACTCTCATTAATAAAAAAAGCCATCCTATCCAAATTACATGATTTAGTTTTATCCATTATTTGACCTTTTCTCATCTCGTATTTCTTGTTTATAGCTTCAAGCTTTGAAAGCTGGCTTGATTTATAAAAATATTTTCCTCCCAGCAAACAAAATAAAGCAAGACAGTTCCCACCGAGCACTTTATTGTGTTTGTATCTCTTCTTGTTCCAAAAGATATTTGAGAGGACTTACAAAGTGATGGTACTAATATGACAATATTAAAAGGGATAAAAAGTCAGAGCCAAATAAAATAAGAATAACAAGAGGGAAACCTTTATAATGTGATTTACATAAAAAGTGAAAGTGTTTGACCACTGAATTGCTATTATTTAATATTATAAACAAAAGAACACGCTGCAGATGTATGTGCTTCACTGGTTGTACTTTACTTTTCTCCCTTCCTATGGCCCACTCTTGGGGCTTCCGAGGTGGCTCTGGCTGTAAAGCCGCCTGCCAGTGCAGGAGACACAAGAGACTCAGGTTCGTTCCCTGGTTTGGGAAGATCCCCTGAAGGAGGGCATGGCAACATACTCCAGTATTCTTGCCTGGAGAATCCCATGGACAGAGGAGGCTGGCAGGCCCTGGCCCCTGGGGTCATAGAGAGTCGGACACGACTGAAGTGACTAAGCATGCTTCACAATATCTTTAAAATTGTCTGCTTCTTCTCGTTCCTATTACCTGACTTACTGCCAGATCCTTGTGAGCTGATAATTACAATAACCCCAGGAGGTGATTATTGAAGTAACCAGCCTATATACGCTTCCAGTCTCCAGCATTTCTTCACTTCCATCCATCATCCATGTGACTGTCAAATGAATCTTTCTAGACACCACATCCATTCCTCTTGCATGTACAAATTGTTGATGGCAATTCCTTATCTTTAAATTACCTTCCAACCCCTGCTATAATTACTGCATTACTTTAATACTCCTCAAATGAGCTGAAATTTTATTACCATCTTAACATACCAAACACAGTTCTTCCTCCATACACTTTGCCCAATTCCTTCCTCATTCACTCATGACCTCCTGAGTCTCTGCATATTTATAGTATTTAAATCCTTGTCATGCATCACAACCCAGCTCAAGACTACATTCCTGATATCTCTGATTCACAAAATGTTGCCGACTTAAGATAGTCACCATACATTGCACGATGAATAAAAAGACAATATCAGTCTGGAATTAAAACGAAAAGAAGCTATCCATAAAAGATTTCTGAACTACTATTACACTTAATACTTGCTACATTCATCTAGAAATAAATAGCATATATCTTTGTATTTCCCACCAATGAGAATATTTCTCTATAGGAATTAGCTGAAATAGAATGAGATTACCAGAAACCTCTGGAAATTCCATCTGGAATTGTGAATGAAGGTGGGTCATTAATAAACCAGCTCTAATCAGATCATGCCAAGATAATTGAGCCAGAGTAAATGTGTTGTAATTTAAAATACAAAGACAGTGGCACTGCCTGCAGTTGTTTGTTTTCCTTGCCATTGTTCAATATTGTACGGCTTAATTGATTGAGGTATGTTTTCTATACAACACTTCACTAATAAGAGCAAGCACAGCTATCTTTCACTTAAAGTAACTTTATATGTCCCTGAAAGCTCTTAAAGCCGTAAGGGCCAAGCCCACATAATGGTACTTCTCTAATTGCACACACATAGAGCGAAGTCCAAAGAGCACCTCATAAAGTCATTTGTAATTTGTCCAACCCAAAGACTGGTAACAATATCATGAAACTTTTTCATGTTTATGAGTCTCTTCTCCCTCTTTAATTTGACTGCCTCTCGAAGTCAGAAACCAGGTCAAATCATGCATTCAATAAGTATTATTAAACATTTGTTCATGAGGATTCATTGGAAGTTATGAAGCTAAAATGTATGAAGTATTCAGAGTTCAGAGTTGTAAGTAACAGAAATGAACCCTGGCCAATTTCAGGAGAAAAGGAAAACAATATATTAAAAAAGCCATTGGGTGGCACACATACAATCATGTGGGAGACTGGTGAACCATTAAGAGAGAATAGGCAGGAAGGAAAGCCATAAAATTGACTGGGCAAGAATACTGATGCCCCACATATGACCATGGGACATGGGAACTTTGGACTCTGGAGGCCACTCCTGGCACTTTACCTGGGAGACTAGATGTTGCTGTCACTTGTTGCTTCAGATTCAGATTCTACAGCAGGCATGTCTGATTGGACCCATAACCTGGGTTATGTGTGTGCACTCAGCTGCAAGAGGCTGGCAAAACCCTGACAATTCTTTTGAGCTTCAATAGCAAAAGGTGAAACAGGTTGATTGTAAGAGTAAGATCCAGATGTCAGAAACCACAAGTTACTTTTTTTCAAAACAGTATGTATCCACTACTATGTATTTTGATCATTTTCTCTTTAGAAACATCACCCTAGTGGGAATGTTCAGAACAGATTACAGAAGCAAAACCTGGGTTTCAATTTAAAGTTGAATGCAAAAGATTATGAAGCTACGAGGAGACAGAGGAAAAAAGGAATTTGAGAGAAAATGAAGTGATCACCTTGGCAGAACCTGGAGACCAGTTGAACCTGATAAGCAAAGGACAGTTGTTGATAATTTCTGATTTGGGGGACCATATGAATTAAAACAGAAAATTCAAGAAATCAGCAAATTTAGGGAAGATAATAAATATTAGTTGGGGGCAGATCAAGAATAAGGTGCATGTGACAGTTTGATTCAGAGGCTGGACTCAGCTGAAATTGTCTGCTGAAGTATCTGCACATTCACAGTGTCTCCATTCAGTTTGGGCTTCCACAATGGGTTTTATATAAGCAAGAAACGAAACTTTGCTGTGCTAAACCACTAACACTTTGGGATTTATTATTGTAGCAGAGCTGGAGTAACCGTGGCCTAACACAGTGATTACCAAACATGTAGCTACATCATGGTTGTTCAGTTGCTAAGTCGTGTCAGACCCTGCAACCCCCTGGACTGCAGCATGCCAGGCTTCCCTGTCCTTCATTCAAAGGAAAGGCTCCCAGAGTTTGCTCAAACTCATGTCCATTGAGTCAGTGATGCCATCCAATCATCTCATCCTGTGTCACTCCCTTCTCTTCCTGATAGCAATCTTTCCCATCATCAAGGTCTTTTCCAATGAGTCAGCTCTTCACATCAGGTAGCCAAAGTATTGGAGCTTCAACTTCAGCATCAATCCTTCCAGTGAATATTCAGAATTGATTTCCTTTAGGACTGATAGGTTTCTCTCCTTGTTCTCCAAAGGACTCTCAAGAGTCTCCTCCAGCACCACAGTTGGAATGTATCAATTCTTCAATGCTTAGCCAGCTATATCATATAATGAAATATACCTTCATTTACCTTGTCTTCTTGTGCCTGTTAGCCTAGAGGCCAGTCTGAGGGACGCTCTTCTGTTCCACCACGAGCAATCTAGAAAGTGAGCTTCTGCTCAGTGTAGTACATGAAATACACATGATATGGGCCTGGGTGCCCATCCTGTCATGCTATCTACAAAGAGTGGAGCCTTGGATAAGTTAGAGAATATTTCTGGGCCTCAGTTTTCTCATCTGCAGAAAAAGAATAATGATCATAGTACTTGTCTCAAGATTGTCCTGAGAGTTAAACAAGATGAAATATCAATTATGTGGAAGGTGGAAAAAATATGACCATAAGTTTTCTTAGCAAGACATGGAGCCTGTTTCCCCATTCCTTGAAATAAACCTGTTCTATTGATTCAGTTTGACTGATAATAGAATGTGGCACAAGTGACAATACTGGCAAATCTCAGAGGCAAGTGGTCTCGTAGTTTCTGTTTTCACCCTCTAGGAACATCGTCATCACCTTGCAAAGAAACTCAAGCTAACCTCCTGAGGACAAGAGATCACATAGAGAAAGTCAGATCTAGCCATTCCAGCGTTCTCTGCTGAGGTTGCAGATATGTAAATGAGGCCATTCAAGACCAGCCAACTGCAGCCACCTAAGTGATTCCAGGCAAGACTGGAAGAACCACTCAGTTGAAACCTGCCTAAATTGCAGAATCACGAGCAAGTAAATTATTGTTTGTTAAAGATACTACATTTTACAATGCTTAATTATACAGCAATAGAACTGATATATTGCCCGTGGAATATCCAGAGCAAATGTCCATCTGGGAGTTGGATATGAATCTAGAGCACATAGGAAAGATAATATGATCATCATGATGACAGGCAATGCCAAGAACTGCATGCAATAATCCAGGGTGAAGTCATATGGTTTTAGTCATGGGCAAAGGTGATCATTTAAACTAACTTTAAGATATGAGTAGAGAAAAGAAATTAGTGAAGGAAATTATAAAGAAGAAGCCAGTGATAAATCAAGCAAATCCATTAGATCAAACAAGTAAGAAGTGACTTTGGTGGAAATAATGTTTTTTGAGTTGGTATGAAAACCAGGTGGAGATAGGTTGAGACACCAACAGGAAGTAAAGAAAGAGACACTAACAGATATTTTTTGTAAATATTTTCTTATGACTAATAGGAAACAATAGGGTAGAAGTTGAGGTGGTTTTTTTTTCCCCAAAGCTGAAAAAAGATATTAGTTTGCTTATAAAATGGCATGAAATTTTTAAAAAATATATTCAAATTATTCAAAGGTTTCAATGAGATGTAAGGTCCCCAAGGAAAAAGTAAGAGATGGGAATAGGCCCAAGCAGAAGAGAGCAGCCTTTTTCAGGAAGAAGAGCTATAAATTCACTGACCCTGGCATGAAGAGTAAAAGAATAGGTATCAGAAAGGCTGATTCCTGGGAATGGTGCCAAAGACTGGGGAAGGGGAGGGGACAGACACAATCTACCGTAAATTAAGTGCCAGGTGGCAGCAGGAAAGAAACGTCATTTATGCCTAAAATCCTCTGTTTTCTCTGTAAAGTTAGAGATCATTTACCTTCCAAAAATTGAGATATATGCAGTGCTAAAAGACCCAAGGGACATGGCAAAGATTTGAATAGGCAATGGGACATAGTGTCTGTGGTAATTTAAATGTGGCCATGAATTCCTGGCAGTTCTTAGCAAGAGTGGAGTCTGTCTCCTCAGCCCTTGAAATCCAGTCAGTCTTATGACTTGTTTTCACGGACACAGTTCAGTTCAGTCACTCAGTCATGACTAACTCTTTGCGACCCCATGGACTGCAGCACGCCAGGCCTCCATATCCATCACCAATTCCCGGAGTCCACCCAAATTTATGTCCATTGAGCCGGTGATGCCATCCACCATCTCATCCTCTGTCATCCCCTTCTCCTCCCACCTTCAATCTTTCCCAGCATCAGAGTCTTTTCAAATGAATCAGCTCTTCGCATCAGATGGCCAAAGTATTGGCGTTTCAGCTTCAGCATCAGTCCTTCCAATGAACACTCAGGGCTGATCTCCTTTAGGATGGACTGGCTGGATCTCCTTGCAGTCCAAGGGACTCTCAAGAGCTTTCTCCAACACCATGGTTCAAAAGCATCAATTCTTCAGCGCTCAGCTTTCTTTATAGTCCAACTCTCACATCCATACATGACTACTAGAAAACCATAGCCTTGACTAGATGAACTTTGTTGGCAAAGTAATGTCTCTGCTTTTTAATATGCTGTCTAGGTTGGTCATAACTTTCCTTCCAAGGAGAAAGCGTCTTTTAATTTCATGGCTGCAGTCACCATCTGCAGTGATTTTGGAGCCCAAAAAATACAAGATGGCTGAAATAAATGTGACTGGCACATTGGTTCAAATGCAAGCTCTGCCACTTTGAGATGTGGGACCCATGGTAAGTGTATTCATTCATTCAGCACCTATTTGTTGGAAAAGAGACTCTCATATGTGCCAGATAGTAGGCAAAGTGTTAGATATATAGCAGTGAAAAAAAAAGGCAGGGGGTAACAATAGAGTCACTACCTGCTATGGTCTGAATGATCATGTCCCCTCAAAATTCACTGCTGCATGTGAAAGCCTAATGCCCAATGTGATGGTATGAGTAAGTGGGGCTTTTGGAAGATGCTGATGACCTGACGGTGGAGCTCTTATGAATGGGATTATTGCTCTTATGAAAGTGTTCCCTAGCTCCGTCCACCATGGGGGAATCCAGAGAGAAACTGACAATGCATAATCCAGAGGGGTCCTTCACCAGAACCCCATCATGCTGACACCCTGATTATGGACTTCCATCCTCCAGAACTGTGAGAAGTACAGTTTTGTTAATTATGAGCCATTGTTGTCACATTCGGGGAAACAAACTCACTCAGAAGGACAATGCAGATAGTGGAGTGCAGTTTATTACATCGGCGGGCCCAGGCAGAGTCTCCTCTTAGTCAGGGACCCCGAGCAGTTTTTGTGAAAACCTTATATACCCTAAGTGTACATGTGCAAACCCACCTCCCCAAATTCTCTGAAACTAGTCTGAACAAAGGAAAAGAAAGATACAATCAAAGTTAACCCGTGATTCGTATGCCTTAAGCCTAGGTGGACAATTATCAATAGGCCTGCGGTCCTACCCCAATAAACATAATAGAATTTATGATTCTATTTGGTTACACAGATAATTAGGGTATTCTTTTAGGCAATGGAAAGTCTAGGTATGAGCCCTGGGGCTCTTCCATGGTGTGTGTGGGGGGGGTGGGGGTGGGTTTGGTTTTCCAGTTGGTAAGTCATTTCCATAGATACTGGGCATATAGCTCAAAGTCCACAGTCGGGCCGAAGATGGAGTCCTGCTTTCAAGATGGAGCCTGTTCTGTCTGTTTCCTCCTTCACCATCAGTTTGTGCTGTTTTGTTATAGCAGCCAGAACAGACTAAGACACTATCTTTATGTAATTTATAGTCCTTGGAATTACTTACTCTGTGTCTCATTTGTCTTTTCTGGAAAATAACTGCTGGTAGCTAGCACTTCAGTTCAGTTCAGTTCAGTCGCTCAGTCGTGTCTGACTCTTTGCGACCCCATGAATCGCAGCACGCCAGGCCTCCCTGTCCATCACCAACTCCCGAAGTTCACTCAGACTCACGTCTATCAAGTCAGTGATGCCATCCAGCCATCTCATCCTCTGTCGTCCCCTTCTCCTCCTGCCCCCAATCCCTCCCAGCATCAGAGTCTTTTCCAATGAGCCAACTCTTTGCATGAATTGGCCCAAGTATTGGAGTTTCAGCTTTAGCATCAGTCTTTAGTGACCATTAAACTATGTGTATAACACCACTCTCACCCTTAACTGTGCTATTTTTATCTATTCTCTCAGCAGCCCTAAGAAGTAGGTACTTTTATTTTTCCCATTTTGTAGATGAAAAAGCTGAGATCAAGAGGTTAAATAACTTTTCCTAAAGTCAAACATCTGGTAAGTCGTGGAGCTGGATTTCAAATACAAGCCAACTGACTCCAAAAATCTCCCTTCCTATAAGGAAATTTTATATAAACTAATCAATTAATGTTAGTGGAGAGAGGAAAAGAAGAACAAGGGGAAAATGAGAGACTCACCAGAAAGAAATTGCCATGGAGCAGAAAAAATTGTGACCAAATATTTAAGAGTGCATTAAAGCTGGGGGATGGGGGAAGAGAACCTAACAAAACAATCACCACTATGAAAAAATCACCACTAAGACAGAAATGCAGGAACTCAGAAAAGAGATGGTCGCCTGCTAAGCAGGAGACTCAGGTTCAATCCCTGGGCTGGGAAGATACCCTGGAAAAGGAAATGGCAACCCGCTTCAGCATTCTTGCCTGTAAAATCCCAGCACAGAGGAGTCTGGTGGCAGGCTGCAGTTCATGGGGTCCCAAAAAGTCAGACATGACTTAGCAACTAAATAACAACAAGAAGATAACAGGAAAGGATGAATTATGA
This sequence comes from Budorcas taxicolor, assembly GCF_023091745.1. NCBI lineage: Eukaryota > Metazoa > Chordata > Mammalia > Artiodactyla > Bovidae > Budorcas > Budorcas taxicolor. The sequence goes on along the minus strand of NC_068923.1, from coordinate 57,738,783 downwards.
GCTAGAGGAATTTAGGAATACAGTAGGAGAAATATATAATAACAGAAATACATGTAAAATTTGAAGGAGATTCAAGGGAAACGAGTATTGATGGAAGTCCCATGATAGAAGCAGAAATTAAAATTTCATAAATAAGCAAAATGAAACAGAAATAGTTACTCAAGAAAATTTTTCTGAAATAATGATTTTACACATATTGAAAATCAACCATTCCCCAGGTTAAATTTACCCAGAATGATCCATGCTGAGAAATACACTCATAAACCTAATAGATTTTAAAAGAAAGAAAATATTTGAGACATGCAGAAAAACCCATCTTAGGTTGGTTTCAGACTTTTTACACATTTCAACATCAGAATACAAGGGAGGAAAAGCCTACAAAATCTTCAAGGAAAAATTGTGACCTTAGCATTTTATATTCAATTTAATTGCTTTTCAGTTGTAAGGACAACAGACAAATTATCTTGAACATTCAGGGAATATTGTTCCCATAAATCCTTATTAAGGAATCAACTAGAGGAAAGACTTCAGCCAACCACTGGCAGTGAAAATTGCAACCAAATGACTCTAAAACAGAGACTAGAATAAATATAGAAATAGAGTGATAAACTGGAACATTTTTAATTTCTGACAAATTATAAAAGGCATAATGAAAAAAAGAGTAAAAGAGGGGAAAGTTTAAATATAGAATAATTACTTAGGCCTGGATTCCCTAGAAAGAAGAACTTGCAACAAAGGCTTTTGTGTAAGTATTTATTGGAGAGTGTGATCTAAAGAGTGGAGAGAGGAATGGAAAAGGAACAGAAGGGCAGTGAGTCCACACAGAAATGTGTTATTGTTTTATAGACTGTTACAGATCCCACCAGCTTATCCAACATGGTTCATTGAAAAGTCTACCTTCACCCTACTGATGTGGGCTGCTGCCTTTTTAATATGCTAAATCCTTTTATTTTAGACCTATTTCTTGTTTTTCAGCTCAGGAATTTGTACCAAATTGTTTTTATTTTTGAAGATGTAAAATATGCTTGAATACGTGGAAGCACTGATCCTTCTCACAACTCCTCCAGATTTTTCTTGTCTATTCTTGTTTTATTTTCCCATTTGAACTTTAATACCAGTCTGTCTGACTCCAAAATAAAAATGCAGTTGCTATTTTTATTGAATCACACCTTTATGATGTGGATTTTTTTCATCCAAGAAATGATACATCTTTCCATACGTAGTTTCAGTAGCATTTTAAAATCTTAAGTAGATCTTTATATAGACCTCACTCTTATTCCTCCGAGAAGGCAATGGCAACCCACTCCAGTGTTCTTGCCTGGAGAATCCTAGGGACGAGGGAACCTGGTGGGCTGCCGTCTATGGGGTTGCACAGAGTCGGACATGACTGAAGCGTCTTAGCAGCAGCAGCAGCACTCTTATTCCTAAACATTTTATTTTTTGTTGTTGTTGCATAGAGTTTTTCTTCCCTTATATCAAATATGTAGACTGTTTATTCGCAACCTTGCATGCATGCGTGCTAAGTCGCTTCAGTCATGTCCGACTGTTTGCAACCCTATGGACTGTAGCCCCCCAGGCTCTTCTGTCCTTGGGATCCTCCAGGCAAGAATACAGGAGTGGATTGCCATGCCCTCCTCCAGGGGATCTTCCCAACCCAGGTACGGAACCCAAGTCCCCTATGTCTCCCGCATTTAGGCGGTTTCTTTATTACTAGCACCACCTGGGAAGTCCATTCACCACCTTATTAAGCAGTGTAATTTTGACTGGTCTTTGAGTTTTTGTTAAAGAATCCAAATTGTGTCTATATTGATTCAACTTTGATAGATATAATGTGTCTTGAAGTCAAGAGCAGCAGCAATCCTTTGTATCTGATAAATGATATTACTTGAACTCAGATCACATACGAAAGCATTATTCATCCTAGTTTAGGTATATAAAGTTATGATTGCTATTGATTTGTTTGCTTTTCTTCAAAATTAAAAACAATACTTATCTGCTATTTTTTATCATCATTAGGTAATCCATGAGTATTCTGGGAACATATTTACTATAATGTAGAACTTTATCTCAAGAAGAAACATGTGGCTTTTACCTTTAAAATGTTTTAATTATTCTGAGCTATGTCTTCTCTCTTATCATGAAACATCCAACTGATTTTCCACACGTGCCTCAAGCTATACCAAATCCTTCTTGAGCAGCAGGAATCAGAAGCATTGACTCTTTGGAGCCAGGAATGTAAAGGATCAAGCAACTATCACTGATCAGATCTTGGTGAATTGATGCATGTATAAAAGCAGGTAGGTGAACTGATGCGTGTAGAAATCACAATAGTCAGAAACCAAGCAAATAGATAGTAATCCAGGGTGAAAGGGCAGTATTGAGTGGAGAATGAGAAAAATCAATGGCAGAAAGACTAGACAGAAGCATCATATATAACTCATGAATGGAAAAAAAACAAAATTGTCCAACAAAAAAGGAAGAACAATCAATAAATGTGATGGGCTGTTATGCAGCTGTTAAAATGACAATTCTGGTAATTGGCTAGAAATACTGAAATACTGCGATTCTAAATGAATAAAATACAGGACAGGACATTGACAACAGTATCCAGTATTGTTGTTTTAATAAAAAAATCAACCATACATGGACAAAATTTGTAAGCAAATATGAATAAATAAATATTAGAGAGTTAGAATTATGGTTAGATTAAGAAAATAAACTTTTCATTGGTTTAACAATAGTTTTTTAAACTCTGTTACTAAGATATGGATTTAAGAGAATGTGAAAAGTGATGGCAGCAAGAAGACCTTTTACTAAGGCAGGCATCTGCCTCAGTCAAGACATTTCATATATTTCCTGTTAGTAAGAACGAATGCTTTTTAACCATCTCCTGAATATTAAGTCTTTCAAGCAAAAGTCAGGTCTTAACCATGGTTAGTATCAGCTTTGCAAATATCATTCCTTGCACTCTAATAAGAAATGGATAAAATGAATATGCAGACAATGAGAGAGGGAGGGAGGAAGTAAAATAAAGACATTTCATGCTATTCTCTCAAGGAAGGTATGAAAGAAATGTGTGATGACCTCTGTTCTCAAGGCGGTGAGAATTTAGGTGAGTGAGGGAGAAGGAGAAATGGACTTGAAATAACTGGCAGTAAAATACTCTATTTCCTGTTATCTCAAGCTACAGTAACAGATTAAACTAGAAAATAAACATATAAACGCAACCCCCTCAGTGTTTCTTAAGAGCAATGTGGGTATTTGTAATAGAACAGTTCTATAATTGTGCAAGACTGTTTCATGAATTGCAAGACGGTTTGCTCAGTATCTGAAACAGTGTTTCTCAATTTTTATTTCATTATTCCTATTAAGACTTTCCCAGACATTTGTCTTTATAAATCCACTGCTTTTTGCATACCTGGAAACATATAGTCTATACCTAATACTCTTTAAATGAATAAGGGTTGTATCTATTCAGGAAAAGTTTAAGAGAATTTAGGAATCAATGTAAAACTGAAGGTATACATGGATTCTGCAAAGAAGAAGCATTTCTCAGTTGGGGGACTATTAGGAAGTTGTTGTTGTTCAGTCAGGCAGTCGTGCCCAGCTCTTTGTGACTCCACAAACTGCAGCACACCAGGCTTCCCTGTCCTTCACTATCTCCTGGAGTTTGCTCAAACTCATGTCCATTGAGTCGGTGATGCCATCCAACCATCTTATCCTCTGTCACCCCCTTCTCCTCCTGCCTTCAATCTTTCCCAGAATCAGGGTCTTTTCCAATGAGTCAGCTCTTCGTGTCAGGTGGCCAAAGTATTGAAACTTCAGCTTTGGCACCAGTCCTTCCAATGAATAGTGTTGATTTCCTTTATGATTGACTGGTTTGATATCTTTGCTGTCCAGAGGACCCTCAAGAGTCTTCTCCAGCACCACAGTTGGAAAGCATTAGGAAGAAAGATTTTCAACTGTATGCTGGGGAACACAGAGAAGTCATATTAAGTATATGAAGAGGAGATCTGACTATGAAAAGTCTTAAAAACAATTCTTGGGAGTTAGGACTAAAAGCTGAAAGTGAAAAGGAAGAAATCATTATAGGACTTTACAGAGAAACATGATAAAAATAGTCTTTTAGGAAAATTGACCTGGCAACAGTATAAAAGATGAATCAGAAAGAGGAGAGAATAAAAGAATGTAGATTAACTAGAAGACTACCAGTAATTGGATGTGCACTTAAGAGATGAGAATTGTAAGGGGGGAAAATGAGAAGATTGAGATTCTGCCAAAGAGAACATGGCAGAACATTTCCTCACTGAAAGCCCTTGGTTGCAAGTAACTGAAACTGGCTTAAACAGCAAGGAAATATATGGACTCCCATTGCTGGATATCAAAAGAAGTGCACCCTTTCGGAGGAACTTAATCTAGTTTCCTTAACTCCATTTCCTCGAGAACCATTGACTCAGCATTCATCCACATGTTGGATTCACCCCCAAAGTGATGCTAACATAATGACCTCCTTTCCAGATGTCACATCCATACACGAATATATCCTGAGGAAAAACAGGAGAAAGAAAAAAAGATAATCACTTCCGAAAGTTCTCCTGGAAGAGTAAGAAAGAATTTCCCCAGAATTTCCCAGAAGAGGAAAAAATTCTCCTTAGATCATTCTGGTGCATTCCTGGACTTGGGGCATGGCAACCCACTCCAGTATTCTTGGCTGAAGAATCCCAGCGACAGAGGAGCCTGGCAAACTACAGTCCATGGGATGGCAAAGAGTTGGACACGACTGAAGCGACAGCATGCATGCACACATGTGGCCTACCTGGGAGAAGATTAGCTGATGGGTTAATCAAATGGACAGTCAGCAATGATCCTGGGGCCTAGGGAAAATATCAGAGCTGGAAACAGAAATTTAGCTGTCACCCTTATAGAAGGGAATGAGCTCACCAAGAGAGTAAGTATAAAAAAGGAAATATGACAAGTCTTATTCTCGTATTAGAGAAAGGAAAAATAGATACTAGTGGATCTAAAAGAAAAAAAAGAGCCATCAGATCAAAGGAGTAGTAAATGCAGTATAATCATCAGGAAGAAAACATCAAATGGTCCAAAGAAATATGAAGAGGAGGGCTGATAAAGCCAGGTTTGGGGCTAGCGAGGTATGAGAAGTATATGAGGAAGTCATTTAAATATTCATGAACAAATTCCAAAGAGTATCTAAGGCTGAATTCAAGTTCTCAGTGTAAATTTGCAATGGGTCAGGTAAGTTGGGTTTCTCTCACAAACCAGTATGACTTCTGCACAGACAACAGCAACAAAAGGATGATTCCATCATTGGGGGATGTGTTATTGGGTTTGGGAAAAGATAAGTAGTGAGAGAGTTTAGAGTCCTGATAAAGCAATATTAGGGAAGGGCTTCCCAGGTGTTGCTAGTGGTAAAGAACCCACCTGCCAATGCAGGAGGCATAAGAGACTCAGGTTTGATCCCTGGGTCAGGAAGATCCCCTGGAGAAGGGCAAGGCAAGCAAGCATTCGCTCAGTCATGTCTGACTCTTTGCGATCCCATGGACTGTAGTCTACCAGGCTTCTCTGTCCATGGGCATGGCAACACAATCCAGTCTTCTTGCCTGGAGAATTCCATGGGCAGAGAAGCCTAGTGGCCTACAGTCCAAAGGGTCACAAAGAGTCAGCCACAACTGAAGTGACAGCACCCAGTCACGCAAGGCAATATTAAATAGTTGACCATGGAACTTAAAGTGGAAAAGGTATTGTAGGCCAAAGGGTGCTGATGGACAGATTTCCCTTGTTTATCAGGTGACACAGACAGTGTTAGGTTCCATTCAGTTGAATTCGCTCTGTAACAGAGTAGACTTGCTAGCTTTGTGTTTCACTTTGAGTTACCGTGAAAATACAGCTTGAATAAGAACTTGGGTCCAGGTAGTTTTTTCAGAGGCAAGTCTAGGAAGAAGAGAGAGTCCCAGGAGTAAGACAGGGAAGTGATTAAAAACCCATAGCTTATTGTTACTGATTTCAACCAGCTTTAGCAGACAGTTCAGTATAGATACCAACATCCCACCTCAGGCTTCAGTGGTGCTGTCTCTAAGTTTCTAACCCAAATCTTTCTCTGAAGCCCAGCAACAGAGGTGAAATGGCAAAGGTGTTGACAAACCTGGGGCAACCCTCAGCCAAGGGGAAGTGGGACTGGGTCAGTCAATACCACTGGGTCAGTCAGGGTCTGTTGTACCAGTTGGTTACCAATGTAGGCAACTGATTTGATCCCTAGGTCGGGAGAAGATCCCTTGGAGGAGGGCATGGCAATCCACTCCAGTATTCTTGCCTGGAGAATCCCATGGACAGAAGAGCCTGGTGGGCTACAGTTCATAGGGTCGCAGAGTCAGACATGAATGAAGCGACATGCAGGTAAGCAACTGAGACTCAGTTCATTTGGTTCATGCACAAAAACTGTGTGGAAAGTCCTCAAGTACCCCATCGCGTTGCACACTGATAGAGGATTGCCTCCAGGTGTTCACTCCCTGCCGTTCCCGGCTGCACCTGCGCTGGTGATTCAGAGAAAGCCCCGAGGCAGAAAAGCAGAGTCACAACTTCAGGTTCTGGTAAGAGGCTGGCCAACGCAGACCACAGTCTACCACAGCTGCTCTGAAATCAGTCACTGAGGGAGCTGTGACACGGGCATCACACGCAGCTGCCACACCGGGGTGGGGTTTCTTACCCGCATCACTGGTGACATTTTGGACCAGTGAGAATTCTTCGTTATGGGGGCTTCCCTGTGCACTGTAAGATGTTTAGCAGTATCCCTGGGCTTTCCTCCTTAGATACCAGTTGCCCCCTGCCCAGTTGTTACAACTTAAAATGCCTCTAGACATTGCTAAATGTCCCTAGGGAGGCAAAATCCCCTTTCATGGAGAACCAGTGTGCAACACTGTAATTTTGGGCAAGTTTCTTCACTTCTCTAAATCTCAGTTTCTCATCTGTAAATTGAGCATAATAGAGGACCAACCGCAGGGGCTCTGTGTGTGTATGTGTTCAGTTGCGTCTGAAGTTTCTGACTGTTTGTTACCCTGTGGACCATAATCCACCAGGCTCTTTTGATCTTCTTTCATTACCAAACACCAATTAATGCTCCTAAGTGAACATGACTATGTGTCATTTGTTGTAGCTAAGTGAATGCAGGATGTAAAGGAAATAAAAGAACTCTGCTTGAGAAGTGACCAGTCGAAGTTCCATGAATGAAACAGGGCACTCAAAGCCGGGGCACTGGGACAACCCAGAGGGATGGGGTGGGGAGGGTGGTGGGAGAGGGATTTGGAATGGGGGACACGTGTATAACCATAGCTGATTCATGTCAATGTATGGCAAAAACCACCACAATATTGTAAAGTAATTAGCCTCCAATTGGAATAAATTAATTTTTTAAGAAAGAAGTGAATAGAAAATTAGAATATCCTATTCAAGAATCATGGAGAAGGTAATGGCACCCCACTCCAGTACTCCTGCCTGGAAAATCCCATGGATGGAGGAGCCTGGTGGGCTGCCATCTATGGGGTCGCACAGAGTCAGACACGACTGAAGCGACTTAGCAGCAGCAGCAGCATTCAAGAATCATCTTGCAGTGTTTACACCTTAGTATTTTGCAAAATAGAGATTTAAAATGTACATTTACTGAAACAAATTTTTCGAACATAGTCAGCAACCTCAGGCTTAAAGGCATGAATATTTCAGGTTTATTAGCATAAACTGAGTACCAGCATGCAAACACTGAAATGAATTTATGGAAATTGTTAATGATTCATTATACAGAATAATTAGATTTTTGTATGATCTGAGCAAATGCATTAGCAAAAACAATTATGCACTGATACAGTGAAAAACCACTCTCAGGGAAAAAGCCATTAGTGTAATAAAAAGGACATTTTGCAGGGGCTCCTCCTGTACTTTTTTTGACTCAGTCCCAAACAGCTGTTGCCATCTGCCAGGGAGAGCCCTTGGCAGAGATATTTGACCAACTTCTGCTAAACCCTTCTCTGTTGAAAATGTCTACCCCAAAACTCTCAGAGGCCCAAGATCTTTGAGAAGTAGCAAACGAATACTCAATGAGCTGACTTATCTCATTCTAAAGGATTGTAAGAGAAAAATGAAACAACGTAAGAATGAAAAGTATATTCATGGGAAATTGCTAATGGTTTCTGAGTCTGTCTCTTCTCAAACTTTTAGCGGGTGTGTCTTTTTGCCCACAGTGGACTCACTGTTCAAACTTGTTTGCTTCATCTTGTAACTCCTTTTTTTCTTTTCTTCTATAGGTTATTACAAAATATCGAGTATAGTTCCCTGTGCTATACAGGAGGTCCTTGTTGATTATCTATTTTATATATAGTAGTGTGTATTTTTTTTTTTTTTCCAGAGAAGGCAATTGCAACCCACTCCAGTACTCTTGCCTGGAGAATCCCAGGGACCAGGGAGCCTGGTGGGCTGCTGTCTATGGGGTCACACAGAGTCGGACACGACTGAAGTGACTAAGCAGTGTGTATTTTTAAAACCCAAACCGCTAATTTGTCCTTCCCCAACCCTTTCTCCTTTGGTAACTATTTGTTTTCTATTGTGGGTCTATTTCTGTTTTTTGCATAAATTCATTTGTATCATTTTTTAAATATTTCACATGTAAGTGATATTATCTGATATTTGTCCTTGTCTGGCCTATTTCACTTGGCATGATAATCTCTGGGTGCATTCATGTTGCTGCAAATGGCATTATTTCGTTCTTTTTTATGGCTGAATAATATTCTACTGTATATATACACCACATCTTCTGATCTATGCCTTTGTTGATGATATTTAGGTTGTTTCCATGTTTTGGTTATTGTATATAGTGCTGCAATGAACGTTGGGGTGCACATATCTTTTCAAACTATGGTTTTCTCTGACTATATCCCCAGGAGTGGGATTGCTAAAAAATATGGTAGCTCTATTTTTAGTTTTTCGTAGTAGCAATTTTCTAGCTGTATGCTGCCACCCTGTTTGTTTAACCTATACGCTGAGTACCTCATGAGAAATGCCGCACTGGATCAGTTACAAGCGGGAATCAAGATAGGTGGGAGAAACATCAACAATCTCAGATATGTGGATGATACCACCCTAATGGCAGAAAGGAAAGAGGAACTAAAGAGCCTCTTGATGAGGGTGAAGGAATAGATTGAGAGAGCAGGCTTAAAACTAAATACTAAAAAAACTAAGATCATGCCATCTGGCCCCATTACTGCGTGACAAATAAGAGGGGGGAAAGGTGGAAGTAGTGACAGATTTCCTCTTCTTGGGCTCTAAAATCACTGCTGTTGGTGACTGCAGCTATGAAATCAGAAGATGTTTGCTTCTTGGCAGGAAAGCTATGACAAACCTAGATGGTGTGTTAAACCGCAGAGACATTACACTGCCAACAAAGATCCATATAGTCAAGGTTATGGTCTTCCCAATGGTCATGTATGATTGTGACAGCTGGACCGTAAAGAAGGCAGAGCACTGAAAAACTGATGCCTTTGAACTGTGGTGCTGGAGAAGACTCCTGAGAGTCCCTTGGACAGCAAGGAGATCAAACCAGTCAATCTTAAGAGAAATCAACCTGGAATACTCATTGCAAAGACTGATGCTGAAGTTGAAACTGCAGTATTTTGGTCATCTAATGTGAACAGCTGACTCATTGGAAAGGTCCCTGATGCTGGGAAAGAGTGAGGCAAGAGAAGAGGGCATGAGAGGTTGAGATGGCTGGATGGCATCACCAATGCAATGGACATGAACTTGGGCAAACTTCGGGAGATGGTGACGGACAGAGAGGCCTGGCGTGCTGCAATCCATGGGGTCACAAATATTCGGATGGGACTGGATGACTAAACAATAAGTTTTCTAGTAGTAGTTTGTAACCACTTTTTAATGTGACTTCAAACTCTTAAAGTGCTGGCATCTAGAGATTGTCATATTTATATTCTGGGGCCCTGGCACACAGCACTCAATAGATAATGAAAGAGTGAATGAATTAATAAAAATGTCAGTTAGTCCAACTTACCATGATTGGTGGAACAGGCCCTAACATCAGTAAAGAACTTAAAATATTTAAGTATTCACAGGGATATCTCTGTAAGTACTATACCTCAGAACCACCCAGCCTTCCTATCATGGCTTAGCCTTCCTAGAATAGATACAGTCTGGGGCAGCAGGAAATGAGGCAATCATGTGTAGACACTGAATGCTCAGAGCCCTGTGACATGAACGAGATCTATACCCCTCCATCCCTGCCCAAAAAAGAAGTTAGGCGATCTTCCAGATCACTGAAACAGACAAAGGTGTCTGCCAGAAATTGCCAGTTAACTCAAGCTAAGTAGGGTTTTTTTTTTTTCTGCTCAAATTAATAGCATAATTGCCTTAATTCTAGATTTGTCTATTCATGTGCAGACATAGCTTCAGATAAAATAATTTGAGGTGGCAAGTCCTAGGGGACTAAAAGGGAAGGAGCCCAGAGACAAAGGAGGAACTTTCAGAACTAGCTCAGCTGTGTCACAGAAGAGGCTGAGTGCATCCAGGTGGCAGTCTGGAAATTATGAAGCGAAACTGGATCTACACAAATGATTAGGAAATGCTTTTGTGAATTTTACAAGTAAGAATTACAGCGATTTTCATACTGTGAACCATTTGATTTTACCTGAATCTATCAACATTTCAAAAGTAAATCCCTGCGTCAATTCTTTCTGTCTGACTGCAAGGAACCTTTCCTCTAAGAATTCAATCTGGAAAGCTTCAAACAAACAGTGGTAAAGATAAGATGGTTTGAAAAACTAAACTTAAATAATTCTACTGTCTCCCAGGAAGTAACTCTGAATATAAAAATCAAACTAAGTACTGTAGAGTCTCACATTGATGTCATCTTGGAAGTTGGCTCTGAGACTGCTAGGGATGGACAAGTATTTTAACGAGCGTTCTGGGTTTTCATTACCAATCTCGGTTATATATCATCAAGGTAATGCACCCTCTACTGCCTTGGTTGTGTTGATAACCAGGCACGAACTTCAGACTTGAACAATCACAGCATAGTTTAAAAACTGACAGAAAAGTGAGCAGGCACCATATAAATTACAATGAGATAATCTGTGAGAAAACTTTGTGAACCACAGCACGCCATGCAAATCTGAGTTATTATGGCATGGAAGGCTCACTGGAGTATTTTTTTTCTTTTAATAAAATGATGTGACTAATTAGAAGGACAAAACCTCATTAAATTGTTTAACCTGATTTTCCTTTTTAATTATTGGAAGCTCATCTACTTTCTTCAAGCAGATTTCTTCTCTGAATGGAGATCTCTCCCTGCTGTGATTAGATTTCACAGAGACCATGAGATACATCACCTCTGGAACTGTTTGAGTCAAAGGAATATAGAATTAGTCTACCTGCATTAATTTTAATTCACCGTGGAGATCGTAGACCAGGAAAAAAGTGAATGAGAGAAAAGTAAATCCAGATTACTGACTCTTGAACCCAGGTAGTTCAAACTATGGCTAAGATCTCCTTGCTTACTTGAGATTCTATTCCTAGGCCTTGAAAAGAATTCACAGACATACTCTGAGTCACATTTGGGGCATAACATGAAATGACTGTTATTGTCAGCTAAATGATCTGAAAAAATATTTTTTTTTCCTGAAGCCTCAATCATTTCTTTTCCAGTCCTAATGGCTTAAAATGATTTGTGAAGTTGACATATATTTTAAAACAAAATACAGAAATGTTCATGCATTTAAAAAATAGACTTAAGGAATCATAAGACCTTGGTGAATAACATTATAAACCAAATAGTGATTTTCTTTGTTTTAATTTTCTTTTTCATTCTTTAGAACTTTTTTTTTCTCTTCAAAATTTGCTACACTGAGAGGGAAAAGTATGCTTTTAAATGTCTCATCAGATTAAAGAAGTTTAATGGGAAATTCTTTTGAAAAATTTGTCCAAATACTTTTGAATTCTCTCACCAGTTTTTTTTTTAAATGAACCTGTCCCCAATTGACCTATGTTAAAACATTCATAAAAATAGATATTTTAAAGATGTTTTAACAAAAATATTTCATCCTAAGAAGAGATAATCAACCATTACCTTGCTATTTATTTTCTTTTCCTTCACTGTGCCCTGGGCCTTGCATTGCTTCTTAAATTGCTTCTCAATGCCTCTATTGCTACTCTGAGTCTCAGCTAGGAGATACTTGGAACACATTATGATACAGTTTGCAGCAATGCTGTTTTAGTAGAGTTCAGTTTTTCTAAGACCTAGTTCAAATTCAGTTCAAATAACATCTCATGGGTTAATCAAATTCTCTTAACTAAAATTTTGTAGAATTAATATTCTATAAAATGACTAGTCTCTTATCATACATTTAAATTTCTTTGTTCAGAAATTTGGGTCACGATATTGGTCTGGTAAAGTATACTTGGGAATATCTATTTTTGTTCTTACCAGTTTCACTTTCTTTTAGATTTTGAAGAAAATAAACAGGAAGATTTAAAAAAAAAACTCACTGTGGTGTTGACTCTGATGCTACAGAGTGGCATCTTAAAAAAAAAAATGATACAAATGCACTTATTTACAAAACAGAAACTGACTCACAGACATAGAAAACAAACTTATGGTTACCAAAAGGGAAAAGAGAAAATGGGGAATAAATTTGGGGTTTGGGATTAACAGATACACCTCCCTATATATATAAAGTAGATAACCAACAAGGACCTACTGTAAAGTACAGAAAATTATATTCAATACCTTATAATAACCTGAAATGAAAAAGAATCTGAATCACTTTGCTATACACTTGAAGCTAACATAACATTGTAAATCAACTATATTTCAAAATTTAAAAAATAAAATTAAATAAGAAATAAACGACTTTAAACCATGCTTAATAAAAAAGTTTACTCAAATTTGTCTAAATATGTAGATATTATATGTTACCACAAGAGGAAATAGTATGGGAAAATTACATTTCCAAATGATTCTGAATGATCACGCATGAACACACATCTGTGACTTTTTCCCAAAGCCTAACCAAGAGCCTATACTAGGCTGAGGTCCTAAAATTAAATTATCTTAATAAGTGCAAGGGATTAGAATGAGATCTTCCAGTCATACTGATTTAAACCTAAGTGCAGTCTGACATTGGATTCTATTCTTGCACTCAAAATTCAGACAATGTGTTTAAAAATCAAATAAAAATAATGTTTAGAATCATATAGTCATTACCATGTAATCCACATCAGACATGGTTTTCCTTTCCATAGATAGTCAAGAGTTGGACATGTATTCTATTTTTGACCATATTTCTGATCCAGTTAAGTTGGTCATAATAGAGGAAAATTCAATTAATGCTTTTCAAGGCTTAGCCCTTTTCCTTTAATGGATTATCGATGCTTGAGTAATAGCTGAATGAGGAAGGGGCCTTAGATACTACTGTCCTAATGAGAGGAAGGAAATACATTCTATCAAATGTTCAGATGTACCTATTCTTAGGTTTTATTCTAACTAGTTCAGTAACATTAAAAATTAATCTTTTCCACTCTCTAGAAAAGTGAAAATTTTAGATGGGAGATTAAAGATTTATGTACGTATTTAATTATTTAATTATTTATGTCTATAAATGCTCCTACAGTTATAAATCAGTGCACACAGAGCTTGGTGCTTTGTGATAGTGAAGAAGAGGTTTTAGAAATCCACAATGGGGTGCTGTAAACCATAGGTATTACCCAACATCTTTATGGTAAGCAGTTTCCTAGGGCAAAGGGAAGCTATTCTTCTAAGGGTGGGTACTGTATTTCTCAGATTTTTGCTATAGCCAGTTTCATAATTTATTGCACCAGCTTTGTTCCTAACACACCAAATATTTCCCACCCTCCTCGCTAAGCAACCCCCACAGACTGAGAAAGAAATAATCAAGGGATATATGTCTCTTCTTTGGTTTCATCTGCTCCACACCTGCCTGCTTCCCCAGCTCACCTCCTTTTTGAAGACCACTTATTGCTGACACTTAACTGCCAGTATCCCTTATGACCTCAGAAAGACCCCATGGCAAAGCAGAAGGCTCTCAGAAGTACAGACAGGTCTGAAAACCTAGAATATGGCCTTCACCTACTGAGCTTCAGAAAACCCCCATATACACTACGTTCACAGCTTAACTCCCAGAGATTCCATGATAGTATTTTATCCTTCTGAAAATCTTTTCAGGATTTAAGTGAATTTCTCACAGGCAAGTAAAGAAATTGACATGAGGGTAACCAGCTGGGGACTAGAAACTGGAAGTAGATTAGGAAGATGCTAGCCGCTGATGGGAGCCAAACTGAATTCTCAACTGCTCTAAGAAAATGACGAAAAAAGAAAGGTCATCGAGATGAATGATTTGTGAGCATAAAGTAGGTGCTCTCTTTATTGGCAGACAGACACTTGTATCATGCTTTCTCTTTCTCCCTTCCTCCACGTTCCTCTTTAGGAGTGAAGTCTGAGGAGGAAAAGGCAGAGATCCAGTGGCGAAGGGGCAGAGTCTGGGGCTCCACACGAAAATGCTAAGGTTTCAGGTCTCCAGCAGGCAACTTCCTGTGTCTCAGTCATCTTACCTCCCAACATACTTCTCTATTTTCTATAAGGCTGAATGAACTGGAACACTCTCTGGAGGAGCTTTGCCTATTTCGCAGATTCTCTCTATTAACAGAAAACCACTTCATCATCATCAAAGAAAGAGGTCACCAAATCATTATGCTATGATTCTTCTTTGCTTAAATGTCAGTTTCCAGCAGCTATTGTAACACCTCCTCCAGCTGCCTCCCTGGATTTCATCTGCTTTCTTTGCAGTAGTTGCTGTGTTTCATCAGACCACAAGGAGATCATCCTCCATATTCATGATCCAAAGGAAAAAATAACTGATGGCCTATTTATAGCTGACAATTGTTGCCCTGCAGAAGAATGAGGAGGGAGGGTTTCTTACGCCAAGGCCCTGCATCCAAGCAGGAGAGGATGGTGTGTCAATGATTCCAAGGCGGCATTGCTCCATCTCTAATTACCCTGATTCATCAGCTGTTAATTCTGTCAGGAATTTTTGACAGAAAACCAGCACATCAGAGACAAAACTGAAGGCATTAATTCTGGTCTTTTAAGCCTAAGAATATTAACATAGCAACCAATCTGATGGAGGGGACCGGGCTGAGGGGGAGGGGATGGCACCACAGCTGTACAATTGCCTGTTGTAATCACTGCCGTTATCTTCTGTGCTTTATATTCAACAGTTCTCTGTGCTGATCACTGCACATTGATTTGGAGAAAAAGAAATGAGTTTCTGAACATATAAGGCCTTTCTGGTATACTTAGAATAATTCACTTCCCTTTTTTCTTTTCTGATGCATTTTCTGACTTCAAAGATCATGTGACTCGCTTATTTTTAACTTTTTTTTTTAACATAATTAATCAGGCAGGACGTTGGATGGGGTAAAGCATGCAAAATAAAATTTAAATTGAATTAGAAATGAATTTCTTCTTAATAAGAGCCCCATTCAAAGGTTCACATTTAAATGTTCTGAGATGGTGTGCAGGATATTTATGTAAATCATCCTACTCAGACATCTAAAACGTACATGAGGGCAGAGATTATGTTAAAAAGGCAGCACTTAGATTCCAACGTGAGACTCTATAGCTGGAAGCCTCAATGTTCTCCAACAAGAGATTTCAGGTTGTCAGCAGGCGCTGCTGTCTGTCACTCATGCCCCCCTGGCATTTCTGTCCCTGGTTGCAGACACGGGAAATGTATGCTTTAATGAGGGTGACTGGGGTGCTCATTGTCCATGGAGAGGGCCCGAGAGCAAGGAGAACCTTGTCTTGAGGGCAGCGTCACATAGAGCCCAGCCCTCCGTCCAATATGACCGAGCTTAAAAAGAGCACCCTAAGTGCTAAATTCTCTCCTCTGAGATGATGAAAGCTCACGTTAGCTCACATTGTTGAGTGCTAAGTATGCCAGGCATAATGGCAGACACTTGACTTAAGAAGCTAATTTAATCCTGAAACAACCCTGAGAGATAGGTTTTAATATTAGCCCCATTTTAGAGATGAGGAACCTGAGGCTTAGGAAGATAAAATTACTAAGCCAAACTCCCTGGGCCAGAAAGAAGTAACAATGAGATTCTAACTTATGCTCCTAACCAGGTGTAACCATCACTGCTCTGGACTCTTCCCCGGCTGTCTCCAACATGCTGCCATTGTGCTGAGCAGGAGTTCGTGTCTCATGAGATGACCCCAGGATCTGTTGTCAGACAATCTGCATCGGCACCTGCGCTGCCTCTTCCTAATGCATGTCCAGGGTGTGGAGATGTTCCCTACCCCTTGCCAGTAGCATGGGGGAAATTAGACTTATTGCAAAGGACTGCTGTAAGAATTAAATTTCTTTTCCAATTTGATCGGGGCTCAATTAATGATTATTGAGTATGATTCTTTACTTCTATAAAGAAAAATATGTTTGTATATTTTATATAGCTCCTCATTACATAGCAATCAGATACCATCTCAGTTCATCTCTCATTGTAACTTGATCAAGCCTCAGTTTATCTCTGAGAACATAATTCTCCACTCTATTCTTATCAGCCCAGGCATTGTTTTCCACATTTAGAGCTCACTTTCTCAGCAAAACGTTCACAGATATGTCAGGAAGATGCAAGCACTTGGCTCAGAGCCCCACAAAAGGAACTCAGTGACATGTTACTGAACCGAATCTCAGGCTTGTCAGTGAACTCTGCCCAAGCTTGTATTTACACACACCCATTTCCTGACGTGACCTCTTTGACCAGGCAGGGTTCCTGCTCTTGATTGTTTGCACCTCCTCCCAACCGACAGCCCACAGAACTCCACTGTCCCCACCTCAAGAAGGAGAAGATGTTGCTAGCAGTGTAGCTGGGGTGAGAAGATAAGTTGCACTGGGTGATAGAGAGACCAAGAGCCAAGGAGCGAGAGGAGATGCAGAACACAAGGATGACTTTGACTTCCTGGAGATGACGAACTGGCTAAGATGGGAGGGAGTGAGGGGTGCCCATGTGCTGTGAGATGGAGGGGTCATGAGAATACTCCCAGCCTTTGTGACGACGGAAAGGTCTGCACAGAACTGCAGATCTCAAGACCTTTGCACAAGTTCTATGGAGATCCTTTCACTCCAGGCTATGCAGCCAGTGTCTTCTCCCTAGGAGCCTTCTATGGCTTCTTTATTGGAAGCGGTCGTTATCACCCCCACGATATTGTGTCATCTCTGTAGCACCTTACCATGATCTGAAATTAAAGTGTTTATTGAGTTACTTGTTTTCTGATTTGTCTTCCTCCTCTAGAGTGCAAACTTCTTACTACTGCCTTCCCAATGTCTAGAATGACTCAGTGCATATTTATACAATGAATGAGTTTTACCGCTGACTTTTCATCCCCTTTAAAGCTATTAATTTCCTTTATTTTAGAAGATCTCCACTCAGATATCCCATTTTTATTCAAAACCAAGCCTCAAAATTGAGCTATAAATCCTTTCAGTCACCCGAAGAGCCAAGATACGTTCTGTCTCACAGCTTTTGCTTGTTGTTCCCTGTGCCTGCAACCTCATTGCTGCTTTTCTTCCCACAGAAAATGCTCTGCCCTGAGGATGGTTGTCTTTGATTTTCATCAAATTCAATGCTGTTTCTCAGAAAGAGCTTCCCTATTCACCATGATCAAGAAGTCTGTCTTTATTTTCTGCCAGAACAATCTGGATTTTTTTTCTTTTTCCATACTAGTTTCAGATGTACAACATAATGAATCGATACATGTATATATTGTGAAATGATCCCAGGAAGTCTAGTTAACAATCATTACAGTCTGGTTACAAATTTTTTGTAACAAAATGTGCAAACTTCCAGTTATAAAATAAATAAATCCTGGGGATGTAATGTACAACACGATAATTATAGTTAATAATATTGTATTGGATATTTGAAGGTCCCTTAAAAATTCTCATCACAAGAAAAAAATGGATTTCTTTTGTTTATTTTTGTTTTTTAATTCAATTGTTTATTTATTTGTTTCTTATCTATGTCCCTTCCTGGGCTTTAAGTTTTACCAGGGCAGAAACTGTGAATACTTCATTTTATAATGCATGCTTAAAATATAGCACAATGCCTAGAACAGTGTGGGTACTAGGCCAATTGTTGAATGTATGAATAATCTTAAGTCTGTCCACTTTTGAACTAGAAGGAAAATCTTACTTCCAAATTTACTAATACTTGAACCCCTTACCTCTTTTAATGTCTACATAGACTATTCCTTTGCAAAAGTGAAAAGTGAAGTCTCTCAGTCGTGTTCGACTCTTTGCAACCCCATGGACTGTAGGCTACCAGGCTTCTCAGTCCATGGAATTTTCCAGGCAAGAGTACTGGAGTGGGTTGCCATTTAAAGGACAAGTTAAAATTCTACTTTGTCCATGGAACTTCACTAAATTACTCCAGCTGCTGTCACCTTTCCCTTTGCCAGACTCATTGGTTTAATTTATAAACTGGTGCTCATGCCTGTAAGGGATAGAAAGATACATCGGATATGGTTCCTGACCTCAAAGAGATTTAAATATTTATCACACACTTTTGGACTTCAGTGTAATGCATATGTGTTGAATGAATAAATAGATGAGCTTAATTATAGCTTTGTTGACCTCTTATATCATTTTTCTTGATACTGAACACAAAGACTCAGCTTCTTCCCGTAATTTTCGTAGGAAGGCTCAAGAAAGATCATACTTGCAGAAGAACTGAGAAAGTGGCCTATTTGCAGTGAAGAATCGGTGCTGGGAAATAAAGTAGCTTTCTAGCATCTCCTAAGTCCTATTTATACTCTTTTAATTCATTATATTTAAATGAAGCTCCTGAAAACCACACCCTCATGTGCCAAGTGCCAAGTCACTTCAGTTGTGTCCAACTCTTTGCGATCCCATGGACTCTAGCCCACCAGGCTCCTCTGTCCATGGGATTCTCCAGGCAAGAATACTGGAATGGGTTACCATGCCCTCCTCCAGGGGATCTACCCAACCCAGCCACACCCTCATATTTAAATATAAACTTGAAAACATTTTCCAAGCCAAAGGTAAAGGTTTTTAATTTTTAATAGTTTTCCTATGAAATGACTTCCTCTCATTAGTCTTTTAACCTTTTATCTCCCCCTGGTTTCTCAGGTCATATATGGTAGCACTGTATTTGTGCCCCACCAATTTGAAACCAAATTTGAAATCAAATCCAGATTTTTTCCTCCTTGCTTCATCCATTACATCCAATCCTTGAAGAAAGTTTTCTGTCTGTAGCGTTAAAAAAAAAACTAGCTAAAATGTGTGAGTGTGCGCATGCTCAGTCATGTCCAACTCTTTGTGATCCCATAGACTGTAGCCCGCCAGGCTCCTTTGTCCTTGGAATTTTCCAGGCAAGAATATTGAAATGGGTTGCCATTTCCTCCTCCAGGGGATCTTCTCAACCCAAAGATCAAACCCTTTTCTCTTATGTCTCCAGCACTGGCAGATGGCTTCTTTACCACTAGTGCCTCCTGGGAAGCTCTAAAATGTGGGAAATGCAGTCAGTCTATTGGCTACATTTGTCTATGTGAGGCTCAAAAGACTTTTCTCTGCATTTGATTAATGGAGTGGTTGTTTCGGCAGCGTCTTGGCGCGATTGTTGGGCTACCAATTTTCTTTAACGTTTCTCCGGTGTTTTTTCTTTCCAGTGTCATTTTTTTCAATCACTCTCAACTGCAGGCTGTTTAAGTGACCTCTCGTTCTAGTTTCTCTTTCTCCTTTCTTCCCCACCTGTCTCAGCCACAGTGATCAAATTCCAGTATTCTATCTGCGTGTAATTTCCAGATTACTCCTCCTCGCTAGCTCATCGATTCAAACTTCCAAAGAACAGACCTTGGGAAGCTCATCGTTAGTCCTCACCTTCTATAATGTCCTGGTGATATTTTCTACTTAACTAAAACCAACCTGTTTGTTACCCTCTGCTGTCCACTCAGTGTTCATCGCCTCATTAAATGCTTTTTCTTTTTCAAGGCCTGTCAGTTCCCCCCACCAGTACAGCCTTAGTCAAAGCTGCTATCACATCTCTCCTCCACTTGGACAAGGCCTCCCTGACCCTCCTCCACCACCACCTTCTGCAGAATAAACATGAACAACTCTGCAAACTTACTTTCTGAGACATAAATCAGGTTATGTCATTCCCCGGCTGTAAGTGTGCTGGCATCTTCCCCTTTTATCCAGGATAAAAGTTGGACTTCCCAGTCCTTCACCCCTTTCTTCTGGACACACTGGCCTGTTTGGCTCTCCCTAATTCCCTTCTTACCTGGTGGGCTGCAGTCCACGGGGTCGCTAAGAGTCAGGCACGACTGAGCGACTTCCCTTTCACCTTTCACTTTCATGCATTGGAGACGGAAATGGCAACCCACTCCAGTGTTCTTGCCTGGAGAATCCCAGGGACGGGAGAGCCTGGCGGGCTGCCGTCTATGAGGTCTCACAGAGTCGGACACGACCGAAGCGACTTAGCAGCAGCAGCAGCAGCAATTCCCTTCTTAGGACCTGAACTTTCTTTCCTCCCCTTGATGATGTTCTCTTTCATTGTATCAGCGTGTGGCTTCCTGGGCCTCACAATCTCATATCAGTTCCAGTGTCACCATCTCAGAGAGGCCTTTTGTGTCCTCTTAGTTAAGCGACATCCCTCTCCTCCCTCTACGACGTCTCCTCTTCTGGTGTATCATTAGCGCCCATCTGTGTGCGAAATCATCACACTTCTTTGTGTATTGCCTACCTCTCCCCTCTCAGAAGGCAAGCTGCCTATGGTCAGGTTGACTGTGAGTAGTATTCACCATTGTTTGTCTAGCATCTAATACAGAATCTGGCACATAGCTGGCATGCCTTTCATTCACTCAACAAAGGCTTATTCGGCAATGTCTATATGACAGCCACGGTCCCAGGCACTAGGATATAGCTGTGAATAAGATTGAAAAGTGCCTATTCTCAGAGGATCTATGTAACATTTTGATGTGCACACGGTCAAAAAAAAAAAAAAGTTAATAAACGACATGTACTATCTCACGTGATGGGAAGTACTCTAAAGAAAATGACTAGCAAAGGGAAGTAGGGGTGTCTTACGGAACATCCCCCACTCCAAAATAAATAGGGTGAATTACTCCTGCCTTTATTTCCATAGCACCTTAGATACAGTTTTTTCCCCACATTTATCACATTCATCCTAGTTACATGTTCACATGACTTTCTTCATGTAAACTCATCTGACCATGTGTTCTAAAGTCAGTGAAGATGTTACACCTATAATTCTTTATGCCTGGCATATAGGAAGACTCAATTCAGACTTCAGTTCAGTTGCTCAGTCATGTCCAACTCTTTGTGACCCCATGAACTGCAGCATGCCAGCCTTCCCTGTCCATCACCAATTCCTGGAACTTGCTCAAACTCACGTCCTTCGAGTCAGTGATGCCATCCAACCATCTCATCATCTCTCGTCACCTTCTCCTCCTGCCTTCAATCTTTGCCAGCATCAGGGTTGTTGCTGACAAGAGCTGATGCGACAGGCTGCCTCTTCGCAACAGGTGGCCAAAGTATGGGAGTTTCAGCTTCAACATCAGTCCTTCCAGTGAATATTCAGTGAATATTCAGTCCTTCAGTGAATAATCCAGTGATTTCCTTTAGGATGGACAGGTTGGATCTCCTTGCAGTTCAAGGGACTCTCAAGAGTCTTCTCCAACACCACAGTTCAAAAGCATCAATTCTTCGGTGCTCAGCTTTCTTTATGGTCCGGCTCTCACATCCATACATGACACTGAAAAAACCATAGCTTTGATTATACAGTTCTTTGTTGGCAAAGTAATGTCTCTGCTTTTAATATACTATCTAGATTGATCATAGCTTATCTTCCAAGGAGCAAGTGTCTTTTAATTTCATGGCTGCAGCCACCATATGCAGTGATTTTGGAGCCCAAGAAAATAAAGGCTCTCACTGTGTCCATTGTTTCCCCATCTATTTGCCATGAAGTGATGAGACTGGATGCCATGATCTTAGTTTTTTGAATGCTGAGTTTTAAGGAAGACTTATAAATGCAATTATATAAAAGAATTAAAGAATTACTGTTTATGTTTTCTTCTCTTACCCTCTAGAATATCTTCCATGTACCACTTCATGAAACAGCATCCCTAGGAGACCTGGAGAAAACATTTTTGATATTCAAGCACACAGTCAGTGCCACGTGTGCGGTCTCTGTGTTTCATTTACTGTCTCTGTGCTATGTTTGCTGTCTCTGTGGATCAGTGAATGGAAGGAAAACCTTGTAACTGCTGTGTACTTTTTTTTCAATTTTTTCCCATTTTCTTTTTTGTAATTAGTTAATTTTAATTGGAAGATAATTACTTTACAATATCGTGATGGTTTTTGCCATACATCAACCAACAAGAATCAGCCACAGGTATACATCTGTCCTTTCATCCTGAACCCCCCTCCCACCTCCCTCCCCACTCTATTGTTAAAGCATCCTCTGATCACAGAAGGACAAAGGTCCGTCCTCCTTTCCCTCAGGCCATAGTGCTAGGGCTCATGCTCATTAACCCTTTATATGGCACAGACTGAAAGTTTGCCCATACGGATTTCCCCGGTGGTCCAGGGACTAAGAATCAGCCTGCCAATGAAGGGATAAAGGTTCGATCCCTGGTCTGGGAAGATTTTACATGCCGCAGGATATCTTCTAAGCCATGCGCTGCAACTACTGAGCCTGTGTGCCACAACCACTGAAGGCCCTGTGCTCTGCAACAAGAGAAGCCCCCGCAATGAGAAGCCTGCTCGCTGCAGCTAGAGAGTGGCCCCCCCTGCTCAGCCTAACTAGGGGAAGTCTACAAGCAGCAGTGAAGACTCAGCACAGCCAAAAGTAAAGAAATAAAATTTAAAAATAAATAAATAAATGTGTGCTCATAAAGGAGATACATAATACATATCATGAGCTCATTTGGCTTCCTTTGTTGCAAAGAAAATCGTCACAGAGCAGAAACTGTGTATTTTGTACTTCTAATCTAGGTCCTTGGCACACAGCCACGCATCAGGGATAAGTCCAATTTTCCTGCAGAAATGTTGTGATGGATCTGAGGTCCTTCTTCAATGACATTACACTGCTTTCCTAGACAGGCAAAAGCAAACGTCTGTCCTTTTCTGTGCTTCCAGTGTATTTCAATATTAGAAGCAATCAAAGGCCTCCAGCCCTCTTTTATTTTTCGAGAATTGGTTCCCAGGTTGCATCTTTGATATGGCTAAGGAAACTATAGATAAAAAATAATGAAATCTGACTCTATATCCAATGAGGGATAATAAAAGGAAAATTGAGTTTTCTCTAAGAATCTGAGTGGTTGGAGAGCACATCAGGAAAGCAAATTCTTCATTACCAGCCAAGCAGTTCATTTCATTATAAAGACTCCTTATATACCCTTATGAACAAGAGAAAAAACAGCCTATTTCTCTAGTAAAAGACTATAGTAGTCACTATATGGTGTGGGATAGAGAAGAGGAAGAGATAATTTTGATGCATATTATACCGGATTTCAAAATACATGTGGTTTCCTGCTAGAAACTTAATTTCTAGCCCTGTCTCCAAGCAGTTTAGGCTGAGTTGTTGCAGATTTCCTGTGTCCCTCTCTGATAATATATTTATAAAAATAGAAAACGAGAAGAAAACACTTCTCAGCCAAAATATATCATATCATGTTTCAAGTGTAAGAGATTAAAAGACTACACTGTTAGTTAAATCTCTTTTACACATTCAGCTTTTATGCCCTTCAGACTATCTTTCTAACAGTGATTGGTGTGAAATACCAGAGACCCTTGGATCGAGCACCTATTTAACAAGTGTGACCCAAGCACCTGGAGAAGATCTGTGTTTTACAAAATAGCCAGGGAAAAAACAATGCAAGTATGCATGCAATCTACATGGAAAATAATATGGAATCATTTTTGTTTCAGGCCCTAAAAATGAATGACCATTTCATGAAGCCTGGACATGTGGGTCTTTCATGCCAGTCTGCCATTGGTACGGGAACCACTAATAGATCCAACTAATCATCTTTTAGCTGGCTCATAGGTGGGATCCTTAGGGATACTCAGCAAATGAAGCTTCTTTTATTCATCCATCTTTGACTAGCCATTCTACACAGTTCACATCTTGTTTGCTAGGCCTGTGAAAAGAAGTTCTGAATGATGAACACTATTGTCAAGGATTTTCCATATATTTAGAGTTTTAATTATTACAGGTATTTGGTGAAAGAACTTCTCAGATGCAGTCAATTATTCTGCTACTCTGTACGTTAGAGAGGGATGCACACATGTTAAATAAAATTGCATCAACTCAGATTGGGATGTTTTGACAGCAAGAGACAGCAAAAGGTTATGCTGGTATTACAAAGCAGCGAAGCATAACAAGTGATTTACGATGGCAGCAGAGGCACAAACTGAATCACAATGAATAGAGCAAGCTGGCTGTTAAAAATATAGAGTAGTTAACAAAACTGCATTTCATTAGACGAAAATTTGGGGGATCCTCTCTAATGGATCATGGATAATGGTTCTAATAAAGTCAAGTGGATTTTTAAACTTTTATTTATAATACCTGCTCTTTGATGGATCCTCTAGGTATATGTACAGTAGTCCAGCAGAATTCAAGTATGTCAAATTGTCAAGAGAATCCAAGTCCATTTTTATCAGGAAAATCCTGATTTAACAGATGTGCTTCGTGTAATGCCATGAAGGACAACATTTTCTGAGTCTAAAGAACAAAATTCCAGAGACTTTCATTTCTTTATAAAACTCTTCTATTCTCAATCCTTAACTAAAAGACAGTTCAGTCAATTCTCAATTTTGACTTTAGAACAATACATCTTTTCCCTAAGCCTAAAGATAATTGAATGGCATCGAGGAGAATGGCAAATATATGTGATTTTCGCTATTCAAAAAAATTTTATACAAGATACAGGAAAGGAGTATGTGGGTGGATATGAAATGGATTAGATCAGATTGGGAGGATGTCATGGATGAAACAAAAAATAAATAACCAGAATCTGTGATCAGCCTGTGGGGTAATAATGTTTTCTATTTTTTTTAACATTATGTTGAGAAAGCATGAACTAATTTATGGAGGAGAAAGAGAGTGATGGATCCTATTTTGGAAAATGTGTTTATTTTTTAGTGTGTGTTTTAAATTTTTTAGTGCAGCAATTTCACTATTAACACACAAAACTAAAATCTCCCAGTTGTTGCAGCCCAATATTGCAACGTTAGGAATTAATAGGAATCACTATTCTTCATTTTTTTATACATTCTTTTAAAAATATTTATTTATTTACATGGCTGCATTGGGTCTTAGTTGTAGCACAAGGGAACACCGTTGCATCATACAGGATCTTTCATTGTGGTGCACGGACTCTCTAGCTCAGTGCCAGCTTAGTTGGTCCAAGGCATGTGGAATCTTAGTTCCCAGACCAGGGGTAGAACTCATGTCCCCTGCATTGCAAAGCAAATTTTAAACCACTGGCCCACTAGGGAAGCACTGAAACCACTGTTCTTCTTGATGCTACATGTAGACATTCCATGCTAAGAGTCAAGTGGGGAATATTAGGAATAAGTGATTTTTATTGTTTTTATTGAAGTATGGTGAATTTACAACATTGCATTAGTTTCAGGTGCACAGCATAATGATTCGGTATTTTGTAGATTACATCCCATTATAGATTATTACAAGATATTGGGTGTAATTCCCTATGTTCTGCAGTAAATCTGGTTGCTTATCTATTTTACGTATAGTGGTTTGTATCTGTTAATCCCATACCTCTAATTTGTCTCTTACCCTCCCCTTTCCCCTTTGGTAAGCATACATTTGTTTTCTATGTCTGTGAGTCTGTTGATGTTCTCTATATACATTCATTTGTATTATTTTTTTAGATTCCACATATAAGTAATATCATATAGGATGTCTTTGATTTATTTTACTAAGCATAATATTCTCTAAGTCCATACATCTTGCTATAAATGGCAATATTTCATTCTTTTTATGGCTGAGTAGTATTTCTCTGTGTGTGTGTTTGTGGTGTGTGTCTTTGTGTGTGTGTGTGTGTGTGTATGACATCTTCTTAAGCCAGTCTCTGTTGACAAGCTGCTTACATGCCTTGGCTATTGTAAATAGTATTGCTATAAAGATTGGGATATGTGTTTCTTTTTTAATTAGTGTCTTTGTTTTTTTCTGGATATATATCCAGGTGTGGAACTGTGAATCATACAGTAGCTCTATTTTTAGTTTTCTGAGAAATCTCCATACCATTGTCCATGGTGGAGGCACCAATTTATATTTCCACCAACAGTGTACCAGGACTCCCTTTCTCCACGTCCTCTCCAGCATTTGTTATTTTTAAACTTTTTGATGATAGCCATTCTGACTGATGTGTAGTGCTATCCCACTGAGGTTTTGATTTGCATTTCCCTATTCAAGTCAAATAAGTGCTTTTTCAAAGTGGCAGAAATTTTCATTCTTTTTTTTTCCTGAACAAGCAATGTCATATGATTGTTCATACAATATTTCTCTCCGAAGCACATGAATTTCGTTAATTTTCTTGGAGTCAGTAACCAGGTGATACACAGACGAACATGATTATCTCTCAATTGCAGCAAAAAAATAATCTCCAGGTATAATGAAATAGTCCATCTTATTGCAATAAAAAGCAAGAAAACCAGGACACTGAGACCTGATGCTTTCTTTAGTTTACGTCCCTGAAGACCTCTGGAGGTAATAATCATTCCAGCTTCCATTTCCATAGTGCCTGATGGTTTGCAAAGTACTTCACATATATTATTTCATTCAACGAAAAAAATGCATATTCTATAAGGTCCATTCCTGAAAGAAAATAAAATGTCAAGTAAATGAAAACTACCTCTTAGAGTGAATAATTCAAGGAGCTGCTCTGTCAACGCAGTGAATCACTTCATGAGAAATAGGGGAGCCAAAAACAAAATCATCGTTCTGAGTATAACTGTGAAATATATGGGCCTTGTTAAATGTTTCTCATTTTGTTCCTAATTCAGGGACTGTAATTTTTTCCAGATTTGTTGAAATTAGGAAAAAGATGATAGACATCCTAGATCTTAGATGCATTGTGGAATTGTAATGCTTTGCCACCTGAGGCAAAATGTATATGTATTGTTTGGTGGTAATGACCTTCCTTTCCTTCCTTTCCCTCTGATTCTGTCCAGAGCCCACTCTGATGTGATACATGCTCCATCTTTAGCTCTGTGTACTTACTTTCCACTTCATCCAGGCCAGAATGTTCCCTTTGACAAAAATGGACACATTCCTGCCCCATACCGGTCTTCATATCTAAAATCATCTTTCTTCCTCCAAGAATGTTCCCATGCTACTCTGAGCTACACTCTCCTTTTTTAGTCTTCCAGTACTTCATGTTTTTCATTCATTCAACCACTATTTAAAGAGAATCCACCATGCACAAGGCATAAACTAGGAAATGGAATAATGAACGAAAAAGAAAAAGACAAACAAGATCTCTAATCTTGGGGAGCTGACATCCTCTGTGAGAACAGACAACAAACATATGTACAATAAAAGATTATTTTAGATGCTCTAAGTGTTATGAAGATCCACAAGGGGTGATACGAGACAGTGGCTGAAGGAGATGGCTCAAGCCGTGAAGATTCTGCCTGCAATGTAGGAGACCTGGGTTCCGGAGAAGGAGATGGCAACCCACTCCAGAATTATTTCCACAGGTTACAGTCCATGGGGGTCACAAAAAGTTGGATGCAACTGAGTGACTCACACACACACACACACACACACACACACACACTGAATGGAATGAAAGGAGCCAACCCTTCAAAGTTCAGATGCAAAGTTTTCTAGGCAGAATGGATATCTGCAAAGGCCCCAAGGAGGGACCAAACATGGAAGTTTCCAGAAGGAAAAAAGACAGGAGGTATGGTCAGAGAGTAGCAAATGATGGGAAGCTTGGCAGAGATAGAGCTGAGAGGTAAGCTAGTGCTGGATCACGTAGGAACTTAGTGTTTAAATCGAGTGCATCCAGAAGCTATGAAGAGGGCTTTAGGCAGGAGATGACAAGACAGGATTTGTGTTTTTTGAAAGCTCTCCATGGCTACTGTGCAGACAGTGGGCCGCAAGGGAACAAAATTAGAGTGAGGGTCACTAGTAAGGAGATTGTTGCAGGTCCAAGGAGTACAAGTGATGCAAAGACTAAAGTTATATGTGAAGATGGAGAAAAGTTGACGGACTTGAAACCTATTTTGCAGCTTAAATCATCAGGACTTATGAGAAAATTCAATGCAGAAGGAAAAAGAAACTCAAATTCATACTCTACCCCATCTTAATTAAGCTATTTAATGTGTTTGTACATGTGTTCCAAACAAGATTATGATTACTTTACAGCCAGAAATTACTTCCATCCTACTTTTTTTGTCTCAATCACAGAAATGCGGATGGCTCTTCGCAAAAATGAGCACACAAGAAAGGCTTAACTTGGATCCAATGAATATTTTTACCTCTTCTGTGGGGACCAAAAATAATGCAATCCAACTGACCATTGCAAAGCAAAGTGTCTACCTCCATTTTTTTTCCCACATGCTGCCATCCATAACTTCACCTCCTGCTACATTTTTGGTATCTGTAATTCTCTCTGTGATTTCTTGGCACCCACTGTCTACTGATGAGATCTCTGGCTTGGTCAGAGTACCCACTTCCTTGCTTACTGCACACAACTCTGATGAGGCTCACTGCAGCCAGTAACTCTGCACTCACTCTCTGCCACGGCCTCGGCAGGTGATGGGAACCCAAAGATAACCAAGAAGAGGCATGAGAAAACTTGCCATCTAGTCTTTGCTAAGAACTAAG
The DNA here is from genome assembly GCF_023091745.1 of Budorcas taxicolor. Taxonomy (NCBI): domain Eukaryota; kingdom Metazoa; phylum Chordata; class Mammalia; order Artiodactyla; family Bovidae; genus Budorcas; species Budorcas taxicolor. The sequence goes on along the minus strand of NC_068923.1, from coordinate 57,709,794 downwards.
TGGGAGAATTCTGGACTACATGGGTACGCATAAGAAAGAAAGGGAAGAATTATATAAGAAAATGCAAACATGAGTCTCTCTAAGGGCCTCATGACATCATCAAGTGACTCAGTAGTCAAGAATCCACCTACCAATGCAGGAGATAGACTCCTGGGTCAGGAAGATTCCCTGGAGAAGGAAATGGCAATCCATTCCCGCATTCTTGTCTGGGAAATCCCACAGACAGAGTAGCCTGGCGGGCTATAGTCCACGGGGCCACAAAGAGTCGGACATGAATGAGCAAGCGAGCAAGCAAGGGCTGCATAAAAGGAAGCTCCAAGTGTTTCCCCATCCCTTAGCTCTTTTGTAAACACAACATGATTTCAGTTCCAGGAAACAGAATCTTGAATCTCTCCACAAGAGGCAAAGAGGATGTGGTGAACACGTGTGCAGAATTGTCTTTGAGGTTGGTGAGCTAACTCCATCTCTCATTCCCCCATCCTCTCTTCTCAAAAACAAATGTCCTTTCTTGTATTGGAGTTAGTTTCTTTTCAATAAATTTTTATCAGATTACAAATAACATACATAAGACTCCAGAAGGGTCCTAGAAACATAGTCCTTGTCCACTAAATCTTTGAAGAAAATATGTAAAATAAAGTATAAAAGAAATGTATGGCAAATAAACAACTGCATAGGATGTGTGGCACGAGGGAAATGTGCTAAAAGATCACAGACTGCTCAATAAAGGCAGGACAGAGGGGAAGGTATAAAGGAAGTAAGAGAGAAGGGAATGCTTGATGACAAAGAACGTGCTTGCTTGATCATCTACATCCTGAATGGATGATTCGTGAAAGATGCTTCAGAGGAGAAGCAGTCGGTGTGGATGTGGAAAGGTGAGTACTATCGTGAGCAGCTGAGAAGAGTACGCACGTAGAAGACCAGCTGGAGCAAATCTCGGAGACATCACACTGCTTTGGAGCACTGAGGAATGGTGTGGAGTTGTCTGACTGGAGAACAGGAACCAGGGTGAGTATGTTAAAAGCAGACAAGGTAAATGAATCCCACATCAGGGTTGCACGTTGGACATTATTCTGTAGCCAACAGGGAGTTCTTACAGACTTTCAGATAGGGACACACCATGAGCTGGTCCGGAATAAGGATGATAATTCTGGTGGAGTCATAGGAATGCCCCTCTCAGGTCTCCACTTAAGAAAATCTCTTAGGCATTGAAGATAATTTTATGGTTACCAAAGGGAAAGGGGGGAGGGATAATTGAGAGTATGAGATTAAGAGGCACACACTACCACGTGTAAAAAATAACAAGGATTCACTGTATAGCACAGGGAACTATATTTAATATCCTGTAATAAACTATAGTGAAAAAGAATTGAGAACAAAGACTATATCTAACTGAATCACTGCTGTACAACTGAATACTGTAACAAAATACTGTAAATCAACTATGAAAAGTAAGTGAAAGTGTTAATCTCTCTGTCATGTCCAACTCTTTGAGACCCCATGTACTGTAGCTCATCAGGCTCCTCTGTCCATGGGATTTTTCAGGCAAGAATACTGGAATGGATTGTCAATTCCTTCTCCAAGAGATTTTCCTGACGCAAGGATAGAGTCCAGTCTCGCACGTTGCAGGCAGATTCTTGATCATCTGAACTATCTGGGAAGCCCCACCAGTAAATCAACTATACATCAACTTTAAAAAAGCAAGAGAAGGAAAATCTCTTGGGGAGCAGAGATGACTGATGGTCTCCAGAAGTCACTCCTTTGAGTTCAGCCCAGTGGTGAACACCCTAAAGCTGCCCATCCTGATCACAAGGAAGCTCTTTGGTGGGAAACTTTGTCTCAGCTTTTTCCCATCGTTCTGACTGAGACTGTCTCCACCCTGGCTGTTCTCTGTGGTTCTGGGTACCAGTGCTTCCTCCTCCTTTTCCATTTTCAGCTGTCAGGGCTGCACGGCAGTTAGAGGCTCCCTCCACCCCCATCTGTTCCTACTCCCTTTCTTTGTTTTCTCCATAGACAACACCCCCGAATAAACCTCTTGCACCCTTGCCATTGGCTTCCCAGAAGACCAGTGTGACACAGCTGCTGACATATGAAGGATGAGCAATACTGATCCACCCATTTGGGGGGTAATAGCTAAAGGACCACAGATAGGTCGGTACTGACAGGGCAGAACGTAGAAGTAGAAGGGAAATGAAAGAGAAGGGAATACTTGATAACAAAGAAGAACGTGTGTGCTTGATCATCTCCAATGACCCTGTAGGAGGGAGATTGCTATTTTGAAATCACTCAGTCATCAATGTATTTTTCAGCTATGGTGGGGATGGATAAATATTTGTGTTTTTGTCACTGGTGAGTCACTGTCTGTTCCCTCCCCACCATTTATGTCCCTGACCCTGTAACTGTGCTTTTAGTGTGGGATTGATTTAGTAACCTGGACCAAATGTAAGAAAACGTTTGTTATTGTAAGTTTTAACATTTATGCTCTTTTTATTAATATCGATAGCAACATGAACTAATGATTTAGATAATCAAATTTTCCTAATTAAAGACTACCACTACCATTTATTCATATGCTATGGGGCATAACCCTGAAGAGGGTTTATAAAGAATACAGTTAGACTTTCTATTTTCACAGAAGAAATCATGGCTTTACAAAAGTGTTTAGCTGAGAAAAGTAATAACCTATTTAAGAAACTAACTTTATTTTCTTATTCCAAACTATTTTTAATGTTTAACAAGGGAAGACTAATTATAATACATAAAGCCAATTTAGTGATTTCTAAATATTTTCTTTAAGTTTTTATCAGATTACTTTTCAAATTTAATTAGGTAGAATTCATTGTGGACTTTCTATTCTGATTTTCTATGTTTCCCTTTGTTTCTCTACTAAATAGATACACATTCATATTCAGAGTGAAAAAAATATGAACTTTTTGGAAAACTGAATGGAGTAATTAATAGTTCTCCACTACTCCGATTTGATAGGAACAAAGATTACTTTACAATTAAGAATAACTGTGTAGGTCCATTAAAACTATGGAATATTTGAGCTGACCATATGACCACCTAATTAAAGATTATTTAAAATCCAAAACAACTTGACAGTAATTATACAGTCAGTCAGTCAGTTCAGTTGCTCAGTCGTGTCCAACTCTTTGCAACCCCATGGACTGCAGCATGCCAGGCTTCCCTGTCCATCACCAACTCCCGGAGCTTGCTCAAACTCATGTCCATTGAGTCAGTGATGCCATCCAACCATCCCATCCTCTGTCATCCCATTCTCCTCCTGCCTTCAATCTTTCCCAGCATCAGGGTCTTTTCCAGTGAGTCACCTCTTTGCATAAGGTGGCCAAAGTATTGGAGTTTCAGCATCAGTCCTTCCAGTTAATAGTCAGGACTGATTTCCTTTAGGATTGACTGGTTTGATCTCTTTGCAGGACAAGGGACTCAAGAGTCTTCTCCAATACCACAGTTTAAAAACATCAATTCTTCAGTGCTTAGTTTTCTTTATGGTCCATTTCTCACATCCATACATGACTACTGGAAAAACCATAGCTTTGACTAGATGGACCTTTGTTAGCAAAGTAATGTCTCTGCTTTTTAATATGCTGTCTAGGTTGGTCGTAGCTTTTCTTCCAAGGAGCAAGCATGTTTTCATTTCATGGCAGCAGTCACCATCTGTAGTGATTTTGGAGCCCAAGAAAATAAAGTCTTTCCATTGTTTCCCCACCTATACACTTGTGGGTAAATATGGAATTTTTTAACTAAAAAAGAATTATTTTTTCATCTCATATGATTCTTCCTAAACTGTCACATATAAACTGGTTTCATAACTTGTTTTCATCTCCACATCCTATGAAGTACTTTTGTTTATAATATTCTTTTTGAAGTAAAAGAAAGCCTTACAGATGAAAGAGATAGCACAAGCTCATATTTTAATATCATAAAGTAAATAAGTGGAGTTGTCCATTTGATCAGTAGCTGTCACTTTGAAATAATTTTCCACTGAGTCCAAAGTCTTGGAATTCTTTGGAAGAGAGCAGTCACTCCTAGCAACCTTTATAAACCACAGGGACAACTGAGTGGTTGATTGCCTTTGGCATATGAAGAAATTCACATTTCAATAGTATGTCAGCATTTAACCTTCAAAATCTAATCCACATGGATTATACTGTATTTATAGTTAATATGAAATACTGACTATATTCCCTATGTTGAATGATATAGTCTTGCAGCTTCTTTATTTTATACATAGCTCTTTGTATCTCTAAATCCCATACCCCTATCTTCCTCCCCCACCTTCCCTTTCCCATTGGTAGCCCCTAGTTTATTCTCTGTACCTGTAAATTTGTTTCTGTGTTGCTATATACAGGCATTTGTTTTATTTTTTAGATTCCACATATAAGTCATGTCATACAGTATTTGTCTTTCTCTGTCTGATTTATTTCACAGAGTATAATATTCTCTAGATTCATCCTCATTGCTGCAAATGGCAGAATTACATTTTTTTTTTTTAATGACTGGGTACTATCCCACAAGAACTTTTTTCCTCCAAAATTCTGCTCATCAAAATGGCTCAGCTCAAATGAGAAAGTTTCCTTGAACTCATCGGTCTCCCACCATGTTCCCTTAATGCTTTGCACTAGCCTCATATTTACTGAGCAGGCCAAGGGATCCTTGAGGAAAGGACTCAATTCCTATTCTTTGAATTATTCCAATACCATTATACTGTCCTCAGTAGATAACACAGTACCAGAAGCACTGGGACAAATGTTTCTATTTGTTGAATCTTACATTTTCGAAACTACTTTAGGAGATAATCTTGATCTAATCTCAGTTTTTTTCATTGAGAGGATTTCCTTTGGTTTAACTGAAGTCATAGTCCTTCTCCACCTGACCATCCTAGGTTTAGCTATACACAGATATAGCAACTGGAAAAGGCAATGGCACCCCACTCCAGTACTCTTGCCTGGAAAATCCCATGGGCGGAGGAGCCTGGTAGGCTGCAGTCCATGGGGTCACTAAGAGTCAGACACGACTGAGCTACTTCACTTTCACTTTTCACTTTCATGCATTGGAGACGGAAATGGCAACCCACTCCAGTGTTCTTGCCTGGAGAACCCCAGGGACGGCGGAGCCTGGTGGGCTGCCGTCTATGGGGTCGCACAGAGTTGGACACGACTGAAGTGACTTAGCAGCAGCAGCAGCAGATATAGCAACAGTCTTTCTGAAGGACAGTTTACAGCAACAGTTATAACTTTAAATGTATATAATTAAAATTTTGAACATATATAATTTTTATTCTAAGAATTCCAATTCTAGAAAGTTAGCCTAAAGATATATCATACAACTGGCCAAAGACATCTGCACCTAGATATGGATTACAGCATTGCTTATAACAGCAAAAGCTGGCCACTCTATAAGTGACATGTTAAATAAATTATGGCACATCCATTTAAAAAGAGAATATTGTGCTACTCTTTAAACAAACCAGAAAATCTATGTATGGTGACATGTAAGGACTGCCAACATATATCACTAAGGAAAATAATTCAGTTGTACAAGAGTATATTTTTATCTTTCAGTAAAAAATACATACATTGAAATAATCAAGATGAATAAACCATAACTTATAAATCATGATTAGTTCTAAGGTTGGGATATACTATCTTAGATTTAGATGTTGGTATTGAAGGGATTTCTGTAAGCCATATGTATACATTATCTATGATCAGAAACACATTACTAGAGAAACAGATCTTCGGTATTTGTTCTCAATAATAGGAGGAGGCCAAGAGTGTTTGGAGGGGTGCTGTCTCTATGCAGAAAAGAATAAGCGGGTTAAGTTTGAAATGCAGGATAGAGAAGGGCTGGAAATGGGCAGTAAGGTTCGAGGTCCAGGGAAGGAGAATATATGATGAGAACTGTCCAAAAATGGAGCGAATTGCATTAAGTAGTGAGCTCCCAACGCATCCAACTCTGTAAGCAAGAAGACCTCAGAATGTTCCTTTATACCTTTCTCTCCCTTCTTTCTCAAGATTCACTTAACACAGACACTTCTCCCCATATCTTTCAACATTACTTTTGTCCTGATAATCAACCTCTCTTGCCTGAACTATTAGAATAACTTTCTAACCGGTGTCCCTATATCAAGTGTAGAGATTACAGTACTCAGTCTCTCAGTCGTGTCCAACTCTTTGCAACCCCATGAACTGTAGTTCCACCAGGCTCCTCTGTCCATGGGATTTCCCAAGCAAGAATACTGGAGAGGGTTGCCACTTCCTCCTGCAGGGGAGCTTCCCAACCCAGGGATAGAACTTGTGTCTCCTGCATTGGCAGGAGGATGCTTTACCACTGAGCTACCTGGGAATATCAAGTGTAGCAGGCAGAATTTGGGCCATGACCTTTGTCCCCAGTGTCATGACTATAAATAACTTCTGTGCTGTGCTTCATCGCTCAGTTATATCCGACTCTGTGACCCCATGGACTGTAGCCCACCAGGCTCCTCTGTCCTTGGGGATTCAACTCATATTACATGGCAAATGGCCTCTGCAGATGTAATGAAGGTTGTTCATGAGCTTGGCTTTAAAATAGAGAGAGTATCCTGGATTATCCAAGTGAATTCAACATCATCACATGCACCCTTTCAAGTGGAGCTTCCCACCAGCCCAAGACAGAGGAGGAAATAAGAGAGAGGTAGCGGAAGGGGAAGTTGGAAAGATTGGACTTGACCTGGAGGAATTATGGGCTCAAAGACCAGAGGAGCTTGGAGGTGAGAAAGAAACAAATTCCAACAACCTGTGAGCTTGTGATGAGAACCTCAGCCACGCCAATACTTTCTTTGATCCTTATCTGGTGAGATCCTGAACAGAGAACTCCTCTAAGCCTTGCTGGGCCTAACCTCCAACCTACAAAAAATGTGATACTGTTTTAAATGCCTAATTTGTGATCATTTCTTTCAGCAGCTGTAGAAAACTAATACACCAACCCTGGCCCATCTCTTGTCAGTTTTTCCAAATGCAATGAGACTGATTTCTTTTTTCTCAAAGTACAGATCTGGTCATGACATGCTTATTTACATTCATTATTTGCTCTTCAGAAACCCTGTGAATCCTAATCCAAACCTTAATCCCTCACACAGCACTCAAGACTTGTGTGGTTTCCAGCTCATATGAACCTCTCCAGCCTCATCTTCTATCAGCCCCCAACTTTGAGATTCAGCCATTCACAGACTGCAATGCTCCTTTGCATGTATGGCCTTCACACAAGCTGTTACCCCTGCCTAGAATGTTTTTCTCTCTTATATTCATCTTCTGGCCACTACTATTCATTCTTTGTTTTCTGCTAGGGTTTTCTTCTTTTTGATATTTGAAAATATTTATTTGTTTACCTTTTTGAATACAACTAATACCTTTTTACTTTGGAATAATTTAAGATTCACAGAAGTTGCAAAAAACAGCATAGTTATTACATTACCTTCCCCTCTAGTGATAATATCATATTCTTTTTGAATTGCCAAAAAAGAACTACTTAACATATTCTGCTGCTGCTGCTAAGTCGCTTCAGTCGCGTCCGACTCTGTGTGACCCCATAGATGGAAGCCCACCAGGCTCCCCCGCCCCTGGGATTCTCCAGGCAAGAACACTGGAGTAGGTTGCCATTTCTTTCTCCAATGCATGAAAATGAAGTCGCTCAGTCGTGTCCGACTCTCAGCAACCCCATGGACTGCAGCCCACCAGGCTCCTCCATCCATGGGATTTTCCAGGCAAGAGTACTGGAGTGGGATGCCATTGCCTTCTCCTACTTAAAATATTCATTACTTTTAAATACTTTCTACCTATCCAAGTTCACAGCCAATTCAGAAGGTAGTCATATCATAATTGTATTTTTTGTGTGGTTTAATGTTTTATTTTTTTAATTTATTTTAAAATTTTTATTGGAGTATAGTTTCTTTACAAAGTTGTGCTAGTTTCTACTGTATAGCATTCATCCTTTGAATTTAAGTCCGCACACCTTCTACTCAGAGAAATCTCTCATGACCTCTCTGACTAAACCAAGCACAGAAATTAACAGGCTCCTGTAGAATTACTTATCTATTCTTCCCAGCAATTGTCATAATTACAATGGTTTGTGTGATTAGATGACAATTTGTTGTTGTTGTTCAATCTCTAAGGCATGTCCGACTGTTTGCAATCCCATGGACTGCAGCATGCCAGGCTTCCCTGTCCTTCACTATCTCCTAGAGTTTGCTCAAACTCATGTTCATTGAGACAGTGATGATATCCAATCATCTCATCCTCTGTCGCCCTCTTCTCTTCCTAACCTCAAACTTTCCCAGGATCAGGGCCTTTTCCAATGAGTCAGTTCTTCACATCAGGTGGCCAAAGTATTGGAGCTTCAGCTTCAGAATCAGTCTTTCCAATGATATTCAGGGTTGATTTCCTTTAGGATTGACTGTTGATCTCTTTGCAGTCCAAGGGACTCTCAAGAGTCTTCTCCAGCACCACAGTTTGAAAGTATCACCACACTGTAAACTCTATAAGGACAGGGAGTGGTTTGTCTTTCCTTACCATAATCAACAACTCTTAGTAGAGTGTCCAAAGCATAGGCAGTTCTCAAATTATATTTCCCACCTGAATAACTGAATCAATGAGGCACACTGAATCAATGAATTGGTTTTCTAGGACAGAATAGATGAGAACATAAATACCAGCCATAAGTAGAAGGTTGAATCAGTGACCACATATTATCCTACTGGCTCTGAGACTGCACGATGTTTAGTATTTTGTGGCTGTCCCACAGTGTAACTGCCATTTAATTTTACCTTTCCCAGGGAACCTTGGTTTTTCTAATGAAAATAGCTGTCAAAACATCACTGTATCACCAGTATATGTCCTGACTCACCAAATAAACTTAATAAATATTTAATGGGGAATGACCAAGTAGAAGACACAATATGTGTCCCAAATGATGTAACATGCCCTTGATTATTGATTTGTTCATCTTATTTATTAAATTTCACATAAACCCCTCCCTTAATCCTCACAATAACTTTGTAAAGGCTTAGCTTGTGGGTTTTTTGTTTGTTTGTTTTAAGCTTTTTTCAGTTTAGCATGGATCAAATCAGAGATTCACTGCTCAGAGGTTAATTGACATGTTCAAGTTTAGTAAAACCAGAATTCCATCTCAGGTCTTCCTGCTCCATGGCCAGGTTTTAACAGCATAGATTTTCAATTTAGGAACTGAAGCCTTGCATTTTCCTGTGTATTTCATTTCTCTCGGTCCCCACTCGCTGGCGCTCAGCACAAGTGCCTCAGAAGTGGCCGGGGCATCCATCGACCACACCTGGTGTAATTTCTATTTACATCTGCCTCTGCACTTCCCAGAAATGAGACGAGGAACCATGGTGGGCAATCAATAGTGTTTACCAAATGGATTGTCTGCTTTAGCCTCACAATTCACACTCACATGGTAAGCAATTATTCAAGCTTTAAGCTTCTCAGTGAATATAAATTTTTTACACAGGAAGCATTCTCATTATTGATTATTTTGGGGTTGACTTTAGAGCATGCCTCTTCTTAAACAGTTATATCTAGAGGGAAAATACTGGTGTAATTTCTGAGGGATGTGTTCTTTTTTTCTATGAATTTATATCATGTTATCATAGATCAATGTGGAGTGGGCCTTACCCAGAATGACTGGAACTGGAACACAGAAATGAGCTCAAAGATAAACTTCTACTTTATTGAAGTGGATAGAAGATTCCAATAATTCTGTTGAATGCACTGGAAAATCCAAAAATAAGTTACAGAAAAACAGTTTTAAATAAATAATTCTGAAATAAGGACATAGTTTCACCTCCTAATTACTTTTTTAAAGAAATTGTTTTTATTTGGATTCTTCTCATATGTTCTATTTTCAGCAAGAAACTTAAGATTGGAATTAAGTCAAAGGGCACAAACATCTTCTATATAATTGTATTTCTTTCTGATTGTTACATTAATGCATGTTTCTGTAGAAAATATAGAAAATACATAAAAGTGCCCAGAGGGAGAGAAAAATTTACTTATAATGATCATTATTCTATCCTGAGGCAAATATTAACATCTTGACACGTTCATCTCTTCAATAATCCTGTTTATTTTTCTTAGTCTAGATGTAGTCTATTTTTTTTCCTACTTAACATTGCTTTTTCACAATGTTTTTTCAGTGTTTTTCATTTGGGTCAATGCTCTTATTAAAACTGCTATTCCTCTGAATTACAATTCAAAAGTTTGCCCAGCTGATGTAACCACTGTTAAAGATTTGGTATGCACATCCCTTACTTGGGCTTCCTAGTTGACACAGCTAGTAAAGAATCTGCCTGTCAGTGCAAGAAACATGGGTTCAATCCCTGGGTTGGGAAGATGCTCTGGAGAAGAAAATGGCAACCACTCCAGTATTCTTGCCTGGAGAATTCCATGGACAGAGAAGTCTGGCAGGCTACAGTCCATGAGGTTGCAAAGAGTTGGACACAACTGAGCCGACACTTCTTCCTTACTTATTTCTTTGCTAAACTATTAATAACATGCACAATATACATATGAATACCACTGCTCCCACTGTTTTATTTTTACAAAAATGGAATTGTACACATAATTAATTTTTCTTAATATCATCACATTGTTCCAATCTCTTCAAATACATCTATCTCATTCCATCAAATAATTGCATAATATTCCATAGAGTAAAAGTATAATAATTCATGAAACCATTTCCTGTTGATGAAAGCTCATGATTTTTTTCTTATTTTTTTCCTATTGTAAGAAACAAAGTAATAAAAATCATAGTACATATATTTAAATAATGGCACTTTTAATTTTAGAAAATATTTCTTGGCTAACAATTTTACTAACAAGTGTAGTTGGGTTCTTTCCATTGTTTTCCATGATGTTATGACCCATATTTGTTCAGTTCATTGCTCTTTTGCCCAAAGAGAACATAGAGCATATAGAACATATAGAAAGCTTGAGTCAACTAAATATTTGCCCAATTGAACAGAACAGATGATATTATTGTAGGAGTCCTGAATTTAAAAGTGGTCAAGACGTGAGCTGTGCTGTATGTTGTTTAGATAGAACATCATGGGCGTACTCAGTACATTCAAAACCCCCATCTACATCCAGCTTGGCCATCAATGGGCAGTATGTCTTTGAACTTGGTCTCCTTCCACTTCATCTTTTCTTTATTTATAAATTGGTTAACTGGCATGCATCTCATGTTGCATAGACTTGTTCTACTTTAATACTCATTTCATTCTTATCAGATGTCTGATGACAGTGTACTTAACAAGTTCCTTTAGCATTAAAATAATAAGTTAAAATAATACATTTGTAATTATGAGCATACTCACTGACATCTCTTTATAGCACATTTCACATGCAGAGGATGAAATGATGATTAAATTAAATTCTTCCCACTCATTGACTGAGCTTTAACATATTCAAAGTCTATATGAGAGTCATCTCCTTTAGTCCACAGTCACCCTGATAAATAATGGACCATCAGAGGATGAGGAGAGAATGATGCGAATGAATCAGTATAAACTCATCAATTTCAGCAGGAAAATCAGAGGGCCCTTGGGGAAGAGTCAACAGTCAACATCGTTTTGAAAGTCAGAAATCAGAGGTACTCAATAATGAATGTCTTTTTTTTCCTCACTTGAAGAGCAAATAAATTAAGACATAGATAGAGACGTTAGGGAGATAGAGGACACAAGGAAGAGTCCCTGGAGGAGGGCACGGCACTCCAGTATTCTTGCCTGGGAAGAGGAAGGACATCACAGTCAGATATGGACTGGTGGGCTACAGCCCACGGGGTCACAAAGAGTTGGACATGCCTGAAGCAACTTAGCATGCACCAATAAAGATATTAACAGAGGAGGTGACTTAACACAGCAATGTTGGCCAGAAGGCCTTCTGACACAGCAGGTTTGTCTTCTCCAGAATTAGAAGCTTCTCTGCCCTGTTGTGGGTGCGGGGGTGGGGGTGGGGGGAGGGGTAGACTCCCAGAGCAGATCTGTCTCGTCATACAACCCAGCGAGGAGCAGCACTGAGGAGGGCTCACTTCTCAGCAGCTTCCACCTAAAAGAGAAGAAGAGGTAGGCTATGCACTTCCTGTTTCTTCTTCCAGCCTCACCAGTTAGAAAGCCACTGAGCTCTTCTGGCTACTATTTTTCCTTCACCTTGAGAATCATGCAAATGATAACTGACTTGTCATGGATTACCCTGGTTTACCAATAGGGAGGAACAACTGCTGCTTCTCCTCAAACAAAAGAGCTGAGACAATGGAGGTCATGTCAGTGTCATGGAGTTGGAAAGACTTACAGGAAGGAAAATAACAATAATAAGACATCGCATTTATTTATTAGATAAGCAGCAGAAAATCATGGTTAATTAGATAAGCAGCAGAAAATCGGAGCCATAAAATGAGTGGTGGTGATCTGCTGCTTGCCAGCTGTGTGATCTTGAACAAACTACTTAGTCTGTATGTGCCTCAGTTTCTTCATCTATAAGATGGGAATGCAGTAATTCATACATGAAAATTAAATGAGTTACATATATAAAATGCACAGACCTCACCCAGCACACCAGTACTTTCTGGTTGTTATCTGAGCACTTTCTAGGTTTCAGAGACTGCCAGAAGTTTAAAAACCATTATTTCATTGATCATGTAATTAAATATCAATTAAGAAAAGCCATTGCTACGTTTTGCAAATGAGAAATCTTGAGACACTGAGAGTAAAAGCAACTTGATTAAGAGTCTAGTACCTGTCAGTGGGGACTTCCCAGTTGGTTCAGCGGTAAAGAATCCACCTGCTAATGCAGGAGATGTGGGTTCAATCCCTGGATTAGGAAGATCATCTGGAGAAGGAAATGGCAACCCATCTAGTATTCTTGCCTGGAGAATCCCATGGACAAAGGAGCCTGGTGGGCCACCATGTGTGGGGTTGCAAAGAGTCAGACACGACTGAGTGACTGAGCATGCACACGCATGTCAGTGGAGGCCTACAAACCAGGGTTATCTACCCCCAGAGCCCACCCTGCCAACCACTGTGCTGGGGGCTGAATTACTGGTTCTCTCTTTCCCACAAAAAAGGAGAAAAACTGCTTTGGGGTCCACACTGCTACAGGCACAACCATGCCTTTTTTCTATAACAGGTCACCAAAAAAGGTTAGAAAAAAATCTAACCAAGCTTCCATCAGTTCTCCTGCGGCCCCAGGAGGGTGGACCTACAGCAGGCCATATCATTCCTGAATTAGAAGAGTCTAGATTGGTCTGGACTGTGAATTCTGGAATTTTGGAATGGCTCTAAGTGGGTCTCAAAAAATAACTGTACTAGACTCCCCTGGAATTAAATACTATTGATGTAATCAAAATCAGGCCAATCTCTGGGGCCTTCTCCTAAACACTCAAGTGCCCAAGTCCTCCATACCAAAGCTTCTGTGGAACAGACATCCCTACTTATCCAGGAGTCTTCTGGAAAGAAGGGACCATGGACTTTCTCTTAATTGCAATGTCCATGCTTAGTCACTCAATTGTGCCCAACTATTTGCCATCCTTTGGACTGAGAAGGCAAGAGATCCTTCCCAGGCAAGAATACTGGAGTGGGTTGCCATTTCCTCCTCCAGGGGATCTTCCCAACCCAAGGATCAAACCCATGTCTCCTGGGTCTCTTGCATTGCAGATGGATTCTCCACCCACTGAGCCACTGGTTGCTTAACTGCAAAATTCTCACAAAAATCTCTGCTTTGACTCAAAGAAAGCCTCACAGGTATGTCTAAACTTAAGACTCCAGGAAACAATCCTTTATGTCCACGTTTGCCATTTTAGATAAAACTCTTAGGGAAATGTGCTGAGAATCAGCCTATTCATGCAAGTTTATTATCAAGCTTGTTAGTACTCAGCATTAGGTTAAATAAACCTTGATGCTTTCTACCACACATTTGAGGGCAATTTAAAGCTCTTGATGGACATGATTGCATGTTGTCAAATGGAATGTTACCGTAATGACTCTTCCTTAACTCCAGTCGCTGTCATTTTCAGAGATTCTGTTAGTAATAAAGTAAAAGTTTGGTGTATTAGAAAAGCAAGTGATTACTTCTGAAGAGTAACATTAAATCAGATCAATTAAAGCCATACATCTCTTCTGTTCTCCTTCCTGAAATAAATTGTTAGTTGGTATCCCTCAGTCATTAGAAACTCCTCTGGTTTCAAAGTTATTGTTTCAGTTCTGATATAAAATATGAAAAAGACAAAGAGTGAGTCTAGCTGCAATTCAATAGAGCTACCTAAATTTTAACCTGCTAGAGAGGCAATACAGTTATTTCTATATACTCAAGATTTTTTTTTAAGTGTTTCTGTTTTGTCAATGCTTGAAGTCTATTTCTTTTCCTTTTTACAAGTATGTGTCTTAAGCTAGATTCTTAACATTTTCTATCAGTATAAGTGACTCACCAACTTAATTTGGCAAAATGAGTTTAACTACTAGCATAAACATAAGGCTAAATGAACAATTCAAAAGTGAACGACAAGCTTACTGTGAATAATAGAATCTGTTTCTGAACTTCAACGGCTATATCACTGTCTAGTATCATTCATAGAATTATTGGAACTAAGAAAGACCAGTAGCTCTTAATACTTAAAGAGGGTGTGATAAGCTAAGTCACAAATGAAGCCCAAATGGGGTGGACTTTTAATTTCAGGTCTGGTCCTGACTTACTCTGAGATTTTAGGAAAGAGGCTTATCTATGGATTATCTTTTCCTATTTATGAAATAAGGAAAGAAAAAAATATGAAAGTAACATCTGTAGAAACAAGATTGTTAAGTAGGCATGAAATGAAAATAATGACTATTATCATTAATAAGTACTTATTTGTACATCATCATATCAACTATAAAGCATGTCATTAGTACTTAGAATTTTTTAAGATAATTCATGAAGCATGGTTTGAAATACGAAGACACAGGAAATGTGGGCTTGACTTCCACAAGCACACAATCCAGCTGGGGAGACAGAATGCTCATACTAAAATGTGTTGATTACTTCACTGACCACCAATCAACTTGATCAGATTGACTGGTGTGGACATGATCATACTGCTATAATTGCTCTCTTCCTCATCTTGAGATGCTGATGTCATTTCTGCTCGATGATAATCAACACTATAAATAAGACGACATAAAATATCGTGTGTATTTTAATTACACAGGGTAATTCTGTGTTCTGATGCCAATTCCCTGACACCAACTGGGAGTCCTACAATTCAATTCAATTCTAATAATAACTGCAGTTAGCATCAGATACTATAAGCTAAAGCGCAAAGTCCCTAACAGATTTCCCTTACATCAGATGCCAGCTGCAAGTGGGGTCTCCAAGCGACCTATACTCTGTCTGACTTGGCTACAAATTCAGAAGTTCCTACGATGCTATTTCAGATTCAATAATTGGCTAGAATGACTCAGAGACCTTAGGAAAATATATTTAGGATTATCAGTTTAGTATCACCTTTTCAAGGTTCTGAGACTATTCTCATTGTATTTTGGTTAAAACCTCAAATAAGTGTAAAGTAGGACAGAACAACCAGCGGAAGGTATTCAATACAGTAATGTACAGGAATGCGTCCATGTGAGGTCAGGTGCATGATCCTCTGAGTCATTGACATATGCATCAACCAGGAAGTTCCTCAAACCTTGCTGCCTTGAGCTTTTCTTTTTTTTAATTGAGGTTTTATTGCACAAACATGCCTGATTAAATCACTGAGCTCAGTCTCCACCTCTTCTCCCTCCCCTCGCCAGGGTCAGGGAGTGGAGCTAAAAGTTCCAACTTCTAAGCATATGGATGTTTTTTCTCCAAATCTTACCACCAGAAACGCAAGCATGGCTCAAAGAGGTTCATTATGTATATCATAAGGCACTCTTATCACTCAAGAAAGTCCAGGGGTTTTTGAAGTTCTGTGCTAGGAACCAGGGAGAATTTGGAATTAGTGCCATGTGGATGATATAGATAGTAGGTATTACAGATGCCCACAGGAGTAGAGATATCTCCAGCAAGGAAGCCAGGATGATCAAGGTCAACTACATGGACATGAGGAGACATGTATTAGGCATTCAAGTTTGGCTAGTATTTGAAAGACAAGAGGTTGGAAAGGAGAACTTGAGTAAACCACAACAGTAAAGAAATAAAGTATATATTAAAAAAAAAAACTCAAAACGCATGTGAAGGTTAAGCATTATGCTGGTAAATAACCAATGGGTCACTGAAGGAATCAAGGAAGAAATTTTTTTAAAAAATGAATGGAGACAAATGAAATTGGAAACACAATGACTCAAAACCCATAGTAAACAGCAAAAGCAATTCTATAAGGGAAAAGAGAAAGTGAAAGTCACTCGGTCAGATCTGACTCTTTGTGACCCTATGGATTATACAGTCCATAGAACTCTCCAGGCCAGAAGACTAGAGCGGGTAGCCTTTCCCTTCTCCAGGAGATCTTCCCAACACAGGGATCGAACCCAGGTCTCCTGAATTGTGGGCAGATTCTTTATCAGCTGAGCCACAAAGGAAGCCCAAGAATACTGGAGTGAGTAGCCTATCCCTTCTCCAGCAGATCTTCCCGGCCCAGGAATCAAACTGGGATCTCCTGCATGGCAGGTAGATTCTTTACCAACTGAGCTATCAGTTTATAGCCAAAAAAGCTACCTCAGGAAAGAAGAAAAATCTCAAAAACAACCTAAGCTTACACCTAAAGGAACTAGAAAAAGAAGAACCTACAAAACTCAAACTTAGTATAAAGCAAAGAAATCATAAAGATCAGAGAAGAAAAAATGAAATAAAGATTTTAAAAAGTAGTGCAAAAGATCAGTAAAATTAAGAGCTAGTTCTTTTAAAAAATAAACAAAATTGGTAAAACTTTAGCTAGATTCACCAAGAAAAAAAAAGAGAGAAATCTCATATAAGTAAAATCAGAAATGAAGGAGAAGTTAACCCCCAAACCACAGAAATACAAAGGATCATAAGAGATTATTATAAAATGAGCAACTTAGAAGAAATGGCTAAATTCTTAAAAATGTACAATCACCCAAGATTGAATCAGAAAACTAGAAGATATAAACAGATTGATTAAATTGAGTCAAAAAATTTTTTTAAAGTCCTAAAAAACAACAGTCCAGAACCAGACAGCTTCAAAGGTGAATTCCACCAAACATTTAAGGAACTAATACCACCCTTCTCAAATCCCAAAAAACTGCAGAGGAAAGAATATTTTTGAACTTATTCTATGAAGTCAGTATCATCCTGGTGCCAAAGTCAGTCAACAATACCACAAAGAAAAGAGGAAAATTACAAGACAGTATCACTGATGAACAAAGAGGCAAAAATCCTTAACAAGATATTAACAAACAAAATTTAAGAACACATTAAAAGAATCATATACCATGATTAAGTGGGATTTATTCCAGGGATACAAGGAGGGTTCAATTCCTGCAAATTAATCAATGTGGTATACCCATTAATAAATTGAAGAAAAAAAATCATACGATCATCACAATAGATGCAGAAAAAGAGTCTGCCAAAATTCAACATTCATTTCTGATAAAAACTTCTAACAAAGTGGGTACTGAGAGATTATACCTCAACATACTAAAAGCCCTATATGACAAACCTAGTCAACATAAAACTCAGTGGTGGAAAGCTGAAAGCATTTCTCCTAAGATCAGGAAACAAAACAAATGTGCCCACTGTTGCCACTTTTATTCAATGACAATCAGATAAGAAAAAATAAGATAAAAAGAGTCTAAATTGGAAAGGAACAAGTAAAACCATCACTGTTTTCAGACTACAGTAAACAAAGTCCTAAAGATACCACCAGAAAACTATTGCAAGATACAAAGTAATATACAGAAATCTGTTACATTTCTATACACTAACAGCTAACTGTACTCAGAGATTATAAGACATTGATGAAAGAAGTTGAAGACAAGAAAACAAATGGAAAGATGCTCGTGGATTGGAAGAACTAATAGTTAAAACTATCATACTCCCTAAGGCAATCCACAGATTCAAAGGAATCCTTATTTTAAAACTAGTGGCATTTCTCAGAACTAGAACAAATAATTCTAAAATCTGTGTGTGTGTGCTTAGTCGCTCAGTCATGTCCAACTCTCTGTGACCCTGTGGACTGCCTGGCCCCTCTGTCTATGGGGATTCTCCAGGCAAGAATACTGGAGCAGGTTGCCAAGCCCTCCTCCAGGAGATCTTCCCAACCTAGTGATCAAACCCAGGTTTCCCACATTGCAGGCAAATTCTCCACCTTCTGAGCCACCAGAGCAGCCCCTAAAATTTGTGGAAACTCAAGATTTCAAATAGCCAAAGTGATCTTGAGAAAGAAGAGCAAAGTTGGAGGCATCAAAGCTCCCTGATTTCAAATTATACTACAAAGTTACAGTAGTCAAAACAGTATGATAGTGGCACAAAAACAGATATATAGTTCAATGGAACAGAATAGAGAGCCCAGAAATGAAGCTACACTCTAAGGATGACTAAGCTATGACAAAGGAGGTAAGGATTTACAATGGGGAAGAGACTGCCTTTTCAATAACGATACTGGGAAAATTGGGCAGCTACATGGAAAAGAATGAAGCCAGGCCACTGTTCCGCACCATGTACAAAAATAAACTCGAAATGGAGTAAAGATTTAAATGTGAGACTTGAACCCCAAAAATACTTAGGAAAAAAATATAGCCAGTACATTATCAACATGGGTCTTAGCAATATTTTGGGGGGATACGCCTCCTCAGGCAAGGAAAACAAAAGCAAAAATAAACAAATGGGACTATATCAAACTAAAATTTTTTTTGCACAGCAAATGAAACTCTCAATAACATGAAAAGACAGCCTAATGAATGGGAGAGATATTTGCAAGTGATATAACTGATAGGGGATTAATATCCAAAATATACAAAGAACTCATAAAAATAAACAACAAGAAATACAAAAAAAACAGATTAAAAAATGAGCAGAGGACCTGAATAGACAATTATTAACATGATAACAAATAAAAAGTGTTTACAAGGATGTAGGGAAAAAGGAACTCTTGTGCAACATTTGTGGGAATGCAAATTGATATGACTACTGTGAAAAACAATATGGAGTTTCCTGAAAAAATTTTAAATAGAACTATCATATGATCCAGCAATTTCACTCTGAGTGTTTCTCCAAAAAGATTAAAAACATTAATTCAAAAAATATATGCACCCCTTTGTTCATTGCAGCATTATTTACAATTAGTCATGATAAGAAAGCAATCTAATTGTCTATTCATCAGTTCAGTTCAGTTCAGTCGCCCAGTCGTGTCTGACTCTTTGCGACCCCATGAATCACAGCACTCCAGGCCTCCCTGTCCATCACCAACTCCCAGAGTTTCCTCAAACACATGTCCATCGAGTCGGTGATGCCATCCAGCCATCTCATCCTCAGTCGTCCCCTTCTCCTCCTGCCCTCAATCCCTCCCAGCATCAGAGTCTTTTCCAATGAGTCAACTCTTCGCATGAAGTGGCCAAAGTATTGGAGTTTCAGCTTCAGCATCAGTCCTTCCAATGGACACCCAGGACTGATCTCCTTTAGGATGAATAGATGAGTGGAAAAGAAGGAAAAGAAACAAAATATCAGCCACAGAGAAAAACGAATCTTGCCATTTGTAACAACATGAATGGACCTAGAGAGTGTTATGCTAAGTGAAATAAATCACACAGAGAAAGACAAATACCATATGATTTCACTTATATGGGAATCTAAAAAACAAATGAATAAACATAACAACAGAAACAAAGTCATAGATACAGAGGACAAACAGGTAGTTGCCAGAGGACTGAGGGTGGAGGGATGAATGAAATAGGTGAGGGAGATTAGGAGGGATAAACATCCAGTTACAAAATAAATGATTCATGGGGATGAACTGTGCAGCACTGGGAGCATAGTCAATAGTCTTGTAACAACCTTGTATGGTGATGAGGGAGCTAGACATATCCTGGTGATTATTTTGTAATGTATAGAAATATTGAACCACTATGTTGTACACCTGGAATTAACATAGTGTTCTAGGTCAATTATATTACAAGTTTTTAAAAGAGGGGAAACAAATAGTTAAAATGGGAAAATTTTATCCACGTAAAAGTCAAATTGAATATAACTGAATAATGCAAGGAATGAAAAAACTAAACAGGGAAACACATAAAGCAATAAAGCCCAAAGGATTGAAGCAATGAAGAAGAGCAAACCAGTTTGACCAAAGCAGAAGAATCCGGGTGGGGTAAAATAAAAGATAAAGTAGGTTTTAATTCACCACTGTATACCCAAGGCTCTTTCTATCAAGACGCCCAATCATGTATTTTCAGAACAAAATTCTAATTGCTAATATAGACAAAGCAAACCACTATCAAATTGCCTATAATTGGTTTTTTAAATCTAATAGTCTAGCATTTTCTAGGGAAAAGAAATCACTTTAGAATGGCATTATAGTTGGTTGGATACTGAACATTCCTTGAATAAGTGATTTGGACAAAGTTTGTCAAAGGAATATAAATAATATTAAAATTGCTGTTACTGGCTCTACAAACCAAAATCATGTCTCTTGGGCTCAGCTGTCCATTGTATATATAAACAACACAGCCCGTACACTTTGTTTCTTTTCTAGCCAAGAGAAATTAGGCTCCCATGGCTTCAGACAGCTGTCATGTATTTCCCGGCCTGCTGCCACATGAGCGTCAGGCTCTGCAGATCATTCCCAACACCAACATCTGGCTCTGCCTTCCTTCTTTCAAGCAGAGCTTAATTTTCTTCTGTTTCCAGAAACAGGAAATGCCATGTGCACTTCAGTGGAATTTGGGATTAAATATTTCTGAAACCAACTGCTGTTTTTACAAGATGTCTTGGAGTGATGGTTTATTTTATGGCTTTTGCCTCTGGGAATTCTTCTGTGTGAATTTCTGTGAAATCTCCAAGGTTTACTTTTCTATCGGGCTACATGCTTGTGCTTTTTTCCATCCCTCAAAGAATACGGTTGGATTCCAGGGTGACCACCAACCGTACAAGTAACATCTCAAATTCTAAGAGCTTCAGTCGCTTGTTCCGAATAGTAGGTTTGGCCACCAAGTATGTGGAAACTTTGAGGGGCTCTCATTCTCCCTGGTCTTTCCTAGCACCCTGCTCTAGAAAGTGTTTTCCTCTTTGGGCATAAGGAAGCAAAAAGAGTTCAGCAGAAACTAAATGCTCCTTCTTCACGGGGGAGAAGGAACAGGTAAATAGTTGACTCTTTCCGAGAATAACAGCCACATTTAACATTCTCATTTTGCAGATAAGTAAGCTTAGGCAGACTGAGGAAGAAATTCAAGTAAACAGCGCATGTCCCTCCAGTCCTAAATGGACTTCCGACTGAAAAGAAAAAGCCACAGTATACTGAATTTCCCCTCCTTGTCATCTTGTGTCCCTCCATAGCAAGATATGGCTGCATGCCAGGGACGATGCAAGACTGAGAGCAGGAAAGTCTATTTGCTGAAAAAACATTGAAGGGGTGGAAATGGAGAAAGAAATGACAGCCATGCTTTAGCCCCTGAAAGCTCTTCATACCTTTCTGACTTTGGAGAGCAACCAATTAGCTCCTCCTGAAAGTAAAAATCTCGACAGCTTTATACATCTTCCTTCCTCAGTCTTGAATTTTTGTTTGTTGGCTGATAATGAAACACATGATTTTTTCTCTGGTGCTTACTTCCAACTGGAGTGTGTGAGAATTACATTCTATGGAAGTGATGAAGTGAACAAGTAAAAAGTGAACAAAGGAATCTCTGTCAACATTATGAGTAACACATCCTCACGTTACTTTTAAAGCCACAAACCTTAAGCAGTGACATCAAGATAGAAATTTAAGGACTAGGTAAGGTTAGGATGACAAAGGGTGATGGGAACATCCATTCTTTAATCTGTAATATAAAGACATCTCCTTAAGGCACTCTCTGCTCTCACTTTTATAAGTACTGTCTCTTTTCCCACTGTAATTTCTTTCTCCCAGTAGAAAGATCTGGAAGTGTCTAGTCCTAAGCCCTGCCTTTTCCTTTGCAGTACATGTGAGGCTACAGAGTAACATTAGCAGGCTTTGTCTTGATCTCCCCTGAAAGCCTTTTCTACAAGGTTTCCCTATTCTCAGAGGAGCCCTAAAGTCACTTCTAAGTCTTCTGTCAAAAAGGGAAAGCACTCTCCGTTGAACCACAGTTAATCACTGCTTACATTAAAATGATAAAACAGGCATTAGGAGACATCTAGCTATAGATTTTGACTCTAGGAGGAAAAAAAAGTTAATTCTAATATCTGGCATTCATTAGGAACTTACTATGGGCTTTCCAGGTGGCTCAGTGGTAACAAATCTGCTTGCTAATGATGGAGATGCAGGTTCAATCCCTGGGTCAGGAAGATCCCCTAGAGGAGGAAATGGCAACTCGCTTTAGTGTGCTTGTCTGGAAAATTTCATGGACAGAGCAGCATGGCAGGCTACAGTGCACAGAATCACAAAGGATCAGACATGACGGAGCACACAGGCATGTGCTTAAAACTATTGTTACTCCGTGTTAGGTAATCAAAGATAGTAGTCATGTGATTGCAGCTGACAGATGGGGATGCCAGAAGCCAGGGCCAGCCAACTCTGTGTGGTTCCAACTGTGCCCGTGGCCTCTCCACTGGCCACCTTCTCCTTCTATTAGTGGGTAACAGGTCTGGGAGAGAGGAGTAGGTAATTCTTAGACATTAAAATTGAATGTACATTTCTGGAACACTTCTTTAAAGTATTTATCCATTTGTAAGGGATTTATAACCTATTTAGTAGTCTCTGATCATTCTTTCCTATGCTGCTGCTGCTGCTAAGTCGCTTCAGTTGTGTCCGACTGTGTGTGACCCCATAGATGGAAGCCCATCAGGCTCCCCGTCCCTGGGATTCTCCAGGCAAGAACACTGGAGAGGGTTGCCATTTCCTCCTCCAATGCATGAAAGTGAAAAGTGAAAGTGAAGTCGCTCAGTCGTGTCTGACTCTTAGCGACCCCATGGACTGCAGCCCACCAGGCTCCTCCATCCATGGGATTTTCCAGGCAAGAGTACTGGAGTCGGGTGCCATTGCCTTCTCCGATTCTTTCCTACAGATTAAGACAAATGTGAGGCCCTTTACGCTTTTAGTAGATGCAAGCACTAAGCTGCAGGTCCAGTTTCAGCTGATATTTCTCTTCTTGGTCACAGGCCAATACTTATCCCAAGTTTATCTCAGAGGCTACTGATAAGTAATCTTTATCAGTCTCTGCTTCTCAGCCACCAAGACCATAGGCAGTCTTCCTCTTTGGCCCCTAAATTCCATTCTCCCCTGTCCCAGACCCCACTCTTATCATTGGGCCAGAACCTTTACCCAGCAACTATTTCCTTTCAGGCTCGGAGTTGCAATTGAACACTGTATTAATTTATTTTAAAAAAATATTTTGGAGCTAGCCTGAAAATCAGGCTGCTCTAAGTTCTAAAGATATTTAGCACAAACAATTGAAAAGTAAGCATTTGAAATTCAGGCACTTCTTAATCTTCCTGTGTCAGGGAAAGAGGAATTGAGTTTTTCAATGACCATTAGAGTTTCCAAAAGTTGCTCAGGATAAAAAACAAAACAAAACAAAACAGAATGTTCACCTAACTATCCCCAGTCCCACCTCCTCCCACCCCCATAACCCACCAGGGATTCAGTTATGATTTCTAGGGAATTTACTAGCAGCTGCATGTGTTCAAACAAGGCAAACTTGGTAATAAGCCATGTCCAGAAATCAAACACAACTTGTATTAACCTTTTATGGCAACCTCATTCTTTCCAAGTGAAATCTAATTCTATGTTCCCATTTTTGTCTCAGCTTTGCCAGTCACCTGGACTCCCCACAGTTCTCTGAGCTGGACTGTAACTATGAAGCAGGCAGAAGGTAGAAGATTTTCCTGTCAAAGAATCTCTTTGAGTGAAATGGATAAAGAAATGTAATTAACAAATACAAAAAATTGGGGGGCCAGAACCTCTCAGCGCAATGATCAACCTGTGATTCTTAGCAGAAAGAATTGAATAAGAATCTATTCTAGGTACAGTTTCTTGAATGAGCAGAAAATAAGTTCAATGGAGTTGCTAGCATCTGTATAATTGAAATCCTTACCATTGGGACTTTTAGAGGCATTGAATGAAGAAATTCTCAGCCAAAGAGCAAGCTTTGCTGACCCATAAGGAAATCAATCCTCAGAGGGGGAAAAAAAAACAAAAAACATTGCTGCTATTCTTGCCAGACAACAACAGAAGCTAATGAGAAACAAGTTCTAAATCAGACACAATCAATATTAAGACACGGTCAATATTAGAGCAATGTTATATATTTCATGTGTTTAATGCCAGTGATAGTGGCTCAAAATACAATGTCAGTGGGTCAAACTAATTAACTTTTTATAAAATTAAATCCTGGTTCTCAAAAAGTCAATATTCAAATGAATTCATACACTCTACAGATAGATATTTTGACTGGAGTTTCTAACACTTCAGAAAACAAGATCACAAGTTGGGACACCTCTCCTAAAAATCCCAACATGACTATTATGTTGACTTTTTAATAATTTTTTTTTCTTTAAAATATTTTCTTATTAAAAACTGAACTAACAGAGTTCCACAATCAACTCCCTAATTTACAGAGAATTCTCTTTTAATTAGGGTGTTCATTTATTAATTTTTTCATAATCACAGAGAGGAGTAGCTCTAATTGAAGTAAAGATGTTACATTGCCTTTACATTGGGAGTAAAATGGGCTGGAATGGGTGAATTTAACCCAGATGACCATTAGATCTACTACTGTGGACAAGAATCCCTTAGAAGAAATGGAGTAGCCATCATAGTCAACAAGAGTCCAAAATGCAGTACTTGGATGCAATCTCAAAAACAACAGAATGATCTCTGTTCATTTCCAAGGCAAACCATTCAATATCACAGTAATACAAGTCTATGTTCCTACCAGTAATGCTGAAGAAGCTGAATGGTTCTATGAAGACCTACAAGACCTTCTAGAACTAACACTCAAAAAAGATGTCCTTTTCATTATAGGGAACTGGAATGCAAAAGTAGGAGGATGGTGTGGAGGGGGGAGATGGGAGGGGGGTTCGGGATTGGGAACACTTGTACACCCATGGCAGATTCATGTTGATGTGTGGCAAAACCAATACAAAAAATAAATAAATATATATATATTTTTAATGTAACATATAAATTTAAATTGTAAAATGTTAATTTGATGCATATTGACATTGTAACATGATTGCCATTGTAGTGATAGTTAATACCTCTATCACCTTAGTATCCTTTTTTTTGGAAGGTGGAATAAATTTTCTAACGATTTTGAAAAAAAAAGTAGGAAGTCAAGAGATACCTGGAGTAACAGGCAAATTTGGCCTTGGACCACAAAACAAAGCAGGTCAAAGGCTAACAAGTTTTGGCAAGAGAATGCACTGGTCATAGCAAACACGCTCTTCTGACAACACAAGAGAAGACTCTACACATGGATATCACCAGATGGTCAATACCAAATACAGACTGATTATATTATTTGCAGCCAAAGATGGAGAAGCTCTACACAGTCAGCAAAAATAAGACCGGGAGCTGACTGTGGCTCAGATAATGAACTCCTTATTGCCAAAATCAGACCTAAATTGAAAAAGTAGGGAACACCACTAGACCATTCAGGTATGACCTAAATCAAATCCCTTATGATTATACAGTGGAAGTGACAAATAGATTCAAGGGATTAGATCTGATAGAGTGCCTGAAGAACTATGGACAGAGGGTCGTGACATTGTACAGGAGGCAGTGATCAAGACCATCCCGAAGAAAAAGAAATGCAAAAAGGCAAAATCGTTGTCTGAGGAGGCCTTACAAATAGCTGAGAAAAGACAAGAAGCAAAAGGCAAAGGAGAAAAGGAAAGCTATATCCATTTAAATGCAGAGTTCCAAAGAAAGCAAGGAGAGATAAGGAAGGCTTCCTCAGTGATCAATGCAAAGAAATAGAGGAAAACAATAGAATGGGAAAGACTAGAGATCTCTTCAAGACAATTAGAGACACCAAGGGAACATTTCATGCAAAGATGGGCTCGATAAAGAACAGAAAAGGTACAGACCTAACAAAGGCAGAAGATATTAACAAGAGGTGGCAAGAATACACAGAAGAACTACACAAAAAACATCTTCATGACCGAGATAACCATGATGGTGTGATCACTCACCTACAGCCAGACATCCTTGGAATGCAGTCAAGTGGACCTTAGGAAGCATCACTATGAATAAAGCTAGTGCAGGTGATGGTATTCCACTTGAGCTATTTCAAATCCTAAAAGATGATGCTGTGAAAGGGCCGCACTCAATATGCCAGCAAATTTTAAAAACTCAGCAGTGGCCACAGGACTGGAAAAGGTCAGTTTTCATTCCAATCCCAAAGAAAGGCAATGCAAAAGAATGCTCAAACTACTGCACAATTGCACTCATCTCATATGCTAGTAAAGTAATGCTCAGAATTGTCCAAGCCAGGCTTCACCAATACGTGAACCGTGAACTCCCTGATGTTCAAGCTGGTTTTAGAAAAGGCAGAGGAACCAGAGAGCAAATTGCCAACATCCGCTGGATCATGGAAAAAGCAAGAGAGTTCCAGAAAAACATCTATTTCTGCTTTACTGACTATGCCAAAGCCTTTGACTGTGTGGATCACAATCAATTGTGGAAAATTCTGAAAGAGATGGGAATACCAGACCACCTGACCTGCCTCTTGAGAAATCTGTATGCAGGTCAGGAAGCAACAGTTAGAACTGGACATGGAACAACAGACTGGTTCCAAATGGGAAAAGGAGTACGTCAAGGCTGTATATTGTCACCCTGCTTATTTAACTTCTATGCAGAGTACATCATGAGAAACGCTGGGCTGGAAGAAACACAAGCTGTAATCAAGATTGCTGGGAGAAATATCAATAACCTCAGATATGCAGATGACACCACCCTTATGGCAGAAAGTGAAGAGGAGCTAAAAAGCCTCTTGATGAAAGTGAAAGAGGAGAGCGAAAACGTTGGCTTAAAGCTCAACACTCAGGAAACGAAGATCATGGCATCTGGTCCCATCACTTCATGGGAAATAGATGGGGAAACAGTAGAAATAGTGTCAGACTTTATTTTTCTGGGCTCCAAAATCACTGCAGATGGTGATTGGAGCCATGAAATTAAAAGACGCTTACACCTTGGGAGATAAGTTATGACCAACCTAGATAGCATAGTGAAAAGCAGAGACATTACTTTGCCAATTAAGGTCCGTCTAGTCAAGGCTATGGTTTTCCCAGTGGTCATGTATGGATGCGAGAGTTGGACTGTGAAGAAGGCTGAGTGCCAAAGAATTGATGCTTTTGAACTGTGGTGTTGGAGAAGGCTCTTGAGAGTCCCTTGGACTGCAAGGAAATCCAACCAGTCCATTCTGAAGGAGATCAGGCCTGGGATTTCTTTGGAAGGAATGATGCTACAGCTGAAACTCCAGTACTTTGGCCACCTCATGCGAAGAGTTGACTCATTGGAAAAGACTCTGATGCTGGGAGGGACTGGGGGCAGGAGGAGAAGGGGACGACAGAGGATGAGAGGGCTGGATGGCATCACTGACTTGATGGATGTGAGTCTGAGTGAACTCTGGGAGTTGGTGATAGACAGGGAGGCCTGGCGTGCTGCAATTCATGGGGTCGCAAAGAGTCGGACATGACTGAGCAACTGAACTGAACTGAACTGAACTGATGTATGGATGCGAGAGTTGGACTATAAAGCTGAGCACCAAAGAATTGATGCTTTTGAACTATAGTGTTGAAGAAGACTCTTGAGAGTCCCTTGGGCTGCAAAGACCTATCCAGTCCATCCTAAAGGAAATCAGTCCTGAATATACATTGGAAGGACTGATGCTGAAGCTGAAACTCCAATACTTTGGCCACCTGATGCAAAGAACTGACTCATTGGAAAAGACCCTGATGCTGGGAAAGATTGAAGGCTAGAAGAAAAGGGGACAAAAGAGGATGAGATGGTAGGATGGCATCACCGACTTGAGGACATGAGTTTGAGCAAACTCCAGGAGTTGGTGAAGGACAGAGAAGCCTGGCGTGATGCAGTCCATGGGGTCACAATTGGTCGAACATGACTGAGCGACTGAACTGAACTGAAAGACAAGGGTGGATCAGATGTAGTTTACAATACAGCATTCTGAAGCAAACTTCTGGATTGGTAGACTGTGTATAAATATCCCACCCTCTGTCCACGGAATTCTCCAGGCAAGAATACTGGAGTTGGTTGCCATTCCCTTCTCCAAGGGAATTTCCTGACCCAGGGATCCAACCCTGGTCTCTCACTTTGCAGGCAGATTCTTTACCATCTGAGCCACCAGGGAAGCCCAAATATCACGCACTTTCTTCCAAAACTTTACTCTACATTGGAAATACAGTCCTGAACACTTACTACAAGAATTTTTCTGACACTTACGGTTCTACATCAAGGAGTGACTCTGGAATATCTTTGGGTTCTAATTTACTGATGGAAAATCAGTAAAAATTTGGAAATGAAAAACAACATTCAGGAGGTCATTTGGTGACAGGAGAACAGAGAAGAAGGACTGAGGCCTGAGACTGGCTCTTGCCTGAATTTTGTCTAAATCACTTAGTTTCTTTAGTGAAGTCGCTCAGTCATGTTGGACTGTTTGTGACCCCATGAACTGTGGCCTTCCAGGATCCTCCATCCATGGGATTTTCCAGGCAAGAATACTGGAGAAGGTTGCTGTTTCCTTCTCCAGGAGATCTTCCCAACCCAGGGTTAGCCCTGGATAAAATAAGGATGATGATCATGCTTGTCACCAGTAAATGTGAGTGTTGCTTTTTGAAGCTCTCAGTGAAGCCTGTACTATGCAACTGCAACATCCTAAAACTGAGATGATCTTGAGTGAGTGTGTTAGTCACTCAATCATGTTCAACTCTTTCAATCGCATGGACTGTAGGCCACCAGGCTCCTCGGTCCATGGGATTCTTCAGGCAAGAATATTGGAATGGGTTGTCATTTCCTTCTCCAGGGCATCTTCCTGACCCAGGAATCAAACCAGGGTCTCCCGCACTGCAGACAGATTCTTTACCATTTAAGCCACTGGAGAACTCAGAGTCAATTGGGGGTGGCTGGGAGGGATGGAGGCTCAGGGAGGAGGTGATATTCTTTTCAAGTCCATGGACTGTAGCTTGCCAGGCTCCTCTATGCATGAAATTCTCCAGCTAAGACTACTGGAGTGGGTTACCATGCCCTTCTCCAGAGGATCTTTTTGAACCAAGAATTGAACCCAGGTCTCTGGCATTGCAGGTGGATTCTTCACCATCTGAGCCACCAGGGAAGCCCTTGAGATGCTGTTAGGACAACCTTTTGCATCCCAATTTGTGCAGCTGCAAAACTGGGGTGAAGATGCAAAATGGATTTCTTCTCTCCAAAAATGAAACATTTGCTAACTCAGAACTTAGGCACAACCTTAATCAGATGTGAATAATAAACAGAAACCTTTTTCCTTATAAGAGCTTACTCGTTTTTCTTAGAGTTATAGAAGCTGCATCTAACACACAGATCTGTAGTCTCATTCAAGTTCCATTGTGTGAGCAAGGCAATTTTTTAAAATTAGTAAAATGAGCATACTTTTTTTTTATATTCAATTTACAAGACCATTGTGAGATTTCAGTGAGGTAATGTACATGACTTGTCATACATTCAAATGTTCTGGAACACTGAGTTTCACCTGATGGTACCGATCAGGAGACCAAGTCTGGTCCTTGGTCCAGGAGACCAAGTCTTCTCCAAGTCACTTTTCCAGAACCTAGGTTGAGTCCAGGGTTTGTTTCTCTCCATGCATCCTTCCCTCTATGTGTGCTATGAAACAGGCCATCTAACATTTCTTACTCCATCACTTTGCTCTCTACACCCACACCTCCCCTCCTAATCAACCTTCTTCCCAGGCCAGATTTAAGCCTCCTTTAATAATATGTGTAGAAAAGGCAGAGGAACCAGAGATCAAATTGCCAACATCTGCTGGATCATCGAAAAAGCAAGAGAATTCCAGAAAAACATCTATTTCTGCTTTATTGACTATGCCAAAGCCTTTGACTGCGTGGATCACAATCAATTGTGGAAAATTCTGAAAGAGATGGGAATACCAGACCACCTGACCTGCCTCTTGAGAAACCTATATGCAGGTCAGGAAGCAATAGTTAGAACTGGACATGGAATAACAGACTGGTTCCAAATGGGAAAAGGAGTACGTCAAGGCTGTCTATTGTCACCCTGCTTATTTAACTTCTATGCAGAGTACATCATGAGAAACGCTGGACTGGAAGAAGCACAAGCTGGAATCAAGATTGCCGGGAGAAATATCAATCACCTTAGATATGCAGATGACACCACCCTTATGGCAGAAAGTGAAGAGGAGCTGAAAAGCCTCTTCATGAAAGTAAAACAGGAGAGCGAAAAAGTTGGCTTAAAGCTCAGCATTCAGAAAACGAAGATCATGGCATCTGGTCCCATCACTTCATGGGAAATAGATGGGGAAACAGTAGAAACAGTGTCAGACTTTATTTTTCTGGGCTCCAAAATCACTGCAGATGGTGATTGGAGCCATGAAATTAAAAGACGCTTACTCCTTGGAAGAAAAGTTATGACCAACCTAGATAGCATATTCAAAAGCAGAGACATTACTTTGCCGACTAAGGTCCGTCTAGTCAAGGCTATGGTTTTTCCATTGGTCATATATGGATGTGAGAGTTGGTCTGTGATATGTGTAAGGAATACAGCATGTGTGTTGTGTATGTAGTGTGATTTATATATTTTTCTTAAGTAATGCATAATAATTACAGAAAATTTGGAATAATCATATAAAGCTTCAGTGGGAGTTGGGCTTGGAGCTGAACTTGGACTTGGGAGTCAGACTTGGACTTGGATGTCCTGAGTTCAACACCAGGCTTGGTGCTTCCCACTTCAAAGGTCTATTCCAAACTCCTAATTGCTGGTCTAATAATCTGAAGTGAAGTCAAGTCACTCAGTCATGTCGGACTCTTTGCGACCCCATGGACTGTAGCCTACCGGGCTTCTCAGTCCATGGGGTTTTTCAGGCAAGAGTACTAGAGTGGATTGCCATTTCCTTCTCCAGGGGATCTCCAACCCAGGGATGGAACCCGGGTCTCCCACATTGTAGGCAGACGCTTTACCCTCAATCGGACTCATCACAGTGCTCCTTAGGAATGAAATTCCAGGGTCCCACCTTTGCCCAGGGCTGAGCCATAACCACTAAGATAAGGCCTGGAGATATTTTCAGATAGCCACAAAAGTGATTCTCATGCAGAAGGAAAACTCTGCTCTAGATTCTAGACCACACTTGAGTAGTAAAGATGGGGTGGTCCAGACCTGCAGCAGTGATATCAATAGTGCTTGTTAGAAATGTAGAACCTTCCCACAGTGCCCTAACTCACTGAATACAAACCTGCATTTTAAGAAAATCTCCAGAAGATTCTATCACACATTAAAGGTTTAAGAAGCTCTACTGTACCTCGATCTCAACTGGGAAGCTTTACAGCCTAATAATAGCTGGGCCCCAACCAGAGATTCTCACGTACGTTCTATTCTGGATTCTGGGGTGCGGCCGGGGCAAAAGGGCTCCTATTAGCTCAGTAAGTTATTTTAATGTACAGCCAAGGTACATTGTCCCCTAAATCCCAGCTCCTTAAGGTTAAACCATAACATGAGTTAAACTGACTTTTGTAGGTTTGCCCAGAGCCCTAGAGGATCACTTAGAGTAAACATTAGTTTTTAAGGGACAATGGACTCTGGAGCAAACAAGTTCAACCACAACAGCTTTAGGTTCGCAGAACCCCAGGCGGCAGACTTCCTGTACCTTCCCGCGGGGTAGCTGGGCGTCTCTCTCCCACCCGGCCCCGCCCGGCTCACCCCCTCCCCGCCCCTTCTCGTCCCTCCCACCCCTCCTCGTCCCGCCCCCCCGTGACGTGCCGCAGCCAGCCGGGCTCATGCGCAGTGGCACCCCGCGCCCCGCACGGCTGCACCGCCTCTGAGCTTGTCATTCTCCGTGGCGCGGCTGCGAGTGCGAACTGCGGTGCATGCTCGCCGGCTCGCTTCCCGCCGCGCCCGCGATGTGACCGACCGCTTGGGAGCGGGCTGGCGGCTCTCCGGGCAGCAACGCCTCGGCTTTTCCCCGGCCGCCTTTCTTGTAGAGCCGCGATTCCCTCGGAGCCGGAGACACGCACCAGGGGCTCGGAGCGCTGCACTCCGGGGCGGGCGGCTGCGGCAGCGCTCGGGACCACGCGGACCCGTGTAGTTTTCGTTGTCGCCGCTGCCGCCAGGCGGTGCGTCCCAGCGAGTGCCGGGCTCCGGGCACCGCGGAGCTGAGGCGGCTGGTGCAGAACGGCAGCGCCTCGCCCCGCACCCGCCGCAGCCGCCGGGCAGTGCGGGGCCAGCGGGGCTCTGCGCAGCCGGAGCGCGGTCCCCCTTGAAGGCTCCCTGTCGCCTGCATCCCAGTAAGTTGACTGTAGTTTCTAAAGTTGGAGGGTTGCGCCGCGGGAAGGGGAGGTTTGTTTTTATTATCTTCACGTCGTGGGAAGCACCTTTTGTTAGCGGGGCTCCAGCTTGGGGAGTTGAGAAAGCGAAGCCGCGGACAGGGTACGCGGGGAGAGGCAGCCGTCCCTGGCGGGCTGGCTCCAGTCTCTGCTGAACGTGCCAGTTGGAAATGTGCTGTGAGAGGACAGGTGCTCCGAGGGCATTTCGCCTGCTGCTGATTGCTCATTCCGAGCTCCTTGACTCTGTGTGTGTGTGTGTGTGTGTGTGCGCGCGCGCGCGCGCACAGGAGGTAGGGGGTTCTTGTCACCTCCGTCCCAGGTCCTCAGGGGAGTGACTCCAGTAATATTCCTGAATGCGCTAGGTCTTCAGGGATGGAGGCTAAATCATTCTTTCTCCGGCCTCCAGGCTTCCCGCGCATCCCACTTACCCTCTAGGCAGAAGTTCCCAACGTTTCCCTAATTAGAGCCCAATCCTTTAGGGGAAAACAACTTAATATGTCAACCTACAGTTTTGTGCTATAAGGCAAATAAAATGAGAAATCCGCTCAGTGTTATGTGATTCCATTTATGTGAAGAATGTGAGCAAATCTCAAAGCAGTCGTGTTCAGATGATGACACTTCGGTTTCACCCTGACTGTCCTGCACCTCTTATGTAAGCCTCCTGGCCAGATAAGTGTGTCTCTCTGCAGTGACTGCAGCTGTGATTCTCCCTTCCATTTGTTTAAGGTCCAGCTTGAACGTATTTAATGAAAATGCTGACATGATATAGCGCCCTGCAGTCTGAAACAGAGTGCGCTCTTCAGATTGGAGTGTCTTCTCCTAATAAGGTGCATGCAAGGAAAAACCCAGTATATTTTTCAAGGCAGCTCCAGGAATTAGACACATAAATCATGTTTTAAAATAGCATGCATTGTACAGGGAGCTTGCAGAGGACCCCTTTGAACACATCCCCTTTGTTTTAGAAAAAGTGGAAATTGTTCATGCCAGACAATTGTTGAGTCTGTAAGTTAAGTGTAGTGTTAGGCTTAATTATCTTAATAAACAAAGAGCATGATTTATAGGTAGGTGCCCTGTCCTACTTTGAAGGATAGAATTCTAGAATTCTTTAACCTTTCTCTCTCATCTGTTCCCCCAGAGATTCCTCCTAAGCAGAGAAATAGATTATCATCATTGATGTTTAATATTTGAGTTGATTAAATTTGTAAAAGGATAGTTTGAAATACCATACAGTACTGCTGTGACTGTGAAGACATGAATATTAGCGATAAGGAGAATATTCAGATTTTTTTGGTATGGAAGTCATTAGTTTAATAAAACAGATAACATTCAGACTGCCCTAATGTATCTTCTTTTGATTTAGACTTGTATTGCAAAACTCAGGATTGTAGTTTAATGTGAGATTTATTTAGGTGCTCCTTAGAAAAAGAAGCACATTTATTTATAGTATTCTGGCACATGGAACAAGATGAACTAGTTATAGGCATCTCATTTAAAAGACATCTCATTTAAAATCATAGTATTTTAAGGAATTCTAAGAAAATACACAAAATGTTATTTCAGAAGTTGATAAGTTATTCAACACATTGTAGTTGGTGGCGACAGCATCCATTGCTTATCTCAAGATATATATCCAAGTAAAGCAGCTCAAACAGGTTGACCCCCATATACTCTGTCACATCAAGGTTAGGAGGACAGGCTAGGGAGACTTGCTGCTAACTCAGGTACCATCTCCTTGAGCCTGGGCATGTTACCTGAACTCTGTGCCTGAGTGTGTTTGTCTGTAAGATGGGGATTACAGTACCTGCCTCCCTGGATTGTGATGATGATTAAATGAGTTCATAGATGTAAAGCTGACTTAATTAAACTGGGTAAAATTATCACTGTTACTAAAGGAAGTGCTTCTGTGGATACTCTTGACATTGAATGATTGAATGACTGCAGACAGAGGTTAACAGAAGCTATTCGCATGTATCATAGGATACAGGGTATAAGCATTTATTGAACACCTCCTGGTAATGTAGACACCAGCTGGTACTTGACCAATCGTCTCTTTCGATTCCTTTTCAAGGTGGTGGCTTCATCTCCACTTTGGAGAAGAGGAAACTGGAACTCAGCAAGATTAAATCATAGAAATCACATTGGGCTTTTAACCCATGTCTGTCTGTCTCAAACCCTATCCTTTTTGGCCCTGCTGTCTCAACTTCGAGTGCTTGTTTCTTCTCTTCTCCTGGAATCCTCATAATAACATAATAAAATAGGTTTGTTCTTATCTTTCACTTACAGATGAGGACATTTACATTAAGCTGTAAAGTATGCAGAGTGCTTAACTCACAGCATAGTTCTCCATGACTGGGAGCTGTTATTATCCTCATAATTATCGTTAAAAGGTTTGTCTGTCTTAGCACACGATAGAGATACCAGCAGGTGAAATGGGTTTTATGCTTTGGTTTGAAGTGGATTCCATTGCTTTTTCCTTTCACGCTCATATATTCAGAGAATTGAGAAAAAGAGTGGTGTGTTGCGGTTCCTGGGTTCCTGCTGGAGGCCGCCCCTCCCGGGTTTGTTTGCTGCCTGCTGATGAAGCTGTGGAATCCACACAGCCTAGTGAACCACCACAAGCAGGTCATTCATCTGCAATTGGTGTCATCTGTGAGCATGAGTTCAGTCCTAGCTGGAGAGTACCCCTGGGGCAGAGAGAGAGAGAGCACACACTTTGTTGCATATTGTACTGTTTGTTCAGAAATGGCAATAATTTATATTTCATGTTAAATAAGCATGCTTCCTCTGGGCCTTAGTACAGTGTGGTCGGAAGCAGTTTCAGGGGTCATGTGTGAGCTGTCCAGTCGGCCTTCCGTATCCAAACTGACCATGGGTTGAAAATATATTTTTTAAAATTCCAGAAAGTTCCAAGAACTTACTTTGAACTTACTTTGCTCCAGCAGCTATTTATATAGCATTTACATATTTATGTTAACGTGGCATTTAGATTGTATTAGGTGTTATAAGAGATCTAGCGATGAAGTATGTGAGGGAATGTACTTTAAGGTTATATGCAGATATAATGCTATTTTATATAAAGAACTTGAGCATCCACTGATTTTGTATCCTCGGGGGTCCTAGAACCTATTGCCCATGGACTGGTGGACTGCGCTTTGTTAAAACTCTGGTCCACAGCCTGTTGAGCATCTTATTTGACTTCTAAAAGTTGAGAATGATTGAAAAGTTACTTTTTTTCCTGTGGCTTCCTTAGAATATCATCCAGATCTACATAGTATTCTGGCCCTTGGTAAATATTAACTCATTTTCTAGATATTAAAATGTAATTGCTATCACGGGCACATAGGCCACAGGCAGCTTACAGACTGATTTAATATTTAATTAAACCTGGTATCCTGCTACTGAAACGTGCTTCAAGACAGATATTCTGCCTTGGCTTTTTTGAATAAAAAATTCTCTGTACAGCATAGTGATTAAGGTTAATAATACTGTATTGCCTATTTGAAAGTTGCTAAGAGAGTAGATTTTAAAAGTTCTCATATGAGATTATTTTTAACTGTGTTTGGTGATGGATGTTAACTAGACTCATCTCGACCATTTTGTAATATATACAAATGTTGATTCATTATGTCGTACCCCTGAAATTAATATGATTTTGCATGTTAATTATATCTCAATTAAAAAATTTAAAAGTCCATGGGTGCAAGGTTCCAGGAGGGTGTCAGAAAGGGTCCTTGCCATCAGCTGAGTCTTTCCACCTCTCTCTGAAATATCTTCTGCTTCAGTTTTAGCCCTCCTGCCAGAGCACAGATATTCCCTTTACTCTTTCAAGTGCTTTTACATTTCAGATGTTCCTCTGCTCTGGGTGATTTGATAATACAGGTCTTCCTCAGTCACTTCTGTGACTCACGTTGGGGCCAGAAGTTACTTTCAACTAATTCTTTAGAATTTGCATAGTGTTATTTCTTGTCCCTGTTAACCGTTTGTTGGCTTCTCTGTGACCACCTCTGTTTCCAGACAACTTTCTTCCAACATCCAGCTGTCAGAAGATATAAGTACCAGAAATGCAGGCTAATTATGGTATGAATAAAATGAATGAAGACCATTTACTCTTTCCAATCAACTCTCCTGTTTTGAATTATCTTCCCTGTAGGCTTGGAGAGTTGGGGGCTGATTGTATTTCTAAAGCTCTGGCCTCAGACATCTGGGAGAAACACGTGGAAGGTGATACCAGTTCTCCAAATAAACAATGCATGTGCAACATGGTAGAGACAGCCCCTCAAGGCTGGGATGCTGCTGAATTTGAGGGTGGGGGTGATTGTGGGGACAGACAGCTCCACGATTTGTCTGCCACATCCTTACTGGATGGAATGAATAGCTAACACAGAACCTTTATGTGTGCTGGCTGCTGTGCTAGGAACTACATACATGATTTACTTGAATCCCCACAATGACCTTATGCGGTTACTTTGTTATCATTTTTTGCACAAGCAGAAAGATCAGAGCACTTGTCCAAGAGCACATTAGTGAGTTTCAGACCCAGGAGTGGATCCCAGGAGTCTATGAGGCCTAGTGTTCTACTGCGTAATTTGGGAGCCTTCATATCGTCCAGCTTTGTTGCATAGATGTCTTGTATTGTGCTTCTTGAAATAATCCTATTCAGTCTCACTCCATCCCCACAGTGACCCTGGGAGAGAACTGAAGGGATGGTTGAAGATTTGTGCGCACGGTCTTCTAGATCTTTGTGGAGGAAGAGTTTAAAGCTTAGTTTCATTCAATGATCTCAGAAAAGAAACCCACATGTTAGCACTGTGAAACAGGAAGCATACAGCCATCCACTGATAACGGGACGCAGTGAAGAAGCTTGCAAACTTTATCTGTGTTTGATGTCACATAGTTACGTCATTCGGAGAAGGCAATGGCACCCACTCCAGTCCTCTTGCCTGGAAAATCCCATGGACAGAGGAGCCTGGTAGGCTGCAGTCCGTGGGGTCGCTAAGAGTCGGACGCAACTGAGGGACTTCACTTTCCCATTTCACTTTCATGCATTGGAGAAGGAAATGGCAACCCACTCCAGTGTTCTTGCCTGGAGAATCCCAGGGACGAGGGAGCCTGGTGGGCGGCCGTCTATGGGGTCGCACAGAGTCGGACACGACTGAAGCGACTTAGCAGTAGCAGCTGCGTCATTCTCATCCAAGAAAGAGCAACCTGAGATTTTCTCAGGTGATTTCTAAAAAGTAAATCAAAAATTTATTTAATCAGCCGTGAACATTACTGTAGGGTTGTCATGTGTCACAGCGAGACTGTGGTTTTTAAGTAAATGAACATGTGTGTCTCAAAAGTAAGGTGCAAGCAAGTTGTCTCAGAAAATGACCATTGTGTCATATCTTCTGTGTCTGCATCCTAGTCTTTCTAACTGCACTCGAAGTGCAGCGGGAAAGGGCAGAATTTAAAACCAATGTCCAGTATTTTCAAAACCCTTTACCATGAACGGCACCTCCTCTATTTTCTCACGATTTCACACTGGAGCCAATATTTGTTGCAGAGTCTCTGTAATTTGCAGCGATACTTTTGTAAGAAGCATTTTTTCCCCCAAATAAAACAATTTTTTAAATCCATTAAAAAAATTAAAAATCCATTAAAAAGTTCTTCATATCCCTTGGGTTTTGAGTTACTATATTTGTTGTTGTCATTGTTATAATATTTAGTATGTTAATGTCTAACCTACTCCCCCTTCTTGGTTTTATAGGACTGTATAATTTTCAAGTCTGTGAGTGATTAAAAACTTAAGAAAAATTAACTTTTCTACGTGTGGGTTTTATGGTAGAGGACAGGGAAGCTTGGCCTGATTGAGGTGCGTGCCTACTAAACTACAGAGCACTTGAAACCCTGTGAACCTCATGGAGTAGGCAAGTATTTTTTTTCAAGTGTCTTATTTTAACAACAGTAGCTTTGTACTTTGGTTTAATTTCATAGGACCCAGTCCCTGCATCTTTTGTTCTAGTGTTCATTTGTAAGTGATCAACTTCAGTTGATTTTCTAAAAGGACCAAAAGCTGGGACTAGTCAGCATTGCTACATCTGTTATTTCAGTCTTCAGGGAGCTCCAGGGTTGCATATGGAAGCTCTCCTGTGAGTTTGTTCCCTAAGGAATAAAGGGCATTCAGATGGGTCGTTGAGGTTCAGGTCTTGAGGTATTTGTGACTCAGTCATTGCTGTTAATGTTGCTTCCACTCACTCTGGCCTTTCACCCTGACCCATACTCACTTTTCCATCACCCCTGTGTGGATGAACTTGCTGAAGCTTTTGGGAGACTTTAATGTTGAAGTAGTGCATGTTATAGATCACAGGCAATAAAACCACACAAGACAATTTAAAAAAAAAACAAAACTGTAAAAGAGCCAGTCTGTAACATGGCCACACAGGGGAACACCACGACTTCTGTATTCAATACTTGGGAATTGCAGCCAGAGTGGCCTTATGATATTTTCCATGACCTCTTTTGAAAAGAGCTGTGAGCCTCTCATTCACACATAATCAGCCACTAGCAGCTTGGCAGTGTTTGAGTCAAACTTAATTGGACTGGTTTTTACTCATTTATGCATTCACCAGATATATATTGATATACAAGGCATAGTGTTAGATAATGAACCCTCAGACGTAAGAGGATTCCTTTCACATCTCTCAAAACTCTCAGTCTTGGGAGGGGAAATGATGCTTAACTCCAGTTTTAACCAGTATGTAAAAGATGCTGGGCTCTATTAGGGGTACCTGACTCCAAAGAGATGACTTACCCCTAGGGAATAGGGCAGGGTCTGAGTCTGAAAGAGTGAGTTGGAAGGGACCAGGCAGCTGAGGAGGAGTGGGATGGCAAAAATCTTTCTGAGCAGAGAGACCAGGGAGAATGGTGCAGTGAAGACGCCAAAGAGTGTGGTGTGTCTATGAGACAGCTGGTTTTTCCCTGTGGCAGGTGCACGTGAGGGGCAGTAGGTGGGGCTGGAAACGGAGAGTGGAGGCTGGAGCCACTTTGGAAAAGGTCTTGTAGGCCGTATTTGGTCCAGATGAATTTGAGCATTTCAGGCTGTTCTTTTACAAGGATCAGTCTGGTGTGTTGTAGAGAATGGATGGGATGTGAGGATGGCTGTGTGGAAAAAAGCAGTGTGTGCAAAAGCTGTTGAACCCTAGTATGGATTTAAGATCTGAACTCAGACTGATGGGGAGGTGGGAGGGACAGAGAAGGAGAAGAGAAGCAGGAAGGGGTGGGGACTTTAGGGATGACTCCCAGAGCTCTGGCTTGAGTGATTGAAAGGACAGAGTTGTTCTTGATAGTGAATACAAAAGTCCTGATAGTGAATACAAAGGATGACGTGGTTTGTAGGGGGAGATAATGCATTCAGGTGTGGATTTGTGTAATGATACAGGGGACCAGCGCAACATCGAGGGCTTGGGATTCTGTTGACAGTTGCGCAGGCCTGTGGTTCTAGAATTTAAGACAGAGGCTCAGCTGGAGATACAGGTTTTCAAATCTTCTATGTATTTGGAGTTGTTGTTGAAGTTGTAATCTGACTGAGAAGGTGCGTTGTTGTTATTGTTCAGTTGCTCAGTCGTATCTGACTCTTTGCAACCCCATGGACTGCAGCTTGCCAAGCTTCCCTGTCCTTCAGTATCTCCCAGAGCTTGCTCACACTCATGCGCATTGAGTCAGTGATGCCATCTAACCATCTCATCCTCCATCATTCCCTTCTCTTCCTGCCTTCAATCTTTCCCAGCATCAGGGTCTTTTCTAATGAGTCAGCTCTTCACATCAGGTGGCCAAAGTATTGGAGCTTCAGCTTCAGCATCAGTCCTTCCAATGAATATTTAGGATTGATTTCCTTAAGGATTGACTGGCTTGATCTCCTTGTGGTCCAAGGGACTCTCAAGAGTCTTCTCCAACACCACAGTTCAAAGCATCAATTCTTTGGAGTTCAGCCTTCTTTATGGTCCAGCTCTCACATCCATACATGACTACTTTAAAAACCATAGCTTTGACTAGATGGACCTTTGTTGGCAAAGTAATGTCTCTGCTTTTTAATATGCTGTCTCAGTTTGGCATAGCTTTTCCAAGGAGCCTGAAGGCCAAGGTGGCAGGCAGAGGGAAAGGAGATGGGGGGATAGTAAGATTAAGTGAGAAAAGTTATCTACAAGTGCTTGGACACAACGTGGTAGAAGCCAGAGGCAAAGTGGAATGAGGTGCTTGATGGAATGGGAGCCAAGTGACAAAATGAGTGAAATACAAAGAAAAGGCAGAGAGCAGAGGAACAGCCTGACTGTTAATGCACTTGTAACTACACACAGGACAGTGACTGTGTCTCATATAGCTTTCAAGGCTTGTGAAGAAGTATTAAGAACCTACTGTGTGGAAAAGGGATGGGGAGTGGGGTAAAGGAAAGAAATAAGAAATAAAATCATGAATAAAGCATGATCTTCGATCTTAAGCTGCTTATAGCATAGAATTGTCATTTCTTGTTTTCCCTTTTCATTCATTTTTCTCCTTCGTTAACAGCAGGACATGGGCACTTGGGAAAGTGGGAAGAATGAAAGAATTACTTTCTTGGCACATAAAATTCTTGATTCTCATAATAGGCACGTCTGGTCATGCCTATGGATGAGCACGCTGAAAGGGACAGTGATGATGACCCATCATTTGGTAGTTTACAAAAATAAGTTTTTCTCATGGCTACAGCATCTTTGGAGGGTTGGACCTTTGAACCAATCTCGTTAGAGTTATTAATGAGCCTTTTGGCTCACTGGATTATTTGATATATATTAGGTACTGCTGCTAAGTCGCTTTAGTTGTGTCCGACTCTGTGCGACCCCATAGACAGCAGCCCACCAGGCTCCCCTGTCTCTGGGATTCTCCAGGCAAGAACACTGGAGTGTGTCGCCATTTCCTTCTCCAATGCATGAAAGTGAAAAGTGAAAGTGAAGTCATTCAGTCGTGTCCTACTCCCAGCAACCCCATAGACTGTAGCCCACCAGGCTCCTCTGTCCATGGGATTTTCCAGGCAAGAGTACTGGAGTGGGTGCCATTGCCTTCTCCTATAGTAGGTACAGTTTCCTGTAATTTTCACTTGCCTTATAAGAAACAGGCAACATTAAGTCATAGACAAGCTGGAGTATTGAGGGGATGATGAAAATAATTACCATGTGTTTTAGTTAATATCATGCATATCAGTCCTTGCTCCTTTCATTTTGACCTAAAGGTGGAATTATTCCCATTGCAGAGATGAGGGAACTGAGGTGACTGTGGGGAGATAACAGGTAATAAATGGTAGAGTTCCTAGGACCCCAAATAAGACATTCTGACTTCAAATTTTGGCTTCTTGCCACTCCATTATGTTGCTTGTGTCTTCATGACTAGCTACTAAAGAAAAATTAGGGGGTAGCTACTTAAAAAAAAATTTAAGAGTTTTTTTTTCATTAGTCTGCCCAAAGCACCAATAGTGGAAGCTATATTGACTGCAGTCTTTATATTTGATGGACCACAGATTCTTTATGCAAATGTATGCAATCAAGTCCAACTGGGCGAAAGCTTTTTTTAGAGACAAACATCTTTTTCTTTCATTATCTTAAAAAGCTCTTAAAAAGCAACCAAGTTTAAAAAGAAAAGCATTCAACATTTTAAACTGTAAAACTGTTGTAGTTAAACTTGCTGTTTGGTATCATGGAAATGTGTTTTTCAATTGTTATAATGGCCTTTGTAGGTGAAAAGTATGTGTGTGTGTGATATAATTCAGTCAAATTAAGTTTAAACTATTGGTTTTCCTTTTATAATATCATTCCTGAATTCTCCAAATACATTAAGTGATGTAGCTTGCTTTATCTTGCCAAAGCAGCTATCATGTTCCCCTTTTAATGCCAAAGCATTAAAGCATTTGTCATTTTCTTAAGCAGTGTAAAATTATGCAGGATAAATCGAAAGGGCCTATTTTAGTTTTACAACTTGTATTTTAGCTTCAGATATTCAGAAGTTTACCTAATTTTGCTACTGTTAAGGCAGATATTAACTATTAGTATATAGAAATGTTTAGAATCATGAAATGTTCATGGAATCTTACAGCTGTTTGAAAAGTTTATGATGCTACATTTATTTCATAAAAAATATCTGTGGGCCTTGCTAAATAGCAA
This sequence comes from Budorcas taxicolor, assembly GCF_023091745.1. NCBI lineage: Eukaryota > Metazoa > Chordata > Mammalia > Artiodactyla > Bovidae > Budorcas > Budorcas taxicolor. Next base: position 57,666,911 of record NC_068923.1, on the reverse strand, counting down.
TTTTCAGATAAAAGCAATTTCTAGCAAGTAGCAAATGCTGGTACCAGTGCTTATCTTTAAATCTCAATTTCAAGCTTCATGGTGCCAATTTTACGTTTTAGCTTTAGTGGAAAAAAATTGAATCCGAAAGGGCTTATACATTTGTGGCATTTGGTGGGTTGATTCTTTATTATTACTGCTGATTTTTTAAAATCACCATACACTTATAAATTTTTTTAAGTTTTATAAAAATGTTAGGCAACTATATTAGTTCTAGTAATTATCATTACATGTGGTGTATTATAGTAGCCTTAGTCCATTGCAGTTGAGAAATTACAATATAGGCATATGAGAATTTAAATAATAATATCAAATAGTATTGTATTTTGTGTGTGATTTTCGTGCATTTTATAATAATATGTGAGGAAATTCAAACGAGGTAAAATGAAACTTAGTTTAGCCATTTCATGCCTCATGTGTCCTAGTTTCATCCAAATGCAAATATGATAATCCAGGGCACAGAGGTAGTATCCTGTAGAGGTGATTTGACAATACTGTGTTTATTACTCACCACCAAGATGAGTAAGCTGCAATCCTACTGATCTTTCCATAAGTATGTATTTTAATATTATGTACTAGGAGTTTTCATTTTCTAAAGAGACTAATTAAGTTTGCCTTACCTCATTTTTCTTCCTGTTGAATTTTTTTTATGTTAGTGTCTACTTGACATGATAGAACATGTCTGAATTAGTAATCTAATTTGAATAGCATAGTTATGTATACAGTCACAGCTTGTTTGAATAGAGGGCTTTTTGCATATTGTGAATGCTCTTTCTCTTAGCAGATTGAGGAATTATATGCTTAATGTTTCAGAATCCTAAACCTACTCATGTTTGCCAATAGACATGCAGAGATATAAATATTTTTACAAACATAATCTTAAAAGATATGCTTCCTTTTCAGATATTAGGAATTGACAGTTAAACTGTCTGCTATAGCCGTTTCTCATATGTGATAGACTGATAAATCCAGAAGTGGCTGAAACCAACGATGTCATTAGTAGGGCCTAAATTGTTAGTGTTGAGGTTAGGAGTGTATTTCTCTGTTTTCCTAAATAAAAAATAATGATGCTTTGCAGTAAAGTATTATGAATCTTGATAACGAAACACAGTCAAGTAATATAATTTTTTCTTTGCTGTACTTTATTATAGTCATTTTGCCCAAAATACACATCTTAAGTGTCTAACATCAGCATGAAATTCCCAATATCTCCAAAGTAAGAGTCGAAACTGAAATGTTCAGGGACTCATTTAAAGCATACAATATGGATAACAGCTTTTCAGATTTTATGCCAGGGTGTATGGAAGAGGATTGCTAAGCACTGGTGGTTGAGAAAAAACAAAATGCCAAAGGATCAGACTTGCACTTAATGGTTTTTGCCACCACAGTTCTTAACCTTTCCAACTGGTTGAGTGGTTTACTAATAGCAGCTGGTCAGGACCTGCATTATTGCAGATCTTTTCTTTTAATAAATATTCAATAGCATTTTCAAGATTGTTCCCCTAGCTACAGTTCATAATAAACAGCCCAGTGCTGGCAAAGAGCATGCTGCTTTTATACTGTTTTACAGCCATAGGCCATTTGACATTTGGACCCTTCTCATAGGGATTTTTCCAGCTCCGCGTATCCTGAAAACTGTCAGCCTTGGATCAGAACAAGCCTTTTGCATCTTCACACTTACAAGGAAATTAAAAAGAACTTCTTTTCTTCTCCCCATAAAATGCCAAGGCCCATGGTCAGAGAATTATCATTTGCTAGTCATATGCGTTTTCTTTTTGATGTTCTCACTGGCTTTAGGAAGTAATAACATGAAAAGCACTGCTGAAACGTGAACACAACAGTTTGATTTGATCTTCAATATACTCTTTCTGTTTAAAGCTGTGGTTCTCAAGGAAGGGTGACTTTGCCACCCAGAGGACATTTTGGTTGTCATAGCTGTTGGGCGAGGGTGGGGGTCGGTGGGGCGGGGAGGGGTATGCAAGGGCTACTGCTGTCATCTAATAAACGAGTAGAAGCCAGGGATGCTGTTATACATCCCACAGTGCACCAAACAGCCCTCCTCCACAGGGAAGAATTATCGGGGCCAATATGTCAACAGTGCTGTGCTTGGGAAACCCTGGTCTGCAAAGTAGGGAATGTCTTTCTAATTTGCTTTATATTGTTCAAGCAAATGGAAGTGTGTTCAGTGGTTCTGATGAAGAGATCCTTCCATTCAATAAACTCATATATTGAACACCTGCTAGGTCCTGAAAATGTGGGGAAGACCATGACATCATCCTCAGGAGTTTCCGCCTTCTTTGCAGGATGAATGGTAAACAAAATACTATTGTTTGATGTGATGTATGCTGTAATTAGCGAGGCACACATGGCATGTTAAACTCGAAATAATTTCAATTTCATTTGCTAAATGTGGGGGAATATCTAGAAGAACTCATCTCTGCTGTCTGGATGTTAAGTTAGTCATTTGGGAGCAAAATTTCTCCTTTTCCCTTAATGATCAGGAATGTATCTCATTTACTGCATCCTTCTTCCCCTGTTTGCACTGGTGTTAATTTGAAACATCAGGACAAAAGAAGAGGTGTTGACATAAACAGTATTACTCCCAACATTTAGGATTAGTTTTTCCACATCTTCATTGAGGTATAATTTACATGACATAAAACTCTCCCATGTTAAGTGTACAATTCACAGATTTGTAGAAAACTGATAGAGTTATGGGACTTCCATCACAGTTTAGTTTTAGGGCTTTTCCATCACCCCAGAAAGATCCCTTGTGCCCCTTTGTGTTCATTCTGCATTCTCACTGCCAGTCCCAGGCAAGAGCTAATCTTTATGTCTTTTTTCTCTTCTCTGTCTCACTTTCTGTCTCCATTTGCTAAAAGACACATCTATGGACATTTTATTTGGAATGTTAATTTTTGAAATTTATTTAATTAATGATACTTTTGGTTGCGCCAGGTCTTTGTTATGGCATACAGGCTTCAGTAGTTGTAGCACACAGGCTTAATTGCTCCACGGCTTTTGGGATCTTCCTGGACCAGGGATCAAACCCATGTCCCCTGCATTGGCAGGTGGATTCCTATCCACTGCACCACCAGGGATGCCCCGGAATATTAATTTTTTCATAAAATTTTAAAAGAATTAAACATTTTTACAAAAATTAACACAGTTTGATAGCTTCTTTTTGAAAATCAGCATCATGTTTTTCATACTACCTGCATAGTACACCTGCTATGGCCCAGACTGGGGATGCTCAGTGTCAGAACTCCCAGACTTAGACTGTGAAAAAGGTGACAGAGGAAAAGATGAGCGCATGTGTTTAAGGCAGCATATCTGAAATCATACATGGTATGCCTGTTTCTTAGCTTTGTCCTGTTTAGTTCCCTGTAAATGGGTCTACTAAAATAATATTGTAGAAATCATTGAAAAGCTGAGATCTGGTAAACACCTGCATGATGTGGGAAAATAATACAAGGCTTAAATCTGGAGAACTCACCTGTCTGAGGAGTTGTATGCAGGTCAGCAGTTCTTTAGCCCAACACTCTGGGGCCAAATGTCTTTTAGAATCCATCCAGCTTTCAGAAAGGGAATACAGTTTGCATCCTATAGGTTAGGTAATACTCCCGTGGCATACGGGAGACACAACCATTTCTACAGCAAAGTAGATGAATATTCTCATTTAGTTGGACAGAAAAAGACTTGTCAGCTCAGGTCAGGGTTTGGAACAAATTCATTTAGTAGCAAAATAACAAAGACACTCTGTTTTCACAAAATTTTGCATTTTAAAATTGTGGCTAAAGGTTTGTGAACCTGTCCAGGATATTACATTCAAAAACAATTGTCCCATCCTCCTTCAGCCCCACCCCCAACATCTTCTCTGCCACATACATGCTTCATACAGCTTAGCCATGGGTATACTTGTCTTTCTTTCACATCATTAACTTCCCATCAGACTTGACAAAATGCCAGATTAGCTGTTCAGTTTCAGTGGATGAGGGCCAGGTATGGATGTGTTATGGCCAGCCAGACCCACATTCTCTTATGTCTGTGGTTTCACCTCCCTGCTTTAGGCCTGGATTGTAGCCATGTTCATCTAGCCCAGCCCCTCCTCCACCAGATCCAGGGTCCCAGAGGATGAAGATAGCTTTTAAGGGTCAGAAAAGATGGCCTTGAAGAAAATCCAAATGTAACAATGGTAGACATCACTGCAGCAACCCCAGACTCATGCTTGGTAACCATCACACCTGTCACAAAATCGTGGGCTGTGAGACTGAACACCTAAAGGAGAAGAGAAAAGCCAAGGTAGGGAATCCACTGGAGTCAGTTCTCTTGAAGATATTTAGAAGCTAAGAAAGGAAGACAGGAAGAAAACAACATAAGGGTCTTTACTGGGATCACAACTTAGAAGGAGGATACCCATTAAAGCAAGATATTTCAGACTTGTTCCAGAATGCTTAAAATCCTGCATAATCATCTTTTTTATTTGCCTAATGGCATTTAGCAAACCTTGTTAGTCTTTTAACCATAAATTTCACATCTCTATTAATTTCCAGATTCCAGTGGTGAAATTGTAACCGAGATGGCAGTGGGTTTTAGCTGGCCTTCTCCTTTAGAATGAGCTGTAGAATGAGCATTGAGTATTTTGGTCAACATGTACATTTGCTTTTGTGGCATGTGAGCAAGCATGCCCTTACAGTGGTGTTACATAAACAGAATTGTGCTCTAGACTGTGGGACCCATTTATAAACAAGGGAACTCCATTTCTGCAAATGAGAAAAAAAAGAGGGTATAGAGTTGCATTAGCGAAAAATTGCACGTTTGTAGGGACATCCAAGAATTTTGCTTTTCTAAGGCTCAAAACATCAAGGCAGTACTAAGTTCTTACAGAGCAACGTGAGCCAAAGTTAGTGGGCACATGCTGTAATTTGCTGCCTCTTTCTTTCTTTCTTTCTTTTTTTTTTTTACAGTTCTTAATTGCTTCAAGGGTGACACCAAAATTTCTGTCTAAAGGGGAACCATCCATGTGTACAGGTATTGAGTCATTACCGTTTGGCAGTGGAAGTGCGCACCCCGCCTTTTCTAGCGTAGATTTCTTTCTGGAGCATCTTAGTTGACACCTCCTTCTCCAGCTTCAGCCAACACTTTCCTCACAAGTTTTACAACCTCTTCCCAAGATTCGTTTTCTCTCTTATCTCCCAGCTTTAAATAGCCCCACTCGTTCTGCCTTGGTTAGCCAGGACAAGTTTGTCTTCTCGTGCCAGGCGTCTTCCTTTCTTGAGTTTTCAAACATTGCTTGTTGTTACCACATTTCCTGTTATCAAAGGGCTGACAGCACACAAGGGCCCCACCTTGTTACTGCTACATCTCCTCGTTTAAACATGCCCCCCACCTTCTTTGTGCTGTGAGGATGCTGCCCCCTTCTGTTGGAGTGGACCCTCTGATCCCTCTTATGTGTCTCTCTCCCTCTCTCCAGCGGCTTTTAGAGCAGTGGTTCTCCACGCTGACTGCAAAAAACATCGCCTGCGGAATTCGCCTGCAGTGTGGGAGACCTGGTTTGATCCCTGGGTTGGGAAGATCCCCTGGAGAAGTGCATGGCAACCCACTCCAGTATTCTTGCCTGGAGAATCCCCATGGACAGAGGAGCCTGGCGGGCTACAGTCCATGGGGTCACAAAGAGTCAGACATGACTGAGTGACTAACAACCTGGAGAGATTTAGTCCTTGGTGATGTCCAGGGCTTGCCTCTAGTAATTGTGATTACCGATTACCATACTGTGGTCGGGGGGAGTGCCAGGGGGAGGGTGCAGCTTTGCCAGGCTGGTGCTTGGTTCTCAGTGTAGCCATCACTGAGAACCACCTGTGTAGAGGCGGCAACACCTGTTTATTGTTATTGGTAACAAGCCATCGAATCACTAGAAGGACCAGCAGGGAAGTTTGGTTGCCAAGGGGGGAGAGTTGGGGGGAAATGGAGTGAGAAGTTGGGTGAGCAGTTAAAGGCTTTTATATTTAGAATGTATGAACAACAAGGTCCTACTGTATAGCACAGGGAACAATGTTCAATATCCTGTGATAAATCATAATGGAAAAGTATTTAAAAAGGATGTGTGTGTTTGTGTGTGTGTACATATATGTACATACTGGAGAAGGCAATGGCAACCCACTGCAGTATTCTTGCCTGGAGGATCCTATGGGCAGAGGAGCCTGGTGGGCTATAATCCATGGGATTGCAAAGAGTCGGACACGAATGAAGCAACTTAGCAGCATACATACATATAATATGTGTGTGTGTAACTAAATCACTTTGATGTATAGTAAAAATTAAGAAATTAACACAACATTGTAAATCAACTATAGTTTGAAAAATACTGCTTTTAACAAAAGGACAGGAAGAGACTAAACAATAGCAACATCCCCGGTTTATGGTGGGTTTCAGCTCAGGGTGTGGATGTCTATACGGGGCAGCTGCACACACCCAGCTGATGTGACGACTTCTCCCCCTGAAACCGTGTTCTCATGAGTATATCCTGGTGGCCGCATGGCCTCTGCAGGCCAGAAACCATTTCGGGTGAAGCCTGCGCTTATCTCCTCATGAGGCTGGCACCCAGGGGCCTGATTTCCTTTCAGAACTTTCGCTTCCAGCCTTGCAACCAGCTGTTTTCTTTTTTCCTCTGTGTAACTCTGTAAACCGAAACTAGGCGCCCTCCTGCCTCATCTGCTGCCAGTTCACTTGCAACTCACTCCCCACAATCACACACGCAGGAGAACCTATTAAAGTTCCCAAGTGGAGACTTGCACTTTGCCTTTCCTTTACGAGAAAGATGGGCGGCAGGGTCTTTGCTGGAAAACTATTGTATAGAATGTAATTTCTCTGAATTAGTGGGAGAGGGGAAGCTGGTACTAAAATGGAACTGTCATCTATTCAGAGTTTGCTTTCATTCTTAATGCACCTATGCGTCTCGGAAATCTTTCCTTACGCATTAATGAGTCCCGGAGTTGGACAGAAATGCATTCGAATAGGTTTCTTTATAAAGGTCTCTTTATACAGCCTCTTCTCGAGACATGCTGTGGTCAGAATGCACGTCCATTTTCTGGGAGCAGCACACAGGATCCTTTGGACTGTGCTTCATTGTCCCGCAGTGTCTAAAGGAGCTGAGAACAGTTATAACAGGAGTGGGCCTACCATACTCTCTGGACCCTACTGCTTCCCCTTGTTAAGGGATATTTTGTTCCAAAGACTGTGACAATACTTTTATTTGTGTCGGTAAGTAGAAAATTGTAAGTGAGGTGATTTTGGCATTAATGATGCACAGCTAACTGTTTTAAGGGCGTCTTGTGAAATTTTTGGAAAATTCAGTTGTGCAAAGAAAGAAAAGGAATATTTCACTTTATGGGCTACTGTAAAGATATAGGAATGACTTAAAGGCCAGCTTTCTTTAATGGGATCAGTTTACAGAAATTATATTTCTGTAACACTTTCCCCTGAGCACAGATATCATGTAATTGAAACTTTGTCCCACAGTTGTTGTCTTGCATGGAAAAATGCACTTTTTCTGCCTCCAGCATACAGAGTGAGAGCCTTGCCAAGGCTGGCACTGCAGGCCAATGATTAGTTAATGTGTTCATCCATTCAGTATGCGTTTATTGAGTTCTTTCTGTGTTCCACACACTGACTTTCTCATGGGAGGAGATAGTCACATAAACAAGAGAATATCAGCAGGTATTAGGTTCTAGGAAAGTAAAACATGTTAATGTTACTGAGAGTGGCTAGGTAATTAGGGAGGGCACCCTGGAGGAGGTGACATTTAGGCTGACATGTGACCAAAACAGGCAAAGCTGACCAGAATTCAGAGAGCAGCCTTGTCAGAGCAGACTCTGGCAGTCAGAGGAGGGCAGAGAGCAGCCTGACCAGATTTGTATTTTAGGAAGATCACTTCAGAGCAGGACAAAAGGTGAACTTGAATCAGAACAGGGATTCTAGTGCCTCAGGCTGGAGTCTGGATCTGGAACCAGGGGACCAGCTGAGAGCACAGTGGGCAGCCTGCTGACTTGATGCTAGACTGCTGATCTTGGGCTCTTCTTCTGCCCTCTGTCCTGACTCACAGGGCCTCACAGGGCTGACATCACCAGCCTTCATCCACTTGCTAAAATGCTTGTTCCGAGTACTGACTTCCAGACCCCAACCTGGTCTAGTGACAGAGAGTGGGACCCAAGACTTCAGCAAGACTTCATTAAGCCTCTGGTGTCTGATGCGTGGAGTCCATGGACCTGATTTTTGAGAAATACTATGTCTAGGGGCTCTGCTTACTTGACTATCCCACGTAATTCTTACAACAGCTCTGTAAAAGGAATGTATGCTCCCTGGGTTACAGATTGGGAAACAGACTCAATGTGATTAAGCCTCTGGCCCAAGGTCATACTGCTCACGCATGTTGTGACTGGCAAAGTAGTCTGCCCTTATTTGTAGCCAGTGCTGCCTGCGTGAAGATGGGAAGAACAGCTCTGCAAAATTTCAGAAATCTTTTGCAGGTTAATCATCTCATGAATGAACATGGTCCTTCTTGCAAATCCAGTACATCCCATCTTGGGACAGAACCAGAAATGTCCATTTTTGCTGACTTTTCTGGAGGAAAAGTTTAACATTCTTTCTTAAAGATAGAATTTTAAGTCCTGGAATTGGGAGGGGTGTGTATATTACAAAGGAGAGATTTGATCTTCATTGTTCTTTCTGGGTCTCTTTTTGCCTTTCCCCGCCCCCCCCCCCCCCCATAAAAGAAGCCAAGAGGTTTAAGGAGTAGCATTTTTTTTTTAATCACCGTAAACCTAGAAACCCAACCATCATTCCTCACAGAAAATGATCGTGCTTTCAGTTGCCATGAGTTATTTATTTCTTAAGTGGCTCTTGAACCAAGAGTTGTGCAAATGATGTTGACGAGGTGGAGGAGGGTTGCTGTGTGGAAAGCACACTGATAATTAGAGATCTTGTGTAAAAGCTGGCATGAAAACACATTGACTTCAGTGTGACCCACCTGCCTCCATTTGAGAGTGTGAGGGAGGTTCCCGCTTTATTTTCTTCTGGTGATGGCATATTGGGTGTATTTATCTGGAGATTTAATTTCATAATAAATTTTGGGTGGGCCTGAATTTAGGGACTTAGCATGCATGCCTGTATTGGAAAAGGAAATGGCAACCCACTCCAGTGTTCTTGCCTGGAGAATCACAGGGACAGAGGAGCCTGGTGGGCTGCCATCTGTGGGGTTGCACAGAGTCGGACACAACTGAAGTGACTTAGCAGCAGCAGACTTTGGGGAAGGAAGGCATCCTGTATTATTAGTCTGTTAGGGCTCCCATAACAGAGTACCACAGATTGGATGGCTTGAACAACAGAAATGTATATCCTCACAGCTCTTGAGGCTGGAAGTCCAAGACCAGCGTGCCAGCAGGGCTGGTTTTCTGCGAGGAGTCTTCTTGGCTTGCACATGGCAGTCCTCTCCCTGCCTCTTGATGGCGTTGTCCCTCTGGCACATGGATCCCTGATATCTGCATGTCCTCTCCTCTTCATATAAGGACACTCTTCAGATTAGATTAGGCCCCACTCTAGTGACCTGATTTTTAACTTAATTGCCTCTCTAAAGGCTATATAACTCCAAATACAGTCATGCTCTGGGCCACTGGGAGTTAGGACTTTAACATAGGAATTTTGCGGAAATATCACTCAGCTCATAGCACACCCTTGCCCCTGGGGAATATGTAGAGATGAAGAGCATGAACAAAGCAAGAAAAAATTCTCCCAGAGCAGGGTGCCCACCCCCCACCCTCCGCTGCCACGCCCCCTCTGTTGGGTGCCCTGCTCAGGCAGGCCAAGGCGAGGACCAGCATCCCCTAGGTTGTCGGGCTCCACCCATGCTGTACCCTAGTTGTGAATGGCCTGCCTCAGGCATGAACCCAGTTTGAATGAGCTTCTAGGAGGATGAAGGGGCTCTGTCTCCCTTAAAGTCTGACTGTTGGGTCCTGCAAATTGCCAGGGGAAAGGCTGGCCCTTCCAGATCCCAAAATAATAGTCACAGGTTTTCCCAGTGTGGCATTTTGTTGCTTATTTATGGGGGTCAGCCTCAATTCCATCATTAGTGCTGGAGGTCTTACATACAAGACAAGCAATTGCATTGTGAAAGCAAAATGTCCCCCAACCCCTCACCTGCCAGCATGTGTCTGTAAGCAAAAGAGGAACTTCAGCCACAGTCTTGAAATGAGAAGCAAAGCAAAAGATCTGACTGCAGTTTAAACAACATCGATTTGTGAAGCAGGAAGAGACTTTGGCTCTTTAATTGCAGTGAAAGCATTTTGTGTTGATTTTGTAGAGTGTCTATAACGTCTGGAAATAGACATATATGTCCTAGAACATATTGTGTGTTGTAAAGTAATACAGTAATATTACTTCCCAGGTGACTGTGGTAAAGAATCTGCCTGCCACCGCAGGAAATGCAGGTTCAATCCCTGGCTTGGAAAGATCCTCTGGAGGAGGAAATGGTAACCTACTCCAGTATTATTGCTGGAAAATTCCATGGACAGAGGAGCCTGGTGGGCTACAAAAAGTTGAACATGACTGAGTGTACATGCATACAAAGTAATATTAATATACCATATGTTATGTGTATTCACCAGTTTTTAGAGTTTATGACCACCTTCAAGTTAAAATTAATTATGCTAGGTTATTACCCCCAAACACTAGCTACACCCTTGATTCCTGGCTCTGCCACTGAAGGTAAGATGACTTACCTGGGCAGGCTTGGGGCAGATACATAGTTTTGTTTTTGTGCAGCTAGTTTTGATAGTGCCAAAAAGATTGTATACTATTAGCATATTATTTTCTTCATTTTGTAGGGTTTTTTGCTCAGTATATATCTTGGAGGCTTCATTCATTAAACATTAGTTGAAACCCAGGTATTTTTCAAGCACATTAATGTGTATCGTTAAGGCCTCACAATTCCCGCTTTGTAGGAGAGGAGATCTAGTTGAAGTGGTGGCGTGACTCACCTGTGCCATGAACTGAAGAGATCTCTGCCTAGTCGCTCAGTCATGTCTGACTCTTTTCGATCCCATGAACCATAGCCCACAAGGCTCCTCTGGCCCATGGGATTTTCCAGGCAAGAATACCAGAGTGGATTGCCATTTCCTCCTCCAGGGGATCCTCCTGACTCAGGGATCGAACCAGAGTCTTCTGCACTGGCAGGTGATTTCTTTACCACTGAGCCACCTCGGAAGCTCTCTCTTGGATTTAAGGGCGATCTGATGAAAGTTGTGTTCTGTGCTTTACTCCCTCTGTTTTCCTGTGATTTCTCTATTGGAGCTCAACACCACAAGAAGTTGACACTATTTTTGCGATCACTTAGGGATTAAAGAATGAATTGTTGGATCAGATTACACATCCTTCTAATTTAGGCAAAATGGTATACAATACCATTGACTTGACAAATAATTTTCTTTCTTGTTTCTTCTGTATTATGTGCAAACGCATGTTGCTAAATGGTGAACTTAATTTACAACGCAGTTATCAGATCAGTTTACTGACAGGGATAAAATTTTGGACCGAGCTAATATTGTTGAATCTCTGGAGATACATCAACATTTGATGATGAATTGACTGACATTTTGAAACCTCTTTGCTCTCAGATGGGGCTTCCCTGGTAGCTCAGATGGTAAAGAATCTGCCTGCAATGCTAGAGGCCTTGGTTCGATCCCTGGGTTGGGAAGATCCCCTGGAGAAGGAAATTCCTACCCACTCCCAGTATTCTTGTATGGAGAATTCCATGGACAGAGAAGCCTAGTGGACTACAGTCCATGGGGTCCCAAAGAGTCGGACACGACTAAGCTACTAACATGAACATTTGCTCTGAGATGCAATGGATTTGTCATATTTGACAAAGGTGAAATCATATTCAGAATAAATGTTTTCTCTGAAGCCTCATTGTAGAAAGTAATGTCATTTTAACATTCATAAATGGATTTATCTTTATTCAGACAGATGTCCAAACTAATATTGTCAGGGTCTTTTGGTTTACCCTGTAATCTAGGATACAACTACTGTGGTAAATACAACTCATTGTTAAAATTGGCCACTCACTGTTGAAGTGACCCTAGTGTTTATCAATTATTTCTATGAATAGTTTATTCATATATGTATATTCTTCTTTTTAATTGGAATATAACTGCTTAGAATGTCATGTTAGTTTGTGCGTACAACAAAGTGAGTCAGCAATACATATACATATATTGCCTCATATATGTGTATTCTTAACCAGACCATAGAGGAAAAGAATTGTGTTTAGTGCTTCTTTTGGAGTTCCTCTTGGTGCCTGACACAACATGAGTATTTTCTATATGATATTCTAACTGAACATGTTCAAATACCCAGCTGCTCAGTCTGCTCCCATAGGCTATCCTCTGCCACATTTTATCTCTTCCTGAAGTCTTTCCATCACCACTTCAGTAGACCTGGCAAATAAAACAGGAAGTCCCTCTGATGCCTCTGTATCCTTCACTCTTCTTAGTGCCTGGTCATCAAGGTTTATACACTGTGTCTGTTAAATACTGAATCTGCCTTTGAATTTCAAATCCCTCTGCCGTTCTCTTAAGAGTCTTACCACCTGGATGAGGTATAGCCCATGATTTTTAAGGTTATCTAACTGGTCTCCATTCAGCCATACTTAGCCGGAACTGTTATTTTCTACCCTGGTGCTGGGAGAATTACCTAAGGTGCAGAGTTATTCCTGCCATTCTTTAAAATTCTTCATTAGTTTTTCTAAAAGTGGTCTCCAGCAAAGAGCACTAACTCCTTAGCGTGGATACAAAGTCTTTAGTGATCTGGTCCCTGATTGTCTGTCTAGCCTCATTTGTTACAATTTCCTGTGTGTTCTGTGTTCCAACTATGCATCAACTCAAAGTTCCTTAAATGTTGCATAAAGTATTTCCTGAATCCCTTAACTGACTTAACTCCTGCTTCTGGTTTCAACTGCCCCTTCCTCTGAGCACCTAGCCCTGCTTGTCCAACCAGCCCTGTCGATTCTGGTTTAGGGGTCCTTTATTTGCATTCCCGAGGATGAGATGGCTGGATGGCATCACTGACTCAATGGACGTGAGTCTGAGTGAACTCCGGGAGTTGGTGATGGACAAGGAGGCCTGGCGTGCTGCAATTCATGGGGTCGCAAAGAGTCAGACATGACTGAGCAACTGAACTGAACTGAATGCTTCATTAGAGTATCCCTTATCAAGAGCAGCTCACACTTGATCATGGTCGCCTGGTTAGTGGTCTCTCTTTTCCATTTGGATTATGAGTTCCTTAAAGGTAGACATCACAACATATTAATGTTTATTTCCCCAGTGTCTAGGATTGGGGCTTCCTGATGGCTCAGCGGTAAAGAATCCACCTGCCAATGCAGGAGACACAGGTTTGATCCCTGGGTTGGGAATATCCCCTGGAGGAGAAAATGGCAACTCACTCCAGTATTCTTGCTGGGAGAATACTATGGACAGAGGAGCGTGGCAGGCTATATAGTCCATGGAATCTCAAAGAGTTGGATATGACTAAGTGTCTGAGCATTAGCACTGAAACTGGTTTATAGTTCAGTTCAGTTGCTCAGTCATGTCCAACTCTTTGTGACCCCATGGACTGCAGCATGCCAAGCTTCCCTGTCCATCGCCAACTCCCGGAGCTTGCTCAAACTCATCCCCATCGAGTCGTTGATACCATCCAACCATCTCATTTTCTGTTATCCCCTTCTCGGACCTTCAATCTTTCCCAGCATCAGGGTCTTTTCCAATGAGTCAGTTGTTTGTATCAGGTGGCCAAGATATTGGAGTTTCAGCTTTAGCATCAGTCCTTCCAATGAATATTCAGGACTGATCTCCTTTAGGATGGACTGGTTGGATCTCCTTGCAGTCCAAGGGACTCTCAAGAGTCGCCTCCAATACCACAGTTTAAAAGCATCAATTCTTCGGCTCTCAGCTTTCTTTATAGTCCAACTCTCACATCTATACACGACTGCTGATAAAACCATGACTTTGACTAGATGGAACTTTGTTGGCAAGGTAATGTCTCTGCTTTTTAATATGCTGTCTAGGTTGGTCATAGCTTTTCTTCCAAGGAGTAAGCGTCTTTTAATTTCATGACTGCAGTCACCATCTGCAGTGATTTTGGGAGCCCAAGAAAATAAAGTCTCTCACTGTTTCCACTGTTTCCCCATCTATTTGCCATGAAGTGATGGGAGCGGATGCCATGATCTTAGTTTTCTGAATGTTGAGTTTTAAGCCAATTTTTTCACTGTCTTTCACTTTCATCAAGAGGCTCTTTAGTTCTTATTCACTTTCTGCTATAAGGGTGGTGTCATCTGGTGGTGGTGAAACTGGTTCATAATAACCAATCAAACATTTGCTGAATTGATTCTTAAATGAACTGAAGATAAAAACAGGATGACTGTCACAGACACTGCCAAATCAGAGTAAGGATCAATACCTGCATTTTTAGAACAGTTTGCACTTCATCTACATATTATGATGTTTTACCCAATTTGCTGTTATCCTCTCCCTTTTCTTTCAAAGCCTGTGAAATTGATAGAACAAGCAGCATTTTCACTGTGGTTTGAAAACAGAGACTTAAGCAGGTCTATTACTTGCCTGCACTCATCAAAAAGCCAGAGGTGATGCTGACTTGAGGTCCAGGGTGACACTTCAACCAATCCTGAAAACTCCCAACTAGAGAGGAAAATCACTGTTACACAGGAATTGACATTTTCACACCTGCATAAATCTTAAAGCTGGACTGATCGGAAATCGTTTAGATCCTAAGATATATTTACCAACGTGTGATCTCAGGCAAGTGACATATTCTGTTTCATTGACTTCATCTAAATAATAAAATTTTTCTTAGAATGTTTTGAGAAATTAAAAAACTACTATATACCCAGCACACAGCAAGAGCTCCATAAATGCTTAGCCGTGTTTATAGTCTGCCCCAAGGACATGTATTACGGTACCTGCTGCATATTTGCAGAATGCTGTTGACTGATTGATAAAACAAAGAGGGAGTTCCAGAATTTACCTGGGGACAAGTTCAGAAAGTTATAGGATATATCATCATTTACATAATTGTTTTATATAATATAAAAATATCATGTATGTTAGCAAAGCCTTTGACTGTGGGTCACAATAAACTGTGGAAAATTCTGAAAGAGATGGGAATACCAGACTACCTGACCTGACTCTTGAAAAACCTGTATGCAGGTCAGGAAGCAACAGTTAGAACTGGACATGGAACAACAGACTGGTTCCAAATAGGAAAAGGAGTACATCAAGGCTGTATATTGTCACCCTGCTTATTTAACTTCTCTGCAGAGTACATCATGAGAAACACTGGGCTGGAAGAAGCACAAGCTGGAATCAAGATTGATAGGAGAGATATCAACAACATCAGATATGGAGATGACATCACCCTTATGGCAGAAAGTGAAGAGGAACTAAAGAGCCTCTTGATGAAAGTGAAAGAGGAGAATGAAAAAGTTGGCTTAAAACTCAGTATTCAGAAAACAAAGATCATGGCATCTGGTCCCATCACTTCATGGCAAATAGATGGGGAAACAGTGGAAACAGTATGACTTTATTTTGGGGGGCTCCAAAATCACTGCAGATGGTGATTGCAGCCATGAGATTAAAAGATGCTTACTCCTTGGAAGGAAAGTTATGACCAACCCAGACAACATACTAAAAAGCAGAGACATTACTTTGCCGACACAGGTCCATCTAGTCAAGGCTATGGTTTTTCCAGTGATCATGTATGGATGTGAGAGTTGGACCATAAAGAAGGCTGAGCGCCAAAGAATTGATGCTTTTGAACTGTGGTGTTGGAGAAGACTCTTGAGAGTCCCTTGGACTGCAAGGAGATCCAACCAGTCCATCCTAAAGGAAATCAATCCTGAATATTCATTGGAAGGACTGATGCTGAAACTGAAGCGCCAATACTCTGGCCACCTGATGTGAAGAGCTAACTCCTTGGAAAAGACCCTGATGGTGGGAAAGACTGAGGGCAAGAGAAGAAGAGGACGACAGAGGATGAGATGGTTGGATGGCATCACCGACTCAATGGACAAGAGTTTGGGTGGGCTCCGAGAGTTGGTGTTGGACAGGGAGGCTTGGTGTGCTACAGCTCATGGGGTTGCAAAGAGTTGGACATGACTGAGCGACTGAACTGAACTGAACTGAATGTTAGCAATAGAAAGCTACAAAGGAATCAAGAACGATCTTACTTTTATGAAGTGAAGTATAAAACTTTATCTGAAACACATGTTGTTTTTGTTCAGTCGCTTGGTTGTGTCTCTCTTTGTGACTCCATGGACTGCAACACGCCATACCACATGTTTAGAGCTAAGTAAATGGAAAGACCTACAGTGTTCATTGCTTGGGAACCTCAGTATAGGAAAGATGTGGTCCTTCCCCAAATTAATCTGTAACTAGAATGCAATTTCAGTCAGTCTTCACAGGGTTTGTTGTTTGTTTTTGTTTGTTTGCTTTCAATGAGAGTGTTGGAAAAGCTCTCACATTTCTGCATGTCTTACAAATAGAAGCAATATTTTTTCAAGGGTGTTTGTGATGTGAACAGCGTTAGAGGACAGGGATCCTGTCCACATTCAGAGCAAAGGATAGGTTTATTTACTATCCAATATAAAAATGCCTCCATTCAGAGCAAGGCTTTGTGATGAATAATTCATGTTCCCCAAACTCAGGGTTCTTTAGGTGTGATGCAAAGGCTCACTGCAGGCACGGCAGCCACCTGAGCCCCCAGCCCCCAGCACCCCTGGGACCTGAGCACCAAGCAGAAGTGACTAAACAGGAAACCCATGCCGCTTGCTTGCCGGACCCTAAGTAATACAACCCTTTGTCTCTGACTCAGGAGTCCTGTGTCTTCTTACAGCATCCATGAAATGTGGCAGGCCAACTTGTTAGTTTCCAAGTTGGATATAATCTCAGAGCCTTCACAGTTCTGTCTTCTTACAGCATCCATGAAATGTGGCAGGCAACTTGTTAGCTTCCAAGTTGGATATAATCTCGGAGCCTTCACAGTTCTTGACAGAGTTGTGATAAATCTCCACTTGTAAAATAATTTAGCAAATTGAATTTCAAGAGGAAACAGTAAGAATTTCGTACTGTGATTTCTCTGAAAGCTAAAAAACAAACAGACCAGCTCTTATTGCCAAGAAGGAAACTGTTCTTTGCTGATTTAACTTTTTCCCCCTAAGGATGGTAAATGAACCTATTCATTTTGTCCAAAGCTTCTCATTTTGACATTTTTGATAATAACTTTCCCTTGCCCTTGTTAGAACTTAGCATCTCTACTTCTTTCTACTGGCATGTTAAGCTAGTTTCCCCCCCCCTCCCCCCGGATGTGTGCATTGTAATTTGGTTTAAATGTTTGTTTGGCAAGGCAGATTTATTTGGCTTCTTTTTAAAGGCTTAGCACCTTTCCAACTATTTTCAAGATCTCCTTACCCAGTTTACTCTAATTACATCTAAAGATATCATAATCATTTTGCTATTTACCCATAGCAAAGATAAACACAGGGTTATATGCATTGGAGAAAA
Source organism: Budorcas taxicolor (assembly GCF_023091745.1). Taxonomy (NCBI): domain Eukaryota; kingdom Metazoa; phylum Chordata; class Mammalia; order Artiodactyla; family Bovidae; genus Budorcas; species Budorcas taxicolor. Next base: position 57,649,248 of record NC_068923.1, on the reverse strand, counting down.
AAATGCATGCATGTATTTTTTCACTTCAGTTGTGTCCGACTCTTTGCAGCTTTCTGGACTGTAGCCTGCCAGGCTCCTCTGTCCATGGGATTCCCCAGCAAGAATACTGAAGTGGGTTGCCATGTCCTCCTCCAGGTGGTTTGATTTAGTCGCTAAGTCATGTCCGACTCTTTGTGACCCCATGTACTGTAGCCCACCAGGATCCTCTGTCCATGGGATTTTCCAGGCAAGAATACTGGAGTGGATTGCCGTTTCCTCCTCCAGGGGATCTTCTCAACCGAGGGATCAAACCAGCATCTCCTGAAGCTCCTGCCTTGGCAGGTGGGTTTTTTTTTTTTTATCACTAGCATCACCAACAGAAAGGAGAAAAGAAAAGTCCCTGACTAATAACGATAATAGGATGTTTATTTTAGTACTCTGGTCTCTTCCTTTGGAGAGAAATGCACTTTGGGTGATTAAAGATCATAAATGTAAGATTTACATCTAGTTTTGATTTTAGTGAGCTTCTGTTACAATACATGCACTTGGGTTTAGTACTTTTTTTCATAAACTGATAGATCATTTAGACAGCTTCAGATCCTTTTAGGAGGGAGTTGGCATGCAAATAATACATCGTCAAAGACGTGTACCCAAATGTGAAGCTCTCTTAAGATAATAGACATTAAAGAGTTATTTTTTGATAAAACTTGAGGTACTTAGGCAACATTAAAAATGTCTTAAACTTAGAGTAAATGGGTAGTCCTAAAGAACCTTAAGTTTTAAATCAAATCAATGTGTTGGGTTTTTTTTCCCTGATCCTTGACATATCTTGGGAAGAGCCCAATGGCATTAAAATGCCTCCCCTCCCTATAACTGAAGTCTTAAAACCATGATGGGCAGCAGACAGAATTGCCCACCTTCTGTGTCTTCAGCAGTGCTGGCTGCCTGGCCCATCCAAGTGACCTCCCACAGGGCAGCTCCCTGGCCGAGGGTTCCTTCTGATACTGCTCACCTCCACTCTGGAAGGACATATCACTTGTCCTTTCCAGATAAAGGGGTAATATGTCTCTCCACTAGCCTATGTGTTCCTCTCTGCTGGTCAACTCTCTTCTTTGGAGATAGGAAGGGGAATGTACTATTTATTTCCTAAGCAGATTTTACAGTGGCTAGCGGGCTGTTTTGGACTAGCTTGTTGAGTACAGGTGTTCCCCTGGTGGCTCAATTGGTAAAGAATCTGCCTGCAGTGCGGGAGACCGGGTTCAATCCCTGGGTTGGGAAGACCCCTGAAGGAGGGCATGGCAGCCCACTCCAGTATTCCTGCCTGAAGAATTCCATGGACAGAGGAGCCTGGCGGGCTACAGTCCATAGCATCGCGAAGACTCAGTGCAACTAAGCACACTGGGTACAGAACTGTTGTTCAGTCTCTAAGCTGTGTCTGACTCTGTGACCCCATGAACTTCAGCAGTCCAGGCTTCCCTGTCCTTTAGTATCTTCCGGTATTTGCTCCAACTCATGTCTGTTGAGTAGGTGATACCATCCAACCATCTCATCCTCTGTCGCCCTCTTCTCCTCTTGCCCTCAGTCTTTCCCAGCATCAGGGTCTTTTCCAAGGAGTTAGCTCTTCACATCAGGTGGCCAGAGTATTGGAGCTTCAGTTTCAGCATCAGTCCTTCCAATGAATATTCAGGATTGATTTCCTTTAGGATGGACTGGTTGGATCTCCTTGCAGTCCAAGGGACTCTCAAGAGTCTTCTCCAACACCACAGTTCAAAAGCATCAATTCTTTGGCGCTCAGCCTTCTTTATGGTCCAACTCTCACATTCATACATGACTGCTAGAAAAACCATAGTTTTGACTATACAGACCTTTGTCAGCCTTTTGTTATTCTAGTAATGGACTTGACTGATCACGGAACACAATACACCTTTTCATGGTTTTAATGCTTCTGTGGGTTATTTCATTTTTTGTGTGCTGCTTGTCACTTCACTGTTCATTTGCTTTCTAGGGTGCTTTTTTTTTTTTGCCAGATTGGCTGTGAGTCAAGCTGGTCAATGAAGCTTAATTTTTGCTAACTCTCCAGAATGGCTTGTTAATCCTTACTTTACATCTCACTGAGTACTGTACCATGCAGTTTCCTTCTGTTCACCCAAGGACCAGAAAACAGCTCCGTGAAGAAGTAATGTGGTGGATTTAGAGTCTACCCTGAGGAGTCGCCATTTTCTGCTGATTAAAAGTAGAACATAAAATTCAAACCCTGGTTTTTGCAGAACTGTTCTGAGTAAATGCCAAATCTTCCTAACTCAGAGCTCCTCTTAGGCTCTTTTCAAGTGCCTTTATCTACTTGAGAGTTCTTTTGATTTACACATTTCTTGCTACTTACTATATCTTATTTGATTTGGGTACTTTTTAAACCTAAAGAGTAACCTTTCACATTGATCTGCAAAAAAAAAATTCTGCTGAAAACAGATCTCATCTCACTGTATTTTCAGCAGACTTTTACTTACTTTTAGCCATGCTTTTGCCACTCTGTCTGTTCCATCTAAAAATAGAGGGCTGATTAAAGGAAAATAGATGTAATATTGGAAATGTGTCTGCTCTTTATTAATGACTGGCATCCTGTAGCATGCACGCATCTCGTTCTCTTAAATTCTATAAAGATGTCACATGGGAGAAAAGCTTTCAAAAAATATACATACAACCCCACATAATATCCATACTACCAGTTCTTACAGAGAGCTGAGGAAAGAAAAATGCCTTCAGAGATGAACTGAAGTGGGGAGGGAAAAACCTACTAAAAACCTCAGTATTGTAGGTAACTGATTGCTAAACAACGCCCACCGAGGAAAAGTCCCTTTCTTCTTCTAAAATTATCTTTAAATTAAAAGTTAACTAAAATCTTGGTGGGTATTTTTTTGAGAACACAGTTAAAAGATATTCTTTGTAAACTTAGTTTTCTTATGAGTTAAATGCCATAGCACATTTTAAAAGTTTTCCTTAACTTATTTGCTAAGTATTTGAAATTGATTTGATGCATTCTTTTGCTGTTACTTGATGTAGTGTCCTCAGCATAGTTAAGTGCAATTTCCTTGCTTGATGAGGTTTCTAATTTTAACCTCAAAATGAAAGAAAGGACTACTTGTGCTATTGGAAAGGTGGGGTAGCCATACTTTTCCCTGTTATTCTGACTAGTACAAGTGAAACCCCTAGATACTCTGTAAAACAGATATAATAAGACTGAAAGGTGGAGAAAAGAAGGCAGATCATCTGTGGACCTTAAGACCCAAGGATGATGATTTGTTACATGGGTTTTCTTTTTGCCTCATATATTTGGCAACATACATCAAATGTAGATGTTGGGAAAGATTGAGGACATGAGGAGAAGAGGACAACAGAGAATGAGATGGTGGGACAGCATCATCAGCTCAAGGGAGATGAGTTTGAGCAAACTCCAGCAGACAGTGAAGGACAGGGAAGCCTGGCGTGCTGCCGTCCATGGGGTCACAAAGAGCGGGACACGACTGAGTGACCGAACAACAATCCAATTCAGAGTCAGAGAAGCCAGCAGTCAGGAAACACTAACAGGAGCAGACAAAACAGACAGTGACAACAACGAGAGCCTGTCCTCTTTAGCCGAAGGAGCAGGAAAGGGACAGAGAACTTTTCAGTAATTGCTGTCCTCCAGCCAAACGTCCCAGAAAAAACTATGGCCCCACCCTGAGAGCAAAGGCTGACTGGGAGGCTGGAATCCACCCTTGCCAGGCTCCAAGGAGGCACCCCAGCCCCCTCCCTCACTGGGTGGTGTTAACAGAGAGCTGAGCAGTAGGGAGCCAAGACTTTGATTTCTGCTGGGTGGTACCAAAACCTGCCACCTCCACCCCTGTGCAAGTGGCAACCACACGAGGAGTCGAGTTGCACACCTCCCAGCCGCCAGGGTGGTGTCAGTAGAGACCACACAGGAAACAGTAACACTACCCCTCCCAGCCAGGAAGACGTGGGTTGGGGCCAGAACCCCCCTGCCCAGTGGCAGAAGGGAGCCCTTCTCTCAGATGTCAGTGGAGGTTAGTGGGGCACCTGATTCTCTCTCATGTGGCAGTAATGTCACGGTCTTTCCTTTTCCTTTGCCAGAGTGGTGTCAGAGGAAAGCAGCTAAAACACAAGGTTTAAATAAGATCCAGAGTCTCATAGTATCCTACCTGTCCAGATTTCAATGACAAAATCACATGTCCTTCCAAGAGCCAGGAAGATCCCAAACTGAGTGAGAAAAGGGCATTCAATAGAGGCCAACACTGAGCTAGATGAAATAGACAGTAGAATTATCTGAAAAAGGATTTAAAGCAGCCGCCATCCACATGCTTCACTGAGCAGTTGTGAACAGTGAACAGGAAGTTTCAGCAAATAAATAGGACATATAATTTTGAGCTTGGTGGATATTTTAGGCTGGAAGAATAGAACTGAAACAAAAATCTCAGTGGATGGGATGAACAGCAAAATGGAGGGGACAGAGGAAAGAGTGAGTTCCCTGGACAATAGAACAATGCAAATTGCCCAAATCTTAGCAAACAGAGAAATAGACTAAAGAAAACATAAAAACAGAGCCTTGGGGACCTGTGGGACTATGACTACAGATCTAATGTTTGTAGCATTGGAGTCCCAGGAGAAGATGAAGAGAGAAGGGCTGAAAAAGTACTGGAAGAACTAAGGGCTGCAAACTTGCAAATTTGGCAAAAGATAAAAATGCTCAGTTACAGGAAGCTAAGTGTGGTAAGCTGAATAATGGTCCTCTTAAGACAGGGATTTCCCTGGTGGCTCAGATGGCAAAGAATCTGCCTGCAATGCAGGAGACCCAGGTTGGATCCCTGGGTCAGGAAGATCCCCTGGAAAAGGGAATGGCAACCCTCTCCAGTATTCTTGTCTGGAAAAACCCAAAGGAGAGAGGATCCCGGTGGGCCACAGGCCATGGGATCACAGAATCAGACACGACTGAGTGACCAACACAGTGAATAATGGTCCCCTTAAGATATCCACGTCATAATGCCAAGGGCCTCTTAAATTGGTTACTTTACATGGTCACGGGATTTCACAAAGGTAAATTACAGATTGTTAGATGGAGAGACTCTCCTGGATTATCTGGGTGCACCCAGTGTATTCACAAGAGTTCTTACATGTATGAAATAGGAGGGCCAGGCAAAGAGATGTAAGGATGGAAGCAATACGATGCAAGGTCACAAGACTAGATTTACAGACAGCCTCTAGAAGCCGGAAAAAGTGAGAAAAGCGATTCTGACCCTTAGCACCACCAGAGGGAATGCAGTGGGTCTTCTGACGTCCAGATCTATGATTTTATAAAGTTGAGATATTCTTAACGACTGACTTAGTCCATTTGAGCTGGTCTAGCAGAATACTGGAGACTGTATGCCTTATAAACAACATGAAGGGATTCTGATTTTTGACAAAGATGCAAAAGCAATGCAGTGAAGGAAAGTTATCCTTTTCAATAAATAGCCTTGGAGCAGTTGGGCATCCATATGTTAAAAAGAAATGAACTTTAACCTGCCTCACATCTTCTACAAAAATTAATTCAAAATGGATCATGGTCTTAAATGTAAAACACAAAGCTATAAATCTCTTGGGAAAAAAATATAAAAACAAATCTTTAAGGTATAACTAGGTAAAAAGTTTTTAGACTCAACACCAAAAAAGGAAAATTTGATAAACTGGATGTAAGCAAAATTTATAAGGATGAAAAGGCGAGGTACGGGGTGGGAAAAAATATTTGCAAACCATGTGTCTAACAAAGGACTAGTAAAAGTCAACAATAAAAAGAAACAAACAAGGCAATTATGAAATAGACATTTCACTGAAGAGGATACACAGATGGCAAATAAACACATGAAAAGAAGTTCAACATCATTAGCCATTAGGAAACTGCAAATTAAAACAAGATCGAAATGGCTCTACACGCTTACAAGAATGACTAAAATATAAAATAGTGACAACACCAAATGCTGGTGAGGATAAGGAAAAACTAGATCATTCACATTGTTGTAGAAATATAAAATGTTGTAGCTACTCTGGAAATGAGTTTCTTCAAAAACTTAAACATGGGCCTTTTTCCGAGAGAAATTAGTAAGTATCTTCTCACAAAAAACTTTACTCAGATATTTGTAGTAGCTGTATTTGTAGCAGCCAAACCTGGTTCATACGCCCTTCAACAGATGAGTGGTTAAACAAATGTGGTATATGCATACCATGGAATATATATATATATATATATATACACACACACTCAGCAATAAAAAGGAGCCAGCTACTGATAAATGAAGCAAATTGAATGAATCTCCAGGGAACTGTGCTGAGTGAATAAGGTCAATCAAAAATGGTAACATACAGTATGGTACTATTTACATAATGTTCTTTAAAATGACAAAATGATAGAAATAGAGACCAGATTTGTGGTTTACAGGGGTTAAGGATGTGCTCGGGGCAGAAGGGAAGTGGCTGTGGCTGTAGACGGGCAATCTGGATAATCCTGGTGGTGATGAAAATGTCTTGTGTCCTCACTGCATAGCTGTCAGTTTTCTGGTTGTGATGTTGTACTGTAGTGTTTCCAGAAATTACACTGGGAGAAACTGAGCAGCAGACACATGAGATCTCCCTGTGTTACAAGCAACTGCATACGGATCTGCAATCATCTAGAAATAAAAACGGATTTAAAAAATTAAGTCAAGGGACTTCCCTCATGGTTCAGTGGTTAAGAATCTGCCTTCCCAGCACTGAAGACGCAGATATAGAAAACTGACTTATGGACGTGGGCAGGAGGAGGAAGGAGAGGGTGAGAAGAATGGAGAGAGTAGCATTGAATCAGTCAGTTCAGTTCAGTCACTCAGTCGTGTCCGACTCCTTGCGACCCCATGAATCACAGCACGCCAGGCCTCCCTGTCCATCACCATCTCCCAGAGTTCACTCAAACTCAAGTCCATTGAGTTGGTGATGCCATCCAGCCATCTCATCCTCTGTCGTCCTCTTCTCCTCCTGCCCCCAACCCCTCCCAGCATCAGAGTCTTTTCCAGTGAGTCAACTCTTTGCATGAGGTGGCCAGAGTATTGGAGTTTCACCTTTAGCATCATTCCTTCCAAAGAAATCCCAGGGCTGATCTCCTTTAGGATGGACTGGTTGGATCTCCTTGAAGTCCAAGGGACTCTCAAGAGTCTTCTCCAACACCACAGTTCAAAAGCATCAGTTCTTTGGCAGTCAGCTTTCTTCACAGTCCAACTCTCACATCCATACATGACTACTGGGAAAACTATAGCCTTGACTAGACAGACCTTTGTTGGCATATACATTACCATATATAAAATAGATAGCTAATGGAAATTTCCTGTATGACTCAGGGAACTCAGACCAGGGCTCTGTAACAACCTAGAAGGGTGGGAAAGGGTGGGACGTGGGAGGAAGATTCCAGAGGGAGGGGATATATGTATACCTATGGCTGATTCATGATGATGTATGGCAGAAACCAAAGCAATATTATAAAGTGATTATCCTTCAATTGAAAAAAAAAAAAATCTGCCTTCCCATGCAGGGGACAAGGGTTCCATCCCTGGTCAGGGAACCAGGATCCCACATGGCCACAGAGCAACTAAGCCCACGTGCTCTGAACTCTGCTCACCATAATTATAGAGCCCACGTTGGGCAACTAAGACCCGACACAGTTCAGTCGTGTCCGACTCTTTGTGACCCCATGGACTGCAGCATGCCAGGCTTCCCTGTCCATCACCAACTCCTGGAGCTTACTCAAACTCATATCCATTAAATCGGTAATGCCATCCAACCATCTCATCCTCTGTTGTCCCCTTCTCCTCCTGCCTTCAATCTTTCCCAGCATCAGGGTCTTTTCCATGGAGTCAATTCTTTGCATCAGGTGGCCAAAGTATTGGAGTTTCAGCTTCAGTATCAGTCATTCCAATGATTATTCAGGGCTGATCTCCTATAGGATGGACTGGTTGGATCTCCTTGCAGTCCACGGGTCTCTCAAGAGTCTTCTCCAACACCACAGTTCAAAAGCATCAATTCTTCGGTGTTCAGCTTTCTTTATGGTCCAACTCTCACATCCGCACATGACCACTGAATAAACAAGACCTGACACAGGCATAAATAAATTTTAAAAAAAATTTTTTTTGAGTGAAGAGCTTTTAAAATGTCCTGTAGATCATTTCAGTTTGAGTCAGTATCATACTATACAGAACTTTCCGTATCCAAATTCAGAAAGTTATTACAATGAAATTGCCTCTTAAAGTATAGTTATTCTTTGTTTGGTGGAGGTTGTGAAGGAAAGCAAGGGATTCTGTTATATTGATCATATGTGTCCAAAAATTGTTAATACTTGTTGAATCCCCAACACTCTGTGATGTCAATAGCGTTTTAAAGACAAGGACACTCTGACACAGAGAGGTGAAATACTGCCCTGATGAGTAGTGAGGCAGAGTCTGAACTGGTTCTGAAACCTGCATTCTCTCTCAATGACTACACTCTTCTCCCTACTCACACTAGCTGCTTATTTCGCCTCTAAGTATCTTTGTGGTGCATGGCACTGCCTTTAGGAAGTTTAAGCACTTTTCCTAGGCCCTGCAGTAGTACATCTGAGATAGAAATTCCAGGCCTTTGCTATCTAAATTCCATCCTGCTCCCAACCTCAGCAGAAGCTATATATCAGATGACCCTCAAATCTGATCCTCAAGCCTGTTTTGTGGACCTGCTTAGTGATGGAAGGTAGAGTATTATTTTTCAAATCATATTAGTAGTAGCATGTATTTAAACATAGTGACATATCATGTGAAAATCCATGTTTCCAGCTTCTCTTAAAGGAAAAAAAGAAAGGAAAACAGTCGCCAACACTGGCTTCACATTCCCAAGTTCCCCAAAGGAGTTAGATGTTAACACATGTGCTTTGTGGCTGCCCAGTTATACAAGGCATGTTTGCCACAGTCCTTACCACTCCTTATTGCCTCCCAGATAATGCAGCCAGCCACCAGCTGCCTTTTTATCATGGCGTGACACTTGTTTTCCTTAGGATAAAGGAAGGCAACATCGTTCACCTCCCTTTCTACCAAATCATAGACCGTCTGAGATGGCTTTGTCTTCTTCTGACACACTTCACTCATATATGGTTATATATCATATCTGATCATGCCTGACCCTGTCATCACTTGAATTTATGAGTCACCCTTCATGATAGGACAAAGCTGTGACTACTGCTGACACCATTGTCTCCTCTTCCTCACCTGCCCACAAGGGCCTCTTTCTTCCAAGTTTATGCAGCCTTTCTCGTCTCTTCCCTAAGAATCTATTGCTGCCTTTTTTTTCCTTTTTTTTTTTTTTAGCACACAAGTCACATTTCTTTCTCATGGCTTTAATATTCTACCTTTTATATTAGCAATTTGTCTAGATGTATCATCCCTAATTATAAACTATTTAAAGTTTTATTTCTAAAAACCTCCATTATTAGAGAATTTACAGTTGTCGTACTTAAGACTCCCATAGAATTGGAGGAGTTGAAATCATTAGTCCAACTAGGGAAAGATAGTCACTGAAATAAAATCGGCATACACAAAATAAAGTGTCTTCTCTGGCATTTCTTAAGTTAGTAATAAAGAGTATTGTGCAATTACTTCATTGCTATGGTTACTTTAATATTTCTTGCCAAAGACTTTCTGGTAGTTCTGTCAGAGTTTCAATGAGGTACTCATCAGTTGAATTAATTTCATGACACTTAATATGTGTAGTAAGTAGTAATATTTCTTCTGCGGGATTCCCAGGTGGCACAGTTGGTAAAGAATCTGCCTGCCAGTGCAGGAGATGTAAGAGATGTGGGTTCGATCCCTGGGTCGGGAAGATCCCCTGGAGGAGGGCATGGCAACCCACTCCAGTATTCCTGCCTGGAGAACCCCATGGACAGAGGAGCCTGATGGGCTACAGTCCATGAGGTCACAAAAAGTCAGACACAACTGAAGTGACTTAGCACACACACATTTCTTCTGCATCCACACGCGCATTTCTTCTGCATCTGACTTTCTAACAAGGTATTCAAGGTGTTTTCAATTTTACAACTCAGAGGTCCCATCTCTACCAAGAAGCCCAATTCTGAATGTCTCTACTGATTCTCACATTGGTTGTTGTTTAGTCACTAAGTCATGTCTGACTCTTGTGATCCCATGGACTGTAGCCCACCAGGTTCCTCTGACCATGGGATTTCCCAGGCAAGCACACTGGAGTGGGCTGCCATTGGAAGCCACCAGGGAAGCGCAATTCTTAGATACTCAATCTGAAATAGTTGCTCTATTAGGAAATAGAAGTAAGGAGTTTCACAGAAGGGGAATTTACCACAAGGGAAAGGTTAATCAGTTATTCATATTGATATACTTAGCACATTGTTGTTACAGAACAGACGTTCAGAAGGAGCTAATAATATTCTGTATAGAACTCTTAAGTAATTCACTACTGTATTATGCTTAGAAGTGTTTTTTTTCTTCCTGTCCAAACCGTAAATGACAAGAGGCTGCCATGTTTGTAGCCATTGTGTTAGGATTGAGGGATGATGGAAAGTTCCAGGAAGATGATAACCTTTCAAGCTGGGCATGTGACTAGTGCTGATAGAAGATGGGGGGGTGGGTGGGGGATTGCAGGAATGGAAAGCTGCTTGGGATCTAAGCTGTGGGCCCTACGCCCATCTCGCTGCCAATCCCTGTTATCTTTATTTGCAGGGAAGGTCTGAGAAGGCTGAGATGTGGCTCAGTTTTCACCAGACCCAGACATCAGTGACTTCTTAACTCATAATGCCACTGTGGGAGAAACTCGAGCATTTCCAGGAGAGAAGGAAGGTGATGAAGTGAGTGAAAGGGTGTGGAACAGAGTAAAATTTGAGAGGATAAGAGCTTGTACTGTGGAGCCAGACTATCTGTTGCTATGTGTCTGCCTCCCTGCCCCTCCCCCATCAGCTCTATGACCTCGAGCAAATAATTAACCTCTCTAAATGTCAGTTTCCACGTCTGTAAATGGGGATAATAATTGTATTTCCCTCATAAGGCTGTTCTCATATGAAAGGTACATAGAACATGCCTGGCATAAGATGTCAGCCACTGTTAGTGTTACTGTTATAGAAGGAGAGGCTCACAGAGCTGGGACCAGAAGACAGGCTTGTTCTGTCCTGTACCAGACAGTCAATGTTTCCTTTCATAAGTAGCAACATCTCTTCACTGTACAATTTTTTTTCCCCTTCTTTGTCAATTGCTCTTTTTATTCTGTACCTGCAAGGTCATCTGAAACAGCCTGTCTTTTAATGTAATAAGTCAGGAGCCTAGAAAATAGACAAAATAAGGCAGGATAAAGAATGGCAAGTCAAAGCTCTGCATGCTTTTGGGATGCTTATCAATGTGTTTTCAGACATCTCTTTGGAAAACCTATTTCCAGCTTTAGATGTTTTTTCAGGCTTGGTCTTTGCATTAAACCCAAATATCTTATCATTTCCGAAATATGTCCATCCATGACTTATAAAATATTATAGAGATCTTTGGCTCTGTTGGAAAAGGCCTTAGTTCTTATCTCTACTTCATTAAGGACTAGAGAAGAAAAGCCTTCATATTATAATAGAATTGATTGTCCTCAGTTCTTTTCAAGATACTTGTTTTTAAAGCTATTTTTCATACTAGACTAGATTCAAATCACTTTTTAAGTTGATTTTATTAAACAGATTCAAACTTTATCACTTTATCTCAAGAAATGAAAGAGTGAAAGCGTTAGTCATTCAGTTGTATCTGACTCTTCCCGACCCCATGGACTGTAGCCCACCGGACTCCTCTATCCATGGAATTCTCCAGGCAAGAATATTAGAGTAGGTTGCCATTCCCTTCTCCAGGGGATCTTCCCAACCCAGGGATTGAACCTGGGTCTCTTGTCTCCTGCATTGGCAGGCAGTTGTTTTTTTCCCCACTAGTGCCACCTACGAAGCCCTATCTCAAGAAACAAGTACATAATAAATAATATGCAACTGAGTGTGTAATTTGAATCCAGAAACTCTGACATTGAAAGAAAGAAACTAGCAGACGCTTGCTGTATTTTTCCTAGTTCTGTGTGTCAGGAGTTTTGCTGAATATATTTATAACAATGCCCCTGTAAGGAAAACTATTCTTGAGTTCAGGGGTTTCATAAACCCAGTTCCATGCACTGGGCTTGATTGCTGTGGGCAGGACAAGTCGGCACAGTTCTCTCCAGGTGGACGAGGTGGGAGCTGCTCCTCCAGCGCCCAGTGTGGCTCCTTAGAGTAGACTTAGGGATGGAGGAGAAGGAGCAGAGAGCATTATGGGATGAGGTGTTCATGTTGCCATGGAGACAGTTGGGACTGAGAAGGGGACATAGGAGTGAATGGGGTTGAAAGACTTTTGAGATGGCAGGCAAGGGTGACTTGAGCTCTGACTGCCCTTCGTTATCCAATATCTTGTCTCTTTCCTGTTCTTTCAGCAGCTGCAGACTTTTATCTCTGATGTGCGGGACTATGGAGAGCGGGTTATGAAGTCGTGAGGAGGAAAAGTGGGAATGTTTCTTGCCCTGTCTTTTGCCCCCTCCTCCTCCTCACTGTTGATCCCGCCTTGTCGCATAGAACTGACATCCTCACTGGGTTGGAGAGTGGAAGCCTGGAAAGCGAGTTCCAGAAGAAAATGAAGCAACTTTGTTTTCTTCATCTCTTCTGGTCTCCTTTACCACTTCATTTCTTTCTAGGTCTCGTGGGAGTGGGAGATCCAAATAAGCAAGCACAGGAATGCCTCCCCTGCCCTTTTTACCTCCCCTCTTCCTCCTGGCCTCGATGCCAGCAGTTACCCGCTTGCCACACAGAAACACACACAGTCACATACACACACACACACACACACTGTAGGCCCATCGTGAGGCGTGCATGTGTGTGTGGGACGGGGTGATTAGGGCTCCAATAGAAATAGGCTTGAGAACATATAGCTGGATGTTGTGAGCAAAACAAGACCTTAAAATTGTGAGGGGAAAAATCAGATGATTCAGCTATTGGCCTAAAATAGAGTCCAGAGAACTAGTTCTAAAATTTTAGTGAAAATGTTAACCGTTCAGTTGTGTCCACCTCTTTTCAACCTTATGTACTATAGCCCACCGGGTTCCTCTGTCCATGGGATCTTCCAGGCAAGAATACTGGAGTGGGTTGCCATTTCCTTCTCCAAGGAATCTTCACAACCCAGGAATCGAACCCATGTCTCTCGCACTGCAGGCAGATTCTTTACCATCTGAGCCTCCAGGGAAGCCAATGATAAAGCAGAAGATTCCAACTGACTGGGTCAAAAAGGCTGCAGAAGCCTTGCAAAGTGAATTCATTGGGCAGATGGGAGAAGGGGGCCAAGGAGCAGAGCATGTTCCTGGCAGAGGTAGCAGCTTTATGCAGGTAATAGCATTAGCTAGGGCAAGAAACCAGAGAAGGCAATGGCACCCACTCCAGTACTCTTGCCTGGAAAATCCCATGGATGGAGGAGCCTCGTAGGCTACAGTCCATGGGGTCGCTAAGAGTCGGACACGACTGAGCGACTTCACTTTCACTTTTCACTTTCATGCATTGGAGAAGGAAATGGCAACCCACTCCAGTGTTCTTGCCTGGAGAATCCCAGGGACGGGGGAGCCTGGTGCACTGCCGTCTATGGGGTCGCACAGAGTCGGACACGACAAGCGACTTAGCAGCAGCAGGGCAAGAAACTCAGATGGGTACCAAAAATGAGTGAGCCAGAGGGTCTCAAAGCCCTCTAGGATGTCAGCAGATGGGAGATGGGTAAAACTTCATCCCTTTCCTTTTATTCTGCTTTAGCAACAGCACTGCCACGCAGTGTTCAAAAGTAGCTGGTGCTTGGCTGCAGTATCTGGGAGACAGCAGGGAGTGGTAAGGACTGTGGCCAACAGAGAGCACATGCCTCATCTAAAGGGCGGCAGTTCGAGCTTCACTCAGTTGCTGCTTTGGGGGAATTTGCAAATATAAGTCCAACACTGAGAGATTTTTATTCCACATGATATACAGTAGGCCCTGTTCTGTGCGTGCTAAGTCGCTTCAGTCGTGTCCGACTCTTTGCGACCCTTTGGACTGTAGGCCACCAGGCTCCTCTGTCCATGGGATTCTCCAGGCAAGAATACTGTAGTGAGTTGCCATTTCCTCCTTCAAGGGATCTTTCCAACCCAGGGATCGAACCTGTGTCTCCTGTGGCTCCTGCATTGCAGGTGAATTCTTTACCACTGAGCCACTGGGAGAGCCCAGGCCCTGTTCTAAATGCTTAATATACTCATTTAGCACATCTCCAAAAATGTAGTGAAGATTTCCCCAACCTGTTGCCTCAACCAGTTCATGACAGACTTCCTGGGATGTGCAGTTCAGCAGTATCTTCTCTTTGTACTTTTTCCCCTTCATGTACCAGTATTTCCTGGAATGCTTTGTACCCCCAGATGACAGAATGATATTCTCTTATGAAGGACGTTGCCTTGAGAGAGAGGAGAGTGCTTCCAAGGTAGGATTGGGTACTTCTGGCTCTCTTTGATTAGCAGTCCCTCTCAAGGATTATTTAGGAAATGCTGCCCACAACAATGTCAGTCCGTCCTGGTCTCCCACTAATCTAACGTTTGACTTTCAGCAGAGTGCTCACATTGTTTCCAAACTTCTACACCAAACTTTGAATTTTGATTCAGTTAACCTTTTGTGTTTTTATAACATGCCTTCTTCAATGCAGTGCTTTTCTTTTACATCCAACAAATTATTTCTGATTTCTAAATGCATAGAAAGAAACTGAAACTTGTGGGGAAAAGTACAGCCAATCTTTTTAATACCTGGAGAAATTTTTTTCCAGAAAATCACTGTGCTGAGAGGGTTCCAGTTGGTATTCAAATGTGAGTCAGGACAGATGTCACATACAGTGATGAAAGTGTATGCCAGTGCTTATTTACCTTTTGGAAAATAGTGGCCCAAAAGGGATGGGATTTGAATATTATTGAATATTCCCCACTAACTACTTTTTGTGGCTGGAATCCTGAAGAAACTCATAGTAAAGTTTCCCTGATGCTGGGAAAGACTGAAGGCAAAAGGAGAAGGGGGCGGCAGAGGATGAGATGGTTAGACAGCATCACCTTCTCAATGGACGTGAATTTGAGCAAACTCTGGGAGATGACTGAGGACAGAGAAGCCTGGCATGCTGCTGTCCATGGAGTAACAAAGAGTCAGACAAGACTTAGCGACTGAACAACAAAATAGAAATGAATGGCTCCCAAACTGAAACAGGAAGAATGAAGTGCGGCTGGACAGAGAAGGTGTGGCGGAAACTGGTTTGAAAGATGCAGTGACAGATCAGCAGATCGAGAGCGACTCAGAGTGTTTACAAGTTTTCACATGGTTCTAGCTTTGTTTTGTTTTCCTGGGAAGGCATATCCTTGAGGGTGTGAATCATATTCACTTGGTTGGTCTCCAGAACTCCAAGGCAGGGCCATGTGTAGCTGGGACTTAGGAGCAGTTAGTGAAGTAGGGACCAAAGGTCGAAGGTGAAACACTGAACCCAAAAGGTACCACAAATGTGAGATCCAGATCTTGAGCAGGAAGCCTGGTGGCCAGTTCCACACACCATCACGACGTGGGCACTGTGTCACCAGCAAGCCCTCTACTGTGTTCTGGATTTGCGTTTCCAGCATCTCTAAGTGTATTCACAGTATTGAAAGATGAAAGGAATCGGTGACAAACACAAACAACCGGTGTTCTCAGCAGCAAGCTGTAGATACACAGAAGAGGAATTTAAGGGGGAAGAGTCCTGAAGGAGCAGGAGGGGTTGGAAGGTGTGAGACCTACTTGGGTATCTGCAACGGCAGACTTTTCAGCCTTTCCTCGTCTTTAGAAGGAAGCTGCTGAACAGGATGGTTCTCTGGCCTGTGGTTCTCAGACTTGAATGTGCACGCAGATTACCCAGGCATCCTGTGACATTGCACCTTCTCAGTTCCTAAGTCTCGGGTGGGGCCGAGGTTTGCTGTTCTGACGGGCTTCCGGCGCTGCTGCTAGGCCACAGACCACACGCCGTTCAGCTCGCTCTGCGTGATCTCTCAGCCCAGGCTTCCACGAGCTCTGCATGTCTCTGAGCGAGTGATCATCTGGCATTTCAGAAAGACAGGGAGGTGGCAGGAAACACGCCTGCCGTGGCAGTCACTTCTCATTCTTCATAATCAACTTCATCAAAAACCCTTTATGTGCCTAATTATGCATGACAATTTCACATGCTTTACAAAGAGAACTAACTCGATTTGGCCCCCGCATTATCGGACTTGACAGCCTAAGACAGCTGGAGAAATATGCATAGAGACAGTAATAAATATTGAGGCAGTAATAAATATGGAGTGATAAATATTCATCCATATATTAATATAAAACATTAAAATAAAAGAGGTTATGTATTTAGCATGGGCCCTAGGATATTTATCTTTCGTACAGTGTTTGTACCTTTTCAAAATCTGAGAAACTAAAAATGTTGACTGTGATTTTTATTTAAAGAGAAAGAGTTTCTGTTTTTCAGATGGTGGCTGGGGAAGGGGAGGGTCCCTTTTTAAGGTTTCTTATTGTTTCTGTTGTTGTTTTATTTATTTTTAGCTTCACTAACATTGAAAGCAATATTCTATGAGCCCCATGTGCCTAACCCTAATTACCGTGTAAGTGTGTCTTGGCCTGATTTTGTGTTGCTCAACACTGAGCATGTGGACACAGTTTCATTAACCTCAGGTCTTTCTACCTAAGGGCCTTAAGCCCATCAAGTCATTCTCACATAGTCCTTGGGAAGCAAAAGAGGCAGGACCAGACATTGTTATCTCTGAATCGTGGTTGCTTCTGATGTGTCCAGAGTCTCGTGGTAATTAACTCACACAGGAAGGCTTAGATTCCATTCTGTTTCTTCTGTACGTGTGCTAAACTCACCCAAGGTCTTGGCTGCCTTGGTGGAGAAAGGGATCCAACGAGCGGCCATTGCCAGCATTCTCTCCTGACAGCAGAACAAATTTTGTTACTGATGGGCCACCCACCCACTGGAGATTGCATTCAGGTCCCCATGGTGCTGAGCAGGTTTGTTATAACTTATCACAGTTTAATAGAGTGATTTCAGATTCATCCCTTTCATTGATTTCTTCTAGCCGAGAAACGGCTGAAAGAATTATCACAGAGCTAGAAAATGGTCACATCTCACCAAGGATGCCTGTGTCTGATATTAGTCATCATGGGATTAGAGACGGTTGGCTTATTGGTTTATCCTTTCTTGATTCAGGTAATATAATATTTAGTGGTGACTATGTATGTGCTTGGGCTTCCCGGGTGGCGCTAGTGGTAAAGAATCCGCTTGCCAATGCAGGAGACAGAAGAGACGTGGGTTCGATCCTGGGTCAGGAGGATCCCCTGGAGGAAAGCATGGTAACCCACTACAGTAGAATCCTGTGGACAGAGGAGCCTGGCAGGCTACTATGGTCCATAGGGTCACAAAGAGTCGGACACGACTGAAGTGACTTAGCACTCATGCATGCATGTATGTGCTTAGGAATCTGGCCACAGTTCTAGGTGACAGCTGTGTGTTATCCAAAATGATCTGAGTGAGGTGTACCTCTGGAGTCAGGTACGCTTGCTTGAAACTTGGCTTCGCCACTCACTGGCTGTGTCACTTACCTTTTCCAAACCTCTGTTTCCCCATCTGTAGAATCAGCATAACAATAGAACAGATTCCGTGGAATTCCCAGGAGATCCCATGAGATGAGGGTGTATGGAATGTGCAGCACGGGGCCTGCAAATATTAATAGGAAGCCTTGTAACTGGTAATTTTTAGTAATCATAATAAAACTATTACAAATGACAGCATCTGAAATCATCTGAGTCTTGAAAGAGAGCAGAGATTCTAAATTCAGCATTTTCATATTATTTCATGAGTGAGTATTAGTGTGGGAGTTTGTATCTAGGTTAATGAGAATGTCACACTCTGTTTATTAGGAATAAAGCTGTTATTGAAGCAAAGCCTGCATTAATTAGGCTCAACTTCATCTTTCATTCAGTTATGTCACATACAGCTGTTGTTTCCCTCGTTTTGTAAAATTAACTAAAAGAGTGAAGGCAGTCTGCTCAGATTAAGAAGACATAAAAACTCTGAGTAATTATTAGAGCCAGAAGCTAAGCCTTTATGAAGCCACAGTGGCAACACTATGTACTTTGCATTAGTGCCTGGTAATAGACCTTTGTGGGCACCGGGAGCTGTGCAGGCCAGGTCGAGGGCACTGAGTAGGTGGTTGCCCCTCAAAGCTAATTGAGAGCAGAGGGGGAGGGGTGTCTGGAACTTGGTCTTAGGAAGTGAGCTGATGCCATTTGCTGCAGACAGGGTGGGAATGCAGATGAGGCGCTCCAAGGGCCCCATGCTTCCATAAATGGAATCCAAAGCCTGCCAACTGTATATTGTAAGACTGAAAGGCAGGACCAAGCAAGGGCAAGAGGCAGCTGAATGGAAACGCAGGAAGCCAAAATGAGCCATTTAAGGTGGAAGAGGGGAAGCAGAGCACCAGGAAAGTCCCTCAGCCCAGAAACCCATTCAGTAACACTTTTTATAGGGTGCCTGTGGCTTCTGGGCAAGTGGAGGTTGAGACCAGCTTGGCACAAACAGAAGCCAGTTCTTCCCCAAATTCAGTGTGCACGTGGCTCACCTGTTCAAATGTAGATTCTAATTCAGTAGGTGTGAGATTCTGCATTTCACACAAGCCACAGGTATGGTTGGTGATGCGAGGCCGGGGACTACACTTTGAGTGCGTGAATGCGTGATAAGTCGCTTCAGTTGTGTCTTACTCTTTGTGACCCCATGGACTGTAGCTCACCAGGCTCCTCTGTCCATAGGATTCTCCAGGCAAGAATACTGGAGTGGGTTGCCATGCCCTCCTCCAGGGGATCTTCCTGACCCAGGGATCGAACCCAAGTCTCTTGTGTCACTTGCATTGGCTGGCAGGTTCTTTACCACTAGCGCCACCTGGCAAGCCCATATTTTGAGTAGCAAGGGTTTGACCCACTCTCTCTACCCGCATTCCGTTCTTGGTCACCACCTCTTTCTATTTAACCCCGCTCTTGTGCCTTAACTCCAGCCACTCTTGCACTCCACCCACACCTGCAATCCACATGTCCTACTAATCTCCACGGCATAACTCTCTCTACCTCCTCCGCGGCTTCACCTGTGCTGGAATGTGGCTGAAGAAACATACACTGCTGTATGAGTAGGTCTCACGTTCATCCCCGTGGGCCCTTCTTCCTTGTTGGTTTACTCTTTCCCTCTCCTGGAGGACTTCTTCCTCCTCCCTGCTCTCCTGTCAGACCTCCACTACTTCCTTCCCCACCCTTAGTGCCAGCTAATATCCCTGCCTCCACTTCTCTTCTTTGTATCATGACTTAGACAAGAACTTCCTCCGGTTTCCTCCGCTGGATCTGCATGTTTGCGTGTGGGTCACTGGCCCAGGCCTTCTCTGCAGCAGCCATGGGAGCAGGGAGCAGAGTTGTCATGTGCTGGCCACTATTCCAGGTGGAGTTTCAATACTGATGGAGACACACAATTCCCAGCCCTGTGGGGCTTTCTGGTGCAGGCGGGAGACAAACCAGCCTTCTGACGAAACAGTTACAATAATCACTGAGGAAAATAACAGAAGCCAGTTTGGGGCCGAGTGCTGCCCTGGGGAAGGCACTACTTTAAGTAGGGAGTTGGGAAAGACCTCAGGGGGTAAAATATGCTAAGCAGAGCCCCTGAAGGTGGTGGGAGGGGCTGGGTGAGGGAGTAGGAGGGGCTGGGACTGGGTGGGGGCTGGGAGGGGAAGTGGGCTGGGGGTAGCTGGGGGGCTGGGGATGGTGCTGCAGGATAGGCTAGAGGTTGAAGGGCGATCAGGGGCCAACCGTGGACATTGCCGCTCCCTGGAGAGTGGTGGGGAGCAAGTCAGAGAGGGGCTGGTCACCCTAGGCCCCGAAGTGACCACAGTGATGCACGATGAATCGGAGCATGCTCCCTGCTCCCATGGCTGCTGCAGAGAAGGCCTGGGCCAGTGACCCACACGCAAACATGCCAGTACTCTGTTGTTTAGTTGCTCAGTTGTTTCCCTATCCTTCACTGTCTCCAAGACTTTGCTCAAGTTCATGTTCATTGAGTTGGTAATGCCATCCACTCACTCTGGATCATTTGAATTGACATGGCTACCTGTTTTGGGACTCTTTTTCACCTGACTGTCCTGAATGTAATAGAAATCATTGAGCTTTCCAAACCCTTGAGGGATCAGGAGGGAAAATGACTAGTATTAAATTCTTTCCAGAAATTCCTGTTCTTCCTTTTCTCTTTAATTGCTTTCAGGGAGGTCAGTAGTTAAGTCAGGATTTAACCCACCACCTGCTCGGGGCTGCGGGGCTTCTTATCTTCATGTGGGACATGGACAAAGAGCTGTAACCTGTTAGCACTTAACAACAGTTCCTCAGGCCAAATGCCCACTTTCCTTAGGGCTGATGGTAAGGAATCCACCTGCAATGCAGGATACCCGAGTTCCATCCCTGGGTCAGGAAGATCCCCTTGGAGAAGGGAATGGCAACCCACTCCAGTATTCTTGCCTGGAGAATCCCATGGACTGAGAAGCCTGGTGGGCTATAGTTCATAGGGTCCCAGAGCGTCAAACATGACTGAGCAACTGACACGTTCATGCTTTTACACACTTCAGCCTGTACATACTTTTTGTTACTTGTGTCTCTCTGTATCTTATGTGTTGGTTACTTGGTTTCCTGAACTGAGCCTCTTTGCTTTTGTATAACATAGAGGTCTATCAGTCTTAGACTCATTAGAAAAGACCCTGATGCTGGCAAAGATTGAAGGCAGGAGGAGAAGGAGATGACAGAGGATGAAATGGTTGGATGGCATCACCAACTCAATGGACATGAGTTTGAGTAAGCTTCTGGAGATGGTGAAGGACAGGGAAGCCTGGCGTGCTGCAGTCCCTGGGGTCGCAAAGAGTCGGACATGACTGAGCGACTGAACAACAACTATCAGTATTTAACTCAAAATAGTTATTGCTCTACTTAAGAACAGGTGCTTTTCCCAAACCCTTGTTTCTGTTGCAGTTGTTTAGAGCTTGAAATGCAGCTTCGTGGTTTTATAAACAATGGTGTGGCTGGTGTGGAAACCTTCCAGAGCTCATAGCTTTGCTGAGCTGTCTTTGCGTAGTACTTGAGAATGGGGAATTCCCCACAGAAGGGCAAAGAGGAGAGAATTTCCATTGCTTTTCTATGTTGAAAGCAAACCCTTTGCCAATGTGATCTTTTGCCCTTTTCCTCCTAATCAGACACTCTCCCTCATCTTCTGCTGCAGCTTTCTCTTGCAGCTTCAGCCAGGGGGCTCTTAGCTCACGTGGTCAGGGGCCCTAGGACATGGGATGGGGGCTGAGGACCTCCTGTCTTGCTGACCTCTGGATAGTCTGAGCTGGCAGGCCATGGAGGGACCACCACCTTGCTCACTATTTCCCTTTGCTCTTTCTCAAATTGCTTTGCATTTCATTTCTTTTTAAGAAATAGCTCTTTCTTTTCTCTTTTAAACTCTTATCAAAAAGGAAAAAAAAATCACATTGGTTTACCTCAGTGGGTACTTTTTCTAAGACTATTCGATCTAGTTATTGGATCATTTTTTTCACTCAGTGCTTTTTACTTCCGCCTAATAGTTTAAGATACCTTCTAAGATCCTCAGTCTACAAAAACAGAATATTAAATTTGTGATTACGTTCCTCAAACTTGAATCACACATCCTCTTGGAGGAAGTGATCTTTCTAAGTGATACAGATTTATCTTAACCATAGGAAACCATGCTAACAAAAATATGGCATGTTTCAAGATTAAGATATAAAATAGTATGGCTAAATCTATTATAACAATTATCACACAGTTCTATGCAGTTGGGGAAGATCCCTTGGAGAAGGAAATGGCAACCCACTCCAGTATTTTTGCCTGGGAAATCTCATGGACAGAGGAACCTGGCAGGCTACAGTCCGTGGCGTCACGAAGAGTCAGACATGACTGCACAACTGAGCGCACAGACAGACAGACTTTTGTTCCAGTCTGTTCCAGATAAAATATGTCTTTATTCTGATAAGACTGTCATCTTCTTGAGGCATGAAACCATTTTTGTTTTTGTTTTAATCTCTAAGTACCTTGCATCCTGAAAGGTACACGTTTGTGATTCGAAGTACTAAACCATAGTTACCCTTAGTGTCTGTGAGAAGAGATGGAATGGAGTTATGAGTAAGACATAAAGCATGGGCATAATTAGTAATCATTGACAGCACATGTGACTAATGCAATCATTTTTACTTTCCTACTGGTATAAAATTTGTGATAATACATAGATCTGTGAATATTGGCAGAGCAAGTTTTAGCTTTTGTTTTTCAGCGTTATTTTCTACCTTCAGTTCAGTTCAGTTCAGTTGCTCAGTCGTGTCCAACTCTCTGCTCGCAGCACGCCAAGCCTCCCTGTCCATCACCAACTCCCAGAGTTCACTCAGACTCACGTCCATCGAGTCCGTGATGCCATCCAGCCACCTCATCCTGTGTCGTCCCCTTCTCCTCCTGCCCCCAATCCCTCCCAGCATCAGAGTCTTTTCCAGTGAATCAACTCTTCGCATGAGGTGGCCAAACTTTTGGAGTTTCAGCTTTAGCATCATTCCTTCCAAAGGACACCCAGGGCTGATCTCCTTTAGGATGGACTGGTTGGATTTCCTTGCAATCCAAGAGACTCTCAAGAGTCTTCTCCAACACCACAGTTAAAAAGCATCAATTCTTTGGCGCTCAGCCTTCTTCACAGTCCAACTCTCACATCTATACATGACCATTGGAAAAACCATAGCCTTAACTAGACAGACCTCTGTTGACAAATATCTCTGCTTTTGAATATGCTATCTAGGTTGGTCATAACTTTTCTTCCAAGGAGTAAGCGTCTTTTAATTTCATGGCTGCAGTCACCATCTGCAGTGATTTTGGAGCCCCCAAAAATAAAGTCTGACACTGTTTCCACTGTTTCCCCATCTATTTCCCATGAAGTGATGGGACCAGATGCCATGATCTTCGTTTTCTGAATGTTGAGCTTTAAGCCAACTTTTTCATTCTCCTCTTTCACTTTCATCAAGAGGCTTTCTAGTTCCTCTTCACTGTCTGCCATAAGGGTAGTGTCATCTGCAGATCTGAGGTTATTGATATTTCTCGGCAATCTTGATTCCAGCTTATGCTTCTTCCAGCCCAGCATTTCTCATAATGTACTCTGCATATAATTTAAATAAGCAGGGTGACAATATACAGCCTTGACGTACTCCTTTTTTACCTCACTAGAGGTTAAGTAATTATTTTAGTTACTTTCTTTATTGCTCAGAACTTTAATAAGTAAATGAAAAAGATCATCATCTTACCCTTCATTGTGATGTGCTTAGTCGCTTAGTAATGTCTCTTTGCAACACTACTGACTCTTTGAGGCACTGACTCTGACACTTTCTGACTCTTTGCGACTCCATGGACGATATAGCCTGCCAGGCTCCTCTGTCCATGCAGATTCTGCAGGCAAGAATACTGGAGTGGGTTAGCCATGCCCTCCTCCAGGGGATCTTCCCACCCCAGGGACTGAACCCAGGCCTCCCACATTGCAGGCAGATTCTTTACCATCTGAGCCACCAGGGAAGCCCAAAGAGTGAATATGACAGAAAACAATGAGAAGTTGGCCTGATTTGAGCAGTGAACATGTAAGTAGCCTGCGTGCATATTCATGGGATTCTCTAGGCAAGAATACTAGAGTGGGTTGCCATGCCCTTCTCCAGGGTCTTTCCCAGCCCAGGGATCGAACTCGCGTCTCTTGTGTCTCCTGCATTGACAGGCAGGTTCTTCACCCCTAGAGCCATCTGGGAAGCCCTTTATTACTGCAGTTTCATCCAGTTCAGAGTTTTGAAATTGTTTCCTGTTGTGTTTCCTTTCCAGAAAACCCCGAGGTCATTCTCTTATTTCAACAGTTGAATGCAACTTCACAGCTGGGAGAGAGTGATTGTGAGGTATTCGTTTTTCTGGTTTATTCTACACTGTTTATCCATGTTTGCTTACAGTTTAACTTTGTACAGGCATCAAGGGTGTATTTGGGTACTCTGAGATGTGGGACTGGAGACACACAGCTTTGAAGTTGAAAAACCTCAAGGGTATTTGCTAATTCAGTTTTGAAGTTAGCACCGTGGGGCTTCTGCCCCAGCCTCTAAGACACCACCCACCATGCTTCCTACAACATGGTGTTTCCCTTTGGTCAGTGATGGACATGAGCTTGGTTCTCCCTTTTAATGTCTATGTGAAATTAGGCAAAGTGCTTAACCTCATTCAAGTTCTGTGTTCATCTTTGAGATGGAGACTATAATTGAATAGCTTGATGAGTTTCCAGTTCCAAACAGTACTCACCACCACCACCAATACCAGCAACAAAATATATATTGGACTGTGTTCTACTTGTTATTATTATCAGTAGTATTGGTCATCTCATTTAGTGCTGATAATGAAGTTATATAAAAATTCTTTAATGACTTCAAGTCATCTATGAACACAACTGACACCAGAAAAAAATCAGCTAGCCTAAACAAACAAGTTAACACAAAGGCATTCTTTATTTGATGTTAGCAATTAGTTCGCTGCATGGTTATCTGCTTTTCTAATGAATCCTGGACTTTGAAGTGCTCTGCCCACCCATTTAAAAGATTTACAAACCTCAAGCACTGTGACCTAACTGACCTCTGTCCATTATACGTCATTATCCAATTCCTCTTATGGGCCAGAAAGGAAAGAGTACATCTGGTCTGAATCTCTTCACAGAAGCAATCTTGTAAAATAGGCCACTGTCTTTCAATCAAATCTCTCGTTTAACTTGCTGAGAAGCTCTTTCTTTTGCTAGAGGAACCCTTTCCTCTTAGGAGAGCAGGGTGCTATTTCAGGGTCATTGGGGTTCCCCTTGGAGATCTTTCTAAATATAACTGCAGATCCTGGAAAACAGCCTGCCTTTTGTTAGTTAAGTTCAGCTTAAGAGTCAGTGCATTAGGAGCTTCGATTATCCGTGCTCCAAAAATGCCTTCCTCTGATCTCCTAGCATTTGACAAGAATCTCGAATCAGGGATTATATATTGTTTTCTCTAATGTACTTCCATTTTCGCTAGAGCTGCTTGCCTTACACATTTTATTTGTGGGCCTGAATTATAGAGCATTTTCTAATTAGGGGGGCATTAAAGATTTAACTCAAGAATCTATATATTTTAGAATAGGGCTCAGATGTTTCTGAGGAGGAATCACACGGTCCTCTTAAGTTTTTAGAAAGCATTGTATTGACTGCTTTTTTTTTTTTTTTTGATAGGTGGTAGATCGCTTCAGTCTTACTGTGGGGATATTTTTCTGCCTTTTTTTAAAAATTGATCTGGAATTTGCAGTTTGCTCTCTGCCAAAGTCTTGACCCCAGCTTTTGGTTATCATCATTTGTATATCCCAAGCAGTTTTCAAAACTAATCTGTGCACAGTGGAACCTTCTTCCCCACCCCTCCTCACTTGTCTGCTACTCACAACTGATACCTTCTCCTGGAATCAGTATTTTAATTAAAGGCATCACTGTTGACCTGGTAGCTCAAGCCAGCAGTCTCCATCCTGACACTGCTTCACTCTTTGCATTCAGTCCACACTGGATCCCGGATTTAAGAGAACGTATGAAAAGTTCCCCAAACAGTGGCGCTTGGTGAGGTCAATATTGATTGCCAGCTGTCACAAATGTTAATTGTAAATATCCTTCCGGTCTAGCTATCCTCTGCCTCTCACTGTCGCTACATCAGTTCTGGTTCTCATCAACTCCATGCCAGTCTGTTGCTGGAGCTCACTAGTATAGCTGTCTTTCAACAGATTGTCCCCACTCTAGGTACCCTGCTCCCCACTTTATAGTGTGATTTCTTGTTCAGTGACTTCTGTGGGCCCTTGTAACCTTGAGAATAGACCCAGGTATCTTGGTGTGTACCTCCACTGTCAGTCTTGTGCAGCCTCTAGCACACTGCCTGCCTTCCCCTGCTTTGATGTCTGTGCTTCGTTAGGACGGAGTTTCTTGGGCTGTTTCAACACATCCTGTCCTTTCAGGCTTTGCACGTGCTGGTCTCACTCCTGATAATGCCCTTGCTCAGTTCTTGAAAAATCGCCATGCATCCTTCAAAGTCCACGTCAATTTCCATCTCCTCTGAGAAGCCTCTCCCACTCCCACGATTTCCTCATGTGAACTGGGTTCCCATGATTCTTTAGCTGTATCTCTGGTCAGACTATACTTAATTATCCATTCATATGTCTGACCCGCCTATGGACACTAACCTTGAGGGTAAGATTCAGATATTATTTTTGTATCTATAGCATTTAATAGATGCCTTGCACATAGTAACACTCAGTGGATGCTCTAATTTAAATGAGTGTATCTCTGATTCTGTAACAAAAAGGAAGGTGTGTGTGTAGTCACTTAGTCGTGTTCAACTCTTTGGACTATAGCCCGGTAGGTTCCTTTGTCCGTGGGATTCTCCAGGCAAGAATACTGCAGTGGGTTGCCATTCCCTTCTCCAGGGGATCTTCCCAACCCAGGAATTGAACCCACGTCTCCTGTGTTTCCTACATTGCAGGCAGATTCTTTACCCACTGAGACACTGGGGAATCCCAAAAAAGGAAGGTAGTGTTTGTAAAAAGGAATCTCAAGCTGTGCTTATTCTCTATGTACAGACATTTTTCTCAACAATGTTTTGTTTTTCTGTTAGACTGTTAGTATCTATGGATTAAAGAAGAGCTGCCCAAACCAATTTACAGCCCCTTTCTCTTTTCTATGGGCTTCCCTGGTGGCTCAGATAGTAAAGAATTCACCTGCAATACAGGAGACCCGGGTTTAATCCCTGTGTCAGGAAGATCCCCTGGAGAAGGAAAAGGGCAACTCACTCCAGTATTCTTGCCTGGGAAATGCCATGGACAGAGGAGCCTGGGGGGCTACAGTTCATGGGGTCGCAAAGAATCAGACAAAACTGATGAGCCAAGCAAGAGAGGGGCCATGGCTGTCAGAACTGAAATGCTGGCTGCGTATCCTGGAACTTGCAACTGTGTAGTCATTTCCACCTAGAGAGTAGATTCAAGTCAGTGCATTCGCCAATCTAGGTGAGGATAGTAGTTACTTGTATAATGTTTGAATTTGGGATTCAGAAATTAAATTACCCTGACCCATTTTCAGGCTTCTCGTGTGCCCCTGTCTTGGAAGTGTGTTTCAGATCACCAGAGTTGTTCTTTCCACGCATGAGAAAGACAAGCTGGGAGAACAGCATCAGTAACTGACTGCTGGGACAGGAGCCCTATTCCCAAAACAACAAGGCTGCAGTTAACACAGTTAGCAATGGATTGTGTCTTTGAGGAGCTCGGGAAACATAATGGGATTCATTTTTAATTCCAACCAATTCGAGAAACAAAGCAAAAGCCTTGGCCTCTGGAGTGGCTTTGTAATCAAAGGTTACCACAGGCCTGTCAGAACTCTCAACAGCTGTCTCCACTGTGAAAATAGGCTTAAGTTGTACGGTGATTTCAGAACTGAGGAAATGATGACTTTAGCCAGGTGTTGTCTGCCATGTGAACTCTGACTCGCAAAGATGAGGTTAATTTCAGTGTACAGTGTTTGCTTTATTTTTCAAACCAATTTTAATAGCAACCTCCTTGCACTCTGAAAAAATGTCTGAGAGCAGTTATAAAAGAGTTGATGTAAATAAGCATTACAATGTGTATCTTAGCTGTCTCTAGGTCAGTAGTCAACAAAATACTTTGCAGTCAATTAATTAATCCTGTTTTTTTTTTCTCTTTTTTACTATCCTGCCTTGCATTTATTATGTGAGTATCTTCTGAACTATAAAAGCAGTATACATATTCAGTATAGAAAGTTGAAAAATATGAAATTCCAAAGAAAGAAAAAAGCTTTCCTATGAGGCTGTACCCTAGAAAGAACCATTGTCAACATCTTGGTTGATATTAGCCTTAAACAGAGTTTTTTCCAGGCAGGGATGCATACTTTTCTTATTATGAAAAAGTTTACATCCATGAGAGAATGAATAATACAGTGAGTTCTTATATACTCACTGTATAAATTCACACATTACCAAGATTTTGCCAGTATTGGTTTGTCAACCTCTTTTTAATCTTTCCCTTCCTCTTTTATTTTGGAAGTATTGGCTAACTACCTTGAAAAGGAAAGAGGAATCCTGATTCCTGAAAGAGGGCTGTGGAAGGCAATCATTTGCCTTCCAATTTCATACACCTTCACCCAGCTTTTACTTAGGAAGCAAAAAGTATGGTTTTCCATTTACTATTGTACTTGAGGGATAAGTAGCCTTAATGCTCAGGTCTATCACATGCTAGATGGGTATTGATTTTTCTTCTTAAATCAATGTTTCCCTAGAGCATAGTTTTATTTATTCATAAAGCCAAGATGATGTCTGACAGGAGTTATGGCAGTGTAAATCTGTGATGCAGGCACAATACGAAGAGCTTTTGTAAGACTCAAAAATCAATGATGCTGGAGGGTTACTTCATAATCTTGAGAGAGTGCATTTGCTGTGCTTCCAAGTATAAAAGGAGAATTTCAGCCTCTAGTTAAGTTTCATTCTTCTGTTTTCTAGGCCACTGTCCAAATGAAGTACAGTTAACCCTTGAATAACGTGGGTTTGAACTGTGCAGGTTCACTTATACGTGGATTTTTTCTGATAGTGAATACTATATATAGTAAGTACTAAATGAGTCACAGTTGGTTGAATCCATGGAAGAAGAACCATGGGTGGTTACAGAGGGCCCACTATAAATTATGCA
Organism: Budorcas taxicolor; assembly: GCF_023091745.1. Lineage (NCBI taxonomy): Eukaryota > Metazoa > Chordata > Mammalia > Artiodactyla > Bovidae > Budorcas > Budorcas taxicolor. The sequence continues at coordinate 57,620,315 of NC_068923.1, read as the reverse complement.
CAGATTTGCACCCCTACCCCCACATTGTTCAAGGGTCAACTGTATAGCATCAGACTGGATAGAACCAAGCTTCAGCATTGGTCCCTTTTTGATACCAATCTGTTGACTTACTCTCAAAAGCTGTGCTGGCCCTGCTGATCATAACACTGTCATTTGGCTTCATGGTATAGAATACATTCTAAGAGTATTCACTTTTTGTCACTATATTTACTTTTTGGCATGTGAATATATCCTGACAATATTCACTTTTTGTGTGTGTTCTATTTTCTTTTTAGAAGTTTTTAATATATAAAAATTACTATTAGAATTTTTTAACTTAAAATATGTTTCAAATGGTTTCCCCAACGTTAACTGACTTTTTAGTGGTTAAAATTGCATCTAATCACTAGACTGTCCCCATCTAGACTTGTAAATATCAGTTTTCTATTAGGTATGTGATCTCAACAAGGTAGAACTTGGTTGGGAAATCAGATGACCTAGACACTGCTGTCATTATTTACTCCTGGCTTCTGTATGACCCCAGGTAAGTTCCAGAACTTCTCTGGGACTGTTTTTATTTATTTTGTTTTGAATTTTTCATTTAAATAAAGGTGAGTGAAGGCGCATGAAATTGGCAGGCATTTATTTGACTTCCATAGTTTTCTGTATATCAGGACTCTTTTTTTTTCCTTTTAAAATAACTAGCTGATATTAAAAAAAAAAAAGAAGAAGAAGGAAAGAAGAAATGAAAGACCAAAAAAGGGACAGGTGAAGTGAGGATTATTTCTTCGTGAAGGATAAAGTTTCTTCCAGTGTGAAAATACTGTGATTTTCTGTGAAAAGATTTCACATGCTGAGCTGTTATCAGTAGTCATGATTTCCTTGGAAATTTCTGAGCCATCATGGATGTACTTTGATTTCAGAATCTGAGGTCCCCAGCACCTGCTCCTGAGAGCAGATAGGGGCTCTGGCCAGACCTGTGGTTCCCTGGGACCCCAGTTCCCCACAAGGGCTTCTCTGGTGGCTCAGACGGTAAAGAATCTGCCTGCAATGCAGGAGACCAGGGTTTGATTCCTGGGTCGGGAAGATCCCCTGGAGAAGGGAATGGCTACGCACTCCAGTATTCTTGCCCGGAGAATTCCATTGACAAAGGAGCGTGGTGGGCTATAATTCATCGGGTCGCAAAGAGTCAAGACACAGCTGAGCAACTAACACACCTCTCACCAAATCAACCCCAATCATTAAAGGAATGACATCATCGCAAGAGGGCCCTACATCCAAGTAGTTAACACATGATAATTTTGAATGGTGGGCCTCTGAGGTCAAGCATGGTGAAGGTGAAGGTGAAGTCGCTCAGTCGTGTCAGACTCTTTGCGACCCCATGGACTGTAACCTACTAGGCTTCTCCTTCCATGGGATTCTCCAGGCAAGAATACTGGAGTGGATTGCCATTTCCTTCTCCAGGGGATCTTCCTGACCCAGGGATCGAACCCGGGTCTCCTGCATTGGAGGCGGACGCTTTAACCTCTGAGCCACCAAGCATAGTGTCTCATAATTTTGCTGTGTCACCAGGTAGTACTAGGGTTCCTCCTTCTCTGCATGTGCTTCACTCATTCTCTGTAGACTTCAGGCAAGCTGTTCTGCTGGCCATTTTCTGATGGTTTTAGCTATAAAGAGCCATAGAACAGAGTAGGAGGGGGAATAAAATAAATAAAACTTTTCCTGTAATATCATGTAGGGGAAGAACCAAAAAATCGAGGATTCTGTGAAAATGAATATTTCCTATGGGACAGCCAGAAAATGTAGACACTCAAGAGTGGCAAGCCAGGCTTTGCCATTTCATGACCACGATCATCTGCCATTGTCCAGCAAATGACCCAAAGTGCAAAGGCGTGCCGTCCAATGTTAGTATCTAAAATTTATTTTTCCAGGGATTTCCCTGGTGGTCCAGTGGTTAAGACTTTGCCTTCCAGTGTAAGGGGTATGGGTTTGATCCCTGGTTGGCGATAGGGGCTAAGATCCCACATGCCTCATGACCATAAAACTAAAGCATAAAACAGAAGCAATATTACAACAAATTCAATAAACAGTTTAAAATTTTTTAAATAAAATTTATTTTTCCACATTTGAGTATGTATAGTTTATAAAATATGTATATACAATTACAGGTATTGTTAGGCAATTATGAAGCTAAACAAGTACGTTCGCAGAGGATAAGGGAAGTTTAATTTTTCAGTTCAGTTCAGTTCAGTCGCTCAGTCGTGTCCGACTCTTTGCGACCCCATGAATCGCAGCACGCCAGGCCTTCCTGTCCATCACCAACTCCCGGAGTTCACTCAGACTCACGTCCATCGAGTCCGTGATGCCATCCAGCCAACTCATCCTCTGTCATCCCCTTCTCCTCCTGCCCCCAATCCCTCCCAGCATCAGAGTCTTTTCCAATGAGTCAACTCTTCGCATGAGGTGGCCAAAGTACTGGAGCTTCAGCTTTAGCATCATTCCTTCCAAAGAAATGCCAGGGCTGATCTCCTTCAGAATGGACTGGTTGGATCTCCTTGCAGTCCAAGGGACTCTTAAGAGTCTTCTCCAACACCACAGTTCAAAAGCATCAATTCTTTGGTGCTTAGCCTTCTTCACAGTCCAATTCTCACATCTATACATGACCACAGGAAAAACCATAGCCTTGACTAGACGGACCTTAGTCGGCAAAGTAATATCTCTGCATCTTGAGTGTCTGCTATAGAAGGATCTCCTTTCACTGGAGACGAGTTTGCCTCCTGGGTGTATAAGAGTGTGGTGTGGGCTGCAAATACCAGCTCAGAATTGCATCCTCAGGATGACCATGGGGAAAAGGGGTGTTTTCATAGACACCTGAGGCAGTGTTGGTGGAATTGCTGTGAGTGACAGGATTGAACTCCTGTTGACTGATTTCAAATTGCTTTGTTTTATAATCGCTTCATATAATCTAATACATATTATGATATTTGAAAATGTGCCTCAAACATACACAGAAAAGTGGTGAAAACCCCTGAATTACAAGACAAGATCACAGCTCTTCAGTTTGCCATTTGACACCGTTTTTCCATCAAAGACAGTTTATATAGGTTGCAGCAAGAGAGAGGATAGTTCCTTCTTGTATTCAGATCTCAACTTAAATGTTCCTTCCTCAAAAAGGACTTCCTCAGGCAGCCAGTGGAGAAGGCAATGGCAACCCACTCCAGTACTCTTGCCGGGAAAATCCCATGGATGGAGGAGCCTGGTAGGCTGCAGTCCATGGGGTCAGAAAGAGTCAGACACGACTGAGCGACTTCACTTTCACTTTCACTTTTCACTTTCATGCATTGGAGAAGGAAATGGCAACCCACTCCAGTGTTCTTGCCTGGAGAATCCCAGGGACGGGGGAGCCTGGTGCACTGCCGTCTATGGGGTCGCACAGAGTCGGACACGACTGAGGCGACTTAGCAGCAGCAGCAGCAGCAGCAGCAGGCAGCCAGGGCTCAGGAATCCCTCATAACACTCTGTCCTTCCTCCTTCATTTACCTTTTAAAAGTAATTAGCCTCCAATTAAAGTAAATAAATTAATTTTTCAAAAATAAAAAATTTAAACCTTGAAAAAAATTTTTTTAATTAAAAAAAATTTACTTTCCCTGCCTGATACTCTAGTGTTAATTGGTCTGTCGTGAGTCTTCACCTATGGGGGGGTCAGCTGAGACTTATCTGTTTCGTTCACATTGTATCCTCAGTGCCTAGAGCAATGCCCGGCATTGTATAAGCACTCAAAGTTTCTTCCCATTCGCCTGTTTTCTTCTATGGATCGTCTCCTCTTTCCATCCCTGAGGCTATGTCTTTATCACTGCAGGAATCAGGCCTTCCTGTCTCTTCCCCTTGCTGTGGAGTCTGTGGCACTTAACACTTTACATTTCTGTCATTACCCAGCAGTTCCTTCCTGGTGGTAGCATCTGATAGGCAGGGACAATGATAGCACATTGACTGTTACCATGATAGGCACTTGAGTCAAGTGGTTCCTGTTAAATTTTCCAACCACAAGATAGTTACATAAAATAGATAAACAGCAAGGACTGTAAAGCACAGGGAATGATATTCAATATCTTGTAATAACCTATAATGGAAAAGAATCTGAAGAAGTATATATATGTGTGTGTGTGTGTGTGTGTGTGTGTATACGTACGTATAATTGAATCACTTTGCTGTGCATGTGAAACTAACGCAATGCTATAAAACAGCTATACTTCAGTTAATAAAAAAAATACTAATAATGGAGGGCTTTAAAATTGAGCACAGAAATTCCTGCGTGTGGGCCTCTCCCAGATCTCATCTTATGTACCTTTTTGTCTGGCTGTTTATATGTGTCCTTTAACATGTGCGAGTGTGTGCTAAGTCTCTTCAGTTGTGTCCAACTCTTTGCAACCCCATGGTCAGTTGCCCGCCAGGCTATGCTGCCCACAGGATTCTCCAGGCAAGAATACTGGAGTGGGTTGCCATGCCTTCCTCCAGGGGATCTTCTTGACTCAGGGATCAAACACGCAGCTCCAGCATTGCAGAAGGATTCTTTACTGTGGAGCCACTGGGGAAGCCCATCCTTTGACATATCCTTTCATGAATTGGTAAATGTTGGGGGAGAAAAGATTCTGAAAGAGAAACAAAACAGATAAAACAGATCCAAGTTTTATGACTTGCCTCTACACCGGTACTAACACTAAGGGTCAGTTGGATAGAATGTTCTGCTTTGATGGTGGACTTAAGGAATGGCCTGTTGTGGCTTCCATTTTTTAAGGAACTGTAAAATTCCTTTAATTTACCACTGTGAATACCTCTTTCAGAAGGAAGAGTTTCCTTTTTTAGAAACACTCCACATCTCATTCCCCAGCTCAGTCCAGAAGCCTGAGAGTCTGATCTTGTTATGTCTCAGAATGTGGTTACTACATTTTCTCCTAATGGCTGTATTTTACATGATAATGAATCAGTCTTTTCTGCAAGCCTGCTTCATTTATGCAAAACAGATAGAAATTGAAATGGGTATGAATCATACTATTCTTTCAGGGAGCAGCGAAGCTACTGTAGAGCCTGAATATAATGTTATGGTCCCTTATGTCGAGTTAAGCAAAGAAATGTTGGTTCTGTGGTTAGTAAGGATAAGCTTATTGGACAGTTTCAGGAAAACAGAAAGCAGCTTTTGAATTTCAGGCCTTGGCTACTTAATTCTTACTTTAGGAAGGTCAACTCATTTTCGATCATCTTTTGTACTTTGAAGTAATAACCTCTTGTACATTAGTGGCCTGAAAGCATTAATGACATTACTGCCCACTGATTTTCAATAATATGGAAAAGGTATTCCAAATTGGTCCCAGCTATCAACAAGGAAAAAGGCAGAAAATTAAATTAGCAGGAGGATATTGGAAAAAGTCTTTTATAAATGCTATACAATCTCTCAAATCTAATCCTGAGAGAAATGTATTTTGTTCTGGAAAGAATAAGTTTCTCTCCCAAGAGATACTGAAACATCTTTCATTTATAAGAGATGGATTATAGCCTATGGATGGAATAGTGAGTGCATGCAAAGTTGTTCAGTTGTGTCTGACTCTTTGCAATCCTATGGACTATAGCCCACCAGACTCCTCTGTCCATGGGATTCTCCACGAGAATGCTGGAGTGGTTTGCCATGCCATGCCCTCCTCCAGGGGATCTTCCCAACCCAGGGATTGAACCCATGTCTCCTGCATTGGCAGGCAGATTGTTTACCACTAGTGCCACCTGTGAAGCCCATTAAATAGAGTTAACTCCACAGATTCATTAGAAAATAAAGCATGCCAATTAATACTCAAGCATTTCAGAACTGCTCAGCTCTTGCAGTATTTATTGATTTTTGTCTGCAAGCTTTATAAACAGACACCTCAGATCCCTGAAAACACTGAACTATTTAAAATTTTTAAGTTAAGGTTAAGTTTCCATGCGTTAATGGAGAAAAACTTGGCTTCTCACTAATGGACAAAATTTTGAGTTTAGATCTAATGTCAGTGAGCTGGGGCAGAAACACATGTTTACTCACTTAATTTGACCAATAATCTAGTCTTCTGTTCTTTTCAACAGTAGGAAGTTAATAAAAAAGAACTTTTTAAGTAAGATAAATGTGCTTCAGGGAGTCTTGTCTGAAGATCCTGGCAAGGGAGGTAATAGACTTATTCAGGAATTTCATGACAGTTCTAGATGAGTTCTCTGAAGAGGGACACAGGCACAGAGAGCTTTGCATATAATTGCAAGTTGTGTACAGAACCTCCGAGGTTGCTCCAGGACCCTTTGAGATCTATCCTCATGGGCCCAGGTTAAAGCAAAACAAACCTGGCTCATACTTTCCAAGTAGGGGCCATGCTTAATTTTTTGTCTTATAAATACTAGTTCTTTAATCCCTGGCATTAACATATCACCCAAGACATGTTTGAATTTTTTGCTGGGCTGTGCTTAAACAGAAACTATTTATTTATTTATTTATTTTGCAATAAAGTATGTATTTAAGATGTTGACAGTTATTAAATACTTAATATCTTATATAACCATATATGACTTTATTATAGAAATAAGGATTTTTAAATGTTACAATTGCTGTTTGCCCTGATATAACATCATTGTATTTTCTCTTGCTCTACCTTCCTTGGTTTCTCTTTACTTTGTAAAAACTTTATCCACTTCATGGGTAGGAGTAATTCATCCCAAGGTTCTTTTGGAAAAGTGAAAGTGAAAGTGGCTTAGTTGTGTCTGACTCTCTATGACCCCATGGGCTATACAGTCCCCAGAATTCTCCAGGCCAGAATACTGGAGTGGGTAGCCTTTCCCTTCTCTAGGGGATCCTCCCAACCCAGGGATCGAACCCAGGTCTCCTGTATTGCAGGTGGATTCTTTATCAGCTGAGCCACAAGGGAAGCCCAAGAATACTGGTGTGGGTAGTCTATCCATTCTGTAGCAGATCTTTCTGACCCAGGAATCAAACTGGGGTCTCCTGCATTACAGGCGAATTCTTTACCAACGGAGCTATCAGGGAAGCCCCTGGAAAATTTAAAAACTGATCTTAATTCTATTTCAGCAACAATTGATAGTTAAATACATTTAAATAATAATTAGGTGTATTTCCTGTGATGCTTAAACTTTTAAAAATGTTTGAAAAGATAGTATCACTGTTAAATTAGAATATGGAAAGTCCATTATTTTTACTTATGACTTACATTCCTTTTTCTTTGGGGATTAATGACTTTTCTTGTACTCCTTGCTTTTATATATGTAAATTCCTATGCTAACCTTTATTCCACATATCAAGAAAAGAAGTAAAAGTAACTAGTACCATCAGTCAAGGAATACCTGTTCCAGCAAAAGGTACCAAATAAACTGCTAACAGTGGTTACTGTCCTAAGAGAGATGTCAGAAACTTGCCAAGAGAAATGGAGCATAAGGGAACAGGGAATTCTGCAGAGGAGGGAGAATTTGAGCTGGACCTTAATGTATAAGTAGGAGTTGGTTGGTCAAAAGTGTCTTTGTGGGGCTCATTAATTCCTGGCAAAATTAAATGCTTGTTAAAACATAATCTACCATGAACCCAAAATAGGGACCTATAGATCCTTACAGCAGGTTGGAACACAAGGAAAAGAAACTATCCTTCTGGAACTTTCTGTGTATGAACACTAAGAATAAACCAAACTTGACTGGGAACACTTGGTAAAAACCGAAAACAAAGATGCCAGGCAAGTGGTAATAAAGGATGATATGATTTTCTTTCCCAACGTCTTTTCCTAAAGGGAAAGGCAGCTTGAAAATTGGCAATGGAGTTGATTTGAGGGCCTTTTTAAAGTTGGTGTTAGAAATTTAGTGAAAGTAAGTGTCTTAGACAAGACTGACTTTATTGAAGTCATCTTTATGTCCTTAGTCTATTTACCTCACTCTGGATTATAATAATAATAATGACCACCACTTACTAGGTTCTTTCTACACACCAAGCACAATGATAAAAGGCTTCACTTTTATCTAATCCTCATCATGACTTTTTGTGATTTGTGTAAGATTAAGAGTGGGAGTCTAGGGCCAGCTGCCTGTGCTGAAACCAGACCTCTCCCACCACTTACACGCTGAGTCACGAAGGTGTGTTGTTCAGTCTTCCTGTGTTTCAGTCCCCACGTTAAAGGGAGAGACAACATCTTACAGAAAAACCCAAACAAGCTTTTTGGCCAACCCAATACTTAATTCTGAGGACTGTTTAAATATTAAGGTATTCTTTAGCACCATGCCTATTATTAGCTGTTATTATCATTATCGTCATCCTCATTTTGCCGTCAAGGAGACTAAACTCAAAGGTTAAATAACTTGCCCAATTTCACATACAGTTAGTATGAACTGGAGCAGTTCTGGGCTCCTCTTGTGGCTCAGATGGTAAAGAATCTGCCCACAGTGTGGGATTCCTGGGTTCGATTCCTGGGTCAAGAAGATCTCCTGGAGTAGGAAATGACAACCCAATCTAGTATTCTTACCTGGGAAATCTTATGGACAGAGAAGCCTGGTAGACTACAGTCCGTGGTGTCACAAAGAGTCAGACTCAACTGGTCGACTAACATTTTCACTTTCATTTGACTACAAGCCTTGTCTGTATCCTTACTGGACTCAACAGAAATGAAGAGTGCCATGTTTTCAGATTTCATGTCATACTACTTTGCCTTACTTATGTTCTTCCTGAGTGAGCTTATCCCTTCCTAGGACTTTGTTGGTCATCAAACTCAGGGCCTGGTGAGCTGTGTCCTGCAGCCAAATACATCTGGCACCTGTTTTTATAAATAAAGTTTTATTGGAACATAGGCACACTCATTCTTTAGCTATTGCTTATGGTGGCTTTTCTGCTGCAGTCACAAAAGTGAGTAGTTGGGATAGAGCCTAAGGCCCTCAAAGCCTGAAATATTTATTCCCTGGCCTGTTACAGAAAATGTTTGCATATCCTGATCTTGCTCAGTACTTTCAACCTTTCTGCTAAGATGTTAATTCCTAAGTTTAACCACCCACCAGATTTCCCTACCTCCATGCCCCGTATCCACCTTAAAATCAACCTTTTAGTCATTTGCTCAGTTGTGTCCAACTCTGCAACCCAATGGACTGTAGTCCGCCAGGCTCCTTTGTCCATGGAATTTTCCAGGCAAGAATATTGGAGTGGGTTATCACTTCCTACTCCAGAGGATCTTCCTAACCCAGTGATCAAACCTGAGTCTCCCTGGCATCTTCTGCATTGGCAGGTGGATTCTTTACCACTAGTGCCACCTGGGAAGCCCCCAAATCAGTCAGTTCAGTCGCTCGGTCATGTCTGACTCTTTGCGACCTTATGGCCCAAAATCAACCTTTACCAAACTAAATTCTTTCTGTGTTTATTTCTTTCTCTTGATCAGTTCCTCCTCATTTCCTAAACCAGCTAAGGGCACCATGGGGCTTCCCTTCTTTATATTTCTCATGCCTGATCTGTCAAAAAATGTTACCAAAAAAAAAAAGTTACAGATGAGCTTACTTTCAAAACAGAAACAGACTTAGAGACTAGAGAATTTACCAGCGGGAAAAGGTTGCAGGCAGCGGGTAATTAGGAGTTTGAGACTCACATGCACACAGTGCTATATTTAGAATGGGCAACCAAAAATAAATAAATACCTAAAATGGGTAATCAACAAGGATCTACTGTATAGCACAGAGAACTCTGTTTAATATTATATAGCAGCCTATATGGGAAAATAATTGGAATAAGAATAGATACATGTATATGTAGAACTGAATCACTTTGCTATATACCTGAGACTAATATAACATGTACTCCAAATATAAAGTTACAAATTAAAAACAAAAATGAACACCGTAAAGACAATAATCTAGGTTTTTAGTACTTTCTCATTTTGGTATTCTCAGGTCCCAGCTGCATTCAATCAGAAATTCCTGTTAACAGTCCCCTAGAAATCGTCATAAACTACCTTCACTGAGAAATAACTATTAGGATGTCTTCATCAAATAAGCCATGAAGACATTGGTCCGTGTCTTAACTTCAGATACTGCCTCACAAGAATTTAGCAGTGCTAGGAAGTCAGAATATTGTAAAATCTGTACATTTATTATTAAAATACACTGAAGAAAGCGTGACTATTTGACTTATTAAGTTGTTATTTTAAAACTATTCATCACTGGCATTTTGAAATTAAATCTCTGCTCTGTATGCCAAGCCTCATTGGCCAGATCATGAGGAGTCAAAACTCCAACATTAGATTATCCTTTTTACTGGTTCATCCAAAGAGTATATTCAGATAACAAATGGATTTCCATCCTTTTTAGTACTACTTGAATATTATTGTAAAGCTCATGATATTATTAACTCTGCATCATCTTTTATGAGTTTAAAATTACTATGCTGTAATAGCTGATGAAAGAGCATAGAAGAGCTGAGTAAAAATAAATAAACTTTGAAATAAAAAAGGATTAATGGGGATAATAGATATCTACTCATTGTCTTAACATTTTTGATCTTGGCATTTGTTTTATCCAGTAAATATTTTCATAGTACTTGAATTTCAGTTTCTCTGTTTGAAAAATTATGCAGAAACAGCCTTTGTTTTCAGGAACAACAGAGATGTTTATAGCATTTAAGTCAAAAACAGAGGTTGTAAATTAATTCAGATCTTCTGAGCAAAGACATTAGCTTTTGTGTAACATTAGGATTTGGGCTTGTTTACACAAAATAATCCCTAGAATTATAGTTCCCCATGCTCAACAGGGATCTTAAAGATTAATATTTTTCTTCAGTTGATGATTATGTAATACATTAATAGGCGTCTCTAAATACTCCCTAAATTTTGAATTGTCTGTAGACGTTCAAAGCTATATTTTGATCAGACATGTAAAGAAATGATGTAGCTCAATTACTGTCAAATTAAGGATGATTTTTACATTATGATTTGGAGAGAAATGCCATCTATGATCAGACTTCAAAATAGCTGAAATACTTGGAGGAAAAAGTAAGTGGTTAAGGACATCAAGCTGAAGTATGGTCCCAGTGCCCTGGTGGTCATGTCACCTCTTCTGTGGAGGTGGCTGCTGCTGCCACTGTTACCTTGTCACTAGTGCATCTGCTGGTGACTGGTCCTCCCAGCAGACCTCCCACCTAAGCTCAAAGCTGACACATGAAATCTCACTACAAAGCCTCACATAAAAATCACTTTCGACTCTTCAGTGAATGGGTATTAGCAGGTTGATAGTCCCTTTCAGTGACCTTTTTCTAAGAACAGGCAGTTTGGGGCAGAACAAAGAGAGACTTCTATTAGAAGCACAGCTGTTATGGAGATTCCATAGCCTTAGATGAGTCCCCTAACTCCTCTCCTTGTTTGAACTGGCACTAATAATCCCTACATTATAAAAGATGGGAATGATGCTTGCAAAGCACCTAGCAGGTGGTAGCTGCTTAGGAAACTGTGGTGAAGTGCTTGATGATGTTACAATAATAATAATAATCAGCAGTGTATTTGAGGCATTATGCTCGTTAATTATTCAATATCTCCATTCGGTTTTCTGATGTTGTCCTTCTCACTCACCGGTGCTCCAGTTACAGGAGTGAAAGAAGTTTAATCTCGATAAATAGATGGCTCTTCTCTGATGTTAGGTTTCTATCATATGAGATCATAACTTCATTTCATGGAGAAAAATGTGCAGATGTCACTGTGCAACCATTCATAATGGCATGTTTTTTAAAAGAACTAGTTGCCTTAATAATGAGGAAGTGACTCAGGATATAAAAAGTATACAATATTTTATAATTTTTAAATGACATATTCAGGCTGTTTTGAAATGTGAAAGTACATATTTGACCTACTAACAGAAAATTGATACATAACAGTATTCCTTTGCTGGTAACTTGGTAAATGTTCCTATGAAAATCAAAGATCAAGGAAACTTCAGAATACAATAAATAGGGTTCTAATGTTCATTGATTGCTTTATACAAAGTTGTTTAACATGATAAAAATTGCTATTACCTATTGGTCTTAATAATGTAATAACTTTCATTTACTCATCCTAATGGAACAGTGTATTCGGTACTCCTAATGGCAGGCTAAGATGAACTTTTGGAATATAATTTTCTTTGTAAATTAGGCCTCTTTAGCTATCTCAGTTTTCTTCCTAGGTTGCCAAAATCTTAGGTATGTTCAATAAATCAGAGAAGGTAGGAAGTTTGAACAGGGATTTAGATTCTTAGTTAATCCCATACCAATAAAGAAATGCATGAGTCAGAGTTTCATTCTGTAGAAATTTATGTGGCAGTTTGGGACCTGAGGCTTTAAAAAAGCTTAAGTCTTTTTTTAAAAGGCATCTGACAAGTGATTTATATAAATTAGAGCCTGTGTCTCATTTTTCTATTTCCTCTTATCATGTCTAACAGGACTCTAATAAGATAGAGCTAGTTTTACATGAGAGTAGTGCCTCCAGGCACTGTGGAAGACACTGGACTTGGGCTTGTGATACAGTTGACATCACAGGTATCTACCCTAAGGTAGCTGACAGATTGACACAGAAATATATGTACATAAGAAATAAAGCTACATTGATTAAGACTTTAAAATATATATATATATATATACTTATCTCAAAAAAAGAAAAATATGAGGTAAATATCAAGTCGCAATCCTTTAGAGACAGAAAGAGTGGAGGAAGGAGACAGGAAGCTGAAACGCACTTTTGCACTCTTCTCTACTTGCTCAATTCCGAAAGACTGATGACTCTTGGAGGCCTATAGTGGTGGGTTTGGGTTTCATTTGTAATAAGTACATGTTCTACTGTGTTCCACTCGCTTATCAGCAAGAGTGTGAGGCCGCAGTTGTGAAATCAACTCCCTGACTGATTGAATCTGCCACCTACTAACACGTTTCTTCTTTCAGTGCCTTGTTGGGTTTCTTTATATCAGGACTGCTGGTTTCTCTGAGTCATATCTGTCTGTCTTGTCTGTCGATCTGTCTTCCTACCTGAAAGGAAACCTGCCTTAAATGTAAATGCCTTTACTACTGATGGATTAGTTCATGGGCAAAAGTAGAGAAAAGGCCATGTGGGTGCCATGCCTTTTCATTTCAGGACTCAATATAGATTGTCTCTCTCATGTTTTATGACATTTTATGAGAACTGCACTTAAGTAAGGGGCAACCTCATATTAAAATCATGGCTTGAGAACTGCGTAGTGGTACCGGGAATGTAGATCCCTGTGATTTGAAATACGTGAACCCCAAAACCGAATTTCAAGAACGGTCTTCTCCAGCAGTATTCTCAGCACTGATCCTGAGAATGTTTGCATCTCAGATTGTCTCCTTAGATAAAGTCTGACATTTTGGTATATGAATGAGGTAGACAAATTTATGGGATTAAATTCTCATTCATTTAATAGATTAAATGCTATCATTGAAAAATGCCAAAGGCTATTTTTTCTCAGTTTTCATGGAAACACTATCTAATTGGAGCCTTGAGGAGTAACAATTAAGTATATTCTTAATTTCTAAAGTAAATGATTAAGTGTATTAACTTAAGGAAGTCTTCCAAAGTTTTGTTTTTACAGGAGAAATATTAACAGATTTATTTTTGGTTTTGTCCATGTATAAAATACAAATCTTATGTTGACTGTATAATGTGCATGTTGATTTGATAAATGGGGCTGACTGGTCCTGTGTCAAATAGGATGACCTGGGGAGAGACTGGGAGGGCAGGCACCGCCTCTGTCCCCAGCTGCAACACAGAATTTGCTGCTTAGTAGGTGTTGAATAACTATGTATTGAATCTCCAAACAACTGATTAACTACGGAGTATGAGCAGTCTGGACTATAGTACCAGCCCTGCCAGTGTTCAAGACCTCTCTGAGCCTCAGTTTCCCCATTGGTAAAGTGGGCATGACAATATTTGCTCTGTTGTTTTAACAGGAGACTGTGATTGTCTAGGAAAAGTGTGTGACATCTTTGAAAACTGGAAAGTGCTTTATATAGGCAATCATTTTGAGAATTATTATCATGTTGCTAAGTACTGCTTATTAATACCATTAACTAGTTAGTACTACTGTCCTGTTAGCATTCAATAAATGCATACTTAAAAAAAAAAAGATTGCATTTAAACTCCTAGGTATAAAATAAATAAGATACAAAGATGTAATTTACAACATAGTGAATATAGCCAATATTTTCCCTGGTGGCTCAGACAGTAAAGAATCCACCTGCAATGCGGGAGACCCTGGTTTGATCCCTGCATCAGGAAGATCCCCTACGGAAGGAAATGGTAACCCACTCCAGTATTTTTGCATGGAGAATTTCATGGACAAAGGAGCCTGGCAGGCTACAGTCTATGCGATCGCAAAGAGTCAGACATGACTGAGCAACTTTCACTTTCACTTTATATAGAGTATAATCTATAAAAATATTGAATCGCTGTTGTATATCTGAAACTAATATAATGTTGACTGTACTTCAATTACAAGTAAATAAACAGACTTGGAAACAAAGAAAATGTACTAAAACTAAAATTGAAGGGAAATTAGTGGTTTAATCACTTTAATTGACCTCTAAAGTTTTTTCGAAACACTGTCTTTATTTTGACATAATTGTAAATCCTTTATATATTTAATCTACTTTTGTTGTTTCTGTGGGAAGGAAATTCAAAAGCATATACTTAGACATTTGAGCTATTATTTCTCAGCAGCATTGCCCATTAATAGGTTTTTAAATACATGAGAAGCTTCTTATGTAAGCGCAAGAAAAAGATAATGGAACCCAGAATATGAAGGTTTAAGATGTGGATAACTGAGAACTTGGCTTATAATAGATTGTCACCACTGCTTTGGAAATTAGGTTCAGATATATATCACATAAAATTCACTGTTAGATATGCTGGAAATTTAATGACAGGGTTTTGTTGAAATGAGATCTTGTGGGTTTTGATGAAGAAAATCAATCAGGATATGCCTTATCTTTTATTCTCTCTTCTATCTGCTCAGTGTGCAATTAAATTGACTCTGCAGGACCACAGTGTGTCGCATATATTAATTTTATACTCACCCAGCCTATATTAACTTTATGCTAGCACTTGCTGATAAGGGACACCAAAAAGGCATTAATAAACTTATAACTGTGAGCTGGAATCACAAATACTGTAGTCCTGAGTTTTGTTTTTAATCTTCTCTCTATATGTCTTTAATTAGACGATGTATTCATGATTGAACATATCTGAGTTTATTTCTGCTGTACATTGGGCATTGTGATGAAGCCCTGGGTAGCAAAGATTTATGACCCCAAATTATGTCCAGGCAGGGAGGTGGGACATGATCTCACATCAATTTTGAAAGCCAGCTAATCAATATATGTAAACTTACATACATGAATGATTCTGGAGTCTTTGATGAAAACCACAGTCACCCCCGTGACCCTCCCAAGTTCTGGAAAAAAAAAAACAAGAGCGAGGATAAAATAATTGGCAGATAAGGTTCAACTGTCATCATTATTACTGGTATAGGCCAGATAGGAGGGTGGAGTTTATTTATTATAGTGATGCAGAACCCGAGGGGTGAGCCCAAGTCACAGTAGCTGTGACAGGCCTGTGAGCCAGAAGGATCAGATTATGGCATGGAGGGTCAGAGGCCAATTCCCAGGGGGCAGCTCCATCCCTAAAGAAGATAGAGAGGAGCTAAAATGGCCACCCGGGCTTCCCAGGTGGCACTATTAGTAAAGAACCCGCCTGCCAGTGCAGGAGATGTAAGAGACATGGGTTCAGTCCCTGGGTTGGGAAGATCTCCTGGAAGAGGGCATGGCAACTCACTCTAGTATTCTTGCCTGGAGAATCCCATAGCCAGAGGAGCCTGGTGGGCTACAGTCCATGGGGTCACAAAAGAGTTGGACACAACTTAGTAACTGCACAACAACGAAGCCAGGGTACCTAGTTTATGCTTCCTGGAATCACACACTGATCCACCTCCCTCCCCTTAAATGAAGAGGTCGAAAGAGCCAGAAGTGTTATCTGCTTGACCTGCTTGATCAGGGAAAAAGGGATTTAACCCCAGTATAGGATAAGTAAGAATATCTGATGCCAAATGAACTGGGCAGAAAGTAAGGACAGAGGGAAAAGAGAAAATCCTTACCAAGAAGGATGGTAGGTCAGAGATGAGGGGAGAAGGAGTGGAACGTTCCAGACAACAGTAATAGCAGCAAAGACAGGGGAAGGTGAATTTGTTCTGGAAAGGAGCTGGGCTGGCCAGTCAAGTCACAGAGAGGTTTTAGAGTCCCTGCCACAGGAATTTGGGAGCTCCCTCCTTAACCAAGGAGCTTTCAGAAGTGGAACACTAGAGTGTTTCTTTCTGAATGTATATTAAGAGAGAGTTTTATTTCCTTTTTCCTTTGTTGCTTCCTAGCACATTGAACACTGAGAATGTTTTCATGTGTTTGCATGGTTCTCTCTGTAATTTATCCTGGCTAATTACATTTAACTATAGGCTTTTAAGTATATATTGAACTTAGTGACTAATCATTAGATTTCAATAGCAAAGAGTCTGTAATTTTTGGAGTTATATGACCTATGTAAGGATATGTTGCAGAGAGAAACGATTCCCTCTCTTTCTGTGATAAAAAAATCTTGTCTGTGGTTACATTAAAAGCTACCTTTAACACATGGTTGTTCAGTCACCAAGGCCTGTCCGACTCTTTGCACCCCCATGGACTGCAGGACTCCAGGCTCCTCTGCCCTCTACTATCTCCCAAAGTTTGCTCAAATTCATGTCCATTGAGTCAGGGATGCCATCTAACCATCTTATCCTCTGCTGCCCCATTCTCCTTTTGCTATCAGTCTTTCCCAGCATCGGAATCAACTATAAATAAAATAGATAACCTTACTATGTGGCACAGGAAACTCTACTCAATATTCTGTAATAATCTATATGGGAAAAGAATCTGAGAAAGGATGAATATATGTGTGACTGAATCACTTTACTGTATATCTGAAATTAACACCATGTGCATGCATGCTCAGTTGCTCAGTCATGTCCAGCTCTTTGTGACCCTGTGGACAGTTGCCCATCAGGTTCGTCTGTCCATGGGATTCTCCAGGCAAGAACACTGGAGTGGATTGCCATGCCCTCCTCCAGAGGATCTTTCCAACCCATGGATTGAACCTGTGTCTCCTGCGTCTCCTGCTTTGGCAGGCGGGCTCTTTACCACTAACACCACCTGGAAAGCCCTAAATTAACACAACATTGTAAATCAACTACACTCTAGTACATTTTTTTTAAGGTACCTTTGAAAAAGATTTAGTTCTGAAGATAGTTTTTAAAACTGAAGTTTGTAGTTTGTGTCAGTCTGGGTGGACCCAGTAGAATGCTGTTTACAAAGACATGTTCTAATGCATTGAGGAGCAGCCTGTTGATATCTGAAGACTTTTTCTGTTGTTTATGGATCATAGTAAACATTTGTCCAAAATAAAGTCCTTAGAAATTGGGCCTCAAGGAACAGTAACAATCAATTATGAAATTATTTATTACATAGATTTTGTGGATATGCCATTCATTAAATTGTGTTTGCTCCAAAACAACATTATTAAAAAGGAAAAAAAAAAATGTCTTTGGTGCTGTAAGACTCTAAGATGGGTGTATCCTGTGCCCCATAAAGCAGTTTTAACTCTTTGCTGGATGCTTTGAGTATGGAATGGTGAGAGGAGAGAAAACCCATGGGATTCTTTCCCTGTTTGGGGGGTGTTTGGAATTTCACTGGGGAGATATGACAAGCAGTTGCATAGCAGGTGATAAGTATTAATACAAAACCGTGTATGAATAAGGACCAGAATATCTGCTCTTAGTCATTCATTGCCTGGTCTCTTCAGAGGACTTACTGAATGGTCTGGCAAATGTTAAAGATGTCATGTTCCTTAGCCTGACTACCCTGACAAATGCTAGTGTCTTGACTTAGCACAGAGGTCATTGGTTCACCACAAAACTGATATTTCCTCCACTCTCTAAAGCCTGGTAGTTTTTAAGAGTTTGTTTTTTGACTATCATTTATCATTTTATCTCACTTCCCTCCTAACTGATACGTTTATCCAACTCGGTGTATCTCTAGTGACATAGAAAATTGTATCTCTAGTTGACATAGAAAGAAGAGAAAATCGGATACTTCATGACAAAAGGAAAGTTCTAAGCTCTAGTTACGCTGCTGCAACTAGGCAGTAGGTTGGTCTGGGTGGATGAGCCAGGCGGGAAATGCCCTGGGGCCCATCACGTTTTCTGTTGGATGCTGTATGCATTCCGGGCTGTGGTTTTGTGTGTGTTTGTTTTCTTTTTTATTAGAGCAGAAGGTATATTTTATTTTATCTCTGTGGCTGTTTGGCTTCTAAGGAGTTGACTTGTTTTAACAGCAGTTCTTAGGGACTAAATTGGATTAAATGAACTCTGCCTTTAAAAAAAAAAAAAGCTTTATCGAACTGTAATTCTCATATCATGCAACTCACTCATTTAAAGTGTACATACAGTTCAGTGCCTTCCCCAGTGGCTCAAGCAGTAAGGAATCTGCCTGCAATGCAGGAGACACAGGAGATGTGGGTTCAATCCATGGGTCAGGAAGAGTCCCTGAAGAAGGAAATGGCAACCCTCTCCAGTGTTCTTGCCTGGAAAATGCTATGAACCGAGGAGCCTGGCAAGCTACAGTCCATAGAGTCACAGAGTCAGATACAATGCAATGTGCATGCAGTTCACCTAATTAATTAATAAATCAGTGGTTTTCAGTATATTCACAGAGTTTTGCAACCATCATCATGATCCATTTTAGAACATTCTTACAACTCTAAAGGGAAGTCCCTCACCCCTTAGCTGTCACCACCCACTTCAATTTCCCCATCTCCTGCACTGTCCCCAGCCCTAGGCAACCACAGGTCAACTTTATGCCTGTAACAAACCATTCTAATGAAGAAAGCAGTCAGAGGACATCATGTGATGGACTTATTTTTGATGATTGGAACTGCCACTTTATAATATCTGAAGGAATAATGTGATGTTCCTAAGTGCAACTGGTTAGAAGAATGAGTCTCATCAAAAATAATAATAAGCTGAAAGTAGCCACAAATTCAGTGTGTAGAAAAGTACTTTTCAGCCAGTGTCACCTGTATGCATCAATCATTTGTCATCATCCCAGACCTACTTTACTCCACCTCTGTGCATGAGAGACATTTAGCAGAATAAAGTCAATAGGTACACACTACTATATATAAAATAGATAATTAACAAAGACCTACTGGATAGCACATACTAGAAAGTGCATTAAAAAGCAGAGCCATCACTTTGCCAACAAAGATCCATATAGTCAAAGTTATGATGTTTCCAGTAGTCATGGACAGATGTGAGACTTGGACCTTAAAGAAGACTGAGGAACAAAGAATTGATGCTTTTGAATTGTGGTGCTAGAGAAGACTCTTGAGAGTCCCTTGGACTGCATAGAGATGAAACCAGTCAATCCTAAATGAAATCAACCCTGAATATCCATTGGAAGGGCTGATGCTGAAACTGAAGCTCTAATACTTTGGCCATGTGATGCAAAGAGCTGACTCATTGGAAAAGACCCTGATACTGGGAAAGATTGAGGGCAGGAGGAGAAAGGGGCAACAGAGGATGAGATGGCTGGATGGCATCCCTGATCACTGTCTCAATGGACATGTGTTTGAGCAAACTCTGGGAGATAGTGAAGGACGGAAAATCTGGCATGCTGCAGTCCGTGGGGTCACAAAGGGCTGGACACAGCTTAGTGACTGGACAACAACTATATAGCACAGGGAACTCTACTCAGTACTCTGTAGCTACATGGGAAAAGAATCTGAAAAATACTAGCTATATGTATATGTATAACTGATTCACTTTGCTATATACCTGAAACTAACACAACATTGTAAATCAACTATATTCCAATGTAAAATAGAAACTAAAAAACATGAAGTTGCATACAACTTTTATATTTTCATAGCATTGTTCGCTGAGCCAAATCCTATTTCAGCATGTTATATGCAGGGATTTTTGCTAGAATACATTGAATGGCTCTTCCTTCAGGGAACTCAACAGCATAGAAGAGGAGGATGGATGTGTATAAACAAGCAAGTGCAAAATAATGTCAGAATACTCTAGAGCCAGCACAGAGAGGACTCAGGAGAACAGGTATCTGAGGACTCTGGTGGAGCAGGGAAATGTCAGAAACAGCTCATAATAGAGGTGACCCTGGAAATTAGCTAAGGCGCATTAGTAATTCTTGCAGAGTGGAGAAGGGAATTTGGGTAGAGGAAGCAGGGTATTCAAAAGCATGGGTCTAGGAAGCATCCTAGAACTTTGGGACATGAGCAGATAAGGAAGTAGGGCATTGGTAGCAAAGGCAGTGAGTGGGTTGCTGAGGGCACTGAGACACCGTGGGAAAGATACTGTGTGAGTTGCCTAAGAGTTTGACTTTACTCCCTGAATTAATTTCCTGTGGATGCTGTAACATAGGTACTGCACACTGGGTGGCTTAGAACAACTGAGGTTCATTTTCTCACAGTTCTGGAGGCTGGAATTCAAAATCATAGTGTCTGCAGGGCCATGTTGTTGTTGAGTCGCTCAGTCATGTCTGACTCTTTTGTGACCCCATGGACTGTAGCCTCTCAGGCTCCTCTGTCCTTGGGATTTCCCAGGCAAGAATACTGGAGTGGGTTGCCATTTCCTCTTACAGGGGATCTTCCCAACCCAGGGATCAAACTTTCGTCCCCTGCATTGTAGGGAAGATTCTTTACCCGTGAGCCACCGGGGCAACTCTGCAGGACCATACTTCCTCTAAAACCCATGGAGTCAGATCATTCCTCGCCTCTTTCAGCCTCTGGTAGCCCCAAAAGTTCCTTGACTTGGGGTAACATAATTCCAACTTCTGCCTCCATCTTTGCTTGGTGTTCTCCGTGTGTTTCTTGCCTTCATCTTTCTTCCATGCATGTCTATCTCTCTGTCCAACTTCCCCCTTTTTATAAGGACACTGGTACTGTTGGCTTCCCTGGTGGCTCAGACAGTAGAGTCTGCCTGCAAAGTGGGAGACTAGGGTTTGATCCCTGGGTCAGGAAGATCCCCTAGAGAAGAAGATGGTAACCCACTCCAGTACTCTTGCCTGGAGAATTCCACAGACAGAGGAGCCTCGTGGGCTACAGTCCACAGAATCACAAAGAGTCAGACACAACTGAGCAACTGATGCACACAGGCCTATTGGATTAAGGTCTACCCTTGTGGCTTCATCTTAAGTAAATACCTCTGTAACAATCCTCTTTCCATATGTGGTCACATTCTGACATACTGAGGGCCAGGATTTCAACATATATTTTTAGGGGACAAAATCCAACCCATAATACCCACCAAGCATCAGGGTGTTATTGACCAAGTTTAAGAAGGAGAGTCAGGTGATTATTTTTGCATTTCAGGGGGTGACTTGGACAGCTGTGAAGGCGGAATTCACAAGGGGCAAGAGGTTGGACAAGAGGTCTTATGGCACTTCATAGCTGACCAGCTCTGTGGGGTGCTGCTTTATCCTTCATGCACCACATTTTAAAAAAGAAATGAAGAAAATCACAAATCCACAACAGCACTGAAAAATCTGAAAGAAACACCATCCGCAGACAAGGATATCCAAGAATCCCAGAAGTTGTTAAGAGAAATTAATATGATTGGTGGTGAAGCCCAACAGAACTGAGAAGTACACTCTCTTTTACAGTTAAATAAACTGTATATTAATGCAACTTTAGTTTTAGGTCAGGGAGGAGAGAGAGAATTGAACAAGAAGTGCTCATGCTCTGTGACCATCAATTCCATGCCTAGGAGTCAGTCCCATCCATGTGCTCCCACTCTTAAACCTCTGAGATATGTCTGCAAGAGTAATTTTTTGTAACATTGTTTCTAACTTAGGAAAACCAGAAATAACCTAAATATCCATTGGCCTGGAAATGTCTAAATATAGTATATCTGTAATACTATTGAATGCTCTGTAGTTCAAAGAAATGAGATAACTCAGTGTTTATTAACACAGAAATTCTCTAAGGTGTAATAAATGAACATGAAGAAACAGTTGAACAATGTATTGTGTAGAGAACCATAGCAAGTATGTAACAAAGAAAGAAAAAATACCTTTAGATTTTTATATCTTTTAAAGCCTTTTTAAAGTGTTTTTCCCTCAACTCTATCAAAAATGTAAGGAGGTTGAATTCATGGGTGATTCAGTCAGCAGTTGAATGTGATGAACGGCAGGCTTTAAGGAAAGCAGAAGATGGGAGACAGAATGGAAGGGATGAGGTGGGGGCCAAGAATTCAAAACACTCAGAAGTAAAAGGACATTTTAAAGAGGGGACTGTTTTTTTTGTTTGTTTTTTAGAAAAATAAGTGCACAAAAAAAGACAGAAGTTGTGTATCTTACTGTAAAAGAGATCTAGGGTTTTAGTTGAGAGACAGAAGGATTCATGCATCTTGAACTACAATCGGCAAAGCCACTTGGCATAAAAATGGGGAAACAGCATCGTGAGAGGAGAGTCAGTGGCAGACATCGGTGTCATCAGCAGAGTAGAATTGCTTCTGCTGAAGACCGGGCAAGGCCATGCTTAGGGATCCGCAGATAGTACATAGAGTAAAAAATGCCAGCAGGGATGGCTACATATCTGAGGAACTGGAATGAAAGCACTTTCTCACTTTGGTAACTCATTTGTTCCTCTCCTTTTCCCTTCCTTTCTCTCCTCCCTCCCTTGCCCCTTCTTCCTCTTTTTACACACGCACACCCACACACGCATCCCATGATACACATCTGCCAGCCTGCGAACAAAAAAGAACAGGAACAAGTAGAAGACAGTGACATCCAGAGAGATAAGCACCTCCAACTAATCACAAGAGCTTTTCTGCCAAAAACATCATGTGAAAAGTTTGTGGCCTGCTTTATCCTCAAAAATGTGAACCAGGTAACACCAGCATTGCAGATAGCTTGAAAAACAAAGCGACAACGTCCGCTTTTAATTTGCCTAGTGGTTAATGTTTATGAACAACATGATGCTCTCATAGATACGCGTTATTTCATTTGAGCCTCACATCAACCCTTTGCAGGAGCTTCTGTCTCTTTTGGGAGCAGGACTCTGAGTCCCAGAAATGGGCAAGAGAAGAAAAGGCAGGTCTCACACCTCAGTTCCTCAGCTGCTGTTATTTTGCCCAGCACCCTGATTGATGCCTGCTTGGCCTTAGCAGAGTGTCCTTGATACCACACTGATTTGTCTCTCAAGCTAAACCTTCCAGACGTTAACAAACTTGTTTCATCAGCTGTCCTAACTAATTTTAAAGGATCACAGAAGTCAGCAAACTGTGTTTATCCATGTTATTCATTTATAAATGGAGTGGTCCTTTGAGCAACGACAAAAAGCTGAGTAAGTGGGATAGGTTGCGCTTTTTCAGGGGGTCACCAACAATAGCTTACAAAATAAAAATGCAGTATTTCAGGAATAACATTCTATCATTTGTGATACTAATGTATTTGGGATGCCAAAGGTATGGAATACTATCATTAGCTGTGAGTAATGAAAGAAGGGGCTTCCCCGGTGGCTCCGCTTTAAAGAATCTGTCTGCAATGCTGGAGATGCAGGTTCGATCCCTGAGTAGGGAAAATACCCTGGAGGAGTGCCATGGCAACCCACTCCAATGTTCTTGCGTGGAAAATCCCATGGACAGAGGAGCCTGATGGGCTGCAGCCCGTAGAGTCACAAAGAGTCATACACCACTGAAATGACTGACCACACTCACACGCAATGGAGGAAGGGCTGGAGAAATGGGCTTCAAATCCTAGGCAGCCTCTGGAGTATCACCCTGATACCAGGGCTACAAATATTGGCTATAGTTGTTCACAGGAAGAAATAGCTGTTATTATTTCACTAATTCATTGCATGCAAACCCTCACTTCTCCATTTGGAGGGAAAAAGCCAAGAAATTATCACTAAACACACTACCTGAGCAAAATAGGAGGACAATAAGGAAGTTGTTCAGTGACATATGTTCCCTTTTTACAAGTTTACAGACACTACATTACAAAACTGTTACCTTCCCCCCAAAGTCATCACAGAGCTATGAAGTGTATGCGTGGGAGTGGGGATGTAAATTACTGCCTAAGGTAAACTGAGGCCCGAAAAGCTGCCGTGAGAGTCCCTGGCTCTTCAGGGACCACACTCTTGGGCTGACCCCTGTTCCAGCAACACAGGGCACTGGTGAACGGGAGAGTGAGCCTCTGGTTGCTCATCCTGCAAGATCTGAGGTTAGTGTGTGTACAACACACTGTTCTTCTTTTCCCCTTTATGTGGGTCTGTATAGATTTTCTTATGTCTACTACTACTTAACCACAGTATAGTTACCATGGCAACACCTGTTGATGGCAGGCGAAAAAGAAAAGAATGTAATTCTGCAGCGAGGAGGCTGCTACTGTATGTCTTTCCCTCTCTCACAGTTGGATTCGGGGGACGTCTTTGTTTCTTCTTCTTTCCAGGCTTGTGAGTGACCTCAGTTTTCTCCGTTTGAACAGATAATATGGAAACTGCTCTCAGCTGTTTCACATGGGAAGATGCAGCCGTGTTAGCTCCTAGAGTGTTTGTTGTCTAAGGATTTCTACTTACTGTGATAGAAATCGTATCTTTGTCTAAGGGAGTTCACAATCTTTACTTTTTCTAAATCTTTAAAGCTTATTTTTCCTTTCTCTTTTTTTCTGTTTTTTGTTTTTGTTTATTAGCATATAATTATAAAAGCTAATTTTGTAATTAGTTTCTGCTGTACAACGATGTGAGTCAGCTATATGTTTACATATCCCCTCCCTCTTGGACCTCTCTCCCACCCCCTCTCCAACCCACCCCTCTTACCCCTCTAGGTCATCACAGAGCCCTGAGCTGAGCCCCAGTGCTATACTGCAGGCTCCCACTAGCAGTCTGTTCTATGCCTCGTAGTGACCTGAGTCTGAGTGAACTCTGGGAGTTGGTGATGGACAGGGAGGCCCAGCGTGCTGCAACTCATGGGGTCGCAAAGAGTTGGACATGACTGAGCGACTGAACTGAACTGAACTGAAGTGTATTTATGTCAAACCTAATCTCCTTTTTTCTTATTTCCTTCTTCCCTTTCCCCTTCCTGCCTTACTTAACCAAGTAGATGGACTTACATTCCTTCTTTGACCAGACACCCAAACAGAGGGCCACAGTAAGTAAAGCCCAGATTTCACATCTCACTTAAAATGCCATCAGCCTAGAGATCAAAACAGAGAAGAAAATAAAACCTGGGTTATATATAATGCCTATTAGTTCTATGGTCAGATTAAAGGAAATATATGCTAGATAGTAAATAAATTGAAGAGACTTTAAAAAAAAAGTTAGGTGGCACTAGTTGTAAAGAACCTGCCTGCCAGTGCAGGAGATATAAGAGACATGGGTTCAATCCCTGAGTTGGGAAGATCCCCTGGAGAAGGGAATGGCAACCCTCTCCAGTATTCTTGTCAAGATAATCGCGTGGACAGAGGAGCCTGGCGGGCTACAGTCCATATGGTTTCAAAGAGTCAGACATGACTGAAGCGACTTAGCACTCTCACCATAAAAATAACAGTGTACTGAAGAGCAGTCATGTATGATCAGTTGCCAGTATCCTCAACCAGAAACTTACCTATATCACCAGTAGTCCATATTTAAATGACCATTTTGGTATGCCTGCTCTGAATGCATCATTGCAGGAGAATCTTTGAATGAAATGTAAAAAACCAACTCTGGAGCCAGATTTATATGATGAGGGAGACATGCACAGGTAGCTTCTGTGGAACATGGTGAGGCCAGGGCTACAGATCTGGAGGTAATGAAAAGTGGTTCTGATTCAGCCTCTGCCGTAACCAGCTGTGTGATCGCAGCTGGGCATCAGCTTCCTTGTGGCTAAAATTAGTTGAGCTGAAATATTGCAGAGTTTCTTTTCACTCTAAAATTACATTAACCTAACTTGATGAAAGTGAAAGAGGAGAGTGAAAAAGCTGGCTTAAACCTCAACATTCAGAAAACGAAGATCCTGGCATCCGGTCCCATCACTTCATGGGAAATAGATGGGGAAACAGTGGAAACAGTGTCAGACTTTATTTTTGGGGGCTCCAAAATCACTGCAGATGGTGATTGCAGCCATGAAATTAAAAGACACTTACTCCTTGGAAGAAAAGTTATGACCAACCTAGATAGTATATTCAAAAGCAGAGATATTACTTTGCCAACAAATGTCCGTCTAGTCAAGGCTATGATTTTTCCAGTGGTCATGTATGGATGTGAGAGTTGGACTGTGAAGAAAGCTGAGCTCCAAAGAATGGATGCTTTTGAACTGTGGTGTTGGAGAAGACTCTTGAGAGTCCCTTGGACTGCAAGGAGATCCAACCAGTCCATTCTGAAGGAGATCAGCCCTGGCTGTTCTTTGGAAGGAATGTTGCTAAAGCTGAAACTCCAGTACTTTGGCCACCTCATGCAAAGAGTTGACTCATTGGAAAAGACTCTGATGCTGGGAGGGACTGGGGGCAGGAGGAGAAGGGGACGACTGAGGATGAAATGGCTGGATGGCATCACTGACTCAATGGACGTGAGTCTGAGTGAACTCCGGGAGTTGGTGATGGACAGGACGGCCTGGCGTGCTGCAGTTCATGGGGTCACAAAGAGTCTGACACGACTGAGCGACTGAACTGAACTCTGAAATATGCACAAGTGCTAAACAGTAAAGCAGGGCAGACTTAAGGATGAATTCAAGGGAAAACATGAATGACCCAAGAGTCAAAGAAAATAAACTGAGCCATGACATCAGTCTAAAGAGATGTCCCAATAAAGCAAAAGAAAAAAAAGTCCCTAGGAATTTTGTTAAGTGAGATTCTTAGAGAATTCTCTCAGAACTTTCCTCAAGATTAAAGAAATGATTGAAAGTTTCCTGTAATTCTGCTTCATGATATTTGAGTAATCAGTCCTTCAGTCTATTATTGACAATAATCTCTAAAAATACAAATTCCTTCTTTGAAGCTGTATCATGAATTATGTGATCCTGCTTGTGAGTGCAATGTTCCCTTGAATCACATTCTTAGGGAATCCTCTCAGAACTTTCCTCAAGATTAAAGAGATGACTGCAACTTTTCTCTAACTCTGCTTCATGATGTTTGAGTAGTCAGTCTATTATTGACAACACTGTCTAAAAAATACAAATTCCTCCTTTGAAGTTGTATCATGAATTATGTGAACCTGCTTGTTATGTCAATGTTCACCTGAATTCATAGAAGGAGGAAATGGGCTTCCCTGGTGGCTCAGATGGTAAAGAATCTGCCCACAATGTGGGATACCCTGGGTTCGATCCCTGAGTGGGGGAAGATCCCCTGAAGAAGGGAATGGCAATCCACTCCAGTATTCTTGCCTGGGGGAATTCCTTGGACAGAGGAGCCTGGTGAGCTACAGTCCATGGGGTTGCAAAAAGTCAGACTCAACTGAGCGACTAACACACATACACAATGAAGAAATAACTCCAGTGTAGCTGCTGGGTTGCTGTGTCAGCTTCTTGATATGAGAAGCCAAAGTGATGAGTGCTGCCTTGCTAACACTCATCTCTAGTCCTATTTATTATTTTTTTCAAATTTCTTATTGGAGTATAGTTGATTAACAGTGTTATGTTAGTTTCAGGCGTACAGCAAAGTGATTCATATGTGTGTGTATATATAAATATTATATGTATGTGTGTGTGTGTGTGTGTGTGTGTTTGCACGTGCTAAGTTGCTTCAGTCATGTCTGACTCTTTGTGACCCCATAGACTCTAGCCTGCCAGGCTGCTCTGTCCAGGGGATTCTCCAGGCAAGAATACTGGAGTGGGCTGCCATTTCCTTCTTCACGGGATCTTCCCGACCCAGGGATCAAACCCGTGTCTCATGTCTTCTGCATTGGCAGATAGGTTCTTTGCCACTAGTACCACCTGAGAAGTCTATATGTATGGAAACTTGGAAACCACTTTTTCATGTACTAGTTCTATTAATTTCCTAGAATCACCATAACAAAGTACCACAGAATGCATGGCTTCGTGCACATGTGCTCAATTGCTCAATCATGTCTACTCTTTTCGACCCCATGGGCTGTAGCCCACAATGCTCCTCTGTCCATGGAATTTTCCAGGCAAGAATATTGGAGCTGGTTGCCATTCCCTTCTCCAGGGGATCTTCCCAGCCAGATGGAACCTGATTCTCCTGCATCTCCAGCACTGGCAGGTAGATTCTTTACCACTGAGCCACCTGGGAAGCCTGGGTAGCTTAAACATCAGAAATGTATTCTAGATCTAGAAATGTATCCTAGATCAGGGTGTCAGCAAGGCCATTTCCCTCCTGAAAGTACTAGGACAGGACCTGTTGCAGGCCTCTCTCCAGCTCTTGGTACATCCTTATGGTGGCAGCCTACCTCCAGGCTTCCCAGGGTGTTCTTCCTGTGTGCATCTCTCAAATTTCCCCTTTATAAGGACCAAGTCACACCCCTGCACACTCCTTTGAAACTCAGAGTCTTTACAGACAACAATTTTTCAATAATGGGGTAAATAGCCAGAGCTCAAGTGTGACCTGTGCTCTGACCCCACAGACCTGTTGCTTCAGGTCAACACAGACCTCACAGCCAGCTCTTCAGAACCTTAAGAAGAGAGGGAAGGGCCCTTTCTGTCTTGAATTACTCTGAGGCTGGGACTCCTAGCAGTCAGTATTTTTCTGTGAATTTTTGAACCTTGAATGTACACATGGGCAAACCTCAGGTCTCTTTCCTCAGCTTCCTATGCAAGAAGAAGTCTTCTTACATTCCCACCCCACCACCTCACTCCTGCCCACCACAAAACACGTATACATCCATTTGCACAACTTCTGCTAGAAAAGATCCGTGATCAGCAACCCTCCACCGTCGCCACCCTTTGAGTGGTCCCAGGGTAAGATAAAGCTGGTTATTCCTCATCAGGACATGTTCAGAGGCTGACCTTGAGCTCTGGGATAAACAGCAGCAGTGGGCCTGCTGGCTACCCAGTTAAGTATCCATCATTAGGCAGAACCTAGCCAAAGCTATAGGCTAAATATATGGCAGCCTAAGACCCAGTCCAAAAGACATCTTCCCAGATACACAGAGTGGGAGGGAATGGAGTAATCTTTACTTTTTTTTTCAGCAAAGAAATACCATTGAAAGGTAAATAAGGAAATGAATGAATGAATGACCTTTTTGTTTGCCTGGGTTATTATTCCCTGTTTATTTACATTGGCTAGGATGTCTTTAAATATTTTAACTTCCCATTCATAAACTAACCTTTAGAGGAGTCAGTTTATTTTCTGTTTGCTGAAGCAAGATTTAAGTTCCGAAACTAAGCTTTTTAATGTTAGTATTTATGCTACCTTGCTTATTGTTCAGATATTTGAAAGGCATGCAGCTTTCCTTAAATACATTAAATTTGCATAACAAAATATTCTGATTTTTGCCATCAAGAAAGGATTTTTTTCACTGTTGAGTGCTTTGGTCATTTTTATTTTTTCTCTGTTAATATTGAAACTGCAAGAAATTCATGCCCAAGCCTTGCTCACTTGAGATGTAGGCTTACAGATAAGGCTTATAGTAAAAGGTGTCATTTTAAGCCTCTTTCCAAGTGACAATACTAATGAAAAAGAAGTTTTTATTAATAATAATGTCATTTATTAATGTCTAATAAAATGTCATTTGTTAATGACTCAGTATATGTATTATTACTGTATCTATGCTTCCCTGCGTTCCATATATTGTAGATAGTATAAGGATCTGTGTAAAAGGATTTTCATCTTCCGTTCCCTTGAATACAGTCTTCTTGGAAAGGGGATTATTTTCATTAAATCACCCATACCAGTGAAGGGGATTTTCAGAAGGAATTATTTTCGCAGTGTCATAATCTTTTTGATGCTTAAAAAAAATCCTTTTTTTTTTCCTTCATCTTATCTTCAGAGTGGTCTCTCTTTGACACCTCTGTGAACCACTCTTTCTTGCCTTTTCCATTTTTCTTGTTCTCAGTAAGGAAAACAAAATCCCAGAAAACACTCTTTTCTTAATGGACTGCCGCTTTGCATACACTAGGGATTTCAGCTGTTAGACTGTGAAAATGAAGCAAGAGACATCAGATGGTGTGATAACTAGAAGTGTTAGCATGGTAAATACCAGGAAAGCTGGAAGTGTGAGCTAAAGCAGTCTGAGGTGAGGGGGGCGGGGTGGAAAAGATGAGACAGCTGGGAGAACCAGCAAGAAAAATGGCCAGAAAACATGCAGGAGCTTAACAAGAGAAGTGCAGCCCAAGGAAAATAAGAATGCAGGAGAAGGAAGCATCATAAGTTATGTTTTTCCAATATTCACAGTATGCATGCGTGTTCAGTTGTGTCCGACTCTGTGACCCCGTGGACTGTAGCCCACCAGGCTCCCCTGTCCATGGGATTCTCCAGGCAGGAACACTGCAGTGGGTTGCCATTTCCATCTCCAGGCTTCACAGTATGCCTTAGCCCGTAGAATTGCTGTACCATTGAGCATATGTAGTTTTGAGTACTATGTAGTTTTCTTGGATGACTTCAGTGAAAGGCTCAATATTGAAATTTTAACAGAAGAATATGTCTTTGTTTTGAGGTTGATATCTATTATACTGACAGTTTCTTTAAACCCATTATAGAATTCAGCAGGATTAATAACAAATAACACATATTTGTTTAGAGATATATTTGGTTCTTTAACCAAAAGGATATCACATTGCTAACATTTAATATCTGGACAAAGAGAGGGTATGTATACTGAGCTTGATTAGTAACTGGTTTTGTAAGTCTGTCGAGAGGAAACATTAGCAAATTACTCTCTTCCTGGAAAATGGTTTCTGTTATTTGAACCTAGGGCTTTCCCGATGGCTCAGCGGTAAAGAGCCTGCCAGCAAAGCAGGAGACACAGGTTCAATCCCTGGGTCAGGAAGATCCCCTGGAGAAGGGAATGGCAACCCACTCCAGTATTCTTGCCTGGGAAACCCCATGGGCAAAGGAGCCTGGCAGGCTAGAGTCCATGGGGTTGTAAAGAGTCAGATACAACTTAGCAGCTAAACAACAACAGCAATTTGAACCTAATCCTGTTCTAGGAAACATGAGGACTCACTTGGGCAAAACACTAGAAATATGCATGGCCCAAAACTGGGTGAGATGGCTAATATAATCACAAATGAAGGAAACGGAATTGGAGAACATCTCGACATTTAACGCAGTGACCCAAATCTAAGGCAGATATAGCACAGGGATGTCAAGAGCACCTCACTACCACTGCCACCAATTTACTTGCAAAAAGGCAGTAAAGAGAGATGTTTAGTTCCCCAGGGGCGGGGGAGATGATACATGAAGAGGACCAAGTTGGGAGGATCACAGAGAAGGTAGGAGGAGACATGCCAGGGGCTGAGTCTTTCAGTTTCTGACCTCCTCTTATTCGAAGGCAGTTCTCCAGATGAATTAACACTGCACCCATGAAGACGAGCACAGGACTCTTACATGTGTCAGTCCAGATACTACACTCTTATTTAGAAAACCTCATCTGTCAAAGCTATGGTTTTTCTAGTAGTCTTGTACAGATGTGAAAGTTGGACCATGAAAGAGGCTGAGTGCCAAAGAATTGATGCTTTTGAATTGTTCTCCCTATAGCAGGAAATACTTAAGATGTCTAAGCCTACCCACAGTGCGTAAGGCATCCACCCATCAAGTTCTGTCTTGCCCACAGTCGTCTTGCTCAGTGCTGACTGTTGGTTGAATTTTGATCTCCCATGCTGAGAATGGTATTGCCTCAGTGCTGACCACTGGGATGACCACAGCTGCATTCCAAGTAGCCTTCCTTACCATCCAAATGTAAGATCCCAGGCATGACTCCAGTTTCCCAGGAGACTCACTGCTGGACCTTCTAAGTTTAACTCTTTCTTTTCCCATCTGTCTCAGTGTCTGGAACTCATAATCTACTTTGGGTACCATGATCTATCATGATCTTGCCAAGAATTGTGCCTCTTACCCTGCCTCCTTGCCCAGTGGCCAGATTCTGTAGCCATAACTAGACCTCAAGTATGGTAGCAGGCACCTTCCTGATTGACCGGCTTGTTGCTCCTTGCTGAGAGCTCTGCCCTCCCTATGATAGCTGGGTCCTGAGAATTCCCCTCCCACCATCCCTGAAACCCAGATGAGGACAATTTCCTAAATCAGATCGAGGTTACCTTGTCCATCAGATGTTGTGTTTGGTTCCTGGGTTGCGTTTTGCAGCTGGATTGGGCTCTCTGCCTACTCTGTTCTCGTGAGCAGGCCTGGCCAGGGCTCAGCTCCTTTCTCCTTGCAGCCTTTGTTCTCTTTGAGTCATGCTAACGGGTGAAAGGTTAGTCACTCAGTCACGTCAGACTGTTTGCGATCCCATGAACTGTAACCAGCCAGGCTCCTCTGTCCATGGGATTCTCTGGCCAAGAGTACTAGAGTGGGTTGCTATGCCCTCCTCCAGGAGATCTTCCCTACCCAGGGATCGAACGCAGGTTCCCTGTATTGTCGGCAGATTCTTTACTGTCTGAGCCACCCAGGGAGTGAGTCATGTGAAAAATGAAAGTATTAGTCACTCAGTCGTGTCTGACTCTTTGCGATCCTATAGACTGTAGCCCACCAGGCTCCTCTCTCCATGGAATTCTCTAGGCAAGAATCCTGGAGTGGGTAGCCATTCCCTTCTCCAGGGAGCAAACCAGGGGATTGAGTCACACTAGATGGTACTTAGAACTACACTCTTTGAAATGGAGAAGGGGACACTCAAAGGCAGGAGAACAGGGATCTCTTTACATATGTGTCAAGTATTTTAGATGTTGCCCTGTAGAACAGTACTGGGCTTGTCCTGCATAACCCTAGAAATTAGAACCAGGACTCAAACTAGTCTACAGCCACAAGCCTTCCTTACCCCTAGCTCAAACCTAACAATGCTTCCCAGGGACAGAAAGGGATTCCTTTCGTTTTTCAATTTTTTTTAATTTATTTATTTTTTGGCTGTGCCGTGTCTTCGTTGCTGTGTGGGATTTTCTCTGGTTGCAGCAAGTGGGGGCTCCTCTTCATTGCAGTATGTGGGCTTCTCATTGCAGTGGTTTCTCTTGTTGAGGAGCACGGGCTCTAGACTGTGTGGGCTCAATAGTTGGGGTGCAAGGGCTTAGCTGCTCCAGGGCCTGTGGGATCTTCCCAGACTAGGGATCGAACCCATGTCTCCTGCATTAACAGATGGATGCTTCACCACTGAGCCACCAGGGAAGCCCCTAGACGCCTTTCATTATGGGAGGGAATCCATGATAAGCTGGAATAGCATGTTGAGGTTTTATTTATTGGTTTATTTCCATTTTGCTGCCGTTGTTTAATCGCTAAGTCGTGTCCAACTCTTTGAGACCCCACGGACTGTAGCCTGCCAGACTTCTTTGTCTGTGGGATTTCCTAGGTAAGAATACTAGAGTGCATTGCCATTTCCTTCACCAGGGGATCTTACTGACCCAGGGATCTCCTTAATTGGCAGGCAGATTCTTTACCACTGAGACACCAGGGAAGCCCTTATTTCCACTAGAACATGGATAGGCTAGTGTTTTCTTAGCTGGCATTTGCACATGAGCTGTATTGCCATGGTAATACGTCCATCAGGAGCGACCTACAGTCCTCCTCCTTTTTCTGTCTTCAGGGACTGCAAGTGAGAGCAGCTTCATTACTGCAATATCCTGGAGTCTGCTCTGATTTTTAAAAATTCACTCAAACAGTGAATAAATATTGAGTGATTATTGTATCTTAGGCACCATGCTTCATTGCTTAGAGCATTTAACTGCTGTTTTTAGCCGAGTATTTTTTTACATCGCACTCACAAGCTAGAAGTTACAGACATTGGAGAAAGGGTTCAAGTATCAATTGAGGTTGGATTTATAGGTCACCTTTAAATTTCTTTTAAATTTGAGAATTATTCATTGAACTCCTTGAGTAAATGTCTCCTTATAAAGGAGCTCCTTGAATCTAGTCTCATATTGACTAGATGTCTGGCCTGTCAAGCATGAATTTGGAGTCGAGTTGCTCAAATCTGTACTACCAGATCCCAGTATTTATCTACCCAGATCGCAAGGTTTGCTTACAGCATCATCACTGCTGCCCTAGGAGGGGCCGCAGGGCATAGTTTTCAAGAAGTGCTCCTTTCCCTAAACCTCCCTTCAGCAATGGCAGCTGGACCAGGCCATCTGTCAAGTGTGTAACCAATCCCTTGAGGGTCCCAGTGGCCCAGAATTCAAATTCTATTTTAGCTCCTCTAAGAGGCTTTAGCTAGAGTGAGCCTTCAGGTTAGTCACCAAAATTCAGATCAGCCCTAATGAGGTGGGTGAACTTGGAGCCTATTATCCAGAGTGAACTAAGTCAGAGAGAGAAAGACAAATATTGTGTGTTACCACATGCATATGTAATCTAGAAAGATGCTGATGAACCTATTTTCAGGGCAGCAGTGGAGATGCAGACCTAGAGTACAGACTTGTGGACACAGTGGGGAAAAGAGAGGGTGGGACGAGCTGAGAAAAGAGTGTGGAAATGTGTACATTTTGCCATATGTAAAATAGATAGCAAGTGGGAATTTGCCATGTGATGCAAGGAGCTCAACCCCGTGCTCTGTGACAACCTAGAGGGGTGGGATGGGGTGGGAGATGAGAGGCGATTCGGGAGGGAGGGAACATATGTATACCTGTGGCTGATTCACGTTGATGTATGGTAGAGGCCTACACAATATTGTAAAGCACTTATCCTCCAATTTAAAAAAAAAAAAGGAAAAAAAACCCAACATGAATTCCCAGAGTCCATTTGTTGGAGCCTCTTATGAATGACCTCATCCATGTTAAGAACCTGGTTAGAGACCCCATGAGAACTGTCAGAGAAGACGGTGGAGAAGTGCTGAGCTTGGCTTCTGCTGATTTAGTGTGTGAGGTGGTGGGGCGGGGCGGGGGGCAGTCGTAGTTGAGTAGCTACCTGGTTTCAGAAACCCTGAAATTCCATTTAGCAGGAAAAAGAGGTCAGTGTGGAAAAGATAGGATTTCTGTTTGACTAGATCAGTCATCGTTTGCGGTAATTAGCTGCTGTCCACACTCAGAGATAGTTACGGTCTGAGATGGGACCTGAAGGAGAACTTGGTCCACACAGAATTATATTCAGGTTGTCTCAGACTGTGATAGTGTTCAGTGGAGCTGGGTGACCCTGCTGTAGTGCAACAACTCCAGGGAGTCCAGCAAAAGATACACTTGGCTTTGCCATGTGCTGTGTTCAGTCGCTTCACTTGTGTCTGACTCTTCACAGTCCCATGGACTGTAGCCCCTCAGGCTCCCCTGACCAAGGGATTTTTCAGGCAAGAATATTGGAGCAGGGTGTCATTTCCTCCTCCAGGGGATCTTCCCGACCCTGGGATTGGACCTGCGTTTCTTGCATTGACAGGTGGATTCTTTACTACTAAGCCACCAGGGAAGCCCCATTTGGGGAAATGTCTACTCAAATCCTTGGCCTGTTTTTGGTTGGGTTATTTGTCTTTTGATCATTGAGTTTTAAGAGTTCTTTGTACATTCTAGATAAAAGGTCACCAACCTCTGGGCCACAGACCAGACCTTTGCAGGTTAGGAAGCAGGCCACACAGCAGAAGGTGAGCGACGGAAACAATAAGTGTCATCTGTTTCTCACCATCACTCACATTACTGGTTGAACCATCCCCTTCCCACATCCGTGGAAATACTGTCTTTCATAAAACCTGTCTATGGTACCAAAAAGAGGTTGGGGACCACTGCTTTATCAGATATGATTTGCACATTTTCATTCTTTGGGTCGTCTTTTCACTTTCTTGATAGTATCCTTTAAAACATAAAAAATGTTTTTAATTTAGATGAAGCTTAAATTATCTATTTTTCTTTCATTACTTGTGCTTTTGGTATTATATCTAAAATACCAGTGCCAAATCTGAGCTCATAAAGACTTACCCTTATGTCTTCTTCTAAGAGTTTTGTAGTTTAGGCTGTTAAATTTAGGCATTTGATCCATTTTGAGTTAACTTTTCTATGCAGTCTAAGTTGAGGATCCAATTCATTCTTTGGCATGGAGCTTATCCAACTGCCCCAGAATCTTTCATTGGAAAGACTATTCTTTCCGTGTTGAATAGTCTTGGCATCTTTGTCAAAGATGAATTGGCCATAGATATGCGGGTTTATTCCTGGATGCTGAATTCTGTTCCATTGATCTAGATGTCTATCCTGTGCCAGTACCACGCTGTCTTGATTATCTTGTTTCCCTAGAATGTTTCTAACTGGTGAAATGCATGTTCTGAAAATGCAAAATTATGTACCACTTTTATGTTATTAAATTAGCAGTCAAATAATGTGTTCAGTTTTAAAATCAGACTCCTTACTCCTGTCTCAGAGAAGGCAATGGCAACCCACTCCAGTGTTCTTGCCTGGAGAATCCCAGGGACGGGGGAGCCTGGTGGGCTGCCGTCTATAGGGTTGCACAGAGTCGGACACGACTGAAGTGACTTAGCAGCAGTAGCAGCAGCAACTCCTGTCTAGTAATACAGATAGCATACGCAAGCAAGTTAATTCCTATGCATATTAGTAAGATTTGGCTTTTTAAGAAGCATGTTTGTTCTTTTCATTTTATTTTTTTAATGTAGCAGTTTGCTTTAGATAGTAAATTTTGCTCATATCACTAATGAACTCAGGAGAGTTCTCTGGGATTGACAGTGACAACAAGGGAGAGTGGAAGGGTTTGCAGTTGGAATCTGTATCTAAATATATCTGTATGGCAGGAGCTCAGGAGGAGGGTTTGATTTGAAATCTAAAGAAAGATTGAAAGATGGCTCTTTTCTGTCAAGCCCTTCACCCAGTGAAGCCCTGCCCTCTCTATTTGCTTGATTGACAGTGGAAAGACCTGGAGCTGAGTTGGAGAACAACTTGACTGTGTGACTTATTCTAATCTTTTTAGACTTTCTTTTCTTTTTTTTTAAGGAAAAAAATAATGTAGCTAAATGCAGCGGCAAACAAAAGTCAGCTGCTTCTTACTTGGGAACTATCAGGGAAACAATAGATGTACCTAAAGATAGTATAAATAATCTGCTGATTCTGCTATGGAAAATAGAAACTCTCGGTCTAAGAGTGGTTCTAATCATGTGTGGTTCTAATAAAAGAACATCACCGGATGCAAATCTAGAAGGCTTATGTTGTATTCAGTTTTTTAGATTTTAAATCAGGAATTATACCTTAGTCTGTTAAATAATCAAGCTGTTCTGAATCTTAGTCAACTTCCAGGATATTCTCCTTGGAGATTCCTTTATTCATTCATTTCATCCTTCTCCCCTCCTCCCTCTCTTACTACATTTATCATGGTGTCTTATGTAAAAATAGAGGTTCAGTGCAGGAGGTGTTCATTAGACGTGGGAAGAGAATTGGAGAGGAAAGTGGAGTGGAGGAATGATAGGGCACTGGCCGTAGGGCAGAGCCCTGGATGTGAGATGAACGGAAGTCATCCCTGCGGTCTCCTCCATTCCTGCACATCCTCCCCATTTTCACAGTGGAACAGATGAAAGAACACTCGGGACTAGATCTGCGTGTCATTTGGCCTGCCCTGTTCATGCTGCACCAAAGATTCTGCTTTTAATAAGACATTTTCACAGTTAAATCACCGCTTACCTTACCTCGAAGCATAAATACTCTCTTCAAATAAATCACCTGTTTTATCTCAAATTCAGACAACAGTTATTTGAATTTTAATATCACTCCAATAACACATAGATGGTTTTGTTGTAAAATGGGCACCCATCAGGAAAGAGCGAGGAAATTGGTGTGTATTTGATTACCCATTGACTTGGCTGCTATTTTGAGACCTTTTTTTATTCATTTACTACTATGTGTAGTTTTGCCTCTTTTTGTAGTTTGCTTTGTTTAAGAAGGAATATAAAACTCTATGTTTGGATTTTTACAGTGAACTAGACCAGTATCTGTCACAGTCTTTATCCATCTTTTTTTTTTTTTTCCTAACTTTCTTTCTCTTTGGTTATAGGCCAAGACGGAAGAGAGAACATTCAACAACACAACATTTCAAAGGGAATACATCTTGCCAGCATTTTGAATACTTATTTGGACAGACATTTCTCCAAGGTAAATATTACCATTGTACCAGTGATGGAGGCGCATCGTTAGAATTTGCAGATTGCAGTGGGAGTGCACAAAGGCTTAATTGTTCAGTCTAGTGCAAACCTAGAGTGATAGGAGAGAGAGGAGAGGGGGCTGGAGGAAAGAAAGCCGTGCTGTTGGGATCTCTGCAGTCTCTTCTGAATGTGTTACCAGGAGAATGCCAGCAGAGTCTGGGAGCCCGTTGAGCTGGACTCAGAATGTGTGGGAGAAAGGGGAGAAAGGGGAAGCTGTATTTTTTTTTTCTTTTCAGTGTCTCTCAGATATTCATGAAAGCAGAAGACAGTGTGGTCTGATTGTAAAAATAGCATTTCTTCTTTTAAGAGGGAAGAGTTGGGTAATTCCTTTTAGGGGTTAAAATAAGATTTATGCTGTTTCACATCACGGGGGGAGGGGGACGGGGAAACCTGTATCATGGTATTT
Organism: Budorcas taxicolor; assembly: GCF_023091745.1. NCBI lineage: Eukaryota > Metazoa > Chordata > Mammalia > Artiodactyla > Bovidae > Budorcas > Budorcas taxicolor. The sequence continues at coordinate 57,581,630 of NC_068923.1, read as the reverse complement.
TTAACCAACTAAGACTTATGAATATGGAAGATTTTAAAGAAATCCATGTTCTTCTTTTATGAAAATACCTACTAAGTAAATCGTTGGCTGCTGATAAATGCCTCATGAATGAATGTTCTTGTTGGGAAGATTATATTCTTAATGCCTCTTTTGGGGGAGGGGAAGGGGTGTTTGTGTGTATGTGTGTGTGTATGTGTGTGTGTGTTTGTGTGTGAGAGAGAGAAAGAGAAATAGAGAGAGTGAATACGAGACAGACACACTAAAGAGAAATCTGTCAGCATCATACAGTGTATTTCAGGGAAGTAACTCTAGGCATTTTCTTTGTGAATCATGAGCTTAGTGGGAATAAAGATGCTCACAGAGGTAGCAGAATTTCCTACTGAGCTCCAGCATTCATGAATTAGCTGCCAATATTTTAACACAAATTGCTGTGTCATTTCTCTGAAGTTCCCCTGTTGCTGCTGAGTCTAGCTAAAAGCTGTTTTGGCCAAGCCCTGGGATTATAGCTGATGAACTGCCTCTTTCCTTCGAGAAAGATGTTCATGACCACGCACACACAGAAATGCAAAAATCTATGATCCAATTTAAAAGAAAATAAACTTGTCAACTTTCTCTGTTTAGCAGTTGATAGAGAGTTGACATTACTTCGTCCCGAGCCGGCTAGAATGCCGTTCCAGATTGACAGAGTGAGAAGAATGCCTTCCTCCCCAGTCCTTATTCTGCCTGTTTTCTTCTGAAGGGGCTGGATCGAGGAAGTGGAGGCTGTACATTAGAGGAGAATTGTGTGATACTATTCATTCTCTGATCTGACAGAGAAGACATTGTTTATTCACTGTAATGGGGTTGCCAGGAATCTGTGCTGTGCATACAGAATGGAACAGCACGGAGCAGTGGGAAATCTCAAAATCCTGAGCAGTATGTCAGCTTAGAGCTTTTTAAAACATATACATATAAATTCTAACAGCCTCCATGACTGTAGATGCAAGTCAACATGGGGAGAAAGTTTTCCTCGAAGTGACTTCTTCACATTGCATTTAGCATGTCTCGCATGGAAGAAGTCATTAAGATAGCAGCCTGCCTTTCTAGATACTGTAGTAACAGAAATTAAAATCATGAAAGGTGAGAATTACCTTCTAAACACACTAGACCTGCTTTGAGATTGCTCCCTGCATATTAGCATTCAGATGTCAGAATCAAATGGAAAATAACCCATGCGTGTCATGGGATGACTCACAGAAACAAGTAGAGGCTGCCTGAGATAAGAGAAAAAAAGACAAATTCAAAGATGTGCCTTGAGGTAAGACCTGCCCTGCCAGAGACAGTGTGAGAAGATGCCATGCTCAGAATGCTCCAGAACTTTAAAGGCAACAACAACTGTAAAAGCCAGGGTTCAAAGCAGTGCGCAAACACTGCACTGGAAACCGAGCTGGCGGAAATGTGAACCCAGACCGAGGCTTCGGGTTTGTGCTTCTTAAAGGCTCTGCATTCACCCCACTCCCCCGCCACCCTGAGCACAGCGCCAGGTGTGTGGGGACTCAGGGTGTGTATGTGTGTGCGTGTGTGTTTCTTACCAGAACAGAGAAAGGTGTTGCCAGGCTGCAGGCTGTATGTTCACAAACACAGCATGAGAGCTGGTCCAGGGTGGCCCAGAGAGCAGGTGTGCGCGGTCACCCCCAGCCATAGTCATGGCCCCGTGTTCTTATGCTCAGAGAGAGATTTGCCATATTCCCCAGTCTCGGCTGGCATCTGTAAGAACTCCCCGCACCTTTTTAGATAAGAACTGTGTGTGTGTGTGTACATGCTCAGTTGTGTCTGACTCTTTGAGACCCCATGGACTGTAGCCCACCAGGCTCCTCTGTCCATGGGATTTTCCAGGCAAGAAATACCAGGATGGGTTGCCATTTCCTTCATGATATAAACTATGCCATTTCTAAAATTATGGTTATGATGACATCAGGATACAATCAGCTATTAGATGACTGTCATCTAATGACTATTAAATGACATACCCATCTCGGCTTTTTATGCAACTTATATAAGGATCAGTCTTACACACCTCATGGAGCTCTTTTACTCTTGGGACATCATTCATGTACATTATCTGCTTTAGTTTTCTTCTAAAGAAATATACATTCCCTTAAAACATATTTGACAATCTTTATAAAGATGAATTCATTAACTGTTTATTATGTAATATATATTTATATGATGCTGTTTTCAAGGAAATGCCAGAGATATCAAGAAAAATTAATCAAGATGTTACTAAACTATTTCCCTCCATTGCGTCAAGGGTACTTTTATTTTGTCTGTTTTAAAAGTGGTTTTTATTTTATCATTATCTGTTTATTTATTTTTTGGTTGCCCCAGTCTTCCTGGCTGCTCTCAGGCTTTCTCTAGTTGCAGCAAGTGGGGACTACTCTTGTCGTGGTGGGCAGGCTTCCCATTGAGGTGACTTCTCTTATTGTAGAGCACACGTCAGTAGTGAGCTGTGAGCACAGGCTTGGCTGTCCCAGGTCATGTGGGATCTTCCCAGACCAGGGATCAAACCCGTGTGTCCCACGTTGGCAGGTGGATTCCTATCCAGTGGACCCCCCGGGAAGTCCTGTTTTATTATTTTTAACAACTGAGTTAAGGACTCTGAAGGGAAGTAAGGCAGAGATAGGGCTATTTCCTACTCCTCCCACAGGGGCTCTGGGAGGCGCTGCTAACTGGGAGGGCTGGGCAAGCCCTGAAAGATGCAGAAGATGCGGTTTGTAGGGCAGCTGCTGGCTCGCCTGTGACTCTGGCAGCCCTGCCTCTCGTTCTGCCTCCTGTTCCTTTTCTGCTGGAATCCCTGGTAACGGTACCTGAGGCCTGATCGTAAGCGTGTGTGAGTGACAGCCAGGCTTCCATCACAGGTGACCCCAGCCCACCAGGAAGTTGGTGTCTGCAGCTCCAGAAGAGCACCGCCCGGCCCAGCCTTGTAGGGAGTCAGGCCTGGCGTCTCACAACGAGGCATACAGGAATCTTGTTCTCACCAGTGTTGTGTGTCATCTTTGTCTGTTACGAAAGGAGACATATACCAATAGAAGGAAGTTGAAGTAAACAGTTAAAGATTCTGTTTAACAAGCACTATATTGTATGTGCAGTGAGGCAGGTGCAGGTCTTATAGCTCTTTGCGAATATTAAATCATTTAATCTGCCCAGCTCCTCTACTACTACTATTGGGATGATTCCCATGTTCCTGAAGAGGAAACTGAACCTCAGAGAGAGTGAATAACTGCAAGGTCACACAGGCAGTGAGGGCCGGCAGCACTGGTGGGCGGGCCACCCGCAGGAGCCTAGGCCACAGGGCTCCGTGCGCGCCGCCCCAGGTGGCTTCTGTGTCACAGCAGAGCTTGCTGTGGCAAGGACTGTCAGGGACTGTGACAGGGACTGTCACATCCCTTTGGGTCTCTGAACACACAGGCCAGCCAGCAGAACTGCGCACAGCGCGTGTGACGTTGCTGGTCTGGGAGCTGCCCACCCTTTGTCTCTTGGTGTTTATGTTGGGGGAAGAATTTGTAAGGTCTGTCCTTGCAGAATTCAAAGCAGGTGTGATTAATGCTGCACAGTAAACCCAGGCTTCCAGGCCCCGTGTCCTGAGGTCGTCGGGCGAGCTGTCCTGCACAGCACCACCCAGCAGCACTGGGAGAAAGACCAGACATGGTTGCTGTCCTTCTTCCTCTGCACTTCTTCACTGGGTGGATCCTGTACCCTGACAGATGGTGGCTTTGATACATCTCATGGGTGGCTGATTAGTGAGATAAGAAGCATAGAGGCATTGATGTGACTTTATAAGCTACAGTCATCTGGTCAAAACTCTTACATGCTTCTCACAGTGTTGGCCACGTTTTATTTTCAACTGGGTAACGGTTACATGAGTGTTTGTTGAATTCTGGTGGTGGTGGTGTTTTAGTTGCTAAGTCGTGTCTGACTCTTCTGTGACCCCATGGACTGTAGCCCACCAGGCTCCTCTGCCCATGTCGTTTCCCGGGCAAGAATACTGGAGTTGGTTGCCGTTTCTTCTCCAGGGGCTCTTCCCCACCCAGGGATCGGACCTGCATCTCCTGCACTGCAGGTGGATTCTCTACCCACTGAGCCACCTGCGAAGCCCATCGATTGAATTACACTTCTTATAAATCTTAAATATCTTAATGTATTTGGTAAGTTTTATGTTAGCCTATTAGGATATCTGTCCGATACAAAGTTCAATGTTAAAAAAAGAAAAAGTAATGACAATCGCATACAATTTGGCTTTTCATTTATTAGAAACAAACATTATTCATATCCTTTTATATATCCTCACACTCCTCTGGATAAACTGACTACACAGACAAGTCAAAATATGTATTAATTGCAGAGAAATGCTTACAAACTGCCACCTAAGACATTTTGTCTTATCTCATCGTTTTATAAGTAAACACAAAAATTATCATAGCTTGATTGTTTTTGTTCAAAATGTAAGATACCCAGATAAATGTTAATGAAAACAATTATTTTCTAATTTGATATAAGAATATATTATAGTTTTAAACTCATATATTTGGTTCCAAATCAGTTATATACCACTATGCTTTTTCAAATATTTGTCTTCAAGTCATGTATTTTATTAGATACTGAATATGAAGTTAATTAAATAGCACATCACTTATTACATAGGAAAAATCAAAATAGGGTTTTTAAAGTTTGTATTTAAATGAATATGACATTCAGTCTTGAATAATAACTTACCTAAAATTGAGTAATTTTATTTAAGTCACTTCTTTCTTGTGTACCATAAAATGTTTAAATAATTAAGATATCTCCCGGAGAACTTTGCTGAAGTGTCACTAGACAAGTCAAAACAGGTGAAAAAGCCTTTACTAAAGCCAGGGAAAGAGGTTGCAATAATTATTTGTATTCAGTTTAAAAGGAATCTAGCCATCCTCCAGGAAATGACTGGTAATTGGATAATATGAGGTCTAGTGAGATGCAGAAGATTAAAGTCCAGTGGTACAGTCAGTTGATTAGAAGAAAGTGTGAATCCACTCTTGGCCTGCCTTACTCCACCCACATCAAATGAGCATCTCCTGTAGTTTCTTGTCCCAGCTGTCAGTAAAAATCAGCAGTTACCTCTTCATCCTAACCTCAAGTGTGCTACCCAAATCCCTGTACTATTTATGTTCTCTTTACCTATTGTAAGATATACAGAGAGACATACACTATCTTGAAATACCCATCATAAATCAGTGGCACTTTCCTGATTGATTATTTTCTTTACAGCAAAGGATGCTTTCTTCCCAACAGTCCTATTTTTCTTAATCAAGAAAAATTTCTTAGAGTTTAATTTCCTTGTATTCTTGGACATCGGGGCTTCATTTGTACATCTCTTTGGTGAACTTATTAGTTTTCATGTTATGACTTCATTATTAACTTATTTTATTACAGCTAATACATTTTATATCTATTATATCCAAATGGAGCTAATGAATTTCAAAATGATTTAAGTCAGAATTATTATTTTCTAATAATATTCATGTTACTTGGCTATTCTACTTTTTAATTTAAAAATCCAGTTCTCATGGGAGTAACTTCTCTTTAATAAAACCTCTTAAAATTCTGAAGAAAGATTTCAATAGATATGATCTAAGGAAAAAGAAATACACGTAAATGAAGTATCTTTGTCTTTTTATCAACGTATGCTACACCGTTTCTCTGTGAATTGTAACTAGCTTTCATTTTCAAACTTTGGAAGGATGAGTCATTTGTAGTAGGAAGTTGATGCTAAAGACCTATGTTTGGCAACTCAAAGAACATTTTTAGCATTTGGATTTCCCTATTTATAGTGCAGCGTCAGGCAGAGTGAATGTTTGGCATTTCTATAAGGGATGCAAACTCTTTAACATGCTCTGTTGTGATCTAACAATTCATTTCAGAGAAAGATGAATCAGTCTTGTTTGGAAAACGTTTTATACAAATATTGGCAAGAAGATTGTGACTGTGTTTCTATGGATTTTACAAATGCAGCGTTCCCTAAAGTAAAGAATAGTATATTTCACAATATTCCTTTCTTCTGCATTACTATAATTCTATAGGAACTGTCTTTTATTACTCTGAACTCTCACACTCTCCTGCCCCATTCCTTACTTTTTAGACTCTGTTAATCCATGTTGAAGTCAGAGATCATGTTTCTAGGTCCCTCCAAGTGTCAAAAATTTTTTAACCTGAACTCCCTCTTAACTGCAGTATTTTTCTCATAGTTAAAACTCCAGGTTACTTCATTAACTTATGCTCTTTTCTTTTAGACTAAGGCATTTGAGAACATTAATTTGTAGGATTTTGCCCTTAATTGGTTAAATAGGAGACATATTCTATCCCCCACACACATAACCCAACACACAGTTGAACTAATGAAAAATAGAAGAAACTAAATGTAATGTGGGATCCTGGATCAGATCCTGTTCAGTTCAGTTCAGTCACTCAGTTGTGTCCAGCTCTTAGTGACCTCATGGAGTGCAGCATGCCAGGCCTCCTTGTCTATCACCAACTCCTGGAGTTTACTTAACTCATGTCCATTGAGTCGGTGATGCCATCCAACCATCTCATCCTCTGTCGTCCCCGTATCTTCCTACCTTCAATCTTCCCCAGCATCAGGGGCTTTTCAAATGAGTCAGTTCTGCACATCAGGTGGCCAAAGTATTGGAGTTTCAGCTTCAGCATCAGTCCTTCCAATGAATGAATATTCAGGACTGATTTTCTTTAGGATGGACTGGTTGGATCTCCTTGCAGTCTAAGGGACTCAAGTCTTCTCCAACACCACAGTTCAAAATCATCAGTTCTTCAGCACTCAGCTTTCCTTATGGTCCAACTCTCACAACCATACATGACCACTGGAAAAACCATAGCCTTGACTAGATGGACCTTTGTTGGCGAAGTAATGTCTCTGTTTTTTAATATGTCATCTAGGTTGGTCATAACTTTCCTTCCAAGGAGTGAGCGTCTTTTAATTTCATGGCTGCAGCCACCATCTGCAGTGATTTTGCAGCCCAGAAAAATAAAGTCTGTCCCAGTTTCCACTGTTTCCCCATCTATTTGCCATGAAGTGATGGGACCAGATGCCATGATCTTAGTTTTCTGAATGTTGAGTTTTAAGCCAACTTTTTCACTCTCCTCTTTAACTTTCATCAAGAGGCTCTTTAGTTCTTCTTCACTTTTTTCCATAAGGGTGGTGTCATCTGCATATCTGAGGTTATTGATATTTCTCCCGGCAATCTTGATTCCAGCTTGTGCTTCATCCAGCCCAGCATTTCTCGTGATGTACTCTGCATATAAGTTAAATAAGCAGGGTGACAATGTACAGCCTTGACATACTCCTTTTCCTATTTGGAACCAGTCTGTTGTTCCATGTCCAGTTCTAACTGTTGCTTCCTGACCTGCATACAGATTTCTCAAGAAGCAGGTCAGGTGGTCTGGTATTCCCATCTCTTGAAGAATTTTCAAAAGTTTTTTTTTTTTTTTTCAAGAATTTTCAAGAGTTTGTGGTGATCCACACAGTCAAAGGCTTTGGCATAGTCAATAAAGGAGAAATAGATGTTTTTCTGGAACTGTCTTGCTTTTTTGATAATCCATTGGATCCTGAAACAAACCCCCAAAATAGACATTAGGTAAAAAACTAAGGAAATCTGAACTAAGTATTGTTGTTTAGCTATGTCATGTCTGACTCTTTTGTGACCCCATGGACTGTAGCCTGCCAGACTCCTCTGCCCATGGGATTTCTCAGGCAAGAATATTGAAGTGGGTTGCCAATTCCTTCTCCACGGGATCTTTCCAAGAATTAAATATGGACTTTGGTTAATAATAGTGTACCAACATTGGTTTATTAATTATAACACTTGTACCATGTTAATGTAAGAATTTAATAATAGAATAGAAAGAGTACAGTAACTATATTTATACCTAATGTAGTAAATGGCTAGAGTTCACCCCAGCCTTTTTGTCATAAGAGGAAATGGGATAGAAAGTGATAACTAATTCTCCTTTTGCCAAGGTCGTCTAGCAACACAGCCACCCATTAACACAGGTCAGTCCCAGCCAGCCACAGTGACCGTGGGGCTGTTATCTTCCCTGTGCCTGTCTCCGGAGACATGAGAGGTTGGTAGCTCAGACTTCCTGGGCTTAATTTCCAGCCATTGGGTACTGGGGGCTTTACTTGACTTGTTAAATTCTCTGGACCTCATTTTCCATTTCTGTGAAATCAGAGAGTCAAGCCAGATTTTTCTCTCCTGAAAACCATGGCTTAGAAAAATTCTGACTCTCTGAATATGTGTTGGAGGTTTATTTATAATTACAACTGTGGAATTTATTGAGGATAAAATTTTGGTACTGAAGCAGTTTGCACGCATTGTATAGTTTATAGCGTAAGTTATTATTTATCTATCATTTTCTAGCACTTCTGTGCCCTGCACCTCACCCTCAAAAAAGTCCTTAAAAGTAATGCTGTTGCCATGTGAGAGCCACTTACACATTAAGAAGATAAGACCACAGTTTTTTGAAATTTAATCTGAACTCAAAATCATATTAAACATTAAATTATACCTTAATTTGTGATAAGTTGTTATTCATATAAAGTACATTTTCAAACAAAGATTTTAGGTTAATGTACTTGCTTCCCAGTGGTAAAGAATCTGCCTGCCAATGCAGGAGACACAGGAGATGCAGGTTTGATCCCTTGGGTCAGGAAGATCTCCTGGAGGAGGAGATGGCAACCCATTCCAGTATTCTTGCCTGGAGAATCCCATGGACAGAGGAGGCTGGCGGGCTACAGTCCCTGGGGTTGAAAGGAGTTGGACATGACTGAGCTACTGAGCATCCATGCATGCTTCAATGTAATTTAGTTTGAATTTTTTATTTAATATAATTTATAGTGTTATACAGTGCTTTAATTTAGGGCAATAAAATTTTGAATACCCAATTATACTTAAGGCTTTGGAGACGTTTAAGACCATGCCAAGTGTTCATATTATGCTTGTTGAGTTCATCATCAGGAAGTTACTCATCCAATAATTATTCCTTAATTCCTTTTGAGTCAGTCATTGTCCATTATAAGAAATTATTATTTTCTAGCTATGGGTCTCAGTGCTGTGTTTTGATTAGAGGCATATAGAAAGCAAAGTTTACTTTCAGTTCAGTTCAGTTGCTCAGTCGTGTCCAACTCTTTGCGACCCCATGGACAGCAGCCAGGCCTCCCTGTCCATCACCAACTCCCAGAGTTCACTCAAACTCACGTCTATCAAGTCAGTGATGCCATCCAGCCATCTCATCCTCTGTCGTCCCCTTCTTCTCCTGCCTCCAATCCCTCCCAGCATGAGAGTCTTTTCCAATGAATCAACTCTTCACATGCGGTGGCCAGAGTACTGGAGTTTCAGCTTTAGCATCATTCCTTCCAAAGAACACTCAGGACTGATCTCCTTTAGAATGGACTGGTTGGGTCTCCTTGCAGTCCAAGGGACTCTCAAGAGTCTTCTCCAATAGCACAGTTCAAAAGCATCAGTTCTTCGGTGCTCAGCTTTTTTCAGAGTCCAACTCTCACATCCATACATGACCACTGGAAAAACCATAGCCTTGACTAGACGGACCTTTGTTGGCAAAGTAATGTCTCTGCTTTTGAATATGCTATCTAGGTTGGTCATAACTTTCCTTCCAAGGAGTAAGCGTCTTTTAATTTCATGGCTGCAATCACCATCTGCAGTGATTGGAGCCAAAAAAAATAAAGTCTGCCACTGTTTCCACTGTTTCCCCATCTATTTGCCATGAAGTGATGGGATTGGATGCCATGATCTTCGTTTTCTGAATCTTGAAAGTTAAATCCAGAGACTTCCCTAGTGGTCTTGTGGTTAAGAATCTGCCTGCCAGTGCAGGGGACACTGGTTCAATTCCTGCTTCAGAAAGACTCCACATGCCACGGGGCAGCTGAACCCATGCGCTACAACTGCTGAGCCCTCGCGCTCCAGAGACCATGCTGCACAGCAGGAGAAGCCACTGCAATGAGAAGCCTGAGCACTGCGACTGAAGAGTAGCCCCACTCACTGCAACAAGAAGCCTGTGTGCATCAGCAGAGACCCAGTGCAGCCATAAATAAAGAAACAAAAATTCAGATGGGGGATACATGGATACCTGTGGCCGATTCATGTTGATGTATGGCAAAAACCATCACAATGTTGTAATTATCCTCCAATTAAAATAAATAAAAATTTTTTTAATCCAATAATAATCACTTCACCAGTAGAAGCACTCTGGGGAGGGATTGAATAGTGGTTCTCAACTTTGACTAATTCAATAAAGTCAATCCAGGACTTTTTAAAAGTCCCTGTGTGCAGAATATACCCCAAACTAATTAAACCTATGGTCTAGAGGCATTTTTAAAAATTTCCCAGGTGCTTCCACTGTGCAACCGAAGTGAAGAACCGTTAGCCTTAAGAGAGTGGGGATGCCTCTTGTGGCGGTCCTTCTATTGCATAATCCTCCTACTCTTTGAAACTGGGTGACTTGAGTAGCTCTGATCATTTTAAAAGTGTCTACTTCCAAAGAGAAAGAAGCTTGCCAATATTCAGGGGGAAAAAAGAATGTCCCTTGCCCTAGATCTCCACCTCACAAACACCAGGAGAGTTTGTCCTGATTTTGAAAGGTTTCAGAAAAAAAATCTCCTGCATGCCTCAGTGCTACAGTGTTTGCTCTGGCTTTTGTTTTGTTTGACATTTCAGTTCACATACAGGATCAATGAGAGCTAACATTTATTGAGCACCCCTGGTAAGTATCAAGCCCTGTAAATATGGCTCTGTCTCACAACCAGGGGAGATAGGAGTTAAAAATAGACTTCTGTTTTGTTTGAAAAATCTTATCTCAGTGTAATTGAATATTTAATCATTTATTCGTTAATTGATTGGACTTTTATCAAATACGTGTGCTATTCTAAAAATAAGGTTAAAAATGCTAGAAAAGTACAAAGGGATCTGTATCTATCATCTTTTTTCTTCATAACAAATTTAGGGGCTTAATATGACCTGATTTACTTAGCTTTTGATTCTGCAACTGGCAATTTAGGCTGGATTCAGCTGAGCAATTCCTCTGGTCTCAGCTAGCCACCACATACAGCAGTGTTCACTGTGGTTTGGCTTTGCTGATCTTTGCTGGGTCCTCACATGTCTAGGGGCCTCAGTGGGACAACCTAGCTGATGGAGTGCTGGTCAGTATGGTTTCTCACCCTTCAGCAGGGCTAGCCTAGTCTTGTTCACATGATGCAGTTAGGGTCACCTATAAAATGAATGCAAGTAAGCAAGGCCTCTTAGGCTTCATCTCAGAACTGGCACCATATCATGGCTGCCACATTTATTGCCCAAAGTTAGTCACAAGTCCAGTCTAGATTCAAGGGGTAGGGAAGTAGATTTTATCTGCTAATGGATAGTACTGAAAAGTCATATTACAAAGGGTGAGGATAAAGGAAGGAGTGAGTAATGGTGGTTATTTTTGCAATCAACCACAGGTGGGAAATTCTAATTCTGTCTTGGACACAAGGAAGGTTTCTAAGAGGTGGTTACATTTGATCTGGTTTAAAAGGTGAAAAATAAATTTAAAATATATTTGAGATGGAAGCACTAGAATGGACAAAACTATCACATTGCAGTTTCCTTAGTGAAAAACAAAATGAAGATTGTAAGTTTCCTAAATATAGGAAATATATCTAGCCCAACACAGAGCATGTAGGAGGCTCTTAAGGTAGACTTTTTCATTTGTATCAAAAAGAGTTAGCGCAATGGAACTAAGAGTGTAGGCCCATGAGACAGATGTAATACTTGATAGCTTTACCGCTTTACTGGTTAAGTGACCTTGCACAAGTTACTAACCTTTCTGTACCTCTCTTTAGTACAATGATGAGAATAATGCTTTTTGTATCAGTTCGCCTTGCTGCATAACAAAGCACCCTCAGTTTAACAGCTTAAAACAACCACCATTTACTTAGCCCCTGAACTCTCTGGGTTTATGTTTGGGCTGACTCAGTTCTTCTGGTTTCAGTTGGGTTCACATATGTGTCTATAGTCAGCTTCCAATCTCAGCTTCTGGCAATTGACTGACTACTGGGGGATAGTGAGGACACCTGGGCCACGTGTCTCTCATTCAACAGCCTGGTCTGTACATATTCACAGGGAGCATCAGCAAGGTTCCAAGAGTGAGAGCCCGAACATGCAAAGCTGTAGTCTTGGTTCAGAACTGATACTCTATTGCTTGCACTGCATTCCATGAGACAAAGGCCAGCCCAAACCTAACCCAAAGGCTTGCCAGAAATTAAGGGTTTAGAAATATAGATTTTCCATCACTGGAAGGAGCTACAAAGTCACAGTGCAAGAAGTGAAGATACTGGGAGGGGTAGACTTGCGGCCATTGATACAGTCTTCTATACCTCCCTTGTAGCTCACAAAAATCCTATGAAGAATAAGTGAAATGCAACAATCTTTCTAGGTAAATAGTTGTTGTCCAACTGTTGTGAACCCACGGACTGTAGCGCTCCAGGCTCCCCTGTCCTTCACTAACTCCCAGAGTTTGCTCAGATTCACGTCCACTGAGTCAGTGATGCTATCTCATCCTCTGCTGCCCCCTTCTCCTTTTGCTTTCAGTCTTTCCCAGCATCAGGGTCTTTTCCAATGGGTCAACTCTTCACATCAGGTGGCCAGAGTTTTGGAGATTCAGCTTCAGCATCAGTTCTTCCAATGGATATTCAGGACTGAATTTCCTTTGGAATTGACTGGTTTGATCTCCTTGTAGTACAATGGACTATCAAAGAGTCCTCTCAGCACCACAATTTGAAAGCATCAGTTCTTCAGCTGTCTAGGTGAGGCTCCATGTTAAAAAGAATCTGGCAAGCAGTGGATGTTGAATAAGTAGAAGCTGTTAATTTTTCCTTACATATATTAAAAATCAGATTTTTCAGGCAAGTTCTTTAATTGCCTACTTGTAAAGAGTATAAGATGAGCCTCCAAATGGTATTTGCAAACCTTAAATGTTATATATTTTTTTTCTGTGTTGCAGAAAGATAATGTAAGTAGGGGAAAGCACATTGTCTACGAGGCCATGTACACCTTGGCACAGAATTCAGGTATCGTCACCTGAAGAAGCAAACAAAGCCTGGCAGCCGAAGCCAGACAAAGTCACAGCTGTGCAGGAGAAAGACATATTTAATCGCTGTGAAGGGTCAACTCAGGAAAAGAATCAGAGACAGTAAACTGTGATATTTTAACTCCAAAAATATTAAAAGCCTTTTTAATGGGTCAGAACTCATTTTTAAACCTATGCAAAGGAAGCAAAACCTTAATAAGTCTTTATTGATTTCTTTCACTGTTGTGTTATAACTATTTTCACAAAACCAGCCAAGCCCCATATAATTCCAGATTGATCCACAAATTGCTCTTGGATCCCACAAATTGGACTCAGTGCACATTCATTTATCTGGGAGCTAGAATATCCATAATCAGTGATATGAACTGGGTCAAAAAAAAAAAAAAAACCCCAAAACTATCTCCTTTGAAATAAATAGAGCATCAAAGGTTATTCAGGAATGTACAGTATAGAAATAGAGCAAATGTTCATTGAGGATGGTGTCTGCTTTTTATAACTGTGGAACTTGAAGCTCTTTAAGGTAAAGAATCTGCCTGCTAATGCAGGAGATGCAGGTTTGATCCCTGGGCCGGGAAGATCCCCTGGAGAAGAAAATGGCAGCCTACTTCCGTATTCTTGCCTGGAGAATCCCACGGACAGAGGAGCCTGGCAGTCTATAGTCCGTGGAGTAGCAAAAGAGTCAGACACAACTTAGCAACTCAACAACAACAACAGCAACAACAAAGATACGTCACATGATCATTGGGCCCTGCAGCCTGAGCCCAGCTTGCATCACCCAGCCCCCCACTCTCCAGGAGCCCCAGGACCTTCAAAAAGCCATCTATCTGCTTACACTTAGCTTTCAAGCACCGAGTTTCCACTCTGTTGCAGTTCCATTTATGATTTTAGAAAGTCCTAATGGTGGAGTGATTGAGACCCATGGCTCTCATCCTCATCTCTCTCACTTTCTCTCTGAGTGATGGGGAGTCAAGGGTAGGGATGGGGGTGATGGCAAACTCTATAAGCCTCAGTTCCTACTCCATCAACCAGGATCCTACGAAGATACTTATGTTTCCGTGGTGGTTCTGTCACATTCATGGTCCCAAATATTGAATCCCAGAAATGCAGGTTAAAAGAAAGTGAAGTGAAAGTATTAGTCACTCGGTCGTGTTCGACTCTTTTCGACCCCATGGACCGTAGCCTGCCAGGCTCCTCTGTCCATGGAATTCTCCAGACAAGAATACTGAAGTGGGTTGCCATTCCCTTCTCCAGGGGATCTTTCCTACCCAGGGATCGAACCCAGGTCTCCTGCATTGCAGGTAGATTCTTTCCCACCTGAGCTACCAGGGAAGTCCATAGGTTAAACAGATTATCAGAAAGAAAAAGGCAATAGAAGGTAAAAAGTCCAAAGCTACCCAATCCAGACAGGTTTGCTGATAGCCTTGATTGTGCTTTTAAATTCCATCTATCATGTGTGCACTCACCACCATCTCTCCCTCTAAAACACAAGAGCATGGGTCTCTCGTTCCATAACAACTAAACAGTGTTCATTCTGAACACTCAGTGTTTGTTTTTAAAGTAATGTTTTACGGGCTGCGTAATAAAGTACCTAACCTGGAACTGAGCATATGGCCTCAAGTATTTGTGGATTTGATGTCTGTCTCTGTATGCCTGAGAATGATTTCTGCTTTCTGAAATTCATGTTGGCAAGGAAAGTGGTTTCATTGATGCTGGTAGACCATCTGGGGTTTGCTATTTTAAATTTGATAACTTTATTTATATAGAATATCTTCAAGGGGAATTCCCCATTTTTGACATTTGTTTGAAAAACTAGAAGTTGTAGAAAGGTTTCTAAATCCAGGATAAGAAAAATTTACCCTTGCAAACCCTGCAAGTATCTTAAATTCCTGCAACTTTATTTTTTACAAATTAAAATGTAATACAGATATGTTGGACTCAATCTCAAAAATCTGTGGACAGTCTCAGGTTTTTAATATTACTACTGTAAAGGATTTATAATATCTTAAACATTTTATATTAAGTATATGCCTTAAGAGTTGTTGGAACCCCTATTTAATTGAAAGCCATCCACAAATTTAGTAAACAATTTGTTTAATCCTTCAGATTTTAGAAGATGATTGATAAAACATGAATACTAGTTCTATTTCACATATCTATATGGACTTCCCAGGTGGTAAAGAACCTGCCTGCCAATGCAGGAGACACGAGACACAGGTTCGAGCCCTGGGTTCGAGCCCTGGGTCGGGAAGATCCCCTGGAGGAGGAAGTGGCAACCCACTCCAGTATCTTTGCCTGGAGAATCCCATGGATACAGGGACACGGGAGCCTGTCAGGCTACAGTCCATGGGGTTACAAAGAGTTGGACAAGACTAAAGCGACTTAGCATGCACGCACACGTATATATACGTTCTGTATTTTTAAACTATGGAACTTTGTTCCTTTTGTGTCTTGAAAGAATGGCAACTCACACCCAACTTGGAGGGTGTAGAATAATAATTTGCCCCAGCCCCACCCTGCTTTGTTATTCCCCAACCATCAAATTGAGTGTTGATCACCATTTCCCATTAGTTTTGTCCTGTAGTTTTCTTAAGGGAAAGAAAAAATGAAAGTTAGAATGAGCGGATCACATCTTTAAAGAAAAATGAGAAACACCATGCTTCTTTGAGGAGGAGAAAAATATTTCCACATAGTTAACCTGTCCTGCCTCAGTGTTTACATTACCTGCCAGACTCTCTGCACGTGGGGCCTCTTTTAAATCTGATCTCATACATCACAACTAACTATGGAAACAAAGACAAACAAAAACCAATACAGACTAGAATCTCCAGATTCAGCGAGATTACTCAAACATGACTGGAGGAGAGATTGCCAAGTACTACTTGATGACAAAGTACAGTATCTACTGACTAGTAGTTCAGGTGCAATTTCATAATAGGGTTCCCATACAATCTGGAAAGTATGGCAAGTATTAGTCAAACCTGCAGGACAAATACGGGCCTAGGGAAAAGAGGCATTGTGAAAGAGAAATGCGTATCGCAGTGAGCAATGGCCCTGTGCGTGGGAGGGCCTTCCTGGCGTCTGATGGGGGTTAGAACTGAACTAGGAGAAGGGCTCCAGTGGGGTTGAAGAGGTTCCGGATAAGGACTAAGTGAGTGAGATGGAGACAGACAGTAGAGTCAGAAGGTGGAGGGAGGCCACATTCAGAACTTACAGGAAGTGGCAGCTACTTGATGAGATTTCATTTCCCTTTGATCGGTGGAAAACTATTAAAGGGTTTTAAGCAGAAGACTTGGTGTGATCAGATTTTCTTTTTGGAAAGATCCCCTTGCCTGGGGTTTGAAGGAGGAACTGGAAGGCAGGAGGGTGAGTCTGGTGGCCAAGACAAGAGATGCTGTAACTGGAGGAGGGGACTCGACCCTGGGGCTGCAGAGACAAGCTGAAGAGATGCATTTGAAAGTCATCTCAGAGATGAAACCAAGAGGGCTCACTGTGTTGGATTGGACATGGGGGAAAACTGAGAGGGTGGTAAAAGGGAGGACCCTGGAAGGCGAGCTTGCACAGGGAGCTGAAGGTAGCACCATTCACAGAGGGATGGGGGTGGAAAGAGGGGGTCCAGCAGGCACATGTGCAGAAGCCGGGGGCCTGAAAACATGCTGGTGGGGTGGGCCCATGGCAGCTGGGTCTGGACTTCAGAGCTCAGAATAGAGGTTTCGGCTGGAGGTACGAAAGAGTCAGACATGACTTAAGCAACTAAACAATAGAACAACAAATAGGGCATCGAGGAAACATGAAGGGCATTGAACTAATGGGTATGGCTAAAATGTCAAGAAGAAAATATGAGGCAAGATAAGGAATAAAGCCTAAGACTGAACTCCAAAGAGCAAGGATCACAGTACAGTGAGTCTTCTACATACAAACCTTCAAGTGGCATCTTTCGAAGATGCAAATGTGTGTTCCGTCAACGTCAGGTGTGAGTGACATTGCAGCCTGCCCTCCATCGCCTATTGTTGACAGTCCTTCAGCTCTCCCATCTTCCACCTCCACTCCCTCCTCCAGCCAGTAACTCTTCTTGCCTGCTCACTCGATGGCAACCCCTGTATGCCAGCTGTGGTACTGTACTACTTTAATTTTCAAGGTATTATACTGTAAGACTTTAAATGTTTGCTAGATTTTTTTGTGTTTTTTTAATGTATTATTTGTGTGAAAAGTTTTGTAAACCTACTAAGTATAACACTATATAGCCAATTGTGTTAGTTGGGTACCTAGGCTTTGTTGAACTTACAAACAAATTGACTTTATGAACTCATTCTTGAAAGGGAACTCATTAGTGTGTAGGGGACTTACTGTGTTACATAACCAGGGAGAGGAGGGAGGCTCCGCGAGTGTCTTCTCAAATGTGTAGTTACCACCAAACTCAAACTGTCCTTCTCATTTCCTTCCATTCAATACGATGGCATTCTAATGGACACATTGATGGCAGGCATTGTGGGTGGTTACTTAAGTTGCACGTATAAAATGTATTGATTTTTTTAATAAAGATAGTCACATATAGAAACTTATGCACAAACCTCACAGTCCTGTGAATGTGAGCTAAATGACAGGAGTAGACACAACCCTTGATTATTCTTTTGTTTCTTAAATGATAATAGAGAACCAAATGGCAACCCACTCCAGTATTCTTGCCTGGAAAATCCCACGGACAGAGGAGCCTGGATGGCTACAGTTCATAGGGTCACAAAGAGTCGGACATGACTGAGCACCTGAGCACATTTAAGTGATAGAATTAAAAAATAAATAGGGACTTCCCTGGTGGTCCAGTGGTTAAGACTCCAAGCTCCCAATGCAAGGGGGCCAGGGTTCAATCCTTGGTCAGGGAACTAGATCCCATATGCTGCAACTAATGATCCTGTGTGCCACAGCTAAGACCCAGCACAGACAAATAGATAATTTTTTTTAAAACATAAATAAGTGAAAATAAAAATACGTAAAAGCCTGGTGGCAAGTCAGGAGGCTTAATCAGTTCAGGTCCACGTTTTTGGCAGGATGGCTTCATAGTTCCCACCTCCTCTTACATCACACAACCCGGTGTCCGGCTGTGCCTCTTTGCACAGCTTAAAGATTCATTGGGGGTTCAGGTGTGGTCATCCCGACTCCCTCACTAGTTTCCCATCAGCCCCAGCCCTGTAGTTTGAACAGCCTCATATCACTGCTGAGAAGCAATCATTAGTTTCTGGGTCGGCTTCGTGTCTGTTTGTGGCCTCGTCTATGGCATTACATAGGTTCCTGTACGTGTCTGTGAAAGGCTGTTTGAAATCGCACTATATCTTAAAGAAATTTGAATCAATCATCATTTAAAATAGTATCTGTGGAAAATACTCATATTATTTCATAATACCACTCTTACGAATACAAATTTTTATATACATTGGATTTGGTTAAAGCAAGATCTCTTAGAACCTTATACTGTCATCGGACGTTTTGCATTGAAACAGCTTCTTCTGATACTTATAATGATTACAATTTATTGTTTGAATTTAACATAACTCCAGTTAGCTGACAAAGGGAAATAACCAGACACTGGGTGTACATTTGAATACTTCTAGGTACATTGAGTTTTTAACAGATGCAGATTCTTCTTTAAGTATATCTTTGAATAAAATAAATTGTTAAAATAGCCAGGAAAGCAACAGAAGGAACGAACATTTCTTTATCGGGTATATTTTCTGAGCAAGGGTACCAAACTATGCATGTTTCACAAGATACAAATATAACTGACTTTGTTAGTGATAGCAAATAGAATTTTCTACACTGAATGTAAAATGGAAATGCTGAAGATGCTGAATGGAGCTGACATGCAAACCTAGGTGCCTATTTGGAAGGCTGGCAGAGTGTGGTATCAATATGGCTTAAAGTGCTAACCCAGACTAAACAGAAGCGCCTCGAAATAGAGGCAGTTTCCAACTGTCGATTCCATATGTCAAGAGGATTTGTCCTGGAGACATGACAGCTGAGTTCCTGGCCAGTACTGTCCATATCACGTGGTAGTAATGGAAGGATAAGATTACTGACAAAAGATCCCAGGCTGTATGTAACAAACCCATCAACATTAAGTGGATGCTATTTGCAATGTAACTTCCATCCCAAGCCAGATATGTGTGGGGATGAACAATAGCAAGAAACCCCAACACTTTTACATGGTAGACTGAGGACCCTACGCTAAGTAAACACAGTTACCCCCAGTAAAGTGGTCTAAAGAAACCTCTACAGACCATTAAAAGTGCAGTTTCAGGCATTAACATCTAGCCGCTTTCTGCTGGGAAGTGAAGGGAACAGCCAAGATTGCAAAAAGAGAAGCTCTCTCTGGCAGAAACTGAGAGCCAACAAAGCCACAGGGTACAAATCACCTTCTGTGCAGACGTGGCTGCCACTGTGGGTCCAATTAAAATCCTAACACGTGCATATTGTGAGGGGAGCTATAGGTTAAAATGGCAGCTGTGCCCACTCATTTATTATCTGTTCAGTATTTTCAGTCTTAAAAAGTACAGGACTGTTTCGGGAACTATTCTTGGTAAGAACGCAAAGGCATGCATTCATTCACACCATTGATACTTACTGAGTGCGTGTGACTGTTGTCGGTGCTGCAGTTACTGCTTGTCAAGACAGAGATCCTGTGCTCAGGGAGACTATGTGTTCTAGAGTGCATCCCCCAACCACAAACGCTAAGACCAGTACATAAGATGCTTTCAGATGAAGTATTAAGAAAGGCTTCCCAGGTGGCGCTAGTGGTCAAGAACCTGCGTGCCAATGCAGGAGACGTAAGAGACGTGGGCTCTATCCCTGGGTCAGGAATATCCCCCTGGAGGAGGGGGCAGCCCACTCTAATATTCTTGCCTGGAGAATCCCATGGACAGAGGAGCTTGGCTCTATAGCTCTATAGCTCTATAGCTTGGCAGGCTATAATCCATAGTGTTGCAAAGAGTCGGACATGACTGAAGTGACTCAGCACACACACACACATCAGGAAAGGAAGGGGTGATGGGATAAGGCTGAGCTGGGGGTGCGCAAGAGGACTGTGGGATGGTTGGTCAGAGAGACTTCTCTGAGAACATGATACTTGAACAGGATGAAGAAAAGGAAGGGGAAATCAGTGGTGTGATGGCCCAAGATATGATCGTTCCAGCAGATAAACAGCTAGTGTAAAAGGATGGGGCTTCCCTGGAGGCTCAGACAGTAAAGAAGCCACCTGCAATGCAGGAGACCTGGGTTTGATCCCTGGGTTGGGAAGATTCCCTGGAGAAGGGAACGGCTACTCACTCCAGTATTCTGGACTGGAGAATTCCAAGGACAGAGGAGCCTGGCAGGCTACAATCCATAGAATCAACCAAGAGTCAGACACGACTGAGCAACTTTGACTTTACTCAATATGTCCAAGAGCTAGAAAGAAATAGCCCTGGGGTTTGAAAGGTCATGGCCTGGGAGACTAAGGAACCAGCTGAAGCTGGGAGGGCTTGGGCCTGCCTTGCCCATGGTCATCTTTCAGTCAATTGCTTGTTAAAATGACCTGAACAGTATGTTGTGTCTGTTTAAGTAATGAAGATCAAGAGAACAATTCAAGTAGCTGAAAACATAAAGAAAGGTATTGTCATAATAATGTATTGACTTCTAGTACATTCTTTACCTCCGAGAATTATGGATCATTTTGTAAATGGACAGATAATTTTAATGAGTGTTTAGATCAACTTTGACATGCAGCCTACAGACAGCATGTGAGAACCAGTAACAGACCAGAATTTCTTGTTGAAATCTTTACATTTGAAAATTCTTTGAAATAATGCTATTTTAATTTATCCAGTGAATTATGTTCAGTCATACAACTTTTAGATCCATATTTGAGAGATGCCCAGATAAACATGTAGACATAATCTAGCGGACAATCGACATAGCTCAGCACACTTCTGAGTCTGTGTCTTTATGTTGCAGGGTCGGATTCTACCTTCTGGAATAGACTATACATGCTACGTTTGGGTCTGGGTATTGAGGTTATACAAGTGCTGCAAAAAACTTGCTTTGCGTGGTTCCCAGTGTGGACTTGTATGGGAAGAGGAAAGATGAGCTATATCTGTTTTATACTGTCATATCCTGACTCTGCTATGTTCCAGTAATGTAGGAAATAAAATGAAGTAGCATTTGTCAGTTAAGAGCTTAGAAGTATGAATGAATAGTCTAGGTGAGTGATTCTCAGCCCAAACTATATTCAGAGGTTCTGGGGACACATTTACAACTATAAATATCCAGACCAAATCTCTACTTAATTAAATCAATTTCTGGGCTTAGACCTGGGCGTTAGGATGTTGTAAAAGGTATCCCAAGTGATTCTAATGTATAGCCAGGGTTGAATATTCTAATTTATAAGAATTTAATAATTCTCTGTAGCCTTTAGGATAAAATTAGTTTGATTTTAATCATCTTAGTCTGCATCTCATATATCATCTGAATACGCTTTTCATTATTCTCTTAGAGTAGAGATCAGAACTTATGATCCCAAAGATTAATTTAGTGAGAAGATCTTCCTTCTTTCCTTTCTTCCTTCCTTCTTTCATCCTTTGCTTTTTAAAAATGCATCTGGACATTGAAAGTTTTTTAAATCGTTAAAGGAATAGTACACGGCAATTAAATTTAAAGCTTCATATATACAATATTTAGAAATTAAGATCCACTTCTAAGAAATATTGAAGTTATTATAATAAAAACACTTCTATAAGACTTTAAAATGTGTGAAATAAAAAACTTGTAATTGGGGTTGGTGGTAAAGAAAGGAAAGAAAGAGCTAGACTAAGGTAATTGCTATAATTGAAGGATAATTACAGCATTTAGCTTCCAGCCAGAGAAAAGGAAATATGATTTTTATATGTATATTAGTTTTTATAAGAAAAAGAAAGCTAACTTACCAGGATTTAAAAAAAAAAAAAAACCTTCTAAGCACTGAAATCTCTGAGTTTATCACACAAAGCTTTATATACTACACAATAGAACAATATAATTCATAGTTTTACAGAAAAATACAGATAAATCATGACAGTTCCCTCTGTTAATATTTGATAATAGACACCTTTTATGACATTAATTAGTCAATGGGTTCAGCTGCTTTCCAATCTACCCACTAGCTCATGACAGTGGACAATGTCAGCCGCAAGATAGAGGATATTTGTCTTCCAGTTTGCATTGGCAAGAAGGTAGCCTTCAGTTCATCTAAAAGCCATATCCAATGACAAATTAGGGGAAAAGACATCCAATTAGAACTTGGATAATAATGTGAAAGGCTGGAATTTTATTGTTTAGCCTATCCCCGCCCTGCCTAGTCTTACAGTGGTAGCTACTATGACACAGTCTGGGGGAGCTGTACTGGTTGGGGACTGCGCTGGAATCATACACCTTGGTATCTTGGATCCTGGCTACAGAATCAGAGACTTGTGGTAGTGAGTGTCGCAGAGCATCCAAAATTGTTCTTTTTTTTTTCTGTTTTTTTTTTTTTTAATTGGACTATAGTTGATAAACAATGTGTTAGTTTCAGGTGTACAGCAGAATGATTCAGTTATACATATATTCATTCTTTTCCAGATTCTTACTATTTTGTAATAATCTATATGGGTAAAGAATCTGATTTCTTTCTGCTTTTTTTACTTCCTTCTGTTTTTAAGGCTGAATAATATTCCACTGTACACATATACAAATTTTCTTTATGAATTCATCCTGTGATGAGCTTCAGGTTCCTATTTCAAAATGCATTACAAAGCAAACATAATTAAAACTGCATGGTACTGACATAAAACAGGCATATATACCAATGAAACACAGTAGAAATCCCCCAAATTAACTTGCACATATACAGTTAATTGATTTCCAACAAGTCTGCCAATACTGCACAGTAGGAAAAGGAGAGTCTCTTCAACAAATAGTGCTGGGGGAAAATGGATATCCACATGCAAAAAAATAAAATTGCCCCCTTATCTTACACCATACCCACACATCCACTCAAAATGGATTGAAATCTTTAGCGTGTAAGACCTGACACTCTAAATCTATCAGAAGTCATGTCACTGGTCTAGGAAATGATTTCTTGAATATGACACCAAAAGCAGAGCAACAAAAGTAAAAATAGACAAGTGAAATTACATCAAACTCAAAAAAATCTTCTGCATGACAAAGAAAACGAGCCACAGGGTGAAAAGGCAACCTGTGGAAAGGGAGGAAATATTTACCAACTTTATATCTGGAAAGGAGCTCCAGAATACATTATATTCCATAGTATATTATATTATTCCGTATTGCACTATATTATATTCCAGAGTATATCAGGAACTCCTATAACTCAGTAGTAAAAGAGCTCAATTAAAAAATGGACTAAATGCCTGAACAGAAATTTCTCCAGCAAAGACATAGAGATGCCCACAGGTATATGAGAGTGCTTGACATCACTAGTCATGAAAGAAATGCAAACCAAGACCATAATTAGATATACACACATATATGTATATATTAATAAATATTAATATATTCTACATATGATTATCATATATATCACACATATGATTATTCTCAGTCATGTTCTCAGTAAGATGAAGCACAATGTGTCAGTGGCTGCCAGTGGACCAGGTGTCACTAAAATTTGCTTGTTCCTAATGTAATATGAGGAACATGACAATGTATTAAAAAACTGGATGAATTAGGATTTCAGAGAGCTTGGAGAAAGGCTTAAGAAAAGTAATGTAAAAAAGACTCTCTTAAATTTGAAGTATAATAATGTACTGTTTTATAATTAGTGTTGAGAAATCACATAACCATTAGAAATAATTGTTTACCAAAAGAACTGGAATGAAGCCACTTGGCTTAGATTTTTTTAATTTAATGAACTAAAATGATAACTGCTAACTTATTTCCCAATAGCAATAAATAGGTGTGACTACTTCGATTTTTCTAAATGAGTTTTCCTCTTGTCCAGAAAACACACCTTATTGTTCCATTTTCTAAGTATGTTTTTCTTGACGTTTTCCTATAGTAGAAGCATGAGAAATAAACAGTGACTTTCTCAGGATCAAAGCCCACTGTTCTATTTCCACAATCCACATCTACAGAGCTGCTGTTATGGCTACGCAGTGCACACTCGGGAGACATCCCTCACACGCTAAGGTCATCAGAGCTGCTCACAGTCTCAGCGGTGGAGAAGAGTAAATGCAAATTTTCGACTCCAGGTGCGACGTTTCTTTGAGTTCCCACATTCCATTTTTTAAGTTCTGAATAGTTTTACCTGGGCTTCCCAGGTGGCACTAGTGGTAAAGAACCTGCCTGCTAATGCAGAAGACATGAGAGACATGGGTTTGATTCCTGGGTCGGGAAGATGCCCCAGAGGAGGGCATGGCAACCCATTCCGGTATTACCTGGAGAATCCCTGTGGACAGAGGAGCTTGGTGGACTGCAGTCCATAGGGTCGCAAAGAGCTGGACACAACTGAAGCGACTTATCATGCACGCATACTCCATAAATATCCGTGTTTCTTTTATTAACAAATAACAGTTAAAATTGAGTAACTTGGTCAGTTGGGTAGAGGTGGCTGGGACCGTTTCCTGAATTTACCACAGTGCATAAGGTGTACCTCTCCCAATCTTCCATTTCACCTTAGGCCACTCCTCTACTTCTCAATTTTATGCCTTTGAAATGTTCCTTCCCCAAAAAGGGTAAAAACATAGGACAGAGCAGTGGCGTGAGGTCAAAGCCATACCCTGATATTAGCTCTCATTTTATTGCTCTCTAATTTCAAGAAGAAAAAAAAATGAAAATTGAGGCAGAGTGACACACTGACACCGTGACATACAAAATTCTTTGAACTAGCAGGAAAAACAACTCTCTTTTAAATATCAGTGTTATAAATCCATATTCTAGGTCTCTCCAAAAAGTTTATATTTTATTGGCATCTAATGTAAATTTCAAATGTAACCCTTCCACTTGGAGACCACTGTGACGTTTAAAATGTCAAAGTACAAATTATAAAAGACTTATCCTAAACACAGCCTTAACCCATGACTTCATTTCATTCATGATTTACAAACAGGAAAAAAAGAGGGGGGAATCTTAAGGGAGAAGATGTGATTTTCATTAGCTATGAAGATTTTCAAAATTGCATTAGTCTCAGTTCATTAGGTCTTATAATCACATTAGCTACGTGGCATTGTAAGGAGGAAAATGCCCTGCACAGGGCTCCCAGTGGATTTCAGAATTCCACTACCCCTGCCCGCTGGGACTCCAACAGAGGAATAGATTTTTCCTTTCCTAGGATGAGCCAATGAAAATGATACAGCTTGTAGAAGCCATATTCATACAGATGTTCCTCTCACTCTTTCCTAATTCCGTCTACAATGATTCCCCTGGCCAAATGCTATGTTCAGTTCAGTTCAGTCGCTCAGTCATGTCTGACTCTTTGCAACCCCATGAACTGCAGCATGCCAGGCCTCGCTGTCCATCACCAGCTCCCAGAATTCACTCAGGCTCACGTCCATCGAGTCAGTGATGCCATCCAGCCGTCTCATCTTCTGTCTTCCCCTTCTCCTCCTGCCCCCAATCCCTCCCAGCATCAGGGTCTTTTCCAATGTTATGTTAGTTTTGAGTAATTCTGAATGTCTAAAGACTTGAAAAGTATCTCCCACCTCACTGGGATTCCCTTCGGGCTTGTAACAAATTCTGAGCCCAGGGTTTTCAGTGAACTGCTTACTTCAGGATCACTTAGGACACACGTTAAAAATACAAATTCTTGGGCCTTGAATAGTGAAGTGAAGCTGCTCAGTCGTGTTCGACTCTTTGCAACCCCATGGACTGTAGCCTACCAGGCTTCTCTGTCTATGCGATTTTTCAGGCAAGAGTATTGGAATGGGTTGCCATTTCCTTCTCCAGGGGATCTTCCCGACCCAGGGATCAAACCCAGGTCTCCTGCATTGTAGGCAGACACTTTACCCTCTGAGCCACCAGGGAAGCCCCTGGGCCTTGAATATCTGCCAGAATATCTGAGGGTCAGGCCTGGGCATCATCAGTGTAACACGTGTCCCAGGTGTTGTGAGCGGACCGAGGAGTCCTGGGGGGCGGAGTCTGTACAATGGTTGATGCTGTCATGTGGCCTGAGAAGGAAGCCACGTGAGACCAGTGGGGCTGATAGATGGAGGCCTGGAGGCCACGCCCTCTGATACCAGTCAAGGCTAGTTGTTCAGTAGGGCCCTAGTCAGAACGCTCAGCCATCAAAGTTCAGAAAACATTCTCGTGCTCATGAGTGAGATATACTTGTCATGTCTCTACTCAGGACCCTGCAGTTTACCCCGTATTGCCTTTTATTTTGAAACAAGCTTTTTCAATTGAAATATAGTCAATATGCAATATTGTATTAGTTTCAGATGTACAGCAAAGTGATTCAGCTATATATGGGTTTTTTTCAGATTGTTTTCTACTTCTCTGTGCTACGCAGTAAATCTTTGTTGCTAATCTATTTTACACTTAGCGGTACATCTTTGTTAATCCCAAACTCCTAATTTATCCCCCCTCAACCCCTGCTTTCCGTGTTGGTAACTGTAAGTTTGTTTTCTCTGTCTGTGAGTCTGATTCTACTCTGTATACAGGTTCGTTTGTATTATTTTTTAGATTCCACATGTAAGCGATAGCATGTATTTGTCCTTCTCTGAGTTACTTCACTTAGCCTGATGATAATACCTAGGTCCATCCATGTTGCCACAAATGGCATTATTTCCTTCTTGTTTGCAGCTGAGTAATAGTCCGTTGTGTGTGGATGTGTGTGTTGTGTGTGACATCTTAAATCTTCTTACCACATTTTCTGAAATACTCCATGTTGCCTTTTGTATCTGGCTCGAAGTGTGTTCGGCTGTCATGATATTAACGGCCTTTTTAATGAACAGGGACCTCGTCCAAAGAACGTGACAGTTTCCATGTTTACTCACTTTGTAAGAACAGGATCTCCACAGGGGTTTCTATTCTCGTACACTCACCTCCCCTACCTCCATCAACAGAGTGGCATCTTCCCAAAGTTGAGCAAAGGAGGAGAAGAAAACAGATGTACTGAAGTATCGTGTACATACAGACACCATTCTTAAACTCCCAAAGTAACCCACGGAGTAAGGTCAGCTGTAGACAGAGTGGTAAAGCCGAAGAGAATTCCAGAAAAGCGCGGAGTCTGGTCACCCTGCCCCCTCCACACACAGCGCGTCTGCGCTCTGCCCTCAGCCCTCTCACCTTCTTCCTCCCTCCCTTCTCCTCCCCAGGTGACTTGCTCCGCTCCATCACATATGCCTTAATGGGATTTTAAATGCACGCGCCACTTCTTTCCTGAACATCTTTTTTTTTTTTTTTAAGCTTTGCTACTGTAAAGTGAAAGCTGTTTTCTTCCATTCCGGGTGAGGGGTCAGCAGAAGGGGGGGTTAGTCTTTACAGGTGCCCTCCCAGGTCCTTGAATCTGACCCATCCTCA
Organism: Budorcas taxicolor; assembly: GCF_023091745.1. Taxonomy (NCBI): domain Eukaryota; kingdom Metazoa; phylum Chordata; class Mammalia; order Artiodactyla; family Bovidae; genus Budorcas; species Budorcas taxicolor. The sequence continues at coordinate 57,553,946 of NC_068923.1, read as the reverse complement.
GTGGCTGGCTGACCCTGACTGTGATGAGTGTGTGCGTGGGCGCCTGGAAGCAGACCTGTCCACCCTGTGAGCATGCAAGGGCTGTCTTTGGAATCCACTAGACACAATGAGGGCAGTTCTCAGCTTGAAACAACATCAGTCCAAGGGCACTGCAGCTGCATTAATGCGGTGGTGCCTCTGCTGCCAAGCCGAACAGAATCACGCTACAATTATTGCAACTAGGTGTGGCTTCTCATGCAACATGGTGGAAGTGAAAGGACTTCTGGCTCTGTTTTTTGCTAACTTCCCATGCTTGGAATTCAATGGTAAATTGTTTTTCATCTTTAATCAAAATATATCGCTGTATTAGGAAAAATGAAAGTGTTAGTTGCTCAGTCGTGTTCGACTCTTTGCGACCCCAGAGACTGCAGCCCACCAGGCTTCTCTGTCCGTGGGATTCTCCAGGCAAGAATACTGCAGTGGGTAGCCACTTCCTTCTCCAGGGAATCTTCCCAACCAGGGATCCAACCTGGGTATCCTGCATTGCAGGCAGATTCTTTACCATCTGAGCGACTAGGGAAGCCCTATGTATTAGATACTTAATTCTAGAGATTTTTGACCTCTTGCCAGTTGAATTTTACAACTGAATTGCATCAGCCCAGTGTCATCTCATACTCAAGGTGTGATTAGAAGATGAAGCAGTGCTTGTCACAGAGTAGATATTTACCAATTATTCATTCAATGAATTATGGAGTGTCAAAGAGTAAAATACAGCTTGTGCCTTAGAATCAAAGAGTAAGAACTGTTGGAGGTCAAGAGACCAATGAAACCAACTCAAAGAGCTGAGCATCTTCAATAATAGGGACAGAGAAAGTCTCCAGGATGTTCTGTCACTTTGGAATCACCTCAGGCTTATCCAGTACTGAGACTGGAAATTAGATGGGTCACTTTCAAACTTTTCTCTGTAAGATTTTCCTAATTCGGGGCAAATGCCTTAAAAAGCCTCTGCAGCTTCCAGCAGCAGCATCTTCTCTTTCCATACCTGTGTGTGCCATCTTCATATTTTGATTTGATCCTCACGTTTTGTTGAAAGACTTTTATAAATATGAATCGTAACTGTGTAAATGTATCAACTGGACATTAATGAGAACATGAAGAGACTTCTCCGTCAGCCCTACAGCCAGTGTGCAGTGCTGGTGTTCCCAGCATGCGAGCGTGCTCCGTCGTGTCTGACTCTCTGTGACCCCATGGAGTATATATACCACGCCAGGCTCCTCTGTCTGTGGGGTTCTCCAGGCAAGACTACTGGAGTGGGTTGCCGTTTCCTCCTCCAGAGGACCTTCCTGACCCAGGGATCGAACCCACCTCTCTTGCTTCTCCTGCATCGGCAGGCGGATTCTCTACCTGCTGTGCCACCTGGGAAGCCCAGTGTTGTCAGAAGTGCTGTTGATGTTTCAGGGCTTGTCGGAATTTACTTCTGACCCTGGACACTGACCTTAAAGACCTCACATGAGGGGGAACTTCCCTGGTGGGCCAGTGGTTAAGAATCCACCATCCATGTGCTCTCACAGTGACATGTTTACAGCTGGCTGTGACTCAGTAAAGTTTTGTTTTGTTTTTTTTCCAAAAAAAAAAAAAAATAAGAATCCATTATCCAATGCAGGGGACACAGGTTCAATCCCTGGTCGGGGGACTAGGATCCCACATGCTGAGGGGTGACTAAGCCTGTGCACCACAACTTCAGAGCCCTTCTGGAGCCCGTGCTCCACAACAAGAGAAGCCGCCGCACCCTGAAACCAGAGAAAGGACGTGCCGCAACCAAGACTCAGGGCAGCCAGAAAAAAGTCCACCCGTGATGTCCCCTCCAGACATGTGTGACCTCGTCATGTTTTCCATGAATCGCTAAGACTGTGCTTCCTGGGGAGTTCAAGCTATTGATCCCACTGAGGATTTGTGTCTCAGAGCTTAGGAATCACAACTTCTTTTATAAAAGGATCTCAGAGATGGAAAGAAACCTTGTAAGTGACCTCACTTTTCAGAAAGAGAAACGGAGGCACAAGAGGTTTGGGCTCATTTCAGGCCACACAGCGATGCTGTGGGAAGGAATGGAGTGGGAGCTGGGTCTGTGACTCCACGCACCAGCAACTGGTCTACTCGCTGCCATCTCATTAGACTCTGGAGAGAGCAGCCTTGTGTGTGGGCGCTTCTGTGGGAATCAAGAAGTCTCCAGAGACACTGGAGCTCTGACTTCATCTCACATAACTCTGAGTAAGATGACGGTCAGGTTTCAGCACAGGGATCTGGCTGGATGACCCTTCAACCCTAGCTAAGGAAGAGGGAATCTGCACTAGAATTACTCATCCATGACCCTCAGACCAGCAGCCGAGACCTTGCCTGTGGGCCAGGCAGAAATGCAGGACTCAGAGGAATATAAGAGAGCAGACTGGTGGTTACCAAGGGGGAGAGGGTTGGGCATGGGGTGGGAAGTCAGGGTTAGCAGGTGCAAGCTTCTATGCGTAGAATGGATAAACAAGGTCCTACTGTATAGCAGAGAGAACTATATTCAATATCCTAAGATGAGCCATAATGGAAAAGAATATGAAAAACGTATATATATATATATATCTCTATAAAACTGAGTCACTTTGCTGTATAGCAGAAATTAACACAACATTGTAAATCAACTGTACTTTAATTGTGTGTGCTGTGTGTGTGCTAAGCCACTTTAGTCATGTCCAATTCTTTGTGACCCTACAGACTGTAGCCCACCAGGCTCCTCTTCACGGGATTCTCCAGGCAAGAATACTGGAGTGGGTTGCCATTTCCTTCTCCAAGCACCACCTAGGAAGCCCCAATTAAAAAATATTAAAACTAAAAGAAATAATAATAATATCCTACAGAATTCAGAATCTGCAGCTTACCAAGATCCCCAGGTGTTCTGGAGAGGCAGTAGGTACTGTCCTAGAACTGTCTCCTCCAGTTTCAGCATGCATCACGTCACCTGGAGGGCTTGCGAAAACAGAGCTTGCCCAGCCTCACCCCAGACTTTCTGATTCATAAGCCTCAGGGAAGGTCCAGAATTCTGCATTTTTAATGAGTTCCCAGGTGATGATGAGGCTTCTGCTCCAGGACCCCCATTTGAGAAGCTCTGCTCTGCAAAGACCATGACCTTGTCGCTTCTTCTACAAGGGGCTTGGGGAGCCATACTCCTTGAGTATCGGCACCCACTGCCCACACCCTTCCAGCAGAAAGCCTTGATGGTGAGCCTTGAGAACATACATTTTCAAATAACGAGTTCTGACTCATTCTGATCAAGCCGTTGCTCTGTCTCCCCAGCCCTGAGTAGTTTCCGGGAACACTGACAAGTAACCTGCAGGGATGTTTTTTTGCAGATTTTTGCTTTCTAGAAGTCAGTGAAACATATTTTGTTGACCAGTTTTATATTCTAAAGAATCCTTAATGTTTTTAAAATGTAGGAAAGATGAGGGCTTCTCTGGTGGCTCAGTGGTACAGAATCTGCCTGCCAGTGCGGGAGACACAGGTGCGATCCCTGGTCCAGGAAGATCTCATGGGCCACAACTATTGAGCCCATGTGCCTCACCTCGTGAAGCCTGAATGCCCTAAGACCCTGCTCCCCAATTAGAGTAGCCACCGCCACAGTGAGAAGCAAGCACACCACAGCTCGAGAGTAGCCCCCACTCTCCGCAGCTAGAGGAAAACCCGCACATCAACAAAGACCCAGCACAGCCAAAACTAAGTAAAATTATTTGTTTTTAATGTGGGCAATATGAGAGTAAAAGATGGCCCTGATATGTTAACCGCTGAGGAGTAAGTCGAGCTGTCGTCTTGCTAGTGCCTGGGCATAATATTAAGTCAGTGCGCTCACATCCGGGTACATCAGAGGGTGTGGTTGATCTTAACTCACAAGGAAGCCAGCACTATGAACTAGGGTTCCTCTGGGACGTGGCTTAAATTCATTCTGATCTCTGAAATTCCTCTTCTTCCATCCTGAAGTTTCCCTCGTCCCAGGGTAAGCATCCTTTGTTGTACCGTCTGCGTGCGGTAGCCGGGTTAGGTGAGGGCTTGGTAAAAGCCAACTGGGGTGTGACAGACACTAGAGCATGCATAATTAGTGGGCCAACCTCAGTCCAAGTGTTAAATGAATCTGATCTTTTAAATATCATGATCCATGAGTGGAGGATTTGAGAGGCATTTATGTCACGTGGTGAATTTCTGAACCTCTCAACAAAGAGGTTGCGGGGGTTTTCTTGGTTAGGTCTTTTACTGTTATGAAAAACAGCGGCTGACATCCCCCGAGCATCCGAAACCAAATAAAAGGTGCAACGTGGTGCTTAACAGAGTGAGATCTAAAAGTCCTGACCTCATATGGAAAACAGACTTGTGGCTGCCAAGGGGGGGGCGGGGGGGGGGAAGGCTGGATTAGGAGTTTGGGATTAGTAGATACAAATTATAATATAGAGAATGGATAAACCACAAGGTCCTAGTGTGTAGTACAAGGAACTATATTCGATATCCTGGGATAGACCATAATGGAAAAGAATATGAAAAAGAATGTGTGTGTGTGTGTGTATCTATATCACTTTGTTGTACAGTGGAAATTAACACTGTAAATCAACTGTACTTTAACAAAATACATTATAAAAATAGAAATAAATAAAAGTCCTCATCTCTGTAAACCAGCCCTGTGTGTAAACACCACATCCCCACCGGGCTCCAGCAAAGCAGATGGTGCCAGGCTGCAAAGTGCTCTAGGTCCCGTGGAAGGAAGGCCCACGGTGATGAAACTGGGAGTGAGCAGTGGGCAAACCAGCAGAGAATGAGTGTTCTTCTCTCCGGTACTGAAAACCAGTCACAGTAGCATGAAGCTGAGCTCCCCAGGAAGATGGCAGGGCTCCCACATCCTCACCTGTCTGTGCTTGTCCCAGCCAGGTGGACACCTGCGGGTTATGAACACGGTGGAGATGGCTGCGTTTTTTATTTCAAGCCTGGCCCCTTCAGGGCCCTGAGGGGGCATGTGGGGAGAAGCCAGTTGCTCGTGTGTAGGATGGAGGCCGCACCATGGAGATTCCCCACCAGCTAGGCAGGCGGGCCGGCCAGCTTCTGAACTCCTCGTATCCCTCGGCTTCATTTGAGAAGACTGAGAAAAAGAATTTCTTCTTCTAATTCTTACCATCTCTGAAGGCCTTTGTCAAGAACCATCCAGGTGCTTCAGTGAGAGTACAAAGAAGGCAGGTGTCTCTGATCATTCCAGAACTGAGGATTTGCCAGTTAAACCCTTGGCTTACTTGATTGTTGGCTTGGTGTGCTCATCTCTTCTAATTCTTCTTTTCTTCCTGACCTGATAAATTCCTGCCATTTGAGAGTCAGGTGGGGAATCTTCCTTTCGCAGAAACGTAAAAATTTCTGGACTGGGTCCTATATTCCAGCTCATGGAGACATTGAGAATATGGTGGGATGTGAGATGGATATGTGTCTGCCCTCAGGGAACTTTTAATTCAGATCAGCAGAGCAAACATGCAAGACAGGAAGAAACAGAGCCAAAAGGTCCAACTGCACACTTTGTAAAAAGACCATTCAGTTCAGTTCAGTCGCTCAGTCGTGTCCGACTCTTTGCCACCCCATGAATCGCAGCACGCCAGGCCTCCCTGTCCATTACCATCTCCTGGAGTTCACTCAGACTCACGTCCATCAAGTCGGTGATGCCATCCAGTCATCTCATCCTCTGTCGTCCCCTTCTCCTCCTGCCCCCAATCCCTCCCAGCATCAAAGTCTTTTCCAATGAGTCAACTCTTCGCATGAGGTGGCCAAAGTACTGGAGTTTCAGCTTTAGCATCATTCCTTCCAGAGAACTTGCTTATGCAAATTGAAGACCCCTTACCTGCGCTCCTCACCCAGTCTGTCAAAATCATTCTCTCTCCCCCTTCCTCCTCTCCTGTTCTCTCATGAGATTTACGTTTGAAAATAAATGAACCTTGGGAATTGGTTTCCAAGTCAGGATATGAAGAACAGTAACCACAGAAGGCATTCCTTAACCACCAAAGTCACTCGCCTTTTGGCTTTTCTCAAGGCAAAAGCAAAATTGTGGCAGGACTTTGATAAGCAGTAAACTATATTCTGTAATGTAAGTTTAGTGTATTTTGGAAATGAGACACACACACACACACACACACACACACACACACACCCCTCAGAGGGATAGATTTCCCATTTCCTGTGGGGATCAATAGGTTTGGTGTGTACAGGATGAAATCAGGTTAGGCTGACAGATGGCCTGCAAGATTGATAACCTGCCCTGGGGATGAACGCTCGGGTCTTCCTGCAGCAGCAGCAGCAGCAGCAGCGAACCTTGATGGCAGGGCCAGTTTGCTGACATCAAGTGTTTCTCTTGTGCTCCAAGTTGCTGAAGGAAGAAATGTCAAGATACTGCTCCAGAGTGATGGTGAAATGATTCAGGAAAACCATCAAGAAAATCTCACCCTGGAGACCTTTGCTGTCTTCTGCTCTTTGGGTGTGTTTCCGCCTGACTCAGGGAAAGAGAGAAGCAGGATGATCTTTACAGCAACTGGTTTGGCAGAGACCCTTGGGTCTTAGCAGGGCCCCCATGGACAGCAGACGTTGCCTGAGATGACTCCTTGTTCACAGCAGTCCTGTTTGACTCTCCTGTGGAGTTCAGTGTACACAACTTACCGACAGCAGGGCCCCTTTAGTCTGAAGAGAAAGTGACCTCAATTCAGATACTTTAGCTTCAGAGTCTTTCAGGGAACGGGAGAATTCTGTGGAGGGCTTCTTGCCACCGCAGCCTGTGCACCTCCAACTGCTTCATAGGACAGAAACCCAGCAGAGAATTTCAGTCCTCAGCCCTTGTTAAATGTGTCTGATTAATCTGTTGCTTGTAAAGTGTCATTTTACTGCATGGTTCCCACACCTGGTGACAACCAGGAAGGAGGCGTATCCATGGGGATGGGCCCTCGATCTCCTTATTTCAGCATCAGTGAGGGGTCATGCGTGGAGGTGGTTCCCATCATGTGTAATTATGAGTCAACTAGGACAGCTGTAAAATGATAATGACCATCATTACTGACCTCAGCCAGCTTCAAAGGAGCCATAGCTAATCTCACTGCTGCTGCTGCTGCTGCTAAGTCGCTTCAGTCGTGTCCAACTCTATGCGACCCCGTAGACGGCAACCCACCAGGCTCCCCCCGTCCCTGGGATTCTCCAGGCAAGAACACTGGAGTGGGTTTCCATTTCCTTCTCCAGTGCATGAAAGTGAAAAGTGAAAGTGAAGTTGCTCAGTCGTGTCTGACTCTTAGCGACCCCATGGACTGCAGCCCTCCAGGCTCCTCTGTCCATGGAATTTTCCAGGCAAGAGTCCTGGAGTGGGGTGCCGTTGCCTTCTCCGAGCTAATCTCATGGGCCATCCCAACTCGACGCAATTATTAGTTACAGAATTTGCAGGTATCAGAATCTCCCTGTTAAATGTGTTTGGCTAAGGAAATAAATAGCTGATATTTGGGCTCCTCAGGTGGCACAGTAGTAAAGAATCCACCTGCACTGCAAGAGACGCAAGAGATGTGGGTTCGATCGCTGGATCAGGAATATCCCCTGCAGTGGGAAATGGCAACCCACTCCAGTATTCTTGCCTGGAGAATCCCACGGACTGGTCGCAGAGTCGGACACGACTGAGCATGCACATGTTATTATTTGGGCTGCAACTTTCATTCATTTCACCCAGTTTTTATTTTTCTACCTTGTTGAGCTTGATCGGAGTGGCTGATGGTCTAGGCTAATGAAGACAATTAAAATGCTCAGCAGAAGCACCAACAGCAAGAATAGCAGGTCTCTCCAGAAGCCTGCTGATTAGGGCCGAGAATAGAATTACACTGCCCCCTTGCGGTTGAAAGTGGCATGTGCTTTTAAAGTTAAAGGCTTTGGATTTTTCTCAAGATCGAATCGCTTGTTGATTAAACCATGAAATGAATGGATATAAAAGTATGAGAAATTTTGGAGTTTTCAGTCCAAAATAGTGTAATTATCCAGCACAACTTCTAAAAAAATCCCCAGCAGAAGTCCTGTAAACTCAAGCACCGACCTTTCTTAAGGCCAAGTGACAAGTTCCCACAGTAGTCTGAAATTGAGGGGTAGAAGGATCCCAGTGCCTCTTATAGAGCAATGTGTGGGTGGATGGGTGGGTGGGTATGCCCATATGCACATGCATGCTCTGTCCCTAAGTCGTGTTCAATTCTTTGCGACCCCGTGGACTGGAGCCCTCCAGGCTCCTCTGTCCATGGGATTCTCCAGGCAAGAATACTGGAGTGGGTTGCCATTTCTTTCTGCAAGGGGATCTTCCCGACCCAGGGATCAAACCTGCGTCTGCTGCATTGGCATCTCCCACTAAGCCACCTGGGAAGCTCTTAAAGAGCAATACTATAATTATAGCTGGTCATGAATGGTGTTCTAGTGCAGCAAACGGTAAAGCCTATTCTAAAAGAGAAAGAGTTGATGTACAAGTGTTAGGCTAAACCTGCTACTTCACGAATATGATCTTTGGCAGCACATCTTAGTGGGACATTCAGGTGTCTTAATAAGTGTTCACTGAGGTCAGTGAATTGTCCTGCTTTCCCCTATGTTGAATAACTCATAAAATATTTACACATGAAGTCTGACAATGGGATGCTGTTTGAAAAGACAGCATTCTATAATTGAATGTAATTTTATCATAATAGGTAGGAAGAGAATTAGAGAAATAAGCTTAAATATCTCCTTGAAAAAATCCTGAGAGAGCACCCCAAACTGTTCGTGTATTTCTGCTGATATGGCTTGATTCAGGATGCTCAGGAGACATCTTACTTGAAGGAATTAGGAGAGAATAAGTTGGTCCCCATGGGCTTCCCTGGTAGATCAAATGGTAAAGAATCCACCTTCAATACAGGACACCTGGGTCCAACCCCTGGGTCAGGAAGGTCCCCTGGATGAAGGGAATGGCAACCCACTCCAGTATTCTTGCCTAGAGAATTCTATGGACAGAGGAGCCTGGTGGGCTACAGCCTGTGAGATTGCAGAGTCAGGCACAACTGAGCAACTAAACACACACACACAGAAGCTGGTCCCCAAGACCAGTAACAGCATCAGCCTTGGACTGTCTTTTCCACGTGGACCCTGGCAAAGAGTGTAAGGTATAGGAAAGCCTCACTCCTTGGGGGACCCTTCCTTTTCAGGATGACTCCTTACTTCCCGGACACTGTGCCTTGTTTTATCTCCCCCTGTCACTACTCTTGAGAGAATTCTTCAACCTTTGATAAGGATGCGGATGGCTCCGCTGCTCAAGATGAACTGCATGAAGGACCCCTGCTCACTGCATTTAAATTCAGTGAAACCAGTGTGTGAGGGCCCAGCCTTGGGCAGGAAAGTCCATTCTACTTCTTGGAAAGCCCTGGACCATTAGCACAGGGCTTCCACTCCCATCCCCACTGGGAAGGAGCAACATGAAAGCCAAACATGTGCATCTACACAGACGGGGAGGAATGGGCTAGCTACACACACTGGGAGGGGTAGAGGTAGTCTATCTGCACACCGGAGAGCACAGCCATGAACACCCACGGCGGGGAAGGCAGTCGCGTCTCATAGTAGATAAGCCAGAAGAAATGGGCAGAATTATGGAGACAGAAGACCAGAAAGAGACTAGGAGACAAGAGTTAACAGTGGTGTGGATTTTCTCTAAAACAAGAATAATCCCACCTAGAAGTCATATGTGTGTAGACACCTCTCACACACACTGCTGGCCCCTGCAAGGGTAGGGGCTCCCGCCACACTCCCAGCCAGGGCTGTGACCTGTGTGGCTCCTTCAGTTGCATGCAGAAGTTTCTGAGAGGTGAAGGCCGCCCACACAATCGGAGCCCTTGCCCTGGGGGATTACAGTGTATTATAATATCTGACTCAGAAACACACCAGATCTTTCTTTTCACTGTGGCATTTTTTGTGTGCACCAGCAGAACTTTTGGAAAAAGTATTACTTTCACTTTCAGTAGCTTTTCTGCAGATTCTAGTGGAAGGGTGGTGAGCCAGGAGTTTTGACACATTTTCTGTGAGTTACATCCTTTATTCAGTCGTGGGTAATAATCCGCTTTCATCCTTCTCCCCACACTGCTCTGCGAGGCAGAGCTGCTGCTGCTGCTAAGTCGCTTCAGTCGTGTCCGACTCTGTGCAACCCCATAGACAACAGCCCACCAGGCTCCCCCATCCCTGGGATTCTCCAGGCAAGAACACTGGAGTGGGTTGCCATTTCCTTCTCCAATGCATGAAAGTGAATGTGAAGTCTCTCAGTCGTGTCCAACTCTTTGTGACCCCATGGACTGCAGCCTACCAGATTCCTCCGTCCATGGGATTTTCCAGGCAAGAGTACTGGAGTGGGGTGCCATTGCCTTCTCACCATGTTATATTATATCGCCTCCCCCTGTTGAGAGAGAGAAAGAGAAACGTGCACAGAGATGAGAGAGGGGCTTGCTGGATGGATATGTAGCTTTTGAATAATTCACTAAGGAAACTATTTTCTAAGGACCTAGTGCTTTATAAATAGACACTGATTAATCATTGTACGAGTGAGTGAGCAAATGAAAGAAAGGACACACAAATGCCTGCACAATGGATCTTCTTTGTTTGTGCCTCTTAAAATGTGCTACGCATGGACCTGGATATAAACATTTATTGATTTATGTGCTTGCTTGAATGTATTTTAATAACTTACTCTGATGCCAATTTGTAGCCTAAGTTTAAAGTGAATTATTCATTGTTGCAACGAATCATAAGAGAAGTGCTCTTCAGTTATAGCTGTCCAGGGGCAAACAGGCAAAGGCAACGGGACCGTCCATGACAGTATGCTTGCAGCGTTCACAGGTATAATATATAGCCAACGCAGGAAGAATGCCGTTCTTTATTACCCAGGAAGTTGTACGTTTATGTATTTATGGAGCTTTAGGATGTGTTCGTGTTGGTTTAAGGCTGTATAGAAAGCAGTCAGCTTCACCTCCTAGAATTCTCTCTGCATACTTACAATTTCTTTTCTCCAGCTTTTTTTATTATTATTTTTCACCTTTGAATATTTAAATACAAAATGTTTCACCTGGAGAAAATTTTCTCCCGTTGAACCACAATACACTCCTTAAGCTGCCCAGGTGCAGGCTTGATGTAGCTGCTCAGTGGATGGCTACATAGTCCCAGCTCTGTCAAGGAGCAAATGGAAATACAAATATCAACCAGCCTTTTTATTTAAAAGTGTTTTGAGTTCTGTTAAATTGTCACGACACAAATATTTATTTGGTGACTTTATTCACATAACTTGAGAATGAAGCTAAGGCTGTGTAAGTGAGAAATGTTCTAGAACTGAACAAAGCAAATGTTCTTTAACAAGCTCGGATGAGAAAGCAAATCATTAATTTGAAATAGTGCTCTATTTTTCAAAATCTAAATCTTAAAATATTTCGCAAAGCTCATTGGCTGTTTTCATTTAGAAGCCTTGTAACTCACTGGACCTGGGAGCAATAGCCCCCAATGAGAAGGAGCGCCCTCTAGGGGCAGAGGCCACAAGTGCCGGAGTCAGAGGTGGCTGGACTCAGGTCCTCCGCTGCCACTGAGCCTGACAACACCGCGCGGGAACTTAGTGCCTGAACTTCAGCTTCCTTGTCTGAAAAACGGGAGTTAGTCATGCTTTCTTCACAGGCTTGTGTCAGCGATGAAATGAGGAAAGCACTTGACTGCACATGTGCTAAGTCACTTCAGTTGTGTCCGACTCTTTGCGACCCTATGGACTGTAGCCCACCAGGCTCCTCTGTCCATGGGACTCTCCAGGCAAGAATACTGGAGTGAGTTGCCATGTCCTTCTCCAGGGGATCTTCCTGACCCAGGAACCAAACCTGTATCTCCTACATCTCCTGCCTTGGCAGACAGATTCTTTACCACTAGAGCCACCTAGGAAGCCCCATGTACCAGGTACTAAATGCCAGGTACAGTGTCCTAGGGACAGCTCTTACCCTCAGTTTGTAGTTGTTTATAGCTAGGCTTCTTTGCTGCTGGTGATGTGTTCTCAGCACAGACTTTCCTCCAGTGTCTTGAAAGTAGACTGAATGCTTACAAACTTTCATGAAAGCCAGCCCTGAAAATAAAGTCGTAGGCTCAGAACAGGTAACTGTTTCTGAAGGTGAGTATAAAGACTATCTGTGTCATTAATTGTATTGACCTTAAACCTTGGAGAGAAGCAGGCTTGGGGAGTTGAGGATTCAAGTGGGGAAGAAACACGTAGCAAACTACGTTTTTGTGAAAGCTGTAATAAATGGTTTACAGTGTTCTGTGGAAAAAAGGAATCCAAATACACGAGGATTTATTTGTTGTTTCTTTTTCAGCAGATTTTCTCCAGGTGAAACATTTTGCATTTATTTAAATATTTAAAGGTGAAAAGTAATAATTAAAAAGACTTGGAGTCTTACTTGAAAACATTAAGAATCTATCCCCCAAACTTACAAAAATAACATCTGTGGCCTCAAACACAGAGCTAGGCACCACACACTCCTGCTTTGCATTTTGGGTGAGAAAACAAAAGCCCAGACCACGGAGGGGTACTTGTTTCAGGTCGAGTCCACTGCATTCTCTACACACCTCCCTGATCTGCTCAGACTTGCCCCCAGCCCCAACTCCCATCTAGCCCCTCCCCAACAGGAACTTGCTACCAGATTCTAGCACCTCTCCTGAGAAGTTGTCAAAACACAAGCTGTTCTCTCTGCAGGAAGACGCCACCCTCTGCCCCCATGTCGCCGCCTTGGAAGGACTGACTGACTGCCGCAGACCGTGCCACTTCCCGCCCCCACCATGGGATCCGAGGGAAGCTTGCTGATCGAGGGACAAGCACATATCATCCTGCTGGGGAGCCTGGCATCTGTGGCCACCTTCTTCCTCATCACCTTCCTCATCTTTCTGTGTTCCAGTTGCGACAGGTGAGAGTGACGTGTGTCTACTGGAGCCTTAAAATAACACATTCCTGGGAGCTAGAAGACCTTCTGTATTAAAAAGCCTGTAATGGATGGCATCCCACTGCACTCCTGTGATTAACTGCCTTCTCTCCTGCAAAGGGGCCCAGGACACTTTTTGTTAGCTCAATGAAAGGCCATTTTGGTTTTCCCGGGAAGCAACTGGAAGAGACCTTATATATGGAAGCCCTTATATATGAAACTTCCCAGAAGGAACTTTTTGCTGTTCTCATGAGCACACCCATGTCTAAATTTATATTGTCTTCTTCCATCTGTGGACATTTGGAAATCTAAGCACGATGTGTATTAAACACACTCTTTTTTGCTACCATTTGAGAGTTACTGAGAATTTTTGCTGCTCTGTAGCTGTGGAGGGGTCATTTTATTAAAGACGTGTAATCTAGAACTGCAGTTTCTTAAGAAACAGATTTTTCTAAAAGAGAAACATTCTGTGTATGAAATAACCATCTTGTCTTATTTTAGAATTACACTTCTCTCTCTCTTGACTCCTTCATATAAAATGTGTAACCCTCCCACCAAAAAAAAAGTGGCGGGGGTCGGGGTGGGGGAAATCTTTGCTTGGACAGAAACAGAGTCCTTCCGAAGCCAGAGTGATTTTCCAGGTGTTCAGACATTGTTACAACATATGCTGCTCTCTGGTAAGTTGGCTGCTGCTGGGGCAGCCAGTGCAGACCAGCTGGCAGCCAACCCTCCTCCTTAGTCTTCTCAATAACCTTGGAAGAGAGTTGCCAAGTGTCATTTAAAAGTCTGGATATGGCTTCCTGCACTGACGTTTCTGTCAAAAAGAGAAAATCTGGAGTCCCTGAACTCAAGTAGTGCTGGTTCGGACCCAGGTATCCTGAGCTGGGATAGCATCCAGCTGGCCAGGAAGATGAAGAAATAAGACCCAGGAGGAGAGGAGTGTCAACTCTCCTGGGCCTGGGAGGGCCTGTCTGTAATTATTTATGCTCCCGCTAGGTGTCACTGTTGCCTTATACATCTATGGGAAAGGTAACCTCTAGTACTGATGGCTTTCTTTAGCCTCTCCTGAATAAAAATAAATTCTATTTTTACTGGATGGACTTTTCCATAGTCTGGAAGTACACATGACTCATCCTGAGAGCATGTACCCTTCCCAACAAGCCAAAAGTTGTATTTTCTTTATTTTCTCAATCCCCTGGCAGTGTGTGACTTTGCAAAGACTGAATTAAGAAAAATGAAGACATGAGAACTGTCTGGACTTCCTTAAAAAAAGAAAGAAAGAAAGAAATCATCCCAGTATTCTAGATATAAAGTTTCTACTCAAGAAACTTCCCCCAGTCCTCTTGTTAACTTGTATTTTCTATTCCTGGAGGAAGTGGGGGCAAGAGAGCTGGCTAGCCCCTTGCTAGGACTTGACCCCCTCAGACCCTGCTGCCTGCAGAGGAGGGGTAAGTTGTCTGGCTTCTGGTTTCTCAGTAAAATAAACGCGGTTCTTTATCAAAAGAGAGATTTAAGTATTGATACAGTTTGGATAGGAAAGGGGAGTGTATGTTTGATTTTAGGTAGCACGTTGGTATTACAGCCACGTTTCCTTTTCTGTTTCAGAGAAAAGAAGCCAAGACCGCACAGCGGGGACCATGAGAACCTGATGAACGTGGTGAGTGTGCATGCACCTGTGTGTGTGCACACGTGTGTGCACTTTGAGGCAGCAGCCACTTCTCTAAGCAGGTCCCTGCAAGCTTACAAGCTGAGGGCAGCAACTCAGCCAGAGATAACTGGCTGCCTGGGCTGAGCCCTTGTGCTGGAGGTTTAAACTCCCCGTGGCTAGCGTGTGTGCACGCTCAAGTCACTTCACTTGTCTCCGACTCTTTGCAACCACTGCTCGAAAGATGCTCAGATAGTCCCAGCTTACCGCAGGGATGTTTCTGTTTCGCCTCTGCCCAGCTCCAGCTGGTTTATTAGTTGGCCACAGCTGTCATAACAAAGGACCGCAAGCTGAGTGGCTTAAATAATAAATTTATCATCTCAGTTCTGGAGGCTAGAAATTCAAGATCATGGTAGCAGCAGGCTACAAGGCCGCGTGTGTTCCAGGCTGCTCTCCTAGCTTCCAGTGGTGGAAGCACCTGCCTTTGACAATGCTTGGTTTGAAGACTCTGCCCTCACTATCATATCTGTCCCTGTGACTCTTCATACCATCTTCCCTCTGTGTGTATTTATGTCTGTCCAAGTTCCCCTTTTAGAAGGCCTCTAATATGATCTCATCCCTCATCTTAACCTGTTTCATCTGCAGCAACCCTGAGTCCATAGGAGGTCAGTTCTGAGGTATTGAGGGTTAGGACTTCACTATAGGAATTGGGGGAGGATGAAAATTCAACCCATAACAGCTGATCAGTAAGTTCACAGGAGCCTGAGACCCCCAGCATCCTAGATGGCCTGGCCCAGTTTTCTTGCTCTGTGTCCTACAGGGTCCTGATAAGCCCCAAGGGCCTCTGGGATCCACCCAGGTGAGGAGCAGCTTGAGTGTCCTGGTCCCACCTTGTTCCGCTCAGGCCTGTGCCCTTAACTGGCTGAACAATACTAACAGCTGGGGCCACCCTCGTATTGTTGTTGTTGAGTCACTGTGTTGTTGTTGAGTCACCAAGTCGTGTCTGACTCTTTGTGACCCCATGGACTGTAGCCCACCAGGCTCCTCTGTCCATGGGATTCTCCAGGCAAGAATACCGGAGTGGGTTGCCATGCCCTCCTCCAGGGGATCTTCCCAGCCCAAGGACTGAACCCATATCTTCTGCTTGGCAGGTGGATTCTTTTCTGCTGAGTCACCAGGGAAGCCCCTGCCTTCATATACGCAGGATAAAACTATTAAGTTGCTTCCTCTCCTAGATGTAATTTTTCAAGAACAACTGTAAATCTGTCCGAGGAAGAAGGGGCAAAGAGGAACGATGGATGAGTGAGGGATCTGGAGGTGAGGTCTGGAATGAAAAAAGCAGCCAGCAGTCAGGTTCCGAGCCCCCCAGCAGGCGCCTCCAGTCCCGGGCGCCCTGCCCTGTGAATGTGGGAACTCTTCCAGCCCAGGCCAGAAAGTGGTCAACTCTCCTCTCCTAGGAGCCCCTGGGGTCCTCCCTTTTGTCTCTGCATGCAGGTGGCTCACCCACCCACCCCTTCCCGGCTTCTCAGCACCGCCCTCCCTCCTACCCTCACCTTGTCATGCCCACTGCAGTCTCTGGTTGTCTGTGTCCCCACTTCTCACCTGTCCCCAACAGCTCTGTTAGATTGTGCCCAGAATGTAGGTAGGGGAGAAGTTGGCACCTCTGCTGTAGCTTCGCACACACACAGGCCCAGGGGTGACCCAGGGGAAAGGGAGTCCCCTTTCATGGGATTGAAACAGTTGATTCCCCGTAAGTTTCTGGAGCATGATGAGCATGAGCTCCGTACTCTATTATTATTTTTGTGATTTAGTCACCAAGTCGTGTCCAACTCTTTGTGACCCCATGGACTGTAGCCCACCAGGCTCCTCTGTCCATGGGATTTTCCAGGCAGGAGTACTGGAGTGGGTTGCCATTTCCTCCTCCAGCGGATCTTCCTGAATTAGTGATCAAACCTGTGTCTCCTGCTTGGCAGGTGTTCTTTACCACTGAGCCACCTGGGAAGCCCTCTCTGTTATTATTTCGTTGCCAGTCAGGAGTCAGAGAATTTGAGAAGCCAGGTAGCCAAGGTTTGTGGTGCTGTTTACATCAGAACTTCCTGTGTGGACTCCTGGAGCCTGTCAGGTGTAGCCACCTGGGTCCTGCATGCACTCCATGAGCGGGATTGGGGAGCAGACCGTATCAGCCGTGATTCAGCTGCTACGTCAGACAGGCGGCATATTTCAAGAAATACGTGACCTAGCAACTTACTTCCAACTGTAGCTCAGCCTTGTGTATTATGCCCTGTATTGTCCACTTCAGCCAATAAGCCCAGTAGAAAATGATCAATGCCATTCTTCCCCCAAGGGTCTTGAATTTGTTAGAATAAGGAAGGTTTGCAGACCTAAGTTTTAGCACACAACATTTTTTGTGAACCTTCAAGTGGAGACTTGGCTGATTATGAACATCTCAGATGTCAGTGACGTTTATCTTTGATCAGATTTAAGACTCTTCCCTTCAGATGACAAAGATGATGTTTTCCCTTGTTTTCCTCAGCATGACACACCTTTGAAAAGGGTAACATTTCTGGCATCTCTGGGAGAAAGATGAGGCCGCTATCTGCTGGCGCTGATTCTGATCAGCCCTGGGGCCTTCCCGTCCCACCTTGCCTTGAGCTAAGAGACTGACTCCCCTTGACCTACTGTAGCCCATTTGTGATCTGGGAAGGGAAACTCTGTGGGTGGCAGCCTCAGAAGATTCCCAGGACAGCTCTGTCCAATAGAACCTTCTATCAAGATGCCTCGGCTGCACTGACAGAATGGCCACTACCCACATGTGGCCGTTGAGCCCTTGACATGCAGCTAGTCCAACTGAGGAACTCCATTTCATTTCACTTCACTTAATTTGCATCTAAGTAGCAGATGTGGGTTTTGTTGTTGCTGTTTTAATTTTTAGAAAAAGCCATGGATGGAATTCCCTGGTGGTCCAGTGGTTAGGACTCCATGCTCTCACTGCCAAGGACTGGGATTCAATCCCTGTTGGGGAACTAAGCTCCCACAGGCTATGCAAATGAATAAATATAAATAAAACAACAACGCAAAGGCATGGCTATTCCCCTCTGCCCCGCAGTCTGACTCGCTTGGCTCCTCTGTTCTTGCAGCCTTCTGACAAGGAGATGTTCAGCCGCTCTGTCACCAGCCTGGCCACAGATGCGCCCCCAAGCAGCGAGCAGAACGGAGCACTCACCAATGGAGACAGTAAGTGCCGCCACAATTCCAGCTTTCCGGGCAGGCCTCATTACCTGCGAAAGGACTAGAAATGTAGCTCAGAAAGGTCAGAAAATGTAGCTTGGAACACCACCACGATTACCATCATCATTTCTTTATAACACCAGCTCACTTGCCTGCATGACCTGGATGGAAGTACCTGGGAATTAATATCTTCCCCAAGGCAGCCCTTCACCAATGAGTGGTACAAGGAGGGCTCCCTTGTCCCTTGGCTGAGATAACTCGTAGGCCTGTTTATTGCTCTGTTTTTCCAGACTCTTCCTGCAGGATTTGGCTCTAGTCACATATTTGAAGCTGCCTTATTAATGCAGACTTTATTGGCTACATTATCCACTGTATTTCTTACACCTTTCAATAAACCGTTCACACATGAAAAAAGAAAATGTAACTCAAAAAAACTAGGAAATGTGTTCTTGCTCTCCTTTTGTATTACTGCCAGTTTTAGCAAAAAAAATATATCATTTGGATGAAAAGTTAGTATCTATGAATTGGCTGCTGTGTGCCCTCACTCTAAGATCTGAATGTTTGTGAACTCATGTACGCTAACAACTGTAAGATTACTGTTACCTATAAGATTATGTTACTAGTATTACTACTGCTCTGTAAGGTGGAGATTATTACTGTCCTCAGTTTACAGATGAGGCAACTGAAACATTGCTGCTGCAGCAAATTACCACAAAGTTAGTGTCTGAGAACAGCACAGATTAATTTACAGCTCTGGGTATCAGAGTCTGAACCGGGTCTCCCTGGGCTAAAATCTGTAAGTATTGTCCAGCCCAGTAGCAGCAGGGTAGCATTTCCTCCCCAGGTTCTAGGGGAGAATCTAGTTCCTCGCCTGCTTCAGCTTCTAGAAGCTGCCCGAGTTGGTCCAGGCCTTTCTCTCCATCGTCAAGCCTCTCTCAGGCTCTCCTGCGTCTTTCATGCACAAGTGTTAGCTGCTCAGTCATGTCTGACTCTTTGAGACCCCATGGACTGCAGCCCACCAGGCTGCTCCTTCCATGGGATTTTCCAGGCAAGAGTACTGGAGTGGGGTGCCATTGCCTTCTCCGCAGATACTCCTTAGGGACACTTATTTCTAGCCTCCTCTCCCAAAGAGAAGCAGTCTTTTTTTTCCAGAACAGGAGGTAAGCACTTTATTCATTCTTTCACTCATTTCATTTTTCATGTAAAAACCTAGTGAGATCAGCCATACCATAGATACTATTCTGGACTCAGGGTCTTAGAGAACCCCAGTTTAGTCAGTAAAAATAAGTAGGTTAAAAAACTTAAGTGTTTTTGCATAAGTTTTGTGTATATAGGCTATATATAACAAAAATATAAAGTAAATACATATGAATATTCCAGTATAAATATATGTTTAGGTATACACTGGCACTTAAACACACACATATATATGAAGAATATATAGTATATGAAGAATATATAAGACACAGTCAATTAACAGCTGGCTCACTACAGTGTAGGTACCTGCAGCACAGACTCATTGGACATCACTGATGAAGGATGTATCCAGCACTTCAACTGTCCCTGGCACCTAGTAGGCACTCAAAAATCATTTGATGCAAAAGCATTCACAATATTTAAAGTAATTATCCTCCAATTAAAATAAATGGACTAATATAAAAAGTCATTTGATTAAGGCATGACTGAATGCCTCCACAGAGTTACATTTCTGCGGCAATCTAAGAATTTCTTGTTTGCATTTTCTAATTTGAGGTAGAAATGTTGGGGTGTGGGAGGGGCAGTGAGATGGAGGGAAAAGCTTTAAAAAGGCACAGGGTCGGCGGACCCTTTGGGACACCGTTTTGGCCACAGTCTTGCCCCATGGTTTCCATCGTGTCTGTCAAAGTGACCTGTGAAGGAGGATGGCTCCCAAACAGTCCCTCCAAACAGAGGGTGTAGTCACCATGCATGCCCCCCTTCTGGTGCCCAGCACCGCGCCCCCCCCCCCCCCCCCCCCCCGCCCCCAGTCTGGCCCCTTGCAACATCACATTCATCCTCTGGTCACTTGAACACTGCCTACAAGAAGCCCATCAGGAGTAACCACAACTGTTGTATAATTGTGACCCAAATTTACAGCCAAGACATTTTATTACATACTGTATTAGAAAGATGTAGTGGATGGCTTTAGTTTACACTGTGATTGAAACAAGAATGTGTGTTAGTTGCTCAGTCATGTCTGACTGCTTGCGACCCCATGGAGCTTAGCCCACCAGGCTCCTCTGTCCATGGAATTCTCCAGGCAAGAATACTGTTGTGGGTGGCCATTCCCTTCTCCAGGGGACCTTCCCAACCCAGAGATTGAACCTGCATCTCCTGCATTGGCAGGCAGATTCTATACTGTCGGAGCCACTAGGGAAGCCCAGATTTCCACTAACAGTCACATCATGTACAATTTGCAACCTCGAGTCTAATAAAAAGCCAGCACCTTGATTTCACTTCACTTGACATTATCCGAGTCACTGTAATAATTCTATAAGGAAGCGTCTTTCTCCACTTTTAATGCTACTGCTGCTTTAGTTCTTTCAGAAGACAGCACGGTGACCTGCATGCAACATTATGAGGAAGTCCAGACCTCGGCTTCAGATCTACTGGACTCCCAGGACAGCACAGGGAAGCCGAAATGTCATCAAAGTCGAGAGTTGCCCAGAATTCCCCCAGAGAGCTCGGTGGACATGATGCACAATGGGAGAAGTGCAGACGGGGAACAGGGTCTGGGGATGGAAGGACCCTATGAAGTGCTCAAGGATAGTTCCTCGCAAGAAAACATGGTGGAGGACTGCTTGTATGAAACCGTGAACGAAATTAAGGAGGTGACGGCAGCTGCCCAGCCAAGTCGAGGCCACAGCGGTAGGTCGAAGTCAACTTCCGGTGTGAAAGAGCTTCCGGGGCCACAGGCCAACAGCAGAACAGACTTTGCCGAGTATGCCTCGGTGGACAGAAACAAAAAGTGTCGACAGAGTGTCAACGCGGAGATTCTTCTTGGAAATTCATGTGATCCAGAAGAGGAGGCCCCGCCTCCTGTCCCCATGAAACTCCTCGACGAAAATGAAAACCTTCAGAAGAAAGAGAGTCAAGCAGGAGAAGAGGGAGCTGATGAGGGGACCAGTGAAACCAACAAGGTGGGCTTCTGCAATTTTGTTTTCAGAGCTTTGGTCCCGATTGGGAATCTAGCTAAACCTGGGCGTCTGTTTGCATGGTATTCTAAGAAATACATGCTGACATCTTCACATGCATTGAATGGTAAAAACTGTTTTCATGTAAGCTGTGTTTGAATTTTTTTACCCCTCCAAGTAATAAAATACTGACAACTCATGCTTACAAAATATTTCTGCCTTGGCACCTTGGAGATTTTCCAGTTTTAGCATCATGTCTAATTGAGGCCAAGTATTATTTTCTTCATTTTGAAGACCAAAAACAAAAAAGATGAGACTTTGCTGCCCATTTAGCCTCTTCTGCCTTTTGCCATCCCAAGCAGTGGGGTGATTCCCACCCCTCCACCCAAGGTCCCAGAAATCAGACCCCAGGAACAAGCCCACAGGTGCTGCTGGGCATATCTGGTTATGTACAGACTTTTATAGGAGTCAAGTAAGAGATTTTATTTAACAACAATTTCTAAACAATAACCTGTGACTCTTAAGTTTAGATGTTCAACCGAGCTCTAAAATGCAGTAAGAATCCCTGAGCCTTCTCTGTGTGAGTCCCATGAGCTGACATCTGAGCCACAATAGCTTGGAATTCTCATCTCCTGCTGTGAGCATTACCTTGGGATTTTCCATTCTCTGCAGAGACAACAGTAGGGTTCTCTTCTCAGGTTTCGGTAGGAAGGCCGAGTAGGGGCTAGTCAGTCAAGAGGAGCCTTAGAAAACTTGTGGAGTTCATGATCCAAAGGGGAGCCCTAGCTAAGGTTATATGTGCGTGCTAAGTCGCTTCAGTCATGTCTGACTCTGCGACCCCATAGACTGTAGCCCTCTAGGCTCCTCTGTCTGTGGGATTCTCCAGGCAAAGATACTGGAGTGGGTTGCCATGCCCTCCTCTAGGGGATCTGCCCGACCCAGGGATGGAACCTGTGTCTCTTCTGTCTCCTGCATTGGCAGGCGGGTTCTTTACCACTAGCATCACCTGGGAAGGCCTTATTCCGGGGGGTCGTTCCGCACAGTATTCTCTGAATGCATTTGTTTTTCCTGTTACCCATGAAGGAAGCCGTTGACAACACCAGTGAAGTGTTTATGAGCATATTTGTTAAAGGCAAAAATGCAGCCCAATTTTTTTCCCTTTGTATAACCAAAGATAATAAAACTAATGTGAAATTTATGCTGTTTAAAACAGTTAAACCTTTTTTTTACTTACAAGCAGTTGATAGATAAGAGAGTTGATGGTCTAACCACTGCCAAGTAAGCAATTCTCCAGATGTCACATTAGAAACTGGAACTACCCATCTGGGAACCAGATTACCTTTCTGTAGAAATATAGGGATGAATGAGCCATCGTTTCCATATAAACCATTCTCATTTTAAGTGATTGGGAGAACTTGAAATGCTTACTATTCATGCATTCATTTCCAAAAGGTTTTAATGAGCTTTCCCACTGTAAGCTGCAAGATCTAGGTGCTGGGAATGCACTAGTGAACAAACATATAAATGAACAAAAATCTCTGCCCCTGTGGAGCTTACATTTTAGGTTAGAAGATAACATAAATATGTATGTAAGTAAAGTCTATTTTATATATATATATACATATATATAAAGTGAAGTCACTCAGTCGTGTCTGACTCTTTGCGACCCCATGGATTATAGGCCACCAGGCTCCTCTGTCCATGGGATCTTCCAGGCAAGACTGCTGGAGTGGGTTTCCATTGCCTTCTCCAGGGGCTCTTCCCAACCCAAGGATCGAAACCAGGTCTCCAGCATTGTAGGCAGACTCTACCATCCAAGCGGCCAGGGCAGCCCCATATATACATATGTATTATATAGATAACATCACTGACTCAGTGGACATGAGTCTGAGCAAACTCCAGGAGATAATGAAGGACAGGGAAGCCTAGCGTGCTGCAGTCCGTGGGTTCAAAAAGAGTCAGACATGACTTAGTGACTGAACAACAAAATTATATCTTAGAAGGCTTTAAAATACAAAGGAGAAAAATCAGAACAGAATCTGGGGGACTGAGAAAGTTGGGTAGGAGCACAGTTGTGAGGAGAGTGGTCAGGGCATGCCTGCCTTTGTTCAAAGGGCCATTTGAACAAAAAATTAAAAGGAGTTGAGAGAGTGAGTTGGTTCATGTTTTGGGGAAAGAGCAAATGAAGTAGAGGGAATGGCCAGTATGAAGGCCCTGAGGCCAGAACATGCCCAGCCTCTCCAGGGACGAGGAGGGTATAGGTGTGGCTGGAGAGGGAGAGCAAGGCTAAGAGGAGTTGGAAGAGAGATAACTGGTGGCCCAACCCTGTATGGCCTTGGCTTATAATCTGAATAAAATGGGGTCGCTTGAAAGTCTCGAGCAGGATGACTTCATCTAGGTTTAAGAAGGATCCCTCTGATGGAGTTGACATTCACCCGTGAAGAATGGAATCAAGCAGACCAGTTGGGTAGCCATTCTAATAAGCAAGACAAGAAACACTTGTTGGATCAGGGTAGGAGCAGCAGAAGTGATGGGAGACACTAAACTAGAACCAGGAGATTTGTTGATGGGCCAGATGTGGATGAAAGGATGAGGAAACAGTGATGCATCCAGGGGGTGGCCTGAGCCCCTGGCAGCGTGGGACTGCCATAAATGGAAGTAGAAGGACCGGGGGCCAAGCAAATTTGGGAGTTCGGGGCTGGACATATTGGTTTGAGATAGATATTGGTTGTCCAAGTAGCAACATCAGAGAACAGCTGGATGGAGGAGCAGGCTTATAAGGATAGGCTGGGCTGGGCTTGTACATTTGGAAGTCAGCAGCAGAAATTAGTTTTTTCAAGCTGACATCGGGTGAGATGACTGCATGAGTGTGTGTGAGTTCCAAGGACACAGGTCCAGGAAAGAAAGAAGCCAGCAGGAGAGAGGAAAATAGGAGAGAAAAAGAGGAAAATCCAGTGTCCTAGAAGCCAAGGAGTGAGTGTTCAGGGAAGAAGGGGTGACCCTGCAGCACACAGCAGGTGGATCAGGAGAGATCAGTGACACGGTGGTCATCGGTGTCCTGCTCAAGAGCAGTTTCTTTGGAGTCTAGGAGGCAGAAACTTGGACTGAAATGGGTTTAGAGAGATAATAGGAAGAGAAAAATTGAGTGCTTTTTTTATTTAGACATCTCTTTCAAGAGGTTTTGCTATAATGGAATTAGTAACAGAACTAGAAGGGTGGGCTGATTTGGTTTGGGTTTTAGAATAGAAAATAGCCTGTTTTTATGTGGATGGGGATGACTCCATAGAGGGGAAAGTTGATGTAGACAGAATGGAGTGTGGCTGGTGCTTATATCCACGAGTGGGTGTAAGGGGTCAGGGTCTCCTGCACAGGAGGAAGGGATCGCCTTAAGGTGGAGCCGGCAAAGTTCACTTGTGGCAACGGGCAGGAAGGAAGACACATGAGTGCAGAGACTGGGGGTGTGATGGGAGAGGTAGACGTTTATAGAAATTTCTTTTGATTCCTTTGGTTTTCTCAAGGTCCTCAGCTAGGGACGAGGTGCTGGGGGTTTGGGGAGAGAGGAGAAGATGTGAAGGCGGCAGCTAGGAAAGCAGGGGCCAGGAGGTAGAAGCAGGTGTAGGGAGATTCAGAGAGGCATTAAGGACTCACTTGAGGGGTGAGTTCTCCAGGGACCAGGGAGGGAGTGGAGTACTTCAAGCATAACAGTGATGGTTGACCATGGAGCTTGAGTTTGATAGGGTAGGAAGGAAGGACACGGAGGAGAAGTGAGACATGGAAAAAAAATGGTTGGGGGCCCCACAGTTCTGCAGGCTTGTTGGAACTGGGTTATGGGAGGAGTAGGTGTGAACAGTGAGTGCTGGTCTGAAGGGGCCTGCAGGGAGATGGGATAGTGGGGCTGCTGTGGTTTAGGGGAAGAGGGGCTGAGGTGCAGACGGAGCAGGGAGGTGGGGCAAGGACGTACGGTCAGTGCAGGGAGGTCAAGGAGTGGGGGCCGGTTTGGAAGGATACAGGTGGGTTGAAATCAGCAAGAATTCAAGCAGGAGAGAGAGGTGTTAGAGATTCAGTGAACCCAGAGCCAGAATCACCAAGAAATGAAGCCAGAAAATGTGGGTTGATTTCTCCAATAGTTATGAAAAGTTTCCAGATGACTTAAGAATCTTCCTGATGACTCGTGCAAACTAGAAATAAAAAGTTTAGGGATTTGACAGACACCATGGTATTTTTTTCAGTCAGTTTTTCAACCTTTCATTGATGATCAATCCTTCAGTAATAATTACGAATTGAAACCATAATCTTCATAATCATTTGGTTTTTCTGTACCTACAGATTCAAATTAAAAAATTAGAAGAAATTTATCTAATGTAATATTGCTGGGTATGTACAATCATACTTATGTGTTTATTCCTGAGGTCCTTTATATAATTTCTTTGTAGAAAATAGTTTCTTGTCTAAAAATCATTTGAAAACATTTTTGTAGATAGTTGCATCAAAGCATATGCCCCAAAAAAGGTTAAATTATTGACTATAATGATTTATTTTGTTCTAACAGAGACTTAGTTCATTGTCGTACAAGTCCCGGGAAGAAGACCCAACTCTCACAGAAGAAGAGGTGAGTTTTGTTACTTTTAAATAATCCAAAAGCTCTTGTAACAGAGAATACCACTTCCTTCCTTAAGTAGATGCTCTGTCATGTTACCCTTCATCTGAGAAAGCTGAAGCAGGCTCTTAAGCCTATGGTTGGAGATAGGAGTTGGTGATGTTGGCTTTATCAAGGTTCAGAGAAAGTAACTGGGAGATGGGAAGACAAGAAAGGATAAGATGAACAAGGAAGGTCAATAGGGAAGAAGGAGAAGACAAAAATAGAAAGGGGAGGGGAAGAAAGAGGAATGAGAAGAGAGAAATGTAAGTGTGTGAGCTTTAATCAGGGAAGAGTTTCCCATTAGAAGGAAGTTAATAGTGGGTTGGAATATGCAGGGAATTGGAACAGGTGGGTGTAGAGAATTTGCTCCAGGCTGGGAGACAGAGGAAGAAGGGCTTAGGCTTCTGGGAGACAGAGAGCAGGGAACTTCAAAAAAACTTCCAGACTGGAAGTAGGGTTAGACATGGCCACCAATGAAAAACAGTGATGCATTCTCCCAAGCACCGGGGCTTAAGAGTCATGGGTTAAACTTTCAGCAAAGCCAGTGTTTATGGGATTTTGTCAAGCTAGATTCAGAGCCGAACACCGTAATTTGTCTAGCTACATAAAGCCTCTTTCTGGCATGCCTAGCTTAGTAAATTGGGTATGTGTACAAAAGCAATGTGGGCTTTCCAGGTGGTGCTAGTGGTAAAGAACCCACCTGCCAATGCAGGAGGCGTAAGAGACACAAGTTCAATCCCTGGGTCATGAAGATCCCCTGGAGGAGAGCACGACAGCCCACTCCAGTACTCTTGCCTGGAGAATCCCATGGACAGAGGAGCCTGGCGGGCTACAGTCCATAGGGTCACACAGAGTCAGACACGACTGAGGTGGCTTGGCACGCACACACGCAGAAGCAACATACACGTGTGACGTTGCCCAGCCCCACCGTGTTTCCTCCAGGGAGTGGAACTACCATCTATCTACCTGGTTGCAGAAGCCAAAACTCTGGGGCCCTCCTGAACACTGCATTTTCCTCACTGTCTTCAGATTCAGCCAGTAATCAGGCCCTTCAGTTCCACCTCAGAAGCTAATTTTCATGTTCCCTCCACCCCTGACCATCTCCACTGGGCCCGCCTCCATGAGACTAATGCAGGGCCCTCCTACCAGGCCCGAAGGGGTCCTGTGCCTCCTCCAGCATTTTCCACTGTCCTGGAGCCATCCCATTGGGGTAAGAAAATATTTTAATTCCCTGGCAGTCCAGTTTTTAGGACTCAGTGCTTTCACTGCTGAGGCCATGGGTTCAGTCCCTGGTTAAGGAATTAAGAGTCTACAAGCCAGGCTGAAAAAAAAAATATAAGAGATCTGGGAACTAATTCTTTAAAATAAATTGAGACTATGTGAAATTTTTAATTACTTTTCCTCTTATCTTACATTTGTTTGTGGCTTTTGAAAAAAGGACCCTGTTATACTGATGAATGTTGAACATAGAGTAAAGAACTGTGACTCCCATGTATTCATTCTAGGAAGATGATTTAGGAAAAATAAATACGGAGATCACTTATTTTTATATTCATGTGATATAATGTTAGTCCAGACTGAAACTGAGACCTGAATTTTAAGTACTATTATCCTAATTTAACAGAATGATGGGGGAAGGGCTGAATATAAAAAGAAGAGAAATGAGGAAAAGAGGGTAATTTATGAGAACATAATAACAATTTACAGACTGAATAATAATGATGAAAGATGTTAAAGAGAAAAATTGCGAAGCTAAATAGTAAGAGGGCTTGAAGAGAAACCTTTTATTTATACAAAATAAAAGTAATAGTCATAGGAGACATATATTCAAAAAGAATATTAGAAGACTTGAGAAATGTTAATAAGATTTCAAATTTACAGTGACACCCTCCTGCACATTTGGTTCATGCCCAGGGATAATATTAAGTTGCAAGTTAGTGAAAGAGCCTGTAATTTAAAAAAGAAAAGACTGTAAAAGCCAAGAAGGCCCAAGAACTTACAAAGAGTGGAGGCCATATGACAGAACCATGGGGAAGAAAGGACGAAGAGAAACAGACATGGCCCAGCTCTCACTGTTACTCTCACAGATAAAGGTGTGTTTGTCTTCCTAATGTTACCGCTGAAGGTGAGGAATAAATATCCGTGACACCGGCTCCCTTCATTACTATCCATGCACCTCAGTTGTGTCTAGCTCTTTGCGACCCGTGGACTGTAGCCTGCCAGCCTCCTATGTCCATGAGATTCCCCAGGCAAGAATAATGGGGTGGGTTGCCATTTCGTCCTCCTCCAGGGGATCTTCCCAACCCAGGGATCGAACCCGGGTCTCCTGCATTGCAGGCAGATTCTCTACCTTCTGAGCCACCAGGGAAGTCCCTATCATGCATGACTCACCCCTTTATAATCTGTCCACATTTTTGGCTCTGACCACCTTTTAAATAAAGTTTCATGTGTTGGCAACTTGCTACAAAAAGCAGAGGCCTTGATTTTTATTCTTCTGAAATGGAAAGCTACTCTAATTCCTCATTTTGAAAGGAATTTTTTAGTTAAAACCTCTCAGGTGAGAATGTTCATTTAATATGCATGAAAATGGTTAAATCAACAGGGCAGGAGTTTCACAAAGATTATTTCTCTGACTCAAACGCTTTGGATTGTCAAAGCCTGGCAAATGCCAGCCACCAGCCTGTAGGGAAAGTTCTCATGCAAATGACAGTTAGCATGCGGCAGGCGTGTCTTAAGAAGCTCTGGAGGCCAGCTGGAAGCTTTCTGCCCAGCATGTGGATATGTGAGAGCAGGACATCTCCCTCTGCACTTGCAAAGCCAAGCATCTGTCAGGAAGTATGTTCCCTTATTTCCTGGGTGTTTTAATACATCAATCGCTGTGCAAAGATAACTGCAGGTAATGAAGGATGTTTTTACTTATTTCCAACCATGACTTCTAACAATAAAACAATACCCTTCCTCCCAAATCTCCTAATCAGTCCATTTTTGTATCGAAGAAAATGATACCTCTCCCGATATTTGTGGCTTTGTTGATGTTGTTCAGTCGCTCAGGCATGTCTGACTCTGCAGCCCCACGGACTGCAGCATGCCAGGCTTCCCTGTCCTTCATCTCCTGGAGTTTGCCCAAACTCATGTCCATCGAGTTGGTAATGCCATCCAACAGTATCATCCTTTGTCATCCCCTTCTCCTCCTGCCTTCTGTATTTGTGGCTAGATGAGGTGTATTAGTGAGACTGAGTGGGTTTGCTTGGAAAACAGTCTGTTCTTCCCAAAGGAAAGAGTGTCCCGTAAGTTTTTGTCTTTGGTGCATGAGGGGTACAGTCTTGTCTGACTCTCCATGACCCCATGGACTGTAGTCCACCAGACTCCTCTGTCCATGGGATTTCCCAGGCAAGAATACTGGAATGGGTAGCCATTTCCTTCTCCAGGGAATCTTCCTGACCCAGGGTTTGAACCCCTGTCTCCTACATCTCCTCAATGGCAGGCAAATTCTTCACTACTGAGCCACCTGGGAAGCCCATCCCCTAAGTTGATTGTCTCTCAATATCATTTCTGAGTTGATTTCATATAAGAATGAATTTTCCCACTGAAGAAAACTTAGCCCCATCTCTGAATGTCTGTTTAACCAATAGTATGCAATGAAGTATTAATTTAAAAACTAGTGGAGGGGTGGGATGGTAAGGAAGATGGGAGGGAGGTTCAAGAGGAAGAGGTATACCTATGGCTGATTCATGTTGATATTTGGCAGAAAACAATGAAATTCTGTAAAGCAATTGTCCTTCAATAAAATTAATAAATAAAATCAGAAAAAAAAATAGTGGAAAGTGATCCTCTGACAGATATTATGTATACTGCCAACCAGCATCCAGAAGCTACTGTTTAGACTTTTGTGATGCGGGCGGAGTGGATTATACAGTCTGGTGCAGTGGTTCTCGCACTTAGTGGGCATGAGAATCAGCCCACCCCCAGAGTCTGTGACTCAGTGGTTGTGGGGTGGGGCCCCAGAGTTTGCCTTTCCAAAAAATGTCCAGATCCTGCTGCTGCTGACTTGAAGCCCACCCTTTTGAGTATCACCAGTATGATATATGTTTTCTATCCTTCTTTATAAAGCAGTCAGAACTTTCCTCAGGTGAAATATCATTGTGATAAAGAAATAGAATAAAACCCGATGCTGTGGTCAGGTCCTGGGGGTCTTGAGCTGCCCACTCTACCTGCTTGCCTCAGACCCTCAGCAGACCTAGAGAGAACCTGGACTTCATAGAATTAGGCTACTTACCAAGTTACAGATGACACATATAATTGTTCTGTTATGTACTCCAGGATTAGCATAGGTTGTAAAGAATTGGCTTCTGGGTGTATATTCAAAAGAAATGAAAACACTATCTCCAAGAGATATCTGTACTCCCCTGTTTATTGCAGCATTATTCACAATAGCCAAGTCATGAAAACAACTTAACTGTCCAACAACAGATGAATGGATAAAGCAAATGTAATCACACACACACGTGCATGTACACGTAACGGAATATTATTCATCCATAAAAAAGAAGAAAACCTTGCCATTTGCAACAGCATAGATGGATCTTGAGGGCATTGTGCTAAGTGAAATGAGTCAGAGAGAGAAAGACAGATACTGTGTATTCTCACATAGATGTGAAATCTAGAAAAGCCAAACAAAAATAGAGTAGAATGGTGGTTGCCTCAGGCTGGGGACTGGGGGAAATGGGGAGATGTTGGCCAAAGGGTCAAACTTCCATCTATAATAAGGTCTGGGAATATAATACAGCATGGTGGCTAGAACTAACAAAACTGTGTTATATACTTGAAACTTAGAATAGAGCTTAATATTATCACCACACCAAAAATATGGTAATTACAGTAAAGAGGTTGTTAACTAACTTTATTGTGGTACTCATTTCACAATATGTGTATCAAATCATCATGCTGCACACCTTAAACTTACATGTGTTGTGTGTCAATAATATCTCTGCAAAGTTTGGGAATCTGAAAAAAATTCTTAAAGGGACCCACGCCCCATAGTCCCAAGAATCTAGCTTGTCACTAAAAGGGGGAAGGGGGATCAAGCTCGGAGCTTATTTATTCACTTTCCCCTTTGTTTTCTAGATCTCAGCCATGTATTCATCAGTGCATAAAAAAGGACAGCCAGGGAACAAATCAGGACAGTCGCTTAGAGTACCAGAGGCCTCCTACACCTCCATGCCAGGAGCCGCTCCGAGGTCCCCCTCTTCCTGTAACGATCTCTATGCCACTGTTAAAGACTTTGAGAAGATGCCAAATAGTGTCAGCACACTTCCAGCAGCAGGCAAGCCCAGTGAGGAGCCTGAGCCAGATTATGAAGCAATACAGACTCTAAACAGAGAGGAAGAGAAGGCTGCCCCAGAGACCAACAGTCACCATGGCCTTTGCCCAAAAGAGAATGACTACGAGAGCATCGGGGACTTGCAGCAATGCCGAGACGTCACCAGGCTCTAGCAGCCTGAAAGGACCCAGCTAGCATAGGACCAGCCGGCAAAGCCAGAGCTGCTGCAGAAGACAAGAAGCGACGTCGGCCGCACTTCATATGCTGCTTTAGGAAAGGAAGACGATTGGAGGTGCCAGAACTGCTTCTCAGTTTGGGGAGAAATGAGATGGGCACCCTGCTGCCAGGGCACTGGCATACCCAAGCACACCTGCGTCATGCAGCCGCACCCTCTGGAAGGATCCTGGCTGTCAGTGATCTCACCCTCTTCATGAAGAAAGCCACGCAGTAAGGAAGAATGACAGCTCACCTGCCTGAAACACTGCCATTCACAGGAGCTGGGTTTCTCTCCCTCTCCTTTTTGCTGCCTGCTACTGATAGTAAAATGAATGGCATTTTTCTCTGAAATCTTCCGATTTACAATGGTTCGTTCCAAGGATTTTCTCCCACCAGGCTGGGCCTTTGCCTTCAAGTGGGTGTTTTCCGTTGCTAAGAAATTGTGGTTGCTATTTCCAGTCTGCTCCCCAGCCCCTTCAAAGAGCTGCACCTGGGAACCCGAGCCCCCAACCAGTGGAGAACCCTGGGGACACCCCTTGAGTTTCCGAGCTCTTCATTCCTTCTGATTTGGGCACTCCATGTCAGCAGCCTCTTCCAAAGTACTTGAAGTCATTGTTAGATGCTTTATTTTATTTTTATAGTCAATATGGTTTTTCTCCCCCAGTGTTTGAAACTCTTCAGAGTCTTTTCAGTATTTTCAGAGAATATCATGGTACTTCTGTACTTGTTTTAGTCCAGCTCATTCTTCCAAAACAGAGAGCCTTAATCTCAATGTTGGGATACAGACCACGTGTTTGGGTGGCAGCCGCTGCATCCATCTCTTCCCAAGGGCTGTGGACTTGAATGTGTATTTCTGATGATCTTTGCTGCCACGCTGACGGTGCAGGAGTTCATACGTGAACTGCTCCCCTAAGGTAATCTATTTGAGATTAAAATATAAACATTTATTTTTGTTATATAAATTTATAAGGTATTTTATGTTTAATGCCTAATTTCTAGAAACTGCCAGATAAAATATATATTAACTATTTTGCTTTGATGTACAATGATTTATATTCTCATTTTGAAAAGACACCATGAAGCACATAAGCTTGTACCAGTAGTTGTTATCTTTTTTCTAACCAAGTGTTTAAAACATGGAAGGTTTTTAAAGACGTGACTTTTCAAATGGTACTTGGAGCTCTTGGTCAAAAATCAGCTGACTCATTGGAGAAACAAGTGGAATAAACATAAAGGATCATTTTCAAAGGTTTGTGGTGGGCAATAGTGAAATATTTGAAATGGTAAAAATGGAAAGAGGAACAAGTATGACTACGGATGACTGACGATTAACCTTATGAAAGTATTATGATCCCATTAAGGTTTAGCTACGTTTTTGAGAAAAAGGTGATGAATTCTGTAGCCTGGTGCTTGCACATGTAAATTGCCTGCTGGGATTTTTTTCCCCCTTCATTTTATAAAAATCAGTGGCTGAAATAACTCAGATTGAGAGCTCAGCCTGGTTTGAATTTAATCATCTCTTTAGATTTTATAAGGCCGACATTGGGAAACTTGTTCACTTTTCATTTTAAAAGGAACCTGGTTGAAGTGCTATTTTGTAGTGTGGGCTACAGAAGAGAAGCTTTTCCTACACTGTAAAGAAAAAAAAGAGCCAATTATTCTGTACCGCTGTGACATCTGCGACTTTTCAGATTGAATAATCTTACTGTTTTCACTCATTAGGACAAAGAATGCAGTTGGGAGGATGAAGCATCTTGAAAATTGTAGGGACCAGCTCCCGGGCATGTTTTTTTCCATTCCTTGCATTCATGGCTTGATTTTGTGACTGCTCTGTAATACGTTTCTGCAATTGTAAAGTAGCTCAGTTGGGGTAAATGGTTCGCTTGTTATTTTTCAATCAGCCTGATCTCTCCCGTGAAGACTTTATGTGCATAAAAGCACAATCATCACTGATCAAAAGATCATGGCAGAATAACCTTGGATCAGGGGGAAGTTTATCAGAAAGGTGCAAGAGCCATACTCTCTGAATTCATCTCCTTTGTAAGCACTGCTTTGCCCGGTGATTCTCATGGCTCACTATGAATGAGTCTGACCCAACCACCTCAGTATGATGGTGTTGCTTTGGTACCTGCTGACGGCCACATCACACTGTTCACCTAGCCTTGTGCACGCTACAGTCACATCCTTTATGAGCACCTGACTGCTCAAAAGTTGCAGCTCATGATATCTCACTTATGACCAAGGAAATGGGTATGGTCTCTAAAGAGTAAAGCCGTTTCTAGATAGGGAAGCCCTTTATAAGTAGTCATATCATCTTGAAATTTCATTATCAGAATTCCCCCAGAAGTTTCAATATAAGGGTTATGCCTTACGGCCATAAAGTGTTCAGTGAAATCTCTCTCCTGATTGGAGAACCTGTGCTAAGAGTAAGTTGTGATATAAAGTATTAAAAGGGAACTGCAAGGGCCTCCAAAACACGTCCTGAAAGAGTAAGTAATAGCACAACCCATGAGGACTAGGAGGTAAGAAAAGCAGAGCGGACTTTGGGAGATGGCTCTGCTCTTTAGACCATTAGGTACTTTACTGAAGCATTTTTATTGATGTAGCATCGCTGTTTTAACCCTTTAGTAAAGTATTTCATAAATTTCATCACTTTTAAAAAATTTTGTTGGTTGAAACTTCGTGCTAGAATCTTTAGTTTGGAAGCCTATGGTTTCTTTAAAAAGTTTTCATCTTAAAAGCTACATAGTTTAAATGTATGAAAGGTAATTATCAAAACAGAAAAAGTTTACTGTATCTTTAAAATTCAAGTTGACATCCATATTATGTATGCATTGAACTGTAATAACCTAGGTTATTATAATCTTGCCTAGGATCTTTGCTTTTATTCATGTATTTTGAAAGTTTCAAAGAATTTTTTTACTGATTCTCAGATATTGTCTGTCAGCAGGGAAGTGTAACCTGTTTTATGTGAAATGTTTGAGGAGATTTTAAATTCTAGGAGGAAGTTATTTTTGCACATATCTTTGCCACAAATTTTTTCTTCCTGCCCTTCAGTAAATTATATCATTAGGATTATTAAAGCTTTTGAAAGTACCACTCTCCTTTGTGGGAAAAAGGCTAATCACTGATTTATCTGCCCTTAAAATCTGAGAGTTGATTCTAATTGAGTGCCAGATTAGGTAGTTAGCAAAAAGAACTGAAATTTAACCTCAGCACGTTACTAGGTCTAGCTAGCATATTTGATTTTCATTTTTCAAATTAGAACATTTGCTTACTTTTACCAGTAACTATATATATAGGGCTTCCCTGGTGGCTCAGACTGTAAAGAATCTGCCTGCAATGCGGGAGACCCAGGTGCGATCCCTGGGTTGGGAAGATCCCCTGGAGAAGGAAATGGCAGCCCTCTCCAGTATTCTTGCCTGGAGAATCCCATGGACAGAGGAGCCTGGCAGGCTACATACACACATATACATATATGCACATGTATATATATAAAGTCACTCTGGTGCTTAATTCATTAGGATACATCCTTGTCATGTATTTTGTATGTTTATCCTACTAGTGTGATGAGTATTGTCATAAAAGCAGAACAGAAGAAACAGTTGTCCAGTCATTTTCTTCTTTTCCCCAGTCGTTTTCATCTGACAGTTACCAGAAAACCTTCTTAACTGGCCCTCAGTGAATTTCTCTAGTTAATGAATTCAAATTTTAAACTATGTCCATCATTCTCTTAGCTGAAAAACAGTGGTGTGTTTAAACACTTTAATTCCTGCAGCTCCCTAAATATTCAACCTGACAGAAGGAAATGAAAGTAGGTATCCTTCTCAGACAGATGTTTGAGGAGAGATTTGGCTGAAGGCAGCTAGGGCCACGTGAGCCAGGATGGTGACCCCCGACACAACCAGGCGGCAGAAGCAGGGGCCCATTATCACCTGAAGGCATTTCCTTCACCGTCTCCAGAAACAGTGAGATTTTAGCACAGAATGAACAGGAGTGGCGGAGGACCCCGCGCTGCTCTAAGATGGTGCCGTATCCTGGCTAGAATCTCAGAGCCTCAGTTCAAGACTGATGTAGGACTTTGTAAACGAGTAAATGCTCCTGGTAATAGTGGCTGTGAGTCCGTGTGGTCTAGTGATGCCATTCTGAAAGTGTTGATTTCTGGTACCAACCAGCTTAGCTTTGGTTGCTGGAAGCACAGTAGGTACTGATGGTTATTTCCTAGAAATTTTGACAGGCTTATTGTACTGTGTAACGGGGAAAAGTTAAAGTGTAATGTTTGGTGTTAATAAGTGACTGATGTGACAATAGGAACATGTGTCTATAATATCAAATATGGCTTTATTTGCAGTGAAGTCTAAATTCTTTGTCCTGTAGTAGTATTTTCTTGCTCTGTGTTGTAGCTTTTCTTAAATATATTATTTCTGATAGTATCACTAGACGAGTTTTACACACTAGAATGTGTTTGACTTTAAGAGATCAATCCAGAAACTGTGTGAGAGTCTTCATCTGGAATTACCAAAGTAAATTAAATAAAATCATGGTCTAGAAGAGAACATACATTCATAAATGGTTTTTTACCCCTACTGCTCATTTTAAAGCTTTGTTTACATGCAGTCTCCAATACTTATAAAGTATTTCATTGTTTTTCTAGGTTCTTCTTTTATTTAGCTAGGAAATTGTAGTTCAGATTTTTCTTAATGCCAGATGACATGAGAGATACATTTTTTGCTTTAAAAAAGGCAATTTTTTGAAAGCATTATTTTGGTAATCATTTATCTTAATGCAGTTAGATTCAACTTTTCTTTGCTCACCACTTCCATATTGTGGGTGTTTTTTTTAAATGTGGCTCAGACGATAAAGAATCTGTCTACAATGCAGGAGACCCAGGTTCAATCCCTGGGTTGGGAAGACCCCCTGGAGAAGGGCATGGCTACCCACTCCAGTGTTCTTGCCTGGAGAATCCCATGAACAGAGGAGCCTGGTGGGCTACAGTCCATGGGGTCGCAAAGAGTTGGACACAACTGAGGGACTAACACTTTCACTTTAAAAAATGTATTGTGCTCTATCTCGGCTCACTTCCTGTAACATATTCTAAAGGTTGGTAATTGTCATTCCTCAGATTTCTGTATGTTAAATTGGCAACAGTGAATTGTTTTAATGTTGTTAGCTTTTAAATTTTGCACTGTATTAACAGCCTCGTGTTTTCAGGGGAAGTTTGAAATATCACTAAACAATAGGAATTTGCATTTCACTGTGCATGCATTTTTTTCCCTCATAAAAATGGTTTCCAAAAAAAGTAACATATTGTCTGTTAGATGATCCCAATCAGTTTCAAAATACTCCTCTTACTCAAAACTACTCAAAAATAATTCATGACAGTTAGCATCATTGTGATTCGTTGTCTCAAAAGGTCTTTGTAATGGTCAAACTTGTCCAATTCACAAAAGAGTGGGAGAGTTGTTTTCAATATTGTTGTTGTTGAGTCGCTAAGTATCTAAGTATCTAACTCTTTGCGACCCCATGAACTGCAGTACCCCAGACTCTTCTGCCCTCCACTGTCTCCCAGAATTTGATAAAACTCATGCCCATTGAGTCGGT
Organism: Budorcas taxicolor; assembly: GCF_023091745.1. Classification (NCBI taxonomy): domain Eukaryota; kingdom Metazoa; phylum Chordata; class Mammalia; order Artiodactyla; family Bovidae; genus Budorcas; species Budorcas taxicolor. Next base: position 57,517,150 of record NC_068923.1, on the reverse strand, counting down.
GATGCCATCCAACCATCTCATCCTCTGTTGTTCCCTTCTCCTCCTGCTTTCAATCTTTCTCAGCATCAGGGTCTTTTCCAATAAGTTGGCTCTTTGCATCAGGTGGCCAAAGTATTGAAGCTTCAGCTTCAGCATCAGTCCTTCCAATGAATATTCAGGATTGATTTCCTTTAGGATTGACTGGTTTGATCTCCTTGCAATCCAAGGGACTCTAAAGAGTTTTCTCCAGCACCACAATTCAAAAACATCAACTCTTTGGCACTCAGCCTTCTTTATTCTCAATATTTGGAATGTTTAAAACCTTCTGTCACTTTGCATGGCACCATCTCAGCCCCTCTGTGTCTGCTGCTCCCAGAATGTTCCATGCCTTCTTTTCCAATAGCAGTTACAATCTTCAATATCACAGACCCTGCCTGGCAGCACTGAACCATTCCCCAGCTCTGCCCAGTTCACATTTTCCAGCGTCAGGGGGTGCCTGGATAAGCCTCAGACCCACTTGCAGAAGCAGATGCTAGGGTGTTATTTGTCAGAAACTTTGCTAAACCATGTAAACCATCGCTTCTCGGCCTTTTCCCTGATGGCTCAGCGGTAAAGAATCTACTGCCAATGCAGGAGACACAAGAGATGCAGGTTTGATCCCCAGATCTGGAAGATCCCCTGAGTAGGACATGGCAACCCACTCCAGTATTCTTGACTGAAAAATTCCATGGACAGAGGAGCCCGGTCGACTACAGTCCATGGGGTCGCAAAGAGGTGGACATGGCTGAATGAGCACAGCACACGAATCATGTACACCCTTGCCCATGTCTTTCGTGAGCTGTGGTTGGCACTAAGGGGCCAATGAAAAGAATTTTTAAAACATTCTGTTGAGGATTCAGACTCACAAATGTAAAAAAAGGAGCACTGTACCCTCACCGGGTAAGGTCACGGCCCCTACAGTGTACTGAGGCTGAAGGTAAATCCGGGAACAGCAGACCAGTAGCTACCCATAAAGCAGAAGGACACTGATTGTTTTAAGAGGGAGGCAGGGAGTACCCTTTCCTATAAGAAAGAATCACTTCTAAAGTATATTGAGTGTAACATTTTGTTAAATCCTGTAGGTATTAGGCCCCACCCCTGGGAATTAGTGCTTATGAGTTATGTTGCTGTAACTAGTTTGAGCTGCTCTCCTGGGTCTCAAGGAAATGAGGATGGTGTTCAAGCATCTGAAGTTAGCAGATGTTGAAAATAACTTGGCCATTTATGACGAAATCTCCAACATTTGGAGTCAATGGGTGATTCAGTGACCGAGGGCCTCTGTTTCTATGCACCCAAGGATCCAGGCCGGGTTTAGTTTTCATTTTTTTTAAACTTCACTCTCATCACACTAAGGTAGTGTTTGACTTAAAAGAGATCATTCCAGAAACTGTGTTAAATTAGAGTCTTCATTTGGAATTACCAAAGTAAATGAAATAAAATCATGGTCTAAAATATGTATTCTAGTGTACTTTTTTTCCAAATTAACAGAACAGGTATCTGCTCATTTTCATTATACATTTAATTGTTGAAAGCCTACCTGCTATACCCATTAGGCACCTGCCACGGGATAATTAAGGCTAAAAGAAAAGAGACCAGTCTTGGCCCCTCGAGCCTGCATTTCATAACCGGCTTGTTGTAATGTCTGGTTTAATTTTGTTTTGTTTGTTTTTTCACTCAGCAAGTGGGAAACCATGAGTGTAAACAGACTCTTTCCTTTTCCTTTTTTACGCTTGAGGAAGAAAAGAAATGTAATTTTAGCTCCCGTTTAGGTAGTAAAGGCTTCCCTGACAGACAGCGGTGCCTTTCCCTAGGCGAAGAGACTAGAACCAAAGGCTTGAGTCAGTCTTTGAACATTCCTTTGACACGTTTTTATGTATTTTTAATGTGAAACCCATAAATGAGCCTGGCATCATGATCGTGACCTAGCCAGTAAACTTGCTTGCTTTTCTCACATTCATCTTTTTAAATATAAGCTTCCCTTGTTTTACCTGGAGCCATACTAGAAACTGAATTCCTGTGGGCCACTCCACGGCTGCCTGTTGATGTCCTGGAAACTTGGCAGCGCCGTCAGCAGCGCTCTCCTCACAGGGAGAAGCTCGTGGAATGTGTTGGGAGAGTTGAATTTTACATCCAAGTCAACAAACGTTTGAAAGAGTCCTGTATGCCTCAGATTTTGACACTTTAAAAAAAAATAAAATTATTTTTTTCTGAGTACTAACTACATATTTGATTTGGGGGGGGCATGCGGGGCTGGCAGAGCAGGGATTAGAAGTAAAATCTGAACTAAATGATGTGGGCATGACTTTCGGCCCCTGTGTATGTGACTCTGGAACCGTCTTATTCCAACGCACTACCTACCACTCTGAGTCTCTTAAGGAACACACTGTAAATGTGTATAAGACTGAGAAAGAAGATGTTAAAGACAGAAATTATTCTTTAGGTATTTTCTTCTTTGTAAACTCAGAAATAAGCTTGTGGCTAGCACGAGATGGCTACTAAAGACATAATTTGTAGGTTACTAGGAACAGCCTTTCAAATATGTTTCATTCCAACTTTTTGTAAAACTGGGGAAAGAACCTCCTAGTAATGAAAAAACAAAACCAATAAGAAACTTCCATAAACACTTTCTAAAAGAGCATGGGTGCTTAGTCATTCTCCAGGCCAGAATACTAGAGTGGGTAGCCTTTCCCTTCTCCAGGGGATCTTGGCATCAATCTGACATCTGCCCTAGAGTGTTTGCTTCTTGCCTATAGTATTTCAACAATTTTTATGGGAGGAAAAAAATGCACATTTTTTATTTCTTGGAAAAATAAATTGAAGTATTGAATTAAATTATCAGAGGGGCCAATTTAGTTTAAAGAGATGCATTGGTTTTTGAGACAAGCTCATAGCTCTGTGGTCCATTTCAGCATTGACTTTCCTGTGTGACCTTGAGCAAATGATTAATTACTCTGTGCCTCAGTTTCTCCATCTACAAAATGGGGATAATGATACCAACCATTGCCTACCTCATAGAGGATGTTATGGGGACAATTGAGACAATATAGATAAATACAAATGCTTTGAACTCTGGAAGAAAGGTGCTATATAAATTGAAATTGTGTTGTTTTTGATGATCCAATTGTTATGTTTAGAGTTTAAATAATAGCAATACTGTTAGTTATGTTAAGAATAAGTTCCAATTTGATGCATATTTACAATTCTCTTCTGTGGCCAGATAGCGATCATCATCCAGTAATGGTACTGAATTTGGTATTTGTTTTCTGTGTGTTTCTGCCCGTAGTATTTCTATTCTGAATGTTCCCAAAAGGCTGGAGTTTAACTTGTCATATCTTGTAGTTTACATGTAATGAACCTTATTCAAGCTGTATATAGAAGTATAATTACATGTAAATAGCAGGTACGTTGTAATTAAAGGCACTTATCAAATCTCTTTGTTCTTTTTTAATTGCAATAAAGATCAGTTTTATATAAAAGCTTGTTTAAGTTCATTTGATATTTGGGAAGATCAAGAATGGCTAATTTATATGCCCTGAGGGCATCACCAGGGTTGGGAGTTTTAACAATCAGCTCACTGCCTGGCAGGAAGAAGGTTGTGCCTGAGAAGCAGGCAGTGGAGCTGAGTAGTTAGAGCTGCCAACTCTGCAGAAAAGAACCTGAGTTTGAATCCCAGCTCCAGGGTGACTTTGAGGAAGCCATAGGACTTCTTTGTGCCTCTGTTTCCCCTTAAGAAGTGAGGAATCATAGATAGCCAATGGGAATTTGCTGTATGGTTCAGAAAACTCGAACAGGGGCTCTATGTCAACCTAGAGGATGGGGAGGGAGATGGGAGGGAGCTTCAAAAGGAAGAGGTTATATGTATACCTATGGCTGATTCATGTTTAGGTTTGACAGAAAACAGTAGAAGTCTGTAAAGCAATTATCCTTCAATAAAAAATTAATTTTAAAAAAAGAACAGGTAATACAATCTAACACTGTTGATAAAAGTTACTGTTGGTAAAAACATTTTGGGGAAATTTCTCTAATAAAAGTCTGTCAAAGTTCAAAAAAAAAAGAAGTGAGGAATCATAGTAGAGAACCTATTAATGGGCTTTCCTGGTGGCCCAGTGGTAAAGAAAACACCCGCTAATGCAGGAGAAACGAATTCGACCCCTGATCTGGGAAGATCCCACATGCCACTGAGGAGCTAAGCCTGTTCACCCCAGCAGTTGAGCGCATGTGCCCTAGAGCCCATGCTCCACAACAGGAGAAACCCACACACAGCAGCTAGAGAGCAGCCCCTGCTCGCCACAACTGGAGAAACCCACACACAGCAGCTAGGGAGCAGCCCCTGCTCGCCACAACTGGAAAAAAGCCCACGCGCAGCAACGAAGACCCAGCACAGCTGAAAATGAGCAAAATTATATGAAAAAAAATCACAAACCTACAGACAAGGTTGTCTCAACCACCCCTTGTGAGGTACTGAACTTGACACATGAAGATGCTGTTGTTTAGTCACTAAGTTGTGTCTGACTGTTGGTGACCCCATGCATTGCAGGTTCCCTGTCCTTCACCATCTCCCAGAGTTTGCTCAAACTTAAGTCAATTGAGTCAATGATGCCGCCCACCATCTCATCCTCTGTCGTCCCCTTCTCTTGCTCTCAGTCTTTCCCAGCATCAGGGTCTTTTCCTGTGAATCAGCTCTTCCCATCAGGTGGCCAAAGTATTGAAGCTTCAGCTTCAGCATCAGTCTTTCCAATGAATATTCAGGAATTATTTCCTTTAGGATTGACTGGTGTTTGATCTCTTTGCTGTCCAAGAGATGCTAGTGTGTGTGTCAATGGCTCAGTCATGTCCGACTGTCTGCAACGCTATGGACAGTAGCCTGCCAGGCTCCTCTGTCCATGGAATTCTCCAGGCAAGAATACTGGGGTGGATTCCCATCTCCTTCTCCAAGGGATCTTCCTGACCCAGGCAGTGAACCTAGATCTCCCACATTGCAGGCAGATTCTTTACTGTGAGCCACTGGGGAAGCCCTTTGAAGATGCTAAATTCTCTGTAAATGCTCACAGACCCTCTTCACAAGAAGTCTGGGGAAATGCTGATGGCGTTTACCCATGTGGCTAGGCATTCCTGTGAAGAAATGCAAGTAAAGAGCAAAGAATGCCCCAGGCCATGAGGAAAACCCACCTGCTTGAGGGCACAGGAGTGTTACCCAGCAGGAAGTCTCAAGGCAAATGGCTTTAGCCAGCACCTGACCCTAGCTGCCTCTTTGCTAATCTCCAAAGGCAGACCTAGGGGCCAAAAGGTGAATCAAGGGAAGGTTCTCTTAGGTATGCTCCTGTCTCCTTTGTGTCTGTGCCCCTCAACTCCAGGATACCCCCAAACCTACAAATTGCCTCTTATAAGACCCCTTTGACCTGACCTGCACCTTTTCCATGCTCCCTCCTCTGCCCCATCCCATCTGTGCAATTATAAACACTCACCCTGATCCAAATTCCCCTGGACTGACCTGCTTATTTTTGTGGAACCAGGGCCTCCCTATGCAGGTTACTCTCCCCACTTACTCCTAGACCGTTGACAGTTTAAGGGCTCGCTGCCTTCTCAGTCTGGAGCCCACACCACCGACCTTGTGAGGGGAATTTCCTCATTCCCCAGAGCCATTCGGCCCACTCCATTCTGTGTACTGAGGCTCCCAGTTAAAGGTTCGCTCTGAGTCTTTGGGTCACGGGATCAGGTTTCTCACTTAGACTACCTGGGGAAACAGACTTTCTGGGGCTTAGCAATTTGGTAGATGATCAGTCACCTAGGGAATGGAGTAGTCTTGGCAGTTCTGCAAGAGATGAGCTGCCAATTCTAGGACGTGCATTTGTGAGAGGGAGTGGGAATTCCGAGACCCTGGTTAAGTTGAGCCAGACACAGTCCACCCTCCTTTGTTATTTATAAAATTAATTCACTGGTCCACCTTCCTTCCTCTGTGGATCTGCACTAGGATTCTTTTCAAAAAAAATTTTTTTTAATGACACCGGACACCACTGTCCCTTTACAGTCAACATCCTCAGTGTTTGCTCTCATCTGAGATGACTCTTAAAATCTCGAGGCTGGACCTCGGGGGCTCCAGAGCCAACTGTTTACCAGGAATCACATCTGTTTCTAGGATCTGTTCCATCTGCATGTCCTGCTGTCATCTCGAATGTGACCATTCTGGAGTGGAGAGCGTCTTTCCCAGCTGTCCCCCTTGCCCTTTGAGGCATGGTTTAGCTTAAGTGTTCCCTGTGACATATACCGCAGTTGGCTGCACACAACAATAAATGTCTGGTTTGAATCCTCATACTTCTCTATGTGAGCAAGTTACAATTAAGGTAAGACTCAAAGGATAAGCCAGAGAGAGAGAGCGTTCCAGACATGCAACAAACCAACTTCCATGGTGTCACCAGGATTGGCCTTCCAAAAAGCAAGTTTGGTTTGTTTGGGAGAAAGAGAGTCTTCCTGATTAGGTAATTATTTTACTACTATTTCCTAGGCACTATTCCTGGTGGCTCAGACGGTAAAGCCTCTGTCTACAACGCGGGAGACCCGGGTTCGATCCCTGGGTTGGGAAGATCCCCTGGAGAAGGAAATGGCAATCCACTCCAGGACTATTGCCTGGAAAAATCCCTTGGACAGAGGAGTCTGGTAGGCTACAGTCCATGGGGTCGCAAAGAGTCGGACACGACTGAGCGACTTCACTTCCCTTCAGGCACTATTCCAGATTCTGCAGATATCACGGTATATAAAACAGGCAAGAACCGCTGTTCCAATGAAGCGTACTTTCCAGGGAGGGAAGGGAGGAAATGATTTTCAAAACAAATTCCAGATCATAGATGTGACAAATGAAATAAGATGGAACAAAGTAAGTAAAATGGTGATGAAATAGAGAGTAAGTAGTGGTTTGGAGGTGAGGGGTTGGGGGAGCGGGAAGAGATGCTGTGTTTTCTCTTCAGTGGACAGGAACGGCCTGGATGACCAGGAGCATCCGTATAAAATATGGGAAGAAAAATATTCCAAGGAAAGAAAATAGCAAGCGTAAAGGCTCTGGCGAGGAAGAGTGGATGGTATGTTCCAGGACCACAAAGGAGGCAAGGGTGGCTGTAGCACAGAGGTGGAGAGTAGTAAAAAGGGAAGTCTGAAATGCAGGTGGAGCGAGAACCCATGCAGCGGAGAAGATAGGGAGTGGTCCTGTGATTCTAAGAGCAAAGAGAAACCATGGAAAACCATAAAAGTTTGGGGATAAATGGTCTTCCATACGAAGCATAACATAAAATGGGACTCCCAATTTACAACATAAATGAAAATAAATTTCAAATGGATTAGAAAGGCAATCATAAAAAACATGGTAAAATGACAGCTATAATACAAACGTGCAGTTTGTCAGCACATTTCTATATGCATTTAATTTTAGTTGATTTCCAAAACAGCTTCAGTGAGTTAAATAGCCTTAAATAATCTTTATCTGTACAAATGACCAAACTGAAGTACGGAAGAGTTGACTAAATTGCCTAGCTTTCATTGACAAAGATGGGATTTAAACTTAGTTTGACTGCTGTCCTGAGTTCTTAATCATTATTGGTCTATGTGAGATTTTCATTATAGTTTTGAAGCAAAAGATTTCTGAAGCTGTTTACCCGTGAACAATGTGGGAAGTTAGGGGTGCTGACCCACACACAGTCGAAAATCTGAATATGTATATATATTTATAGTTGGTCCACCATACCCTTGGTTCCACATCCCCAATTCAACCAACTGTGGATTGAATAATACTGTAGTACCTATTTACTAAAAAATCTGCGTGTAAGTGGACCCACACAGTTCAAACCTGTGTTGCTCAAGGGTCAACTGTCCACAAAACCACAAATAATAATACCTTTAAAGGACCCCGATATGTTTGACTCCATAAATTTATAAAACTTCTTTATAAAAGTTTAAATATATCCCTCAGTGTAAGAAGCAACATTTGTAAGGCCAACAGTATCGGTTTTGTTTGTTGCCATATTCTCATTTCTCCAGTACTGTGTATGCACATAGTAGGAGCTCAGTAAACACGTATTGCAAGGGTGAGTGATGAATGGAGGCAGGTGACAGTAAAGAATCTGCCTGCAACGCGGAAGACCCAGGTTCGATCCCTGGGTTGGGAAGGTCGGAGCTTGTAATGTAGGATGCTGAGACTGGTTTGGACAGAGCAGAGGGAACAGGGGAAATGAAGATGCTCATTGCAGACGTGAGCGGGTAGTAGAACAGAAGGAATCTGGTAACTGACACGATCTAGGGGATTGGGGGCATAGACGAAAGCTCCTGGGTTTCAGATAAATGACGATAATATTAAGGAACTATAAATAGAGATGGAGAGGGTTTGAAGGGGGCTACATAATGACTTCAGTTTGAGCTTTGAATAGTCATATCTCCATCTCCACAAGTAGCAGTACAATATTTACCTATGAGCTTTCTACCTATTGGTTTCATAATTAATCAATACAATTGCATTGAGCTTCCTGATGAAAGACATTATGTAATATGATGCCATGGGGAGAGAGGGCAGAGATGTAAACTCTCCAATCATAATAAATTGGAAAACTATGGAGTCTGCACTGAAACATGATCAAACATATATGATCCGAATCTGTGGGTCCTTCCATGTGTGGCCTTCAAGAAGGGATTTGCTGAAAACTCATAGTTCTCTTCCATCAATAGTTTACATTAACCCCAGTGAATAAGTGTTAGGTTATATATTAATCACCCACCACCAGGGCTGGATGAAAGAATCTACAGTCACTGGAATGAAGCCTACCGTAGTAACTGAATAGAGGCTCAGTAAAACAGAGAGCCAGCTGGCAGTTAGCGGGAAAGCAGAACACACAGGGGATAAAACTCTACGTGACAATATTTAAAATGAGGTAAAAATAATTTTCCCACAAACGTATTCCCTATTCTCTCCTGTTACTCATTACTCATTAATGACTGGGAAGCTTTTGAAAATGAAATGGTTTTAGTTCAGAGATTCTTGTCGATTATAATTACTCTTACTGTGTTTTTCCTGCGTGGGCTTCCATCCTGTGGTGTTTCTCCCTTCATTCTTTTGCAGAACTAGTTGGATCCAGTGACCTTCCATTGTCCCCCGTGACTTTCACTTGCTCATCTTCTATATCTTGTTACATGGGGAATGGTAAAACCAACAGATTGACTGTTTCTTCAGGAAAATGTTACATATTCATATCCTTTGGCCCAGTGGTCTCCCACTGAGGCTTGAAATCCAGCAGCCATGTGCATGCCGGGCTTCGTCTTGACTGCTTCCTTAGGCAAATGCCCTTTCTCCCCACCTTGGTGATACCGCACACTCCGTACTCTGGCTAGGCTGCGCGGTGTCAGCTACGGTCAGGTCACGCTCTTTTGAAATGTAACAAACCGGTGCCCTTATCTAGTGGGAAGTCCCAGGACGGCTGGAAGTTTCTGTGGAGTGCGGGACTTTGGGGGCACACCATTCCTTATCGGACCACCCATCTCTCTTTCTCCTTTGCCCCTGCACCTGTTCTCCTTCCTGTTCTTCCAGGATCCAGACCCCATCTTTCAAATTTCCCTTGAAGTCACTTCCACAAAGCACTTCTGAAGGTGACAGATTTCACCGCAGGTAAAAATTAGAACCACATATTAAGCACCTGGGCTGCACCGCAGGGGCCCACCCACCACGTTCTTCCTCCCAACACTCCCCTCTCTATCTCCTGATTTGAACATGCTGTGCAATTCCATTCTCCACTCCCGGCAGAGCCCAAGACCATCCATGATGTGTTCCCAGACTAATTAATGGGCTCCCAGAAACAAAAGATTATCTACTCGGGGTCTATCTCTTTGCAGCAAAGATAATCAGACAGTGGCTTTAGCATTTGGCTTCTTCTCTTTCTACCAAACAGCCTGTGCAGAGCTGATTAACTGCGTCTACAAAGGAGCCACATCAAAGTCATTTAACCAACCCACTGAAACTCCATTTTTGTTTGCTTTAACAACAACAACAAAAAGATGTGGCTCCGGTTGTAAATAACATTTTAAGTTCTGTTATGTCCAAGTGCATCTCTATGCGCCTCTGCACATAAGTCCTTCACTCCCCACCCCTACCCCCACTCTCAGGGCCAACTGAGCACTGGGTTCCATTCAATCTTGCATTCATTCGTCCAATAATCACTGAGTATTTAATGTGCCAGGCACTCTGTTTCTCTCTAAAAGCAGTAGGACTACAGTTGAAGAGAGTGGGGCTTAGTGTCTGACTCCGAGTTTCTCCGGAGAAACTAAATACCATCCTGTATATCTGGGACACAACAAGGAGGTAAGCTTTCCACCACAATCAGCTTAGTCTAGAGTCTGGGTCATCTTGCCCCACCCCCAAAATCCTTCAGGCTTTACAAATAGAATGTTAGAGCTAGAAGGGATCTTGTGAAAATGGTAGTCACTCAGTCCAACTCTTTGTGACTCCATGGACTGTATGGCTCCTCTGTCCATGGAATACTCCAGGCAAGAATACTGGAGTGGTTAGCTATTCCCTTCTCCAGAGGATCTTCCCAACCCAGGGGTTGAATCCACGGCTCCTGCATTGCCGGTGGATTCTTTATTATATGAGCCACCAGGGAAGTCCCAGAAGGGATCTCGAGCTCAAGTAATTCATCTGCCTTCTTTCTCCATAGAGGCCCAGAGGCCTCAAGAAACCATGTGGGTTTCCTCTGGAGTTCTGTTCAGTGAGTCACCACCATACACAGCCCTTGGGAGACTCTGCAAGAAGGGGTCATAGGAGAGTCAACTTGGGGAGGGGGCCTGCAACCTTACTTTGATGTCAAAGACCAGAGTTCAAGTCCCAGTAATGCCACTTGTTCACCATTTAACCACTGTCAGGGTGACTGATCCCTGTCTACATCACCATGGTCATCTCTAAAAATGGGACAACACTTACCTCAGTGAATTACAGTAAGTCCTCCACATATGAATGAGTTTTGTTTAGAGTGCGAGTTCCTAAGTCCAATTTGTTTAAGTCCAACAAAGTCAGTTTAAGTGCCCAGATAACACAATTGGCTATATAGTACTGTACTATAATGGGTTATAATACTTTTCTTTTTTTTGGTTAGACTTCATTTATTTTTTTTAATTTTTTTAAATTTTTTTATTTTTTTACTTTACAATACTGTATTAGTTTTGCCATACATTGACACACAAATTATACATAAAAAGAATTTTAATCTTACAGTACAATACCTTGAAAAATACAGTAGAACAGTACAACAGCTGGCATACAGGGGCTGGCATCGAGTGAACAGGCAAGAAGAGTTACTGAGGAGAGAGAGGAGGTGGGAGATGGTAGGGCTGAAGGATCGTCAGCAATAGGAGACAGAGGGCAGGCTGTAATGTCATTCACGCCTGACACTGATGGCGGAGGTTCTGGTTCCTTGCTGGAACCAGATGCACAGATGCACACTTGCATCTCTGAAAGTTCGAAACGCGAAGGTTTGTATATAGGGAAGCCCTATATGGGACCTGCTGCTGCTGCTAAGTCGTTTCAGTCGTGTCCGACTCTGTGTGACCCCAGAGACGGCAGCCCCGCCCCTGGGATTCTCCAGGCAAGAACACTGGAGTGGGTTGCCATTTCCTTCTCCAGTGCATGAAAGTGAAAAGTGAAAGTGAAGTCGCTCAGTCGTGTCCAACTCTTAGCGACCCCATGGACTGCGGCCCACCAGGCTCGTCCGTCCATGGGATTTTCCAGGCAAGAGTACTGGAGTGGGGTGCCATTGCCTTCTCTGTATATGGGACCTACTGTATATTAAATAACATTAATCATATAATATTAATGAACATGCCTGGCTTATTTGACTCCCAGCGTGTCATTTTGCTGTTGTTGTTGTTCCTTCAGAGATCTGAATGTCCCTTTACCCTGGAAAGAAGAAAAGGTGCTCATTTATCACCATCAAGACTTTTTAATGGCTTTTTTCCCTTCCCCCAACCCAGGTCCTATACATGCACTCACACTGGCACACATGCACACGCACACACACACACACCGACTCCTTGCCTTGGGCACGCTCCAGCAGCCTGCTCTCTGGCATTCACAGTGGTGGCAGCCGCCCATCCCATGAGGGGCTTGCCATTAACCCCAAGGTCTGGCTAAGGTTTCCAGCCACCACCTGCCACATCACACCCTCCCTGTTGGCTCCCGCAGGCCTGAGAGAGGGTACAATGCCAAACACTGCACCGGAGACGCTTCCTGTCTGGCTTTAATTAATTTCTTTGTTTCCCTTGAAAAGACATCTTTAGTTGTCTAATCCACACTGTGTTTTGGCTGCAGTACAAACCTCTAATTCAGCTGCAGAAAGCGGTTCACTTCTAATTTAGCGACAGAGAGGTGAGAAACAGCCCCCTTCTCCTAGGATCTGAGGCAGGAGCAGAATGGTGGGTGGTGTTGGTACTTCTGAACCTACCAGGCAGGATTCAGAAGGATTAAAGATTCTCCATTTCTGGGTACTTGACTCATTTAGGAATATTTGGAAAATAAACTACCAGAGTACAATAATAAGATATTCCTTCTTCAGTCCAGGATCACTCATCTGATTTATTGTGGGTGCGTTTTAGATTAAACAATGCTGGTAATAACAAGAAAGGACACGTCAGTGTCTTCTGCAAGATGGATCTAAGCACCACTAGGGGGATCTTATCAACAGCTATAGAAATTCAAGACAGGGCTTGAGCTCTCTCAATGCTAAGTACAGAAAAGTGTTAGTCGCTCAGTCATGTCCGACTCTTTTGTGACCCATGTAATGTTGCCCACCAGGCTTCTCTGTCCATGGGATTCTCCAGGCAAGAATACTGGAGTAGGTTGCCATTCCCTTCTCCAGGAGATCTTCCTGACCCAGGAATCGAACCTGGTTTGCAGGCGAATTCTTTATAGAATGAGCCTGATGAAGCCCTAAGTACAGAAAGACGAGCTCTTGTAGATGCAGCCGTCCTCTGGCAAGCATTCAACTGATATCTGTCAAATGAATGAATGAACAGGAATGGGATTGCCACATGACACCATTTTTAGCCCACTGACGTAGATTCTCTTGATCCCACTTTATGAAAGACTTTTCTCAAAAACCTGAGTTAGAGTACTAGTCTCTAATCTCAGACCTGTATTTCCCAACTGGATAACAGCTTGTACCTAATTCCCTCTCAGACTTGCCAGCAGCCTTCTGCCTTGATGGTTTCTCTCTGCAGGGCTCAGCAGCGATGGAGGTGGGGAGTCTGGTCTTTCCCTCTCCTCACCTGAATCCACTTCTCTTGCTTTACCTCTATTGGCCACTTCAGGCCACTCCAGGGTCTGGGAAGAGTGAAAGTGTAGGAACAGAAGGTGAAAATAAAAGAGGTAAAAACACCTCTACCCTAGCTGTTCAGTCTCTCTGCCACCGCAGGCAACCAAATTCTGTCTCTTTGAGGGGGAGAATCAGTGGGGCCTTCAGAGGGGGCCAAAGGGGACATGTCCCCTGCATTGGAGTCAACCTCTCACCCCGGCCTCCATTCTTGCCCCTAGGTGCTACCCTGCAGCCTCAGACAGGCTGAGTGAGGGCCCCTGCGGGCAGGTCTCCAGGGCTGGGTTCTTCCTTCTGCTTGATGTTTTGGTTTTTTGGCTGAGAGGCATGTTGGATCATAGCTCCCCGACCAGGGATCGAACCCATACTCTCTGCATTGCAAGGCGAAGTCTTAACCACTGAACAGCCAGGGAATCCTGGGTTCTTTCTAAACGGTACTCTTCAGTGTCTGTGAGCTCCCCTCATTCCCACATCCTCTGTCCCACCCAGGAGTGCAAGCACAGCCTCTCTCCTCACCTGCTCGCCCATATAGCTCCTCGTAGCCTCCCAGCTTCCGGTTATCAAGGTTAGGATCGGGTCTGGTCTTTGGGGGTGACGTCAGTTCCTCCCACGACCTCTCACTGCATTCACCCCCACCCCCAGTGGCTGTGCTGAGATGGGTAGCAACACATCAGCCTTCAGCCTCGATGGGAGGGGCCAGCCCACCCTGGCCATGAACCTTGCCAGTTGCTACTCTTGACTTCTTCCCTCCCCAAGACTGGGGGCGGGGGTGGTTTAACAGCCCCGGCAGCACCCACAACAAGGGTAAGACACAAGCCCAAGCACCTTATCCTCCTGAAGGTGCAGATACTGCTGCTTTCCATGGCAAAATCACTGGTTTTGAGTATTTCCAACATTCTAATGGTACAGAGAGAAGAAGTGGTTCTGTTCCGTCTGCTTCTCTGCAACCAATCTGGGGACTGCCACAGAACTGAAGTCATCAAACCTGATTCAGCAGCCCCTTTCTGGCCAGCATGCTGATTCCAGCCTCTCATTTAGACACACAAAATGTGTGCCAAGTTGCTTCAGTCATGTCTGATTCTGCGATGCCATGGACTGTAGCCCCCCAGGCTCCTCTGCCCATGGCATTTTCCAGGCAAGAATACTGGAGTGGGTTGTCATTTCCTTCTCCAGGGGATCTTCCCGACCCAGGGATCAAATCTGCGTCTCTTATGTCTCCTGGGTCGATAGGCAGGTTCTTTTCCACTAGCGCCTCCTGGGAAGTCCCCAGACACACAAAGGGTAACCCCTTAAAAGTCTGAGCTTTTTCTTCCCAAGCGAATAGGGGGCTACTTGGGAAGCCAAACTGAGGGACTGGATTCTTCCCCTTTGGCTAAGGGAGTGAAGTGACCAATCATCCCCACTGGGGATTTGAATCTCCAGCTGGTAACCCAAAGATGGGAGGGACAATTTGAGGTCAGATACTCTGGAAAAAACAAGGGTGTACAATGTCCCAAACATTTCTGCAACATCCTCCTTGTGGGTCTTCAGGCCCCCATGCTCCCTTGTTCCCTGATGGTCCTTCAGCCCCTCAGCCAATCTCTGAGTCCTCTAGATGCTCCCAAGACAGAGGTCGCTCCCCTTGATTGCCACCAAGAGTCCCCTTGGACACAGTGGGAATCCACCCCTCGCTTTACTCCTTCTGCCTGTGAGCTTTAAAGGAATGGAAGCTGAAACTGGCTACATTTGTTTGGGAAACATCCAGAGAATTTCAGTCTCTCAGCTCTAGGGATTCACATTTCCCGTCTTGAAGCATTTGCTCCAGTCTTCTGTAGTTTGGTGAAATGATGGCACCTCGCCCAGCCTGAGCTCTTTGCTTACATGCACAATGGTCTTTGCAGTCAAGTGCTGATTTACTTTTAAGCCACAGTCTAAATCAGGTGGAAACAACCCCCATCTCCTTTTCACAGTCAGGATGGAGAAAACTTCAGAGATGGTCTAGCCCAACACCCCCATTTCATAAAGGAAGCAAAACCTTCTTCTTGGGAAAAGTACGGGAATTCTCTAGGAAGACTTGGCCTTTGTTCCAAAGGTAGTCATGCCTTAAACCAGGATTAAAAACTAATTTCCTTTTCTCCACACTATGGGGTGTGTCTCAAACTTAATTAGATTAATTTTTTCCTACGAATCCTAAGGTTGCACTACCCTTCCTTCCCTACCCAACACCAGAGCCATGCTGGAGTTAGTCCCCCAGGCTGCTGTCCCTCTTCCAGGAACACCTGCCCCATTTTCTCACCTAACTATTCCTACTTGAAGGGGTTCAGAACATGCTACCCCAAAATGTGTCACTTTGGCATGCTGACTATTTTGAGTTAAAGACACGTGAAAGCGACTTCCCTGGTGGTCCATGTTAAGACTTGCCTTCCAGTGCAGGGGGTGTGGGTTTGATCCCTGGTTGAGGATCTTAGATCCCATATGTCTTGAAGCTAAGAAACCAAAACGTGAAACAGAAGCAATACTATCATAAGTTCTATAGAAGACTTTTTAAATGGTCCACATTTAAAAAAAAAAAAAAAGACACTTGAAAAACTGCAAATGCAAGGAAGGCACCCTGACCTTCCTTTTTCTTCCAAAAAATCGGAGCTTAAATTCCAATGTGAATAGTGTTCTCACTACCAGGAGAAAGAAACATTCCCGCCACCAGAGACAGGGAGTAGATGCCTAGAGAAATGTGACAAGCAAACTCTGTTAAAACATCTCTTATCTTCCTTTAGATCCCCCATATGTTTTGGTTACTTCTATACTATAGCAAAAATGGCTGTCCTTTGTTCAACTTGCTGTAGTAACACTTGGGCCTAGTCATTTGTTTGAGTCTTCATTTTTCTTCTGGCTCCATATAAATAAAATTTATATGTGTTTCCCCTGTTAATCTGTCTTATGTTAGTCCTCCCTAGGAAGGTAGTGGAAATTTTTACCTGCCTTCCACGATCATCCTGCCCAAGGCTGATACCACCTGCAAGAAACCCTCCCTGATTCCCTAGGGTAGGTTCAATAATTCCGCAGTGCTGTGCTTAGTTGCTCAGTCGTGTCCGACTCTTTGCAGCCCCATGGAGTGCAATCCACCAGGCTCTTTTGTCCATAGGAATTCTCCAGGCAAGAATACTGGAGTGGATTGCCATGCCCTCCTCCAGGGGATCTTCCCAACCCAGGGATAGAGCCCAGATCTCCTGCATTGCAGGTGGATTCTTTACCATCTAAACCACCAGGGAATCCTAACCTCCATTAGGGAATGTACCAGCCTCTATGACAAGTGGTTATTTTCTCTTCCCTCTAGTGACACTATGTTGTTGTTATTATTCAGTCACTAAGTCGTGTCCGATTCTTTGCAACCCCATGAACTTCAGCACACCAGGCTTCCCTGTCCTTCACTATCTCCTAGAGTTTGCTCAAACTCATGTCCATTGAGTTGGTGATGCCATCCCACCATCTCATCCTCTGTTGCCCTCTTCTCCTTCTGTCTTCAATCTTTCCCAGCATCAGGGTCTTTTCCAATGAGTCAGCTCTTCCCATCAAGTGGACAAATTATTGGAGCTTCAACTTCAGCATCAGTCCTTACAATGAATATTCAAGGATGATTTTCTTTAGGATTGACTAATTTGATCTCCTTGCAGTCCAAGGGACTCTCAAGAGTCTTCTCCAGCACATTTCAAAAGCATCAATTTTTCAGCATGACACAGAATTAGTATCAATCAAGGTGAAAGAAATGGTTTAACATTTAAACTCCATGAAGATAAATATTATTATCTGCTTTATTTGCTCTGAATCCTCAACATTTAAAACAATACCTGGTATATAGTGGGCTCTCAATAAATTTTTTCAAATTAATGAGTGAATTAATGAACAAAATGTCTGGGCAGAGACTCAGATATGGAGCTGAAATGACCAGAGAGAAGAGCGAGGTCCCTTACACTGGCTAGCAGAGCAGCTCTTCCCCAAAAAGGTGAAGAAGAGACCAGAAAACGTGAGGTTCTAAGATTGTGGAATCACCTTCAATCTAACCCTCAGAAACCCTCTCCAAAATTGCAGACATGCACATTTCCCAACACAGCTATGAAGACAGGAGACGAGATAGAAAGATGCTGCCTTTGTGGCTACATATGAATTCCAGATGTTTGTTGGAGCAGCCTAGCCTATGAATGATGGATACGGTCAGTTTGACCTCTTTTTCCATGCCTGCAGAGGCCCAAAGTCTGCCAAAGTTTTTCCTTTATTCTCATGACCACTGTTGGCTTCAGCCCATGCCACTGCACTCAACCATGTCACTTAACTATTTAAACATCAACAACAAAAACAAAAACTCTCTCTAGTTTTTGATATAATAGACTTCATTTTAAGCATTTGTGGTGTGGGGGGTGCTTACAGGGTTTCTAGGGAAAAGGGAGAAGAGAGATATGGAATGTCTGCCAGCCACTTAGTTTTCAGTCCTTCGATATCATTGAATTCTCATTAAAATTTCCTTTTTTTCTCTTCCTCTCTCTTACATGCACACACAGAGGAAACAAATTAAATCCCCTCTTTGTCTGTTTAAATTCTGGTTACCTTTTATCCCCAGCAGCTTACTGAGGATCACCTGCCTTAAAAGGTTTTGTGAGGCGGGACCAAGATGGTGGAGCATGAGGACGCTGAGCTCACCACCCCTCAGAACATAACAAAACTACAACCATATACACAACAACTCTTGAAAAAATACACTTGAAGACTAGCAGGATGGCTTCTCCTAATAACAAGGCTGTAAAGAAAGATCCACGTGGAGTCGGTCAAGGAGGAAGAGAAGTGATCTTGTGGGGACTCACGTCCCTAGTGGGAGATCCCAAAGAAAAGGAGGATGTCACAGGCTTGAGGAAACTTGCTGAGAAGCAAGGGGTTCAAGCTGTGTATTAGGCATCCCAGTACTGGGGTCTCACACAGGGAAGATAAGCCCCCTTGTTATCGTTGTTCAGTAACTCAGGCATGTCTGATTCTTTGTGACCCCATGGACTGCAGCACTCCAGGCCTCCCTGTCTATCACCAACTCCCAGAGTTTGCTCTGACTCATGTCCATGGAGTCAACAATGCCATCCAGCCATCTCATCCTCTGTCACCCTCTTCTCCTCCTGCCCTCAATCTTTTCCAGCATTAGGGTCTTTTCCAATGAATCAGCTCTTCGCCTCAGGTGACAGACGTACTGGAGCTTCAGCTTCAGCATCAGTCCTTCCAGTGAATGTTCAGGGATGATTTCCTTTAGGATGGACTTGTTTGATCTCCTTGCAGTCCAAGGGACTCTCAAGAGTCTTAAGAACAATGATAACACGGGGGCTTATCTTCCCCATGTGGGACCCCAGTACTGGGATGCCTAATACACAGCTTGAACCCTTTGCTCCTCAGCAAGGTTCCCCAAGCCTGTGGCATCCCACTTTTTTTTTGGATCTCCCACTAGGGATGTAAGTCCCAGTGAGATCACTTCTCCAGCACCCCCTTAACTTGTTTGAACACCAAGGGGGCTACTGGAGTCCTGGAGAAACCTAGACCCACTCTTGAAGAGCAAGAGCACAGGCTTGTTTGCTCCAGGGCACAGCACAGAGGGAGCAGATGCAGAAGCGCTCTTCCCCTGGCCAGTTTGCCAGGCCTGCCCTCGTGTGCCCCCACCCGCACTGGCTCCTACTCCATCCCCTCTTGTTACTGCAAGGCTCCCACTGAGGTGAAGGTCACAGGTGCCCAGGAGAAGACACATTTAGAGAGAAGGAACCACCTCGGTCCCGGCCCAGCCTTGACCAGGGTGGGGGCAACTCATCAACACACATCTATTCACACTCAGGCGGGAGCAGAGCAGCTCCAGTGCTGAGCCCACCATTGCTGGCACACTTCGTGACCATACTGGGAGGGGGTGAAACCAGCTTATGAGTGTGACTCCAGTTCCTCAGACCTTGCCAGTCTCTAGCCAAGGCATGCTCACAGAGGGCAACGTGAAGAGAAGAGAAGCACAGCCCCGAGCTCACAAGCCCTGGCCAAGACCCCAACCACAAAAGAGACTTCCGTCCTACCCAGGAGAGACCTTATTGCCACAGGGCTCCTGCTCAAGCCAGTCAGGCCCCATTCCTGCCTCCAGTAGTCAGGGTGATAACCGCCGTGGAGCCTAGGAAAAGCCCAGGCACACACCAGCTCACGTCTAGCACCTCCAACTCCAGTCCCACTGCCCACCAAGGTTGCGGCTGCGAGTGCCCCTCAGGAGAAAATACAGCCAGTGTTCCGGTGAGAATCAGCTCCCCCACCAAAGCCTCCAGGCGGACGCAGATTGCACTGCGGTTCTCCCATGCTAGGACACCCCTTCAAGAACTGGACGGATAACTGTTTCACCCAACTTTCTAGAGACATAGAAAGGTAAACAAAGGCTTTGCTTTTGCTGTTCTTATGCCTAAAATGTTGCCCTGCCACCTTCCCAGGACTGGCTCTTTCTCATCAGTCAGCTCCAGTTCTGATGTGCTGAGAGGTCAGAACCTCTAGTCCTGAGAGGGCAGTGTCCTAGATGGTCCTCGTCGAGTCCTCACCTCACTCCAGCTGCTACCAGTCATGCTCTATCCTGTTTCTCTGTTCACATTCTCATTGTTGCCAATAAGAAAAAGTTATTAATTTCATTTATATAAGTTGTCTGTCTCCCACTGGAAAACGAACTGCACAAGGGCAGGGCCTGTCTCTCCACCACTCTATTTCTAGCACGTAGGATGGTTCCTAGTATGTAGCAGGAATTTCCCAATTTTTTTTTTTTTAATGCGTGCATGCTCAGTCATGTCTGACTCTGTCCAACACTATGGACCGTAGTCTGCCTGGCTCCTCTGTCCATGGAATTTTCCAGGCAAGAATACTGGAGCAGGTTGCCATTTCCTCCTCCAAGGAATCTTTCCAACCCAGGGATTGAACCAGGGTATCCTGCACTGGCAGGCGGATTCTTTTATCACTAAGCCACCTGGGAATGAGTGAAAATAATGATCCAGACATTTTACCAGTGTGAAGTTTCCCTTTTTCCTTAATGAATTCAGAACAGTGGGATATTACTGGACCTGCTATGCTATAATTTTCCTTTGGGTTACCAAAGACCTGTTTTAAAGTACATCATTTTAATATCCTACTTGATCCAGTCTTGGTCTGGGAAGCTTCTATGTTGGGGATTAGCCACCGGGGAGTCTTCTCTGTACACCTTTAAAAAATCCAAGATGACAACTGTGTCTATTAATACTTTCTGCTTACTCTGGCACTAAAGCCTTTCAAGATTTCCAGACATGGATAAAGTCATGGTCTTTCCTCTTAAAACCCAGTGAGTTTTACTGAAACAAGGTGTACTTGTCTGACATGCTCCCTAAGACAATTTTTACCACTTCCAGCAGTGAAAATCAGAGCCCTTCTACTGGATCAAGGGCTCGTTTACATTTCCTTTACAGTTGTAAAATTTGTAACATGCAAAAGAAATGTACATGAGCCCTTGGTATTCCAATAGAAGAACTCTGATTTTCTCTGCTGGAAGTGGTAAAAATTGCCCTATTTTGTCCTAGGGAGCATGTCAGATAAGCATGACTGAGCACCTGAGCACACACGCATATACAGTGGGTTAGTAGAGTTCTATCCCTGCTGCTCTATTGATACGCTAGTATCCAGCGCCATGAAAAAACGCATGAGACTCACCCAAAAGTTCACATTATTTTGAATAAACTTGTCTCACCCAAGTGAGAGAATTTAAAAGTAAAGTGAGCTTAGATCAGACTACAATTGTACAAGAAAGATGAATACATTGGGACCAAAAGTTCCTCAGGTAAAACTTACCTTCTTAGATGAGTTCCAAATCATATTATAAGCAGAGAGGACTAGAGAATGAGATGTCTTTTATTTTTATTTGTTTTTAAAGAAATCCAAGGATAGAAGGAAGAATTGTTTCATTCTAGACTTGGAAGAGCTACATGAGCTTCAAAAGGGAGATCAGATAAAAAATACTTGAAAGCACACTAAAGGTTGCAAACCAAGAACTTTAACCCTAGAAAAAGCAAAAGCAAATTTCTGTGAGTGGAATACCAAGATAATATTTCTTTTCTCTTGGAAAATATAAAGGCTGCCAGGATGCCATTTGATCTAAACTTATGGGTAAGTCCTAAAGAAGCCAGAAATAAAAGCCTGCTGTAATTATTATTCAGAGAAAATAAGAGTTAGGTGGGCTCTGTTGGGTATCCTATAATGGCTTACATTGCAATGAAGTGGGTTAGCAAGTCTCTAATTGATTGAAGAGATATTTTATGCTATATCTAGTCATCATTTATTCATTGTATTTTTAGTCCCAGTGATATGACATGTACGATCTAGGAACTGTAGGAAGGATCCTGTAAAAAATAAAAAGATATTGCTCCCTAGGACAAAAATCATCATAGAAGAAACCCATGCACCATTGGGTAGCAAAAGAATTTATTAACAGAAGAGTAAAATAGAAACTTGAGGAAAAGAGCAGTATGCCATACTACCACGTAGGAATAAGATGGCTCTTTTACACTGAACTACATCACTTCATGGGAAATAGATGGGGAAACAGTGGAAACAGTGTCAGACTTTATTTTGGGGGCTCCAAAATCACTGCAGATGGTGACTGCAGCCATGAAATTAAAAGACACTTATTTCTTGGAAGAAAAGTTATGACCAACCTAGATAGTATATTCACAAGCAGAGGCATTACTTTGCCAACTAAGGTCCGTCTAGTCAAGGCTATGGTTTTTCCTGTGGTCATGTATGGATGTGAGAGTTGGACTGTGAAGAAGGCTGAGCACCGAAGAATTGATGCTTTTGAACTGTGGTGTTGGAGAAGACTCTTAAGAGTTCCTTGCACTGCAAGGAGATCCAACCAGTCTATTCTGAAGATCAGCCCTGGCATTTCTTTGGAAGGAATGATGCTAAAGCTGAAACTCCAGTACTTTGGCCACCTCATGCGAAGAGTTGACTCATTGGAAAAGACTCTGATGCTGGGAGGGATTGGGGCAGGAGGAGAAGGGGACAACAGAGGATGAGATGGCTGGATGGCATCACCGACTCGATGGATGTGAGTCTGAGTGAACTCTGGGAGCTGGTGACGGACAGGGAGGCCTGGCATGCTATGATTCATGGGGTCGCAAAGAGTCGGACATGACTGAGCGACTGAACTGAACTCAACTGAACCCAAAGTAAATTTCAGGAAATTGTTCCTGAAAGGAAAATCAGAATGTTTTACCTAAAGGGGAAATAGATGCCAGACATAGGAAAACAATAGCAGCCACTGAGCTCTGTTCATCTGATTGAAACCCCCACCCACCCAATGGCTGGTCCCTTAAAATTGGGATGGACACTCTGGCTGTCCCTCAGTCATGGACAAGGATGTAGCAATGAGTTTGAACTTCTTCTTTTCATGGAACCTTTCAAATATTAGAATCGTGGGCAGTAATCTCAAAAGGAGTGATAGTTCAAAACAACACTAAACAAGTCAGTAATAATGGCAACACCATCACTACTGGCATTTAACAGTGTGTCACAGTGCTTATAAAACAATCCACTACTTTCAGGGTCACAAGAGTTTAGGAGTCTAACCACCCCATCTTTTCTACTCTTGGAGTGGCATTTTGGGTGTTTTAGTAAACGTCCACTTGGTGTCTTTCTTCTTTTGCCTCCTGCCAGCAGAGAGCTGAACCCTGCTCTCTATTGTATCCTGCTCAGCTCAGTGTTCCATTAGAAAGATTTATTGTCACATCATACACACTCATTAGCAGCAAAAACGCACTTCATACCTTGACCCTGATGACAGCAAAACCATATAAAAAAACCGTTGACTTTAAAAAAACGCACAAAGTGAGAGTTGAGAGTTGTTTTATTTGGGGTAAAATGAGGACTATACCTCAGGAGACAGCATTTCACATAGCTCTGAGAAACTGCTTCAAAGAAGTAGAGGGAAAGGGTCAGTATATATGTGGTTTTGGTAAACAGGGAGTACATGCAATCAAACACGTATTTTTTTGCAGAAGGTTTCTGCTAGTCACAAGGAGCAAATATCACCATGAAGGATTCTGGTGCTTTTCTGATATGAGGAGATATAAGAATTGGGCTCATAAAATCAGCTCCTGAAAATATCTGACTATCTGAAGACCTATTCTACCAGTTTTTCCCAGAGCACAGAGTACCTCATTTCTGCTCTTGACACCAAATTCTTTTTAGGGGGTGTTGAAAATCAGCAGCTGCATAAGCACATCATTTAATCCTTGTAGAGGTGGATGGCAAGTGCCAATTTGTAGTTGACAACCATTTTCAATCTATACAGCACTTTTCAAACTGCTATCTCCTGCAGGATGTCAATAGGTGTGATGCTAAATGGGAGAAGAGGGGTTTTACTGGTCAAATAAGTTTGAGAAATACTGCATCAAACACAATTAAACCAATGTCTATCCTGCAGAACCTTTGATATGCCAGTGTATATACAAATCTCCAAGGCGCAATTATCCATGTCTACCAAAGATATTTGGAAAACTCAACAGTGGCCACAGGACTGGAAAAGGTCAGTTTTCATTCCAATCCCAAAGAAAGGCAATGCAAAAGAATGCTCAAACTACCGCACAATTGCACTCATCTCACACACTAGTAAAGTGATGCTCAAAATTCTCCAAGCCAGGCTTCAGCAATACGTGAACCATGAACTTCTAGATGTTCAAGCTGGTTTTAGAAAAGGCAGAGGAACCAAAGATCAAATTACCAACATCCACTGGAAAAAGCAAGAGAATTCCAGAAAAACATCTATTTCTGCTTTATTGACTATGCCAAAGCCTTTGACCGTGTGGATCACAACAAACTGTGGAAAATTCTGAAAGAGATGGGAATACCAGACCACCTGACCTGCCTCTTGAGAAACCTATATGCAGATCAGGAAGCAACAGTTAGAACTGGACATGGAACAACAGACTGGTTCCAAATAGGAAAAGGAGTACGTCAAGGCTGTATGTTGTCACTGTGCTTATTTAACTTCTATGCAGAGCACATCATGAGAAACGCTGAGCTAGAAGAAGCACAAGCTGGAATCAAGATTGCCGGGAGAAATATCAATAACCTCAGATATGCAGATGACACCACCCTTATGGCAGAAAGTGAAGAGGAACTAAAGAGCCTCTTGATGAAAGTGAAAGAGGAGAGTGAAAAAGTTGGCTTAAAGCTCAACATTCAGAAAACAAAGATCATGGCATGTGGTCCCATCACTTCATGGGAAATAGATGGGGAAACAGTGGAAACAGTGTCAGACTTCATATTTTTGGGCTTCAAAATCACTGCAGATTGTGACTGTAGCCATGAAATTAAAAGACGCTTACTCCTTGGAAGAAAAGTTATGACCAACCTAGATAGCATATTGAAAAGCGGAGACATTACTTTGTCAACAAAGGTCCATCTAGTCAAGGCTATGGTTTTTCCAGTAGTCATGTATGGATGTGAGAGTTGGACTGTGAAGAAAGCTGCTGCTGCTGCTGCTGCTAAGTCGCTTCAGTCGTGTCCAACTCTATGCAACCCCACAGATGGCAGCACACTAGGCTCTGTCGTTCCTGGGATTCTCCAGGCAACAACACTGGTGTGGGCTGCCATTTCCTTCTGCAATGCATGAAAGTGAAAAGTGAAAGTGAAGTCACTCAGTAAGTGTCCGACTCTTTGTGGCCCCATGGACTGCAGCCTACCAGGCTCCTCTGTCCATGGAATGTTCCAGGCAAGAGTACTGGAGTGGGTTGCCATTGCCCAGAGCCAAAAAATTGATGCTTTTGAACTGTGGTATTGGAGAAGATTCCTGAGAGTCCCTTGCACTGCAAGGAGATCCAACCAGTCTATTCTGAAGATCAGCCCTGGCATTTCTTTGGAAGGAATGATGCTAAAGCTGAAACTCCAGTACTTTGGCCACCTCATGCGAAGAGTTGACTCATTGGAAAAGACTCTGATGCTGGGAGGGATTGGGGCCAGGAGGAGAAGGGGATGACAGAGGATGAGATGGCTGGATGGCATCACTGACTCGATGGACGTGAGTCTGAGTGAACTCTGGGAGTTGGTGATGGACAGGGAGGCCTGGTGTGCTGGGATTCATGGGGTCGCAAAGAGTTGGACATGACTGAGCGACTGAACTGAACTGAACCAAAGTTATTTAACCGCAAAGTCCTTTAATTTAAAAAATATCTTAGGATCAATGCACTAGGGAGTATACTTTGGCCTCTTCATTCTTTCCAGTCTTTATGCTGTCGTGATGCTCTGGCCTCTGATCAAATATCCCTGTTCCTTCATCTTTCTCAGCTTCTTTTCCACCATGATGGTATTGTCTGCCTGGTATCCCATGCTCTAACCACAATAAGCTTGCTATTCTTCCACATATGCAAGTACATTAAAAAAAAAAAAAAGCCTCAGCTTGGATTATGTTGCACTTCCGTTTCTGCCTTGAGAAGCTTCCTTGCTATCTCAGGGGAAAAAAATCAATCACTGCCTCCTCTATACTTCTTCTGCAATTAAAGTATGCATTTATAATTTTTATAGTTATACTTTGTTGTAGCTATGTATTTGTGTGTATTTTTTCCACTATATTTGGAACTATCTATAGGCAGATAATATACTGCCTATATATGTATTTCCAGTGCCTAGCACAATGCTAGCTGTAGCAGGAGAAAAATTCTGAATTTAATTCAATTCATTATGATGAAGTCAATTGAACTGAATTCAGTTCAGATAACCATGTAAATATCCATCTGTAGAAAAAAAAAAGAATCTAGAAGATAATATTATTAGTTTGCTTGATATGAGTGTGTCCAATATAATATAATGGTTGGTTTATTGACTCATTAATTCATTTGAAGATTATTTTTCAGTGAACATATGTTTTGTGCAGGCTACTCAGGAGATATGCAAAGTTTAATCAAACATAGTCATAATCTCAAAGCTTTGGGAAAGTCTGAAACATAGACATCAACCTTGACAATGCCCTCACCTGGCTGCTTGTATCAAATCTATCACCAAAGATCATCCATCTTAAGTATTTCTCAACTCTGACACTTTTCTCCATCACCACTGCTACCTCCCTCATCCAAGAAAGCAGTATCTCTCTTGGACCACTGTAATCACCTGGTTTCCTCAAAATCACTCTAATCAGAATGATCTTTCCTAAAAACCCTACAATGCTTAAAACCCTTCAATGGCTTCCTATTGCTCTTACATAAAGACCCAAATCATTAACATACCTGCAATGTCTTAGATGGTCCATCCCCTGTTAATGGTCAAGTTTTCCTTGCAACATCGGCCACTGGCTTCCCATATCCTAGACAAACTGACCTTCCTTTCATGCACCATGTTTCGTGTTTATTTTACCTGGAATGATCTTTCTTCTTACTAGATGCTGACATAATTCCTCATAATTTTGAATTAAACTCCATTAGTTCTTCCTTAGGGAAGACTCCCTAACCCCCACCTCCAATCTAGGTCAGCTTCTTTCTTAATTTTCCCTCAATAGAGCCATGTTTCTTTTTTTCTTAGCAGATAATTCCGTTTGTAATTATACATTTATATAATTGTGTAATTAATATCTGTCTCTTCCAATTAATTACAAGCTTCATGAAGCCAGTTAGTTTGGGGGGGGAGGCTTGTGCTTGTCATTGTATACTCGGCATCTAGCACAAATACTATGTATAACAACATAAATAACATAACATAGAAATAAACAGGTGCCATAAGGAAGATTCATTAAAATGTTAACTGAACTCAGAAGAGAAGAGGTAACATTTAGCTGAAAGAAACAATTAAGTTTCTATGGCATTAAATGTCAATGTGGCTGCACCTTGGAGTCTCGTGGGGAACTTGAAGACATACTGATGTAAGGGCCTCAAAATATTAAAGAATTACTATATGATCCCCTAGTTTCACTTCTGAGTATACACACAAAAGGAGTGAAACCAAGGACTCAAATACATATTTATATACCAAAGTTCACAGCAGCATATTCACAGGAGCCAAAGGTAGAAACAATTCAAGTGTCCCTCCACAGATGAAGAGATACACTAAATGTGGTATATACACAGAGTGCAATACTGTTCACCCTTAAAGAGGAAATTCTAATACATGTCACAACATGGATAAAACTTGAAGGCATTATGCTAAGTGGATAAGGCGGACGCAACAGAACAAATGTATGATTCCACTTACAAGAGGTGTCTAGAACACACAAATTCCTAGAGACAGAAATTAGGATAGTGATTACCAGGGGCTGGAGAGGAAAGTGGAAGGAAGAGTTGGTGTTCAATGGATACTAAGCTTCTGCTTAGAATAATGAAGTTCTAGAGAAGGATGGTTGCAAAACTCATGAGTGTACTGAAATGAATGATTTAATGAATTCTACCCTGAAGAATGGTTAAAGTGGCAAATTTTGTCTATTTATATTTTCACCACCAAAGAAAAATGTCTGAAAAAAGAAAACAATCCTGATGACCTGGTCCATTCTCTGTGGGTTCTGATTGAATTGGTCTGGGGTGTGGTTTGGATATTGGGATTTTTCTTAAAACTCCCCAGGTGATCTATCGTACAACCAAGGGTGAGAAACACTGTTGCCAGAGCCGAGGCAACACACTGGTGGGAAACTTAAAAATGGGGGAACAGGGCAGTGACATCAGCAGACAGTGGACTAGCAAGCTAACAGGCTCTGCTCTCCCGTGAAACACCAAGTAAACAACACACACACCAGGCAGTTTTGTGGGAACTGTAGACACCAGCTGGGATCTACAGCAACCAGGCCCATCCCGAAACAAGAGGAAGTCACACTCAAAATGGGAGGACATTCTGGTGCTTCTGTTCACCCTTTTCCCAACTCCACCCCACCGTGGTGAACTGAGGAAGCCGTCCAATTCCCAGTTCCTTTCTCAGGACAAGAAGGAAAAAAAATGAAACCTGTTTGTACCCTTCAGGCTTGTCTGGGAGTTACATAAGTGACTGTTTCAGTCTTGCCTAACCCAGAGGGCTGCTAGGAACCATGGTGTAATTGGAATATCAAAGTGAAGGTGGCTGAAAGCAGTGGCCACAGGAAGAGCTGCAGGAGCACTGCAGACCGTGGGTGTCTGAACCAAGAGATTACAGGCAGAGGACTGCAATAAGACATCCAAGGCCCTGAGAACCAGCAGAGGTGAGACTCTAAGGGAAATTATGGCAATCTTAAAGTAGTCATGTTTGGGACTTCCCTGGTGTTCTAGTGGTTAGGAATCCACCTGCCAATGGAGGGCACACAGGCTCAATTCCTGAGAAGATCCCACATCCCATGAGCCAACTAAGCCTGTGCACCAAAATTAGCGATGCCTATGTGTCCTAAAGCCTGCAACAAGAGAAACCGTCACAATGAGAAGCCCACACGCTGCAGTGAAGAGCAGCCCCCACTTGCTGCAACTAGAGAAAGCCCACATGTAGAAACGAAGGCCCAGCACAGCCAAAAAATAAAAAGTAGTCATGGGTATGAGTGAATTGGGGAGGCAAGGAGAGGGGACAGGACACACACAGGCCTAGAGAGAAGGCATCAGCAATTACCATGAGAACAGACATATAGCTCAATGGAACAGAACTGAGAGTTCAGAGGGAAAAACACCTTCATATTTGTGGTCTAGTGATTTTGGGGAAGGATACCAAGACAGTGCAACAGTAAAGGATAGTCATTTCAACAAATGGTGCTATAACAACTGAATATCAACATACGAAAGAATGAAACTGGACCCCTGACCTATGCCATTTACAAAAATTAACTGTTTCTGGTGTTACAGTTAGGTCTTTAATCCATTTTGAGTTTTTCTTTGTGTATGGTGTTAGGAAGTGTTCTAATTTCAATCTCTTACACGTAGCTGTCCAGTTTTCCCAGCACCACTTATTGAAGAGGCTATCTTTGCCCCATTGTATATTCTTGTCTCTTTTGTCAAAGATAAGGTATCCATACTACTACTACTACTACTACTAAGTCACTTCAGTTGTGTCCGACTCTGTGCGACCCCATAGACGGCAGCCCACCAGGCTCCCTCATCCCTGGGATTCTCCAGGCAAGAACACTGGAGTGGGTTGCCATTTCCTTCTCCAATGCATGAAAGTAAAAAGTGAAAGTGAAGTCGCTCAGTCGTGTCCAACTGTTAGCGACCCCATGGACTGCAGCCTACCAGGCTCCTCCATCCATGGGATTTTCCAGGCAAGAGTACTGGAGTGGGGTGCCATTTGTGTGGATTTATCTCTGGGCTTTCTATCTTGTTCCGTTGGTCTATATGTCTGGTTTTGTGCCAGTACCATGCTGTCTTGATGACTGTAGCTTTGTAGAATGGCCTGAAATCCAGAAAGTTGATTCCTCCAGCTCCATTCTTGCTTCATTATAATATTCACTTTTTTTGCAGTGGTCTGGAACCAAACCTAAAATAGTTCTGAGAAATGCCTATACAAATAAACCTGGGAAATCTGAATAAGATTGGTTGTAGTAATGCCAATACCCTAATATCCTAGTTGTGATATTGTAGTATAGTTTTTATGAGATGTTATCACTGATGGAAATTGACAAAGAATATCCAAAATTTCTCTATATTGTTCTTACAACTGTATGGGCAACTGCAATTATCTCAAAGTAAAAAGTTTAATTAAAAATACATAAAAGAATACAATAAAATAAAAATTCTGACAAAAAAGCATTAAGCAGAAGAAAATAAAGGGGGAAAAAGACATCATACTATGCAAAAGATGAAAATTCTAATCTGGATAAAAGTTTAACTCAAGCTACAGAAGCACATTACTCAAATTCCTTCTCATTATAGTACAATCAAAAAGATCAAATCAATAAAATAGAAAGGAAATGAGATTTTTAAAAAGATGATTTCTAGATGAAGTAAACAAATTGAAAGACAAACCAGCCACGTTTTAGAGCTAATAAAAGAGAATGAAGACTACTGAAAATTAAATTACTGACCCAGTGGATACAAACAAAAATAACAAGGCAATTATACAGAAAACAATATATGGTAGATAGACATAATCCAATATAAGAGTAATTGATACATTTGCGTTGAAAAACCTCAAAATAGAAGATAGTTTCTAAGATATAATACAAGAGAATTGTCTGAATTTTAAGATACTAATGAAACTATAGATGAAAAGTGAATACCATGTTCCAGGAACCTTTAAATTACAATATCAATATAAAAGTTTATCCTGAGTACATCACTGAACTTGAAGAACATCTTCAGGCATCTATTAGGTAAAATAAATCACCTTTAAAGAAAAAAATCAGGACTTCCCTGGTGGTTCAGTGGTTAAGAATCCACCTTGCAATGCAGGGGACTCAGGTTCGATTCCTGACCAGGGAACTAAGATCCCACATGCGGTGGAGCAACCAAGCCTGTCAGCCGCAACTACTGGGCCCACGCTCCAGAGTCCTTGAGCTGCAACTGCTGAGCCTGTGTGCTCCGGAGCCTCTGTGTCACAACTGGAGAGTCCATGAGCCTTGAGGAAAGATCCCACAGGACACAACAAAGACCGGATGCAGCCAAACAAATAAGTAAATACAATTTGTTTTTAAAAAGAGGAAAATCAAGTTGGTCTCAGACTTGCCTCAACATCATTTACTGCCAAAAATAATGGAGTGATGAAACTAGATTTGCTCACTACAAAATATGGCTCTGTATACTTCTTTTCCCACACAAGTGTTAAGTAACAGACCCAAGAACCAGAATACTGGAGCCATAAATTCATGTCATCGCAACACAGGAAAGAAGCATAAGACTAATTAAATGAGCTCATGTTTGGAAGGTGGTACAAACTAATAACAAGCTATAAGATGAGTAGTTTAGGCAGTGAAATACAGATATTATCAATCAACAATTATTTTTGTGCTCCAGAATTTTGCCACAATCTTCAAACACTCTTATAAACACAAGTTTCTCATTTTACAGAGAGAAAATTAGAGAAAATTAATGCTTAAGTAGATGAACTTGCTCTGAATCATACCATTAAACCCATAATTCAAATTCTGTTCTACTTAATTCAGTCAGTTCCTACCTAACAAAACGGTGTTATCTTGTATCTGGATAGCGAGAACACATATGATTTTAATTTTATTCTTTTTGCTTATTTTTTTTCCTAAAGTTTCAACAATGACATGTGTTGCTTTTGCTATTAAAAAAAACAGTAGGCTTTTTAAGATGCACACAAAGGTTCTTTTTTCAAAGAAACAATATAGAAATCTAATCCTTGAAATTTTAACTCTCTAGATGCCAGCTGAAATTGGTTGGTCATTTGAAAGCTCAGTGCACAAACATTGTTTTTCTCACTTTTGAACTCATTCTTAGGGAGATTAAATACAAAATAAGTATGGAAATAATGATCACAAATTCAGAAATTAAATTGGCTAGATTTTGCTAGTCTAGACTAACACAGTCTGTTTCCTGGAAATCTGTCTTAGCCTTCTGTCTTTTTTTTAAACTGTTTGGATAAAACACACACACACATGCGTGCACATGCGTGCGCACACACACACTACCACTGCTCCTGCAGCACACTATGAGACTGCATGGATGAGGATTCTAGAAAGATCCAAAATTCACCTCA
This sequence comes from Budorcas taxicolor, assembly GCF_023091745.1. Classification (NCBI taxonomy): domain Eukaryota; kingdom Metazoa; phylum Chordata; class Mammalia; order Artiodactyla; family Bovidae; genus Budorcas; species Budorcas taxicolor. Next base: position 57,485,177 of record NC_068923.1, on the reverse strand, counting down.
ACACAGGGCCAATGCCACACCCATGATGGGCAGAGGTCTTCTCACACAGAGCACAGCCTTGAGAGCCTGGTCAGAAACAAGCTTCCCTGGAAGGAGACAGAAGGTGCCGCCGTGAGATGGCAGGCTCAGCCTGGCCAGTTCACATCGCTTCGCCAGACAAACAGCCTCTGTCTGTCAAGTTCCTTGAACTTTGAGTAACTGGCTGGGGCGCCAAGTTAAGAATACAGCCAAGTCTTGAGCAGAACTCTTCTCCCCAAAGAGCTAGCAAGGAATCAATGATGAGGAACCCGCCAATTTTCTGTCACTTGGAGGGCTTCCAAACCCAGGATCATGCTCAGGGAACCAAAGTCCAAGAGGCCTGTGGGTGGAAGCAAACAGGACTCTTTTTCCTCTTTCAAAATATTGCCACGAGTATGTCTAAAATGCTCTGAGGAAAGAACATATTTTTAATTTGTCAGGTCAGCAAAAGCAGGCAGTAAGTAGAGGAAAAGTGATCTTGTGAACTGGCAAGTTTTTCTTCCTTCCTTCTCCCTCACAATCGTTTGTGTTGGGCTAAATCATTTTAAACAGTTTCCTCTGACGTGTATGTCTTGAAACATAAGGGAATTCAAAGTACAGTTTTTGGTTTGGTTTGGTTTGGTTTGGTATTTGTTCCCCAGAGTTCACTAAGGGAGGGGACAGTGAGAGGTTGAGAGTTTTAATGTCCCAGACTGATTTTAAAGCCAAGGTTTAAGAAATATTACCTCATACATAAATAGGAATTTTCAGTTATACTCAGGCAATTGTTTTATACCAAAGCCTTGCAAAGAGCCCCTGGTCTGGGACTGTTTATGGTTCCCTCTTATACCCCTCATTCTTTAAACAGGTACCTCAGGGGCATTCCCTTTGATCACACAATGGATGAAGTAACAGCTAGAAGTAATCTTCGAAGAAATGAAGATTTGACCAGAATGGGGGCTCTAATGACCACACTAGGACCTTCTGAAAGATTGAAAGCAGTAATTAGAGAGTTATTTTCTGAAGGGCATCATTTATTTTCTTAAAATAGAAAATTTTAAAAACAAGAGAAAGAAATGGATACCTTAATGAGCAGAGCCCTTTGTAACTATGGTCATGATGAACAAATTAAATGAAACTCTCAGCTAGTTTATAACCAAAACATCAATTTCCCTGAAATTTAACTTGGAAAGCAAGAAGGAAGTAGTACCTTGAATGAATGTCTCTGGAATGTAATCTTCCTAAAACAACGGATCTCAATTTCTTGGAAGAGTTCTCTCAGCTTTTGAACTTCCCAGGGTATCGCCTGCTTCTGTAACTGAGGATGTCTTACAGTTCACATTCTTGATGAAGGAGGGGCAATTTCTCTGCAAGAAACATCATTTGCAGAGATAAAGCTCCATCTGATACAGCCATTGAAAACCACGGCCCTGCAAAGACAACTCCTTTAAGCTGCTGCTGCTAAGTCACTTCAGTGGTGTCCGACTCTGTGTGACCCCATAAATGGCAGCCCACCAGGCTCCCCCGTCCCTGGGATTCTCCAGGCAAGAACACTGGAGTGGGTTTCCATTTCCTTCTCCAATGCATGAAAGGGAAAAGTGAAAGTGAAGTCGCTCAGTCGTGTCCGACTCTTCGCGACCCTATGGACTGCAGCCTACCAGCCTCCCCCATCCATGGGATTTTCCAGGCAAGAGTACTGGAGTTGGGTGCCATTGCCTTCTCCGCTCCTTTAAGCATCTCAGTCTAAATCATATACAATAAGTTTCCAGTGTCTCATAATAGGAGGTTGAGCTTCTCAGAGGGACTTCCCTCGTGGCTCAGACGATAAAGAACCTGCTTGCGATGCATTAGACCCAGGTTCAGTCCCTGGGACAGAAAGATCCCTTGGAGAAGACATTTGCTTCTCCACATTCTAATATCATGAGCTAATGGGAACAAGGTTTAGGGAGTCTTAGTGTAGAGAAGGCAATGGCAACCCACTCCAGTATTCTTGCCTGGAGAATCCCTTGGACAGAGGAGCCTGGTGGGCTGCTGTCCATGGGGTCACACAGAGTCAGACATGACTGAAGCGACTCAGCATGCCTGCATGCATTGGAGAAGGAAAGGGCAACCCATTCCAGTATTCTTGCCTACAGAATCCCAGGGACAGAGGAGTCTGATGGGCTGCCGTCTATGGGGTCGCACAGAGCCTCTATATTCAAAGGACTAGCCCAGCTGCCAAGTAGCAATTTAAGAAGACTTGAATCTTTATTTTCATCTCTCTCAGAGGTTCTAATTGAGAGCAAGACCCTTCTTTCGCACTCATAGGTTTTGTATACTCCTTCAGCATCCCTCATTTGCAAAAAAATTCCCTCTCCAGAATAGCCCACCCTGTTTTCTCTCCTCTCTTCTTCTTTTGTAGCTCAGCATTGCCACGCTAGCTACCCTAGAGGAGGAAATGGCAACCCACTCAAGTATTCTTGCTGGGACAATCCTACGGACAGAGGAGCCTGGCAGGTTACAGTCCATGCAGTCGCAAAAAGTCAGACATGATAGACTGACTGAGATGCTCACATTGCCACACTAAGCAATTTACCCTATCCCATTCCCTTTCCACCAGCCTCTCCATTTCAATCCTCACTTCTCTGACCCCCTTTTTATCTAGCCTACCCTCTTCAATTCTCCCAAGTTTTGCTCATAAACCATCCAGGAATCCAGCTGGATTCTCATGTAGTAGGTGAGTAGGGAGGCACAGAAATCCGTGGAAGAGATGAGGGCCTGAGAGGAAGGAAACTGAAAACATTTGCTCAGAAAACTCCACCTGCCACACTTGCAAGACAGAAACATAGCTTGCAAACACAACTGACATCACCTTTCCCCAGATCCCATAGCACCCATCAAGGCCTCCTGAATCCTAACCTGCTGTGAGTGAGCACGTGCTCAGTCGTGTCAGACTCTTTGTGCGTCTCTGGACTGTGGCCCGCCAGGCTCCTCTGTCCATGCGATTCTCCAGGCCAGAACACTGGAGAGGATGCACTTCCTTCTCCAGAGTATCTTCCTGACCCAAGGATTGAACCAGCGCCTACTGCATCTTGTGCACTGGCAGGCGGATTCTTCACCACTGAACCACTTGGGAAGCCCCTACCTGCTATAAGTCTGAATTCTGTTTCCACCTTTCAAGGGAGCACCTGCCAGAAAGAAGCTTCTAAGCCCCAAGGAGCAAGACAGCTGTGAGTCCCAGGGGTCTGTAGCACTTATATCTTATTCCCTCCCGCTTCTCCCTTCTGTCTTTTGACACTAAAAATACAGTTGTTGTGGGTTTTTTTTTCTCTCATATGCTGTTTATGGAGTTCACATCCACTCTAACATGGCTAGAATATTGAGGCGGTGGTGGGGTTGGGGTGGGGGTGGGGGGTGGTAAAGGTGGATGGAGGTGACTTGGAAATCTTTTCATTAAAGGATCCTCGGAGCCAATTTGTGTTGCAGTCGCAATCACAGGCTTGGTATTCTTCTCCTCAGAGTCATATCTTCGAAAGTGTTTGTTGAAAATACTGTAATCAGAGCTACTGCTTCACAGAGGCGGGGCCAAATATTAGAGACTCATGTCCTGAAATCTGGTCAATGTGTCCATGCTCATCAAAGTGCCCTGACCATTCTTGCTTTATCACACCCAGGAATGTTAAATTACGAGGCTCCTTGATGTGAACATTCTCTCTAAAGCTGAAACGTGGATTACTTCACAAGTCCGTGCTTGCAAAGCTATGCATTTGGCTTTGAATTCATTGACTTTCTTCTCACCACAAAGTATTAACCATGCCATTGACTTTAAGAAGGCTTACTATAAACTAGCCCATTGCTTGGAATTTAATGGAAAAATTGCTCTATCTCCTTCTGATTTAATATACACGTGGATAATTTATTTTCTTTGTAATATACATATGGGTAATTTGCATCACCTGTTCCATGTTCTCCTACATAATTCCTGTGCTCATCGCTTCTGCCCTTGCTACCCAAGCTTCAACCTCTCTTTTCCCTCATCCGCCTTTTCCATCCTGAATTATCTGACCCGCCACCACCACCCTTTCTATCATCTCCCATACTTTATCCCCGTCAATACCATCATTGACAACAATTATTTTGTGCTTGCTCTGTGCTCCGCATAGCTCTATTCATTTGGAGAAACACCAATCAGAGGTTTTTCAAAGAGCTGCAGTATGAAAATAAAGCTCAAAACAGGCAACCTCATGTTTATGCGTGAATAAATCCAGATGTCTCGGACCTCATTGCTAAGTTTGGGTAAAACAAGAAACCAGGCTCTGATTCAAGTCAGCAAATTTTAAAAGGAAATTAAGAGAATGGGTGCAGGTCTAGAAAGTAAACTGAAGTACTTTCTATGAAAAGCTCCTGGCCAGTGACTTTACCCCAGTACTCCTCCTGAGGGATGATGACTGTCATGCGGATCTGCTGTTTTATTTGCTCGAATGACTGATTGTTTTGATCATCATACATTTCACTCATTCAAACCAGGGTTTCTTGAGTGACACTGATTTCCCAGAGTGCAGGTGTACCACAGGGAAAAGAAGGGGAGTTTAATGGGGAATTAGGCATCCAGAGACCTGGAGTTCATCAAATTCCTTAAACCTTGCTGGACCTCAGTTTTATCTACAAAATGGAGAGGTCACAATGAGTGACCCCCTCGATTCCTTGCAGAGCTGCTGATCAGTGACTCATATTGGTTAAGAGCTGCGATGTTGTTTGTTAGCAGTATAACGTGCCAAGTAATGCACTGTATTTCAATGACTCTGCAGGTAAGTAGTGAGGAGCAGGCATGCAAAAATCAAAGACAGAAAGTCTACAGGGTTTTGACATTTGTAGATGAAAAGCAGTATATTCAAAATCCAGCCCTCACATAGGAAAAGAATGCTACAAAATCATTTATTTACTTATAATAGCTAGATTAGCACAAATTAGGAATCCATTAGCTGTTTAGGTTGTGACTATTGTTGCTGAGGAAAAAAGCTTTAAAATGCTCTGGGGGCATCTAATTTAAAAGAAACAAATGGATTACATTTTCCTAATTTAGCAGTCAGTTACTGTGACTCATCCTCCTCTCTCTGCTCATGTGACCAGGATAGTAAACACGGGGTATTGACAAGAAAATCTAGCCCGCCAGTCAGCAGATGCCAGCCCTCCTTAGACTGAAGCCACAGTGAAAATGTGCTTGTTTCCTGTTTTCTTTGCAAAACCAAATTGCAGGGACTGTGCCAGTGTTTATTATAGTGCCCTACGTGAAAAGGGACTGATTGCTTATTTTTGACTTATGAACGACAAATATTGTGGCAAACCCTCGCGCCTTCCACTTCCTGCCTTTAGAGAGCCCTAAGTCTAAATGAATAGAGATTAAATAGGTGCTTATCTGCCTCCGATTCCCAAGGTGATCTGCCCAAGCTCTGGAAAATTTTCCTTCTCCTTCAAAATTTTTTTCAGCAGTAAGATCATGGAGACAGATGACGGCTGGTTCACAGTCCCAGCTCTGCCTCTTACAGTCTGTGAGCCTTTGGGAAAGTTACTCACACTCTCATCACTTGGTTTCTTCATCTGCAATAAAGACAAAAGTACATCTCTTCCATACACATGTTTAAACTAAATGGTACTATTTTTAAAGAATTTACAAACATTATATCTTTAGAGCAAAATCAAAGAGATAGTAACTACTACCAGTGTAATCGTAGCTAACATTCATTGGTATGAGTTGTAATTGAGGTAGTAATGTGAATGTATCCCCACCAGTTCAAGGGAGAGAAATACGACATGTGCTTCCCAGGTGGCACTAGTGGTAAAAACCGTCCTGCCAATGCAGGAGACATAGGAGATGTGGGTTCAATTCTTGGGTCAGGAAGATCCCCTGGAGGAGGGCATGGCAGCCCACTCCAGTATTCTTGTCTGGAGAATCCCACGGACAGAGGAGCCTGGGGGGTTACAGCCCATGGGGTCACAAAATTTCAGACATGACTAAAGAGACCTAGCACTCACACATGTACCCAAAGAAGAGAAACTTCCTGCTCTGTACAGAGTGACAAGCGGGGGTTTCTATTTCCTCCAAGAGAAACTGTGATCCACTTACTGTGTTTCGAACCAAAGGACTCCAACTTGAGTTGATATTGTTGCATTTGAGTGATTGCCAATAATGCTCTACAAGTGTTAATACCAGTGAGACAGGCTGGGACCTGGAACCGGGGACTCTTTGCTGCAGTGCTTGTACCGTCTCCTTGAGCAATAAAATATAAAGAAACTATAAGGGACTGAAAATAACTGTATACCAGTTGGGGAAAATTATGGACAACAAGGTACACAAAGACGAAAAACACAACTGCCACTTCTGAAGAGCCGGAGCAAAAACAGAGTACTGAGCATGCCCCCTGCACACAACATCACCAAAGGGCAAATGACCTAAGCCACCTCTCCAGCTGGACTCCCTGGATACATCCCTACCCTTACCCATACATGGAAGCAGCTCACCCCCTACCTCCCTGCATCAGGGAAGGAACAAGGGAACCTGTTGCCTATTCTCGCTCCCTCTCTGCAACAGGAGTCCCAATAAAGCCTTGCCTGAATTTCTTGTCTGGCCTCTTAGTAATTTCTGTTAATTAAGGAGGCCAAGAACTGTGGTCAGTAATACCAGGAGAGCAACTGTCTTGAGCTTGGGCCAAATATGGAAGTGCATTAGGGAGCGCCTTCCTACCATACTGGGCTGGGGGAAAGGGGGAAGGGTGGAGCTCTCGGCATCCTTAGTCTAGTAAGAGAAGGAATTGGTTGTGCAGTTGCAATTGCTAGGCAACCTGAACCAAAAAATTTGAGGTACCTCGCCTCTCTTCTTCCCCTCTCTCTCACCACCAACCAAGCAAACTGAAACTACTCCTCCTTCTAGCCTGTCATAAAGCTTTATTTCAGGATAGTGATGATGTATTTGGGACTCAAAAGTTTGACATTTTCAAAAGTCTTCTATTAAAAAGATAATGGAACATGTAACACTCAAGTCATAGTATTGAAAGAAAATTAGAGAAAATATAATGCCCTTATTTTTCCAAACTCAAAAATTAAAACCCAAAAGTGTTCAATGATTTGTTTAACACTACACATTGGGATGGTGGTAGAGATGGGAGGAGTTGGCTCCATCAAATACTCTTTCTGTTGCCCATTCAGAACCATTATCAGCTGTGAATATTCTCAGGGAGCTGAGGGGATTCATGGGTTGGCTTATAATACTGGTTTATAAGCTTAACAGGGGCCAGAGCAGCTGCTCTTTTGTTTGGTCCACTTATTGCTCCTATAAGACTTTGTTTCAGGAATATTCTATGAGGTAAGATGTATGGCTTTGGGCTTCCCTAGTGGCTCAGTGGTACAGAACCTGCCTGTCAATGCAGGAGACACAGATTCAGTCTCTGATCTGGGAAGCTTGCACATGCCGTGGATCATCTAAGCCTGGGCACCACGACTATTGAGCCTGTGTTCCAAAGCCTGGGAGCCACAGCAACTGAAGCCCACACGCCCTAGAGCCTGTGCTCCACAACAAGAGAAGCCACCACAATGAGAAGCCTGTGTACTGCAACGGAGAGCAGCCGCTGCTCACCACAACGTGAGAAAGCCCGCACAGCAATGAAGACCCAGCACAGGCAAAAATAAATAAATAAAATTATAAGAACAAAAGAAATAAAATATAGGTTTTATGGTATCACTTTACAACCGTGAAGTCCTGTTGAACAGCAGCCCTTGCTGAAGACAATTTGAGATATGCTGTCTCGTGGATTGTGGCAAAAAGTGGAGAAGGAAACCCAGAGCTCTGCGTTCTGGACAGGGAAGCTTAGTAAAATTAGCCCCACGAGGGGGTCTGAGCAGTGAAGGCTAACCTAACCCATGGGGACTTGGCAGCAGAAGAGAAGTTAAGAGAGAGGTGCATGAAAGGAGCGGGAAAAGGACCACAAAAATTTCTCGATATTTACCTTGTAAATCCGTGTGCATTTCAGGCTCCTTAATGGTGTGCGACAGAAATACACCCTGGGTATTTTTTACATAAAAGGGCACTTATTGAAAGGATAGCACTCAGAGAATCAGCTAAAGGCCTGAAAACTGCAGACATTAGGGGAGTGTGAGGGTCAGGCCTCAGGACTGGATGGCTCACCTAAGGACTCCTCATCCCTATTGTCTTTGTATCTCTCACTCAGTTTGTTTCAGAGGTGAGCACTGATTGGTCAAATGAGGCCACGTGCTTACCCCCTGTCTGCGGGAGAGGAGCTCTGGCCCCTCAGCTTCCCTAGTAGGAGACAGGTACTACCTTCCACCCAGGCCACATAGTTAGGGAAAAGGAATTTCCCCCCTAAAAGAATTAGGGGCTCTTGGGTCCAAGCCTACATCTTAGTCAGTGAACAGGAGGATAATTCTGAACACAGAATGTTACCTGTCACGTGTTCCTTATCCGTACTTGGGTCTCCATGCACTCACAGCTGAATCAGACAGCAGACAGGCTGTAAATAAAGAGCAAAAGAGGTTTTCTTACATTTTTAGGAAAACACTAAAACAATAGCTCTAGACATCAGGGCACCAGCAGCACTGTCTGAGTGAAGGCTAATGTGAGTCCTTCTTCCCCATTTGCCAGAGGCCACTGGACTATACGGCCCTGGGGGGAGGGGGGTCCCATGGAGGCAGTAGTGCCCCCGCAGAGCAGGAGCAGCTCCCAGCAAGAGGAGAAGTGTGTGAGTAGGGCTCGTGCAGCTGGGAATGCCAGCCATTTACGTCCGAGTTATGACTGTCAATATGACCTCATTAGATTCCGGAGCTTAATGAGGAAAAACTCAATATGGCCTCCAAAGAAAGCTTTGAAAAGAAATAAAAGGAATGTGAGGGCTAGTTGGAGTGCCCAGGGCCGTTCTTTCTCACTAGCTGAGTAATCTTGGGCAAGTTACAGAATGCCTTTGAGATTCAGTTTCCTTGATTGTTAAATGGAAACCATAATCCCATGGGTTATTATGAAAATTAAATGAGGTTGCCAGCTAAAAGTTGGCACTTGCCACCTGCCTCTACAAGGATTAAGTCACTAGCCAGTGTAATCGTTGACCTTCAACACACACAAAAAGAGTTCAGGGTGGAGCTCAGAATTGAGGCACATTGTGGTGTGGGAAAAAGTGGCAGAACAGGTTTTCAGATAGTTAGATATTTTCAGAAGAAGATTTTATAAGCCCAGATTCTTGCATAGTCTCATATCTAGAAAGGCACTAAAATTGTTATTGGAGACATCTGCTCCTCATAACTAGAAGTAACCATCAGGAGACTAGCAGCAACCTTTTACAAAAATGTGTGCTTGATTGCACATATTCCCCTTCACAAAATCACATATGTACTGACTTCCCCAACCTCTCTTCAGAGCAGTTCCTCAGAGTTGAGATGCTGTCTCCCAGCCTATAGTCCTCATCTTGCCCCAAATAGAACTTAACTCACAACACTTACTCCGTGAATTTTATTTTTTCAGTTGACAAGATGAAAGGGTCAAACACAGCCTAACATGCAGTACTACTCAATACATGCGAGAGAAATATTTGAACAATAATCACCATAAACTGCTAACAATTCACTGCGTGCTTCCTCTGCGTAGACAGAGGGTAGTGCTAGCTCTGCTATCAGACATCCCAGGTTCCCATGCACCTGCTACTCAGTGGCTAGCTGTAGGGTCTTAGGCATGTTCCTCAACCTCTCTGAATCCTGAGGGTCCACCTCACTGGATTGTTGAGATTAACTAAGATGAAACACGTACAGCAGATGAAATAATACCTGGCATATAATAAGCACTCAATAATGTGAGACATACCAATTCCCCTGGTATTATCCTCATTTTCTACAATGCTACCTACCCAACATGAATAAATGGGGCTAAACTACCCTCACCTCAGTATACTCCTCCATATATTTGGCCCAACTGGGTTAAAGAAATGATGTCTGTCTCCCAAAGATGCTGACGTCATGGAAGAGAGGGGAAAACAAGGCATGAGGAGATGAAGGCAAAGAGGAATAAGAGAAGAACTTTGTACTCTGATATCTGATTGTGGAAGAGGAGTCCCCAAGTCACAATCATGCACCTATTTCACTTCCAGCATTTTCTATCAAGACTTGTGGTTTAGAAGAATCCTTTGAATGTGACTTTTTCTAAATTTTGTACACTGATAGGATAGGGGCTCACAGAGAAAGAGAATCAGGCATAGATTTCTTGATAAGCAGGGATCTTACTTTGCCTACAAAGGTCCATATAGACAAAGCTATGGTTTTTCCAATAGCCATGTATGGATGTGAGAGTTGGACCGTAAAGAAGGCTGAGCACTGAAGAATTGATACTTTTAAACTGTGGTGCTGGAGAGGACTCTTGAGACTCCCTTGGACAGCAAGGAGATCAAACCAGTCAATCCTAAAGGAAATCAATTCTGAATATTCATTGGCAGGACTGATGCTGAAGCTCCAACACTTTGGCCACTGATGCAAAGAGTCGATTCACTGGAAAAGACCCTGAGCTGGGAAAGATTGAGGACAGGAGGAGAAGGGGATGATAGAGGGTGAGATGGTTGGATGGCATCATCGACTCAATGGACATGAGTTTGAGCAGACTCCAGGAGACAGTGGAGGACAGGGAAGCCTGGTGTGCTAAAGTCCATGCGGTTGCAAAGAGTCAGATACAACTTGGTGATCTAATAACAACAGTTTTGTGATCTAAGCGTGGCCACAATGCTCGCCCTTACACAGGTCTCAGTAATTAATGATCTTAAGGGAAGTAAAGGAAGGCAGGAACAAAGGAAAAGCAGTTAAGAAACAATAGTTCAGTAATAAAGAGAGTCCTAGTTCCTCTTCCAGCGATATAAATAATAATCTGGCCCTCAACCTTTGCCCTAATTCTATGCTGAATTCTCCTCTTCTGCTCAAGGCCCTTCATGAATATGCATATAACCTTAGCTTTAACTTTCCCAGTTTTACTCCTTGGAGAGACATTGCTTTGGGGAAAACCTTCCATGTTCTCCTTACTCACTGCAAACAATAAATCTTTCCATCTCCCAGTCTTTGGTTTGGTTGTGTTTTTTGGCTCAATATCCACCAAGGGGCAAACCCAGCTTTCGGGAAACAATATGACGGATGTTCAGTTCAGTTCAGTTCAGTTCAGTCACTCTGTCGTGTCCAGCTCTTTGCGACCCCATGAATCTCAGCACGCCAGGCCTCCCTGTCCATCACCAACTCCCGGAGTTCACTCAGACTCACGTCCATCGAGTCAGTGATGCCATCCAGCCATCTCATCCTCTGTCGTCCCCTTCTCCTCCTGCCCCCAATCCCTCCCAGCATCAGAGTCTTTTCCAATGAGTCAATTCTTTGCATGAGTTAGGAGATGAATATTTAGCTAGTACTCTCTAAGTATGAGGACTGCTACCGGGGTATTAAATTGGGTGGACATCCAGGCAAGATTTAAGGAGGAAAAGACTTATTTGGGGAATGTGATTCCAGTGCAATGATAAATGAATGGACTAGAAATATATAGTGCTCAAGGAGAACATCTATTTATTTAAGATGTCCCAAAGTGCCTGAGGCTTCCCAGGTGGAAAAGAGTCCTCCAGCCAATGCAGGAGATCCAGGAGGTGTGGGTTCGATCCCTGGGATGAGAAGATCCCCTGAAGTAGGAAATGGCAACCCACTCCAGTATTCTTACCTGGAGAATCCCATGGAGAGAGGAATCTGACAGGCTATAGTCCATAGGGTTGCAAATAGTCAGACACGATTAGCATACATGCATGCAAAGTGCCTGGTATCAAGACTGCTTACAAAACATTGTAAAACCTTGAGAAATGTATGTATGAGGATAAAGGAAAACTGAAAAGAGAAAGAAGCTTAAAAATAACAAGATTACCAAACCCAACTGCTTGCAGATTTGCAGGCTTTTAAGTAACGAGTGTAGGAGACATTTAGAATCAGACAATTGATAGAAGAGAAAAAAGTTCCAGACGATGGTAAAATTATTAAACATATAACAAATTCAAAAGGGGGAACACACAGAAAACATGTCATTTAGGAATACACTGGTGTCTGCTGTCTTGAACATCTTTGAGAGATTCAAGGAGACAGCAGGGCTCAAAATCAACTCATCTCCAAGAGCAGACTGATATTCAAAGAGGAATGGAGCAGAAGTCTTTGTTAATCATAATAAAGAATTTGCTGTATTCAAATGAAATAACAGCAAAGTGGAAGTATGCCAGGGCAATACCAGTTTTCCAAGCAGGAATAAAGGGAATGCTAGGAAATTACAGAGCCTTCATCTCAATGTCTGTAATTTGCAAAATAATGGAAACAATAGCAGGGTAAGTATGCCAAATGCATTTACAAATGAGTATCATTCCCTTTAATCAAGCTAGAGATAACCAACAAGGCAGGATAGAGGACTGAGGGGTTTAAATCTCTCTCTTTTGATTGGGCTATGACACAGTTAATAATTACATATGACTTGTTTTACTTTAATGTCCAGATTATTTTTACATAGTAGCTGTTTCTCATGTGCCCATTAGAGAAAAGAGTAAGAGAAAAAGGAAAGCAAAGAAAAACAAGGTACTCTGCTGTCTCCATTGTTTGGGGTGTGCTACTATATATTCTTTTTGCTTAACATCAGACTGTGGCATAGAGCTAAAAGAGAATGTAAAAAATACAAATAAGCCATCATCCAAGGCTGGAATCAGAACCACCTGAGGTGTACTTATTTCTAAGAATCACAGAGGCAGGTTGCTCTGTGTCCTCTTGTATTTTTAGAATATCAGTCTTTCTTGACATCTGGCTGCAATTTAAACCCATTGTCTATTGTCCTGTCTTCAGTGAAGACCAAACAGCTAGACAGCATTTTCTTACCCCTGGAACACCTGCCCCTGGTCACCAGTGGCCGAGTCCACAGATTCAGTGATCTCACCACACTTCTCTGGCATTGGTTTTATATTAATTCATTAACTTGAATACTTAGCTCATCGGGAAAGAACCCTGAACTTCTAGGAATTACACAACCTGCTGAAATGTGTGTCAGACCTGAGTTATTAGTGGGAGATGAACAAGGCACTTGAACCTCTATACTGCTGACAGTGTTTCCACTAACCTATGATCTCTCCAGTGGTTTCAACACCCTGTTAGTTCCACTTTGTAAGTTTTGTCAATTGAAAAATATAGTCACAACCTGAAAGTAGAGAGTTCTTTTCTTTGGTGGGAATGTTTAGGACTCTGAGCCCGGGAGACAGCATCTCAGTAGCTCTGAGAAAACTGCTCTAAGGAGGCAGAAGGGGAAGTTAGGCTATATACAAGTTTGCAACAAAGAAAGCAGGCAGCCTGAACATCAAAGATCAGGTATCAGGTTAAGGAATTTAGCATTCTACATATGGGAAGATGCAAGCCTCTGGACTCTTAATTCATTCCTTTCATGTCACCTCAGCTATCTGGGGCCAATCCTGTTTCCTTGTTCATCTTAAGGAGTGGCAGACAGTTGCTTCTTGCAAACCCCCAACTCCTCAGCAATCACCATGGAGGGTGGCAGCATCTGCTGGATCACAGTTTTAGGAACCCTGATTCATATTTGGAGACCAGAAATCATGGATGGCTGTGATATTTCTTGTTTATTAATATGGAAGGAGATATTTTCATTTCTGTTTCATTCCTCCAGTGTCCGGAGGACACATAAAAACATTGTGTGCCCTCCAGTTCCCATTCTCTTCCTTGATTCTTCAGCCAGGAAAACTTCTTGAGTAATAGAGGCCACCAGGCTTAAGTTCCTCAATTTTCCTTACACACACACATACAACCTTTTTCCCCACATACAACCTTCTTACATCCATTGCCATTCTTACAGTTTCAGGTAAAGATTTGTTCTTTTTTTTTTCTTAAAAATTAATGTCTCCAGCTCTGCTTCAAAATCTACCCCCTTCTGTCCCTCTAAGAGCATCCGATTCTTCAGCTTTCTTTTCAACAGGCTCTTTCCTCTCAACCAATAAATACGTTCAAGACTCTGACACATAAAACACTTCCCCAAATCCAATGCCCCCTTCTGTTAATAACTACTGGCCTTCCTCTCCCCATGCCTTCAAGGTCAAGTTTCTTGATGGAATAAACTCTACTAATAACTCCACTCCTTTACCCCTTCACCCTGAACGTACCTGGTTTCTTAGTCCCTATAACACAGGGAAAGATATCAGCCAGAGATTTTCGGCAGTTTCCTAACTGCCAAATTTCTGTCTAGCCTTTCTTAGTTACTCTGTAGCAATGATACTTTTGTCCACTTTCTCCTCAAAATCCTCTTCACTTTAAGAACTCCACTCTCTCCTATATTATGTCTTTCCTATAATCATTATCTACACATCCTGTGGATGGAAGAAACACAAGCTAAAATCAAGATTGCCAGGAGAAATAGCAATAACCTCAGATATGCAGATGACACCACCCTTATGGCAGAAAGTGAAGAGGAACTAAAAAGCCTCTTGATGAAAGTGAAAGAGGAGAGTGAAAAAGATGACTTAAAACTCATCATTCAAAAAACTAAGATCATGGCATCTGGTCCCATCACTTCCTGGCAAATAGATGGGGAAACAATGGAAAGAGTGACAGACTTCATTTTCCTGGGCTCCAAAATCACTGCAGATGGTGACTGCAGCCATGAAATTAAAAGACACTTGCTGCTTGAAAGAAAAGCTATAACCAACCTAGATAGCATATTAAAAAGCAGAGACATTACCTTATCAACAGAGATCCATCTAGTCAAAGCTATGGTTTTTCCAATAGTCATGTATGGATGTGAGAGTTGGACCATAAGGAAGGCTGAGCGCTGAAGAATTGATGCTTTTGAACTGTGGTGCACTGGAGAAGACTCTTGAGAGTCCTTTGGACAGCAAGGAGATCAAACCAGTCATTCCTAAAGGAAATCAACCTTGAATATTCACTGGAAGGACTGAAGCTGAAGCTCCAATACGTTCACCACCTGATGCAAAGAACTGACTCGTTGGAAAAGAACCTGATGTTGGGAAAGATTGAAGGCAGGAGGAGAAGGGGATGACAGAGGATGAGAAGGTTGGATGGCATCATCAACTCAATGGACATGAGTCTGAGCAAGCTCCAGGAGTTGGTGATGGACAGGGAAGCCAGATATGCTACAGTCCATGGGGTCGCAAAGAGTCAGACACCGCTGAGCGACTGAACTAAACTGAACTGAACTGAACCCATCCTGTGAGAGACTGGATTCTGTTTTGGGTTCTCCTGTCTTCTTCGCTTAGGAGATTTCAGCCTCTCCCTTGGTTCTGATATCCAAATTCCAGAAGCTTTTCTATTTATATTTTAGTTCTACTTTCTCCTATTCCAGACATGTAGACCCAACTTTCTTGTGACAATCTCCACTTAAACGCTCCTTAACTATCTCCAGCACAACTGATTTCCCCCTCTCTCTTCTTCCCACTGTCCCTCTTCCTTCTCTGTTTTCTATTGGCTGGTTACATCCTCATTTACCCAGTTTTCCTGAGGTGGAAACCTGAGTTTAATTCTGGACATTTTTCTCCAGTGCCTCTTACTTGCTGCACATCCAGTCACGAAACCTTCAGATTCCTCCCTGAGACCTTCTCAAGTGTAGCCTCTCCATCCCCAGTGCCATGGACTCTGCATCTGACCCTGATCTTCTCTTGCCTGGATTCTTGCCTTAGCCTTTCAGACCATCTCTCCACCTCCAGCATGGCTCCTACCTTATCAGTTTGCCGTGACCCTACCTGGGAGCTTGCATTATCCATATCCCTCTACTCCCTGCAGTCTTCTGTGGCTTCTCATCATTTGTCTAGCTCTTGACCAGCACCTAAAGCCCTTCACATTGCTGCCTTCCTCACCTTCTCATCCACTCACCTCCACCACCATTCACCCTCCAGCCACATCCTTCTATGTCTTTGTGCCCCAACTCACTGCTCAGAATGCTCTCCAAAACCCAGAGTAGGTAGGTGTCACTTCTTCCACAAATATGTCTGCAATTACTCTGTCCCAGTGGGGAAGGGGAGCTTGGAGGAAATAATCACCCCCTTCTCTTTTCTGCCAGTGAACCTTTCACATACTTACAGTGTTGATGAATCACTCTGCACTGTTAGTATTTGTTGATATGTCTGTCTCCCCTCCTAGACTCTGAACTCCTTGGGAGCGGGTAGAGTCCAGGCATTTATCTCTGTATTCTCTCTCACAGTGCCTGTAATATGAGAGTTGAGTTACAATGAACTAAAGACAGAACATATTTTGCAAAGTACTCAAGGATGTGAAGGCCTGTTGGTGAATTTGGCTGCCTCCCACAGAGGTTGTGAGCAGCTTGAGATCTGGGACTCTTTCTCTTGCCCCCAACACCTGTCACAGTGCCTTGTACCTAGTGCCCAGGAATGCCCTGGGTAAGTAATACATTTGCCAGACAAAGGATGGTTATTCTGTCTTAAGGTATGAGGCTGCCCGTCGATATGGATATTTAAAATGTCTGAGTGTTTGGTCACTCCATAAGAACAGGTGGAATTCAATACACTGTGCTCTGGGAGCCATCAGCGCTCATCTAATTGGTTTGCAGTAGTCCACTGGACATTTATTTATAATAATGAGATTCTTAATTGCTCTGATGTGCTTGTTTCTTTATTCGGTGTATAAAGTGCTTAAGGAAAAGAGTGTTTATATACGCACACAGCACACACACACATGTATAGATACTTCTAATTCAATTAGTGCCTGGAACATGGATAAGTACATACTATGTACAGAAAAGATACTAATTGTCAAGGAAAACATTTTTAGAATAGATATGACACTGTCTTTGCTTTGGGTATGTTGATAAGCACCTAAATCTTCAGAATATATATATATACTCCAGTATTCTTGCCTGGAGAATTCCATGGACAGAGGAGCTTGGCGATCTATAGATCAGGGAGTCGCAAAAAGTTGGACATGATTGAATGACTAACATTTTCCCTTTTTTTCATATAATATACATGTGTGTGAGAGTTTTATATATTTTTATATGCACAGGGAAATAGTTCAAAATCTTTAGTTGATTTGTAAACATATGTGAATGTATAGAATGCACAACTCCCCGTGCTAATAAGTACAATGAGAGATCATAAACGTTGCAGACAGGGTTGGGAAAACCTGCAGAAGCAAAACCTGAGTTGGGTATTGACAAACGAAGAACTTCTCAAGGAGAAGAGGAGAAGGTGAGAGAAGACCCGTGCAAAAGCTAAGGGGAGACATAGAAAACCTGAGGTTAGAAGAGTCGGACGTGACATGTGATGCAGAGATGTATTTTAGTGAGACAGAGACTAGGAGTTGGGTCTGCAAAGACAGGCTGGGACCTATTTGTTAAGAAATTTGTTCTTTACCCTTCAAATAAAGAGCCTTGGGAGGTTTCTTGGTAGGGATGAGAAGGGAGAAAAGATGTGTTTCAGCAAGATTGTCCCTGGCAGCAGTTTGGAGGATGACTGGAGGAAGTGGTTTGTGAAACTGTAGAGTAGTTAGGTGATGTGACTGATAATAACCCGGAAGGAGTAGTGGCAGTATGAGGGTGAGAATAGAAGGGCATCTCAGAGGGGACTGAAGACGTGCGAGTGTGGGCAGAGAGGTGTGGAGGAGTCAGCAGTGAGTTCCCTTGAAACTACACAGCCTGCTTGGGAACAGAATTCCTTCATCTTGTAGGGCTATGGGTGGCTGAGTTTCTGCACCTATTAATATAGGGGTGACATCCAGGTTTTGAGTGACCTGAAGTTTAATTAACTTTAAGAGCCCTCTTAGGGGAAAAAAAAAAAAAACAAAATAGGTACAAAAATGAATATTCACTGAAGGGAGACAGGAAATGACAACAAACCACAAATAAAAAGCTGAAAAAGAAAATGTCGTAACTTTATTATAACTATTTTTAAAATGTTTTAATATTGACCATTTTTAAAGTCTTTATTTAATTTGTTATGATATTGCTTCTGTTTTATATTTTTTGGTTTTTTGGTCCTGAGGCATGTGGGGTCTTAGCTCCCTGACCAGGGAGGGACCGAACCCACACCCCCTGCTTGGGAATGCAAAACCTTAGCCACTGGACCACCAGGGAAGTCCCCCTTATTATCAATTAGGAGCCTGACATCCTTTCTCTGAATATTTGTTTTTAAATTGAGTTTTAATTTGTTTGCAGGAGACTGCTTGGACATTTATTTATAATTGTTATGGAACATAAAGTTCACTGTTTCAAAGTGTACAGTTCAGTGGTTTTTAGTAAAGTCACTGTCGTACAGCCATGAAAGGTAAAGTGAAAGTTGCTCAGTCTTGTCCAACTCTTTGAGACTCCATGGACTTACACAGTCCATGGAATTCTCCAGGCCAGAATATTGGAGTGGGTAGCCTTTCCCTTCTCCAGGGGATCTTCCCAGCTCAGGGATCAAATTCAGGTCTCCCACATAGAAGGAAGATTCTTTGCAGTTGAGCCATAAGGGAAGCAGAAGAATTCTGGAGTGGGTAACTTGTCCCTTCCCCAGTGGATCTCCCCAACCCAGGAATCGAACTAGGGTCTCCTGCACTGCAGGCCAATTCTTTACCAACTGAGCTATCAGGGAATTATAACCACTATCTAATTACAAACCATTTCTATCATGCCCCCCAAATCTCTGTCACTATTGGCAGTCAGTCCCAACACTACCCCCAACTCCCGGTCCTTTAGGAATACTAATCTATTTTATGTCATTATAAATTTGTCTATTCTGGACTTTTCATATAAATGGTATCATGTTGTTGTTGTTTAGTAGCTAAGTCATGTCCAACTCTTTGCAACCCCATAGACTTTAGCCCACCAGGCTCCTCTGTCCACAGAATTTTTCAGGCAAGACTACTGGAATGTGTTGCCATTTCCTTCTCCAGGGAAATGATATTGTATAGTATGTAATCTTTTGTATCTGGCTTCTTTCACTTACCATAATGTTTTTAAGGAGTGTGTTTTGTTTAAGCATAATGTTGTAGAGGATTTTATATGTTTTTAAAAATGTATTGAAGTAAAATTTATATCATATGAAATTGACCACTTTAAAATGAGCAATTCAAGTGGAATTTAGTACATTCTCAGTGTTGTACAACCATCACCTCTATCTAGTTGCTGAAAAGTTTTATCAGCTCTAAAGGAAATCCCACACCCATTAAGCAGTTATTTCCTTTCTCTCTCCCCCAGCCACTGGCAACCACCAATCTAATCTCTGTCTCTATGTATTTACCTATTCTGGATATTTCACGTGAAAGGAATTATGTGGTATGTTACTGTCTGTGTTTGGTTTCTATCACTTCACATAAGGTTTTGTAGAATATATTGGTACTTTATTGCTTAAATGGCAACCCACTCCAGTATTCTTGCCTGGAGAATCCCATGGACAGAGGAGCCTGGAAGGCTACAGTCCATGGGGTCGCAAGGGTCAGATACAACTTAGAGACCAAACCACCACCACCACCACCTCTGTGACTAAGTAATATTACATTGTATGAATGTATCATAATTTGTTTATCCACTCTTCAGTTCAGTTTAGTCTCTTAGTTGTATCCGACTCTTTGCAACCCCATGGACTGCAGCACACCACGCCTCCCTGTCTATCACCAACTCCCAGAGTTTACTCAAACTCTGTCCATTGAGCCGGTGAGGCCATCCAACCATCTCATCCTCTGCCATCTCCTTCTCCTGCCTTCAATCTTTCCCATGATCAGGGTCTTTTCAAATGAGTCAGTTCTTTGCATCAGGTGGCCAAAGTATTGGAGTTTCAGTTTCAACATCAGTCCTTCCAATGAACACCCAGGACTGATTTCCTTTAGGATGGACTGGTTGGATCTCCTTGCAGTCCAAGGGATTCTCAAGAGTCTTCTCCAACACCACAGTTCATAAGCATCAATTCTTCTGCACTCAGCTTTCTTTATGGTCCAGCTCTCACATCCATATATGACTATTGGAAAAACCATAGCTTTGACTAGATGGACCTTTGTTGGCAAAGTAATGTCTCTGCTTTTTAATATGCTGTCTAATTGGTTATAGTTCTTCTTCCAAGGAGCCAGTGTCTTTTAATTTTGTGGCTGCAGTAACCGTCTGCAGTGATTTTGGAGCAAAAAAAATAAATAAATAAAGTCTGTCACTGTTTCCACTGTTTCCCCATCTATTAGCCATGGAGAAGGGAATGGCAAACCACTTCAGTATTCTTGCCTTGAGAACCCCATGAACAGTAGGATAAGTATCCACTCTTATTCTGATGGAAATATGTTTTTTCTGCCTTTTAGCTATTGTAAGTAGTACTACTAAAATATGTGTATGTGGATTTCTTTGATTAGCCATTTACAATTATCTGGGGTACATACTGAGGAGTGGAATTGCTGAGTCATACGGTAATTTTACGTTAACCTTTTGAAGAACTGCCAAATCATTTTCCAAAGCAGCAAAGGGATTTTAGCTTCTACCTGAATGTATAAGAACTGTAATTTCTCTGCCTCCTCCTCAACACTTGTTCTGTTTTTTATTATAATCATCCTAGTGGGTGTGTACACAGAAGAACTGTACAAAAAAGATCTTCACAACCCAGATAATCACGAAGATGTGATCATTCCCACTCACCTAGAGCCGGAGATCCTGGAATGTGAAGTCAGGTGGGCCTTAGGAAGCATCTCTATGAACAAAGCTAGTGGAGGTGATGGAATTCCAGTTGAGCTATTTCAAATCCTGAAAGATGATGCTGTCAAAGTGCTGCACTCAATATGCCAGCAAGTTTGGAAAACTCAGCAGTGGCCACAGGATGGGAAAAGGTCAGTTTTCATTCCAATCACAAAGAAAGATAATGCCAAAGAATGCTCAAACTACAGCACAATTGCACTCATCTCACATGCTAGTAAAGTAATGCTCAAAATTCTCCAAGCCAGGCTTCAGCAATGTGTGAACCACAAACTTCCAGATGTTCAAGCTGGTTTTAGAAAAGGCAGAGGAATAAGAGATCAAATTGCCAACATCTGATGGATCATCGAAAAAGCAATAGAGTTCCAGAAAAACATCTATTTCTGCTTTATTGACTATGCCAAAGCCTTTGACTATGTGGATCACAATCAACTGTGGAAAATTCTGAAAGAGATGGGAATACCAGACCACCTGACCTGCCTCTTGAGAAACCTGTATGCAGGTCAGGAGGCAACAGTTAGAACTGGACATGGAACAACAGACTGGTTCCAAATAGGAAAAGGAGTACATCAAGGCTGTATGTTGTCACCCTGCTTATTTAACTTCTATGCAGAGTACATCATGAGAAATGCTAGGCTGGAAGAAGCACAAGCTGGAATCAAGATTGCCGGGAGAAATATCAATAACCTCAGATATGCAGATGACACCACCCTTATGGCAGAAAGTGAAGAGGAACTAAAAAGCCACTTGATGAAAGTGAAAGAGGAGAGTGCAAAAGTTGGCTTAAAGCTCAACATTCAGAAAACGAAGATCATGGCATCTGGTCCCATCACTTCATGGCAAATAGATGGGGAAACAGTGGAAACAATGGCTGACTATTTTTCTGGGCTCCAAAATCACTGCAGATGGTGATTGCAGCCATGAAATTAAAAGACGCTTACTGCTTGGAAGGAAAGTTATGACCAACCTAGACAGCATGTTGAAAAGCAGAGACATTACTTTGCCAATGAAGGTCCATCTAGTCAAAGCTATGGTTTATCCAGTAGTCATGTATGGATGTGAGAGTTGGACCATAAAGAAAACTGAGCGCAGGAGAATTGATGCTTTTAAACTGTGGTGTTGGAGAAGACTCATGAGAGTCCCTTGGACTGCAAGGAGATCCAACCAGTCCATCCTAAAGGAGATCAGTCCTGGGTGTTCATTGGAGGGACTGATGTTGAAGCTAAAACTCCCATACTTTGGCCACCTGATGCAGAGAGCTGATTCATTTGAAAAGCCCCTGATGCTGGGAAAGATTGAGGGCAGGAGGAAAAGGGGACGACAGAGGATGAGATGATTGGATGGCATCACCGACACAATGGACATGGGTTTGGGTGGACTCCAGGAGTTGGTGATGGACAGGGAGGCCTGGCATTTTGTGGTTCATGGGGTCACAAAGAGTCAGACACGACTGAGCAACTCACCTGAACTGAACTGAGTGGGTGTGAAATGGTATCTCATTATTATTTTGTCTTGCATCTTCCTAATAGCTAATGATGCTGAGCATTTTTATGTTTACATTTTGACCATTTACTTATCTTCTTTGGAGAAATATCTATTCAAATCCTTTACCCACTTTTAATTAAGGTATTTATCATTAAGTTGTAAGTATTCTTTATTGTGTTCTTTGCTACTATCAATTCTTCTATTTCCTTGCTGATCTTCTAATTGTGGCCATTATTGAAAGTAGAACATGGAAGTCTCCAACAATTAACAATTGTATTGTTTATTTCTTCCTTTAATTCTGCTAGCTTTTGTTTCAGTATTTCAGAGTTCCATTGTTAGGTGTATGCATGTTTATGATTGTTATATCTTCTTGATGGATAGAATCTTATTATTGTAAAATATCCTTTGCTGTAGTAACAAAGCCTGTTTTGTCTATTTCTATGGCCACTTGAGCTCTTTTAGTTACCATTTATACAAAATATCCTTTTCCATCCTGTTACTTTCAAGCTGTTTGTAATCTTTGAATCTAAAATGTGTCTTTTGCAGGATGACATATAATTGGATTTTTAAAATCCATTTTACCACTTACTATCTTCTAATGGGAAAGTTTAATTCATTTGCTTTTAAGGTATCTATTGATAATGAAGGAGAAATTCTGCCATCTTGCTATTTGTTTTCCATATGTCTTAGATAATTTTTGTCTCTCAATTCCTCCATTAATGCTCTCTTTTTTGTTAAATAGATATTTTCTTGGTGCCATTTTAATTCCCTTTTCATTCCTTTTACTATATATATATTTTAAGGTATTTTCCTAGTGGTTTTGGTGGGGATTACAATAACCCTCTCAAATTATAACAATCTCATTTAGATTAACACCAATTGAATTTTAGTATTCCAAATCTTTCCTCCTACATAGCTCAGTTCTGCCTCTTTTCCTGCTCAGTGTTGTTACTATTACAAACTACATTTTTACACATTGTGTGCCCATTAACATAGATTGAAAAATATTGCTTTATGCAGTGGTCTTGAAATCAGATAGAAAAAAACACAGTTTCAAACAAAAAACACAGCCATATTGTCTTTTATATTTACTCATGTAATTATCTTCATCAGAAATCTTTATTTCTTCATATGGCTACAAATTACCACCTTGTGTCCATCCTTTTCTTTCAGCCCAAAGGACTTTCTTTAGCATATCTTATAGGATACGTCTGCTAGCAACAGATTCTCTTTTTTGTTTATCTGGGAATATTTTATTTTCTCTTCATTTTTAAAAGATATGTTTGCCAGATATAAAACTTTTCATTGACTTCTTTTTTCCTTTGAGCAATTCAAATGCCTTGTTCCACTGCTTCCTGGTTTCACTCCAAGGTTTCTGATGAGAAACCAGCTGTTTACCTTATACAGGTGCAATTGCAGGTGATGAGTCATTTTTCTCTTTGTGCACTCAAGATTCTTTGTCTTTTGATTTGTTTAATTATGATGTGTCTTATTGTGGGTCTCAGTATTTTGGTCACCTGATGCAAATAGCTGACCGATTGGAAAAGTCCCTGATGCTGGGAGAGTTTGAGGGCAGGAGAAGAAGGTGTCAGAGGACAAGATGACTGGATGGCATCACTGCTGCAACAGACATGAACTTGGGCAAATTTCTGGAGATAGTGAAGGATGGGAAGGCCTGGCGTGCTGTAGTCCATGGGTTCACTACAAGTTGGACATGACTGGGTGACTGAACAGGAACAACATTGTGAATCTTTGAGTTTCTCCCACTTGGAGTTTATTGAGATTCTTGGATGTATAGATAATGCTTTTCATGAAATTTTAATTTAATATTTCTTCAACAATTTTTCTGCTCCCTTCTCTTTTTTCTCTCTTTCTAGGACTTAAATTATACATATGGGTGTCCCACAGATTTCTAAAACTTTATTCATTTTTTGCTTTTGTTCCTCAGACTGGATAACCTCAACTGACTTGTTTGAATGTTGTAGATTCTTCTATCTGATGTTGAACTCCTCTAGTAAATTTTTTATTTCAGTTACTGCACTTTTCAGTTCTAGAATTTCTATTTGGTTCTTATATAAAAAATATAATTTCTTTTTATTGACGTTCTTTATTTGGTAAGACATCATTCTGATACTTCCCTTTAGGTCTTTAGATATGGTTTGCTTTAGCTCTTTGAACATATTTCAGGTAGTTCATTTAAAGTCTTTTACTAGGATTTCCCTGGTGGTCCAGTGGTTGAGAATCTGCCTGCCAATGCAGGGGACATAGGTGTGATCCCTGATCCAGGAAGACCCCACATGCCACAGGGCAACTAAGCCCACGTGCCACAACTGCTGAAGCCTGGGCTCTACAGCCTGAGTGCCTGAACTGCCAAGCTTGTACACCCTAGAGCCTGTGGTCCACAACAAGAGAAACCCCTGCAAAGAGAATCTCACACATTGCAACTAGAGGGTAGCTCCCACTTGCTACAACTAAGGAAAATGTGCACAAAACATCTTAGATCCAGTGAAGCCAAAAAAATAAACAAATAAAAGGAAAGTCTTTTACTAGTAAATCCAATGTCTGGATCTTCTCAGGGACAGCTTCTATTAATTTTTGTTTTTCCTGTGTTTGTGTATTCTTTATTCTTCGCACACATCATAATTTTTAGTTGAAACTTGGACATTTTGAGTACGATAATGTGGCAACTCTAGAAATCAGGTTCTCGCCTCTTTCCAAGGTTTCTTTTTTTATTTGCTGTTTGTTTTACTTATTGTTGTTTATTTAATGATTTTTATGAATGAATCCTGAAAACTCTGTATTTTTTGTCATATGTGGCCATTGAAGTCACTGTTCTGTTAAATTGTGTGTGCTCAGATTAGTAGTTCACTGATGATTGAACAGATATTTAGTTAAATTTATTGTTGTTCAGTCGCTCAGCCGTGTCTGACTCTTTGTGACCCCATGGACTGCAGCACACCTGGCTTCCCTGTCCTTTACCATCTCCCAGAGCTTGCTCAAACTCATATCCATTGAGTCAGTGATGCCATCTAATCCTCTTGTCCTCTCGTCCCTTTCTCCTCATGCCTTCAATCTTTCACAGCATCAGGGTCTTTTCCAATGAGTTGGTTATTTCCTTAAAAAACTGATATCAAAAATATTTCAAAGTTTTGGTCAAGGGGCTCTGTTGGGGGCCGTGGTGGGTGGGCAGGCCTTTGTCATGCACCCTGACAGTTTACAACTCTGCCTTAGCCTTCATTTTCTTCTTGTCCAGAACCTTAAAGTCAGCCTGATGGCAGATTCTACAGCCTTCTCATGTTGATCCTGAGCACCCACAGTATTCAAGATTTCCAGGAATGTGTGTGAACTTTTCAAAGCCTTTATGGACACCTCATTTCCCAGCCTTTTCTCCCAAGATTTGTGGTTTATGCCAACTGTTATCTATAGCCCCAGAAAGCAGCAGCTAAAACATTAGCCAGTAAATGCTTTGGACAAATGCCCCACTCCCTCCCAGTATCTTTTGAACTGGGCCAGTTCCAAAACAGGGCAAATAAAGACAAGGATTTTGAGTTAGTCTTCCAAGGAGCCACCAGATAAAAAGAAAGTAATTACAATTCTTTGCAAATGATATCCATTCTGTGCCTCCAGTACTGGAAATGCAGGCTCTGTTTTCCAGGCTACCTCTGAGCTGGGATGTGAGGCAGGTTCCAGGCTAGAATAAAGTGCTGCCAATCTCAATTGAGAGTCCCCCCTTTTCCTTGAATAAGCACTCCCTGATTGCTGCAAGCCAGTAGATCATTTCCAGGGTTGCAAAAGTTGATCCTGACCATTTTTGCCAGGTTTTCCTTTGTTTTTACAGAGACACAGAATATTTGTATTCTTTTCCATTTTCACTGACATCACTCCTCTCTGCATACTCTGTTATTATTTCTTCATATGAAAACAGTTTTGCAATGCATTTCTATTGAAAAAGTAGAAGGATGATTGAGTCTTTCTTTTAGCATAGTTGACTAAACTTAAAAAAAATTAGAAAATTTTGTTGCGGTCATAAGGAATGCCGCATTTATAAATTCATCCAGTTTTTGCTCAGGCAGGGCTTCTTACTAGAGCAAGCCCTCAAAGAACTCCACCTCTTTGATCATAGCTGGCATGGCTCCTGCAACCAGTTAGATTTGGTCAGGTCCTTTTACCTCTCCCTCATACTCCTTCCCATGTTGGGGTGGTCCTGGTTGAGAGAAGACACTTGGAAGTCTGGGTCATAATGTACCCTGGGCAGGGCGCAGTGTTCAATCTTGGTCTCAGATCCTTCTCCAGGGCTCAAAAATAAAGCCCAAATGCTCCCTGACAACTGACAGAGACAAGTTGTCAGAAGAGGTCAGGTGGACAGGAAGGTAGTGCTGATAGTCTGCCAACTGCACCCACAACTCTGGGGTGACTGGTAGTCTGACTCTGTGACCCCATGGACTGTACCCTGTCAGGCTCCTCTGGCCATAGGATCCTCCAGGCAAAGATACTGGAGTGGTGGTTGCCATGCCCTACTCTGGGGGATCTTCCCAACCCAGGGATCGAACCCACATCTCTATGTCTCCTGACTTGGCAGGAAGGTTCTTTACCACTAGCACCACCTGGAAAGCCCCACGCACATACGAAATAGACACAAAAGTGATTATACAATCAATCCAAATGCCCATCAGCTGATGGCCAGATAAAGAAAATGTGGTCTATCTGTACCATGGACTATTATTTAGCAATAAAAAGAAATAAAATTCTGATACATGCTGCAACATGGGTGAACCTTGAAAACTTTAGGCTAAATGAAACAAGTCAGCCACAAAAGCACCGTTGTGTGATTCTGTTTATGTGAAATGTGCAGATGGGCAAATCTATAGAAACGGAAAGTAGATTAGTGGTTGCCTGAGTTAAGGGTGTGGGGGTGGGAGTGGGGAGAGGCTGCTAATGGGTCTGGGGTTTCTTTAGAGAGTGATGAAAGTGTACTAAAATTAGATTATGGTGATGATTGCCCAACTTTGTGAATATACTAAAGGACACTGAATTGTACAGTTTAAATAATTGTGTTTTATGTCGTGTGTATAATATCTCAATAAAGTTCTTAAAATGATGTATATACAGGTGGAGCCCAGGCTAGGGCAGCTCTCCCGGCCTCAGGCACAGGCTTGAGCTTCTGCTTCTTTTGCTGCTTTCTGGAGGAGAGCACAAAACTGTGGAAGGGGCATCGGCCAGCAAGGAGCCCTGATGTTTGAGCTACATTAGCTCCTAGGAAATCTGCCTTTGGGTGAACTCCAAACCCTCTCTTTCCTTTCTTTCTTTTGTTTTCTCTTTCTGTTCCTTCCCTCCCTCCATTCTTTCCTCCTTTTTTTCTCTTTTGGTTGTGTGACTGCTTCAGGTTGCCAACATTTTCTTTAAAGTCGTGTTGACAGATCCACACTCAGTTAAATAAACATTCCCACCTTCACTGATTGAGTTGTTGGGAACAAGTTACAGTTTGAGATGAAAGGAGGCGGGTGGAAGGCCCAGAGAGATGAAAAGAGTGATTTTTTTTTAAAAAAAGTATCAATAGATGAGTGATAGCTCCTCAATTTAAAACAATAAAAATTGATCAAATCAGTATTTCCTTTCCTTTTTCTATAGATAGTGAGAGTCCCTCCCTTGGGGCAGCAAGGAGATCAAACCAGTCAATCCTAAAGGAAATCAACCCTGAATATTCATTGGAAGGACTGATGCTAAAGCTGAAGTTCCAGTACTTTGGCCACCTGATGCGAAGAACCAGCTCATTGGAAAAGACCCTGATGCTGGGAAAGATTGATGGCAGGAGAAGAAGGTGATGACAGAGGATGAGATGGTTGGATGACATCTCTGACTCAAGGGACATGAGTTTGAACAAATTCCAGGAGACCGTGAAGGATGGGGAAGCCTGGCATGCTGCCGTCCATGGGGTCACAAGGAGTTGGACATGACTTAGCAGCTGATCAAGAACATAGACCCTAGGACTGATGGTGACATTTGAGCAGCACCAGGAAAATGCAAGTTGGCCTCAGAAGCAAAGACAGACTTGAGAGTGCCTTTGGACTCACATCTGAGTGATGCCTCAGATGGCTCACAGCATTCTACCCCAGATCCCATTCTGTGGTTCCCATGCCCCCTTTGAACTAGCATAGACATCTTTTCCTGATTCTCCCACAGTCATTTCCAGAACAGTGCCCAAGCCTTCCTATGAACAATTCTGATTTGGTGAACTTTGGGCTCAGTCATGGACACTTATAAGAATAGAATGTTCTGATAACTTTGGTGAGTGGCACTCTTGTGCTGGGAAGCACAGTCAGTCCCTTTCCCATTTTTCATCTCCATCATTGCTGTTTGTAAAGAGAGCCTTGCCAGCGAGACCCTGGGGTTTGGCAGGATCTCCAAGTCTGACAGTTTAGTGGGACTCTTTGACTGAGGTCTAGCCAGTAGAACTTGGGCAGAAATGATATGTACCATCTCCAGGTCTCTTCCCCTACCAGAACACCTCCCCCATGGTTCCACTCGGCAATTTTCACCTTCTAGTTGGTGACCTAAGCAGCCGTAAGTGAAAGATGGCAAAGCCAGAGTGAAAAGGGGGTTGAGCCTCTGAATCACCATCAGAAGACTACCCAGAATGGACTGTTAAAGAATGGAACTTTTATTGCATCATGCGTTGATATTTGCCAGTTTCTCTGGATCTAGTGAGGCTCTAACCAGTACAAATGTCTTTTAAATGGGATGGCTCAGTGGGTAAAAAATCTGCCTGCAATACAGTAGATCCAGGAGACTCAGGTTCAATCCCTGGGTCAAGAAGATTCCCTGGAAAGGGAAATGGCAACCCACTCCAGTATTCTTGCTGGAAAATTCCATGGACAGAGGAGCCTGGCAGGCTACAGTCCATAGGGTTGCAAAAAAGTCAGACATGACTGAGTGACTACATTGCTATATAACAAATTTCCTCAAAATGTAGTGACTTAAGACAACACATATTCATTGTCTCACATTTTCTAGGGGTCAGGAATTCAGCATGGCTTAGCTGGGTGTCTCTAGCTCCAGGACTCAGAAGGCTGCAGTCAAGATGTTGGCCAGGCCTGCAGTCATTTCAAGGCTCTAATGGCAGACAAATTACTTTAGAAGGGTCGCAGATCCTTGCTGGCTGGAAACATCAGTTCCTTGTCTGAGGGACCTCTCCACTGGGAAGCTGATGACATGGCAGCTGGCTTTCCTCAGAACAAAGGTGTTAGAGAGTCACAGAGGGTGCTCCTGACAGAGTCACAGTCTCTGTGTAACCTTATCTTGGAGATAACATCTCTTCACTTTTGCTATATTCTGTTTCTAGAAGCAAGTCTATAGGTATAGCCTCCTTCAAATGAAGGGGATCTCACCCAGGGGGATCTACCAGGAAGCAGGATCATTGGTTGCCATCCTAGAGCTTTATGCAGTTCTTTATTCCTGAAGATTTGTGGGCAAATTCAACTTTCAAAATGCTTTGAGACTGCACTGTTCAACATGGGAACCATTAGCCATTCCTTTCTCCAGGGGTTCTTCCCAACCCAGGGATCGAACCCAGGTCTCCTGCACTGCAGGCAGATTCTTTACCATCTGAGCCACCAGGGACACCCCATTAGCCACACAGGGCTATTAAAACAAAAATTTAAATTCATTTCCTCAATCACATTAACCACATTTCAGGGTTCCATAACTACATGTGGCTAGTGGCTACTATCTTGGAACAGTGTGGATATAGAACATGCCCATTGTCATAGAAAGGTCTATTGGACAGTCCTGCAAAAACAAAAGAAAAAATCCAAAAAACCAAACGCTGTCTTTAAAAAGCTGACTTTTCTCAGAGTTGAAAACAGCAAACATCTATGTTCTAAGGCATCCAGACTCTCTGTGCCTTCAGGGCCACTCATATGTTCCTTTGTATCTTTTCAGGAACTCAGTTGCAACTAGTTTCTCCCCTTCTTGAAAACCTGTTCTCAAGCAAAGTCATTAAACTCATTCACACTGAGGTGTAAATGACTACCTTTCAACCTCATAATTTCTTCAAAAACATTTCATTCCAACAAGACTGAATCTACAGCTGAAGGAATAAATTTTTAATCATCACACTTTAAATAGCAGCACCACTAATTGAGATGGAGGGTTTGTTTTCCTTTTTTTCATTTTCCTAGATTGTGGCGTGGATGGGGTGTGGATTGTTCAAGTCTTCTAAATGCTTTTGGAACTTAAAGAATCCTTTCTGAAATGAGAATGTGTGCTAAGTCACTCAGCTGTGTCTGACTTCTTGCGATCCCCATGGACTACAGCCCACAAGGCTCCTCTGTCCATGGGGATTCTCCAGGCAAGAATACTGGAGTGGGTTGCCATGCCCTTCTCCAGGGGATCTTCCCAATGCAGGGATCAAACCGGCGTCTTCTGTTGGAATTTTCCTGGAGTAGGTAGCAACTTGGATCTGGATGCGTTCTAACTTAGCCAAAAGCAAACTGATCATATAGTAGAGATTGTCACGCATTTATAGACAGTACAATCTCGTGAACTGCGTTATGACATTCAATGCCTCCCTTTTCTTCCTAGAATAAATGAATCCATCATTTAACTTGTCTCAGCCAGAAGGCCGGCCTTTCAGTCGCAGAGGGAAAACAGAAGTTCTTTAACAGACAAGGCAGAAAGCGCTGGAAGGGACTTCAGTTTGTTCCCACCCAGGTGGATTTCCACCTGAGCTCATAGGCCGGTTATTAGAGCACGGAGCCCATATTCACCCGGGCGGGAGGCTTGAGCCAGGTCATGGCGGGGACGCACCGTAATTTGCCACATTGCCTCCACGATATCGTTTAGAAATAGAGAGAGCTGTTTCTAATGACAGGTCACAAACATTCACCAGGCGGTTCCTTTCTGCCTGTCTCGCCGGGCTGGGCGCTGGCAGCCCTGCCATTCAGGCGCTTGTTTTTGTTATGGAACAAAAGCCTCACTCCCCAGCTGTGGCGCCAAAATCTAGCTCACACCGTGCTGGTAACTGACAGCTCGGCAGCCGGCGGAGGGGAGGCCGGGCTGGGCTCCTCCAATCGCTGCGCCCCTGCCTGCAGCCCCGCGTGTTTACAGGCAGCCGCAGCCGGGGAGGGAGCCCGGGGAAAACCAGGACCTGGAGTCGCTCGCTCGGAGCGGGCGAGCGCCCCGGGAGAGAAGTGTCTGTGTGTGGCCCGCCGCCCTAGGAAGCCACGTGGTCACCTGGGGCCTGCAGCAAGGTGCTGTGAGCTTATTTGGTAAACTCCTTCAAGAAATTTCCGTGGCAAACCCTTCTGATTCCGTGCATACAATTTCTGTGATCACAGGGCAATAGAGAGTTCCCTGGGCTTCCCTGGAGGCTCAGTGGTAAAGCAGCAGCAGCAGCAGTGGTAAAGAATCTGCCTGCAATGCAGGATACCCTGATTTGGTCCCTGCACTGGGAAGATTCCCTGGAGATGGGAATGGCTACCCGCTCCAATATTCTTGCCTGGAGAATCCCATGGATAGAGGAGCCTGGTGAGCTACTACTGTCCATGGGGTCGCATGAGTTGGACAGGACTAAGCAACTAACACACACACACACACATAAACACACACACACACACACACACACGAGTTATCTGGTGGCTCAGGCAGTAAAGAATCTGCCTGCAATGCAGGAAACTCAGGTTGTACCCCTGGTTGGGGAAGACTTCCTGGAGAGGGGAATGGCTACCCAGTCCTGTATTCTTGCCTGGAGAATCCCCATGGACAGAGGAGCCTGGTGAGCTACTGTCCAGGGGGTGGCAAAGAGTTTGAAGCAACTGAGGGACTAACACACAGAGTAACAGAATGTGTCCTCTTTGCTTGTAAGGGGCAGGGGACTGATAGATAACAGTTAGGCTCTGAATACCCCATCACAGGTGCTCTGCAGTGGCACAGGTGAGAGAAACTGAAGTTGCTGATAACTTAGAGGTTTGAGATGTTGATTGCTTCCTGCAACCCTTCAAAGCAAAATGTCATTGCCGTCATTATGATGCTGCTTGTTAAACATTATATCTCTCTTGCCAATGCGTGCTTAAGCCAGAAATTCTTTTTATTTATGTGGTTTGGTAACTTGAGCTTTGAAGCAGCGAATGGAGTAACATAGCAAAGAAAGTTCCCAGAATGTACTTTGCAAAATGAATGTGCAAGATCTGTATCACTTACACAGGAGGCAAAACAAAACAGATTCATGCCTAGTCAGTGGAGACCAGGAGAGGAAAAAACATCTAGCTTTGGGGGGAAATTAAATGATTGTGAGCCTGGAGTTTCAAGGTTGGCGGCAGCAGAGCTCGGAGGCAAAACAGTAGCTCTGGAGTCTGCTCACCTGAGGGCCACCACCAGGGCTGCGTCTGTTGGTCGTGTGGTTTGGGACAAGACCTTGCCTCCATTTTCTCATCAAGTGAAGATAACAATCCAGGCTCTCTTTGAAGGTTTAATGGAATAAATTATGTAAAGTGGCTGGCACGTAGAAAGCACATAATAAACAAATGTGGTTAATCAATGCCAATATATCATGGAGAGTTTTCCAGAAAGAATGGGAGGATGATAGTCACATTCTTCCTCATGAAGAGAAATGAATTTCTGCCTGTATACCTGGCACTTATGAGCATCCAGTTATTGTTGGTGATGCTGCTGCTGAAATCAGAGAAATCTTGGCTCTGCCAGTTATAGTTGTATGCCTTCATCTCTCTGTGCCTTAATTTTCACATCTGTAAGGTGGATATAATAATAGTACCTCTCTCTTAGGATTGTTGAGAGGATCACATAGGATAGTTCATGGAAAGAAACAGGCAGTACCTGGCAGCACTCATTAAGTGTTAGCTATTATTATTATTACCTGCAGCATACGATGGAAATGCTGGCATTCTAGAAATGCTGGCTTGGTGATAGACTATATTTTGCTGGTAGTATAATTTAAGGACAGGAGGAGAAGGATTTTTTTTCCTTAGGAACATATCCTGTCATGTCTGTGCCTCCCTTCCCCTTAAATATGGGTCCTCTCTTTTTCTCTGGGCCGACTGCCCTTTCGATGCCCCCGCTGCGCAGCATTCTGATATCGACTAACTTGTCCTTTCTGCAGCACTTCTTTTTTAAGTGCTTGTTTTGAGATCATTGGAGATCCACATGCAGTTGTAAGAAATAACACAGAGAGATCCCATGTATCCTTCATCTAGTTTCCCCCCAATATTAGCACCTAGTGTGATAGTATAATATAATAACCAGGATATCAACATCAATATAATCCACCTTATTCATATTTTACCAATTTTACATGCAGTCATGTGTGTGTGAATTTACCTCTATGCAATCCTGTCTTATGTATTCAGTTCAGTTGCTCAGTCGCTCAGTCATGCCCGACTCTTTGCAGTTCCATGGACTGCAGCACACCAGGCTTCCCTGTCCAGCACCAACTCCTGGAGCTTGCTCAAACTCGTGTTCATCGAGTCAGTGATGCTATCCAACCATCTCATCCTCTGTCGTCCCCTTCTCCTGCTGTCTTCAATTTTTCTCAGCATCAGGGTTTTTTCTAGGGAGTAGGTTCTTCGCATAAGGTGGCCAAAGCATTGGAGTTTCAGCTTCAGCATCAGTCCTTCCAATTAATATTCAGGACTGGTGGTTTCCTTTAGGATGGACTTGTTGGATCTCCTTGCAGTCTAAGGGACTCTCAAGAGTCTTCTCCAACACCACAGTTCAAAAGCATCAATTCTTCAGGGCTCAGCTTTCTTTATAGTCCAACTCATGCATCCACACATGACCACTGGAAAAACCATAGCTTTGACTAGATGGACCTTTGTTGGCAAAGTAATGTCTCTGCTTTTTAATATGCTGTCTAGGTTGGTCATAGCTTTTCTTCCAAAGAGCAAGTGTCTTTTAATTTTGTGGCTGCAGTCACCATCTGCAGTGATTTTGGAGCCCCCCGCAAAAAAAGTCTGTCACTGTTTCCACTGTTTCCCCATCTATTTCCCATGAAGTGATGGGACCGGATGCCATGATCATAGTTTTCTGAATGTTGAGTTTTAAGCCAAATTTTTCACTCTCTTCTTTCACTTTCATCAAGAGGCTCTTTAGTTCTTCTTCACTTTCTGCCATAAGGGTGGTATCATCTGTATCTGAGGTTACTGATATTTCTCCTGGCAATCTTGATTCCAGCTTGTGCTTCATTCAGTCTGGCATTTCTCATGATGTACTCTGTATATAAGTTAAATAAGCAGGGTGACAATATACACCCTGCTTATTTACAGTATACAGACAATATATTCCTTTCCTTATTTGGAACCGGTCTGCTGTTTCATGTCCAGTTCTAGCTGTTGCTTCCTGACCTGCATACAGATTTCTCAGGAGGCTGGTCAGGTGATCTGGTATTCCTGTCTCTTTATGAATTTTCCACAGTTTGTTGTAATCCACACAGTAAGGCTTTGGCATAGTCAATAAAGCCGAAGTAGATGTTTTTCTGGAACTCTTGCTTTTTCGGTGATCCAATGGATGTTGACAATTTGATCTCTAGTTCCTCTGCCTTTTCTAAATTAAGCTTGAACATCTGGAAGTTCACAGTTCACGTACTGTTGAAGCCTGTAGATGTAGATTACATGTAGATTTGTGTAATCACCACAACAGTCAAGATTCCGAACAATTCTTTATAGTTCAGTTCAGTCGCTCAGTCGTGTCCAACTGTTTGCGACCCCATGGACTACAGCACTCCAGGCTCCTCTTTCCGGGCATGAATAATGAAGTGGGTACCATTTCCTACTCCAGGGAATCTTCCTGACCTAGGGGTCCAACCAACATCTCTTGGGTCTTCTGCACTGGTGGGCAGATTCTTTACCACTAACACCACCTGGGAAGCCCATGGCTAGGGTTTAGTGGATGATAAGTGTTGAATGGAGCACACACCCAAGATCACTGTATTCTCTGAAAGGTTCAATAATTTTACTCTGAGTAGTAGGAGAATATCAAGGGAGAAAGCAGAGGAAAATGGGGCTCAGAATTATTACTGGACTTTTAATGTGCGTGAAGAAGGTTGGGATGGGAAAGAAACACGAAAGCCTCTTATTGACCAGAAGTATGCCAGGATTAACACACATACACAAATACATGCTGTCTTAGTCCATTTGGGTTTCTATTTGATATAACAAAGTGCCCTAAACTGAGTGTCTTACAAACAACAAATGTTTATTTTTCACAGTTCCACAGACTGAAAAATGCAAGATCATAGCCCTGGCAAATTCAGTGTCTGTTGAGGACCCACTTCCTCATAGACAATGATCGTCTCCTTACAACCTCACATAGTAGGAAGGATGAGGGAGCTGTCTCTGGCCTCTTTTATTAGGGCACTAGTCCTATTCATGCGGAGAAGGCAATGGCACCCCACTCCAGTACTTTTGCCTGGAAAATCCCATGGGCAGAGGAGCCTGGTGGGCTGCAGTCCATGGGGTCGCTAAGAGTCGGACACAACTGAGCGACTTCATTTTCACTTCTCACTTTCATGCACTGGAGAAGGAAATGGCAACCCACTCCACTGTTCTTGCCTGGAGAATCCGAGGGACGGGGGAGCCTGGTGGGCTGCTGTCTATGGGGTCGCACAGAGTCGGACACGACTGAAGCGACTTAGCAGTAGCAGCAGCAGTCCCATTCATGAGGATTCTGCCCTCATGACCTATTCACCTCCCAAAGGCCTCACCTCCTATTTACCATCCCCTTGGGGGTTAGGTTTCAACGTATGAATTTTGGGAGGACAAGAACCTTCAGACCATAGCACACATCTTTAAAATGAGGTGACTTTCAGAAACCTCCCCCTCATCACCACCTCCATCACCTATTGGAATAAATAAGAAGTCTCCCCGTTGCAGCCCAAGAACTGAACCGCTGGTCTGCTCCCTCTGAATAGCAGAGGTCAGAAGTTAAACCATCAGCCAGTGCCCGGTCTTGCAATCACCACCGCAGAGCCCTCTTCAGTTGTCTGTGGCCAACCACAGACTTTAAGTGCTGATGACCCTGACGTATTCCACAGGCACAGAAAGCACTGGCTTATAGCCTGACAGGGTGTGAGAGCGGAAAGCATTCCCTTTACAAATTCTAACATAATTAGAATGCATGATGTTCCACAAGCATTTTTTTCCCCCACAGACTTTTTTTTTTTCTTTCAGAGCCTGACGATAACACCAAATCCCCAGAGTGAGAAGTGGGGGTTTTGTGCTTCCTATCACAAGGACACCCATTTACCCAGGAGCAGAGCCCAGGCACTAGTTCCTCTTCACCACTTTATGTGACGCTACAGCAAGGCCCTGGAGAAGGAAATGGCAACCCCCTCCAGTACTCTTGCCTGGAAAATCCCATGGATGGAGGAGCTTGGTGCAGGCTACTGTCTATGGGGTCACAAAGAGTCGGGCATGACTGAGCGACTTCACTTCACAGTAAGCCGCTACTCATCAGTCCATTCCAAGAGCACATTCTTAAGTCCAATCTGTTTGTCAGCCTGACAAATTAGCCTAGTGTGAAAGCCGCTCAGACGTGTCCAGCTCTTTGCACCTCCATGGACTATACGGTCCATGGCATTCTCCAGGCCAAAATACTGGAGTGGGTAGTCTTTCCCTTCTCCAGAGGATCTTCCCAACCCAGGAACTGAACCCAGGTCTCCTCATTGCAGGCAGATTCTTTACTATCTGAGCTATCAGGGAAGCCCAAAATTAGCCTAGGTACCCGACTAACACAATTGGCTGTATCGTACTGTATGGCAATAGGTTTCTAATACTTTTCACACAAATAATACATAAAAACAAACACAAAAAATAAAACATTTTAAACTAACATTATAATACCTTGGAAAGTACAGTAATATGAACTCTATCACTGCTGCTCTTCCACTTGTTTCCGGACATTCTGGACTTGAAATAAAGATACGGTGCTACTGTACTCTATATGGTACTGAAAGGTACACAAAAGCACAAGCAGTTGTTAAGGATGTACACATATGCCAGTGTATGTCAGATGCAAGAACTAACATGTTATTGGATGTGCGAAGGCACATTATCATCTTTGAAAGTTCTCAACTTTGAACCTTTGAAGATTCGTGTGTAGGGGACTCATCTATTGGCAGTTATGAACAGAGTAGTGGGCTTGGGAAAGACACACCACTGCAGGGGATGTGTGGCACAGAGATCTCTTACAAAAGTGTGGTTCCTGGATCAGCACTATCAGCTGCATCCAGTGACTTGTTCGTGATGCTATTTTCCAACCCCAACTTTATTTTGGAATCAGATTTTGAGGCTGTGTGCCCTTAACCTGTGTGTTTTTCTTTTTTGCTATTTCTTTCTCGAGTATTAAATCACAGTTCATACTTTATATGGAGATTCAAAGAAATACAAAGTTCCAAGGATAATTAAGTACTAATTTTACTAATCCCAACACCTTCCTTGTTGTTGTTGTGTCTGACTTTTTTTCAACCCAACTGACTGTAGCCCACCAGGCTCCTCTCTCCATGGGATTTCCCAGGCAAGAACACTGGAATGGGCTGTCATATCCTTCTCTGGGATCTTCTTAACCCAGGAATTGAACCCACGTCTCCTGCATTGGCAGGCAGATTCTTTACAGCTAAGCCACCGGAGAAGGCAATGGCACCCCACTCCAGTACTCTTGCCTGGAAAATCCCATGGATGGAGGAGCCTGGTAGGCTGCAGTCCACGGGGTTGCTAAGAGTTAGACACAACTGTGCGACTTCACTTTCACTTTTCACTTTCATGCATTGGAGAAGGAAATGGCAACCCACTCCAGTGTTCTTGCCTGGAGAATCCCAGGGATAGGGGAGCCTGGTGGGCTGCCGTCTATGGGGTCGCACAGAGTCACACGTGACTGAAGTGACTTAGCAGCAGCAGCAAGCCACTGGGGAAGCCCAGTCTCAACTCTCACTTATTACTAACTCGTTACATTTGTTTGACTCTGTGTTTTAATAAGCCCTCCAGGTGATTTTGAGGCATAGAGAAGTTTGAGAACCACTGAAGCTTGCCACAAAAAGATGCAAATTCAGTTTGTCAGCTTACTAGACTGGATAATCATTCTTGTAGCAATGTAGATGGAAGAGTTGAGTATGACTTTAAATTCAGGAAAGAAATGTTTGAGCATCTACAAAGCATAGGTGCTATTCTAGCAAAACAGATGATGTCTCAACCTCATGGAGCTTACTTTCTAGCTCCTGGTAATTAGTGCTCTAAAGGAAAAAATGCCTCAGATTTGGAGTGCTGTTTTTAGCAGAGTGGTGAAGAAAGGCCTCTTTTAGGACATGAAATTTGAGCAGATGCCCAAGCGAAGTGCAAGAGGGCACTCTGGCGGAAGGGAGGAGAAGAGTGACTGCCTGTCGGGAGCCTGAATTGAGAGCTGGTCTGATCAAGAAAGGCTGAGAAGGCAGGGTGGACGGTGGACAAGGGGAGGAGAGCAGGGGGTTGAGAGGCGGGACAGCGCAGGGTCTTCTGAGCCTCTCAAGGGTGTTTCCATTCCTTCTGCATGTGATGGGAAATTCTTGGAGGCTCTTGGACAGGAGAGGGCTGTACTTTGTTCTCTGTACTTAAGGCCATTTGGCTGCTATGTGAAGGCTTGCCTGTAGAAAGATAAAAGTGAAAGCAATAAGTCTAGTTTGGAGTTCTAGCACAGTAGTCCACCTTAGGGATGATGAGAGCTAGATCAATATGGTAACTGTGGAGGTGGTGGGAGCGGTTAGATGTAAGATGTATTTTAGAGATAAAGCTGGGATGGAGGAGGAAAAGGTCTACAGAGGAACCCATTCCTTGTCCTGGGTAAACATTAGGGTATTGTTAGTCACACTGAGTGAAGAAAGAGTGACTCATTCAGTCCTGTCCGACTCTTTGCGACCCCATGGACTATAGCCCACTGGGCTCCTCTGTTCAAGGAATTCTCCGGACAAGAATACTGGAGTGGGTTGCCATTCTCTTCTCCAGAAGTTCTTCCCAACTCAAGGATCGAACCCAGGTCTCCTGCACTGCACATATTCTTTACCATCTGAGCCACCAGGGAAGCCGCTGGTGGGGAAAAGAGATTGTCAAAGGTTTCCAATAAGTGTATTCACATGTCTCTACGGTGCTGAAATCACGTTACTGGACTGAGAAGCGAGGTTGTGATGATGGAGGGGTTCCTCCACGGACCACCTGACACGTCTGGATTTCCCGCTCTCTGGATGGCTGGTTCCTGTGTGGAGTGAGTGATGGCAGTGCTACTGCCACTGTTGAGTCCAGCAGGCAGCTGAGCCACATGCCTGCACAAAAAGAGTTGTGCTCAGAAGGAAGACAGCGCAGATGTTGGAGTGAAAACATCAAAAAGGACTGTCATTTCAGTGAGATGTGTCCTGGCATTGCTACAAATGTATTCCGATCCCCTGGGCAGAATTCCTGAATTTTTGTTGTCCCTGCTCCTCTGCTCCCCTGCTCCTCTCCCTGGAATGTTCTTCCTGCCACTTCATCATCTGGTGGATCCCCACTCACCCTGTAACTCTCAACTCCAGCAAGACCTCACTGCATAAACCATCTCTGGCCTACTCTGGCCAGCCAGCCTTCACTGTTCTCCGAGATTGCCAAATTTCCTTGAAGACCATGTTTATGTTTGCCAGGCTTCCCTGGTGGCTCAGAGAGTAAAGAATCTGCCTGACATGCAGGAGACCTGGGTTTGATCCTTAAATCAGGAAGATCCCCTGGAGAAGAAAATGGCAGTCCACCCCAGGATTCTTGCCTGGAGAATTCCGTGAACAGAGGAGCCTGGTGGGCTACAGTCCATGGGGTCACAAAGAGTCAGACACAACTGGGTGACTATCACTATCACTATGCGTTTGTCAGAGGCATTGTAATAATGTCAGCCCATGCCTATGTCCCCTGTTGGACTGGGAGTTCCTGAGTGCAGGAACTGGGCATCTCAGAGTCTAGCAAAGACCTTAGTATACACAGGAAACACTCAACCATCTTTGTTAAAAGATTGGCCTTCATGGTTGCAATTGTTTGGTTTGGTTTCATCTTTTCAAGTCTTGCTCTCGTATATAAGCCAAGGAAGAAGACAGAATGTGTGCTGTGTGGTGTCATTTGAAATGTGCATGTAAATGGTGTCAGGTAGGGTACTTAGCCTCTAAATATGACATATCCCCTCCCATCTAAATTGAACCTGAAATTACTCCATTAAAAGTCATCCTCCAATTTAGACTCCATGGGCTAATCTATAAATACCCCTTGAGAGCATAAACTACTAAGTTCAGTGCTTCTTAGCTAAATGTGCTTATGAACCACTTGGGGATCTTGTTAAAACCCAGACTCTGATTCTGGGGGAGGGAAGGCTGAAATTCTGCATTTCAAATTAGCTGCTTGTCTGCAGGTCTCACTCTGATGGCCATGACCTAGGCAGTGCTCTTCAAACCTTAAAGTGTATCAGAGTCACTCAGAGGGCCTCTTAAAGCCCACCCCCAGATTTTCTGATTCAGTAGATATGGATTACGACTTTGCATTGCTGCTTCTTTTTAAATTAATTTATTTTAATTGAAGGATAAATACTTTACAATATTGTGATGGTTTTTGCCATCCATCAACATGAATTGGCCACAGGTACACTTGTGTCCCCCCAGCCTGAACCCCCCTACCCCCTTTGTCCCCACCCTATCCCACAATATAACCCTTAGTTCCTAATGTGGAATTCTCCTTTTCCAAGGAAAGAGAAGAATCTAGAGAACAGGAAGCGGAAGAAACCATAAGGGTACTGTACCCACCCTCCCGAGAGTCATAGGACAAACCTAGAAATGGGGCTTGCTTCGTGGGCCGATTGTCACCGGGGGCCTCACACTTAGAAGACCACACGTCACATTTGGTTTAATGCTCTGCCATCTTGAAATGTGCGGTCATCTGGAGCAAGAAGCCCAAATTATGGCTGCAAATAATGCAGCCAGTACCGGCCGGTAATATCTTATAGTCCCGAGTAACACAAGCTGAATGTTCTTCTAATAGATGGCAGTTTATATACTTAGGGTGACCTCTGATTTTAGATTCTGAAAGATAGGGAATGAGTGATGAGTTGGAAGATATTAAAAAGAATACAGAGGTCGTTGAGAACAGGAAATTGAACAAGAAGTGAGAATGGGAGAGAGGTCTAAAGCTAACAAGAAAATGATATCACCAACAGTAGAATGATTTAGAAACAGTAAAAAACAAAAACCAAAAAAAAACTTCATCTGACAGCATGGGGGAAATGACTGGCATTGTTGCTGAAATGCCATATTGAAAATTGGGAAAGATTTTTTAAAAATAGTAAAGATCATTGTTTTTATATCCAAGATCATAACTAGTGATATTTTCTTTTTACTGCGAATTGAATAAGGGGAAATTAGCCCTAGTTTTCTGAAGGACACACTCAGGATAAATAGAAGAAAATCTTTTATGTGTGTATTTTTATATATAACACAGTAAATTATCAAAGATCCAAGACTGTTATATTTTTTGCTGTTCACCCTTCATGTCCCCGCCTTTTTTTTCTCCTTCCTTTTCTGCTTCTCTTTCTTCTCTTCCCTTCCCTTAACTTCTGGAAAGGAGCAAGAAATAATAGTATTTGTACCAAGTTGTATTTAAAACTTCAGTCTAGGCTAAAGGTCCTGGAAATCAGTCTTGTCTGCCATATGGAAGTAGCACATCAAGTGGCGGTGGTGGCTGTGACTAGGTAAACAGATGAATTTAGCAGGGCTGTGTGGTTAGTGGGGTTTACATATGGGCAGTGGTTTATACGTTGGAGGACGAGCAGCACCACCATCACTTTGAAAGAAATGATAGGAAAAACTTGCAGGTACGCTTTGCATCCCTAATGAAAGAAACTGAAGATGACCAAGGCTGCTACTCCTTACTGTCTACCCCCCTTCACTCCAGGCATGTGACCAGATGGACAGTCTTGATAGCTATACTGGTTCAGGGAAAATTCCAGATCTTAGTATTGAGGGTATAGAGCACCAAGGAATTTTTAGACAGTTTGTAAAATTCTGTCTGTCTCTCTTTCTTTCAGGCTTAATAATATCAACAAAAAGAAATTTACAACTAGCTTTTAAGAAATCCCAGGGGTATTTATATCAGCATGTGTTAATGTCTCATATTTTATAGCTTTCAAGACTCTTATAATAGGTTACTGGGGTTAACTCGGGTACTTCTTTCTTTAGAATAGCTTCAGAATAAAATAACAAACATAGGAACTAAAATGGGGTAGGTAAAAATAGTTCTGGAGGCAGAGGGCAGAGATTGGGTGCTTCTGACATCTCATCCCCCTCAAACCTGAAAAATAGCCCGATTGGAAGTCTGGTGAAGGTAATAAATGATAATTATAAAATATAAGCTAATAATTCAAAAACATTAGGTTTCAAAAATTGGGCAGGTAGATGAGAAAATATAGTTACGGTAGCTTTGATTTTGGATTTGCAGCAGAGTATCAGGAGTGTAGTTTCTGTTTCTTTAATTAGCTCAGTCAGGTTCACCTAACAATGGATCTGGGAAGTCAGAGATGATCCTTGGAAGGTCTGAGCCTGCACTGTCCAGTCCTACAGCCACTAGATACGTGTGGCTATTTAACTTCATGAAAGTTAAATGCTATTGAAAATTTAGTTCTTCATTTGTTCAGTTCAGTTCAGTTGCTCAGTCATGTCTGACTCTTCGCAGCCCCATGAACTGCAGCATGCCAGGCTTCCCTGTCCATCACCAACTCCTGGAGCTTGCTCAAATGCATGTCCATCGAGTCGGTGATGCCATCTAACCATTTCATCCTCTGTTGTCCCCTTCTCCTGCCTTCAGTCTTTCCCGGCATCAGGGTCTTCATTTGTACTAGCCACATTTCAAGTGCTCCATGGCTACCTGTGGCCAGGGGCTACGATATTGGACAGGACAATTATAGACCAATTCCTTTTTTACAGGATGTGCTGGCAGATGAACTATCTGCATGTTCACATTTGTATTAATATTAAATACTTTAAAAGGGCTAACTTTAGTATTTTTGAAAACATTATTTATTATAGATATTATTGTTTGGATGAGAATTATTTAAACTTAAAAATATATTTATTTGAATGAACTATTAATTGAGTTATTCAGTAAAATACATAGAAGAAGGCATGTGATCAATACTAAGTAAATGAGAATCAAGTCTGAAAACTTAATTTTAAGAATAAATAATAGCATATTCTGCAGTATAAGGAAGTTATGTTGGATAACATATAAATAAAATTGAAATGAAGCCTTGCAGCAAAAAATAGGTACATAAATAAATAAAAAGAATTGAAGGAAAATGATAAGGGATGAAGTGTAGCAGAGGTTATTAGTGCAAATCTTGGGGAAAAACAATGAAAGGAATTTGTATATAAAATCAGCAAAGAAAGGAAAAGAAAGGTTCATAGGTAAGTCTAAAGCTTTGGGAAAGAAAACGTGAAGAAATTTAAAGAGAAATAGCAAAGCTAGGAAAGTATCTGCAAAAGCTATGACGAGAGGACTTTTAATGTGGAGAGCTCATACCAGTGAAGAGAAAAACCCAGACTCTTGTAGGCATATAGGCAAAAGATAAGAAAAGAATTTGCAGAAGGGGAAATAAAACTTGAACACATGGGGAAATACTTTTCTTCATTAATGATCAAAGAAAGAAATCAAAACAAAATGAGATTTGATGGAACATTTATCAAAGTAGCAAAGAGCGGGAAAATGATGGAAAGAATGAAATATGATATGATCAAAGCATGGAAGAGTGCAGGAAATGGGCCACTTTCTCATGCTTGTCAGAACGTCCATTGCGGTAACTCCTCCAGAAAGCTGTCTAGTAAAATCTTATCAGGAAAATGTGCATAGCCTGGGACCACTGATTCCACTTCTGGCTCTGGTCCCAAGGAAGTAATCCAGAAGATGTCCAGCACTTTCTGTACAGAAGTGGCCTTGAAAATAGCAAGACATGGTGAAATCATGGCACAATGGCAGGACAGAATATTCTATAGTAAAAATAATGCTGTGAAGAGTTTTGACTTTATTTTAAAGTGATTCATATAATGGTGGTGATTTAATCACTATATCATGTCTCACTCTTTTGTAACCGCATGGACTGTAGCCTGCCAGGTTCCTCTGTCCTTGGGATTTCCCAGTCAAGAATACTGGAGTGGGTTGTCACTTCCTTCTCCAGCGGATCTTCTTGGCCCAGGGATCAAACCCACAGCTCCTGCTTGGCAGGCAGTTTCTTTACCACTGAGCCACTTGGGAAGCTTGATCCATGCAATATCTGAATACAAATTCAAGTTTTTTAAAAACCCAAAATATAGAAAGCGAGAGACCTCCTTTATCTTTTACCTCGATCCCATTAGCCTCTCCCAAGGTTGCGCATACCTTTAGTCAGTTTCTCGTTGATCTGTCCACCTTCCCATCTGAAATCATACTGTGTAGAGTGTACATTATACTCTGTGGGGTTTTGCTTTAAACGCAAATGAGATCATGCATCAACAAAATTTTACAACTTGCCTTTTCCATTTAAAACTTTGAGTCTATTCCCTTTTGGTATACAGTGACCTCCCTCACTCTTTTTAGCTGCTTCATGGTGGTTCCCACATTTTCAAAGGCTTCTTTCTAAACCATTCTCTTTTTGATGAGTATTTATGCTGCTTTCAACATTCTGCTATTAAAACCAGTATTGAAACAAGGACCTTCTCTGTGCTCCTTTGTGCTCATGTATCAGTGTTTCTCTAGGATCCACAGCCAGAAGTGAAATCGCTGGTTTCCAGTGGAAAGTACATTTTAGAATTATGATA
Organism: Budorcas taxicolor; assembly: GCF_023091745.1. Taxonomy (NCBI): domain Eukaryota; kingdom Metazoa; phylum Chordata; class Mammalia; order Artiodactyla; family Bovidae; genus Budorcas; species Budorcas taxicolor. The sequence continues at coordinate 57,440,184 of NC_068923.1, read as the reverse complement.
GATCTTACATATGAGGATCTGTTTGTCCATACTGTAAGTCACACTGAATATTTTCAAAGCTTTAACATTTCTACCAGTCTGGTAGGTGAGCATTGTATCTAACTGCTTTAATAATGCTGAATTATTTGTATTTGGCTGCATATTAATCAATGATTTTATGTTGAAAGCCAACAGTCTTTAGCCTTTTAAAACTCTTTAATGGCACCTTTACCATAAAGTTTAAAGGGGCTTTGTGGTCAAATTTATCAGCCTTTTGCTATGGCTCTGAACTGATATCCTCTTTATAATGGCCGTCGTTCCCCAGAGTTTATAAAAAATATTCATGCACATTTTCTTGTAATATTTTCATGACTTATTTCTTTCTTTCTAGCTCATAATCCATCTACAAGTTATATTGCCACATGTGAGTGAAAGCTTAAATTGTAAAAAACAGGTGAAAAGCAATATGAAATTAAAAAAAACATGCGCAGAAACAAATTAAAATAAACACACCAAAACAGTATCAGTGGTTGTCTTTGGGGAGGGAGATTAGGTGTGCTTTTTTTTCCTTTGACCTATTTTCATGTTTCAGATTTTAAATAGTATTGGTTATATTTATAAGATATAGTGGTCTCTTATGTTCTTTTTCTGCTCAGGACAGTAATTACCCTTTTCCCCTTTAACCATGTTGTAGAGTGAAGGCCACCAATCACAGCATTCCACCCTTGGCCACAGACACAGACTCACAACCCAGAGGGCCTTCCAGGGAGGTTTGCTAGGATTTCCTTAACAGTTCCAGATGCAGAGAGCTCCTGTGCTTCTGGTTATAAGACTGACAGGTGCATGGTCAGAGCTGCCTATGAGCTGGTGCTAGCTGGCCAGATAATGAAACAAGTCACACGCACAAAGAGAGAGAGAAAGACAGACAACCATATATCACATACGCCCTGAATCTAACTTTCCCCAAACCCAGGCTCATCTGTGGTTGAGTTGTTGTTGTCCAGTCACTCAGTTGTGTCTGACCCTCTGAGACCCCATGAACTGCAGCACACCAGGCTTTGCTGTCCTTCACTATCTCCCTGAGTTTCCTCAAACGCCTGTCCATTGAGTCAGTGATGCTATCTAACAGTCTCTTCCTCTGTCACCCTCTTTTCCTGTTGCCTTCAGTCTTTCCCAGCATCAGGGTCTCTTCCAATGAATCGACTTTTCGCATCAGGTGGCCAAAGTACTGGAGCTTCAGCTTCAGCATCAGTCCTTCCAATGAATGTTCAGGATTGATTTCTTTTAGGATTGACTGATTTGATCTCCTTGCTGTCCAAGGGACACTCAAGAGTCTTCTCCAGTATCACAGTTCAAAAGCATCAATTCTTCAGCGCTCAGCCTTCTCTGTGGTTCAGCTCTCATAGCCATATGTGACTACTGGGAAAACCATAGCTTTGACTAAATGGATCTTTGTCAGCAAAGTGATGCCTCTGCTTTTTAATGTTTTAAAATTTTAATTTTAAAATGTGGTTGAGTTACCCAAACTGATAAATCCCTTCCCTCCTTTTTCATTTTGGGTAAATGGGGATTTCAGTTACTTGTACCAGAACGATCTTGGATTTTTTAAAAAGCGAAAGGAAAAGAAAGATGAGAGCAAAACTTCAGATATGAAAATATCATTAATAGGAAGTAAATATACATCTTGGATGGAGGCAATTTTCACTTTGTGGGAAAAGATGTTAATACAAATAATATAAAGGAGCAACTACTTGGTTTGTAGTCATTAGGGCATCTTACCACCAAAGATATAACTAGCAAAATAAGATGGCAGCAAGTGTTTGCACAATTTCATAATTTTGCATTCCCAGCAAAGCAGGGAGGGGCTGTGGAATTAAGGGTGAGAATGATCAGAACTGAGATGGCAGTCCTAAGATACAGCACAACACACTGGCTTAGAGGAGCTGTCTGTAAAAAATCCTACATACATTTGTACGTTTACATACTAGATGTCATTTGTGGATTTGAATAATGGGCATTTGGCTTAATCTTAAACTTCAAACATACTTCAGGTCCATATCTTCCATTATAGCACTCAAAAGTTAAAAGACCTTAAAGACTACAATTCATTAATCTTACTTTGTGAACTCTGCAGAGATTAGGGGACTTAACCAGTTGATGGCTCAGATGGTAAAGAGTCCGCCTGCAATGCAGGAGACCTGAGTTCGATACCTGGGTTGGGAAGATCCCCTGGAGGAGGGTATGGCAACCCACTCCAGTATTCTTGCCTGGAGAATCCCCATGGACAAAGGAGCCTGTGAGGCTGCAGTCCATGGGGTTGCAAAGGGTTGGATACGATTGAGTGACTGAGCATATTACATAACTAGTCATACAGCAAATAATCCTCAGATCAGGATTCAAACCCATGTCTCTGGGATCCCAGTCCAGTGTTCTTTCTATTGCCTTTAAAGTGCAAATGTAAGATGACTAACATGATCAGGAAACAAACAAAACCCCCTCCCCCCTCTCTCTATACACACACACACACCGTACACACCACTCTACCCCACCCCAAAACAGCAAATATGTGTCTCATAAAAAAAGTAATTCCATCAGTTTTATGATCACTGAAAATAATAATAATGAAAGATTGAAAAAAATCCAAGTCTCTGGGAGACATTCTAAAGAACTCTGTAGAAAGTACATTGTGTTGTTGAGAGTTTGAGTTAATCGCTCACGGAAGAAACATTTATCTGGGTGGAGGTTTATGCTTGATTTATACAGGCTTTTAGCCTGAAGGGTGTAATAGATGAGTGATTCTCTTAACCTTAATCTATTTTTCATACGGTGGGATGACAGTCATCATCTGAAACCATTTTTAAGTTTCCCAGAAGTGTGGAAAAACTAACTTAATCTTACTGTTATAACTTGTTTAAAGGGCAGATTTTTACTTTTAGTTTTAAAGTAATTTTTAAAAGGAGCTGCCACGCTCAAGGAATCCATCTATTTAAGGTTCTCAAGGACAGAAATGAGTTCTTGTGGGAGGGTAGGCATTTGTTACATGTCTGCCCTGGTTATGGTTATACTTTGCGGTCTCAGTTTAGTTCAGCTCAGTCACTCAGTCGTGTCTGACTCTTTGCAGTCCCATGGACTGCAGCACGCCAGGCTTCTCTGTCCATCACCAACTCCCGGAGCTTGCTCAACGTTCATCGAGTTGGTGATGCCATCCAACCATCTCATCCTCTGTCATCCCCTTCTCCTCCTGCCTTTAATCTTTCCCAGCATCAGGGTCTTTTCCAATGAGTCAGTTCTTTGTGATCTGGGGAGTGTGATTATTCTTTTTCTGAAGCTTAGATTTTAAAGAATTAAACAAAATGTTAAATTGAGACTGATTTTCTTTGTACAAGTTCTTAGTACATGTTTTTAAAAAAAGCTTTGGGTATCTTTGGGGCTCAGAAGTCAATGGTTTAAGAGTCATTGAGGATCAGAAGAAACCAGGCACGAGGCAGCCAGCTGCTCCACAGTTGTGGGGTGGCGCTTACTCCAAAGTCCATCATCTGTCTTCCTCATCAGCCCTTCTCCGGTTGTTCAGGCAAAGCCTACAGGATGCATAAGAGAACTGATCCTGTTCAAGGGGAAAAGATAGAGTTCACTATCATGCTTGAAAGGACTCACTGCTGCAAGTCTCATTCAGCTTTTACATTACGATTGTACTGTTTCTCAGTTTGTTTTAATATATTTATTTATATTAAATATAGTATGAAATATATACTTATTTGAGAAATATATAAAAATTTTTAATAAATATAATTACAGATCATTACAATAAATAGAGAAAAACAAGTGTCACATATATGTAGAATTTAGAAAAAAGGTCTTATTTAGAAAGATGGTCTTATTTTCAAAGCAGAAATAGAAATACAGACGTAGAGAACAAACATATGGATATCAAGGGGAAAGGAGGTGGGGGTGGGATGACCTGGGAGATTGGGATTGACATATACACACTACTATGTGTAAGATAGGTAATTAATGAGAACCTACTGCATAGCTCAGGAAACTCTACTTAATGCATTGTGGTGACCTGAATGGGAAGAAAGTCCAAAGAGGAGGGATATATGTATGTGTACGGCTGATTCATCTTACTCTACATGTTTTGTTACTGTACAGTAGAAGCTAACACAACATTGTAAAGCAACTATGTGTGAATAAAAATTACTTTAAAAATAACTAAAAATAATAATAAGAAATTAAGTACACTAAGTACATATTAGCTATAAATATTTACTTCCTTTTGTTAAACTTCCAGTGCTCTCTACCTCTGGGCTTTATTTTCCTCTGTAGCACTTATGCCATCTATGAAATCATAGAGTTCACTTATTTTCTTTGATGGTTGTCTATTTCCCCTGTCCAGTGAGGGTTATTTTGTTTGCTATTACACACCGGTGCCAAGATGAAGGCATGGCATTTAGCAGAGCTCAATAAATACATATTGAATGAATGGTGGCATGAATGATGCCATGTTAAACCGGACTCTCTGGAGACATGCCTTCTGTATCCCGTGACTTAGAGGCATACCTCATGCTCAATGGCAAGTGTTCCCAGTATTACAAGTAAAAATGTGTTATGTTTAGGGAATAGAGGAGAGGGAAGCAGATGTCAGGCACCCATGTCTGACATCATGAGATATTAATAGTTCTTGACTTCTGAGCCTGTGTGTACCATGAGCAGTGTGCCATGAAACCATGTAATGACATAATTCTTGATTCCTGATGAATTAGGTAATTTGATTTTACTTCTTGCCTCATATGCTCTGATTTCATGAGCTTGGTCTGCAGTGGCCTGCCCTTACCTGGATAATACTGCTCTCCCTGCCCATCTAGATTCTTCTCTTCCCTCAAAGCCCAGCTGAGAACAAACCTCTTCTGTAACATTAACCTCAACTTAGTAGTACCAGTACACGAAAGTCAGCCTTTTTCTCCCACTCTGAGGGTAGCATCTCGGGCCTAGTGGGACCAGGGAATGGGTATATGTGGACTTCATTAAGGTGGCCTGAGCGAAAGAACAGTTGATTTCAAAATGCACGTAGCAATTTTTAAAGAAGGTACAGTGGTGTAAATTAGTACTTCTTCCACTAAGCCATGAACACCAATCACAAACTCACTTTACTCTACCTTTTCTCTCAGTTGTCAGGAAAACACTCTCCATTATCCATGACAGTTTCAGACATAAAAAGCTTATCTTTGGCCTGTCCACAGCGCCTTGATAAGATCTAGCTGGACTTTAGAGGCAGGTTAGCGACAGGTTAGTAAAGGCAGTTATTGACAGTTCTGAATTTGCTAAAGGAAAGTTACCTTGTTATTCTTTGACAGTACCCCCAAAACAGCTTGTTTGTCCACCACCACGAATATGTTTCATATAACAAGCCCTTATATAGACCTTCCTATGCCAGGTACTCTTCTAAGGTGTTACACATAGTAGTTCATTATCCCACAAAACAACTTAGCTATTAGGGGGGTGTGTGTCTGTGTGTGTGCTCTGTTGTGTCCTACTCTTTGTGACCCCATGGACGATAGCCCGCCAGGTTCTTCTGTCCATAGGATTTCCCAGGCAAGAATACTGGAGTGGGTTGCCATTTCCTCCTCTGGGGATCTTCCTGGCCCAGGGGTTGAATCCGCAGCTTCTGCCTTGCAGGTAGTCTCCAGCATTGCAGGTGGATTCTTTACCACAGTGCCACCTGGGAAGCCCTACTGGGTAGGTGCTACTATTATTCCTGTTTTAAAGATAAGGAAACCGAGGCACAGAGGTAGGGTGAGGAAAGGCATATAGCTGGTAAGTTCAGAGCTGGGATTCAGACCCAGATATTCCGGCTCCTGAGACCACATGGTTAACCATTAGCCCACTTGTCTCACCTTTGTTTCCCTCCACCACCCTCTTTGTATCTGTCAGCCAGCCCCTTGCCTCTGATCTTTATTCTTCCTGGTCAGAGAAAGACTCTGCTGTCTTTCTCTAAAATCATTCTCCAAATCAACCAAGGGAAATTTCTTGCAATTGGGATGAAATCACTTCAGTGACCCTTCATTCTTCACACTCACTAATACTGATTAGTTTACTTCTTAGCTGACCCCTCTGCTGTCTCATGCTTTGATCAAGCACACCCATCTCTTAAAATGCTCAGACCATTTTCTTTTCTCTCTCTCTTAATTCTCCAATGGAATAATGACACATGAAAAGTTCCACCAGAAAACGCCTTGATCTGAATGAAGTTTGGGGAAGATGAATCTGGTGCTTATGTTTGGAGAGGGTTAGGGGAGGGTGTATTATTGAGAAACTAGGTGTAGGAAGCTTGCTAGAAATGCTAACTTTTATGGTCATGAAATTCTGCAGGAGCTTGGGAATGAGAAGGAATGAGTGGATTCCAGAGGCATGTCAGAAAGACCAGTGGAGTTGTGGGCAACTGCTTCTAGGAATAAGGTAGAGAAGGGAATGAGTATAATGCCGCTATTCTGGGCCTGAATGATTCTAATGAGAATGTCATTACCGAAATAGGTCTATCAGGAAGCTCATCTGATTCAGGGAGAACAAAAAGTTCATTTTAGAATCTTCGTCATCATCCCAGTGGAAATGTTCAACAGTTGGAAGATACCAGAAGTGAGCATTTAATGAGCAGCCTTCGAGTGTCTAACAGCACATGTGATGTTAAATCTATGGTCATTACCGTGAAAGGGAGCTGGGCAAAGGCATAGTTTACACTGGTCTTCTGGAGGCACCTGCATAGTGTTTGGAGATCCTCCAGAGGCTTCAGCGACAAAGGTGGAGTTGGCTTATAATTTGAATGTAAACAACTCGGTTTACCATACAGCCTAACCCCAAACACTAGCAGATGACTTTTCTTTGTCACACCTAAAAATCCTTAGAAAGTGACAATGTCATGTGGCAAACTGGTTCTGTGCTTGGTTTCCACACTTGATCTCACTTCACATTAATTTTTACAACAACAAACTCAAGTAATCTTGAACCCTTGCTCCGGTTTGTTTCTCCCAAGGTCCGGACGGTGCCAGCAGTCTGCACATTGAATGGTGAGAGCCAAAAGCTTCTTGCAATTTAGCTGTTAGAATCAGGCACTCAAGGTAAAAAACGCAGAAATAAAAGCTGCAAGACAGCTCAGCGCCAAGTGAACTCAAAAGGCAGGGCCTAGAACGGTGTGTTCAAGAAGCCAGAGAGATTGGCGGGCAATGTCCAGAAACAGCGTCTCAAAAAATCCAAATGAGTCAGGTTAGCAATTAACCCCAAATCTCGGGTTGGTACACCTTCCTCGAGATTTCGTACAAGCTCAAGAGTAGTCAAGCCTTGCCCGGTAAAGATCATCAAATGACTTGTGGCAAATCTCTTCCTTCAAAAGTCTGACTTGGACCGCCAACCTTACTTCTAGAAGCCCAGCCGAGGCTCCTTTCGAAGGGAATAAGCAGCCATGGGCTAGCGCGGGCCCCCGCGGCTCGCTGGGCCGACTGGTCGGAGGGACCCGATTTTCGGAGGCTGCGGGTTGGAGAAATAAATCCAGTCCGGGTTTTGTCTGCACGGGGGAGGGGGACTGGAGGGCTGCGAGGAACCGCTCGCGAAGAGGGGGGCGGTGGTGGAAAACACACAACACAAACAGCTCGCGCCGGGGAACGGCAGCTGTAGGCCCGGAGCGCGCGGGCCCGGCCGCCGGCCGCATGGAGCGCAGCGCGGCCCGCGGCTCCCGGGCGGCGGCGGCGGCGGCGGCGGCGGAGGCGGCAACGCGCCGCTCGCTCACACCCACCCCCGCCCGCGGCCGCCGCGCCGCCCCGCCGTAGCCGCCGGCGTCCCCGCGGGCCGGTCCAGCGAAGGCGGCGCCCGCGCCTCTGCAGCCAGTGGCAGCCGGCGGCCCCGGGGAGGCGGCTCCCGCAGCCCCCCGGCAGCTCCGCGCCCCGGGCGCTTTGCGACCACAGCGGCCGCCCGGGGAGGAGGAGGAGGAGGACGAGGAGGGGGAGGTGACCAACTCTCCGGCTCGGCGCGGCGGCCGGCAGCCCGCGGGCAGGCATGCAGGCGCGGCGTCTAGCCAAGCGCTCCAGCCTGGGCAGCCGCCGGGGCAGCGCCGCGCTGCAGCCGCCCGGCCCCGCGCCCGCGCCCGCCCGGGAAGGCGCGCTGCCCGGGCTCCCGCCGCCCGCCCCGGCCCCGGCCCCGGAGAGCTGGAGGCCGCCGCTGCCGCCACCGCGCAACGCCGGGACCGACCCGCCTCGCGCCGGGGCCGCCGCCGCCGCCTCGTCTCCGGTGCTGCTGCTTCTGGGGGAGGAAGACGAGGACGAAGAGGGCGGGAGCCGGCGGCGGAGGGGGCTCGGGCGGGCGCCGGCGAAGCCCCGAGGGGGCGCGGAGGAGGAGGATGACGACGACGAGGACGAGGACGAGGAGGTGGTCGTCGAGGTGGTGGACGGCGACGACGACGACGAGGACGGCGACGAGCGCTTCGTGGCCCTCGGCCCCGGCCGCGCGCTCCCCAAGGGCCCGGCCCGGGGCGCCTTGAAGGTGCGAGCCGGCTGCGGGGGCGCGCGCGCGACCCTCGGGCGCGGGGAGGGGACTGGCCCCGGGCTCCGGCGCGGCGCCGGCTGCGGCCGCGACCGGCGACCGCAGAGGCCGGCCCGGGAGGGGTGTGTCCGGCGGCCGCGCGGGCCGAGCGAGGGGACTGATGAAGCTCAACGCTCGGGCCCCACACCTTCCCCGGCGGCCGCTCCCCCTTTCCTCCAGGGCCCGCCGGCCCGGCGTGCTCGTCCGGGGTGGGTTGCGGGCAAAGGACGCTTCTCCCGGGTGAGGCGGGGAACTTGGAGGCGGGACGAGGTAGGAGCCGGTCTGCGCCTGGTGGGGACGGGCGAGGTAGGTGGCCGTGAGGTGATATTCCTCCCCAGGAAGTACGAGGGTCCCCCTTCCCCTTATTCCGAGGACTAGTCTAGCTCGTGGAAACTAGCAAACCGCTTCTCTGGTCAATCTCTCAACCCCTTCTGCATCCGAGAACAGTTGTGGGCGAGTTTCCATCACCGGCGCCTGTGAGGGAACCGGTAAGCCCAGGACAGCAAAAACCAAGCCCTGGGTTTCTACATACATTTTGTTGGCAGCTTTCGGCAGTGCCTCCCACCCCCTCAACCCCCCACCCCTGTTTAAACTCGACATTGTTTAGCATTCGGGGTTCTTTCCCCCTCCTCCTCAAAATTGCAAATGAGAGAAAAAAAGAGGAAACCAGAGAAAGTGGGGGTCATTTGGCATTTTAAATGGATGTGAGTTTCAGCTGAGAATTCAAGCAAAGTCCCTTGTGTACTGAAGCACTGAGAGATCTTTCCGTTTGTGTATCTTCAGGAGATAAGGGGTTTATTATTACACAACTGACTGGCTGGGCTTTCAGGCATGTGATTGGACAAAGCAAACCACGTTGAGGTTCATGCACAGTGTATGTTGCTAAGAAGTTTTGAGGGCAGCAAGTGGTAAGCAATGCAGTGAGTGATTTTTCTGAAGAGTGGTGCTTAAAATTCGCTGAATAACACTGTTGATGGGAGTTTTCACAAGATATTGGTATTTCAGGAAGAAAAACACATGAGCTTAATAGATAGAGACTATTTTTTTTTAATCTTTTTAAAAAAAGGAACCAGGAAAAAAGTCTACTCCTCAAAGCATGAAATTGCAGTTCCAAAGAAATGTTAAACATTAGCATTTGAAGAGCCCCAGAGTAGACCCAGGCACAACTTTCTTTCCTAGACCACCCTGGAAGTACCAGCTCTGGGAGTGAGAAATTTTCAGCAAGTGGTCATTTGGGATGATAGTTTTTGACATTTGCTTGTTGGAATCCAGACCATGACCACTGTCATTACCATGGTCTAATAAAAAGCCTGCATTGTATGGCTACAGGTTATAGCTGGATTTGGAATTAAATCACATGGCATCAGTGAAATTAAGTAACAAGAGCAGTGACTCCTTACCATTTTTGTCCAGAAATATTGAAAAGATGTCTTGTAGTTTGGACAGTTGTTGCACAATTTGTGATGGAAAAATTAGTTATAATTTATGTCCTGTGATCAAAGCAAACCCAATATAGAAAAAAAAAATCAAATTTATAAAAACCAAAGAAAGAACTAGAATGTGATCATTCATATTACCAGAAAAAGATTTTCACATCTCCAGGCAAATTTCTGTTAAATTCTTTCAAAATGGACCTTATTTTATAACATTTTGGGTTGCCCATAACTTTTCAGGAATTTATGTATTGAATAGTTTGAGGTATAATTTTATAATCTTTGCTGCTTTAAAGTCATCTTGACACTGCATCTAAAGAGGTTTTCTAATGAATAAAATAGGATCATTTTATTCTAATGCATTTAAGAATGTCAATTTGTTGTTTAGTCTCTAAGTCATGTCCGACTCTTTGCCACCCCATGAACTGTAGCCTGTCAGGCTCCTCTGTCCATGGAATTCTCCAGGCAAGACTACTCATGGGATCTTCCCGACCCAGGGGTCAAACCCACATCTCCTACTTTGCAGGCAGATTCTTTATCACTGAGCCACCTAGGAAGCCCAAGAATGTCAATATTATATATGCATTCATTTATTCACATATTTATTAAACACCTACTATGTACCAGATACTATTCTAGAACACAGTACCTTTCAGATGCCCACATCCTGCAAGAGAATCCAGAGCAACAACCATCCAAACAAAGAACCCTGGTGCTTGAGATTGTGATGTATCCCCTCATAAGGGAACTGATGCTATCGAGGAGGAAGAGGAGAGAGCTAGTAGAGAGAAGGCCTCCCTGAGGAGGGGACATTTGATCTGAGATTTGAGACGTGTAGCTTGGGAAGATCATTCCAGAATAACAATTGCAAAAGTCTTGAGGTGGGAAGGAGAAAAGGCTGTGTGTGGCTGCAGCTTGGTAGGTAGGACATACGTCAGGTAGCTAGCTTACAGGCCAGCGACATAGAGTTTGGTGGGCCTTTTTAAAGTGGAGAAAAAATATTTGCAAGGTTTTAAGCAGTAAAGGCATACAAAGTGGTTTGTATTTTTTTAATTAATTTTTAAATTCAAGGATAATTGCTTTACAGAATTTTGTTGCTTTCTGTCAAATCTCAACATGAATCAGCCATAGGTATACATATGTCCCCTCCCTCTCGAATCTCCCTCCCATCTCCCTCCCCATCCCACCCCTCTAGGTTGATACATGGTTTGTATTTTTAATAGAGTCATGCTGTGTGGGGTATAGAGGGCAGCTGGGAGGGGCAGGGATCCAGTTTGAAGGTGATTGTTGAAGTGCATGTGAGAGGCCAAGCACGTTGGACCAGAGTGGAGTTAGACACGAGGGGACAGATTCAGGATCAATTGTGAAGGTCCACCTGCAATAACTTGCTGATGGATTAGGTGGCAGGGGGTGGGGGGTTGACAGAAGGGAATCTGGGGTGAGACCCCAATGTAAAGTTTGGTTAGATGTGCCATTTGCTGATATTGGGAAAGCTGGAGAACAACAGGTTTTTGTGAGGGGAACAATCAAATACTCTCTTTAGGGCATGTTAAGTCTGAGATGATGCTTAGACATAGGCATGGGAACTGCAGGTAGGCAGATGGCTGTAAGGTGAGGAGAGATTGGGGTTGGAGAGAAAAGTATGGGAGAAGCAGGTGTGACCTGCTGTGTAACAAAGATGCGAACGTACATTCACATGTCCGAGACAATTGACAAAAAGATGGTAGATGTCAGTTATTCTATAACGTGAATCTTTCAACCATCAGCATGACTCTAAGGACAAGATCATGGGACATGTGAAGTCTGCTCTGCGAATGATGTCCACGATAATATTGAAGCTGGGGACAAGAAAGGGAGTGCAGCAAGCCAGAGGACAGTCTTGGGCCAGACTCTGGGGCACAGCACTGTTAAGGAGAAGCCAACAAAGACAATTGAGAAACAGCAACCAAACAAGTCAGAGGAAAACCAGAAAATAGAAAGTGCAGTAAGGCAGGAGACGATATAGTTCCAGAAGTAGGGAGTAATGAACTGTGTTTAATACCACTGGGATATTGAGTAAGACAAGGACAGAGACATGTTCATTTGGATTAGGTAATGCACAATGTATTGGTATCCTTAACCAAAGAATGTAAAGTCAGTGGTGTGACCTGAGTGGCCTAGCAGTGAGCAGAGATGAGAACACAGTGAAAAACTCTTTCAAACTCTTTTAAAAGTCCCTTGCTAGAAAGGAAAGTAGAGAGAAGGGGGAGAATCTGGAGAACACATGGTCTAGAGTTTTTTTCAGATAGGATACAGTAGACTCTGCAGTAAACCTGCAAGGCAGGAGTCACGGGAGCCGTGGGCTTAATCCCTGGGTCAGGAAGATCCCATGGAGGAGGGCATGGCAACCCACTCCAGTATTCTTGCCTGGAAATTTCCATGAACAGAGGGGCTGGTGGGCTGCAGTCCATGGGACCGCAGAGAATCGAACACGACTGAGCATGCACAAACACCGAACCCAGCATAGAGCCGCTTGTATTAGTTGGGTATCTAGGCTAACACTGTTGGTCTTACAAACAAATTAGACTTACAAAAGCACTCTCAGAATGGAACTCCTTCCTATGCAGGGGATTTACTGTACCATGGGCTTTTTGGCTTACAAGCCTTTCTCCCTGTCAGGCATTATTATATCATCCTCATTTTACAGAAGGGATAAGCAATTTACTTAAAAATACACAAGAGTTAGGTGGCAGAGCAGGGGTTTGAGCCCTGGGCAGTCCAACTCCAGATCTACTACCATTAAGCCTTTGATGTCTCTTGGAGACAAAGCAGAGAGCTGAATTTGGCAGAGATGAAGTTTAGCCAGGCGGTTGAGCAATGGAAAGAGAGAATATATTTTTGATGAAGTTGATACTGCTGTGACTATAATGATGGACTATGGGCCCTAAGAAAAGTAAGGACAGGAAGGGGCCATGGGCTGGTAAAAAGTTAGGGGTCAGTGGATTGTAGAAAACAAAGGGGAAACCAATGAAATCATTTAAAAAAAAGTAGGAATGAAATGCAGGACAGTTTGGATTCCAAGATAATGTTAATATGAATGAATATTTTCTGAATACTTATAAACCAGGAACTGTGCTAAATACTTTATATGCAGGAGGCTTTCCTGAGAAATTATGATTTGAGAATCAGTATGCTCCAGTTGGGGGCTTCCCCAGTGTCTCAGCAGTAAAAACTCCACCTGCAATTCAGGAGATGTCAGTTTAGTCCTTGGGTAGGGAAGATCCCCTGGAGGAGGGCATGGCAGTCCACGCCAGTATTCTTGCCTGGAGAGAATCCCCATGGACAGAGGAGACTGGCAGGCTACAGTTCATAGGATCGCAAAGAGTTGGACACAACTGAAACGATTGAGCATGCACGCACACCTGCTCCAGCTGAATATACCGACTTGGACCTGAAATAGCACACCTGAGGCTGTCGGTCACAGCAGAGCTGTGGTTCACATCCAGAGCCTGTGCTTTTGATCTTTCCCAATTTGTTTGTGATGTGTATGTCTATTTACATTGAGGAAGATTTGCTACAGCTCAGGAAATAGAGGAATAGATTGGAAGTATCTGGGATGCTTGGTTACTATCATGGACACTAAGTTGGGCTTTAAATGAGACAAGAAGAGAAACTTTGTATTACACAGTTGTCAATTTCTGATCAAACAAGCTTTCACATTTATGGGCAATGGTAAGATCCACATAGCTCCCCAAACCAAAAGAAACTAACCCCCTGGGTGAGGAATGATGAATGATGAATAGCAGGTAAATATCTTCAACCAGAACTTTATTTTTTTATAAAAGAAAAAAATACAAGGACACTGTCAAACGGAGGAAGGATTCTAGTATAAGTTGTTACTTAGTGAAGGCAAAGCAGTAGGGGGCTGAGATAACAAGGCCAGACTTTGCTCTGCGATGCTGTTTATTAGTGTAGGGATGAGAGCCAGAGAATCTGAAGAGATTGATCATGTACTGTTATATAATAAGTTTAGGAGAAACCTGGACCTGAAAGACTGCTGGTAGTTCTGTTAAGAGTTCATCTATTGTAAAATTGGGAAGAAAGGTTTGTAAGTGAGATTGTTGTTGTTTAGTCACTCAGTAATGTCTGACTCTTTGTGACCCCATGGACTGCAGCACCCCAGGCCTCCCTGTCCTTCACTATCTCCCTGAGTTTGCTCAAACTCATGTCCATTGAGACAATGATGCCATCCAACCATCTCATCCTCTGTTATCGCCTTCTCCTCCTGCCTTCAGTCTTTCCCAGCATCAGGGTCTTTTACAGTGAGTTGGCTCTTTGCATCAGGTGGCCAAAGTACTGGAGTTTCAGCTTCAGCATCAGTCCTTCCAATGAATATTCAGGACTGATTTCCTTTAGGATTGACTGGTTTGATCTCCTTGCTGTCCAGGGGACTCTCAGGAGTTTTCTCCAGCAGCATAGTACGAAGGCATCAATTCTTTGGCCCTTAAGTGAGATGATATATGTTGAAGTATCCACTTTCAGTGCTTAATAAATGTTAATTGAGAGGAATCTGTTTCGTGTGTGCTGGCTCGGTAGGGACATCTCTCAGACTATTTCTGGGGTATCAGATGACGAAGCCCTTGGCAGGGACTGAGTACAAGCACTGAATTTCAGTTTGCTAGCAAGTGTATGTGTTGCACATGGCCTGCGTTGGCTCGAGGGGAAGGCATGTGCCTCTGATACCAGAAAAAGTTGTCATTCACTGAACTGTCGACTGCCAGACATGGAAGTAAAACAGACTATCTGGTAACCCAACACCCTCCTTCAACTGCTCAGGACACTGGGGCTAGGAAATCAGAAATGCCTTGCCCAGTTAGGGCTGACTAGCTGGTTAGGCAGCGCCAGGATTAGCACCTGGTCTGCCAATGCCAAGTTATCACCCTCCTTGCCGAGTTAGTCCTTTGTGCCTGGAATGATCTGTCTGTACCTAGTTTACTCCCTTGGAGTTGTAGTTAGAAAAACCAGTTTCCTGAAATGATCCACCACTCACTGTTTGTCCACTTCTATTTTGGGAACACTCTGCCTTTTAAAATACATCAGGGAGAGGTGGTCTCACTTGTGGCTGTGGGAGGTGGGCAGGACCCTCTGTGAATCCTGTTCAGATCAGCCCCCCTCCATGTGCAGTTCCCAAGGCACTTGTGTACTCTGAGGATGACTTCTTGATCTTGTTCAGTCGATAAATTGTGTCCAACTCTTTGCAACCCCATGGACTGTAGCCCACCAGGCTTCCCTGTCTGTAGGATTTTTCAGGCAAGAATATTGGAGCGGGTTGCTATTCCCTTCTCTAGGAGATCTTCCTGATCCAGGGATTGAACCCACTTCTCCTACATTGGCAGGCGGATTCTTTACCACTGAGCCTCCAGAGGATGGTAATAAATGGCAGATGAGCCCCATTTTATTGTGAACCAAATTCCCTTAATTTCTGGTGTGGTGTACCTGGTAAACCAGCGTAGAAAACATAGTTTATACTCAGCCCTTAAGTAGGGCCTCTCCTTCTCTACCAGATTTTACTAGTTGAGCCTGCAGTGCCCCATAGCACAAGGGTTAGGGAAGGAGGAGGAAAGATGAGAAGTCAGCCCTGCCTGGAATCTGCTCACCTGAGCTTAGTGAGAAGGAGCCGAGAGATACAGTCAGGATGCCCTTGACCTCTGAGAGCCCCTGGACACTGTTCATTAGTAAATCTGTCCTGGTCTCAGTGCCCTGTCCTCCCCGCTCAGGGGGCCTCCAAGGAGAGAGGTATGGGAGCCTGTCCCTCCCGACCGCAGTGTGCACTATCAGAGCTTCTGGTCTACATGGAGCAGCCAGCCTTGCACCGTTGCTTGATACAGTGTCTGCTAAAGCGGAGGAGACTTGACCTTTCATTGCCCTGTCCCATCTCTTCTAAGGTAAATGTATGGTTTCCATTAGACTTTCTGAAATATCTGAGACTGAGAGGCCCTTGGGGCTTCCTTGGTGGGTGGCTCACACAGTAAAATACCTGCTTGCAGTGCAGGAGGCCCGGGTTTGATCCGTGAGTCAGGAAGATCCACTAGAGTAGGTAATGGCTACCCACTCCAGTATTCTTGCCTGCAGAATTCCGTGGACAGAGGAGCCTGGTGGGCTATAGCCCATGGGGTTGAAAAGAGTCAGACACGAGTGAGTGAGTAACGCTTTCGGAGGCACTTGTAACCAACCTTCCAGCTTAGTTGAATCTCTGTTTGAAATAAAGATGATTCTCTTTGGGTTTGCTCTCCAGGTTTCTGGTCGTTCCCTCAGGAGATGTTTATTATAGGCCATTGCATGCCATGTTCCTGATATACATGTAGGAAAAAAAGAGTGAATAAGGCCGATTTCCACTTCTGGGGAGCCCACAGCCTAGCAGATTCCTGCCAAGTTATCGATAAAGAGGTTCAAAGCCTCTTTTCCTTTTTATCCCCAAGATCAATATTAGATCCGTTGAGAGACCTTGCGTGGCTATATGAAATTTTGATATGTACCCTAAAGCATTTGTAGCCAATCTATATGAAGAAGATTATATGATTTGGGCAGGAGGTGATTCCTGAGTAATTAGTCAAAGGGTGAGTTTAGATCACAAATTTGACAAATAACTTCTGTTGCTCTCATTTACTGGATGAATTGGAACATAATATAATAAGTCTGAGATCTGTGTAGTAGAATTAGAGTGGTTAAGTTCTCACTTTTCATTTAGGATACTATTTGGAAAATCCAGAGTTAAAGTTTATACATAGGGGAAGTAGGCTCGACTCTAGAGTTTTGAGGGGCTTCCCAGGTAGTGCAGTGGTAAAGAATCTGCCTGCCAATGCAGGCAGTGCAAGAGACGTGGGTTCGATCCCTGGGTCAGGAACATCCCCTAGAGAAGGACATGGCGAACCACTCCAGTATTCTGTCCTGGAAAATTCCATGGACAGAAGAATCCAGTGGTCTACAGTCGATGGGGTTGCAAAGAGTCAGACATGACTGAGTGCACACACATCCACGCACACACTAGAGTTTTGAAGGAGAGTCTGTAATTTTAGGGTAAGAACTCTGCAGTAACATACAAGAGGGGTTCATTCATCTTGCAGAAGACTATGGAGCTTTGAGATGCAAAGAATTAAAAGGATTTTGCCTGTCCACAGCTCCGTGTGGACTAAGAGTGTGTGTTTTCCAGGTTACACACGACACTTACCAGCAACACACTTGCTTTCCTTATGTTCTTGTCATACTGGAAGGGTGAGTGAAAGTAAAGTCTCCCTGATGAAGGACTAATTGGGGATGGCTGGTCAAAATAAGTGAATGTCAAAAGTGCTTTGACATTTTAAATTAAATCCAATTTTTTAAAGGCTACATGCCTGGAAATATCATATAGTAAAACCTGTAAGCAGGGTAATTTTAGTCAATTAGTATGGTCTGTGTTGTGGGCTCATTAGTAAGGCAAGAGGGAACATGACTGAGTCAGAGCAGATGACCCTGCCCTCTGCCCCCTCCCCACTGGTTCCTCCTCATAAATCAGGAAATGAGGTAACACAGGCTTTGGGTTCCAATTCTGGCTTCTCCACTGCTAGTTGCATGGCCTCATCAAGTAACTTGACGTCCCAGTGCTTCAGTGTTATCAAATGAAATTGGGATAATATTGTTTTGCCATTGCCTATTGTTATTTTTTTTAAGGTTTTTTTTTTTTTTTTTCATTATTTTAGTTGCACTGTGTCTTTGTTGCTGTGTTTGGGCTTTCTCTGGTTGTGGCAAGCAGTGGTGGGGCTACTCATTGTGGTGGTTTCTCTTACTGTGGCGCATGACCTTATTTACTCCATGCCATGTGGAATCTTCCCGACTAGGGCTCAAACCCATGTCCCCAGGCAGAATCTTAACAGCTGGATCACCAGAGAAATTTGCCTGTTGTTATTAAACATGGCCAGAGACCTCCTGAAATTAGAGATGGATGACAATTTATTTCCTTTTTGGTTCCAGAAAAGAATCTTTTGTAGAACTTTGTTCAAGGACCCAAAATCCTACAGTCATTTTGACTGTCAGACCCTCCTGCTTGTTCCACACTACCAAGGTATTTCAGAGAGCTGCTTCCTGATGTGACTTCGTTCTTCTGAACTCTGAGTGTTCCATTGTATCAGTGGTGAGCTTGAATCTTGCCTTTCATCTCAGGAAGCTGAGAGTCATTTATCTACTTGTGCAAAGAGGAAGAAAACATTCCTGCTCTCAAGTTCATCAGTCTGTTCAGATGTCTAGCTCTTATTTTGGAAAAAGTCTGGCTACAAGCCATGCAGGAGGGGAAAGTCTTACCACACACATTGAATTATGTGTCGCACACATTGAATTATGTGTCGCTAAGACCTGTGACGTAAATGCCAATGATGTTACCTCTCACCTCTAACTTGCTTGGTGCTGAAAACCTCTGCATTGGTGTCTACGACCTGTTATACTTTTGTTTGGGGAAGAAGTCATTGTTCTTTGGGTAAATAGGGATGCAGAGCTCAATGTATTCTTCTAAATGGTTGTAACTGCTTACTTCCATATTGAAAGATATCTAGTAAGGAGGAGAAAAGGGCTCTAGTTTAACAATTTAGGGGAATTCCAGTTAAAAAGAAAGATACAGATTTTTTTTTGCAAGTTATAAAATGCTTTAAACATAAAAGAAATTGAAAGAGAAGTATAACACCTATATACCCATGAGTAAGTTATTGGCCTTAGATAACAAGGGCCATTTTGAATTTCTAACAAGGTGAATATAGATTGTGGCATTTACATATTTATTGGACCATTTATATATTTATTGGAGCCTTTTTTTTTCCTAGAACACCTTTCCCTTCGGATGCATTTTGGGAAATTCCAGTTTAAAATTATTTTTTTTTAATGGGAAATCCATGGATAAGTGGCTTATGCTTGGGATAAATTACTAAAATGTCATTATTAAAGAAATAAATTGTCACAGAGCAAGGTTAAAATATTGTTGGTGGGTCTTGCAAGCTTTGAAATATATTTCCTCATAAAGCTGCTAATTTCTTCAGTATAAAAAAAAATGAGTATTATGTGTGGTGAATTTTCACTTGTGTATCTGTGAACACCATTCCTCCGTGTGAAGTTTAAGACCTGGTAGAAAACCCTACTTCTCTTGGTAAATCAGGCTCTGTGATGAGTCCAGTGGGGGAGACAGGAGATGTGGGAAGTGCTATCATGACAGAATTACAAGGTGCCCAGGGATAGAATATCACACAATGCTGATACCAAGGTGGGTGTATTTAATAGTATGCTTTTCACAAGATTGAAAGTATCACAGTTGTTTAAATGAAAAGGAACATATACATTCAGTAGGATATGCAGATTGACACATTTTCAATCAGTAGCAGTATGATTACTGCAAATAAAGGTGTCGAGCATTTATGAACACTCAGTACCCTGTGTTGGACTCTTTATTGGCTATTGTTCAATATTTCAGTATTACCCAGCATTTAATGCATTATAATTTATAGAGGATGCTCATCACTCTCTTGGAAGAAAACCTATGACAAAGCTAGACAACATACTGAAAAGCAGAGACATTACTTTGCTGACATAGGTCCGTATAGTCAAAGCTATGGTTTTTCCAGTAGTCGTGTATGGATGTGAGAGTTGGACTATAAAGAAAGCTGAGCACGGAAGAATTGATGCTTTTGAACTGTGGTGTTGGAGAAGACTCTTGAGAGTCCCTTGGACTGCAAGGAGATCCAACCAGTCCATCCTAAAGGAAATCACTCCTGAATATTGGAAGGACTGATGCTGAAGCTGAAGCTCCAGTACTTTGGCCACCTGATGCAAGGACTTAACTCATTGGAAAAGACTCTGATACTGGGAAAGACTGAAGGCAGGAGGAGAAGGGGATGACAGAGGACGAGATGGTTGGATGGTATCACTGACTCAATGGACATGAGTTTGAGCATGCTCCAGGAGTTGGTGATGGACAGGGAGGCCTGGCGTGCTCCAGTTCATGGGGTTGCAAAGAGTGGGACATGACTGAGCGACTTAACAACAACTTACAGCTAACTTGGTGATCTTGGAAGGTAGATTTTATTATCTCCATTTTATAGATGTGAAAAATGTATTGGAGAACAATGGAGCAGTTTTTGTGGACTATATATATATATATATATACACACACACACACACATACATATAGAATTTTTTTTACCAAATGACATATTTGTCAAACATTTCAGAAAACATTTGGGGCCAACAGATTTAAAAAATAATTGGAATTGTTACCTAAGCAACAATGGAAATTTAAGGAGAGAAGGACTTTTGGAGTAAATTTTAAATTAAAACAACATGAAATACAGTTTTCATAAACACTTTCACTTCGCTTGTGTATGCTTTAAAAATCACCTACAAGTGCTTGCTGAAGAACAAACCATTAATTTGTATCAGTTTGGGTTAGGATCCAAAGTTTAGCTTAACAATTTTTTTTTTTTTTATGTAAGCTTTTGACAGTGTTTTCAATTAGTAAGTTCATATACTCAAAACTAGTTTAACAAACTTAGAAAAATAATAGAAATGTTAGCAATAAGTATCTTTAGTTCTGTCCAATGACTGAGTTGTGTCTGACTCTTTTCGACCCCACGGACAGCAGCACGCCAGATTTCCCTGTCTTTCACCAACTCCCGGAGTTTTCCCAGACTCATGTCCATTGAGTTGGTGATGCCATCCAACCATCTCATCCTCTGTCGCCCCCTTTTCCTCCTGCCTTCAATCTTTCCCAGCATCAGGGTCTTTTCCAGTGGGTTGGCTCTTCGCATCAGGTGGCTTAAGTATGGGAGCTTCAGCATCAGTCCTTCAAACAAATTTTCTGGGTTGGTTTCCTTTAGGATTGACTGGTTTGATCTTCTTGCTATTAGGACTTATGAAAATGAAAATGTGAAGAATATCTGAAGGAAAAACAATCTTTTTCATCAGATATTACTTGCAATAAAAGTTGTCTCAGTAAAAGGAGGAAAATGGACCGTTGGGCCTATGTAAGCACTGAACACTATATCATCTTAGGTGGGAAAGAGAAGGTTGATCATATGGAAGAGCCACTGGAAGGTTTGAAATGATCCAAGATAGGGTTTATGGAAAGGGAACAGTGACTGCTATGTGGATTTCCCATTACGTGAGTACTTGGTGGATATTTAAGAGGTTCTGAAAATGCGATCTTAGCCATCTGTTGGGTGACAGCAATATTTTCCAGCTCTTTATTCTTATTCTAAAAGAGATTTCTATTCAAATAGGTCTCTCAACTCTCTGTATTGATTTTGTCACTTGAAATTTTCTTGAAATCTAGCACAGAGGTTATTAGAGAAAATTCTTTTTACTTTAAAAATCATAACAGAAATGATGTAGTTTTCATTGTTTGTAAACTATGCCTATTTTTTATGTGTTAAAATTGAGATATCTCAAAGATCTTGTTTAAATTCAGTGACAAGTTAATGGTTTGATTGTTTAAAGAAATTTGCGGGGTGGGGGGTTACTACTTCATTCAATCCCATGGTTATTCATTCAACAGCTATACTCTTTGTCAGCTCCAAGGACTCAGAAGAAAAAAGACTTGGGAAGAGTTTCTACTCACATTCTAGCTGGAGAGACAGACAGTAAACTTTGTGGATGGTGGTCCATTGCTGAGCTCAGAATGCACGGAGGAAGAGAAGATTTGGGCCGGAAAGTGTGAATCAACAGTTCACCCTTAACTGCTGTTAAGGGTCTTAACTGTGTTAAGTGTGAGATGCCGGTTAGACCCCCACGTGAAGATGTCAGGTAGGCAGGAGGTAGGTGGAGAAGACAAGCAGGGATGGACATCAGAAGTCATGGGCATGTGGACAGTATCTACAGTGAGGAAACTGGTGAGAACACCTCTAGGGAGAGAGTGCAGGTAGAGAATGAAGGTGCCTAGGAGTGAGGAGCTCTGCAGCACTTCAGTTGTAATGCTCCGGTCTGTCTGTTTCTCTCTCAGTACCTTTATTATGATATAATTCACATAATATACCATATAATGCTTCCTTTTAAAGTACTCAAGTCAGTATTTTCTAGTATTGTCACAGTTGGTCAGCCATCAATCACAGTCTAATTTTGGAACATTTTGTCACCCCCCAGAAGAATACTAGAGTGGGTAGCCATTCCCTTCTCCAGGGCATCTTCCCAACCCAGGGATCAAGCCCTGGTCTGCACTGCAGGTGGATTCTTTACCAGCTGAGCCGCCAGGGAAGCCCTAAAGAAACACTGTACCCATCAGCAGCCCCGACTCCACGCTCCTTTATATGCACCTGTACTCATTTGGTTTTATTTTTCAGTGTCAATAAGTCATTGTTCACTCCTGGTGCTTTTTCAGGAAGGAAAGAAGGCAGGAGGGAGATGAGGGTTAACATATATTAGAAAACAAGAAGAGGAGGAAGAGAAAAGAAAATCCAGTACAGCAAAATCACCCATTTGATGAATATACCCCAGTGAGGGGGTCACCACAGCTCAAGGGAGTCCAGTCTCCTACAGTTCAGAAAAAAAGGGGAAGGGAATCAGAGAAAGCACACAGACTGGCCCTCATTTTCCTTCCCTACTCTCTTCCTTGTAAATTTCAGATAAAACTTGGTTTCTAGCAGTGAACATGGGGTTGAATTACATCCTGTCTAAATCCTACTAGGTAATCCTATGTCTACTTTAACATCAGATCCTTGGCATCAGCAGAAAAGTCCCTGAATGAACTGGACAGACTTTCTTCCCTTTCTCACTCTCCCACTCTGAGTTTCTATGTGGAAGCCCCTTTCTGGCATTGGAAATGAGGGGGTAGAGAGTTATTAGTTTGTTTAGGTTTTATGCAGATCTTTTAGGATTTAGAGTCTTATTGTTTGTTTTGGCTAAAGGTGGGACAGGAGTCAAGTTTTCAGGATAAAAGAACTTGTCTGAAATAGGAAGTAAGGGATGGAGAAGAATGAAAAAATGGGTGAGGAACTCCCGCTTTGTGGAAAGTGGCACCAAGCTCACAGGTCACATCTTCTTGCCTGATGCAGAATCTTTTCACAAAAATACTTTGATTATTTTCTTTCAATACAAAAAGAAATTTGTAAACTATAAACACGCCAGAACCATGTGAGAAATGCCAGCACATTATACTTACACAAACTGGATCACATAAAATATCACACAAAATAGATCACACCAAATCATAACTTGTGAAGTCCTGCAAAGCCCATATAAATCCAGAAACTGGAGGGAACTGGCATCAAGGGAGATATACCTTGTTCATTGTGTCCTATTTCATTTGGCATCTTTTGGCACACGGTGGTCAGCGCGGTAGGTCTGTGCTGATCTCCTGATTTGTCCTTTCTCCATTAGCTACCCTGGCACTGTTGTTACCACTGCAGCAGGGGACACTGGCCCTGGAATCACAAAGAAGCTCTTGTTTAGTGGATCATCTGGGAGCCATACAGAAGTACAGAGTTTTGAAAGGTGAAGGATTCTAATTTTGTTCCAGGCATACATCCCAGGCAGCATGGGAGAGTACAGAGGTTTCATTCTTAAAATTTTGCTTCCCTAACACTATGTTGAGATCTTTATACTGCAAGCATGAGTGTGGCTATGCACACACACACATACCCTGCACCCACTTTTGTGTAATGTAGATAGCCTGATCTAACGGAAGATAAGATCTCATATGGAAAGTGAGTCGGTGTCCCAGGATTAAATATTTGGTCAGGAATTCTTAAAAAAAAAAAAAAAAGTATATATACACACACACACACACACATACACACACACACACACACTCACACACACACATAAACATACACACACACACACAGGCCTTACTCTTTGTTTCCACTCATACCGTTTTGCCAACTCTGATTTATTCTAACTTATATGTCACTTTCTGTTCAGGGCTGACTTCTAGTCATACATCTGAGAGGTAAGTCAGAGTTGTTCTTTAAAGTTGCTCCTGCTCTACAGATCTGGAGCTACTGACTTACTTATGCCTGAGATTCCTCCTATACCTGAGAGCATGGTGTGCTCTTGAGGGCCTCTCAGAATAATGTATTCAAAAATACAAAGTCAGAAGAGTTATATTAAGAAAAATAAAGAAAAAACTAAGTACACAACGAATGTCATTCCTACATAGCTAGTGCTATTAGCATCCTGAGGGAAGCCAGACCCATGTTAGAGTTATGAGCAAATAAATTTGTAATAGATCAGAATGAGGGGCAGCAGACCTTGAGATACTACCCCAACCCCTCCCCTTTTATTTTTCCTGCTATCGTCTCCTGTGGCTTATGATCGTTCCTAGCACCCTGTACCAACAGTGGGTCATGGAAAAGACAAGACAGGGAAGAAGCCCTGCCCTGCCCGGAGAGAGTCCTGTCACACAAAGTAGTAGCTTCTTGAGCTTATTAGCCTGGTCTTATGTTTTATCTTCTTACTTTAGCATGGGACATGCATGCCTTTTCAACAGGAAAACAGCTGTCTTATCCAGGCCACTTTCTAGCCCTAGAGCCTAGAACCTATGATCAGAGATGAAGAAGAATATCTTATAATGTTAGTTCAGTTCAGTCACTCAGTCATGTCTGACTCTTTGCGACCCCGTGAACTGTAGCACACCAGGCTTCCCTGTCCATCACCAACTCCCAGAACTTGCTCAAACCCATGTCCGTTGAGTCAGTAATGCCATCCAACCATCTTGTCCTCTGTCGTCCCCTTCTCCTCCTGCCTTCAATCTTTCCCAGCATCAGGGTCTTTTCCAAGGAGTTGGCTCTTCGCATCAGGTGGCCAAAGTATTGGAGTTTCAGCATCAGTCCTTCCAATAAATATTCAGGACTGATTTTCTTTAGGATTGTCTGATTTGATCTCCTTGCAGTCCAAGGGGCTCTTAAGAGTCTTCTCCAGCACCACAGTTCAAAGGCATCAATTCTTCAGCACTTAGCTTTCTTTATAGTCCAACTCTTACA
The DNA here is from genome assembly GCF_023091745.1 of Budorcas taxicolor. Classification (NCBI taxonomy): domain Eukaryota; kingdom Metazoa; phylum Chordata; class Mammalia; order Artiodactyla; family Bovidae; genus Budorcas; species Budorcas taxicolor. The sequence continues at coordinate 57,415,244 of NC_068923.1, read as the reverse complement.
TCCATCCATGACTACCAGAAAAACCATAGCTTTGACTAGATGGACCTTTGTTGGAAAAGTAATGTCTCTGCCAAGAGTCGGTTTATTAAGAAGACATAAAATCCTAAATATTTATGCACTTAATATAGCTTCAAAATATATGAGGCAAAAGCCTATAGAACCAAAGAGAGAGGAATAGACAAATCCACAAGTATAGCAATGGACATGGGTTTGGGTGGACTCCGGGAGTTGGTGATGGACAGGGAGGCCTGGCGTGCTGCGGTTTATGGGGTCGCAAAGAGTTGGACACAGCTGAACTGAACAAGTATGGCTGGATATTTTAGTCACTCTCTCATTTATTGATGGTTGACAGCAAAAAAATGTAAGAATATAGACTGTTTGAACAATACTATCAACCAACTTAACCTAATTAACATTTATAGATCCCCACACTGAATAATTGAAATATAAATACTGCTTTTGATCGTATGATAAATATTTACAAAGATACACTATATCCTGGGGGCAAAGCCAAGTCTCAGTAAATTTCAAAGGCTTTAAATCAAACAGTATATTCTTTGACCACAATGGAATTAAATTTGAAAATCAGTTTTAAAAAGTAACTAGAAAATCCCCAAATATGTGAAAATCAATCAGTATTCTTCTAAATAATCACTTGGAAGAAAGAAGAAATCACATTGGTAATTAGAAAAGAACTTTAATTGAAAATTAAAACAAATCCTATCAAAGTTTGCAGAACTTAAATCACTGCTTAGAGGGAAATATATTGCTTTAAATCAGTGATCTAATCTTCCATCCAAAGAAGCTAGAAAAAGAAGAAAGAAACAAGATACGGTAGGAAATCAGTGAAATAAGTAGAAAACAATAGAGAAAATCTATGAAGCCAAGAGCTGATTCTTTGAGCAGATCAAATTGATTGTAAAGAAAGCACAATCCAGAATGAAAGACAGGGTGTCATACGGAGCTACAGACTTTAAAAGAATAATTACAACATATTACTTGATGTTAGTAGAGGACTTTATGCCAATACATTTGACAGCTTGGATGAAATGGGTAAATTCCTTGAAAAACATAAATTAACAAAACTGACCACTAAAAGTAACAGGATGTTTGAATAACCTACCATCTGTTAAAGAAATGGAATTTATAATTGAGAACCTTTGCACATGGAAAACTCCAGACCTGAATGCTTGACTAGGGAAATCTGTCGAATATTTAAGGAAGAGATATGTAATACTAATCTTACAAAGGTACAATTCCCTAGTGGCTCAGATGGTAAAGAATCTGCCTGCAATGTGGGAGACCCAGGTTCAGTCCCTGGGTTGGGAAGATCCTCTGGAGAAGGGAATGGCAACCCACTCCAGTATTCTTGCCTTGAGAATTTCATGGACAGAGGAGTCTGGTGGACTACAGTCCATGGGGTCGCAAAGGGTCAGACATAACTGAGTGACTACACTTTCACTTTCAGTCTTACGAAAGCCTTTACCAAAAAAGAAAAAGATTGAATATTCCCAATAAATATTATGGGGTCAACATAAGTCTAATACTAAAAATATACAATAACATAAATAACATGTTAGACTTTCTTATATACATGACACAAAAATACTAAACAAAATGCTAGCAAATCAAATCTAGTCATATAGAAATGGAAAATAGGTTATGACCAAAGTATTTTTTTTTTCTTTCAGAAATGTAATTTTGGTTAAATACTTGAAAATCAGTTGGTATAATTAAATATATTAATTAGATAGAAAGGAAAAAGCCACGATTATGTTAATAGATGCAGAGAAAACAAAGTTCAACACCTATTCATGATTTAAAAAAAAACCTCTCAACAAATAAGAAGAATGGAAAGTCTCAAGTTGATAAACAGCGTATATAAGAACCCTGTTATCTTAACACTTAATAGCAAAAGATAATTTCCTCCACCACTATGAGGAACAAGACAAAGACGTGTGTGTTAATTCCTTTATTCAACATAGTGCTGGAGGTTTAACCAGTGTGGTAAGTCAAGAAAAGTAAGTGCAAGGCATAAAGATTAGGGAAAAAAAGAAAATAAGACTGGTTCTATGTGTTGATGATATGATCCATCTTCAGAGAAAACCCTAACAAAACTACCAGAACTAATCAGTGGACTTAGTATGCAAGGTCAGTTTACAAAAATTAGTTGTGTGTACTGCACTGGAAAAATGAAATTTAAAAAAAACTGCTTACAGTGGCATCAAAATCTAAACACTTGGAAATAAAATTAATGAAACTGTGCAAAAATTATGTGTGAAATCTACTAGACATTGATGGGAGTAATTAAAGAAGACCTAAACAAATGAATTGATATGCCATGTTCAATTAGAAAATTCAATATGGTTAAGATGTCAATTCTCCACATATTTATCTATAGATTCAATGCCATCTCAATGAAATTCTCAGCAGGAATTTTTGTAGAAATTCACAAGCTAATAGAAAATGTTTATGGAAACAGAATTGAAGAAAAATAACAAAATTGCAATACTTACTCTACTTAATTTCGGGGCTTACTATAAAGTGAGAGTTATCCAAATAGCGTGCTACTGGTGTACTATAAGATAGAAAGGTAGATTCATGCAACAGAAGAGAGGCCAAATGTAGACCCACATAGAAATGTTTAAAAGGCACCAAAGAAATTCAGTGGAGAAGCCTTTTCACGGCCTTAGAAAGAAAAGATAAAACCTCTCCGCCTACCTTACACCATACCCCAAAATTATTCCAAAATGAAACATAGACATAAATATCAAAGCCAAAACTTATAAAGCTTCTTGAAGAAAATAGAAGAAAAAATCCTTGCAACCTCAAGATAGGCGACGACTTTTGAGATATGAAAGAAAAAAAAATTAATTAGACTTTATCAAACCTAAATATGTATGACCATCAAAAGACAATTAAGGGACTAGATTAATAATTAAATAGATTTCCTCTGTTACTGCTTTCTTCTGGGACTATCCAAACATTGCATTCATTTTGTGTTTACTCTGCAGTCCCTTTGCTGAATGCAGAGAATATACTATTTAACAAGAAAGGTGTGGTTCTGATGAAACATTCAATTTAGTGGGAGAAAGAGACAAACAAATAATTATAATATGAAATGACAAGTGCAAGGATAGTGAAAGTGTAAAACTCATATTATGGTTTTAGTTTACAAATGTTTAAACCTGGCAGTGGTTAATAATTTGCTAAGTTGCAAAGCCAGTCTAAGCTCATATTTGCTGACACCTATTCCCCTCTTGGCCTCGACCTTTTTATTTTTATTTTTTTAAAATTTCTGTTCTAAGCAAAGGGAGTGGAATTTTAAACTTAAGCTTAGTGGCCAGGATCAAGTAGCAAATGGTATTCATGCTTCTAGTTTACTAAGAAGAGAAATGGCATTGGAGCTATTTAAAGAAATTCCACTTCAATGTTGCCATTTTAAAGCCTTGTTTTAAAGTTAGTTTTTCAAACTATGATGTCAACATCAAAGTTAGGTAAGTTTCTCTAAGGATATTCTCCTGCTGTTTAGTGCCCAGTGAGTTGCAAAGGAGAGCTCTTTTTAGGCAGGCCCCTCTCATCTGTGCTTTGCTAAGCAGTGTGTCCTTTTTCCAAAGTTAGCAGAATTAACAGGAAGGTGCTGGGAAGTACAGAGGAAAATATAGGACCCAGAGCATATCACTTGGGAGAGAAGACTTTACTTTTGAAAGTAAATATTTATTGGGAATGAATACATTTGTCCTTCTTTTTACCCTTGTGTTTGTGACAGCAAAATATCTATTGTGTCTTGTGTCCTCGCAGTGCTTTGTATTTTTAGTATATTTCACGTGCAGTACCTTTTGTATTTCTTATATTTTTAAATATAAGTCACTATCATTTCGATTTAATCACAAGGCAACCCTGGCTAGAGGTTAAATGACTATTTCAAGATGACTTCATAAATGATTTAGAATTCTTTTTTTCTGATTCTCCCCATTTTTGTCTCATCTGCCATATATTTGTAGATTTTCATGTTGACATGTTCAACTATGACTTATTCTTGCTTTAGTCTTCTGTTTACCCATGTTGAACTAGTGATACTTATTTTGTTTCCCAGTAACTTCCAAGCCGTCATTGTCTTCCCTTCCTCCAAAACCACCCTTTGATTCTGATTTTCTCCATTACTAGTGGTACTAGACCCGCTAAAGATACTCGAGTGGGAGTGGGTGCTCAATAAATGTTTATATGCTTGGAAAATAAAAGAACAAGCATGCCATTGTACAAACATTCTCTGTTTTTCCTCTACCACCTTCCTTCTCTGTATCTTATTTATTTATTACCAGGTCATATTTATTTTTTTCTACCATGTTTTTTTCTTCCCTAAAAATCACTCTCTTCGTTCCTGTAGTATCCCTCGTTGCTTCCATTCCCTTCTCATTAAAGTCTGTTGTCACAAAACTGCTAAAATAATCTTTGGTTTTATGTAACTTTTTCACATCATAGGAGCAATTCTTGTCCTGATAATTCAAAAGTCCCCATAAGACAAAAGAAGGAACTAATAATCATCTAGAATTACACTGATCCTTCACTTTGCTGTGTTTATGTTTCTGGACCACAAAAATTAAATCATTTATAGGGAGATCACTTATCTTGCAAATTCTGTTCTTGGCAACCTACCTTAAAAAAAATTAAGCTAACAGTGCTTGAGGAGCTGAAATAAATGTAAAAAAAACACACCTCGTACTTTGTTAATTCAAACCAGAAAACATTTGCTTAGGGCCATGGTATAAAAACACCATGCTAGACATTTTGGGGGCTCAAAGATAGCAATGATTAGTTATTTTCTAGGAATACTCAGTCCAGTGAGAAGCACGATTGCCTTACTCAATCTTAACATCCAGTCCCAAAAAATGTGGTTTCTGACATGTAGGCGCTTCAGTCATGCCTGACTCTTTGCGACCCCATGGACTGTAACCTCCCAGGCTCCTGTGTCCATGGGATTATCCTGGCAATAATACTGGAGTGTATTGCCATTTCCTCCTCCAGGGGATCTGCCCGACGACCCTGAGTCTTCTGCAGCTCCAGCAGAAGGATCCTGCAGCACTGGCAGGCGGATTCTTTACCACTGAGCCACCTGGGAAGTCTGTGTGGTTTCTTGGCCCACAGCCAATGAAAACCGGGGAATTAGACAGTATATCTCTCCATTAACAGTCAGTGTCCTAAGAGCAGCAGGTGTATAACTGACGTTGATAGAACATATGGAATCTATATTTAAAACACTGTGCAAGTGAGCATATGAAATTGTTTTAAAACTCTGGAGTCATTTAATATGGTCGCAAGGAGTTCCTGAGGACATATGACTCCATGTTACAGTTTTTTATAGTCTTTGTATGACATTGTACCATCAAGGGAAGTTTGTTCAGTAGAAAAACAAGAAAGTAACTAATGCATTTCCAAGAAATACTCAACAAAAATTGTTAACTTTTGTTGGCCAAAGCAGTAGAAACTTCCTATATTAAAAATTGATTTATGTGGCATAGTTGCACTATCATTGTTAGACTTACTGTTTTCACCATGTGTACACCAGCATGGAAGCACACCCTCAAATAACTTTACTCATCCTCAACAGTTGTCTAAGGGTTCTTGTCCGTAAAGCTCCATGTCGTTTTCCTTCCCTTCCTTCTCGGGCAGATCTTAAAGATCCAAGAGATGATATTCTAACCTTAGTGTCCAGAGTACACTGGACTTATAACAGAGTGTGTTTTCAAGACCAGGGACACTGGATTCTTTCCTTAGATGTTGCTTTCCAACTTGTATTGCCCTCTAGATTCACCCACCAAAAAAACAAGTCCTACCCTTACAGGGGTACTAACATACAGGATTCTGAACAAACATGGATTTTCTATCTCAGCTCTTACTTCTAAATGGGAGTCCTGAGAGATCGCTGCCCGCGTCAGCTGGAAAAATAAAAAGTCCCAGCCTGTGTACTTGGCTCACGCCTTTTCCCTAGATCATGAGAATAAACTTGCCCCTGTTTTCCAAAAATGAAACAATAGCTCAAACCAGCAGGCCGAGGGCTGGGGCCAATCAGGAAGCCGGCTGCTCCGTTTGTCACCTGTTCTATGTCAGGCGCGTTCCCATGGTCCCCACCTGAGGTGTTCCTGTCAAATGGGGGAAACAGACATGTTTGTGATATTCACAGCCCGGCCTTTTGAGTTCTGCAGTAACGAGCTCCGATGTGTTTCGGGAACACAGAAAGGGGGAGGTTAACTACTCAGGGAAGCTCATGACGGCTCTGGGGTAAATGATGTTAGAGCTAAGTCTAAAGCCTGAGAAAGAGATTGTAAAGTAGAGAAGGAGGAGAATGACACCCCTAGGCAAAAAACAGAACAAAACAACAGTGAGAAGCACAGAGCAAATGCAGAGACCAGGGGACAGGAAGGAGCCTAGTGCAAGGACGGGGTGGTGGCGGCCAGCCTTAGTGCCAGACACCATCAGTTTTGCTGACTTTGTTGGTGACATGTCATCCTGTGAGAAGCATTTCAGTTTTATAAGGACATGTTTCTTTCTTTTAAATTTTGGAGGGAGAGCGGTTCTTAAGTACTTTTATCTCATATGTGTATAATTATTTTGTATAAATACAGAAATATTATTTCATATAAATACAGAAATAATAAGCTGTGGAAAGATGGTGATGGCCTATCGATTCTGGAAAAAAAAAAAAGTCCAAACAGTGAAGTTTCTATTTTAGAGAATGCAAACAACCGGAAAAGCCAACTTTCTGGTGAGTTTAAGTCCATGCCATGCATGTGATATAAAACAAATAATGGGGCTGTAATTTAAAAGCAAGCCACAGCAATAGTCTCTAAGAATGAATTTTTACCCATTACATGACTGAAAAGCAAATATAAAGGTACAAAATCAGCAAAATTACAAAAAGAATTCAAGAGAAGTCCTAGTTAACATTGAATATGAATGCAAAATTTTTTTTCAAAAAAATATTTCAGGAAAACCTGATGTGAAACATAGTAGAACAAACGGAATGGAGTACTGGTGTGACACTCATGGTACAATAAAAGCATATCTTTTATTGAGGAAGAAAAATTGATTTCTAAAAAGAAATGTATTTCAGTGAACATTTAAGCTATATAACAAGCTCTCAAAATGGTAACAAAAATATCATAAAAGTTTTCATCTTCATCCTGAGAACTTGAAAGTTATCACCTTCAGAGCCAGGTAAATAGAGACTGAAAATCCACATCATTACCATAATCTAAATCATTACTGGGGGGACTTCCCTGGTGGTTCAATGGCTGACTCCGCACTTCTAATGCAGGCGACTGGGTTTGATCCCTGGCTCCGCCCCTCCCATGACGGGGAAGGGGCTCAGCTGTAAAGACTCCACCTCCCAATGCAGGAGACACACTGGAGAGGAAGGTTTGATTCCTGGGTCAGGAAGATCCCCTGGAGAAGGGCATGGCAACCCATTCCAGTATTCTTGCCCGAAAAATCCCATGGACGGCAGGCTACAGTCCATGGGGTTGCAAAACAGTCAGATACAACTTAGCGACTAAACACATTAGCAAACGAGATCCCAGGTGCCTCAACGAAGAGTTCGCATACTGCAACTAATATCCTGCACGTTGCAGCTAAAAGGCTATGCGTGCTGCAAATAAGACCTGACACAGCCAAATGTATAAATTAAAAAAAAAAAAAAGAATTCCAGTTTTAAAAAGTCATTATTGGAACTCCCTGCAGCGCAAATTTAGTCGGCGCGCTATGCAGGGGTACCACGCCTCAGTTCTTCATAGCGTTTTGTTGCAGGGTAACGCATTTGTCTTCATCTCTGGGCCACAGATTGTTATAGTAATAAATTTAAATCTTGACTCTGAGAGAAGTAATGAATTCTGCTTCAGATGGGCTGGATTCATTTGTTGCATGTGCATTATTTCTGTGACCAAAACGGCGTTTCTTTTCTGGGATGTTTTGTGTTGCTGGACTTGCCACTGAGGAGGGTGGGGCAGGGTAGCGCAGGGGTATCTGGTAACCAGTAGCCTGTGGTTGACATCTGTGGCGGTCCATCTTCTGCCCATAACACGGTATTCTAAGCGTAGAACATAGCTGGAGGTAAATCTGAATAAGAAGCCTCTTGCCTGTGTGTTATTCTATATAAATGAGGTTACTTGCCTTGGATTTGTTCAGATTTGCAGTAAAATTGTGTGACAAATGTAAGTCTGTACCTTCTTTGAGTGCTCATTGTATATATTCTTACTGTATTTAAATTAGAGCCATATAATACTTACATGTAGTACTCACTTATTCCTTTAATATTATTCTGTATATCCTGAACTACATTTTATCTGCTTAAAAACACCTTTATTATTTTAATCCCCCAGTAGGGGTTGGACAGTAGTAATGGCTTATTTTATTATTTGTGTTAAGATTTGTGGCATAGTGGAAATTCAGAGGCCTACGTCTTATTTTTGACCTGCCTCCTAACTAAAAGACTACAGTGTAATATTGAGTAAATTTCTTTACTGCTTGTTCCTTCGGTCATCTGTAAAATGGGAGTAGACTATATATTTTTCTTTTTTGCGTTTCTTTATCTTAAAGAAAAAGCTTAAGAAGATCATTGTAAATTCACCCATACTTCTAAGAAATAATATTAATACAGAGAGGTCCTGTGTTTCACCCAGTTGCCTCCAGTGAGAACATCTCACGTAATTCCAGTACAGTATCACAACCAGGAAGTTGACATTGATACAGTTCACTGACCTTATTCACATTTTACCGGTTTTACATGCACTTGTGTGTGCTCAGTACTGTCACATGTGTGCATGTGGCCAATGTCACACTGAAGGTACAGGGCAGTCCCAGCACAAGGGTCCCCCATGTTGCCCTCGTGTAGCCCCACCTACCTCTGTCCTACCTCTGCATCCCTAGAAACCACTCCCATTTTCCATGTCTATAATTTTTTCACTGAAGAACCTATATAAATATGTAAATCTATATAAATAGATAAAAAAGATTCTATATAAACAGAATCATATAGTCTAACCTTTTGAGATTATCTTTTTTCTTTCTTTTTTAAAATTTATTTATTTATTTGATTATGTCAGGTCTTAGTTGTAGCATATAAGATCTTTCATTGCAGTGTGTGGACTCTCAAGTTGGACTGTGGGGGCTTATTTGCTCCATGGCATGTGGGATTTGAGTTCCACTGCCAAGGATCAAACCTGTGTCCCCATGCATTGCGAGGCAGATTCTTCACCACTGGAGCACCAGTAAAGTCACCTGAAATTGGCTTTTTTCATGCAACATAATTCCCTTGAGATCCACTAAAGTGTTGGAGGAGGTTATCAAGAAGATGTGACCCAAGGGTTGGACCTGGGCAACAGGAAGCTCCTCAACCCCTCCCCTGTCCTTGAAGTGTACATTCTGCCCACTGTTTGCACAGTAGGAGCTGTTTCTAAGCAGCCTTAAAAGAGTAAGGTGTTGCTGAGACCATCAAGATTAGATCGTGACCGAACTCGGTTATGGCCTCTGTACAACCCTGAATGTTCATCAGAAGGACTAATGCTGAAGCTGAAGCTCCAATACTTTGGACACCTGACGTGAAGAGCTGACTCATTGGAAAAGACCTTGATGATGGGAAAGATTTCTGTCAGGAGGAGAAGGGGGCAACAGAGGATGAGATGGTTGGATGGCATCACTGACTCGATGGACATGAGTTTGAGCTAACTCCACGAGATGGTGAAGGACAGGGAAGCCTGACGTGCTGCTGTCTATGAAATCATTAAGAGTCAGACATGACTTGGCGACTGAACAACAACAAGAAGAAGCTGTTAAGATTCTGGGGGGTGTGCAGAGATTTAGTCATCTGGTAGCCGCCCAAGGCAAGCCTCCTATGTAAATTCCCTTGCTTATTGAAATTACCACCCACCACTTGGAGTGGCTGCTTCTTTCTTCGGTTTCTCTCGGCTCTCTGTGTATGGAGACCAGTTCCAAATTTCACCCAGGAAGCTTCTGGGGTTTTGAACAAACCCCAAGTCGTTCCATGTATCAGTAGCTTGTTCCTTTTAATTACCGAGTGGTGTTCCGTGGTATGGATATATCACAGTTTGTTTAACTAATTGAAGAATCTTTGGTTTGTTTCCTGTTCTGGGCTATTATAAATAAAGCTACTGTGAACATTCATATACACATTTTGTACATGAATGTACACTTTTATGAAGTTTTGTTTCTCTAGGCTTAATGGCCAAAAGTAGAGTTGCTGGTTCAATTATGGGAAGAACATGTATGTTTAGTCTTGTAAGAAACTGCCATAGTTTTTCCTATAGTGACTATGTCATTTTACATTCACACCAGCAGTGTGTTTTGAGTTAAATTTGTGAGGTGTAGGTTGAGGGATTCATGTTTTTGCTTATGGATGTGCAACACTTCAGCACCATTTGTTAAAAAGCTATCTTTCCTCCTTTACACTGAATTTTCACCTTTGCAGAAATCAGTTGGACGTGTTTGTATGGGTCTTGTTTGGGTTCTGTGTTGTGTTCTGTTGATCTCTGTGTCTCTCCATCGGCAAATGTCACACTGTTTTGAGTATAATAGTTATAGAATAAACCTTTATACACAGTGGAGTGACTACTCTCACTTTATTCTTTTTTATCAAATTGTTTCAGTTATTTTAGGCTCTATGTCTTTCCATATACATTTTAGAATTAGCATGTCCATATAGAGAGATTATCATGTTAGGTGAAATAAGCCAGAGAAACACAAATATTAATATATCACTTATATGTGGAATCTTAAAAAATGAATGATATAAATGAACTTACACATTTAGAGGTATAAATGAACTTATATACAAAGTAGAAATAGACCCACAGACATAGAAAATAACCTTATGCTTACAAGGGGATTCAGTTCAGTTCAGTTCAGTCACTCAGTCATGTCTGACTCTTTGCGACCCCATAAACCACAGCACGCCAGGCCTCCCTGTCCATCACCAACTCCTGGAGTCCACCCAAACCCATGTCCATCGAGTCAGTGATGCCATCCAACCATCTCATCCTCTGTTGTCCCCTTCTCCTCTTGCCCTCAATCTTTCCCAGCATCAGGGGCTTTTCCAATGAGTCAGCTCTTCGCATCAGGTGTCCAAAGTATTGGAGTTTCAGCTTCATCATCAGTGAACACCCAGGACTGATCTCCTTTAGGATGGACTGGTTGGATCTCCTTGCAGTCCAAGGGACTCTCAAGAGTCTTCTCCAACACCACAGTTCAAAAGCATCAATTCTTCTGCACTCAGCTTTCCTCACAGTCCAACTCTCACATCCATACATGACCACTGGAAAAACCATAGCCTTGACTAGACGGACCTTTGTTGGCAAAGTAATGTCTTTGCTTTTGAATATGCTATCTAGGTTGGTCATAACTTTCCTTCTAAGGAGTAAGTGTCTTTTAATTTCATGACTGCAATCACCATCTGCAGTGATTTTGGAGCCCCCAAAAATAAAGTCAGCCACTGTTTCCACTATTTCCCCATTTATTTCCCATGAAGTGATGGGACCAGATGCCATGATCGTCGTTTTCTAAATGTTGAGCTTTAAGCCAACTTTTTCACTCTCCACTTTCACTTTCATCAAGAGGCTCTTTAGTTCCTCTTCACTTTCTGCCATAAGGGTGGTGTCATCTGCATATCTGAGGTTATTGATATTTCTCCCGGCAATCTTGATTCCAGCTTATGCTTCCTCCAGCCCAGCGTTTCTCATGATGTACTCTGCCTATAAGTTAAATAAGCAGGGTGACAATATACAGCCTTGACGTACTCCTTTTCCTATTTGGAACCAGTCTGTTGTTCCATGTCCAGTTCTAACTGTTGCTTCCTGACCTACATACAGGTTTCTCAAGAGGCAGGTCAGGTGGTCTGGTATTCCCATCTCTTTCAGAATTTTCCACAGTTGATTGTGATCCACACAGTCAAAGGCTTTGGCATAGTCAATAAAGCAGAAATAGATGTTTTTCTGGAACTCTCTTGCTTTTTCCATGATCCAGCGGATGTTGCCAATTTGATCTGTGGTTCCTCTGCCTTTTCTAAAACCAGCTTGAACATCTGGAAGTTCATGGTTCATGTATTGCTGAAGCCTGTCTTGGAGAATTTTGAGCATCACTTTACTAGTGTGTGAGATGAGTGCAATTGTGTGGTAGCTTGAGCATTGTTTGGCATTGCCTTTCTTTGGGATTGGAATGAGAACTGACCTTTTCCAGTCCTATGGCCACTGCTGAGTTTTCCCCAGGTCAGTAGGTGCCCAATATGCTACTGGAGATCAGTGGAGAAATAACTCCAGAAAGAATGAAGGGATGGAGCCAAAGCAAAAGCAACACCCAGTTGTAGATGTGACTGATGATAGAAGCAAGGTTCGATGCTATAAAGACCAATATTGCATAGGAACCTGGAATGTTAGGTCCATGAATCAAGGCAAATTGGAAGTGGTCAAACAGGAGATGACAAGAGTGAACGTCGTCATTCTCGGAATCAGCAAACTAAGATGGACTGGAATGAGTGAATTTACCTCAGATGACCATTATATCTACTACTGTGGGCAGGAATCCCTTAGAAGACATGGAGTAGCCATCATAGTCAGCAAAAGATTCCAAAATGCAGTACTTGGATGCAATCTCAAAAATGACAGAATAATCTCTGTTCGTTTCCCAAGGCAAACCATTCAATATCACGGTAATCCAAATCTATGCCCAACAGGTAACACTGAGGAAGCTGAAGTTGAACACTTCTGTGAAGACCTACAAGACCTTCTAGAACTAACACCCAAAACAGATGTCCTTTTCATTATAGGGGACTGGAATGCAAAAGTAGGAAGTCAATAAACACCTGGAGTTATAGGCAAATTTGGCCTTGGAGTACAGAATGAAGCAGGGCAAAGTCTAATAGAGTTCTGTCAAGAGAATGCACTGGTTATAGCAAACACCCTCTTCCAACAACACAAGAGAAGACTCTACACATGGACATCACCAGATGGTCGACACCAAAATCAGTTTGATTATATTCTTTGCAGCCAAAGATGGAGAAGCTCTCATAAAGTCAGCAAAACAAATAGACAAACAAACAAAAAACAAGGGGGTTCAAGGGAGGGCTAAATTAGGAGTTTGTACACACATTGCTATGTATAACATAGATAATCAGCAAGGACCTACTGTATAGCACAAGGAACTGTACTTAATATTTTTGCCATAACCTATAAGGGAAAAAAGATATGGAAAAGAATATTTTAATAATTAAATATATATTTATTAAATATATATAACTGAATCACTTTGCTGTACACCTGAAACTAACGTACCATTGTAAACAAACTATACTTTTTAAAGTCTTCTGCATTTTCAGGAAACAGATTATTCTGTGTGTGTTTTTGCTAGGTTTATACCTATTGTTTAATTTTATTTTGAGTGATTGTAAGTGTAACTGTGTTTTAAATTTCAGTTTCCATGTGTTTGTTATAAGTATTGCAATATATAGAAATGTGATTGTCTCTTGCATTGTTAATCTTGTATCCTGTGACCTTGTTGAGCTACATTTGGAATCCTTTTAGCTCTGGAAAATCTAAAAGGACATTGAATAAATATTCTTTATCTTCAGTTAAGATGGAATGAGTGGAAACCAAGTTAAGTTTTCTGGAGTAGAAGCCAGGTTGTGTGTGTTAGTTGCTCAGTTGTGTCCGACTCTTTGTGACCCAGTGGACTATAACCCACCAATCTTCTCTGTCCATGGAATTCTCCAGGAAAAAATAGTGGAGTGGGTTGCCATTCCCTTCTGCAGGGAATAGTCCCAACCCAGAGGATTGAACCCAGGCCTCCTGCATTGTAGGCAAATTCTTTACCATCTGAGCCACAAGGGAAGCCCAAGTTCAACCAAAAGAACTTACTAAGCCAAAATGAGACCACTTTAGTAGACTTGCCTAGAAAACGCCTCCTTCTTTGAGAGTTCTGACAGTGCCATAGTTAGCTTTTCCTGGAAGACATACTGCTCGGATTTAGATAATCTGTTTAGTTCTCTAGTAAACCCCCAAAATCTCTTGATTCCTTTAAAAACGTACTGGTAACAATATTCTCAAAGTAGAAGAATTAAGACTTAAATAAGTGTGTGTGTGTATTAAGTCTCTTTACTTTAAGAGCTGGGTTACTCAGTAAGTCTGGAATGTCTTTTAGTTTGTACCCTCCAAGATAAATATCTATTATATTTTAAAGTTCCTGCTTAGGAAATGAACAGTTGCTGCTAGAAACTACATGTAAATTTCCCTCATGAACACCTGCTAAAAAAACACCAGTGAAGAGTATGTAAGTCATTGTCAATGAATTGAGTCCATCAGTCAGATCAGTATGACCCCGGATATCCTAGAGAGGGATGCAAATCTCTGTAAAACCAAAAGCCTGGTTTAGTTATGCATGATTCACAAACAACATTTCCTGGTAACAACCCAAGATAGCATCAACCTGCCCTTCAAAATCTTGAACATTGCATAAACCGAGCAATATAGAAACCAACAGGAACGTCTTTATTTCATTAATTTAGTGTTACTATAAATGAATAGTGCAACATAACTTCTGGTGTTGCAGAGGTTGAGGACTTAGCCATTTTACTTGAGCAATTTTTATTAAAATCTTCTAAAATTAAAGCACATACTTCCCTCCCCACTGAGGATGAACACAGCAACTTAAGAACATCAGATCCTGGGCTTTTAATGTGGAGACTCTTATGTCACTCAGAGTCATTAACATCTGAATGAATGGCTCCCAATTGCTGTAATTTTGCAGATTTTTGGTGTTCTTCCTCTGTTTAAAGATACTTGGGTGTGCCTCTTCTGCTTCAAAATCTTACTTTAGAACCAAGTCTAAATTCATGGTTCTGAGGATAGTGTCTTATCATTTTATTACAGCAAAGCCCACAGTCTTTAAGACTGATAGTTCCTTTCTCAACACTGAGAGGTCTACCAAATTCTCTATAATATTTGTAGAAGTTTGTGTCTAAGATATGCGGAGTGCTCCTACCTTTAAAAGAGGAATGCAGAAAAATAGAGTATACCAGCTCTTTTCTGTTCTGATGTAAGCTAGGCAGTTAGTGTGAGCGAGGGCAACTGCACAAGTCACATCAGCACCACTTTTAATCATCAAGTGCATGGACTTCCTAAGTGTAGCCAAGACTCTTCTTATCAGCAAGGTCAGCTTCCGGTGTGAGGAAATTGAAGTGCAAGTGCAGGAAATGACCTGCAATAGATCTGGCATTGAGAAGGCCCTGCTGATGACTGTGTTTGCATTGAGCTCCGTGGGATCCGAATCACTAAAAAAGTGAGGAAGGGTGTGGTGTGGGTGCTGTAGGGCTATATATTGCAAAGCAGTGTGTGTTCCTCTGTGTGTGTTAGGTTTCAGTGGCTTGAAGAGGCTAAAAGTGTATTGAGGAGAGCATAAATATATAATAAGCAAATAGAAGAGAATAGGTCCTCTAGGTCCATTTGTGAAACTTTATGGTAAGCACCTCAGGGGCTCCAGGCTTTCTTGAAATCAAAGTCAAGAAATATTTCACATTCAGAAATATTTTTAAACTAAAGGTTTTGATTGTGCCCACATAAAATTTTAATAGCATATTAGACTTAAAATTTAAACTCCAAGATGAAGTATTGGGTTGGCCAAAAAGTGCATTCAAGATTTTCTATGAGATAGAAAAACCAGAACTACCTTTTTTTTTTTTTTAGCTAACCTAATAAATCAGGAAAACAGATTTTGTTTCCTGCCTTCAAATCATTAAATGCCTTGTCAGATTTATGACTCCCAAAGTGGAATGGTAGAGCCACTGCTCTGCCCGGATTTGAAGGTTGTGGTAGGGAAGAATACAGGTGCTTCTCACTGGCTCCCTCCCCTTCCCTCTCCCCCAGACCAAACCCAGCATCCACTCTTTTTGATTTTACTTCCTGTTTCTCAAGTGAGTCTCCTTCTCACCATCACTATCCAAGCATCTCTCCATTAGACAACTGCTTGTAGACCCCTGGCTCATCTCCCTGTGTGTTAGGGTTCTGTTGCCCCTGTAAGAGTTTACTGTACCATGAATTTGGTTTACAACACAGGGGTATTCTGTTACTGATTTGGCGGTCAGAGATACACAGGTTCTCACTGGGCTACAGTCAAGGTGTTGGCAGGGGTGGTTTCTTCTGGAGACTCTAGGGCCGAATCCATTTCCTCGCCTTCTCTGGCTTCTGATGGTCCCATCTATGTTTCTTGTTTTGCAGTCTCTTCCTCCATTTTCAAAGCATATTATTCCACTGTCTGCTTCCATTGTTACATACCCCTCTCCTCATATCCCTCTGCCTCCCTCTTATGAGGACTCTTGTGATTACATTTAGGGTTCATCTGGATAATTCAGGATAATCTCTCTATCACAGGATCCTTAACCTAGTCACATCTGCAGAGTCACTTTGCTATTTAGGGTCAGGTTCCTGGGATTAGGACATGGATGTCTTTGGGGGCCATTATTCAGCCTCCTGAATAATGCTGGAGAAGTCTCTTGAGAGTCCCTTGGGCAGCAAGGAGATCAAACCAGTCCATCCTAAAGGAAATCAACCCTGAATATTTATTGGAAGGACTGATGCTGAAGCTGAAGCTCCAATACTTTGACCACCTGATGCAAAGAGCTGACTCCTTGGAAAAGACCTTGATGCTAGGAAAAATTGAAGGCAAAGGGAGAAGGGGACAACAGAGGATGAGATGGTTGGATGACATCGCTGACTCATGAGTTTGAGCAAACTCAGGGATATAATAATGATGGACAGAGAAGCCAGGCACGCCGCAGTTCATGGGGTCACAAAGAGTCAGACACGACTTAGCAACTGAACAACGACAACAGCATTCAGCCTACTGTATCTTACATCCACTCAGCCTCTTTCAGTTCACCTTGACATTGCAGAGAGACAAATGGCATGCCAGATCTATAACCTTTCCTCTTCCCAGTTAAAGCCACATCTGTGAATTCTATGATCTCAGGATTAAGAGCATAGTTTTTACTGTTCCTTGTATAACCTTAGTTTGCTAAGGCTGTCATACTTTGCTATAAGTACTATGGACTCTGTTGCTTAGGCAACAGAAATTTATATTCTTACACTTCTGAAGGTTCAAAATCCATGATCAAGGTCCTGGCCAGGTGTGGTATCTTCAGAGTTCTCTCTCTCTTTGAGTTGAAGATAGCCACCTTCTCTCTGTGGTCATCCCTTGGTCTGTGTGTTATCTCTGTCCTAATCTCTCTTCTTATGAGGACACCGGTCATCCTGGATTAGAGCCCACCTCTAAAACCTCATCTTGTGTTAATTACCTCTTTAAAGGCTCTGTCTCCAAATACAGTTACATGCTGAGGTAATAGGAATGAGAATTTCAACACATGAATTTAGGAGGGTGGGGAGATACAATTCAGCTCGTAACACATGATCTAGCCTCCTCTGTCTCTTTGACCTCATCTCATGCCCTGTACCAGACTTTACTCTGGTCTCCAGCCTCACTGGCTTTCTTTCAAGCTCTTGAACTTGCTGTGGTTTCCTTCCCTAACTACCCTTCACCAAGATACCTCCATCTCTCATCAGATCTCACTCCAAACATCACTTCCTGCTATGGACTGAGTGTTTGTGTCCCCCGGCCCCAGCTGCAAATTCATCCCCCAGTGTGATGGTGTTGGAGATGGGACCTTTGGGAGGCAATTGGATTTGGTTGAGGTCTTTGGTGGGTAGAGCCCCACTGATGTACTCATACAGTCCAGCACTCTCTCTCTCTCTGCCACAGGGAACACAGCTGTCTATGAGCCAGGAAGCCAGCCCTCACCAGGCACCAAACCTGCCAGTGAGTTGAACTTGGACTTAACCTCCAGAACTGTGAGGAATAAATGTTGTTTAAGCCATCCAGTAGATGGTATTCTTATAGCAGCACAAACCGACAAAGATACTTTCTCGGAGTTTCCTTCTCAGACCTCTCTGACTTTCCCCCTTTCTTGTGCTCAAAGTTTCTCTGTATACTTCTCAAATTGGAGTATTTGTTGCAGTTGTTATATTATTTATGTTTGTGAGGAAGTATAGAAGTGGATACTTCCCTAATAGCTTCCTGATAGCTCAGTCAGTAAAGAATCCACCTATAATGCAAGAGACCCTAGTTTGATTCCTGGGTCTGGAAGATCCGCTGGAGGAGGGTATAGGCTACCCGCTCCAGTATTCTTGGGCTTCCCTTGTGGTTCAGCTGGTAAGGAATCCACCTGCAATGCAGGAGACCTGGGTTCAATCCCTGGGTTGGGAAAATCCCCTGGAGAAGGGAACGGCTACCCACTCCAGTATTCTGGCCTGGAGAGTTCCATGGACTGTATAATCCATGGGGTTGCAAAGAGTCGTACACAGCTGAGCGACTTTCACTTTCACTTTCTTAGAGGTGAAAGTTAACACTTCCACTCAATCACTCTCTTTGTGGCCCCATAGAATGTAGCCCTCCAGGCTCCTCTGTCCATGGAATTCTCCAGGCAAGAGTACTGGTATGGGTTGCCATTCCTGACCTAGGGGTCAAATACAGATCTGCTGCATTACAGGCAGATTCTTCACCATCTGAGCCACCAGTTTGTGTAGTTCACTTATTTATGCCCCTCCTTCCCACTGGTCTCAAGTAGGAGTATAGGGACCTTTGTACATTTTTAGTATGCTGCTGTTGCTGCTAAGTCGCTTCAGTCGTGTCTGACTCTGTGCGACCCCATAGACAACAGCCCACCAGGCTCCCCAGTCTCTGGGATTCTCTAGGCAAGAACACTGGAGAGGGATGCCATTATATATATTTATCACTTTTGACCCTTGTGCCTACAATACCTAGTGAAAATATTTGTTAAATGAATGCTTACTTTTCAAGCAAACACTCTTTTCAAAGGTCTACTAAAATACCTTTCTTATTATCACTGGTTAAACAAAAAACACTGGTTTATGTGTGGGTTGGAATAAATATTCAAGCTTTAGAATTTTTATCTCCCTTGAAATCTTTTTATGCAACCTCTTTTATAAAGAGTTCCAGGAAAATGATCTTTAAATAAAAAAATTAAAGAGATGTTTTAGTTGGAAATTAATGTATTAACATATACTTTAAAATTGTGTGTTACACAGAGATGCAGAAGGTGTTTATATAGTGTCTATCACTTGTCTGCTGTTTTCCTGGAAGACTGTACATGCTTCTGGCTGTAAACAACTTATTTGCCTTTTGAAGCTAGAGAATAAATTGTGGCTTATTCATATTTCACCTTCTTTTTATAGAATGTCCTTTAAATAGCTACCATGTGAACAAAAGACTTCAACTTTTAAAAAACTG
Source organism: Budorcas taxicolor (assembly GCF_023091745.1). NCBI lineage: Eukaryota > Metazoa > Chordata > Mammalia > Artiodactyla > Bovidae > Budorcas > Budorcas taxicolor. The sequence goes on along the minus strand of NC_068923.1, from coordinate 57,395,888 downwards.
AATGTGTGCCCATTGACATTCATAAACACATATGAGTCATTTGGTCTGTGTAGAGTCCTGTGCTATTTGGCTGCCAGCCAAGTTTCATTTCTTATACTGGGGATGTCAGGGCCACATAGTTGTGTTTATAAGGAGAATTTCAGTATACATAACCTGTTAAATGACTTGCAGAATCCCAGCCTCCAACTATTCTGTCTTTGAAAGCAGTAAATTAGATGCCACCATTCTAGAATATACAAACTAATACAAAATTCCTACTAAATTAGTAAAGTTTATATCAGAACAGAGTTCCTGTTTTCAAAAAATCAAAAATTAAAGTTAACCCAGAGGCTAAATATATTTTTTAAAAATTGGTGGAATGTAGATTCTGTTGCACAATTTGCAGTGGTAAACTGCTACCGGTGCATTTTAGCAACAGCCAAAGCAGGGTTGTCTGTTGGCTCATTTCTTGAGTTGAAGACGAAAGCAGATGTCAGCGGGTGAGAAGGTTCACCTCTGTTTGGCATGTTTCCTAGGCTGCAGCCTGCCCTCCGTCTCTGGTTTGGAGACTCATGCAGGACCCCATTGATGTGAAGAAGATTGTTACTGTTGTTGAATAAGCTTTGGGATATAGAGCAAAACAAGGAATGATGTGCTATCACTAAACACTTCCTGCTTCCTGCCCATCTTGCACTACGGATTCTATTTCCTATGTTTTCTTGAGTGAGGTTAGAGTTCAGGAAGCGGGATGGTTTGGACCTTGGTCAGAGATGTTGATGACACCCGTTGGGCTCACTCCAGGCAAAAGCTTTAAAGAAAGAGATGAGTTTTGTTACTTATCCCTTCCTGGTTTTATTGCTATTTTTATTTTTCTTATGCTCACTCAAGGTCCCCAGAAACCTTACCTACCTCTAGCTGGCCCCTGGTGACCCATCTGTGCTGTCTGAGCAGAGCTCATCCTTTCTCAGCAGAGCCTTCTTTCTGTATGTCTGTGGTCCCTTTGATGCCTGTGTCGGATTGCTACAGCACTTTTGTCTTTTCTTTAGAAGGAAACTGGATATGAACTACTCTCACAAACTAATTCTCAGTAAGTACTGCCAGAAAGAAAGGGTTACAGTTCATTGCCTATTCACCATGCATCAATTACTTCACTAGATATTGTCCTTTGATCCTTCCTACCAACCTGTCATCCCTATTTTATAGATGGGGACAAGACCTTGAAATGCAGAGAGGTTATTAAACTTTCCCCCGATCAACCACCTAGCACGTGGCAGGGCTGGAATTTATTCCAGTCATTTATGATTTCATAGCAAACATAGACTCCTTTTCTTGGGATATTTAAAGTTTAACCAAGGATTCTGGGTTAACAATGCAAATATGATTTAACCCTATTGATAAAATTCCTGGCATCATTCTTAGCTATTGGAATGTAATCTCGACAAGGGATCTTTATGGCACTATCCCTGGTGGCTCAGATGGTAGAGAACTTGCCTGCCAATGCAGGAGACATGGGTTCAATCCCTGGGTTGGAAAGATGCCCTGGAGAAGGAAATGGCAACCCACTCCAGTATTCTTGCCTGGAGAATCCCATGAAGAAGCCTGGTGGGCTATATAGTCCATGGGGTCGCAAAGAGTCAGACCTGACTGGGCGACTAACACTTACTTTCACTTTCAAGTTGAATCATGTAGGTAGTTGCCTACTTAAATGATTTTTTTTTTTAAAGTTTAATGGTTATAACTAAAAACACTAGTTTATTAGCATTAATTTTTATATGGTATGTTAAAGTTATGAAACCTTCTTTCTTATTTGATTCTCCCAATAACATTCTGAGGAGTTAAGGATAGAAATGGGTAGATTAGGCTTGAAGTTATTGTTGTACTCCAAAGAAATTGATGGTGGCAATAGACATAAAATACATAGATTAAAAATATGTGTTGAGGGTAGCAGACAGAGGAGGCTGCAAGGAAAAAAATGAAAAAGTCCAAGGTTGGACAAATTGGGAGAATAGCACTGAAACATATACTTTACCATATGTAAAATGGATAGCCAGTGGGACTTTGCTGTATGACACAGGGAGCTCAAACCCAGTGCTCAGTGACAACCTAGAAGGGTGAGATGGGGTGGGAGGTGGGATGGAGGTTCAAGAGGGAGGGGACATGTGTATACCTATGGTTGGTTCATGTGGATGTATGGCAGAAACCAACACAATATTGTAAAGCAATTATCCTCTAATTGAAAAATTGATAAAAAAAGTCCAGAAACAGGTGGTGGCATGGCAAATATTGTATATTGGCTCATTTAATACCTCTGCATCCCCTTCCTGTATTATATTTCTGTGCTTCTGTGGCTGGAACTTCCTGGAATACCTTGCAGCTAGAATTGTGTGTGACTTAGGTTCTGTCAAAGCAGTGTACCCACGTGAAGCATGTGACGGGGCACAAGTAAGGCAGTGAGGGGTCGCTGTGTGCAAAATTGATCTTCTGGGAAAACGCAGTGTCACGGTTTCCTGGAGTTGCTGGGCATCTGTGGTGGGAGCCTAGCTCTCTGTACCTGTGGTGGGATCTGAGTGGTGGGAGGCAGTGCTGCACTGTTTGTGCTGCTGCAGGCTTGTGGTGCGTTTGGCCCTTCCTTCCGGCTCTGTGTGGTTGTCTTGTTCAGCAGCCCAGCCTGATCCCCCAGGCTTCTTAGAGAATCTGTTGTCTTGCTCTGCAAATAAGAATTGCAACTGGTCCTGCTATCATAAAGCCAAAAGAAGATAAAGAGAGAAGAGGCTGGTTAGCTTCAAGGAGGCTAATTATGTTTAGTACTAACAGAATGGAAAAGAATGGAAATTTTAAAGTATATATTTATTAAATTTGGTTATATATATACATATATATATATATAGTTCACTGTGACTCTAGCAAAAGCATGGGGTTTTTTTTTTTTTGGTTTGTTTGTTTGTTTCAGAGTAAGTAGAAATCAGTGACAGTAAGTTTAAGAGTAAACAGTAAGTAAGAAATAAAGGCAGCTCATGCACATGTCTCTATTGATAACTTGACTGTGACAGGGAATATAGTAGAGGTGCTGTAGATGAGCAGGATCAGAGGTCAAAAAGTTTTGTTTTGTTTTGTTTTTTTAAAGATAAGGGATAGTGGAGCATGTTTGGTTGCTGATGGGAAGTATGAAGAAGAGAGGAGAGAGAGATGAGGGGAAATACCTGTGAGACCTCAGTCAGTTACATAATTTCTCTGTGCTTAGGGCTTCCCTGGTGGCTTTGTTGGTAAAGAATCTGCCTGCAGGAGACCTGGGTTCAATCCCTGGGTGGGGAAGATGCCCTGGAGAAGAAAATGGCAACCCACTCCAGTGTTCTTGCCTGGATAATTCCATGGACAGAGGAGCCTGGTGGGCTACAGTTCATGGGGTCTCAAAGTCAGATACTACTGAGTGACTTTCACTCACTCACTCTGTGCCTTAGTTTCCTTAACAAATTTAGAAAATAAGATCCTCCTCTTAGAGTTTTTTTGGGGTTGGAGTGCAATAATGTACATGAAGAAATTTTAATGCAATGTCTGGTACTTGATAAGGGCTTAATACCATACTCACTCACTCAGTTGTGTCCCACTCTTTGTGACCCACGGACTTTAGCCCACCAGACTTGTCTGTCCATGGAACTTTCCAGGCAAGAATATTAAAGTGGGTTGCCATTTCCTACTCTAGGGAAAGGTTTCATAAGCATAGCCATTATTAGTATTACTGCTACTACTACTATTTTTATTGTTACTGTCTTCTGTATACCTTAGAGTATTGTGAATATGGAATCATTTTGTCTCCTGAATTTACAAGTCTTCCTTTCAGCTCTTACAAGCTGGCCCCATTGCCATCTTATCATCACTGCTACTGCTAAGTCACTTCAGTCGTGTCTGACTCTGTGCGACCCCATGGACTGCAGCCTACCAGGCTCCTCCATCCATGGGATTTTCCAGGAAAGAGTACTGGAGTGGGTTGCCATTGCCTTCTCCGCTTATCATCTCTAATTACATTAATTAAGTAAACATTTACCAAGCACCTGTATGTGCCAAGTGTGCATACATTAGGTGTCTGGGACACAAAACTGAGCAGAACTTGTTCTCCCTCTCTAACTAGCATCGGAACACTAGAGGAGAGGACTAGGGGAGCGTGACTACTTTATACCAAGTTTTGTATTATATCAGCCAGAGTGCTAGCAGGAGCAGAACCACTAGGAGATGTGTGTGTGTGTGTGTGTGTGTGTGTGTGTGTGTTGTATTTATTCATTCCTATATACATGCATGGATACCTACATGCGCACACATATTTGCATATTTATTATAGCTGGCTAAGCAAGCCTAAAGTCCACAGGCAGCAAGGCAGGAAGGAAGGATCGTGACCAGACTGAAACCCCATGAGCACACTTTTCTATCTTAAGATCCTCCTACACTCATTATCCTGGGTCAGCCCAGTTCTTCTGTTGAGCCATCTACCTTCTTGTGAAGGACTGTGTTGAAGGTATTTCTCTCTCATATTCCCATCCACTCTCCCAAATACCTGTTGGACCTTTAGTCTAAAGAATTAAATTTATGATAAGCAGATATACAGATTTATTCTAATATGTACTGTTTACTTTCTTGAATACACTCCAGCTGCATTTATTAGCAGATTTTATTTAGTCATCTGTGCAGCTAGTAGAAGTAATTGGCTGTCTGTGAGTTAAGAGCACAACTCAAGCTAAAATGTGAATTCATTAGCTTTCAACTTCAGTTTTTAATTTCACCTGCTGTTTACTGCTCAAAGGAAGGACAAATTGTATTTCAATAAAATGTTTATTTCAGGAGGAACCCTTAGCAACCGGCATTTTTTTTTACTTAAAAATGGCTTCTTAATCTGCCTTGAAAAATTGAAGAAGTTGTGTTAGCCTGTGACAACCACTGATGAATTGGAAAAGCTGTATTTATAGTTCTTATTGCCAAAGGAATTCAAGGCATTGGGTTAGTTAGTCCAACTCTTTTTGTTGCAAGAAGTTGAAACAAAAAGAAACAAAAAATAAAATAAGGTTTTGCAAAAAAGAAAGGTAGGGTGAGGTGGGTGGTGTGGGGATGCTGGTGATGAGAAGGGAGACGCAGGTGAACAGGCGGAGATGACCCGCAACCAGTGTGCTTAGCTGTGGATGCTGACGGGTTGGGGAGGCGTGTTGGGGGCTCTCAGATGCCTCGTCTGTCTGAGGGCCCCCCGTCCCACGTTTCTATTTCTCTCCAAAGTCGGCAGCACCCCATTCCTCCTCCCTCTATCCTGGTGTCCTCTACTTTCTCACATGCCCTTAACAGCCTGATCACACTGTGACTCCAAGCCAACAAGGCTAATGGACAGCAGTTTGTGGTCTCTCAGACTAGAGCTACTAAAAGAAAGGATTTTCTTCGTCCTCTTTGTGCCCAGAGAAATTGTGCATTATCCTTTTTGAAACTGATTTACCCTTTGTGAAAGTGATAGTCCCTCAGTCGTGTCTGACTCTTTGCGACCCCATGGACTGTAGCCCAGTAGGCTCCTCTGTCCATAGGATTCTCCAGGCAAGACTACTGGAGTGGCTTGCCATTCTCTCCAGGGGATCTTCCCAACCCAGGGTTCAAACCCTGGTCTTCTACATTGCAGGCAGATTCTTTACTGTCTGCGCCACTAGTGTTAATTTCTATGTATCAGAACTACATTGTCCAAAATAATAAAAAGTTCTTTTCTAACCACTTTGGGGAAATATGTGGTTTGGTCAGAAAAATCACATTTTAGAGTGTGGTTTGGGTCCCGGGTCAATGGCAAAAACCCATGTAAGCCCTGAAAAAAATGAACTCTAACACACTCCTTCAATTGCCAAGAATCTCTTCTTGTCTGCTGTGTGTGTTTGTGCCTAGGATTCAGGCAGGCCAGGTGGAGAAAGGGCTGCTCAGAGACACTCAATAGGAGTGAAGAGAGGAATTCTGGGAGATGGGGGGTGGGCTCCAGTAGGGACTTGGAAAAGGCTCTGTGAACTATTAGTTTCCAGATTTCTGGAGTAGCCTCTCTGTGTGAGGGGCTGAGGAAGGTTCCAGTGAATGGAGACTGAGATGCCCCTGGAGCGAAGTTGCAGTGAGGAGAGATCAGAGACCGTGAAGCTTGTGTTTGGGGATCCAGCTCCTCCCGGCAAGGGCTGCAGGCAGTTTCAGTTCTGGGCTCTACATAGCAGTCAGTGTCCGCAGCTGGAGTGGACAAGTCTTCTATAGGTCAGCAGCCCCTCAGCTACACAGCTGCCTGTTCTCCTTCAGAAACAAACTTCTAAGAAAGTACTTCCGGAGGGGCCCAAATCCCATGGGCGAAAACAGTCTCTGTGAACCAAATGTGGAAGAAATTAAAGATGACAGTGATTATCAGCATTGTTATTCTTGACTGTGGATGTTAGAATTCACAGAGAGAGTATGTGGGCTGGTTGTGTTGCGAGCCTCAGACCGGAGGGGGAAGCATTCCTGGTCCTCCCTGGGGACCAGGCTGCTCCGGGTCCTGCCCCTTATAGGAATCTCTGCTGCCAAAGAGTTTGAAAAGTAGAGAACTTTAACTGTGACTTGGTTCTGGAATTCTGCCTCATCTCTCAACAGGTTTGCTCTGATATAGCTGGGTGATATGTGTAGAAAGAAGGTTCAGAGTCCCTTAATTTAAAAGCAAAACCAACCCTATTTTCTCTATGGTGGTTGAGGCGCTCAGTCGTGTCTGACTCTTTGGGACCCCATGAACTGTAGCCTACCAGGCTCTCCTGTCCGTGCAGTTCTCCAGGCAGGAATCCTGGAGTGGGTTGCCATTCCTTCTCCAAGGGATCTTTCCAACCCAGGGATTGAACCTGGATCTCCTGCACTGCAGGCGGATTCTTTATCGACTGAGCTTTGTAGATTTTATTATAAAACAAGGACTGCATACCTGGAGAGAAAATCCTCCATGAAATGAAACTGAACACTTGGTAAAGAAAGGATTAATATGGTAGTCCTCCTGTAATTATTTTCCACCTGTTCTCCAAATTATAGCACAATTCACTATTTCTTTCTTGGTAGCTTAGGAAATTTCTCTTGACTATGAGTCTACTCTTTGCAGCTCCAGGAAGTTGACATCAGGCCTCCTTAGACTTTTGTTAGAAGTTGCTACCATATAGCACATATAATCACCTGAAAATTTGTTCATTTATTTATTCCGCACATGCTTATTCAGGGCCCACTCTTTCAGATACTCTTCTCTGTACTGGAAGTATCAATACATAAAAACAAAGCCACCTTCACATAGAGCAAGATTCTGGCAGTGCAGCCTGGACTAAAGACATAAGAAATAGTAGATTATATCTTTTGTTATAAATGCTGTAGAACAACAGTAGAATAGATTATGGGACATGAGGAGTGGGTAAGGAGCACTGAAATTTAAACAGGAGGGGTCAAGTTGGCTTCACTGAGAAAGAGACTTTTGAATGAAAGGGTGAGGAAGCCAGCAGTGGGAGGTATGAAGGAAGAACATTCCTGGAAGATGGGGCAGTGAGAATGCCTGAGGCAGGGGTGTGCCTGGCCTGATCAAGGCCAGCAAGGGTGGGAGGGAGAGGTAAGGGTGGAGGAAAGAAGTAGGAGAGGGAGAAAATAAGGATATGGGAGGAGGGCCAGGGAAAACCAAACAGGGCCTGGGAGGCCATTGCAAGGACTTTGGATTTTATTCTGGATGAAATGGGGAGTCACTGGAAGGTTCTCAGCTGAGGAAGGGTATGGTCTGACTCTGGTTTGTGTGGGATAAGGTGGCTACTACTACTGAGAAGGCACTGGGGTGCGGGAAAAGCAGGGCAAGAATGGAGATGGGGAACCAGGGAAGAGACTATTGTAGAAATCCAGGCGAGAGATGAGCGTGGCTTGACCAAGATGGTAACTGTGGAGGTGGGAAGAAGTGACTGGATTCTGGATATATTCTGAAGGTAAAGGCCACAGGCTTTTCACTTGGACTGGGTGTGATTGGCTGAATTAAACTTTGACTTATATAAAATAAATGGACTATCTAATTACTGTGTGAAGTTCAAAATTCTCTATAGCAAAGTTAAATCCAGTGAGGTCAACCCATATTGACATTTCCTCTCTCTCCTTACATTTGTTTGGAAAAATATACAGGTGACTTTAGCCCAGCTTGACCTTAATATTGGACTTCATAGAGATGGTTATTTCTATTTGGAATTTTTCAGAAAGCGTTTTTTAAATACTTACATGCTTTGTTCTCACTTGCATGATGTTACTATTAATAGAAGGTTTGAAACTTCAGCCAAATTGTCTTCCACCAAAAGTTTTTGCAATAAATTTCTTACATGTGTGGCTGACTAACCTGTCATTAGGCATGCCAAGTCATGCTTTGTTGAACATTAAATTGTCAAGATATTAGAGGCGAAAGCTCCTGTAGGAATCCCAGCATTAATAACATCGATGGCTACAGTAGTGTACCACTGTGGTCGCCATCACGGTGAGGATCTCAACTCCGTCTTAGTTTTCGCACATCATCACACTGCCAAACCAGGCTGATTTTCACCAGCCGGTTAGTCTGTGTTGGTATAGAGAAATTATAAACTTGAAGTTAAAGCAGTTAAAAAAACCCTTCATTCTTTTCAGAGAGCTTAAGGAATTAATATAATCAAAGGGCTAGCAATTGGAAACAGTTATTTTTAAAATGTTTCTACTACAGCTAATCACTGGGACTGGAGAGATTTGCTGTCTAACTTATTCTCTTGTGTATCTAGCATGAAGTCTGAAGAATTTAATCTGAAGTGATGAGCAGAGTTCTGTTGACTATTTTTGGAAACAGTCTTTTTATCACTTGACTCAAGAGTCTGGTCTTGCTTTGAGCATGACCTTTAGTTGCAATGTCTTAAATTAATTTAAAAATCAATTGTTCCTATTATTAATATAACTTTTGCTTCTTTCGTAGCATATTTTAAAATGTGGGAGTCTGATTACATGCTCTACACTGTGGTTGACGTGTCATTGTCATCAGTCACTAAACATACATATTTATGTATTCTAAAGCAAGTTTAAAAAATAAATACTAAGGTGTGGAAAGCACAATTTGAAATAGGGAAAATTCTCTTATAATTTGTCAAATGTGACTGTGTGCTCGCATGGTGAATGGAAGAGTCAGTTGAAAAAAGTTGCTTGGTCAAGTGGTCTATTCCCTTGCCTCCTGTGGCTTGCTCCCCAAGAGTGGACTTTGCTGTGGCCTGAATTTGATTCTCTTTTCCAAAATATCTCTACTACTTTCTTACTATTCAGAAAGTTCCAGAAGGCAAATGGGTTGACTTTCTTTAGATTATTCCTGGAAATCCAATTAATCTCTGGAGCCAATTCCTCAAATGTTATTGGGTTGGGATGAGTAAATGAGGACAGTTTGTGAAAGTGAATGTTGACACATGCACTTTGGTACCTTATTATCATATATTCATGGGGAGGGTATTAGGCTTAAGGTAGCCTGGAATGCACTTGAGTGTGGACAGAAGGAAGGATTGATCGAGTAAGTGGGCTGATGCTAGAAGGCATTCTCTTTTCTGTTGTGCTGCTAGAATCCTCCTATGGAAAGCAGATGTTTTTGTATTGAAGAAAGCCAATGAGCTTCAGTCCAGTTTACAAAGGACACCATTTAGAGAAATTCAAGATTGAAATACATACTGTTAGCGTCTTGTTTAAAAAATTGCAATTTTCCCAAGTATATCATATTTATAGATTTACTGTTTATATTTGTCTAGGAAAACAAAAGCTGTTCATCAAAATAGAAATTTTGAATTTTATTTGTTAGTTAACTTGGTAATTGGTAGTATTCTCATATAATTGAACACTGAAGCTTTGTTCTCTTGCAAGAAATTACACTGAATAAAGCGTGTGTCTGTGATGTGCTGCTGAAGGGCTTCTGTGCTGGGTAGGAAGAAGGAATTCAGTGGTAATCGTTGTAGTACGATATAGCTGAGAGGTACTGGTAATCAAGGGAAGTAATAGTGCAACTGGATGGATAATTTGAAGTAATTAATTTTTCCCCTTTAGTATAAGCAAATATGGGCTTCCCAGGTGACTCAGTGGTAAACAATCTGCTTGCCAATGGAGGAGCCCCAGGAGACACAAGTTCGATTCCCTGGGTCGGGAAAATCCTCTGGAGGAGGAAATGTCAACCCATTCCAGTATTCTTGCCTGAAAAATTCCATGGACAGAAGCAGCTTGGCAGTCTACAGTCCATGACGTTGCAAAGAGTTGGACATGACTGAGTGACTGGGCACACACACATGCATATGCATATATACTAATAACTGAAAGCTGGTAGAAGAGAAACTATTATGTAAATAGTGTATCCTTGAGAAACTTAATTATGTAAAAATACTGTGTATTTTTTTTAGAATAACTTTATAGGTTTTAAAATACCAAACTATACATGAACATTGTAAAAACTGCAAACAGGGTAAAAAGCAAAATTGGACTGTAAATCTGCTTCCAAGGAAAACCATTCTTAACATTTTGGAATGTCCTTTCAGAATTGTTTCTCTCTCTCTCTCTCTCTCTCTCTCTCTCTCTCTCTCTATATATATATATATATATATATATATATCCCTCCTCCCCAAGATTATATTACATAAGACTCATTTGGATTTCCTTTTTTCAAATAGTATATTAAATGTCATCATCAGATTTATTCTGATGTTCTTCTATTTTAGTGACCTTGTGGTGTGTCCACTGTATGGATATCCCACAGTTTGTCCCTCCATAAAGAAAAATTTTGGTTGGTTGACTCAGCAATTCTAACTTCCAGGAATTTTTCATACAAAAATGACTTGCACAAGTGTATAAAGGTACATGTATACATACAACAATGGTATTTATTGTGGCATTATGTTTGATGATGAAAAATTGAAAAGTACCTCAATGTCTGGGAGGAAAGGATGGGCTAAACAATATGATCTTGTGAAATGTTACCGTATTCAAAACTTAAATGTAGTACATTTACTACTAACATGAAAAGATGCCTGTGATTTATTGTGAAGTGAAAAAATAAGTTGCAGAATACATGCAGTACATTCATGTTTAGACACCCCAAATAGACATATATGCAGTTAGGAATTTAATGCATTTTTAAAAAGTGGAGGCTTTGCAGTAAATTGTTAAAAGCTGTTCTTTCTAGGGGTTGGACCTGACTGGGCAGGATTGGGAGGAGAATGGGGAGGAATATAAAGCTGTCCCCATATTGTTTTACACACATTTTAATGGAAATTTTAACAAGCATATATTTTGTAATAAATGAATGTTTGAAAAAAATGAAAAGTACATTCAGGCCCTACAGGAACAATGAAAAAGAAAACGTTGAAGTGAGACTAGATATTCTCTAAGATAACACCTGCTTCACAGATTATGAGTTCATGAAATCACAGTCAGGTGAAAACTAGTTGGTCTTCTTTATAGATACAGAATGTTTCATTCACAGTGTGGTGGAAGCATGAGAAAAAACAGAAAGAGAGAGCAAACCGTACGGTCAAAATGGAGTCAGTTGGAAGCACAGGTGGGCGCCATTGACCCTCATTCCAAAGAAACATGGAACTCAAATTTCTCTTCTTCAAGAGGGCTCTACACATATTTAAGAGAAGCTATGTGGGCCTGCCCTGGTGGCTCAGATGATAAAAAATCCACGTGCAATGCAGGAGACCAGTTCCACTCCTGAGTTGGGAAGATCCCCTAGAGAAGGGAATGGCAGCCTACTCCAGTATTCTTGCCAGGAGAATCCCATGGACAGAGGAGCTTGGCGGGCTACAGTCCATGGAGTCATAAAGAGTTGGACATGACTGAGTGACTATTCCTACTGCTACATGTGAACCTTAAGCCTTCTGTTTTCTAGATGAAATATTCCCAGTTCCTCCCAATAGGATCCTTTGTCATCCTGATTACCCTTGTGTTTGTTCTGGTTTGTCAATGTCCATCTTGAAATTAGATGACCAGAATCAAATACTGCTGCCTTCTAACTTACAGTCTCGTCACTGTGGGATACAATCAGATTAACCTTTCCTCGTGCAAGAGATGCATTTTTAAAAAATCTAGACTAAGATTATTCCTAAACCTCTGCCTTGTGTTTTTTTCTCAAAATTCCTAATTAAGAGTTTTGCTTTTTTTTTTTTTTCTTCATTTATTTGCCACCCAGGACTTCTAGATTTGGGGAGTTTATTTTCTTTGGGTATCTTCTGTTGTTGAACCCTTTGCCTCCGTGTGAGCTGTGGTGCGAAAGATTTCTCATATTTCCTCAGCTTTCTATTATTAAAAATATCAGGTCATATGAGTCACATCATTAATTGATATCAGCTTCAAGGAAGGAAGCTAACTTGGCCCAGGCCCTCCACACCACCAGAAGGGTTTCCTTTAGTCACCAGGGCATTGTGCAAATTGGGAACAAAAGCAAGTAAGAGTGCCCTCTTTGGGCAAATAAAGGATAAAAAGTTCTTCTCCAGATGAATGAATTAGAAAAATGTCCCTCTTCCATGGGTGAAGAGGCCTGGGGACCTGGCTTGAGGAGGGACTGGATTTCAGCCAGCCTTGCTTGTGAACAGGATATATTAGCACAGCTACTTGCAGCAGCTTGCGTTGTCATAGCACTCCGTGTCTGCCTCTTTGCAGCACAGGTTCCCAATTTCTGGTCTAGGGGGTTCTTGGGAAATATACTTTCTACACCAGTTATTCCTGGTTTGGTTCTTTCTTCTTTTCCTTTTTTTTTTTTTAAATCAACAGTACTATTATGGTACAATTTATATATCATAATGTTCATCCCATTGTAAGAATACTGTTCGGGTTTTTTTTTTTTTTTTTAATAGATTTATAGCATGGTACAAATCAGTACAGTCTAGTTCTAGTACATTTCCATCACAGCACAAAGTTCTTTGGTGTCCATTTGCAATTAGTTTCCCTTTTCAACCCCAATCCCAGGTAATCCACCGATCTGCTTTCTGTATTTATAGCTTTGCTGTTTCTGGAAATCTCATGTAAGTGGGATCCTACCTCCCTTAGCTGCTCTCCTTTGCTAATCTAATAGGGGTTCAGTTTGAATTGGGGTTGTATCTTCCTTTTTTTGCTGCTTTCTTCTGCTGATCTGCTGGTGGTGCGATGGCTGGATGTTGGCCCTGCCCCGTTCTACTACTCCTGCAAACCCTCACTCATCCCTCTCTTTCCATACTGCGTCAGCATTCAGACATGCTCTGTTACCTCCTGTCTTAGAACCTTCTCCCTGGTTCAGCATCCTCTCCAGCCACCACCATATTTCTCTGGGCCATTTTTGAGCCCATGTCTCAAGATTTGACTTCATGTTCTCTCTCTGCTCTCTTCTCCCCTGTGACTATTCCTTTTAAAATTTGAAAAAATGTAATATCTGATATGAGTGGAAGAACATTAAAAAGAGCATGTTTTATATATATATATGTAAACTTTAAAGCATGAAGATATAATGAACATCTACATCTGTCTCCCACTCCTTCCACCAGCCTTACAAACAGTGGAACGCATGACTCAAAGTATCAAAAATCTCTTGCTCCTCTCTGCATTTTTTTTGGTCCTCTTTGATCTTAGCTAACTCATTTTAACTCCACTTTTATAAAAGGAGTCTGGGCTGAATAGTCTTTGAATTTCATTACGTTGTTAAACTTTCTCGATTACCATTTAGAGATTAATTTTATGTTTAGAATGTCTTAGGGAAGATTTATAGCTTATATTGTTGAATATTACCGTAGCTTACTTTATTATGAAGTCTTGGCTAAGAGCATGATATACGATTATACTATCATTTCTGCAGGAAATTTATTCTACTTTGTCTTAGTTTGCTTCAAATGCTGTTTTTTTCCCCTAAATTTTTGAAGCTAAAAGCTAACCTTCCTGTAATGTTCTCCCTCAACCCCACCTCTCTTTGGATTGAATTCTTTTAATCAGATGAATTGGTCCCTGGGGAGGTATAGATGTCAATTATTGCTACAACTTAATACTAATGACTACTTAAATGTTTAATTAATGTAATACTTGACACTTAGGGAGAAACTATTTATAATCATCAAAGCCAGGCCTTTGTTTTCATCTTTTGTGGCTGGTGTTTGGCATATTCCTTTTGTAACATAGCTGGGAATGAGCTGCTATAGAAGTGAAAAAATTGCCTCCCACTCCCTTCCACCTCCAGGCAGAAAAAGTGGCACTGAAAGTGATTAGTGATGGATATTTAAAACGTTTATATTAGTTTTCCAAACTACATTTTTATTGAAAATGTATTGAATTTTAGAAGTATGAGATAGTTTCTTATTCCTCTCTACTGAGTATTGACGTCATTGAAACAGCTCTTAAAAGCACTCATTTTTCTTGGACTCTTACTTTTGTTCATTCATTAATGCATTCTAAGGAATATGGTAACTTTTTAATGAGTTGCAAATATACCAAAGTGACTGACATTGTCCCATGGAGCACGGGCTCAGTGTGGCAGGAACACCATGGAAGATAGTCTCTTCTGCCTGACAAGTGCAGGCCAGAGAGAGCAGGGAGCTCAATTTAGGGCTCTGGGTTCATATGCAAGATGCATTCCAGCCACGGTGATCCTGAGGCACACAAGTCTCCCCTGGGCTCAAGGAGAATACATATGAGAGCTGGTTCTGTGGCTCCAACAAACATATAGCTTCAAGTTTTTCCTGGGTCTGAGAATTTCTAGCCACTCACACCACATTTTGCCAGTCTCTGCTTCACTGAACACACATGCTTTCATTTCATTCTGAAAAATCCCCTATATTTGTGGCTTTAGCTCTATAAATTCTAAATCTACTGGATCAAATTCTTTGTGCTTTTCCTCCTACCTAAAATCAAAAAGAGACAAACGAGCATACTTTTTATTTAAGTGGGTGAGTGAAGGTTTACTGACTATACACATGGACTTTGTGAGAGAGTGACTCTGACCTGTGAAATGTCTCATAGACACCCATATTTCGAAACATTCTCCACTGGTTAGTGAGGCTCCAGGTTGACAGTCCAGCTCTTCTTTGTACACTTAGGACTTTAACAAAGTAAAAAGTGAAAGTTGCTCAGTTGTGTCTGACTCTCTATACAGTCCATGGAATTCTCCAGGCCAGAATACTGGAG
This sequence comes from Budorcas taxicolor, assembly GCF_023091745.1. NCBI lineage: Eukaryota > Metazoa > Chordata > Mammalia > Artiodactyla > Bovidae > Budorcas > Budorcas taxicolor. Next base: position 57,380,768 of record NC_068923.1, on the reverse strand, counting down.
TGGGTACCCATTCCCTTCTCCAGGAGATCTTCCCAACCCAGGAACTGAACCCAGGTCTCCCAAATTGCAGGCAGATTCTTTACCAGCTGAGCCATCTGGGAAGCCCAGGGCTTAACAAGATCACTCCAAACTTCACGAACAGTGCCAGTCATCTTACAAAATACAAAATCCCTTTTTTAACTTTAGTCTCCTTTTTCATCCATCACAATTCTAAACTCTGAAATCACCAGATATAATTCCTTTGACATTTAAATTTACATTTGTCTTAAACATTGCATTTAGTTAAAAATGATAAAGATTATTATGACTTGCAGCATGTGGGCGCACCAGTTGTGGTTCATGGGCCCCAGAGCTTGTGGGCTCCATAGCTGCAGCGTGTAGGTGTTCATTTGCCCTTTGACATGTGGAATCCTAGTTCCCCAACCAAGCATCGAACCCATGTCTCCTGCATTGGAAGGTGGCTTCTTAACCACTGGGCCTCCAGGGAAGTACCAGTGTTATAACTTTTTAATTGTCATACTAATGAAGGGATTTCCTTAAGATCAAAACTGCTATAGATAAAGAATTTAAAAAAACACATTTTTCATGAGGTAAAGAGTGGGGTTAAGATCGTTATTCATAGTCTAAGATTTAAGACTTGATTTTTTAATATGTATAGCACTCTTTTGTTAAGCATGTGCTGTGCTTAGTCGCTCAGTGGTGTCCGACTCTTTGCAGTACTATGGACTGCAGCCCACCAGGCTCCTCTGTCCATGGGATTCTCCAGGCAAGAATACTGGAGTTGGTTGCCATGCCCTTCTCCAGGGGATCTTCCCAAGCCAGGGACTGAACCTCTGTTAAGCATAATCAGCATGAAATATTTAAGAATTTATTTATTTGAGTTTTCTCAGTTGTAGAAGAGAAAACGATGTTTTAAATTCTCATTTTTTTTAGAAGCCTCATGCTTTCAAGTCTTCAAAATGTTTGCCCATCTGAAAGGCTTCCCTTGTGCTCATGATGCTTCTTGCTTGCATTATGACAGGCAGCATGTCAATTGTACCTTACTTTGTAAAGTCAGTTATTTTATTTCCATGTTAGATTTCCCCCATTTAAATTAAAAAATCTTCAAGATGAAGAGGGACAGCAGTGTCTGTGGTCTGTCCTCTGGCCATCTGCACATAGTCATGTAAAGCTGATATTTTGGGTGAGTGAAAATTTTTGTGTTTTGTTTCACAGGTGGGGAGCATTAAGCGGGAAATGACCTTCACATTTCAAACAGAGGACTTAAAACGTGACTCTAGTAAAAAAATGTCCCATCAACACTTGTTTCCTTTGGCCATGGAGGAAGATGTGAAAACAGCAGACACCAAAAAAGCTAACCGAGCACTTGACCATGAAAAAGAAAACACTCGCTCCATCTGTCTCCTTGAGCAAAAACGAAAAGTTGTTTCATCCAATATTGATGTTCCTCCAGCAAGGTAAGGGACCATTAGACCTTGTATGTATCTGCCCCAGGAAGTCAGTGGATGGCAGGTACTGCCTCTGCTGTGTTTCTCTAAAGTACACAGATGTAGAAGGTTTTTCTGCTGAGAATATCTTTCTGTTGCTTGTGTGAAATGGAGCAGGTGGTTCTGCTCTTCAGAGCTGACTTTGAGGCTGTAGCAGTAGAACTACTGTAGCTCTAAAACAGAATGTTTTATTAGATTTTGGCAAATAAACAACAAACAGCAAGAGAAGAAATATTTAAAAAGATTAAAATAAATACAAAGTGTAGGACTGAGCATAGCCACTTACAAGCAAGCATATTCCAATCTTTTGGTCAGGAGTTAGAGAGCTGTGGCTGCAGATTAGATTTGGCCCCTGGCCTGTTTTTATTTGGCCTGTCAGATAAGAGGGCTGCCCTGGTGGCTCAGCTGGTAAAGAGTCCACCTGCAATGCAGGAGACCTGGGTTTGATGCCTGGGTTGGGAAGATCCCCTGGAGAAGGGAAAGGCTACCCACTCCAGTATTCTGGCCTGGAGAATTCCATGCCAGATAAGAACAGATTTACATTTTTAAAGGGTTAAAAAATGAAGAATATGGAGTATAGATCGTAGGTGGCCTGCGGAGCCTAAAATATTTATATTTGACTCATTACAGGAAAAGTTTGGTGATCCCTGGTTTATATCATGGTAATCCTTTTAAGACAGATCTAGCTTAGAATTAGGCCAAGAGGGCTTATCTGCAATATCAAAAGGCTTTTATCACATTGTAATTCTACTTAAATTGCATCCAACAGCACTGAATCAGAGGATAATATTATGGCAGCGTGACAGTGGAACGGTAGTAGAATATACATGCCAGAACTTATTTTCTGGCCTCTCATGTATCTCAGCTAAAGAGTAAGTTCCATGTCGGCTATGATTTTAGTCCATCTTGTTTATGCCGCATTCCTAGCACTAGGACCATGTCTAAAGGGCTCAGTAAATATTTGTTGAGTGGAGAAAAGAAAGGAAATGCTGTAGCATGAAAGCTTGCTAATTTTTAATATGTGAAATATATTTTGTTACCAAAAACCATCTATAATGAAACTTTATAAACAGTTGCTGGAGAAGGTCTGCATTTGTACAGGTGGTTTCTGACAGCTAACTAGGAAAATAGTATCTTTGGAAAAGGAATAAATATTCCTTTTCTACCTATTCAGTGCCTGTAATTAGAATTTCATTTCTTTTTATATGAAATCAAAAGTATCTTCTCTTAAAAAACTACATATTTTTCTATTCTGCTACCAAATTTGTCAAACTTTGTAAAATTATAGGCCTCTTTCTTTCCCTTAAATTTTAATTGAAACTTTTCATTGAAACTTTTCATATGTTCATTGCCTCTGCTCAACTACTTGGAATTATTTGCTTGTCTAATTTTTTCATATAAAGTACATGCTAAATTGTTTAGGATTAATTCCTTTAACTGGGAGTTCACTATGAAATGTCTTACCATGACCTGAACCTGATAAGCCCTTCAATTTGTATCTGTTATTTGGTTGACTCACAGGTAAAATGAATGGCATGTAATTTCAATGTGAAGAGCTGTGGTTTTATTTTTTTCCTAAGCTTGTAGGACAAAAATTAGACTTCCCACTGTCACATAGTTTGGTGCCAACTTGCAATTTTATAGAACTTACTCCGTGGAAAATTTTCATTAGACCATTTTATGTTAAGAGACCTGGAATTCATAATTTATGCTAAAAGTCTGTTAAGGATTCATTTATTTCCACCCATGGACCTATCAATCTATTTTTTTGGATATTGTGGTTCTGATATCAATTTAATGATGGCCTCATAAAATGGTTTATGAAGTGTTCCCCCCTCTTTGTTTTCTGAATTTGTTTTAGGACTGGTATTTTTTCCTTAAAAGGTAGGTCTACTGGTAAAGCCAACTGGACCTGGAGTTTTCTTTATGGAAGTGCTTTTTTAATTACAGATTCGATTTGTAAGATTGATATACAGTTCACCCTTGAACAACACAGGTTTGAGCTGTACAAGTTCACTTAAATGCAGATCTTTTTCAGTGGTAAATACTATAGCACTACATGGTCCTCGGCTGAATCTGCAGATCTGGAGGTATCATGGATACAGAAGGCCGACTATAAATTATATGCCGATTAACCCTCATGTTGTTCCAGGGTCAACTGTAGTGCTATTCAGATTTCACGTTTCTTTTTGGATCAATTTTGGTAATTTGTGTCTTTCAAAGAATTTATCCGTGACATGTAAAATTGTTAAACAGCGTGTAGCTGTTCATAATATTGCCTTTTAAAAAAATGTTGAGAATCTACAGTAATGTTCCCTCTCTCATTTCTGCTATGGGTCAGTGTGTTATCTTTTTTTTAACCAGTCTGACTAGCAGTTTACCACTTTTATGGCTATTCTCAAAGAGCCAGCTTTTGCATATATTGACTTTGTTGTTAGTCCATTGTCTATTTCACTGATTTATTTTTTATTTTTTCTTTCTTTCTGCTTATTTTGAGTTTAAATTCCTCCTCTTTTTCTAGTTTCTTAGGGTAGAGTTTTAGATTGTTAACTATAGACTTTTCTTCTTTACAACTATAAGTTATATGCTATGACTCCTTTGAAGCACTTCTTTATATTATTGTTTACTCTCTGAATTGTGTCCAATTCTTGTGACCTCATGGACTATAGCTCGCCAGCCTCCTCTGTCCATGGGATTTCCCTGGCAAGAATATTGGAATGGGTTGCCATTTCCTTCTCCAGGAGATCTTTCTGACCCAGGGACTGAACCGACATCCCGTATTGGCAGGTGGATACTTTACTTCTGAGCCACCTGGGAAATCACTTCTTTATATGCACTTCCCAAATTTTGTTTGGTTGTTTCTTTTTAAAAATTGGATTATTGTAATTAGGTTTATTTTTAAAAAGTAAAGAGATATATTTTTCATCTTATTATTTGTAGTTGGGAAAACAATCCAGAACACAGAAATATATTCTTAAAATAGGATATTTAACTCATTATATTCATTATAATTAACTGATATCTGATTCATTGTAATTACTAATAAGTTTGCATCTTTTTTTCAAACCATGCTTTACTATGTTTTCTTTTTCCTACTTTTGTTTACTTCATTTAGCTTGATTATAAAGATATGTATTCTATTTCATTTTTGGGGGGGAGGGATTTGTTCAATACCTTATTTTTAAAAGATTTTATTCTTTTTCAGAGCAGTTCTAGGTTCACAAGATTGAAAGGAAGTTACAAAGATTTCTCACATACCCTGTGTCCCCACACACATCACACCCTTCCACCTGTAATTATTTTTGTCCTAAATTTTACTTCTATACATGTTTGTGTTGTGCATTAAATATATAAGGACATGTTTCCCTCATTTTAGTATCATACAGTGTATTTATTTTTTTGCTGCCTAAAATATACTCCATTCTCTGCTTATTGATGCCTTCCCTACCCTGAACTCTAGAAACCAGTCATCTTTTTACTGTGTCCATAGTTATTTCTTTTTCAGAATGTCTGTAGTTGGAATAATGTACTATGCAGCCTTTTCAGATTGGCTTCTTTCACCGAGTAATATGCATTTCTTTAATTTATTCAACATATTTATTAGTTACGTGGATTTTTATGTACCAGATACTGAAATACAAGGTAGAGTAAATTAGATATATTTCCTGCTCTCATAGAATTGAGGAGAGAGATATTCTAAACAATACAAATATAAATAGATAATTATATATTGTATAATTTATAATGTCCAGGACATTCAATCTATTAAATGTACTGGACATTATGAGGTTCATAAGTAAGAAGACTTATGTTGAAGCATAAGGAAAGCTCTCTTTAAGGAAACTACGTTTTAGCTGACACCTAAAGAATGAGGAAAAGTTAGATTGACTAGGAAGGAAGGTGTTCCAGGAAGGGGAGAATATGCATGAAAACCCTAAGGTAAGAAGGAAGGCCTGTGTGGCTGAAGCACAGAGAACTGGGGAGAGCGGCCAGAGATGAGGTTGGAGAGGCAGGCAGGAGCCAAATCATGTTGAACTATATTGATTGCGGTAACGATTTTTAAAGTATATATTTAAGTTGATAAGAATTTTATGGAGAAGAATGGTTAATGCTACTTTTGTATTTAGGTGTTAAATCATTAGATCACATTACATACAGATTAGGTTCCCAGGTGGTGCTAGTAGTAAAGAACCCGCCTGCCAATGCAGGAGACTTAAGAGATGTGGGTTCGATCCCTGTATTGGGAAGATCCCCTGGAACAGGGCATGGCAACCCACTCTAGTATCCTTGCCTGGAGAATCCCATGGACACAGGAGCCTGGTGGGCTACAGTCCATGGGGTCACAGAGTCGGGCACAACTGAAGTAACTTAGCATGCATAGACTGGGTTGGAGAGGGACAAGAAGTATGCAACAAGACTAGTAAGGACGCTGCTGCTTTAGTACAGAAGTGATGTCATGGGAGTTTGGACTAGAGTAGTGGCAGCTGACATGAAGTGGAAAGACTCATGTGTATTTTTGAAGTAGATGTGAGGTTTCTTGGTTGTAAGCAATAGCAGAGGGCTCGCTGATTGAACAAAGGATGAAATTTCCTGAAAGAGTTATGAAGTTTCTAGCAAGGCTGAATAATCAACTTAAAAAGTGGATAGGAGGGTGGGCAGCTAGAAACATAGTTGTGTTCATTCATTCTGTAGACTGAGCCTCTTGGCTTTTGAAGCAAGAGATGTGTGTGTTTGGAAATTCTCCAGGCACTAGAAGTAAATTCAGCCACTGGAACATAAATTTAACAAATGACAGACCTAAGGCGGCTAGGTTTCTGACCCCACGTGAATTTTTGTTTCTTACTATCATCATTAGTGTTTATCAGAGAACATTAACTTACTGCCAGTTACAACTGTGATGCCTTAAAATACATTGGTTTCTAATGTCACTTGCTGTTGAGCCTCTTATTAAAAAAAAAAAAAACACAGTAAACCATTAGGCAAACATTATTAGATAACCTGGACCCATTAGAGCATGGCATTTGTTATTCTCTTTTTGCCAGACATTGTTTTTTGGAAGTACTGATGCTTAAATTGGTTGGATTTCACCCAAATAACAATTACAATGTAATTATGCAAAGTAGTAACTGTCTTCTAATTATAACTCTAAAACTAAAGAAATCTATTAGCAAACTAGTTATAATGAGGGAAAAAAAGAAAATTTTGGCCCCAAATATTCCTAGACCTAACAGCAGTTTATTAGAATACTCCAGATTGTTAGTTTGCGGTTGGAAAAAAAATTGAGCCATACGGCCCTGTTTGTTTTGCAGGGTTTTAAAATATAGTGATGTCAGATATATCACTTGCTGGGTAAAATGAAGTCATCTTCCCCTTATAGAATGCCTCTCTGGGAACTGTATCGTTTAAAAAGAACTTCAGAAGCTTGTTAACCTGTGAGTTCAAAGTTAGGAAAGGACCTGAGCTACAGGCAATGTCTTATGTGTACATGGAAAATTGTGAACTGATTTGGACTCTCATTCTCAGTGGTGTTCCCCACATTTTCTTCTTTGTCTTTCATGTCCTGTGTATGACTGATAGAAAAGTCTTTTATGTCTAACCTGGAATGAAGTGAGAGATAAGGCAAGATTGCTATCATTATTTCTGAATCACCAGATGCATAGCAGTTTCAGGAGCAAATGTTTAATGTTTAAATGTATTAAAAACATTTCCAGTCACAAGCTCTGTAACCAGTATGAAACTACCGAAAAGAAGGAAAGTGGTAAAGGTCTTGAAGAATCTCATTGAACATTGAATATGTTCAATTTTAACAACATATCTTGGGAAGGCACTATAAATGTACCTACCTATGTTGGAGAAAGACTAATGCTATATAATTGTTAAGAACCAAAGCAGTCTCTACAAAGTAGCTTTTAAGACCATCTTTTCCAGGAAACTTTTATCCACTTGCATCCCTTCCTATTCTTTCAGTAATTCAGGTCAGCAAATAACTATTGTTCCTATTTTCTTGCAGCAGTCTGTCTGTTTCTTACACAACAGCCAAAACGATCTTCCCAAAGCACAAGTACAATAATGTGGATAGAGGACAGAGATAGGAAGTTGCTAGGAACCCATGTAATTGACATCAGGACTTAATGAAACACATTGTGCCATCAGGATACCATCAAGTCACATCTTGCTGGGGATTTAAAGTCAACAAATAAATCAAGATTAAGTAGAAACAAAGTTATTATTTACAATGCCTTTGATCACTTGTGAGACCAGCACCTTCCATTAAAGACTTGAGATCAGAAACCGATTGAGAAAAAGACAATTATTCTCTCCCTTCCTACACAAAACTGAAAGGTGGGACTTCTATCTGTTGTGTTATTTTTTTAGGCTCTTTCTTCCTGCCAAATGCTTATAGTTGAATTTCTGTGATCTAAATGCACATATGCTACAACTCTACTCTCATAATAGTCTATGAAATTATGAAAGTTGTTAATAAGGTGAGTCAGGAACCAGTAGTTCTAAAACAGTGGTTCTCTTTCCGGTGCTGACTCTGATAACATTGACTGGCAATATTTTCTTAGTGATAACTTAGGAAAGTTTGTGTTTTGTGATATAAATTTGGCTCAGATTATGTATGTGTAAGAGACAACTTTACACACTTTTTGTGTTGATCTTAAATATGGCATTTGGTGTTGCTCAATTGCTAAGTCATATCTGACACTTTGCAACCCCATGAACTGCAGCACGCCAGGTTTCCCTATCCTCCATTATCTCCCAGAGTTTGTTCAAACTCATGTCCATTGAGTCAGTGATGCCATTCAATCATCTCATTCTCTATTGTCCCCCCTCTCTTCTTGCCCTGGTCTTTCCCAGCATCAGGGTCTTTTCACTCATTTACAATCATTTTGTTTTATATCTCTTTATTAAAAGTACCACATTAGTGGCAAATTAGAATGTGCCACCTGTTTATAACTTCATTGTGAATTTTGAATTTTGCATATTAATGTGGATTTTTAAAATAATAAGTAATTTAAGTCACTTTGCTATTAGTGAAGGATATGTTCTTTGCATCAGTTGGGCAGTACTGAGTAAAATACTGGAAGCGTAACCCAGAGAGTATTTTGCTTACTGAAATGAGTCAGACAGAGAAAGGCACAATTATATGATATCATTTATATGTGGAATCCAAAAAAAGTGATACAAATGAATCTATACAAACAAGGAATGGATTCACAGACATAGAAAATAAATGTATGGTTATCAAAGGGGAGAGCAGAGAGGAAGGAAAAATTAGGGGTATGGGATTAACAGATAAAAACTGCTATATATAAAAGAGATACACAACAAGGATTTACTATATGGCTTAGGGAATTATACCCAAGATTATAAGATTAATTATAAGATTATTGTATCTCTTAATAATCTATCATGCAAAAAAAAAAAGAAAAAGGAATCACTCTGCTGAAAGTAACACAGTATTGTAAATCAACTATACTTCATTTTTTAAGAAGTTCAAGCATTTGCAGGCATCACCTCCAGGAATTTTGTGTAAATCATTTCTAGCAGCGAAATGGAGAAAATTTCACACCCAAAGCTTTTGGTGGACTGCTGGCTTTGTTGTACTAAGTGGATCACTGACTTTGTTGCACAGGTTGGGTATATGGGAATATTCCAGAATGCTTACAGTGCCATTATTCTGCTTTTCTGATGCCATTGGTTGCCTCTGTAAAATCGGTTTATGTTTAGATTTTACATATCTTTTTTTTTTCCCTCCCTAATTCTGCTCAAAGTTTAAACAGTGAGGGAGTAGAAACACAATTGGATTCCCACTACCTCCCACTCCCTACTTCCTCCTGCCAATATAAATTCTGTATTCTGCTTTAATTACAGAAAGGCAAATAAAAATTAAACAAGATGTTGGTCATTTATTTAAAATGAATTTTGTCTGAACAGCATTGTATAATAGAGTTTTCATATGAGCTACATATGTAAAATTTGAGCATATGTAAAATATGAGCAATATATTTAAAATTTCTAATAGTTACATTAAAAGCAGGATAAAGAAACAGGTGAAAATAATTTCAATACTACATATTATTTAGCTCAACATATCCCAAATATCATTATTTCCCTTTAATCAATATAAAGTGTTACTTCCCTGGTGGCTCAGCAATAAAGAACCTGCCTGCCAATGCAGGAGACACTAGTTGAATCCCTGGGTCAGGAAGATCCCTGGAGAAACAAATATTTTATTTCCCACTCCAATATTCTTGACTGGAAAATTCCATGAACAGAAGTACAGTCCAGGGAGTTGCAAATAATTGGACATGACTTAGCAACTAAACAACAGTGAGATATTTTACATTCTTTTTTGCATATTAAGTCTAAAAAATTCAATATATATTTTACTCTTACAGCACCTCTCAGTTTGGACTGGGCACATTTGAAATGATCAGTGGCTACAGAGGTTGTGATGACTATTGGATAGTGCATGTTCAGGGTAAAACATTGGTTTATTATACCTTTCAGTCCAGCTTACCATTTATCCCCAAGACAGGGGTTTCTCTTTTTTTCTTACTCCCACACACATGAAGAAAATGCCTCACTCACAGCGATGCAGTGGAACAGTAGCCTTTTACTGGAGTGTTTCTTAAGGGTTAGTGAGGGACGAAGGAGTAGCCCATGTAAGGAGAGAGACATTTCAGCGTCTGTGGATCAGGGACTATTTAGTTAGAAACAAAATCTGCAGCACAGATCCAAGATATGTCTGTTGCTTTCCAGTTTGAATAACTAATATTTTTGTACAATTATAATTACTATGAGAATATTTAAATTCCATCCAAATAAAAGAAAGGTTAAATTGATATAGCCACAGTTCTGGCTTTTTTTACAACACGCAGCTTCATTTCCAGAGTTTGAAAATGGCTCTTTAGTTGTTACCAGATACTCTGACATTCCCTACAGTAGCAGCTGTTACCAGTTCTAATTGACCAAGTCAAGACTTTAGGCTTGGACCTGGGTTGTCACACTTATTGCATTTCTTATGATTTTTTAAATATAGTAACAAAATAGTGAAAACATACTACTGGTAAAGTAGAAAATACAACAAATATATCAATTTTAGAAAGACTCCAAAGAACAAATGGTTTACTTTGTTTCTAGCTTAAAGCTATTATTGATTCTTCTTTTAAATATTGACCTATGTTTTTTCCCCTCCTATATATAGATTTCTGGGTGGAAGAGGACTAAGGGGTTAGGCTGGAGAGTTAGGCTTGACTTGAAATACTTTCAGAATTTAATTTTTATCTGTTAAGTTATTCAACTGATAGATTGACATTTCAGAAAAGTTGTCAGGTACCTGTGGAGATGAGAAGGTAGGGAGGACATCTGTGTAAGTTCTGACACTGAAGGCAGAAAAAAGAAGAAGCAGATGTAGAAATCTGAAAGAGATCATTGTGAAACCTTTAACTAGGACAGAAGCATCACAGCAGAGGGCTATGTTCAAGAGTGTGAAGTGCAGACTCTACAGAACTTGGGGGAATAAAGCAGATGGGAAGCTTAAGTAAGTACTCGGGATGGTTCCAGAAACTGTGTTGTGCTTATCTGGATGGATAAAGTGGTTGGTGATGCTGTTTAAAAAAAAAAAAATGTAATTCAGAAGTAATACAAGAGAAAATAGATTAGATGGAGGGAAGGGGTTTGGTTTTAAACATGTTAAATCCAAATTACCTTTAACAATAAAACTATAGTAACAAAGGCCTGCACTCTTTGAGCAAAAGTCATATGAATAATAAATGTATTTATGAAGAATAGTATATAGACCAACTGAAACAGTCAAAGCACAATCATAGTGTAAGCACATTACTATATGTGCTTGTTAGTTTATTTTACCATAACTCTCATTTCTCCACATCTTGATATGCACATATTGGCTTTTCTTGAGGCAAGAGCTGCTCATAGAGTTTAATCCCTAAATGATGAAAAGATTTTGATGACTCTCCCCAGCTCAGGCTTTGTTTTGACCAGATTTGATAAACATTTGCTTCTTTAATGGAGTGCATGCACTCCTTTCCTAAATCATCACTTTCAGCCACTTTCCTAAATAAGTTTCAGTCACTTGATAGATTTGCCTAATTTCTCTTCCCCTTTCTAAGAATAATATCATAAGGTTATCTGCTATTTTGTATATCCAATTTGTGACCACGTATTAGAAAATAAATAAAATGTGGCTTTCACCTTCAGAATATGAGATTTCATCAAATCACATTGTTGTTCAGTTGCTAAGTCGTGCCCAGCCCTTTGTAAACCCATGGACTGCTGCACGCCAGGCTTCCCTGTCCTTCATCATCTCCCAGAGTTTGCTGAAACTCAAAACCTTTGAATAAGTGATGCCATCCAACCATGTCATCCTCTGTTGCCCCCTTCTCCTCTTGCTCTCAGTCTTTCCCAGCATCAAGGTCTTTTACAATGAGTCAGATTTTCACATCAGGTAGCCGAAGTCTTGGAGCTTCAAACTTGGCATTTTTGTTCCCTGGGATTGATTTCATCAAGATAACTCTAATCTTTGAGGTTACTTGAATGTGACCACTGTACCAAGTTGTGCAAAAGCCACTGAATAAAACACAACTTTGAATCTTAAATACTGGTCATTGTGAACTGCTTTTGGAAAAACCATGCTCTCTAACCATGAATTGGTAAATATATTAACCATGTGGGTTTCAAAATATCACCTCAATTCTTTGCACATACAATGTAATTTCACAAATACTAAGCAAGTAGTGTTAATGATCACACAGAGCTATCACTGGCGAAAGTGCCAGACAGCTGCACCACATTTATAAGGAGGGTTAGAGGCATGGGGAGCATGGCGTTTAGCCTGTATTGTGCTTTGTAATCTTCACAGAAAGCTGAAAGCTGTTTTCCCCCCCTGAAAAGGTTGGGGAAAGCTGTATTTAAGAATTGTGTTCCCCCACATGTTTATTTTTCAGAGCTAAAACAAGCTTTATTTGTCCGTTTTGATTCATCCCTAACAAGTAAACTATGCAGTCATATTTTCCACATATCCATAGATAATGACACAGAGTGAAAATTAACATTTGCATTTGCAGAGAAACTGCTACAAACTTGAGAAGTAATGAATTTTTGTGATTTTTCCACCAACATGTTGTCTCAATTCATCTTCACATTCAATTAATAACTGTCCCTTTCTCTGTAGGCAATTTAAACAAAATAAAGTAAAAAACAAATCTGCTGTCACTTTCAGATCACTTTGGGAAAATATATAATTTTAAGGAATAAGAAAGTTCTTGAGCATATTTCTGTGTTAGAGATAAAGTAGTTTTGAAAATAGAACTGGTGGTTAGGAGGGAGGAATTTGGGGTTCTGCTACTTTTGATCTTTAGGAAGTCTTTTGACCTTCTCCCATGTGTCCGGGGCCAGGCACTGTCCGTGCTTCTTCCCCTTGGAAGGTTTACTTTCTGGCTGTGTCTCAGCTCTCTCGAGCTATCCAGGGAGTTTCCCTTCTCTGAACACTGTCCAAATCTTGTGAAATAGGCTGTGCTTCCCATAGATATAATCAGACTGGATAACAGAAACCAAGAAGGTTTGGGTCTTTATTATCTCCTTCAAAGCTAGAAGACTCAGCAATCTCCTAAGGTTAAAAAGAAGTAAAAACCCATTTCAAATATAAGAATATATTCAACTCAAGATTTCAAAGTGTTTGTTTGCTAAGCTAAATCATCAATAGTTTTTTGTAACTAAGTGATGAATATACAAAAAGGTCATCATGCTCCTCGCTGTATCAGTCAGTGGTATATTATATATATCTTTACACTTTTTATGCTTCAACATTTCTCTATTTTTAAAAAAAAGACCATTAAGCAGAGCTGATATATTTATAAGCTAAGGAAGCACATTCTGTTGCTCATACTTTCTACTCTGAAAACATTGGTTTATTGCCTATTGGAGAATTTTATTAAAATCAATTACAGTTAACCTTAAACAACATAGCATGGGTTTGAATTGCATGGGTACACTTATACATGGATTTTTTTTTTTTCAATAAATATATACTAAAGTACTACACAGTCGGTGGTTGGTTGAATCCATAAATGTGGAACCACGCATATTGATGGCTGACTATAATGTTATACATGAATTTTCAACTGCACAGAGGTTGGTGCCCCAGACCTTGCATTGTTCAAGAGTCAACTGTTTGGATAACCACTTAGAAGTTTATTGAGGGTCCTCTTAAAGTGTGGTATGCTGTACCAGGGTCTATCCTGTATGGAATTAAGTAAGCTTTCTTCCTCATTATTTGAAAAACACACTTTTTTTCCCTAGGATAGATCACAAAAACAAGTCTCAGTAAATCTGAGAACTTTGATGCTATGTTAAGCATCTCTTTCAACCATAGCGGCATGAGATGAGAAACCAACTGCAAGGAAAAAACTGCAAAAACACAAACACATAAAAGCCTTTTTACATGTTTACAGTACGCCACTGAACAACCAATGGGTCATTGAAGAAATCAAAGAGGATTTGAAAGTGTAAGAGGATTGGAGAAAATGAAAATGGATACATAACAATCTATACTCTGTGGGAGGCAGCAAAAGAAGTTCTAAGGGAAATTTATAGTGATACAAGCCTACCTGTGGAAAATCTCAAAGAAACACTCCAAACGTACACCTATAGGAACTAGAAAAATATAAACAAAACCCAAAGTTAGTGGAAGGAAAGAAATCATAAAGATTGAAGTAGAAATGGATGAAATAGAGGCTGAAAAATGAAAAATAGAAAAGGTCAATGAAACTAAGAGCTGATTCTTTGAAAAGATAAAGAAAATTGATAAACCTTTGGTCAGACTCATCAAGAAAAAAATGAGAAGGGGCCCACATAATAAAAAATGAAAAAGAAGTTACAGCTGTCACTACAGAAATCCAAAGGATCATAAGAGATTACTATGAACAAAATGGAGGAACTAGAAGAAGTGGATAAATTCCTAAAAACTTAGTTTCCCAGGATTGAACCAGTAGGAAATATAAAATATGAGCAGAATGATTACCAGTAATTAAATTGAGTCAGTGATTTTTAACAATCCCAGCAAGTGAAAGTCCAGAACCAAGTGGTTTCATAGGTGATTTCTACCAAATATTTAAGGAGTTAGCATCTATCCTTCTTAAACTATTCTTTAAAAAATTGAGAAGAAATGCTTCAGAACTCATTCTACAAAGCCTGCATCACCCTTATACCAAACCAGACAAGGACACCACAAGAAAAGAATAGGCCAATGTTCCTGATTTATTCAAAATAAATGAATAGTTCAGTTCAGTTCAGTCGCTCAGTAGGGTCTGACTATTCGTGACCTGGTGGACTGCAGCACGCCAGGCTTACCTGTCCAGCACCAACTCCCAGAGCTTGCTCAAACTCATATCCATCGAGTCGGTGATGCCATCCAACCATCTCATTCTCTGTTGTCCCCTTCTCCTGCCTTCAATCTTTCCCAGCATCAGGGTCTTTTCCAATAAGTTAGTTCTTCATATCAGGTAGCCAAAGTATTGGAGTTTCAGCTTCAGCATCAGTCCTTCCAATGAATATTCAGGACTGATTTCCTTTAGGATGGGCTGGTTGGATCTCCTTGCAGTCCAAGGGACTCTCAAGAGTCTTCTCCAACACCACAGTTCAAAAGCATCAATTCTTTGGTGCTAAGCTTTCTTTACAGTCCAACTTTCACATCCATACATGACCACCAGAAAAACCATTGACTTTGGCTACAGGGACCTTTGTAGGCAAAGTAATGTCTCTGCTTTTTAATATGCTGTCTGGGTTGGTCATAAGTTTTCTTCCAAGGAGCAAGTGTCTTTTAATTTCATGGCTGCAGTCACCATCTGCAGTGATTTTCGAGCCCAAGAAAATAAAGTCTGTCATTGTTTCCATTGTTTCCCCATCTATTTGCCATGAAGTGATGGGACCAGATGCCATGATCTTAGTTTTCTGAGTGTTGAGTTTTAAGCCAACTTTTTCACTCTCCTCTTTCACTTTCATCAAGAGGCTCTTTAGTTCTTCTTCACTTTCTGCCATAAGAGTGGTGTCATCTGCCTATCTGAGGTTATTGCTATTTCTCCCTGAAATCTTGATTCCAGCATGTGCTTTATCAAGCCTGGCATTTCACATGATGTACTCTGCATATAAGTTAAATAAGCAGAGTGACAATATACAGCCTTGACGTACTCCTTTTCCTATTTGGAACCAGTCTGTTGTTCCATGTCCAGTTCTAACTGTTGCTTCTTGACCTGCTTAGAGATTTCTTGGGATACAGGTCAGGTGGTCTGGTATTCCCAACTCTTTAAGAATTTTCCACAGTTTGTTGTGATCCACACAGTCAAAGGCTTTGGCATAGTCAATAAAGCAGAAGTAGATGTTTTTCTAGAACTCTCTTGACTTTTCTATCATGCAGTGGATGTTGGCAATTTGATCTCTGGTTCCTCTGCCTTTTCTAAATCAAGCTTGAACATCTGGAAGTTATTGGTTCACATACTATTGAGGTCTGGCTTGAGAATTTTGAGCATTAGTTTGCTAGCATGTTCAGTTCAGTTCAGTCGCTCAGTTGTGTCCGACTCTTTGCGACCCCTTGAATCGCAGCACGCCAGTGCAATTGTGCAGTAATTTGAACATTCTTTGGTCTTGCTTTTCTTTGGGATTGGAATGAAAACTGACCTTTTCCAGTCCTGTGGCCACTGCTGAGTTTTCCAAATTTGCTGGCATATTGAGTGCAGCCCTTTCATAACATCATCTTTTAGGATTTGAAATAGCTCAACTGGAATTCCATCACTTCCACTAGCTTTGTTCGTAGTGATGCTTCCTAAGGCCCTCTTGACTTCACATTCTAGGATGTCTGGCTCTAGGTGGGTGATCACACCATTTTGGTTGTCTGGGTCATGAAGATCTTTTTTGGATAGTTCTTCAGTGTATTCTTGCCACCTCTTCATAAAATCTTCTGCTTCTGTTAGGTCCATACCATTTCTGTCCTTTTCATGCTCATCTTTGCATGTTCCCTTGGTATCTCTAATTGTCTTGAAGAGATCTCTAGTCCTTCCCTTCTATTGTTTTCCTCTATTTCTTTGCATTGATCACTGCTGCTAAGTCACTTCAGTCGTGTCCGACTCTGTGTGACCCCATAGATGGCAGCCCACCAGGCTCCCCTGTCCCTCGGATTTTCCAGGCAAGAACACTGGAGTGGGTTGCCACTTCCTTCTCCAATGCATGGAAGTGAAAAGTGAAAGTGAAGTCTCTCAGTTGTGTCCGACTCTTAGCGACCCCATGGACTGCAGCCTTCCAGGCTCCTCCACCCATGGGATTTTCCAGGCAAGAGTACTGGAGTGGGGTGCCATTGATCACTGAGGAAGGCTTAAATCCTCAACATATTAGCAAACCAGATTCAAGACTACATTCCCTGGTGACTCAGACAGTAAAGAATCTGCCTGCAATGTAGGAGACCCACCTTCTCTCCCTGGGTCAGAAAGAGCATCTGGAGAAGGGAATGGCTACACATTCCAGTATTCTTGCCTGAAAAAATTCCAGGAACCTGGCTACTCCTGGCTAGTCCATGGGATTGCAAAGACTTGGACATGACTCAGAGACTAACACTTTCACTTTTTCATGCTTATGATCAAGTGGGATTTATCCTAGGTATGCAAGAACGATCGAGTATCCACAATCAATCAGTGTGACATACCACATTAACAAATTGAATAATAAAAGTCATTCATAAATACAGAAAAAGATTTGACAGAGTTCAACATCCATTTTAAAAACTCTCAACAAACTGGGTATTAGGAAACATACCTCAACATAATGAAGTCCATATATGACAAACGACTCAATGGACATGAGTTTGAGCAAACTCTGGGAGATGGCAAAGGACAGGTAAGCCTGGCATGCTGCAGTCCATGGGGTCACAAAGAGTCAGACCCAACTGAGCGACTGAACACCAACAGCATGACAAACCTACAACCAACATCATGTTCAGTGGTGAAACGCTGAAAGAGTTTCCTTTACGATCAGGAACAAGACAAGAATGTCCACTCTGAGCCACTTTTATTCAGCATTGTATTGGAAATCCTAGCCATAGTAATCAGAGAAGAAAAAGAAGTGAAGAATTTGAATTGTGAAAGAAGTAAAACTGTCACTGTTTGCAGGTGACATAATACTATATATAGAAAAACTTAATGACAACACCAAAAAAAAAAAAAACACCTATTAGAACTAATATATGAATTCAGTAATAAAGTTTCAGAAATCTATTCTGTTTCTATACACTAACAATGACCTGTCAAAAGAGAAATGAAAAAAATCCCATGTATAATTGCATCAAGAGGAATAAAATATGTAGGAATAAATCTAACCAAGGAGGTGAAAGACTTGTACTTGGAAAACTAAAAGATATTGAGGAAAGACATTGAAGAAGACACAAGCATTGGAAAGATACGCTTTACTCATGAATTGAAAGAATTAATATTGCTAAAATGACCATACTTTCCAAGACAATCTACAGATTCAATACAATCCCTGTGAAAATACTAATGACATTTTTCAGAGAATTAGAACTAACAAAAAACTTGTATGGAAACACAAAAGACCCTTAATACCAAAATGATCTTGATAATGAAGAATGCTGATGGATCATGAACTTGATATCAAACTATACTACAAAGCTACAGTAATCAAAACAGTATGGTAACATGGCCAAGTGCCACAGGAAAGAATGTTCAACATCAGGAATTATCAGAGAAGTGCAGATCAAAACTGAAATGCAGTGTCATCTTATACCAGTCAGAATGGCCATCATCAAAAAGCCTGCTGCTGCTGCTGCTACAGCTGCTAAGTCGCTTCAGTCGTGTCCGACTCTGTGCGACCCTATAGATGGCAGCTCACCAGGCTCCCCCATCCCTGGGATTTTCCAGGCAAGAACATTGGAGTGGGTTGCCATTTCTTTCTCCAATGCATGGAAGTGAAAAGTGAAAGTGAAGTCGCTTAGTCATGTCCGACTCTTAGCGACCCCATGGACTGCAGCCCACCAGGGTCCTCCATCCATGGGATTTTCCCGGCAAGAGTACTGGAGTGGGGTGCCATTTAAATTGCTGGAGAGAATGTGGGGAAAAGGAAACCCTCCTACACTATTGGTGGGAATGTGATTGATACAGCCACCATGGAGATCAGTATGGAGTTTTCTTCAAAAAACTAAAAATAGAGAGCTATTTTATGATCCTACAATCCCACTCCTGGTCATACATCCTGAGAAAACCTTAATTTGAAAAGATATGTATGCTGCAATGTTCATACCAGCACTATTTAGAATAGCCAAGGTATGGAGACAACCTAAATGTGTGTTGACAGATGAATGGATAAAGAAGAAGATGTGGTGTATATATTACAATGGAATACTACTCAACCATAAAATGGAATGAAATAATGCTATTTGCAGCTACATGGATGGACCTAGAGATTATCATATACGTGAAGTCAGAGAATATGATATCATTTATATGTGGAATCTAAAAAAATGATACAAATAAAATTATTTGCAAAATAGAAACAGCCTCACAGACATAGAAAACACACTTTTGGTTACCAAAGGGAAAGGTGGGGAAAGGGATACATTAAGATTTGGGGAATAACATATACATACTACTAAATGTAAAATAGGTTAACAACAAGGCTACTGTATAGCACAGGGACCTACACTCAACATTTTATAAGAACCTTATGGGAAAATAATCTGAAAAAGAATATATATAGTCAAATCACTTAACTGTACACCTGAAATTAACACAACATTGTAAATCAACTATACTTCACGTTTTCTCAGACCTGTCAGAGAAAAACAAATACCATATATTAATACATATATGTAGAATCTGAAAAAATAAGTATAGAGGATCTTATTTACAAAGCAGAAATAGAGACATAGACATAGAGAACAAATGTATGGATACCAAGGGGGAAAGGTGGGGTGGGATGAATTGGGAGATTGGAATTGACATATACACAGTATTGATACTATGTATAAAATAGATGACTAATAAAAACCTTAAAAAAAAACTATACTTCAATTAAAAAATGAGTTTTTTAAAATACCAAACAAACAAACAAAAAAGACCCAGTACAGTACTGGCACAAAAATAGACACCTAGTTCAATGGAACAGAACAGAGAACCCAGAAAAGAACTCTGGGTTGTCCGTACTCTATGGATAATTTATCTGTGACAAAGGCAGTAAGGATCTACAATGGGGAAAAGACAGCCTTTTCAATAATGGTACTTGGAAAACTGGACAGCTACATGCAAATTGATGCTTTTGAATTGTGGTGCTGGAGAAGACTCTTGAGAGTTCCTTGGACTGCAAGGAGATCCAACCAATCCATCCTAAAGGAGATCAGTCTTGGGGGTTCATTGGAAAGACTGATGCTAAAGCTGAAACTCCAATACTTTGGCCACCTGATGTGGAGAGTTGACTCATTTGAAAAGACCCTGATGCTGGGAAAGATTGAGGGCAGGAGGAAAAGGGGACGACAGAGGATGAGATGGTTGGATGGCATCACCGACACAATGGACATGGGTTTGGGTGGACTCCGGGAGTCGGTGATGGACAGGGAGGCCTGGCGTACTGCGGTTCATGGGGTCACCAAGAGTCGGACGCGACTGAGCGACTGAACTGAACTGAACTGAACTGAATATGCAAAAGAATCAAACTGGACTACTTTCTCACACTATGTAGAAAAAATAACATGGATTAAAGACTTAAATCTAAGACCTAAAGCCATAAAACTTCTAGGAAACCACACAGGCAGTATGCTCTTTAACATCAGTGGTAATAATATTCTTTTTGGATCTGTGTCCTCAGGCAAGTGAAACAAAAGCAAAAGCAAACAAATGTGATTACATAAAGCTGAAAAAGTTTTGGATAGCAAAGGAAACTCTCAACAAAACAAAAAGTCCACCTACTGAATGGCAGATGTTTGCAAACAATATAACTGATAAGGAGTTAATATCTAAAATATACAGAGAGCTCATACAACTCAATATCAACAAAGAAACCCAAACAACATAGTTAAAAAATGGACAGAGGATGTGCAGATGACCAACAGGCACGTGAAGATACACAACATCATTAATCACTAGAGAAATGCAAATTGAAACCACAATAAGATACCACCTCACACCTGTCAGAATAACTGTCATCACGTGACAAGAAGTAACAAGTGTTGGTGAGAATGTGGAGAAAGGGGGACCCATGTGCACTGTTGGTGGGAATGTAAGTTGGTGCAGCTACTATGGAAAACAGCATGGAGATGCCTCAAAAAATTAACAATAGAACTACCATATGATCCAGCAATCCCACTTCTGGGTATTTACCCAAAGGAAAGAAAGCACTCTGAAAAGATAACATGCATGCCATTACTGCGGCATTGTTTCTGATAGCCAAACATTTGAAAGCAACCTAACAGTGTCCATTGGTGGGTGAATGGATAAAGAAGGTGTGGCATATATACACGATGGAATTTCATTAGCCATTAAAAAAGAATGAAGCTTTGTCTTTTGTAACAATATGGATGGATCTAGACATTATTACACTAAGTGAACTGTAAAGGCAAATCTCACATATATGTGTATCAAAACAGACAAAATATAAACTCATAGATACAGAGAACAAATCTCTGGCTGCCAGAAGGGAGGGTTGGGAGAGTAAGGAAAATAGGTGAAGAGGATTAAGAAGCACCAGCCTCCAGTTATAAAATAAATAAGCTTCAGGGATGTACTGTACAGCATAAGAAATATGGTCAGTAATACTATTCAATATAATAACATTCCATGGGGACAGAGAGTTACTGGACTTAACTATGGTGATCGTTTCATAATATATGCAAATGTCAAATCATTAAAGAGTACACCTAAAACTAACATACATCAACTAATATGTTTCAATTAAAAAAAAGAAAACCACACCCTTTTCTCCAGTGAGTTGGTGTTCTGTAGGAATCTGATTAAATGAGCTCTTATCCATTGTTCTTGGCCATGAGGATTCCCTGCTTCATTCATCATGACATAGCAGCCGCTTTTGGTGCCTCCTGAATGTGTCACCCAGAGACAAGGTTAGTGCGCACCCTCTGCACAAGCAGGAGGCCAGGGCAACACAACCAGTAAGGAATAGGTTTCCACAGCTTTTCATTCGTGTATTTGATGTTTCCAGACTCAGAATTTTCTATATGTACTGAATCAGTCCTTCTGCTACTACCCTTGTAAATAGAGGGAGACATTATTATGTTGGAATTATGAAGCTGCTTACAGTTCTTTCGAAATCATGCCCAGCTGAGCTGACTGAGTCTCATGTTGGCTTCCTTTGATCTCAAATGTGAATCCATTAGTTTGCAAGTTTGCTCCAGCATCTGTGACCAAAAAAAAAAAAAAAGAAGTAACTTCTGCTTCAGCCATTGCTTCATTGTGTGTGATGAAACTGTGTGCAAAAATGAAAAACTGTTTCTTTGTGTGTCTGTGGCATCAGTCTGATGACAGCATGACCCAGGATAGCAGTTGTCACATCTAGAACTTTCCCAGTGCTGAAGTGTTTGCCATGAAGGACATCTCTCTGTTTGGTATCAGTCTTCATTAGCCCCAATCAAAACTGGGCAGAATTCCCTGCATTTATAAAGTTCTGTCAGTGGCAGAGGGACAGTTCCCACTCTTGGTTATGGCATTTTGTCTTCATGTTATTGAAACTCCATGTGTCCTATTTGGCTGCAAAGGAACCAGCCTTAATAGAGGGAAAAAACCTCATTTCTAGTCTAAGAATAGAAATGAAAAAAAAAAAAGGAAAACTAAGTTTCTGAGCCTATAGCTGAAACTTCAAAATCCAGATATGATTGCTGCTTTCTTTTTGTTTCCCAGACTGTGAGTAATTTAATTATATAAATTCTAATTATTCAAATAAAGCGAAAACACAAGCCTTTTCTTCTGCCTTCCTGGGATAGCAATGAAACAGGGTATTTCACCCGGATGATACCTCTAAGACACATCAGGTGTCTGCTCTGTATGTGCCAGAGTAGTGCTGGGTGTGATGGTCATTGTATTAAGCCAATGTCAGGGTTTCCTATCTCACAGAGCAAAAAGAAGTATGAGCATCTTGAAAATCTTTCCACATTATTTGAAAGATGGGAAGATTGGTTTAAAAGAAAGTTCAGAGTTTGGGATTGGAAAATGGACTGAAGCACTCTCTAGAAGCTGACTTTTCAGATTTTGCCACATTTTCATTTGTGAGGCAGCACTTAAAATTCATCGAGCAGGACTTTATTTGCTGATGTGCTAATAGTCTTCCTTCTTGTTTGAAAGGAAGAGATGCTACTTTCTGCTCCATCCTCTGAAACACACCACCTGCTTTACCAAGCTGGAATGTGGTATTTTTCCACTGAGGAGTGCACTTGTTTTTGCAGTGAGAACACAGCAGTGCTGTTTGAAGACTCCACTGATGATGGCAAAGGATCAAAGGTGGGAGGTGATAGCAGGTGGCAGCTTAGGGGGTGATCAGTGTGATGCATTGCTGCGTGGAGATGTGCAGGAGCCCAGCGAGAATCCTAGAGTAAAGGGGGAAAGCTGAAAGTCAAAGGCAGGCAATAATTTCAGGTAAATCTGACCATTCTAGGAAATATTAAAAAGCCCACTGTTACTCTAGTCAGAATTATGATCATTTGGGAAAATGGATGTTTAATTCAATGGATAGAACACTTTATCTTTGCTCTCTTTTTCCTTTACCTTTGGACATGAAAAACAAATGAAGAAAAATTTTCAAACTTAGTGAGAAAGAAACAAAAATTAGTAATCCTATAGGGAGAAAGATGGAGTAGCTAGTTTTGTTTTTTTTTTTTTAATTGAAGTATAGTTGACTTACAATGTTGTTGTTTTAGTTTAAGGTGTACAGAGTGATTCAATTATACATATACATCATACCTATTCTCTTTCAGATTCCTTTTTCTTATCCATGTGTGTGTGCTCAGTCGTGTCCAACTCTGTGACCCTACGGACTGTAGCCCATCAGACTCCTCTGTCCATGGGATTCTTCAGGCAAAAATACTGGAGTGGGTTGCCATTTCCTTTTCCAGGGGATCTTCCTGACCCAGGGGATGAACCTGTGTCTCCTGTGTCTCCTTGAATTGGCAGGCAGATTCTTTACCCCTGAGCCACCTGAGAAGCCCTCTTTTTTCTTATAGGTTGTTACAAAATATTGAATATGGTTCCCTGTGTTATATAGTAGGTCCTTGTTGGTTATCTATTTTGTATCTAGTAGTGTGTTAATGTTGAGGAGGGCATGGCAATCCACTCCAGTGTTTTTGCCTGGAGAATCTCATGGACAGGGGAGCCTGGGGGGCTACAGTCCATAGGGTTGCGGGGAGCCAGAAATGACTGGTGACTTAGCATGCATGCAGTGTGTTTATGTTAATCCCAAACTCTAGTTTTAAGGTTTATCCCTTGGCTCTTGGGAGCTTTCTTTCCCTGAGTTGACTGAAATTGCTCCCAAGAAACCTTTTCTGTGTTATTTAAGAGGGCATGTTAGATCAAGGCTTGGTCCCCCGTGATTTCATTAAAGACCCTGCTGTTGAGTTAGTGTTGGTCTCAGGTTGTGGACTCAGGAACACAGAGCAGTGTCTTCTCAGAGAGCAGGGAATTTGGAGTTCCTCTTTGCTGTTTGTGTTCACCAGAGCTGCAGCATCAAAAGCCAGAAATGCCGAGGAAAAGCATGGGATGACTGCTTCAAAGGCAATCAAGATCGTTTCGTTAAATGACAAGGTAGATCCCCAAGCTTGAAACTTCCACAGCAGGCAACTAGTATGTTGAGGAAGAATGAAGTTTTTTATACCCAGGCTTTATTTCCTGGGAGTTGGTGATGGACAGGGAGGCCTGGTGTGCTGCAGTCCATGGGGTCACAAAGAGTCAGACACAAATGAGCAACTGAACTGAACTTACCTATTTCAGTGGTGAACCATTTAATGTTTACAGTTTAATCACACTACTGATAGTTACATCCCTGTAGCTTTATTTTTTTCCTCCGCTTAACTACTTTCTTTATTTTCCTTAGCCTGAATGCACTTTTTTTCTGGTTAGTGGTAGAGTCTTTCTAAAATCACAATTCCCCATGGCCTCCTATGAGTCAGACTAATCTTGCTGTAAGATCTTTCTTTAATGCCATGTATAACGGACTATAATGCTGTTCCTTCTACTCATAGGCTAGGTGAATTCAAACCATGACTTAAATCTTATCAGAATTAACCTTCAACTGGCCTAGGGCAGAGTCACAGGGGTGTTGATTTCTTTTCTCCTTTTTGGTATCATGATTTGAAAATCGTATTTCTATTCAAAAATTCTTTCTTAATAGAATAGAGTTATGCAGATTGTAATGAATATCAGTGTTTTCCCCCAGTAGCATTTTTAAAGGCCCTAATAAACCTACTAGTCACTGACTGAATGCCTGCAACAGGGATCACAAATAAGAAATTGGTAAAATAATGAAGCGGTATATCGGAGCCTCCACACCCTGGGCCAGGATGAAGTTTTCAGTCTAATGGGCTGTCCTTTGTGTAGTTCTACATTTTTTGGTGTTACAGTGGCTTTTTTTTTAATGACATCATGGTCACAGATGAGAGGTTGTTTTTCATATTTAAATTGTGGGCAATTTAAAACATTAGTGACCTCTTGTTGCCATTGTTCAGCCACTAAGTCATGCCCGACTCCTTGTGACCCCATGGACCGCAGCACACCAGGCTTCCCTGTCCTTCACTATCACCCGGAGTTTGCTCAAACTCATATTCATTGAGTCAGTGATGCCATCTAACCATCTCACCCTTTGCTGCTCCCTTTTCTATTTGCCTTCAATCTTTCCCTGCATCAGGGTCTTTTCCAGTGAGCTGGCTCTTGGCATCAGGTGGCCAAAGTACTGGAGCTTCAGCTTCAGCATCAGTCCTTTCAGTGAATATTCTGGATTGATTTCCTTTAGGATGGACTGGTTTGATCTTGCAGTCCAAGGGATTCCCAAGAGTTCTCCAGCACCACAATTCGAAAGCATCTATTCTTCAGTGCTCAGCCTTTTTTATGGTCCAGCTCTTACATCCATACATGACTACTGGAAAAACCATAGCTTTGATTGTATGGACTTTGTCAGCAAAGTGATGTCTCTGCTTTTTAATATACTGTCTAGGTTTGTCATAGTTTTCTTTCCAAGGAGCAAATGTCTTTTAATTTCATGGCTTCGTGG
Organism: Budorcas taxicolor; assembly: GCF_023091745.1. NCBI lineage: Eukaryota > Metazoa > Chordata > Mammalia > Artiodactyla > Bovidae > Budorcas > Budorcas taxicolor. Next base: position 57,354,996 of record NC_068923.1, on the reverse strand, counting down.
CTGTCAGCAGTGATTTTGGAGCCCCCGAAAGGAGAATCTGTTACTGTTTCCAACTCTCCTCCTTCTATTTGCCATGAAGTGATGGGACCAGATGTCATGATGTTAGTTTTTTAAATGTTGAGTTTTAAGTTAGTTTTTAAAATGTTGAGTTTTAAGCCAGTTTTTTCACTCTCTTCTTTCACCCTCGTTAAGAGGCTCTTTAAGTCCTCTTCGTTTTTCTGCCATTAGAGTGGTATCATCTGCACATCTGAGGTTGTTGATATTTCTTCCAGCAATCTTAATTCCAGCATGTGATTCATCCAGCCCAGCATTTCACATGATGTACTCTGCATATAAGTGACAATATACAGCTTTCTCAGTTTATATACAGTTGAAGCCTAGCTTGAAGGATTTTGAGCATAATTTTGCTAGCATGTGAAACGAGCACAATTGTGCAGTAGTTTGAACATTCTTTGGCGTTGCCCTTCTTTGGGATTGAAATGAAAACTGACTTTTTCCAGTCCCGTGGCCACTGCTGAGTTTTCCAAATTTGCTGGCATATTAAGTGCAGCACTTTAACAGCATCATCTTTAAGGATTTGAGATAACTCAACTGAAGTTCCATCACCTTCACTAGCTTTGTTCTTAGTGATGCTTCCTAAGGCCCACTTGACTTCACACTCTAGGATGTCTGGCTCTACGTGAGTGACCATACCATTGTGGTGATCTGGGTTATTAAGACTTTTTTATAATTTTTCTGTGTATTCTTGCCACCTCTTCTTAAAATCTTCTGCTTCTGTTAGATCCTTACAGTTTCTGTCCTTTATCATGCCCATCCTTGCATGAAATATGCCCTTATTATCTCCAGTTTTCTTGAAGAGATCTCTAGTCTTTCCCATTTCATTGTTTTCCTCTATCTCTTTGCATTGTTCACTTAGGAAGGCTTTCTCATCTCTCCTTGCTATTCTTTGGAACTCTGCATTCAGATGGGTATATTTTTCCTTTTCTCCTTTGCCTTTCGCTTCTCGTATTAGCTGTTTGTAAGGCCTCCTTAGACGCCCATTTTGCCTTTTTGCATTTCTTTTTCTTTGTGTTGGTTTTGATCACCACCTGCTGTATAGTGTTACAAACCTCTGTCCATAGTTCTTCAGGCACTCTATCACATCTAATCCCTTGAATCTATTTGTCACTTCCACTGCATAATCATAAGGGATTTGATTTTAGGTCATACCTGATTGGCCTAGTGGTTTTCCCTAGTCACTTCAATTTAAGTCTGAATTTGCAATAAGAAGCTCATGATCTGAGCCTCAGTCAGCTCCCGGTCTTGTTTTTGCTGACTGTATAGAGCTTCTCCATCTTGGGCTGCAAAGAATAGAATCAGTCTGGTTTTTGTATGGACCATCTGGTGATGTCCATGTGTAGAGTCATCTCTTATGTTGTTGGAAGAGGATGCTTTCTATGACCAGTGTGTTCTCTTGACAAAACTCTGTTAGCCTTTGCCCTGCTTCATTTTGGAAATGTCTCAGAGGCAGTTTTAGTTGTGCAAAATAGTCCACCACAATGAGGAATTCTCCTGCCCCAAATATCAGCCCACCCTCATTGAGAAGCATTGGTTGCTTTTATGTTTATGACAAAATTATAGAATAACAGCTGAATACAATTTGATTATGAGATTAACTGCACAAAATACTGCATATAAAGGGCAGTTTATCCTCAAGTGAGCCTTGCTGTGAATCAGAACACTGTTCAGATGCAGTCTTCTGAGACATTTTATTTTTTAGCTTAACATAATGTAAAACTGTGTTTTCCATGTTCCAGCCAGTCCTGGATATATTTGGCTGATAGTTTGAAGAAATAAAATCTTCCTGCAGCCTTCAGTTATTAAAATAGAACCAACCACCCACTCATTTTATTACATTCTGTGGAATGTTTTTGAATGACAGTCTAAGTATTTTAATTGGTCTCCTGCTGATTTATAACCCCTTGTTTTCTGTTTCACATTTTATATCTTGAAATTACAAGTTACAGTGCCATTTTTTATACTGTGCCATTTAAACAGAATGCACAACATTTTTAGAAAGAAAAAGCTCCATTCAGAAACCCAAGGGTCATTCATTTGAATTGTCTACATTTTGGGGTGCTGGCGTTTCTTGGCTGTCCCAGCTGATTATCTCTGCTGCTATTCATGTAGATTCTCTGTGTGTATTGAGGTTGGGGGAGAAACAGCTGGATCCTCGCTGCATCCAGGAAGTAAGATGTCATTCATTTTCTGGTTTTTAATGCAGGCTTTCTCAGTTCTGTGCTCACCCTCTGCAGTTCTATCCCCATGCAATGCTCCGTGTGTGTGGGTGTGTGCATGCTCAGTCACTTCTGTCGTGTCTGACTCTGTGACCCTGTGGACTATAGCCCACCAGGCTCCTCTATGCATGCGATTCTCCAGGCAAGAATACCGGAGTGCATTGCCATTCCCTCCGCCAGGGGATCTTCCAGACCAAAGGATCGAACCTACGTCTCTTACCTCTCCTGCATTGGCAGGCAGGATCTTTACCACTAGCACCACCTGGGGCTTCATGTACCATACATTTATGCTGTGGCTGCTCAAATGTGTTTTCATAAACTTACATGAAAAAAGTTCCTTAGAATTCTACTCACTGAACCATAGACACCAGGCAGGGAAAATAATCCTAACTCAGAGCCTCCGAGTTTAGTTGCAGTTTCATCATTTTATATATTTACCACTTATTCAGAGCTTTTTAACATCCATTTGTCAGTTTGTACCCAGACACAGCTTTGTGTGTGTCCAAACAAAAGCAGAATTTGTAAGTAACTCTGCACATGTCTGCAAAGACCTTGGTAGTTTTACTGTTTGAGTTCCTTGGTCTAGGAGCTGTTGCTTCATGTTCATAGCTTTCTCCCTGGGGACAAGGGAGACATGTTGGAAAACTAAAATAAATTTTTATACTCAGCTATTAAAAAAGAATGAGATAGTGCCATTTGCAGCAGCATGGCTTGACCTAGAGATTATCATACAAGTGAAGTAAGCCAGACAGAGACAGACAAATATTGTATCACTTATATGTGAAATCTAAAAAAAAAATGATACAAATGAACTTATTTACAAAATAGAAATAGATTTACTGACATAGAGAACAAACCTATGGTTACCAAAGTGGAAAGAGGTGAAGGTATAAATTAGGAGTTTGGGATTATTGAATACATGTATATAAAATAGATAACAAGGACCTACTGTGTAGCACAGGGAACTATATTCAATATCTTGTAATAAGCTATATGGGAAAATAATCTGAAAAATATATATACACACCAATGTATATATATGTCTGTATGTATAACTAAGTCACTTTGCTGTATACCTGAAACATTGTAAATCAACTATACTTCAATATTTTTAATGCAAAAAAAACCTTTTTAACTTTTTTCAGCATATCTTGCTCCTCTAGATAGTTGATTTGTCTTCTAAAGAATATTTTTAGATTGGGTAATCTTTTTGAAATATAGAGCAACAAAATGAACAATATTTTCCTTTGTTAGTTAACTTGATCTAATCTTACATAATTATCATTAGAATCAAACTCTGAATGATTACTGTATGGGTATGTTTCTTCATAAGACCAATAGAATTGAAGAAACTCAAGTTTCTGCTCTAAAATGATCTGTATACTAAAGAGATCAGCCAGGCCAAAAAAACCCCCAAAAAAACAATATTAAGATTTCCTTACCATCTTCCATAGTGGCTGTATCAATTTACATTCCCACCAACAGTGCAATAGTGTTCCCTTTTCTCCACGCCCTTCCCAGCATTTATTGTTTGTAGACTTTTTGATGAGGGCCATTCTGACTTGTATGAGGTAATATCATATTGTAGTTTTGATTTGCATTTCTCTAAAAATGAATGATGTTGAGCATCTTTTCATGTGTTTGTTAGCCATCTGTATGTCTTCTTTGGAGAAATGTCTGTTTAGGTCTTTTTCCCACTTTTTGATTGGGTTGTTTGTTTTTCTGGTATTGAGTTATATGAGCTGCTTGTATATTTTGGAAATTAATCCTTTGTCAGTTGTTTCATTTGCTATTATTTTCTCCCATTCTGAGGGTTGTCTTTTCACTTGCTTATAGTTTCCTTTGCTCTGCAAAAGCTTTTAAGTTTAATTAGGTCCCACGTGCTTACTTTTGTTTTTATTTCCGTTACTCTAGGAGGTGGGTCATAGAGGATCTTGCCTTGATTTATGTCATCGAGTGTTCTGCCTATGTTTTCCTCTAAAAATTTTACAGTTTCTGGTCTTACATTTAGGTCTTTAATCCATTTTGAGTTTATCTTTGTGTATGGTGTTAGGAAGTGTCCTAATTTCATTCTTTTACATGTAGCTGTTCAGTTTCCCCAGCACCATTGTTCATTGCAGCACTGTTTACAGTAGCTAGAACATGGAAGCAACCTAGATGTCCATCGACAGATAAATGGATAAAGAAGTTGTGGTATAGGTACACAGTGAAATATTACTCAGCCATGAAAGGGAACACATTTGAGTCAGTTCTAATGAGGTGGATGAACCTAGAACCTATTATACAGAGTGAAGTGAGTCAGAAGGAGAAAGATAAATACCATATTCTAACCCATATATACGGAATCTAGAAAAATGGTACTGAAGAATTTATTTACAGGGCAGCAGTGGAGAAACAGACATGGAGAATAGACTTATGGACATGGGGAGAGGGAAGGAGGGGGTGAGATGTATGGAAAGAGTAACATGGAAACTTACATTACCATGTAAAATATATAGCCAACAGGAATTTTCTGTATGGCTCAGGAAACTCAAATAGGGGCTCTGTAGCAACCTAGAGGGGTGGGATGGGGAGGGAGATGGGAAGGAGGTTCAGAAGGGAGGGGACATATATATGCATGTGGCTGATTTATGTTGAGGTCTGACAGAAAACAGCAAAATTCTGTAAAGCAATTATCCTTCAATAAAAAAGGAGAAGAAAAAGATTTCCTTAGCAGTAATACCTTTCTCTTCCTCTGTCCTGTGTACACATCTTGTCTATTTGTGTTTACTGATCTCAGTCCCTCTTATTTTTGTAATTTTTTACTTCTATTTTGTCCAGTTGATTTCAATTCTCTTATTTAAGTATCAATTTCAGATGTTGGCTATCAATCCTATCCATTTGTAATAATTATGACGTCTTTGTAACAGTCTTTGCAATTCTTTCCTTTCTTTATTTATATTGTATACTATCAGGTGCATTTAGCCAGTCAGAACTAATCACTTACCCTTCTTCCACTGATGAAGAGGCGATGCCACGTGGTCTTAGTTAACCAGTTGTTCCTTTCCTGCATGGTACTCCTCTGGTGGTTCAGATGGTAAAGAATCTTCCTGCAATGCAGGAGATCTGGGTTTGATCCCTGGGTCAGGAAGATCCCCTGGAGAAGGGAATGGCAACCCACTCCAGTATTCTTGCCTGGAGAATCCTATGGACAAAGGAGCCTGGTGGGCTACAGTCCATGGAGTTACAAAGAGTCGGACACGATTGAGTGACAGACACTTTCATTTCCACTTTCTTTCCTGTCAAGTTAAATCAAATAACTCTTCTCAGTTTTCATCCCGGCACATAGAAGGCAAATGATTAAAAAAAAAAAGAATGAGACCTCCATAATTTATTGTGGTATTCTATGTTGTTGATGTTGTTCTTTTCCTCTTACTCGTGCATTTAATTGTGCTTTTTTATTATCATGCAGTACACAGTCATTTTAAACAATTTGTGAGTATAGATCAGCAGAAGAAATAAAGCCAAAAAACCCAAAACACACTTAATGCAATGATTTGGTGATAACTACTGTTAACACCTTTCTATGTATAATTCTACTCACTCTTTTATATTTGCATATAAAAAGACATTTATTCCAAATAATGCTTTTATAACAGAGTATTTTAAACTTTAAAATATGTATTGTAATGAATACACGGCATATTCCACAAATATTTATCTATATTTGTCTATAGCATAATTTTAATGGGTGAATTATATCATGTCTGTATATTTTTTACTTCAATCATTACCTGGTCATTTTAGTTTGTTTCCATTTATTTCTTATTAGAAATAGCACTGTAGTTAACTCAGTTGCATATTGTTGTATAAAAAATTACCCACAAACCTATTGGTTTAAGAGAAGACACAATTTCTGTGGGTCAAAAATCTGGGCTAAGTCCTGGGCTAAGTAGCTCAGTCCTCTACTTCAGGAAGACTTACACATGTACAGTTCCGGAGTTAGCTGGAACTATATTTCATCTGAAGACTCAACCAAGGACACATGCCCTTCTAGGCTCATAGGACTGTTGCACAGTTCACTTCTTCCAAGGTTGCTTAAGTGAGGGCCTCAGTTCACAGCTGGCTATGGACTGGTTGTGGCTCTCCATTCCTTACCTTATGGGTCTCCCCAGCATGCCAGTTTGCTTCAGCAAAGCCAGCAAGAGGAATCCTTTTTTACCCTGGACATGTCAAAATGATAGCATGTGCTTACTATACCGGGGAGAGTACGGCAAGACAAAAGTCACAATCTTACGCCACCTAGTCATAACTCAAACAAGTGCCTTCTGTTTGTTAGAAGCAAGTCGCTGGCACAGACTGCACTCAAGCGGAAGGTATTTTACAAGGGTGTGACTAACTACCAGGAGGCAGGGATCACTGGGATTCATCTTAGAGCATTCCAGCCATATTAACTATCTTGCAGCTAAGCCTCATGCATATTTATTCATATTTCCAACTGATAAGTGCAAGGGAAAAAAAATCCTGATTAAAAGCTATGTGTACTTTGGGGAGGTTTTGATGTCTATTGCCAAATCGCTTTGCAGAAGTTATTCAAGCTTGCATCTCCAACAGCAATTGAACTCTCCAAAAAACTGAGCAGCTCTCTCTGTTTAGTCTTTATCAGTCTAATAAGTGAAAAAAATGGGACTCCTTTGAATCTCTACCCTTGACTTTTGTGGTGTTGAACTCTCTAGTATTCTTGCCCATTGACCGTCTCCTTTTTATCTCTTTTCTTTACTCTTCTTTCTACTCCCCATGCTCCCATAAGATGTGTCCCAGTCTTCTCAGTCTGAAGACCCGTTTTCCTTTCTTCCAGTCTTTCAGCTGATGTTTGAGGGCGGACAGTGTGCTGTGCCTGTAGGAACCTCCACCCACTTATGGGACAGGCACACCCCATTGTGAGTGAATTTCCCAGCAGAAGTCCAGCCAGGCCGTCTCCTGGCTTCTGCTCCCATAGTGCAGCCACCTTCAGCCATGCCTACCTGGATGTCCTGGACATGCCTCAGACTTAACCTTTCCAACCAAATGCATCTTGGTCCTCTCTTGGTCCTCTCTTGGTCCTGGCGATGGCTGCTTCCCCTCCTGGCTGCCCCCTACACTCTTGTTGACAGTATTGCCAGCCCAGGTCCCTCACTGCACACAGAAAAGCCTTAGCAGTGACAGGCTCAGCTGATTCTCCCTGCACAGGGTCATGAAGGAATTTGGAGGTGTAGGTAGGAGTTGCTTTCAGTGTAGGGGAGTTCAGTGAGCTATGTACGCCTACAAGTCGGTCTGCTAATAAGAGCGATAAGCCATGGACTCCCATGGCTGAGATTCAGTAGTCACCTCCCCACTAAGAATGCCCCTGGGTAAGCCACCAAAGTCCCCCCAGCCCCACCACCCAGCTCATTTCCTGCAGTTGTGATGGACCTCGCCTCTGATCATTTGTAACTCCAGGTCCTGAACTGACTAGAGACGGAAATCTCTTTACTGTTTTCTGGAAAGATTCTGCAATTTTTTTTTTTTAATTTTTAATTTTTCTGCTTCAGGATCCCTAGGGGCAAGGGCTGCATTAGCTAGTGACACACCATCATCCCACTTCACTCCTGTACACACTCCTCTCTCACCAGCGCAGAGCAAGAACAGGAGGTCCTTGTTAATTACCCCCTTACCCCAAAGTGCAAGTAAGTTTGCACATGGAAAATAAATTCTTTTACATTCCGTGTTCTCATCTTAATTTCATTTCACCTGAATACATTGAGCAGACCAATTGTTTCTCACTCTCCAGGAACTGATGCATTTAGCAAACCAGCCCCACATCAACCTGTAATTCTTGGTCAGAGTTTCCCTCCCCCAAGCTCATGATGGGCTTCCCAGGTGACTGAGTGGTAAAGAATTACCGGCCAATGCAGGAGACACAGGTTTGACCCCTGGGTCCAGAAGACCCCCTGGAGTAGTAGGAAATGGCGACCCACTCCAGTAGTCTTGCCTGGGGAATCCCATAGACAGAGGAGCCTAGCAGGCTCCCCTGTGTCCATGGGGTCACAAAGAGTTGGACATGACTTATCAATTAAACTATGTAAGCATACACTGCATCTTTGAATCCTGTGGGGGCTCTGTTTCTTCATTCACCCTCTCTCCCCTCTGAGATAGGGGCCTTCTGTGTAGAGGTTCTTTTCTCCCTTTCACAAGGCTCTCTCAGCTTGGATTTTTGGTTACTTCCTTCTTAGTTGTCTGTAGCTCCTTCAGTGTCGCCTCCTGTCACTTTGTTCCTCGCCCTTTCCCTTGATGTCCCCAGTATCCTCCGCTATCCTCTTGGCTCCATGCCCCCAGAGCGTCCTTTCCTCCAGGCCGTCACTCTGCCTAGGTTGGCCCTCTCAGGTCTGTACCTCGCGTTGCACCTGGGACTTCTGCATCTGTCTTCAGCTGCTCTTCCTGCTCCTGTTTCTCGGCATTGGCCCTCATCCATTATGCTCCTTGACCTACTATCCTCATTACCTGGTCACTTCCTTGCCCAGAATTTCCCACTGCCTACCACTGTTTTCAAAAATGTCTGTGAACTTACGTATATGTGCCTCATCTGTGTGTGTGTTTTATTTTCCAGAACTTTCTACCACACTGTCTCCGCTGTTCATCACTGTCTTTTGTTCTAGGTCATTCCTTCCTCCATCCCTTTGCTATTTCCATTTCCTAGAATAGGAGGTAGATACCAGGGTCTATTAGATTCTATTAGATTCGATCTAGTAGACCTAGCAGACTCTAGGATACTCATCTTCCCTCTCCCCACTGATCTATTGGGCTGTCCACCCTCAAGGTCCAACTCAAGACTCATCCCCTATCATTCCAGCCCAGGAATTTCAACCCTGACTGACAGCAACATCACCTGAGGTGTTTCTCAAATAATATTTTATCTGGCCTGGGTCCTGGAACAACTGAAACCCGAACTCTTGGATGGGACTCCGGCTTTGTTTTTGTTCTGTATTCCCGCTGAGATAAGCACTCAGGAGTGAGAATGACAGCTTCTGGCTGATACAACATGCCAGCAATGTTACCACATTTATAACCAGCTCCACACAGCCCCACACGGAATTTTTTCCCACCTTGTTTACCTTTGTTCTCTGACCGGATGCTGAAGTGCACACTTATTACTAAATTTGTCTGTTGATTGACACGTTGACTTTAACATACAAATAACACATTTGAGATGATCTACCTTCCTCTAACTATTTCTTCTTGATAACCTTTGTTGAGTCTAATAATCTTTATTTCCCCATCAAACAGAACCACAACCTAGGGAGAATGGCAGAAGCTTTGGGGACACCTCTATTTTATTCATCTGTATTAATTGTTGAACCTGAACCACTGGGCTTTGTTTTGATTATTATTTATGATCCTTGGACTATTCTTGGTGTTCTGCAACTTTAGCAATCAATTTAATTAAGCCCATAACAAGATTTCATCTGCGGTATATATTCTGTTTGTTGACATACCAATCTAAGTGTGATAACTCAGATTAGTCATGAGAATCAAGAACTAGTTCCTGTCCCACCAGAGCCTTTCACAGTTACACTGAGACCCTCTCAGAAGCACATGCTGAGGTACCCGCTGCGTTAACTCCCCACAAATTTAGGCCAGTTTTTAGTCATCTCTTCATTTTAAAACTCTCATCAAAAATGCTGTGAGAGACAGCATTTTCTTTCACCGAATCATTCTGGTTTCTTCCTAATGAGTGTTTTTGGAGTGTGTTTACTGATGTTTTCCCTTGGGCTTAGCATTGTGCCATTGTGTATAGGAAAGCTCAGTAACCAAAACCAGTTACTATACACGTAACAGTATTTCATTTTACTTAAACACTTTGGTGTACATTATCCCTCAAACAATGGTGATTTTAATTTTAAAGTATTCTTAATGAAAACAGTACATTACTTTCTGGAGCACATATTTATTCTGGCTCAGTTATATTTCAGAGTAGAGGTCCTCAGACCTGCTGTGAGAACAGTTGGGTAGTGGTTAGTCTATTAGCTATTTTCAAGTGGGTGTTTTTCAGTTACTTAAGGGTGCTCAACATTATTTTTTTAGTTAAAATTGGTTTGGCAACATGTCATAGAAACCTCACCAAGAGTGGCTTAAACAAGTTAGCTTTTTCCCTCCTTCATGTAACAAGACATCTTCTAAGAACCACTGCATAGTTTATATAGTAACTCAGGATGTCACAGGAAGCCCATGCTTCTCGACTTCACTCTCTATCTTCCTCCATGTATGACTGTCATCCACATAGACTCAGGATTCCTTCTTTAGCTTCCAATGTTGAACTTTTTTTTCCAAGCAGAGATAGGAGGAAGGGTAAAGAGTAAATGGTAAAAAGTTGAGTTTGCCCTTTTGAAGAGCTTTCCCTGAATTTACCTTCCCTGAAGCCTATCCTGTGCCTTCCAGTTACATCTCACTGGACAGAATTGTCACTTGGCCACTTCTACAATTTGGGAAATGTCATTTTTTAGCTGGGAACATTGCCATCCTGGTAGTAAGAAAGAAAGGGAGATTGGCTGTAAAATTGGCAACTGGCAGTGTCTCTCATTCTAGTTATCGTTTCACTTTTCCTATCATAATTTATTGCTAAAATTTATGAATTTTATCATCTTAAAAGAGTTACTAACTCGTAAAGCAATTATCCCCTAGTTAAAAATCAATTTTTTAAAAAGGAAAACAAATGAAAATATCAACAAAAAAAGAGTTGTTAACTCAAAACTGGCATTTGCTAGGTTTTTATAAATTATAAATGTGTTGGGTTCAACTGAGTGGAGTTTTACTGTACTGATTTTCCTTTTTTCTATGTTTATAGAAGTGTTCAAGTACTTAATTCTTCCAACCCTTTTTAAAAATCATGTCACTGCATTAGTACAAAATTCTGATTATTGTCATGCATGGAATTTTGTTAATAAAATTAAAATGTGTCATAATTTCATGCTGCCTGGTGTTTTGATTTTGAGATTTGCAAATATTCTTGAAATCCCACTAATATGGGAAAATAGGAACCTGCTTAATCACTCTGGCTACAATATGGCAAAGAAACTGTTTCTCCCCTTTCAGCACAGTGGGCATTTTTTAGATGGAAAATATGTTGTAGTTAAGATTTTATGAAACATCATTTTTAAAAGAAATACATTTCTTTATAATTTTTTCTTCTCTCTTTACAACATACTGATGTCACCTAGGGGTCATTTTCAGTCAAAGCTCCATTTGGGGAGATGGAGAGTAGTACTGATTTGTAATTGTTGTCACCAGAAAATATACTGGGAAGGGATGAACACAAGGCAATAAAAATTTGCCTTGCTGTTAAAGGTTTCTTTTTAACTGAGGAAAATTAGATGAGTCAGCCATTCTCATTGACTCAGTTGAAGTACTTCTTTTTTCATTTAAATTTCTGATGACTTCATCCTGCATAGTTTATAAGAACATAGCTAGCTGCCTGTATAAATACAATTACCCTCTACATGATGCCATGGCTGTGGTTATTGAAAGCTTCACTTAGGAAGCTCTTTCATCTGCTAATTATTGTAGGGCTTGTGTTATTCTTTTCCTGAGTATGAACATCTGGGTTTCTGGTAATGTGTTGGTGACATGATTGGACCTTTATCACTTATTTAAGGAGAGTGAAAGTGTGTGTGTGCGCCTGCACCTACCTGTGCTCCCATATGCATAATTTTTGAGGAAAAGGAAAGGTAAAAGAAAAAAAAAAATCTGGCAGCATTCTGAAAAAGGTGTTCAGAATTGCCTGATTTCCTTGGATGTTATCCCAGAAACATCTCATCAGATGAACTAGCACACAGCTCACAGCAGATGTAAAATAGCACTTGAAATCTTTTCTCTGCATGAGGTTATTGCAATGGTTCAAATATTTGCTGTAATCTTAGCAATTAAAGTGTATACTATCCACCTCTACTTCACTCATACTTATTCAATAAAAATAAACCTCTTCTGTTCTTTAGTATATTTTACTTCCATCTTTAACACCTAAAAGAGACTTATTAAAATATAGGTTTTTATTTAATAATAATCAGGAGTCATATTTGTTCATTTATTGATAATAAATCTCAATCTTTGGGGGTTAGCTTATGGTCTTAGAAATTAGGACCATTTTTATAAAAGCAGCTCTTGTTTTAAGACTCATGGTTCTCAGTGAGTCCAGTTTATGCCCAGTACAAGGGTCTCCATCGTAACCTCCAGGACAAACTGATAGTGATCCAGTCTCAGAGCACATCTGTTTATACAGTGTTGATGACTTTTCAAAACCAGTTCATTCCTTTTTAAAATAACATTCTGATTTTTACATATTTTTTTCCTTAATATTAACTTCAAATTGTTTTCCATAGAACTTAATGGTTGGTTCTGGTTCTTTCCTGTGGAGCAACCCCAAATTATCTCTCTTTCATGAAACATTCACATATTTGAATACAACTATTAAAATATTTCTAAATATTTTCTTCTCCAGACTAAAAATCCCTGTGGGTGTTTAAGGCAAGGGAGGAGTAGTGTGGGACGTTGTAGCAGGGCATTTTTTTTTTCAAGTAAAGGCCAGTAGGCTTCAGTTCAGTCAGTTCAGTTCAGCCACTCATTCATGTCTGACTCTTTGTGACCCCATAAACTGCAGCACGCCAGGCCTCCCTGTCCATCACCAACTCCCAGAGTCCACCCAAACCCACGTCCATCGAGTCAGTGATGCCATACAACCATCTTATCCTCTGTCGTCCCCTTTTCCTCCTACCCTCAATCTTTCCCAGCGTCAGGGTCTTTTCAAATGAGTCAGCTCTTCACATGAGGTGGCCAAAGTACTGGAGTTTCATCTTCAACATCAGTCCCTCCAATGAACACCCAGAACTGATCTCCTTTAGGATGGACTGGTTGGATCTCCTTGCAGTCCAAGGGACTCTCAAGAGTCTTCTCCAACACTACAGTTCAAAAGCATCACTTCTTCGATGCTCAGCTTTCTTTATGGTCCAACTCTTACATCCATACATGACCACTGGAAAAACCATAGCCTTGACTAGACAGACCTTTGTTGGCAACGTCTCTGCTTTTTAATATGCTGTCTAGGTTGGTCATAACTTTGCTTCCAAGGAGCAAGCGTCTTTTAATTTAATGGCTGCAATCACTATCTGCAGTGATTTTGGAGCCCGAAAATATAAAGTCAGCCACTGTTTCCACTGTTTCCCCATCTATTTCCCATGAAGTGATGGGACCGGACGCCATGATCCTAGTTTTCTGAATGTTGAGCTTTAAGCCAACTTTTTCACTCTCCTCTTTCACTTTCATCAAAAGGCTCTTTAGTTCTTCTTCACTTTCTGCCATAAGGGTAGTGTCATCTACATATCTGAGGTTATTGATATTTCTCCCGGCAATCTTGATTCCAGCTTGTGCTTCCTCCAGCCCAGCATTTCTCATGATGTACTCTGCATATAAGTTAAATAAGCAGAGTAGGCTTCAGGCAGACACCAAAGTGAAATCTCTTCAAAGTTGGCCAGATGATTATGTGCAACTCAGCAGCTGGGCAGCTCATATGAGAAGAGGGTTTAAATGCAGATGCAGAATTTATAAACATGTCTGTTTATGTGGGTGAATAGACACACATACATCTCCTTCTGTCAGCTGACATGCTCAAGAGGCAGCAACAAGCACACCTCAAGCTCAGATCTTGGTTTTCGGAACCGAGGGTCGGAGAAATGACTGACGCCAGGACTTTGGCAGTAAATGAGCCTGGAGAATCTCATCATGCCAGAAGGTAAGGAAGAACAAAGCAGAAGGCAAACAAACAAAAAAACTACATTGCTGGGTGCGCATCAGCAAGCCCAGATTTGACAGAAAGCGCTTCCAATGTCCAAAGCAGAAACAATTTAAACAACGAAATAAAACAGAATTGGATGATAACTCAAAGTATAGGATAAATATCCATGAGTCCATATATATATATGTATGCGTAAAATTGATGAACTACAGGGGAGAAATTAAATAAATTTCTTGGGAGAAGAATTCCAAAGAATTTATACAAATATTCCCACCTCAAGGACATAGCGCATAATATAATCCTCTGTTCTGTCAGTATAAGCTGCTCAGAAGGTGACCTCCTTCCAAAGAGTATGGTATAGAAAAGAGGAAAAAATGATAACTGGTGGAGAAGACTAACAAATATAGTTCATCTAGGTTATCAACTGTCGTAAGTCCTGTTAGTGTTATGTACCCTTGATATGATATGATAAAAGGACAGTTTACTTCTGTGGTCTTCCTTCCCAAACCAAAGATTTCAGTATAATCCTGCAAAAAACGTCATCCAAATCCCAAATGATGTTTTTATGACACTTGACCTATAGTCCTTTAAACTGTAAGTTATCAAAAACAAGGAAAGTCTGAGAACGTGTCATATTCAAGAGGAGCCTAAGGAGATATATTGACTGTATTTCGTGTTGGTATCCTGGCTCAATCCATAACAGAGGAAGAACATTAGACAGATGAAGGAAATCCTAATAAAAATTATGGACTTCAGTAAATAATAATGTACCAATACCATATGGGCTTCCCTGGTGGCTCAGTGTTAAAGAATCTGCCTGCAATGCGGGAGATCTGGGTTCGATCTCTGGTTTGGAAAGTCCCCTGGAGGAGAACATGGCAACCCACTCCAGTACTCTTGCCTGGAGAATCCCGTGGGCAGAAGAGCCTGGTGGGCTACAGTCCATAGGGTAGCCCAGAGTTGGACATGCCTGAAGTGATTAAGCAGCAGCAGCAGCAGCAGCAATACTAGTTTATTAATTGTTTCAGAAGTACCATCCTAATGTAAGTAGTTTATAATTGGGGAAACTTGATGAGGGGGTTTAGAAGAACTCTGTACTGTCTTTTCAGTTTTTCTGTAAATCTCAAACTGTTCTAAAAAGTAAAATTTATTTTTTAAAAAAATAGTGAAAGATTCCCAGGAGAAAACCTGGAAGACCTTAGGTGTGTGATGCATTTTAGATACAACACTAAAGTCTCAATACATAAAAGAAATCATTGATAAGCTGGGCTTCATTAAAATTGAAAAATTCTGTTCTGTGAAAGACAATGAGGAAAGAATGAGAAGACAAGTCACAGACTGGGAGAAAATATTTGCCAAAGACACATCTGATAAAGGACTTGTATCCAAAATAGATGAAGAACTCTTAAAACTCAATGATAAGAAAACAAACAACCTAATATAAAAACTATTGACTATGCCACAGCCTTTGACTGTGTGGATCACAATAAACTGTGGAAAATTCTGAAAGAGAGGGGAATACCAGACCACCTGACCTGCCTCTTGAGAAACCTGTATGCAGGTCAGGAAGCAACAGTTAGAACTGGACATGGAACGACAGACTGGTTCCAAATAGGAAAAGGAGTACGTCAGGGTTGTATATTGTCACCCTGCTTATTTAACTTCTGTGCAGAGTACATCATGAGAAACGCTGGACTGGAAGAAACACAAGCTGGAATCAAGATTGCCGGGAGAAATATCAATCACCTCAGATATGCAGATGACACCACCCTTATGGCAGAAAGTGAAAAGGAATTCAGAAAATGAAGATCATGGCATCTGGTCCCATCACTTCATGGGAAATAGATGGTGAAACAAAATCACTGCAGATGGTAACTGCAGCCATGAAATTAAAAGACACTTACTCCTTAGAAGAAAAGTTATGACCAACCTAGATAGCATATTCAAAAGCAGAGACATTACTTTGCCAACAAAGGTCTGTCTAGTCAAGGCTATGGTTTTTCCAGTGGTCATGTATGGATGTGAGAGTTGGACTGTGAAAAAAGCTGAGCGCTGAAGAATTGATGCTTTTGAACTGTGGTGTTGGAGAAGACTCTTGAGAGTCCCTTGGACTGCAAGGAGATCCAACCAGTCCATTCTGAAGGAGATCAGGCCTGGGATTTCTTTGGAAGGAATGATGCTGAAGCTGAAACTCCAGTACTTTGGCCACCTCATGCGAAGAGTTGACTCATTGGAAAAGACTCTGATGCTGGGAGGGATTGGGGGCAGGAGGAGAAGGGGACGACAGAGGATGAGATGGCTGGATGGCATCACTGACTTGATGGACGTGAGTCTGAGTGAACTTCAGGAGTTGGTGATGGACAGGGAGGCCTGGCGTGCTGCGATTCATGGGGTCGCAAAGGGTTGGACACAGCTGAGCGACTGAACTGAACGGAATTTAAAAACAAGCAGAAGACCTTCACTGACATCTCACTAAAGATACATAGATGGAAAGTAAGCACATGAAAATATGGTCAGTATCATATGTCACTGCAAAATTGCAAATTAATTTTGTAATAAACTATGGGATACCACCACACACCTATTAGAATGGCCCAAATCTGGGACACTGGTGACACCAAGTGCTGGCAGGGATGTGGAGCAACAGGAACTCTCATTCACTGCTGGGAATGCAAAATGATACAGCCACTTTAGAAGACAGCTTGGCAGTTTCTTACAGAACTAAACATACTCTTACCATGTGAACCAGCAAACACACTCCTTGGTATTTACCCAAAGAAGTTTAATACTTGTGTTCACAGAAAAACATAAACACATGTTTGTAGCAGCTTTGTTTAGAATTTCCAAAACTTGGAAAGAGCCAAAATGTCACCCAGTAGGTGAACAGATAAAGAAACTGGGATTCATCCAGACAATGGAATATTATTCAGCACTAAAAAGAAATGAGGTCTCAAGCCATGGAGGAAATGGAAATGCATTTTACTAAGTGAAAGAATCCAATCTGAAAAGGCTATATTCTGTATGATTCCAACTATAGGACATTTTGGAAAAGGCAAAATTGTGGAGAAAGTAAGATCAGTGGTTTCCAGGGATAAGGGAGGGATGAATAGGTGAAGCACAGAGGATTTTCAGAGTGAACCTGTACTCTGTGATACTACAAGGATGGATACAGGTAGTCACGCAGTTGTGAAATATACAAGGCCAAAAGTGAACCCTAAAATAAACTATGGACTTTGGGTAATAATGATGTGTCAGTGTTGGTTCATTGATTGGAGCAAATGGTCCACTGTAGTGGAGGATGCCTGTAGTGGATGAGGTTGTCCATGTGTGGGAACACTCTGATTTTCCACTCACTTTTGCTGTGAACCTAAAACCATTCGAAAAAATAAAGTGTATTGCCTTTTAAAATAATTTAAATTACATCCTCTCCTGGTAGGCAAGCTGAATAGAGGTCAAATTATCCCAGGGTTAACCAGGTTGATAGAACATGGAGTAAGAACAAGAAGAGACTTAGTTGTATGACTTAAATTGTGCCCTAGAGAAGGAAATGGCAGCCCACACCAGTATTCTTGCCTGGAGAATCACCGTGGATAGAGGAGCCTGGTGGGCTACAGTCCATGGGGTCACAGAGAGTTGGACACGACTGAGCATACACATGCAAAATTAAGTACATTCTATTAAAAACATAGGTAATGAATTGTGAAATGACTTCCAACTCCAGTAACAGCGTGTGCTCATCTTTCTTGGATGGACAGGCCTCTCTCTTCTTGTGCAGCGGTGGATGGGCAAGACGAGTATCTGCTTCTGTGACTCATTTTTGTTGCTGCCTCTTCATAGACATCCATACCTCTGCCAGAGCACACATTTTGTTCTACCTGGTACCTCCAGCTCTGCTTTCCAGGAATCCGACCGTCTAGACTTTATACCTTTATGGCTTTGACCCTTTATACTTAGATTGTATTGTTTAACTTTCAAAATGTAACATTTCTTTCATTGCCAAATATTTCCAAGTACTTCCTCAAAAACACCACTTACAGCTCCAACCCTTTCGAATATTCTCAATGTAATATATTTTTCAGTCTCTCTCTTATTCTTTTCTTCCTCCTCTGTTTACATTCCTATTACTAAATACCTTTCCTACTATTTTATTTTAATGTTCCTCTTAAAACCTAATGCCCAGAATTGCCAAAGACTCTATGTGTCATCTGATTATGTCCGAGTACAGTGGACTCTTGTGTTCATCTGGACATTGTCATTGCTTTAATGCAGCCAAAAATTGCATTAAGGACTTTAGCAGCCCTATCTCACTAGCTCTTGTTGAGACTGTAGTTAAAAACATCCCTGAGGCCTTTATCCTGTGAACTGGTACATCACACAGCTGCTCAGAAAGTCTCTCCTGCAACTTGTGCTTTTATAATTGAATCTCTTTAAATGTAAATGCAGACAATTACATTTGTCCTAGTTAAATTTCATCTTATTATTTTCCAGCCTGTTGAGATCTTATTGAATCTTGGTTCAGTCGTGGATTTCTGTTATGTGTACTTGCTTATGTCTATGGCCCAGATAGAGGAAGCTTGCAAATAAATCTATTCCATCTGGGCTAACTCAAGGCAGGGGAACAAGGAGGAGACAGCAATGAGGACTGCCCAGGAATGGAGAAGACAACCTGTCTTCTCTAACAAAGCAAAAATTCTGTACTATTTTGTGTGTGTGTGTGTGTGTGTGTGTGTGTGTGTGTGTCAGGTCACAATTTGACCTGCCATTGTGAAGTATACATGCTGCTAAGTTGCTTCAGATGTGTCCAACTCTTTGTGACCCCATGGACTCTAGCCTGCCAGGCTCCTCTGTCCATGGGGTTCTTCAGGCAAAAATGCTGGAGTGGGTTGCCATTTCCTCCTCCAGGGGATCTTCTCAACCCAGAGATACATCTATTACATCTCCTGCGTTGGCAGGCAGTTTCTTTACCATTGGCACCACCTGGGAAGCCCCCAGGTAAAGTACGCTGAAAGTCATCCATTGCTAATTACATTTAACAAATTGAAAATTTTCAAAGACTGAAAAATTGGAGTGGATTTGAGAGCATCTTTATCATTACTCCCACTCCCTTTCATTCTCTGAGATACTCTTCAGTAGGAAAGAAAGAACTGGAATGAAACCAGTGGAAACCAAGTTTTCTCGTATCGGTTCCAGCCTATACACCAGGTTTGCCCATCACTGCTCCAGCACGATGGCCGTCCGTCTATTTTGAAGTCCACGGTATGCCTGGGGGATCGTGTTCCCATGAGTGGTGCCCTTTCGCAGGGTGGGTGCATGTCACAGCTGCTGCATTAGCAGAGGCTGCCAGCAGGCTGAGGCTGATCCTGGTGCATCAGATGTTCACCACTCCTCTCTCTCCTGCTGCTTCATGGCATACCACTGGCTAGAAAAATCTCAGCTCTAACATTTAAAGCTGCAGTTTGCCAACTGCATGTTAAGCTTGGATTGGCAAACCATGGCCCGTGGACCAAATCTGGCTCACCACCTGTGTTTGTAGATTGTTAAATGGTTGAGGGTAAAAAAATTTTAAGAATAATATTGCATGACAGATGAAATTTTTGTGAAATTCAAATTTCAGTATGCAAAATAAAAATTTATTGAAATGCAGTCCGTTTCATTTGTTCTATATTGTCAATGGCTTCTTTTGTGACATAAGAGCAGATTCGGGTACTTGCAAGAGACTTTACAACACATGAATCCTAAAATATTTATTATCTAGTCTTTCGTAGAAAAAGTTTGGTGGTGCTAGTGGTAAGGAACCCACCTGCCAATGCAGGAGACGTAAGAGAGGCAGGTTCAATCCCTGCATTAGGAAGATCTCCTAGAGGAGGAAATGGCAACGCACTCCAGTATTCTTGCCTAGAAAATTCCATGGACAGGGGAGCCTGGCGGGCTGTAGTCCGTGGGGGTCACAAAGATTTAGACATGACTGAAGCGACTTTAGCACACACATGTTAAAGGATCGCTTGCATCAGACTCACTGGGATGTTTTTGAAACTGTTTTCCTGAGCCCTGCTGCACCCCTTGCCAAAGGGATCAGAACCTGGAGATGGGGCCCAAGCTCGTAGTGTACACCTAGACAAACACTAAGACAAAACTAAGGATAATTAGCCAGATTCATGGAAGGATGAGACGCTACCCTTCTTTTTCTGCCCATCTTACTCCCTTACCCTATGGGCCATAATTTTTCTATAAACTGCATAAATTATATCAGTCCGTTTCTAAGTACTTCTCAAAATCAGCTCTCATCCAGACTTGTCTATCTTTTAGTAAGAATGTTTGTATTCATTTCCTAAGGCTGCCATAACAAATCATGGCAAATTGGTTAAAACGACAGAAAGGTATTCTCCCACAGTGCTAGAAGCCAGAAAGCCCAAATCCAGGAAAGCTGTATTATCTCTGGGAGGCCTGGGGGAGGAGTTCCTTCTTTGCCTCTTGCAGTGTCTGGTAGCTGTTGGCATTCTTTAACTTGAGGCCTCATTACTCCAATCCTTGCCTTCATGGCCACATTGCCTCTTCTTCTCTATAGCTTTCCTCTCTTCCTGAAATCTTCCTCTCTCTTTCTCTTGTAAGGCTGGTTATCATCGGAAAGAGGGCCCACACAGATAATCCAGGATGATCTCATCTCAAGATCCTCAACTTGATTTTATCTACAAAGACATTTTTTCCAAATAAGGTCAGAGATTAGGACATGGATGGACCTCTTGGAATGCCACCATTCAACCCAGTACAGGTGCCATTGTCTATTCAGTTTCTAAGTCTTGAAGATTCCATCGCTCCCTCTCCAGTATTGTTATGATTCCATTCTGTCAACAGGAATTCCTGACACAGAGATTTATGATGGTGTCCTGTGTGTGTGCCAAGCCACTTCAGTCATGTCCAACTCTTTGCGACCCTATGGACTGCAGCCTACCAGGCTCTCCTGTCCATTGAGTTCTCCAGGCAAGAATACTGGAGTGGATTGCCATTCCCTCCTCCGGAGAATCTTCCCAACCCACAGGACTGAACACATGTCTCTCTGTCTCCTGCATTGGTAGGTGGGTTCTTTACCATTAGTGCCACCTGGTCGTTACAAATTCTGGATACATTTCTGAGCCTGGAATTAGGAGTTTCTGCAGTCATGTTGGGAGAAGGCAATGGCACCCCACTCCAGTACTCTTGCCTGGAAAATCCCATGGACGGAGGAGCCTGGTGGGCTGCAGTCCATGGGGTCACACAGAGTCGGACATGACTGAAGTGACTTAGCAGCAGCAGCAGCAGCAGCAGTCATGTCGCCAGTGGCGTTTTCTATTTCATTCTCGCTCTTCTTCCTTATGTGTCCCTTACCTTCCAGCCACACTGCACTATTTGCTGTCACCCTCCCCACTTCTGTCCTCTTTCTGAACTCGTCCACATTGTTCCTTCCTCCTGGAAGACCAGGGGACTGGCTTTTCCTTCATCATCACCACTCTGGCATCACTTAGGACCTAAGCATCTTTCAAAGCCCATTTGAGGTTCCATTTCCCCTTGAGAGCTTCACCACGTCTTGCCACTGGATATGAGTCTCAGAACCATCTGGACCTTTTATGGCATTTACCTTACCTTACCTCATGTCATAGTGTCTATACTTGGATTATCACGGCTTTAGATGTAAACTTTCTCTAGATGAAACTCCTCAGGTCAGGACTGTGAGAAACAGCATTGGTCAGTGGTTGAGAACTAGGGTCCTGAGTCAGACTGCCTAGTAGACCTCCAGTCACTTAGTACTATGTATCCTTTAGCAGATTGTTTAATGTCTCCTTGCTATAGTTTTTTCATTATAAATAGGGACGATAATAATAACTCCTTTCTGAGATTTTAAGGATTAAATGAGAAGATGCATGTAAAGTACCTAGAATATAGTAAGCATGTAAAATTTAGCTGTCATTATTGTCTCATCTCTATTTCCTGATGCCAACACAAGGACTGCCTTAGGCAGGTCCTGAATACATGTTTATAGAAATTAACTGATCAAATTCAAACCTGAAACTAGAAACCAGTGACCTGAATTTTTCTGTTTGGACCCCTTCTCTAGGTATGACATGTTTTTAGCAAAAACCAATGTAAGTAAACCAAATTTCTGTCTTTTGCTGGATATGAGTATTCTTAGAAATTCTGTTACAATGTTTTTGACTCTGTTTCTCTTCATCAAATGGATAGTGAAAGTGAAAATGTGTCAGCAGTGTCTGACTCCTTGCAACCTCATGGACTGTAGCCTGCCAGGCTCCTCCGCCCATGGGGTTCTCCAGACAAGAATACTGGAGTGGGCTGCCATGTGCTCCTCTAGAGGAGATCTTCCTGACCCAGGGACTGAACCTCCTAAATTGCAGGCAGATTTTTACCATCTGAGCCACCAGGGAAGTCCATCAAATGGATAATTGGTGGTTAAATATGATTTTCATTTTTTGGTGATTTCTATCTTACAACCCAGCCTGAAGTAACCACAGAGTAGGGACTTTCATGAAGTCCTTTGATGGGAGCAAGTACCTGGAAGAAGGAAAGGAGCCATGGGCCTATGATACCTGCTGCTGCTGCTGCTGCTAAGTTGCTTTAGTCGTGTCCAACTCTGTGCAACCCCATAGATGGCAGCCCACCAGGCTCCCCCATCCCTGGGATTCTCCCTGCTAGTCACTGGTAATTTATAGATTTCTTTTCAGACTATAGTGACACTCCTAAGGAAGAGTGCCCTTGTAGCAACTCCCACTAAATATGGCCCCAGAAGACTGCACTTACTTCATGATCTAACAAGCTCTTTGGAAGTTCTCTGGGATTTTACTGAGCAATCCTATTGCAGGACCTTTTAGATATTAATAAACTTCTTCAGGACATGCATAACTTCACCAACAAATGGATTTTCCTTCTTTATGAGTCATTTATTGTGGAATTTAATGTATATATTCCTCATGGAAGCAAAGTTATTAAATTCACTTCTAAGGATAATTTAAAAAAGAAACAAAAACAACAAAGTCACTTTAACCCACAATGAACCCAAAATGTAATACATTCACAATAAAATGTATCCTTAAAAGCATACTACTTGTCTCTCTTTGCCCACCCTACCTATCCACGGGGAGCATGTTGCCACCTGGCAAGAATCTCATCCTAAGAAACCAGGGCAGAATAGCCAAGTAGGTAATTTTCATCTTTCTCTCCAACTCTCTCTTTGTTCTGGGATTTGGGAAGTCTTTTGGCTGAAAACTAAAGCTGTCTAGATTTTAGGAACCTTCAGATGGTAGTTTCCTTTGCATAGTTTACATCCAGGTCTGACATGCAGGGTTTCTCATTCAATCTGGAAACTCTGTACCTGAAGAATAATTATTATTATGATTTTAGAAATAATCACTAATGCGCCTGTGCTGCTGCTAAGTCGCTTCAGTTATATCCGCTTCTGTGCGACCCCATAGACGGCAGCCCACCAGGCTCCGCTTTCCCTGGGATTCTCCAGGCAAGAACAGTGGAGTGGGTTGCCATTTCCTTCTCCAATGACAGAAAGTGAAAAGTGAAAGTGAAGTTGCTCAGTCGTGTCCAACTGTTAGCGACCCCATGGACCGCAGCCTACCAGGCTCCGTCCATGGGATTCTCCAGGCAAGAGTACCGGAGTGGGGTGTGATCGCCTTCTCCGAATGCACCTATAACAATTACTGTATACCAGATATGGTTCCAGACACTTCGGATGTTGATTCATTTAGCCTTTGCAGCTCTATGAGATTTGTTATCACCATTTTCTGGATAAGGGAAACCAAAGCACTAGAGAAGTTAAGAAAGATGCTGAGATCAAACAGATAACAAAATGAGATCCAGGATTCCAACCCAGGCTGTCTACCCCCAGGGTCTAAGCTCCAGATCCTGGCCTTCCCTCATTTCTCCCTGTGCAACTTTATAGATGCATTTTTCTAGTTACAACTGTACTCCCTATATAATACTCTATTTTGACCTCAAGGGGGGCTTTGCTGATAGCTCAGCTGGTAAAGAATCCTCCTTCAATACAGGAGACCCCAGTTCAATTCCTGGGTCAGGAAGATCTGCTGGAGAAGGGATAGGCTACCCACTCCAGTATTCTTGGGCTTCCGTTGTGGCTCAGCTGGTAAAGAATCTGCCTACAATGCGGGAGACCTGGGTTTGATCCCTGGGTTGGGAAGATCCCCTGGAGAAGGGAAAGGCTATACCCACTCCAGTATTCTGGCCTGGAGAATTCCACGGACTGTATAGTCCATGGGGTTGCAAACAGTGGGACACAACTGAGCAACTTTCACTTTCACTTATGACCTCCAGGCAATTAGCTGTACCCACGTCCTGCTCCCAGGGATGCTCTACTACCTCACTGTATTACCTGCAGCTGCCATTGGTCTTTGCATTGCCCTGGCTCTCACTTGGACTTGACTGGTGATGTTGACCCTTCCCCAGAGCTGCTGCTTTTGTTATGGACTTTCCAGAACCCCAACTTCTCCTATTTGTCCCTCACCCATCTCCACATCTGTTCCCCTCTGCCCTGAGTGCACCATGCAGGTGATGGTGTGGTGTCCCCAAGCCCTACTGATAACCGAAACTGAGCCAGTTCAATACCATTCGTTCATACAAAACAAGATAACACAAAAAGTCAATAAGATGAGCTTTCTTGCTCTTGATGCTGATAACGAAAGAAAAGCAAGCTTAATTAGAGGAATACATACAGTGAGAATATAGGTGGAGATTTGTGAGGGTCTACAGGCAGGTTCAAAGAACTGAAGTTGTATTAAGTCTCATTTCACTGCATTTCTTAGTGCAGTTTTCTTTGTACTTGTTCTAGTGAAGTAAGGAGTGATTTTCATGAGACACGTAAGAATGAGAGTCAGCCTGGGGAAGCTGAGCGTGGGCGGAGACTCTCATGCCCTGAATAACAGTCTCTTGTGATGACTTTGATGTTCTCTGTGAGTGTTAGAAAGGGAAAATGTGGCTTGTACAAGGTCTTTCTAAGGGAGAAAAAATGGTGATGGAAGGAGGAGAGGTGAGATGGCTTGTGTGGGATTCTGGAGAAGCAATGTTGATGGGTGAATAGGGCTGGAGTGGAGAAGGGGTGGAAGTAGAGATGGAAACTGCTAATGTTTGTTTAATAAGCAACTTGTTTGCACCCTGGGTTTTGTCTGTAAGTACATCCGTATGATTATAGACACCAAGTAACAGGAAATCCTTTCTATTTCTTGGTTAGTGCATTACTTTTATTTTAAAAGTTCTTTGAAAAAGATAATATGCTGGATTGGGGCTAAAATAGATGTATAAAGAGCATCCAAAACTAACCTTTAAACAACAAAAATACAAAAATGTATTCCATCAAATGAGTTATAAATTAAATACTTATATGGTTATTCAGCAATATAGTTCCTGGTCTTCACTAAGCTTGTTTTTGTTAAAAATATTTTTTGAATTCTTTTAGAAGCATCTTTTTCAGTGTCTTTAAGAGAAGAATGGTCACTATAGTCGTCATATTTAATACTGTTTTAGAACATTTTGGTCACATTAGTAGGATAATATGTATAAATGCTGAGAAAGAAGACATAAAATTATTACTATATACAGGTACTTCGATCACATACTAGAAAAATTTAAATATCAAGATATTAGTAGAAGTAATTCAACAGTTTAGTAAACTGCCTGCAAATAAGATCAATTTTAAAAAAGCAATCACCCTCTAGTTGGAAATGTAACTTTAAAAAATTCTCAAAAAAGTTTCTCAGTTGCAAAATAGTTTAACTGTTACAAAATAATGTTTCTAACTATATGTTCTATATGAAGAATTTTTTAAAATTTTGAGTTATAAGAGAAGATGACTTAAAGAAATACACACTCTTTTAAATAATATAAAAATGTCCATTCTTAATAAATTTGTTGTAAGATCCAGTACAGTTTTCTCTGGACTACTTAAATAATTTTGTTTATATTATTGTAGTACTGATCAAAATTCCAATAGGATTTTGATGGTAGAATTACATGTGAAGAGAGAAACATGAGACTGAAGCTTAAAAGAATTCAAAATGTATTTAAAATAATACACAAGTAAGGAAACTGTCCGAGAGATACAAATTTTAAAATATTCTGTTCAACAGCTGGCCTGGACCTTTGAAAATGTCATGCCATGGAAGTGAAAAAGAGAGGAAGAAACAGGGAGAGATGGAGACAAGGAGTGAGAGTGAGAGAGAGAAAGAACAAGAAGGTAGCTGAGGAGGGGAAGAAAGAGGGAGGGAGGAGAGGAGAGGAGGGGCAGAGAGTGAGGCAAAGAGAAAGAGAAGGTGGTCGATGACCTGTATTAAAAGAGATCAGAGACATAACATCAACTAAATGTAATGAGTGATTCTTGGTCAGATATTTTTTGTTTGTTTTAAGCTATAAAGTTTATATATATATATATATATATATATATATATATATATATATATATTTATAAAGGTGGCTTAAAACTCAACATTCAAAAAATAGATCATGGCATCCAGTCCCATCACTTCATGGCAAATGGATGGGGAAACAATGGAAACAGTGACAGACTTTATTTTCTTGAGCTCCAAAATCGCTGTAGATGGTGACTGCAGCCATGAAATTAAAAGACATTTGCTTCTTGGAAGAAAAGCTATGACAAGCCTAGACAGCATATTAAAAAGCAGAGACATTACTTTGCCAACAAATATCTGTCTAGTCAAAGCTTTGGTTTTTCCAGTGGTCATGTATGGATGTGAGTGTTGGACCATAAAGAAAGCTGAGCCCTGAAGAATTGATGCTTTTGAACTGTGGTGTTGGAGAAGACTCTTGAGTCCCTTGGACTGCAAAGAGATCAAACCAGTCAATCCTAAAGGAAGTCAGTCCTGAATATTCATTGGAAGAACTGATGCTGAAGCTGAAACTCCAATAGTTTGGCCACGTGATTGGAAGAACTGACTTATTAGAAAAGAACCTGATTGGGTCTTTTCTATTGGGAAAGATTGAGGCAGGGAAAGATTGAGGGCAGGAAGAGAAAGGGCTGACAGAGGATGAGATGGTTTGATGACATCACCAACTGTATGGACACGAGTTTGAGCAAGCTCCGGGAGTTGGTGATGGACATGGATGGCGTGCTGCAATCCATGGGGTCACAAAGAGTCGGACATGACTGAGCATCTGAACTGAACTGATAAAGTTAATTGTGGGAGAATTGAGGAAATTTAAACTGGATAATAATGATGGCTATGATAATGTATTGTGGTTATAAAGGAGAATGGCCATGTTCATAAGAGATATACATTGAAATATCTAGA
Source organism: Budorcas taxicolor (assembly GCF_023091745.1). Classification (NCBI taxonomy): domain Eukaryota; kingdom Metazoa; phylum Chordata; class Mammalia; order Artiodactyla; family Bovidae; genus Budorcas; species Budorcas taxicolor. Next base: position 57,327,628 of record NC_068923.1, on the reverse strand, counting down.
AATGAGATATCATGATGTCTTCAGGTCATTTTCAAAGAGTTCAAAAAAATAAAAAGTTTGTATGTCTGTGCTCTTGTATACAAATATGTATAGAGAAAATAAAATGTTAGTAATTGAATCAAGGTGAAGAGTATATAGGTATTCATTGTAGCCCTCTTTCAGCTTCTTTGTCGATTTTAAATTGGTTAAAATAAAATGTTGTGGGGGTAGAGAGTAACATGCATGAGAGACAATGTTAAGGAAAATTCTAGAAAATTAATAATGAGGGTTAGTAGCCCTGCCAGATTCTGTATTCACTGAACAAGTAGTCATTGACTGTGTGCTATGTTCTATATTCCTGCAGTGGTTAAAACACTAATGGCACAAGGTTAAATAAGGATCAGTGAGCTGAAATAGACAGTCAAAGGACTTGGCATAACTAAAAATTTCTCACATGATAAATCAACAGTGAAGGGTAGGATTATTCATGAAATCATAGTGAGATAAATTCTTAGCAATTTTTTAAAAAAATCAACTTTGCCTATCTGCTCAAAACAAACACTGAGCTAGATTATATTAGATAAAAAGTTTAAAATATACATAAGTTTAAAAACAAAAAGAAAAGCAGAATTATAGTGAATGACATTCTAAGCCTAGAATAAACTGAACAAATCACAAAGAATCAGAAATTTTAACTCTATAGCAATGAAAACCTTATCACATTAAAAATATGAAAATAATTTGCAGGTTAATATTTTAATTACTATAAGGAATTCATTCAAATTGATTTAAAATAATCCCTAAATCTGAGGAGATGAATAGCAAAGGTCAACCACAGATACTTCATAAAAGAAATAAAACTAGTAAACAACTGCCAACTCAATCATTAAAATTAAGCAATTAGTATTTCAACCTTAAAGTAACTTTCTTTTTTTCTATAACAGTGATTTGCTGGAGAGGATGCTAAGCTCCTGTTCTCTTATCTTGTTGATGTCATTATAAAACTGTACAAGTCCTTTGGGAAATAATTTAGTGGTTCCTGTTATGAGTCATAAGAATCATCACACTGTTGATTCAGTAATTCTGTTTCACAGGCTCTAGCTTAAAAAAATAATCCAAAATAGTAGGTACGGTGAAAACTATGTACAAAAACATGTCACTCATTATTTATACAAGTGAAATGTTACAAGTGAATTAACTATTTAGCAATAATGGACTATTTAATGAATTATGATATAATACCCAAAGGAATATTATATACCTATTAAAATAATGATTATGGCAATTGCATGAAAAATATTCGTTTGAAATGTGAAGTTTTAAAATGTTGAAAAATTACATGCATAATACAAATGATATAGTTAAAGCCAAGTTTCTGAGAGGCTCTTTATCATTAAGATAAAAATCTACTCATCTTACCAAAGTTTATCCCCTTATAGTATATCTTTTTTCCTCCATCAAGGGAGAAAAATAATTCAGTGAAGTCTCCTATGAAAGGCAGCATTTATCTATGTCTTAGAGCAAAATTTCGTCACTTGCCATTTCTCTCTAGAATTGTCCAGAAAGATAAGTATTTAAATAACTGTATTTTATTGTTGTATTTGCTATATAATTTTCTCATTTTTATACCCTATCATTTTTACCACACCGTGAGTAAATCAACAAGTAGACTGAGGGAAGATATTCCCAGAGAATGATATATTTGGGATATTCCACTAACTAAAGGTTACTATTCTAAAATTTTGCCTACCGTAGATTTGGTCCCAACTGTGTACAGACCTCACAGGTCTACCAATAAAATTGAGTATATCTACTCTATAAACAGTGAAAAATAACTTGTTGAAAGCAACTTTATAATTATTTTACCTTCAAGCACTTTCCATGGCCTCTCAGATGCCATTATTACAAATTTAGAAACGTACACTTAGAGGACAGCCATGCTTTTTATCCAAATGTAGATAGAAAAGTTGATATTCCAATTTAAAAACTATTCTATGTCAGTAAACAGGGAATGAAACAAAGATCACAAAATCCATAATCTTTACACATTAGCAGTAAATTCCTTGCAGTTAATCTAAGCAAGATATTTGATGTTTTATAATTATGGCAAAAATATCAACTGATTTGTTGAGATTCACTGATTTTTTTTTTTTAATCTCTCAGATGACAAGGTAGTTAAAAAATAGCCAAGTGGGAGACAAGTTTTCCAGAAGATGGGGTAAATCTACTTTTCTGTATTTCCTTCCCCTAAGAACAACTAAAAATTCTGGACATTTTATATGAAACAAACATAAGCATGAAAAATGGAGAGAAGGTAGACTGGCTAGAGACCTCAGGATCAGAGGAACAACATGAGGCTGAGTTTTCTGGGTTTTCTTTTTGCTTCATATATCCCAGAATTGTTGTGGAAGAAACCGGGAGTCAGGAAATACCAATGGCACAGACAAAACAAAGCTCTAACAACAGAAAAGCCTGCTGTCTCTTAGTCCAAAGACAGGAAAGGGGCAACCTCAGAAGACAGAAAACTTTTAGACAATAACCATTCTACTTCAACCAAACACCACAGAAAAAACCGTGGGCTCAGCCCCATCCACAGCACAGTGGAGGGCCTAGATCTCCACCCTTGTGAAGCTATGAGTGGGGTGGAAAAAAAAGTCACCCACTGGGGTGTTCCAGAAAAGGCCAACTAGGAAGCCTAAATTTTCATCCCCACCAGGCAGTAATGGAGCCCCCTCAGTGGTGACCATGCGGAGAACTGGAATTCCCCCCACCAACCAGCAGGAGGCCCCTACCTCGGATGTCAGTAGACCCAGGTAGGGTACCTGGGCATCTTTCTCCACTATGCAGTAGTCAGACAGGACCTCCCCACCTGCCCTGCCAGAGGCATGTCAAGGAAAGTCAGTTAAAACAGGTGGCTTAAATGGCATCCAGAGTCTACACTGCATACATAGTACACGAATGTCCAGATTTCAATTGAAAATCAGTCATAACACAGGAAAGACTCTGGGGCCGGGAAAGACTGAAGGCAGGAGGAGAAGGGGGCATTGTCTTTGTCCTGGTTGTCTTTGTACCCTCAAATTTTATCACAAGGCCTAGCTTGCACATATTAGATTTCAATAAAAATTTGTTGGATGGATGGATGAATGGTTTTGTTGGTAAATTTTTAACTCTCCAGAAGAAAAGAAAAGAGCTAATTCACATCATTTGCTGATTTCTCTGGTGTAAATACTTCTGCTTGGTCATTTTCAATCAATTCACAGTGTCTAACTAAACACAGAGTCCAGAAGTGATGTTAATGATCACCCTTCATGAGCCAGTATGAGCTGGACAAAACAGAGTTGGACAGTGTGTGTTACTATATACTCTTATTTTCTGATATCAACCTTTCGTCATCCAGTTAAAATTAAAAGGAGAACTGAGCATCAGGTTATTGCCTAGTCTCTTCAACAAGGTTATTATATTGGTTTAGGAGATCCAATGAGAATTAGTAAATAGTTGGCTCAGAATAAACCCAAGATCTCCATCTTGGGCAAACAGAAATAAAAAAGAACATGGCTTATTGCTGGTAAATACAGATTCTTTTTCATGATGGATAGGACATCTGCATGGAGAGCTAAGAAAAGTGTGAATTACAGTGGTTTACACTAAGTCCAACTCACAGTGGAAGCAGCTGAAGTTTTCATGATTAGCCTTTTTATTTATTCCTGGGGGTGATGACTTATGGGTAATATACTTAAAAGGACATACAATAGAAAACTTTCTGTTTTTAAGGAATCCAAAAAGGAGAAATCTGTTGGCTTTGTACTATGGGCTTGTTTCTCAGTGTTAAAGACTTAGCTTCTAATCACCCTTACCCTCTGCTTGTTTTCAGTCTTGTTGAATGTTTCTGAAAAGTGTTTCAAAGACAATATTTTCTCTTCACTCTGCCTTGCAGCTGCTACATAATCTACACTCAAAGCTTGTGTTGCAACACACATGCCCTTTGGCCACAGTCTCTGCTTGCTTTGGCATGGTGTATCTATTCCAAAGGTATCTGTATATTTGGGTTGTTATAGAGACTTCAAGTCAGCTAAATGGCCCAAGAAAACCTCAGAGAAGCCGCTTTAGTATTTTCTAAAGCTCAAGGTGTTTAGTAGACCTGGATTCTTAAAATTTGTGCTGCAAGCAAAGGAACCTATTAAATCACACTTCCTATAGGTTCCTTTGCTTGCAGACACAGGAGGGCAATTTTGAAAGCAGCAAAAAAGCTGAGTAGAGGGAAGTGGGAGAATTTCTTTCTAAACATGGTTATGAGAGAACACCCAGGGTATTGATTAACATATTAACATCTGTTTCTTTGAGACATTGGATTTTAACCACTCCATATTAAAAAGTTTATTAAAAACTAGCCTAAGGATTACATAATTCAAGGTCATTGCTCATATCAACTTCAGACATGTCATAAGTCATTGTTTTCTTTATGCCTTTTCATATTTCCTTCAATATGTATTATTTTGTGATTGAAAAATCATACATAATAAGAAAATGAAAGAGCATTATTGATTATTAAATAAATTTAATTATTCTTATTTGTGTAGCAAATACTACTCAGTCCAGAAGTGAAATGCTTAAGGTAAACCAGAATATAGGTTAGTAAACACAGAGTTCCTTATATTTAAATCATTTGAAAACTGGCGACCATTTGTTTCTCATGTGGTTAGAATCAGGAATAAGAACTTTTATGGGTGAAGTCAAATAAACTGGTCTTAATTTTTCTGTTATTTATTAATTAGTCAAGTTAATTGAAAGTCTTTGAGAGATGACAGATTTTTGAAGGAGCTTTATAACAAAAATCAAACTCTTTAAGTTAAGCCTCTATAAATTCTTCAAAATAAAGCTGTATGATAGACAGAACTCACTGGAATGGGTACAGAAGGTCAAGTTTTAGGAAATTGTGGCACAAACTTACTTTTATCTTGGAAAGAAAGTAGCTTCACCTCCCTAGGTTCAGTTTCCTCTTTTTTGACTGAGAGTCAGACCATATGACCCCTAATGTCTCTCCCGCTTTAACATTCTGTGGTACAGCAATCAGCTGGGTGTGGTGTAATTCAGTAATAGAACAATTATTTTTAAACAAACATGAGGGGCCCACATATTTCAAAACATCAGTAACATAGATCAGGAAAGGACAGTCTAAAACAGTGAAAAACCTTCATCCATGTGTTACCTGCATCTTTTTCAGTGGAGGTGACTGAATTTTGATGGATGCTGTTTGGGATCTCAGAGTAAGTTTACCATTAGGTTTCTGTGACCTGGAGAAAGGGCAGGGGCACAGCTGGACTTTGGGGACTCCATCAGCAAGGACTAGAAGGAACCAGGCTCTTCCTGTCTGTTTCTGCTTCGTTCTGAGTATCAGGCTGTTCTCTCCTCCTGCAGAATGTCTTCCTGCAAATGGCAGGGAACATGGCCATTGAGAATTCAATGCTGGGCTCACACAGCTGTAAGACTCAAGAAGTACTCTCCATCACTCCTTCTGGTCCCACATGAAAACAGAATCTTCGAGAAAGATGCTTGTTAGCCCAGCCTTGTGTGATGAGATGCCCAAGCTTGGATCAGTCACTGAGCAGTGAGTGGGTTAGATAAGAAGAACATGACTGGAATTAGAGGAAGAAGCATTTTCTAGAAGGAAAGATTACATTTACCAAAAGAAGGGGAATAGGCAATAAAATGATAAAGTCCACTAACACCTTTTTAAAAATTGTGAAATAAAGAGAATATTTAATATTTCTTATGTATGCAGTTAAATACTGCAGTAATGAGCTGTTGCTTGGTAATTGTGGCCCTTGATTCACTAATAGCATGCTAGAACTTACTTGGCACTCAGAGAATGCTCAATAAGTGGTAGCTGATATATTTTTTTATGTAACCAAGAGATTGAAATCACAATTGGAATTTTTTGGTATCAACTATTTGAGAACATCATAAAGGTCCATGACAAAGAAATTTACCTTTTCACCAAGTGTATTAGCTATTGTTGTTGTTCAGTAGGTAAGTTGTGTCCAGTTCTTTGTGACCCCATGGATTGCAACATGCCAGGCTTCCCTCCACTATCTCCCAGAGTTTGCCAAACTCATGTGCATTGAGTCTATGATGCCATCCAACTATCTCACCCTCTGTTGCCCTGTTCTCCTCCTGTCCTCAGTCTTTCTCAGCATCAAGCTCTTTTCCAGTGAGTTGGGTCTTTGCCTCAGGTGGCCAAAGTATTGGAGCTTCACCTTCAGCTTCAGTCCTTCCAATGAATATTCTGGGTTAATTTGCTTTAGGATTGACAGGTTTGATCTCCTTGCTGTTCAAGGGACTCTCAAGAGTCTTCTGAAGCACCACAGTTCAAATCAGTTCTTTAGCACTCAGCTATTACTGCACAACAAATTACGACTGATTTGGCAGTGCAAAAGAACACATTTTTTATTTCATAGTTTCTGTGGGTTGGGAATCTGGGCACAGCTTGGCTCTAAGTCTGTCTCGTCAGTCTCTCTGCATTTAAGTTGTCAGCCAGGGCTGAGATCTTATCTGGAGGCTCAGTTGGGGAGGGAGTCTTCTCTCAAGCTCACCTGTGTGGGTGTCTGCAGGATTCACTTCCTTGAAGGTTGCTGGACTGTGGGTCTCAGTTCCTAGCTGACTGTTGTCTAGAGGCAGCTCTCAGCTTCTTGCCAGGTGGGTCTCTGCCACACAGCAACTTCCAAAGTTGCTAAGATAGAGTAAGGCATCTTACCAAAGGCAGTGAGATGGAGAGTCTGCTAGTGAGGTAGGAGTCACAGTCATGTAGCCTAATCACAAAAGTGACTGTCCATCACTTTTGCCATGTTCTGTTGCCACAGAACTATTCAAGATCCTAAACGATGATGTCATCAAGGTGTTGTATTCAATATGTCAGCAAATCTGGAAGGCTCAGTAGTGGCCACAGGACTGGAAAAGGTCAAGCCTTATCCCAATTCCCAAGAAGGGTAGTACTAAAGAGTGTGCCCATCAGACAACTGCACTCATTTCCCATGCTAGTAAGGTCATGCCTAAAATCTTGCATGCTAGGCTTCAGCATTATGTGAACCAAGAACTTCTAGAGGTCCAAGCTGGGTTTAGAAAAGGAAGAGGAACCAGAGGTCAAATTGCCAACATTTGCTGGATCATGGAGAAAGCTAGGAAATTCCAGAAAAACATCTACCTCTGTTTCATCAATTATGCTAAGGCCTTTGACTATGTGGATCATAATAAACTGTGAAAAACTCTTAATGAGATGGGAATACCAGACCATATCTTACCTCAGTTTCTTCATCTGTGAAATGGAGCTAATAATGCCATAATCTTTTTCATCTGAGGCACCTTGGATTTTAAAATGCACCATTATTTGATGTGTAATTCACAGAGAAAAATTGCTACCAATTAAACTAGCTATCACTTTTTAAAATTGAAGTATTATAGATTTATAATGTATTCGTTTCTGCTGTACAGCAAAGTGACTCAGTTATAGACAGAGAGGTAGATACATTCTTTTTATATTCTTTTCCGTTATGGTTTAATCCTAGGATACTGAATATAGCTCCCTGTGCTATACAGCAGGACCGTGGTGTTTATCCATTCTATATATAATAGTTTGCATCTGTTAACCCCAAAGTCCCAATACATCTGTCTCCTACCCTCCTCCTCCTTGGCAACCACAAGTTTGTTCTCTGTCTGTGAGTCTTACACTGTGATATAACTTGATTTCTAAGATGTACACTATTTACTAACATAGAATGTGAGGAAAATGTGTGCTTTAGAATTTATGTATTGTCCTAGTACTGATCTGATATGGTTTTTATAAAGTTTAAATGAGATAGCATGCATAAAACACCTAGCAAATGGAACTTTTTAAATAGTAAGAGCCTAATAAATATTAGCTATTTCATTGTCATTAGCAGTTATGGTCATCTTGGAAATCCTGAAAGCAAATTATTGTATGTTGTTTTCTTTTTTAATGTCTGAAATTGAGTTGCAGAACAGATCTACAAAGCCAGTGTTGATTTTTGTAGATAAGGAGTGGGATATTGGCAAAATGTCTGTCTCAGAGCTATGACTCTGTCCAAAAAGCTTAATAAGTGTAACACTTGACAAAGAGCTTTTGGTGGAAAGCGTGCTTCCCACATGTCTTGTCTTAAACGAAGGTAGAATAAAGGCCCAAATTATGCTTAGTAACTCAACAGGTTGAAAGCCAGCTTTTAATGCAGCTTCACTCGGTTGCTTGCTCCTGTGAGAACTGCTAACTTGGCGACTGGCTGAGCAATTGCTCCACAGTAAACCAAAGGAAGAAGGCCTTTATGCATGAAGCCAGCAATGTTTCCAATGACCGTGAAGAGCTAGCTGAAGCAACGTGGTATGGATACCAGTTGCTTTAAAGGTAGAGCTATGACACAGCACCGGAGAAGCACAAAGCCTGGACACAGAGGGTATGTGTTAAATTGGCTGCGTGTATAAGAAGCAAAGCCCAGTGCACTTCAGATGTTCAGAAGGACAGCTGGCCATTCTTTGTCTCCGTGTGTGTGTGTGTGTGTGTGTGTGTGTGTGTGTGTGTGTTACTCAGTCGTGTCCAGCTCTTTGTGACTCCATGGCTTATAGCCTCCCAGGCTCCTCTGTCCATGGAATTCTCCAGGCAAGAATACTGGAGTGGGTTGCCATTTCCTTCTCCAGGGGATCTTTGTGACCCAGGTATCGAACCTGGGTCTCCTGCATTGCAGGCAGACGCTTCACCACCTGAGCTGCCAGGGAAGCCATGGACACCCTGGCTCCATGGACACCCTGAAAGACTTCATAATACTTGTCCCTTCGTACCCCTTAGCACAGTTTTCTTGCTATTTAATTGTGTGTCTAGCCAGACTGTAAGTTCTGAGGGGGTGGTGATTGTGTCTTTCCTGCTCCCCTTATATATGCAGTAAGAAACACTCAGACGGTTCTAAAATCTTCATGGATGGTTGAGTAAATGATGTTTACCCTTAAGCAGGGGAGTGAATTATATATACTGATGCCACTATCAAAATTTCAATTTAAAATAAATACATTTGAACAGAAATAATTGTTTGGGGATGTCTTTATCAAAATTCTGCATTATGGGTCTACCATGAGGGCATGCTCTTTCAATTATACCAAGTTCCTGCTGCTGCTGCTGCTAAGTCACTTCAGTTGTGTCCGACTCTGTGCGACCCCATGGACTGCAGCCTACCAGGCTCCTCCATCCATGGGATTTTCCAGGCAAGAGTACTGGAGTGGGTTGCCATTTCCTTCTCCACCAAGTTCCTAGGAAATAGGTATTGTGACAATGGGAAGAGCAATAGAGAATTGTTATAAGCCGCCTGTTTCTCAGCTTTCCTCCACATCACGGGGCTGATTGTGAACCCCTGTGTTCTCTTTAATCCTCAGTGATGTTCATGGCTTTGTGATGGTGGGCAGGTCACTTAAACTTGTAGTCTCAATTGCATAGTCTCTAAAATGGAAATGAGAATAATACCTCCTCATGGGGAGGCTCTGGATGTTCTTAGGGGGAAGAAAGATGATACAGTTCTCTTGAATAGTCTCTCCTGGTCTCCAAAAGACTTAGCTTTCTGTTGTAGTTAAATGTGTTCTTTGAGGGGCTCCAATGATACTCCAGGTCCTCAGCTACACTTTCTCTGCTGACATATCCCATGCATCTGTAGTGTCCCTTAGCCCAGCTGACTTCTTGCCCTGATCCTGAATCCATACTGAACTTGTGTTCAGAGTTCTATAGGACAGCTGACTCCCCAGCTGTTGAACGTCACATACTATGGTGTTAGTATTAGAGCTACTGCCTCTTTAGAGCTACTATTAGAGCTACTCCAAGGATGGAATGCTAAGAGTACAAGTTCAGTTCAGTTCAGTTGCTCAGTCATGTCTGACTCTTTGCGACCCCATGAATCGCAGCACGCCAGGCCTCCCTGTCCATCACTAACTCCCAGAGTTCACTCAGACTCACGTCCATCGAGTCAGTGATGCCATCCAGCCATCTCATCCTCGGTCGTCCCCTTCTCCTCCTGCCTCCAATCCCTCCCAGCATCAAAGTCTTTTCCAATGAGTAAATTTTTCGCATGAGGTGGTCAAAGTACTGGAGTTTCCGCTTTAGCATCTTTCCTTCCAAAGAAGTCCCAGGGTGATCTCCTTCAGAATGGACTGGTTGGATCTCCTTGCAGTCCAAGGGACTCTCAAGAGTCTTCTCCAACACCACAGTTCAAAGGCATCCATTCTTCAGCGCTCAGCTTCTTTACAGTCCAACTCTCACATCCATACATGACTACTGGAAAAACCATAGCCTTGACTAAATGGACCTTCGTCGGCAAAGTAATGTCTCTGCTTTTGAATATGTTATCTAGGTTGGTCATAACTTTTCTTCCAAGGAGTAAGCATCTTTTAATTTCATGGCTGCAGTCACCATCTGCAGTGATTTTGGAGCCCAAAAAAATACAGCCTGACACTGTTTCCACTGTTTCCCCATCTATTTCCCATGAAGTGATGAGACCGGATGCCAGGATCTTCGTTTTCTGAATGTTGAGCTTTAAGCCAACTTTTTCACTCTCTTCTTTCACTTTCCTCAAGAGGCTTTTTAGCTCCTCTTCACTTTCTGCCATAAGGGTGGTGTGTCATCTGCATATCTGAGGTGATTGATATTTCTCCCAGCAGTCTTTATTCCAGCTTGTGTTTCTTCCAGTCCAGCATTTTTCATGATGTACTCTGCATAGAAGTTAAATAAGCAGGGTGACACTATACAGCCTTGACGCACTCCTTTTCCTATTTGGAACCGGTCTGTTGTTCCACGTCCAGTTCTAACTGTTGCTTCCTGACCTGCACACAGATTTCTCAAGAGGCAGGTCAGGTGGTCTGGTATTCCCATCTCTTTCAGAATTTTCCACAGTTTCTTGTGATCCACACAGTCAAAGGCTTTGGCATAGTCAATAAAGCAGAAATAGATGTTTTTCTGGAACTCTCTTGCTTTTTCCATGATCCAGCAGATGTTGGCAGTTTGCTCTCTGGTTCCTCTGCCTTTTCTAAAACCAGCTTGAACATCTGGAAGTTCACGGTTCATGTATTGCTGAAGTCTGACTTGGAGAATTTTGAGCATTACTTTACTAGCATGTGAGATGAGTGCAACTGTGCAGTAGTTTGAGCATTCTTTGGCATTTCCTTTCTTTGGGATTGGAATAACAACTGACCTTTTCCAGTCCTGTGGCCACTGCTGAGTTTTCCAAATTTGCTGGCATATTGAGTGCAGCACTTTCACAGCATCATCTTTCAGGATTTGAAATAGCTCAACTGGCTCAACTGGAATTCCATCACCTCCACTAGCTTTGTTCATAGTGTTGCTTTCTAAGGCCCACTTGACTTCACATTCCAGGATGTCTGGCTGTAGGTGAGTGATCACACCATAGTGATTATCCGGGTCGTGAAGATCTTTTTTGTAAATGACCCACTAACCATGGATTGAGAACATATTCTACTGCTGGACCAGGGGAAAACTGACGATCTCAGTAGTTAAAAACGCTCATTTCTTGTAACATGAACATGCCAGTTAAGGGCACTGTTGTTGGGGCATTTCTTTTTTTCCTATAATATTTAATGTCTCAGGACTGAGTTTTGGAAAATAACAGAGCCCAGCTATGTGAAGCCATGGTTCTTAAGCTGGGCTGCATGCTGAAACCACAGAAGAAAACAGAGAAGCAGTACAGATGCCTGGATTTTAACTGAAACCAAGTGAAGCTATTGAATCTTTGGGGCTGGGCCTGCATAGGATTGAGAGCATTCAATTTAGAGATTCTGGGAATCGCTTCGTTTCTCTCCAGTCATGTCTGTTTTCTCAGCTGGACCCTTTCTGTTTTGTTTTTTCTTGAACATTTTATTTGCTTTGGGTTTCAATAGAGCTGCTAAGAGATATCTTAGAAGTTCAGTTCAGTTCAGTCGCTCAGTCATGTCCGACTCTTTGCGACTCCATAGACTGCAGCACGCCAGGCTTCCCTGTCCATCACCAACTCCTGGAGCTTACTCAAGCTCATATTCATTGAGTTGGTGATGCCATCCAACCATCTCATCCTCTGTATTCCCCTTCTCCTCCCATCTTCAATCATTCCCAGCATCAGGGTCTTTTCAAATGAGTCAGTTCTTTGCATCAGGTGGCCAAAGTATTGGAGTTTCAGCTTCAGCGTCAGTCCTTCCAGTGAATATTCAGGATTGATTTCCTTTAGGATGGACTGGCTGGATCTCCTTGCTGTCCAAGGGACTCTGAAGAGTCTTCTCCCACACCACAGTTCTTAGAAGTTGACTGGCTACAAATACTAAGCTGTGGTGGGAGGGGGCCCCTGGAAGGATTGACTTGGGTGCCTTTTCAGTACAAGAACCTGTGACACAATTATCTTCTGGTAATTATTATTCATTCTTTACTAATTTACTGTATTGATCAGTTAGGCATGGTTTGCTATGGTAACAAGCAACCCCCATACTTCATCGGATTCAAACAACAAAGGTTTATTTCTGGCTTATGCTTCATATCTGTCTAGGACTCAGTGCATCTGGCCCAGAAGAGAGCAGAGACGTGAACATCAGTATTAAAAAGGTGACACCGGTCACGTCTCACATTCCTCTCACTCATGCAAATTGTGTGGCTGTGCCCAGCTTCAGGGGAGCAGCACTTGAATTCCACCTGGGCCTAGAAGAAGGAGGCCTTGTGAACAGTCCCAAAGTCCCAAAAACACTGAGAGTGTTTTTTTGTTTGTCAGCTAGTCAGCTTCCTTTGCACTTGTCCATGTGCGGGTATTGTTTAGTTGCTAAATTGTGTCTGACTCTTTTGCAACCCCTGTGCACTGTAGCTGACCAGGCTCCTCTGTCCCTGGGACTTCTCAGGCAAGAATATGAGGGTGGGTTGCCATTTTCTTCACCAGATGATCTTCCTCAACCAGAGGCTGAACCCACGTCTTTTGCATTGCAGGCGGATTCTTTGTGACTGAGCCACCGGCATTTAGAGGTTTTATATAGAACTCTTAACTTTCAGAAGTGTTCATACTTCACGTCCAGTGACTCTATTTTACATTCATATCATTTACTATTTTCAAGAAATTTTGTGGAGGGTTATTTTTGTTTGTTTAATACTGTTTTAGTTTTCTGTCATATTCTTGATATTTTTATTCTTTCCTTTAATTTAGTTGTTAAAGTCATTAGAGCTGATGACATGTGCTGATGAGGAGGAAATACCCAAACCACTGAATGGCTGTGCTGCTCGATGCTATGTTTATGGATGAAATGGGCTGTCCCACTACTACATTTCTAGGCAGTGAGTGCTATGGCAGGATACTGAGCAAAAAGACTTACTGAAATTAACTCAGTAAATATGACTGTAAGAAAAAAACACACTGGGAGAGCAAAGTTGGGAAGGGCCCTTAGGTTGAAGAGAGCTATTTGCCTTGCTCATCTTTCATATGGCCAGGCCCTCCATGGTTTGGAACTGGTGTTTGTAAGACTTGTAGCTACTGGCTCAGGGTGGGTGTGTATCAAGGTCTCCTCCTGTGTCACTTCTCTTCCTGGTGAAGAACTCAGATGTTCCCAAATGCCAGATGTTCTTGGGGCCAAACGGCAGAATGATCAGAGTGTTTCTTGTTGGGTCTTCACTAGAGGCTTGGAGAGGCCAAACAGTTTAGTATTGTGTGTTCTTTGTACTTCCGCTTTGGAGCTAGCTTTGAGAAGTGACTTTTGGTGGCTCATATGGTAAAGAATCTGCCTGCAGTGTGGGAGACCCAAGTTCAATCCCTGGGTCGGGAAGATCCCCTGGAGAAGGAATTGGCAACCCACTCCAATATTCTTGCCTGGAGAACTCCATGGACAGCCTGGTAGGCTGCAGTTCCATGGGGTCACAAAGAGTTGGACATGACTGGGTGACCAACACTTTTCACTTTTGTTCAGGAGCTAACACATCTTTGGGGAAGTTGCCAACCCCAGCCTGGATGATACTGCATTAAAAAGTTCAACATTATCTGTCCTTTCCATAGAAATTTGCTTCACTGCTTCCTTTAGAGTGGTACACATTTTCCTCATTAGGGTCATGAAGAAAAAAGCATTCTTCAGAGCCACATCCAGTGCCCATTGCTTTTGAAGAAGCAGTGATGTTTGACACGGACATACAGCCACGGGGAAGGCCATGTTTCAACGTTTACTGTTTGGGTTCAGCATTGGAACCAAACCAGTTTTTCTGGTCCTTTTTTTTCCCCCTGTCTGAGTGGCAGAAAGCCCAGAAATATAAGTTTGCATGCCAAGAGATGGCTCTAAATATAGTGCTGGGTGGGCAGGAAGATGCTTTCCTCACGAACGCAACTGGTGTGTGCTGCATCCTCCCCACCGCCCTTCAGGGGGACGGGGGCAGCTTTGGCTGACTTGCCCTCCGGCCGGGGGCTCCCCATCTGACCGCAGAGCACAGGGCAGGTCGGCTTGGCACTCACATCTCCAGCCAAGAGGTGTAAATCAAACAGTCCCTACCTAGCTGGCTTCTTTACTCTTCAGGATTCAGATGTGTGATTAAACATGTAACAACGGCCAGCTTTTAGAGACCGGGGAGAAGGCATTGTGGATGCGTTGTTTCAACACAGACTGTTTACAGGAGGTAGGAAAAAATGTGGCTTCGCTGTGTTTGCTTGGAAATATGAGAGGGTGTTGCTAGCTACTGTCTACCAGGCAGCTTTGAAACTTGACTATTTTGCTCCTGTTCACAAGGGTGACTTTTCATCTTTCCTACCTGTTTCCTCTTGATGCAATTGAAAGGAAATAGAGCACGTAGAATAAGTAGACCAGCTTGGAAATGCTAACTTTAGAAGATCACTTTTCAGTTTTCCGCAAAACAGAGCAGGTCAGTAAAATAAACAGCTTAGCTCAAAATTGCCTACCAAGCTCTTGCTCTCAGCAATTAAATAAAATATACTTTGGAACCTCAGTTTATATGAATCAGATTGCCCGACGGGGATGGAGAGAACTGGCTGGACAACTGTTTGGGCCCACTTCCTTGATAAGGTTTACTTTATCTCACTCTGTTTTTTTCTTCTTTTTTTTCTTCACAGTGGACATAAAATGACAGCTTTGCAGATTAACGTTGATTTGGTTTTTACCGATAAAAGCTTATTATGCCTAAGGAAATACTGCAAAGTAGCTGGTACGTGTTATGTAATGCAATCGTCTATGTTGAATGTATTAGTATTGAGCAATTAATCTCAGCACACAGTTGGCTCTGAACCCAGGTTTTCTTAATCAGAGACATGAACTCAGTTACAGAGAAGCAGTGGGAGGTTCCCATCTCAGGAGAACCCTGGCTGACAATGAGTTGGACCACTTGAACGAGAGCAAAACTGTGAACCAATGCTGACCAACTTGGTAAAGAGTGATTTGTGATGTCGAAGGCCATACTTTAGAATCAGGCAGTTTCATGAATACTTACATGTACTGCTGCTGCTGTTGCTGCTGCTCCTGCTAAGTCGCTTCAGTCGTGTCCGACTCTGTGTGACCCCAGAGATGGCAGCCCACCAGGCTCCCCCATCCCTGGGATTCTCCAGGCAAGAACACTGGAGTAGGTTGCCATTTCCTTCTCCAATGCATGCAAGTGAAAAGTGAAAGTGAAGTTACTCAGTCGTGTCCGACCCTCAGCGACCCCATGGACTGCAGCCTTCCAGGCTCCTCCGTCCATGGGATTTTCCAGGCAAGAGTACTGGAGTGGGGTGCCATTGCCTTCTCCAACATGTACTGTTAGGTTCCATTAATTGTGGGAAATGCGAGAGAGATATCAATAATTACTAGTAATTCACTAATACTTTCACGTGGATTTTTATCTTATCATTATAATATCTTTCATCTACATTTGGGAAATAGTACAAATACGTGGGAGACAACATGCAGCCCCCAAAACCATGTTCACCTCATAATTAGTAGTCAATAAATGATGCTAAAGCTGAAACTCCAGTACTTTGGCCAACTCATGCGAAGAGTTGACTCATTGGAAAAGACTCTAATGCTGGGAGGGATTGGGGGCAGGAGGAGAAGGGGACGACCGAGGATGAGATGGCTGGATGGCATCACTGACTCGATAGACGTGAGTCTGAGTGAACTCCAGGAGTTGATGATGGACAGGGAGTGCTGCAATTCATGGGGTCGCAAACAGTTGGACACGACTGAGCAACTGAACTGAACTAATTTTTACTGAAAATTAAACATTATTCAGTATGAGAGTACTCAGTCGTGTACAACTCTTTGTGACCCCATGGACTGTAGCCTACCAGGCTTCTCTGTCCACGGGGTTTTCCAAGCAAGAATACTAGAGTGGGTTGCCATTTCTTCCTCCAGGGGATCTTCCTGACCAAGGGATCAAACCTGTATCTCTTATGTCTCCTGCATTGGCAGGCAGATTCTTTACCACTGCACCACCTTGGAAGCAAACATTATTCATCTGAGGGACAGTTGTTAGTGTCCAGGCAGACTACAGAAACATCAGGGCCCACATGTTGGAAACCAAGATGCAGTCTATTTCTGTGCCGCTTCGTAGGGCTCTTGTCTTGCCACTATAAACAAAGACCAGGAAGAAGCAGGGGACAGACCCATGGAATCATTCTTTGGTCAGGGCAGAACGCCCCCAGCAGTGAGAAGCTGGCCAAAAGTCTAAAAACATCCTCAGCTTTGCCATGTAATTTCTCCAGTGTGTCTAGATATTCAGATTTTAGTGGCTGATAAGGAGCAAAAGTTTCACAATAACATTCTTTGGCTAAAATAAATTAGTAGTCAATGTTGCAAAAATAAACCTTTTCCCACACAAAATTTATTAGAGCTATTATTTTGTAAACATGTTGTTGTTGTTCAATCGCTCAGACATGTCTGACTCTCTGTTTCCCCATGGACTGCAGCATGGTAGGCTTCCCTGTCCTTCACCATCTCCCAGAGTTTGCTCAAACTCATGTCCACGTAGTCGATATTGCCATCCAACCATCTCATCCTCTGTCACCCTTCTCCTGCCTTCAATCTTTCCAAGCATCAGGGTCTTTTCTAATGAGTCAGCTCTTTGCATCAGGTGGCCAAAGTATCAGACAGAGCTTTAGCATCCGTCCTTCCAATGAATATTCAGGGTTGATTTCCTTTCGGATTAATTGATTTAATCTCCTTGCAGTCCAGGGGGTTCTCAAGAGTCTTCTCCAGCACCACAATTCAAAGCATCAATTCTTCAGTGCTCAGCCTTCTTTATGGTCCAGCTCTCACATCCATACATGACTACCGGAAAAACCATAGCTTTGACTATACGGACCTTTGTCAGCAAAGTAATGTCTCTACTTTTTAATATGTTGTCTAGATTTGTCATAGCTTTTCTTCCAAGGAGCAAGTGTCTTTTAATTTCATGGCTGCAATCACCATCCACAGTGATTTGGAGCCCAAGAAAATAAAGTCTGTCACTGTTTCCACTTTATTCTAAACGTTTTATTTTTTCTAAATTAACATTTATGTGAAAAGATTTGTCTTCAAACAAGATGCCTTGAGAGAGTTCACAGAACTCCTTTGAGCTGTGTTCTCCACTCTAGTCGCATGGGCCTCCGTGGGTGTTGAGTTTTAAGAGATAGTTATGTACTCTAAGTTTAAAATACACAGCGGGTTCTGAAGACTTTGTAAGGAAAAAAAGGATGAAAAATATCTCAGTAACTTTTATGTTGATTACATGTTGACAATGTAATCACAATTGTCATTGCAATGTAATTGCAATGACAATATTTTACATATGTTATGCTAAATAAGATGCATGATTAAAGTTAATTCCTCCTTTCCTTTTTTTAATGTGGCTACTAGAAGATTTAAAATGACATAAGCAGCTTACATTCTCTTTCCGTTGGACAGCTGTTTACTGAATGGTGCCTGAGAACAGGAGAACCCCGCTGACTACCCCAGTCAGTGAGAGTGAGGAATGATAGCTGGCCCCTAATTCTACCACCTGGTAATCATTGCCTCTTCTAAATGTAAACTGGGTGGATCTGAGTGACCCCAAGGGATGATTTCCTGAACCAACCCTGAGCAGTGTTGCAGCTGCCTGAGAGGGGGTGTGTTGGGGAGGACTAAGGGCATAGTGGGTAAGCATTGTCTGAACTCCTGGCCTCAGCTTACTTGCCCACCCAGGAAGAATTCTTGATCCACTTGAAGGATATTGAGTAGAAGCTTGCTGGGCACTAAGTTCAGGCCAAAGCTTAAAGAAGTTTTGTAAGAACCTACACCTAGAAGAGGTTGGCATAGCCCTGGTGAGAGAAGATCTGCACATCTCAAAAAACCCAAATGGACCAAATCCAGCTTGGACAGTCATGTCAGGAAAGCAGGAAGGAAGGAGGGATGGAGGACAGGTCCATCCCTTGATGGTGCCTGACACCCCGGGGCAGGGTCCCAGGGGCTCACTTCTTGCTGCTCTCTTCAGGGCCCATTTCCCTCAGACGATATTTGCTGAGCGCTAACTGCACATGTGTTAAGTGATCCAGGCTCTACGTTTCCTTCTGTGCTTTAAATATAAAATAAGAAGAGATACGGTCTTCAAGTCAAAGGGATTATAATCTACTAGGAGGGTAAAGGCTGTTGGTCATTTGAAGATGGTTAAAATGGCACAGGCCTTAGGAATTAGAACGTGGAACTCTTGTGGGTGGAGGGACTGAAAGTATTACCGAAAGGTATGTGTAGGGGGTCTGGCTGCTCACCGCTCAAAAGCCAATAAACAGACCAGGTTGGTGGAAAGCAAAGTTGGCTTTACTTCAGATGCTAGGGGTAGTGGGGAGGGTAATGGACATCTGTCCAAAGGCTGACTCTCCCCCACCTGACAAGCAGTGGGTGAGAGCTTTTATAGACAGTGTGGTAGGGGGCTGCATGATCTCCAACAGTCATCTTTGAATTGGTCATGAGTGGTCTGACCGGCACCATCTTCATTGTTTTAGCTACAGTCAGTCTTCAGTTCTAGGGTCCATTTGTTCCCATTTTTTGCAGTCAGTTCTTAAAATCGTGGCAGCTCATGTCCTGGGTATAGTCTGGTCATCTGTTAATGTAGTTAACTTCTCCACCTGGTGCTTCAGTATCTTTAAGACAGCTCACAGGATCTGGCTCAGAATATTATCTATAGCCCTTGAGAAAGAACTAAAGGTCCTTGACTATGCTTAATGACTGCATTATCATTATTTAGTCTCCTTAGACTGTTTTCCTTTGTTTCAGCATTTCTCACTTCTCTGATTAAACTTATTTTTTGACTAAAGTTTTCCATAGGCAAAAGGCAGGCGGAGAACATGGGCAGGAGGCGGCGGGCAGCAAGGACCATAAGGTCCTGCTTCATTTCAAAAACACCCTCACTCATTGGAAGAGGAACCTGGATATCAAGCTGCTTTAGACCTGCCCAGGGAACCTAAGTTCCATGAGAACAAGGGGTTTTGTTTCTGCTGGTTCATTGCTGAATGCCCAGCAACAAAAACAATGATTAGACAGTTCAGTGCTGAGTATGCATTTGTTAAATAAACAATGGTTGAGGTGAAATTCTGTACTCCTCACTGTTCTCCAGGCCTGACGTGGCTCCTGGAGGCTTAGAACTTGGACGTCTTCAAACTAGCTAACTTCCTCTTCTTTGCTTTGCTTCCAAAATGTGCTTTCTTTTCTGATTCTAAGCCAAGTCTCCCTTGTTCCAGTCAGTCTTCTTTCCAGAACATTCTCCTACTCGATCCTCTTCCTCTTCCCAAGTTGCTTTTCCTGCTGCTATTTCCCACCATCATTGCCCATTCCTCTTCCATTTCCACTCATCTAAGATGTTTATTTTTATATGTTGTTCAGTAGCTAAGTTGTGTCTGACTCTTAGCGATCCCATGAACTGCAGCACACCAGGCCTCCCTGTCTTTCACTATTTTTATATAGTGGTTTAAAAAAGAAGAGGATGTTGCTATACCATTGGTTTGGGTCATCAGACTGTGAGGGAAGCCTGTTAGATTCTTCCAGGGCAGAGTGAGAACTCTGAAGTCAGAAGTCTGATTGCGTATGAGTATAAGGCACTGATGCCAGGACTGGCAGGACAGGCTGATGGACTTGGCTCAGATGCCTTGGCTACCTTTTATGGTTGGTTTCAGCTTGTCCTTCCCCAAAAATAAAAAAATCTTTCCTTCGTCTTACATCACAATACTTTCCCTATTCACATGAGAGGGCTCAAGTGTACCCCAGTTGAGGAGAGGGTTCTATTAAACTTTGCATAGGGCCCACTTTTGTTGATATACTACTGATTTGGTTTCTGAGTTATCTACTTGCCATTATTTGAGGGAGGGGCATCTTTTATCATAATTCTTTTTTTTTGTTTTCCTGAAAATCCAGAAAACATCTCTAACACTGAATTGTAATATCATGTAAACCCTTGTCATTAAAATAATTATTGCTTTATTAACTATCGCAACCTCCCAAGAGGAAAATGAAGTGTTTTAAATATTTTTTTAAGTTACAGAAATGGTTTAAGTTTTCTGTAGTTGGAGTGACTTCCATCCTAATTACTAATGCAATCATGAAGGCCTTTGGTCAGCCTAAGTGCACACCATGGACTGCGGATATACTGAACGTAATCTACATTTCTCTAATGACATCTTTTTCCAAGTTCATTTTAATTCCTCAATAGTTGGAAGCAGGAATTTTCTGCACAAGTGTCCCCAGTCCCACTTTCTACTTCCCATTTTTCCCAGAGGTGTGTGTAGCATATAAAACAAAGCATCAAGTACAGATCAAAAGTTTTCCAGCAGAGTTGGTGCTTTTTGTAGGGCTTTAAAGTTCTGATTATTTATGGTATAAACTGTATTTGAGTCCCATAAACAGAGCCTTTCAATTAAATTGAAAAATACAAATTATTAAGTACTCAATGGGTTCCAGAAGAGCAAGAATCTTGGTTTGTTGCAAAAGCCTGTTTCATGGCTAGAGGCCGGTGTGGCCAACCACAGAGCTATGCCGCAGACTGTAAATTTAGCAAATCCAGAAACTTGACTGGAAGTCAGAATTGGCCCCGTATGATTACAATTTATTCAGTGACCCACTCCCTCCAAGCAGAAAGCTTGAAGTGTTGGGATCCCAGGAGGCAGATGTGGGAAGCCCAGATTAAGCACATATGTTGGGAAGAACACATACTGTCAGAGAGAATATGAACTGGATTCAAGACTACCCACCAATTTTCCATCTTAATACTATTGCTCTAAAAGTGGAAATATAACTGCTTTAAATTATAAAGGACTTTATGGACTGATTAGTGCCTTTACAACTATATTCTCATTTTATCTTTCTGATAATATGGTGAATTTGTGAGTAGGTTTTGCCTGGTTTACTCTACAGATTTCACTTCAGTGCTCTTCCTCCAGGAAGCCTTCTCTGGTTCACTCCTGTAACCAGTCTCCTTGCCAGCAAGCAGAGTTCAGAGCCCATCCCCCACAGCACCGAGTCCTTACCCCTCTCACAGCACCTACTGCCAAAATTCACCATTGAATTTGCCTCCACTGTTTGTAAAATACTTGAAAGCACAGATTGTATTTAGTTGATTCTTCTGTCCTCCAGCTCAGTCTGTCAAAGGTGCTGAATTGAATTACGGAGATGGAAAGGGAAGTGAAGAAAACTTAATCATCCTGTCCAGGGCACTAGAATATAAACCCCATGAGAGTAAAGACTGGAGCTATCACATTCAATACAGTATCCGCAACATCTAGAAGGGTGCTTGGCACAGAGTATGTACTCAAAAAAGGGATATATGGATATGACAGGTGAATAGCAAAGCAGGATATAAATGAAAGTCTGCACTGTTGAAATCCTATATGCTATTACATCCAAATACGTGAAAGGAGATTGAAAATATTATTTCATAAGTTCCTACCACATGCACGACTCTGTGGGCACTTTCACACACATGATCTCATTTAATCTTTCCAACAGCCCTGAGAACAGTCGTGTGTGAGGTTACATTTCTCTTGGGTAAACACCTAGAAGTATAAAGTAGATATTTGTTTAATTTTATAAGAAACTGTCACACAGTTCTGCAGAATGATTGCACCATTTTGCAACCCTCACAAGAGTCCTGAGAAACTCTGAGTTGTACTAGGAAATTGAATCTACTTTCCCTTGGCAGAAATATATTTAATCAGCTAAGAGCACTTGAGACAATTTTGATGTTTTCCTTATCTTTCCAAAGGGCCTGCTTGTTCCTGTTTCATACACCCTGTCTGTCTTTAGAATCTGCTTAGTTCCAAGCTCGTGTTCCACTTCATTTGGAAGTATGGTGTTTTTTCAGCTGTAATCTGATCTATGGAGTTTGGCCAGGCCCAGAAAGAGGACTGGCAAAGTTTGCAAAGTACATTTTTTTAAAAAATGGAAACACTTAAATGTGTAGGAATCCTTCCTGTTGTGATATACATGCTTTCTAGCAAAATCGCATATAAATTTTTTAGAGTATTCTATTTAGTGTAAGTATAGGGTATCTCCCCTATTCAAATAAACTTTGGCTGAAGTGGGTGGCCAATACATTAAGGTACCAGACATTATTAACACAGAGCGTTACTTCTCCTGGAAGCTGTTATGCCCATCTGTAGTTAGATTTCTCTAGAACATTTTTCTGGTGCTAGAACTGAGCTGCATAATTGCCACCTCCTTATCAACCGTAACTAAGGAATTTCCCTCTGTGCTCAAGGGATTCCTTGAACTGAAATTTTTTTAATCTTGATTATCTTTAAAGTTTAATATAATAGATAATAACATTAAAGAAGTAAAGGGTGCCATCAAAAATATAATGTAACACTGCTTAACTCCACAGGGGTTCAAAAGAAGTAAAATTATTTAGTTCCTTAATTACGAATTTGGGAATTTAACATTTTTTATATTAAGTATGTTGAGAGGATGATACCTATACTTAAAGTATATTTTAGGAAAATGTTACATGATGTGATAGGACTGGAAGAGATAGTTCTCCTCTTAAAAACACACATACAATTTTCATTCTAAATTTACTTACACATTTTAAAAATTGACCATTTCAATTGTAAATGTTTTTCTTAAATGATTGACTGTAGATTTCTTTAAAAGAGAGTTCATCAGTACATACAGGGGTAGTTTCTTTCTATTTGTTTCTTTTATATTGTTTTGATTTCTTTTTATAGCAATTTACTACCACAAGGGGTAAGTTAAAAGTTTAGGAACTAGTGCTGAGTTTTGAGGATCCATAAAAAATGGAGATGCATCTGTTTATCCTCTGGTTCATGTAAACCATGTAATTAACTATGTGAAGATTTAGTGCTGGTTTAGTTCATGTGTGTCTGCCCATTACCTCTGGCCTCCCCAGCAGTTAAAGGGACAGTTCATTAGTTAAGCACATTATTTTAAGCAAAGATAACCCTTTCCTTGGCTCTGTGCGTAAATAAGTGTATTTGTGCTAGTTGAGTGCCTTTGTGGATTGTAATAAAAATGCCATGCATTAAATTGCAGCCAGATTAGATCAAGACAAATGTAGCAGGGATGACAAGAACATTTCTTGAATGGCTATTTGAAATTTTCTGTAATTTGAAAGTCTCTAAGCTCTTTGCTCTCATAAGTGATTACACAATGCAATAGGGAAAACTATATTTAATGATGTGATTAGCAGTTTGTGACATATTTGGCTTCATGCTCCGTTGTAACTGGGTAACTTTCAAGCAGTATCTTGGGGAGATGTATTAACTCTTTCATGGCCTAGGGTGTAATTCAGTGGAGTATTTCAGTGCTACTTCAGTGTTCTAGAATGGCACAGTGCAAAAAAATAGTATTATATTGCAAGACACATGTCATTTTAAGTTTTCTCATAGTCACATTTTAAAAAATGAAAAGGAGCAAGTGAAATTAACTTTAATAAGTTATATTTTATCTAACCCAACATGTCTGAAACATTTTCATTTCAACATGTTATCAATATTTTTAAATTGTTAATGATTTTAGATTGTTTTTTTCAAAATAAGTCATCAGAATCTGGCATTTGTTTTACACTCACAACACACCTCAAATTAGACTAGCCTCATTTCAAGTCTAGAAAGATCTCCCTATCCTGCCACCTGGAAGCCATTCACTGATTTTGTCATGAAAATGTCTAACTTTTCCCCTTAATTTAGAGCCACATTTCACTTCACATATCCTGAAGTCTTAAGATCATTAGGAATGGACATTTCAATAATTATAGAAGCCATCACAGACTGAACCATCCACTGCGCTAATAAGCATGTTACACTAATTAGTTAACTCATTTACGCTCATGTGACCTTATGAGCTAGGCACTGATACCTCTCGAGTATTCAGTGATTCAGAGACTCAGAGTGATTGATTCACCTGGTTAAGATCACATAGGTAGTAGGTGGCAGGGTCAAGATTAGAGAGACTGTTTCACCAGGGAAGGTCGCGTGGGTGGTAGATGGCAAAGTTACTGTACTGACAGTGATGAGCTGAGCTGGAGAGGGGACTCCTGGCTGACTGAATTCCCAGGAGCCCTCAGACATCAGGTGGGAATGGAGAAGGCGCACAATGGCGTCTCACAGCTGGAAAAGTAGTTAGGTTAGCTCTGAAAATTACCTGCTTTTCTGAACATCCCCACGCCCATATTTTTCTCTTTCCAGAACACATTTATATTTTAGTTCATATTTACTTACTGACACATGTAAGGATATTTACCCACTACCATCATAGAGACACAGCCTTAAGCATATTTATAAATGTTGCTGAGTCTTTATGCCCTGCATTGGTTGGTGGGGAGGCTTTTTCTTTTTCCCTGGAGTCTGTGAGTAAGGATCTAGACCTGAGAGTCTCTTAACTCTAGAGGTAGGTGAGGAAACAGCCTCCTTCTTTTCTGCTGCTCCAGGAGACAGTGCTTTGAATGGAGAGAGAGAAACCACACATGGTTTCTGAACATACCTTCTTGCTAAAAGACTGAAGGAGAAGGAAAATGTTTTGCAATGTAACTGACCTGATGCACTATTATCTTCCAGTGGAGAACTTTGCTGACCCTCCCTAAGTTTGTTAGCATGTTGACAAACATGCTTATCCAGAGCTAGCCCCTTCCCTTGGACTGCTTCTGTTTGTCCATCTACACGGCAAATAAGACAAGGTCAGGAAGGATGAGGAGAGAAGATTGGAACTTTGCTACCTTCCTCTCCAGAGGAAAGGTTTGCTTCTATATCCCAGAGAGACAGAGTGATTCAACTAAATCCAAGTGTGGGCTTCCCAAGCACTAGTGGTAAAGAATACTCCTGCCTATGCAGGAGACATAAGAGACATGGGTTTAATCCCTGGGTTGGGAAGATCCCCTAGAGGAGGGCATGACACACACTCCAGTATTCCTGCCTGGAGAATCCCATGGACAGAGGAGCCTGGTGGGATATAGCCTGTAGGGTCACAGAGAGTCAGGCATGACTGAAGCGACTTAGCAGGCACACACTTGGGACACCCACCTGAGCCACATAGATACCTGCCATGGAAGAAAGGTTGACAGAAAGACTAATGGTTTTCCTGGAATCAAGACTCCCAAATAACCCAAGATCTGGAGAAAATGACTTGTTATGTATGACCCACAAATGTGATTCCTAATCTTTGGTGGAATTAAAACAATGCACTACTTTAGAAATCCAAAAATTGTACTCATAGCCTGAGTGGTCTCTGGGCTGAGCATTTGTAAAATAATCCAAATTGGTAAATGTTCTCATCAGATACGTAATTACACATTAGAGTAGGAAGAGGGAAAATCTCAACATTCCTTGCTTTTCCTGAAGTTCTAGCCTGACCCCCAGGTTCTATTCAGTCATTCTGATGTGACCCTGTCATATCTTGGGGCTTAGCCCTGGGTCTGAGCAGGAAGGGGTCAACCGCTGTAAGTTTAGGTGTCCCCTGGTAGATGCTCAAGACAGTATGGGAAACTATGAGGAAAGGGAGTCACTTTCTTTTCAGGCAAGAAGTATTTTCTGAGTACCTGTGTATTAGGTGTTCAGAGGAGGCAGAGTGTATAAAACTTGTCCCTGCTTTCAAAGTCTGATTGGGAAAGCCAGACATACATCAGGGAAACGATACACAACAAGATACAAGCAAGCAAGCCTTGAACTGGGTTTCCCAGGTGGCTCAGTGGTAAAGAACCTGCCTGCCAGTGCAGGAGACACAGGAGACACAGGTTTGATCCCTGGGTCAGGAAGATACCCTGGAGGAGGAAATGGCAACCCACTCCAGTATGCCTGCCTGGAGAAGTCTATGGACAAAGGAGCCTGGCAGGCTATAGTCCAAGGGATTGCAAAGAGTCAGACTTGACTGAGCAACTAAGCACAAACCCTGTATTGCCTTTTCTAACAAGTTCTTGAGAATTTTGTAGAATATTAAAAATATACTTGAATAGTACCAACAATAATAGGTTCTTAATAGTACAAAGGTCAAGGAGCTCAGTAAAAGAATATAGACTCTGGTATCAAACCAGCCTCACATTAAAAGCCAGGCTTTTCTGGTTGTGTCATCTCTGGCATATCACTTGACTTTTTTGAGGCATAGATTTCTTATCTATAAAATACGAATAGCAGTGGTCCTCTGGGGTCTTTGTAAAAACCAAATGATAGAATATATGTGTGCAGCTCTAAAATAACATGTCCACTCAAATGTTTCCTACAGAAAATCCTTTATAATTTAGGTAGATACCCCTCCTCCTGGAGGTAGGTATTAACTCCCTTCATTTTCAGTATGAACCAGACTTACTGATTCACTTCTAAAGAAAAGAGTGTGGAAAAGGAAAAATATTAAATTTATAGTGGAGAAGCCTGGTAGATATCCCTAAAGAGTAAAAGGTCAAGGTGACTATGATGAGAGAAACATCATGTTGATAAGATCTCCTTCTGCAGAGGTGTAATGAGAGAAGCACTTCACCTCTGTTGGTAATCCCTCCCTAAACACATCACCGCAGTCTAATCATGAGAAAATACATCAGACAAACCAAAATTGAGGGACAGTTTACAAAATAAATGACCAGCACTCCTTAAAACCAACCGAAGTCTTGAAAAACTTGGAAAAATTGAGAAATCATCACACATTAGAGGAAATATGGCAACTAAATGCAATGTAGTATCCTAGAAGGATCTTGGAAGAGAAAAAAACAATAGTAATGAAAAGAGTTGGGAAATTTGAATAAAGTCTGGAGTTTAGTTAATAGTAATGTTCTAGTTTTGGCTTCTTAACTTTGACAAACATATCGGAGTAATGTGAGATAACATTAGGGGAAAGTGAAGCTAGGGGTATACAGGAAATCTCTGAATTGTTTTTTTGATACTTGTCATTTTTTGGCTGTGCTGTGTCTTAATTGTGGCACTCAGGATCTTTAATTGAGGCATGTGGGATATAGTTCCCTGACCAGGAATTGAACCTGAACCCCGTGCAGTGAAAGTATGAAGTCTTAACCACTGGACCACCAGGGAAGTCCCCTTCTGTATTGTTTATACAACACTTCAATGAATCTATTTGAAAAATTATTCCAAATAAAGAGTTAATTTTTTAAAAAATGTCCATTTATTTTATGCAAATATGTAGATAGACTTCATAACATAGATGGTGCTCATTTATAATAATAGTCACCTGGAGGGAAGGAAATTAAATGTGATGGTGAAGTAAAATCAATTTTATCATAGTATTTGCATATTTTACAATGAGAATACATTTTTTTATTCATTTTTAGTTGTATAACACAACTTAGAAATATTTTGGCATGTTTAGATTCAAATGGAATGGATTTCAGAAGGTGTCTATACCCAACAGCTTAGACAGTGTGGCAGAATAATGGTCCCCCCAAAATGTCCATGTGTTAATCCTTGAAACCTGTGCAATATGTTACCTTACATTGAAAAGGGGACTTTAAAGATGTGTTAATTTAAGAATATTGAGTTGTTAGGCAATTCTGAAATCTCTGGGTGGGATATTCAGTTTCAACTTCAATGTAGTCATAAAGATCCTTATAAGAGGGAGGGGAAAGGTCAATCAAAAGCCAGCATGACAATAGCAGTAGAGAGAGACTGGAAGATGCTTCACTGGCTGCTGACTTTGAAGATGGAGGGAGGGGCCATCAGCCAAGGAGTGCAGGCTCCCTCCAGAAGCTGGAAAAGGAAAAGAACCAGTTTCTCCCCTAGCATCTCCAGGAGGAATGCAGTCCTGATGATTCGCTTTGAACTTCTGACTGCCAGAATTGTAATCTAATACATTTGTCTTTATTTAAATATGTGTGTGTGTGTATACATATATGTGTGTATGTGTATATATATATATATATATATATATATATATGTGTCCACAAATTCTTGGATACTCCTACCACCAAAAGATGGAGCTTGACTGCCTTTCCCTAGAGTGGACTATATTTAGTGATTCACTTTTAGTGAATAAAATGTGGCACAATTGATGATATATAATTTCTAAGACTAGGTCATGAAAGGCAGATGACTTCCTCCTTGCTCTCTCTGGGATCGCTTGCTCTGGGGGAAGCCAGCTGCCATGTTGTGAAGTCACTCTAGCAGCTCAGTGAAGAGGCCTACATGGTGAAAAAATGAGCGCCCCTGCCAGCAGTCAGCAAAGAACTGCCTTTTCCTGCCACCTCCCTTGCCATTGACCCTTTCTATGAAAGGTCTGTCTGCCATCCTGGTATCTTGCCTACAAACTCAAGGGAAACCTTGAACCAGAACACCAAGCTAAGTGATTCCCAAATTTCTGATCACAGAAACCATGAGACTATGCTTGTTGTTTAAGCTGTTAAGCTTTAGGGTCATTTGTTATGCAGCAATAGATAACTGATGGAATATGAAACATGCTTAGCATGCTATCTGGTATACATATATAAGTACTGAATAAATTATAGTTTTTATTTTTATTGTTGTTATTGTTATTGTTGTTTAGTCGCTAAGTCATGTCCAACTCTTTTGGGAGTCCATGGACAGTGGCCTGCCAGACTCCTCTGTCTCTGGGATTCTCCAGGCAAGAATACTGGAATGGGTAGCCATTTCCTTCTCCAGAGGATCTTCCCAACCCAGGGATCGAACCTGCATCTCCTGCATTGGCAGGCAGCTTCTTTACCACTGAGCCACCAAGGAAACCCCTATTTTTTTTTAATTGTTTCAAAACTTATTTCTTTTACCCAGTTATTCTGGTCCTCCCATTTGCTCTCCACTTGGAATAGTGATTCTTAACCATTACTGCACACTAAATAAAAAAAAATAAAATAAAAACCACAGCAACAGAAAAACTACAAACAAAAAAGCCTTAAGGCCTATAGCCTTAGGCCAGATTAATTAAATAAAGAATTCTGGGGTGGGCTCAAACATCAATATGTTTTAAAAAACTCCCATAGTAATTTTCATGGACAGACAGGGTAAAGGACCACTGCTATAGAAACAATAATATTTAAATAAGGGCTACTAAAATTCTAAGACCTCTGACTTTAGGAGCACAAAGTTATATTTCTTGCTAATTCATCCAAATAGGCTTTATACATTAAGGAAAATGAATTGCAAACAAAAAGAAAATTTAAAGTTGTCCACTGAAATAGCATATAACCTTATACCAGCCTCCTTTGAAAGGAATGAAGCAATCTTTAACTAAGAGTTTATCAGCTAGGCAGAGAGACCACAGGATAATTATGTTGACCTTGCAGCAGTGAAACAGAGTATTTGTGGACTGTATTCTGAAGGACAGTTAATGTTTTCCTTGGTTAATATGCTGAACTGGAATTCCTTCTTTCCTGTTTATATTTTATTTCTCTCTGTCAAGCATAAGTATCAAAGAAACATTCACTGAACATGAATCTAAGAGAATGATTTGCTTAAGGCATGTAGGAAAAAATTAATTGTAAATTTGTTTAAATATCCTTTAGTTGACAAAAAAAAAAAAGGTCTGCATATTTCATACTGAAAATATGGAGCCATGAAATAGGAAATCTATAATTAACATAGCAGAGTCTGTCATTTCATCCCCTTGCATAACCCAAGGAAGGAAATAATCCACCAGGCATTAGGTCTCTATCCAAATGAGTTTTGACCTTTTTATTTTGTCATCTGGGTCACTTATTGGCAAAGAAGTGAATCAAATGATAATTCTGGGCTAAGCAGTCTCATTATGGGCCAATGAAAGACTGTTACTTAGATTTGGACACTAAGTTGAATGTATTTAAAGGCATTTGTTGAATGAAGATTTTGTGAGTGGCACTTTAGAAGACTATGAAGATTCTGCCTCTGACTCAGCAGATTTGCAATACCATTAATAAAATGAAGGTTGGTATATAATGTACTTCAAGTTTTTGCATCTAAAATAATTTCAGTGAAAAGAATTACAAGCATGGATCAGATCTAATAGAAAAAATACGTAGATAAAAGTAGTGTTTGAGTCTAATAAATAAGAGTGCTAGGTCCTTGGTATTCGATGACCCAATCTGGAATACAGTTTGAATAAATAAAGAGAAAGGAGAGCATCTAAGCTGGAAGAGAATCACAAAAGCAAAAATAACCATCATATGGGGAGTAGTGAAATGACTGATATATAAAGTAGAGGTTTATCTGAAAAAGAGTAAGACTGATACCAGATAATGTTCAAGCCTTGAAGATCTGGGTAAGTACCCAGAAATCATTGAAGGTTCTTGAACAGATTGAAATGGGAGGGGGGTATATAGAAGAAAGGGTAGGGGGAGCAAGCAATTTGCAGGATGATTTAGAAAGAGTAGAAAATTAGAGAGAGACAAATCTCAGACATGGTAGAGATGAATAAAGAAACTTGATGATTATTTATTAATGAGCGTAGTCTCCCTGTCGTGGATGTGTCTCAGTCCGAGGGCCAGCTTCATGTGGCCAATCGCTATCAATAGATAGTGATGGAGATAAAAACACTGGGCTTTCTGTCAACAAATAACCTACTTTGTACCACATCTTCATGCATTCCTCTGCCAGTGGACATCTAGGTTGCTTCCATGTCTTGGCTATTGTCAACAGTGCTGCAGTGAACATTGGGGTGCATGTATCCTTTCAGACCATGTTTTTCTCCAGATACATACCCAGGAATGGGATTGCAGGATCATCAGTTCAGTTCCGTTCAGTTCCGTTCAGTCGCTCAGTCATGTCCGACTCTTTGCGACCCCATGAATTGCAGCATGCCAGGCCTCCCTGTCCATCATAGTGTAGTTCTATTTTTAGAGTTTTATTATAGTTCTGTTTTAAGGAGTCTCCGTACTCTTCTCCATAGTGGCTGTACTAATTGACATTTCCACCAACAGTGCAGGAGGGTTGCCTTTTCTCCACACCCTCTCCAGCATTAACTGTTGGTAGAGTTTTTGATAATAGCCTTTCTGACTGCGGTGAGGTGATACCTCATTGTAGTTTTGATTTGCGTTTCCCTAATAATTAATGATGTTGAGCATCTTTTCATGTACCTCTTGGCCATCTGTATGTCTTCTTTGGAGAAATATCTATTTAAGTTTTTTGCCCATTTTTTGATTGGGTTGTTCATTTTTTTGATTCTGAGCTGCATGCACTGTTTGTATATTTTGGAGATTCATCTCTTGTTAGTTGCTTCGTTTGCAAAATATTTTCTCCCATTCTAAGAATTGTCTTTTTGTTTTATTTATGGTTTCCTTTGCTGTGCAAAATGTTTTGAGTTTAATTAAGTCCCATTTGTTTATTTTTGTTTTTATTTTCATTACTCTGGGAGATGGATTAAAAAAAAAAAAGATGTTGCTGTGATTTATGTCAGAGAATGGTCTGCCTATGTTTTCCTCAAAGAGTTTTATAGTATCCAATCTCAAATTTAAGTCTTTAATCCATTTTGAGTTTATTTTTGTGTATGGTGTTAAAGAATATTCTAATTTCATTTTTTTACCTGTAACCGTCCAGTTTTCCCAGCATCATTTATTCAAAAGACTGTCTTTTCTCTATTGTATATTCTTGCCTCCTTTGCTGTAGATTAATTGATCAAAGGTGCATGAGTTTATTTCTGGGCTTTCTATCCCATTCCATTTATCTATACTTCTATTTTATTACTTAGCCATTAAAAAGAATGAAATAATACCATTTGCAGCAACATGGATGGACCTAGAGATTGTCACGCTGAGTGAAGTAAGTCAGACAGAGTAAGAGAAATGTCACAGGATAGCCCTTATATGCAGCACCTTTAAACAATGATACAAATGAACTTACTTACAAAATAGAAACCGACTCACAGATTTAGAGAATGAGCTTATGGTTGGGAGGGGACAGGAAAGAGAGGGAAAGGATAGTTAGAGAGTTTGGGATGGTCATGTACACACTGTTATATTTTAAAATAGAAAAGCAAGAAGCTACTATATAGCACAGGGAATTCTGCTCAATATTAACAACCTAAATGGAAAAAGGATTTGAAAAAGAAAGGTTCATGTGTATGTATAACTGAATCACTTTGCTGTACACCTGAATCTAACACAACATTGTAAATCGATTTTACTCCAGTACAAAATAAAAAGTTGAAAAAGAAAACCTGCTTTGAACATTTGAGTCCCAAATCAATAAATCAAGAGTGTGATTCTGTAGTCCTGTAGTTCTTATGAAATCCTATAATTCAATTGGGATACATGGTAAAACTTGCAAAGACATCTTCATTAAATGTTCAGCTTTGAACTCCCTGATGTTCAAGCTGGTTTTAGAAAAGGCAGAGGAACCAGAGATCAAATTGCCAACATCGGCTGGATCATGGAAAAAGCAAGAGAGTTCCAGAAAAACATCTGTTTCTGCTTTATTGACTATGCCAAAGCCTCTGACTGTGTGGATCACAATCAACTGTGGAAAATTGTTCAAGAGATGGGAATACCAGACCACCTAACCTGCCTCTTGAGAAACCTATATGCAGGTCAGGAAGCAACAGTTAGAACTGGACATGGAACAACAGACTGGTTCCAAATAGGAAAAGGAGTACGTCAAGGCTGTCTATTGTCACCCTGCTTATTTAACTTCTATGCAGAGTACATCATGAGAAACGCTGGACTGGAAGAAACACAAGCTGGAATCAAGATTGCTGGGAGAAATATCAATAACCTCAGATATGCAGATGACACCACCCTCATGGCAGAAAGTGAAGAGGAGCTAAAGAGCCTCTTGATGAAAGTGAAAGAGGAGAGCGAAAAAGTTGGCTTAAAGCTCAACATTCAGAAAACGAAGATCATGGCATCCGGTCCCATCCCTTCATGGGAAATAGTGGGGAAACAGTGGGAACAGTGTCAGACTTTATTTTTGGGGGCTCCAGAATCACTGCAGATGGTGACTGCAGCCATGAAATTAAAAGACGCTTACTCCTTGGAAGGAAAGTTATGACCAACCTAGACAGTATGTTAAAAAGCAGAGACATTACTTTGCCGACTAAGGTCTGTCTAGTCAAGGCTATGATTTTTCCTGTGGTCATGTATGGATGTGAGAGTTGGACTGTGAAGAAGGCTGAGCACCGAAGAATGGATGCTTTTGAACTGTGGTGTTGGAGAAGACTCTTGAGAGTCCCTTGGACTGCAAGGAGATCCAACCAGTCCATTCTGAAGGAGATCAGGCCTGGGATTTCTTTGGAAGGAATGATGCTAAAGCTGAAACTCCAGTACTTTGGCCACCTCATGCGAAGAGTTGACTCACTGGAAAAGACTCTGATGCTGGGAGGGATTGGGGACAGGAGGAGAAGGGGACGACAGAGGATGAGATGGCCGGATGGCATCACTGACTTGATGGACGTGAGTCTGAGTGAACTCCAGGAAATGGTGATGGACAGGGAGGCCTGGCATGCTGCAATTCATGGGGTCACAAAGAGTCGGACACAACTGAGCGACTGAACTGAACTGATATTTCAGCTGTAAAAAGGTTTTGTCTATAATACAAACTTAAAATATTCCTTTTAAAATGACCTTGTTACATGTGGGAATTTGTTTTCTCCGTTCCTAATCAAAAATGTTTTAAGTTCTAGTTTATCTTGTTTGATCTAATAGTCTAAGTAGGAGAGTTGGTCTAAATTTTGACCCTTACAGGAAGTGTAATTGCTATTAATAGTCATATTACTATAAAAATAAGATTTCTTTACATGTTTGAAATATTTCTTTCGTTTGCTCAGTAACTAACTTTTATGCTTTCTGGTGTAATGACAGTATCAAACAATCCAGAATGGATGGGGAATATTCTCAGCAGCCTGTAGGCCTCTCCACACTGCTGAGTGTCTCACAACATGACTGCCAGGCTCTCCACAGAGCTAGACCAGGGCCGTTTTCTGAAGGCTAAATGTGAGGAGCAACAGCCTAACTGTCTAGTGATTTGGCCTTGGAGGAATTGGCTTGACATTCTCTAGAAAGAGTTTATTTCTATGAATAGGAGTTTTTTTATACTCTTCTGATGGGCTGACTTGTAGTAAATGTTTACAACTTTATTTAAAGAATATTTACTCCTATACTATGTAAAGTGGTTTGCAAAAGTGATGCCATTAGGCCCTTTGCCAAAAAAAAAAGGAAAAAGAAAGTACATATTTTGTTTTTGTTGTCTGAAGTGTTCTAGATTAGCTAATAAAAAAATATAAAGATTTCCACTTCTTGTAACGGTCAAAATTTAGGCCAGTCCTCCTACTGAGAGCAATAAAACCTGGATGAAATATACTCACTTGGAATTGGTTGGAGACATCAGAGATCTAACCAGGCAGAATTATGGGGAAAATGTGAGAAATAATAAAATCTAGAGTGAGCCTGCCACGAGGGGCCACTTTTTCTCTCAGATGTCTGCTGACCCCAGGAAACATAACTGAAATGCTGAGTAACTGAAAGGCTGAGAAACTGAGCAGGACTCCTAACAGCCCTGTGGACTAGATGAATAAAACTGGACTTTAGAACCCGCCAAAGCTGAGGTGAGGCTGGTAGATATTACCAGACTGTGTACTGAGACACTGAATATCTACCCACCAGAAGTTAAAACAAACTGTAAATAGACTGTCCTCTCAGAGCTGGAAACTCAACTTTAAGTCATTTTTAATCCTTGAAACTGAAACAAGATGATCTCAGATTGCTGGCTTCTAAACCTGTTGATAGCAAAGCAAAGTAAAATCTCTCTCAAGGAAGAGAATGTTATCAAGATCTCATATTGTTTCTACAAATTTTCATATACTGTGTGCACTATTTTAATAAGAGACTCATGAGGAAAGCAAACAGTATGGATGGAAAAAAAGAAAAACAACAGGTAATAGAAACGTGGGACTCCACATAATTTCTCACAAACAGACTTCCAAAAAATATTCTTAATATGTTCTGTGAGATTTTTTAAGGCTGGAAATTTTAGATAAGAATGAGAAACTCTCAAAATGAGCCACCTGAAAAATCCAAGATCTGAATTTTAAAACGTGATTGATGGGTGGATTAGCTAATTATTGCCATGTAACAAATCATCCCAAGACTTAGTAACTTAAGGCAGCAATAATCACATAATCTTTCTCATAGTTTCTGTGAGTCAGACATTCAGGAGTAGCTAATTTGGCTGATTCTTGCCCAGACTCTCTCATGAGGTTGCCATCAGATAATTGTCTGGGGGACAGTCATCTAAAAACTTAGCTGGGGTTGGAGCCATCTAAAGGGGGTTCACTCATGTGGATGGGAAGTTGGTTCCTTTCAATATGGGTTTCTCTAGGGAGCTGCTTGAGTGTCCTGATAACAGGGTGGCTGGTTTTCCTCAGGGCTGGAAATCCAAGAGCACGAGGCAGAAGGTGCAATGCTTTGGATGGCCTAGCCTCAGAAGTCTCCCACCATCACTTCTGTCGACCCTATGATATTCTGCCATGCCTATCTGGTCATACAAATCAACCCTGATCTAGTGTAAAAGGAAGCTACTCGTGGTGTGAAAACTAGACGGTAAGGATTGTTGAGGTCAGGGAGCTCACTTGCTAATGGCTGCCATGAGCAGACACAGTAGAAAGTGAAAGTGAAAGCGAAGTCATTCAGTCGTGTCCGACTCTTTGCGACCCCATGGACTGTAGCCCACCAGGCTCCTCCGTCCATGGGATTCTCCAGGCAAGAGTACTGGAGTGGGGTGCCATTGCCTTCTCCAGGGGATCTTCCCAACCCAGGGATCGAACCCAGGTCTCCCACATTGCAGGCAGACACTTTAACCTCTGAGCCACCAGGGAAGCCCTTA
The DNA here is from genome assembly GCF_023091745.1 of Budorcas taxicolor. NCBI lineage: Eukaryota > Metazoa > Chordata > Mammalia > Artiodactyla > Bovidae > Budorcas > Budorcas taxicolor. Next base: position 57,291,434 of record NC_068923.1, on the reverse strand, counting down.
GACACAGTAGAGGAATCAGTAAACAGGGAAAGGGAATCACACAACAGCACAAAGAAACACAAGGATAGAAAATCCAGAAGTGGGGGTGTGGATATAATATGTAATTGGATTTTCAGAGGCGAGAGGTTAAGGCAGAAGCAGTATTTGAAGAGACAACTGTGATTCTGATTTCAAGGTACAAATTCAAGAAGTCCTATGAGTTCCAAGCAGGATAGAACTATAAAATCAGTGTCTCTCCTGCATTATGTGCACATATAATTGGTCTTTGCTTACTTAATATTTTTAGCCTCTGTTTGAAAACATTGTTGCTGGCTTGAATGGGGTTGTTCATTTTTGTAACTTTGGAAAAGTCCTTCCTTAATGTGAGGTGCAATTTTGATATTGTTTGTGTTTCATTCTTAATTGTTCCTAGTCCTTAGTCACTAGGTTTTGGATCAGCCCAAAGTATTATATAAAGGGAAAATGTACAGTGTAACAAAGAATAACACTGTCTTTAACTTCATGTTATCTAGATGTCTAGTATTCAGTTATTACTAACTGGTACTTTCACACATGTAGAAAGCAGTGACATTTGAAATTTGTAGAAATGTCTTTGAAGTATTGAAATATCACCAGAATATTTCTTTTAACATTGTTGTTAAGTCATGTCCAACTCTTTCTTTGCAACATCATGGACTGCAGCACACCAGGCTCCTCTGTCGTCCACTATCTCCTGGTGTTTGCTAAAATTCTTATCCACTGAGTTGGTGATGCTAACTAACCATCTCTTTCTCTGTCTCCCCCTTCTCCTTTTGCCTTCAATCTTTCCCAGCATTGGAGTCTTTTCCAGTGAGTCTTTTCAGGGTCTTTTTGGCTCTTCACCTCAGGCGGGCAAAGTACCAGAGCTTCAGCTTCAGCAACAGTCCTTCCAATGAATATTCAGGGCTGATTTCTTTTAGGATTCACTGGTTTGACCTTCTTGCAGTCCAAGGGACTCTCAAGAGTCTTCTCCAGTACCACAATTCAAAAGCCTCAATTCTTTGGTGCTCAGTCTTCTTTATGATCCAGCTCTCACATCTGTACATGACTACTGGAAAAACCATAGCTTTGACTATGCGGACTTTTGTGGGCAAAGTGATTTATCTGCTTTTTCATACACTGTCTAGATTTGTCATAGGTTTTCTTCCAAGGAGCAAGCGTCTTTTAATTTCATGGCTGTAGTCACCATTCACAGTGATGTTGGAGCTCAGGAAAAGAAAATCTGTCACTGCTTCCACTTTTCCCACTTCTATTTGCCATGAAGGGATGGGACCAGATACCATGATCTTAATTTTTTGAATGTTGAGTTTCAAGCCAGCTTTTTCACTCTCCTCTTTCACCCTCATCAAGAGGCTCTTTACCTCTACACTTTCTGTCATTAAAGTGGTATCATCTGCATATCTGAGGTTGATATTTTTCCCAGCAGTCTTGATTTCAGCTTGTCATTCATCCAGCCCAGCATTTCACATGATGTACTCTGCATAGAAGTTAAATAAGCAGAGTGACAATATACAGCCCTGTCATAGTCCTTTCCCAATTTTGAACCAGTCTGTTGTTCCATGTCTGGTTCTAATTGTTGCTTCTTGACTAGCATACAGGTTTCTCAGAAGGCCGGTAGGGTGGTCTGGTTTTCCCACCTCTTCAAGAATTTTCCACAGTTCTTCGTGATCCACACAGTCAAAGGCTTTAGTATAGTCAATGAAGCAGAAGTAGATGTTTTTTTGGAACTCCCTTGCTTTCTCCGTTATCCAAGGAATGTTGGCAATTTGATCTTCCTACAGGGGGTGGGAGGGATGCTCATCTTCTGGCCTCATATCTCTTTGCTTTTTTGTACTGTCCATGGGATTCTCCAGGCAACAGTACTGGAGTGGGTTGCCATTTCCTTCTCCAGTGGATCACATTTTGTCAGAACTCTTCACTATTACCTGTCTGTCTTAGGTAGCCCTGCACAGCATGGCTCATAGCTTCATTGAGTTACAAAAGCCCCTTCGGCATGACAAGGCTGTGGTCCATGAAGAAGTCTTTTAACATTATGATGTATTTGTTATATTTGGGGTTTCAATACATAATCATTTAATCCAATTCATTAGAAATTGACCATGTAGCACTGGTAACTGAGTGTATGAATAACCACAGACACCATTCCTTGACCGTGCTATATCAATGAGACTTAACCTGATATATACTTGACTCTTTCGTGTAAAGAAAAACTGCCCATTTTGCTTCTACTACTTGTTTTTAAGTGACAGATATTTAAAGTAATGACAAGAATTTAACAATATAAATTGAATAGCATAATGTTAATATGGATTGTCCATTTAGAGGATGCTGTCCATTTTGAGATAGAATCTGGTTCTTGTTCATGACAGGTAGGGACAGATGGCCATTCAGCTGCAACTAGTGACTTGGTGGCTGTCATAAGGAGCAAATTTAAACAGATAGTATTTAACCCATTATGTCTTAGACTGGCCTCTCTTTCATTCAAAAAAATTCTCAGATGAACTTATTTTTGTCCAAATATGAGAGTGCTTAAAGTAAGTATCTTAAGAAAGTCTCATTTATCAAACTGTATGTTTCTATGTTTAATAAAACATATGTTTCTAAAGTTTAATAAAAACTTGGGGACATGAGGCATCCTTATCACACTTTTCACTTTCCAATTTGTAATATATTCAACTCATGTTATTTGAGGGTCTTCTGTTTCATTACAGAGAGTAACTTCCCCCTAGTATAAACCACCAGCTTCACTGTACCAGAGCAAAGGTCAGAATTCATGTTTGCAAGCATCCAGTTTAAAATAGTGGAGAAGGAGATGCCCCCGCAGTTAGAGAAAAGAAATCTAACCTTTTCAGTTCAGTTCAGTCGCTCAGTCGTGTCCGACTCTTTGCAACCCCATGGAGTGTAGCACACCAGGTTTCTCTGTCCATCACCAACTCCCAGAGCTTACTCAAACTCATGTCTATTGAGTCGGAGATGCCATCCAACCATCTCATCCTGTGTCATTCCCTTCTCCTCCTGTCTTCAGTCTTTCCCAGCATCAGGATCTTTCTCAGTGAGTCAATTCTTTGCATCAGGTAGCCAAAGTATTGGAGTTTCAGCTTCAACATCAGTCCTTCCAGTGAATATTCAGGACTGATTTCCTTTAGGATTGACTAGTTTGATTTACTTGCAGTCCAAGGGACCCTCAAGAGTCTTCTCCAACACCACAGTTCAAAACCATCAATTCTTCAGCGCTCAACTTTCTTTATAGTCCAGCTTTCACATCCAAACATGACACTGGAAAAACCATAGCTTTGACTAGACGGACCTTTGTTGGCAAAGTAATGTCTGCTTTTTAATATGCTGTCTAGGTTGGTCATAGCTTTTCTTCCAAGGAGCAAGTGTCTTTTAATTTATGGCTGTGCTCATCATCTGCAGTGATTTTGGAGCCCCCAAAAATGAAGTCTGTCACTGTTTCCATTGTTTCCCCATCTGTTTGCCATGAAGTGATGGAACCAGATGCCATGGTCTTAGTTTTCTGAATGCTGAGTTTTAAGCCAGCTTTTTCACTCTCTTCTTTCATTTTCATCAAGAGGCTGTTTAGTTCCTCTTCATTTTCTGCCATAAGGATGGTATCATCTGTGTATATGAGGTTATTGATATTTCTCCTGGCAATCTTGATTCCAGTTTGTGCTTCATCCAGCCCAGCATTTCTTTTAATTAGAAATTAAAACATAGTTTTTACTGTTGGTAAGTATAATGCTTTATCATCCGGAACCACAGTTAGCTAAATCCGTAACTATTATGAAAGATTGCCAAACCAATGCAGCCTGATTTCAGATATAGTCATGAAGGGTACAAACAATATTTTCTGGAAGTATGTGTACTTCTCCTTTTAACCATAAGACAAAAATCACTTTCATAGGAATTGCATTTTTTAGTCTGCTTCCTTGCCATGTGACTGAAGCTTACAGTTCCTCTCTTAGTGCATCTCCCTGGGAGTATTCTGTTCTGGCATCTTAAGGCATAGATTTTGATTCTATTAAAATCACACTGCCTTATTAGCTTAATAGATGTTAGAACTGGGCATGTAATTTTACAGACAGATATATTAGGCACAGATAAGAAGTTGCCATTCAGGTGATTCTCTGTAATAGAGCTAATCAAAAATTTGATCCTGGCTCTGGGGGTTTCTAGTAGTAATCAAAATCTCTTCTCCACGGGTGAGATTTCATTATACCTAATAAGCCCAGATTTAATGAAATCTCACACATAGAGAATAGATTCTCTGTCCAATTGGAATCCCCCAGGGGCGTGATTGCATTTCTGATCAGTGATCAGCGCTACAGTTGAGTGGAAGTGCTCAGTTTCCTGCCAACTGGGTGGCGCTTCCCCACTGCAACCCCTGTTAGAGCCAAAATGCTTAAAAGACAGTGGGCTGGGAGTGAGAGGGTTTCTGGTGTGAAAATCTTCCCCCAAAATTCACAGAAAAGTGATCAGTTCTCACTTAATCCAGTGAAACATGGTTACTCTGTGAGCCAAGAGGATGCAAGATTTCAGTTACCACAAAGGTGATCTTCACAATGACACCACGAGGAGTGTATTATCACCCGCATTTTCCAGATGAGAAAACTGAGACTCAAAGCCATTGAGTCTATTGCACAAGGCCACCCAGAGTTTGTAGTAGAGCTTGTACCCAAAGTTAAATCCCCCAGACTCCAGAACCCCACACACAACCACCATGCCACATCACATTTCCTCCCCTTTTGGTAGCTTTCATCCCACCTTCTTTCTCTACTGTTTCTTCTCCTCCACCTGCATCTGACATGGGGCAAGGAGCCCACAAGACTGCCCCCTACTGCCAACACCAATCACAAGTCTAGGTTTTACCTACGCATGCGTGCTAAGTCCCTTCAGTCATGTCTGACTCTTTGGCAACCCCATGGGCCGTAGCCTGCAAGGCTGCTTTGTCCATGGGATTTTCCGGGACAGAATACTCCTGGAGTGGGTTGCCATGCCCTCCTCCAGGGGAAAATCTTCCTGACCCAGGGATCAAACACATGTCTCCTGCATTGCAGGTAAATTCTTTACCACTGAGCCACTGGGGAAGCCCATATTCTGGCCAGTTAGCTACACATCAGAGGTTCCTACAGCCCCGTCCTCTGGCTCAACTGATTTGCTAGAGTAGTTCCCAACATCAGTGAAAACAGTTACCTACTCTTTGCCGGTTTATAATAAGAGGATCAGGGGAGACGTGAGGGAGGGATGAAGTGGAAGGCTGGAGCTAGCAGACATAGGCTTTTATATATGGGATGGATAAGCAGCAAGGTACTACTTCATGGCACAGAGAACTATGTTCAATATCCTGTAATAAACCATAGTGGAAAAGAATATTTTAAAAAGAATGTATATAAAAATAAACAGATAAAGGATACAGATGGAAGAAATGCAGAGGACAAACTATGTAGGAAGGTGGTGGTGGTTTAGTCAATAAGTTGTGTCCAACTGTTTGCAAACCCATGGACTGTAGCCTGCCAGTCTCCTTTGTGCATAGGCTTCTCCAGGCAAGAACACTGGAGTGGGTAGCCATTCCCTTCTCCAGGGAATCTTCCTAACCCAGGGATCAAACCAACGTCTCCTGCATTGGTAGGTGGATTCTTTACCACTGAGCCACCAGGGAAACTCCATTTAGGTTCTTAATAAACGGTACTCTACCCTCCTTTCCCCTTTACTGGATGGGGTTTCTAATGAGATGAGAGATGCCAAGCATGGCAGGTATGGCATGCCAAGCATGCCAAGCTTTGGCCTGTGAGTTCTTGGTGGAAACAGTTCTCTCTTCTATATTTTGTTGAGTTGTTAGCACACATCACCATGCACAGGCCTGTCCCAGGGTCTACAGAGCAGTGCAGCATAGTGATTAACGATGCCGACTTTGGACTCGAATCCCTGGGCTTTGCCAATTGCTGCTTTCTGACCTTGGGAAATTACCTACCTTTCCAGGCCTCAGCTTTGTCATTTTTAAAGTGTGTGGGGGGGGGATGGGAGGTTATGCCTACTTAGTAAGTTTGTAATAGGGCTTCCCTGGTGGCTCGGACACTAAAGAATCTGCCTGCAATGCAGGAGACCTGGGTTTGATCCCTGGGTCAAGAAAGATCCCCTGGAGAAGGGAATGGCTACCTACTCCAGTATTCTTGCCTGGAGAAACTCATGGATAGAGAAGCCTAGTGAGCTACAGTCCATGGGATTGCAGAGTTGGAGATGACTGAGCAACACACACACACACACACACACACACACACACACACACACACGGGGTTAAATAAGCTAACATATGTGAAACATTTAACATAGTTCCTAGCAGACAGCAAGAGCTAAATAAATGGTAATGATTGTTACTATTACTTAATATTTTTGCTATGGTGTTGTTGTTGTTGTTGTTTTTTAATACTCTTTGGCTAAAATAACTTTGAAGAAACCGGAAGGCAACCTCTTGCCATTTTAATCGGAACCTATTTTTGAAGAATGCCACTCACCTTCCTAGTCTGATAAGGCCCTTAATCAGTGACTTATTTATACTGATAAGCTCTGTCTTCCTTTGCCACAGAAGCTGATCCTAACGCAGGCAGGGTGTTCGGTTTCCCACGACACCTCTGAATAAAATGCCATTTCCTCAGGAACAGCTAGAAATACCGATGCTAATTTTTCCTGTGCTCGGAAAAAGCAAGAGCGCTCCCACTGCGGTGGGCTGCAGGAGCTTTCCAGAAGCATTATGTCATCCTAATTTGCACTGCCAGGGGATGAGCTCATGGGGCGGGGTCTCGCAGGGCTGCAGCTGTGCGGGCCCCTTACTTGTAGGATGTGCGTCCCCCTGCCGCCTCTCCCCGCGGCCCCCTCCACCCACCTCCTGCCGCCGGGCGCTGAAGAGAGGCACTGCGAGACAAATGCTTTAAAACGGAGGTGAAGTCCTGCAAAATATAACCAGGCATAAGAGGGCACACAATAAAGGCAAACCGTGCATTTTTGATATTTTGTATTAAAAAAACAAACAGACGGTTGCAGAACTGTGGTCAATGAGAAGAGACTTGTGTTGGTTGTCTTTGCTTCACCTCTTTGTCTGCAGCAGCCTTTCCCCTTTTCTGCTTCAAACAACAGCTTGATCTATGACTGAACCCAGGCTGAATCTGTGTTGTGTGCGTGTTAGTCGCCCAGTTGGGTCCGACTCTTTGCAACCCGGTGGACTGTAGCCCCTCAGGTTCCTCTGTCCGTGGGATTTCCCAGGTAAGAATACTGGAGTGGGTTGTCGTTTCCTTCTCCAGGGGATCCTCCTTACCCACAGATCAAACCCAGGTCTCCTGCTTGATCTCAGAGGATCACGAATCTGGTCCTGAGCCATGGCTGGGGCAAGAGAGAAATAGGGGAACCATTTCCCACATTCTTTTCCTTATCATATGTATTGTGAGTGTATTTACATTCCTGCTAATCTACCAGAGATCCTTGGCTCTCTGGCTGTGAAAAGAGGGATTAAACATACAGACTTCAGCTTCAGAAATCCTGAGCCTGGATCTCAACACAGACACATGTGCTATTTTTAGGATGGTGAGAATTGTCACCTCTCCAAGCCTCAATTTCTCCACCTGTAAAATGGGGATAATAGTCAACCCTAGATCAAAAGCGTGCTGCAGATGTTAAATGACTATTGCATTATAATCACTAAGCACAGTGCCTGGTCCATGAAATGTGCTCAATCCATGTGAGTGATCATTAATAAAATATATATGCTCTACTGCTTTATTAACCATTCGCTGCAATACAAACCTTTCATTTATATTTCAAATATATACTGAAATAGGATCATATACTGAACCCCCTACATACCTATCACTCCACTTCAACAATTATCAACATTTTGGCAGCTTTGTTTCACTTATTCTCCACCCTTTCTTTTCAAGTGTTTTAAGGGTAAATCCCAAGTATTAAATCACTGTACCTGTAGTACTTGAGTGTGTGTTTGTAAGGAAAGCCCCAGTGGCTTGGTGGTAAAGAATCTGCCTACAGTGCGGGAGACACAGGAGACTTGGATTCAATCCCTGGTTTAGGAAGATCCTCTGGAGGAGGAAATGGCTATCCACTCCAGTATTCTTGCCTGGGAAATCCTATGGACAGATGTGCCTGGCAGCCACAGTTTATGGGGTTGCAGAGTCGGAGGTGGCTGAACACACATACACACCTGTAATACTTGAGTATGTAATACTTTAACTGAAAAGGATTTTATTTTTAATTTAACCCTACAATGTTAAAATAGTTCCTTATTATCATCTAATGTCCAGTCCTTATTCAAATTTCCCCAATTGTTCACAAATGTCTTTTTATACCTTAAAAAAAAAGCACAAAAAATATGCTTAGACTTCTTAAGGGGTTTCTAAATATGTGGATTCTTGGCTTTTTCAGAGCTAAATTTCAAACATTAGTAAACACAAATATTGATATTTATGCAGTAGGACCAAAACAGATTAGTAATTTGTTTTTGTCAATTGTTAATTTGAATGATTTGTCTTAAAGTAAGAGACTCTGTACTGATTAGAATGACACATAATAGATATTTGTTAAATTTTTAGTCATTGGTTTTATATTTCTGATTTGGATGGCCAATATTTTGATGTGCTCATTACCTAAACATGACTTTAAAATCTTACTTAAACTGGTACTTAGTGTATAAGTAAGATCATAATTTATTCTTTTTGCTGCATATTTTCATTAGCTTATTTCCTCTTAATTTAATGTCTGTAAATCAGTGTTCAGTAGAAATTTACTTAGAAAAAATTTTAGCATTCAGTTTGCCAATAGCTGTTCTTGGTTAAATGTAAACATTTAATTTAACTTTCAGAAAATACATCTTTTCCCATTTAAGGGAAAGCCCTGAGTGCATCCTGATGTATTTAAATTCATATAATCAGTGTTACAGTAAGTTTCCAGGGAGGCATGAATTATGTCCACAAAAAACTTATGTACAGTCTATTTTTCGTGAAGGATATAGTCTCACTTCTGAGCGTAAGTTCCCATCATGACATCATATCCTTCTTTGACAAGTCAAGGTCACTCCAAGGCTCTCTGGTCTGGCCTCCTTCCTTCCCTAGCAGTATCCCCATAACTTTTTCGTTCCCTCATCCCCCATGTACCTGAGACTCCAGCTGTGTCGGACAACTGGCCATTCTTTGCTTTTCCACCCCTGCATTTCTCTCAAGCTATTCCACATATCTGAGGTGGAGTTGCTGAATTTAGTGCATAGAAATACAGAAGGCCCAGTTAATTTTGAATCTCAGGTACCCAATGAATACATTTTTAGTATAAGCATATCCCTGATATTCCATGTGACGTACTGTACTAATACAAAAATGTTATTCACTATTTATATGAAATTCAAATTTAACAAGAGTTCTGGGTTTTATCTGATGGTACTAACCTAGAAACTTTTCAAGGGCTGGCTTTTCCTCCCAGAAGCCTTCCTGAATGCCTTCCCTACATGCTGCTACCACAGCGTTTTGCTGGAACCTCTAATTACATACAAAAACACTCTAGTATTTTTTTAACTGGTCATATGTGTGTGTGTCTCTATACCACTTCATAACACAAACACTGTGTCTTATGCCTAGAGTTCTAGGATTTAGCGTTTACACCTCACTCTGTCTTTCCACTCCAGGGGTTGGATAACATTAACCCCTCATAGTATTTTTCTCACTGCTCTTGGGTTTGTTTTGTTTTCTCCATGTAAACTTGTGTGGCCTATATTCACTGTTATTCATTCCTAACCATGTACCACTCACTGTGATAAGCAGTGGAGGTAAAGAGTGAATTAGATAAGTTTCTGATCATTAGGAGCTCACGTGTTGTCAGAGTAGAAACACATAACTCATGGTGTCAAAGTAAAAACACATAACTAGGTAGATATTTTGGTAGGTCTGATGTGTTTGATAAATAGTTACTAAAAGCTCAATACATGCCAGGCAGTGTTCTAGGCACTGAGCGTGCAACTGTGTACAAGGAAAGCCTATGTTTCCCTGGAGTTCCTTTCCTGAAGAAGGACTATCCAATGGGTAGAGGTGAATGAGAGTTTCCAGGAAGCCGTCCAAGATTTTTCATGAATACTGAGTCCTAGAGTAAAGTAGGAGCTTGCTAGACAGGTGAGGGGTGGAAAATGAGCACTCCAGGAAGAAAGCTGGACAGATACAAAAGAATGGACTGAAAAAGCCCAGAATGTGGTCTCTGTAAGGACAGGAACTTGGTCTTGTCTGCACTGATATGACCCCATGCTTGACTTGAGATGGGCGCAGAGGGAGCACTTCATAAACAGTTGCATGAGTGAATGAAGGCAACATGGTGTGTACTCAGGGAAAAGCAAGAGGGTTGGAATGACCAGAGCTGAGAGCTGGGCAGTGTCATTCTAAAAGCAGACAGTGGACAGATGATGGAGGGCTTCACAAAGCGCCCTTAGAAATGTGAATTCAAGTGATAAACATTGGAGAGACATCAGAAATTTTCAGGTCTGGAATGGTGCAGTTTCATTTAACTTCTGAAGAGGTTGCTTGAATGGCGTTGTGGACAATGGGTTAAGTGGAGTGGAGACCAGGGAGACCAGGTAAGTGTCTGTTGTTTTAGAAAGATGGACAAGGGCCGGTATTAAGCAGTGGTGGTGAAACATCACAATAAGAGAAAGATTTTAGGGTTATTTCTAAAGGAAAACCAGTAAAAATTTGGATCCATTGGGTATAAGAGTTCAAGAATGGGGGTGGGGGGAGTAGGGAACAAGGCCGACTTGTTCCTGGAGAGCTCCCAGGTTTATGGTTTCTGCAACTTTCTGGACAAGATTCTGTTAGGCAAGGAGTCCCCAAGCTCTGGGATCTGGTGCCTGATGATCTGAGGTGGAGCTGATGTAATAATGACAGAAGTAAGGTGGACAATAAATGCAATGCTCATGAATCATCCTGAAACCATCCCTCCCACCCAGGTTGGTGCAAAAATTGTCTTCCACAAAATGGATCCATGGTGCTGAAAAGCTTGGGAACCGCTGCACTGGAGCACAGGAGGAGGACAGTTTTAGAAGGTCTGGACAGGAAGACATGTGGGAGAATCATCAGTGACCATTGAGAGTTAAAGCCATGATAATGGATGAAGCTAGCAAAGAGTGAGAGCATAAAATTAAATCAGAAGGGGGCCTGGAAATGCCATTTTGCAGATATATGTTTGTCACGTTTATGTATCTTCAGATGGTTCAGTTCAGTTCAGTCACTCAGTCATGTCTGACTCTTTGTAATCCAATGGACTGCAGCACACCAGGCCTCCCTGTCCATCACCAACTCCCAGACTTTACTCAGACTCATGTCCATCGTATTGGTGATGCCAACCAACCATTTCATCCTCTGTCGTCCCCTTCTCCTCCTGCCATCAATCTTTCCTAGCATCAGGGTCTTTTCAAATGAGTCAGTTCTTCACATCAGGTGGTGAAAGTATTGGAGTTTCAGCTTCAGCATCAGTCTTTCCAGTGAATATTCAGGACTGATTTACTTTATGATTGACTGGTTGGATCTCCTTGTAGTCTCAAGAGTCTTCTCCAACACCACAGTTCAAAAGCATCAATTCTTTGGTGCTCAGCTTTCTTAACAGTCCAACTCTCATATCCATACATGACTACTAGAAAAACCATAGCTTTGACTAGACGGATCTTTGTTGGCAAAGTAATGTCTGCTTTTTAATACCACTGTCTAGGTTGGTCATAGCTTTTCTTCCAAGGAGCAAGCATCTTTTAATTTCATGGCTGCAGTCACCACCTGCAGTGATTTTGGAGGCCACTGTTTCCTTTGTTTCCCCATCTATTTGCCATGAAGTGATGGGACCAGGTGCCATGATCTTAGTTTTTTGAATGTTGAGTTTTAAGCCAACTTTTTCACTCTCTTCTTTCATTTTCATCAAGAGGCTGTTTAGTTCTTCTTTGAATTCACGTTCACGCTGAGGGTGGTGTCATCTGCATATCTGAGGTTATTGATATTTCTCCCAGCAATGATTGAGTGAGCCCAAACCTAGCATCAGCTTGGAAAGAGAATAATGCCTTGCTGTTCTATATCCAGAATGTTTTTATAAAATGGGAGAGTCATTGGTTTTCTTTGATTTACTGTTGACACCATCTCTGACTTTCTAAAGAAAGCTCTCTTAACTCCTTCCTGACCACCTTCTACCTATTTCATCAGGTTTGTTAAAGACCATTTGAATATAGTCTGCAAAGTAATTTGCATAGATGGAAGAGAAAAAAATGAAATTCCAAAATCACAAGATAATTATTAATGATGATAAAATATTATTTAAAAGCAATCCCTTTTAAGAATCTTCAGAGCAGTTCTATTTTTATGTACGTGCATAAAGATAATATGTTTCTACCTAAAGGTTTACAATAACTTAGGAATTGTAGAAGCTGATAAGAGTCAGGGTGTAAGTCACCACCAAATAGCATTTCCTTCATTAATAACTAAGCTATGATAAAGGTTTTTGAAACCTTGGAACAATAGAATGTCTGTTAACTGACTTCCTGGAAGCGCTAGTAGTAAAGAACCTGCCTGCCAGTACCTAGTACAGGAGACATAAGAGACACAGGTTCGATCCCTGGGTTGGTAAGATGCCCTGGAGAAGGAAATGGCAACACACTCAAGCATTCTTGTCTAGAGAATTCCATGGACAGAGGAGTGGGCTACAGCCCATGGGGTCGCAAAGAGTCGTACATGACTGAAGTGACTTATCACAGCACTCAAATAACCAGTGTTTTTCATTTGAGGCTTAAACTCAAAACTGCCAGGCTACTCTCTAGATGAGGGTATTGAAGACTTTTTGTTCATGATTTCTGAGCAAAATTCAGAGAATTTTGAAAACCATACACTCCCTCACACATTTTAAAGTTGACACCTTAAATTTTACATTAGAGATTTAAATAGCAATTTAATAGTAATTTAAATAATAATATTGTTATTTTGATCAAAAAAAGCTGTAGCATCACTGCTAAAGTATCCAATGACATCTAAATACCATAGAGATTTAATACCTACCATCATCCATTTTTTATAATACACAAACTTTTTAACTGGCATAAATTCTACTTGTTCCTTTTCCTTTTAGTTCAGTATCTGTTCCACTTTGTGCACAGAACTTTATCCTAATATATTTATGCTTTAAAGATTTTTATTGACCATCCCACCATACTTCTCTTCAAGAAAAACATATTTATAAATTTAAATTAAAATATTTTGCATTCCTGTGACCATGATTCTGAGTACTTAACATTTTTTCTGGTGTAAGCTATATTTAAAATGATTAGTAGTACTCATTTTACCAATACAACACACTAAAGTTTTGATAAACAAGTGAATATAAAGTACAGTTTTATTAAAACCACATCTCTAATGAGATATAGGATTTTTAAGTTAATTATCTGTCTATGGAAAATATTACATGAGAATGAGACACTATTCAGCACCATTTTTATTCCCATTTTTCATTTTTAATGTGAGCACTGAAAAAAAACTTGTACACATAGACAGGTAAATAGGAAGAGAAAGAGTTTCATTATATCATGCGAGCATGCTCAGTCACAGTCATGTCCAATTCTTTGTGACCCCGTGGACTGTAGCCCACTAGGCTCCCCTGTCCATGGGATTTTCCAGGCAAGAATACTGGAGTGGGTTGTCATACCCTCCTCCAGGAGATCTGCCTGACCCAGGAATCAAACCTATGTCTCCTGCATTGGCAGACGGATTCTTTACCACTGAGCCACTTGGGAAGCCCATTATATCTGAGTCACTCAATTAATGAAATTGCTTTCAAGAGAGATAAATGCCAAATATCACAGTACTGAATCATCAAAAACTTTTTAATGATCTAACTTGATTAGATTCTCCTTCAGTTCTCTTGAAACCAAAGAATTGGAAACCACTTAAATTGCAAAAGAACTTTTTAAATCCAATACTCAGAGTCATTCACTTTTTCTGACACCACCAGTAATTTTTCTAATTGACTCCAGTTACCGCCCTGGAGGTCTTACTACACTAGAATAATTTATGTGCTGTGCTGTGCTTAGTCACTCAGTCGTGTCCAGCTCTCTGCGACCCCATGGACTGTAGCCTGCCAGGCTCCTCTGTCCATGCGGATTCTCCAGGCAAGAATATGGGAGTGTGTTGCCTATTGCTTCTCCAGGGAAACTTTCCAACCCAAGAATCAAACCAGGGTCCCCTGCATTGCAGGTGGATTCTTTACCAGTTGAGCTACTGGGGAAGAGTAATTTATAGATAGATGAAAATTTGCCTTTTTTGATAAAGTGGGACAAGGTGCTTTGGGATACAGACAGAAAGAACTCCCCCTTCCTGATAGCAAATATATTCTCAGATCAGTTGTTAGAAGGTGTATGTACAAGTGAAGGAGTATAGTAACAGGTCATTTCTATTAAAAACTAAGTTAATTGCTTTGTAAAAGGCAAGTTGCTTTAACAATTAATCACCTGCTAGATGCTACAAAACATTATAACAGACTGGAAAAATCTTTGAGTTAGGCACTTATCTTGCTTGGTAAATGTCTTTAAATTCTTGTTTCACTTTCAATGACAACTAAATATTTTATACAATGCATGATTTATGCAGTAATAATTAACACTTATTAGAGGTTAATTAACACAGTTCCATGTGCCAGGAATGGTCCTACCTAACTAATTTGTTTGTATTCATTAGTTAATCCCCACAACAACCCCATGAGGTAGATAGCTTTTTATTCCCATTTTACAGATGAGGAAACAGAGATGGAGAGACAGTAACTGCTAGAGTTCACACATCTAATACTGACACAACCAAGCACTCTTGTTCCAGAGTCTATATTCGTAATAAGTAAACCTCTACTCAAAGATCATGATTTTGAATTAAGAATAGAATTTATAAGGCTCATATATAGCATTTTTGGAGGAAGGAATGGCAATCCACTCCAGTATTCTTGCCTGGAGAATTCCATGAACAGAGGAGCCTGGGAGGCTACAGTCCATGGGGTCACAGAGTTGGACATGATTGAGCGACCAATACTACACTTCTATAGCATTTTTATTATTTTCTTCTTTAATAAGTTTCTTTGATTAACTGATCAGGCAAGCATGTTAAGAGGTTTTCTGCAGGACTATAAATGTTAAATAATAAGCTATGGTTATTATTTTAGAAACTGCAAGTCAGAAATGATCCAATGCACCTCTTAGTGTTCAAAAGCTGCTTAGCCAGTTTGGTTACAAAAACATAATAAATAATTGTATACCTGGTGAAAATGAATATTAAAGTGTTTTCTGCAACTCTGAACAAGCTCTCCTAATTTTTGCCAAAAATGACATGTATTTCTCTCATTATAGTGTGCCTTTTAAAAAATTCTCAGAATCCCTTTAGGTATATCACAGAGAATTGTGAACACTGTAAATATCAATATATTTTAATTTAACAGAAAAACTCCAGTGCAACTTCTAATACAAAGTGTCTGTGAGCAGTTCTATCCTCTGCTATTGAACCTTCCATTCTTCCCTAACTCCCCGCTTTTATTTAGCCCATCTAAGATATTCAGACTGTCACATTTGCATATTTCCTTCTTTTTTATATTAAGGAACCTCAAGTTTCTTCCTCTTTCTATTTCCTTAAAGTTACATCATCCCAAAGTAAATTTAGTTTTCTCAAAACTTAACACTTAATTTGCATATCTCTGTTTAAGCAATACCTACAGGCCAGATTCTGTGTTCAGCTCAGTTCAGTTCAGTCTCTTAGTCGTGTCTGACACTGTGTAACCCCGTGGACTGCAGCACGCCAGTCTTCCCTGTCCATCACCAACTCCCAGAGCTTCCTCATACACATGTCCATTGTGTCAGTGATGTCCTCCAACCATCTCATCCTCTGTCATCCCCTTCTCCTCCTGCCTTCAATCTTTCCCAGCATCAGGGTCTTTTCAAATGAGTCAGTTCTTCACATCAGGTAGCCAGAGTATTGGAGTTTCAGCTTCAGCATCAGTCCTTCCAATGAATATTCAGGACTGATTTCCTTTAGGATTGATTGATTGGTTGGATCTCCTTGCAGTCCAAGGGACTCTCAAGAGTCTTCTCCAACACCACAGTTCAAAAGCATCAATTCTTCAGGGCTCAGCTTTCTATATAGGCCAACTCTCACATCCATACATGACTACTAGAAAAACCATAGCTTTGACTAGACGGACCTTTGTTGGCAAAGTAATGTCTCTGCTTTTTAATATGCTGTCTAGGTTGGTCATAGTTTTTCTTCCAAGAAGCAAGTATTTTTTTTATTTCATAGCTGCAGTTACCATCTGCAGTGATTTTGAAGCCCAAGAAAATAAAGTCTGTCACTGTTTCCACTGTTTCCCCATCTATTTGCCATGAAGTGATGGGACCAGATGCCATGATCTTAGTGTTCTGAATGTTGAGTTTTAAGCCAGCTTTTTCACTCTCCTCTTTCACTTTCATCAAGAGGCTCCTTAGTTCTTCCAGTTCACCCTCACCATGAGGGTGGTGTCATCTGCATATCTGAGGTTATTGATATTTCTCCTGGCAATATTAATTCCAGCTCGTGCTTCATCCAGCCTGGCATTTTGCATGATGTACTCTGCATATAAGTTAAATAAGCAGGGTGACAATATACAGCCTTGATATACTCCTTTCCTGATTTGGAACCAGTATATTTTTCCAACCAAAAAACAAAATGCTTTGTCCCTCATGGCTTATAGTTGAGAAAAAGGTGTGAGCAACTGAATCCAAAATCAAATATGAAAAGTGATACAAGTGGGACAGTGAATGTACTTTGTGAAAGGTGTGCTGGCAGAGCCTAGAAGATGAGGTGGCATCTAATATCAGCCTTTGTGTTGTAAATGCCTGACCGCTCTGCCTGGCCCAGGAGCTTCTGATTGCCTGGTTGGTGGACTGATGACTTCACTAACTCCCTTGATCGTGAGGTGGTTGACTGAGATCAGTGAGATTCACCAAAGGGCACTCCTTTGAATGGCTAATTGCAGGGCTTTCTTAGCAGCTTTTAAGTTTTCCCTTCTGGATGAGAAAGTGGGGCTGATGGAAACTGTCCTTCTATTTCCTACGTTATCACTGAGGGAAATGAGACGAGCTTTCTGCTGGGTTCCCTTCTCCCTTACGGCTTTGGCAGCTGGTGGCTAAGATGGTAAAAAATCTACCTGCAGTGCAGGAAACCTGGGTTCAATCCCTGGGTTGGAAAGATCCCCTGGAGAAGGGAATGGCAACCCACTCCAGTATTCTTGCCTGGAGAATTCCATGGACAGAGGAGCCTGGCAGGCTTCCATCCATTGGGTCACAAAGAGTTGGACACAACTGAGTGACTAACTGCCGCTGCTAGGTATGGTTGAAAGGAAAAGACCACAGGCAGCAAGAGAACGACTCCTTTCCTTCCCAGATACTTAGCCTTCTCCATGCTAGTCACTAACATTGAACATTGTGGAATAATACAGGAGGAAATTTATATAGGAAGTTCTTGTGGCCACAACAGAAACTACTCTATTAACTAGTCTTGAAAATTCAGTTCATACTTTAGCCCTTCCTGATCGCTTAGTTGGTAAAGAACCTGCCTGCAATGCAGGAGATCCTAGTTCCATTCCTGGGTGTGGAAGATCCACTGGAGAAGGGATAGGCTACCCACTCTAGTATTCTTGGACTTCCCTTGTGGCTCAGCTTGTAAAGAATCCTACTGCAGTGCAAGAGACCTGGGTTCAATCCCTGGGTTGGGAAAGCCCCCCTGGAAAAGGGAAAGGCTACCCATTCCAGTATTCTGGCATGGAGAATTCCATAGACTGTATAGTTTAGGGGGATTGCAAAGACTCTGACACTAGCAGCTTTCGCTTTCACTTTTCACTTTCATGTGCAAACATGTATAGAAAGAAAGTTCAGGAGTTCTCTCATAACCTGCGTGACCTTGACTGAAACTTTGAGAGAAGGAAGGAAAAAGGACAGAAAATAGAAGTGGCTTGGCGGCTGGGGCTGAAAGCCTTAGGACTGACTTCCAGTGGAAGTGGGACATAGAAATATACATCTCCTTGAAGGGGGCTTGACAACCCCAGATGCAACCTGGGTTGAGGCTGATGCCCAAGGGAGGAGGCACCAGGGATCAGCAACAGAGGACACTGGTGTCCTAGGAACAGCTTGAGTTTGAGAGGCAGACAGACAGACTTGAAAGTAAACCTGAGTTTTACCAGTTAATACCCATGCAGTCTTGGATAAATGAGCATCTTTAAAGCTCTTCCCTTTTCCCATGGTATTACTGTGAGGATGAAATGACACAGCGTGTATAGAATATGAGACTAATGACTGCATCCCATCAGTAATGGTTCCTTCCATGTCAAGTAAGCTAAGAGATTTCCTCAATCTGTTCTATGGAAGCCACTCTAGGCTGGAAGGTAGATGCAGTTCTCCAACTGGAGTTGGCTCATTGCTCATGTACTCAGTAACGTATCAATACTTCTGTCAGTGACCTGCTTTCTCCCAGCCCTCAGCTCCTAACATAGTTCCTAAAAACAAAGTGGTAAACAAACCTCTTTGGAGTTAAACAGCCCTGAACTAGCCAAAATGCTTGGTGGAAAGGAAGAAAAAACCCTCAAAGATTTGTGGAAGCTGAAAACATCTTTGAGCCCATGTCAAAGACCCCCATATCTGCTATTTACAAGACCAGTCATGGTTCCTTGGTCCCATCTCCTTAAAGCTTTGTGATAATTGACCTGTGTCACGTTGTGAAAAGAGTAGCCCTGCCATTATTGGCCTAGCAACTAAGAGTGATTTGTGTACTAATCAGTAGTTATTGTTACTTTGATCTTCCCTGGAAGCATTCCATGGAAGCTTGTCAAATTGTTTTGGTACCGCCATGCAGAGCACGCTAGGTAGTCTCCGATAATAATCAAGACATCACTAACCAAGAGCTCCCTCTGTTGATTTTAAACCTTAGAAAAATGTTTTATCATCTAATTGAAACCAATGGCAATGTATAGAATGCCCACTCAGTGCAAGAAACTAAGTCGCTAAAGAATACAAAGATGACGAGTGTGGCTCTTGCCTACTGGAAGGAACAGACCTGTGTATATGAAAAGCTAAAATACAATACTGTAAAAAAATTATATCCATTAGCTTTTGGCACAAAAATATGAAAGAGCAAACCAACCGCAGTTATATATCCTCACTCACTCATAGAGGCTGGGCGGGGGTCAACTGATCTAGACTGGATTTGGTCGGGCTGGGTGTCAAACTGCAGGTTGGGTTCAGGTTTGATCCATATGACTCTCCTCCTCTTTGGACCAGCAAGCTAGCCAGAGCATATTCTTCTCACAGTGATGGCGAAATGGCCACAGGGGAGAACAGAAAGCTGCAATGACCCCCCTTGAAGCCTAAGGTCAGAACTGGCACACCCAAAACAATGGGCTGAGGAAGAATGCTCAGCCTCTATAGCAGGAGTCCCCCTGCTCCAGGAACAAATGCCTGATGATCTGAGGAGGAGGTGATGTAACAATAATAGAAATAAAGTGCACAATAAATATAATGCACCTGAATCATCCCTGAATCATCCCCAAACTATCCCCACCCCCTTGGTCCATGGAAAAATGGTCTTCCACGAAACCCGTCTCTGGTGCCAAAAAGGTTGGGGACCACTCCTCTAGAGAATAGAAAAATGTCAGTTCAAAAAGGGAATGGATTCAGGGGAAAGTGAGGGCCTGGGAAGAATGATGTCAACTACCACAGTAATAGAATTTCAAAGTGTTGGGGGACGTAATATAGAGGGTAATTGATGTTAGCTGGGGAAATCAGTTTTCACTTTCTGGAGAACATGGAGTTTAAGAGAACTTAAAGAGCGAGGATATGGATTAGCCAAGCTGAGGGGTTGTGTACTCCAGGTAGAGTGAACTCCATTGAGAACATTATAGACAACACTGACTTTAATAAGTGAATGAAAAATCTCTAGGGGATGGCAACTTTGTGAGTGCTCCGAAGTGTCATCCTAGAAAAATTCACCTGTGCACACTTCAACATTTATGTGCAAGGTTAGCCCTGTTCTTGTCTTCCGTAGTGGCTCAGACAGTAAAGAATCTGCCTGCAATGCAAGAGATCCATGTTCGACTCCTGGGTCAGGAAGACCCCCTGGAGGAGGGCATATCAATCCACTCTAGTATTCTTGCCTAGAGAACTCCATGGACAGGCTACAGTCTGTGAGGTCACAAAGAGTCTGACATGATTGAGCAACCAACACTTTCACTTTTCACTTTAAGGTGAGAATTGGACTGTAGTTGGACTTAAAATATTTCAGATATATGTTTTCTACTTAAACTTTCCCTACCAAGGGAGCTTTTACATTACCTCAAAGTATTCAGAGAAGCTTTAACACTAGAGCTATTTAAAGAGTATGGAATGCCTTTGCAACTTACAAATGGAAGTGTGATAAAGTTTAAGCAGTGTTTTAATTGGCTTTTCTTAGTTTTCCCTGAGGCAGATAAACCAAACTAGCAGAAGAAGCTGACAGTGAATAACAGCAAGTAACAAATCTTGCTGATCTGGCTGTTAGATATTGTTCTTGACAGCACATGCCTACCATGTAGAATTTAATATAAAGCTCCTTCAGTAGATACAACTGATGAATATTGTAATCCCACTTTGAATAGACTCTTGAGTTCTTGTTTCCAGGTTTTAGGAATAAATGTGCAATCTTGATACAGAACAGAGGCCAGTGCCCAAAATATAACTCGTTTGCTTGAAATTGTTAAGTTATTAACAAAAACAGGGCTTCCTTGGTAGCTCAGACAGTAAAGAGTCTGCCTGCAATGTGGGAGACCCAGGTTCGATCCCTGGGTTGGGAAGATCTCCGGGAGAAGGAAATGGCAACCCACTCCAGTATTATTGCCTGGAAAATCCCATGGACAGAGGAGCCTGGTGGGCCACAGTCCACGGGGTCACAGAGAGTTGAACACGACTGAGTGACTAACACACATGAACAAAAAGAGACGAAATGACTCGAAATGGATGAGCTGAAGTTTCCTGGACCTGTAGTTAGGTGTCTATTCCAAAACTCCTGTGGATCAGGTCCTGATGTAGCTAGTTTCCTCTGAGTGATCAGTATCAGCTGCAGTATTTAAGGATGCTCAATGTCTTCTTGATTACTCTGGCTCCAGAGCTGGAAGGCTAAGATGTCTTTGAGTGAGCCAAGGATAGAGGGTCTCAGATGCTCTAAGATGTTTTCTGTGAGTCACTGACTTCTTTTTAAATGATCTGATTTCCTTTGACCCTTTCAAGGGAAAGAAGTATTTTAGAAAGCAGAATGGGCAGGAGATGGATCCTGTTCAGTATCGGAGACAATCCTAAAGTTTTCTGACCTACAAGCACCAACAAATCCTTTGGAGTTCATGTATGCATGCCAAGTCGCTTCAGTCGTGTCCGACTCTTTGCGACCCCATGGACTGTAGCCCACCAGGCTCCTCTGTCCATGGGACTCTCCAGGCAAGAATACTGGAGTGGGTTGCCATGCCCTCCTCTAGGGGATCTTCCCAACTCAGGGATCAAACCTAAGTCTCTCGGTCTTCTGCATTGGCTGGTGGTTTCTTTACCACTAGCACCACCTGGGAAGCCTTAAACTCCCATTAATTCTAATATGTGTGAAACTTAGTTTAATGCTCTGTTCCTGGTGTATGTAATTAAAGAGGAAAGAAATTAAGTGATATCAAGAAAGTCCCTTTGAAAAGAGCTGGTAGAAGTCCCCAGACCCTTGTCACGAGGGATTCCTCACCTGTTAACCTCAGAATCAGACTCAGCAGATCTCAACATAGGCCATTCATTAGAGTCTCCTGCTGCTGCTGCTGCCAAGTCGCTTCAGTCGTGTCCGACTCTGTGCGACCCCATAGACAGCAGCCCACCAGGCTCCCCCATCCCTGGGATTCTGCAGGCAGGAACACTGGAGTGGGTTTCCATTTCCTTCTCCAATGCATGAAAGTGAAAAGTCAAAATGAAGTCGCTCAGTCGTGTCCGACTCTTAGCAACCCCATGGACTGCAGCCCACCAGGCTCTTCCATCCATGGGATTCTCCAGGCAAGAGTACTGGAGTGGGGTGCCATTGCCTTCTCCAGAGTCTCCTAGGAAGTTTGAAAACTATCAGTGCCCCAGGCCCACCCTAGGAATTCTGACTTAATTACTGTGGGAAGGGGCCGGACATCTGGACAAGGAGGTCCAATGTGTGTAAGGTAAGGGAGATACAGGGTTAGACCGATTCTCTTTCTTTCTTATTTATTTTTTAAATTAATTATTTTAATTGGAGGCTAATCACTTCACAGTATTGTGGTGGTTATTGCCATACATTGACATGAATCAGCCATGGGTGTACGTGTCCCCCATCCTGAACCCCCCTCCCACCTCCCTCCCCACCCCATCCTTCCGAGTTGTCTCAGAGCACCGGTTTTGAGTGCCCTGCTTCATGCATCAAGCTTGCACTGGTCATCTGTTTTACATATGGTAATATACATGTTTCAGTGCTATTCTCTCAAATCATCACTCTTTTGCCTTCTCCCACAGAGTTCAAAAGTCTGTTCTTTACATCTGTGTCTCTTTTGCTGTCTCATATATAGGGTCATCATTACCATCTTTCTAAATTCCATATATATGCGTTAATATACTGTATCAGTGTTTCTCTTTCTGACTTATTTCACTCTGTATAATAGGCTCCAGTTTCATCCACCGCATTATAGCTGACTCGAATGTGTTCTGTTTTTTATAGCTGAGTAGTATTCCATCATGTATATGTATCACAACTACCTTATCCATTTGTCTGCTGATGGACATCTAGGTTGCTTCCATGTCCTGGCTATTGTAAACAGTGTTGTAATGAACACTGAGGTACACGTGTCTCTTTCAATTCTGATTTCATCGGTATGTATGCCCAGCAGTGGAATTGCTGGGTCATAAGGCAGTGCTATTTCCAGTTTTTTAAGGAATCTCCACACTGTTCTCCATAGTGGCTGTACTAGTTTGCATTTCCAGTAACAGTGTAAGAGGGTTCCCTTTTCTCCACACCCTCTCCAGCATTTATATTTTGTAGACTTTTGGATTGCAGCCATTCTGACTGGCGTGAGAGGGTACCTCATTGTGGTTTTGATTTGCATTTCTCTGATAAGGAGTGATGTTGATCATCTTTTCATGTGTTTGTTAGCCATCTGTATATCTTCTATGGAGAAATGTCTGTTTAGTTCTTTGGCCCAGTTTTTAATTGGGTTGTTTATTTTTCTGGTATTGAGCTGCACGAGCTGCTTGTGTATTTTGGAGATTTATTCTTTGTCAGTTGTTTCATTTGCTATTATTTTCTCCCATTCTGAAGGCTGCCTTTTCACCTTGCTTTTAGTTTCCTTTGTTGTGCAAAAGCTTTTAAGTTTAATTAGGTCCCATTTGTTTATTTTTGTTTTTATTTCCACTACTATGGGAGGTGGGTCATAGATGATCTAACTGTGATTTATGTCAGAGACTGTTCTGCCTGCATTTTCCTCTAAGAGTTTTATAGTTTCTGTAGACCAACTTTATAAGGTGGGAGTCTTCTGCCACTGGAAAGTGGGGAACCTTTCTGGAAAGTAGAACCTCTCTGGAACCTCTGCCCTCACCCCTCCCTGGGCCTCATATTCCCCTGTCACCCTGCATCCCCCAAAACAGAAGCCTGAAGCCACTATAGAGGGCCAACGAGCGTGCCACTTTAATTCAAACACCAAAGTTACCACCCTGAATGAGTTACTGCCTGGGAATATTGTCCCCAAATGCTGTGCCCTCAGGAACCCATTCTGAAGCCCCAGTGGGGTCTCAGTGCCCCTCTCATGAGAAAAATAATAAAATGTCCACTTTGAGGAGTGTAAAAATATGCACCTTACACATTATTGAAAACAAAGGACAGGGGCAATTTAATTCACATCTTATGTGGCCTTCATAAATTAATGGTGATCCCAGAAATGCGTGCTGCACTTCTGCCCAAGAGAGCAGGGGAGTTAATTATTCTTTCATGATATTAGCTCATTCTCTGTTTTATCTGATAGACAAGAGTACTTGAATGCAGGGTATACCTTTTTGGTGTGTATTTTAATGAGTAATTTAGTTTGATGAGTCAGAATTTGGGGCTTTGCAGGCAAAAAATATGATCAGCATGCATCCGTAATTCTTTTTCATCTTACAAATCACTGTTGTTTCCATGGAGTCCGTTGAATTGATGAATATTAAATCTGACTGCTCCTTGGGTGCATGGAGGCAATATGGCAGAAAAGTGGTAATAGAGAGGTTTCATGTTAAAATATATACTTACTGAAATATCACAGACCCGGCCCTCTCAGCCTCCTGTCACCATCCCCTTTATGTGACCTCAAATGGGAACTGTATGTTATTCACAATTGTGCTTTGTGAGGCGACATCCATCAAATGGAAACCAGTGGTTGATAAGAGAAACACAGTTCTAGAGCCCTCGTTTCTTGCAGAAAACTGCTGATGTAAATATGTGAAGCCAGGAAGAAATAGAGCAAAGGTACTCAGAGGAGGCCAGAGAAGATCAATAACAGCATCTAATAATCTCATGGAAAGAGATTGTCTAAAGATACCAAGAGCTCCCAGACAATCACTAATACCCTCTTAGCCCCTTGGGAGTAGTCAATGACCCATTAATCAAGAAGGAATTTAAAAACAAAATTGAAGAAAAGAAAAAAAAGCTTGATACTCAGTGAACTTTAAAACAGTCTCATGGGAACCCTCCTACACTGTTGGTAGGAATGTAAATTGGTACAGTCTCTATGGAAAACAGTGTGGAAGTTCCTTAAAAAACTAAACATAGAGATACCATATGATCCAGTAATCTCATTTCTGGGCATATATCCAGAGAAAACCATAATTTAAAAAGATACATGCACCCCAGTGTTCATTGCAGCACTATTCACAATAGCCAGGACATGGAAGCAACCTAAATGCCCATCAGCAGAGGAATGGATAAAGACGTGGTACATATACACACCGGAACATTACTCAGCCACAAAAAAGAACCAAATAATGCTATTTGCAGCTACATAGATGGACCTAAAGATTGTTATATTAAGTGAAGTAAGTCAGACAGAGAAAGACAAATATCATATGGTATCACTTACATGGGGAATCTTAAAAAATGATGCAAATGAACTTATTAACAAAGTAGAAATAGAGTCACAGATATAGAAACAAAGGGGGAAAGGGTGAGGAAAGGATAAACTGGGAGATTGGGATTAACATACACACACCATTTTATATATATATATATAATTATATATATTATATATATAAAATATATATATATAATTTTATATATATATAAAATAGATAATTAATAAGAACCTACTGAGGAGAGTTTGGGGGGAGAATGGATTTATGTATATGTATAGCAGAATCCCTTCACTATTCACCTGAAACTGGCTATGGAAAGTCGTTCAGTCATGTCCAACTCTTTGCGACCCCATAGACTATAGCCTACCAGGCTCCTCTGTCCATGGTATTTTCCAGGCAATAGTACTGGAGTGGATTGCCATTTCCTTCTCCAGGGATCTTCCCAACCCAGGGCTCGAACCCAGGTCTCCCGCATTGTAGACAGATGCTTTACCGTCTGAGCCACCAGGGAAGTTCTAACTGGCTATACCCCAATACAAAATAAAGTTTTTTAAAAAACCTACCGTATAGCACAGGGAACTCTACTCAATACTCTGTAATGACCTATATGGTAAATATATGCTTGCATGCTAAGTCGCTTCAATCACATCCCATTCTTTTCAACCCTAGGCTGTAGCCCAGCAGGCTCCTCTGTCCATGGAATTCTCCAGGCAGGAATAATGGAGTGGGTTACCATGCCCTCCTTCAGGGGATCTTCCCAACTCAGTGATGGAACCCATGTCTTTTATGTCTCCTGCATTGGCAGGTGGGTTCTTTACCACTAGCACAACCTATATGTATATACATATATATCTCCACTTTTTTAGATTCTTATAGATAGATAGATAGATAGATTTTATATATATGTAAATGTATGCATAACTGATTCACCTTACTGTACAGACAGTACAACATTGTAAATCAACTACACTCCAATAAAAATTAATTTTTTAAAGATACCCCATGAACAAGAACCTACAGAAGAGGCCAAACTTTTGAACTGTACAGAAATGTTCCTTGATTCCCACCTTTGTTCAACCCTGATTTGCTGGATGCCTCAGGCATTGTTTTCAGCTCTAGCAAAAAAGTTGCTTTCCTTCAGGGTTGATAGACCTTCATCTCAGAGGGGATAGAGGTTTAGGAAAAGGTTTTCCCCCTGGTGCCTCTTATTTGCATCAGCTCCAGTAGGACTCTGAAGTCAAACATCGTTCTCTATTGACTCTACAGACTTCCCACAAAGTGACTTTTTTGACAGAGAAGAAGAACATGCATGTGTTGTTGTGGCTGCCAGTGAAACAATTTGGACCAAAACTCCAGACACGAATTATTTATCCAAGAAACAGTGGCAGCGGAGTTATCAGGCCCTCTCTAATAATAACGAGTTGCAGGAGTCATTTTAGGATTGCAGTGTTTTCTTTAGAATCTGAAGCAGGACCCTGCTGTGTGAGGCTCATGGCCCAGCCATCTCTACCATGTGCTCCTGTGAGTGGCACCGGAGAGGCTGTGTTCTCCTTCATGTCTGCATCAGATACAAGGAAGGCCCTTCTCAACATGTACTGCTTTCTAAAATGAACCTTGAGCAATGACATTTAGACATAACTGGCTTCTAAGATGATAGTGGAAACATAATTGTAACTCAAAGCCATTGTAAATTAAAGAGATTTCCCTAAATGATCCAGGCTTCCCAGGTGGTGAAATTGGTTAAGAATCCACCTGCCGATGCAGGAGACACAGATTTGACCCCTGAGTCAGGAAGATCCCTGGAGGAGGAAATGGCAACCCACTCCAGTATTCTTGCTTGGAGAACCCCATGGAGAGAGGAGCCTGGAGTTGGCCACGACTGAACACGCATGCATGCATCCTCCCTAAATGATCCATGACTGAAGAAGCTCACTATTTGAAAGTATCTTGTTTGTTAGCTTACTTCTGTATTATCTGCCCTCTCTGTGCCTCTTCCATGAGAGTGGGTTCTTGTCTTCTTCACCAGCGTAGACCGGTAGCCTGATAAGAACTTCATTAAATATTCCATTACTGAGCTGAATAACTGATGATATAGAAGATATAAATCTAGGAGGGACATCAGGCTCCATTTCCCAAAGCTCTCAGCTTAGTGGAATGACCAGCTGAACTGACAAGGTGACATTTAAGAGCGATAAAGATGAAGTCTCTTATCAGGGCCCCCATTTCCATCTGCACAAGAGAAGGATGCGGGAAGCTTGGCTTAAGAGCAACATATGTGAAACACTTACAGGAGTTTATGGACAATAAACTGAGTATTAGTCAACAGTATGGAGAGAAAATGGCCAGTATCGTTACTAGAAATGAGTCCTCCATTTTGGTCAATTGATTTGCCACAAGAGGGCCAAGATAATTCAAGAACTGTGTTTTCAACAAATCATGCTAAGACAAAGTGTCTACATGCAGAAGAATGAAGTTAGACCCAAGACTCAATCATATTAAAAAATTTAAACTCAGAATGGCTAAGATCAAATGTAAGAGGTAAAACTATGAAACTTAGAAGGAAACATAGAGGTAAAGTCCATAACCTTGAGTTAGGCAATGTCTTCTTAAGAATGACAACAAAAACACAAGTGACAAAAGAAAATTAGACGCATTCAGTTCAGTTCAGTTCAGTTGCTCAGTGTGTCCGACTCTTTGCGACCCCATGAATCGCAGCACACCAGGCCTCCCTGTCCATCACCAACTCCTGGAGTTCACTCAGACTCACAGCCTTTGAGTTGGTGATGCCATCCAGCCACCTCATCCTCTGTCGTCCCCTTCTCCTTCTGCCCCTAATCCCTCCCAGCATTAGAGTCTTTTCCAATGAGTCAAGTCTTCGCATGAGGTGGCCAAAGTACTGGAGTTTCAGCTTTAGCATCATTCCTTCCAAAGAACACCCAGGACTCATCTCCTTCAGAATGGACTGGTTGGATCTCCTTGCAGTCCAAGGGACCCTCAAGAGTCTTCTCCAACACCCCAGTTCAAATGCATCAGTTCTTTGGCACTCAGCTTTCTTCACCATCCAACTCTCACATCCATATATGACCACAGGAAAAACCATAGCCTTGACTAGACGGACCTTTGCTGGCAAAGTAATATCTCTGCTTTTGAATATGCTGTCTAGGTTGGACATAACTTTCCTTCCAATGAGTAAGCGTCTTTTAATTTCATGGCTACAATCACCATCTGCAGTGATTTTTGGAGCCCCCCAAAATAAAGTCTGACACTGTTTCCACTGTTTCCCCATCTATTTCCCATGAAGTGATGGGACCAGATGCCATGATCTTAGTTTTGGCCTTCATCAAAGTTAAACACTAAGTCCACAGAATGGGAGAAAATATTTTCAAATCATATACCTGATATTGGTCTAATATCCAGAATTTAGAAAAGCTCTAACAACTCAATTATAAAAAGACAATTAAAAAAGAAAACTGAAATAGACACTTTTTAAGAAAGATATGCAAATGGAAAATGAGCGCATGTAAAGATATTCGACAGCAGTAGTCACTGCTGCTGCTAATTCACTTCAGTCGTGTCCGACTCTGTGTGACCCCATAGACGGCAGCCCACCAGGCTCCCCCGTCCCTGGGATTCTCCAGGCAAGAACACTGGAGTGGGTTGCCATTTCCTTCTCCAGTAGTCACTAGGGCAAGGCAAATCAAAGTGATTTTGTACCCACTATGATGGCTGTTATCAACGAGATAACAACAAGTGTTGGAAAGGGTGTGGAAGAATTGGAACCTTCATATGTTACTGGTAGAATTATAAAATGGTGCAGCCACTGTGGAAAACATTTTGTCAGCTCTGCAGAAGGTTAACCATGGAATTACCATATGACCCAGCAATTCCACTCCTAAGTATAAACCAAAGAGAATTAAAACACATGCACAAACACTTGTATGTCTTTTATTTTTATATTCATGAAAACATTATTCATTATATCCCCAAGTTAAAAAGAACACAAAAATCCATCAACTGATGAATGGATAAAGAAAATGTGATATATCCATACAATGGAATATTAGTCAGCAATAGAAAGCAATGAAGTATTGATACAGGTTACAGCATGGATGAAGCTTGAAAATATAAACATGAAAGTAAAACGCTAAGTCAAAGAAGCCAGTCACAAAACGTCACATCTTGTTCAACATCATTAGTCACTAGGGTAAGGCAAATCAAGGTGATTTCACACCCATCAGCCCATTTATGTGAAATGTGCAGAAGAGACAAGTATATACAGGAAACAGATTAGTGGTTGCCAAAAGGTGGGAAATAAGCAGTGACTGCTAATAGGTATGAGGTTTCTTTGGGGGATGATGCGAATGTTCTGGAAGTGGGAGAATTCTCTTGAGAGTCCCTTGGACTGCAAGGAGATCAAGGAGTCAATCCTAAAGGAAATCAACCCTGAATATTCATTGGAAGGACTGATGCTGAAGCTGAAATTCCAATACTTTGGCCACCTGATGTGAAGAACTGACTCATTGGAAAAGACCCTGATGTGGGAAAGGTTGAAGGCAGGAGAAGGGGATGACAGAGGGTGAGATGGTTGGATGGCATCACTGACTCAATAGACATGAGTTTGAGCAAACTCAGGGGGATAGCGAAGGACAAGGAAGCCTGGCATGCTGCAGTTCATGGGGTCGCAGAGAGTCAGACATGACTTAGCGACTGAACAATAACGACTGCATAACTCTGTAGACATAATAAAAACCACAAAAAAATACTGAATTTTACACTTTAAAAGCATAAATTTTGTGATATATAAATCATACCTTAATAAAGGTGTTATTGGGCTTCCCAGGTGGCGCTAGTAGTTAAAAAAAAAAACACACCAAAAAACCTTCCTGCCGATGTAAGAGACATAAGAGGCTCAGGGTTTGATTCTTGGGTCGGGAGGATCCCCTGGAGGAGTGCATAGCATTCCACTTCAGTATTCTTGCCTGGAGAATCCCGTGAACAGAGAAGCCTGGGGGCTATAGTCCATAGGGTCGCAAAGAGTGGGACATGACTAAAGCAACTTAGCACGCATGCACACACACAAAGCTATGATTTAAAAAATGGGGGGGGGGGGGGGCGGTGTGAGGAGGGTTTCCCCAGAACAAGGTCCCTTTCATAGAGCACTTGTCACTTCCTGCCTGAAATATGAATTCAGTCCTGGGCACATGGGACAGAAGCAAAGTAAAACTGTGTCACCAGTGGAAAGCAGTTAGGACATTTAGACTTGTTCCGAGCAAAACAGTGAGGACATATCAAATGCTTAACTTGTTAGGACACAGTTCTTCAAATGTGCGTGATGTTTATGTGGGAGAGAAATCAGAACCGGGCTCTGATATCCTGGTACACTGAGTCGCCTAAGGAAACGGCTGGTGTTGCCTCAACACGAAGGAGAACTTTCTTTCTGAACTGTCTGAATGAAGACAGAGTTGCCTCTGAGCATGAGGAGTTCCTCACTGTGAGAGCAAGGAGTCAGAGTTCATGTGGTCAGGATGCTACGGAAGGCCAAGGACGGCTTCAGATGACAGGTTGGACTGGCTGACCCTGAGATAGTTTTCCTATGAGTGGATTCTATCATCTAATCCTGGGAAACTCTTGCAGGTTGTAACTGATCTCTCAGCTCTCATATGCCTGGAAATCCGTGATACTTTTCTCCCCCCAAGTGCATTTATTACTTACAGTTTCTCACGATCACATGTACCAATGTTTTTGTCTATTTGACATGAGCTTAAAATATCTTCTGAAATCTATCCTTATCAACCAAAAGTCAGGATCATCAGCAAATCCAAACGTTTTTCTGTGCCCTCGTCCAGATCATTTATAAAATGATCCAAGCAGCATCTTGGCAGGGTCGTGGTTGTTAACGTCTCCGTGCAGAGAGGTACCCATTCACTGCCACCTTGTCTCCTGTTTCTAAACTGGTTCTCTGTTCATGACAAGGCTCCCTCAATCCTCTGGTAACTCTACTGTTTAAAAATAGTCTATAAGGTGGAATTGTATTAAAGGCATTTTTAAAGACTAAAGCTTTTTTCAAAAAAAGAAAAAGACTAAAGGGGCTGCCTTCAATGTATTTCCCGTTGCAGTTTGAAGTGGTTTGGAAGCTGTGTGTGGTCTAACCCACTATCGCTAAACATCGGTAGGGAAGATGGAGGGCTGTGAGCTATTACCTCGCTGCCTCCCCTCTATCTATGTGCATATTTCTCTTCTGAAGAATTTATCAATATAATAGGTGAGTCAGGCATAAATTGCTTTTGCAGAAGTTCTATCATTTGCTCAGTGTCTGTGGCCCCATGCTTTCACTTTCACCAACATAAAAGATAAAAAATCTGAGCCTCAGTAGTTGTAGGTTTCCACAATCCCCTGGGACTCCTTATAAAATTATATTCTGCCCTTTAGCACAGGGCTATTTAAAGATAGATTATATATTTTGAGCTCTGTAGGTTCTTTCTTAAGTTTCTTTAAAACAGTTTTTAACCTGCTGGAGGCTGCAGATCAATTTCAAGCAATCTATCAATTCACTGAAATAATATAAAAATCTTGCGCTCGTGTATATATTCATTCTTCTTTCCTGATTCACACTTTACACCTGCCCTGCCATTCACAGTGGGTTTCTCTGTTCTTCTTTGTATGTGACCAAAGCATCATTAGTCCCACTACCATAAGATTGTTGCTGTTTGCTACCATTCACTTCTGTTGCCACTGCTGCTGCTGCTAAGTCACTTCAGTCGCGTCCGACACTGTGCGACCCCATAGACGGCAGCCCACCAGGCTCCCCCGTCCCTGGGATTCTCCAGGCAAGAACAGTGGTGTGGGTTGCCATTTCCTTCTCCAATGCATGAAAGGGAAAAGTGAAAGTGAAGTTGCTCAGTCGTGTCCAACCCTCAGCGACCCCATGGACTGCAGCCCACCAGGCTCCTCCGCCCATGGGATTCTCCAGGCAAGAGTACTGGAGTGGGGTGCCACTGCCTTCTCCGGTTGCCACTGCTGCTGCTATCAAAACTGTCACTGTCTTCAGTACTGTTGTCAGTTTCTATCTTCCCAGTTGCTTATAGTCTCTGACATCTGTCACTAGAAAGCTGGAACGTACGCAGCTCGGGAAGTGATTCGAATTGTGGCCGAAAGTACACGAGGAACCAGCACTGGAGGTATGGGGAGAATGGTGTTCCTCCTGGCCTAAGACTCTGGGCCTTGCCTGGCAATGCGGCTGTGCACCCCAAGTTCCCCAAGGTGGGCCCTTTCCCTCCCTGCTACCAGGCTGGCTCAGCTTGAACCGTGAGCGTGCCACTGGTCTCCAGCTTGTGGGCAACTGCTCTCACATGTCTGCCACCCTGTCCACTTGAGGTCTTACGCACCTCTTTCCCTAGCATACTGCGTAGAAACACTGTCTTAGCTCAGGCTGTGGAATATCATATTTATAAGCAATATAGAGACCCAGGTTAGATCCCTGGGTCAGGAAGATCCCCTGGAGAAGGGAATGGCTACCCACTCCAGTATTCTTGCCTGGAGAATTCCACCATTATAACCTCTTCTAAACCTAAGTACATCCAAAGGCTGTACCTCCTAATACCATCACATTGAATTTGGGGAGGACACAGACACTCAATCAGAAACACATATGGTGGTGTCCCGCTGCCTGGATGGGAATCCAGTACCCACTGCTTACTTTCCATTACCTCTCTGTGCCTCAGTTTCCTCATCCCTAAAAATGGAGGTAATGATAACATTGGCCTCATAGACTTATTTTGAGGATTAACTGAGTTCATGAAAGTAAAGTTTGGAGCAGTAGCTGGCATATAGCAAATGCTGCATAAGTGTTAACTATTGTGATTTATTTAAGGAGGTAGGTTATACCCTGGATTTGACCCAGCAGGACCACAATCCAAAGGAGTTATAACAAAGGGAAGTGAAAGTGAAAGTCACTCAGTTGTGTCCGACTCTTTGTATCCCATGGACTGTATAGTCCATGGAATTCTCTAGGCCAGAATACTGGAATGGGTAGCCTTTCCCTTCTCCAGGGGATCTTTCCAACCCAGGGATCAATCCCAGGTCTCCTGCATTGCATGCGGATTCCTTACCAGCTGAGCCACAAGCAAAGCTCAAGAATACTGGAATGGGTAGCCTTTCCCTTCTCCAGGGCATCTTCCCAACTGAGGAATCGAACCAGGGTCTCCTGCATTGCAGGCAGATTCTTTGCCAGCTGCCCTATCAGGGAAGCCCCTAATAAAGGAAATGCTTGGGCAAATATCAGTGATCTTTGGACAGTTCTGGAGACAGGAAATCCTTCCAGATGCGTTATTTAACTTGACTATCTTTTTCCTATGTACCATGTTTTGCTGTTGTCTAGTTGCTAACTCACGTCTGACTCTTTGCAACCCCATGGACTGTGGCATGCCAGGATCCCATCCTTCACCGTCTCCCGGAGTTTGCTTAGATTCATGTCAATTGAGTTGGTGATGCCATTCAACCATCTTATCCTCTGTCACCCGCTTTCTCTTTTTGCCTTCAATCTTTCCCAGCATCAAGGTCTTTTCCAAGGAGTCAGCTGTTTGCATGAGGTGGCCAAAAAATTGGAGCTTCAGTTTCAGCATCTGTTCTTCCAAAGAGTGTTCAGGGTTGATTTGCTTTAGGATTGACTTGTTTGATCTCCTGGCATCCAAGGGACTCTCAAGAGTTTTCATCAGGACCATAGTTCGAAAAGCATCAGTTCTTTAGTGCTCAGCCTTCTGAACCGTGACAGCAAGTATAACCCGTACCTCATCAGGAAAACACAGGCACACAGCTGGTCCTCCAGGAATGTTTCCCAGGGAAGCTGATGAAGGTGTCCAACTAGGGGGTTTTTGAGTTTTGTCTGAAAGAAACAAGATCCCTGTGTTAAACTGCATAGTCGCCAAAAAGAAACAGTACTTGTGGAGGGCATGGAAGTACACCACTCAGATCTCCTTTAAAAGAACCTGCAGCTGTGGGGAACACAGTTGCCGGCCAGCCTCTTGAAGCCAGTCTTTTGAATCTGCTGCAGCTGGTAAGACCACACTTCCCCTGGGCTGCCCTCCTCCAAGGACCTGGCACAACAGGGCTTCTAGAGGTGGGCCATTCTGCCTGACCTGGGGCTCCTCTAAAGGGCAGCCTTTGTTCAGGACCCCATCAGCTTGAGCTGAGGCTTTCTTCGAATTGATCCCAAGTACTTTCTACCCAATCCTCAGGCTTCCCAGGTGGTTCTAGTGATAAAGAACATGCCTGCCAATACAGGAGATATAAAAGAC
The DNA here is from genome assembly GCF_023091745.1 of Budorcas taxicolor. Lineage (NCBI taxonomy): Eukaryota > Metazoa > Chordata > Mammalia > Artiodactyla > Bovidae > Budorcas > Budorcas taxicolor. The sequence continues at coordinate 57,256,952 of NC_068923.1, read as the reverse complement.
GTGGGTTCGATCCCTGGGTCTGGAAGATCCCCTAGAGGAGGAAATGGAAACCCATTCCAATATTCTTGCTAGAGAATCCCATGGACAGAGGAGCCTGGGGGGGCTACAGTCCATGGGGTTTCGAAGAGTCAGACATGACTGAAGTGACTTAGCACCCAATCTTCTGTCCTTACTCCTTCCTCACAGGTGTCAGACCTGGCTCGGGCATGGGGGCAGGCTCCCCCACCTTCCCATGCTCCCAGCCCGTCTCCTTTCATAGCATCTTCCCAGGGAGTCTTCTATAAGTGAACTTACAGAGCTGCTCTTGTCTTAGTGACTGCTTCTGGAAGCACACAGACTGACACAGAGCTATTACTCCCTCTCTGAAATTCTAGAAGTTTTACCTACCTACAAATGAAAGCAGAGGCTTATTTCTGTCTGTGCTGGATGAACCTTCATAGATACGGCATACCAAGCGAGAAAAGAAATGTTCATGGAATCAGTGATGTGTCATAGTCAAAGGGTTTTTTCCTCCATATTTTTATACTCATTTTAGTTGGCTCATTTTCTCATCAGATTTCAAATAAATCCAGATTCTTAGTCTGTATGTGTGTTAATTCCTTATCATAAGATTATTGGTTCAAGTATGCAGAAAAGTAAATTTATAAACCTTTGTAATAATTCAAAAAAAAAGGAAAGAAGACAGGCAGCCGCTGAACTGTTGACTAATAGAGGTCTATTTGCATTTGAAATATTTAGAACTTCATAATAGTACAGAATGGGAAGATATATTGAATGGGTAACTCCGCCATAGTTTAATCAATGTGCCATTAGAGTTAAGTGCACCTATAAACTGCTGCTACGGTAGTGTGACAACCTAAATGAGTGAAAAATTACCAGCAGAGGTGGAAATTATTATTTATACCTGATAGCTACACAACTGTTTTTAGTAATGCTTTTTACATTAAATATTAATTCCAGCATCCAAGTCTTATAAGCCATTTATATTGTTTTCAGAAGAAACGTGAAATAGTAGTTGCAATGCTTTACTTCTCTGGCACTGTGGACCTCTCTTGGCTTCAGCCTAAGCCCTCTATGGCATTCCTTACCTGTATTCATCCACCTCTTATTACAGGAGACTGGATATGCCCTGGCCAGTAGCCATCCAGCCATGCCACTGATCTGCTATGTCCAGCAGTAACCTTGGCATTGTGTTCCTAACTATATCAGTTTCTCCTGCTTATTCCTTCGGAGAAGTCATGTTCCCTCATACACAAAGTATACAAAGCAAAATGTGCAGTTGTTCAGACTTTGGGTGTTCAATAAATAGGTTTGATTTCATAGTGCTCAGATTGTACTGTTATGAACACATTTAAGAATGATAGAATTACCATTTTCAAGGGAGAAGATTCGTAACTGACAGTTTGAATTGACCTGTCACCAAATAATAGGTATATGAACTGACAGAAACATGTATCGTTAACATGGTTAAAATATAAAGAGAATTCAGCCAACAGAATCAGTGATGTTGTGTGTGTGAGAATCCTCTAGAGGGCGATGTAGATGCTTCCACTTATTTCCCAGAATCTGGACATTCCAAGTGTCTTCTGTAGAACATTGACAAGGTGTGGGGCAAGGAGCTCTGCCTAAAGAAGTACTTTTCACATAGTAGATATTGAATTGAAGCTTCCTTGAATTATATTAATAGGAGATTATCTTTAATAAAAGCCAACTCCAGAAATAAAATTACCCACAGTACACGCTTCAGGAAAGAACCACTGTCAGGCTTATTGATCTCAAACAGTCGATTTAAATTGAGGATAAACTGGTTCACTTCTAGCCTTTGAAACTAAAAATAAATGTTTGATAAGAGCAGATATCAGATTGAACCTTATGAAACTGCCACTTTGGTATATTAGAAAAGAGTGAATATCAGCAATTTCATATGGTTCAACTTAACAGTATATAACAGGTACTTGTGTAGGGGTTAGAATTTGGGTGGATGAGTTGAACTGAAATTTAATCATTCAAAATATTTTAAGATTGTTATAAGAATTCTATTTAAAGAAAATCCATAGAGAATCTTTTTGAAAGCCAAACCCCTTTAAAAATGAATAAGCCTAAAATTAAATCTATTTTTGTCTACTTGAACTTTTATATTCTCATTAATGTGGAATCACCCATATATATAAAGAAAACCTTTTCATTATAAGATAATTTGAAGTGTGATATAGGAAAAAAAAAAACATGTAATCTAAAACAGATCATGCTAACCTCACCAATATATTGCACTAATAGAAGGTGACAAGCATGTCTCAAATTTCAAACAAGGTTACAGAACAGATCATGAAAATGGCATTCGTGTGTGGTGTGACACTCCTATTGGACCACTGGAATAAGGCAGGGCTAGCAGACTGGCCAAGTGCCCTTAGGAAATTACCACAGTCTCCACATTTGTAAATGGGGCAGTAATATCAATAAAGTGACCATTTCAAATAATGTATATAAGCATTTGGCATTGGGAATGCTCAATAAATATTATCTATTATTAGAAAAAAGATGTTTTTGAAAAAAAGATTACATTTTTTTCCTTTTTTTTAAGTCAAATCTGAAATGAGCAGTTTAAAAAGGAGTTAATTCATTTACATACATACGAGTTTGTCCATGAACCAGTGCACACATCAGTCCTGCCATGAGTGTAGCCAGAAGTGACTGAAGTCTACAAGCAGGCCCCAGACAAGCTAAAGATGAAATAAACCAAAATTTACAAAGAGAACAACAAGCTCCATATCCACACCCCACACCCCTACTCCCCACCCCCGCTCCAGCCTGGAGCAGGGGAGTGAGCTAGCCCATTGACCTGCTAACAGCTTTCGTCTGCGCAGCTCAAGTGGCCACTCCTGGGAGGCAGGGCAGGTGCCCTGGTGCCTGTAGTACATGGGCAGCAATGTGTACAAAGCTGCTTTCTCCATCGGAGAGGGGGCTTCCTCTTGTTCCCAAGAAGCCTTATGGGGTGGCTTGCTTGGAAACAACAGGAGCCTCTCTCTTTGGAAAAAGTCAGGTAAGACAGCTACAATGGCCACTTCTCACCCACACTTAGACCAGTTGCCAGCATAATAATGATACCCACTCAGGAAAGAGAAGTAACAGAAATAAGAAACAGTATTTTAAAACCTCACTTTAAAAAATAAATATCTAGAGAAAAAAATCACTTTTCCCCTAAATTGGCAAACCAGAAAACACTCGATTGGTTTTTTCCAAACTTTCCTCATGAAATAACTGTTATTCCCATCAGTGTAGCTGGAAATTGTTTTTTTAAATCTTTAAACTTGTGAATTTATATATATATATATAGAGAGAGAGAGAGAAGTATAGTTGACTTACAGTGTTTCAAGTACACAGCAATGCGGTTCAGTTATACATACACACGTTATTATTTTCAGGTTATTTTCTGTTATAGGTTATTATAAGATATTGACTACAGTTTCCTGTGCTATAGAGTAAACCTTCATTTCTTGTTGCATATCTGTCACTGAGGCCTAAATGGATTTCAGGCCTTGGAGCAACAGTGTAATTAACCCCACCAGAAAGTCTGGAATGACCTGACTTGGATGTGAAAGTAAGAGTGAGAGATGCAATTGTGATCACACTCTTTTCTTCTTGAGGATAACTGTGACATGTGATCTGCAGCCTGTTAACCTGCAGATGACCTGAATGACCTGAGCTTCAACTCCGTTAGCCTGGGACCCACCACCTCTGCCCACATGGCAGGCGCTGCCCAACCAGGTGCTCCCTAGAACTCAGGGACTGACTGGCTGACAGCCCAGACAGATCGCATGCATGCATGCTAAGTCACTTCAGTTGTGACCAGCTCTCTGTGACTCCATGGGCTGTAGCCCACCAGGCTCCTCTGTCCGTGGGGATTCTCCAGGCATGAATACCAGAGTGGATCATGCCCTTCTCTGGGGGATCTTCTCGACCTCAGGATCGAACAGACATCTCTTATGTCTCCTGCATTAGCAGGCGGGTTCTTTACCACTAGCACCACCTGGGAAGACAGACAGCAGCCCAGGCAAAAACCCGCTAAAACATCCATGGGTCCTTTCCAGATAGTCTGACTACCTTGCCTGGCAATTGCTGAGAGGCAGGCAGGTGCTTCTGGAATAGACAGAGTCAGGAAGAACCCGGCCATCCAGATGCCAGGAAGAAAGAGGCCACTGTTCTGGGCAGGAGACAGGTCTGGGACCATGGTCACCTGCAGCTCCCTCCATCCCCTTCTCTGTGCACAGAGCACACATGTAGACAGACGCACAGACCCACACAGGACATCAGCCCACACAGACATGAAGATACACACACAGGACACACACTCACACATTCACAGACACACAGAGAGCCACACACAGACCCACAAAGGACATCAACCTATAGAGACACGGTCATGAAGTTACATACATACACACAAGACACACACTCACACATTCACAGCTACACAGAAAGGCTTTCACACACAGACCCACACAGGACATCAGCCCACACAGACGTGAAGATACACACACAGGACACACACTCACACATTCACAGACACACAGAGAGACCCACACAGACCCACAAAGGACATCAACCTAGAGAGACACGGTCACGAAGTTACATACATACACACAAGACACACACTCACACATTCACAGCTACACAGAAAGGCTTTCACACACAGACCCACACAGGACATCAGCCCACACAGACGTGAAGATACACACACAGGACACACACTCACACATTCACAGACACACAGAGAGACCCACACAGACCCACAAAGGACATCAACCTAGAGAGACACGGTCACGAAGTTACATACATACACACAAGACACACACTCACACATTCACAGCTACACAGAAAGGCTTTCACACACAGACCCACACAGGACATCAACCCACACAGACTCATACATGAGGATACACAGGACATGTACACACTCACAGACACACACACAGAGACATACATACTCAGGACATCAACCCACTCAGACACAGGACACACACGCACAAATTCACGGATACACAGAAAGGCTTTCACACATAGACCCACAAAGGACATCAACCCAGAAAGACACAGGCATGAAGATACACAGATATACACACACACACATACATTGTCACAGGAGAGGATTTGACATGTCCTCTCTGGTCTTCTATCATCTGCTGCCTAAAAGGCCATCCCAGAAGGGCACTTCCACGTTTATAGAAGGCTTTGTGTGCAGAGAAAACTGTGTGGATTTCAGCCTAGCCCCATGGCTCCGGGAGAACACACTGACTACAATCAAAAGCGCAAACCTACACAGCAAAAAGGCCTTCGGGGGTGTTCTCGATGCTTCCTGGAGCTACACTCGGCAGCCTGCTCACATGCAGAAGTCCAGCTCATCACACAGAATTGTTTTCAGGGGAATTGGAACTTATTATTTAATAATGTTATTGCTGGCATCCCAGAGTTCACTGATGGGTCTGCGGGCCTTGGTGAATACAGAGCAGGAGCCTAGACACCGGACACACGTCAATTCTGCAGATAGGCCCGTACTATTTGGAGCCAGTAAAAAAAAATATTCATGTGAATGATTTATTTAATAGCTGAATTTTTGAGACATTGTTTTCCTCTTGAGGAACTGAATGAATTACCAGGTCTAATGAGCAGAAGAAAAGGGCGCAAGATCTTCAGCTGGGCTTGCTGTGTTGCTCTTTGCCACCCGTCGGCCACTGCCCACCGCCTCTACTTGACACTGATTCCTCCCAAAACTCTTTACAAAGAGTTGACCTTAAGCCAGGTTTTGTGCTCCATGTTGGCAAGAGATGTCAGACAGTTGTGATGTCCAGGGCCGAAGGGGAGCGAGCACCTGACCACACAGCGCAGGTGCTGGGGCAGCTGGCTGGCCGGGTGAGGGTCCACGGGCCTCCAGGGAGTGGGACTGAGCTGACGGTGCAAGGGTGAGACAGGCGGGGCGGGGGGGAACCCGGAGGAAGCTTGCTCCCAAAGCCGAGGAATGGAGAGGATGGTGTGGCCACCACTGGGGAGCTGCCCTGTGGAACATGAATATGAAAGTGGCTCAGTCGTGTCCGCCTCTTTGCGACCCCATGGACTATACAGTCCCTGGAAGTCTCCAGGCCAGAATACTGGAGCAGGTAGCCTTTCCCTTCTCCAGGGGATCTTCCCAACCCATGAACTGAACCGGGGTCTCCCGCATTGCAGGCAGATTCTTTACCAGCTGAGCCACAAGGGAAGCCCTGCGGAGCACCTGAGCTGAAATGGGGGTGAGATGCAGCGACCCCGCTAGAGAGGGCCACGTGTCTCCTGCCTGTGCTTTGTGCACAGGAGTGTGAATCTCATCCCGAAAGCGGTGGGGAACCTCACAGGAAGGAATGTCTCCCAGTCCCCACGGCTGTTAACAAGCTGTCAGCTCCTGCACTCCCGCATAAACCTCCTGCTGCTTGAGGCCCCTCCGCCTCTCCCCTGGCTTGACTCTCCTGACATCCTGGTCACTCACCCTTTTCTAAAGGCTTGCATCACTTGCTCGCAGCTTTCCTCTCCTGGGTGACATGAGCGACCGTTATATAGGCAGCCTCACCGTTCATGATGCAGTGACTTCATCCCTCCTCCACCTCTGCGCTTCTCCTGTGGCCACGCCCTGGCCCTGCTGTCTCCCACGATTCCTCTCTCTCTCTCTAGACTCCCCATCTCCAGTACTCCATGCCTGCTCATGACCTCCAGTTCTTTCAGCCCTTCCTCTCTGTTGCTCCCACCGCGCTTGTATTTAGATCTCATTAAGATCTCTGGTTTCTCTCCATTCACTCCCCCATCTTTCAGCCTCTCAGCCTTCACTCATTTCTTAAACCAAGATCCCACGGCCCCCTCTGCACACCTCTTCATCGAACCCCCCACCCCCCAGGAAAATCCAGCAGCTGCCCGCCTACCCTCTTGCTGCAGCTCTTAAAGCCCCTACCCTCGCCTTTCAGCAGAGCTGTTCTTGATGGCTGTCTTGTGGGGTCCTGTTCAGATTTCTCTCTCCTTATTCATAACTGCGATGTCAAACCTTCAGCCCTCCAGGGCCCCCTCCCCCACTCCCCACGGAGAAACATGTCTGCTTCTGAGGAAAGAATTAAAGCAAAAAACCTCCATAAAGACACATCATCAAGTCCCCAAGCCCACACTACACATGTGCCTGCGCCCAGGCCACCAGCGTCCTGCTCGCTCGTTATAGAGGTGATGCTCCTGCCTGTGTATAAAGTGAACTCCACTTGAGCTGGGGACCCCACCCTATGCAGCCTTAGTAAAGACCTTGTCCATGTATTATCCCTTCTCTCCTGGATCTCCAACCTCTCCGTGCTACTGGCCCTTTCTTATCAGCATTCAAATGCACTAGACTCCCATTTGGGCTTCCCAGGTGGCTCAGTGGGTAACATCTACCTCCGGTGCAGGAGACACGGGCAGACAAGCGTTGGATCCCCCAGTCAGGAAGATCCCTTGGAGGGTGGCATGGCAACCCAGCCCAGGATTCTTGCCTGGAGAATCCCACGGACAGAGGAGCCTGGCGGGCTACAGTCCACAGGGTCGCAAAGAGTCGGACACGACTGAAGCGGCTGAGCATAGAGCCCATCCATCTGAAGACAAGCAAATACCTTCTAACTTCCTCCAGGAACAGCAGCCTTCTTCCCTTCATGGCCAAACTTCTTTGCAAAGTCGTTTAGGATCCCTGCCTTGAATTTCTCACCTCCTAGTAACCGTTCACTCCTCAGCCCTCAGCAATCCCGCTTCCATTGCTACCAGTTTCTTCTGTTTCCTGGCTGCTAGTTCCACTGGTCCTGATGGGCTTGGTCTCCACTGCCTTTGATGCTATAAGCCTGTCCCTCCTTGAGAGTTTCTTGTCCCTTGTGATCTCCAAGCCCTGTCCTCATTCCTATTCTACCCCATTCATTCCTGCCTCGTGACGCTGAGTGCGGTGGGAAGAGACCCTTAAGCATGTTAGTGGACGGAGAGAGAAGCTAGTGGGCACAGAAGAAGGAGCAGGCTCTTGGAGGAGGATGACGATGGGCCAGATGGAGGCATGGCTTCAAGCAGGAAAAGCAACACTTGAACCTACTTGTGATGCCGAAGAAAGGAGGTAAAGAGGCAAACTGCGAGAGTTCATGCCTGGTGGCCTTAATTTACTATAAAATGTAGGAAGTTAGAGTATCTGCTGTTTACCAAAAACCATAATTCAAAAAGATACATGAAACTCTATATTCGTAGTAGCACTATTCCCAATAGCCAAGACCTGGAAGCAACCTAAGTGTCCATCAACTGATGAATGGATGAAGAAGATATAGTATATATTACAATGGAATATAACAGGAGTAGTGTTGGTCACTCACTCTTTGCCACCCCATGGACTGTAGCCCACCAGGCTCCTCTCTCCATGGGATTCTCTAGGCAAGAATACTGGAGTGGGTTCCCTTTCCCCTCTCCAGGGAATCTTCCTGACCCAGGTCTCCTGCATTGCAGGCAGATTCTTTACCATCTAAGCTACAGGTACTTTACCATCTGAGCCACCAGGGAAGCCCAGAATGGAATATACTCAACCATAAAAAAGAATAAAATTTTGCCATTTGCAGCAACATGGACTGTCAATCCTAAAGGAAATTAGTCCTGAATATTCACTGGAAGGACTAATACTGGAGCTGAAGCTCCAGTCCTTTAACCACCTGATGTGAAGAACTGACTCATTGGAAAAGACCCTGATGCTGGGAAAGATTGAAGGCAGGAGGAGAAGGAGACGACAGAAGATGAGATGGTTTGATGGCATTGGTAAAGACCCTGAAGCTGGGAAAGACAGAAGGCAGAAAGAGAAGGGGACAACAGAGGATAAGATGGTTGGATGGCATCACCAACTGATGAACATGAGTTTGAGCAAGCTCCAGAATTTGGTGATGGACAGGGAAGCCTGGCGTGCTGCAGTCCATGGGGTCACAAAGAGTCAGATATAACTATGTATGCTCACACACACGCATAGTATAGGTCAGGTAGTATACATAAATTATTTAATTCTTCCAAAACCCTGTGAGGTCAGTATTATTATTATTCCCAGTTTATGCAAGAGGAATGAAGCTGCATAAAGCTACAAGATTTGCCTAAAATCACTCATCTAGTAAATGGAGTTGCTGGGAATTAACCCTCAGTCTACTTTGCTGCAGGATCTTTCCTTAAGCTCAGCACTAGGCTGAATACTGGGGGGCTAGGGGCACAGAAGCTAGGTTATTGGATGCTTTCAATCAGTCTCCTAAGATCATAGCTATAATTATAAATTATTTAAAAAATAATGGCTACAATGTATTTGCCAAAACATTAGATGACTGTTTGGGGAGAGAGGTGCTGTTAGAAAGGCTGGTGATGGCTGAGACAGAAAGAAGGAGAGAGTCAGGTAAGTGCACAGCTGAGCCTCAGAAGCCCAAGAGTTTCTGCATGAGGGCGAAGGGGGATGGTCTCCTATGGGGCAGGTCAAAGGTGGGCATCCCTGCCTGACGTCAGTGAGACTGACAGGAAACTGACAGAAAAGAAGATTAACCTCAGAGGAAAGCCCAGATACAGGAGAGGGGAGAGGGTAAAGGATTACTGACGATGGAACGTGGGCCCCAAGGTGCAGAGTGACAAGGGTGGTGGGAGGACCCAAGGGGAGCAGAGCAGCAAGTGGGAGAAAGAGGGAGGGGACTGAGTGTTGACTTTTCAGGCAAAGTGAAATGAACATCAAAGCAGTTGCCTAGTGCCACGTACTCATGGGCGCTCCATGGACCAGTGCCAGTCTGCAGCCTGTCATCAGCCCACAGTGAGCTGGGCACAGAAATTGAGAGGAAGCAGCAGCTTAATTTGCATAGCAGTTTGACATGACGACGTCTTCCACTGGCACTAGTAGTAAAGAACCCATCTGCCAATGCAGGAGACATAAGAAACACGGGTTCGACTCCTGGGTTGGGAAGATCCCCTGGAGGAGGGCACCGCAACCCACTCCAGTATTCTTGCCTGGAGAATCCCCATGGACAGGAGCCAGGCAGCCTACAGTCCATGTGGTCGACAAAAATCAAACATGACTGAAGCGACTTAGCATGCACATCTTCCACGGGTCATTTTCCCCCTTGTATTTGACAGAAGTATTGATCCATGACTGATTAGAAATTTCTTAAAAATTATCCTTCCCCACAGGTAGTGTCAGAAGTACTGACCTGTGTTGCCTCACGTATTATGATGTGTTTGCTCTCATTTTCCCATCTTGTTTAATCAAGGCCACTGGACACCGTAATAAAATGGGCAGCTTCTCTCATCTTCCTTGTGGTCTCGAAGGAAACAACAGCTAAAATGAAACTGGAGGGAAGAGGACCACTTTTGCTACAAGATCCCTTTAGAAAGAAAATGAAGTTTTTGTGCTTTTTAATCGCATTTAACAGTGACTGAGTCCAGTTTTCCAAACTGTCAGGGAAAGCTCTCCCAGAATTCCAGGATTGAAGATGTCACTGTGCCCGTTCTAGTGGGAGAGAGTTTGTTTTCAGACTTTATTCCTGGTCTGAAGACGACCACAAGTTTTAAAAGTAATTGAACTCGGTCTAGACAGCAGATTTCAGTGGTTGCTAAGGAACTAGATTAGTTCTAATCTAAGGGATGTGGTATTCATTTTTATTTCCGTTTTCTTACTACAGCATTTTAATTGCAGATAAATGTCTTTTATGGCTCTCTACGGTGTAAAACACTTTTCTGTTAGCTGGTGGGTTAGCCAGGGGAGACCGTGTTTGTACACACCCTCCAAGCAGATGGCATTCAGGCATGACGTGTTTCAAAAGAAGAAAAACGCTTCTTGAGGCATGAACAATAGCCGGGCTTGTCGGCACAGGCCAGGGCCAAGCGCTCAGGGCCGGCCAGCCGCACCCACCCGTGCAGGAGACCCCAGGCCTGGGGCTGCGTCCGCCGATGCTGCACACACCCCCTGACTGCCTCTTCATGTCACAGGTTCTGTCATCCCGCAACCTGCTGCCACAGTCACCAGGCAATCAATTCCTCAGATAAAAGATCAGTTGTCAAACCCCAGAAACTCATTTTCCACGCGGCAGCCAGGGTGAGCTTTTTGAAAAGTAAATCTGATAGCATCAGCTCAACTTGACCTGACCTCTCCCCACCCGATCCTGCTGGAAACACCTCAGTGCTTCCCAGGCCTTTAAGATAAGAGCCTTAGAGAACTCCACAGGCCCGACCCAGCTGCCCCTCCCCAAGGGAGGCCTGCCAGACCCAGCTGGCCCTCCACACGGCCCTCAGCCTTGCTTCTGAAGGCAGCCTGGCCTGTGCTCCCGCACTGCCCGGCCCTGGGCTCGTCCACACCCTCAGAGAGGCCACGGCCAGTGCCCCTTCCAGTCCTGAGCTGGGAGCACTCCCGTTAGCCAGAAGCCCCCAGTCCAGACACTCCTACCTGCATTTGTCACATATGTGCGGTGGTTTAGTCACTGAGTCACATCTGACTCTTGTGACCCCATGGACTGTAGCCCACCAGGCTCCTCTGTCCGTGGGATTTTCCAGGAAAAAACACGGAAGTGGGTTGCCATTTTCTTCTCCAGGGGATCTTCCCCACCCAGGGATCGAACCCAGGTCTCCTGAAACGGCAGGCCTATTTACCCCTGAGCCACCTGGGAAGCTAAGTTTATGTTTATCCATGTGTCTGATGAAGGTCTGATTCTCCAACAGAGCACAGCTCAGGAGGGCAGAGTCTTTGCCGAGTTTTCTCGAAACTGTATTTCCAGGAACTAAAAGAGCCCTTTTGGCCACCTGATGTGAAGAACTGACTCATTTGAAAAGACCCTGATGCTGGGAAAGATTGAAGGCGGGAGGAGAAGGGGATGGCAGAGGATGAGACTGTTGGATGGCATCACCGACTCCATGGACATGACTTTGGGTGGACTCCGGGAGTTGGTGATGGACAGGGAGGCCTGGTGTGCTGTAGTCCATGGGGTCGCAAAGAGTCAGACACGACTGAGCAACTGAACTGAACTGAAAAGAGCCCTGAGCACATAGCTAGTAGTGCAGCAATGAGGGCTGAGAGCAGAAATAAAATCCAAATGGTCACTGGAGGCTTTGGCTGCTTGTGGGGGGACCTCAAGAGTCATGATGTCGTGAGCCACATCCTTGCCAAGCCGCCAACATGTGGCACTAGTGAGGAGCCCAGCAGCTGCTCCTCGCACACAGTTGCCACCTCCTTCAGAGCACCTCTTGTGAAGTTACAACTGTGTCTTTAAGAAAAGTAATACCATCAGCACCACACACACACACACACACACCCCCCAAAAGAAAAGCAACAACTGCTAATGCTGGTGCTGAATAAGAAGAACAAGTGAGGAAACCTAACACTTTCCTCTTTCATGGGGGTTATGTGCTATGAGCGTGTTCATGAACTTGAAGGTTAATAATGGCTAACACCCATGGAACCCTGACTGTAGTGAGGCTGTATGTTGGTACTCGTGTACATTTTCTCATTTAATCTTCTCAGTTCAGTTCAGTTCAGTCGCTCATTCATGTCCGACTCTTTGCGACCCCATGAATCGCAGCACGCCAGGCCTCCCTGTTCATCACCATCTCCCAGAGTTCACTCAGACTCACATCCATCGAGTCCGTGATGCCATCCAGCCATCTCATCCTCTGTCGTCCCCTTCTCCTCCTGCCCCCAATCCCTCCCAGCATCAGAGTCTTTTCCAATGAGTCAAGTCTTCACATGAGGTGGCCAAAGTACTGGAGTTTCAGCTTTAGCATCATTCCTTCCAAAGAAATCCCAGGGTTGATCTCCTTCAGAATGGACTGGTTGGATCTCCTTGCAGTCCAAGGGACTCTCAAGAGTCTTCTCCAACACCACAGTTCAAAAGCATCAATTCTTTGGTGCTCAGCCTTCTTCACAGTCCAACTCTCACATCCATACATGACTACTGGAAAAACCATAGCCTTGACTAGACGGACCTTAGTCGGCAAAGTAATGTTTCTGCTTTTTAATATGCTGTCTAGGTTGGTCATAACTTTCCTTCCAAGGAGTAAGTGTCTTTTAATTTCATGGCTGCAGTCACCATCTGCAGTGATTCTGGAGCCCCCAAGAATAAAGTCTGACACCGTTTCCACTGTTTCCCTATCTATTTCCCATGAAGGGATGGGACCGGATGCCATAATCTTCATTTTCTGAATGTTGAGCTTTAGGCCAACTTTTTCACTCTCCTCTTTCACTTTCCTCAAGAGGCTTTTTAGTTCCTCTTCACTTTCTGCCATAATTGTGGTGTCATCTGCATATCTGAGGTTATTGATATTTCTCCCGGCAATCTTGATTCCAGCTTGTGTTTCTTCCAGTCCAGCGTTTCTCATGATGTACTCTGCATATAAGTTAAATAAGCAGGGTGACAATAGACAGCCTTGACGTACTCCTTTTCCTATTTGGAACCAGTCTGTTGTTCCATGTCTAGTTCTAACTGTTGGTTCCTGACCTGCATATAGGTTTCTCAAGAGGCAGGTCAGGTGGTCTGGTATTCCCGTCTCTTGAAGAATTTTCCACAGTTTATTGTGATCCACACAGTCAAAGGCTTTGGCATAGTCAATAAAGCAGAAATACATGTTTTTCTGGAACTCTCTTGCTTTTTCCATGATCCAGCGGATGTTGGCAATTTGATCTCTGGTTCCTCTGCCTTTTCTAAAACAAGCTTGAACGTCAGGGAGTTCACGGTTCACGTATTGCTGAAGCCTGGCTTGGAGAATTTTGAGCATTACTTTACTAGCGTGTGAGATGGGTGCAATTGTGCTGTAGTTTGAGCATTCTTTGGCATTGCCTTTCTTTGGGATTGGAATGAAAACTGACCTTTCCCATCCTGTGGCCACTGCTGAGTTTTCCAAATTTGCTGGCATATTGGGTGCAGCACTTTCACAGCATCATCTTTCAGGATTTGAAACAGCTCAATTGGAATTCCATCACCTCCACTAGCTTTGTTCGTAGTGATGCTTTCTAAGGCCCACTTGACTTCACATTCCAAGATGTCTGGCTCTAGATGAGTGATCACATCATCATGATTATCTGCGTTGTGATCTTTTTTGTACAGTTCTTCCGTGTATTCTTTCCACCTCTTCTTAATATCTTCTGCTTCTGTTAGGTCCATACCATTTCTGTCCTTTATTGAGCCCATCTTTGCATGAAATGTTCCCTTGGTATCTCTAATTTTCCTGAAGAGATCTCTAGCCTTTCCCAATCTGTTGTTTTCCTCTATTTCTTTGCATTGATCACCAAAGAAGGCTTTCTTATCTCTTCCTGCTATTCTTTGGAACTCTGCATTTAGATACCTATATCTTTCCTTATCTCCTTTGCTTTCCGCCTCTCTTCTCTTCACAGCTATTTGTAAGGCCTCCCCAGACAGCCATTTTGCTTTTTTGCATTTCTTTTCCATGGGGATGGTCTTGATCCCTGTCTCCTGCACAATGTCACGAACCTCCATCCATAGTTCATCAGGCACTCTATCAGATCTAGGCCGTTAAATCTATTTCTCATTTCCACTGTATAATCATAAGGGATTTGATTTAGGTCATACCTGAATGGTCTAGCGGTTTTCCCTACTTTCTTCAATTTAAGTCTGAATTTGGTAATAAGGGCTTCATGATCTGAGCCACAGTCAGCGCCTGGTCTTGTTTTTGTTGACTGTATAGAGCTTCTCCATCTTTGGCTGCAGAGAATATAATCAGTCTGATTTCGGTGTTGACCATCTGGTGATGTCCATGTGTAGAGTCTTCTCTTGTGTTGTTGGAAGAGGGTGTTTGCTATGACCAGTGCATTTTCTTGGCAAAACTCTATTAGTCTTTGCCCTGCTTCATTCCACATTCCAAGGCCAAATTTGCCTGTTACTCCAGGTGTTTCTTGACTTCCTACTTTTGCATTCCAGTCCCCTATAATGAAAAGGACATCTCTTTTGGGTGTTCGTTCTAAAAGGTCTTGTAGGTCTTCATAATACCGTTCAACTTCAGTTTCTTCAGCATTACTGGTTGGGGCATACACTTGGATAACTGTGATATTGAATGGTTTGCCTTGGAGACGAATAGAGATCATTCTGTCGTTTTTGAGATTGCATCCAAGTACTGCATTTCAGACTCTTGTTGACCATGATGGCTACTCCATTTCTTCTGAGGGATTCCTGCCCACAGTGGTAGATATAATGGTCATCTGAGTTAAATTCACCCATTCCAGTCCATTTTAGTTCACTGATTCCTAGAATGTCGACGTTCACCCTTGCCATCTCTTGTTTGACCACTTCCAATTTGCCTTGATTCATGGACCTGACATTCCAGGTTCCTATGCAATATTGCTCTTTACAGCATCAGATCTTGCTTCTATCACCAGTCACATCCACAGCTGGGTATTGTTTTTGCTTTGGCTCCATCCCTTCGTTCTTTCTGTAGTTATTTCTCCTCTGATCTCCAGTAGCATATCGGGCGCCTAATGACCTGGGGAGTTCCTCTTTTGGTATCCTATCATATTGCCTTTTCATACTGTTCATGGGGTTCTCAAGGCAAGAATACTGAAGTGGCTTGCCATTCCCTTCTCCAGTGGACCACGTTCTGTCAGACCTCTCCACCATGACCCACCCGTCTTGGGTTGCCCCGCAGGCATGGCTTGGTTTCATTGAGTTAGACAAGGCTGTGGTCCGAGTGTGATTAGATTGACTAGTTTTCTGTGAGTATGGTTTCAGTGTGTCTGCCATCTGATGCCCTCTTGCAACACCTACCATCTTACTTGGGTTTCTCTTACCTTGGACGTGGGGGTATCTCTTCACGGCTGCTCCAGCAAAGCACAGCCGCTGCTCCTTACCTTGGATGAGGGGTATCTCCTTACCACCACCGTTCCTGACCTTCAACGACCTATTTTTTAAAAAACTTCATTTATTTTCGGCCGTGCTGAGTCTTCGTTGCTGTGTGCGGGCTTTTCCCTAGTGGCGGTGAACAGGGCTACTCTCTTTGCAGTGCAGGGGCTTCTCCTTGTGGTGGCCTCTGTGTTGCAGAGCACAGGGTCTCGGGGCATGGACTTAGTAGTTATGGCTCCTGGGCTCTAGAGAGCAGGCTCAGTGGTGGTGGCACACAGGCGTAGTTGATCCCTGGCATGTGGGATCTTCCCGGATCAGGGATCTAACCTGTGTCTCCTGCATTGGCAGGCAGATTCTTTACCACTGGATCAGCCAGGAAGCCCTTCAACAGATCTAATTTTTGTCTTCCTTTTTCTAATAAAGAAACAGAGACTTCGAGATGTTAGTAATTTACCCAAGGTCACACAGCTAGTAATGGCAGAGTGGATTTGAAGCCACATGATCTAATTCGTGAGAGTTGGAATGTGAAGAAGGCTGAGCACCAAAGAATTGATGCTTTTGAACTGTGGTGTTGGAGAAGACTCTTGAGAGTGCCTTGGACTGCAAGGAGATCCAACCAGTCCATACTGAAGGAGATCAGCCCTGGGATTTCTTTGGAAGGACTGATGCTAAAGCTGAAACTCCAGTATTTTGACCACCTCATGTGAAGAGTTGACTCATTCGAAAAGACTCTGATGCTGGGAGGGATTGGGGCAGGAGGAAAAGGGGACAACAGAGGATGAGATGGCTGGACGGCATCACTGACTCGATGGACGTTGAGTCTGAGTGAACTCCAGGAAATGGTGATGGACAGGGAGACCTGGTGTGCTGCAATTCATGGGGTCACAAAGAGTCGGACACGACTGTGCGCCTGAACTGAACTGAACTGAACTGATCTAATTCGTTCCAGAGCCTGTGCTCTTAACCATTACCTTTACTGCCTCTCCCAAAGAGGCCCAGGACACCCCCTTAGCAGATATACAGGGAGTCTGTACTCAGAGACTAAATACTATCTGTTCTTTGAGGAATAGTTGTCTCTTAGTCTATTACTTGGGGTTTGAATTTTGGCTTAACTAAAAGTAGCTAAACAACCTACTTTTAGCTTCTTCCCTTTCCATTACATGTTCCATTTTGACCTGTTTGTAAAATACAGATTGATCATCTGTCTCTCCCCCAGGTTCAAGAGGGTTCAATGACTTTCCTCTGCTTACAAAGACATGACAAACCACTCAGCCTGGCACGTGAGGCCCCATGAACTGGCCCAGGCTCTCTGTCCTCATCTCCCATCCTTCTAATAGCACTCCTAAGCAGATTACAAGGCAAGGACTTGCCTAATCCCTTGCCTGAAATGTGATTCTCCCCTCTTGAAATCCTGTTCAGTCCTCGAAGCCAGGTCAACCTGAGCGACAGATCACACAGAGCAGGGGTCACCAACCCCCAGGGCCATGGTGTGGATCCATGGCCCACTAGGAGCCGGGCCACGCACAGGAGGTGAGTGGCGAGCGCGTGATCAAACTTCATCTGTATTTACAGCCACTCCCCATCGCTTGCTTTACCGCCCGAGCTCCGCCTCCTGTCAGACCAGTGGCAGCATTAGACTCAGTCCCTCGGACAGCTAGGAGATCCAACCAGTCCATCCTAAAGGAAATCAGTCCTGAATATTCATTGGAAGGACTGATGTTGAAGCTGAAACTCCAATACTTTGGTTGCCTGATGCAAAGAATTGACTCATTTGAAAAGACCCTGATGCTGGGAAAGATTGAAGGCGGGAGGAGAAGGGGATGGCAGAGGATGAGACGGTTGGATGGCATCACTGACTCAATGGACATGAGTTTGAGTAAGCTCCAGGAGTTGGTGATGAACAGGGAGGCCTGGCATGTTGCAGTCCATGGGGTCACAAAGAGTTGGACACAACTGAGCGACTGAAGTGAACTGAACTGAAGGAGCTTGAACCCTACTGTGAATCACACATGCAAGGGGTCTACATTGCTCGCTCCTTGTGAGAACCATCCTGAAACATCCCCCACATCCCTAGGCTGTGGAAACATTGTCTTCCACGAAACTGGCCCCTGGTGCCAAAAAGGTTCAAGACCACTGCCATATACAGTCACGACGAATATTACTACTTTTAAAAAATAATTCTAAGTATTATTAACTCTTCTAATACTCAGCTAAGTTTGAGAGAAAAGAAAACTTGAAAAGCCTTTAGTAAACATACGTGTAATAAGGTTTTCTACAGTAGACTCAAGCTCAGTTGCAAACTAGGAGAGAATATTTAGTATTACTGATAATGTTTTCTCCCCCTGCCTCAACAACTCTAAATCTACCAGAGGGCCTTTGTAGCAATTTTCTCAAAGTGTTACAAATTCTACTTTGTATATCATCTCTTCGTGTTTAATTATAAGGATTTGAATTTACAGCACCAATTAATCAGTAATTAGATAGTACTGTACCAAAAGAAATTAAACAAAGATAAAAACAAAAACACAACACAGCACAAGGCCGTGTTTCATGTAGCATGATAACAATACTTCCCGAGAAATATAGGTTAACTGAATCATTAGCTAAGTATTCTTTTGATTTTTTTTTATTGTTGTTTTTAGTAACTTCCAGTACCGATGGGAAACTTAAAGGTAATCCAAATACAGAAACACCCTGATTATACTAATATTTATTCCTCTTTTTACTCATTAGAAATGTGCTTTATGAGACTCAATAATTATTTTGAAATGTCAGCTTTTGGAAATGCAAAATAAATGCATATTTTATAATGATACGTGCTCTATTGATCTTCATACTTAACACGCAAATCAGCTTTTGTGTTAATTATCATTGAGACTATAAAGCATAAATGTGCATGTTAGATGTGAAAAATCAAAAAAGCCACAGAGCAGATTGAGGAAGGAAAAATGAAGGTCCCTGAAACCAAGAGACAGAGCGAAAAACCATGACTGTGTAGCAGGTCCCTTTAGGGATGGGAGCAAGCGGCAAGGGGACCTTCTCCCTACAGAGTCATGCCATTTCCCTGTGCCTGGCTCATGGAACTCTTTTCCATGTTCTTAAACCTTTTGTTAACAAAAGGAAAAAAGAAGACTGATAGTTGGAAAGAGAAATAAGCAGCTCCAGTAATTCGGTCTTGGAAGAGATGGCAGCATGGCCTGCTCAGGCGCGCCCCCTGCTGGCATGGAGTGATCCTGACAGCTGAGCTCAGGCTGTGGAAGGAGCCCCACCATCTATTTATACCTAACAGTCTCTAGAGCAAGCTTTTCTCCTTCACCGCCCCCAAGTAACCCCTTCCCTCTGTGGCCATGACTACATGGGAAGACTGAGACATAAAACACCCACAGTTACTTTAAGATGCTTTACATTCTTTCCCTGGTGCTGTTTCAGGAGGTCTCATTTCTGGAAAAAAATAATAATAATAAGATCAACTTTACTCCCAAGTGTGAGGATCTTATAAATTGTAGATACTGTAAAATCTCTTAACAGTATGCAAAATGAGTGAGTAGTTTCTTCCCTAAGCGTATGAAATTGTCTTGAAAGTTTCTGTGCAGTGAATTTCATTGTGTGCTCTCAAGCTTGCTTTCTAGAAGTACTTTTCTCTGAACCGAGTAATTTGTCTTTTGATGGATCAATTTGCCAAGAGAGAGCATAAGGTACTTTGAGAAGAACTACAGAAGAAAATTTCAAACATTCCCATTTTTGGTACCTTAGATTGAAAGAGTAAGCTTTGCTTAGTAATTCAGCACTATGGTGAACATCACAGAGCCAAATTGGAATAATTTTGATAATTTCGTGGTGAAATTGATTGAGCAGTTCCCCAACCTGCCTTAACTGGGAACTATTTGACTTTTCTCTGAGTCAGGAATCTTTTTTCCCTTTGTTGCTTTGAAGCGATGCTCTGAAGTTTCTCTCTCGAGTTCATTGCTTTTACAAACTATACAGCATACCTGTGGATGAAAACCACCTTCGTCAAAGTGTCAATTCCTTTATCGATGTGACTTATTACTCCTCTCCTGTGCTCCTTCAACTGTTCCCTCATTTGAAACAAAATATTCATCTCTGAGGAGGCGGTACAACTCATCTGATGTCAGGGTACTAGTAATGAGCACATTTTTGCCTCTCAATGCTAACTTCATTATTGAAATGAATTTAAACAAGCCGGCTTCAGTTCACAATGATCATCATCTGATGGACCTTTATTCAGGGTTAGCTGACCAAAATTAATGAACCAGAGTAACCTCTTCTTCTCAGTGGCTCTTCACATTAACAGCATAGCAACTACCCTCTGCCCTAACCTTCTTCTCGTAGACTGTGGAAAAGCCAGCACTGGAGTTTAAACACCCCTCACTGCATTTTCTCCCACCCTCTCCATCACAGTCAATGGGTCCAGTTAATGCTCAAGCCAGACACCTGGGCACGTTCCCTTCTGCTCACCCCCCACACCCAGTGCAGCGGCCAGTGCTCTGAGGCCACTTGCTGCTGCCCCTGCCCCAGTCCACGAGACTCTTTCCCCCTGTCTGGATTCCTAGCAATTATGTCCCAACTAGCCTCCCTGCTTCTATGCTACCTTTCTTAGAACTCATTCTCCATATAGCAGTTCAGGTCATGATTTTTAAAATATCAATCATTTTACATCATTAGACCTGCTTCAAGCCTGCTGGTCACTTCCTGTTCCACCTGGAATAAAATTGAAGCACCTCCCGTAGCTGAAAGACCCCGCATGACCAGCTCAGCACCATTCTCCCCTTCTCACACCAGCGGGTCCCTCTCCAAATAGCCAGTGCTGATTCCTGATGCGTCGCCTTCACACAGCTCTCTTGGCTGCTGGGGGTCAATTTCTCCTCCTCCTCCTTCGCAATTCAGCTCAGAGGTCACCTCCTCGGAGGGCCTTCCCTGCCCCCGTTGAGTGCAGCTGTCCACGGTCCTTGTCATGTCACATTGTCTGTGCCTGACATAGCACGTGTCACTACCAGAAATTAGTCTCTCCCTTTTTGGTTGTTTGCTGATTCTGTGTTTCTCCTCACCAGCCTTGTGTGTTGTTTACCACGTATCACCCATGCCTAGAAGAGTCTAGCCCTATTCTTCACTCTGAATGAACACCTGTTAGATGAATGACCAGTGGATGAACCTGACACTTCCTAATATTATGTAAAATTTTAATCAGATTTTGTTATTAAATTAAATTTTTGACACACTGTGCAGCTTGTGGGATCTTAGTGCCCTGAACAAGGATTGAACCTATTTTGCAGTGGAAGCTCGGAGTCTTAACCACTGGAACATCAATAGTATATGATTTTGACTGAATCACTTAACCTCTGGACTTTGACTTCCTCATCTGTACAATAAAACTAACAAACATTGCATTTTCATGGGGACGATCTAAAGGGGTAAACGTGTGTGGTAACATGGCACGGAGATGCAGAATGAACAGTTAACCATGCCCCTTCCTGTTCTCCAGGAAATCTTCGGAGGAGCTGGACATGGACAAGGTGACAGCAGCCATGGTACTCACCAGCTTGTCCACCAGCCCCTTGGTTCGGAGCCCTCCTGTGCGGCAGAACGGTAAGCCTGGGGCGCGGCCCAGGGAAGGGTCCTCCCACATCAGGAGCAGAACTTCTCTTTGAGGAAGCTCTATTCTTTCTCTCTTTTCTCTTCCCCTTTTTTCCTTTTTTTCCAGTTGTTTTTTAATTACACAACACATGAACACACTCGTATTTTAAAATTCAGCCATGTGGTGCACAGTCCCTCCCCAAAGGCAGTCACTCTCAGCAGTTTGGAACACATCCTTCCAGACTCTGGTCTGTGCACTTATGTGCAGACTCATTCCTAACACACACAATGGACCCTCACCCACTAGTGGGAAGGGAGGGGAAATGTGGAAGAAGTGGACCCCAGAGCTACCAGCCTCCTTCCTCCTCATCGTCCCAAAGACCCCACTGCATCTCATTCCTGCATCCACCCATTGAGTGCAGATTTACTGACCTCCACCACCTTTCCAACTTATCTTTAAGAACTTGTGTTCCATACCCAGGTAGATGGAGATTGGTCTCATGAAGTTAATTCCCCAGCCTTTTTTTTTTTTCTTTTCCTGTTTGGTTAGAGGGATAGTTGGACCAAAGAACTCTAAAGATTAAATATTTTGAAAAAGCATTATCCCAGGCTCCTTAATCCGTTCTTTTATTCCGTATATATTTATTAGGTACCCTAACAGATGCAGCCTGGCGTGCTGCAGTTCATGGGATTGCAAAAAGTCAGACATGACTTAGCAACTGAACAACAGCCATAATAGATGGTTTGACTATATCACTGAAACAGTGTCCATACTCCTAGGTAATGTACAGTCTTTTGTGGGGAAAAAACTATCACAGCTGTACTAATAGCTAGCATTTATTGAGTACTTAGTATGTACCATAGACTAGGTTTACTTTATCTCATGTAATTCTCACAATTCTATGAGATGTTATCACTATTTTACAGATGAGTAAACTGAGGCACCTGAGGATTAGCTGACTTTAAACAGAGCTGAACTTCTTTCCATATCATTCTGATTCCATATCTCCTGTCTCAGTCATGATATAATATTGACTCATATAATTCAAGATGATAAATCAGTAGGGCAGTAGGAGATGAAGCTGGAGAGCCTGGCAGGAAATCAAGGAGTCATATCTGTCTGGTTATGAGTTTGGACATTCTTCTAAGGCTATAGGAAAGCTATGAGATGATTGAAACATTGGAAATTTATAATTGGGTATACAAGACAAAAACAAAAAGTAAACAACGACAACAAAAAAACCACGTGTGTCCTGAACCTTGGTGGTCACGGTGGGGATGCATATAGGGCATAACTGAGAAAGATGAAGAAGGCAGAATCAACAAGACTTGGTGATAGAGAAGATAAAGGAGAAGGAGTGACGAGGGTGACTTCTGGGAAGTCCATTCCCAGTGGATGAGCAAAGGCAGAGGAAGAGGTCTACTGGTGAATGTTAGGAGCAAGAGGTGGGGTAGCCGAAGATGAGAGATCCATCTTGAAACACGTTTCGTAGGGAGTACCTGGGGATCACCAGAGAACAGGATCTGATGGGGTTCTGGGTCAGCCTGGAAGAGACGGCTGATGAAGAACTGGAAGGCGACATTTTGAAGCCATGGATGTAGATGGGCTGACCCCAAGAGAGCTGTGGAAAAGTAGAGGATAACGAGAAGGTGGCTAGGTGAAAAGTGGTGAGCTGCCTCATTATGTAAGGAAAAGGACCCAGGAAGGGAGAGGGGTAACTGGAGAAACACAGGGAAGCAGGAAAGTGCGACTTCATAGAAGTCAAGGGAAAAGCTTGTTTCAAGGAGCAACATCTGATGCTTCAGAAGGTCAAGGCGAAAAGGACTCAATTCTGCATCAAGAAGAATGTCATGGCTTTGAAAAGAGCATTTACAGTGGACGACCCGTGGAGCGGAAGCCACATTGCAGATCAGTGAAATGTAGTATTCTGAGGCTGCCAGGTGGAACTTACCAGCCAGGGAAAACCTCCTCTCAAAAGACAGCCTAGTCACTGATGAACTAGGGTTCCCCCATAATCTGGTTATAAGCAGAAGGTGTTAAAATAAATTTGTGGAACATCCATCAAGTCCTCACCCAAACTTAATGCAATCTATTTGGGAGTGGGAAGAATGATCAAGATGCTGGGAATTAAGATCAATACCAGAAATCACGATGCCTACTGCCTTGATTCCCCACAAGCTGGGGTGATGTCACTTCACATAGAGTAGCCACCGTGCTCCTGAGATGAGCCTGATCTTTCCTGCTAGCCTTCTCAGCTTGGCAAAGCTGCAAAAGAAAGATGATAGGAAAAGTAAGGCTGAAGTCATCCCCAAAACCTATTCTAGGAAAAAAGAATTGCAGAATTTCATGGAATCCTCAGGGGAAAACAATAATTTTGATGTACTCATTCTTTTTACCATTGGAATTTTAAAACTGAGAACATTTTTATATTCCTTTGTATTGAAATGTTAGGCTCAAAATAAACCTTTTGCATCTTCAGTACAAACTTTTCTTAGCATAGTTATAAAGAGAGTGTTCATTATGACTTAAAAAAAATAATTACCCAGATAGTAATCCCAAATTTCTGATGTCCCTCATTTATTCTGCAAAAGGAAGCAAATTCTTAAAAAGGGAAAGCAATTTATGATAATGAAAGCTATTTTTTAGAAATAAAGATTATCTCCACAATTATTGCATATCAGTGAATTTTTGGAAACTGTTGTGATCCTCTACTGTGCTAGGATCAAGGTGGCAAGAATAGACAGAAGAACTGTACAAAAAAAGATCTTCAAGACCAAGATAATCACGATGGTGTGATCACTCACCTACAGCCGAACATCCTGGAATGTGAAGTCAAGTGGGCCTTAGAAAGCATCACTACGAACAAAGCTAGTGGAGGTGATGAATTCCAGTTGAGCTATTTCAAATCCTGAAAGATGATGCTGTGAAAGTGCTGCACCCAATATGCCAGCAAATTTGGAAAACTCAGCAGTAGCCACAGGACTGGAAAAGGTCAGTTTTCATTCCAATCCCAAAGAAAAGCAATGCCAAAGAATGCTCAAACTACCGCACAATTGCACTCATCTCACATGCTAGTAAAGTAATGCTCAAATTTCTCCAAGCCAGGCTTCAGCAATACATGAACTGTGAACTTCCAGATGTTCAAGCCGGTTTTAGAAAAGGCAGAGGAACCAGAGATCAAATTGCCAACATCCACTGGATCATGGAAAATGCAAGAGAGTTCCAGAAAAACATCTATTTCTGCTTTATTGACTATGCCAAAGCCTTTGACTGTATGAATCACAATAAACTGTGGAAAATTCTGAAAGAGATGGGAATACTAGACCACCTGACCTGCCTCTTGAGAAACCTATATGCAGGTCAGGAAGCAACAGTTAGAACTGGACATGAAACAACAGACTGGTTCCAAATAGGAAAAGGAGTACGTCAAGGCTGTATGTTGTCACTCTGCTTATTTAACTTCTATGCAGAGTACATCATGAGAAACGCTGGACTGGAAGAAGCACAAGCTGGAATCAAGATTGCCAGGAGAAATATCAATCACCTCAGATATGCAGATGACACCACCCTTATGGCAGAAAGTGAAGAGGAGCTAAAAAGCCTCTTGATGAAAGTGAAAGAGGAGAGTGAAAAAGTTGGCTTAAAGCTCAATATTCAGAAAATGAAGATCATGGCATCCGGTCCCATCACTTCATGGGAAATAGATGGGGAAACAGTGGAAACAGTGTCAGACTTTATTTTGGGGGGCTCCAGAATCACTGCAGATGGTGACTGCAGCCATGAAATTAAAAGACGCTTACTCCTTGGAAGGAAAATTATGACCAACCTAGATAGCATATTGAAAAGCAGAGACATTACTTTGCCGACTAAGGTCCGTCTAGTCAAGGCTATGATTTTTCCAGTAGTCATGTATGGATGTGAGAGTTGGACTGTGAAGAAAGCTGAGCGCAGAAGAATTGATGCTTTTGAACTGTGGTGTTGGAGAAGACTCTTGAGAGTCCCTTGGACTGCAAGGAGATCCAACCAGTCCATTCTGAAGGAGATCAGCCCTGGGATTTCTTTGGAAGGAATGATGCTGAAGCTGAAAGTCCAATACTTTGGCCACCTCATGTGAAGAGTTGACTCATTGGAAAAGACTCTGATGCTGGGAGAGATTGGGGGCAGGAGGAAAAGGGGACGACAGAGGATGAGATGGCTGGATGGCATCACTGACTTGATGGACGTGAGTCTGAATGAACTCCGGGAGTTGGTGATGGACAGGGAGGCCTGGCGTGCTGCGATTCATGGGGTCACAAAGAGTCGGACAAGACTGAGCAACTGAACTGAACTGAACTGTGCTAGGAAAGGATCATTTTGTTAGGATGTGGGTCCAAAATGAAGGAGATTCCAGCAAGATGCCTGTCTGAATTTTCAGCAAAAGCTTCTTTAAGATAAGAAGACACTGCTCTCTAAAAAACACTAGGAATTGGTTCTGACTTTTTTTCTGAGAGATTTATTTCTGTATTCCATTGTCCTTCTGATTAAATAGTGTTTCTAAAGGAAATGCCATTCACAGGGAAACAAATAAATTAACTTCTGGCACTGGCAGGAAACAGTGTGTAACCACACTGTAACAATAGTTGGCTTCAAAATTATTTCAGTTCCTCATCAGTTCACTTCAGTTGATCAGTCATGTCTGACTCTTTGCCACTCCATGGACTGGGAGCCCCCCAAGCCTGGCAGCACGCCAGGCTTTCCTGTCCATCAGCAACTTCCAGAGCTTGCTCAAACTCATGTCCATTGAGTCGGTGATGCCATCCAACCATCTCATCGTCTGTTGTCCCCTTCTCCTCCTGCCAGTTCCCCCTACTTACCATAATTACAGATCTTGCTCCATGAACTTGTTTTATTATACAAGTGTGTGCTTCAATATATTTATAAGCCTCCTGGGCCTGCCGAGTGAGTTTGTCCACCAGGTAACATTACCTAAGGCCTTATACTAGACTCAGCTTGAAGTCTTGTATTGAAAAGAGCTTTCTTATTTAGTAGAGGCAACTCCAGTTCAGGGAGTATCTCAGTCTCTGTGTAGACCACAGGGAGTGAGATGCTGGTTTGGTTTTGTTAATGCTATCAAGGTGTGAGCTTGCATAACAGACCATGTAATTCTGATAGAGCTTGGCTTAAATGAGATGGTTAACTTACTTCTGCTATTCAACTTAAAACTTCATTCATCTAACTGAACTTTTTCCTTGACAAAGTTGAGGAATATGCTGGAAACCTATAATTAGGTAAAGATAGTCAAGAAATTTTTTGATGAATGGTAGTATGTTGTTTTTTATGAATGCTAGTATGTCTTCAGTTCATTACTAATTACACAGATGTTAATAGCATTTCTTTAATGAGGCATTTTGGGATTTTTTTCCTTCTTGTAGTTAGGATATAGTTTTAATATATTCAAAATGCACATTAATATGGAGGAGAAATTATCCAAAAGAAAGTCAAATTTATACAAATGCTAATTAAGATTGGGCATTTTGAAAAATAAATCAAATCTTCAGTGATTAAGAGAGCCCCTGAAGACATTCCAACTGGGCAAAAATTTCTCTATATTAGCAAGCATTTCATCATGTTTTCTCCCATAAGTGGAAAGGTAAAATTCAACACCAGTCGTATCAGTAATTATTACCAATAAGTTCTTTTCTGATCTCAGCTTTGCCTAAAAAAAAGAAAAATGCTCATACCTGGGGTCTGCATGTACTGAAGGAGAAGGAAGGCCAACTGGTAGGCCAGCGTTTGAGACCCTGGCCCATCCTCGTTATGTACTAATCATGGCAAGTCAGTTAATTTCCTGGTGCCTCAGGGACCTCATCTGTAAAATGGGCATAGTAATCCTTACTCTGAAAGACAGATATTATGAGAATGCATCAGATTGTGTGAATAAGCTTTGTAAGATGTAAGTGAAATGAAAGTGAAAGTTGCTCAGTTGTGTCCACTTTTTTCAATCACATGGACTATAGCCCACTAGGCTCCTCTGTCCATGGAATTCTCCAGGTCAGAATACTGGAGTGGATAGCCAATCCCTTCTCTAGGGGATCTTCCCAACCCAGGAATCTAACTGGGGTCACCTGCATTGCAGGCAGATTCTTCACCAGCTGAGCTACCAGGAAGCCCTTGTAAGATGTAAAACATACACCAAATGTAAGGCACAATTATTTGTTATAATAAGCTGGATGGCAAATGACTTCAGGTAATCAGAAATTCTCTCTCTTAGGTTCTTAAATCTTACATCGACTCTATAAATGTATTCCAAAGATCACAGCCCTGTAAGAAATTCCTTTTAAAATGTTAAAATGTGGGGATGGGGTTTGGAGAAATGCCGCAAATCATTACTCCCTTAGTAACATAGTCCATAAACACCTAAACTTCCTAAACTTAGTGAACCATAACATCTTTTTTTTCCTCCTTGTTTTCATGTATTCTCCACTATCATCCTAAAGAACTAGTTTTGCATAAAGCAACATCCATCAGAAAACTCTTAGAAAAGGCCTGTCCTGAGCGGGGCATAGCAACCCACTTTAGTATTCTTGCCGAGAGAATCCCATGGACAGAGGAGCATGGTGGGCTACAGTCCACAGGACAGAAGCGACTTATCGCGCACGCATATATGGCTAAAACAGATGTTTATAAACAAACTATCATGCAACTTTTTTGAAAGTATAAATAGAGTACAACGTACATACTGAGCTGTTGCAAATTACCAAGTTGGCTACAGGTGCTTTCACCAGCAGGGAATCTCGGCCCTCACTGCCCCTCTGACCCCGGCCTGGGTGCCCTGGGAGCCCGGGACTGGGCGCTGACGCTGTGCTTGTGTGCTCCGACAGAGGGCCTGAGCGGATCCTGGAAGGAGGGGGGCGGCGTGCCTTCCAGCACCAGCAGCAGCGGCTACTGGAGCTGGAGTGCCCCCAGCGACCAGTCCAACCCGTCCACGCCGTCCCCGCCGCTGTCCGCCGACAGCTTCAAGCCCTTCCGCAGCCCTGCGCCCCCAGACGATGGCATCGACGAGGCGGAGGCCGGCAACCTGCTCTTTGATGAGCCCATCCCCAGGAAACGAAAGGTTGGTTTCAGGTTTCATTTGGGGGGAACCGGCTTCCTAGGGTGGTGATTTGGGCACTTCTCCAACCAACGCCCCTTCTGATAGACAGAAACAGCCCGTGTTCGCCTCTAATATCCTTTGAAGTCTTCAAATAAATTAAGGGTCACGATTAAAGACAAATAGAAATGATTAAAGTATTACTATATTTCTTCCAAGTACGCATCCCCACCCTACTCCCAATCTCACCCAGTCCTGTCCTCTGGTTGTAAATCGCTGCACTGGTAACACCAGGTAACCTAGGAAAGAATCTGCCTGCAATGCAAGAGACTGGGGTTCGATCCCTGGGTGGGGAAGATCCCCTGGAGAAGGATGTGCAACCCACTCCAGTATTCTCGGAGAAGGAAATGGCAACCCACTGCAGTACTCTTGCCTGGAGAATCCCATGGACAGAGGAGACTGGCAGGCTGTACATAGTCCATGGGGTCGCAGACTTGGATAGGACTGAGCAATTAACGCTTTCACAACACTTCCACCTGGGACTTTACCAGTATTTGGAAGTCAAAAAATCGGACTTCAGGCTTAGTTTGGTTAACTCACTCTCTTCGTGGGAATTAACTTTTTTATCTGTAAAATAAAATTATGTTTTTCTCTTTTCTGCTTCACAGACTCTTAAAGGGTTGTGGGAAAGAAGATTTTCTGACTTATGTTTATAAAACTAGATGTGAAATATACATGAAAGCTAAAATGTAAACATACGTAGTATTTACATGCCCCAAATTATGTATTTATTAAATTAGAAGTGAAAAAATAGATCTAGCTGATTTAATAAATTAATTTGACTGCACTTGTATTTAATCCTCACAGCAATCCTGTATGGTTTGTTTTCCCATCTTGATAGGAGATTGAGGACCAGGGAAGTTATACATTTAACCCCTGCCGTGCAGGTTAGAAGGCTTCCCAGGTGGCACTAGTGGTAAAGTGAAAGTGAACTCGCTCAGTCGTGTCCAACTCTTTGTGACCCCATGGACGGTAGCCTACCAGGCTCCATCCATGGGATTTTCCAGGCAAGAATACTGGAGTGGGCTGCAATTTCCTTCTCCAGGGGATCTTCCCAACCCAGGGATCGAACACTGGTCTCCTGCATTGCAGACAGACGCTTTACCGTCTGAGCCACCAGGGAAGAACCCACCAATGCAAGAGACCTAAGAGAGGTGGGGTGGATCCCTGGGTCCCGAAGATCCCCTGGAGAAGGAAATGGCAATACACTCCAACATTCTCGCCTGGAGAATGCCATGGACAAAGGAGCCAGCTACAGTCCACAGGGTTGCACAGAGTCGAAAACGACTGAAGCAGCTTAACACACACACATGCAGGTTAGAAAGGGCCAGCGCTGCCTTTCAAACCCAGGTCTGCCTAACCTAAAGCTCATATTCTTTTCATTCTCTTCAGATACATATAAGTGATTATGTTCACTCACAATTTTAAAAAGCATTTCTGTTTCATAGAATAAATAAATACTACTGCAATATCTGGAAAAAGTTGTAACATTATTTTTAAATCTCCATGTAAATAGACTTTAAAAATATATTTTAGTTTTTTAGTTTGCAATTGGTAGCTTCATTATTAATGACTACTCACAAACAAAAATCCTAAGAAAACCCTGTGGACTGCAGTGCAACCTATTTTCCCAGTTCATTTCAAAGAGAAAAACAAAGAGATGGCACTGACCCGTCCGTCCCTGCATCTCTCTTAGCATCAGGCAGCGTGTGTAATGGTGCTGGTGGTACACACACTCTGTCTGCCCAGAGAACAAACAGGGCATTGATGTCATCTCTGGTCCTTCCCAAAGGCTTGGGCATGAAGAGTTGCTGTTTCACATACCAGTCGATCGGGCAGGGTCCTGGAGCTGTCCAGGCATCCCGTGAGTCCCCAGAGACCCTGGGTTTTGACTCCTTGGGGAGTGAGGCTGCACTTGCACCTGTGAGAACTCATAGGCAGGACAGCTGTGAAGACCTGGAGTCTGTCCTGTTGCTTCCGGCTGCACAGACTTTCTCTCTGGGGCCTTCAGAGTGTGTGGTCTTGGCCTGTGGCAAAGACAGCATAGGGAGCTCCCCGGTGCTTGTAAGGTGCTGCTCTGGAAGGCTCATCACAGCTTTTCCTTTCCAACATAGCCACGAGACAAAATTCATACTCTTGCATTGCAGTTCAGTTGCCTTGGTCAGACTTGTATGTAAAGCCTTTAGGCTTCAACTCAATTAGGAGATAGTCAAGTCACCAAATGAAAAGAAAAAAAAAATCATTACAAACTGGCATTTATTTGAATGGCACAGACCCACTCTTCAGGAGTCTGGGAACCATGTTCCTCCCCCTTTCTTTGTGACTTCTCCCTCCATTCAGACTCTGGATTTCCCCAGGATGATACCAAAAGGATGAAGCTTGTAGTCCCTAATTTTTTTTTTTTTTTTTTTTGGTGTGGGATGATAGGTCCCTGACCAGGAATTGAACCTGCACCCCCTGCACTGGGAGCACGAAGTCTTAACCACTGGACCCCCAGAGAAGTCCCGAGTAGTCCTTGTTTTTAATGCATGGATTGTACATAGACCAAGTCATTGCCTTTTGAACTTAAAGTTATTTTGAATAGTGGGAATAACAAGAAAGTAGGATGGTTGCAATTCACGATTCATTTTTTTAGTGTATCAAGTGAACCAATATTTATTGAGCACCCAACAGGCACAACAATCAATGCTCTGAGATTAAAGTACAGCCCCTTCCTTCAAGGTCGAAGGTTAGGCAGGTGGACACTGATGTATAAAAAGGCAATAACAATTATGAGCGATGGATGCTGTGCTCACAATGTGGTTCCCAGGTGGTATTAGTGGTAAAGAACCCGCCTACCAATGCAAACAGACATTAAGAGTTGCAGGTTCAATCTCTGCATCCGGAAGATCCCAGGAGGAGGAAATAGCAACCCACTCCAGTATTCTTGCTTGGAGAATCCCATGGACAGAGGACCCTGGCAGGCTACAGTCCATGGGGTCTCAAGGAGTTGGGCATAACTGAAGCAACTTACTATGCACATAATGTGGTAGAAACACAGTAGCTGAAATGCTGCTATTTTGGTTTTTAAAATCATATTTCAAACGATTTCCAAGAGTTAACTGCCTAATCCATAGACAATATGTTTTAGTTGGGGGATAGTTTCTGAATTCATTTTATTTTCCTCTTCATTCCCTGAGGTTCATAATATCTATTTGAGACCATGGACTTGTATTGGGCATATGTCCTGTGGGGATTGTTTGAGAAACTTCTAGATCAATATTTTCCAAACTGCATGTCTCAATCCACTGGTGGGTTGTGAATCTTTTTAATGACTGTGAACAGCACATCTTTAAGGACCAGGACAGAATAGGGTTCAATGGACATAATCAGAATGAGTACTGTTCCTTGATGCTTTGGTTTCAGTTGCAGACCTATGTGCCTACTGTACAAACTGTGTCTCTTACTGTGGCTGATGGTCAAAAAAGTTTGGAAGCCCCTGTTCCTTAGTATAAAGAGAGAACATGGTAAGTGGTAACTGGAGGTTTCCTGATTAGAAATCGAAAGAGCCGTATTCTAGACTCAACTTGGCTAGCCTGAGAACTTCAGGAAGACACTTCATCTCTCTGATCATCAACTTCTTTGTCCATTAAACAGGCAAACAGATATTATCAAACCTCTCTCAGGACGATCATGAAGACTAAGTATGACCAACCATAAGTATAGAAAGGGGCTTATAAGCCCTAAAACTGGAATATAGCAACTTTGTAATAGACCTGTTTTAGGACCCTGAAACAAAGCAGGAAGAGGCATACCCTATACTAATCATGAAGCAATGACCCTGGTCTTCCTCCTTATGGAAAGTTATTTGGAAGTTATCTTAACACTTTTCCCCACTCTCACCTCTTACATGATCCCTGTTCCACTTATGTAAAGAGGAAGAGAGATTCATTGCCTAGATAAGGCATTATCACTGCCTACTGTCAGTGGTGAGCAAGACACAATTGTTGATATTATCAAGTTTATACATACATATATAAATAACTATATTTGTGTACTTTGTTACAGTTTACAAAATGCTTTTAAATGCAGCATGTCATTTAATCATCACGAACATCTTTGGCCTAGTCATATCCCCATTGTGCAGAAGAGGCTCACTGAGGTTATGTGAATTGCCCAAAATCCTGTAGCTTATAATCTTAGAAATAAGATCAGCTTAGTCCATGGGGTCGCACGGAGTCGTACACGACTGAAGCAACTTAGCAGCAGCAGCAGCTAAAAGAGCAAAGATAAAACTCTTGAGCTTATTTCAAAGAATCCACATTTCCCTCTGCACCCAGAAGAAAATAACATAGAAAGAAAACAGTCAGACCCAGCTACAGCCAGCACAACGTGGCAGAGTGGGAGTAGGGTGCAGAGGGTTACAAAGAACTCGAAGACAGAGAGAGGAATTCCAGGCTGTCTCCTGAGGCCTGGGTCCCCAGCCTCCAGGGTCTAATAATGCCTGATGAACTGAGGTGGTGCTGATGTAATAATAATGGAAATAAAGTACACGATAAACCATCCCCCTTCTGCAAAACCAGTGCCTCATGCCAAAAAGATTGTGGACCACTGTGCTGGGGTGGAGTTGGGGCGGGAGGGCAGGGGCAGCTTCCTGCAGGAAGGGCACATGGCCCTTTAGCCAAGGTAGGTGGGAATGTGAGGAGGGGAAATGAAAGGCTTCTTTCTCCTGGCTCAGGAAATCAGCCAGCCAACTGCCTCAAGCCCCATTCTAGCAGAACTTTTCCTCTGGAATTTCAGACTGACTGTACTCAGATGTTGAGAAAAGCCTAGTAGTATGAACAGGGACTCGGGGAGTACCGGGAAGGTGCAGTTCCTATCCTGACCACAAGGTGATGCAATGGCCCTAAATACAGCTGCTCCAGGCGTCTGGGAGAAAACAGTTCTATGGAAGGCCAAGAGTTAACATTCAATTCCTGAAAACCTCTAGAAAATCAAGAAGGGCTCATAACTAATTAATACTGTTCTTTTTTTCCACGTCAGATTCCTACTTCAGTCAAATTTGGGATTTGTCCTTTCCCAAACAGGATAAAACCGTTCGGGCTCTGGAATTAGCACCCCAGCATCAAGTACTAGTCGCTCAGTCATGTTCGAGTCTTTGCAACCACATAGATGCATAGGAATTCAGGCTCCTCTGTCCATGGAATTCTCTAGACAAGAATACTGCAGTGGGTAGCCATTCCCTTCTCCAGGGGATCTTCCCTACCCAGGGATCGAACCCAGGTCTCCTGCATTGAGACAGACTCTTTACCATCTGAGCCACCAGGGAAGCCCACAGTACTCATGTGAGCGTAGCCCACAGTACTCAGGTGAGTGTAGCCCACAGTACTCAGGTGAGCGTAGCCCACAGTACTCAGCATAGCCCACAGTACTCAGGTGAGCGTAGTCCACAGTACTCAGATGAGCGTAGCCCACAGTACTCATGTGAGCGTAGCAAATAACTTGACCTCTTTAAGGCTCAGTTTCCTCATCTGTAAGATATGAAAAATGATAGCACCGTAATGGTCAAATTGTTGTAAGGGGCTGGGTGCTAATATTTTACTTTCCTTTTTACCCACTTGACAACAGACTGAATGGCATTTGAGAAGCGTGAGTGTGGACAGGGAAGGCTGCCTGCCTCCATCCTCCATCCTGGACCCATAGGACCAGGGCTGCTGCAGCTCAGGACAGGGCCCCTTGGCCACCTCAGTCACCTTGGGCTTATTTAGGGTTAGTGGAAGAGGCCAGCCTGTGTGAGATTAGGGGTGAGGGAAGCAATGACACTGGCAGAAATCGGGGCCTCCAAGGAAACCTGACTCAGGCCTCTGCATTTCAAAACATCAGCATGACTCAAAAGCAATTGCAAAATTCCAGTCTTCATCACTTTCATTTATCCCACAGGCGTCTTGACCATGAACCACTTTACCTATAGACTGGGGAGAATCTTCAAGTCAGAGGGAAAAAAATATCTCCATTCACATAAGATACTTCGCTCATCATTGTACAGTAAACAGTGAATTAATCATTTGCTCCACTCTGGGTGTTCGATCTTTCGGAATCAGAAAGCAGTGAATCACTTTTAAGTTGTGAATGAATGCTCCAGAAAGCACACAGACCCTCACGGCCCTCACAGTTATGTCTGTTGCCAGTCTCCAGGCTGACTTAATTCCTAACCCACTAATTTTGAGCAGAGAAGTGCCTTCTGTAAGAAGAACTGCTGCTCCAGAAATAGACCCATCTGTTAGAAATGCTGGGGAGGGCAGTGCTAAGAAAAGCCACTCGGGGTCACACCGTGTGGATCTCAGGGTGATGACACAGCATCGCCCGCCAGAGTCAGAGAGCTGATTGACCTCGGGGAGGATCGGGGTAAAGACGAGAGATCTAGGCAATTTATGACAGCATCTTAGAATAGTCTGCCAGGCAGTGTGTGGTCCAGGAGCGCGAAGGACTTCAAAAACCATCAAGCCCAAGCTCAACCTCTCCAAGTTACAGGACTGCTTGGATCATGTCTGGAAATGTACCCTTGTCCCCGGAGATGAGATGTACTTTTAGAATTCACTGATGGAGAAAACTTAATATAATTATTAGGGATTTCTATTAATTCAGGAATACTTTAGTTTGTGGTTTTAGATATCATTTAAAATTGACTCCGTAGTTAGGTATCATGTCCACACAATCAAATGAACCCACTTTAAACATATCATTCGGTGAGTTTTAACTAATGTCTCCACGTGAGTAATCACCTCTCTGATCCAGGCCAGCAGTTCTTGTGTCCTCTGGAGTCAAATGCTGCCCCCCAACCCAGACAGGCAGCCCTGACTTCTGTCACCAGAGATTAATTTTGCCTGCTGTAAATGGAATCAGACAGTGTGCACTTTTTGGTGTACAGAGTACCAAGTGTGGGCAACAGGAACTCTCATTCATTGCTCTTAGGAGTGTAAAATGGTACAACCTCTTTGTAAAGCAGTTTGGCAGTTTCTTATAAAGTTAAGGATATATTCACCATATGACCCAGTAATTCCACTCTCAGATATTCACCTAACAGATAAGAAAGCATGTCCACAAAAACACTTGTAGACAAGTTTCAAAGAAGTTGTATTCATTGTCACCCCAAACTAGAGACTGTTTCCATAAGCAGGGAAGTGGATAAATAATTTCTGGTACATTTATACACTGGAATTCTGTGCCGCAGTAAAAGGGAACTAATGACTGAAGTATGAAATGGAGTGAAGCTAAAAAAAAAATAAGCTCAGACATAGATACCAGATACATGAGAATACATTCTGTATTATTCCATTTACAGAAATCTTTTTGTTAGTTTTAAATTTTCTATATTCGCACAGCATCCATAAATGGCATATAGGTGGGAAATGTTTAATCCCTGCTTGATACGCATTTGAATTTACCTATACAACTCATGGATCCAAAGTCACTAATCTTGTTCAGTGTTCTCTTTTACAAATAAAGAAAGAAAGCCCCAAACTTGTGAGATGACATGTTTATACTGTTGTCCCAGTAAAGAACTGGAATGCCTACAAGTTCTAACAGTTATTGATTCTTTTAAAGACACTATTTGTCCATCTTTTGGAACCTGCTGAGGGTCTGAGTGGACTTCTCGATCCTGAAAGAGGGACTGGAGCCTCTACCAAAGCTGTGGGTTCCCGGGAGACAGGCTGAGGAAACGTGTGTGATGCCACACACTCACCTGTGCAGAATAACTGGACTGTCTTCTCTCTGGGAAGTTTGGATGTGTGAATATCAACCCAGCCTTCATCCCAACACGCACGCACACACACACACACACACACACACACACACACACACACACACGAGTTGCCAAATAAAGGCACTTGGCATTAACCCCAGGCTGCTATCTGGTAAAACAGTCATGTGATGCTTAAAGTCCTACATATGTACCTTCTGGAATATAGCTGTAATTGAACTTATCCTTGGCATTTTGTATACGTCAAAATCCAGCCATGTTTGCACACTTGTAACTGAAGGTGTGCCACAGCAGTGGCCACAGGACTGGAAAAGGTCAGTTTTCATTCCAATCACAAAGAAAGGCAATGCCAAAGAATGTTCAAACTACCACACAATTGGACTCATCTCACACGCTAGTAAAGTAATGCCCAAAATTCTCCAAGCCAGGCTTCAACAGTACGTGAACCATGAACTTCCAGATGTTCAAGCTGGTTTTAGAAGAGGCAGAGGAACAAGAGATCAAGTTGTCAACATCTACTGAATCATCAAAAGAGCAAGAGAGTTCCAGAAAAACATCTACTTCTGCTTTATTGACTATGCCAAAGCCTTTGACTGTGTGGATCACAATAAACTGTGGAAAATTCTTCAAGAGATGGGAATACCAGACCACCTAACCTGCCTCCTGAGAAATCTGTATGCAGGTCAGAAAGCAACAGTTAGAACTGGACATGGAACAATGGACTGGTTCCAAATAGGAAAAGGAGTACATCAAGGCTGTATTTTGTTACCCTGCCTATTTAACTTCTATGCAGAGAGTATCATGTGAAATGCTGGACTGGATGAAGCACAAGCTGGAGTCAAGATGGCTGGGAAAAATATCAATAACCTCAGATATGCAGATGACACCACCCTTAAGGCAGAAAGTGAAGAGGAACTAAAGAGCCTCTTGAAGAAAGTGAAAGAGGAGAGTGAAAAAGTTGGCGTAAAGCTCAACATTCAGAAAACTAAAATCATGGCATCTGGTCCCATCACTTCATGGCAAATAGATGGGGAAACAATGAAAACAGTGTCAGACTTTATTTTGGGGGGGCTCCAAAATCACTGCAGATGGTGACTGCAGTCATGAAATTAAAAGATGCTTACTCCTTGGAAGGAAAGTTATAACCAACCTAGACAGCATATTGAAAAGTAGAGACATTACGTTGCCAACAAAGGTCTGTCTAGTCAAGGCTATGGTTTTTCCAGTGGTCATGTATGGATGTGAGTGTTGGACTATAAAGAAAGCTGAGTGCTGAAGAATTGATGCTTTTGAACTGTGGTGTTGGAGAAGACTTTTGAGAGCCCCTTGGACTGCAAGGAGATCCAACCGGTCCATGCTAAAGGAGACCAGTCCTGAGTGTTCATTGCAAGGACTGATGTTGAATCTGAAACTCCAATACTTTGGCCACCTGATGGGAAGAACTCTCTGGAAACGACCCTGATGCTGGGAAAGATTGAAGGTGGGAGAAGGGGACGACAGAGGGTGAGATGGCTGGATGGCATCACTGACTCCATGGACATGAGTTTGGGTAAACTCTGGGAGTTGGTAATGGACAGGAAGGCCTGGCATGCTGCAGTCCATGGGGTCGCAAAGAGTCGGACATGACTGAGCGACTGAACTGAAGGTAACTTCAGCAGTCATCTTATCAGTCCTGTGTACCAGTCTGGGTTCTATCAGGAAAATAGAAGCCACTCCATGTATCCTAAGTATGAAACAAGTCAAAACCAGGATGGAAGCTTGCCATGGAGAGGGAAACAGAGAAAAGATGAAGGAAGACTTGGCCAAAGATCTCAGCCTATTGCTCCAGAGCAGTTGATATCAGAGACATTCTGGGAGCTGCCACAAAGGCGATGAATCTCCAGGAAGTTCTCTCCAACCACTGTAGCCCACAAGGCCAAAGCTGAGTGATTCTAAAGAAGCAGTTCCTGGAAGCTGCTGCGAACGTTGCACTGGGCATGTGTGAGATTCCTTGAGTCTGCTTATAACTGCCAGGCTGTTGTTTAGTCACTAAGTCGTGTTCAACTCTTTTGCAACCCCATGGACTATAGCCTGCCAACTCCTGTATCCGTGGGATTTTCCAGGCAAGAATACTGAAGTGAGTTGCCATTCCCTTCTCTCCAGGGTATGGAACCTGTGGCTCCTCCATTGGCATGCAGGTTCTTTACTGCTGAGCAACCTGGGAAGCCCAACTGCCAGGAGCTTCAGCTAAACCAGGCAGATGCGTGGAGGACCATAGCTCGTTGAGGTTCCCAGCCAACAGTGGCCTCTCCCTATCTCGGACAACCCAGCTTGGTGAACATCTGCTGAAGCTGGGAAGAGAAGCCAGGGCTGAGGCACAGATGGTCACGTTCAGACTTGGCCGCTGTGACTCTGCCTGCCGCTTTGCTTAGTCTGGCTTCTTTGGGTGAGCTTGGACCCATGCAGCAATCTGGGTGCTGTTTATTTAGCTATGTTTTCCTGTTCTCCTCCCATGGCTGGCTTTCCTTTAGCGTAACAGGGAGTAGTTTTGTAGACAAAGGATTTCTTTCCACTGGAAGTAATCAGGGTAATCTGAAAAGTATTTAACCACTATTTAAGGCAGGAGTCCCCAACTTCCACAATCTAATTCCTAATGATCTGAATTACTAATAATACAAATAAAGTCCACGATAAGTGTAATGCACTTCATTCATTCCAAAACCATTCCCCAACCCTAGTCCATGAAAAAATTGTCTTCTGCGAAACTGGTCTTTGGTACCAAAAAAGGTTGCTTGAGTGCTTAATCACTCAGTCATGTCTGACTCTTTTAGACACTATGGACTGTAGCCTGCCTGGCTCCTCTCTCCGTGGGATTTTCCCTCCATGAGTACAGGAGTGAGTTGCCATGCCCTCCTCCAGGGGATCTTCCCAATCCAGGGATCAAACCCCATCTCTTGCATTGTAGGCAGATTTTTTTCACCACTGAGCCACTGAGAAAGCCCACCAGAAAGGTTGGGGACCACTGATTTAAGAGACCTTATGGTTTGACACACCTTCACCTAGGTAGAAAGAAGTCACTTGATTGCATTAAAGTTGAGGTGCTTGTGCTAGTATAATTGTATTCTCTAAAATTAATCAATCAAGTATTAATATTATAGGTTGACTTCTATTTTAATTTAAAATAGGGTAACTTTTATATTTTGCATCGACAACTCAATGGATGTGACTTTGAGCAAGCTCTGGGAGATACTGAAGGCCAGAGGAGCCTGGCATGCTGCAGTCCATGGGGTTGCAAAGAGTCCGACACGATGGAGCAACTGAACAATGCAGTTCCTATGTTTGGAAATTAATGTAAACATAAGATGCCCCTCCCCAATATTTCCACCATGCAATAATACATTTTTATTTGTTTTACATACCCCCCAAAATATATAATGTTGTTTATGTTCTTTTATAACCTACTTTTTCCCCATTTCAGTCCAGGTCCTGGGGGAAGTTGGTGGTGTTCTCAGATGGGGTAACTGAGAAGAGTTTAATGAAGATGCTCTTTATAAAGGAGTAAATAGGGCTGGACGAAATCAGAAGGGATGATGCAGTATCCCATGGGCAAAAGAGAAGCAAGAAGGAACAAAATTGATCATTTTTCTTCTTATCCATTACCTAGTTTTCTTTGGGCAACAGGTTTCTTTGGAGCCCTTAGTAGGAGCCCAGAAAATTATAAGTAAAGAATCCACCTGCAATGCTGGAGACCCCAGTTCAATTCCTGGGTCAGGAAGACCCCCTGGGAAAGGGATCAGCTACCCACTCCAGCATTCTTGGGCTTCCTTGGTGGCTCAGTTGGTAAAGAATCCACCTGCAATGCAGGAGACCTGGGTTCAATCCCTGGTTTGGGAAGATCCCCTGGCAACCCACTCCATCATTCTTGCCTGGAGAATCCGCATGGACAGAGGAGCCTGGTGGGCTATAGTCCATGGAGTGGCAAAGAGTCAGATGTGACTGACCGACTAAGTACACAGCACATAATTGAGGAGATGATACACAAGCACTTGTAATTGGTAGTTCTCCAAAATCCAAGGGATTTAGAGAGGATATTGGTCAGCTTCATTGTATTTGGGGGGTTTGACACCTCTGAATCAGCTAGTTCCTCCTAAGGAAAGGAGTTATACCAATGACATTTATTTTTCTATCATCAGTACCAGGCTTTATTAATCAATTCAAGAAGCAAATGCTTGACATGTTATTGCAAGAACCAGGAACAGGAGTCTTATCAATAATACTTGTTATGGCACAGAAATACCACTGTGATTGTCATTTCCCAAAACAGTTAGCAATTTGACCCTTTAAGAAATTCCTAAGATACAGGAGGAATTTGGCTCTGCACGTTGTGTAGTACTATTATATTAATTTCAAAGACTGTCTGTTAATAACTGACTAATCGTTGCACATGCATGCATGTGAAGTCGCTTCAGTTGTGTCCAACTCTCTGCAATGCTATGGACTGTAGCCTGTCAGGCTCCTCCGTCCATGGGATTCCCCAGGCAAGAATACTGGAGTGGGTTGCCATGCCCTCCTCCAGGGGATCTTCCAGACCCAGGGATCACAGCTGCATCTCTCATGTCTCCTGAATTGGCAGGCAGGTTCCCACTGGCGCACCTGGGAACATCAGGTGATACTGCATAAATCACATAATCCTTCTTAAGCCACTCTCTGCTATTTGTGCTGGTAATACCACCCTATCCTGATTTCCACTGCTGCCCACGCCCTCTCTCTCTGTCTTTTCCTTCTCAGTCCCCTACCTGAAATATTGGATCTGCAGTATGCTGGGCCTTCTAATTATCTCTAGCTGCACTTCCCCCTAGATGGTCTCATCTAGATCTGTTCTAAGAACCCCTTCAGGTCCTGACTCCAAATGTATACCTCTAGACCTGACTTCTCAGTTTCAGGCTCACAGATCCATTGTCCTACTTGCCAGTAGGTATCTCAAAATGAAGGTATCCCAGAGAGAACCACAACTCCCCTCGCTACAGAAGTCATCTTTAATACCATCCCTTTTGACATTCCTCTTGCTCA
The DNA here is from genome assembly GCF_023091745.1 of Budorcas taxicolor. Taxonomy (NCBI): domain Eukaryota; kingdom Metazoa; phylum Chordata; class Mammalia; order Artiodactyla; family Bovidae; genus Budorcas; species Budorcas taxicolor. Next base: position 57,215,592 of record NC_068923.1, on the reverse strand, counting down.
ACCCAACAACAGGTTCTGTTGGATCTGCCCCCAAAATGGACCCTGAACGTGTCTGCTTGTTCTCACGGCCCAAGCCTTCTTCAAGAAGCCATCTTTTCTGACCTGCAGTAGCACCACACTGGTGACCTTATTCTTCCTCCCCGGAACAGAACAGAGTGATCTTTTCTTTTCTTTTTGGCCATACCACACAGCATGTTGGCTCTTAGTTCCCCAACCAGGCATCCGACTCACACCCCCTGCATTGGAAACATGGAGTCTTAACCACACTGGACCGACCACCAGGGAAGTCCAAGAGTGAGGTTTTCTTAAAATCTAAACCATATAATATCACTCCCCGACTTCAACCCCTTCAGTAGCTTCTTTATTTTAGAATAAAATCCAGATTCCTTACCCTTACCTACAAGACCCTGCGTAATCCTTCTTGCCTCCATGGCCCTCCTTGCCTCTTCACATGATCGCAAACAGATCACACCATCTCTCCTTTCCCTCCAAACTCACTGTTCCTTTCTGGCCCTACAGTATGTCAAGTTCTTCTGCATCTTCACAGCTTCTCATTAACTCTTCCTTCTACCTGGGAAACTCTAGCTCATAGCATGGTTGGCTCCTTTTCCAGCCTTCAAGTCCCAGCTCACAAGTCACCTTCTAGAGGCTTCGTCTGACCTAGCGTTTCCCACCCCCATTTCCAGAAACATTACCATACCTGAAACAATCATCATTTGTGATCATTTCTGCCTCTCTCCCATTAGAATGTAAGTTTCCAAAGAACAGCTTCTTTTCTTTCCAAAACAGCCACTGGAATATTCCTTGTTAAGTAGCTATTTAGTTTAATGAATAAAGGAATACCATCAGCAAGAAGGCTTGGAATGAATCAAAAAGTGCTTTCCATCTATCACGACTTCATTTCCAGATGGATATTTGGACTGTCAGATACCTGTAATTTTGGTTTGAGTCATTAATTCCCTTAAATGGAAGATATTTTTTTAATAGAACAGCTTCATTGTTTGAAAAATGAGCAGAAACACTCATAGGGTGAGGATTTGTTCATTAGTATCGTCATCATCTGCTCTGAATTAAAAAAAAAAATCAAGCCAAATTCATTTTTGTGAACCTTGGGGCTGGAGTAGGGGGCAGGGCAGGTTTTAAATTCTCCCCCTTTGGTTCATCTTCCATCTCATGCGTTTGGATCAGTGGCTCAAGAAGATCAGGGAGCCTGAAATTTGTGAATGGTCCCCTTAGAATAAGCACCAGCTCTTCATGATAGTGTACTTTAAAGTGTCCTAATTCTGTCTGCCTCTCAGCTCCCCTCACATCCCTCTCTCTCGGTTTCTGCTCCAGCTCTTTGCTGCCGCAGCTCCTAGAGCTCAGTACTGCTCATTGCAGCAGGAATCATGGGCGAGCTGTCCACAATGCCCGGGAGCTACAGTGGGAATAGCTAGGTCACAGTGCCAGGAAGGCCAGCCACCTGGGACCTCTGGGAACCCCAGGCCCCTGGGCTCATGAAGCTCACAGGAGGCGTGGGCTCCTTCTTGCTGTCACTAATCTATCCGTTGCAACGGACTGTAGCCATTAGCCACTGTGCTGTGTCTTCCACTTGCCACCCCGAAAGTGATCATTCCCAACACACAGGATACTCCTCACTTCTGCAAGTTTCTAGGTATTTTGTTTCAATTGAGAAACATTTGGGTGAGGGTGACTGGCTGAATCAGGATGCTAATTCCATCATAATAGCTGGTGAGTCATCCTCTAAATGTGTAAATGATGGCTTTCTAGAACAGGGCTTGAGAGCAGAAATCCTGCTAGAGTTGTAAACAAACCTACAGCAATTCTGTCAGTTCAGGGAAGGTATCATTGTTTATTGGTCAGGGGAGGCTTTCGGTTGAAACAACCCATTTCCAAACTTCAGTGGCTTAACTCCATAAAGGATTTCTCATGTCACAATCAAATCAGGTCAGCAGGAGTGATGAAGGGGTGTTTCTGTTCTACACATCCTCCAGGGACCCAGAGGCCCCTTCCTCCCAGTGCAGAGATTCTTAACTTGGAGTCCACAAGTCCCGTAAAGGGAGTGGAAAGAATTCAGGGAGTCTATGAAATTAGATGGGAGAAAAAGTATATCTTTATTGTCATTAATGTTGTAACTATAATTTAGCATTTCCTACAATTATGATTGGAGACATCAAACCACAATAGTATTAGTGCCTCCTGTGACTTTACTACCAATACAAAACATGGGTGTTTTCATATCACCTTACAATCTTAGCAGATATCATGAAATGTCATTTATGCACAATGCTACTTTGAAATTATGGTAGTTACTAAATTCACTTAAAGATCTTATTAATTTATGTGTTAAAGAGTATATATATTACCGCTTCACAAAATTTTTTAATATTTTGATAACTATTTCAGCACACTCACAGTTTTTTTAATCCTGTGTATTTTATTTTAAATATTATTAATAAAAACATTACTTTAAGAAGGGGTTCATAGAATTTAGCAGACTGCCAAAAGAATTAATGGCCAACAAAAGATTAAAAATCCCTAATCTAAAGTATAAGTTCTGACTGTATAGCAGAGGGAACTATATTCAATATCCTATGATAAACCGTAATGGAAAAGAATATAGAAAAGAATGTATAGCTGAATCATTTTGCTGTACAGCAGAATCAACACAACATTGTAAATCAACTATACTTCCATTTTAAAAATATTGAAAGAAAAATCCCTGATCTAGTGGCACTACTGTGCCCTAAGTCCTTGGGTATCCCCTATCTCTAATCAGCGAGACAGGCTGGAGTGACATTGACAAGTAGCTTAGGGACAAGGCTTAGAAGGAATGTATGTCACTTCTGCCCTTATTCCATTGGCCCTAATTCAGTCACATGACTTCACCTAACTTCAAAGGGGGCTGGGAAATGAAGTCTAGCTGTGTTCCCAGGAGGAAACAAGGATGGGGCTTGGTGAGCACCTGGGAGAAAACTCACTCCCTATCAAACTCACTCCAGGAAGTATAATCGTAACAAGACCATAATAGCTGCCATTGGTTGAATAATTACTCCCATCAGTATTGTGCTAAACGATTTTGCTTTCATGACCTCATTTAATCATCATAATAACCCTATGAGACAGGTACTATTGTTCTCACTTGATAAATAAGGAAAATAGGACTTGAGAAAGTAAGTCCAAAATCAGTGCTCTCAATCACTTTGCTGGACTGTTTTGGAAAACTTCTAAGATCCTTACAGGAGAAGATAGATTTGTGTCCTGGTGGAGAGAGTAGTTCCAGGAGCCAGACTTCCAAAATTCATATTCTGGTTTTGCTAGAAGCTGGCTCCATTGACTAGGCATGTTTTACTGAAGCTTTCCATGAATCTGTAAAACGGTGATGATAATAGTATCCATCTTTTAGGATTGAATGAAATAAACTCTAAGACTAGCACTTGGCACATAGTAAGTGCTCAATGAATATTCTAAAATTCACTGTCATTAATGCCAGGTTTCCCTGGTGGCTCAGATGATAAAAGAACCCACCTGGAATGCAGGAGACCTGAGTTCCATCCCTGGGTTGGGAAGATTCCCTGAAGAAGGGCATGGCAGCCCATTCTAGTGTTCTTGCCTGGAGAATCCCCATGGACAGGGGAGCCTGGTGGGCTACAGTCCATGGGATCATGAAGAGTCAGACATGAATGAGCAACTAAGCCTAATGCCTAAAAGACACTGTATCCACCTTAAAAAAAAAAAAGTGAACTAATGGGGTGGAAGGGAGGTTCAAGAGGAAGCAGACATATATATACCTGTGGCTGATTCATGTTGATGTATGGCAGACACCAACACAATATTGTAAATCAATTATCCCTCAATTAAAAATAATTTTTAAAAAAGTAAACTAAATTTTCCAGCAGGGCTCAGTATTCAAGAAGGAAGCAAGAAAATCTCTGAGGTCACTAAGATCCTCACCTGGGGGATTTCCTAGAATGGTGTGCTGAGTTATAGTCAAGAGAATGGGAAGCTGTTATGTTGATGGGTTAGTTTTCATTTCAATGTAACCTTGTCTTCCCTTTCTAGAACTCCATGAAGGTGATGTTCAAATGCCTCTGGAAGAACTGTGGGAAGGTTCTGAGTACTGCAGTGGGTATCCAGAAGCACATCCGGACCATTCATCTCGGGTAAGGAGCCCTCCCTTTGGAGCTGGGTGTATCTCCATCAAGTTCAGTCCAGGACCACCTGCACTCAGAATTACACTTCACATTGTGCCTTAAAAATTCTGAACACAGGGACAGAGACTGGGCCTGCTTGGTCTTCCTAATCACTATGGAGATGGCCACTGCAGATAATACAGGCCAGTGTGGCAAGTGGAAAGAACATGGAATTAGAGCTGTGAAGCCTCCCTAATACACTCACCAAGTGGTATTAAGCAGGGTGCTGCTTGGAGCCTCAGTTCCCTCTGAAAAAGAAACTCAGAATATCAGCCCTGCAGGGTCACGTGTGATGGTCAAAAATAAAATGTATGTGAGAGTGATTTGTAAAAGATGGAGCACCAGCATAGGGTAGGGTAAGGAGTCCTTAGACCCCCTGAAAATGTTTGTAAAATTATATGTGCAATTTTTTCCCCAGGGGAGTGTATTAATGACTTTGAGACTCAAAGGCAGACATAGCCTGAAAAGGGTTTAAGAAGCACAGTGACAATCAGTGTTGCTATTCTTATGAAGCCTGGTGACCTGCTCTGTCCTTTTCTGTTGCCCAAATAAGTCCTTTATTTGTACAACAGACACATTTCCCTGTGTTATACAAAAACATTTCCAACAAAAGATAAAATGAAGTTTTGCGCAGCAGGGATTAGGGGCCACTCCAGAAAGGCTGTGATGGTACAGCCTCTTGTTCTTTAGTCAGTGGGTCTTTCTTGTCTAGGGATGTGGAACTAAGAAGGGATCTTGAGAAGCTGTAAGTGATAAACTGTGCACAAGACAAAGCCAAACACATGACCGAGCCCCCAAATGCTTGGGGGGGTCCTTTCAAAAAGATGTTGTTGTTCAGTCGCTAAGTCATATATTTTTGCAGCCCCGTGGACTGCAGAATACCAGGCTTCCCTTCTTCCTGAGTTGGCTCAGACTCACATCCATTGAGGTGATGATGACATCCAACCATCTCGTCCTCTGTCACCCCCTTCTCCTCTTGCCTTTGATATCTTGCAGCATCAGGGTCTTCTTCAGTGAATCAGCTCTTCGCATCAAGTGGCCAAAGAATTGTAGCCTCAGCTTCAACGTCAGTCCTTCCAATGAATATTCAGGGTTGATTTCCTTTAGGATTGACTGGTTGGATCTCCTTGCTGTGACTGCTGAGAAATAAGCACTACAGTCACTTTGCCCAGCCAAGGATAAATTTAGCGAAGACATCATCCATAAAAAGTGATAGAAAACAAGAATGGGTTCCAAGGTGATTTTGCTGATTCCTGTGGGTGAGCTCCTGCTATGGCTGGAGAGAAGCAGGAATCCAGCTCCCTCACCCATAGCCTGGGGATTCTGGGGACATAGCCAGACCCTTCCAGGGCATGGCATGTGAAAAATCACCAAGCACCATGGTCGTGGCCCAGCAAAGCAGGGCTTCCGCTCCACTAGCCAGAGGGTCCACCCTACCCTCCAAGAAACCCCACACAGAACCCACTCCTTCAGGGAAGGACACTCCACAGCATCTTCCCTCAACTCTCACCATCAGGACAGCTCACAGTATAAATAACTCAGTTATCTGAACGTTTAGAAAGAGCTTCCTGAAGCTAGAATCAGGAGCTGGAGTTCTTTGTTTTAAAGTCCATCTGCCCCAAAAGTCAAATCGTATTCAGCACCACACAGAAACACATGCCCTATCCATGTGTTTACAGACTGTGAGTGGCATCACAGGATTTTCTTTTGAGCTTCCAGGGTGCTCTCCTGGTGGGTGAAATTCAAGTACAACAGGCGCTGTATTTGCTTCCCTGGGATTCCCTTTTTACTCTGCATGCTTCACATGGCCTTGATGAGTTAGAATCCCCGTCTCTGCCAGCCACTGCCCAGGAATGAGCCTGGGAGCCTTTAGGAGGATGGGGCAGTTTTTAATGAATGTTGATTGGCTTGTGAAGAAGAAGGGAGCATAGCCCAAGCCCCAAAATATGTATCTTGCGTCTGATAGAGCTGCAGTGCACACCACACCAGCATAAGAAGTATTCTGTTTTTCTCTTAATTCTCACTCCGTTCTTACACACCAGGGGCTGATCCTGATTTATCCCCGTGTAGGACACACGATGTTCCCCAGGCCTGCATGTCTATTAGCAGCACTCGGCAGCCGGCAGCAACTCGGCTCGCCCTTTCCTGGAGAGGAAGTGGGGACAGGAATAGAACAGATGCACATTCTTCGGCCCACTCTCTGGGGTCTTTGATGCTTTGCTTGAAGGAGAGCCAAGCCCTGCCTGACCTGATACGGAGCAGACACCTCCCTAGACGCCTCAGCCAGAGAGCTCAGGGGAAACGGAGCCAGGCTGGGAGAAGCCGCTGATCTGGCTAAACAGAAAGGCCCAGGAGAAAGGGAGATTTGTATTTTAGGTTCTGTACAGGGATTGTCAGTGGGAAAAAAGTTTATTCTGAGTCAGTGCCCTGCTCCTGCCAGATATGGTCATGAAACTTGGAGATGCCCCAGGAAAGGAAGATTTACAGATCCCATCCCATAAAACCGGGTGCAAGAATATGTATCATTTCCCTAGAAATCCTCAAATCCAACAAATATTAGTTATTTGACAGGCTTCCCACGCGGTGCAGTGGTAAAAAATCCGCCTACCAGTGCAAGAGATGCAAGAGACGCCGCTTCGATCCCTGGGTGGGAAAGATCCCCTGGAGGAGGGCATGGCAACCCACTCCAGTATTCCTGCCTGGAAAATCCCATGGACAAAAGAGCCTGGTAGGCTACAGTTCACGGGATTGCAAAGAGTTGGACACTACTGAGCCCCCGCCCCCCACACACACACCCTTGACAGTTATTTTCTTATACACAAAACTTACTGTGGAAAAGCACAGTTTTCTGTGTCTCAAAGGAACCTGTGGAAGCACCAGAAGATACTTTTCCTGGTGATAGTAAACACTGAGTCTTTCTAGCATCAGCCTTATTTTTATTTAATAAACATTTAGTGCTTCTTACACGTGAGTGTGCTACACCTCTAAGTACTGTGTTTAGTAGGCTCCCGGTGGTCACGGAAGGCCAGCTGTGCTGTGCTGCTTTATATAAGGGCACAGGCTGCTAAAATTACACAGGCAGCTGGGAGGTGTCAGGATTCAAACCCCGGCAATGTAACTCCAGAATTCATGTTGGTAATCACTGTGCTACAGCATCGGCTTCTTTCTTTCATTCGTTCAGCATTTAACAGGCACCTACTGTATGCCAGATGCACTGAAACATGTGGTATCTATTAAACAAAAATGAACAAGACACAGCCTAAAGAATCTGTCTTAGGGAGGCAACAGAGGTTTAAAAAAATTACAGAAATGTACCAAATCATTAAATAAATAAAGTTAATTGAAATGAACACACTTCAAAGTAATTCCCTGGTGGCTCAGTTGGTAAAGAATCTGCCTACAATGCAGGAGACCTGGGTTTGATCCCTGGGTGGGAAAGGTCCCCTGGAGAAGGGAATGGCAACCCACTGCAGCATTCTTGGGCTTCCCTGATGGCTCAGCTGGTAAAGAATCTGCCTGCAATGTGGGAGACCTGGGTTCGATCCCTGGGTTGGTGAGATCCCCTGGAGAAGGGTACGTCTACCCACTCCAGTGTGACCGCCTGGAGAATTCCAGGGGATCGCAAAGAATCAGACACGCTGAGCGACTTTCACTTCCACTTCTTCAAAGGGAGCTCAGAGGATTTAATTGTTTGAAGCTTAATCCTAATGCCTGTCACTCAAAAGAAGTCTCCAGTTTGAGAGCTCAGGTCACTTGCGCCGCTACCCCTTGCCCGGCCGCTGTCAGCCGCCCCCCAGCCTGCTCACTGGCTCCCATTCCCCTTGCCCTCCTATCCTCTGTTCTTTCTCCAGACAATGGCCAGGGTGAGCCTTTTAAAAGTAACGTATGTCTGTGAGTCTGTTTCTGTTTTGTAGATAAGTTCATTGATATCATTATTTTTAGATTCCATATAAAAGTGGTAGAATATGATATTTGTCTTTCTCTATCTTACTTCACTTAATGTGATAATATCTAGGTCCAGCCATGTTGCAAATGGCATTAGATGGCATTAGAGAACAAATTTATGGTTCTCAAAGGGCATAGAAGAGGAAGGGGTGGAGTTGGGAGAAATAAATTAGGAGCTTGGGATTAACAAATACACACTACTGTGAATAAAACAGATAAACCACAAGGACTTACTGTATAGTGCAGGGAACTATACCCAATATCCTGTGGTAACCTATAATGGAAACAGACCTGAAAAAGAATACACGCACACATGCACACACATATGGCACTTTGCTGTACACCTGAAACTAACACAACATTGTAAATTAACTGTACATACTATACGTCAATTTTAAAAAGTAAAAATAACAAGTAACCTAGATTCTTCAAAATCCCCAGAGGCTTCCATCATATTCAGAACAAAATACCAAGTTTTTCCCCAGGGCTACAAAGCCCTGTGCCACTGGGTCTCTGCCCTCCTTCCCATTCTTCTCCCATCGCACCAGCCACCTACTCAGAAAGCAACAAGCCAGCCCACCCCGGGGTTCTGTGCATTCTTCTCCCATAGTTCCCACAAGGGTTTTTCCCTCACCTCATTGAGACTTCTGCTCAACTGTCATCTCCTCAGAGAGTCTTCCTGTGAATACTCTATTTAAAATAATGTCCCCCATCGCTTGCCCTGATTAAGGGTGCTCTTAATGCTGCTTAATTTTTCTTTCTGGGATTTATCACTACCTGCTACGATTCATGGGGTCGCAAAGAGTCGGACACGACTGAGCGACTGAACTGAACTGAACTGAATGTATTAAATATCTGTTTCTTTATGGGTTTACTTTTTTAAATTGACTTATGGTCAATGAATAATATTATATAAGTTGCACACATACTGTATGGTAATTCACAATTTTTTACGATTATAGTCCATTTATATTTACTGTAAAATTTTGGCTATATGCCCTGTGTTTTACAATAATACAGTCTTGTAGTTTAGCTGGTAAAGAATCCGCCTGCAATGCTGCAGTTCAATTCCTGGGTTGGAAAGATCTGCTGGAGAAGAGATAGGCTACCCACTCCAGTATTCTTGGGCTTCGCTGGTGGTTCCAACAGTAAAGAATTCACCTGCAACGGGGAGACCTGGGTTCGATCCCTGGGTTGAGAAGATCTGCTAGAGAAGGGAATGGCTACCCACTCGAGTATTCTTGCCTGGAGAATACCATGGACAGAGAAGCCTGGCAGGCTATAGTCCATGAGGTCACAAAGAGTTGGACACAACTGGGCAACTTTCACATACATACATACATCCTTGTAGTTTATTTTATCCTTAATAGCTTATACCTCTTAATCCTCTACCCCTATGCTTCCTCTTCCTCTCCTTAACTACTGGTTTGTTCTCTATATCTGTTTCTTTTCTGTCACATTCACTAGTTTGTTGTATTTTTTAGATTCCACATACAAGTAATATATTTGTCTTTCTCTGTCTGACTTATCTCACTTGGCATAATACCCTCTAAGTCCATTCATGTTGTTACAATGGCAAAATTTCATTCTTTATGCATGAGTAGTATGAGTGTGTGTATATGTGTGTGTGTGAGTAGCTCAATAGTGTCAGACTGTTTACAACACCATGGACCGTAGCCCACCAGGCTCCTCTGTCCATGGAATTCTCCAGGCAAGAATACTGGAGTGGGTTGCTATTTCCTTCTTCAAGGGATCTTCCTAACCCAGGGATCAAATTCGGGTCTTCTGCATTGCTGGCAAATTTGTTACCATCTGAGCCACCAGTGTGTGTGTGTGTGTGTGTGAGTGTGTGTGTGTGTAGCGTCTTCTTTATCTAATCGTATGTTGATGGACACTTAGGTTGTTTCCATATCTTGGCAATTATAAATAATGCTGCTATGAATATCAGGGTGCATGTATCTTTTTGAATTGATGTTTCTGGTTTTTTTTTTCAGCTATATACCCAGGAGTGGAATTGCTAGGTTATATGGTAGTTCTATTTTTAGATTTTAAAGAACCCTCCATACTATTTTCCACAGTGACTGCACCAGTTTACCTTCCCACCAACAGTGTATAAGAGCTGCCTTTTCTCCACATTCTCATCAACATTTGTTGTGTTCTTTTTGATGATAGCCATTCTGACAGGTGTAAGGTATCATTTCATTGTTGGTATTATTGGTTTGATTTCCATTTCCCTGACAGTGATGTAGAGCATCGTTTCATTTTTTGGCCACCTGCATGTCCTCTTTGGGAAAAAGTCTATTTAGTTCTTCTGCTCGTTTTTTAAATAGAATTGTTTGTTTTTTTAATGTTGAGTTAATAAGCTATTTATATATTTTGAATATTAACCCCTTATTGGTCATGTCCTCTGAAAATATTTTCTCCCATTCATTAGTCTTTTCACTTTGTTGATAGTTTCCTTTGCTGTGCAAAAGTTTTTAAGTTTAATTTGGTCCAATTTCCTTATTTTTGCTTTTATTTCCTTTGCTTTAGGAGACAGACTTAAAAAAAATATGTTGCTACAAGAGCTGTCAAAGAGTGCCATGCCTATGTTTTCTTTAGCAGTTTTGTGGTGTAATGTCTTACATTTCGGTCTTTAATCCATTTTGAGTTTATTTTTGTATATGGTGTTAAAGAATGTTCTAATTTCATTCATTTACATGGGCTGTCCAGTTTTCCCAGCAACATATGTGGAAGAGACTACCGTTTCTCCATTGTATATTCTAGCCTCCTTTGTCATAGATTAAGGGACCATAGTGTGTAAGTCTGTATCTGGGTTCTCTATTCTGTTCCATTGATCTATAAATATGTTCTTATGCCAGTGCAGGCATGCTCAGTCAGTTCAGTCATGTCCAACTCTTTGAGACCCTATGGACTGTAGCCTGCCATGCTCCTCTGTCCATGGGATTCTCCAAACTAAAATGCTAGAGTGGATTGCCATGCCCTCATCCAGAGGATCTTCCTGACCCAGGAATCAAACCTGTGGCTGCTGTATCTCCTTCATTGCAGGTGGATTCTTTACCCACTGAGCCACCTGGGAATCCCCTTTATGCCAGTACCATACTGATTTGTTTACTGTAATTTTACAGTATAGTCAGAAGTCAGGGAGCATGATTCTTTCAGCTCTATTCTTTCTCAAGATTCTTTTAGCTATTTGGAGTCTTTTGTGTTTTCAGACCACTTTTAAAATTACTTGTTCTAGTTCAATGAAAAATGTCATTGGTATTTTAATAGGAATTGTATTGACTCTGTAGATTGCCCTGGAGAGCATGGTCATTTTAACAATATTAATTCTTCCTATCCAATAACATGGTGTATTTTTCCATCTGTTTGTGTTATCTTCAATTTCTTTCATCAGTGTCCGATAGTTTTCCAAATGCAGGTCTTTTACCTTCTTAGACAGGTTTGTTCCTAGGGATATTATTATTTATTTTTGATGTGTTCTGTTACAAGTTTCTGGTCTGCCTCTCCCACTAGACTGTACGTTCCATCAGGGCAGAATCTGTTTTGTTCCTTCTAATATTGGGTTCCTAAAGAAGTGCCTAGACATAGTAGACTCTCAATAAATTTTTTCTGAATAATTGATTGATTGGTTGATTAGTTGAGTCAGTTGCTTTAAGATAGCAAGGAAGGCTTACCCCAGAAGTGGACAGTTGCAGGATAAGTAGAAGTTTGCCAAGCAGACAGAACAGAGGAAAAGCATTCCAGACAGAAGGAACAGCATGTACAAGATCTCAAGGCAAGAAAGCAGTGTGGGTGAGTAGGATTGCTTTGCTCTCTTTTGCATTAGGCGTGTTGGGGAGTCTGACTACAGTGATGGAGAAGAAGACTTCTACTACACTGAGATCAAGCTCAACACAGACTCCATGGCAGACGGTCTGAGCAGCCTGGCCCCGGTTTCGCCCTCCCAATCCCTGGCTTCGCCTCCTACTTTTCCCATCCCAGATTCCAGCCGAACAGAAACTCCTTGTGCCAAAACCGAGACAAAACTGATGACACCCTTGAGCCGCTCTGCTCCCACCACCCTCTACCTCGTGCATACTGACCACGCTTACCAGGTGACTGGCCAGGGATCATGAGAGTAATCACTTTACTCCTAAACCAAAAGCAGTAGCATTCTGACCTGTGAGTTAAGGATTGTTACCGTTGTGTCTGACTCTTTGTAACCCCATGGACTGTAGCTCATCAGGCGCTTCTATCCATGGGATTCCCCAGGCAAGAACACTGGAGTGAGTTGCCATTTCCTATTCCAGGGTGAGTAAAGGATAGCTAAGTGGAAAAACAGCATCCAGGAGAGCCCAGTAGCAGAATTTGCCTTTTTTCTCCTTTTAAAGCCAAAATCTCATGCAAATTGGACCCTAGGGTGTTCTTTAACTTCCCAGTACTGACTGAAGATCTGATCCCTGAGAAGTTGTTATGAGGATTAAAATCCTTAATATTGTAACACTCTCAGGAGGGTGCCTGGCACATGATGTGAGTACTTGTTAGATAAAAAAGTTAAATAAATGAAAAGATGAACTTTGAAAAGCATTGGCACAATGACAGCCTCATCCTGTGCTGCAGATCCAGGACTTTGTGCCCTGCCTCTCTGAATTGGTAACTAACTCTCTCGGGCTGGAGCCATGGTTGTCAGTGTTCGGCAGATCAACAGTGTCAGCATCACCTGGGAACTTGTTAGAAATTTACATTCCCAGACCTGCAGACCAGGAGCGAGGGGTGAGGCCGAGCAGCCTGTGTTTAACAAACCCTCCAGGTGATTCTGCCTCACTCTAAAGTCTGTTAAGGCCTTAGAGACAAATCCTGCAAATACAGGACACAGCTGAAGCTCCTTCCTCCCCCAGCAATTCTGAACTCTTTTAAGTGTCAATTTAATAAAATTTCAATATGCTCAAATTAAAAAAAACCAGTTTTCCAATAATTTTCAGCTACTTTATGTAACTTTTTAAAAGAAAACTCTCCTGTCCGTATTTGTAATTTGTGTTCTTCCACTCTTGTTTATAAACACTCTCCGTAGAACTGAATATATGACTGAATTCAATTAAAACATCAAGTTGTTTCTTTCTCTTATGTTAGGTATCTACTTTTTAATTATCATCAATAAGGCTAGTGAGGACACTTCCGTGCCAGTAGTTTGTTTTTTTTTCCCCCATTGAATTTCCAGAGAGTAATTATTGCGTCTTAGGATACAGCATGCGGAGAAGGCAGTGGCACCCCACTCCAGTACTCTTGCCTGGAAAATCCCATGGATGGAGAAGCCTGGTAGGCTGCAGTCCATGGGTTCACTGAGGGTCGGACACGACTGAGCAACTTCACTTTGACTTTTCACTTTCCTGCATTGGAGAAGGAAATGGCAACCCACTCCAGTGTTCTTGCCTGGAGAATCCCAGGGATGGGGGAGCCTGGTGGGCTGCCGTCTATGGGGTTGCACAGAGTCGGACACGACTGAAGTGACTTGGCAGCAGTAGCAGCAGGATACAGCATGAACAGCTATGTATTGCCAAAATATTTTCCAATGGTGCCATTTACAAAACCATTGCCACTAGCAACTATATTTATAAAAGCAGAAAAACTAACCCTGTAGAGAAGTCATTCAGCCATTTATTAAGTAGACTTCAATTCAAGAGCAATGGAATAGCGCTAATTATTAAATTAGTTGGTGCCGCAGCTTTCATTCCTGACTCTTCTATTCAAAAAGGATAATTCATGCCTTCATTCTTGTTTGTCAGTATTGCATTTAGGTCCAAAAGCATGGGCTTGAACCAACTTAAATTATTTTTCTTATGTATATAATGAGAGTTGGAACATACACTAAGGGATCTAGAAGTTCCTTCCCAAACTATAGATTCACAGAATTGGGATTTTTCTGTTTATAGATATAAGTGTTCAACATAAAGATATTAAAAACGTGAGCAAAGAAAGAAAATCCATCCCAAGCTCCAACAACAGCAAAGCCCCTTGGTTCACGTTTTTGGTAGGTCCTTCAGGACTGTTCTATGTGCGCATTTAAAAATGGGATCTACTACGGTACCGTTTCCCTGTGCTTTGTTGTTTCCACTTGATGTCTCATGAACATTTTCCCATGCCGATGAGTAGTCTTCAGCACCATTTCCCCTATGTGTTTCCAGTTTTTTAAAAAAATATATAATACATAGTTCTGCAATGAACATCCTTGTGTCCATTTCTTTAGAATAAATTCTAGAAGTGAAATAGCTAGTGTGCAGAACACTAAGACTTTTGACATGTATTTCCAAATAACCTTCCCAAAATGTAATTGACAGCCTACCATCGCTTATAAAAAGCTGATCTCCCAACTTGATAACAAGGAATTATATCTCACAGATGTCCTAAGATAGGTATGTGTGTGTATAATCAAATCTCTATTCAGAAATCAGCAGCCAAAAACCTTCTCCTCCTATACCTTAGATTGCTCAGATGTATAAAAAGTTTATCTCTAGCTACTTTCTTTAACCGTGTTTAATCTCCTCCTATTATAATTTTGTCATTAATAAAGCTGAGATTATATCCGAAGCCATATTTTGGTCATGACAGCTTAAGACTCCAAGGAGAAATATTCTTTCAAAACGACTTTCTCTGTTTTCTATTTGATAGGCCACACCCCCTGTGACCATTCCAGGAGCAGCCAAGTTCACCCCCAATGGCAGCAGCTTCAGCATTTCTTGGCAGTCTCCTCCAGTCACCTTCACAGGCATTCCAGTAAGTGGAAAAGCAAAAAGCCAGAAATCTGGTCAAAGCCAAGCACACATTTAGAGAACAAATTGTAGAAACATGCAAGAAAAAGACAAAAATTGGAATGCCAGAATAATTTTTTTTAAGTGATATTTGTAAACTCAGCAAGCTATCCTGTGGTCCAGACTAGCCCAACTTCTCTGTGAAAAGGTGTTTTGACTGGAATTTTAGAAAGTAAAAGACAGTTTCATCTGTTGATAAACAACTTGTTGGAAATATATCAAGATTTTTTTGTATGGGTGGTGTATTTGTATGTTTCCTAAAGGCTTTATAAAATTAATAGTTGAACTCAGACCCCAAAGATAAAAGAAAGAGACTCTACAGGTAAATGGCATATATCATTATGAGCTCTCTGGTGGCTCAGATGGTAAAGAATCTGCCTGCAATCTGCCTGGGTTCGATCTCTTGGTCAGAAAGATCCCCTGGAGAAGAGAAAGGCTACTCACTTCAATATTCTTGCCTGGAGAATTCCATGGACAGAGGAGCCTGGTGAACTACTGTGTCCATGGGGTCACAAAGAGTCGGACACGACTAAGCGACTAACACTTTCACTTTTTCTTTCAACTATATACAATTTGACTTTGAAATTATTGTTTGTGGGTATGTCATTTTGAAAGTTCAGATAGTAGAAATTGAAATCAACTTTTTTCTTCCAAAGCCTAAATAATCCATGCTGATGGGTAATTTGCAAATAAATGAGTATTGAAATATGCCATTGGATTTAAGGATTATTTTAGAATTGATTTGACATATTAAATAATTACTGTCTGAAAATTCACCATGTATTTACTTGATTCTTAACTATTCACTTAGAAGATATTGAGTCTTTTACAGCTTATCACGGAATATCCATAGACCTCCACACTCCTCATGCTCAGGGGTTTACAACTCCTGATAAGGTTCAGAAAGTGGCTTATGATAATAGATATTAACCTTATTTTCTCCTCTCCACCCCCTCCCCAAGAACCTCACAAAAGCTTCTTATTGCAACTGCTGGCAACTCCCAGAGGTTTCCAGCAAATACTAAGGCCTCCTGTGGAGCTGATAAAAATGAAAGTGGCTCAATCAATTATGCTGTGCTCTGTCAAAGAATATTTATTAAATTCCTTAGAGAAATAGCCAACAATAAAAAAGCATCCTGCTGGCAGCAATTTGAAAATCTGTGGCTTCCAGAAAATACTCCTAGAATTGGATTTTTAAGCAGTATGGTGGATCTGGAGTAATTATGAAAGGTGCCTGCTTTATGAAGAGTGGGAACTGCTGGTTGGTCTCAAAGAACAAGAATACGATGGATGACCTTGTTACAAACATTTAAAAAGAAGAGATTAGATGTGGAGGTATTAGTTTTGCTTCTGGCAAGAACAATAATTCCCCCAAGGTGGGTGTCAGCCTTTTTGGCAACCTTTTTTTTTTTTTTGGATAGACATAAAAAGACCAGAGTGGCTCTCAATATGACATTTGAGACTACCCTTCTAACCCAGAGAGGCAGCTGCAAACGTAGAATTACAGAGACCTGCTCTTCTGAATTCTGTTCACTCCTGTCTTTGATTAGAGCTGAATTTTCAGGAACATACCCCACATTGCTCATCTGGTGAAAAAATAAGTACGGCATGTAGACAGAACATTGCAGTTCAGATTTCCTTTCAAGTTACCTCTTCTATCAGCCCAAATGGAATATTTTCCCCTTTGTTCTATTAATTAAATCATTTCCTTTTGAAATAAAGTGACGTCACGGTGAGTGGTTTTCACTAGTGTTAAGTCCCCTGAATCTCCGAAGTGGCTGACACAGCAGGACACCAGTGACGTTCCCTCCTCTTGTTGATCTCTCAACAAGCAAAGCTGAAGACTTCTCTCTCTATGGATGTCTCGGCCCTCCTGTCAAGGTCCTAGATTTTTCAGAGTTCCTCACTTCACTCTCGATTGGTTACCAGGGACATCCTGGACTAGAGCTTTGACAGAAAGTATGTAGAATAACTGAGTTAAGTAGATTCCCACTAAAATCCTATGTGAGCTACTAATTTATTCGTTCACCAGAGAATTCCCAATCTATCTGATTTTAGCTGGCTTTAGCAGTCAAGCTTGCCATTACTATTTAAAAATAAAGGTAAAGGAGTAGGGAATGCTGCCCTTTTCCAAGGCTTTTGTTTTATTCTAGAAAGATAACAAGAAGGTTTACTACTCAACATGTTCTTCATGGTGTCCTACTCTCAAGCATGTCTTTTTTTAAACGAGTAAAAAAGTAGCTGCTTGCTGTCTGCCCACTTACACTGGGGGCTGGATCTCACAACTCCACACCTTCTAGCCTAGGACTGTCACATGTCCACTGACTGGGTGCCAGTAACTGTCCCTGAATTCTCCACAGGTGCTAGTCCCACCCTTAGAAGACGGGGAGCCAGGCTGACTCTGAGAACACATGAATCCCCACCTCCCACATTTCTGTAATAGAGTTTTCAGACAAAAGCTCTAAAAGTTTCCAATGATGAGGCACTAGTATTAGGGGTGGCTTCAACTTTATCCAAACTGATGAACAGAGCAGTTGCCATTTTATTGAAAGTGAAAGTGTTAGTTACTCAGTCATGTCCAACTCTTTGTGACCCCCATGGACTGTAGCCCTCTGTCCATGGAATTCTCCAGGCAAGAATACTGGAGTGGGTAGCCAATCCTCTTTAATGAACGCATTTCTTGTTTTACTCAAAAGCAAGTACCCTGAGGTTGTCAACCCCATTTAAGATTTCCTTTTCTCCCCTGTCTTTGAGACCTAGTATTGAAGAGGAGATGCTTGCATACGCCTCCTAGAAAGTAGAAATAATCTCCTTCTGTGAAATCCCAAGGTTTGCAGAATTTTATTTATTCATTTGCCTACACTGGACTTCCTGAATTGGGGGCTTTAATAAGTTCCCTGGGTAAGACTTCTTCCCAGAGGTGTATAGCTGAGAAAGTCAATCTGCATATTCACAAACATAACTATAGGTTCAGTCTTTTCTAGCCCAAGGCTATGGGCATAGGGTAGGGAGAAGACCATGGTTAATTACAGCTTTCTTGACCTGTTTTTCCCCAGTGACTCCTCTTTTCTTCTAATTATTTTCCTTTCTTTCCCTGTCTTCTCAGGGCAGAAAACTGAGAGCTTTTGGCCCCTGTGTTAGTCTGCCATAATAACAGACTGGGTGGTTTAAACAACCCACATTTATTTTCTCACAGTTCTGGAGGCCAGAAATCTCAGACCAATGTGCTAGCTGACCCAATTCCCAGTGAAGGCCCTCCTGCTGACTTGTCAGGGGCCACCTTCTCAATATGTCACCACATGGCCTTTTCTTTTGGAGATGGGGAGATGGAGAGAGAGCCATTTGGTGTCCCTTCTTATAAGAACACTAATCCTATTGGATCAGGGTCCCACTCTTTTGAATTCATTTGGTGGAATTAGTGGTAAAGAACTCACCTGCCACTGTAGGAGACCTAAGAGATGCAAGTTCCATCCCTGGGTCAGGAAGATCCCCTGGAGGAGAACATGGCAACCCAGTCAGCATCTTGCCTGGAAAATCCCTTGGACAGAGGAGCCTGGTGGGCTATAGTTCATATGCTCACAAAGAGTTGGCCATTACTGAAGCAACTTAGCACACATGCAGCACATACCTTTAATTACTCCCTTAAAGGCTCCATCTCCAAATACAGCCACAGTGAGAATTAGGGCTTCGATATGTGAAGGTTGGACTGCACAAAATGTGGTCTATGCAAGTAAGTAGAAGCTAATCAATCTGCTGGCCAAGGGCCATGCCAAGAGGCTTCAGGCCAGAGATCGTCTCCAGACCTGAAATAGTGCTTATTAGCTCGTTAGCTGTTGTTGTTTTTTTTTAACACTTGGATGGAGGATTCAAAATTGTTAGAAGAAATTAAAACCAAGACGGGAGCCTTTTTCCCATTTGAGAGATAGAAAATCACAAGAAAAGAAATTTCTCCAACATATTTACAGAAGGACATATCTGCATTCAGTTCAGTCACTCAGTCGTGTCCAGCTCTTTGTGACCCCATGAATCCCAGCACGCCAGGCCTCTGTCCATCACCAACTCCCGGAGTTCACTCAGACTCACCCCCATCGAGTCAGTGATGCCATCCAGCCATCTCATCCTCTGTCGTCCCTTTCTCCTGCCCTCAATCCCTCCCAGCATCAAACAAAAGCAGTAATATCTGCATTACTGCTTTTGTTTTTGTTTAGTTGCCCAGTCATGTCCAACTCTTTTGCAACCCCATGGATTGGGATTTTCCAGGCAAGAATACTGGAGAGGGTTGCCATTTCCTTTCTCCAGAGGATCTTTCTGACCCAGGGTTCAAACCCACATCTCCTGCCAGCATCGCCTGCATTACAGGCGAATTCTTTATCACTGAGCCACTGGGGAAGCCCATTACTGAACTGATGTGAGGCAAATACTAACTCTGGCATTTACAAGCTGTGACCTCTAACCAGTCAGTCATAGTACCTCTCTTAAGCAATGCCTTCAACTTAGCTGTACGACCACTACCTTGTACTGTTGTATTTTCAAGCACAATGCTTGGCACTGGTTGATGTTGAGTAAAACTTACTAGTGTTGTTATCTGTGATGTATCTCATTGCTATTAAACAGAGGGCAGAGAAAGTGGATTCTCCTTGTTTGACTCATATAACACAGATATACTCAACATATGGGAGAAATCAGCCATAATTTTTGCAGACTGTAATTTAGAGTTCTTTATTGGAAGGACTGATGCCGAAGCTGAAACTCCAATACTTTAGCCACCTCATATGAAGAGTTGACTCATTGGAAAAGACCCTGATGCTGGGAGGGACTGGGGGCAGGAGGAAAAGAGGATGACAGAGGATGAGATGACTGGATGGCATCACCGACTCGATGCACATGAGTCTGGGTGAACTCCGGGAGTTGGTGATGGACAGGGAGGCCTGGCGTGCTGTGATTCATGGAGTAGCAAAGAGTCAGACACGACTGAGCGACTTCACTTTCACTTTTCACTTTCATGCATTGGAGAGGGAAATGACAACCCACTCCAGTGTTCTTGCCTGGAGAATCCCAGGGATGGGGGAGCCTGGTGGGCTGCCATCTATGGGGTCGCACAGAGTCAGACACGACTGAAGTGACTTAGCAGCAGCAGCAGCCCATTTTATTAATTTAGAAGTAACACCACATAGTACTCTCTCCAAGTATGCTATATACTTCATAAAACAAGTCCCCAAATAGAACTTTAAAAGTTAAGATATAAAACAAATAAATACAGAATATGGAAGCCATTGGGAAAGAGAGCTGAAATCATGTTTTCCAGGGCACACATTATTGTCATCATTGATGAGGCAGGTTGGAAGACACCAGAAAACAGGGCATTAGCACCATTCAGAACCAAATACCAAGATCCCTGAGTGTCAGACAGCCAGTGCTCCACTGTTTACTAACTGCATGGCCTCAGCCACTTCCTTACCCTCTCCATCTCCTCGTCTATAAAGTGGAAGTGATAGCATTGCTTATCCAGGGTCATTATGAGGATTAAATTAGATAACATGGGGGAAGGTACTTAGCTTAACAAGTTCTTAGGAAATTAACTGCTGCTGCCTTTAACTCTGAGATCCATGTAAGCCAATTCCCTGCCCCAAGCCTAAATTACTTTACCTACAAAATGCAGATAGTGCTTATTTTTCAGGCTTTTTGCTGAAGATTAAAAGAGATTATAAATAACCCAGTGGCCCATCTTTCACATTTGCAAGCACTGAATAAATGCTGGCAGACCCCCTCTGCCAGTTTCTCCCTTTGACTTTCCCACCCTCAGCCCCGGTTAACATGAGACTCCAAAACATGATCGTCTTGATGTTAAAAGTCTCCAGGAAAGCTCACGAGTTAGGTTGTATTCATCCTCCCATAGAACTGAGCCACACGCTGGTATGTGAAGTGAGTCCTGGCTTCTGCTACACTGAAGGCTGTAGAAACCCCTGGTCTGTTGTGAAACGGGAGGGGCTGCCATCGGACAGGACTAAAAACGAAACAGGTGTGCCCTCAACTCCAGAGTTAAAAAAGCCATTAGCAGAAATAAAAACAATAGAGAAGGATTCTTCCTGGAGTACATCTAAATCTGGTCCTCATCCTCCCGTAAGCCCAGCAAGTCACCAGTTTTTTAATTTCAGTAAATGGCACCCATATCCCTTCATCCTCTCTGGCCAGAACCTAGGATGTATCCTTGACTCCTCTTGATTCATCCCTGACTCATCTAAAGATTTGTCTTCATATTTCCTGTCCTATAGCCCATCTGTCAGCAGGGTCCAGACTCTGCCTCTACAGGATATGAATCCAACCACTTCTCCCCACCACGGTCACACCGCCATCTAAATCACCAGTGCATTTCCCCCCTAAATTAGTGCAAAAGCCTCTTAAGTAGTCTTTAGCCCTGTCCAGGGCTATCTCCAATTCATTCTCCAAGGAGCCAGAGTGATCTTTCTAAAGCATTAATCAGATGTCTCACTTTATTAAAATGTTCCACTGGCTTCCTTTGCACTTAGAATGGCACTGAAATTCCTCATCACAGCTTCAAGGCCTGACCTGAATCCACCACCTCCCATCCTCCTACCTGCCACCTCCCCCAGCCCCACTTTCAGCCCCACTGGCCTCTGCACCTGGGAGGTCTTGGCCTTCGGCTTCCCCTTTCCCCAGAGTGCCCTGTAGATCAAAGGTAGCCAATGCAAGAGGCCTTCCCTCACCACCCTAAACAAATATGTTTCCCATCACCCTTGGTCTGGTAGCCTGTTCTAGTTTCTTCATGCACTTATCACTAAAATGCCCTTACTTCTTTTGTGCTTATTGTCTCTCTCCCCACTAGAAGATACACTCTATAGGGGCAGAGATTTTATCTTGTTCAGCTCTGTAATTCCCACAATCAACAGTGCCTAGGGCATGCATGCGTGCATGCTCAATCGCTTCAATCTTTGCAACCCATGGACGGTAGCCTGCCAGACTCCTCTGTCCATGGGATTCTCCAGGCAAGAATACTGGAGTGGGTTGCCGTGCCCTCCTCTGGGGGTCCTTCCCAAACTGGGGATTGAACCCGAGTCTCCTATGTCTCCAGCACTGGCAGACAGGTTCTTTACCACTAGACCCACCTGGGCATGGTGAGAACCTAATAAATATTTGTTGAATGAAGAGCATTTTACCATCTCATACCAGCCCACACAAAAAGGGTATGGCCATTTTGCAAAATTTAGAACTTCCACATTATCCCCAGCTGATGGAACTAGTGTCCCTGGCATGTCACCTAAACATTTCCAGTTCTCTGACTGAATAAGGAGGTATTCTTGGGATTCTAAAAGTTCTACAATAATTAAAAAAAATTTTTTTTCACTGTCCTGAGCACTTAATTCATATCAGCACATTCTAGATTATCTACTGCTGCTCTTAAGTCGCTTCAGTCGTGTCTGACTCTGTGCAACCCCATAGACAGCAGCCCACCAGGCTCCCCCATCCCTGGGATTCTTCAGGCAAGAACACTGGAGTGGGTTGTCATTTCCCTCTCTAATGCATGAAAGTGAAAAGTGAAAGTGAAGTCACCTAGTCGTGTCCGACTCTTAGCGACCCCGTGGACTGCAGTGGAGTGAGGTAAGATTATCTACAGTGGGGATAAACTCTGAAGCTTTCACTCCCTCTGGTTTGCTAATATGCATCCTGTTCCACTAGTGGTAAAGAACCCCACCCGCAATGCAGGAGACATAACAGGTGGGAGTTGATCCCTAGGTTGGGAAGATCCTCTGGAGGAGGAAATGACAACCCACTCCAGTATTCTTGCCTGGAGAATCCCATGGACAGAGGAGCCTGGAGGGCTACAGTCCACAGGGTCGCTAAGAGTCTGACACAACTGAAGCGACGGAGCACACAGGCGTGCATCCTGATCCCGACGGGATGGGGGATGTGTGGGGATTCTGCTTCTGGAAAAACATGCCCATCCACATCAAACGCATACACTGAGCTCCAAAGCATTCATTTTACGAAAAAAATTATAAATGTTACTCACCTCTGTTGGCCCTCAATGCCCCCTGCTTTAGCAAAAAGTAAAGAGTCAGTTAATTAATTCTTTAATGGAAAATTAATTCTCTTTCTGATATGAAAAAGAAAAGGAAAATGATACTCTAGTATTTCAAGGACAAGACAGAACCAGATATACTGGCCGCTAGTCATTCCCTGAAGACACCATTGCTGTAGACTTTGAACTCTGAAATGCCCTTTCATCTTTGCTCTTCTCTATTTAACATATTCATTTATTCCTCCAGTAATTATTTGTACCGTATCAGATAAATTTGGAGCTTATAATGATCTCAACAAGCGGAGTATTTCTCATGGTGTTAATCAGTAGTTCTCAAAAGTAGATAAGCCTGAGAATTTGGCTTCCGTGATGGCTCCAGTGGTAAAAATTTGCCTGCGATGCAGGAGGCCAGGGTTTGATCCCTGGGACAGGAAGATCCCCTGGAGGAGGGCATGGCAATGCACTCCAGTATTCTTGCCTGGAAAATCCCGTGGACAGAGGAATCTGGCAGGCTACAGGTCCATGGGGTTACAAAGAGTCAGACACAACTGAGTGACTTTCACTTTCATGAGAATTTGGGGAAAGACTTTAAATGTAAATTCCTGAAACCCATCCCAAGACATTTTCTCAGTATATCTGGACTGGTACTTAGGAATGTGAATGCTTAAAAAACAACCTAGTGTATTCCATACAGTAAAATAATATTCAAGACTTGAGAGAGAAGAAAATTCTCAAACACAAGCTAATGTGGATAAACCCCAGGGACAGTATGCTAAGTGAAATGAATCAGTCACCAAAAGGCAAATATTGTATGATATTGTATGATTTCATTTACAGTGTATGGTATATCTAAAATAGTCAGACTCATAAAATCAAAAAGTAGAATGATAGTTGCTAGGGATTAGGAAAGTGAAAAAGCGTTAGTTGTTCAGTTGTGTCCAACTCTTTGTGACCCCATGGACTATAAGCCTACCAGACTCCTGTGTCCATGGGATTCTCCAGGCAAGAAGAATGGGGCTTCCCTGATAGCTCAGTTGGTAAAGAATCTGCCTGCGATGCAGGAGACCCTGGTTTGATTTCAGGGTCAGGAAGATCCCCTGGAGAAGGGATAGGCTACCCACTCCAGTATTCTGGCCTAGAGAATTGCATGGACTATATAGGTCATGGGGTCACAGAGTCAGACAGGACTGAGCAACTTTCACTTTCAGGCAAGAACACTGGAGTGGGTTACCATTCCCTTCTCCAGGGATCAAACTTGCATTTCCAGCATTGCCGGCAGATACTTTATGGTTTGAGCCACCAGGGAAGCCCACAGGGGCTGGGGTGAGGGGATAAATGAGAGTTACTCATCAATGGACGTGAAGTTTCCATTAAGCAAGGTGAATAAGCTTTGGAGATTACTGCACATTTTATCTAGAGTCAACAGTATTGTATTGTGCACATAAAAAATTGTTAAGAGTATAGACCTCGTGTTAGGTATTCTTACTACAATAAAGTTTTTTTAAAAGGAAAAATAAAAGTGAAGACCAATGGTACAGAATAAATCAGACTTATAGCAACAATGGTTTAAAATGTTAGGTTTTTTTCTTACGTGTTTAATTTTTTTTAATTTGTAACTGGGAAAATAGCACTTATATGTCCATTCTTTTACATTCAATTTTTTAACTGAAAAAAAAAAAACAAAGTCCAGGTCCCTATACTAGAGAAAGTCAGTTCTCTAAGTGTGCTTAGGGATGTTCCCATGACTGTTGATCAGTACTAGTATTCCTGTGGTCATGCTGGCTTCTCAGTGATTACGTTTTTAAGTTTATTAAATGTTTGCTCTTTTGTGTATGGCAATCTTGCATATTTACATGACACATCATTTATCTTTTGTTAGTTTTTGTGGAGCTTCTGAGAATCCCATTTGCTGGGAGATATTTAATGTTACGTGAGCAGGTGATGCAGAGAATAAGTGAGAGATGCAAGAGGAATGGAGAGCAAAGGGGACTCTCCCATCATCACAGCTGAAGACAAGAGCATGAGGAGGTTAAACACATGGTCTGGCATCAGGGAGAGCTCAACTCTGGCCATTACAGGTTCCACAACCCTGGTGAAGCTATTTAACCTCCCTGTGCTTGGTTTCCTCATCTGTAAAATGGGAACGATGAATACTTAGCACACGGGGTAGTTGTGAAAGTAAAGCTGTTGTCAGGGACCCTGGCACAAAGTGGGTGCTCAAAAGTTCTACAAGGTTGACATTCGTTCTTGCTTTGCTCAGGCCCTTTGCTGCTTGCCTTTGTTCCTGTTCGGACCCCAGCATCTGCCATGTGGGCATCTTATGCAAGAAGCCATTTATTTATTGACTGTGAATAATCTAATTGAATAAACAGAAGGTCAAGGTTCACACTGTGTGTTGCCACTGAGTAGCTGTATAATTTTAGAAAACTTTCTTAACCTCCTTTCTTTAAAAGAGAGATGACTGAGGCTTGGAAGAAGAATATCCTTTAAGGTTTAAAATATTATTCAAGTGAAAATGAGCAATTTGGAATGCAGAGATGTGAAGTCATGAAGATTTCTGAAGTATTCATTGTTGCCGGGTCTTTTCTGTTGGCGGATGCATTTAAATTCCACCAGGAGCATCACCCCATCCATTTTAACCTGTGGTCTCTGTGAGTGAAGTACTGCCTCTCTGTGTCTGATGGTCAGATACCACTGCCCACGTGGCAGAGGCTAAGGAAATGCATGGGGAGGAGAGCCTGCCCCATCAACTTTGTTTCCCCTGTGTTTACAGGTGTCACCAACCCACAGCCACCCAGTGGGCACAGGAGAGCAGAGACCGCACACTCACACCGTCCTGTCCTCCCCCCCAAGAGGGACGGTCAGCCTAAGGTATGAGTGCTTGAAACCCCACATGCCTCCTTTCTAGGGAATTAGCTGAAAAATAGAACCACGAGGAAGAGAGAAACCAGAGATACAATCTTCCATAAAATTCCCCTGAGATGGATGAAACACCCATTCTTTTGTTCCCATGGTTCCCCCCATCCATTAACTGTTAATAAAGATTTTTCATTTTTCCGGGGTAACAGTTCATGGTTAGTTCTCTTGCAGAATAGGTAATGCTGATTACTGGGTCTCTTTAAAGGCATGTTGCATTAACCTCGGTATGATATGAATTTTAGTTTGTAACCCAGATCAAGGAGGACCTCCCCAGGACCCCCTTGACCAGAACACTAGACATTTGAGAAGCAAGAGACTACTTGAAAGTACATATTTAAAAACTTGAAAGAGTAGTGCTCGCTGCTGTTATTTCTTGTATTTGCCCATGTAATTCAGTGTAATGAAGATGTCCCAATGGACATGTCTCTAAATGAACATGTAGAAGCTGAAGAAGGCTATAAGTACTCTTATAAGTAGCAAATTCTAACAGTTCAGTGAAGGGCTTCCCACCTGGCTCAGTGGTAAAGAATAGGCCTGCCAATGCAGGTTCCATCCCTGGGTCAGGAAGATCCCCTGGAGTAGGAAATGGCAACCCCCTCCAGTATTCTTGCTGGAGAATTCCTTGGACAGCCTGACCGGCTACAGCCCAACGGGTGGCAAAGAGTCGGACAAGACTGAGTGCAGGTGAGTGATGAAGTGTGGTGAAAACATCCCACGCTGGTTAACCTCTGTACCTAGAGAGACCCCCTGCTGTGTGTCCTAACTTTTTCTAGAGCTTTCCAGGGATTTAGAGGTCTGCAAAGAATGCCCATAGAATCGCTCACACTGAACGCCGTTTCCTGGCCTGTCTTACAGGAAGCCCCGGGGAGAGGGCAAGAAGTGCCGGAAGGTGTACGGCATGGAGAATCGGGACATGTGGTGCACGGCCTGTCGCTGGAAGAAGGCCTGCCAGCGTTTCACTGACTGATGCGCGGGCCCCTAACTCGCCCCTGACACTCCTGCCCTCCTGTTCCTCCGAGGGTGTTGGAAAGTGCTTTTCCTTCCGTACCAAACCCACTTGAAGCCCAGGGAAAGCACTTCTAGGAACCTTGGTGAAATCACAGCAAAAAAACAAAAAAGGACACCACCTTCCCTGTTCTTGCTGAGAACCCAGCTAAGAACAGCTGTAACTATTCTTTTCCTTAAAAAGAAAAGTCAACTTTTTTTTTTTTTTTTTGCTGTAGGTCTAGGTCTGAAAACTGTGGACTTCTGTAGCAATCGAACCAACCAAGCCCATTTTTCCTAGAAAGGAGGCCTATTTTGATAAACTTTCTCGATAATACCATTTCTGAGATTTTTTTTTTTGACACTTAAGAAGCTACAAGTTATTCCGTAGCATTTGTATAAAGAACAATACCTGTTTTCATTGTGAAGTCTTTTCCCTGTTCTCCATCGGACTTCTGGGAGCAGTTCACATCATGATCTGTTGCCAGGAAGTGGCAGCACTCTGGGTATCTTTTCTATGTCTTTTTTGTTTGTTTTGTTTTGTTTTGAAGAATGGCCCCGAATTGAACCATGGTAGAGCTGTTAGCTTGAAGGGCCCTGGAGGGCATAAGCCCGAAAAGAGATTGATAGTGGACATCACCAGCAGATTTCATCCCCAGCTGAGTTCAGGACATCCTGTGTCACTGTTGGAAAACATCTGGGAGTCTTCCTCAGAAGCCCCACCCTGAGAGATGGCCCCACCCACTCTCTCCTGGCTACAGTGCACTCAAGACCTGAAGTGTCGCCATCTGGGTAAGCCTCGAAGCTTCCTTCAGTGATGCGATGCCAACCCCAGCTCAGATCTGTTCATCACTGCTCATCTGACGGTTGTTGCCAGGTCAGAGGCTCATCAGGCCTTCCTTCCCTCAAAATGCCACAGCAGACTGGTTTCAGAAAAGGTAGAGAACTCAGGCCATCCCAGCAGGTTGCTTCAGACTATGCAGAGCACAGCCTCCGTGTGTTCAGAAAGTCATGTGAGGTCAACATCCATTCTGAGTGCACTTATATAGGTTTTAGGCTTTAGCGCGTCTGGGAGATGGGTTCATGAACACTATAAAGATTATATGGGGAAAGGGAAGGTCCAAACCTTTATTTTTCTTATCAGAATATTGGAGCTATTCATTAAGAATTCGCTCGGAAAGGAATGTATGAAACACCAAAAGGAAATTGCGTGTTGGTATAGGAATCTCTCAATTCAATCGGACCAGGGCTTGCACTGTGTTCCATTTATTAGGCTTTTAGCCTGGTGTGTGTTTGTTCGTCCGTCTTGCTAGTAGTGGTGCCAGGACAGGGGTAGTTCTCAAGCCCTATAAATAAGCTCATTCTCTGTCTACCCTCCTCTTGATCGCCCTGCTCGAGTTATTTGTCCTGTACCTATGCAAAGACGCAAGAGCACCTTAGAGGATGCACTGTGTTGGAACGGGGGCCTAGGATCAGCCATGAGGCCTAGGATCAGCCATAGGAATGTTGACTGAAATTGCACAGAGCAAAGTTTAATATATTTAGAGGTTGTACATACACTTTTTTTTAAAGAGGAGAAAGAAATCATCTAGTCATAACAGATATCCTTGTTTTTTTTAATACGCAAGGGGAAAAAGGAGATTCTACAGTGTAACAATCTGTGCACTCATATATTTTGGCAATTTTATTTTTTAAACTCTCATATGACATTTGAAGCATTATTCCTTGAAAGAGAGCCTATTTTCCTCCTTAATTTTTCTTTAAAAGCGCTTAAGAGAGCAGAGAAAGAGCTTCGTTTAATATCACATTGTGATTACCAGTCAGTAAAGGACCAGCTATAATGTATGTTTTAGCACTGACGAGGTCAGCCAGGAAAGGGTTTTTTAAGTACAGAAACGTATTTACACCCTCTATCCCAGCCTGTCTTTTCTTCTCCCTGGTATCCTATTGCTTCACCCACTGGCGTCTCGGCTAGGAGGTGATGCTCTGGCCTGAACCAGGAAGCCCTGTGCTGTGACTGGACTGCCCAGCGGCCACAGTGCCCACTGGTGAGTCCCAGATTGGCCAGCCATTTGAGCAGGCTCACTGTGGACTTCAGTGCTGTTGGGCGTAACCCTGGAGGAGAGGGTTTTCTCTTCAGCAAGGTTCCATGGCCCTTGGTCCTTGGATTAAATCACTAATCAAAAGAGATTAAAAAGGCAAGGGATTAAATCCATCCTCCCACTCCCAGAACTTTGGGAGAGATGAGGCTATGGACAGTCCTGGAGTGAGGCTCTGTGATTCTGCCCCAGAAGGACAGTCCATGACTAGTTCTGGGCTCTGGCCTGGCTGAGGCAAGCTCAGTCCTTACCTGATTATTAGCTGATGCACGGGTGTAAGCAAAAGCGTAGACTTGAATGCAGCTTCCCTAGGATTTCTTCTCCTTTCTGAAACCTTACACACTCTCCCATGTGGGGCTCCTTTCTTCAGGCCAGCCCGGGGCTCTGCTCCAACTCCAAGGTGGGCACAGACCCTCAGCGCCTCCTGCACACAGACACCTATTCTCTGCACCAAGGCATGTAATGACTGGGGGACTACCAAACTTCACCTGGCTGGCCTTGAAGAAAAGGGATAAAATTTCTTTCAAGCCACCCAGAAAGCTGCAAATTGTAATATACAGCACTGATTGTAAATGCTAAAACTTACAAAAAAATGTAGAGCTATTTTGTTATATTATAGAACTAAATGATGTGCCAAATTAAGCCCAGGATTTATTTTATGGCTTCTCTGTGGTACCATGTTCTTTTCTGTCTTCATTTGTCAGGGGGAGGAGGGAGATGGGTGAGAAGGAAGTCCCAGGGCATGTGGCTGCTTAATGAGAGCGCCCCCCACCATGGACAGCTCAGAGAACGTGCAAAAGGAACGGCAAAGGCAATGTGTTCTGGTCCCAAAGTCTTTCTAAAGAAGGCATGTGGTAGCCTTTGACTTTTCTCTCCCCGATGCCCCTTCCTGCAGAAAAGATTTCTCATCTCTCTCCAAAGAAGGCACTTCTGGGTGATGGACAGGCTTCTCCAGATAGCTGCACAACAGAGAGCAGTCATTTAAGCCTTAGTTCTTCCCAGAGGCTGTGCAACCAATGAGTGGGAGGCAGTGTGACCACCTGGAGGAAACATCCGGTAGCAAGTGGGTGGGAAGCCAGAGACGGGATACAGGGGGGCTATGGACACCTGACTGGGGTTCACCATCCTAGTGATGATCAGCTAGTGGTGACTGTCCCTGGGCATCTCCGAGGGAGCTGCCATGTTCCCATTCGAGGAGCCGCTGCTTAAAGCCAAGACACAACTCCTTCATGGGAAGCACACAGGGCAGGGATGCAGCATGCCCTGCGTGCATCCCTGGTGGGCACGCATTACTCTCCTCCTCACTTGCTAAAAAGTCCCCTTTGTTGTTTGGCGAAAGCCAGTGTCAGGAAGAGGGCAGTGGGTTTCTGAGCAGGAATGTGCGCGCCCGTCAGCAACTCCGTGCACCAACAGGGTGGGTCCCCTTTACGAGAAGAGTCTTTGTCCAGTCATAACCTTGTTGCAGATGAAAACTTTTCAATTGAGAAAGAGGCACGTTCTTGGACTTTCCAACAAAGTTTTTTTTAGAAAGTTACATGTATGTTGTAAAAAGTGTCTGAAACTAACATGCCCTCTATCACATTTCAAGATCACTTGAAGTCCACTGTTGCTGATGTCACACTAAGCCACTCTCAGAAGCAGTTCTGAATTAGCCAGCACTGTTCAACCCATGTCCGCCTCCATCTGACTTCTTTGGAAAAGGAAAACGCAGCACTCACTTGGGAAAATTTAGGGAAAAGTGGCACGAACTGTACATAAGGGAGAGAATACCTTGAGAATAGTAGCAAAATACTGTAAAAAAAAAAAAAAAAAAAAAACACACACAATTCATTTCCTCAGGGAAAACTAAAGGGTATGTGAAAAGTAGATCTGGAGAATTTTAAGATTAGAAAGGTTTTTTATTATCTCCAGCATCTTTTCTGGTCAAAATAATTTCTGTTTGTTTTTTAATGAACATACCATTTCATGACCAATTTCCATGAACTGGACAGTACTAACTTTTTGAGGTGTGGAGGAATGCTCTCTGAAACAGAGCTGTTTCTTTGTTTCTTAGACCTGCATTCTAAGGCTGACATCTGAACCACAGCGCAGTCCCTGGTGGGTTTTCACAGACTCATATAAGGCTGTTTCTGAATGTAATTATGAATATGACGCCTTGGTGTTCCTTTTTATAATCAGCTGGTTGGAGAACTGATTAATAGCTGTACGCAAGAATTCTGTAGGGGAGGGATGTGAAAGTTGTGCGTTTTGCTTTAATGACAGGCTAAGGAGCAAACTTCCATGGACTTTTGTGGACAAGGTGCTGCTTTTTCTCATGACCCTGTAGAATTTCTATTGACCACATCAACTGTAGCTCTGATCTGTATGAACACAGGGGAGAATTTGTGCATACAAATGAGTGGGAACAAGAGCAGGATTCATGGATATGGATGAGGCTGCGGATCATTTTGGAGAAAGTGCTGGGCACACGGGTCAACTGGAATTTTCGTTTCTCTAAGAAAATAACCCAACCAGCAGCACACACGCTCTCTCTGTTCCCCATACCTGTGGGGCTTCCTCCAGAGCGGAACTGTTTCCTTCTTTCACATTGTAACTAGTCAAACCGGAAATCGGTAAATGAAATGAGCTTATAAGCACTTTTAGGTACCAATTGTATCACTAAGTAATGCACACCAGTAGAGCAAGAAAGTATAAAATGTATTTAAGACCGACTGGTTTGCTTACCATGACTAACTGTAAAAGCCCAGATCCAATGATATATGTGCTTTAAAAGGTGTATCTATCATAGGACTAGAAATCAAAATGGGAATTTTTACTTCTGGTCCTGTTTTGTAAATAGTTCCTTTTTTTTTTTAATTGAAGACAATCTCATGTTTTATAACTTTTCTTGTAAGTCTGAGAATCACAATGGTAATGTGTTGTGTCAAAATGTGATCTTAAATACAATAATAATTATAACTTAATTTTCCAAATAAGGCAAGAAATATACTGCGTAAGCTTCTACAATTTCTGAAAGATGTGACATTTTTATAATAAGCATTAGTACTTAACTTCTCAAGTTAACAGAACTGGAAATATTTTACAAGGTGCAGCGTTTTGTAATCATAAAGAACATGAACATTTTGTGGGAAATGACCTTCGTTTTATACATTGTAGCTTATTTTTTAAAATACAATATTTTACCAAACAGGAAGTGTTAATATTATAAGCAATTCCTGCTCTCCAAACAAAGGGCTATGCCTCTTTTAAGCAAGCATTTTGATGCATATCTTTTCAATCAACCCTCTGCAGCAAGAGTAGAAATGCAGATCAGAGGGAAAGATTATTACAACAGCTACTCCTTTTATCTTTACCAGTTTTTTTTCAAAGTATTTGGGGAAAAGAAAACACTTTAAGAATCATATATCTGAAATCTTTAAAATATTAATAGATATGCTTATAGGCAATGAGAGAAATAAACTTGTAAATTCTGTCATGTACTGTGATGGATTTCTGTCACAAGGACAAGCTTAGTGCTCAGCCTACCAGAACCACAAAGCTGCATTTGACTAGCAAGTGTCATTTGATGGCAATTTCTAAAATCATAGTGTATAAGCCCAAAGATACAATTCTTAGCTGATTGGTGATGTTTAAAATAATTTTGTGCTCACCACTAACTAAACAACTTTCATTTCCTTATCAGAACAAGTGCTTGATTTTTCACATGAGAAGTTCACAGACAGGCAAGTTTGAGATCAGAAAGTCACTATATTCCCAAGAGTCAGGGAACAAGGAAGGCTACCATGGAGAGTCGATTAACCACACAAATAATTCTGAGCTTTGCCAAAACCATTTCATAATGCATTAGTTTTTTCTAGCCCACTCACTGTTAAGCAAAAAAACATCTATTCTTTCTACGATTTCAGTGATTCAAAAGCTAGACTAATTAGTCAAGTATGCAGATAACATCAAAGGAAAAGCAGGACAGAGCGGTCTTACCCATTAGGCAACCCCTGTGAGGTGGTCAAAGGGTCACTCAGACTCTGCTTTCAAACAGGCTTCAGAATCTGCACACAAGAGGACTAGAAATGCACAGGGTTAGGGGAAGACATGTACAGCTTCATCTCTGAGATGAGGCAGTCCAATGCCTCTCTTCATTCTCTTGGAATATCTCTAATGTTGGCATTACAGTTTCCCAAGAAGAGTTCATTGCTGCATGGTTTTTGATCAAATGAGTCTTGCTTCATATTTAAACAGAAGCCTCCTAATGGTACATAGCAGATGCCTTAGAAAGAACAGGGAAATTGTGTAAACAAATGATTCAGATCAGGCAAAAGAAGGACACTAGAGAATGACAGAGATCACAGTGAACCAGAGGACATGCGTCCCCATTGAAGGGGGACCCCAGCTGTAGACAATCAGAACCATGCAGAAATCAGGCCCAGGGCGCTAGGCCTTCTGACTTGGAAATATGATGTTACCTGACACTTAATCAAAACTCGAATTCTTGGCCAGCAGTGCGCAGACCAAAGAGAACCTGTATATGGACAGATGCAGCCTTTGGGCACTGGTTTCAACTGTTGGGAAAAAGCAGATTTCACCTTCCATAGCCATCAAGTCAAGTTCTTCCAGCAGCACCCCCAACTCACACATTGGCACTATCTGGGCAACTAAAATTAAAGAAGGGAGAGAAGTCAGTTCTCCCCAAAAATCACTCTCATGGAAGATTTGAGTATAAAAATACATCCTTAAACTAGCCTTGCCTCTGACCAAAATATACCGAAGTATTATTCAGCTCTCACTCTGCCTCCTGGCATGCCCAGGCCGGGCCCCAAAGCATTGAATGGCTGTAATCCTAACTTCCTTACTGTGTTCACTGCCGTGACCACTGTGATGAGGGGCTGGCAAAGAGCAGCCTTGTGCCTTCAGCAAAGGCAGCCAGGAGCCCCTGCCGTTTCAGATAGCACACGTTGCCTCCTTGTGCCAAAGCCCTTTGCCAGCCCCTCCACATCCCTTCCCACTCCATCCTGCCTTGTGAGTTTCCATCCCAGGATAAAAGTTCTGTTGTTCCACCTCTGACACGGCAAAATCCTTGCTTCATAACTGGTAGGTACTTAGGTATTTTAGAGGGTCCACTAACCTCCAAATGGAGTTTTTCCATGTAGAAAACCTTAACATCTTTCCCTGAGGGCAAAGACAAAATAGGAATAAATGTGTCATGGAAAAAATTAGAAGTTGCTTCCTTCATTTGGATAAACTAGGTAATTTTAGAGTATATCTTACACCAGAGTCCTGATGGTATTGGGATAATCACTAACCCTTTCAGATATGTAAGAAAGTGTGTCTCTTTCAGATACATGACTTCCTTTGACCCTCCCTAGTACTTAGCATAAAATGAGAATATTTAAAATTACTACCACCACCTCCAAAGCCAAACCTGGTGCAAGTGGTCTTGAACCTGAGTCAGCCTCATTACTACATCCAGGGAGGAGAGAAAGAGCAAGTGAAAGAGCTGGCTTAGACCTCAGTCTTCCAGAATGACTCTAGACCTGAGAAGACCCCAGGGACCCATGTTCTTTACCCATACTTACAGTCCAAGTATTTCAGCATAAAAGTTAAGAACCCTCCCATTCACAGTGTCAAATGCAGACTCACTCTGAAATTTATCCCTTTAGCCTACCTCCCAGGCCCCCGTCCCCTAAATTCCAGCCATTTAAGTGGTTAATTATAAGAGATGACTAGCTAGTGCAATGTTCTGAGTTAAACTTTTGACTCCTTTGGAAAAAATTATTTTGCTGCCAACATTCAGCTTTTGTTATCCATGTAAACTTGTATTGATGCCCCCAAATTTGAAAATAAGCTCAAATTCACAGTTTGTAAGGATCAAATTGAAAACTACTGTCATCTCAAAGTTAGAAATAGCTGGTAATATGGTTATGTCACATGGTAAATATGAATGCAACTGAAACAGCATTGACAGTGCCTGATATTTCTGTCGTCATATGATTGACAGGTTGACCAGTCCGTGAATGGATTGTCCCCTTCTCTCGTCAGCTCACAGGTTTCACAGGTTTTGAGTAAAGCCACTCCAAGTTTAGTCATGGAGCTAGATGGGCCTAAACCATTTTGACCCATCACCTGCTTTTTGATAAATTATACTTTTATTATGTTTCTAAAGCAATACAGTACTGGAGGAGTAAATTGTAAGCCTTCCTATTCTGGTGGAAAAGAAGCCCATTTTGCAATGGTTAGCCCCAATGCCAAGACAGTGGCAGGACTTAAAAGGACCCAAGTTCTAGGGAACAAGAGAAAAGCTGCCATTCAAAAGATAAATGTAGATTTTGAAAGAAAGTGGAGATTATGACTTCAACACTTAAGCCATAGTCCTTTTTTCTTCAAAATATTCTTTTCCTATTGAGCACCATCCACATAACTATTAACTGCCACCTTTCAAAGGTTATGTTCCCCGCTATTTCTATTAAAGTGTTAAAAATTAATTCTCAAGTCTGATTAACTGTTATATTTACATACTTACTAGGGTCAGTTCTCTAAAGTTTTAATTCAGAAAATTAGGGGAGCAAGCAACAACTCCTTGAAAAGGCAAGAGCACTGTCATTCAAGAACAAAATTTTCTTTAAAAAAAAGTTTCTCATCTATTTCCTTCTGAGTACTCTTTACATCTCTGACTGAAGAGGAAAAACCGGCAGCTGGAGAAGAAGTTGAACTTTAAGGGAGAGAAAGAACAGTCCCCATTCTAGTCAATGGTCTCTTTTTCCCTTTTGGCAACCATCTTGAATTCACTAGCAAAATGTTACTCTCCCCTCTGCCTTAACCTGCCTGAGCCAGCGGCCATGCTGTTTTTAATGTATGTTTGCTTCCCAAAGCCCTGGCTTAAACATTTTTGCTTCTGTGCTCTTGCTTTCTCACACTTCAATTAAGGGCCAAGGGGATAAATATTACCAGGACTTACATGTTAGGCTGAGTCAATGAGGCTCCTCTCTTCCTTCAGCAAAATGTTTCCATTTGTCTCAACAGTTTGGGATGACCATTCAGAGAGCAGGTTGATCAGCAGACAACCTGCCATATTCATCGCAAAAGATACAGTCAGACTCAATGACAAAGAATAACAAGGCAGATACCTAGTCCTTCCACTTTGACTCAAAGCCCCCCTCGCATGTCCTCTTCCCCCGCGAGTCCCCCTCCAGAGCAAAGCCAATGGAGTTATCAGGGCAGAGGAAGAAAGCGTCACGTTCATTGGTCTGAGCCCTGACCTCTGCCCAGGGTTACAGAGCATGAAAATGGAACTGACCTTTATTATGTGAAAAGGAAGTGGCTCCTGTGGGATATACTTCTTTTAAGTTTATATTCATGCAAAGAGAAGTCTCTTCCAGTCTGCTCCTGTTGTGAAGCACGTGTCTCTCACCCCAGTGGAGCTTCCTTCCCATGTTTTGGGCACAGATGATCAAGACAGGAAAGAGGCAGAGCTCGGGGGCCAGTGGAATTACCCCTCAGGGATCTACGGTGTAGCAATCACAAATTCCCCACCCAAGGGAAATTTTAAAAAGATGCGTCACAGTGGGGACCTCCCTGGTGGTCCAGCGGTTAAGACTCCGTGCTTCCAATGCACGGGACACGGGTACCATCCCTTAGCTGGGGAACAGATCCCACATGCTGTGCAGTGCAGCCAAAAAGAGAGGGAGAGAAAGATGCATCACTGCAGATTGTAAACCCTCGCTTTGCTTTTTACACCTTTTCCCTTACACTCTGCTAATTGGAAAGCGATGACTGTGATTTGACCAAGCCCTGTGATGATAGCAAAGCTTCTTCTTCCAAAGTGTCCCAGCTGTTCGGGGAACCTCTGTGATCACTGGTAGAAAGCTTTAGAATAGATTTAGATTTTTAGGGAAGAACTCAATACCCCCCAAATATACTTGTTCCATGACTTCAATAACTGAAAATATCCTGGGTATAAAATAACCCAGGCAGGCAGATCATATATGTTTTTAAAAAAATGCCATTAATCAATATTTTCCTACAATATGACCTTAAATTCCTATTTTTATAATTAATGGTTGGACAATAGTCAGCCATTGAAACATAAGCTCTCTGGAATAACCAGACATTAGTGTAGTTTCCAAAGTGTTTCATGTATCAAAATCTATATACTTAGAGGAAGAACTCAGGATAAGAAAAAATCGCTAGGTCCCAAAGGGTTCGTGACTGTCATCAAATACAACTGCCGAGTGGCCTGTGGTCATCTTTTTCAAATGAGGGAGCCGGGGAGTGAGAGAACCACAGTCATAACAAAACTTCTGTTGCCCTTCATCCATGATAAGATTTAAAACATTCTACTTTTCAGAATTAAGCCATCTTTCAAGTTGTTTTCTACACCAAATCTAATTTATTCTAATAAAATGATAAAATAGCTAAAAATGGGGCTATTTGGGGGAAATGCTGTCAGTAGAAAGCATTGCTTTTTAGTGCCTGCTAACAAAAAAAAAAAAAAAAGAAGACTCAGTCCTTCCTGTGAGATGCAAGTGTTGACATAATAGTGTTAACTTGGAATCAGGCACTAGTTCAAAAACAAAGAGGCAGTGCTCTCCAATATTTAGGAATCTTTCAAAATACAATCTTACCACAACTTAGAGGTAAGTACTTGTGTATAAAAGTCTTTAATATTAGTGAATGAATGTAAAAGTGACAAGCTATGCATTTTCAAAGGGTAATGTTTTGTATCCAATCCAAGTCAATTTTTTTTTCATAGAGACTTACCACAACTGCAAATTATTCAAAACAGACTTGAATGCGTATCATTATGGGGATATACGACTTCCAACTATACACTTCTGGCTGATACTTTTAAAGACAGTGCATTGACACTTCAGGCTCTAAACAAATTTCAGCCACAAAGGTGATTAAAGGAGAAATGGTTTATATTTTTCTTTTTCAGCAGAAATGGGAAACGTGGGTGTTACAAAATGGGCCCAGTTTTTTTTAGAGGTAAATGTTCTAGTAACACTGGATTAGCAAGCAAACAAAACTGCATGAAGTTAATGAATATTGCCTTGGATAAATATAGCATAGGTTGTGTCTATTGTGTTTAATTCGCAGTCTAAGGGGGAAAAAACTCTTCTCCAAAGGGTTTGGATTATACAGTTTTAAAGAATATAAAAACAGAATATGGAAAATAAACAATATAAAAATATTGTCCTGCGAAGAAAAATCATTGGCCTTTTTTTTTTTTCCAAAATTAAACAGAGATCATCACCTATATTTTTTTTGTAAAGTCCATATAAAATAAACACACATGTCTTCAGCACTCTTGGGGATTTTGTATTCCCATGAAACCTTTTCTCCTAATAATTTATTCTTGCTCCTTAATCAGTACTTTCCTATGTTACTTGGCATGAAAAATAAAATTCTTTCCTTCATCTGACAATGTTGACATAAAGAACTCCATTTCTCTGCCACTTAGGATCTCTTCTGTGTCCATTGAGAAAGTTTCTCAGCTGTTTGTATGTAAAATATGGAAAAATATACTTCTAAACCTGGTACTTGTGGTTATACTGGATATGTTTGCTACCTATTTAGAAGTTATTAGGGGCCGGGATGTGTCTTTTTATATGATTTTTAGCCAAATCCAGATGTTCTGATACTACATTTCTGAATACCTATTTGACTGTAAATACAGCCTGAGGAGGTTCAGGTTAATAAACCTTTTACATGACTGTTCCTCAGCCATGCTCCTTGCCAGCTTTGGGCACCTTGTACATAGATTTGTTGAATGTTTAAATGATGTTGTTTTTCTAAATGCTGTTCTTCTCTAAAACAACTTTTTGAATGTTTTTGCTTTCCATTGTTTGGGACTTTGTGTGTTGGTTTAAAAAAAAAAATGTTTCCTAAATATTTAACACCAGGAAAACTATTTCAAATAAACTGGTGCTAATTGAAATAGAAGGCAGATTTTCAGATGGAAGATTTACAGAGTCAAATGTTGACACCAGTTAAATGGAACTGCACTTTCCCAAGGGGACAGCTGGCAGCTACCTGCCATGGGCATCAGAAGGACCCCTGATTGTTTACAGTTTCTGTGGCCCATTTAAGCATAAAATAGAGAAATGGTGCTGTCCCCCCAGAGTTGAGGATTTGCTACATGGGTCCTATGGAAGCATTTAAGTAGAAGTAAGGGTCTATAGTAAGAATCATTTTAGTAATAGTCTTCTGGTCTTTGGACTTTCACGTTCTGTAATGCTTAGCTGTAACAATGAATATGGTGTTGCCAATCTAGTCTGACGTCATCGTCGCCCTGTATTTCCTGTGTGTATGGTTCTACCTTGGGTTGCACTGGCACGTGCCGAGCCAGAACACTGGACTTTTCAGGAAGACCATTCTGACTTCTACGGTGTCCACACACATGCATTTAAATGCACTTGTAACTGGTTAATTACCATGAAGTCTAACTTCCACTTAATAAAAGTTTTTGTGTATCTGCTTCTATTTGGGAGCTGTTGATTTGAGTAAAGGATAACTAACTGGTACCCAAAGGCTCTCGAAGGTTAGAGGATTTGAGGTTTTATCTACATTTTTAACCAAAGGGATCTCTTTCCCATAGCAAACTGCTCGCCATCAAGACTATTTTTAGAAACATGTTGGAGGTACATCTCATGTCTAGAGTTCAGCCCAGATAATTTCAACTCAAACCCATTCCCTTGGCAATGACTGCCCAGATACATCAACTTCTCACCCAGTGCTGCTGATCCTGTTGCCCAGGTCATGTGAACGCAAGCTGGCAGACAGAGGAAAGTCAATGTCTAGTCTAGCGCCAAGCCGCTCTGGAGACCCTCGTTGAAGCCAAGGCTATGTCCACTAGAACTT
This sequence comes from Budorcas taxicolor, assembly GCF_023091745.1. Lineage (NCBI taxonomy): Eukaryota > Metazoa > Chordata > Mammalia > Artiodactyla > Bovidae > Budorcas > Budorcas taxicolor. The sequence continues at coordinate 57,175,772 of NC_068923.1, read as the reverse complement.
GACATATTTACCTCCAAAGACCAAGCATGTGTATTTGTGCAGCAAGGCAGCAGGCTTTGGAGTTCAACAGATTTGGACAGAAATCCGAGTTTTGCCTCTTGAGAGATAGATAACTGGACATGAGATTTAACCTTTGTAAGTCTTGTTCTTACATTAGGAATGATAATAGAAGAGATGAAAACTAATTAGCCTGGCTTAGGCAATATCTTGATCTACTCCTAGTCCAGTCCTCCATAGCTGGGGTGGGGAGACTCATGGTCTGCTGCCTGCTTCCAAGAAGCTCCTACCTCATGGAGCTGTTGTCAGAATTACCTGGAATAACAGGTCATCACACACAGAGCTGTTTCCCAAATGGAGGCCACAATACTCTAATACTGGAATTCTCAGATGTCTGGAATAATTGCCTTGAAATTCATGAATGCCTGCAGAATTTCTTCTTTTTGATTTAAGAAGTTTCTTTCTAAAATAAAAATGTCCAGCCTTAGTAAATAGCTTACATGCCACATCTGAATGTTTTCTTGGTTACTCCTGGCCATCATTATTTCATCCATTAATAGCCTAAGCAGTAGAGACAGTTTTAAAGCTCCGCCTATTTGATAACTAGAAGCTTGTGCAGTTGGACACCCACTGCTTTCTTCCACCAGCCCTACCCCCAGCCCAGCTCCTGTCATCGAACCTATATGATTCCCTTGTGTTTGGCACAGGGACCCTGAGCCCTTTGACCTTTCCTGTGAAGCAGGAAGATGGGAGACCAGACTCAGTTTGCTCCTACTCTGTGCCATGCAAGTACTGGAGGCTTCCAGGTGGACTGACTGTCACAACAGCTCTGTGTGTGGGAACCACCACCCCGTTTTATCCAGAATGAAAGACTTTCATAAAGGTTACCTAAGTGTCCTGAGGTCACAGAGCTTACATAGACGTGGATGTCCCCTACCTCTGACACTACCCAGTGGCTGTTCTGCAGTTTTAGGGGCTTTCAGTCTACAGATCTGCTGTGAGCAATCAAAGACAGTGCTCCTTTCTCTTCTCTCTGCCTCATGGTTTCCTCCTCCTTTGAACCAGGTATGGGCTGCTCTTCACCCTATGCTGCCTCCTCTCCCCACTCTGTCCTCCTCTTCACGCTGCCCATTCCCTTCACTTCTTTTGCCAGTTTCTCCCCATAATCTAATATTAGAGCAGGGAAACATACACACCACAATACATAAAACAGAAAAACAGGGGACTTCCCTGATGGGCCAGTGGTTAAGAATCTGCCTAGTGATGCAGGGGACTTGGCTTTGATCCCTGCCTGGGGAACAAAGATCCTACATGATGTGGGCAACCTAGCCCGAGAGCCACAACTACAGAGTCTTAGCTGCAAGGATCCCACATGAGCAAAGATACTGCATGCCACAATGGAGACCTGACAGAGCCAAAAATAGGTAAATGTTTTTTAAATAAATAAAAGAGAAAAACAACAAGGAGCTACTGTATAGCACAGGGAACTATATTCAATAGCTTGTAAAGACCTATAATGGAACAGAATCTGAGAAAGAAAATGCACACACACACACACATAAAAATGAATCACTTTGCTGTGCACTTGAGACTGGGCTTCCCTGGTAACTCAGCTGGTAAAGAATCTGCCTGCAAAAAAAAAAAAGACTCTACCTGAGATGCAGGAGACCACGTTTCAATTCCTGGGTGCAGAAGATCCCCTGGAGAAGGGATAGGCTTCCCGGAAGCTCAGGTGGTAAAGAATCTGCCTGCAATGCAAGAGACCTGGGTTTGATCCCTGGGTTGGAAAGATCCCTGGAGGAGGGCACGGCAACCCACTTCAGTATTCTTGCCTGGAGAATCCTCATAGGCAGAGGAGACTGGTGGGCTACATCTGTGGCATCACAAAGAACTTGAAACTAATACAACATAGCAAATTAACTATATTTCATTAAAAAAACAAAAACACTGCAGGGAAGGCTTGACCCTGTATTCACATCCGTCAGTTAGAGTTCTTTCTCCCCATGCTTCCCACAGCATGTCTGCCAAGCCTGCGGCCACATCAGATGTCACATACTTCCCCACAAAGCATTGTCATCCTCAGTCCTCAGGGCTCTCGAAGATGATAGCTAAACAGTTCACTTTTAATGCCCACATTCTTGCCAAGAAGAAGGATAGATGTAACAACCTCTATGAATGGTATTTGAACCGCACATTCTTGCTTCTCCCAAGCCCTCTGGCCAAGGTCCCAGGAAACTCTGCTCCCTCGAGAGTTGCCAGGAAGCTTCATGGCCCTCAGGTGGGGGCAGGAGAAAATATTGAGAAATTGGACTGGAGATGTCGTCCTACAAAGTTATGTGTCCATCATATATTTGCAAAACAAGTTTTGACCAAATGCCTACTATCTAAAGGGAGGCTGCTGCTGCTGCTGCTGCTAAGTCGCTTCAGTTGTGTCTGACTCTGTGCGACCCCATAGATGGCAGCCCACCAGGCTCCCCTGTCCCTGAGATTATCCAGGCAAGAACACTGGAGTGGGTTGCCATTTCCTTCTCCAATGCAGGAAAGTGAAAAGTGAAAAGTGAAAGTGAAGTCGCTCAGTCGTGTCCGACTCTTTGCGAACTCATGGACTCTAGGCTCCTCCACCCATGGGATTTTCCAGACAAGACTACTGGAGTGGGTTGCTATTGCCTTTTCTGCAGCAAACATCTAACAAAGTAATGGATTCTTTTTTTTTTTTTTTTTGGCTATTCCACGTAGCATGCAGGATCGTAGTTCCCCAACCAGAGACTGAACCTTTGCCCCCTGCAGTGGAAGCGTCGGGTCTTAACCATTGGACCACCATGAAGTCCCAGTAATGAATTATTTTAATATATATAAAAAAATGAAAGCCACCTTCCCTGAAAAAAAATACCCTCCAAGACTTTACACTTAATACTCTGGCATGGAGTAGGTGCTCAATAAATGTTTAAGTGAATGAATGAAAAACTGTTCGGATGGAGCATTTCTTCAGGCTGTAGATATGCTCTCTGCTTTCCATCTACTGTGGCCCAAACAAAGCAAAGAGGGGATTTTGAAGCCTAGCATAGCCATTCGGAGAAGGCAATGGCACCCCACTCCAGTACTCTTGCCTGGAAAATCCCATGGATGGAGGAGCCTGGAAGGCTGCAGTCCATGGGGTCGCTGAGGGTCGAACACGACTGAGCGACTTCACGTTCACTTTTCACTTTCCTGCATTGGAGAAGGAAATGGCAACCCACTCCAGTGTTCTTGCCTGGAGAATCCCAGGGATGGGGGAGCCTGCTGGGCTGCCGTCTATGCGGTCGCACAGAGTCGGACATGACTGACGCGACTTAGCAGCAGCAGCAGCAGCAGCAGCAGCAGCAGCAGCATAGCCATTCATTGGCATCCCAGGTGGCGCTAGTGGTAATGCATAACTAGCGCTAGTGCTAACTGCCAATGCATGTTAGAGGTAAGAGACGCAGGTTAGATCCCTGGGTCGGGAAGATGCCCTGGAGGAGGACACAGAAACCCACTTCAGTTTTCTTGCCTGGAGAATCCCATGAGCAGAGGAGCCTGGCAGGCTGCAGTCTGTAGGGTTGTGCAGAGTCTAACACGACTGAAGCAACTTAGCACGCACGCACATAGACATTTATTTGGTCTAAACAGCATTTTTAAAGTTTCTTTAGAAGACGTGTATTCTCAAAATCACCAACTCCAAATGACTGTTGATTACTTAATAATTATTTAATATAGGACAAAGTGCACAGTAACATCCACTGGTTTTATGTAGAAATTCCTTGCACAGAGCAAGAATTCAATAAAGGTGTAAGTGAAAAAAATGAATGCTTCGAAATGAAATACATTGCAGCATAGGTCTGTACTATTAAAAGCATGCAGAGTAAATGGAAGAAGGTCAATAGGATTTGAGTCAATAACAGAGGAGAGAGAACCTAGGTTGGCACTAAAAAATAAACAGTATTTTATGATGAGGATCTGGATATGATAGTAATTGCTCACATCCAGGTAATACATGTACACAGTAAAAAAAAAAAAAAAAAATCAGGGCAGTAAAATGCTTATAATGAAAGGAAGCCCTGCTGCTCATTCCCTTTCTGCCCTTCATCACAATTTGAGAAGCAGCCAGTTCTGTTTAACTTGATTACATTTTTTCTAAATTATATGCAATTGTTGGAATTCCAGCTGAGCTATTTAAAATCCTAAAAGATGATGCTGTTAAAGCGCTTTACTCAATATACCAGCAAATTTGGAAAACTCAGCAGTGGCCACAAGACTGGAAAAAGTCAGTTTTCATTCCAATCCCAAAGAAGGGCAATGCCAAAGAATGTTCAAATTACGGTACAATTGCACTCATTTCACATGCTAGCAAGATTATGGTCAAATTCCTTCAAGCTAGGTTTCAACAGTATGTGAACCAAGAACTTCCAGATGTACAAGCTGGTTTTAGAAAAGGCAGAAGAACTAGAGATCAAATTGCCAACATCTGCTGGATCACAGAAAAAGCAAGAGAATTCCAAAAAAATTTACTTTTACTTCATTAACTATGCTATAGTCCTTGACTGTGTGGATAATGACAAACTGTGGGAAACTCTTTTTTTTTTTTCAATGTAAATATTTTAGTAGCAACTACATTTGTACCATACACTCTGCCATTGAGACTGTATGTGATAAAGCAACCAGGTATAGCTCTACATCAACTCTCCATAAGTACAAATTTCACTGTGGGAAGTGACACCAGCTTTGGTGGTTTTTCTGTTTCTGGTTTGTTTGTGTTTTTGTTTTTTTTTTTTGCTGTGCTAGGTCTTCGTTGCTTTGCACATGCTTTCTCCAGTTGCAGCAAGTGGGGCTAATTGCTAGGTGTGGTGTGAGGGCTTCTCGTTGTGCTGACTTCTCTTGTTGTGGAGCACGGCTTTAGGCACACGGGCTTCAGTAGTTCCGGCTCACACGCTCTAGAGCACAGGCTCAGTGGCTGTGGAGCACAAGATAAGCTGCACTGCAGTGGAAAATTCTTAAAGAGATGGGAATACCAGACCACCTTACCAGTCTCCTGAGAAACCTGTATGAAGGTCAAGAAGCAACAGTTAGAACCAGACATGGAATAACAGACAGGTTCAAAATTGGGAAAGGAGTACATCAAGGCTGTATATTGTCACCCTGCTTATTTAACTTATATGCAGAGTACATCATGAGAAACGCTGGACTGGAAGAAACACAAGCTGGAATCAAGATTGCCGGGAGAAATATCAATAATCTCAGATATGCAGATGATACCACTCTAACGGCAGAAAGTGAAGAGAGACTAAAGAGCCTCTTGGTAAGAGTTAAAGACGAGAGTAAAACAGCTGGCTTAAAACTTAACATTCAAAAAAGTAAGATCATGGCATCCAGACCCATCATTTCATGGCAAATAGGTGGGGTAAAAGTAGAATATTTTCTTTTCTTGGGCTCCAAAATCACTGCAGATGGTGGCTGCAGACATGAAATTAAAAGACGCTTGTTCTTTGGAAGAAAAGCAATGACAAACCTAGACAGCATATTAAAAAGCAGGCATCCCTTTACCAACAAAGGTCCATATAGTCAAAGCTATGGTTTTTCCAGCAGTCATGTATGGATATGAGAATTGTAAAGAAGGCTGAGTGCCAAAGAACTGTTGCTTTCAAACTGTTGTACTAGGGAAGACTCTTGGAGTCCCTTGGACATCTGGACAGCAAGGAGATCAAACCAGTCAGTCCTAAAGGAAACCAACCCTGTATATTCATTGAAAGGACTGATGCTGAAGCTCCAATATTTTGGCCACCTGATATGGAGAGCGGACTCACTGGAAAACACCCTGATGCTGGGAAAGATTGAAGGCAGGAGAAGAGGGCAACAGGGAATGAGATGGTTAGATGTCATCACTGACTCAGTGGCCCTGAGTCTGCGCAAATTCTGGGAGGAGTGAAGGACAGGGAAGCCTGGTGTGCTGCAGTTCATGGGGTCACAGAGAGTCAGACACGATTGAGCGACCCAGCAACAACAACAATGCAAGTGTTGCCTGGCAAACAGAAAGACCAGCCTAGGCCAAGACATCAACAGTATCAGCAGCAAGAGAGACAGGGTCCCACACAATGCCACAGGAAGCATAAAGGGTGGCGAAGTGCCCAGCACAGGTCTGCACCTCTGCTCCAGGGGCCCTCCACACAGGACGTGGAGAGACAAAACTCTAACACACAACTCTTAACACCAAGACACTGTCCCACTGGCTGATCCAGAGTCTCTCAGGAGGTGGCTGACTATGAATCAACTCCCTTCCAAAGCACAATAAGCCCTGGGCAAACTGAAAGCAACCAAAAGTCCTCAGCTCCATGTTAAACCTGCAAACTAGCCCTGAATCCCAGACCAAAGCCTTCAGCCAACAAGCTGGCTTGCAGGTCCCTCGCCGTATCTCTTTCTCTCTTTTCTTCTTTAATAATTTTACTTATAAAAAAGTATTTATTTTTTGTTTCCCTGGGTCTTCGTTGCTTTACTCAAACTCTCTCTAGTTGCAGTGAGCAGGGATTACTCTTTGTTGCAGTACTCAGACCTCTCACTACAGTTGCTTCTCTTGTTGCAGAGCGCAGGCTCTAGGCACCCAGGCTTCAGGAGTTAGAGCATCCAGGCTCAGTAGTTGTGGCCCACAGGCTTGGTTGCTCCATGGCACATGGGATCTCCCAGGACCAGGGATCAAATCCATGTCCCCTGCACTGGCAGGTGGATTCCTATCCACTGTGCCACTGGGGAAGTACCCCGAACCATCTTCACTGTCACTCTGGTTCTTAGTGTGTCCCTTATTGTAACTGATTTCATGATAAAGCCCAGATTGTTGCAGGAAAACATCCCAAGTCAGATGCTGCAAAAAGGCTCAGTGCAAAAGTTGGTCACTGTTCACTATTTGGCTACCCACACCAGACATGCCGGGGACCAGCTGCACCCATGTGTCTCACATGGCTGAAAGTGAGTAATAAAAACCACTCAAGCTAGATTAAGCATACACAAGTGGAGGGGTTTATTGAGAGGACACAGGGTCTCCCATAGGATCCAAGGTCACACAGAGTTGCCAGACGTCATGGAGTCCTAGAACCAAGATTGAGAAAGCTATTAGGAAGCAAGAAAGCCACACTCCCCACCTTTCCAGTCCCGTCCCCTCACCTCCATGAGGCGGCAGAATCAGGACTCATCTCTGTAGATTTCTTTTCTTCTCTCTCTGCGTAGCTGCCATCTTTGCTTCTCTAGCACAAGATGAAAAATGGGCAGAAGGTGGAAAATGGCCGTAAGAGACCAACGTTGAATTCACAGCACATGTGGTCAAAAGTGTGCTCGAATTTTGCATCACCAGTCCTAAACTCCGAAATCATTGGCCAGGCTTGGGCGAAATATCTTTCCTTGCTCCAATCAAATGTCTTTCCTTGCAAGGAAATATCTTTCCTTGCTCCAAATACCTTTCCTTGCTCAGTGGTATCAGGGTTCACATGGGAGGGTCTCTAATTAAAAAGTGTGAGGTTGGCAAGGCTGTGATGGGGAGGGAGAAAATAGCTGTCACTCCATTTTATTGCTAATAAATATAATTATAGAATTTACACCTGAGGGATATTAAAGATCATCTAGTTTAACTCTCTTATTTCATAGATAAGATTCATGCCCCAAGAATGTCCTTTTATATTTATTAATGTTGTTTGGATGTGACAGTTGGACCTTAAAGAACGCTGAGCGCCGAAGAATTGACGCTTTCGAAATGTGGTGCTGGAGGAGATTCTTGAGAGTCCCTTGGACTGCAAGGAGATCCAACCAGTCAATCCTAAAAGAAATCAACTCTGAATATTCATTGGAAAGACTGACCCTGAAGCTCCAATCCTCTGGCCACCTGATGCGAAGAGCCGACACTGATGCTGGGAAAGACTGAGGGCAGGAGGAGAAGGGGGCGGCAGAGGATGAAATGGTTGGAGGGCATCATCAACTCAACAGACATGAGTTTGAGCAAACTCTGAGATATAGTGAAAGACAGGAAAGTCTGGAGTGCCTCAGTCCATGGGATCACAAAGAGTCAGATGAGTGACTGAACAACAACAATGTTATCTGATGCTAACTTGTTTTCATAAGCCTTTATTGTTGGCTAGCTTTCTGAAAGACAAGGTTATCTATTCTCTTAAATGTAACAGGGTGGAGTTCAGAGGGTAGGACTACTGAAGTGACACTACCTGAGTTCAAACTTCAGCTCCACCAATGTGACCTTTGGAAGATTAGTTAACCTCTCTGTGCTTCAATTTCCTGCTCCATTAATATGACCTACCTCATATGAGTCCTGTGAGTTCTAAATGAGTTAATAAGTGTAAAGTATTTTAAATTGTGCCTGACACAGATTGAGGGCCATAAATTTTATGAGTCATCAATAGCGTCATCACTTAAATACCCTGAGACAAATGCATTATTCAACAAAATCATCTGTAAACTATTAGAACAAGGAGCCATTAGTTAAGTTACGTAAAAGCTAGAAGTATATATTTACTTCTAACAAAGATTATTTTCTAATTTTTTCCAATTTAGAATTCTTCCACACAAGTACAGAAAAGTAGAAAGAAAATAAAATCACGGATAACTACACACTCAAAAATAAGCATGGGTACATTGCTGCATTTTTTTTTCAAACTATTTCTGTGCATTTTTTTTTGCATAGTTGTGATCACACTGTTTATATAATTCAGCACATTTCTCTTAACCACTTAATGTTATAACATATGCATTTTCTCACGTCATTAAATATTTTCAAATGCCTCTATCTTAATGGCTGGGTAATAGTACAGTATGCAGATATATACTGATTTCTTAAAATAGTCCCCTATTTGGAAAACATAGGTTATTTCCAGTTTTAAGCTCTTTAAAACCCTTAATCCAGATAGCCAAATTACTCTGCAAATGATCTGGCTCAATTTTCTCTCCCATCAGCAAAATGTATATTTTTCTGTATGCTCAACTGAGATGAGTGTTATCATTTTTAAAATCATTCCTATGTTGATATATATTAAAAGGCACATCATTCTTCTTTTAAATTATATTTCTTGGACTTCCCTGATGATCCAGTTGTTAAGACTCCATGATTCCACTGCAGGAGCAGAGGTTCCATCCCAGGTTGGGGAATTAAGATTCCGCATGCCACACAGGATGGCCCCCCAAAATTTTTTAATTGAAAAAATAAAATTTAAATAAATAAATTCTATTTCTGGAATATTAACTGATAGTATTAAACATTTTTCTAGGTCAACCATTTATAATTTCTATTGACAACATGTCAGTTCACATCCTTTGCCTATTTATCATTTGAAACCTTACCCTTATGTATTAGTAGGTATTCTTTAGATTGTTAGGCTTTAAATATCTGCCTTATTTGCTATAATAGTTATCTCAATTTATGTGCACTTTTTGATTGAGCTATAGCTGATTTACAATATTATGTTAATTTCAAATGTACAGCATAGAGATTCAGTAGTTTTGCAGATTATATTCCGTTATAGGTTGTTATAAGATAATGGATACAATTCCCTGTCATATAGAGTACATCCTTTTTGCTCATCTCTTTTCTATACGGGCTTCCCTGGTGGCTCAGATGGTAAAGAGCTCTCCAGCAAAGTTAATCCCATACACCTAATTTTGTCCCTCCCTACTTCCTTCTTCCCTTTGATAACCACAAATTTATTTTCTGATTCTGCATATATGTTTCTCTTTTGCATATGCATTCATTTGTATTACTTTTTAGATTCCACATATAAGTAATTATAGTATCTGTCTTTCTCTGTCTCACTTATTTCACTAAGCATAATGTTCTCTAGGCCCATCCACATTACTAAAAATGGCAATATTTCATTTTTTATGGCTAAGTAGTACCCAATTTATGTACATTTTAAATGCAGTCATCAGACATTTTTGCATGCAAATTTTAAAATCTTTTTATCATTGTCTGCCAATTTTTTTTTTAATTTCACATCTTACTTAGATGAGCCCCTCAAATTTAAGTGTCAGGAAATACTCCCTTATATTTTCTTTCAGGTTTTACTTACGGCTTTTTTTTTTTTCTATCTAGAATATTTTGATATAGGTAAAGTTTAAAATGTATTTTTTCTTCCCAAATAGCTAGCTAATTGTCTCAATCTCATTTACAATTAACTCAGCCATTTTCCAGAATTGATTACCATTAGTTACTGAATTGTTATAAAATTATGGATCTTCTCAAGGCTCTTTTTTCCTGATTAAACTCAGTTAACCCAAGTTATCTCTGCCTCCTTTTTCTCTGAGCATTTGCACCTGATCAAGCATGGAACTAGGGCTTCCCATGTGGCTCAGTGGTACAGAATCCACCTGCCAATGCAGGTGGCGCAGGTTCTATCCCTGGGTCAGGAAGATCCCCGGGAGGAGAAAATGGCAATCCACTGCAGTATTCTTGCTGGGATAATCCCATGGATAGAGAAGCCTGGAGGGCTACAGTCCATGGGATCTCAAAAGAGTAAGACAGGACAGCGCCTGAGCATGCAAGTGGGCATGAAGATGGTAACATGGAACAGTCTTTGGTCCCAGAAAGTCATGTGTTTTCATCTAAGGTAAACTTAATTCCACCTGGTCTTTGGATTCCTGTCTCTACCATCACATCATCCATTCTTTTTTTAATACAGATATTCTTTTTCATGTTCTTTTCCATTTAGTTAGTTATAAGATATTGAATACAGTTTCCTGTGCTATACAGTAGGACCTTGTTGTTTATCCACCCTGTATTTAACAGTTTGCCTCTGCTAATCCCAAACTCCCAGTTCTTCCCACCCCTATCCCACCAGCCCTTGGCAACCACAAGTCTGTTCTATGTTCTACGTCTGTGAGTCTATTTTTGTTTTATAGATATGTTGATTTGTGTTGTATTTTAGACTCCATATATAAGTGATATCATATGATATTTGTCTTTCTCTTTCTGACTTACTTTGCTGAGTATGATCATCACTAGCTCCATCCCTGTAGCTTCCAAATGGCATTATTTCATTCTTTTTGACCATCATCCACTCTTGACTCATCATCCATCGTGACTCTGCTGTGGTCTCTAGCTGGCACAGTCCATGGTTACCTTCTGATAATGTCCCATGTTACTCCCTCTAGGACATTTTCAGCCTCCTGGTCTGTCTCAACTCTTCTCCCTCCCTCCTGGAGCCCTGGGAGACCGGAGGGCTGCCACACTACCTCTCTGGCATGGCCTCTCTGGTGCCAAGACGGCCACTGTCTGCAGCATCCTCTGGAGATCAGGGCACAGGCCCACTTGACTGTATACAGGCCCACCCCAAATGTACTGGCACTGCTCACACCTCCTGCTCCTGTAGGACCTCTAGTGAGACCAGGCCCGAGCTTTTCTCCTCACTGTCCTTTCTGCCTCTTTGGAATTCCTCCTCCCCTTCCCCAGTTAGTGTTTACCTTATAGCATCCTATACTTCTCCCGGCCCAGTGTCATCTTTGACACCACCTTCTCCTTTTCTTCTTGTGGCAAATCTATTGGATTTTACCAAGTCCATTGGATTTTACCTCTTCTATATCTCATGCATGCGTGCTAAGTCGCTTCAGTCGTGTTCAACTCTTTGCGACTCCATCAGCTGTAGCCTGCCAGGCTCCTCTGTCCATGGGATTCTCCAGGCAAGAATGCTGGGGTGGGTAGCCATGCCCTCCTCAAATATCTCTTAAATCTACTCAATTTTGTTTCCTCTGCTTACCCAGGTGGAAGCCCTCATCATCTACAACCTGTGCTTCCTCAGATCTCCCTCTGCCCCATTTGCATCCTTTCAAAGTACTCTCCTCAGAGAAGCCACTGAGATCTTAAACACAGAAATCTGATTGTGTAACTCCTGTTTTGCGTGGACTTCCCTGGTGGCTCAGACGGTAAAGCCTCTGTCTACAGTGCGGGAAACCTAGGTTCGATCCCTGGGTCGGGAAGATCCCCTGGAGAAGGAAATGGTAATCTACTCCAGTACTATTGCCTGGAAAATCGCATGGACAGAGCCTGGTAGGGTACAGTCCATGGGGTCGCAAAGAGTCGGACACGACTGAGCGACTTCACTTCCACTTTTCTTTCTATTTTGTGTACTTTGGGAAATTTCCTTTGCTTTAAGGATACAACTCCACATCCTACCCATGCATGTATGCTAAGTCATTCAGTTGTGACAGACTCTTTGCGACCCTATGGACTATAGCCTGCCAGGACCCTCTGTCCATGGGATTCTCCAGGCAAGAATACTGGAGTGGGTTGTCATGCCCTCCTCCAAGGGATCTTCCCAACCTAGGGATCGAACCCAGGTCTCCTGTGGCTCCTGCACTGCAGGTGGATTCTTTACTGCTGAGCCACCAGGAAAGCCAAATCAGTTATATAGTACTATATAATACTTTTCATACAAATAATACATAAAAAACAAACACAAGATATAAAAAAAGATTTCTAATCTTACAGAACAGTACCTTGAAATGTACAGTAGTCCAGAACAACAGCTGGCCCTTCTTAGCACTTCTAGCTACATCACCACTGTTTCTGCACTTGCTTCTGGACATCCTGGGCTTGAAATAAAGACCCTGGACTACTGTACTCTATACAGTTGCTGCTGTTGCTGCTAAGCCGCTTCAGTCATGTCTGACTCTGTGCGACCCCATAGACGGCAGCCCACCAGGCTCCACTGTCCCTAGGATTCTCCAGGCAAGAACACTGGAGTGGGTTGCCATTTCCTTCTCCAAAGCATGAAAGTGAAAAGTGAAAATTGAAAGTGAAGTCGCTCAGTCGTGTCCGACTCTTCGCAACCCCATGGACTGCAGCCCACCAGGCTCATCTGTCCGTGGGATTTTCCAGGCAAGAGTACTGGAGTGGGTTGCCATTGTCTTTGCCAACTCTATACTGTACCATAAAGTACATAAAAGCACAACCACTTGTAGAGGATGCATGTGTGTGACAATATGTGCCAGAACAGTGAATTTACCTATGTGATTGAACATGAGCACACACGTTCACATCTTTGAAAGTTTGCAACTTCAAGGTTTGTATGTAGGAGATTTACTGCACTCAATATTGATCATCTTTTCTTATGTATTATTTTCCCACTCATGCACCTTAGTTTATCACATTCAGCTGGTGGTTGATCAAAATTTCCAGTAGTGAATTGGGCACATCCCTTTCCTTGTACATAATGTCATAGCCTCTGTCTATCTAGTCTACCAAAGACATAAATGGAAGCCTAAATTCCAAATAAACTTGGGAGGAAGAGCCATCAAAATGCACTTGAAAGTTTATTAAATGAATAAACAGAATAAAACTGCAAGGCTACTTCAGTCACATAGAGTCAGATCTTCTCTCAAAACAATGAGTTACAAAAAAAAGAGAAAATATGAAGAGCAGCATCTTCATTTTAAGTTTTTTGAGGGAAAGAGCAATGAAACGAAGGTGGTTTTCTGAGAAGACACAAGCAACAAACATTTCTGAACAGAAGCTTAAACCCTAAAAGTTTAACAATCTGATAATCATTTGGAAAAACTGGATTATAAGCATACACCCTTGGAATTGCCTAGACAAAGGGAATAGCCTCTTTCTTGGGCATATGTTTGCCATTTTGTGCAATATAGCTATTTTCTAGCATGTCTCACAACCCCAAATTGTTATGTAAACCACAACACCTTAACATGAAATTATTTACTTTTAATAATAGAAAACTCTTGAGAGTCCCTTGGACAGCAAGGAGATCCAAGCAGTCAATCCTAAAGAAAATCAATCCAGAATATTCATCGGAAGAACTGATGCTGAAGCTGAGGCTCCAATACTTTGGCCACCTGATGCAAACAGCCAACTCACTGGAAAAACCCTGAGGCTGGGATAAATTGAGGGCAGGAGGAGAAGGGAATGACAAAGGATGAGACAGTTGGATGGCATCACCAACACAATGGACATGAGTTTAAGCAAGCTCCAGGAGATGTTGAAGGACGGGGAGGCCTGGAGTGCTGCAGTCCGTGGGGTCGCAAAGACTTGCACATGACTTAGCGACTGAAGGGCAATAATAGAAAAGTTATTTTTGACTGCAATGAAACTGTAAATCTGGCCTGTTTTGCTTCACTTCATTTGTTTGGACGGCCATCTGGCAAGATTATTTAACACAGCGCAGACTTCCCCAGTACAAGTCAAATATCTTCTATTTAAAAGTTGACGTTGTGCCGAAGGCTGAGCTGTAATTCTTTTTCATTTTCTTCTCTTTACTTTTTATAGCCAAATAAACAAAGTATTTGATTTAGAACTTCTTCTACTTCTTTCTTCACCATACGATGATAAAGTAATAAAAATGCTTCCAAATGTCACATTCGAAAATCAGTGTCATAACTTTAGAGAAACCAGAACCAACTGTAGATATTTCTGCCTTATGGCAGAGAGGGATCATTCATCTCTAGCTAGAGGGATCTTTAGTTTTGAGGAAAACACCTCGGGGAACATTGATAGTTCTTTTTAGTAGAAAGGAAAGAGACCCTTTGGGCAAGACTGAGTGGCCAATTTTTCTACATAATGTTCATGCTAAGTTGCTTCAATAGTGTCTGACTCTCTGTGAGCTTATGGAGTGTAGCCCGCCAGGCTCCTCTGTCCATGGAATTTCCCAGACAAGAATACTGGAGTGGGTTGCTATGGCCCCCTCCAGGGGATCTCCCCGACCTAGGGATCAAACCCGAGTTTCTTCTGTCTCCTGCATTGGCAGACAGGTTCTTTACCACTAGCACCACCTGGGAAACCCACATAATAAACAAATGTTATCTGCACAGCTGAACTTGTGTGTGTGTGTGTGTGTGTGTCTGTAAGAAGGACCCAGGACTAGAAATGGAAGTGGGGAGATTAGAGGAAAAAACAGTGCTGTCTGATAGGACTTTCTGAGATAATGAAAATGCTCTACATCCATGCCAGCCAACATGATAGCCACTAGCCACGTTAGCCTGTGAATTCCTGAGAGGTGGCGATATTACCAGGGAACAGAATGTTTTTATTTAATTCAGTTCAGTTCAGCCGCTCAGTTGTGTCCGACTCTTTGCAACCCCATGAATCACAGCACGTCAGGTC
Organism: Budorcas taxicolor; assembly: GCF_023091745.1. Lineage (NCBI taxonomy): Eukaryota > Metazoa > Chordata > Mammalia > Artiodactyla > Bovidae > Budorcas > Budorcas taxicolor. Next base: position 57,160,672 of record NC_068923.1, on the reverse strand, counting down.
TCCCTGTCCATCACCAATTCCCGGAGTTCACTCAAACTCATGTCCATCGAGTCGGTGATGCCATCCAGCTGTCTCATCCTCTGTCATCCCCTTCTCCTCCTGCCCCCAATCCCTCCCAGTATCAGAGTCTTTTCCAATGGGTCAACCCTTCGCGTGAGGTGGCCAAAGTATTGGAGTTTCAGCTTCAGCATCAGTCCTTCCAATGAACACCAAGGACTGATCTCCTTCAGGATGGACTGGTTGGATCTCTTTGCAGTCCAAGGGACTCTCACGAGTCTTCTCCTGCACCACAGTTCAAAAGCATCAATTCTTTGGTGCTCAGCTTTCTTCACAGTCCAACTCTCACATCCATACATGACCACTGGAAAAACCATAGCCTTGACTAGACAGAACTTTGTTGGCAAAGTAATGTCTCTGCTTTTCAATATGCTATCTAGGTTGGTCATAACTTTCCTTCCAAGGAGTAAGCATCTTTCCATTTCATGGCTGCAATTACCATCTGCAGTAATTTTGGAGCCCAGAAAATAAAGTCTGACACTGTTTTCACTGTTTCCCCATCTATTTCTCATGAAGTGATGGGACCGGATGCCATGATCTTAGGTTTCTGAATGTTGAGCTTTAAGCCAACTTTTTCTCTCTCCTCTTTCACTTTCATCAAGAGGCTTTTTAGTTCCTCTTCACTTTCTGCCATAAGGGTGGTGTTATCTGCATATCTGAGGTTATTGATATTTCTCCCAGGAATCTTGATTCCAGCTTGTGCTTCTTCTAGCCCAGCGTTTCTCATGATGCATTCTGCATAGAAGTTAAATAAGCAGGATGACAATATACAGCCTTGATGTACTCTTTTTCCTATTTGGAACCAGTCTGTTGTTTATTTAGTTAGTTTAAATTTAAATTTCCAAATGTGACAAATGGCTACCCTGATGGACATTGCAGGAAAGAGGACCCTTCACATCTATCTCTCCTCCTCCCCAAACCTGAGCCATGAGCAACAGGGTGCAGTCTGAGGAAACCAGGAAGCTCCTAGAGTAGGGACAAAGAGGAGCTTGCCAGAAGACCATGAGTGAGTGAGTCGAGTTCAAGCTGTTACTTGCCCTGTGTTTCCCTCCTGTTGTCCACAAACCTTCAGGAAATGCCTCCAGTACTAAGGCGACCATTCATCTCAGCTTGCCTGGAACTGCCACTTTGTGTCTGTATCACCCTCGTATAACTGCTAACAGTGTCTGCTTCGCTCTCAAAAGTGTCCCACGTGGACTCCTTTTGTGTGTTAGTTCTAAAAGGTCTTGTAGGTCTTCATAGAACCCTTCAACTTCAGCTTCTTCAGTGTTACTGGTTGGGACATAGTCTTGGATTACTGTGATATTGAATGGTTTGCCTTGGAAACGAACAGAGATCATTCTGTCATTTTTGAGACTGCATCCAAGTACCACATTTCAGACTCTGTTGTTGACCATGATGGCTACTCCATTTCTTCTGAGGGATTCCTGCCCACAGTAGTAGATATAATGGTCATCTGAGTTAAATTCACCCATTCCAGTCCATTTTAGTTTGCTGATTCCTAGAATGTCAACGTTCACTCTTGCCATCTCCTGTTTGACCACTTCCAATTTGCCTTGATTCATGGACCTGACATTCCAGGTTCCCATGCAATATTGCTCGTTACAGCATTGGACCTTGCTTCTATCACCAGTCCCATCCATAACTGGGTATTGTTTTTGCTTTGGCTCCATCCCTTCATTCTTTCTGGAGTTATTTCTCCACTGATCTCCAGTAACATATTGGGCACCTACCAACCCGTGGAGTTCCCCTTTCAGTATCCTATCATTTTGCCTTTTCCTACTGTTCATGCGGTTCTCAAGGCAAGAATACTGAAGTGTTTTGCCATTCCCTTCTCCAGTGGACCACATTCTGTCAGACTTCTCCACCATGACCCTCCCATCTTGGGTGGCCCCACATGGCATGTCTTAGTTTCATTGAGTTAAACAAGGCTGTGGTCCATGTGATCAGATTGGCTAGTTTTCTGTGATTATGACTTCAGTGTGTCTGCTCTCTGATGCCCTCACGCAACACCTACCATCTTACTTGGGTTATAGGGGACTGGAATGTAAAAGTAGGAAGTCAAGAAGCACCTGGAGTAACAGACAAATTTGGCTTTGGAGTATGAAATGAAGCAGGGCAAAGGCTAAGAGTTTTGCCAAGAGAACACACCATTCATAGCAAACACTCTCTTCCAACAACACAAGAGAAGACTCTACACATGGACATCATCAGATGGTCAACACCGAAATCAGATTGATTATATTCTTTGCAGCCAAAGATGGAGAAGCTCTATACAGTCAGCAAACATAAGACAGGGAGCTGACTGTGGCTCAGATAATGAACTCCTTATTGCCAAATTCAAAAGAAAGTGGGGAAAACCACTTGACCATTCAGGTATGACCTAAATCAAATCCCTTATGATTATACAGTGGAAGTGAGAAATAGATTTAAGGGCCTAGATCTGATAGATAGAGTGCCTGATGAACTATGGAATGAGGTTTGTGACGTACAGGAGACAGGGATCAAGACCATCCCCAAGGAAAAGAAATGCAAAAAAGCAAAATGGCTGTCTGAGGAGGCTTTACAAATAGCTGTGAAAAGAAGAGAAGCGAAAAGCAAAGGAGAAAAGGAAAGATATAAGCATCTGAATGCAGAGTTCCAAAGAATAGCAAGGAGAGATAAGAAAGCCTTCCTCAGTGACCAATCAAAGAAATAGAGGAAATCAACAGAATGGGAAAGACTAGAGATCTCTTCAAGAAAATTAGAGATGGCAAGGGAACATTTCATGCAAAGATGGGCTCGATAAAGGACAGAAATGGTCTGGACCTAACAGAAGCAGAAGATATTAAGAAGAGGTGGCAAGAATACACAGAAGAACTGTACAAAAAAAGAGCTTCACGACCCAGATAATCACGATGGTGTGATCACTCACCTACAGCCAGACATCCTGGAATGTGAAGTCAAGTGGGCCTTAGAAAGCAACACTACGAACAAAGCTAGTGGAGGTGATGGAATTCCAGTTGAGCTGTTTCAAATCCTGAAGGATGATAGTGTGAAAGTGCTGCACTCAATATGCCAGAAAATTTGGAAAACTCAGTAGTGGCCACAGGACTGGAAAAGGTCAGTTTTCATTCCAATCCCAAAGAAAGGCAATGCCAAAGAATGCTCAGACTACCGCACAATTGCACTCATCTCACACACTAGTAAAGCAATGCTCAAATTTCTCCAAGCCAGGCTTCAGCAGTACGTGAACCATAAACTTCCACATGTTCAAGCTTGTTTTAGAAAAGGCAGAGGAACCAGAGATCAAATTGCCAACATCTGCTGGATCATGGAAAAAGCAAGAGAATTCCAGAAAAACATCTATTTCTGCTTTATTGACTATGCCAAAGCCTTTGACTGTGTGGATCACAATCAATTGTGGAAAATTCTTCAAGAGATGGGAATACCAGACCACCTAACCTGCCTCTTGAGAAACCTGTATGCAGGTCAGGAAGCAACAGCTAGAACTGGACATGGAACAACAGAGTGGTTCCAAATAGGAAAAGGAGTACGTCAAAGCTGTATATTGTCACTCTGCTCATTTAACTTCTATGCAAAGTGCATCATGAGAAACGCTGGACTGGAAGAAGCACAAGCTGGAATCAAGATTGCCGGCAGAAATATCAATAACCTCAGATATGCAGATGACACCACTCTTATGGCAGAAAGTGAAGAGGAACTAAAAAGCCTCTTGATGAAAGTGAAAGAGGAGAATGAAAAGGTTGGCTTAAAGCTCAACATTCAGAAAACTAAGGTCATGGCATCCGGTCCCATCACTTCATGGGAAATAGATGGGGAAACAGTGGAAACAGTGTCAGACTTCATTTTTGGGGGCTCCAAAATCACTGTAGATGGTGATTGCAGCCATGAAATTAAAAGATGCTTACTCCTCGGAAGGAAAGTTATGACCAACCTAGATAGCATATTGAAAAGCAGAGACATTACTTTGCCAACAAAGGTCCGTCTAGTCAAGGCTATGGTTTTTCCAGTGGTCATGTATGGATGTGAGAGTTGGACTGTGAAGAAAGCTGAGCACCAAAGAATTGATGCTTTTGAACTGTGGTGCAGGAGAAGACTCTTGAGAGTCCCTTGGACTGCAAGGAGATCCAACCAGTCCATCCTGAAGGAGATCAGTCCTTGGTGTTCATTGGAAGGACTGATGCTGAAGCTGAAACTCCAATACTTTGGCCACCTCATGCAAAGAGTGGACTCACTGGAAAAGACCCTGAGGATGGGAGAGATTGGGGGCAGGAGGAGAAGGGGACGACAGAGGATGAGATGGCTGGATGGCATCACCAACTCGATGGACGTGAGTCTGAGTGAACTCCAGGAGTTGGTGATGGACAGGAAGGCCTGGCGTGCTGTGATTCATGGGGTTGCAAAGAGTCGGACACGACTGGGCGACTGAACTGAACTGAACTGTGCTCCTTACCTAAGCACACAGCCTTGTATCCATGGTGTCATAGTGATTTGGGGACAGGAATGTACTTGGACTTTCTGTCACCTCTCCCCAGAAGTCTCTACAAGAGCTGGAGGAGGGAAAGGGAGATCCGGGAGGTGAGGAGCCAAACAATATGGTGCGGCCTTCACAAGGGCCTGGCTGGGACAGGAGTGAGACCAAACCGTCTTTCCCAGGGATGGAAGAGGGGCAAAAGAAGAGAGTAAGGAGAGCCTGTCAAGGAAACAAGGAAAGAGAAATAGGGTCTCTCCAGCATTTTCAAGCATTACCAATAAAAATTAGACAGATTAAAGTCTTTCCAGATCCCTGTGCTTAAAAAAATTCAGTGTTAGTATGTAGAACACTCTACAGCACTTAAGCCTATAACAACACTTGAAAAATTCTTCAAGGCATAATTAAAGTTTAAAATAAAATTATCTGAGATTTCCACCAGTATAAAATAAAACAAGTCAGCATGTGGAAGGTAAGGTAAAACCAAAAAGTCCTATAGCCTGAGCCTTATCTAAAGGATATACGTGCATGTGTGCTAAGTTGCTTCAGTCGCGTCCGACTCTTTGTGACCCTATGGAGTATAGCCTGCCGGGCTCCTCTGTCCATGGGATTCTCCAGGCAAGAATACTGGGGTAGGTTGTCAAGCCCTCCTCTAGGGGATCTTCCTAACCCAGGGATCAAACCCGCGTCTCTTACATCTCCTGCATTGGCAGAAGGGCTCTTTACCACCTGTGCCACCTGAGAAGCCCTATCTAAAATATATTAGGCATAAATTTCTAACTTTGAGTTCAACATTTCCTTTGTTCATGTGTGGTTTTGCCTTATGTATGTGGTGCGTGTGTGTGTGGTGAGAAGATAAGATCTGCTCTTCTAGAAAATTTCTCTTTCTTCTCCTTTTTTAGATTCCACACATAAGTGAAATCACACAGTATTTATTTTTGTCTGGCTTATCTCATGTTAGTGTAATGCCCACCAGCTTCATCCATGTTGTCACAAATGGCAGAATTTCCTTCTTTCCTGTGGCTAAATAATATCCCCCTGTATATACCTGCCACGCCTTTGTCCATTCATCCATCCATGGGGCAATAATATTCCCCTGTATATACCTGCCACGCCTTTGTCCATTCGTCCATCCATGAGGCCTTAGGTTGTTCATGTATCTTGGCTGTCATGAAGAAAGCTGCGATGAACTTCGGACTGCAGATGTCGCTCCAAAATACTGATTTTATTTACCTCAGATACGTTTTCAGATGTGGGACTGCTGAATCATATGGTAGTTCTAGTTTTCATTTTTTGAGATGTAAGGTGATATCTCATTATGGCTTTGACTTACATTTCCCTGATGATTAGTGATATTTATACCTTTTCATATACCAGTTAGCCATTTGTCTATCTTCATTTGAAAAATGTTTCTTCAGGTCCTTTGCCCATTTTAAAATCAGAATGTTTGGTTTTTGGCCTCATGTGTATTTTTAAAGCCTTACACACAATTTTAAGTGATTTCCCACTTAGCAATTTTGTAAATGAGAACTAAACTTTTTATGACATCAGTCCTAAATCCAATGTACATATGAAACAGTCAAAGAATAATTGGCTTTGCTTTCCTTTTTAGACTTACACAAGATGTAGCTTTGTCCTTCTTATGACCCAAGCAGATAAATGCCTACAATACATGTCACCTAAGTATTACTGAAGTGCTGGTAGCAAGAAGCAGAACAGTAGAGTAATTAAGAATGTGGAATCTACCATAAAAAAGAACGAAATAATGCCATTTGCAGAAACGTGGATGGACCTAGAGATTATCACGCTAAGTGAAATAAATTAAACAGAGAAAGAGAAATATATATCACTTTATGTGAAATCTAAAAAATGATACAAATGAACTTATTTACAAAACAGAAACAGACTGACAGGCACAGAAAACAAATTTCTGGTTACTACAGAGGGGAGGGGAGACATGAATTAGGAGGATGGGATTAGCAGTTACATACTAGTGTATATAAAACAGATAACCAACAAGGATTTACTGCATAACACAGGGAACTATACTCAATATCTTGTAAAAACCTATAATGGAAAAGAATCTGAAAAAGAATATAAATATGTATCTGAATTACCTTACTGTATGCCAGAGACTAACATAACACTGTAAATCAAGTAGACTTCAATTTTTTTTTTAATGGAAAAAGAAGAAGCAAAGTGGGCTCTAGAGTCACACTTTGGGGTTTGAATCCTGGTTCCACAAACTTAGTTTTCTCACCTGTAAAATGGGGAAACATAGAAATTACCTCATAGGGCTGTTATGAGGATTTAGTTAGATAATCTGTATAATTTCCCCAAGCATAATTTCTGGCAGAGATGTGCTCAGTAAGTACAAACTATGATGATGAGGGGGAGGATAATTAGCAAGTAGCTGATAGAGAGAAAGATAGAAAAATGGGAGAGTTTAAATATAAACTTCCATCTAGTAGAATGTGAAGTTCTTGAGAGAAGGGCTATATTGACATATATCTGTGTCCCAGCAACTAACAGAGTACTTGAAATATGGAAGGTAATATTTGCTTATTGATACTAGTTATACAACAATTATTGACTAAGTGTCTGCCATGAGACTACCCCTGACTGTGCTAGATGCTAAGGACAAATACCTGAATCATTTTTGGGATTCAGTGGAGGAAAATGTTGTTCACACAAAGCCAGAATATTCTTACAGGGGCAGAAAGAAGAAAGTAAGGTTTTTTGCCAGTCACATATAAATACATGCAATATTTACTCCTCCAATGTCCATTCTTTGTAGTTTTGGCTCAGCTAAGGGAACTTACAGGAGCCTCACCTGGGCTGGCTGTGCTAGACGTCCCGGGCAGGAAGCAGTACACCAGTAGAGATGCTCCCAGTTGACCAGGGGCTAATTGTAAAGGTGTATGTCAGAGGTCAGAAACGAGAGCCTGGAAACATGCAGGTGGGGGAGAAGCCCCATGCATCAGTCTTTGAGCCACAGCCTCCTGGTCCCGACGAGGAGAAGCCCAAAGCCATGCCTTCTCACCAGGCAGTTATATTCATTTACGTCCATGTGCAGCTTACCAACCATGGGTCATTCTTACCAGAAGCAGTGTTGCCTGGTAACACAGCTAACACCCATTTCTGTCAGACTGCCATGCAAGCAGAGCTAGAAAGGTGACCTAAGGCCACTTTTTTTCTCATACTTTGTTAATCTTTTACTCACTCATTGCCATCCCTGGCCTGCTTGAACTCCCCCAAATCTTTTCAGAAACCATCAACGAAAAGTCTCTGATGTGCCCTAAACTCAGTATGTATAAAACCCTGCGCACATAATTCTATCCTCTTTCCTTCCCTGGACACCTATGTTCCCTGGTTTGTTTGGGTTTGGGGGTTTGTGTTTGTTTGTTTGCTTTGGTGGTGTCTAGTGGCTTGCATGCAGGATATTAGTTCCCTGACCAGGGATCGAACCCAGGTCCATGGCAGTGAAAGTGCCAGGTCCTAACTACTAGGGAATTCCCTATGTTACCTGTATTGATTAACACAATCACCATCCATCCAATCATCCACTGCCTGGCATTTTTCCAGGGTTTCCATCCCAAATTCTGGAGCATGACAATTAAAGCTCTTCTGAATGTAGACATGATCTGCCTCCAGCCTCTTCCACTCACCTGATCCTCTAGACACAGACTGTTTGTCATTTTCGAATGTGTCATCATTAGAAAGTGTCTACAAATCTAGAAATCTTTCCACTAACTGTGATTGGTCAACCAAGATCTTCAAACCCTTGAAAAACCAACTCAACACACCTCTTCGAAACCACAATGTCATCCCCCATATGAACTCATCACTTCTTTTTGTCTCTTCCTGAAGCACATTTGCAGCCTCCCTTGAAGTCCTGTCCATACAGCTGCGGTCCCCATCACCCTTAAACCTGCTCAGGAAAGAAACTGAGCTTTATCTATATTGTCTTCCCCAGAGCCAGGCATCCATGATGCATCTCTGCACACAGAGGTCCCTCAATGTCTGCTGGCTTGAATGCAAATGATAGAACCAAAGTTGTGCCTTAAAAAACTTGTGCCATCAACCCATATAGAAAAAATATTAAAGAAATAGAAAAAATATTTTTCCTTGTTATGACAGCTCTTGGGATTTGCTCTCTTAACAGCTTCCACTTATAATATAGCAGTGTTAATTGTATTTATCATGTTGTACATTACATCCCTAGTATTTACTTATCTAACACTGGAAGTTTGTACCTTTTGACTGCCTTCATCCATCCAATTCCCTTTCTCCCATGCTCACCTCTGGAAACCACAAATCCAATCTCTTTTTCTAGGAGTTTGTTTATCAAGTATGATTGACCCATAACACTATATTAGTTCATATTAGACAACATGGTGATTTAACATTTCTGTACATTTCAAAATTATCACAAGTCTAATTACAATCTGTCACCCTACAGAGATACTACACAGTTCTTGACTGGATTCCCAGTACTGTACATTTCATACCCATGGCTCGTTCATTTTACGACTGGAATCCTGTACCTCTAAATCTCCCTCACCTATGTCTTTCCTCCCCTCACTCATCTCCCCTCTGGCAACCACCTGTTTGTTCTCTGTATCTGTAACACCACTTCTGTTTTGTTACACTTGTTCCTCTGTTTTGTATTTTAGATTCCACCTACAAGTGAAATCATATAGTGTCTTTCTCTGTCTGACATGTCACTTAGCATAACTCCCCCTAGTTCCTTATGCAAGGACTTGGAAAAAAATTGAGAGGTTACACAACAATCAAGTCTATAGATATGATTATTTCTAAATGATGACATTCACAGATCTTTTGGGAACAAAAGGTTTCCTCAAATCAAGGCTATAAAAGGTAAACAAAGGATAAAATGTAAAAGGCACTAAGGTTTTGGCATGCGGTTTCAGCTCTCCTAACACACAGCCTTCAAAATGAAGGACAGCTGAGAGTGCTCTAGAGCACGGGAATATTAGACCCATGTGAACGCCATCTTTGGCGTCTGAGGATCCCTTCATACCCTGTGAGCACAGGGCATCCAGTCGTAATAATGAGACTGTGAACACCTGCCAATTCAAAGGCACAGCTCACTCTTGAGTGGCAAATGAAAAGAGCTGGGGCAACCTGCAGACCAAAATAATGAAAGGCTTTTGCAGTCAATTTCAAGTATAAGAAGCTGAGAAAAGTACTAGACAAGATGACCCAATGTACCCTTTGCAGTTCTTGTTTTTTGGAAATGAACAAAACAAATTCCTTAATATGATTATAAACCTTCCTCCTTCTTTCTCACCAGGAGCAGACCAACACTCCAGCCAAACAATCCCAGAAGAGTTATTTTTGGTTTTGTTTTTTTATTTTTTTATTGAAATGTAGTTATTTACAATGTTTCAGGTATACGGCAAAGTGATTCAGAAAATATATATTAATAAGAGAAAATAGGTCCCATTTGTTTATTTATTTAGCTTTTATTTCCAATATTCTGGAAGGTGGGTCATAGAGGATCCTGCTGTGATTTATGTCAGAGAGTGTTTTGCCTATGTTTTCCTTTAGGAGTTTTATAGTTTCTGGTCTTACGTTTAGATCTTTAATCCATTTTGAGTTTATAGCTTTTGCACAACAAAGGAAACTATAAGCAAGGTGAAAAGACAGCCTTCAGAATGGGGGAAAATACTAGCAAATGAAGCAACTGACAAAGAATTAATCTCAAAAATATACAAGCAACTCCTGCAGCTCAATTCCAGAAAAATAAACGACCCAATCAAAAAATGGGCCAAAGAACTAAACAGACATTTCTCCAAAGAAGACACACAGATGACTAACAAACACATGAAAAGATGCTCAACATCACTCATTATTAGAGAAATGCAAATCAAAATCACAATGAGGTACCATCTCACGCCAGTCAGAATGGCTGCTATCAAAAAGTCTAAAAGCAATGAATGCTGGAGAGGGTATAGAGAAAAGGGAATACTCTTGCACTGTTGGTGGGAATGCAAACTAGTACAGCCACTGTGGAGAACAGTGTGGAGATTCCTTAAAAAACTGGAAATAGAACTGCCATATGACCCAACAATCCCACTGCTGGGCATACACACCAAGGAAACCAGAATTGAAAGAGACATGTGTAACCCAATGTTCATCGCAGCACTGTTTATAATAGCCAGGACATGGAGGCAACCTAGATGTCCATCAGCAGACGAATGGATAAGAAAGCTGTGGTATATATACACAGTGGAATATGAGCCATTAAAAAGAATGCATTTGAATCAGTTCTAATGAGGTGGATGAAACTGGAGCCTATTATACAGGGTGAAGTAAGCCAGAAAGAAAAACACCAATACAGTATACTAACACATATATATGGAATTTAGAAAGATGGTAATGATAACCCTGTATGCAAGACAGCAAAAAAGACACAGATGTATAGAACAGGCTTTTGGACTCAGTGGGAGAGGGCAAGGGTGGGATGGTTTGGGAGAATGGCATTGAAACATGTATATGTGAAACGAATCACCAGTCCAGGTTCTATGCAACAGTCAGGACGCTCAGGGCTGGTGCACTGGGATGACCCAGAGGGATGGGATGGGGAGGGAGGTGGGAGGGGGGTTCATGATGGGGAACACATGTACACCCATGGCAGATTCATGTCAATGTATGGCAACACCAATACAATATTGTAAAGTAAGATAAATAAATATTTTTTTTAAAAGAGAAAATACATAAACATTGCTTTTCAGATTCTTTTCTACTACAGTTTATTTATTATAGGATATTGAATAGAGTCCTGTGTGCTATACAGTAGGTTTTAGTTGTTTGTCTATTTTATATATGGTAGTCTCTATCTGTTGATCCCATCCTCTTCATTTCTCTCTCCTCTTCCCCTTCTCCTTTGGTAAGCCTACGTTTGATTTTCTATGTTTGTGAGTCTGTTTCTGTCTTGTAAATAAGTTCATTTGCATCGTTTTTTGAGATTCCGCATATATCACATGATATTTGTGATATCGCATGATATTTGTCTTTCTCTGACTTACTTCACCGAATATGATCATCTCTAGCTCCCTTCATGTTGCAACAAATATCATTAATTCACTCTTTTATGGCTAAGTAATAATATTCCATTGTATACACACACACACACACACACATACACACACAGCACATATATAGGCTTCCCAGGTGATGCTAGCAGTAAAGAACCTACCTGCCAATACAGGAGATGTAAGAGATACGGGTTTGATTCCTGGGTGGGTAAGATCCCCTGGAGGAGAGCATGGCCACCCACTCCAGTATTCTTGCCTGGAGAATCCCACGGAGAAAGGAACCTGGCAGGATACAGTTCATAGGGTCGAAAAAAGTCAGACAAAACTGAAGCAACTTAGCATGCATGCACGCGCGCGCGCACACACACACACACACACACACACACACACGTATACACGACATCTTCTTTATTCTCAAAATGGTTGTTGAACACCTAGAATGATGACAGTAGTCCCCCTGACATTATGAGGCAAAAAAGGAAAAGGGAAAAAAATGAAGTTTCTGCCATTGAGAAGTATGTCTCACTAGGGAAATAAAATTGAAAACCTAAGCCATAAGATATGGAAGTTATCCAAGATTCATTGTGGAACAGAAAAAAAACAAAGTATAGACTAATGTCTATATAATTTGCACCTATTTGTATAACATATACCTATAATAATATAAGCATCTTTCTGCAAGAACATTTTCTGCATGATATGCCAAAAAAATCATTGCTGGTGGTTACCTCTGGACAGTGGGTCTGGTTTGGGAGGTCAGAAAGACAGTTTTAATCATGTTCCATCTTACATTGTTTGTTTATCATGTGCATGAGTTTTTTTAATTTTTAAAAGTGTAATAAGGTAAGCAGCACCACAAGACAGGATACAATTGCATAGCAAGTGAATAAAAGAAAAATCAGCATTTATTGATTAACATCGAAGAGCCAGGCACACCTCTCTGCCACTTCCCAGTCACTACCGCCCCACAGGTGCGGCTAGGACACTTCTGGCCCCTGGGAAGCAGCCTGCAACCTCTCCTTGGGCTATTCTGCCACCTCAGTCAAACCCACAGTTGGCTCCAGCTCCGAGCTTTTTCTAGCATATGGAATGCAGCCAAATTTGGATGGTTTCCCAGGGAGGGTAAATAGTGTGTTGGAGATTGAGTTAAAACAACCAAACTCCTTTTTAGCAAGCCAATGGGATCAATCCAGCCCTTGTAAAGTACCACCTAAATTGTTTTTAGTTCCTTTGATTGCTTTTTCATCTTGAAAACTACAAAACAAACACACCCTATTCAACTCAGGATACACTGCTTCAAGGACTGTTTATCCCACGTTGAAACCAAGCACAGCACAGCTTCTTTACCTTAGTTGTGCTGATGAAAGCAGGATAGGCATTTTCTACTACTATCATTGTTTTAAAATCAAATTAAACTTCTATGATAGCTATACACGGTGAATCCATATATCAAACCCTTATCAAATGCTGCCCTCTAGTGGAACATTAGTAAAACCTTCTGCTAAAAATAGGTGTTTAATTAAGGCTCAGATGTGTTTTAAAGGAGAGAACAGAGTTGATGTATGTCTTTTGAATTTAAACAGTTACCATCCAACAATGACCTCTATCCTATATTGTCATTGTTTCCTTAAATATTTTAAACATTTGCCTTGCTCAGAATTTTTTACCTTAACACACAAATATAGTTTTACTTTCTAAAGCAGACCTGAGTTGACTTCACAAACACTCCAAAAAAAAAGTTTAAATGCATACTATTTCATAACAAGGTACTTTCAGAACTGTGTTGTTTCTGCTGTTCAGAAGCTCAATCGTATCCGACTCTGTGACCCCACGGACTGCAGCTTGCCAGGCTTCCCTGTCCTTCACTATCTTCTGGAGTTTGCTCAGACTTATGTCCATTGAGTCAATGATGACACGTGTATGCACAATATTTTAAAAATCACATATCAGCAATCCTGTTCTGAGTCTGAATATTGTTAAAACAGAAAAAAAAGAGCAACTTTTACAATGTAAGGGCATTGTAGCAAAAAAGCAGCTGGGGAACCTGGATTTGGTGTCCTTGCTCTAGACATATTGGCAACCACTTGGAAACTTCTCTCTAGCCTCTCTGCCTCATTGCCTGGAAGTCATTCATCACTTAGTTTAATAAAACTCAGGACCCAAACACACACATGCTGCCAAGTTTTCTAAGCTTTAAAAATTATTCTTTTCCAGCCAGGTCAGACTTTGTATTTACAGAATACTTTTCCCTCCCTAAGAAGCCCAGAATGGTTTGTCCAGATCTCCACAGAGTGATTCTTAATCCAATTACGTCCAAGCAAAGGACGGGTGGTAGAGAGATGACAGGTACCAGAGCATCCTTTCAGCGCCTGGGGGCAGAATCTCTGCATCTGATGACAACTCCCTTTCCTGGGCCTCATCTGTCACACGGCTTTTACATCTATCCATCCAAAGATAGGAAGAAAAATACATTTTAAATATCCAAGAGCCTGCGTCTTTCACAGCAGGCCCTACTCCACCTTTCTAAGCTGTGGTGCCTGGTTCCCTGCTGCCCGGAACAGCTCCCAGCAATGACAGCCAACATGACTGTCACTCGGAGGCCTGGCCGGGGGAGAGTGAGGTCCCCTCACACCCCATCCTGGGGACGAGGACGGTGAGCCCGCCCTCTGGGTCCTGTTCCGAGACGCGGTCAGGGTTAGAACACAGCAGAGCTCAGCCAGTTTCTGAAGGTCACCTTTACAGCCTGACACCCAGCTCAGCCACCGGCTTCACACTCCAAATTCAGCCTTCCTTACTCTCTCTCAGCTAACAATCTCCTTCCTGTCCTCCTTATGGTGCATGTTTAAAAACATAAGTCCATACCTCAGTGAAATATCTTTTTGTTGGACAAGGCTTGATTTTAACACCCAAGAGGAGAAATAGACATAACTCGGAAAGAGCGAAAATTTCCACGGAAGAGGTAAGTCAAGGGACTGTCCTCGGGCCACCACCCACCCTTCTCAATTTTAACTCTCCCTCAGGTTCACAGATAAATGCCTGTTATTATCACCTCTATTATGAAACTCTGTCTCCACTTACAATTATCACCCCCTTTCATCTTCCCTGAGGTTGCTTCCTTTGATCCAGAGTTGTGTGTGGCTTCTCCCACTGTGGAGACTCCCAGCCGGTATTTCTGCCACACTTTCTTCAGTTTTTCTAAATACTTTCCTTCTTCCTTCCCCGGCTCTCTTTTCCTTACTGGCAGAAACACATCCAGGGTGGAAAGGCTACATTTGAACCAGGTTTAATTTTTTAGACACTAACATTTTTGATAAGACAGCATGGCCTTTTAAAAAGATTAAGGGATAAAGAAATACCTTGTATAGGTTTGGCTTAACCAAAAGAAGAAGAAGCAGAGTGAGAAAGAGACAGAGCGGGGAGAGAAAACTGTCTTCATCTCTCATCAGGAAAGACACAAAGAAATAAAAACAGAAGGCCCAGCTCCCTTCCTACATAATTTGCTGAATGGCTACACAGTTTTCAGGACCTAGTACGAAATAAAAATGAGGAACACTTCCTTCAAAAGTTATTAATATTTTCAAGTGACAACACCAAAGTATTAAACAGTGAGTCCTCTATATACCAACAAGTTCCATTCTGAGAGTGTGTTCATGGGTCCAATTTGTTTGTATGTCCAACAGAGTTAACCTGGATATCCAGCTCACACAATCAGCTATATAGTACTGTTTATAATTTATAGTACAGTTTATAATTCTTCTTATAATTCTGTTTATAGTATGGTTTATAATTCTTTTCACACAAATTATACATAAAAACAAACATAAAATACAAAAAAAAAAATAAAGATAGCATTTTAAATCTTACATCACAGTACCTTGAAAAGTTCAATAGTTCAGTACTGCAGCTGGCATACAGGGCTGGCATCGAGTGAACAGGCAAGAAGAGTTACTGGCTGGAGGAGAGAGTGGAGGTGGGAGATGGTAGGACTGCAGGGTCGTCAGCAATATGAGATGGAGGGCAAGCTGCAATTTCACTCACACCTGACTTTAATGGAACACACATTCCCATCTTTGAAAGTACACAACTTGAAGGTTGGTATGTAGGGGACTTAGTGTACCAAGCATGGGCCCTTCTGAGGGTGGGGCTCTGTGTGACTACTCTACACCAGTCACACACTTCTGAAGCTAAATAAGCTACCATACATCAAAACAGCGGCCTTGCTGTACTAGCAATATTGGGGAATTTTCCCCAAAATGGTCAGCCCCTGATAGGCTGATCAACTTGGCCTGGTTTGTCCTAGACTATCAGAGGTTTAGCACTGAAAACCCTACATCCCAGGCATTTCCCAAGACCCGGGCAAATTGGGACAGTGGGTCACCACCCTCTTCTCTGAGGACCCAACCTAGTGACAGAGCTGCTGGATTTCTACTGGTCTTAATTTCTTGCTCTCAGAACCAGTGGCAATCTGAAGCCAGTTTCCATCTCTGTGGAGGTGTGTGAAGCTATTCCAAATGTCCCTAGATTTACTGCCTGACTTCTCATGTCCCCAGAGAGCAGCCTAGCAAATTATGATTCTAACTGCTCATGTGTGTCAGAAGTAAGCTAGAATGTGCTTCTGTGTAGCAGAACCTGTTGGAATTTCTTGTAACTCTAGAAAGAAAACTGCATTTCAGGATTTGGCAGTTGTACACTTGTAGTCTTTCTTTCTTTTTTTTTTTTTAAAGGTGTGAGACTCGAACAATGTGCAAAGTATTATTTCTATTAAGACAATCACACATTATATAATACCTGGCCATGAAACAGAATAGTCATTAAAGGTAACAAAAAATATATCCATGTAAAAACTAATGAGGACTTCCTTGGTGGTGCAGTGGGTAAGAATTTGCCAAATGCAAGGGACACAGGTTTAATCCCTGGTCCAGGGAGATCCCATATAAAATGTAGCAATGAAGCCCCGGGGCCACAACCACTGAACCCATGCTCTAGAACCCACAGCTGCAACTACTAAAGCCCACATGCCCAGAGCCTGCGCTCCTCAACAATGGTGGCCACTGCAATGAGAAGTCAACATACCTCAACAAGGAGTAACCCTTGCTCACCACAACTAGAGAAAGCAATGAAGAGTCAGTGCAGCCTAGATAATTAATTAAATAATTAACTGAAAAACTAAGGAACTGTCATTTGTGTCATTTTTTCCCAAGGGTATGATCTTAACTACAAATTGAATTTCACCTGTTTGTTTACTGTTAAACCTGAACTGAACATTTACTAAGCACTTTTCTGGGTCTGGAGATATCTTGGTGAATTTAGTACCATATCTTCCGTGGAACTGCTTAAGGTTTAACCTTTAAATGTTCTCAGTAATATGCTAAGACAAAAAACTAGTTAATGAGCTTGGTAAACAGATATCAACCCTGCTTCCCTATTTGTATCATTTCCTGGTACATATTACACTCCCCTGGGATATTGGATATGCCGAAAGTATTTCAAAATTTCTTACTCAGCTAGTGTCCCTCACCTCAGTTAATGCCCTTGTATATTCTTCACTGAGAAATTAAAAGACACTAGACAGAATCTCTGGAGAAGGCAATGGCACCCCACTCCAGTACTCTTGCCTGGAAAAACCTATAGACGGGGGAGCCTGGTAGGCTGCCTTCTATGGGGTCACACAGAGTCGGACACTACTGAAGTGACTTAGCAGCAGCAGCAGACAGAAGCTCCCACAGCCGCCTCAAAGCAAAAGGACCAGTCTGCTTTACCTGCTCCCTGTCTTGCTGGTCTTTTTGGAAGCCACAAGACAGTGCTCTGGTCCTACCAGAGTCCAACCGTCCATGATATTCTGCAGTCCACCCCTTTTGTCCCCTCAAAGACTTGCTTCCCATCCCCAAACAACTTTTAAATATTCTTTCTCTTTCATAAATCACCTTCCAACTGAAAGATGATATGCTAGGATGATGGTTCTCAAAGTATGGTCCCTGGAACATCAATATCAGCATCACCTGGGATATGTTAGAAACACAAATATTTGGGGGGGTGAGATAGCTGGACTGGTAGTTTGGGATTAGCAGATGCAAACTATTACATATAAAATGGATAAACAACAAGGTCCTACAGTATAGCACAGGGAACTATTTTCAGTTGCTGTTATTCAGTCGCTAAGTCATCTCCACTCTTTGTGACCACATGGATTGCAGCACCCCAAGTTTCCCTGTCCTTCACTGTCTCCTGGAGTTTGCTCAAACTCACATCCATTGAGTCAGTGATGCCATTCAGTCATCTCATCCTCTGTCACCCCCTTCTCCTCCTGCCCTCAATCTTTCCCAGCATCAGGATCTTTTCCAATGAATCAGCTCTTCAATATCCTGTAATAAATCACAGTGGAAAAGAATATGAAAAAGAATATGTGTATGTATATATACACATATATATGACTCACTTTGCTGTACAGCAGAAATTAATACAACATTGTAACTAAGCTATACTTCAATAAAATAGATTTAGAAAATAATACTTGGGTCATATTCCAGACATCCTGAATCAGAAACTCTGGGGCTGAAGCCCAGTAATCTGTGCTTTAACAAGCCCTCCAGGTGGTCCTGCTACACACTAAATCTTGAGACCCACTGATCTGGGTCTCAAGACACCCACTCATGACACCCCTCAGCTTCCCTCCGCACCACCTCACACCTGTGCCCAGAGAAAAGGTGGCTAGATCACCAGGACAGAGAGAGCTCTCCAGAGGGGACTGGAGACTGCTGTCCTTGACCTTCGCCTGATCCTATTTTTGTTAATGACAGGGAAACACAGAAGGCACACCCATCTCATTAACCGATGATAGAGAGCTGGGTGGCATAGAGATGCTGAATGATGACATTAGTACCCAAAGACTCAAAGTGATGGTCCAAATATCTCAAGATGAAACTTAATAGGGTATATTAGTTAGGATTAGATTCAGCTTTGAGTGACAGAAGACCCAAAATAGCGTTGGCTTAATAAGAGAGAAATTTGATATTTCTCATTCACACAAATGAACTCTGGAAGTGTCAGGCCAGAGTCAATGGGGTGGCTCCACTCCCTGGAATTCCCGTCTGTCCCATTCGTAAGATACAGCCTCATCATCAAGTCAAAGATGGAAACATTTTTGTTTCAGATAGCAAAATGGAGAAAGGATGGAGAAAATGGTCCATTCGTGCTGTCTTTTAAGGGTTCTGGATAAAGTCACATTATCCTGCTGCATCCTACTGGCCAAAACTTAGTATGGCCATAGCTACAGTGGAGGCTAAGAATTGTAGTCTTTGTTTCTCTGGGAAGCTCAGCTAGAAAACTATGCTATGGAAGAAAGGGAGAACAAATATTAGGACACAATGAGTAGTCTCTACTGACCAAAGCAAAAACAAAGACCTTTCCAGAAGGTCTAAATGCAAATGTTGGACTTCCCTGGTAGCCCAGCGGTTAAGAAGCCACCTGTCAACGCTGGAAACATGGGTTTGATCCCTGGTCCGTGAAGATCTCACATTCCACAGAGCAACTAAGCCCAGGAGCTGGAACTACTGAAGCCCAAGTACCTAGAGCCCAGAGCCAACAATGAGAAGCCCAAGCACCAAAAGTAAAGCAGAGCCCTCTCTCACCACAAGTAGAGAAAGCCTGCAAGCACAGCAACAAAGACCCATCGCAGCCAAAAAAATAAAATGTGAATGTACCTTGAAGAGTGTTGGCAGAGGAGGGGGACGTAGGGAGTAACAGCCCTCTGCTGTCTCTCTATGCTGTGCGTAGTTGTTCAGTCATGTCCACTCTTTGTGACCCCATGGACTGTAACCCATCAGGCTCCCCTGTCCATGGGCACTTGGGCTTAAGCAAACAGAAAGTGGTGGTGGTAGTGGTTTTGTCACTAAGTTACGTCCAACACTTGGCATCCTCTGGACTGAAATACATGAGGCTCCTCTGTCCATGGGATTTCCCAGGCAGGAGTACTGAAGTGGGTGACCATTTCCTTCTCCAGGGGATCTTCCCAACCCAGGGATCTAACCTGCATCTCCTTCACTGGCAGGCAGGTTCTTCACCAACTGAGCCACCAGGGAAGCATGAGAAATAAAACTGAAATTCTCAGACGCAGTGTTAACTTCAGGGATGTCATCAAGATGTGGCCCTTCTCCATATCTTGGCTGTATAGTCCTCCGTGGTGGGTTAATTCCTATGCTTCACATGGTGGCAAGATGTTTGCTCACAGACCCAGGCCGCTCTCCTCTGAACCTGCTGGTGGGCCAGGAGAACAGACCCAGGCCGCTCTCCTCTGAACCTGCTGGTGGGCCAGGAGAACAGACCCAGGCTGCTCTCTGAGAACAGACCCAGGCCGCTCTCCTCTGAACCTGCTGGTGGGCCAGGAGAACAGACCCAGGCTGCTCTCTTCTGAACCTGCTGGTGGGCCAGGAGAAGTTCACATTCACTCTGCTCCATCACATCTCCACCTGCTCCTCAAGTCAGCCTCCTCCAGCAAAGTGGTTCCCAACCCTGACTGCTCATTGAAATCCCTTCAGGAGCTTTTTAAAATCCCTGATACCCAAGCCTATCTTCCTAAATCTGACTTTATTGGTCGAGGTGGGACTCTGGCATTTTAGCAATTTTCCCAGGTGATTCTGTTGTTTATCCAGAGTGAAGAACCCTTGATCAAGCATACCATGGAAAAGTGGAAGCTTTGCCTCTTGGATGTTTCTGGAGTCAGGTCCCCAGACTCTGTGTGTGGGTGTCATGTGTCTCCTCCATCGGGACCTTACTGAACGGTTGGGGACCCATGAACCTCCACATCTGAGTTCCCTTCATAGGATTCCATGTCTCTCTATGGGGCTAGATGGAGACCCCTAGACTGCCCTGCCTTTCTATCTCCCCAAGGTCTCTGCATATGGCTGTCAAGGTTGATTTTCTTTTACTAAAGGACTGGGATGATTTTAAAAGGAAAACAACAACAGGAAGGAAAAAAAAAATTAAAGGTTTGGAGAGCCATCTGCTCATAGACTATAATTGAAATCTAAGACCAAGACCCGAAGAATGTCAACAATTAAAAGCTCCATAGCAAGGATTAGTTGATCAAAGAAGGTAGGAAGGATTATCCAGAGCAGGTCACAGGAAATCCACAAGAGCATGGACTCTGGAAGCCAAGAGAACAAAGGCTGAAAGCACCAGCAACGAGCTCACCCACTTTAGTTAGTCTTCTGTCTACTGACCTCACCTGGTGTCTTCTATGCTGGTGACTTCTTTCAGTGAAATGTGAATATTCGGAGCGATGGCTGAAATTTCACTGGAAGCTCAAGTGACTCCCCTTGGATACGCTGTCCATAGATACTCAGATCTCTCTACCAAAAACAAAACAAAACAAAACAAAACAGAAGTTCATATAGTACAGGGAACTCTGCTCAATATTTTGTAATAAACTGAAAGGGGAGAGAACTTGAATAAATACATGTATCTGTGTAACTGAATCACTTTGCTATACACTTAAAACTAACACTTTTTCATTGTTAATCAACTATCCTCCAATGTAAAATGAAAACTTTTTAAAATAAATAAGATGAAATGTAAGGACTTATCTGGTGGTCCAGTGCTTAAGACGCTGTACTCCCAAAGCAGAGGACCCTGGTTTGATCCTTGGTTTCAAACTCTTTCAGTTCACATGCCCAACTAAAGACCCTGCATGCTGCAATGAAAGATCCCACATCTGCAACTAAAACCTGGAGCAGCCAAATAAATAAATAAATATTTTTAAAAATAAATAAAGAAGGCACAAGCCCCAGCCAGCCACTGGTGACCGCTGCCTGAGAAACAGTGTGATGACCACCAAGGAGATGAAGGTGGCCAAGAGCAGGGACCAGTTGGCACTGCAGCCCCTTGAGGGAGTGGACCTCAGTCCCGAGCAGGATGAGGGTGTGCTTAAGTTCATCAAGCAAGAAGGCCCTGGCATGGAGATGCCGATGATTGGGGAATGAGTGTCTGTCCACTACAGGGGCTAGCTGCTCGGTGACACCAAGTTCCACTCCAGCCTGGACCGCAAGGACAGGTTCTCCTTTGACCTGGGGAGAGGGAAGGTCATTAAGGCTCGGGATGTTGCTGTAGCAACCATGAAGGCAGGCAAAGTGTGCCATATCACCTGCAAGCCAGAGCATGCCTAGGGCTCAGCTGGCAGCCCCCCCAGGGTCCCTCCCAAAGCCACACTTGTGTTTGGGGTGGAGTTGTTGGAGTTCAAGGAAGAGGACCTGACAGATGAAGAAGACAGGGGATCATCAGAAGAATACGGAGGCAATGGGGAGGGCTATGCCAAGCCCAGTGACAGCGCCATCCTGGAAGTTGCACTGGAAGGATACTTCGAGGACCAGATCTTTGACTCACGAGAGCTCAGCTTTGAAGCTGGTGAGGGAGAGAGCATGCATCTTGCCCTGGGGGCTGGAGAAAGCCATTCAGTGTGTGGATAAAAGAGAATATTCCATTGTGTATCTTAATACCTGCATGCTTTCAGCAATGCTGGGAAGGAGAAGTTCCAGATCCCGCCAAATGCTAAGCTGATGTATGAAATACAGCACAAGAATTTTTGAGAGGGCCAGCAAGTCCTGGGCGATAAGTTCTGAGATGCTGGAGCAGAGGACTGTAGTGAAGGAGCGAGGCGCTGTGTGCTTCAAGGAAGGCAAGTACAAGCAAGCTGTCCCTCAGTGCAGGAAGGCTGTGGCCTGGGACTTCCCTGGTGGTCATGGTTGAGAACCTGCCTTGCAATGCAGGGGACACTGGTTCAATCCCTGGTCCAGGAAGATCCCATATACCACGAGGCAGCTGAGCCCGTGCACCCCAACTGCCAAAGCCCGAGCATCCTAGAGCCTGTGCTCCACTACAAGGAAAGGCCACTGCAGTGAGAAGCCTGTGCCCCACAACTAGAGAGTGGCCCCCATTCCCTGCAACTACAGAAACCTGAGCACAGCAGCAAAGACCCAGCACAGCCATAAATAAATAACTAAATATTTTTTTAAAAAACAGAAGAAGATTGTGTCCTGGCTGGAAGAAAAGTGGAGCTTCTTTGATGAGGACGCACAGGAAGGTGCAGGCCCTCAGCTGGCCTCCCACCTCAACCTGGCCGTGTGTCATCTGAAGCTGCAGGCCTTCTCAGCTGCCACTGAAACAGTAAGAAGGCCCAGGAAGTGGACAGCAACAATGAGAAGGGCCTTGTCCACCAGGGAGAGGCCCACCTGGCGGCGAACGCACGGGCTGACTTGCAGAAGGGCCTGCAGCTCTACCCAGCAACAGGGCGGCCAAGGTTCAGCTGGCCATGTGCCCGCACCAGATCCACAGGCAGCTGGAGGGCAGAAGAAGCTCTATGCCAGCATGTCTGAGAGGCTGGCTGAGGAGGAGAGCAAAAGGCCCAGGCCGCAGTGGCTGCAGGAGAACAGCCGGCTGACGTGGAGATGAGAGAGCAGAAGAATGACGGGAGGGCGGTGAGGGGGTGGGAGTGGGGCAGCCTCAGCCTCGCCCCAGCCCTGTCCCCAAGACTGCCTGTCCCCCAGACCCCCAGCCCTCACCCTACTCCACCTTGGGGTGTGTGTATGTGTGTGTGTGTGTGTGTGTTTTAGTCTCTCAGTTGTGTCTGACTCTTTTCAACCCCATGAACTGTAGCTCACCAGGCTTCTTTGTCCATGGAATTCTCCAAGCAAGATTATAGAGTGGGTAACCGTTCCCTTCTCAGGGGATCTTCCCAACTCAGGGATCTAACTGGGGTCTCCTGCATTGCAGGCAGATTCTTTACCATCTGAGCCACCACAAACTGAAGAATTTTGAGTGAATTAGAGCTTTTAAAAAAAATTACTTAAATAAATAAAATATAGACTCCTCAAAACAAAACAGAAGCTCACACAGGGCTAGGAACTTCCGAAAAGATCTTCTCTAAATGTAGTACTCCTCAAATCCTTCCGCCTATCAAGTCAGAGACCTAGAATTCCCAAACTGTGTGTGCTGAGGAGCCCAGGGTTACCGCAGTGAATCAGATGAGCCCCACAGGACATTTTAAACTTTTGAGGAAAACACGAGAACACTTGTAGGATGCCATACAAATTACAGTCAGTAAATTACTTTGGATCTAACTACTTAGTAATCTAAAACCTTATACATTTTTGGCCTAAGAATAAATAACTGAGCTGACTATAACCATGAGCCTAGAAGGTTTGGGAAAATCTGAAACAGGTAAATACTTGACTCCAGCACTCTCTCTTCCTCAAATTTACCATCACTGCAGCTGTCAGCCTAAAAATAAGATCCCCCCACCCCATCAAGAGCACAAATATTTCTTTCCTGCTCCAGCTCTAAGGGAATTAATTGTTCCCATTTAGAAATTATAAACAACTGTGGGTTAGGTGAAATTTGAATTTACAATAGAAACAATCTAGATAGCATACTAAACTGAAATATTTCACTTCAAGCTCAGCAAATATCTGAAGAAATCTAATTTGTATTCAGAACATTTTCAGGGTTTATATCTTTTGCTTTTAGGCCAGGAGTGCAGAATGAGTATTCTAATAACAAAAACGAAAAGAAAACCATTAGGTAAAAACCATAGGCCTAAATCCTAGTTTATATCAATTAAATTTGTTGAATTCCATGGCCAAAGAAATTTCTAACTCTGGCTTTATATATGTGTTAGTCAGGATAATCTTGGTTAATGTTACAGTAAGTCCTAAAAAGAAAAACTCTAAAAATCAGTGGCTTAACAGCCCCCCCCCCCGACCCCCTTGCCACAAAGCTTTATTTCTCACTTACCTAGGCAATATACAAGATGCCAGATAAATAAGCAAGGAGGTAATCACAGATGGTGGCGTGAATCTTATTAATTAATTAATGAACTAATGTGGGGTTTCTTCATTAATTTATCCAACAAATTTGGGGTTGAGTAGTAGATTTTGTACCAGATATAGTTCTAGTGCCAGCAATATGATGATACATAAAACAAAGCTTATACTATTCTGGGAGGAGACACAACCCACAAATGACACATAGGAACAAATAAGCAGAGATAAGAGCTCTTAAGAACAACAAGGCAAGATATGTGGTGGCCTTGGCTAAATGATGTTTGTGTATTTTGGGGTTCCATGTGGATGCTAATGAACCATCAGTAAAAAAGAGGTAAGTAGTGTTATGATGTATGAAGAGAGAATATAACCACTGTTCTGGGATAAATCAGAGAGGCTTTTCTACCTCTAACTTTGTGCTGCCCCTAATCATCAATCCTGGGATGATTTTGTCCAGGCCATTTCCCTGGATGAGGATACAATCCAGAGGAAGACCTAGAAAGGCCAGAACTCAGCTGGATCCCTGAGGTTCCAAGAAAACGGGAAAACCTCACTTGCTTTCACCCAAACAACAAGTATCAGAAGTACAAGATGAGGTCAGGGTCACCAGTAAGGGAAATGAATGTGGGACAATGACAGGGCTGACTGGAGATTCTGGCTCTTACGATCATAACTACTGTCATCATCAACAACATGGTCATCTTGATAATGCAGGTATGGAATCTTAATAGAATGCCAGGAAATGTGTTATTTTCATGATCTCATTCAATATATTATATGCAAATTAATTTTACTTGTGTTATATACTTTATGGACTTCTCTGGTGGCTCAGATGATAAAGCATCTGCCTACAACGCAAGAGACCCAGGGTCAATCCCTGGGTTGGGAAGATCTGCTGGAGAAGGAAAGGCAACCCACTCCAGTATTCTTGCCTGGAAAATCCCATGAAAGGAGGAGCCAGTTAGGCTACAGTCCATGGGGTCACAAAGAGTCGGACACGACTGAGCGACTTCACTTTCACTTTCTATATACTTTATATATTTTATATACTTTATATATTTTAATATCTGGACATACCTTATACTAGAGTACTCACAAACAAGGTCATATTAGGGAGAAGAACACTTCAAGGCTCAGGCAAGTAACAATTTCCAGGTGCAAAGAAGAGTCCTTGGAGGCATGGGCAGGGAGCTTGTGTGACGGGGATGCCGAAGTTGTATTAATAACAGAGATAGAAAGTGATTTACTATTTCTGGATGGGAAAAAGTTCTGGATGGGAAAGAATTCTTCCTCTCACTTGGGAGTTTTCCACTGAACTCTAAATGAAGACTCAAGAAGCAGAATCATAAAAGAAGGCAAGTGGGGAAAGATCAAGCTGTGGCAAGTTACCCTCGCTCTTTTGTGCTCATCCTATTAGGCACTTGTTCCATTCCCATCCTATCTTGGGGCACAACTCTGGGTTAATGGAAGCATCTGTTGTAAGCCAAAATTAAGGGTCAGGAAGAGAAAATGTTAAGAAGTATCCAGAATGACTATTTCCTAAGTCCTGAGCACTAGAATGTATGGGAAAGGAGAACCAAGAAGCTGCCTATAATCAGCAGACACAGAAAAGAAGCTTATGGCTACTGAAAGGGAAAGACAGGGAAGGGATAAATTAGGAGTTTGGGATTAACATGTACACAGCACTATACATAAAATAGACAACAACAAAGGACTTACTGTATAGCACAGAGAACTATACTCAATATTTTGTAATGACCTATCAGAGAAAAGAATCTGAAAAACAATATATAGATGTATAACTGAATCACTTTGCTATCCACCTGAAACTAACACAAATTATAAATCAAGTATACTGCAATAAAAAATATTTTTTTAAATTCTGCAGCAGAAAAAAATTACCATACTAAATGGAAAAAAAAATTTTTTTTTAATAGGACTGCCCCGGTAGTCCAGTGGCTAAGACTCTGCGCTCCCAGTGCAGGGGGCTTAGGTTCAATCCCTGGTCAGGGAACTAGTTAGATCCCACATGCTGCAGCTAAGACCCAGCACAGCCAAATGGATAGATAAGTAAAGTTAAAAAAAAAAAAACCTTTAGGTCAGTTCAGAGCAGATTTTGTGAGTACTTTTTACACACCATCCACATCTAAAGTTTTCTAATTCTTTGTAGTCCTGGCTCTTATGTGGTCTCTGTGGCTGCACAGTTAGGCTAGCACACCCCTTCAGCTGTTCCAAATCAGCTGTGTGCTTTGCTCTTTCTATGAAAACTGAATACAAAATTTTAACCTTAGTTTTCAGAACGTGAGAACTTCAGAGTTTAACTTCAATTTAAGGAATTGTAACAGAGATCGCTAATTTTTTTTACTATTGTACTCTTTCAGTATACCATTTTTAAACAAAGTTTGTAAAACTAAAGAACAGGTGTAACTGCAGTTTCTGGCTGTGTCTGATAGCCACATCATCTAATTGTCTTTTATGTAGGTTCTAAACCAACAGGCTATAGTCCTTTAAATCTCTCCCCTTTGTTTTCTAGACAACATCCCATTCATCTGTCTTTCCCTCCTGTTTCACCCTGAAATGACCTGAGTCTGCAGTATGCGGACCCTTAGCCTGAGCCTGCCTTTGCCTGATTCTTGGTCCTCACTTCTATTAGGATCTGTTTTATAGTTACCCCCTACTCTTTGTTTCTGAATTACAAAAGAGTGTTTTATGGATTTCAGGGGGACAAAATATGTATCAAAAAGTGAACTTTCTCTGTGGACATTGATTTTTTTTTCAAACTTTAAACTTTTTATTTTGTATTAGGGTATAGCTGATTAACAATATTGTGGTAGTTGCAGGTGAACAGCAAAAAGACTCAGCCATACATATACATGCACCCACTCTCCCCTAAACCTGCCTCCCATCCAAGCTGGCATATAACATTGAGCAGAGTTCCACATGCTATACAATAAGTCCTTGGCTATCCATTTTGAATATAGCGGTGTGTATATGACCTTCCCAAGCTCCCTAACTATCTCGTCCCCCTGGCAGCCATAAATTCTTTTTCTAAGTCTGTGAGTTTCTTCCTGCTTTGTAAGTTCATTTGTATCATTTATTTTTAGATTTGTGGACACTGATTTCTAGCTTGTGCTTATAATATATCAATCTGCCTCAGGATTAAAGCGGTCCATCGGGCTTCCCTAGTAGTCCAGTGGTTAAGAATGTGCCTTGCAATGCAGGGGACACCGGTTCCATCCCTGGTCCAGGAATATCCCACAGGCCAAGGAGCAACAGCCCTAGCTCCAGTGGCTGCGTGCTGCACCTACTGAGACCTGAATGCCTAGAGCCTGTACTCTGCAACAAGGGAAGCCACCGCAATGAGAAACCCATGCATCTCAACCAGAGAGTGGCCCCTGCTTGCATGTAGCAACGAAGACACAGCACGGCTAAAATTATGAATAAAAAAATAATTTTAAAAAATAAATAAACAAATTTTTAAATTATAAACAGCTTCATCTTTTTGCCTGCAGCATCTTGCCTTATGTCCCATCAATAGCCACATTCTAAATCTAAGACTTCCCTTGAAATGTTTCTGTCCCATTGTTGCCCCCTTACCATCAATAATATTTTTCCTTCCAACTATTTGATTTAATTATTCTTTTACTTTTCACAGAGATTCTCAAATTCTGCAAAAACACATCCATGGAGCACAACCTTCTGTCTGAAGTTGTAATGACTAGTATACTTACCAGAGTATTCCAGAGAAACAGAACCAGTGGGAGATTATATTCATATATTCTTTATTTATTATGAGATATTGGTTCATAATATTACAGAGGCTAAGAAGTCCCACAGCGTCTTCCTGGAGACCCAAGAAAGCTGATGGCATAGTTGGAAAGCCTTACAGCTAGAACCAGTGGTGTAGATTCCAGTCCAGGTCTGAAGGCCTGAGAACCAGGAGCTCCCAGATCAATGTCCCAGCTCAGCAGTCAGGCAGAGAGACAATTCGAACTTCCCCTGCCTTGTCATTCTCTTCAGGCCCCCAGGAGGTTAGATGATGCCCCCACACACTGGGGAGAGCCATCTGCTTTACTTAGTCCACCAACTCATGTATTTCTCTTGGAAATACCCTCACGTGCATGCATGCTAAGTCACTTCAGTCATGTCCAGCTCTTTGCAACCCTATGGACTATAGCTCACTAGGCTCCTCTGTCCATGGGATTCTCCAAGCAAAAATACTGGTGTGGGTTGCCATGCCCTCCTCCAGGGGATCTTCCTGACCCAGAGACTGAATCCATGTCTCTTTCATCTCCTGCATTGGCAGGCAGGTTCTTTACCACTAACACCACCTGAGAAGCCTAAACTTTCTCATAGGCACCAAGAATAATATCTAATCAGTTATCTGGACATCCCAAGGCCAAGTCAAATTGACACATAAAATTAGCCCCCAACTAGGTACATCAAAATAAAAATGCTGGCCTTGGAGATCAGAAACCAGGTTGTTAGGCCTACCTGCACCTCCTCCCACCTCTATGAGCTTGGAAAGTCTGAGGTCATCTGGGATCTGCCATGGGGAGACTTGTCTAGGGCTTCCTCAATGCCTTCACATGCTCAGCTACAGGACCATCTCATAAACAAGTTTCCTACTGTATAGCACAGAGAACTATACTCAATATCCTATGATAAACCATAATGGAAAGGAATATTTTTTAAAAAAGAATATATATATGTATGTATAACTGAATCACTTTGCTATACAGCATAAATTAACACAATATTGTAAAACAACTATACTTCACTAATAAATAAATAAATAAATATATATATATATATATATGAAACCATCTCTGAATCTGTCTACCCAGGGCAGGTGGGCATTGATAGAGGGGGTCCCATCAGCAATTTTCCATTAGGGCTCAAGGGCAGGAAAGGCCCAAATTGCTAATTGAAACAATTTTTGGAATATAAGTAGGAAGTAAGGGAATGTCTTTCTGGGATAGTGGTCTGTGCTTTTATAGGCAAAATCAAAGGAGAAGTGAGGCATGAGCAACCTGCTCAGGGTTTGTTTTTCCTCAGCTGTTGTTTTTGCCTGGACAACATCCATGCCCCTTCCTTCTGGTACCAACACTTTGAGTTTGCTTTGGGAAATACCCTCCCACCACTGTGCCGAGACTCGGTGTGACTTTCCAAGAATCCTTGGACCAAACCCAGTTAAGCCAGTAACTGAAGCTAATTTATCCTTGAGTCTAGCCCTGAAGACTATTCGTGGGTTCCTCCTCCCTAGGTCTCTGGAGCTGCTCTTTTTTTTTCTTCTTCTTCTTCAGTTTAATGGTTATTGTTTTAAGCAGCTTCAATTATAGAGTAAAACCACTAAATACATATTTTTATTTCAAAGAGATCATGTATTCTTTTTCTAACCTATAGTAAAGTTATTTTTCTTTTTAAAACTGTCATTTATATTATCTTGCACTGCCGGGAGCCAGCGTGAAGAATTCCACCCGTGACAAGGTCATGTGGCAAGAGCTGTGATGGCAAGGCTAATCAGACCTCAGGTTTTCCCCCTGGGATTTCCTGAGCATCCACCCACCCCCCCGCCCAAAAATAAGAATCTGCTTGCTTTTCCACTCTTCTGATACTCTCTGGAAAAAGTCAAATCTGGGCTTTAGCCTTCTGCATTTGAAAGGGATGTTTCAGTTAAACCCCCTCTGATTGCTCTCTAGCTTGCCTAACAGGTTCCCCGGACCTCTTACAGCTTGTGAATTGCTTACAGCCCCCCAACCGCGAGAGGCACAAAGCTTGAAAGCATCTTAAAGATACAGAGCCTTTTCTAAAGAGTTAAAAATTATATTGGTAGAGGGTTTTCACTGTTGACTCAATGACTGCGGCCAGGCCTCCATATTCTTTATCTTTTAGGCACCTGGAAGGATGTTACTCAATGTAAGCAGGATGTAGAAAAAGATACATAGTAGTTTTGATGTTAGCAACACTAGACTTTTGAGTTAATTGCTTCTCTTTTGCTGTAAATCACTGTACTCCCTCTACGTGTTATAAGTTGCTGTATCTTTGCTGTGTAAGAATGTAACTTTATTTAGTGCTTTCTGAGAGTGGCACTAGACCTTGGGAAGATCAACACAAATAAGTCTTCTGGTTGACAAACCCTTATCAGAAAAAAGGCTGTAAAATATTAATTGGCCCTTTTGGCTGGAAGATGATGTAAATTACCTATGACTTGTGTATACAATTAGGTATGCAGAGAGAAAAGCCTGGTTTTGATAAGAGTCTGGACTGCTAACGCTGCATAACTTTGTGTTACCCATTGATCTCCATGTTTTATCAAAAGTATAAAAGGCCTTCTGAACAATAGAGGGCGGAGCTAGTTGCTGGACTGGTTTCCCCCGTGTCTCTCTCTCTTTCCTCTCCTCTTCACTCTAATTTCAGGCTGAATTCCCATCTGGGGCGTGGAGGCTCGCAAAGTCTACTTACTTGCCCTGGATGTTAAGACCCGTGCGAAAGGGAGCCTAAGGTGAGGCACCCTTAGATATTCAAGCGAGCGCCGGTGGCCCAACGTAGATGGTGCAAATTCCTTGTCTGGAATTTTATTGGTCTTCCGCGTAATCCAAGTTATTCAGCCCTCTTCCTCCACTTAATCTTCCTACTACACTATTGTTTCTTAATCTAATCTTATATCAGTCAATAAATAAGTTTTTCTCACGCCAACGCCATCCACCCTTCGAATTCCCTGGATCTACCGGGGCTGGACCCTGGCATTGCACTATCTTCACTATCTTGAAAAGGTAGAACCTTTCCACCTATAGCTATCAAATATATTATCACTCTTGTATAAAAGTATTTGATTGCACTCACAGTTTTAAGACATAAGCTTGTTATTGTACATTTCTCCTTGGTTCCATGCTTTTCCTCTGTAAGTGTACAGCTTTTTCACATATGTGTATGTGCTCAGTCGTTCAGTCGTGTCCGACTCTTTGCAACCCCATGGACTGTAGTCCACCAGGCTCCCTGGTCCATAGGATTTCCCAGGCAAGAAGACTGGAGTGGGTTGTCATTTCCTTCTCCAGGGGAAAAGACACTACTTTGCACATTACTATATACAAACTTGGTAACCAATGAGAACCTACTGTATAGCACAGGGTAGAGCTGTTCTTAAAAGTGCCCTCTCTGAGTCTAGTTCATGAGTTTATTTTTAAATCCCATGACTTATCCATACCTCTCCAATGCTTAAGTTATCCATAGTTGATTTCTATTGTTTATAACTTATATAACCCTTACTATCCCTCCAGCTTTTTCTATGGATAAGTTTCAGGACCCTCTTTTTTCTATGTTCTCCCCCACTTCATTGTCTTTTTAAACATTTTCCCCTTTTTAGGAAGGAAGGAAGGGGTAAAGGGACAGTTAGGGAGTTTGAGATCAACATTTACACCTTTGCTATATTTAAAGTGGATAGCCATCAAGTACCTACTTTATAGCACCGAGAACTCTGCTCAATGTTATGTGGCAACCTGGATGAGAAGGGAGTTTGGGGAAGAATGGATATGTGCATATATGTGGCTGAGTCCATTTGCTGTCCACCTGAAACTATCACAACACTGTTAATCAGCTATACTCCAATATAAAATAAAAAGCTAAATAAAAACAAACCTTTCTTCCTTCTTCTTCCTCACATTGACCATCTCCCCTAGCAAAATTCTGAAGTATTATTCAACAGAATCTCTCTCTACTCTGTCTGCAAAATATCTTCTCTCACAAAAGTTGATGAGAGAAAGGAAAGATGGGTTTGAAGGTAAAAGATAACTCTATCCTGCCACATTTATAAGAGGAAAAAGTAAAAATAATTTAGGTGTCCAACAGGGTTGGTTAAGTAAAGTTACAAGAGTATCTACTTACAAAACTGTTAAAATAACTGTTATATCACATATCAGATAAATGCAATACCATCACCAAATAGAAACTCAATGTATACAAAATAAAACATCTTGTTATCATAGCAAGAGTTCCCCAAGGAAAATAAATAAAAATGAGATGGAACATGAAAACCCTCCATGGGAGAAAATGGCTACCTTGGGAAGCACACAACAAAACGCTGAAAACCCCTTTACCAAAGAGCAGATCTTTCTCACAGAAGGGGCTTCCAACAGAGCTATTAAAAGCCATGAATATGTAAATTAATTCAAGATCCAACCAGTCCATTCTGAAGATCAACCCTGGGATTTCTTTGGAAGGAATGATGCTAAAACTGAAACTCCAGTACTTTGGCCACCTCATGCGAAGAGTTGACTCATTGGAAAAGACTTTGATGCTGGGAGGGATTGGAGGCAGGAGAAGAAGGGGATGACCGAGGATGAGATGGCTGGATGGAATCACTGACTCGATGGACGTGAGTCTGAGTGAACTCCGGGAGATGGTGATGGACAGGGAGGCCTAGCGTGCTGCAATTCATAGGGTCACAAAGAGTCGGACACGACTGAGCGACTGAACTGAACGGAACTGAACCCCAATAGCTTTTGCTTTTATCTGCCCACCTCACTTTGTCTCCACTTTCCCTAGAAACAAACCCTAACCCCCTTCCTCAAGAAAGTCACAGAACCCTATTCCTGTCTTAGTGACTGGTCCAGGGATGGGCATGGAACACAACTGGGGCCAAGTGAAGCCCTCAACAGAGATTTTTCTGCTGTGGCAGGTGAGAAAGCCTGCTCCCTCTTCGATCATGAGTGACACTCACCTGACCTCAGCTCAGTCAGCAGCATCAGGCCCCACTCACCTTACAGCAAAGCCTGAGAAGATGACAAGGAATAATCCAGCCCTGAGTGCCTGAAGCTGCTCTCAGTCCCATACATGCTGTGTGCCAGGTTGCTTTAGTTTGTCCAGCTTTTTGTGACTCCATGGACTAGAGCCTGCCGGGCTTCTCTGTCCATG
Organism: Budorcas taxicolor; assembly: GCF_023091745.1. Classification (NCBI taxonomy): domain Eukaryota; kingdom Metazoa; phylum Chordata; class Mammalia; order Artiodactyla; family Bovidae; genus Budorcas; species Budorcas taxicolor. The sequence goes on along the minus strand of NC_068923.1, from coordinate 57,127,352 downwards.
GGATTCTCCAAGTAAGAATACTGGAGTGGGTTGCTATGCCCTCCTCCAGGGCATCTTTCTAACCCAGTGTCTCTTAAGTCTCCTGCACTGGCTGGCGAATTCTTTACCACTAGTGCCCCCTGAGAAGCCCCCTCAGCCTCAAAAATGGTCTTCAATTCTGTGCTACTTTCCAACAAAGCTTCCTTGTTCCTTTATCAGATGAGTTTCTGCCATAGCAGCCCACCTAGAACCATCATTCACCTTAAAGTGCAATCGCTCAGTCGTGTCCAACTCTTTGCAACCCCGTGGACTGTAGCATACCAGGCTCCTCCATCTATGGGATTCTCCAGGCAAGAATACTGGAGTGGGTTGCCATTTCCTTCTCCAGGGGATCTTTCTGACCCAGGGATTGAACCCGGGTCTCCAGCACTGCAGGCAGATGCTTTACCCTCTGAGCCCCCAGGGAAGTCATTCACTTTAAACGTGGCCAAAAGCATCTGTGGGCTCGTCATTTGCACAGAGTTTTGCATGATTTTGGTACCAGTCATCCCTACCTCCATTGTCTTCTAGACTGACTCTCCTGCATAGCAGTTCAGATGAGCTGAAGTCCAAATCCAGGGAGCTGCCCGGGACCACACACAGACATTCTCTTCTCTCTTTCTTTGGGCCATGCAGAACCACAGTATCTTTAGAGTCTTGGTTATACAAAATCACCCCCATGCGTTCATACAGAAAGCACTTATCTCATTAAAGAAATAACGTGCTAAGGGAAAAGATCTCAAAACTAATAGATGACAGTCACCAAGAGGGCTATTTCATTGCCATTGTCTGGTCCAAATTTATCTTTCTGCACAGCTGGGGCCATAACTAAACACCTGGACACAGAAGTGGAAGCAAATGGAGAAGTGAGGCAATTAGATTGGCAATTCAAAATAAGAGTAAGAAGGACTTTTTACTTGAAACATGGGTTCAGGCTAAGTTGACTTAAACCCCTAAAGAGAGCAATGTGGACAATAAATGACTATCCACAGGCTGTTTTCAGTTACAACTGTCTCTGAGAAAGAATATATACATATATACACACACACACACACACACACATATATATGACTAATCACTGTGCTATACACTTGAAACTAACACAGCTTTGTAAATCAACTAGACTTCATTTTTTTAAAATTTACAACTGTCATAAATTATTCATTTAAATCAAATTTGTTATTAACAAAGTATGAGCCATTGTAACAGCAAAGAGGTTGCACTAAGAGTTTATATTGTCTGAACAGAAGTTTAATGCAAAGTTGGGGTGAGGGGGGCAGAAGAAAAGCTCAAAAAGCTCAATTACATTTAAAATGAGTGACAAAAGCTTCTGAATTATCACTAGCTCTAATTCTAGCCATATTTTATGACTTTCTAGAACTTTCAAAGATATGTTTTGCGAATACAAATGATTAATTTTATGTGTCTACGGCTTCAACTGTGGTACCCAGTAGTCTGGTCAAACACCAATCTGGATGCTTCTGTGCAGATATTTTTTATGTTATTTACATCAGTTAGCTTTGAGTAAAATAGATTACTCTCTAGAATGTGGAGATTAATTAATTAATCTAATTAATTAATATAGAGTATTCTCTCTATAATACTCTCTCATCCAATCAGTTTAAGGTCTTAAGGGAAAAAGAATAACATCCTCCAAGAAGGAAGAAATTCTGCCTCCAGACTGGAGGCAAGACTTCAGCGTCAATTCTAGCTGAAATTTCTAGGCTACCAGTCTGCCCTACAGATTTTGAACTGTAGACGAACCCTGACTAATACATTAATACATGTGACTGAGTGTATGTATACATACACACAGCACAAATTTATATTCCAAAGGAATAGAGTCAGACTCTGGAGTAAAACAATTTGATAGCCCCTATACTAAATTAGGAAACACTACAGAAATAAATAATACAGGATAGGAGTTAGAATATCTTTACATTTAATCTTACTTGAATTCTTTAACCCAACTAATAACACAAAGCTGGGATTTATTTATTATTATTAATACAGCTCTACATGATCTGCCTCCTAATTTCTCTTTAATTAAAGTCACTTCTGTTCTTAAAGGGAGACATATTACTAATTTTGGTTCTGCTTCTCATTAAAGGAGCTTGCATTTTTCTATTTCCACAGCAAAATGATATTTATCTGGCTCAGGCAGTAAAGCGTCTGCCTACAATGAGGGAGACCTGGGTTCAATCCCTGAGTCGGGAAGATTTCCTGGAGAAGGAAATGGCAACCCACTCCAGTATTCTTGCCTGGAAAATCCCATGGACGGAGGAACCTGGTGGGCTACAGTCCATGGGGTCGCAAAGAGTCGGACACGACTGACTTCACTTTCTCAAACTTTAGTGTGCATAGAAATCACTGGGGATCTTTTTAAAATGTAGATTATGACTCATTTGGTCTGGGGCGGGGACACTGAGATACTTCATTTTTAACAAGTTCCCAGGCGATGCTAATGCCTCTGTCTGGGTCCCACACTTTGAGAAACAGGAACTAGAGCAGCGGTTCTCAAGTTTTAGAAGTGCTGGAATCCCCTGCAGGGCTTGTGAGATAACAGAGGGGCGGGTCCCACCCACAGGGTTTCTTTCTTTTTTTTTAAGTATTTGTTTATTTTTGGCTACTGGGCTTTCTCTACATGCAGTGAGTGAAGGAGCTACTCTAGGTGCTGTGCAGGGCTTCCTCCTTACTGTGGCTTCTCTTGTAGCGGAGCACAGGCTCTAGGGTTTGAAGGCTTCAGTAGCTGCAGCTCCAGGCCTCAGTAGTTGTGGAGCTCATGCTTAGTTGCCCCGAGGCATATGTGACCTTCCAGAATCAGGGATTGAAACTGTTACATTACAAGGCTAATTCTCAATGACTGAACCACCAGGGAAGCCTTTCCTCCCAGGGTTTCTGATTTGGGGGATATAAAGTGGAGCTCCAGAATCTGTATTTCTAACAAATTCCCACATGGTACTGATGCTGCTGGTCTGGGAGCCACACTTCGAGAAACACGAAACGAGTGATGTTTCCCTAATCATGGGAATCACCTGGAGCACCTTTAAAGTTAGCAAGACCGATACCCCTCTGTTAGAGTCAAGACAGTAGGTGCTGGAGGACCCAGAATCTGTGTTCCCAACAAGTACCTCAGACTGTTCTTAGAACAGTGAAACCATCAGCCAAGGAGTTCTCTCAGCCCTTGATGTTTTTCCAAACCTGTGTCAATATAGAATTGTGAGCCCAGTAGACCCCCTGAATCCCATGTCTGGAAGTGGGCCCAAGCGGCTACACATTTTGAACATTCACCAGTGATTCTAACACCCACAGAGCTCAGAACCACTGGACTGGAGCTATGGCCCAACTCTGGCTACACATTAGAGACTTTCTGAAGTTTTCATTCCCTTTTGTATCACCATCCCAGCTTCTGACTTAATTAGTCTGGAGTAGGAATCCGTATTTTAAGAAAAATATTCCTAGTAGCTTCTGAAGTTCAGTAAAAATAGATAATTCCAAATGGGAGTTTTCAGCCCCGGATTGGCTTTAGGATAAACTTAAAAGCACAAGTATCTCTTTTTCTAAGCTCTTGAACAGGGTGAACAAACCAGCCCTTTCCACACCTCCGTTCCCCCTCCTACACACGTGGGACACATTTGTCTCCTAAGGGTGAGACTCTACCCTTGCAAGAGGCACCCCTTCCTCCTGCCTGAGTGCAGCATCCTCCAAGATAGTGAAAAAAGTGGCCTCCTCCACTTTACTTTTGATGCTTTTAACTGTGATGTTGAAGAAGACTCTCGAGAGTCCCTTGGAGTGCAAGGAGATCAAACCAGTCAATCCTAAAAGAAATCAGTCCTGAATATTCATTGGAAGGACTGATGCTGAAACAATCTCCAATACTTTGGCCACCTGATGTGAAGAACTGACTCATTGGAAAAGACCCTGATGCTAGGAAAGATTGAGGCCAGGAGGAGAAGGGGATGACAGAGGATCAGATGGTGGAATGGCATCACCAACTTGATGGACATGAGTTAGAGTAAACTCCAGGAGTTGGTGATGGACAGGGAAGCCTGGTGTGCTGCAGTCCATGGGGTCACAAAGAGTCAGATACAACTGAGCGACTGAACTGAACTGAACTCCATTTTACAGTCAGATCTAAGCTCATTCGTTCATTCAAAATATTTATTATGTTCCTATTATGAGCCAGCACTAAACTAGAAGTTGAGAATATAATTAAACAAATTGTGTCCCTGCTTTTAAGGAGCTCATGATCTAGTAAAAGATTCAAGCAAATATGGCCAACAGGCACATGAAAAGATGGCCAACAACACTAATTACTTCACATCTACCAGAACCGCTATTATTAAAAAGACAACAACAAAAAAAAGTTGGCAAGGATGTGGAGAAAAGGGAGAAGGCAGGACAAGAAGTGAGTGACAGAGGATAAGATGGTTGGAGGGCATCACCAACTCAGTGGACATGAGTTTGAGCAAATTCTGGGAGATAGTGAAGGACAGGGAAGCCTACCGTGCTGCAGTCCATGGGGTCGCTAAGAGTCAGACATGGCTGAGCGACTGGACAACAACATGCACTATTGGTGGGAATGTAAATTGGCAGAGCCACTATGGAAAATGCTATGGAGATTCCTCCAAAAATTAAAAATACAATGATCATGCAATTCAATTCCTTGGAATTTAGCTGAATAAAATTAAAACACTAATTTGAAAAGATATATGCACTTCTATGTTCATTGCAGCATAATCTACGATAGCCGAGATATGGAAGCAACCTAAGTGACCATCGATAGATGAATAAAGAAGATGGGACATATATATATATACTGGAATATGCAGGTCAGGTCAGGTCAGTCGCTCAGTCGTGTCTGACTATTTGCGACCCCATGAATCGCAGCACGCCAGGCCTCCCTGTCCATCACCATCTCCCAGAGTTCACTCAGACTCACGTCCATCAAGTCGATGATACCATCCAGCCATCTCATCCTCGGTCGTCCCCATCTCCTCCTGCCTCCAATCCCTCCCAGCATCAGAGTCTTTTCCAATGAGTCAACTCTTCGCATCAGGTGGCCAAAGTATTGGAGTTTCAGCTTCAGCATCAGTTCTGCCAATGAACACCAAGGACTGATCTCCTTTAGGATGGACTGGTTGGATCTCCTTGCAGTCCAAGGGGCTCTCAAGAGTCTTCTCCAACACCACAGTTCAAAAGCATCAATTCTTCAGCACTCAGCTTTCTTCACAGTCCAACTCTCATATCCATACATGACCACTGGAAAAACCATAGCCTTAACTAGACGGACCTTTGTTGGCAAAGTAATGTCTCTGCTTTTCAATATGCTATCTAGGTTGGTCATAACTTTCCTTCCAAGGAGTAAGCGTCTTTTAATTTCATGGCTGCAATCACCATCTGTAGTGATTTTGGAACCCCAAAAGATAAAGTCTGACACTGTTTGCACTGTTTCCCCATCTATTTCCCATGAAGTGATGGGACCAGATGCCATGATCTTCATTTTCTGAATGTTGAGCTTTAAGCCAACTTTTTCACTCTCCAATTTCACTTTCATCAAGAGGCTCTTTAGTTCCTCTTCACTTTCTGCCATAAGGGTGGTGTCATCTGCATATCTGAGGTTATTGATATTTCTCCCGGCAATCTTGATTCCAGCTTTTGCTTCCTCCAGCCCAGCATTTCTCATGATGTACTCTGCATATAAGTTAGCCACAAAAAAGAATGAAATCTTGCCATTTGCAATAACATGGATGGACCTAGAGGGTAAGTGAGATAAGTCAGAGAAAGGCAAATACTGTATGATTTCCTTTATATGGAATCTAAGAAACAAAACAAAAACAGACTCATAGATACAGAGAATGAACAGGTGTTGCCAGAGGGGGAGGAGGGTTGGGAGAGAAAAGAAATAGGTGGGGAAGGTTGAGGTACAAGCTTCCAGTTTCTAAATATATGAGTCCTGGTTATGACAAGCACCATGTGGGGAATTCAGTCAATAACTAGGCAGTATCTTTTTATGGTGACAGATTGTATCTATACTTATTCTGGCAATCATTTTGAAATGTATAGAAATATTGAATTACAATGTTGTGTAACAGAACTAACATAATATTGTAGGTCAATTATGCTTCAAAAACAAACAAAAAAACTCATAAGAAAAGAGATCAGATTTATGGTTACCAGAGGCCAGAGACCTGGTGAAAGGAGAGGGCTGGGTGAAGGCAGTCAAAAGGTGCAAACTTCCAGTTATAAATAAGTTCTAGGATATAATGTACAACAGAATAAATATAATTAACACCGTTGTATGTTATACATGAAGATTGTTAAGAAAGTAGGTCCTGACTGTTCCCATTACAAGGAAAATATTTTTTTCTTCCTTAATTTCACAGCCATGAGATGAGATGAGATGGTAGATGTTCACTAAACTTTCATGATGTTTGTAAGTCAAATCAAGCTTCCCAGGTGGCGCTAGTGGTAAAGAACCTGCCTGCCAATGCAGGACAAAAAAGACGTAGGTTTGATCCCTGGGTTGGGAAGATCCTCTGGAGGAGGGCATAGTAATCCACTCCAGTATCCAAGCCTGGAGAATTCCACGGACAGAGGAGCCTGGTGGGCTAGAGTCCACAGGGTTGCAAAGAGTCAGACATGACTGAAGTGACTTAACATGTGCACACACACACACACACACGTAAGTCAAATCGCTACGCTGTACACCTTAAACATATACTGTGCTGAATGTCAACTCAGTAAAACTGGAAGGAAAATTCAATTAATTAATTTTTTAAAATTCTTCAAGACTCAAATAAATGAATGGTACCTTGATTCACATCGACACTCCAATTCCCTGGGATTTAGGTGACAGAGGGAGGAACTCTAAACTATCCCCTCAGAGCTAAATGAAACACAAGATGTGTGAGCTACACCATCTTCTTCCAGGAGCAGAACTCCACCTGCCACCCTGGGCGGGAGCTGCGTCATTTAGCAGCTCCAATCATTCAACGTGCGCTTTGAGTGAAGGTGTTAGTCTCTCAGTCATGTCCAGTCTTTGCAACCCCACGGACTGTAGCCCGCCAGGCTCCTCTGTCCATGGGATTCTCCAGGCAAGAATACTGGAGTGGGTTGCCATTTCCTTCTCCAGGGCATCTTCCCAACTCAAGGATTAAATCTGGGTGTCCTGCATTGCAGGCAGATTGTTTACCATCTGAGCCACCCAGGAAGTTTTTGAGAGCTCTCCCAAAAAACAGTAAAACAGGGACTTCCCCGGTGGTCCAGTAGCTAAGACTCCGTGCTCCCCAAGCAGAAAGCTCAGGTTCGATCCCTGAGCAGAGAACTATATACTACATGCCACAAGTAAGACCCAGCACAGCTAAGTAAACAAATATTTAAAATAATAATAAAAGAGAACTGAAAGTATATTTTGCTTGACATGGACAGTTCTGTTTTCTACCATTTTCCATAAACTGAAATGCCCACAGGAGGGGTTGTTGCTGTTTCCCAGAGTATAGGTGATCCCGGTGAAGTCCAGAAAAGAACACAATTCACCCAAGGAACTGATGCTCCCTGAGCCAGCTGCTCCTCCTCACTGCCACTCTCGAAACCATCTTTTCATCCTGTGTGTAAGTCAGGCAACAACCACAGCATGGCGCTGGAGCAGAATGACCGTAGCTGAGCAATTGCCTCTCATGAAGACAACATCTCGCTGTCTGCTTGTGGATTCCTGATATAAGAAGTCATCAATCAGTCAGCTGTCTTCGTCATTTGGGGTTAAAAGTAAATAAAATGTTTCTCAGTATTGCTTGTCTTCCTCTTATTAGAATGTTATGAAATATTTCCACCAATTACCCACAGTCCTGTTAACCAGGCCACAGTCTGCCGTTCACATCTGGAGGGGAGGATATTGGTGAGAAGAGTTTTAATTTAGTTAAGAGTTTTCTTTAATGAATCTCATTTTGGCAGGAGGAAGTCATGACAGGCATTATAATGCCATCTAATCTGCCACAACCATTTTCAAGTTGCGTTTTTTTCCTTTCTTCAATCAATTCCATTATTCCTTTCCTTTCAACATCCCCAAAGGGTCAAGCCCCCGTAGCTAGAAAAAAATAATATATTGAGCTGTTAGCTTTTCTTTAAATGAAAAATGTTTCATGTTGCTTCATCTTAATTTACTCTTTTATTCCTTCTAAATTATGCAGTTTGTGCCTGGCTAAATGTAGCCTAGGTCTAGCTTAATTGCAATATTTAATATACATAGTCCTAAGGCTTTGCTGCAAAGCAAATTAATTTTCCAAGGAAATTGACAAGACTAATAAGTCTCCATTGAAGCCACGTTCCAATAAGTGAAGCTGAAATCGGTTATATAGGTCTCTCGGTTTCTTCAACTCATTTCTGTGTTGGCTGAATTTGTTTTTGTGTGTGTGGAAAAAATTTCTTTTTCCAGAAATGAGGTTTCCTCAGATAGAAGAGTAAAAAGCAATGGTATGTTTTAAATACCACTCAGCTGCTTTCTTGCTTGCTGTAAAACCTGGACAAGTTGCACAAGCTCTATAAACCTCAGTTCCTCACTAGTAAAACGGGGCTAAAATAGTACTGACGTCATGGGGTTATCGTGAGCATTAAATGACAGCAGATCAGTATCAGGCTGAGTGCCACACTCAACCTCAGAATAGTCATTCAGTAAGGTTACTGCTGATAGTCTATTATTATTATTCTCTTTAACACTAATAAGGGACGGTTTGGATTAATTAAAGGCAATTATTTACTTTTCTCTTAATATTCTTTACCCTAAATTGTCAGATCCTAGCTTTCGGCTTTATATAGGCTCTTCGGCAACTAGATTTTTGGATGAATTTGTAGGGTGGTTTATAGAGACACAGACTTGCTTTGCCAGTTTAGGAAAGAGAGCTATTATTCAGGGAAATAGAGCAATTCATGCACTGGTAGCATACCATTATACTGTACATCAAAAGAGAAATATTTTTTCTGTAATCCTTTCTATAAAAGCAAAATAACAGTTTTGAAGCATTAAAAGTATTATAGAAAACATCACCCCTTTAATCATTTACCAATGTCCCCAAACTAAGGGAGGAGGGGGACAATCAAGCAGCACGAAGTCCTGAGTCTGAATTCCACTTCTACTTCTAATTGGTGACCTTGAAAAAGACTTAGGACTTCACCATTTGGGGGTGAGAAATTGTATTAATGTATTTGAAAGAAAGCTATAAATTGTAAGTTATAATATCTGAAAGAAATGTGACTTTATTAACAAGTATGATAATTAGCCACTGCTTATAAAGAGAATAGGGCTTCCCAGGTAGTGCTGTGGTAAAGAATCCGCCTACCTATGCAGAAGACACAAGAGATGCTGGTTTGATCCCTGGGTCGGGAAGACCCCTAGAGTAGGAGATGGCAACCCACTCCAGTATCCTTGCTTGGAGAATTCCACATATAGACTGGCAGGCTACAGTCCATGCAGTTGTAAAGAGTTGGACACGACAGAGTGCGCACGCACACACAAAGAGAATAAAACTATTTTCCATGTTGATGTTGTCTCAGATTTTTGCACTATATTTCAAGAGGAAGATGGCTTTGCTGTGCACAAGACCATGATGCCCAGGGTTGCCTGAGCCATCGATCTAAGCAGATGGAGAAGAATTAATGGATTCTCAAAGCCAGCTTCACCACTGCAGGTGTCATCAGGAAATTTGCTGCTGCCTAAAGACAGGGACAAAGATAATAAAACCGAGAGAAAGAGAGAGAGAGGAACACTCAATACTCTTAGGCCACCTCCTGGGGGCAGATAACCCCCTGTGTTATTTGGGTATGAGTGCAATCTGTTAATAACATTCCCTAGGTGGTAAGACTGAAATTGTGGATTTGTAAAGAGTGTTAAAATGGAACTCCCTCCAACCCAGTTTAAGTTTAATTATAATAAAATAATCTCTAATTTTTTGCAGCATTCAGACTCACACAGATATCTGTGTTTCTATAGCAGTTTCTCTATTTCTTCCTTTAAAACACTCTTTACTCATTATCAAATCTCCCTTAGGAGCATATGTTGGCTTCCTAAAGGTATTTCTTTGGCAAGGAAATTTCAGTTTAGTTTAGCAAACTGCTTCCCAAACTCTCACCTAAAAAGAAATTTTTTTTTTTATAAAAAAGAAAATTAAAGGAAAATTAGTCCTGTAATGAAGTCTAGAAATTACAGTGGTATTTAAAATAACATCAGACAGTTTGGTATTCTTCGTCAAGGAATGAATATTTCATGCATCATTGTGACTCTGAAGAAAATATACACTGATCCATAAGGCCAGATCAAAGTAGTCTATGTGTACCTTAACTTATATCATATTGCACATCAACTATACTTCAGTTTTTAGTGGATTTGTACAAAGTAGCTTACGTGGGAAAATGACAGAATGAAAAGCTTGCGAGCGGTCAGAAAGATCAGTAGGTGTGTGTTGTAACCAGCTGGTAGCCAGACCTCAGGGCCAGCTGAACCAAAGCAGCTGACTCACTGTCCTCACACCTCCCAAGCCTGAACATCCATTTGAGGTCCTACTAATAGTAACTTCAAATGACAGTGGCTCTTGGCATCCCCGGTGTGATGCCAGGATGCTACTGCTCCTCCCAAATCTTTCCCGGTTATTTCTGGGAGCCTTCAGAGTGATGCCTCAGGCACGTCCTATCAAATCTACCCACATTTCCCTGCCCCTGCTGTCGCCTCAGGATGTCATAGGTATCATGTCATCCTTTGCTGCTCCCCAGTGTGGGACAAAAAAAGGCCATGTCAAGACCTTCCCAGAACCACAGTGCATGAGATGTCATGTCACTGCTGGGTCCTGGGGGGGTGGGGGTGGGAGGAGGGCAAACACGGCCTCTTGTTGATTTCAGGGCACCTCTCTGTCACTCAGGCCTGAAAACTTATGGCAAGATTCTCTTAAAATCACCTAAAGAAGGGTTCTTTCAGCTTCCAGCTCAACTTCTTTCTCCAGTAGGGCCTTCCAACTAGGTCAAGGGCCTAGATGGAGAATAGATACACACCAAGGCCATCTCTTTCCACCGTCCTTGTTTTCATCCCTCCTTTCTCTCTGTAAAAGAAGAGAAAGAAACAAACAAAAACTCTCTCCTCCTTCACTTAAAACAAAAAAAAAGGCTCTAGAATATCAACTCTATCAGTAAGGATAGGCCAAGTTGTACAGCGGTAACAAACCAAAATTAACAGTGGAGTAGCAGCAAAAGTGTATTCCTTGAGCCTCCTATGTGTTCAGTGCAGGCAGTCAGGGGGTGTCTCTGCTCACCTGGGTTACCTAGGAAACCAAGCTGATGGAGGTATAGTCTTAACATGCTCCCCTGGCTCCTGTGGCCCAGCAGCTGCTCCAAGTGACACAGTTCAGTTCAGTTCAGCTCAGTCGCTCAGTTGTGTCCGACTCTGCGACCCCATGAATCGCAGCATGCCAGGCCTCCCTGTCCATCACCAACTCCCAGAGTTCATGGACTCAAACTCATGTCCATTGAGTCAGTGATGCCATCCAGCCATCTCATCCTCGGTCGTCCTCTTCTCCTCCTGCCCCCAATCCCTCCCAGCATCAGAGTCTTTTCCAATGAGTCAACTCTTCGCATGAGGTGGCCAAAGTACTGGAGTTTCAGCTTTAGCATCATTCCTTCCAAAGAAATCCCAGGGCTGATCTCCTTCAGAATGGACTGGTTGGATCTCCTTGCAGTCCAAGGGACTCTCAAGAGTCTTCTCCAACACCACAGTTCAAAAGCATCTCTAAATGCATTTCATCAGCCAAAGTGTCACGGACGTGCCTGAACTCAAGGCAACAGGAAAGTACAATCTTACCATGTGCTTGGAAGGAAGAGAAGCAGAATAGCTGTGAACAGCCTGATACCATCAAATAAAGCCATTCAAATACCTGTCGACCCCCTGTCAGGGGCACACACAGCCAAACTCTGAGCCCAGCTTGGGGCTCAGCCAGAACCCTTGCCATAGTGAGGAGATTGGGGAAGTCACTTACTTTGGGAATTCCAGAAGTCACCCTGACTGTGTAGGTGTCTGTTTTGTAGGCCCTGTGTAACCTGTGGGACCAGGAGGGCCCCATGAAACTGGGAAGAGAAACCCTGCCATATTCAAAAGCTTATTCTCAAAGCCTCCCCAAAGCACAGATGTTTTATTTAAAAGTAGAATTTTATCCAGAAAAAGAGATGTATTTTTTTACTTCCTAGAGCATGTAGCGAAGCCGTCACACAGAGACTTGTGAGTTATCACTCTGTCGTCCAGCATCTATCAAAATCCAGGCACTGTGGTCAAGTCTTTAATTACACTGCCTCTTATCTTCTCGACTACCCTTTAAGGAAGATACCCCATTTTGTGTTTGAGAATTAAGGAAATTAATAATTTGTTCATGGAGAATTCCCTGGTGGCCTGGTGGTTATGATTCCACACTTTCACTGCCACAGCTTGGGTTCAATTGCTGCTCAGGAAACTGAGATCCTGCAAGTCTAATGATAATAATAATAAATTTGTTCGTGTTCATCATCTCGTGTCTTTGCTCTCATTGGTACATTTTGTCCTTCAACAAGCCCTATTTTGTTCTTCTTTTCTTTCTCCCTTGGTCTCCCCATTTTATTTGTTACTGCTTTTTGCTTGCTTGTTGTCCAAAGCACAAATACCCCCGCCAATCCCAAGCTTTCCTCTTGATTGATTGGCATTTTCTTCTTGGGCCTCCTGTTTGACTCCATCCACTTCATCCTGATAGTGCAGGTGAAAGACACCTTCTCGCCATCAGCTGCCTCAGAGCAGATCAGCCTCAGGTCCACCAGGCTCCCTTGCGTGTCGGTGGGACATCTAAGGTACAAACACTTGAGGTGAGCAGGCCAACCACTAATGTCTAAGGGGCCAGCCAGGGATTGAAATGGCTCACCAAGCTGTCAGTGGCGAGGACTTGGGAGTAGGAAGGAGGGGAGGAGGTCTGGCAAGCCCACAGTGAACCCAGAGAAGGCAAGACTGATGGTGACACAATAGGAAATCCGCACTAAGTGGCCAGATCCAACTTTCATGAAAAGTCATAAACCCAGACTGTTATATATGAAATTCCTCAATCACTAAATATCAGCTTAAACTTAAAAATATTTACACATGTCATTTTGGAATGTATACCATTGTTCTGGGTAACTTATTCAAAATAAAACAATATTTTAAAATATATCTGGTAGAGAATGAACTTACGGTTGCCAAGGGGAAGAATGAGGGGAGGAGATAGTTGAGGAGTTTGGGATGGACACGTATACACTACTATATTTAAAATGGATAGCCAACAAGGACCTACTGTATAGCATATGGAACTCTGCTCAGTGTTACGTGACAACCTGGATGGGAGGGAGGTTTGAGGGACAATGGATATGTGTATATGTATGACTGAATTCTCTTATTGTCCATCTGAAACCATCACAACATTGTTGATCGGCTATACTCCAATATAAAATAAAAAAGTTTTTAAAAATATGTCTGCAAGTAAATGTTTGACTCTCCAACTTTCAGTGTGCGGCTCCTCTTTTGAGCAATGAACAAATAATGGAGTACAGGCACACATACACACATACTTGAAAACATTCACAGCAAGAAGTCACGTAGGACATTTAATAACAGAACAGGGTTTTAAACATTACCCATTAGAAAAGAAAGTAAAATAAAAGTTAAGAGGTATGAGGAAAGCCATTTCACAGAGAGGAATAGGAGATCAGAAACTCAGCAGCCAGAAGCGTGAATGCTGACCCTGCCAGGACACTATGGGGCCACAGAGAAGTGACAGGGTGCTACTTCCTCAATGTCTTCATCTTGAAACAGGTATTTTTTTAAGAAAATTAAGACCAACTTGCCACAAAGGGTTTTGCAAAACATGAATAAAAACTGGAATTTCACATCAAACTTCCTCAGATTGACTACAAAAGCAACAGTTCTTGGAATTTTAGACAGTTAGGGGTGCAAAAGACCCTCATTGGAAAAGACCCTGATGCTAGGAAAGATTAAGGGCAGGAGGACAAGGGGGCAATAGAGGATGAGATGATTGGATGGTATCGTCGACACAATGGACTTGAGTTTGAGCAAGCACCATGAGATGGTGAAGGACAAGGAAGCCTGGTGTGCTGCAGTCCACAAGGTCTCAAAGAGTCGGATAGGATGCTGCAACTGAACAGTAACAACAAAGGGATGCAAGGTCTTAGGAATCACCCTGAACCATGTACTCATTTTACACCTGAGGGACACAAGGCCTGGACCAGACCACACTTCCGGAAACCGTGCAAGCTTGCCAGAGAGAGCGAGCAGGAATAGAACCAAGATGGAAAGGGCTCGGAAAAAGAGCCTCAGGGGATGCAAATGTGAAGGCTGATTCACCCCTTACAAAGAGTATAGCTCTCGCTGTCTCCTCCCCTGAACATCATGGGGATAATACCCTGTCTCAGCCTGCAGGTAGGAAAACTGCCAGGGCGAGAAGAGATGAATGGAAGAGAACTTGCGCACATTGGAAGGCATTATTCAGTTACCAATTTAGCTTGCTTCCGTTGTCTCCATTGAGCTCCCACCCAAGTCTTGCTCAACCACAGCCTTTATCCCCCTGTGCTGAAAATGCCCATCAACCTCACATCTTCCCCAAGTTTCTGAGCTCTCTCAGGGCCAAGGGCTTCATCTAATTGTGTTTAGTGCAGCCAGGAGTCCTTTGATGAATGTTTGCTGAATGTGCTGTGCTGTGCTAAGTCGCTTCAGCCATGTCTGACTCTGTGACGCTATGGACTGTAGCTCACCAGGTTCCTATTTGCTGAATGTAGAAACCTCTAAATTTCCAAATTTGCAACCCAAAAGACCAAAGTTAAACTTAAAAAGGGTGCGCTTTTACAGTCTCACTATTAATGTGATTCTTTGCATTCCCATTGGGCTGCACCCCTTCAGGTTCCACTGTCCCTGGGATTTCCCAGGCAAGAATACTGGAGTGGGTGGCCATTTCCTTCTCCAGGGGATCTTCCTGATGCAGGGATCAAATCTGCAGCTCCTGAGTCTCCTATATTGGCAGGCGGATTCTTTATCACTACTAGCGCCACCTGGGAAGCCCCTAATCATAAATTTGTAAGTAAAACCTGTCTGAGAAATATTCACAACTTATAGATCTATAACACAATAGTCATTTTGTGGGGACTCTAAGAGTGATGTGGAGGGGTTAAGGGGTGGAGACAGGAGGGGGTTGGGAGGGAGACAGAGAAAGAAATGACTATAATTCAGGATGTCTCAAAGCCCCTAACTTTCCAGGTTCCTGTCTTTTTGAAAATTATAGATCCACCTAGAATCGAGCTTTCAGGTCTAACTAACACCTGTATGTCTGTGGAGTTAGTCACCTGACATGATGACAATTCAGACATTCACTCCAGTGTCCAAGACCTGGGTTTCTGATGGGAGTCCCAAATTAACCTGCTGCTAAGTATGGACATTTGCAAAGCTCCCTTTTATGTAACTAAGCATTAACGCCTACTTTATCTCCTACCACATCATCTGCCACAGTCAAAAAGTGGCAGCATAAATTCAAATTTCAAGGAAATTTAAAAATATATTGCACAGGAATTCCCCTTTAATGCATGACCTTAAGAAAATTCCTTTGCCTTATGTCTTCTGGATAGGGTAAACAGGGGTAGAGAGGAGAAAGAAATGATTGGATTTCTACGGCTCCAAAAGGCCAACAAAGATAATTTGGGTAGGTACTATCCTGTACTTACTTTGGCCTCCTGATATGAACAGCTGACTCATTGGAAAAGCCCCTGATGTTGGGTAAGATTGAAGGCAGAAGGAGAAGAGGGCAACAGAGGATGAGATGGTTGGATGGCATGACCGATTCAACGGACATGAACTTGGGCAGACTCCAGGAGATGGTGAGGGACAGGGAAGCCTGGCGTTCTACAGTCCATGAGGTCACAAAGAATCAGACATGACTTGGTGACTGAACAATGACAACAACTATCCTGTACCCTACACATTTTGGAGCACTTCGAATTCAAAGATCTTGGTAATTTTTCAGATTCAA
Organism: Budorcas taxicolor; assembly: GCF_023091745.1. Lineage (NCBI taxonomy): Eukaryota > Metazoa > Chordata > Mammalia > Artiodactyla > Bovidae > Budorcas > Budorcas taxicolor. The sequence goes on along the minus strand of NC_068923.1, from coordinate 57,111,270 downwards.
ATTCTGAAAGTTTGAAATTTTTATTAGTATTACTCTCACATCGGAAGAAGCAATGTTTTCTTTACTAGAATATATGTAAAATCCTCCCTCTCCTGCAAATTTTCTGCCCATCTAATAATCAGCTTTTACACAGTACCTATTTATATGTTCTAGACAAATGTTAAACTACTTTGAAATCTGGAAATTTTTTAAAAACATAAGAAATAATGTTTATTCCAAACAGACAGCAGTTTCCACTGTGAGCAAATGCAAACCATGATCTTTAAATCAGAAGATAAAGGAAAAACTAATAAAATTACATTCTATCCCAGGGAATTTGGGCTTTATGCTGCTGCTGCTGCTGCTAAGTCGCTTCAGTTGTGTCGAACTCTCTGCGACCCCAGAGACGGGGGCCCACTGTCTCTGGGATTCTCCAGGCAAGAATACTGGAGTGGGTTGCCATTTCCTTCTCCAATGCATGAAAGTGAAAAGTGAAAGTGAAGTCGCTCAGTCGTGTTCGACTCCTAGCGACCCCATGGACTGCAGCCTACCAGGCTCCTCAGTTCATGGGATTTTCCAGGCAAGAGTACTGGAGTGGGGTGCCATTGCCTTCTCCGTTGGGCTTTATAAATAAGCCAAATAATTAATATAAACCTCCTTAAAGATTCATCCAAGGCTTATTAAGCATCTACAATGTGCCACTGTTTTGGATATGAAGGATTAGCAACAAACAATGCAGACGAATATTCCTGCCCTTATGGAGCTTACATTCTAGCAGGAACAGAAACAAACTTCTGAGTAAACTTATAAGTGAAATAGATACTATAGCAGATGTTAACAAGAGCTGTGTTTGACCGCATTCACGGCCCTAATTCTTTACCCTACCTCTATCCATTCCCTCTGTCCTGTTTTCTGCAGTGAGCTAGGCTTCCTTCTTGCATTGTGACTTGATTTGATCAAGGCTGGCCATGTGACCTGATTTGGCCAGAAGAATAAGGTAGAAGTAACAGGGTGCCAGCTCCTGACTCTAGTGAAACATAGGCCACCAGAGCCCATGATTCCCACTCCCTTCTTGCTCCTTTGTCATTGCCATGGAAGAAGGTGCCTGAGATGGTCCGCCAGTCTCAGAAGGATAAAAGACATGGAGCAAAGCTGTTTCAGCTAAAGTTCCTCAGCCAAACTTAGTCTAAAGCAGAGCTCCAGGAGACCCTGAGATGCATGCTTAAGCATTAGCAGGGCCACCAACATGCTGACCCATAAAAGGAGCTGACCTTTTATGACCCACAGGTGCATGAGCTATACTAATAAACAGCTGTTTTTCGGTGTTTTGGGGGGTTGTGTGTTATACCTCAATAACTAACCAATACAAGTACTAAAGGGTAGTCAAAGCAACAAAGAGCGATAAGAGTATGTATGTGGTACTAACGGGGGAGTCCCTTTCAAATAATTTTCTTGTATATAGTTATTTTAAAAATATATTATTCTAAAAACACTCCCTTTCTAAGAATCGAGAGGTTCTTATATTCATTACCTAATATCCTCATCACATATTTGGCACTCTCATCTTAGTACCACTTGGGTCCAAGCAAATAGGAGGCAGAAAAAAAACATTGCTGCTTTGTTTGGTAGGAGAAGCAGAGCAGAAATCAACACCCATTTCCAGCTCCAACCCAGCTGCACATTCTTGGTATTTCTCATTTGAAGTACAGTGTGTGAACTCATATTCTTCTTTTATGTGGCATTCTACAACTCTTCTAAAATCTTACCCAGAAGCATTCTTTCCTAATTTTTCCCAGTCACTTCAGGTTTAAAGGCAGAAGTTTTTTTCCAACATAAGTCTACCGGCAAGTTTAGCAGATAAAACTCATCCAACACAATCCTTGAAGTAAGGAGACCACGTTTCAAAGGTTGTTTTCAATGTTTTTTTGGAGCATGTAGGGTCTTAGTTTCCCAACCAGGGATCAAATCCACATCCCTTGTACTGGGAGTATAAAGTCTTAACCACAAAGCCTTTCCAAATTAGCTATCCTACCTTCTAGCAAGGTGAACACTGGTTCCATTGATCACTTTGGCCTTCTTCCTGAAAAGGTGACCAGAGGGTTCCTGCCCAGCTTTGATTTCCCATTTCATACAAATTCTAACCAGTCCCTTTCCATTTCATCACAAAATGAACACTCTGATGGAAATGAAGTCACAAGTTTCGGTTCAGGGTTCAGGAAGACTCTAGTGGCTAAAATTGGCTCCAAAGCCCTGTGACTTTCCTGGTGGCTCAGTGGTAAAGAATCTGTGTGCCAATGCAGGAGACACTGGTCCGATTCCTGGGTCAGGAAGGTTCCCTGGAGAAGGAAATGGCAACTCACTCCAGTATTCTTGCCTGGGAAATCCCATGGACAGACAGGCTAGTCTATGGGGTCGAAAAAGAGTTGCACACGACCTAGCAACTAAACAAGAACAACAGACTTGAGCTGAAGTTGATGAATGCAGGCAGAGGGGGAAAAAATTCCTCTCCATTCCTTGTCTTCTAGGGAGTTACCTGTTGGTGGCTCCAGCGGACTGGTGGAAAGGTTTGAGAACGTCTTGATTAAGGTATTTTCAAGGGCTCCTAAATCTACTGTCTTCGTTTCCTTTTCCTTCGTTGAGATCATACTCCAAGAGTTGTTAAGATCTTGGGAAAATCACTTAACCTCTCTGAGATTCAAATTCCTTACTGGTAAAATAAGAATTGAAGGTCCTCTCTGGTCTTAACAGTCCTATCATTTATGTATACGTTTAAATTACTGATCTCAAACTAGCGACAACTTTCAGTTTGCTACAGGCTATAGCAGCTGGCTGAGTTATTTTAATAAAATGAATTAGATTAGATCTTTCATGGATCATTTTGAAGTCCTAGCAGTCCTCCTCACCCCTATTCTTAATGTTCAACCTTACAACTTTGACAAGGAACAACCAAAAAGAACAGTAAGGATTTCAAAATTCTCTTCAGGTCCAACTATTGGGCTTTTTCGATTTCCCAACAAAATGATAAACTATGAGTTCTCTAAGAGGGGATCCTAAGTCTTCAGCAGGACACTTCCATTCTACCATCTTACTGTTGTGCCCAGGCTGATAAAAATTTCCTCTGTGAACTGAGTTTCTGAAAGCCTGACCTAATAGCTACCGGTTCTCAATCAATTGCTATTCACACGCAAACATCTGCACACATCAAGTCAATTTAAACATCACGCTGTGGGGTCCTGACACGATGACAGAACCACCAGCTGTCGGGGCACCGCCCTGAATTGGGGACACAAACCCCATTTTCCTATGTAAATTGGCCTGGGCGCTGCTTCGGCTCCCCAACAAAAGGGGACGATCCTTTTAAATGGGGCCATCTGGCTGTCCCCCGGCCTCAGAGACACCTCCGGGATGGGAGGTAGGAATAGGGGGAGCGGGAGTGATCTTCGGGGGGCCACAAGGTAGGTCGGTAGCACGCAGCTGTCACCCCGACCCCTGGGGTCCGATCCCCAGAGGTTGGGGACCAGCAGATTTGCCCTCCGGGTCCGGGGCGTCTGAAGGTCTCGCAGCGCACTCCCGAGATGGGGGAGGGCGCGCTTTGTTCCCGGGCCCCAAGGGCGCGAGGCGCCACGGCCTCGGGCAGAGTCACCGCTCCGTCCCCGGGCCCCAGGGCAGCTCCCGGCGGGCGGCTAGCAGCCGCGGGCGCCTCCATAGCAACCGCGTGGGAGCTCCGCGAACCGGGAAAGAGGAGCCGGGGAGGAAGGCGGGGAGCAGAGGAGAGGGATGAGGGGGGAGGAGCGGAGAGGGGAGGGATTCCAGGGAGGAACCCAGGAGGAAAGAGTTGGGGAGGGGGGGCCGAAGAAGGCGCGCGCGGGGGGAGCCCAGGAGGAAGAGGGAGGGATGGGGAATGGGCGAGGATAGGGATCTGGAGGAAGAGAGGAGGGGAGCGGGGAGGAGAGGGGAGCAGGAAGAAGGGCCCAGGCGAGAAAAGAAGGAAGGGAGAGGGAGCGTGGGTGGGGGGCAGGGAGGAGTGCGGGGAGGAGGGGAACGGGAGGAGTCCGGAGCCGCCGGGATGGGGAGGGGAGAGCGCTGGGAGGGGGAGGCCGGGAGGAGGGGAGCTTGGGGGGGAAAGGAGCCGGGGAGGAGGGCGCGGCCCAGCCCTCCGGGGCACGGTGCCCGGGGGAGCTCGGCGGCCGAATTCCTGCCCCCGCGCCTCGGGGCGGGAGGAGGGGCGGGAGCCGGCGGCCGAGCGCGGGCGCGGGCGGGGACGGCGGCGGGTGGGCGGGAGGCCGCGCGGGGAGGAGCTCCAGGGGCTGGGGGTCCGCCCACCCCAGCCCGCGGGGAGCGCCCCGGGAGCGAACCAGGACTCTCCCCTTCCCCTGAGGCTAGCGGGCCCCTCTCCAGCTGCGCTGACCTTCCCAGCCCCCGAGAGCCGCCCGCAGCTCCCCGGCCCCAGAGCCGCCCGCAGTTTTCCAGGGATGAACAAACCCTCTTCCCCAAGGGCTGTAAACCTGAAGCGCTCTCCCGAAAACAAAGTTCTTAGCTAAGACTTGCTCTCACCCAGGGTTCTCACCAGAGAATAGTGTGTTACAAAACTATTAGAAAGTTGATGCGGAGCTTAGAGTCCTTTTCTCGCTACCCCAGCCCCCACCCACACCCCCGAAAGGAGGGGCCTGTTGGAAAGGATGTATTAAGGAAGGAAATATTAAGCTTGAGAAATTGACAATCTGGATGGAATGCTGACATCCAGCTGAAAAGTTTGGGGAAAAGCCAAGTCACAAACACATCAGCTTTCTTAAGTACTCTGCTGAGCACCAGCTTGTACGAGACATTTCACAAAGTTGGCAGAATGGACTTGATCCTTGCTCTCGAAGAGCTAACCACAAAAATGGACTACCATTACACTCTGAGAAGCATTTGTGAATAGTGAAAAGCATTTTGAATAATACGTCTCATGACGGAGCATTAAATGTGCAAAAAAGAAAAAAATTTAGACAATATTTCAAAAAAGTCAATAGATATAAGTGCTGTATATTTTAATTTTAAAAACCATTATACAAAGTAAAGGAAAGGAAAATAAACTTTGGGACATTCTCAGCTAACTTGGCCTATGGGAAAATGAAAATAAACCTAATTGAAAAAACAGTGCTCACCATAAATAGGTTTAGCTTTGCAGGCAGGGAACATGGTTTAAGAAGAAAAAAAAAAAAAAAAGCCAGCAGAAAATTCACCAATGAAATGTAAGATTGTCCATGTTTCATAAAACAAAGGTCAAAGAATCCTGTCAAGCCTTAAAGAACACTTTCTGTGTAGATAGCCAGGGTTTTGGTTTTGTTGTTTGTTCTGAAAACCCTAATCTGTAACTCTTGTTTTCAGGTATTACTCAGAGGAATATTCTTTGGTTTCTTTTACCCACATATTCCCAAATTAGGTATCAAATTAAAAGAAACAGGAAAACTTGTAGGTTTGTAATTGTACAATATCCCATCTGGTTTCAACTCTTTGACCAAAAAGAAAAGATGAAAACGTAGGCAAACTTCCAAGTATGTCTATTCTAAATGCTAACTTATTTTGACATAAAACGAATGAATTCTAGTCTTTACTTCCCAACTAGTTGGTATGTAATAGTTTTTGAGAGTTCACTGCATTCCAGGCATTATTCTCAGCAATTTATAGACATTAGCATTTTATTTAATCTTCTTAAACATAGAAAGTAAATATTAATATTATCCCATTTTATGGATGAAGAAACTGACGCTTAAAGAGGGCATAAAACATGTGTAGATCCTGACAACTGTAGTCAGAAAGGTTGGGATGAAGACCCACCAAGCCAGCTGTCACTGAGCAGTTTGTTCCCTGACCACACATTCCTCACGGGTGGGATTTCTCTTACATCTCATCTAGAATAAGACTGAATATAACTACGGATCAATATGTGTATGGGTTAACTGAATTTCTCAATTTCATCTAGTTTTTCTGGCATTAGATAGGTAAACTCACAAGTTATTATTTTCTGTATTTCTTAAGTGTTCGTCTAAAAAATCTTGGTACTATATTGTAAACTTCAGAAATATATAAAGCAGCAACCTACCAGGCCCAAACCTACTAAGTACAAATTGTTAATGTAGTTTCACATGAGCACTTAAAATTGTGGCAATATGTGAAAGCATATGTTCTGAGTTTGATGATAAACCAAACATTTTTAGTTGTTTATACCCTGTTGCTTATACTTTTTTTTCAGTAAGGAGTTTGATGTCCTTTATTCAAGAGAAAACAATCCATGAATCAAGGAGTACTGTGCCTCATAAGCAGAGGAATACTGCTTTCTAGAGATGTGAGACAAGAGGGAGTTTTATAGAGAGAAAGAGGTGATATAGAAACACAGCATGATTAACTAGGAGATCAGGGATTTCCTTAGAAAGCCTGAAAGTCCTGTTTTCTAGGGTAAGTTAAGCTAGCTAAAGCTGGGTTGGAGGATTATGATAGATATATGTTAGGTTTCATTGACAGGGGTTTACTGTAAGTGCAGGCTGACTTAAGTTTAGGTTTGTGACATGGGCTGGGCCACTGAGTTGGCCTCCATTTTATGGGTGCCAATATTCAAATTAACTTTATCAATTCCCCCTTTTGATCAATTTTCTCAGTTGTAGTCAAAGTTTAAGGTATTAGTGCCACTTTGAGCTACCACTTGTTGATCTTGGAGTCAGGTTGAATCTCCAACTGGAAAAAAAAAAAGGTTGGAATATCAAAGTCTTGTTCTCTTAGTTGACTTTCTTCATCCCATTTTTGGCATTCTCAGCAAAGGGAGATCATTTGGTCATCAGCAACAGCATGCATGCATGTAAAGCTTTCGAGAGAATACAGCAAACCAGAAAGATGATTAAAAAGACTATACGCAGAATAATACCCAATGATTGGAGGGCACTCTCAAGGCATGGTCCCTATGACCCAAAACAACTTAAGCAGATGAGAGAAAAAGTCTGCTGAAGGAGTCACTTTTTTAAACCAAGTGGCTTGCTTAGTGACTTTATGTAGCTTGGTCTCAACGTCTCCAGAAACGTAGTAGCTGTTGATCACAGCACAGATGGTTACCTCTGTGCTCAGCTAACAGAAAATCAAAGGCTATCCTATCATCAAGAACAACTTCAGCTGGACAGTCTAGGGACTTTTATTTGCTTTAGCAGCAAATTCTTCAATATCTTTAAGAGTTAAGGAAAGATTGCTGATTATAGCCTCATTTCACTTAATTTTCTATTCAAGGGTGGAGGCATCTGACAGAGGAAGTGAATTTTGAATCATAAATGCCCCTGGTATTTCCAGTTTGAGTCTGTGGCTGGGGGCTGGAAAGATGACAGCCATTCTTGTTGTTATATCATGCTCAGTTGTGTCTGACTCTTGGCGACCCTATGGACTGAAGCCTGCCAAGCTCTTCATGGAATTTTCTCCAGGCAAGAATACTGGAGTGGGTTGCCATTTCCTACTCCAGGGACAGCCATAGAAGCCAGTAAAACTTAAGGGTATATAGACCACACAGGTGGTTTTATTTTGATTACCCTTGCCTTAAGTTTCTTTCTTTATCCAGAACCTGGATGGATGCAAGTTTCCCCACATTTGGGGTTGTCCTATTACTTATACTGACTTGTTTATTTTTCTATCTAAGGTTTGACAACAACCTTAAATTCTTAGTCATCTGCAAATTAGGAGAAATGGATAAGCATCACCTGCACACTCCAAGACATTCAGAGTCTTCTGCTGAATTTAGCCTTTGTCAGGAGATAATGAGACTATACCCACCCTTAAAATGTTTTGCCTCTGAAATCTTTTCTCTTCTTCTGTCTGAATCAGTCCTCCAGTCTTCACATGACCCATCTAGGGAAACAAAGGAAGGAAAGGAAAGGAAAGGAATACAGAAGAAACAAAGGTGGAACATTTGCCACAGAAGTAAGCAAAGACCTTACTTTTTCATATGCTGGTTCATCAATGCTGGACTCTAAAAATGGGCAAGACTTAGGATGGAGGAGAGATGGGGAATGAGGTGAGAACTAGTAAGAAGGCTAAGGTCCAATGTTTAGGCTAACTAGAAGCAAGAGCTTCTTTTTGGGCTTGGCTTAGAAGTCAAGCTTGAATTTCGGATGACTCACCAGAGGTGAGATAAGATGTCTGTCCAAGAAGCCAGGCCCTAGAAAGTTCAGAGGGTAGGGCTTACTCTCTTTTTCTTTCAGTTCAGTTCAGTTCAGTCGTTCAGTCATGTCCGACTCTTTGCGACCCCATGAATCGCAGCACACCAGGCCTCCCTGTCCATCACCATCTCCCAGAGTTCACTCAGACTCACGTCTATCGAGTCAGTGATGCCATCCAGCCATCTCATCCTCGGTCGTCCCCTTCTCCTCCTGCCCCCAATCCCTCCCAGCATCAGAGTCTTTTCCAATGAGTCAACTCTTCTCATGAGGTGGCCAAAGTACTGGAGCTTCAGCTTTAGCATCATTCTTTCCAAGGAAATCCCAGGGTTGATCTCCTTCAGAATGGACTGGTTGGATCTCCTTGCAGTCCAAGGGACTCTCAAGAGTCTTCTCCAACACCACAGTTCAAAAGCATCAATTCTTCGGCACTTAGCTTTCTTCACAGTCCAACTCTCACATCCATACACGACCACAGGAAAAACCATAGCCTTGACTAGATAGACCTTTGTTGGCAAAGTAATGTCTCTGCTTTTGAATATACTATCTAGGTTGGTCATAACTTTTCTTCCAAGGTGTAAGCGTTTTTTAATTTCATGGCTGCAGTCAACATCTGCACTGATTCTGGAGCCCCCCAAAATAAAGTCTGACACTGTTTCTACTGTTTCCCCATCTATTTCCCATGAAGTGATGGGACCAGATGCCATGATCTTTGTTTTCTGAACGTTGAGCTTTAAGCCAACTTTTTCACTCTCCTCTTTCACTTTCATCAAGAGGCTTTTTAGTTCCTCTTCACTTTCTGCCATAACGGTGGTATCATCTGCATATCTGAGGTTATTGATATTTCTCCCGGCAATCTTGATTCCAGCTTGTGTTTCTTCCAGTCCAGCGTTTCTCATGATGTACTCTGCATAGAAGGTAAATAAGCAAGGTGACAATATACAGCCTTGACGTACTCCTTTTCCTATTTGGAACCAGTCTGTTGTTCCATGTCCAGTTCTAACAGTTGCTTCCTGACCTGCATACAGATTTCTCAAGAGGCAAGTCAGGTGGTCTGGTATTCCCATCTCTTTCAGAATTTTCCACAGTTTATTGTGATCCACACAGTCAAAGGCTTTGGCATAGTCAATAAAACAGAAATAGATGTTTTTCTGGAACTCTCTTGCTTTTTCAATGATCCAGCGGATGTTGGCAATTTGATCTGTGGTTCCTCTGCCTTTTCTAAAACCAGCTTGAACATCAGGGAGTAAGATTTATTTATTTTTATTTCTTTGGCTGCACTGGGTCTTAGTTGTCATATGCAGGTCTCTGATTGCAGCATGCGGGAACTTGAGTTCCAACTTATGGGATCAAATTCCTTGACTAGTGATCAAATCCAGGCTCCCTGCATTGGGAACACAAAATCTTAGCCCTCTGGACCACCAAGGAAGTCCTAGGATTTACTCTCCTTATTTTTCCTGCTAGACACGATAAACTGTGGAAAACTCTGAAAGAGATGGGAATATCAGACCAATTGACCTGCTTCTTGAGAAACCTATATGCAGGTCAGGAAGCAACAGTTATAACTGGACCTGGAACAACAGACTGGTTCCAAATAGGAAAAGGAGTACGTCAAGGCTGTATATTGTCACCTTGCTTATTTACCTTCTATGCAGAGTACATCATGAGAAACGCTGGACTGGAAGAAACACAAGCTGGAATCAAGATTGCCGGGAGAAATATCAATAACCTCAGATATGCAGATGACACCACCCTTATGGCAGAAAGTGAAGAGGAACTGAAGAGCCTCTTGATGAAAGTGAAAGAGGAGAGTGAAAAAGTTGGCTTAAAGCTCAACATTCAGAAAACTAAGAACATGGCATCCGGTCCCATCACTTCATGGCAAATAGATGGGAAAACCATGGAAATAGTGGCTGACTTTATTTTTGGGGGCTCCAGAATCACTGCAGATGGTGATTGCAGCCATGAAATTAAAAGACGCTTACTCCTTGGAAGGAAAGTTATGACCAACCTAGATAGCATATTAAAAAGCAGAGACATTACTTTGCCAACAAAGGTCTATCTAGTCAAGGCTATGGTTTTTCCAGTGGTCAAATATGGGTGTGAGAGTTGGACTGTGAAGAAAGCTAAGTGCTGAAGAAATGATGCTTTTGAACTGTGGTGTTGGAGAAGACTCTTGAGAGTCCCTTGGACTGCAGGAAGATCCAACCAGTCCATCCTAAAGGAGATCAGTCCTGGGTGTTCATTGGAAGGACTGATGTTGAAGCTGAAACTCCAATACTTTGGCCATCTGATGCAAAGAGCTGACCCATTTGAAAAGACCCTGATGCTGGGAAAGATTGAGGGCAGGAGGAGAAGGGGACGACAGAGAATGAGGTGGTTGCATGGCATCACCGACTCAATAGACATGAGTTTGGGTAAACTCCTGGCGTTGGTGATGAACAGGGAGGCCTGGCGTGCTGTGGTTCATGGGGTTGCAAAGGGTTGGACACGACTGAGCAACTGAACTGAACTGAACTGAACTGAACTGAATTGAGAAACTGGAGGGGAAAAAAGGATGTTTGGTTGTGGCCAGAGCCACTTTCCCTGATGACCTGTCCCAAGGAAGGGGGAAGGGGGGAAGGAAAGAAGGGGCCGATGAGCTCTACCCGAGCAGATGCTATGGGCCAGTTCTGTCCTTCTGCTGAGTGACTGCAATTTCAAATCTCTGTGCTTCTTTTAATTTTCTAAAAAGATTTTCCTTTTAGGAAAACACTTTTTCATTAACTTTAGTCCAGGGGGTAGTTTTTTGTTTTTTTGTTTTTTCCTTTTACAGAATTTAGTGGTGAGGGAGAATGCCCTGTGACTCTTTTTAACATGTGTGAGAGAGGTTATTATCTCTTTGATTAAAAATTCTGATATTCCCACCACTGGCAGATGACATTTCTCAAAACCAAAAGTGAAATTTCCCAATAGAGTTTCAAGTGTGAATAACAATTATTAGAAAATAAGATTGAAGGGATGGGGGAGGAGAGAAAGATGCTTAAAATTTTTCACAGGATTCTAGTTTTTGTCTCAACAGAATTAATTTTGATTGAATTTATAAACAACATTTTGCCATAATGTCATTGCATGCCTTACTTTTTCTTTTATACTCACAGCTGAGGTCAAACAAAAAGACGACTATTTAATCAATATAGAGTTTGGGTTAACCAATTCAAATTAACTAGATGAAAGTCTAGAATTAAAGCATTAAACATCCACTGAACAGAATACCTAATTAGTATTGATCACCAAATAATTCTAAGCACATGTGCTATTTACATAGAAAGGAAGCAATATATTTTCTTAGAAAAATAAAAGCAATAACACTATATGTGGACCTCATTACCATGAGGAAGAGAGGAAAACTTATAAAATGGGGCTTGGGACACTGTCACACTAGAAAACAAGTTTACTGGGCAAAGCACATTATTTGGCGGAAGCTGTAATAGTGTCCGGAGACAGAAGATAAGACTCAGGATGAGGGCTACGCTAGGAGAGAAGTCTGAGTGGACAAGAGTAATAGACTGAGTGTCCAGATGGGCTTCTCTGCTTGGATAAAAAGAAGAATAGCTGGCATTTTTTGTGTGTGTGCAAGATGCTGGGCAATAAAGTTACATATATTATCTGCCATCCTTATATTGACCTATAAGACTCTCTTACCCACTGTATTACTACTATTGCACAATTGTATAGGCTGCCCTGGTGACTCAGACAGTAAGGAATCTGCCCACAATGGGGAGACCACGGTTTGAACCCTGAGTTGGGAAGATCCCCTGGAGAAGGGAATGGCTACCCACTCCAGTATTCTTGCCTGGAAAATCCCATGGACAGACGAGCTTGGCAGGCTACAATCCATGGGGTCCCAAAGAGTTGGACACGACTGAGGACTAACACTGACCCATTGTACAGGTGAGGAGTCTGAGGATGGCATAGGCTGGATAACTGACCCCAGTACACCCAGGACACAGGTGGCAAAGATGGAATTCCCTCTTCTTTTTCCCTCTTCACCTTCCATCCCAGTGATTAGTGTGTGTGTGTTGGGGGGGGGGGTGGTGGGGAGGTGGATGGAGACCCCCATGGAAAGGAACACAGGCACAAGGCACTTTTCAGCTATTTAGAGCTCTTAGTCTTGTACTTTGTGTTCCTTGTATCACTGGGGGAGGCATCAGAGCTGGGGGTATTGCTAGCTTTCCTTATGGAGCAAACTTTTTAGATAATATCATCTCTTTTACCAAGAATTGGGTGGAAAGCAGAGGTTATCTCTTGAGCATCCAAGACATGCTTAGAAAAATCCAGAAGACTGACTGTAGTTTTCAGTATTGAACCAAAAGTTTTGACTGACCTAATAGAACTGAGAGGGTGATGACTGCTTAGGAGTGAGTTGAAGAAGAATGGGAGAGAAACATTCTTAGCTGAAACTTGAAATAAGGATGGAGGATAATGTTAATAAGTTTATTATTAAATCTAATCAAACGATCCTCATTTTGTGGAATGTGCTTATTTGGAAACCATTAGTATATTTCTTTATGGTCTGAGGGAAAATCAGGGATAGAAGCACTGGGATGGAGGAGGAAAGTTCTCCCTGAGGTGCTGACTTTATTTAGCATCACCTCCACCTGTCTTTAATGAGCTTCCCCTGGGGCTCAGATGGTAAAGAATCCACCCCTGCAATGCAGGAGACCTAGGTTTGATCTCTGGGTCAGGAAGGTCCCCTGGAGAAGGAAATGGCAACCCACTCCAGTATTCTTGTCTGGAGAGTCCTATGAACAGAGGAGCCCGGCGGGTTACAGTCCATAGGGTCGCACAGAGTCAGATAGAACTGAGGGACTAACACTTTCACTGGTTAAGAAGGCGCCAACCTTGAGGAGAGCTGGGAAGGAAGAGAGATGGGGAAATGAGGGGTGGGGCTGGTTTGAGGCAGCTTGTGCAAAGACCTTGTGAAACTGACAGGTTCAGTTTTTCTGGGATTCCACCCTCTCCTCTGCTGTCTAACAACCCAACTTCCAGACCAAGGACGTGTTTTATCTTTACTGATCTTCCCCATTAGCCTAAACTAGACAAGAATGTTCCCGCCCCCTTTTATATGATGCCTTAACAATGTTTACCCAGGGAGTTTACTGTTGGGATTCAGGGCCATGAGCATATTTCATGGCACCCAAGGGCAGGTGCACCCTGGCCCAGAAAGGACTTGGTTCCAAACTCAAAGATCATCAGGAGTGAGACAGAATGCCTTCCCCATTTCTGCCTTTTGTTTCTATTTTTCTTCAGGAGCCCTTACCTTTTCACCTCTGCAGAACTGTTCTGCTGCTCCTCTGAACATGTGATCAGTGAAGTCAGACAAGAGTTTAATTTACATCACCTTAGTTCCAGGAACACTACACACTGAATCTCATAGCCAAATGTGAATGCAAATACGAGACTGATCAACTCAGTCACGTGTCCACCCCTGAGCCAGTCACCCAGGGTTGAGGATGATGATTTCATACAGGGAGGAAGGTCCCTCTCTGAGAAAGGGCTTTGAGATGAGCTAGAAAAGCAGTTTCCTACACAGTCCCCACATCATGTTTTAAATCCTCATATCTTGACTTCCATCTTCTAAAAAGTATGCTTTTTTCCCCCTTTTCCATGTTTATTGCTATTCATTCTCATTATTTAAAAAATAATAATAGATGTGTTCTCTACTTTCCATAGCCCCAATTTCACAACACTTTCATCCTTCCACGAGATAGACCACAATCTTCCATGAATCCCCCCTCCATTCCTTTTGTTTCTGGCCTAAGGGGCAGAAGGAGAAGAGGGCGTCAGAGGATGAGATAGCTGGATGGTATCACTAATGCAATGGACATGAACTTGGGTAAACTTTGGGAGATGGTGAGGGACAGAGAGGCCTGGTGTACTGTAGTCCATGGAGTTGCAAAGAGTCGGACACGGCCAGGGGACTGAACAACATAAAGAGCAGTAAGGAAGGCTGAATAATGGCAAGGCAACCAAGTACAGTTCAGTTCAGTTGCTCAGTCATGTCTGACTCTTTGCGATCCCATGAACTGCAGCATACCAGGCTTCCCTGTCCATCACCAACTGCCGCAGCTTGCTCAGATTCATGTCCATTGAGTCACTGATGCCATCCAACCATCTCATCCTCTGTCATCCCCTTCTCCTCCTGCCTTCAATCTTTCCAAACGTTGGAGTCTTTTCTAATAAGTCAGTTCTTCTCATCATGTGGCCAAAATATTGGAGCTTCAGCTTCAGCATCAGTCCTTCCAGTGAATATTTAGGGTTGATTTCCTTTAGGATTGACTGATTTGATCTCTTTGCCTTCCAAGGGACTCTCAAGAGTCTTCTCCAACACCACAGCTCAAAAGGATCAATTCTTCGGTGCTCAGCTTTCTTTATGGTTCAACTCTCATATCCATACATGACTACTAGAAAAACCATAGCTTTGACTAGACAGACCTTTGTTGGCAAAGTAATGTCTCTGCTTTTTAATATGCTGTCTAGGTTTGTCATAGCTTTTCTTCCAAGGAGCGAGTATCTTGTAATTTCATGCCTGCAGTCACCAACTGCAATGATTTTGGAGCCCAAGAAAAGCCTTCCTCAGTAATCAGTGCAAAGAAATAGAGGGAAACAATAAAAGGGGAGAGACTAGAGATCTCTTCAAGAAAATTAGAGATACCAAGGGAACATTTCATGCAAATATTGGAACAATAAAGGACAGAAATAGTATGGACCTAACAGAAGCAGAAGCTATTAAGAAGAGGTGGCAAGAATACACAGGAGAACTACACAAAAAGAATCTTAATGACCCACATAACCACAATGATGTGATCACTCACCTAGAGCCAGACTGTAAAGTGAGGTCAAGTGGGCCTTAGGAAGCATCACTACGAACAAAGCTAGTGGAAGTGATGGAATTCCAGTTGAGCTATTTCAAATCCTAAACGATGATGCTGTGAAAGGGCTGCACTGAATATGCCAGCAAATTTGGAAAACTCAGCAGTGGCCACAGGACTGGAAAAGATCAGCTTTCATTCCAATCCCAAAGAAAGGTAGTGCCAAAGAATGTTCAAACTACCGCACAATTGCACTCATCTCACAAGCTAGCAAAGTAATGTTCAAAATTCTCCAAGGGAGGCTCCAACAGTACATGAACCGAGAACTTCAGATATTCAAGCTGGATTTAGAAAAGGCAGAACCAGAGGTCAAATTGCCAACATCCATTGGCTCAAAGAAAAAGCGAGAGAGTTCCAGAAAAACATCTACTTCTGCTTTATTGACTATGCCAAAGCCTTTAACTGTGTGGATCACAATCAACTGTGGAAAATTCTTCAAGAGATGGGAATACCAGACCACTTGACCTGCCTCCTGAGAAATCTGTATGCAGGTCAAGAAGAACATTTAGAACCAGACATGGAAAAATGGACGGGTTCCAAATCAGGAAAGGAGTACGTCAAGGCTATATATTGTCACCCTGTTTATTTAACTTATATACAGGGTATATCATGCAAATGGAGGGCTGAATGAAGCATAAGCTGGAATCAAGATTGCAGGGAGAAATATCAATAACCTCAGAGATGCAGATGACATCACCCTTATGGCAGAAAGTGAGGAGGAAGTAAAGAGCTTCTTGATGAAAATGAAAGAGGAGAGTGAAAAAGCTGGCTTAAAACTCAACATTCAAAAAGCTAAGACCATGGCATCCGGTCCCATCACTTCACGGCAAATAAATGGGGAAACAATGGAAACAGTGATGGATGATCCCCAGGGCCGGGGAGATCTCCTGGAGAAGGAAATGGCAACCCACTCTGATATTCCTGCCTGGAAAATCCCATGAACAGAGGAGCCTGGCAGGCTACAGTCCAGTGTCACAAAGGGTCAGACACAAGTGAGCACACACACACACACACACACACACACAAGCTTCTGTTTTTTCTCATTTATCTTAGAGATCATCTAATCCAGTCTATTAAGAACTAAAGGTGTTAAGTGCCTTGCCTGGGGTCACATACCTCACATGTGGCAAAACTTTCTGTACAGACGTTTTTCAGTTGTAGCATGCTGCTTTCCACCCAAGTGTATCAGGGACCAAAACACAGGGCAAAAAAAGGAAGAGCAGGAACCTCACTACCAGTGTATGTCTCAGCTCAGGGCGAGCAACCTTTAGTGATGGGCTCACTCTGCCGTGGTGACTGTGCCATGGTGCCACAGTGCCATGCAATTGTACAGATGTTTCCAAGGGCAGGACTTGGGATGATCAGGTCTCAGCATGTGGTGTTCTTCTAAATCTTCTGCTTTCTGGAGAAGGTTTGTTCCAGGAAAGGTCAGTGATGGTGTCTGGGCTGTGGTTCACTTCTAGGGCACAATGTTCCCTCTGCTAAAAGAGCTGCTGCAGCATAGAAATGAGATATCTTGGAGCAATCACATGAAAAATGACTCTCTCTCTGGGTCACCATTACCAAATGAAATGGTTGGATAAGAACTAAGGGACTGCCATGACCACTCACAGGTCTAAAATCCCACTGTTCCATGATAAATATATTAAAAGAATAGGAGAAATTCATCAATAATAAAATGCAAAAGGGGTAGATAGTACTCAGACTAAATGCAATTTTTAAAAATCCAGGATATTTCAAAACCAAAGCCTACATAGTGAACTGCTTAAGAATTGTAACAAAATGCTCTTGTAACCACTGTGTAAAGGAAAAAACAGTCTTAACAATAAATAATTTTTAAATTATGAAATGAAACACTCTATGTTAAATATTTAAGACATAACCAAGTTATACTCTTCTATAGTTTACGGAGCTCTTTAAACATGGATTATCCTACGGTAGTGATCCTGTTCTGAAGCAGACAAATACCCTTTTTACAAGCAAAGACAGTGTGAGTCAAATAATTATTTAATATGTCTCAGGCAAAATACATGCTGATGTGTCCATAACCCAAGGTTTCAAGAGAAGGGCAAAACTGAAATTTTTTTAAAACAAGAAAAACTGTTTTCTCCAATGAGCCTACTTTATTTTGATTTTTCAAAAAAGGCTAGCCAGGAAATCTCAACTTTATAGTTAAATGTTAAGGCAGTTATGCAAATCAAGGATATATATAATTTTTAAAATTACAGTTTTATGCTGACATATTTGAAAAACATGAATAAACTTATTTCCCTCAAAATTGCTATTAAATTGACAAATATTAGGAAATTTTGTAGGTATAAAAATTGATAAATTTTCTTCCTGTTAGCCAATTTGAAAAGCATGCATTTTGAGAATGCATGTTTGGGAACTTGTGTGTGCCTGTGTTTGTGTGTGTTGTTTCTCAGTATGTGAATGTATCTATGTAACCATGTTGATGGGGCTAAGTGTGACTGCTACATGGAGCAATGAAGAAAGATCTGGCTTTCATTATGTAAGAAAATATATCTCAGTCTTTTAAAAAATGAGAAAATCCCAATGTATTTACTTTCTCATGAAGAAATTCTTCAGAAGGAGTCATGAGGTATAAAAAGGGTATTATTTCTAGACAGCATTTTCAAAAGTGTAGTGGGGTAGATAATCTAATATAGCATATAAATAAAATTTTTATTGAGGTGTATCATGAATTTACAATGTATTATTTTCTACTGTACATCAAAGTGATTCAGATATATATATATATTCTAATTCAGATTGCTTTCCATTATAGGTTATTATAAGATACTGAATATAGTTCCTTGTGCTATACAGTAGGTCCTTGTTGTATACCTAGTTTATATATAGTACTGTGTATATATTAATTTCAAACACCTAATTTATCTCTCCACTGCCCCTGAATACACTTTTTATGTGAATAATCATGCACAGATTTTTATCATTCACCCCTCCACACACCCACGTCTTATACTCTTCCTTGGTCACTGGTTTTATTTACAGCATTTATTTGGTCCCTCATGTCTATCACCAGAATCCGAAGCCCCGAAGGTCACTTCTTGCTCCCTACTCCTTACTGAACTCTCTGCACCATCTTTTCTGAGCCCATCTCCATACCCTCCCTAACTAGGGGAACTCTTGCCCAAGTCCTTAGCAACTCACAATAATGTATCAGCCAGAAATCCATCTAGCTGTCTTTTCTATAAGGCAAAGCCACTCCCTATGAACCCAGAGTTATGGGTGACCGTGAATTACTTGCTTCCTATTTTGGTTACTTCATGCTACAGAACAAATTACCCCAAACTTAGTGACTTAAAACGGCAACCACTTTGTTTGCTTTCTAGATATTGTGGGTTGACAGTTCAACTGGCAGTTCTGTTGGTCTCTTTTGGAGTCATCCAAAGGATGGCTGGAACTGGAGGAGTGGGGAGACAGCCCCCTCACCCCAGGAGGCAGGCAGGCAGGCTGAGTCTCTTCTCTCTCCATGCAGGTGATATGGTCTCTCTGTGTGGTAGTTGGGGCTCCCCAAAGGAAACACAAAATGGAAATCACCAGGCCTTCGTAAGGCCTAGGCCTAGACCAGGCACATCCTCTCTGTGCATCTTGTATTAATTAAGTAGTCCCAGAATTAGCCCATGGGGTTTCCCAGAGACTCAGCAGTAAAGAATCCACCTGCAATGCAGGAGATGAAGGAGACTTGGTTCGATAGCTGGGTCAGGAAGGTCCCCTGAAAGAGGGCAATGGCAACTCACTCCAGTATTCTTGCCTGGACAATCCCATGGACAGAGGAGCCCGGCGGGCTACAGTCCACGGGGTCACAAAGAGTCAGACACGACTGAAGAGACCGAGCTCACACACACATGCACAGTCAGTCTGTAGACAGGGTAAGGGGAAATAAATTCCACCTTTGAGGGAAGGGAGGTGATGACAGAATTTACAGTCATCTTTAATCCACCACAATTTCTCAAACAAAAGAGCTCCTTTCAGTTTCTATGCAGAACAAATACTTTGAGAGTTTCAAAACCTATTTACTATTTTTTGGAATAAACTTTAGTTTCTTCGGTATCAAAAGCACGACATTTCCCAAAAGCAGTGTAAAACTGAGGTTAAGAGCTGATTCAGACAGATGGTAAGTGATTATAGAGTAATGTACACGTGAGTACATGGAAATACTACTTGCCTTTCAAACAACACTGAAATCCAAGTTTTACCACCACGAACCTCACTTTATAGATACTCTCATATTCTCCAACTTCCTAGAAATTCAAATTAATTTAAAATTTTCTGATCAACCGCTTCTCAGCCTTTTGGCTAAGATCAAGTGTAAAAATTTCTGATTCGTGAAAACATGTTGCTGTCCACACTTCTAAAAGTTAGAAAACAGATAATAAAAGAAGTATCAATAAACTGGTTATATATAAATAAGGGAATTCTTTTTTCCACCTCAGAGTATCAGGATACTTTCAAGATAGGTACCTCTTCCATCCTTTTAAAAAATTAATTAATTGATTTTGGGTCTTCACTGCTGCACATGGGCTTTCTCTAGTGATTAGCAGGAGCTACTCACCAGTTGCGGTGTTTAGGCTTCTCATTGTGATGGCCTCTTTTCAAGGCTCTAGGAACTCAGGGTTCAGTAATTGCGTCTCCTGAGCTCAGTACTGGTGGTACATGGGTTTAGTTGTCCCAGGGCATGTGGAATCTTCCCAGACCAGGGATCAAACCCACGTCCCCTGCATTGGCAGGTGGATTCTTAACCACTGGATAACCAGGAAAGTCCTCCCTTCTTTTTATTTAACCAAAATGCATAAACTTACTTTAGGTAATGAAAGAGAATCTACGAGAAAGAACAACAGTGAGAACAATTCAAACATCACTCACATTCAATTTGGTAAATATATTGTACTTATGTTTTCAATAGCTGGCTGTATGAAAGTGGTTTCCAAGCCCATTCTTTTAGCTGTGTGGTGGAAAACTGCCAACTTTGCTTAAATTCTTCTGAGTGGTCACTCCCTGCAATTCTACTCAGGGTAGAAATAGATGCTGGAGAGAATGGCCTTCCCTCTGGCCTCTTCTGTGACTTGTCTGGTTCTGGGGTCAATAAATGTTTGGGTTCAAAGGGCTTTTCTCTTCCCAAAGTAAACAGAAGGAATGGAGATGTGAAGAGTGCAAGTCACTAAATGGGAATATATTGTCAGCTTACTGTAATTTACTTTACCCATTTGCTGGTCATTTTTTACTCATGTCATCATTCATTGTATTTGTTATTGCAGGTGTTAGGTGCAGCACTGAAGTAAACAGACAGAAAAACAGCCTACTAGTCACTTACAGTGATGTGGGAGTTTTGCCAGCCCAAACATGTATCCGTAACAACATGATAGCTCTTTACACCAGAGCTTTATAAAGACAACAAAAGGAGTAACTGACGGTGGTAATGATTGAACCAACACTACAGAATAAGAACTACAAACATTTTACACTATCTGGTTGATATATGACTACAAAAAGATTCATTTCCAATCCCTCTTTACTCTCGTAAAAATCTTAGCCAGGTGTGCCACAGAATACCCCCATAATTGAGTGAATTCTTCCTAAATTATTCAAGTTCTCCTGGTCCCTACACGGGAGCCAGCTCCAGCGTGCTCCTTGAGAGGTCTCTCTTTAGTTCCACTGAAGGTACCTTACTTTGGGGAGGAAAATCTCCTATACATCGATACTCTTGGGAATTGGCGGCGAATTCCTGTCCCTCATTTCCAG
Source organism: Budorcas taxicolor (assembly GCF_023091745.1). Taxonomy (NCBI): domain Eukaryota; kingdom Metazoa; phylum Chordata; class Mammalia; order Artiodactyla; family Bovidae; genus Budorcas; species Budorcas taxicolor. Next base: position 57,090,440 of record NC_068923.1, on the reverse strand, counting down.
CGCCTGGGGAATGACTTCCTGCTCGCACCAGGCTCTGATCTCGCTCCTACCCCCTCTCATTCTGAAACTGTCCAGGGGCGCACATGGGAGGGAGTTTTATTTCCTCCCGGAGCAGAAATGGGGGCCAGGTTAAAACGAGATTTCCCCCGTGGGCAGAAACACGGATGCCCCACAACTGTGTGAAATCCTAACTCTCTCCCTCTCTGCTCCACCCACACACACCCGCGGGACTCGTAGGAGGTCACTGTTCAACCATCTCGCCAGCCCGGCCCGAGCATCTGGGCGGTAGCGTCATCAACACCCGCCCACCGCGCGCCCGAGGTTGACAAGGTCACGGAGGGCAGACTTGTAAAAGCTGTTCAACTTGGTACCGTCCACGCTGAGCGCCTCTCCCTCGACGGCAGGGTCTCGCAGGTAAGCCTAACATAAGCTAAAAGAGGAGAAAGAATGAGAACACACACAAGCCAAAAACAGATAAATACAAAATCTGTAAGTTGCACTTTAGAGGGAAGGAGCTTGGATATTTCCAAGTAAGCTTGGGGGGAAAAAATCTAAAATGCCGAGCAAGCATCGGGCGTGGTTTCAGTAACAAATGAAAAAAATAAAATACAAGTAAATTGTCCTAAATTAGCTAATTACTAAAATCCAATCTGAAAAAGGTTTGAGATTTAAACTAAAATGAACTTTTAAGTTACTTTTAAAGTGTAGGGAGACTAGAAATGGATAAGGGCTATTAAGGCTTAAAACTAGATAGAATACAAACCCTGACAGAGAGGGAGGCAAGGCTTTACATTTCTGAATCTTGACCAAAATATGCCTACAGTTTTACAAGAAAATATATTTTTCTGCTATAAATTTTGTTTGGCATAATAGAATGTCCAAAAGAAAAATATTATTATGTATTTGGAAACTTAGGTGTGCAGTGATTTCTTTTATACAAGGTGAGATAATGCCATCTTAAATCTTCAGAATACAAAATGAGGCTTTTAAAAAGAATGGTAAATCACTAACAGAAAGAGGCTTGGTGAGAGAAATCAACATATGGGTTAGGGTACTGAATGCACCGCAGCCTATGCTGGTAGAACGCCTACACATTTGGTTTATACTGCCTTATTACGTGGGTTTCTAGAACCTCAGGCATTCACTGGAGTAGTTTGCCTGTCAGTCCGTCAGTGACATCCACCAGGTTTTGTGGTTAGAGCATTGACAGAGCGCCTTGGGTCTGCTTTTCTACACTTATGATGACACATTCTCCCCATGAAAGTGTTTTGTTAATTTTTTCTCCCCTCATAGTTGACTTTTATGCGTTTTTTTCTTGTTCTGCAGAGAAATACAGGATGATAAAGACACTAATTTTAATTCCACTTTTTAGTTTTTATACTTGTGTGTGTGTGTGTGTGTTGGAATAATACAAGGCTAAAGTGATACTATTGTCATTCTAACAAGGTCATTTAAGCAGTTATCCAACATTGTGCCTTATAGTTGATTAAGTAAAAGCGTTAGGACAAAATCTACTAGTTTTAAAAAGAAAAAAGTACATTTCCAACAGATATGTGTCTATAGGTGTGTATGTATATATATGATAAACTGTATGTAAATAGATCTTCTTTACCATGACAACTTATTACTGATGTTTACTCCTGTCAGATGTCATGATCAGGTAAGCTGCATTGCCCTAAAAATGTAAAACACAATTGCAAAATTCTCCCTACTTCCAAAGTTTCATCCATTATGCCTATTTGTTTCTATGTGTAAAATATGAATCTAATTCAATACCAAATATTTCCAACAGCCTTTACATACATGTCTGCATAGTGAGTTGTCTTAAGTATTTACTGTAAGCATATTGCTAGAAATTATGTCTTTGGTTTTGCAGCCTCGGGCTCCCAGCCTCTAAAAACAAGCAACAAGGTTGCTGCTGCTAAGTCACTTCAGTTGTGCCGACTGTGTGACCCCACAGACGGCAGCCCACCAGGTTCCCCCATCCCTGGGATTCTCCACGCAAGAACACTGGAGTGAGTTGCCATTTCCTTCTCCAATGCATGAAAGTGAAAAGTGAAAGTGAAGTCGCTCAGTCGTGTCCGACCCTCAGCGACCCCATGGACTGCAGCCCACCAGGCTCCTCCATCCATGGGATTTTCCAGGCAAGAGTACTGGAGTGGGGTGCCATTGCCTTCTCCAAGCAACAAGGTTAGTTGCAAGTAAAAGTTAGAGCCCTGAGCACTTTAGAGAAGCATTCCCTAAAGTCTGTGCTGTGGACAGCAGTGAGAACTGATGTGAAAGCCTGTGTTTGAAAAAGGGGGGAGGGGAGGAGGTAGAATTCCTTGTTGAAAACATTTTGGGAAACATTCTGTATCCTCCCTGTTGGAGATTCACAACATACATTAACATATTAAAGACTCTTACATTTATGCTCAATTGCTTTTCAACAAAGGTGTCAAGGGAATTCAATAGGAAAAGGGTAGTCTTTTCAACAAATGTACTGGGACAATTGGATATCCATGTGCAAAAAGATATATTCAAATGAAGTATCCCACCCTTTTCAAACTCCATCTAAATGTTAGAGCTAAATGACAAAACTTTTTAAAAAGAAAACATAGGAGTAGATCTTCATGACTTTCTTAGAAATTAAAAACAAAAATCACAAGCAGTAAAAGAAAAAAGTTGATAAGCTGAACTCCAGCAAAATTTAAAATATGTGTGCTTAAAAAGACACCAAAAGAAAATGAAAAGAGGGGAAAAATATTTGCAAATCATATCCAGAATACCAGGGAACTCTTGCGGTGCAAGAAAACGACCCAATTTTAAAATAGGCAAAAAAATTGAATAGAACAAAGATACATATGAATGACCAATAAACACATAAAAGGATGCTCAACATTATTAGCCATCAGGGAATGCAAATCAAAACCACCGTTAAATAACAGTACACAGCCCATTAGGATGACTAGCTGGTGAGTGTGTAGGGAAATTAAAACTCTCATACACTGCTGATAGAAATGCAAAATAGTGCAGCCATTTTGGAAAAACAGTTTGGAAGTTTCTTAAAAAGTTAAATGTAAATTCATCATATGATTTAATCTGAAATATATACCCAAGAGAAATACAAAAAGTTGTTCAAACATAGAGTATGTTTATGCTGTATTCACAATATCCCATAGTGTTATTCACAATATCCCCAAACTGGAAACAATCCAAATTTCCATACACTCATGAATGGATTAAAAAAATATGATATATCTATTTGAAATTCTGTTTGTCAGTAAAAGGAAATGAAGTCCTGAGACATGCTACAAAGTAAATCAGCCTCAAAGCCATGCTTAGTGAAAGAACCTAGACACAAAAAACAAATATTGTATGGTTCCATTTATATAAAACTTTCGGAAGAGGCAAATCTATAGACAGGAGGTAGATTAGTGGCCGCCTAGAGCTGGAGGTGGGAATTCAGAGTAATAGCAAATGTGGGAAGAAGGGATGTTTTTGAGGTGGTGAAAATGTTCGAAACTTAGATTTTAGTGATGGTGGTGCAACTCTAAATTTGCTAGAAATCATTTAGTTGTACACTGAAACAAGTGAACTTCATGGCATGTAAATTATACTTCAATGAAGTTGTTGTTTAAAGGAGAGGGTGTTCTCTGTTTAAAACAGTTTGAGAAACACTTTACTTCTCACATCTTGGAGATTCACAATATATATTAACGTATTAAAGACCAAGGAACGATATAGTGAAGAAACTTATTTAATTTTTTAATCCAGCATAAACCAAATTTATGTGACCACAGAAATTTTTAAAAATTACCTCAATTAAACCTTTTCAAAATGAATGTTGAGGGAAACATAATTAGGAATTGCTGAAAGTATTTCCCTTTATTCTCTATCCCTTGACTTCTCTAAGCCCTTATGGCCAAATAAATGGCATACGCTTGATTAGTTCCTGAGATTTTTTTTTTTTAGCAAAAATAAATATAGTTTATATAATTAGTGAGTCCATACAAACCAGCAGCTGGAAAGGCCTCCCCCCTCCGCCATGACTGCCACTGTGTGTACTGGCTTTCTGCTGGGGTGTCAGGCTGAGATTAAACAGTAATTATAATTGAAGCTAATGCAATTAATTACATAATTTTGAGTTGTTCCATGTTAATTCCACTACTAAAATTACATCATAAAATTAGAGCATTATGAAGGATTACTGTCAAAACTAAGTGTGAGTCAAGTACCTGACTCATGTGTGATTTATCTCCAGAATACTTGGCTCATATTTGAAACGTGCGTAAAGTTGAATGACAAACATGCACTCAATAGATTCGCTGTAGTCCTTAGTTAAATAATTGGTGTAGACTGTATATCTCTGGGCTTCCCAGGTGGTGCTAGTGGTAAAGAACCCTCCTGCCAATGCAAGAGACTTAAGAGATGCAGGTTTGATCCCTGGGTTGGGAAGATCCCCTGGAGGAGAGCATGGCAACCCACTCCAGTATTCTTGCCTGGAGAATCCCATGGACAGAGGAGCCTGGCGGGCTGCAGTCCATGGGGTTGCAGAGTCAGACACAACTGAAGCAACTTAGCATGTACGCATGTACATATAGAGTCCTGAGCCTGAACTACCACTGGGGAAAACCTGGAAGCTTTGGATGAACACGTCTGCTGTTTATGAAGGGAAAAGAATGATGTTGCATAGAAGGTAAGGAAAATTTGATTAGAACTGTTTACTTAAGGAAGGAGAAGAGGAATTTTTTAAAAAGCATTAACAAGGTGTATTCTGCAAACAACTATCCCATCCTTTTTCGTCCGAGAGAAATGACTGTGGGATGAGAAATGGATAAACAATTTTTATACCCAGTTGATATTAACAAAGAACTAGTACAGCCACATATCAGGACTATGAAATGGATTTGCTAAGAAAAAAATATTTTTTAATGATACTTTCAGGAAAAAAATGGCTTCAAGCAAGGCACAGATAGTGTGATTTGTCCTTTGTTTTTATAGTAAATATATGCCAAAAATAATGATACTGATGGTGCTTGCTTCGGCAGCACATATACTAAAATTGGAACGATACAGAGAAGATTAGCATGGCCCCTGCACAAGGATGATACGCAAATTCGTGAAGTGTTCCATATTTAAAAATAATAATAATAATAATGATACTGATGAGTTTAAATGATGTCAGCCAGAATTTCAATAATACTGGTTTTCATATTTGAAAATGAATATGATTTTGATGGAATTATTTTGAATTCATGCAGGGTAGGAGGCAAAATGAACATTTTAAAATAACACTGTATATAAATCTTGCATTAACCTATTATTAGTTACTTGTAACTAGAATCTTTTTCAACAAGTGTATACTGAACCAGAAAACCATAATCATCCAAGATTAAATTTACTTAAGCAAGGAGAGAAAGAACTTCTTTTTGATAATCTCTAAAATCTGAATTTGTATTCCAAGTATACGTATAAATTATAGTTTCATAACATGCTTATGAGAGAAGTTCAGTTCACTAGTTCAGTCATGTCCGACTCTTTGCGACCCCATGGACTGCAGCACGCCAGACTTCCCTGTCCATCACCAACTCCCAGAGCTTGCTCAAACTCATGTCCATCGAGTCGGTGATGCCATCCAACCATCTTATCCTCTGTCGTCTCCTTCTCCTCCTGCCTTCAATCTTTCCCAGCATCAGGGTCTTTTCCAGTGAGTCAGTTCTTTGCATCAGGTGGCCAAATTGGAGCTTCGGCTTTAGCATCAGTCGTTCCAATGAATATTCAGGACCGATTTCCTTTAGGATTGACTGGTTTGATCTCGTTGCAGTCCAAGAGACTCTCAAGAGTCTTCTCCAACACCACAGTTCAAAAGCAATTCTTTGGCACTGAGCTTTCTTTATGGTCCAACTCTCACATCCATACACGATTACTAGAAAAACCATAGCTTTGACTAGACGGACCTTTGTCAGCAAAGTGATGTCTCTGCTTTGGTCATATACTACCTAGGTTGGTCATAGCTTTTCTTCCAAGGAGCAAACGTCTTTTAATTTTATGGCTGTAGTCACCATCTGCGGTGATTTTGGAGCTCAAAAACATAAAGTTTGTCACTGTTACCATTGTTTTCCCATCTGTTTGCCATGAAGTGATGGGACCAGATGCCATGGTCTTTGTTTTTTGAATGCTGAGTTTTAAGCCAGCTTCTCTCCTCTTTCACTTTCATTAAGAGACTCTTTAGTTCCTCTTCGCTTTCTGCCATAAGGGTGGTGTCATCTGCATATCTGAGGTTACTGATATTTCTCCTTGCAATCTTTTTTTCTTAATTAATTTATTTTAATTGGAGGCTAATTACTTTACAGTATTGTAGTGGTTTTTGCCATACGTTGACATGAATCAGCCATGGGTGTACATGTGTTCCCCATCCTGAACCCCTCTCCCACCTCCCTCTCCATCCCATCCCTCAGGGTCATCCCAGTGCTGTGGCCCCGAGCACCCTGTCTCATGCATCAAACCTGGACTGGTGATCTATTTCACATATGGTAATGTACATGTTTCAGTGCTATTCTCTCAAATCATCTCACCCTCGCCTTCTCCCGTAGAGTCCAAAAGTCTGTTCTTTACTTCTGTGTCTCTTTTGCTGTCTTGCATACAGGGTCATCATTACATCTTTCTAAATTCCATATATATGCATTAATATGCTGTATTGGTGTTTTTCTTTCTAACTTAGTTCATTCTGTATAATAGGCTCCAGTTTCATCCACCACGTTAGAAGTGATTCAAATGCATTATTTTTAATAGCTGAGTAATACTCCATTGTGTATATGTACCACACTTTCTTATCCATTTGTCTGCCGATGAACATCTAGGTTGCTTCCATGTCCTAGCTATTGTAAAAAGTGCTGCGATGAACATTGGGGTACACGTGTCTCTTTCAATTCTGGTTTCCTTGGTGTGTATGCCCAGCAGTGGGATTGCTGGGTCATATGGCAGTTCTGTTTCCAGTTTTTTAAGGAATCTCCACACTGTTCTCCATAGTGGCTGTACTAGTCCCTGCAGTCTTGATTCCAGCTTGTGCTTCATCCAGCCCAGCATTTTGCATGATGTATTCTGCGTGTAAGTTAAATAAGCAGGGTGACAATATACAGCCTTGACATACTCCTTTCCCAATTCGGAACCAGTCCATTGTTCCATGTCCAATTCTAACTGTTGCTTCTTGACCTGCACACAGATTTCTTAGGAGTCAGGTAGGGTGGTCTGGTATTCCCATCTCTTTAAGAATTTTCCACAGTTTGTTGTGAGAGAAGAGCAGGCCAGAAAGGCTGCAGATACGTAGCCCCAGACCACTTGGGAAACCTAGAATACCCCCTTTCTCCCAACCACTTCAGGTTAATTTGATTTTTGTTCAAAGCCTAGCTTTTGTTTGTATCAACATATGTCTCTAAAGTTTGTGGTTCAATTACATCTATTTTGCAAATTCCACTTCTACCACTTACTGGCTTTCCTATGCTAGTTTTAGTTTTTTTTTCCTCTCAAAACCAAGCTTAGCTCTTGACAGTATCACATCTTCATTTATTCTTCATCGCTCTTAAAATCACCTTTACAGACTGTAGAGAAAAAATAAGAAAAAATTATTATACTATCATCATGCAATCATTGTTGGCATTTTTAAATGTTTCCTTCTTTTTCCTATCAACTTCTTTGCGTAGCTGTAATCACAATTACTGTTCTATATAATAAGATCTCCCTAGTTGCTAAATGTTCTTTATAATCATAATATGTAAGTGAAGTGAAAGTGAAGTTGCTCAGTCATGTCCGACTCTTTGCGACCCCATGGACTGTAGCCTACCAGGCTCCTCCATCCATGGGATTTTCCAGGCAAGAGTACTGGAGTGGGTTACCATTTCCTTCTCCAGGAGATCTTCCTGACCCAGGGTCAAGCTCTGCATAATACAATATTCTTGACATTCTTTAAAAAAATGTGATTAGGATTCAGATTTGTAGTTTGTTTAAATTAGCTTGCACTTAGAGTTGAAGACAGAAAAGAGGAAGGAAACATTAAAGGGAGGAGCAGCGGGTCTCAGTGTCCAATCCTTCCAGAGAGGGCAGGTATCCCACCTCCAGAGAGTAAGTAGAAAGGCTCATGTTTGTTCAATTGCATAACTAAAGAAGTACACCCCTGTTGGCCAAAGTCACACTACTTGTGAACTTGACAGCTGCCATTTTCAAAGTCAAAAATACGTAGTTAGATTTAAATGGGAATAAAAGGAAAATTAGGATCTAATTTAGGACTTTCGTTCTTAATAAAAAAAAAATAGCTTACATTTTATCTTCACTGAAATGCCAAAGCAGTTCTACCCAAGGTTAAATGCTGCGGTATTTTCATAGATTGAAATGGTTGATAAGACCCAAGTTGGTTTCTTCAATCTCATTTTTCAGTGCTTCCTCCCAAATAATGTATTTCATTGTTAATATAAAAGTGCACTGTTGTACTCTCGAAAGAACTTGGCAGTTCATAAATAAAGAATAGAAAAAAAATATGCAAATCTCTGCCAGACTCCAAGTCCCTTAAGGTTAATTTAACTGTCACACGTAATTTCTCAGGAAAGAAAGCAGCCTATGTCCGTGAACCAGCCAGTTAACTCATCCATGCTTGTGTCGCACATTTCACTCCCGTGTAATTTTTTCAGCACAATATGATTTACTGTGTCAAAGGCATTGATGAGGTCAGTAACCATATTCTGTCCACACTGATTATTCTGTTAGTTTAGGCAAATCGTCCCACAGCAAGTTAACAGGTCCTTCATTACAAGATCACAAAATACCAGCATTAGATAATTAAACTTCCCATACCTATAACATGTTTCTTAACATATTAATAAGACATTAGAAGAGGTTGTCACAATCATTTGGTAATCACTGAAAATATTGCTTTCTGCCTCCTCCCGTAGGAAAAAAATCCAGGCATCACAAATGCATTTTGAGTGTTTCTGTTTGAAATTTAATGGGCTCTAATTAATTTTCCAGGGACTGTTTGTCCTAGTTTGGGCTCATCCTGCTGTTTCTATTTCCATGATGCTCCTCCATACACCTGGATTAAGAACAGGAAATAGAAGAGGCAGGGAGGGTTCTGAAGGCCCTGAGCCTTCCCTCCATTTCCGTTGGTGTGTGAACTAGTGAACTGCTTACTTATTGCTGCATAGCAAGCTACCTGTTAGTACAGGGAAGTACAGGATGTAGTGTGTGTTCAGTGGTGTCCGATTCTTTGTGACCCCATGGACTGTAGCCTGCCAGGCTCCTCTGTCCATGGGATTCTCCAGGCAAGAATACTGGAGTGGGTTGCCATTTCTTTCTCCAGGGCATCTTCCTGACCCAGGGATTGAACCTGCATCTCACGTGTCCCCTGCATTGGCAGGTGAATTCTTTACCACTGCACCACCTGGGAAGCACATAGGTATGTATAGGAGGCTTAAAACAATTATTTTGCTCCTGAATCTACAATTTGGATAGGGTGCAGGGTAGATACCCTTTTCCTTCTTCTCGCAGCATCAGTTGATGACAACAGCTCAGGGCCAGGAGCGTCATCCAGAGATTCACTCCCACGTCTAGCAGTTGATGCTGGCTGATCCTGGGACTTCAGCTCGGGCTGTTGGCTGGAACACCTGCATGTGGCTTCTCTGTGAGCCAGCTTGGCTTCCTTGCACAATGGCCAGCTTCCAAGAGCAAGTGTCCCAAGAGGACAAGGCATTTTCTGACCTACCTTTGGAAATCATATGGCACCACTTTCCACTATATTGAGGCCATCTCAGAGGTTGACCAAGGGTTTGAGAGGTGGGGACACTGGCCACACTATTTGATGGGAGGAGTGTCACCTTCTCACCAAACAAGGAGTGTAGGGGATGGAATATATCATGGTGGTCATCTTTGGAAAAGAAAATCTTCCACAGTTGCTAAGTAAATCATTCAGATGGAAATATCTGCTTTAAAAAAGGACCTGCTTTTGAAAATATTTCGGTACTACTATTGGTATCTAGGTACCATTATGTAAATATTGGCTCATGTATAGTGCTGAGCAGTATCCTAGAAGCTAGGGAGTATGGCATTATCCTTACCTTTAAAGAGTGTGTAATCTATTGGAAGAGACCTGAAGTAAATAATTACAATTATATATGTAAATGCAGTAATACAGGTAAATAGTAATACGTATGTGAAAAGAAAATTCATCTCATTCTTGACCTTCGCCTTGTCTCCTCCCCCTTCTTCACTCCTTTCTCGTCACTCGTAACTACTCTAGTTTCATCTCCAGGTTAACTTCTCATATAATATATCTGAATAAGTCATACTTGGCTTAGTGACACTTTAATGACATGCCAGAAATTATGAATACTAATATATTTTATATGCAATATCTAAATACCTAATATTTCCACAAGACATTTGAGTGCTGGCTTCCAAAGCATTATTTACCAACACATATGCATTGAATAAATGAAAAATAAACCTTTGTCATTGTTCTCAAATAGCATTGTCTCTCAAAGTATTAAAGTGTTCTCAATTACTCTGAAAAAGAACATTTAAATTGTGTCTGTGTGAGATCACAGAAGGCTGTTTTGGATTAAAAAATAAATGTCCAAAATTTTTTTCATCTATGCATTTTTAACATGAGTGAAATAATTTTATGCAAATAGTTCTGAGACTTTTTTCACTTACAAATTGATGGACATTGAACTGTTACTGCTTATGGACATTAAGATGTTTCCTGTATTTCACTGTTATAAACAATGGTCTCTCTGGGTAGTAACTGTGGATTGTTTTGACTTTTCTGTAGTTTTTAGAATTTCATTTTGGAAGTAATATGACAATATATCCTGGGCTTTAGAAAAAGATACCAAAGTGCAGATGTATACGATAGCCAGATACAGGCTGCTGCTGCTGCTGCTGCTAAGTCACTTCAGTCGTGTCCGACTCTGTGTGACCCCATAGATGGCAGCCCACCAGGCTCCGCCGTCCCTTATTATATAAAAGGTGGTTCACATTTGGTTACCATTCTATCTCCCATTTCATTTCAAAATGTTTGTTTCTAAGGGGAGTCTTCCAGGAAAAAGCCTTCTGATTGGTCTACTCTTCACTTTTACTCCAACTGGGCAAACAATATAGGAGTGAGGGAAACATTTGAATAAACAACTAAGAACAGACTGGAAATAGTGTCCCTGTTTGGACAACTTTTAAAGAAATACCTTCGTGCACATGGATTTATTTATCTGTTAGAGAGCCTAGATTATTTTCTTGTCTAAACATGTACCCTGTGGGACTTAACCGGCAGTCTAGTCTATTCTGTCTTCCAGTGCAGGGGGGTGCAGGTTGGATCCCTGGTCGGGGAGCTAAAAAAGACCAAAATGTAAACAACAGAAGCAGTATTGTAACAAATTCAATAAAGACTTTTCAAAAAAGTGTACCCCTTGTTGGAAGTCAGGGTAGTGGTTACCTGGATGGAGAGAGAATAACTGGTAGGGGTCTGGAGATGTCAATCTTCTGGGGTGCTGGTAATGTTGTTTCTTAAAAGGGCTACATGCTGCACACAGATGTACTCATTTTGTGAACAGTTCATCAAGCTGTACACTTTTGTTTCCTGTATGTTTCTATGTATATATTATTCTTCAAGTACAAGTTTAAAAATAAAGGGCCACACGTGAAAGATGATGTCATTTTTGCAGGCCCAAAGGAAAAAAAAAAATCCGTGAAATACAGGGATGAGGCAGGACTTATAACTGAAGAAGTAATTTCAGGACAACTTGCTATCTCTATGTCATTCAAGAAAAAGAGAAAAGGTAGCTAATGAAAAAATGCCCACCATATCAAATAATATTTTTTTTACTCTTTGTAATAAATTTCATAATATTGCAGACTTTGAATGTTATGCTTTGTTTTATCCATAAAATGGTCAGCAGGCTAGTTACTCTTTCCCAGATGAAATCTTTCACTTCCTCACCCCATCCCCAAATCCACCAACACCTTACTCTGTCAATTAATCATAACCTATCTTGACCTCTCCACTGGCTCTTTTCCCTCAACCTGATAAAAATACTCAAATCTCTTCCTATTCTGGAAAAATATTTGCCCACAACCAGGCTCCCTCCCCAGTGTTTGCCCTTATCTTCTCATTTCCTGCTCCTTACAGTCTCCGTTGCCTCTGTATTTAACTCTCCTTTAACCCTCTGCAGCTCACAATGGTTATGTGCGTCTGTTGCACTATTGTAATCGTTTGTGTTCCCCACTCGACATTTTCAGGTTAGCAGCAGTGAAGAGACTGTGTTCATTCCTCATCTATCAGCAGAACCAAATACAGCGGCTTCCTTGCTGAAAATTGCATTCATTGTTACCACCAAGAAACTGTTGAGTAAGTGATTCCCCCAGTGCTGTGATGTCAGGACACATTTGACCTCCTTCCTCACACCACCACTGCACCTCCCTTGGGGTTTAGATCTCCTCTGACTCGAGTTTCCTTAGAATTGGTTAGTTCTGTGAGCTCTGGAATCTAGCCCGCCCATTACTGTTTTCCTAATAATGGACTCAGGTGCCCAACTCATGGTACGGACTCCATAGCTATTCCTCTGATAAGTGAAATGAGGGAATAAGTGTGGAAATAATCTGAAATAGATTGGCAAAGTTCCTGAGCCGGGTCCAGAGAGAAAACCTTTCTGGTTTCCATCCTTTGCTGCACCATAGACTAGGGCAGTATTTTTCAAACTATTCATTAAGATCAACTAGTAAGTTGTGAAATTAACTTTGTGAGTCAAAAATGACATTAAAAGTAATTTTTCTTTATTGATATTCTCAGCTGTGCTGGGTATTCCTTGCTGCACGGGGCTTTCCTCTGTTGTGGTTAACGGGGCTACCCTCTAGTTGTGGTGCTTGGGCTTCTCAGTGTGCTGGCTTCTCTGGTGGAGCACCGGCTTTCAGGAGCTCAGACTTCAGTGGTTTCAGCACATGTGGGATCTTTCAGGATCAGGGATTGAACCCATGTTTACTGCATTGGCAGGCAGATTCTTATCCACTGAGCCACCAAGGAAGCCCCCAAATGAGATTTTAAAGTGAAATAGGATAGAACAAAACAAACAGAGGGAATAGAATAGGATGAAGTAGAAGGGAATGGAATAGAAAATATTAGTGACTTGCAAATAGTAAAGGAAAGCAATATTTCTTAACACTTTTTCTCTGTTATATGTATACATGTAAATGCCTATTCTAAACTTTCATATAGAGTATTTGGTATGTGTGTCAGGGTCAAAAAACTGGAAAGCCACTTCCCTAGTAGCCTGTGCAGGATAGAGTTAATGGAGGTTCGAAAGCAGATAGCCATGAGAGAGATTAGGTTATCGTAAAGATCAGCAAAGTTGGAGCTACTTTTTTTTTTTTCTTTTTTTGGTTATCGTTTGGTATTTTTGGCAGCACAAAGTCTTCTAAACAAGTTAATCTTCAACTCAGAGGCACCGTTCACTTTGAAATGTCCGCAAATGTTTTTTGAAATAGGCGATGGATACATCAGCTGTCTGTATAGAAGTTATTACTGTAGCAACATTGCAAAAAAAAAAAGACAAAACACACACATGGGGCTCAATATGGAAATAGCATGTTACATTCTTGTGTGGAAAAATAAAGTTTCAGTACATTTCAGATATACATATATATGACATCTATTTGATTCTTAATTCTTTACAGATGTTTTCTGGTTTGCTGCTGCTGCTAAGTCACGTCAGTTGTGTCCGATTCTGTGCGACCCCAGAGACGTCAGCCCACCAGGCTCCCCCGTCCCTGGGATTCTCCAGGCAAGAACACTGGAGTGGGTTGCCATTTCCTTCTCCAATGCATGAAAGTGAAAAGTCAAAGTGAAGTCACTCAGTCGTGCCCGACTCTATCGACCCCATGGACTACAGCCCACCAGGCTCCTCTGTCCATGGGATTTTCCAGGCAAAAGCACTGGAGTGGGGTGCCATTGCCTTCTCCGTGTTTTCTGGTTTAGGTCTACCTGTATATTTTATTTATCCATTAGTAGTTTCTTTTTTTTTTTTTTTCATTAGTAGTTTCTTAATAAAAATCTCACTTTATTTTTATACTACTTAGTATATCTAATTTCCCAGCTATCCTTCCAATCAGATTGAGCCAGTGACCTTCATTGCAATCTGTTCACTTTGATTCTCTTTGACCACAATCCTGTATTTAAAATGTGCATTCTGGCACCTATTATTGGGTCTTGCTCTGGACACCCATGTCTCACAAGAGGCAATTCCCAAAGCATTAGCCAAGGATGGGGGTAATGCGGTGGCTTCCATCAGTACCATGGTGGGGATGACATCCTTGCCTGTAAAGGCAGTTGTGGGGCAACTTTACCTGAATCATATGGACTAAGAATGGGAGGAAAGATGACATTGGAGATTTTGAGAAGACAAGAAACCAAACCAGGACTTCCCTGGTGGTTCAGTGGTTTAGAATTCGCCTGCCAGTGCTGAGGATACAGGTTCGATCCCTGGTCTGGGAAGATTCCACATGCTGCGGAACAACTAGCCAGTGTGCCACAGCTACTGAGCCTGCACTCTAAACCCCACAAGCTGCAACTGCTGGAGCCCAAGAGCCCTAGAGCTGGTGCTCAGCAACAAGAGAAGCCACTGCAATGAGGAGCCCGAGCAAGCACTGCAACTAGAGAATAAGCCCCCTCTTTCCTCAACTGGAGAAAGCCTGCATGCAGCACTGAAGACCCAGTGCAGCCAAAAATTAAATAAATAAGGTAATAAATGAAAAAAACCCAAGCCAAAGAAAGGTATCCCACTGGTAGGTCTCCCAGCTTTTAGGTTCTATCCCGCATCAAGCTGTTATTTGTATTGCTGTCAAATGCATGAATGAACCCTACCGATAGGGAAAGCTCAGTTGTCACATATTAATATTCTGCTCATTGGAAATGTTTTCTTTTACTATTTCCTAAATTCAGTGTTTCCTGATTGCATCTAGGAGAAAAGAAAGCAAGCCTGAGGCAGTTAAGACACAGAATCAGACCAGACAGGTAATTCCAAATACTTTCAGGCATGTGGGAGAGCAGTTCTGTGACGTTTTCTCAGAATCTATATCAACCATAAAGGAAAGGCAAGGAAGGAGCACTGGCCTCAGGTTGTGAGATTTCAGCCATTGGAACTATTTAAGTGCAAGCCACGTGCTCTTGTTTGCAGTGTGAGGGTGAGAACGTCAGCACTGGGAGGCAGTGGATGAGCCCACAGCTGCAAGGCCCTTTTGTCTCCCAAAACCTGTTTCTAGATGTTCTTCCAAAACTCACAAACAGGCAAAAGACTTCAACTTCCTGGCATGACTAAAGGCGGAGTTATCTATTAAAGACCTGAAGGCACCCAGAGGGCTCTCCGACAGCCACTGATTTTTACAGATGAGTAAGAACTCACAGAGAAACAGAAGTGTTTTGCCTTCGCTATTTTCTCCTTGGGCTTTTAGAGACCTGTACAAGAAAAAAGGGTCAAACTCTATAAACTGTATCCGAAAGCCCTGTAAGAATATTCCAGGGAGGGAGGTTGAGGGGAGTTGCTTAATGGGTACAAGAGTTTCAGATTTGCAAGCTGATAAAGTCCTGGAGATCTATTTCACAACCTTTTCTCAACACTACTGAACTGAATACTTTCAGATGGTTTAGATGGTAAATTTTATGTTATCTTTTTTTTTTTAAACCACAGGAAAACAATATCTTACTGTGTGTTTTTAAAAATATTATTTAAATAGGAAAACTTTTAGATTTAAAATTTCATCATTACTCTTCAGTAGTTCCCCAGATTAAACAGGGATTAGAAATCAAATTGAAGTCTTGAAGTCCTGTGCCATGTGGTTGTCATCTTAACAATAACAAGAGTTGCAAGAACCCAGGCACCAGGACCTTTAACAGTCTTATACAAGTTGCTGCCTGGGTGCAGAATACTATTAGTCACCTCACTCGATAAACAGGGAGAGCTGGGTGAAATCCATTAGGGTGCAGTTTTCATGAGTGCCTACTCCATGCTAGATAATGAAGAGTTGAGAGCCAGAAAAGGAATTTGGTAAAATTTATAATCTATAAAGGGATATGGCATAATTAGTGATAATATGATGGCCCCTTTTGCCATTCAAAATAGAGTTAAAAGAGATGAATGTAAATTAGACATTTTCCCCCATTAAGCTAAAGTGCATCATGACACTTCACAAGTTAATTTTCACAACATAGAAAACACCCAGCCCAGAGCCAGACACAGAGCACAGGGTTTCGTCTCTTCTATTTCGTAGTGTACCTGGAACAATGCTTGTCATGTAGTAGACACTCAATACATATTTCTTAAATAAATGAGTAGTATGAACTTAATAAATGCTAGCTAACCTCCGACGGTAAAGAATCTGCCCGCAATGCAGGAGACCCAGGTTTGATCCCTGAGTGGGGAAGCTCCCCTGAAGAAGGGAATGGCAACCCACTCCAGTATTCTTGCCTGAGAATTCCATGGACAGAGGAGCCTGGTGAGCTACAGTCCATGGGATTGCAAAGAGTTGGAGACATTGAACGACTAAACACTTTCACTTCACTTTCACATTCAACAATGTCTTAGATTTCCAACATGGAAAAAAAAAAAAAAGCTCTCTGAAAGATGTGATCAAGATGACAGAACTGGAACTAACTGCAAGTTGAGGTAATGTGCATAAGGGGACTGTTGCTAAAAATTCAGGTGCAGTAAGAAATAGAGTGAGACCTGTGAAAGATGATACAGAAGCAGCTTTTGGAAACCTGAGACTATGACTGCAGGTGGTCGTGCACTGTATGGATGGATAGTCTCCCACTAACGCCTGCGGGTTTCAGACTTTCTCTTGTGTATTATAAGTGGAGTGTTAGTTGCTTGGTCATGTCTGACTCTATGCGACCCCACAAACTAGCCCACCAGCTTCCTCTGTCCATGGAATTTCCCAGGCAAGAATACTGGGGTGGGTAGCCATTTCCTTCCCCAGGGAATCTTCCCAACCCAGGGATTGAACCCAGGTCTCCCACATTGCAGGTACGTTCTTTACTGTCTGAGCCACCAGGAGAGCCCTTTTCTTAGTGCCTCAACTTATTCAATATTCATTTAACACACATTTAGTAAGTGCCAGGTACTGTGCTTGCCCTAGAAATATAAATGCCTAAAAACCTAGGTTCTGTTATTTAAGGAGTTCACAATGGCGAGGGCAGGGGGATGCAGACTCACAACTAAATATCATAACGTAATAATAACAACACAATGGAGCCACATAGAAAGGTGTGATTAAAGTTGTCCAGCGGTGCGAGGAATGGAAGGGGTGGAAGCTTAGAGCAATGGTTCTGACCCGAGGGAATCAGAATCCACTGGAGGGTCTGTGACCACTTGTATTTAGGCACCCCGCCCTCCTGTACTCACTCCCCCCAGAGGACCCAGAGGGTTCTGCGTAGGGCCCAAGAATCTGCATATCTAACAAGTTTCAGGGGATCTTGCCATCTTTGAAAATCACTGGCTTAGGGTAATTAAATTTAGTTGGCATTTAAATCAGGGCAGGGAAAATAAGACATTTGGCATTCTCGGTTACAACAGCTGATTCAGGTATTGACGAACCCAGAAATCCAGCTTAGAGATGACAGTTCTGCCTGTGTGTTCTTGACTGTGAGAAGCACCTTAGCCATTGTCTTTCCTTGTCAGAGTGTTTGGCAAAGGAACTAGAGGCTTTTAGAAGTAGAAGCTTTTAGAAGTACTGCTTCTGCGGTGAGAAAATACTGTTGTTAATAAAAGAGAAAAGAGGGACAGGGCTGGCTGGCAGGGGCTCTTGGTTCCTAGGGCAGGGGAGTGATAATTGTAATCTAAGGTGTGCCATCTTGATGACACAGTGCTGGGTTAGGGTGTCTTCCTGGCAGCCTGCCAGCACTGGGACTCAGCCACTGCATGGTCTGCGGAGAGAGAGATTCCCTCCGAATCTCATACTGGTGCAGAATGGGACTCAACCCAATATGATAGAGGGTGTCAAAGATCATGTTTTGTTGTTCAGACACCCACCCCAAGAAATCTTACTTGGACCCCAGAGCACTGAGGCTGGGCCACAGGAGAGACAGGAAACCACTATCTAATCCTGAGCTCAGAAAAAATAGAAATGTCAGAATCTGAGAGACACCTCAAGAAAGTTTCAGGGAAACAACAAGCTTGAGGGACTTAAGGGTGGGGAGCTGGAGGCAGACAGACCTGTGTTTGAGTTCAGCCCTGCACTTTATTTCCTGTGAGTTTGGAAATGTTGTTTAAATACTTTCTTAGCCTGAGTTTTCTTTATTTGTGATTGTTGGACACTGAGGTTGTTTTTAGTTTTCACAACTGTGTACATTATTGTGATCTCTGTCTATACATACATCCTTGAATTAATCTATGATAGTTTAGAAGAGATTCCTAGAAGCTGCATCACTTGATCAAAGGTATGAATTCAATGCACATGGTCAAATTGTTTTCCTGTTTCCAGCATTTTACTTATATTAACAGTATATAGGAGTGCTCATTTCCCAGCATCCTAGATACCATGTTAGTCGCTCAGTTGTGTCTGACTCTTTGGACTCCATGGACTGTAGCCTGCCAGGTTCCTCTGTCCATGGGATTCTCCAGGCAAGAATACTGGAGTGGGCTGCCATTTCCTTCTCCAGGAGATCTTCCCAACCCAAGGATCAAATCCGGGTCTCCTGCATTGCAGGCAAATTCTGTATCATCTGAGCCATGAGGGAAGCCCCCTACATATCATGGATAGTTAGTTAATAAAAAAAATCTTGATTTTATTGATGTTACATGAAAAATGCATCCTACTGTGTTATGTGGCAATGCTGCAAGCACTAATGAGGCTGAATATTTTCCACACATTTATCGGTCATTTATATTTTTCGTCTTTTGTTGTGAATTGCTAGTTTATGGCCTATACCTATTTTGTTTGTATTTTCCCTATGGTTTTAAAAGAATTCTTTACACACAAACAAGAGTAAATTTTTGTGTCATAAATTTGCAATCATTGTCTTTTTATTTTTATGATGACCTTTTATATTTAGAAGTTTTAAGTTTTATGTGAATGGAATAATTTCTGATGCTCTTTGAAATTGCTTACGGCATGCATTCCTAATGATTTGGAGGGGGGAGCATTTATATTACACACAGTTACTTTGGACCCTTATCCATGGAGGGTTCACGTACAGATACTATAAAATTATAGCATATAGAAAAACCAGAAATGAAGGAAGTCACTCATATATTTGGTTATAGGATTCCATGTTTAATGTAGAGGCTGATATATAAATCAATCCAATTCTTGTTTTTTTAGTAATTTCAAATTATTAATATGCTTCTATATACATGTATCAGCTGGTTCTGGTGTTTAAATATGTAAATAAACCAGTTCTTCTACACAGAGATGATGTAATGTTTTTTCCCGGGAACTAGCAAATACACAATATATCAACAAATATTGCATGATTTATTCAAGGTACCACAACAAGGGAAATATGAATGAAGATTAAGAAATGTATGAAAAAATTTTTCCAATATCAGATAGGGTGCTGAAGTGTAGAGGAAATAATATTAAATGCAATTGAGATAACTAAAATTAGACACATGTAGCACTGTGTCTATTATTTTCTTATTCTCCTTTAAGCCCGCTGGCTCCTAGCAATCAGAACTGAGTAAATAATGTGTTGTTTGATATATATATATATCAGTAAACATATATAAAAATTAATTGGAATATAATTGCTTTACAGTTTTGTGTTGGTTGATACATATATTGTTAAACGTGATATGGATCATATAAACAGGCTCCAGAAAAACACAAAAGAGCAACCTAGACGAATTAGTTCATTTCCAGGCCTGAAGGTAGTGCCACAGCTGAATGGTCCTGACCAGTAGGCTCCTTGTATAAATCATTCCCAGGATGACCGTCAGCACATTGTGAAGAGGATTAAAAGGTTAGAAATGAAAGCTTCAGAAAAGGTTAAAGCCTGGGTTGGAGGGACTAAGGCTTCAGAATTGGCTCAGACCTATTATTTAATTTCATTCTGCCTAAGGCAAATGATCCTACACAGATGACATATAGCTAATAGTGTTTGTTATTTGAGTGCTTGATATTGGAGGAGTAGAAAAATTTTTTTCCTTTTCTAGTCTTGCCCTTTTTTTGCATTGTATAGGTCCAAGTTTCCTGTGTCACATGGATCCCATAAAGTAAAAGGTATCGTGGAGGACCCTTTCCCTTTTTCTCAGGTTAAATAACCCAACGTTTTAACCAAGAAAAGGTGCTGATAATGTGAGGATATGAAAGGCTTTCCTTTCCATCCCACCGAGGACTGAGAAAAGGAGGGATTGAGAAAGTGAGGAATAACGTTCTGACTCAGACTGATTAAATTTGTACATAGATCAATCCTTAAAAAACGGAATAAATTTTAAAAATCTAGGGAAATATTAAAATACACCAACCCTATCTCCATATTTTAAAACAATCCCCTAACTTGCAGAGAGCGGCCTAGGAAGGGCACCTGTGGCCCTGCTTGAAACACGTCCCCACCAGTCACTGAGCCCAGGAGATGGGCTGTGGTGCCTGGCGAGTCCCAGAGCTGGGGTATAGAAGAAACGTTCTGGGGAACCGAGCGCAGGGGTCACTGTAATGCACCTCAGAAAGACAGAAGCAGAGCTGTGGTGAAGTGTTTTTTTTTTAAGTAGAAAAATTTTAATTGAATTGTAACATGTGTAGAAAAGCACACAAATTTTAACACCAATATAGAGTTAGATGGATGTTTACCAAGTGGAAACACCCATGTAACTATCACCAAGGTCAAGAAATGAAACATAAGGTTTGAATTTTGTATTCGTTCACTTATGTCTTCATTCACTTAGGTCTTGATTGGCTTTGTTGAGCCCCTTTTAGGGCCTCTTTCTATATATGTATACGTGCGTGCTAAGTCACTTCAGTCGTGTCTGACTCTGTGCGACCCCATGGACTGTAGGCTGCCAGGTTGCTGTCCATGGGATTCTCGAGGCAAGAATACTGGAGAGGGTTGCCATCCCCTTCTCCAGGGGATCTTGCCAACCCAGGGACTGAACCCATGTCTCTGATGCCCTTTCACTGGCAGACACGTTCTTTACCACTAGTGCCACCTGGGAAGCCATTTCTACAGACCCTTACTCAATAAATGTTTCCTCAAAATGGATAAATCATAACCATCAATGCTTGTAACTAAAGAGTTCATTTAATCTTCTAAATAATAAATTCAGAAATCTTTTGCATTTCATGATTTTTCTCTCATTCTAGGAAATATTCCTTCAAAAAAAAGAAAAGAAAAAGGGTATGAAGTGACCCTCAAAATCTTTATGTCTTCCCACCATTTGTCCATCAGCTGCCTGCTTTCAGTTCCCATGTTTTGGAGTTTTCTTTGTGTCCTTATTTTCTACAGTGCTATATAATAAGGTCAATGGCTTAGTAATTATTTATATTTTGCTGTATTTTTTTACATTTATGTGTTTAGTCAGAAGTAAAGTTTTCAGAATTATACCACAAAATATCTATGCCAGTGTGTTTAAGTAAAAGGTAATAGATCTATGTTGTTTCCACCCCCCTGCCCAATACAGGCATATCTTGGAAATACTGCCAGTTCAGTCCCAGACCATGCAATAAACAAATATGAATATCAAAACAAAGTGGGTGGCATTTAAATTTTGTGGTTTCCCAGTTCATATGTAATTTGTATTTATAGTATTCTGTAGTCTATTAAGTGTGTAATAGCTTTATGTCTGAAAAAACAGTGTGTGTGTGTGTGTGTCCGACTCTGTGACCTCGTGGAGACCACCTGGCTCCTCTGTACATGGGATTTCCCAAGCAAGAATACTGGAGTGGTTTTCCATTTCTTACTCCATGAGGTCTTCCCGTCCCAGGAATGAAACCCCAGTCTCCTGCGTCTCCTGAATTGGCAGACAGATTCTTCACCACTGTACTACCTGGGAAGTCCAGAAAGCAGTGTACTACATACCTTAATTTGAAACTATTGCGAAAAATGCTAACCATCATCCAAACTTTCAGTAAGTAATAGTAATAACATCAAAGATCACCATCCCAGATCACTGTAAGAAATATAGTAATAATGAAAAAGTTTGAATTCTTTCAAGAATTACCCAAATGCGACACAGAGACTCGGAGTGACGAAATGCCATTGGAAGAACGGTGCTGACTGCCTTGCTTGACTCAGGGTTGCTACAGACCTTCAATTTGTGAAAAATGCAGTATCTATGAAGCACAACAAAATGATGACAAGTAACCCTGTAATTATTTTCTAATGTAATAAATGTTCATGTTAAAAGTGTAAAAACCACAAAGGTTAAGTATAAGGAAACTAATAAACATTAATCCCACCACATAGGAATAACCACTTCAAACTTTATGATCTTTCCAGTATTTTTTTCTGTTTATATATATCAGTTCAATTCAGTTCAGTCGCTAACTTGTGTCTGTCTCTTTGCAGCCCCATGGACTGCAGCATGCCAGGCTTCCCTGTCCTTCACAGTCTCCCGGAGCTTCCCCAAGCCCATGTCCATTGAGTTGGTGATGCCATCCAGCCACCTCGGCCTCTGTCCTCCTCCTCTCCTGCCTTCTGTCTTCCCCAGAATCAGGGTCTTTTCCAATGAGTTGACTCTTCACATCATGTAGCCGAAATAGCAGAGCGTCAGCTTCAGCATCAGTCCTTCCAATGAATGTTTTGGGTTGATTTCCTTTAGGATTGACTGGTTTGATCTCCTTGAAGTCCAAGGGACTCTCAAGTCTTCTCCAGCACCACGATTTGAAATCATCCAAGTCTTTGGCACTCAGCTTTCTTTATGATCCGACTCGCACATCTGTTCATGACTACTGGAAAAACCATAGCTTTGACTATACAGACCTTTGTTGGCAAAGTGATGTCTCTGCTTTTTAATACACTGTCTAGGTCTGTCATAACTATATGTATTATATATGTATACTTTTTCCCACAAAATCCATAAACTCTGTCAGTTATATATACTGCTTTTTTCTCACTTTAAAATCTTATGGTTTTGTACTTCTAGTCATAAAAACACATGAGAAATATAAGTAAAATTAAATGTATGTGTTATTCAGTAGTATTCCACCTTGAGGAGACAAGGAAGGCTGTGGAATCAGAGGAACTCTGTGGAATCAAGAAACATTTAAAGAAGAAAAAAAAGATACTATGAAGTCCTAATGGCCAGCTCCTAGCTGCAAACCAAGAAAACTCACTTGGTGATTATAAAATTCAATTACAGTAATACCTAAAGAACTAATTTTAGCCAGTTCCTTCACAACATATGGATCATCCATTGTCAGAGAAATGATACAATTTCTGAATTAAGTTTAATCTCTTATGGGGAATTAATAAGAATAAGAAATCATTTAAGATATGAGCTAAGAATTTAGACAGTAATCTAAGCTCCTCTAGAAAAAGGAGCTCTCTTTCACAATTCATGGGTTTCTCTGCAACTGATAAGCATGAAACAGTTTCAAGGCTAACTGAATCTGTTCAAAAGTGAAATTAAATTTGAGCATAATAAATTCAGGTATCAAGACTTGTAATGGGGAAAAGACTGTCATTGTAAAATTTTCTACAATATTGGGACTGAAATTAAGGCAAAAGCATACTAAATTTGATCCTCTGACAAAGATTTCTTCTAAATAAGCCTCTAAGCAATCTTATAAGCAGCTTGGAGACTGGTGTACTTTATGAAAAATATTGAAAATAGGAGACTTTTTTTTTTTTTTTCTTTTAGCCGTGCTTCAGGGCAATTCAGGATCCTAGTTTCCTGACCAGGGATCGATCCTATGCACCCAGCATTGGGAGTGTGGAGTCTTAACCACTGGACCACCAGGGAAGTCCCAGGAGACTATTTTAAAAAATTTGAATTGGGGAAGGTTAAAAAAAACAAAAATGATCTATTTAACCATGTTAAAAAATGATCTATACATTTACATTTTAAAATCTACAAAACAGGTAAGATAATAAATGTTTGAAAGTTTTTGTATGTTTATTGTAAAACAGAAACATACCTTTTTCAGGGAGAGTTTTTTTTGAATAGTTTGTTGGGCTTAATTTTAAAAATAATTTTTATTTATTTATATCAAAAATTATACTTCATCAGGGTGGCAAACTGTAAGGATGCAGGCTAGCACTGCTCAAGGCCATTCATGGCTTTGAAGACTCACAAAACTAGATTTAAATGGATTCACGTGCTGTCAGCTAGCACGTAACAGGTTATTTACCTTTCTGACCCATAGTTTTTGTTGCTGTTGTTTTCAACTTTTTGTTTTATATTGGAGTATGGCCAATTAACAATGTTGTGATGGTTTTAGGTGGACAGCAGAGGGACTTAGCCATACATATACATGTATCCATTCTCCCCTAAACTCCCCTCTCATCCTAGCTGCCATATCACATTGAGCAGAGTTCCCCATGCTATATAGTGGGTCCTTGTTGGTTATCCATTTTAAATATAGCAGTGTGTACATGTTCATCCCAAACTCCCTCACTATCCCTCCTCCCCTTCCTTCCCCTATGGTAACCATGTTTGTCAATTTCTGTTTTGCAAATAAGTTCATTTGTATCAATTTTTTTTTAAAAGATTTCAGAATATAAGCCATGTCATAGGATGTTTCTCTTTCCCTGACTTCCTTCATTCAGGATGACAATTTCTAGGTCCAGCCATGTGGCTGCAAACGGCTTTATGTCATTCTTTTTAATAGCTGAGTAATATTCCATTGTATATATGCACCACACCTTTATCCATTCCTATGTCAATGGACATTTAGGTTGCTCCCATGTTTTGGCTATTTTAAATAGTGCTGCAGTGAACATTGGGGTGCATGTATCCTTTCAAACAAGGGGATTTTTTTTTTTTTGAAGATATATGCCCAGGAGTGGGATTGCAGGGTCATATGGTATTTCTATTTTTAGTTTTTTAAGGAATCTCCATACTGTTCTCTATAGTAGCTGTACCAATTTATTAATACAGTGCCACCAATAGTGTAGGAGGGTTTCCTTCTCTCCATACCTCTCCAGCATTTATTGAGGATATTTTTGATGATAGCCATTTTGACTGGTATGAGGTGATAATCTCATTATAGTTTTTTTTTATTATAGTTTTGATTTGCATTTCTCTAATAATTAGTAATGTTGAATATCTTTTCATGTGCCTCTTAGCCATCTGTGTGTTTTCTTTGGAGAAATGAGTGACCCATATTTTTTAAATCTGAAATGACATAAAGACCTACTACTCAAAGGTTTCTATGGTGATTAAATGAGATGTTTGTATTAGGTCCTGGAGAGAGTACATGGCAAAGAAAACATTTCTAAATACGTGGTCACTACTAATAGCAATATTTCTTTGTGGTAGTCAATTAAAAAACAAATTATAAAAAAGAAGCATATATAATGGAGTGTGGCTTCCGCAGGACAACACACACATAAGATCTTCACTATCAAGTCAATTTTGTCTCAGTAAATCTATAAAGCAATGGGAAATTTTTACAAGGAAAGAGAATTCATAAAATATATTAGTACATTCAGTGAACAGTTTCTGGAGAAAGTGAAATAGTTGTTATTCTAAAATAGAAATGAAGGTGTTCATTTTGCCTCAGAATTTTATGATTTTAGATTTTGGACAGAAGTGAAAGTCATCGATTTTGGACAGAAGTGAAAGTCATCGATTTTGGACAGAAGTGAAAGTCATTCAGTCGTGTCCAACTCTTTGCTACCCCATGGACTATACAGTCCATGGAATTCTCCAGGCCAGAATATTGAAGCGGGTAGCCATTCCCTTCTCCAGGGGATCTTCCCTATCCATGGATCAAACCCAGGTCTCCCGCATTACAGGCAGATTCTTTACCATCTGAGACACCAGTGAAGCCCTCTGGACAGAAACAGGAAGCTAAGTCAGAGGTATGGTGGTTTTGTTTTATTCCTTAGGGATCCTCAGTACTATCAAGAGAACACTTTCAAAGAAAGCTAGTATCTAACTGAAATAAATTTTGGTGTGACACTCACTGATATCCTTCATGGCAGGAAACGAAACCTGTGAAGGAAAGTACCTGCAGCCCAAAGCTGACATGCCCCCTGTTTCTGTACAACTGGCAAACCGAGAGAAGGCAGAATGGCTTTACATTTCTAAATGGTTGAAAACTGTTTGGGGGAGGGGACATATAAAAATTATGTGAAATCAGATTGCAGTGTGCATAAATAAAATTTCAGTGGAACATAGCTATACTCATTAGTTTTAAGTATTGTCAATGTCTTCTTTCCCACTACTATGGCAGAGTTGAATAGTTGTGGTAGAGACCTTCTGTATGGCTCACAAAACCAAAAATATTTATGACCCTTTATAGAAAGTTTGCGACTACTGCGCTTGAGATAAGCTTAACCAGAAAGCAATGTAGATGGATAGTTTAATATTTTTGAAGTGGAGGTTTTTTTAAGCACACAATCAAAAACAATTCGGTTGTTAAAATGATGTAGACCCACATGTTTATTAACATAAAAAGATGTTTGTTGTTGTTTAGTCACAAAGTTGTGTCTGACTCTTTTGCAACCCCATGGACTTGCTCACAAGGCTTTTCTGTCCATAGGATTCTCCAGGCAAGAATATTGGAGTGGGTTGCCATTTCCTTCTCTAGATCTTCCCGACCCAGGATTCAAACCTGGGTCTGTCTCCTGCATTGGCAGGTGGATTCTTTACCACTGAGCCACTATATTGTTAAAAAGGGAAGATTGTAAAACAGAACACATAATATGACCACATGTTTAAATATATAGAAATAGATCAACCAATAGATTGATGGATTGATAAAGATTAGAAAAGGGTGATAGTCTACATATTTTGCCACCTGTAGGCATAAACACGGAACCACGAAAACACCATTTGTAAATTACTGATATGGTTATTTATCAGCATATATCACTAGAAACCTGGAGAAGGAAATGGCAACCCACTCCATCATTCTTGCCTGGTCAGTTTATAGCTCATGGTACTTGCCACTGATACATGTTTGTAAATTAACATTCAAAAGGATTTTTAATCTCTGTAGAATATTTTTCATGCAGTTAGTATGTCGTAGCATCAGGTAACTGCAGTGGCATGTTTAAAAAAAATTCAACTTTTAATGTTTAGATGCTTTAATACACAGTGACTTAGAAATATGAAGGGGAAGAAGTTTTTCAAAGAAATACACATAACTAAACCTTTCTGACCAAACCTTAACTGCTTCTAATCACCATTTAATATAACCCTGGTATCATCTCTAGTCTTAATTATAATGTTTCTTTCTGGTAATCTTAATCTTAGCATCACACAATTCTTAGGTCAGGTTTCCTGTCTCCACTTCATGTGGGCTACTAATCCTAAGAAAACTCTTTTGCACAATTCAATCAATGGCTTTGGTTGTCTTTTTTCTTTTTTTAGCAAGTCCTGGTCACCTAGGAATAAAGTGAAGTGAATATGCTCGGTTGTCTCCGACTCTTTGCGACCCCATGGACTGTAGCCCAACCAGGCTCCTCCATCCATGGAATTTTCTAGGCAAGAGTACTGGAGTGGGTTGCCACTTCCTTCTCCAGGGGATCTTCCCAACCCAGGGATCGAACCCGGGTCTCCTGCATTGTGGGCAGACACTTTACTGTCTGAGCCACCAGGGAACAGAACAGTTTACAATTGGCTGCTTTATTCTCTCATTTAACAAAAGTAAAAGCCAGGAGAAGAGAGGTACGTGGAGCTCACCATACACAACATGCTTAGAATTTTCCAACATCCTCATCAGCAGGAGGTTGGTTTTTTAAACTCCAGATAATGTCCTAGTTAGTAGCCATAGTGCTTCCCTGGTGACTCAGACATAAGGAGTCTGCTTGCAATGCTGGAGATCCCGGTTCGATTCCTGGGTTGGAAAGATCCCCTGGAGGAGGAAATGGCAATCCACTCCAGTATTCTTGCTTGGAAAGTTTCATGGACAGGGGAGCCTGGTGGGCTACCCCTGGTTCCATGGGGTAGCAAAGAGCTGGACTCTGAGTGACTAACACTTTCACTTCATCCAAGTGTCAAATCAAACCCGGTCACTGTGATTTACTCTCTTTATCACTGCTAGCAATGTATAATTTTACGAATAATTAGAGATGCATCAAAAATAGCTTTTAGGAAGAAACTTTATTCAAATAGAGAACATTTTTAAGACATATTCAAACATTCTTATGAACAAGGAGTTAATGGGTCCCATGATAATGGGTCACATGAAGGTCATTCCAGTACACTAATGTGTATGCTAAACAAATGTTATATAATTTCACTGACGGGATGTCCATCCATTTAAGGAAATCTAGATTTTGATACCAGTTAACAACAAAAAATGATGTTATTTTTGTGTATTGAAAATTATAAATTACTTGCTACTGACTCTATATATGTACTGCATTGGAAAAATTGGTTGCAACTGACAGGTAATTTCATAGCAAGTTCCTAAATATAATCTTGGATCTCTTTTGACGTGTTTTGAGCAGAAACTACTATGAGTCATTTTAAAAGTCTTGGACCTAAAAGGAAAAAGTTAAATTGCACCTAGCTTTCTCTGGTAAGAATGGGCACAGCACAGGAACTACTGGTTACCTCCTGGCAAGAACAACTGAAAAATCAGCTGGGGGTTGGGTGTGGATGTTCCTTTTATAAATGTTTGGGCATTCACCCAATCCTGTGCCTCTGACATTCCTGGGCAGGGCATGCTGGTAGTAGAAATAGTGAAAGTTAATTCAAACCACTGAATTCTCCATTCTACAATATGGAAACTGGCAGACTTACCTCAATCGTAAGTTCTCCACCCTCTCCCTCACCACCTCCACCTCACATCTGAAATATTAGGTTAAGAATATAAATTGCTTTAGGTCTTCGTTCCCACAGGCAGGCAAAGAGGAACTTAAAAAACCTTAACTATCCTGATCTGAGGGTTATATAGTGTTTATAACTAACTTATGAATTCATACAAGTTACAAACAGCCTCTATTAGAAGTTAGCAAGAATGAGGATGGTACCATTACAGATTTTTGTTCATCAAATAGTTTCATCTAGGATCAAAGATAATTTGGTGTTTTTCTATAACCAATTCCTTAAAGTAGGGTAAGAAGATGGGTCTCCTCTTGAAGGCCAACACCAATGAGTCACTGCCCATAGTACCTTGTGGAGAAGGATTCTAAGGCTGTGTTGGTGATCAGTAAGAAACACTGTTTTCAGCTATTAGCTCTGTCTGCCTCAGGTGTGGGAGCACAGGGTGGGAGCATACTTACCTAGTATTTGCCACTCTTGATTTAAACTGTTAACTGGCACACCCAGATGTGAGTCAGAGTCTGTCACTTAGTAGCTGTGGTTCCTTGGGAATGTTATTTGATACCCTTAAATCTCAGTTTCCTCTTTTGTAAAATAGGAATAGCAAAAATGCTTAATCTTACAGGGTTGTTTTAAGGATTAATAGATTAACGTTAGAAAATACTTGGAGTCTGACACATAACAAACCTCTATAAACAAAAGCTACTATTACTATCATTAATTACTAATAATATGAATTATTCATGAATGTTTTTAAATTAAGTTGCTGGTTTAAAGTTGTTTTTTTAATTACTGGGCCCTGGAAACATAGCAGGATAAAGTGAAGCTGTTTTAGAGGTTTGGCAGAAGGCCCAAGGGTCCCACCTACTCTAACCCCACTCCCAGGAAGGCATCTTCAAAGACTCTTAGGATCCCAGAGCATAGCTTGAAAATCCCTGAAGAAGGTTATTTAGAAGTGAAAACAATGGTCCTCTTTTGAGATTTGTTTTGCATTTGTTAGCCAGTTAGGCTGAAATAAGAAAGGTCATAGTCAGGGCAAAATAGCCAAATTTAAGGCAGAGAGAAATTCACTAAGAAGAAACTGTTCCTGGAGGTGAAGTACTCAGAATCAAGCAGTAAATTTACATGATCTCCATTAGAATAAAATTTTTTTAAAGTTGGTATTATTTTGGCAAAAAAAAAAAAAAAAAAAAAAGGATTCAAATTCACAGTGAATTTGAATAGTTTTGTATTTATATCTAAAACATGGCTAGATTTACTTAAAAGAATTTAGCTAGAGAAAAATAACTCCTAAGAGTCAGACAAAGATCAGATGATGGTAAGCAAGGGCTTAAAGAAGGAACTGGAAAAAGTGAGTGGAGACTGTGGAGTAAAAATACAAACAGGGAAAAGAAATGTGCAAACAAAATGCTCCCTTTTAAAATTCACATTGTAAATAAGTTAAATAGATATATAGAAAATGAATACTGTCACTAGCAATTATCTTATAAAGTGTTATTTTCTCTTCAAGGATGGATTTTAAAATAGAAATACTTTGGTGTGTTTGAATAGCTTATGCTAATTAATCACTGTAGAATACAGCAGCATATATGATAATTTAGATCACTGTTTACCAAAGAAAGAACAAAGGGTCTCTAATACTAAAGAAACAGACATGAACCGAATGATAATTATCTAATATACCTAGTAGACTGGATTCATTAAAAGAAAACAGTCTCTAGTTTCCAAAGTTACCTGCTTAAACAAGTGAAGTTCCTGTGAAATCCTATAGTTTACTCTGAAACCTTTTTACATCATGTCTACAGATCATGAAAACTTTTCTTAAGGAATACTCTTTTCAATACATTTTGCTTCATAAGACTTATATAAAAGTCCCTTCTCTAATGTCCATGAGACAGACACATAAATGACTTATACCTTTACTTTTCAGAAGCTTTGGAAAAGCTTTCAGCTCTGGAACTAAACTATAAAAGGTCTTAAATATATACCATATTCTAATTATTAATCCTACAATGAAAATACTTTGAACATACTTGAATTATTATGATGGGACTCAATTTCAAGTGCTTACAATTTTCTTTAACAGCATAAGTTTTGCTTTCTGCGTGGTGTGTTTAGTCACTCAGTCGTGTCCGACTCTGTGACCCCACAGACTATACCCTGTCAGGCTCCTCTGTCCATGGGGATTCTCCAGGCAAGAATACTGGAGTGGGTTGCCATGCCCTCCTCCAGGGGTATCTTCCCAGCCCAGGGATTAAACCCAGGTCTCCCCCATTGCAGGCAGATTCCTTACCATCTGAGCTACTAGGGGAGCCCAACAGTCTCTAAGAAAATACACCATACCAGATTTTGCCTTTGCAGTTGCCTCATTATTCATCTCCAACAATTAATTATACTAATATACTAATAAAGGTGGAAATATAAGATGGTTGATGACTTATCCTGATGGCTCAGTGGTAAAGAATCTTTTGCCAATGCAGAAGACATGGGTTCAATCCCAGATCCAGGAAGATACCACATGCCACAGTACAACTAAACCAGTGTGCCACAACTATTGAGCCTGTGGCTCTAGAGCCTGGGAACTGCAACTCTTGAAGCCCTCACTCCCCACAATCTGTGCTCCCAGAAGAGAAGCCACCACAGTGCAACAAAGAGTAGCTCCTCTTCACCGAAGCTAGAGAAAGTACATGTGCAGCAATGAAGACCCAGCACAGCCAAAAATGAATAAATGAATGAACAAAAATATTTTAAAAAGATTCTATTTAAAAAGCAGGACATTAATGGCAATATGGTATGTTGGAAACATTCTCAAATCTGATTTTTCAAGTCTCTTCACTTTCATTATATGCAGAAAATGGACTTTTACAGTGGCCAACTATACAATGCAAATTTATTCATTTTTGCCTGCAAATTACATTGCATCATTTAAGCTTAGTTTCCAAAAAAACTAAAAAACCCCTGCCATTCTGAGGTCTAGATTAGAGTTACGATGATACTATAAAGAAACTGCTCACATTAAAGTTTATAACAAACTGTCACGATGTCAGTGAGAAATGCTTAAAAGGTGAAAACATGCCCCTTTCTCATATCCACAAATGATGAAAAATTGCAATGAAATTCATTACCTACACAGGCAAAATGTCCTCAGATCCTCAGCTCATATTCCTGTATTTTGTGCTGAAACAAAGATACAGCAGTAACTTTCAAACAGCATGCAGTAAACCTTACAAAATGCATTCTGGATAACTATTTTTATGGATATTCCCAACTCATGTATTTTTAGAGTTCACACACTGAGAAGAAACATTATGCCAATGAGCATTCAATAATTTTGGGACTTGAACTGGCTACCTAATAAAGACAATATTCCCAGTCTTCCATCTTGGTGACAAAAATGCACCAGGACTGTACTTGGTAATCTTTTTCAAACTAAGTATAAAAACAACAAATTAGCCATAATTGTAAATCTATCCTGCTGCTTAGGGAGAGGGATGGCTTGGGCCTGAAGGACCTGAAGTTTTATAAGAATTTAATAAAAATATTTCTCACTGCTTTTAGAATATGATCTGAAATGCAATTAAAGGAAAAAATTACTCATCTCCCTTGTAATACATTTTCTAAAGGGAGTTCAATCATTAAATTTATACAATAAAATTGTATTGCATTAAGAAATCAATTAATTATGAATTCTTGAACGCCTAGGATTAAGTAACATTTAAATTTTTATATCAAGCTGCAAACTTAATCTTATCTTGGAGAAGCAAGTTTAATCTTAAGTGTTATATACCAGTGCCAGCAAATTAATATTCTACTTTACAAGTAATATTTCTGGGTACTTTATGAAGTCTTTTTTTGGACATCGGTTTTTCATACTAAGTATTTGATTCTTAGCTCTAAAAACGAAACATTAAACTGGAAAATGAACAGTATGGATTTTTGCCTTTATACTTACAGGACAGAAAACAGTATGTTTTCTAAGGAGAAAAACTTAAGGCCCTAAGTAGTCCTAAAATATAATGTACTTTCTTTTCAGTTTCCACAGTTACATGGGGCATTATGTGGATTTCATGTGGCACTGGAAGAGGGAATAAGCAAATTTCAACTCAACTCAGTTTAGAGAACTAACAGAAGGATCACAACCTAACACAGATGCTCTGAGCTTGAGATGAACACTGATGGCATCAGTTCAAGCAGAGACTGGATAACAAATGTGTATGTTTTTCTCAGGTCCTTTCAGTCTGAACGTTTTATTAGTCTGCATAGTTAAGAGATACATACATATTGATATGACATGATCAAGTCAGCTAGACATCACCTCATCAAATTGTGTTTACATGGCCAGCATACATTGAATAGCTTCAAAAAAATCAAGGCTGTAATTTTTCTAAAAGTAACTTTGCTATGATCATGATGAGACTCCATACACCCAAAATGTAAATCTAAAGACCCTCACGGTCATCCACGAGAAACTGAAGAACAGTGATCCAAATTAGAATGTGATTGAAAATCTTCTGTGGATCAAACAATGCACAGTGTCATTTCAACAAATACTTGTAAACTCTGGACAGAGGTCAACCAAGGTTTAAGTCACTGTGATCATTTGTAATTAAGAACACCATGGGCAGAGGAGCATGGCAGGCTCCAGTCCATGGGGCTTTTACAAAGAGTTGAACACGCTTGAGCAATTGAGCACACACACACTCACCGGCCCCCATGGGAAAGAACACTGAGAGCCCTGCAAAGAAAAGAATATTGATGCATACAGGGTCAAATAAGAGAACAGGTGTGTGAAGGAAATTAGTCACTAACAGTGTGAAATGATGCAGAGGTGGGGCTCTGGCAACTTCATTAGTGGCCTTTAAGAAAGTAGTTTTAAATACTGAATTTGCATTCTAGGGTGCAGTGGGTTGAGGAGTGAATGGGATGCCCAGATAAGAACCCCTGCTGTCATCTCAAATGACTATGTTCTTCTCAGAGTTCCATCACTTTCTAGATATATTTGACACACTTGATGGGACAGTACCACATTAACAGAGCAACAAAACTTTTTCCAAATCTCTTAAAATCGGACCATCTGTTGTGATTAATTTTAACCTTGAGGAAAGACTCTTGGAACTATTTTAGACCAATGCTGAAAGTGTGTTTGAAGAGAAATTTTGACTAATTGTGCTCAGTTATTTGTTCATTTGCCATGTACTTGAGTCTACTACAAGAGACTGAGCAATGCAAAGAGAAGTGTCCTCAATGGGGCTCGTAACGGGGAATTAAATGTGTGTGAAACAATGACACAGGCTTCTGGTTCAGTATGAGTCTTTAGCTTGGGAAATTTTCTTTAGCTTCATAGAATGTTTTTCAGGTCACATATCTGGGGTCAGTTACTCACAAGCTTAGTATTTTCAAACTGTGTCCAAGATGACTCACAAGTCTAATTGACTTAAGTACACCTTTTTAAAGTGTAGACTCCTAGCTTACATTCTAAAGGCTATGGAAACTCAATGTCGTATATATATAAAAGAATCTTATAACATAGGGTAAAGGTAGAATTAAATGGCAATAAAAGTCTAATTTAGAAGTGTACATACTTTTATCAGCAAGTTAAAATCTCCTCTTCTTAAAGCTCTGAATATATTTCTGAATTTGACATATTCTCTCTTATTTGGGCTTCCCTGGTGGCTCAGCTGGTAATGAATCCACCTGCAATGTGGGAGACGTGGTTTCAATCCCTGGGTTGGGAAGATCCCCTGGAGAAGGGGAATGGCTACCTACACCAGTATTCTGGCATGGAGAATTTCATGGACTTGACTGTACAGTCCATAGCGTTGCAAAGAGCTGGGCACAACTGAGCAACTTTCACTTTTCTCTCATTTAGCAACTAGGGAATGGAGGGGACACTCTGCATACTGGGATATATTTATTGGATTTCCTGTTAAAATCTTTTTGCTTCATCACAGCCAAGGTGGTATCTAAAACCGTGCCATAGGAGGACTTCACTGGCAGTCCAGTGGTTAAGACTCCGTCTTGCAATGCAAGGAGGGTGGGGGTTCAGTGCTTAGTTGAGGAGTTAAGATCCCACATGCCTAGTGGCCAAAAAAAACTGTGAAAACATAAGCAATATTTTAACAAATTTCATCAAGACTTTAGAATAGTCCACATTGTGACTTTACTGGTGGCCTAGTGGGTTTAAGAATCCATCTGCCAATGCAGGGAATGCGGATTAGATCCCGGGTCTGGGAAGATTCCAGCTACCAAGCTTCCGTACTCTAGGGCCATGAGCCACAACTACTGAGCCTGTGTGCCCAACTAATGAAGCTAGCGAGCCTAGACCCTGTGCTCTGTAATGAGAAGCCACCACAAGGAGAAGCCATGCACTGCAATGAAGAGAGCCCCTGCTTGCTGCAACCACAGAAAGCCTGCGCAAAGCAACAAAGACCCAATACAGCCAAAAACAAATAAATAGAAAATAAAACACAGTAAACAAAAAAAAAAATTTAAGGTTTACATCAAAAAATCCTGTAAAATAAAATGGTGCCATCGAAGTGTTATATCCTGTTACCCCAGATTTGTAATCCTAGAAAGGAAATAATTCATTGATGTTAAGAAGCCACATCCTTCCTCAGTATATATACTGATGGATTTACTGTTTGGCCCTATACAGAAAAGATCTGCTGACTCCTATTGAAGATTATCAGAATCCAGACTGAAAAGCAAACTGTAAAATATACAACACACATAGATATGGAATATGAATTAGATGATAGGAATCTTGAATGAGGTGAGATTAATTTTAGTGATGCATCAAGATGCCAGACTTCCCTGGTGGCTCAGATGGTAAAGCATCTCCCTACAATGCGGGAGACCCAGATTCGATCCCTGGGTTGGGAAGATCCATTGGAGAAGGAAATGGCAAGCCACTCCAGTACTCTTGCCTGGAAAATACCATGGATGGAGGAGCCTGGTAGGCTATACTCCACAGGGTTGCAGAGTCAGGCACGACTGAGCGACTTCACTTCGTTTAAATATGCCGTTAAAAAAAAAAAAAAGTACATCAAAATTAAGTAGAAATCTTAAGCTATTTAAGAATAACTTGGGGTGGGGGCATGGAAGAATATAGAAGCTTGTGATTTCACCCTTTGAGGAGAGGTGATGTTCTTTCCCTATTCAAAAAATGTGGAATGAACATCAGCCCCAAGTTCCTGCAATCGAGTGAACAACTTTTACTGGATAAGAGAGCTCTAGGTAGGGTCATTTCATCATCTAGTTCCCCCTAACAGTACAGAGACTCTACACTAAGGTGTCCGTTTCCCTGAGTACAGTTGGGTCTTCTGAAAAAAAGAAGAGCCTGTCTAATACTACAGACTTGTCCAGTATAGCTGACGAAGTCGGAGGCACGTAGAAAGTAGTAAATTTTCAAGGTGAAAGTATTCTCCTTTTTATTACATTGAAGAGGAAGAAGGCAAAGTGCTGTGTATGCATTACTAACTTAATCTGCACTATTTTATATTTTCAGCCATTCGACCCTTCCACTAAATCACTCCTTTTAAAAATCACTGAAATTAAAGGCCTCTTTGATAAAAGTTCCCTGATTGTCTAACTTTGCATCTTTTCCCATCCCAAATGGTTGAGAGTAAAATAGTGAACACAGTGTGACCCCATTATCCATCATGGGTAATCATTTTCTCACAAACTGGTATTCAGTATATCTGCTGAACACATGTATGACCAAAGAAGAAGAGAGTCCATTGGCTGAATGGGAACTTACATTTTGAGTATGGTATAGGTCACCAGTAGTAACAAAGAAGGCCAGCAAACAGACTAGGGTGCCCCAAAGTCAGCGACCTTCAGAAGGCAGGAACACAGCAAAAGTTTAGGATGATTAATGGCTCAAAAAAACTGCCTTAAGTCTAAGGTAGGACTCCAAGGTAAATGCCCCGAAGCATTTATAAGCATCTTATAAGGGAGCAAATTTAAGACTACCAACTGAAGAAAAATTATACCTACATATATAAAATTCTAATTGTTTACCTAGAACTAAAGTAATTCTTGGACTTCCCTCGTGGCTCAGACAGTAAAGAGTCTGCCTGCAATGCAGGAGACCTGGGTTCAGTTCCTGGGTTGGGAAGATCCCCAGGAGAAGTAAATGTATTCCACTCCAGTATTCTTGCCTGGAAAACCCCAAGGATGCAGGAGCATGGCAGGCTACAGTCCACAGAGTCGCAGTCAGACATAACTGAGCAACTAACACACACAAAGTAATTCTTAAAATAAGTTCTTCACACTTTCTTTGCCATAGAAGTCTAAGACCTTGGATTAGAATTCTTGGAGGCTGATCCAATTCTCATAATTGCCATTCTCTGGAATGAGCTAATTAATGATTTAAGTGGCAATTACTTGAAAATTTAGTGTGGTAAAACCTGCTTTGGGGAAATCACTTATGTCTCTATGTAAATACTACCATCTCTGTTTAGGAATCCAGGAGCTACCAAAATTCAAGTAGATGACTAAGAACAAGGGACAGATAAACACATTTGTCTTTCCCACTATAAACTACAAATGCTAACACCCAACATGCCTCTTCACAAATACAAAATATTCTATCAGTAAATAAAACATCAGGTCCACACATCTTCATCTATACCACTGTTGCAGCCTACACTACATGAAGGAATAAACTTCAACAGGGTTTTCTTTCTAGTTTCTTCACATCTTCCTTATATACACTATTAAGATATTTAGATGTTAGTGGTGGCTATGCCAGTCATTAAAATTTTGCAGCAAGTATCTAATCTTGTTGCTTAAGTTATGGAGATGGTGTAGCTTAAAAAAAAAAAATCACTATTTGTATTGAGATCTCTATGGTAGTATTTGCCAAAGGTTGGGTTTGGTTATTACATCTTTGGATATAGACACCTATACCCTAAGTACTTTCCGTAAAGCTAAACATGATTTTCTAAGTTTTAGCTGTGTCCATTTTGGTGTCAAAATGTGCTTCATGAGATATTTATACATAATTTTTAACAATGTTCTAAGAAAAACAAAAAGTTGATAACTACAATGGTACTGAAGGGTCCCTAGGGCCCAGTGTGACCTCACGTATCCTACGCATGGCACAACACAAACTAAAGAAAATTGACTTGAAAGCTGTATGCCATGAGATACTAGCAGGCAAAAGCCTTAAAAATGTTGTGTCTTTAATCATTTACTTAGGAAATAATTTTGAGCTCTATGTGCCAGGACTGTTATTTGAATATAATTTGTAGTCTTTAATTTCAAAAGTTTTCCCAAATGTTAAATATTTATTGAATGAATTTGTTACAGGTAAGATACTGAAAGTTGAAGAGCCCTGATCTAAAACTGACTGTAAAGTCATTGTAGTGACCTCCCTGGGAATCAATTCTGTATTGGTTAAAGTGTCTTTACTTCTAACAATTTTTTTCAGTAACTAATGAGACCATTTTATATACTGTCCTCTCAACAACTGTTGGGGATATCTTTCAAGAGGA
Source organism: Budorcas taxicolor (assembly GCF_023091745.1). Lineage (NCBI taxonomy): Eukaryota > Metazoa > Chordata > Mammalia > Artiodactyla > Bovidae > Budorcas > Budorcas taxicolor. The sequence continues at coordinate 57,052,054 of NC_068923.1, read as the reverse complement.
CTGTCTTTGCGTATCTTTCACTAAGACTAAAACATACCTAATTATGCTTGGAAGAGTAGTACTTTATTGCCAAACTGACTGTTGCGGGGGTGGGGTGGGGGGGTGGGGGGTGGGGTTGGGAATTCAAAAGGTAGTATTAATAGCATGTAAGGCACCATGCAACTACAGAACCTATATTTTATTCACTTTAACTTTCCTGTATTCCATTTTTAAATTTCCTTTAGTTCAGATAGTTGTTAAAATTCAAAAGAGCTTTAATTTTCTTATCTAACTACAGATCCAATCATTGAATTTCCTACACCATCTTCCAAACATTGGTCTGGATTTTTTGTGAAAAAGAAAAAAGTTCAAGTAACAATTTTTTCCATAGAGCTAAACATGATTTTCTAAGTTTTAGCTGTGTCCATTTTGGTGTCAAAATGTGCTTCATGAGATATTTATACATAATTTTTAACAATGGTCTAAGAAAAACAAAAAGTTGATAACCACAATGGTTCAGGAAAATCACAACCAAAAAAAATCATTTTGAAATTGAAATTTTGGGTGAAGGGGTTGTTTTTTTCCCTCAAGTAATCCCCACTTCATCTTTTGTCCCAATCTTAACCCCTTGGAACAACAGAGAATATTAACTACACAAACCATTAGAATGTATCTACTGCCACCTGAGAGTTCTTTTAGAACTTTAAAGACACTAGGAATTGTATGCAATATGGGCATCCCCTCTTCATTTTCCAAACTAAATCAAAACTTTCATTTAATAATTAAAAGTCTGGGTATCCAGTCATTCTATGATTTCCTTTGTTCTATTACTTTAACACCATCACCACAAAAAAATGTTTTCTGTATTATTAAAGTTTCAAAGACTTGAAAGTTGTTAACCCATTAATCTGCTATACATGCAATAAATATAGGTGAAGTAGTTTACCTTTGCTTTTCAACCCATTTCCCAAAGTATGTACTTTCAGGGAAAATATTTCAATGTTTTCTACAACCTGTAGAGAATTCCAAAAGTAATACAGTTGAAAGACAAATGATATGCTGATTATAAATGACTGCTTTCTATTAATTACTAGGAGGTAGTTTGAGCCTTTTATGCACTTCTCATAAAAAGAGATAAACCTTAATATTCTACAATACAAAGGTATCTGAATTACACATAAGTCAAAGTTTAAAAAGGAGTTCCCATACCCAGTTAGTCTAAATTATTATTGTTAAAAGCAATCTGGATTAAATATCAGAGTCAACAAAATTCACAAAGCCAGAAGCAGTTCAGTGCTCACAAGTTTATATTTTTAGGTTTGATAAAGATTCATGTGTATTTTCTAAATACACAGACCAAAAAAAAAAAAAAAAAAAACATTGTGGAAGTTTACATACATGTCTTAGGACACTTATACTAGGTAGGTAAATTACATTAAAAATTGGTCTTCGTAAAAGATCTTCCCAAAGAGCTTTTACAAACAGCAGGCAGAAAGTGTTTTGTTTACAGTGTTTTTAAAATGCTGATTCTCCCATCTCATAATGGCCTCAACCAACCCTCTCCTTAATTCAACTTTGTTCTCAATAAGCAGCATACTCCAAATTTTAAGTACCCAATGTCATAAAATTCAGGGCTACAAAACATCTTGTAAAATGTGCTCATCCCTAAAACATTTTAAACTAAGTATCTTGAATGGCTCAACTTCACTTGAAAGTAGGGATACAGCAGGGAAAAAAAAAACCTTTCCATTTAAAATCCTAAAGTGACTAAGAAAAAATACGCTAGTTCTAAGCATGTATATATGTACCATAGTTAAGTTTAAGGATCTGGGTGACTGAACGGCACAAAAATGGGTTCATATCTAATTCTTCAGTTAAAAATCATCCTTTTAAAATGAAAATGCTACAGCCAATTAATAGCATGTGCTACACTGAAGGGTATCTTGTTTATAGTCATGTGGTGTAACAACTGCTGTATTAGGAGGCAAGAGTAGTTAAGGACATTTGGGGGAGGAAGGATTAGACAGACACTCAAATTCCTAAGATAGCTGTTTTATATGGAAAATATGTCTCCACAGACAGACCACTTTAAAGAGCTAAAATCCTACAAAAGGAGGGGCAACAGACCCCCCTAAACAGAGCATGGGCTTCAGAATCAGACCTGGTCAAAACCCAGCTCTACCTTGTAGTGACTGTTACATTAGTTCAATTAGGCAATCTCATGAACCTTTCCTTGTCTATTAAATGGAGACAATAGCACCTACTTATAGGGGATTTGATAAGGTAAAGCGCAATGGCATGTGCAGGCACTAAAAAAAGCTAGCTTTTGGAATTATTCAGAAAAATAACTTTTTCATCCTATGCTGACAATATCCTAAAAATGTATTAAGCTTATTGGTTTTAAATTTTATGGTTTTTAAGACCCATTTTCCATCACACTTTCCCCACTATTATACTAGTCATCATCAGGCCTTTTATAACACATTGTATTAATACAAAATTTCTAAGCCCCAATTTTTTCATTCCGCATTCTCTATTCCTCCAACCCTTTCCCCCCTTGGTTCTCATGTATTATTAAACAACTACGATGTGTCATGTCACTACTATGCACCAGGCAGGGTTCTAAGTGCTTTACGTACATGAATCAACTTCTTCATCTCACTCTTCCTCAGCAGGATGGCTCTACCAAAAAACCAGCTCATGCTTTCCCCCCAGATTTCAAAGCTATGCATTATTGTTCCATTTTCCCTTATAATGTTTCTTTTCTTTTTTAGCTCTTAATTGCTAGGGTGCTGAAATTTAGCAAAATATCTAGTGAATGTGAAAAATAAGGGCCAATAACAATGAAAAAGCAGGGGCTGTACGGAACTGCCTGCCTCTGAGACGCCTAAGAAATAATACATGATATCTTGATTTATATGAGAGGGTCTGTTACTACAAAATGAATAGGAAATAAACAGTTTATACTCTCCCCCTTCATTAAATAAAAGATCTAAAATATTTTTCATTTAAAATATAAGTTACAAGAGAAAAATTCAGCAAATGTGTAACACATAATTCCGCCAGGGCGCCACAGACAAAATTACGAGTATTCCACTGTTACCTCTCTGAGACCAATCATGAGTTCTTAGTATCTATCAACTTCCTGAAACTGTACTGTAAGTCAGAAAAAGAATACACTTAAAAAAATAGAAACATCCAGTAGTATACCTTAGTACTAAACTATTTTTTTTAAAAAGACCCAGAAGGGAAAAGGCAGTCCCTTCAAGATCACGAAACAAAATAAGTTAGGCAGTCAACAAGTAGAAAAATCTGTCAGTTCTGTTTCTGGTAAAATGTTTACTTTAAAAGAAGAAAATTTATATAGGCTGAGGCTAATATATTCAAGAGTATAAACATTTTTCCTTTGGATTACCTTTCTAAAAACAAATTCTTAAAGTATCATTATTTCAGTTGACTAAAAATATAGCCAAATCTGTCACAACACAACACAGAAGGTAATGGACAATAATTATAGAATATTTTAAATTAACAGTAACAAGCCATCTACATCAAACCTTGTTTCCAACTAAAACCAAAACAAAAGCACAACAATCTGTAGTGTACCAAGTGTGTATTTTCAATTTACTGTATGCAATCTAACAAAAATTTGGTCATAATTTACCAGATATACATAAACAATTTAAGTAGTAAAGAAAATTCAGTTTAAAGAGAGTAAGTTCATATCTTAAGGAAAAGTAAAAGTACATTAAGAATGTAAAGCCAAGTCCAGTTTCTATGCAATAAGTGAACTGTAGTCTAATAAAGCAGATTTAGGTGATTTTCAGATATATATCTTTTCTCTTTAATATATATTTATATATAGACAGATCTACCAGTTGTAAACTATGGTTTATTTTAAAGGAGAGGGATAAATGGGATGAAAGAAATCTTTATACTATACTTACATATTCACAAAGCAGAACATTTTACGTTTAAAATACTTTTCCATTCATAGTATCTTTGCCCAACTAACGTCTACTTTGGACCCCACCAGAATTACATTTTACTCATTTGTCTAGAACACTGAGAAAAAGATGTACTCTTCAGTCTTAAACAAAAACCAAACCAAAACTGTTCATGTCAGTTTTTCAGTTTTATAGAAACTATGATAAAGTTTAGGTGACAAATGATGCATCTCACCATGTAACTGTACTCTATCTCTGATTTATCCAAGCAGAAGCATCAATGTCTAATGTTAAACCATCTTTCTACTGAAATCAGAGATAGTAAGAAAGCCTGTCTCTTAAAAAACCCAGTCTTTTCAACTTTGATCAGATGGAGCACCAAAAGGATTATGTCTGTCAAAGTGTACTTAGCAATTTTTTCCACATGACTAGCATAATTTAGTTACCTGATATAAAATAGGAAAATATACTCAATTTCTATTTAAAAGAAAGCTGAAAATATGATATCCCTCAATCTTATATAATATACAGTATGTTCCTGATAAACACTGTGCATATTAATATCAATTATGTGAAATGCTGCTGTGAGTCAATCAGTTAATTCATCCGTCAGACTAAATAAATCTGGCGATTTCAACTTAATACATCATCCCTTGTATCTCGAAGAATTTAGTGAACAGAATTATAAATTGTAAAGCCTCGCAATATTTTATTTGTAAGACCTTTGCAGATTGTTGAATCATGGTGACTACTAAAAAGACTATATATATATATCAAGATGTAGTGATTTCAAGGAATTGAAAAATAAATTAATTATCTATCATAATTTCAAACCCTGAATACCCCATAAGTATGAAACAAAAGAGAATGCACTTTTTGTGTTAATTTTAATGATAAAAGGGCACAGGAGTAAAAACCTGATATTTCACTTATATTGCATAACAAGCTAACCAAACTGGACATGGAGGATAAATTATAAAACAAATCATTTTACTTATTATTTCTATGACTTTTCTTTCAATTAGACTTCTGTCTTTTCAAATAGGACTGAGGTATAGTACACTGGCAAAAATAAAAAGAAGCAAACAAGAGTAGTGCCAAAGTAACAGATACCCAAAACCAAATGCCTTGTCAGAAACGTCATATAGTAACCATTTATCAGATTAGAGCAGCAGGAGAAAGTTACTTTTAAATCATAATCATTTTAGTGGTATTTGTCAACCTCACCATGGTACTTTGCAACATCATTCTTCATTTATAAAGTAGTAAAATTCATGTCAGAAAGGAAGGGGGGAATGGAGGAAGTCAGTTAGTTCATTCCAATAAATTACCTCTCCAGTTCTTATAAACATGCCCATCAGCACAAAATTGAGAAATAATACCTAAGACTAGAAGAGACTTGGTTTAAGTTATGAAGCAAAATAAAGTGAAAAATACAGAAAAGTAGAACCAATGGGGTTGAAAAGGCCCCTCACTGAAAATCTGTATTAAAAAAAATAAAATTAATAAAAATAAAAATAGAAACAAAACTCTACTAGTACAAACTAGCCTGAGTGGTTTGATGGACAGAGTAATTAGGTCAGCTGTCACTGTACTCTTAATAAATGAATTTTCTTCATTCATGTTAAAGTGGCACATGAATGTAAGCTTTTTAAGAACAAGTATTATATTTTCAGAGGATCCAAATACTTACTGTATATCCTATAAATAAAAAATATTTTTACTTTGATAACTGACTGAAGATGTGTGAACTCCATGTAATTCAACCACAAGGTTGTTTGCTGTACAGTCCTGTGCAAATATAAAAAAAAAATTTTTTTTTTGCTATAAGGCTTTGACCCTACAGTTTTCACAGCAATGTAACTACCATCCAGCATGTACCATATTTTGCAAGCCTTCAAGTTCAACAATCCAAATTGTTGATTCATATTATGTCCAAATGCAGCATCCTTGAGGAGTATAGTAGGTCAGTTAGTCATCAAGAGACATACAAACATCTCCTGATTCATCCCATCGAGATGCATCATTCTGATCTTCTCCATCATCAACCAGCTCTTCATCAGCTTCTCCTCCACCGTTCCCCTCATATTCTTCATCCCGAGGGAAATCTGTATCCTGTCCCTGATCTACACCTTCTTGTCCTCCTGGTTGTGATTTATCTGCACAGTCTACACAAACACCATAGCGCCGAGATCCATGTCTTATTCCAACACTGGCTGCTAACATGAAGATCTTCTTACACACCATACATTTGTACTTTTTATCCTTTTTATGCACCTAATTGAAGTAAAAAAAAAAAAAACCCCAATGTTAGGACAGTACAGACAATATAATACATTTGAACCACTCCAATTAAACCTCCCATTTAACAAACAGTAAATATACCATTATCTTTCTGTATGAAGTTCAGTACTGGTTTCACAAATAACATTCATTGTTTAAAGCAAAAATTTGCAGGTAAATAGTGTTAAAATACCTTAAACACACACACTTTATCTAAGTAAGTTACTTACCAGGGAATGTCTTTTTACATGTTCTCTTCGAGTAAACAGTTTTCCACAAATATCACAGCTAAATGATCTGACTCCCGTATGAATGAGCAAATGCCTTTTTAGTGTTCGTCTGTATTTGGCTACATAGCTACAATGAGGGCATTTTAACTTGTTCATGATTAGAGATGATTCACCTTTTGAGAATTAAAAACAACAACAAAAAAGCAATTATTATACATTAAACAGAAAACTTGTCAAAAGCTTGCCTATTCCTGAGAATAGGGATTATTGTATGGCTACTACCATCTGAGTTTTTTAAAACCCAGAATGTGGAAGCTTTTAATTAATTGATAAAAACAGTATTAAGAGCTCTGTAGATGTTTTAACTAATACTTGCCATTTTCCCAAGTTTCTTGTTTTGGCCAAGATTCAGGCAATAATCCATACTTGAAATCGTTAGAAGCACCTGGTATCAATCCATACTTGTAATCGTTTGAAGTACCTGGTATCAATCCATACTTGAAATCGCTAGAAGGGCCAGGCATCAGGCCATACTTGAAATCATGTGAAGGACCTAATACAATTAAAAAGTGATTTTGATATAATGATGGTAATTAAGATGACTCTTACTGGAATTAAAAAGATGGATATAAAACTATTTTATCAGCATCATGATAGAACAGCCTAATATAAAAGAGTTATATTAAAAAACTGTTATTTAGTCTAACTGAGATGGCCTTGTACCTTATTATCCTAATTTATATCCTGGTATTAGAATAAATAACAAACTGAAGTTTAAAATACAATTTAAACACAGAAGAAAAAATTCAGTAGAGTAAAATACTATTTAATGGTATGTGGAGCCTACATGAAACTACCCTTTGAATTGTTGCTGTTTCTAACCTTTCTGCCACTGAAGACTTATACCACACTGAAGCCCAGCTGTGGAATGGGACAGTCTTCGATCAGTACAGAAAAGATGGGATAAGGATGATGAGTATAAATATAGGGTAATTACAAAAGTAAAATTCTTATATTATTAGACCCCTACTTGTTGTTTCAGACACGTTGGAGGGCAAGGTTAACAATGAATCTGGGAGTTTACCAAAATCTCTCTAACTTCATCCTTAAATAAAAATCTGTAAAGTACTCCTTTGGTAATGTAAACATATCCAGAATCCCCCGTAACTACTGCCACGCTATCCCAACTCATCAGCAACTGTTGCCTCTGGATTATTTTCAATAGCCATCAGTTTGTCTCCAAGCTCACACCGTGGTGCCTTCCTAGAGCTCATTCTCAACACAGCAATCAGATTTTTAAAAAACTTTAAATCAGAACCAGATACTACTCCACTAACAAGTCTGCTAGGACTAACGATCTTACAGTGCAAGCCAAAGACTACCACTACACTACGAAGCCTTAACTGATCTAGCCCTTGCTTCCAAACCACTCCCTTGGTTATTCTATTCCAACCACACTGGCCTCTATGCTATTCCACGTTGGTAAAATGGCTACTACTTCAAACCTTTTGCACTTTGCACTTACTCTGTCCTCTGCCTGAACACTCCTTTCTAGGATATATGCACAGTACACTTGTGCAGGAATGTAGCAATTTTTCTCCCCTACACACAATTTTATAAATGAATGCCTGCTAAATAGGTTTTCTAAGAATTCAATTTTCTATATCTATTTGCCAAATACATTGCCTCTTATAAAAATAAAAGAACTTAAGATTTCCCTCTTAAGGAAAAAGTGAAAGTATTAATATCCACAATACAAAAAAATCTCCAAGGTATTTAAAAATTGTGATTCATTACTACTACTGTAAATTGTTTTGTACTGGGAATACTTTCACTTACTGTTTTTTAATGTTAGAAAAGTCCTCTGAATCCATAATTATGTATTTTAATTGTAATGCAATACTGCTTTGGGGTAAAGTGAGACACCCATATTTGTGTGTGTGAGAAGGAGGAAAGTTGGGAGTAGTAGCCTGTGAAGGTTAATCAATTTTCAGTTTCACACTTCTAAATAAAGTTTTGAGTTTTATGACTCATAGCTCTTGTCCAAATCAGAGCAAAACAAAGTAAGCTCTAACAGCAAGGACTACGCTTGTTTACTATGCTTGTATGTCCAAAACATACACCATTCAGTGACTTCCCTGGTGGTTCACCGGTTAAGAATCTGCCTGCCAATGCAGGGGACACAGGTTTGATCCCTCATCTGAGAAGACCCTACATGCCTCAGGGCAGGCTAAGCCCCTGCACCACAGCATGCATCCAGAACCTCTGCTCCGTAACGAAAGAAGCCACGAAAATGAGAAGCCCCTACTCTCAGCAGCTACAGAAAGCCCATGCACAGGAAAGAAGGCCCAAAGCAACCAATTGGAAAAAAAAAAAAGTTTTTTTTATATAACTTCTTTCAACAGTTAGGAGAAACCACCTTAAGGTAGTTTCTACAGAGTTATAGCTTAATTTTGGTCTGTGCACACCATATACTCAAAAGCCCCTGTGAGCTTTCTGTAAGGAGTACCACTGTTGTCCCAACTGCTTAAAAGATTTCTAAAGCTATAGAAATTGTATCACTTTTTTCAACAAATGTTAATTTTGCCAAGTGCTTTCTCTCTATGGATGCACATGTACACCTTTTATGTAATATTTGAAAACAACTTGCATGCTTCATCACTTTACTCCTCAACACAGTATCTTTTAGAACTCTTACATAAACTATAGTGCCTTTATCACATCCAAGAATTTTTATATTGTTAGGAATATCATTTAAACCATACTACATATTCACTTTTCCAACTATCCCCAAGCAAATGTCTCTTTTTTATTTGGATCAATGATATAATCAAGACTGATGATTGCAACAGACTTTCACCCAGGCATCATGGGATGAACCTATCAATAGTGGCTTACTATCTAATGATGATTTTGAACTACTTCCCCTGGAGGTTGCAAAAATATGTTAGCATGACATTCCATAAAGAGAGCTTTCTCCTACTTAATTTACCTGTATTATTCTTTGGAATACTCATGGATTCTTTGTCTTCTTGTGCAGGACACTTCCCACAAAGCAGTTATAACCATCACTATTTAGAATTGGTATTTTCTATAGTCATCAACAACCAAACTATTAATTTACATCAAAGCTAGTTAAAATACACTAGTCAACCATTCTGATAATTACCATTCTCATCCCATCTATACACTAGCTAAAAGCCACAATCTATTAACTTAATTGCTTTTGATAGTTAAAAGCTTTAACATGTCTCCTTCAAAGAAAAAGAAACACCTATTCATGTATTTACCAGTCTTCTAAATTCTATAATCAACATTAGCTGCCACAGACTGAAAGTGCTTATATTAATACCTACCACTTTCCTTTAATGAAAAGAAACTGCTGTAAGTCCTTAATAAACACATACACATTCCAAAACTTCAAATCCTCTTAAAGGCACTCCTGCTAAAATTCTACTGTACCTACCAGCATCACCTCCTTCTTGACCAGAGCTGGCTTCAGTCAATAAATTTGCATTGACATTCCTATCACAATCTGGCCCTGAGAGTAGAGCACCATCCAGATCTGAAAAGGAGATATAGAAGTATGTTATTTACAACCACACCATAGCCAACACCCAAAACACCACTCTCTTCTTGGAAACGTTTCTTATGCAGACTAAATAGAGAATATTTGCAAGTACTGAATAACTACTATGTGTTTAACACTACAAGGCATAAAAGCATACATAAGACATGTTTTTTAGCCACAGGAATAACAGCACACTGGATCAGAATGAGCCTTAGAGCCAAGGTGAATTAGGAACCCTAGCTCCATCTGTATGACCACATGGCTCAATATCCTCATATGCATCCACCTGTATCATAGATCTGATACAGAAATTTAATCAGTCAATGCAAGCCAAGTATGGTGTCTGATATCCAAAAGATAGCTGCAGCTGCTAGTACTAAGTGCTGCTGCTGCTGCGTCGCTTCAGTCGTGTCCTACTCTGTGCGACCCCACAGACGGCGGCCCACCAGGCTCCGCTGTCCCTGGGATTCTCCAGGCAAGAATACTGGAGTGGTTTGCCATTTCCTTCTCCAATGCATGGTGCAAGTGAAGTCGCTCAGTTGTGTCCGACTCTTAGCGACCCCATGGACTGCAGCCTACCAGGCTCCTCCGTCCATGGATTTTCCAGGCAAGAGTACTAAGTGCTAGATGTATAAAATATTACTGTTTCTACACTGGTTCAGAATTAGAAAGATCAATTAATACTAGATTTTTAAAGGAAGATGTAATTCCTACATTTGTAAAAGGAAGATGTAATTATTTCCCTTGAATTTGTTGCATTGCTTCTTTTTTCTACCACTGCCTTAATTCAGAACTCATCATTACTCTCCTAGATGACTCAAACAGTTTCTTGGTCTCCTTGCTCCAAAATACAATACTTTCTTCATTTCCCACAACATTGCCAGAAAGATCTTCCTAAAATACTAAGTTTTATGTTGCTCCTTTACTTAAAAATCTTCAATGTTTCATCAGTTTTCAGTATAATCTTCAAAATTCTTTAATTCACAAGTTTCCTAATATTCAGGTTCCTATTTTGCCAATGCAGGAGATTCAGGTTTGATCCCTGGGTTGGAAAGATTCCCTGGAGAAGGAAATGGCAACCCACTCCTTCTTGCCTGGAAAATCCCATAGACAGAGAAGTGTGGCAGGCTACAGTTCATGGGACAGCAAGAGTCAGTCACTCACGACTTAGCAACTCAACAATTTATAAATCTAGCATCAGGGACTTCCCTGGTGGCTCAGACGGTAAAGCATCTGTCTACAATGCGGGAGACCCAGGTTCAATCCCTGGGTTGGGAAGATCTCCTGGAGAAGGAAATGGCAACCCACTCCAGTATTCCTGCCTGGAAAATCCCATAGACAGAAGAGCCTGGTAGGCTACAGTCCATGGGGTCGCAAAGAGTCGGACACGACTGAGCAACTTCACTTCACTTAGCATCATCCCACTGCTATGGTCTACTCTTGTGTTATGAATAAAAGATGAATTAGAGACACAAGACAGACAATGAAAAATCTGGCTGTAAAGGGATAGAGTGAGATATTCAAGTTAAGAGTTTGGGTTTTTTAAGGCAAAAATTAAAACATGTTTAAATGCTGAAAGGAAGAAGTCATTAAGAAAAAGAGAGGACACTGCCAAGAGAAATATTGCGAAGAGAAGGAATTATCAAATCTGTAAGATTCTTAGAAAGTCTGGGATCCAGAAGCATTAGACAATCAGTATACATACAGAGAGAGGTTTGAAGACAGGCACTTAGAGACTACATCTCTATTGGCTTTTATTTCCTCTGTAACATTAAATGTAGAATGTGAAGTTACTACCTAGAGTAAAAGGGTTGGAAGTCAGGAGAATAAACAAGCAGTTCACGTGTAAAGAAGGAACAGTAAACAGACACTGATCCTTTCCTGTTCCTTGATAGCAGGCATACTCTCTAGATTTTATTTTCCCAGTATTTATCATAATACATGACTTTAAAAGGTTTTTTCAACAGGTGCTGTTAATTGTTGGCTTGAATAGTCTTCCCTTTGCAACCTGTTATTAAGTTTTAACTTAACATATCTCAGGAGTTCCCTGGCAGACCAGTGGATAGAACTCAGCCCTTTCACTGCTATGGCCTGGGTTCAATCCCTGGTCATGGAACTAATATTCTGCAAGCTGCATGGTACAGCAAAAATATAAGAGGAAGAAAAGAATAATTTTGTCAATTTTCTGGTATATAAACATCCATAAACCATAAATTAATTGAAATCTAATGACTCTGCTTTCCTTTGACAAGTTAAATGGCATTTCAACAATCAATGATAAATCCACACACCACATGAAGAATAGCCCCAGCTCACTGCAACTAGAGAAAGCCTGCATGCAGCGTGGAAGACCCAGCATAGCCAAAAATAAATATTAAAAAAACTTCAAAAAAATTAAAATCATTCAAACAATGTTACCCTTCCCAATATCTCTCGGAAAAACTCACTCTAAAGTGTGTACAGGGCAGTTCTTAAAATTCTGCCAAGCAGGTTTGTAAATATATGGTGTTTCTATTTCTGTAACATTCTGTAGTTATTTGTTGAAGGCTTTCCTCAGCTAGTTCTTAATGGACACGTCATGTTTCCTACCCTATCTGTGAAATACTAGGGTTTTGTTTGTGATCTTTAATCCTACATGGACACTAGTAAAGAATGTTCACCTCAATCTAAAACGTTAATAGATGGCAAATAAGTTCCTTCTGAGGTCTTTTCAATAGCTATGTATGAATGTGAGAGTTGGACCATAAAGAAGGCTGAATACTGAAGAATTGATGGTACTTTCAAGACTCTTGGGGGTCGCTTGAACAGCAGGGAGATCAAACCAGTTAATCCTAAAGGAAATCAACCCTGAATATTCACTGGAAGGCCTGATGCTGAAGTTGAAGCTCCAGTCCTCTGGCCACCTGATGTGAAGAGCCAACTCACTGGAAAAGATCCTGATGCTGGGAAAGACTGAGGACAAGAGAAGAAGTTGGCAGCAGAGGGTGAGATGGTTAGATACCATCACTGACTCAATGGACATAAGTTTGAGCCAACTCCGGGAGATGGTGAGGGACAGGGAGGCCTGGCATGCTGCAGTCCAAGGGATCACAAAGAGTTAGGCACAAGTTAGCGACTGAACAACCAACTGTTTCTGTGTGTAAGAACAAGTCATATCCATACTACAGATATTAAAACCCTTTTGAAAGGCGTAAACTACTTGGTTCTTGGTATCAAAAATAAATCTCAAAACAAGCGAGCTCCTCCAGGTTGACAATAGCTTTCATAAAAGCACACCTAACTTAGTAATAACATGCTATCACTGCTGCATCTTATTTCAAACCATCTGGAAACTTATTTGTAATCAGCTGCTGCTGCTGCTAAGTCCCTTCAGTCGTGCCCAACTCTGGGTGACCCCAGAGATGGCAGCCCACCAGGCTCCCCTGTCCCTGGGATTCTCTAGGCAAGAACACTGGAGTGGGTTGCCATTTCCATCTCCAATGCATGAAAGTGAAAAGTGAAGGTGAAGTCGCTCAGTCGTGTCCAATTCTTAGCAACCTCATGGACTGCAGCCCACCAGGCTCCTCCATCCATGGGACTTTCCAGGCAAGAGTACTGGAGTGGGGTGCCATTGCCTTCTCCGTAATCAGCTGAGTTGATGTGAATAAGACAGAAACCAGGCAACCAACCATTCACTTGATGTAAGAATCATATTCTGCTTTGCCAGGAACTCTTTGTATTTATTTTCTCAAAAAAGCATAGGACTAAAAAATAAACTCTAGGACTTTCCTGGTGGCTCAGTGGTAAAGAATCCACCTGCCAATGCAGGAGACATGAATTTGATCCCTAGTTCAGGAAGATCCCACATGTCACCGAGCAACTAAGCCTGTGCACTGTAATTACTGAGCCTGTGCTCTAAAGCCAGTGCTCTGCAACAAGAAGCCCTAGTATTGCAATGAGGAGTATCCCCTGCTCCCTGCAATTAGAGAAAAGCCTACGCAGCAACAAAGACCCAGCACAGCCACAAATAAATAAATAAGTACATTAAAAAAAATAAACCCTGATAAACGACATTCATGACCTTCCTATGGAAATCCTTCTCAAATGCATTTGCCAGTGAATAGGTGATCCTCCCCCTAAATGAAACAAAGAATACAGCCCTGATTTTATGCATAAAGTCCTTTCGTATATGCAATCTACATATATACAACATATTAAACTTCACTACATATTTATGCAGTAAGAGTATTCTTATTCTCAACCTTAAGAGGAAACTAAAGCTACTGCAGAGTGCTGCACTGTTCTTCAACAGGATTACACTGCCTCCTGACAACATGAGCACCAAACCTGGCACTAAAGCAGGTAATTTAAAAAAGGTACAACTGCAATGTTGGAAATGAGAGTGCAGAAGTATACCCATCTTAACTTATACTCACTTACCTTCCTAGTGATACTTGATACCATTCAATGATACTGCTAAATCAAAAAATAAATAAATAAACCTATCTATAAGGACTAGACTTCGCCAGTGGTTCAGTGGTTAAGACTGTGTTTCCAATGCAAGGGAAGAAGGGAAACAGGTTCGATTCTGGTCAGGGAACAAAGATCCCATATGCCATGTAGCACATCCAAAAAAATTTTTGTAATTTAAAAAATAAACAAAAATCTATCAGCATTCTGTGGCAGACCAGCCTTCACTTTATTAACCTATTTAACAAAAAGAACTCTGAGTATTTCCCTGCTGGTCCAAAGGTTAAGACTCCACACTCCCAGTGCAAGGGGCCTGGGTTCAATCCCTGCTCACAATCACACACGCCAACTAAGATCCAATGCAACCAAAAAAAAAAAAAAAACAACACCAACCTCAAAACTTTGAATGTACCTAGTTATAAGCTGTCATTGTCCTTTACATGCATTTTTGTCTATCTTTGAAGCAACTTCCACCTCTGAATTCATTTTTTATTCTTCTCTGACATCTCATTCATGAGTTTTTAAAAACCTGATTACCAACCAACGGAAAGGATGACATGGTAAAAATCTCAGCTTTTACCTTCTCTTAAAATTTTAACAATCATTAACTTTATTTTCTCCACAAGAAAATTAATAGCAATATTCACCTACTATACAAGATTGCTATGAAAAGTAACTTCAGTAAATAAAAATAATGTACAAATTATAAAGTGGAACATAAATCATGACGTCATTAAATGAGGTTAATCTTGGGACATGGGGTTATAGGTTTCTCTTGGATCACAGAGGGCACAAGCGTCACTTCCGACGCATCTAGTGCTTTGTACAGCACTTGCCTGTAAGTGCTCAACAAAACTATGTTGGGAAGGAGGTCTTCCTGACAGTTTGTTTTCCTGACCGTTTGTTTTTGGTTCTCAAAATTCCGCACATGAGGCAAGTACAAACTAATCCAGATTTTCTTAAAACACAAATATTCTTGAAAAGAATGACATATGAGAGCACATCAGAAATCAAGGTTATAGAAACAATGACAGCTCCATCCTACAAAAACTCAGTAAGATCTATTCAATTTTTGTTTTCATGTAAATAATATATACTAGCAAACAAATTTCTCTGAAGACAGTTTCTGAGGACTAAAGCTAATAAACTGTTAGACTTTTTTTCCCTTCGTTCATTGCAGTCAAGGTTTTTTTCCTTTTTCAGTGATGAGTAAATTCAGTTGCAAACGTATTATATAAAGCACCCTTGACAGTTCTACGGCAGCTGAGAGACTCAACAAATTGTAGTTTCCCTTTACCCCCCACCTCAGTGATGATTCAAGTGACAGACTAGACTAGGCTCCACTGTTTCTTCTTTGCTTCTATTCAAACAAGGTTGTTATTTCTTTCATGACCGGGCCTTAACAGGTCTCTTCAGGACTTTCTCCACTCCAATCCATGAATAATACCTTCCAAATGCTTTTATGTTAAAGGTAAATAAAGAAACAAGATTGCATCTCTAATTGAGAACTTCTCACTGCTCACAGTCTGTGAAATAGAATTCACAATTTATTACCATGTCAGAGAATTACAACCTGGCCCTAACCTATTGACCCCACCTCACTATCCCTACTACACTCCCCTTTCTATTCACTTACTCCCTTCAATTCTTGCCACTCTGCACCCTCTCCTGGCAAACTCCTACACAAAAGATCCAACTCTGTGAAGCTTTCTTCAACTCTTAATGAGAAATCAGGAACCTCCCCCACTGCACTCTGCCATACTTCTGATTTTAACATTTACCACATTGCACAGATACGCTTCTACCTCACAGCCATCCTATTGTGAACAAGTTCTCAATCTTATAATAGCAGTATCATCTAACCTGTTAGCTCAGTTTCGTGTGGACTTAAAAATTTTACTACCAAATTTCCTCTTATGAAGTGGAAAGTCATTTTGGGGTCCCAGACAAGTAGTATTTGGTTATAATATGACACTTCTGGTCACCCCAGAATATTAAGGCTATATCAGAAATAAAAAATTCAGTCTTAAAAAATTCTCAGGGGCTGACATTAACAGGGTTTAGAAAAGTTAACACCCTCAGCAGGTAGAAAGCATTAAAACTGATCCACAAAAGGCTTCTTCAACAAATTCTGTTTCCTTAATGCTTATAACTTGAAAAGAATCATCATTAACGCAGCCACCCCTTGGATCAAGTATGGCAGAGTGGGATGGAACGGAACACTAGGCAGAGGAAAATAAAGGAGAAGGAAAAAAAGATGGCAGAATATTCCTACTACCATACAGTTACTCATTATCATCCTTTTAAGATTAAATATTGAAGTGTTACATATTAGTATGGCTTACAGTCCATTAGCTAATGGTGGACATTTATTTTTTAAAATGAGCATCAGCCCTTCAAACTACCACTGACTATGCAACTGTAACAGTTTCTAAAGAAAAGTGACTTTAAATCACTTGTAGCTCATTCTTCATAATATACTCAAAAGGATGCCTGAAAGGTAGGGCAGTACATCTGGAATCCCTTAAGAACTAATCCAGGCCCATAAACCTGCTATGTGGAATGTTTGGGTTAAGATGTAGGATACATACATTTTCAGATTTTAGGAACGTAATAACTGTGATACCCCCAGAGGGGTCCAGGGTGGCATCCTGTAATCAAAATGTATTTCTGCAACAAAACATACAGATGTTCACATTTAAGGAAAGAAGTAAAAAATACAAATTGATTTTGCTGCCAACTGAATATCAGGTTTTGTTGCCAAAATGCTTTTTTAAAAGCTTTGGTTAATTTTTATAACCTTCAAGATTTCATATTATAAATTTTTCTTTCGTTCTAATTATCAGACATTCTGTATGATAAACTTAAGGCAAGTTAAGTAAGTGGCAGAACCAAGTCCAAAGTCCAAATCTTCTTTACTAAGTCTAGGTTCCATGGTTTTTACACATTTTAAATAGTTCATACAGTAACTTTATATGACATGGCCAAACTATGGACAAGTCTCAAATCAGATGGCCAATATTCAAAGCTGTAAAAATATTTTAAATTAAAACAAACAACCCCCACCCCGCCCTGCCCGATCATTTAAGAAAGCATTTCAAGAAACTTCCCTGGTGGTCCAGTGAAATGTCTGTCTTGCAATGCAGGGGACACTAGGTTGATCCCTGGTTGGGGAACTAAGATCCCAATGCTACAAGGCTACTAACCCTGTTCTGGAGTCCTCATGCCTAGTCAGATCCCACACAACTAAGATCCGACTCAGCTAAACTAAGTAAAATAAAGAAAGAAAGCATTTCAAGATTTTGGAACCTCTGAAGTGATCCCCTGTATCAACTGTCACCCAAAATATGTAGGGGCCTAAGTACTGGTTGGTGGACAACTTCAGTAGAAGTAGTAATTCACTACTTCAAATGTGACTCATTAGGGTATCTTAAAGACATATAGTTTGAGCATTCTTCTCTCAAAATAGTTTCCTATACACTTGAGTTATATGCTTTTCAACCAAAAGACAATTACACAAATTGAAGATGTTACAGCCTAAACTCTGCTTGTAAGGATCAATAAAAATTCACAAATGCCACAAAACAACAAAAAAAAAGTACAGATGAGAGAAAGGAGCTTTTAGAGTTTACAAACTCTAAATTATATCCTTTGATCAAATAAAACCACCGTGCATCTGAGTATTTGTACATCATTATGAAAAATTCAATCATCTATATGAAATTTTACCAGCTTTTATTAAAGACAATTATATACCCTACTGCTGTATTTACTAGAAAATGCTTTTCAGAAAACTGTCTTGATGTCATTTATATGAAACCCCACTGGAGAAATTCGTTTCAGAATTCAGTACCAGAAAGTTTGTCATCCTGTAGAACTTCTGTTTCCTCATTCTGAAGGGCTGCTTATTATCTTAGAGCCAATAAAAAGCTTAATTAGGGTAACCATATTAATACTCTTGACTGCTGCTGCTGCTGCTGCTGCTGCTAAGTCGCTTCAGTCGTGTCTGACTCTGTGCAACCCCACAGACAGCAGTCCACTTAGGCTCTCTGTACCTGGCATTCTCCAGGCAAGAATACTGGAGTGGGTTGCCATTTCCTTCTCCAATGCATGAAAAGTTAAAAGTGAAAGGGAAGTCGCCCAGTTATGCCTGACTCTTAGCGACCCCATGGACTGCAGCCTACAAGGCTCCTCTGTCCATGGGATTTTCCAGGCAAGAGTACTGGAGTGGGGTGCCACTGCTGCTTATTATCTTAGAGCCAATAAAAAGCTTAATTAGGCTAACCATATTAATACTCTTGACCAGCACACTGTTTTATTGCTAAAAATTTTATTTGTATTTGTTTCTTGTCAGAAATTTCAAAATCTTACTGAATGCATATATATACAAATGTATTACATGAAGAGTACAGTTATTTACAATGGCTACAACGTTCTAGTGTGACTGGCACAAACAATACAAAAATACAGATTCAGAAAGCCCATGTTCCATGAGTCCAGAGTAGATAAAAAACGGGATTAACACCTGACTTGTTCTAACAGTATAAATGAAAACACTGTGTAAGACAATTAAGGCACTGGTTACTCTTGCCCTTATACAATTTAATTTTTAATCTTAGATTTACATGTACAAATCAAAAACGATTTGAAGGGAATCCCAGCAGAGTCAGATAACAGGTATACTAGCCTAAGATTTTTATTTTTTATTTTTATTTTATTTTATTTTTTTTATGTTTTTGTTTTTAATTTATTTAAAATTTTTTTGTTTTTATTATGTACTATTTCAAACATACAATATTGTAAAGTTATTAGCCTCCAATTAAAATAAATTTAAATTAAATAAATAACATCCATGATACACCATACATATTTAATAAATCTTAACTTTTACCAGATTTACTTCAGATTATTTTTTAAAAATAGAACATTACAGATTTGAAGTCTTTTTATTTATTTATTTTTTTGTAGCCTAAGATTTTTAAAGAAATACCATTAGGAATATAATCTCTGATAAACCTTATCTCAGTATCTTACATTTCTTTATGAAGCACCCAAATATCACTTTCAACAGTATACGGCAAGAAGACAACATCAAGGTTTTAATGTTGGGCAGTCCTAAAGATGGAACCTGCCTCTACCTTTAGTAACTGAGAGACCTTGGTAAATACAGACCCACTATGTTCTTTATTTTATTGCTCAGAATTTGCCTGGAGAGTTCTAGTCAATTCTGTGCAC
Organism: Budorcas taxicolor; assembly: GCF_023091745.1. Lineage (NCBI taxonomy): Eukaryota > Metazoa > Chordata > Mammalia > Artiodactyla > Bovidae > Budorcas > Budorcas taxicolor. The sequence continues at coordinate 57,032,360 of NC_068923.1, read as the reverse complement.
CAACATTTCATCAGGGTGAAACAAACTGCCTATGACTGTTAAGAAAGATGTAAAAAGAGTTTGGAATTCACAAGGCGGGAGGTACAGCACTTAGCCTAAAAGAAGGGGACTTCAGGGGAAATTTTTAAATGTTAATACCTGAAGGGTTATCAGGTTGATTTAAGAGATTAGAAGTTAGGCTCAGATTATACTACTAAAAATGGCAGAATCAGGAAGTTAAAGAGAAGCAAATTCTAGCTCAATATAAAGTAACTTCCTTATAATCATACTCATCCTACATTAAAACAAAAGGTCAAGCTGAGGCTATTAGACCACCTATCAAGAATCTGGTACAAAGTACACTGCACTGGAAAACTGATTTTTAAAAAATCTTAATCTTTAAGGGGGACTAAGATGACCACCACAGCTATATTTTTATGTTTTGTCATTTTTCAAAATAACCCTATAAAAGTGACATAGTCTAAGGAGGAAACTGAGGGCAAGTATTTAGCTTAATTTGGTTATGGTAACATAGTAAGTAGCAGAACTCATTTACAAAACCTGATTCAATTTGGGCTCTTTCCTCTATCAGTGACTCACAGCACCATCACCTGTAGAACTGACAAAAATCTCAACTACCCGGCCACATCCCAGACCAATAAACCAAAATCCCCGGCAGGGATAGTCAGGCATCATGACGGCTAAAGCTCCCAAGCAATACCAACATGCAGCCATGATTAAGACCCACTGCTCTACACCAAGGGTTGGCAATAAAGCTTTACCTGAACACACTTCTGTTCATTTGTTTACATACTTTCTATGACTGCTTTCACGCTACACTGACAGTTAAGTAACTGAGTTCACGACCAGCAAACCCCAAAATATTTACGGCTTGGCCCTTTACAGTAAAAATTTTCTAGCTCTGTATCATATCATGTTCTAGCTCTTACAGGATTTTCTGCCACTGAATGAAGGTGGATTCAGAGGCACCGAAAAGTTGTTACAAGTTTTAACAGCGGGAATGTAGCACTGATATAATTAAATTTCAGTTAAGCAAGATTCATCAGATATTAAGGTGGCATCAATGATATAACAGAATTATCTTTTATAAGCTATCAAAGATAAAAGCATATTAGACTACCAAAAATTATGATAGACCTAGTACACTGATACAACCTCAGCTAGGAGTTGCTTGCTAAGATGATAATCACCAGTAACGTTATTTTTGAAAGTATGCACTGTGGTTCTAATTAACACTGTTTTTCTTCTCTTTGAATCACTCCAATTATGTGTGGCATTAGTTTTAAGAATGAGGTTAGCTTGGTTAGTTGTCAGTCAACTACTATGCAAAAAAATCTTACTCCATATATTCCATGTACCTATATATATTTTTTAAAAATACACTATAGGCCTCCCACCATACTGTTAACTGAGTAATTCATGCAGTAGGAAAAAAAAATGCAGTTCTAACTCTGAGAACTGATTCGAGATCTTCTACATTAAAAATTAAGCCAAAACAAAGTGCTGCTAAGTCTATCATTAATAGTTTTAAGAAACCACCTCTGGGATATTATTGCTAAAGACTCGACAAGTTGGAGGGGAAAGCTCAGCAAACAGTATTCATTCATTATACATGTATACTGATTTCCACGTGATTTCTACCAATGAAAACTAAACCCAAACCTAAACAGCCAGGAAAACCATTTCACAGGATTATGGCATTTTGCCCTTTGGGAACTAAAAACAATGATTCTTTTAAACGAAAAGCACTCCATCCCCAGGTGATCACCATCACATAAATCAAACAGAGATCTCTGAGGCAACACAAGCACTAAATGATACATGACAGCGGTGGACATGGTCAAGTCTGGGCTCCACAAAGGAAAACCTCAAACCCACTGGACTACTTCAAATAAAAGTAAGTTACACACAGACAATTAAGTTAAAGTTTCAAATCTACTTTCACTCTTCAACGATGGTCTGCCTCACTTCATTTCTAAAAAAAAAAACAAACCCCACACTATAAGATGTGATATGCAAAGGTTCTTATAGTAAAGAGAAAGGTCTCAGAGGCCTCTCTTAACTAACGCAAATGAGAATGAAAATGAGGAAACAGTGGGACAAACTTAAAATATTCCAGTTTCTGTAAGATTTATGGGGAGAACAGAACAGTGAGTGGTTCCAAACAAAATAGAATCCCATTAACTTTTGCAAAATTCTATAAAACAAATATTTAACTACAAAAAATTGAGAGTAAAGAATGCTAACTAAATCTCAAAAACATTCTGAAATGACAAACCAATCACATATTATAACCAAAGATTTTATCTTTTCCAGCACTGAGTACAAAAAGTGAGCAGAGGCTACAGACCAGGAAAATCAAAGAGCTATACATAGAGTCCACATGCCATAAAACGTGGGCCAATTCCTGATTATTTAACACAACCTTTGAGAAACCTATATATACATGTGTAGAGAAAAAACTTCAGATATACCAAATCTTACATCTGATACAAGATTATATAAGATGTGATTGTTCGAGTCATTTTTTACCTATTACAAAGACTCAAATTTACTATTTCTTATGTATATTACTTTAAAAACACACACAAGATTATATCCAACCAGAATGAGAATAAAAACCGAGACACCCCTGTATATATTCAATACAGTATTTACCTGGTTCTTCCTTGATGAATGACAAATCTTCCTCTGGATAGGCAACAGGTGGCTGCATCACTGAGCAATCTTCTATATGTGTTTCATTATTAGGTGGTATATTATAAACAAATCTCTTTGTAGCTTGGGTTTTTCTCCTTGTTTTGCCAGTCTCTTGAATCCCCTGGGAGCCCATATTATTCCAAATAAACACTTTTGTTTGACCTTGAGACTCATTTTCTGTCAATTCAGGTGAACCATCCTGGACCCAACTACTGTCATTCATTTGGTAGTTTTCTATTTGGCCCTCGTCGACATTACAACCATCATTTTCAATTTTTACGTTACTTGCCAAATTGGTAAGATTTCGTGTTGCCCAAAAACTGGCAATTTTTTGATCCCGTGATGAAGACAGGCCATCTCTGTTAACTGGTTTTCTATTATTATAGTCCACAACTACAGACTCTGGAGCTTCTGATTTAATGCTTATATTTAAGGCATCTTTAATGAAATTTCGGCAAGTTTGAACAACTTCACTCATTTGAAGATAGCTGGCCACTGTCATTACTTCAATGGCATTTTGGCTTGTGAGCACCAGGTTACCAGAATACAAGAAGTCCAAGATGACTGAAAAACCTTGAACTGCAGCAATATCTAAATGGGTAGTATTGTTTTGGTTAGGGCTTTCTTTGTTTGAAAAGCAATATAAAGTCTTAAAGAAACGGCTGCCTGCAACCAGGATGTTCTTATGAGCTTTAAAGATTTTTCCGCTCACCACAATGCTGACATCACAAAGAATACCTTTCTTCCTCTGTTCATTTAGTTGTCGAAGAAGTTGATAGCAATAAGAGTTCTCATTTGGCCTACTATTAAAGTCACAGTACCCCTCCTCTGATGGTATTTCTGACTCCTGCAATAGATGGAAAACATTAACATTAAATTTTGTTTACTTTTTAAAGCCTCCATACCAAAGACAACATATCATTATCAATGTAACTTTTTAAAACCACTATCTACACTAATCTGTCAGCAATCATTACATATTTTGAGACTGAGGTGTTCATAATCTAAATATTAAGAGAAAGGGTGTAAACAGCTTGCTGCAATCCACTGCTATCATTTAAAAAAAAAAGAAGCATCCTGAGGATTAGAATTTTATTTAAAGAATACTGTATATCGCATATCATGCTATCTTTCCAAATATAGCTGAAGACATGGATTGAGAATTATTTAAAATTAAAACAGGGAATTCCCTGGTGGTCCGGTGGTTGGGACTCCACCACCATTGCCCAAGTTCAACCCCTGGTTGGGGAACTGAGATCCAACAAGTCAAGTAACATGGCCAAAAAAAAAAAAAAAAGAAATGAAAATAAAGAGTGATTGTTTTCTCACGTAAAGAAACATTCGTAAGAATCAAATTAATCTGCCTTATCTCTGTAACTGCTAAGAACACAGTAGTTTTTCTGGTTTAACTTAAAATAATCAGATTAAAATATGCTCAGCATCTCATTCTATTTAACATTATTAAAAAAGTGAATTTTAAAAGTCTTGGCAAATACTGAGTCAGACAATTTAGGTCAACAAAGTTAATCATATCTAACTATGCAGTCCATGGGGTTGCAAAGAGTCAGACATGACTGAGTGACTGAACTGAAAGAGAAAGTAACATAAGACTCTAATTTTAAAAAATGTGCTTCAAACTACAGGAATACCCAGTTATATAAATCCCAAATCAATTTTCAAAATGACATCTCTTTAAGATCATAAAACTACCCATCAGGTAAAATTCCTTAACTCCAAATAATTAATGTTTATAATCTTCCCTGTTATCAATCTTTTAAATATTCATTACAGTTCAGTTTAGCATCAGTATTAAGTTACTGTAGTCTCCTGTAAAATAACAGGATATTGACAGCAAGAATAAAGGAATGTGATCTAGATTTTGGAATGCTGCCTACACTGGTTATTAACTGTGTGTCCTTTCTTAAACTAATAAAGCAGTAAGTACCAGGAGTGTTTCTAAATAAGAACTTCAGGCCCTACTCACAGAGTCACTAGGCGGGTGGTGGTGTCGCTAAGTTGTGTCTGACTCTTGTAACCCCATTGACTGTAGGCCGCCAAGCTCCTCTGTCCATGGGATTCTCCAGGCAAGGATACTGGAGTGGGCTGCCAATTTCCTTCTCCAGGCACTAGGTGGGTAAGCTCCCTAAATTAGGCAGGTGTCTATTCTTTATTAAGTGTTAAAGATTCATTATTTGCTTTGGCACAAAATATTAAATACAAGTTGTTACTATAAAATAATAAGACATATATATACAAGTCTATGAGTAGACAGAGTCTGGGAAAAATCCAGAAAAGATACATACTGGATTGTTGGATGCTGGGAGGACTAATATGCTTGGAGAGAAATAGAGAATTGGGGGCAGAGGGAAGGGTGTAGGGAACAAAGTTGTTAGGACTGCAAAACAATTCTCATAGAATACTATAAATGGTGCTGAGATTCCAAGCAACCCCACATCTCCATTTAACCCCATCACGTGTGCTATTCTATGCTCAGTTTCTTCAGCTGTGTCAACTCTTTTCACGTCCGACTGACTCTCTTCTACCTTATGGACTGTGTAGCCCACCTGGCTCCCTTGTCTATGGGATTCTCCAGACAAGAATACTGGAGTGGGTTGCCATGCCCTCCTCCAGGAGATCTTCCTGACCCATGGATTGAACCTGGGTCTCCTGCACTGCAGGCAGATTCTTTACCACTAGCTTCACCTGAGAAGCAACCTCATCATGGGCATAGCTTAATCACACAAACATTAGCTTCCATTCTGAATTCTGTATACAGCAGATCACACATATAATAATCCTGAAACTAAACCAGATCACATGATCCATGTAAGAATTTTCGTGTTGTTTCCAGGTATGAGAAGTCAACTGAAACAGAATAAAAATGCCAGAATTACAGGACACATCAGTATTTCACAGCAATAATGAAACATTACAGATAATCCTGCAAATCTGGAGTATATGATCACTACAGAATGAAGCAAAGGAAGCAGGGAATTCCCTTTGCACTTCCAACTGACCCTTGGCAGCATTCCTATCACTTCCCAGGGCCTCATTAATTACACTTATACTCTAACCCTACCCCCACATTCTTGCTCTATCATACCAAAATGTCCCATATTCTAAATCAGTTATTTTTTCCTTCTATTAAGACACCCAATGGTAAGCAAAAACTGCTAACAGCCACAGATGGGAGTAAAGTAATCAAGTAATTCACGATTAAGTCCCAAATTTTTGCTTCTGGGGGCTGGAAGAAAGAAGTGAGGTAAAAAGATATTTTATCTTGTATATCTTGTATATAAAGCCAGTATGCTGTGAAGTTTCTAGCTACTTAGCAAAGGGATGGGAAATGTTTAGGACTCTATACAGAAAACTAAATGAATGTCTTAAGTTGTTACTGCTATAATTTTCTAGACTCATAATACTGTTTAAGAGGCTATCTAAATAAGACTTTTTATTAATTTGCTTATTATGCTCTCTACTCACTACAGAAAATTTCCAAACTACACTACTCTATGATGCAGGCTTAAAAATAAGCTTTGCTGTGCGTGCCATATCTGCCCAGCAAAGCTCATTTGGTTCAAAGTTCTAACAGATATTGTAGTAACAGTAAGAACAAAAAATTTGGCAGTACATGGTAAAGTGTCTGTGGAAGCAGTGAATGAGCCTTTACAAGCCAAGAAGTGCTTAAAGTTTATGCATTAAGCATTTCAAAACACTTTAAGAAGGAGGTGGCTCTGTCACAGCAGTCATCTTAGGCCATGGTCACTGTGTTCTGAAATTTCTGGGCCAGTCCCAATTTCTGTAATTCTCTGCCATTATCACACCAAGTGTCCTAATTTTCAAAAATAACTTAAAGACAAAAGCCTATCCACCAAAATATTTGTCCATTCCACTTCTGACACAAGCTAAACAGCCAAACACACCATTCAACAACTATTTTTCTTCATTACTACTGTAACAGAATAGTAATGCTACATGCTACAAAGAGCCCTAGCAATTTCTCCTTCAGTACTGATCAGAGCACTATGCCATGTTTCTGTAGCACATATTATATATACTCTTCACAATGAAGAGTCTACCAGTCAAGAGTACATGTACTCTACAAGGGGAGTATTATTTGAGGATATGGGTAAAATAAAGCAAGATAAGCACTAAAATAAACTGCCAATATTACTTGCTAAACCAAATAAATTCCTAGTTACTAAAGACAAAAATAACAGTTGGTCCCTAAGAACTCAAGTCATCTCTATCTCTGTCTCTCCGGTTCCCTCTTTAACATTCTATGTCCATTCTTAGTATATTGATAAACATGAGATACCACTGATAAAAATACACTGATAAAAAGGTTTACGTATTTCCAGAACTGATTTTTTAAAAGACTAGTTGGAAAATTTTCTATTCCCTTTCCCCAAAAGGAAAACACAACTTAGCCAAGCATTAGTTTAAACTAGATAAACAAGGAGACTAAGGAAACAGACATTCAGATTAAAAAAAAAAAAAGTGCTACCCCAAAGATTCTATAAATATGAAGAGTCTCCTGTTATTTTTATCTGTGGAGATGCCCATAAGTAAAATTATTTTTAGAGACCTTAATTAACTCTTCCAAAATTAAGAAAATATAGAAGCATACATTTGGTTATCTTCAAATTTATTTCCAGAGAGGCCAAAAGCAAATATTTTAATCAGAGAAAAAGCTGCTAAAAGCTTGAAAAATCTTGACTTTACTCACTTATTTAATAAGCATTACGTGAATGCCTGTATCAGACAGGTTCTACACTGGGAACCCAAAATGATTTAGTTCCCTGCCGAAAGTTTAATACTGAGCAAGATTCTTAAGATACTGAAGAGCTTTAAGAGAGCAGACAGGTGGTGCACCTAATCCAGTTTTTTGGCGGGTTTGGGTGAGATCTTTTTTTGAAACAAATATCTGAGCAGAGCCTTGAAGGATGCAAGAGTGGAAGGAGAGGATGAAGAGTCTAAGCAAATGAGACAGCATGAGAAAGAGAACCAAGGATGTATACATCCTCACAATTCTAGATTTATGCAGAACTTCAAGGTGATCCAAAAAAGCCCAAGAAATGCAAATATGCTCTTAATGTTTTTGGAGCCAAGTGTCTATAACTTGCACCAGATTAGAGATCTGAATCCTGCACAAGATTAAGGACCACTGGTATAGGTGCCTACAGAGCTTTAGAACGATCTGACTGAATTAACTGATAAAGAGATGACTGTGGTAGCTAAGTGGAGGGTAATTACCAGGGGATGACACTGGAAATACTGTGACCAGGGCAAGCCACTGTTAGGTGGGCAACATACCTACAACAAATAAGGACCTTAACTAGGTAAGACAGGTAACAGTGATGGGGGGAGGGGAAGTGAGGCAGAGCGGGGGAAATTCCTAAAGTAAAATAAAACCCAAACTTGAGTGATTAATTAGATTTCAAGGCAGAGGTGTGGAGGGAGATCATAGGGTGTTCATAGCATTCCAGCTGGGAGAACTGGATAACACCAGCTACTGTAGAGAACCCAAGATCACACTACCCAGTCTCCCCACTCTTCTGAGAGGGACAGGGGGAGAGAGAAATTCAGCTGCAGTTAGCTATCTGAGGTCAATCCACAAATGATTAGAAACTGTTACTGGATTAAAAAAAAAAACACAAGTACTTAAGTCCCTACCCAGAAGTCCAGACTCCTTTTGATAAATGGGTTAGTAGGAAAAAAAGATATTCAAACACAAAGTATAAAATGAAAGCATTAAAAACATAAAAATCTTTTGTTGCAGCAACCCACTGGAACGGTATATTGAAAGAATAAAAGTATCAATGTCCATTTACAAACCCAAATTCTAAAACTCAAACTCCATTTCTAGTATGAGGACAAACAAGGCCACAGTAAGCATGATGCCAAATAAATGCATACTAGTAGCACTGACAAATTATGTGTGTCAGTAGATTCTATAGGTCTGGGGTAGATGTCTTCAGGTGATTACAACTTCCAGCAATTTTATGTGCCAAAAATATGCTCTATTACCAGCTCTCCTCAAAAACCACATACATGCCAACAGGTGCTTCTACACATCAACTTACACATATTTCATCGTGGTTCTCCCGTGCTTAAACTGCTAAATGGTTTGCCCAACAGAAAAAATACAATCATTTCAACATGAAAGGATCATCCATAACCTGCAGTCTACCCACTCAAACTTTATTTTTCATCCTGCTGAATTAAATCATCTACTTCTCAGACACATCAAGGCATCAATTTCCATTATGCTCAAGCTGTTACCAACTGCAATGCCTAGAATGCCCTCCCCTCTTCAACACTTACTCATTTAACGCAAGTTAGGATCCGATTCTACAAGCTTCTCCCAACCTTCACAAATAGGATGACGACTTCCTTTAGTATCTTAACCGTAACTTGAATATATTTCTAACATGGTAGCTATCATTTTACTGCAATGTCTCTCTCTCCTTACTAGAGTACAAGTTTCTTGAGGTCAGAAAAATGTCTTATTTACATAGGTTTATCTTCAGTGCCTTGGAATCTACCTAATAGGTATATTTTAAGAGGCAGAAAGAAAGAAGTCCCTAGGCACATTATAAAGTATAGTCAAAAACACATGGGAAAAGGAACCCGCTTTTAAAAATACAACAAATGACTGCTAGAACCTATATAAACATTACACAAATCGGTTATTTAATGGATCGTAGGCTCTGTGGTTGTCTGTAATATCTATTAATCTTTCCCAGTGAGAGGCTTTCAGTCTTTCTTCCAAAATCCTTAAAAAAAAAAAAATTTAATTTTTGCCAAATGCAAAGAAGGCTGGTAGCTCTGTCTCACCTTTGCTTTTGCTGCTCACCAACATATTCCAATTAGTAATTTTAATCAGATCACTGATCTAAATTAAGTATTTACTTTCTGGAAAGGTTAACTTAAGTTTATAACAGTAACACACTTGAACACATGTTTTAGGCTTACTAAACTGGAAAGAGTTGACAGAAAGTGTGATTTAGGCGATGAAAATTTCCCAACTGGGTAGAAAGTGATCTGAACCAAGATACAGTGGTAATCAGTGTTATTAAAGCAATTTTAAAGTCCTCTGGGCCAAATGGTCAAATCTTATATAAGCTAATCACTGAACCAGACTCTCAAGATATTTAGTCAGTTGCTACTCAAAATAGAAACTATATGTTGTCCCTTACATCCTTATAAAAATACAAGGATCTTTCAGAAATAGAATGCTGCCGAACAGATTCTGAGAGCATCTGCAGACTTCTTGCATGAGCAATCCTTAACAATCAACATCAAAACAACAGAATATCAAAGGTTTTAAGAATGGGCCCCTGGGAATTCCCTGGCAGTCCAGTGGTTACTTCCACTGCTGGGGACACAGGTTCCACTCCTCGTCAGGGATCCCGCCCACAAGTAGCAAGGCAGGGACCCCCACCTCCCCCTCCCCCGCAAGAAAAAAGAATATGCCACAGTCTCTTGGCCACCACCATGATTTTTCCCTTTACAGAAATCATAATAAAAAGTAAAGTAACCCTTATTCACATAGTAAGATTTGGCTAAACTCCCCACGAAAACAGACTCATTAAAATTAAAGAAAAAAAGTGGGGAGGGGGGATAAAGGGAGTGAACTGGGTCCCAACTTCAAACTTAATTCTTGCCTGAGGAACTACAAAACTATTTCAGTAATTTTAAGGCAGGAGAAAGCTCATGCAAGATATTCTTCATGAAGATGAGAAAAACTGCATGTGCAATGAGAATGTTCAAAGAACCTGAATGGCCAAAGTCTCTAAAAGCATGAAAAAAACTAGTTTGTTCTCTAGAATCAAGAGTGATTCCATGAGATTCCATGATTCCATGCAAGTGGCTTGCAAACTGAGAAAACTGGTAACACTGAGACATGAAGTGCCAGTTCCCCCCACCCTACAGAATTAGTTATTTCCAAAGAAAATAAGTAATGGTGATAATAAATAATGGTTATCATTTACTAAGTGACTAGGTGCTGGCATATACACTTTGCATGCATGAAGAAACTGGAAGTTAACTCATTTGCCTGTCAAGAAAGAGGATTAGGACTCAGGTTCCCCTACTTTTAAGCTCAAGAATGCTCTTACAGACTGTGTTATACTGCCTCCTGCAGGTAATCAAAAGCTGCAGGGCAATGAAAAAAAATAATTAACTGCGCATAGGAAGAAATAACTAAGTTCTTGAACCTGTCACTCATGTATTAACAAGACAAAAAGATCCTATAGGTGGTACCTGGGGTCAATTACAAGGTAATACCCCAAACTAAGCTTAGAATGTAAATAGAAATGATTAGGATCAGTTCAGAGTGGAAACATCCAAAATCCAATCAAGGGAACCAATAAATAGCCTTAGACAAACAGAATGACTGACTAAATTGTGTTATTCTCAGTCTAATGATACAATGTCCTAAGAGAAAGTAGTTGGTCTGCAGATTATATTGTAAAAAGGGAGTTTCAAGGGGGCAAAGGGTAAGGGAGGGATAATTCAGCGATTAAGTTTAGAAAAGGTTTTACCTAGGGATGAATTCCCTAATCCAGATATATGCCAAGGGGAGAGGAATACACCATGCTAAGTCTATCGTAAGGTTATCCAACTAATTCCCCGTTCCTCTGATTTCAGGTTCACTAAGCAGCTAATTGTAATAATTTGCACTCCCATTCAGATCTGCCTACACAGACTACACTGAAGAAGAGTAACTGATCCACTGAATTAAGAAAATTCAGTTTGATTGTCCTTTTAGATTCTTCTAAATAACCAACTCATCACTTAGAAAAACATACTTTCATTTTCACAAGCCCTCCACTTCATCATACTACTTAACTTCAGGAATATATAACGCGTCGAAGCCTCTAGACTCCTCTTCTGTAAAATGGGAACAGAATAATTACTTGCCAAAATAAGGGACATCTGTGTTTGGTCACAAAGCTAGTAACTGCAGAAAGCTGAGATGTGAACCTAGATTTTATTCCAAAACCTTTTTTTCCTTCCTCCATTGCAACATTCTTTATAAAGGCTAGTCTCATTTATAACCAAGAACTGTAAGACTTGGGACAATTTACTTAATCTTTCCGGGCCTTACATCTTTAAATGACCTTCCTTGTAGGGCTCAGGCAACTAAAATTTGTGAAAAAAACTGTTGCCATTACCCCCCTGAGAAAAACAACCCTATGCCTTAATGTTAAAGTCTCAACTTCTGAGAAATTTCTGGGCTACAGGGTTATTAGACAGTGCCTAATTAACTCCACCAGAAGTGTTCTAAACAGCAAGATCACTCCAACACACAAAGGGACTAGTATCTGAAAGGTGACTTTCTGAAATCAATGCCTGGCTACCGATACAAAAGAATGAATTCCATCTACAACCACAGGTTGTCTTAGGAGGACTGATTAACATCTGTTTGGCTTGGAAAGAGATTATCAAAATGATAAGACTATTATCTTTAATCCAGAAATACTAAGACAAGATTTAAGAAGTACCGTTTACCTGTTTAATAACTAAGAACTTATGATTTTGGTAAATACATTCTCTACCAGTTCGAATCAACTAGTTGGTAGAAGTAACTTTACAGTCAACATTTCAAATATCCTAAGTTTAAAGTAAACTACATTTAAATGAAAACTTTTTGAAAAAGGGGATTACAGAACATCTCAGCATAGAAATCTGGAGAAGGAAGCAAGTAAAAACTACCACAATTTACCAAAAGCATACCTTTGGAAAGAGAAGTTCAACAAAAAGTTTAAGGAGATGAATTTAGTATAATCATTCACGAAGTCTTATACAAATAGCTTCCCCTACATTTACATACTACTCTCATATTTCACATTATCCTGACATGATAAAAAGAATTTTCTCGGTTGCATGTTCTCCTAAAAGGGGTAGCGTCAAAGGTTAAGGAAAGAGTTTAATTCATTCTTCAAAGAGTTACCAGATTTGACTTCCAACAGCACGCTAAAAGACTACCAACATTAAAGCAGCTTTTCTAAAATCACAGCTAATAACATTCTAACCACAAAGCCAACCTTACAGGGTTAAAACCTTCAACCTCGCTTATTAAACTTTCCTTCTGATTCAATCTGACGGGCAAAGAAATCTGAGTCATGAAAAAAATTAAATCAAATTCAGTGTTATGATTAGAAAATTGTCATTCCTCCCCCTCCCCCCAACTCCCCCGGTTAACTTTTGAAAACTTATTCCCAGGCTTTCGAACCCCCCACGCCTAAATTCCCTACACCTCTCTCCTAACAGGAAAGATGTCTTCACCCAGTAGAGTGAGTTTTAGCTGATAAACCTTTCCCCCAAAGATCTGAAAAAGCAGGAGCAACATATATCGTACCTGGGCGTTGGCTTCGTGGAGTTTGTGCTCGGTAGAGACGTGGTGCCTCAGAAGGAGGGTTTTCTTGTAGTTGCGGGTACCTCGCGAAAGCTCGTCGTGCCCCACTGGGGGCAGATCCCCGCTTCCTCCGTCCTCGGGGGGCTTTTGGCACCAGCCGCAAGACATAAGGCCAGTATCCTTGGAATAGCGCAGCCAGGGAAAATCTTTGAGCCAGGAGGTCTGGAAAGAGCAGTGGAGCTTCTGCATTAGGGACTTGGGCCGCGCGAGCGGGAAGTGCTGGACAGTCTCTCCTTCTCCAGCTCCCACACCGCTGCCCTCCGCTTCGTCCCCGCCATCGCCGCCCGACCGCCTGCTGCTGCTGCAGCTGCCTCCTTCCGCCCCGCTGCCGTCGCCCAGGCTCGCCCCCTCCTCTTCGTCCTCGGTGCTGTCGCTCAGGGACGCGCCGTCCGGCATCAACTCCTTCCCCTCCAGCGCGTCCAGCTCCAGCTCCACGGCCGCCGGCCCTCGCCCATTGAAATGCCTCAGGGGCCACGCCGAGGTCTCGGGGCGGCCGCGGCTACTGCCATTGTTGCCGAGCCCCCCGCCGCCGCCGCCTCGAAAGGCCAGAGTCCGACGGTTCCTTTCCGCTAGCAGGGGGCCCCCGGCGCCACCGCCGCCCAGCGAGGTGGGGCCGCCCGCGTCTTGGGGGAGCAGCAACTCCTTGGTTTCCTCGGCGGCGACGGCAGCCCCGGCGGAGGCCTCCAGGTCTTGGGGCTCCAGGCCCTCCAATTCCACTTCCTCGTCGGCCCCCCGCCCATTGAGCGGCTGCGGCGCTGGCGGCGGGGGCTGTCTTGGCTGGGGCTGCTGGGGCCAAGCCGAGGCCTCCCCGCCAACGTTATTGTTCGCGGAGCCGCCGCCGCCGCCGCTGGCGGTGACCAACCCGCCTCCTCGGAACGCCAGCGTCCTGCGGTTCATTTCACTGAACGACATGGCGCGCGCCGCCGCCGCCGCCCGGTGCCCCGGCTCGCGCCCGGCCTCGGGCCGCGTCCCGCGCGCTCCCCGCCGCTCCCCGGCCGCTTCGCTCCCGCCCCCACCGCGGGCGTTCCGGTCTCGCGGGGCTCGGCCTCGCCCTCCCGCCCGGCTCGCGCTCGCTCCCCGGGGCTGCCTCACGCGTCCGCCGCCGCCGCCGCCGCCCGCCGGGCCGCCGCCTCCTCGTTCTCCACCCCCGCCCCGCGGCGCTCCGGGCAGCGTCCCGCGCGGAGAAGGGGGGGGGGGGGCGGGCGGCGGAGAGGTGAGCAGCGAGCCGGCGCGCGTGGGGCCTTCGAAGTTGAGAGGCGGAGTGCGGGGAGACCCTCCGCTGCCCCCTCTTTAAAGCCGCGCGCACACACCGACCCTCCAAACAAGATATCCTTCCTCCGGCGCGCCGAGGAGTCCCGACGCGGCTGCCGGCTTCCGAAGCGCTGAGGGCGAGAGGCACGTTAAACTGCCGGGCTCCGCCACATAACGAACCGACAATAAAGCCGGCGGAGCGTTTCCGTCCGACCAGGCCCTGGCGGAGGTCGAATGGCAAATGAACAACGGACCGTGCGCCCACAATGCACCGGGGTAGCAGTAACCGCTGGAGGGGGAAAGGGTGGGGGCCGGGCGGGGGGAGGGGGCTGGGCTTGGGGCTGGGCTGGGGTGGGGTGGGGGCGCCTGGGGACCGGGAAAGGGGCCGGGCCGCGCCTCCGGCCTGGGGGCGGGGGTGCGGCCGCGGGGGAAGGAAGTCGGCCGAGGGGCGGGGGACAAAAGGCCGGGCGGCGGGCTGGGGGGTCTCGGGGAGGGGGCGGGCGTGTGCAGCCGGGGCCGGGCTCCGCGGAGGACAAACAGCTGGCGAGTGTCAGGTCTGGCCGCCTCCCCGCTGCCCGCACGCACCTACCCGCGCCCGGGACGCACATTTTCCTTCCCTCGCCACGAGTTCACCTGGGACTTTGAGAAATAACTGTACGGTGGGAGCTGCTCTCCAGCCTTGTCATTTGCTGAGGTGGGGTGGGTGGGGGCGGGGGGTAACGGTGCCCGAGGAAGTGAACTTATTTTTGTTCCTTCACAAAGACTGGACCAGGCTGTACCTTTCGGGCGAGGAGGTTACAACCGGGGGCACCTCCTCGTCTGCTGCATTGTGTATTCGAGGCAGCAGCTCTGGGCGATAATCATTTCACAGAAAATGCACCGCCCCGAGTGTCTTATTGCTGTGATGAAATGGAAATTTAAATAAAAGGTCGAACACGTGCGTTCAGTGGGAAGTATTGACATGGGTGTTACATCACCAGCAGCCAATCAGATAGCTCCAGTCGTGTTTATACTTCTACAACCACCTTGTGAGTATTACAGTATGTCATAACGTTATAAATATTAGGCAGGGTTTTCCCCAAGAGTGGGGAGGAGTCGGCTCACACAGACGCTGCGTGCGACTCCGAAGAGCGTGTGTGTTAAGACAAGGATTGATTTTTTAAGACTTTGGTTTTTTTTTTTTTAAACTGTTTACACTGCACATGGAATTTAGAGTGATTAGAAGAACAGATGGAGCTGGAAATGAAACTCTTACAATAATAATCGTAGTCAACTTGTTCAGAAAAAGATTTTCCAATTTGGAGCCCTTATACTCGTATTTTAAAGTATTTTTTAATGTGCTAAATTTAGCAAATTCTAAAGTGTTGAGATTCATTTTACTCTTTGAAACGTGAAATAAACTTTTAAAAACAAGTTAAAAGTAATGTGAAACAAATCTTAAATAATTTTTATTCAAACATTTCAGATTAAAGAAAGATATTCTCAAACTATGGAGGAGCTTTTTACTGTTTTAATATGTTAAGAGGACTAAATAAAACAGTATTAAAAGGTTAACCACAAACATTCAAAATATGTTCAAGATAATTATTGAGTAGGGAAAAAAAGGACATGTTACTTTCTACATTAATGTATGTCAGGATGTGCATGGGGAAAAATGGGAAAAACACACAACTCTATGGTTATAGATTATCATGTGTTAGAGGCTTTAATCTTTTACGTTATATATTAATGGAACGTTATATGATTTAATAAAGAGTATGTGTTACAACATGTGTTACAATATTTAGGCTCTCTAGTTTTATGATTCTGTTCTCTTCAGTAATTTCTATTTTTAAAATAAACAGTATTTAAAACTTTGAATATGGTATTTTTTCAAGATTAAAAAAACAGATTATCCCAGACATATAAAATACTATTTGCCTTAAGATTTTTGAATGGACTAAACCCATGCACAGCCATACCCATATATTGTGTAGATTGTATATTGTATAGATTTATTCATATCAACTTTTACTTAATTCACTGTAATTTTAGTATCTGTAATAAATGAACTGTGTTGTATGTCAAACAAAAAATGTTAGTTCTACCTTATAGATGAAATGTAATTTTAATGTAAAGAATGATAGTACTAACCTGCCACAAAGAGATTTTGGCTTTTAATTATTTTGTTAGTAATGATCAGATTGCTACATATCCATGTTGTCACCTGGCCACCAATGATAAACAGCCTGAAACTGCAATATAAGTCCTTAGATTGGTACAGTTTGTGGATTTAAAAAAAAAATTGTCCTGCTTTGTTTTATTTGTTGGAAAACTTAGGACAGTGGAGTCTCTGATGACCTAATTTGTATGTTGGAGAAATGAGAGGGTTCTGCCCAGTTGGCTATATGTATTATGTACTATATGGAAGAATGTTATAATAATGCTGTGCTTTGTCCTTAATGCATTTTTTTAAAATTCCAGGCACTTTGCAAATAAATACAGTATTTATTCAGTTTTAACTCTCACTCCCTTCTCCAGAAAAAGAGGGAAGAGTTACTGAAGTTAATTGCTTATCCAGGGTTAAGGTGATGGGAAGTAAGTGTTCTTAAGAATTTTTTTTTCGGCTTTAAAGATTTTTTTCCATTCCCACACTGTTAAACTCATATCTTTGTTGTTTTTTCATCTTATTTGCCTAGTACATAACAGGCAATATATATTTGTGCTAGTATCCTAGTTTTTTTTTTTTTTTTGGCTGATGCTGGTAGCGTCAGAATCGCCAAAAATTAAGTTTTTAGTTGTGTCCAAAGTTTATTTTTCTCAGACGTGTAGCTTACCTTCTGTTTTGGAAAATTCACGTCATCTTCTGTCTGGAGATTTGGTTAAGCGTGCACTGATTAGGGATGAACAACACTTGATTCAAATAAATGACTTAAATACTAGGGCCACTGACCTCCTCACAGCCAAACAGTGTGAGTGTATGATGTATGAGTGTGTGTATATTTTTATCGTTACATATGTATAAATATATATTCAGTTGTCTTCTTCTTAACCCTGAAGGAAGATCGGATCAGAAAGAAAGTTCAAGAGGATAGTAATCCACAGATGTTTCAGAATACCCTGAGCAAGGGAACTTTAAGTAACAGAAGGGGATCTCCTGTTCTGTAAACGGAGTTTTTAAGAATTCCCCCACCCCTTCCAGTCTCCTACTGGCAGGCAGGGATCTGTTCTCTCCTCTAGCCCCTATATTTGCTGTTGGGGTTCTACCATATTTAAGGGGATTCCCCCTTATGCTTACCAGGGGAACCCCTCCAGAATGGGGCATCCCCAGCCAATGTGTCCCCTAATTTCACTTTAGGCTGTGTAGAACTGCTGCAGGTTACCTTGATAACTCTTCCCCGTAACTCCTTGATGAGGCTAAACTCCTCTACCTGGTTCAGCTGATCTATGATGACCAAGCTTGGCTATTCTTTATTGCCTTCAAGAGGCATTTTTGCCTCCACAGCCCTTTGCCTCTTTAGGTTCTAGGGACAATATGCTGTGCTTCTGTATGTGGCACTGACATGTATCATCCACCAGAATAAAGTCGCTGAGAACAGAGACTGTATTATTCACTCTTACTCTCCCCTACCCCAACCCCAAACCAGCTCCAAGTAGGCAATTAGTAAATATTTATTGGATGATTATCTTCCCCCACAATCTGTTTTAGTAGGCCACTTCTCCTTTTGTTTATTCTTCTTTCCCTTAGATAACTAAAAAATATTCTTTTTGAAGATATTGAGATACTGTTTCCATTGCATTTACATTGAAAGCAACAATCATCATATGACACACAATGGAATATTATTCAGCCCTTAAAAAGAAGGAAGTCCAGCCATTTGCAACACCATCGGTGGGCCTTGTGGACATTGTGTTAAGTGAAATAAGCCAGACATGAAGGGAAAAATACAGTGAAATCCAGATGAGGAATCTAGTGAAACTCACAGAAGCAGAAGGTAGAATGGTGCCACGGGCCAGGAGGAGAGGGAAATGAGAGACATTAGTCAAAGGTTACAATTTCAGTTATACAAGATGAATAGTCTTAGAGATTACTGTATGGTGTAGTGGCTATAGTTAGCCTGTATTGTACACTCAGAAGAGGATAGATTTTTAAGTGTCCTTATCACAAAAATGAACTTGGGCAAGCTCTGGGAAATGGTGAGGGACAGGAAGGTCTGGCGTGCTGCAGTCCATGGGGTCACAAAGAGTCGGACACAACTGGGCAACTGAACAAATCACAACAAAAACAATAAACAGAATGGACGGTAGGCAACTTTGGGAGATGATGAAAATGTTTATGGCACAGATAGTGGTAATGGTTTCACAAGTATATGCGTATCTCCAGACTCATGAAGTTGTATACGTTAAATATGTACTGCTTTTCATGTATCAATCATACCTTAATAAACTTAAGCAAAAGCAATGATAATAGTAGTTCAATATAAATAATATTAGCACCATTTTCTATGTGGCTTACAGTGAATTACAATTTACACAACTTCCTTATGAGTTAAATCAGGGTAGGTATTATTATTCTCATTCAACAGATAAGGAAACAAAAAGGTTAATTGAATTGCTTAAAGTTACTGGCTGAGGCATATCTAAGTTGAATATAAGGGTAATACCCTCTAGTCTAAAGCACCTTTAGCTACTAAAATACAAATGGTACACTTAACAATGTATCTGCATAATTGGATGGAGAAGGAAATAGCAACCCACTCCAGTGT
Source organism: Budorcas taxicolor (assembly GCF_023091745.1). NCBI lineage: Eukaryota > Metazoa > Chordata > Mammalia > Artiodactyla > Bovidae > Budorcas > Budorcas taxicolor. The sequence goes on along the minus strand of NC_068923.1, from coordinate 57,013,238 downwards.
TCTTGCCTGGAGAATCCCAGGGACAGAGGAGCTTAGTGGGCTGCCATCTATGGGGTCGCACAGAGTCGGACAAGACTAAAGCGACTTAGCAGCAGCAGCAGCATAATTGGAAGCTGTACTAAAATTTAAATATGTTTATTGTTCAAATACTAGAAAAAGGTTATTGTGTAAACACAGTCTTCCTTTTTTTGTGCATAGCCAAAAGAAAATTTTGATGTTTATGAGTTGGACTTAGCCTCTTTTTGCTTTTAGTTTTTAATATGTTTTAATATGATTAATTTTTTTGTATTTTAATGGGATACCTATACCATAATTGATATAACCAGTCTTCCATTGTTGAACATTTCATTGTTTACAGTTTTTGGGTTTTTTGCAGTTATAAACAACTCTAGTGAATATCCTTGAAACTAAAGCTTTGCATCTTATTTCTCTAGGATAAATTCTAAAAGAATTTCTGGCAAAGGGAATCAACATTTTATAAAGTCCTGTACTAGCTACCTGATTGCCCTCCAGAAATGCTCTCAAAACTATAAATAAAGTACCAAAAGAAAATGTTATTAGGGGGAGGTATTTCTGTAATATTGGGGAGTGAAAGACTTAATTCTAAGCAGAATACAAAGGCCAGAAACCTTAAAGGAAAAGATTGTCAGAACTGACTATATAAATTGTAAAAAACCTTTGTTTTCCAAAACCATAATAAAGATTTTTTTTTTAAAGCAAACTAGGAAAAAGAGATCAGGCTATATATGACAAAGGCTTAATATCACTATCTCCAAAGGGTTGTCATAAGTCAACAAGATAAACATACCTAGTAGAAGATTAAAAGAATGTGCAAAGGACATTTACTCGAAAATCATGTAAGAAGAAATACAAGTGGCTAGTAAACTTATGAGAAGATGTGCAGAATTGGCGAGGTATCAGAGAAAAGTGCATTAAAAACTCCAGGAGGTGTGATTTTTTTTCAACCCACCAGAAGTATAAGAAAATGAATATAATCGGGAATGGAGGTAGGAATAACTTTCTGATAGGCTCTTTGGCTGCATATATCAAAATGTAAAATGTGTATATATCTTTTTACCCAGCAACTTCAGTTCTAGGGACTTATCCTTGGCAAGTATTAGAATGTCTGTGCAAGGATGTTCATTGAATCACAAGGATTATAAACCTAAAACACTTGAGCTTCCATCCATGTGGGGTTATTTACATACATTATGACACATGCCTATAATGAATTGTTGACCAGCCATTAAAAAGGTTGATGTGGTATTATATAACCGAAGTCTTATTATTGAGTGAAAAAGCAATAAGTATATTAACAAATATAATAGGAGTGATTAATTGGTGCAATTAATAGCTACTGAACACCTACCTAGTCTTTATTAAGCCATGCTCCTGAGTACATGTAAGTTTGTATGTGACTATAAGTATGAAAAGTGATTAAAAGGATGAACTCTCCATTCTGTCTTATATACTGAAATTATAATTTATGTTGAGTATATAATCGGAAAAATAAAGCTAACAGTTACCTCTGATGATATGTTTCCCCCCAGGACTTCTGGAAAATATTGTTCTTTCTTCTTTCTCTTCATTTATCTGTGAACCAATTTTACCCTGCCTCCAAAAAATAAACACAAAGAGTTAAAAGATTAAAAAAAAAAACAGTGATTCTTTCCTTCAAAAATTCCAAATCCCTTTAGAACATGATTTATTTTTGAAAAGCTTGTGTTTACATGCATATACATTCAGTGAAGCTTCTATCTCACCAAACTTTCTAGCCCTGCCCTCTAATCCCTTCTTACTGTGAGGTCAGTAGTCTTTTTAAAATGCCAATCTGATTTTATCACTCCACCAACATTAAAACCCTACAAAGGTTTTAATTATTTTCTGTTGGTCTACATATCAAAACACGTGAGAGGCCTGCAGAGCCCAGCAAGGTCTGGCTGCCTTCCACTTCTCCAGCCTCAACTACTTCCTCTAACTCTCTCTTCCAGAAGCTAGACTCCTCCTGTCCTTCAGGTTCACTTTGATCCCTGTCTGGCCTTTGCACTGTTCCCTCTATAAACACTCTTCCTTCCCTTCTTCTCATCAACCCACATTCATTCTTACATCACTTCCTCAGGGCAGCTTTCCCTGACTACCCACACTTCCCAACATTCAGATATCCTGTTGCAGGTTCTCCCAGCACTGTTTCATCTCTTTCACAGCATTTGTCACAACTGCAGTTTTTAAAGTGTTAGTCGCTTAGTTGTGTCTGACTCTTTGTGACCCCATGGACTGTAGCCCACCAGGCTCCTTCCTCTGTCCATGGAATTTGCCAGGCAAAAATACTGGAGTGGGTTGCCATTTCCTTCTGCAGGGGATCTTCCCAACCTAGGGATCAAACCTGGATCTCCTGCATTGCAAGCAGATTCTTTACTGTCTGAGTCACCAGGGAAACACTATGTTGTCAAAATCGCAGCTTTTAAATGTGTATAATTATTTGATTATCACATACTCCTCCAATAAACTGATAGCTCCATGTGAGCAAGGACCATTTCTGGGTTTGCTCAATATTGTATGTTCAGCATCAAAAAGCAGTGACTCTGACATAGCAGACAGTCAGGAAGGATTTGTCAAATGAATCAGTAATATATCAATGTGCAGACTGGCAGGCACTAGGTACTTACAACCTTGAATTTTCAACAAAAGACTAAAACAGATTTTTTACTGAATAAGCTGGTAGAACAGAAATATGGTAGGGTTTAAGTGTTGGTAATATTTGTATGTTACACAATGTAAGGCATTTCCATAAATTACGCAGTTGTAGACAGATTGGAAATTAAAAAAAATTAAAACTAGTGAATAGTAATTTCAATTTAAGCTACGAGATCATTAAAACATATGCAAAATTACTTTATCTGTGAAGTTATGCTTTTAAGTTAAAGTCTAAATTTAATGATGATGGTTGGTGGTGCTCAGTTGTGTCTGACCCTTTGCAACCCCGTGGACTGTAGCTACTAAGCTCCTCTCTCAATGGGATTTTCCAGGCATGGCTTGCTATTTCCTTCTCCAGAGGATCCTCCATGGAACTCAAGTCTCTTGTGTCTCCTGCATTGGCTTGTAGATTGTATATCACTGTGCCAACTGGGAAGCCCAGATTTAATGGTAGCTAACCCTTTGTGGTTGCAGTGTCTTTATTCTGGTTAATCACAGATAGGAGTTAGTTCACTCTAATCTCAGAGAGAAGTAAAAAGTAAAATGCCTCTTTTGTGTATGTGAGTTATAAAAAAAATAGGTTCTTTTTACAATATGAATTTTTAGGCTGCAAAGGATGAGAACAATGGGGTAGGAGGTTGACATATATTTTTATTGAAAACTACGGATTACTGATTTTGCAGAAGATCCATCCCAAATATTTAGTTTACAAATACTATTTGGTTCACAGATCTTCTAGGCTGATTAAATAACTAGGCTCTGTTCGGTAGCCATACATTCCACACTAGTCCACCTCTTTCGTAAATTCATAAGTGCAAACCAATTACCTTCAGAAGGGTCAGGTAAGGAAATATGGAAAGCAGAAAGATGCCAAGGCCATAAAATACAATGCCATAAACAAATAACCTAAAGCGGGACTTTCTACACCACTGCAGGCGGCAACTTTTAGGAGTCTTACATTCCAAATAAGGTAACTCCCTTTTCCCAGAATCTGGTGGTAATGTCAAGGTCAGAAAATACCACACTTTAAAACTACAGCAGAGAGAATCAATATCAATCATGAGATCTGTTTTTACAAAAGAAACATACCATCCCAAAGCTGTGATTAGGGTATCTTCAAGATTGAGGGTACATCCCAGGATTGGAATGTAACTACTTCAAAGAAAACAGTAATGCTTTCAGGTCTAGCTAACCCAGTGACCTTCAAACTGGGGTGTGCTTAGCCCTAGAGGTATACACTGAATTTCCAAGGGATATGTAATCACATAGGGCTTCCCTGGTTGCTCAGTTGGTAAAGAACCCACCTCCAATGCGGGATACCTGAGTTCAATCCCTGGGTTGGGAAGATCCCCTGGAGGAAGGCATGGAAACCCACTCCAGTATTCTTGCCTGGAGAATCCCCATGGATAGAGGAGCCTGGTGGGCTGCAGTCCATGGGGTCGGAAAGAGCTGGACTCAACTGAGCTACTAAGCTCAGCACATGTAAGCACTTAAGGCAGGCTTTCAACTTCCACACACATTTGTTTTCCAAAACTGAGCTGCTGGAGATCTTTCCTCTCAAGCTGGTTTTCCTTCCCCACCTCCCTTTGCCCAATCACCCTTCTTTCCCTTCACCAAAAGAGGCAAATTGCCCACTCAACCCTGATTTTCCTGTATTATTTTATATTGCCTTATGATGGAAAAGGAACACCAGAGACAAGCTGAAAAAGTGAATATCCCTAATTATTTGGTAGCCACACTTTTGTAGCACTAATAGTTTCCAGCTTTTGCTTCCAACAGAACTGAAGGTGGCCCTAATTGAAGTGTCAGTTGATCATTAAAAATAATTTCCTACGATCGATCACAAGGATTTTTTTTTTTTTTTTTTTGGCGTGTATCTTGTCATTCAGTTGCTCAGTCGTGTCTGTTCTTTGCGACTGCATGGACTGCAGCACACCAGGCCTCCCTGTCCCTCACTATCTTCTGGAGATTGCCCAAGTTCATATTCATTGAACTGGTGATGCCATCCAACCATCTCATCCTTGGTCACCCTCTTCTCCTCCTGCCCTCCGTCTTTCCCAGCATGAGAGTCTTTTCCAGTGAGTCGGATATTTGAATCACATGGCCAAAGTATTGGAGCTTCAGCTTCAACATCAGTCCTTCCAGTGAATATTCAGGATTGATTTCCTTCAGGGTTTTTTTTCTTTTAAATTTTTATTTATGTGGTTGTGCCTGATCTTAGCTGTGGTATGCGAGACTTTTTTAGTTGCGGCGTGGGGCGTGCTGCCTGTGAACTCTTAGTGTGACATGTGGGCTCTAGTTCCTTGACCAGAGATTGAACCTGGGACCCCTGCATTGGGAGCACGGAATCTTAGCCACTGGAACACAACTGGCTTGCTCCTTGCAGGACTCTTAAGAGTCTTCTGCAGCATCACAGTTCAAGAGTTTAAAGAACGTTGTGATGTAGTTAAAACTCTTTCTATTCCCATCATCCATAATATTTTTTGTGAACAAATGTTCTCAACACATATTCAAAAGAAGGAAAAAAGGAATAAAATGTATGACAAACCCTTTTTCACTCCATGTTCAGCCACTCAGTCGTGTCTGACTCTTTGCAACCTCGTGGACTGTAGCCTGCCAGGCTCCTCTGTCCATGGAATTTTCCAGGCAAGAATATTGGAGTAGGTTGCCATTTCCTTCTCCAGGGGATCTTCTTGACCCAGGGATCGAATGTAGGTCTCCTGCATTGGCAGGCAGTTTCTTTACCACTTTACTACCTGGGAAGCTAGGAAACAAATTATTAGTATATTAATTAATTGAAAAAATTTGGTTAAGAAATGTATTTCCAAAAAAAAAATGCACTCCCAATGATTTTTATATTATATTTAATATTAATATATTTATGTTCCTTAGACCAAATGTGCACACTAATAATTATAATGGTACCTCATTTCAGGATATTTTATAACATTTAAGGATCATATATATATAACCTGCCTGCCAATGCAGGACACGTAAGAGACATGGGTTCTATCTCTGGGTCAGGAAGATCCCCTGGAGAAGGGAATGGCAACCCACTCCAGTATTCTTGCCTGGAGAATCCCATGGACAGAGGAGCCCAACTGACTACAGTCCATAGGGTCACAAAGAGTCAGACATGACGGAAGCAACTTAGCACGAATAGGCTTCTAAGTATAAATGTTATAAAACTGCAGGGAAGTAGAATGGAAATAAAGGAATAATGTAAATTTTCCAGCTGTTTGTACATATATTTTTAAATTACCTTTCTTTTTTCACTTCACTAGTTTATTTTTTAAATAGAAGTGTAGTTGATTTACAGTACTGTATGTTTCAAGGGTACAACATAGTGATTCACAGTTTTTAAATATTATAGTCCATTTATAGTTATTATAAAATATTGGCTATATTCCCTGTGTTGCATGTTCATGTATTTTTATTTTTTAACTTATTTATGGCTGTGCCGGGTCTTTGTTGCTGCTGCTGTGAGCAGGGCTGCTCTCTGGTTTGGGTCCTCAAGTTTCTCACTGCAGTGGTTTCTCTTGTTGCAGAGCATGGCCTCTAGGCATTCAGGCTTCAGTAGTTTCGGCGTGTGGGCTCAGTAGTTGCAGCTCACTGGCTCTAGAGTGCTGGCTCAGTAGTTGCGATGTACGAGCTTGGTTGTTCCACAGTAAGTGGGATCCTCCAGGACGAGGGCTTGAACCCATGTCCCCTGCATTGGCAGGCAGATATTTTACCACTGAGCCACCAGGGAAGCATGTTCATGTATTTTTAAATGAATGATGGTGGATATCAAATAATTATGATATAAAGATTCCATTGGATTTTTAAAGATGATATAATTTTATTTTTTGTGTCAATATTTACAAGGATACATAATTTTCAAAATTATTTTGGGGAAGAATACTTACATCGTTTAACATTTCCTAAAAGCTATTTTTCACCAGTTGGTGGTGAAATGAAATGTAAAGACAATCTTAGGTAACATCTCATAAAGTTGAATTTGCTTATTACCCTGAAATTGTACATATTCTGTGATATATATATATAGAGAGAGAGAAATTAAGATGTTAATGGATGGTAGCTTCTTTTAATGCTCTTTTTTGCCACCCAAAATATTTAAAAAATTTTTTTACTCCCTTGCAAAATTCAAAACCCTGAAAATAACTACTGGTTAGCAGAATGTAAAAAGGAATATATTATAAAATAGAGTATTCTGGAGTTGCTGAGGAATGAAGACAATCAGTTTACCACCTAGCTTAACAGACATAGCCAACAATCATTTTAAAGGCTTTTCTTTTCAAGTTTTTATACATGCTAAACCGAAATTTATGCTAAATAAGATTGGCCCAACCCCCAAGAAACTCACATTTCAGTGAATGAGATATATATGTGAATTAATGGTTATAATGGTTAAGTATTAATAGGGATATGTATCAATACAAATTGCTATGGAATCATGGCAGATGGAATGAGTGAAAAATTGAATTGCTAAGGAATATAGCAATACCTGGAGATACCTGATACCTTGAATAACAGGCAAGCTTGGCCTTGAAGTACAAAATGAAGCAGGGCAAAGGCTAACAGAGTTTTGCCAAGAGAACACACTAGTCATAGCAAACACACTTTTCCAACAACACAAGAGATGACTATACGTGGACATCACCAGATGGTCAGTACCAAAATCTGATTGATTGCATTCTTTGCAGCCCAAGATGGAAAAGCTGTATACAGTCAGCTAAAACAAGACTGGGAGCTGACTGTGATTCAGATCATGAACTCCTTATTGCAAAATTCAGACTTACATTGAAGAAAGTAGGGAAAACCATTAGATCATTCAGGTATGACCTAAATCAAAACCCTTACAATTATACAGTGGAAGTGACAAATAGGTTCATGGGATTATATCTGATAGATAAAGTGCTTGAAGAACTATGAATGGAGGTTTATAACATTATACAGGAGGCAGAGATCAAAACCATCACCAAGAAGAAGACATGCAAAAAGGCAAAATGGTTGTCTGAGGAGGACTTACAAATAGCTGAGAAAAGAAGAGAAGCTAAAGGCAAAGGAGAAAAGAAAAGATATACCCATTTGAATGCAGAGTTCCAAACAATAGCAAGGAGAGATATGAAAATGAAAGTCGCTCTGTTGTGTCCAGCTCTTTGCAACCCCATGGACTATAAAGTCCGTGGAATTCTCCAGGCCAGAATACATGAGTGGGTAGCCTTTCCCTTCTCCAGGGGATCTTCCCAACCCAGGCAGTGAACCCAGGTCTCCCACATTGCAGGCAGATTTTTACCAGCTGAGTCACAAGGGAACATAAGTGATCAATGCAAAGAAATAGAGGAAAATAATAGAATGGGAAAGACTAGAGATCTCTTCCAGAAAATTCAAGATATGAAGGGAACATTTCATGCAAAGATGGGCACGATAAAGGACAGAAATGGTATGGACCTAACAGAAGCAGAAGATGCTAAGAGATGGCAAGAATACACAGAACTATGCAAAAAAGATATTAATGACCCAGATTACCATGATGGTGTGATCACTCACCTAAAGCCAGACATCCTGGAAGGACCTTAGGAAGCATCACTACAAACAAAGGTAGTGGAGGTGATGAAATTCCAGTTGAGCTATTTCAAATCCTAAATGATGATGCTGTGAAACTGCTATGCTCAACATGCCAGTAAATTTGGAAAACTCAGTAGTGGCCACAGGACTGGGAAAGTTCAGTTTTCATTCCATTCCCAAAGAAAGGCAATGCCAAAGAAAGTTCAAACTACCTCACAATTGCACTCATCTCATGAGTTAGCAAAGTAATGCTCAAAATTCTCCGAAGCCTTTGTGTGTATCACAATCAACTGTGGAAAATTCTTCAAGAGATGGGAATACCAGACCACCTGACCTGCCTCTTGAGAAACCTACATGCAAGTCAGGAAGCAACAGCTAGAAATGGACATGGAGCAACAGACTGGTTCCAAATAGGAAAAGGAGTACGTCAAGGCTGTATATTGTCACCCTGCTTATTTAACTTACTATATGCAGAGTACATCATGAGAAACGCTGGGCTGGAAGAAACACAGCTGGAATCAAGATTGCCGGGAGAAATATCAATAAGCTCAGATATGCAGATGACACCACACTTATGGCAGAAAGTGAAGAGGAACTAAAAAGCCTCTTGATGAAAGTGAAAGAGGAGAGTAAAAAAGTTGGCTTAAAGCTCAACATTCAGAAAACAAAGATCATGGCATCTGGTCCCATCACTTCATGGGAAATAGATGGGGAAACAGTGTCAGACTTTATTTTTTTGGGCTCCAAAATCACTGCAGATGGTGAATGCAGCCATGAAATTAAAAGACGCTTACTCCTTGGAAGAAAAGTTATGACCAACCTAGATAGCATATTGAAAAGCAGAGACATTACTTTGCCAACAAAGGTCCATCTAGTCAAGGCTATGGTTTTTCCAGTAGTCATGTATGGATGTGAGAGTTGGACTGTGAAGAAAGCTGAGCGCCGAAGAATTGATGCTTTTGAACTGTGGTGTTGGAGAAGACTCTTGAGGGTCCCTTGGACTGCAAGGAGATCCAACCAGTCCATTCTGAAGGAGATCAACCCTGGGATTTCTTTGGAGGGAATGATGCTGAAGTTGAAACTCCAGTACTTTGGCCACTTCATGTGAAGTGTTGACTCATTGGAAAAGACTCTGATGCTGCAAGAGATTGGGGGCAGGAGGAGAAGGGGACGACAGAGGATGAGATGGCTGGATGGCATCACTGACTCGATGAACGTGAGTGTGAGTGAACTCCGGGAGTTGGTGATGGACAGGGAGGCCTGGCGTGCTGCAATTCATGGGGTCACAAAGAGTTGGACACGGTTGAGCGACTGAACTGAACTGAACTGAGGGAATATAGATCCTTGAGCAGGGTTTTGAGATATAGATATGACTGTAATCAAAAGAAAATTTATCTTACTGGTAAGGAAATTGTAAATAGCTCAATGTGTGTGTGTACTACAAAAATGCCTGAATTGAGATTTGAAAAGAAAGGAGTAGGAAAAATTAAAAAAGAGTTTGTACTTTATCCTGAAAGCAATGAAAGATTTTTCAGCAAAGGAATGACTGAATCAGATATTTCTTAATTAACATCTAATTCCTAATGTTGACTCATCCAACAATCTGATTTTTTACGGGGTCTCCTATGTAGTAGGTTATCCTGCCAGATAAATGTTCTGTTGAAAATGATGAATTGTCAGTCTCTTCTAAATTTGATTGGTTTGAGGTAGTGTCCAAAGTCTAATAGATTTTTAAAAGATATTTCTATTTATTTATTTGGCCGTGCCAAGTCTTAGTTGCAGCATGTGGGCTCTTTTTCAGTTGTGGCATGGCAACTCTTAGTTGCAGCCTGTGGGATCTTAGCTCCTCAACCAGGAATCGAGCTCACTCCCCTTGCATTGGGAGTGTGGAGCCATAACCACTGGACCCCCATCGAAGTCCCCCTAATAGATTTTAAATATAGCAGTCAAGCCCAGTTTAGGGATCCCCATACTGGAGTTGGAGATCTGAGGTGGTATTTTTGAGATCTAGTTATTGCCACCTCTTGAAGTCCTGCCTAATAAGACTTCTAACAACCCTCTGTATAGTACCCTGAAGACTACACACCCATCAGCCTCCTAACTCTCAGGTATACTGAGAATTCCACAATCACAATGGCAATAATTTCATAAAAGATGATGTCATACTTTAAAAACCCTTAACACAACTTCCAGAAATGAAGAGGAAACTCTTCTAAACATTTGTGATCAACTAACATAAAAGGAAACTCTTCTAAACATTTGTGATCAACTAACATAGAAGGAAATGGCAACCCACTCCAGTGTTCTTGCCTGGAGAATCCCAGGGACGGGAGAGTTTGGTGGGCTGCTGTCTATGGGGTCACACAGAGTTGGACACGACTGAAGTGACTTAGCAGCTACATAAAATTTGCCTTGAAGTTTGAGTTATAACTCTTGACACAAGAACCATTAAGAATAACTGTGCTGTTGTATCTGTGTTCTCAGAAGGTTTGGACTAGACAGTGTGGGTGGGGAAGTAAAAATTCCTAAGTACCTTTGGACAGACTGCTCAAAGTAGTCACTACAGTGGCTCAGTAGTGTTCTGGGCATGTACAAAGATAGTCAGCGTAAACGAGGCAAGTTTTTTTCCTGTTGGTTCAATGACAATCAAGTTATTAAAATTGTGGCTTGATAATATTTTTTTCACCCTTTGGGTTGTGTTTCCCCAGGCCAGTCATAGTCAGTGTTGTGCTCTGCTAAGTTATTACACCTCACTGGTTAGTGAAACAATCAGGCTCACTGAACAAGTACAATTCAGGTACCGCCCACTTTTTTCTTGTTTTTTAAGTACCCTGATCTAACAGCTGTGGGATTCTGTTGATGACGCTTAAATGTTTCAGGATTTTCAAGTTTGCTCAAGAGACACATAAATGATCTATTCGTGATTCAGAGATTTCTTTCTTCTCACCTGCTGCTCAGTAACGGCACTTTAGTTAATATGTTTACATCTACAAAGACATCTACCAATGATGGGCAGCAGTCACACATGTAGTTTTACTGCAGAGGACTTCAGTGTTCATATTGTGAAATTTGGGAAAATCACCTATTATCTCCCGATCCTGTTATTTACTCATTTGTAAAATGGAGCTAATCATAGAATGGTAGTAACCTCATAAATCTGCTTCAAAAACATAATAAGATGATATATGTAAAGCACTTAACTCAATGTGGGGAAGACATCAACCAACAAATTAATTTACTCAACTGTTTAAATTCTTATTGCATGGTGCTGCACTCAGTACTGGAGATAAGATGACAAGCAAGGGCAGACACAGTTCTTGCTCTCATGAAGCTTACAATCTAAGGCAGGAGGTTGGCAATTAATTAATCCCAAAAAACAAAAGTAAAGAGAAGAGTGGAGACAAGAAGGTGGACAACATGATGCTTTTGGAACTTAGAACAATTTGACTTGACTCCCAAGGGTAATTGAGCAAATTTCTCTGGGAAGGTGTCTCTTGAGTGGCCAACAGCAGGATGGTGAAGAGTTAACTCAGTGACATTGAAAAGATGGCTTTCCAGCCTGCATGGAGGTTTGCAGAGGGGTGGGCTGTCACAGATTCGAAGGTTGGAAAGCAAGCCTTAGTGGCTGGAGCAGCTGAGGGCGGAGCAGGATGGGAGATAAAGTGGGCTTGAGATGAAGTGGGTGGGATCCATTGTGTAGCAGTTGTCAGTTTGTCTTTTTGATAAGAACAATGAGAAGCTGCTGACTTTGAATGAGATGGGAGGGAAAGGTAGCATTAAAGTACCAGGAGCAGATTTGGATGTTGAGATCATCTTGGCTGTAGAAAACGTATAGGAGCAGGGCTAGAGGAAATAGAAGCTATTAGAAGAGATGATGAGGGAATTTCCTGGTGTTCCATTGGTTAGGACTCCTCGCTTTCACTGGTGTGGGTTCAATCCTTGGTTGAGGAACTAAGATCCTGCAAGCTATGAGACATGGCCAAAAAAAAAAAAAGATGATGAAAGTTTGGGCTATGTTGATCATGGTAAAGGTGGAGAGAACTGGACATATTTGAGAGATATTTAGGAGGAATAATTCATGGGAGTTGGTGATGGATTGAATATGAGGATTAAAAAAGAACAAAGTATGGTATCCCTGGTGATCCAGTGGCTAAGACTTCATGCTTTCCAATGCAGGGGGTCCGAGTTGGATCCCTGGTCAGGAAACTAGATCTCACATGCCTCAACTAAGAGTTCAAATGCCACAATTAAAGATCCCATGTGCTGCAACAAAGATCGAAAGTCCTGTGTGCCACAACTAAGATCCAGTGCAGCCAAATAAATAAATTAAAAAAAAAAGTTTTGAGGATCACTCATAGGCTTCTGACACCATTCCCCAAGATGGTTAGAAGAACAAAGTTTAGGGGTAAAATTATGAATTCATCCTTTTGGATATTTGATTTAGAGGGTTTTTTTTTTTTAGATGTTCATGGCTAGAGCACATGGGGTATATATGTATCATAAACAAGTGTGTATGAAAACACACAAACACTTGCATTACACGTCATCTGCATCATATAGGTGGTGACTTTCTCACTTGTGAAATGGGCATACTAAACCTGCTTCAGAGGAATCTTGTATGAAGAACATAAAGTACCTAAGTATATGTGAATGACTGTGCTAAGCTACAAGAGAGTAAAGACATGGTGTTGGGTTCAGTACCAGAACAGTAATAGGGAAATGCCTGAGAGGGCCCTACAAGCAGTCGTAGAGGAGGAGCATCCTGTATCCAGTGTGATGTGAACAGTCTGATGTATATACCACATCTGAAGGTCACAAGATCTGTTAGTGAGCTGCTTAACGGAGATGTTTTCTAAATAATCAGTTATTGAATCTGAAGCCTGGAAGGCTTTTTTTTTTTTTTTTAATTTATTTGGTTTCACCAGTTTTTAGTTGCAGCACTCTGGATCTTCAAGCTTGGTTTCAGCATGTGGAATTTTTAGTTGCAGCATGTGGGATCTAGTTCCCCGTATTGTGCTGTGCTATGCTGCTTCAGTCATGTCCGACTCTTTGTGACCCATCGACCGTAACACACCAGGCTCCTCTGTCCATGAGGATTCTCCAGGCAAGAATACTGGAGTGGATTGCCATGCCCTTCTCCAGGGGATCTTCCCGACCCAGGGATCAAACCCATGTCTCCTACGTCTCCTGCGTTGGCAGGCGGGTACCTTACCACTTGTGCCACCTGGGAAGCCCAGGGAAGTCCCTGGAATCCTCTTATTCATAATAACTTCAACATTAAAGCATTCAAAGAAAGTTTTCATGGAAATTCATGAACGTTTATTGAGGGTCGCAAGTCCAACATGGTAAGGTCAGAGAAAAATTCCTGGAACTGAAGTGTAGAAGTTGACCACAAAAAGAAGTGGGAATATGTATTCTAGAAGTGAAGAGTACAGGAACTTTAAAAAGCACAAGTACATAAAAGCACAGTGGGATGAAGGAAGTGAAATTATCTTGGGGTTAATAACATTTGGGACAGGAGATGATACTAGCAAGGTAAAGGGACCAAATAATGGAAAGCAAGTGAGTAATGGAACCCGTTAGAAGCCTGTAGACAAAGAAATGACACAGTAGGCTTGCTTTTAGATAGAAATGGTCGACCATCATATAGACCAGAGAATGGAACCGGAGATTGAGAGGTTATCAGTTATGAACAAGTAAAAGAAGTCTGATGTTCAGGAGACCTGTAGAAAGTAGTCTAGATTGGAAATACTTAGAGATGAATAATTATCAGCTTATGATGAATGGGTAATTAAAGCCAGAATAAGTGAAATAAACTGAGGAGAACATGTAAAGTGAGAAGAGAGAGAAAATTTAAAAAGGACCCAGTGAAACACATCATTTAAGGGAAACGTGCAAGAAGATCTCGAGAATGTCTCTCATCCAGTAATCATCATTCTCAAAAAGTTCTTCTTTATATCTAACTTAGATCTGTCATGCTGTAATCAAAGTCTGTTTCTTCTGTCCACTCTCCAGTTGAGATAGAAAGCAGCTGTTCATCATCTTGTATATAACAACCTTTCCTTTGCTTGAATACTGTTATTAAGAAACCTGGTAGTCTTCTCTAACTTAGGCTAAATAATTTCTAGCTCCTATTTTTCCAACCCTTTAATCATCTCTGTGACTCTCTGTTGAATCTCTTCCACTATTTCCACAAACCTCTTTAACTTGGGAGTCCTTGGCTGGACCTTGTACTTTCAAGACTCACTTTGACAATTATGGAAGAACCTTCTTAAATTTCTTATATGGTAGCTTTATATATCCCAATGTCATGCTTGGATCTACTCCATGTTAAATACAGGATTTCTAGTAAACCATCTTATTTTGGCTATTTATGTCTATCTAGCTAAATTTTGGTATTATTAATGCTCAGTCCATTTTGACAGTATTGTTTCAAAGAGGTAATTCTCAATACCGTTCTATGACCAAATGTTATAACTTATCTGTCCTTGGTCTCAAGGACATCAGTTTAGGCAGGAAGTAAAAGCTTTGTATGCCATGCACTTGCATAGGATGACATAGATTAAGAGCATGTTCTTTTTCATATCCCCTTTTTTGTTTAAATGATGAAGTCAGATTAAACTCTAAATGTGAAGGAACCCCGCTTACTTCTCTTATCCCATGTGTGTCTCCCTCTGTCCACTGTGAGCTCCTTGAAGGAGGAGCCCAATTCTGGCTGTCTTTATATTCTCGGCCCACTTTTAAATGTCAAGGAAAATCACACTGGTGCCTACCTTAAATCCAGTGTAGAAAAGGAAGCTTAGACTTCCTTAGTGGTCCAGTGCTTAAAGAATCTGCCTGTGAATGTAGGGGACATGGGTTCGATCCCTGGTCTGGGAAGATTTCACACGCCACAGGGCAACTAAGCCCATGCTCCATAACTACTGAAGCCCACATGCTGTAGAACCCATGCTCTGTGAGAACAGGAGGCACTGCAAAGACAAGCCCAAGCACCACAACTGGAGAGTGGCCCACATTCGCCGCAACTAGAGAAAGATTGCATGCAGCAAGGAAGGCCCAGTACAGTGATTAATTAACTTTTTAAAAAAGAAAAGGAAGGTCTTGACCAGCAATGGATCTTGACTTCCATCTTGCTTGTCATCTCAAATTGATACGTAATTTACTTATTCCTGAGCCTTGTGACTAGAAGGACCCTGAAGTGCTGTCATGGACCATGAAAAACTGCTGTTTCCAACTGAAACTGTTGGGACTTAGAGTTGTGAGCTGCTCTAGCAAACTGTTTGCCATGGACATGGGGCACAGGAGAAGAGGTGAGGGCAGCCCATATTTGCCACTAAAAGCAATGACAAGACTATGCCTTCATTCCTAGACAATGTCTTGGTCCCACACTATTCATAGACTATTGCTATGAGAAAGAAAACTGCACTTTCTTCCGTTTAAGGGACCATAGTAAAAACAACAGAAAATCTTGGAGGTCGTGCTCCTATTTTTAAAAAAATGTTTACACCCACTCATTTTGTCCAATTGCACAAGACCTCTTTTTAGTAACTCTTGGAAATTGTGTCAGTGCTAATTTGCATGGTTGCCACACATGGCTCTGAAATGTCATTACAAGTGTTTTGTTCATGATTCTTTCCTGGAAGTTGCTCAGAAAATAGTTTTGATTTAACTTAAAAGTCAATGAAAATAATAGAGATGGAGTGAGTTTTTTGTTAAGTTAATCAAAGAATTCAGCTGCCACTTAAAAATTTCCACAAATAATCTTGCGGTGTTATTGCTAATTATTACCCTGACAGCGTATTGTCAAAAGATGTAGTACTTGACAAAGAACTCAATGACTGGAACTTTAGTGACGTCTTTGTCAAATGGATAAATTTGGTGTAAAAGCTGACCTAAGAGGTGGAGCGAACTGAAGAATTAGTATGTTGTGGGTATTGTCCGGTCCCTGGAATGTAAGAAGTGGTCCTGGAAAGCTGTCAGTACATTCCATTTTAGATGCTTCGGTTCATTTGCTTCTCTGCTTTGTTGTTGTTTTGTGCTTCTTCACTGAACATGAGCCTCAATGTCTAGACTTTGGAGAATAACCCCAAAGATAGTTAAAGTAATGATAAGTCAAGTTGGTTGATCCACTCGTGATAGGTGCTGCATCTAAAGTCTACAGTTAATAGTGAGATAAATGCTCTAAAAGTGTAACTTCAGGGACTTCCTTGCTGATCCAGTGGTTAAGACTTCTCCTTCCAATGCAGATGGTGGAGGTTTGATCCCTGTTTGTGGAGCTAAGATCCACACGCCTTGCGGCCAAAAAACCAAAACAATTAAAAAAAGAAGAAGCAATATTGTAACAAATTTAATAAAGACTTTAAAAATGGTCCACGTCAACCTTTATTAAAAAATAAATAACAGTGCAACTTCACAGTGAGTTGAGAAACATTCCACCAACTCTATGTTCTTTCTGAGTTACTTGAACCATTGACATGATTTTGAATATCATTTGGTAATGACACCAAGTCTGCAGCTACACCTCAGGACTTTCTCCAGAGTTGCTGTTTGCTACAAGAACGCTCCTTGTACACCTCAGATTCAACAAGTCTCAAATTATTGAAGTCATCACTTCCCGTCAAACCTCCTTCTTCTGTAATCGCTATTGTGTTTGGTATTGATGCTACACTCCACAATTGTCTCTAACTCTTCTATTTTCTGTATTTCCCACATTCAACTCACCAGAGTCTTTCTAATTACTTTCCTACTTAGTTCTTGAATGCTTTTCCTGTTCTCCACCTCTGCTATCACTGGCCTAGTTCTCTCTCATCCTGAACAGTGCAACAGCCTCGTAAACAATCTTCTAGTCTCAGTTCCAGCTCTGTCCGTATCATATCATTTTGAATTTTGTGACCTGGCCCCCGTCTAACCTTCTGCTGTATCCCTCATCATCTCTGTATGTGTCTTGTCTTTCACCTTCCTCTCTAGCAATCATGCTGTTTCTTCTCTGTCTCTGTGTGGAACACCTTCCCCGTTTCAACCTTCTTCCTCATCATTTGCTTCATTCCTAATTGTTCTTTAATAAAACCAACCTCAGTTATCACCTCTTCCTAGAAAGTCCTTTTCTACTACCTACCTACCTACCTTCCTACACACACACACACACACACACACACACACACACACACACGCACGCACTCCTATTTTTTTTGCCTTCATAATACCTAGAATTCATGTCTATCATTGCCCTTAGCACATTTTATTAACCTCCCTGTGTATGGATTTTTCTGTACCGCTGTGCTATGCACTCTCTAAAAAGACATCATGTCACATTTTCATTTGATTGATCCATAGCACACTAGCATAGTGCCTCGCACTGGTAATCTTTCCATAGATGTTGACTAAAAAAATGACAGTATCATTATGAGTGTATGCAATAGAACACAAGTAGAAGCAATGATATCATCACCTTGAATTTGCAACAGATTAACTGAAATGGATAATACAAAATACAGTGACTAAGCAAGGACAATAACTCTCGATGTACTTTCAAGTTCCTTAGAAATCACTGAAGCCTATAATGCTGAAATGAATATAGTAAACATGAATACGTATAATTGCTTAACTTTAGTGCCAAACTCTCATAAATGACTAAGTAATGTGTTTAAACATTGCTAGCCAAATCAGGATTTTTAAGTAACACACTTATAAATGAAAGTATTTAGACTGAAAGAATATATATAAATTTGAAGAATAAATATATATACATTTATGTATATAGGAGAAATGCAAGCCCCTCTTAGAAGGAAAATCCACAAAAATTATTATTTTTTTTTTTACTGTTATTGAAAACACAGGACTACTAGAATCATCAGTGTTACAAGAATAGAAAGAATGACTAGTTATGCCCCATTCTTTCCTTCAATAAAATAGATCACTTAAGTGCTAAAAGCATACATTTTTTTCTTCCCATAGTATTTTACTATTTCCATTTTGTATGAAAAAAATTCAAATATAGTCCATAACATTTTCATTTTTCTAAATTATCTCTTAAGCTTCCTCTTACCCCCCTACTCAAAAAATTGATAACCAAGATTCTAATATAAAATGCACAGGACAACAGTTTCTCATTTGCGGGTCTCGGAATCTCTGCCTTTCTTTGCCTAGTAACTTTCCTTGTTTATTCTCTCAAGTTCATTACTTTTTTCCCCCACTAACATGTTTCATAGTTGTTTTTGTTTATTCAATTATCTACATATGTACTTGTGCAAGGATTATACTGAAAAAACCTTAAATATGACAAGACAACTACAACATTAAACATCAGGTTTGACACCTTTCTTGATATTTTTGTCTTTAAAAAGAAAATCATGGAAATACTTCTTTGCTTGTTTTGGAATACCTAATGAATTTTAACAACACATTCTTTGAATATTTTGGTTGTTGTGCATTCTCTTTTTACTAGAAAACAAGTTCTTCATATTTTTTCTCCCTGAAAATTATGCAAACATATGAGCATGACTTACATACCTATCTGCCAGTCTGGTTGGTTAGTAGGATTTTTCAATCATTGTTAGTGCCCTTGAGACTTCAATGAGAAGATACTCAGAGAGACCATAGTTGCTTGGTTAGAACTCTTTCTTTTTCCATTTAATGTTATCACAGATAAATTTAAGATGAGATTGTTTAAGGTGAAACTTACTTTTCATAGCTAAAGTACAGTCTGATTAAAAGGTATGTCTTCCTGAACTCACATGAAGCAAAAAGAGGCTCTGTCTTCTTAAATATGTGCAACTGTGCCTTCTGTTCTACTTTCTAAAGGATGTAAATTTCTTTTAGCACTCACTCTCTTTCAGTTTGATAAAGTCAAAACTCTTCAGGGATTCAAGAATTTCACACAGGTTCATGTTTCTTTCAACTCACTTTTATAGTCAGAACAACAGTTCTGTGAATATCATACCTCCTTAACAAGTATGTAAGCAAAATAACCAATCAATGACATGAGAAGGACCATGTGCTTTAAAATTTTCTTTGTAATAGTTTAAATATGTTATCTTTGGATATCTATTGTTTTGTCTACCAAGTGCTCATTCTTCTGGTTCAGGCCCTTCCTCAATTTCTAACAGAGCCTCCAAGTTCCCACATATAGTTGCTAGTCACAGAGGTGAGCACTTGAAAGAATCTGGCACAGTGAATCCCAGATATTTGGAACCTCTGATCTAGAAAATAAGGTCAATCACTTCCTAATCATTGTGATTGTAAACTGTAAAATTTGGACCGTGCCAGTGGTAGCACAATGGTCTAAATGTGGTCTTTCAGCTTGAAGAGGCTTCCGCTGTCCAACGATGGACAATTTAAAATCAATTAAAACAATAAATGTGATGGATTGAAGCAGTTCAGTGTTAGAATCCATGAGTTTATAATGACACAAAAAAATATTGATTGGTTACTTTTGCTGGAGAACCGACATTGTTTTGAACACTAACTTATTGTTGTTCAGTTGCTAAGTCATGTCTGACTCTTTGCGACCCCACAGACTGTAGCACGCCAGGCTCCCCTGTCCTTTACCATCTCCGAGAGCTTGATCAAACTCATGTTCATTGAGTCAGTGATGCCGGCCAACCATCTCATCCTCTGTTGTCCCCTTTTCCTCTTTCTCTTTCTTTCCCAGCCTTTCCCAGCCTCAGGGTCTTTTCCAATGAGTCGACTCTGCCTCAGGTGGCTGAAGTATTGGAGCTTCAGTTTCAACATCAGTCTTTCCAATAAATACTCAGGGTTGATTTCCTTTAGGATTGACTTGTTTGATATCCTTGCAGCCCAAGGGACTCTCAAGAGTCCTCCAGCACCACAGTTCAAGAACATCAGTTCTTCAGTGCTCAGCCTTCTTTACGGTCCAACTCTCACATCCATCCATACATGACTACTGGAAAGACGATAGTTTTGACTATACAGACTTTTGTCAGTGAAGTAATGTCTCTGCTTTTGAATATGCTGTCTAGGTTTGTTATAGCTTTTCTTAAAGGAGCAAGCGTCTTTTAATTTTGTGGCTGCAGTCACCATCTGCAGTGATTTTGGAGCCCAAGAAAGTAAAGTCTATCACTGTTTCCACTTTTTCCCCATCTATTCCCCATGAAGTGATGGGACTGAATGCCATGATATTCGTTTTTTTGTTTGAATGTTGAGTTTTAACCTGACTTTTTCACTCTTCCTCTCTCACTCTCTTCAAGAGGCTCTTTAGTTCCTCTTTGCTTAAACACTAGCTAATAAAGAAAAAGAGTCAAAGATTTATCTCACCTTCCTTGAATTTACTGTATATTAGGATAGCTATGTCTTCCCTGGTGGTGCCTGCCAATGCAGGAAACTTAAGAGACTTGGGTTCGATCCTTGGGTTGGGAAGATCCCCTGGAGGAGGGCACAGCAACCCACTCCAGTATTCTTGTCCTGGGGAAACCCACGGACAGGCAAGCCTGGCAGGCTACAGTCCATGGGGTCACAAAGAGTCGGACATGACAGAAGCGACTAGGCACACACACAGGGCAGCTAAATTCAGTGAAGAAAAATTTGTAGAGCTGTTCCAGCTAATAAAAATAAGGAATGGCAGACTAAGTTGCACTCATTTGCAAACCCCTACTGGGTTATGCAATACAATATCTACTAGCCGTACATGGTTATTGAACACTTGAAATGTGTCTGGTCTAAAATGAGATGTGATGTAAGCTATGGTGTGCTGGTAAATGTTTAATAACTAGCTCTCTGAGGTGGAAAAAAACCCCACTTTTGGTGTTTGTTTAGAGTGAATACTACCTCCATAGCCAGTTTCGAGCCACCAAAGGGATGTCATGAACGGAGTTGGGAGGAGATGCCTACAGTTGGCTCTCACAGGCTTGTGTGAGCAGGCTCTAGCACCCACTGGCTGTGAGTGGAAAAAATACAAAGGACTTTGAAGACTTAGTATGAAAATAAGAATATAAAAGATTTCATTACACACTTAAATGTTGGAATGGTAGTATTTTTGATATACTGAATTAAATTACGTTTTAAAAATTATTTTTATTTCAGAAATTCCCTGGTGGTCCAATGGTTAGGACTCAGCATTTTCACTGCTAGGCCTGGGTTCAATTCCCATTTGGGGAACAAAGAACCCACAAGTCGAGTGGAGTGTCAAAAAATATTCTTTTTTTAAAGTAGGGGCACTAGAGCACTTAAAATTACATATATGGTTCATATTATATTTCTCTTGGGAAGTGCTGATGTAGACAGTGATCCTCACTTACTGTCAACATATCAGGTAGATAGACAACCAGATATTATGCGACTTCTGATGGAAGAACATGTCATCATCTATGAAGCAACTTTCTCTTCTCTGTTTTTTTTGGCCACACCATGCAGTTTGTGGGATCTTAGTTCCCTGACCAGGGACTGAATTCAGGTTTGGCAGTGAAACCGCCAAGTCCTATTGACTGGGCCACCAGAAGAATTCCAGGGGTGGTCTTTCAAAGACCCAAACCTGTACAAGGTCAGTCCCTTAGGATAAATTACTAGGTTAACAAGAAATAGTGAAGACAGAGAAACATGTTAAATGACATGGGGCTGCAGCCAGCCAAATCTAGGATGTGGAATATATTATGGGACCCAGTTTCTTCAACAAATACATTGCAGAGAGGGAAGAAGAGAAATGGAGGACAAACACCATGTAATATCACTTATATGTGGAATCTAAAATATGACACAAATGAACTTATCTACAAAACAGAAACAGATTCACAGACGCCGAAAACATATCTGTGGTTGCCAGTGGGGCAGGGAGAGGGGGAGGGATGGAATGGGAGTTTGGGTTTAGTAAATGCCAATTA
Source organism: Budorcas taxicolor (assembly GCF_023091745.1). Classification (NCBI taxonomy): domain Eukaryota; kingdom Metazoa; phylum Chordata; class Mammalia; order Artiodactyla; family Bovidae; genus Budorcas; species Budorcas taxicolor. The sequence continues at coordinate 56,991,141 of NC_068923.1, read as the reverse complement.
TTATGTATACAATGTATGGACAAGGTCCTACTGTATTAGCACGAGGAATTATATTCACTGTCCCAGGATAAATTAAACCATAATGGAAAAGAACATATATATACATATATGTGTGTGTGTGTGTGTGTAACTGAATCGCTTTGCAGTACGGAAGAAATTAACACAACATTGTAAATCAAGTATACTTCAATTAAAAAAAAATAGAAATGGAGGGAGAAGCTATGCAGTAAAAGAGACTTGAACTATCAACCAAGTATAATTTGTAGATCTTACTAAGAGCTTCATTCAAACAAACATACCGTATGAAAGAAGCTCCTTTATGAAACTTATGGTACAACTAGAAATTTGAATACTAACTGGATATTTGATAATACTAAGGGATCATTGCTAATAGTTTAGATGTGATAATGGCATTTTTGTTATTTTTTTAAGCCTTGTGTTTTAGAGATATAAGCCAAAATGTTTATAGATGTGATGATATGATGTCTGGGATTTGCTTCAAAATAATACAGGAGAGAATAACAGAGTGGGGCTATATATGAAATAAGATTAGTCATGCTTATTGTTGAAGCTTATCCAGGGTATTATGTCTACTTTTGTATTTTAAATTACCATAATAAAGTCTTTAGGAATCTGTAAACTAGTTAAAAATTAATGTATCTTTATCTGTTGTGTCTGTGCACTGGATTTCCTAGATACAGGAAAATATTTGAGTGCTTAGAAGTAGAAGAAATCTATCCTTTTACAAGGAGTATAATATATATCATGTTCATTACATATATCATGTAATTTATATGTCAACTTCTCCAATGTTCTGTTTTGTTTCAGAACAATAATATTATTTTTAGAGATTGTCACCAAAAGTTATATTTGAATTCCCATTTTATTCTAGTTTCCTGTGTCTTTTGCTACCTATCAGTTTCTGCTTCGAATTTAACTCTTCTGCTCTTATCTATCCTCATGAAGTATGAGCTCTTAAGAAAAGAGAAAGGCAACAGTTATGGCAATCAAATTTAATATTTGAATACCATTTATATTCTGATGTAAATAATCTCTTATAAGACTAGATTTGTCTAGTCAAAGCTATGGTTTTTCCAGTATGTATGGATATGAGAGTTGGACTGTAAAGAAAGCTAAGCGTCAAAGAATTGATGCTTTTGAACTGTGGTGTTGGAGAAGACTCTTGAGAGTCCCTTGGACTGCAAAGAGATCTAAACCAGTTCATCCTAAAGGAAATCAGTTCTGAATATTCACTGGAAGGACAGATGCTGAAGCTGAAACTCCAATACTTTGGCCACCTGATTCGAAGAACTGACTCATTTGAAAAGACCCTGAATCTGGGAAAGATTGAAGGTGGGAAGAGAAGGGGACAACAGAGGATGAGATGGTTGGATGGCATCACCGATGCAATAGACATGAGTTTGACTAAACTCTGGGAGTTGGCAATGGACAGGGAGGCCTGGTGTGCTGCAGTCCATGGGGTTGCAAAGAGTAGGACATGACTGAGTGACTGAACTGCAGGGGAAAAAAGTTATGAAACAACAAGAAATTTTAACATTGACTGGGTATTTGATGATATTAAGACATTGTTAATTGTTGAGTTAGAGAGTGAAAGTCACTCAGTCATGTCTGGCTCTTTGCGACCCCATGGATTATACAGTCCATGTGACTTCCCAAACAGCAATACTGGAGAGGGCTGCTGTTTCCTACTCCAGCCTCTTTTTGCTTGTGAAAGAAAGTGAAGTCGCTCAGTCGTGTCCGACTCTTTGTGACCCCATGGACTGTAGCCTACCAGGCTTCTCTGTCCATGGGATTTTCCAAGCAAGAGTACTGGAGTGGGTTGCCATTGCCTTCTCCAGAGGATCTTCCCAACCCAGGGATCAAACCCACGTCTCCCGCTTTGGAGGCAGACGCTTTACCATCTGAGCCACTAGTGAAGGACCCGATTCAAAACTAAAACAGCTCCAACTAATCGATAAACATACTTTTAATCTAACATCCTATGAGATCTGAAGTTTTGTATGTATACTAGGAGCAGCTTAGGTCCTTTTCTGAAATTGCCACTTGACTCCCAGATGACCTGCCTCTCAGTTTAGGTAAGGAATTTGATGTTTAGCTTAGAATTGAGGAACCTTCCTTTGTATTTTTGTTTATTCAATGATTGATTGACTGTTAACTTTAAAAACTTTAACTTGACTGCTTTACAAGTTCATCTAAATTAAAAGATTCAAAGGTGGCTTTGGTACTTTTAGGACATGTATGTCTGAAATAAAGGTACTTTGTTTTTCAGAAGTCTCTAGACCCATTACCTCTGAAGTTTCATGACCTATTGAGTTACAAGAAGATATTGATATATTTTTTATTTCTATTTATTTATGTGAAAAAAGAAAGTGAAAGTCACTCAGTCATGTCTGACTCTTTCCGATCCTATGGACTGTTGCCTGCCAGGCTCCTCTGTCCATGGAATTCTCCAGGCAAGGATACTGGAGTGAGTAGCCATTCCCTTCTCCAGAGGTACTTCCTGACCTAGGACTTGAACCCTGGGTCTCCCTCATTGCAGGCAGATTCTTTACTGTCTGAGCCTTCCTCTACTGTAAAAGAAAGCTTTACAGTAAAATAATTACTAATATTTAATGTAGAGATTGACAATATTTTATGATTTATAAACAAATACAATTTATGGTGTTTGCCAAAAAAAATTTTTTTTACCCATAAAGGAGCATTCTAGCCCCAACCCTACTCTCCACAGGAGGGGCAGGGACTCTGCCATAGTTCCAGGGTCCATTCTCCTAAAAAAGACAAAAAAAAAAGTTTAGGAATCAGTGTTCTAAGCTGATGAGTTTCAAACCTTGCTTTCTCACAACTGCCTGTTACAGCCCGGCCCAGCCCCATTTTTCTAACTGCTTACCTCTTCAAATTGAACTTGATGATATTTACTCTCCATTCTCTTCCCATTTCGCTTGGGGTCCCAGTGTCATTAATTAACACCACCTTCTTACGTAAAAATATGGCCAGTCATTCCAGAAACATTCCCATGCCTCATGTGCATGCTTAGCAGCTTCAGTTGTGTCTGACTCTTTGTGACTCCATGGACTGTAGCCCACTAGGCTTCTCTATTCAAGAGATTCTCCAGGCAAGAATACTGGAATGGGTTGCCATGCCCTCCTCCAGGGGATCTTCCTGACCCAGGGATCAAACTTGCTTTGCAGGTGGATTCTTTACTGTTGAACCACCAGAGAAGACCATGGCTCATACTCTAATGTAATCACTCACCAAATCCTATCTATTCTACCTCTTGAATCCATCTAGTTCTCTCCACCCAATGAGAGGTATTGTCAAGTCTCACTTATATTCTTATGATGACCCCTCCTAAGCAGGTTTTCTGCATTCAAGTTGATTTCCTTCCAATTTGTTTTCTATCAAGCATGCATAGTGATCTTTTAAAAACACATAACTGGTCTTGTCTCTCTCTGGTTTAAAATCCTTTACTGTCTCAAAATAAAGCCCCAAATCTTTTAAGTCCATACATGATCCCTTTCATTCCACCCTCCCTGCCCCCACTCTATTTACCATGCTCCACCCAAAGTGGTTCCTTTCCAATTTTCAAATACCATACTGCTTTCTTCCTTGAGATGAAATGGTGTGATGTTGCATGAAATGCTCACTTTGATTTGAATGCTCATACCTACTTACTTGCCTGACAAACTCCTCTCTACCTTTTAGGTTCCAACACAAGACTCAGCTGCTAAGGACCCTCTAGAGTAGCTCAGGGTCTCCAACTATCAAAGTAGCCTGTGTTTTTCTTTCAAAGTACATATGCGTTAATATCTTCCTGCCCCACTACCCTATAAAGTCCTTGAGAGCAAGAACAATATCCTCAACATGGCATAACATCTACCATCAAGTACAAATGTCTATTTGTTGCATTCATGAATGGACAGTTATCTTTGTGATTAATTCCTTCCTGTGCTCATTTTCCTAAATGACTATTTTAGGTATGTATGTGTGCATGCTGAGTTGCTTCAGTTGTGTATGATTCCATGGACTATAGCCCACCAGGCTCCTGTATCCATGGAATTCTCCAGGCAAGAATACTGGAGTGGGTTGCCATGCCCTCCTCCGGGGGATCTTCCTGACTCAAGCATACTTTATTCTACAAATAATTGTTCTAGGTACCACTCTCCCTCAAATGATTTATAGTTCTTGTTTGTTTCTCAGAATATCATTTATAACAAAATAATTAATAAAATTTAAGGTTTCTCCCTGAATTTGAGTTCTAGTCACTACACCATTTGTGTGTGTTCAGTTACTTCAGTTGTGTCCAACTCTTTGTGACCCTATGGACTGTAGCCTGCCAGACTCCCCTGTCCACAGGATTCTCCAGGCTAGAATATTGGAATGGGTTCCATTTCCTCCTCCAAGAAATCTTCCTGACCCAGGGTTTGAACCCATGTCTCCTGCATCTCCTGCACTGCAAGCGGCTGCTTTACCACTGAGCTACCAGGGAAGCCCAGTCACTACCACTACCATTTACCAATTGTGCAAATTTGAGGCAAGTTAATTAATTATCTCTATTGTAGAGGGCTATTATGAGGCTTCAGTGCTAGAAGGTGAATAAGCCCTCAGTACAGTTCATACCACCTAGTTGGAGCTCCATGAATGCCCTTTTCTATCTGGCCTCAGTGGTTAAAGAAAAGGACTCCATCCTCACTCCAGGGTGTAATTCTAAATCATATCTTCTCCCTCAGCACTAATCAGAAAGGTCTCTGAGCTGAAATTCAAAGAGATCTCTCGAATTTTAATTCCTTATTCACTTAATGAGTAACTAAGTTTTCTGTTTGGTGAGTAAAAATTGGATCTGGGTTCTGTTAATTTAAGCTACTATCTGTGTGCCTAACAAAGGAGAAAATTACAATTTTCCATTGGTTTTCTCCTCTCTTTCCCACACCATCAAATAGGAGATCAGTTTAGCAGCAGGATATGCAGTTGATTCTAGAGCCAAGAAGCCCATCCATTAAGCTGTTAGACCAAGACAGGCACAAGGGCTAAAGACAAGGACTAAATATGAGGGGAGACAGAAAAGAAACATACCAAAGGGGAGCCTTTTCTTTTCTTTTTTTTTTTAAGCTTTTTATTTTGCATTGGAGTATAGCTGATTAACAATATTGTGACAGATTCAGTGACAGCAAAGGGACTCAGCCATACATATACATGTATCTCTTCTTTCTCAAACTCCCCTCCCACACAGGCTGCACGTAACACTGAGCAGATTTCCCTATGCTATACAGTAGGTCCTAAAGGGAGGCCTTTCCTGGTAATCAACCTGAAGTAGCTACTCTCTACCTATCGTTTTGTTCTAATTCTTCATGAAGCCCTAACCATTATCTGACATTTTTCATCTTTGCTTATTGACTGTCTCCCTCCACTAGAACATAAGCTCAAAAAGGATAAAGACGCTTGTCTGTTGTATTTACTATTACTATATACCTAGCACCAGAACAGTGCCTGGTATAAAGTAACACTTGATATTTATTTGTGGGATGTATAAATTGTTATTGTAAATGGGAACCAACCAGAGAGAATCAAAATAATTTCAAGTTTTAAAGCTTGGTTTCAAAGAGTTTCTATTGCACATTTTCTACCCACCAAGCTCTGCCTTAGGTGCCAGGCATTCACCAGAACAAGATGACCACAGTCTCTGTACTCATGGATTCAAGGGGGAAAAGATCAAGTAAAACTGGAACAAAGCAGTTGAAAATTGTAACAAACATTATGAAGAAAACAAAAGAACAATAAAGAAAAACTTCCAAGAAGGTTGAGTATGATACTAGTTTAGGCAAAAAATGAGAAGGAACTAACATAGCTAAAGGTACAGAGTGAGTTTTTTTAAAGTAGAACAGCAGGTTCAGAGACCCTAAGACATGAAAGGCTTTCTCATGTTGGAGGAACTGAAAGAAGACTTGCCAGGAGTGAAGGGAATGAGAGAGGAAAATGGCATGAGATTGGAGGTAGTAGTAGCAGTGAAGGTTGCTCAGTCCTGTCCAACTCTTTGTGACCCCATGGACTATAACCCACCAGGCAACTCTGTCCATGGGATTCTCCAGGCAAGAATACTGAAGTGGCTTGCCATGCCCTTCTCCAGGGGATCTTCCCCACCCAGGGATTGAACCCTGGTCTCCTGTATTGCAGGCAGATTCTTTACCACCTCAGCCACCAGGGAAGAATGTTGGAGATAGGCAGGCACTAGATCTGAGGACCTTAAAGGCCATAATATTATTCTAAGCATTAAGGGTTTTAAACAAGGAGGGTTTTAAACTAGGGAGTGGCATAATGTGATTTATTGTTCTGTCAGTTGCTTGGAGAATGGAATAAAGTAAAAGTCATCAACTGTAACCCAAGACAGCAATGGTGAAGGTCTAAGGAATGGACTAAGGAATGGCATTGTAGGCAGAGAAAGAAAGAAACATACTTAAGACATTTTGGTTTTTTGTTTGTTTGTATGGCTTTCAGGAATCTTAGTTCACTGACCAGGAGTCTAACCCATGCCCCCTGCAATGGAAGCATGGAGTTCTAACCATTAGATGGTCAGGGTATTCCCACTTAAGACATAATCTTGGAGGTAGAGATTATAAAATAATAAATTGAACAACCTTAGTCAAGTACAAAATATTGGGTGTGCTTTGAGTTTTACTATCATTCCCCTGAGCCTTTTTTTAAAAATTTTATTTTACTTTACAATACTGTATTGGTTTTGCCATACATTGACATGAATCCGCCACGGGTGTACATGAGTTCCCAATCCTGAACCCCCCTCCCACCTCTCTCCCCATATCATCTCTCTGGGTCATCCCAGTGCACCAGCCCCAAGCATCCTGTATCCTGTATCGAACCTAGACTGGCAATTCATTTCTTACATGATAGTATGCATGTTTCAATGCCATTCTCCCAAATCATCCCACCATCTCCCTCTCCCACAGAGTCCAAAAGTCTGTTCTATACATCTGTGTCATTTTTGCTGTCTCGCATACAGGGTTATCATTACCATCTTTCCAAGTTCCATATATATGTGTTAGTATACTGTATTGCTGTTTTTCTTTCTGGCTTACTTCACTCTGTATAATTGGCTCCAGTTTCATCTGAGCCTTGTTGAAAGGGTAGCATTTAGTTACTCTGCTACCAGTGGGGCTTCATTGTATATGCTCTTTATATCTGTACTTGCATCACCAGTCTTTGTTACTGTTGTTCAGTCACTAAGTTATGTCTGACTCTTTGCAACCTCATGGACTGCAGCACGCCAGGCTTCCCTGTCCTTCTCTATCTCCCAAAGATTGGTCAAGCTCATGTTCATTGAGTCGGTGGTGCCATCCAAACATCTCATCCTCTGTCACCCTCTTCTCCTGCCCTCAATATTTCCCAGCATCAGGGCCAACTAAATCTACTCCTTTAAAAAGTTTACCCCTCTCAGACTTCCCTGGTGGTACAGTGGATGAGAATCTGTCTGCCAATGGAGGGAACACAGGTTCAATTCCTGGTCAGGGAAGATTCCACATGCCATGGAGCAACTAAGCCCAGGAACCACAACTCAGAGCCCAAACTCCAGAGCCCATGAGCCGCAACTGCGTAGCCTGTGCAGCACGACTTCTGAAGCCCACGCTCCCTAGAGTCTGTGCTCTGCAACAAGAGAAGCCACCACAGTGAGAAGCCTGTGAACTACAAAGAAGAGTAGCCCCCCTCGTGAAACTAGAGAAAGCCCAAGCACAACAATGAAGACCCAATGCAGCCATAAACAAAAATAATAATTTTAAATAAAGTTTACCCTGTTCTTAAATTCTCAATTTAAAATTCATTTATTCAATAAATAAATAAATCTATATAGGTAAATGGAGAAATAACTCCAGAAAGAATGAAAGGCTGGAGCCAAAGCAAAAACAATACCCAGCTGTGGATGTGACTGGTGATAGAAGCAAGGTCCGATGCTGTAAAGAGCAATGTTGCATAGGAACCTGGAATGTCAGGTCCATGAATCAAGGCAAATTGGAAGTGGTCAAACAGGAGATGGCAAGAGTGAACGTCGACATTCTAGGAATCAGTGAACTAAAATGGACTGGAATGGGTGAATTTAACTCAGATGACCATTATGTCTACTACTGCGGGCAAGAATCCCTTAGAAGAAATGGAGTAGCCATCATGGTCAACAGAAGAGCCAGAAATGCAGTACTTGGATGCAATCTCAAAAACAACAGAATGATCTCTGTTCATTTCCAAGGCAAACCATTCAATATCACAGTAATCCAAGTCTATGCCCCAACCAGTAATGCTGAAGAAGCTGAAGTTGAACGGTTCTATGAAGACCTACAAGACCTCTTAGAACTAACACCCAAAAGAGATGTCCTTTTCATTATAGGGGACTGGAATGCAAAAGTAGGAAGTCAGGAAACACCTGGAGTAACAGGCAAATTTGGCCTTGGAATACAGAATGAAGTAGGGCAAAGACCAATAGAGTTTTGCTAAGAAAATGCACTGGTCATAGCAAACACCCTCTTCCAACAACGCAAGAGAAGACTCTACACATGGACATCACCAGATGGTCAACACCGAGATCAGATTGATTATATTCACTGCAGCAAAAGATGGAGAAGCTCTATACAGTCAACAAAAACAAGACCAGGAGCTGACTGTGGCTCAGATCATGAACTCCTTATTACCAAATTCAGACTTAAATTGAAGAAAACAGGGAAAACCACTAGACCATTCAGATATGACCTCAATCAAATCCCTTATGATTATACAGTGGAAGTGAGAAATAGATTTAAGGGCCTAGATCTGATAGATAGAGTGCCTGATGAACTATGGAATGAGGTTTGTGACATTGTACAGGAGACAGGGATCAAGACCATCCCCATGGAAAAGAAATGCAAAAAAGCAAAATGTTTGTCTGTGGAGGCCTTACAAATAGCTGTGAAAAGAAGAGAAGCGAAAAGCCAAGGAAAAAAGGAAAGATATAAGCATCTGAATGCAGAGTTTCAAAGAATAGCAAGAAGACATAAGAAAGCCTTCTTCAGTGATCAATGCAAAGAAATAGAGGAACAGAACAGAATGGGAAAGACTAGAGATCTCTTCAAGAAAATTAGAGATACCAAGGGAATATTTCATGCAAAGATGGGCTCGATAAAGGACAGAAATGGTATGGACCTAACAGAAGCAGAAGATATTAAGAAGAGGTGGCAAGAATACACAGAGGAACTGTATGAAAAGGATCTTCACGACCCGGATAATCACGATGATGTGATCACTCATCTAGAGCCAGGCATCCTGGAATGTGAAGTCAAGTGGGCCTTAGAAAGCATCACTACAAATAAAGCTAGTGGAGGTGATGGAATTCCAGTTGAGCTATTTCAAATCCTGAAAGATGATGCTGTGAAAGTGCTGCACTCAATATGCCAGCAAATTTGGAAAACTCAGCAGTGGCCACAGGACTGGAAAAGGTCCGTTTTCATTCCAATCCCAAAGAAAGGCAATGCCAAAGAATGCTCAAACTACTGCACAATAGCACTCATCTCACATGCTAGTAAAGTAATGCTCAAAATTCTCCAAGCCAGGCTTCAGCAATGCGTGAACCATGAACTCCCTGATGTTCAAGCTGGTTTTAGAAAAGGCAGAGGAACCAGAGATCAAATTGCCAACATCCGCTGGATCATGGACAAAGCAAGAGAGTTCCAGAAAAACATGTATTTCTGCTTTATTGACTATGCCAAAGCCTTTGACTGTGTGGATCACAATAAACTGTGGACAATTCTGAAAGAGATTGGAATACCAGACCACCTAACCTGCCTCTTGAGAAATCTGTGTGCAGGTCAGGAAGCAACAGTTAGAACTGGACATGAAACAACAGACTGGTTCCAAATAGGAAAAGGAGTACGTCAAGGCTGTCTATTGTCATCCTGCTTATTTCACTTCTATGCAGAGTACATCATGAGAAACACTGGGCTGGAAGAAACACAAGCTGGAATCAAGATTGCCGGGAGAAATATCAATAACCTCAGATATGCAGATGACACCACCGTTATGGCAGAAAGTGAAGAGGAGCTAAAAAGCCTCCAGATGAAAGTGAAAGAGGAGAGTGAAAAAGTTGGCTTAAAGCTCAACATTCAGAAAACGAAGATCATGGCATCTGGTCCCATCACTTCATGGGAAATAGATGGGGAAACAGTGGAAACAGTGTCAGACTTTATTTTGGGGGGCTCCAAAATTACTGCAGATGATGATTGCAGCCATGAAATTAAAAGACGCTTACTCCTTGGAAAAAAAAGTTATGATCAACCTAGATAGCATATTCAAAAGCAGAGAAATTACTTTGCCGACTAAGGTCCGTCTAGTCAAGGCTATGATTTTTCCAGTGGTCGTGTATGGATGTGAGAGTTGGACTGTGAAGAAGGCTGAGCGCCGAACAATTAATGCTTTTGAACTGTGGTGTTGGAGAAGACTCTTGAGAGTCCCTTGGACTGCAAGGAGATCCAACCAGTCCATTCTGAAGGAGATCAGCCCTGGGATTTCTTTGGAAGGAATGATGCTAAAACTGAAACTCCAGTACTTTGGCCACCTCATGCAAAGAGTTGACTCAATGGAGAAGACTTTGATGCTGGGAGGGATTAGGGGCAGGAGGAGAAGGGGACGACCAAGGATGAGATGGCTGGATGGCATCATGGACTCGATGGACATGAGTCTGAGTGAACTCTGGGATGGTGATGGACAGGGAGGCCTGGCGTGCTGCGATTCATGGGGTCGCAAAGAGTCGGACACGACTGAGCGACTGAACTGAACTGAACTGAACTGAGTTGAATATGTAAATAGATTCAAAACATAGTTTATATTTTCTTTTCATTCAAAGATGTAGTCATTCCTCAGGATCTTCGGGATTGGCTTTAGGACGGTTTCCATCACCACCTATGCCAAAATCCAAATCTCATATAAAATGGCATAGTATTTGCATCATATACCCCACTTACATCCTCCTAAATACCTTAAATCATCTCTAGATATCTATGATACCTAATACAACATTGATGCTATGTAGAAGTTGCTGGTACATGACCAAATTCAAATTTTGCTTTTTGGAGTTTTCTGGAATTATTTTTCTCCTGCATACTTTCAACTCCTGCAGAACCTGAGAATATGGAAGGATGACCATATACTTGCTCTGTAAATGACTCTTTAAATACAGTAGAAGCTCCTTTATGAAACTAAGGGAATTACGTGCTAGCATAAGTAAAGTATGTTGATGGAAAATAACAGAACAGAATTATAATTTACACTGGAATTTAAGTTTCTTGTTTAGTTGCTGAGTTCTGTCTGATTCTTTTGTGACCCCGTGGACTGTACCCCACAAGGCTCCTTTGTCCTTAGGATTTCCCAAGCAAGAAGACTGGAGTGGGTTATCATTTCCCTCTCCAGGGCATGTTCCCAACCAAGGGATCCAACCTGAGTCTCCTGTATTGGCAGGCAGATTCTTTACCATTGAGCCACTAGGGAAGCCCAATTTAAGATTATGTCTAAATGTTGTTGTTCAGTCACTAAAGTTGTGTCTGACTGACTGTTTGCAACCTGATGGACTGCAGAGCACCAGGCCTCCCTGTCTCTCACCATCTCCTGGAGTTTGCCCAAGTTCATGTCCACTGACAGTGATGCCATCCAACCATCTCATCCTCTGTTGCCCTCTTCTCCTTCTATGAATAAATAATGACAAATTAGCTGAGTTAAGAATATTAAGAATAACCATTGCATAGAAACGTCTTTGATTTTAGAATTTGTCTTTTATTAGTAAAATACAGTACAGTAAATTAATCTTAGTGAATTTTCCTATACTTTAATAAACACAAACAGGAAGTGCCCATATCAGCCAAAACAAAATGAAAAAATGCTTCTTTTGCTCGAATTTAACCTTAACATTCTTTGAGGAGTTTCTGAATTTCAAACAAATCCAATCACTCCTGAATAATGACAAACTCTAGCCTATCTGTCTACTTCAACTCCTGGCCTTTGTTTAAAGTAAATGGATTAACTTTTTCATTGTTGGGATTTTCTCCAATCTGGGTTTGATAGGTTATCAGCAATAAAAAAAAAAAAAAAACAGCCCTCTTTGGCATTTTGTTCTCACTCCTCTCCACACCCCAAAAATCCCTTTCCTACAAAAATTCATATGACTCATTTTTCTTTGAATGCAGGCAATAATATAGTACTTTTTTTTTTTAATGGATAGTACATTCTTTTAATCACACAGTTGCAAAGGTTTTCCTTGAGAAACTTTCTTTTTTAAATTTTTTATTTTATTCTGAACTACATCCAATTAATAATGTTTTGATAGTTTCAGGTGGACAGCAAAGGGACTCCAGCCATACACATACATCCATTCTTCCCCAAACTCCCCTCCCATCCAAGCTGCCACATAACATTGAGAAGAGTTCCCTGTACTATATAGTAGGAGCTTGTTGGTTATGCATTTTAAATATAGCAGTATATACTTCCTTGAGTAACTTTTGATTAATGTTTGTTTAATATTATTTTTAAGTACAAGGATCTCTTTAAATGTTTTCATAGGAAAAGAGTTAATGATTTGATTCTTCTCTTTCCCTTTTGCATTTTCAGGGCGCTCCTAGTACAAGCCAGACCAAGCATCTCACATGCTAGTAAAGTAATGTTCAAAATTCTCCAAGCCAGGCTTCAGCAATACGTGAACCATGAACTCCCTGATGTTCAAGCTGGTTTTAGAAAAGGCAGAGGAACCAGAGATCAAATTGCCAACATCCACTGGATCATGGAAAAAGCAAGAGAGTTCCAGAAAAACATGTATTTCTGCTTTATTGACAATGCCAAAGCCTTTGACTGTGTGGATCACAATAAACTGTGGACAATTCTGAAAGAGATTGGAATACCAGACCACCTGACCTGCCTCTTGAGAAGTCTGTATGCAGGTCAGGAAGCAACAGTTAGAACTGGACATGAAACAACAGACTGGTTCCAAATAGGAAAAGGAGTACGTCAAGGCTGTCTATTGTCACCCTGCTTATTTAACTTCTATGCAGAGTACATCATAAGAAACGCTGTGCTGGAAGAAGCACAAGCTAGAATCAAGATTGTAATACCAATAACCTCAGATATGCAGATGACACCACCGTTATGGCAGAAAGTGAAGAGGAACTCAAAAGCCTCTTGATGAAAGTGAAAGAGGAGAGTGAAAAAGTTGGCTTAAAGCTCAACATTCAGAAAACAAAGATCATGGCATCTGGTCCCATCACTTCATGGGAAATAGATGGGGAAACAGTGGAAACAGTGTCAGACTTTATTTTTGGGGGCTCCAAAATCACTGCAGATGGTGATTGCAGCCATGAAATTAAAAGACGCTTGCTCCTTGGAAAAAAAGTTATGATCAACCTAGGTAGTATATTCAAAAGCAGAGACATTACTTTGCCGACTAAGGTCCATCTAGTCAAGGCTATGGTTTTTCCAGTGGTCATGTATGGATGTGAGAGTTGGACTATGAAGAAGGCTGAGTGCTGAAGAATTGATGCTTTTGAACTGTGGTGTTGGAGAAGACTCTTGAGAGTCCCTTGGACTGCAAGGAGATCCAACCAGTCCATTCTGAAGGAGATCAGCCCTGGGATTTCTTTGGAAGGAATGATGCTAAAGCTGAAGCTCCAGTACTTTGGCCACCTCATGCAAAGAGTTGACTCATTGGAAAAGACTCTGATGTTGGGAGGGATTGGGGGCAGGAGGAGAAGGGGACGACCAAGGATGAGATGGCTGGATGGCATCACGGACTCGATGGACGTGAGTCTGAGTGAACTCCGGGAGATGGTGATTGACAGGAAGGCCTGGCGTGCTGCGATTCTTGGGATCGCGAGGAGTCGGACACGACTGAGTGACTGAACTGAACTGAACAGTAAAGCACCCCAAGGGGTAAGTGCTCCATTGGTCCCCTTGGTGCTTTATGCCCAAAGCTCCTACCAAGAGTTCTGAGTATCTGTTTTCCTGTGTAATCTTTGTCACTGCTGGTTAGGTGGATTGGCCCCAAAAGAGAAAGTTCTTCTTAACAGATGCATGCATGACATTTAGGAATGAGAAGAGAGTTTCTCTGTGAGGATCAGAGCTTGCCATCAAGGCACTTCGCTTCTTCCAAATATGCAGCCCCTTTTTTTAAAATTTGAACAGGTGTAATTTTAATTCCGATTATAATTATAAATATTATAACCTCTTGAGTTGTACCTCCTTTTTTCTTTTTATTTCTTTACTGTTTGGTCAAGTATATGTACTCTATCTCTGAATGTTTCCTAAACAGTGACATGTATAGGCTACATAATTTGTCTCATTGATAATGGAAAATTGAAAAACAATATGGTAGATAATTGCTTTCAAACTGTGGTGCTGGAGAAGAGTCTTGAGAGTCCCTTTGACTGCAAGGAGATCAAGCCAGTCAATCCTTAAGGAAATAAACCCTGGGCTTAGAAGGGCTTAGATGGTAAAGAATCTGCCTGCAATGCGGGAGACCTGGGTTTGATCCCTGGGTTGGGAAGATCTGCTGGAAGAGGTCATGGCAACCTATTCCAGTATTCTTGCCTAGAGAAACCCCATAGACAGAGGAACCTGGCAGGCTATAGTCCATGGAGTCAAAAAGTCGGGCACAACTGAGTGACTAAGCACATTCACTGGAAGGACTGGTGCTGAAGCTTGGGCTCCCATATCTTGAACACCTGATGTGAAGAGCCAACTCACTAGAAAAGTACCTGATTCTGGGAAAGATAAAGAGCAGGAGGAGAAGGGGACAACAGAGGATGAAATGGTAGGATGTCATCACTTGTAACAGGAGGGAAAGGGGCAGGGCACAACTTTTGAAAGAATGGCATAGCCCAAGGACACAAAGAAAGATGGAGAAGCTCTATATAGTCAGCATAAACAAGACTGGAAGCTGATTGTGGCTCAGGTCATGAACTCCTTATTGTAAAATTCAGACTTAAATTGAAGAAAGTAGGGAAAACCACTAAACCATTCAGGTATGACCTAAATCAAATCCCTTACGATTATACAGTGGAAGTGACAAATAGATTCAAGGGATTAGATCTGATAGACAGAGTGCCTGAAGAACTATGGACAGAGGTTTGTGACATTGTAGAGGAGACAGAGATTAAGACCATCCCCAATAAAAAGAAATGCAAAAAAGCCAAATGGTTGTCTGAGGAGGGCTTACAAATAGCTGTGAAAAGAAGAGAAGCTAAAGGCAAAGGAGAAAAGGAAAGGGATACCCATTTGAATACAGAATTCCAAAGAATAGCCAAGGAGAGATAAGAAAGCCTTCCTCAGTAATCAGTGCAAAGAAATAGAGGAAAACAATAGAATGGAAAAGACTAGAGATCTCTTCAAGAAAATTCGAGATACCAAGGGAACATTTCATGCAAAGATGGGCTTGATAAAGGACAGAAATGGTATGGACCTAACAGAAGCAAAAGATATTAAGAAAAGGTGGCAAGAATATACAGAAGAACTGTACAAAAAAGATCTTCATGACCAAGATAATCACAATGGTGTGATCATTCACCTAGAGCCAGACATCCTGGAATGTGAAGTCAAGTGGGCCTTAGGAAGCATCACTACAATCAAAGCTAATGAAGGTGATGGAATTCCAGTTGAGCTATTTCAAATCCTAAATGATGATGCTGTGAAAGTGCTGCACTCAACATGTCAGTAAATTTGGAAAACTCAGCAGTGGCCACAGGACTGGAAAATGTCAGTTTTCATTCCAATCCCAAAGAAAGGCAATACCAAAGAATGCTCAAACTACCGCACAATAGCACTCATCTCACACACTAGTAAAGTAATGCTCAAAATTCTCCAATCCAGGCTTCAGTAGTATGTGAACTGAGAATGCCCAGATGTTCAAGCTGGATTTAGAAAAGGCAGCAGAACCAGAGATCAAATTGCCAACATCCATTGGATCATCAAAAAAGTGAGAGTTCCAGAAAAACATCTACTTCTGCTTTATTAACTATGTAAAAGCTTTTGACTGTGTGGATCACAATAAACTGTGGAAAATTCTGAAAGAGATTGGAATGCCAGAAACCTTACCTGCCTCTTGAGAAATCTGTATGCAGGTCAGGAAGCAACAGTTAGAACTGGACATGGAACAACAGACTGGTTCCAAATAGGGAAAGGAGTACATCAAGGCTGTCTATTGTCACCCTGCTTATTTAACTTATAAGCAGAGTACATCATGAGAAATGTTGGGCTGGATCAAGCACAAGCTGGAATCAAGATTGCCGGGAGAAATTTCAATAACCTCAGATATGCAGATGACACCACCCTTGTGGCAGAAAGTGAAGGAGAATTAAAGAGCCTCCTGATGAAAGTGAAAGAGGAGAGTGAAAAAGCTGGCTTAAAGCACAACATTCAGAAAACCTAGACGAACCTAGACAGCATATTAAAAAGCAGAGATGTTACTTTGCCAACACAGGCCCATCTAGTCACAGCTATGGTTTTTCCAGTTGTCATGTATGGATGTGAGAGTTGGACTATAAAGAAAGCTGAGTGCTGAAGAACTGGTGCTTTTGAACTGTGGTGTTGGAGAAAACTCTTGAGAGTCCCTTGGACAACAAGGAGATCCAACTAGTCCATCCTAAAGGAAATCAGTCCTGAATATTAACTGGAAGGACTGATGCTGAAGCTGAAACTCCAATGCTTTGGCCACCTGATTCAAAGAACTGACTCATTTGAAAAGACCCTGATGCTGGGAAAGATTGAAGGTGGGAGGAGAAGGGGACAACAGAGGATGAGATGGTTGGATGGCATCACTGACTCAATGGCTATGAGTTTGAGTAAAGTCCAGGAGTTGGTGATGGACATGGCGTGCTGCAGTCCATGAGGTTGCTAACAGTCAGACACGACTGAGGGACTCAACTGAAATGAACTGAAGGACACAACATAAACCAATTAGAATCAAATGGGACCAAGATGGTAGACAAGACTAGACCTTGATCCTCAATCAGCAAGTGAAACGACACACCCAGAAGTGCCATGACACTTCCAAGGTACTGTCAAAAGACGGAGGAGTGGGTGGTAGCCCAATCCTGGAAATCTCCGCCCCTTCTGAAAAATGACTTCCCTGGTGGCTCAGTCAGTAAAGAGTCTGCCTGCAATGCAGGAGACCTGGGTTCAATCCCTGGGTTGGGAAGATCCCCTGGAGAAGGAAATGACAACCCACTCCAGTATTGCCTGGAGAATCCCATGGACGAGCCCGGTGGGCAACAGTCCATGGGGTTACAAAGAATTAGACATGACTAAGTTTCTTTTCTTTCTGAAAAATAGTTGGAATAATCCTCCCACTCATTAGCATATGAAATTACCCTGCCTATAAAAACCAACCACACCACATTTCATAGATGCACTCATGCTGTGCAATGGCCCACACTCTATGGAGTGTGCTTCTCTCTGAATCTGAATAAATCCACATCTTACCTATCACTTTGTTTCTCACTGAATTCTTTTTGCGATGAGGCATCAATAACCTGAGTTTCTTTTGGTTTTGGCTGGGTTCGAGTCTCAGCCACGTGGGTTTGAATCCCAAGCAGGGTTTTGGCTGAGTTTGAGCCCCAGCTCTGTGGGTTTGAGGCCCAGCCATGTGGGTTAGAGTCCCAAACTGGGTTTGGCTTGGTTCAAATCCCAGCTCATGGGTTCAAGTCCCAATCTGTGGCAAATGGTTTCACACCAACTCAATGGACGTGAATTTGAGCAAACTCAGGGAGATGGACAGGGAAGGACAACTTAGGTGAAGGACAGGGAAGCCTGGCATGCTGCAGTTCATAGGGTTGCAAAGATTTGGGAGCGACTTCACAACTGAATAATAATGGTGGATATTGATCTGTGTTCTCTGATATGCAATGTAAAGTCATTATTATACATACACATATATACATACATATATCTATACAGTGTATAAATATGTCCCCTGAGTATACAGAGTTTCCATTTATTCCTGAATCCATTTACTCCCTTCCCCCATCTCTTCTGACCAGATCTCAAGTTTACATTAGCTATTGGCAGATGTAAATGAAACCATTCCTTATAAGAGAATACACATCTAAATGGCTTTCTAGAAATGGCAGTCCTAAACTAAATTCCTGCCTTTCCATGCCCTTCTCCTCACCCATGGTGCCAGGGTCTTCATTGTCAGTGTGGAGATATTGGGCAGTTTGGGAACTAGAGAGGCAGCCGAATACAGCAGAACTCATCTGGAAGCTGAGTCTCAGGAACTGGATTCTTTCCAATCTGAGCTGGAAATCCTGAGCAAGATTTAGCTTTTCTGAGCCTCAGTTTCTCTTTCTGTTAAATAGGAATAATACCTTACAAGTTCAAGTGTATGTCAAAGTTTATTATAAGGTAATATATAAGTGCTAATTGTTGCTACATTTTAAAAGTAAAGGCATAAACTTGTAAACAAATAAAAGTAGGAACTGATGGAAATTCTTTGGCAGTCCAGTGGGTAGGACTCTACACTTTCACTGCTGAGGGCCCAGTTCAATCCCTAGTCAGGCCAATTTAGATATGGTAAGCTGCATGGTTAGCATATGAAATGATGCTCAGAGGTTAAAGCCTCTGCCTCCAATGCAGGAGACCCGGGTTCCATCCCTGGGTCGGGAAGATCCCCTGGAGAAGGAAATGATAACCCACTCCAGTATTCTTGCCTGGAGAATCCCATGGACGGAGAAGCCTGGTAGGCTACAGTCCGTGGAGTCGCAGAGTCGGACACGACTGAGAGACTTCACTTTCACTTTCAAGCTGCATGGTATAGCCAAATATATATATAAGAACAAGGTAAATAAATAAAAGTGGGAACTTAAAGAATCAAACTTTGGAAAACTTGGTCCAAAAATACCTTGTCTTAATTTTAACCATTTAATACTACATAATGGTCTTCTTGGCTTCTGAGTTTATTGTAGTCTTCACGTTTACAGCCAGGTTCTCTCAGACACTGATTTGTTGTATTTGGAAAATCAGTGAGCACATGTTAATACCTAAAAGATGTCTATTACTATGGTAATGCATAGAGAATGTATATGGAAAACTGACCTCGGGTGATTTGTTTTGGACAGCCTAGAAATAGAGAGAGGCACTTCTAATTTTCAGCAATCAAGTGATTCTAAGGGAAAAAAGCCGGAGAAGGTCCTCCTGCTCTGCATCTCTGTCACCCTACTGTGTGTGTTAGTCACTCAATAGTGTCTGACTCCGCCACCTCAAGGGCTGTAGCCCACCAGGCTCCTCTGTCCGTGGAATTTCCCAGGCAATAATACTGGAGTGGGTTGCCAATTCCTTCTCCAAGGGATCTTCCTGACCCAGGGATCAAATCCGGGTCTCCTGCATTGCAGGTAGATTCTTTACCAGCTGAGCCACCAGGGAAGACCATCACTCTCCTAGGAATGAACATGTATGTTACTTTGATTTCACTGTGGAGTTTTGCTTCTGCTAAGCACATCTACCGGAAGTTTTAATGTATACCTGATGCTGAAACTAATTCTATATAAATAAAATCTTTGCATATTAAAAATAAACCTTGTCTTAACATGATTTCTCCTATTAAACTGCATTACATTCTTCCTCTCCAAAATATACATATTTGAAGTAATATGTATTCCATGTCTTTTTAAAAAAAGAGCTCTGCAAATATTCAGAATCCATTAGTCATTCACGCATGGTGTTCCATTAGAATGTTTTAATAGAAAGTTAAGATAACTCCACTGAGGACCTACGAGTTTGATTTGGGAAAAAAAGAAGCAGTCATTAGGAAAAAAGGCATTTTTAAAGAGTTGAAACAGGCCCAAATAGAGGGAAGCAGTGAAGACTGGGACAAGCGTGGAGATAGTGGGAAGTTTTGGAACTGGAGGAACACCAGCAGGAGAGAGCAGAGAGAAGAAAGATGGAGATAACAAGACAGACCACATTTTCTAGAATTTTCTTCTTTATGGAGAAAATGGATGGAGGGGGAGCTCTCTTCATTCCAGTCTCCTCAGTAATACTTCTGGGGCCCAGAATTCAAGCAAGGGATATACAGCCAAGGTTGACCAGGTTTTTGTGCACTTGCCTGGGAACTCAACCATCACAGTGTTTCTGAAAGAAAAATGTATTCCAACTCTCAAAGAGCCAACCCTCAAACGCATTTTTGGAATGCAATCTGTTTGAAAGTGAAATAGCCGGGTGGCCTGTATAAAGTTATCTTTCAAAAAACAGTTGCAGTTAGAAACATATCAACTTCTATGAAAAACTGGTTTTTGATGGGGGCTGAATCTTTTGGAGCTATCTTATATACTTTTTGGAAGGAGATGGGCAATAAATATATGTGAGATATATATATTAAAATATTTAGGTAGATATTGAAATGTTTAAAGTCAGAGCTCTAGAATAGTTTCACCATGTTCAGGCATCCCAAATATCTTCTTTTATCATAGCCCTCATATCAACTGTTCACTTCGGCTATAATGGGGCCTCTTAGCCTAAAAATAATCTCATCTACCATAAATCACATCTATGTGAACAAAAGACTGTGCAAAACATTTATAATGCAGTAGCCATATCCCTGGCTTATTAAAGCCCCTTGGAGAATTTAGAATCACTTGTATTCACACTATTTATTGATTGATTTTGGCTGTGTGGCATATGGGATCTTAGTTCCTGGACTACGGATAGAACCCTCGCTCCCTGCAGTGGAAGCGTGGAGTCCTAACCACTGGACCACCAGGGAATTCCTTTATACTCACAATTTTTAAAATAAAATGGCAAGTTGAGCTGAAATGACCAAGTTCATCAAGTGCTTGAAATTTTTCAATCAGGATAGATACAACTTAGAATTTCTCCTACAGTAATTTTACTCAGATAAATGATATGAACAATGACAATGATTCTTCGTGAAGTTATTCCAGTCAACTCATCCCTTGTGCACAGTTAGTTTATGACTGCAACCCCAGTAAAATGTGTGTTCAAGGAAAGAACTCACTTATTTTTCCTTTTAAGGGCTGTTACCCATAAGTAAGGTGACTGTAATTTATGGTCCAAACCAGGATTCTCTTCTTTAGAAAAAAAAAAAATGCTAAATCAGATGAGACATCAGGAAAATAGGTATAAAACAGGACTATCCTGGGAAATCAAAACTATGGTACCTAATTCATAGCTGTATTTTGGTTGCCCAAATTTCCCTCCCAACTCAGTGTGATCTTCGACAGATAGTATGGCTTCCTTCAAACAACATTGACCTGAATGACTTGGGTTTCCTCCTATAGAAAAGACACATCATCCACCAGCTCTTTAAACCATTAAACTAGGAAAACAAAGGCTTCCTTTTCTCCCTCTCTATCTCTTTCTTCCAACCAATTATCAAGTCTCATGATTTCGCTTCCTAATCCATCCACATCTACCCAGTTCACTATCACTACTTCAGTTCAGATCAGCATTATCATCTGCATCATAGCAACAGCTTTCTATTGGTTTCCGGATTTACCTCCTGACCCCTCCAATGCACAAAGGTGCCCAGCTGCTCTTTCTCAATTAGTCATTCTCCTCCTTAAAATCTGTATTGAGTCCCTGTTGTCCTCAGATCAATCCTTAGCTTGTCCTGTTAAGTGCTTCATAATTGGATACATAGCTCCAGCCTTTCTTTAATTACCCCTTGCCCCCTCCCTCTTTGCACACTATGCTTCAGCACATTGAATTAAGTTCAGTTCTTGGAATGTACCTCCCATTTAACTATATTTTGGAAAAAAAAAAAAATAGTGCTTTCTCCTCTGTGCTCCACATGCTAGTCTACCCCAGCCCGTTTCTGGGCCTGAAATTCCCTTTTTATTATTTAGATCTCAGTTTAGAAAGGATTTCCTCCAGAAAGTCTACCTCCCACTAGGCAAACATCTTTTACATGTTCCCAGTAATCTCTTCTTCCCTCATCAGAGTACTTAACCCAACTATCGGTCACTTCTCTGAAATCTACTGGAGTATGATCTCAGTAAGGACCTGTACTTCAAACTTTCCTGTTTTGCACAACAAATCAAGAAAATCTACATGCTCTCATGAAGGCCAGCCTGACTGTGCCCTTTCCTAATCCCCAGCCTTCTGTCCTAATTTTTATATCTTTTTGCAGATCATAGCAATTAGCTAAGCATACCGTCCTGTCTCATTCACTCCCCCCACCGCCATGCTCTAAGTCTTCTCCTTCAGTGGAAATGAATCCCATGCACCTTCTGAGTGCCCGAGGACAAGCAACATATGGAAAGGCAAACTGGCTGATTGCCATAAAAAACCAAACTCAGCAAATTTTTCTTTCCTCCTAAATTTAACACGATGGAGAAAAGTGCTTACAATCACCAAAGATCCAGAGACCCCAGGGAAGTCACTGACAGCTGATTTCTCAATCTCCTAAGAGTACTATAGAGAGCAAACACCTCCAGTTATGGAATCCAGGCAATCACAAATGGGTGAAACTGTTTAAAAATCATAAAATAATATGTAGATATCCATTAAGGTATGTTTATGATATACTTATTTTGAGACTGTGCTTCAAACACAAAAGGATTTAGAAACATCTCCTCCTCCTCATTTGGAAAAATAATTTAGGGGCACAAAAATTCAACTTGCTGCTGCTGCTGCTGCTAAGTCGCTTCAGTCATGTCCGACTCTGTGCGACCCCACAGATGGCAGCCCATTGGGCTCCGCCATCCCTGGAATTCTCCAGGCAAGAACACTGGAGTGGGTTGCCATTTCCTTCTCCAATGCATGAAAGTGGAAAGTGAAAAGTGAAAGGGAAGTCACTCAGTCGTGTCCGACTCTTAGCGACCCCACGGACTGCAGCCCACCAGGCTCCTCCGTCCTTGGGAGTTTCCAGGCAAGAGTACTGGAGTGGGATGCCATTGCCTTCTCCAAAATTCAGTTTATGTGAGAATAAACAATGAGAATGAATTTAGAGCAAGCGGTATGGTAAGCCTCTGGAATTCAAGTATAAAGACAGCATCCATCCTGGCTAAACACATCTGCTTCTGCCATGAGCTCTATCTCAAGTCACACTCCTTTAGAAATTTCATGGCCAAGACAAGAACCAGTTGGACAAAATGTTGCCTTTTGAAATCAGTGTGCCCAGAGTTGAAGAAGAAAAAAAAAATTGTCCTTTGGATTCTAAGTTCAATAGCTCTTTTTTTCTCTGTGGATATCCGTTTAAGGTTGTTTGAGAAGGGTATTATGCCAGTCCAAGCTTCCATCAATATATACTTGATTAGATCTGTTAGAACAAATTATTCACATTTTGGGAAAATGTTTGACATTCCAGTGTTCTTTCTGTATTCTTAAAGATAAACACTTTCATAAATAATACTTGAATATCTGGGAAACACAATTAAGTGCTTATTTATACTCAGCACAAGTTAGCCCTTCCCTGGTGGCTCTGATGGTAAAGAATCTGCTTGCAGTGTAGGAGACCTGGGTTTGATACCTGGGTTGGGAAGATCCCCTGGAGAAGGGAATGGCTATCCACTCTAGTACCCTTTCCTGGAGAATCCTATGGAGAGAGGAACCTGACAGTTTACAGTCCATGGGGGTCACAAAGAGTCAGACGGCAGCTACTGAACACATACACACATACACAGGGAATTTAGATAGACAGTGGGTCCCCGACGACTTTGCTTTTTTCCTATTGTGATTTAGCAGGATATCCAAAACTTATGATGCCCTATACCAAATGAGCTGGTCTCACCTACTTACTTCTCCAACTCCACCTTGCTCTTTGCCCACTATGCTATATACATTGGCCTGATTTCAGTTCCTCAAAACCTTTGAAGTTCTTTCTTGACTGGGCCTTTGCACATGCTGATCCCTCCACCCAGAATGCTGTTCCTTCACTTCTTTCCTCGCTGGCTGCTTCTTCGTCTTTAGATTTCAATCTAAAAGTCACTTTCCTAGATTTTCTTTGTGGTTAAGAATCCACCTATCAATGCAGGCGACAAAGTTGTAACCCCTGGTCTGGGAAGATTCCCACATGCCAAGAGGCAACAAAGCAGAGTTGGCTTCTGAAGGCTGCGCCTAGAGCCTGTGTTCTGCCACAGGAGAAGCCACCAAGATGAGAAGTCCTAGCACAGCAATGAAGACCCAGTGCAAACAGAAATAAATAATTTTTTAATAAATAAAAAACATAAAAGCCACTTTTCTAGAAAAGCCTTCTTTGAATATCTGTTTTCTTCTTTAATTTTCTAATATAGCTGCCAGTTTTCCCTCTCATAGGGTTCATTCAGTGTGTTATCACTTGTTTGTTTATCGTTTCTTTCCAACTAGACTGTAAATACCTGAAGGCAAGAGCTGCCTCTGACTTGTTCCCTGTTGAATTCCCAGGACCTGTATGGAGCCTGGCACACACAAAGCTCTCAGTATATATCTATGAAATGAATGTCTGAATACAAGGATTGAGAAAAAATATAATGACATTGGTTTTGTGAATTAAGTATTGCTTTAAGTGGTTTATATCTTATTAATCTCAAATATCAATATACATTTTAAAATATTCATATAGGATCATTCCCTAGAGAAGGAAATGCAACCCACTCCAGTATTCTTGCCTGGGAAATCCCATGGACAGAGGAGCCTTGCAGGTTATAGCCTTGCAGGTCCATGGGGT
The DNA here is from genome assembly GCF_023091745.1 of Budorcas taxicolor. NCBI lineage: Eukaryota > Metazoa > Chordata > Mammalia > Artiodactyla > Bovidae > Budorcas > Budorcas taxicolor. The sequence goes on along the minus strand of NC_068923.1, from coordinate 56,966,462 downwards.
CGCAAAGAGGTGGACATAACTTAGCAACTAAACAACAAATAACAACTTAGCATCATTATTATATATATATATATATATACCTACTCAGACTATAGTAGTAGATTAAAGATCATTTTAAATTATTTTGAGAAACCCCAGTTCTCCAAGGATTTGTGGCCGCTGAAATAGACATATAAGGTTGAGAAGTTTGTGCTAAATCTTGCTTATGCTATGATGTACCCTATAAATTATCTTTTCATTTTCTTATTCATTTTTAAATTAATTTTTATTGGAGTACAGTTGCTTTACAGTGTAATCTTTCATTCATTTTTAAGAGATACTTTGTAAAACAACACTTTTTTCCTAAGATTTTTTTAAGCATCAGTAGTGTAAATCTTCTCTCTTTAAAAATGCCTGGAAATCCAGGCAGTTAGTTGGTTCTAATTAATTGAGGTTCTCTGGCACCTAGCAACCACTGACATCTAATCTTTGCTTTTCTATAATTTAATTTTTCTATGCAAATGCCTTATTTATTCATTTATCTTTTATTTAATGAGAGTATCTTGGAATGCAAGGAGATCCAACCAGTCCATTCTAAAGGAGATCAGCCCTGGGATTTCTTTGGAAGGACTGATGCTGAAGCTGAAACTCCAATACTTTGGCCACCTCATGCGAAGAGCTGACTCATTGGAAAAGACCCTGATGCTGGGAGGGATTGGGGGCAGGAGGAGAAGGGGATGACAGAAGATGAGGTGGCTGGATGGCATCACCGACTTGACGGACGTGAGTCTGAGTGAATTCCGGGAGTTGGTGATGGACAGGGAGGCCTGGCGTGCTGCGATTCATGGGGTCGCAAAGAGTCGGACACGCCTGAGTGACTGAACTGAACTGAGATGGAGACAAAGGTGAGTCCCCTTTAGTAGCCCAAGGCCCAAGGGGAAACGTTCATAAAGTTCGTTACAATTCAGTGTCATCCAGTGGGGCAATTGTGCTTCCAAGAACTCCCTCACCCAAACTGAATACATCAGAGATGGTTTCCTACAGAAAGTGGCACGTGAACCAGAACTTAAAGGTACATAGAACTGAGCTGGGAGACGTGGCGAGAAAGGGCCCAGGATGGACAAAGACATCGAAATGAACAGGTTCCCACTGTGTTCCAGGAGTTACAAGCTGTTCAGTGTCCCTGGAGCATAAACTTTGAAAAGTGTGTGTGTGTTTCGGTGGGGGGGGAACTATTGAAGCTGGAGAGGGAGTTAGGGCCAGATGCAGGAAAAGGAGTTTATACTTTATTAGGTTCTTGGACTTTATATACCAGGTTGTGGGGATCCACTAAAGAGTTCTGAGGGAACTGTTAATAGTTAAACTCAAAAAAAAAAAAAAAAGAAAGAAAGAAAGAAAGAAAAAGAAAATGTTCATCTCCAAGAAAATGTGAATTGAAAAATTTTATGTAAATTACTTTCCATTTTTACACTACTAGCAGTTGGATGAGACATATAATAAACAAAAACTTCAAAGGATTTACAATCTGGCACTCTTTTAATTGTGTTTATTCCAAACACTTTCCACATCGAAATGGATGTTTAAAATGAATTAATTTGATATTGTGAAGTAGTCCATCTTTAGTCCTGATGTTTATTAAATAGAAAGATTCAAAAATCATCCAATTATTCTTGGAAAATGTGCATGAATGTGTGGTATTTGGAACTCTATTTTAGAACCCAAATGTCATAGACATCTGGACACAAAAATTATGCAAGAGAGACCTTTAGAAATGTGTTACTAATTATTGACTCTTCCCTGCAACAGCACAACTGAGCCTTTGTTATATGCACTGTGTGCGGTACTGCTGTAGACTGTGGCTTTTTTCACATGTTACGCTTTATTTTCATAAGATATTCTTCATACCTAGCATCACAAAGTACTTCATAGACTTAATATTAAAACTAGCAAACCTCACAAATAAATGATTTGCGTTAGCAGCAACTAATGGAGAAAACAATAGCTTAGAAGAAAGTGTACAAAGAAGGAAGAGGAGAAATGTGATCAAGCTAGCTCAAGAATTAAGGAGAATTCAGGGCAACTAACTATCATTATAGTTAGTTAGCTTCTCCATTATAGTTAGCTTCTCCATTGAGAAGCCACATGAAGCTGTGGAGCGGGGAAAACTGGATTCTAGTGCTGGTTTCATAACTTACCAAATATGCTTTTTAATCTCTCTATGCTTTAATTTTTATTATATCACCATGAAAAGGTTACACTTTAAAGTCTCCTTCTCTTCTAAAATATAGGTTATAAGAGTTCAAAATATCATCAGTTTACCCACCATGTGCACCAGAAGACTTCTCAGAGAAAACGTTTAAGAACAAGGCAAGATCCCTGCTCCCATAGGGCTTAAATTCTAGTGGGAAGGAAAGACAGAGAAATAGTCATAAATAAAATAATTGTACTGAGCAGCAAGTCCTATGAAGGAAATAAGACAGCATCATATTTTAAAGGGAACTAGGTGGTCTGAGGGCCATATTACGGAGGTGAGCAGAGAATGAATGAGATTGGAAGAAACAGAAGAATCCACTTTTGTGAAATCCAGGAAGTCAGGCATCTGATGGAAGTTATAATGCAAAGCCCTGGGTAAGCGGCAGGCTAAACCTTTGGAAAACATGGAGAAAGCAGTGGGGCCAGAGTTTATAAATGAATGGAAGAAGGACAAGGAAAGGGGAAAACTGGGTCCTGTGGACCCTCATAGGTCATGGTAAGAAATTTTGATCTTATTTTAAGTGCAGTAGACAGCGCTTGGAGGGATTCAAGCTGAGAAGTGATTGGCCGTTGTATTCAGACTTGATTGCGGTGGCGGAATAAAGGCAAAGAAACCGGTTTCACAGACTGTTGTAAAATACCAGTTAAGGGATAATGGTAACTTGGACTAAGATGCAGAGGAAGAGGTCTGAACCAGGTGATTGGTGATGCACTGGCCTAAATCTTCGCATTCAAATGTCTTCAATATTAATGTGATACTTTAGAAGTTGACTCAGATTAACTCACAATTTGGTGAAGTTCATTTCAACTCAATGAAAAATGAAGGAGATCAATGAGGGTAAGGGTAATGCCAAATAAATGTCATTTGCTTTGAAATGTTTTGTACTGAATATGGTGCCATGCATATTTGGGAATTTGCAGTTAGGGTTACAAAGAAGTTAGGGAGAAATGGTTTATTTAGGAAAAGAAATCAAGTATCTTTAGGGCAGCTTGATGACTAGCAAAGAGTTCCAGTAGATATTGCTGTCCAATTCTATTAAAAAAGAGATAAATTTATTCAACATTCTGTTTTGTGAAGCATTAGATATTTTCATAGGGCAGTCTCCTTATTTTGAACAATTCCTCTAAACCAATTTGCTGCAATTAAACAACCAAAGGAGAAGGCAGTGGCACCCCACTCCAGTACTCTTGCCTGGAAAATCCCATGGATGGAGGAGCCTGGTAGGCTGCAGTCCGTGGGGTCCCAGAGTCGGACACGACTGAAGCGACTTAGCAGCAGCAGCAGCAAACAACTGAAACTATCCTTGAAAAATTTTAAATGTAGCAGTTTCCACTGCTTTTTCATTACATCTTGAAAAAGTAATATAGAAAAATATACTGGCCTATAATGGTAGAAGTTATGTAGTCTATTTTGAGAGAGCTAAGGAATAAAGACTGTTATAGCTGCCTGTTTCTTGTTTAAAGATATCAACATGCTATTATCTATATGTATAATATAAACATAGGCATTTCCTAAGTTAAAAAAATGTCATTTGTAGTCTGCTTGGTTAAAACTAAGGGATCATTTTCCTGTAGAAACACTGTAACTTCCCAGGCCAGCCCTCAAATATCTGTTTAGCCATTATGTAGTCAAATAAAACTGCTGCTGCTGCTGCTGCTGCTAAGTCACGTCAGTCGTGTCCAACTCTGTGCGACCCCATAGATGGCAACCCAACAGGCTCCTCTGTCCCTGGGATTCTCCAGGCAAGAATACTGGAGTGGGTTGCCATTTCCTTCTCCAATGCATGAAAGTGACAATTGAAAGTGAAGTCACTCAGTCGTGTCTGACTCTTAGCGACCCCATGGACTATAGTCTACCAGGCTCCTCCGTCCATGGGATTCTCCATTGCCTTCTCCCAAATAAAACTAGACAGCCTATTAAAAAGCAGTGACATCACTTTGCTGACAAAGGTCCGTATAGTCAAACCTTTGGCTTTTCCAGATATGAGAGTTGGACCATAAAGAAGGTTGAGCACCCAAGAACTGATGCTTTCAAATCGCAGTGCTGGTGAAGACTCTTGAGACTCCCTTGAACTGCAAGGAGATCAAACTAGTCAATCCTAGAGGAAATCAACCCTGAATATTCACTGGAAGGACTGATGTTGAAGCTGAACCTCCAATACTTTGGCCACCTGATATGAAGAGCTGAGTCACTGGAAAAGACCCTGATGCTGGGAAAGATTGAAGGCAAAAGGAGAAGAGGGTGGCAGACGATGAGAAAATTAGATAGCGTCATTGACTCAGTGGACACAAATTTGAACAAACTCTGTGGAGGACAGAGGAGATAATGGAGGACAGAGGAGACTGGCATGCTATACAGTCCATGGGACCGTGGGAGAGTCAGACACGATTTAGTGACTGAAGAACAAGTCAAGTAACAGTGAGTGGTATCTTAAGTTAAAATTACAAGATGCATCAGGGCCCACTTATGCAAGAGGAATGTGAGGAAGAAAAATACTTTTATACTTTCCCTGGATATAAGCATAACTCTGGAGAATTATTTTGCCGTACAAGTATCATTTCCTTCTCTGCAACTCTCTGCCCTGAGAGTCCTCTGTTCTCAGATTACTTGGGCACCCACCTGTTGATTGATCCCAATATTACCTACTCTTCAAATTACTCTCTGTCCTCAAATTGCCTGCCTCCCCTCTTCGCTAAAATTCTTCTGTTTTCTTCAGTGTCATTTAAAAGATCGGAAGGACTTCCCTGGTGGTCCAGTGGTGAAGAATCCACTTGCCAGTGCAGGGGACGCAGGTTTGATCCCTAGTCTGAGAGGATTCCATGTGCCAAGAGGCAGCTAAGCCTGTGCACCACAGCTACTGAAGCCCATGCACCTTAGAGCTTGCACTCTGCAACAATAAGAAGCCAGCATACTGCAGCTAGAAGGCAGCCCCGCTCACTGCAACTAGAGAAAGCCCAGGCGAAGCAACAAAGAACCAGCACAGCTGCAAGTAAATAAACATGAAAGTTAGGAAAGCAAGTCAATTAAATGATATGCTAACCTATGAATGACTGGTAAACAAGTAAACTTCAGAACGATGTGTGCCTTAGAAATGATTCCCTATGACGGCATTAACCAAAGTGAATCCCTAGTTAACGTAAATTCAGCCAGTCCATGGGTAGGATATATTGAAGGGAAAAAGAATGGAGGGACAAAAGTTTTCCTGTATTGTTTTTTTTAAAAATTATTTATTTATTTTTATTTTTGGACTTTGTTGCTTCATGTGGGCTTTCTCTAGTTGTGGTGAGCAGGGGCTTCTCATCACAGTGGCTTCTCTTGTTGCAGACCATGGGCTCTAAGCCTTTGGGTTACAGTAGTTGCAGCAAGTGAGCTCAATAATTGTGGCTCATGGGCTTAGTTGCTCCGAGACATGTGGAATCTTCCTGGACTAGGGATTAAATCTGTGTCCCCCCTGCATTGGCACTCACATTCCTATACATTGTACCACCAGGGAAATCCCCCTATTTTGTTCATTTCTGCACCCTCAGCTTCTGTAACAAGCTCCATGTACAAATTCCCCAAGTTAATCTTTATTCTGAGTGGGTAATATCCTCAGTTTACAGAAGAAATTGCTATATCGCTGCTATTCTAAGGCATGTTTGATTAAAATTTCTTAGAAAAACAGTATGGAGTTTCCTTAAAAAACTAAAAATAGAGTTGCTATATGACCCAGCAATCCCACTTCTGGGCATATATCTGGAGGAAACTTTAATTTAAAAAGATAAAGGCACTTCAGTGTTCATTGCAGCATTATTTAATACAATAGCCAAAACATGGAAGTAAACTGATTGTCCATTGACAGATAAATGGGTAAAAAAGACATGATATACATACAGATATGCATGCACAATAGAATACTGCTGCTGCTGCTGCTGCTGCTGCTAAGTCGCTTCAGTCGTGTCCTTCTCAGCCATAAAAAAGAATGAAATAATGCCATATGCAGCAACATGGATGGAACTAGAGATTATCATACTAAGTGAACTAAGTCAGAAAGAGAAAGACAAATACATGATACCATTTATATGTGAAATCTAAAATATGATACAAATTAACTTATTTACAAAACAGAAACAGACTCATAGACTAGAAAACAAACTACCCAAAGGGGAAAGGGAGTTGGGAAGGGATAAATTAGGAGTTTGGGATTAACAGAAACAAACTACTATGTATAAAATAGATAACAAAGACCTACTGTATAGTACAACCAGTCCATTCTAAAGGAGATCAGTCCTGGGTGTCCTTTGGAAGGACTGATGCTAAAGCTGAAACTCCAATACTTTGGCCATCTCATGCAAAGAGTTGACTCACTGGAAAAGACTCTGGTGCTGGGAGGGATTGAGGGCAGAGGAGAAGGGGACAACAGAGGATGAGATGGCTGGATGGCATCACTGACTTGGTGGACATGAGTCTAGGTGAACTCCGGGAGTTGGTGATAGACAGGGAGGCCTTGTGTGTTGCAATTCATGGGGTCGCAAAGAGTCGGACACGACTGAGCGACTAAACTGAACTGTATAGCACAAGGAACTATATTCAATAACCTATAATAAACCATACAGAAAAGAATATGAAAAAGAATACACACACACATATATATAAATTTTTTTTAATTTAAATTACTTTAGGATTGAGATTCAGCCCCTTAGAATACACCTCTGGTCAATTTTTCCCTAACAACCGACTCCTCACCTCATCTAAAAGTTATGTTTTTCTCACCATTCAGAGAGTCCTTGAAATTTTTCATGTTTTCTATAACATTTTTTAAGTCTGGTCAGAGAACAGTAATTGTTCAGTACATGATATCACTCGGTCTACACCTGAGAATGCCTTATGGCTGGGCCTTCTATTTGGTGAGATGGAGTGAAAAGAGCTCTAAGTCAGTGTCTGTAATGATTCTGTCACCAACTTGAGCAGGTCACTTCCATTTTCTGTGTCTCTGTTTCCTCATCTAGTTGGAAGGTGATGTGTGTGTAGTAGGTTGTGAGGGAGTATATCTCATCTTCTTTACCAAATTGGCGTCCAGATCAAATGAGATCACTGACTCGATGGACATGAGTTTGAGCAAGCTCCAGGAGCTGGTGACAAACAGGGAAGTCTGTTGTGCTGCAGTCCATGGGGTCGCACAGAGTCAGAGAGGACTGAGCGACTGAACTGAACTGATCAAATGAGATGATGTATCTGAAAATTCTTTGAATAAATGCAAGCTATTGTGGTTCTAAAACACAACTGTTTGTTGAGTTTTCACTATGTTCAGACACTGTGCTAAGTGCTTATGTGGTTTATACTATTTAAGAAACAAGAAGGTTTGTTGATGATATTAACCCCATTTTACAGAAGAGGAAATGAAGGTTTAAGATTTAGCTAAATGCCAAAGGTCCACAGGTTGCTGTCCTAGAACTAGTCACAATGCCAGTAGGTGGTGGAGCTGGACTCTGAGCTCAGGCTTATCTGTCTGGAATGCCCAGTTCAGTTCAGTCACTCAGTGCTGTCTGACTCTTTGCGACCCCATGGACTGCAGCACGCCAGACTTCCCTGTCTATTACCAACTCCCGGAGTTTACTCAAACTCATGTCCATCGAGTTGGTGATGCCATCGAATCATCTCATCCTCTGCTGTCCCCTTCTCCTCCCACCTTCAAACTTTCCCAGCATCAGGGTCTTTTCCAATGAGTCAGTTCTTCTCATCAGGTGGCCAAAGTATTGGAGCTTTAGCATTAGTCCTTCCAAAGAACACCCAGGACTGATCTCCTTTAGAATGGACTGGTTGGATCTCCTTGCAGTCCAAGGGACTCTCAAGAGTCTCTCCAACACCACCATTTGAAAACATCAATTCTTCAGCACTCTTTATGGTCCAACTCTCACTCTTTATGGTCCAACTCTCACATCCATACGTGACCACTGGAAAAACCATAGCTTTGACTAGATGGACCTTTGTTGGCAAAGTAATGTCTCTGCTTTTTAATATGCTGTCTAGGTTGGTCATAACTTTTCTTCCAAGGAGTAAGTGTCTTTTAATTTCATGGCTGCAGTCATCATCTGCAGTGATTTTGGAGCCCAAGAAAATAAAGTCTCTCACTGTTTCCATTGTTTCCCCATCTATTTGCCATGAAGTGATGGGACCATATGCCATGATCTTCATTTTATGAATATTGAGTTTAAAGCCAGCTTTTCGACTCTCCTCTTTCACTTTCATCAAGAGGCTCTTTAGTTCCTCTTCGCTTTCTGCCGTAAGAGGGGTGTCATCTGCATATCTGAGGTTATTGATATTTCTCTGGCAATCTTGATTCCAGCTGTGCTTCATCCAGCTTGGCATTTTGCATGAGGTACTCTGCATAAAAGTTAAACAAACAGGGTGACAATATACAGCCTTGACGTACTCCTTTCCCAATTTATGAGGACTTACTTTATTTTGCTCTTCATATGTTACATATCAGTGTAGTCTGTAAAACTGTAAACTTCTAAAAGGAAAAGCCCATTTCCTTTAGCATTCTCTGTGTGATTCCTAGCAGAGATGTGTTAGTATTTTATGATGAGGAAGAGGAAGAATCAGAAATCTAGGTTGGGTAAAGAGGTAGTAAATCTATTGAAAAGGGTTCACGAAACAAATGATCCTTACAGGAACAACTGAGAGTTTTATTTAATATTTCTAAATGGTCAGTTTGGTGTCTACAGGTAAACATCAAAATATGCTCATGCTGTGTAAAAGTAATTTCAAAAGTTGCATGTGGAATAAAAGAAGTGAGTCATGTACTGGAAGAGGCTTCAAATTTCTTGTGTATGTGTATTATATGAAAAAGTAGAATCACGTTTCAGAAATTTGCCCCAAATTCAGCAACCAGAAGAAAAATCTTAAGGGAAAAAAAAAGGATACAATGAATAATTTATTTCTTCTTAGGAGCTGACCTTGGTTTATACCTGTATAGTAGATCAAGACCAAGTATTTTGATTCCTATTGTACAGATGTGAAAGATAGTGTTCAAGTTATGTCCTTCAAGGCCATGAATAATTGTGGCCAAAATTGGGCAAGGAGTCAGTCATCCCAAGAGTGAAATTTTAAAAAAAAGAGAAAATGAAGTCAGCTCCTAAGCCACACGAGAATACCTACGCACACTCTCTTTTCCGAGCCTCTGCAACCACAGAAAAACACTGGGGGAGGCGAGGTGAACAGAGAGCCTCTCTTTCTAGCCTCTGGCAATGAGTAATTCTTCTACCTAATATAACTTTATGAAGGTCACCTCCCATCTTCTGTTTTTAAGTGGGGGCAGAAAGGAAAATGTTTTGAAGGGTCATTATGAAAAAAGATTCAGTTCTTCATGTTTAATTTTACCTCTTTCTTAAAAAAAAAAGTCTTGGGGCAGTAGGTGTCAAGACCATCATGTGTCAAGTATAGTCAGTATCTAGGGAACTACTGGTAGGTACTTTCAGAATGTTATTCTTTAAGAATAAAATATAGAGGATAAGCCCTGTGTTCTATAGAGAAGACAGATCATAATTGGATGTCTGAGAAAACTACACGCATTGAAATCTTACCAAGGTGACTCCTTATTCTTATTCCCTGGCCTACCTGTAAGGTGATCAAACGAAAGTAAAAATCATAACTAGAATAACAAGGACAGATCAGGACAAAGGGCCAAGTAGGAAGAGTGACTGAGAAAGCCAAGATGGAGAAGGGGTGAGTTCTGAGGTCCCTGTTTACTACATCTTATGTAAACAAAACAAAATTGTTAGCAGAAGGCAAGAATTTACACAATGAGATTGACCAGATCCATTCCCCAAACAGAAAATTGGTTGTGTTTCTCCTACATTGTCCAGGAGAAAATCGTTTACTCTGCTAGACACAGTATGTCCAGTCCTGGAGGATAAGTGTATTTTGTTACAGTGAAGGCAGAGATAGTTCATCTGGCTTTTTTTCTGGTCTGCAAGAAGTATGTTGTGAGACTGGCAGTTTCCCCTTGTTCCAAGTTCACACTTGAAAAATAACCCTCCGATTTCTAATTTTACCTCCTATTTAAGGCAGGAGTGAATAGAAATAGAGAGGTCTTTGAACATGTCTGTGTCTTGTATTGTTAATTAATACATTTGCATTTTGTCTTATATGTCAAACGTTCATAATATGACTGTTGAGGTTAATATGTCTGCCCAATAATCTAAGCAGTTCAAGCTCATTTTGAAAATCAAATTTCTTGGACACACCTATACTTAGCTGAACTGGACAACTACAACATGGAATGAGAGCAGAAAAAGGCTATACTAAGTTGGTTAGCTAGCTTTTCTCTGATTTCTTTACACCCTATTGACATAACTTCAACAATGAAGAAGATTTTTGTGGTAGACGAAACAAATTACCTACTTACTCCATGAATCAAGACAAAAAGTGAGCAAATCCTATAGGAGACAGAAATGATCGAATTATTTCAACCCCAAGCACCTGGCTTTTGAAAAAATTTTATGAGAGATAAAATTTTCAAGTTTTATCCATGCCTAATATCATTTATCATAGCTACAGCATATTCAAAAGCAGAGACATTACTTGACCGACTAAGGTCCGTCTAGTCAAGGCTATGGTTTTTCCAGTAGTCATGTATGGATGTGAGAGTTGGACTGTGAAGAAGGCTGAGCGCCAAAGAATTGATGGTTTTGAACTGTGGTGTTGGAGAAGATTCTTGAGAGTCCCTTGGACTGCAAGGAGATCCTACCAGTCCATTCTAAAGGAGATCAACCCTGGGATTTCTTTGGAAGGAATGATGCTAAAGCTGAAACTCCAGTACTTCGGCCACTGCATGCGAAGAGCTGGCTCATTGGAAAAGACTTTGATGCTGGGAGGGATTGGGGGCAGGAGGAGAAGGGGACAACCGAGGATGAGATGGCTGGATGGCATCAGACTTGATGGATGCGAGTCTGAGTGAACTCTGGGAGTGGGTGATGGACAGGGAGGCCTGGCGTGCTGCAATTCATGGGGTCGCAAAGAGTCGGACACGACCGAGCGACTGAACTGAACTGAACTGAACAGACTATCTTATCATGCTGGTGAATGCAATCATTCCTTAAGTGTGCCTATTTTATACCAGGCATTGTGTGCAATGTCTAGAAATCTAAACTGAACAAGGCATACAAATAGCTGAAGTAATCAGAGATGAATTGTGAGGTCACATATAAGGCTGTAATGGTAACAGAGAAATCCCTGAGTGTGGGACTAGAAAAATTCTCTTTGAACCAAAATTCTCTTTGAATTCAAAAATTCTCTTTTGAGAGAAATATTAATACAACAGATTGCCCTTCTGGTCTAGGAGGAAAAAGGGAATTCCAGGCAGAGGAAATGGCTGGGAAGTAAAACCTAGAAAGAATGAAGCAAATCGTCTTGTACAGCAAACTGCTGGAATATTGTTCGAACAATGGGAAGAGATAAGAGGTAAGCCTGCTGAGGACTTAAGCAGGTGTCGGGGGATGGGGGAGGCTGGTGGTGGCAAATAAAATAGAGAAACAATATATTAAGAAAAGTGTAGTCTGGACTTCCCTGGTGGTCCAGTGGTTAAGAATCCATCTGCCAATCCAGTGGACCTAGGTTCTACCTTTGGTTTGGTATGATTCCACATGACTCGGGGCAACTAAGCCTGTGGGGTCGCAACTACTGAGCCTGTGTTTCTAGAGCCCACACGGCAATGAAGAATGGCCCCTACTTGCTGCAACTAGAGAAAAGCCCACATGCAGCAACAAAAATAAATTAACATTAAAAAAAAAGACAAGCATAGTTGTTAAGAAAATTTCATAACAACTGGCTGTCCAGTGGATAGAACTCTGAGCTTCCACTGCGGAGCAGGGGGTGGGTTCGATGCCTGGTCAGAGAACTAAGATCTACAGACACATTAAAAGGAAAAAAAAAGGGGAAAAAAAGAAAGGTATAGTTGTCATGACAGTGAGGCAAAAGTGAGTGGGGGAAAGGAAGACCAACTGAGTCAAGGTCCTAAATTAAAGCAGTTGTAATGAGACTGGTAAGGAAAGAGAATAGTTGGCATCTAAAATCAGTAGGGCTTGGTGACAGATTGTCTTTGGGGGCGAGAGAGGGAGGAAGTAGCATAACTCCCAAATTACTGGCTGTGGAACATAGGGATCTTTTATTATATCTTTCTCTAAACCATTATACATTATTCATTGTGAGATGAAAGATGTGCCTGCATTGTGAAACATCATTAGTTTCCGACTAAGGGAATCCCTAGTTTAGAAAGCCCCAGCCACCCCCATGCCTGCTTTTCCTGTCCATTTGGTGCTTTTCTCTGGGAAGCTGTGGCTCCAGGCAAAAATACATATATGTGATAAAACAGATCTATTGTCCTAGAGAAAGAACTATGAAAGCCAGAATATACAATTAAGCATTTGGAATGCTTAGAACTAGGTGTCCATGGCTTTGTCACAAACTGTAGCTGTACTCTGTGTGTGCAGCTCTGCCTGCTTCTCATTAAGCAAAGAACTGGCTTTAAGAACAAAAACATGAAAACTTACTTAGTTACAGGATAATCAGAAACTCGTGCTTGAACATTTAGATATGCATTAGCAAAATGATGTCTTGAGTTTTTCTACTGGGTAAAATAATGAAACAAATGCATATTATTCCAAATAAATACTAAATTTCTCGTATTAAACATGTGTGAAGGTTAAACAGTTTCTGTGAGTATTATTTCTCAAGTTTTTCTCAGGGTTTCATTGCTTTTATGTCTCCTCTCTGTGTGCACATTGGGCTTTGCAGGTGGCTCAGTGCATAAAGAATCTACCTGCAATGCAGGAGACATAAGAAACTTGGGTTCGATCCCTGCGTCAGGAGGATCTCCTGGATAACAACATGGCAATCCATCTCAGTATTCTTGCCTGGAGAATCCTATGGACAGAGGAGTCTGGGGGTTACAGTTCATGGGGTCACAAAGAGTAGGGCTCAGCTCAAGTGATGAGCACACACGAACATACTGTCTGGCCATTAGGGAGAAATTCTAGCATACTGGTTAGGGAGCTATGCGCTGCAGTTAGATCGGCCAAGTTTCAAACACTACCTCTGTCACTGATGTCTTTGGTCACTCCATCAGTGGCCCCGATTATCTTGTCACTGATATACACATGAAATCAATTATATCAGCATGATCTTTGAGTAGATCCCAATCCCAACGCAGAAATACTAGATAGAACTTGGCTTCAAGAAATGTAAAATCTCACTCAGTTTTTTTAAATCAAACTTTATTGTATGTTGGAATCACCTGGAGGGCTTGTTAAGACACAGACTGCTGGGTCCACCTATAGAAATTTCTAAGTTGATAGATCGGGAGTGGGGATCAAAGATTTGCATTTCTGACAAATTCCAGGAGATGGTCCAGTGCTCATACTTTGAGAAACGCTGATCTCAGTGGAAAGGGAATTTGTTTAGAAAAAAGAGAAGAGATATAGAACAGTACTTAGAAAACACACAGACACAGTTTGTCAAGATTTTGTTTAGGAAGCTAAACTATATACACTGGGAAACCAGTGGCTGATGAGCCATTTGTTTCAGTGAGAATCACTCATTTTGTTTTATTACTAAGATGACCTAATGGTTTCGACCATTCTAGGAATGTATCCCCATAATTAGAGTGTGCATTAGTCCCACTCAGAAAAACCAGTTTATGCCAACTCACCTTTTCCAGTATTTTAGGGTTTTATGCTTGAACCTGAACCAAACCAAACATGAACCATTTAACTGGGATATACCAAGTGAATTTGTTGAACTCCTAAACCAAGTCAAATCCCAAATCCCTGAAGTGTGAACCAAATGAACGAGGGTTTTTTGTTTGTTTTCTTTGTTAAAAAAAAAAAAAAGTGAACTAGTTCAAATTAGAAACAAACCTTTTGGATTTTTTTTTTTTTTAATGGCTGAAAGGCAAGATCCTATTTCCTCACATACCAGTTCTTTCAAAACAAGACAAAACTCTGTTTCAGATATCCTTCCACTAAGTAACGAGTAGTTGGCTTAATAGTAAATCCTTGTAAGAGTCTGGGTCCCAGCAAGAAAGAGCATTCTACTCATAGGGTTTGAGTCAAGCCATTGTAATGAAGCAAGTTCCCACAGAGCTGTGGGAAGGGAGATAAGGAGATAAGAGAGGGATGCTGGGGTACGGAAGATTCCACACAGCAGGAAGTCAGTATCACCCAGGATCTGAAGAGGTTAAAGAAGGAGAGAATAGTCAGGGCACCCAAGGAGAAGAGGAACCATCGATGGAAAGGAGGCTGTGGGCAGGTGATTCAGTCTTGGGGAACACCCTCCTCCCAAATATACAAATGAGAATAGGGTTGCTAAACCAAGGAGGAAGTGGGGAGGAAATACCCCAGTCTCTCTCTCCTGCTACCCTCTCATCTTTGGCTTCTGCTTCCCCTGGTCTGAACCTAACCGAAAGTCAGGTGTCGGGGGCCCCAGGGACTCATCTACTGGGGTCAGCGCTCTAGTAGAACAGGGCAAATGGAAACTGATCAGCACGTCCCCTTTTCACTAAATTAATGCTAGACATTAGACATATTGATAACTGAGTTCATGTGTGCAAAAATCTTAGAAAAGTCTCTGGCATACTGGAGGCATTACACTCTAAACCTTAGCTATTATTATTGACACAGGCTTAGCCCTGTTTTACAAGACCAGGAAGCTAAAGCTCCTGGACTTTATGCAGCTCCTCCTTTGTTAACATTAGTAACAGAGCCCACACTCAGATCCAGATTTTTTATTCTAATTTTGTACACTTTCTGCTATGAGAATTGTGTATAGCACCATTATAACTATAAGGTAATGTGTTGCATGCATAATTAATTTTATAATTTATTGCAGGGGAAAAAAAAAGCATCTTTATTTTCTAGACCTGACTAAGAAATCCGTAACCAAATCAACACCTTACAAGCATATATAAAATAAAAAGCTTATTTCAAAGGCAATTCTGTGTATTCAATAATAATGGTAACAGTTAAGGGTGATGTTCTTAACTGTGAAAAATTTTTAAATGTTTATTATATGTTCAGCATTGAGTTATTTTTATACTATTGTACTAATATAGCCACTAATTCATGTCACCCATTTTAAATTTCCTGTTCATCCTTTCAGGTTTGGGGAGGGAGATTATTTTGCTTTGTTTTTAACTTGGAAATTATGTACTTGAAGGATTTTGTAATTAGTGAGTTAAATAGAATTTCCCTGACTCCGCTGGCTCTTGTCTGACCACTTAAGATTTTTATAAAATCATTTAAAATATGATGTATGTTTCTCTTTAAAAACTCCCAGATAACAATATTCCCCCCACTATAGCTGTTGGAGAACTTCATCATCTCATTATCCTGCTGTGATACAAAATTAGCCCTGAGGTCAGAGGCATGAATTGGCCATGCATTCAAAATTTGATTACATGAAATAAGACATCGTGAAAATAAACAGAGTTGGCTTCTTATTTGTGTCAGGTCAGCTTTTTTGGCAACAGATTTTTAACAATGAGATAGCCATTTATCCTCAGGTCTCTGCATTTTAGGGTTATAGTTTCATTTCAAAGAGGGTACAGTCAGTAAGCTGAAATATCACACACACATTTCCAGTCAGCTAAAGAAACAAGAAATGTTTTCCTGCACAGCTGATTTCCATGCTCTCACACTGTCTGCTCCCCTCTGGTGATGGGAGAGATGATCAGACCAGGGCCCTCTGACCAACGGCTCATCCAGAAATCTAGGCTCTTTCTTGGCAGTCAAGTTTCACAGCTGTCATTAAGGGTCTGTGTAGCAATAGTATTAGAGAGATGAGTCTACTCTGAAAACTCACCAAATGAAAGAAAAAAGTCTTATACATACACCCTTTGTTTTGCTGTCAACTTTGTTGTCTAGAGAAAGCATAGATCGGTCCATAAGAAATCGCCTAACTACAGTACAAGCTGAACTAAGTGCAATTGCCAGTATGTGGCCAATAATTGATGGTCAGATACCAGTTTGACATTAAACAGCAATTTCATCTGTTTCATCCTACCAATTCTGATACTGATTGAAGCAGCTCACGGACCCACAGTATTTCATTTTCAGTTTCTTTTAGAATTCACTGCATTGGTGTGGAGATTCCTTTAAAAATTGCAAATAGAACTACCTTATGACCCAGCAATCCCACTGCTGGGCATACACACCCAGGAAACCAGAATTGAAAGAGACACATGTACCCCAATGTTCATCGCAGCACTGTTTATAATAGCCAGGACATGGAAACAACCTAGATGTCCATCAGCAGATGAATGGATAAGAAAGCTGTGGTACATATACGCAATGGAGTATTACTCAGCCGTTAAAAAGAATACATTTGAATCAGTTCTGATGAGATGGATGAAACTGGAGCCGATTATACAGAGTGAAGTAAGCCAGAAAGAAAAACACCAATACAGTATACTAACACATATATATGGAATTTAGAAAGATGGCAATGACGACCCTGTATGCAAGACAGCAAAAAAGACACAGATGTGTATAACGGACTTTTGGACTCTGAGGGAGAGGGAGAGGGTGGGATGATTTGGGAGAATGGCATTGTAACATGTATACTATCATGTAAGAATCGAATCACCAGTCTATGTCCGACGCAGGATACAGCATGCTTGGGGCTGGTACATGGTGATGACCCAGAGGGATGTTATGGGGAGGGAGGTGGGAGGGGGGTTCATGTTTGGGAATTCATGTCAATGTATGGCAAAACCAATACAGTATTGTAAAGTAAAATAAAGTAAAAAGAAAAAAAAAAAAAGAAAAGTAAAAAAGAATTCACTGCATTGGTAAACATATTACTTTTGCACATTCTGCACATCTTCATGTCACTTCTGATTTTTCTTTTCCCCTCTTGTTGACGTTTTCAGGTAAATATGAACATCCAAGAAATCTGTGAAACTGAGATTCTAAAGTGTTTATAAAGGATCTGTATGTGTAAAGATCCTAACCAAATTCTGGGTACATAGTAGGTGACCAGAATTTAGTGATCAGGTCTCAGCACAAAAGTCACTTGGGTGTATCTTATTACAGCAGCATATTGTCATATGGTCTCTACTGGTTACATATTCTTTTGTGTGGGTGTGCTTTTAAAAATTTTTATTGTCATATGCCTTTTTCCTTTGTTAATGGTTTATTGAAGTAATTCACATACCATGCATTTCATTCGTCTAAAATAAAATTCAATGGCTTTAATATGTTTACACATTATTTCAATTTGTTTAGAGTCAAACTACCTAAAAATTCATTTCCAACACATTCAACTGATATGTCAAGAAATATATTAATAGCAAATACTTAAAGGGTGGGAACTTCCCTGGTGGCTCAGACGGTAAAGCGTCTACCCGCAATGCGGGAGACCTGGGTTCAATCCCTAGGTGGGGAAGATCCCCTGGAGAAGGAAATGGCACCCCACTCCAGTACTCTTGCCTGGAAAATCCCATGGATGGAGGAGCCTGGTGGGCTACAGTCCACGGGGTCGCAAAGGGTCAGACACGACTGAGTGACTTCATCAACTTAAAGGGTATCATTGCATTTTTATATAAACATTGTCTTAACGGTTAACAGAAAAGTTGAAAACACAGAAAAGGAAAGGACTTTCCATACATTCGTATAAACTGGAAATTAGAAAACGTCACAGTTGTGATTATTTTTTACAGTAAAACCAGAAAATGGGTTCTTATACACAGATGTCTATCTTGTAGTGAACTGGAGGAACTGATTTATGTAACTGACAAGGAAACATTAGTTTTTATAAACATGGGGAGTTTTGAAGAATGAGATCCTAATTTTATAATAGTGGTGTTGTACTCAAATTCTCACCTATTGTCTCTGCCTAAACTCTTACAATTTGATAAGTTCATTAAAAACCCATGTAAATCGTCTTCTCTCTGATGTTACAATCATCGCTCTTACAGAGAAAAATATGTGATGCGGCTGATGGAAGCGCATGAGTCAGCTGCCCTGACAGCTGTGCATGTGGTCCACAGGTGTTCGTTTGGCTTTGGTGTACTTTAGAGGCAGAGGTTTTTAAAGGGTCCCATGCAACTTTACGCATCTATCTTTTCTGCAGCTCCTTTGCACTAGTCACAGAACAGGCGCTAAATCCCAGAAGTTTTAACCTCCAGAATAGAGGAAATCTGGTGAATTCCACAGCAGTTTGGAGCCAAGTCAGAGTCCAGGTGCAGGTTTACGATGCAGCTTGGATTCAACAGGTCTGCAGCTCGAAGCACTGCATTTTAAAGTATTTGCTAGGTGATCCCAATGCTGTTGCTCCGTGGACTGCACTTGACTCTGGGTAGCAAAGGACTAGGCAGCTCCACTTTTTTTGACCTACTGGTACATTAGCAGTTGTGAAACCGGGCTCAGACTTAACCATCTTTCTCCCCAAACCAGTCTTCCCCTTGAATTCTTAATGATTTTTGCCACTGTGAATTCTCCGCCCAACCGCAGAGTGATATCTTTCCTTCTTAACCTTCAGAGTATCACATCAGTTGTGGATGTCTTCTCTTGTCGCTCATACCATTTCTCTCTCTTTTTAATTAATTAATTTTTTTGGTTGCACTGGATCTGTGTTGCTGCACGAGCGCTTTTCTCTACTTGCTGAGAGCAGGGACTACTCCCTAGCCATGTGTGGGCTTTGCAGTGCAGTGGTGGGGAAGCCACAGTTCTCCTGTTGCAGAGCACAGATCAACAGTTACAGCGGGAAGCTGGGTATTGTGACACGTGCTCTTAGCTGCTCTGCAGCATATGTAATCTCCCTGGACCAGGGGTCAAACCCATGTCCCCTGCATTGACAGGAGGATTCCTAGTCACTGAGCCACCAGGGAAGTCTTCTCTCTCTGTTTTAAAAATTGTCACTTTGCTAAAAAAAAAAAAAAAAAAAAAATTGTCACTTTGCTTTACCCCTGATAACTCAGTTGGGAAAGAATCCACCTGCAATGCAAGAGACCCCGGTTCGATTCCTGGGTTGGAGAAGGGATAGGCTACCCACTCCAGTATTCTTGTGCTTCCCATGTGGCTCAGCTGGTAAAGAATCTGCCTGTAATGCAGGCAGACCTGGGTTCGATCCCTGGGTTGGGAAAATCCCCTGGAGAAGGGAAAGGCTACCCACTCCAGTATTCTGGCCTGGAAAATTCAATCCATGGGGTCACAAAGAGTCAGACTGAGTGACTTTCATTCCAGTTTAACAATTTAAATACCACACTGATATATATGTTATCTGCCTCACAAGGGCTTATTTTGTTTATTTGTATCTTTGGCTGTGCTGGGTCTTTGTTGTGGCACCTGGGCTCTAGGGCTCTAGAGCTCACAGGCCCCTGGGACTCCTATTCCTCACTACCCTTCCAGTTCTGCACGTGTCCACACCACCAAACCCGATGCCAGGCACAACCGTCATGCGAAAGCAGTGCTTATTTACACTGATGCTCTGCAGAGAAACCATCTGGAGGAGAGTCTAGAGTTCGTTCCTGCCTCTTGTCCTTTGTTATCTCCTAATGTTCTCATATGTGAATGTTGGGGATTACTTGCCATGACCCGAATACCTTTGATGTTTTCAGTTCTCCTGGCCAGTCCCATGTTCCTATGTTACTTTACGTGTCATGTGAGTGCTACCAAATGTCATAAGCATCCAAAAGAGCCTGGAGTGAATTCCTTCATGACATAAGTGGCATTTCATTGACCCTGGAGCATAGTAAAGATTTCCATAGAGGTTATTAACTGTTTGTTTCTACATTTCTCTGTTGTCGGATTTATTTCATGGGCACTCATCATTTAGTAAAAGGAAGCCAGTCAGTTAAAAAATCTAGTGAATAGACTAATAATGACAATAGAAAGCAACCCTTGGGCCTCTGTTTTTATTGCACAATCCATAACCAGACAGGCGTCCCATGGTAATCAGTCTTCTTGTCTCACATTTATACCAAGCTGTTTCTCAGGAAACACTGTCTTGTTTGTCTTTGTATCGCCAACACTGAGTGTAGTGTGTGATACAAGGTGAATGTTCCTTGGAGGATCCAGGAGGATCCAGGGTTTGGAGCCTGAACTTTATACCATATATGGTCCCCTTTTAAGAAATAGAATTTCTCTCTTCCTCTAAATTTTCAAAAGTATATGACCTTGAGGACACATTGCTAGGGGCCCTCATAGGATCTTGGAAGGGGGCCATGCGAATATAGGGGTTTGGGGGGTTGATCTGGAAACTTTAGCCACAAGGTCTAACCACCTCTGAAACAAAGTGAAAGTGTGGACAACTCTGCTCCCATGAATTGCAACCCACCGGGGATGGGAGAGCCTGGTGGGCTGCCATCTATGGGGTCGCACAGAGTCGGGCACGACTGAAGTGACTTAGCAGCAGCAGCAGCAGCAGGCTCCTCTATCTATGGGGATACTTTAGGCAATACTCAGGTGGGTGGCCATGCCCTTTTCCAGGGGATCTTCCTGACCCAGGAATTGAACCTCGGTCTCCCACATTGCAGGTGGATTCTTTATCATCTGAGCCACCAGGGAAGCCCCATAACCATCTCTACTGTCAACCTTTGTGTTTTTTCTGTTTTTGTTGTTATGGTCTGTATTATTTTAATGAAAAAAGAATGTGACCTTTTTCGTAACTGTGACCTTTCATGCTGTACTCTCTGAGTATGGGCTCCCAGCGCTGTACACCTGAAGGAGTTCTTTCAGGAACTCATCTTCCTTCAGGATACACGCTGTAGAGGCACAGGAGTTTCCTGGAGTTTGTAGGAATTTCAGATACCCCTGGGATGTTTCTCAGACTGCACAACCATCACTAAAAATCTAGTGAAGACAGCAGTTTCCAAACTCCGTGTTTGTATTTTTAAATGAAAACATTGCCATATAACATCACCATCCTCTAAGCCTTTCAAAATGTGTTTCAAATAGTTCCTTTCTAATTGAAAACTTCCCTATGAAATCATAGACTTTGAATTCAGTTTATATTCTTTTTGATATTTTTCAGGGCATATTTCTTATAACTAGTTTTATAAGAGGAAACACCCTTTGTAAACGTATGAGACATTTTTGTTGTTTCATGTAGTTTGAAATATATTTAGAAGTACATTTGTGTGTATACATATACATATACATATGTATATAGAAAAAGTTACTGAAATTCATTAGTGTTTGTAAGTGAATATATCCAGTCACTCAGTTGTGTCTGACTTTTTATGACCCTATGGATAGCCCACCAGGCTTCTGTGTCCATGGGATTATCCCAGCAAGAATACTGGAGTGGGTCGCCATTTCCTTCTCCAATGGGAGTGAACAGGTGTGGCTAAAAAGTGCATGTGCGACCGACATCTCCCCATCTAAAGTTGATTCCCTGAGCAGTTACTCTATTATCACTTGTTTATTGCATTCATAGCACTTATCCCATACTGTTACTACTATCCCTTGCTTTACTATCTTTGTTTACTGTTTCTCTAGGTACCTCCCAGATGAGGGGTAAAGAGTCATTGATGTAGACTCTTTAGTGACACTAAAGTGAAAGTGAAAGTGAAGTCACTCAGTCGTGTCCGACTCTTTGCGACCCATGGACTGTAGCCCACCAAGCTTCTCTGTCCATGGGATTCTCCAGGCAAGAATATTGGAGTGGGTTGCCATTTCCTTCTCCAGGGGATCTTCCCGACCCAGGGATCAAACCCAGGTCTCCCACATTGCAGGCAGATGCTTTAATCTCTGCACCACCAGGGAAGCCCTTAAATACAAGGATCAAAGATTTCAAGGGAGGAAAGGAAGCCAGGTTGAAAGAAGAAGGAGGGGAGGCGGGGTTGGGGAGTGAAAGGGGTGGCTTTACAGACGTCTCCTGCCACCTACAGATACCCAGGTGTTATGGGACTTTTCCCTGGGCCTCCAGGGAGGAGGACTGGAACTCGGCCCTACCAGAAATCAGCCCAGACCAGAACCAGAATTCGAGTTCTTTTCCAAGAGGAGGTGATCAGTCTCCAATCCTCAGCTCAGGCTGAGGGCCCTTTGACCAGATTCCTGTGTCCAGGACTGGGGGACTAGAAAAACAGGGAAGGATAGGAAGGGTTAAGGAGAGGAAAGAGAGAGGGAAGGGGAGGGAGTTGCTAAGACTGTTTACCAACAGGTCTTTAAGATTCCAGGTCTGCAAAACCCTATAAGAGGACCACTCCCCGGTTGATGCTTGCATGCTTAATCAGCTCAGCTCCAACAGACCACAACACTTACAGGAATCCCTCAGCCCCTCCTACTCTCTGCTGATAGTCCACCCCATTCCTTTTCTTTCTTCTGCCTCCTTGTTTCCACTCGAAGTCTTCCCTCTGGCTAAATCACCCTGATCATCCTTGGGTGTCTTTTTTCACTTCATTCCCTCTAGATTGCTTTTCTCCAAACCCTTGCCAACACCTATGGAGTGATTATTTGAACCATAACTCTTCTTCTTACTTACTAGCTGTGTGATCTTGGATAGACCTGTTACGGACTCAATTTCTGGATACTGTGAGCACCACCCTGGGGGGTATCTCTCAGCCAGCTTTCAATAAATGGCAGCCACTGTCATCATATGGGCTTCCCTGATAGCTCAGCAGGCAAGGCATCCACTTGCAACGCAGGAGATGCAAGAGATGTGGGTTCAATCCCTGGGTGAGGAAGATCCCCTGGAGGAGGAAATAGCAACCCACTCCAGTATGCTTGCCTGGAAAATTCTATGGACAGAGGAGTCTGGCGGGCTATATAGTTCATAGGGTTACAAAGAGTCGGACGTGACCGAATGACTAAGCACAAGCACTGTCATCGTTGTTTTCATTATTTTATTTCAGGCTTCACCTCTTTGGTTTCTCTCCAATAATCATCTATAATTATTTGTAATTTTAAAACAACTTCAAAGTCATGTTTCGTTTGTGCGTTTTTCTTCTTGCGTTAGATCTGAGCTCTGGAAGGCAAGTCACTTCTGTCACTGCTTTATGTGCGCTGCTCTCTGTGCCTTGTTATCTGAAGCAGTGGTTGTCTGCAATAACATTAATCCCTATCGTTTGAAGTTGTGCTTAAAGAAAGTGCAAATTATTCCTTCTGCATTGCGCCTGTAGAATATAACTGAACTCCCTTAAGACTTTCTAGAAACTCTCCCAGTAAAAGTAATAAATGGAGGAGCTTTTTATGTGTCTACGTACTATAAGATTTGTTTTAATTCTTAAATTAAAGTTGCAAGACTTAATGTCATGCTGCCTCTGACTATACAATTCAATGGGTGGAGACAATAGAGAGGTGATCCCCTCATCTGGGAACAAGATGACCTTCAGAAAACCAACCTGGGAACTGCAAATCTGTAGAGTGGGGGATAGAATTAACCCCTTTGCCGACTAAGGTCCCTCTAGTCAAGGCTATGGTTTTTCCTGTGGTCACATATGGATATGGGAGTTGGGCTGTGAAGAAGGCTGAGCACTGAAGAATTGATGCTTTTGAACTGTGGTGTTGGAGAAGACTCTTGAGAGTCTCTTGGACTGCAAGGAGATCCAACTAGTCCATTCTGAAGGAGATCAGCCCTGGGATTTCTTTGGAAGGAATGATGCAAAAGTTGAAACTCTAATACTTTGGCCACCTGATGCGAAGAGTTGACTCATTGGAAAAGACTCTGATGCTGGGAGGGATTGAGGGCAGGAGGAGAAGGGGACGACAGAGGATGAGATGGCTGGATGGCATCACCGACTGGATGGACGTGAGTTTGAGTGAACTCCGGGAGTTGGTGATGGACAGGGAGGCCTGGCGTGCTGCAGTTCATGGGGTCATAAAGAGTCGGACACGAATGAGCGACTGAACTGAACTGAACTGAACTGAAAGGATGACCTGTGCATTTACAGTTGAGGGGATTAAGGAACAATCAGATTTTATCAAGTGGCAACCAGGGTGGAGGAGTCTTGAAAGCTGTTACCTAATCAACTATATTACACCCTAAGAAAGAAAGAATATGTTAAAACTTGTAGAAGGTGATATATATGGAATCTCATTTTTAAAAAACCAGTAAATAAGATTTGGGGCAAAATTAACCAATTCTTATCTTGGAAAGAAATAATCATATGTACTGCACTGGCTGAAAAGGAATTATAGACACACTCTGTAGGTGGGTGAGAATAGCTTTGAAATTTACACGATGTGCACAAGCTAAAACCCAAGATCACCCATCACCCTTCATACTCTAAGCAACCTAATCTATTTTCTGAAGATAAATTCAGTCTCTTGTTGTTCAATGGCTAAGTCATGTCCCACTCTTTGTGACCCCATGGACTGCAGCATGCCAGGCTTCCCTGTCCTTCACTCTCTCTCAGAGTTTGCTCAAACTCATGTCCACTGAGTCAGTGATGCCATCCAACCATCTCATCTTCTGTTGCCCCCTTCTCCTCCTGTCCTGAATCTTTCCCAGCATCAGTATCTTTTTCAATGTATCTGCTCTTTGAACCAGGTGGCCAAAGTATTGGAGTTTTAACTTTAGTTAAAGTTAGTTTAACTTTAGTCCTTGGTTTTTCCAGTGGTCATGTATGGATGTGAGAGTTGGACTATGAAGAAAGCTGAGCACGGAAGAATTGATGCTTTTGAACTACAGTGTTGGAGAAGACTCTTGGATGGCAAGGAGATCCAACCAGCCCATCCTAAAGGAAATCAGTCCTGAATGTTCATCAGAAGGACTGATGTTGAAGCTGACACTCCAATACTTTGGCCACTTGATTCGAAGAGCTGACTCCTTTGAAAAGACCCTTGCTGGGAAAGATTGAAGGCAGAAGAAGAAAGGGACAATAGAGGTTGAGATGGCATCACCAACTCAATAGACATGAATTTGAGTAAACTCTGGGAGTTGGTGATGGACAGGGAGGCCTGGTGTGCTGCAGTCCATGGGGTCACAAAGAGTCAGACACAACTGAGTGACTGAACTGAACTGATCAGTCCTGCCAATGAATATTCAAGGTTGATTTCCTTTAGGATTGACTGGTTTTATCTCCTTGCTGTTCAAGAGACTTCCAAGAGTCTTCTCCAGCTCCACAGTTCGAAAGCATCAATTCTTTGGTGCTCAGCCTTCTTTATGGTCCAACTCTCACATCCATACATAGCTACTGGAAAATCTCAAGCTTTGACTATATGGACCAAACAACTTTATCTACTGGTAAACTGAGTGCTCTAGAATATGACCTCCCTTCATTGGAAATTAGCATTCTGATTTAGCTATTAGTCTCTTGCAGGAACAGATCCAGAATTTATGAGACCTGAATATATTTTTTTATTAGCGAAGGCTCTCTTTGACAAAAAAGGATACAGAATGGAAAATATGAAATTACTTCCAGGACATTGGGAGGGATAAGTGCACGTGAATAAGCCTAAAGCTTTACCTTTGTCAGCTTCATGACAAACTCACTGAAGTCCCACATGGTGCAGGTTCTGAGAGTTCATCAGCTGGGGGGGCACAGTCCTGTCTTGAAAAGCTGAGGGGCAGACTCTGGAAGCCCCTTACCAGTGACCTTCTCTCTCTCTCACAGGGCACTGTAATCTTAACAAGGCAAATACAACAAAGCAGTCAAATTCCATACAGTTTCTTAAAAGGATTTGGGCACTTTAACTTTCTGATCCTTTCTATATTATCATCCTGTCCGAAGATCCAAAAACTCTCTCCCATCTATTAACTCTTCCCATATTCTCTCTAGTTTTCTGTATTCAATTTACACAGCAATGTTAGGTAAAACAGAAAAAGAGAAATATAAAGATATGATTGTACCGCAACAAGAGTTCAGTGTCTGTGGGCCAGAAAGAAGAGAAAACAGAGAGCAGGGGGCATGGTGGAGCTGTGGCCTGACACGCTCTGGTTCTGCAATGAAGCAGTCAGGCTGGAAATGTGACCTTGTGGGGCAACAGGGGATAAAGATGCCTCATTTGAGGCAGCAGAAGAGCGTGAGATCCACAGCTTAAAGTCCTGGGCTGGAATGGGGCTCCATTGCTCCTGAGAAGAGGCTGATGAAAGCTGCAGCCTTGTGGATGTGGGGCAGGAGGGGAGAGGAAAGGAGAGTGTGGGATGAACGGAGAGAGCAGCATGGAAGCATATACACTAATGTATGCAAAGCAGCCAATGGGAATCTGCTGTATGCCTCAGGAAACTCAAACCGGGGCTCTGCAACAACCTAGAGGGATGGGATGGGGTGGGAGGTGGGAGGGAGGGCACATATGTATACCTATGGCTGATTCATGCTGATGTATGGCAGAAACCATCACAATATTGTAAAGTAATTATCTTCCAATTAATAATAAATAAGTTTTAAAAAGTGGTAGCCAGGAGCCATAGTTTATATTAAGATGCATACCTAGAAAGCAGGAGGTCATGGACACAATGCAGAGATGAGACATCAAGTCATGCTCAGCTTAGTTCAAGAGTTAGTGGGTGGGATTGAGCAAGACTCTACATAATGTGGGTACAATATTAGAATCTCACTTGTGTAGATGGGTTGTCAAAGCCTAAGCAAAGTGAGAAGGGTATTATTCTGCAGTGGCTGCCTAGCATGGGTGTGTCAAAGAGGGCATCCACACTGGATGAAAGTGGTTGTGTTAGCTATAGGAGAATTCTTACCTGCAGAAGGATTGATCAAGTGAGAAAATATTAAGAATAATGATATTAAGCTAGAATTGGAGATATGTTTGTGAACTCACAGTTTTCAGTAGACAGGTATGTGTGTGTGTGTGTGTGTGTGTGTGTGTGTGTGTATGAGAGAGAGACAGAGAGACAGAGAGAGACAGAGAGACACATGAGAAAGAGAGAGACTTGAATACATATATTCCTAGTTTTGTCCTCTGAAAGCATCTGGAAGCAGTGATATCCCAAAAGCATTGGGTACATGTAGCATTCTGATCTTGCTTTTCAAGTACCACTCTTCAGAGGTCCTTGGAGATGTGGTTAACCATGGTATTGGGTTAGAGAGTATGCAAGATGAGTCTGGAAGCTACTGTTGAGGCTGAAATAAAGAAGTACTCGAAGAATGATAGAGACACAGAGGTTATCTTGCAGGGGCTCCCATTGGAAAAGTCTTGGGCAATTCGAAAAGCAAAATAAATAATGATAGTGGCAGAATGTAATGCACTGAATAACAGAAGAAGCTGTGAGTTCATACAGATACAAAAATTAGTGAATAAATTAGTTGTTTGATGAGAATGATATTTAAATAATCTCAAAAACTCTTAGAAAATATTTATTAATTACAATGGGGAAAAAATAATTTCCCAGTTTAGAAGCCAAGCAGATAGGAACTTATGCAATCAAAGTTAACATTACCAGTAATGGTACAACGTAAGTCATGTGTCACTTAAATAGGATAAAGTGAGAACACATCGTCACTTCTGTGATATTCCTACCCAAGATGTACAACAGGCACTTAACCATAAAGAAGCATCAGAGAAACCCAAACTGAAGAACGTTCTACCAAATAAATGGCCTGGAAACATCAAAAGGTTGTGACAGTCAAAGAAAAGTTGAGAACTGTTCCATAGGGGAGGAAATTAAGGAGACATGATAACTAAATTTGGTGTCTGCTTTGCAAGATCTGGATTTAGGACTGCACCTTTTTCTTACCAGCTACATGGCTGAAACCATTGGAGGAACTTGAATGAAGCCTGAGAATTTTATTAAAGTACCAGTGTTAATTTTCTGATTTTACTGTTATATTGTTGTTATGTAGGAAACATGTTTTCATTTGTGGGAAAAACACACTGAAGTATGGCAGAGTAACGGGACATAATATTCAGCCATTTACTCTCAAATGGGTAAGGAAAGAACGTTTATTAAGCTGTACTTGCAAATTTTCCTAAGTTTGAGATTGTTTACATGTATATTTGGCCTTCCCTGGTAGCTCAACTGGTATGAATCTGCCTGCAATGTGGAAGACTTGGGTTCAAACCCTGGTTTGAGAAGATCCCCTGGAGAAGGGAAGGGCTACTCACTCCAGTATTTTGACCTGGAGAACTCCATGGACTGTAAGGTCCGTGTACTATACCCCACTGTATAGTCCATGGGGTAGCGAAGAGTCAGACACCATTGAGCGATTTTCACTTTCACTTTTCTTATGTATATTTAGGGCTTCGCTGGTGGCTCAAACAGTAAAGAATCTGCCTGCAACACAGGAGATCCTGGTTCAGTTCAAGAGTCTGAAAGATCCCCTGTAGAAGGGAATGGCTTCCCACTCCAATATCCTTGCCTGGAGAATTCCGTGGACAGAGGAGCCTGAAGGGCTACAGTCCATGAGATCCAAACAGTTGGACATGACCAAGCAACTAACACACACACACAGGTCTATTTATTTATTTATTTATTTATTTATAGCTTTTGTGTGTTTCATGTTTTGAATATCCATGTCCAGTCAAGTTCCCCAAAGCAGATTTTGGTGGGACCTAGCAGCTTATGGAGGAGAAGGCACTGGCAACCCACTCCAGTACTCTTGCCTGGAAAATCCCATGGATGGAGAAGCCTGAGTGACTTCACTTTCACTTTCATGCATTGGAGAAGGAAATGGCAACCCACTCCAGTGTTCTTGCCTGGAAAATCCCAGGGTTGGGGGAGCCTGGTGGGCTGCCGTCTATGGGGTCTTACAGAGTTGGACGTGACTGATGCGACTTAGCAGCAGCAGCAACAGCAGCAGCAGCAGCAACAGCTTACGGCGCTTCCCTGGTGGCTCAGATGGTACACAATCTCCTGCAACGCAGATAGCTGTGGCTCCTGGGCCCTAAAGCAAGGCTCAGTAGTGTGCTCAGTTTCTCTGTGGCGTGTAGTATCTTGCCGAACCAGGGATCGATCTCCTGTTTTGGCAGGTGGATTCTTTACCACTGAGCCAACAGGAAAGCCCTGTTTTTCTTCCTAATGACAAGGTACAAACTGCTCAGGAAATTTGATGGGGTGGATATGGTTGTTAGGTCTTTATCCCCCGGTCACACGGAGGCTCATCACTGCCACGTTTGCTGAAAGTCATTTTTCAGTATTTTCTAGAAGCTGGCATGCAAATGATAAAATGATAAATGAGAACAATAATGCCTTCTTCTAGAGCTTTATCACAGGCCTTGCAAACCATGTGACCAGAGAGCTAATGATTTTAACCATTTCATATCCATCCTACTGGGGCTTCCCTGGTGTCTCAGACTGTAAAGAAGCTGCCTTCAATTCAGGAAACCTGGGTTTGATCCTTGGGTCAGGAAGATTTTCCCTGGGTCGGGCAGAGGAGCCTGGCATGGCTACAGTCCATGTGGTCTCAAAGAGTTGGACACAACTGAATGACTTAAACACATCCATCCTACTGGGAACTTTTCTAGCTTCTCTTTTATCCAACAGACTTTTATTGAGCCCTACTATGTTACAGATCCTGGACTTAACCTTAGAAATAGTGGGAGGTAGAAAAGGCCCTCACAGTTCCCACTATGAACAAAAGAAAGGGTCAGATGAGGAAGCTAATGTTTACTGTCTAATGAAGAAGTGGGGTACTGAGGGGAAGACCCTGTCTCACAGGAAAACTTCACAAAGAGAGGGAGTGCCCTTTTGGAGCTAAAGGATAAGGCTACTTAAATTTTTACCAAATGTTTAAAAATTTAAGTGATATAGAAAAGCCTTTTTTAAAAAAATATGAACAAAAAGACAGAGGAGGAGGAAGGGGAATAAACAGCTGCTTTTTTTTTTTTTTTCTTTTAATATACTCTGGCCAAGCCACACAGCCTGTAGGACCTCAGTCTCCAGACCAGGGCTCAAACCCAGGCCACAGCAAGGATAGCACTGAATCCTAACTGTTAGGCCACAGGGAACACTGGAAAGTAGCTTTAAGTAAAATATCTAAGCAGTGAAAACACTGTCTGTATCTTCATCTACATTATGCTCCAAAGCCAATCTTCTTCAAAGTACATTTTTCAAGAATAAAGTAGGCATTCACACATGCTCAGTCCTGTCCAACTCTGCATCTCATGGACTCTAGCCTGACAGGTTCTTCTGTCCATGGGATTCTCCGGGCAAGAATACTGGAGTGGGCTGAAATTTCCTCTTCCAGGGGATCTTCCTGACCCAGGGATCGAACTCACGTCTCATGTGTCTCCCGCATTGACAGGTAGATTCTTTACCACTGAGCCACCTGGGAAGCCCAAAGAAGTAGATGAATAGTGAATTACTATGAAACAAATAGATGTACATGTTTTTAGCTTTACATGTGTTTTCAATACCTAATATGATTTTGTGCTTTTTTCTTTTTTTTTTTTTAAGCTGAAATCATTTTCCCTCAGGATTCTTATTCTTAGTGGTTCCATCACATCCCACTCCATCTCAAATGTGATACATTCCTTCCCACTCTGGATACTTGATTCACTTCTAAACCTTCTTTTCAGCTTCAAATCTCCCAGAATTGTAAGTCAGCTGTCAGTCTACAGATATTGAATTTTTGGCTCCTGTCAAAATTTTGCCAGTGAGTCCTACAGCCTTAGCTCCCCTCAAGCTGATGTCTTCTGGGCCTGACTTGCGGATGCAGTGCAGGAGGGGGCATTTCGACCCTCAGGAGTTGAACTCTGTTTCAGTCTCACCAGGAACTTTCTGGACCTAATCTTCTCCGTCCTTTCTTCTGGTCTGAGTTGAAAGCCGCAGTGGAAGCTACCAAGGCCAGATGTCTAGAGCGACCCTAAAAGTTCAAGTCACTGTGAGCTAATTATGAGAGAACAGTCACAATCTGTAATATTTCACAACTACACCACTTGGTACCCCTCATTTTTAGTGTTTTTGATATCATAAATGTAGATAAATACCATATCTTCCTTATTTATCATTTATGTTTTGCTTTTTTAAACATGTGCTTTAGAATTGTATTTCACTTCCTTTAAATTATCTGCAACTAGAACCTTGCTTAGATCTTAAATTATTCTGCATGGCTCTGAACGCCTTTCTGTAGACAAGATATTTTATCTCATCATGTGAAAACAGTAGATGAATAGGCCTTTGGTATTCAGAAATTTACCATTTCTTGTGAAAGTGCCTCAGAAATCTTGGGTATAAATTGCATCATTTTGAAAGCGTGGTATTTAATCTCAGGTACCAGGACCGGTGGGAAGAAGACACAAGGAATGAGAAGAGGGTGTTCAGTGTGCATGTGGTGATGTGATTCTGGGGAATCTGGGATATGGGAAGCAAGCCCCACCCTGCTATATTCCTTATCCCCTTGTCATCTACAGTGAAGGTGGAGAGGGGCGGGGTCTTGAACAGCAGTAACTGGGTTTGGAGGTGATTGGGTTGGTGAGGGTGGGCTCAGGAGGGAGGCCTGGCATCAGAGCCCATTTAACAAGGAGATGAGGGTGTAGGGAGGTGAGATGCCCCAAGGGTGTCCACAGCCCAGTCTCTGCTCATCATTTGGCTTTGTTCTTGTTTTTGTGTCATTCTGACCCGAGTAAGTGATATCAATGAATTTTTAAGAATACATAATTGATACTGACATTGTTATTTCCTGATACATAATTGATACTGACATTGTCTTCCTTGATAGCTCAGTTGGTAAAGAATCTGCCTGCAATGCGGGAGACCTGGGTTTGATCCCTGGTTTGGGAAGATCCCCTGGAGAAGGGAAAGGCTATCCACTCCAGTATTCTGACCTGAAGAATTCCACGGACAAGTCCATGGGGTCGCAAAGAATCGGACATGACTGAGTGACTTTCACTTCATTATTATGTTATGGTTCTTGAAAATTTGGTGTTTGAGAAGGAAAATTACATTTGAATGTGAGAGACTCCAGTTCAGTTCAGTTCAGTCACTCTGTCATGTCCGACTCTTTGCAACCCCATGAATCGCAGCATGCCAGGCCTTCCTGTCCATCACCCACTCCCAGAGTTCACTCAAACTCACATCCATCAAGTCAGTGATGCCATCCAGCCATCTCATCCTCTGTCGTCCCCTTCTCCTCCTGCCCCCAATCCCTCCCAGAATCACAGTCTTTTCCAATGAGTCAACTCTTCGCGTGAGGTGGCCAAAGTATTGGAGTTTCAGCTTTAGCATCATTCCTTCCAAAGAAATCCCAGGGCTGATCTCCTTCAGAATGGACTGGTTGGATCTCCTTGCAGTCCAAGGGACTCTCAAAAGTCTTCTCCAACGCCACAGTTCAAAAGCATCAATTCTTCGGCACTCAGCCTTCTTCACAGTCCAACTCTCACATCCATACATGACCACAGGAAAAACCATAGCCTTGACTAGACGGACACAGCAAATCCAGTTCTCTTCCTCTCCACCACCACTTCCCCACCAGCCCACATACTCTAAGTAATCACCTCTACTGCCTCCTAACCCATCTCTTAGCTGCCACTGTAACTGCCCCTGCCCTCAACTCCAGTTCCAATCCATTCTCTTCAGAGATTTCCTTGCTGCCCCCACATGACTCGTGGCAGTGAAAGCACCTGAGTCCTAACCACTGGACTACTAGAGAATTCCCGAGATTTTTTCTTTTTAAAGTTTTTGTGTTGGAGTATAGCTGATTAGGACTTCCCTGGTGGCTCAGACAGTAAAGTGTCTGCCTATAGTGCGGGAGACCCGGGTTCAGTCCCTGGGTCGGGAAGATCTCCTGGAGAAGGAAATGGCACCCCACTCCAGTATTCTTGCCTGGAAAATCCCATGGACGGAGGAGCCTGGTAGGCTACAGTCCATGGGGTCAGAAAGAGTTGGACACGACTGAGTGACTTCACTTCACTTCACTTCATAGCTGATTACCAATGTTGTGATAGTTTCAGGTGGATAGCAAAGGGACTCAGACATACATATTTGTGTATCCATTCTTTCCAAACTCTCCTCCCATCCAGGCTGCCACATAACATTGAGCAGAGTTACCTACGCTATATAGTAAGTCTGAGGCTTTTTTTCATTGACATTTTTACTGAGATAATTGTATGTTCACATGTAGTTTGTAAGAAATAAAGCAGAGAGATGCTGTGTATCCTTTATTCTGTTTTATCCAATGATAACATCTTACAAAATTATAGTACAAAATCACAACCAGGATATTGACATTGATATGATCTACCAGCTTTATTCAGATTTCCTTGGTTTAACTTGTACTCATTTGTGTGTATGTGTCTCTGTGTTGTTTTTTTTTTTTAACTTTTAAAATTTATTTTTGGGGGCACACCGCTGAGGCACATGTGATATCTTAATTCTCTGACCAGAGATGCAACCCACATCCTCTGCACTGGAACTGTGGAGTCTTAGCCGATGGACCACCAGGGAAGTTCCTGTGTGTATTTCATTCTATACAATTTTATGTTATGTGTATCTACCACCAGAGTCCCATCACAGGGATCTCTCTGGTTGCTTTTTCATAATGTCACCCACCTCCATCCCTCCTTCTAATCTCCTTCTGTAACTCTGGGCAGTCAGTCATCTACTCTTTATTCTTAATTTTTTTTTCATTTCAAGAATGCTAAACAGATATGATAAACAGAATCATACAGTATGTAAACTTTTAGCTTTTTTCTTTTTACTCAGCATAATTCCTTAGAGATTCATTGAAGTTTTTGTGTGAAGTTTATTCCCCTTCACTGTTGAGTAGTAGCCATGGTATGTATGTCCTCTGGTTTGTTTAACCATTCACCCATTGAAAGACATCTGGGCTGTTTCTAGTTTGTGGCGATTACAGATAAAGCTTCTATTCATCTATAGATTGTTGTGTGAGTATAAGTTTTCATTTTTCTGGGATAAATGACCAAGGGTAAAATTGTTGTCGTATGATCGCTGCGGGTTTAGTTTTTTAAGACACTGCGAAACTGTTTTCCAGCATGGGCTGCACCATTTTACAGACCCATCAGCAATGTATGAGATCCAGTTACACCACATTCTTGTCAGCATTTGGTGTTGTCACTATGTTTTATCTTAGCCATTCTGATAGATTTGTAGCAATACTTCATTGTGGTTTTAATCTGCGGTTCCCTGATGGTTAATGATTTCCAACATCTTTTCAAAATGTGCTTATCTGCCATCTGTGTATGTTCTTCAAAAAAGTGTCTGTTTGTGTCTTTTGCTTATTTTCTAATTGGCTTGTTTGGGTTTTTTACTGTTGAATTTTGAGAGTTCTTTATATATTCTGGATACCAATCCTTTGATATGTGATTTGCAAATATTTTCTCGCTGCCTGCTGCTTGTCTTTGCATTTTCTCCACAGGGATTTTTCAGAATGAAAGTTTTTAATTTTGGTAAAGTGCAATTTACCAGTTTTTCCTACTATGGATTATGCTTTTGGTGTCACATTTAAGAGCTCTTCACCTAGCCCTAGACCCCAAAGATTTTCTCCTATTCTTCATACATGTTTAAAAATACAAATCTGACCATGTTGGGCACTGAAGAAAACTTTTAGCTCGCTTCTCATTTCATTTTGAATTGAATCCTAACATCTCATACAAGGTGGTCAGCCTCTGTGCACTGTCCTGACCCCACCCCACCACCCCCACCCCCATACCTCTACCCACATTTTCGAAGTGACAACCGCCTTTCTATTTCTGCAAGTTTCTTCTGCCTCTGGACCACATGCATGCCCTTTGCTCTCATGAATACTCTTCATGTGGCTGAGTTCTTCTAATACATCAGGATTCAGTTTACATGTCACTATGTCTGGGAGGCCAACTCAGGCCTTCTTACCTACACAGATAGCTTCTATAGCAATGCCCACCCTTTGTCAATTATCTGGCACTTCATATTTCAGCATTTGTCATTGTTTTTGCTTGTTTAGTGTCTGGTCTCTCACCAGACTCTGAATTGTATGAGGACAAAAACTTGGTTTCACCTCTCGCCCTGGCACCCAGTGCTTATTTCAGGGCCCAGCAAACAGTGTGCTCTCAGTAAATATTTGCAAAGGAAACTAAATTAATGAGGGCATTTTAAGAAAACTTTCCCTCAGTGTGCAGTATTTTCTGAGGAATTTCAAGAAGATTAAAGTTTTATTGGGGATTATAACTGCTTTGGGCAGAATTCGTTTTAGAGGAACTCTTACTGTCCAGACTATCTTTGGTTTATATATTTTGTCTCATGAATTTAAAGAGGAAAAGAGATTTCAATAAAATGTTGTGCCATTAAAAATAAAATCTAAGCAGCAACATTGAGTTTATGTATCTTTCTGTTAAGAATTCCTACAGCATTGCCATCAAAGTTATCATTCCTGCACTCGAGAACATTCCAGCCTAGTAAGGGCAGATGTGTGTGGAAAAATGACTAATGCATAATCGTAAAACTTTGTGATAAGGACCCGAGATGCTTTTGGAGCACCTCATAGAATGAGGGTAGAAGGGAGGAGATGTGGCCGTGCAGAAGATTCTTTAAATGAGGCAACACTTGGGCCGAGCCTTGAAAGATACCGTGACATTGACCAGGAGGAGACAAGAAGGAGAGGGGGAGGGGAGCAGCGGGCAGCAGGTTGGCAGGCTCTGGACTGTGTGGTACTGGGGTACCAAGTCTCAGAGGGAGCTTTGAAGGGTCGGAGAGCCACATGACCAGACCTCCCTTTATATATACATGGATAAATAGATAGAGTTGGCCCCACTATGCAACATAGGAGATCTTAGTTCCCCAGCTAGGGGCTGAACCCGTGCCCCCTGCATTGAAATGCAGAGTTTCAACCACTGAACTGCCAGTGAGATCCCCAGATTTATATTTTTGATTGAGGAGAACTATGAACCTGGAATAAGTGACTTAAGCCATAGTTTCACTGGGCAGATTCCATGTGAAAAGTGGCCACCACAGAACAGCTGCCTTTGGCATTCAGAAGAAAGTGGACTGACCCACGGATTCCCGGAAGCTTCAAGCACCATGGCAAGCCTGCAGCTCACTAGGAACTTGCAGCTGCTCCCGGGCACGGAGGTGTGAGGAATGAGACTGTTCTTTTTGGCAAAGAATACACTGTATCTTGCAATGTCCCTGAGGCCAGGATGTAAGCAACAACTGGGCTTTCCAACAGTTCCATGCAACTGGGAAGTCGAGTGAACACGGAATCTGAAACAATCTCTAGGCTGGATAATCAGCAGTGCTTAAAAGGTTAGAATTGAATAAGGATAAATAATAAAGGGCACATTAAGAATAACGATAGTAAAACAGACAGAAACTCCACAAGTACAGATGAGAAAGCTGTGGTCGACTAGAAGCATATGTAGAAAAGATTTTGGAGTTTTGAGTGAGTCAGTGTAGTCAGCCATGTATGATGAGGGTGCTGAGAAAGTTAATACGAATTTAAACCACCTTGATAGTATTCTGGTATTCAAGCTTAGGGAGGTGACAAACACTGTTCAACAAGGAAAGGAAAAGAATATTTGAAGTAACTGAAGTCACAGAGAAGAGGAACGAGGTCATACAAATTAGCTCAGGAGACCAGTATAGAAGCAGCCAGTTAAAAGAGCAGGGAAGTACAAACAATAAGTGCTAGAGAGGGTATGGAGAAAAGGGAGCCTCCTACACTGCTGGTGAGAATGTAAACTCATACAGTTGCTGTGGAGACTGGTATGGAGGGTCCTCAAAACACTAAAGATAGAATTACCATACGATCCAGCAATCTTACTCCTGGGCATATATCTGAAGAAAACCATAATTTGAGAAGATACAGTTACCCTAATGTTCATTGCAGCACAATTTAAATAGACAGGATATGTAATATGGAAGCAACCTAAATGTCCATCAACAGATGAATGGATAAAACAGATGTGGTACATATATAATGGAATATTACTCAGCCATAAAAAAACAAAAACAAAACAAAATAATCCCATTTGCAGCAAGATGGATAGACCTAGAGATTGTCATACTGAGTGAAGTAAGGCAGACAGAGAAAGACAAATATGTGATATCACTTATATGTAGAAACTAAAAAAATGGTACAAATGAACTTATTTACAAAACAGAAAAAGAGTCACAGATGTAGAAAACAAACTTACGGTTACCAAGGGACAAATGGAAGGGGAGGATAAACTAGGAGACTGGCATTGACATATACACATTACTCTATATAAAATAAATAGCTATTAAGAACCTACTGTATAGCACAGCAAATTCTGCTCAATGCTCTGTAATGACCTATATGGGAAAAGAACCTGAAAGAGCGGAAACATATATATAAGCTTCCTTGGTGGATCAGAGAGTAAAGAATTGGCCTGCAGTGCAGGATTCAATCCCTGGATCGGGAAGATCCCCTGGAGGAGGGCATGGCAACCACTCCAATATTCTTGCCTGGGGAACTCCATGGACAGAGGAGCCTGGTGGGTGGGACAGAGGAGCCTGGGTTGCAAAGAGTTGGACATGACTGAGCGACTAACACTTTCACTTTTTTAAATAAGAAAATGTAGTGATGGCAAGGAAAATGCAGAAAAACAACAACAACAAAAACAATAGCTTCAGAAAAAAGCAGGACATTAAAAGCATCTTAGGTTTATGACATCTAAATGAAGATCCTGTATAGCCACTGTTGCTTTGATAAAAAATATAATAGATTTATTTTATGACACTGGAAAATGGTTTCTTAAAAGGAAAGCTAAACAAGCAACTTCCACCAGCTTCTTTTAAAAAGATTTAGCAAAGTTTCATCTAATAACATATTAGGATAACATACAATATCACACAGTTTCTACAACTGGCCTTTGGTTCTCTTTACCTTACTAATCTCAGAGCAAACAGAAACTGCACGACCAGCAGTAATATTTCCACTTCTCAGTAAACCTTCTTGAAAGAACAGATATTGATAAGAGTGGCAATTAACCATTTTATTGCCCATTGTAAATTAGCAATTAAAAGCCAGAATTATTCATTGTTAGGTTGGCAAGCATTCTCTTTCTGGTAGTATTTTTTTCTTGTTCTAGAAGTCTGGTGTATTCTATCAATGTAAAGTGATAGTAAAATTAATCAGTCTTGAGAACTCTTTTCTGTTCTCAATGCCCCACCCTCCAGGAAGCAGCCAGAGATATTTGTTTAAATGACAGAAGATTTTCATTTCTCTTAGGATATAATCCAAACTCCATCCCAGAGAGCAGGGTTGTGAATCTCATTTCATGCTACTTTTCCTCTGTTCATCTTGTCCCAGCCACATGGACCTTTATCATAGCCTTAGTCATGCCTTTCTTTTCCCCAAATGAGGGCCTTTAAACTGTTCTTTACTCAGTTTACCTTTATCTGTATAGCCAAAGCTATGATTTTCCCAGTAGTCACATATAGATGTGAGAGTTGGACCTTAAATAAGGCTGAGAGCCCAAGAATTGACGCTTTTGAACTGTAGTGTTGGAGAAGATTCTTGAAAGTCCACTGGACTGCAAGGAGATAAAACCAGTCAATCCTAAAGGAAATCAACTCTGAATTTTCATTGAAAGGACTGATGCTGAAGCTGAAACTCCAATACTTTGGCCACCTATTGTGAAGAACTGACTTGTTGGAAAAGACCCTGATGCTGGGAAAGATTGAAGGCAGGAAAAGGGAATGACAGAGGATGAGGTGGTTGGATGGCATCACCGACTCAATGGACATGAATCTGAACAAGCTCCTGGAGACAGAGAAGCCTGGCATGCTGCAATCCACGGGGCTGCAAACAGTCAGACACAACTGAGCAACGGAACAACAGTTTACTTTTATTTAAAGGAACCACTAAGGCCACAGCCCACAATTACTGTTTCTCTTTATCTCAGTTCCTTGCTTATTTCCTTCACACCATTTGGGGCTCCTTATAAACCCCTGTATTTGTTTCTTGGCTTGTTCGTTTTCATGTTTCTCCTACTAGAGAGGCAAGCAGGACGCCAACCACAGGAAGATCATGATGAGAAGGGACTTGACCCCAAGAGAAATGCAGAACCAGTGAAAAGTTTGAAGAAAGGGAGAGAAAAGGCTGGAATTATACTTGCAACAGCTCTGTGGCGGAACAAATGAAGAGTGAAGAACAGCTTGGAAAATGGCAAGAGGGGGAGCCCCATCAGGAGACTATTGGGGCAGCCTAAGCTAAGAGTGATGATGGGGTGAACGAGGCATTGAATTGAGGCATTGAGGGGTGGAAAGAGGTAAATGGATTTAGGAGAGGTTTAGGAAATTGCACCAACAGACCTAGGGATTTTATGTCGAGAGAGAGGGAGGAAAGAAATCTAGATGATACAAGGCTTCTGGCTTGGGCAACTGAGTGGTTGGATGATGTTGCCTTTGCTGCCATGGCCAGACGGGATGAAGACCATCCTTGAGGGTCAGTACAGAGTCTCTTTGGGATCTGTTGAGTTTGAGGATCGTGGGAGTGAAGATGACCTGTTGAGAGTCAGAATCCCCCCAAATGCATTGGCTTAGAGAGGCAGATGCTTACTCCATACATATCTTTAAAAGAATATAATAATATTTTTATTCATTGTAGTACCAGCAAATGGTAGACAAGACTGGCATCACATGTGCCAAGGATATGATTACTTCAATTATCTAGGTTAATTAGGGATGCTGAAGGGCCCAGTGACTAAGAGATGTGCTCTGTTGTCAAAGTCACTGAGAGTTCCAGCTTTGTACTGCTTAACTGTACACCCTGTGACAAGCTGCTTGGCTTTTTTGAAGTATCAATTTCCTTATCTGTAAAATGAGACATTTCCCCCTACTTGTAGTGTTGTGCAGAGTTAATGCGATACTTCGTGCAAGGTGCTTAGCGTCTGCAAAGTGTAGGAGAAAGAAACCACTAGTCCACCCCTTATTTAAGGATTATTCATGGCCTTTAAGGGCTTCCCTGGTGGCTCAGATGGTAAAGAATTCACCTGCCATGCAGGAGACCTGGGTTTGATCCCTGGGTTGGGAAGATCCCCTGGAGAAGGGACAGAGGAGCCTGGCAGGCTACAGTCCACAGGGTTGCAAAGAGTTGGACACAACTGAGTGACTTTCACTTTCATTCCCTTTAAAGCTGATTCCAGCTCAGAGATATAAGATTATGTCAGATACGACTAGTGTAATTCAATTCTATGTTTTTCCAATAATAAATACTATTGATTAGTTTATTTCTTTTTGGCTGCCCTGGGTCTTTCTGCGCTCGAGCTTTCTCTTATTGCGGTGAGCAAGGGCTGCTCTCTAGTTGAATGCATGGGCTTTCATTGAAGTGGCTTCTCTTGTTGTGGAGCACAGGCTCTAGGCACATGGGCTATGTAGTTGGGCTTCGTCGCCCTGCGGCATGTGGAATCTTCCCAGGCTAGGGATCGAACCCATGTCCCCTGCGTTGGCAAGTGAATTCTTAACCACTGGACCATCAAGGAAGTCCTCTGATAGTATTTTTTGATAAAACTTTGAGATTAGATCTAGTGGCATTCTGACTACATTTACAAAGATGGCCACAAAAGGCTAATACACAAGCCAAAGCCACAAAAATAATTTCGCAAGCCAAAATCATTCCCCAAGTAAAGGGGCTATTTGGAGGAGCTGATGTCCCCAGCTTTAAGTAGGCAAACTTCAGTAACAGCTGAGGCACAATCAAGAGCAAAAAATGTAGTATTAGAAAGATTAGACACCTGTTGACCGTGCCAGTGTTCAAAGGCTTCTTTCTAATGGATACATGGTATACAGGAACGGGGATGATGACATGTAGTAGTGATTCCTAGAGCCTACCCAATTGGAATATTGTACACAAAGCAAATAAACCTTACAGACATTTGTGGAGGCAACAGATGCCACTTATTCTGAGAAAAGTGTTTCATTTTGAAGCTTTATGCTTTGGAACATTCTGAGTTATAATTAACTACTCAGGTTCTTACCCTTCATTCTGTGTGTGATATTCTAACCCTTCCCCTTTTTTTATCCCCAGAAATTCTGGTTTTTTGTTTGTTTGTTCTTTGTTTTCTTTTTGTTTTTTGCCCATGCAGCATGGCTTGCAGAATCTTAGTTCCCTGACCAGGGGTTGAACCTGGGTCCTCAGCATTGAAAATACCAAGTCCTAACCGCTGTACTGCCAGGGAATTCCCAAGAAATTCTGTTTTAGATATAAACTATACTTTCCTTTTTCTGGGCAGGAAATAAAAACAACATAAATAGCAGGAAGGAGTATATGTTTTATGAAGAACTATATAACAGGTTACGCAAGTAATTGGTTTTTTAATCAATTTGTGCCTAAAATGTTTCTGACCTTTAGAGACATTTGAAGGTTCACGTATATGACTGCCAGGAAGTAGTTAAAAATTCTTCTCTATTTGTTTAGGCAAGAAGATTGGTTATCCAGTAAGTGGCAGCAAACAGCTTATAGAGTCATCTTTTCCGATTTCCTAACTCTCAGATTCTATGAATGAAGCAGAATCATTGATTGAGCAAATGGAAATGAACTTGAAAGTAGACTGTGCACTTTATGACTCTCCGAAGAAGCAAATATGAATCTGTCACTTCTGTCTGTCTGAGAAGTTTTTAAGGGCAATAGAGTGTACTGATGTGTGAGCATTCAGAAGATACCATAGGCATTTTCTGCATGACTTAATTCTTTTTCAGACACAACAGATTCTGATGATTTACAATCATCAGTGTAAACTCATAACACTGCACTGCCAGCTAGGGATCGCAGACTACTTGCTTAAAGGATAAAGAAAAGTGAGAGAATTGTATAGGATTGTCATGGTCACCATATACCTAAAATTTCCTGGGACAGTCCCAATTTCAAAGATTCTAGGTTGTTATTCCTTTCATTCTACTCCTTATCAAATCATACATTTAGGTTTGAAAAATATGTTCTTAAAGATCCACAGTTATTCTTAGATATATGTTAAGTAAAATTTTCCAGAATCAAAAACTATCTTTAAAAATAATTTATGAGTTTTTAAAAATTATCTTAGGAAAAGTGACTTCTTTTCTTACAAATTATGGGAAAGCCACCTGAACAGCCTTGGCATAGATTGATGATGACTTGATCAGTTTTCATAGTATTGCAATGCTATAAATACGAGGGGATTTTACCATTGCCAGTTTCATGAGCACAGCATACAGACACACTGAAATATTTTTGAAGGATAACTAAGAAGTAGCATTTTAGTTTAATTCAGTTTCTGTGGCTATTTCCTAGAGTCTGAAGGAAACAGTTAAAGAATGTACCTGAAACAAAGTTGCTAATCAGGAAAAATATGATATTTAGACTACACTTGATACTAATGGCCAAAAAATGACCTGGAAAAAATTACCTTTAAAGGACAGTCAACTTTCTTATGACAAATTCTTAAAAAAAAAAAAAAAAAAAGATTCTTCTATTGAAATTTCTATATTGCTGAAAATTGGTTTGGATTAAAAGTGAAACTTCAGATCACCTTTCTGGGGATAGAACCCATAGAAAACTTGAAAAATTCCAAAAAAATTTTTATACTAATTTTGAAAAGAAGCAGTTGAGCATACAGAAATGCTCCTTCCTTATTTATATGGAACCTGCTAAAGAATTAAGAGCTTATTAGAGGTACATTCTGCCTACAGTCATATTTTACTGTGTTTTGCAAATAAAGTTGTTTGTTGACATCATTTTGAGGATATCCATGGTGCTTTTCAATTACTGTCCAACAACACTAATATTTGCTTGTCATTAAGTAATTTGCATCATCATTTGTCTCAGTTCAGTCACTCAGTCGTGTCCAACTCTTTGCGACCCCATGAATCGCAGCACGCCAGGCCTCCCTGTCCATCACCAACTCCCGGAGTTCACTCAGACTCATGCCCATCGAGTCAGTGATGCCATCCAGCCATCTCATTCTCAGTCGTCCCCTTCTCCTCCTGCCACCAATCCCTCCCAGCATCAGAGTCTTTTCCAATGAGTCAACTCTTTGCATGAGGTGGCCAAAGTACTGGAGTTTCAGCTTTAGGATCATTCCTTCCAAAGAAATCCCAGGGCTGATCTCCTTCAGAAAGGACTGGTTGGATCTCCTTGCAGTCCAAGGGACTCTCAAGAGTCTTCTCCAACACCACAGTTCAAAAGCATCAGCAATGGCACCCCACTCCAGTACTCTTGCCTGGAAAATCCTATGGACG
Source organism: Budorcas taxicolor (assembly GCF_023091745.1). Lineage (NCBI taxonomy): Eukaryota > Metazoa > Chordata > Mammalia > Artiodactyla > Bovidae > Budorcas > Budorcas taxicolor. The sequence continues at coordinate 56,923,246 of NC_068923.1, read as the reverse complement.
GAGGAGCCTGGTAGGCTGCAGTCCATGGGGTCGCTAAGAGTCGGATACAACTGAGCGACTTCCCTTTCACTTTTCACTTTCACGCACTGGAGAAGGAAATGGCAACCCACTCCAGTGTTCTTGCCTGGAGAATCTCAGGGATGGGGGAGCGTGGTGGGCTGCCGTCTATGGGGTCACACAGAGTCGGACATGACTGAAGTGACTTAGCAGTAGCAGTAGCAGTAGCAGCCTTCTTCATAGTCCAACTCTCACATCCATACATGACCACAGGAAAAACCATAGCCTTGACTAGATGGACCTTAGTCGGCAAAGTAATGTCTCTGGTTTTGAATATACTATCTAGGTTGGTCATAACTTTTCTTCCAAGGAGCAAGCGTCTTTTAATTTCATGGCTGCGGTCACCATCTGTAGTGATTTTGGAGCCCCCCAGAATAAAGTCTGACATTGTTTCCACTGTTTCCCCATCTATTTCCCATGGAATGATGGGACCAGATGCCATGATCTTCGTTTTCTGAATGTTGAGCTTTAAGCCAACTTTTTCACTCTCCTCTTTCATTTGTCTAGCACCTGGCAACTTAACTCACTCTTATTTATTTTCTGTAAACTGACTTGCACAAAATTTCTCCATTCTCTTTATCCTTGTCATTCCCTGAAGGGCCGAGGCTTATTATTCTGACTTGGTTTGTGCACTGAAGAGGTCAAAGGTGTCAGCTGAATGACTGGAATGTTTTCCCCCTAGAAGAGCCTTTCCTTTCCTCCAAGGCAGGGGCAAGATCTAGAGATATTTGGTTGGATTATCTGAAGTGTCACCCTTATTCAGCCCAACAGAAATATAGTGTTTACCACAGGAAAATAGAAGACTTGTGTTTTTGCTTTGTTTTGCTTTGTTGGCTGCAGTAGGTCTTCACCGCTGCACGGGCCTTTCTCTACTTGTGCAAGTGGGGGCTACTCGCTAGTTGTGTTGCACGGGATTCTCATTGCTGTGGCTTCTCTTGTTATGGAGCATGGGCTCTGGGGCACATGGACTTCAGTAGCTGTGGCTTGAGGGCTCAGTAGTTGTGGTTCGGGGATCTAGAGCACAGGCTAGATAGATGTGGCTCAAAGGCTTAGTTGCTCCGCAACCTGAAGCATCTTTCCAGACCAGGGATCGGATGTGTGTCTCCTGCATTGGCAGACAGATTCTTTACTAGCGAGCCTAAGGGAAGCTCAAAATCAGTGTTTTTATAGTCACACAAATCAGAGTTTGAATTCCTATTCTGTTGCTTATTGCTTACAAGCTATATTCCAAGTCACTCAGTTTTGACACCTATGATATAAGAAGGTCTGACAACTTTTTGAAGTTTAAGATATCTAAAATACTTAACTTTAGACCCTGGATTATAATAGGATTCAAATAAATGTTAGCTAATTTGTTCAAACAATGAATAATTTTCAGTATAAAAATACAACACAATAGAGACATTAGAGGTAAATAAACAAGGCATCTTTTGTGCCTAGGTGGTATGATACAATGGGAAAAGTGTAGGATTCAGTAACCTACCTATCTTCATCATGCTTCTCTATTAATTAGCACCGTATTGCCTCCCAGAACTGTTACAGTAGAGTTAGGCTCATACAGTGAAACATTCTCTGCCCATCCCTTTCTGGACAGACACTGACTTATAATTTAATATCACTCTCATAATACTTGAAAAATAAGAGAGAAGAAATCAAATTTGAAGTGATCTAGGTTCTAGCTTATTTTTCCGATGGGATAAATATGTTGATTATAACCTGTTGGTCTAAGTTCTTAGGCAGATAAACTTAGGGCTATAAAGTGAATGACTTAAAGACACCCGCACCAGCTTGGTAAAAAGTTGAGCCATTCTGATTTGCTGATTGCAGATCATTTATTCGACTTAGATTTATTAACTGCTTGCCAAGTACAGGCATTGTACTTGGTGTGAATCATGCAACTGCAAATAGAACAGTCTTTGCCAAGAGCTTAAACAGATTATTAGCACAATGTGATAAGAAGTTTAATTCATTTATTTATTTAAGAAGTATTTATAGAGTGCCTATTGGGTGCTAGGCATGGTGTTAGTGTCTTGGGTACGGCAGGAAAGAAGAAAGACTCAGCGCATGATCCCATCATATATATAGTATAGTGGAGAAGATAGAATTATTAACAATAAACAGTTGTGACAAGGGAAGTATGAAGAACTATGAAAGTGATAGTGCTTAGTCATGTCCAACTCTTTGCAACCTCATAAACTGTTGCCTGCCAGGCTCCACTGTCCATGGAATTCTCCAAGCAAGAATACTGAAGTGAGAAGCAACTTAGCAGCAGCAGCAGCAGCAGCCGCAGCCATTTCCTTCTCCAGAGGATCCTCCCAATCAAGGGATTGAACCTGGGTCTCCCACATTGCAGGCAGATTCTCTACCATCAGAGCCACCATGGAAGCTATATGAGTGATCTTTAAAAAAAAAGGTGGGGGGACTTAATCAAGTGTATGGTAAATAGATGGGGAAAAAGTGGAAACAGTGACAGATTTTATTTTCTTGGGCTCTAAAATCACTGCAGATGGAGACTGCAGCCATGAAATTAAAAGATACTTTCTCCTTGGAAGAAAAGCTATGACAAACCTAGATAGTATATTAAAAAGCAAAGACATCACTTTGCCAACAAAGGTCCATATAGTCAAAGTTATGGTCTTTCCAGTAGTTATAAAGAAGGCTGAGTGCCTAAGAATTGATGCTTTCGAACTGTAGTGCTGGAGAAAACTCTTGACAGTCCCTTGGACAGCAAGAAGATCAACCCAGTCAATCCTAAAGGAAATCAACCCTGAGTATTCATTGGAAGGATGGAAGCTGAAGCTCCGATACTTTGGACACCTGATGCAAAGAGCTGACTCATTGGAAAAGATCCTGATGCTGGGAAAGATTGAAGGCAGGAGGAGAAGGGAACAACAGAAGATGAGATGGTTGGATGGCATCACCAACTCAATGGACATGAATTTGAGCAACTCGAGGAGATAATAAAGGACAGGGAAGCCTGGCATGCTGCAGATCATGGGGTTGCAAAGAGTCGGACACAATTTAGCAACTAAACAAGAGTGACAATCTACTGCAGCCATGAAATTAAAAGACGCTTACTCCTTGGAAGGAAAATTGTGACCAACCTAGATAGCATATTGAAACGCAGAGACATTACTTTGCCAACAAAGGTCCATCTAGGCAAGGCTATGGTTTTTCCAGTGGTCATGTATGGATGTGAGAGTTGGACTGTGAAGAAGGCTGAGCACCGAAGAATTGATGCTTTTGAACTGTGGTGTTGGACAAGGCTCTTGCGAGTCCCTTGGACTGCAAGGAGATCCAACCAGTCCATTCTGAAGGAGATTAGCCCTGGGATTTCTTTGGAAGGAATGATGCTAAAGTTGAACCTCCAGTACTTGGCCACCTCATGGGAAGAGTTGACTCATTGGAAAAGACTCTGATGCTGGGAGGGATTGGGGGCAGGAGGAGAAGGGGACGACAGAGGATGAGATGGCTGGATGGCATCACCGACTTGATGGATGTGAGTCTGAGTGAACTCTGGGAGTTGGTGATGGACAGGGAGGCCTGGCGTGCTGCAATTCATGGGGTCTCAAAGAGTCAGACACAACTGAGCAACTGAACTGACTGACTGACTGTATGATCAAGAAGGCCTCCTAAAGGAAATGATGTTTAGGCTGAAAACTGAAAGACAGATAGAGAAAGAGACATGTGGGAGAGAAAGTTCTGGTGGAGGTAAAAGCATGTTGGAGGGCCTAGGAGTAATACAGAGTTTGGCACATATGAGGAAATGACAAAAGCCTGACATCACTGGACAGAGAATATGTAAAGGGGATTAGATACAGGTGTTAGGGGAGCACAGAGGAAGATGCGCTTAACAGCGTCCGTGCAGGGAAGGATGCCCAGAAGGGAGAAAACTAGAAGTGAAGGATGAGCATGTGTTCACCAGCAGAACAAAGGGAGGTGAGAGCATTTCCAGCAAGGGAAGGCCTGTGTAACTGCTCAAAGATGAAAAGGAGGCCAACACATTCTAACTGTGGATCACATTTATGGTGATGGATGTGAACATAATTGTGTAGCTGGGAATGTAATGAGGATGAAGTTAAGATGGACCAGACTGGATGCAAGAAGACCAACTGGGAGATGAGTGCCATCATCCAGGGTAGGATATAATGATGGCGTCAGGAGATGGGGAAATGGGAGCCTGGGGGACGTCTTCAAGAACATTGATGTAAAATTGGCAGGTCTTGAGAACTGATTAGGTGAAGAGATGAGAAGCAGAAGGGATCAGAACCACTCTGATTATGACCCCACTGGAGAGATAACTGTGGAGGAAGGAATAAATATTGGAGCAAAGATAAAGATGACAGTTAAAAAGTTTTAACTAAGGTGTCTGTGGACATCCAAATGTGAACAGTCTGTAGTCAAGGGGGTATGCTAGGATGGACTCAAGAGAAGTCTGGGCTAAAGATGAAGATCTGGAAGTCAACAACAGTAGGCGATGATTAATTAGTGAGCTCATAATTACTTACTGTTGTCCAGGAGTGAAAAAGTAGGGCCAATTAGAGTTAGGGTAGGGAGAAGATGAAAGTCATTTTTGAGTACCTATACTCTCGGATTTTCAATTTTTTTCTACGAAGAGTGTGTAACAGGCTGTGCTTAGTCACTCAGTCGTGTCTGACTCTTTGCAACCCTGTAGACTTGTAGCCCTCCAGGCTCCTCTGTCCATGGGACAAGAATACTGAATTCTTGTCCAGGCAAGAATACTGGAGTGGGTTGCCATGCCCTCCTCCAGGGGATCTTCCCAACCCAGGGATTGAACCCAGGTCTCCCGCATTGCTGGCGGATTCTTTACCATCTGAGCTACCAGGGAAGCCCTGAATGTGTAATACTATTAGGTAAAAATTTAAAAATTTTTTTAAATTTAAGTGTTATTTACAGAGTTTTTACATACTAGGAGGAAAACCTCTTGTTCTCAGAACAAGGGATCAAATACTGCATCTGCATGTGCGTTTGTAGGCAAGAAGAGGAAATGTAGACAAAAAGGTTTTTTTTAATGTTCATGCATTTGTTTTTCTTCATCAAACTGGTCCAAGGAGAGCACAGATGAAGGAAGCGGCAAAAATGCGGAACAGCCCACACAAAGGGAAGCACAAGAGGGAGTTATCTAAAGGTAAGTTTAACAGGACTGAAATATATATATATATGTATATTTTAATGGTGCTAAACAAGCAGACAATGCTCTTAAACAGACAGTGAGATAAAGTAATTGAAATCTGGGCTTTGTGTGATTTTTCTGGACAACATAATTGGATATGAATTGGGATGTGCAGTATTATTTACAAAAGTATCATGCAACACATTCCACAAATTAATAGTTGTTATACTGCCAGCGAGGATGCAATGTTTGTGGAGCCATGAATAGACAATAATTACATAAACTCTACATTTGCCGAGATGCACTTGTTCTCTAGAAGACTCATGAGATCGCAAATTTAACAACGTTAGACCCCTCCAGAGAATCACCATGCAGAAACTTATAAGGACAACAAGTATTTTCAAATTAATTTTGATGCCAGAGGGAAAGATAATACGTGTGGCCCAATGTGTTGATGGGGCAAGAATTCACTGTGTCTGTTTTGAGGACATCATCTTACCCATTTTGTGGCTCCTTCAATACTTTAAAAAAAATATTTATTTATTTGGCTGTGTTGGGTCTTAGTTGCAGCCCATGGGACCTTTGTTGTATCATAGGGGATCTTTTGTTGCGGCATGCAGGCTTCTCTCTAATTGTGGGATGCAAGCTCAGTTGCTCAACAGCAGGTGGGATCTTACTTTCCTGGCCAGAGTTTGAACCCGTGTTCCCTGCACTGCAAAGCAGATTCTTAACCACTGGACCACCAAGAAAGTCCCTCCAATAATTAACTCTATTCCTGGAAGATACTGAATATCCCAGTATGAATGGCTCCTTCTAGCCCAGAGAATTTCGTTTACTTAGTGAGAGGATTTATTGGATTTTAAAATGTTTTCTTTTTGTGATTTTTTTGACCCAGAAATATGCTTTTTATTTCAATGACTCTCTCAAAACAGCTGAATAAATGACAGATTCTAAACAATCACCCTTAACTGTAAATCAAAATATTATGTTTCCTCAGTTATGCTAAGATTCTTCAGTTTATTTTCGTTCTATCATCAATAAAGAATAACCTACCACGAGAATGTTGATTAAAGGCATTCTACCAAAACTATTTACTCCGTTCTGTGGCAAACACTTGTCATCTCTAACTTAAGTAGAACAGCCCATGCTTAAGTGTCCCCATGCTGCTACATGAAATAGAGGCATCTGGAATTTATTCTCTTTTTCTCTAATTATAGCTTAATTTATCAACTGCACATTTTTAAGATGGTTATTCCTAGTAAGCTTGCCCATTAGAAAACCATGCTAGAAGTATTCTTTTCAAAATAACATTGATCTTCCTCTTTCGGTGGGTAAATATCATACTTGTTTCCATATAATTTTTTATGTATAGTCAATTGTATAATTTCTAAAGTTATCCAAAATTATCTCCCTACCCCAATATTTCCCCAACCTCAATCAAAAAAGTCTCATCCTCCTGGGGAACTGCCTGGCAGTCCAGGGGTTAGCACTCCATGCTTTCACTGCCTAGGGCATGGGCTCAGCCTCTGGTCAGGGAACTAAAATGTCTGCAAGCCTCGTGGCATGGCCAAAAGAAGAAAAATAAATCTTATCCTCTCAGTGACACTCTGTCTGCCACACAGTGGACATTGGTCATGACCTTTGGAAATGGAAGACACCCTGGAGATCATTAGTCAGTGGTTGTCAACCTGACAGAATTTAAAACTCTCCTTGGAGCAGGGCACTCAGAGCTGGTGCTCTGGGACAACCCAGAGGGATGGGGTGGGGAGGGATATGGGAGAGGGGTTCAGAATGTTAGGATACAAGCACACCCATGGCTGATTCATGTCAAGGTATGGTAAAAACCAACACAATATTGTAAAGTAATTGGCCTCCAATTAAAATAAATTAATTAATTAAAAAAAATTTTTTAAGATGTTTTCAGCATAACCAGAAAAAAAAAAAAAAGAAGAACTCACTTGCCAATGCAGGAGGCGTGACGCAGGTTGAATCGGCAACCCACTCCAGTATTCTTGCCTGGAGCCGTGGACAGAGGAGCCTGGCAGGCTCCAGTCCATGGGGTCGCAAGCGCTGGACACAACCGAGGCAACCAAGCACACACACACGCATGCAAAGTACAAACTACTATGGATTTAACCCACAAGCCAAACCTAGTGCTCTGTGGATATGGTAATGCCTTTGGTTAGTCCCTGTCTGAATATTTTGGCTTAAAGAATAGTTTTAGTTCTCAGAGTGACTTACTCCCATTAGTTTAAAATGCTGATTGTTCTTAGAGAATAGAGTCAGGCTCCTGTCTACTAATGCTATTGAAGTAAAAGGATCTATGTAGATTTCTACCACTAAATGTTACTTTGAGTTTTATAAATAAATCATTTCCTTTACATTAAAAAAAAAATCTCTCCTAGGGTGTCTGTTCTAAAAGAAGATTTAGGGACTTCAGTCCCAGAGATTCTGATTCAGTAAAACTGGAGAAAAGCCCAGTTATGTACATTTTTTAAAAACACCCCATGGAATTCTGAGCGCACAGAAAACACACTGAGGAATCTTTCTCTTAACTTTTTTTTCTATAGTAAGGATGCTGAGGGTAGAAGATGTAACCTGCTCATCATATTGGTGATCTGATTGACGTAATTGTCTTCAAAGTGTTTCCACAGCTGTTCTCGACATCCTTCTGCTTACATTCTAAAAAACAGGGATCAGAAAGTGGTTGCCTTCTTATGAAAAGCTTCTATCTTTACCCTAACGGGGGTGGCGGGGGGGTGGAGGTGGGATTGGACATTTGTGAAAGAAGGTACATGCCATTGCCTTACCAAGGAAACTAATCACACGTTGGCATCATCGAAAAAACAACCATAAAAGTATATATACTGTTTTCATGTGGTCCTCTAATAATATTTGTGGACAGGGTATCGACATTCATTAAATAAATGAATGAATGAATATATGGAAAATAAATGAATGATTGAAACAATGACTCCTGCACAAAGATACGAGAGAAAAGTTTCAGGCAGTGTGAAGCCTGTGTCATGGTGCCCCAAAAGCCCTCATCCTGGTCTCTGATAGTCAAGGTTTTCTGTCAGGTAGCAGGAAAAGGGATCCATCTTTCAGTTCAGTTCAGTTCAGTCGCTCAGTCGTGTCCGACTCTTTGCGACCCCATGAATTGCAGCACGCCAGGCCTCCCTGTCCATCACCATCTCCCGGAGTTCACTCAGACTCACGTCCATCGACTCAGTGATGCCATCCGGCCATCTCATTCTCAGTCGTCCCCTTCTCCTCCTGCCCCCAATCCCTCCCAGCATCAGAGTCTTTTCCAATGAGTCAACTCTTCGCATGACGTGGCCAAAGTATTGGAGTTTCAGCTTTAGCATCATTCCTTCCAAAGAAATCCCAGGGCTGATCTCCTTTAGAATGGGCTGGTTAGATCTCCTTGCAGTTCAAGGGACCCACAAGAGTCATCTCCAACACCACAGTTCAAAAGCATCAATTCTTCGGTGCTCAGCCTTCTTCACAGTCCAACTCTCACATCCATACATGACCACTGGAAAAACCATAGCCTTGACTAGATGGACCTTAGTTGGCAAAGTAATGTCTCTGCTTTTGAATATGCTATCTAGGTTGGTCATAACTTTCCTTCCAAGGAGTAAGCGTCTTTTAATTTCATGGCTGCAGTCACCATCTGCAGTGATTTTGGAGCCCAAAGAGATAAAGTCTGACACTGTTTCCACTGTTTCCCCATCTATTTCCCAGGAAGTGATGGGACCAGATGCCATGATCTTCGTTTTCTGAATGTTGAGCTTTAAGCCAGCTTTTTCACTCTCCTCTTTCACTTTCTTCAAGAGGCTTTTTAGTTCCTCTTCACTTTCTGCCATAGCGGTGGTGTCATCTGCGTATCTGAGGTGATTGATATTTCTCCCAGCAATCTTGATTCCAGCTTGTGTTTCTTCCAGTCCAGTGTTTCTCATGATGTACTCTGCATAGAAGTTAAATAAGCAGGGTGACAATATACAGCCTTGACATATTCCTTTTCCTCTTTGGAACCAGTCTGTTGTTCCATGTCCAATTCTAACTGTTGCTTCCTGACCTGCACACGGATTTCTCAAGAGGCAGGTCAGGTGGTCTGGTATTCCCATCTCTCTCAGAATTTTCCACAGTTTATTGTGACCCACACAGTCAAAGGCTTTGGCATAGTCAATAAAGCAGAAATACATGTTTTTCTGGAACTCTCTTGCTTTTTCCATGATCCAGCAGATGTTGGCAATTTGATCTCTGGTTACTCTGCCTTTTCTAAAACCAGCTTGAACATCAGGAAGTTCTTGGTTCACGTATTGCTGAAGCCTGGCTTGGAGAATTTTGAGCATTACTTTACTAGCATGTGAGATGAGTGCAACTGTGCAGTAGTTTGAGCATTCTTTGGCATTGCCTTTCTTTGGAATTGGAATGAAAACTGACCTTTTCCAGTCCTGTGGCCACTGCTGAGTTTTCCAAATTTGTTGGCATATTGAGTGCAGCACTTTCACAGCATCATCTTTCAGGATTTGAAATAGCTCCACTGGAATTCCATCACCTCCACTACCTTTGTTCGTAGTGATGCTTTCTAAGGCCCACTTGACCTCACATTCCAGGATGCCTGGCTCTAGATGAGTGATCACACCATCGCGATTATCCAGGTCATGAAGATCTTTTTTGTACAGTTCTTCCGTGTATTCTTGCCACCTCTTTTTAATATCTTCTGCTTCTGTTAGGTCCATACCATTTCTGTCCCTTATCGAGCCCATCTTTGCATGAAATGTTCCCTTGGTATCTCTAATTTTCCTGAAGAGATCTCTAGTCCTTCCCATTCTGTTGTTTTCCTCTATGTCGGATCCATCTTTACATACTTTTAAAATAACTTTTTGAAATGGAAGTATACTTAATTTAAATGTTGTGTTGAGATTCATCTCTAGAAAAGGAAATGCTGGAAGTAGCTGAAAAGAACATATAGATTTCAGTGGTTTAAGTACAGTATGAGGTTAAATGGGCTTTTTCAGAAAAGAATTTCTCTTTCCTTTCTTTCTTTTTTTCCCCCTACCTCCACCAGAGGTGGAGAGGGTATCAGTGTGGGAGATTCTCACCATATTTTTTAACTGGTTGGCTTTTTCTGATGGGCTTTTTCAGAAAAGAATTTCTCTTTCCTTTCTTTCTTTTTTTCCCCCTACCTCCACCAGAGGTGGAGAGGGTATCAGTGTGGGAGATTCTCACCATATTTTTTAACTGGTTGGCTTTTTCTGATGAAGTTTCTTCAGTTTGTTTGGCTTCTTTATCTGTTATGTTATTTATCTGCAGTTTTGCTTCTAGTCAAAAAGGAAAACAACTGTAGTTTGTCATTCTTTAATGCTAGGAGATGACAGAAAGCTGGGTTTTATTTGTTCTTCTCTTTGAAGTATTACAACTGAATGAGCAGATGTAAGCATCATATTTTAACCAGAATTTTTGCTTAACTTCATGGAAACAGCCACTTCTTGGAGGACTGGTGGCCTGTTGGGCTTGGCTTCAGCAAAATTATCAGAGAAGATGGATGGGTGATTCCAGAAAATTGTGAAAGAACACCACTTATTACAGAAATTCAATTTGATTCCGTATTTTTTAAATTGACGTATAGTTGATTTACAGTATTGTGTTAGTTTCAGGTATACAGCAATGTGACTCAGTTATTTTTTTCAGATTATACTGTATATTACAAGATATTGAATATAGAGCTCTGTGCTATACAGTAAATCCTTGTTGCTTGTCTCTTTTATGTGTCTGTATCTGTTAACCCCATACTCTTAATTTCTCCTTCCTATCCTCCTTCTTTTCTTTGGTAACCATAAATTGTTTTCAATGTCTGTGATTCTGGTTTTGTTGTTTTTATTATTTTTTTGAGTCTGTTTTTGTTTTGTATATAGATTCATTTGCATTATTTTTTAGATTCCACATTTGAGTGATATCATAAAGTATTTGTTTTTCCCTGTCTGACTTATTTCACTAAGTATAATATTTTCTAGGTTTATCCATGTTGCTGCAAATGGCATATTCCATATTTTTTATAGTTGAGTAATATTCCACTATATGTATACAGTATGGGGCTTCTCTCATACTATAAGGCTCAGATGGTACAGAATCTGCCTGCAATGCTAGAGACCTGAGTCAATCCCTGAGTCAAGAAGATCCCCTGGAGAAAGGAATGGCCACCCAATCCAGCATTGTTGCCTTGAGAATTCCATGGACAGAGGAGCCTGGGGGACTGCAGCCCACGGGGTTGCAAAGAGTTAGACATGACCGAGCACACACACACATATATACCACATCTTCTTAAGCCATCTTCTATTGATGGGCACTTGGGTTGTTATATCTTTTGTTACAGCTATTGTAAACAATGCTGGTATGAACATTGGGGTGTATGTATCTTTTTGAATTAGAGTTTTCATTTTTTTCTGGATATATACCTGGAAGTGGGATTGCTTAGTCATATGGTAACTCTATTCTCAATTTTTTAGGGAACAATCATACTGTTCTCTATAGTGGCTGTACCAATTTACATTCCCACCAACAGTGTAGAAGTTTCCCTTTTCTCCACACCCTCTCAAGCATTTATTATTTGTACTTTTTGATGATTGCCATTCTAATCAGTGTGAAGTGATACCTCATTGTGGTTTTGATTTGCATTTCTCTAATAAGCTACATTTAAATCAATAAAATTAGAACACTCCTTCACCCCATATACAAAAATAAACTCAAAATGGTTTTAAAGAACTAAAGATAAGACAGGACACCATCAAACTCCTAGAAGAGATCACAGGCAAAACAAACCATCCTCTGACATAAATTATAGTAATATTTTTATAGATCAATTTCCCAAGGCAAAAGAAATAAAAGTAAAAATAAATAAATGTGGGACTTCCCCAGGGGCACAGGTTCAATGCCTGGTTGGGGAACTAAGACCCAGCACGCTGCCTGGTATGGCAAAAAAAAAAAACCCTGCAAAATACCAAATGAGACCTAATCAAACTTAAAAATGTTTACACAGCAAAGGAAACCGGGAACAAAACTAAAAGACAACCTACAGACTGGAAGAAAATATTTGCCAATGATGCTGCTGACAAAAGGTTAATATCCAAAGTAGACAAGCAACTCCTACAATCCAATATTAATAAAATAAACAGCCTAATCAAAAAGGAACAATAGATAGAGGATCTAAAAAGATATTTTTCCCAAAGTATACACACAGGTAGCCAACAGGCACATGAAAAGATGATTCTATATTTATCAAACAACGCAAGCCTAAGCAAAACACGCCTTGGAAGCTCTGTGAAGCCAATGGCCTTCCTCATATCTTTAATCCTAATTTAGATTCTCTACAACTATCAGTGAAAGAGCCAACACTAACAAAGTTAAAATACCCTCTCAGAGACTTTGTGAAAACTGCTACAGGCAACATCATGTCCTCTCAAGGCCACAAACACAATGCCAATGAGCCAAGAGGGGGACAATGATAGGGTGGAGCAGGGTAGAGGGAGCCACCCCGAAATGGAAAGCATAAGCCAAAACTTAGCACTTCTCTGTTTTTATGTAAAATCCTCACATTTTTTATGTTGATTCATTTTTTTCCTCTAAAGCTCCTGAATTGTAACTAAAATCACACCTCTGAAGCCAAAACCTTTGCATTCTGAAGTCTAGAGTCTCCTCCATTCTGTAAATCAATGAAATTCTGGCTTTCTTGCAAGAGTTCCATATCAGCCTATGGAATATACTTAGGAAAATAATTCCAATCTAGGGATATACTTTTCTATAAAACAAAATTGCAAGAACTAGAAAGGCTCTCTTGGGAAAGAGTGATGGAGAGAGGAAAAGCATCAGCCCTCATTTTTGTGCTGTGCTAAGCTTAACAGCAAAGGGACTATAACATTTCCATCTACAAAACTGATATAAAAAATGAATATCAGCAAAGTTTATGTCTTTCTTCATATGAAGCATTTCAGTAACCTGTCTCAGATGCACACCTTATGGCACTACCCTACTTGTTACCCATCAGTAGCTCCCCATTTCTTACAGAGCCAAAGCTGACCTCCCTAGCGTGGTATACAGGGCCCTTCCTCTATAAGCATGTGGGCCTTGCCCCATCTTCCCAGGCTCTCTCAGTTAATTGTACTTCGTATTTAGTTGAGTTAATCCTTACATATAATGAAATGGAAAAATCTTACATGCACAATTCAAGGAGTTTTGAAAAATGAAACCAACCTATGTAACCAATTTCCTGTGATGATATAGAACGTTCCATCACCCCACCGGTAAAATTTTAAACACTGACAATACCAGTGCTGGTGCATGTGGAATAACTGGAACTCTTCTACGTTGCTGGTGGGCACATAAAGTGCTGCAAACGTTTTGAAAAACTTTCAAAATAATTACAAAAGAAACTCAGAAATGCAGGAGACCTGGGTTCTATCCCTGGGTTGGGAAGATCCCCTGGAGAAGGGAATGGCTACCCACTCCAGTATTCTTGCCTGGAAAATTCCATGGATAGAGGAGCCAGGTGGGCAACAGTCCATGATGTCACAAAGAGCTGGACACGACTGAGTGACAATATCCTACATGCTCTAATTTCCATCTCTAAAGATTAGTTTGGCCTGTTCTTGAACTTTATATAAGAAGAATCATACTCTGTGTACTCTTTTGCCCCTGACTTCCATGTTCTCCTATATTTCAATGATTCTTTTTTTTAATCGCTAAGGAGTATCATATTGTATAAATATACTACAATTTTTTAATCCATTTTTCTTCTGATGGACATTTGATTTGTTTCCATGGTTTGGCTATTATGAATAAAGCTACTGGGAACATTCTTAGGCAAGTATTTCATTGGTCATTTGCTCATATTTTCCTTGAATAAGGGGTAGAACTTTTGGGCTTCTTTTGTAACAATTTTGAAATGGTTTTGAAAGTGTTTGAAGCAGTTTATGTGTCCATCAGCGATGTAGAAGAGTTCCGGTTATTCCACATGCAACAGCATTTGGTGTTGTCAGTGTTTAAAATTTTAGTTACTTTATGGGTGTGAAATGGAATCCAGAAATAAATCCACTGTGGTTTTATTTTGTATTTCTCGGATGACTACTACCATTCAAGATTTTCTCATGTGTTTACTGACCATTTGTAATCTTCTTTTGTGAAGTGCCTGTTTAAGACTTGCCCATATACTCATTGGCTTGTCTTTTTATTATTGGTTTAATAGTTCCTTTTGTGTTCTGGATACAAGATTTTTGTTAATCTTTAGTTGGTTGCCTTTTCATTTACTTAAGTCATTTCTTGAGGGGCAAAATATCAGTTTAAATTTTTGATACATTTAATCATTATTTAATATTTAGTAGAGGGTTTTTTTTTGTACGTTTCCTAAGAAATCTGCTTATTCACATTTGAAAAATATCCTCCTATATTTCTTTCTTTGGTTTTAGCTTTTACATTCAGGTCTAGAATTTATCTTGAATTAATTTCAGTATGTAGTGTGATGTAGGGACCATAGTCCAATTTTTTCGTGTGTTTATTCAGTTATTTCAGCACAATTTGTTGAAAATATTTTCTTTTCCCATTGAAATAGTACATTTATAAAAATCAATTGACTATATAAGTGTGGGTCTTTTCTGGATGCTATTCTGCTTCATTGAGCTGTGTAAGTATCCTTGTCTATGCCAATGCCACACTGTCCTGATTACTGAAGCCTTAAATTAAGTCTTGAAATACAATTGTGTGAGCATTCCAACATTGGACTTTATTTTCAGAATTACTTTGGCTATTCTGGATCTTTTGCATTTCCATTTAAACTTAGAATATATCTGTCAGCATTACAGTGCAGCCTGTTGGGACTGTGCGCACAGGTTCTAGAAATGAGTTTGGGGAATTGACATTTTTAGCCATATTGAGTCATTCCATTCAACAATAGAGTTTATCTTCCCATTTTTTAGATCTTTAATTTCTCTTTGCAATGTTTTGCCCATAGTTTGTTAAGTATATTAAATGTTAAGCACTTAATATGCTTTATAAAATTTGGGGCTTCTCTGGTGCCTCAGTGGAAAGAATCCACCTGCCAGGTGGATTCTTGATCCTTGGGTCAGGAAGATCCCCTGGAGAAGGAAATGGCAACCCACTCCAGTATTCTTGCCTGGGAAATCCCAGGCACAGAGGAGCATGTCGGGCTGTAGTCCCTGGGGTTGCAAAGAGTTGGACACAACATAGCAACTAAAAAAAAACAAAATATAATTTTAAATATTTTCAAATTCCAATTGTCCAAGTTAGTGTCTAGAAACACATGTGATTTTTGTATATTGACCATGTATCCTACAACCTGGCTAAATTTATTTATTAGTTTTAAAAGCTTCTGGCAACCTCCTTGGGATTTTCTCTGTGCATGACCATGTTATTTGTGAATGAAGATAGTTTTCTTTCTTTCCAGTCTGCATGTATTCTACTTATTTTTGTTGTATTACTGCATCTTGTATAATGTGATGAGACTGAACATCCTTCCTTGCCTCGTCTTGATCTTAGAGGGAGACAACTCAGTTTTTCAGTATTAAATATGGTGTAGCTAAGAATGTCCTTTATCAAAATCAGGAAACCCCCCTCTGTTTCTCACAAGTTTTTATCAAGAATAAACGTTGAATTTTGTAAAACTCTTTTAATGCATCTTTTGAGATGTGTGTTATGCATCTTTTGAGATGTGTGTATAATTTTTCTTTTTCTAATACAGTAGACAACATTGATCTTTCCAATGTAAACCCGTGAGGTAAAACCAACTTGATCATTCTGTCTCATCTTCCTGGCCCTCTCTCTCTTTTTGGTGAAGATTTATTTCATTTTTTCTTCACCGGGTCTTCGTTGCTGCACTTGGGCTTTCTCCAGTTGCAGCTGGTGGGGGTACTCTCTAGTTGTGGTGGACGGCTTTTCATTGTGTTGGCTTCTCTTGTTGAGCACAGGTTCGAGGACAAGTGGGCTTCAATAGTTGCAGCATATGGTCTCAGCAGTTGCGGCTCCCAGACTCTAGAGCTCGGGCTCAGCAGTTGTGACACACTAGCTTTGTAGCTCCATGATATGTGGGATCTTCCTGGAGAAGGGTTCAAACCCATGTCCCCTGCATTGCAAGGAAGATTCTTACCCACTGGACCACAAGGCAAGTCCCTGGTATTCCCTCTTTTATGTCTATATTGGCAATTTGTGTTTTCTTTTCTCTTGATCAATCTAGTTCTTTGTCAATGTTATTAATTTTTTTCAAAGAATCAAATTTTGGCTTTGTAAGTTTCTCTATATTTGTGTTTTTATTTCCTTGTTTTTGCTTTTATATTTATGTCCTCTTTCCCCTATCTTAAATTGAATTTTCTTTTCATTTTCCTTGTTTCTTAATGTGGAAACTTTAGACTTAAAACATCTTTGTCTTATAAGGATTTCAAGCTACAGATTTTGTTCCAAACAGTGCTTTAATATATAACACAGACTTCGTTTGTGTTTTTCTTATTCAGTTCAGAATAGTTTTTAATGTTCTTCGGGATTCATTTTTTGATGCAGGTGTTTGTTATTTAGAAGTGTGCTGTTTAATTTCCACATATTTGAAACCCTTTAGGATTTCTTATTATTGATTTCTAACTATTTTAGCCATCAGAAAAACACTGTGTAAGATTTCAGTCTTTTGAAATTAATTGAGATTTGTTTCATGGCTCAGCCTTAAACTTTTTAAAAAAGAAATAAGCACAGTTCCATAATTTTTAATTAATGAATGAACTTCTTGCTGTACTGGATCTTCATTGCCGCCACAGACTTTCTCTAGTTTTGGTAGTTGGGGTCTACTCTTCCTTACAGTGCAAGGACTTACTGTGGTGGCTTCTCTCATTGTAGAGCACAGGCTCTAAGTGTACGCACTTCAGTCGTTGCAGCTCGAGAGCTCGAGAGCACAGTCTCGGTAGTTGGGTGCACGGGCTAAGTTGCTGCATGGTATGTGGGATCTTCCCTGACCAGGGACTGAACACATATCCCCTGCATTGGCAGGCAGATTCTTATCCACTGCGCCACCAGGGAAGTCCCTCACGCCTAAAAGTTTTAAAAATTACAGTAAGACTTTACCACTAAGCCATTGAACTACTGTGTGATAGGTCAAGATATTTCGCTTCTATTTCTGGCAAGAATTCTTGGAACTAACAATTGTTAAGTCCCCAACAGCAATGAAATTCGCCACTGACACTGCAATAACACACACAGTAGATTTCAGGAACACAATAGAGTCACATATTTTCTGCAAACTAGCTTCTGATGAACAATGTACAACCTTCCCTTTTCACAAGCCTTGTACATATGTCCAGTTGAGCCTTTTCGTGTGGCATATACATTTTTTACCATCATCAGTTGTCACACATCATAGCAGATTCTACTTCAGGTTGTGCTGAATTTGTATTTCTCAACTTCTGTCTCACCTCTGCTCTTTTCCACACATACTCTTCACAGAGGTTAATACTTTGGTCACCTCAAACTCTGTTTGGACTCCTCAAATAACCAATCATTGAGGAGGATCCGTAGCATCTGTCAGCTCATCAAGAGCCAAGGAAAACAATGCAAACATCTTTTGTCTTGTTTTTAAATTGACTATTGATACTGCTCCCCAGGCCCTCAAGCAACTGTTCTCACTAAGCGGCTAATAGTCTTAAACATGTTTATTTTTATGTACAGATTTCTTCAGCTGTTGAAATCAAGCACAATTTAATTAACTTGTATTGGTAAATGGCTTTCTGCTTGAATAACAAATCACTCTGAAACTTACTTTGATTGCAGCCCCATTTTCATTCTTTTATTTTTGTGCAGAAATTTTGCTGTGATGAGATATTCGGTGTTAAATTAAAATTATCTACTTTCTGATTGTGACTTTCCTGTGAATTAAAATATTGTTATGAAGGCTTGGTCTGGTAATGCCTATATATATTGTATTCTTGTAGCATAGCTATCACATCCTTGTATAATATACAAATTTTTTTGCCATATAATAACAAAATCATCCATACTCCACTTTGCCTTAAAATGTGATATTCAAAATCTCCTTTTCACTTCCAGATGGGTGACAATCAGGCAGCCAGTTGGGGTGGCGGACTTTCTGTCCTAGAACCATAGCCCAGTTTGTCTGTAATGTTGCAGAGAAGGTCCCAACTCTGGTCAACGCTCCTGTGACTTACTTCCAAGCTTCAGCTGACCACATTTTGGCCCTATGCCAAGGTTGAGCTGGTTCCTCCAACCCCTGCTGAGATCCCTACAGCTATTTAGGCTTGAAAAAATAATCAACAGTGCTCAAACTGGTAGCTTCAAACAGCTCACAGTTAAGGAAGTTCTACTGAATGGTTTGGTGGTGACTGAGGTGTGGATGTGGTTTTACATTGGCAAGATCATATATTTTAGGCAAGCATGGTGATGGACAGGGAGGCCTGGTGTGCTGAAATTCATGGGGTCGCGAAGAGTCGGACACGACTGAGCGACTGAACTGAACTGAACTGAACTGAACTGATGGCATCTTTGGCTATGATGTTTTAAGATTGATTTTTGACATGTGATTATATTTGCTATATTATTCAAGTGTTCTTGGACCATGTACAAGCGTACTGCTATTTGGTTTTTTTTTTTTTGCTATTTGAATAAAATAAGATGGGCTTCCCTGGTTCAGACGGTAAGGAATCTGCCAGCAATGAGGGAGACCTGGGTATAATCCCTGGGTGGGGAAGATCCCCTGGAGAAGAGAATGGCTACCCACTCCCATATTCTTGCCTGAAGAATTCTGTGGACAGAGCAGCCTGGTGGGTTATGGTCTATGGGTTGCAAAGAGTAGGACAAGACTGAGCGACTAGCACTTTCACTTTCAAGACAGTATGCCAGAAAAGAAACCAAAAACCTACTCTTCTTGTTTTGACATGATAGGTATGCTCTGGTAATAAATATAAATGTCTTGGTAAATTCTAAAGGAAATCAATCCTGAATATTCACTGGAAGGACTGATGCTGAGGCTGAAGCTCCAATACTTCTGCCACCTGATGAGAAGAGCCTACTCACTGGAAAAGACCGTGATGCTGGGAAAGATTGAAGGCAGGAGGAGAAGGGGATGACAGAGGATGAGATGGCTGGATGGCATCACCGACTCAATGGACGTGAGTTTGAGTTGGACGTGACTGAGCCACTGAATGAGCAACAACAGTATTAATATGTGCTACACTCAAATGCTGTGGAGTTATAAGTGCATCACGTAAATTATCATGCACTGGACAGCAATGACAGCGTTTCATGCACCCTCTGTGTCAATTACTCAGCTCTGCAGTCATCACGTGAAAGCAACTATATATAGTATATAAACAAGTGAGTATGTCTGCCTTCCAATATGACTGTATTTATGGACACTAAAATTTGAATTTCATATAATTTTCATGCCCCATAAAATATTCTTCTTGTGGTTGTTTTCCAAACATTTTAAAGTGTTGTAAAACCCATTTTTAGCTCACAGGCCATAAACACTAGATGACTGGCCATATTTGGCCTATGGGTCAGTTTGTCAACCCCTGTTCTATAGCAATCCTGAATCATTTACAGTCTTCTTTCCCTACCTTTGTACATTCTGAATCCCTCTCACTTGAATCTTCCTCCTCTCTATGTTTTCCTGATGTCATTTTCCAAGACACCAATAAATCATCACCTACTGTATTTTTTATATGATTCAACAACTGTAGCTTCCATGTAATTCTGTGGTTACATTACTAAGTCCAGAAGTACATATCAAAGAGCAAGAATCTGTTACTTCACTCTTCCATAAGTCACATTAAAGTAAATCTGTTATTTCATTTCATTTTGTTTATTATTTCATTTTGTTTTGTTTTAAATAATTAACTAAAAGTTGGCCTGAGAGGACATATGAGGATTGTGGCATCAGCGAGAAAGTACAGAAGAATATCATTTGTACCTAAAGATTGTTATGAGAATTAAACAGCATCTAAAATGAACATTCTAAGCATAGAGAAAGCTGGTAATAAAACTAAGTTGCTTCTTTCTTTCCTCCTCTGACGATGTTTGATTTTAAGAGCAAATGGTAAATGGTAAATGGCCATGCTCATGACCACAAACAAAATTCAATTGCTGTGCAGTAAATGTGCATAGATTTTCTTATGCTGGTATCATCTTTATTACCTACTAGTTAGATTCCCCTGTGATCCCATTTCTATTTCTGTGATTAATACCTATTTTTCAAAATTATTTTGCTTTAACGGAAGGCCTTCAAAATATTTAGGAAGAAGAAAGGAACATTTCCCTTAAGAACTTCTTTAGATTATAAATCACATTTGTCACAGGCTTGTGGCAGATTGTAAAATATGTTATTGTTGTTTAGTTGCTAAGTCATTTCCGACTCTTGTCACCCCATGGACTATAGCCTGCCAGGCTCCTCTGTCCATGGGATTTCCCAGGCAAGAATACTGGAGTGAGTTGCCATTTCCTTCTTCAAGACTGTAAAATATAAGTACCTGTAAACATTTGCCAGGAACCATTGTTAAAGCTTTTGCTGTACAGTAAGTGCCCTACATATGAATGAGTTCCATTGTAAGAGAGTGTTCATAAGTCCAACAAAGTTAGCCTAGGTATCCAACTAACACAATTGGCTACGTAGTACTGTACAGTAATAGGTGTATAATACCTTTCATACAAGTAATATGTACCTAAGAAAACAAACACAAAAAAATAAAACATTTTAAACCTTACAGTACAGTTCCTTGAAAAGTACTATAGTACAGAACAACAGCTGGCATACAGGGGCTGGCACACATGTTAGCATCTTCGAAAGTTTGCAACTTAAAGATTCATGTGTAGGGAACTTACTGTATTGAAAGAAGTTAGTTCTTAGACTGTCAATGGATCTTGTGTTTCTCATACTATAGACTGAAAAAACAGGAAATTAAGGGTGCTGAGATTATTGTTATGCCAGAGAGAGCAGAAAGGATCTCATAGACTCTATAAGGGTAAGCATGATTCCTTTGGCCAAAAATTAAATGAAAATGAGGTTAAAAAAAAAAAAACCCAACCCCCACCCCTCTAAACCTCACATCGTCAAGAAAAGGGACTAGATTGAGTTCTAGCTAAAGTAATAGGTGAAATTAAGTCAAGTGGTCCTTTCCTACGAAAACCTCTGCCCTCACCTCACCGGCCTCAGTGCCTCCACCATTATCATATAACTGCTCTGAGCAACCACATTCAAAACTCTGACTACCTGCTTTTGCATTTCCTTTCTTACATTTCTGCCAACAATGCAATGCAAGGGGCTTCTCTTTTCTCCACAGCCTCTCCAGAATTTATTGTTTGCAGATTTTTTTGATGTGAGGTAATACCTCCTTGTAGTTTTGATTTGCATTCCTCTGATAATAAGTGATATTGAGCAGCTTTTCATTAGCCATCTGTCTATCTTCTTTGGAGAAATGTCTATTTAGGTCTTCTGCCCACTCTGTCTTGCAGTACTGAAGGAAGCCACACACTCTACCACTTAACTCTTTAATAACTGGAGCCCTGTCATATACATCAAAGTTTGAAAACCACTTCTTTACGAGATCTCTTATCTATCCCATCTCACCTCACCTCAGAAAGTCTCATTAAGCCTCAAAGACCCACTATTATCATGACTGTGGTCTCTGTATTTTCCTGTGAGAGGATCTGGGGCTGAATGAGGGAAAGCCCATTTCTTAGGGTTTTACTGGCAGTGTCAGGCAAGGGATGCTCTCTGCCTCAGGAACCACACGGAGATAATAGCACTGTCTTTGAATTGCATCTTCGTTACTTAAGGCCTTGGTATTTTCTTTGACCTTTCAGAATTTCAGTTCCTCCTCTGTAAGATGGGAGGCAGAAATCTCTATCTCAAGACTATAACAAAGATTAAACAATATTATGGTATAAAGCACACAGGAGAGAGCCTGAAGCATGGTAGGCCATCGCTGTCAACAAGGTAAGCAGAAGCTACAGGGCTGTCTTCTGTACCAAGGGAGCAGATAAACGCAGTTGGAAAGAACAGGTGGTAACAGTGGAAAGGAAACAGGCTGCCAATCCCCAGGGCTCAGAGAAGAAAGGAAAGAGGGCTTTGGGGAGCTGGCGAAAGACCCGGAATGTCCTTCGGGTTTTATGTTGGCAAGAAGCCTCAGCTGCCCACAGCTGCTCACCTACCAACTCTTTGGAATTTTAGATTTCAGGCATGAGATGATTTATATGGTTGCTCGAGAGTGGTAAGTAACAAAGAAACTAAGGGTCCGTAAAATGACCAATTTAGTAAAACTTCTGGTTTTTCTTTCTTTGCTGGTGGTGCCCTGCCAAGACCTCCAACCAGACTTGGCTCTGGGCCTCCCTGCTCTGTGCCCAGCAGCTCACTGGCGAGCTCTCTGTCTAGGTGATTAGCCCGTGGCCACACTGCTTATCGAGCTTTGCCCAGTCTTCTCCAGTGCGAATGCTCAGGGCTCTTCACTATGCAGTGAAAATAAACAGCAGTGTAAATGGTCTCCTGGCTACTCAATCCAAACCAATACGGAAAACCTGCTTTACAAGCTTCCACTGAAACTTCTAGTAGAATAAGCAACTGATAATTCTACACCAAATGTCTGGCTTTTAGCCAGGACTAACAACTGTTCCCTTTTTGTAAGCCACATTCTGGTGACCATGGAGAGTCAAAATAGATATTTTGATTCTAGAGCAATTAAAAAAAAGGTGAAATCACAGTGCCTTTATGCAAACTAACCATAGGTTTAGGATGAGGACAAAATTAGCTTAAAACCTTTAAAGAAATTGATCAACTGCCAGTCAAACATTCTGTAAGAAAAAAAAAAGAGCTTAACAAAGTATTACTGTTTTTTAAATTGCTGGTACTCTTTGCTGTTAGATTTGGGTTGCCAGATTTAGCAAATAAAAATACAATGCCACTTCTCTTGCCATATGAGGTTGTGCCAAGAAGAAAGATACCTATGAACTAGGAAGTGGGTCTTCAATAGATGTCAAATCTGTCAGTGCCTTGATCTTAGACTTCCCAGCCTCCATAAATGTGAGAAATAAATTTATACTGTTTATAAGCTAAAAATTAAAATTTTTAAATTTTAACAAGGTGCCCAGTTATACTGGAATATCAAATAAACAACTAATAATATTCTAGCATAAGAATGTCCCAAATATTACATGGGGCATATTTATGCTAAAAAAAATACTTATTGTTTATCTGATTCAAATTTAACTAGATGTTGTCTATTTTATCTGAAAACCTTAATTTAGATGCATTTCCGCTATGATGTCAAGAGATATGAGAAGGGCAGAGTAACACATAAAAATTTTGATGAGATAGTTAAACCTCTTTGCTAGGTCAAAAGATAATTCTGACATAATTCTTTTGTCATTTGCCCTCTAATTAAATTAATCTTATGTATTTCCACCAAGCTTTAAAGTTAGAATTTTTATTGTTTTTTTTAATATGTGTGAGGAAAAGAATTAATATGTATTGAGTATTTACAAGATGCCAAGCATTTTTCTAGGCACTTTAGGTATCATTTATATTACTAAAAAAATTATTTTGCTATATAATTTCAACTTGAAGGTACTCAGCAGGGTAAAAATACTATTATCTGAATGGATCTTTGTAATATATCGGGCAGCTAAGACCATTTAAGTCAATAATAATTTACTGAACCCAAGAAGACTGTGCTAAGCAGTCACCCTAAGGAAGGATAACTTTTATTCACTTATCTTTAAGCAAAAATAGCCTTCATTTCAAGCACAAACTCCCTTATTAGCAGCGGAACATAGTAAATCAAACATGAAGGGAAAAGAATCAATGAACTTTAACAATTTTGCTAATTACTCCTGTACGTGGATATAATTGTTCTTGCAGCTAACATCCATTGAGAGGATCTAAATACCAGGAAAAGAGGCTGAGACTATAGTCCTTGAACTCACATTGCTGATGATCTGGTAGGGGACAGACAAGTGTGACCTTGGCTGCAAAGGACCTCTTAGGGTGTGAACACAATTTTGCATTCCAAACTCTCCACAGGCAGAGTCAACAATGTGAAGGTACCTCAAATTCTCTGTACACTCAGCACATGGATTCACATTCAGATGTGCATTTGGCACACTATAGAAATAGTAAAGGATTATAAAGGGAAGCAAATAAATGGAATGCTCCATGAATTGGAGTAAATGTGACTTACAGAATTTCCTTGGTGACCAACATCACACTACATAAGGCAGGTACATATTTTACTAATTGGACGGACATCGTCACATTACTCAATGAGGTCTACTTGAGTATCATTGCAGTTCTGTTTTTCAAGTGGTCTAGCGTAGGCAGACGGAGAAGGCAATGGCACCCCACTCCAGTACTCTTGCCTGGAGAATCCCATGGACGGAGGAGCCTGGTGGGCTGCAGTCCATGGGGTCGCTAAGAGTCGGACATGACTGAGTGACTTCACTTTCACTTTTCACTTTCATGCATTGGTGGAAATGGCAACCCACTCCAGTGTTCTTGCCTGGAGAATCCAAGGGACGGGGAGTCTGGTGGGCTGCCGTCTATAGGGCCGCACAGAGTCGGATACGACTGAAGTGACTTAGCAGCAGCAGCATAGGCGGACAGAGTACTCTATGGGGACAAGTAGAATGTAGTTGATTTTATGTCATGAGGAAATTTCCTGGGCATTGTGATAACTGTACTAGTTTGCTATGGCAAGACAACATGGATAAGATATGCATGTTCTAAAGAAGCAAATCTTATATATTTATGTGTGAGAATACCACCTGCAGATAACCATAAATCTTTCTCAAAGATTAAACGCACCTAGAGGCTACCTCAGGGCTTCCCTGGTGGCTTAGATGGTAAAGCGTCTGCCTGTAACGTGGGAGACCCAGGTTCAATCCCTGGGTCGGGAAGATCCCCTGGAGAAGGAAATGGCAATCCACTTCAGTATTCCTGCCTGGAGAATTCCGTGGATTGAGGAGCCTGGTTGGCTACAGTCCACGGGGTTGCAAAGAGTCGGACACGACTGAGCGACTTCACTTCACTTCACTTCTAGAGGCTACCTCACACTTGATAAACTGCTTGGTAAATTGAATGTTTCTTAAACTCAGTGTTAACTTGATAGCAGTCGTTGGCATTGATGTTCTTAAAGTCATGTATGTTCCATGGGTGTTTGAGATACTGAGTTAGGTTGGCTGAAACCAGACATGTGGTGGAAAGTGAAGCATTGAGTCAATCCTTCATTTTCATTTCAATTTTTAAAAAAACTTGACTTTAAGTTAAACTGGAAACTTCAGTTTTTCAGATCCCCTAACTACCTAATTTTTCCTCTTTAAAGACACAATTTAAGAGTATGATATCATTAAGAGTATCATTAAGGGTTATTGTTGTTGTTGTTGTTGTTGTTTTTCAGTTGCCAAGTCATGCCCGACTCTTTGTGATGCCATGGACTGTAGCCTGCCAAGCTCCTCTGTTCATAGGAGTCTCCAGGCAAGAATACCGGAGTGGGTAAATTGCCATTTCCTTCTCCAGGAGATCTTCTTGGCCCAGGGATCAAACCCATGTCTCCTGCTTAGCAGGCAGTTTCTTTATAGCTGAGCAAGTATCTTTAAGGGTATTCACATTTTAATCAACCTAGATGTCCATGTGGCTCAGCCCCCGTGGGTTCACCCTCAATTTCAGCACCAGTGCCTTCAGGTCTCTTCCACTTTGCTTAAAGAGGGGGTGATCTC
Source organism: Budorcas taxicolor (assembly GCF_023091745.1). Classification (NCBI taxonomy): domain Eukaryota; kingdom Metazoa; phylum Chordata; class Mammalia; order Artiodactyla; family Bovidae; genus Budorcas; species Budorcas taxicolor. The sequence goes on along the minus strand of NC_068923.1, from coordinate 56,897,283 downwards.
GGACAAGTTCCCCGGTGTGTCTGGGTTACCCCAGACCCACCTCCAGCGTATTTAGAGAGGGGAAACTTAGTTAAGTGAACAATCATGACAACAAGAAGTCATCAAAGGGCAGAGGCAAAATGAAGTATAAACAGAGGGTTCATTCTTTTTTTATCCAATAGTGACTTCCATGTTTCTTGAATATCTGTAATGGATTCTTCTCTGAGTTACCATACTTTAAATTAGTGTGCAGTCAGAATGGACTCAAACTTTAGTATTTATTTCCTCAATCTGGTTACATTATATGTGAAGCTCTAATTCTATTACCAGTCAACGTTTTGGCCATTATCAACTTAAGACTAATTAAGAGCAAAATAATTACCAGACATCCTGCCACAGTGGAATTTGCTTTTTTCAGTCATTTATACAGAGTCTCAATTTATTTTTTATAGAGTAATTAATCTAGTTAGCTTTGATCTTTTCTGTCCTCGTTTAATTGAAGTCAACAGACATTTACGAAGAGCCTTTTTGGTGCCAGGCAATGTGTGATGGTATCCTTCAAATAGGAAAGGATTAGACTTAGAATCCTGGAATTCAGTAGCCTGCAGCTAGACTAGGAAGAACTGTATAAATCACCTGGTCCACGTTCCTCACTTTACAGAGGATGAAACTTGTTGATAAACTAGAAAGTTCATACACAGAATATAAGATCAAGTAACCTATCCCAAATTACAACTTATTATCTCAAGTTGCTATGTATACTTTAAATGGAAGTTCGAGTTCACCCCATACCATCTTTCCAAGGGAAGGAGAAAGCTGAAATTTAGGATTAGAAATCACAATGTTGGACTTCCCTGGTGGTTCAGTGGATAAGAGTTTGCCTGCAAATGCAGGGGACACAGGTTCAATCCCTGCTTTGGGAAGATTCCACGTGTACCTGAGCAACTAAGCCCTTGGGCCACAGCTACTGAGCCTGTGCTCTCAGGCCCACGAGCCACAGCTACTGAAGCCTGTGAGCCAACAGCCCGTGCTCCTCAACAAAGAGAAGCCATCACAATGAGAAGCCTCCACACGGTAATGAAGGGTAGCTCATGCTTGCCACAACCAGAGAAAGACCAAGAACAGAAATGAAGACCGAGAGCAGCCAAAAGCTAAATAATAAATAAATTTCAAAAAACAAAAGATGTTTAAAAAAATGCACCTTTTGGCTGCTCAGACACCTTTCAACTGCCCCTACTCTTCTCAGTTCAGTTCAGTCACTGAGTTGTGTCCGACTCTTTGCAACCCCATGAATCTCAGCAAGCCAGGCCTCGCTGTCCATCACCAATTCCCGGAGTTCACTCAGACTCATGTCCATCGAGTCAGTGGTGCCATCCAGCCATCTCATCCTCTGTCGTCCCCTTCTCCTCCTGCCCTCAATCCCTCTCAGCATCAGAGTCTTTTCCAATGAGTCAACTCTTTGCATGAGGTGGCCAAAGTACTGGAGTTTCAGCTTCAGCATCATTCCCTCCAAAGAAATCCCAGGGCTGATCTCCTTCATAATGGACTGGTTGGATCTCCTTGCAGTCCAAGGGACTCTCAAGAGTCGTCTCCAACACCACAGTTCAAAAGCATCAATTCTTCGGCACTCAGCCTTCTTCACAGTCCAACTCTCACATCCATACATGACCACAGGAAAAACCATAGCCTTGACTAGACGGACCTTAGTCAGCAAAGTAATGTCTCTGCTTTTGAATATGCTATCTAGGTTGATCATAACTTTTCTTCCAAGGAGTAAGCGTCTTTTAATTTCATGGCTGCAGTGATTTTGGCCAACCTTATCTTCACCAGTACCTGGCATGGCTCAGTCTCCAAAACTGTAGATGTTTTCATTACTGAAAAATAGCTGGTCTTCAAGGGTTTTAAAGGAGCAGACAAGGTAAGATTCACTATTGCAGATACATCTTCTAAGACCTTTTGTTCCAGATATATATTCCAAAGCAAACTTTTTTTTTCATGAGAGCTCATAATCACATTATTAGATGCAATGGGGACAAAGAAATTTTTGAATTTTGATTTTACTGAGAAACATATGAATATAGTTATCCTTTTAAACCATAGAGATAATTATTTTATAATAACTTAAGGGTATAATCCTTAAAAATATTGAATCACTTTGTTGTAATCTGAAACTAATATAATATTGTAAATCAACTATATTTCAATAACAAATTTAAAAAAAATAAACCATATAGATAAACAGAGAATTTGGAAGGACAGAGATCCTTAGAAGTGGTTTTCTCTAAATGTTGAGCTTATGAGTGGTTTTGCTTTGAGATTTTGCTTATTTCTGTGACTGTTTTCCGTGAATACAGAAGCAGAAGGAAAAATTTTAAATCATGTTTCCTAATCTGTAAAGGACAAGCAGATGTAGGTACAAGAACATACATGTTTCTTTGTGCAGTGTTTATACCAGCACAAAGACAAAGTAAGCAAGTAAACTAAATGGTTAAAAAGGTTAAAGACAATGGAATATTGTGAATCTAACTAATGTCTATCGATAGAGATTGGTTAAATCCAATGGAAAATTAGGAGCCTGTAGAAAAGGATGTTGTATATTTGTATATATTTCATGGGAAATCATCCACAATAAATGTTATATAACTTGATATATACTTTGAGCCCATCTATATTAGAAATCACTGAAAGGATATACAATTGAACTTTGAACAAGCTGGATTTCAGGGTGCCAAGCCCCACACACACACACAGTAAAAAATCCAAGTATAATATACAGGCAGCCCTCTGTATTCATGGTTCTGCCTTCTAAGAGGAAATGGTACCCAGACGACAGTTCTTATCTGTGCTGGTACTTTCTTATGGCTGGGCTTGTGATTTTATTTTTTGTTTGATTTTACAATCATTACCATTTTACATGTTCTTTAAATATGAGTCCTCTAAGATTCTATTTTTTCTAAATATGAATTTCTGGTATAACTGTAGAAGGCGAACACAGATAAAATGGTAGTTAAATGAACTTAAAGAATATAACTTCTTATCTATCCTTGAGCACTATCTATCTTCCTTATCATGAGGATGATAAATTCATATTTACCCTTGATTACTTTGAGTGAATCTGTTTTAATGCCACTGATGAATATGAAAAAGAGAGGTAAAAATATTTGAGTTTGATTGTTATACCTGCAAGTTACAGTCTTTTCTAAGTTTTATTATTGATGAATTTTATTGTATAATATTTATGTATTATGTTACATATGATGAATTATGTTGCATAAATAGAAAAAAATATTTCAGTGAGTGGAGAAAATAAAGGATAATTTCATTTAAAATCCTAGGAAAACAGAATTTATAATAGAATTGAACTCTATTGTTAGATTCTATAATAGAATTTGAATATTAAATCATGTACAATCTCTATTCTATCTAATGAACTGAGTATTTATTTACATAGTGGCTCAGTGGTAAAGAATCCACCTGCTAATACAGGAGATGTAGGACATGCGGGTTTGATCCCTGGGTTGGGAAGATCCCCTGGAGGAGGGCATGGCAACTGACTCCAGTATTGACTGGAGAATCACATGGGCAGAGGAACCTGGTGGGCTATAGTCCACAGGGTGGTAAAAAGTTGGACATGACTGAGAGCACACACACTTATGTACACAAACTTGACCCTATATACTAGATGAGAAATGACCCAGCTATACATATTATTTTCAGTGAGCTTGTTATTAAATTTAAGAGAAATATATAACAAAAATAAAATGGTGACTAATACAAGTTAGTAGGTAAGTAGTGGTAAATTATGACTGGTGTGATAGGTCTAAGAAATAATCAATGTGTATAATAAATCAATGTGTATTTATCAAGGGACATATTGTGAAGAAGCTGCTACTAGATTTAAGCTTTGACTAAAAATAGACAGAGGGAAGAAGGTAGGACATGCCAACCAGACCATAATATGGGGATGTGTGTGTGTATGCTTACTTGCTCAGTCATGTCTGACTCTTTGTGACCCCATGGACTGTAGCCACCAGGCTCCTCTGTCCATGGGATTCTCCAGGCAAAAATAACAGAGTGTGTTGCCATGTCCTCCTCCAGGGAAATCTTCCTGACCCAGCAATCGAACCCAGGTCTCCCGCATTGCAGGCGGATTCTTAACCTACTGAGCCGCCAGAGAAGCCCAAGAATATTGGAGTGGGTAGCCTATCCCTTCAACATTCAGAAAACTAAGATCATGGCATCTGGTTCCATCACTTCATGGCAAACAGATGGGGAAACAGTGGAAATAGTGACAGACTTTATTTTGGGGGGCTCCAAAATCACTGCAGATGGTGACTGCAGCCATGGAATTAAAAGACGCTTGCTCCTTGGAAGAAAAGTTATGACCAACCTAGACAGCATATTAGAAAGCAGAGACGTTACTTTGCCAACAAAGGTCATATATGGATGTGAGAGTTGGACTATAAAGAAGGCTGAGTGCTGAAGAATTGATGCTTTTGAACTGTGGTGTTGGAGAAGACTCTTGAGAGTCCCCTGGACTGCAAGGAGATCCAACCAGTCCATCCTAAAGGAAATCAGTCCTGAATATTCATTGGAAGGACTGATGTTGAAGCTGAAACTCCAAACCTTTGGCCACTTGATGTGAAGAACTGACTCATTTGAAAAGACCCTGATGCTAGGAAAGATTGAGGGCAGGAGGCGAAGGGGATGACAGAAGATGAGATGGTTGGATGGCATCACTGACTCAATGGACATGAGTTTGGATAAACTCCGGTAGTTGGTGATGGGCAGGGAGGCCTGGCATGCTGCAGACCATGGGATCGCAAAGAGTCAGACATGACTGAGAGCCTGAACTGAACTGAACTAAGCCTATCCCTTCTCCAGGGGAACTTCCCGATCCAGAAATTGAACCAGAGTTTACTGCATTGCAGGCAGTTTCTTTACCAGCTGAGCTACCCAGGAAGCTCAAATGGGGATGAGGGTAAGGATGAAGGTAAGGACTATGATGCCCTTTTAGAGCAATTAATCCATCAACCTGATTGGAGTGAGAGAGAATGAGAGAATGACATGAAAAACAGAGCTGAATAAATGGATTAGTGTTAAGTTAGAGAGCTATGAAAGCCAGGAGGAGAAGTCTGGAACTGACCCAACTCGACAATCGGAGACATTTTTTTATCTCCAAGGAGGAAAAAGATAATGTTAAAATAGCAGTTTAAGGAGATGCATCTGGCAGCAGTATGTAATGTCATCTGGGGGAAGGAAGATTCTCAAAGAAGGCGACCAGGCTGCGTTTACTTTAGGTGCGTAGACAGGAGGAATGGTTTTAAAGGATATTTCAAAGGAAAAAATGCCCATGATGTAATTAAAAAAAAGATATTTATTTGACTCAGCTTATTTCCTGACCTCTGTAGCCCTCCACTTCCCCAAAGATGTGGCCATTTAAATCCCACCTGACCGTAGTTTCCAGAACCTACCCTATACTGGGAAATCAAACCCTTCTTAGTCTCCAGACCAACACTCCAGTTTGATTACTGGGCTTCTTCTCATAACTGAGCTTTTGACTTGATGCCTTCTTAGACTTTTCTAACTACAGTTAAAACTACAGTTGTGTTTTCCTGAAATTAAAAAACAAAACCAAAATCTGAAAAGACATAAGCCAAAATGGTAAATGTGATTTTCTAAATAGTAATATTACCCCTCTCTTTTTCTTTCTTATTTTCCTTTTCCAAATATTAAGCTTTCTTGATGAACCATGTAGTACTTATTAAATGCAAAACTAAATGATAGAAAAAAAATTCAAATCCACATATTAAAGGGAAACATAATTGGCTAATATGAGTTGCCGACAGTACCAAAGTCGATGTTGTTGTCCTGATAAGAAACACACCTCCAGCATAGGAAATAAAAAAGAAAGTCATTTCCTGCTCATGGGTGTAAAGGGTGTGGACATTGCTTCATTCATTCAAATTCAGAGAATCCATCTGCATTCTCAGTTCTCATTTTAAAGTGGAAATAGTGTTTTCTATATAAGTTCAGCCACAAAGAGCCAAAGAATAAGGCTGGGTGTCCTGAGGAGACAGGTCAGTGACTTGCTGGCAAATAATACTCATTTCTTCACAAGGAGCACAGACACTCTGACCTGATCTGATAACCAATTCCTGATGGCTACATCCAGCCCAGACACAGAATAGAAATTTGTCCTGAGAAGTCTTCTGTTCAGATCAGACCTAAAAATATTTATCTTGTCTGATTTCAGAGGATGTTCTGGTCTCTAACGATGAAAACTCTGATGGCATTTAGGGATCTTCACAGTTGAACTTTGCCACCCGGTTGGGCTTCCTTGGTGGATCAGCAGAAAAGAATCTGCCTGCAATGCAGGAAACCTGGGTTCAATCCCTGAATCAGGGAGATCCCCTGGAAAAGGGACTGGCGACCCACTCCAGTATTCTTGCCTGGAGAATTCCATAGACAGAAAAGCCTGGTGAGCTACAGTCTATAAGGTCAAAAAGAGTCGGACACAACTGAAAAAATAAATTTAACGAGAGAACATGGATACCACATTATTAGCCCCAATCCTAACTGGCCCTACATCCTCCCAAGAATGTGACACCCCCATTAGGCAGTGATGTGGAGGACTTCTGTGTATAAGAAGGCAACCCCTCATTCCCCAAAAGAGCTCCAGTCAGTAAGGGCTCCTCGTTACCTAAGTCAGTAATTCTCAGTCCAGGCACAGCTCACAATCCCTCGTGCTGTGCTGTGCTTAGTTGCTCAGTCATGTCCTACTCTGCGACTGCATGGATTGTAGCCCGCCAGGCTCCTCTGTCCATGGGGATTCTCCAGGCAAGAATACTGGAGTGGGTTGCCATCCCCTCCTCCAGGGGATCTTCCCGACCGAACCCAGGTCTCCCAATTTGCAGGCAGATTCCTTACTCTCTGAGCCACCAGGGAAGCCTCTTGAGGAGCATATAAAAATATACTTGTGCCCAGACTTCAATCATTTCAGTTCAATCAAGAATCTCAGGGGGTTTGGCCCAAGCATCAGTGTTTTTGTTTTTAACACCCCATGGTCAAGAGTCATCAGTGTAAGCAGTCAAAATCTTTCAAGGAACAGGTAGAACCAACAATGTAACTGCACTGATAGAGCATCTAAAAAACCCCGTGTTCAGAAAGATGCTGGCAGAGTGCCAACTCCCAGGAAGTTCTCCTTGGAACCCTGTCCCTCCTGCTTGCTCTGGTACCATTACTCTTGCTGAATATTACATCCGTGAATGACACCAGCCTATATGACCTGAGACCATAGTTCTACAGCTATAACTTAAGCTGATCTGCTTGCCCTTGTCTGTGGCTGGATACAAATGCACACGTACATCCTTTTACCAGGGTTCCAGAGGAAACTATTGAATTAAATGCTGTTGGCTTTGTTTTTTTCCCAAATATGAACTTTTCCTTTCTACAGTGTTTTAGCTCTGATGTGCTCTGTATATAATCATATTTCGTCATGTTTGTTCAGTCTGGGATCATTGCTCCATGAAGATCTTTGTTCTACTTTACTGACTCTAAAATGAATCTAACCTGTCTGGATACTTAGCCATCGTCATCACTATCTTACCTGTAAAATCACCAATATTAGTGTTGCTGAGACACAACACTGAGAAAGTATAAACTAAAATCTGTGTAGAACTCATTTAAATTCTCATCTGTTTTCAAGGGAATCCTTAATTATTTCACCTATTGAAATTTTTTGCCTCATCTTGGTAAAATGTCAACTAATTCTGTTTATAAAGTTCCAGACAGTGAAAACAAGCTTTAAAAATTATATATATAGAAGTATATTATAAATATATACAATATAAGTATATATACTTTCAGTTCAGTTCAGTTCAGTTCAGTCTCTCAGTCGTGTCCAACTCTTTGCGACCCCATGAATTGCAGCCGCCAGGCCTCCCTGTCCATCACCAACTCCCGGAGTTCACTCAGACTCACGTCCATCGACTCAGTGATGCCATCCAGCCATCTGATTCTCAGTCGTCCCCTTCTCCTCCTGCCCCCAATCCCTCCCAGCATCAGAGTCTTTTCCAATGAGTCAACTCTTCGCATGAGGTGGCCAGAGTACTGGAGTTTCAGCTTTAGCATCATTCCTTCCAAAGAAATCCCAGGGCTGATCTCCTTCAGAATGGACTGATTGGATCTCCTTTCAGTCCAGGGAACTCTCAAGAGTCTTCTCCAACACCAAGTTCCAAAGCATCAATTCTTTGGCGCTCAGCCTTCTTCACAGTCCAACTCTCACATCCATACATGACCACAGGAATGCTTTTGAATATACTATCTAGGTTGGTCATAACTTTCCTTCCAAGGGGTAAGTGTCTTTTAATTTCATGGCTGCAATCACCATCTGCAGTGATTTTGGAGCCCAAAAAAATAAAGTCTGACACTGTTTCCACTGTTTTCCCATCTATTTCCCATGAAGTGATGGGACCAGATGGCATGATCTTCGTTTTCTGAATGTTGAGTTTAGGCCAACTTTTTCACTCTCCACTTTCACTTTCTTCAAGAGGCTTTTTAGCTCCTCTTCACTTTCTGCCATAAGGGTGGTGTCATCTGCATATGTGAGGTATTGATATTTCTCCCGGCAATCTTGATTCCAGCTTGTGCTTCTTCCAGCCCAGCGTTTCTCATGATGTACTCTGCATAGAAGTTAAATAAGCAGGGTGACAATAGACAGCTTTGACGTACTCCTTGTCCTCTTTGGAACCAGTCTGTTGTTCCATGTCCAGTTCTTACTGCTGCTTCCTGACCTGCATACAGATTTCTCAAGAGGCAGGTCAGGTGGTCTAGTATTCCCATCTCTTGAAGAATTTTCCACAGTTGATTGTGATCCACACAGTCAAAGGCTTTGGCATAGTCAATAAAGCAGAAATAGATGTTTTTCTAGAACTCTCCTGCTTTTTCCATGATCCAGTGGATGTTGGCAATTTGATCTCTGATTCCTCTGCCTTTTCTAAAACCAGCTTGCACATCAGGAAGTTCACGGTTCATGTATTGCTGAAGTCTGGCTTGGAGAATTTTGAGCATTACTTTACTAGCGTGTGAGATGAGTGCAAATGTGCAGTAGTTTGAGCATTCTTTGGCATTGCCTTTCTTTGGGATTGGAATGAAAACTGACCTTTTCCAGTCCTGTGGCCACTGCTGAGTTTTCCAAATTTGCTGGCATATTGAGTGCAGCACTTTCACAGCATCATCTTTCAGGATTTGAAACAGCTCAACTGGAATTCTATCACCTCCACTAGCTTTGTTTGTAGCAATGCTTTCAAGGCCCACTTGACTTCACATTCCAGGATGTCTGGCTCTAGATTAGTGATCACACCATCATGAGTATCTGGGTCATGAAGATCTTTTTTGTACAGTTCTTCTGTGTATTCTTGCCACCTTTTCTTAACATCTTCTGCTTCTGTTAGGTCTATACCATTTCTGTCCTTTATCGAGCCCATCTTTGCATGAAATGTTCCCTTGGTATCTCTAATTTTCTTGAAGAGATCTCTAGTCTTTCCCATTCTGTCCTTTTCCTCTATTTCTTTGCATTGATCGCTAAAGAAGGCTTTCTTATCTCTTCTTGCTATTCTCTGGAACTCTGCATTCAGATGCTTATATCTTTCCTTTTCTCCTTTGCTTTTCGCCTCTCTTCTTTTCACAGCTATTTGTAAGGCCTCCACAGACAGCCATTTTGCTTTTTTGCATTTCTTTTCCATGGGGGATGGTCTTGATCCCTGTCTCCTGGACAATGTCACGAACATCATTCCGTAGTTCATCAGGCACTCTATCTATCAGATCTAGGCCCTTAAATCTATTTCTCACTTCCACTGTATAATCATAAGGGATTTGATTTAGGTCATACCTGAATGGTCTAGCGGTTTTCCCTACTTTCTTCAACATGAGTCTGAATTTGGCAATAAGGAGTTCATGATCTGAGCCACAGTCAGCTCCCGGTCTTGTTTTTGTTGACTGTATAGAGCTTCTCCATCTTTGGCTGCAAAGAATATAATCAATCTGATAACTATACATAAATACGTTATATAAATATATATATTACAAACATATATTTATCTCTAGACCTTATTTTCTTCATCTTTAGAATGAGGGAGGGGACGTCCCTGGTGGTCCAGTGGTTAAAAATCAGCCTTGCGATGCAGAGGACCCAGGTTCAATCAACCCCTGAGTGGGGAACTAAGACCCCACATACCACAGAGCAACTAAGCCCACATGCCACGATTCCTGAAGCCCAGCGGCTCCAAAGTCCTCCAGAGCCACAGTGCAAGCCACAGCTAGAGAGTCCATGAGCCACAGCAGAAGATCCTGCATGTCAAAACTAAGACTCCAGGCAGCCAAATAAATAAATATTTTTAAATGAGGGAGCTGGACAAGATAATCAAGTCCCATCTAGTTCTCTGACTTTATGACTCTTTTCTACAACTTATTTATCCCCTGACTGATGAGAACCAATCTCAAATAGCAACTGTTTGGTATTGTTTATAACAAGACATTTACTTACGAGACTTGATACATTTTTTTAATGAACTTTTGAAAAGGGTGGGGGAATTACTTCTTTCTAATAAAATTGAAGAGCTCGAAAGTTTCAAGTCCTAGTGCTAAAAATAAGTCATGTGACTTTCAGCTAGATGCCAGGGTGACTGTGTTTCCATATTTAGCACCATTAAAACCGTTACCATTTATCCCAAAAGTGTTTTAATATTGAAGTACTTAAGAATGAAATAATTTTTGTTTTAAGTCTTGGAGTCACTAAAGAGGATGTCAATAATTTGAGTCGAGAAAAAATTGGGACAGTCTACATGCTGAAAATTTCTTAGGTTTGGAGTTTATTTTCTACCAAGTGATTAAAAGATAAAATGGCCCAAATCTCTGAAAAGTTAAAAAAAAAAAGAAAACAACTTAAAACCTTTACCAATGCAAGCAAGGTATTTTTAAACAAATCTTGATTCACATGTGTGAGCTAATATAGGCACTTTCATATTCCATGCCCTCCTGAAATTTGGAAATTGGCTAAAGAAGGTAGGTTTCTTTCAATGCAATGAATTCTAAATTGAAAACCAGACTGCAACTGGACTATCCAGTATTTCACCTCTGAAGAGTAACATAGAGTTTTTAATTAAACTCACCTACATTTTCTAATTTAATCTTCCTAAACAGATCTTTGACAGGAAAGGCAGGTCTTTGCCATCCCATCTTTCAGATGAGAAAATTGAGGCAGCTTTTTCTTGTTGTTTGTTCTAATCTAGAAGCACAGAATCAGTCACCTCATTTTAAGCTGGATTCGATCATGACACATTTTCTCCACACCTGTTGTGGTTGTAAACTGCACTGTGCTTGTGTTCAAGAAACAGGCCATAAAACCCCACAGGCTTTCCTACTGCTGGAGAAAAAGGTCTCCATCCACACCAAGCCAAACTGGTTATAACCAATACCAACTTGCCTGAAATCTAACTTGAGAAAAGATTCATTGTAAATCTCTCCAAAGGAATTTGGTTCTGAAAGAATGTGAAAAAATGGACATGAGCAGCAGGTTGTGCTTCGTTGGGAAGGCAACTATCTGTATGGAGAGATCAGGAGGGACATAAGGCCCCAGGGAGTTTCCAGGGGTGATGACAGGCCATCTTCTCCTCCTCTTCCCACAAAATAGAAGTGGGGATTTCTTCCATTGCTGAACAGTCCTTAGGACTTCCCCAGGCTCCTTAAGAGAAGATACCAAAGTGGGGATCCCCACTCTTGGGGACTCCTGAAGCTTCCTTTACACTGAGGTTCTTGACCCCAGCTGCATTTGAAAGGCAATGGGAGAGGGAATGATACGCTGATCTCTGGCCCCATCCCAGGCCAATCAAATCAGCCTCGCTGGAGGGTGAGGGGTGGATCCCAGATGTAGATAGTGTTAGAACCTTCTGGGTGATGTTAATGTCGAGAACAGTGGAGAACCACTGCTTTAGGCTGTCTGCCTGGTCACTGCAAAGGCCTCTTCCATTATTCAGACCAGTTGGAAAGTATGAAGATTTGCAATTTGGCATTCTTTTTTTTTTCCCTATCTTTCAGTGGCCCTACATCCCTCCTCACACAACCAGTGATTTTGAATTCTGTTTGGTTTTGCCTCCCTCCTATATCACCTCTCCATCACATCAGTTCACAAAAAATGATCAGGAACCCATTCACATTAGAAAGACATAGAAAGTGGATCATTTAAAATGATTGCTCTCTTAGAGGCACTGACAGAACAAGTAATGAGACTTGTTTATGTGTAGAATAAAGCCCAGGGAATCAAGCTGTAATTCACCAAAGGTGACAGGCTTTGGTGGGGTCCCAATGTCACTCCTCTCATGCTTAGGAAAAGTAGCATCTGTTTGGCCAGAAGAAACCTGCTCCCTTTGTCCTGCTGGTCATAATTCCCTGGGCTTCACTTGACACAGCTGTGTCTTGGTTGATCCCCCACAGGGGCAGCCTCCTGCGACACCCAAAAGAAGTAGAGAAATAGAAAAAAGCACACACTGACACCCAGAGACTTCTATGTGACGTGAAAGCGGATCAGAAAGCAGAATAATTCTGTTCTGACAAGAACCAACTTTCCTAACCCCCCAAGAGGAATATTATGTCCTGAGCAAACATGGGGGAAATAGAATATAATTCAAGAATAAGGAAGCAAGAGGGCAGGAGAAGGGGATGATGAAGGATGAGACGGTTGGATGGCCTCACCGACTCAATGGACTTGAGTCTGAGCAGGCTTCGGGAGTTGGTGACGAACAGGGAAGCCTGGCGTGCTGCAGTCCATGGGGTCGCAAAGAGTCGGACATGACTGAGCAATTGAACTGAACTGAAAGAAGCAAACAAACATTTCACTAAATCCTACTGAACTATACTACAACAGTCAAAACCAAGCTGTGTGTAGCTCGTGTGCTTTGAATTGAAGCGGATGGATCAGTGAGAGTGTGAGTCATTTTGTGCTTTCAGGATGTTTCACTGGAGAGTAAGCACTGCTGCCCAAGCAATGCAGGTTTAAAGCAATCCAAACAGCAAAAGCCCCTGGGTCATCACAGCCTATTTACATCAAAATCAGTTTTTACTGTGTTGGGAAAGTCACAGTAGAACAAATAAGAGACTTCTGTGCATACGGTTTAGCAGTTATCAGAAGAAACCCAAAAGTTATCCTTCTTGAATGGCTGGTTTAAAATATTTGTTTATTACATGCAACCAATGTCTGAGCACAGATTGCTTATTAAATATTCAGTTCTAGATTCTAAATGTGACAAGTCAATTTAATTATAAATGATGTACAAATAATGAAGAGGACCTAACTATGTTGCTAACTTGCCTACAAGCTCTCTGAATCATTTCTGTTAATGTGTTATCAGAGAAGGTGAATGAGAAAGAAATATAGCAAATAAGTAATATTCTGTCCCAAGATCTAACATGTAACTGATGAATGGTTGCAGTGGTCAAGGATGAAAAGAGAACAAATAAGCAATTGCTACAAATACATTAAATTTGCAAGAACTTTTCCAAACCTGACTTTATGAAACAGAAGAGTACCAGCCAAGACATTTTTAGATGGTCCTTTTGTGGTAAAAAATAATTTGAGGTTATTCTATTCTTAGTTTGGGAGGAATCTGTTGACATATGGCTCTAACAGATTACAAATACCCCCAAATTTTTGTTAGGAAAACATACTGCCTACTGTGAAATGTGTGGCTTATTACTATTTGGGAAATGCTTGGATAATAATTTAATAATAATCATAGCAATACTTTAAACTTCTATTTTATAAATACTACTTACTGTAGCCTGATGGCTAAGTTCACCCTGGAGGCTTCAAATTTACTTTAATAATAATAATGATGATGATGATGGCATCTAAAATTCATGCAACCCTATCTATGTGCCCAGGATTGTGTGCATTATATCATTAAATCATCATTCTTTCCATTTTGCCTATGAGGAAAGAGGCTCTGAGAAGTTAAGCAACTTACCCAGTCAAGGCCACTGTGCATGAACAGCAGATTTCAGTTTCAGATCTGTCTAATTTGCAAATCTTTACTCTTAACCGCTATACTGTAGTGCCTGCCTATAGAAACTCATCAGTGAAGTAAGATAGCAAAGTCTGGTATGCTATAAATTGGAAAATACAGACATGCACAGTTATGTCAAATATTCAAATAATTCTCTATCACTTTGGACCATTTGGTAGCATTTTTTATCTTGTGGGAGATACACAATAAGCAAAACATACTTTATAAGACAAATTCTCCGTAACTTCGATGAAAGCAAGGATTTCTTAGGACACAAACAACTCGAATAATAAAAGAAAAAACATAGCATTTTTTATCTTGTGGGAGATAAACAATAAGCAAAACATACTTTATAAGAGAAATTATCCGTAACTTTGATGAAAGCAAGGATTTCTTAGGACACAAACAACTCGAATACTAAAAGAAAAAACATAAGTTGGACTTCATCAAAAATTTTAAAATATTGTATCTTCTTTTCAAAAGATACCATTAAGAAAAAGAAAAGCACTCTAAGTCCTAAGAGGAAATAAATGTAGTGCAAATAGTTGACAAAGGACTTGGGTCCAGAGTCTATAGAGAACAGCTTACAACTCAATCGAGAAACAGTAACCCAGTGAAAAACACCAGCAAGTGATTTGAACTGATACTTTACCAGAAGATGTTTGGAAGGCTGGTCAGCAAATGAAAAGACACTTAATACTATCAGTCAGAGAGAAATGCAAATTAAAACCACAAGGAGATACCAGTACACACCCACCAGAATAGCTGAGTGTAAAAAGACTGAAAATATCCAGTGTCACCAAGAATGTAGAGCAACAAGAATGCATACACTGCTGGTGGGAAGGTAAAATGGTACAATGACTTTGGAGGACAATTTGACAGTTTCTTATAAAGTTAAATATATACTTATGATATGACCTAAAAATTCTAAATATTTACTGAAGAAAACTGAAAACATATTCATGTAAAGTTTTGCACACAAATGTTTTATTAGCATTCATTCAACTTTACTCATAAGAGTTCCAACTTGAAAATAATCCAAATGGTCATCAACTAGTGGTTCAAGAAACAAGTAGTGGTATATTCCTTAAAATCAAATACTACCCCCAAATAAAAGGGAATGGATCACTGATACATCCAACTACATGAATGAATCTAAAAAAAAAAAAGTGCTGTATAAAAGACAACAGACACTGGGACCCAATTAAACCTAAAAAGCTTTTGCACAGCAAAGGAAACCATAAACTGGAGGAAAATAAAATCCTCAGAAAGGGAGAAAATACGTGCAACTGAAGCAACTGACAAGGAATTAATCTCCAAAATATGCAAACAGCTCATGCAGCTTAAGATCAAAAACAAACAACCCAATCAAAAAATGGGCAGAAGACCTAAATAGACACTTCTCCAAAGCAGACATACAGATGGCCAACAAACGCATGAAAAGATGCTCAACATCCCTAATAATTAGAGAAATGCAAATCAAAACTACAATGAGGTATCGCCTCACACCAGTCACAATGGTCATCATCAGAAAATCTACGAACAATGAATGTTGGGGAGAGTGTGGAGAAAAGGGAACTGTCTTACACAGTTGGTGGGAATGTAAATTGATACAGCCGCTATGAAGAACAGCATGGATGTTCCTTGAAAAGCTAAAAATAGAATTACTTTATGACCCAGCAATCTCATTCCTGGGCATATACCCAGAGAAAACCATAATTCAAAAAGACACATGCACCCCAATGTTCACTGCAACACTGTTTACAATAGCCAGGACATGAAAGCAATCTCCATCAAGAGAGGAATAGATAAAGACAACATGGTACATAGAAACAATGGAATATTACTCAGCCACTAAAAGGAACAAAATTGTGCCATTTGCAGAGATGTGGATGGACCTAGAGACTGTCATACAGAGTAAAGTAAGTCAGAGGGAAAAACAAATATTGTATTAATATAAAATCGCTTATATGTGGAATCTAAAAGAATGGTACAGATGAACTTATTTGTAAAGCAGAAATAAAGACACAGATGACAAATGTATGGATATTAAGGGGGGAAGTGGGGAGTAGGATGAATTGTGAGATTGGAATTGGCATATATACACTACGTATATAAAATAGATAACTAATGAGAATTTACGGTATATAACAGGGAGCTCTACTCAGTGCTCAGGGTGACCTAAATGGGAAGGAAAATCCAAAAAAGAGGATGTATGTATAGGCATAGCTGATTTACTTTGCTGTACAGTAGAAACTAATACAACATTGTAAAGCACCTATTGTTGTTTAGTCGCCCAGTCGTTGTCCAATTTTTTGCGACCCCATAGACTGCAGCCCGCCAGGCCTCTCTGTCCCTCACCATCTCCCAAAGTTTGCCCAAGTTCATGTCCATTGCATCAGTGATGCTATCCAGCCATCTTATCCTCTGATGCCCTCCTCTCCTTCTGGCCTCAATCTTTCCCAGCATCAAGGACTAAAGCAACTATACTCTAATAAAAATTAATTTAAATAAAAGACACCAGACACAGGAGAGTACATACAGCAACAATTCCATTTATGTAAAATTCTAGAAAAAGCAAATATGATCTATAGTGATCTGCATGATTTATTTTTCTCCTCTACTGGATCTTTTCTGTTAGGATAAAACATGTTCTTTCTCTCACTTCCATCCCTGTCATTAAAAAGCACATCAGCGGTTGCCTGGAGCCAGGATTGGAGAGATAAATTTACTGCAAAAAAAAAAAAAAGCGGGGGCAAAAGGAAATCTTTTAACATGATGGAAATGCTCTATATCTTGACTGTGGTAGTAGTTATAGGTGTATAAATCTGTCAGACTCATCAAAATGTACACTTCAAATAAGAAGTGCTTTGAACTGTATCGTATACATATGATGTAAGTGGTCAGGGGGAAAATAAGTGAGGAAGGATAGGGAATGCATGGGAAGGTGGTGTCAGGGTAGTTTTTAAGCAGGGGAAAGCAGGGAGACCAATTAGGAGGTTATTGCAAAAATCTAGCAGAGAGATGATGGTGAGAGTTAGACCATGATGGCAATAATGAAGATGGTCAGACGTGGTCAGATTTGGGTTGATCTTGAAGGTAAAGCCAAGAGGATTTGCTCATGACTTGGAGTTGAAGCATGAGTAAAAGAGGAAACTGAGGATGAGTCCTAAACCTTAAGCCTATGCAACTCTCAGCACTGAAATGGGGGGAAATTTCAGAGAGAGGTTTTCAGGGAAAGACCAGGAATTCATTTGGGGTTCATGCTAAGTTTGAGATGCATCTGAGACACCCAAGTGGAGATGAGTCTAGAGGTCAGGGAGAATTAGAGACTGAAAATACAGCTTTGGAAGTCATTAGCATGGAAAGAGTGTTTAAAGCACAAAACTAGAGGAACTCATTAATAAAGTAGAGAAAACAGTTCATAGGACTGAGTATACATCACTTCAATGTCAAGAAGCCAAACAGATGAAGAGGAATCAGCATACAGACAGAAAGAGGGACCAGTGAGCTAGGAGGAAACCCAGGAGGCGCATTTTCCTAGAAGTCCTGAAGGATAAGGAAGTGTTTTTAAAGAAGGCATGAGCAGCTGTGCTAAATGCTGCTGATGGATCAAGTAAGTTGAGGACTGAGAACTGACTATTGGTTTTAGCAATGTGATGACCAATGGTACCTTGATAATGGCAGGTTTTGATGGAGAAAGAGAGCAAAAACCTCACTGGAGAGGGATAAACTGAGAACATGAGGAAAGAAATTAGAAACAGCAATAGAGAAAACTTTTAAAAGGACTTTTGCTAGAGAGGGAGAAGTGAAATGGCACAGGAGCCATTGGGGGAAAGGGAAGATAAACAAAGGATTGGAGACACGTAGAAGAAATAGCTGCATTGATACTGATGGGTATGGTCCAGTAGAAAGGACAAAGTGATGATGTGGGGAAGAGAAAAGATAACGACGTCCTTGAGTAGGCGAGGGGATGGGAGTGAGTGACATGTAGACCATAATCTGAGCGACATTAAGACAGGAAAGGACTCTTGATTGTGTTGTTAGTCTCTTGGTGCTCCCAGCACTCTCTGTCTTCCAGATGTGGACCGCTTGTAGATAAAGGGAAACCTCCCCTCGCCCAGCTGAATGTCTGTGGACCACGTTTGCTCTGACCTCTATCCTCACTGGGACCCTGGCTCCCCCCGCCACAAACCCTATTGTCAAGTTTCTGAATGTTGCAAACACTCTTCTCCAATTAATGGGATGTGACTTCTCCTTAAAAATAGCAAATACATTTCTTTTCTGCCTAATTTTGACATTTGCACATTTGATGGATGTTGAATTACTCTCCCAAATAGTTTTTGGCAGGATGAAACCAAGGGAGCTTATTTTAGCGCTCTCTCTTATTTTTCCTGTGGCATTTTCACTTATGCCAACCCAGCCAAGGAATGAGGCATGGTGCTGAGTGGTTGCTGTGGAACTAGTAGGCTGCGTTCCTGATGCAGGAGGTAGGTCAGGGAGCAGTCCTGTGTAGTCCACAAAAACCACTAAGTTAAAAAAAATATTTTGTAAACAAAGCCACTAGAAAAAACAATAATGGTTACATAAAGGCCCTAACCAGCCAGTTATGTAATCTAAGATGGGGTAAAAGAATTTTGAGCAAAAAAGTCCAAGGTATATATTATTACAGGATAAAGTCCTAACACCTATGCCTAATCAGTTTAACCACTGTAGTGACACACTGACTGCCAGAAGCATAAATATTTTGAAAGTCTTTGCCATTTTTATTATTCTAAGAGTGTGTTTCTAGTTTCCACGTGATAGAATTGGAGCACATACTGCTATAATTACTTTCCTATCTCTGGTTACTCCACACAAGAAAGCTGTTATGTGAATTCATTCAAAAACTTCTTAATGATAGCCTTCTATGTGTTAGGCATTGTGCTAGCCAGTGGGGATTTTAAAATGGTGAAGGCATGCTCCCTGATTTTGAGGGTGTCGCTCTCTAGCTGGGGAGACAAAGGAGAGAACTGTAATACAATGTAGTAAATGGAACACATTTGAAAGTGACTGATAGGTTATTACAAAAGTACAAAAGGGGAGCCTCAACCCATCTGGGGAGCTGTGGAAACTGAGGGGCTTCTAGAAATTTCTTAGATTATGGAAACATCAGAAACCAAGCAGGAGACAAGGGAGCTGTTCAACCCCGCTGCTCCCTGGGTTAAGATACTGGGCTAGGAGAGACTTAGTAGGTAATGCTGACAGCTGCCAACCTCGAATGTCGCATAAAGATGTCACCTAGGTAACAAGCACTTATGAAGGCTTCAGCAGGAGAGTGACATGGTCCAATCTTTATTTCAGATGGATTTCTGATGAAGGGATTTTTCACGGGTTCTCCCAGAAGCAGACCCTGAACCAAGGGTTTACATTCAAGTGATTTTTTTTTTAAGGAAATGATTCCAGAAGAAGCCAATAAGGAAGTAGGAGAAACAGGATAGGGGAAGCTAAGAAGTCAAACAGAGGAACAGTTTCAAGTTAAGTCTTAGATTCAGCCTGAAAAGTACACCTTAGTTCATAGCAGCCCTATTGACAACAGCTGAGACATGGAAGCAACCTAAATATTCATAACAGATGTTTAGACAAAGAAGATGAGGTACAATACATATATACTACAAAATATTACTCAGCCACACACACACACACACACACACACACACACACACACACACAGAATGAAATAATGCCATTTGCATGGATGGACCTAGAGATTATCATATTAAGTAAAGTAAGCCATACAAAGACAGAAGTAGATTCTCAAACATAGTAAGCAAACTTATGGTTATCAAAGGGGCATGGGGCTTGATGGGAAGGATAAAATAGGAGTTTGGGAATAACATATGCACACTATTATATATAAATAGAGAATGAACAAGGACTTACTATGTAGCACAGGGAACTCTACTCAATATTTCATAATAACCTATAAAAGGGAAAAGAATTTGGAAAAGTGTGTGTGTGTGCTTAATTGATCGAGTCATGTCTGACTCTGCGATGCTATGGACTGTAACCTGCCAGGCAGCTCTGTGCATGAGATTCTCCAGGCAAGAATACTGGAAAGGGTTACCATTTCCTCCTCCAAGGGATCTTCCCAACCCAGGGATTGAACTGGAGTCTCCTGCATTGCAGGTGGATTCTTTACCCACGGAGCTATCAGAGAATCCCATGGACAGAGGAGCTTGGTGGGCTACTGTCCACAGGGTGGCAAAAGGGTCATACATGACTTCTCAACTAAACAATAGCAATAACTGAACCACTGTGCTCTACACCTGAAACTAATAGAACATTATAAATCAACTGTACTTCAGCAAAAAAGAACAATTACACCTCAGAATCTGCCCCACCTTTAGGAAAGTAGCGGTGTCTTATACTCCCACACAGGTTAGTTGTCCTCTTGTGGCCACTCTGGGGGAAATAAAGACTCTTGGGCAGTTCCTGTTTTCCCTGTGGGCTAGGCAGCACCATTGCCAAAGGACAGTCCTCTTTCCATCACAATCCCAGAAAAGCATGCACAGTTCCGGGGTGGACGAACAGAGGAGGTGAAAGCAATTTGAGCAGGACACCAACAGTATCCACAGGCGATAAAACTGGAGGAAAGTGGGACTTCTTGTTTCTTTTTACTCTTTTTTTCATAAGCCACTTTTATTTTATATTGGCATATAGTTGCCAATATATATTGACATATACTGACAATGTTGTGTTCATCTCAAGGGTACGGCAAAGTGATTGACATACACATTTATCTATTCTTTCCCAGATTCTTTTCCCATCTAGATTACTACAGGATATTGAGTGCATGTTGAGTATAGTTCTCTGTGCGATTCACTAGGGCTTTGTCAATTACCTGTTTTATGTATGGTAATGCGTACATTTGTGGGTGCGTGCTCAGTCTCAATTGTGTCCAACTCTTTGCGACTCCCACTTTTGTAGATACTCTTTTACTTGGAAACATTGCTTGTTAGAAAAGTTTGACTCCATTTTAAAAGAATCAGCGTTCTTGATCTCCAGTTAATATGTGTTCTGGTTATCCTCCCCTCATCGCTAATTATCACCTTGTCTTTTATCTCTTTAGTTAGTCCAAGGACAGAAATGATGTCATCACTCACTCAGAAGTAAAATGGCAGTGATTTAGCAGTGGGGTAGGGGTTAGAGCTATCTATTGAATGTAATGCTGATTGTAAATTGGTACAGTCACTACGGAGAATAGTATGGAGATTCCTTAAGGAACTAAAAATTGAGCTACCATTTGATCTAGCAATCCTACTCCTGGGCATATATTTGGAAAAACCCATATTTCAAAAATATACATGTACCCCAGTGTTCATTGCAGCGTCATTTACAATAGCCAAGACATGGAAGCAGCCTAAATGTTCATCAACAGATGAATAGAAAGAAGATGTGGTACATAAATACAATGGAATATTAGTCAACCATTAAAAAAATGTAATAATGCCATTTGGAGCAACATGGATGAACCTAGAGATTATCATACTAAGCGAAGTCAGACAGAGAAAGACAAATACATGTTAGCACTTATATGTAAAATATTTTAAAAAGATACATATTTACAAAACAGAAACAAATTCACAGACCTAGAAAACAAACTTACAGTTACCAAAGGGGAAAGGCGGAGGGGGAGGGATAAACTAGGTGTTTAGGATTAGTATATATACACTACTATACATAAGGGATGGAGTAGGGAATGGCAACACACTCCAGAGAGTCCCTATGGACAGAGGAACCTGGCGAGCTATAATCCATGGGGTCGCGAAGAGTCGGACATGACTGAGCAATTAACACACACACACATAAGGGAAGCCAGGTGGCTCAGTGATAAAGAATCTACCTGCTAATGCAGGGGATACTTACCTGACTTGAGATAGGAAGTTAGGAGGGTATTGCTATAGCTGGGTGAGGAAGGAGGAGAGTTTGCATGAAGAATGAAGAGGAGCCAAAGGATTCAGGAAACATATAGCACCTTAAAGAGGCAGAAGAGTTTAAACATTAGCCAAGAGTCAAGGCAGGTCCTCTGGTGTTCAGCCTGGCTATGAGGATGGGTAGAAACATCATGAAACAGATGAAATACATTTCATCTGAAAAAGAGATGAAATGAAACTGAAAAATACAAGAAAAAGGATGAGTATGGGGTGAGGAAAGAATGATGATCTCACAGCATCTTATTCTTGTACATTTTGCTATTTTCATAATGAGACCCAACCATCTATACCCACGTAGTCTGCTGTCTTGATTAACGTGACATTACTATTCACTGTCTGCATTAGTAGAACATGACTATTCCAAGAAAAACTCTTGCCCATGAAAATGAAGTTCCAAATAGCATTATGTGAACTGTAAACTACTCAGCCAGCCTTCAGTAGAGTAAATCACCCCTTTTGGGGTAGATGCTTACAGTTTCTTTTGAAGGGGTGTTAGGCTGTTATCCTGTCTGTTTGGCCCTGGTGTTTGTGATATGTGTGTGATGAGATTATGCAGTGACGTTGAAGGTTGTTTTTTTAAACTATGTTAGGGTTTTGAAGTAATCTCTGACTTTCAGGGGCCTAAGAATATTAACTTATCTCCTTAGTTTTATTGTAACCAGGATTTCAGAAGTGACAAGATGCTTGGCTGACATGGTCAGAATAGAGCCGCATTTTCTTTCTTTCTTTTTTTGGCTATGCTGAACATCTTGTGGAATCTCAGGTCCCCAGTGAGGGATTGAACCCAGGCCCCCTGCAGTGGAAGAACAGTGTCCTAACCACTGAACTGCCAGGGAGTTCCCAAGTCACATTTTCAATAATCAGAACTCTTAAGTGATTCTGGACTTCATAGTACTGTTGTATTTACATATTACAGTTTAACGGCAGTATATGGGGTATACAAATATATTAGCTTCAAAAAAAAAAAACAAAGCTCACACTACTTTTAGTGGGGCTTTATTATAATATGTATCTTACAATGAGTCTGATGTTGAGAAATTAGAATATATATTTGTGTATCTTAGGTCCCTGCTTACAATGTTGTCAAAATAAAATGAGAAGACTCTGAGTTAGTAAGATGTGTGCCATTCAGCTTTTAGGTGCTTGTGTGAAGTTGAGAAAGGTCATATGTATGTGATTTCATCCCTGAAGAACCATTTTAACCGCTTTAAAGGACTGAAAATGATATAAAAGCGAAGCTAAACTTTACTCCAGTTTCCCAATGGACAAAAACATTTCAGTTATATAAAATGAATCAACAAGATTTGAATACAGGCACTTAAATGTCAGATAAACTAACAAAAATCCAAGCCCTCCTCCTGGTTTCTCTAAGAAAAAATTGATTACATCAGGTATGTGAAGAAATCCAGTAGGGAATAAAAATATTCCGAAAAGCAGTTCCCCCAACCCCACCCCCTAGTGCCATTCCAGAAGGTCCCTTGGGGACAGCAAAGGGCGGACTTTCATTCCCTATAACCTTCCCTTCTCTAAAGACATATACCCAAACCAACAAATCAACAAGTCAAAGCTATGCTTCTTTGGCCAACGCAGCTTTAAGACAAGCCCTCAAGTCCATTGTAGTAACTCACTGCTGTCCCTGAACCATCCTTTATAGAAATTCTGGAATCTTTGCTCTCTGAGGGACACAGTACGGAGGCCTTTAGTAGGCAGCCTTGTGACACCTCATTAACAACTTGTTGTAAAGAGGCATCTCTTTGACCTTGATATTTTTCCAGAAAAGTGAATTATTTATTTCCCCCTGTATCCACATATGCTGTGCAGAAGCCACCCATTTATCTGACATGTTTTATTAAGGATACCAGATGTTCCTGCAGTAAGTTTTAGGTATTATAGCCTCTGACAACAGAGCAAAAACAGAGCTTCACATCAGTGAATACAGAGAAAATTCATATGTCTCTGTGAATTAAATTTCTTTTCTGAGACCTTGGCAATCAGAGGCTGAGAATTACCCAGTTCTTCCTCCTAACATGTAAATAACATTACTTTATTCACATACCCTCGCTCCCGCCCAATCCCCCCGACCCCCGCCCCAACTCTCCCTTCACCTACTGCTCCCCAAACCCAGGAGTTATTGAAAGCTATTAAAATTTGCACTTTTACTGTCTATATTTATCTGTTAAGTCAGGCTTTTGGACAATAGTTCACTTTGATTCTCCTGAATCAAACAGGCCAAGCTAATTAGTCATTAGCATTTATGTGCTGCTAATTACCACCAGTGAGAAGTGCCTGGGAGACGCCAACACACAGTGTTAGAGCAATTTGTTTTGTGGGTTGGAGAGGTGGTTTGATTCCATTTCCCATTATATCCTCAGTACAGACTAGTCCAAGTGGCGCTGGAGATTTGAAGTGGCATTTCACTTTCAGCAAAGGAGAGTCTTCCTCCCACTTGGACATTTTCATGCTAAAACAGCCCACTTGTCAAACTTTTCTATTGTGGTGACAGATGTTACATGATACACAGCTAGGTAGTAAGCTGGCATCTGACATCTTTTAGCTATACGGGCACACATGTCAATATGCCATAAAATGCAGACACTTTCCCATAGAAGCTGGATAAACACTTCTCTCAGAGCCTTTGCTATATCAATTTGGAACAGATGGGTTGCTGTTTTTCTGATGTATTATGACAAGCAGCAGCAACTACTAATCATAGCACTGAGAACTGTTGGTGTCTAATGCTGTTCTTTTTCTGTGTCACCCATTAAGTCACTGTTCTGCTCTTGAACAGAGTTTTAAAAAAAGAAAAAGAAGATGTAAAGGAAGAAACTGGACTTCCCTGGTGGCTCAAGGGTAAAGAATCCACCTGCCAGTGCACAAGATGTGGGTTCGATCCCTGGTCCAGGAAGATCCCCTGGAGAAGGAAATGGCAACCCACCCCATTATTCTTGCTTGGGAAATCCCATGGACAGAGGAGCCTGGCAGACTGCAGTCCATGGGGTTGCAAAAGAGTTGGACATGACTTAGCAACTGAATAACAACAAATGAAGATTAACTGATGGTACTGGAGAGAGGAAGAGAAAGGCTTTGGCCTTTGGACCTAGAGTTTTTCTCTCCTTTTCTCATGCTTGCAAATCTGTGTCTGCACACTGCCGTCTGTACTACATTCTGAAATTTTCCTAGGCTCCAAGCTTTGAACCCAGGTATCTGGGTAGTGTCTTAAGGGGGCAGGCTGAGGGAGAAGAGCTGATCTAGCCAGTGCCAAATAGGACCTGAAGTCCCCATCAGCACAATCTGCCTTTTAACCTCCTTCACTCTTAGCACAGGAGTTATGGTTGGTCGCTTTTTTGCCTTCACATGTTGCCCTCCACAAATTCACTTAAACCTGATTTTGTGTTTACACAAACATCAGGGGGTAAGCAGACTGAGCTCTCTTGTGTGGATCAACCGGCAGCCCCACCCCATGTGACAGTCCTGGGTCATGCATACCATCCAGGCATTCCTGGCACCTCAAATCAAGCCTATCAAATCATCAGAGAGTTTCATCAACTGATTGGGTAGCAGAGGGTGATTTCGGGAGCCAGGGCGCCAGAAAAAGGGATTAAAGTTAGCTTAGAAAGTCCCCTTGAACTTCCAAAAGCAACACTGCCTTTCCTCCACACAACGACCACTTTCATAGCGCAGGCGCCGCCTTCACTCCTGGGCTAGCTGCAAAGTTCAGGGGGATGTCCAGGTTTGTTTGCTTGTGAAAGGGGGTGTAAAACTCCTTCATTTCTTTAGTGACAGTCACACTGCTTATAAGCTGGCTGATAGATACAGAATTCACTGAATGTGAAACAGGCCTCTGTGAGTCTAGAGCAGGGAAGGAAAACCACAGAGTGATTCAGCACCCTGAAGGCTCTCTATTCACAGCTGGGGGAGAGAAAGGAGCCTGCTGCAAATCCAGGAGGTGCCGCCTCTTGTCCCATGACCAGGCAGAGGGAAACAAAAACAGCTAAACTGGGAGTTCCGTGACATTTATACTCCTTATTAATATCTATGATGCAGAAGTTCCACCTGGAATTTAGAAGCTGTGTCCTGGCAAAAGATGCAAATTTTCAGTGTATTGGTTCAGGGTGTGGAATTTGCAGTCAAACATTCATACTCCAGCTGCCTCTGTCACTTTGTTGTATGACCTTGGGAAAATTACTTAGATTTGGTTTCCTAGTCTGTAAAAGGAGGGTAATAGTATCCATAATACAGTGTTGTGAGTGTGTTTGTTAGTTGCTCAGTTCAGTTCAGTTCAGTCGCTCAGTCGTGTCTGACTCTTTGTGACCCCATGAATTGCAGCACGCCAGGTCTCCCTGTCCATCACCATCTCCCAGAGTTCATTCAGACTCACATCCATCGAGTTGGTGATGCCATCCAGCCATCTCATCCTTGGTCGTTCCCTTCTCCTCCTGCCCCCAATCCCTCCCAGCATCAGAGTCTTTTCCAATGAGTCAACTCTTCACATGAGGTGGCCAAAGTACTGGAGGTTCAACTTTAGCATCATTGCTTCCAAAGAAATCCCAGGGCTGATCTCCTTCAGAATGGACTGGTTGGATCTCCTTGCAGTCCAAGGGACTCTCAAGAGTCTTCTCCAACACCACAGTTCAAAAGCATCAATTCTTCGGCGCTCAGCTTTCTTCACAGTCCAACTCTCACATCCATACACGACCACAGGAAAAACCATAGCCTTGACTAGACGGACCTTAGTCGGCAAAGTAATGTCTCTGCTTTTGAATATGCTATCTAGGTTGGTCATAACTTTCCTTCTAAGGAATAAGCGTCTTTTAATTTCATGGCTGCAATCACCATCTGCAGTGATTTTGGAGCCCAAACAAATAAAGTCTGACACTGTTTCCACTGTTTCCCCATCTATTTCCCAGGAAGTGATGGGACCAGATGCCATGATCTTCGTTTTCTGAATGTTGAGCTTTAAGCCAACTTTTTGTTAGTTGCTCAGTCATGTCCAACTCTTTGTGACCACCAGGCTCCTCTGTCCATGGAATTTACCAGGCAAGAATACTGGAGTGGGTTGCCATGCCCTTCTCCAGTTATACAGCGTTATCGAGGATCAAATGAAATATTGTACATAAAATGCTCAGAGCGGTATCTGACACAGAATACAAGCTGCACAAATATAAATATTGTTATCATTTAGATCAATAGATCCGAGTATGGGGACGAGACCATGAAGGAAGAAAGGAGAAGATTTGTATATGACTGTGGTTCCCTTTAAAGATTTTCCCCTAGATATATTATCTTGAGGGGTCAGTAAATTCAACCTGTCCCAAAAGGGCATTTAGAATTCCTTTGCATTCCTATCTACAGGATGAAATCTGACATTTACATTTACTTTATCAATTTAAATTTGCAGGGACTTTTATCTAAAATTCCTGTGAATTTTACCCAGAAGCAGGCCACATTGTCCCCAGATAATGCTTTCGGATGGCCTCCTGGAAGAAGAAATACCATCACAGGGATTACTGACAGAAAAGTTAGTTGTCTTTCTCACTTAGTTATCATTTTTTCCTTCAACATATGGTATAACTCCCTAGGAAAGCAGCCACATACAAATATTAAGTAACATTGGTAAAGCCACGTGTTTAAGTAAATAGAGAAAAACCCCATTCTCAATTTCTTAAATGTAATCAACTCCAATTTGATTTTACCTCAGTTTCATTTGTGGTTTAAGGAAAATATTTCTATCTGCTCACCAGAAAGATTTACCTTTAGAGTAAAAAGGGTCAGCAAATTTATTCTGATAAATATCCAGTAACACTAAGTAGCACAGACAATTGTCCTACAACAGCTTCCTTAAATGAAGACAAGGAAGTATTTGATAATCATATATAATGTTTTATTTTTGGATCAAAGATTCAAATTTTATCCTGGATACAAACCTTTTCAATTTCAGAAACAAATAAGACTTCAGCAGAAAAAAAGAAAGAAAAAACACATAAACTTCAGAGGCAACTTAAAAATCCCTTGCCTTTATTTACAGTTCTTATAAGATAATTTGCCACCTGTTCACACTTAAAAAACAAGAAGTAGCTTTACTAGCGCTCTCTTTGATCTTAGAATACCCGTTAGTAGCTTTGTCTTTCTCAGTATCTCCTCTGCTTTCCCAATTTTCTGATTCCCCATTCTATTTTAAGAGAGTAGGAGAGGCTTTAAAGCAAACCAAAACCAAGTAGTACCTCTTGAGAGCAGACAGCATATTTTATTTTCTAATGAAATCTTTTTCTACCTCACTGCAGGTAGCCCTCAACTTTAATATAACATATGTCTGTGCATTTCTGTAAATGGGTTTGAAGATCAGATGGTGAAGATGGAAAATCAGATTCACTGCTTTGTAAAGGTGAACAATGGCACCCACAAATGTCCGCTAATCCTCATCCCCAGAACCTGCAAGTATGTTTCCTTACCTGGTTTAAGGAATTCTGCAGCTATGATCAAATTGAGGGTTTTGGGAGGGATCAACTATTCCGAATGATCCAGATGGACCCACTGTAACCACAAGGGGCCTGAGGAGAAGACAGGATATCAGAAAGGAGAGGAGGGGCTTCCCCAGTGGCTCAGTGCTAAAGACTGCCTGCCAACGCAGGAGTCACAGGCTTGATCACTGGTTTGGGAAGATCCCACATGCCTCAGAGCAACAAAGCCTGGGCACCACAACTACTGAGCCTGCGCTGTGGAGCCCTGTGCGCCGCAACAAGAGAAATCACCGCAGTGAGAAGCCTGTGCACTGCCAGGAAGCACAGCCAAAAACAAATAAATAAATAAAATTATTATAAAAAAAGAAAAAAACCGAAAATACAGGCAACACCACGTTCTAGCTTTGAAGACGGAGGAAAGGGCTTCTAGAAGCTGGAATAGTAGACTAATCCTGCCCTGGTACCTCCAGAATGAGCGTAGTCGAGTAGACCCTGTTAGACTTCTGACCTGCAGGACTGTACCCTAACATACTTGTAGTGTTGAAGCTGTTACTGTGTAGGAATTTGTTATAGGAGCTGTAGCAAATTAACACACGTGTTATATGGGGGAATGTGATCCCAAAGAAATAAAATATATAATAAAGTTCCTTAATTATGGTTCCCACTTTTGCTGCCACTGTCAGGAGCTAAACAGTTCTGACCTGGTAAGAATCTCCCCATGTTCCCAGGTCCCATGATAGGAGGTGGTAGGACGCATGTACTGGACGGGACCCAGTCAGCTGTCCCCCTTCACTCTAGGGCTTCAAGAAGTTAAGCCACGTGTTGCCAAATCCACCCCCAGTGCTCCCTGCCCTTTTGTGCCCACTGCCACCCATTCAGACCATGGGCAATTCGTTTTAAAAAAAAAAATCGTATTTGTTTATTTGGCTGCACCAGGTCTTAGCTGTGGCACACCAGATCTTTACTCTTCCTTGCAGTGTGTAGGATCTTCAGTCGTGGCATAAGAGATCTAGTTCCACTTTCAGGGGTGGAACCCAGGCCCCCGGCATTGGGAGCACAGTTCTGGCCACTGGAGCACCAGGGAAATCCCAGGCCACAGGCAATTCTGATCGTTAACCTGCCTCATACAGATGCCAGGGGGTGGGTATAATAACAGGAGACTATCCCCCTCTCCTACCCTAGCCAAGCAGTGCTCTGATCCACTGTCCCCCAACTGCACCCAGCTTCCTGCCAAGCAATACTCAGCTAATTGTCCACCCAATCTGCCCTTGCTCCATGCTCACCTTTGAGAGGGAGAGTGAGGCAAGGCAAGGAATTGAGACCTGTCCTGGGTGTTTTCCTTCAGTGGGCCAACAAGCTGGAGATGAGGGTGGCTGGCAAAATGGTGGCAACAGTGGGGAAGGTGCCCATGTAAGACCAGAGCCCTGCCCATTTAGGGTTTTTAAACAAAGACACGTCCTTGTTTCCACTCTCACCCTGAATTTCTGTTCTAGGAGTAATAAGAAGTGATCTAAAGAACCCAGTTTAGAAAGTCTAGGGAAAAACGGCATAATTCACTTGTGGTTTGGAGTTGGCCCAATCTGCTTCAAATCTGACTAATACAGCCTTCACTGCTTTAAATATAGAGATGAATTTGATAACATTTTATAAAGACGAGGTGTTAGGGTGGATAGGCCAAATGCTTTCTCAGTTCATACTGATATCAAACCCTTTCCCCCTTGAATTTAATGATCTAAAATGTCAGTCTCTTTGTGTTTACTCTCTGTGTGTTGTTGGGTTGCTGACCTTGGCACTTTTAATTTCATGGCTGCAATCACCATCTGTAGTGACTTTGGAGCCCCCAAAATAAAGTCAGCCACTCTTTCCACTGTTTCCCCATTTGCCATGAAGTCATGGGACCAGATGCCATGATCTTCGTTTATCTTCTCAAAGAACCAGCTTTTAGTTTTATTTATCTTTACTATTATTTCATTCATTTCTTTTTCAATTATTTCTGCTCAGATCTTTATGATTTCTTCCTTCTACTAATTTGGGTGGGGGGTTGGGTCTTCTTTTTCCAGTTGTTTTAGGTGTAAAGTTGGGTTGTCTGTTCAATGTTTTTCTTGCATCTTGAGGTAGGACTGCCTTGCTGTAAACGTCCCTCTTAGACCTGCTTTCACTGCATCCCACACATTTTGAGTTGTCATGTTTTCATTGTCGTTTGTTTCTAGAAACTTTTTTATTTCCCTTTTGATTTCTTCAGTAACTTGCTGGTTATTTAGAAATGTGTTGTTTAATCTCCACGTGCTTGTGTTTCTTACAGGTTTTTTCTTGTAATTGGTATCTAGTCTCATAGTGTTGTGGTCAGAGAAGATGCTTGGTAAGATTTCAGTTTTCTTACATTTACTGAGATTTGATTTGTGACCCAAGATGTGGTCTGTCCTGGAGAATGTTTCATGTGCACTTGAGAAGAAGGTGTATTCTATTGCATTTGAATGGAATGTCTTGAAGATATCGATGAGGTCCATCTCATCTAATGTATCCTTTAAGACATGTTCCTTATTAATTTTCTTTTTTGGTGATCTGTCCATTGGTGTGAGTGGGGTGTTTAAGTCTCCTACTATGATTGTGTAACTGTCAGTTTCTCCTTTTATGTCTGTCAGTGTTTGTCTTATGTATTGAGGTGCTTCTATGTTGGGTGCATAGATATTTACAATTATTATGTCTTCCTCTTGGATTGATCCCTTGATCATTATGTATTGTCCTTTCTTATCTCTTGTAATCTTCTTTATTTTAAGGTCTATTTTGTCTGATATGAGGATCGCTATCCAGCTTTCTTTTGCTTCCCATTTTCATGGAATATATTTTTCCATCCTCTCACTTTCAGTCTATATGTGTCTTTAGGTCTGAAGTGGGTTTCTTGTAGACAGCATATACAGGGTCTTGTTTTTATTTTGGTTGGAGCATTTAACCATCTGCATTTAAAGTAATTATTGATATATATGTTCCTATTGCCATTTTCTTAATTGTTTGGGAATGATTTTGTAGATATTTTTTCTTCTCTTTGATTTCTTGACTATATAAGTCCCTTTAACATTTGTTGTAAAGCTGGTTTGGTGGTACTGAATTCTCCTTACTTTTGCTTGTCTGAAAAGCTTTTTATTTCTCCATCAGTTTTGAATGAGATCCTTGACAAGTATAGTGATCTTGGTTGTAGATTTTTTCCCTTTCAGTACTTTAAATATTATCCTGCCATTCCCTTCTGGCCTGCAGAGTTTCTGCTGAAAGATCAGCTGTGAGGCATGTGGGGTTCCCCTTGTATGTTACTTGCTTCTCCCTTGCTGCTTTTAATATTCTTTCTTTGTGTTTAGTCTTTGTTAGTTTGATTAGTATGTATCTTGGCAGGTTTTTCCTTGGGTTTATCCTGTATGGGTCTCTTTGTGCCTCTTGGACTTGATTGATTACTTCCTTTTCCATGTTGGGGACATTTTCAACTCTAATCTCTTCAAAAATTTTCTCATATCCTTTCCTTCTCTCTTCTTTGTCTGGGACCCTGTAATTCGAATATTGGTGCATTTGATATTATTCCAGAGGTCTCTGAGACTATCCTCAGTACTTTTCATTCTTTTTACTTTATTCTGCTCTTCAGAAGTTATTCCCATCATTTTATCTTCCAGCTCACTGATTCTTTCTTCTGCTTCAGATATTCTGCTGTTGATTCCTTCTAGAGTGTTTTTAATTTCAGTAATTGTGTTGTTTGTCTCTGTATGTTTATTCTTTAATTCTTCTAGGTCTTCGTTAATTGATTCTTGCATTTTCTCCATTTTATTTTCAAGGTTTTTAATCATTTTTACTATCATTATTCTTTTTCAGGTAGTATGCCTATTTCCTCCTCATTTATTTGGACTTCTGTGTTTCTAGTTTGTCCTTTCATTTGTGTAAACAAGACCAGGTGCTGACTATGGCTCAGATCATGAAATCTTCATTGCTAAATTCAGACTTAAATTGAAGAAAACACAGAAAACCACCAGACCATTTAGGTATGACCTAAATCAAATCTCTTACGATTATACAGTGGAAGTGGGAAATAGATTCAAGGGAATCGATCTGATAGACAGAGTGCCTGAAGAACTATGGACAGAGATTCCTGACATTGTACAGCAGGCAGGGATCAAGGCCATCCCCAAGAAAAAGAAATGCAAAAAGGCAAAACAGTTGCCTGAGGAGAACTTACAAGTAGCTGAGAAAAGAAGAGAAGGAAAAGGCAAAGGAGAAAAGGAAAGATATACCAATTTGAATGCAGAGTTCCAAAGGATAGCAAGGAGAAAT
The DNA here is from genome assembly GCF_023091745.1 of Budorcas taxicolor. Lineage (NCBI taxonomy): Eukaryota > Metazoa > Chordata > Mammalia > Artiodactyla > Bovidae > Budorcas > Budorcas taxicolor. Next base: position 56,864,502 of record NC_068923.1, on the reverse strand, counting down.
AAGAAAGCCTTCCTCAGTGATCAGTGCAAAGAAATAGAGGAAAACAATAGAATGGGAAAGACTAGAGATTTCTCCAAGAAAATCTGAGATACCAAGGGAACATTTCATGCAAAGATGGGTACAATAAAGGACAGAAATGGTAAGGACCTAACAGAAGAAGAAGATATTAAGAAGAGGTGGCAAGAATACACACAAGAACTATACAAAAAAAATCTTCATGACCCAGATAATCACGATGGTGTGATCACTCACCTAGAGCCAGACATCCTGGAATGTGGAGTCAAGTGGGCCTTTGGAAGCTTCACTATGAACAAGGAAAGTGGAGGTGATGGGATTCCAGTTGAGTTATTTCAAATCCTAAAAGATGATGCTGTGAAAGTGCTGCACTCAATATGCCAGCAAATTTGGAAAACTCAGCAGTGGCCACAGGATTGCAAAAGGTCAGCTTTCATTCCAATCCCAAAGAAAGGCAATGCCAAAGAGTGTTCAAACTACCACACATTTGCACTCATCTCACATGCTGGCAAAGTAATGCTCAAAATTCTCCAACCCAGGCTTCAACAGTGCATGAACTGAGAACCTCCAGATGTTCAAGTTGGATTTAGAAAAGGCAAAGGAACAAGAGATCAAATTGTCAACATCGTTGGATCATCAAAAAAGCAAGAGAGTTCCAGAAAAACATCTACTTCTGTTTATTGATTACACCAAAGCCTTTGACTGTGTGGATCACAACAAACTGTGGAAAATTCTGGAAGAGATGGGAATACCAGACTACCTGACCTGCCTCTTGAGAAATCTGTATGCAGGCCAAGAAGCAACAATTAGAACTGAATGTGAAACAACAGACTGGTTCCAAATTGGGGAAGGAGTACGTCAAGGCTGCATATTGTCACCCTGCTTATTTAACTTATATTCAGAGTACATCATGCAAAATGCCAGGCTGGATAAAGCACATGCTGGAATCAAAATCACAAGGAGAAATATCAATAACCTCAGATATGCAGATGACACCATCCTTATGGCAGAAAGTGGAGAGCTAAAGAGCCTCTTGATGAAAGTGAAAGAGGAGAGTAAAAAAGTTAGTTTAAAACTCAACATTCAGAAAATTAAGATCATGGTATCTGGTCCCATCACTTCATGGCAAATAGATGGGGAAACAATGGAAACAGTGGCAGGCTTATTTTTGGGGGGCTCCAAAATCACTACAGATGGTGACTGCAGCCATGAAATTAAAAGATGCTTGCTCCTTGGAAGAAAAGTTATGATCAACCTAGACAGCCTATTAAAAAGCAAAGACGTTACTTTGCCAGCAAAGGTCTGTCTAGTCAAAGCTATGGTTTTTTCTGTAGTCATGTATATATGTGAAAGTTGGACTATAAAGAAAGCTGAGCGCTGAAGAACTGATGCTTTTGAACTGTGGTGTTGGAGAAGACTCTTGAGAGTCCCTTGGACTGCAAAGAGATCCAACCGGTCTATCCAAAAGGAAATCAGTCCTGAATATTCATTGGAAAGGCTGATGCTGAAGTTGAAACTCCAATACTTTGGCCACCTGATGCTAAGAACTGACTCACTAGAAAAGACCCTGATGCTGGGAAAGATTGAAGTTGGGAGGAGAAGGGGATGACAGAGGATGAGATGGTTGGATGGCATCACTGACTCGATGGACATGAGTTTGAATAAGCTCCAGGAGCTGGTGACGGACAGGGAAGCCTGGCATGCTGCAGTCCATGGGGTTACAAACAGTCGGACATGACTGAGCGACTGAACTGACCTGAACTCTTTGCCTTTTCATTATTTTTTTTAAATTTATTGTGTTTGAGGTCTCCTTTTCCCAGGCTTCAAGGTTGCATTCTTTCTTTCTTTTGGTTTCTGCCCTCCTAAGGTCAGAGAAGGCGATGGCACCCCACTCCAGTACTCTTGCCTGGAAAATCCCATGGATAGAGGAGCCTGGTAGGCTGCAGTCCATGGGGTTGCAAAGAGTCCGACACGACTGAGCGACTTCACTTTGACTTTTCACTTTCACACATTGGAGAAGGAAATGGCAACCCAATCCAGTGTTCTTGCCTGGAGAATCCCAGGGACAGGGGAGCCTGGTGGGCTGCCGTCTATGGTGTCACACAGAGTCAGACATGACTGACTAGCAGCAGCAGCAGCAAGGTCGGTCCAGTGGTTTGTGTAAGACTTGTTTAGGGTGAGATTTGTGCTTAGTTTTTGTTTATTTGTTTGTGTGCTTTTCCTCTGGGAAGAGGGCAAGGCTGAGTGAGGTGGTAATCCTGTCTTCTGATGATTGCATTTGTATTTTTGTTTTCTTTGTTGTTTAGATGATGTGTCTTGCACGGGGTGCTACTGGTGGTTGGGTAATGCTGGTTTTGTATTCAACTGGTTTCCTTTGTGTGAGTTCTCACTATTCAATTCTCTCTAGGGTTAGTTCTCTGGTCGTCCAGGATCTTGGAGTCAGTGCTCCCACTGCAAAGGCTCAGGGCTTGACCTCTGGTCAGGAACGAAGATTCCACAAGTGGTTTGTTATGGCATTAAGTGAGATTAAAACAAATATCCCAAAATGAGAAAGCGAAGATGAACCCCAGACACATGGCAGTTACAAAATCAAGCAAATGATAATTAAAATAATGGAATATACACATATACATGTACACCCATGAGCAAAGTCAAAACAATCCAACAAAAATAAAGTACAATAGATTGACCTGGCTTACAAATGAAACCAAAAATTATATCTGCCAGAAAAAAACTAACTAGAGCACAAACTGGAAAACAAAACTAAAGTAAGCTGCCAACAGGAATAAAACAATAAAAATAAAACTAACAAATGTTTTGAGAGGAAAAGAAGGAAAGAATAGATATGCAAAGTTAAATAGAGGTAGATGAAGAAGATTTATATACATTGGAGATTAACTTCAAGGGGAAAAGAACAGTAGGAAAGGCAAGCAAAGGAATAAATGTAGAAAAACTATAATAGGTTTAAGAAAATTAAAATTATAAAAAAGAGAGAAGAAAAAAAAAGGAAGAAGACAGAAAAAAAGGAAAAAAAAGAAAAACTCCTCAGAACTGCGAAAGCCCAATGTAGAGGCAGAGGTTTATAACAACAATTTAAAAATGTGACTGAGGGGAAAAAAAAAGTTCAAAAGCTTAATTAGATTTCATAATGTCAGTAAAATCGACAATTACAACCAGGGTTGGGGGGAGCAAAAAGAACAAAGAAAAAAATTTAAAAGAATCTACAGAATAAGTCAAAACATAAGAATAATAAATGTTTTTCTAGAGTCACAGCTGTCAGAGTCCTTTCTCACTGGAGTCACAGTCCACCTCACCTCCCTCGGATGTCCTCCAACACTGTGCTGATCTCTGGACCCGCTGTGGGGGCAGCTGAGAGAGTCTAATCTGGTCCTGCTCCTGTGTGTTCTTGCTTCCAATGTCCAGGCTATCAGAACTAGTGCCTTTTCTTTTGTGGAAGCTCTCAGCAACCTTTTATATATTCCATTGGCAGAGAGTCTGCCTAGCTGATTGTGTGGATTTAATCTGCAGCTTGTACAGCTAGTGGGGAAGTTTTGGGTCTTCTTCTTTAGCCACACTGCCCCTGGGTTTCAATTGTGGTTTTACTTCCACCTCTGCATGTGGGTCGTCCACTGGGGTTTGCTCCTGAGGCTGCCCTGGAGGACTTGGGTTTGCCCCTGTGAGGGCCAGGTGTGGAGGCGGTGCAGCTGCTTGGGTTGCAGCTCCAGGTACTCAGGGGAGGTGGCAGCTAGGGCAGCAGGAAATATAGTGCTCTAGAAGGGTATGGCAACCAGTATTGGCCAATACACTCCAGTATTCTTGCCTGGAGAACCCTCTTCCCTGACAGAGAAGCCTGGCAGGCCACAGTCTACACTCCTGAAGCAACTGAAGACACTACTGAAGCAACCCTGCATGCATAGACGGAAGACTTTTTTTGCCTGTGGCAGCTCTGCCCCAGTGAGAGCTGAGCATGAAGGTGGTGCAGCTGCTTGGCTTGTGGGGACCCTGGCGGCATCAAGTGTGCAGGGACATGGACTGTCTCCACCACAGGAGTTGTGGCCCTATCAGAGCCTTTTTTTCGAGCCTCTTGTAGCTGGCAATCAGAAGGCTTCTTTAGCTAGTGTTTCTCCCTAGCGCTGCCTGTTCAGGCACTTAGAGAGCTCCCTTGCCTGGGCTCCTACTCTGTAGTTCAGCTCGTCAAGCATTAGATGGTCCAGCCTCTCTGTTGTTCAGCTGCCGATGCTGGCGTGTTTGGGGAGAGAGCCTATGGTGATGGCTCCACCCTCTATGTGTGATTCAGCAGTATTGCCTTACTTCTATGGCTGCCAGGCTTTCCTCCACAGGCATTTCCCACCACAATCTCTTCCCTCACATCGTCTCGATCGGTCTCTCCACAGTCAACAACGGCCCTTGCCCTGGGATTGCTCCACAATCCCTAAACTCCAGCTCCCAGCCGCTGCACCTTCCAGGGGATCTACGTCCCTGTCTGGGGTATGAATGGCTGCGGCAAAGACTGTCTGATCCTCATTCCATTTAGGCTGCCACAGACCAGCTGTTTCACTCTCAGCCTTAAATGTTTCTCCTCTGACTCAGCAATTGCCCCGATGTGGGACTCGGACCCCTGCTTCAGTTCCCCCACCTGCTGAGGGCAGGTCCAGTCCTACTAACACTCCTTTCTTTCCCCCTAGTTCCTTCATCCTCCCAAGTTTTGCGTGGTTCTGTATATTCTTTTCTGCTGGTCGGGTACTCCTGTCTGCTCTCAGCTGGTGTTCCACATGCACTTCTGTGTCTAGAGGTGTGTTCCTGATGTATCCATGGAGAGAAATGTACTCCACTTTCACCTACTCCTCCGCCATCTTGTTCCCCCTACAATTTTTGAATTAAATACCAAACTAGTATTCTCTATTAGGTACCGCAAAAGAATCAGCAGAAATATAAGATATGACAAATTTATAGCCTATTTAGCAAGATAACATGTAAGCACATAAAACAACTAGACAACTCAAAAAAGTGTATAATTGGTGTCTACAATGAAAGTCAGAAAGAGGAGGTATCAATGGATAGAAATGTGTTGTTAACCCTTGGTCCTTGGTTCCAAAATTATAGCAAAACATGTAAAACACGAACCACGATAATTATGGTTGAAGACGGGGACACAGAGAATCATTTACTGTGATCATTCTAGAAACCACCAAGCAGATGAATTTGAAAAACTTTACTTGACCTTTACTTTCCAACCAAGCATTCTTCCTACTTCTCTCTTTTTTTTTTCACTGACAAATCTTTCTTAGAAAAATAACTTATGGGAATTCCCTGGTGGTCCAGTGGTTCAGACTCGGCATTTTCACTGCTGGGGACTGGGGTTCAATTCCTGGTCAGGGAACTGAGATCCCACAAGTAGCAAGGCACAGCCAAAAAAAGAGAAAAATAACTTATGCTCATCATAGAAAATTCAGAAAACTCAAAAAGTATAAAAACTTAATACTACAGAGATAAGTACTAGTAACATTTTGTCTTTTTCTAGGAATTTCTTTTAATAAGATTTTACATTTCTAAGTGAGATATCAACTGAAATTACCTTGAACTTTGAGATAATAGGATAAGGTTCTTTCCATATCTCGATGGAGTTGCAATTCATTCTTTAGGATTGCTTCAAATTCCCAGGGGTTTACATAATCATTTCTGGCTCCTACTTCTGATTCCACTGAATTTAACCATAAATTTACCTCCTCAAGCTGTTCTTTTTCTCTGTTTCCCCATTAGTCTACAGGTGGAATTCCATCTCTTTCATTCAGATTTTTTCCCCTGAAACTGCCATAAAAGACATTTTTTTCTATATTTAGCAGATTTTCTGAATGTCTGAGGAAAGTCAGGAGCTATATTAAATATAAGAGAAAAAAGTGAATATTAATATCCCTTTTCTAAAATCTTTTGACACATCATCAAGAATTTCTTACTGACTACCTCTCTCTGTGGGATCCAGCCTTCTATCCTTAATGGTATTTTGAAATGATTTATCAAGTGACCCCAAGAGTACACTGGGGTTTTGACTGGAGTTATACTAAGCGCTTACATTCATTTGAGGAAAATTGATATATATACAATATTGAACATCTTACGTCTTACTGCTGATTCAGTCCTTCTTTTTGGTCACCCTGAGTTCCCACCGCAAAGTGGATTGTTTTTAAATTAAGTTATGTGTGTGTGTGTTAGTCATTGAGTCATATCCAACTCTTTGCAACCCCACTAACTGTAACCCACGGGCCCCTCTGTCCTTGGAATTCTCCAGGCAAGAACACTGGAGTGGTTTGCCTTTTCTTCTCCAAATTAACTGATGGCCATATATAGTTACTTTAATTAATCACCTTGTGGACTATTGGATTAGCCTTGTTTCTTTCTTTTTTTTTTTTCCAGTTTGTATCTTGAGGCACTGTGAGTAGAAAGTATTATAACTTATAAACAGTGAATATGTTTTGCTGACTGATTTTCTATTGCTATTCCTCTTTCTTTCTCTTGCACTTGTACATTGGATCAGAAGTTTCGAATCAATGTGAATTAACAGCAATAATAATGGGAATCTTTGTCTTGTATCCAAATTTGTAAAAGGCTATTATTTTATACTAGCTGCCTCCAGGAGCTTACCCTTGTTTACTCAGGGACTCCCTTCATCAGATGCTTACCTCTATTCTCCAACTAGAAATACACATCTTAAATTGCACTGTACATGTCCAGTGATCTCTTTAACAGCTCTAATAACCTTTGGCCTCTTTGCAGTATTTGACACCACTGACGGCTCTTTCTCTCTTCACATTCTCTCCTCCGTGGTCATCCATGGCACTACATCATCATGATTTTATTCTTTTCTCTCTTTCTTCACACACTCATGTGTTTCCTTTTTTTTCTCCTCTTCCTTTTTCCTTCCTTGCCTCTTTCAACAAACATTTCTTTCCCCTTTTCTCCTTCTCTCAAAGGTCTTTGCATTCAGGAACAGTTCTTTCTCACACATATAAATCTCCAGCTTTTTACCTCTCACCTGAATTTGAATCCTGCCTGTAACTCTGTCTGTTCTCTGAACATCCCTACTTCTGCCCTCCAGAGGAAATACTCATTGTGTGTCCGAAGTTGCATTCTTCAGGACTTCCCTAGTGGTTCAGTGGTTAATATTTCATGCTTCCTATGCAGGGGGCATGAGTTTGATCCCTGGTCAGGGAACTAAGATTGTATATGCCATGGGGCATGACAAAAAAACCCACGCATACACAAAATTACACTCCTCATTGTTCCTCAAGTCAGCTTCGTCTTCTCCCATTTCCCACACATACAACTCCAAGCCTTGGCACGTGCTGCTTTCTCTGTGTAGAACACCTTCCTCCCTTTTATTTACCCAATTTTTTTTCTCATCCTAAAAACTCCAGGGTCCTCCTCCCTCCCTCACATGGCCTCCTTTCTGCATTTCCCTAGTACTGGCCTGTCCTACTTGTGGTGGTCATGACACCAGTAGGCAGACATACAGCCCGAATTCAAAGCCAGATCCGTTTGATTCCAGAACCAGTGCTTCTAACTACTGTGTCCTGTCCATTGATGTGTTTTAATACTCTACTAAAACAATCTCCTGAAAACTATAAGTGAATCTCAGTTGATGAAATGCCTTTGACCAAAAGCTTAGTACAGTAGAGGAAATGGATAAAACCTATGACTTGTGCTTGAGAAATGCCTTTGCAGGACAATGATATTATTGCAGCTCCAGACACTTTGCTCCACGTGAGCCTTTCACAGACTTGTAACATTTTACCAGGTAGGAATGGAAGGCAGAATGACTAGTGCTATTTATGGGAACCTGTTCTGGGCAGTCCTGATTCTTTGCTTATGTACCTCCTTCCATGGATCAGCCTGTCCTGGCTCTTTTTACTTGGATAACTCCTCCTCATCGCTTAAGTGTCTTTTAGAAAAACTTTGATCCCCACCCCCGCCTCCGCTTGATCCTCCCACAACCACAACTGATTGGCCTAGAATAGAGTTTCTCAAACCTAGCACTACTGACATTTTGTACTGGATGGTTCTTTGTGGCGAGAGGCTGTCCTGTACGTTGTTAGGATGTTCAGCAGCAACCCTGGCCTCCATCCACTAGATATCAATAACATTCTCTCCACCCTACTAATCATGACAAAGCTACACATCTCCAGACGTTGCCAAATATCCCTTGAGAGGCAGAACTACCTACAATTGAGAATCATCAAGCTAGAGGTAGGATATGACCCAAGTGAGCTGATTTGAGTTCTACCCTGGGACTTTTTAGATTAGAATTGAAAAAGAGGAACCAGTCCTCTCTGAGTCAGACCCTGAGCTGACATGAGGCTTAGACTTGATGGAGGAGCTGCTTCTTGACCTGTGAGGAGAGCTGATCTGCAGTAAACGAGGAAAGCGCCTACATGTGGACCAAGAACAGCAAGGCTCCTGGGTACATTCAAGTGCTTGGGTCTGGTTGGTGCTGAGTCCTTGCCGTGACCCTTCTCTGGTTCATTATTCCAGTTGCTTTTCCTTAAGTCAATAAATATTAGCAGATTCACCTAATCAATTTTTCAGTTGGGTTTATGACTCTTGTCACCGTGAACTAACCTTACAACACTCTTCTCATGCTCTTTCAAAGGCATGTGCTAGATTTGCTCATCTGCATCTGTAACTAGACTATAAGCTCCTTGAGGACAGGAATTTTTCCTTCACTGTTATGTCCTCAGCAGCCAATGTGCAACTTGGCACACAGTAGATGAACAATAAGTATTTATGGAATAGAGTTAATTAATCAAGGGATGGATGATTGAATGAATGAAGTACGATGTGTTATGCTCCAGCCTCCCCATTATGTGTTCACTGCTTCACATGCTTAAGCACTTCCAGAGGCCTCTTTGGATAGGAGTCAAATGTGGGCACCCTGCAGAATCTTCCTTTCTGAACACTGTTTAGGAACGGCAGTGTTTAAAAAAATCACAAGGACTGGTTACTGTGGCCTCAAGGGCAATGCATGACTAGATAAATTCCTCTGGCAGGAATGAGATAGGATGGAGCCAAGTCAACTGGGGAAGAATCTGTGATGCAAGAAGCAACACATGATGAGAGACAGTTCTCTGGCAGCGTGGCCTGAGATCTCCCTAGGCAGCCAGGAAAGAATCCCGGTCATTATCAGAATCTAGTGTAACTGTAAAATATGACCTAATTAAGAGGTGTGTCAGCAACAGATGGAGAGTGTGCCTTCATGCTTCCCTCAGAGTGATAAACAAAGTGATGGCAATCACACTCCAACACAGGGGTGAAAGTAGCAACCACTTCATAGAGTTGTTTTAAATTCATTAATACACTCTTTGCACTGAGAACTATCCCTGAAAAATAGCAAATTCCTGGCCAGTGACAGCTATTGATATTATTGATTTCTCATTTGGGAAATCTTTTTTCTTCTTCACAGATGAAACCCTCTCCACATAGAGACGTGAAGTCTTAGAAAATTATCTTTTTTTCTTAAGCCTTCAACTTACACATTATTTTTCAGAAGGTTTTTTTTAATCTTCATACTTCCAATCATTGCAGTCTAAAGAGTGAAAGGAGTTACTCAAATCTTTTGTTATAAATAAATCTTAAAGAAGTTAATTTACAGAAGTAAAAGATTTCTCAAAAATAAATTATTCCTGGGACTTGCCTGATGGTCCAGCAGTTAAGAATCTATTTTCCAATGCATGGAACTCGGGTTTGATCCATGGTCCAGGGAGATCCTATGTGCCAAGGGGCAACTGAGCTCATGTGCCGCAACCACTGAGCCTACACTCTAGAGCCTGTGAGCCGCAACTACATAGCCTACATGCCTAAAAGCCTCTGCATTGCAACAAGATAAGCTACCACAAAGCTTGCGCACTGCAACGGAAGTGTAACTCCACTAGCCACAGCTAGAGAAAGCCTTCAAACAACAATGAAGACCCAGAGCAGTCAAAATAAAATAAATAATGAATTATCCCTCCTCAAATGTTTGTTCTATACTACTATGTGTCAGGCACAACAAAAGTTCACTGTCAAGGTGGAGCTTATAGATTAGCAGCTGGGAAGACATTGAACACTTATGCAAATATAATTATGACAAGGCTAAGAAAGTACGAACTGTTATATCAGGGTTTAGAGAGTTCACAAAGCCTTTTCAGGGGATGGAATTTTTATGTTAAGACAGAAAGAATAAGGTAACCATGTTAAAGTTGTAGTCAAGGGAAGTCTGGAGAATTGTAGGGGATGACAGAAGGAAAGTAGCAGGGGGCCTGAAAATTAAGCTAATGTATTCCAGGCAAAATCCCAAGGTAAGAAGAAGCGTGATCTCTCATCACAAAAAACCAAGAGGCCAGTTTCTGAAATGGAAGAGTGAGGAAAAGAATGACACACAGCAATCCTTCACAATGAGGCAGAAGGAAAATCACACAAAGCCCGGGAAGCCTTCATCCTCAAATCAACGGGAAGCCACTGAAGAGTTAAGGAGAGAGTGACACAGTCAGATGTGCTTTATGGGAGGATAAGAGACTGTCACAGAATCCAGCTGAAAGATGATGATACCTCGGACTTGGTGTGATGACAGTGACAATTTCGAAAAGTAAATGGATTAGAGAAGTGTGTAAGAGATAGAATAGAAAGGAACTGATTAATTTGGGGGGAGAAGGAGGCATAGTGAGGAAGACATAATTAAAGTATTGATCAACGATGACTCCTAAGTTACTGGCTAAAGCAACTGAGTGGATGGTGATGGCCTTTACTAAGTTAGAGAACACTTGAGAAGATAAAAATTTGGGAGCAGGAAGGTGAGTTATGTCTTAGAAAACATTGAGATTTACATGCCTATAATAAAACATTCTGTGGCATACCTAGCTGAACACTAGAAAGGCAGATATGATGTTCTGGGGATGATATTTTGCTGGAGAAATGAATTTGATAATCACCAGCATGACGATGGTAATGGGAGTCTCAAGAGTAAGTGAGACTCCCTAAGGAGAGCTGATAAAGTGACAAGAGCTGAGGAACTCAGCAAGGAGCCCTTAGGAACTTGGATGTAGAATGAACAGTAGAGGAGAGATAGTCAACAGGCAAACAGAACAACCAAGGTAGACAGCAGGATACGCCATCACAAAACCAGGGAAACAGAAGTTGTCACCAAGGAGTTGTCAGCTGCATCAAACACTACTAGGAAGCTGAAATTCAAATCTATATTTAAGATTACCATGAATTTAGTGGAATGGAAGTCTTTGCTGATCTTCAGAAGAATGTTCTCAGATAAGTGAAGGCAACATTCTCTCGGGTAGACCAGTTGTTTTTGAAGCAGGCCATGCTTTACTCCTTTCAATTCAGTTCAGTTCAGTTCAGTCGCTCAGTCGTGTCCAACTCTTTGCGACCCCATGAATCGCAGCACGCCAGGCCTCCCTGTCCATCACCCACTCCCGGAATTCACTGAAACACATCCATCGAGTCGGTGATGCCATCCAGCCATCTCATCCTCTGTCATCCCCTTTTCCTCCTGCCCCCAATCCCTCCCAGCACCAGAGTCTTTTCCAATGAGTCAACTCTTCACATGAGGTGGCCAAAGTACTGGAGGTTCAGCTTTAGCATCAGTCCTTCCAAACACCCAGGGTTGATCTTTAGAATGGACTGGTTGGATCTCCTTGCAGTCCAAGGGACTCGCAAGAGTCTTCTCCAACACCACAGTTCAAAAGCATCAATTCTTCAGCACTCAGCTTTCTTCACAGTCCAACTCTCACATCCATACATGACCACTGGAAAAACCATAACCTTGACTAGACAGACCTTTGTTGGCAAAGTAATGTCTCTGCTTTTCAATATGCTATCTAGGTTGGTCATAACTTTCCTTCCAAGGAGTAAGCGTCTTTTAATTTCATGGCTGCAGTCACCATCTGCAGTGATTTTGGAGCCCCCAAAAAATAAAGTCTGACACTGTTTCCCCATCTATTTCCCATGAAGTGATGGAACCAGATGCCATGATCTTCATTTTCTGAATGTTGAGCTTTAAGCCAGCTTTTTCACTCTCCTCTTTCACTTTCATCAAGAGGCTTTTTAGTTCCTCTTCACTTTCTGCCATAAGGGTGGTGTCATCTGCATATCTGAGGTTATTGATATTTCTCCCGGCAATCTTATTTATTCCTTTAGTGGAAAAAAAAGTTAGTGTGGCTGCCATGAAACCTATTCACCTGATAAAAAAAAAAAGTCACATACTTGGAAATGGGAGCGTATGGATGATCTATGTGGCATTACAATTTATTTGGCACTACAGCCAAATTCTATATATTTATTCTTTATTACACTATTTGTATAAATAGTATATACAAATTTCTGTGGATTAAACTTTGGAAGAAAAAATAGCATTCTTGGAGGAAAAGGAAATTTGGAGACTAACTTGGGAGATTAGGAGTGAAGAAGAGGAGAAAATAGGACACTAGGAAGAGATTTTGTTGGAACACATTTGGTGTAAAGGATAGAGAGTCAAAGCAATGCCACATGGGAACTGTGGACAGCGTGAGGAGTGAAAATGTTTAATGCTGACGAGAAAAAACTGCAGTGAGGGCGAGGTTAGAGCCACAAGGAGAACAGAAGGCAGAGAGAGTGAGAAGTTCCAACAGGGAGTAGGATGCTTCAGACTCAGAGAAGAGGTCCAGGGAGAAGGGAAAGGCAGTGTCGCCATGGAGATTCAGAGACAGGAAGTTGGCAGTGGTCCAGCTGGCTCCCTCTAGTTTCTTCATGAGGTTGCAGACAAGGTCACCAGTGAGAACAGGAGGGGACAGCAGGTAATCAGGAAGTAAAGAGAGTAGGAAAGGGTTGGAATACATTCCAAAGAGCTTTTTATTTTTATTTTTTCAACAGAGTGGTAACATTTATTAGAAAGGAGGGATTCAATTAGACTTCCACATCACGCAGAAGAAACAGACTGTAACCATTGTTTCGAAAGAGGAAGGAAGGGAGGCAGAGCACCCTGAATCCCAGGAGACAGGCAGCTTCAGCTGGACAAGGAGGGGAGTACGGGTTGAGGGTGGATTAGGCTACCGTTCACCACTCCCGCACAGTGAACTTTAGTGACTCCTATACCTCCTGGCTCCACAGAGCCTGCAGCTCAGTAGAAAGCTGTGTTCTCTAGCAAACACGGGTTATGGCTGGTGGCAGGGAGGAAAAAGTTCTTTCTTTTGCTGCTCCTCTGGGTTTTTTTGCCTTTACTGACATGGTTGCTGGAGGGGCCAGGAGGGCAGCAGCTGTGGTTGAGCTGACTTCAGATAATTCAAGTGCTGGGGGCGTGGGGTCAGAGGGAATGTGAGGGGGTGCAGGCCACCACCAGGACCTGGTGGGGCGCTCAGTCCAATGCGTTCTGGCTCTTAGAGGCTGGAGAAGTGGCAGGGAGTCCAGGGAGCCATAAGACTGCTGTTCTGAACCATCTTGTTGGGTGGCTGCTGGGCACTGTAGTCTGGGTTTGGCTCACTGAAGTTAAGAACCTCAGAATAAACCATACAGAATTCTCCAATCTTCTGAAGAGCACACCCATAGCCAGTGCACATTGGCACACAACCGGTGAACACCGAACAACTTTTAGTGAGCTAGATAGGGTCGCCAGGCTGAATCAGGTTGGCCACATCGTCCCAGACAGAGATATTGATGCTGCCAGTTTTGTCTGCCACTTTGCAGGCCCACACCTTGTGCCCATTCTTTGTCTTGGTCACTCAGACAGTCTCCAGCACAATGCAATGAGGTTCAAGTTCTTGGGCCCAGGCTTGATATACTTCACGAAGGTCTCCATCATCATACTGCCCAAGCCTTAGCACCACACCCGCAAGACTGCTGGACAGTGCATGCTACTGAGCCTCTTGCAGGCCAAAGAGCTTTTTATTAAAGTAAGCATGGTTTGCTTGGGGAGCTTGTAGTCTTGACTATTCCTACTTTGCAATTTAAGTCATCAGTATTTGGGACTCTTGGCATGGTTTGCATTATACTCTAGAGATCAAGTAAGAAAATTATATTAGTCTTAGAAAAATGAATGATTGCAATAGAATATAAAAATATGAATTACTGTTAAGAGATCTTTTATTCATTATATATATGATTAAGTTTTAACACTTGGTGCTCTATTTTTAATTTTTAAATTCATTTCTATTAGGGTATAATTGCTTTAAAATGTTATGTTAGTTTCTGCTGTACAGCAAAGGGAATCAACTGTACATGTACATATATTCCCTCTTTTGAGATTTTCTTCCCATTTAGGTCACCAGAGAGTGCCGAATAGAGCTACCTCAGCTATACAGGAGGTTCTCATTAGTTATTTGTTTGAAGCTGTAGTTTTAAAACTTTACCTAAACTTGCCACAGTTTCACGTTGCACAAGTTCTTTTCATCAAAGTGAATGTAAGTGGATTGTGCCTTCTCCTTCAGCAAGATTTTTGTTGACTGTTTTGCCATTTTCAACCCCTTCTCATAGCTGCACTGATCTATGTTGCTGTTCAGTGGCTAAGTAGTATCTGAGTTTACGACCCCATGGACTGTAGCCTGTCAAGCTTCACTGTCCTTGGGGTTTCCCAGGCAAGAATACTGGAGTGGATTGCCATTTCTTCCTCCAGGGGATCTTCCTGACCCAGGGATCTAATTCACATCTGTTGAGTCTCCTGCATAGACAGGCAGGTTCTTTACCACTGGACCATTCAGGGAAACCCTATATCCACTCTTAAAGATGTTGGGGTTTTCTATATCCTCCCACCTTCTGAATAAACTGTCCACTATTAAATGGCACCACTCTCTTCTCCCAACCTGCTAGTTTTCCCTTTATTTAACAATAACTAATAATGTGCACTGTCATAAATTTTTTCAAAGTGCTATCATACACCTGATCTTATTTGTTACCATAAAAACACTGTGAATTATATATTATGCTCATCATTCTGTAGATAAAATTGAGACAACTTGTTCAAAATTGCATGACTACCAAAGAGCAAGACTGGGATTTAAACCAAAGTCTTCTAATCTTTCAACTGAACACATTTCACTCTGTATTTCCTAAGTGGAATAGCAAAACCTTTTTACTTAAGAGTTCCAGTGCTCATTTCAGCAGAACATATACTAAAATTGGAACGATAAAGAATTCTATATGGTAACATAACTATACACAATTACTTAAAAGTTGGTCTATTTAAATAAAAATAAAAAGTAAGTAATAATAGAGATGGTTTGACAAAAGACACGAAGATATGCGTAAATGAGACTTCCCTGGTGGCACAGCGGATAGAAATCCACCTGTCAATGCAGGGGACATGGATTCGATCCCTGGTCTGGTAAGAATCCACATGTTGCAGAGTAAATAAGCCAGAACTACTGACGTCCGTATGCCTAAAACCTGTGTTCTGCAACAAGAGAAGCCACCACAATGAGAAGCCTAATCACTACAACTAGAGAGTAGCCCCCTGCTCACTGCAACTAGAGAAAGTCCAGGCATAGCAACAAAGACAGACTGCAACCAAAAACAAATATATAAATAAATAAAAAATTTTAATTTTATAAAAGAGTTGTGTTTAAACTCTGATTTTAAAAAAAAAAAAAAGAGGTATGTGTGAATAAATGAAATTTTCTTAGTCTTCGTAGTCACTGAAAATGGGACAAAAACCAGGGGTAATTCTTCTATTTTAAGATGAAGGCTAAGTTAATGAGTGGCTATGACTTTTATCAGAGTAATAACAGAAAGGTGTACCTTCCCTTAACAAAATTTGATTATTTAAATCCAACTCCTTCTCCTCCAAAAAAATCAAGTAAAGAGGAAATTATATTACAAAATGACATTTCATTGTGAAGATCTTTAAATAATAATTGTAGGTAACCTTTCCATGCCTGGGGCTTTCCCTGGACGCTAAAGGCATCTCTTCTAATCCTTCTACCACCTTGTAAGGTAAGTAGGTTTATTAATCTAATTTTTCAGATGAAAAAGTGTAGTAAAATACAAACCATCATATCCTACATAGTAGGTGCACATAGTTTCATGGAACAGCAAGTTCCAATTAATGACAATGTATAGTAACACTCCATAAAGATTCTGTTCCCCCCTCCTTTTTTTTCTCTAGAATAAGACTCCAGAAAGCCAGATCTTAACCCTGGTTCTATCACTACTGCTAAGTCACTTCAGTCGTATCTGACTCTGTGCAACCCCATAGACAGCAGCCCACCAGGCTCCCCCACCCCTGGGATTCTCCAGGTAAGAACACAGGAGTGGGTTGCCATTTCCTTCTCCAATGCATGAAAGTGAAAAGTGAAAGTGAAGTCACTTAGCTGTGTCCAATCCTCAGCAACCCCAAGGACTGCATCCTTCCAGGCTCCTCCATCCATGGGATTTTCCAGGCAAGAGTACTGGAGTGGGGTGCCATTGCCTTCTCCAGGTTCTATCACTAGGTGAGTTATAATCCTTAGACAATTCTCTCAAATTCTAAGCCTTGGTTTTCCACATCTACAAAATAAAAAGTTTGAATTTTGCCATCCCCAATGTCCTCTTTATTTCTAAAACTACTCTTCTACCCTTCAAATTGCTAATAATATGAATATAGATCAGGCCAGGAATGCACAGACTCCCTAAGTCAGATATACTGGTCAAATTGTTCCCAACTGGTCTGATAGAGTACAAGTACCATGATTCTTATCACTTGTCCTCAAAGAAAGAAACTGGGTTAATTGACCTATTTCCAGTAATAGGATTGGAGGAATTATTAATGCATAGCACTTTACGTGATAACCCAGAAAATTGACGAACATTTCTAGAGCTACTATTCCTGCCGGACATTGGGAGGGGACACTGCATGCAGAGATTTTCTCATCCTTAAAGAGCTTATGAAGGAAACTAAGGAAAATATAAGTTGCTGATCCAAGTGTAGACTTGGAGAGGCCCTTTGACCTCGTCTAGTCACAGACTGACAGAAGGTAAAGGCTGAAAAAGACCTTAGAAATGCATCCCCCTCCCAGTACCACCCAAAGATGAGAAGACCAAGGGCCAGAAGAATGAGATCACTGGTCAGCAGAGACAGTGAGTTCACGAAAGAGCAACGATTAGAGCTCCATTCAACAGCCACAGTAGGTCTGTTTAATTAGAAGGACGAATATAGGTTAATGGATAGTTTCCGATTGAGATGGTTATGGAGGACTTTCTGGGTCCTACCTGAGAGCTGAGAAGTCAACAAAGGTCTTCATGGTAGAGAAGGGTTCACTTGGTAGTCAAGAAATCATTGTATGAAACACAGTCATTAACAATGAAGTTAGGCCCATGTCTGCATATTTGACGTGGAACAATTAGCAAGTACTATTTTAAAAGTAAGGGAATTTCCAGGGGCTCCAGTGATTAGGACTCCATGCTTCCCACTGCCAAGGGCACAAATTTAATCCCTAGTATGGGAACTGAGATCCCATATGCCATGCAGCTAAAAAAAAAAAGAGAGAGATAAGAAAAGAGAAAAAACAAGATATCAGCTATGTGTGTGTGTGTGTGTGTGTACGTTTGTGTATAAATGCATAAGATATCTCTGGACAGGTTAAAATCCTACCTACTATGTTTGCCTAGGGAATTGAATGGTTGAAGTACAGGTGTGGGAGTTGGATACATTTTTCCTTGTATGTCCTTTTGAACATTTGACTTTGGAAACTGACGTATATATTACCTTCATAAAATCATCATTTTTTTAAGAAGACATTTTTGTCTAGTCTGGAAAGCCTTTTTATAATTAAATTAAATCTGTTGGTTTTACAGATAGTACCCTCCAGTAAAGTAGTCATTGGACTATAGGGAGATAAGATCAAGGCTAATTATATCATACTGCCTCATTTATATCCAAAAAACGTTAGAAAGGGTGTGACATCCTGACATTAAAAGTTGATTTATTTCCCTTTGTGCTTACTCTCCCAGTAATGACTGCAGCTGTTGAATGGGTGCCAGATACTGTCACATACAACTTGGATGGGCATCTAAACGCAGTCATATCCTCCCACAACTGGCTGAGGACTCAGTGGGTGCTATAAATAGCAGGGACAAACAAATTCAATCCTGCTTTCCAAACACAATTCATGAGAGCTCGGCAGAAAAGTGAACTTGACAACACATTGGAGTATTTCTCTAATGAAACTGGGAGACAGAAATACTCAGTTTGATCAGACTTTGCCTTTACTAGTTGTCTCATTTCTGGAACACAACTGGACTCGGAGCACATCTAAATCCACTTAACAAGTGCTGTTATAACAGGAATAAATCTACAAAGAGGAAGGTCAGAGAAAGACGTTCCCAGCTGAGTTTGTGGTTATGTAGGAACCATCTGCTTCATCTAATAACATTTCAAAGCTTTTGTGTGAATGCATCCTCAGTCTCAGAATTGCATATATTAGCTAGCTTTAGGTTTTCTAGAAAGCAAAAAGGCATCTACCAAGTGGATTGTGTGTAACTCAGTCTTTAAACCCTTTTCGGGTAGCAGAAGTAGCAACAGTGACCTCCTCGTGTAGAACATTTGGCTATGACTTGCCAGTTTGGGAATTTGCCTACTTTGTAGGGTTGTTGTTGTTCATCACTCAGTTGTGTCCAACTCTGCGACGCCATGGACTGCAGCACGCCAGCCTTCCCTATCCGTCACTATCTCCTGGTGTATGCTCAAACTCATGTCCATTGAGTCGGTGATACCATCCAACCATCTCATCCTCTATCATCTGCTTCTCCTCCTGCACTCAATTTTTCCCAGCACCAGAGTCTTTTCTAATGAGTCAACTCTTCGCATGAGGTGGCCAAAATATTGGAGCTTCAACTTCAGCAACAGTCCTTCGAATGAATATTCAGGGTTGATTTCCTTTAGGATTGACTGGCTTGATCTCCTTTCTGTCCAAGGGACTCTCAAGAGTCTTCTCCAGCACCACAGTTTGAAAGGATTAATTCTTGGTCACACAGCCATCTTTATGTTCCAACTCTCACATCCATACATGACTGCTGATCTGAAGCTTTGTAGGCAAAGTGGTATCTCTGCTTTTTAATATACTGTCTAGGTTTGTCATAGCTTTTCTTCCAAGAAACAAGCATCTTTTAGTTGCTTGGTTGCAATCACCATCTGCAGTGATTTTATAGGGTTGGCCCAAGCCAAACCTTCATGCTAACAGGTACAAACTTACCATAACACAATTTTCCAATGGTTCCATCTTTAGTCTAGTCACTTCAACCATAGCAGTAGTTCAGAATCACCTAAGGAGCTTTGGGAAAATTCAGGGATCTGTATCTTCTCTGTCTTCAAACATCCTGAGCTGTGAGGATCCCTGAGGAGGTAGGGCAATGGAGCGGATGGAGAACTATGATGTGAGGTACAGGAAGAGAGTGGAAGGTGGAGCAGGGGCAACTGGTTCCCGGCCTCTAGGCCTCAATGTGGATTTTGATTTTCAGTCTAAGAGCAAAAGGGTATCCAACGGAAACTGTTAAGAGGAAAGACTGCTTTGGTAGATGCTTGTTTTTATTTCTTGCAATAATTTTATTTATTGATTCACTTAGTCTGCACTGGGTCTTCATTGCTGCGTGGGCTTTCCCCTAGTTGCGGCAAGCGGGGCTACTCTCTAATTGCCCTGCATGGGCTTCTTTTTGCAATGGCTTCTCTTGTTGCAGAGCTAGGGCTCTAGAGTTTGGGCTTCAGTAGTTGTGGCACATGGGCTCTGTAGCTGTGGCTTCCAGGCTCTAGAGCACAGGCTCAATAGTTGTGGAACATGCGCTTAGTTGCCCCATAGCATACACCTCCTCACTGACCAGGGACTGAACCTATGTCTCTTGCACTGACAGGTGGCTTCTTTACCACTGAGCCCCCAGGGAAGCCTTTGCTTTGTTTTTTAATCCACCTGGCCGTAGTGTAGGCACTTAGAAGGGGACAAAAGTGGACCTTGCCCACTTGGGAAGATTTGTAATAATCCAGCCAGTCTGACCTGGGAAAGAGGCAGTAGAGAAGAGTGGACAGACTTGGGGGACATATAGGAGATGACTCCAACTGAGCCACGTTGGTAATTGATTGGATATAGGACAGAGGAAAATGAGACAAATTGAGAAGAGTTGCCAAATTCCTAGGATTCTGACAAAGGTAGAAATTTGTACTTTTGCCTAGTCCTTCTTGGCCTTGTTGATTCATTGCTGCTGGCTGAACTTGGCCTGGGGTCTGGATGAAGGCCATTCTTGGCAATGTTTCATGAACCAGTGGTTCACCACCTCGGGTGCCCACATAACCGCTACTGAGACCCCAAAGAATAATGCAGTCTCCAAATCTTTTGTGCCTCTTCTTAACTAGAAAATACTATTTACAAGCAATAGAAGGATATTTTATTTAATATTTAGAGATCCAATCACCACATATTTAGAAAAGTTTGTACTATGCAAAAAAAAAAAATTGAAAAGAGCAAGTATTTATTGATAGAAAATATTTGCTATTGCTTAAAAACATAAAAGCTATTTAGAGGTTTACCTTAATTTAGTTATTTTACCTGTATGTATGTGTAGGTGTGGATGTGTGGAGGTGTGCATCTGTGTGTCGTGTCCGACTCTTTGTGACCTCATGAACTGTAGCCCCCACTGCCCCCCACCCCTCATGCTCCTCTGTCCATGGGAGTCTCCAGGCAAGAATACTGGAGTGGGTTGCCATTCCCTCCTCCAGGGACTGTTCCCAACCCAGAAATCAAACCCGTGGCTCCTGATTCTCCAGTTCTTTACTGTTAGCTCCACCTGGGAAGCCAATAGATATATGCATAAACACATACCTACATATGTTTAGGATGTCTGTGTGAGGTAGTTTTGAGAATCTGACTGAACTTTCATGTTTTTGCTTTGTAATCCCTTAAAAGCAACATATTACCATGATGTTTGAGGTTAAGGAAGCGATTCCATCTTTACAGAATGTTTGATGTTTAATGTGTAAATCAATCCACAATTAACTCTAGACAGATTGGTCCTGGACCTCCACTCTCTTTTTTCATTTAATTTTTAATTGAAATATAATTGACATACAATATATTAGTTTCAGGTGTACTACATAGTGATTTGACATTTGCATACATTATTAAATGATGACCATCGTAAGTTTAGTAACCATCTGTGAAAGTGAAAGTGAAGTCGCTCAGTCATGTCCAACTCTTCGCGACCCCATGGATTGCAGCCTAAGAGGCTCCTCTGTTCACGGGATTTTCCAGGCGAGAATACTGGAGTGGGTTGCCATTTCCTTCTCCAGGAGATCTTTCCAATCCGGGATCAAACACAGGTCTCCCGCATTGCAGACAGACTCTTTACTGTCTGAGCCACCAGGGATGTCATCTGTCCCTATACAAAATTGTTACAATATATTGGTCATGTTCCTTATACTGTATATTACATCCCCATAGTTTACTTATGCCTGGAGATTTGTATTTCTAAATCCCCTTCACCTATCTTGTCCCTCCCACTCCCACCTCCCTCCCCTGTTTGTCCCTATATCTATATGTCTATTTTCATTCATAGTGTGTTTGCTTTTTTAGATTCTACACATAGTGAGATCATATGGCAGTGGTCTTTTCCCCTCTAGGATCCATCCATGCTGTTGCAAATGGCAAGATTTCATTTATCTTTATTGTTGTGTAATATTCCATTTTATATCTGTACCACATCTTTATCCATTCATCTGTCAGTGGACACTTAGGTTGCTTCCATACCTTGGCTATTGTAAATAATTCTGTAATGAACATTGGGGTGCAGTTAGGAACCTCTATTCTCTTGATTCCATGGCTGATAAAAAGGTTCTGAGAGGTCTGAACAGCTCAGAGGGGATCATTCTTGGCATTAGAGTGAGGGATATATATTCCAGAGACTCCCCTCTGAGCTGCTACTTACTCTCACTGGGTGTTGGATAAATGCACTGACCCCCTTTCAGTCAAGCCAAGACCCCTGAAAAAAGTGTTTTCTCTATAGAGGAAACTACTTGAAAGAACTTGAGAGCAAGCTCGTGGAGCCCTCCATCTTACCTGTCCTTGTTGAAACAGCTTCACCAGTAAATTGCTGTTAAATAGGTGGTTTATCTGGTTTTATTGCCCTTAATTTTATTACCTGCCCAATATAATCTTGGCCCAAGTTTCCCTTGCTTAGAGGCATGGTAAAAACTTAATGTCTAGGCAAGCCCCACCCAAGGAAAGATTTTGCTTTCTTGGGTGTGGGCTCCAAGCCAGCCCTGTAGGCTGAGGCACACTCTAACAGCCTCATTTAGAAGCTCTAAACCATTCTATAACCTTCCTTTCAGGTCTAAGGGGAGGTGGAAATAATTCAGAGAACCAAGATTAAATGAGTAAGCAAAAAGAAAGAGGCAACAAGCAGAGATCTTTTTCTACATCCTCAGAGATGATTGGAATGTCTGTTTCAGATGTAACTTGCTTTAACATCTAACCACTGAGAAACACTTGTGGTCAGGGAGAAATCTATCATCTAGAATCTTAGCTGGGGATTGAGGTCTAGCAAAGCCCCTCACAGAAGTGAAGTGAAGCAGTGGGGCTGAGAGCAGCGAGGTGAGAGAAGAATAAGCAAGTGGAATGTGGAGGAAGTGAAGTTGAGCTTTTAGTGAAGAAGGGCGAAGTTTCCCCATCTGTTCTCTGGCGTTGGGCCCAATCTTGCCATCTTGCCATTTCACGTTTCTGAGGGGATCTCTCTCCTTCACTCTCTCTCTTTCCTCTACTTCTAGAGAACAGGTTTGACCATAGGGACCCCAAGGTCTTTCTCACCGCCCACAACACAGCTTGAGCAGCTGTTGCTACTACTTTAAGAGCCTAGTCCTTCATTGCCTTTTAATCCTTTCTAGAACATTCTTCCTGATACCTTTTATTTAAATACATGTAATAAAACATTTTTTGTGTGCTGCTTTCTTAGGTCAATTCGATCCTACTCCTGTTGCTCTTTTTCAACAACTCATGGAAAATTTGTTTTCTCTTCCTTCTTTACTACCCACACCCCCACCCCCACTCTCTGCTGCCGGTTTGACCACAGCCGGTCACAGGCCAAGAAAGCGTGGGTGGGCAGGTGCCAGTCTCTGACTGCTAGAAGCTACAGGACCTGGGACTGCAGAGTGTGGGGGTGGAGAGAGAAGCAGCCTGCAGCCTGCAGACTTTCTCAAGAAGCTTAAGAGAACTTTTCTTTTAATTTTGTTGAGAATATTAAGAAATACTCATTCTGTAGATAAACAACAGTCCTACTACATAGCACAGGGAACTATATTCAGTATCTTGTAACAACCTATAATGGAAAGAATCTGAAAAAGAATATATGTACAAATGTATACATATATACATATATGTCTATACACACACACATTTGTTGTTGCTTTTCAGCTGCCCGGTCATATTGAACTCTGTGACCCCATGGACTGCAGCACACCAGGCCTCCCTGTTCCTCACCATCTCCTGAAATTTGCCCAAGTTCATGTCCATTGCATTAGTGATGCCATACAGCCATCTCATCCTCTGACGCCTTCTTCTTCTGCCTTCAATCTTTCCCAGCATCAGGGACTTATCCAATGAGTTGGCTGTTCACATCAGATGACCAAAAATACTGGCGTTTCAGCTTCAGCGTCAGTCCTTCCAATGAGTATTCAGGGCTGATTTCCCTTAAGGTTGTCTGGTTTGATCACCTAGCTGTCCAAGGGACTTTCAGAATTCTTCTCCAGTACCACATTTTTTTTTTTTCCAGTACCACATTTTGAAGGCATCAACACACACACATATATATATTAGAAAACTAAATCAGTTGTATACCAGAAAATAATACAACATTGAAAATCAACTATATTTTAATAAAAAAAAA
This sequence comes from Budorcas taxicolor, assembly GCF_023091745.1. NCBI lineage: Eukaryota > Metazoa > Chordata > Mammalia > Artiodactyla > Bovidae > Budorcas > Budorcas taxicolor. The sequence goes on along the minus strand of NC_068923.1, from coordinate 56,840,643 downwards.
AGAATTCTGAATAAAAATAATATATGCTGAAAGGCATATATTTCTGGAAGGGGAGACAAAGGATTGTTCACAGTGATTACCTCTGAGGAATGGGTTGTGTGTGTATGGAAGAGGAGGTTCTACTTTTTATTGTACATGCTTCTATATTGTTTGAATTTGTTTTTTCCTCAAGAGTATGTATTGCCTTTATAAACAAGTTTTAAGATTTCAAAGAGAAATGTTTATTTTGTGTCCCTTGATGATTCATTGACCCATGGTAATTAGAATCATTAATAGCATATTAAATGGAAGTTGAGACTCAGTAATATAGAATAACTCTGTCTTAAGTGACAGGTTGAACAACTAATAATAATATCATTTAAAATACTTGTGATATACCATAGAAGCAGTCATTTCTTTAAAATAATGACTTAATACTTGTCAAAATCAAATGAAGTAGCTACTTTACAATCCTCAATTTATAAATAAGGAAACAAGCTTTGAGAAGTTACATATTATTCTCAAGGTCACACAACTAGTTAGTAAGTGCCTGGAAGCTTACCACTTCTAAAGGGCAGGATAAACACCTGTGAAAGGGAAGTCGCTTAGTCGTGTCCGACTCTTTGCAACCCAGTAGACTGTAGCCCACCAGGCTCCTCCGTCCATGGGGTTCTCCAGGCAAGAATACCGGAGTGGGTTGCCATTTCCTTCTCCAGGGGATCTTCCTGACCCAGGGATCAAACCCAGGTCTCCCACATTGCAGGCAGAGGCTTTAACCTCTGAGCCACCGGGGAAACCCCAGTAAACACCTTGTCTCCAAATCCTAGCAAAGTGCCTGGTATGTGACCAGGGACACAAATATACCTGTTGAATGAATCATGTATAAAGCTTATGGCCTAATTAACTACAACATTCAATTCCCCTCAAAAACCACACTTGGGGTGGCCAAAAGGCACTTCATTAGCACATTCACAGGTGCAGGCACAAGTTCTGGATGAGAGCGGCACGGAAGGGAATGCGAAGCCTAAGGGAAGTGCTCACACCCGAGTGCCACACTCCCTGCCTCCTGGTTCCTGCTCTAGAGTCTCCATTCTATATTCCTCCCTCAACTACTGAGGTCATGAAAACATTTTTGCTTTTTCTGACTTATTCACTACCCTAGCATTTCACTCATTTATTCATTCACTCACTCACTCATCAAATATTTAGTGAATACCTACCATTTGCAAAGTATTAAGGATACAGCAATGGAAAGCAGAGAAGAGGCCATTTCCGCCTCTAGCAATTATCCTAAAGGAGGAGATAGACAAAAGAAAAATAAAAAATAAAAAAGTAAGAAAATATTAGGTAGTCTTAAGTATGTTAAAGGGAAAACATGGTGTCACACATCCCAATTATATTATGAAAAAAATGTGATGTTTATTTTTCTAAATTCCTTTCTTTTAAAGTTATTGGAGGGATTTTCCTGGCAGTTCAGTGGTTAAGATTCTACATTCCCAATGCAGGGGGTGCAAGTTCAATCCCTGGTCAGGGAACTAAGGTCCCACATGCTGTGGGGCATGACCAAACATTTTTTTTTAAGTTATTGGATGCACCACTATGCATAAAATAAATAACTAATGAGAACATACTGTATAGCATAGGGAACTCTACTCAATGCTCTGCGGTGACCTAAATGGGAAAGAAACTTCTAAAAGACAGGCTACAGGTACATGTATGGCGGAATCACTTTGCTGTACAGTAGAAACTAATACAACATTGTAAAGCAACTATACTCCAATAAAAAAATTTCTTTTTAAGTTATTGGATGCAAAAGATACCTTACACCAAAACCAAAAAAATTAACAGAAGGGGATCAGAGACCTAAATGTAAGTATGAAAACTATAAAACTTTTAGAGAAAAACATGGAAATATATCTTTCTGGGCATGGGCAAAGATTTCCTAGATACAATGCCAAAAGCACAATATATTAAAGAAGTGAACGTCATCAAAATTTAATACTTTTGTGCTTTAAAAACACTATTAAGAAAATGGAAAGATAAGTGAGAAAATATTTGTAATCATATATTTGATTAAAAAAAACTTGTATCAAGAACTTATAAAGAACTCTTACAGTTCAAGACTGCCGGGAGAAATATCAATAACCTCAGATATGCAGATGACACCACCGTTATGGCAGAAAGTGAAGAAGAACTAAAAAGCCTCTTGATGAAAGTGAAAGATTAGAGTGAAAAAGTTGGCTTAAAGCTCAACATTCAGAAAACAAAGATCATGGCATCTGGTCCCATCACTTCATGGGAAATAGATGGGGAAACAGTAGAAACAGTGTCAGACTTTATTTTCTTGGGCTCCAAAATCACTGCAGATGGTGATTGCAGCCATGAAATTAAAAGACACTTACTTCTTGGAAGGAAAGTTATGACCAACCTAGATAGCATATTGAAAAGCAGAGACATTACTTTGCCAACAAAGGTTCATCTAGTCAAGGCTATGGTTTTTCCTGTGGTCATGTATGGATGTGAGAGTTGGACTTTGAAGAAAGCTGAGCGTCAAAGAATTGATGCTTTTGAACTGTGGTGTTGGAGAAGACTCTTGCGAGTCCCTTGGACTGCAAGGAGATCCAACCAGTCCATTCTAAAGGAGATCGGTCCTGGGTGTTCATTGGAAGGACTGATGCTAAAGCTGAAGCTCCAGTACTTTGGCCACCTCATGGGAAGAGTTGACTCATTGGAAAAGACCCTAATGCTGGGAAGGATTGGGGGCAGGATAAGGGGATGACAGAAGATGAGATGGTTGGATGGCATCACTGACTTGATGGACATGAGTTTGGGTGAACTCCGGGAGTTGGTGATGGACAGGGAGGCCTGGCTGCTGTGATTCATGGGGTCGCAAAGAGTCGGACACAACTGAGTGACTGAATTCAACTGAACTGAACTGATACATATATTTGGCAGCTTCCCTGGTGGCTCAGAGGTTAAAACGTCTGCCTCCAATGTGGGAGACCCCAGTTTGATCCCTGGGTTAGGAAGATCCCCTGGAGAAGGAAATGGTAACCCACTCCAGTATTCTTGCCTGGAGAACCCCATGGATTGAAAAGCCTGGTAGGCTACAGTCCATGGGGTTGCAAAGAGTTGGACACAACTGAGAGACTTCACTTCACTTCACTTCACTTCACTTCAGTCACTCAGTCGTGTCCGACTCTTTGCGATCCCATGAATTGCAGCACGCCAGGCCTCCCTGTCCATCACCAACTCCCAGGGTTCACTCAGACTTACGTCCATGGAGTCAGTGATGCCATATGTATATATAAGTAGCTAATAAGTTCATGCAAAGATGCTTAACATCATTAATTGTTAAGGAAATGCAAACTAAAATCACATGAAATACCACTTAACACCCACTGGAAATGTAACTGAAAAGCTGGTTAGTCACACTGAGACACATTTTAACTACTGAAAATTTAATTATAGACAAGGAGAGAATCTTAAAAGCAGCAAGAGAAAAACAACATTACATACAAAGGAATACCCATAAAACTATCAACAGATTTTTCAGCAGAAACTTTGCAGGGAAGAAGCAAGGGGTATGACATATTCAAAAAGCTGAAGGAAAAACACTGCCAACCAAGAATACTTCCCCAGCAAAGTTTTCCTTCGGAGTTGAAGGAAGAATAAGGAATTTTCCAAAGAAGCAAAAGCTGATGGAGTTCAGCACTACTAGGCTGACCACGTAAAAAATATTAAAAAGACTTCTTAAACCTAAACAAAAGGATGCTAATTAGTAACAAGAAAACATGAAAATATAAATCTCACCAGTGAAGGTAAATTTGTAGTTAAACTCAGAACACTCTCCTGCTATGTTGCTGTTGGGTAAATCACTTATAAATCCAGATAGAAGGTTAAATAATAAAGAATTTAAAACAGTTAAAATTAAAATAATTTGTTGATGGATATACAAGGTAAAAAGAAATTGTGACATCAAAACATCAAATGGAGAAAGATAATAAGAATATATAGCTTTAGAATATGTTCAAAGTTAAGTTGTTATCAACTTCAAATAGATTGTTATAAATATACGGTGTTTTATGGAAGCCTCAGAGCAACAACAAAATAAAATTCTACAGTAGATACACAAAAGATAAAGAGGTAGAAATCTAACCATGAAAGAGAGTGAGTGAAAGTCACTCAGTCATGTCTGACTCTTTGTGACCCCTTGGACTATACAGTCCATGGAATTCTCCAGGCCAGAATACAGTGGGGAGCTGTTCCCTTCTCCAGGGTATCTTCCCAACGCAGGGATTGAATCCAGGTATCTTGCATTGCAGGCAGATTCTTTACCATCTGAGCCACCAGGGAAGCCCAAGAAACGTGGAGTAGGTAGCCTATCCCTTCTCCAGCATATTTTCCTGACAGGAATTGAAGCAGGGTCTCCTGCATTGCAGGCAGATTCTGTACCAGAAGGAGGAAGAAATCTAAGCATACCACTACAGAAAAGTAGCAAATCAAATGGAGAGAGCAAGAGAAGAAGACAGGAATAAAGAAATGAGAAGGCAGTCAGAAAACAATAAACAAAATGGCAGTGGTAATCTCATATCTATTATTGGTTTAAGTATAAATGAAATAAATTCCACAATCAAAAGACCTAGAGTGGCTAAATGGACTAAAAGCAAAGTTAAGGGACTTCCCTGGTGGTACAGTGGATAAGAATTCACCTGCCAATGCAGGGACATGGGTTCAGTCTCTGTTCTGGGAAGATTCCATGTGCCATGGAGCAACTAAGCCTGTGCACCACAACTACTGAGCCCGTGTTCTTCAGGCCACAAGCCACAGCTACTGAGCCTGCCTGACACAACCACTGAAGCCCATACACCTAGAGCCAGTGCATCTCAACAAGAGAAGCCACTGCAATGAGAAGCCCATGCTCCACAACAAGGAATACACCTGCTCTCCACAACTAGAGGAAGCCCATGTGCCTTAACAATATACCCCACCCCCCACAACTAGAGGAAGCCCATGCACAGTAACAAAAACCCAGTGCAACTACAGTAAATAAGCAAGTAAGTTTTAAAAATACATAACAACAAAGTTAAAGGACTTAATTTTAAGGAACTTCCCTGGTGGTCCAGTGGTTGGGAATCCACCTTCCAATGAAGGGGACATGTTTTCCATCTCTGGTTGGGAAACTAAGATCCCATCTGCCATGGGGCAATTAAGCCCATGCTATAACTAGAGAGCCTACATGCCACAACTAAATAAATGTTTTAAAAACTTAAGACCCAACTCTATGTTGCCTACAAGAGATACATCTACTTTAAGAACAAACACACACTGAAAGTGAAGGGATGGAAAACATAGTACATACAGATGGAAACTGAAAGAAGCAGAGATAACCATATTTGTGTGTATATATGTTCAGTCATGCCCAACTCTCTGCAAAAACCAGACCCCATAGACTGCAGCCCACCAGGTTCCTCTATCCATGGGATTTTCTGGGCAAGAATACTGGAGCAGGTTGCCATTTCCTACTTCCTGAACCAGGGATCGAACTTGAGTCTCTTGCATCTCCTATACTGGCAGATGGATTCTTTACCACTGCACCACCTATGAAGACCCTAGCTATACTTATACCAGGCAAAATAAACTTTAAGCCAAAGACTGTAATGAAAGAGAAAGGTCATTATATAATGAAAAAGGTGTCAATGCAACAAGAAGATATAATATTTGTAAATATTTATGCACCCAACATAGAAGTGGTTTCCCTGGTGGCTCAGATGGTAAAAAAAAATCTGTATTCAATGCAGGAAACCCAGGTTTGATCCCTAGGTCAGGAAAACCCCCTAGAGAAGGAAATGGAAACCCACTCCAGTATTCTTACCAGGAAAATCCTATGGACAGAGAAGCCTGGTGAGCAAATGCTAACAAACCTAAAGAGAGAAAGAGACAGCAACTTAATAACAGTAGGAACTTCAGCTCCCAGTTTTAACGATGAATAGATCATCCAGATAGAAACTTAATAAGGAAACAGTGAACTTGAACTACATATCAGGCCAGATGGACTTAATGGACATTTATAGACCATTCTAACCTCAGCAGCAGAATGCATATTCATCTCAAGTGTACAAGGAATAAGTTTTCATTGATTTAAGAAGATTGAAATTATGTCTAATATCTTTTCTTACCATAACGATATGACACTAGAAATCAATTATACCAAATAAAATGGAAAATTTACAAGTATAGGGGATTAAACTACATGCTACTGAACAATCAATGGGTCAAAAAAGAAATCAAAAGAGAAACAAAAAATAACTTGAGACAAATGAAAATGGAAATACAGCATATGAAAATTATGCGATGCAGCAAAAGCAGTTCTAAGAGAGATATTCTCAACAACCAATGTCTACATTAATTAAAGAAACAAAGGTCTCAAATAAGCAATCCAATTTTACATCTCAAGAAACCAAAAGAGAACAAACTAAGCCCAAAGTTAGTAGAAGAAAGGAAATAAATGAAATAGAGAATAAGACAGCAGGAAAAATAATCAATAAAACTAAGTACTGGTTTTTGCAAAAATAAACAAAGTAGGCAAACGTTTAGTTAAACTGATGAAGAAAAAAAGAAAAAACTCAAATAAAAATTTTTTTAAATGAAAAAGGAAATACCACAACTGACACCACACAAACACAAAGGATCATAATAGACTACTATGAACAATTGTATACCAACAAATTAGACAACCTAGAAGAAATGGATAAATTCCTAGAAACAGACAACCTACCAAGACTGAATCATGAAGAGGAAATCTTAAAAAACCAGCTACCAGTTATGAGATTGAATCAGTAATCAAAAACCTCCCAAAAAATAAATGTGCAGGAACTGATAGCTTCACTGGTAAGTACTACCAGACACTTCAAGAAGAATTAATACCAATCCTTCTCAAACTCTTACATAAAATTGCAGAGGACAGATGAGTTCCTAACTCATTTTACAAGGCCAGCATTACCTCGATACCAAAACCAGACAAAGGTATTGTGAAAAATTAAAGGCCAATATCCCTGATGAACAGTAACTCAGTGGTGAAGACTCTGCCTGCAATGTAAGAGACAGAATAGATGTAGTCAGTCTCTGGGTCAGGAAGAGACCCTGGAGAAGGGCATGGCAACCCATTCCAGTATTCTTGCTGGAAAAATCTCATCAGCAGAGGAGCCTGGCAGGCTACAGACTACAGTCCATGGGGTTGCAGAGAGTTGGACATGAATGAAGCGACTGAGCACTATAACACTGTCTCTGATGAACAAAGATGCAAAAATCCCCAACCAAATATTAGTAAACCAAATTCAACAGTTCACTGAAGGACCAATAGTGGGTCAAGTGGGATTTATTCCAGGAATCCAAGGATGGTTTAACATCCGCAAATTAACCAAGGTGATATACCATGTTAACAAAATGAAGGATTTAAAAATGTATGACCATCTCAATAGATGCAGAAAAACTTTGAACAAAATTCAACATCAATTCATGATTTAAAAAAAAATTCTCAACAAATTGGGTATAAAGGGAAGATACCCCAATATAACAAAGGCCACACGTGACAAGTCCATGTCTAACATCATTCTCAACAGAGAAAATTTGAAAACCTTTCCTCTAAGATCAGGAATAAGACAAAAATCTCTACTTTTACCACTTTTATTCAACGTAGTACTGGAAGTCCTAGCCAGACAATTAGACAAGGCATCCAAAAAGAAAGAAAGGCATCCAAACCAGAAAGAAAGAAGTAAAAATGTCTCTATTTGCAGTTGATGGGATATTATATAGAGAAAATCCTAAAGACTCTACTAATAAACACTGTTAGGTCTAATCAACTAATTTAGTAAAGCTTCAGGATACAAAATCAATATACAAAGGTCAGTTTGGGGACTTTCCTCACTGTCCAGTGGTTAAGAATCCGCCTGCCGATGCAGGGAATATGGGTTTGATCCTTGGTCTGGGAGAATCCCACATGCTGTAAAGCAACTAAGCCCAAGATTCTAAGCTCTAGAATCTGCATTTTACATCTAGAAAGTAGCCCCCACTCACTACAAGAGAAAGCCTGCAAGAAGCAACAAAGAGCCCATGAGCTTCAACAAAAGACCCAACACAGACAAAAATAAATAAAATACAGTTTTTAAAAAAAGATCAGTTGTGTTTCTAAACATGTTGCCAGCTGTATGACACAGTTATTATAAAGCAACTAAATAAGAAACTAAGTTGCCCCACCCATAAAGTTCCCCTTTTAGAAAGTCCTGGGTAACCTAGATAACTAACCACTTCAGTGATCCCACTTTTCCCTTCCCGTTCCCTAATTCCTGCTCTTATGTTTAAAATTTGCCAAGAATAAATCCACAAAACCCTAGGCACCCCACCCTCAGACCCAATAATTGCAGAACCCCAGGTTTGTATTCTCTCTCTTGCTCTACTTTCAACCTCACTGTGTGGCCCTTATGTGTGCCATGTAAACCCTAGGCCTGTGAGTAATAAATCTTGGTTTTTCAAAGTTCCCTAATGGTTGTTGTTGAGATGTGTGTTGGAATCATAAGACCCACAAGAGCTGACCCAGCCACAACGTTGGCTCCAGGCAGGGAAATGTTTTTGGGCTACCCATTCCAGTATTCTTGCCTGGAGAATTCCATGGACTGAGGAGCCTGGTATCTATAGTCCATGGGGTCACAAAGAATCAGGCACAACTGAGTAACTAACACTTTCACTTCACTTTCATTCACCACAAGTAGATGTGTCTGAAAGAGTACCTCAGGCATCCCTAGCCAATAGCATCACTAACAATGGGCTGAGATGAGCACAAAACAACACCATATACAAAAAATCAACTAGAAATGGATAAAAGACTTGAGCATGACTTGAAACCATAAAACTCCTAGAAGAAAACATACACAGTAAGTTTCTTGACATTGGTCTTAGCAATGATATTTTTGGATCTGACACACCAAAAGGAAAGGCAAGAAAAGCAAAATCAAAAAAGTGGAACTCTATTAAACTAAAAAGTTTTACACAGCAAAGAAAATCATCAAAAAAAAAAAAAAGGAAAGGTAATCCATGGAATGGGAGAAAATATTTGCAAATCATATATCTGTGAGTGGTTAATATTTAAAATATAAAAAGAATTCATACAACTCAATAGCAAAAAAGAAAACAAAATGAATAAAAGTGGGCAGAGAAACTGAGTAGACGTTTTCCCGTAGAAGAGAACAATGGCCAACAAGTAAATGAAAAGATGTTCAAATCACTAATCACCAGAAAAATGCAAATCAACACCACAATCAGATATCATCTCACATACCTGTTAGAATGACTATCATCCAAAAGACAAGAAATCAGTACTGGCAAAGACGTGCTGAAAGGAGACTTGCGCCCTGTCGTGAGAACGCAGGTTGATGCAGCTACTATAGAAAACAGTATGAAAGTTTCTCAAAAAATAGAACTAGCAAGTAATCCAGAAATCTCGCTCATGGGTGCACATCCAAAGGAGATGAAAACAGGTTATAGAAGAGACATCAACACTCACATTCACTGCAGCTTTATTCGGAGAAGGCGATGGCACCCCACTCCAGTACTCTTGCCTGGAAAATCCCATGGATGGAGGAGCCTGGTAGGCTGCAGTCCATGGGGTCACAAAGAGCGACTTCACTTTCACTTTTCACTTTCATGCATTGGAGAAAGAAATGGCAACCCACTCCAGTGTTCTTGCCTGGAGAATCCCAGGGACGGGGGAGCCTGGTGGGCTGCTGTCTACGGGGTCACACAGAGTCGGACACGACTGAAGTGACTTAGCAGCAGCAGCAGCAGAATCTTTATTCACAGTTGCCAAGATATGGAGACAACCTAAGTGTTCATCAACAGATGAATGGATAAAGAAAATATCACACACACACACACACACAGCAATATCACTCAGACAGGAGGAAAAAGGAAATTCTGCATTTGCAACAAATGGATGGACCCTGAGGGATAAGCAAAAGGTAATCAAACAGAGAAAGACAAATACTACATGGAATCACTAATATGTAGATTTTTTTTTTAAAGACAAACTCACAGAAAAAGAGTAGAACAGGAGTTGCTAAGGCCTAGAGGGTGGGGAAATAGGGAGAAGTAAGTAAAAGGGTCCAAACTTTCAACTATAAGATAAATAAGATCTGATGACCTTATGTAAAACGTGATGACTATACTGATAACGCTCTAGCATATAATTGAAGTTTGCTAAGAGGGTGGAGCTTACAAATTTCACACACGAAAAAGAAATACATGAGGTGATGGATGTGCTAATTAACAAGATGGGGGAATCTTTTCACGATGTATTCATATACCAGATCACCATGATATACACTTTAAAATCTTACAATTTCATGTGTCAATTATACCTCAGTAAAGTTGAAACTTAAAATATAAAAATAAAAGGCAATAAGTTGGCAAGGATATGAAGATAGGTATATTCATTGTTGTGCGGGGGTGGTGAGAATGTAAAATTTTACAGCCAGTTTAAAAATCATGGCAGTTTCTTAAAATATTAAACATACCATATGATTCAACAATTCTATTCTTTGTTATGTAACCAAGAGAGATAAAAACATATGATCACATGTTCAAAGCAGCACTATTTCCAACTGCTAAGATATTGAAGAAATCTAAGTATCCATGGACAGGTGGATAGAGAAGAAGATGTGGGATATATATATATATAACAGAATATTACTCAGCTATAAAAAATGAAATTTTGCTATTTGCAATAACATGGATGGACTTAGAGGGAATTATGCTAAGTAAAATAAGTCAGAGAAAGACAAATACTATATATCACTTATATGTGGAATAAAAAAAACTAGTGACTAGAACAGAAAAGAAACAGATACAAAGAACAAACTTGTGGTTACTAATGGGGAGAAAGAAGAACGAAGGGGTGAGATAAGCGTAGAGAATTGTGAGGTACAGACTATTACGCATAAAATAAGCTGTAAGAATGTATTATACAACACAGAGAATATAGCCAATATTTTTAACAACTATAAACTGAATATAACCTTTAAAAAAAACATATGATTACATAAAGACTTGCATAGCAATGTTCTTGGCAGCATTATTCATAAAAACCAAAAAGTGGAAATAATCCACATGTCTATCAGCTGGGGAATAGGTAAACAAAATGTGGTATTGCCATACAATAAAATACAATTCCGTAATAAAAGACTGAAATAGACATGTTTGCAACAACAAGGATGACCTTCGAAAACAATGCAAAGTAAAGAAGCTAATCACAAAAGATCATATACTGTATAATTTCATTTATGTGAAATGTCCAGAATAGTCAGATTTCTAGAAACAGGAAGTAGTTCAGCAGTTGCCTGGGGCCTGGAATAGAAATGGAAATTAACTGCAAATGAGCATGTGAGATCTTACCTGGGTGATGGCCAGGTTCTAAAACCAGAAGTTGGTGATAGCTGAACAAACAAGTAAATTAATAAAAGATAACTGAAGTGTATATTTAAAACTAGTGAATGTTATAATATGTTAACAGTTATTAAGAAGAAAGATTTGGGAATTTGGGGGCAAGATTCACTCTCTCAAAACATCACTCAAGAGCAAATGAAAACAAAAAGTTCAAAGCAAAAATATATTAGGAAAAAAATCTTAATTCATTATAGAATCCTGTCTTAACTTTAGTTTCCTAAGTAAATCACAGTAAGAATGTCAAAATTCAGTTTCTCATTTTCCATTCAATCATTCACTTCCAGATAAATGAAGAAAATTTCCATTTAGATTTCCAAGTATATCATCCTGAAAGAGAGGGAAGGGATGAGATCCCCATTAAACAGTGTTTACCTTCTGAAGTGTGTTCCTTTCCCCTGCCTGTGATTCCCAGCCTTTGGCCTTTACTGATGGACCTCTGACCTGCTTTTCTATCATCCTCCCTAACTTACATGAATGGGTTTCACCCTTGGGATTGTCTTTGTTCTATTTGACCCATCTTTCTACACACTGACCCACTCTCTCCCCCTAGTTCATTTGCCCTTTGTTTTCCAGCCCCATTTCCTTTTCTACTGTGCCTCCCAGCCTCTACTACTCCTTCCTAGCCCTCCTTTCTAAGGGCAGAAACGAAGATTCTCATCCATTCTTTCCAGAGTCCTATGTGGTTCTCCTGGCCAGGGAAGGTGCTGGAATGTGACTTCAGCACATTCCAGTCAACCTGAACCCTGGCAGGGAAGAATGAGCCCTTGCACAATTAGGGGGAGTGTTTTACGACCTGTTATTGTTACTGTAACATTGTCAGACTTTTTGAAGAAAGAGAAGATTAATTATTGACAAAGTTGCAATGAAACTTTCCCTAAAATACTTTCACACTTAGTGGGGGGAAAGGAGGCTAGAAACCAAGCGTTCAAAGGAATTAAAAACAAAACTGTGTCTCTCCCATTTTAATTTTCATTTCTCTCTAACATTCTAAAATTGAAGGAAAGAAAGGCTCTGTGTGAAAGGAAACTATTGGAACTTTTTAAAAGGACCTAAATTATTTTTACTGTTTTTTTTCTAACTACAAATAGCTATATACATGAATAATTAATTTATTTTAAAGTCTGATGATTTTTTACAGTGTGTAGAGAGACTTTCATGAATAATCATAAATTTCATTCACTTCCAGAGTGCCTGTGTGTAAAGAACATTCCATAAAAGAGAGGTTCTAATCATTGGTGGTAATTACACGAAACCTGGAGTCATTAGACACTATTAATTGTCTGAAATATAACCAGAAGGAAAATAAACATCAGGGAGGAAATCTAGCATGACTATAATTAGTTTAATGACAATCCCTCTGGTCTATAAGAAAAATCTCAAAGTTGGTATTTCAAAATTGATTTAATTAAATTTTAAGTAACTTCTTTGTAATGTTTAAGTAGCTTTTTAGTTATTTAACCAGGTAGCAATCTTTGTTTTTTATTTAACCAGCTATGAGTCCTAAACTCTTTTTACCCAGTGTTTTCTGATACCACCTTTTTTTTTTTTTAATCAAAGGTGTTCATGTTAACATTTAACAGGAATCCACTCAAGTAGAACACTTCGACAGGAGCCAGATGCTCTAGCCATCACACCCAGGTGGAGAGCTGCTAAGTTTGACCTGGGGGCCAGGACCTTGGAGCCCTCTCAGCGACTCTGAGTTGCCATCTGCCTCATGAGTCTCTCCATCTCTTCCCATCACCTTGAGCTCCACACACCCAAACCCCAGATCCTCACCTCTTCTTGCCCTAGGTAAATACACCCATCCCCACTTTTGGGGTCCTTTCCAAATTTAAAACAATCTGCATGATCCCACCCTCCTTTTCCTGTACGCCATAACCATCAACTCAAGTCAAATGGGTCTCAGCCCTGAAATATCGCCATCCGTCCCACTGCCCACCCTTCCCGTTCATTTCATCTTAACTACAGTTGCCTTGTAACTAGTCATCCGGCCCCCGGTCTCTTCATGCTTCAATCCTCCAGACATACCATTTCACTCTTGGCCTTCAGATCTGTCTCTCTTTTGCCTGGTGAGTAGGTGAAGCCCTGGCTTGTCAGTCAAGAACTTCCGGGCTCCGAACACAGCGTGTTGTTCCAGAGATGCTGCGTGAGAATCCACTAGATCACTTTCTACTCCAATCAGAGCAGACCCCACACCCTGTGCTGAAAGAGTTCCTGGGCGTCCCTATCCCGGTCTCTACCTTCCCTACTGGGCATAGGCTCTGCCAAACAACTCCAAACATCCTTTAGCTGCTCGGAACGTCTGTTCCCAGGAAGCATTCTAGAGGAGCCTGCCTTCAGCAAGAAACAATTTCCAGCCTCATTTTTATTCTCTTCATTGTTTTGTTCTTTTAATTTCAAAACTATGTTTATTTAGACTTTAAAGTATCACTTCTAAAATAAATTTGTCAACGAACATTATGTGTTTAAAAGCCTTGAATTGGATTTCCCATCTTTTAATTGTCTCCACAATTTTTAAAGGTCCATTCATAGTTATTATAAAATATTGGCTACATTCCCTGTGTTATACAATATATTCTTATAGCTTATTTATTTTACCTCATTTAAAAAAATTATTTTTAATCAAAGGATAATTGCTTTACAATGCTATGTTTGTTTCTTCCATACAATAATGTGAATCAGCTATAAGTATACATATATCTCCTCCCTCTTGATCCTCCCTCTTCCTCCCCCATCCCACCCCTCTAGTCATCACAGAACACCAGACTGAGCTCCCCGTATTATATAGCTACTTCCCACTAACTGTCTGTTTTACACATAGCAATGTATATAATTCAGTGCTACTCTCTCAATTCATCCCACCCTCTCTTTAGAGCTTATTTATTTTATACATATTAGTTTGTGCCTCTTGATCTCGTACCTCTATCCTACTCTACCCCCGCCTCATTCCTTTAGCAACAACCTTAAACCTCTCAAACATTTACCATGATCTTTCATCTTTATAGTCATACCCCTCCTCCCTAAACAGACAGAAAACTCCAGAAGGACAGGCAAAATATTTTCCTCCTCTTTTGACGTAATAGGCAACTAAATATAGCAGAAGGAATATGGGTTTCAGAGCCAGCAGGTATGAGTTTGAATCTTGCTACTTTTGAAGTGAGTTACCTTGAGGAAGTTACACAACTTCTCTGAGCCTGTTTTCTCTTCTCTAAAATGGGGAGGATAAGCAAGACTGTCTTTAGTGAGACATTAAAATATCATTCTTCTTTAATGAGAATTAAATTATTATAGTGCCTCAAACAGCATATATTCAAAATACAGTCTTCAAAAAGTATTGCTTTGTTTTACCGTTTTTCTTCTCTTTATGTCAGTGTCTATATTATGCCTTATACACAGTAAGTGCTAAACTACAATAAATCGGTAAGATTTCAAGATATGTCTGATGTGGATTAGTAGACTTAACAGCAACATTCTGCTCACAAATAAAGCTATAGGTCCACTATCTAAAAGGCTGCACTGTGCTCTTGTGGGTTTGCATTCCACTCACTTTGTTGTTTTTCAGCCACTCAGTTGTGTCCAATTCTTTGCAACTCCGTGGACTACAACGCACCAGGCTTCTCTGTCCTTCACCATCTCCCGGAGCTTGCTCAGATTCATGTCCATTGAATCAGTGATGCCATCCAACATCTCATCCTCTGCCATCCCCTTCTCCTCCTGCCTTCATCCTTTCTCAGCATCAGGGTCTTTTCTAATGACTCGGGTCTTCGTATCAGATGCCCAAAGTAGTGGAGCTTCAGCCTTAGCATCAGTCCTTCCAATGAATATTCAGGATTGATTTCCTTTAGGATGGATAATTTGATCTCCTTGCAGTCTAAGGGACTCTCAGGAGTCTTCTTTAGTGATTTGCAAATGCTCTGAGTTTCTGCTTTATGTGGTCTGGGGTGAGGCCCATTTAAAAAAATCTCCTCCAATAATTCTGTTATGTAGCCAAAATGGAGCATTACTGGTCAATCACTCAGTTTTACGACGGTGAAAAAACCTGACCGCTTTTGGTTTTGGTTTCATTTAGTTCTTTTTCATCCGTCATCCTCAGCCTAACCCACTTCCAGGCACTAACTATCCAGGCCCTATCTGAGCCTCAGCAGGGATCTATTTTGTAAGAGATAAGATAATCAGTGAGAAACATATATCAAAACCCAGAGTATGTCTATCACTGAACAGCAATGTGTTTCATAGTTATTAATGGTATTCTAATGAGTAGGCTTTATAGCCACCATCTGCAGCAACTGAAATAACACCAGCCTCTCTCAGCTGACTGCCTGGGTGGTATATACTGATATGGGTGTCCCTGTCTCTCTATACTCACTCAGTTTTCCTTTGAATCAGTCAGGATTTGAATGGAAAGAAGGGAAATTTTTGAAAAGTATCAGTGAAGCTGCTCTTGAACTTCAGAGAACAAAAGAATTACCCGGAGTCTTTGCTGGTCATGCAGAGGATTCAGCGTGAACATTGGAAATACCAATACTTGAGTTGCAGAGAACAGTTAGAATACCAGTTACAGGCGATAGTTGAAATCATAGTGGGGGTGGGGGGTGTGACTCTCCAAAGTAGGGAAGTAAAAAGCAATCAATAAACGAGATTACAAAGGGTCTACAAAAACCAAAGAAGTAGAAGAAAGAAAACAGCGTGGTGTCCTTGAAGCCATGGAGAGGAATTTCCAGGCCTTCCCCCCAGAAATTCAGATTCAGTTAATTTGAGGTGGGGCCCAGAAATCCACAATTCCCACAGTGTACCTGAATAGTGTGTATTGCCATTTGGGGGCACAAGGGTACATTTCATTTAATAAATAAGTAAGAAAAAAAAAAACCCAAACAAAATGTTTAATAAGAGTTCATTTGATATCAAATTTCTCTTAAGTATTTCTAATATGGACCTTATCACATGGGAGACAAGATTTTTTCTTCTGCTGCCCAAAGACCTAATTAACACTAGGAGAAACTTAATTAAATGAAATTCAAGTTAGCCTCAAGAGTCACCTTCTTTGACTGAGTACAAGATTCAGAACTTTTGCAAGCCAAAGCACAGATGTGACATGCATTACAGTACCAACTACCTTTGCTGTAACAGATCATGCCATGGATAAGGGGGGATCGAGGGGATAGTTTCATGTGTTCATTTGTTCATGCCTTCATTCAGCATATATTTATTCAATATCTATTATGTGTCAGGTACTATTAGACAAGGGATATACTAAAGTGAAAAAAAGTCCCAGCCTCTAATTGTCACTATAATGACAATCACATAAAAAGATATAAACATATCAGATAAATATGTTGTACACCTTAAGTTTATGTTATATGTCAAACACATTTCAATTAAAAATAAAAGAAGTTTGCATTTCAAAATAAGCCAACCATTCCCTCAGATCTTTGTTGAATGCAATCTGGGCATAGGAGATGAGCAAGATTAAGTAAGATGTTCCCTTTGGAAGTGACGATAACCAATTATTCAAAAGACACTCATTTCCTAGGCACTCTTCTAGGTTCTTTAGATACAGAAATTAATAAGGACTGGTCCTGACATCATGGAGTCGGAAGTACAGAGAGATAACTAAACATCTAATTCTAACACAGTGTAAAGATATACACAGAAGGCTTTTGGAGCATGGATTCTCGAGCAGTAAAACAGTATGTCGGGGCCAGATTGTAACAACATTGAATGTCATGGTCAGGGATCTGGACTTGATTCTGTAGGTTGTGTGGCCTTGGAGATCTTTGAATTAAAAAGGGACACCATCAGACCTGTATTTTAGAAACTCACCTGGAGACAGATAGGACAATTAAGAGGCTATTACAATAGTCTTGGCAGCAGATGATGAAAGTCAGAGCTGAACTGTGACAGTGAAAATGAGAAGTCAAATTCAAGACTTCCAGAATCAGAAACGGCAAGATATAGAAGAGGAAGGATGTGGGGAGAGAGGGAGGAGGAACTGAAACTCCCAAGACTTAGTTTAGGTGACTGTGTACATGGGAACCCTATCAACCCAGCTAGAGAGGAGTAGAGGAGAGTTCAGTTTGAAGTCTGGGAATGAGGGTAGAAATAATAACTCGCTCCACTTGGCTACGTGTGAAAGGTCTGGTTGGAATATTTATGAGCAGTTGGAAATACAGGTCAGGAGTTCGGGAGCAAAGTTGAAGCTGGAAGTGGAGATAACAATCAATAAGAGATGGTTGAATTTATGGGGGAAAAAAAATAGATGTCCAAGAGGTGAATAGGGTAAGAAAAGAAAATGAGAGAAGAAAAGAGGAGAGAGACCAGAGAAGATCTATTGCCAAAAATAGCCAAAGAAGTAGAACAGGATGGTACTCTTGGAGCCACGGAAAATAGTTTCCAGAGGAAAAACAGGTGGTCAAAAGGCGACAGATCAAGTATGAAGAAGGCACACCTCTCTACTTGCTGATCACCCCTAACTTACGTCCATCTAGATCTCCCCTCCAAATTTCAACACATTTATTTATCCCTCTGAACAAAATGTCTAAACGATCCTTCTGTGGGCCGACACTATGTTTGCAAGACAATGTTCCACAAGATAATCTGGTACTGCCTTCCAGGAGCTCCCAACACAGACATTTACAGACACACATCAGTGTGATAAAGGCCATGAGAACACAGAGGAGGGCCCCCTCACCCAACCCAGGAGGGAGGAGTTAAGGAAAACTTCCTGTAGGGAGTGACATTTCAGCTGAGACACAAGGAGGAACAAAGGTGAACCACGGGAAGAAAAGACGAGGGGGAAGAGTGGAGAGGATACAAGTCTGGAAGGGAGAGAAGACCAGTGTTTTCGATGAACTGGAAAAACTTTAATGCAAGAGAATGGGAATAGAAGAGTCTGGGAAATGTACAGAGGACATTTGACTGAGGGCTTTGACAGGTATATTAGTCATTTATAGAATCATAATTAATTATAATCACAAACACTCACATGGTACTCACTCTGCACACTTACTTCCTTTGAAGTGTTAGATTTGCACCAACTACCCTGATGCTGGGAAAGACTGAGGGCAGGAGGAGAAGAGAACAGTGGGGAATGAGATGGTTGGATGGCATCCCTGAATCAGTGGACCTGAGTTTGAGCAAACTCCAGGAGATAGTGAAGAACAGGGAAGCCTGGCGTGCTGCAGTCCATGGGGTCACAAAGAGTCAGACATGACTTAGCGACCGAACAACAACAACAATCCTAGGGGGTTAGCAGTCCTAGTCTCCATTTATCTAATAGCAATAGGGGTTCAGAGACAAGCTGTGAGCAGAGAATCCGTAGCAGCAGGATTTTCCAACGTGAAACATGCAAGTCATCACCATCGTCCTTCTGAGCCTGCAGCTCACTCTCTCAGCTGCTCACCTCACCTCTGGGGCTACCAGCCTCCCAGTCACTCACCCAGAACCCATGGGAAGTTCATCTTTGCTACCTATGTCTAACTACTCACTAAACCTTATCAACCTTACCTCCAGTTCTATCTGCTCCTCACTCTCACCTCCTGGGTTCAGGGTTTCCTGGGGTTCACACTACCACAACCTCCTTCTCACTGACTTCTGGCCTTCTCAGGATGTCTCTTCCCCTTTTAAGTCCATTTCTCTCTGAATGCAAACATGACCACATGCGTGGGTGCCCAGTTGCTTCAGTGTCCAACTCTCTGCAGCCCTATGGCCTGTATCCCGCCAGGCTCCTCTGTCCGTGGGATTCTCCAGGCAAGAATACTGGAGTGGGGGGCTACTTCCTTCTCCAGGGGATCTTCCCCACTCAGGGGTCGAACCTGTACCTCCTGCGTCTCCTGCATTGCAGGCAGATTCTTTACCGCTGAGCCACAGGGGAAGCCCAAACACAACCACGTACGGTCCTTACTTTAAAGACACCAAGGCCCGGAATATGTCTGAAGCTCTCCCTGTTAACTGGGCTCACTTCCAGGACAATCACAAGCCCTCTGGGAGACAGATTAACAGCTAGAGGGAAACCAGCACTTAACATATACTGGGCTCTACCCTCAGCCCTTTACACGAATTCTCTCAATTCTCACAGTAATCATACATGTCACAGTTGTAGAAACTGAGGCCCAGGTAATCTAAGGAACTTGTCAAAGGACACAAAATTCCTGGCACTGGGATGGGCACCCTGGTTCTTAGTCTAATCTGGGGAGAGGGGAGAAAAGCAGACCCAATGAGGCTGGTGAGGAAATAAAATGAAAGAAAGCCTCACAAAGTTCTGAGCTGATTGTGCTATAACAGCTGCCACTGTCTCCTCTCACACACTCGTGTATGTGCGTGATCAGTCGCAGCCAACTCTTGCGATCCGCAGACTGTAGCCCGTCAAGCTTCTTTGTCCACGGGATTCTCCAGGCAAGAACACTGGATAGGGTTGTCATTTCCTCCTCCAGCGGATCTTCCAGACTCAGTGATCAAACCCACATCTCTTGTGTCTCCAGTATTGGCAGGCAGGTTCTTTACCACTGCGCCACTTGGGAAACCCACACACTTGGAGAATCACAAATGTACAAAGTCTAGCCGCTCAGCGTGGCCCAGCCCCGTCTCTCCACATCCTCTCTGAACTCAGCCTGCCATGTGGCTACTCAGTTTCACTCCCAGTTTCTGGCTCCCTGCCCTCTGCCTGCTTCTACCTTGTAGTAAGGACGCTCTTATTTTTGTTTTCCTCTGGCTCTCCGCCTCTTCTTTCACTCACAGTCCAGCCCAGCATCTAGGACACTATGTGCCCCTGGAGTAAGGCTGTGTGTACACCACTGGGCTGTGTCTGCTTTTTCTAACCCACCTTAGATTTCCTTCAGCTATTCAGGTTTATGAGGTTACATCAGTGTTGAAAAATGGTCTAAATTCATTTCATTCATTCGGCATATATTTTGTTCTACTATTTGGCAGTCACCATGCTAAGTTCTGAAACAAGTCCATGGTAGAGACCACCTCAGAGCATGGCCCATTTCCTGAGCCACACGAAGATCAGATCACGGAGGAAACAGCAGATACCCCCAGCCGGGTCCCCCAGCCCCCCAGTGCATGCACACTTGGTCTATTTATATATTTTAATCACATGTTCTCTGCTTTTTTTGGGGGGGGGGGTGTTGCTGCACTGGGTCTTTGTTGCTGTGTGCAGGCTTTCTCCAGTTGTGGTGAGCAGGGGCTACTCTCTAGTTGCAGTGGGTGGATTTCTCACTGTGGCGGCTTCTCTTACGGCAGAGCACAGGCTCTGGGGCCTGTGGGCTTCAGTAGCTGCCTCGTGTGGACTCAGTAGCTGTGGCCCCAGGGCTCTAGACCACAGGCTCAATAGTTGTGACGCATGGCCTTCGTTGCTCTGTGGAATGTGTAACCCTCCTGGGTCAGGGATCCAACCCGAGTCTCCTGCATTGGCAGGCAGATTCTTTACCACTGAGCCACCAGGGAAGTCTCACACTTGGTTTATTGTGTAACACACAGGATTATAAATATCTGCTTCTATGTCTGTCTTCACCTCTAGACCAAGTTCCCCGAAGTCTGGGACATTTTCTTCCGTCTATAACCCCAAAGTCTAGTATGATACCCATGGGACAAAATGAGCATTTTTCAGTAACATAGCATTCATAATACTTCAGTTCTACTGTATGTGAATAATGGGCCAACTATGACCCCAAATACTTTCCATATATTGTACCTCATTTAATCCTCCCAAGTGAAATGAGGTAGGAATTATTATCATCTCCATTTTCCAAATGAGGAAACTGAAGTGTAGATATGTTAAGTGACCTTTCTGAAGACAGTCTCCAATGTGGAATACCGTATATTCCTTAGGGTCCATCACTGGTCTTATTTTTAGTCTTAATTTAGCTGTCACCTGAAACTCCCTAACCCTACTGTCCAAGACTGTGTATCTCTCTGGCATACAGCATGCTTGTTTGGAAAGAAGTTTCCAAGCGTGCTGTCATTAGAATCCCCACCCCCAGCAGAAGTCAGGAATAGAAAAGCATAATCCTATTTTGTGCTCACATATGGGGTGTTAAAGGAGACCCATTTGAGAAGATGTGCTCTAGACATACAGTGGAATATTACTCAACCAC
The DNA here is from genome assembly GCF_023091745.1 of Budorcas taxicolor. Taxonomy (NCBI): domain Eukaryota; kingdom Metazoa; phylum Chordata; class Mammalia; order Artiodactyla; family Bovidae; genus Budorcas; species Budorcas taxicolor. Next base: position 56,819,074 of record NC_068923.1, on the reverse strand, counting down.
CATAAAGACTGAACATTTGCCATTTGTAACAACATAGATGGAACTGAAGGGTATTATGCTTAGTGAAATAAGTTAGAGCAAGACAGATACTGTTATGCTATCACTGTTACATGGAATCTAAAAAATAAAAAAAATGAATGAATACAAAAAAATTTAAAATAAAGGAAATCCACTACTGTAATTACAATGGATGGAGGTAGGGGAAAGAGTCAAAGAAAGTAGTTTATTCAGAAGTGTCCAAATTCCAGCCAAAAGAAAAAAGCTTTTGTAATGTGAGCTGTCCCGTTTTTCCTCCCATTTTAAAGGGAAAAAACCCTTCCCCACCCCCTCCCAGACCCTTCCCCCCAAGACTGGATTTAGATAAGCCTAGAGCCAAAACCACTGGGTAGATTGCAGAACAATTGGCCTTCAGGTGGGGTTTAATGAAAGACTTTGAATTCTTAGGGGTCACCTGAGTGCTGGTTTTGCAGAACCTCCCTCTGTTCTCCCTGGGGGAGTTGCTCATACTCCCTCTCTCCCCACCCTCATTTATCTATGTAAAGGGACTTCAGAGACCTGCTCCCCGCAGATATCCTGACTTGACTCTCCTTCAGTCCCCACCCCTCCAACCCTACCTCCAGCACCCAACTAGAAGCTCCCGCTGGGCCTGTTACCCTGCACTCCAGTCTGAGGACCTGAGCAGAGTCAGGTGACTGCTCCCTCCTTCCTGGAAAACCCAGCTGTCCCTCACTGCAGACCTGTCTATCTGTGCCTGTCTATCTCTGCCTGGTCCTCTTGCAGCAAGCATATCTTCTCCAGTCTTGGACTTTACTTGCTTTTGTTCCCCACTCCCCACCCCAATTTCTCCCTGTCCTCTAAATGCCTTCCACTCTAGGCCACCGAGTACAAAATCTACCTTACATGACATTTCCATACCCCCTTTAAAGATAAGGGCTTCCCTGGTGGCTTAGATGGTAAAGAATCCACCTGAAAGCGGGAGATCCCTGAGTTGGAAAGATCCCCTGGAGGAGGGCATGGCAACCCATTCCAGTATTCTTACTAAAGCTGAGGGACTTCCCTGGTGGTCTAATGGTTAAGACTCCATGCTTCCAATGCAAGGGGCTTGGGCTTGATCCCTGGTTGGGGAAATAAGATCCCATATGTTGGATGGAGCCAAGAAAAATGTTTAAAAATATAAACTTTTATTTATTAAAAATTCAATTATTTCCCAAAGGCAATTATCAGTAACTTTATTAAGTTTTAACTTGAAACATCAGTCAGTTCAGTTCAGTTCAGTCGCTCAGCTGTGTGCGACTCTTTGCGACCCCATGAATCGCAGCACGCCAGGCCTCCCTGTCCATCACCAACTCCTGGAGTTCACTCAGACTTACATCCATCGAGTCGGTGATGCCATCATATGGCATATATATGTTTGTTTCTGTTTGTACATTCACCTCGGGCTTCCCAGGTGGCTCTGTGGTAAAGAATCCGCCTGCCAATGCAGAAGACACAGGAGACACAGGTTTGATCCCTGAGTCGGAAAAATCCCTTGGAAGAGAAAACGGCAACCCAGTCCAGTATTCCAGCCTGAAGAATCCCATGGACAGAGGAGCCTGGCAGGCAACAGTCCACGGCGGAGAAAAGAGTCAGACAGGACTGAACGCAGCACACACACACACTTCATTCAACTAATGTTTTTACTGAGAATCTACCATATGCTTGCCTGGTGTGGTGATAGGCACTGATGAAAGTCATAGAAAGCAGGCTTTTTTCTCAAGGAACAGAAGTCCCTCACAGGACAGAGACAAATAAGAACATAAAAACGCCCCTTGGGTATCTTCCTAGGAAACGTCTTATTCTACTGATTCATGTATTCACTCACTCATTCAACAAATGTCCTTTGAGCCCCACATGCATCAAGCCCCTATGTTAGGCACACTGGGAAACAGTGTGACAAGATCGTGCCCTGTTGGGGGTGGCATTCCCATCGCGGAGGAGTCAGACGTGAGTATGTGAACAAGCGAACGTCAGTTCACAGAGGGATGCAGACAGAGCGGATGGAACACAGCAGGAGCTAGAGAGCTTCTGAAGTGACCGTGGACCACTTCCTCCGCAAGGAGGAACTAAGGACGGCAAGCTGGGATGAGCCTGAAAGACGGGAAAGCCTCCCGTGCAAAGATCAGGCTGAAAAAACACGCTGGGATGAGACCAGAAGATGGGAATGAATTGGGCGGGCTGGCAGGGCAGAAGTTAGGCCAGTGTGTCTGGAGCCCGGGTCCCAGAAAGGATGGAAAGGGGCACGAAGAGATCGTAGACGGGACAGGTTAGGTTAGGAGGGCCTCGTAGGAACCACAACCACGGGTTTGATCCTAGCACCCAGTGAGCAACTTCCAGTTCATCATTTTGTAAACAAAATGTAAAGCTCACCCCGTACCAGCTCCTGAGTGCTTCATACCTGTCTGCCAATACGATCTTGACGGCAACCCTGTGAGGTCAGCATTATTATTGTCCATTTAGGGGAGGAGAAAGTGGCCTAAAGAGATCCAGTGGCCAGCCTAGGGTGACTTGCCTGGTGTCAGGGTTTGCAATGCAGTCTTCTGACTCCAGTCCATACTTTCTGGACCTCAGAGAAGCCTAAAGAACCAGATATTAAATGCTGTCTTTAAATAAAGAAGAAGGAAAAAAAATATTCCTTCTCAGCTTTTTGTCTCCATCAAGAGTTTTTCAAATTCTTAGAAACACTTTTTTGCCCCCAGAGTCCCTTAACCTGTTTAAACTCTTTAACACATTCTTTGGACAGGTTTATCTGCTACGCTGAGGGGTTCGAGAGGCGCTCTCGCCTGAGGCAGGAGCACGTGCTACTCCGGGGGTGTTTTGTTTTATTTTAAATACCATCAACTAAATGCTCTTTAAGACTGTAAACCCTCCTTTGTCCTCCTCTGGGCTCTGTAGAAATGTAACTTCGTGGCCTGCTATCTCCCTCCTTTGAAATTCCGATGAACCCTGCAGTAATTAATCTGTATTCATGGTTCTCAGGCAGAACTTCGGCCCTGAGAGGGGAGATGGGTGCTCTCCTCTGCCGCAGGCTGGGCTCCTCAAACTTGTGTGCACACGATCACCCGGGGGTCTCATTTCAAATGCGGATTCAGAAATTCTGGGGTGGGCCTCCATCGCCCTCCTTACTGGAGGTGAGCACACAAAGAATTGCCCGCCCAGGGCAGATCACCAAGAGCCAGAGAGGTGATCTTTTTCCAGGCTCAGCAGCAATCAATCAACCAAAGGCAAAATGAAGTACAATTCTTCCCAGGTGGCTCAGATACTGAAGAATCCACCTGCAATGCAGGAGACCTGGGTCCGATCCTCGGTCGTGAAAATCCTGTGGAGAAGGAACGACAACCCACTCCAGTATTCTTGTCTGGAGAATTCCATGGACAGAGGAGCCTGGCAGGCTACAGTCCAAGGGGTCGCAAAGAGTCGGAGCGACTAACACTTTCACATAAGGAAGCACAGACAGCCTTGCTTGGAACTTTTCCGCTGGAAACCTGGCCCAACATTAAACAATTTCATCATAAACTCTCTGAGCACACTGGGAAACGATAAGATCACGCTAAGGGGGTCTGACGCAGGCTTAGCTTCCACGTGGTTAGAGGACCGTCTCAGAATCTTTAAACCCTCAGGGCAGGAGTAGGGCCTGGTGAAAGCCTCAAAAATTCCTTTCCCAGTAGCAAGAACCTTTAGTGCCCACACATCTAGAGACTGAGGACAGTAAGGAGCCCCCATGTGGGTAGGGACACTGCCTCTCCCCCTCGCCCAGCACTGGGGCTGAAGGCAGGGGTGGGAGAAGGAATCAGCCCAACCCCCACCGCTTCCTCCGCACACACTCAAGGGCCAGCTGTTTGCCCAGGAGTGGCAGCTGGCAAGCAAGACTGCCATCCAGGAATCTCTCCACATCATCTGACCCCTGGTGTAGGATATAAGCAGCACCGAGTAAGCCAACCCAAAGCTGAATTTTTTTTAATGTAAACTTATTTATTTTAATTGGACTCTAATTACTTTACAATATTGTACTGGTATTGCCATACATTGCCAAAGTTGAAATTAAAGACTGAGTTGAAAATAAAGACGGTCATTTATAACATGTGAGAATTTGTTATGTCTTAAAATAATCAATTGGAAAAACCTATGACCTAACGAGTAAAATATGACTGTCCCCTGTCTCATCACCTTAACTGTTCTACAGTTATATCTATTAATGTATTTGACTTGAATTCTGCCTTTAATAGTAGTATGTTGAACATTTTAATTTTGCCATAAGTCCCCTACACACTTATTTAGAAAAGACCCTGATGCTGGGAAAGATTGAAGGCAGGAGGAGAAAGAGATGACAGAGGACTAGATGGTGAGATGGCATCGCCCACTCAATGGACATGAGTTTAAGCAAGCTCTGGGAGATGGTGTAGGACAGGGAAGCCTGGCACGCTGCAGTCCATGGAGTCGCAAAGAGTCGGACATGACTGAGAGGCTGAATAACAACAACCCCTACACATGAATATTCATAAGTCCAATTTGTTTGTAAATCCAACAAAGTTAACCTAGGTACCCAGATAACACAATCCGTTATATAGTACTGTACTGTAAGAGGTTTATGACGTTTGTCACACAAATAATACCTTAAAATGTTAGACAGTCAATCATATCTGACTCTTTGCAACCCCATGGACTATAACCCTCCAGGCTCCTCTGTCCAAGGAATTTCCCAGGTAAGAACACTGGAGTGGGTTGCCATTTCCTCTCCCAGGGGATCTTCCCCACCCAAGAATTAAACCAAGATCTCTTGCATTGCAGGCAGATTCTCTAGCATCTAAGCCACCAGCAAAGCCATAATACCTAAGTAACAAACACTAAAAACAAGCATTTTTCATCTTAGAGTACAGTACCTTGAAAAGTACAGTAATATCAGGGACATCCCCTCTTGCTTCCGGACATCCTGGGCTTGAAATAAAGATACTTTACAGTATTCTTTACAGGATTGTTCTGTAAAGTACACAACAGCACAACCACTTGTAGAGAATGCACACACATGACAATGAACTTACATGGCTGGACACGCAAATGCACATCAGCGACTTTAAAAGTTCGCAACTTGAAGGTTCCTGTGCAGGGGGGCTTACTGTATAAGCTACAAACTTCAGCAGCAGAGGTTAAGCTCTGGGGTAGATACGTGTTTCGTTTCATTATTCTGTGCATTGGGAGTTTTAAAAAGTAAAACATGAATTCTTGTCCCCACCTCCCTATCCCCTTCCATAGCCGGTCCATTGTTAACTCGCCATCTATTAATAGAAAACCTTCTTCATTTACTGCCTCTCCTCCCTCCCAGGCCTTCCCTTCTCACACAGGCCCAGTGTTCCTCACCCTGGTCTACACTGGTGCAATCCTCACTGATTTTGCCAAATCTTTCTCCTCCTACCTCAGAAAAACCCTCCTGAAGCATACTTTCCATCAAACCATGCCCCAGCTCAGAAGTCTTCAGCAATTCCCTCACTGGCAACCAAACAGAACCCAAATTCTGAAGCCTGGCACTGAAGGTCTCTTTCCGGACCCTCCCATCTCTGTCATAAATTACTTAACCTCTCTGAGCCTCCATTACTCATTTAAAAGCCATGGTTTTTGGTACCAACCTCTCAAACATTGAAATAAGCAAAGGCCCTCTCATCAGACAGCCTAAGACATAGTAAGCTCTCAGAAAACGTGATTTCTACTTTTGCCTGAAGAATGTACACTCGCCCCAAACTGGATTACTTATTCTTAGATTTACTGAGCTCTTTCCTGAGGTTGTCTGTTTGTGGAAGTGTGTAACTGTGCTCAGCATTCTGGGTCCACACCTCCTGCCTGTCCTTGCTTTGTTTCTTATCATTTTAGGTTTATTTGTATAATTCTGATGAATGGCCCTCTCCCACTGTAGACTAGAAATTCCTTGTAGGCAGTGGGCAGTGTCTTTCTCACACAGACACACACATTAAAAAAAAAAAACTTTTCAGCAAATACAAGCCCAGCTGACATATCACATTTTTCCTAATCTTTCCCATTCTTTCCAACCACCTCAGCTGCTACTGTCTTTTGACACAACTCACTGGGTCTTGTTCACTGGTCATGTGTGAATAAATATTATTCTCTTACAGTGGCACCAGATATACTCAGTGTAAACTTATTTGGATTATAAAGACCAAATAAGGAGGAGAGAAAGAATGTAAGAAAAATAACAAGGTAATGAGCAAAGTGAGGCTCCCAGGGAAGAACACAAGTCACCCCCCTGAGGAGGGTCTAAATGATGATGATGAGTGACTAAAGATCATAGAGCCAGGACACTGGGCAGTGGTGGCATCTCTAGGAAGTTGAAGGATGAATATAAAGACCCATAGAAAGTGAGTAAGATCTTCAGTTCAGTTCCGTCGCTCAGTCGTGTCCGACTCTTTGCGATCCCATGAATTGCAGCACGCCAGGCCTCCCTTGTCCATTACCAGCTCCTGGAGTTCACTCAAACTGACGTCCATCGAGTCTGTGATGCCATCCAGCCATCTCATCCCCTGTCGTCCCCTTCTCCTCCTGCCCGCAATCCCTCCCAGCATCAGAGTCTTTTCCAATGAGTCAAGTCTTCGCATGCGGTAGCCAAAGTACTGGAGTTTCAGCTTTAGCATCATTCCTTCCAAAGTAAGCTTAGTCTATCATGAATGCAGTTATAGGGTGCACATTAAGAAAATTCCGGGGGATAGTGAGAGAGAGGGAAGCCTGGTGTGCTGCAGTCCTTGGGGTCGCAAAGAGTTGGACATGACTTAGTGACTGAACAACAACAACAATTCTACTTAGAAGACGACTGAAATATTTTCAGGGGCTACTGTGCCCTGGCACAGTTTTTACCTTGGAAGCCTAACCTCTACCATCCCCATAAAATTAAACTCCACCAAATTATAAGCACTTAAATTGGGGTCTTTTACATCTTGGTGTGGCCATATGTCATAAAGACATGGGAAAACTTAGAAGTCAGTGTATCTTCTAGTGATAATCAGCTAACACTTCCCTTAAGCAATTCCCTTTGGCTATAAAGCAAAACTTATCGAATTAGCACACATTTATCAAAAATTGGTACTACTTAGTCTCATTAATAAATTTGAAATTTCAAATACAGACTTGGTGAAATGATTCCATTGTGCTGTAAGTATGCTAGATTTTGCCAAGTGCTGATAACATATTTGGCACAGTTTCAGTACTAAGTGGAATTATGTATTTATCACTTAAATTATGTAAGCTATCCATACTTACTATAAAAAAAAAGGAATAAGTATATACTTAAGAAAAAGAAGAAAATATATACACAAGAAGAAGGTATATACTTAAGCAAAAAAAAAGAAATACAATTCAACTACCCAAAGATAGAGATTATTAACATTTTATATTGTAATTGTTCTTTTTTTTTCAGTATGTGTATATGTGTGTCCTTTGTGTGTGTGTCTTTTTAATGAATACTTTAAAATTACACTGGTTGTTTAAAAAATGAATCATAGAATGTAAAAATTGAGTGATTGTAGCCTAAGCCCTTCATTTGACAGTTGCAAAAAACTGCAAGATTCTTTCCTAAGGGTAGAACATGGCTGGACTATAATTACACCGACTTTGAAAATATGATTCCTTTGGGTCCCAGAATATAATTCATGTTCTTGCTTGTTTGCCTCTCAGTGATACAGGACTCCAAACACTATGCTCTAGAACCAGAAACTACACAACAGGAAAGAAAAGGTGAAATTCGATTGATGAGGTTTCAAAACAGTCAGAAAATGTCATACAGAGTGAAGTAAGTCAAAAAGAGAAAGACAAATGTTGTATATTACCACAAACATATGGAATCTAGAAAAATGGTGTTGATGAACATATTCGCAGAGCAGGAACGGAAGCAGAGAACAGACTTGTGGGGAAAGCAGAGGGCGGAGTGAATTGAGAGAGCAGCACTGATGTATATACGCCACCGCGTGTGAAGCAGACAGCTAGTGGGACGCCGCCGCATAGCACAGAGCGCTCAGTGCACGCTTCGTGATGCCTTAGAGCGGTGGGATGAGGGGATGGGACGGGGACCCTAGAGGGAGAGGATCAGTCAGTTCAGTCGCTCATTCACTCGTTTGTGTCCGACTCTTTGCCACCCCATGGACTGCAGCACGCCAGGTTTCCCTGTCCATCACCAGCTCCCAGAGCTTGCTCAAGCTCATGTCCATCCAGTCGGTGATGCCATCCCACCATCTCATATATGCATATTAATACACATGAGTGATTCACATTGTTGTACAACAGAAACTATCACAATATTGTAAAGCAATTATATTTCAATTAAAAGGTTATCAGATTGATACTGAAGTCACTTTTTTCCATACTAGGAAAGGACTTTCAACTAAGAGTCGGAAAAACTGCATTGTGATTCCCACTCTGGTAATTACAGCCTTGTGAGTTGGTATCCTCTCTTCCTATCTCCGGAGAAGGCAGTGGCAACCCACTCCAGTACTCTTGCCTGGAGAATCCCAGGGACGGCAGAGCCTGGTGGGCTGCCGTCTATGGGGTCGCACAGAATCGGACACAACTGAAGTGACTTAGCAGCAACAGCAGCAGCGGCAGCAGCAGCAGCAGCTTCCTATCTCCTCATCTATAGAATAAAAATGATCTCTTTTTCCATTCTTTATTTTCATTAAGCCAAGTGAAATTCAGAATGTGAAAGCATTTTCTAACTGTGAAATGTCATGGAAAGTGAGGTTGAAAACAAGTGAGAGGAGACCCAAATGCATAGATCACTACTCCAGCAAATTATAAATCTCATCTTCCCTCAGGCTGCAATGCTCTTCTCAACTTGGATTGTTATTGTGTATGTGTGTGTGTGTGTGTGTGTGTTTTCATATCACTCTGTGCATCTCTCCTTCACACAACTATCACAATGTGTTATCATTCTGGGATTCTATTTCTGTCTTGCTCGCTAGATAATAAACTTTTTTTTGATGGTAAACTCTTTAATGATGAGAACTGTCTTGCAACCTGAGGCTTGGGGACACTTTAGTCCTGCTCCATCAATCTCCCTCAGCCCTGCCCAAGACAAGCTGCCTCCAATCCTCCACTCAGGGTTTGCCAACCTGATCATCACCCTCAAGCCCCACCTCTCTCACAACACCCCTCCCCACCAAGAAGCTTTAGAAGCACCATTAACCTTTTTCATTTTTAGATCTCCAGCATCTAAAATAATGCCTCGAGGCTAACACTGTAGACAGTTAGTGAAAAGTTGATAGAAGGATGAATGAGTGAGACTGCTGAATTACTGTCTCTGTCTTTAAGAATGTTCTTTTCCTGTCACTCAAGGCCTCCTCTATTTGAATCTCTGAAATCTGATCATGGACAATTTTGGCTTGATTATTCAAGAAGGGTCATGACTTGTAATAACTTGTGAGTTCCTGAAGAAGAATGTGAGTGAGGGCCAGGGTCAGAATCTGCACTCTAAGTTCCTAGGTTAACCTTCCCAACCTGCTGCCTCTTCAATGTGGCTTTATTATCACAGACTTTGTCCTGTATTCAGTGATGCTAGGAATCCACCTCTTTTGACTCTGAAGTCCAAGTCTTTCTTCTATAGCTCTCAAAAAGATTAGCATTTTCAAAGCACTTTGTTATCTCCTTCCTCTTTTACAGATTAGGCAAGAGGCTCAGAGAGGTTCAATAATGTGCTGAAGGTCACCCAGCTGATAGAGCTTTCCAAGTAAGCTCAGCGGTAAAGAATCTGCCTGCCAGAGCAGGAGACAGCTGGTTCTATCCCTGGGTGATCCCCTGGAGGAGGAAATGCCAATTCACTCCAGTATTCTTGCCTGGAAAATCCTATGGACAGAGAACCTGGTGGGCTACAATCCATGGGGTCGCAAAAGAATTGGATCCAACAACTGAGAACATACCCTGATAGTAAGTGACACAGAGGACCTGGAAATCAAGATCTCTGATTCCATTTGAATGTTCATTTCTCCATACAATAGAATACAATAATGTTGGACAAAGAAATCACCCGATACATTATTAGGTGAATGAAGAAGAAATAGAAATTAGAAGAAGGAAGAAAGGGCAAAGGTTCAATATATGTGTAAAATTTGTTCTATACAGAAACTTTTTAGAGTTTTAATAATATTAGTTGTTAATAGTATTTATAAGCCCTTGGAGGGCATGCTAATGTATCTTATATGTATGTTCTTGCAGAGTGTAGTGAGACGTTTTCCACAGTTGTTGTTGTTGTTGTTCAGTCGTTCAGTTGTGTCCAACTCTTTGCAACCCCATGGACTGCAGCATGCCAGGCTTCCCTGTAGCTTCCCCATCCATCACCAACTCCCGGGAGCTTGCTCAAACTCATGTCCATTGAGTCGGTGATGTCATCCAAACATCTCATCCTCTGTCACCCCTTCTCCTACTGACTTCAATCTTTCCCAGCATCAAGGTCTTTTCAAATGAGTCAGCTCTTCCCATCAGGTGGCCAAAATATTGAAGATTAAGCATCAGTCTTTCCAATGAATATTCAGGATTGATTTCCTTTAGATTTGACTGGCTTGACCTTCTTGCTGCCCAAGGGACTCTCAAGAGTCTTCAACACCACAGCTCAAAAGCATCAGTTCCTTGGCATTTGGCCTTCTTTATGGTCCAACTCTCACATCCATACATAACTACTGAAAAAACCATAGCTTTTACTATATGACCTTTGCTGGCAAAGTAATGTCTCTGCTTTTTAATATGCTGCCTAGGTTTGTCATAGCTTTTCCATAGTAGGGCTCAGTAAATGTCCATTTGAGTATTACTTGGAGGAGACAAATGGACGAGTTTATTAGGTAACTAGAAGGCAATGGCAACCCACTCCAGTACTCTTGCCCGGAAAATCCCATGGACGGAGGAGCCTGGTGGGCTGCAGTCCATGGGGTCGCTAAGAGTCGGGCACGACTGAGCAACTTCACTTTCACTTTTCACTGTCATGCATTGGAGGAGGAAATGGCAACCCACTCCAGTATTCTTGCCTGGAGAATCCCAGGGACAGAGGAGCCTAGTGGGCTGCCGTCTATGGGGTCACACAGAGTTGAACATGACAAAAGTGACTTAGCAGCAGCAGCCATGATAGGTAGTTGAGAATAACCCTCATTAGAAGTTCTGGTGAGCAGTGCAGAGGCTGAAGTGTTAGTCATTCAGTCATGTCCGACCCTTTGTGATCCCATGAACGGTATCCTCTCAGGTGCCTCTGTCCATAGGCTTTTCCAGGCAAGAATACTGGAGTGGGTAGCCATGCCCTTCTTCAGGGGATCTTCCCAACCCAGAGATTGATCCTGGGTCTCCCTCATTGCAAGCAGATTCTGTACCATCTGAACCACTAGGGAAGCTCAGAGGCTAAAGAATGGAAATCAACTCTGGAAGCATAGTGCTACATCCTAGGGACTCTGTGATCTGGAAGTGCCATAGGTTGGTGGAGTCCAAACTGAGGAAGTCCCCAAGGCCAGGAAGGCAGAGTGGGTAAAGGGGAAAGCCCTCAGGCCTCCAAGGCTAGGGCCTGGCTCCCCTTCCAGGTTAGGTCTCTTTCAGCTTATGTTTCCTCATCCTAAAAAATGCTTTCTAAGATCCCTTACAGTTCCACTTAATAGAAAAATATTAACTTTAGAATAATACAGATGGTGTGCAATCTACAAATAAAGTCATTTGGTGGGTGAGTCAGCAATTTAGCATTTTGGGGAAAGCATACAGACTCTGGAGAGACAGAATGTATCCGAGCTCAGCTACCTACTACATGTGTGAACAAACTTGGACAAAGTGCATAGCCCCTCAGGGTCTCCTATTCTTCTTCTATAAATAGGGATACTAATTCCTACTTCATACGGTTGTTGAGACAATTAAATAATTTTAAAAGTGCCTAGATTAGTGACAACACATATGATAGAAGTATTAGCTCTTGTTACTAACATTGGAGCCTGTGAACTTTTCATTAGAAAAATACAAGAGTGGGCACCTTGGGCAAGTCAATTTTTACATACTTGAAAGTTATGAAAGCTGACTTGGATGTCTGAAGTGTTGACAGGGAGCAGGAGAAAGACAGGAAGAGACGGAAGAGGAAACCAAATGCCTGACCTTTCCCATTGCCATAGATGGTTACCAGGATAAGGAAATATTTATCAGAGATGCAAGAGTAAGTATGAACAGATAGCTCTTTAGATTGTGTTTCAGAATGCTAGCAAAGGACTTCGCTGGTAGTACAGTAGATGAGAATCCACCTACCAAGGCAGGGGACACAGATCCAATCCCTGGTCCAGGAAGATTCCACATGCTGCCGAGCGGCTAAGCCTGTGTGTCGCAACTACTGAGCCGTGTGCACTGACTACTGAAGTCCATGCACCTAGAGCTTGGTCTCCGCAACAAGACAAACCACCGCAATGAGAAGCCTGAACACCCAACAAAGAGTAGCCCTGCTCACAGCAATAAGACAAAGCCCACACACAGCAACAAAGACCCAGTGCAGTCAAAAATTAATTAGTTTTTTAAAAACAAAGTTCTATTTTTAAAAAAAGCTTGCAAGAAAAGGAACTTTTATTTGAAACAGAGTACAGCTTCCACCATGGCTAATTACTTTTCAACAAGGTACCAAGACAGATAATTCAATAGAGAAAAGATTGTCAATAATAGGTAATGGATAGTCCATATGGAAACAAATTCACCTTGACCCTCACTTTACAACATACAAAGATTAACTCAAAATGGATCATAGACCTAAATGTAATGATTAAAATTAAGCAAACTTATAGGAGAAAATCATTTTGACATTATATTAGGCAAAGACTACATAAGAAGGACAAAACAACACAAACTATAACCTTTAAAAATGACAAATGGGTATCATCAAGCTTAAAAATTAATATGCTTAAAGATAAACCATGAGACTGGATATATTTTACAAAACTTAAATCTGGCCTAAATTTTAAAGAATTTAGATAAATTATATTTATTTAATTTATTATAATAATAAGATGACCAACACAATTTAAAAAACAGGCAAAAAATTTATAAATACTTCACAAAAAAAGATATATGAGTAACAGATAAATACATTTTTTAAATGGCCAACATCGAGTCTTCAGAGAAAAACAATTAAGACCATACTGAGATATTTTAGAGCTATATTATTAGCTACACAAAACTTTAGAGCTGTCGAAAAGATGGATACAGTGACATCATCCTTTAAATTTGACTTGTTGTATACCAAATGTTGTGAATATATTTTTAGAATAATATTTCTTAGAGTTTTTTGAACACATTTCCTCTAAATATATACAAATATATTTAGAATATATATGCTATGTATAATCTTGTTTGTGTTTTTAAAATTAGTTCTAACTAAAAGTTTTTAGTGAAAATATCAATGAAATATATTCCCACAAATGTCTGAAAATTAAAAAAACTGGCAATAGCAAATGTTAACGAGAATGTAAAGCCATTGTAACTCTAGCCACTTTGGAAAATAGTATGGTAGTACCTTATAAAGTTAAATATACATTTAGCATGTGACCAAGAAATCCGCCTGCAATGAGGGAAACCTGGGTTCGATCCTGGGCCTGGAAAATTCCATGGACAGGAGCCAGGTGTCCAATAAATAGGACAATGGATAAACAAACTGTGATATATTCATAAAACATTATGCAACAACTAAAAAGGAATAAACTATGGCCACATAACAATGTGAGTGTATCGCCAAAACATACTGATTGAAAAAAGAATAACACAGAAGAGTACATACCACACGATTCTATTTTCATTAAACTCTAGAACAGGCAAATTTAACCAAAGGTGGAAACATTTGAAACATTGATTGCTTCTGCAGGGATGGGGAAAAGGAAAAAAACTCCAGGAGACTGAGTTCAAAAATCATATGAAGAAGTTCACTGTTTCTCTCTTTCTTTAGCTTACACTTAAACGGCTTAGTTTCCTATTTAGTTTCTTTAAGCAGTTCTTTTTCCTGGTCTCAGCAGATTTTACCTCCTGTACTGGTATTTCAGTCTCGGGAAGTTGACAGTTTGATGAATAAGATGAAGAATCTGTCAGAGACACAATGTGGAATAACACATCTTGCTACACATGTGTCCAGGGGTCAGAGATCCTACTGGTCACTTTTGAGAAGAGTTGTAATTACAGATCTATAGCTGATATGAAGAGACAGACCTCACAAAGATTGTAAAAACTAGGACAAAATGCATGCCATATAATGTGTGTGTGTGCGCACACGCATGCACGCTTAGTCATTCAGTCGTGTCTGACTGTTTGCAACCTCATGGACTGCAGTGCACCAGGCTCATCTGTCCATGGAATATTCCAGTCATGAATATCTGAGTGGGTTGCCATTTCCTACTCCAGGAGATCTTCCTGACCCAGGGACTGAACCCTCATCTCTTGCGTCTACTGCATTGGTAGGCGTATTCTATACCACTGCACCACTTGGGAAGCCCATGCCATATAATACTATCTATGCAAAATTTTAAAGCATACATACAATGCTATAGTTTGATTGTAGAATCAAAATATAAACACATGAAAAGTGAAAGTCGCTCAATCATGTCTTGACTGTTTGCGACCCCATGGATTGTAGTCCACCAGACTCCTCGGTTCATGGGATTTCCCAGGCAAGAATACTGGAATGGGTTGCCATTCCCTCCTCCAGGGGATTTTTCCCTGACCCAGGGATCGAACCCAGGTCTCCCGCATTGCGGGATAGATTCTTTACCATCTGAGTCATCAGAGATAGGAAGTATATGCACTAACTTCAGGGTGCTGGTTGCGTCTAGCAAGAGAGGGCTAGGGAATAGTTGTAAAGGGATCATCAGTTACATCTAAATCTATTTAATATCTAGGGCTTCCCTGGTGGATCAGATGGTAAAGAATTTGCCTACAATGCAGGAGACCTGGGTTCTATCCCTGGGTCAGAAAGATCCCATGGAGAAGGGAAGGCTACCCACTCCAGTATTCTTGCCTGAAGAATTTCATGGACAGAGGAGCCTGGCAAGCTATCTAGTCCATGGGGTCGAAAAGAGGCAGGCACGATTCAGCAACCACGTCACATGCACATATTTAATATCTATCCATATTAAAATCGCTGAAAATGGTTGTTTGGATTGGGGTGGATATTTTGTAACATTACTCTCTGTACTTCTCTGTGTGTTTGACACTTTTCATAGTCAAACACAACAGAAGATTGAGACAGACGTTAGCCTTGTGGGCTGGACAGCCCTGGTACTGGTAGCATCTCTCCCAGTATCTGACTGCCTGAAGCATTCAAAAAAAGAAACAAGCTATGCCTCACCAAGAATGATTTTTCAAAAATATTTGTTTATTTATTTGGTTGCACTGGGTCTTAGTTGCAACACTCAGGATCTTGAGTTGCTGTATTTGAACTCTTTAGTTGTAGCAGGCAGGATCTAGTTCCCTGACCAGGAATGGAGCTCCAGCCCCCTGAATTGGGAGTGCAGAGTCTTAGCCATTGGACCACCAGGGCAGTACCACTAACAGTCTTCTTAGTAGCATCTTAGAAAAGGAAAGTCTCCTTTCCCTCTTAGCAAGTGTTCTCGAGAAAAATATATTGACAACTACATCTTCCCTTTTCTGAGTATCAACTTCTATCAACCTATAATTCCTAAGAAACAGAGCTCAAGTCCAAAACAGATCAAGTCAAACCAGTCTTGTCTGAACCACATAAGAGGAATTTCAGCATAATTAAGGGTCCCTTTAAACCTGGAATTTCTGTGGTTGATCTTTTTTTCCCAGAAAGTTTTTTAAGTTATGAGATGCTTTTCTCCTCAACCACCAATAGAATAAACCATCAGTTATACCTACAGGTTCAAATTTTTGTTTTTGTTATTTAATAACGTAGTTAGCAACTTGGCCACTGGATGCTACTCTTGTTGTGAGCAAAATAGTAATCGAAAAGAACCCATTTATCTGGAAGCAGCATCTAAAAATCCCAAAGTGAAGTGAACTCACTCAGTCGTGTCCGACTCTTTGCGACCCCATAGACTGTAACCTACCAGGCTACTCCGTCCGTGGGATTCTCCAGGCAAGAATACTGGAGTGGGTTGCCATTTCCTTCTCCAAAAAGGAGTTGTTAACTATCAGTGAGAAGAGTGCTTTATCTGGGACACTGAGATGATCAGAGCAAGTACAATGTACTATTACCATTAAAAATTTTTAAATTAAAAAAAAAAAACAAACGGAAATTAAGCTCCAAGACCAGCATTACATTTCCAACCAATGGACTACCAATGCTAGGGCATCCCTGGTGGCTCAGACAGTAAAGAATCTGCCTGCAATGCACAAGACCTGGGTTCGATCCCTGGGTCGGGAAGATCCCCTGGAGAAGGGAATGGCACCCCACTCCAGAATTCTTGCCTGGAGAATCCCATGTTAGCATTCACTGATGGTGGTTCAGATTAAATGAGTGTCCACATTAAATGAATGACTTGGATAATCACATAAATCTATTTATATTTTTCCCAGAACACATATCACATTTCACTATATCTCTTAATTTGCTTATTGGTTTTGCTGACTGTGTCTACCCACTCCAGAATATAGCTGATGCCTGAGAGCAGGCATCTCAGTCTGTGCTGTTCACTGCCTGTGACATAGCTAATGTTCAGTACCTAGTTGTAGACTGAATGAATTTCTTCATTTTATAATCCCTATCTGCCAAATAGGGCTTCCCTGATAGCTCAGTTGGTAAAGAATCCACCTGCAATGCAGGAGACCTGGTTCGATTCCTGGATTGGGAAGATCCACTGGAGAAGGGATAGGCTACCCATTCCAGTATGCTTGGGCTTCCCTTGTGGCTCAGCTGGTAAAGAATCTGCCTGCAATGCTCAATAATGATCTTAACAATAAAACAAATACGGCTACTCTTTTATTGAGGACTGACTACATGCCAGACGCTAGGCTAAGCGCTTTACATACACTTCATTTGCTGGTTTAACAGCCCCCTGTGACCCAGGTATGTGTCTCACCTTGTGAATAAGAGGAAACCCAGACTTAGGATAAGTGAACTGCCTTAGGCCATACAATGAAGAAGAAGCCGAGCGGGGATTTGAATGACAGTCTGTGAAACGCCATAGTAGGCTCCTAAACCCTGTCTCACATGCTAACATTGTAGGAGAATGTTACGTGTCCAACACCAGGAAAAAACTGACTTCTCTCGGCTCCAGTTAGAACTGGTAGCTTTGCAGTATCTAGTAACGCCCTTGCCCTTTACCAGCTCCCTTCCACTGTTACGTGTGACACACTCATAGAAAGAAAAACTGGTGTTCCCTCACAAATTCAGACTTGTCCTCACCCCTACCGCATGGCACAGGACCTTGTCACAAAGTCACTCTGATTAATAATGATGTTGCTTTGTCAAGTACATTCACTTTTTAAAAAAATGTATTTACTTTTATTTATTCGGCTGCATGGAGTCTTTCAAATGGGATCTTCACTTGCTTGCAGCATACAAACCCTTAGTTGTGGCATGTGGGATCTAGTTCCCTGACTAGGGATCACACCTGGGCCCCCTTCATTGGGAGCTCGGAGTCTTAGCCCCTGAACCAACAGAGAAGTCCCCACATTCATTCTTGAAGTCAAGAGACAATCATGAGGTTCTTAGAAGTGTGTTTTAGGGGAAAAAGCTTGAGCTTTGGAATTGTACAGTCCTGGGCTCAAATATTCTTCCTGTATTTGCCACCAGTATGATATTTGAAAGCTATTTGATCCTTCAGGGCTCAGGTTTTTCACTAGTAAAGTGGAAATACTGACACCTACCTCTTGAAGTTGTTGAGAATTTAAAGAAGATTCTGGCAATAAATATTAAGGCTCTTTCTCTTTCACATGGAGACATAGGGACAAACTAGTTTTCCCCACACACACCCCCAGTTAGAAAAAAAAAGGAAGGAGAGTCGAAAAGAGTCAGACACGACTGGGCAACTGAACAACCAGAGTGAAGACATAGCAACGTGTCTCATCTTGTTTGAGTCTTGTTTCGAAGAGAATGAGGTACAAGGCAAGGAGAAAGGAACTGAGTTATTTCTCTTTAAGTCCCCTCTACTCTGGGCATGTGAACTTCCATTGTGAGTGACAGAGAGGGGCTAAGTTAAAGTGAGGAGAGGGGCGGTCTTGATGGTCTAGCGGATAAGACTCCGTACTTCCAATGCAGGAGACACAGGTTCCATCCCTGGTCTGGAAACTCAGATCCCACATGCCGTTTGGCTCAGCCAGGAAAGAAAGAAGCACAGTCTCTCTCTTTCCCTTTCCCCACCAACCCCAAAAAGAAAAGAAGGTTTGTTGATGAAAAAAAAAAAGAAGTGAGGAGAGGACCAGGGAAGGGAAAACTCAGGGAGATTTGTCCAGATCTCCAGTTGCTATAAAACAACCAGAATGGGTTCTCTTTTTCTCACTGATCTGAAGAGCTCTTTACATATTCTGAAGAGTAATTCTTTTATCTGTTAAAAGTACGCATCTAAACACCTCTTTGCAATCTGTGACTGTCTTTTTCTAAAATTTATTTATTTTTAATTGAAGGATAATTGCTTTACACTATTGTGTTTGCCATACATCAACATGAATCCACCATGGGTATACATAAGTCCCCTCCCTTTTGAACCTCCCTCCCACCTCCCACCCTGTTATGGCGGTCTTTTTAATTTTTTTATTGGTGTTTTTTTTTTTAGTGGTATGAGTATTTATTGCTTTAAAAGTTTAAAAAGGCAAATAAAGCATTTTAAAAATAAAGCATTTAGCATTTTAAAAAAACAAGGTAAATGCATATTTAACTGGTACACAAGTGTTAGGCTATTAGTTATAGTTACTCTTTTCTATATTTTGTGATAGTTTATAAAACAAAAATAAAAAAAAAACACCAAGGAAAATTTTGACCCTTATTCCTCTCACCTCAAGCCCTAAACAAGATAAGCACACAAACCTCTTTCTTTTCCCGATCTTAAACATACTTTATGGAAGGTTATTGAACACAGGACAAGAAAACTGCATCTAAAAATGACTTGGAATTCTGGGGACATTCTTGGCTAAGACACCCAATCATAGGAACAGCCCCAGGCCAAATTGTGAAAGAGTTACGTGTCTCTGGGCGCCTCCATTCCTGAACCCCCACCCTATCCTTTCAACATCTTCTCCTCCCCCCAGGCACCTGGTAGCCTCATTGGGTTCCCAAAGTCACCTCTCCCAGCCCTGGTCACAGAGGGTCACACAGAAGTAAAAAACCAACTAAACGTGAATTCAACCCCAGAAGCGTTTCCAGGTTGAAAGTCTTTAGAGAATGACAAAGACAGACAAATGAAAACAGTCAGAATTCCTCAGCGTGGTTTCTCAAAAGCAGGCACAAAACGACCCAGAAGCTCCCAACATTTCCACACCCTCTACTGCTGGAGTGCGGAGTTGCCATCTTGTGACCCATCAGAGCCCAGGGGCCACCCAGCCCACAGAGCTTCCCTTGTCTTATCTGTGCTGGGCTCCATGGGAGACTTGGAGCTGGGGGGAGTGATGTCTGCGAAGAGAACACCAAAATCCCTCTCCTCGGGGGGCATTCAGTCTATGTTTGTGATGGGGAGGGGAGAGCAGTAAGGGTCTTGAGAAGGTCTACAAATAAAGCGAGTCAACTTACGTTGTATTATCTTTGACAATAAGTACTTTGGAGAAGAACCAAGCAGGAAAGGGGACCAGCAGAGCAGAGGGCGGGACTGATGCACTTTGACCGGGTAAGGTCGGGGTGTCATTTGAGCAAAGACTTGAAGAAGAAGGTGAAGGGTGAGCCAGGAGGCTCTGTAAGGAAAAGGGGGCAGCAAGTAGGTGAGCCGCCCCACCTCCCAGCTCTCCAACATTCCCTGGCCTTCAAGACTGAACCTTGCAAGTTCTGAGAAGACATCATGCGATGTTTTGCTTCACTAGTTTGTATACACTGTTCCCTTTGCCTGAGATCCACTGCCTGTCTTTTCTGCCTGGCCAATTCCTACTTGTCCTTCCTGACCCAGATCAGATGCCACCCCCCACCCCCACCATAAAACCTCCTTCAGTGCCTCTAAACAGATGCACTTTCAAAATACTGCATTCACTTCTTACTAGAAACCCACACCCCTCTTCTGGGAGAGTGTTTCACAGTATTCTCACAATAAGGGGTAAGCTATTACTACCATCACTGCTGTTAGACCTACAAGAAAACAAGTTCTAACAGGTTGAGTAACTGGTCCTGGGTCATCAACTAGATTTGGAAGGCAGGACGTTAAAGTCAACAACCTATGCTGCAAAACAAGGCTCTTCCTGAAAAACCCAGGAGCCTCATCAGGCACTGGGTAAAGTATATTTGTTTCAGCATGTTCTACTATTTCTTGATCAACTTGAGGACAGACCCCATTTTTGTTCGGATGGAGGAGAGGTTGTCTGGAGAGTATCAGGTAAATATTTGTTCAATGAATAAAGGGATGAATTAATCAGCAACAGTGCAGGCACTCATGTGGAATTTATTTTTGAGCAGGAGCCTTCCTGTGCCACCTAAATCATACCTCGGGGGTGACTACTCAGTCCACCTGACCTCACCAGAATCAGGTAATGCTAGGAGAAGGGATTCTTTCGGCATTTGGCTATACTCTTTCCACTTTGGGCACCCTTAAGTAAGTCGGGCGGGGGTCAGGTCAGCAAATGGAGCCACGGAGCATACAGGTGGCAGGCCAACAGTACCTGGGGCCAGAGGCCACGAGGCAGTGAGACCTGGGGACTAAGCCTCTCTCGCCTTTGCATCTTAGCTGTCTCGGTGTTTCTTTCCAAAACACACAAGTAAACTTCAGACCCCAGATCTCCAAGCAGGGCAGGAAGAGAGTGTATTTTCCCCAGACTTTCTGAAAAGGTGGAGAGTGTAGTTTTCCATTGACTGGACCCTAAAGCTTCCCCAGTGGCTCAACAGGTAAAGAATCTGTCTGCAACAGTGAAAATACAGGAGATGCAGGTTCAGTCCCTCGGTCAGGAAGATCCCCTGGAGAAGGAAATTGCAACTCACTCCAGTATTCTTGCCCAGGAAATCCTATGGACAGAGGAGCCTGGTGGGCTGCAGTCCAAAGGGTGGCAAAGAGTCACACATGTCTGAGAGACTTAGCACACACTCATGCAAGGTAATAAATGAGATGCTGTGTTCAAACTCTGGTAGAAGAGAAAAGGAAGGGAAGAAGGTCTAAGAGTGGCCAAGAAAGAGGGAAGAGCAGGTCTTGAAGGTGACTTTCTAACAGATTCTTAATCTCTGTTCCAGGTAGGCACCTGTGAAATATTTACTAAGTAAATTAGCTGGATCTACGGGAGGGAAACTTTTTTGCTTCCGGCAGTTGGAGATGGTGTTTTTCTTCCAAATCAGGATGAGGAAACATCTATGTCACTTTTTTCAGTTTCTAAAGGGCTTTCCACATGCAACGTCTCAATATGAAACTGGGGGTGGCTAATTGTTGCTTCTCCACCTCCTTCGTTCACTCATCTGCAACCATATTCATACAACACCCAGGACATGCCAGGTATGTGCAACGAGCTCAGATACCTAGAAGCCACGGCCTGTCTACCAAGAGCTCTGGTCCCAAAGGGATGCCACACAAGTGACTGTGGAGGTAGTCAGAGGAGCCGAGAGAGCCGTCTGTCAGGCCCTCACATCAGCCCAAAACAGGGGAGAAAGTCTCCAAAGATGAGTCCAAAGATGAGTGAGCAAAGTCTAAGAAATCTGTTCAGTGTTTTTCTTTTGACTGAATTATCTTATTGTTTAAACATGAAAGCAATGTCCTATGTTCTAAGGGAGATAGAAGGGCTGAGATAAAAGCCCTGAAGTATTCTACTTCCCTAGAGTCCCAGCACCTCCTCCTGGGTGGATGAGCTCTGGATGAGCTCTCAGCTCCACGTGGAGGCAGGGGACAAAAGGGAAACCCCACCCCCACCCGCTCTTTACAGCCTAGAACACCAAAATCCAAACTCTACTCTTATCTAATTCTGTTAAACATGTAAAACACTGGCAGAGGCAATGCATGACCCCAGGTGCCTCTTTGCAAAACACAGAGAGGGACATATGTATAGGGAATGCGTGAGTGTATGCTAAGTCGCTTCAGTCGTATACGACTCTGTGCAGCCCCGTGGACTGTAGCCCACCGGGCTCCGCTGTGCATGGGATTCTCCAGGTAAGAATACTGGAGTGGGTTGCCATGCCCTCCTCCAGGGGATCTTCCCAACCCAGGGATCAAACCCAGATCTCCTGCAGGCCAGATTCTTTACCATCTGAGCCACCAGGGAAGCCCATATATATATGTGTGTACATATATATATATATGTGTGTGTGTGTGTGTGTGTACATATATATATATATATGTGTGTGTGTGTGTGTGTGTATAGATGGACATCTCCTCTAAGGTTGGCTCCAGCTCTAGCTTTTCTTTTACAACTCACACCCATATCAACCATTTTCATCTCAGGTGCTTTCATGGTATGTTATCTTGAGAACTGAGGGTTTGTGATCAGAGAACAAGGAGGCAGAGTGGGAAGGGGAAGAGTCTGGGAGGGAGGCTGAGAATGAGGGAGTACTTTGGTGAGGTGGGTGAGGCAGGGAAAAGGTTTGAAAAGGGGAGGACTCCTCCCACCTTTATCCCTCCCTCTTTGGAAGTCATTTTCTTTTCTTTCCTGGTGTCCCTTGCTGTTCCTCCACTAGAAATGATGTTGAATACCAGCATCACCAAGGTTTCCGTCTCATGCTTTGGCCCCAGTAGGAGTCACAGTTTTAAATTTTTTGGCCTATTGTGGGTCGGGCACTGAGTACTTTCTAATATACTTGGAGAGTGTTTTGAAGCAGATGCCTTCAGACCACACCATAAAGAAGAAATAGGTAGAGGGACTTCCCTGGTGGCCCAGAGGTAAAGAATCCACCTTGCAATGAAGGGAGGAAACTAAGATCTCACATGCTACAGAGCAACTAAGCCCACATACGCTGGAGGCCATTTGCCACAACTAGAGAGTCCATGTGCCGCATGGAAAAGATCCCTCATGCAGGAACCAAGACCCGAGGCAGCCAACGAAAGAAAGAAAGAAAGAATAAATAGGTAGAGTAAAAACAACGAAACTTTGTGTAGAATCTCACCATTGTCCGAGAGATGTATTACCTCACTATCCCTGCAGCACAGCCCTTTGAGCTGGGCAGTCTCGACATCTCAAAGACCAGGAACAAGGCCATGTAGAGTCAGAAAGCAAACCCAAGGTCATGTGTCTGGTTATCACTGGGTGTAAACAGTGGGACGCAAATACTAAGGAAGAAGTTGCAGGGAGAGTTCATAACCCACTCCATTTGTGGCCAGTGGGCCAGCAGGGTAAACCATACCACTCAACTCCAGCATGTCAAAGGAGAAAGGATCACCTCAAATGTAACATATAGCAATACTTAGCATCTCCGTCTCTGCAGCTTCCTTCTTCCTAAGATTTGAAAACTAGAGGGTATGAAGAAAAGGGAACCCTCCTACCCAGTGCTGGGAATATAAATTGGTGCAGCCACGATGGAAGTTCCTTAAAAACTAAAAATAGAGTTACCATATGATACAGCCATCCCACTCCTAGGCATGTATCCAGAAAAAAGGAAAACTCTAATTCAAAAAGATGTTCACAGCAGCACTATTTACAGTAGCTAAGACATGGAAGCAACCTAAGGGTCTTTCTACTGACAGAAAAATGGATGAAGACGATGTGGCACGTGCATACACAATAGAATGTTACTCAGCCAAAGGGGAGCGGGTTAGGGAGGGATAAGTTAGGAGTATGGGATTAATAGAAACACACTACTGTATATAAAACAGATAAACAACAAAGACCTACTGCAAAGCACAGGGAACTATATTCAATATCTTGTAATAACCTATAATGGAAAAGAATCTGAAAAAGTATAGAGATAAATATATATGTATAACCGAATCATTTTGCTGTATACCTGAAACTTACATAACATTGTAATTCAACTAAACTTTAATAATAATAAAAAAAAGATTTGAAAACCAAGTAAGGAAAATCTACTAAAGAAAATCAGTTCTTTGATCATGATCTCCTCCCCCACCCTTTATTCTACTTAGAACCAGCTGTGTAAGAAATAAACCTCTTCTGGGGTATTTAAAACTTGCAGTTTTTGCCAGTTCAACAAACAGTTACTTTACTTTTCCACCCCATTCCATGCAGAGGGTAGGTCATGACTCAGCAGACACCTGGGGGTGTCCACAGGAGAGCACCAAGTGGGGGCTAGGGGTTAGTTTGAGGTTCCAAAGCTCCTCCACCCGGAGCAGCGGACCAAGGCTTCAGCTGTGACCTTGTGTCCTTTCCCAGCTCCAAAGGCACTTCCACTCAGACCTCAGGCTTGGACAGAACCCTAACGATAAAAATATAACAATTAAAAATAGAAAAACAAATATAAATACTACTGCCTCCCTCATAGAAACATGAGCACGTTATATAGAGTCTCTATCAGAATTTCTTGCTCAAAGAATTTTTGGTATTAACATCCTTTCAAGTCAACAGCAAGGTGAATTCAAGGTGAATCCCCAGAGCCTAAGGAGGTGCTTGCTGCTCAGCAAGTATTTATTGACTGTTTGACTCTCCCAACCTGCACCCGGACACACCTCAGGCAAAGAAGACATGCAGGGAGATGGAGCAAACCCTCAAGTCTGCTGCGGAGGGCTAAGGGCTTCTCTGGTATGTGCAATCAAGGGTTTTAAAGTTTAATGAAGACTGCTACAGTGTGGGTTAGGTCAGGACCCACAGCAATACATTCTATTGGACTGAAACATCAGAGAATAAGGTGGTGCCTGGGAGCTCTCCTGAAGGCAGGCTCCCTGAGAGCAGGCAACACCATCTAGTTTATCCCATGTCAATCAGAAAGTAGACTGGCCCTGGAAGAAGTCACTTAAGCCCTCCTCTCCTCAGTTCCACATCTGTGAAATACAAAAAAGGAGATGCCTGTGTCAATGGCTGTGTAAAGGCTTATGTGCGTGCTTGGTCGTGTCTGACTCTGCGACCTCATGGACTGTAGCCAGCCTGGCTCCTCTGTCCATGGGAATTTTCAGGAAAGAATACTGGAGTGGGTTGCCATGCCCTCCTCAGGGGATCTTCCTGACCCAGAGATCAAATTGAGGTCTCTTATATCTCCTGCATTGGCAGGTGGATTCTTTACCGTCGAGCAGCTTAGATCAGGGGCTTCCCAGGTGGCACTAGTGGTAAAGAACCCACCTGCCAATGCAACAAATATAACAGTTCAGTCCCTGGGTCAGGAAGATCCCCTGGAGGAGGGCATGGCAACCTATTCCAGTATTCTTGCCTGGAAAATCCCAAGAACGGAAGAGCCTGGCAGTCTACAATGCATGGGGTCACAACAGTCAGACACCATTGAGGAGGTTTAGCATGCACACACACACAGCTTAGATTAAACAATGTGTGCGAAGGTCTCTGAGGAGATTAACATTCCCTGGGTAAGTACAGGTATTCTCTTTGTCTGCCCAGCATTGTGTAGAGGGACTTTATAAGCACGTGTGAGACAGAATACAAGAAATCTCATTTAAAATGAAATCAGAAGGCTAGAATGGAGAGCCCTTAGGCACTGTCACTTGAGGTCAATTAAAAACAGAAACAAGTCAGTTACAGACCCCAACAGGAAGAGTTCTCCATGCCCAGCAACACACCCAGCCAATGGAAAACTCCTGCCATCCCAAACTCTTGCTTTCCGCCAATGGACTTGCATTCAAAACAACTCTTCCCAACTTCCTTTCCTCTATAAAGTCATGCTTGTTTGCCGTTGGGCTCACCTATATTTTTGCCATAACTTTGTTTTCCGAATTGCAATTCCTCTGCTGTTCTCAAATCAACCCATGATGCTGGTAAAATAACTGGCTGTTCAATTTTTTATAACAATACACTCACTGAAAGAATAACTAAAGGATGGCGAATCGGTCTTTGTAGATTCTGGGTGGGCAGAACACTGGGAGAATATTTCAGGGCAGCAGCCTAGGAGTGAGCGGTGAAAGTCGCTCAGTCGCGTCTGACTCCTAGTAGACTAGGAGGAGGGGCTCAAATGAGTGGATAGAGGGGTGTCAGAAGTGTCACAGGCACCACCAGGGTGCCTTAGGGAGTGGTGGTGGTGGTGGTTTAGTCACTAAGTTGTGTCTGACTCTTGCAGGAGTACTGGAAACCAAAGGAGAGAATCCAAGTGTCTCGAAGTGTCCCGTGAGCATCTGTGAATACAGTCACCAAGTGAAGGGGAGTTTCAGTGAAACTTTAGGGGACAAGGGGTGGCTTGGCATATTATACACAAGAAAGAATCTAAGCTGAAGGCATTAAAAACAGCACAAAATACACTGAAACATAGCATCCATCCAGCATTACCTGCAAGAAACTCACGACCACGTGGAACTCAAGAATTCTGTTCACTCAGAGACTTTATCCAGGAAGTAACTCTGACCTGCTCTGTGGGTACCTGGTCCAGTCCCTCTGATGGTAACTCTTAGCCCAGGACTTCGGAAGGCACTTCCTAAAAAGCCATCCAGTTCTCAATCCAAGCTCAGGCTTTTTCGGAACACAATCACAGGATGAAGCCCAAGCTTCGTTCTAGAAGGCCCCTTCTTTCTCTGTATGTCCTCATTGGTGAGGCTCTCTCACCAATGTGTGTTGTTTCTGGGTGGCAAGGGAATGAAGTCAGGTGGAGACCCACTTTTTTGAGGCCTCCATGCTCTACTCAGACTCTCTAGGGGGTCCTTCTCCCTTTTTTCCATTCCAGGCTCTGCTCTGCACCAGAGCCAGTGCCGCTTTGAGAAAAGAGGCAGAGTCAAAAACTCTTTTCTCTTTCTCTATTTTTCTTTCTTTTTTAATTGGGAAAGTTTGAGCACATGTGCAACCTAAAAGAAAGAGGCCAGCAAAAAAGAAGAGATGTTATTTATAATTGCCGTATTTCATCAAACCCAATACACTCTCAATTTAAAAATGAATGAACCATTTTGTATATCATCATTCTTACTTGCCAAATTATGACATCCCATCCTGATTTCAGAGATTTTTTAGTGGGGGAAAATATGTGATATATCTAATATAAAGAGGCATTGTCACGTTCATTGGAAAGTTAAGCAAAGCAGTAGTTAGTATTTGTTTAACAAACCCTTATTTAATGTTACTGTGTTCCAGGCACTGTTTTTAGAACTTTATAAATAATAATTAACTTACTCCTTGGGACAACTCTGTGAGGTAATTACTACTGTCATCCCCATTGTACAGATCAGAAAACTGAGGCTTTGAGAGGTTAAGAAATTATTCCAAAGTCATTAAGTAGTGGATGCATGCTACAAATCCCAGTCATTGCACTTAGAGCCTTTCTTCTTTCATTAATCCATCCAACTTTGGTTCACAGTAAAATTCTGGTGACTAAATGAATGAGTGAATGAATGAATTAAAAATTAACAAAAACTGAATTTCAAGCCCAGAACTTAGCATGAATGTCTCCTTTAAGTCCCCTGCTCCTCTTAGGTAAAGGCCAACATGGCTTCCCTAAGTTCAAGGTCAGAGAACTTAAGTAGGAAAGGAGCTGAGAAGACAACAACAGGGAGAGCGAGATGTGGTGTACAGAAAAGAAACAGAAGTCGCAAAATAAGCAGCAAGGCTGATTTGTAGTTGTGACTCTGCAGTTATCAGTAACGTGGTCTGGACTGTGAAGGGCAGTGTTCTGGGAGAGAGCGCCACCTACTGAATACCATCACCACAACCGGAGAATTTCCTCCAAGACAGCCAAGACAGACAACAGGAGAGGGAACAAAACAGCTTGAGAAATGGACCTACAGTGAGAAAGTCAGTTTAAACAAATGCTCTTGAACCTAAAGCTAAATTCTTCTCCAGGCCATGCAGATGGTAATAGCTCAGATAGTCTTCTCCGGAAGAAGTTAAAGAATCCAGAAAAGATCCGTTTGGCCTGAACAGGCAGGACTCTGCTGAATTCCATGACCTGTGGTCTAGCTCATTTCCATGTTATATTGGGAGACAACAAACGCAAAGGTAAACCCATATTCTTAAAGAAGAAAAAACTAGCAGTTATTGAGTCTCTATTTTGCGCTTTACCAGTGTATTCATTTCACTTTCGTTCGTTCAGTAAATATTTGCTGAGCAGTTACTATGTGCCGAGGAGTGCACCCAGACAATGGCAAAACAGCCTTGAACAAAGGCAGTGGTTCCGCTTGCGAGGCAGAGCAGGAGCAATGGACAGAAAATAAACAAGCACTCCGGTAATTTCAGGCAGTGAGAATCACTGTCAAGAAAATAAAACCAGAAACTGGGGGAAGGGTGATCACATCATTTAAAACTACCAATCAAACAGAGAGTAGCATTCACATATATACACTACCCTGTTTGCTAGCGGGAAGCTGCTGTATAGCACAAGGAGCTCAGCCTGGTGTTCTGTGATGACCTAAGGGTGAGATGCGGGGGTGGGAGGGAGGCTCAAGAGGAAGGGGAAATATATATATATGTAATTATGACTGATTAATGCTGCTGTACAGTAGAAACCATCACAACTTGCAAAGCAATTAATCTCCAATAAAAATAACTACCAATCATCCTGTGAGATAATATTGTCACTCCAAAAATAATATATAGTATATACAGTATGTATTTTATATTGATGAATATTTTTGTATTTTTACGTAATTTTTGATATGTATATATATAATAAGATCACTCCCACTCTACGGGCTCTGAGAGGTAAAGTATTTAACTTGAGGCCCATTGAATTCACTAGTTAGGGAGAGAAGAGAGGGAGCAATCAAGCTGGCTAGGATTTAATTTTCTGCCTTCCTGAATCCAAAGCCTATCTCTCTTCACTCCTGAGGCTGCCCAGGAAAAGAGGAAGATGGACAATCAGCGTAGGATGTCCTAACTGGCGTGTTCTGTCAGTCAACATCTCAATTTCACTGCAAGAGTTGTTTACAATACCCAAGTGTCTCAAGCAGGGCACACACATGGTATGCATGTGGGTTCTCAGAGTCTGATGGTCCTTGATCTTTCTGAGTACCCTTAAGAGAGAAAAAGCAAGCAAAGATCCTACAATTCTAGCTGTGGGAGGCAGTGTATTTATCCATGAGGCTTATACTGCTCCTATATTAATACATCCAAGACATTTTTTTTAGCCTTTTTTTATTATAGGAATCTCATCACTTTAGAGGATGTGTGGACTTCCTTGTACTTTCACAGTAAACCATCGTTTCCAAGAAAATGGGAAGAGAAGCCCGGGAGAGAGTTCTGTGGTCTGCGTCTCGCCGAGTCATCTGAAGGGCAGGGAACACTGCATCACCTCCTAGAGGAAGAAGCTGCTCTTTGTGTCTGAGGTCGGAAGGATGTTGCCATCCCCTCGGAATGTCCACGGCAGGCTCCTCACATTGTCAGAGCTTCTCCCGGCCAGCTTGTTGCTTCCTCACTCCCCTCACTCCCCTCGGAAGCCGGAAAGGACATGTGTTTCCTCACACCCACTGCTTTTCTCCTCCAAGGGCCAGGCGCGGGTTCGCGGGCTGCCAGTGAGCGGGGCGGCTGAAACCACCACAGATTACGTCGTAAAGAATTTACGGTAATTTCCAACCAGCCAAGATGACTGTGCATCCTACAACTGGGCTTCATCAGGAAGGAGCTGCTCCTCTGGACGAGCCCAGCTGCCAGCTGACTTTAAAACCTAGCTCTTCTCGGGCTCGCAAATGCCGAGGGGGAACCGCATTATTAACACGCAGGCCCTGGGTGCAGCGGTGTCGCCGTGGACTACAGTGGCCACTGCGGAAGCGCCCACTGCCTCTGTCCTCCCAGCCTCCCTCTTTTTATCCCTGCCGGCTGCTTTCCTTCCCCAAAGCCTGATGCTATTTAATGGACTGTTATTGAATTTGAAAATGGCTACAAGCCTTTTGAAAAAAATAGCCCATTAGGAAACATAAAATAACCAGAGCAGACTCTAAAGTGATTTTGAAAAATGACGTGGGCCGATAACGCCAACACTTTACCCTACCAGTCTTCCCTACCCCCTTCAGGGTTATATGCTTACATCCTGCAGTTATCCTTGAGGAAAGTGGTCCGTAAGATGTTACTGAGAAAAAACTGAATTACAGCCTGATCTCACATGGGGTTCCCCTGGAAAGATCTTTTCTGTGCAAAGCTTGGTGGGTTGTGCTTTGGCACAGTTCCCCCTCCCCCCACCCTCTCCCCACCCCCGTCTCATTATATGAATCCTCAACCCCAGGATTGAGAGTTTCCTCCTGTTTTTAAGTAATTTGTTTATCACTGGGTTTTGCATTAGATACAGTAAGCTGTCCAGGATGTGTTCAAGAGCACAAGCTCTGCGAAATGGCACTTTTTCCTCTCTCCTAAGGTCCTCCAGCTATCTTCACACTTAGAATGTTTCCAAATGACTGTAGCTTTCATTTTCTCTGCTGTGTTATCATCACGGGTCTTTTAATGTAGATCTGTTAGGGACTTGCAAGCTCATGCTGTCTCTCATTCATGTCCGACTCTTTGCGACCCTGTGGACTGTAACCCACCAGGCTACTCTGTCCATGGGATTCTTCAGGTGAGAATACTGGAGTGGGTTGCCATTTCCTCCTCCAGGAGATCTTCCCCACCCAGGGATCAACATGCAGGGATGTCCTGTGTCTTCTGCGTTGAAGGCAGATTTTTCACTGTTAAGCCATCAGAGAAGCCCCTATTAGGAATTTAGTACCTTGCTATCTCAGTATTCTGAGCTGCAGACGTGTATTGCTAATGTCATGGACGATGTTTCTTCCTAAGATGTTTCATTTATTCAGTCCAGGGTTTTTGAAGAGCCAGCGGCACTAACCAGTAGTGGTTCAGAAACCTGGGGTAAGCAGGGGTAAGCAGGCCAGGTGAACAAGACTGGGGAAAGAATGGTTTGAGGAAGTCCTGGAGAAACGCCCAGTTTGAAAGCACTGTTTTGCATTTTGAACAGAGGGAGCAGTTTAAGGAAGGGTTTGGAGGCATGTCAAGTTTGGAGCAATGTAAGCATTGTAATTCAGTAAGGCAGGGGTGGGAGGAACACTGAGGGACAGTAAGGAGAGAGGCAAGGGGACCCCAGGCATATATAAACTTGCTTTAATATACCCACGCCAACAAAATGCCCCATGCCTTAGTGCATGAGTGTAAGTCGCTAAGTCGCATCCCACTGTTTTACAACCCCAGACTCCTCTGTCCATGGGATTTTTCAGGCAAGGATACTGGAGTGGATTGTCATTCCCTTTTCCAGGGGATCTTTCCAACCCAGATATATTCTTTACCACTAAGCCAGCTGGGAAGCCCATGCTTTGATTACTAGCCAAAAGTCTGATCAAATGCCTTGAATTTTAGATAGACAGACACACACTCACCCTTCTTTACTTTTGGGAGGGGGGATTTTAAAAGTTTTTTTAAACATCAGGGAAGCCTGAAGAAGCTCTTTAATCCTGAGGAAAACTGATATATTATAATATAATATATTATATATAATAATATATTATTACATTATATATTACATTATTACATTATATATTATATTATCTAATAACTGATATTATTATAATATAATATTATATATTATCACAGAATTCAGTGTTCACAAATCTAAAAAGAAATCATACAAATGAACTTACTTACAAAACAGAGACTCACAGACTTAGAAAACAAACTCATGGTTGCTGGGGGGAAGGGATAGTTAAGAACTTTGGGAAGGTCATGTGCACACCGCTATACTTAAAATCGATAACCAACAAAAACCTGCTGTACAGCACATGGAACTCTGTTCAGTGTTACGTGACAGCCTGGATGGAAGGGGAGTTTGGGGGGAAATGGATACATGTGTATGTATGCTGAGTCGCTCTGCCATTCACCGGAAACTACCACAACATAGTTAATCGGCTATACCCCAACAAAATGGTTTTGGTGTTGAAAATATAAAACAAAACAAACAAACAAAATTTACTTTAATGTCTTGACATACAAAAAGTTATATGTAATTAATGTATGTGACTTGATGAGCTTGGGGACAAGAACACCCCTGTGAGAACACACTACAGTCTTTCCATCACCTCCAAAAGTTCCTCCTGCCCTCTTATTTGTCTATCTATCTTTTGGGACAAGGAGGAATCTCTTTTTAATTTTTTTACAAAACAACTGTTTATTGAAGTATAGTTTATTTATTATTATTGAGTGAGGGAGTGAGTGAAGTCGCTCAGTCGTGTCCGACTCTTTGTGACCCCATGGACTGTAGCTCGCCAGGCTCCTCCATCCATGGAATTTTCTAGGCAAGAGTACTGGAGTGGGTTGCCATTTCCTTCTCCAGGGGATCTTCCAGACCCAGGGATCAAACCCAGGTCTCCTGCATTGCAGGCAGACGCTTTAGCATCTAAGCCACCAGAGAATCCCATTTATTATTATTAGTTTTACTTTAAAAAAAAAAAAAAATGGCCATGCTGGGTGGCCAGGATCTTAGTTCCCAGAGTAGTGATCCAGCCTGGGTCCTGGCAGTCAAAGCACCGAGTCCTAATCACTGAACTGCCATGGAATTCCCCAGTTTTACTTTTTATTCTTTTGATTTAAAAATACTATGCCTTGTCATTAGTAGAAATGTGATTGTGGCACATGAGATTTGTTATAATTGATTCCCCTTCTACAGCCTCCATATATTCATGTATTCACTAACTGTTCAGTTAAACACTTTGCTTACAAGCTCCTTTTCAAAATCAGCTTTCCATCCTAAATAGTGGAATATATAAAGCATAGGAATATACCCGTATAATTCAAGTTGAGGCTTAGAGTCATTCCATAAATCTATATGCTAGATTTGGGGAAATTCTGAGAAAATTGAAAAATTAGATGTGCAATGATACAGTCATTTAATTAGCTGTTAATTAGAGAAAACAAAATACCCTAGTCTGTAAAGATTGTTCATTGCTTAAATCCCCAATGTGAAAGGCTGCAGTTTACACGCCAGCCCCTTGCACAGCAGTGGGTGTGAATAATTCTCCCCTCGCTGATGCCCATGGCTCTCCATCTGTCGATACATTACTGTCTGAATTTTGACAGCGAAGGCATATTTTTAAAATCTTGTCTTCCTTTTTGCATTTCACTCTGATTTTCTACCGAAGCAATGTTAATTTCAGCTCAGGCAAACAGTGGTCCCTGCTCATTAGAAATGGGGACACTTCTACAGGTCCTTTTTCTGATCATCATAAATTATGAGGTGATAGTTACAGAGGTGT
Source organism: Budorcas taxicolor (assembly GCF_023091745.1). Classification (NCBI taxonomy): domain Eukaryota; kingdom Metazoa; phylum Chordata; class Mammalia; order Artiodactyla; family Bovidae; genus Budorcas; species Budorcas taxicolor. Next base: position 56,785,745 of record NC_068923.1, on the reverse strand, counting down.
AGTCAGATCTGTATGACTTAAGAGAACCAAGGAGAGAATCAAATGGTTTTTAAATGGAAAGAAATGCTGGCATCTTGGTTTCCAGGCTTTAAGAGTCAAAAACACGGGGAAAATAATTTAGATCACACACATACATCACTTTCTCTTCAATGAGAGTATCTAATAATAACCAACATTTTGGTGGAAATTCATAGATATGCAAAGCCAACAAAGAGTTTGGGGCACTGATTTGCAAATAAAGATGAGAGGTACCAAATCTAAAGATGTAGATAACAATTTAAATGAAGGAGGAACTGAATGAAATTGAAATATAATTTGAAAACCTCTGGGTTCTAGAAGAGTGTTTTTTAAAACAAGGACATAGAAAATTTTAGCAAGCACACATACACACACACAAATAGAAAATGAAAAAAGAAATCTGCAATTGAAGAAGGGACAATCTCTTAAGGAAAAGATAATCATGAAAGAATAGTATTTTTTGTACATCCATATTAAAATCTAAAGCCCAGTCAGGTGTTTTAAGGTTTATTGGAAAGGATGTACAGATATAAAACAATTCTATATACAAAGAATTGGTATTTAATGGACATGGCAGTCTCCCTCTTTGATCTCCTGTCTGTCCAAATCTGTCCAGTTCCTGTCGTCCAACTACACCCCCTGGCCTTACTGACAAACCTGAGCCCTGGAAGGAATTCTGGCACCCTGTGAAGAGTTGCTGTTTAATATTGATTTTTAATGTCAGATTTGTTCCCACCCCCCCACCCCCCACCCGCCCCGCGCCCCGGATTTGTGTTTTGCTTTATTTTTTCCCCGTCCTTAGCTGAAGCTTCCTTTGACTGAACATGGAAATGTCTTTAAGACTCACTTCCACCTAGAAATCTTGATAGAAGAAAAAAGGAAGTGACCCAGAAAGCATCTGATAACAGAGCTCACTACTGTAGGTCTCTGCAAAGAATGATGCTGGGGAATCTCCGTGTTACCTGGCTGCAGAGCGCGATGGAGCAGATGGAACGTGCGGGTGGAGACCCCAGGGCTCCAGCGGCTTCCGCGGCCGGCACTTCCGCCGAGTGCCGCGCGGGGGCGCTGCGCGGACACCGCGTCTCCCTAAGCTTCACGCTGAGCCTGAAACCTAGAAGCGCCTACCGGGTATTAAGCCTGGGAGGGGGGCGAGGACTGGAAGCTGGAGGCCAGATACTGAGAACAACGATCCTGTTCGCTGAATGGAGACTTGGGTACAGGTCAGGTTAATCTTTAAACACTAGGACCCTTACAGATTTGATGCTGGGTGTTAGGGAGGTCCGAGAAGGAGCCTTACTAGAGGCAGTGACCACTCCCTCCTTGGAGAGAAAACTTATTCCTCCCAGGAAAACAAAGCCCTGCAATCTGGGGACATTTTCCCAAGGCAGGTTGCTGATCATCTGCCGTTTCTTAAGCTTGTCCCAGGAGGGGCTCACTCCCACCCCTGCCCCACCCCACGCTGCCCCACCCCCAAGCAGCTTATGAAAAGAATTCCTTCCAACATCCCCAAGACGCTTTCTGAAAGCAGTTCTGGCAAATATGGTTTCCATTTTCTCTTTACACGCGCAGGGATTTTAGTATCCCGCACAGTAACCAAGCCCCTGGGAAAATAAAGAAAGCGTGTAAACTCCGGGCTGCCTCTTAGGACATCTGGGCTGTACCCTGCTCCCTCCCGCTGCCCCTTACTGTGTTGGGCTATGCAGAGCCCATGCGTGGAGGAGCCTGTTAATTTGAAGTCTGCCCCTCCAGTGGATATAAAGTGTCAGGGTATGTACTGTTTCAGTCCAGAGTAGTCTCAATGTGTACTCTTCCTTCAAGATCGTGTTTCTGTTTTTGCTGAAGGATGCTGAGAGGCACAGAAATACCTGGTAGCTGAGATCCTGAAGAACTGTTGCTTTCGAACTGTGGTGCTGGAGAAGACTTTTGAGAGTTCCCTGGACTGCAGGGAGATCAAACCAGTCAATCCTAAAGGAAATCAGCCCTGAAGATTCATTGGAAGGACTGGTGCTGAAGCTGCAATACTTTGGCCACCTGATGCAAAGACCGACTCACTGAAAAAGACCCTGATGCTGGGAAAGATTGAAGGTGGGAGGAGACGGGGACGACAGAGGATGAGATGGTTGGATGCCATCACCGACTCAATGGACAGGAGTTTGAGCAAGCTCTGGGAGACAGTGAAAGACAGCGAAGTCTGGCCTGCCGCAGTTCATGGGGTCGCAGAGCCAGAATCAACTGAGCAACTGACCAACAACAATGTATTGTCACAAGACTACAAATCAAACATGTAGATAACACACTAAGAGGCATGGGCAAGCACAGAAAGAAGCAACCTCTGTGGCCAGGAGGCTCAAGGAAGATCTCTCAAAGGGCACGGGGACTTGTTGGGACTCCAAGGGGTGAGGAAGCCTTGAGTGGCTGGCATGAATTATGTGGGGCTGAGAACCAGGCAACCTGTCAATCAGTATTTACCCAGGACTCATTTTGGAGAAGGAACACATTCTAGGGAGTGTCCCTAGTGCTCTGAAGATAGTAAGCTGACCACACTGTTAGATCTTGAGGGCTTGTAGGAGAAATAGTTGGAGAGGTTAAGGCCAGTTTGCTGAGTCTCTTGAAGACAAAACAAAAAAAGTTTGAAATTGACTCTGTGGGCCAGAGTTTCCCACAAGCACGGGTCATACTGGTGTGAGTTGATGAGTTAGAACAAGTGGAGGTAGTGACCCACTTCAGGGAGGCTGGATGGGGATGAGGCCTGGACTTGCCAGACCAGGGAGCTTCTTTCTACTCAGCAGCTTCCTTTGTGTACCTCAGTGTCTGTGGAAATATTATCCTAGTCTGTATTTGCCATGACTTGGAAATATTTGGCTGTCACTGCCCTATAGACTTGAGTTGCTAAGGACACTGGGACATGTGTGTGATATTTTGAGTTGTAATTTTATTTTCCTCCCCAACTAGATTATAAACCCCTCCAGGGGAGGAATTCTGTCATCTCTGTCCTCTTGTTCCCATTTTGCCACATGGGGAGTAAACGCTCAAGAGGCACATGATAGTTTGAGTAATTGAATATTATGGCTGTAAATAACTAAACCTCACAAATCATCTAAGACTGCTCTGCTTGCTTCTAAGAAGGCTTAGAAATCATAAAATTCTGAGTGGGAGTAACTCTAAGACATGAGTCAGAAAACTGTACTTCAAAGGAATGTGAAAACATTTCTGCTGGTGGTCACGTTTAGAGCTGTCAAGAAAGAAAGATCAGAGAGTCTCAAACAGTGAATAGTATAAAGGAATAATTTTCTCAGTTAAGACCTGGGCTTTTGGTCTTAAAGAATCAAGGATGACTCATTTGCCTATTAGAAACTTCCTGAGCATAATTCTAGTAACATTCTATTTACCAGTCATCAGAATAACAATATTTTCCTCTTAGGTGGGTTGGGTCATGAAGTTTCACTTAAAGGTAAAGGGACATAAATAGCTTGGTTGTCCCTCAAGATGCTAAGCATAGAAGTACTCTGCATGCGTGTGTGTTAAGTCACTTCAGTGGTGTCCAACTCTTTGCAACCCTATGACTGCAGCCCACCAGACTTCTCTGTCTATGGGATTCTCCAGGCAAGAATACTGGAGTGGGTTGCCATTCTCTTCAGGAGGTCTTCCTGACCCAGAGATTGAACCCACGTCTTCCGCATTGTAGTCAGACACTTTACGGTCTGAGCCACCAGAAAAGTCTCTAATTTCTATGAAATGACTAGTCAAATTTATAAAAAGCAAGCAGATTGATGATTGCTTAGAGCTGAAGACAGGTGGGGCAGGTGAGATTGATTGATCATGGGTATGGAATTCCTTTCTGAGATGGTAAAGTTCAGTTCAGTTCAGTCGCTCAGTCGTGTCCGACTCTTTGCGACCCCATGAATTGCAGCACGCCAGGCCTCCCTGTCCATCACCAACTCCCGGAGTTCACTCAGAGTTGCGTCCATCGAGTCAGTGATGCCATCCAGCCTTCTCATCCTCGGTCATCCCCTTCTCTTCCTGCCCCCAATCCCTCCCAGCATCAAAGTCTTCTCCAATGAGTCAACTCTTTGAGATGGTAAAAATGTTCTAAAATTAGATTATGGTGGCAGTTGCACAACTCTGTGAATATACTAAAAAGCATTCCTCCACCCAAAAAAAAAAAAATTAAGATGATGATTGAAAAAAGATGATGTAATCACAGTGAAAGGAGCCCTGCTCAGCTTGGTGGGCAAGGGGCCTTAACCCGAGGACTTGTTTTCCCAGGTTTCTCCAAAGGAAAATCAAAGGGTGGAATTAGGGGCACGTGGGAAGGGCTGACAATGCAACTAAAGTTAAGGAAGAGGAAGATGAAAGGCGATGGTGAGGTTAGTGTGGAAAAAAGGTCAGCAGAGCAAGTTAGTGTTCTTGAGGGGAAGAAAGGGCAACAAATCATAACCAGCTTTCCTCTCCTGTCGGGATCCTGGTAGGTTTCACATGGAAGTTTCCCGGCAGCCCACCTAGAGAGTCGCTCTTCCCTGCATGGTCAGCTGCTAGACGGCCACCCTCTTTCCTTTAAAGGCAGATGCGATCTACCTTCCAGGGGTAAGTGAATCCAGTCTTCTGAATTTTTATTTCTATCAATAGTTCTAGAGATTGGAATTGGGGGCGCAAATTTGTTCCTGAACAGTAGAGGGCGCTGTGAGCATGTAAAGTTTGGGTTAGAGACTGCGTTGCTGAAGGGCACAGGAAGCAGGAAGTTGTTGGGTTAGAGTCTGCGTTGTATTAGGCTCTAACGGCAATCAGACTAGAAAACTGTACTTTGGTTTTTGGAACACAACTGCCACATTCTTAATGATTTGGCATACATGCCACTGTATTACAATAAAACCAAACCCCAACAGCACTGTTAATTCTGAGAAGAACATTTCTTTGATCCAATAAACATGTATTGAATGCCTCCTATTCACAAGGTATTGAGTATTTTGTTACATCCTAAAACCATAAATTCAGAGAGGGTACCGAGTGCTGCTACTGATAGATTTAAAAAATGAAAACCATGTTATCTGTATGTACATTCATCACATGAACTCAGAATGCAGTAGAATTCTATTCAAAGATGCAGTATTGTCAGGAAACATCTGATAGAGAAGGAGGGGAAATTGTTGGCTTTTTAATCTAGTTTCCCTGCCAATTCTACTGTGCGAAAGTGTAATGACGGTTAAATTTATTTAATGCAGACTGTGTGCCAGGCACTGTACTAAATCCTTTACGGCCTTGATATAAGAGTGTGGTCTGTGGACCAGCAGCATCGCCAGAAACTTGTTAAACATGCAGAATCTCAGGGGCACTCCAGACCTACCGACTCAGAAACTGTGTTTTAAAGAGATTTATAAAGAGTTGGATGCGACTGAGCGACTTGACTTCACTTCATATACACATTAAAGTCTCAGAGGCACGAAGAGGAGTCTTTGTATTTTCTTATTTAATCTCCATCATGACAATGGGCTTCTGCTCAGTCGTGTCTGACTCTTTGAGACCCCATGGACTGTAGTACACCAGGCTCCTCTGTCCATTGGATTTTCCAGGCAAGAATACTGGGTGGGTTGCCATTTTGTTCTCCAGGGGATCTTCGTGACCCAGGGATTGAACCTGCATCTCTTGAGTCTCCTGCATTGGCAGGTGGATTCTTTACGACTGAGCCTCCTGAGAAGCATAGAGGTATATTATCATCTCCATTTTAAAGTGGGAAACTGACAGAAAGAGAAGTGAAGTAATTTGCCCAGTGCACAGTTGGGATTTTTTAACTCAGGCAAAATAGCTTCCAGGCTCATATTCTTAGTCACATTGCCAAACTTTTCTTAATCTTCTGTCCCTCAAATGCATAAAGTGGGCATAACAAACATGTCTACTTATTATCATATTGGTTAAGGTGTCACTGTTAACAAATCTATCTGAAATCCTTAAAGTAAAAGTACTTTTTATGGTTATACAATGTAAAGGCTTCCCAGATGGCTTATCTGTAAAGAGTCCTCCTGCCAATGCAAGAGACACAAGAGACTAAAGTTCAATCCCTGGATCAGGAGGATCTCTTGGAGGAGGAAATGGCAACCTATTCCAGTACTCTTCACTGGGAAATCCCATGGACAGAGGAGCCTAGCGGACTACAGTCTGTGAGGTCACAAAAGAGTTGGACATGACTTAGCAACTAAACAACAACAGCAATATAAGTATTAAAGCTAAGAACTCTTTTCTTGGGAGTACTTTTTACCACAAGTACCGTTTATAACAGTGTGTTTTTATGTCTGCCTTCCCTGCCTTTAACACACCAGGCACACACCTACCCCAGGGCCTATGCACTTGCCGCACATTATTCGCATGCCTACCTGTCTCACTTTCTCAAATCTCTGTTTAAATAGTACATTCTCTAGAAGCCTTCCTTGACTGTTCTACTTGAAATGACAACTGTCTCTTTTTTAAGGTGATTCAGAAAGAAAAGAAGACTTTGCAAAAACTGAAGCAAAAGGGAGGTTTTCTAAGCAAAGAAAGCCATGCAGAAAGAAGTCAACAGATTAAAGAAGAAAAAGACCCATACACCTCCCATCTTCCTTTGGTTTCAGTTCAGTTCAGTCGCTCAGTTGTGTCCGACTCTTTGCGACCCCATGAATTGCAGCGTGCCAGGCCTCCCTGTCCATCACCAACTCCTGGAGTTCACTCAGACTCGCGTCTGTCGTGTCCGTGATGCCATCCAGCCATCTCATCCTCTGCCGTCCCCTTCTCCTCCTGCCCCCAGTCCCTCCCAGCATCACAGTCTTTTCCCATGAGTCAACTCTTCTCATGAGGTGGCCAAAGTACTGGAGTTTCAGCTTTAGCATCATTCCTTCCAAAGAAATCCCAGGGTTGATCTCCTTCAGAATGGACTGGTTGGATCTCCTTGCAGTCCAAGGGACTCTCAAGAGTCTTCTCCAACACCACACTTGAAAAGCATCAATTCTTCAGCGCTCAGCCTTCTTCACAGTCCAACTCTCACATCCATACATGACCATAGGAAAAACCATAGCCTTGACTAGATGGACCTTAGTCGGCAAAGTAATGTCTCTGCTTTTGAATATGCTATCTAGGTTGGTCATAACTTTTCTTCCAAGGAGTAAGCGTCTTTTAATTTCATGGCTGCAGTCACCATCTGCAGTGATTTTGGAGCCCAAAAAAATAAAGTCTGACACTGTTTCCACTGTTTCCCCATCTATTTCCCATGAAGTGATGGGACCAGATGCCATGATCTTTGTTTTCTGAATGTTGAGCTTTAAGCCAACTTTTTCACTCTCCTCTTTCACTTTCATCAAGAGGCTTTTTAGTTCCTCTTCACTTTCTGCCATAAGGGTGGTGTCATCTGCATATCTGAGGTTATTGATATTTCTCCCGGCAATCTTGATTCCAGCTTGTGCTTCTTCCAGCCCAGCGTTTCTCATGATGTACTCTGCATAGAAGTTAAATAAGCAGGGTGACAATATACAGCCTTGACGTACTCCTTTTCCTATTTGGAACCTTTGGCTTAGGACCCTGAAACTCTGAAATCAGGCCATGTACCTTCAGAAGAGTTCTCCCAGGAGAAATAAACTTGTCCACCAGGCCGCAGTCAGGCTTTCTTTGATTTCTGAGGAGGTCATAGAGAAATGGAGAGCAGCTACCCACCTGCTCACTCTGCTTGTCTGGGTAGATCCAACAAGCTGTGAAGAAACTCCGCAACTCTGATACGGCCAAGGTCAACACACTGAGCAGGGAAGAAGATATTTTAGACTACACCTACCATGATGTTTTGAGTGTTGCCAACAAAACTGGGGTCATCCAGATGGAACCCAGCACTTTCATTTTAACTGTATTAAGGTTTCCTGTGATCTAAGAAAAATAAATTACAGCTGTGCCCTTTCCCACACCTACAGCCACTGTTTATTCCCCTTCTCTGCTTTGTTTTTCTCAACAAGCACTTTTTATAACTTTTTTTTTCACAATTTAATGCAAATTCCCCTAAGGACAAAGAGTTTAGTTCATTAGTTGTGCATCCCTCCCCACCCCCAGCTCTTAGAAAAGTACCTGGGACAATATAGGTGCTTTATAATATTCGGGGGGGGGGGGGGCTTCCCAGGTGGCACTAGTGGTAAAGAACCAGCCTATCAGTGCAGGAGACATAAGAAACGTGAATTCAATGCCTGGATTGGGACCATCCCCTGGAGGAGGGCATGGCAACCCACTCCAGCATTCTTGCCTGGAGTATCTCATAGATAGACTGCCTGGCAGTCTACAGTCTATTGAATCACAAAGAGATGGGCATGACTGAAGCAACTTAGCATGCATCCATGTATAATATTTTTGAATGAATGAATAAGTGACAAGTTCCTACCTCATTACAAAAGTTTTCAAGAAGCTGGATGATACTTTACTCAGTTTTATATCTCAAAATTCTAGCAGTGTTATTGATAAAATAAATGTTAATTGAAATGGAGTGTTGCCTTGAGAATGTAGTTACAGAAGTTTAAATTGGACATTTACACTATCAGAATCCCTTTTCCTGTTGTTCAGAAAAGGTCAGATCAAAAATATGGATATTGTACCACAATTTATAAGAGAAGCTCACTCAGCTATAATAATGATATGTTGTGAACTTCATGGCTATCGTTTTGAGAAGTTCATACTTGATAGGCAGTTTTCATTTGATAGATGAAAATCTTAGTAGCTTGTAAATCTATCCCTTTTTACTTCATGCTATTGAGTTACTTCAACAAGGTTCTCTTTATGTCAAAGTTGTAAAAAGTATTTGACGTAGCAGTTGCCAAGGTAGCCATCTTAATGAGCAATTAAGCATGCAAAGTCGATGGAACTCATCCATGTATAAAATTTCAACTCCAGTGGTTCAGAAGCAGACACATAATTATTTCATGTTTTAAAATGAAATTAAAATTTTAGTCATGTAGAGAGGTCAAAGACACCAAGCCTCACTTTTCATTAAAGTGTCTCATTTGCATTTTAGGTCTTGTTGGAGTTTTCAGCATGTTCTATATAATACTCTCCTCTTCACCCCCTAAGTTTCAAACTAGTAAAGAGTGAGACATCAAAGTCTGGCAGATTGAGATAGAATTATCCAGCCCGTGACTGGTAAAACTGAATTGAGGGTAATAGCCTGAAACTTCGGCCACAGCCCATTCTGTTGCATGTCTAGATCATAGAATGATTTATCTGGAGGGGATTCTGTAAACTCACTTACTCAGACACTCCTTTGAGGGTGCTGATATGCTAGAGTGCCAGGAGTGAGAGAGAGGAGCAGACCCAGGAGGCAAGCTAAGCCTGAAATGTACTAGGTTTACCAGGTGGAAGTGGGCGAAGAGTGGACCAGAACACAGCCATTCTACGGCCATCTGGAAGAATTAGAAACTGAGCTATGTAAGGTCAGGCCTTCTCCACAATTCACAAGGAAGTCCCCCCATTTTCATCGGAGGAAGATCAAGTGGAGGACAAAGAGACAAACAGATGCTCTCCTCCCATTACGGCTTTTAAAAAGTAAATTTATTAAAAGGGAATGTCTGTTAGTATCCTATGTATACAGAAAAATCCACAACTCATTAATGTGTTCAATAAGTTTTACAAAATAAACACATCCATGTAGCCAGCACCAAGATTTTAGAAAGAAAAGGACAGTACCCAATACCTCAGGAGTCTTTCTCATGCCAACTGGTCTGCAAGCAACTTAACTGCATGATAAATCAACGCTCAAAACTGCTTAAAGGGTTAAAACAAAATTCAGCATACAATAACACAAAATCATAATGTCTACAAACCAATAAAAAATTATCATTCATGAAATTAAGCAAGAGATATGACACATAGCCAGTATATAAATCAATGAAAAGAGACTCAGAAATGACAGAAAAATGGAATTATCAGGTAAACCTTAAAAATTTTTTGTTATATGTTCAAAAATATAAAGAAAAACATTAACAGAATGATGAAAGAAAAGAAAAATATTTTGAAAATGAGTTTGTAGACATGAAAAATATAACACAAGATTTGAACAGTATATTAGATGGAATATCAGAAGATTAAGCATTGAAGAAGAAACAAATTGTGATATTAAAGATATAACAATAGAAATCATCCAAAATGAAACAGTGAAAAAGAAACTGAAAAACAACTACAAGAAAACAGAGCTTCAGGGACTTGTGAGGCAATATCAAACTGCCTAATAAACTGTAACTGAAGTTTCAGAGAGCTGAGAAAAAAGGGGGAAAGGATATTATTTGAAGATATCAGTCCAGTTCAGTCACTCAGTCGTGTCCGACTCTTTGCGACCCCATGAATTGCAGCACACCAGGCCTCCCTGTCCATCACCAACTCCCGGAGTTCACTCAGACTCTCGACCATTGAGTCCATGATGCCATCCAGCCATCTCATCCTCTGTCGTCCCCTTCTCCTCCTGCCCCCAATCCCTCCCAGCATCAAAGTCTTTTCCCATGAGTCAACTCTTCACATGAGGTGGCCAAAGTACTGGAGTTTCAGCTTTAGCATCATTCCTTTCAAGGAAATCCCAGGGTTGATCTCCTTCAGAATGGACTGGTTGGATCTCCTTGTAGTCCGAGGGACTCTCAAGAGTCTTCTCCAACACCACAGTTCAAAAGCATCAATTCTTCGGCACTCAGCTTTCTTCACAGTCCAACTCTCACATCCACACATGACCACAGGAAAAACCATAGCCTTGACTAGACGGACCTTAGGCAGCAAAGTAATGTCTCTGCTTTTCAATATACTGTCTAGGTTGGTCATAACTTTTCTTCCAAGGAGTAAGCGTCTTTTAATTTCATGGCTGCAGTCACCATCTGCAGTGATTTTGGAGCCCCCCAAAAATAAAGTCTGACACTGTTTCCACTATTTCCCCATCAATTTCCCATGAAGTGATGGGACCAGATGCCATGATCTTTGTTTTCTGAATGTTGAGCTTTAAGCCAACTTTTTCACTCTCCTCTTTCACTTTCATCAAGAGGCTTTTAATTGCTGGAAATTTCTAAATATAATAAAACTGTTTTCTTTGTCTCTATTTCATCTATTTCTGCTCTGAAAGAAAATAATTGCAAAGATCAATGAAACTAAAAGCTGGTTCTTTGAAAAGATAAACAAAATTGATAAGCCTTTAGCCAGACTCATCAAGAAAAAAGAAAGAGGACTCAAATCAATAAAATTAGAAATGAAAGAGGAGAAGTTACAGCTGACCCCACAGAAATACTGAGGATCATGATAGACTGCTATGAGCAGACATACGGGAATAAGCTGGGCAACCTGGAGGACGTGGACCAGTTCTTAGAAGGGCACAGTCTCCCCAGAGTGAGCCAGGAAGAAATACAAAATATGAAAAGACCAATCATAAGCACTGAAATTGACACCCCACAGATTGGGAGAAAATATTTGCAAATGATGTGACTAATAAGGAATTAGTCTTCAAAATTTGTAAGCAGTTCATGACATTTAACAGCATCAAAACAAACAACCCACTCAAAAATGGGCAGAAGACCGAAAAAGACATTTCCCCAAAGAAGACACAATAGGCAAATGAAAGATACTCAACATCACTAATTATCAGAGAAATGTAAATCAAAACTACAATGAAATCCCATCTCACACCAGCCAGAGTGGCTATCATCAAAAAAAATCCACAGACAATAAATTTTACAGAGGATGTGGAGAGAAGGGAGCCCTGCTACACTGTTGGTGGGAATGTAAATTGGTATAGCTGCTATGGAGAACAGTATGGAGTTTCCTTAATAAAACTACAAATAGAGCTACCTTAAGAGCCTGAAGGGATTCCCTGGTGGCTCAGCGGTATAGAATCTGCCTGCAGTGTAGGAGCCTCAGGAGACACAAGGTTCAATCCCTGGGTCAGGAAGATCCCCTGGAGGAGGGCATGGCAACCCACTCCAGTATTCTTGCCTGGAGAATTGCGTGGACAGAGGAGCCTGGCGGGCTACAGTCCATAGGGTCAAAAGAGCAGGACACAACTGAAGCAACTTAGTACGCATGCACGCACAACACATAAGCCTGCAATCCCACTCCTGGCATGTAGCCAAAAGCATCCAGGCACCCCAGTGTTCACCGCAACACGGTTTACAACAGCCAAGACGTGGAAGCAAGCTAAATGCCCATTGACAAAGGAAAGGGTAAAGATGTGCTGCATATATACAATGGACTATTACTCAGCCATTAAAGGAATGACAACAACATGCATGGACCTGGAGGGTGTCATACTGAGTGAAGGAAGTCAGACAGACAAAGAGAAATATCTGTCGTATGACATCCCTTATATATGGAGTCTAAAAGGAAATGATGCAAATGAAAGTATTTATAGAACAGAAAGAGGGTCACAGACTTAGAAAACACACTTATGGCTGCACAGGGGGAAGGGACAGTTAAGGACTTTGGGAAGATCATGTACACACTGCTATGTTTTGCCGCGGCCAGCACAAGCAAGAGTTGCACCTGCACAGGGAGAGAACGGAGCGTCCCCGCTAAGAAAAATAAGAGATAGAGACAAAAGATGGGGTTGAGAGGATCAGACCACAAATGGCTGATGCCTTTCTTTATTAGGCTACAATATTTATAGGATAAAATACGTGACTTAAGACATGCACAGGATTATTTTTTAACCTCAGGATACAATCACCAGACCCTTACCATTGTGTACAGAGCACTATAAGATTATCTGTCTTACATGTTGCAGAAACAAGACATCTTGGGGCTTTAAGGGCTATAAAAATTCTTGAGGGTGGCGGGACAGGGAGCTTAGGAACGTGCCTAAGGCTCTGCATATCTGCCGAGCAGCTCCCAAGACTTAACCCTTTACGGGCGGTCCCCCGCAGCTCCCCTCTCTTTATTATTTTTTAAAAGCTCCATAAGATGTCGGTGTTGCAACATGTTTTTATGTATCAGAATTTTTACATGTAAAAATTCTTTAACAATACTACGAATAAAACAAGGAGCCAAACAAATCACGATAAGTACAACAGTCAAAACCACGCCCACAGCAATTATGCTTTGCCACAGTGAATGCAGACTAGGGAAGTTAGAAAATAAATTTTGTAAAAAATTGTTGACAGTATCAGCTATATTTAAAGTAGCCTTAGGAGAATTTTTAATATTAAGGATTTCATTATGTAATTGCAATAGATCTAGAGAAACATTAGTATTAAACCAAATTCCTTGTAGATGTTTTTTTACCTTATCCCACGGAAAGTCAGATGTATTATAGGCCTTTTTAGTAACACAAATCCATTTATAATTAGCATGACATTGAATTTTCATACGAAAGTTAATGCTCTGAACTTGTTCCCCTAGAACTCTAACCACATCATATAAAGCTGATAATCTATCTTTTATTTTTTTATCTATATCTTTTTGTGTTCCCATTACTTTAGTAACGTTATATGACAAGGAATCTACAGTATGAGCAGCTTGAATGGATTGTGCTAGAGATACAGAAGCGGTAACAGCAGTTGCTATAAGGGTGATTAAAGATACTATGCCCAGAACAATCAGGCTTACACTTCTTTTAGGGAGGCTAAGAGCCGTGTTAATGCGTTGTAGCAATTTTAAAGCAGTCTCGTCATACCAAGCTTCAGTTATTTTAACTGGTAACATTACAAAAGCAGGTTGTTTTACTATTATAACTTGTTTTCCTTTTTTAACACCTCTTATGCAATTGGTAAGTATGCAATTAGAACAATTTAAATGATAAATATTCAATGACAATGTTATTTCTATATGGCCTTGTATCAACATGAATGGGTAAGGGACACAAGCTCGGGGATATAAATACCCCGTAACTCCTACATTACCATATTTACTCCCACTGATATTGGGTTGCAAATATAGACTATTACCATGACCAAAGGCAGCCAAAAGTTTCCACAGTTCTGTTTGATATACATTAGCAGTGTTTACAGAGAGAATGGGTGGATGCTGTCCTCGATTTTCAGGAAAATCAGGTTTTCCCCCAGGTGCCCAATCTCACAAAAAGGTGGTATTTGCATTGTTGATGTTGTACACCGACGCAACCCGGGCTCGACATAAAGTCCAAGGAGTGTCTATTCCTATGCGGATGCTTAGATGTTTGTCACAAAACGGAATGTCGAGAGGTCCAGTTCCGTCACGGTGCGATCTTTTTTCGGTTTTTTCATCAATGCCAGAAATAGTCACTCGAGGATAGGATATATCAGCTGACACCTGTATACAGTGAGGATGTTGTAATTGATAAGAAAAGCACATAGGATATTGCGTAGTAAGACCATAAAAGGAGATATTGGCTTGCTGAGGGGAAATATGAGTGTCTGATTTTCCTCCTAAAAGACTTGTGTCGTTGACATAGACAGGTACTATTTTTTTATCTCATCCTAATGATTGAATCATAGGCGGGTCAGGAATGTATGCCCAAAAAGCCGTAGCCTCTCCGTTTTGTATCCGCTGTAACAATAATAATAACATGATCAATATATCTGTGGGTGTCACTGGAGGTTTGTATACCTTGCTGCCGATTAACATCGGCTATACGAGCACACTGTTTAAAATATTCAGATTTCCACAATAAATAATCTCCCCCCGAAAGACAAGCTCTAGCTATTTGTTTCTAATCATTTGGGGGTAGATTTTGAGTACCCAAATTTTCTATCATAGCAACAGTGAATGGAGCGGTAGGACCGTATTGTGAGCAAGCAATCTTTAACTCTTTTAATTGTTTGAAAGGCAGCGCTTCATAGAAACGCTGGTTGTTATGTTCAAAGACAGGAAAAGCAAGAGAAAAATCGGAGACAACCTCACCAAGTCGTTGTGCTTGTCTTAATGCCTTTTGTAGCGGAGACACAATTTCAGATGGCGGAGGAGGAGGAGGCCCCGGAGGGGGATCAAGACCCGCCAACAACAGAAGGAGCATAGGCAGGGGGAAGAGGCGGAGCAGAAGCGAATTTTAAATTGTTATTAGGAAGCTTAATTCCTGAGTTCTGTAAAGCAACAGTGAGATTTTTTAAACATTCAACCAATTCATCTTTAGATGTTAACGCCCCCTTTTCTTGTGCTAAAAAACCCCAGTCTTCTTGATGGTATTTAGCAGCCCCTTCGTCTAATTCCGCCTCATCTGTGGAGGAAAGTGAATCATCATTATCCGAAGGACGCGATAAGTTACAAAATGGAGGGTCACCTTCAATTCCTTCGGGAACAGCATACTTGGGCTCCAAATCAGGAACATGAAGAGGATTTTCTTCCTGTTTTAAAAAATTTCCTAAACGTTTTAATTCATCATTATCAAAGTCCAAGCAATCACGAATTAGTGTCCAAAAAGATAAAGTTTCTACAGGAACCTTTTCAGGGCCATGTAAAGTATAATGAGTCCGAATTTGTTCCCCTACCTTTTTCCACGTCTCTAAACTTACTGTGCCTTCTCTGGGGAACCAAGGGCAGACTTCTTCAATAAATGAAAGAAAATTGATTAATTTAGGTTTGGAAATAGTAATTCCCCGGTGTTTTAACATTACAGATAACATATGTGCAAACAATTGACGACTATGCGTCTGTCCCATATTTATACTCTCAACTATATACCTTACTACTCCTCCTTAATTTAAATCACTTGTATACTTATATACTCACTCTTTTCAGCTTAATAAGAGTAGTGGCGAGGAAAACTGTCGATCTGCCCCACGTTGGGCGCCACCTGCCGCGGCCAGCACAAGCAAGAGTTGCACCTGCACAGGGAGAGAACGGAGCGTCCCCGCTAAGAAAAATAAGAGATAGAGACAAAAGATGGGGTTGAGAGGATCAGACCACAAATGGCTGATGCCTTTCTTTATTAGGCTACAATATTTATAGGATAAAATACGTGACTTAAGACATGCACAGGATTATTTTTTAACCTCAGGATACAATCACCAGACCCTTACCATTGTGTACAGAGCACTATAAGATTATCTGTCTTACATGTTGCAGAAACAAGACATCTTGGGGCTTTAAGGGCTATAAAAATTCTTGAGGGTGGCGGGACAGGGAGCTTAGGAACGTGCCTAAGGCTCTGCATATCTGCCGAGCAGCTCCCAAGACTTAACCCTTTACGGGCGGTCCCCCGCAATGTTTAAAAAGGACCTACTGGATAGCACGTGGGATTCTGCTCAATGTATGTGGCAGCCTGGATGGGAGGGGGCTTTGGGGAAAATGGATACGTGCATATATTTATGGCTGAGTCCCTTCAAGGTTCCCCTGAAGCTAGCATAACATTGTTAATCAGCTATATCTCGATACAAAATAAAAAGTTCAAAAAAAAAAAAAAAGGTGAGGTCAAATGCCAAAAAAAAAAAAAAAAAAGAGCAAGAGAGAAATGTTTGTAAAACAACACATAGACATTTATAATAAAACCTCACAAAATTTAATTTTTATATAGTTAAATATGCTTGTTTTATCCCTTGTAACTTTGGGCTTTTTTGTCTTCTTTACGGAGGTCTCTATCATCCTAAGTTTATAAATATATTCTCCTAACGGTTCTACCGGAGAAGGCAATGGCACCCCACTCCAGTACTCTTGCCTGGAAAATCCCATGGATGGAGGAGCCTGGTGGGCTGCAGTCCATGGAGTCGCTGAGAGTCGGACACGACTGAGCGACTTCATTTTCACTTTTCACTTTCATGCATTGGAGAAGGAAATGGCAACCCACTCCAGTGTTCTTGCCTGGAGAATCCCAGGGACGGGGGAGCCTAGTGAGCTGCCGTCTATGGGGTCGCACAGAGTCAGACACAACTGAAGCGACTTAGCAGCAGCAGCAGCAGCAACACTTCTACACTGTTGGTGAATGTAAGTTGGTGCAGCTACTATGGAAAACTGTATGGAGGTTCCTCGGAAAACTAAAGATATAATTACCATATATGATCCATCAATCCCACTCCTGGGCATATGTCCAGATAAAACTCTAATTCAAAAACATGCATGCTAGGACTTCCCTGGTGGTCCAGTGGTAAAGATTCCACTCTTCCACTGAAGAAGGTAAGGGTTTGATTCCTGGTTGCGAAACTAATATCCTGTATGCCTGCTGTTCATGGCAAAATTAAATTTAAAAAGGCAAGTTTGAATAGATACTCCACCAAAGGCAAAATGTGGATCACAAGTTAGTCAACAAGCATATGAAAATGTGTTTAGTGTAGCTAATGTTTGCATATTGGGGAAATGCAAATTAAAACTGTAGTGAAATGCCACTGCAAAAGCACTAGATAGCTGAAAAGGTCAATGATACGAAGTTTTGTGGAGGACGTGGCACACCTGGAACCGTCATGCTTTGCAAATAGTACAGACACACTGGAAACACTTTGGCAGTTTCTAATAAAGTTCAACATACACTTACACAGCCCAACAACCTTGCTCTTATATATTTGTCCAGGAGAAAAGAAAAGTCTTCATAAAGATGTATTCATGAATGTTAGTAGTTTTTTTTTATAATGGCCCCAAACTTTAAACAATCACAATGTTCATCAATAGATAAAATTTAAAAGTACTGTAGAATATTCATTCACATTTTCTAAAGAAACTGAGAGGAATATGTTTGTGTATAGATATGTGTGTGTGTGTGTATGTGTGCGTGTGTACATATATCAAAGGGTTGGTAAATGGGCAGGAAAGAGTAAATAGGTGGACATATTTATGCACCTTTAACACTTCAAAGGAGTAAATAGGTGGATATATTTACCCAAATTTAACACTTTACCATCCTCTTCATTCTTTCCTTCCTGTAGGTGGAGTTTATGTACGATGTCAATTCCCTTTGGCCCACAGAACTTTCAGCATTATTTTTCAGTGTGAATCTGATGACTGTAAAGTCTATCAGTTTGAGTTTATCTGTAAATGTATTCATTTGCAATTCTTTTTTTCTTAACAGCTTTATTGAGATGTAATTTACATCCTACACAATTCACCCGTTTAAAGTGTACAACTTAGTGGGTTTTAGAATAGTCACAGAGTTGTTCTCCGTAGCAACAATTGATTTTAGAGAGATTTCATTACCCCCAAAGAAGCCTTGCACCTCCTAGCCAGGACCCCAATACTGCCATTCCCTCCAGCACTAAGGTAACTACTAGTTTACTTTTAGTCTCTATAGATTTGTCTGTTCTGGATATTTCTTGTAAATGGAAGTATACCATATGTAGTGTGTTTCTTCACAGCACCCCATTTCTGGTACCAACTATTGAAGACTGGGCTCCGGGGAAGCAAATGCTGAGATGAAGATGGGCACACAGCTGTTTATTAGACGGTGGACTTGGGATCTCCCTGCTCCTGGGAGGGCAGCGAAGAAAACCGACCTGGGCTGAGGGAGGAGCGGGACTGTGGTGCCATCACCCCAAGGCCTCAGTCAACCACGTGGGGCACTCTGAGTTTCTGGAGTTGGGCTGAGGGGAGGTCAGGCCTTTATACCCCTGTGTGCACCAGTCACTGGAATATGGACTGCCAAAGGGGAGTGGTGGGACAATTCCTAGAAGGGGCTGACAGCTGAGAGCAAGTCAGCCAGTCTGGGTAACTCCCAACGACTGAGAATGAAGTCCTTCAATGCAGAAGGGACATCTGGGTGTTTTATAACAGCATCCACGATACAGGCTGTATTAGGAATAGTCGTAGAGAAAAGAGTGGTTGTCAGGGTAGAGCTCTCTTTTATGAAGTACTTTTCCTTGGAGGCAAATATGTTTTTGGTGATGTCTTGAGTAGGGCAAGAAGAGGCCAAGAGCCTAGTTGAGGTCTTAAGTAAGCAAATCAAATCTTGGAATGGTGTTTGGACACAGTCACTGAGACAATGCTGCTGCTGCTGCTAAGTTGCTTCAGTTGTGTCCGACTCTGTGCAAGCCCATAGACGGCAACCCACCAGGATCCTCTGTCCCTGGGACTTTCCAGGCAAGAATACTGGAGTGGGTTGCCATTGCCTTCTCCAGAGACAATGCTAACCCTTTGCAAATGCCCCCTGTCAAGAGATATTTGAAGAGATATTGCTCTGGCTATAAGCTGAAGCCCAGAAAAACATTTCCACTGTGGGCTGCCATGACTACTTCACATTCAGAGCAAGGCAATTGACCAGTGAAGAGTGGTTATTTATTGCTAATAAGTTTAAAAGGACAGTGGCAAAAGGTGGCCAACTGACTATTGGGGGTGGGGGATGAGGAGTGAAAAACACATTCCCTTTCCTTCCATACAGTTCTTTGAAAGCTAAAATAATTTGTCTCCCTTCCATTCAGCTGTTTTCTTCCAAGTATTTTCCTGTTCTCTTTTTTCCAGCTTGCTTCTTGGTGTTTTTTTTTTTTTTTCTTTCACTCCTAACTTTTCATTTCTTGCATTTTCCTTCTTTCTCATTTTTTCCTGCCTTTTCCCCTTTCCTTTCTGACCTCTTTCAACCTCCTTCCTGGAAGTTATTTTCATTTCCTCACTTGTAATTCATTTTTATACCAGTTTTATTGAGATATAATTCACATACTCTGCAATTCACACATTTAAAATGCATATTTCAATTTTTTTTACTATATTCATGAAGTTGTACAACTGTCTCCACAACCAATTTTAGAATATTTTTATAATTCCCCCCAAACCCTCTGACCTTCAGCCATTGCTCTCTGATCTGCCTATTTCTCTTAGCCCCAGGCTAAGAGATTTGCATATTATGGACATTTT
Organism: Budorcas taxicolor; assembly: GCF_023091745.1. Taxonomy (NCBI): domain Eukaryota; kingdom Metazoa; phylum Chordata; class Mammalia; order Artiodactyla; family Bovidae; genus Budorcas; species Budorcas taxicolor. The sequence goes on along the minus strand of NC_068923.1, from coordinate 56,766,035 downwards.
ATGTAAATAGAGTCATATAATATGTGGTCTTTTGTGACTGGCTTCTTTCACTTAGCACTTAGTATAATGTCCTCAAGGCTCATTCACATTGCGGTATTTATCAGAGCTTCTTTTTATGGCCAAATAATATCTTATTATATGGATATACCAATTTTGTTTATCCATTTATCAGTTAATGGATATTTGTGCTGTTTCTTGGCTATTAGTAATACTGTTATGAACATTCATGCACAAGTATTTGTATGATTGTATTTTTCCATTTCTTTGGGAGTGGGATTGCTGGATCCCATGACAGCTCTACGTTAAAACTCTTTTGGAGGAACTGCCAGGCTGCTTTGCAAAGTGTCTCTACAACTTGACATCCCTACCAGCAGTATATGAGGGCACTGATTTCTCCACATCCTCACCAACACTTACCTGTCTTTTTGCTTATAGCCATCCTAGTGGGTGTGAAATGATATATCATTATGGTTTTCATTTGCATTTCCCAGGTACTAATGACAGCGAGCATCTTTTAATGTGCTTATTCAGTTCAGTTCAGTCACTCAGTCATGTCCGACTCTGCGACCCCATGGACTGCAGCACACCAGGCTTCCCTGTCCATCACCAGCTCCCAGAATCTACTCTAACTCATGTCCATTGAGTTGGTAATGCCATCTCCACCATCTCATCCTCTGTCGTCCCCTTCTCCTCCCACCTTCTACCTTTCCCAGTATCAGGGGCTCTTCCAGTGAGTCATTTCTTCACATCAGGTGGCCAAAGTACTGGAGTTTCAGCTTCAGCATCAGTCCTTCCAATGAATATTCAAGACTGATTTCCTTTAGGATGGACTGGTTGAATCTTCTTGCAGTCCAAGGAACTCTCAAGAGTCTTCTTCAACACCACAGTTCAAAAGCATCAATTCTTTGGCACTCGACTTTCTTTATAGTCCAACTTTCACATCCATACATGACTACTGGAAAAACCATAGCTTTGACTAGATGGACCTTTGTTGGCAAAGTAAGGTCTCTGCTTTTTAATATGCTATCTAGGTTGGTCATAACTTTTCTTCCAAGGAGTAAGCGTCTTTTAATTTCATGGCTGCAATCAGCATCTGCAGTGATTTTGGAGCCCCCCAAAATAAGGCCTCTCACTGTTTCCATTGTTTCCCCATCTATTTGCCATAAAGTGATGGGACTGGATGCCATGATCTTAGTTTTCTGAATATTGAGTTTTAAGCCAATTTTTTCACTCTCCTTTTTCACTTTCATCAAGAGGCTCATGTGCTTATTAGTCATTTTCATATCTTTTATGAGGAAATGTGTTCTCAGTTACTTTGGCCAGTTTTCAACTATGTTTTTTTTGTTATAGAATTACAAGAACTTTTGAAATGTATATATTCTAGGTACAAATTCCTTATCAGAAATATAATTTGTGAAAATCTTCTCCCATTTTGTGTTTTGTCTTTTCACTTTCTTGATAGTGTCTTTTGAAGCACAAAAATGTTTAGTTTATAAGAAGTCATAATTATTTTTTTCTTTTGTTGCTTGCTTTTGGTGTCATATGAAGAACCATTGCCAAATTCAAGGTAATATTTTTCTTCTGTTACAGTTTTAGCTCTTGTGTTTAGCTCTTCGATCTATTTTTAATGAATTTTTGTACACAATGTTTACTTCATTCTTCTGCATGTGGATATCTTCTTGTGTTAACTCCATTTGTTGAAAATGTTACAGAGAAGAACTGAGTGCATGTTTGATCTGTTTCTTTTACTTTAACGTTTGCTTTCCATTGTTTTTGCTCACTAAAATGATGCTGTCTCTACATAATGTCCTGCCTCAGGGAACCCTGCCCCTCTACCTGAATATTAAACCAAAATGCTTTTGTTCAGGACCATGTCCACCTGTGGATGGTTATAGGAAGGAAGAAATGAATATATCCCTCCCTAAGGCTAGCCATTCCAGGAGATATTTGCAAGATTAATGACCTTTTTACTTTATTTCCTCACCACATGCCCTGTGTTCTATAAGAGAACCTGGCATCCAGACCTTGATAAGATGGTTATTTTGAAACACTAGTCTGCCATCTTCTTGGTCTGCCGTCTTTCCAAATAGAGTCATACTCCTTGCCTCAACATCTCGTCTCTGATTCATTGGCCTGTCATGTGGCAAGCAGAGTGAACTTGGACTCTGTAACAAAAAGACTATTTGCCCCTGAATAGTCTTAGTACATTTGTTAAAAAATCAATTCATGGGTTTATTTCTAGACTCTCAATTGTGTTCCGTTGAACAGTCTGTTTATCCCTATGTTACTATCACACTGTCTTGTCATTGCTTTGTAGTAAGTCTTGAAATCAGTAAGTGTGGATTGTCGAACTTTGTTCTTCTTTTTCAGGATTGTTTCACAATTCATTTTAATTTGAAATATGTTTTTCATGTTCTGAATACCAGGAAATATGTGAAGGGAACAAGATTAGAATGCTCAGCCAGGAGAGAGATTCCTGTGAAGAAAAATTAACAATGTATGATGGAGGGAATTCCCTGGTGGTCCAGTGGTTAGTATTCAATGTTTTCACTGCTAGGGACTGGGTTCAATCCCTGGGCAGGAAATTAAGATCTTCCATGACTTGGTGTGTGGCCAAAAAACAAAATAATATATGATGGATATTATATTGTGGTAGGACAATTATAGATGCAGTACTTATAAAAACATGACAAGGAGTGTTAGCCAAATCTGGTAATTGTGAAAGACTGACTGAGAAGGTTCAGACTGAGAGCTAGGGAAAAAATAAGAGATAACCAGAAGAAGAGAAAACACACTGCATTCTAAGTCATTTCAAGAAATAGCTTTTGTAAATCCTGGGGTTGAGGCACAGTGATAAAAAGAACAAAAGCTTTCAGGAAAGCTTTTACTAAAGTACAAGAAGAGAGTGGTAAAATTTGCGCCTGGAGAAAAAGTCCTGATTTTTATCTCAAGGACAAGGAGGAGTCAGTGTGGACCTTGAATGAATGATGGGAGCCTCAGGGGCATGATCATTTTACAGGCACAAGAATCCCTCTGGCTGTAGGGGAGACAATGGAAAACCAGTATGGGGGCTTTTGAAATGAAACATGATGTGACCCAGAGTATGTTGGTGGCAAAAAAAAAAAAAAGGTGGAAAGACTGAGAAACTTCCAAGGCAGAGTCTAACAGGACTTGGTGATTCCTTAGATATGAGGGATAAAAGAAAGCCAGGAATCAAAAATGGCTCCTAATTTCTTATAATATCAGACTTGTCTATATTTTGAGTATATTGCAGATATTGAATAAAGGTGAGCCAATTAAAATAATTAAATTAAAGGGAGAATGTTTCATTTCTCAAAAATCTCCCAACAAACAAAATTAAGTTGCCTATAACTTGTGTAGCTTCCCAGGTGGAACAGTGGTTAAAGAATCTGCTTGCCAATACAGGAGAAGTGGGTTCGATCCCTGGGTCGGGAAGCTCTCCTGGACAAGGAAATGGCAACCCACTCCAGTATTCTTGCCTGAAAAATCCTACAGACAGAGGAGCCTGGTGGGCTACAGTCCATGAGACTGCCAAGAGTTAGGACTGAGCGACAGAGCACGCACTATCTATATGCGTGAGCTCTGAGTACCCTGTTTTGTTGTTGTTCTTTCGAGATCACGCTGAGGATGGTTTTTTCTTTTTTAAGCAACCAGGAAATATGAAAACCAAGTGAGAGAGTGTGGCTGTGGGAGTTCCATGGCACCAGGAGGTGCGCCTGAAGAGCCACACCTCTCTCCATCTACTGTCATCTCCCATCAGGACTGCTCCCCAGGGGTCTCCTAGCTTCTTGCCTTGTCTTTTCCAGTCATACCCTCTACCATTGCAGCGCAACCAGAAAGATTTCTTACGAAGATACATCTCAGCTTCTCACCTCCTTTGCATAAAACTTTTCAGTGGTTTCCTGTTGCTGCGAGGACAAAGTTCAGACCTTTGACACAGGTTTCATGTTTCTGCATAATCTGGCCTTTGTCTGCCTGGTTGGCCTCCGACCACTTCCTCTGTTATTGTCTGTGCTCCAGACACACCAAACTGGCACCTTTCGTTTCTTCAATATGCTGTGCCCTCTGTCTTACCTCTTGGTTCTCTTTTACATCATCTTTCTTTGCCTGCTTTTATGCCTAATTATCTTCCAGATCTTGCCTTAAGCATCACTTCCTCTGGAAAGGCCCTCCTGATCTGGATTCGAAATCTCCAGCTTCAAATGCCCAGGTCAGTGGACCTGCTGGGACTCAGCTCTCTTTTGGTCTGTGTTGGTCCAGGAGATTTTGATAAAATCTGATAAAATCTCTTTACCAGAGACTTTAGACTCTGATAAAGGCCTCCCACGTGGCCCTAGTGGTAAAGAACCAACCTGCCAATGCAGGAGATGTAAAAAAAATGCAGGTTCGATGCCTGGAATAGGAAGATCCCTTGGAGTAGCAAATGGCAACCTGCTCCAGTATTCTTACCTTGGAAATCTGATGGACAGAAAAGCCTGGCAGACTACAGTCTACGGGGCTGCAAAGAGTTGGACATGACTGAGCCTGCCTGTGCATGCGTGTGCGGGCCCACGCGCGCACACACACACACACACACACACACACACAGAGGACTGTGTTTTCTTTGAGTACCCCATGAGGGCATTGATTTTTCTTAACCAGTGGGTGATAATGAGCTGGTGATGCTCTACAGATACCAGTAAGTACCTGCTCTACCATGACGTGATTTTGCTAAGAGATAGTCTGAAGATAGAGTTATGTCCCTCTGTGAAGACTGAGGAGATAAATGGGGAATCAAATCTTACAAGGCTCAACCCACATCCAATCCCCAGAGCTCTACCCAATATTTTTAGCTTGGGCAATTGTTAAAGTAGTTGTATCCAAACCTCCCTGTAAACAGCAAAAACAAAGCCTTCTTTGTAAACCATTCCTCCAATCTCTTGCATTGAGTAATGCTGCTTTCTGACATTTCTTTTACCATCAACTCCATGCAAAATCGACTCCAAGATAGATAAATGAGGAAACTTGCTACGTAAAATCATTACTTATAAATCAGTTAAAAGTGAAGCAACTATTCTTAAAAAGAATAAAAATTCGGACAACAGAGAACAAGAACAGTTGAACTCTAGTGCTCCTCTCTGGGCGTAATTTCCCACCCAGCCAGTTATCTATCTGTCCAGGCTACTCTTACTTCAAGGTAGTGTTGAGGTAAGACCCATCCTTCTGGTTTATTTACTTATTTGCATCATATGGGATCTTTCATTGCAGCATGTGGACTCTCTCTTCTGGTCTTTTTCTCTATTTGGCTGCCTCCTGTCTTGGTTGCAGCACGAGGGATCTTTCCTTGTGGTGCGAAGACCCTTATTGTGGCCCCTGGGCTCAGTAGTTGCAGCTCGGTTGCTCCAAAGCATGTGGAGAAACTTCTTTCCTCTCTCTCTTGGAAATTTGATTAGTCTTGGGGAAGGGAAGCAGGCAGCTGCTGAGAGTGCCACAAATCCTCGCTGTTCCCCATCGATGGGGCGGTTTCTGTGCTGTGCTTGGTGGGGGGCAGGGAGGAGGCAGTGGGAGGGTGCAGGATGGGGGACAAGACCTGGTGGACTCACAGCCAACCCAGCAGCTTGTAGTCTATGAATGAGATATGGGGTCCCTCTGGTTCTGGGACAGTAGTGCTCACAAGGTTTTAGGCTCCTGGGCAGTCTTCACACCATCCTTCTTGCCCACCTCAGCGATGGCGTAAGTCAGGGGGCATGTTGGCAGCAGAGGGCCTCTGTGCTGTCATTCCCCATGTCCAGGGGACATGATAGATAGATACCAGGGCCACCTCCCACACAGCTTAAGGGAGCAGCCAGGTGTTACAGCGTGGCATTGGCCTGGTGCAGAGTGAGGTCTCCTTTCTGGTTCTCCCGGAGCTGCCTGCACAGATAGTGGCCTAGAGTGGGCGCTGCAGCTGGGTCTCCTTGGTCACCACCTCCTCCTTCCAGCTCTGGCCCTGCTCAGCCAGTGGCTCATGGGTGGCCTGGCAGACCCTGGACCAGGGAAGGGGACAGTAATATGGGGCAGCAGGGAGGTGGCAGAGCTCACACCGGTGTGCAGGATCTTCCACCGAAGTTAACCTGGAGGAAAGGGATCACCAGGGTCTGCAGAGAAATTAGCATAAATAACACCAATAGCAACCAGAGCAGGACAGACCACATCCCCCTAAATACCTGGTTTCAAAGTGGTACCAATAATTTGGCTGCTAAACTTCTGTGCCACTTCCTTTGCCAGTCTCTGAGGTTTATTACCACCTGCTTCCTGACCAAACCCAGGCCATTTCCTCAACATCCACCTCTATGTCATCACTGCCTTCTGTCTTATGGTTTAACATTGGCAGTTGGCCTAAAATCCACCTGGAGCCCACAAGTTTTACCGTAAGAAGTCTTTTTATTTTTTTTTGGCCATGCTGTGTGGCTTGTGGGATTTTGATTCCCCAACCAGGGATTGAACCCAAGTGGTAACCACTGGACCACCAGAGAATTCCCCCCGCACCCACCTCCAAGAGATATTTTTACATAATTGCCAAATCACGTAACTTTTCAATATGTAACACTTTTAAAGCAAATCTAACCTGTCATCCTCACTGTGAAATTTGTGGCTCTGAAGAGACTTAACCCTTGAGTTTGCTGAGTCTCCTTGGAGGTAATTCTTTGGAGAGAGACTGGCTAACTGCCCTGGGAATTTGCTTTCATAGGAGGCCAAGGGAGCAGGTGCCTGAGCAGCTGGGAGAGAGTGTCTTGTTTACAATGTAAACCCAGTGTGGTTCACACTCCTCCAGGCCCAGATTCTGGCCAAACAGTACAAAGATGAGTCATCACAAAGGAATACAGGAAAACAAAGGGGGAATGTAACAGTATAAAAGAGGGGAAAGAAATTAGATAAAACCAGTAATAGCTAAAATGAGACCTGCAAGAGACAAAGAAAAACAATAGGTTAGATGATTAGAGCTAATATTTCCAACTTTAGGAATTAAAAAATGAAATATTTTAGAAGGCAATTTTTCAACATCTGATGAATTTTGTTTATTTACTCACTTTATTTAAAGCAACTTTATTAGGCAAAACTCTTTTCTATGCAATATACCATATATTAAAGGAAATATCCAATACAAGGACATCTAATTCTAAAGGAACTCAATTCCAGTATTTTTTTTTAAAGCATTTAATATATTTTGACAGTAATTCAATCTAACATATCAATAAATTACATGTGTACATTTTCCCCCCTCAGAAGTAGTTTGTTTCACAGGCTAAATTTCTTGGGGGAAAAAACACACAAATGATAAAGACACTTTAAAAATATTTTTAGAGAATCTCCATATCAACTAGCATATTTTTACTGCAGATACTTATAAAGTGCTTAACCTAATAAAGTGAAAGTGTTAGTCGTTTAGTCCTGTCCAACTCTTTGCAACCCCATGGACTGTAGCCAGCCAGGCTCTTCTGTCCATGGAATTCTCCAGGCAAGAATACTGGAGTGGGTTACCATTTAGTAAAATGTAATTAAGAAGTAAAATAGCAGAAATTTAAAAAGAGATGTCTTAAAGAAGGAAATAGGTAAATATTTTAGAAACATACCATAGTAGCTTTTATTGAACATGTGACAAAATTTGGGCTTCCCTGGTGACTCAGATGTTAAATAATCTGCCTGGAATGCAGGAGACCTGGGTTTGATCCTTGAGTTGGAAAGATCCCCTGGAGAAGGAAATGGCAACCCACTCCAATATTCTTACCTGGGACATCCTATGGACAGAGGAGCCTGGCTACAGTCCATGGGGTCCCAAAAAGTCAGACAGGACTTAGAGGCTAACCAACAACAAAGTCGCATAAACATATGAAGATAAATGTACAAGGATATCCAAAGCGGTATTACATCTTAAAATGAAAACTGTGACGCAACCTAAATTCCTTCAACAAAGATTCAGGAAGCACCCATTAGGGCCCCTCACTAAGCCTAACACGTTCATCTGTGCCTCCCAGCTCGTCCCTTCCCACATTTTCAAAAACACTGCTTGTGCTGCCACCCCTTCATCAATCACCGTTTTTCTCCTCTCAACTAGAACTTTCTTGTTAGTATAAACCATGATGTCATCATCATCATTTCAAAAACAAACAAAACATAAACAATACTCCTCCTTGACTTGGTCCATTTTTAATTGATCCATCTTTTGCTGAGCTTAGAGGAAATTCTTTGAATGTCTTTTCTCTCCCAGATGTTTCTATTTCTGCACCTTCCATTTTCTAGAAACCCAACTCAAGTTTCTATCCCCATTTCTCTCTGACCCTCATCAAGGTCCCCACTGACCACTGACCACTGTCTTGCCAAATCCTACAGCAATTCTTGGTCGTCATCTTACTTTCTCTGTCGAAGCTGTCTGACTGAGTAGGCCTTTATAAAACATATTGCTGTTATTTGTGATGACTGCTTCTTCTTCATCACTTTCCTGTTCTTTCCCATGTTTCATGGTTGAAAGCTCCATGGTTTTGGGCCCTGACCTCTTCTGCAAAGGCATTCCCTTCCAAAATGACCTCATCCATCCCCATGGCTTTAAATAGCATCCATAAGTAGATGAGTTATTTTTTCCCCCTTTGGCCAAGTGACAAACATGTGGGATCTTAGTTCCCCGACCAGGCATAGAACCAGCAACCCCAGCAGAGGAAGCATGAGATCTTAACCACTGGACTGCCAGTGAGTTCCCTGTTGATGACTTTTAAATCAATATCTCCAAGCCCAATAATCATCTCACCTCCCCTTGGAGAATTCAAACACCTAGATACCATCTCTATTCTGACATTTAATAGATCATTCAGTCTTAACATTTCCATATCACAGTTCTCCATTTTTTCCACATCACAGTTCCTCATTTTTTCCACCTCTTGTTTCAAAACCAGAGCTTCTAGTCTCTCCCATGTCAGCTGATGAAGCCAGCAATCATGCAAATAATGACTCCTGTCAAAAGCCTAGAGTCGTTCTTGATATTTATCTCCCTCACCATCACCCTTCTCCTCCATTCAGTCCACCAGCATATCCCATCAATTCTCCATCCAATATACATCCTGGGTCTGACCACACCTCACTATATTCCTAGAACCTCACTGGGTTATAACTTTTCTCTGAAATGAACTGCTACCTGGTCACTCTGCTTTTGTTCCTGCCCCCTGAACAGTCCACCAGCTACTTAGCAGCCAGACAGATCTTGTGAAATCCTAGATAAATTCATATCACATCCGTGCTTCAATCTTTCATGGTTTTCTGTTGCCCTGAGAATAAATTACAGACCTCTTCCCAGGACCCTCCCTTCCTGCTTGCTCCATCCCAAATCCACTGGTCTCTGAGTTCAAGCCAAGCTTGCTCCCATTCCTGGAACTCAGCCCCAGCTCTTTCCTCTTTCCCTTCTCCAGATCATCAGGCAGTCTGACCTTATTCAGTTATCTGCTCTAGTTCAACTTCTTGAGGAGATTCCCTCATGACCAATCAAGAATAAAACTTCTCTTGTTATCTCTCCCTCTTTGCTAGATAAGCCCTAACTTACCACTTATTTGTTTGCTCTCTTTATTCCCCTTCTACTCATCTACACTGATGTTAGGGACATCATCTATTTCACTGCTGCCTCTTTAGCACCTACAATGAAGCCTGCCACATAATAGGTGTTAGTATTTCTTGAATGAATGAATGAATGAATGTTGGAAATCTTCTTAAGATATATATTTAATGGAAAGAAAAAGCAAACTTCAAAATGATACGTACAACACTACTGCATTTAAAAAAGATAACCAATAAGGACCTACTACATAGCACCAGGAACTCTGCTCAAGACTCTATAAAAACCTGAATGAGAAAAGAATTTGAAAAAGAATAGATACATGTAAATGTACAACTGAATCACTTTGCTGTTCACTGAAACTAGCACAAAATTGCTAATAAACTATACTTCACTATAAGATTAAAAAAATAACGTAATTCAAGCCCCAGTAATATATTATTATATATATTATATAATATAAAATAATTGTAATAATTACAATTAATTAATACTTAATAACAACAGATATCTTAGTATATGCTTATAAAATGTTTTATATATAATATTTGAATGAAAGCATGGGAAATTTTTCAAAATATGTTTTTATTGACATGTAACTAACATATAACATTGTGCAAGTTTAAGGTATATAATTTGTCAGTTTTATACTTTTATGTATTACAGTATGATTACCATCATAACTTTATTTGTTTTTTTATTCAAGACTATTTTTTTCTAATTCATCTTATTTATTTATCTAGTTTTGGCTGCGCTGGGTCTTCGTGGCTGTGTGTGGGCTTTCTCTAGTTCCGTTGACTGGAGGCTACTCTCTCACTCAGTGCACAGGCTTGTCTTTGCAGTGGCTTCTCTTGTTGTGGAGCACAGGCTCTAGGGCATGTGGGCTCAGTAGTCATGGTGCACAGGGTTGGTTGCCCTGCAGTATGTGGAATCTTCCTGGACCAGGGGTCAAACCCATGTTCCCTGCACTGGCAGGCAATTTCTTAACCACTGAACCACCACCGTAACTTTAGCTTGCAACCCTACCGCATCACATCACGTCTTTTTTGTGATGAGAACATTTAAGGTCTAGTCTCTTAGCAACTTTGAGGTTATATACACAGTATTGTTGGCTATAATCACAAGGCTGGGCATTAGATCTCCAGAACTTATTCATCTTTTAATTGCAAGTTTATACACTTTGACCAGCATCTCTGCAGTTCCTCTACCCTCAGTTCCTGTTAACTACCATTGTATTCTACAGGTTTCCACAAGTTCAATTTTTTTGGATTCTCACACACACACACATATATATATATCACCGTTTCTTTATTCATTCATCCACTGAGGAACATTGAGGTTGTTTCTAGGTCTTGGCTATTGTGAATATTCCTGCAATAAACATGGCAGTGCAAGTTTTTTTTTGTTTTTCACTACACTGCATGGCTTGCAGGATCTCAGTTCCCTGGCCAGGGATTAAACCCAGCCATGGCAGTGAAAGGCTGCCATCTTAACCACTAAGCCACCAGGGAGCTCCCAGATATCTTTTTGATATCTTGTTTTATTTCCCAAGTCATTATTAACTGAGAAAAAGGGAAACTTAAAAAATGGTGTATAAAGTCAAGTACCATTTCTGTTACTACTAATATCAATAAAATATCTTTATATAAATGTATCAGTTCAGTTCATTACTCAGTTGTGTCCGACTCTGCAACACCATGAACAGCCGCACGCCAGGCCTCCCTGTCCATCACCAACTCCTGGAGTCCACCCAAACCCATGTCCATCGAGTTGGTGATGCCATCCAACCATCTCATCCTCTGTCGTCCCCTTCTCCTCCTGCCCCCAATCCTTTCCAGCATCAGTGTCTTTTCAAATGAGTCATTTCTTCACATCAGGTGGCCAAAGTATTGGAGTTTCAGCTTTAGCATCAGTCCTTCCAATGAACACCCAGGACTGATCTCATTTAGGATGGACTGGTTGGATCTCCTTGCAGTCCAAGGGACTCTCAAGAGTCTTCTCCAACACCGCAGTTCAAAACCATCAACTCTTCTGCTCTCAGCTTTCTTTATAGTCCAACTCTCACATCCATACATGACTACTGGAAAACCCATACCCTTGACTAGACGGACCTTTGTTGACAAAGTAATGTCTCTGCTTTTTAATATGCTGTCTAGGTTGGTCATAACTTTCCTTCCAAGGAGTAAGTGTCTTTTAATTTCATGGCTGCAATATTACAATCTGCAGTGATTTTGGATCCCAGGAAATTAAAGTCAGCCACTGTTTCTACTGTTTCCCCATCTATTTGCCATGAAGTGATGGGACCAGATGCCATGATCTTAGTTTTATGTATACATTCACTCAAATCTTATTGAATATACCAGTTATTAACAATGATTATCCTTGCTGAGGGGTTTGGGGATGTTTAGTTTCTGCATCATATATGTCAGTAAAATTTTAACTTTTATATTAACCACAAATGTTTTAATCTGGAAAAAATATATATTAAAAGTAAAATCAAGTAAAGTGCAAACATTTAGAATGAAAATGAAGCCAATTAGATAAAATATTAAAATGTGGGAGCTTGATATAAAATTACAATCATATAACTTTATATGACTAGATGAAATTTAAATGTATGGGGGCTTCTTTGGTGACTCAGTGGTTAAAAAAAAAAAAGCCCACTTGCCAATGCAGGAGAAACAAGTTCAATCCCTGATCTGGGAAGATCCCACGTGCCACAGAGCAACAAAGCCCATGGGTCACAACTATTGAGCCTGTGCTCTAGAGCCCAGGAACCACAACTACTGAGCCCCCTTGCACCACAAATACTGAAGCCTGTGCACCCTAGAGATCGTGCTCTGCAACAAGAGAAACCACTGCAATTAGAAGCCAGTGCACCACAACTAGAGAGTAGCCCCTGCTTGCCACAACTAGAGAAAACCCTATGCAGCAATGGAGACCCAGCACAACGATAGATAAACAAATAAATATTTTTAATGTAAAATGCATGGGTAAAAACTTTCTTTAAAATGCACATCTCCACACAGAAAGCGAAGAAGAACTAAAGAACCTCCTGATAAAAATGAAAGAGGAGAGTGAAAAAGTTGGCTTAAAACTCAACATTCAGAAAACTAAGATCATGGCATCTGGTCCCATCACTTCATGGCAAATAGATGGGGAAACAATGGAAACAGTGAGAGACTTTATTTGGGGGGGGCTCCAAAATCACTGCAGATGGTGACTGCAGCCATGAAATTAAAAGACACTAGCTCCTTGGGAGAAAAGCTATGACCAAAGTCGGGTTGTTGTCCCGCTTCCTCCCTTCCTGAGAGGTCTCGTCGAGTTGACTGTGTTCCTCAGACAGGAAGTCCCCATTTTCTCAGGGCCACTAACTGTACAGAGTCCTCTTCTCTGTGATCCTGGCAACTGTTCCCTCCCCTTATCCCCTTCCCACAGTGAGCCCCAGCTCCTAAATTTGCACCTTGGAAAATAAACCCCCTTCAGTTACCTGAGGAGGGCCAAAGAATTGATGCTTTCAAACTGTGGTGCTGGAGAAGATGCTTGAGAATCCCTTGGACAGCAAGGAGATCCAACCAGTCAATCCTAAAGGAAATCAACCTTGAATGATCATTGGAAGGACCAGCGCTGACACTGAAGCTCCAATACTTTGGCCACCTGATGTGAAGAGCCGACTCATCGGAAAAGACCCTGATGCTGGGAAAGATTGAGGGCAGGAGGAGAAGCGGGTGACAGAACATGAGATGGATGGATGGCAGCACAACTCGATGGACATGAGTTTGAGCAAGCTCCAGGAGATGGTGAAGGACAGAGAAGCCTGGCGTGCTGCAGTCCATGGGGTTGCAAAGAGTCGGACACGACTGGGTCACTGAACAGCAATAATCAGTTTCCTATTAAGACTCTGACAGACAACTTTTGGGTAAATATACGGATGTTCCTAAATTGTTCTTCCTGTTTTTCCATGATCCAGAAATGACCTAGAAAAACAAGATTCCTTGTGAAGCTACACATCTGGTATTAAAGCCTTTCATCTCCAGCTCAGGGTTTGGCAAACTTTTTTCATGAAGATCATCTCGTAAATATTTTGAGTTTTTTTAAAATTAGAGTATAGTAATTTACAGTGTCATATTAGCTTCAGGTGTAGAGCACAGTGATTCAGTTACACATACATACGTATTTATTACTTTTCAGATTCTTTCCCCTTATAGTTTATTACAAAATATTGAGCATAGTTCTCTGTGTTATACAGGGGCTGTATATTGTCACCCTGCTTATTTAAATAATATGCAGAGTACCTCATGCAAAATGCTGGGCTGGATGAAGCACAAGCTGGAATCAAGATTGTCAGGAGAAATATCAATAACCTCAATATGCAGATGACACCACCCTTGTGGCAGAAAGTGAAGAGGAACTAAAGAGTCACTTGATAATAGTGAACGAGGAGAGTGAAAAAGTTGGCTTAAAACTCAGCATTCAGGAAACTAAGATCATGGCATTCGGTCCCATCATTTCATGGCAAATAGATGGGGAAACAATGAAAACAGTGACACTTCATTTTTGGGGGCTCCAAAATCACTGCAGATGGTGATTGCAGCCATGAAATTAAAAGATGCTTGCTCCTTGGGAGAAAAGCTATGACCAACCTAGACAGGATATTAAAAGCAGAGACCTTACTTTGCCAACGAAGGTCTATCTAGTCAAAGCTATGGTTTTTCCAGTAGTAATGTATGGATGTGAAAGTTGGACTATAAAGAAAGCTGAGAGCTGAAGAACTGATGCTTTTGAACTGTGGTGTTGGAGAAGACTCTTGAGAGTCCTTTGGACTGCAAGGAGATCCAACCAGTCCATCCTAAAGGAATTCAGTCCTGAATATTCATTGGAAGGACCGACTCCTTTGAAAAGACCCTGATGCTGGGAAGGATTGAATGCAGGAGAAGGGAACGACAGAGGATGAGATGGTTGGATGGCATCCCCAAGAAGATGGACTTGAGTTTGAGTAGGCTCTGGAAGTTGGTGATGGATGGGGAAGACTTGCGTGCTCCAGTCCATGGGGTTGCTAAGAGTTGGAAATGACTGAGTAACTGAACTGAACTGAACTGATTGTTGGTTATTTTATCTATTTCATATATAGTCACGTGTATATGTTAATCTCATCCTTCTAATTTACCCCTTCCCTGCCCCTTTTCCCTTTGGTAACTGTAAGATTGTTTTCTATGTCTGTGGGTCTATTTCTGTCTTGGTTTTTAAAAAATATTTTATTATTTATTTTATTATTATTTATTTATTTGGGTGTGCTGGGTGTTAGCTGTAGCACATGGAATCTTTGATTTTCATTGCAGCATATGAGATCTTAGTTGCTGCCTGTGAACTCTTAGTTGTGCCTGTGGGATCTAGTTCCTAGACCAGGGATCGAACCTGGGCCCCTTGCATTGGGAATACAAAGTCTTAGCCACTGAATCACCAGGGAAATCTATTTCTGTTTTGTAAGTAAGTTCATTTGTATGCTTCTTCAGATTCCACATATAAGTGATACCTTTTGATTTAGTATTGTAGACTTCAAGAGTGCTGTCATCTCTGTTTTGGCTACCTTACTCTGCCAGAGTAGCACCAAAGTGGCCACATGCAAGAGGTACATTAATGGCTTGCTGCAGACACTCAAGGAGGTCTCTTAACACATTATCACCCTGTAACATGTTTGCTGTGGAGTTTTGTTAGATACTCTTCATAAAGTCTTCGCTCAGTCATATCCGACTCTTTGCGACCCCATGGACTGTAGCCTACCAGACTCCTCTTGTCCATGGGATTCTCCAAGGAAGAATACTGGAGTGGGTTGCCATTTCCTTCTCCAGTGGAGCTTCCTGACCAAGGGATCGAAGCTGGGTCTCCTGCATTGAAGACAGACACTTTACCCTCTGAACCACCAGGGAAGCTCTCATAAAGTCTTAGGAACACAATATCTGTAACCTCCATTTTACAAATTAGGAAAAAAAGTCATTGAATTAATAGCTTGTCATAAGTCTCATAGGGCTTCGCAGATGGCTCCAGCAGTAAAGAACCTGCCTGTCGATGCAGGAGACGTAAGAGGCACAGGTTCAATCCCTGGATCAGGAAGATTCCCTGGAGGAGGGCATGGCAACCCACTCCAGTATTCTTGCCTGGAGAATCCCATGGACAAAGGTGCCTGGCAGGCTCCATGGGATCACACAGAGTAGGGCACGACTGAAGCAACTTAGCATGCGCAAGTCTCATAATTACGTGGGGTAGCAACATTAATCCCTTGATACCAAATTCTTTGCTCCCATTACTACACAGAATATCTCTGAGCAAAGTATTGTGAAGGCAGTATTATTCTAAAGAATGATAGATTAATGAGTGAGCTATTTGAGGTTATGGGGTTTGAGGGTTTTTTGGAAATCATAGTCTATTGGTAGGTTCAGTTCTAGACAGATGTAACACTGAGGGATTGTATATATTTTGACAGTAAGATTCTAGAAAAGAAATGAGTGTGTAGAGGCAAAAGTGTGACATTTTGGTTGTCTCTGTAAATGGGTTCTTCAGATATCACACAGCTGATATCTGAGCTGCTAAATTTAGGCTGCCCTATCTCTAAATTAGTTATTTTATTGTTAAGCAGTTCTAGTTATTGTTAACTGATTATTAATAGAATTGAGCTTTCTTACAACTGAAAGCATGCTAATAGACAGCAGCCAGAGCTTCCTGCTGTTTATTGATCTAGAAACCAGAAGAGAATATTTAGCAACCCCAAAGCTATTGGATCTATAATACCACAGGTGTTTGCTTATTGTCTCCTGATCCTCCTTTCTGCAATGCTCTAAGCTTTCCAGAAATAGGTCAAAGTGTTTATTTTGCATATTCAGGAAAGCTTATTAAATATATCGATGACCCAGAAATACACTTGAACACATATGTTGTTTGAAAAGTATTCATAAAGTAAGGTGAAAGCAGGTTATATACAATCACACATTTTATCATTACACTTTTTAAAATTCACGATTATGGTTTAAATGGTAATTTGTTACTTGAATGTGGGAAGGTGATGATTGACAAGGTTTTTAGTTTGTTTGCAGGCAAAACAATGGCCATTCTGCTGTGAGAATACTGTTAACTGTTGCTATTCCAATAAGAAAAAAAGGAGGCACTTCGGGGGGAAAAGAAATTCCAAATGTTTTTAATGCTTTGTCTGGTCTCTGAAGTTCCTTTTGTTCTGTCAGAATGCCCAAGTCAATGAATTCAGTATTGATTTATTTCAAGGGCCCCGAGGCTTGAAGCTTTGAGAGAGAATGAAAAGAACGAAAGCACGATTTTTCGTAGGCTGTATTAAGCCTCCAGGCATAGAAAATGTACAAGTGAAAAGCACATCAGAGACATCTTTGCTGTTTGCTAAAGCCTGTGGAAAATCACTTATCCAGGGTGGAAAGGTATAGTACTGATTACTGAGAAGAGTTATAATTGAACCAGGATTTCTTAATTCCACCAAAGCAAAGATTATAATATCGTGACAGTTACTGGTTTTCCAGAATCACCTACCCACATGTCACGACTTTGCCACATCCACTGGTGCAGGTCCTGGCTTGCACGCACTGGGCATCCAGTAAATAGTTCTTGACTGGCTGGCTGGCTGCATGAATTAATGGGAGACTGTAAAATTCGTTTAACTATTAATATCTTTTTGATACAATTTTTGCTCCAACACTGCCCACTTGGGCACATTAAATATATTCATTCTGTTTTCAATTACAAAAAATCCGTAGGGTAATAAAAAGTAATGAGGTCCAGGAGTGTTTTGTTACTACTGTCATTTAATGCTTTATTTAATATAATACATCACCTCTCCATAAAGAACAGTGTTGGCAATAGCTGAGAAAAACAGTAACATTTACCAGCTTCTTGCTCTGTGCCAGACAAGGAGCTGTATTCTTCACATAAAATTTAAAAGTTCACCCTCACAACTTTCTAGGTAAAGGTAGTAGTATTTTTCTTGTTTTACAGATGAGAAAAATGTGTAAACTATGTTGGTACCCAGACTATATGAAGTGCATGTGTTTATTTGCACAGAAGGGAACTAAGGACATTAATGATCCCTTTACAAAGAGATTCTTTTTTTTTTTTTTTGCCATACCACGTGGCTTACGGGATCTTAGTTCCCCACCCAGGGATTGAACCTGCTCCCTTAGCAGTGAAAGTACAGCATCTTAACCATCGGACCACCAGGGTATTCCCAAAAGAGTGACAGAATTCCCTCTAGTCTTTTAACGTAACAAATACTCCTCATTCATTCAAAAACCTTTCACTTATAATAATTCACCTTGTATGCTTTTCAGTTATAACAACTCTTCAAGAACATACTTTTATACTTGAAAACAGAACTCCAAGTTATTGCCCCATCGATGATGTTTTTATATTTGAAAGAAAGACAATTGCTTGAAAAAAAATAAATTACTACTCCATATATGTTTAAACCATAACAAGAAAAAATAGCTATAAATATGTGTATTTGAGATTTTTATTATGGAAATTAAATGCATACCTATCACACAGCTTCAAAAATTACAAAACTTTCCAAGGTATAAATATGTCTTTGAAATATTGATAATAAAGGTGTTGATCATATAATTTATTACCCAAACTAGGACATATTTGACAGTAAAATGAGGTGTTATTAATAACTCCATCAGGACAATAGGCAGAAACCCAGATGTACTGGGGAGACCATGGCATGTGATCAACTGAAAACCAATTCGTTTCCATAACATTTAAGGTATTAAATAACATACTCTAAGAATATACAGGGCAAATAGTTCTGATAGGAAAGAAAACACACACACCTCTTGTTTAATGGTTTTCTATGTTCGTTGTTGTTGTGGACTGAATGTGTCCTCCAAAAATTCATAAGCTGAAGCTGCTCCACCCCTCCAAGGTATTTGGAAATGGGGCTTTTGGGAAGTCATTAGGTCATGAGAGTGAAGCTTTCATGATGAGATTAGTGACCTTATAAGAAGAGACCAAAAGAGCTTGTTATGCCCAGAGTCCGAGTCCCCAAAACTGAGAGAATAAGACGTCCACAGCAATGCAAAAGCATAAAGGGGTTTATTGCTAGCTTGAGTTAGGGCCCAGGTCTCATCCAGCACAGTGGAATCCGACAAAAGCCCCGAGCTCTGAATCACATCTACTTTTATACAGACGGTTCTTTGTTCATGTAACAGCATAGCTAATAGTTTAAACCGTTCGCGCGGGGGACTTTTAACCTCGCATCCCTATCCGGATTGGCTCAGGCCTGGCGCGGGCGGGGGGCTATGGGGATTTTTCCGGATTGGTCGAGCTACACTGCCTGCGGGAGTTCCCAGTGCCTCAGCTTTCCTAGAGACTAAACCTCAGGCCTAGCCTGCCCCTTAGAGCCTGTCCTGGCTTCAGTTTGGTCCTACAGAGCTCCCCTCCGCCCCTCTCTCTCTTTCTCTCTGCCATACGAGCGAGAAGACAGCCATCTATGATTCAGGAAGCAGGCTCTCACGTGAGACCAAATGAGCCAGCACCCTGATCCCGGGCTTCCCTCCTCTCCAGAACTGTGAGAAATAAATACGTGTGGTATTCTGTTCCGACAGTCTGAAGAGGCTAACACAATCACTCTGAACAGGATTTGCATTTGCATTTGCTGTTGTTGCTTAGTTGCTAAGCCGTGTCCAACTCTTTTGTAATCCCAAGCCCACCAGGCCCCTCTGTCCATGGGATTTCCCAGGCAAGAGTACTGGAGTGGTTGCCATTTCCTTCAGGGGATCTTCCTGACAAGGATAGAGCCCACACCTCCTGCATTGCAGGCGGATTCTTCACTGCTGAGCCACTGAGGATTCGTATGGGCTTTTACTGTTCAGGGGCAGAATTAATAAAACATGTTCATTTTTAAGAGCACATGTTTGGCAGTAAATCTATTACTATAATTTATAGAGAATGTAGTAATTCTAGCTCTAGCCCAGCAGTTAGAGTGCATGGGAGGAGGCTAAGCTACACGTGTGACAGCTGCCTGCCACCTGCGAGCCAAATGTGTCCCTTAGCCTCTCAGAGGCCCCTTGTCCTCCTTCATCCCATAAAAGGGAGATAATAATAGGATTTCTTTCACAGGGCTGTTGTGAGGACAAATGGATAATTCAGGCAGAGTATATAGCCTGTGGCCCGACACACGTGAATGCTCAGTGACAGGGACCCTCCCTTGCCTTCTGTCTTCGCCTTTCCTCTCCTCTCTCCTCCCCACTCAAGCTCCTCCAGGGCCTGAGCAGCAGCAGCAGCCCATGTTGGTGACTTCACAGCGGGTGGAGGCACAGGAGCTGCACCCCAGGGTCAAAACAGTTGCCAGTTACCGTTTTGTCAGAGCAGCCTCACCGGAGGGTTTAAAGCCCAAACCCTGTTTACAGTCAAAGACTGGTGAGGCCTGAATGTATCACTTAAAAGTAAAATTGGGATATTATTCACCTCAGAAAGTTGGTACCA
Organism: Budorcas taxicolor; assembly: GCF_023091745.1. Taxonomy (NCBI): domain Eukaryota; kingdom Metazoa; phylum Chordata; class Mammalia; order Artiodactyla; family Bovidae; genus Budorcas; species Budorcas taxicolor. The sequence continues at coordinate 56,745,958 of NC_068923.1, read as the reverse complement.
AGAGTGGTAGTTTGGCCCATTGTAGGCCTCAAAACTCATACCATATGAGTTTCATTCTAGAAAACTTTTTGAGGAGACAAAACGAATGGAGAAGAGTCACAGGGAAGGTTTTTTTTCTGCCCCAGAGAAAGAGCCAAACGCCCCCTGCCCCTCACCAGCCCTTGCAGGGTTTCTCCCAACAGCCAGCTCATTTGTGAGTAGGCTCAGAGGACCAAGACAATATTTAGATTGAAACGCTCTTGCTCCTGATCAGAGGTCAACCAATGTAAAGGCAAAAGAAAAAAAAATTTTTTTATCTTTCCTGCAGGAAATTCCCTGGTGGTTCAGCAGTTAGGACTCTGTGCTTCCACTGCAGGAGGCACAGGTTCAATCCCTGGTCAGGGAACTGAGAACCCACAAGCAGTGTGGTGTGGCCGAGAGCAAAAACAGAAGTGAAAAACAGAAGCAAAAAATCTTCTGTGAAAATTTTATTCATTATTGAAGTTTCATAGCTTATGGTTTTTGTCTGTAAAAACAACTTCGTGGAGAAGGAAATGGCAACCTCCTCCAGGATTTTTGCCTGGTAAATCCCATGAATAGAGGAGCCTGGCAGGCTACAGTTCATAGGGTCACAAAGAGTTGGACATGAATGAGTGACTAAACAACAAAATGAGTGGGAAAGAGCTGGCTTACAAAGGTCCAAAGTCCTCAGTCTGTTTACAAAAGGGAGTCTTGGGTACAGCTGGTTAAGAGACAGTAAAAAACACTAAAGATTTTAGTCAGAAAAATTACCTGCAGAAAAGGAAGAATCTGACCCCCAACCCAAAGGGGGAAGGATAATAAAACAGAATTATTTAACCTGGTTGGTGTTATAATGAATGGTAATTTAAATTAGTCAGCCATAATGGTGTTTATTTACAGCCTAACCCTTCAATGCTATTCGATAAGCCAGGACTCAGACTGCAAGGCAACGAGTCTGTGGTTATTTAAAATGTTTTTATGCAGGCTTTTGTGTAGAGGCTGAGCAGCAAGGTGTGTGTAATTAATTGGGTTGATTTGGGACAGAATCTGTCTTGTCCCTCTGAGTCATATTATAAGGATGCAGGAAGGCCTTAGGGTCCAGTTGTCTGTCCCGTTGGACTTGTACGTAACTGCTTAAAGAACAATGAAATAAACTTTGAAACGCTTACCAAAAAAAAAAAAAAAAGCTTCTTAGAATCCTTAACGAATATTTCATTTGGGGGCAGTGACACATGTGAGGAAAATGGTAGCGTTTTGTTCTTCACTCATGTGAGTGGGACTAAAGAGAAGAATGCTTTACAAGCCGTAAGCTTGCTGCTGCAAGTTGCCTGTACTGACATAAATAAAGATAAATCTTCTCAAAGGAAATTAAGTGGAGCTGATGGGCCATTAGCTAGTGCTCCTGGAACAGTTCATCCTATTCATATAGAGAAGAGACTGAAAGACATTTAAGATCTGGCAAGATACAGGAGGTCATCATCCAAAGTAAACCTGTTTATCTCACTTCTCTATGTTTCAATAGGCAATATTTTACTACTGAACTCTATGAAGAGTTGAGCAAAAATTTTCCCAGACATAAATATCTTAATTGAATTGCGCATATAAAATTGCAGTATGGGATGGAGATAAACAGCAGGTTCATGGTGGAGTTGAATTGGGGCATTGATTCTTTTCAAAACCACAAGTGGACCAACTGGAGAAGCAAAGCCACAGAGACAGTGAAGCTTCAAATTTGACCAGATGAACAAATAATGACCACATTATTTGTACTGAATACGGATGGAGAACTTACTGTTTTTCACGTGTGGCTTTCTCTGACCCCTCTCACCCCTGAGGTAGGGTACTTCTTCAAAGCTGCTCAGTGTAGTGCTGCCAGGGAAAACAGGGCAATGTGCTGACATTGACAGGCGCCCACAGGACTGGGAGCTCTGTTTCTCTCCCTGGTCCGAGGTTCAGTTTCCTGTCTCCCCGAGTGACACATGGTTTCAGAGCCCCAGGTCAAAGGCACATTCACCCACACCTGCATATATGCCATGCACTTCCAGATTTGGACATGCAATCTGAATGGTCCAGAAACTGGCACAGGAGCTGTGATTCGAGTTGTTCTCCAAAGGCCAAAGGCTACTCAGCCAGCTCAGCACCCGGCCAGCAGCCCCAGCAAGACAGAGCGCTTTTCTTCCTCTATCCCTCTCTCCTTCCTCTCCCTTTCTCCCTTCTTTCCTTTCTGCTCTCCTTTCCAAACTACTCTCATCCTCACATTAGGAGCCAGAGAGATGTCAGTAGCTTTCATCAGCAGTGACAAATAGGTGTCTATCAGGGCTCCCCAGGTGGCGCTAGTGGTAAAGAATCTGCCTGCAGGAGACAAAGGTTCAGTCCCTGGGTCAGGAAGATCCCCTGGAGAAGGGCATGGCAACCCACTCCTGTATTCTTGCCTAGAGAATTCCATGGACAGAGGAGCCCTCACACACCTCCGGAATAACAGTTTCAGGACTTCAGCACCTAAAAGTGTCTCATTCTAGCTCCTTCTGAATTTAAAAAAAAAGAAAAGTGCTCAAAAGAGGAGTGAGATTGTGATCCCTTTATCCTCACTGATAGAAGCTGGTGGTTATTGCTGCTCTGTTTCCTTCTACGCCTTTCCACACACAGTCCCTTCTCTCTACTTCTTGCTTTTCTCTTTCCTTTCTTTTCTTCTTCTGCAATTATTCCCTTTTCCTGAGGCCCGACAGTTGCTGAAACCTCAAATTCCTGTGTTTGCTTTTGTTTCCCCTCCAGGATTCCTCCCCCAGCATGTAAATAGGGCTTCCCAGGTAGCTCAGTGGTAAAGAATCCGCCTTCCAAGCAGGAGATGATCCCTGGGACGATCCCTTGGAGAAGGAAAGGAAATGGCAACCCACTGCAGTATTCTTGCCTGGAGAAGTCCATAGACAAAGCTGGAAGGCTACAATCCATGGACTCACAAAATAGTCAGACACGACTTACCGACTAAACAACAACATATAAATAGCATCAACATTTTCACCAGAAAGAATGCACTTTAAAATGTGACAAAAGCAAGCAATGAAAACAGTTAATGTTAACAAACTTATTATTAGGAAACATGGTTATATGTTCCTCTAAACTCCAGTCATAGTGAAGTATTTTCAACAATTTCTAGCGGGGAAAACTCGAGTTATTTTCTTGAGCAAATATGTGTTATATCTATGGCGGTCATCATTGCTTGAATTCCCACAAGTAGGGTTAAACTCCACATTTTATTCATTTATTTTTTTTTTTAACTCCACATTTTAAAAATTTAAATCAAATGTCCAATCTCAATCCTTTCACTAAAGTAATTAAGAGAGTAACTGAGGTAAGTCACCAACTTGATTACAAAAGACCCACAAGACAATTCCAAATTAATGAATGTGCCGATTGTCCTTCCCAGTTGGCACAGCAGTTCCCACTGGCCTTCAGCTTGACACCTATACTTCTGTACTTGTATGCCATTCCTCTTGGAAATTCCCTCTGGGAGACAGAATGGGGTCTTTGTTTAATTCTGTGTAACAACTAGTACAGTGCCAACTGGCTATTAGTTTATCTTTAGGTGATCATTTTAATGGTAGGTAATTAATATGGCTGTTGGGCTCAAGAAAATGCACAAATTCCTGTCTGATTCTTATTGATGGTGTGGTCACCACAATCCATGTAATAACCTTGCCCACAATGAAACACATCTGTTCATATCAAATGGCAGCATTGCTTCTGGGTACACAATAAAGGGTAGAAGTTTCTGCTAAGATTCAGAACTTGGGTTCCGATTCACAAAGCTGGAACCTTCCTGCCGGTCCAGTGGTTAATACTGTGTGCCTCCACTGAGGGATGCGTGATTTCCATCTCTGGTCGGGGGAACTAGATTCTGCATGCTGCGTGGTTCAGCCAAAACAAAAAACAAGCAAAACAAAAGACACTGGTTCACAGAGTCCATCACCCAAGAAGCCTTGACTCCCTCATTGGTTAGCTAGGCATGTGCAGAGGCAGAATGGAGCCCTCAAAGATGCCCACATCCTAGTCCCTAAATATTGTCAATATGTTACCTTGCATGGCAAACATGATTTTGCAGTTACGATTAAGAATCTGAGATGGGCAGATTATCATGAGCAGTGTCTTTATAAAGGTCCTTATCCATGAAAGAGGGAGGCGGGAAAGAGAGAGGTGATATGACAAGAGAAGCAGAAGTCAAAGTGATGCCATGACCCAAGGCAGGCGATTGTTCTCTAGAAGCTGGAAAAGGGGAGGAAACGGATCCCTCTAGAATCTCCAGAAGGAGTGGGGCTCTGCAGACCCATTTTAGATTTCCAATTTCCAGAACCGTGGGAGAAGAGGCTTAAGCCAGTAAATTGTGGGTATTTGTTACAGTAACAATAAGAAACTAATGCAGGGTTAGGCAAGGATTAAATGGAAACTGCCATGTAAAGACTTAACAGTGTGCCTGATACATAGAAAGAGTGAAATACAGGCTATTATCGATTTATAAATCATCACCTGTATACCCTTGAGCTCTTCCAAAGCTCCCTACAATGTGTAAAGAACAAAAAGATAAAATATTTAAAAGCAGAAGGAGGAAGTTATAATGTATTGACCTAGGCAGTTTATGTAATGGAACACCCACAGTGAACTTGGGAGGTGGCGCTTCCTGAACTCAGAAATGTTAAGTAACCTGTCCACTCTTGCACAGCTAGTTAAGACGTTAAACTCAGATTGAAATCCCTGTCTGTCTGACTTAAAAAGTTCTGGCATTCCTTCAGATTTTATAATAGAAAATGTAGTGCAAGTTCTGTCTTGAACCAGAGTTTAGTTTTTTTTTAAGAAGACATGTTAATGTATCCTTATTATGATAATTTTTGTATAGAATTCTGTCCCAAGTTCATAATACAGGGATTAGGTGACTGCCTCTTTGCGGGCTCTGCAGTAGCATAGTAATAAGAGTATCACTCTTGTTACTAATAAGAGTGATGGAGGTAGCACTAATAATAATTCATTTGTTACATTTGTAAAGCACTTTTACAACTTAAAATATGTACAGACACTTTAAAAAATTGTGTATTTGTTTGTAGTTTCTATTTTTGATTGCACTGGGTCTTCATTGCTGGGCAGGGGCTTTCTCTAGATGCTGTGCACGGGCTTCACCTGGCAGTGGCTTCTCCTGTTGTGGAGCAGGGGCTCTAGAGTGAGGGCTCAAGAGTTGTGGCACACAGGCTTACTTGCTTCTTGGCATGTGGGAGCTTCTCAGACCAGGGATCCACACTGGCAGGCAGATTCTTATCCGCTGTACCGCCAGGGAAGTCCTATAAGCACTTCTTTTAAAAACTGTTTATTTACTTATTTGGTTGCGTTGGGTCTTAGTGGCAGCTCACAGGATCTTCGATCTTCCTGGCCGCGTGTGAGGTCTTCAGCTGCAGCATGTGAACTCTTAGCTGCAGCGTGTGGGATCTAGTTCCCTGTGTGTGTGTGTGTGCTCAGTTGCTCAGTCATGTCCTGCTCTTTGAGACCCCATGGGCTATTGGCCGCCAGGCTCCTCTATCCATGGAATTTTCCAGGAGCCAGTTGCCTTTTCCTCCTCCAGGGGATCTTCCTGACCCAGGGATCAAACCTCAGCCCCCTGTATTGGGAGCTTGGAGTCTTTATCACTGGATCACCAGGGCAGCCCCGAAACAGTTAAAAAATATATGTTTTGATCCTTCTGGGAGTCTCATGACTCTTGGTGGGAGCGATGAAATCACTAGGTCCTTATATGGGAGTTGGAGAGTGGAGGTGGAGAAGAATCTCATGACCTCTGGAAGGCAAGTTTTATCTTTTTCTTCTTCTGATTAGAACTCAGAGGATCACAAGCCCCTTTGCTCAAGGCATAGTTATAAATGACATGCCAGAAATGAGTCCCTTGATTCTAAATCTCACCTCATGTCCATTATGTTGATCTTTGGGACCGTCCTTCCTGATGGCTCAGTTGGTTAAGAATCTACCTGCAGTGCAGGAGACCCTTGTTCAATTCCTGGATCGGGCAGATCTGCTGGAGAAGTGATAGGTACCCCCTCCAGGATTCTTGGGCCTTCCTTGTGGCTCAGCTGGTAAAGAATCCGCCTGCAATGCAGGTGACCTGGGTTCAATCCTTAGATTGGGAAGATCCCATGGAGAAGGGAAAGGCTACCCACTCCAGTATTCTGGCCTAGAAAACTCCATGGACTGTATAGTCCATGAGGTTGCAAAGAGTTGAACATGACTGAGGGACTTTCACTTTACTATTGCGGTGAAAAAAGTGATTTGCAAATGATTTCCAGCAGAGTGTCTCAGCTGTGGTCAGCTGGCAAGTATGTATTTAGGTAAATGAAGCTGGAAGCAGTGTGCTGAGCTCTGGAGTTATTTTGAGGTCAAAGGCCAGTTCTTATGCTGCATATAAGACTTCCACAGAAGAAATTATTGCTTCTAAGGGGCTTGGAGTCAAGTTTTGCTGAAGGTCATTGTGTTTTATAGCCTGCTCAAAGCTCTGTATTCTGTGTAACAGCTGTAAACTCTTCACTTGGCTATGCTTGGCTCTTATATTTTATTTTTAGTTGCAATGGTGTAAAAAAAGAAAAATAATTGTATTTCCCTTTGAAGTTCTTTTGTACAAACATAGTAGTTTCTCTTCTCTTTCCAAGTTTGGTGGCCTGTATTCACTTGTTTCCAGGAATTTTACTTTATACAATATAAATTAATTCCCACAGCCTTGAGATGACTACACCTCAGCCAATTCCCTTCCTTTGTAATTCTTCTCCAGTTGCTAATACTTTTCTGAGGATGTAAATATGCTTACTATTCTGCTTGCTTTCATGTAAGCTTACATGCTTTTCTGAAATGTGCATGAATTGTTTGGAAAACTCCTAATTTTGCATTAACTTTTTTATGATGGCAAGTGTTAGTGTATGGCCCCACCAATGTTCCTTATATGTTTAAAATCTTTGTGTGTGTGTGTGAGTATATATATATATATATATATATATACACCTGGAGAAGGAAATGGCAATCCACTCCAGTATTCTTGCCTGGAAAATCCCATTGACAGAGGAGCCTGGCAGGCTACAGTCCAAGGGATCCCAAGAGTCTGACACAACTTAGCAACTAAACAACCGTGTATATGTATATATACACACACACGCACACACACACACACTGTTTTGAACTTCAAAACTCATTAAATTTTGTGTTTGGTTTTATTTTGAAAAATAATCAACCTCTCCTATTTATTTGCTATGGATTCATTAATAAAAGCTATTTGACTTCTCAGCATTCTTGTTGCTAGAAATGTGAGTACATTGATGATTAAAATGGTAAAATGGAATAAATGATTCTTTTTATCGACACATACACACATTTTAGCTAGTCACAGTGCTAAAATATTGTTAGTAAAGCATGTTATAAGCATGCTACTGTACTTCATTCATTCCAAGACAGATATTTTTCATATTTTACCATCTCTGAGATTGAGATGTGTCTTACAAAGTGGAAGTAGATGATAGTTTAATTAAGATTTTTTTTCTTGGAAATTCTATATAAAATTATGCTGTATCTTCAATTTGGTAGCATTTTAGATTCAACTAATACAGTTCAGTTCAGTTCAGTCACTCAGTCATGTCCAGCTCTTTGCAACCCCATGGACTGCAGCACGCCAGGCCTCCCTGACCATCACCAACTTCTGGAGTCTACCCAAACCCATGTCCATTGAGTCGGTGGTGCCATCCAACTATCTCATCCTCTGTAGTCCCCTTCTCCTCCTGCCCTCAATCTTTCCCACCATCAGGGTCTCTTCCAATGAGTCAGCTCTCCGCATCAGGTGGCCAAAGTATTGGAGTTTCAGCTTCAACATCAGTCCTTCCAATGAACACCCAGGACTGATTTCCTTTAGGATGGACTGGTTGGATCTCCTTGCAATCCAAGGGACTCTCAAGAATCTTCTCCAACACCACAGTTCAAAAGCATCAATTCAACTAATACAGTATGTGGGTTTTCCTGGTGGCTCAGTGGTAAAGACTCTGCCTGCCAATGCAGGAGAAGTGGGTTCCACCCAGGTCAGAAAGATAACCTGGAGAAGGAAATGGCAACCCACTCCAGTACTTTTGCCTGGAGAATCCCACGGACAGAGGAGCCTGGAGGGCTATAGTCCATGGGGTTGTAAAAGAGTCAGACATGACTTAGTGACTAAACAACAACAATAATACAATATGTACCAAGACTATTCTAAATGTTTTATAAATCCTCTCATTTAATCTTCTGAGCAGTCCTATGATACAGACACATTTATTCTCCATATGGTCGTAATCCTTATGATTGAGGTTATGTAGACCCAAAGGGATAGCTGCTGCTTTTTCTTGTACAGTCAAGATATTTCTGAGGCCAGGCCGGCTGCATTCTAGAAAACACAATTTGCATTTGGCCAGTGAGGCTCCTTTGAGCCCTTTTTACATTGTTAGTCCTTGATTGCACATTGACAGTCCTTCAAAATAAGGAATATCAGAAAGAAGAGTCACAAGGTCTAGGAATGTCAGGAATTCACTTTCTTCCACAGCCCAGTATTTGCTTCTACCTGCAGCTTCTCTCTCTCTCTCTCTCTTTTTTTTTTAAGTTTCTTACATGAGATTTAATATAGCAAGAGATAAACACCTAATTCCCCACTCAAAGCCTACGGAAACTCTAGCTGCTTCTTTTCTGAGGTGACAATTCCAAAAGCTCAAAGGTTCGTCCCTACAGAGCCTGCCTTCCTCTGCCCAAGGCTCCAGCTGGCAGAATCATCAGTCAGAGAGACTTAAAGCTCTAAGTTGTTATTAGGGTTGTGAAGCTCCAAGGGAACTAGCCCTATCAGGTCTTCTCCATGGAGAAAGACAATCCTCTCTGAGTTTTATCATCATTCACAGGACAAGCATATGAAGCATCAATACCAATTATATATCATCAGCAGAAAGTTCAACAAAACTTTGGCCAAAAGGGTCTCATCAAGATTACACTAGCTTCTTTTCCATTATCGAATCCCATTAGCCTAAACCCAAGTACGCCTGAATTTGACTTCACCTCTGTTATTTCCAGTTATGTGAGCCAGTAATTCCCTTTTTTAACTTAAGCTATCTTGAGTTGGGTTTCTATAATTTGCGATCAAAAGAGTGCTGATGAATTTAGTAGAAACTTAGAAGATGTGCTAAGAACTGTTTAAACCTTGAAAGTCATGTAGTCATGTGTAGTCATAAGTGAAGGATTTTAATCACATGAGTGTATGGTCAGCCTAGTGGGCTTTTTCTGGTTGGTCCAGGGAGTTGAAAGCTAGTATGAAAAATAGAGAAGCTGGCAGTCAGTGACCAAGGTTCCTAACTGTTCAAGGCTGATTACTGCAGAGGTTGCAGTTTGGCTTCCTGAACTGGTTGTGGCTGAGAGTTCTATTGTCATATATGATCTGATTATTACCCATTTCTATAGTTAGTCTCTCAGGCCTCCTTTTAGTTGTTCTGTCACTTTTCAGAAGCTGAAAAACTCAGGGAGCTTGAGTTTCAGACCTTTACCTCTTGGGAATTGTCTAATTATTTCCATAGCCACATGTTTTGAGAGATCCTCTTGACTTTTTGTTTTATCATCGTGGTGATTATCTGGCAAGAGGGTGACTAAGCAGAAGCAATTAAAACTTTCTCGAGAGACTACAATGCACCAGCATCATGGCCACAGGACAAACGTGAGAAAAATTAGTATCACCTGTAAGACGCTTCAAAACTGGGAATCTCAATTGCCCAGTCCAGGACCAGAGAACAAATCCCATTGACCTTGAGGACCAAGCTTAGGAGGCCAAGTAGCTTTATTACTTCATAAGGCACATGTCTGCTTATCTCACCTGCTTCGTTGATCTAAGCACAGCAACAAGTACTAGTGATGATACAGATGTTCCCGTGACCAGCCAACATGGAATCCAGAGCTATGCTATTATCTGTTTCTCCTTGTGCCAAAGAGCTGTGACTGATCTGTAGTCCATCAAGGGCAGAGGTGGTCTTGTTAATAACTTCTGCCAGAGTTAGTGACATACTTCCTACAGTCTTATTTTATAAAATTTATTTTTGGCCGAGCTAGGTCTTTGTTGCTGTGTGCAGGACTTTCTCTGGTTGCGGCAAGTGGAGGCTACACTCTAGCTACACTCTAGCTGTGGTATGAGGACTTCTCATTGCAGTAACCTGTGTCTCATAGGCTTATTTGCCCTGCGGCATGTGGAATCTACCCTAACCAGGGATCAAACCCTGTGCCCCCTGCAATGACAGATAGATTCTTGACCACTGGACCACCAGGGAAGTCCTACAGTCTTTTTTATTTGTATGATTCCTACTGTTGGAAACACTGCTCTGACAATTCACATAAGCAGTGAATCAGTAATTCCTCAAGATAGAGCGCCTGAATAGTCAAGGGTGCCTTGTTTCAAGTCTGAGTTAGAGTTTCCAGCACTGGAGATTTAGAGAATTAGGGTCTCTGCTCCAGACAAGTCTTGGAATATTATCTGTGAAGTTTAGAAAATGCTGCTCTGAGGTAAACAGGATCAGGTATCTTACCATAAAGGCAGTAGTACCTAGGTTTGGCATAGAGCGACCTAGGAAAAGAGAATTACTTACAAGATTGGAATTTGAATTTCTGGTTGTCTCTTCCAGGCAGCAAAGGTTTGGTTTATTGCCATATGCAGTTTGTTGAATTCAAATTTAGAATTATCCTGAGTCTGATCAATAACTTGTAATAACTGGATTTTTTGTGAGTTTGCTTCTCTTGGGTAGAAGGGATGCTAACAAAGTCACAGGTTGATTTGTTCGAGGCTCTTTAACCATATAGGTGCAAATGGAGAGGCCATCAGCGGTAATTCCCTATGGTTTTATGTCAGGAGACAGAATTGCCCAGAAGCTTTTTTTTTTTTTTTTTAATCATGGGAATCCAGTGATGGATGGCTTATTTAGGAGTCAGTAAGATTTAGACCAGTTTAGGATTATCTGAGAATGGCATTAGAATGAGTGTATTCTGACCTAGCAATTATAATAAGGAGGAAATAAAAGAAAAAAATGGTCATTATGGGTAGATGACAGCTGGGAGATCTGTAGAAAATAAGAAGAATAGTTATAAATAAGCAGATTAAAAAAAACAACAACAGCACAGAAATGAGGCAGTGGTCTTAGCTCAACATTTGGATGGAAGCTGTCTACTTTCTGAGGTCATCAGCTTGCTCCAAAAGTCTTGGTTCATCTGTCTACTTCCACAAGATCTACTGCTTTTAGTGGATCCCTGATGATCCGCAGTCTGACTTCCCCAATGGAGTAGCTTGCTGATTGTGTGGAATTCTGGATCTCTCCTTCAATGTGAAATTATGGCCTGTTCTATTTGTTGTTTACAGTGCTTGATAAGATTTCTTCTGATGAACTCCAAGAGCCTCCAATAGACAGATGTCTCTTCCAATAGACAGATCTCTTGGTTGAAGATGAAGAAGAGGCTATTTCAGAAGTTGCAGGAAGACAGTTCTGATCTGTTAGCAATAGGACTTGGCATAGAACATGAATCTGTTGCAATATTTTGCCATATCTGCTTGCAGCAAGCCTGAGCTGATAGTAGAGGTGAAATTCCTAAATACATGGACCATAGGGTTACTGGGAATACTTTTGGCCAAGGATATCTGAAAATTTTGTTTATTTTAATTTAAGAATGCCATTGGTTCTTTTGGTTTTTCCAGGAGATTATGGGTAGAAAAGGGTATGACATTTTTGGGTAAGAGAAAACATGTTACACAATTTTTTTTAATAGCTTCCCTAAAGTGTGGGACTTGGTTATTTGATATAAAACTTGGTATACCCCAGGTTGGAACACAAAATCAAATAGCTCTTTAGCTAAACTATAAGAACTGTAGCTTTTAGGCAAGGAAATGCCTCAACCCCTCTTGAAAATAGATGTATAATAACTAAACTATATTCAAATTCCATAGACAGGATAAAATACATGCAGGAAAAGTCCACCTAAAGGGACTCAAAGGGCCCGTGAGTCATCAGATCCTGGCCATCCCCCAACCTTTACAGCTTTTCTCAGGATTATGTTGTTGACAAACCACACATGACCTGAGAATCATTCCAACTGTCTTTTAAAACTTTCCCTACTAATGTTGATTTAAGCTGGTAACCAAATTTTGTGCACCATACTGAATAGTTTCATGGAGAAATTTAGCTTATATCCCTTTGAAATCATCTGGTGCCACAAAGTAGCGCTTTTGGTGTTACCAGGTCCAAGCTCACTCTGCTCCCCTAATGATAGGCCAATAATCCAAGAAGAGGTGTTAAGACAAGGAAAGGACTTGGGAGAAGATGGTAGGCTAGCGCCACAAAATAACCATCTTGTCCAGCCTGGTTGCCAGTTTCTTTTATGGATCAGAGATGAGGGGGTGGGGTAAGGAAACAAAGTAAATGTCCCCTAGAATGGCAAGCCTCAGGCAAGGGAATGTATTAGTTTCACTTCCTGACAGTCCTTTACAGGTGGGTAGCTCAGGTTATCTCCCTGAGTCAGGCCCTTATATATGCCTACAGTAGCAAAAGTGGCAGGTGAAAGTAGCTCAGTCATGTCTGACTCTTTGCGACCCCAAGGACTATATAGTCCATGGAATTCTCCATGCTAGAATACTGGAGTGGGTAGCCTTTCCCTTCTCCATGGGATCTTCCCAACCTAGGGATTGAACCCAGGTCTCCAGCTGAGCCACAAACGAAGCCCAAAGTCACAGGAGCAGATCCAGCATACACTCAAAATTCACCCTTCCTGGTTACATTGGGAGCATCAGAGATTACCTGTGTGAAGAGCACAGCCAGATTTCCCCCACCCTTCCTTTCCAAACCAGGGACTAAGAACTGGTATTCTGTAATGCCTCATTGAATCTCTCCAGAGAGATTATCTTTTGAGGGTGTAGTTAAGATCATAACCTTGGTTAAGTCTTCTTGTTTGGAAATGCTGTTAGAGCATTTCTTCAGCTTCCATATTCTTTCTTCTTGCTAGGAAGTGTTTGTCATTCAGTTGTGTCTGAGTCTTTGCAGTTCCATGGACTGTAGCCCTCCAGGCTCCTCCGTCCATGGAATTCTCCAGGCAAGAATACTGGCATGGATTGCCATTTCCTCCTCTGGGGATCGTCCCGATCCAGGGATCAAACTCTGGTCTGTTACATTGCAGACAGATTCTTTATCATCTGAGCCACGAGGGAAGCCTGGTGACTTTTTGCTTGGTCTCAATCTTTGTGAAATCTTTGTGAAGTAGGAGTGCATCTAAAAGGTCCTTAAATTTGTTGTCCATGTTGGAAGGAGATTCCAGCAGAGGTGTGCAGCCCCTTTTGCTTCCAAAACATGTCCTGCCAAAAGCATACCTGCTCTCTGTGTGTATGTTGACTCTCTGATCTTTGGATAACAGACAAATTCTACTAAGTGTAAAAATCCTGTCATTGGTGCTGATTTTACCTCAGGTAGAAGACTATCTTCTAAAGAAAAGCTTAAATCACTAGGTGGATAATCTGCTTGGCCTCCAGTTTTGATTCTGAGGTATAATCCATCCATAAGTAATATTAGGTTAGTGTTCTCAATAGGAGTTTCTAATATATCTGAGTAAGGCAAATACCCTAGAGAAGGAAATGGCAACCCACTCCCAGTATTCTTGCCTGGAAAATTCCATGGACAGAGGAGCCTGGTGGGCTACAGTCCAGGGGGTTGCAAAGAGTCGGATGCAACTTAGTGACTGAGTACAAGGTGAATATGCTAACTGAGGTAAGTCAACCATGAGCCTCCCCTCTTTTGGTAGAGTCAGGGAGAAGCCAGAATCAGGTGTTGAGACAGTGAATAGTGATGTGAGGGGGAGAGAGCAACAGAAAATCCAAAGAAGTTAATTGGCTGGGTGAAGGAGTTACGTATTCTCAGTAAGTAGTAATGTGTGGATTGTTTGAGGAAATACAAGGTCAAGTAGGGAGCCTGGAACTTATTCATTAGAAACACTGACAGTTTCGTACTGGCAATTACACTGCCCCCCGAATAAGGGGAATAGCTTTTATAACCAGGTCAGAGATGCAGTACTAATAAGCAATGGATGATGATGCTTTCCGTGAACTTGAATTAAAACTGTAAGGGTTTCTCTAGACCACTCAGGCCACTGTTAATGTAATCTTTAATTTACAAATGTTGCTGAAAGTTATTTTCTAGATCATCCCCAAATCATCAATAGCTTTAGCTTTTTGTTTATTTGCATGCTTGAGTTATGGTCAAATTGACTTAATAAGAAGTATTTCAGGTTTGACTATTAGGGTGATTTGCCCTACTTTGGGGATGATTTTTTTCCTCAAATTTACTGTGTAAAGATGAATCCTCTGGAAACTTTCCTGAGTCAGAGAAGTCAGCTTTTGCCCTCCAGCATTTAGCATCTGAGGTTGTAACCAACACATAGCTGGTATAGCTCAGGTAACCAGGGTTGTACCCATCCAGGTCATATGCAAGATAATTCTAAATCTTTCTATGAAGAGTTGCTGATATTATCTGGGTTTTCAGCAATTCTTAATCATGGCTCTTAATTCAACTAGTTCCAGCATTTAACTTTTACAGTTGCTTGTATACTGGTTCATGGGCTGGTTGATCTTTAGAGGCAACTAGTATTTTCAGGTCTTCGGAGCATTGTTGGGAAAACAAATGTAGGCATCTGGGCAAGGGGAAGTGGAGGGAGTGAAACGGGGAAGGACCCTATGGTCTTTGTCCTCCATGTCTTCAGCTTGCCTTTTGTTAGTGGAAAACCTAACTAAAGAATAAGTTTAATCAGAGAAGTCAGAACAGACAGATACAAAGGAAAACACTCAGAAGATCACATAATAATGATGTGGTCATTAAGCAAAGTCAAGGTCCTTTAGTTCCTTCTCAAGGGCTATAGATAATATTCTGAGTCATATCCTGCTAGCTGTCTTATAGATATGGAAACACCCACCAGCTGGAAGAAGTTAACTACACAATGACCAGACTGTAGCCATGATATAAGCTGCCACAATTCTGAGAACTGGCCTTAAGAAATGGAAATAAATCAATCCTGGAACTGAAGATTAATTGTATCTAAAGTAATCAAGATGATGCTGGTCAGCTTGCTGATGACCGATTTCAAGATGCTACTGCTGCTGCTAAGTCACTTCAGTCGTGTCTGACTCTGTCCAGCCCCATAGACGGCAGCCCACCAGGCTCCGCCATCCCTGGGATTCTCCAGGCAAGAACACTGAAGTGGGTTGCCATTTCCTTCTCCAATGAATGAAAGTGAAAAGTGAAAGTGAAGTTGCTCAGTCTTGTCCGACTCTTCGCTACCCCACGGACTGCAGCCCACCAGGATCCTCTGTCCATGGGACTTTCCAGGCAAGAGTATTGGTGTGGGCTGCCATTGCCTTCTCCAGATTTCAAGATGAATGACTGCTATTTCTGCATGTAACCCTCTCCTTCTGTCCATAAAAGCTCTTGCCCACTGATTGTCAGTGGAGGCAATGGATCTTTGGACAGACACCCCATTCCCCTTGGTTGCCAGCATCCAAAACAAAGCAAATTTTCTTTTCACCAGCCTGGCTTCTTTATTGTCTTTTGAGCGGCAAGTAGCTAGACCCCCACTTTCAGTAACAGGAGAAGTCTGTGAAGGTAGGAGAGAGATCTGATGGGGAAGGAAGAGGCCAGCAAGCTGGAAGCGGACAGGCAGTGGGGTAGAGAGATAAGGGTGGTGGTGGGAGGAGGTTTATTGAGGAAAGAAGCCTAATTTCTCAGTGTTAAATTTGCCAGATTTTTGTTAGCTTTGGCCAAATAATTTTTTAGTGAAGCAATCACCGAATCAGAATTTCCTTTGGAGGCCTCCACATACCAATCAACAAACACTGCGCCTGAGAAAACTTCTTCCCTTTCTTTATTAAGGTGCCTTTGAAATGAACAGTATTCCTTATATTAAGTGTTTCCTTAGAGTGGCCATTGAGGACCCATGTCACCTGTGATGAAGTTACATCATTGCTGGAGGAGGTCACCAGAGGATGTGACCTCTGGTTAACCTGCAAGATGGAAACCAGGTGATTGGAGGCTCCTGACTCTCTCCCCTGTCCTTGGAATGTACTGTCTGCCCACCATTCCTGCACGAACTGCTGTTTCAAGGATGCAGCCTTGAGAGAGGAAAGTGTTCTTTTTTTTTTTGAGTCTCATATTTTCATTAGTCCCCACAGACACATGAAATTAAATTTGTTTTTCTCCTGTTAGTCCATCTTCTGTCAATTTAGTTATTAGACCAGCCAAAGAACCTAGAAGGGAACAAAGGAAATGATTTTCTCCCCTGTAATAGTAAAACTAGACAAGGAAACTACAGGAAACTACAGACCAATTTCACTTACAAATACACATACAAAATCAAGTTAAATATTAGTAAAATAAATACAGAATACATAATTAAATAAGTAGGGTATACTGTCACCTTGCTTATTTAACTTATATCCAGAGTGCATCATGAGAAATGCTAGGCTGGATGAAGCACAAGCTGGAATCAAGATAGCCGGGAGAAATATCAATAACCTCAGATATGCAGATGACACCACCCTTATGGCAGAAAGTGAAGAGGAACTAAAAAGCCTCTTGATGAAAGTGAAAGAGGAGAGTGAAAAAGTTGGCTTAAAGCTCAACATTCAGAAAACGAAGATCATGGCATCCAGTCCCATCACTTCATGGGAAATAGATGGGGAAACAGTGGAAACAATGTCAGACTTTATTTTTTTGGGCTCCAAAATCACTGCAGATGGTGATTGCAGCCATGAAATTAGAAGACACTTGGTCCTTAGGAAAAAAGCTATGACCAAGCTAGACAGCATATTAAAAAGCAGAGACTTACTTTGCCAACAAAAATCTGTATAATCAAAGCTATGGTTTTTCTAGTAGTCATGTATGGATGTAAGAGGTGGACTATAAAAAAAGCTGAGAGCTGAAGAATTGATGGTTTTGAACTGTGGTGTTGGAAAAGACTCTTGAGAGTCCCTTGGATTGCATGGAGAGCCAACCAGTCAATCCTAAAGGAAATCAGTCCTGAATATTCATTGTAAGGACTGATGCTAAAGCTGAAACTCCAATACTTTGGCCACCTGATGGGAAGAACTGACTCATTTGAAAAGACCTTGATGCTAGGAAAGATTGAAGGTGGGAGGAGAAGGGGAGGACAGGGGATGAGATGGTTGGATGGCATCACCGACTCAATGGACATGAGTTTGAGTAAGCTTTGGGAGTTGGTGAAGTACAGGGAAGTCTGGCGTGCTATAGTCCATGGGGTCGAAAAGAGTCAGACACAACTGAACAACTGAACTGAACTGAAATACAGAATTGGGCTTCCCAGGTGGCTCAGTGGTAAAGAATCCGCCTGCCAAGCAGGAGACATGGGTTCGATCACTGGGTTGAGAAGATCCCCTGGAGAAGGAAATGGCAACCATCTCCACTATTCTTGCCTGGGAAATCCCATGTACAGAGGAGCCTGGTGGGCTATAGTCCGTGGGGTCGCAAAGAAGTTGGACATGACTTAGTGACTAAACAACAACAAAAAATACAGAATTAATAACAAAAAATAAACAAAAAGTTTTTCTGACCAAATAGAGTTTATATCAGAACGTAAATCTCTAGGGAAAGATTGAGGGCAGCAGGAGAAGGGGATGACAGAGGATGAGATGGTTGGATGGCATCACCGACTCAATGGACATGGGTTTGGGTGAACTCTGGGAGTTGGTGATGGACAGGGAGGCCTGGCGTGCTATGGTTCATAGGGTCACAAAGAGTTGGACACGACTGAGCAACTGAACTGAACTGAGGTCAACAATAAAGGAGAAAAATAGTTAATATTTCAATAGATTTGTAAAATTAGAGAGTAAAGTGTTTTTATGACCATCTGGATGGTGTGTGTGACTAAATCTCATTAAAGCCTCTGTATAAACTCTTGGTATGTAGTATAAACTCTTGGATGGTATGGAGACCTCCTCGTCTTGTGTCCACCCAACACAAACCTTATATGTAAGTTCTCTTGTTTATGAAACCAATCTGGAGAGGTCTGCCTCTTTCTTGTCCTTTGTGTGTACAGGGGCCAGTTTCAAATTTCACCCAGGGAACTTTTGATATTTTGAACTGATAGCCATTTGGGGAAAAAAATCTCAAGAATTACGGTTGTCATGAGCATATCTATAAGAAGCAGAAGGTTGTTTTTTTTTTTCCTGGAGGAGGAGAAGATTTGGACTTAGATGACCCCACAAAAGCTGGTAAAAATCAGTTGAAACCTCATCTTTCAAGAGCCACCCTGACAACTGGGTGAGGCACACAGACAGGGTTTTCCCCCTGGTAGGCAGGAAAGCAGACAACATATCCCCTCAGGTTCAAAGGCAAACTCTCGGGATGAAAAAAAAGAAAAAAAGAAAAAATCAAGGCAAACAAGATGAACCTTATGCAAGTTTGTTGGCGACCTACAGCAAAGTTTGCCTGAATCGCTACGGGTTCGGTGAAAACCACACACTCAGTCCTTGAGGCTGAAAATCAGGCTGATAGGGTCTGTGTCCGTGTCCTACCTTGTGATCCTCCGTTGATGACCAACAAGACAAACAAGAGAGCAACACACACGCCAAGTATTGAATAGAGCAAAAGAATCAACAGAAATGGCCTGATTCTACAAAAGATGCCAAAAAGAGGGGGAACCAGTACATAACCTGGGTACCAAATTGAGAGGGCTTCCCAGGTGGTATTATAGTAAAGAATTTGCCTGCCAATGCAGGAGACATGGGTTCAGTCCCTGGGTCAGGAAGATCCCCTGGAGAAGAAAATGGCAACCCAATCCAATATTCTTGCCTAGAGAATTCCATGGACAGAGGAGCCTGCCTGGCTACAGTCCATGGGGTCACAAAGAGTCAGACAAGGTGAGCGACTAACACTTTCACTTCACTTTCACCAAATTGAGAATAAATAGCCAAGGCACTCCATTTAAAGAGAATGGAGTTTAAACCTGGTGCTGACATCCTATGTTAACATGGACTCAAAAGCCACAACAAGAGAAGGGGCCTCCGTGGTACCACACCTGGTTGAAGGGTGCGGTCGGTAGCAATGGGCAAGGCAGATCATATCTTGTTGGAGCCTCCAGGGAAATCGTGGAAATAAAGACCACCCAATGAGAACAAACAGCATCTATTTATTCAGAGCTTGTGATACCAAGGAAGTCAGCCACCATCATTAGCGTTTGGCAGAGCCTCAACGGCAGACAGGAGAGTAGGAAGATTTATACGGTCAGCCTCCCATATCCATGAATTCTACATCCACAGATTCAACAAACTGGGGGTAAAAAATATTTTAAAAAATACTCCAGAGAGTTCTAAAGGCAAAACTTGAATTTGCAATGCACTGGCAACTATCTACATGGCATTTATACAGCAGTGGTAAAGAAACCAGCTGCCAAAGCAGGAGGCACAAGAGACACGGGCTCAATCCCTGGATCAGGAAGATCCCCTGGAGTAGGAAATGGCAACCAGCTCCAGTATTCTTGCCTGGAAAATTCTATGCAAAGAGGAGCCTGGTGTGCTACAGTCCTTGGGGTCACAGAGTCAGACATGACTGAGTGGCTGAACACACACAGGTATTGTAAGTAAACT
Source organism: Budorcas taxicolor (assembly GCF_023091745.1). Taxonomy (NCBI): domain Eukaryota; kingdom Metazoa; phylum Chordata; class Mammalia; order Artiodactyla; family Bovidae; genus Budorcas; species Budorcas taxicolor. The sequence continues at coordinate 56,726,277 of NC_068923.1, read as the reverse complement.
AGAGATGAATTAAGCTGGAGGATTGTGCAGGTTATATGCAAATACTGTGCTATTTTATACAAGGGACTTGAGCTTCCCTAGATTTTGGTCCTGGAAACAAACCCCATGTGAATACAAGGGATGGCCATAGTGAAAACCCGGGGATGCTTCAGGTATATTCTGGATCGGAGGTTGTTGGCATATGGAAGCTACAGGTAGGCTGACTAGCAGTGAGCGTCTTATATGGTTGGTTTGGGGAACATATTTGGCTTTCTCTGGTTGGCCGTGAGTTGAAAGATTGGGCAACAAGTAGGAAGGCTGGCAGTCAGTGGCCAAGTACTGACTGCTCCGGGCTTACCACTGCAGAGCTTGTGGTTTGGCTTCCTGGACTGGTTTCTGCCAGTTGTGGGTGAAAGTTCTACTGTCATATGTAGCCTGTCTGTTTGTTTATTCAGTCTCTTAGCAGTAATCAGTGAAAAGTTTTAGTCACTCAGTTGTGTCTGACTCTTTGTGACCCCATGGACTGTAGCCCACCAGACTCCTCTGTCTATGGGGCTCTCCAGGCAAGAATACTAGAGTGGGTAGCCATTCCCTTCTCCAGGGGATCTTCCTGACCCAGGGATCAAACCTAGGTCTTCCACATTGCAGGCAGATTCTTTACTGTTTGAGCCACAGGGAAGCCCCAGTAGTAATCAGAGACCCCTTAAATTATATTGTGTAGACAGATGTCCACTCCATCTATTGGGAGATTGTCCTTTCCTGGGCTGCCCCAAACATGACCAATACCAGTTTAAAAGAGTCTGACTGTTGCCTACACCAAAAAGTGGTTGTGAGAACTCAACCTGAGATCTAGTTCACCTCAGGAAGTAGAAGAAACCTGGGTTCTGGCTATCCCTTAATTAATAATTATATATCCTAGGTATTTATCATCCTCTTTGGAACTCAGCTAAAATGGATGTAATGATAAAGTTATTTCCCTGAAGGCAAAGGAATAAATCAGATGCTCACTTGAAACAGTTTCCAGCCTAGAGTCACATGATTATTCTATAATTTTTTTTTATCTCAAGTCTGTCTACTGGGATGGCACCAGGCTGGTGGATTGAATAGGAAATTCTCACTTGTGTGTGTGTGTTTCATCCCTGAATGAAGCTGTGGCAGTGTTTTAGTTCATCTTCAAAGCTGTCTTGCTGTTATGGTATACTAGATAGCTCTCTAGACTCAAAGGGAGATCTCTAATGGGTTACAGCTCTGACATTTACAAGATTTTGAGTTAGTTTTTAACATCTTTGTCTCAAGGTCCTCATTTGCAAGACGTCATCCTGTCACCTCGAGGTTGTTGGGGGAAATCAGAGCATTATTAATAGTATGTGACCTTGCATTGATTTTTGGTTCCATTAAAATTCCCATGTTGAATACAACAAAAAGGGGATTGGAGGAAATAGTTCAATTTGTTTTTCAATGTATGGATAGAGGAGCCAGACAGGCTACAGTCTATAGGGTCGCGAAGAGTCAGACACAACTTAGCACACAAACTCCATGACTTAGCACGTTAGTTTAAAGCTTAGAAAATGTTGAGAACCATAGGAAATACTTTTCGGACAGGTCATCTGTAGGCTGGCAAGTGGGGTGTCATAAGCCCCTTGACTAATAGGAGCCCTCAGATGATTTATTAATGGAGACTGAAGACAGGCTATTTTTCTTTCTTGTGTTAGAAGCAGTAGCTCTTGGATAATTACTTTCACATCTGCATCTAATGGTTTACTTTAGAAGCCTCATGCTTCTTTGGCATTTTCCCTGGGGAGGAAGCAAGAGAGAAGATAAGTGAGGGAAAGAGAGATTCTCTTTAGTCATCCATCATTTTAATTTTGCTACATTTGTGGAGGAAGGGCACTCACCCTACTATGTATCTTGGGCTTTAGGACAGAGTCTATGAAATGGCTTAAAATTCTTCCTTTTTCTTTTCTTTCTCTCCCTTCCTTCCTTTTACTTCTTCCTTCCCTTTTTTTTCCTTCTTGAATATGAGAACTGGGCTTAAAATACACCATGAGTGAAGCTCTCTGGATCTTTTTGAAAATATTTTACTGGTAACATTATAGTACATCATTATGATATCATTAGCAGTACATTTTTGGCCCTTTGAAAATAGCAAAAATTCTGAGTCAAGGGCCTACCATGTGGTCAATAGGACATTTTTCTTAAATTCCAATTTTATTAGAAGTCAGGTTTAATTCTTACTTCTTTGCTTGGCACTGCTAAGTTCTGTTCTGATTTTATTACTAATTTATTCAGTGGGTAGCAATACCCAAGAAGTCTGTAGAATATGATGGAGAGCATGAGGAGCGGTACCACCCAGGTGCTCCCTTTAGAACTGGGAGTGTTAGCAGTTGCTGCTTTCCGCTTAGTTTCTCTAGGAGAATGGCCGTCTTCAGGAGAAAGCCACCTTGCTCAAAATCATTTCCTGAGGGCAGCCCACTTTCTAGGATGGGTCAACATAGGGATAATAGGCAGGGCTCTTTGCTTCAATTTGGGATATTCTGAAGGAGAATCCCAGCTGCAGAGCTCCCAGAGGTGGGGAACGAGGTGTTTATTGTGACAATCTCAAGGTTTGCTCTTAGCCTCATCTTGCTTGCTTCTCTACCCCAACAAGTTCACTCCCCGGAGGACTCACCAATAAGCTTCCTTCCTGGGGAATTTGTAACAGTGACCAAAACATTTTGCATAAGGGAATCATATTACTCTCTTTTTCTTGTTCCCTCCTCAGAATCAATTATCTCTTAATTTCCCTAATCTAAGGAAATTAAAATATATTTTGAGATAAAATTAAAATATATTTTGAGATAAAATTAAAATATATTTTGAGATAAAATTAAAATATATTTTGAGATAAAATTAAAATGTATTTTATTGAGATAAAATTAAAATATATTTTATTATCTTCTCCAGAAGGTAAAGAATCTGTCTTCAATGCAAGAAACCCAGGTTCAATCCCTGGGTTGGGAAGATCCCTTGGAGATGGGAATGGCAGCCCATTCCAGTATTCTTGCCTGGAGAATCCCCATGGACAGAGGAGCCTGGTGGGCTACAGTTAATGGGGTCGCAAAGAGTCGGGAGCGACTGAACGACAAACACTTTCACTTTTTTCCCCTAAAGGAAGAACAACCAAAATTTTTTTCATGATAAAAATTTTGAAGTTGCATCACATCAAGTACTGCTTTCAGAAAACATGGATTGGTAAACAGATTTTATAGCACTTGGCATCTTTCTCAAACTTATTCAACATTTTCTCTGTCCCTCCATAATAGTCTACTATTATTTATAATGATCAGTTAGAAGTGAATAAAGTACAAGTATGGGATGTCTTTTTTTTTAATTGTGGAAAAATATACAGGACATGAAATTTACAATTTTAACCATTTTTAAGCATCTGACTTAGTGATGCCTAAGCCATAGGTATGTGCAACTGTCACCAGGCTCCATCTCCTGAACTTCTTCATCATCCCAAACTGAAACTCTGTGTCTGTTAAACAACATGGATAACTCTTGACCTGATACCGTAGTTTTTATTCCTCTTCATCCTAAAAAGTTGAATTTGGGGAAAAAGGAGATGGCAGAAATCCCAGATGATTCCAAAGAACTTGGCTTTGTGCAAATAGTGATTGCTAAGGGTAAAAACAAAGTGACTAGAAAGGTGCTGGGAAGTTGAGTTTTGCAGATTATTCCTAGACTTGAAGGTTTAAGACTTCCATGGGATAGAAAGAGTTAATACAAAATATTTTGGTTGTTGACTCCTTAGATTTTTTTCCTCAAGGAAAATAACTTTATTGCTTTTTGCAAGCTCAGTGTTAAGAAAAATAATAAGAAACAACAGAGGACAATATGAACAATTTGATTCTACCATCAAAAAATAACCATTATTAATGCTTGGTCAATATCTTCCTAGATATCTTTTTAAGCATATGATCCAGTACTCAAATGTACATGTCCAAAAATGTGATTGCAAACTGCCTGGTGATATATTTGGATCTCCCACAGTATAGTTTTTCCATCTTCTTAGGCACCATAGATCTTTAGAGCTAAAAGAGAGATTGGAAATACCAGGAGGCTTATATCCTGCTGGAAATGTGAAGGGTTTGAGAGCTTTTTGCACAGAACAAATACAGATATTTCACTGGCTATTTCAAGGCCAATACAATTCAAGGGAAATGCAAAATAGCTCTCTTTGAAGTTTTTTTGGACTGCTGAATGTTTTCAAGTCACTTTACTTATTAAACTTAATCACTTTAGTTATTGACTTTGTTTTCTCTGGTTTATTTCCACTTCTCAGGCTTTAGTTTTCATTGAAGTTGAACATGAATGTATTTTACAGTGGAAAATCAGAACTGTTGCAAAAAAACTCCCTAAGTCTACCCTGCCCCCACCCTTTGTATGAGCTTCCCTGAAGGCAACCACTTTAAAATAAATTTTTAAAAAATTTCCTATCTTTATTAATAAATAACATGTATATGCGGGTATTTGTTCAGTTTTAGGGATTCCTAGGTTGTGCTGGTGGTAAAGAATCTACCTGCCAATGTAGGAGACGTGAGAGACAAGGGTTCAATCCCTGGTTGGGAAGATTCCCTGGAGTAAGAAATGACAACTCACACCAGTTTTAGACATTACCAGTTTTAGGCATGATCCACCAACTTTCCACTATGACAGGTGAGGCTTTCTGCCCTCTATCACAACTCTATGCCACCTGTTCTTAACTTCCTTTCCCATCTACTCCTACTCTATCCTCTCAAAACAAAGAGAAAATGAGGAGAAAATCATGTTAGTAAATTAAGGGTAGTGCCCCATTGTCCTCTAGTCTTATTCAAAAGTTAAAAATCATTTTTTCTTTTTACTTTTGAAAGTGACCATTTTTTTCATCTCTGGATGTCTTCAGTGTTCCGAATTTCATAAATATTAATACATGCCATGCCATCAGCATTTCCTCCCATTTGGGAAATCCCTTGAATTATTAAAAAAACAAAAACAGATTTTCTTCTGTCTGCTTCCTCCGTCTCTCTGTTGGGCTCATTTTCGGATATTGAATCTGTGGAATCAGTCTTCTAATTTTCTTCTGTTTTTTCCATTTGTCAGGTCTTTGTCTTTTGTTCTCTTTTCCAGGAAATTTACTTTACTTTCTAGTCCTTAAAGTGACTTAAAATAACACAAATGCACCATCTGATAGTTCTGAGGGTCAGAAATCTAACATGAGTTTTATGGACTCATGAGTCAAAGAGTCAGATTCTAAGTCAAGGACTTAGAGTCAAGGAGTCTAGAGGGCTTTCTGGAGATTCTTGCTGTTGTTCTTGCTCAGTTGCTCAGTCATGTCCAACTCTTTGCGACCCCATGGACTGCAGCACGCCAGGCCTCCCTGTCCATCACCAACTCCTGGAGCTTGCTCAAATTCATATCCATTGAGTCGGTGATGCCATCCAATAATCTCATCCTCTGTCGTCCTCTTCTCCTCCTTCTTTCAATCTTTCCCAGCATCAGGGTCTTTTTCAATGAGTTGGCTCTTGACATCAGAGAGCTTCTTGGGAAGACTATTTGCCTATCCAGATTGTTGGCAGAATTCAGTTTCATACGCTTATAGGGCTGCAGTCCGTGTCTTCTTGATGGCTGTCAGCTCAGGGCTCTTCCAGCTTCCAGAGTTACCCATATTGCTTCGGTCATGGTCCCTTCCTTCATTTTCAAAGCCATTAACAGTGAGTGGGTTCCCTCTGATGTATCTCATCTCTTTTCTACTGTGGCATCTCTTAGCTTCCAGCTAGATAAGTTCTCAGCTTTCAAGGGCTCATTTAACTACATTGGGCCCACTTGATAGTCCAAGGTGATCTCTTCATTTCCAGATCCCTAACCTTAATCACATCTGTAAAGTCCATTTTGCCATAGGTTTCAGGGTTTAGGATGTAGACATCTTTAGGGATCCTTACTCTGCCTACCACAGGTATTTTAATGTCTACTATAATGTATCTGGGGGGCTTCCCAGGTGGCTCAGTGGTAAAGAATCTGCCTGCCAATGCAAGAAGCACAGTTTGATCCCTGGATTGGGAAGATCCCCTGGAGTAGGAAATGGTAATCTGCTTCAGTATTCTTGCCTGGAAAATTTCATGGACAGAGGAGCCTGGCGGGCTACAGTCTATGGCAAAGAGCTGGACACGACTGAGCATGCATGCAGAACATATTTAGCTTCTAAAAATTCTTTAGTTTCTGAATGTTCCTTTTTAATATATATAGCAAGTTTTTGTTTCATGTTTGGGATATCTTCTTTCTGAGTATAATCATGATAGTATATCAAAAGGTATAGCAAAAAAATGCTTTATTTACCCTGTATATTTTGTTTCCTGCAAGTTGCCTTTCTTTTGAGTTTATTTTGGTTTCTCTCTTCTATTGTGGAATCCTCTGTTAGTTCATGGCCACCTGTCATAGGCTTTAACAGCTGACTGATCTCCCTGGTATCTAGGCATGACTTGTGGACCATGAGTTTGAGGATTAGGTGATCTGGCTTCTATAAGATCAACATTTCAGATTTTTTTCTTTCTTGTGTTGATCAGATTCCTAAGAGTTGGGTCCTTTAATCTTCTACTTCCAGGATATTCCAGCTTTCATAGACCTGGCTGTCTGCCTTCTTGAGAATCAAGGGAAGTTGGGGATCTTAGCATTCAAGATACGAATGGCTAATGAACTTCTCTGCTTGTGGTAGGAAATCACCTTCAAATGTAGTTGCTATGCTCTAGTCAAGAGATAGGCCAGTTTCCTTCTCCAGAGAAACTGCTTCAGTCTTCTGAGCAGATCTGGGGAGGGAATTACAACCTAACTCCTTCTTAAGTAGACTTTCAATCAATCCTCCTGCATTGAGCCGCACCATCTTCCTATATCCACAGATGCCTGGTGTCAAGTCCTGAGGTTTCTGGATGTTCTGTATTATAAATTAGGTTCTTCTTTACTTTCCCCACTGCCAGCTTAGCAATCAGCTTTTTTTCTCAGATCTGCAAGGTCAGTTATGATTATGCAAACTCTTGCATTCTCTTTGTCCTTGTGGGTTTTCCCCTTCTCTGTAACTTTAGCAGCATTGGGAGGAAGTAAGAATAAATGAATGTTCATTCAAAATTGTGAGATTTAAAAGGGTAGACTTTCTGGCATGTGAGTTATATCTCAATAAAATACATTTTAAAAATGAAAGGATGTGTGTGATATGCTATCATTATCCCAACATATGCCTCCTAATTTTAGAGGACAGTGAGCCGAAGAAGCTTAAAGTGAGCAGCTCAGGATTGTGACAGTTTTAAGTCAACTTTTAAATGACTGTTCAACTAAATCCACACAAGTTTTCTAAGTTGTATCTGGCCTTGCTGAGTTGCATTTTGGGACAGCGGCATATACTTTGGCTTCTCAAGCCCCAATCTTGGTCATTCTAGCCTGCACCATTTCTAGAAGAGGAACACTGATGCTTCATAAAAACTAAACATCTTTGCAGGGTAAAATGGACTGCATGTCATTGAGTCCAATGCCAGTTAATAAGTGTACAAATACTTTTGATCACTTAATGATTGAATCTATACATAACTAATACAATTTGTATTATGCAATATATTAAAGATAGATGATAATACTGAGAATATTTAAGGCTCCAGGAGGAAAGGGACCATGGCTCTCCCCGCATTCCCCTCCCCACCCAGCTCTCATGATGTAATTTGACAAACACACAGAACTCAAAGTGGCTAAAAAAAAAAAATACAAGGAGGTTTAAGTGGTCTATGGCTTTTCTTAACATAGCCAAAATCAATAATGTGAGATCTCTTCCTGTTAACATTTAGGGATTTACATGTCTAACTTCCATTAGTATTAAGTACTCTTTCCTGCCAACATCCATTTTTGTGCATTTTAAAATTGTTTATAGCATATTCATAGTGAATTTTTTTCATAGCTGAGAAAATAAAAGATGGCTGTAATATTTTCTAAAGCAATTAACTCTTAATTACCTGTCATTCAATCAATATTTCTCCAAATCTTCTTGATTTCTTGGCCCTCCTAACCTTCACCTAGCATCTGGACCTTGTTTACTTCCACAGCTCAAGTACCCAGAGTCTGTCTGCCTGCTGGAAAATATTATCACTTTTTTAAAACTGTGGTATCATAGGCCTTTAGTGGTTTGACTGATCAGAATACTAGAACTGCCCTTAGAAAGAGTTTGGGTTGATAGAGTCAGCAAATAAAAACGCAAGACCCCATTAAGAATTTCAGATAAACAGTGAATAACAATTTTTAGTGTAAGCATGTCACAAATATTGCAGGGGATGTACCTATACTAGAGCATATTTTTTTTTTTAACCTGAAATTTAAATTGCACTGAGTGTCCTGTATCTTATCTGGCAATCCTAGACCCAGGTGACTGGGGACCCCTATACTGGGCCCCAGGCTTTAAAGATCACCCATGGGTGCCTTTCAAGGATGAGGAATCCTTGGCACAAAATAGACATACCTACGCATTCCTGTACCCTCTTTATACATCATGTTCTGGGTATCTGCAATGCTAGTCTATAAAGGTGTGAGCAAAGAGTGGCTGATGGGAAAGGGTGGATCGAGATGGTCTTTGTGGCTGAGGTGTCTGTTCACAGGAGCGTGCTAGGCTGGTATGGCCATAGGACAGAGTCCTAGGCGAGAAGACCGGGCCAGAAGAACGGGCTGGGGCCTTTGTCCCCTTACCCTGGGCTCCACAGCATCAAGCCTGCAGCGAGCATCTGACCACGTACACGTGCTTTCTGCTGGCTATCAGATGGGGAATAGGTACAATGAGGGCAGAGCATAAGTTTTCATTTCTAATGTATGGCTTCTGTTTCTATCTTCTTTAATATTTTCATTTGCTTCAATTCATTTGCCTTTTGGTACATTTGCTTTTTTTTCTTTTTTCTGTTCTTCTGTCGCCATGCCGCATGGCTTTTGGGATCTTAGTTCCCCAACTAGGGGTTGAACCCATAACCACTGGACTGCTAGCAAATTCACTTGGTACATTTCCTTGTAGAAATTTCACCAACGAATGGGTATTTGAAAAAAGAAACTAAAAAAAAAACCATTCCATATTACCATTAACAACAATAGCACTGCAAAATAAATCTAGTTTTCTTTCCTGTATCTAGCCTTTTAAAGGCTAGCTCTCCTAATGCACCCAGGTGCTCAGTTTAAGTGCTAACCTTTCTCCAGAGACCCTTTGGTGTGCTAAAACATAAGCTCTATTCATTTTAGAAGTAACACAGCGTGAGTTACAAGTGCAGATTCTATTTGTCAAGAAAAAATAAATAAGTAGCTGGAAGACACAAGAAAAAAGTAGGCTTTTGGGGAACTATCATATACTAGTTTTTTTTATAATATAAACAGTGCTTATTTAGCCTTGTAGAGAAAAGTTAATATTTGCCTAAGGTCCAGGGTTGCATGAATCCACCTCAGTTGGTATGTGCCAGGAAGGGAATTTAAAAATGGTATGTTGTACCAGTTAGATTTTTTTTTGCTCATTGTAACAGGAAGCCGACTCTAGTGGCTTAAAAAATTCAGGCATTTATTTTTCTCCCATAAGAAACATCTCTGTGATGCCACTGAATACCCAGGTTCTTTCTGCCTTTCTACTCTGCCAAACCTGACTTTCTTCCTCATGCTCAGTATGGCTGCTGCCCTTCTAGGCTGGAAGGAGGAAGCTGAAGAAAAAACAATGTTGTCAAATCTTTTTAAAATTGAGGTATAATTGATTTACAACATCGTGTTAATTTCAGTTGTACAGCAAAGTGATTCAGTTACATATATATGTATGTTCTCTTTCTGGTTCTTTTCTATTGTAGGTTATTACAAGATATAGAATATAGTCCCCTGTGCTATACAGTAAATCCTTGTTGTTTATATGTACAGTAGCCTGTTTCTGTTAGTCCCATGTGCTTAGTCACTCAGTCGTGTCCGACCCTTTGTGACCCCATGGACTGTAGCCCACGAGGCTCCTCTGTCCATGGGATTCTCCAGGCAAGAATACTGGAGTGGGTTGTCATGCCTTCCTCTAGGGGATCTTCCCAATCCAGGGATCGAGCCCAGGTTGATTCTTTATCGTCTGAGCCACCAGGGAAGCCTATCAATCCCATACTCCTAATGTATCCCTCCTTTGATTTCCCTTTTGGTAACCATAAGTTTGCTTCTATGCCTGTGAGTCTGTTTCTGTTTTGTAAATCTGTTCATTTGTATTGTCTTTTTAGATTCCACATATAAGTGATATCATATATTAGTTGTCTTTCTTTATCTGACCTAGTACTTCACTTAGAATGATCATCTAGAGATCCAGCCAAGTCTTTCTTTTCTAATGATTTCTTGAAGGTTTCTAGTTTGTATCTCATTGGTCATGAATGTGTTAGAGAGCCACCTCCAGCTGCAAAGGAGGTTAAAGTGGTCAGTGTCTCAGCTGGACACACCAGTGCCCCAAATTATATTTGAGTTCTCTTAGGAAGAAAAATCGGATAAGGCAGGGGTACCCCACTCCAGTACTCTTGCCTGGAAAGTCCCATGGATGGAGAAGCCTGGTAGGCTGCAGTCCACGGGGTCACTAGGAGTCGGACATGACTGAGCGACTTCACTTTCACTTTTCACTTTCATGCATTGGAGAAGGAAACGGCAACCCACTCCAGTGTTCTTGCCTGTAGAATCCCAGGGACGGCAGAGCCTGGTGGGCTGCCGTCTATGGGGTCACACAGAGTCGGACACAACTGAAGCGATTTTACCAGCAGCAGCAGCAGGAAGAAAAATGGTAAAGTTGGATATGGGTAGGTATTTAGCCATCTCTGCCACAAATGGGAACAAGCATACAAACTCTTCAAAATACAAGTCATTTCTCTCTCCCAACATACATTAACAGGATCATCAGTTCAGTTCAGTTTAGTTGCTCAGGCGTGTCCAACTCTTTGCGACCCCATGAATCGCAGCACACCAGGCCTCCCTGTCCATCACCAACTCTCGGAGTTCACTCAGACTCATCTCCATCGAGTCAGTGATGCCATCCAGACATCTCATCCTCTGTCGTTCCCTTTTCCTCCTGCCCCCAATCCCTCCCAGCGTCTAAGTCTTTTCCAATGAGTCAACTCTTCACATGAGGTGGCCAAAGTACTGGAGTTTCAGCTTCAGCATCATTCCTTCCAAAGAAATCCTAGGGCTGATCTCCTTCAGAATGGACTGGTTGGATCTCCTTGCAGCCCAAGGGACCCTCAGGAGTCTTCTCCAACACCACAGTTCAAAAGCATCAATTCTTCAGTGCTCAGCTTTCTTCACAGTCCAACTCTCACATCCATACATGACCACTGGAAAAACCATAGCCTTGACTAGACGGACCTTTGTTGGCAAAATAATGTTTCTGCTTTTGAATATACTATCTAGGTTGGTCATAACTTTCCTTCCAAGGAGTAAGTGTCTTTTAATTTCATGGCTACAGTCACCATCTGCAGTGATTTTGGAGCCCAAAGAGATAAAGTCTGACACTGTTTCCACTGTTTCCCCATCTATTTCCCATGGAGTGATGGGACTAGATGCCATGATCTTCGTTTTCTGAATGATGAGCTTTAAGCCAACTTTTTCACTCTCCTCTTTCACTTTCATCAAGAGGCTTTTTAGTTCCTCTTCACTTTCTGCCATAAGGGTGGTGTCATCTGCATATCTGAGGTTATTGATATTTCTCCCAGCAATCTTGATTCCAGCTTGTGCTTCTTCCAGTCCAGCATTTCTCATGATGTACTCTGCATATAAGTTAAATAAGCAAGGTGACAGTATACAGCCTTGATGTACTCCTTTTCCTATTTGGAACCAGTCTGTTGTTCCATGCCCAGTTCTAACTGTTGTTTCCTGACCTGCATACAGATTTCTCAAGAGGCAGGTCAGGTCATCTGATATTCCCATCTCTCTCAGAATTTTCCACAGTTTATTGTGATCCACACAGTCAAAGGCTTTGGCATAGTCAATAAAGCAGAAATAGATGTTTTTCTGGAACTCTCTTGCTTTTTCCATGATCCAGCGGGTGTTGGCAATTTGATCTCTGGTTCCTCTGCCTTTTCTAAAACCAGCTTGAAAATCTGGATCATCACTGTATAGAAAATTAAATAGATACAAATAATAACATTTTGAAACATTGCTATTTTCAAGTGCTATTTATTTGTTCACAAGTTAGTTCATAGGTTGAGAGATTGTCTTTCCAATTGTTTATCTGAACAGCAGCTAGTCAAAAATTCTTGACCACATTATATTTCCTGCCTATGCAAAAATATACTACTGTTACATTTAAAAGGTCATTTAAGAGCAAAAAGCAGGTGACTTCCTTGGAGGTCCAGTGGTTAAAACTCTGCACTTCTAATGCAGTGGGTCCAATGCAGGGTTCCATCCCTGGTCAGGGAGCTGGGAAGTAAGATCCCATATGCAGCCATGCGGCCAATAAATAAATATTTTAAAAAGAAAAAGATATATCATTGCACTTCTTTGTTAAAAACACTGGATTGTTAGTAATAGTAGATACGATATATTAATATCTTGGCTTCCCAGGTGGCACTAGTGGTAAAGAATCTGCCTGCCAATGAGAAAACTCAGAGAAGCAGTTTTGATCCCTGGGCTAGGAAGAGGCCCTGGAGTAGGAAATGGCAAACCACCCCCATACTCTTGACTGGAAAACTCATGGACAAAGGAGCCTGCCGGTCTACAGTCCATGGGGCCCCAAAGAGTCAGACATGACTGAGGACACAATTTATCTTATTCTGAAATTTTAGTCTGAAAGCTAAACTTATGATACTGATTCACTGCATGGCGTAATTAAAGCAGTGAAAAGATGACCCAAATGATCTTTGACCTCCTGGAGCTCATAAGCTGCTGGGTTATAACCTAGAGGGGCTGGGAACATAAACCTATGACTGTGGCAGGCTGGCCTGGGAGATGAGAGTGGAGGGTGCTACAAGAGAGAAGTCAAGTGCAGTGGGAGTAGGCAGAATTAAAGAGGAGAGGTCTCACTGGATTGAGATAAACCAAATAAAGTTCAGGAGAAGAAGCTGTCAATGCAGGTGCGAAACAGATACACTTGTAGTGGCACCCCACTCCAGTACTCTTGCCTGGAGAATCCCATGGACATTCGCCGAGAACCCTGGAAGGCTGCAGTCCAAGGGGTCGATGAGGGTCAGACACGACTGAGTGACCTCACTTTCACTTTTCACTTTCATGCATTGGAGAAGGAAATGACAACCCACTCCAGTGTTCTTGCCTGGAGAATCCCAGGGACGGGGGAGCCTAGTGGGCTGCCGTCTATGGGGTCCTACAGGGTCAGACGACTGAAGTGACTTAGCAGCAGTAGCAGCAGGTAACTATTGCTAATTTAAAAACATAGTTGCAACAGCCAAACTCCTGTGATGCTTCAGGCAATGTGGGCTGGAGGCCTAGCCAGAGTCTCTACTTAGCACACAAGGAAGCTTGCCTTCCTTCTTAGACCCAGATGGCTTAGGAAATTGGGCTACCACCTTAGAACTATGTAATAATCAACGTGACTTCACGGAAGACAGTAACTGCAGAACATTTAAAACAGAATGTTGATGCTAATTACGAAAAGTGTTATTACAGGAACTTCAAACTGTCCCTTGATCAATGGACGTGAAACCTTTTGATATTTTCAAAAGATCCCTGATGATGAGTCTACCCTTTGCTTAATTTAATTCATTTAACTCATTTCAAAGTGTGGTCCTTAATCCTGCACTCAAAACAGTCAGATTTTATTGCACGAAAATCTTCTGAATTTGTCACTTAAAACCCTGCACCCTATTAAAAAGACAAGGCCACATCATTTTTTCGAGAGATTCTTTGTAATTTTAACCTCTTGGCCTGTTTCGGACCTACTCTGGTAGACAGTCTAGGGTATTATTTTGGAAGCAGGAGAACATGAAGAATGTGAGGGAAAAGGAGCCACCGGCATTTGAAAATAACCTTCCTGTGTTTGCCACTCAATAAGCACAGAAGAGCAGGTGTTCGGGGAGGCAGAGAAGGGGCATCTTTAATGCCCCGGAGGAAACTTCTGATGATAAATAACTTGAGGGTGGGACGTAACGCCATCCCTGTCTCCACGCGGTCCCCACGCAGCCTCCACGGTGCTGCGGCGTCTTGGCCGTCCCCGCCTTCCCCTCTCCTACAGGGCGGGTTCCAGCCTGCGCTCACCCGGCCCTCCCCGCCCCGCCGCCCGGCACCGCCCGCCGGTCCTCCTCCCGCGCCGACGCGGCGGAGCGCACCGGCCGCGGGGTCAGGTGGTTGGGTGACGCCCCGGGAAAGCGCTCCCCACCGCGCGCGGGCGGCGCCAAAGCGCCCGACGCCTCCGGGGGAGGGGACTTCCCGGGAGCAGCGGGCGGAGGACGCGAGGAGCGCGGCGCGGCGGGCGGGCGGGCCGAGCGGGGACGGGCTGCCGGCGGGAGGGAGACATGGACCGCAGCGAGCAAGGTGAGGGCGCGGGCGCCTCCGGGGTGGGCGCGGGGCCCGGCGCGGCGCGGCTGGGGGCCCGGATCCGGGGTGCGGCGGCGCGCGGCCTGGCGCCCGGGCAGGTGCGGAGCCTGCGGTGCCGGCGCCGCGAGTTGCGTCCCCGGAGCCGGATCCCGGGTCTTGGTCGGGCCGGGCTGCCGGGAACCGGCGGCAGGAGGGGGCGGATGGGACCGCGCGAGGGTGCGCGGGTGTTGGAGACAGCAGAGAGGAAGGGAAAGATAGAGAAGGTTCTGGGAGGCGGCGGACGGCCGGCGCCAGGCGTTCGGAGCCCGGGCGGCGGATGAGAAGCGCTTTAGTGAAAAGCGGCTCCCAGGAGCCCTGCTCACCCTGGTCTGGGACCGGTGGAAACTGAGGGACTGAGGACGGTGGGTCGTTTTGGCCCCGCACGAGGGGCGCGTGAAGCCCTCCCGGCCGCATGTGAAGACTTTCTGCTCTCTCTTTCTTAACGTGGTTAGGATTTTTGGTGGCATTTGAGCCCGTGGCGTTGGTTTTGGTTGCGAACATTTAATACCCCCCAGTTGTGGAGCAGGGTCTCTAGGTTTGTTTGGAAGCGGGGAATTTTTCGTAGCGGGGGTCCTCTTTTATCCATCAAAGGTGAAACTCCCCAACACAAAATCTTAGTCTGATTACTCTAGCTTTGGATGCACTTGTTTCTGATAACAGTATCTCAAGGGAAATTACTTCCAGTAAACATTATTTTAGAGAGATGTGGCATAGTAGAACTAGGTTTTCAGATTTAAATATTGCCACATCCTAGAAATCTTTACTTATAGCACAGTAACCACACTAACCACAGATTCACGGCAAGCTTTTAAAAATATACATATAAAGGCTAAAAAAATGTAACAATATTGAGGTTAATTTTGGGAAGTGGGGATAGGAATTATTACTATTTTGAGTCTTAACAATAATTTTTTTTTTTTTTATGTACTACCCTCCAGTATCTGCCTTCATGCATACCAGTTTTCATTTAAGTCAAACAGTATACACATGTATGCTGTTTTGTAGTTTACTTCTGGTCAGTTGTAAAATAGGATTTTTGGAGCCTTCCAGCTTGTCCTTTCTCTCAAGCCCTCAAATTAATCTCATCTTACATTCATTTTATACAGTATGTACATGTGTGCACCATTGTGTCCAACTATTTGCCACCGCATGGACTGTAGCCCGCCAAGGTCATCTGTCCATGCAGTTTCCCAGGCAAGAATGCTGGAGTGGATTGCCATTTCCTTCTCCAAGGGATATTCCCCACCCAGGAATCGAACCCAGATCTCCAGCACTGCAAGCAGATTCTTTACCAGCAGAGCAATGGGGAAGCCCCATACAATATGTAGTTTATAGTATATATGTAATACATTATATATGTACATATATACACATGTCCACATATTGTCTAGATTTCAAACTTCTTCAAGTTAGAAACATAGATTTCATTTTTGTCCGCAGTTGAGTAACCTGGTGATTTGCACATGGTAAACATTTAAATGTTTGAGTCGGAAAGCTCCTTACAAGTCTCAGGTGTATTATTGTTAGGAGAAGGCCTAGGGGCCACCAAGTAAGTCAGCATTTTTCTATCTGGATTTTCATGGGGTAGTGAGGGTGTCCAGCATGTGAGCATGCATACGTGTATATGTCTTACACTGTGATATTTAACATAATGATGTTTTTAGAATATGTGGCTATGTTTGGTACTCCTCCAAGTAGATGAAATATTAGTGTTTGAATTAGGAGAATGGAGTGATTGCATTTATTAGGTTTTGTATTCTAGTTTGGCTGTTAAGAATCACGGCCAGTAGTACTTCTGTAATTTCCAATTTGCTGATACACTTTATGTGGTTATTGTAGGATTACTGTTTGTGCCTGTGTTTGTGTATATATGTCTAAGACATGTTTAATAAATCCCTTGGTTTATAAGAGGAGTCTTTTTCTGTCTCTAATTTTTGGATGTTATTCTTTGGGAAAGATATTTGTTAGTCATGTTACTCCTTGTGTTTAATTGTCATTCTTGGAGGGTGAGGGAAGTCCATCATCTTAAAGTGGAGAACCTGGATGCTAGACTCTAAATGAAAGATGAGCTAGCTGCCTGGGCAAGGTCAACTGAGGCTACATAGCTTTGCAGTCTTAACAACCACTTGGCCTTTCCTTATACTTTGGGTTCCTTCTGCCTCTTTTTTGTCTTTTCATCTTTATGTTGCCACGGCACACAGTTTTTCAGAAATGTTTGTTGACTGCCTCAGATGAAAGGTAAGTGCCCAAGGGCCAGTCTCCTCCCAGCCCCTGGAACCTGATTCCCTCTGAGTTGGTCACTTGCTTCCCACTTCTTCCTGTTCTTTTTCCTTTGTGTTTTAAAGAAACAGAACTCTGGTTGGATGGACAAAGTTGCTGATAAGACTGCAGTGGGTGTGGAGAGTAAGTTTATCTGTCAGCTCTCTGAGCTAGCAGAGGAGACAATTCAGTCTTGAGCAAGTCCATGTAGACTCCTGGCTGAAAGTGAAAAGGAGGAACCTGGATTTTTAACTTGCAGGTTCACCAGTAAAGGGTGTTAGCTGGAATAAGGTTTCTACAAAATCTGTGATTGTCTGCTGAATTGTGATTTTTTTCAAAGTACCTAAAACCAAATCTAAATATTTTAGGATTTAACTTACTTTTTTAACACGTGTGGATTTTGTTGTGTTTGTCCCTTTAAAAAATACTCTAGGGACTTCTCTGGTGGTACTGTGGTTAAGATTCTGTGCTCCCAGTGAAGGGAAGCCTTGGTTGGGGAATTAAGATCCCACATGCTGCACAGCATGGCCAGGAAAATAAAATCCTCTAGATACAAAATTAAATGGCCTACTACTTGTCTTGAATGCATATCTCTGCTGAAATGTCTCCTTATCTGTTCCTTCTTATATGAAGTTGTCAAAATTTAGCCGTTGCTACTGATTTTAATAGAGCTATAATGTTTTGAAATAAACAGTTTTATTTTCAGCGCTGTATTCTGAAGGCTTTTCAGTATCAGTCTGAGATTTGCCTATTTTTCGTGCCCTCCCCCGTACCCAGACTCTGTATACAGTACTCTGCGTATGTTGAGAGCAGTCAACATCAGATGATTTAAAATCCACCATAAACAACATTCTGCCTCTTAGGAGTTTCTATGGGTTCAGCACACTTAACGTGTGCGCCATTTCCCACCTTGAAAGTGCAGCGGCCTGCTAACTGTAGAGTACACCATGTAAAAAACTCCTGACTGCCTTTTATGGGGCTGAATAGATAATTGTGCTCTCTTATATTGGCTTCCCAGGTGGCGCATTGGTAAATAATCTGCCTGCCAATGCGGGAGACACTAGACGTGGGTTGGGTCCCTGGGTTGGGAACATCCCCTGGAGGAGCAAATGGCAACCCACTCCATATTCTTACCTGGAAAATTCCGTGGACAGAGGAGCCTGGAGGGCTACAGTCCATGGGGTTGCAAAGAGTCAGACATACTTGCACGTGTGCGCATACGCACCCCACACAGGCACACACTCTCTTATATTAGTAATAACTTGTAGTTTAGCACCATTATATTGACAGTCACCTAGCCACTAAGCATTTTATCTGTGTTTGAATTAAAACACGACCACAGCTTTTTAAGGGGGTAGGGGAGGCTGCTATGGTCGAAACAACTGGGGAAAGGGGAAGCCTGTAATGACACAGTGACACAATAATAGGTCACTATAATTTCAGCCTGGTAATTATGCCTTCGAAATAACAAAATGGTGAGGTGTTGTTGATTTACAGATAAAACAAACTTAGAAATGAATGGGTAACAGCTTTGAGGGTCTGCTCACAGATCTCTGGGTGTGAGTCACTCAGCTTCACGGTTTCTTTGGTCAAGTCTTGCTTTCCATATGGTGCTAATGTCTTTGTTAACTTGCATTCACTTCCTGCATCTGTTTCTACGCAGCAGTCTGCTTGGTCCCTAGGGGAGAGCTAAGTGGTAGGAGGGGTTGTGATCCATCAGTGAGATCTCAAAACAGAATAATCTATGTACACAATAAAAGCAAATACACTCAAGGTCCCCAGCTGAAGAGAACACCCAAATCCCCTGACCTTCTGTGCTCCTGGTCCTTGTATTGGAGGCTCACATTATTTTATTTTCCTTGTAGGTTTAATTATTTCTGTTTAATTGTTGACTGTTTTAAAATCTCTCTTCTGAGACTCTCCCAGATTTTATTTAAACTGGGTAGGTACCAGAAACCGTAATCTTAGCAGTGTATTTTTATTAGAATAAATGTCCAAGGGATCAAGGGATTAAATGTCTAGTGCAAGTTAAAAAATGTTTGAATTAAAAATACTTCTTGGTAGCTGAGAGGAATTGTTCATTTTAGAAAAATCAGAAAATACACATGGAGAGAAAGAACATAAAACCACCTATAATCCTATTCTGGAAAATCACTGTTAGCATGTTGGTTTGTATCCATCCATATAGCTGTTCTTTTAAACCAGTCACAAAATAATCTTATTGAATGTGTCATCTTATATCTTGCCTTTTCTTTAAAACACAGTATTTTAAAATACCCTTCTGCAGCATCATTTTGACAGTGTGACCAGGTAATTAATGCACATGATATGTTCAGAATGATTAAAAGGTTGCAAAATGTTAAATCTCCCTTCCATTCCTGTCTCCTTGGCTATTTCTCTGGGGTAATGATGTCACTATTATTAACAGTTTATTCTCCGTCCACCCAGAGAGATTCTACTTATGTATGTATACACACTTATATTTAATGTTAGTGTGTGTGTTATATAAGCTGTAGTGCACAAATTATTTAGCACCTAACTTCTATATTTCTATATATACTATACTATATATACTAACAGTATGTATTTTAGAGATCATTCAACACAATGTTATATAGAGTTGTTTCATTTTTCAGGGCTATTTGTAGATGTCTATTTTTAGATGTACGATGTTATGTACCATAACAGATGATACTTGTTCCCTATTGAGGGACATTTAGGTTTCCCCTAATATTTTGCTGTTAAAACAAAGCTGCAGCAAATAAATCTGTATGCAAATTATTTGATAAATGTGCTGGTGTGTCTGTAGGAAGAATTCTTAGAAGAATGTGACTGTTCAGTTTTGATAGTGCTAGATTCTGCTCCATAGAAGTGGTGCCAGTTATAATCCACCAGCTATGTGTGAGCATCTGCTTCTCTCTATCATGTGGCCAGGGTGTTGTCACATTTTTCATCTTTGCTTCTCTTTTGGGGGAAAGATGTTTCGCAGGCTGTTTTATTATATATTTTTCTTAATATGAAGGCCATTATACTTCTTTTGATATGTTTGAGATCTGTCTATATTCATTTTCTGTGACATGTCTGATCATATACCTTGCCAGTTTTTTCTGTTGTTGTATCCTTTTCTTCTTGATTTCTTCATGACATGAATTGCTATTATATTTTTTCCTAGTTTGTCATTCCTTTTTTGACTTTCTGGTGATATTTTTTCTGAGCAGAAATATTAGTTGATGGCAGTTTTCATTTAATAGCTTCGAGCTTTTGAATCATTCATAGAGATGCTATCCTCACTTTGAATTTATGGTTTTACTTTTTACCTTTAAATCTTTCATCCATCTGGAGTTTATTTTGATTAAAAAATGTGTGTTATGAATCTTAACGTCCTTCCCAACTCAACTGGTTCCTCAATTGTCCAGCATCATTCACTGACTAATGCGTCTTTGAAATACTGCTACTGTCACTACTAAATTTCTGTATTCTTTTCTTTTCCCCTATTCTGTCTTTTCAATCCTAGTAACTAAAGTGTTTAAATTATTGTGGTTTCATAACATGTTAAAATGTCTGGAAGGATTGGTCTCTCCTGATCACTCTATATTTCTTTTTATTACTAGGTGTTTTTCTAGCTGTTCTTGCCAGATTTTATTTCCAAATGAACATTAGAATCAACTTGGTCTGGATGAAAATCCAGAAGAAATGTAGTTGATATAGCTTTCTTCCCTTCCCCTCTTCTCTATCCTCCTCATTTCCCCCTCTCTCTCTTTTTCTAATAGACCTGTTCCCTTGTTTTTTTCTTTATTGAATGTCCCAGTATGTTCATCATAGTTGTATTGTACATACTATATATACAATTTTATATTGCATTTTGGATACTACTAGATAATAAGAATTTTAATGTACCATTAAAAAAGTATCTTCAAACTGTATTTTTTGATGACTGTACCCTTTCAGCATTTGATGTGTAACTGTTTTGTGTGTGTGTGTGTGGGAATATAGATTGCTTTTTATTTTAGCTATTATAATACTTTAAAGAGGAATTGTTTTAAGATTAATTTCTTGAGACAGGACAAAGGATGTGAATATGCTTAGGTTTTTCATGCCTTTGGCTAAATTGCTTTCTGGGGAACATAATTATTACTGTTTTTTTATTGTCGTAAAAATGCATGACAAGAAATATATTATCACAACTGTATTTAAGTGTATAGGATAGTATTGTTAACTCTATATACTTTATTGTGTAACACATCTCTAGAACCTTTTCATTTTGATGACTGAAACCCTGGACCCACTGAGCAACACACATTTTTTTTCTCTCTACAGCCCCTGGTAACCACTATTCTCTTTTCTGCTTCAGTGAGTTTGATTACTTTAGATACATCATTAAAGTGGAATCATGCAGTATTTGTCTTTTTATGACTAACTTATTTGACCTAGCATAATGTCTTCAGGGTTCATCACGTCATTGCATAGTGTAGGATTTCTATCTTTTTTAAGGCTATATAATATTCTAGTGTGTACGTATGCCACATTTTCTGTGTCATCTTTTATTTTCTTTGTTCATCCTTCACTGGGGATTTAGGTTGCACCCACCTCTTGGCTGTTGTGATCACGGGTGTGCAAATTCTTTTATGTCCTGTTTTCCACTCTTTTGGGTATATACTGTTGGGAAGGAATGTTTATTTTCCCTGCCTTTCTTAGTTCTTTGGCTTGTCTAATAATGAAATCAACATAGGGCAGACTAACAGGAGAAAAACAAATTTAGTTGCATATGTTCAGGGGTCCTACAAGAATATGAGACCCTCAGGCATTTAGCCAGTTGAGACTTAATGTGACATTCTGAGCTATGGAGAAAAGGGATAGGGTTCTGGGTCTTGAAAGCTGAGAAAGACAATTCACAGGAAGATGGAGAGAAGGTTTGGTAAAGTGTTTTCCATTCCCTGCAGGACGATGGGGCCCAGAGAGGACTTTGATCTCTAGCCCCAGTCTGGCTGCCCGCAGTTCACCCCACCTCACCTGTACTATTTGTAGTTATCTCTTGTGATAGTTCCTTTCCTGGACCAGACCCTCTATCTAAATTCTTTTAGACAGGTAAGGAAGAGATAAAAGGTTTTCCTCAGTCTGCTGATTTTGATTGCTTTCAGCTCAAAATAGTCACAATTCCAAAGTGGTAGTTTGAGGGAGACTTGTTCTGAACTCCTCAATACCCAGAAATAAAATTGCTGGTTCATATGGTAGTTCTCTTTTTACATGTTTTGTTTTGTTTGGTTTGTGAATTTCTCTCCTGTTTTCCATTGTGGCTGTACCGTTATATATTCTCACCAAGTTATTTTAAAGAGAACATGGTAGGGACCAAACACCTGCAGAGAGAGGGAGCCTGTGTAGATTCTAATTTTTCCATATCCTCAGCTACACTTTTCATTTTCTGTTTTTGATAGGGGCCTTCCTAATTGAGCTGAGATAGTTTAATATCTCAGTGTGGTTATGATTTGCATTTTCCTGATGATGAGTCATGTTGAGTGCTTTTTGGTCATCTTTATGTCTTCTTTGGAGAAATGTCTATGATTGGATTATTAATTATTAATGTATTCTGGATACTTAGGCCTTATGAGATATGTGGTTTACACATATTTTCCTCCCATTCTGTAAATTGCCTTTGTCACTCTTGGTTGTTTCTTTTTCTGCACAGATGTCATTGCCTTGGGAAAAAAAAAAAAGAATTAGAAAGCTTATAGGTAAAAAAAATGCCGTCTCTTTTCATTTAAACTTCTTCCACCTTCTAAGAGGCTGTAGATGATTTTAGCCATTGTGTTCCCCTTTTAACATTGGTTGTTCCTTCATTGTTTTAATATCTTTTTATTTTATTAGATTAAAAATTTTAATTGACTTATAGTTTGGCTGCGCTGGGTCTTCGTTGCTGAGTGTGGGTGTTCTCTAGGTGTGGCAAGCAGGGGCCACTCTCTGTGGTGTGCGGGCTTCTCATTGCAGAGGCTTCTCTTGTTGCGGAGCCTGGGTTCTGCGTGTGCCATCTTCAGCGGTTGTGGTGCACAGGCTCAGTTGTTGCGGCTCACAGGCTTGAGAGCATGGGTTCAGCTGCCCCAAAGTGCGTGGGCTCTTCCCAGACCAGGAATCAAACCCACGTCCCCTGCATTGGCAGGCGGATTTTTTTACCGCTGAGCCACCAGGGAAGTCCTCTCCTTCACTTTAAAATTGTGTCTTTGCCTTCTTCTGCTGCCACCCTTCTCCCCTGTTCATATGAAACCTTTGTGTTTTGTGGGAAATATTTATTTTTTCTATTTTGGTTTTGGTTATGTTGCATCTCTTATGTTATTTTTCTGACAGAAGACATTATTAGGAGCAGATATTTTCTTGGTGACAGTTTTTAGAGTAACTTTCATGGCTCTCAGTTGCCCTCAGTACTTTTTTCTCTGTGTGTTTATGTCTTCTCTTTAGATGCTTTTGTAGTCAATACTAAAAGTAGTGGTTTTGGGTAGGACTATTAATTTACATGCTTTGGCTCATAGGCATGGTGACTGTATTTCATGTTACAGCTATGCACATGTAAATGTCAGCTTAAAAATGATATAAAACATCACCATATAAAGTTTTGGATTGAGAATTTACTTAATAGGATTAAACTTCACCCCTTGTATTCTGAGCTTTTTGGAGGCTTTGTGGTATGGTAAAGGAGCTTATGGTGTAATGAATAGGGCTGTAGGAATAAAGATAGCAGTTTATCCAACCCATTAAGATTTATATTTGGCCAGAAATGAAGTGTCAGTAGGAGACTGTTCTTCTGTCTGTACATTGTTGGTACTCCATAAATATTTGTCCTATTGTACATATATTCATTAGAAAGATTTCTAGTATATATACAGTCACATGGGATTAGATGGAAACAGTTAACAGGGAAAGATAATAGTTTGGCAGAGAGACGAGAATACCTGTTCCAAATGTGCTTATAGTTTTATACATAATCACTGAAAGTCTGATCTGTAAATAGAAGCCAAGTTGGTACTTTACTTCTCAGGTGTACATGTAAGAGTATTTATGTATACATTTACAAGTAGAGGAGGAGACAGTGCTGATTAAATGTTTATTATCCAAAGGAAGTTGGATGTAGTGCTAAGTAACTTTCTTAAATGTTTTCTATGCTATTTCATCAAAAGTAGTGATTTGCTTCTAATGTATCCTGAATTTAAGAGGCACAGATGGTGTTGATACATTTTAGAAGTTTTCTTTCAGTGAAATTGAGAAGGGCAGTGGGAATGTTGATAGTGGTGGAAAGGGTTTGGTACTAGTTAACCAGAATGAAAATTATATAAAGAGGGAAATTGCAAACATTTCTGC
Source organism: Budorcas taxicolor (assembly GCF_023091745.1). Taxonomy (NCBI): domain Eukaryota; kingdom Metazoa; phylum Chordata; class Mammalia; order Artiodactyla; family Bovidae; genus Budorcas; species Budorcas taxicolor. Next base: position 56,702,151 of record NC_068923.1, on the reverse strand, counting down.
TGGCATTTTAGCAAATTGATGACCAACTTTCCATTTTGGTATATACTGAGTATATCACTTTTGGTATATCGGTTTATTAGCAGTGGGAATGATGATGATTCTACCTGTTTTTGCACAGCTCTTTCTAATTTTTCTTCATATTATTTCAATTCAGTCTTTCCTAATGCGAGGTAACAGGATTGGTATCATTTTTGTTTTATATATGAGGAAACAGAAGCTGAGAGAGCGACTTCCCCATTCTCTGCTAGATGTGGAGATTGTTACAAAACCTTTGTCCCACACCTGTTGTTTCTCAGAGGGTAACCGGTGGCCAAGAACAGTTTCAACTACATTTTGCAAATCAGTTTAAAGGGCTGGGAACACTTCACACTTTTTAGAAATATTTTCCTTCCAACAAATTAAAACAGAATTGGAATCTGAAGGGACACCACTTCAAGTTCTGCATTATAATGACCTAAGTTTTCTAGCTGGGGTTTTACTGGGCAACTTTTAGTAATACTGCTACTACCACTAATACCAGCAACAACATCTGCTCAGGGTTTTCTGTATACCAGGTTCTGTTCTAAATGTTTTTCATGTTTCATTCTGAAAATGTTTAGAACAAACCTATGAGCCACATCCTTGCTTTACAGATGAAGAAACAAGATGTGAGAAAATGGAGTAGTAACTTCTTCAGGGACACAGAGCTTGACACAGACAGAGCTGGGTTTTAAATCCGAATGATTTGGCCATAGTGTTCCTGTCCTTGTGCTACCTAAAAGTATAATGAAAGGTGTTCAAAATGATGCCATTCTGTGGTAGCTACCACCGAGAAGGGAGCACTCAGACCGGTATCCGCCCCAGAATGTGGTCTGTCCTCAGGCGCCAGAACCGATTGAAAATATTCAGGGTAAAGAATGCTAGAGCCAAAGGTACGTCGGGGTTGAAAATTGGGCTTCATCGTTTTGAGACACTGGATAAGTCACTCAACCTCTTTGAGGGTGATTATACCTCACCTATTTGTGAAATTTAAGTAAAAAATCTGTGACTGGTACGGGGGCTCAATAGATACTAATTGTAAAATGGACTGTTTGTATTTCTGTAAAATGCTAATTCACTGATTTCCAATTCAAATTAAACATTTCATTTATTTGGAGACAGTTATGATATGATGCAGGCTTGCCTGGTGGCTCAGCAGAAGAATATGCCTGCAGTGCAGAACACACAGGAGATGTGGGTTCACTTCCTGGATTGGGAAGATCCCGTGGAGGAGGGCATGGCAACCCACTCCAGTATTCTTGCCTGGAGGATCCCATGGCCAGAGGAGCCTGGCAGGCTGCAGTCTGTAGGGTCACAGAGAGTCAGACACGACGAAAGTGACTGAGCGTGCACACACACGTGATGTGATGCCTGCCCTCACAGACCAGGCTGCAGAAACATACAGAGAATTCGGCCACTGTGTGAAGTGGAGGTTGTAAGGACTGCTTGGCTGATTGAGAAGGAAATGAGGAACTCTGGCTGGTCATCAGGACAGGAATCTAACCTCAAGTAACCTTTGAACTTGAAGGCGTAGTAGGAATCCTGGTAAGAGAAGGAAGGGTGGGGAAGAGGATTTGGGAAGAAGCTTCAGTATGTACAAAGGTGTAGAGGCATGAAAGGGCAAAAAGATGCTCAGAAATTCCCTGTGACTGGAGTTCACGGTGGTCACTAGGGGTGTGTGAGCTGTCTTGTGTGCTGGGATCAAGATTCAGGACTGTGCTGTACAGCAATAGGCTGGTGGTGGCAGGTGGGAGTTTCGTTTTAGAGTAACATTTTGGCAGCTATGTAGAAGGGACTAGCTAACCAAGCAGGGGGTGTCACTGTGTTTCATGCCAGTGGTGGGGGGTGCTGGATTCCTGAGGGATCTTTGGGTAGAATGGGTCAGATGTGAAGGGCAAGGATCTGAGAATAAAGAAGAGCAGAGAATAAAGAAAAGAGCTTGGGCTTTTCAGACCACATGGATTTGGAAAGGGACCAGAGGTAAGGGAGAGAGAGGGAATTTAATTTGGGGTGTGTGTTACATCTGAGGTCCATTTGTCCAAAGTTGTATAACAGACCATCCCCACACCTAGTGGTTTAAAACAACAGCATTTTTTTTTTTTTTTTTTAAATGGTCACAGACCTGTACGTGGGCAGGGCTTGGTGGGGACAGCTTGTCTCTCCTCCACTCAGCTCAGCTGGGAGGCTTGTAGCATGAGGCAGGGCTCATCTGAAGGCTTCCTCACCCACATGGGGGCCAGCAGTTGGGGCTTCTCAGGCATCTGGTTCAATCCCCATGGTCTCTGGTGGAACACCATGACCTGTTTGAGGTTGGTGATTTGCTTGCCTGTTTTTAGCTGGAGACCATGCTGTTGATACAGCAGCAGGCCCCCTCTGGATGCCCCGTAACAGGCTTCTTACATTACCCCAGTGCTCCCAACCCATGGGTCCTAAGAGAGAGGCTGCCAGGGGCTGTGTGGCTTTGTATTACCTAGCCTTAAAGTCATGTGGAGTTGGTTCCTCCTTGTTCTGTTAGGAATGTGTCACAAGGGCCAGCCCAGATTCAAGGAGGGAGAGTTAGACACCACTTTTGGTGGGAAGAGGGTGCATTCAACAGATGTGTGCACGTGTTTTAAAACCACCACCAGGTCCTTGTGGGATGTCGGTGTGGCTGGGTTAGGGGTGAACTATGGATCTCCAAGAGAAGGAGCTGGGCAGGAGAGCATGTGATCATTTGTAGCTGTTAATTATTAGCATGTTACTTCCATATACCACATGTGATATTTGAAGCTATTAAGTTGCTGAGACGGCCCAGGAACAAAAGTAGAACAGAACATGGAATTTGAAGATTTCAGGACGGGGAGAGGAAGGTGCAGGATAGGGAGTGTAACTTTCGCAGGCCCTGGAGAGGCCAGGTAGATTGAGGGGAAACAGTAGATAATGGCTTTGGTGATGAGGACCAATTATGGATAATGCTGAGAGATTCAAGCTCCAGCGGTTGGGAGGAAGTTGAGGAGAAGGAACAGGGCAGATGCTATGGATTTGGGCCTTTGAGAAGGGTCAGATGTGTGTGTGTGTTTTAGTTTTTTTAAAATACAAATTGAGAGACTGCCCTTTTGAGAAGCAAGATGGTGTTTTAAAGGGAAATCTGTATTGCCTTGGTGATTTGCTTGCCTGCATTGAGTATTGTTTTTGCTTCCAGACACAGAGAGGATGCGGTTTTGACCTTTGTGCCTATTTGTAAAATGAAAGAAGAAAGCGAGGCAAGGGAGAATAACTGGATGTGCCAGTCCTGTGTAGGTCACTGGTTTTGGTTATGATGCTTTTAATGCACAGTGTATTTTACTAGCCCTGTCCTAGAGTTTGATCTTCAAGGTGCTCAAGTCTGTAAGCAATAATTCACTTGAATGTGTAAGAACCTTGTGGGGAATAAGTACTTATTAAATATCTGTGAAATGAAAGCATGATATGTTCTCCAGGTGGAATGAGGGTCACAGAAGCAATTTAGCCTTGAGTTGACATTAGAGCCAAATCATAGTAAAGCTGTGATTTTTTTTTTTTTTTCTTTATACCAGCAATTTCTCAGGGCACATCTGAAGTTGTGAGCGCTCCCTTTTCTTCATGGAGAATCTCAGCTTCAGGGTTGATTTATGCCACATTTGAATTTGTCAAATAGTCTCTTGAGAGATATTTTCCCTCCAGAATGGCAGTCCCCTCACTAGAGAGTCAGCCAACTGGGTCACTGTTGACCTTCCAGTCAGCTGCCCTGGTGATTTTTCAGTAGGTGGCTACTTACTATTCGCTGCTTCAGGCATTCAGTGAAAATTTTGACCAACAGTAAAAATAGGCGCAGTGGTCAAGAATCTGCCCATCAGTGTAGGAAGGGTAAGACGTGGGTTCGATCCCTGCGTTGGAAAGATCCCCTGGAGTAAGAAATGGCAACCTGCTTCAGTATTCCTGCCTGGAAAATGAAAATCCTATGGATAGAGGAGCCTGGGGGCTACCGTCTTTGGGGCTGCAAAGAGCTGGACATGCCTAAGTGACTGAACAGATAACACACACAAAGATAACATGGCAGATTTCCCTTGGCTTTTATTTTTCCCTTCATTACAATCCCTTCCCAAACTTCCTGCCTCTTTTTAGCCCAGGGCTGGGCAGCTTGCTGCCCTGCAGTGACCTCTGGCTGGGCCTGTGGTCACTGTCCATGAAGGTCTGATGACATTTTCCTAGTCTGATTATTCTCTTCACCATGGCAACATTGCTGTTAAATTTGAAAAGCAGTGACCTATGATGAAACAGCCAACTCTTCAGAGTGCACTGGGTCCCTCGTGTTTGTGGCAACATTGTTTACAAAGCAAGGTACTAGGTTTCCAGTGTTCACAGCAGCATTGTTTACAGTTGGCAAGGTAGGGAAGCAACCCAAGTGTCCATTGACAGATAATGGATAAAGAAGATGTGGTGTATATATACAATGGAATACTACTCAGGCATAAAAGGAATGAAATCTTGCCATTTGTAGCGGTACAGAGGGACCTGGAAGGCATTACGCTAAGGGAAATAAGTCAGAGAAAGATAAGTGCTGTATGATAATCACTTATATGTGAAATCTAAAAAATGCAACAAACTAGGAAGTAAAACGGAAACGAAGCAGACTCACAGAGAACAAACTAGTGTTCAGCACTGGGGAGAGGGAGCAGAGAAGGGCAATATAGGGGTAAGGGGAGAAAAGGTTACCATGGGATTATGTGAAATCATGTGTGAAACTTTTGAAAACTGTGAAGCACTCTAGAATTTAAAGAATCTTTCATTCAATATAAAAAAACAAACAGAAAACAAAGTGTAGTAGGTCACTTTGATAATTTTTACAATCCAGTGCTGCGCAAACCTCAGGTCCCGCATCAGTCTGTCTCTTCCCCTCAGTTTGGGTGTGCGCATGCGTAGTTGTTTCTCTGAGTTTCCTGTCGTCCCTCTTTGCCTCTCTGTTCTCCTTCGCTTTTGGTGTCTTTTTATTCTACCTAATTTCCGTTTTCTCCTTTTCATTTTTTATCCTTCTCCATTTGGGACATCCTGTGCAACTCGGAGGTTTTGTTGCTCTCGTTCTTTTTGTTTTGCTTTTACTTAGGGGATGTCATGGGTTTGTTCGAGATGTTTTATGTTTCTTACTAGTATTAATATTTTTATGTAGGGATTTTTAAAAAAGCCCTGAAAATAGATTTCCTAGTTTGTTTATTTATTATTAATTCCATTGCTATCGTGTAGCTGATTTAGATCCCCCCTGCCCCTGTTGGTGTGTGTATAGTGATTCAAAGCTTAGAAAAAATTATTTCAAATTATTAATTGGGAATTTTCAGAAATCATACTTTAGTAGTTGATCTATTTGTGTTTCTCTGTGTGGAGTCTCAGCAAACTTAGGAACACTCAAAGGCTACATAATTCTTGAAACTTAATAGCACCCCAATGTTCACAGCAGCACTATTCACAATAGCCAAGAAGTGGGAGCAATCTAAATGTGCGTTGACAGAGGAATGGATAAAGAAGATGTAGTATATATACATAATTACTCAGTCATAGAAAGAATGAATTATTGCCATTTGAAGCAGCATGGATGGACCTGGAGATAATCAGGCTAAGTGAAGTGAGTCAGAGAAAGACAAATATCATGTGATATCATTTATAGGTGGAATCCAGAATATGACACAAATGAGCTTATTTATGAAACAGAAACAGAGTCACAGACATAGAGAACAAACTCATGGTTACCACAGGGTAAGGGCATGGAGGAGGGATGAATCATGAGTTTGGGGTTAGCAGACACACACTACTGTATATAAAATAGATAAACACTAAGGTCCACTGGATTGTAGAAAAAGCAAGAGAATTCCAAAAGAAACATCTACTTCTGCTTCACTGACTGCAGTAAAGCCTTTGACTGTGTGGATCATAACAAACTGTGGAAAATTCTTCAAGAGATGGGAATACCAGACCACCTTACCTTCCTCCTGAGAAATCTGTGTGCAGGTCAAGAAGCAACAGTTAGAACCGATCATGGAAAATGGACTGGTTCCAAATTGGGAAAGGAGTACGTCAAGGCTGTATATTGTTACCCTGTTTATTTAACTTATATGCAGAGTACATCATGAGAAACGCTGGGCTGGATGAAGCACGAGCTGGAATCAAGATTGCCAGGAGAAATATCAACAACATCAGATATGCAGATGTTACCACCGTTATGGCAGAAAGCAAAGAGGAATTAAAGAGTCTCTTGAAAGTGAAAGAGGAGAATGAAAAAGTTGGCTTTAAACTCAACCTTCAAAAAACTAAGATCATGGTATCTGGTCCCATCACTTCATGGAAAATAGATGGGGAAACAACGGAAACAGTGGCTGACTTTATTTTCTTGGGCTCCCAAATCACTGAAAATGGTTACTGCAGCTGTGAAATTAAAAGACTCTTGCTCCTTGGAAGAAAAGCTATGACCAACCTAGATAGCATATTACAAAGCAGAGACATTACTTTGCCAACAAAGATCCAGACTAGTCAAAGCTATGGTTTTTCCAGTAGTCATGTATGGATGTGAGAGTTGAATCATAAAGAAAGCTGAGTGCCGAAAAATTGATGCTTTTGAACTGTGGTGTTGGAGAAGACTCTTGAGAGTTCCTTGGACAGCAGGGAGATCACACCAGTCCATCCTAAAGGAAATCAGTCTTGAATATTCATTGGAAAGACTGATTCTGAAGCTGAAGCTCCAATACTTTGGCCACCTGATGCGAAGAACTGACTCATTGTAAAAGCCTCTGATGGTGGGAAAGATTGAAGGCAGGAGGAGAAGGGGAGAACAGAGAATGAGATGGTTGGATGGCATCACTGACTCAATGGACATGAGTTTGAGCAAGCTCAGGAGTTGGTGATGGACAGGGAAGCCTGACATGCTATAGTCCATGGTGTCACAAAGAGTCAGACACGACTAAGCGATTGAACTGAACTGAACTGAGGGTCCTACTGTAAAGCAGTTAATTATATTCAGTATCCTGTGATAAACCATAATGGCAAAGAATATGAAAAAGAATATATATATGTATGTGTATAACTGAGTCACTTTGCTATGCAGCAGAAATTAACGCATTGTAAATCAAATATACTTCAATAAATTAAAAAAAGAAAGGAATTAAAGGAAGTGGTTAGTTAGTTGCAGTTGTAGTCTGTTGCCATGCCAGGATATGGACCTTTGTCATATTGTCACTTCCACCTTAGACTCTAGATATGACACGTTGGCCACCAGCAGGTGCTCCAGCTCCCTGAGCTGAGGAGGGGGACTCTGGGTGGGTGGCTCCTTCCACCTGGGTTCTGGGTGCTGTTACTGGGCGAGAGCTTCAGGAACCCCTGTGCTCTCTGACTCTCCTGCTTCTCCTGACCAACTTGCCTGTCTGCCCAGCCACCCTCTTGCGTTTGACAGTAAAATGCCATTTGGGGGAATTTTTTGTGTGTGTTCACGTTGCCGTTAATAGCAGGAGGTTGCACCCATAGTTTCCACACTGAACATTTGTTTCAGATGTTGTTGTGTCCTTTGCAGGTGCATCCTGCACAAGAGTGGCATTTCTGCTGTCCTTTCTTTCGAGTTTGCAAGAGGTGAATGAAAGGGTACCGAGGACAAGGTGGGAGTGGTTTTGGTCTTTCAGTTTTGGAAGAATTTGAAATTCTTAATTCTTTTCGACTAGTACTATGTGCATAGAAAGGAACTTTTATGTGGCGATGATGCTAAAACATTAATTCAGTGCAGTCTTGACTCCAGCCAAGCAGTGGTGGGTGGCGAATGCCTCTTCCTACCCTCGCCTCAGCTCTCTGTAGATGTTCTCTTCCTCTTCTGTTTTCCTGGTGAGAGGGTTTGATATGTAGGGGGCTTAGAGAGCCCCCCCGCCCAGGATCATGTAGTTTCTATTTACCACCTCTCAGTAGGTACGTTCTCAGTTGCTTCAGTCTTGTCTGACTCTTTGCGACCCTGTGGACTGCAGCCTGCCAGGCTCCTCTGTCCATGGGATTCTCCAGGCAAGAACACTGGAGTGGATTGCTGTGCCCTCCTTCAAGGCATCTTCCCGAACCAGGGATCAAACCCACATCTCGGATTCTCCTGAATTGGCAGGCAGATTCTTTACCGCTGAGGCACCTGGGAATCAGGTAGAGATCTCATTTTAAATTAATTTGTTGCAGACATAGATTTGCCTCAGTGGAGCTGATTTATTTAATAATATCAAGTCTCCAGTGTAAGGAATCTAGCCTGTGAAACATTGTGGGAACCTCAGATGCGTGAACTATTTTGATACCCATATGGCAAAAATCTCTGGGTCTGGGACTTCCCTGGTGGCTCAGTGGATAAGAATCTGCCTGCCAATGAAGGAGGCATGGTTCAATCCATGGTCCGGGAAGATCCCACATTACTAAGCCCCTGGGCCACAGCTAACTGAGCCCACGCTCTAGATCCCATGCTCCACAACAAGAGAAGCCACCACAATGAGAAGCTGGGGTACTGCAAAAGGCCTCACTCTTTGCAACTAGAGAAAGCCTAACAGCAGCAATGAAGACCCAGGACAGGGGAAAAAAATGAAATTTTGGATCTGTAAATGGCAGTCTTGAGATGGCTATCGTAGGGAAGAGGCAGAGATGGAGGCAAGAGAGAGCTGGGAGGGAGGCGTGTCCTCACCTCCTGCTGCTGCCCATGGAAGCCTGGACTCCCTTTGAGGAACTGTTGTTCCTGCTGAGGCTCATCCTAGTGGGAATGGGAATAGTGAGCAGTGGGAACAGTGGGAACAATGAGCAGCTCTCAGGCAGTCCCATGGCCCCCCATTTTTTTTTTTTTTTCTTTTTGGAAGCAACTATGGCCAGCCTGGCTATGGTTCATAAGATCACAGAGTCAGACACAACAGAAATGACTTAGCACATAGCACACGCCCATTGTTGGGGCTTCCTTGGTGGCTCAGACTGTAAAGAATCTGCCTGCAATGCAGAAGACCTGGGTTCAAGCCCTGGATTGGGGAAATCCCCTGGAGAAGGGCATGGCAACCCATTCCAGTACTCTTGCCTGGAGAACTTCATGGACAGAGGAGCCTGATAGCCAGTCCATAGGGTTGCAAAGAGTTGGACACAGCTGAGCAACTAACACTTTTAACTTTCACTTTTGTGGTCATTGTTAATTTCCTTCAGTTCCTGGGCATTGTGTCATTAAAGCAGCTGTACTTAACATGTTTAGCATTTTTATATGCTTTGCAGTAATTCTTTATCATTCTGGGGGTCATAAGTTAAACATACTCTTATTAAAGAAGCATGTAGAAATGCAAAGCAATAAAACATTTCTATTTTTGAAGATATTACATAATTATAGACTGTAATAAAGCATTCCTTTTATAAAGAACTGAGTGACCTCTGTAATCTTAAGTACTCTCCCACATTAATTTGTTGGTTTGTAAGCATCATTCTGCCTTTGAATATACATGTTAATAAAGGGATAGATGTACTCAGGGAAATAAAAAACATTCTAATGAAAGTGAAAACCAAGGTGCAGGCCTCGTTTTCTTTATTCAGTAATACTTGTCTGCCCGCCCTCCTCCCCATGCCCTGCACACACCCTGTCGAGTTAGGACTCAGATTCTTAATCACAAGCCTTAACTTGAAACTTAGGCTGCTTTCTTTGGCAGGCCTTCAGGAGGTCAGGTTTCCTCGGTTCAGAAGGAACCTAAGAACTGCTTGTGCCTGACTTCTTTCACCCAAGAGATCGACTTTAAAGCTGGGATTGCCAGGCACAATCTCCAGTATTCAGTGCAAGGGACATTTTGGTGGGGGTGGGTGTCAAGGAGGACAGATGTTTTCACAGCTGCTTTGGGTACCTCCTCTGGAAGCTGCAGCTGTCTTGGGTCCCATTGCAGCCCAGGTGGTTCATTTCTGCCCACATGGTCCTGTCAGTTACAGCGGTGGGCTGGCCTGGCTCCTCCAGACTACCCTGAGGATGTGGCCAGCCCCTCATCTCAGCATCAGCTCTATACCTCTGGGTGGAGGTGATGAGGAAGGAGTTGAGGCAGGGGGGAAAAAAGATGTTTGAGACTGACCTGCTCCCAAGGTCAGGGGCCCCTGGTGGGGAGGTTGAGGCAGGCCTAACCTTTTTCCTTTCTTCAGCTGTTACTGGACATTCAGAAATGTCTGCTCTAGAAGGTGCCTTTCAAGCCCACACGCCCCCAGAAGGCACAGCTTCCCAGAGTTGCAGTGCTTCTTTGTTGAACTAACAGATGCCAGGCTCTTGTTTATACTGAGAGCTGCATATCAGTAAATGCTTAGGCCTTCTCTGACAAATATTGACCTAAAGGCAATTGTATTCCATGTCTTGCTTTTACATGAACTTGCTTCCTAATGCATTTAGACATCGATATATTGCAATAGACAGATTGCAAAATGATCTCGTAATATGGTTTACACCTTACAGTTATTCTCTGTTTCTTAAGTTTTAAGTCTGTTCTTTTTAGAGGTTAAGTATGTTTTTCTTTAATGCTTTTTTCTTTGGTTGAAGTATAGCTAATTTACAATGTTGGGTTAGTTTCTACTGTATAGCAAAGTGATGCAATTATACATTATATATGTATATGTATATACACACACATACATTCTTTTTCATATTCTTTTCCATTATGGTTTATTATAGGATATTGAATATAGTTCCCTGTACTGTCCCCTTGGATCTTCTTGTCTCCATTTTATATAGAATAGTTTGCATCTTCTAATCATTCCCAAACTCCCAATTCTCTCTTCCACCTCTCCTGGCCCTTGGCAACCACCAGCCTGTTATCTGTGTCTGTGACTTTAATACTCTTGATGTAGTGGTAATTGTTTTTAATTGGACATTTCCATTATATGAGAGTGTCACAACATTTTTTGCTTCATCTTCTCTGTGTAAAGAACCCAAGCTTCTTACATGGATACAAGTAAAAATTTGGCCTTATTAAAGGAAGAAAGATAATTGGTTGAGTGATGGAAGATGAGGAGAACTGTGCTTGCTTTTAGGCTAAAAAAAGAAATTATTTTTCTCTGTACCATGGAGAAACATGGCCCAGAAAATTGAATGGCATACAGCTGTTTTTTTCCAGCATGGGGTTTTGCTTGTATCAAAGAACAAGTGGGTTGTGATGACCTTGATATATCCAAGAGGATAAAGCTTGAAACTGTAGGAGCTGATGTTCCTAAAACCCCGGAGTGAGAGTGTACTTTTATTCAGCTTTTTCTCTTCAGTGAAATTTGAAAAGCACTTGGTATAGAAAGCAGAACTTTTACTTGATCTTTTGTGGCAAAGTTAAGGAAGAGTATCTAGGCTGCTTTAGATGTTGGCTGTTAAATTGTTGTCTGTGTCAAGGGTGACACCATGTACTTTTGATACAAAGTCAGCTAAGCTCTCACTTTTCAAAAAAATTTGGAACTGGAAAATTAATAAATCTTTATAAAATACTACTTATTTGTATCTCTGGGTTAGAGCATGACTTTTAGCAATAGTATGGAGGTTGATAGGTTACCTCTTTTTGCCATCTCTCACCTGAAGATTAAATATATAGGTTTATGTTTTAAATATACAGATTCCTCTATATGTTTAAGTATTTAGGCTTTAAATACATGTTCCTATAAACCTTATTTTAAAGAGGATTCCTAACTACATTTTTGTGTTTACTTTTTTTAAATTTTGACAGTAATGGTTGATTTTACTTCTGATGTTCAAGTTAAGAAATAAAATACAATGTGTGTGCAGGTCTTTGTGTGCGTGTTTCCAGGTCCCACTCCCTTGAAGGGGGATAATCAACACTTCGAAGCATAGTGGCTAGAGGTGAGCACTAAGATTTATTACTTTGGTTTCAAAGCTCCATTTTTTGTCAGCTGCAGAACAGTCCCAGTAGACGCGAGGATGACAGTGGCGTAGTGCATGGCCTTGACAACTGCAGAGTGATGCTGAAGAATCAACAAAGCAGTACAACGAAAGACTTTATAAAAGTTTAGCTTTTCCAAAACAATGTCTGCATTGTTCTTCTTTCTCCTCTGGTAGCTAGCTGTCCTTCCCTAGAGTTGACCGTCCTGCATTTTCCCCACAGGAGACACCAGTAAGACCAACTAAAGTCTGTTGCTCTGGAGTAAAATTCCTACAGGGCTTGTTTTTCCTGTTTGTGACCTCCAACATTTCAGCAGCCCTTAGGGAACTCCTGTTCTCTCTTTCCATCAATCTTTCCTCCACTATTAATACAATAGTGTAGTTAATCATTCCCTAATCTCTACATGTAGTATCTGAAAAAATTTATTTCTATCTTATGGAGCAATGCATGAATATAATCTCCGTGTTTAAAAAGCGGGTTAGGTGTATAGATAAAGATAGTTGCTCAGAGACCTCGGTTGGTATGAGTTCTGTCAATCCCTTCCTTGGGGACGTGTAGTTAGAGTTGTGTAGATAGAGTTGTATAGATAGAGTTGTGTAGTTAGAGTTGTATAGTTAGAGTTGTGTAGATAGAGTTGTGTAGTTAGAGTTGTGTAGATAGAGTTGCATAGATAGAGTTGTGTAGTTAGAGTTGTGTAGATAGAGTTGTGTAGATAGAGTTGTGTAGACTGGCAGTCCTCTGGCCTTTGCATGCATCAGAGGGCTTGTACAGATATGTGTTGCTGAATCCAGATGGCTGATTCAGTCCTTTTGGGGGAAGGTCTGAGAACTTGCATTTTGAGCCAGTTCCCAGGTTCAGGTACCACAATTTGGGAAACTTGAAGAATTGATTGGTGCGTGTTTGTGCTCACCTATTAAAAAAGCAAATGCTATAGGACTTCCCTGGTGGTCCATTGGATAGAAGACTTCACTCTGCCAATGCAGGGAGCATGGGTTCGATCCCAGGTCAGGGGACTAAGATTCCACATGCTCCATATGCCATGGGGCACAGTCAAAAGATAAAATGTAAACATATAAATACAATAATAATTCATTTAAAATTTTAATTTAATTTAAAAATTAAAAAAATAAAAAAGCAAACGTTAATCAATACCATACATGGTTCTGTATTTTTTATCAGCTCTGGGTTGTGGGGAGCTTTCTAAATTGGTGCATATTGACCATTTCATTCTTAACTGCTGCATAATGTTCCAGAGTATAAATATGCCTTAGTTTGACTTCTGTTAATGGGCACTTTGATTTATTATATTAATAGACTGACTTGGTAACTCAGCTGGTACAGAATCCACCTGCAATGCAGGAGACCCCAGTTTGATTCCTGGGTTGGGAAGATCCCCTGGAGGAGGGTATGGCAACCCACTCTAATATTCTTGCCTAGAGAATCCTCATGGATAGAGGAGCCTGGCAGGGTACAGTCTATGGGGTCACAAAGAGTCAGACACAGCTGAGAGACTAGGCACACATATTAATAGTATTTTTTTTTTTAAAAAAGCTATAATAAACAAATGCTGCACTGAGCATCTTTTTATTTTAATTCCTGTTTCATGTAAGCTGTTTTGTCTAGGGTAACATGAAGAAGTGAAATTGCTGAGCATGTATCTTTTTTATTTTATTTTTGTTCTAAGAGATGATGTCTCCTGACTCTCGGCCATATTTACCACATTAATGCCCAGCATTGGGTAATTTGTTTTAATTCTTCCAATCTAGGGCTAAGCCAAGTTGCTAGGAAAACTGTAAAAGAGTGCTGACTGGGCTCTTTACAAATTCAACCTGAAATGAGCTTCAGGCTGCTGGGCCATCTGTTTTCAGTTTTTGTGGACTTCCTAAAACAGTGATATTCAACTGTTTTTTCCCCCCTCAACACCCTTGACGGATCAGCACTGTCCTCAGTAACAGTGGCTTATGTAGTTTCTAGAGAGTTTAGGTCCAAATGTGTCTTTTAGGTAAAGTCATTGTTAGACTCACCTTGGATATTCTCCCCCCTTCCCCTTCAGACTCTCTTTTTATAACCAGATGCACCATTCCTTGTGCCCTCCATCTTGTACACCAGTTATTCCTCTTTTTCTGTTCTCTCCTGGGCAGGGATATGTGCTAAATGAGTTGGGAGGTATTAGGAGGGCTGTGGTCATAGGTAAGTGCAGGCTAAGTGGGTGTTCCATCCTAGAACTAACATTCCTAATACTTGGGATTTCATGGCAGTGAAAGTTGATCAGTTGTGTCCAACTCTTTGTGACCCCATGGGCTATACAGTCCACGGAATTCTTCTAGCCAGAATTAGAGTGGGTAGCTGTTCCCTTCTTCAGGGAATCTTCTGAACCCAGGGATCGAACCCAGGTCTCCTGCATTGCAGGCAGATTCTTTACCAGCTGAGCCACCAGGGAAGCCCTGGATATGCGGGTTCGATCCCTGGGTCGGGAAGATCCCCTGGAGAAGGAAATGACAACCCACTCTAGTATTCTTGCCTGGGAAATCCCATGGACAGAGGAGCCTGGTGGGCTACTGCCCATGGTGTTGCAAAAGAGTCAGACATGACTTAGCCACTAAGCAACAACACCAAAATTAAAATTGGGGTTGGGGAGCTCACACTGGGTCCTCACGTCCTTGTTTTGCCAAGTCATTAAAACCAACAAACACAAAGCCACCATTTCTAAAATTAAAATACGAGATTTTTTTTTTTAACATTGCTCTTCCTCTCCAGAATCAGAAAGGATACCTCAAAATAAGGGTTATTAAAATTTCTTTTCTCTTTTGCCTCAGACAAGTGAAAATTGATGATTTAGTCTGGAGTCATAGTGTGCAAAGGAAACTGGTCATTTCTTGAATGAAAGATTTGATGTCTGCACTAGGTGTTTCTGGGCTTCCCAGGTGACACTAGTGGTAAAGAACCCACCTGCCAGTGCAGGTAGATGTAAGAGCCTCAGGTTTGATCCCTGCGTCAAGAAGATCCCCTGAAGGAGGGCATGGCAATCCACTCCAGTATTCTTACATGGAGAATCCCCATGGACAGAGGAGTCTGATGGGCTACAGTCCATAGGGTCGCACAGAGTCAGATCCACCTGAAGAGACTTAGTATGTGTGCATGCCAGGCTTTACTGGTTTATCAAACTGTCAGTCCACAATGCTGCTGTGGACTGCTGCAGGTGGGGTGGTCCTGTCATGCCAGGCACCGAGCGAGTCCTGGAGAAAAAGCAGCAGAGGAAGGACTTCTTACATTTCAGCAGCTCCCTTACAGCCTGGCTTCTGGAGCACACAGATGCCTTTCCCAGGAAGATGTGTTCAAACTTTCATGGCGACAGCTGCCACGCATGCCTAGGATCACCCGCCTTCAAAATCTTTCACTTCTGGCCCCAGGCCGGATTTAAATAAGGTCACTATTGTATCTTTGAGCTTCTTGGGAGAATCAGCTTTTCATGGAAAGAAAATCCTTTCTGCCATTAAGGAAACATGGGTGTCTGTTACCGGCTATAATGCTTCTGCCCCTTTGGGATGTGAAGACACTCTAATGAGTGACAACAAAATTTGTGCTGTTTTACCCTGAGAGCATCCCAGGTACAGGGTGGCCTCCTCCAGGGGTACTCGAGCTGAGCTTGAGACAGCTGTGCATCTTGCGGAATCTTACTTTGTGTGTGGAAACAAATTAAAAAATAACTCACAGAGTAACTTATTACAATGTTAATTCTTTCCAAGTAGCCAAGATCTAAGAGGCTTATTAGATTTTAGATACAGTGCTTTATTAAAATTTTGTTTTCTGTTACAGCTTATTGGATGAGGTACTTGAGGGGATTGAGATGACATCAAAAAAATGGAAAACACTTAGTTTTGATTAAAATGGGCACTAAATACCTGAAATAGACACTGAATATACCATGTAAAAAGGGACAGACCAGCGCCTGCCTGACCCAAGGAACCAGTTGTGGACACTCCCTTTCTGGATTTATTCCAGTGAATTTGATAGAATTTGGGGACTTCGCTGGTGGTCCAGTGGCTAAGACTCCACGTCCCCAAAGCAGGGGGCCTGGGTTTGATTCCTGGTTGGGGAACTGGTTATCACATGCCATAAGAGTCTGCATGCCACAATGAAGATGCTGCATGCTGCAACTGGGACCCAGTGCAGCCACATAAATACATGAATAAATATGTATATATTTTTAAAGAGTGTTTAGGGGGAATTCACTGGTAGTCCAGTGGTTAAGACTCCGCGCATTCACTGCTGAGGGCTAAGGTTCAATCCCTGGTCAGGGAACTAAGATCCAGTAAGCCAAGTGGTGCAGCAAAAAAAAAAAAAAAAGTGTTTTTGAAGGAAGAAAGGTGGGCTCTGAGTGGTGTGTGCTTCCCATGAACTTCCCCAAGAAGCCTGCTATTCTGAAACCTAGTAAGTATTTGAGGAGAGGCATCTAATGCCCTTTCAGGCACTGGAGGGCTTGCTGCAGTTGCCATGGAGACTGACAGGTGCTGGTCTCAGCTGTGTGACAAGACACTCAGGCGCTTCAGGAAGGGGAGCAGGAGCCAAAGGTCATTTATCCTCACTCAGTCAGCTTGAAGAGCCCTGTTGGTTGTGATGAGTATTGACTAGTTTCTCTGCAGTTTCCTGTATTGTAAAATGTCGATGTAAAATGTCATTTTTAACTGTTAAGTATTTTTTTAAAGTACTGTATTACTCTAGTCAGAATTGGTTTTCTGTTGCAAAATCCTAGTTTCGTGTATCGGTAAAACTAAGATGTAAATTACTAATTGTTTGAAATATTCTTCCTAGTAGATAAAAAAGCAAAACATTATGATATACATTTGCCTGTCAAGGATTACTTTCATTGGGAGAAGCATGACTACCCTGGTTTGGTTCTGACTATACATTGTGCTTTTTTTAACTGGATTACAAAATTTGTCATATATAATTTAAATTATGGAATCTTTTACATGGATTTCACCTTACAGATTGACCAACATGTGAACTAATTGTGGCTTTTGTGATTGTTTAAAAATGTAATCTTTGTATTTCATGAATGTTCAGTTCAGTTCAGTTCAGTCGCTCAGTCGTGTCTGACTCTTTGTGACCCCATGAATCGCAGCACGCCAGGCCTCCCTGTCCATCACCAACTCCCAGAGTTCACCCAGACTCGCGTCCATCGAGTCAGTGATGCCATCCAGCCATCTCATCCTTGGTCGTCCCCTTCTCCTCCTGCCCCCAATCCCTCCCAGCATCAGAGTCTTTTCCAATGAGTCAACTCTTCGCATGAGGTGGCCAAAGTACTGAAGTTTCAGCTTTAGCATCATTCCTTCCAAAGAAATCCCAGGGTTGATCTTCAGAATGGACTAGTTGGATCTCCTTGCAGTCCCAGGGACTCTCAAGAGTCTTCTCCAACACCACAGTTCAAAAGCATTATGAGAGCGTAAATAACATTTTTTGAACAGTGTCTTGCTTCTTTTTGTCTGCTCTAGTGTTTAATACAGTGGAATGTACTAAAATCTTTCCTGGGGATCTGTGCTGGGTCTCAGTTGCTGTGCAGGTTTTCTCTAGTTGCAGCGGGCAGGCTTCTCATTGCGCTGTCATCGCTTGTCACGGAGCACAGGCGCTAGGCCCACGGGTTTCAGTTGTGGTGCTCAGGCTTAGTTGCACCGAAGCATATGGGATCTTAGTCCCTGGACCAGGGATAGAACCCATGTCCTCTGCCTTGGCAGGCAGATTCTTAACAACTGGACCACCAGGGAAGTCCCTAGAATCTTAATAGACGTGCTTTATGTTGAAAATTGAACTTTCCAGGTTTTTTAATGTTTCTACTTTCTTGGTTCCCAGAGTAGGCTTATGTGATACTTATATGTTCTAGAATTAATAATTCCTAGTTGATTGGTCAATTATTTGTCTGTAAAGTGGTGGACATTGTGCTAATTATGAAGCTTAACACACACACACATGAAAAGATGCTAATTATGAAGAGACACACATACACACACACGCACGCACATGCGCGCGCACACACACGCACACACACACACACACAATCCCTGGCTCTGGAACCTGAGGAAGCTATAGTCAGGTGGGGGAGGCCAGCTTATTAATTAGCTACAATACATTCTCTGGAGTGAGACTGCATGCAGTTGGCCTAGAACATGTTTATGGGTGGCCTTTTGCTAAGTTTTCATGAGTTCTGATCAAAGAGAAAATATTTGTTTGGAAGGAGTCAGATTTTTAAATTGGGGCTGTATGTAAGTATGTAGGTGAATATGGGGGTTGTCTCCCCAGTCCCAGAGCCTCTTTTGAGATTTGTAGTGACAGGGGCAATAGAGATGGCTTGATTTGGTGTCCTCACGTTAGTTAGGGCTTAGACCCTCCCATTTGGGGCACACCTTCTCCTGAAGTTTGGCTTCAGTGAAGGGAAGGGAAGTGGCTGAGATGATTCCCCCTCTTCTGGATGTTTCACATAAACTGGTAGGTTGATCTCATTTAGTCTTTCAACAGCTGTCTTAGTCATTTGTAGTAATTTTCAGGGGGAAGATCTGAATGTTCAAAAACTGGATGCTTTCTTCCCAGGTCTGATGGTTTCTGATTGTCGGATCTAGATGCAAACCCAGATGGCTCTGATTTCCAAGTTCACGCTGTGTGACCGCCCCCATCAGCTGCTGGAATCCAGTGCAGCTGACTCAGGGAGGGGGGTGTTCTGTTGCTTCTGAGACCACCTGCTCTACTGACTCCCCCAGTGAAGATGCAGACACGATGTTTCTGTCAATTATTCATCCTTCCTCACTGTCTTCTGATGGGGTTATTGGGGAGGGTATAGGGGTGCAGCCTTCCTTGGGCTTCCCAGGTGGCTCAATGGTAGAGTGTGCCTGTAATGCAGGAGCTGTGGGTTCAATTCCTGAGTCAGGAAGATTCTTGCCTGGGGAATCCCATGGATAGAGGAACCTGGTGGGCTGTAGTCCACGGTGTTGCAAAGAGTCAGACATGACTTAGTGACTAAACAACAGCAACACAGGGTAGGGAAGGGAAGGAAGGGTTGGATTCTGCCCAGGTTCAATCTGATTGTGCTCTCCCCCACTTTCCCTGACTCACTCCATTTTTCAGATCGTGGTCTCAGCTAGAACTGGTTTCTCCATGGATAATCAAGTCTTTACCAGCCAAACCCTAACTAAAGTCCAATACAATTACTCTGTAGCTTGTTCTGTACACCAGTGTGGGATGGGTGAGAATCACTGACCCGATCTGTGCCTTGGAGAGCTTATGGGGTGCAGGCCTATGAGCCTTAACTGCAATATAAGACAAAGGAAGCTCTGTGTTAAAGAGTGACCTGTGTAATTTGAACTGAGGGGAAAAGTAAGTAATTCTGGTGAGGGGACAGTCCAGTGCTCTTTCATAAAAGATAAGCCACCTTCATTTGATCTCAAACTTGAGAATTTTGGTAGTTAGAGCTAGGAAAGAACATTTCAGATAAAAGTGGTATGGAGATTGCTTTAGGATTTATTGCTGCATAACATAGTATTCCAAACTTGTTCAGCTGCTAAATTGTGTCTGACTCTTTACGACCCCCTGCACTGCAGCATGCCAGGCTTCCCTGTCCTATATCATCACCCGGAGCTTGCTCAAATTCATGTCTGTTGAGTAGGGCATGCTTTCCAACCATCTCATCCTCTGTCATCCCCTTCTCCTCCTGGCCTCAGTCTTTCCCAGCATCAGGGTCTTTTCCAATGAGTTGGCTCTATGCATCAGGTGGCCAAAGGATTGGAGCTTCAGCATCAGTCCTTTAAGTGAATATTTGGGGTTGGTTTCCTTTAGGATTGGCTGGTTTTATCTCCTTGCTATCCAAGGGACTCTCAAGAGTTCCAAAATTTAACAGTTTAAAAAAAAGCCCAAACATTTGTTCTCTCGCACAGTTTCTGAAGGTTGGGAATCTGAGACTGGCCAGCTACACGGTACTGGCTCAGGGCTTCCCATGAGGTGGCAGTAAAATTGTTGGCTGGGGCTTCAGTCATCTCAAAGTTGACTTTGGGTTTGGATGAGAAGAAAAGTGAAAATATATGGTGTTTAAAACAGTAGTGCAGAAGAAGTATGAAGGATTTATTCGTATTTTGGAATTATCTTTGTCCTAATAGAAAATAAGCCATAAATATTCAAGAGGGCCAAAAATGTCTTGTCAACTTTGACGATATCCACATATACAAGTCTTTGACAGGAGGTGTCAGTTCCTTACTCCGTGGGCATCCCTGTAAGACTCCCTGTGACATTATTCCCTGAGAGTGAAGAATGCTAGAGAGAACCCAGGAGCAGTGTTCTGTAGTTCATGCAGACCATCCCTGGGGGGTACCATCCAGCCATCCTTGGCCACCATCTTCAAAACCATCTTGTGGCTTTTGGAAGAGATGGCCTGGGGAGTAACAGGTGTGGAAAAGGTGCTGAGCATCTGCCATTGGAACCTGTGGGGGCAGAGGGTGATGTCTAGGAGGTGAAATTGACATCAGTGCTGTGTGAGCTCAGAGGGGTATGAATGGGATGTGAAATTAACCTTCAGATAGCTTAGTCTTGTGGGAAGTTACATTTTATACATAACTGTGCTCCCAGGTGGAAAGAGGTATACATACAGAGCTGTAGATCACATATGTGAGAGTTCAGAGGTTACTGCCAGTTGGGGAGCTGCATCAGATTTGTGCACGCATGCATATGCACACTGTGTGTCGTCCCTGTAAATGCCTCTCTTAGCTTATTCCTCCTGCCAGGATGGCAGAATTTGGAACAAATACTGGATTTTGAGGTTCAGTTTGAAGTGTCCTCACTAGTTAGTGTGATAATGTTGAGCCCTCCACTTTTTTTCTGTTTTTGTATCTTCCGGAAATAGAAGGTGTGGAAGTATTAGTTTCCTAGAGGGCAGTGCAGCTAACCATTAGTTAATGTGGGATTGTGTAGAGTTTGTTACCATATGTAACCAATTCAGATAAAGATAGAGTAAGTGCAGGAGGTGTGTATGTCAGTGTGTGTGGTGTATATCTAAGTGGGTGGCAGCGTTTAGATGTCCTGCACTGTGGGTATTTTCTGTAGGCACTGGGGAAGCCATAGTCATTGTTACAATGGATTACTTTCCAGAGCTTCTGTTAATCTCTTTCAGGCCATTAAAAGCTTAGTGACTAATGAGTAAACCCACTAAATACTACCCTCTGTCTGAAAAAGGAGTTCATGTTCCTGGAAAAAGCGAAAAGCTATTTTCTCTTGTTAACCAGGTGGAGCAGGGTGTTCCCAGTGGTTCAGGTTATATTAAGCACTTGGTGAGTAAGAGATGATGTGATTCTGGAGATAATTAGAATGTTAAGTAATTAGAATTTTACCTCACTTTAATTAAAAGTGTCTAACCCGTCTGGCCAAGCATCCGGGCAAAGCACTGGTACTTCTCCTCTTGAGCCTGGCTCCATTCCTACTTTGGCTTGACCTCAGGATGGCCCGGACGAGGGCTCACGTTTTCAACACTAAACAAAGAAAAAACATTTGCAGGGGCCATCCGACCAGTGTGTGTGTGCCGCAGCTGGGCTAGTGCTGACCAAATCTCCAGGGCCTTCTCATAAAACAAAGGCGTGTTTTGTTGCTTTGAGGGTATAAATAGGCTTCCTTTCTTTTCCTTTCTCTAGGCAGATATAAAATTGGAATTGCTTAATGGTCACACACAGCCAGCTCACCGCACTGGCTGTGTGCTTCTTCCCTAGGGTGGAACAGTGGAGAAAGTGTGGGTCCAGTGAGAAGACTGGGAGTCAGAAGAGCTGGCCTGGGGGACCTGCTGGGGTGAATTTGTGGGTCAAGCATGCACTCTTACACTTAAGGCTCCTGGGTCATTGTAAAAGCTCTATATTTAACCTACCTGGAAGCTTGAGAGTGTGGGAAATAAAAGCCCACCGACCCAAACCTAACGAATGGACTTGGAGACACCGGGTGCAGCCGGAAGTCAGGCTCTAATGATGGGCTTGCAAGATCGGGTGTCTGGTGGACAGGCACACCCAGAGTCGGTATAGCAAGCAATTTATCCCCTAACACTCAAGTCCCTCCCCCAGTTTCTCATTGGCTGAGTACTGTGGGGTGAACTGTCTTCCCAGGTGGCTCAGTGGTAGAATGTTTGTTTCCTCCCTCTTTATGGGCAGGCCCCTCCCTGACATCTTGTTTCCTCCTTTCCTGCGGACCTATTCCTGTTCTTATGTTTTGAATTCACCAGTAAAATCAGCCTGTGTGAAAATCCTAGGCATCCCATCCTCCATCTGTTTGCCCAGACTTTCCAGTTTTGTAACCCTTACAGCTGCTACATCAGCCAGCTGTCACTCAAAGCTAGCTAACCTTGAAAATGGACCACTTTAAATTTTTATTTCTTACAAGAGGGTAGAAAAAAAGCCATGTATTAAGTGTGTTTTGTAAGCCATGAGGCACTATCCAAGTGTAAACTGATCTTTATTGTTGCTTGTTAATAGTTGTACTGAACTTTCCCCCCAATGGAAACCCTTACCTCTGCCCTTTAAGTTACATTATGTCTAACAGTGTGTAATTATTAACCATTTTAATCTAGATCACATACTATACAGTTTTTTGATAGCATGAATGTTTATAATTTTACATGTTCTAAAGTTTGCATGTCTGAAACTGCAAAAAAAAAATGCAAATGTGTAAGTGCATTTGGGTACAGGGTTTCTTTTAGGGATGATGAAATGTTCTAACAGTAGATTGTGGTGAGAGTTTCATAGCTCTGTGTAGATTAAAAACTACTGAATTTTACCCTTTTACAAGGTGGATTATTTGGTATGTGAATTTTGTCTAAGTAAAGCTGCCATTAAAAAATAAAGCAAAACACTGTCCTAAATGTTATCTACAAAAATCCCATCACTGCTGCCTCCCCACTAGTGTTTTGAATGTAGAGGCTGTTCAGTGCATATAGGTGAATCAGGGTTGAATACTATAAGTGAAATAATCTGAATAAACACAGATAAATGAATGTGGAAGCAGGGGCTGCAGTGGTGGGGGTAAAACAACAGGGGGCTGTGCAGTGATGGGTAGGGACTCCTAGGGCGGGGCTGGTATGGAGTTGAGGCAGGCTTTTGTAGACTAAAAAGATGCACAACGTGAGAGTTGCGAGTTAAGTTTTGTTTGGGGCGATATGAGGACTGCAGCCCGGGAGTCAGTACCTCAGAGAATTATGAGAGACTGTTCCAAAGAGGCAGTTGGAGAAGGCCAGTATATGATTTTGATGAAGGAGGAGTTCAGTGCAGTCAAGCACTCATTTTACAGAAGGTTTTCTGCTAGTCGCGAGGAGCTGCTGTCACCAAGAAGGGATTTAGTGCTTTTCTAGATATGTTGGGACGATCCTCTGGAGAAGGAAATGGCAACCCACTCCAGTATTCTTACCTAAAAAATCCCATGGATGGAGGAGCCTGGCGGGCTACAGTCCATGGGGTTGCAAAGAGTCAGACATGACTGAGTGATTTCACTGTTTCCACTGCTTATATTATAGATATGAGGAGGTACAAGGATTGGGATCGTGAAATCAGTTCCTGAAAATATCTGTCTAAAGACCTGCTACATCAGTTTCCTTGGAGCACAGAGTGCCTCACTCTCCAGCCTGAACTCCCTTCGGGGCATGTTGCAGGTCTGCAGCTGCAGCAGCACAGGCGCATGGCAAATGCGCTCGGTGGTGGTGCTGTTCAGTCTCTGGGAAATGCTCCTGGCAGGAGCCGTTTTCTAGTTGACATTTTGATGGTGGATATTTGTCAAGATGGTGTGGGAGGAAGAAGATGCGTCACGTCTGGGTGAGGAGCTGGCTGGGAGGGGCCGTGGATGGCCTTGGGTGAACGTCACCTGTGAGTCTCCTGTTTCACCCTTGGGAATGCTAGTATTTCATGGTCCAGATTCTGGGTACCTTTGCCTTCTAAATCCGGAAGCCAAGTGGTGACAGAGCAGGCTGAAGGCAGAAGAGGACTGACCACCACATCTTGGGAAGTTGGGGGAAGGGAGATATGCTGAGTCACAAGTTCCTAATCTTCACAGTGTCCTTGAGTAGCCAGGTGAAGAACCCTTTCAAATCCTCTGATGAACAAAAGCCAAGAAACGAGGTGAGGCCAGAAGGCAGAAGCCAGGACTCCATCCGGGACAGGAACCAAGATCTGGTTATGAGCTTCGAGACTGTGGCCTTTTGGGATTCATCTTTAGCTTTTTCATTTGTGTATCTTTCTTCTTTTTAAGTTCTTTATTTATTCATTTGGCTGTGTTATGGTTAGTTGTTTGGTCTTACTTGTGGCACACAGGGTCTTCATTACGGGACCTTTCATTCTTGCACACGGATGCTCATGGGCTTAGTTGCTCCGAGGTGTGTGAGATCTTAGTTCCCTGATCAGGGGTCAGACTTGTGCCCCCTGCATTGCAAGGTGGATTCCTAACCCCTGGACCACCAGGGAAGTCCCTATTCTTTTTGGTCAATCTTGATGAGGAGTATATTTTCCGTTCCCTAGTAGCAGTACTCCTGTACAGAAAGAGAAGGTATTGAATGCCTTTTCAGATGGACAGTTGCAAAGCAGAAACCACTCTGCGTTCTCCTCCAGCAGGACTGAAGCTGACTGCTCAATCTTAGGAAACCGTGTTTTCCTCTTCAAAGGCAATTTGCATTCTCTTCCTGTGGGGTTTTATGCAGTAAGGATTGAGGATAGATTGTGTCGCTTTTTATCTCTTATTGTCAGTCTCCTGGTTAACATAGTCTTCTACTTAGAAATATTTAAATTCTAAAGGACCGGACAGGTCCCTCCCTAGACAATATGAACGACCGTCATAATTTACTCAGGACTTCTGAGAGTCCTGCCTATGAGGGCTTCTCACGAGCTTATTTATGTATTTAATGTTAAAGACAAAAGATTTCAAACAGTACAAAGGGATATACAGTTAAATTAAAACTCTCACCTTTAACCCTGGTGGCTCAGATGGGTAAAGAATCTGTTGCCTGCAACGCAGGAGAACCGGGTTCGATCCCTGGGTCGGGAAGATGCCCTGGATAAGAAAATGACAACCCACTCCAGTATTCTTGCCTGGAGAACTCTATGGGCAGAGGAGCCTGGAGGGCCACAGTTGATGGGGTAGCAAAGAGTCGGGCAGGACTGAGCGACTAACACTTTCACCTTCGACCCAATTCTCAGAGACAGCTATCTTGATCAAGCTCCTTGGATGTCCTTCGAGAAATGTCCATGCAAACGATATGTTTAAAAAATCCAAGAGGATTTTAAAAAATCCAAGTGGGGGGACTTCCCTGGTGGTCCAGTGGTTAAGACTCTGTGCTTCTAATGTACAGGGCACAGGTTCAGTCCCTGGTCAGGAAACTAAGATCCCACATGCCACACAGCCAAAATAAAGAAATCCAAATTGGAACACGTCATACGAATTAGTGTGCACTTTGATTAGTCTGACCGTAAATGCGCTGTGCTGTGCCGGGTCACTTCAGGTGTGTCCAACTGTTTGTGACCCCATGGACTGCAGCTCACCAGGCTCCTCTGTCCATGGGATTCTCCAGGCAAGAATAGTGCAGTGGGTTGCCATATCCCTTCTCCAGGGGATCTTCCCGACCCAGGGATTGAACCTGCATTGCAGGTGGGTTCTTTAACACTGAGCCACCAGGGAAGCCTCATTGAGGTATAACTCATAATAAATAATAATAGATAATTTACCTTAAAATTCACTAGCTTTAGGTGTACCGTTCAGTGACTTTTAGTAAACTTAGAGTTGTGCAACTATCACCACAACTCAATTTTAGAACCTTTTCATCTGCCCTCTCTATTTGCAGTCCCTCCACAGTCCCGCCCCCAGGCAACCACTAATCTACTTTCTGTCTCTCTAGATTGATTGTACTCATTTTAACTGCAACCAGCGGTCCATTTTGTGGAAGTACGAAAATGTGTTTACTGTCTTCTATCCAAGCAAATTTAGTTTTTTGCTGATGTTTTATTTTGCTGCCTTCCTGCTTCCTTTTTAAAAAACATTTAACAAGATTGAGTATTTGCCTTTGAGTCAAACTTGGTAAGAATGATAAGGGAATTTTAGCGAAGGTTGTGTGTGGATTTTCCAGTCTCTAGCATTAGGACTGGAAGAAGAATTTTAGGGCCTGGGTAATTATCTGCATTTGAATAAAACTGCCTGAGGTTGTCCTTGATTAGGTGGAAGCCCAAGTATTTATGAATGTGGGGAAGTGGAAGGAAGAATTTACATGTCATTGGGGCTAAGTGAAATTTATTATTTCAACTTTTCTTTTTTTTTACTTTCTAACTTGGAGGATTCCTGGAGTTGCTGAGTGTTCAGTAGTATGTCACAGGATATATTTTTCACACCAAATGTTGGGACTCATTATTGGGTGTAAATTCTGACCAGCTCTCTCTCTCTCTCTTTTTTTTTTAAAGTAGAACAAAATAATACTAAAATGCCTTGCATGTTGTAATGGTAAACACTTTTATGAAAAGTCAGTTTTAATTGTAAATTGTGTGTGTATGTGGGGTTTTCTCTGATGTCTCAGATGATAAAGAATCTGCCTGCAAAGTGGGAGACCTGGGTTTGATACCTGGGTTAGGAAGATCCCCTGAAGAAGGGAATGGCTACCTTCTCTAGTATTCCGTATTAGAGAATTCCATAGAGGAGCCTGGCAAGCTACAGTCCATGGAGTCACAAAGAGTAAGACATGAACGAGCGACTAAACGCACAGAGCACATGTGTGCTGTAATGAACAAAACAGACTTCTCGTCCTCAGAATAATAGTTTCATAATAATGAAGAGAAGCATGACAGTCATGCTGAGTAGAAACTGGGCCAACTGGGCAACTTATTTCCCCTGTAGTGCATGCCTGTACGCGCAGTCGTGTCTGATTCTTTGCAACCCCATGGACTGTAGCCCGCCAGGCTCCTCTGTCCATAGAGTTTTTCAGGCAAGAATATGTGTGGGTTGCCATTTCCTCCTCCAGCGGATCTTCCTGACCCAGGGATCAAACCCACGTCTCTTACGCCTCCTGCATTAGCTGACAGTTCTTTACCACTGGCACTGCAGGTGAGCCGTTTTGGGCATCTCAGAAGGCTGCTTTGCTGATCCTTCCTCAGCATCTCAATACAAAGCTGTCTTCTTGGCCCTGCTCTCCTTAGCTGTGACTCTCTCTTTAGGTTATCTTGCCCAGGACCATGGCTTTAATCACCATTCAGTCACTGACTCTTACAGCTACAACCGCATCCCCCTTCAGTGATTTCCAGAAGGCACTCTGAATGTGAGTGGGAACAAAGATAACTAAAGTCTTGGGGAAAAGTCTGGGGGAACTTCTGGGTAAGCTACTTTCTTCCTGGAGCTCTCAAATATTTTTTCTTTTTTTAGCCCTTGGATTGAGTGATAATTTATTTTGAATGGTGAAAACAGTTGAAACGGGTTAAAATGGTTCATCTTTTCCTTAATGAAACATGAAATCAGATACTTGTTTTCCATCTTTTAGTTGATACTGTAGGGCTTCCCAGGTGGCGCTAGTGGTAAGGAAAACGCCTGCCGGTGCAGGAGACGTAAGAGGAGGGGTATGGCAACCCGCTCCAGCATTCTTGCCTGGAGAATCCCTTGGACAGAGGAGCCTGGCGGGCTGCAGTCCGTGGGGTCGCACAGAGTCAGAAACGACTGAAACGACTTAGCAAGCACGCATGTAGTGAATTGAAGACTGTCATAGGGAAGAAAACATTCTTGATGGGTTGGATGAAGGGTGACTGCTGACCTTGAGGGCAGGCAAGGTTCAATTAGACATCTCTGCCCCATCCAGCTGGTAGCTCTGCATCTTAAGGTTTAACTGATACCACAGACTGTTACTTCAGTCTACACCCTTGCAAAATTGTTTCTAGCGTATTACTTGTGATTTCTAGACTTCATATGGTCCATCTCAGTTTAGAGGGTATCTACAAATCCCTGCTCTGGGCAAAAAGAGGGCTTTGGAGGGAACAGATGTGAAACTGCTAACTGAAGAGAGTGGTCAGTTTATGGGATGTGATGGGGGTGTATGCAGGGGACTAAGGATCCTCAGCGCTGCATTAACGAGTGAATCGGATCCTATGGGGAGCCTTTGTGGGATTTTGTGCTGTGCTGTAATATGATCCGCTTTCCTTGTGGCTCAGCTGGTGAAGAATCCGCCTGCAATGTGGGAGACCTGGGTTCGATCCCTGGGTTGGGAAGATCCCCTGGAGAAGGGAACAGCTACCCACTCCAGTATGCTGGCCTGGAGAATTCCATGAACTGTATACAGTCCATGGGGTCGCAAAGAGTTGGACACGACTGAGCGACTTTCACTTGTTTTGTAATATGATCTGGCCTTTGCCCAAGCATTGAAAAATGAGTTAGAGTTTTAAAAAGTGGTTCTACCCAGCCTATAATACAGGCTCCATGTGCCTTTCTCTGTCTGTGCCAGTTGCCACTCTTGCCACTCTTATCATCATGTCTTTTCAAACTTGGACAGTGTCTCCAAGCCCCATATTCAGCCCCTACCTCGTCTTCCTCCCACCACAAGCTCTTGCTTCTTTCACCCAAATCTGAGCCAGTTACATGTGAGCCTCTCACCTTCTTAACTTTAAAGATTTATCACTTTCCCTGTTCAGGTGTGGAGTATGTGAGTCGACGGTCCTCTTATCCAGGGTAAACATTTAGAAATACAGCAAGAGAATTGGGGTTTCAGAGGAACACAGGATGCTCCTAACTTCTAGCCCTTTCAGTTGTTGAAGTCAGTGAAGTCAGCTGTGTAGACCCTGGGTTTTTAGGGGAAGAATAAAACAATGCCACCAAAAGCATAAAGATAGACGATAAGAGCAAAGGAAAGCTACAAGCACTTAGGTAACTCGGCCAACAAATTCCAGCATTGACATTTCTGTGGCTGACTTGCTGTTCCCAGTGCCTGGGAGTTTGTTCCTGCTGGGGCTTAAGCTGATTTGGCAAAGCTGGCATGTGAATTTCAATACAGATTTGGTGGATATATAACTTTCAATTTAGTAATATTTAATTTTAATGTAAAGGATATGCTTGAATTATTTTAGTATTTTATAATTAGACATTTGCTTGATATTTTGTGTCCAGTTGTGATTTTTAAAAATAATAGCGATTATACAAAATTGTCCTTTTTAAGGATTCATGTTTTGAGGTATGAGTGGTGAAGTGAAGAGTTAGTTACTCAGTCATGTCTGAATCTTTGCAACCGCATGGGAGCCCGCCAGGCTCCTCTGTCCATGGAATTCTCCAGGTAAGAATACTGGAGTTGGTTGCTATGCCCTTCTCCAGGGGATCTTCCCGACATTGGGATTGAACCTGGGTCTCTTGCATTGCAAGTGGATTTCCAGCTGAGCCACCAGGGAAGTCCTGAGATATGAGTAGTAGGAACAATTAAGAACTTTTCATTAGTAATAAATTCATGAATTTATTACTGATGAAAAATGAATTTATTCCTGATGAAAAATCCTTAGTTGTCCCTGCCACTCATACCTCATACGGAGATGAGAATGAGGATCTTGCTTATCACTCTTTCAAAAGTAAGTGAAGGAATGTATCAACCAAAAATTTGCCTGTTAGTTTCAAGACATTCAAGCAGACTTGAAAGGTTTAAAGATTTAAAAGATGCAATAATTTATATATTGCATAGATGAAATATAATATTGTAATATGTAACATGTAATACGGTGACCATATTCTGGTAGTATTCTACCCTTCTCACCCAAAAATCAAGATGGAAAAATGATCTGGAGAAAGTTAAAAGCATGAAAGAGGTGAAGGAATGAGTTTTAAAATTTTTTGCAAATTTTGATGAAAAAGATTAAACATTCAATGACAAATGATTATCTATGCATGTAAGATAGAAGAAATGGAATGTACCTGAAATTCACAGTCAGATATTTTATTTACTGAAAACAGAATTTACCATTATAAAGCATGGCATGTCTTTTCCTTCAGAGTATAAAGATGAGTAAAAATGAAAATAAAAGCTAAAGATAAAAAAATTCATTTTGTGAATTCTAAAGCTTAATATGTACAAAATAAACAAATTTCAAGTAAAATAATAAATGCTGAAATATAGTAGGGCATTATTAATGAGATTACTGTTTCTTCTGTTTACATTACTGTTTCTTCTGTTTGGTACAAGATGGTCAATAGGACTATGGGTAGCTGGCAGTTTGTTTAAGATCATCTTTCACATTTACAGCAGATATCTGATTTCATGAACTCCTTTTTAGTGAATGTATAACAACAGCATCCAAAAAATCAAATAGCGTGAAGGAGCATAAAGTGAAAAACAAAAACATTCCCATCTATTTTCTGACCCCTAGTCCCATTTCTGAGAGAGAACAGCTGTTAATGATTTAATATTTATCTTTATATTTTATATGATATAGCAACATGTGTGTGTGGGTACTCACATGTGTGTTTGTTTAGAAATCAGGAATGGGACCTGTATTAGTCAGGTTATAGGCTAAAGGATGACACCTGTGATCACCTCAACATTTAGGGGATTTCACGGTAAAATTTTTAATCTCATATAATGGTCAAGTGTGTGGTGTCTTGGCTGGGTGGTGCTCCTTGGCAGCTTTGTATTAAGCAGAATCTTGGGGACCCAGGCTCCTTGCGTCTGGTAGCTTTACTCGTACCTGTAGGGATATGAAAGAGAACACCAGAGATCGCACAGCAGGTTTTTCTGGGCCAGGTCGGAAGGTGGCAGGCATCACTTTCACACATATTCTATTAGCCAGTCTCAGTCACATGCTCCACATGTCTGCAGGGAAGCCTAGGAAAGGTAGTCTAGCCATATACCCTGGAGGAAGAAGAGATGTGATTTAGTGAACAAACGGAAGTCTCTGCCATAGCAGTTGTTTTTTTTTCATTTTAGCAATGTAATGAGACATGTTTTCCTATTGACATTTACAGCAATCTCACTTTATTTATTTATTTATTATTTTTTAAGGCCTAGGAACATATCCATTTATTTATATAGATCATTGTTTATGACAAAACTGGCAGGGGCATAACTTAAAGGTTTTAGAAATAAATAGATTCCTGTCTCATAATATATAAGATAAATTCTATATTGGTTTTAGTTTTAAAATAGAAAATACCAAAGTACTAAAAGAACACAGGCCTGAATAATTTTAAAATATTTGTATTGCGAAGGAATTACTAAGCATGATCCCAAAGGCAGAAATCATAGTGAAACTGACAGACTGGATTCATAAAGATGTAAGAATTATGTATGGTACAAACTCCAACATAAGCAATTATCAAAGAAGTTTTTAATGGCCTAAATTTTTGATCATCTGAGCTTTGTTAAATTTATTTATTTTATAATCAAAACACTGGCATGTCAAAAGCCATTAGTAATGATCATAGGGATATATATATTTACTGACACAAAGATATTTACAGAAAACTTGTACCTCATTATGTATGGCATGCTTCCAGTTTTATTTATTTATTTTTAAATTTTTATTTTTACTTATTTTTTACTTTACAATACTGTATTGGTTTTGCCATACATGACATTGCCACCAGGGGTGTACATGCGTTCCCAAACATGAACCCCCCTCCCACCTCCCTCCCCATAACATCCCTCTGGGTCATCCCCGTGCACCAGCCCCAAGCATGCTGTATCCTGCGTCGGACATAGACTGGCGATTCGATTCTTACATGATAGTATACCTGTTACAATGCCATTCTCCCAAATCATCCCACCCTCTCCCTCTCTCTCTGAGTCCAAAAGTCCGTTATACACATCTGTGTCTCCTTTGTTGTCCTGCATACATGGTCGTCAAGCAATCTCACTTTAAAAATGGAGTCAGACTAGGCTGTTGCATAGCAGTATCCTAATGGACACTGTTTTCCTCCCTTCTTCATAATCAACAGTGCTATAAAGGACAACCTCATGTATGATGTAAGTATAGTAATAGGATAAACTTGTAGAATTGTTGAATTATAAGGTCTGTATTTAACATTTTTGTAGATATTATCAAATACGAGCAAAAAATTTGCAATAGTGTGTCTTCAGTAGTGAATCACAGAGGTTCCCTGGGGTCTCAGTGGTAAAGAATCCACCTGCTAATGCAGGAGACCACAGGTTCAATCCCTGGTCTGGGAAGATCCCACATGCTGCAGAGCAGCTTTAAGCCCATGAGCCACAACTACTGGGGCTGTGTTCTGGAGCCCAGGAGTCACAGCTACGGAGCCCATGTGCTGCAACTTTTGAAGCCCATGTGCTCTAAAGCCCATAACAAAGAAGCTGCTACATGAGCACTGCAGCTAGAGAGTAGACCCTGCTTGCTGCAGCTAGAGAAAAGCCTGCACGGCAGGGAAGACTCAACACAGCCAGAAATGCACACACTCTTTTAAAATTTAAAAATTCATTGAATTTAGAAAAAAAGTGACCCAGAGTGCTTGTTGGCCATCTCCCCAATATTATCAAACTTTCCACATAGAAGTTTTCTTTTTCTTACAGGTTTAAATAATTTCTTTTAACATTAAGAAAATTAACTCTTTGCTTGTTACATAGTCCAAATACCTACCCAGTTATTTAACTTTTGACTTTTTTATGGTATATATTTCCAAATAGAAGTTATAGAATCTTCATGAGGTAACGTTTGTCCATCTTTTCCTTTATAACTGAGTTTTCTGTCATATTGGAAAGTCCTTTCCACTCCAAGATTAATTCTGAAAAAATTCATAATATATTTTATAAATGGAAGAAATGTACAAAGTAAATGTACAAGAAAATAGGCAATTATTTTTTTCAACTGGAATGTTTTTGTGTATAAGAAATCACTGAGTATGGTAAAACCAACACAGTATTGTAAAGTAAAAAAAAAAAAAGATTAAAAAAAAAAAGAAATCACTGAGGTGGTAAATGACACTTTATGGTTTATGATGCATGTTTTTCCTAATGGCTGTCATGTTGTTTTTGCCAATTTTTTAATATACTGTCATTTCTTTGCTTCTGCAGCTAGCTATCTTGATGAAGTCAAATAACATCTTCAGTTATTGACAGCACTTCTTTAATGAATGTATGTAGGCATTAAAATAATTTATTTGCCTCAAAGTGGAATTGATTTGAGTAAAATGTGTGTTCAGTCCTAGCATGGCTCCATTTTTTGTGAGTCGAGAATTTTACTTGCATAATTAGAGAAAAAGAACCATGAGCTCTGTACTTATGCTGCCATACACATCTTCTGAGTTTATCAGTAATTAGATTTTGTGAATATGTGAACATTCTGTTAATTTTTTGTCAGTCTGTTTCATTTTACAATTATATTCATGCTTTTATAAAGTGATTATCAAATTATCAAAATAAATGGAAACAAAGTGAAAGTACAAAAAGCAGGAAGAATGTAATCTATCAAAAACATTCAGGCCAGAAAGTGAAAATTAAGAGCTGGAGGATATTAAAATGTTGCAAGTTTTATCAAAAGATTCTTTAAATTTACAGTTAGCTGCTGAATCAGTTAATTGACAATGGTTTCTACTTGTGACTTTCTTTTATTTAAAATTTGTTTTGATGTACTATCTTGAATGAAAATATTTTGAAGAATTTAAAAGCAAAATTTTAATCTTTTGTCTTCAGAAGCATTATTTCAGTCAGAGAGAAATAATGGCTATATTTAAAATCAATTTGGAAAGAACAGAGAATGTTTGCACAAAGCATCTCAAAAGGTTTCAAAATAAAAACAAAAGCAATTTAAAGAATGAAATCTTTCCCTTTTGAAGAGAAGAATAGAACCTGAAATAATAATAAACTGTGGCATTTTGGGATACGCATTTTCCCCTTTCTCAAAATAATAAGATTTATATTCTCATGCATGGATACAGATTTGTTTTCAGACTTTCAGAAATTAATTAGAGCAAAATGGAAGCAATATATGAATTATCTAAGTAAACAAAATACACATGTTTAATAAAACAGACTTCAAAGGTGTAGGAGAATTTTAGATTCTATTTAACTATGAGTGTGAGCATTTGATTTTATTGAAACTGTACAGTGCTCAGCTTATCTATATTTGTCACCTTGTTAGTACAGGTTCTCTGTTTACTTAGTGTGGTAGATAGTATGCATGTATGTATGGCTTATTTCCTAGAGTGAATACATACCACTTGGTGTGATCATTCAGGGCAGCCAATGGAGAGTGCGCGTTTCCTTCTAACATACTCATGTGGACCATGGGTGGTGATTCTGGGATGGGATTTGTTTCTCTTCTTTGTTTTTTTTCAGCTATGCCATGTGGCTTGTGGGCTCTCAACCAGGGACTGAACCTTGGCCCTGCCACCGAAAGCATGAGTCCTAACCATTGGATAGCCAGGGGAATCCCTGGGATGGGATTTCTTAACTAAACTAATAGAGCATGTGGCTGTCAACGGTTTTATATAGAACTTTACTGTATCACCTTAGACACTGTTACTGAGTCTAAGCTCATACTGCCCACCATATGGCAAGCCAGTAAATCAAGAAGTATGGTGTTGGGGCAAGGAATAGTGACTGTATTCAGAAAACCAGCACACCAAGAGGGTGATGGACTAATGTCCCAAAGAACCATTTTGTCCAGGTTTGAATGCTAGTTTCTTTTTTTTTTTTTTTTTTTTTTAAATTTATTTATGTGGCTGTGCTGGGTCTTAGTAGTGGCATGGAAGATCTTTAGTTGTGGTATGTGGGATTTAGGGGTCACCAGTGATCAAACTCAGGTCCCCTGCATTGGGACTGTGGAGTTTTATCCACTGGAGCCCCAGGGAAGTCCGTGGATGCCAATTTCTTTTTATAACAAAGAAGGATAGGCAAGGAGATAAAGTAAAAAGGTAATAAGTTGTTACAAACATTTCATGGTTCTAGTCAGACTCTGAAGGGGATATGTAAATTTCTTTTTTCTTGCAGCAGGTGTGCTTGTCAGGATGTTTCCTGTCAGCTGAACAAAAGTATTTTAGCTTTACACTCAGGCATGGAAGGCATTGTTCCTGGAGACAGGCCATCATATATACTTTATAGGCAATATCCCATTAGTGATTACCTTAAAAATGTCTGACTCTTCGCGACCCCATGTACTATAGCCTGCTGGGCTCCTCTGTCCATGGAATTCTGCAAGCAAGGATACTGGAGTGTGTTGCCATTCCCTTCTCCAGGGGATCTTCCCAACTAGGAATCGAACCTGGCTCTCTTGCCTTTCAGGAAGATTCTTTACCATCTTAGCCACCAGGGAAGCCCCATAGCAAGAGTAATAGGCCA
The DNA here is from genome assembly GCF_023091745.1 of Budorcas taxicolor. Lineage (NCBI taxonomy): Eukaryota > Metazoa > Chordata > Mammalia > Artiodactyla > Bovidae > Budorcas > Budorcas taxicolor. The sequence continues at coordinate 56,666,985 of NC_068923.1, read as the reverse complement.
TAAAGGTTGAAGTATAAGAAATGGATCCAGTATGGAGTCAGATTTGTTATTCCCTATTACAGGATGGACGATGATTAATAGTTTATCTTTAAAACTTGCTGTGTTGTCATATTTTATATTTAAACTTGTAACCATTCCAGCAATCTTTAGAACCTTAAACTAAAATTGGGATGACATCATAGAAATGAACAATTATTAAAATACTGTATTTTATTGATGCTAAAATTGGGGTACATACCACAGTCAGTGGCATCTGAGATTCGATGAGATGCAGAAATATTTTTTTTTTTTTAGTGAAAAGGACCGATTAATTTTTTTTTTAATTTTTTTTTTTACTTTTTATTTATTTTTTTTAGTATTAAGTTTTTTATTTTTTTAATTTTAAAATCTTTAATTCTTACATGTGTTCCCAAACATGAACCCCCCTCCCACCTCCCTCCCCATAACATCTCTGTGGGTCATCCCCATGCACCAGCCCCAAGCATGCTGTATCCTGCGTCAGACATAGACTAGCGATTCAATTCTTACATGATAGTATACATGATAGAATGCCATTCTCCCAAATCATCCCACCCTCTCCCTCTCCCTCTGAGTCCAAAAGTCCGTTATACACAGCTGCGTCTTTTTTTCCTGTCTTGCATACAGGGTCGTCATTGCCATCTTTCTAAATTCCATATATATGTGTTAGTATACTGTATTGGTGTTTTTCTTTCTGGCTTACTTCACTCTGTATAATCGGCTCCAGTTTCATCCATCTCATCAGAACTGATTCAAATGAATTCTTTTTAACGGCTGAGTAATACTCCATTGTGTATATGTACCACAGCTTTCTTATCCATTCATCTGCTGATGGACATCTAGGTTGTTTCCATGTCCTGGCTATTATAAACAGTGCTGCGATGAACATTGGGGTACATGTGTCTCTTTCAATTCTGGTTTCCTCGGTGTGTATGCCCAGCAGTGGGATTGATGGGTCATAAGGGAGTTCTATTTGCAATTTTTTAAGGAATCTCCACACTGTTCTCCATAGTGGCTGTACTAGTCTGCATTTCCACCAACAGTGTAGGAGGGTTCCCTTTTTTCCACACCCTCTCCAGCATTTATTGCTTGCAGATTTTTGGATCGCAGCCATTCTGACTGGTGTGAAGTGGTACCTCATTGTGGTTTTGATGTGCATTTCTCTGATAATGAGTGATGTTGAGCATCTTTTCATGTGTTTGTTAGCCATCCGTATGTCTTCTTTGGAGAAATGTCTATTTAGTTCTTTGGCCCATTTTTTGATTGGGTCGTTTATTTTTCTGGAATTGAGCTGCATAAGTTGCTTGTATATTTTTGAGATTAGTTGTTTGTCAGTTGCTTCATTTGCTATTATTTTCTCCCATTCAGAAGGCTGTCTTTTCACCTTGCTGATATTTTCCTTTGTTGTGCAGAAGCTTTTAATTTTAATTAGATCGCATTTGTTTATTTTTGCTTTTATTTCCAGAATTCTGGGAGGTGGATCATAGAGGATCCTGCTGTGATTTATGTCTGAGAGTGTTTTGCCTATGTTCTCCTCTAGGAGTTTTATAGTTTCTGGTCTTACATTTAGATCTTTAATTCATTTTGAGTTTATTTTTGTGTGCGGTGTTAGAAAGTGATCTAGTTTCATTCTTTTACAAGTGGTTGACCAGTTTTCCCAGCACCACTTGTTAAAGAGATTGTCTTTACTCCATTGTATATTCTTGCCTCCTTTGTCAAAGATAAGGTGTCCATATGTGTGTGGATTTATCTCTGGGCTTTCTATTTTGTTCCATTGATCACAGAAGAAATCAAGAAAGAAATCAAAATATGCATAGAAACTAATGAAAATGAAAACACAACAACCCAAAACCTGTGGGACACTATAAAAGCAGTGCTAAGAGGAAAGTTCATAGCAATACAGGCATACCTCAAGAAACAAGAAAAAAGTCAAATAAATAACCTAACTCTACAACTAAAGCAACTAGAAAAGGAAGAATTGGAGAACCCCAGAGTTAGTAGAAGGAAAGAAATCTTAAAAATTAGGGCAGAAATAAATGCAAAAGAAACAAAAGAGACCATAGCAAAAATCAACAAAGCCAAAAGCTGGTTCTTTGAAAGGATAAATAAAATTGACAAACCACTAGCCAGACTCATCAAGAAGCAAAGAGAGAAAAATCAAATCAATAAAATTAGAAATGAAAATGGAGAGATCACAACAGACAACACAGAAATACAAAGGATCATAAGAGACTACTATCAGCAGTTGTATGCCAATAAAATGGACAACATGGAAGAAATGGACAAATTCTTAGAAAAGTACAATTTTCCAAAACTGAACCAGGAAGAAATAGAAAATCTTAACAGACCCATCACAAGCACGGAAATTGAAACTGTAATCAGAAATCTTCCAGGAAACAAAAGCCCAGGTCCAGACGGCTTCACAGCTGAATTCTACCAAAAATTTCGAGAAGAGCTAACACCTATCCTACTCAAACTCTTCCAGAAAATTGCAGAGGAAGGTAAACTTCCAAACTCATTCTATGAGGCCACCATCACCCTAATACCAAAACCTGACAAAGATGTCACAAAAAAAGAAAACTACAGGCCAATATCACTGATGAACATAGATGCAAAAATCCTCAACAAAATTCTAGCAATCAGAATCCAACAACACATTAAAAAGATCATACACCATGACCAAGTGGGCTTTATCCCAGGGATGCAGGGATTCTTCAATATCCGCAAATCAATCAATGTAATTCACCACATTAACAAATTGAAAAATAAAAACCACATGATTATCTCAATAGATGCAGAGAAGGCCTTTGACAAAATTCAACATCCATTTATGATAAAAACTCTCCAGAAAGCAGGAATAGAAGGAACATACCTCAACATAATAAAAGCTATATATGTCAAACCCACAGCAAACATTATCCTCAATGGTGAAAAATTGAAAGCATTTCCCCTAAAGTCAGGAACAAGACAAGGGTGTCCACTTTCACTGCTACTATTCAACATAGTTCTGGAAGTTTTGGCCACAGCAATCAGAGCAGAAAAAGAAATAAAAGGAATCCAAATTGGAAAAGAAGAAGTAAAACTCTCACTGTTTGCAGATGACATGATCCTCTACATGGAAAACCCTAAAGACTCCACCAGAAAATTACTAGAGCTCATCAATGAATATAGTAAAGTTGCAGGATATAAAATCAACACACAGAAATCCCTTGCATTCCTATACACCAATAATGAGAAAGTAGAAAAAGAAATTAAGGAAACAATTCCATTCACCATTGCAACGAAAAGAATAAAATACTTAGGAATATATCTACCCAAAGAGACTAAAGACCTATATATAGAAAACTATAAAACACTGATGAAAGAAATCAAAGAGGACACTAATAGATGGAGAAATATACCATGTTCATGGATCGGAAGAATCAATATAGTGAAAGTGAGTATACTACCCAAAGCAATTTACAAATTCAATGCAATCCCTATCAAGCTACCAGCCATATTTTTCACAGAACTAGAACAAATAATTTCAAGATTTGTATGGAAATACAAAAAACCTCGAATTGCCAAAGCAATCTTGAGAAAGAAGAATGGAACTGGAGGAATCAACTTGCCTGACTTCAGGCTCTACTACAAAGCCACAGTCATCAAAACAGTATGGTACTGGCACAAAGGACCGATTAATTTTGAAAAAACGTTAACTTCAAATCTCTCAAAAATTTTGACCTGCTTATTCATCACTGCTTGGAAAAAGAAAGACCTATATCATCTCTGCCTTACAACTGCACTAGGGTTGCATCTTCATCTCTACCTGAGATTCTGTTGCTCTTCAGTCAGCCTTTCCCTGTTTTGACCCGTCACTCTTCCATTTCTGATAAACTAATACCTCTGACTCCGGTGGTTCTTGAATCAGCTGCACATTAGCACCATCAGGGGAACTTTTAACGATGACTGATGTCTGTCTCAGGTGGAGAACCACTGTTTCATCTGTGACACATGCCTGCACCCCCCTTCTTTGCCCATTGGTCCCTCTCCAGTACTGTCTATTATTTTACCTCTATTTCTGCAAAATTCTCCAAAGAGAGGGCAGCTCTCAGAGTCTTCACTTCCTCACCTTTCAGTCTTGGTTGGGTCTAGGAACTTCACCACTTTTCTGAAGTGCTTAAATCGTCAGTCACCGCCTGCTTGTCACTGATTTTTCCTTCTTTATTTTACTGGGCATTTCTGTTGTGTTGAACACTACTGCCCATTCCTTTTCTTGAAACTCCTATTTCCTAGTCTTTCTAGGTGTTGAACTTTCCTAGCGCTCCTCAATCCTCCTTGACCAGGACTTAAAGACTCTAGATTCTCTGTCCATCACTTAAAGATTCCTTTCCTTGCCCCCTTGCATATGCTCCTTTAGAAAGCTTATATGTCCTCACATTTTCAGCTACCAGTGTATGCTAACATAAACCTATTTCCTTGGTTATTCTATCGGTGTCATAATCTTATTTCCAACTTGTGCCTTCTCAAATTGCTCCTCCATAATAATCAGAGGGACTCATCTAAGATGGACATCTAAATTGTCACCTCTCTACTTTCCATCACTACATTTATCTCCTTTTCCCCCTTTCCCACTCCCATTGTCTTTCTTGAGTTTCGGCTGGTCTCTCCTGCCCTGAGGACCTGAATGGTGCCCGTGACCACTGTGTTTGCTGTGCTTGCTCTTGGTCTGCTCTTCTTTGGAGGCAGAAGTCAGAATTCTCAGCTTATCAGTGAAGGTTCTCCAGACCTTACTTTCTAGTAAACCAATTTGCTTATTGTCCTAGAACTGTCATGTCCTTGTTTATTGCCATTCATTAAGCCCAAATGCTGCTTCCTGTTCAATGCCTTTTTCCCTCTGTGCATTCTTGGTTTAATCTTGTTTTCTGTGTTGTTTTGAGATGCAGTGGGCTGTAATAGAGAAAGACATTGTTATAATGTAAGATCTGATTTCTAGTTCTCCGGACATTTTAGCCAAATGAAACAATTAATTTGATTTTCAATTTTCTCATCTATGGGCTTCCCTGGTGGCTCAGATGGTAAAGAGTCTGCCTTCAATGCAGGAGACCCAGGTTCATTCCCTGGGTTGGGAAGATTCCCCTGGAGAAGGAAGTGGCCACCCACTCCAGTATTCTTGCCTGGAGAATCCCATGGACAGAGGAGCCTGACTGACCCCAGTCCATGGACCTCAAAGAATTGGATAAGACTGAATGACTAACACTTTCAGACTTTCACTTCTTTTCCCTTTCTCATCCCTAAAACGGTATTAATGATGAAACATAGTTGTCCAGGGCTTGCTTGTTTTTTTTGGGGGGGTGGGGTGGGGGAGGCTTAAGTGAGATAGTATGCTGAAAGCACAAGGGGAATCTTTAAACTAGAAATAATAATGATGAACTTAGTGAAAGTGAAAGTCACTCAGTTGTGTCGAACTCTTTGCAACTCCATGGACTATACAGTCTATGGAATTCTCCAGGGCAGAATACTGGAGTGGGTAGCCTTTCCCTTCTCTAGGGGATTTTCCCAACCCAGGGATCGAACCTATGTCACATTGCAGGAGGATTCTTTACCAGCTGAGCCACAAGGGAAGCCCAAGTATACTGGAGTGGGTAGCCTATCACTTCTCCAGCAGATCTTCCTGACCCAGGAATTGAACCAGGGTCTCCTGCATTGCAGGAGGATTCTTTACCAATTGAGCTATGAGAGAAGCCCATGATGAACATAATTCCTTTATTATTAACTATATAATTAATAATAATTGAAAAAGACTTATTAGCTGTAGCTCTTGGAAGTCAGGTGAAGATCAGTAAAACTTTTCCAAATGAATAAAGAAAAGGGGAAAAGTCAGACTGGAGCCCTATCTGTAAACCTGGCTATCTGTGTGAACTCAAGGAAAGAAAAAATGATCAACCAACACAAATTTTGCATCTTACATACAACCTGGTGAAGTCCTGGCTTGATTTGTTTTGGAATTAATTTCAGGCATTTGTACTGAGAATGCAATCCCAGTAGGAGCTCCTTGTAACAAACATGCAGAGTTCAAGGGGAGATAGTTATGGTTAAATTTTCTTAGTGGCTCCTGAGGTCTCTGAGAACCATTTGGCTGATCTGTTGGGGGTTGGCTATTTTTATACAGTGTATTTGTTAGTTTTGCATCATGGTGTTCATGAGGATTAATGACTGCATTCAGTAAGAGTAACCCTAAGACTTTCTGAGAGCTCCTTACACAAACCTCCAGTCTATGTGACCATCATTTTTGACCTGAATTCAGTAATGTGACCTCTTATGCTGCACAAGGAAGGATTCTGTCACTTCATGGGCCTTTGGGACTCCTGTCATGCCTTGCTTTTCTGGGGCCGTGAAAGGGTGGCAGTTTTGCCTTGTTCACCTTAAATAATCCTTAGTTTTAAACTGATTATCCATTCTTAGTGGAAAATGGTAGAGTATTGATTTTGATCTTCTTGGTAATGATCTTGTACCTGACCAGGTATATGCACAAATTCGTGTAGGTAAAGGAAGAGAAAAACAACATAAATTAATTTGAGTGTTTACTTTAGTATGAAGTTTTTGTTTTAAATACCACACACACACACACGCATCTTTGTATTGTAGGATGTGGTCATTGAAGAAAACATGCTCATGGAGAAATATTCATCTCAGACTTTTTTAGTGGAAATTATTATAATCAGGTTTCTTTTTACTTTTGCTATGTTGACAGCGTTGCTTTTTAAATTTATTGTTGTGTAAGTTTCAGGTGTACTGCATCATTTGATATCTGTATACGCCGTGGAGTGGTCACTGCCATAAGCCCAGTTACCAATCCATCACTACACAGTTGACCTCCTTCACTTACCCTCTGGTAACCACTAATCTGTTCTCCATATCTATGACTTAATTTTTGTTTTATTTTGCTTGTTCCGGTTTTGCTTGTTTTAGATTCCACTTATGACTGAAATTACATGGTATTTGTCTTTCTGCCATGTACTTATTTTAGGTTGTATAATACCTTCGGGTCCATCCTGCTTATAGCAGATGGCAATATTTCTTTCTTTTTAATGGCTGAGTAATATTCCATTGTAATATGGACTCAGTAGTTGCAGCTCACAGGCTTAGTTACCCTGTGGAATGTTCCCAGATCAGACATCAAACCCATGCCTTCTACATTGGCAGGCAGATTCTTAACCATTGAACTACCAGGGAAGTCCTACAAACTACTTTTAAGTCTAAAGCTGTTCTTCACTGCTCTTTGTATATATATATATGAATATATATATACAATTTTCATATTGTATATACTATATATTGTATTTAAGTTTTATCAACCTGTAATTCAATATATTCATTATTTAAAAATGTTAATTTTGATTTTTTTATTTTAAGATACATCTATTGAATTGTTATTACATGTGTGGCTTAAAGAAGTATGTAAACTCCCTTCTGTTGTAAAAATTTTCTTGCACTCTCACTTGTGTTTTAACTTAAGTTTTATTGTAATAGAGTTTAAGTTTGCATGTAACCAAATTTGTGAGCCTTTTAGTGACTTTGAGTTTTACATCTTAGAAAAGTCATCACTCAAATTATGCAGGTAATCTCATATAGTTTTTCAAACATTTTTATTGAGTATATTTTTTCATATTTTTAAATAACTTCTTAATCCAGCTGGAATTTCTGGCTTGAGTTAAGGAATGGTTTATCTTTTCTCCACTGATACTGACCTCTGTCATATATTAAATTCTTTTGTATACAGAGATCTGTTTATTCTCCTTCCAGTACCATGTGGGTTTTTAAAAATTTTTATTGAAGTATACTTGATTTACAAAATTAGATTAGTTTCAGGTGTACATCATAGTGGTTCAGTATTTTTACAGATTATTCTCCATTAAAAGTTATTACACGATAATGGCCACAATTCCCTGTGCTGTACACTATACCCTTGTTGCTTATCTGTTTTATACCTAGTAGTTCATAGTTCATGTCTCTTAATCCCTTTTCTCTAATGTACCCCTCCCTCATTCTTCTCTCCCTAATGGAAACCAAGAGATTGTTTTCTACATCTGTGAAGTACTCTGTGGTTTTAATTACCATACAAAGGTCTTGTTCTTTAATTTTCAAAGTTTACATTTTCTTATTTTTTTTTGTGGCCACACCTCGTGGCTTATGGGATTTTAGTTCCCTAACCATGGATTGAACCTGGACCCTTGGCAGTGAGAATGTGGAGTCCTAACCGCTGGACTTCCAGGGAATTCCTTACATTTTCTTTTACATGGTGTAAAACAGTTTTTATGTAAGGGATGAAGTGAAAATGGAAATCCCTTTCTTAAACCCATTCACCATAATTTCCCTTCTTTATTATTAATTATAGCTAAAATTTTTAATTTTTTTCCCAGAAAACTTTTAGCCATGTTCTGCGACATTTATTTACCATCAGTAAAAATGTATATAGATGGGATCATACTATACATACTATCTTTTATACTTTACCTTACTTAAAAAAAATAATGGCTTTATTGAGATAAAATTCTTGTACCATACAGCTTACTTATTGAGTATATAATTTATTTTTTTAGTATATACATATATTTGTACAGTATGCTTGTACATATACTTGTATAGTCTCTACCACAGTTTTATTTATTTTACTTTTTATATAGACGTATTATTAGCCCCAACTTGAAACATGCAGGATCTTAGTTCCCCGCGCCTCCTGCAGTGGAAGCACAGAACCCTAACTATTGGACTGCCAGGAAATTCCCTACCCCAATCAGTTTTAGAACATCAACACAAAAGATACCCACCACCATTAAAAGTTATCATTCATCTCCCCCCAGTCCCAGCCCCCTGCCTTCAGCCCTAGGCAGACACTAGTCTGCTTTCCCTGTATTTACCTATTCTGGACGTTTCACGTAAATGGATTCATACCTATATAGCCTTCTGTGACTGGCTTCTTTCACTTAGCCTGATGCTTTCAAGTTTATCCATGGTATAGTATGTATTCATACTTAATTTTTTTATTGTCAAAAAATATTTCATTGTGTGGTTATACCACATTTTACTTAATCCATTCATCACTTAATGAGCATTTGGGCTGTTTCCACTCTTTGACAGTTTTGAGTATTCAGGTACACTTGTGTCCATGTATCTTTTCATTTCTTTTGGGTGTATATCTAGGAGTATAATTGCTGACTCATCTGATCTCTGTGTTTAACCTCCTAAGGAACTGTTGACTGTTGTCTGGGCTTTCCTGGTGGCTCAGATGGTAAAGAATCTGTCTGCATTGCAGGAGACCCGGGTTTGATCCTTGGGTCGGGAAGATCTCCTAGAGAAGGGAATGGCTACCCACTCCAGTAGTCTTGCCTGGAGAATCCCATGGACAGAGGAGCCTGGTGGGCTATAGTCCATGGGGTCATAAAAGAGTTGGACATGACTTAGCGGCTAACACACACACACACAGACTGTTGTCTACAGTGACTGTACGAACTTACATTCATAGTAGCAGTGTATGAATAGTCGGTATCTTCACCAATACTTGCCATTACCAACTTTTTGATATTTGGTAGAATTTACTAGGTAAATTTGACAGAATTTACCATTTGGGCCCAGGCTTTTCCTTGTGGGTAGTATTTTAATTACTAATTCAATCCCTATACTATGGAATGTCATATTCAATTTTAGTAGATATTAGCAAATTCATAAGAGTTTTCACCAGTATGTATGAAAGTTTCTTTTCAGTCTTTCCAGCACTGAAAATAATATTACTTTTTATTTGCCCCATGATGTATGAACATTTTTATCTTATTTTGATTTATACTTAATTAATGAAGCTAATTTTTTAAAAATATATCGACAGAGGATGAGATGGCTGGATGGCATCACTGACTTGATGGACGCGAGTCTGGGTGAACTCTGGGAGTTGATGATGGACAGGGAGGCCTGGCGTGCTGCGATTCATGGGGTCGCAAAGAGTCGGACACGACTGAGCGACTGAACTGAACTGAACTGAACTGATTTTTGCTATTTACATTTATTTCTCTGTAACAAACTTTTATCCTTCACTCTTTTTTGTTGGATTATTGATTTTAGTGAGTTTTTTGTAACGTTTTGAAAATTAGACTTTGACATATGTCTTTTAAATATTTTTCCCCACTTGTCATTTCTTTTACCTTTTTTGGACGTTTTTGCCTTATTGAAGTTTTATATTTTTGTGTGGTCAAATTTATTTACCCTTTCCTTTCTGATTTTGGCTTGGTGTCAAGTTCATTTTCTTAACCACTGTTTATTGCTGCCTCCCGTGTAACTAAGCTCTTTTAGACTTGGAGAAACAAATATACTTGGTTTACCTCTGTTGATGTGTTTTATTGTAAACATTCATAGAGAATAGGAAGAATAGAATCTGCCATAGAATCTGCCATGTAATCAAGTTGTGTTGTTGGGACACAGCAGTGGTCCTGAAGTTAGTCTGCAGCCTGTTCTCTGCAAATTGTGTATGTTCAGTTGGTAAGAGCTGTCCATCTCTTCGTGATCCCATGGACAGTAGCTCTCCAGGCTTCTTTGTCCGTGGGATTCTCCAGGCAAGATACTGGAGCAGGTTGCCATTTCCTTCTTTAGGTGATCTTCCCAACCCAGGGATCGAACCCATGTCTCCTTCATCTCCTGGATTAGTGTGCGTGCGTGCTAAGTAACTTCAGGCGTGTCTGACTCTGTGACGCTATGGACTGGAGCCCACCAGGCTCCTCTGTCCATGGGATTCTCCTGGCAAGAATACTGGAGTGGGTTACCGTGCCCTGTTCCAGGGGATCTTGCATTGGCAGGTGGGTTCTTTCCCCCTGAGCCACCTGGGAAGCCCTCTTTGCAGGTTAGATGAATAGAAAATCCCGAAACCATCTCCTTAGAGACAGACCTTCCTCGTGCTCTGCTGTAGTGTTCAACTGCTAGGTTCCGCCACCTTTTCTTCTGCTTAAGTGACTTGATCTTTCTCCTCTGCTGGCTGGCTTCTGTGCTCTGCTTGTTGTCATCTGTCTTTATGCCATCATGGCTTCTGTTCTCATTACTGACTCTCTCGTTGTCTCCATTTTAGCCTCTCATTCAGAGAAAAGATCAGATTGGCTGGCTGCTCACACTGTTCATTGTAAGCCACCCCAAATGGGTGGAAATTTCCTGTCCAGCCTCTTTTCAGTCTTCCGATGGGCTGCTCTTTGCACTTGGGGGAAGCTCCCTAACTGATCAGCTGTGGCTTCAAATGTGGGGTCAAGTGATAGAAATTAGGACAAGTTTTATGTTTAAAAAGGTTAAAAAGCTTGAAAAGGTGCATGTGACAGGAATTTTGAAAAGTTGGAGCGTGATAAGTGGTAGGCACCTTGCTTGACTTGACCTGTGAAATGTGCAGCACACCATCACCTATGCTGTGGGGAGCAGCTGTACCCCCAGCCCCAGATGTGATCAGTGACCTCTGTTAATCACATCAGTGGAGGAGATGTGACTCAGATATGACTCATCCTAGTTGGAAGTAGACAAAGTCGGGTACTTGGCAGAACTAAGCCTTTGGAGTATACCCTGTTCTGCTTCTGAATTTCAAGTGTTTGAAAAAAGATAGCCTTCCAGAGGCCTTGGAGAGTGGAATCTCTTTGACAAGTGGTATGAGGTTGATGGTATGGGCATCATAGAGGACAAGGCATTCCTGGGAGAGGAGATACATGAACAAAGGCAGCAGGGAGCAGAGGAATTGCTGACTCCCTGGGTTTCTGAGTCTGAATTATGGGAATTAAAGTTGGGGAGAGGTCAGTTAGCATCCAGAATCTTTGAGAGGATGCTTGGACTTTATTTGATAAGTGGCAGGCAGTTTTGAAGGGGCTTCCCAGGTGGCCCTAGTGGTAAAGAATCTGCCTGCCAATGCAGGAGACTTAGACGCAAGTTTGATCCCTGGATCAAGAAGATCCTCTGGAGGAAGGCATGGCAACCCACTTCAGTATTCTTCCCTGGAAAATTCCATGGACAGAGGAGCCTGGTGGGCTACAGTTAATAGAGCTGCACAGCGTCAGACATGACTGAAGTGACCTAGCACAGCATGGAGCTATGGAAAAGTTTAGGGTTGGACAGTGATGTTTGTTTGTACTTTAATTCAACAAACATTTATTCATGTCAGCCACTGTCCTGGGCACAATGTGCATAAAAAACCAAAAAAGAAAAAATGTTGCTCTTGTATAACTTATGTTCTAGTGGGGGAGACAGGTCAGTAATCAATGTGCATAATTAAGTGTATATTATGGTAGGTAATATATACTGTTGACAAATAGAACAGGATAATGGGAACTGGTTATGTGTGTGGAGGGGTGTTTAGGAAAGAACGTAGATGTGAGTTGAAATAGGTGGACAAGGTAGGCTTAGTGAGCAGGTGGCAGATGATAGAACCTGGTGGCTCATTAGGGAGAAGAGTCTGGGGAGCCAGGTCCTTGGGGTTGAACAGAGAGAGGAGGGAATGGAGAGATCTGGTAGGAAGATCACATGGGAGGTGATTTGATGCATCAGTTTGCATGTCGAGTTTCTTTTCCACTTGCTATGTGTTTTGCAATAAAGTCCAATAGTTAACTAACCTGATAAACTCTCCTTTTCTTTTTACACTGAGGAGAGAGACAATTTTGAAACTAGCATTATTCTTTATTACCAAGAGTTCAGTGTTTCTTGAAGTGTATTTATGGACCACCTGTATCAGAATTACTCGAATACCACTTAAAAATATACATGCCTGGGCTCTGCCCTTGACCTGATCTTAGAGGTAGAGGGGATAATGGTTAAGAACAGACTTGTGTGATTAGTCCTTTTGGGTTCAGCCTCTTAATCTTGTCTGCTACTTGACTGGGCAGTCTTAGGCAAGATACTTAACCTTTCTGTGCCTTAGTTTTTTCATCTGTAAAATGGGAATAATACTAATGGTAAGGATAATAATATCTATTTCACAGCATTGTGTGAGTTAAATACAGTTGATTATTGAACAACACAGATTCGAACTGTGTCCACTTATATGCGGATTTTTTCAATAAATATAGTATCTGTATTTTCATTTTACATACCTTTAAGCTAACTGGAGGAGGGGAAGTTTTCTGATCAATTAGACATCACAGTATGTGGAATCAAAAGAACTAGGTTTGGGGCTTTGCTGGTGGCTCAGTGATAAAGAATCCACCTGCCAATGCAGGAGACACGAGTTTGATCCCTAATATGGGAAGATCCCACATGTGGCGGAGTAACTAAGCCCATGCCCCACACAGCTAACAAGCCTGTGCTCTAGAGCCTCAGAGCCGCAGACTAATGAGCCTCCTCATCCTGGAGCCTGTGGTCCACAACGAGAGAAGCCCTCATATTACAGCTGAAGGGTAGCCCCAGATCATGGCAACAAGAGAAACGCCCATGCAGCAATGAAGACCTAGCACAGCCAAAATTAAGAAACATTAAAACAAAAAAGAATTAGGTTTGAATCCTGATTCTATCCAGACTATTTCAGCTTCTTGCCCTTGGGCAAGTCATATTCAATTTCTTTGCTTTTGAGGCAGATTTTTGAGTGTGCTGGGTCAATGCCCTTAACCTCCACTTTGTTCAAGGGTCAGATGTCAGTCAGTTCTTGTGAAGTGTGTAGAACACTGTTTGTCATATTGTAAGCCATTCATTTTAGATACAGTCATTTTGTTTTTATTAAATCGTAACTTCTGAAGGTGAGGCCATTAATCTTCGTTTTTAATAGATACCCTGAATGGCTTATTTGCCCATGTGCTATATTGTTAATACTTTCAGTGCTAAGGTAATAATACTTGGTGACTTTTGTCAGAACATGAGTCAATTAATGTCTTAATTTTCCAGATAGAGTGGTTTATTGAGTAACAAATGCTGTTGTTTGCTGGGTGTATGTGCTAAGCATGTTCTAGGCTGTTTGCAGCATCCCTAAAGGGGTAGGGTCGATATTAATCATTTTCCCAGATGATAAAGTTGAGGCTTATGCTGGTGAAGAAACTTGCCAGAGGTGAGACAGCCAGTGAGTTGTGGAATTGTCATGGATCTCCAGCTCTGCCCAACTCCAGAGCACTTGCTTCTTCCATGAAATCAGCATCTAGTTACTCAACCTTTTAATCTTGCAAGTGTATGCTCTTTATGCTCAGATGCATTTGTGCAAATCCCTCCCAGTACTGGAGAAAAACCTCACTGGGCATGCTTTATCTGTGTTAGGCAAGTAGCATCACTCTGTATAGTTGAGAACTTAAAAAAAATTAATCTTCATGAGATATGCTTGAAGCTTTTATTATTTGTGAATTTGCACACTCAATCACTCAGTTGTGTCCGACGTTTTGTGACCCCATAGACTGTAGTCCACCAGGCTCCCCGTCCATGGAATTTTCCAGGCAAGAATATTGGAGTGTGTTGCCATTTCCTTCTCGAGGGTTTCTTCCCGACCCAGGAATCGAACCCACATCTCCTGCACTGGCATTTGTCACTGCGCCACCTGGGAAGCCCCATTTGCCAGTTTCCAGTTTTGCGACTGGTGACTGAGATGTTTTTCCGGAGCCCTTGTAGAACCAGCACACACTAGGTTGGTACAGCCTTGGGATGTTTCCAGCAATCCTGGTATTCACACCTTTGTGTAGTCTCCTTCTGGACAAGGTACCAGGTGTAGAATATGGCATAAATGATGATATCTGATGTCACTTCTGAGATTAGGTTATAAAGGACTAGCTTCTGTCTGTCTGTCTCTCTTGATTCTTGCTCTAGGGGAGCTCGCTGCCCTGTTGTGAGCTGCTCTTTGGAGAGGCCCACATGGGGAGGAACTAAAACCTCCTGCCAACAGCTCTGTGAGAGAGCTTGGGAGCGGCCCCTCCAGCCCAGATGCTGCCTCAGTAGATGCCTTGCCTGCGACGTCATGAGAAACCCCGAGTTAGAACCACCCAGATCAGCTGCTCTCTGATACCTGGCTTTCAGAAACTGTGCAGTAATGAATGGGTGCGGTTTTAAGCGGCTGAATTTTGGGATCATTTGTTAGACAGCCTTAGATCACTAGCACATTTTGCAATTTTATTATGAATTTCTGAGTTACACCCCTTTTTTCCCAACATCCTGGTGCCCCTCTGTGTCACATACACACTTACAGGCACATCTTTCACTAGGTTGCCTAGTTCACCCCGTTGTTAAGCTTATTGATTACCTAGATCATTTCTGCTCCCTTTCTCCTAAGTATATCTGTGACCGGGTCCCAGGTGCTATTTACTTGCAAGTCTATCACCCAGCACTCAGTACAACACTCAGTGAGCTTCCCTCGTACAACACTCAATGAGCTTCCCTCGTAGCTCAGTTGGTAAAGAGTCTGCCTGCAATGCAGGAAACCCAGGTTTGATTCCTGAGTCGGGAAGATCCCCTGGAGGAGAAAATGGCAACCCACTTCAGTATTCTTGCCTGGAGAGTGCCATAGACAGAGGAACCTGGCAGGCTATAGTCCCTGGAGTTGCAAGAGTCGGACATGACTGAGCAGCTCAGCCCACAGCACTGAAACATACACTGGTCGCATGGCTGAGGGCAACAGATTGACTCATCCTTGTTTAAGATGCCACTTGGTGAGCTGGCCTCCGCCAGCAGCCAGACCAAACCTCAATTCAGTTTCCCAGTGATGAGGACTCTAGTTTCTCTTGTAAAAGCTCTGTGGGTTTTAGATGAAAGGGCTGAGAACACTCCATAATCTTCCTGCTTCTCTTCCTCTGCTTGTTCTTAAGCACCAGAGCCAACCATGGGGGAAGGGAGGATGGGATGGATTGGGAGATTGGGACTTACTTATATACACTACTATGTATAATACAGATAACTAATGAGAACCTACTGTATAGCACACGGAGCTCTACTCAATACTCTGGAATGGCCTGTATGGGAAGGAAATCCCAAAAAAGAGGGGATATGTGTGTATGTATAACTGATTCATTTTACCTTATAATAGAAACTAACACACCATTGTAAAGCATCTATACTAAATAAAAAAATAAAGCACAGTTAACTCTAAAAAAGAAAAGTTGTTTGGGGTAGTATTTATGTTTTTGTTTAAAAGTAAGAGAAGATGGCAGAGAAAAATTGTTAGGGCATGTATCAGCTTATTTAAATCAATAGTGAAGTGAAATGAAAGTCTCTCAGTTGTGTCCAACTCTTTGTGACCCCATGGACTATAGCCTGCCAGTCTCGTCTGTCCACAGAATTCTCCAGGCAAGAATACTGGAGTAGGTAGCTGTTCCCTTCTCCAGGGGATCTTCCCAACAAGCAATAATCTTCCTATTAAGATAAGTATCCCCTTATCTTGTGGGCTTCCCTGGTGGCTCAGCAGTAAAGAATCTGCCTGCAGTGCAGGAGCCGCAGAAGACATAGGTTCGATCCCTGGGTCAGGAAGATCCCCTGGAGGAGGGCATGGCAACCCACTCTAGTATTCTTGCCTGCAGAATCCCCATGGACAGAGGAGCCCAGCAGGTTAGAGTCCATAGAGTCGCAGAGAATCGGACACAACTAAAGTGACTTAGCACGCAGGCACACATCCCCTTATCTTAATAGTTTGGGTCTTTGGGAGCATTTTCTGGGTGTCATTCTCCCCCTCTGCAGTTGCCAGCCTTGGATTTCCAGATCTCAAAATTTGAAGGCCAGATTTCTCTAGAGGTTTATCTTTCTAAACCAAATCCTCTTATCGAGAATCTAAATTTGGTATTGCTCTCTGTTTTGATCAACATGATGGTTAAATATTTATAACAGTCTTTAGTGGATACGCTGAGGCCACATCTGTCTTCTTAGGAATCCACAGAAAGGCATGAGGGCTGCCCACTGGAATTACATCATTGGGCAATGATGGGTTTGCTCTCTGGCTAGAGTGTTTTCTCTGAATTTTGCCAAGAATAAAAGACTTTCAGGATAAGTGTAGTCCTTGAACTTGGTGTCCTACTTCTATGTTGAATAGATAGATATCTGTTTCTGGTTAGTTCTAGAGAGGCAACCCACTCCAGTATTCTTGCCTGGAGAATCCCAGGGACGGGAGAGCTGGGTGGGCTGCCATCTATGGGGTCGCACAGAGTCGGACACGACTGAAGTGACTTAGCAGCAGCAGCAGCAGCAGCAGCAGAGAGGTATTAGCCCACTAGCCAGTTCTATGAGCTAACCTCACTTGTAGTAGCAGATTCTTTGAAGATGACAATGCTGGTGCTGCTGCTAAGTTGCTTCAGTCATGTCCGACTCTGTGCGACCCCATCCCTGGGATTCTCCAGACAAGAACACTAGAGTGGGTTGCCATTTCCTTCTCCAGTGCGTGAAAGTGAAGTCGCTCAGTCATGTCCGACTCTTAGCGACCTCATGGACTGCAGCCTACCAGGCTCCACTATCCATGGGATTTTCAAGGCAAGCGTACTGGAGTGGGGTGCCATTGCCTTCTCCGATGAATGTCTAATTTGCATTAATAATGGAGCTTAATCATTAAGTCATTATTTCTTATCGTGAACTCAGACCTGCTCTAAACATGTGAAGCCTTTTGACAATAGCCTAAGCAGATGAGTTTCAGTGCCTGGGTGCTTTCTATAGGCCGAACGGCAGAGTAGGTGAAGCGTGTTTGTTTGTTTAATTAGCAAATTATTTTTTAGAACAGTTGTAGGTTTATCAAAATTGAACAGATAGTACAGCATTCCCATGTTTCCCTCACTGCCCTGCCTATTTCCCCTATTATTAACATCCTGCATTTGTGTGGGACAGAAGTTGTAATTAATGAACCCATATTGACACATTATTATTAACCAAAGTTCATAGTTTATAGTAGGGCTCACTATTTTTGTTGTACTGTTTGCTGAATTTTGACAAATGCAATTTT
The DNA here is from genome assembly GCF_023091745.1 of Budorcas taxicolor. NCBI lineage: Eukaryota > Metazoa > Chordata > Mammalia > Artiodactyla > Bovidae > Budorcas > Budorcas taxicolor. The sequence continues at coordinate 56,649,098 of NC_068923.1, read as the reverse complement.
GGCAAATGTCATGTATCTACCATGACAGTATTGTGCAGCATAGTTTCACTGCCTTGAAAATCCTCAGTGCTCTGTCTCCCTTCCCCTGAACCCTTGGCAATCACTGGGTCTCCTGCATTGCAGGCGGATTCTTTACTGTCTGATCCACCAGGGAAGCCCCAAATTTGTATAGTGCTTTATGTCAATTATATCTCAATTAAACTGAAGAATAGAAAATAAAAAAGGAATTTAAATAATCCATCTGAACTGTGTTTAGGAAAATCTTTTTGTCATTCAGCTTCCTGTTAAATTTTGCCTGCAGAAAGGGCCTCCACGTCTCAGTGGCTCTCAGCAGTCTTCCTTTGCCCCTCACGTTAATAGACACCGCTTTCATGCGGCTAGAGCTGTCATATGGCCCCATCTAAGTGCAAGGGAGGCTGGGAAATGGAGTCTAGCTGCATGTGTAGCAGTAAGAGGACATTGGTTGTGTGATTAGTTAGCAGTCTTAGCCATATTAAGTAAATGACTAAATCATACAATAGTTCTTTACTTTGGTCTTTCAGGGATGACAGGACAGTACTTGCGTGATATCAGAGTTCTGGGGACTTTTTAGAGAAGCATTTCCCACTCTGTGTCCCTTCCTATTGCATCTTGAATTATCCTATCACTTTACCTCTGAGAGAGCTTATAGGAATAAATGAAAATATGTGTTGTTTCAATCAATACCTGGTTGATAACAATGGCTCCTGAAACTGAGAAAAGCCTGTAAGAAGCCTTAACAGTAATAAACACAGTTGTTATTAAGTCAGATATTTTAAAATTGTCAGGTCCTTCATCCTTGTGTCAGAAGACAGAGGCACTCTTGAAGCTTTCTGGCCTTTGATTTAGCTTCAAGATAACAGATTCCTCTTTGCTTACTCGTGACATTGGTATTCTCCTGTTGCCTTTAAAAAGGAAAACACGTGAAATTCGGTATTGGAAATGGCTTTCCTTTTCATTTAGGTATTTATTTCTCTTTGGCTGAACATGGACTTTCTCCAGTTGCAGACAGTGGGAGCTACTCTTGGCTGTGGTCTTCAGGCGTCTCCCTGTGGTGACTTCTCTTGTTGCAGAGCAGGGCTCTCAGTCCCTGGGCTTCAGTAGTTGTGGCACCTGGGCTTAGCTGGTCCACAGAATGTGGAATCTTCCCAGACCAGGGATTGAACCCGTGTCCCCTGCATTGGCAGGCAGATTCCTAGCTGCTGGGCCACCAGGGAGATCAGGAAATGACTTTTCTTCAATGAAGTAGCATGTTTTTAGAAAGAAATGCGGTATATTTCAACATGAGATTCTATTAATACAATTTAGAAAGAGATGGGTGATATTTGTGCTGTGTATTTTTTTAATGATCAATCCACTGGATTATTTTACTTATTTTATTTGCTCAGTTGTATCCAATTCTTTGTGACCCCATGGAGTATATACAGTCCATGGAATTCTCTGGAGTGGGTAGCCACCTGTTTCCTTCTCCAGGGGATCTTCCCAACCCAGGGATCAAACCCAGGTCTCACACATTGCAGCTGGATTCTTTACCAGCTGAGCTGCAAGGGAAGCCCTCCATTGGATATGTCCAAGTAACTGATTATAGTTAAAAGGAAGCTCAGCTGCTTTACATGTATGCTTGGCCTCAACTTGCTGATGATTGAAGTTCATGACCAGACATTAATTTTAAATAAGTGCCTACTGTTCTCGAGCAACTCCCTTTCCCTTAAGGAAAAGCATTTCCTATGAAGCCCCTAGTTGCTGAGGATAGCTGTGTAAGCACTGTGTAAGTTTATCCAAATTAAAATTTGCTCCTCCAGCTCATTTATTCCCTTCAGGTCTCTGACAGGCAGGTGTGTTTATCTCCCCTACACCCCCAAAGCCCTGTTTAAACTCAGTCAACATTCAGCTTGGGTGAAACCTCTTTATCTTCCAGTAATCTCACCATAGATATCCTTTGCTCTTAAATACATCATTAATACTCAGGCAGGATGGCCTGCTGTCATTTCCTTACTCCTGAGCAGTTGTTCCAGACTTCATATTATTGTAATTTCAGAGTCTAAGTAATTATCACATTGAAAAGACCAGGCAGGTATACACCATTGTGACATAGCCAGTTTTGTCCCCCCTCTAAACTTGGTTGCTTCATTAACTGCTAGGATAATAGAAATACAAAAATAAACTCTATAGAAGCACATGCCCTTTGGCTACAAAATCTGTCTCTTATTTTCCAAAATAGATATTTGGAAAGTGCTGAAGTCATGTACAATGGCAAGTATTAGATTAATTTTTTTAGAACTAACCATTTTATTTATTTTTTTGGCTACACCTCGAGGCATGTGGGATCTTCCCTGACCAAGATCAGGGAAGGGAGGGATCAACCCATCCCCTCTGCAGTGGAAGTGCATACTTAACCACTGAACCATCAGGAAAGCCCCACAGGTACTAACTTTTGCTTCAGTTTTCTTCCACGGATGAGGGAGCCTGGCGGGGTACAGTCCATGGGGTCGCAAAGAGTCAGACACAACTGAGCAACTAAGAACAGCTTTCTTCCTAAAGGCAGTTTAGCCTCTGTTGTCCAAAGCAAACATCAGGAAACACCTGGAGCTTGTCCAGAAGGCAGAGTCTCTGGCCCCACCCATAACTATTAGGTCAGAATCTGTAGTTTATCACGGTCCCAGGTGGTTTGTGAACATTAAAGCTGCAGAAGCGCCGGTTGGAGAACTTTAGCTTGACCCTGTAATGACCAAAACAACCCATCAGTGAGAGAAAGGACCATAACATTTGAACTCAAACTCTATACAATGAAAAATTTGTATATTGTAGTTAACTACCTGGGTACATGGCGAAAAAATGAAAAATTTGTGTATTGTAGTTACCTATCTGGGCACATGGTGAATATCGAGCTGTTCTATTATTTCCTGCTCTGTTAACGAAACCTCTTCAGTCGGAGGGCGGTAGTGGCAGGAGCACGTCCGAATGGATGAGAGATGACCTCTTTGAAAGAGACTTTTTTGCACAATTTGAGATTCTGGTCCCCTGAGGGTAGAGAATTCAGGCATTCTTGAGATTTCTCAACAGGTTCTGGTTTTCCCAGTTCAAGGCCTGATCAGAAAGGGTTTGGTTGTAGGTTGAAGGGAGGAAATGAAACCTCTTGACCTTTAATGTTTCAAAAAACATTTCTTAAAGGAAAAAAGGCCCATGACCTGTTTATTGGGCCGAAACTCAATTTTAATTGTTTTGAGAGGGCAGAAAAACACTCCACCCACAGTGTTCTGTTCTTTTGGAGCTCCTGCCAAGTAGGAATTTCTTTGCAAGTCAATAGGTTAGTGACAGAGTTGTTTTATCACTTAAAGAGTGTTTGTATTAAGGTCTGAGTAATATGAATCCGTTCAGTAGTTTATGCATTTTTGTTCTCTAGTTTCTGGAGAGGATAGGTTTTCCTTATAACATAGTTCCACAATAGACTCTTCCCTTTGCAGTAGAAAGGGCTTCCCTAGTGGCTCAGATGGTAAATAATCTGCCTGCAATGTGGGAGACCTGAGTTCAGTCCCTGGGTCAGGAAGATCACCTGGAGAAGGAAATGGCAGCCCACTCCAGTATTCTTGCCTGAAGAATTCAATGGACAGAGGAGCCTGATGGCTACAGTCCATTGGGTCACAGAGTCAGACATGACTGAGTGACTAATACTTTGTGGTAGAAAAGAGAAAAAGTAATGGCATTCCCATAGGGAGTATTTCCTAAAATCCTAATGTAACATTTCTAATCTGATGGCTGACATAATTTTAAAAGAAAGTCAGATTATCCAGTGTAGGAACTGAAGCCTCCTCTTGAGCCTGGTATGTGGCTCCCGAACTGCCTCTTGTATCTCATTCATCACACACACAAACAGACCAGCCAGCCCCACCTCCTGTTCACTCATTTCTAGCCTCTTTTCCCTCCACTGTCTCTGCTCCCCTCATTTGCCTTCCACCATCACTCTGATTAAAATTTCTTTGCAAGATCTCAAGACACCAAGTCCAGGGGCTCATTTGTAAGTCTGTGTAGCATTTGGTCCTGTCCGTTTTCTCTCCTCCCATTATTCCTGTGATATTGGTCTCTAAAGGTTTTCTTCCATGTTTTTGCCTCTTGAGAGCACTTGAGCCAGAGCTTGAATTTGAATCCTTAGCTTCAGTTCAGTTCAGTTTAGTCACTTAGTCGTGTCTGACTCTTTGCAACCCCATGGACTGCAGCCCACCAACCTTCCCTGTCCATCACTAACTCCCAGAGCTTGCTCAGAGTCATGTCCATCGAGTTGGTGATGCCATCTAACCATCTCATCCTCTGTTGTCCCCTTCTCCTCCCACCTTCAATCTTTCCCAGCATCAGGGTCTTTTTCAATGAGTCAGTTCTTCACATTAGGTGGCCAAAGTATTGGAGTTTCAGCTTCAGCATCAGCTCTTCCAATGAATATTCAGGACTGATTTTAGGACTGATTCAGTCCTTTAGGAAGGACTGGTTGGATCTCCTTATAGTCCAAGGGACTCTCAAGAGTCTTCTCCAACACCACAGTTCAAAAGCATCAATTGTTCAGTGCTCAGCTTTGTTTATAGTCCAACTCTCACATCCATTTATGACTACTGGAGAAATCATAGCTTTGACTAGACGGACCTTTGTCAGCAAAGTAATGTCTCTGCTTTTTAATATGCTGTCTAGGTTGGTCATAGCTTTTCTTCCCAGGAGCAAGCGTCTTTTAATTTCATGGCTGTACTCACCATCTGCAGTGATTTTGGAGCTCAAGAAAATAAAGTCGAACACTGTTTCCATTGTTTCCCCATCTGTTTGCCATGAAGTGATAGGACCAAGTGCCATGATCTTAGTTTTTTGAATGTTTAGTTTTAAGCCAACTTTTTCACTCTCCTCTTTCATCAAGAGGCTCCTCAGTTCCTCTTCATCTGCATATCTGAGATTATTGATATTTCTCCTGGCAATCTTGATTCCAGCTTGTGCTCATCCAGCCTGGCATTTCTCATCATGTACTCTGCATATAAGTTAATAAGCAGAGTGACAACATACAACCTTGATGTACTCCTTTCCCAATTTGGAGCCAGTCTGTTGTTCCATGTCCAGTTCTAACTGTTGCTTCCTGACCTGCATACAGATTTCTCAGGAGGCAGGTCAGGTGGTCTGGTATTCTCATCTCTTGAAGAATTTTCCACAGTTTGTTTTGAGCTACACAGTCAAAAACTTTGGCATAGTCAATAAAGCAAAAGTAGATGTTTTTCTGAAATTCTCTTGCTTTTTCTGTGATCCAGTGGATGTTGGCAGTTTGATCTCTGGTTCCTCTGCCTTTTCTAAAACCAGCTTGAACATCTGGAAGTTCGTGGTTCAGATACTGTTGAAGCCTGGCTTGGAGAATTTTGAGCAAAGCTAGCATGTGAGATGAGTGTAATTGTCTGGTAGTTTGAACATTCTTTGGCATTGCCCTTCTTTGGGATTGGAAGGAAAACTGACCTTTTACAGTCCTGTGGCCACTGCTGAGTTTTCCAAATTTGCTCCATATTGAGTTAGCTTCATCACTTGCTATTAATAGTTATGTGTCTGGGGCAAGTTAGTTAACTTTTGGGTGCTTCAGTGTTCTCATCTATAAAATGAGGGTAGTGAAAAATCCTACCCCACAGAGTTGGTGTGACATGCATAGGAAAATGTCTGGTACATAGTAAGGGTTTGTCAGGGGTGAGTCATCATTATCACCATCATCTTCATCACCATCACCACCATCACTACTGCCATAACTGTCACCACCACCACCACCATCATTACTATCACCACCATCATTACTGTCACCATCACCACCACCACCACCACCACCATCATCACCACCACCACCATTACTACCCCCACTACCACTATTATCATTACCGCCACCATCACTACTACCATAATTATCACCACAACCACCACTGTCATCACCACCACTGTCATGACTATCACTACCACCACTATCATTACTGTCACCATCACCACCACCACCACCACCACCACCACCACCACCACTCACCATCATCACCACCAACCACCATCATCACCACCACTGTCATTACTATCACTACCACCACTATCATTACTGTCACCATCACCATCACCACCACCACCACCACCGCCACCACCGCCACCACCGCCACCAACCACCATCATCACCACCACCAACCACCACCACCACCACCACCACCATCACCACCACTGTCATTACTATCACTACCACCACCACCACCACCATCACCACCACCACCACCATCACCATTATCACCACTATCACCACCAACAACCACCACCATCATCACTGTCATCATCACCACCACCATCATCACCATCATCACCACCACCACCCACCATCATCACCACCACTGTCATTACTATCACTACCACCACTATCATTACTGTCACCATCACCATCACCACCACCACCACCACCGCCACCACCGCCACCAACCACCATCATCACCACCACCAACCACCACCACCACCACCACCACCATCACCACCACTGTCATTACTATCACTACCACCACCACCACCACCATCACCACCACCACCACCATCACCATCATCACCACTATCACCACCAACAACCACCACCATCATCACCACCACTGTCATTACTATCACTACCACCACCATCATTACTGTCACCATCACCACCACCACCAGCCACCATCATCACCACCACCAACCACCACCACCACCACCATCACCACCACTGTCATTACTATCACTACCACCACCACCATTACTGTCACCATCACCACCACCACCATCACCACCACCATCACCACCATCATCACCACTATCACCACCACCAACAACCACCATCACCACCACTGTCATTACTATCACTACCACCACCATCATTACTGTCACCGTCACCACCACTACCAGTCACCACCACCACCATCATTACTATCACCACCGCCATCACTACTACCCCCACTACCACTATTATGACCATTACCGCCACCATCACCACTACCATCACCACCATCATTACCACTATCACCACCATCATTACTGTCACCGTCACCACCACCACCATCATCACCACCACCACCACTATCACCACCATCATTACTGTCACTGTCACCACCACCACCACCATCACCACCACCACCACCACCATCATTATTACTATCACCACCACCACCACCACCATCATCAGGCCTTTCTTATTCTTTTTAGGCTCTTTGGTCTGCTTCTAACTTGCAGGCATTCACTACTTTGTTTCTTTCATAGGACTTTGTTTGAATGTTTCTTTGAGTCTAGCTGTCATGTCTTTTTCATTTCCTTTAATATGAACCATTTCTACAGCTTTTTATGACAACATTTTTGAATAATGCCTCTTCCTCCTCTTAAAAAAACAGAGAAACGTTCTCACTTTGGATTTGTCTGATGTTTTCTCATAAGATTCGTGTTCTGTGTTCTTAGTGTGAATATCTCATAGGTATTCAGCACGTCACACTTGAAGACCAGGGTCTACCTGACTCTTTGGTAAGGACAGTGGTGATCATCCACTAAAGGTGGGGTTCAGTTTTTCCTCTGTGTTGTTACTGTATTTTCCCTTCCAATATCTAATTAATCTGTGGGGAGATCCCATAAGACCATGTGTATATCTGCTTCTTATTTAAAAATAACTCCCTTGGGTTAGTATCCATTGATGATTTTTGCCTGAATCTTTATGGTGATAACATGCAGTTTTTCTGTAGGTCTTCTTTCTTCCTCTATTTATCTATTTATTACTTGTAAGACATGTTAGTCTGGGTCCTTCAGAGAAATAGATGAATAGTATATCTATATGTGCTTCTATATCTATAAATAAGAGATTTATTAGAAACAATTACCTCACAATTATGAAGGAAGAACTCTCCCAAGCAGTTTCCAAGCTGGAAACCCAGGAGGGTTAGGATACACAGTCATTCCTCCTTACCTGTGGTTTCACTTTCTGCAGTTTCAGTTACCTGCAATTCAAAAAGAGCAAGCCAGAAATTCCAGAAACAAATAATCTATCAGTTTTAAATCATGCACCAGCCTGAGTCGTGTGGTGGAATCGCGTGCTGTCTCACTCAGTCTTCCCTTCCTTGGATGCGAATCATTCTTTTGTTCAGTGTGTCCTGCCTGCTAGTCACTTGGTACCAGCTCAGCTTTCAGATCAACTGTTGTCATATCACAGTGTTTGTGTTCACATCACCCTTGTTTTACTTAGTAAAGGCCCCCAAATGCAAGAGTCGCAATGCTGGCAATTCAGATATGCCAAAGAAAAGCCTTGAGGTCTTTCCTTCAAGTGAAAAGCTGAAAGTTCTTGACTTAATGAGGAAAGAAAAATATCACATGCTAAGGTTAATAAGATCTGTAGTAAGAATGAATCCTCTGTTTGTGAAACTGTGAAGAAGGAAAAAGAAGTCTGTGCTAATTTTGCTGTCGCATCTCAGACTGTGAAAGTTATGGCCACAGGGCATGCTAAGTCCTTTAGTTAAGGTGGAAAAGGCATTGCTGCTGCTACTAAGTCACTTCAGTCGTGTCCGACTGTGTGTGATCCCATAGACAGCAGCCCACCAGGCTCCCCCATCCCTGGGATTCTCCAGGCAAGAACACTGGAGTGGGTTGCCATTTCCTTCTCCAATGCATGAAAGTGAAAAGTGAAAGTGAAGTCACTCAGCGACCCTCAGCGACCCCATGGACTGCAGCCTACCAGGCTTCTCTGTCTATGGGATTTTCCAGACAAGAGTACTGGAGTGGGGTGCCATTGCCTTCTCCGGGAAAAGGCATTAAGTTTGTACAATAAGGTTTTTTTGAGAGAGACCACATTCACATAACTTTTCTTATAGTATATTAATATAATTGTTCTATTTTATTACTAGTTATTGTTAATCTCTTCCTTTGCCTAATTTATGAATAAAACTTTATCATAGGTATGTATGTACGGGAAAAAATATAGTATGTGTTTTTTCCACTGTTCCAGCATCCACTGGGGGTCTTGAAACATATCCTCTACTAATAAGGGGAGAACTACTGTACATCCATGGGATTTCCTGGTGGCTCAGATGATAAAGAATCTGCCTGCAATGCAGGAGACCCAGATTCAATCCCTGAGTCAAGAAGATCCCCTGAAGAAGGGAATGGCTACCCACTCCAGTATTCTTGCTGGGAGAATTCCATGGACAGAGGAGCCTAGCAGGCTACAGTCCATGGGATCACAAGGAGTCAGACACAAGTGAGTGACTAACACACACTGTGCTTCCAGGTTGAGTCTGAGAACCGGGAAGGCTGATGGTGTCAGTTTCATTCCAAGTCCAAATCCAGACACAGAAGACCAATATCCCAGCTTGAAGACAGGCAGAGGGAATCCTCCCTTCTTAGCCGCTTTGTTCTGTTTAGGCCTTCAGCAGAGTGTATGAAGCACATCCACTTTGGGGAGGCCCATCTGCTCTACTCAGTCTGCTGATTAGCATTAATCTCATCCGCAAACACCATCAGAGATGCAACTATATACAATGTCTAATCAACTATCTGGGCACCTCATGACTCAGATTGACACATACAATTAACCACCGGATACAGACTCTTGGATTCCTGTTTTTAATGGTTTATAATCCACTGCTGTCCTTAATTATGTTGGTGATCAAATTGTCCTATATTTGGCCAGCTGGCTGCTGTGTTCTCATGACATGTCCACAGGATCTGATATCTGTGACCTGCCGCTCCTGTTGAGCAGTCACATCGTCTGTCTGTGTGCCCTTCAAGGTCCCTCCGGTAATATTTTTGTGTGTATTACGTAGATTTTTTTTCCCCTCTGGAGGATGAAATGGCAACCCACTCCAGTATTCTTGTGTGGAGAATCTCTGGATAGAGGAACCCCAGGCCATGGGGTCGCAAAGAGTTGGACACCACTGAGTGACTAAGCACATTTAGATTTTACATTTAACTCCTTCAAAATTAGGGAGTACTTACACAGACATATATAAATGATGTGTTAATAGGTAGATAGAAACTTAATATTCTTTACAGATATTTGTATTCATTCCATTTCCACTAACGTGAGTTATCTACTGAATTGTTACTGTGTAGTTAGCATGCACTTCACTGGCTGGATGGTTAACTTATGAGCTGCCTATGGGTGCCCTCTGCTGGCCTTGCAGCACATACACACTTTCCTAGAATTTCTCCTGTCCATGTTCTCTTTGGGTTGGTTAGTCTCTCCAGTTATCACACCAATTATGGATCATGTAGTGCAAACAGTTTTGGAATGTTTACTGAATGTATCAAGAATATCTTTCCCGGGGCTTCCCTGGGGGTTCAGTGATTAAGAATCCACCTTGCAATGCAGGGCTGCAATTTCGATCCCTGGTTGGGGAATTAAGATTCCACCTGTTACAGAGCAGCTGAGCCCATATGCAGCAGCTCCTGAGCCTGTGCACTCTGGAGTCACATGGGTAGCACAACTAGAGAGCCCACGTGCTTCACCGAAAGGTCCTGTGGGAGGCAATGAAGATCCCACGAGCCACAACTAAGACCCAACACAGCCAAATAAATATTTTGAAAAAGAATATCTTTCCCTATAAAATATATACATTTATACATCGTGTTTGCATACTTTCTTGTTACACGAATATTCTATTTAGCATTTAAATAATCCCCCTTTAATAAGCATTTGTATTGTTTATTTTTTCCATGTTGTATAGCTTGGTTGGCAATGCAGTAGAGAATGCAGCCCCTGCTCTGGAGGCAAGGCTGTCAGGACTGCCAGGTGGGCACGTCACATCCTGTGTGCTGTTGCCGGAAGGGAGAGCCAGAGGGGGAGGGCTTCTGAGAAGAAGGGATTTCTGCCCGAGTCCTGAAAGATGAATGAGTTGAGGAAGCAGAAAAAAAGGCATTTCGGGCAGAGGATGTAGCATGGGAGTCCCCACCAGAGGTCAAGAGCGTGGACGTTTTGAGGGATCCGAGGACCTCGGAGGTGGCTGTGACCTGCCTCATTATGTCTGCCATTGTTGGTATATTTGTCTTAGTTCTGGCTGCTGTTATAAGTTACCACAGAAGGGGAGGCCTATAGCAAAAGTCAGTTGTTCCTCACCATTCTGGAGTCTGGGAAGTTCAAGATCAAGGTGTGGGTTGATTTGATCCCCATGAGAGTCCTTTTCTTGTTGGCACATGGCTGTCTGTGACCTCACATGGTGGAAGGAGAGCTCGAGCTAGCACTCTTGTTGTTCATTTGCTAAGTCGTGTCTGACTCTTCGTGACCCTGTGGACCGCAGCACACCAGGCCTCCCTGACCCTCACTATCTCCCAAAGTTTGCCCAAGTTCATGTACATTGAGTTGGTGGTGCCATCCAGCCATCTCATCCTCTGTCACCCTCTTCTCCTGCCCTTAATCTTTCCCAGCATCAGTCTTTTCCAGTGAATCAGTTCTTCCCATCAGGTGGCCAAAGTATTGGAGCTTCAGCTTCAGCCTCAGTTCTTCCAATGAATATTCAGGATTGATTTCCTTCAGGATTGACTGCTTTGATCTCCTTGCAGTCCAAGAGACTCTCAAGAGTCCTGTCTAGCACCACGGTTCAAAGACATCAGTTCTTTAGCGCTCAGCTTTCTTTATGGTCCAACTCTCACATCCATACATGACTACCGGAAAGACTGTAGCTCTTTTGTTGATTATGAGGGCTGCTCCATTTCTTCTATGGGATTCTTGCCTCCGGTAGAAGATACAATGGTCATCTAAATTAAATTCACCCATTCCCGTCCATTTTAGTTCACTGATTCCTAAGATGTCGATGTTTATTTTTGCTGTCTCCTGCTTGACCACATCCAATTTACCTTGATTCGTGGACCTAACATTCCAGGATCCTATGCAGTGTTATTCTAACAGCATGGGATTTTACTTTCACCACCAGACACACCCACAACTGAGTGTCATTTCCACTTCATTCTTTCTGGAGCTATTAGTAATTCCCTCCGTTCTTCCCCAGTAGCATATTGGACACCTTCCAACCTGGGGGGCTCATCTTTTGGCGTCATTTCTTTTTGCCTTTTTGTGCTGTTCATGGTGTCCTCAAGGCAAGAATTTCACTGAGTTATGCAAGCCCTTTCGCCACAAGGCTCTGATCCATGAAAGGGCTTCCTTTTCTTATGAGGACACAGATCCCAGCCTGGGCCCCACCTCATGGCCTCATCTAAACCCAATCACCTCCAAACATCGTCACACCAGGAGTTAGGGATTCAACATACAGGTTTTGCAGAGACACAAATTTCAGCCCATAGCATTTTCTGACACTTGTGACTAGGAGGAAGAATGAGAATGCAGAATTTTTTTTTTTTTTCCCAGTGATTTGGTGACCAAATTTAGAGTATTGAGAGGGCTGGGGACTCCAATAACCATTTCTAGTCTAAGAATGTAACCGTAATACCTGGGCTACCTCAGTGAGAGATACCATGGATTTCGAGAAATTGACCAGTTCATTTTTTTCAATTAATAAAAAGAAACCATTTATTTTAATTCTAAATAGAGAATAAACAGCATTTATCATTACCCTAATTTTGGTATCTTTAGGAGAAAAATACAGATTGATTTTTTTTGTTAAAAATAAACTTAAAAAAAACTTAAATAAGATAGACTTGCCAAAAATAGAGTACAACAGGAGACTAATAGAAAAAAAATAGTAGGTGAATCATAAGTTAAGATGAATGTAAACTACCTTGGTGTTTATATAGTTTTATACACACCCAGATTTCTTTCTTAGTGCTTAAAGTATTTATAACTTAAAAAAATTTCCTACTTGCTTCCAATCTAGGGAGAGTATATTGTATATTCCCTTTTCATGAGAAAGATGTGAAAAGGTGGAACATGGCCTTTGCTGTTTTTGGCTGGGTCTTCACTGGGGCAGGAGAGATCTTCATTGTGATGCGCAGGCCTCTCCAGTTGTGGCTTCTCCTGTTGAGGTGCAGGGGCCCTGGAGCATGTAGGCTCAGTAGTTGTGGCGCTGGGCTTAGTTGCCTCAAGGCATGTTGGATCCTAGTTTTCCTGACCAGGGATTGAACTGGAATCTCCTGCATTGAAAGGTAGATTTTAATCCACTGAACCATCAGAGAAGTCCCCCGCTCCTTTTAAAAAATATTTATTTTTGGTTGCACTGGGTCTTTGTTGCTGCAAGTGGGCTTTCACTAGTTGCAGCGAGTGGGGGCTACTCTTCATTGCAGTGCACAAGCTTCTGATTGCGATGGCTTCTCTTGTTGCAGAGCACAGGCTCTAGGGCGCATGGGCTTCAGCAGTTGCAGCGCACGGGCTTCAGCATTTGCGACTTTCAGGCTCTTGAGCCTGGGCTTAGTCTGCGTGTGCAATCTTCCCAGACCAGGGATCGAACCTGTGTTTACCAGGTTCTTTACTGAGCAAACAGGAAAGTCCTTTTTATTTATTTATCTATTTAACTTGGGGTTTTGTCAGGCAGTAACAGACCACCACTGATCTAAGGGAGGGTCACTTGTATTTTCACCTCTTTAACATGAGCTCAGCCACAACGGTGAAAGCAGAAGGAACGATACATGATGTCACTTTGGCCAAGGCCAGAGTTCTGGCAGAAAGGGTCTGTAAAGAGGCTGGGGAGTGGATCTGGAGACTCAGAAGTCTTGTTTTACAAGCTGACCAGGGTGGCTACCCTGCAGGCCTGGCCTGGGTTAATGAGGAGAGGGTAGGAGGACCTGGGCCCTTCACCTGCGTGGGGCTTCTTTTCTGCTCAGTACACATCAGGGAAACACCATCTTTGCACAAAAGGGAAGGGAAGGGATGGAAAAGGAAGGTGAGAACAACAAGTCAGGCTGACATTTCTGTTACACTCAAGCCAGACGTCGCTTTAGATAAAGTTGTCTTGGAAATGGAACTTTATTTCTCTACCAACATACACACACAGAAAACTGATGGCTCAACCAGGAAGCTTGGCTTTCAGGCTGCCCCTGTAATCCAGGGTGGAAAAAACGTAGCCCCCAGATGGCCTTTGTGGGAGATTACTGGCCAGTAATCCTTCCTTGTCCTAGAAGATTAAGTCTGCCCTGGTGCAGTTGTGGTCAGCTGAACGGTTTAAAAAATAATAATAAGTTGTAAAAAAATATAAATCTGCCAGTGTCTGACGTTTGCCTAAACTGTTTGTATGTGGAGGTGATGCTACAGCACTGGGCCCTCTTTTGTTTATTGAAGAAAGCTCTAGAAAGCTCTGCTTCCTGCCTGGGTTGTTGGCTGTTGGCGGAAATGAACAGCAGGTGGTGATCAGAGCTGTTCCTCAGGTTGCTGGGGAGAAGTCACTTATTAAACAACCTCCTTGTCCTGAGGGTGTGACGGCTGCACCTGTCCCAGGAAGCCAGGCTCTTGGAACCCGGGGCTGGATCTCTTCCTCAGAGTTGCCTGGTGCAGTGATCCAGAGCGCGCTCAACCCAGGAAGAGGCAGCGGTGGTAGAACCATGTGTTCTGCATTCGCCTGGAATGGACGGTAGAGAGATGGATTTTTACGAGGACTACGAGTCCCCATTTGATTTTAATACAGGAGTAAACAAAAACTATCTCTACCTGTCTCCCAGTGGAAATACGTCCCCACCAGGATCACCTACTCTTCAGAAGTTTGGTAACTCCTAGTTTTCTAAAGTGACATTTGCTGTGATGAAACCTGTATGCAACTGGGGATTTGCCTGGCTTTATAATTCTTAGTGTGAAAAGGGTGTTGCTGTGTTGCTGCTGGTTAGTAAAGCTGTTATGGGATTCCAAGTAGAGAGCTAGATGTCTTAATAAACGTTGGGAATGTATGTATATGTCTTTAAATGTGAATGCACGCATGCTAAGTTACTTCAGTTGCGCCCAGTTCTTCGAGATCCTGTGGACTGTAGTCTACCAGACTCCTCTGTTCTATTTGGATTGACTTATATGTACTTGGGGCTTCCCTGGTGGCTTAGACGGTTAAAAAAATCTGCCTGCAATGTGGGAGACCTGGGTTCAATCCCTGGGCTGGGAAGATCCCCTGGAGGAGGCCATGGCAACCTGCTCCAGTATTCTTGCCTGGAGAATCCCATGGACAGAGGAGTGTGGTGGGCTTACAGTCCCTAGGGCCACAAAGAATCTGACACAACTGAAGTGACTTAGCACAGCACCTCACAGCATAGTTGGTTTTATAATGCTGTGTTAGTTTCAGGCGTGCAGCAAAGTGATTCAGTTATACATATAGATATATCTGTTCTTTTTCAAATTCCTTTTCCATAAAGGATATGACAGAATATGGAGTAGATTTTTTAAAAGTGGACCTATTTGTATAGGCATTGGAGGTCTTCTGATCACCTAAGTTCATCGACCTAATAAACAGCCCAAAGTGGGGAATCCGGAGGTCTTTGCTTCTGGTCACCTATGTAATTTAATTTAGGAAGGACCCCACCCCCAATTTTGTTTTTGTGAAAATGAGGCTTAAGCAGCTGAAGCACTGACTAAATTCAAGGTCCTGCTAACCGCAGGCCAGGTTTTGGGCTTGGAGTACTGTGAGCAACGTGCAGGAATACCCAGGTGAGAGATTTTTTTTCCTTGAACGATACTCTTAAAAAAATTTTTTTTTAAATTTTTAATTGGAGTATAATTGCTTTACAACATTGTGTGGGTCTCTGCCACCCACCAGCATGAATCAGCCATAGGTATACATATGTCATCTCCCTCTTGAACCTCCCTCCCACTCTCACCCCACCCTCTAGGTTGGCACAAAGCCCAGGACTGAGCTGCCTGCATTATACAGGTGAGAGACTAAGAGAAAAACTCGCAGCTACTGTGCCTTCGGAAGCAGGCATCCTTCCCACGTGCCGCTGGAAGATTGTTCTGCAGGCCAGGAGCCACCATCAGGGCAGAGCTTAAGTTTATGAGCAAATAGCACAAAGCTAGAAGCTGCCTCAGCCACGTCCAGGCCAATCCCCTCATTTTATAGCTAACGGTTAGAGATGGTTAGACAACCTCTGCGACTTGCCAGAGAAGTAAGCAGATTTTCCTCGAAGTTAATGTTTCCCTTTTTAATGAAGGTTAGGTCCCATTTCACTCTTCTTAAGCTTAAAAAGTAGGTAATTAAAAAAAATAATAAAGGCTACAGCATGAACCCTAGTTATAAACATTTTAGAGAGCATGCCGCATTCCTGTCACCATTGGTCACAATCTGTAGCCACCTTTGGGGGTGTCGTTTGGTTTTCCAGGAAGGGGAAGAGGTTGGCAATAACTGGATTGAGCAGGTCTCCGGAAGTTGGGGACTGGCAGGCAGTGGCTGGATGTCTGTTTCGGAAACTGGATTGCCAGGAATCTGTCTTTTGCTGCCCTTTCCTGGCCCTGCAGTACACCATGGACTCTGCAGAAAGTACATCCTCCCCGTGCCTGTTCCCAAAGGATGACTCCCTCCATCCTCACTGCTCAGTCCTTCATGTAGGAAATGCTTCAAGAACAGTACACAGAAGGAATTAGAGCTCGAGGACAGAGAGAATCCTAAGTGACACAGGGCCATGGGGGCCAGGACTGTAGTGATCTGACCTCAGGTAGAGCTTGGTGATAGCGTCCAAGGCTTTGAAATTCCCAGGATGATTCTCCGCTTATTGGAAGTCTCTCTCTTTTTGAATCTCTGTTTCACCTCCTTTCCTTTTCCCAGCTGTAGTAATTGCCACCCTTTTGGTGTTTTCTGTTAAGACAGAAGCAGTGGATAGGGTTGAGCATGTCTCTATTTTGAACAATTACGTCTCTAATTCCTAGTTGCAATTTGTAGGAGTTTGGGTTCATGGGATTAGACACAAAATGATTTTAAAAAGCAAGCGAACAACAAAAACTGGAAACAAACTCTTGTATCCAGTTTTTCTCACCTGTATTGGTTTGTGTGAATTTTTAAAAAGGATTGAGGGGAGGGAGAACATTTAACCAAACAGAAACTGCCATAAGCAGTCACCTGGTAAGAACAGGATGATTCTAAAATAAGCAAATCAAAGCAGGTATCTACAACAGGAATCTCCAGTCTTTGTGCTTGTGACTCCTCAGGGCACAAGAAGCCTGCAAATCTCTTTGAATATCAAGTGGGAGGTGTAGATGGAATGAATACTGCCTTCTGTGTGTTTGCAACCTTTGTATTTTTAGATAGGAGCTCTTGGGATGGATACATACGTTATGTGCTGTGTGTGCCTAGTCACTCAGTCGTGTCCAACTCTTTGCCACCCCGTGGACTGTAGCCCGCCAGGTTTCTCTGTCCATGGGGTTTCTCCAGGCAAGAATATTGGAGTGGGTTTCCATGCCCTCCATTTAAAAGCTCACATGGCTATTGGCCACTCTGAATTTTCCCAACCAGCAGACAAGTAGTGCACAAAAAGAACTGATGTTAAAAGGAATCATACTCAGAAAAGGTTGGGGACACTGATCTCAAAAGCATAGTCTTTGATATTTATACAAATGCCGTCATGGGACAAATGAAAAGGTAAAGAGATTTAATCTCTGGGCAGAATGTTCCTCAAGCAATCTGAGTGAAGGATAGGATGAAGGCCAGTGGCTGGAACAAAAAGAATTCTTTTATCAGAGATGTTAAAACTGTCTTGGTACAACCAGCCCACGTTCAGAAATGCCTTATACTTCTTGATCCACAGCCCTCATAGATATAAATGTCAATAGCTAAAGCAGGATTCTTTGAAACCAGAACTTACCCTTACTATGTGTGATATACTCTGATATTTTATATTTTTCCTGTTTCTTCTTTTAAAGATGCTCATTTGGTACTGCTGAAAGGATTTCACAGCCTATAGTCTGAAAAACACTGACATCCGAATCTGGAATACATGCTCCATTAGGGATATCGGTCTTTAATTTACTGCTTTTCCCTTAACACCTGGAACAGCACTCGACAGCTGTGGCTCTACAAATATTTATTAGTTGAGTGAATGAGTGATGAATGAATGAAGTGAAACTGGCAATGACCAGATCACGCTGTAGTTCGTCTTACAGATGTGAACATGGAGGCCAAGACAGGTACGTTGTGAAGTCCCCAAATCACAAAGCTTAGCCCGAGTCAGGACTCAACATCACCCCTCAGTTCTCAAGCCAGTGGTTTTGTGTGTGTGTGCTTTGTTTGTTTTTGATCATGTGAAATCTGCACCTGCCCAGTAACGGATATCATAGAACAGGTTAATCATTCAAGGCGGAACCTTTCCTTTGATCGTAGGGTAGTTTGTTGGGAATTCCCTGGTGGTCCAGCTGTTATAACTGTGCGCTCACTCTTGAGGCCCTGGTTTCAATCCCTGGTCATGGAACTAAAACTCCCACAACCCATGTGGTGTGGACTTAAAAAAAAGAGATTACCATGGGTAGTTTGTTGATTCCTCATGTGCCGCTTGGACCTGACCTTTCCATGTTGCCGTGCAGTCGGCACAGTCATCTTGTTCCTATTGTCCTTGGTTGAGTTTCCTTTTCCAGTCTGTGAACACTTACAAGGATAACTTTCAGTGTTATATATGTAGATTCATTCTTCCTCTTAAGGATTTTCTCATGTGCAGAAAGATAAAGCACACCCTGGCTTATATATATATATTTTAAAAACTTCTGGTTATTTCTAGTGATTTCAGGAAATAGGAGCCATTTAAAACTCTGACATTTTAGTTTTATGCTGTCATATTTGAAACTCTAAGAACACTGAAGAAAATCAAATTGAAATTCTTTAGCTCAGAGTCCTGTTCATTCTGCTTCATTCCCCTTTTTTGGTTTAGACTCTGAGTCATTCTCTCTTCTTTTTAGGAAAGGGGTTATCACTTCTTGAAAGCTTTTCAGGATTGTCCAGGTCTTAAATAGTAAATATACGGGTTTACAAAAAAAAAAAAAAAAATCCAAGCAGAACCGAAGAGCAGTAGAACCTTCTTGTTCTTGCAGAGGAAATTTAAAGACTTCCCCTCCGGGGGTCCCCAAACTCCTCTATGGCTGATCTTCTGCCACCCTTTTTGTAGAGTGACCCAGTTTTGGAGCAGATGACTCGAAATAATTGACTAACGTTTTTTTCTATCTTTTTTTTAAAGGTGAAAGAGATCAAAAAATCAGTTTAAGAATATCTGGAGGAGCACGTGAAACATTTGAAAATACTAATGTGTTCCTTTGCCAGCTTTTCTTTGTCCTCTACTCATCTATCCAGTGCAGTTTGGGGAGAGTGACCTTTCTTCGGACAGGCGCGTGACAGCTTTGTGGGGCCCCGCTTTCAGAGCTGAGTCCCGGCACGGGTGGCCTGTCTGACTCGAGAGCTGTCTTCCCCGTTCTGTGTCAGTGCTGCCTGCTTCCCCTCCCTTCTGCAGGAATTTCCTCCTTGGTGACCCTGCCACTGCCCAATTCACCTCCCCCACCAATGGAATGACTCTAGTTTTGTCTGCTTTCTTATTCCTTGTTGCCTTGATGATGATTATTCTCATTTTTTTTCTCCGGAGGTTTTACTGTTTTTACCATGAACAAATATGAGAAAATAACAGCCTTAAGGAGTATCAGTTATATGACCCATGCTCCCTAATCTCTCTCTTCTGGAGATAATCAGAGTCAAATAGCAGGTTTCAGAGGCTCCGTTGCCTGAAGTCAGGGGGACATTTTTGGTCTCCACCCCTCCGGGGGCATCTCACTATATCTAGAGAAGATTTCAAAATGCTTTTGGTTGTTACCACTGGGTGCAGGGTGAGGGGGCTTGCTGCAGACATGGAGTGGCGGGACGCAGATAGAACACCCTCCCACCCCCACCCCCACAGGCCTTCCTGCTCAAAATGTCCATCAAGTAGCAGCTGGAAAGCCTCGCCTTAAGTGGGTCCTTTGCTTTTAGCATCTCTTAAGGAGAACCACTTTGAAGTGGGGACCTCCAAGTATTCCCTCCCCATTCTGGATTTTGTCACATCTGGAAACAGAATAAGGCATAGAAAGTTAGAGCCTCAAGTGCAAACTTAAAAAAATTTTGTTTTACATTTATTTTTGGCTGTGCTGGGTCTTTTCTCTAGTTGTGGTCAGCAGGGTCTACTCTCTAGCTGTGATGGGTGAGCTTCCCACTGCAGTGACTTTGTTGTTGCGAAGCATGGGCCCTTGGGTGCGTGGGCTTCAGGAGTCGTGGCCTGTGGACTCAGTACTTTCAGCTCCCGGGCTCTAGAGTGTGGGTTCAGTAGTTGTGGCGCATGGGCTTAGTTGCTCCTCGGCATGTGGGATCATCTCAGATCAGGGATCGAACCCGTGTCTCCTGCATCTCCTGCACTGGCAGTGGCTACTTTACTGCTGAGATACCAGGGAAGCCCTCAAGTGCAGACTTTTAAGGGGAAACATTTTTATCTTGTCATCTTTGTGGGTATGACCACTAAAGATATTTTGACCTATGTGGTTTTTCTTTTATTTTTTGTGTGTCTTTAGGTTAAAAAACGGGAAACTCATATTTCTTCTTATATGTGCTTAAAGAAAATACCAGAGGGTGATGTTTCTTATTCCTACTCTTAAAGCTGTCATTGCCTCTTTAAGGCTGTGTAAAGCAAAAGCGAAGTCGCTCAGTCGTGTCCGACTCTTTGCGACCCCATGGACTGTAGACTATGAGGTTCCTCCGTCCATGGGATTCTCCAGGCAAGAATACTGGAATGGGTTGCCGTTTGTAAGAGAGGTGTATATACAGTTTTACTTTCCAGAGAAGCTTCTATAGCTTGATTATGCTCTTACAAATTCTCTTGGGTACAGAGTGTTAACATTCAGACTTCTGGAGCAGGTATCTTAGACTCCTCTTACTTCTGGCAACCTCTCCCCTCCTGACTGACTGTTCTTGGGGACAGCTGGTGTTATATTCCTGCTCTTTTATCATCGGCGCCCCACCTGTTTGACCATGGTATGTTTGCTGTGTACACGCCTCTGTCACATGACAGTAGGGGCCCTGCTCCGAATGGTAACAATCTTCGGATAGATTATGCATTAGACAGAGTTGTTTTTCTACAGAAAGTGACATTTTTAAATAAGAAAACCTTTTTAGGTGAGAACAGTGAAGTGGGAATGAAATATATAAAATAATAAGAGAGGCAAGGTAGACTGTGATGGGAAACTGGGTTCTTATCTCTCCCTCTGACTTCACGAGGTTGTTGGTGTTCTTGCTTAGTCGCTGAGTCCAGTCCAACTCTCTGTGACCCCATGGACTGTAGCCTGCCAGGCTTCTCTGTCCATGAGATTTCCCAGGCCTGATTACTGGCATGGGCTGCCATTTCCTGACTCCAGAGGGTGCTTTCCTGCAATTCATTTATTCAGATAGTTATGTTGAACATCTCCAGGCACTCTGCACCACATTCTGTGTGGGGCTGAAGCTGCAGGATCAGAGCACAGTGCTTGGGTCAAAAACTGCCCAGCCAGCTCTTTCCGAAGTAGAGTAGGCAATACACAGAGGGCGTTATGCCCAGAGTGGGCCCAGGCCACCAGGGCCAGAGAATTCCTCCAGGAGCAGGAGAGCTTTCCTGATCCTTTATTGAAATGAGTGGGACTTGGAAATAAGGAGAGGGTTTCAGCAGAGACATAAAAACAGGAGAGCATGATCCTGAAAGAGAAGGTGAAGGTGGTCTTACAACATTGCGAGTGTGATTAATGCCACTGACTTTCATGCTTAAACAGTGGTTGTGGGGGGAGCGGAAGGGACAGTTAAGGACTTTGGGAAGGTCATGTACACACTGCTCTATTTAAAATAGATAACCAACAAAAACCTGTTGTATAGCACAGGGAACTCTGCTCAATGTTATGTGGCAGCCTGGATGGGAGGAGGGTTTGGGGAAGAATGGATCCATATGTATGTATGGCTGAGTCCCTTCACTGTTCACCTGAAACTATCACAGTGTTGTTAATTGGCTGTACCCCAATACACAACGTTTTTGTTGTTTAAAAAATTAAATTATTAACAGATGGTTAAGATGGTAAATGGTATGCTATATATTTTACCATAATAAAAAAAATTGGGAAAAGTAACGTGGGAAGCCATTTACTTTATCTTACCCTTTGTGTTAATACATTCCTTTAAAAAAAAAAATCAGTAAAACATGATTCCCTAGAGGAACTGCAGTTTGGACGATGCAGTGAGAGCCTCGAGTGGGAAGGGGCAATGAGGACAGGAGCAGGAGGTGGAGTCGGTGGGTTCCAGATTGTCAGGAACAGTGAGCTTTCCTAGGGGGATGGGCAGCCATACAGGAATTGAAGGCAAGGAGTGCCCTAGTATGAGACACGTTTCAGACAGCGCACTCTGGTGGCAGGATAGTGATTGGAGTGGAGGAGACAGCAACCAACGCGGAGCTTTGGGGCAAGAATCTATAAGCAAAGCATGGTGACAGCCTGCGTGGGGTGGGATCAGAGGTGGGGCGTGAAGTGGGCTCGCAGAGAGGGAGACGGAGCCACATCTCAGGGAGGCGGGAAGAAAACCTAGGGAGGGCGAGGGGGCGGGGAGGGGTCAGGGGACCAGAGACTTCTGAGTGAGGTTCAGTCTGGGCAGCTTGGAGCTGTCCAATGAGATCCTGATGGAGAGCTGTCCTTAGCTAAAGGGGGACGAGGGGCTTGGAGAGTGATGGGAGGTGAGGAAGTGAGCCCTGTGGGTCAAGCTTCGTGGCAGAGAAGAGGAGAGGAAGTAGCCAGGATGACTGGTAGGACCAGGAAAGTGAGTCACAGCAGGTGCTCATCGAACATTGAGTATGTGCCCACCTTTTATTTCATGACCCTTTAAAACATTCTTATAAAAACCCAGAGAGCTAGATGGTATTGTTTCCTTTTTATTTTTTAAACAGGTAATCGGTTTGGGGTTCAGTTTCCCAGGGTTCAATTCTTTGGGGCTGCCATGACGAAGTGCTCCAGACTGAGGGGCTTAAAACGACAGAAATGTATCACCTCTATGGTTTTGGAGGCTGGAAGTCCAAAATCAAGGTGTTGGCGGGGCCATGCTCCCTCTGACACCTGCAGGGAAATCTTTCCTTGCCTCTTCCTAGCTTCCTGCTGGTAACGCCTGTCTTTTTTTTTATTTTTTACAGTTTATTTATTTTGGCTGTGCTGCGTCTCGCTGTTGCTCGGGCTTTTCCTTAGCAGTAGGGAGTGGGTGGCTACTCTCTGGCTGCAGTGCGCGAGCTGCTCATTGCGGTGGCTTCTCTCCTTGTGGAGCACGGGCTCTGGGGCATGCGGGCTTCAGCAGTTGTGGCGGGTGGGCTCCGTAGTTGGGACTCCCAGGCTCTAGAGCACAGGCTCCATAGCTGTGGTGCGTGGGCTTAGTTGCTCGGCGGCATGTGGGATCTTCCTGGACCAGAGATCTGTGTAGATCCTGGACCTACGCCTCCTGCATTGGCAGATAGATTCTTTATCACTGAGTCACCAGGGAAGCCCCCTGGCTTGCTTTGGCTGGCGCTACATCCCTCCAGTCTCTGCCTGGCCACATCACACCGGGTGCTCCCTCTGTCTCTGTGTGCTCTGGATCTTTACACAGTGTTCTCTCCGGGTCACTGATCCAGACTTCCTTTTACTTGTAGGGACACCAGCCATTGGGTTAGAGCCCACTCCACCCTCCAGTCCAGTATGACGTCATCTTGATTACATCTGCAAAGACCCTGTTGCCAAATAAAAACACATCGTTTATGGGTCCTGGGAGTTGGAAGCAGAATATATCTTTTTTTGGGGCAGATGCAAGTCAACCCACAACGTCATCTGATTTTAAAAATCTCTGCCCTGTGTTTCCTATGTTTACACAATGAAGTGTTTGAATTTAAATGATCCAAAATTATTTTCAGATTTAAAATTGTGTGAAGATGATTGTAAAAGTTTTAAGTAACAATCATAGAAAGGCTTGAAGGGGAACAGTTGACTTTAACTGGAAAAAAAATCAAAGATGAAGAACTGGATGGAAGAGAGAACTGCTTAGGTGAGGGGTTCCACTCTGGGGTGGCCTGGGCTGCACCCACTACACTGAGCAGAGAGGTACCCACCAAGCTCTCAGTTCTGGCTTAGCTTTAATGGTAGGTTCTAAATTTCTATTTAAAAAACTAGTTTCTTCCCTGGTTGAAATTTTAGGATATAAGTGGCAAATGGATGCCTATGCATGGGGCATAGGGAGGGGAGGAGAGAAAAGAGAAACTTACTTTGAACAAATCTTTAACGAATAAGCCAGTTCAAATGAACTATTTACAAACATTTGCTTTATTCTGGGTGCTGTGAGTCCTGAGGTGTAAAGATAAGGGTGTGACATTAGGACCTTGTTTTCTAGGTTTGCACATTTAGAGGCAGGTGATAAACAATGATACCACAAGGACCACTTAGCCAGTTGGTTGTACAATGATCTCCAGTAAGAAGACATAAAATGTAGAAGAAAACATTGTGTCTTGGGACTTAAAGGAGCGCTCCTCCTGGTTCGTCTCCATTGCTTTCTTGGGCGTGGATCTCCCAACAGTTTGCCTGTGCGTGGAGTCCAGGCTCTTCTCCCCAGGTGAAATTCTTTAGGGTGATACCATGTGTGCAATTGAAGACAGGTTGTCAATCTGTTTGCACAACTAGAAGAATTATTAAGCAGGTGGCTGAAATGGTAATAACCTGACAGAACAAATTATCACCAGTTTGCAGTCACTGGGGCTCAATGTTGGCCTCTGTGACTTTCAAGCCAGGCATCCCCTTGTGTTCTCACAGCCGCAATGAAGTGAAAAGCCCTCTGCTTCCAGTTTTCCTCTGACCTGCTCTTTGTCTTCCCAGCTCTTCGGAATTTCTCTAAGAAAAATATACATGAAGGAGCAAGAATTTAGAGTCAGAAAGACCTGTGTTTGAATTTCTGCAACTCTGGGCACATTACTGAACCTCAGAGGGGCTCAGTTTCCTAATGGGAATAAATACTACAAATACTACTTGTCTCATTGGGTGATGGTTGTAAGAGTTTGTGTGTGTTTTAGATAACGTGTAAATGTTTAAATCTTGTCACAGTGGCTAGTGAATTAGACCTCAATAAATATGTCATATTTTCTCCTGCTTATTCCGTCTTTTAAAAATAGATCTCTGTCAGACTCTGAGGAGAAGCATTAAAATTAGTGATCAAATACAAATTTTTTGAATTATTCAGTTTTCAGTAATCTTTAGAGAGTTTCCATTTCCCAACTTCTATGTTATGAATGAGAATTTCCCAAATGCCGGATTTTACCTCTGCAATATATACTCTCAACCCTCCCCCCTTTTCTAAACTTTTTATTTTATGCTGGAGTACAGTTAACAGTGTTGTGTTAGTTTCAGAAATACAGCAAACTGATTTAGTTACATATATTCTTTTATAAATTCTTTTCCCATTTACGTTGTTACATAATACCGAGCAGAGTTCCCTGTTCTATATAGTATGTCTTGATTGGTTATCCAGTTATATACTCTTACTGAACATGCACAAAATAGGATAGATAATACCTAGAAATTAAGGCAAAATTTGGATTCCCAGGCTTGGGGAAAATATGGTCAGAAATGATGAAAAGACGGCTTTTGAGCTGTTCTACGTTTTTATTTATTACTGGTTCTAGGTATCTTCCAAGTCTGACCTTCATCCCCCTACTTTTGTCTTTATTTGTGTTTTGTACAGTCAGTGATTTAAAGCATATGCTCTCAGTTAAAATGTTCAGGTTCACAATTCTGTCCACCATGTATTCAGGTATGTTACCATGGGGAAGTTATTTAACCTCTGTAAGCTTCAGTTTCCTCATCTGTAAATGGTGATGGTGATCCTTGTCTCACAAGTGTTACACGTAAATGATGTAATGTATTAGGACCACTTAACTCAAATTTTGGAGAAGGCAATGGCAACTCACTCCAGCGTTCTTGCCTGGAAAATCCCATGGACGGAGGAGCCTGGTAGGCTGCAGTCCATGGGGTCGCTGAGGGTCGGACACGACTGAGCGACTTCACTTTCACTTTTCACTTTCATGCATTGGAGAAGGAAATGGCAACCCACTCCAGTGTTCTTGCCTGGAGAATTCCAGGGACGGGGGAGCCTGGTGGGCTGCCGTCTATGGGGTTGCACAGAGTCGGACATGACTGAATCAACTTAGCAGCAGCAGCTCAAATTTGGATGTAAATAAAATGCACTTTGTGGCAGTGGCTGTGGTTATTAATAATTTTCCTAAGTCATGATTGTTAGATTTTTTCAGATGATTTTGTATCTGTCTTTCTGTTCTTCCTTCATGTCCTTAATTTCCAGTTTTTTCTCTAGTTGACGATCATAAAACAAACCTCATCTTTAATTTTAATATTGATAATTTGCTGCCACCTACAGGCTAACGTGAAAAAAACATATTTGTAGTTACTAGCTTTCTTAGACTGTGAACATAAAATCTCAAGGTCATTTTGGTAGTCCCAAAGCTAACTGTGGACAATCCCAGAAACCCGTTTCCTGAGACACTTATTTTCCCTGGTAGCTCAACTAAATTCTTGATTAGTATTAATAGAATCATCTTAGATTATTTTTGGAATTGGACAGTTATTCATAAAGCATTATTAGATATAATTATTACTATTATCATCCTCATCATCAGATATTGCATCTTCCTCCATAAGTAGATTTACAAAATGGTGTTTATTAAAAAGCACAAAAGAGTCTTTGTTATTTAAGGTAAGTTTAGCGCCTGAGTTTAGTTGGGCTTTGTTGCACCCTAGCGAACTTGAGACGTCTGAGCAAAACATTAAAAATAAAATTAAGAATGTTTATACTGAACTCTGTCGTGGTGCTTACTCCCTTGCCTTGTACGATTGCTGCCTATATGCTTCTCTTCCATTCTGCTTAAGCTTCTTTTTCTAATAACCTGCTACATGGGATCCATTTGCAAGCGTACATGGTCCATCCTCATTGGTTTCTTTTTCTTTTTTTGACTGCATCGTGAGTCTTGTGAGCTCCTAATTCCCTGATCAGAGGTTGAAACCAGGCCCTCAGTAGTGAGAGCACAGAGTCCTAACTTCTGGACCACCAGGGAGTTCCCTCCTCTGTGGTTTCTGGCTGTACATAGTACAGCATCTTGGCACAGTCTGATTTGGCTCAAGCTTCCAGTGCCAGATAGCAGGGGATGGGTCCAGTAAGGTTTATGGGCTAACTATGGGGTTGAATTTTGCCTTGAAAATAACGGAACCACTAAAGGATCCACTTTAAGCCGGAGAGTGACATGATAAGATTTTGATCATGACTTGGGCAATCCGTTTGCAGATGTGTTGGAGGGACCTGCAGAAGCAACTATTCATTGAGCCTTTCCACCCACTGATTGTACCTGTCACATATCGTTCTGCATGAGAGGACTTAATCATATCCTATTCACCACTCCAGTTTTTGAACTGTTTTATTTGTATTACTTTTATGCCTTTAACAATTCTGTAAACATCTTTCAGGTAGGCACTGTTGTCATTTTAATTATCAACTGCTATTGTGCAGTGAATATACAATAGACCAGGAGCAAGTGTCTTTGTACATTTTACTCAGTGTACGTATGGACATATGAATACTTCTGGGCTTGCCATGGTGCTTGCTGCTTGTTGAACAGCAGGCTTGTTCTCTCTCCTTCATCTCTGCCCACCTGCTAAGTCTGTCATCTGCTGCCTGGCATCTTACTCTGGGCGGATGCCACATTGCCACTATGGTTGAGCTAGCCCTTCCCAGAAGGGGACGTGGGGGCTGGTGTGATTGCTGTAATGCTCACTGGTGGAAAGAGGCGAAGAGCAGGAAGAGGAGGAGACCTTTCCCTGGTTCCCTCTGCAAAAAATCCTTTGCCATGGGACTTCCCTCCTGGTCCAGTGGCTAAGACTTCGCCTTCCAATGCAAGAGGTACAGGTTCAATTCCTGGTCGGGGAGCTGGGATACCACATGCCTCATGGCTAGAGGACCAAAACATAAAACAGAAGCAGTATTGTAACAAAATCAATAAAGACTTTAAAAAAAAAAAAAAAGCTGTTGCCAGAGGAGACTGAAAATCCCAAACCATGGAAACACATGGCAAAACAGTGACTACGGAAAGGTGATCGAGGCCTTGTTTCAGGTGTAAAATTTAAGGGGGCATCAAAAAGCTCTGCAGTCCAGATAAGTATTATGTTAATGCATTATATTAAGAAATTTTAAAATGGAAGCAATTCATGATGAACAAGGGCTTCCCCTGTGGCTCAGCAAGAAAGAATCTGCGTGCAGTGCAGGAGATGAGGGTTTGATCCCTGGGTCCAAAAGATCTGGAGGAGGGCACAGCAACCCACTACGGTATTCTTGCCTGGAGAATCCCATGGACAGAGGAGCCTGGCGGGCCCCAGTCCCTGGGGTCACAAGGAGTCAGATGTGACTAAGCATCCGTGCATGATGAACAAAATACTAACATTTTAAATAAAGACAAGATCTGAAACAGTGCTATGATAGCCACTCTTGGAACCTGAGGAGAAAGGAAAAATCAGCCATACTGAGCTTATCTGTTTAAGAATTTGATATTTTGTTCATCGTGGATTCTTTGAATTAACTTTGATTTTTAAAATAATGTTACATTAAAATATTAAAATTATTTATATTGAATTAACTGCCCTCATAAATTCTGCACCTAAGGTTCAGGGGCCTCACTGAACTTGCCCTTAGCCTTGTTGGTTGGTTGGTTGGTTGGGCAGAAGAAGGGGGAGTTGTGAGAGTCAGGTGCCTCCCTGGCTGCCCTCTGGAAATACAGAATTCTTCCTGGTGGGTGGGTAGACACTGGCAGTTATTTCAGGGCAGTGGGTGTGGCAGGATTGGTCTTAAATAATGTAGAAAGCTTTTATATGGGTGTTGGTCATTTCTCTGAATATATTGTGTTTGCCAAAAAGTTCATTTGGATTGTTCTATAAGATGTTACAGAAAAACTCAGATGAATTTTTTGGCCAACCCTAGATAAATTAGGAGCTTCCCTGGTGGCTCAGTGGTAAAGAATCTGCCTGCCAGTGCAAGAGACTCGAGTTGAAGCCCTGGATTGGGAAGATCCCCTGGAGTAGGAAATGGCAGCCCACTCCAGTATTCTTGCCTGGAAAATGCTCTGGACAGAGGAGCCTGGCAGGCTGCAGTCCCTGGGATTTCAAATAGTAGGATATGATTTGGTGACTTAGCACCTGTGCATATAAATTAGGATTTTATTCTAAAGGGTTATCTGGATGAGGCATATTTTTTTAAATTTTATATTTTAAACTTTTTATTTTGTGTTGGGGTGCAACCAATTAACAGTGTTGTGATAGTTTCAGGTGAACAGGGAAGGGACTCAGTCATACATATATATATCCATTCTCCCCCGAACTCCCCTCTCATCCAGGCTGCCACATAACATTGAGTAGAATTCCATGTGCTATACAGTAGGCCCTTGTTGTTTATCCATTTTAAATAAAGCAGTGTGTACATGTACATCCCAAACTCCCTAATTATCCTTTTCCCTTTTCCTTCCCTCTGGCAACCATAAGCTTGTTCATGAAATTTGAGTGAATGAGTGCATGCATGCTAAGTCATTTCAGTCATGTCCGACTCTTTGTGACCCTATGGACTGTAGCCAGCCAGACTCCTCTGTCCATGGAATTCTCTTGCCTGGAGTGGATGAGACATATTTTTAAAAAGTTACAAGAAGGTGTCTCCTTCTTCCACTAGGGAAAGAAATGGAATGCACTTTCTTTAGGCGGTTCTTCACTGAGGCTGTAAGAGTTGAATCTGACTAGTAGAGGAAGCTAAAGACATTTACAGTCTCCTTCTGTGAATATTAGTCATGCTGATTTACTAGTTAAGCATTTAAAGTCTTGGCAAGATCTCATTCTTGGCCTCTTAACTCTTCTGCTTTGCAGTAAGTATATTGTGATTGGAGAAATGAACAGAAGCTGTATTTTCTAAATTCCAGTTTTGAAAGAGTGTAATTTGGTGGGTTTTAGCAGTTAGCTCATCAGTTTTTTTTTTTTTTTTTTTTTGTCCTTTCCTAGGAGAGCCAGGCCTTTTGAAGGCAGAAAGATGAGATATGGCTCTTACCTCACTGGCTTCCTTCTGGCTGGGGCTGTGAAGGAGTCCAAAGGAGAATTTTACTTCGCTTTCATACTTACAAACTTTTTTTTTTTTTTTTTTTTTTGTCTTCAACAAGGTCTGCTGAGAACAGACCCAGTACCTGAGGAAGGAGAAGATGTTGCTGCCACAATTGGTGCCACCGAGACTCTGTCAGAGGAGGAGCGAGAGGAGCTGAGAAGAGAGCTTGCAAAGGTAAAGGAGCCATTCTCTGGAGCTTCGTTTTGCGCTTAAAATATGTCACCATTTGTTTTCCTAAAGTACCTGGTGATATTGTATAGTCATTTTCGGGGGAGAGAAAGCAATGTGTGTTTACTCACCCTAGAGAGCTTGAGTGAGGAGGAGGAAATGGGAACATAAGAGACCAGTTGGTTTCTAATATGAGGAAGGGTATTTATGGGTAAAGTGGGTCTGAGAGGTAGAGTCTGAAGTTGGAAATGGATGAGGGTTACTAGTGAATGTCTTCTAAGTGACCTCACTAGCCCTGATGCACTTGGCTTTCAGTTGCTTTGATGACTTCTTTCTACCTTTGGCAATGTTGTAGATAGAAGCTCTTTGAATTTTCTTTCCATTCCTCACTCTCTCCCTTCCTCTTTAAAAAAATTTTTTAAAAATCAACCATTTCAAAGTGTACAACTGAGTAGCATTTAGCAAACTCACAATGTTGTGCAACTGTCATTTCTATCCAGACATTTTCATCACGTCCAAGGGAGACCCCATACTCACTAAGCTGGCATGCCCACTCTTCCTCCCTCATTCCCTGGCAACAACTAATTGCTTTCCATCTCTATGGATTTACCTATTCTGGATATTTCGTTTCAATGCAGTCACATAGCATGTAATTTCTGGTATCTGACTTGTTTCATTTAGCATAATATTTTCGAGGTTCATCCTTGTTGAGCTTGTATTGGTACTTCATTGCTTTTTAATGGCTGAATAATATTCTCTTGTATGTATCTATTATATTTTGTTTGTCCATCTGTTGAGTGGATATTTGGGTGGTTTCCACCTTTTAACTATTGTGGATACTGAGCTAAGGAATATTTGTGTAAAAGTACTCGTTTGAATACCCATTTCCAATTCCTTTGGGTATACCCAGAAGTAGAATTGCTCATCACATGGTAATTCCATGTTTAACTTTTATTTTCCAGAATTGCCAAGCTGTTTTCACAGCAGGGTTGCCGTTTTACATTCCATCACCAGCTTCTCTACATCCTTGCCACATTTTTTATTTTCTGTCTTTTTGATAATAGCTACCTTAGTGACTGTAAAACGGTATTTTGTTGTGCTTTTGGTTTGTATTTC
This sequence comes from Budorcas taxicolor, assembly GCF_023091745.1. Lineage (NCBI taxonomy): Eukaryota > Metazoa > Chordata > Mammalia > Artiodactyla > Bovidae > Budorcas > Budorcas taxicolor. Next base: position 56,617,773 of record NC_068923.1, on the reverse strand, counting down.
ACTAATGAATAAGATATTGAGCACCTTTTCATGGGCATATTAGTCATTTACATACCTTTTTTGGAGAAAGTCTATTCAAATCCTTTCCCACATTTTTAAAACATTATTTGTCTTTTTGTTGTTGAAGTATAAGAGCTTTTTATATATCTGGAAACTATATCCTTTATCAGATATATTAATTGCAAATATTTTCTCCCATTCTGTACATTGTCTTTTCACTTTCTTCATACTGTCTTAATGCACAAAAGTTTTAAATTCTGTGATGAAGTCCATTTTTTTTTTCTTTAGTTGCTCACCCTTTTAGCATTATATCTAAGGATCCATTTACAAAACTAGATCATAAAGATTTACACAATATTTTCTTCTAAAGCTTATATTTAAGCTTGTGGTCCACTGAGTTAATTTTTATATATCGCTTGTGGTAGGGTTCAGTTTCATTCTTTCACATGTGAAGGTTTTTTAGTACCATTCATTGAAGAGACTATCAGTGAATGCTCTTGGCATCCTTGTCAAAAATCAGTTCATGTATATGTAAAGGTTTATTTCTGGATTCTCAATTCTGATATATTCATCTATATGTCTGTCCTTAGAGTACCACACTCTTGATTACTATAGCTTTGTAGTAAGTTTTAAAATCAAGAAGTATGACCTTTTCACCTTTTTCTCCTTTGTCAAAATTGTTGTTTAAAGTCTCATGCAATTCTATATTAATTTTTAGAATCTACACTTCCACCCACACACAAAAAATGCCATTGGGATTTAGACAGGGTTATTACTGAATCTGAGGATTGATTTGGGGGAGTATTATCTTATTACAATACAATTAAGATTGTAATCATCTTAACGATATTAAATCTCACAATCCATGAACATGGAGTGTCTTTCCACTTATTTAGGTCTTCTCTAGCTTAGCAATGTTTTGTAGTTTTCAGGGCACAAGTCTTATACTTCCTTAGTTACCTTTATTTTGAAGTTGTTCTTATTCTTTTGATGTGATTATAACCAGAATTTTCCTAATTTACTTTTAGATTTCTCATTGCTACTGTGTAGAAATATTAATACAACTGAAGTTTGCATATTAATCTTGTGCAGCATTGCTGAACTTGCTTATTAGCTCTATTAAGTTTTTTGTGAATTATTTAAGAATTTTCTCTATATAACAATGTTATCTGCAGTCAAAAGTAGTTTAACTCTTCCTTTCCATTTTAGTTGGCTTTTATTTATTTTTCTTCGCTATCGCTCTGGCTGAAACCTCCAGTACTATGTTGAATGACAGTGGTGAAAGTGGGCATGCTTGTCTTGTTTCTAATCTTAGGGGAAATACTTTCAGTCTTTCATCATTCAGTGTGATGATAACTCTTGGTTTTTATAAATACACTTATTCATGTTAAGGTAGTTCCCTTCTATTCATTGTTTGTTCAGTATTTTTATCATGAAAGGGTCCTGGATTTTGTCAAATGCTTTTCTTCACCTATTAAGATGATCGTGTATTTTTTCCCTTCATTCTATTAATATGGTATATTACATTAATTGATTTTCGTATTTTGCATCATCCTTACATTCCTAGAATAAATTTCACTTTATCCTAGGTATATGTATTCTAGGCCTTGATGTATAATCCTTTTAATATGGTTTTGGATTTGGTCTGCTGGTATTTTACTAAGTATTTTGGCACCTATATTCATGAGAGATCCACTTGCAATTTTCTTTTCTTATATCTTTGTCTGCTTTTTGTATCATGGTAGTGTCTGGCCTCTTGGAATGAGTTAGGAAGTTTTCCATTCTCTTTTGTGGAAGAATTTGAGAAGGATTGGCTTAAATTCTTCTTAAAGTGTTTAGTAGAATTCACAATGAAGCCTTCTTGTTTTGGACTTTTATTTGTTGGGAAATTTTTAATTATTCATTCAATCTTTTCTGTGTTATAAGTCTGTTCAGACATCTATTTTTTCTTGGCCAGTTTCAGTCATTTGTGAATTTCTAGGAATTCATTCATTTCATTTAGGTTATCTAGTTTATTAGCATATAATTGTTCATAATATTCTTTTACAATCTTTTTATTTCTATAAGGTTGGTAGTGTCACCACTTTCATTTTTGAGTTTAGTTATTTGCATCTTCCTTTTTTTTTTTACCTTCTGTCAGTCTGACTAGAGGTTTACCAATTGCATTGATCTTTCTAAAGAACAGCTTTTGATTTCATTGATTTTTCACTATTGGTTTTCTGTTCTTTCTTCTGTTTATCTTTAATCTTTAATTCCTTTCTTTTTGTTAGCTTTGGTTTAGTTTGCTCTTCTTTTCCTAGTTCTGTAAGAGTGTACAGTTAGGTTATCGATTTGAAATATTCTTTTTAAATGTAGGCATTTACAGCTATAAATTTCCCTCTGAGCACTATTCTTACTACATCTCATAAGATTTAATATGTTGTGTATTTGTTTTCATTTGTCTCAAAGTATTTTCTAATTTCTTTTTGATTTCTTCTTTGACCCATTGGTGGCTTAAGAGTATGTTGTTTAACTGGATAAATTTATAAATTTTCTAGTTTTCGTTTTGTTTCTGGTTTCTAGATTTATTCCATTATGGTTGGTCAAGATATTTTGTATGATTCTAAATTTATTGAGATTTGTTTTGTTGCCTAATGATATGCTTTGTCCTGGAGAATGTTTCATGTACATTTGAAAAGAAGGTGTATTCTATTGTTTTGGGGGTGAAGTGTTCTGTTTATAGTTGGTTTATAGTGTTCAGATCTCCTGTTTCCTTATTTGTTCTATCTACCTCTTTACATCAGATTTTATAAACTAGGTGGGGATAGGATGGGTAAGGCAAATTGGTGATAAGCCCTATCAGGAGAGTAAGAATGAAAAATACAGAGTATTTGGTATTAGTACATGCCTAATACTGTTATTTTGAAAAGAGAAAACAAAAGTACTTTTTACACAAGTTGCACATGTTGATCGTAAAAACAAAAAACACTGAAGAAAAGCAAAATTACCTTTACAGCATAAAAGTTTTAGATTATCTGTTTCCAGACTTTTTTTATGTATGTATTGCTATAACATTTCAGTATTTTAAGAAGACATCAGAATACACATTTATAACTTTTCTTCACTTAATTGAATATAAAAAAAATTTGTGGCAGTAAATAATCTTCTACAATTTCATTTTAAATTGGTGCAGAATAGCCTGTTTTAATTGCTGCAAGCCCATTTTTAATTAATGGGCATAACATTTCAGTTGCTTCCTTTTTTTGCTATTATAAACAGTATTTTGATGGAGATACATATAGTCCTTGAGGCACCTCTTTAATCAGTTCTTTTTTAAAATTCTGTTACTTTTGGTTGTGTTGGGTCTTTGTTGCTTTGCTTGGGCTTTCTCTAGGTGCAGTGAGTAGGGGCTCCTCTTTGTTGTGGTGCTTGGGCTGTTGACTGCGGGGGCTTCTGTTGTTGCAGAGCACAGGTTCTAGGCACACCGGCTTCAGTGATTGCAGTGCATGAGCTTAGTTGCTCTGTAGCACGTGGAATCTTCCCATACAAGGAACCGAACCTATGTCCCCTGCATTGGCAGGCAGATTCCTATCCACTGTGCCACCAGGGAAGTCCTTTAATTAGTTCTTTAGAATAAATTCCTAAAAGTATTAATAGAATCCCTGGGCCTACTGGGTGTTAAGCACACAGTCATTACCGTGTACACCAACAAGGCCAAAACACTAGCCAGAAGATTTCTCATAGTATGTGAGAGAACAGTTTTTCCAAATCCTTGCAGCCCTCAGTATAATTATTTCATTATCAATGATATTAACTTAATAGTAATAGCAACCAATATTCACAGACTATTGCTGCAGGGCAGGCACACACTACTTGCTGGGTGGCTGAACTCTTCACAGTCATTTTCTCATTAATCCTCGTAACAGTGTTATGAGGCAGGTATTACTGTTTTTATGGTTTGACAGAGGAGGAAACAGAGATCTAAATCTCCCAATGGATTATGTAATGTTATTTAACAAGTTATCAGACATATGCTATGTGAACACTTTCTCCCATTCTGTCAGTTTTCCTTTTCACTCCTTGAAGCGCACAAGTTTTTAATTTTGAGGAAGTTGAATTTGTTTTTCCTTTAGTGACTTGTGCTTTAGTTGTTACTTGTCAGAAACCATTGCCTAATCCAAAATTATGAAGATTAAGGTCAAAGGTCTTACATTACAACATTGGGTCTTGTGTCCAGGTCCTCATGAACTCTGATGCATGTGCTTACTTTTTTATTTGTGTAGTATTTATACTCGATCAGAAATTTATACAATTTTTATGAAAACTCCATGAGATATGGCAGATATATTACTTTACATGCTTGTGTGCTATGTCTCTTCAGTTATATCCAACTCTTTGCAGCCCTATGAACTTTATCCTGCCAGGCTCTTCTGTCCATGTGATTCTCCAGGCAAGAATGTTGGAGAGGGTTGCCATTCCCTTCTTCAGGGGATCTTCCTGACTCAGGGATCGAACCTGAATCCCTGTGGCTCCTCTATCACAGGCAGATTCTTTACCGCTGAGCCACCATGGAAGCCCATACTCTTACTTTACCTCCCATCGTATATAGATTATGCCATCATAATAAAATATGGTAATAATGATCCTAATAATTAGATGTAATAAAATCATTTACATTTAAAACATAATTTTCTGTTTTTTATGTTAGAGTTACTGCTTGAAATAGTTGTAGGAATTAAGAGATAAAAATCTCCATCCATTTTTATTTAACTTCTTTTTGAGATGTAATTTACATCAAATTTCATTCTTTTAATGTGTATAGTTCATTGTATATTCACAAGTTTATACAAGTATCAGTACTATCTAATTCTAAAGCATTTCCTCAACCCCAAAAGAAATCCTTTTCTTGCCAGTGTTTACCCCAATCCTCCCTCCTCCAGTCCCTGGCAACCACTAATCCACTTTCTGTTTCCATAGATTTGCCTGTTCAGGGCATTTCTTATAATTTGAATCAAACAACACATAGTCTTTTGTGACAGGCTTCTTTCATCAATGTTGCAGTACCTATCAGTACTTCATTCCTTTTTATGGCTGAATAATATTCTGTTGTGTAAGTATACACCACCTTTTGTTTATCCATTCGTCAGCTGTTGGACACTTAGATTGTTTCTGCTTTTTGGCTGTCGTGAATAATACTGCTCTGAACATTCATGTACAGGTTTTTGGGTGAACATGTGCCTTCAGTTCTCCTGTTTTGTACCTAGGAATGAAATTTGTGGGTCATACGGCAACTTCATGTTTAACTTTTTGAGGAACTGTCATGCTGTTTTGCTGCCAAACAGTACAATTGTACATTCCAATCAGCAATGTATGAGGGTTCCAAGTTCTTTGCACCCTTGTCAGTGCTTGATATTATTTGTCTTATTGGTACTGTTTGTCTTACTGATTATTGAACACTGTACTAGTAGGGATGAAGTGGTGTCTTATTTGAACTTTCCTAATTACAAATGAATGGTATTGGTGATCTTTTCATATGATTATTGGTCATTTATGTATTTCTTTGGTGAAATGTCTATTTAAATCCATTATCCATTTTAATTGGATATTTGCTTTTCTATTATTGAGCTGTGTTTTTTTATATATTTTGCATACTGGATCCTTATCAGATTTGTCATTTGAAAACATTTTCCCAGTTCTGTTAGCTGTCTTTTTACTTTTATGACGGTATCCTTTGAAGCACATCAGTTTTAAAATTTGATGCTATTGGTTTATTTTTTGGTTTTCGTGCGAGAGGTATCATATCTAAGAGATGCTGCCTAATCTGAGGTTATTTAGACTTACCTCTCTATTTTCTTCTTAAAGTTTTATAGTTTAGCTCTTTCACTTAGATTTCTCTGATCCATCTTTATACATATGGTCTGACTTAGAGGTCCCACTTCTTCCTTTGCATATGGAAATTAAGTTGTCCTAGCACCATTTGTGGAATAAAACTACTGTTTTCCACTGAATTCCTTGGTATCTTTGTTGAAAATCAGTTGACCATAAATGTATGGGTTTATTTCTGGACTCTCAAGTCTACCATACAATCTTGATTACCATAGCTTTGTAGTAACTTTTCTACTCATTATTCTAGTTTTCTTGATTCATGTCAGAGATTCTTATGTGTGTGTATACACACACGCACACACACACACACACACACATATATATATAAATGTTGAATTAAGAAATTGTCACTCTAGTGTGCTGAGATTGAGCTAGGTATATTAGCACACAATTACCAACAAAAGCAGGGAATATATTGGGTCATGTATTGTTCAGAAAGATTTACAGTGGTCTTTCTTTCTAAGTTTCATTAGGGCAAGTGAATACTTCAGAGATGTGTCAAGGGGTACAAAACTTAAACATTTAAGTCTACTCTTTGAAGTATGTGAACATTTGTAGTTTAGGTAAAGAAAAGTATTAGAAAGCTAACAATGTGCAATGAGAATTAGCCAGTAAACTGAGAAGTGGAATCAGAAAACCTGAGTTAAAATTCTGATTCCTGCATTATTAGCTTAGTGACTTGCAGCAAATCATTTAATTTACTTGATTTTGAACCTTATTCATTCATACATTTATTGTTGCGTTTTTCTCTTGTACTTCACTTTGTTAATATTTCTCAAAATGTGACTTCCAAAAACAGGTATAATTTGTGGAGTCCTATCTTATAGACTGTGTTAGTTGCTCAGTTATGTCTGACTCTGCAACCCCATGATCCCCATGTAGCTCACCCCGATGGAACCCATGTAGCCCACCAGGCTCCTCTGTCCATGGAATTTTCTAGCCAGGAATACTGGAGTGGGTTGCCATTGCCTTCTCCAGGGCATCTTCCTGACCCAAGGATTGAACCCAGGTCTCCTGTATCACAGGCATCTTCTTTACCATCTGAGCCACCAGGGAAGCTTGGAGTCACATAAGCATGGATGATTATCTTTGTTCTGGACCTGTATTCTAATTAATGCCATCTAAGAGTATGTTATTTGGGGATTTTTTGGCAGCCACATCACTTTTGATTTATTCTTCTTTCCTTTTGTTGAGTGTTCTCAGTTCGCTTAACAATACTCTATGTTGTTTTTAAAGGCCATGCTGTCTTTGAACTCATGGAAGTGTTGTGTAGGTCAAGACTGAGATATGGCTTTCTAACAAGCCTAGAGAAGCTTCCTTCTGAGGGTCTTGAATATTAATGAACATACAGGCATCCCTCAGTGTCTGCAGGGGGTGGGTCCCAGGACCCCTGTGAATATCAAAATCTACAGATGCTCAAGTCCCTTATATAAAATGGTATAGTATTTGCATATAACCTATGCACATCCTTCCATATGTTTTAAATAATCCCTAGATTACTTATAATACCTAGTGCAAAGTAAATGCTATGTAAATAATTGCCAGTATATGGCAGTTTCAAGATATTGCTTTGTGAAACTTTCTGGAACTTTTTTCCCCTGAATATTTTCAATCTGCAGTTGGTCGTGTCTGTGAATGTGGAACCTGTGGATACAGAGGGCCAACTATACTTCAGGGACCCGAGTTTTTCGACTTCTAGGACAGAAGTCTTGGGTGTCTGTTTCTCTCCATGGGTCTCCCCTTTCCCTCTGTTTTCCTAGCTGTGCCTTTTCCTCTACCTTTTTTTTTTTTTTTTTTTTTGCTTCATAGCTTCTGTTTATAGGTTTGGCCTCTGTAACATCACATAATCTTGCTGTGCCCCACCTGTCCTTCAGGGCTTCTTTATCCAAGTCTTTTCAGTTTCTCCTCCCAATGTGATCTTAGTTTCTCAAACTACATTCCTGAATGAGACTCTGATTATTCGAGCATCCCTTGGCACATCAGGCAATTCACTGGCTAGTAGCCACTTGATGGGTCAGGAGCCTATTTCTAACCACCAAGCTGAGGCTGGTCAGTCAGCATCGGAGGGGCCCACACTTCTGCAGGGCTCTGGAAGAGAGTGTGTTTTATTTATGCCTGTGACTTTGACAGCTTCAAAGATTTGACAGTATGAACTGTGATTCATATTGGAAGTATAAACTCATATGGGGCTTTCCCGGTAGTGCTAGTGGTAAAAAAACAAACAAACAAACAAAAAAACAAACCCACCTGCCAGTGAAGGAGATGCAAGAGACATGTGTTCGGCCCCTGTGTTGGGAAGATCCCCTGGAGGAGGGAATGGCAACCCACTCCAGTATTCTTGCCTAGAGAATCCTGTGGACAGAAGAGTCTGGTGGGTTATAGTCTGTGGACTGGGGTCATAAAGAGTCGGACACTACTGAAGGGACTTAGCATGTATGCATGCATAATCTTATATGAAATATGCAATATGGCTGTTTTGATTTGACATGGTTATATGTATTGGTGGGAATTCAGATTGTTTGGGTGGTTGATCCCTGGGTCAGGAAGAACCCTTGGAGAAGGGAATGACTTCCCACTCCAGTCTTCTTCCCTGGAGAATCCCATGGACAAGAGAAGCCTGGTAGCCTACAGTCCATGAGATTGCAAAGAGTTAGATACAACTGAGCAACTAACACTTTCACTTTTCACTTCAGATTAGTTTCACTTGATACATAAATGTGAGTTTTTATGGGCATTCAAGCAGCAGTGTTCAGCTGGAAATGCAGACCCAGCAGTCAGGAGAGTAGCTGTTAGAATAATTTGAATATTAGCTGCATAAAGGTTTGAACCCTGAGCCTCTATGACAAAACTGAGTAAGGAAGCATAGGAAGAGGGGAGAGACTGAGAACAACTCAAGACTGAAATATAGGAAGAGAGAAAAGCAGCTTTATAGGAGAGATCAACAAGCAACCCATTTGCTTAACATATTTTAAAAGAGGCAGAGAAATGAATCCAAAATGTTTTAAAACGACTGGAATTTTGAGTATAATTTTGGGCTTATCATCTTAACTCTTTGACTTTATTCCTACCCCAACCCCACTCCTTGCAGGTAGAAGAAGAAATCCAGACTCTGTCTCAAGTGTTAGCAGCAAAAGAGAAGCACCTAGCGGAGATCAAGCGGAAACTTGGGATCAATTCACTACAGGAACTAAAACAGAACATTGCCAAAGGGTGGCAAGATGTGACAGCTACATCTGCGTATGTGCCCTTGACCCTTCCTTTTTCTAGAGAACGTAGAGGACATTTTGCTCTTTTTGTCTGGAATCGGGGAGGGGTGGAAAGGGACTGAGGAGGTTTCTGCAGCTTTTGTCTATACTGTGCAGGGCAACCTTCCCCACCATGCCTGTTCTCAAGTGTATCTGAGTCTTCTCCAACTGTTCTTTTGGACTGTTCTAGGGTATAGAGAGAAAACCAGCCTCCTGTGTGAGTTGAGGAAATAAAATCTAAGCTCTTAAAATGTTATATACTGACTTACCAGATATATACATGAGTCACTTGGTCCTCAGAATAACCCAGTAGAGTGGGTAGTGAGATAGCCGTAGATAAGGAAACAGGATCAGATCAGTGTTGAGGTCGCAAATCTCTCAAAGTCTGGAGGCACCATTTGAACTAAGATCTGGCCAAGTACAGAGCCAGTCTTTTTTAACTCTTCTCTATACACAGCATGAGACTCTCTCAGGTCATCATCTTTGATGTGTGCCAATGGCAGAGGACCACTCCTCAATCTTCTGGTCCTTTTTGATCACACGGTTTTGGTACAGCATTATCAAGATGCAGCTTTGTTTCCTGAGTCTCCAAAAGGTATTCTCTGTGCAGTCTTGTCTGCTGAGCTGGTGACCAGCACCAGCGAGGCTGACTGCGTCCTAATGTGACAGTACGGGGGTACCTACCCGCTTGGGTTCTCTTTCTATCCATATAAGTAGGCAGCGGAAGAACATGCAGGACGCCATTCCTTGTATCATCTTAAACATTTTCTCTTTTTCGGTATTTGATCTTTACAAGGTAAGTAAAAATGCCTGAACATCCCTTTCTACAATGTGGGGATCTTAACCTCTTTGGGGTAAGAACCATATTCTTTAGTCTGTTTTAGTTTTTCCCTTCACTAATCCCTGCATAGATGGGAGGAGGGAGGTGGTAAATTTTCTGCTTTGTGCTACAGCAAATATCCCACTTGAGTCATTTGAAGTGTTGTACCTTTTACATACCCTGTCGAGAATGCACCAGTCCTTATTTGGTAACTCTACATACAGGGAGAACTGAAAAATCTCTTTATGCTGCCCCAAATTGATTTGGGTGACAAAAAGTACTCCTGAATCCCACCTTACTTCTGGTCCCTTTTTAGAAAATAAAGTTGTGAAAGGAATGTGAGGAATTTGATTTCATTTTTGTTTTGTTAGCTTAAGTGAAAAAGGAAAAAAAAAAATCAGAGATATAGTTTCATTTAACCTCTGGCCCATTTTAATCTTGGCTTCATAACTGTTTTTAACTCTTACCCAGATTTCTTCAGCCTTGCCTTTTTACAGGCCTTTCTAGCTGTCCTAGGGTGCTGCAAAAGGTTGTGTTTGAAATGGTGGTTAAGTAAAAAATGATGTGATGATGTTGACTTGGAAGTCATGAAGAATTTTGGATGTTCTATTTTTTTTTTTTCTTGAGAGTTCTCCAAGAGGTGGTGATCACTGAACTCTATGTAATGGATATTAGAAAGATTGTTGTTGTTCAGTCGCTAAGTCGCGTCCAACTCTTTGCAACCCCATGGACTGCAGCACGCAAGGGTTCCCTGGGGCTTCACTATCTCCCAGAGTTTGCTGCTACATAGGGTCACAAAGCAGAGAAGGCAATGGCACCCCACTCCAGTACTCTTGCCTGGAAAATCCCATAGGCAGAGGAGCCTGGTAGGCTGCAGTCCATGGGGTTGCTAAGAGTCGGACACGACTGAAGTGGCTTAGAAGGGTCACAGCAGTAGCAGGGTCACAAAGAGTCGGGCACAGTTGAAGCAACTTAGCACACACACATGGGTCCATTGAGTTGGTGATGCCATCTAACCATTTCATCCTCTGTCACCAAATAATGGATATTGGAAAGGTTGGCTTACTTTCTTTGCTCTGTTCTTTTATAATTTGATATAGGTACAAGAAGACCTCTGAAACCTTATCTCAGGCTGGACAGAAGGCTTCAGCTGCTTTTTCGTCTGTTGGCTCTGTCATCACCAAAAAGCTGGAAGATGTAAAGTACGTCCTCATTTTTCCTTGCTTAATTAGGATGAGGCAGATTAAAATCTGTTATCATGGTTGCATTTCTTTCCTGCCTGGTACTGGCTGATGTTGGACTGCCCTCCGTTTGGATGAGGAAGAGCCCTCCTTCAAACCAGGACCTGAAATGCACCCCTAAATCCTTCTAGGCATAGCCTTCAAACTGATTGTCTTATGAATACATTTCAAGTTGTTGAAAAATTCTGGTTGTGAACTCTCCTCCTTTTAGCCCTTCTTGATCACATGGGGTAAGTATGTGGCTGCAGACCTGTGGTTGTGCGTGGAGCCTGGTGTCTGGCGGGGATGAGCCTGGGAGCACTGAGTCCTGCCCTCACTTCCGGGTGGTGCATCTTTAGCCCCTGGTGTGCTTGCCACATACTCATTTGTGTGCTCCTTTGTAATATCTATGTTCATGCCCAGGCCAAAATCTTGTTTTGAGCTATTTATTTTGCATTTTATTTTCAATGTGTCTGCAGAATTTTCCTGGTCATTTTGATAAAACTGCTTCAGAGTGCTTTTGTGTCCACCAGTAACCTCATGCCACCCACCATGTGGATTAAAATAGTGCTGAAAATGACAAATGTGGATTAAATTGGCTGTGCTTCTGTTGGCATGCAAGATTTATGTGTTTTGTTTTTTTTAAACCCTTCAGATTGCATGACCTTGTGTTTTCTTTTTGTGGGGAAAGTAGATTTTACAACCAGAATTTTGTTGGTTGAATAAGTTTGGTTAACTGGTCTTATACTTGTACCAAAAATACCCAATGACTTGCTCATTGTATTTGGACTATTATCATTTCAATACAATGTAATAAACACAGCTCTCTTAAACCCTTTTGACCATTATATATACTTCTGTTAGGTAAGCTCTTTTCTTTCTGTGCTAACTCCCGATTGTGTAGCCCTTTAGAATTCAGTTAAAACTTTACACAGCTCTTAAAAAGTAGGTTATTTAATTGTTTTAGATTTACCAGAACTTCCTTTCTTTTTTAATGCTTACTCTGGCTTCTTGCAGATTGCAAGCCTTTTCACATTCCTTTAGGTAAGGAGAGTGTAAACCATCACTGCAGCCCAGCTCTCGTCTAAGACAAGTGTGCTTAGGCTATGATGCCACATTGGATGGTCGTGTTTGTCCACTACATAATCTTGCATTTTGAAATATCTTTTCTCTGGTGCATTCCTATTTTCAAGGGAGGGTTTCTTGTATACCATGGGTAATGGATACATTAAAAGGAGAATAATTTGACACATGATTCAAGGGATATGGAAATGATTTTGACATTTTACTTTCCTTTTGTGTGTGTGTGTGTTTGGTAAAAAAGAATCAGCTTTACCATGGCATGCAGAATTCCTCCCTTTTAATGTCTGACTTTGTTTGTTTGTTTTTGATGCTGTAATTTCTTTGGTGCCTATGTCAGGATGTTGGAATCTCCCTTCACCTGACTCCCATTATGCAGTTGTAATAGACAGCATATGTACTGTCTCACAATGTTAGTCTTTTCTCTTTCCAGGTTACTGTGACATTTTTTTTTAATTATGGTAAAATATGCCTAAGATAATATACCACGACTCAGCATGTTTTAGTACTTGTTTTGTTAGCCTCTAGTGTTTACTATTTTATTATTTCTTTCCATGAGTTGTATTCTGTAACTCTGCACGCAAGGACATTTCATAGATGCAAAAGGAGAAATAAAGTGTATTAGGCCAAAAAGAAAGCATGTTAAAAAGATATCAGCCCAAATCTTCCCTTCTGGAAGGAATCTTTGTGATATTGAGCAAACCTCTCCTCTCCCTCCTATATAGACTCTCTGAATATCCAATTAGTAGTTAGAGAAAACGAAGGTGGAAGGTCTTTTGAGTATAAGTAGGAAAGTTAACACACTGGTCTCTATCTCTGTTCCTATTAATGTGAATTGTCTTCTCAAGCAGTCACTTGCTGTGGCTAGCATTGTGCCTTCTTATGTAATCAAATAGATACTTATAGCTGAGGCTTTCTCTTACTTATCTCTGAAAGAGTAAGTCAGGGAGATAAACAAACTCTGAGTGTTAAACTATTTACATTTAGAATTGTGCTTTAAAAAAAAACCAAGAAATCAGTAATAGGAATCAATTCTGTATCTTTGGTGTTCAAGTGAAAATGGCCTAAGTGCTTTAGGAAACTATTAAGAGAATTTTATCTAATGTTATGAGGTTGTGTAAGGATGTGTTCACTCACATAATCCATTCTGCTAACATAAAGGTGTACACCGTGGACGGATCCAAGGGATATAACCTATACCAGACACAGTTCTTATTAAGAAAGAGCTTAAAATCTTTGAGTGCATGGAATGGGGGAATGGAGGTGGGGCCCAGGAATGAGTTAAGAGTGGAAGAGCCCTAGGACTTCCCTGGCGGTCTAGTGGGTAAGATGCTGCATTCCCAGGGCACAGCTTCAACCCCTGGTTGGAGAACTAAAATCCCACATGCTGTGTTTTGTGGCCTTATTATTACTGTTTTTATTTATTTGGCTGCCTTGGGTTTTGGTTGCAGCCCTTGGTATCATCATTGTTTCATGCAGGCTCAGTTGTTGCGGCACTCAGGTTTTCATTGCTCTGGGGCATTATGGAATCTTAATCCCTTGAATGGGAATCAAACCCACATCCTCTGCATTGCAAGGTGGATTCTTAACCACTGTCCAGCAGGGAACTAAGATCCCGCATGCTGTGTGGCGTGGCCTCGAAAGAATGGAAGAGCCCTGTTCATACTTAATTATAAAACAACACTAGGTGTAATGTAAACAAAAATAATAAAACTATGTAAGTGCTGTTGAAGAAGGATTTCATCAGTTCATACCACCATTTTTTCTGTATACTTTGGAGAAGATTAAGCAAATGTACCTAAGTATGGCTCAGTATGTGCTGTCTTATTAATTCACTGGAAATAATATGAGTTGGGCGGCTCTTTTCTTGTTGCTTACACAGTCACTTTTTTTCATTTCATTAAAAAAATTCGATTAAGATCATACTTTGTCTAACATTTTCAGTCTAGTTATTAATGAATAATGTATTCTTTGTGTATCAATATATTATGTATCAGTGCAGGTCCTGGTTAAAGTTACGCTTCATATTACAACTTGGAAGTGGGAGATATAAGAGAGCTACATTTTGGAATTATTTCTTATAGGTTAAAAGTTGAGTAAAGTCCTTAGTCTTTGGCATCTGGTTTCAGGACCTAATAAACCTCAGATTCTTGATGTTTCATCTCAGAAAGAATCCAGTGAGAGACAAAGTGATAAATAAGAAGTAGGTTTATTTAGAGAGGAACACACTCCACAGACAGTGTGGGACATCACAGAGGGTGATGGAGAGGCTCTATACAGTCAGCAAAAACAAGACCAGGAGCAGACTGTGGCTCAGGTCATGGACTCCTTATTGCCAAATTCAGATTTAAATTGAACAAAGTAGGGAAAACCACTAGACCATTCAGGTATGACCTAAATCAAATCCCTGATGATTATACAGTGAAAGTGACAAACAGTTTCAAGGGATTAGATCTGATAGACACACTGCCTGAAGGACTATGGATGAAGGTTCATGACATTGTACAGGAGGCAGTGATCAAGACCACCTCTAAGAAAAAGAAATACAAAAAGGCAGAATGGTTGTCTGAGGAGGCCTTACAAATAGCTGAGAAAAGAAGAGAAGCTAAAGGCAAAGGAGAAAAGGAAAGATAAACCCATTTGAATGCAGAGTTCCAAAGAATTGCAAGGAGAGATAAGAAAACCTTCCTCGGTGATCAATGCAAAGAAATAAGAGGAAAATAATAGAATGGGAAAGATGAGAGATCTCTTCAAGAAAGTTCGAGATACCAAGGGAACATTTCATGCAAAGATGGGCACAATAAAGGACAGAAATGGTATGGACCTAACAGAAGCAAAAGATATTAAGATGAGGTGGCAAGAATACATGGAAGAACTGTACAAAAAAGATCTTCATGACCCAGATAACCATGATGGTGTGATCACTCACCTAGAGCCAGACATCCTGGAATGTGAATTCAAGTGGGCCTTAGGAAGCATCCCTACCAACAAAGCTAGTGGAGGTGATCAAATTTCAGTGGAGCTATTTCAAATCCTAAAAGATGATGCTGTGAAAGTGCTGCACTCAATATGCCAGCAAATTTGGAAAACTCATCAGTGGCACAGGCCTGGAAAAGGTCAGTTTTCATTCCAGTCTGTACATTTCATTCCATTCATGCCTTTCATTGCCAAAGAAAGGCAATGCCAAAGAATGCTCAAACTACCACACAATTGCACTCATCTCACATGCTAGCAAAGTCATACTCAAAATTCTCTAGCCAGGCTTCAACAGTATGTGAACCGTGAACTTCCAGATGTTCAAGCTTGAAAATGCAGAGGAACCAAAGATCAAATTGCCAACATCCGTTAGATCATTGAAAAAGCAAGAGCGTTCCAGAAAAACATCTACTTCTGCTTTATTGACTACACCAAAGCCTTTGACTGTGTGGATCACAACAAACTGTGGAAAATTCTGAAAGAGATGGGGCTACCAGACCACCTGACCTGCCTCCTAAGAAATCTGTATGCAAGTCCAGAAGCAACAGTTAGAACCGGACATGGAACAACAGACTGGTTCCAAATAGGGAAAGGAGTACATCAAGGCTGCATATTGTCACCCTGCTTTTTTAACTTATATGCCGAGTACATTATAAGAAATGCTGGACTGGATGTAGCACAAGCTGGAATCAAGATTGCCAGGAAAAATATCAATAACCTCAGACACAGATGATACCACCCTTATGGCAGAAAGTGAGGAAGAACTAAAGAGCCTCTTGATGAAAGTGAAAGAGGAGAGTGGAAAAGTTGGCTTAAAACTCAACATTCAGAAAACTAAGATCAAAGCATCCAGTCCAATCATTTCATGGCAAATAGATGGGAAAACAATGGAAACAGTGACGACATTTTTTTTTTTGCTCCCAAATCACTGCACATGGTGACTGCAGCCATGAAATTAAAAGACACTTGCTCCTTGGAAGAAAAGCTATGACCAACATAGACAGAATATGTAAAAGCAGAGACATTACTTTGCAGACAGAAGTCTGTCTAGTCAAAGCTATGGTTTTCCCAGTAGTCATGTATGGATGTAAGAGTAGGACCATAAAGAAAGCTGAACGCTGAAGAATTGATGCTTTTGAACTGTGGTGTTCCAGAAGACTCTTGAGAGTCCCTTGGCCTGCAAGGAGATCCAACCGGTCCATCCCAAAGGAGATCAGTCCTGAATATTCATTGGAAGGACTGATGCTGAAGCTGAAACTCCAGTCACTTGGCCACCTGATGCGAAGTGCCGACTCATTTGAAAAGACCCTGATGCTGGGAAAGATTGAAGGTGGGAGAAGGGGATGACAGAGGATGAGATGACTGGATGGCATCACCGACTTGATGGACATGAGTTTGAACAAGCTCTGGGAGTTGGTGATGGACAGGGAAGCCTGCCGTGCTGCAGTCCATGGTGTCACAAAGAGTCTGACAAGACTGAGTGCCTGAACTGAACTCAACTTTTCAGTTGAGTTAATTTCACTTTAAAAAATCATTTCTCGATCAAGGTGTCCTGATTGTGATCTGATTTATATATAATAGAAAACATATGAAAACATATAATAGGAATATATAAAACATATATAATAGAAAACATGTATAAAAAATCTACATCTTTTTAGGTGAGTGAGTCACAGAGGCAAATACTGACCACATGCCCCCAAGAACTGTACAAGAAGAGGAGTGTGGGCAGCAGGCGTGAGGGTTTCCTTCCGGGCAGCATGGCCTTTCCTCTCATGGAGGTGGATGCAGGGGCCCCTTTTTGCCAGTGCTTGCAGTAGTTGATAATCCTGTTGGCTACCCTTTGTTCCAAGTTCATGCTAAACCTGAAGACTTGTGGCGAGGATTTCAGTCTGATGGAATTGCGGGCATTTTGCTGACTTGCGTTGTTAGAGCCAGCAACAGTTTTGATTGTACTATTAATACGTTATCAGTTAATAAGTTAGCACTTGAGGTGTAGATATTGTCTACAAGGTGAGTAAGGAAGAGGAAGAGGAGGGGAGGGATGGGGAGAAGGAGAGAGAGGGAAAGAAAGGGAGAGAAGAAAGGAGGAAGAGAGAGAGTGACAGACACAACGAGAGATGTCTGTTTTTGACAACCTCACAACTGATGGTCCGCAGCAGGCCAGAGGAGCCCTCTGAGGACAGACATCTTGTCCCAGGTGGTGTGTTCACAGTCACTCCTCTGCTATTGGCTTGTTTTCTGCACATACATGGTAAACATGGACTCGTGCCTTTATTTTTGTTGAGAGAAACTTTAAAGGAGTGTTTTCATTTCACTTGGTGCAGGTGTTTAATTGATGTTCATGTTATTAAGAGCATGCTCTAACAATTCAGCAACCTCATTAGACAAATATTTCTGATATGTTCAGGAGGATTTCCCTCTCTCTTCAAAGGAACCTTCTCCTTTTGGCCTGTGAGTCTCTTCATGTAAACCTCTAATTTTTTAAAATTGGTTTGGGGTTCATTCAGGTTATTCCAGACAATTCCATTTTGCTGAAATTTTCTACCACTTAATAAGAAATGATCTCTTTTGTTATAATAGGGTACCTTTTGATTTGAACTTGTAAAGGTTTTTAAAAAAAATTTATTTGGCTGTGCCAGATGTTAGTTGTGGCATGTGGGGTCTAGTTCCCTGACCAGGTATTGAACCTGGGCCTTCTGCATTTGGAGTGTGGCATCTTAACCACTGGACCACCAGGGAAGTTCCAGAATTTGAAAAACTTTAATGCACTTTCCTATCTTTCATGCTCATACACCCTAATTTCAGTTGCTACAGTTATTTATTCATTCATTCTTTAATTCAGATGTATTTATAGAATGACAGCTTTGTGCCAGGCACTGTCCTGGACTGTAGGGTTTGAGTTACCAACCAAAATAAAAGCTGGGTGAAATTTGAAAGCTTTAAAGGATATAATCTTAGATAAGTATTAATGTTTATTTCAGTTAAAGTCGTAGGTACTTCCCTAGTGGTCCAGTGGGAAAGAATCTGCCTTGCAATGCAGGGTACACATGTTCAATTCATGGTCAGGGAACTAAGATCCCACATGCCATGGGTCAGTTAAGCCTGCATACCACAACTAGAGAGTCTGTGGGGTCCTACAAAAGATCCTGAATGATGCAAGGGAGATCCCATGTGTAATAACTAAGACTCAACACAGCCAAATACATAAATAAATAAAAATAAAGTCATCTGTAATAATAACATAATGGTAAACAGTTATAGTAGGTACTGTTAGCTTTTTGATTTTTCAGATGAGAAAAACTGAGCCACAGAGAGGTTAAGTGACTTCCCCATGGTCACACAGCCATCTGGCTGAAGGTCAGGACTTGAACCCAGGCACACAAGAGTTCAGGAGCCTGTGGTCCCCTCTGTCTTGTTCTATCTCCCCAGGGCAATGATAGCTTAAGACTTTGACCCTCCAGCCACTGTCTGGTAGTTACTTTGGCTCATCACCTGTGATCAAGAGATTATTTTGAGGGCGAAAGGGAATAATAATACATGAATGGCTCTTAAAAACATGCTTGGCACACAGTATGCTTTGAGACATGTTGACCAGCCTCTCTTCTTTCTCTGTCTGCCATTTGCTACATTCTTCCTTCTCCTTTTCCCTCTATTCCTCCCCCTTTAATATTATTGGGGATGAAAAGTTCAAACAACTGTGTAAGAAACAACAAAAATTTAAAAAGTCAATTCAGCTTTTTAAAAGAATAACTTCCAAAGAGTAAATATTAGATTATAAAATACTTAGTGTGTCTGAGTTAGAGTCAGGTTGTCCTCTTTGATTTCTTTTTCCTTTAGTGTTTTGAGGAATCCAGATTTACATTCTTGCTTTGATTGTAGGTTACTATCTTTGAGGGTTGAAATCCAGTTGGAAAAACTTGCAACAAAATTTGCTTTATAGATGCTAGCTAATCTTCCCAATATATTAACATCTATTAGAGACAGTTCTGGTCCAGGAGCAACATGGCTTTTTGCTTTTGAAGTTTCCCGTACTATATTTGAACATCAGTGAAATTGGAGGTGATATGTAAGTTGAAGCAAGTTGAAACTTTGTGTAACCTTGCATAGGGAAGCTAGAAATGCAAAGACAGCTGACCAATTATTAGATTACAGACTAGCCACCAATAAAATAGAATTTCATCTGAATATGGGTTGTAGAGATGTTCAGGTAGAGAAGCCCTTGTTGGACTTGAAATTAATATGCATTCCTTGTTCTTGCTGCTGTAATGGCTGCTTCAAAAATGGCAACACCTTGACTTTGTATTACTCTAACTGATTTCATTCTCTGTTCTTTTTAATCTTTTCTTATTATGAAAAGTAACACATACAGAAATTCAACTGTGTTTATCACAAAATGAACACCTTATTGTAATTACTTCCTTGCTTTTTGTAACACATTCACACTTACACATATTTAGTGAGTGCATCCTTCATGGTACTCAAATCTTTAAATTCTTTATCTGCCATAGCTGCTGATTGAGGTGCAATACCAGTAAGAGTGACTTTGTCATTATCCCATAAAGGACCCTAAAGTCCTCTACAGGAGATGCTGTACTGAATTCTCAAAGAGATCGTTTTTAACATTAAGTCATATCACAAACATCTTTGGCATCTGCTCAGCACTTAATAAGTTAAAAGGCTCCCAAATTATCATTTCTACTTTGGTTTTCTTGGAAGCGTATTGGTAGTACTTTTCTATGATAATGTTGTAAAAACAGAATATTTTTAAAAAGTGGTCTGTATTTGCAACATTACGGAGTCTTCTCCTAACTGTTTACCCTATTGGTCAGTTTGCCCTGTCCCCCTGATGTCCCCTCTCAATGATGCTCCACCGCCATCCTTCTCTTACCTAATCCCGGGAGGACCCCTTGATGAGTCATGCATAGCTCCCCACTGCTTTCCTGTTTTAATTCTTCATCCCCTGAAAATTCTAGGTTACATTTACAATTCAGTTTTTCAACTTTTATGATCAGGACTTGTTTCTTATGGAGTATAATCCTGAATTGACTTGTGCCCTGGATGTTGACTACATAGTCAACTTGATGCATCTAGAATTAATACGCTTTTATGATTTTTCTCCTCACTCTGCCTTTGCCCTAGTTCCTTTAAACTAACTTGTCTCCTGGTTTAAAGGGGCACAGAACACACCAGATGGCCACTGGAGGAAATGATCTTTTATGTAGATGCTTAGGGACAATGACCAGAATTAACTGTCCATTTCTGAATTTGTACTTACTTTATCCACCCATTTTCTCATTTTGTTGATACTATGGAATTCACTGTGTGAGTCCTGTGGACAAACAACTTATCACTGGCTTAGCTATTATGTACTTTCTTTTGCCATAATTTGATAATTTCTGCCAAAATGTTCTCGTGAAGAATCTTTTGGTTAAGAAGGATAGAAAACTGTGACTTTGCTCACCTAAAATGGAAAGGCATTGCGCAGAATGAAAGTTGTTTTGTAATTCAAGACAAGGAAAGGAAGCAAGCTCAGCCCCATCCAGACTAGTCCTGCAGATTGGAAAGCTGTTAGAAGTCAAGGTAGCTTCTAGAGCCCAAAGAAACGAAGAAACTCCTTTCTCTCCCACTTGAACCCTCTTTTCTTCATGGTCCTCTCTCCTTCCTTTCCTCTTCCTCTCTGCTCATATGCAAATCTTTCTTTGGGAATTGGCTTTCTCTGTATTCTTATAACTTTTACCTGTTCCCCCAAAATATCTTCCTCAACATTAACGCCTCCATGAGTTTTTAGCTCAAGTGCCTACCACTAGCTGATTAGCGCCTTAGTGTTTTAATTACACAATCCCAGGATAAGAATCTTAATTGTATCAAATAGTTTTGTTTTTCTTTTCATTCAGTCTAAACAATTTGTTGATTACCAGAAGATTAACTTTGGTGGGTGGAACTCTACTGACGGTAGAAGGTGGCTTTGGCAAGGTGGCTGTGGCAGTAGAGGCAGCTTCATGTCAGGTCGATTTCTCTCTCTCCCTCCATTCTTGTTTCGTCCTAACAAAGATTTGGGATGATAGACTAATTACAGCTCACACAGACAGGATTTCTCAGTTCCTATCTCAGTGTAGCAAGGATTCAAAATGACCGACTGGTTACAGCTCAGTTACAGTTCTTTTATTAAACAGAGGGGATAGTACATTCCCAAGACGTGGGAGCAGGCTGACCCCAAAGGAGTGGCAGTGATCGCTCTCTGCTTCCATTTTTATACTCCCCGTCTCCTCCTCTTGGTTCTGCGCTGTGCAGAATAGGGCTTGTACCCACCACCAGTCAGGAAAGGGAATGCAAATAGGCGTATGCTCAAGGGTGATTGGAGAAGGCAATGGCAACCCGCTCCAGTACTCTTGCTTGGAGAATCCCATACAGTCCATGGGGTTGCTAAGAGTTGGACACGACTGAGTGACTTCACTTTCATGCATTGGAGAAGGAAATGGCAACCCACTCCAGTATTCTTGCCTGGAGAATCCCAGGGACAGAGGAGCCTGTTGGGCTGCTGTCTATGGGGTCGCACAGAGTCGG
The DNA here is from genome assembly GCF_023091745.1 of Budorcas taxicolor. NCBI lineage: Eukaryota > Metazoa > Chordata > Mammalia > Artiodactyla > Bovidae > Budorcas > Budorcas taxicolor. The sequence goes on along the minus strand of NC_068923.1, from coordinate 56,596,000 downwards.
ACACAACTGACGCAACTTAACAGCAGCTGCAGCAGCAGCAAGGGTGATTGACAACTGCAAGTTGTATAATGACAGGGGGCCAAATCATTTGAATGGCCTATAAGGACATTTAGTTTAATTAAGAGCGAGTACAGGTTTCTTACTAGAAAACTGACTACTGCTACTAAGAAGTGATGTCATTTTAAAGTCACTTGAAGTTGTCAAATAGTACTCTGAAACCTTTCTGTTCTGGTACCAAATGTGTGGGAGAATGATAGCTGCAGGAACTCTTCAGTGGTCTTGCTTGTGTGTGTGTGTGTGTGTGTGTGTGTGTGTGTGTGTGTGTGTGTGTATGTGTGTGTGTGTGTACGTATCTGTATGTGTGTGCTTCATCTTTTGAGGGGAGGTGGTGAACACTGGATTAGGAGTTCAAAGACCTAAGTTCCATTTATGATTCTGCTGTGACCTATAAATTATTAACTCTTGAGCCTTGATGCCAGATGCCTTACAGGTACTGGTGAAAGCACTCGACAGTTTTCAAAGTGCTATAAAAATGCCAAGTTGATTTATTAGCTGAATTATGAACTACTGGAATCAAATTGGCTCATGAATAAAAGTTATGTTGTGCTAACTTTGATCCCCTCCACCTCAAAAAGCAAGTAATTTTTTATGGTGCCAGAAGAACAAGATTCTAGAAAACTAAATTTTGTTTGCTTTTTATAATATCTAATCGTCACTTTACTAACTCCATTTCTGTCTCTTTTTAATGCTGCCTCTTAGCATACGCTCCATTCAACACTCAATTAGCATGCCTGCTATGAGGTAAAGTATATTTTCACAAAATGTAGTTGGTCTGATGCTTTCTTACTTTTTATCCAGATGTTTCTCTTGAACTGTTCCAAAGTAGGAACTAGAAGTCTGCTCTAAACAAGCTGTGAAAACTGTTACTAGCTTTCATTTGGTCCTCCCAGTGTTATTAGGCTGGTGTAAGAAATCCATTAAATGTTTGTGATTTTAAAAAGGAATGATTATTTCTACTTTATTTTGCAAACCTATTAAATTGTTTCATTCTGGAATCTGTTTAATTAAAAAAAAAATTGAACACTGCTCATCTGATCAACCTTTTCTTTTCATGGATGTAGGTGGCCCACCTCCTCTGTTCACATTAGCTTTAGTTACAGTCTCCCTTTTTCTCATCCTCCCCATTTCTACTTCCTTCATCCCACTGTGACATCTGGAACCAACTGGGATCTCATTCTAGTGTCCTCTTTCATCAATAAGCACTTGCAAGTGGCACCTTTTACTACCTCACCTGACCTCTCTATAGAGGCAGAGAATTTTTCAACAATGTACGCTTGACTTGAACTTTAGTGTACATCGGAACTACCTGGAAGGCTTGTTAAAAGTCCCTGCCTGGTGGGCCCATGTCGACTTTCTGATTCTGTAAGCCTGGGGTGGGACCTGAAAATCTGCTTTGCTAACAACTTCCTAAGGGCTACTGATACAGCTGGTCTGGGGATCACCCTTTGGGACCGACTGCCTGTCACGATGGTGGGAAGGGGGAAGCCCATTTTTCCTTCTTCTATTTCATCATGGTAGCAGGAAGGATGTTGGAGGTCAGGTGGATGGTATAAAAGCTTTGGAAACCCAGGTGAAAGCGACACATAGGCACTGTGATCCTCCCCAACTAATGTGGATGAATGTGAAGGCACGGGAAAGGCTTCCTGTGGGCTTGGAGAGCCTCTGTTAGTTGGGGCAGCTTTGTGGAGTGGCCAAATGGTTTCCTGCCCCTCCCTTCCTTTTGGTCTCTGTTTCTCCTGGGAATCAGGATCCCTGGTGTGGAACCTCCTCTGGTTTGCTTGTCCTGCTGAGCTGATGTGGCTTTAGGTAGTAATCTTGCCAGGCAACATATGAATTTAAACATTAGTTCTAGACTGTAGCACTTTAACCAAAGTCAGACTGAGCTAACAGTAGCTTTTTCTTATACGGTGACAAGTTGGTTGAGGAAATGATAGACTCAATGTTGTACCTGACTTTGTTCCCTCTTCTCACACATGTATTTTATCTGTATGTCTAACACTGGCTCAGTTCAAATAATTAAAAAGATTGTTGTAGAAATCTTAGAACAGAAGTTGATCATCTCACATAAGAAGACACCATTTGTATGCATGCCTATGGTACAGGTGTTACATATGGTTTCTATGTTCTTTTGCTGATTGAGAATAATGGCCAAGGGGAATACAGTCAACTAATGTTTTCTGAATTGTTGAAATTTTTGTTCCGTGTGTGTAATTTTATTATTTGTTTCTCTTGTCTCTCCATAGAAACTCCCCAACTTTCAAATCATTTGAAGAAAAGGTCGAAAACTTAAAGGCAAGTAAAGAACAGGGTCTTTCTGTTATCTTGTTGGGTGCCTGAACTTTCTTTGTTGTGGGTAGATTATTCAAATTAGGATTTCCTTTCAAAAATATTTGAAGAACTTTAATAACTTTAATATTTACCTTATTAATGGGTATTTAAGATGATATATTAGAGAAGGCAATGGCAACCCACTCCAGTATTCTTGCCTGGAGAATCCCATGGACAGAGGACCCTGGCAGGCTACAGTCCATGGGGTCGCAAGAGTTGGATATGACTTAGCGACTAAACCAACCAAGGTGTTACATACTCTTAATAAAATTTTTTGAGTATATATTGTAGTATGACAGCATGAGTGCTGAAAAGAAACGTATAATTTTTAAAAGTAGTACTTCAGAAGTTTGTGCTGCTTTTTGTATTATTCACTTCAAATACTTTTGTAATTGGACAAAATGTAATACAAATCTCATTGTTGAAAATTAAAAACAATATAGAAAAGCACAAAAAATAAAACATAGAATTATGGTCCTACAACCGAAGGACAGTGATATGTTGTAGGACTATACTATTACACTTAAAAAAAAAAATTAACAGGGACTTCCCTGGTGGTCCAGTGGTTAAGAATCTGCTTTGCAATGCAGTGGACGTAGATTAGATCCCTGGTTGGGAAACTAAGATCCCACATGCTGTAGAGCAACTAAGCCCAAGAATTGCAATTAGGGAGTCTGTGCACCACAGTGAAAGGTCCTGCATGACACAAGGAAGATCTTGTATGCTGCAACTAAGACCTGATGCAGCCAAATACATATTTTTTTAAAAAAGAATTAACCATAAGTCATAAACATTTTTCTGTATCATTAAATATTCTTTAATATTATGTTTAACGGCTGCTTGCATAGCCTTATATTGGATATTGTTTGTTCAGTCCTTAATTATTGGATATTTTTATTATGATGATGCCATGGTGATCATTGATGATTCACTTTTATTTTTTGATTGCTTTGATTTTGGTGAAGGTGGACATTTGCCCATAATAATCAACTTTATGAATTTGTAAATTGCGTTATCTTCAAGATTATATTCGAAACTATAATATCATCAAGGATCACAAGTGATGAAAAATGATGTTTTGTTCCCATCCCCTGTCCAACCTTCTCCACAGAGTTTGTACAAAGCCCATATTCATTTTTTTCCAAAACTAATTCTGGTAATTATGGTGGATATGTTTAAAATAAAATATCTTAAGTAATAAACTTAAAAACAAATTAAAACTAGTAACTCAAGTATTAAGATAAAACTGATATCTTAAGTGTTTCATCTATATCAGCTTTAAAATAATCATATTTTATCTTTCAGAATTGTAATTGAGTCACTTCTTTTTAAATATCGCTTTTTAAAATTACACAATCAGGGTATGCTAATAGAAAGAAAACCAAACACTGTATCACAAGCTGGATCTTTTTTTCTTGCATATAAACACTACTCCCACCTTTTCTCTTTCTACATAAATTTGTGTTTTTCAAAAATGAATCACGCTGTACACACAGCCCTGCAACTTGTTCATTTAATGCCCCCAGCATGCATGCTCTAATGAATCTGCAAATGCAGGCCCCTGTTGTTTTTGCTCACTGATGCTTTTCAGTGGCCTGGAAGAGTCCTTGACACACTGCAGCTACTTAATACATATTTGATGAGCAAAAAAATACATCACGGTCATTCTTCTAGGTCAGTACCAGAGACCTGCTTTATTCTTGTTAATTTCTGCTTAGGTATTTGAAAACAAACTGTGCATTCTAAGAGGTCAAGGTTTTACTCTAATTCAGTTCTCAAAATTTTAGGAATATCATAGTCTCTCCTTGAAATCTACCCTGAGTATTAGTTTTTGAAATGACTAGCTAGAAAACCAGGCAGCCTCTGTTCTTTTAACAATGAAGAGGAGGAGAAACTTCCAGGTCATTACTATGTACTTTCCTCCTGAGTATATTCAGACTCTATAAAATCATTTTTGAAATATGACTAGGCACCATTCAAATTTCAAAAAATGTAGTTTTTAAAAGGATATAATGTATTAGACAAATATCACAAAGGAAGCTGTAAAATATAGTTGTATGCTTAGGATATAGTTTTTGCTAACTTACATTGGTATTCAATTAAACATGGGGTCTACTTGTACTTTCATTTAGGTTTTGGATTGAGTCATTAACTGTGATTCTTGAGCATTTGCTGTGTACCAGGAGATGAGTATTGGGCATTGGGAATACCACAGTGAGCAAGAGTGACACAAATGCTTTCTGAAGATGCTGAGACAATTAAATGGCCAATGAAAATAAAGGGAGGGTAAGGGCTTCCCAAATGGCTTAGTGGTAAAGAATCCACTTGCAATGCAGGAGAGGCAGGAGACGCGATTTCGATCCCCAAGTTGGAAAGATGCCATGGAGAAAGAAATGGCAACCCACTCCAGTATTCTTGCCTAGAAAATCCCATGGACAGAGGAGCCTGGCGGGCTACAGTTCATGGGGTCACAAAAGAGTTTGAAATGACTTAGTGACTAAGCAACAACTAAGCACTAGGACAGTGGAGGTCAAGGGTGCAGTGAGCATCAGCAGTGGGAATCTTTGTCACCCTTGGCAGGAGGGAAGGACAGAGAGACTTCTCTGAAGATGCAGTAATGTAAAGGGAGGCCTTCAGGTTGAAAGGAATGTTTGAAGCTTTGGGGACCCTTAGAGGAACTTTACTGACCTACCTGTGGCTCAGACGGTAAAGTGTCTGTCTGCCTGCAGTGCGGGAGACCCGGGTTTGATCCCTGGGTTGGGAAGATCTCCTGGAGAAGGAAATGGCAACCCACTCCAGTACTCTTGCCTGGAAAATTCCATGGACTGAGGAGCCTGGTAGGCTACAGTCCATGGAGTCGCAAAGAGTTGGACATGACTGAGCAACTTCACTTTCACGGTGCTATAGGTTATAGAGCAAGAGACAGAACTAGAGAGATAGATGGACCACGTTAAAGAAAAAGTGGGAAGCCACTGAAAGATTTTAAACAATCTGAGTCATGCGTTCTTCTATGCATTTTAGAAAGATCACTGTTGGCCCTGCAGATCTAATGGGAGAGAGACTAGAGAAGGAGACAAGGTGGGAGGAAGGTGTTGTGATCAGGCCAAAGATGATGGCGTATGAGTCGAGCTAGTGCCAGTGGGACAGAGTCGAAAGATATTTAGAAGTGACAGACAAAAAGTTAGTGATCGACTGGATGGGGAACAAGATGGGGAAGGACCAAGGATAGCAAAGCAGTCTGACTGGGAGGTGCTACTGCCATTCACAGCCTTGGAGTAGGAAGGGACCAGTGGTGGGGAGGAGTTATTTTAGACCTATAAATTGCAAGAGGTCTTCTTAACATTTTCTTAAATTAAGGAATATTATAATAAATTTAATAACCATATGGTGGATACAAGTCATGCAAAATTTTCAGACAATTCCAAGATTTTGGATGGGAGGCCAAAAAGAATGAGAGAGCAAATTTCAACTAGATTCCAACTGTTAAAGAGTCTGCGGCCAGTCGTGACTGAGCTAAGAGCATCATGCTGTGTCTGGGAAACATACATGTGTTTCTTTTCTTTGTTTTACTCAATATTTCACAGAATTTTATCTAGATAGAGAATTCAGTAGATTCTTTAGCATAACAGGCCTTATAAAATTCTATAAATTTTATAAAGATAAATTTCCCTGTGAAGAACAATAAGCAGATAGGGGGGAAAAATAAAGGGGTAGAATTTACCAATTTGAATATTTTCAGCATGGAAACTGCCTAAGTTTTTCTATGAAACTGCATGGAACATGGCAACAGTACTAAATTCTGTACAAATATAAGAATCACTGAGCTCTTGGGCTCCTGGTTTATTTTTTTTTCTAAGTAAGATTTGAGTTACTTTATGCAGAGTCAGCAAAGTTTGTGTTTCATAACGTCTCTTCCTTTTTGAACTTTTCAAAGTCTAAAGTCGGGGGAAACAAGCCTGCTGGTGGTGATTTCGGAGAAGTCTTGAATTCAACTGCAAGCGCTAGTGCCACCACCACGGAGCCTCTTCCAGAGCAGACACAGGAGAGCCTGTGAGCCCCCCACCTTTGTTCTGCTACTCACTGCCAGATGCTGCAAGCGAGATCCAAGCACATCTTGTCAACATTCATTGCCATGAACTTCCACCAGATGTGCTTTTGTTGAGCTTTACATATTCCTTTGACCAAATAGCTTGTGGGTTGAACAATGTAAAAGTATCTTCACTTCTATTCCTGGGAAACACTCTTTAATGTGCATTTCAGCCCCTTTATTTAGGAAATATCACAATGAAAACACATCTAGTACCTGGGGATCCTCACTGGAATGATATGAGACGCTGTGGGTTATCATAATTGCTTACACAGTTGCTCTGGGTGTGGGCTACCAGTTTGATCTTTTTCTTTGATACAGGTTTCTGTTTTTCCTCTTTGAATCTCTGTATATTTGATTCCTAGATTAGACTGTTCTTTAAAATGCTCTGCATCCTGCTTATTAAAAAAGTTTTGGCGATATGTTCTTTACCTCCGAGGGAAGAACTACCAGCTACACAAAATACTTTTGAATATTGTTTGGGGATAAAGTATCTTATATCTTGGGTATCTGAAGATACCAGACTAAATAAATCTGCTCTATATTCAGTTTCTTATAGTTTTGTAAGTGACATTATGTACAGTAATTTCAAATCCTAGGTGAACTGAGAGTGGAGCCCTCTGTTTATCACTATCTGTGACAGTAACCATTTCAGTGTCATGGTTATTATGCCACTTATAGCTACTTATTTTTCACCAGATTAAAATTTTAGTTTTGGAGGAAATTATAAGGTAACATTCTAAATCAAGCATATTGTATTATCAATACATTGAAATTTGAACATTGTCCTCAAACATTCAGTTCCAAAGCCTGAAAGTTTTTTTAGATCTAGGTAGCTGAAAAGTGCTAAAATCATTCGCATTAGGGGAAACACTGTCTTAATTCATTTAGCAGCATTTAAAATAAGCACACCAAGTTATATGACTAATATAACTTGAAAAAATTTTTATACTAAGGGGTTGGTAATAACTCCTGAGGATTTCACGCATTAATAAAAATCAACTCATCATTTTCTACTTACTTGTTTTCAGTTTGTTAGAAATTACAAAATGATACTGTAGGCATTGCCCCCTGTTTTGAAAACAGAGTGTCAGGGCTGAATGAACCAAAGCCTCTAGAAGTGTCTGCATGGAGGCCAAGGTACTCTCATTAACTCTAGTAGTTACTTACCCATCACCACTATCTTTTCCTTATGCTGTGTATGGTTATGGCCTACAACGTTGTATTTGTTATTTATCAAGTTGTGATTGTTTTATTGTTGTTTATGCCAAATGTTAATTGCCAAGTTTGGAGTGACCTAAAGCATTTTTTAAAAGCATGACTAGATTTACTTGGGGATAAATTATCTTATGAAAACCAAATCTGAAAAGCTACAAGTGTTGATTGTTATGAAGTAACATGCTGCCCTTTTTGATTGCTGGAGCTTTTGTGAGCACTAAAGATGCAATTGAAACTATGCTCTATTACATGTGAAAAGCTTAATAAATTCTGTGTATCAGTAGCACAGGTCTCAATATTTATTATGAGACCAATGGTCTGGAAACAGCTTGTTGTATTACATAATCAACTGATACCCAGGCTTTTAAAAAAAAGCAATTTTTTACCATCTGCTTTGTATCATTGCTTTATGGTATCATACTACCATAAATTATTTACTTGAAAAGGCTTTAAGACAAAGGTTGTTGAAGCATTGTCCCAGAGGAATCCATGTGTATACATTTGTCTTTTTAAAGAGATACTATGGGTACTCAATAAGGCTGGTAAGTAATTTTTTCAACCAGTTAGTCTTTCAGTTGCTTTTATCACATCTTTCATCACACTGATTCTTGGATGTCCTGCCCTGTTCCTGTCTTTTTAATAAGGCAAAAATGGAGAAGATAGCGGTTTCTTTAAACAAAATATCCTCAAATCTCTTTATTTTATGGGAGAAATGATAGAGATAGGGTTGGAAGGTGGGATGGGTGTACGTTGGTACTGGTGATGGTCATAAAAGAAGAAAATGGAGAAACACTTTTATAGACATCTACCTAAACTTAATTTAGAAATGATTTAATCTATGGCAAAGCACTCTGCCTCTAAAGAAGCAACAAAAAAGCAGAGGGAGGACAAATGTAGAAAAATACACATCAACCTAGAAATCTTATTTCAAGTAGTCTCTGTGGAAGATCCAATATTACAGATTCACAGATACTTAAGCAATTTAGAACACAGTAATTACTAAGAACACCAGAGAGGGATCCTGGTTATTCTACTGTGTTTCCTGTTTGACACTAGAAGAACATAGCAACAAGAGTGAGAGAGAGCTCAGATGCTTAAGGATTCAAGAAGTGTGACAGAAGAAAACAATTCCTAAAATTATCCCCTTCTTACAAAGGAATGTCCTTAATTTATGGAGCTTGTGGGAAATAAAGCAAGAATGCTTACACCTATGAAGCCAAAGTAATCCAAGGAAGAGAGTAGAAACCAATGGATTATTTTAGTAGTAATTCAAACTACTTAAATAGAGGGGGAAAAAAGTGTTGAATTTGGACTATTTCTGGATCTGTTAATGATATACTACTGTTTATTTTTTTTTCTGTATAGTATTTGAAAACAATAAAAATTCTATAATTTGGGCATGAGTTCTTTTGTACGTATTACCTATCTGCTGAGGAAAGGGGTAAATCCATTAATTACACAACTTCTCTCCAGACCTGTCATATCCTGGGTATAGAAAGAATCAGGAGTAGCTGTATGGAATCAACTTATCAAACAAAAAATCTACATGCTGACTACACAAAGACATTTGTAAGTGACTTTGCTCAGTTTGTGCCAGAGATGCTGCATAAGGCCCTATGTAAGGATTGCATGTTTCTTTATATTAAGACCCAGATGACAAAACAGATTTTTACCCATAATGGAGAGACACTGGGCCATTAATTAGTGAATTGTCCCATTGTAATTGGATTAATTATAGAGACTATTTAGTTTTCAGTTACTAAGAAAGCATTATCACTTTTAAGTAAACCTACAAACCATAGATTTTAGTTTCCATGTTCTGATTCTAAAATAAAAATGAACCAAAAGGAGCCAAAAGAACTCACACGCCTATCACCTGCCAGGACTTCATACTTAAATGCTGCTTGGCCACTTTCACTGTTAACACTTTCCATCCCAACATGCTTGAATTTTTTCCCCTTGGTTTCTGGAATTAATTATTTTCTCATTTTCCTGTTTGACTATTCTCTGGCATTCTCGTCTTCCAAATCCTTAAATGTTATGGCCCATCTCTGGTCATCTTCTACACAATCTCCTTAATGATAGCATTCCTCTCTATGGTTGAAAGGACTTATCTTTACAGTTATACTCATCTGTATTTCCAGTGTATCACTAGCCCTTTTTTCCAGATTTCTTGGATGTTTGAAAGGCATAAACTTCTAAATCACCTTCTGATCACTTTTATCTAGCCACTAACGGCCACTATTTGAGCTTTCAGTAGGTGATGGGCATTTCACACCCACTTCAATTCCTCACTCAAGGCTGTCGTGCTGTCATGATTTTATAGATGAGATTACAGCTAGCAGACAAAGAGCCAGAACTTGAATTATATTTTATTCACTTGCCATCTGCCATTACTATTTTTACAAAGCATACTAACAATTTGCAAGCTACATGGGAAAAAGGCAGCTTTTATTTTTAATAAATCAAGAAGGAAGGTGTGGTTCAAGGAATTGGAGCAGGATCAGAAGGGGCCATGATGTTAAAATACTGCCATTAGGGTCGATGTTACTATTGGCACTAATATAGGGAAGGACAGTATCATATCTGATGCTTCTGTTGCTCTGCCAAAGGCAGAGAACTAGGCATGCTTGAAGTTAGTTGATACAGACTTACCCATTAAAAACATCAGACTATGTCCCCAAATGCATTATCAAAACAAAGGAATGTATCATCTGGCTAAGATAGGACATAAATATAATACAGCCATTGATTTTTTGAGCTGGGATATTAGCGATCCCATTTGCTCTGTAGATGCTGATTAAGTTTACAGAGCACTTCCTTAAACTTTAGTTAGAGACTAATAACTTGGTTGTATGTGAGGAAACCAAATCAGCAACAAAAAAAATTGCTCGCCTGCGATCAGGATTGGAGGTTGAATTAGAACTAAGAGCACTGGCCAAAGCTCTTCACTACACTTTTTTTTTTCCCCGGAAGGGAAACAGAAGTAGCAATAGCCTTAGAAAGTAATGCAAAAATGTTTTAGGCAAGACTTCATCAAGAGGCGAGGGAAATAAACAGTTTATGGACCAAAGGAGAGAACTCACCTAGAGCAGAATTTACTTTAAGCTCTCTACTGAATTTAAGGCTTGCCATACAGGTGGCTAGTAATAATGTCATGTGGGATGCATACAATTACGCACTATTCTAAGGTTAGTTCCTTAGTATCTCTAATTTTCTTGAGGTCTCTAGTCTTCCCCATTCAGTTGTTTTCCTCTATTTCTTTGCATTGATCACTGAGGAAGGCTTTCTTACCTCTCCTTACTGTTCGTTGGAACTCTGCATTCAGATGAGTATATCTTTCCTTTTCTCCTTTGCCTTTCACTTCTCGTCTTTTCTCAGCTATTTGTAAGGCCTCCTCAGATAACCATTTTGCCTTTTTGCATTTTTTTCTTGGGGATGATCTTGATCCCTGTCTCCTGTACAATGTCACGAACTGCCATCCATAGTTCTTCAGGCACTCTTATCAGATCGAATCCCTAAACTCTATTTGTCACTTCCACTGTATAATCGTAAGAGATTTGATTCAGGTCATACCTGAAGAGCCTAGTGATTTTACCTATTTTCTTCAATTTAAGTCTGAATTTGGCAATAAGAAGTTCATAATATGAGCCACAGTCAGCTCCCGGTCTTGTTTTTGCTGACTATATAGAGCTTCTTTTTCAGCTACAAAGAACAGACTCAATGTGATTTTGGTATTGACTATCTGGTGATGTCCATGTGTAAAGTCATCTCTTTTGTTGTTGAAAAGGGTGTTTGCTATGATCAGCATGTTCTCTTGGCAAAACTCATTAGGCTTTGCCCTGCTTCATTTGGTACTCCAAGGCCAAACCTGCCTATTACTCCAGGTATTTCTTGACTTCCTACTTTTGCATTCCAGTCCCCTGTGATGAAAGTTCAGTTCAGTACAGTTGCTCAGTCGTGTCCAACTCTTTGCAACCCCATGAACCACAGCACACCAGGCCTCCCTGTCCATCACCAACTTCCAGAGTTTACCCAAACTCACGTCCATTGAGTCAATGATGCCATCCAACTATCTCATCCTCTGTTGTCCCCTTCTCCTCCCACCTTCAATCTTTCCCAGCATCAGGGTCAGTTCTTCACATCAGGTGGCCAAAGTATTGGAGTTTCAGTTTCAACATCAGTCCTTCCAATGAACACTCAGGACTGCTCTCCTTTAGGATAGACTGGTTGGATCTCCTTGCAGTCCAAAGGACTCTCAAGAGTCTGTCCCAACACCACAGTTCAAAAGCATCAATTCTTTGGTGCTCAGCTTTCTTTATAGTCTAACTCTCACATCCATACCTGACTACTAGAAAAACCACAGCCCTGGTTAGATGGATCTTTGTTGACAAAGTAATGTCTCTGCTTTTTAGTATGCTGCCAAGGTTGATCACAGCTTTTCTTCCAAGGAGTAAGTGTCTTTTTATTTCATGGCTGCAGTTACCATCTGCAGTGATTTTGGAGGCCAAAAAAATAAAGTCAGCCACCGTTTCCCCATCTATTTGCCATGAAGTAATGAGACCGGATGCCATAATCTTAGTTTTCTGAATGTTGAGCTTTAAGCCAACTTTTTCACGCTCCTCTTTCACTTTCATCAAGAGGCTCTTTAGTTCTTCTTTACTTTCTGTCATAAGGGTGGTGTCATCTGCATATCTGAGGTTATTGATATTTCTCCTGGCAATCTTGATTCCAGCTTGTGCTTCATCCAGCCCAGTGTTTCTCATGATGTACTCTGCATAGAAGTTAAATAAGCAGGGTGACAATATGCAGCCTTGACGTACTCCTTTTCCTGTTTGGAACCAGTCTGTTGTTCCATGTCCAGTTCTAACTGTTGCTTCCTGACCTGCATACAGATTTCTCAAGAGGCAGGTTAGGTGCTCTGGTATTCCCATCTCTTTCAGAATTTTCCACAGTTTATTGTGATCCACACAGTCAAAAGCTATGGCACAGTCAATAAAGCAGAAAGATGTTTTTCTGGAACTCTTGCTTTTTCGATGATCCAGCGGATGTTGGCAATTTGATCTCTGGTTCCTCTGCCTTTTCTAAAACCAGCTTGAACATCTGGAAGTTCACAGTTCATGTATTGCTGAAGCCTGGCTTGGAGAATTTTGAACATTAATTTACTAGCATGTGACACGAGGGCAACTGTGTGGTAGTTTGAGCATTCTTTGGCATTGCCTATGATGAAAAGGACATCTTTTTTAGATGTTAGTTCTAGGAGGTCTTGTAGATTTTCATAGAACCATTCAACTTCAGCTTCTTGAGTTTGAGTAAGGTCTGGGAGATGGTGATGGACAGGGCAGCCTGGTGTGCCACAGTCCATTGGGTCATAAAGTCAGACTCGACTAAGCAACTGAACAACAAAGGTTAATCCACTTGTGTTCTTTCTACTGTCTACACAATTGAGGAGAATATCAGAGTTTTAAAATCCAGTCAAAAGCATTATTGGGAATTCTCTGGTGGGTCCACTGGCTGGGATTCTGAGCTTTCACTGTCCAGTTCAGGGTTCAGTCCCTGGTCAGGGAAATAAGCTCCCTACAAGATGCCTGGCCTGGCCAAAAACAAAAGTCTCATAGTCAAAAGCATTATTATAGGGTCAGGGGTCATACATAGAAATTCCTCACCACAAAGTACTTGCAAATGCGATGGAACAGTGCTTGCTCAAGTAAATAATTGTGTATTATTATAAAAATGCTGGGTAGAAGGATGGACAGCTTAATTCATTAACACAACTGTGGTGTTCAGCTCAGTTTTGAAGAAGGTGGGCAAATTCTGGCAATTAACATGCCGCCGGAAGGGAGAAAATCATAAGTGAGTGTGGGTCCTCTCGGTGGTGCATATCTAGGCATTAGGAACTTACTCCCTAAGAGAAGGGATTGCAGCCAGAGGTGACCCAAAACATCTCAAATTAGTATTTTTGTAACATGGCTGGGCTGACCACAGAATAGGCAAAGGACACACTTGGATCCCCAAATGTTTAAGCCCTACCACGTGCTCGCTGTCAGGGATTCAACAGCACAATTCCTGCCGTCATCAGTTCAGTTCAGTCGCTCAGTCGTGTCCGACTCTTTGCGACCCCATGAATCGCAGTACGCCAGGCCTCCCTGTCCATCACCAACTCCCGGAGTTCACTTAGATTCGCGTCCATCGGGTCAGTGATGCCATTCAGCCATCTCATCCTCTGTCGTTCCCCTTTTCCTCCTGCCCCCAATCCCTCCCAGCATCATTCTTTCCCAATAGAGTTCATAAATTCAGAGCACATGCTAAGCACAATTATTGTAAGTAAACTACATGTATACTACATGCATATTAATAAGTGTTAAGTGGCGGGGATCCGATAGTATTTGGAGTTCCTATTCTACATAAGATAGCCAAGGAGAACCTCGCAGTTGAGCAAAGTCCTGAAGAGCGGTGGGGGTAAGAACCTTCGGACATTCTGGGGAAGGACGCGGGAGGCGGGGGCAGCAAGTGTCGCATTACCAGAATTTACAGCAGCACAAGGCCCAAGGGGTACCTGGGAGGGCGAAATCGCTGCGAGTCAGAAGCCTTTCCAGGCAAAACTTAGCGGGCCGCTGCTAGCAGGGGCTAGCTGCTAGCCATCAAAGATTTTGTCCATCAACTAGAAGCTCTCTCGACCCACACTTGGCCCCACCACCGACCAGACCACGCCCACCGCCCAAGGGGCTCTGCAATGGGCGGCCCCTCGTTGCTCCGCCCCGCGACCTGCGCGCTTGCGGAGAAGCCAAAGGTCAGAGGTCGTGGATCCGTCATGGCGGCGCTGTGTCGGGCCCGTGCCGTGACTGCCGAGAGTCATTTTCTGCGAGTGTTTCTCTTTTCTCGATCCTGTCGAGGAGCAGGCACTGAGAGTGGCTCCGGAAGCGAGAGTTCTGATTCCACGGAGCCTAGGCCGCGCCCAGGAGGCTTCGCGAGCGCTTTGGAACGGCTCTCGGAGCTGCAGTGGAAGGCGGAGCTCGGCCGGACGAGGGTGAGTCGCGAGAGCTAACCCAGGCACTCGTTGCCGGGTGGGGCCGGAGTTGGGGGCGGAGCCTGGAGGCGAGGTTGGAGGCGGAGTCAGGATGGAACCGGGGGCAGGGCGGAGTTTGACGTCGTTGTTGGGCTCGCCTAAGTTGGGTGAGACCGAGAGGCGGGGCCGGGGGCGGGGCCCAGCGTAGGAAGGAAGTCTGGGCTGGTCGCTTGGAACAGTGTGCGCTCGTATTTTTCGTCGATTTGTTGTACTTCTGTATGGTATCTACATTTTGGGCCTGCGTTGTCCACACTCCTTTCCACGCGTCTTCTGAATTGAGTGCTAGAAGGGAAACCAGCAGCGAGAGCTGCCGGCGGCACGTCTAGGGCGACTCCTGGGACTCCGAGTGGGACTCACGCTGGAAGAGGCTGGGCTCTCGGCTTCTCTTGTGCACAGTAGCTGCAGCGTGGAGCTTAGTGTCTGGTGTCCCAGGCTCTTCAGAAATATTTCTTAAGTCAGTGGATAGGTAAATGACAGAATTAGTGTTACTATGAAGTTGAGCAAGTAATTTAACCTATCAGTGCTTCACTTTTTCTGTAAATGACCTTAAAAAAAAATCCATCTGCCCCAGGCAATAATTCTGTAAAATACGATAAAATTATTAGATAGGTGAAATGGAAGAAATAGGCAGAAATACAGATTAGATTTTTTTGAGCTAGTGAGCTAGCAGACATGAAGTTGGCAGTATTAAACTGTATAAAAATAAACTCCCAATTTCTGTACTTAGCCCCTTGGGAACCAGTCCCAAACAGTTCACAGACGGGTAGTGTCCTGGGTTACAGAAAACTGCAGTGCTTGACTCTTAGTGAGCAGTCCGTGTTTGCCAGATGCATGAATGAAGGAATAGAACGCACAGTGCACATTTGAACTTTAAGACAGACTGGGCAGTCTTTGAATTGGAAATTTCTGTGTGACTGCTCACAAACAGTTGAACAAGTGAGGATAGCACAGGTTTGAGCACGTTAATAAAACGTGCTAGTCCAGAATAATCAATCAGGAGAAGGCAATGGCACCCCACTCCAATACTCTGCTTGGGAAATCCCATGGACGGAGGAGCCTGGTGGGCTGCAGTCCATGGAATCGCTAAGAGTCGGACACGACTGAGCGACTTCACTTTCACACATTGGAGAAGGAAATGGCAACCCACTCCAGTGTTCTTGCCTGGAGAATCCCAGGGTTGGGGGAGCTTGGTGGGCTGCCGTCTTTGGGGTCGCACAGAGTCGGACACGACTGAAGTGACTTAGCAGCAGCAGTCCAGAATAATAACACAGCAAGAACAATTGCCAGAGTAATAAGAAAACCGAACATACCACGTTAGTTTTGTTTTAGTGTCGGACACGACTGAAGCGACTTAGCAGCAGCAGCAGCAGCAGCAGTGTGTATTGGAGGTATTCAGTATTTTTCTGACATATTTATTGATGAGGACTATGAGTAATTGATAGGCATTGGTGTAAAGATTTAATTTTGTGAAAAATCTTTCATTTCGCTCTTCGAAGTTTCTAGAACCATTCAATTGCAGAGTATCCTGACATTACAAGATGAATAAAGTTTGTCTTTATTGTGTGATCAGGATTTTTGAAAAAAATTGTAAAGTATAAAAGTGATGTTGTGAAAGGAGAATATAAATAGCACTGAAGGTTACTAAGTGCATATAAAAGCCTCCTTTCATTTTCTCAAAGCTGGAAGGTGTATTTTTATAAATGCATACTACTAGAGATTTTATGTATGCACATATGAGTATAAGTTAATTATATATACAGATATACTTAAAAACATACAGGTTTTTGAACTACATCATTAATATTTAAGAATGAAAGCTCTGGATTCAGATGGTCTTGCTTTGAATTATGATTCTTCTATCATTTACTGCCTGTGTTTCCTTGGAAAGTTATGTAATATCCATGTATCTTCTTTTCCTCTTTTTAATAATAGGAAACTATCATGGGATTATTATGAGATTAAATGAATTCATTATTTAAACACTTAGTACAGGGACATGGTAATGAGCACTCAGTATATTTTCATTGCTGCTGCTGAAAATTGCTCTTCTCACTTAAGTATAACTTTGAATATTTTTCCTTATCATTATATATGTGTAGTGTAGTATGCTTACCCTTGTCCCTATCCAACAAGGGATTGGTGCCAGGATCCTCTGTGATACCCAAATCTTGGATACTCAAGTCCTTTATATAAATGGTACAGTTAGCCACATCTGCAAATACAGGAGGCTATCTGTATACCTCACTGAAAAAATATTTGTTTGGCATTCCATGGTTTGGATGTAGCATTATTTATCTAACCAGACCTTCACTAGTGAGCTTCTAGGCTGTTTTTTTTTTTTCCTCCCCTTAGTACAGACAGTGCTACAGTGAGCATTTACATTTTTTCTGCATATTTATATAGGGTGGGATGCGGGAGAACCAGGTTCGATCCCTGGGTTGGGAAGATCCCCTGGAGAAGGAAATGGCAACCCACTCCAGTACTCTTGCCTGGAGAATCCCATGGAGGGAGGAGCCTGGTAGACTACAGTCCATGGGGTCGCAAATAGTCGGACACGACTGAGTGACTTCACTTTTACTTTCCCCAGTGACTCAGTGGTAATGAATCTGCCTGCCAATACTGGAGATGGGGGTTCAGTTCATGGGTGGGAAAGATCCCCTGGAGAAGGAAATGGCAACCCACTCCATTAGTCCTACCTGGGAAATGCCATTGTCAGAGTCTGATGGGGCTGCAGTCCTTGGAATTTCAAAAGAAGTGGCTCAGTGGTAAAGAATCCACCTGCCAATGCAGAAGATGCCGGAGATGCCAGTTCAATCCCTGGGTCGGGAAGATTCCCTAGAGTAGAAAATGGCGACTTGCTTCAGTATTCTTGCCTAGAAAATTCCATGAACAGAGGAACCCGGTGGGGTACAGTCCATGGGGTTGCAAAGAGTCAGACACAACTGAGCATGCCCTTATCCGTATATATGGGATATATACTGACTGAAAGTATGCACATGCAGTTTGAGTTTTGATAGATACAGACTGCACCACACCACTTATAGTGTGTGACAGTGCCTGTTTCCTCACCCACTTATACATGTGGGGTGTTATATGTAGATTTTCTTGGTATCAGGCAGTCAAAATACAGAAATTGAGAACTGGGTTGTTATCCCTCACTTCTGATACTAGTTTGTAATTTTTATTGAAATAATTGCATGTTCACAGTTTTTGACTTAATATTAAGTAAATTCTATGAATTTGAACTGATAAAATGCACTTATACTACCAAAATACTATGCTTATTGTTATATATATTGGGTTCTATATAAGATTTAATTTGTAACATGGTTTCTGCTTTAAAGAAAGCTTTTGGAGCATAGACATTTTGCTGTTCCCTAAACAAAGCATGATATCTTTTACCTTTGCTCTTCCCCCTAAAATTAGCTTCCCTGCCTACAAATTCCATAGTAAAAATCATCTCTTGTTTTAGGCCTTTATCATCTCACCAACCAGATGAAACTTATATTGAAAGTCCAGGGGCTTTGATTAAAATGTGCATGTGTGTGGTGCACACTTAGTTGCTCAGTCATGTCTGACTCTTTGCGACCCATTGAACTGTAGTCCTCCAGGCTCCTTTGTCCATGGATTCTCCAGGCAAGAATACTGGAATGGGTTACCATGCCGTCCCCCAAGGAATCTTCCCAACCCAGGAATCGAGCCTGCATCTCCTGTGTCTCCTGTATTGATACACACATATATATACACACACACATATATATACACACGTGTATATATATATATGAATGAATGAAAGTCAACCTTGTACTCACTGGTTAAATTCTTATCTTTAAAATGTAGACACATGTATCTATATATGCACCTCAGAAATACGAAATATTCAGTAAGAACCAAGCAAGTTATACTTAAAAGGAACTTTCCCCTGCAGGCAGGAATTTAATCAAGGACAGTTCATGTGAATTGCCTATTTCAGCGATCTCAAGGGATCTCAAGTTTCAGTGATCTGAAAGTCCATTTATTCGTCCATGCTCACTTATACATTTCTCTTTTCCTTCTTTCATTAAGATTGGCTTATTCATGTGTCTTTGTAAAGTGTTTTGTTTATTTTTTGTAGGATGGAGACCAAGTCCTTTTCATTTTTGTAACCAACATAGCACACGCTTACATATAGAGGACCTGGTAAATATTTGTTAAATATTACATTTTTAAAGTCAAATGCCTTTTTCCTTTTAAAAATATTTTAAAACCTTTAAGCCTTTTATGGCACTTAGTAGTAGTAGTAGTAGTTTAGTTGCCAAGTCATGTCCGACTCTTGCAACCCCATGGACTGCAGCCTGCCAGGCTCCTCTGTCCATGGGATTCTCCAGGCAAGAATACTGGAGGCGGTTGCCATTTCCTCTAGAGAACAGAGATTTGTGGAACCTGTTAAGCCCATTGGAAGCTGTGGTGTAGTGAAAAACCCATCTTGTAGCCACCAGGTGGCAACAGTTGAGCAAAAAAATGGGTTTTCTGCTTTATGAATGTTACTGTTTCTTAACAGTAGAGGGTGGCATGTTACTTTACAGCACATTGAGAAAATGGGTTGCAAGAGTTTTTAAGGCCGTGCAGAACATTTTATTGTTTTAGGATGGTGAGTAACTATTTTAGCTGATTTATGTAGAATACTGATGTTATAATACACTTTATAGTTTCATTTTAGCAATATATTAGATAGATTTTATGTAAATTTTTTAAATTTTTCATGAATATTTCTTATTGGTATTTTTTATTTCAAAATGTTGGAATATTCCAACCGAATATTTAAATCAGATATTTTGTCTTTTCAGAATACTGAAAAATCCAAAAATAGCTTATTTGAAGGATTGGTTTCAGTTGTCTTATTTTTAATATAAGTCTTCTAAATTCATACACTGGCAATACTCATACAACTTTATTTACCCCTTTGTTTTCTCACTAGTTTTATATTGACAACTTAAAAAATCACACCAATGTTTTAAAAACTAATATGTGAAAGAATGATGCAAAACATTTCTGGTTTTAACCATAGTATTCCCTGATTTTTACATTATAGAATTCTAGGAGAATTATCTCCAAGTTAGTAATAAAAGCCTTCTGAAATATTTAGTTTCATGGTAGAGTATAACATTTTCAAAGCAGGTTTAGAGGAAATGACCAGTTAATATAATAACAATGAAAGAGTGTATTGAGGTAGATGCAAATCTCTAAGGAAAGTAGGTTTCTATCAATAGCTGTAATATACATATTGATATAAATAGTACTATACATTGCCTAAAAGAAAAGATGAATATACTCTGTATGTATTCTGCTTCTTGGGTGGTAATATGCTCTGATCATATACAATCAGACTCCTGTGATTTCAGCATTAGCTTTCACTTATTATGTCTCTTTCCTAACTCTTATTTTTACTTAGACATCTCACTTTCTTCTTGTAATATGTTTGGATTTTCCTTTGTTTTTACTTTTAAATGTTTTATTAAGATTTTTCTTGTGATTAATTTTTCTAGTGTGATTATGATGCTTAAGTTTGTTTTTATCTGTTGGCATTAAATAACAGGAAATAAAGAAAGGAATAACATTTGAGTGGAGCCTGGTTTGTAGGGATTTAGGAATAAAATTAAACAGTGATTATCCCATTTGTCTTTTCCCTCTCTTTGTAAAACTTGGGGCACTCTGCTGTTGTCAGCTGGCAAACATGGAATGATAGACTCCCAGTCCAGGAGTCAGCGACTCAAGTCCTCTGGCCTCTGACCAGCTACTCAGGTTGAGATGGTCAGATCCTCCCAAAGGAGATAAATGCACACTGGAGCAGAGGATGTTTATCCCAGAGAAATGAGAACTTATGTTCATATAAAAACTTACACAGAAGTGGCCATAGGAGCTTTATTTATTTATTATAGCCCAAAACTGGAAACAGCCCAGATGTCCTTCAACTGGCCAATGGTTAAGCATAATGTGGTACATCTGTCTTGTGGAATATGACAGTAAAGAGGAACCAGTGATCGATACATACAGCACCTTGAATGGCTCTCAAGTGAGTTATGCTTTGTGAAAAAAGCCAGTCCCAAAGAGTTACATACTTTGTGATTCTGTTTACATGACATTATTGAAATAGTGTAATTACTGAGATGGGGAACAAATATATAGTTGCTAAGAGTTAGGATAGGGCAGAAGGGAGATAAGGAGTGGAAGGACAGCACAAGGGATCGTTGTGGTGAACGTCCAGTGACTTGACTGTGGTGGTGTAGACATGAACCTTCACATATGATAAAAGTGTACAGAACTAAATATACACACAAATGATTCCATCTGAAACTGGTGAAATCTGAATACTACGGATGGATTACATCAATGTCACTTTCCTGCTTGTAATATTATACTGTGATTTACAAGATGTTACCATTGGGAGAACTGATAAACATTGCAGGAGCTCTCCACGTATTATTCCTTGTAATTGCATGTGAATTTACAATGGTCTCAAAATAGAAAATTTAATTTAAAGAGAAGTTTCATTTCACTAGTCTGCCAGATCCAGCACTAGTCAGCTCAGTGAAGTCCATAAGCGTGACCCCATTATCCCACATAATTAATGATTTTTTTGGTTAGAAACAATGCTATTTGGAATACCATGACAATGAACATGAGAATCTGTAAGTTCATGAATGGTGGGTTTGGTAGAAGCTTTGTGGGCAGGGAAGGCAAATCCATATTCAGAATAAACGTCCATTCCAGTGATAAATACATCACTGTCCTTTCCATTTCAAATAGTCCTATGTCACCAATTTGCCACCAGGTGGCTGGCTGATGCTCCCAGGGAATCATACTGTCTCGGAAGCTTAGTATTGGTTTCTGCCATGGTAGATTGGTCATTTAGCAGTGACTGTAGCCAGATCACTACTCACAGGGTGAGTGGAAGTCAGTATTCCTGAATCTATGTATAAGTTCCATACCACAGAAATTCAGGGGCCTAGCAGCTGGTAAAATTTCTAGTTGGCCAGTGGTCTGGGCCATGTTGAGATACTCTTCCTACCCCCAAGACAGAAGCATATCCCTGCTGTCGTGGCAAGTTTGTTCTTGAACCCACTGGGGAGGTGGGCAAGAGTGTCAGGGAGAGAGGTTGGCTGACTCCACATGACTAGCTGTCTTGTCCCTTGATTATTAAGATTCTTCTCTGCTGAAGAAATTATTCACGTGTGACTCATTTTTTTCACTCTGTGCCTGTTTGAGAGAGATCTGTCTTCCTATCTCTTTTGCAGACCTTCTTGTCACATATTTCCCAATCCTGTTTCTGCTAAATCTCTGACCATCCAGCACAATCATTAGTCACTTGACATAAAATCATTTTTGGTCCTCACTTTAGGCCATCTGTCTGTGCAGAGAGATAATCACTCAAGTGCCCTGCTCAGAGCCCTCTACTGCTGTCATTTAGGGCTACTCTAGTTCTGCATACGCTGCTCATAGAGACCTCAGAATACTCATTGTCCATCTCTGTACTGCAAGCATCACGTCTGCCAGGTTATAAAACTCAAGTAGTGGAAGAGCTTGCCTGATGACCTACACCTTTTGCAGAGTCTTATCTTGTTCTGGGCCCCACTCAAAACTGGCAGCTTTTGGGGTTACTTTTAAAAGAATTGAAGAAACATGTTCATATGAAGTATTTGTTGCCTGCAAAAATCAAAGAGACCCATTAAGCACTGAGCTTCTTTGTGGTAAGAAAGGATATCTCGACATAGCCCAGACCTCTGGCCCCCTGGGAATTTCAACCAAGGCCCAGCATTTTTGTGAGATTCATTTCCCACCCTCTGGCGTAGAGTCGAGAGTAGCTGGAGTTTCCTGCTTCCAGGTCAAGTCAGCATGTGTAATGAAGCAGCATACTGTCTTGTGGAATGGAGTGGCCTTCAGAGTCTATGTAAACTAGACTGTGGCATAGAGCTAGAGAGTTAATGTAACCTGGAGGTATATCATCTTTACTAACAGGTCGAGAGAAAGAAAGCATTTGTTAGATAATTATTGCATGCCAGGTGCTGAGGGATATTTTAATTGACTCCAGCCATGAAATCACATCTGGAACAACAGCTGCAATTGGAGTTACCCCTTGGTTAAGTTTATGACAATAAATTGTCCTTCCGGAAGACCTGTGTGTTTTCTGTAGGGCCTGGTAGGCAAGTTGAATGCGCATGTGGTAGGAGTCACCACCCTGCATCTTCCAGGTCCTTGACAGAGGTGCTGACTGCTGCAGTGCCCTAGGGAGGTGGTATTTTGCCTTTGACTTACTTTGGTAGGTAGTGAAAGTTCTCACTTGGCCGTTCCTACTCTAATAGCCTTCACTCCACAGATCAAGGAACCAGTGGAGATCTGCCAGTGGCTGACTGTACATGTTCCAGTTGTGCATTCTAGGGAGAATAACCATAGAGCAGGTTCATGAGACAGATCTGAGCTAAAACTCCATTTATCACGCAATCTCCATAAGCCCTTGTTCTGACTGGCACTGAATTTGTTCTTGAAGAGTTAGCGTCAGTTCAGATTATCTCTGAAAAGTCTGCTAATTTCTCCTCCCTCAGTTCTGGTAAATAGCCACAGACCCCTTTGGGAAAGCTGGAAGGAAGATTGGTGGTCCAGATTTCGGGTTTGGTAACAGCATCCTTCTGGAAGGGGACATGACCTCCTCTTCATTCGAAAAGCTTGTTGTCTGGGAATTGGTTCAAGGATTGGTTGAGGGGCTGTGAGTTTCATATGTGGTGATTCAATTTGTTCTCTAGAATTAGAGTTTTCCCATCTATTTTATTTCTAAGGACACCATAACCAACCAGCCAGTACCAGAAAACTCTACAGGTTGTTAGGCTCTGCAGCATTATGATAACCATGCCCATCATGTTGTTGGCTAAGAAGTGCTGACCTGACTCCTGCCACTAAAGGATCTCATTATTTCCCATTGAGTTCAGGGTGTCCGTCTGGCCTACAGAGAGCAGCTACCACACAGCTCTCAGAAATGCTGGTACTCCCTTCTGAAAGGTGTTTCTTTTAGTCTTGGTAAAGTACGTATCTTATAGATCCTCCTGGGGCCATAATAAGAGGTGGTGAACAGATCATAAATAATAAATCCATCCTAACATTATATTCTCTTCTAGCCTTTGAGTACTTTTCTCAATGGTATACTAAGGAAGTTCTGGTATTTCAACTTCATCTAGTGTAGTCTTTCGTTGGGTCTAGGTTTCATTAAGTCCACCAAGCAAGCTATTAAAAGCCTCTCCCAGCCACTTAAGCTAATATATTATATCTGAATCTCTGCCTGTGCATGAGTGCTAAGTTGCTTCAGTTGTGTCCCACTCTTTTCAACCCCTTGAACTGTAGCCTGTCAGGTTCCTCAGTCTGTGGGGTTCTCTAGGCAAGAATACTGGAGTGGGTTGCCATGCCCTCCTCCAGGGGATCTTTCCAACCCAGGGATTGAACCTGGGTCTCCTGCATTGCAGGCAGATTCTTTTAACATCTGAGCCACCCAGGAAGGCCCAGTGATGACTGGGTCTATAATGAATTGATTAATTTTTTTTTAAGCTACATTTTAGGGGGTGATGGTCCTACCAGAGGCATATTTTGAGAGCTTTACATGTGGCTATTTATTTATTTAATCCTCATAACAGCCTTGTGAAATAGGCATAATTATTAACCCCCTTTTATATGTGAGTAAACAGTAGCACAGAGAGTCTAAGTGCATTGCCCCAATCACAGAGCAGGTGAGTGGACCATCAGGACTTGAGCCACACAGTCCAACCTCAGAGCCTTGAGGAGCCTGTGCTCCTACTCCAGGCCTTACCAACTGCTCATGCCTTGCCAGACAGCTGTCATTTTGATTCTTTTCTTTCCTGATGGACTGAGTTACCTATTGCTGCATAATCAGTCCTCCAGACTTATTTCTTTAGACCATTTGTTTAATTATTATGTTTTTTAGAGAAGAGGAAAAATATATTGTATTTATTTTGCCAGGACAATAAACATCTTATTTTTATTTCTAGGTGTGGTACACTTGGCCTTTCTGTCAAATGTTCTGTGCTGGACAGAAAATTGCCTTCTGTGACTATATTCTTTTAATTATTCCACTTGTTTTCAGCCTCGCTTCTCATTCCAGCTTTCTATAATTCCTGGCATGATGGAGTCCTGTGCCTTTATGGAATTCTTCAGAATAAATTGACTGATTTTCATAGCTTCTTCCTTCTGTGTATTTTTAGCTGCAGTTTCCTTCACTCTCCTTCACTAGTTATCATCCTTCTGCATACTTTGGTCCACTAGAAAGTTGTTTAAATTTCTTGCATACTTTTTGTCTCCATTCTGTTCTCTTTAATATTGGCAGTTTGTAATTTTTTTGTTCATTCTTTTACCATCATTGGGCTTCCCTAGGAGCTCAGCTGATAAAGAATCTGCCTGTAATGCAGGAGACCCTGGTTCAATTCCTGGGTTGAGAAGATCCGCTAGAGACGGGGTAGCTCAATTATCCTTGAGCTTCCCTGGGGGCTCAGCAGGTGAAGAATGTGCCTGCAATGCAGGAGACCCGGGTTTCATCCCTGGGTTGGGAAGATCCCCTGGAGAAGAGAACGGCTACCCACTCCAGTATTCTGGCCTGGAGAAGCCTTGGGGTCGCAAAGAGTCAGACACAACTGAGCGACTTTCACTTTCTTTACCATCACTGAATGGAATTTCAGAGGGAGGGAGAGAAAAATGTTAAGGATCCGCTGTGCCATCTTGAACTACTACTTCATTAATTTTACTAAAAGAACTTTGTTATGAGCATAGCATTTATTGGGTAGGTTGAAGAAACTGAAGTTGTTGCAGCACAGTTAATAGAAGAAAGTCATTTTTAAATTACCTGTCAGACGCAGGATACAGCATGCTTGGGGCTGGTGCATGGGGATGACCCAGAGAGATGTTATGGGGAGGGAGGTGGGAGGGGGTGTCATGTTTGGGAACGCATGTAAGAATTAAAGATTTTAAAATTAAAAAAAAAAAAGAAAAATAAATAAATTACCTGTCAGAGAAGACACATGTAAAGATGTTTTTCTTGTTAACTAATAGGAAGTAAAGTACATATACCATTTCATTATTTTTGTTACTGTTTGTGTTAAAAGAGGGAGCTGGGTAGGATTTGTCTTCCCTTTTCAACAGTTTATTACTTTATAAAACCATTTTAATACTGTAGAATATTTAAGAATTCCTACTCCTAAACTTGATAGGTATCCAACCTTGTCATTAACAAGTGAGAAGACAGATCTAGAGAGGTTAAGTGACAGTCAAGATTTTTAGCTATTTAGTGGCTGAGTTACTCATAGAGCCCAGGTTTCCTGAATATTTGTTATTCTGCTTTACTGTTTGCTTCCTTTTAAGATTTTTAGTCATGTTTCTACTTTCCATCTTTTGAAGCAACCTGTATTTAAAATCACTTTTCAGCCTGTCACATGGCTGTGAGTAGCAGATACGGTATTCATGTGTGAAATGAGGTGCCTGCACTCATTGCTATCTCGTGCTTCCTCTGATTCCAAGCTGTATATTAAATATCTTCATATGCATGATAGTTTATACATATTAATTTATGCATATGCTTTATAGGCTTCCCAGGTGGCTCAGTGGTAAACAATCCCCCTGCCATTGCAAGAGACACAGGAGATGAGGGTTTGATCCTTAGGTCGAAAAGATCCCCTGGAGAAGAAAACGGCAACCCACTGCAGTAGTCTTGTCTGGAAAACTCCATGGACAGAGGAGCCTGGTGGGCTACAGTCTTTTGGGTCACAAAGAATTGGACATGGCTTAATGACCACTCATCAATGCACATATGCTTTATATATTAAAAAATTTTAAGTAATACCTCCACCCCCAAAAAATAGATGAAGAAAAAGAAAGAAGTGGGTTGCCATTTCCTTTTCCAGGAGATCTTCCTACCCAGAGATTGAACCTATGTCTCCTGCAGTGGCAGGCGAATTCTCTACTAATGAGCCTCAGGGAAGCCCAAAGATGAGTGCTGCTGCTAAGTCACTTCAGTTGTGTCCGACTCTGTATGACCCCATAGATGGCAGCCCACCAGGCTCCCCTGTCCCGGGGGATTCTCCAGGCAAGAACACTGGAGTGGGTTGCCATTTCCTTCTCCAATGCATGAAAGTGAAAAGGGAAAGTGAAGTTGCTCAGTCGTGTCCGACTCTAAGCGACCCCATGGACTGCAGCCTACCAGGCTCCTCCGTCCATGGGATTTTCCAGGCAAGAGTACTGGAGTGGGTTGCCATTGCCTTCTCTGCCAAAGATGAGTAGAAGGCACACAAATCTGTACTCATGGATTTCTGAAAAAGCATGTGTTTGAAAAAAAATTTTTTGTAAGTTAAAATGAAAAGAAATAATCACCCTGTATTATATATGCAACCCTACTTCAAATAAATTCAGTATGTAAAACAACTTCTAGAAATGAGTAACACAAAACAGTTAAAGCTATCTTTCCTTTAAAATTTTATTTTAGGAAAAGAAAATTACAGCATTAAAATGTTAAAATTAAAGTCAGGTCATTTAAAAATATTATGTAACAAGAACTGCTAATTCAGACTACTAATTATATGACACATAATCATTTTTATCTTAATGTTTATTTAAATTTGTATTAAAACTATAGTCACTTTCATTAACCTGTATTCAAAGGTATTTTTTTTTTTGCAGATAGTCATATAGGAATGAGGACTTCCCTGCTGGCTCAGATAGTAAAGAACACCTGCAATGAGGGAGACCTGGGTTCAATCCCAGGGTTGGGAAGATCTCCTGGCGGAGAGCATGACAACCCACTCCAGTATTCTTGCCTGGAGAATTGCATGGACAGAGGAGTCTGGGGGGCTACAGTCCATGGGGTCACAAAGAGTCAGACGCGACTGGGTGACTAAGCGCAGCATATAGGAATGAAGCCGGTTACCTTCTTGGATACCCTCCGTGCATATTCACCTCCTCACCCCCTCCTCACCCCAGGCCTGAGGCTTTGTCTAAGGACGCCTCTTACCTGCTCACCTTCCAGATTGCACCCGGGGCCACCACATCTCCACCCAAGCACAGATGCCTGCTTTTCTCTGGCTCTTCAAGGAGGAAAAGAATGAGGAGGAAGCTGAAGAGTGTACCTGACTTTTTAAAGCAAGATTTTATTTCAGTGTTTTTATTATTGCTGCAAAACAAATATACAGCAAATTGACTTTTAAAAACTTCCCCTGTAAGCTATTAATCTGTATGTATATGTGTTAGTTGCTCAGCTGTGTCCGACTCTTTGCAAGCGCTCCAGGCGCCTCTGTCCATGAGATTTCCCAGAATACTGGAGTGGCTTGCCATTCCCTTCTCCAGGGGATCTTCCCAACCCAGTGATCGAACCCTGGTCTCCTGCAATGCAGGCAGATTCTTTACCGTCCGAGTAACCAGAGAAGCCAAGAGGTTGTGGCTGCGTGGGCACGGAAGCTGTTACTGTGCTTACTATATTATACCTTTGCATTGAATTACATACGTATCAATGTCTCTTTTCATATTTAGGGCTCTCCGAAAAATGTGGAATCCTTCGCGTCTATGCTGAGACATTCTCCTCTTACACAGATGGGACCTGCAAAGGATAAAATAGTCATTGGGCGAATCTTTCATATCGTGGAGAACGATCTTTATATAGATTTTGGCGGCAAGTTTCATTGTGTATGTAAAAGACCGGAAGTGGATGGAGAGTAAGTAGAATCATTTCCAGATGCTTTAAGAGTGTGCATTAAAGTTGAGATATCTCAAAAGTATTGTTGGACTTTAAGTGGTGATTTTTTGAAAAGATAGAAAATAGGATTATTTCTCTTCATCATGCTAGTTAGTCCACGTAGGCCAAGTTCACATCATGTGATATTAGTCAAGTTAGGCTAAATTCATGTCTTCTCAAAGCTGAGATCAGTTTTGGGGAAGATTTGAATGTCCATCCTGATAATAAACCGTTCCGCATCATAAAATTAAAACCATCTTTGGAGTAATACATGCTGTTCAACCCATTGTATGTGTAACTTTTGGGCCTCTTCTTTTTCACAGTCTCCATCTGCCTTTCAAAAGAAACCTCTGATTTCTCTTTCATTATGTTCTTTTCTCTTATTGTACCAAATCCTGATTCTTTATCATATTTTTTTCTTCCTGTTTTGCATCTGCTCTCTGGATTACCATTTTTCCTATTATTTGAACAGAATTCATTCTGTTTATAGTCTTTGTAGATAAAGGTAATTGTGAATATAAATATGCCTTATGAAAACCACTAAGGTGGGAGACCTGGGAATAGAATATAAAGAGGGAACAGAGATACAGAACTAAAACTCTGAGATTGGAAAACGATAGTCATCAAGATGGAAATGAATTTTTTCCATAAATTTGTAATATATACAAATATAAAGAAACATGTATATCACTGGCATTTGCCAGTTTATAACAAATTTGGCTGAGCAGGTAAAATATTCATAATTCAGCAGACTTATATAAAATGCATCTTCCTATAAAGCTAATACCTGCTGGTCTGGCTTCACATTAGGTCAACTTGTAAGAATAAGGATAGCCAGTTCATGTGGGTGGCATCCATGGTGGCACGATGTAAAGCTTATCAGTTGTAGGGAGGAGAAGAAAGGATTTCTTTACATGATGAAATAATACTTCATTTGCAAATTACTGATATATTTTCTATTAATGAAAAATGATCTGCTGTTGCTCTTGCTAACAGTACACAAGAGTTTAGAATCTCTTCGGTTTGGCAGGCACTGTTATAAGGGCTCATAAATAAGACAGATTAGCTCTCTGCTTCCATGAAGTTGGGGGAACTTACTCTCTTGGGAGAATGGAGGATAGATAATAAACTAGTGCACAAATCAGTTTTAAAAATTGGTAATTAAATGAGTAAGAAGAGGTAATATGATGACAAGATGTTCAGTGAGTAGAAGATAACAGTAATCAGAGAAGACCTTTGACCCTTGCTTCTATTGCTAAATGTTTAAAATGCCACCAGAATGCTTCTTTTTAAAAAAAGTGATAACTGATAAGGATCCCAAATTGTTTTGGTTAACTGAATATTTTAATTAGCTAAATTACAACCTTTTAATAAGTTCTATAGCTTTTTTGTTTTAATATTCATTTCTGATTGTTGTTTAAAAGAACAAGTTTTCCGTTTTTGTCCCAAGAAGCATGTTGTTGTTCAGTTGCCAAGTCATGTCCAACTTTTTGCGACCCCATGGACTGCAGCATGCCAGGCTTCCCTGACCCTCACCATCTCCCAGAGTTTGCCCAGGTTCATATCCACTGAATCGGATAGAGTTATGCAAAAAGGCTTCAGAGATTGCTCTGGGAGAAAAGGGGGCAGTTAGGTCCTATTTCAGAGCAGCTCTGCTTTCATTGTTTTTATATACTACAGTTCTGGTAATATCTTGTTTAAGGTGTTGGGGGGAGTGGTGGTGAGTATTTCTATTATACAAAAAAAGTTCGAAAAACACTTTTAAAAGAAAAATTAAGTCTAGAAAGACATTGCATTAATAGTAGTATTTAGAATATAAAGTATAGTATTTAGGCATGAAAAATAGTGTGATCTACTTTGAGTGAGTTGCAAAGTAGACATATTATAATTACATTCAGAAATTTTGGCAGTGTGGTTGGGACCTAACTCTTACAGTACCAGCCTCAAAAGTTTTAATCATTTTGTTTTTTAAACATCAACTTATGACTTGGAATCAGAAGTCAGATTATAGCAAATCAAAATGACCCTGGCATTAACTTTTTTGGCAGTTATCATTGAATTAACTGACTTGTTAAATTTAATCAAGACTTTCTTCTATAAAACCCATTAACCCATAACAGCACTTCAGTTCAGTTCAGTTCAGTCGCTCAGTCATGTCCGACTCTTTGCGAACCCATGAACTGCAGCATGCCAGGCCTCCCTGTCCATCACCAACTGCCGGAGTCTACCCTAACCCATGTCCATTGAGTCGGTGATGCCATCCAACCATCTCATCCTCTGTCGTCCCCTTCTCCTCCTGCCCTCAATCTTTCCCAGCATCAGGGTCTTTTCAAATGAGTCAGCTCTTCACATCAGGTGGCCAAAGTATTGGGGTTTCAGCTTCAACATCAGTCCTTCCAATGAACACCCAGGACTGATCTGCTTTAGGATGGTATCAGCACTTAGAATTAGACAATTAGAAACTAATAGTTCTGTACCATAACTGGGCGTTTTTGCTTCTTTCAGTTGAGGTATATATTTAGCAAAAGCTAGTTGTGTTTGTTCCCAAACCCATTTATATTATTGCTTAATAATTTATTTGATTATTACATAAATTAATAAAATAGGAGTTTCAAAAGGGTCTTTGTTCTTATAAAAGCTAATTTTAATGTTTTAGAAAGGCACCATAAAGAAATCTTTTAAAAATAAAATTGCTATTGAATTAGTTTAAGTAAACTGTAAAGATGGGGATGAGGGCAGCAGTTCTTTCTTTCCCTGTGTTAGTTTAAAGTGACTGACTCCGGCAGTCCCAGACTTTGCAGTATAGATATTGTTTATTTAAGGAGATCAGTGCAGAGCTCCAGTGAGTGGACCTCTCCTCAGTAAGAAGGCCTGGCCCCCTCTCAGAATATTTGCATTAATTGCTAAGTTAATATCTCTGCAGTGTATGTGTATACTTGTTTTATGGAGTCCTCCTCACTTGGACCTGCTTTTCCATGAACCAGTCTATGAGTCAGGGGACTTCTACTGTGACTTAAAAATATAAAACACTTTTCCCTTTAAACATTTACCTGTTATTAATACAGCACACAATTTCACAAAATTTGCCCTAGTGTGGATTAAGATCATTCATTTTTGTATCTGATAATCATGATAGCCAGGCTTTTTAAAACATATGTTGGCACCTTATGTACATTGTCTGATTTGTTCTACACAAGAAGCATAGGCAATAGAAGATATTACCCCCATTTCCCAAATGAAAGTAAGTCTCTGAGCATAAACAAGGTGGTGCAGTCACACAGGTGTAATTAACAAGGCAGAGATTAAAGCCTAGGGTTGTGTGTATCCATCACTCAGGAATGTTCTTTCACTTTGCTGTGCTGCTCTCTAAATCCTACAGCATGTAGCTATTAGTACTAAGTGTTATAGAAACTTCCTTAAAATAGTCTGACATACGAACTAGCTTTATACCAGGGACCTTAAAAGCAGTATGGTAGTGAATCTCTATAGAGGTCTGTTAAAGACTGGTAGGTAGTCAGTTCTAATATCCTGGGTTATGGTGTCCACGGTACAGTGTGTTTGGGTAGTATTACCACCAATACTGTAATGGCCAGCAGGTCCAGGCTTTGTTTTGAAATGGTTGTGAATCATGATTGTGGTGACTCCTGTAGTCACAGAAACTAGTTAATGTCACAGAAACTAGTTAATGTCTGACAATGATAAGTTGCTTAGAGTCAGCATGCCTCGTGTTATTTGGGAGTGACATATTTCAAAAAAGTTTATTTTGCAAAGGGTAGAAAGTTGACTCTTTGTGTATAACACAATTTTTAATGGAGTCATTTTATTTTTTTATTTTTTATTTTTTTTAATTGAGTCATTTTATAAAATGTATCATTTGTTTTCTTGAACCTTATTAGACCTAAAGTTGTTTAACTTGTCTTTGTTTTGATGACCCAAGGTCATAATTATGAACATTAATTTCTGTATTGTATCAAAACTTAAATATATAGAATTATTGTTAGTCAGCCATGTAACCATCCAGTTTTGTAGTTTTTGTGTTTCACCTTTGGGTGTCATGTTTCTTTTTCTGTTTGTATTTGTGTCTGCATTTTTAGCTTTCTTAGACTTCCTAATTTTCTTCTAATATTCTGATGCCTGGGAAACCAGTCATCAAAATTGTGCTTAAAATAAGATAACTAGAGTTTGAATAAGGACCTCAGAGCCTCTTACGTAAGTAAAGTGTATGTACTTTAATATGCGAACGTCAATGTATGTCTTGACCACTCCTAAGCTCCCCTGCTTAATTCTCACTGAGTTCTGTGGAGACTTGATGTCACCAGCTAACTAACTTCCTGATCAGTGACATGTAACCATGTCGGGGTCTTGCCCCTATGTTGACTGCATGTTCACTGAAGCCCTTGATAGGGATGGTCACATATCAGAAAAGTGTTTGTTGTAATCAAGGTACTGAGTGTCCTGGACAGGAGCAGTTGTCGTGGTTGAGACTTTCACACCTCTAGTGGGAACAGTAGTGAAAATAGGATGGGATTATTGGATCTCAAATACTACTTGAGATGGTGCCAGTTCTTACAGTGAGTGAAGTGAAAGTCACTCAGTCAGGTCCGACTCTGCGATGCCACGGACTATACAGTCCATGGAATTCTCCAGTCCAGAATACTGGAGTGGGTAGCCTTTCCCTTCTCTAGGGGATCTTCCCAACCCAAGGATCGAAACCCAGGTCTCCCTTATTACAGGCAGATTCTTTACCAGTTGAGCCATAAGAGAAGCCCTTGTGCAAAGTATTGCTTTATGGCATTGATTAGTTTGGTTGGGTTGGAATGTACCCATAATACATTTTATTAATCTCAAGAACTAAGTTGCTGATTTTATTAACCTTATTTTTAAACAAATAGGCCATAGCATAATTTTTCACTGAGTCAGCAAACATTTAATGAGCAGCTATTGTGCACCACTTCTTGTTTTATGTTAGCAATGTACAGATGAAAGACAGTCCCAGTGTTCAGGGAGTTTGTGATTCAGCTGGGGGATAGAGATGTAAACCAATGCAGATAGTAGCATGTCAAGTTTTGTTTACTGTACCCTACCAGCCCGGAGAAGAGGGGATCCATGATGGAGTCAGCTTGTGGCAGAGACAGTTTCCCAGAGGAACTAGCAGTTGAACTGAGTTGTAGCGGAGGGATAGGAGACACGAAGTGCAGGAAATGAGAGGGAGCTGTACTTGCCAGAGTTTTCAGTGAGAGAGAACTCAAGTGGCTTAGTTGGATTACGTTTAGGAGAAGTGAATTGGGAGAGTAGGGACATGGGCAGGAGCCAGGTCCTCAAGGGGTTTATGTATCATTTTCAGACATTGAGGCTTTATGCTGAAAGTGGTAAAGATATTAAAATATCCTGACAGGTAATAGGGACCACACTGTGTTTCAGTGAGATCATTCTGGCTGTGATGTGGAGTATGTATTAGAAGAATGAAGCCAGAGTTAGAGAGGCCAGTAAGGAAGCTTCTGGGAAGAAATAACAAAAATGTGAATTAAGTCTGCTGCTGCTACTGCTGCTAAGTCGCTTCAGTCGTGTCCAACTCTGTGCGACCCCATGGACTGCAGCCTATCAGGCTCCTCTGTCCATGGGATTTTCCAGGCGAGAGTACTGGAGTGGGGTGCCATTGCCTTCTCCTAGGAATTAAGTCTAGGGGTCAGGAAAGGAGATTTTTACTAGTAATTTAGGAGATAGAAGAAACAGGTGTTGGTGACTAATTGTGGCTTGCAATTCAGAGGGCAAAGCTTCTGATGGTGTTTGATTTTAGACACGAATGAATAGGTAAATAGAAAACTGAGTTGTACTGGGGAGGTGGAGAATGGAAATTTATTATGTTGATGCTTTTGCCTGCTTCAAAAACATTTTTTTTAATGTCCAGATTTAGATTAGTTTGATTCTCCCTTTCCCACTCAATGGTTATAATACTTCATATTAGTATCAGTTAAAGAACATTCCTCTTTTTTACTGAAATATCAAATCCTTATGGCTGAACCATGCTTACCTTTTTAGTTAAAGAGCCTTATTCTCTTAAGTGTTTTTATTTCATTAATTTATATTTTGATTTTTTTGTGAGAATTGTATACCTTTCTGTCAAATCCTAAAATTCAATTTTATGAGTAAAGTCCATTGATTTATTCATGTTTCATGAAGATTGCATCTCTTAAAGCATTATTTCTATACTCACTTCTCTCTTACAACACATAAGATTGACAGCTCTGAAAATCAAAAGGTTTCAAAACAAGCATGATTGGCAGTTCTAAGGTAACTAGCACATGCACTGAATATTATTTGTACTTTTGTTTGACACTGAGGTGGAATAAACAAGTTAATTTTCCAGTCTTTGTTTCTATTTCAGGTTGTGTGATGTATAGGGTCACATAAAGAGTGGAATGGATACTGAATGTTTCAAAAACTAAAGTTTTCAAGGTATATTGGTAGGGGGAAAGAGAAAATAAGAATTTAAATTAAGTAGCTTTTTTTATTCCAGAGGACTTGGTTCACAGTTAAAAAGTAGGCTTGTTTTTAAATAGAGTGGTTATTGAAAATCATTCTATTAGGTTTTCTCAACAGAGCTCCGATTATTTTTTAGGAAATGGTTAAGAATATATGTTGGAGAAGGCAATGGCAGCCCACTGCAGTACTCTTGCCTGAAAAATCCATGAATGGAGGAGCCTGGTGGGCTGCAGTCCATGGGGTTGCTACAAGTCGGACAGGACTGAGCAACTTCACTTTCACTTTTCACTTTCATGCATTGGAGAAGGAAACGGCAACCCATTCCAGCGTTCTTACCAGGAGAATCCCAGGGATGGGGGAGCCTGTTGGGCTGCCATTTATGGAGTCACACAGAGTCGGACACGACTGAAGCGACTTAGCAGCAGCAGCAGCAAGAATATATGTAAATTATAAAATAGCTTAGGAATGATCTGAGTTCATGAAACACATGTAATGCTGACTCTGAATAACATTAGACAAAAAAAAAGGGGACGGGGCTCATAGATACAGAGAATGGATTGGTGGTTGTCAGAGGTTGCAGGGTGGGTAAAATGGTGAAAGTGGTCAAAAGGTACAAATTTCCAGTTATAAAATAAATAAGACATGGAGATAAAATGCACCACATGGTTACTACAGTTAATAATACTGTGTTGCATATTTGAAAGTTGTTTAGAGAGTAGATCCTAAAAGTTCTCATCACAAAAAGTTACATTTGTTACTGTTTATGGTGATGGATGTAAACTAGACTTGTGGAGACCTTTTCACAATATACAGAAATAGTGAATCATTACATTGTACCCCTGAAACTAATATTATAGCAAATGTCAATTATACCACAATAAAAAAATTTTTTAATGAATAACATTATAGTTTCCCACCCACCTTCCCTCAGGTATATGGTATAGCAGTGTTCTTTTATTTTGATTTTTTTTTCTATTGGATTCTATTTTGATTGATGTACAAAATTCATTTACTTTTTGTGGCTTATTCACATACGTGCAGCTGTATCAACCCAGAGACTGTGTAAATTTAAATGTCTTGTAAGTTTGCCTTATATACTTTCTCAGGACTGTAAAGGTTAAAAGTGTATCTGAAACTCCTATGGTGGCTACTTGTTAAGGAATGCAAGCAATTAAGTGTTCCCACAAAAGCTTTGAAGTTAATATCCTATTAGGACAACAAGGAGAAAAAGTCAAGGCTGCACTTGTACAGTTGCTTCAGGCTGTAGTTCTATTGACTTAAAAGTAGATTTTAGAAAAATTAAATTATCTTAATAGAAATTGTGAATCCTGTTTTAGTTTGTAGAATTTCATATTAATTTAAATTGCCACTTGATTACATCTAGCGACTTTCAGGAACCCAGAATTTCAACATGTCCTTTGTCATTTGTGGTTAATAATACAAGCAATAATAACTAACATTTGTTGAACACTCTGTGCCAGGCACTTTGCTGAGAGATTTGCGTGTGTTTTTTTAAACATCTTTTTATTAAGTAGATACTAAAATAGATACTGTTAGAATCCTTATTAAAAAGCACTGAAGAAATAAAGGCTTACAGAGATTTAAAGTAACTTACCCAAGGACAGCGGGGCGGGTAGTAAATAAGTAGAGAGGAGAGACTGTTAGCTCTAAGTCCATATTGTTAACCTCTACTTTATACGTACTCATCAAATGCACTTCCGGGGTGCGCTGTGTATGTACGACTTGCTAATTTTCTCAGCAGATGTTGAGTATCTTAATTACAGTGTGCTGAATGCCAACTAAGGTCCGTCTAGTCAAGGCTATGGTTTTTCCAGTGGTCATGTATGGATGTGAGAGTTGGACTGTGAAGAAAGCTGAGTGCCGAAGAATTGATGCTTTTGAACTGTGGTGTTGGAGAAGACTCTTGAGAGTCCCTTGGACTGCAAGGAGATCCAACCAGTCCATTCTAAAGGAGATCAGCCCTGGGGTTTCTTTGGAAGGACTGATGCTAAAGCTGAAACTCCAGTACTTTGGCCACCTCATGCGAAGAGTTGACTCATTGGAGAAGACTCTGATGCTGGGAGGGATTGGGGGCAGGAGGAGAAGGGGACGACAGAGGATGAGATGGCTGGATGGCATCATGGACTCGATGGACGTGAGTCTGAGTGAACTCCAGGAGTTGGTGATGGACAGGGAGGCCTGGCGTGCTGCGATTCATGGGGTTGCAAAGAGTTGGACATGACTGAGCGACTGAACTGAACTGAACTGAATGCAGTTTAGAAGAATTGTATGATGTCTTTAAGAGGAAAGATGCATATAGCCCAGTAACACAGGAATATATGAATGAATGCCTAAATGAATGATGTGATTAGGCATAGACGTGTTCAAAGTAGAACTGGAGAAGTAAGAGTTGAAGTGGTTTTATGAAAAAAAGAAGGGGGCTCCTCACGGAGATGAAACTTTGGCTTGAATCTGAAGGGTAGGGGAAGGGGCATTGGAAGATGGATAATGAGAGGACAGTGGTGGAGGAGATGGCATGAGCAATGGCACAGAATTGAGAAAAGCCTGTCTTCTCCATCTGTGTAACATATTACTCAAAAACTTAATGGATTAAGGCAATAAACATTTATTATCACATGCAATTGCTGTGAGTCAGGAATTTATGAGTATCTTTGCTAGACCGTCCTGGCTCAGGGTTATTATGAGCTTCATTTAAGATATTGGCCAGGCTGCAGTCATCTGAAGGCTTAACTAGGGCTGGAGATTTTGCTTCCAAAGTGGCTGCCTCACATGCCTGGCAAGTTAGTGCTGGCTGTGGGCAGGACGCCTTAGGGCTTACCACATGGACTTCTCCAGGGCTCCTTGAGTGTCCTCACCGCATAACAGTTAGCTCTCCCCTGAGTGAATAAGAGAGACCTTGGAAGTGGTTGTGATGTCCTTTATGACCTAGTCAGACATTGTCACTTCTGCCATATTCTCTTCATTAGAAGTAAGTCAGTAAGCCCAGCCCACATTCAGTGGCTGAGGAGTTAGTCCCCACCTTTTAGAGGGAGGTATTAACATAACGTGTGTACATATTTAAAATCATCATGGGTCAAGAGCCCATGGCTTGGATGAAATTTTAAGGGGTAATGAAATATTTGGGCTTCCCAGATGGCTCAGTGGTAAAGAATCCACCTATTAAGCAGGAGACATGGGTTCAGTCCCTCCATCAGGAAGATCACCTAGAGAAGGAAATGGCAGCCCGCTCCAGTATTCTTGCCTGGGAAATCTCATGGACGGAGGAGCCTGGTGGGCAAAAGTCCATGGGGTCACAAATAGTTGCACACAACTTAATGACTAAAATACAACAATTAAATATTTGCTTTACTAGACAGGCAAGGATCCTTACAGAAAACTGAATTTCAAGATGAAAATTTGTGATGGTGGAGATACAAAGGAGCTGAATTTGGGGACTGGTGTTTTTGGATGATACACTGGTAGTGATATGGGAGTGGATGCGCAGGCCAGTTCTGAGACTATCATAGATATCTAGATGGGCTGACTACTGGTTGGACCAGAGTAAGAAAAAATGGGAAAGGAAAGTTAGGAGAGACTGTTCAAAGAAGTTGACTGATAGGTTTTGGTGACTGGTACCAGCCCAGATGACTAGAAAGATGGAGGTCACAGCAAAAGGGAAGTTGGATAGAGTTGCTGTTCATAGGGCAGGGCATGGAGCTTGGTTTTAGACATGTGGTTATTCTGTAGATGTTTGCCATTTGCAGCTGAATTTATGAGAAATTAAGATATAGATAAACAGTAGACCTGAAATTAGCAACTTCATCAGTTCAGTCAGTCAGTCGTGTCTGACTCTTTGCAATGCCATAGACTGCGGCATGCCAGGCTTCCCTGTCCATCACCAACTCCCAGAACTTGCTCAAACTCAAGTCCATCAGGTTGGTGATGCTATCTAACCATCTCATCCTCTGCCATCCACTTCTCCTTTGGCCTTCAATCTTTCCCAACATCAGGGTCTTTTCCAATGTGTCAGTTCTTTGCATCAGGCAGCTAAAGTATTGGAGCTTCAGTTTTAGCATCAGTCCTTCCAATGAATATTCAGGACTGATTTCCTTTAGAATTGACTGGTTGGATCTCCTTGCAGTCCAAGGGACTCTCAGGAGTCTTCTCCAACATCACAGTTTGAAAGCATCATTTCTTTGGTGCTCAGCTTTCTTTATAGTCCAACTCTCACCTCCATACATGACTACTGGAAATACCGTAGCTTTGACTATATGGACCTTTGTTGGCAAAGTAATGTCTCGGCTTTTCATACTGGGCTCTAAGTTTCTATATCTTCTGTATCAGCAAAAAAACAACAAAAAAAAGGCAACAGCATCAGTGCAGCTTTGTGTTTGTGCCACATTAAGCAAGAGTGATTTTTTTTCCCCCAAAAGAAATCTTGCAGTGTTCAGGTTCAGGCATCCTGTTAGAGCTCAATAGCTTTGTTTCTAAAAGTGAAATAAATGCAAAGGTAAAACTAGCAGATGGGATCCTTTCAGAGGATAACAACCTTGCCAGGTGTATTCGGCATAGGATCATATTGTAGGACTTTAAGCAGAGTTCTGAAAATGCTTTCATTTATTTCTGGTAGAATCCTTGTTACCTTACCTTTTTCACTCTTAGTCCTCTTGTTCCTCTCTTCCACCTCCTTAGCAGATCACTTTATCTCCTTCGTTATTGAAATTAAGTTCATACATTAGTTTAATTTATATGAAATTGCTACTTTTTAGAGTAAAAAAAAAATAGTTGAATATCTGAAATATTCATATTAATTCAACTTAGTACTCCCTGGCTTTCCTATTCTCTGCTTTAAATTTTCTCTGATATTATCTTTTCTAGAAAATTTGATAAAATTTGAAACATTTTACCCTTCAAACTATTCTCTTCCTCCCTGTCTCCCAGATTGCCCTTGTTTTCTACATTTCATTTCTTCCTCAGTTCAGCCCACCTGACTCTGCCCTAGCCAAGTGCCAACTAAAAGCTCCCTCTTAAATGCATCAGTGACCTTCTAGTCCTCTGCCCAGTTATTTTTGCTGAAGCTCTCTATAGTATTCAATACTGTCTGTTGACCATTTTCATTTCTGAAATTGTCATATGCCTCCTTTTTCTTGGTTCTCCTTCTTTCCTTGTTCTTTTTTTTTTTTTTTTTACATTCCTCTAAAACTGCTTTCTAAAATTTTAGAAATAAAAATGATAGGAAGGAGATACTGATAGCAGGGCAAGTGTCAGGAAGAACATGAGTGTGGAGGGCAAAAGGCCTTTGGTTCTAATCCTCCGACAATCAGTATGTACAGTAAAAGCTCTTTTAGCCCAGAGTTTTAAGCCAACTTTTTCATTCTCCGCTTTCACTTTTATCAGGTGGCTCTTTAGTTCTTCACTTTCTGCCATAAGGGTGGAGTGGTGTCATCTGCATATCTGAGGTTATTGATCTTTCTCCTGGCAATCTTGATTCCAGCTTGTGCTTCATCTAGTTTAGCATTTCGCATGATGTACTCTGCATAGCAGTTAGATAAGCAGGGTGACAATACTCTTTTCCCATTTGGAACTAGTCTGTTAGTCCATGTCCAGTTCTAACTGTTGCTTCTTGTCCTGCATACAGATTTCTCAGGAAGCAGGTAAGGTGGTCTGGTATTCCCGTCTCTTGAAGAATTTTCCACAGTTTGTTGTGATCCACACAGTCAAAGTCTTTGGCATAGTCAATAAAGTAGAAGTAGATATATTTTTGGAACACTCTTGCTTTTTCAATGATCCAGCGGATGTTGACAATTTGATCTCTGGTTCCTCTGCCTTTTCTAAAACCAGCTTGAACATCTGGAATTTCACTGTTCACGTACTGTTGAAACTTGACTTGGAGAATTTTGAGCATTATTTTGCTAGCATGTGAGGTGAGTGCAATTGTGTGGTAGTTTGAACACTTTTTGGCGTTGCCTTTCTTTGGGAAATTCCCATCACCTCCACTAGCTTTGTTCGTAATGATGTTTCCTAAGGCCCACTTGACTTCGCATTCCAGGATGTCTGGCTGTAGGTGAGTGATCACACCATTGTGGTTATCTGAGTCATGAAGATGTTTTTTGTACAGTTCTTCTGTGTATTCTTGCCACCTCTTCTTAATATTTTTCTGCTCCTGTTAGGTCCATAGCATTTCTTTCCTTTATTGTGCTCATCTTTGCATGAAATGTTCCCTTGGTATCTTGAATTTTCTTGAAGAGATCTCTAGTCTTTCCCATTCTGTTGTTTTCCTCTATTTCTTTGCATTGATCACTGAGAAAGGCTTTCTTATCTCTCCCTGCTATTCTTTGGAACTCTGCATTCAGATGGGTATATCTTTCCTTTTCTCCTTTGCCTTTCACTTTTCTTCTTTTCTCAGCTACTTGTAAGGGCTCCTCAGACAACCATTTTGCCTTTTTGTATTTCTTTTTCTTGGAGATGGTCTTGATCCCTGCCTCCTGTACAATGTCACGAACCTCCATCCATTGTTCTTCAGGAACTGTGTCTATGAGATCTAATCCCTTGAATCTGTTTGTCACTTCCACTATATAATTGTAAGGGATTTGATTTAGGGCATACCTGCATGGTCTAGTGGTTTTCCCTTCTTTCTTCAGTTTAAGTCTGTATTCTGCAATAAGGAGTTCATGATCTGAGCCACAGTCAGCTCCTGGTCTTGTTTTTGCTTATTGTATAGAGCTTCTCTATCTTTGGCTGCAAAGAATGTAATCAGTCTGATTTCAGTTGGTTATTGACCATCTGGTGATGTCTATGTGGCCGAAAGCAAAGAACAACTAAAGAGCCTCTTGATGAAAGTGAAAGAGGAGGGTTAAAAAGTTGGCTTAAAACTCAACATTCAGAAAACTAAGATCATGGCATCTAGTCCCATTGCTTCATGGCAAATAGATGGAAACAATGGAAACAGTGAGAGACTTTATTTTGGGGGGTTCCAAAATCTGCTGATGGTGAATGCAGCCTTGAAATTAAAAGATGCTTGCTCCTTGGAAGGAAAGCTATGACCCACCTAGACAGCATATTAAACAGCAGAGACATTACTTTGCCAACAAAGGTCCATCTAGTCAAAGCTCTGGTTTTTACAGTAGTCATGTATGGATGTGAGAGTTAGACCATAAAGAAAGCTGAGCGCTGAAGCATTGATGCTTTCGAACTGTTGGGAAGGCTCTTGTGTATCCCTTGGACTGCGAGGAGATCCAACCAGTCCATCCTAAAGGAAATCAGTCCTGAATATTCGTTGGAAGGACTGATGCTAAAGCTGAAACTCCAATACTTTGGGCACATGATGCGAAGAACTGATTCACTAGAAAAGACCCTGATGCTGAGAAAGATTAAGGGCAGGAGGAGAAGGGGGCGACAGAGGATGAGATGGTTGGATGGCATCACTGACTCAACGGACATGGGTTTGAGCAAGCTCTCAGAGTTGGTGATGGACAGGGAAGCCTGGCATGCTGAAGTCCATGGGATCGAAAAGAGTCTGACATGACTGAGCGACTGAACTGAACTGAACCCCAGAATTTAAGCCTAGGTTAATTTAGCCAGGCATGCTCACTCTCTCAGTTGTGTCTGACTTTTGTTACCCCATGGACTGTAGCCCGCCAGGCTCCTCTGTCCATGGGGTTTTCCAGGAAAGAATACTGGAGGGGTTGCTATTTCCTCCTCCAGAGGATCTTCCCAACCCAGGGATGGAACCTGTGGCTCCTGAATTGGCAGATAGATTCTTTCCCACTCCGACACCTGGGAAGCTCTACTTAAACCAAGAGAATTGTTCAAAAAGCAGTGGATTGGAGGTCTCCTATTTCAAAAAAAATCCCAGCATTATAATAATTGAAAAATACTTTAAAAGACTGTAGTGCTCAGTTGTGTTAGACTCTTTGCGATTGCAAGTACTATAGTCCCCCAGGCTCTTCTGTCCATGGGATTTTTCAGGCAAGAATACCAGAGTGGGTTGTCATTTCCTCCTCCAGGGAATCTTCCTGACTCAGGGATTGAACCCATGTCTCCTACATCTCTTGCATGGCAGGTGGATTCTACCACTGAGCTCTTGGGAAGCCCTCTTAAAAGCCTATAAATGACACTATAAATGTCTCAGTTTATATGCATTACTTCTTTCATTTGGTAAATTCAGGTTCAACATAGTCCTATACTTGAAAATATGATGCTTTGCTTTTCACTTGTTTTAATTTTTAAGAACAGATTTTTTTTCCATAAGTATACTGCAGTTAGCTTTCCTCTAAAATTTTATTTCAGAACCTTAATTTTGGACCTAAAATAGAATACTTTATGTTCCTTTAAAAAATGCAAATTAGCTATGAAATAGGTATAATTAGACCCTTAATTAATACTGCTTGAGCATATTATAATGTTCATGTGGATTTTATGCTGTTGCCTGTGTCATTTTTTAATTTATTAAGCAAATGATTCTTTCCTTGATGTATTTTCCTTAAAAGCATTTAAAATATACAGTCCTTCTTTGAAAATGTGGTTATCGAGTATTTGTTATGATATGTGGTGGAGAAAGCTACCCGTCTTCCAGTGTGGAATATATGATTTAAAGTTATCTGGCTTCCAAAATATGTTGCTGTGAAGGTATGTATTTTGCGACTTAACATTTTTACTTGAATTAACATCACCTCAAAACTTCTATTTTACTCACCATCCATTTAGTTTCAACCTTCACCTTTATTTTTTATTTACTGGAAAGACATATGCCAAACTATTTTTGAATGTTCACAGCTAAACATAAACTCTTAAAGTCTCAATCTGTTCCAGAAACTAAATATCTTTTCCTAATTGCAACTGGAAATATGTTAGCCTGCCTATTTCTTGAATGTAGTTTATTTAGAAACTTTAATCTTGAATTTTGCTTGTTTTCTAAATACTATACCTTCAGCATGAATTTTTTTTAAAGTTGGTTTCATTTATTTCACCAAAGAAAACTTTCTGGAGTTTGAAGGAAAATGTTCCCAAAGTGGTACCTAAAGTTGAGTATATGCTAGTTTGATATAAGTTCTAGGTATATAACTGATGGTGATGATGACATTGATGATTGCTAACAGCAGCAGCCACTTCCTAACTTTAGCACTGGCTTGTAAAATCTCCCTTTGGGCAAAAATAATTTAAAATTATCTGGTATAGTGCTTTGTAGATGTTCACCATAAACAGTCATTGCTTACCTTTTTGTTAGACAAGAGTCACAAAAGCATTTAGCTCACATTAGGTATTGCAAGT
The DNA here is from genome assembly GCF_023091745.1 of Budorcas taxicolor. Lineage (NCBI taxonomy): Eukaryota > Metazoa > Chordata > Mammalia > Artiodactyla > Bovidae > Budorcas > Budorcas taxicolor. The sequence goes on along the minus strand of NC_068923.1, from coordinate 56,551,738 downwards.
TTTGGTTGGCATATACTGTTATTGGGCTTCCTAAGTGGCACAGTGGCAAAGAATATGCTTACCAATGCAGGAGCCACAGGAGATGCCGGTTCGATTGTTTCCTGGGTTGGGAAGATCCCCCGGAGGAAGAAATGGCAACCCACTCCAGTATTCTTGCCTAGAAAATCACATGGACTGAGGAACCTGATGGGCTACAGTCCATGGGGTTGCAAAGAGGCAGACATGACTTACCACACATGTACACATGATACACTATTATTAGTTCCCTTTTTGTGTTTTAAAGGAACAAAATTGCCTTCAGTGATGAGTACTATGTATTCCTGTTTCAATAAAGAAGTGAGATCATCCTAATTTTAAGCAGAAAAATAAAATTAATGTTGAATTAATGAGAATTTATTATTTTCCAGAATGAAAATTAGGATGTATCTGTTCTTGTCTTCATAGTTGCCTAACATTATCATAATCATTATAGCCAGCAGTTACTAGCTTTAGCTCTTACTATGTTGAGTCGCTTTACTTAGCATCATGGTGGTTTAGGCCCAGTGGCCCTGAAATAAGAATTCCTGAACTTGAATCCTGGCTCTTCAACTTACTAATTGTGTAATCTTGGTGAAGGTGATTAACTTCATGGAACCTCAGTTTTGTTGCCTTTAAAATGGGTAAATGAGATGATTAGTCCAATTGGTTTGGGTGAGAGTTAAATAAGGTTGTCATCATCCTCTTGAACAGCTGACATTACCTTTTCTACAGGTCAAACAGATAACGATACTTTACATACATATCTTAACTCTCATATTTACTTTACAGTGGAAGAAAGTGAGCCTCACAGAATTAAGTGACTTTCCACATCATTTAGGCTTATCAGTTATACTTAGCAGAAACCTTACAAACTTGTGGATTCAACAGATAAGAGACTTACTTCTCTTGCATAAGAATCCTGGATGCTGGTGGTTTCTGGGGGGGCTTCAGCTGTTTGACATTAGCGTCACCTTCTTCTTGCATCACAGGTACAGAAAGGCTGCTGATTCCCCTCGACTACATGTCTGTGTTCAGGAGAGGAAGAGAATCTGGGAGGGTAGAGTCAGTTTCTCTGCCTCTTTTATCAGGAAAACAAAATCTCTCTTAGCAATCTCTTCCAGATTTCACCCTACCCTGGTGGCTCAGACGGTAAAATGTCTACCTGTAATGCAGGAGACCCAGGTTCAATCCCTGGGTCGGGAAGATCCCCTGGAGAAGGAAATGGCAACCCACTCCAGTATTCTTGCCTGGAGAATTCTGTGGGTTGAGGAGCCTGGTAGGTTACAGTCCACGGGGTCGCAAAGAGTTGGACACGACTGAGCGACTTCACTTTTACTTGATCAGATCTGATGGCTCCTCCTTAACTGCAGAGAAAACTCTGAAAACCAGAGTTTAATCTTTTCATTGTGAAGTGCTGCAAGGGAATAGGGGAGGGCTTCTCTTATCTAGCCAGAGGGCCCGGCAGCTTTGCCTGTGCGTGCTAAGTCACTTCAGTCATGTCCAACTCTTTGCAACCCCATGGACTGTGGCCCGCCAGGCTCCTCTGTGCATGGGATTTCCCAAGGAAGAATACTGGAGTGGGTTGCTGTGCCCTCCTCCAGAGGATCGTCCTGAAGCTCCAACAACTGTTCAGTGGCAGAGCTGGGATTCTAACCCAGATGGGTGTGTATATGTGCTCAGTTGCATCTGCTTCTCTGCCAACCCATGGACTGTAGACCATCAGGCTCCTCTGTTCATGGGATTCTCCAGTCAAGAATACTGGAGTGGGTTGCCATGCCCTCCTCCAGGGGATCTTCCCAACCCAGGAAAAGAACCTGCAGCTCCTGCAGGGGGATTCTTTACCACTGAGCTACCAGGGAAGCACCTAATCCAGGTGTGTCTTGCTCCAAAGCTTATTTCTCCAGTTCTGCCTCTCAAAGAATTAAGACATCCTCACAAACAATTTGAAGAACCATTTTCCAACATCTGTATACAGGCACAGTTTTTCTTCTCGAAATTTTGTGTTTTTCAGAATAAAAATTACTTACCTTTTTAGGCTGGCTGAATTTTGAAGGTATGAATTAGTTGTCCCTCCCTATTTTCAAATAAAATATAAACCAAAAATTAATGATTGAGTGCTTTTCTATTGGATATGATTACCAAGTTATGTTTATTTCAGGGAATTTCTGATAACATTTTCAACTTTTTCTAGTAAAAAAACACCCATAATATTCAATACATCATTAACGTAATAAGGTTTTGTCCCTTTCCGTTCTAATTATTATGTTTTAACTCATGGTAAATGAGTTTGTTCTGTGCTCATTTCCTAAAGGGTGGTTATCCACTGATTTCATTTTCTGGAATGAAATTATGTCACAATTCTTGGAAACTGCATATTTATTTATTTGTTTTGTTTTTTCAGAGATGGGGTGGGATGAATAGTGGGTGAAATGAAGGTCATAATCCAAATTCTTGATTCAGCCCTCAAATACATAGCCATAGCTTACTATTTTATTTTGTCTTTTAACATTTGAGATAAGTTGCATTGAATTTTGTAGAGATAAAAGGGTAAGGTGCAGTAATATTTTGAGCCAGGCAGCATTATTCACATTTTGTAGGCAAGGAGACTAAGCCGTAAGGCGACTTCCGCAATCAGTGAACTAGTACACTGTAGGGTTTGGGCTGGAGCCCAGCCTGTCGCATGATGTGTTGGGAGGATAGAATCCTTAGCAGTCTGTTCACTTAGAACAGATCATTCCATTTCTTTTAAAATATTTAATAACATGTTTCTCAAATAAAAAATACCTCTGCATGCATATATGCTATGTCTGACTCTTTGTGACCTTATGGACTGTAGCCTGCCAGGCTCCTCTGTCCACTGGATTCTCCAGACAAGAATATTAGAGTGGGTTGCCATCCTCTCCTCCAGGAAAAAAATGCCTCCAGGAATCACTTTTTACATTTGAACAACATTTTTGTTGCAGTAAGCTTTTGTGAAATAATAAAGAAACATTATTAAGTATAATAAGGAGTAGTTTATCCTTTTGATTTCTGTAATTGGACAGTTAAACAGAGTATTTTGAAATGTGTTTTTATTATTAAAAAAGGAAAGTAGAAAAAAGTATATATCTGTCATTTTAAGTATCATCCAATACTGTGTCCTTTTACACTGAAAGTTAATAGCTTACTGGTCTTTCCCATTTTTCTGTATACTCTTGTTTGTAATAAAAATATGCTACTGACCAAACCAAATTCAATTGAATCTGTTGGTTCCTTCATTTTAGATTAAAGCTTTAATTCATTTATTTATTGTATATGTTGATCACTGCAGTGTCAAAGCTAATTATCTCGATTGATTATGCCAAACTACTAAAATTGCACTTACATTGAAATTTCTATTGTTAATTTTTTCTTTTTGTTTCAATTTATGAAAGTAATGCAGTCTCATAAAAAAGCTATGGGAAATTCCCAAGTAAGAAAATTTGAAAAATTCCTAGGTTCAATTATTTAACTATGTATGGTGATGAGTGTTAACTAGACTTAACAGTGTTGATCATTTCACAGTATATACAAATATTGAAACATAATGTTGTTCAACCTGAAACTAATATGTTATGAAAAGTGAAAGTGAAGTTGCTCAGTCGTGAATGACTCTTTGCGACCCCATGGACTATAGCCTACCAGGTTTCTCCATCCATGGGATTTTCCAGGCAAGAGTACCAGAGTGGGTTGCCATTTCCTTCTCCAGGGGATCTTCCTGACCCAGGGATCAAACCCAGGCCTCCCACATTGTAGGCAGATGCTTTACCCTCTGAGCCACCAGGGAAGCCCGAATATAATGTTATATCGTCAGTTATACCTCAAAAATATATATATATATATATAATATATGAAAATATATATATATAATATGTTGTCAGTTATACCTAAAAAAAATAAATAAATAAAACTGCTAAAATGACAGGCACAACAACAACAACAAACCCTTCATAGATCCGCCAGTCATTTTGGTGAATTTCCTTTCAGTCTTTTCATTAGATACAGGTTTTCATCTTATTTGTATATGGTTTTAATCTTCCGGTATAGTTTTGAATCATAAGTTTCTCACTTAATTTTGTAGCACAGCCTTTTTCATTATGAAGAATGCTTTATATATCACCTAATATAGCACAGTTTCTTTAAGCAGTCCTGTTTATTAGACATGTAGATTGTTTCTGCTGTTTTAACTCTTGTAAGTGGCATAACTGTGAACATCTTTGGGGGTAAGACTTCTAGGACTATTTCCTGAAGAAAGATTAATTGAAATAAGTTGACCTTTCTTGGTAGTTCAGACTGTAAAGAATTTGCTTGCAGTGCAAGAGACCCGAGTTCAATCCCTGGGTCAGGAAGATCCCCTGGAGAAGGGAATGGCAACCCATTCCAGTTTTCCTGTGTGGAAAATTTGATGGACAGAGGAGACTGGTGGGCTATAGTCCATGGGGTCACAAGTGTCGGACATGACTGAGTGACTAACACACACACAAAGCTTATTAATATTTTTCAGGCTTATGCAAACCGATTGAACATTTTATAGGTTTATTTGTTAATAGTACTTCCTTTTTTTGTAAATTGTCAGTTTCTTTGCTGAGCTAATTTATCTTTTTGAGATTGTAGTATCTTCGTGACCTAAGTATGTGATGAGTGTTAGATATAATTAATGTTCATCTTTTTATCATTTTATTACAGAAGTAATTGAAGCTTATTGAAAAATACAATAAATTCAAGTAAATTAGCAGAAATAGAGATTATCTAGTGAAAAAAATTATGTAAAATAAGTTCTTAACAAAAGATCTTATTTTTGAGTACTATTTTGTAACTGCTTCCTGGGTAGCTCCATGGTCAGGAATCTGCCTGCCAATGCAAGAGACATGGGTTCTTTGGGTTGGGAAGATCCCCTAGAGAAGGGAATGGCAAGCCACTCCAGTATTCTTGCCTGGGAAATCCCAAGGACAGAGGAGCCTGTCGCACTACAATCTGTGGGGTCACAAAAGAGTTGGACATAACTTAGCCTCTAAAACAACAATTTTATAAGTAGGTTTTCCCTCCAAATAGTTAGATATCTAGGTATGTCATCAAGAAAATTGTTAAAGACTACATAGTGTGTGTGTGTGTGTGTATATATATATATATATATATATATATATATATAGTGGGCATCCCTGGTGGCTCAGACAGTAAAGAAACTACTGCAGTGCAGGAGACCTGGGTTTGATCCCTGGGTCAGGAAGATCCCCTTTAGGATACTATTCATTCCAGTATTCTCACCTGGAGAGTCCCATAGACAGAGGAGCCTGGTGGGCTACAGTCCATGGGTCACAAAGAGTTGGACAAGACTGAGCGACTAACACTTTCACTTTTCATGTAGCATTCCATTACTAAACTATTGATATTATTGACATTTCCAGTTTTCAGTACTTTTATAAACACTTCAGAGATAATTCTCTGCATGAATCTTGGTATGATGATCTGACTATTTCCTTGAAGTAAATTCTTTGGAATGGGAAGATTGGAAAGGATATATATTTCCTAAAAATTTACACATATCCATTTGCCACAAAGAGACTTATTTGTCCCTAACACTGGTTGTACCAAAACCAGAGATATTACTTTGCCAACAAAGGTTTGTCTAGTCAAGGCTATGGTTTTTCCAGTGGTCATATATGGATGTGAGAGTTGGCCTGTGAAGAAAGCTGAGTGCCGAAGAATTGATGCTTTTAACTGTGGTGTTGGGGAAGACTCTTGAGAGTCCCTTGGACTGCAAGGAGATCCAACCAGTCCATTCTGAAGGAGATCAGTCCTGGTTGTTCTTTGGAAGGACTGATGCTAAAGCTGAAACTCCAATACTTTGGCTACCTCATGCGAAGAGTTGACTTATTGGAAGACTCTGATGCTGGGAAAGATTGAAGGCAGGAGGGGAAGGGGACGACCGAGGATGAGATGGCTGGATGGCGTCACCGACTCAATGGACGTGAGTTTAAGTGAGCTCCGGGAGTTGGTGATGGACAGGGAGGCCTCAGTTCATTTCAGTCGCTCAGTTGTGTCCGACTCTTTGCGACCCCATGAATCACAGCACGCCAGGCCTCCCTGTCCATCACCATCTCTTGGAGTTCACTCAAACTCACGTTCATTGAGTCGATGATGCCATCCAGCCATCTCATCCTCTGTTGTCCTCTCTTCCTCCTGCCCCCAATCCCTCCCAGCATCAGAGTCTTTTCCAATGAGTCAACTCTTCACATGAGGTGGCCAATGTACTGGAGTTTCAGCTTTAGCATCATTCCTTCCAAAGAACTCCCAGGGCTGATCTCCTTTAGAATGGACTGGTTGGATCTCCTTGCAGTCCAAGGGACTCTCAAGAGTCTTCTCCAACACCACAGTTCAAAAGCATCAATTATTTGGCACTCAGCTTTCTTCACAGGCCAACTCTCACATCCATACATGACCACTGGAAAAACCATAGCCTTGACTAGATGGACCTTTGCTAGCAAAGTAATGTCTCTGCTTTTGAATATACTATCTAGGTTGGTCATAAGTTTTCTTCCAAGGAGTAAGCGTCTTCTAATTTCATGGCTGCAGTCACCATCTGCAGTGATTTTGGAGCCCAAATAATAAAGTCTGACACTGTTTCCACTGTTTCCCCATCCTGGCGTGCTGCAATTCATGGGGTTGCAAAGAGTCAGACACGACTGAACTGAACACTGGTTGTTATATCATTTTGTCTTTCATGTAGTCTAATAGACAAAAATAGTGGCATTGTTTTAGTTTGCACTTTTGATGACTAGCAGTGTTTACCATCTTGCCATTTATTAAATTCTGGAATGAATGTTGTATTCCAGTTTCATTTCCCTATTCCAGTTGCTCATTAGTCTTTGGATTTGTCACTTTTTAATATATACCCTTTGTCAAACTGTTAAAACTATTTACTACCAGTTTACTGTTGGTTACATTTGTCATATAACATTTTTGCTATTATTATTGATTTTTATATACTTTTTCTTTTATACTTTCTACTTTGGTTGTCAATGCTCAGAAAAACTATTGTCTCCATGGAAATATTGGCATATGTTTCCTTCTAGTATTTTATAGTTTTATATTTCAGTGTTTATTTTAAAATATTTAAAATTTATCTTGGAATAAGTCAGAACTGCTACTTCCTGCCCCCCATAATAAGAATTACTGATATGCATTGATCTCATATTACCTTCTTTTATTATTCTTAAGACTGGTTTATTTGAATTCTAACCTCTCTTACATCCTTAAAATCTCTATTGTCCAGGTGACACTTGTGACATAGTTATCATTGCCTGCCCATATGCAAAATTAGTTTTGACTATTTAAAAAACATAATATTCATTTTTATTTATTTATTTGATTGTGCTGGGTCTTAGCTGTAACATGTGAGATCTAGTTCCCTGATGAGGGATCGAACCCCAGCCCTTGCATTGGGAGCATGGAGTCTTAGCCACTGGACCACCAGTCAAGTCCCTATTTTGACTATTTATATTATTAACTTATTTTTGAGCTAAAGACTGAAAACCACAATGTATTGTGTCATTCTCTGCATTTTTTCATTGGTAAAATAGAATAGGATATATTAGAATGTGCTGCACATAGCAAGACTAATTATAGCTTTTAGGAAACTTATTTCAGTTGTGTGTTAATGTGTGTATAGAAGATTTCTCTCTTTTTAAAAAAATATTTATTTATTTATTTTTGGCTGTGCTGGGTCTTCATTCTCATTCCTGTGCTGGCTTTTGTGTGGTTGTGTCAAGGGGGGCTACTCTCTAGTTGCAGTGCTCAGGGTTCTCATTGAGGTGGCTTCTCTTGTTGCAGAACATGGGCTTTGGGGTGCGTGGGCTTCAGTAGTTGCAGCTGCTGCTGCTGCTACTACGTTGGTTCAGTCGTGTCCAACTCTTAGTGACCCCATGGACTGCAGCCTACCAGGCTCCTCCGTCCATGGGACTTTCCAGGCAAGAGGACTGGAGTGGGGTGCCACTGCCTTCTCCTAGTTGCAGGACATGGGCTCATTAGAGCACGGGCTCAGTCGTGGTGGCCCTGTGGGCTTAGTTGCTCTGTGGCATGTGGGATCTTCCTACACCAGGGATCGAACTTGTGTCTCCTGCCTTGGCAGGTGGTTTCTTTACCACTAAGCCACCAGGGAATCCCAGAAGGAGCGTCTTTATGAGGGTGCTAGGTTATGCTGTAAACCGTTTCTTGCTTTGTCAGCCATCATTGTCCAGAGATTGTAAAGATGAGGTTCAAGGCAATTGTGGAAGACTAAAGGCACTGCTGACCAGGAAAGACAAAGTGGGTGGTGCCGGAGTGTGGTAAGAGCTCTGATTTGTGTGCGCCTGGATCTTCTGATCTGAATAGCTTCCCTCTGTCTTCTGCTGCTAATCGCACTTTCCCCCTGGTCACTTGTCAGCCTGCTGCTGTTTCCAGTGTTATAAACTTCCTCCCGGCAGAAGCACCCTTAGGAGTTAGTAGTGCTTGGCCAAATTTTCTTTTAATCTCTGCTACATGCTTAGTTACAGATACTAACTTACCTTGTCTTCCTGTATAGGAAGCACACCCAATATATAGAAGCAAAGCCCCTCACTGTCTAGAATATGCAGTTTATTGCATAGTTTAGGAAGTTGCTGTTCCCAAATTGTGTGCCGCAAACCTGTTGGATAATACCTCTTTTTCATCTTTACCATATGGTTGTAGAAGCTAGCGTTCATTTTCTTCTCCAGATCAGCCTACTGCCTTTACTTTGCCCTATGAATATGCATTAGTTTTCCATATTAAAGATAGTTTTTCTTCTTTCTAATGACTGAAAGTATGAGCTATCCTTGAGTAGATAAATTCTAGTTTAGTTTCTGGGAAATTTAATTTGTCCTTTTAAACTTATATTTAAGATCCCCCACTATTTTAGAGTGGTGTATATCTATGGTGGTGGTGATTTAGTCGCTAAGTCATGTCTGACTCTTGTGACCCCAAGGACTGTAGCCCCCCAGGCTCCTCCGTCCATGGGATTCTCCAGGCAAGAATACTGGAGTGGGTTGCCATTTCCTTCTCCAGGGGATCTTCCCGACCCAGGAATCGAACCTGGGTCTCCTGCATTGCAGGGAGATTCTTTACTGACTGAGCTACAAGGGAAGCCCCAATATCTATAGTCCATGTGTAATATTTCCATTTGGTTTAAGTAATACAGGGAGCATTTAGTACATGGCAACCCTTTTTAAAAATAGCAACTTAAAGCTATCTTTCTGTGTTTTTGATCTCTGCATTTGAATTTCATATGCTAATAGTATGTAGTTTTTAAAAATCATATTTATCAATACTTGTACTTTTTCCTTCAGTTACCTGTTAGGAAAAAATAAGGAGTTTGTATTCACAATCTGTTTAATTGTTATGAATTTTATTTTTTATTTTTTTTTGTTGTGATTTTTAAAAGCAAGAACTTTCTGATGAATGGACACATAAAATGCTATAGCCACTTTGAAATTAGGTTGGTAGTTCCTGAAATGCTTAAAACAGAGTTACCACATGACCCAGCAATTCCATTCCCAGGTTTATAACCGGAAGAAATGAAAACATATGTCTACTCAAAACTTATAAACAAATGATCATAGCAGTATTACTCATAATAGCTAAAAGGTGGAAAGAACTCAAATGCCCACCTACTGCAAAATGTGGCATTTGTATGTGTGTGTGTGTGTGTGTGTGTGTGTGATTCAGCCATAAAAAGTAATGAAGATACAACCTGGCTGAACTTTGAAAACGTTATGCTAGGTGAAAGAAGCCAGTCACAAGGGACTACATCTTGTACAATTACATGTACATGAAATGTCAAGAGTAGGCAAATTTATTTAGAGGTAGAAAGTAGTTTAGTGGTTGCCTAGGGATGTGAATATGAGCGGAAGGGCTTAAGGGATTGATGGCTAGGGGCTATAGCATTTCTTTTTGGAGTGATGACGATATTTAAGAATTGACTGTGATAATGAATGCACAACTCTTTTTTTAGTGAGTACAGTATACATAAAGCCATTGAAGTCCTTACTCTAAATGGGTGAATTATATGCTATGTGAATTATATTTTAACTTTTTTCATATGGTTATCTTGTTATAATTCATGATTATATTTGAAACTGTCATAGATCTCTTTTTTTAAGAGTGGGGAAAAAAAAAGGTTTTCATAGGCTTCTGTTTTCTTTTCATTCAGTTTTGTAGTTAGAAAATCCAGTGTTTACTTGAGAATGATGGAAAAGGCCAAGTAATATCTTCGAGGCATTATGACGACTTTGCATCTCATAAGTACTCTGAAAGTGTCTCTGGGAGCCCAGGTCGAAGCACTATACTGTCTTAAGAGAACCATCCATACTCAGTGTCTTCTGGAATTCCTGATAAATTTCAGTGAGCACCTGGCCAACAGAACATTCTGTTACCCTGCTGGTTTTCAAGGCGTGGTTCTGGAGCTACACATTAGAATCTGCATGTCTAACTTCCTGCTTCCCTTTGATTTACTCTAATGGGTAGCTTTTGAAAGGAGTCATATTGTGCCAAAAGTTAGATTTTTATGCTGTCCACGCTACTCACTTAACCAACTCTCCCTGCCAAGAAAGTGTTCAAAAGCATTGTGTCACCGGCCATAGAGCTAGGTGTGTCTCCTTCTCTCTCCCCAGGTCAAGTCATTTTGAATCCTGAGCAGATGCAGAGAGCAGTAGTCTTTCCTGAAAAAAAATGGCAGCATCATGGAGGCCCAGTTGCTTTTCTGTTTCGCCTTGTGAACTTGAGCAAGTCACACATGGTCTTTGGTCTGCAGTCCCATCAGCTTGTTGATCTTTTTTGTGACTTACCAACTCTAAAATCTATGATTTTAATTTGGGGGGAAATGATCTGATTACAGCTGTCAACAAATAGGCATTTAGACACACTGACTGCTCTTATTCATGGTTTCCAAAATTGCAGGCATGCTGATTTCATAGGACTAATCCCGCTGCCCTCCTCTCCCTTATCATGGCTTCTAAAGGAAAGTCCATTGTTTGTTTATATTAAAGGCAGCATTTTCCCAAAGTTACTATACAGTGCAGTTCACCTCATTTCTTAGCCCAAACAATACATGTGGTGCCACAGAGTCTACCGTCAAATGGCTCTAGTTAGTCCTTTATAAAACCAGCTCAGAGAGGTCCTTGTCACTGCCGTGCTAGTCAGAGGATCCCAGCAAATAACCTCAGACTTTATTTATAGCACTGTGTGTTTTGGATTTATAACATTCTATCTGTTATAGACATAGTATATTATTTGCTTGGTTACTTTATAATTGTGATAGTTTCATGCCACCCACCGTAGGTTTTTCTGCAGTGGTTATTCTAACCACAAATTAAGGAGTTATTTTTCTGTGGTTCAGTTATACACAAGAATTATATTGCAAGAGTTGCTGGAGCCCAAGTTCTGTAAACAGTTTTTTTGGAAGAAGTCTTTGTCTAACAGACTTGACTAGATTGCTGGTACTCAGAACATTAGAAGTCAGAACTTAGATGAGTAAAATGTAACTTGTCAATAAAATCGTAGAATATTGTGCTATAAAATGTCAGATGAGAATCTACCAGCTGCTGTCCACGTTGGTATACGGCAGCAGTCTTTTCAGTAGGATAAAATTATAGGCATTTTCCTGTGCCTAGAGCAGTGACGGTTTATACTTTGGGGGTCATAGGCCAACTTGAAAATATAGTGGAAGCACGTTGTGTGTCTAGGAAAGTCTACACTTGTATATACATGCACACATTTTGCATGTAATAGCACACAGGGTTCACAATTCCCCCAACACATTCATTAACCTTTAGAGACCCATGAACTTAGGTTAAAAATCCATGGTCTGGAAATCTGGGAGCAAGGTAATTTTATTTTTTGGAGTCACTAATGGTGATAATTTGGAGGTAGAGCCATATGTTCCTCATGGCAGCATGTAAGGTGGCTGGATTTATTGAAATAGCGACACACATGCTTGGCTCTTTGATTTACTGCTGTGGCCAAACATGTGTCATAGTAGGTGCTCTATAAATATTTACTGAATGAATGAAATTGATCCAAGGAGAAATGTGTTCTGTGGAAGAAGAAGTGACTCTTATTTCCAGATTTCTGTGTATCTTTTTTCTGAAAGTGAAGAAAGTGTTAGTTGCTCAGTTGTGTCCAATTCTTTGTGACCCCATAAACTGTAGCCCCTCCAGGATCCTCTGTCCATGGAATTCTCCAGGCAAGAATACTGGAGTTGGTTGCCATTCCCTTCTCCAGGGAATCTTTCCGACCCAGGGATCAAACCCTGGTCTCCCACATTGCAGGCAGATTCTTTACCGTTTATCCTTTCTTAATAGCTGATAGTTCAGAAGCAGAATAAGACAAAATGAGAATGCATCTAATAACATTACAGAGGAGGCGTTTGAGGACCATTTACTTCTCACCTTGCACAGCCATCATTTGTTTTTCTTTTGTTGCAGATAACCAGATTTTTTCCATCACTCAGTCTTTTCCATTTCAGACATTACTTTAGTAATTAGAGAAAAGGCAGCTCTCATAAAAAGGTTTTGTGCTGTTTCTACTTATTTTCAAAACCTGCAGGATCTCGTGAAATATAGTTTTGGCTAAATTTTTGGTTTGATAAATGATGGAAATTTTGCTCTGTGAGATTTCAGTCCAGATTTCCAAGTTCTTTTTCTATATATTTAAAAAACAATAGCCCAAAGCTGGGCTCAATATTTTCTTTCTTCTCTGAAATTCAAATAGATATCTAAGATTTTGAAGGTTTTTCTACTTCCCTAGTGAATGACTTCAAAAGAAAATCCTTTCCATATAAATGCCTTTTTTTCTTAAATAGGTTTAGTACATTTATCTTCAGTCACTTTTTGAGAAGTAAATGAAATTACATTGAAGTTCACATATAAATTACCCTCTTTGTTTTGTTGTTGTTTTATACCACACCTAAGAAAGGGAATTCTTAAATTAATTGACTTAATATAAAAGTCTAGTTCATAATCTCAGCTATAGGAGTAACTTTTAAACAAGAAACTGATATTTAATGACCAGTTGCTATGATCCAGGCAAATGCTTTACATGTATCAACTCATTAACCCGTACAACATTATAATTGGCACACAGTATCATTCCTATTTTATAGTGTCAGCAACTGAGAGCACAGAGAAGTTGAATAACTTGTCCGAGGCCAAGTTGTCACCCACTCACAGAACTTGAATTCAAATATTTAGAGTCTGATTACAAAGCCTATACTCTTAACCCCCTCTATATTGCCTCTTAAACTCTATAGTCAGGAGTGGATAAATGCCAGAGGCAGTCAAGGAAGGCTTCACAGAGGAGGTCGGTCATATTTGAATTGATTCGTAAAGAATGAGTAGATAATATAAAGAGTATGTGTCAAATTATGTGAATTGAGACCAAGCAGAATGTTCAGTGTAGGTATCAAAATCTCAAAATATTTATTAATAGTAAAGGCTCCAGGGAAAAGGAATTTAGCAGTTCTGTCAGAAGTCACTGATCAAATATAGAGAAATTTACATGTTTCTCTACATGTTGAATGTATGTTCAGCATGTCCTGTTAGCTATTTGGGGCAGTGCTAGCCACACTTCTCTCTGCTGTAGCCTCTTTTGCGACTTGAGAAAATCTTCCCTCCACCTCTTTGCTTAGAGCCCAGTTGGTTTCCCATCCCCCTACCCAAGGCCTCAGACAACGCCCTCAACTTTGGTTATCCAACATGACACCTACTTCCCGGGTACAATGCTAAGTCAGCTGAGTCATGCCTGACTCTTTGTGACCCCATGGACTGTAGCCTGCCAGGCTCCTCTATCCATGGGATTCTCCAGGCAAGAATACTGGAATGGGTTGCCATTTCCTTCTCCAGGGGATCTTCCCAACCCAGAGATTGAACCCACATTTCTTACGTCTCCCTCATTGGCAGGCGGGTTCTTTACCTCTAGCCCCACCTGTACAGGGCGATAGGAAATTCCATCAGAAGCATATTGCTCATGCACAACCCTTGTTTCTTGCTTATGCTGAGTGTCTTTTGCAGTTTCCACCACTGTTTTCCAACAGTACCGTTAGTGACACCTGACCACCCCAACAGTGGTCTGTGGGCAGCCATGCTGAAGCCACGTAGGCTCCTCCACCTGATTAGACCAGAGTAGGCACCACCCCAAGCTGCAATCAAACCAAATTCCATCCCTTGGATTTTGGAATTGTGAACAAGGAAAATGTGATTAGTCTCGTCATATATCTTGGCCTTTAACATAAATTGAAAGGTTTTGAGTAACCATATATTGTATGCCATGCAGACTGAAGAACAGAGCTGGTTCAAAGAAGAAGGAATTACATAGTCATGTGGCAAGAAGAGAGGTGAGATGCATTAGAGGAAGTTCACTGCCTGAGTCTCTCATGGCTCCTCGTAGTTTCTGGACCCTTCCCTTCTTGAGGGGCTTCCCTGGTGGTGCAGTGGTACAGAACCTACCTGCCGATGCAAGAGACGCAAGAGAAGTCTGCTCCAGGGTTTCTGAAGGCACCATATATCCTTATAATGAGTTCATTTTTTCTCTCTTCTTAAGCTGAAAGTGAAGTGAAAGTGTTAGTTGCTTAGTTGTGTTTGACTCTTTTCGACCCCATGTACTATAGCCCACCAAGCTCCTCTGTCCATGGAATTCTCTGGGCAAGAATACTGGAGTGGTTAGCCATTCCCTTCTCCAGGGGATCTTCCCAGCTTAGGGATCAAACCCGGGTCTTTTGTATTGCAGGCAGATTCTTTACCATCTGAGCCACCAGAGAAGTACACTTAAGCTAGTTTAGGTTAATTTCTGTTTTGGAGAGCTGAGAGTCAGTATCTATACATCAAACCCTTCTTGTTCTCATCTCTTTCTTGGTTTTTAAAAGGTATGCTACTCGGATGTGCTGTTAAGCACACTAGGCTGCCATTTTTGAAAAGTATTTGGCCTTCAGACCACATCCTTGTATTCAGTGATTCAAAATACAGGTTAGGCCTTCATATTTTCAGTCCAGCTTAGGCATTTGAATTGAACATTACCACAATTAGCCATTTTAAGTGGGAAACACAGTGGTATGGGTTCCAACACAAGATTTTAAATCCAAATACATATCCAGTATATCTCTGAACACTTAATTCAGGGTTCTGGTGTTTACTGTTCTTTTCTTAACTTTTTTCAAATGATTCTTGCCAAGTTTTATAGCCAGTTTTTTAATATAGGGAAAAATGGAACTTATTCAGTATCTTAGTCTCTTTGGGCTGCTGTAAAAAAAATACCATACATAAGGTGGCTTAAACAGCAAGTGTTTCCTTCTCATGGCCCCAAAGACTGGGAAGTCCCATCATCTAGGCACTAGCAGATTTGGTATTTGTTGGGGATCTACTTCCTGGTTCATAGCAGCTATCTTCATGCTGTGTTCTCAGTTGGTGAAAGTTCCAAGGGGTCTTTGGGGTCTCTTTTAGAGGGTCACTAACCGCTCTACCCATAAGGGCTCGACCCTTGTGACCTAATCACCTCCCAAAGCCCCCAACTCCAAATAATGCCTATCACCTTGGGCATTAGGATTTAACATATGAATTTTAGGGGGACATAAACATTATTTCTATGGTGTTCAGGGACCAAGGGTGCCTTACATGCATGTATGCAATTGCTCAAAAGTTTTTAAAAAGTATATTTATATTAGAATCAAAGAATCATAAATATATACCTTCAAGATGAAAAATTTTAAGATGCCAAACTAACTCAAACAGGTAATACTTTGGGATAACCTAATCAAGGAAGCTTCCTGATAAATATAAAGTAAGATAGAACATGGGGCTTCCAGGTGGCTCAGTGGGTAAAGAATCCACCTGCCAATGCAGGAGACACAAGAGATGCAGGTTCGATCCCTGGGTCAGGAAGATCCGCTGGAGGAGGAAATGGCTACCCAGTCTAGTATTCTTGCCTGGAGAATCCCATGGACAGAGGAGCCTGGCAGGCTACAGACACAGCTGAGCACACACACAAACAGAACATAATTTATTTTAATGAAAAATATTGATCATATTTTATACTTAGCATACATGATTATACTGTGATAAGTATTCTTTTTATAAATTATAAAAAACTAAAACCAAACAAACTGCAGGCTGTTCAATGAAACAGTTTATAAGAATTAAACTGCTTTATTGTTACCTAGTACATTTGAACAAGTTGGCTAATTTATGTATTTTCATGTTATTTTCAAAGTTCCATTATTCCTTCTTTAACTTATAAATTGTACAGAAGTATATTTCAAATTTCCAAATGAGAATTTTTTATTATTAATTTCTGGCATAATTGTATTGTGGCCAGAGAAAATATTACCAAATTTTTTATATTTGTTAAAATTTCCTTTTTAAAAGTCAATTGTTTGAATCAATTTTTTTTAACTGTTCCATTTTTAAAAGAATTTTGATGGTGGATTTGTCTTTTCTGCCAGGAATCCTTTAAATTTTTATTGTATTTAACTTGAGACTTTTTACCTCTTTTCTACAAATTTAGAATTTCCTATCCTCTAGGTAACTATTTCCTTTTTCCCCATTATATAGTGACTCTTTGTGTCTATAAAAATGTGAAAAGAAGCTCAAGATTTCAAAACCCAGCTTCAGTGCTCTGTTTATTCTTTGAGTTCTGGCTCTCTTTTCTTTTTCTACCTTTCTATAATCAATTGTAAACTGCTGACTCTGATACAATTAAAGAAAACTGTTTTGCAGGGTATTTTAACCACTGTGTTTTTCTTTTTAGCAGGAGCTTTGGTTAGTTTACTTATCCTAACATACTGCTGGGTATGGAAGTCTGTTATCTTTGTTTTTAATTTCATTGTAATAAAGGTCATTCATGAATATTTGTCTATGTTTATATAAGTCTAGATTTTGAAGAATAAGTTAAATCAGAGCCATACAGAATGCATTTTTAAATAAGGAGAAAATTTTACTTAAACTTCTGACATGTTCTTGCTTGGTATTGATGTTTCATTGACCAATACCATGAGAGATTTAGATGTGGGAAGGCATTCTGAAAGTTATTGAAATTGGGTACATTTTTTTCTTTTTGTAATCATTTATATGCTTAAAGCATCTATCCTCAAGGCAGTTACTTTTCATTAATTAACTTCATTGCAGTCTCAGAATCACTGCAGATATAATTAACATGTAAGATTAAATTCATAAGCACGGAACTAATTACAGTTGTGTGGTGACGAAAGCAATTAAACAAAGCATTTTACTTTTTGACTCCTACTAGACTAGTAGTCAGCAACTACCAGTTCCTCAAAAAGGGTAAAAGGATATACCTTAAACATTTTAATTCGTAGTATATTATCATTTATGAGGTTACTGTGGGTATATGATTTGATTCTGTGCCAGAATCTTCCATGGAAAGGACTGCTTTCATTTGTTAAGTGTAAGAGTAAGAATAGTTACTACTTAGCAAGTTGTTACAGATGCTTTCATAGGAATATTAATGAAACAGTACAATGTAGTGTTGATGAGCACAAGATGGAATGTTATTGCTTGGATTTACTTATTTAACAGTATAATCTTAAGTTAGTTAATGCTTTGCCCTTTAATTTCTTCACTGTAGAAATATTATACCTTGGATAAGTCTCTTAGAAGAGTATTTAGACAATAGAGTAACTAGTGCTGCCATAAAATTGCTATTGTTTTCCCCCTTAGGAATAATTATTAGGCTTTACATTGATGTAGATTTGAGAAAAATTCAAATCATACACATTTTTTTTAAAGTTTGAATATTAATAGTCTTATGTGTCTTATTTATAACTTATGTCACATGTATACCATTCACATGGAGAAGGAAATGGCAACCCACTCTAATATTCTTGCCTGGAGAATCCCATGGACAAAGGAGCCTGGTGAACTACAGTCCATGGGGTCAGAAAGAGTCGGACACGACTGAAGTGGGTTAGCAGCAGCAGCATAGTGTTAGTTAATAAAGCTTGAATTTCTTTACTGGGGACCACTAAGAACAGCCTCTGATACATGAAATACCCTCCTCGACTCAAGGGTCAGTGATCTTAACTGAATTATCTGGCAAGAATTTTCTGTAGAGTCCTGCAAAGGCAGTTCTCTCTTCAGGAGCGGTGATGGAGTTTGTGGTGTTAATGCTAGAGAATTAGAGTAGTGATTCTGATAGCAATAGGGACCAGCACTGAGTATAGGCAAGGTTTACTGAGTATTTACATGATACCAGGTCCTCTTCTACGTGCTTTACGTGTGTTTTATCTTCACAGCAACCAATGAAGTTGTTGTTCACCTAGTTGTGTCCAACTCTTTGCAACCCCATGGACTGCAGCACACCAGGCCTCCCCGTCCCTTACTATCTCCTGGAGTTTGCTCAGGTTCATGTCCATTGCATCAGTGGTACAAGTAGGTACTATTAATATCTCCATAGTTGTTTTTTGGGATAAAGAAATGGAGGGACATCCCATTTTACAGATGCAGGAATTACGAATTGGAGGGGTTATGCAAAATCACACAGCTAGTACGATTTGAATTTGAACACAGGCCAATTTCAAAACATGTACATAAATGTAAATACATTTCTGCCAAGATGGTTTTGGCTCAAGGCAATGACATTTCATTCATCGCTGGCACCTGTCCCTCACTTTATCTAGGTTTCTTGGCCAGTATCAAGCAAACCAGTCTTAAGCCTATGGTAGTATTTATTCATAGTCTCCACTGAATTGTCTTAGAAGTCTACTTTATCCCTGGGTTGGGTTATTTACTGTTAAACTCCTTTTACCTTGGGAAGTAGGCATAAAGAGAGATGTGTATATACCTGGAACAGTATGCTGTTAGTACCTAAGTGAAGAAATGCCTCTGCCAGCCTTACTGATGCCTTGGACCCCCTACCTGGATTTTGACTCCTCACCTGTTCTCCACCCCTTTTCCTGTGGTCTCTGGTGAATCCTGGCCTGCATTACTTTAGTTCCCTACTACGAGCCAGCCCCAATTTCTCTTCGCACCTAACATAAGCTTTTAAAAAAGAAGTACAAGAAATGTGACAGAGAACAAAATGCCAAAAGGCCAGGAATTCAATCAATAAATATATTAGTATCAAATCAACAGTGACTTTTCCAGGCTTTTCTAGGCACTCTAAATAATGCCCTCTTTGTATTTTAACTCAGAAACCACTTTAGTCCTGTAAGCTAGGGTAGGAGGAGTTTTATCGAGTGACTTTCCAGTTCTCACTTGACCTGTTCTGTGCCTGTGGAGACAACTGCTGGCCACCGGCAAGAGCGTGGACTATTCTTCCGCCTTCACTTCCTCGGCTCTTTGGCCCCCATTGAGCTGTGCACAGTGGCTGAGGACAAAAGCTGTATACACTGTACAAACAGAGCACCAAAGCAGCAGCACACTGAGTCATTCTTCGCTCCGTGTGAGAACTGAGGGGGACTCTATTCATTTCCTTTGTGCTGGTGTCTGTCAACAGCGCTGTTTGAGGCAAGGCCTATTGTGCCGGCCAGTGTTTCTTATTGACCTAAGTCTGTGCCTGCTATGTTCCCAGGGTCGAAGTTGCGAGTGAGAGAATGTTTGAAAAGGGGTAATCATAGGCTAAATGCATTTGGCTGCATTGTCATCTGACCTATTAAATCTAAACTGTGGTCTCCGTTAATGCAAACAGGTAATTATATAGTCACAGCTGCAGCTATTGACATCTGGTTACCACCCCCATAGGAAAAGAAAAATGTGTGTTTTTTGTCTGTCTCTCGGTTCTTATATGGTGGGTATTAATGATTTTTAACTGAAAATAGACAATGGATTAGGGGGACTAAAAGAACTGCAAGGTGGGTACTTTAAAATAGCCTCTGCCACAGCTGTTTGCATATACACTTCCCTTTGATGACACAGTGCATTCCCATGACTCAAGATGGAGTAAGCCTGGCTCAGTTTTAATTTCTCAGGTGTGTGAGGTAAAGATAATCTTTATGTTTCCATCCCATACAAGCCCATCTTACTAAGTCACTTTGAAAGATCTCTCTCTTATAGCTTTGTCTCGCTTGCTTGCCTACTGGTTTTATCTATTGTGTTTTATTGTCCTGACCCCCCAGTGTTGGATCATATATGCAAGAGGTCCATGTTCCCCAGTCATAAGAAGTACACTGGAGTAAATTGGGCCTTTATGGCTATTAATTATGTTAATAAAGTCTGTCCTTTCTAGTTTCTTTCAGTATTCTAAGGAGCCAAAGTTATGAATAAGTCAGCCCTGATACCTTACATCCTCGATGTCCTTTGGAAACAAAATAAGTTTATATTAGCAGAAGAAAAAAACATTTAGAAATGTATTGCCACCAACCATGAAAATCCATTTACCCCGAGAGCACGCTGTACCCGTATTTCATTCACCTCCATAATTCATTATTGAATGATGTTTATTTAAAGCCTGGTAGGTGATCGACTCTGGGGTAGGTATTGGGTTCCTGCTGCTGCTGCTGCTAAGTCTCTTCAGTCATGACCGACTCTGCGACCCCATAGACGGCAGCCTACCAGGCTCCCCCGTCCCTGGGATTCTCCAGGCAAGAACACTGGAGTGGGTTGCCATTTCCTTCGCCAATGCATGAAAGTGAAAAGTGAAAGTGAAGTCGCCCAGTCATGTCCGACTCTTAGCGACCCCATGGACCGCAGCCCACCAGGCTCTTCTGTCCATGGGATTTTCCAGGCAAGAGTACTGGAGTGGGGTGCCATTGCCTTCTCCAAGGTATTGGGTTACCATTTAAAAATAAAAATCTGCCATCTTAGTTTTTCTGATTCACATGATCACTAGTAGCAAGCATTATGAAGTCTACTAGGATAGAACTGAGGCAGGAGACAGAGTAAAACAGTTTTAAGACCTTGTAGGAGAAGGCAATGGCACCCTACTCCAGTACTCTTGCCTGGAAAATCCCATGAATGAAGCAGCCTGGTAGGCTGCAGTCCATGGGATTGCGAAGAGTCAGACACGACTGAGCAACTTCACTTTCACTTTTCACTTTCATGCATTGGAGAAGGAAATGGTAACCCACTCCAGTGTTCTTGCCTGGAGAATCCCAGGATCAGGGGAGCCTGGTGGGCTGCTGTCTATGGGGTCGCACAGAGTTGGACATGACTGAAGCGACTTAGCAGCAGCAGCAGCAGCAGCTTCAAGGTTTTTCTAATGTTTTAACACTTCCCATCTCCCAAGTGTTTAGCTGTATGTCGTATGTGTCTAAGTGGATAGTTATCATCCCACTGGGGCCTTGAGGAGAGAACAACCCCAGATGCCCGAGCGTTGGATGGTGCTGCCTTTTGAGCCAGAGTTCTGGGGACCCAGCTTAGCCCGTGCCCTCTTGCTGTGCACTGCCCCGAGTGTGGTAGGGCTGGGTGTGCTGCCTTCTTGGAGACTGTGAGGTTATTCAGGGAGACTGTTATTATTCAGGGATGACAGATCATCACAATCTCCTGTATCCTAGGTGCTGGAGCTATAATGATGAATAATATAAGACTCTTACCATCAGGGAACTCAGATTAAATGCCTTTTTTAAAAAACTATCCTCAATATAAGCACAGTTTTGGGGGAAAAATGACATAATGGTTAAATTTAATAGAATACATAATAAAAAATCAAGTGTTGAATATATTCTGCCTTTTAAAACATTGGCCAAAAATGAAGAAATAATCTTTTCACTTTAAAAATTTTATTTCCTGTTGGGACTTACCTGATGAATCAGTGGTGAATGCTCCCCACTTCCAATGCAGGAGGCACAGTTTCGATCCCTGATCTGGGAGCTAAGATCTCACATTCTGCATGGCATGGCCAAAAAAAAAAATTTTTTTTAATAAATAAAAATTTTAAAGTTATATTTCCTGTTAATGTTCCTAAGTAATTTTGGTATATTCTACATGGAACAACCACTATGTGAAATTAAAATATTTGCTAAAATGCATGCTGGCCACTGTCTTAACTCTTAGAAATGAGAACTATTTCCAAATTCTTATAATGAAATTTTTTTGCAAATAATATTTTAAAAATTTTGTACAGTTTCATGTGTAGAATTATTTTGACAGATACAAGTATAATCACTTCAAAAGGCTTTACATATTTGTAAGAAATAACAAACCATATGCCATCTTGCAGAAGCCTCAATTTGGAAAGAACGTGGCTCTCAGCCAGCAATTAATTAAGCCACTCTTTTGTTTTGACCATATTGTGGTGTGTATAGCTGTGAAATTTTCTGTCTTTAGCAAATAGGAATATTCCTGTGTATCCATGATAGTTAATAGGGAAAGCAGTTAACTGCTGGTGTTATTCTCCTACAACGTAATGGGAATTTTAAGTACAGATATTTGAAGCACAAGAATGGGAGAAATTTGGGGGATAAAGTGAAAATATGAATTTGGCACTGGGTAGCTGACAAGTGACTCCTGTCACTTTGGTCCCTTAAAGATTTCCTCATTGTTATCAGGAAGACGGAAGCTGAGCCTCTATCAAGTCTGTTGCTAGAGAATACAGAATGAGAGAAGATCACTTAATTATTTGGTGTGTGTAGTGGGATACCCTGTTGTCAAAAAGAGAGAATAATTAGCCTGACCAATCAATTTCCTGCATTTCTCCTGAATCCAATTCAGATATCCTTAAATTATCTTCAAATACAGATCTCTCTGATATCAGATTGTAGGGGCTCAATTAGGTTACTCAGTCTTCCTCTCCTCATGTGACTTCACTTGCTTCTCATTAGAGCAGAATTAATTTTTTAGTCAGGATATAGTAGTTAAACAGAGTTATGGGCTTGGGTCTAAAGATCTCAATCAGGGAAGGCTGGACTCAACAGAGAGCTTCCTTTCACCCATTTTGACCATTGTCACTGCTTCCCCTCATTCATCCTCATCGCTGTTGATCTTAGCAAGAGACCCAGAGACACCATTGCCCTGATTACAAATAAGGTTTTATGTTTGATCTTTTCATTTTGTAAAAGATAAAGCACCTCAGTCTTAAAAGGGTGCTTTCTCCTTTTAATGAACAGCAACAACTCTGGGAATTTCAAAAGCGCTATAATGTTTTGTTCGTATGATAAAAAGGACTCACAGCATAGAGGGTGATCCAAATACTTGTTTTCTTTCTCTTAATGGAAAATTAGTTCCCTAAGGTTAAACATGATGAAACTGTAGAAGTCTTCTGCATTTTATTCTAGACCCTAACAAATAAAACCAAACTCCACATATATTTTGGAGTGGCTTTCTGAACCCTGGCCTTAGCAGTTGAGTTTCTCCTTTACGGTAAGTACTGGCAGCAATTACCAGTACCCTGGGTGCCTGCACGCACAATCCACACACCCTGAGGTACACTGTTAATAGTCTGGTGCTTACCTTTATCTTTGGGAAGAGGGAAAACATATCGAAGTGCTTTGCAAATAATTGTAGGTGGGTGCAATACAGAGAGGATTAACCATCTAGCATTTTCAGTGGCTTAATTAAGATCTGGCGAAGAGCCAGGATCAGTAGAAAATGGGACAGCCGCGGAAACCAGTGGGTTTCAGCATCTTGGCAAGGTCTGGAGTATTCAGCAACAGTCTGTGCTTGTGCCTACCTGTTGTGGGAAAGTGAGAGGCTGTCCAGACAACAGACAAAGCACCGGGCGTTTTCCCATGCAGCTTTCCTGTTGTAATTTGTCTCTTTCAAAGGGATCAGGGATACCTGTGATCCAGACAGTAGTGGTTCATTTCATGCCGTGCAGGGAGGGGCTGATTTAAACCCCCGAGGAAAGCCCTTCTTCTCTCTGAGGCTGCAGTCTCCTCTCTGAGGCTGCACCGTATGGAAAGAGGTCTTCCTTTCCATGATGTTGTCAGGCTCAGGATGTTGTCAGGATTTGAGGTTTGGGAATGGTCCCTGGGGAGCTTTGGAATGGTTGAGAAGTTTCAATCCGCCAATGTTTATTTAGCCTCAGTGCTTTTTCAAAGAGTTCTGTTGTCATTATTAATGATAAAATCAATATCAATCACAAGATTATGAGCCTTTGAAATAAGATATTATCAGCCTGAGTTTTAAAACATATACACTGGTTTTGTGAAGTGTCCAAAACTAAAAGACCAAGGATTTTAATTAAATACTTTTACTTCTCTTTCTGGCTAAAATAAACTGATTTGCTGTTTGATGATTCATAAGTTTTTAAGATTAAAGCTTCTATAGTAAAATTCCTTTTGTACCAAAATTCTGTATAGTAAACATATTTCTTTCTGCCAGAAGAAATTTCTGGGTGAAATTTTTAGTTAGGGGAAACCACTTCACATTAGAAACCTCCTTCTGTCCCATTTATTTAGTGTCATACTGTTTAATCTTTCAGGATGAAATCTAGCTTTAAAAAACTGAGACTCCAACAAACATGTAACTTTAAAATCTTGACGATCTTAGAAAAAGCTGTGTTACATCTTTTTACTTAGAAAAGTCACTTTTCCTATGATTATTACAAATAGATACAATGCCTCCCTGGGAATAACAGTTCTGTTTTTTATTTGTTTTATACTCTTTTGTATAACAAAGACCTCCAGCTCTCAGTTTTATACTCTTTTGTGTAACAAAGATCTCAGCCTGTGACCTACTCTTGAAGCATTATTTATATAGTGCTATTTCACCATCACAAGAAAATTAGTAGTAGTATTTTGGAATTGATTTGGTCTTACAATTAAAGTCAGATTAACAATAGACTGTCATTAATTCAGTAATCTTTGCTGCAGTTAAAATAACGTAATCCTATATACTCTAACGTTTGTAAGCTGACAGGTGAAAACAGAAAAGAATCTCATTTTAAAATCTGTTGTGTAACTCCAGCTATAAAAAGGCTATTGCCATTGTCTATATCACACATTTATTTTGGTACTTAGTCGTAGATGGGCTTGTATTATTTATTTAACTCTCCAGACTGGATTGTAACCTCATATTTTTCTTTAAGGCAGTGTTGTACAAAGGCTTACAGTGAGCCCTTATTAACTGCAGTTGTGTAATTTGCTTGATTCAAGTGAGTTGAGCAGATCCCAATTAGTATTGGTATACTTGGGGGTTAAATTTGAAACATTTCTTAGAAGATCTAAGAAAAATTCACCCTGACTCTACCAGCAGAATCCAGTGTCTATAGTTTTGAGCATGTGTCACGTTTTTGAGTGTTTTAGCTGTGTGGACAGAGTGGAAGAGCAGGGCAGCTGCCGTTCTCCGTGTCAGTTTGTGTTGATACACACCCATCAACAAAGTCTCTGAACTCTCATTTGCATTAAGGAGAAACCCAACAAAATCAACTTAGTGACTATTCTGTGTGTGTGTGTATGTGTGTGTGTGTAAATGTCTTTAATTGTTGTACCAATCAAAATTAGCAATAAAAATTAGTTTTTAAATAGGCTTTGAGTTCCTCTGAACTCAACCTCTTCTCCTTTACTCAGTGATCTCTCCTTTTTTTTTTAATTTTGATTTTTACTTTATTTTATTTTACAATACTGTTTTGGTTTTGCCATACATTGACATGAATCCACCCCGGGTGTACATGCATTCCCAAACATGAACCCCCCTCCCACCTCCCTCCCTATAACATCTCTCTGGGTCATCACCGTGCACCAGCCCCAAGCATGCTGTGTCCTGCGTCAGACATAGACTGGCGATTCGATTCTTACATGATAGTATACATGTTACAATGCCATTCTCCCAAATCATCCCACTCTCTCCCTCTCCCTCTGAGTCCAAAAGTCCGTTATACGCATCTGTGTCTTTTTTGCTGTCTTGCATACAGGGTCGTCATTGCCATCTTTCTAAATTCCATATATATGTGTTAGTATACTGTATTAGTGTTTTTCTTTCTGGCTTACTTCACTCTGTATAATTGGCTCCAGTTTCATCCATCTCATCAGAACTGATTCAAATGTATTCTTTTTAATGGCTGAGTAATACTCCATTGTGTATATGTACCACAGCTTTCTTTTTTTTTTTTAATTTTAAAATCTTTAATTCTTACATGTGTTCCCAAACATGAACCCCCCTCCCACCTCCCTCCCCATAACATCTCTGTGGGTCATCCCCATGCACCAGCCCCAAGCATGCTGTATCCTGCGTCAGACATAGATTAGCGATTCAATTCTTACATGATAGTATACATGATAGAATGCCATTCTCCCATATCTACCACAGCTTTCTTATCCATTCATCTGCTGATGGACATCTAGGTTGTTTCCATGTCCTGGCTATTATAAACAGTGCTGCGATGAACATTGGGGTACATGTGTCTCTTTCAATTCTCGTTTCCTCGGTGTGTATGCCCAGCAGTGGGATTGCTGGGTCATAAGGCAGTTCTATTTGCAATTTTTTAAGGAATCTCCACACTGTTCTCCAAAGTGGCTGTACTAGTTTGCATTCCCACCAACAGTGTAGGAGGGTTCCCATTTCTCCACACCCTCTCCAGCATTTATTGCTTGCAGATTTTTGGATCGCAGCCATTCTGACTGGTGTGAAGTGGTACCTCATTGTGGTTTTGATTTGCATTTCTCTAATAATGAGTGATGTTGAGCATCTTTTCATGTGTTTGTTAGCCATCCGTATGTCTTCTTTGGAGAAATGTCTATAGTGATCTCTTTTTATATTATGCTCTCTGGGGGAGATTTGCAAAAGTGATGATAACATGTTTCTCTTCTAGCTCTTGATTTTGCAAACATTGCGAAAGATAAAGATGTTGTAATAATACAACATGGATGAACCCCCAAAACATTATGCTACATGATAGAAACCAGTCACAGAAGACCACATTATTGTATCATTTTGTTTTTATGAAATGTCCAGAATAGGCAAATCCATAGGAACAGAAAGTAGATTCGTCACTGCCAGGGGCCAGGAGCGAGGTAAGTGGGGAGTGGCTGCTAATAAGTGCAGGGTTTCTCTTTGGGGTGATAAAAATGCTCTAAGGTTAAATTGGTGGCCATAGTGGCTCAACTCTGTGAAAATACTAACAGTCACTGAATTGTATACTTTAAATGGGTAAATTTTATATATGAATTCATTCAATAGAGCTGTTTTTTAAAAACTGTAGTTACAGAAAATATTGTAGATAAAAATTAATATTCTTTGCTTAATAGATAATCTCTCCCAAATTATACTACTTTAGCATAGTAAATGAAAGTTGTATGTGAATTAAACCATTAGCCTAGCTTGATTTTAATATCTTGTAATAATACCCACAATACAGAAGTTAATCAATACAGTCCTGAAAGTTGAGTGTTAGACTTTGTGGCTTCTTGGACCATATTATCAGCAGAGTTAAAATACAATTCATTCAGCAAATATTTGTTGAATTTCTACTATATTCCAGGTGTAGTCTACATGTTAAAAAGGTAGGCATGACCAGAAGTGCAGTTTCTCCCCTCCAGAGTCTCACTGTTGGGAGAGTGGACAGACAAAAGCATAAGCACAACTGGCACGTGTCAGTGTCATACTTGGCGTCCTGGAGTGGCTTTTGGGGATGCTGTATCTGCTTCCGTGCATGAGGGAGGTTTCTTTGAGAACAAGAGTTTGGTCTAATTGGAGAAAAAAGACAGTGGACCAGGGAGATGAAGGTTTCTAAGCAGAAGGAGTGAATGGCTCATGACAAGGCCATGGGATGAGGGAAAAACAAAACAAGCCCAGACAATTCAAGAACTGCAAGTGGCCCAGGTTTCGTCTTAGGTAAGAGTCCATGTGGTAGGAGCTGCCACCCGAGACCAGCAGTACCAGAAAGGCAGGCAGGGTCCTAGAACCAGGGGCCTGATAGGCTCCGCTAATTTCTCAAAAGAAGAGCTCTCAGAACTGTTCATTTCTTACTTAAGAAATGTGTAATCGCTCAAGTGCAGAAAGGAAGTATTCAGTTCAGCCTTTCATTTTTTTAGACCAAGGACCAGAGAACTTTGTTCAAACCAGGATTGACACCTAGAACTCTCTTGAGTCCCATTCCAACAGCTTTCATCCTTTATCACTTGCTTTTGGAAAATGAGAAGCTGAAAGGTTTTGTGGCGCTCAGTAAATGTTGCTGCTGCTGCTGCTGCTAAGTCGCCTCAGTCGTGTCCGACTCTGTGCGACCCCATAGACGGCAGCCCACCAGGCTCCCCCGTCCCTGGGATTCTCCAGGCAAGAACACTGGAGTGGGTTGCCATTTCCTTCGCCAATGCATGAAAGTGAAAAGTGAAAGTGAAGTCGCTCAGTCATGTCCAACCAGGCTCCTCTGTCCATGGGATTTTCCAGGCAAGAGTACTGAGTGGGTCGCCATTGCCTTCTCCTCAATAAATGTTAGCTATTCTTAATTTTCAGAAACATTTCTAATACTGTCCAGTAATAACTAAGAAATTCTGAAAAATTGTCATCTTCACCTATAGAAAGTCAACTTTACTCATGTGCTTAGTTGCTGAGTCATGACCCTATGGACTGTAGCCCACCAGTCTCCTCTGCCCATGGGGATTCTCCAGGCAGGAATACTGGAGTGAGCTGCCATGCCCTCCACCTGGGTTGGATCTTCCCAACCCAGAGATCGAACCCAGGTCTCCTGCATTGCAGGCTAATTCTTCACAGCTGAGCCACTAGGGAATCCCAAAAATACTGAAGTGGGTAGCCCATCCCTTCTCCAGGGGATCTTCTTCACCCAGGAATCCAACCAAGTTCTCCTGCGTTGCAGGCAGATTCTTTACCAGCTGAGCTACCAGGGAACTTTACTCACAGAACAAATGTTTTGACCAAAATCTTTGTTTCAAAATTTGATAAGTCATAGTTTTATAAAGTATATAACTGTTTTTGTTTTAAGCCACTGAGTTTTGGAGTGGTATCTTGCAGAGAAAAAGATAACTGGCATAGATTCTAGTACCTGAAAGTAGAATACTGATATAAAAATAACCTAAAAATGTGGCTCTGGCTTTGGAACTAGGCGGTGGATTGAAGCTGTATGAACCTTAACATGTTAGTAGAAGCCTAAAGAACTTTACGGAAACCATCAGTGAGGGCTTAGATGTTAGCAGAAGTTGAAGGAAAGGGATCTTTAATGTAAAGTGGAGGAAATTTAGCAACATAATCACAATAATATCGAAAATTGAAGGAACTAGATGATCTAGCTAAAGAACTTTCCAGACAGAGGTTAAAGGTAACCCCTTGGCTGCTTTTACCCTTTATAGTAAAATGATGAGAGAGGAGAAATAAACTAAAATAGAAGATGTTAACTATAAATCAGCTAGGACTTGCTGGGTTCAAAAAATAAATTTATTTTTTCATTCTTAGCCTCTCCAGATAGTAGGTGATTCTCAAATTAAGAAATGGTTTATGGGCAAAGGTGAAATCCAAGGGTGTTTTCAGGGAAACATGGTCTAAAGATGAAGTCAACGACATCACTGTAAAACCCTTTATCAAGACCTCAGAATGATTTAATAAGGCAGTATCTTATAGACCCTTTTAAACAGACAAAAGGTTCTCTTCAAATCTTATGGCTGTGCCTCACTTATCTTCTTTCATTAAATAGATTAAACAGAGCTTCTAATATTCTTAAGGACATTATTCTATAGCAGTCTTAAAGTAAAAGAAGGGCTATCTCAACAACATTTGTGGTGTGTCTTTGCTTTGATCTAATGGAGTGACTTCTAGTATGACTCACGGAAAACTCCCAGAATATTTAAGAGAACTGTATTGGAGGAGGCACTGCTGGCTTTAACTGAAAGGGACGTAGACTGTCTAAAATGAAGAGGTATTTGGACTCCTGGGTTTCCAAGGGGAGGTGCCAGGCTGAGAAAACTACCATTCTTCCGCAAATGCAAGCTGGATTTTTTGAAAAAGGAAAAATAATTCAGAGGAACCAAGAATGTAGAGAAGAGCCCTGGAGAGATATTCCCAGATAGTGAGACTAAGCCCTAATCAAGCAACTGGCAACATTGACTGGATTTCAGAGTTGTTACAATCTGCTATGTGCTTCCTATTTCCCCTCTTTTTAGAACAGTGTTTAGAGCAGTTACCTTATGCTTCTCCCACCACTGTTTGCTAGGTGTTTATGCATAGGGTATACACTCTGTTTGTTTTCAGTTTACAGGGCTTCATATCAAGAGGACTTATTATAAAGAATCTGCTCCCATGAAACCCTGATAGTGGCATCTCATCTGCACCTGGACTTGACTTAGATGATGAAACCTTGGACTTTGAGCCTCAGCCTGGTGCTATTTTTATAAATGAGACTTGTGGAGATCTTGGGCATGAAATGGAAATAATCTGTGGTCATCACTAGGCTGTGGTGATTTTAAAACATATCCACAGACTCTCTGATGCTCCTCCCACCTAGAGGTGGAATCTAGTTCCGTTCCTTTTGAATACAGGCTTGCCTTACAGTATTCACTTCTCACAAATAGGAGGCCATGGAAGTGACTGAGGAAGTGACCTGACTTCTGAAGCTAGGTCATAACGTGATTCTACCTCACTTTCCGCTTTGGAATTTAGCCACTATGCTGTGAGGGACCCCAGATCACATGGAGAGGCCAGACGTAGGTATCCTGGGTGACAGCCCCAGCTGAGGTCCCAGCCATATCTAACGTCACACTCCATGCCTGGAAACCATGTGGGAAACCCTGGCTGAGAACTGCTGCCTAATTCGGGGTTGGTAGGTTGTTTGGTCAGAGTGGTTATGAGTTTTGTTGTGTTTGGCAATTAATCTTTTTTTTTCTTTTTTCAATATTTTAATTGAAGAACACCATTCATAAAGAAAAGTATACCAATCCTAAGTGTACCGCTCAATAACTTATCCCAAAGTGAACATACATATGTAACCACTACCCAGTTTAAGGAATTTGCTGTGTTATGCTTAGTCGCTCAGTCGTGTCCGACTCTTTGTGACCCCATGACTACAACCTGCCAGGCTCCTCTGTCCATGGAATTCTTCAGGCAAGAATACTGGAGTGGGTTGCCATGCCCTCCTCCAGGGGATCTTCCCAACGCAGGGATTGAACCCAGGTCTCCTGTATTGCAGGCAGATTCTTTACCATCTGAGCCACCAGGGATGTTTAAGGAATAGGAAACTATTAATACTAGTACCTCAAGTGCCTCACGTTTCCCCCTCCACCACCCCATCAGTCCTCACCTCCTCTCCTCTCTGTGCAAAGGTGAGGCCTCTCCTGACATCTAATACCAGAGATGAATTTGGCTGGTTTTTGCCTTTGTTTAAATGGAACCAGTGGAGTAGGTGCTTTTTGTGTCTGGCTTCTTTTGCTAGCCTGTTGAGATGACCGTGTTCCTGTGTGTGACAGTAGTAGAGTCATTTTTGTCGCGGGACAGGAGTGTATTCATAGTAATGGAGTCGAAACCTTACTCTCCTCTGTGGTAGCAGGAGAACTTAGGCACACCGCGTGTGTCATGCAGTATACGAGCAGAGTGGTGGTTTTTTTTTTTTTTTTTAATCGAGAGACAGCGGGTGCAGCCTGCAGAGCGCAGGCAGCTGCTGCTCGATGTCTTGCACTGTGAGAGCACCTTTCTGACAGGTTCTCAGGCTCAAGTCTGAGGTCAGAATAGGACTCGGACAGAAACCCACTCTGCGCTGACAGCTGCTCCCTTAGTCAGCACACTGACTTCAGCCCCATGGCTTCCAAGGAATGTTTAATTAGTTTTCTCACCACCAAAAGTTATCTGTAAGAAAGCTGTAATCATGTGTTTTAATTTGTTTGGGGTTTTTGCAGTCAGTTATGATTTTTTCCCCCCAAATCTGATGAGATTTTTGTCCCTAAAGCTCATATGCTTTACCTAACACAGATTTATCGTTTCTCCAATTGTGAATGTCAGCATGCTGTCTTCTTTTTATGATTGTCCATGAATAGACCGTTTGCTGTGCAGACCCAGGCGGCTCTCAGAAGACGCCTAACCATCTATTGTATCGAACAGCTGGCTCCCTGTAGCAGAGAAACTGCTTCTGGGAAAAAAAAGAACTCTGTTGGAGGTGTGGGACCCTTCCTTGTGTGGAGGACCCAGATATGTGGAGTAGGAGAACAGGGATGCCTCTGCTGGGGTGCTTTCCTCGATGATGGATTTGCTATGTGGAGATGAGATTCCAGACCATTTGGATCTTGGTACCGGAATGCTCCATAGGAAGAACATTTCTACCTCTGCCCAAAAGCTCGTGTCATTCTCTTACCGGATAGAATACAGTGCCATATCTAGTTTCAGTGGAAATATGCTCCTCTTCTCTGTTTATGTGGTACCCAGCTTGGACTTCCCTGGTGGCTCAGACAGTAAAGAACCTGTCTATAATGCAGGGGACCTGGGTTCGATCCCTGGGTCAGGAAGATCCCCTGGAGAAGGGAATGGCGACCCACTCCAGTATTCTTGCCTGGAGAATTCCATGGACAGAGGAACCTGGAGGGCTATAGTGCATGGGATCACAAAGAGTCAGACATGACTGAGTGACTGACACTTTCACTTTTCACTGATGGTGAGCTTGATTTTAGAAAGCCCAGATAGGAAGAGGAAGAAAATAGATTTAATAGAAAGTTGGCTTCTTTCTAATATACCATGTTAAATGTATCATGATGATTCACCCAAATCTATAGGAATAAAATTTTTTCTATCTAGCTAGCTGTGATCTAGAAACCACTGAGAATATTCTAGCAGGTTTTGAAAGGGCATGTTTTTGAATGGTTAAGTTTAAAATATGAGCAGTGTAATACATAGAATTCACTCGGAGGAATAGGCAGTTATTTTTCACAGTTGATAAAATAGGTTCTATGAGGTCTGTATTGCTATTAAAGCTGTAGTATCTTATATATCAAAATGTCTTCAGCACTTAGAATGCTTCAGCTGCAATTAACAGAAAGTGCCACTCTGTCTTAAACAATAAGGAAATGTATTAACTAACATCCCAAGGAATTCAGAGGTAGTACAGTTGTGGTTTAGTGGTGGTAAGTGCCCTGGGTCCTCCCCTTTGTCACTCTGTAGTCTAACTAGCTCTCCCCTCCATGTAGGTTTGTACTCAGGCTGGTCTCTTTATGATTGTAAAATAGTGGTGACAGTACAAGTATCACATCCAGAATTGACAGATTACACATGCAAAAAGGGAGTCTCTTATGTCTCTTTTAAGAGTAAGAAACCCTTCCCAAAAGTTCCCCTGCAAATATTCCTCCTTCTATTATTGGCTGGAATTTCAACATATGCCAAGATACGAAGCAGAATTGGTGGAAGAGACCACCATGGCTGATTCAGACTTGTCAGGATCTGCTTGGGCTGGCAGCAAAATTTGCAAGATTCAGTACAGACTGAAAGTGTGATGCCCAAATCAGGAGCAGGGAAATTAATCTTCCCTTCCTGTGGTCCCACAACCCTAATTCACCTTGGGGGACAACCCCAAAGGATTTCTACCTGTATGCCAGGGTGCCCAGGGGAACCTAGGTTGCAGATGAGTGAGGGGCTCCTGGACTTGTGCCCAGGACCCCCACTGTGGGTAGAGGGTGACAGTGGAGTGTGGGCTTTTCCTCACTGATCATGGCATGGAGGAGGGGAGCTGAGACCCTGCCCTAGGAAGGCAAGACTACACGCAAGTCAAGGCTTGAAGCCTCGAGTGCATACACCATTGTTTCATCATATTTCACTTAAAAATACAAATGCAAAGGTCAATTTATTAAAATTTTCAAGTCAAGGACCATAAAGCATGACCCCAAACACTGGCCTCTCTGTGCATAAGGCCTTGAGTGACTGCACTGATCACACACTCATGAAACTAGCTGAGAGATCTCCTTGGGGTGGCCCACTCTCCACCATCTCATAATGATCAGAATAGAAGGGCTTCCCAAATGGCACTAGGTTAAAGAATCCGCTTGGCCAGTGCAGGAGATGCAGGAGGTATAGGTTCAATCCCTGGGTTAGAAAGATCCCCTGAAGTAGGAAATGCAACCCACTCCAGTATTCTTGCCTGAAAAATTCCACAGACAAAGGATCTTGGCGAGTTACAGTCCACGGGCGTCGCAAAGATTTGGACAAGAGTGAGAGACTGAGCATGCATGCACACAGGCTACCAAAACCAGACCAAAGTGTCCCAAGAAAAGAGAACTGCAGACAATAGCTCATGAATTTGGATGTAAAAATCCTTAAAATGCTAGCAATCCAAAAATAACTTTTTAAAGGAGTCTTGACCCAAGTGTAGTTTTTTCTCTAGGAATGTAAGCTTTGCACAATCAGTGTAATTTATCATGTTATTAGAATAATATAATCAGCCATAGAGCATTTGACAAAATTCAACACACACTCAATAGTAAACATTCAGCAAGCTAGGTATAGAAGGGAACTTCTTCAGCTTAATACAGACATCTGTGAAAAACCTATAGGGCTTCCCCAGTGGCTCGGCGGTAAAGAATCCACCTACAATGCAGGAGTAGCCAGAGATGCAGGTTTGATCCCTGGGCTGGGAATATTCCCTGTAGGAGGGCATGGCAACCCATTGCAGCATTCTTGCCCGGTGAGTCCCATGGACAGAGGAGTCTGGTGGGCTGCAGTCCATAGGTCCAAAGAGTCGGACATGACTGAAACGACTTAACACACACACATGAAAAACCTACAACTAGGATCAAACTTGCTGATATATTTTTTTCTTTACTGTAAAGTAACTGGAAAATTTAAAAATTATGTAAAACCAAAGAAAGAAGAGAATGAGTCATACCACTCGGAAATGACCCTTGGAAATAAAACACTGTGTTGCAGTCTGAGGATTTGTTTCCCAAGTAGGATATCTTGAACAGAGAAGGACTGAATAATATTCTTAAAAGCTAGCTATAATTTTGGCAAATTGGTTCTCTTCCTATAAGATTTTGAACCTCCAAGTGAATATTAAATTGGATTTCAGTTAAAAAAAAAAAGTTAAACTCTTTTGGCTAGGAGGATTGTTTGTATTTTCAGTAGTAGGAAAGAACTTATGTTCCAACATCTATTCCTTCTTCCCTTCAAGCAAACACATATTAAGAGAGCAATCCAAGAATGCCACAGTGTAGTGTATCAAAACATGACTGTTGTCATAGAATTTTCTAAGTGTTTTCTAGGTGGAGGAAAGGGTGAGATGAGCCCAGAAGACAGGTACCAGATGACTGCCATAGTCAAGGTGTGATTTAACTTTGACTTAATGATTTAACTTTGGGCAGTGGTATGTGCAGGTCAGGAAGCAACAGTTAGAACTGGACATGGAACAACAGACTGGTTCCAAATAGGAAAAGGAGTATGTCAAGGCTGTATATTGTCACCCTGCTTATTTAACTTCTATGCAGAGTACATCATGAGAAACGCTGGGCTGGATGAAGCACAAGCTGGAATCAAGATTGCCAGGAGAAATATCAGTAACCTCAGATATGCAGATGGCACTACCCTTATGGCAGAAAGTGAAGAAGAACTAAAAAGCCTCTTGATGAAAGTGAAAGAGGAGAGTGAAAAAGGTGGCTTAAAGCTCAATATTCAGAAAACTAAGATTATGGCATCCGGTCCCATCACTTCATGGGAAGTAGATGGGAAAACAGTGGAAACAGTGTCAGACTATTTTGGGGGGCTCCAACATCACTGCAGATGGTAACTGCAGCCATGAAATTAAAAGATGCTTGCTTCTTGGAAGAAAAGCTATGACCAAGCTAGACAGCATATTAAAAAGTAGAGACATTGCTTTGCCAACAAAGATCCGTCTAATCAAGGCTATGGTTTTTCCAGGAGTCATGTTTGAATGTGAGAGTTGGACTGTGAAGAAAGCTGAGCACCAAAGAATTAATGCTTTTGAACTGTGGTGTTGAAGACTCTTGAGAGTCCCTTGGACTGCAAGGAGATCCAACCAGTTCATCCTAAAGGAGATGAATCCTGAGTGTTCACTGGAAGGACTGATGTTGAAGCTGAAACTCTAATACTTTGGCCATAATGTGAAGAACTGACTCATTGAAAAAGACCCTGATGCTGGGAAAGATTGAAGGTGGGAGGAGAAGGGGGCAACAGAGGATGAGATGGTTGGATGGCATCACTGACTCAATGAACATGAGTTTGGGTAAACTCTGGGAGTTAGTCATGGACAGGGAAGCCTGGCGTGCTGCAGTCCATGGGATCGCAGAGTCAGACACGACTGAGCGACTGAACTGAACTCAACTGATAGGATATGTAAGGCAAGAATGGGTTCATGAAATATTTACACAGTATTAAGCCATGGAATTGATATATAAAATTGAGCATTAATGTCAAAAAGATTTTTTAGATTTCCATTTTAAGAACCTTGGATAAGCAAAATTTGCTCTTGAAATTGTGTTAGACCTTTTTGGATGGGTTCCTAACACAGATTTAGTAGTATTAGGAAGATTTCTCACTAATCTCTTTCACTCTCATTTTAAATTAGGGCTTTATAGTGTACCTTACAGTATTGTTTGAAGGACATACTGAGTTAACATTAAGAAATTGTACTTAGCACATATTAAGTGCTCAGGAAATGTTAGCTGTTATCATTGACAGCTGTCCAGTGTAAGCCTAAAACATACTGTGAAAGTTGCTCTGTTATGTCCGACTCTTTGTGACCCCAGGGACTATATACTCCATGGAATTCTCCAGGCCAGAATACTGGAGTGGGTAGCCGTTCCCTTCTCCAGGGGATCTTCCCAACGCAGAGGTCAAACCCAGGTCTGCCGCATTGCAGGCGGATTCTTTACCAGCTGAGCCACTGGGAAAGCCCTTAAGTACATGCTCAGTGCTCAGGAAACATTGGCTGTTTTTCTTCTAATTAGGAAAGAATTGCTTATGTGGACTTTTTCTTTTGTTCTCTCCCACCTTTTTAGACTGTAGAGTTTCTTTCTATATAGTTTTGAAAATTTTGAAGTCATTCAATATATTACATTTATTCAGGTAAAGCTAGCTAAAGCAAGCCTCAAAATTCTAATGGCTTACAGCTATTTCTCATTCATGTAACAGTGCCATGTCACTCACTGTTCCTGGGTGATGGCTGGTGATGTAAAGACCTGGACTCATTCTACTTTATGGCTGTACCATTTTCAGCACATTTCCAAGGTCACAGTGCTCGTATGGATCAAACTGATGGAAAAGAGAGACTGTGAAAGCCATTCCCACTGCTTAAAATTAAGTTCCTTGGTCTTTGTGTGACCAACCTCATTTCTGCTAATATTCTATTGGTCATGTGACTCCACCTCAACAAAAAGGTGCTGGGAAATATAATCCTTGCCCTCCCAGCAGCAGTTTATACTTTTCCCTATTGATGAAACTTGAGTTGGTTTCTAGTTTTTAACTATTATGAATATTATGAGCATTAGCATTCTTCTCTATGTCTCCTGAGACAAATGCATTTGTTTCCTTATATCATCTTGAAAGCTTAATTTTTGGTTAAAAGCTATATATATATATATATATTTTCTGTTTTATTAGATACTTCCAAATTGCTAACATCATTATTCCATTTAAAATTCAAAATTTATGGTAGTTGCCATTTTCCCTCATATTCATCAAACTTTGGGTATTTTAAGTCTTAAAGACTTTGACAGTCTAATAGGTGATGTGTTTTCATTGGTTTTTCCTCATCACTATAAAATGATTTTGAGCCTCTTTTTCGTATAGTATCCAGTTAGGCTTTCCCTCCTATGAACTGACTGTTCATATTCTTCATCCATTTCTCTGTTTGCTGTTTTTTTTCTTTTTCCAACTGATGTGTGCGTGTGTGTGTATATATATATATATATATATATATATATATATATATATATATGTATATACTATTTTCTAGACATTTTTTCTTGTAAATGTTTCAATTTGCCTATTTTCAAACTGTCTTTATGTTTTACCTTTTACTTTTTTACCGTTTGCCTTTTCCACAGTGACTTATCATGCAAGGATTTTAAATTTTGGTGTAGTCAACTCTGCCCAACTTTTCCTTCAGGAATGGTTATTGTAAGTCTTAAAACATAGCCTTCAACTTCTATGCACATTCTTCCCATCAAGGATGGGTCTGTACCTCCTCTTGAATCTGAGCCATATGATTCTTTGAACAATAGACTGAACAGAGGTGGCACTGTGGCAGTTTGGAGGCCCAGGATTTAAGAAATTGGTAACATGTAATTCCTATTTCCTGGGATGTTTTTGAAGTAAAACCCCCATCCTGTGAGGAAGCCCAGGCCTGGTAGGATGTTACATGTGGACAGCAACCAGCAGCCAGTTCTCACCTCCCAGCTTCGTGTGTGAGCCTTTTTGGAGATGGATCCTCCAATCCCAGCCTAGCCACCCCAGCAGACATGTGGAGCAGAGATGATCTATCCTTGCTGAGTCCTGGCCACATTTCAGATTCTTGAGCATAATAAATGATTGTTGTTACTTGAAGCCACTGTTTTAGGGTAATTTTTTATCCACCTGTCATAATTGTATTCTGTGTATCTTTCCTACCTTGAAGTCAAAAAGATATTTCCCATTTTTGTCCAATACAATTTATTGAATGACTCTTTCTTTTTCCTACAAGATTAAAATGGTTTCTCTATTATATACTAAGTTCCCTACTTAGGTTTGTTTCAGCATTATTTATTATCAGTTCTCTTGCTGAGGGATTTTAGAAAGGTAAATTTATAAATGCACTGCCTTTTGGTTAAGCTTCTTTCCGACATCCCTCTAGTTGTTCTCTTTGTATGGTTATATATGTATATTTTTCTTTAATATGATAAAAGGTCTCTGAATGGCTTTCCATGTGACCAGGGTGCCAGAACTTTCAAAAATGATATACTAGTTTTGTTGAAACTTGTTATATGTTTTGTATGAAGTCACATGTTCCTATGCTTATCAATCTGTATTATTAATAAACACCCCTTGATAGTAATAGTTGGTTTGCAGTTTTGTGTTTGACAAGATTGTAACTTTAAATAGGATTAATTTAAAATATACATATCTTACTGCTCTTCTACATTGACCTAAGCAAGTGTGGTTATGCCCTACTCTTGGGCTCCTTTTTGTAGATAATGATAACCTCCAAAGAAATTTGAAGTAGGTAAGGACTAAGCTACTTCTTACAACATCATTGTCAAGTTATAATGAAAGCAAATCTCAGACCTGATTCTGCTGCACCTGAAGACACACATATAGAAATTTGTTGCTTAAGTATTAACAAGGCACAAAGGAGTGCTCGAAACAGGAGGAAAACTGTACTTGGAATAGGAGGAAATCCCTGTTCTGAGACCTCACAGCAGCTCTGACCAACACCTTGCAGAAAAGGGGTTACCGCAAGGGAAATTCTGCCTCCTTCATACCAGCAACAGGCAAGCAGAGTCTTCCACAATTCAGACTGATGAAGGAATGTTGGATTTAAAGGAGGGCATGGTCCATCTATACCCACTTGATCCCTAGACTCTTCTCATGAAGGAATGGCACAAGTTGATAAAATACTATTTATCCAGCCCATATTTCTTAAATGCTTTTTATTTCCCAAATGGGACCCCATTTTTAATATTCATCATGCTGGTTATAGGCCTCTATGTGAGTGATAGTTGCTCAGGCATGCCTGACTCTTGGCAACACCATGGTCTGTAGCGTGCCAGGCTCCTCTGTTTATGCAATTCTCCAGGCAAGATTGCTGGAGTGGGTTGCCATTTCCTTTTCCAATAAGCCTCTATATTCATCAGCAAAACCTCTTCTGACAGTATGGTAATTAGCAAAAGATCAGTTGTCCTCTGAAATACAGATGGTAGAGGCACTTATAGGGGCTACCTTTAGAATATGGGTTTGTTTTTTGTTTTTTTTTAATGACTACAGTTGAACATCCTCTGAAATGAATGTAAGTATAATTTTAAATATTTCAAAGTAAATTACAGGCATCCTGATCAAGTATGGTATGCAATATTTTTATTAAAGTAAACATGTCTTCTAAAAAAGAAATCTAAATATCAGATCTGTTTATAAACTCTATGTAGACTTTAATCTGTATGAAATGTATACAAAGTGGACCATTTTAATGAAACAGAAACACTCTTATAAATGTTAGTTCCCATCATATTATTGTCAATCTCAAAGTCAGTTGTACCCTGGGATGATTGTCAGATTTATTTTGAACCTTTATAACAGTGTTCAGTTCAGTTGCTCAGTTGTGTCCAACTCTTTGTGACCCTGTGAATCGCAGCATGCCAGGCCTCCCTGTTCATCACCATCTCTTGGAGTTCACTCAAACTCACGTCCATCGAGTCGGTGATACTATCCAGCCATCTCATCCTCTGTCGTCCCCTTCTCCTCCTGCCCCCAATCCCTCCCAGCATCAGAATCTTTTCCAGTGAGTCAACTCTTCTCATGAGGTGGCCAGAGTACTGGAGTTTCAGCTATAGCATCATTTCTTCCAAAACACCCAGGGCTGATCTCCTTTAGAATGGACTGGTTGGATCTCCTTGTAGTCCAAGGGACTCAAGAGTCTTCTCCAACACCACGGTTCAAAAGCATCAATTCTTCGGCGCTCAGCTTTCTTCACAGTCCAACTCTCACATCCATACATGACCACTGGAAAAACCATATCCTTGGCTAGACGGACCTTAGTCGGCAAAGTAATGTCTCTGCTTTTGAATATGCTATCTAGGTTGGTCATAACTTTTCTTCCAAGGAGTAAGCATCTTTTAATTTCATGGATGTAGTCACCATCTGCAGTGATTTTGGAGCCCAAAAAAATAAAGTGTGACACTGTTTCCACTGTTTCCCATCTATTTCCCATGAAGTGATGGGACCAGATGCCATGATCTTCATTTTCTGAATGTTGAGCTTTAAGCCACCTTTTTCACTCTCCTCTTTCACTTTCATCAAGAGGCTTTTTAGCTCCTCTTCACTTTCTGCCATAAGGGTGGTGTCATCTGCATATCTGAGGTGATTGATATTTCTCCCGGCAGTCTTGATTCCGGCTTGTGCTTCTTCCAACCCAGTGTTTCTCATGATGTACTCTGCATAGAAGTTAAATAAGCAGGGTGACAATATACAGCCTTGACATACTCCTTTTCCTATTTGGAACCAGTCTGTTGTTCCATGTCCAGTTCTAACTGTTGCTTCCTGACCTGCATATAGGTTTCTCAAGAGGCAGGTCAGGTGGTCTGGTATTCCTATCTCTTTCAGAATTTTCCACAGTTTATTGTGATCCACACAGTCAAAGGCTTTGGCATAGTCAGTAAAGCAGAAATAGATGTTTTTCTGGAACTCTTTGGCATTGCCTTTCTTTGAGATTGGAATGAAAACGGAACTTTTCCAGTCCACTGGTCACTCCTGAGTTTTCCAAATGTGCTGGCATATTGAGTGCAGCACTTTCACAGCATCATCTTTCAGGATTTGAAATAGCTCAACTGGAATTCCATCACCTCCACTAGCTTTGTTTGTAGTGATACTTTCTAAGGCCCACTTGACTTCACATTCCAGGCTCTAGATGAGTGATCACACCATTGTGATTATCTTGCCTGTGAAGATCTTTTTCGTACAATTCTGTTTATTCATGGTACCTCTTCTTTTTGTTAGAAAAATCTATTATTGTTTGTAACTCTTAAATTTTTGTATACAAATCTGTAAGATTCTTTATTGCTTTATTTATTAAAATTAAAATAGAAATCAGTACTGTGTATGTAATAGTGAAGTTTTGCCTCTGTGCATAGAATGGTGAAGAATCTAAAATTTTAAATATCAAAAAACATGTAATATCCCACAGAGAAAACAGTTTGGAAATAGGACGTGTCATTGGTAGAAATTAGTAGTATTCATCCTTTCTTGGTCTCTGGTAGCTATTGTCACATAGCATACTCTACAGCAGTATGATGGGCAGGCAGCTGCCTACACCGCTATTGCCAGTACTAGAGATTTTTCTAGGCCTTTAGCACTCTTCTTTCATCTGTAAAGATAGGCAAGGCAGCTGTCTTTATATATTGTTGTAGTGTTGGTTGGCATGGTTTGCTATGGCAGCTGCTAGCCTGACTTCACAGCTGGGGAAATAGCACTTGGTATTAACAACAAAATTTAACAGAAGTATGAAAAAGACAATTGGCAGGGGCTGGGTTGAGTCTTTTAATCTTAGATCTTGGCCAATTCAAATGGAATAGGGCTATTGATTACTCTAAAAATATAGATAATTAATGGAAAGAGAGTAAAGTAGTTTTAATTGAGTTTCTTGCTAGCCTTTTATTTCCTTCACAATCTACCCTTCCTGAGTTATTTAGGATAGGGACATATACAACTGTTTTATTCAAAAGTAGGTCCACATATTAAAAATTCCTTTTATCTATAGACAGCACTTGAGGTTTTATCTTCAGTTAGCCATAGTTATAACGACTTATTAGAGACTTTAAAAATACTAATTTTTAAAGTATTTTTAAAACAATCTTAAGACCAGCTTAATTAACTTTAGATGATAAAAGCATACAAATAGTGGTCTGGTATTGCACAGAGATGAGTTTTGATGAAGTCAGTGAATACACTGGTATTCTTGAGAACGGTTGGATAAATTCACATTCACCCATAACAACTCTGACTCCAGGCCTAGAAGTACTGGTCCTCTTGGCTTTGTTCACAGAAATTTTATGAAAGAAACTAGTGTCACAGAACCAGATGGATACAAACATTGCCTGGAATTGGTCATTTAGCCAGAAATTTGGGGATAATTCTGGGATTTTGAAGATGAGTCTCAAAATCCCAGAAATATCATGCCTTCACTTTGACCAGAATCAGTTCTTGAACCCAAGCCATCCTGAGGTAGCTGCAAAGCACAGTTTATGCTGTTGAAAATGTATGGCTCTCTTGAAATTGTGACCTTACCTTTACCCATCTTCCAAGTGTATCGATTCCTTAGGCGTAGCCTGGCCTGATCAGGGGAGTCAGTGTAATCTCTATCACTATCTCCTTACCCACTTCTTTATGGGATTTTTCACTGAAGAATTGATGCTTTGAACTGTGGTGTTGGAGAAGACTCTTGAGAGTCCCTTGGACTACAAGGAGATCCAACCAGTCCATTCTAAAAGAGATCAGTCCTGGGTGTTCTTTGGAAGGAATGATGCTAAAGCTGAAACTCCAGTACTTTGGCCACCTCATGCGAAGAGTTGACTCATTGGAAAAGACTCTGATGCTGGGAGGGATTGGGGGCAGGAGGAGAAGGGGACGACAGAGGATGAGATGGCTGGATGGCATCACCGACTCAATGGACATGAGTTTGGGTGAACTCTGGGAGTTGGTGATGGACAGGGAGGCCTGGTGTGCTGCAATTCATGGGGTCGCAAAGAGTCGGACAGAACTGAGCGACTGAACTGAACTATGGTATTAGAAGACTGACCCTGAACCTCCTCAAGCAAATCAAAATGTTCTTATTTTTACCCTGATAAAATTTTTTAAAATACTTGTTTATTTATTTGACTGTGTCTCAGGTCTTAGTTGGTGGAGAAGGCAATGCTACCCACTCCAGTGTTCTTGCCTGGAGAATCCCAGGGATGGCGAAGCCTGGTGGGCTGCCATCTATGGGGTCTCACAGAGTCGGACATGACTGAAGTGACTTAGCAGCAGGAGAAGGTCTTAGTTGGAGAAGGCGATGGGACCCCACTCCAGTACTCTTGCTTGGAAAATCCCATGGATGGAGGAGCCTGGTAGGCTGCAGTCCATGGGGTTGCTAAGAGTCGGCACGACTGAGCAACTTCACTTTCACTTTTCACTTTTATGCATTGGAGAAGGAAATGGCAAACCACTCCAGCACTCTTGCCTGGAAAATCCCAGGGACGGGGGAGCCTGGTGGGCTGCCGTCTATGGGGTCGCGCAGTGTCGGACATGACTGAAGCGACTTAGCAGCAGCAGCAGCAGCAGCAGCAGCAGCAGCAGCAGCAGCAGGTCTTAGTTGCAGCACACAGTATCTTCTCAGGCTTCTCTTGGTGTGCAGACTTAGTTGCACCCAGCATGTGTTACCCCCAGATTTTAAGGTCA
Organism: Budorcas taxicolor; assembly: GCF_023091745.1. Taxonomy (NCBI): domain Eukaryota; kingdom Metazoa; phylum Chordata; class Mammalia; order Artiodactyla; family Bovidae; genus Budorcas; species Budorcas taxicolor. Next base: position 56,507,777 of record NC_068923.1, on the reverse strand, counting down.
CCATTCTCAGACGTCTTGTCCCCTCAGTAAGAAATTCTGTGTGCACTAGGCAGTCAAGTCGAGTCTCAGACTTCCAGGTGCTTTATCTGATGTAGCTTACTTACTAACCTCTTCAACAAATTTTCTTGCCATCTGACTGCATTAATCCAAGTTAAATGCACATACTACGCTTTTCCTTCTTCCGTAGCAGTGGTCAAAGTAATTAGCATGAGCATGAACATGAAATATATTTTTCACCTTAATCCCTTTTGCCCTGCCGTCCAGTACTCGTTATAAATTCTTGTGAGGGATGGTATAATGGAAGATATATGTATCTTCTCTTTAGATCTGAATAAATTGTTGACAGTTTTCTCCTTCTTTTGCACGTAACACTGAACTTAACTTTTCAACATTTAAAACCAAACTTCTCAAATTCATTTTCAGCTCATTAGTTAATGCCAGCTAATTTTGACTTTAAAGAAAAAAATGGAACCTAAAATCTTGGAGGAGCTGTATTTCAAGCTCCTGTTGATTTAGGATGGCTGTACACAGCTTTTTGATTGAGGAGGACCAAGGGCGGGAGGTTTGACTGGGTGACTTCTCAGAGCCTCAAGAAGGTAAATTTTATACTATATTTAGTTTGTTCTGTTCTGCAGATGCCTTTCTTAATCAGTAATGGCTTAGTGTGGGGAACTTAGTGTGAGCTTAGTGTGAGTATTGAACATCTCTGGATTTGAGATTGTGCAAACCCAACAACAAGGGCTACTGTATAGCACAGGGAACTCAATTAATATATTGTAATAACTTATAATGGTAAAGAATCTAAAAAAGAACATATATATATACATATATAACTAAATGTATGTATTAATATATATGTATATAGCTGAATACCTATATTTATAAAACTGAATCACTTTGCTATACACCTAAAACTAATATAATATTGTAAATCAACTATACTTCAATAAAAAAATTTTAAAAAATTATACAAATTCAAGGATGTGGAGAATAATAGTTATATCTTTGTGTCATTTGGAGCATCTTTCAGAGGGAGCAAACAGATCAAGATGTTACATTCCCACATTTGGAATTGAGGAAGGGCTGGAATAGTTGAGCTTTTCATAGATTTCTCCAAATGATTAAATTTTATAAAGCAGCAACCAGCAATTGATTATATGTCTTCCTTTTTCTAAAGACACTTATTTTTCTAGTGTCCTGCTAATCTAACATTTTAATTTTATATTTAAGCATAAGATTATATAGCACTGATTATTAGTAGGGGAAAAGGGATTACACGTATTCACAAATGATGGTTTCTTTTCAGGTATTTCAACACCTACGTCCAAAAAATCATGAAATATAATCAATGTTACATGCTTCATTGCATTTCTCTCGTGTGAGAAAACTTTCAACAAATCTTTCTGCCCAGGAGTACCATAGATTGTTTGTACTGTCAATAGGTTCCTCCGTTTCTTTTGTCCAGTACAATAACACCTCCTTGTCCCTTTCTTTCAGAGTGGTGGTAGAATTTCACCTACCATTTAAAATGTAGATGATGCATTGTTGGGGAAAGTTGGCTTTGAAAAAAGTAGTTTAAATCTGAGTGAATTATCACCTAGGTTGTGCTTGTACCTAGACCAGCAACCTGATACTGTGGGAAAGCTACACGCCACCTCTGGAGATGGTGAAAAAAGAAAGATTCTGCTGTATAGTTTCTTTTTTCTCTTTGTTTTTTAATTTTTTTAAATTGTGGAAGTATGATAACACATTTACAGGAGACTTGGAAAATACAGAACAAAGTTAGGGATAGTTCCACTATATATCACAATTATTTTGTAAGTAGATAAATTAAGATTTGTAGTTAGAATTTCAATATCAAACTTTCAAAAATAACACAGTGAGGGGACATATATATACCTGTGGCTGATTCATGTTGACGTTTGACAGAAAACAACAAAATTCTGAAAAGCAATTATCCTTCAATTAAAAAATAAATAAATTTATTTAAAAATTGATAGAGGGCCCAGGAGGCAGGGATGGTGCCTCGGCGAGCCTGCTAGTCCGAGCCCTGGGGATTGTCCCGTCCTACTCTCCATTCAGTCAGCCGTTATATCCTTTCCGTGACCTCCTCCAGCAGGGTTTTAGGACACAGAGAGAAGATGGCCATCCATAAATGAGAAACAGGTCCTCAACACTTTGCAGCCTCCTGAGTTACAGAAGAACCAGGGGTGAATAGATTGTCTAAGGAAAGACTTTGTCTCACTGCTATGTGAACCTCTCTGAGTGTCCCTCAATGTGGAGAAACTTCATCTTTAACCTAGATGTTATATCATCGGTGCTGTATAGATGGAGAAGTCTAGAGGCTACTGTAAAAATAAAACTGAAAACCAGAAGCAGGAGGCTTAAATCCAAAGCCTGAAAGCATTAGAGACCTCTTGAATTCAGGGAACATTAAGCAATAGGAGCTCATCAAACGCCTTCATACCTACACTGAAACCAAGCTCCACCCAAGGGCCAACAAGTTCCAAAACAAGACATACCACTCAAATTCTCCAGCAACACAGGAACACTCCCCTGAGCTTCAATATACAGGCAGCTCAAAATTATTCCAAAACCTTTGATGTCTCATAACCCATTACTGGTCACTCCACTGCACTCCAGAGAGAAGAAACCCAGCTCCACCCACCAGAACTCCAACACAAGCCTCCCTAACCAGGAAACCTTGACAAGCCACTGATAGAACCCCACCCACAGTGAGGAAGCTCCATAATAAAGAGAACTCCACAAATTACCAGAATATAAAAAGGCCACCCCAAACGCAGCAATATAACCAAGATGAAGAGACAGAGGAATACTCAGCAGGTAAAGGAACAGGAGAGTTGCCCACCAAACCAAACAAAAGAGGAAGAAGTAGGGAATCTACCTGAGAAGGAATTCCAAATATTGATAGTGAAAATGATCCAAAATCTTGAAATCAAAATGGAATCACAGATAAATAGCCTAGAGACAAGGATTGAGAAGATGCAAGAAAGGTTTAACAAGGACCTAGAAGAAATAAAAAAGAGTCAAAATATAATGAATAACGCAATAAATGAGATCAGAAACACTCTGGAGGCAACAAATAGTAGAATAACGGAGGCAGAAGATAGGATTAGTGAAATAGAAGATAGAATGGTAGAAATAAATGAATCAGAGAGAAAACAAGAAAAACGAATTAAAAGAAACGAGGACACTCTCAGAGACCTCCAGGACAATGTGAAATGCTCCAACATTCGAATTATAGAAGTCCCAGAAGAAGAAGACAGAAAGATCATGAGAAAATCCTTGAGGAGATAATAGTTGAAAACTTCCCTAAAATGGGGAAGGAAATAATCACCCAAGTCCAAGAAACACAGAGAGTTCCAAATAGGATAAACCCAAGGCAAAACACCCCAAGACACATATTAATCAAATTAACAAAGATCAAACACAAAGAACAAATATTAAAAGCAGCAAGGGAAAAACAACAAATAACACACAAGGGGATTCCCATAAGGATAACAGCTGATCTTTCAATACAAACTCTTCAGGCCAGGAGGGAATGACTCTACCAGAAAATTACTAGAGCTCATCAATGAATATAGTAAAGTTGCAGGATATAAAATCAACACACAGAAATCCCTTGCATTCCTATACACTAATAATGAGAAAGTAGAAAAGGACATTAAGGAAACAATTCCATTCACCATTGCAACGAAAAGAATAAAATACTTAGGAATATATCTACCTAAAGAAACTAAAGACCTATATATAGAAAACTATAAAACACTGATGAAAGAAATCAAAGAGGACACTAATAGATGGAGAAATATACCATGTTCATGGATCAGAAGAATCAATATAGTGAAAATGAGTATACTACCCAAAGCAATTTACAAATTCAATGCAATCCCTATCAAGCTACCAGCCATATTTTTCACAGAACTAGAACAAATAATTTCAAGATTTGTATGGAAATACAAAAAACCTCGAATTGCCAAAGCAATCTTGAGAAATAAGAATGGAACTGGAGGAATCAACTTGCCTGACTTCAGGCTCTACTATAAAGCCACAGTCATCAAAACAGTATGGTACTGGCACAAAGACAGACATATAGATCAATGGAACAAAATAGAAAGCCCAGAGATAAATCCACACACATATGGACACCTTATCTTTGACAAAGCAGGCAAGAATATACAATGGAGTAAAGACAATCTCTTTAACAAGTGGTGCTGGGAAAACTGGTCAACCACTTGTAAAAGAATGAAACTAGATCACTTTCTAACACCACACACAAAAATAAACTCAAAATGGATTAAAGATCTAAATGTAAGACCAGAAACTATAAAACTCCTAGAGGAGAACATAGGCAAAACACTCTCAGACATAAATCACAGCAGGATCCTCTATGATCCACCTCCCAGAATTCTGGAAATAAAAGCAAAAATAAACAAATGGGATCTAATTAAAATTAAAAGCTTCTGCACAACAAAGGAAAATATCAGCAAGGTGAAAAGACAGCCTTCTGAATGGGAGAAAATAATAGCAAATGAAGCAACTGACAAACAACTAATCTCAAAAATATACAAGCAACTTATGCAGCTCAATTCCAGAAAAATAAACGACCCAATCAAAAAATGGGCCAAAGAACTAAATAGACATTTCTCCAAAGAAGACATACGGATGGCTAACAAACACATGAAAAGATGCTCAACATCACTCATTATCAGAGAAATGCACATCAAAACCACAATGAGGTACCACTTCACACCAGTCAGAATGGCTGCGATCCAAAAATCTGCAAGCAATAAATGCTGGAGAGGGTGTGGAGAAAAGGGAACCCTCCTACACTGTTGGTGGGAATGCAAACTAGTACAACCACTATGGAAAACCGTGTGGAGATTCCTTAAAAAATTGCAAATAAAACTGCCTTATGACCCAGCAATCCCACTGCTGGGCATACACACCGAGGAAACGAGAATTGAAAGAGACACATGTACCCCAATGTTCATCGCAGCACTGTTTATAATAGCCAGGACATGGAAACAACCTAGATGTCCATCAGCGGATGAATGGATAAGAAATCTGTGGTACATATACACAATGGAGTATTACTCAGCCGTTAAAAAGAATTCATTTGAATCAGTTCTGATGAGATGGATGAAACTGGAGCCGATTATACAGAGTGAAGTAAGCCAGAAAGAAAAACACCAATACAGTATACTAACACATATATATGGAATTTAGAAAGATGGCAATGACGACCCTGTATGCAAGGCAGGAAAAAAGACACAGATGTGTATAGCGGACTTTTGGACTCAGAGGGAGAGGGAGAGGGTGGGATGATCTGGGAGAATGGCATTCTAACATGTATACTATCATGTAAGAATTGAATCGCCAGTCTATGTCTGACGCAGGATACAGCATGCTTGGGGCTGGTGCATGGGGATGACCCACAGAGATGTTATGGGGAGGGAGGTGGGAGGGGGGTTCATGTTTGGGAACACATGTAAGAATTAAAGATTTTAAAATTAAAAAACTAAAAAACTAAAAAAAAAAAAAAAAAGAACAAGTAAGCAAGAATAAAATGACAAGAGGAAAAAAAAACTTATAAATGCAGAATGGTAAAATAACAAGTATTAAATGCTCATTAAATTTAAACATTCTTGTAACCAATGTTATTACTTTAATAAACTCAATAATAAGTGGAAAAAGAAAAAAAATAAAAATTGATAGAATAAATATACAGAAAAGTAGAAGGATATAGTTCTGCTGCGTAGTTTCTTGGGCTATGAAATAAAGTCAGGACTTCTTAATCGTTTGCCTGTTGTTCTTTCCAAATTTATAGTATGTACCCCATCCTAGAAGACTGATTTCAAAAGCAAAATTTATAAGAAAAGCTTTAAAAATCACTTATCTAAAATAAGACTCCGATAATGTTAGCTCTTCAGAACAAAGCAGAGAACCTGAAAATAATGTGGGATTCTGAAAACAGTGGCCACAGAACTTCTGTGTTAAAACCTGGTATCTTCTTATTAGACATTTTCTGCTCCATATGTAATCTCTTAATTTTACCCCAAATCAGAACATCTGGGGATGAGGTCCAGAAATCAGCCTTTAACACATCCCTCAGCTACTTCAAGTGCTTACTCCAAATGAATGTTCATCGTTTGTAAGGAGCTTCACCAACCTTCATTAATCTGTATTTCTTAGTAAGGTTTTTTGGGGGGTTTCTCAGCTAAGAGGAGATCAGAAGTGGTTTACTTATAAAAACTAAATGGGAAGTTGAGGCAAGTACCAAGTCATCTTAATGATGGCTGAGACCATGCTGGGCTTTTTTTTTTTTTTTTTAAGTTTTACCTCTTATTATAATATTGCTTGTACAATAAAATTTTAGATGCAGTTCTATTCTCAGTGACCTAAAAAGAGCAAGGAATTATGTATATTTTAGGCAACTCTGAATAGGTATACATTCTCCTTCAAAATCACCATGTATCTACTCAGTACTCAATCATGGCCTATATGGGAAAAGAGTCTTAAAAAAAAAAAAGAGAGAACAAGAGAGAGTGTGGGTCCATGTGTATGTATAACTGATTCACTTTGCTGTACACCTGGCACTAACACAACATTGTTAATCAACTATACTCCAATAAAAATTTAATGAATAAATTATCATGCAGGCAAAGTGTTAACAGATTAACAGAATGATAAATGGCCAATTGATGACTTGGATGATATTTGATTGCTTGACTGTATCGTGATGAGACCTTAGGAATCAATAAGCCCCTCAGTGAGCGATGACTTTGTCAAAGGAGTTTTGACCTGCTTTGAAACGTGTGAGAATGTGGTGTGGCCACAAAAGGTATTTTATTCCAGTGTAAGCAAAAGCATCCTGAAGGGAAGGATGAAAATCATTCATGAAACCAGGTGGCTGAATCCAGTCTTAAGAAATTCATAGAGAAACTCTGCCCTAATCTTTCAATAACTATCTCAAACTATGATTGCTAGTGCCTATCAATAGAAACTAGAAGTGGAAGTAATAGTCATTACAGACATCTTGCCACCCTCCTCCCTTTCCCACAGGCAGAGAATACCCCACTCATGGATTTTATGTTAAATGTTTGGTTTCACTTAATAGTCTCAAATGTATGTAAAGATTAATTTTGTTTCTTTTTCATTTGTTTATGTGATCAAATAAAAATTCCCTGAACAGAAAAATCATTAATATCTGTTAGTTCAGCTTCTCTGGATGTCAGGTTAGAACTTGACAGTCTGCTGTGCCTTTTTGACAGATTTGAAAAAAAAAAAAATCATTGTCCAGTTATCTATAAATTCTCATGTCAAACACATGGTTTGGATCTAACTTGTGCTATAACAAATGGACTTTGCAGGTGTCTTGAGGAGAGGGAAAACACTGGCAACAAGTGAGGTATCTTTGATCTGATGCTGTTACTGCTGAAACTTAAGGGGTCCTACAGTTTCAGCATTCAATCAATCTACTTCTCTTGACTCGATAACTTGGTAAAAAGAGCACTGACTGGGACTTCCCTGGCAGCCAGGAGTTAAGACGCCATACTTCCAATGCATGGGGTTAATTTTACTTCTGAATGTATTTGATCATATATTAGTGAACATAATTTTACTTATGAACTTTAATTTTACTTATGAACATATTTGGTCATATTGAATGTAAAGAATGGATGGACAAGTTAGCATATAGAATAATAATACTTTAAAAACATCACATGAACTCTGTGTCCAGTGAGAGGAAGTCCAGATCACAAAGCAGGACACTTTTTATTGCTTTTCCAGTGATGGCTTTTAAATACCACATAGTAAACTAGTGTCAATTAATAGAGTACAGCTCTGTCTCTCTCATTTCTTTAGCAGCTGCTTTGCAAACACTTTATTTGGTGTATGGCCATTTTAGCAGTTAACTTTATTTTTTTTCAAAAGAAATCCACTGGTGATTGTAGCATAAAACTAGTTTATAGAGTTTGTCAAGGTAAAAGAATGATATAACTCAAAGGATAAAGCTCATACTTTGTCAGCTTTCAGAACTCAGAGATCTTCTCTTTGTAGCTTTCTGGCTCCTGTGCAAGATGTCAGAGGAGAGTAAACATATTAAATATAAAGTAGCAGAAAATTCCTTTTATCTTGTTAGAATAAAACTGGAAAGTCACTTCCTTATTAATCTAGTTTTGTAGTATAAGGTAAGACAGGTAGAAAAAAAACACTCTCCATATTGTCTTTGAATTAAAGACTAAAAAACTTCATTATTTTCTATTTATTCCATTTCTGTCAATAAGCACACACACATAAATTATAGTTGTTTGTTTATGTTGTTTTAATCTACTAAAATTAGAGATACATTTCACATGGACTGATCTTTCAGGCTCAGAAATCAGTGTCAGCTCTATCCATCTTCATTAAACTTTTTGAGCTACAATTGTATGATTGCCAACTTCTACTTGAAGTGGTAAATCTAAGAGATTTTTCCATTCTCAATCTGAAATTTTTGTACAGATTCGCTCTGTTTGTTTCTTGATACTGCTTTCATGTGAAATTTTACATGATTTTCAATGGAACAGGTTTTGAACACCTGGGAAAATGTTAATGTATCTTTGAGAAGAAATGAATTGCCCTTTATTTTTTTAATGATAATAAATTAAAATTTGCCATCAATTCTAAGAAGAAATGATTCAGGGACTTTTTTCTGGTTTAAAACTAAAGGCATGTTTATTATAAATAGAGAAATTTATTTTTACATCATCATGAGAAAATACTATTAACATTTTTTATTTTTCCTAAGCAGGCATACATTTTTTAAAAAGTGGATTGCCATTATGTATCATATTTTATAACCTGCTATTTTCACTTAACTATGCAATAAATTTTTTCAACTATGCCATGAATTATATATTCCCTTAAACTATTGTTCTTGGTTGTATAGTACTTCTCAGAGAGATGTATCATAATTTATTTAACAGAGCCTCTATAATTGGATATTTATCTGTTTCTAAATTGTTTCTATTTTAAATAAAGCTATAGTAGACATCTGGATGCCTGTCTTCTCACTTGTTTTAGATAAAATCCAAGAAGTGAAATTGCTGGGCCAGTTAATGTAAACACTCATAGTGCCAAATTGCTCTCTGGAAAGGTAGTACTAATTTAAAATGCCCACTGTTCCATTCCTTTGCAAACCTGTGTCCTCTGTTTTTAAATATTAGTCATATTGATAGCAAAAGTATCCAGATTTAATTTGTGTCTGTTTGATGACTAACGAAATTGAACGTTTTTTTCTCTTTTGTTTGGGAAGCAGATAGAAGTTGTTGGTTTATAATATGTAATTTTTCTCTATGTGCCTTAATTTCTTTTACTTTTTTAAGCCCAAATATTGATTTGAGGTGAAATATAGTAGGAAAAACATAATAGAAAAGTCTTTCTTTGGCATGAAACATCAAAATGTAATATTTTGTGGAAATAATAGCTTTTGTTGTAAACTTTCTACAAACTTTATGAGTTTTTTTATTCTCGTGAGTATATTACCATCTTTTAGTGGGTTTTTTTTTTCACTCTGTAAATATAAATGAAGTTCTAGAATATTCTTAGAATTGAATATGTTCTTTCTGTTAATATACCTTTAAGGATCTTTATCTTTAGAATCAATACTCTTCAGATGATCACAAGTCTAAACGCTTAGGGAATCAGGGTTTGGACTTAAAATACTGTGCTTTCGGGATTTAGACTTAAAGTAAGAGTAAATGGCAGATGTAGTTGTTTGTCACTTTAAACAAACAAACTAATAAATAAAAGGGAAGAGGAAGGGAATGAAAGACCATTTCCTTACCAGCAATCACACAGTTTATTGTCTAGGAAATAAAAAAGAAGAAAACAGAAAGGAAGAAAAAGAAAAAAGAAAAGAGCCAGTTTTGTGTACTGTTGAGCACACAGATGTTCCACTTGGCAGCCACACAGGACTAGGCAGGATCAGGGTTTGTGCAGACGTAGAATGTGAGGCCTCTTTGTTGGAGACGAAGTGTTGCCTGTGGTGGGAATTGCGGCGGTGATGGGAAAGTATCATGATGTATTGTTGAATTACGGTGATTTTCAATAGAGACAGTACATTAAAGTAACTTTGTGGGCAGTGGATTGTTCCAGCCAAGCCTGGCTAATAACACACTCATCTTGGCAAACTCTGTTGAAAAGGTAGAGCTGGCGTAGGTTTGTGGTCATGGAGCCTGTTCCTTACTTGGGCATCAGAATTCCTTTTGCAAGCACTAGTTTTTAACAACCAGTTTGTTTCACATCATCCCACAAAAGAGTTTGTGAATGTAAAGTTAGAACTGTAACCAACTTTTCAAATGGAACTCTTCCGCTTTTGGATAATTACTAAACTAATCTGTTTCTGAATTGTTGTAGAAAATATCTTTTTAATTGAGTTGCTTCTTCTCAACCCACTGGATCATTTGGGATGAGCTTTTGTTACAAAATAAAAGGTGCATGGCTTACATGTTTTACATTTTAGCAATCTCTTTGTGTATAGCTGGAGTGTGTTTTTGTTTAAACATAAATGTTACATTGTGAAATGTTTGGACCATGTGTTTTAAATCTAATCACTAGAAAGCAAAAGTGAGTATATTATTTGCTTGCCAGCATTTTCTGTCCTGATTTTCCATATGGTTTACCTTAGATGGTAACTGTATTTTAAGGTTAACATTTAAACTTGAAGGATTGATAATTGAATTTTTTGTTGTTGTTTCTTCCTCCCCCCTGTTTATGTTAAATATCATATTGGGTGAGTTTTTATGAACTTTTAATTGCTTGTATAAAATCTGAATGAGAATGGAAAGGAAATTTTTTAAAAGTAGTAAAGACTAGTACCTTTAAGAAACTCCTAATCAAATAGGGTTGTTGAATGAGAAATTGAACTAGTGTGTACTTGAAGGTTCATGGAGATTCAACTTGTATATTCATAGACTTTGTCAGAACCATAGATACCTACCTAGTTAACTCTTTCTTTTGGCAAAAAACGTCAACTCTCTTTTGGAGACTCAGAGAAATTAACCAGGAATATTCTCTTTGTTAATGAGGTGTCAGAACCTGATTGTAATGCTCTTAATTCTCATATCTTAGTCCTCTCTTGTACATCCTTCAGTGTCATCAAATCAAAGAATGTCCATTTACTACTCTTGAACGATCCATCAAATATGTTTTTTACCTTCAAGAAACATAAGCATATACTCATTAAAACTTGCTGATAATGAAAGACTTAATAATTTAAGATAATACTGGAAGCTGTATCTCAAAGCAGTACTTTAAAGGCCAAAGGAACTGTGCAAACAATAATTATCCTTGAAACTCAGTAAAAGGATATATGTCTTCAGGCTGTCAAGGAAAATCTTTTTCATAGAAGTTGAGTTTTGAGGTAGGTCTGGATTTTCTTGTCTGCCTCACTGGTGAATTTCACTCATTCTCTAAAATTTAGCATAACTTTCAGTTCTTCTTATGGGTTTCCTGACATTTTTCCCCCTAAGAGAATTCTCTGCATTAATATATACTACCTCTAGTATGGACTTCCCTGGTGGCTGAGATGGTAAAGTGTCTGCCTACAATGTGGGAGACCTGGGTTTGATTCCTGGGTTGGGAAGATCCTCTGGAGAAGGAAATGACCTCTAGTATAAATGCCCTCTAACCTCTAGTATCAGTTCAGTTCAGTTCAGTTCCTCAGTCGTGTCCGACTCTTTGCACCCCATGAATCGCAGCATGCCAGGCCTCCCTGTTCATCACCATCTCCCCGAGTTCACTCAGACTCACATCCATCGAGTCCGTGATGCCATCCAGCCATCTCATCCTCTGTCATCCCCTTCTCCTCCTGTCCTCAATCCTGCCCAGCATCAGAGTCTTTTCCAATGAGTCAACTCTTCGCATGAGGTGGCCAAAGTACTGGAGTTTCAGCTTCAGCATCATTCCTTCCAAAGAAATCCCGGGGCTGATCTCCTTCAGAATAGACTGGTTGGATCTCCTTGCAGTCCAAGGGACTCTCAAGAGTCTTCTCCAACACCACAGTTCAAAAGCATCAATTCTTCGGCGCTCAGCCTTCTTCACAGTCCAACTCTCACATCCATACATGACCACAGGAAAAACGATAGCCTTGACTAGACAGACCTTAGTCAGCAAAGTAATGTCTCTGCTTTTGAATATACTATCTAGGTTGGTCATAACTTTTCTTCCAAGGAGTAAGCGTCTTTTAATTTCATGGCTGCAATCACCATCTGCAGTGATTTTGGAGCCCCCAAAAATAAAGTCTGACACTGTTTCCACTGTTTCCCCATCTATTTCCCAGGAAGTGATGGTACCAGATGCCATGATCTTTGTTTTCTGAATGTTGAGCTTTAAGCCAACTTTTTCGCTCTCCTCTTTCACTTTCAGTGTTCCACATTTCATTGTTGGGCCAAGGATGAGGTATGGGCAGATGGGGAGGAGGGAATAGTTTAGGGAAAGGAAGCAGGAAAAAGGAAGTCCTCATGGGAGATCAGTTACCCAAAGCATAATGACTCACTTTGAGCTAATATAAAGTGGCTCAGCAGTAAAGAATCCTGTAATGCAGGAAACATGGGTCCCATCCCTGGGTTGGGAAGATCCCCTGCAGAAGGGAATGGCAACCCACTCTGGTATTCTTGCCTGGAAAATCCCGTGAACAGAGGAGCCTGGCGGACTGCAGTCTATGGGGTTGCAAAAGAATTGGACACAACTGAGCAAATAAATAGCAAAATGTCTTGAAATCACAGATTTATTCTTCATATCCTGAATATCTCCTTGGCATATAATGGCAATAAATATGTTTCAAATAAGTTTAACATTTGCATGTACTCACACAAATAAGAATTCATAATAACACATTGTTATGTACTGAACTGTCTTCCCCAAATTCATATTTTGAAGCCCTGGTTCCCATTATGACTATGTAGGGCCTATGAGGAGGTAATAAAGCTTACGTGAGATCAGGATGAGGTTAAGACATTAAGGGTTAAGTGGGGTTAGTATCCAGTGGGATTGGTGTCCTTATAAAAGTGTTCGGGGAAATACACTGACTGAAGCTGTCCACCCAGTCCAGGCGCCATAGTAACTATTAATATTTGCATGAGTTATTTGACGACAGGAGGTTCCAGTAAGGAACATGGAACAAACAAGCCACCACCAACCAGAAGAGGAAAGGTCAGAAGGAAACACCATGTATCCTACCTCTTCCCAGAATCCTTCTCACTGGCATCTGTCTTGGCTGAGCAATTCAGGTGCCACCAGGACGGACCCTGAATCAGAGTGATAGGCCAGACAACCCAAAAACTAATCCCATCACCATGAAACCCGCGATTGTGAGCCACGTGGCAGAGCAGTCCTCCAGGTGCCCTTGCCTACTGTTCTCTGCCTGGGCGCCCCTTCTCAGTAAAGTCTGTTGCTTTGTCGGTATGTGTTTCTCCTCAGACAGTTCATTTCCAAGTGTTAGACAAAAGCTCCATTTTTGGGGGGTCCCCTTTCCTGCAACAAAAGGAGGGGGAGACAAAAGGAGGGGAGAGAGTCCTCTCTTGCTGTGTGCAAGAGGACAGCAGTCTGCAAGCTGAGAGAGTCTCTTCCAGAGGCCAGATCAGCCAGAACCTTGACCTTAGGCCTCCAGAACTGTGAGAAAATGAATTCCTGATGTTTGAACACCTAGTTTTGTTACAGCAGCCCAAACACATTAGTATGTACTTCCGTGAACAAATGTAGGAGCAGACATTGCTTTAGGAAATCTCAGAAGCCATGCCTCCCCAGATCCCACCACACATCTCTGAAAACTTTTGTCAACCGCTGTCTATCTCTATCAGAATCCAACTCCATTTCCATGGCAGTATGCCAGCCCAGAGGACCTTGCAGCCAGGCTCTTCCAATTATAACAGGAAGTAGGTGACTCTGCACTGGCATAAATTGTTTGTTAAAACAAGAATACAAGCAGTGTATTAAAAGATTCAGCCAAGTTCTACTGTGATCCTGGATGAAGTGTAACCAAGACACGCAGCATTATCAGTAGGATTAGATCTTTGAGCCTGGATTGTGGTGTGCCAACACAGGTGTATCTGTGCAACACCCTTGCCCACGGATAAGTTCCTACTTAGCACTTCAGTCCTCCACACCCAGCGTCTTTCCATCCTCATCTCCTACAATTCACTTTCCGAAGAGTAGCCAGAATGATCTTAAAAACAAATTTGGTGGTGCGTTTCCCCACACCCTTTCCATTGGCGTCTGAGGCACTATGGGTGGCCTGCCCCCTGCCTTCCTGTCTGCCATCTGACTCCTCCCAGTGTCCCTGTCACTAGGCGCTCTCCAGCCACAGTGGCCTTCTCTTGCTTCTCTTGACATGCCAACTTGTCCTTGCCTTTGAGCCTTTGAATTCACTGTGCCTCTGCCTGAAAGTCTCTGCCCCCATCTTTACACAGCTGGCCCCTGATTTACCATTCCGGGCTCCACTGAAATGTCATTCTTCAGAGATTCCTTCCTTCACCACCCCATGATATGTCTCCTCTCTATAATAACCACTTTATTTTAATTTTCTGCATAGCTCTTACTCCTGTCCGATTTGTTTGTCTTTTCCTTCCTGCTACAACGTAAGCTCCATGAGCCAGTGAGCACTAGAATCTTGTCTTTCTTGTTGGTTACTCCAGCATGTGGAAGAGTGCCTGCCACAGATGGGCCTTTAAGAAGTATTTGTTGAATGAATGAAGCAATGAACAAACTGACAGGTTGGAGCCCCGGGTCCCTGGCAAGCACTCACGCGGGCCACCTTTCTCAGGGTTCATATACTGTTCTTGTGTCCTTAGTCACAGGAGACCTGCTAGCCACAGAAAGGCCATTTAGGGCCTAGGAACACACTTCTTCATCAAGAGTCCAGCTGCATAACCAGTAGATAAGCAATTGACATCCGTCAAAAGTTAAACCTAATCTCTTTCAGCAGGAGATCTTTGAAAACTTTTTTTGTTTACTGGTGTCTATCCCCAGATCAACCCACGTGCCAAGTCAGCTTGCCGGCCCCAGTGAGCCTTACAGCCAGGGCTGTGTTACTTGTGACGGAGCAAGTTATATGCCTGAACTATTGCTTTATTAAAGCAAGGCCTGTCCAAACTCGACTCACACTGAACGCTTCCTCCGTCCTTTATTTGCATTCTCTTGGACATCTTCTCAGCAGTCTTAGGAGGTAGATACTGTGGTGATTCCCTTTTTACAGTAAAGATAACCTTGCCCAGCATTACATAATGAGCATAGAATTGTTTGCATAAGATGAGTAAATTGGGGAACAGAATTGCTTTTAGACACTGTCAGTTTGTTATCATGGTCCTAATTATCACTGAACAATAAACCAATAAACAGTGGCTTTCTTTAGCTGTTAGTAGGAAACAATTACTTCTCTTAAATTGGAAGAAAAAAAAAAAAGAATCCTCAGCTGGCTGAGCAGAAGCCTTTGGTCACCGTGCAGTCACGGTCCTGTTCTGCTAGGAAGGACCCAGCGATTGAGCAGCATGTGCGGCATCCTATAACCCACTGGCAACACGCAGGCTGCTCTCAGGACTTTGAATAAATCCGTGTGGCACTGAGACTGGAGCTCAGTTAAGACACATATGACTGGTGGTGGAATGCACTGGGGTCAAATGTAGACTCCCAGTTTACAGAACCAGTTGCAGAAGTTTTGTGCAGCACTTGGGGATATCTTTGGAGGGAATGATGCTGAAGCTGAAACTCCAGTACCTTGGTCACCTCATGTGAAGAGTTGACTCATTGGAAAAGACTCTGATGCTGGGAGGGCTTGGGGGCAGGAGGAGAAGGAGATGACTGCGGATGAGATGGCTGGATGGCATCACTGACTCAATGGACGTGAGTCTGAGTGAACTCCAGGAGTTGGTGATGGACAGGGAGGCCTGGGATGCTGTGATTCATGGGGTTGCAAAGAGTTGGACACGACTGAGCAACTGAACTGAATGGAACTGAACTGAGAATATATATTCACTGTGTGTGTGTGTGTGTGTGTGTGCGTGTGCACGCGCGCGCGCGCGCGCATGCACATGCTCAATCACTTAGTTATGTTTGACTCTTCGTGACTCCACAGACTGTAGATCGTGAGGCTCCTCTGTCTGTGAGATTTCCCAGGCAAGAATACTGGAGTGGGTTGCCATTTCCTTCTCCAGTGTATTGATTATAGTCTTCCACAGACGTGATCAAATGCCTGTTATGTATAGTGTAGCACAGTGCTACAAAGTAGAGGTTTAAAAGTATCATATTAACATAAATTGATTAAAGAGAGGACCGTAGGTAACAGGAAATGGTAGCTATATTTAGCTTATTTGTCACTCTTCTCATTTGTATCCAAGCAGAAGTGAAGTGAAAGTGAAAGCCACTCAAGTCATGTCTGACTGTGACCCCATGGACTATACATACAGTCCATGGAATTCTCCAGGCCAAAATACTGGAGTGGATAGCCTTTCTCTTCTCCAGGGAATCTTCCCAACCCAGGGATCGAACCCAGGTCTCCCACATTACAGGGGGATTCTTTACCAACTGAGCCACGAGGGTATTCTATCTGAAACAAAATTTAGCTGGCCATCTGGCAAGCAGTCATGTCAAGAAGCATGATTTAAGGTGGGAGGGGGTTCATGTTTGGGAACGCATGTACACCTGTGGTGGATTCATGTCAATGTATGGCAAAACCAATACAGTATTGTAAAGTGAAAGGGGGGGAAAAAAAAATAAATAAAATAAAATAAAATCAGAGAAAAAAAAAAAAAGAAGCATGATTTAGTTTCAGATTCAAGCCAGAGGAGTAAGTTAATTTTGCCTAACAGATCTTGCTATCCAGAAATAAGTCCAGGCACCAAAGGAGGTGGTAAGTCATTAATGAGAGTAACTGTACTTCATGCTCTGAAAGAGTTAAGTACTGAAAGGCACACTAAAAATTGATTTAAAATTTTTTACTGCATACCCTGCCTACTTTCTGACTGTTTGGTTGCTCTTTCTTTAACTTGCTTTCCAGCTTTTGTGCTTCCTGATAGTGGGAGACCTAATAAGTATTTTGAGTCATAGACTCATAAAATTTTAGAAATGAAAGGAATTTTGGAAGTCATCTAATTCAGCCCTTACTGAATTCAAACTCCATCATGAGATGACCATGCCACAGTGCTCATCTGTCATGAAAATTCCCTGTGATTTCCTCTAGTAATGCACAAACCAACCAGTTCCCCTTCCAGCCAACTCTGTTAGAAGTTCTTCCACATATTAAAGCTGAATCTGCCATAAATCTGCCATCCCCTATAACTTCTAACTATTTTTCTTATTTCTGCTTTCTTGGAGGCATATAAAATAGATGCACAAAATAAATATTGTGACCTCTTTAGTATTAAAGACTTCCAGATTCTTTAGACAGGTATAAGATCCTTCTCTACTTTTTGTTCAAACTGCTCCTTCCCTTAATTTTTCATTCACATACTACAAGATTCTTTGACTGTCTTCTTTCCAAACAGGTGACAGTTCCCTAGATGTGGTCAGAGAAGTGAAAGGAGATTGGAATTATTATGTGGGAAATATAATGTGGAACCTGTACTTTGTTGTTTTGTTGCTAAGTCATGTCCAGCTTTTTTGCAACCCTGTGGGCTGTAGCCCTTCAGGCTTCTCTGTCC
Source organism: Budorcas taxicolor (assembly GCF_023091745.1). Taxonomy (NCBI): domain Eukaryota; kingdom Metazoa; phylum Chordata; class Mammalia; order Artiodactyla; family Bovidae; genus Budorcas; species Budorcas taxicolor. Next base: position 56,490,075 of record NC_068923.1, on the reverse strand, counting down.
ATGAAATTCTCCAGACAAGAATAGTGGAGTGAGTTGCTCTTCCATTCTCCAGAGGATCTTCCTGACACAGGGATCAAATTCAGGTCTCCTGCATTGCAGGTAGGTTCTTTACCATCTGAGCCATCAGGGAAGCCCCTTATTTAGAGAGAAATACATATTAATCTCTTCAATTTCATAATAGGAAAGCAACTTCGCTTATCTCATATTTGATAGTTAAAATGTGCAGTTCTAACTTTGACTTTCTGTGTAATGTCTGCACTGCATGCCCTTGTTAGGGAAACTAAAGCTTGAATTGACCAAGATTCAGGTCGGTCCCTTGACTGCCATGAACCATTTATCTGGAGTTTGACTGAGACAGAGACTCAGAGAATGTAACTTATGAATACTGTAGCCAGTGCTTTTCAAACCAGACTCATTTGAGAAGTTTTTCCTAAATGTGCATGAATCTCTAGCTCTACCCTACTGATTTGGATGGTGTACTGATTTGGATGGTGTAGGTCTGGGTTAGACCCCAGGCATCAATATTTTTATAAAAAAAGGAAAGAAAAAGATTGTAAAAAGCTTCCACAGCCAATTGATTGTGTTTTGCCTCTCAGCTCTGACTCCCTGCAGAGTGATAAGTCTGTCCCTGTAAATTATAAAGTAACTTCTGGATTTTATTATCCTCATCCTCAGCCCCAAACTCAGACTCAAAGAATGCCTTCAGTCAGTTTTGTCTTCCTTTTGTTTCTTTTGTATATATTGAAGGCTGCTGTCAGATTTGTCCATATGAGCAATATTCTAGTTTATATTTGAAATTATTATCCTTTTAGTTATCTATTACACTTTATATTATATATAAGAATCAATGTAATGAATTTCATAATACCTGTTATTTATTGAGTATGTACTATGTGCCATATGTGTTAAGCATCTCAGCAGCTTTACCAAGTGTTATATACTCACTTTACAGCTAAGTAAGCAGTCCAAGGTTTCCAAGGTGGCTCAGTGGTAAAGAATACACCTGCCAATGCTGAGATGCAGGAGGCGGGGGTTCGATCCCCAGGTCGGGAAGATCCTCTGGAATAGGAAGTGACAACATGCAGTATTCTTGCCTGAAAAATTCTGTGGACAGAGGAACCTGGCAGGCTATAGTCCATGGGATCTCAGAGTCGGACATGACAGCAACTGAGCACTGAGCACCCAGGCAAGCAGTCCATACGAGCTAAGTGTCTCATGCTCAGTCATGGTCAGATCTAGACCTTTCTATGACATTTTAAAACTCATATTCCTTCTTCTGCTGTACCCTGACAAAACTTATCTCTGACAATAAAAGTATATATTTTCTTCTCTCATAAAACAAAACTTGTATACCACAAGTTATATCCTTTTTTTCTTGGATACTCCAATTCTAGTTCCAGCTTTGATCTGATGTTAGTTATCAGCATATCTCAGGTGCCTGAAGGCATTTATTCCTTCTGTTTCCTTTGGATTTTTTTGTCCCTCCAAATATATATATTCTTTTTTATTGCATATTCATATTCTGACCAGCAACACTTTTTTTTTTTTTTTTTTCAGAAAAATAGACTCTATATAGTCATTAGGTTTTAGGATATTTCTTTCCCTAATTTCTTGACACATCTTATTTTGCTAACTCTAAGAAAAGTTTATAACTATCATTATTTATGCTATATGTAATGTATTACATTATAGGCATGTTCCACATTATTAAAAAGTGAAATATTTTATTGGACATTTAAAAATGTTTCATTTCATAAAATAAATCAATGTTTGAACAAGAGATAAAGCTTGTTTGTGGTACAAAATACTAACTAGCAGGGCAAGGTTAAAAAGTGTTTGGTTTAAGGGAAAGACAAATCATATGTTTACCATAGAGTTGCAGAAAAAGATTAAATTCCAGGATGATTACAATTTGAGGAAGTACATTTTAGCATTATGAACAGTGATTTAAATTGTAATCAGTTGAATTATTGGAGTTATAATTATTGGAATTATAGAAAGCTAGCACTTTCTACCTTTATTTTTTAACTGTGGCTGTTGTGCTTGATAAGACAGAATAGTTAGTATGGTGGTGAGTCAATCTCATAGGCATCCTACAAACTGAGCAGAAAGAAGCAGCAGACTAGAAACACAGTCAAAGAAACCCAGTGGATGCTATTTGAAAAAGGGAGACACATCTGAAATATACCGAAGAGTCTGCATAGAAAACTTTACTTGTTAATCAAATATTTAAGACTGCAATAATATCATGGGTAGCTAATAAAAAGTCTTAACATTTTGCATTTTGTATGTATATTGAATCAATTTTGCACTCAGTAGCTCTCGGCACTGTATTAGTTTTCAAACACTTTAAGTTGTATAAAAGTAGAATAAAATCATTGAACTGCAGAAGACCTTAGGTCTGTTCTAAGCTGATGCTTTTCAAAGATGAGGAAGTTGATGCCCAGAGAGTTCAATTAAAGGAGAGTATAATACACACATCCCTTCACGCTCATGTGCAGGCACTTTCCCTCACAGAGGCGTGCGCAAGGCACACACGCAAAGTACTGGCTTCACAGAGAGGCCAGAATTACTGCGCACGTTTGAATGAATTAGAAAAAACAAATAGGGAGTAATTAAATCATTAAAGATATCTTAGTTGTTTCTCTCCAAAAAAAGAAAAGAAAATTTTTTTCCCAAAGTCTTAAAACTTTAAAATAACAAAATCATAAGAAAATCAGGAAAAGTTCTAAAATATTTTAACTTGTTGGGATGAAAACATAGATGATTAATGATTTCAAAACAACTGTTCTTGAAATCTCTGTGAACTTTGATTATAGTAAGGCAGCTATATTGACTCCCAAAGGCAGAATTCCTTACAAAATTCTCTTTGGATACTGAGATTCAATCCAAGACTTGTATTTGCCGGCTTTGTATTATTTAATTTATGTATATCAAAGAACTAGTCAAGACACTGTCTCTATTTTAAGTCTATGAGAACCGTCACCAGCCTGCACTGACAGATGTTAAAGAATGTGGAAAGAATGTCAAAACCCCCTCCTTAGAAAAGTTTTTAAACCATGTCCTTAATACAGAAATGCAAAACCAGATTTAATTGCCCTTTTCCTAAACAGCTCAGACATGCAGACTCATTTACTGCAGCATATGGTCTGCGAAAGTGCACATTGGAAGAGAGCAGTCATGGTGAAGGCTGAGATTGAATCCGTTTAGGCTGGAATTCACAAAGATCCAGCAGAGGCAAGCATTCAAAGTTAAAGAAACACATTGACCAGTGAAAACACGGGCTATTTTCATTTTGAACGTACTCACTGGAGATGTCCTATTCGCTTTCAGGACAGCAGTATTCAACGTTTCTAATATGAAATGCAGCATTTCTGAAAAACTAATATCTAAGGTTTTTTTCCTCCTAATTAAAAAAAAGGTATGAAAAATAGACAACCTTGCATAAAGTCACACAGTTTCAGGTTTTGGGGTTTGTTTTTTTTTTTTTAATAATTTATTATTTGTTACCACTGAAAGTAACCATTTTTCTAATTAAAACAATGACTTGGGTGACAGCAACATGGTTTACATTTTATTTCAAAGGGATGACATTATGAGACTACATGAAGTGGTAACTTCTTATCACTCCCAAACGGATTAGGTTTACAGTTCTTGGAAGAAGTCAAGGTAATTGAGAACTGAAGAAAAGGAAGACAAAAAAAATCTAAATCATCTTATACAACTTTGTGGTATTGGCAAATGATTTCATGTATCTTAATTTTCTACGTATAACGTGGAGTAAGCTATCTTTACATGGAATTTTGTTTTAACCTCTAAATATCTAAAAGACAGTTCAATTGCTGTGTGTCTAGTGCAGTGTCATGCAGATATGAGGAAAAATATAAAAGGTAACAGAATGGAAAGAAACACATGAGCAGTTAGGAATGGCAAGCATGGATCTGATGGTTTACTCTTGCTGGAATCTAATTAGGAATAGCTATTTATTATAACAAATAATTTCAAAGTGCTATTTTTCCTGTAAAACTAGAGTTTCTGTCAGTGATATGTTTATGTATTTGTAAGACAAGTATTTTACTATTTTTATTGTCAATTTGAAGTTGTCTACAGCTGCACTGTCAAGCGGCTGTTTAAATTTAATTGAAATTACATAAAATTAGAAAATTGCTTCCTCTCCATATTAGTTATAATATGGTCAAGTGTTCCATGACCATATTATATAGAATGTTTCTGTCATTATAGAAAGTTATGTTTTGGAATTGTTGATATTTTAATTAAGTTTTATCGATGTATTCCATTGAAAGTCAAGAAGATAAATTGTATATTTTTGGGTAGTAGGTATGTATGCCAGTGTTCTTAGTCACTCAGTCATGTCCGACTCTGGGCAACCCCATGGACTGTAGCCCACTAGGCACCTCTGCCCATGGGGATTCTCCAGGCAAGAATACTGGAGTGGGTTGCTATTTCCTTCTCCAGGGGATCTTCCTGACCCAGGGATCAAAGCCAGGTCTCCTGCGTTGCAGGCAGATTCTTTACCAACTTAGCTAGGAGGGAAGCCGAGTTTTATCAGTGTAGTCCATTGAAAGCGAAGAAGATAAATTGTATATTTTTAGCTATCAGATATAGAGGAGACTGATCTCCTTCCAGTGCAAAGAATAAGCCAAAGTTGAAGCTGTAAAGAAGATACATTTAACCTATGTGTGTGTGTTTGCATGCTAAGTCACTTCAGTTGTGTCCAACTCTTTGCAACCCCATGGACTATAACCCCCTAGTCTCCTCTGTCCAGGGGATTCTCCAGGCAAGAACACTGGAGTGGGTTGTCATGCCCTTCTGCGTGAAATCTTCCTGACCCAGGAGTCGAACCTGCATCTCTTACAGGTTGAAATTGGCAGGTGGGTTCTTTACCACTAGCGCCACCTGGGAAGCCCTTAACCCATGTAGCAAGACACAAAAATGAAATGATGGTGTTGCTGATGACAGTGTAATTTTTCTGAAATTGTGAACAACTCTTGGTAACATTTTGGACAAAATCAGTCTTCCCTTAATTTATATTGTAATCTCATTCTTGAAAATATAGTGTTTGCTTAAACTCTTATTTAAAACAACAACAACAACAACAACCTTTAAAAAATATTTAGCAGACAGAGTTCCAGGCTTAGATCATTGCAATCAGATTTTATCAATGGCTAGCAGAACACCTCTTGCATGGAAGAGTTCCTTGCATTACACAATGTCTCCATCCCATCCACTCCTGCTAGATGTCAGCCTGATCTTTGTGACAACCAAATAGCACCTCTGAACATTTCCAACACATCTTCGTATAAATATTTGGTATAAATAAATATGGTATAAATATTCAAGGTGGTAGCCTCCTTCGGCTTCTTAAGATCGTCATCTTAAGCCTGTTCTTTTGTTGCATACATTTTTAAATTTAATTTTTCCCATGTTTTTAATTTTTTAATTAAAGTGAGGAACCTCTTGATGAAAGTGAAAGAGGTGAGTGAAAAAGTTGGCTCAAAGCTCAACATTCAGAAAACGAAGATCATGGCATCTGGTCCCATCGCTTCATGGCAAATAGATGGGGAAACAGTGTCAGACTTTATTTTGGGGGGCTCCAAAATCACTGCAGATGGTGATTGTAGCCATGATATTAAAAGACGCTTACTCCTTGGAAGAAAAGTTGTGACCAATCTAACAGCATATTAAAAAGCAGAGACATTACTTTGCCAACAAAGTTCTGTCTAGTCAAGGCTAGATGGTTTTTCCAGTAGTCATGTATGGATGTGAGAGTTGAACTATAAAGAAAGCTGAGCTCCAAAGAATTGGTGCTTTTGAACTGTGGTGTTGGAGAAGACTCTTGAGAGTCCCTTGGACTGCAAGGAGATCCAACCAGTCCATCCTAAAGGAAATCAGTCCTGAATATTCTTTGGAAGGACTGATGTTGAAGTTGAAACTTCAGTACTTTGGCCACCTGATGCAAAGAACTGACTCATTTGAAAAGACCCTGATGCTGGGAAAGATTGAAGGCAGGAGGAGAAGGGGACAACAGAGGATTCGATGGTTGGATGATATCACTGACTCAGAGAACATGAGTTTGGGTAAATTCCTGGAGTTGGTGATGGACAGGGAGGCCTGGCGCGCTGCAGGCAATGGGGTCACAAAGAGTCGGACGTGACTGGGCAACTGAACTGAACTGATAGTTAATTAACAATATTCTATTAGTTTCTGGTATACAGCGAAGTGATTCAGTTATATATGTTTTCTTATTCTTTTTCATTATAGTTTATTATAAGATACTGAATATAGTTCCCTATACAGTAGGACCATGTTGTTTATTTATTTTACATATAGTAGTTTGTATCTACTAATCCCAAACTCTTAATTTATCCCTCCTCTCTACCCTGTTCCATATTTTTTTAATTGAAAATATTATGCTGCTATGCACCTAATTCTCTTTAAGACTTGTCCTTGTTCATTCATAATAGGGTTAGACTTAAGGAAGTGACCAGGGGTAATAAAAGAAAAATTCCATATTTACTTGCATATGCTGTGACCTTTTGTCTTATTTACACTAGAAAATGAGGCTGTGGTAGAGGTTGGCTCTACCACTTACAGCTGTGTGGCTGCAAGCAGTGGCCTGGTGAGCTTGGTCACTGAAGTCCTAAGTTTCCTTAAGAAACACATTGGAAGTAAAACAACAGAAATAATTATAAGGCCATGTTGGTGTGTAGATAGAATGAGAACTCCTTCCTTTTACCTCAGGAGCTATTTATTGTTGTTGTTCATTTATTGTTGTTGGACACGACATACCTAAGTCATGTCCAACTCTTTGCACCCCATGGACTGCAGCACGCCAGGCTTCCCCGTCCTTCACCATCTCCGCAGTTTGCTGAAACTCATGTCCATTGAGTCGGTGATGCCATCCAGCCATCTCATCCTCTGTCACCCCCTTCTCCTCCTGCCTTCAGTCTTTCCCAGCATCAGAGTCTTTACCAATGAAATGACTCTTTTCATAAGGTGACCAGAGTATTGGAGCTTCAGCTTCAGCATCAGTCCTTCCAATGAACATCCAGGGTTAATTTCCTTTAGGATTGACTGGTTTGATCTTGCTGTCCAAGGGAGTTTTGGAGTCTTCTCCCAGCACCACAGTTCGAAAGCATCAACTCTTCAGCACTCAGCCTTCTTTATGGTCCAACTCTCACATCTGTACACAACTACTGGAAAAACCATAGCTTTGACTATCCAGACCTTTGTTGGCAAAACAATGTTTGAATACACTCTCTAGGTTTGTTATAGCTTTTCTTCCAAGGAGCAAGCATCTTTTAATTTCCTGGCTGCAGTCACTGTCCGCAGTGATTTTGAAGCCCAAGAAAATAAAATCTGTCATTGTTTCCACTTTTTCCCCTTCTATTTGCCATGAAGTGATGGGACCGGATGCCATGATCTTAGGGTATTTTTTTTTTTAATGTTGAGTTTTAAGCCAGCTTTTTCACTCTCCTCTTTCACCCTCTTTGAGAGGCTCTTTAGTTCCTCTTCGTTTTCTGCCCTTAGAGTGGTATCATCTGCATATCTGAGGTTGTTGGTATTTCTCCCAACAATCTTAATTCCAGTTTGTTATTTACCTATCCTGACATTTCACATGATGTATTCTGCATATAAGTTAAATAAGCAGGGTGACAGTATTCAGCTTTGTTATACTCCTTTCCCAATTATATTATATGATTATATTATATCCAGAAATATAAACAGACTTAACATCTAGAACAGAACTTCTTAATCTTAGAGGTCCATAGATGACCTTCAGGTAATCTGTGAGCCTCTTGAAATTGTACCCCAGTTATGTTTATGGGCATTTGTATGATTTTTAGGAGGAAGAGTCCACTGATACAATAAAAGGAATGAGGGAAAACTAATTAAAAGAATAATTTTTATGTGCGTGCATGCTGAGTAGTGTTTGACTCTTTGCGACCCCATGCACCCCATGGACATGCCAAGGCTCCTCTGTCCATGGAATTTTCCAGGCAAGAATATGGGAATGGTTTGCCATTTCCTCCTTCAGGGGATCTTCCCAACCCAAGGATCAAACCTATGTTTCTTGCATCTCCTGCATTGGCAGGTGGATTCTTTACCAACTGTGCCTCCTTGGAAGTCCGAAAGAAAAATAAAACCTCATTATAGGAAAGGGCTTCCCTGGTGGCTCAGATGGTAAAGAATCCTCCTACAATGCAAGAGACCCAGGTTCAATCCCTGAGTCAGGAAGATCCCCTGGAGAAGGGAATGGCAACCCACTCCAGCATTCTTGCCTGGAGGATTCCAGGGACAGAGGAGTCTGGCGGGCTACAGTCCATGGGGTCACACAGAGTCAGACATGACCAAGTGACTGAGACACATAGGAGACAGAGGAGGCAGAGTCAGTTCCATACAGAAAGGGATATCTGACAGGTTCGAAGTTAAGTCTGCTATTGAAATGGTACATTTTAAACGAAGAAGAAAAATTATGAACCTATTGAAAGGATCATCTTCCCCTTCCAAGAAATAGTTATGTGCTAAAAATAGATTCGTTGAACTCCGTGAAGAATTAAGGAGTGATAGGAGAAGGTATCTTATACATGCTCAATAAATGTTAGCTACCATAATCAATCACCACCACTGCCACCACCATCACCATCAAAACAAACCCAGTGGCAGTAGATGTTCCAGCCTTGGCGTGATGGCGGGGACCAGAACACTCTCAGGGGATACAGGTATATGTGAGGCTGATTCACTTTGCTATCCATCAGAAACATCAGCAGTGTAAAGCAACTATACTCCAGTTTAAAAAATTATGACTACAAGAAAAAAAATAAGAACACTCCCAGATATAATTTCAAGTTATAATTAAATCAGTTAAAGGATTTCTACAGACAGTAAGCTTTGGGGATGCTCAGTTGTGTCCGACTCTTTGTGACCCCATGGACTGTAGCCTACCAGGCTCCTCCCTCCATGGGATTCTCCAGGCAAGTGTACTGGAGTGGGTTGCCATTTCCTTCTCCAGGGGATCTTCCCAACCCAGGGATCGAACTGGTTCTCCCGCATTCCAGGCAGACGCTTTAACCTCTGAGCCACCAGGGAAGCCCAGGAGAAGGTAAAATTAGGCAGCTCTGCCTGCCCCTCAGTGTTCACTGAGCCCCTGTCAAAAAGAATACAAAAGTGGATGAGTCACTGTGACCCTTCTGTGACTCACCATATATTTCTACTGTATTGTATTCAGGTATAATGTAGCTAAGGTGGGGAAGTGTGGACCATTAAATGTGGCGTGAATGTGGTGTGTAGTTCTGTGAGTTTTACTTGCTTTTGTTTAGTGCTAGTTTGCCTCACATCCTCAAAAGAAATTCAACATTCATTTCAAATAGTTGTTTTCTTTTTGGTAGGACATTTATAATAAATTTTAAGAGAGGAATGTTTATACCATTAAAATAAGTAAGATTTGAATCAAAGCAAATTATTGAAAGAAAACCCATCCCCAAAGCTTACTATCTGTAGAAATCCTTTAACTGATTTAATTATAACTTGAAATTATATCTGGGAGTGTTCTTATTTATTTTCTTGTAGTCATAATTTTTTAAACTGGAGTATAGTTGCTTTACACTGCTGATGTTTCTGATGGATAGCAAAGTGAATCAGCCTCACATATACCTGTATCCCCTGAGAGTGTTCTGGTCCCCGCCATCACGCCAAGGCTGGAACATCTACTGTCACTGGGTTTGTTTTGATAGTGATGGTGGTGGTAGTGGTGGTGATTGATTATGGTAGCTAACATTTATTGAGCATGTATAAGGACTTGGCAGGTGTTAACTCATTCTATGCTCATAGTAACCTGAAAGTGAAAGTGAAGTCACTCAGTCCTGTCCGACTCTGCGACTCCATGGGTTGTAGCCCGCCAGGCTCCTCCATCCATGGGTTTTTCCAGGCAAGAATACTGGAGTGGGTTGCCATTTCCTTCTCCAGGGGATCTTCCCAACCCAGGGATCAAACCTGGGTCTCCCGCACTGCAGGTCGACTCTACTGTCTGAGACACCAGTTCAGTTCAGTTCAGTTCAGTCACTCAGTCGTGTCTGACTCTTTGCGACCCCATGGACTGCAGCATGCCAGGCCTCCCTGTCCATCACCAACTCCTGGAGTTTACCCAAACTCATATCCATTGAGTCAGTGATGCCATCCAACCATCTCATCCTCTATCATCCCCTTCTCCTCCTGCCCTCAATCTTTCCCGGAATCAGGGTCTTTTCAAATGAGTCAGCCCTTCACATCAGGTGGCCAAAGCATTGGAGTTTCAGCTTCAACATCAGTCCTTCCAATGAACACCTAGGACTAATCTCCTTTAGGATGGACTGGTTGGATCTCCTTGCAGTCCAAGGGACTCTCAAGAGTCTTCTCCAACACCACAGTTCAAAGGCATCCATTCTTCGGCACTCAGCTTACTTTATAACCCAACTCTCACATCCATACATGACTACTAGAAAAACCATAGCCTTGATTAGACGGACCTTTGCTGGCAAAGTAATGTCTCTGCTTTTTAATATGCTGTCTAGGTTGGTCACAACTTTCCTTCCAAGGAGTAGGCATCTTTTAATTTCATGGCTGCAGTCACCATCTGCAGTGATTTTGGAGCCCCCCAAAATAAAGTCAGCCACTGTTTCCACTGTTTCCCATCTATTTGCCATGAAGTGATGAGACCAGATGCCATGATCTTCGTTTTCTGAATGTTGAACTTTAAGCCAACTTTTTCACTCACCTCTTTCACTTTCATCAAGAGGCTCTTTAGTTCTTCTTCATTTTCTTCCATAAGGGTGGTGTCATCTGCATATCTGAGGTTATTGATATTTCTCCCGGCAATCTTGATTCCAGCTTGTGCTTCTTCCAGCCCAGCGTTTCTCATGATGTACTCTGCATAGAAGATAAATAAGCAGGGTGACAATATACAGCCTTGACGTACTCCTTTTCCTATTTGGAACCAGTCTGTTGTTCCATGTCCAGTTCTAACTGTTGCTTCCTGACCTGCATACAGGTTTCTCAAGAAGCAGGTCACATGGTCTGGTATTCTCATCTCTTTCAGAATTTTCCACAGTTTATTGTGATCCACAGAGTCAAAGGCTTTGGCATAGTCAATAAAGCAGATAGATGTTTTTCTTGAACTCTCTTGCTTTTTCAGTGATCCAGGAGATGTTGGCATTTTGATCTCTGGTTTCTCTTCCTTTTCTAAAACCAGCTTGAACATCTGGAAGTTCACCTGGAAGTTCATCTGGTGTCATTTGAGACATCAGAGAAGCCCATAATTATTATTTCCATTTTACTAATGAGGAAACTGAAACAGAGGTGAAATAACTAGCTCAGAGCTGCATGTTTAGGGATGGAGCTGGGCACGTTTCTAGTCATCTGGTTCCAGAGTCTACAGTCTTCACCACCTCATTGCCTTTTCTGGATATTTATACTTAGGCCAAAATCTTTGACTGAAAGGAGCATTTGGAAACTGTATGAACAATGCAGTCTTGGGGAAAGAGTGTACTGACATATTCGTTTTAAATGTTGTTATGTGAAACAATGGAAACCCGAATGGGAAGACTAAGTGGTATAAGTGATTATCAGAGACTGCAGTACTGGAGGGTCACCTCAAATTACATTGGCAGAAATGGAGTTCTCCGAAATACATCAGTCATTTCTTTACTTCCCTCTAATGAAGTATTTCAAACTTAAAGCAAGGATAAACTCCACATTAATGATATGGCTGCTGTTCCTGTGAGTGAGGACTACCAACCTTTCCACGTCCTGGGTTTCTCAGAGAGAACAGTCTGTGTGTGGGAGAGTCAGTCCCACCCCAGTGGTCACCAGGCTTTGTTCAGGGGGCCCTTTTAAGGCGCGTTTCTCCATTATAGATTGTCATTGCCTGGCTTTATTTTATTTTATTTTGTCAATCTAAATTACCTATCCTGAAGTTTGTTGGTTTTGTCATCACTTGTGGAAAACATCTGTTACTCTCAAAGGCTGTTCATGGTGGCCGCAAAGTCCATCAGAGGTCCTCGTTTTACTGGTCCTTTGTATGTATGTAGGATGCCGTGCCTTGTATGTAATACAGGTAATTCTAGGCCAGATTTTTCTCAAATGCTGATCAGAGAAGACTGCATCTCCGTTACCTGGGGAGCTTTAAAAAGGCAAATTCCACTGCAGCCCCTCCCTAGGTGAGCACTGAGGAACTCAGAATGTGAAAAATTTCAGCATACTGGCCTCAGATCACTGAGATGCCTGTGGAAGGAATGAGTTCAGTAAGCCCCAACACCTGAGTCTTCCCATACATAGAAAAGTAGAAAGCACTAACTTCCTGAACTTTTGAGATAATCTGGTTTTCTTTAATTCACAAAAATACTCTTGATGTTCAGACTACCCGCCCTTTGTTGCAAAACTTCTGTATAACCTGACTCCTCCCCGCTCCCTGCCCCTCCATGCCCCTGCCTCCTCAGAGCAGTTCTCTCAGGGTTACTGAGATGCTGTCTCCCAGGCTTGAAGTCCTAAAAGTTCCCACTGAATAAAACATAGCTCTTAACAAAAAAAAAACCCAAATTCCTGAGTCCCACCCTAGATTTGCCAACTCTCTCTAGGGTTGCTTCCCTTATTTGCATTTTTAAGGAGCACTGCAGTTGCTTTTGATACATGAGACGTATAGGTCTCCTCTGGGTTCCAAAAGAGAGACAGATGAGATAAAAGCCCTGCCCTTAGTGAGCTTATGGTCTGTTAGGGAAGATAACACGTAGAAGTAATGCACAGTGAAAAGTAAGTACCATAAAAGTAGAAACAGCTACTTCCAGACAACTGAAGTCAGAGAATCTTCTAGAGGTATTTTTGTTGTTGTTGTTTAGTACACAGTGTGGGTGATTCTTGATTCATTCAGCACACGTAAAGGCCTGCAGTTCACTTTTCATTTTGGTTACCAACTCACTGGATAGCTTCTTAAATTTCCATACTTTTTAGAGATGAAGGCAAAACTTTCATATTATTAAAGGCTCCTCCACCTAAACATAGGGACAGCTTTGCTTTCCGTAAACTACCAAGCATACTGGACACTCATGGTATTTCTGATTTTATTTTTGTAACAGGAGATTGCTAACATTTACAAGACACAGGACTATCTCCACTGAGAGCTGCCCCTTCAGTGTGACTATGCCCAGATAGCGTGTCCCAAGTGTTTGTGCATGTTCAACTCTTTTCATTAAAAACAAACAAAAAAAATCACTGTTCCCCTTTATCATGGTCAGTTTATTGTCCAACTCCGAACAATGGAAGGAGAAGAAAACTAACATTCATTAACCACGGTGCACCAGGCACTGTGCCAGGCAAGCTTCAGGGAGGTTGAGTAAATGAACCGGGCCACACAGCTGCTAAAGCCAAGAGAATGGAGTATCTAGACTGTCGCAATGAGGTGGTGGCTTTTGTCAGCAAGCGTCTTGTTAATTTATTGACAAACATTTGCGTTCCTGCTGCATTGGCCCTGGAAGGATATAGATGTGAACACAGTGACAGATCTTGGGGAGTGTTTGATCTAATAAGAAATCAGAGATTTACACAGATAACCAGTAGAGGTGAGTGAAGGGCACTAACATTTGTGCTTACTTGGCTATGCTGTCTTTCTTGGGAATTCCAGTGACAGAAACTGCATTCTGATAAGGAGAATGTGGAAACTCTCAAGGGCTGCGTTTGATACATTCTACCTGGATACCTGGGAACCAACAGGACTTTTTCATAAGGAAGGTCCAAGCAGTGCTGCAGTGCAAAAGGCAAAGAGGAGTAGGATGGAAATTTCTGTTTTCTGAGAGTATAAAGCTAGGCCTTGCTATTCTAGGATATCTCTTCAGTTATTTTAAACAAAGAAGTATGATCTGTGCTATCACATGCAGACACCCACGTGCATATATATAAATATACATATAGAAAGACTAGGAAGTGTGACTGACGTCATGATTTTTCAAATTTTACAGAAGGACATTTTGTTCTGTAATCAGAAAGAAAAATGACTTAGAAAAAAGCCAAATAACCTACAGGTTTACTTGATGAATCACCTATAAATTCCTCCAGAATACCTAATCAAACATTATGTGGAGACTATTCATTGTAGGCTCTACCAAAATCATTTTCTCTTTTGGGGAGAACTCTGTTTCTTCATTTTCTGTTTATATAAAATTATTTTAATTTAAAAATTACCTTAGAGTACTTGAGGTGTATATTTAGATGTTTTTAAGAAAGAGTTGTGATTTTCATTCAGTAACAATATTTTTACTCTCCCATACTTTTTCATAATGTTGATATTAAGCTCTTAAAATGATTGATCAAGGAAGAAAGATAAATGAGCATCAGTTTTCACTTGGTATTGTGAAATACTTGAATATTTTTATTTTTACCAAATTGAGCCATCATACATTGTGGGGCCAGCGTTATATTTTAATTACAGTGCAGTCAATCCCCTATAGTAAGTATTTGGCAGTGAGACTTTTTTCCATTTTGTTTTTCAAAGAAGATACTAATTTTAGAAGACAAAATGTTTCTGAAAACATTTTTTCCCCTTGATACTCTTTGACTTTAAAAATGAATGACATTAAAATAAATGTCAGTTTCAAGGACCAACTTGTTTGAATTTCAGTTTGGAATACATTTTCATTTCAGTTATAAAATCTTTAAAGGTGACTTTAACATAAGAATTCTGATGCAACTAAATAACTTTTCTGTCAAAAACAACTATTTCCCTGATGCCAGTGTTAATTTCCTTATCTGGAGCCAACACAAATTAGAATTAGAACTTGAGTTTGATTTTAGCTGTTCATTTAATGATATGAAGAATTAATGGAACTTTTTTCTTACTGTTTAGGAAATACCAGAAAGGAACCAGAGTCCGGCTGCGACTATTAGATCTTGAACTTACATCTAGGTTCCTGGGAGCGACAACAGATACAACCATCCTAGAGGCCGATGCAATTCTGTTAGGACTCCAGGAGAGTAAAGACTCAAAATCAAAAGAGGAACATCGTGAAAAGTAAATGAACTTTGCTGAGTGCTTTCGCTCCTTTTATGTTGAATGCAGATATTCAAGAACACAATTAGACAGTTATGAATAAATGATTAGAAAAAGACATAGTAAATGAAAGCTATAATTATAGCTCTTATCTGTTAGAATTTTCTTTAGCTGTATCTCCCCTCCCCCTGTTTATATGCCCATTCTTTCCTTTGATTGGAATAGTATAAACTGTACTGAGAAATTCTGTCCTTCAATAAATATGTTTTGAGTGTTCACTATGTGTATGCCACTGTTCTAAATACCAAAGAAACAGTGGTAAACAAATCAGATGAAATTGCTTGCCTATTAGGGCTTACCTTTGGCTGGGGAAATTGACAAGTAAGTAAAATAAATAGCATGTTAGATGGTGATGAGTGCTAAGGACAAAAATACAGCAGAAGGGGCAGAGGATCTGAATAGACATTTTTCCAAAAAAGACATACAGATGGCCAAGAGTTACATGAGAAGGTGCTCAGCATCAGGGAAATGAGTCAAACCATGAGATCCCACCTCACACCTGTTAGAATGTCTGTCATCAGAAGGCAAGAAGTAACGAGGGTTGGCGAGAATGTGGAATTTTAAAAGGGAATCCTGGTGCACTAGCTATTGGAATGTCAATTGGTGCAGCCACAATGGAAAACATTATGGAGGCTCCTCAAAAAATGGAAAATAGAATTATCACATGATATAACAATTCCACTTATGGGTATTTCCAAAGAAAATGATAACATTAACTCAAAAATATATGCACCCCTGTGTTCATTGCAGCATTACTTACAGTAGCTGAAGGTACAGAAGCAACTTAAGTGTCCACCAGTGGAAGAATGGATAGAGAAACATTTTCGCTGCAGGAAACCCAGGTTTGACCCCTGGATCAGGAAGATCCCGTGAAGAAAGAAATGGCTACCTAGTCCAGTATTCTTATCTGGAGAATTTCATGGACAGAGGAGCCTGCCAGGCTACAGTCCACAGGGTCGCAAAGAGTCGGACACGACTGAGCGACTAACACTTTCAAGTGTCCATCAATACATGAGTGGATAAAGAAACTGTGATATACATGCACACACATGCATCATATATATAATGGAATATTATTCAGACATTAAAAAATAAGGAAATCTCGCCATTTTTGACAATATGGATTGACCTTGAAGGCACTGTGTAATGTAAAATGTCAGACAGAGAATGATGAAACTGTATGATCTCACTTATATGTAGAATCTAAGAAAAAGAGCTTATGGATATAAAGAATGTATTGGTAGTTGAGGGCAAGAGTTGATGGTGGTAACAGTGGGCAAAATGAGTGAAAGCGGTTAAAAAGTATAAACTTTCAGGTATAAGATACATTAGCCATGGGGTTGTAATGTACAGCATGGTGACTATAATTACTAATACTGTATCATATATTTGAAAGTGGCTAAGTTTAGTGTCAACAACTCAGTGGACACAAATTTGAAGCAAACTCCAGGAAATGTTCCATGTCCAGTTCTAACTGTTGCTTCCTGACCTGCATATAGGTTTCTCAAGAGGCAGGTCAGGTGGTCTGGTATTCCCATCTCTTTCATAATTTTCTACAGTTTATTGTGATCCACACAGTCAAAGGCTTTGGCATAGTCAATAAAGCAGAAATAGATGTTTTTCTGGAACTCTCTTGCTTTTTCAGTGATCCAACAGATGTTGGCAATTTGATCTCTGTTTCCTCTGCCTTTTCTAAAACCAGCTTGAACATCTAGAAGTTCATGGTTCACATATTGCTGAAGCCTGGCTTGGAGAATTTTAAGCATTACTTTACTAGCGTGTGAGATGAGTGCAATTGTGCAGTAGTTTGAGCATTCTTTGGCATTGCCTTTCTTTGGAATTGGAATGAAAACTGACCTTTTCCAGTCCTGTGGCCACTGCTGAGTTTTCCAAAGTTGCTGGCATATTGAGTGCAGCACTTTCACAGCATCATCTTTCAGGATTTGAAACAGCTCAACTGGAATTCCATCATCTTCACTAGCTTTGTTCGTAGTGATGCTTCCTAAGGACCACTTGACTTCACATTCCAGGATGTTTGGCTCTAGGTGAGTGATCACACCATCATGGTTATATGGGTCATGAAGATCTTTTTTGTATAGTTCTTCTGTGTATTCTTGCCACCTCTTAATATCTTCTGCTTCTATTAGATCTATACAATTTCTGTCCTTTATTGAGCCCATCTTTGCATGAAATGTTCCCTTGGTATCTCTAATTTTCTTGAAGAGTTCTCTAGTCTTTCCCATTCTATTGTTTTTCTCTGTTTCTTTGCACTGACCACTGAGGAAGGCTTTTTATCTCTCCTTGCTAGTCTTTGGAACTCTGCATTCAGGTGGGTATATTTTTCCTTTTCTCCTTTGCCTTTCACTTCTTTTCTCAGCTGTTTGTAAGGTCTCCTCAGACAACCATTTTGTCTTTTTCCATTTCTTTCTCTTGGGGATGGTCATGATCCCTGCCTCCTGTACAATGTCATGAACCTCCATCCATAGTTCTTCAGGGTCTTTGTCTATCAGATCTAATCTCTTCAATCTGTTTGTCACTTCTACTGTATAATCATAAGGGATTTGACCATACCTGAATGGTCTATATATAAGTATATAGTTTTCAACCTGCAATTGAACGAGTCCATTACCTGAACAACTTGGGGCATGCAAGAGAAATATGCTATCCCATAAGAAATAATGGGCTGATTCAAGATAAGCTGGTTCATTGTGCAGCATCATCACAGACTCCTTTCTTACACCCCTTCAGGTATTTAATGAAATCTGCAATCACCCTCCATGTTTTGACAAAAAGTACTGGACTCTTTCTGTATTTTCTGATTTGCCCTTTTCCACGCAAATGTTCTTTCTATTTCTATGATGTTTCAAACAACTAGGAAAGACTAGAAATCATTTAGGCTAGGAATTTAAAACATCCGTCAGCAAGAAACCCTTATTCAAATAAAATTTTATTTGGTGTGAAAGGTTGGATTGTTTATCTTGCTTCTTCCCTTCAATGTAGTAATATTGTACATGCATACTCTCAACATGGTCTGTGAAGTGTACTTTCCTACCCCTTGACTTTGGACTTGGGTGTATGACTTTGTTAGGCCAATGGTATCTTAATGGCAGTGAGCAGAGGCTGAAGCATGCCTTAAAGTTTGGCCTTGCTCTGTGGCACAAACCCTCAGAGTAGAGCCAAGCCTAATGGACCCACATTAGGATCAAGCCTGAAACAGAACCATCCCAGACTTGTAGACCAGTGAGTGAAGTGAAAGCTTACAAACCACTGACATTTTTGTGGCTCTTTGTTAACTGATACAGAAATTAGTACCTGAAAGTGACACTGGTCCTGGGATTGAGTGGTGGGCAGCAAAAAAAAATTTAATGAGGGACTGAAAAAATAGCAGCCTGTGTTAAATAGTAGCAAAGCATTTGTTAAAACTGTCACCTAAGGTAACTTAGGAGATAGAAAAATTACCTAATTAACAGACATTTGGGCAAAAAAAATTTTTGAAGCAGAATGTTGAAAGCATAAGCTGCACCTAATAAGGTACTAAAATGAATTCAGGGACAATTTTATCAAAAGTGTAGGCATTAAAACAGCTCATACAAAAGTAAAATCCACAGTGTTGACATGATCCCAGGGTAAAGACCAAATCTAGAATGTAACTAAAACATTTTGAAAGGACTTTTCGAAAGGACTAAAATATGTCTAGTAGATTCTTTCAGATGAACAGAAGAACCCAGAAATCTTAAGGACAAAGTGTCATAGAAGCCTGACTGTGCCCAAAGTGAGGTAATTAAGCTTAGAGACATAAAGGCTTATCTCAAAAGGAAAAAACTGGGGGGGTGGGGGGGAGGGGAGGGGAGAGATGTGCTTTTTGGCAAATGATGTTATTGGAATCAAATAAGTAGAAAGCCCATAAAGTTTTGGGAAGACACATTTTGACAATAGTGCTTCCAGTCTAGACTGAAACTGTTCAAGATATAAAAAGACTTCATGGACCTGAATTCCTACAGCAAGAAAGGGGTCTTTAAAGAATGGCTTAGCTGGTATGTTTTTATGTACTTGTGTTCCTGTCACAAGATTGCAAAGAGCATGATGGAACAGAAAGGACCTCAGAGAACCCAGGAACCACGGAGAAAAATGGACTTGAGAGCTACTCCTGTGATGCAGAATAGGGGTCTAATCAAGGAACACCTCTTAAGATAAAGGGGCTTGACTGGTTAACAATAGGGAGTCTGTAACACCTAGTGGGATTATAGAATTGCTGTGGTTCAGCAATTGCTGTGTGCCCTCTATTTTTTTACCTTTTTAAATCGTATTTATTATTGTCATCATGTTCCAGCATTGCACATTAGGTGCTAAAGTAATTATCTATTGCTAAGTAGCAGATTATCCCCAAATTTAACAGTTTAAAATGACACACATGTATTATCTCACAGTTTCTGTGGATCAGGTCTCCAGGCACAATTTAACTGGTTCCTCTGATTCTGAGTTGTCGCAAGCCTTCATTCAAGTTGTCAGCTAGAGTTCGGGGTGTGACTAGAGAAGGACTCTCCCAAACTCGCTTACAGAGTTGGCAGGATTCGGTTCCCTGAGAGTTTCTATACTGAAGATTTCAACTCCCTGGTGGCTGTTGAGTAGAGGTCACCCTCAGAGCATCTTCCATGTGACACTTTGCCTCAACAAAGCCATCAAGAAAGACACTGCTGGCAAGATGAGAGTCACTATTTTATGTGACCTAGTCACAAATGTGGCATCCCCTTACCATTGCCATATTCTATTGGTTAGAAGCAGGTTACTGAAAGGAAGAGGATAGCTCAAGGCCATGTATGCCAAGAGGCAGGGGCTGCTGGCGTCATCTTAGAGGCTTCCTGCCTTAGGTATGTGGAAGACAGATAATTTTCTATTCAGTGTATAGGTCTCTGGGTTGAGAGTAGTGGAGTCTGAACTGATGCAAATCATAGGATCCTGATCTTTTGACAAATACCATAATTAGATGAGGCTTAGGGAGAGGGTGGTCGTTGGATGGGAGTGAATAAGTTTTTCATGTGAGTGAGATGTGAATAGTTGTATCCAAGAGGACAACCAAAATAGGTTGAATTTTTTCACTCCATTTCTTCTTTCTTCTGTAGTAGAACCCCTGCTTATAGTCTCACGATGTATGGGGTATACAACCCTTGCTGTTGGGGGCTCATTGTTTCCATACTTGATATAACCTAAAGATATAAGTAAGTTCAGGAAACATTTATATGAATCCATGAATGGTAAATCCAGATTTGAGTAATAAAGGAAACCAGGGAGTTTGAAATGAATCCCAAAACTTCTGAGGCCAACATTAATGCAATACTCCGAGACTTCGAAACCACAGGCTGGTTAGACCATTGGGCTGACCCAGTATTGCATGTCTTATATTTATATCATTTGGTTTTTAAAAATAAATACTAATTTTAGTATAAATTCCTAAGGGAAACTTGTAGTTTATTTGAAATGACTGTAACTTTCCCCTCATGTTTCTTTTAAATGAATTACAAAGAACTCAGAAATGCTCTAAGCCAAAGGATATAGGAAACCCTTATGAATGAATGTGTATGCTTTTATGTTCTCACACCTGCATTCTATGTGTAGGAAATGGAAAACAGGATTTTGAACACAGGGTCTTAGCTTCCAGGTAAGAAATTGCATGGGACCCTGAAATCATCCTGTGGACAGATGAAATCTTTAGAAACCAAAAAAGTGGCTCAGATTACTAGCATTTGCTTTACAAAATTGCCTGCTTGAAAAAACAGTCCAACTTTTTTTTTTTTCACATATAAGTCTGAAATCATTATGGTTTGGGAAAAATGCACATGAGACTGTGATAGCAATAATTACTTCAAATGAATAAAAGAAAGTAAGACACTGTTGTTTTTCCAGGCAACATTTAAATACAGCATCTTTCATTTTTAGATGCAGTAAATACCACAGAAGCCAGTAGATAAAAATGATGTCCTAACTCCCAAAACCAGACCAAAGGAGTGGGAATTCCATTAAGGCAGGCAGCTGAGACAAGGACTGTGGGAAAACCCTGCAAGTCTCTTGGTGGGAAATAGTGGTACCTCTGAGTTATGTTCCAGCATGACTATCTTTTAGATATATTTAGTGATGACCAATACACTAGTACATTTCCATAAAAACACATAAGATAGGTGATAATTTAAGGTAATCCCATGCCTATAATTTTGTTTTTTTTTTTTAATTCTGGTCCATTAGTCATTTCTATCTTTGTTAACACCTTTCCCTTCCCACTCAGCCTCTGGTACATGCAGGTGTTAAAATTTGAAATGACTAATGGATGAGAAAATGTCCTGGAAAATCTACCAAGTGGATATTATAATCAGCCTCCACATATTCTAACTTAAATGTTCCTTGATTGGTGTGGAGCGGAACTAGAAAAAAACAGAAAAGGCATGATTCCACGAAGAGCAGGAAGAGTGATTATAAAGTGAGATCCTCTGGTAAACCACAAATGAAGGTCTTACTCATGTGAGGTGAATTAACTTCACAGTGACTACCTTCTAAATGATTCTCTAAGCCTAGGAAGTCATCCATCATGGTTATTTACGGTGTGAACTGGATGACCACTTGAGAAGAGGCTGTAATGTTTAGGGAAGACTCTACAGTTTCCACATTTATTCAGGCAAACAGACTCAGAACCCACCTGTAACAAAGAACTTGAGCTCATTAGACGAGACTTGCTTATCCTTATAAGACCCGAGGGTATGTTTGGGTTTATGTCCCTACCTTCCTGTCTCAAGACAGCAGCTTCTGCTTTCATCCAGGTGTTCCTTCACACAGCACCTCAAGCGTACCTAGACAGCTCCAAGTCAAAGCCCAGAAAAACGAGGCTCTTAGAAAATAAGGTGTCTTCTCTCCCCTGTGTAAGGACCTTCTTGTCAGGTTTATTTCCCATTCCCAGTAGTATGTCCCTTCCGCAGGGCCTGGACAGGATTTGCATATTGGGGTAAAACACTGTAGTCTTCACATGTGTTGCAGCGAGATATTTAGAGGCATGTTCTCCAAACCTCGGGGCCTCACCTCTGGGGACCTGCTTCCTCTTTCCACCACAGTCCCTGTGCAGTGGTAATGGGGAAGACCAAATGTGACTCCGTACTGGATCCCTTTCTCTTACTTTAGCCTTTGTATCTATTGCTTTTGCTACAAGGCTTCCCTGGTGGCTCAGCTGGTAAAGAATCTGCCTGCAATGCCAGAGACCCGGGTTCAATCCCTGGGTTGGGAAGATACCCTGGAGAAGGAAATGGCAACCCACTCCAGTATTCTTGCCTGGAGGAATCCCATGGACAGAGGAGCCTGGCAGGCTACAGTCCACGGGGTCGCAAAGAGTCAGACGTGACTGAGGAACTAACACACAAAACAAGTTAATCACCAAAGGGCTATTGCCTATATATAGCTTGAAGTACACATAAGGGTCCATCTCTGGGAGTTCTGCCTCCCATGCCTGAGTGTTAAGTTAAAATACCTCTTTTTAGCTCACAGGAAACATCCTGACCTGGCCAACCTGTAAATGGCTGCAAGAAATTAACACATCCCTTCCAGAGTCTTGGCCGGAACCAGAAAATATTCGCAG
Source organism: Budorcas taxicolor (assembly GCF_023091745.1). NCBI lineage: Eukaryota > Metazoa > Chordata > Mammalia > Artiodactyla > Bovidae > Budorcas > Budorcas taxicolor. The sequence continues at coordinate 56,467,369 of NC_068923.1, read as the reverse complement.
CAGTTTACTGCCTTTTTCGCTTTACCTCCTTACCACCCTTTCTTTGTTCCATGAAAGAAACTAGCATCCAAACCAGGGCAAGATGGAGACACTCGTCCACCATCATCTCAGTCTGCTGGCTTTCTAAATAAAGTCACTCTTCCTTGCCCCAACGCCTCTTGACTGATTGGACTGTCATGGGCTGAGCAGTACAGACTTGGTGGCACAGTGAGCTCATACTAGCGTTAGCAAAGGCGCCGAAACACCACAGAGTCTTCAAGTTGTTTTACTGCTTTCCATGTTCTCCCTGTCATCTCTCATCAATACACATTCAACACAAAATGCCTCCCCCAGTATAAGCCACATTTATACCTAAAAATAATTTTAGGGGTATATGGAAAATGTATTTTTCTGATTAGCCATTTCTAATTATACATTAACATGTGTGGTATTTATTAAAGAAAATTCTTTAAAATTTTTATTGATCCAAAATATGGTAAACTCCTGTTTAATCAGAGAGATGTCAGTTGCTCGGAAAAATGAAAATGTCTACGCAACCAAATCTTGCCTGCTGCTGCTGCTGCTGCTAAGTCACTTCAGTCATGTCTGACTCTGTGCGACCCCATAAATGGCAGCCCACCAGGCTCCCCCGTTCCTGGGATTCTCCAGGCAAGAACGCTGGAGTGTGTTGTCATTTCCTTCTCCAATACATGAAAGTGAAAAGTGAAAGTGAAGTCACTCAGTTGTGTCCGACTCTTAGCGACCCCATGGACTGCAGCCCACCAGGCTCCTCCACCTACGGGATTTTCCAGGCAAGAGTACTGGAGTGGGGTGCCATTGCCTTCTCCGAAATCTTGCCTAAAAACCTCTAAAATGGATTACTCAGTCTTCTGCCCCACTCCCACCCCCAGACATTTCCTGCTTTTCAAAATAGAGAATACTGAACAGGATTTAAAGTTTCCCTTGATGACTCAGGGCCACCATTATGGAAAACAAATTCATAATGATGTGATTTCCCAGGGATTATGAAGGTGAGTAGAGTTGCCAGTTCCTACTGAGTGGTCCAGGACCATTGCACTATTTGAAATTTTTAAACTTGTTACCTGTCACCTCCCTTGCTATTGCCTGAAGCTTTTTACTTATGCCAGTGTACCTGTTTCTTCTCGTAATCCCCATGCTGCCCTTAATCTAACTTCGCGGGACTGTGGCTGTACACTAACTGAGTCTCAGTGACTGTCCTTCAGCTCTTCTGTTTGCTTCAGGCATTTTGGCCCCTTCCTTCCTCTTCTGTCAGCTGTCAGTTTTATTGATGTCAGTGTTCTTTTCTGTGTCTAATTTAAATGCTTGTTTTACAGTAGTTTGGAAGAGGGTTGAGAGATATTTTGTAGAATTGCAGAAATGTGCACACATTTTGTGATATCTATTTTTCTATTTGAAGCCTTTTAACCCATTATTTTCAGGACCACCTCTCTGTTTTAGATGCCAAAAATTGCTATCAGTCTATCACTGAAATGAAAGGTTTTAGAAAAAAGAGAAAACAAATAAGAAAATAATTGAGGAGATTTTAGATCAATTTTAAGAGTATTCTGATACAATTTTCCAGGCCCGAAGCATCTAAGTAAATAAGTGATGGATGAATGGTTTGATTAATTATTTCTGCTTTGAACACTATTAGTACTGTACTTTGTGGATTTATTTCTTAGAGAGTTATTTACACTTTCTTAATAAATTGTAAATATCTCCAAGATGGGGATTATGTTTTACTCATTTTCGTGTCTTCTGTGCTCAACACAGTATCAGACACAGAGGAAATATCCGTCTGTATCTGTTTAATGCAAGCTAGTTGCAGTGTACACTGAATGGTCTCATTGGGTCTCATTTTGTCACCACTGTAGAAAAACCTCTATCAACAGAAAAGTTTAGATGGTCTCTGAACTCTGCCCCCCATGGTAGGAAGCAGACAGTTAGCAATGAGATTGGTACCAGTAATCTCCTGGCTTCCCTTCCACGTTGCTCTTCCCCACTCCCACCCCTCCCCTCACTGCCACCCCGTGCTTTCCGAGCCACCACTTGTTTTAGAGGCTTTGAACAGAAGCTCTGAGAGGCGATGCTATATGAACAGTTTTTATGTGTCCATCTGAGTCTCGTTCATGTCTCCTAATAATTTTCTAGCAAAAAGTGGTTGCTGGGCCTATATCTCCTACTTCAGCATTTTGCTGGCCTCCAGAGCAGGGACAGAAGCAGTAACTGTGTGTGTTACTTGACAGGACCTCTCATTATTTTATGTTAACTGGGCTCTTTTACTTCTCTGTTGGCACAAACATTCGAGTAGTCACTATATTCATTGCAACCAAGGAAGAAGTTCTTGAGCCTAAAGGATGTGGGAAGTTTGAGGAGACAGGAGAGGAAGGCCTGAATTCCATTTTTTGGGGGGTGGATCTTTCTGGTATGTTCATGAACTGCCCACAGGTCTGGTGCTTCAGTGCCCACTGCTTTTCTGCCTCTCGGTACTCTTCCCTCCATCACTCAGAGGTGCTGTTTACCCAAGTGTTGACAAGCAGCTTTTTCCTCAAGGATGCTGGAAAGATGGTTCCACTGAAGCTCATCTTTTGACTCCCTGTTCAATGGACCCCAAAGTGAACAAGAATGCCTCTTAATCTAAGTTTTTCCTCACAAAGAGATAATCTCTGCTCTTTGGTTTGAGAACCCCTCCTATGCCACCGTTCTCATAATTAACAATGGCTTGTTAAGCTTTTCTCCATGTCTATACACAAAACAATGTCACTCAGACATAGTGAGTAATTGCATGATTTACACAGTAAAACTTCCATCCGTTCCATCTGTGTTTCTTCTAGCCCAAGTCCCACGGATTAAGCTGTGACATGGTAGGTGAAATATTTCTATTATTTACCTAAAAATGTAAGCAGTGGGAGCTATGAAAGAGGCCCGGCTAGACTCACTTATGACATCAGACAGTCTTCTTACATATACCCTCATGGGCAAGGTCTAGGAATTTATTCATTCATTTATCTATTAGAACTTCAGAACATATATGTAGAACTGTTCTTTTTCTGTGTTCATCCCAAGTTGTAGTTAAAACAAAACAGCAACAACAATTAAAAAAACTTTTTAAAAGCCATTATCTAAACTTTTTTGGCGCTGATATAATCTATATGCTGGAAGTTCAGCTCTATGTATCTGATCCCCCAGGGATTAGATAAAGAGAGGGCACCCTGTTTTTGTGGACTTGAAAGTGACTTTAATTATAAGTACATAACTTCTAGATGGATATTCTGGCCCATTTGGCTTTAAAAAAATTGTTTTGATGTTGAATTGTATGAGATATATATATATATATATACACACACACACATATGTTAGATACTCACAAGTAAACTAAAAAATGGGAAGAAGACCTCAATAGACATTTTTCCAAAGAGGAAATTCAGGTAGCCAACAGCCACATGAAAAGATGCTCAACCTCAGCAATCATCAGGGAAACGCAAATCAAAACCACAATGAGGTATCACCTTACACCTGTCAGAATGGCTATAATCCAAAAGCACACACATAACCAAATGTCATCGAGGATGTGGAGAAAAGGGAACCCTCATACGCTGGTGGTGGTAATGTACATTGGTGCAGCCACTGTGGAAGACAGTTTGGAGGTTTCTCAAAAAGCTAGAAATAGAACTACTATATGACCCAGCAGTCCCACTCTGGTGTAGACATCCAAAATAAAAAAACTTAATTCAAGAAGATCCACGCACCTCAAAGTTTATAGCAGCATTATTTACAATAGCCAAGATATGGAAGCCACCTAGGTGTCCAACAACAGATGAATGGATAAAGATGTGATTATGTATGTCTACAATGGAATACTACTCAGCCATTACAAGAATGGAATTTTGCCATTTGCAGTAACATGATGGACATGGAGGACATTAAGTGAAAGAAGTCAGAAAAGACAAAGTCTATATGATATCTCTTATATGCAGGATCTAAAAACTACAGCAAACTAGTGGATATAAGAAGAAAGGAGCAAACTCAAAGATACAGAGAACTACTGGTTACCAGTGGGGGGGGGAGGGGCAATACAAGGTGGGGGAGGGGGAGGGAGACTCTACTGGGTAGAAATAGGCTCAAGGATGTATTAGATGACGTGGGGGATGTGGCCGATGTTTTGTAATAACTGTAAATGGAGAGTAACCTTTGAAAGTATATTAAATTTAAAAAAAAATTAAAACATTTTTTCCAGTGGAAAAACATCCAAACTTAATATTTCTGTCTCCAGCAAAGACAACACCCCCTCTTTGAATTTAAACCTATTACCCTTGTTATAGAAAGTACAAAAGTATACAATTCTCTATCTTAGATTTATTATCTCCATGTTTCTGGTGTTTCCTGGTCAATTCTTTATGATATGTTGTCACCTCTGTGGTAGATAACTTACCAGTAACCTTCGATAAGTTCTTGTCTAAAAGGCATAGAAAAGTATTATTAGTTAAAAATTGTTATTTTGTCACTGTATTTTTAGGTATTGAGGTTACACTACGAACCTCAATAATAGTATATTTTCCCTCTTCAAGTAGTTATCTCTCAAATACTAAAGGATTCATAAGTTGATTTGTGTCCCTCCTCATATAGCCTACTTTTATGTTCATTTTTAGTCATTTAAATGTTAATTTTGTAGGATTTATATCCTAAAATTCCAGGAGAAAATGAGCAATTTATAAAAATTACTACCTTGAATTCAGTCACTGCTAAGGAGGTCCAACCAATCCATCCTAAAGGAGATCAGTCCTGGGTGTTCATTGGAAGGACTGATGCTAAAGCTGAAACTCCAATACTTTGGCCACCTCATGCTAAGAGTTGACTCATTGGAAAAGACTCTGATGCTGGGAGGGATTGGGGGCAGGAGGAGAAGGGGACGACCGAGGATGAGATGGCTGGATGGCATCACCGACTCGATGGACATGAGTCTGAGTGAACTCTGGGAGTTGGTGATGGACAGGGAGGCCCGGCGTGCTGCGATTCAGGGGGTTGCAAAGAGTCGGACACGACTGAGCGACTGAACTGAACTGAACTGAAGATTTAATTTGTTCAATAGAATTATTCTCCTTGGCTCCTTTGGAACCTGAGTTATCTGGATATGTGTTTTTGTTGTTCAGTTGCTCAGTTGTGCCCTACTCTTTGTGACCCCATGACTGCAGCACACCAGGCTTCCCTGTCCTTCACTGTCTCCCAGAGTTTGCTCAAGCTCATGTCCATTGAACGATGATGGCATCCATCCATCTCATCTTCTGTTGTCCCCTTCTCCTTCTGCCCTCAATCTTTCCCAGCATCAGGGTTTTTTCCAGTGAGGTAGCTCTTTTCATAAGATGGCCAAAGTCTTGGAGCTTCAGCTTCAGCATCAGTCCTTCCAGTGAGTATTCAGGCTTGATTTCCTTTGGGACTGACTAGTTTGATCTCCTTGATCTGAATATATAAGCACCCAAATATCTCAAAACACTTGTCTCCAAGCTGACCCACTGTAACTAAGACCTCTCAGCCTCACATTGTGTAATCTCTGCCTGGAGATGCAGCGTCCAACCAACCTCTTCCTCTTCACCTCTCTTATATCACTTCCTGCCTCCTCATCATTGAAGCCTCAGATGGTCTGGCTTAATTAGACTTCTGGGTAGGCAAGACTCACCTAGGGCATTTCTGTGGTAGTAGGTGCTTAAAAGAAACAGAAGCAGCAGCAAACGATAACATATTTTCCAAGTAAGTAATATATTTTTAAATTTTCTCATGGCTTGTTGGATTCCTTTCCAGTTTTTCCTGGTCTTTTCACTTTGGTTTGTGCATGCATGTTTTAATATTCTCAAAATAGCTTATCTTGTCTTTGAATTTGTAGAGAACCCAGAAGGAGAATGGCGTCTTTCTGAAAAGCCAAATAACTCTGTCATATTGTAACAAACAGAACCTTTACTTGGGAGCAAAGTATGACTGTAGTTAAATGTTCTCCAGATGCTTGCTCTGCCACCAGAGTGTAAACAGATACTTTTCAGTCTGTATTTACCTCTTCAAAATGCATCCCTTTAAAACACACACGGGCACACACGCTTACAAAAGCCTTAAGAGGCTCTCGTCTCTAACTTTGGACAATTAGTAGTATTTTCCCCCTGTTTAGGGAGACTGAGGGATAAGAACCTGGCCTGTCCCCTGGAAGCTTGACCAGTTGTCTGGACTTCATGGAAACCCACCTGGACTGTGTGGTGGAGGTCCCTATTCCTGGGAGTAATCCTGCTCCCTGGAGGATTTCAGCGAGAAATACTCAACAAAGAGAAACAAGTGGAAAAGCTTAAACATCTCAATGAGCAGAATCCAGTATGAGCAACACCTCTGACAGTGTCTGAGTTTTCTACATCCTCAGAACAAGAGCATGATGCTTGAACTTTTCAGGGTTTCCTTGAAAGATAGTGTGGCCATTACAGTCCCTCTGGCACTACTGTGGAGACTGGGCTACAAGGGTGAGCCAAGCTGGTACAGACCTGGCCTCCCCGAGCTTCATTTCAGTGAGGAAACAGACTAGGTACACATATTCTCAAAAATAAATATATTAGCAGAAATTTGATAAGTGCCGTAAAGAAAAAGTTGTTTACATGAAACTATAACTGGGTGACTTGGTTTAGATCGAAGAACCTCAGTAAGGAAATATGGGGGAACCTGGGGGCAGGCACACGTATGAAGACCTGGAATTGTGGAAGAGCTTGGCCAGATGCAGACTGAAGAAACATCAGTGGGCAGAAGTGTCAGGATTATCATGGGGAGAGTATTTTTTCAGGAGAAAATCAATAATGATGGTTTTACAAAACTGACAACTTTGAAACTGTTTCTTTGAAGATGAAGAAAAATGTTAAATTTTAACTACTGCAGTCAAATTGTGACTTGGTTGTTGAAGCTGTGTAGTTACTAAGTTGTGTCTGACTCTTTTGCAACCCCATGGACTGTAGCCCACCAGGCTCCTCTGTCCATGGGATTTCCCAGGCAAGAATACTGGAGTAGATGGCCATTTCTTTCTCCAGGGGATCTTCCTGACCCAGGGATCCACCCTGTGTCTTCTGCATTGGCAGGTGTATTCTTTACTACTGAGCCACCAGGGAAGCCCACTTGGTTAGGGGTGACCCAGAAATATTTGTGTGAGCTGTATTTATCAAGGATTAGGTTCAACCGTCTGTAAGAGAAAAGCCAACGATAGTGGCTAAAGCTACAGAGAGGTTTCTTATTCTTAGTGACTGGTTGTTTGGTGGTTCAAGGTATCTGTGATTCTTGGGTCTTTTCCTCCTAGCTACATGGAGCTGCTTACGCTCCAGCTCAAGTCACTATCTCAATTTTCCAGGCAGTAACAGTGACTTGTGTGTCACAGGAAAGCAAAACTTCAGACAGAGTTTATCAGCAGACTTCACATAAATTTTATTGGTCAGAACAGTGGCACGTGACCACTCCACTTTGCCAGAGAAGATGGGAAACTTTCTAAAGCTAAGTATGAAAGTTAGGTTTAGGTTCTGTAATTAGGAAAAGGGGAAAGATGGGTGTTGGATGGACAATTAGTTGTGTTTGCAACTTACAGTTTTTAAGCCTACTCTGCAGGTGAAAATGCTTTTTTCTACACCCACGCAAAATTTGTCACATGTATTTCAATGACTCCCAACAATCTGAAAGAGTCTGTTGCAGCACTAACTGGACTTCATCCAAAATGAATCTTCTTTGATGAATCATCATTTAATTAACATTAGTGTTTTAACACAAATTTGCTTCCCCTTAGGGTTGTGTTTTGCCCTGTTCCCTAAAACTTGAGCATCAGATCAGCTTTGCTCCCTGTTACAAGCAGACAGTCTCGTATTGGCTTCTGTAGCCTGTTTGCTGTAGGTTCAGAGTGAAAGAAAACCAAGAAATAAACTTTCTGAGGTGGTTTAATCAATCCAAGATGCATGCCGTTTTCAGATCATCTGATCATCTGTTGCATTTGTATTTTAGAACTCTATAGCTTAGCTCTGCCCATCAGTATTTTCTGAAATCTTTGTTTAATTTGAACATACTTCTGGGTTGAACTGGAAGAGCTCAAGAAATGATCCGATCTGAGTGATGGAAGGTTCCAAAAGGTATCTGGACACCGCAACTTTTATCTTCATGGTCTCATGTTGTTACTCAGCCACGGTTGGGGTAGACAGTTCTGTGTGGGTTTTGGTATATCTTGTGCTGCCAGTGCCCCTTCAGCGCATAATCACATGTGGTAACCAGCCTAAGGGATGACCCTTGATTATCTCCACCTTCTGATATTCCCACTCTTGCATAGTCCTTCCCCACACTGTATCAGGATTGGTCTGTGTGGCCAACAGCATAGATACTACTGGCTAGGTCACAGACGACATCATAGCTTCTGCCTTACTGTCTGTCTTGGAACTTTCATACTGGGAGAAGCTAGCTGCCATGCTGTGAGGACACTCAAGCAGCCCTACGGAGAGACCCAGTGATGAGTAAATAAGGCCATCTGCCAACAGCCAGTGAGGAACTGCCACCAGCCGTGTGAGTGAGCCATCTTGGAAGCAGATCCCCCCCAGCCCTCATTGAGCCTTCTGTTGACAGAAGCCTGGGTCAACCTCTTGACTCCAACATCATGAGTGACCCTGAGCTAGAATTGCTCAGCTACTTCTATATACCTGACTCACAGAAACTATGAAATAATTGCTTGTGGTTTAAAGCTACTAACTTTGAAGGTTATCGATCAGGCAGCAGTAGCGATTATATCACGTGTTTTTGCTTTCTACCCTGGAGAACCACAGATGGGATGACTGTTGGCTTGGCCAAAGCATTCGCATAGATCAGGAAGTTAACACTCCTCAAGGTGATCTTTGACTGATGGGATGTGAACTAATGCACCTACGTCCTGTCTTTCAAGAGGATGATTCTGAAAGGCGTTAAGTGGGTTTCTTGGGTGGTCTCTGGACAGAATGAAGCCCTTGTTCCCATAGTTGTGTGTTCTCTTTGTTTTCTTCCTTTCTGTCTCTTACTCTCTGTCTCTTCCTTCCCAAGATCACCTCCCAAATTATCTATTTGCACACAAACCCTGGTGTCAAGCTCTTCCTCCAGGGAAACCCAAGCTGAGACCAGGAGTGTGTGAAAAATACCACCTGCCCCCAGGGCTGTTCTAAATGAAAACGTGCACTTTTGACTCGGTGGATGAGAGCAGCTGCCTAGCCTCGCTTGCATGGATGATACAAATAAAAAGGTTATTTTATTGGAGGGCTTCTTTAGCCATATAATAATAAACTCTTGTTTCTTTTTCTTGACTTAAAAAAAAATTGAGCATTTTAGACAATGTCAGCTTTGAAAATTTCCTAATTATACGTTTATATGTCAAGGGCCCTTATAACCCCTTTGTCTCGGCATTAATGAGGAATAAAATAACTCCTGAACCAAAAAAAAGAAAAGTACATTGTACATATTGCATTCCTCGGTCCTCAAAAAAAGAGAACTCATTCTCAATAGGCATCATTGCCAAGTTCAGGCACAGTTACGTTGCTTAGGAATTTGGTGTCCACAAAGGGAGTGCCCTCACCCTGCCAGCCTCCACGGTGGTCTGCTGGAAAAGTGTTTTCCTAAGGATAAAGAATTCGCACTTCTTTCACTATGGGGCAGGGAGTATCTTTCTTAATCTCTGTCCACATACAGTCATTCTGTATGTGGCATGTTTTGGGGTAATGGTGAAAGGAGTTCTTTCACCTGATCTCATTTTTTTAAAGCCAAAACCATTTTGTATTGCGGTATAGCCAGTTAACAATGTTGTGATAGTTTCAGGTGAACAGTGAAGGGACTCAGCCGTACATACACATGTATCCATTCTCCCCCAAACTCCCCTCACATCCAGCCTGGCACATAACACTGAGCAGAATTCCATGTGCTGTACAATAGGTTTTTGTTGGTTAGTAACAGTGGGAGGAGTTTTTTCAATTTCACACCAGCCATGGAACCCCAAGGACAAAGGTGGATCTTTTTTTTTTTTTTCTTTTTTCCAAACTTTAAACTTTTTATTTTGTATGCTGTATAGTGATTAACAATGTTGTGGTAGTTTCAGGTGAAAAAGGTGGATCTTTCAATGGATATCTTGGTCCATATGTCTCTTTCCCATGAAAAGAATTGTCATCATGCACTAGAATTTCTTTTCCTTAACCAAAAGAATTCTCTTGGAGCAACCTAGTTTTATGAACCTTCTGAAGTCTAAAGCCTTAAGTCCACTGTAATGGTCAGGTTCCTTTGACTTGGACACATCTTTACCAGTCTGAGAGATGGTCAACGAAAGGAGGACAGAGCTCGAGTCTAAGTCCTTTTTCAACTGATTCCCATCCAGGCTTCTATAAGCACCCATTTCCTTTTCATAGCTCCCACCCGCCTTACAATTCAGATTCACAGCTGTGAGGACCCTAACAACTATTCTGGTCAGGGATAACATTTTACTGTAAATTTGGGCTTGAATATGAAGATTACAGAATGAGAGAAAATCAAGTGGTAATGGAACAGAAACAGGGGCCACAGTGGAGGATAATGGGTTTTGGAATTACAGGATCTGAAATCCTGGTGAAGGACTATAGGTCATTATTCATTTATAGAATGCCACTAAGTGCCTGGGGCTTCCCAGGTGGTGCTAGTGGCAAAGAGCCTGCCTGCCAACCCAGGAGACATGAGAGACGTGGGTTCCATCCCTGGGTCGGGAAGATCCCCTGGAGGAGGGCATGGCAACCCATTCCAGTGTTCTTGCCTGGAGAATCCCATGGACAGAGGAGCCTGGTGAGCTACAGTCCACAGGGTCGCACAGAGTCAGACATGACCGGAGTGACTTAGCATGCACGCACGCATGCACTAAGTGCCCAATGTTGTACTGAATTAGGAAGGCAATGAAGGCACGGACCCTACCCTCAAGGAGCTCAGCCCAGTGAGAAACAGGACTCAATTTTTTAGAAGAATAAATGCAATTCTTAGTTGGCACCACTTTTGAAATTTTTCCAATGGGATGTTGGCAGACAAGAACAGTGGGTAAAGTCAGAGATCGATGCTATTATGTCCGTGACCATGATTCTAGTTCCAAACTCCTCTTTCCTGGTGGAATAACTACCGGACTATGTAATTGAAAGCTTTTTTGGAGAGTACCTGAAGAATATTAAGTCTCCACCAATCTCACCAAGTGGTTCTCCAACTTCAAGTCATTTTCCCTCACGACACAAAACCCTAGTTTCCGAGAACTTGCTTTCTCCTCCTTATCGCTCAGTGTTTTCATCATGACCCCCACCTTCACTTGCTCCTTCTGAGGGCAAGGCAGAGACGGCCGCCCTGGAGCTTGCCAGTGAACTGAGCCCCATTGAGAGCTGATCCTTTGACCACAGTATCAAAGCAGTCCAGCTGCAGATTAAGGAGAAGGCTCTGAAACTTTGGTTTAAGAGTCAGGTCATGGAGCTCTTTGAAGAGCTTGAGCTTTTGGAGGAAAAAAAAAAAGGTGAGGCAAGTTCCAAATGCACATGCATCATATTGAGATAAAAAGGAAGGGATATAAAATAAAGTGACAAACAGCAAGGTCACACTGTATAGCACAGGGAACTACATTCAGTATCTGTGGCAAGGCATAATGGAAAGAAACATGAAAAAGAGTACATACATATATGCATATATATGTGTGTGTATGTACAACTGAGTCGCTTTGCTGTACAGACGAACTAAACAACATTGTAAATCAACTCTACTTCAATAAAATTTTTAAAAAATAAAATTAAGTGACAGACATTTTAGCAAATATAACAGAGCATTCATATCTTACTGAGTGTTATTTCCTTCAGTGTAAGTTACCATGGTAGACAAAATACTCATTTCAACTCTGTCGCTATTGCTCAAAACAAATTCCTTTCAGAAGTGCCCATGAAGTTGGCAGAGTATTCTTTTGAATATGCTCAGTAGAAGGCATTTTTATCCTTTAAGAGAGGATTTACTTTTTTGTTAGAGTCAAAAGCCATTTAGAGCCAAATGTGATGGAATAAAGCTAGCAATTAAACTGGCTAATATTGTTTGTCACTCTAAAACAACAGGGCTGGTTTGGTACCTGGGCTTAAGCTAATTCTGAGGCAATTCCACAAAGCACCCTAAATGTATTTTGGTCACAAGTTTGTAGGGCTTCCATAACAAAGTAATATAGACAGAGGAGCTTCAATAACAAAAGCTTATTTTCTCACAGTTCTGGAGGCTAGAAGTCCAAGGTGAAGGTGTGGACAGGTTTGCTATCTAAAGTAGGGAAAACGGCTAGACCATTCAGGTATGACCTAAATCAAATCCCTTATGATTATACAATGCAAGTGAGAAATAGATTTAAGGGACTAGATCTGATAGATAGAGTGCCTGATGAACTATGGAATGAGGTTCGTGACATTGTACAGGAGACAGGGATCAAGACCATCCCCATGGAAAAGAAATGCAAAAAAGCAAAATAGCTGTCTGGGGAGGCCTTACAAATAGCTGTGAAAAGAACAGAGGCGAAAAGCAAAGGAGAAAAAGAAAGATATAAGCATCTGAATGCAGAGTTCCAGAGAATAGCAAGAAGAGATAAGAAAGCCTTCTTCAGTGATCAATGCAAAGAAATAGAGGAAAAGAATAGAATACGAAAGACTGGAGATCTCTTCAAGAAAATTAGAGACACCAAGGGAACATTTCATGCAAAGATGGGCTCGATAAAGGACAGAAATGATCTGGACCTAACAGAAGCAGAAGATATTAAGAAGAGGTGGCAAGAATACACAGAAGAACTGTACAAAAAAGATCTTCACGACCCAGATAATCATGATGGTGTGATCACTAATCTAGAGCCAGACATCCTGCAATGTGAAGTCAAGTGGGCCTTGGAAAGCATCACTATGAACAAAGCTAGTGGAGGTGATGGAATTCCAGTTGAGCTATTTCAAATCCTGAAAGATGATGCTGTGAAAGTGCTGCACTCAATATGCCAGCACATTTGGAAAACTCAGCAGTGGCCACAGGACTAGAAATCATCAGTTTTCATTCCAATTCCAAAGAAAGGCAATGCCAAAGAATGCTCAAACTACCGCACAATTGTACTCATCTCACATGCTAATAAAGTAATGCTCAAAATTCTCCAAGCCAGGCTTCAGCAATACGTGAACCGTGAACTCCCTGATGTTCAAGCTGGTTTTAGAAAAGGCAGAGGAACCAGAGATCAAATTGTCAACATCCGCTGGATCATGGAAAAAGCAAGGGAGTTCCAGAAAAACATCTATTTCTGTTTTATTGACTATGCCAAAGCCTTTGACTGTGTGGATCACAAAAACTGTGGAAAATTCTGAAAGAGATGGGAATACCAGACCACCTGACCTACCTCTTGAGATACCTGTATGCAGGTCAGGAAGCAACAGTTAGAATGGGGCATGGAACAACAGACTGGTTCCAAATAGGAAAAGGAGTACATCAAGGTTGTATATTGTCACCCTGCTTATTTAACTTATAGGCAGAGTACATCATGAGAAATGCTGGACTGGAAGAAACACAAGCTGGAATTGGTTCCAAATAGGAAAAGGAGTACATCAAGGTTGTATATTGTCACCCTGCTTATTTAACTTATATGCAGAGTACATCATGAGAAACGCTGGGCTGGAAGAAACACAAGCTGGAATCAAGATTGCTGGGAGAAACATCAATAACCTCAGATATGCAGATGACACCACCCTTATGGCAGAAAGTGAAGAGAAACTAAAAAGTCTGTTGATGAAAATGAAAGTGGAGAGTGAAAAAGTTGGCCTAAAACTCAACATTCAGAAACCGAAGATCATGGCATCCAGTTCCATTACTTCATGGGAAATAGATGGGAAAACATTGGAAACAGTGTCAGACTTTATCTTTTGGGCTCCAAAATCACTGCAGATGGTGATTGCAGCCATGAAATTAAAAGATGCTTACTCCTTGGAAGAAAAGTTATGACCAACCTAGATAGTATATTCAAAAGCAGAGACATTACTTTGCCGACTAAGGTCTGTCTAGTCAAGGCTATGGTTTTTCCTGTGGTCATGTATGGATGTGAGAGTTGGACTGTGAAGAAGGCTGAGCACTGAAGAGTTGATGCTTTTGAACTGTGGTGTTGGAGAAGACTCTTGAGAGTCCCTTGGACTGCAAGGAGATCCAACCAGTCCATTCTGAAGGAGATCAGCCCTGGGTGTTTTGGAAGGAATGATGCTAAAGCTGAAACTCCAGTACTTTGGCCACCTCATGGGAAGAGTTGACTCATTGGAAAAGACTTTGATGCTGGGAGGGATTGGGGGCAGGAGGAGAAGGGGACGACAGAGGATGAGATGGCTGGATGGCATCACTGAGTCGATGGACGTGAGTCTGAGTGAACTCCGGGAGTTGGTGATGGACAGGGAGGCCTGGCATGCTGTGATTCATGCGGTCACAAAGAGTCGGACACAACTGAGCAACTGAACTGAACTGAACTAAACTGAGGCCTCTCTTCCTGGCTTGTAGACTGTCATCTTCCTGCTATGTCCTCCCGTGGTCTTTCCTCTGTGTGTGTATCCCTGGTGTATCTATGTGCATTCAAATTCTTTTTTCTTATAAGGACATTAGTCAAAATAGTTTAGAGCCCACCCTAACAGCTTTCTTTAACTTAATCACCTCTTTGAAGGCCCTATCTCCAAATACAGTTATATTCTAAGACATGTGGGATTAGTGTTTCAGCATTTGAATTCTGTATAGAAGAATTCAGCCCTTAACACAATTCAGCTATTAACAACAGTCATCACTGAGTAAGTGTATAGCTTTTCATGTGCTCTAATCTGAAAGAAAGTGAAAGTTGCTCAGTCGTGTCCGACTCTTTGCAACCCCATGGACTATACAGTCCAAGGAATTCTCCAGGCCAGAATACTGGAGTGGGTAGCCTTTTTCTTCTCCAGGGGAGCTTCCCAACCCAGGGATCGAACCCAGGTCTTCTGAACTGCAAGTGGATTCTTTACCAGCCACACCACATGGGAAGCCCAAGAATACTGGAGTGGGTAGCCTATCCCTTCTCCAATAAATCTTCCCAATCCAGGAATTGAACCAGGGTCTCCTGCACTGCAGGTGGATTCTTTACCAACTGAGCTATCAGGGAAGCCCCACTCTTACCTGAAAGACCATGTAATTTTTACATGTAAGTACTGGCATGCTTGTTAAAAACTAATTACTTCCATCTATAAATGAGTGGGTAAACAAAATATTGTATATACATAAAATAGAACATTATTCAGCCATTAAAAGGAATGAAATTCTGACACATACTACAATGTGGACAAAACCTGAAATCGTTATGCTAAGTGAAATAAACCAGATATGATTCCACTTCTGTGAGATTCCTAGTCAAATACATAAAGACAGAGAATAGAAAGCATCTATCAGAGGCTGGGAGGAGGGGAGGATAGGGAGCTATTGCTTAATGGGTAGAGTTTCAGTTTGGGAGGATGAAAAAGTTGTGGAGATGGATGGTGGTGATGGATACACACAAGGCACTTAATGACACTGGACTACACTTAAAAATAGTTAAAATGTTAAATTTTAACTAACTTCTAGGTCTTTCTTAAGCATCTTGTATCTTCTCGATCTGTGCCTCTATTCTTTATCCAAGATCTTGGATCATCTTTACTATCATACTTGTAATTCTTTTTGGGTAGATAAGTTTTATGGTATTATATATATTTTCCCACAATAAAAAATGTTTTTAAGTGATTACTCTGTAGTTGTTGGTCAAGAAATAGAGCCTAAATTTTCCAGGAAATTAGGCTTAATATGGTCTGTCTATTAAAGACAAATGTGTAAACCTAGGGGTGTAGCTAGCCTAGGAACCCAGGAAAGTTGAAAGATTATAATTTAGGGTGTGTGTGTGTGTGTGTGTGTGTGTGTGTGTGTGTGTTTTCAACTGCTCAGTCATGTCTGACTCTTTGTGACCCCACAGACTGTAGTCCATCAGGCTCCTCTGTCCATGGAATTATTCTGGCAAGAATACTGGAGTGGGTTGCCATTTCCTTTGCCAGGGGATTTTTCTGACCCAGGGATTGAACCTGCATCTCCTGTATTACAGGTAGATTCTGTACCACTGCACCACCTAGGAAGCCCATAGTTCAGGGTGCCATGCTTTGATTATTTCTGAGCAATAATTGTCTCAATCATGTATAATAATAGCAGTTCTGTAGCCTCTGTTTCTGGCTTAGCAAGTAGTGCTATGAAGGTCCACATGAACCTTCCTGCCAAGAGTGGGCTATGTCCCAGTGTTGGTGTGCGATACTTTTGCCCCTGCTCAGGACCTGCTACTGCTACTGCTACTGCTGCTGCTAAGTCGCTTCAGTCATGTCTGACTCTGTGCAACCCCAGAGACGGCAGTCCACCAGGCTCCCCTGTCCCTGGGATTCTCCAGGCAAGAACACTGGAGTGGGTTGCCATTTCCTTCTCCAATGCATGAAAGTGAAAATTGAAAGTGAAGTCGCTCAGTCATGTCTGACTCTGAGCGACCCCATGGACTGCAGCCTACCAAGCTCCTCCATCCATGGGATTTTCCAGGCAAGAGTACGGAGTGGGGTGCCATTGCCTTCTCCTAATCTGGTTAAACCATAAAGCATATAAAATCTGGTTTATAATTCCCTTCCTTTCCTCTTTATCTGTCTGCTGAAATCATATTTCCCCTTCCCACTGGACAGTAAAATGCCTTCAGTGGTTAAATTTTGAAGTCCTAATCCTCTTGCCATCAGTTACTCATCTTACCCTCAGACTTGCCATCCAGGAAGCCAGGCATAAGCAACTAGAATTATCTTGACTTGCACCTCTTTCTGTTATAGCAAAGCTTCTAGTGATCTAATAATAGGTTTTCAAAGTGCCTGGAGATCATGGAAAGAAACACTCTCTACTATAAACTATATAGTGATTTTTGAAATGATTAAACTGGGGCAAATATATTAATTCCATCTATCACTTAAGAGAAAAACAAGTTCACATTAAGATGTAAATGACTGAAGGGTTTACTAGCAGAAGGCAATTCTTTAGGTCAGTGTTATAGCCATCACTTCTTATCGTCCTTGGGCATTTGGGGTCTCAGGGAACACTTTTTCTTTTCCAAGCATTGCGGTCAGAGAGGAATTTTATTAGAATGTGGCAGCCGTTAGTTCCTAGCTCTTTCCCACAATCAACCCAACCTACAGAAAATGTCATCAGAAAGCAAACAGGAAATCATTCCTTCTGTTGTCCTAATGCTCAACTAAGATAAGCCTTCTCAATTGGATTCTTCTTTCACATATGGAGAAATATAATCAATTTCCTGATCAATCTGGCCTCCCTGGATCTGTTTTTTTAAATAAATGAAAATTATACCAAAACAGACTTGCCTGTGAGTGTCCAGGAGTCCCCGGTGGAGGTGTGGGTCGGCGGTGGCCTGCTGCAGTTGGGGGCATTGAGTGTAGCCATGCGTGCATGGGACCTTTTGAAGGAGGTCACCATTATCTTCATTACCTTCACCATAGCTTGCTACTGCTAAGTCGCTTCAGTCATGTCCAACTCTGTGCAACCCCGTAGACAGCAGCCCACCAGGCTCCCCCATCCCTGGGATCCTCCAGGCAAGAATACTGGAGTGGGTTGCCATTTCCTTCTCCAACACATGAAAGTGAAAAATGAAAGCGAAGTCACTCAGTCGTGTCCGACTTCTAGCAACACCATGGATTGCAGCCTACCAGGCTCCTCTGTCCATGGGATTTTCCAGGCAAGAATACTGGAGTGGGTTCCAGGTAAATAACAGGGAGGGAATGCAGCCCCATCCATCAACAGAAAATTGGATTAAAGATTTACTGAGCATGGCTCCGCCCATCAGAGCAAGACCTAGTTTTCCCCTCAGTCTCTAACATCAGGAAGCTTCCATAAGCCTCTTATCCTTCTCTATCAGAGGGCAGACAGAATGAAAAGTACAATCACAGAAAACTAACCAATCTGATCACTCAGTGAAACTATGAGCCATGTCATGTAGGGCCACCCAAGACGGATGGGTCATGGTGGAAAGTTCTGAAAAAACGTGGTCCACTGGAGAAGGGAATGGCAAACCACTTCAGTATTCTTGCCTGGAGAACTCCATGAACAGTATGAAAAGGCAGAAAAAGATGAACTGATGATGAACTCCCCAGGTCGGTAGGTGCCCAATATCCTACTGGAGATCAGTGGAGAAATAACTCCAGAAAGAATGGAGATGGAGCCAAATCTAAAACAACACCCAGCTGTGGATGTGACTGGTTGTGGAAGTAAAGTCCAATGCTGTAAAGAGCAATATTGCATAGGAACCTGGAATGTTAGGTCCATGAATCAAGGCAAATTGGAAATGGTCACACAGGAGATGGCAAGAGTGAACATCGACATTTTAGGAATCAGTGAACTAAAATGGACTGGAATGGGTGAATTTAACTCAGATAGCCACTATATATACTACTGTGGGCAAGAATTCCTTAGAAGAAATAGGTTGTCATAGTCAACAAAAGAGTCCAAAATGCAGTACTTGGATGCATCTCAAAAACGACAGAATGATCTGTTTGTCTCCAACGCAAACCACTCAGTATCACAGTAATTCAAGCCTATGCACCAACCAGTAATGCTGAAGAAGCTGAAGTTGAACGGTTCTATGAAGACCTACAAGACCTTTTAGAACTAACACCTGAAAAAGATGTCCTTTTTATTATAGGGGACTGCAATGCAAAAGTAGGAAGTCAAGAAATACCTGGAGTAACAGGCAAATTTGGCCTTGGAGTACAGAATGAAGCAGGTCAAAGGCTAATAGAGTTTTTCCAAGAGAAAGCACTGGTCATAGCAAACACCCTTTTCCAACAACACAAGAGAAGATTCTACACATGGACATTACCAGATGGTCAACATCAAAATCAGACTGATTCTATTCTTTGCAGCCAAAGATGAAGAAGCTCTCTACAGTCAGCAAAAACAAGACTGGGAGCTGACTGTGGTTCAGATCATGAACTCCTTATTGCCAAATTCAGACTTAAATTGAAGAAAGTAGGGAAAACCACTAGACCATTTAGGTATGACCTAAATCAAATCTCTTACAATGGAAGTGAGAAATAGATTGAAGGAAAACAATAGAATGGGAAAGACTATAGATCTCTTCCAGAAAATTAGAGATACCAAGGGAACATTTCATGCAAAGATAGGCTCAATAAAGGACAGAAATGGTATGGACCTAACAGAAGCAGAAAATATTAAGAAGAGGTGGCAAGAATACACAGAAGAACTATACAAAAAAGATCTTCATGACCCAGATAACCATAATGGTGTGATCACTCACCTAGAGCCAGACGTCCTGCAATGTGAAGTCAAGTGGGCCTTAGGAAGCATCACTACAAACAAAGCTAGTGGAGGTGATGGAATTCCAGTTGAGCTATTTCAAATCCTAAAGGATGATGCTGTGAAAGTGCTGCACTCAATATGCCAGCACATTTGGAAAACTCAGCAGTGGCCACAGGACTAGAAATCATCAGTTTTCATTCCAATCCCAAAGAAAGGCAATGCCAAAGAAAGCTTAAACTACCACACAATTGCATTCATCTCACACGCTCAAAATTCTCCAAGCCAGGCTTCAATAGTACCTGAAATGTGAAGTTCCAGATGTTCAAGCTGCAACAGGAAAAGACAGAGGAACCAGAGATCAAATTGCCAACATCTGTTGGATCATCAAAAAAGCAAGAGAGTTCTAGAAAAACATCTACTTTTGTTTTATTGACTATGCCAAAGCCTTTGACTGTGTGGATCACAACAAACTGGAAAATTCTTAGAGAGATGGGACTACCAAACCACCTGACCTGCCTCTTGAGAAATCTGTGTGCAGGTCAGGAAGCAGCAGTTAGAACTGGACATGGAACAACAGACTGGTCCCAAATTGGGAAAGGAGTATGTCAAGGCTGTATATTGTCACCCTGCTTATTTAACTTTTACGCAGAGTACATCATGAGAAACACTGCGCTAGATGAAGCACAAGCTGGAATGAAGACTGCCGGGAGAAATATCAATAACCTCAGATATGCAGATGACATTACCCTTATGGCAGAAAGTGAAGAACTAAAGAGCCTCTTGATGAAAGTGAAAGAGGAAAGTGAAAAAGTTGGCTTAAAACTCAACATTCAGAAAACTAAGATCATGGCATCTGGTCCCATCACTTCATGGCAAATAGATGGGGAAACAATGGAAACACTGACAGACTTTATTTTCTTGGGCTCTAAAATCACTGCAGATGGTGATTGCAGCCATGAAATTGAAAGATTTGATCCTTGGAAGAAAAGCTAGACAGCATGTTAAACAGCCAGAGACACTACTTTGCCAACAAAGGTCTGTCTAGTCAAGGCTATGGTTTTTCAAGTAGTCATGTATGGATGTGAGAGTTGGACTATAAAGAAAGCTGAGCTCCGAAGCATTGATGCTTTTGAACTGTGGTGTTGGAGAAGACTCTTGAGAGTCCCTTGGACTACAAGGAGATCCAAACAGTCCATTCTAAAGGAAATCAGTCCTGAATATTCATTGGAAGGACTGATGCTGAAACTGAAACTCCAATACTTTGGCCATAATGCAAAGAACTGACTCATTTGAACAGATCCGGATGCTGGGAAAGGTTGAAGGTAGGAGGAGAAGGGGACAACAGAGGATGAGATGATTGGATGGCATCACCGACTTATGGGACATGAGTTTGAGTAAGCTCCAGGAATTGGTAATTGACAGGGAGTCCTGGCGAGCTTCAGTCCATGGGGTCACGAAAGGTCGGACACGACTGAGTGACTGAACTGCACGACATATTAGCCTGAACCCAAACTGCTCTATTTCTCTAGTGTTCTAGTGGTTAAGAATTTCCCTTGCAATGCAGGGGACATGGGCTTTATCCCTGGTTTGGAAACCAAGATCCCACATTCTGTGGCGCAGCTAAGGCAGCTTGGCACATCTACTGAGCCCACCCACACCCTCTGGAGCTGACCTGCTATGAGTAGAGAGTAAGTGGGCTGCAGGGAAACATCCCACATGACACAATGAAGACCTAATACAGCCAAATAAATAAATAGTAAAAAATAAAAGCAATAATGCCCTATTAAAGAAATGATTCTAGCTTTGTAAAAAAGTAAGCTTGTGTAAGTTGCTTCTAGCTACAAGAAAAACTTTTGGAAATACGATTCTCTGTAATGCAGAGTGTATTTTCCTTTCCAGAAAAGAATCTAATTTTTGAAGTGTCAGAAGCATTGTTATACAACAATCCATATTGAAGAAGGTCTCCTGGTATCAGACCCTGAAGGTCGCTTTAAGCTATGCTTTATGGAATATGCAAATAATGAATATCAAGTTATATCTTCTAAAATGTAAAATGATTCTACAGCAGCAACAAGGGCATCCATCACTTCTCTTCTCTCCTGTTTACTCCTACCCCTTTTCCATTAATATCAATGCATTAATGAATATCTAAGTATTTGTTGCTGTAGAAGGTATCACAACATCCCCGCCTCCCCCCGTGTTATTAAGATATACGTTCATACATCACTGTATAGGTTTAAGGTATGTAATGTAATGTTTTGACTTAGATATGTCATGAAATGATCACCACAGGTTTAGTTAATATCCATCACCTCATATGGATACAATTTTAAAGAAAGAAAAAAATGAAAATGTTTTTCCTTGTGGTCAGAATTCAGGATCTACTTTCTTAACATTTTTTGTATATATCATATAGCAGAGCTGTATGCTACAGCTCTGTTAGCTACAGAGATCATGTTGTAAACAACATCCCTAGTACTTGTTTATCTTACAACTGGAGGTTGGGTACCACAAGTTTGAGTTCTGGATCTGTGCTGAATCACTGGTACTATTGACCAAATTGTATCCCCTCCACCCAATTTATAGCTGAAGTCCTAACCCCTAATGTGAGTACATCAGAGACAGGATCTTTACGAAGTTGTTGTTTAGTCACTAAGTCGTGTCTGACTCTTTTGCCACCCTATGGATTGTAGCCTGCAAGGCTCCTCTGTTCACGGAATTCTCCAAGCAAGGACTGGGGTGGGTTGTCATTTCCTTCTCCAGGGTATCTTCCCAACCCAGGGATCAAACCCATGGTTCCTGCATTGGCAGGCGGATTCTTTACCGCTGAGCCACCAGGGAAGCCCCTTTAGGAAGTCTTTAAAGTTAAATGAAGTCCTAAGGGTGGGTGTTATGGGACTGTAGCCTTATAAGACGAGGAAGAGAAAGCCATTATGACAGAGTCGGTTAAACCTGATACTAACTGCAGCTTGAATGAGTTTCTGAATCTCCACCCACAAAACAGATGGTTGTGAGAGGTAAGGTAATAATAAATGGTGCATGGTAGGTACCAAGTAAATGGTGCTGCTCTGTTTTTGTTGGGAGGTGCAGAAATGGGTGTGGGCTTCCCGGGTGGCTCAGCGGTAAATAATCTGCCTGCAAAGTGACAGACCCAGGTTCCATCCCTGGGTGGGGAAGATCCCCTGGAGAAGGGAATGGCAACCAATTCCAGTATTCTTGCCTGGAGAATTCCATGGACAGAGGAGCCTGGCAGGTTACAGTGGTCGCAAAGAGTCGCTCTCCTAGGTGGGAAGCAGCTGTTCCCTTAGGCCTGTTCCTGAGGCCTAACACCAGTTAGGGAGCCCAGACACCGCAGGGCAGTTAGTGGTGACCCCTCAGCCCCTAAGAGTGAGTGATGCTGAGAGGGGTAAGGACCTCCTGTCTTTCCCAAGAGCTCAAGCTCTCTCTCCTGAAGCAGAATGAAGGTGATGGTGAAAGAAGCCACGTTTCAGTGGCTGCGTCAGAGAAGACTAAAAAATGTTGGGCAATTACTAATCCCTGAACAGGTAGTAGAAATTTAATCTAGGCCAGGGCCGGCTTGGGTTGATCCAAGTGCATTCCGGTTCTGACAGTTTCCAATGAAATGACTTTAAGATGGCTAGCATCTAATCGAATTGAGTGACAAGTCCCCTTTGAGACACACGTTAAATAAAAGGCAGAGGCTAATACTTGACCAAAGTGAATCTGGTTATCTCTGGAGGGCTGGCCTAGACGACTGGGTCAGGTTCTCCCCAGGGTTTCCTCTTGGCCTGTACGTTTCAGAGGAGTTGCACCAGGATAAGAGGCTGCAGGGGTATCTTGGGGGCGGGGGGCGATAGAGGACAGAGGCCAAGCGGGAGCCCCCGGGAGGCACCGGAGGCCGCCAGTCGCCGCGGGCAGCGCAGGGCTCGGGGCTGTGAAAGAGCAGCCTCGCTCTGCAGCCCCACACACGCGGGATCACCGGGGAACTGACGTTTCATTTACCGAGTGAGCGACTCTGAAAAAGGCCCCTGTGCCCAATTACCGCGGCGCGCGGTCTGCTCGGCGGCGGGCTGAGCCGGGCGGGGGACGGCGGAGGCATTCCCGGGAGCCGCGGGGAGCCGGGAGCTGGTGTGAAAAGCCGCCACCACGAAGCGGAGTCGTCACCCCATCGCCCCCGGCCGCCTGGGAATGCGCTGGCCCCGCCGCGGCCGCCAAAGGATGCTCGTCTCCCTCCCGCCCCGCAGTTCAAGCTCCCATCGTTTCTCAGGACCTTTCTCCTTCCTCTTTTCTCTTTCTTTCTTTTTTTTTTTTAAGGAATGTGCCAGTGGCATTTGCGAATAGGAAAAAAAGAAAAAGAAGAACAAATGAGGCTTGGTTTTCAGTCTCTCCCGCCCCAGGACTGGGCTCGCACTAAGGGGGTCCCCCGGGGCGGCCGCTGCTCCCCCAGCGACCTCGCGGGGTCCAACCGGTTCCCCGCCAGCTCCTGACGCCCGTGCCCAGATCGAGCTTGGTCGGAGCCAGTTTTCTGCAATTAGAGACAATATCTGAATCTCCAGCTTCACTGGTTTGTACTGAAAGATGTCGTGTTAATAAGGAAAAGCTGCACTCCAGCAGTCCCTTTGGCACGTAGGCGGGAGGCACCCTAATCACCGGATCGGTTAACCTGTTTACAGACACCTGACAGGAAGGTGGCCTGGGGGAAGGGACGGGACAATGGCCTGCAAGTCAGCAGCCTTGGGTTCGGTTTCCAACCTCGCCGCAGGCTCGCGGTGCCTTGCTTCCTCCAGTGAGAGAGCCTGGATAAAGCCGCTTTGAGAAAGCTGCATTGAGGATTAGCGAGATCCTATCTGCCTAGAGCCCTGCGGTTCTTGAAGGAAAATGCGGTGTAAATACAACTTGCTGAGCTTCTTTTCATCAGCAGCATCCTTGTTGCTGTTAATCTTGACTTCCTTTCCTTGTCAGTTTTGGCATCGTTACATAACCCGATGTGGAGATGCGTGTGCGTGCGTGCTTCCATGTGTGTTTGGGAGGTGGAGTGCATCTGGGTTCAGAATAAACGTTAACCCTTTAAAAACTAGTAAAACCAGGTAAACAACAGGCTGAGAAACTCCTTAAGTTGACAGATGAAAGTAATGGCTCAGTTTCATCTCAGTTGGTCCCTATTAATACATTTTTTTTCCCTCTCTTTCTGTGCTACATTCATTTTCAGAAGACTTCACTGAATGAATGATCAAGGGCATCAAAATTAAAGTTTTTTTTTTTCTTTTTGCTTGCTTGCTTCTCCATATGCAAATGGATAGGTCTAAGTTTTAAAAATTGTAAGGGACATGAGCAGAATTTAATATAAGAGATAATTAACTGCACTGAGTGAAGCATTCACCTGACATTACCTTACTCCTTTTGGACAACAAGGAATTAACCTGTACTCTGTCCAGTGCTAAGAGCTTGGTGTTGGGCTGGGAAAAACGAGACCTCTTGCTGTTAAGTTGCTTCACTGGTGGTTGACTCTGCATCCTTATGGAATATAGCCTACTCGAGTTTGAGTGAACTCCGGGAGTTAGTGATAGACAGGGAGGCCTGGTGTGCTGCGATTCATGGGGTCGCAAAGAGTCGGACACAACTGAGCGACTGAACTGAACTGAACTGAGGTTCCTCTGTCTATAGGATTCTCCAGGCAAGAATACTGGAGTGGGTTGCCATTTCCTCCTCCAGGGAATTTTCCTTGACCAGGGATGGAACCCAAATCTTTTACGTCTCTTGCATAGGCAGGCGGGTTCTTAACACTAGTGCCACCTGGGAAGTCCCTTCTAGGAACAGTATTCCACTCAGCCTGGGAGAGCTATGGCACGATGTTCAGTGACTACCTTGCTTTCAGCTACCCACATTCCCAGTGTCCTCCCATCCACCCCCCAAAGCCTTCGCATCAGTTTGCCTAGGGTAAAGCAGAAATTTCTGGACTAATAATGCTTTTAGTGTATTTTCCTGTTGGGGTCTGTGGGTCTGGTGCTTGCAGTTAAAGGAAAAAAAAAGATACAAACAAATAAACCTGTTAATCATAGATACTGCCACATTTCAAATAAAAATGTTGTATACTGGATTGGAGCAAGATATTAACAAGTAAACTACTATTATATATAAAATGAATTAGCTACAAGGATATATTGTACAGCACAGGGACTATAGCCAATATTTTATAATAATGGTAATGGAATATGACCTTTAAAAACTGTGAGTCACTATGTATGCCTGAAACATAATACTGTAAATCAACTATACTTTGATTTTTTTAAAAAAAGAACCTTTTGTTCTAAAGATTTAGACTGAAAGTGCTGTTTATTTTTCTGCAGTATTTTACCCTCCTAAAAATCCAAAAAAATCAACTCAATGCCTTTTATGTAACAGGTGGAATTATAGACTCTTAACAAGAAATGCATATCTCCTTTTATTCTAGTGCATGTTCTTGAGGGGTCACATGATAAGCAGTTACTTGCATTTAAAGAAAGTCTAAATCATATTCACCTCCGAGTCCCACATGGCAGAGACAGGTACCATGAAGCATCCTGTCCATTGACACAACTGGTGAAGCCCCTCTGTGTATGAAAACTGATCATTTTAGGAAATCACTAAATATAATATTGTCATAAACAGGTATCAGTCTGTCCATTGTGTTTGATTTATGCATGAAACAAAACAAAATACCTTAACTGAAATTTCAGGTAAGTGAAAGTCCTATAGATTATTATGAGTTTGCTGAATTGATCAGAAAGGTTAAAAGATGTAGTTTCTGTGTCTGGTTCTTACTCTCATGTTACTGGGCTTGCTTAAGTCACTTCACTGGTTAAAATAACGCTGGTGGTGATAAGGACAAAATGCTTTCTGTTTTCTTATAACGAAGTGAATTCACTCAAGCAATTGACTCCTACCTGAACAAAATTCTTATCAAATTAGAATGTACTTAAAAAAAAAAAAACCCAAGAAGACCACACAAGAGATTATATACCTTAATATTAGGACATTCCCACAGGCCTCCTCTCAGAGTCTATTTGCTTTACCTTGAGGTACAATGCAATGTGGTGTTGGAGAAGACTCTTGAGAGTCCCTTGGACTGCAAGGAGATCCAACCAGTCCACCCTAAAGGAAATCAGTCCTGAATATTCATTGGATGGACTGATGCTGAAGCTGAAACTCCAATACTTTGGCCACCTGGTACGAAGGGCTGACTTGTTGGAAGAGACCCAGATGCTGGGAAAGATTGAAGGCAGGAGAAGGGGATGACAGAGGATGAGATGGTTGGATGGCATCACCGACTCAATGGACATGAGTAAACTCTGGGAGTTGGTGATGGACACTAGTCCTGGCATGCTGCAGTTCATGGGGTCTCAAAGAGTTAGACATGACTGGGCAACTGAACTGAACTGAACTGAGGTACAATGCAAATGGTGTTAAACTTTTAATTCTCCATGCCACAATAGATAATTAGAATGGGGAAGATAAGATGTTGGCTGTAACTGATAACCTGAAAGTTTAAAGCCTAAAAAAAGAAGTGATAAGTATTAATAATTTTAAAAACAAGTAGTCATCTGTAGCTTTTGTGACTGTGCCCAAGCTTTTCAACATAAACTATCTGGGGGTCATCAGTATACATCAATATTTGTTGTTGTTTTCAGTTGCTAAGTCGTGTCTGACTCGGCAACCCTGTGAATTGCAGCAAGCCAGGCTTTCCTGTCCTTCACTATCTCCTGGAGTTTGCTCAAACTATCCAACCATCTTATCCTCTGTCATGCCCTTCTCCTTTTGCCTTCAATCTTTCCCAGTATCAGGGTCTTTTCCAATGAGTCAGCTCTTTGCATTAGGTGGCCAAAGTATTGGAGCTTCAGCTTCAGTATCAGTCCTTCCAATAAATGTTCAAGGTTGATTTCCTTTAGACTGACGGGTTTGATTTCCTTGCTGTCCAAGGGACTCTCATAATGCTCAATATAAACGATGATAATTATGAACTTTAATCATTAAGATCAAGTGAAACAGTTCTTTTTTGCACATTGTTTAGAAAACTGGAGATATAGAGAGTAATTTTATAAAGGTTTTTTATTGAAAATAGAAAGTTTCAGCAGTTAAAGAATAAGCTTCAGTTGGTTGTGAAATATACAAGTAGAATTCCTTACTTCTCAAGAATGTTAGACAAATGAAGCATTGCAATAGGAAAAACTAATAGCACCTTAGTTTTACATATTATAATGGATGGCCTCCAGTTAAACTCAGATTACAAGGAATGTTTTGTACAGTGCTGATTATAGGAAAGATTATCATCCACTAAATAATTCCCAGCTCACATCCTCTTTTCCTCTAGTTTTCCATCCAGGAAGCATCAAGGCCTGGCTTTGCTTAGTTTGTGAGATTCTGATCCAGAGGTGGTTGGCTAAAGATCATGAGTTCTAGACATGTTAGATTTGGGTCACCACATTGTCTGTGTAAGTCATTAAGGATTGGGATGCAGTTTGATAAAATCACAGAAAATATCTGGGAAATGAAAATTCAGAACTAACCACAAGAATTACATGGAAAGTTACATTAGAGGTACATGGAGCATATCAGACCACTGCTGGTTATGATCCAATAAATATGAAAAAAAAGAAGATCTGGGTTTATCTAAAGAGCTCAAAAAGGAGGAAACAATATCATAAGAGCTTGGTTCCTCCTGAGTCATACAAAGCGGAAAAGAACTTAGGTGGATGGAAATATAGTTTCAGAAATGAGATTCTGATATTAAGATTTTGTTTGGCTTAGCTCAGTTTCAAGGATAGCTAATGATTGTTTAAAAAATTGATTTAACACTTTAGTTGGACCTGGAAAATTTTTCATCTGGCATCTAATTTAAAGGGGAAAAAGCTCACAGATTTCCTTAGACTAAAAAACACAAAGTTACATTTATAAATTTGGTAATGGCAAAGCTTTCCTTTCATTGAAAAAAAAGATAAAGCAAACCACAACATTTAATCACTTGAAAAATAACTATATGTTTTCCCTCTAGTCAGTAATGTCTATTTTAAAACACAATAAAGTCCTCATCACAAGAAAAAATTTTGTAACTGTGTGATGACAAATGTTAATTGGTCTTACTGTGGTGATCATTTTGCAATATATACAAACAACAAATCATTATGTTATACCCCTGAAGGGCTTCCCTGGTGGCTCAGATGGAATAGAATCCGCCTGCAATGTGGAACACCTGGGTTTGGTCTCTGGATTAGGCATATCCTCTGGAGAAGGGAATGACAATCCATTCCAGTATTCTTGCCTGGAGAATTCCATGCACAGAGGAGTCTGGTGGGCTATAGTCCATGGGATCGCAAGGGTTGGACATGACTGAGCGATTAACATACACACACAGACACACACCTGAAACTAGTAATGTAATATGCCAATTATACCTCAATAAAACAAAAATCTAATGAGAAAGATATTTATTATCTTCTTCTTTAAATGAGAAAGCTAAAGCTTAAAAATGTAACTTGCCCTTGTATTCATTAATAGTAAAAGTGATGGAGGTCTGGTTTTGTTTTTCCATTTTTTAATTGAAGTATAGTTGATTTGCAATGTTGTGTAAGTTTTATATATACAGTGCAGTGATTCAGTTATACATATATATTAT
Source organism: Budorcas taxicolor (assembly GCF_023091745.1). Taxonomy (NCBI): domain Eukaryota; kingdom Metazoa; phylum Chordata; class Mammalia; order Artiodactyla; family Bovidae; genus Budorcas; species Budorcas taxicolor. The sequence continues at coordinate 56,438,355 of NC_068923.1, read as the reverse complement.
TTTTCAGACTCTTTTCCCTCATAGGTTGTTGCAAAATATTAAGTATAGTTCCTTGTGCTATACTGTAGGTCCTAGTTGGTTATCTATTTTATATACAATAGTGTGTATATGTTAATCCCAATCTCCTAATTTATCCCTCCACTACTTTCTCCTTTGGAAAACCATAAGTTTGTTTTCTATGTCTGTGGGTCTATTTCAGTTTTGTAAATAAGTTCATTTTTCTTTTTAGATTCCACATATATAGTGATATCATACGATATTTGTCTTTGCTTTGCTTTACTTCGGGAAGATCCCCTGGAGAAGGGTATGACAACCCACTCTAGTATTCTTGCCTGGTAAATCCCATGGACAGGGGAGCCTGGTGGGCTATAGTCCATGGGATCGCAAAGAGTCGGACATGACTGAGGCAGCGAACACTTTCACTTTCCCTCACTTTACTTAGTATTATAATCTCTATATCCATCCGTGTTGCCTGAGATGGCATTATTTCATTTTTTTTTATGGCTGAGTAAAAAGGCCCATGTTTTTCTACGGCCTGTGTTTCTCCATGTGCCTTCCCAAACAAATGAAACTCCATTTGCTTATACTGGCATCCAAGTCCTTGCATACATGTGTGCTAAGTTATTTTAGTCATGTCCGACTCTTTGCAACCCCATGGACTATAGCCTGCCAGGCTCCTCTGTCTATGGGATTCTCCAGGCAAGAATACTGGAGGGGATTGCCATCTCCATCTTGAGATCTTCCCAGCCCAGGGATCCAACCTGAGTCTCCTGCAGCTCCTGCATTGCAGATGGATTCTTTACTGCTGAGCCACGAGGAAAGCCCCATCCAAGTCCTTAGGCATCTACAAATATACAGACTAGGTTTTAATATTCAGTATCAACGAAGTGTCAGTTCTCTTTTCCCTCTTTTTTCAATAAAGACTCAAACTTTTCAGAGTATCAGTCTGGAGATTTTGTCAGGTGTCTGCACCTCCTTCGTTATTGCTGCGTTTGCTTTGTAGAATGCAGTTAGAGACACCTGATGAACGCAAGTGTAAGTTAAGAGACCTGTTCTTTCCGCGACTCAGAGAGCGGGAAAGAGTCCTATGTAATTGGACAAGAGGCTGGTATTGTATTCTGACACAGAAAAAGGATTTGGAGCCTTTTGTAGTTGTCTACTTTCTACCTCTTTGTTTAGTGGTTTGAGAAATTCTGAGGAGTACAATGAGGTAATAACGCCAAGTTTAGGTTTGTGAAAAAGAAAATTAGGAAGCACTTTACCCATGATATCAAATTTTCTTTTCTTGTCTTATTTTGTTAATCTACGTTCCTCATGATTTCTTTCCAAATAATAGTGTTTGTTCCTCAATGAGCTAACATTTTAATGATTCAAACTTCAAAAACTAAATAGGGAGAAGGTGGTGGCCTCTGGGAGGGCTCCTGCCAGTGGGTGCTCCCCAGAATTTCCACCGCCAGTGTCTTTGTCCCCTCAGTGGGCTGCCACTTCCCCTTGCCTCTGTAGGGGACCCACCAATACCAGCAGGAACATTGTGATCAGACTCATGTTGACCAAAGGCAACTGACTGGGAACAGAGTTTTCACAACCTTCCCCAGGAGGTGCTAGTGGTGAAGATTCCTCCTGCCAATGTAGGAGTTGCAAGAGGCATGGGTCTGACCCTTGACTCCGTCAGATCCCCTGGAGGAAGGCATGGCAACCCACTCCAGTGTTCTTGCCTGGGAGATCCCATTGTCAAAGGAGACTTGCAGGCTACAGATGGGGCCACAAAAAGTTGGAGATGACTGGGCAATTGAGCATACACTTTAGCATCTTGCTGGCACTCAGATATCTTCCATTGTTAGTCACTTACTGAACTTAACCCTCTCCTGCTTTCCTCTTCCCTAGCATAAAAGAAGCTTGAATTTTACCCCAAATTAGATGGTTCTTTAGGACATTAGTCTACCATCTTCTCCATTTACTGACTTTCCAACTAGTCTTTTTTCCTTGCCCCATCCCACAAATCAATACAAAATACATAGAAATTCAATTCTCTTCCTACTTCTCTCCCTTTCCAGTGTTGGTGGGAGAAGAGGGCAATCCGAAAATAACTCATGCGTTCTATTTACTATAATTTTTATATTAAAAAATTTCTTAATGTTAAAACCTCAAGAGCCAGACATAACATGCACATGAAATAGTACATTGTAAAAGGTTTCCTTTGTAATAAGAGAATCTCTGGTGTGGCAGGGTTCAGGCTCAAAGTTTCTGTGTATTCTTCAAGAATCCAGCCAAACACAGATGCATTGATCCTGTTTCTGTCTTTTTCAACAAAAGTGAACAGTGTCTTAACTAGCAGGATAAGAGAACTTACATATTATTTATTTTTGCTGCACCTCTTGGCTTGTGGAATCTTAGTTTCCCAACCAGGGACTGAACTTAGGCCACAGCAGTGGAAGTGCGGAGTCCTAACTAACCACTGGACTTCCAGGAAATTCCAAATATGTATTTTGCAGCTGAACATTCCAGAATGGATTTACTTGGGAAATATTATTGAAGGGCGATCAAGGGACACCCCTCTCCATTTTCTCACTTTTACCCTCCAAAGAAAAAGAAAGAACATAGGATTAGAATATAGGGCCCATACACAGAACAGATGGTTTTGGTAGCCAGTTCTGAGGTGACTTTCTAGAAAATTATAGCTAACAAGCTGCCACTTATACAAGTTATTGGCCTCAGAGAAGAAGGATCCCAATGGGTTTACTTTAGGGGATCTGGTAAATGTTAGGGAATTGAGGAATACAATTTAGAAACAGATTCAAAATGTGCAAACACATTTTCACTTCCTGTTTCCCTACATCTTAACACTGGAGTGTGCAGACTCAATCCTTACACCTTTTATCTGCTGATATACACTCACTTCTGCTCAAGTGATCTCATATGGTCTTATGAGACTTTTAACTAGACTTTAAACTATATATACATATGTATGTATATGTGTATATATCGCTTACACAACATGTGCTCCAGTATGTTGTCTGGTCAGAATTGTAAAACATTGTTATGAATGTCTGATCCCTTTATTTCTAACCTCCCACAGACTTCTGTCTCCACTTAACTGGGCCACTCACTCAGGCCAAAGATCTTGGAATCACCCTCCACTCCTCTCTTCGATGTACACTCCATGTCTGATTTCACACTAAATCCTTTTGTCTCTACCTTCAAAACATATCTAGACTCTAACCACTTACCACCTCTGCTTTATCCTCCTGGTCCAAGCTGCCATCGTCTGTCACCTGAGTTTCTGCACTAGCTTCCTAAGTGGTGGTCATCCTTCTCCCTTGGCTCCCGTAACAGTCTTTTCTCAACACAGAAGCCAGAGTGATCAATTAAAAACCAAAGTCCAGGACACTTTCCCGGTGGTCCAGTGGCTAAGAATCTGCCTTCCAATGCAGGGAACATGGGTTTGATCTATGGTCAGGGAACTAAGACCCCACATGCCCCAGGGCAACTGAGTCTGAGTGTCATAACTACTGATGCCTCTGCTCTCTAGAGCCTGTACTCTGCACAAAGAGAAGCCAGTGTATCACAACTAGATAAAGCCCACATGCTGCAATGAAGATCCAGCACAGCCAAAATAAGATAATAATAATAATAAAGTAAAAATAAATAAATTGAAAGCCTAAGCCAAATCCTGTCATATCTCTACTGAAGATGCACCATCTCATTCCACATAAATCCTGGTGTCCCTAGCACGGCCTAGAAGGTCCTACAAAACCTGCCATTAGCTCCCAAACCTCATTCCCACTATTTTCTCCAGCAGCCCCTCCATTCCAGCCACTCTGACCTTGAAGTTCATTAAACTCAGCAAAGCTAGTCCACTCAGGGCTTTGGCACTCACCAGTCCCTCTACCTGCAGTGATTTCCCACCTCTGCCTACTTAGATATCCATAAGCCTTCCTCTCTCATCTCTTCAAGTATTAATTTCTCGAGTCCTACTATGATCACCCGCTGCCCCACACTCTCCATCTCCTTCCCTTCGTTCTCTCCACGCACTCATGACCTTCTGTGATCATATATCATATACTTACTTACTTTGTTTATTGTCTATCCCCCTCCACCTTAGAATGTAAGCTCCATGAGGGCAGGGATGTTTTTCTTTGTTTTATTCACTGCTGTATCTCCAGTGCTTAGAATAGTGCTTGGTAATTGGTAGGTGCTCATTAAATACTTGTTGACTGAATGGATGAGTGTTTTAGGACCAGTAAAACTCTAGTTGGGTCAACAGTACTTCTGCCATTTCTCTCAATGCTTCTCAAAATCAAACAGATTACTCCGAAAAAACTCTTAGGTTAAACTTGTTATGCTAGTAGAAATGCGGTTTGTCTAGGTAAATAGCAGTTATAGCACGTTTTTGCAAAGGGTCTGGCCCTGGAACATTCTATGATCATCTTCTGTCAACAAGTATTTAATAGGTGTCTATTATGTGATTTCAGAGAAGGCAATGGCAACCCACTCCAGTACTCTTGCCTGGAAAATCCCACGGGCAGAGGAGCCTGGTGGGCTGCAGTCCATGGGGTCGCTAAGAGTCGGACATGACTGAGCGACTTCCTTTTCACTTTTCACTTTCATGCATTGGAGAAGGAAATGGCAACCCACTCCAGTGTTCTTGCCTGGAGAATCCCAGGGACGGGGGAGCCTGGTGGGCTGCCGTCTCTGGGGTTGCACAGAGTCGGACACGACTGAAGCAACTTAGCAGCAGCAGCATTATGTGATTTGGAGGATATAAAAAAGAAAAGAAAGAGACCTGGCTTTCAAGAAGCTTCTTTTTAGTAGGATTATTACTGCCTATAATACTGCATGTGATAAGTACCAAAAAGATCATAATAACACATAGCTCTATGGATAAAGTCGATATAGACAATACTTCCATAGCAGTGGTCACAAAAAGCTTTATGTAAGAGCATATATATTTTTTGCAAAAAACTAGTTTTCTGATTCCAATAATGGATCTTCTCCATGAGGATTTTTTAAATAGTCCAATTTATTTGTTTTTTAAAATAACTCTATTTATTCATCTATTTTTGGCTGTGTTGGTGTGGCCTTGCTCCAGTTGCAGCTTGTGGTATGAGGGCTTCTCACTGCAGTGATTTCTCTTGTCACAGGGCACGGGCTCTAGGCAGATATTTTATGAGTCTTGAAGCACCGTTAGGACTTGACACGTGGAGACAGATACTGAGATGCAGAGAAGATAGTGGCTGAGTGGGTGAAAGTTCATCATCCTTAGAAGGTTCCTCTTTGGGGGAGGAGGGAATAGTTTTGTCATTTTTAGCCATTTTTGCTTAAGTTCAGTTTGGCCAGAGAGGGTTATGTCTCCTGAAGAGAAAGTTTTGTAGGAAGAGGAATAGGGCTCCTTTCAATAACATAAAGTATCCAATAATACTTGGATATTCAGAAACTCAATTTGACAAATATTTATGCAGTCCCTAATTTGTATATTAAAAAGCAGAGACATTACTTTGCTGATGAACGTCTGTGTAGTCAAAGCTATGGCTTTTCCAGTAGTCATGTATGGATGTGAGAGTTGGAGCATAAAGAAAGCTGAGCACTGAAGAACTGATGCTTTTGAACTCTGGTTTTGGAGAAGACTCTTGAGAGCCCCTTGGACTGTAAGGAGATCCAACCAGTCAATCCTAAATGAAATCAGTCCTGAATTTTCATTGGAAGGACTGATGCTGAAGCTGAAGCTCCAATACTTCGGCCACCTGATGCGAAGAGCTGACTTGTTGGAAAAGACCCAGATGCTGGGAAAGATTGAAGGTGGAAGGAGAAGGGGATGACAGAGGATGAGATGGTTGGATGGCATCACTGACTCAATGGACATGAGTTTGAGCAAGCTCCGGGAGTTGGTGATGAATGGGGAAGCCTGGTGTGCTTCAGTCCCTGGGGACGCAAAGAGTTGGACATGACTGAGCTACTGAACTGAATATGTGCAAGGCTCTGTTTGGAAGAATACTGAAGTGGTTTGCCAATCCATTCTCCTTATTGACAAGTTCAGACTTAAATTGAAGAAAGTATTTCCATACTTTCTTCCCATACTTCAGAAAAAGAACGGTCTGAATACCTAGACCACTCAGTTATGACCTAAATCAAATCCCAGTTATACAGTAGAAATGACAAATAGATTCAGGGGATTAGATCTGATAGACAGAGTGCCTGAAGAACTAAGGACAGAGGTTTGTGACACTGTACAGGAGGCAGTGATCAAGACCATCCCCAAGAAAAAGAAATACAAAAAGGCAAGATGGTTGTGTGAGGAGGCCTTACAAATAGCTGAGAAAAGAAGTGAAAGGCAAAGGAGAAAAGGAAAGATGTACCCATTTGAATGCAGAGTTCCAAAGAACAGCAAGGAGAGATAAAGCCCTCCTCAGCAATCAATGCAAAGAAATAGAGGAAAACAATAGAATGGGAAGACTAGAGATCTCTTCAAGAAAGTTAGAGATATCAACGGAAAATTTCATGCAAAGATGGGCACAAGAAAGGACCGAAATGGAATGGACTTAACAGAAGCAAAGGATATTGAGAAGAGGTGGCAAAAATACACAGAAGAACTGTACAAAAAAGATCTTCATGACCAAGATAATCATGATCTAGGTGTGATCACTCACCTAGAGCCAGACATCCTGGAATGTGAAGTCAAGTGGGCCTTAGGAAGCATCATACGGACAAAGCTAGTGGAGGTGATGAAATTCCACTTGAGCTATTTCAAATCCTAAAAGATGATACTGTGAAAGTGCTGCACTCAATATGCCAGCAAATTTGGAAAACTCAACAGTGACCACAGGATTGGAAAAGTTCAGTTTTCATTCCAACCCCAAAGAAAGGCAATGCCAAATTAGTCGTGTCGGACTCTGTGCAACCCCATAGATGGCAGCCCATGAGGCTTCCCAGTCCCTGGGATTCTCCAGGCAAGATCATTGGAGTGGGTTGCCATTTCCTTCTCCGATGCATGAAAGTGAAAGTGAAAGAAAGTGAAGACACTCAGTTCTATCCTACTCTTAGCGACCCCATGGACTGCAGCCTACGAGGCTCCTCTGTCCATGGGATTTTCCAGGCAAGAGTACTGGAGTGGGTTGCCATTGCCTTCTCCAAAAGTGAAAGTGAAGTCACTCAGTCATGTCCGACTCTTTGCAACCCCATGGACTGTAGCCTACCAGGCTCCTCTGTCCATGGGATTTTCCAGGCAGTAGTACTGGAGTATATTGCCATTTCTTTCTCCAGGGGATCGTCCCGACCAAGGGATCGAACCGAGGTCTCCCGCATTGTAGACAGACGCTTTACCGTCTAAGCCACCAGGGAAGTATGTTCAAACTACCGCACAATTGCACTCATCTCACATGCTAGCAAAGTAATGCTCAAAATTCTCTAGCCAGGCTTCAACAGTATGTGAACTGTGAACTTCACAGAGATCAAATTGTCAACATCCGCTGGATCATAGAGAAAGCAAGAGAATTCCAGAAAAACATCTACTTCTGCTTTATTGCTTATGCCAAAGCCTTTGACTGTGTAGATCACAACAAACTGTGGAAAATTCTTACAGATGGGAATACCAGACCACCTTACGTACCTCCTGAGAAAACCGTATTCAGGTCAAGAAGCAACAGTTAGAATTGGACATGAAACAATAGACTGGTTCCAAATTAGGAAAGGAGTACGTCAAGGCTGTATTGTCACCCTGCTTATTTAACTTCCATGCAGAGTACATCATGCAAAATGCCAGGCTGGATGAAGCACAAGCTGGAATCAAGATTGCCGGGAGAAATATCAATAACCTCAGATATGCAAATGACACCACCCTTATGGCAGAAAGCAAAGAGGAAATAAAGAGCCTCTTGATGAAAGTGAAAGAGGAGAGTGAAAAAACTGTACTAAAACTCAACATTCAAAAAACGAAGATCATGGTATCCTTTCCCATCACTTCATGATAAATAGATAGGGAAACAATGGAAACAGTAAGGCACTTTATTTTTGAGGGGCTCCAAAATCACTGCAGATGGTGACTGCAGCCATGAAATTAAGACTCTTGCTCCTTGGAAGAAAGGCATTTTGCCAACAAAGGTCCATCTAGCCAAAGCCATGGTTTTACCAGTAGTTATGCACAGATGTGAGAATGGGACTGTAAAGGAAGCTAAGCACTGAAGAATTGATGCTTTTGAACTGTGGTGTTGGAGAAGACTCTTGAGAGTCCCTTGCACAGCAAGGAGATCCAACCAGTCCATCCTAAATGAAATCAGTCCTGAATATTCATTGTAAGGGCTGATGCTGAAGCTGAGACTCTAATACTTTGGCCACCTGATATGAAGTGCTGACTTGTTGGAAGAGACCCAGATGCTGGGAAAGATTAAAGGCAGGAGGAGAAGGGGACGACAAAGGAAGAGATGGTTGGACGGCATCTCCGACTCAATGGACATGAGTTTGAGCAGGCTCTGGGATTTGGTGGAGGACAGGGAAGCCTGGTGTGCTGCAGTCCATGGGGTCACAAAGAGTCAGACACAACTGAGCGACTGAACTGACTGTGTGGAAGAGGGGCACTGAGGGAGGCAGGAGGATGGCCCAGGAGCCACAGGATTGAACAGGCTGCACTTAGAAAAGGAATTAGCCTTTTGTAGAGTGGAGAGGGTACAAGACACATGGGAAGCAATAAAGTGCAAATGAATGCTTGGACGGCGAGACAAGGAAGGCAGACTGGTTTTTCCAAGAACTATGCTGGTGTTTGGAGAAAAGAAACTTGAAACACTAGTAGATGAAGGAGTTAGCTGGGTTCGTGGCTGGCATTTTCTGGAAGCATTTCGTATATATCCGTCTATCCACCTATCTATATCTATCCATCTCTCATCTATCCATCCATCTACCTACTTGCCTATCTATCTATCAAGGAAGATGGGGAAGGAAGGAGAGTGAGGAGGACAAGTGGAAGATGCAATGTCTTAGAATATCCGATCTTTAAAATTTTCTACCTTCCCCTGAAGTTAATACATGTCTCTCTAAGGTAAGAGACCAAATTGGATCAATGATAAAATTGACCAGATGCGACAACTACATAAGAGTAGTTTTCACCTGTTTCCTGTGGAATCATCATCATTGGAAGCGGTATTAGAAACTGCCTAGTCCAATCTGCTCCTAAGTGGGAAAATTGAGACCAGAGAATTTACTTTCCACCCATGTCTTTAACTTTTCCAAACTCAAAGAGCCAGCTTGTGATATGGCAGAAACCAACACAATTTTATAAAGCAATTATCATCTGCCAATTAGAAATAAGTAATAAGTAAATTTAAATTAAAAAAAAATCAAATAGCCAACTTACTGGAACGGTCCTGGTTCCCAGCCCTAGTCCACTGGTTGTTTCCCTTTACTGTGCCTCAGACCTGCAAGAGTCACTGCTTATTTTTCCAACTGGCCAATATAATTCTGCATTCTACTTTATAAAGTGTATATTTTTGTTTTGATGTTTATAAAGATCCTGTGACTTTATGTAATCCTCATATACAGCTGCGTTAGACCCCAATTAAGAGAAGCCTTGCTCTACACAAGACACTGCTTGTTGTTCTGCAAAGAGTCATTCCTTGGTGATTCAGGTCCTTAGGCTCTCCTTAAAATAAAGAATTATTCTCTACTTAGTGAGATTTTAGTTTTCAGTGAGGCCTCATCTTGTCTTTTATGAGGGAAAGAATATTCTCTCTTCCATTTAGCAAGCATTTGTTGCAAGACAGACAGGTTCCCAGCTCTTGGGGAATGTACACCCTTGACAAGAGAGAAATAATAAACTATGAACAGAAACTCCTTGTCATCACTTCCTGCATGAACTCCACATGATGAAAACACAATGAATCCTTCAGTCAAGGTCATTGGTTGGAAGGCAAGAAATGATACATAAAATGAAACCCTCTAAAGCAACATTGATAGAGAACAAACTAGTGGTTACTAGTAGGGAGAAGGAAGGGGAGAGGGGCAATATAGAGGTAGGGGATTAGAGGGGCACATTATTATGAATAAAATACATAAGCTACAAGAATATTGTACAACACAGGAAATATAGTCAGTATTTTATAATGACTGTAAAAGAAATATAACCTTTACAAATTGTGAATCACTATATTGTATACTTGCAACTTGTATGATATTGTGTATCAATTGTACTTCAACGAAAAAAAAAAGATTTTTGCCTGTTTAGAAAGAAAGTGACATTGATCTGGGTATAATTTTGACTCTGCCCAGACAAGTAAGGCTTTAAGGACTTTGAGATGAGACATTCACTTCACTTCAGTCTGTTTTCAAATATGATACAAGTGAGGCTGTGTAACTTGTTCCAGGTCACTTGACTCATTAATACCAGAATTAGGCTCATTAATACCAGAACATGGGCCGTCAGAGTCTTTTCGCCGAATCGCCCCTTGGAATTCCATGGCCAAATGCTGGCTGGGGGCACCCTGAGGACACAGCTCTCGCTGCCTGTGGTCTCAGGCGCAAGGCTGAGGATGTGCCGATTTTGTAGTTGGGAATGCCCCTGCTCTGACTTCTTCACAAAGCAGGAAGACTTCCTCCCTAGAATTAGAATCTGAGCGGCTCTTTCTTTTGAATTTTGAATCCCTGTCTTTTTTCCATTTAAAGAAAAGAGAACAGTGGCTGGCTATGTGCCTGTTCATGCTGTGTTAAGTGTCAAATCCATCACCAAGGGTAAACAGCTACAATAGGTGAAGTGGGATTAAGATAGTCCAGGCAAATCCCCACACCCTGGCACTTTTAATGGTTGAACAGAAAAGTAGAACAGAAGACATGTTGCCTAATGCTGCATTAGTTGCCTAATGCTTTATCTATAGACTGAATGCGTATCGTTTCATCTGAGCATGGAAGATAAGTGTCTCTGGGTGCAGAGTACAGCTTGTGCCCGTACTCTCAAAGGCTGGTTATTGTTGAAGATTATGTAAAAAGGCTGTTGAGAGCTCAAAAAAAAAAAAAAAAAAAGGCAAAAGAAAATCACAGAGTTCCGTTTGTTCCTGTTGTCAGACTGAGATAGCAGCCAAGAGAAGAAGGAAGGAAAGAAAGCCTAACACCCTGTCAGATAGCACATGAATGCACTGTGTGAGCCAACCTGCTCCATCTTTTAATTAGCACAGACCATGCCACTTACTGTCAGCCTCACAACCCAAGAGCCGGTGTTCTCACCAGCCTGTGGGTGACTGGGTTGGGGAACAGCTATGAAGTTTCCAGATTCACACTTTTCCACTGCATGACTGGAATAGGAGGCCTTCTTCCCATGCTTCTGTCTAATTGATGGCATCTTGTCCACCCACTCTCTCACAGGTGACCCTGCTGCTCCCTCCTCTCCCAGCCCCCATCCGTCATCTGGTCCTGTCAGTCTCTCTGCTAAACTCCTAAATCTACCTGCTGTTCTTAGCCTTCAACGCCACCTCTTAGTCTGAGCCACACTCATCACTCATGCTGAACTTCTGCAATACCTTCCTAAATGTTCTCCCAGTGTCCAATTTTGAAGTTTCCTTTAATCCATCTTCCACTCTGCAGGCGGTTCCCTTTTAAATTAGGAGGATGGGATGAACACGCACACACCCCTGTACATAAACTAGAAAAGCAACAAAGACCTAGTGTACAGCACAGGGGACTATACTCACCATTTGGTAATAGCCTATAAGGGAAAGGAATCTGAAAAATAATATATACATATATATTTAGAATATACATAGAGCATTCTTTATTTGCATATACATGGCTAATACGGACTGGGGGAGCATTTTGGGGGAGAAGGAGATCTGAGAAGGGGCACAGGAAGACCTTTGCAAGATAACTTGGGGGCTGTATAATTCTCTTCCTCCCCACCAACCTGTCCCACCTCCTCCCTTCTCAAGCCTCTAGGACTTCCCTTAACTTTCTTACTTCCAGAAGAACCTACTCAATAAGAAGGTATATCAAGATGAAGCTCTAACTTGCTTATGTCCACTTGGTTGGATTTTTACCTAATATTCCATTGTTTCTTCCTTTTCATTTTTTCATCTTCTTCTTCATCCTACAGTTACAGAATAAGTGGCTTTTTATTCTTTTCCAAAATTTACTCTCCACCCATGTCTGAATCCCAGCTCTCCCATCTCCCTTAAGACTTTAATCTCTTTATTGTGACTCCCCTCTTTTATTTCCATGTTCTCTTTCTCCACTGGTCCCTCTTCACTGCCTATACCCACGCTGTGTTCTCAAAAATCCTTCAAGTTTTTACTTTTGTCACGATTCTTTTTTCTACCTCCAATTTTTCTTCTATCTTGATTTCTTTTTTTACCATCAAATTCCTTGAGTTGTCCACACTTACCACTGTGGCCTTCTTTATATCTGCTATTTTTACACTCGTTGTACTGTTGTTTCTGTTTCCATAGTGACCTCCAAATAGCTACATCTAATCAACACGTGTGTGCATGCACATGATATTTTTGTATACTTTGTGTAAAGGATCATATTGGGTATGCAATGAGGTAGAGACATCATTCCAGCCCTCCTGGAGCCTAGATGCAGAGCAGTTAATACAGATTTACAATACAATAATTGGTTTTGGATATACTCACAGAGTATGATGAAATCACAGGGCAGTCTACCTAGAAGAAATAATAAATGCTTCACTAAGAAGTCAATCCTGGAGGAGGGAAGGAAGGATAAAGGGAGATTCGGATTGACAAATACCCACAATTATACAGAAGATAGGTAACTAATAAGAACCTGCTAAATAGCACTGGGAACTCGACTCAATACTCTGTAATGGCCTATATAGGAAAAAAATCTAAAAAACAAGAGTGGATATACGTATATGTATAACTGATTCACTTTGCTATACACCTGAAACTAACACAACATTGTAAATCAGCTATACTCCAATAACAATTAATTTAAAAAGAAAAAGTCAGTCCTTCAGCTGAGAGTTGCAGGAAGTAAAGGAGATTGATAAGGTTGAAAGTTCTAAGTGCTCTAAGGAAGGAGAGAACTGACACAATGATAGAGCAAAGCAAGAGACCTTCAAAGGGATGCAAATGAAAGAGGTGGACAAGGCATTCTGGAATAAGGTGATCCCTGAGCTGGAATTCTGAAACATGGGTCTGATGTGAGCATTTTGGAAGTCAGAAGGCTAAAAGCCTGAGTCCATGTCGAAAAGACTGCAAAGACTGCGAAAGGCCAGAGAGAATGTCATTTCCAAGTGGGAAGGCTCCATTTGTTTGAAGGAATCAAACGTGGAAAGGCAACAGCACCTGCACAAATGGCCTTTCTTAGGAGATTATCAGTTAGGCTGTCTCTACCTTTAATCATAGTCTTTCCAGGTGCTGCAATGCAGGAGCCTACCAATGCAGGAGACTCAGGGGACATGGTCCCATCCCTCGGTCAGGAAAATCCCCTGGAGGAGGAAATGACAACCCACTCCAGTATTCTTGCATGGAGAATTCCAAGGACAGAGGAGCCTGGTGGGCTACAGTCCATGGGGTCGAAAAGAGTTGGACATGACTGAGTGAGCACACACAGCTTTAATCACATGTAGTGCTTTTGCTGAATGAGAACACAGCAAAAGGGGTTGAGGGGCAGTGGGGATTCTGTAAATTCCCTTTCCTTGCAAACTGCCTCCATCTGCTTCATGTGATTTAATCTGCTCTAAATGAGGGAGGAACTATGTAACCAAACAGGTCTTTTTCCCTCCCTTGTTTCTATGTATTTTATTCATAAAGCAAACTATTTTGTATACCTTTCCCCTTTTCCATTTCTTAAATTCTCCCTGTCTTTTCCCCTTTGGGTCTTTTGGCAGACAGAAAGGGAACAATATTCCGTTTGTGAGGGAAAAGAGGACATGCGACAGAAAGGTTTAGAAACGGAAACAATGCCCCCCAATAAAGGACTTGTTCTTGGCTTCTCCCTCTCTGCACCCCACAGAGTTTTTCTGAACGGTATAGGACACTTCCCTTCATCCACTGACCCCAGGGAACCAGGAATGGTTTCTGTTGAGTGGTTTTTAAATTTCGGCCAATGTCACTATCAATTAGAACATCACACATTAAGAAGCAGGATTGCCCTGTGATCCAAATACAGTAAGCGAACATAAGAGTAAAACTGAGAGGGGGAAAAATGATTTGGATTTTGATCAAGACTTGGAGCCTTGCTGTTTTTCTTAGACATGCTGTGGCCGCTCCAGGATCAGTAAGGAAAACATTACCGAATGTTGAGTGAGGCTTAATCCCTGTGGGGAGGACACAAAGCGCAAGGGCCTGCCTTGGGCTGGCAGCCGCAGGTAAACAAGACAACACAATAAACGGTGGAGGGGAACCAGGCTGGAGGAGGAAGAATTTAACAACCTGGGGTTCTCTTGCCAGAAGAGAATGGTCCCCTTAGCAAGCACCTGCCAACTCCTTTTTAGCCAGCCATTAGAAATAAGGGGGCTTTCGGGGTAACGCAGTCTCTTTCTGTCTTAAAAGCTTTATCCAGATCACGCAGTTTATTGGCTTCATGAGAAACATTTCGTTGTGTGTCATGCACTATGCTGTTTGAATGAACTAAAGCCTCCATAAATAACTTATAAATGTAATTTGAATTCTCTGATAATCTAAATGTGGCAATACCATTTGTCCTCAGCACAGTTGCAAACTTGGTGAGGTCAGAGACTTAACCACTCGAGCACGTCTGTGTGCATATGTTTAACTGAGGTATAATTAACACCTATTAACAGATACAGATCTTCAGTATGCAGTTTCATGAGATAGGGCCATTCTGTTCCCTCATGTCACATGACCCCCATTCAAAACAAGTTATAAAACATTTCCATTATTCCAGAAATTTCCCTCATGACACTTTTCAGCCTTTCCTCATGCCCCCATCCCCAACAAAGCAACCACTTTCTGGATTCTGTCACCTTTGGTTAGTTTTGTCTGTCTTTGGATTTTATAGAAATAGAGTCAGATGGCTGATGGCCTCTTTGATCTGGCTTCTTTCCTTTACCGTGATGTTTCTGAGAGTGATCCACATGATGTGAATATTAGTAGTTTGGTTTTTTATAAGTAATATTCTATTGTATGACTATATTAATAATGTATCCATTCTCTTATTGAAGAACTTTTGGGTTGATTGGCATATCTCTTATCAATAAGTCTCCTTTTGTGGACATATATTTTCCTTTCTATTGGGAAATACCTAAGACTGAAATTGCTAGTTCATAGCAAACACCCTCTTCCAATAACACAAAAGAAGACTCTACACATGGACATCACCAGATGGTCAACACTGAAATCAGATCGATTATATTCTTTGCAGCCAAAGATGGAGAAGCTCTATACAGTCAGCAAAAGCAAGACCGGGAGCTGACCGTGGCTCAGATCATGAACTCCTTATTGCCAAATTCAGAATGAAATTGAAGAAAGTATGGAAAACCACTAGACCATTCAGGGATGACCTAAATCAAATTCCTTATGATTATACAATGGAGGTGAGAAATAGATTTAAGGGACTAGATCTGATAGACAGAATGCCTGATGAACTATGGACGGAGGTTCATGACATTGTACAGGAGACAGGGATCAAGACCATCCCCATGGAAAAGAAATGCAAAAGAGCAAAATAGCTGTCTGGGGAGGCCTTAGAAATAGCTGTGAAAAGAAGAGAAGTGAAAAGCAAAGGAGAAAAGGAAAGATATAAGCATCTGAATGCAAAGTTCCAAAGAATAGCAAGAAGAGATAAGAAAGCCTTCCTCAGCGATCAGTGCAAAGAAGTAGAGGAAAAGAACAGAATGGGAAAGACTAGAGATCTCTTCAAGAAAATTAGAGATGCCAAGGGAACATTTCATGCAAAGATGGGCTCGATAAAGGACAGAAATGGTATGGACCTAACAGAAGCAGAAGATATTAAGAAGAGGTGGCAAGAATACACAGAAGAACTGTACAAAAGAGATCCTCACAACCCAGATAATCACGATGGTGTGATCACTCACCTAGAGCCAGACATCCTGGAATGTGAAGTCAAGTGGGCCTTAGAAAGCATCACTACGAACAAAGCTAGTGGAGGTGATGGAATTCCAGTTGAGCTGTTTCAAATCCTGAAAGATGATGCTGTGAAAGTGCTGCACTCAATATGCCAGCAAATTTGGAAAACTCAGCAGTGGCCACAGGACTGGACAAGGTCAGTTTTCATTCCAATCCCAAAGAAAGGCAATGCCAAAGAATGCTCAAACTACCACACAATTGTACTCATCTCACATGCTAGTAAAGTAATGCTCAAAATTCTCCAAGCCAGGCTTCAGCAATACGTGAACTGTGAATTCCAGATGTTCAAGCTGGTTTTAGGAAAGGCAGAGGAACCAGAGATCAAATTGCCAACGTCCACTGGATCATCAAAAAAGCAAGAGAGTTCCAGAAAAACATCTATTTCTGCTTTATTGACTATGCCAAAGCCTTTGACTGTGTGGATCACAATTAACTGTGGAAAATTCTTCAAGAGATGGGAATACCAGACTATCTGACCTGCCTCTTGAGAAACCTACATGCAGGTCAGGAAGCAACAGTTAGAACTGGACATGGAACAACAGACTGGTTCCAAATAGGAAAAGGAGTATGTCAAGGCTGTATATTGTCACCCTGCTTATTTAATTTATATGCAGAGTACATCATGAGAAACACTGGGCTGGAAGAAACACAAGCTAGAATCAAGATTGCCAGGAGAAATATCAATAGCCTCAGATATGCAGATGACACCACCCTTATGGCAGAAAGTGAAGAGGAACTAAAAAGCCTCTTGATGAAAGTGAAAGAGGAGAGTGAAAAAGTTGGCTTAAAGCTCAACATTCAGAAAATGAAGATCATGGCATCTGGTCCCATCACTTCATGGGAAATAGATGGGGAAACAGTGGAAACAGTGTCAGACTTTATTTTTTTTGGCTCCAACATCACTGCAGATGGTGACTGCAGCCATGAAATTAAAAGACACTACTCCTTGGAAGAAAAGTTATGACCCACCTGGATAGCGTATTAAAAAGCAGAGACATTACTTTGCCAACCAAGGTCCGTCTAATCAAGGCTATGGTTTTTCCTGTGGTCACATATGGATGTGAGAGTTGGACTATAAAGAAAGCTGAGCGTCGAAGAATGGATGCTTTTGAACTGTGGTGTTGGAGAAGACTCTTGAGAGTCCCTTGGACTGCAAGGAGATCCAACCAGTCCATTCTAAAGGAGATTGGTCCTGGGTGTTCTTTGGAAGGACTGATGCTAAAGCTGAAACTCCAATACTTTGGCCACCTCCTGCAAAGAGTTAACTCATTGGAAAACATTCTGATGCTGGTAGGGATTGGGGGCAGTAACAGCAGGGGATGACAGAGGATGAGATGGCTGGATGGCATCACCGACTCGATGGACATGAGTTTGGGTGAACTCTGGGAGTTGGTGATGGACAGGGAGGCCTGAGATGCCGCAATTCGTGGGGTCGCAAAGAGTCGGACACGACTGACCAACTGAAATGAACTGAAGGTAGACATAAATTACATCACAAGACTCTTCCAGTCTTTCAAAGTGATTGCAACATTTTACATTTCTACTAGCAAGGCATGAGCATTTCAAGTATTCTAAATCTTCAACAATACATATTGTCAGTCTTTATTTTTCTACCATTTTTTGGGTATGAAATGGTATCTCATTGTGGTTTTCACTTGCATTTCCCTGTGCATTTTTGCATACTTTTATTGGACAATCATATTTTTTATTTTGTGATGTGTCTTTTTAAGTCTTCTGCCCCCTTTTAACATAGGTAGTTTGCCTTTTCATCGATAGTTTGTAAAGGGATTATATATTCTAGCTATGTCTTTGATCAGATACATGTATACAGTTACTTTTGCTATTCTGTGATTTGTCTGCTAATTTTCTTAATGTTACAGATAATATTAATTTCAGTAGAGTCTAATTTTTTTGGTTAGTGCTTTTTGTATTCAGTCTAAGAAATCTTTGTCTACCTCAAATTTGTAAAGATATTCTACGTTTTCTTCTAGATTCTTTATGATCCCAGTTTTCGTGTTTCGGTCTATGATGGATTGCAAATTAATTTTTGTATATAAAATGAAGTAGAGATTGCATTTTTGTCAATATAAACATTCAACTGTTCCAACTGTGCTGTGCTTTGTGGCTCGGTTGTGTCTGACTGTTTGTGACCCCACAGGCTGTAACCTGCCAGGCTCCTCTGTCCATGAGGATTCTCCAGGCAAGAATACTGGAGTGGGTTGCCATGCCCTCCTCGAAGGGATCTTTCCAACCCAGGGATCAAACCCAGGTCTCCACATCGCAGGCAGATTCTTTACTGTCTGAGCCACTAGGAAAAAAAACTTACGAAAAAAAAGACTTCTTTCCCTGTTGGGTTGACTTGGCACCTTAATTTGGAAATAGATTAACCATATATATGTGGATCTATTTCTGGACTCTGTTCTGTTTCATTGTTCTCTTTACCTGAAATCAACTCTGAATATCCACTGGAAGGTCTGTCGCTAAAGCTCTAATAGTTTGGAAAACTGATGTGAAGAGCTGAGCTGACCCATTGGAAAAGACCCTGATGCTGGGAAAGATTGAAGACTAAAGGAGAAGGAGGCGGCAGGGGATCAGATGGTTAGGTAGCATCACTGACTCAATGGACATGAATTTGAGCAAACTCTGGGAGATAGTGGAGGGTGGAGGAGTCTGGCATTCTGCAGTCCATGGGGTCGCAAAGGATTGGACGTGACTTAGCAACTGAACAATAACAATGTTGTTACTTATATTTTTGTTTCTAAATTCAGACCTGCAACTGCTCACATTGCCCACAAGCCAAATCCAAGCATAAAGCCTTTAATAGTACTTACATTTGTCTAGGGCCTAATACTTTTCAAAGCCTTTCTTATACTTACAGTAATACGTTAGCAGCATCGTTGTCATTGTTTAGTCGCTCAGTTGCGTCCATCTCTTTTGAGACCTCATGGACTGTAGCCCACCAGGGTCCTCTGTCCATGCAATTTCCCAGGCAAGAATACTGGAGCGGGTTGCCATTTCCTTCTCCAGGGGATCGTCCCCATGGAGGGTGGAGAACCCACATTTCCTGCATTGCAGGATCCTTTACTGCTGAGCCACTGGGGAAGTATTGAGTGAGTGAAGTCGCTCACTCGTGTCCAACTCTTTGCGACACCATGGACTGTAGCCCGCCAGGCTCCTCTGTCCATGGGATTTTCCAGGCAATAGTACTGGAGTGGATTGCCATTTCCTTCTCCAGGGGATCTTCCCAACCCAGGGATCGAACCCGGGTCTCCTGCATTGTAGACAGATGCTTTACCATCTGAGCCACCAGGGAAGTCCATTAGTAGCATTAATGCAGTTGGCTGTCTTTTACGTGCTAATATTGCTCTCTGTTCTTCCTACACATTTTTTCTCTTTAATCCTTATGAACCCTTTTACATAATATTATCTCCACTTTATTGATGAAGACACTGAGGTGTAAAGCAGTTGAACTACTCTAGCTTACTTAATACCACACAGCCAGTAAGTTCTATATCCGGATTTCAAACCAGTTCAATGGTCTTAAGAGTTTTTGCTATTAATACTACCCTCTACTGGACTTCCCTGGTGGCTCAGATGGTAAAGAAGCTGCCTATAACGCAGGAGGATACGAGTTTGATCCCTGGATCAGGAAGATCCCCTAGAGAAGGGAATTGCAACCCACTTAAATATTCTTACCTGGAGAATTCCATGGGCAGAGGAGCCTGGCGGGCTACAGTCCATGGGGTCACAAAAAAGTCAGACACGACTGAATTACTAATACTTTCACTTTCACTAATGGGGATACAATAAAGTATTGCAATCTACTTTTAGCTAAAATGTGCTCCTTGTAGAAAATTTAGAAAGGGTATTGTTTTAAGGGATAAATATCAATACCCTCAGATATGCAGATGACACCACCCGTAGGGAAGAAAACAAAGAGGAATTAAAGACCTTCTTGATGAAAGTGAAAGAAGAGAGTGAAAAAGCTGGATTAAAACTCAACATTCAAAAAACTAAGATCCTGGCATCGGTCCCATCACTTCATGGCAAATAGATGGGGAAACAATGAAAATAGTGACAGACTTTATTTTTTGGGGGCTCCAAAGTCACTGCAGATGGTGACTGCAGCCATGAAATTAAAAGACACTTGCTCCTTGGAAGAAAAGTTATGACAAACCTAGACAGCATACTAAAAAACAGACATTACTCTGCTGACAAAGGTCCGTCTAGTCAAGGCTATGGTTTTTCCAGTGGTCATGTTTGAATGTGAGAGTTGAACTATAAAGAAGCCTGAGTGCTGAATAATTGATGCTTCTGAACTGTGGTGTTGGAGAAGACTCTTGAGAGTCCCTTGGACTGCAAGGAGATCAAACCAGTCAATCCTAAATGAAATCAGTCCTGAATATTCATTGGAAGGACTGATGGTAAAGTTGAAGCTCCAATACTCTGGCCACTTGATGTGAAGAGCTGATGCATTAGAAAAGACCCTGATGCTGGGAAAGATTGAAGGAAGGAGGAGACGGGGATGACAGGGGATGAGATGGTTGGATGGCATCACTGACTCAATGGACATGAGTTTGAGCAAGCTCCAAGAGATGGTAAAGGAAAGGGAAGCCTGACGTGCTGCAATCTATGGGGTCGCAAAGAGTCAGACATGACTGAGCAATTGAAAAACAATTATTTTAAAGTAAAATCTTAACTGTATTTTTACTTATTTGGCAAGTGCTTATGCTGTTGTTTCCATCTATACATTGGTAGAAATCTTTGACTTTGTGGGTAAGATGTGAATCTAATTGCTTATTAAGTAGCAAAGAATAAACAGGGCAGCAAATGGGAATTGATGAAAAGTGGGAACTGGCTGCGTTTTGCACTAATCTAGCTGAAGGAGAAGAGTTGAAAAGGCTTCTGTGAGTGACCTTACTCAGCCTGGCTCAGTCCCTCTTTCGACTTGGTCACACTACCAGTCAGTGTTTCAGTGGAGCCATCAAAAAGAGTAAGTGTTCTGAGCTACCCCTTGCTTTCTTGGCTTCAAAAATGACTCTATTGAGGTGGGAGGTGAGAATTGACTCTCAAGTTTTGGTAAAAAACCAAAAAAGCAAATGGAGTGCCAAAGACATTTTCAAGGGAAGACTTCTGTATTTACCCAAAGTATTATAGTCAAGAGCTTGCCTCCTTGCATTCTTTGTAAGTTTGGTTGCCTAGAGAAAGAGATTGGCTCCCTTGGGGTTCATTGCCTTGAACAAACAACAGCTCGGGTGGGATGGCTCACACCTCTTAGTCCCAGCAGCCAAGGAGGGCAGGGGTCAAGTGTACAAGAGGAGAAAAAACCAACCTGGTCAGACTAGTTTGAATTATTTAAGGAACCCGAATCATACGTTTCTTTTCACTTTGATAACATTTCCGGGCTGTCATTTAAACACCACCTTAGACAGGAAAATCTTCTGCCATATTTGACAAAAAATAGGTCAGGTACTGGTTTAGAATTTTTTTTTTTTAGTAGGAGTGACAGCACTTGGATTTCCATTCACTCATTCCTAATTCAATAGGCATTTTTAATTAACTGTCCTGTGCTAATGCTGCCTGGTGAATATTTACCATCTCTGCATTACTGTTCAGATTATTTTCTTCTATTCTTCAAGAAGCAACAAGATAGAAATAGCATTATCACCTTGAAAATAATTAAGTTGGGGGATAGAGCAAGGGCAAATCAGTTGTTGTTGTTCAGCCACTAAGTCACGTCCGACTCTTTGTGACCCCTTAGATTGAAACATGCCAGGTTCCTCTGTCTTCCGTTATCTCCTGGAGTTTGCTCAAATTCATGTCCATTAATTTGGTGATGCTATCTAACCATCTCATCCTCTGCTGCTCCCTCCTCCTTTTGCCTTCAATCTTTCCTAGCATCAGGGTCTTTTCCAATGAGTTGGCTCTTTGTATCAAATGGCCAAAATATTAGAGCTTCCACTTCAGCATTAGTCCTTCCAATGAATATTCAGGCCTGATTTCCTTTAAGATTGACTGGTTTGATATCCCTGGAGTCCAAGTTACTCTCAAGAGTCTTCCCCAGCACCACAATTCAAAAGCATCAATTCTTCGGTGCTCAGCCTTCTTTATGGTCCAACCGTCACATCCATACATGACTACTGGAAAAACCATAGTTTTGACTTTATGGACCTTTGTTGGCATAGTGATGTCTCTGCTTTTTAATATGCTGTCTATATTTGTCATAGCTTTCCTTCCAAGGAGCAAGAGTCTTTTAATTTCATGGCTTCAGTCACTGTCCACAGTGATTTTGAAACCCAAGAAAATAAAATATGTCACTGCTTCCACTTTTTCCCTATCTTTTTGCCATGAAATGATGGGACTGGATGCCATGATCTTTGTTTATTGAATGTTGAGTTTTAAGCCAACTTTTTCCACTCTCCTCTTTCACTTTCAAGAAGCTCTTTAGTTCCTCCTCACTTTCTGCCATGAGAGTGATATCATCTTCATATCTGAGGTTGTTGATATTTCTGCTGGCAATCTTGATTTCAGTTTGTGATTCATCCAGCCCAGCATTTCGCTTGTAAGTTAAATAAGCAGGATGACAGTACATAGCCATGTCATACTCCTTTCCCAATTTTGAACCAGTCCATTGTTCCATGTCCAGTTCAAACTGTTGCTTCTTGGCCTGCATACAGGTTTCTTGGGAGACAAGTAAGGTGATCTGGTATTCCTATCTTTCTAAGAATTTTCCACAATTTGTTGTGATCTGCACGGTCAAAGGCTTTAGTGTAATCAATGGAGCAGAGGCAGATATTTTTATGGAACTCCCTTGCTTTCTCCGTGATTCAGTGAATGTTGGCAATTTGATCTCTGGTTGCTCTGACTTTTCTAAATCCTGTTTGTACATCTGGAAGTTCTCAATTCATGTACTGCTGAAGCCTAGCTTGAAGGATTTTGAGCATAACCTTGCTAGGATGTGAAGTGAGTGCAATTGTATTATACTTTGAACATTCTTTGGCATTGCCCTTTTAGGGGTTGGAACAAAAACTGATCTTTTATAACCCTGTAGCCACTGCTGAGTTTTCCAAATTTGCTGACATATTGAGTGCAGCACTTCAACACCATCATCTCTTAGGATTTTAAATAGCTCACCTGGAATTCCATCACCTCCACTAGCTTTGTTCTTAGTAGTGCTTCCGAAGACCCACTTGACTTCACACTCCAGGATATCTGGCTCTAGGTAAGTGACCTCACTCATGGTTATCCAGGTCATTAAGGCTTTTTTTTGTACAGTTCTTCTGTGTATTCTGGCCATCTCTTCTTATTCTTATCTGCTTTCATTAGGTCCTTACCATTTCTGCGCTTTATTGTGCTCATCCTTGAATGACATGTTCCCTTGATAACTCCAATTTTCTTGAAAAGATCCCTAGTCTTTCCTATGCTACTGGTTTCCTCTGTTTCTTTGCATTGTTCATTTAAGAAGTCCCTCTTATATCTCCTTGCTATTCTCTGGAACTCTGCATTCAGTTGGGTCTATCTTTCCCTTTCTCCACTTCTCTTCATCCTAATGGAGATTAGACCTGAGTGTTCATTGGAAGGACTGATGTTGAAGCTGAAACTCCAATACTTTGGCCACCTGATTCGAAGAGCTGACTCATTTGAAAAGCTCTGATGCTGGGAAAGATTGAAGGCAGGAGGAGAAGGGGACGACAGAGAATGAGATGGTTGGATGGCATCACCGACTCAATGGACAGGAGTTTGAGTAAACTCTGGGAGTTGGTGATGGACAGGGAGGCCTGGCGTGCTGCAGTCCATGGGATCACAAGGAGTTGGACACACCTGAGTGACTGAACTGAACTTCTTCCTCAGCTATTTGACAACCACTTCTTCAGACAACCACTTTGCCTTCTTGCATTTCTTTTTCTTTGGGATGGTTTTGGTCACTGCCTCCTGTACAATACTACAAATCCCCACCCATAGTTCTTCAGGCACTCTGTATACCAGATCTAATCCCTTGAATCTATTCATCACCTACACTGTAAAATCATAAAGGATTTGATTTTAAAACCACTGAGTGACCTAGTGGTTTTCCATGCTTTATTCAATGTAAGTCTAAATTTTGCAGTAAGGAGCTCATGTTCTGAACCACAGTCAGCTCCAGGTCCTGTTCCTGCTGATTATATAGAGCATCTCCGTCTTCTGTTGCAAAGAACAGAATCAATCTGATTTTAGTGTTGACCAATTGACCATCTGGTGATGTCCATGTGTAGAGTCCTCTCTTGTGTTGTTGAAAAGGGTGTTTGCTATGATTAGCATGTTCTCTTGACAAAACTTTGTTAGCCTTTGCCCTTCTTGATTTTGTATTCCAAGGCCAAACTTGCCTGTTACTCCAGGGATCTCTTGACTTCCTATTTTTGCATTCCAATCCTCTATGATTAAAAAAGATATCTGTTTCTGGTGTTATTTCTAGAAGATATTGAAGGTCTTCATAGAATTGGTCAACTTAAGATTCTTTGACATTAATGGTTGGGGCATAGACTTGGATTACAGTGATATTGAATGGTTTGCCTTAAAAACAAATGAAGATCATTCTGCTGTTTTTGAGATTGTACCCAAGCACTGCATTACAGACTCTTGTTGGCTATGAGGGTTACTCCATTTTTTTCTAAGGGATTCTTGCCCACAGTAGGAGATACAATGGTCATCTGAAATAAATTCGCTCATTTCTGTCCATTTTAGTTCACTGATTCCTAAGGTGTTGATGTTCAGTCTTGCCATCTCCTGCTTCAGTTCAGTTCAGTTCAGTCGCTCAGTCGTGTCCGACTCTTTGCGACCCCATGAATTGCAGCACGCCAGGCCTCCCTGTCCATCACCAACTCCCGGAGTTCACTCAGACTCACGTCCATCGACTCAGTGATGCCATCCAGTCATCTCATCCTCTGTTGTCCCCTTCTTCTCCTGCCCCCAATCCCTCCCAGCATCAGAGTCTTTTCCAATGAGTCAACTCTTCGCATGAGGTGGCCAAAGTACTGGAGCTTCAGCTTTAGCATCATTCCACTTCCAATTGACCTTGATTCATGGACCTAACATTCCAGGTTCCTATGCAATATTGTTCTTTATAGCATCAGGCTTTACTTCCATCACCAGTCACATCCATAACTGAGCTTCATTTCCACTTTGATCCAGCCACTTCACTCTTTCTGGAGCTATTAGTAATTGCCCTCCACTCTGCCCCAGTAGCATATTGGACACTTTCCAACCTGGGGAACTCATCTTCTAGTAACATATCTTTTTGCTTTTTCATACTTTTTCATGGGGTTCTCCTGGCAAGAGCACTGAAATGGTTTGTGATTTCTTCCTCCAGTGGACCACATTTTGTCACAACTCTTCACTATAACCTGTCTGTCTTGTGTGGTCCTACACAATGTGGCTCATAGCTTCACTGAGTTAGTTACCCAAGCCTCTTCACCATGACAAGGCTGTGATACATGAAGGAGCCAGATCTGTTAGGATATTTTAATGTATAAGAAGTTGGGTTTTTGATTGAGTTGGCCAAAAAGTTTGTTCAGGTTTTTCCATAATAGCTTATAGAAAAATTTTAATGAACTTTTTGGCCAACCCAATATATCTATTAGAGTAGCATGGAAACATATATACTACCATATGTAAAATAGATAGCCAGTGGGAATTTGCTGTATGACTCAGGGAATTCATACCGGCTCTGTGACAACCTGGAAGGATGGGATGGAGTAGGAGGAGGGAGGGAGGTTTCAGAGGGGGAGATATATGTACACTTATTGTTGATTCCTGTTGATGTGTGGCAGAAACCAGCCCAATACTATAAAGCAATTATCCTTTGATTAAAAATAAATTGAAAAAAAGGAAAAAATAGAAAGTTGAATATAATTATTCTTACAGTTCTATTTCAACATTAAGTTACATTAAGAATAGTATCCCATAGGTTTTGATAATATATTTGCTTTTATAACCATCAATATTTTTTCATCAATATATTGTTACAGTATCTTTGTGGTAAATTCGAGCACATTATAATTCATTTTTTTGTGCTATGATGGGTATTTGAGGTTATTGCAGGTATTTACAGATGCTTTATTTTTTAGTTTAAATGTTAACAGTTTTCTCAGTTTCATAAGCTGTTCAACTGTGTTCAGTTCAGTTCAGTTCAGTCACTCAGTCGTGTCCGACTATTTGCAACCCCAGCACGCCAGGCCTCCCTGTCCATCACCAACTCCCGGAGTTCACTCACTCAGACGTCCATTGAGTCAGTGACGCCATCCAGCCATCTCATCCTCTGTCGTCCCCTTCTCCTCCTGCCCCCAAACCCTCCCAGCATCAGAGTCTTTTCCAATGAGTCAACTCTTCACATGAGGTGGCCAAAGTACTGGAGTTTCAGCTTTAGCATCATTCCTTCCAAAGAAATCCCAGGGCTGATCTCCTTCAGAATGGACTGGTTGGATCTCCTTGCAGTCCAAGGGACTCTCAAGAGTCTTCTCCAACACCACAGTTCAAAAGCATCAATTCTTCGGCGCTCAGCTTTCTTCACAGTCCAACTCTCACTTCCATACATGACCACAGGAAAAACCATAGCCTTGACTAGACGAACCTTAGTCGGCAAAGTAATGTCTCTGCTTTTGAATATGCTATCTAAGTTGGTCATAACTTTTCTTCCAAGGAGTAAGCGTCTTTTAATTTCATGGCCGCAATCACCATCTGCAGTGATTTTGGAGCCCCAAAAAATAAAGTCTGACACTGTTTCCACTGTTTCCCCACCTATTTCCCAGGAAGTGATGGGACCAGATGCCATGATCTTCGTTTTCTGAATGTTGAGCTTTAAGCCAACTTTTTCACTCTCCACTTTCACTTTCATCAAGAGGCTTTTTAGTTCCTCTTCACTTTCTGCCATAAGGGTGGTGTCATCTGCATATCTGAGGTTATTGATATTTCTCCCAGCAATCTTGATGCCAGCTTGTGCTTCTTCCAGTCCAGGGTTTCTCAAGATGTACTCTGCATATAAGTTATATAAGCAGGGTGACAATATACAGCCTTGACGTACTCCTTTTCCTATTTGGAATCAGTCTGTTGTTCCATGTCCAGTTCTAACTGTTGCTTCCTGACTTGCATATAGGTTTCTGAAGAGGCTGGTCAGGCGGTCTGGTATTCCACCTGTGTACATGAATGTAAACTTGATTGATAAAGAAACCTGACTTTCTTTTGCCTGGGGCTGGCAGGAGTGATATTAAAATTTCTGCAAAGTTTCTCTAAAGTTTCATCAAACAACAGCATGCCAGGTCTGTTGGTCAGCACTACTGGTTTGTGGAAGTGGCCCTACCCTCTCATCGGCTCTCAGTCCTTTTCCAAAATACTTTTCGGTTTCTAGTTAAAGTACTGTTGCTGTGCCAGGACCATGAATTATGGCAGATATCTGAAGCCAGGACCAAGGACTGCCAAGGCTAGGCTGGGAACAGAACAAAGGGAGAGCAAGACCTGGGAGCTGGCAGGACCTCGGAGTGCTTAGAAACTAGCAGTTAAAACAGAGCCTGGGGAACAGTGATGATTCAGCGAACACGCAAATGCAGAGGTGCCCCTGGCCACGCAGGTCAGGAGAACAGTGAGGGGGCGCTGGCTGCCAGAAGCCCTGGGTGTGAAACTGATTTCCTTCTCTGGCAGGAAGCCTTTCCTGTGCTTGTCACTGCGTCTGAGTCTGGTCCCAGGTGTGCTGAGCAGGGTGGCCATGTGGAGGATGGCCAGCAATTCACCTCCAGAGAAGGGACAAGTATGGACCTGCCCGAGTTGCATGGGGCAGAGCTAGGTGGGTGGTGGCCTAAGTCTTCTTAGTCCTGGTTCTGGCTCCTTCCAGCAGACTGTGGTGCTGCTTCTGTTCTGGAAAGCTTTTCTGGTGCAATAGTGCCCCTCATTTTCTTCCAGCTCTAAGTAGCTTAGTCAGTTACAAGGCAGGAAGTTGAATAGCTTCAGGCTTTAGTCTCCTGGTTATTCTGGGGCTGTTTGATGTTAGCCCTTCTTTCAGACTGGGGCTTTCAAAAGAGCTTATTCTTTTTCTGCGGCAGAGAAATGACCAGGACACAGCCATAGTTTAAGTTCCAAGAACCCTTACATCTGTTTGCTTTCATGCATTCTGTGTACAAATACACACGAAGATTTTAAAAGAACGTTTCTTTCTTTAATTCTCCCACTCTCTCTTTTTAAAGTTTTTTTGTTTCTTTGCTTCTGTTCCCCTTAGTTCATTTTTATTCCATTAGATTATAATTGGGCTGATACTTCCAGTATGCTTATTCAGCCTGAGGGGCTAGTACAGGATTAGAAACAGTCTGAGCTTGACAGCCACCATAATTGTTCACTTATTTACTACTTAACACATAATACCAGGCTTGTTACTGTACTTCCCAGCAACTGGAGTGATACATCCTCAGCCTCTACCATAAAACCTTACAGTTTGCAGCCTCACACACAAATTTAGTCTCAATTGTAAAATCTTAAAAAAAAAGTGTAAATCTAATGCTTTGAAGTGTGAAAGTGTTAATCACTTCAGTCATGTCTGGTTGTTTGTGACCCCATGGGCTGTAGCCCACCAGGTTCCTCGGTCCATGGAATTCTCTAGGCAAGACTACTGGAGTGGGTTGTCATTCACTTCTCCAGGGGATTTTCCCAACCCTGAGATTGAACCAGGGTCTCTTGCATTGCAGTCAGATTCTTTACCATCTGAGCCACCATGAAGTAAATCTAATGCTTTGAAGAGTATCCAACTAAAGTAATAAAAAATATTACTTATGACAAATTCTTAGGGGAATCCATTTTGCTAAAAAGAGAACAAACTTCATAATAGGCATGCCAGTTATACTTAAATAGTATATCAAAGAAAATCACAGCACTAAAAATATTATGCTTTTACTTGTTCTACAGATTCTATAATCAGTTTTATATCATTCATTTAGTTAGTAAATTCTTTTTTCATCCATAAAATGCAAAAGTAAAAGTCATTTCTGTTTCTATCCACATTATATATAATCCAATTATAAATGTCATTGTGTCATTAGTTCCTGTATGTCCTGTATGTCCCCATGATCAATCAAGGTTTCCTTTTAGTAGGTATAATGGTCTTTTTGTGGATGTTCACACTCTCCTGAATATCAGTTGTGTCTTTTTTTGTCTAACAAAGATAAAAGCAGCTCTAGGACCTTAGCTTACCCACTCTAGTACTCTGGCCTGGAAAATCCCATGGGTGGAGGAGCCTGGTAGGCTGCAGTCCATGGGGTAGTGAAGTTTGGACACAACTGAGTGACTTCACTTTCACTTTTCACTTTCATGCATTGGAGAAGGAAATGGCAACCCACTCCAGTGTTCTCGCCCGGAGAATCCCAGGGACTGGGGAGCCTGGTAGGCTGCCGTCTATGGGGTGGCACAGAGTCGGACACAAATGAAGCGACTTTTAGCAGCAGCAGCAGCAGCAGGACCTTAGCTTGGCCAAGTAGAGGCTGTAGAATGTGTCACTCATGAATTTCTGAGTTCAAATGTGACATGATTTTTTTAAGAGATGATGGATTTAGAGCTCTGAGTTTGATCACCTCTGTTGTGTGACATTTTCCTTGGACTTGCAGAGAGCTCCAATCTTTATTCACCAAGGAACCAGCCTATCAATCCATGGCTTAAATTCAAATAAGACATTTTATAGTATAGGGAGAAGGAAGAAAAATCACACAAGGATGAGGAGTCAGGAAAGGAGTAATTTGTGGCTTTGGGACAATATACCTGCCTTGGCGCATTATAGCATAACCCTGGAAAGTCCACCACAAAAGTGTGTTTCCCCAGAGCCTCCAGTTAAGCCTCAAAGCACAGTCAATTTCCCTCTTATCCAGAGAAAATATTCTGTCTTTCTAAGAAGGCAGCATATGGGAGCTGCTGGGAAGGCCTTCCAGTCCAATTAAAAGGCAGCTAGAGCGAAGAACACAGGACTTCTGAAGATGTCTGATCTTTTCCCTATGATTTGCCACTAGAGCAGTTGACAGCCCGGACTTGCAATTACGGTGCAGAGACTGGTAGAGTTAGAGACCAGTCCAACAGGGAGGGAAGGTTTGACCATTTACATGCAGTTAATTATTAAGGACTGTCAGATGTCAGAATGGGAATTGGTAATATTGTGGTTAAACGCCCACCACATGTCTAATTTGAGTTGTGCCCACTACCTCCAGCACCAGTTCAAATTAAGTCCACATTAATGTCTGATGACTCACAGCTGTGCAGCATACAGCGCTGTGCTCTCGGGGGTGGGAGGGGCATTTGCATATCAGTTAGTGCCAGATACTGATTATGAAAGGAGGGCATCTCTCTTTGTTGGAAGAGGCACCATGTAAGCCAAAGCTGTAGTTATTATTAATATTTAAGACCATCATCACGGTTAAGAAAATGTGGATCTTTAAATAAGCCTCCCGATGCAATTTGTCTAGATTAAAAAAGGCCATTCCAGGGGAAACAATATACATGTTGTCAGTGAGTGCCAAATAGACCCCAAAGAGATCAGAGTATGGCCAAATGAGAATTGAAGTAAGCCTGTCTCTATAAAAATTCTCTTTTAAACTTGATGAGAGTTCATATTTGAGGCTGCCAAAATACTCTTTTTTTTTTGGATGATGACGATTTTGAATGTACTGTTCCAAGTCAGCCCCTGGAGCAGCAGCCTTGGTGCCCACCTGCCCAGCATTTGGTTAAGGGAGTTCTCCGGGGGTCTTCCACAATGCCAGCGATCTCACAGCAGGCTTCCACCCATCCAGACAGGCAGAGAGCAGGTGTCACTCGGCTTGGAGGCACACCCTGATGTTGTCTATGGACTTCGGAAGCTTTGAGAGTGATGGCCCATTTCCAGCAATCCGGAGGGCCGTATGGGGAACCCCTCATGCAGAAATATTTTGGGGTCCTGGGTATACATATGGTTTTGTGATATGTGGTCAGTGGTAAGCAGGAGGGGATGGAAATTGGTGGTGGCAGTAGGGAGCCAGGGGGGCCTGTTGGCATTCTCATCCTTGGCCCTTCCATGGGCTGGCTTGCAAGCAATGCCATGCTTAGAGCAAAGCTACAGTCAGGCACTATATCTTACAAAAAACAAGCACTTCTGAGAAGACCAAAACACACAGTTGCTATAGGCTCTTTAATTGGAAACCATACTGTCTCACCATTTATAAGCATATCAGCATGGGATCATTTCATAAAATCAAACCAAAGCTTAAAAAAAAAAATCATGCTCACTCTTGGTAACAGAGGTGTTTTGGTTTCTGTTTTGTTTGACTGAAAACCGTAAAAATATTTTAAAAGATAGATTAGGGCAAAATAGGACTGCAATAAGACTTAAGCATCTTCACTTGCTTGCTAAGTTGTGTCAGTTGTGTCCGACTCTTTGAGACCCTAAGCACCATAGCCTGCCAGGCTCCACTGTCTATGGGATTCTCCAGGCAAACATACTGTAGTGGGTTGCCACTTTCTTCTCCAGCGGATTTCCCCAAGCCAAGGATCCAACCTGAGTCTCTTAAGTCTCCTGCATTGGCTGGAGGGTCCTTTACCACTCCAGCGCCACCTGGGAAGCCCATAAGCATCTTCAACACTGACCAAAGAAGCATTAGGAAACCCAAGTGGATATGAATGTGTCAGAGGCTTGGATTTCCTACAAGAGAGCAGGAGCTGTGAAACAGAGACCTCTCTTGGGGCCAAGAGACTGACTGTTTGCATTGCAGTGCCTAAAAAACAGCCTGCATGGTGCCGGGGTGTGTGTGGGCGGGGAGGGGGGGTGGGCTCCAAGCAGGAGCAGGGGCCAAGGGCAGACCACAGCCTGGTCACTCTGGCTAGTGTTTTCTTTCTGTCCTCCAAGCGGGTGATTAGGAAGCCCAAACATAACGACCTGTTAGGGACAGAGATCACAGTGTCTGTGGTTTCCAGAAGCTGCTGCTGACATTGTCTTGACAAGAGCTCCAGCTCAGGGGTCACTCGGGTTGGAGCTGTGGACTCTGTGTCCTGAGAAAACTCCAGACCAGGGGGCTCGGGGGCATAAGGCAGAGTGTGAGGTTGCTCCCTTTCACCAGGTTTTTGTGTTTGAGCTGGACTGGTGCTGCTCTGTTCATTACTCATTTAAAGCAGAGTTGTTTTGGTTGTGACTGTGAAAACTGCAATGCTCCCTAAATATTAACCCGGCGTAACGGCTGTACAGTAATAATTCTGCCATGGGGGGCCAGTCTGAACTCTACTGAGGGGGTATGACAAACGCTTGTTTGGTGTTATATCTGTTCACAATGTCTTTTTTTTTTTTAGGTCCAGTCCTCTGCTTTCCCGTTTTCAGAAACAATGAATAGCCCCACCTTTCTGCTTTTGATTTCTATTTTTCTACCTTTCAAAAGCACACACTTGATGAGTTTTTCTACAGTCAGGAGCACCCTTCTTAAAGGGCTGAGTGGTAGAAAGATCGGGATAGAAATTACATTTGTGTTCCCAGGTCGATCAGTGGTAAAGAATCCAATGTAGGAGACATGAATTTGGTCGGGAAGATCCCCTGGAGGAGGGCACGACAACCCACTCCAGTATTCTTGCCTGGATAATCCCATGGACAGAGGAGCCTGGCAGGCTACAGTCCATGGGTTGCAAAGAGGTGGACGTGACTGAGCTACTAAGCACACAAGCATGCATGCAACATCTATGAAAAAGGTCTCATGCCTAAGAAGGTATAAACAATCTCTCAGGATGATACAAGCTGACACTTCAACTAAGGGAAAAGGTGGTCTCCAGGAGATGCAGAATGTTCCAGTCAGTTTGGTTCTGGCTGCTTAATGTGATCCTAGTCTTGGTGGAGCAAGTTCTTTGGTCCTAAAGAATGAAATCTGCCGAGGTGCTGACAAGGTTGCATTCTTGGTGGGTCAGGATGGGGGCCCAAACTTCACCATTCCCTCCTTTACTAACTGGATGGCCTTGAGTAAGTCTTTAACTCAGCATCTCGGTAACTTCACTGGCGAAATCGGGGAAATAGTAACACTCTCATAGGCTTGTTATGGGGGCTTCCCAGGTGGCTCAATGGTAAAGAATCCACCTGCAATGCAGGAGCTGCAGGAGCTGCAGGAGCTGCAGGAGCTGCAGGTTCAATCCCTGGTCGGGAAGATCCCCTGGAGAGGGGCAAGGCAACCCACTCCAGTATTCTTGCATGGACAGAGGAGCCTGGAGGGTTACTGTCCATAGTGTTGCAAGGGGTCAGACATGACTGACATGACTTAGCATGCACGCACGCGTTCTTGTTATGAGAAACCAGTGAAACAGTACACATAGCGCACAGTGTGGTGATAGCCCAGTATCAGACACATGCCAAGATCTCAATGCATACACCCTTCTTTCCTCTGTCTTTTCATCTATGACTTCACAGTGTTGTTGCTGTTGTTTAGTCACTAAGTCATGTCCAACTCTTTTGCAACCCCTTAGACTGAAGCCCGGCAGTCTCCTCTGTCCATGAGATTTACCAGGCAAGAATACTGGTGGGGGTTGCCATGCCTTTCTCCAGGGGATCTTCCCAACCCAGGGATCAAACTCACGTCTCCTGCATTGGCAGGTGGATTCTTTACCACTGAAACACCAGAGAAGCCTTTGACTTCATATTGGGGATATCTTAATGACAATCTCTTTCATTTTAGTTATTATGTACAGCTTTCAAAACAGTTTCATACAGATGGTGATTTTAGATAATGTGCTTTAAAATATATATACGTGTGTGTGTGTGTGTGTGTGTGTGTGTATTTGGTTGCACTAGGTTTTAGTTGTGGCATTAGGATGTTTAGTTTCAGCATGCATACTTTTAGCTGTGGCAGGTGGGATCTAGTTCCCCAAGCAGGGATTGAGCCTGTGCCTCCTGCTCTGGGGGCATTGGGAGTGGGGTAGAATCTTAGCCAATGGACCACCAGGGAAGTCCCAATAATGTATTTCTTAATTTTTTAATGCACTGACCACACAGGACATTTTTGATGATTTATTTAACTGTTTCATATCTGTCTACTCCTTAGAATATATACTAGCTTTTCAAAGACAGAGGCCATGCCTGCCTTGTTCACTTTGGTATCCTTGGTGCCCCCCATCACTGGCATAGAGATGCAGTTATCATTTGTTAGATAAATAAATTAACGCTTATGAAAACCCAGACTCACATGTGATGAGGGAGAGGGAAGCCCACTGGTAAGATAAGTAGCTGATGAGCAAAAAATTGTAGTTATCTATTCTCCCAGGTCCCCTGATTCTTGCTCTCTCATGCTTAGGCTTGCTCAGTCATGTCCAGCTCTTTGTGACCCCATGGACTATAGCCTGCCATGCTCCTCTGTCCATGGGATTTACCAGGCAAGAATACTGGAGTGGGTTGCCATTTTCTCCTCCAGGGGATCTTTCCAACCCAAGAATTGAACCCAGATCTCCTGTATTTTAGGCAGATACTTTAGCACTAGCACCACCTGGGAAGCCCCTTCTTGCTCTAATACTTACCCAATAACCTGAAGGGACTGGATTTTCCTGGCATGGCCTGGTCCAGGACTTGGATACATGAAGTCAGATCAAGTTGGATGAGAGAGGAGAGCAAGGATGGATCATGAAATGTCTGCTAAACCAGAATCCTTATAATTTCTATTTGGAAAACCTTCAGACAAGTTCACCACGAGCCTCAAATATCAGCCTCATCTGGGTCATGTCTTCTCTAGGCTCCAACGCTGCTGAATTCTCTCATGTCAGGTTTTGTGTATGTGATATTTCCTTTATCTTTTCTATCCTCCACTGCTATACACTCCCTCCTTTGCCTGCCTGACTCCTGTTTATTCATATCTCAGCTTAGAGACCATTTTATGTACCATATAAATTTAGTTTAGATCCTGGTTTTGTCGGTTGTTTAGTCTGTAAGTCATGTCTGACTCTTTTGTGACCCTATGGACTGTACCCCGCCAGGCTTTTTTGTTCATGCGATTTTTCAGGCAACAATACCTGAGTAGGTTGCCATTTCCTCTTCCAGGGGATCTTCTTGAACCAGGGATCGAATCTGCAACTCCGGCATTGCAGGCGCGTTCTTTATTGCTGAGCAACCAGGAAACCCAGATTCTGGTTTAAGTCTTTCCAAATCTTGTATTTCACCATCATCAAATTTTATGATGCTACAAAGGTCGGTTTTCATTCCAATTCCAAAGAAAGGAAATGCCAAAGAATGCTCAAACTACCGCACAATTGCACTCATCTCGCATGCTAATAAAGTAATGCTCAAAATTCTGCAAGTCAGGCTTCAGCAATACGTGAACCGTGAACTTCCTGATGTTCAAACTGGTTTTAGGAAAGGCAGAGGAACCAGAGATCAAATTGCCAACGTCCACTGGATCATGGAAAAAGCAAGAGAGTTCCAGAAAAACATCTATTTCTGCTTTATTGACTATGCCAAAGCCTTTGACTGTGTGGGTCACAATAAACTGGAAAATTCTGAAAGAGATGGGAATACCAGACCACCTGACCTTCCTCTTGAGAAATCTGTATGCAGGTCAGGAAGCAGCAGTTAGAACTGGACATGGAACAACAGACTGGTTCCAAACAGGAAAAGGAGTACGTCAAGGCTGTATATTGTCACCCTGCTTATTTAACTTCTATGCAGAGTACATCATGAGAAATGCTGGGTTGGAAGAAACACAAGCTGGAATCAAGACTGCCAGGAGAAATATCAATAACCTCAGATATGCAGATGACACCACCCTTATGGCAGAAAGTGAAGAGGAACTAAAAAGCCTCTTGATGAAAGTGAAAGTGGAGGGTGAAAAAGTTGGCCTAAAGCTCAACATTCATAAAATGAAGATCATGGCATCCAGTCCCATCATTTCATGGGAAATAGATGAGGAAACAGTGGAAACAGTGTCAGACTTTATTTTTTTGGTCTCCAAAATCACTGCAGATGGTGATTGCAGCCATGAAATTGAAAGACACTTACTCCTTGGAAGAAAAGTTATGATCAACCTAGACAGTATATTCAAAAGCAGAGACATTACTTTGCTGACTAAGGTCCGTCTAGTCAAGGCTATGGTTTTTCCTGTGGTCATGTATGGAAGTGAGAGTTGGACTGTGAAGAAGGCTGAGCGCCGAAGAATTGATGCTTTTGAACTGTGGTGTTGGAGAAGACTCTTGAGAGTCCCTTGGACTGCAAGGAGATCCAACCAGTCCATTCTGAAGAGATCAGCCCTGGGATTTCTTTGGAAGGAATGATGCTGAAGCTGAAGCTCCAGTACTTTGGCCACCTCATGCGAAGAGTTGACTCATTGGAAAAGACTCTGATGCTGGGAGGGATTGGGGGCAGGAGAAGAAGGGGACAACAGAAGATGAGATGACTGGATGGCATCACTGAGTCGATGGACGTGAGTCTGAGTGAACTCCGGGAGTTGGTGATGGACAGGGAGGCCTGGCATGCTGCGATTCATGGGGTTGCAAATAGTCGGACATGACTGAGTGACTGAACTGAACTGAACACTGTATTATAATTTCCTTACTTGTCTGTGTCACTCTCCAACCCATCCTAAGAGGGAAAAAAGTGTCTCATGTGCCCGGGACACAGCACAATGACTAGCATATTAAATATATGCTCAGAAAATATTTGTTGACTGAAAAGGCAAAGTAGAAAGGGAAAGTCTCATATAAACTCCTCTTCCCCACTGCTAAACACTTTTATTATTGGCAAGGCAGGTCAAATCACCAACTTAAAGATAGTATATCTGAGTGGGTCACCTAGACACTTACTCTATAGATATATGAAGATTAGAGAAAGTATTTTTAAATAACTTAAGACAGCATGCTTTAGATTCCATTTGTAGAATAAGCCCTTGATGCATCTTCTCTGTGTGGACTGGCTGTTTGTTCCATTTTTTTTTCTTTTATTAATTAATTTTTTTAAGTATATAGTTGCTTTAAAATGTTGTGTTAGCTTCTACTGCATAGCAAAATGAGTCAGCCATACATATACCTATGCCCCCTCCTTTTTGGATTTCCCTCCCATTCAGATCACCGCAGTACATTAACCAGAGTTCCTGTGCTCTTCACTATGCTCCCATCAGTTGTCTACTTTATATTAATACATAGTATCAATAGAGCTTATGAGTCAATCCCAATCTCCCAATTACTCTCACCTCCACCCTTTTCCCCCTTGGTATCCATACATCAGACTGGCTTTTTGAAAATCAGATGTACAAAGTTGGTTTGCCCGTCTTGGATTTCTCATTGCATCTATGTTGAGTATTTAGATTTCCCATGTCTCCACTACTTTGGCTCCATTTATAAAAGGAGATGAGGCCCGCCCTCTGGGATATCTCCATCTTTCTCTGGTCACCAGTCCAGGTGGGCAGCACAACACACGTGGGCCAGGTCTTAGAAAGGATATTTAGGAGCCTGTCAGTTAAATGAAGTATAAGCACTTCCAGGGTTTCCAGGATCTAAGCAACCAGGAACAATTCCCCACTGTTTGCAACTAAGACAAACAGAAAAAAATGTGGGGGAGGAGGAACACAGTCCGGTCTCTGATAAATAACCTTTCCATGTGAAGTGCACATCAGCCTGACATAAGTAATTAGCTGTCAGGTGCTGGGCTTTGCTGTCAGAGGCCAATTTTCAGATTAGTGTTAATTGCAGGGGGGGTCTGATGGCCTTTGCTCCCGCCCCCTCACCCCTTCAGTGGACTGCCTTCCCCAGCTTGCTGCCAGTTTGACTGGAGCCTGGGGTAATGGAGCTGGCAGGGTGGAATCAATTACTAGCCAATGAAGATTTTCCCACAGGTCTGGGCTTGGGAGAGGAGGGCTAGTCCTGCCGCCTAGACAGCTGGCCTGACTGTCCACTGGGAAGGGAGCCTGCAGAGGGGGAGAGGGGCTGCACTCAGCGATCACCTGCCCACCACCCAGACTTTATTGACGGGATTTGGCAGCGGTGCCTTTGCTACTTCTGCTTGTCCTCTCTCTCCTGGTTTTGTGTCTGCACTGACTTCTGGGTTAATCCCAACATCTCATCCAGATGAAAGCACAGACCCACGAATATCCCAATCCAATTTGTTAATGGGTCTCAACTCAAGAGGAAAAGGAAAAATGAAGATGGCATAGTGCTATTATAGTCTAACGGCCACACTTGGACGTGTTATTTGTGCAATTTAAAATTTTTAACATTTTTAATTACTAGGTTGGTGCTTTGTATAATTTTGATTCAGCTGAAGTCACCATATATAATTTATAATAGGACCTAGGTTTTATTGTCACTTCTGAAGTTTCAAGACATTCTGGGCTTTAGTCAACTTAGGATGCATTTTGAAAATCCCCCTCCAAGGTTTTCTGCTTAGCAGTTGGATGTTTTGCTCTCAATTACCTACTGTGGTCTATGCCGTGAGCTGAAATTTTGAGCAAGAATAAGCATTTGGATGCTGGAAAACTGTGCCTCATCTTTTTTCTTTTGCCTATGGTTCTTCATTATGCAGGTTAATTCAAACAAATAATTCAACATTATTTTAACAGTATTTTTGATCTTTCAAATGAAAGAGTTTATACTAGATAATATGTCCAAAATCCATTTGCCAATGAGGTATACATTTCAGAGAAATCTGGGTTTTTTAAAGATGCATTTAATTATTGAACTTGCTGAATAAAAGGCATTAAAACAAGCACATTGAAAGAGGGCTATAAAAACTAGCGCCACACTATAAAAATGAAAATATGCATAAAAATATTTTATTAATTTTTTACTTGATTTCCCTTTTTTTCCTTTTTCTTTTAGGAAATTAACATTCAGGATGTATTCCTCTCTCTGTTTCTCTGTTTTGTATGTAAAATTTCTATGGACTGTACAGGGAGTTTAGCTGTATAATTGAAATAGTCATTCATAAGAATCATTCAGTCCAAGATTAAATAATAATCTTGTTTATTACTAAATAAGCAAGAGTTGCAAAAGTCAAAGATGTGAGATTTTGCAGTTAAACAGGTCCATATTCCTTGGGTAACAACTTTCAGACAGTAGGCCTCTCAGGTTTCTTGGAAACATAACAGTTGGGATGAGAAATACCCGCCTGTAATCAAAGGAAGAGCATTATGGGAGATCTCCTCTTTCTCCCCATCAGGATGAGTGGGTCCTTGGTCTTTGCCCTGGAAGAAGGCTGGAGGTGGGGGCATAGGAGTAAGGTTAGGAATCTGAATCTAGCCTCCTATTCTCAGCATGGTGACACTGTGGGAGGGCTAACAGGTGACTTCTTTTATTAAAAAAAAAAAGAAAAATTTTATTTTGTATTGGGGTATAGTTGATTAACAATGTTGTGATAGTTTCAGGTGAAAAGCAAAGGGACTCAGCCAATATACATATACATGTATCCATTCTCCCCCAAACTCCCTTCCCATCCAGGCTGCCACATAACATCGAGCAGAGTTACAGTAGGTCCTTGCTGGTTATCCATTGTAAATACAGCAGTGTGTCTATGTCCATTCCAAACTCCCTAACTATCCCTAACCCCATCCTTCCCCTGTGGTAGTTCATTCTCTAAGTCTGTGAGTCTCTTTCTGTTTTGTAAGTTCATTTGTATCCTTTCTTTTTGATTTATTTGTATTCATTCATTCATTTGATAATTTCAGAATGACTCATTTGTATCATTCTACATATAAGGGATGTCATATGATATCTCTCCTTCTCTGACTTAACTTCACTCGATTTGATACTCTCTAGGTAGGCTGAAATGGCACCTCACTCCAGTACTCTTGCCTGGAAAATCCCATGGACGGAGGAGCCTGGAAGGCTGCAGTCCATGGGGTCACTGAGGGTCGGACATGACTGAGCGACTTCACTTTCACTTTTCACTTTCATGCATTGGAGAAGGAAATAGCAATCCACTCCAGTATTCCTGCCTGGAGAATGCCAGGGACGGGGGAGCCTGGTGGGCTGTCATCTCTGGGGTCGCACAGAGGTGGACATGACTGAAGCGCCGTAGCAGCAGCAGCAGGTCCGTTCATATTGCTGCAAATGGCATTATTCCATTCTTTTTAATAGCTGAGTAATGTTCCATTGTATATATTTGTCAGGTGACTTCTTTTAAACCACACCTGTAATGATGTTCAAGGATCCTAAATTCCACAATGAAAGGTTTGTGAGCACAGTCCTGTTAACCACTGTGGAAACTTGAGTCCCTGGTAATTGAAATTGACAATGATGTCAACACTTGTTTTTTAAGAGTCACTGCCAGATCATTCTGCCTGATTCCCAGCATGGAACAGTCTTGTATTAATCGGGATATAGTTGTTCTGTGATGTGACTCACTAACTTACTTTCTGCTTTTGGAACATTCATCCAATTTGTTTCATGATTTTGTTGGCTGGAAAATATTATTCTCCTCATTTTGAAAAATGGAGACAAAAGGCTGAGCCACAGGTTTCTCTTCTGGCCCATTGTGATATCCTGACAAATCACATTCTGAGTTCTTTTTCTTGTATGCCTCTGGTCTATAAGGTCCTCAAGAACATGGATTTCCTATTTCCTTGTTACCTGCAAAATCCAGTACACAGAAATCTAACAATAAATGTTGGGTAAATTTTTTTAAAAAGAGGGAGAAGGAGTGGAGTGAGAAGACAAAAGGACATCAGAAGGTAGAGCCCCTCCATGTGAGAATTATGGAATGCTGCCGCAGTTACAAGTGTATACTGAGCCATCATCAAGGTTGAGTGTCTTCCTGGTCCTTGTACTCCTAGCACTGCCATTAGACATAGAACTTAAGCCTAGCTCAGAAAGATTCAGAGCAAGTGTAGTGATTCAATAATAACAATGAAGTCAACCATCAACTGTATAACTGATTATGATTTATTTCTATGACTTTGTGAAACTTTTCATATAAATGTAACAGATACAAATTACTCCATGACCCTAAGACTCAAGAAATGTCACATTTATTTTTATGACTAAATGAATATAAATAGGCAAAGGTTAGCCCCAGTTGGACATGTCTCCAGTTTCAGTTATTGATTTAGGGTTCTCAATTCCTCCCTCTTGAGGTCATACAAGGTTTCTAGGGTATATATAATTCAGGGGAGAAATGGGCAAAGGCCTCTAGTCTTCAGCTTAATGTGTTTACTGAAGACAAGCTCATAATTGAAGCTCCTTCATCATCTCAAAGGAAAGTGACTCCTTTAGTGTGAGGCCAAGGGAGAGTCTCAGACATCAATCACAGCCTGTAAAGTCACAGACGCTGGTGTTGGGGTGTCAGATGCATATCTACTCTGCTAGAGGCCCTTAGAGGTGGGCCCTGGGTCTATCAAGCTACTCCTTGGACAACTTCTTCTACTCCAGATTTCAAATGATGGAGTGATTTTAAGAGACATCCCCCTCACCCTTTCTGTGATCAAGGGCTGTTACTTACACACTAACCTCCTCATCAGAAGTCCTCAAGTGATGTTTATTCTTCTTGATATCCTGTAACTTAAATACCACAAAGTAAAGTTAACACTACTTAAGTACTATGATATAAAGTCAATACATCTTATGTTTCAAGATAATGGGATAAAAGAGAGAAGAAAACCTCAAAGGTATATGTACATATTCATAACAAAACAAGGAGCAAATACTCATGAAAATTACAGTTCTCATTTTTGAAATTGGTCACTTGGTCATCCTGGTATTTACCTTCTTCTACTATTCCTTCTGTATTCTTTTTACCTTCAGCAAGCACCTCAGTTGGTCGTAGTTCTTTGCAAGGTGAAGTGACCCAAACCTTCATTCTGGATGGTTCTGGGCCAGTGGTAGTCTTGCCTCGATTTGGCTGTTGTAGTTTTTCATTGACCTTAATCACAAAGAGAATTCCCAGGGGATCTTCTCTATTCCAAACATACTCTTCCTCACCTCCATTGTAGAGTAGTAATCCCCTTTCTTCTTGGTGGCCAGGATCAGTCACACCAACCAGCTCACTGACTCCCTTCTTTGCCTGGTTCAGAGGCACAAAAAGCCCAAAGTGATGGGGGCGGCAGTATTAACTTCCAGTTCAATAAAATCATCATTGTATCCCCTGGTGGAAGCATTCTTCCCTTTAGAATGAATATCTACAGGCCATCTGAGCCTAAGGCCATGGGAACAGGAAGCAAACATTTGGCCAGTGGGTCATTAGTGGTAAGAATGAGTGATGCGACTCCTGTTTCCACCCCTTGATTCCTGGACCCTTGCATCCTGGCTATGGGACAGATAATATATTGGATGCTGATTCTGAGCCCACACAGTCTTCTGGAGAACCTCACCTACAAGTTACTGCCACCTAGCTGGTACTATAACTGAGTCTTCGAAAGGCAGTTTCACTGTGTACAGGACTGCTTGGCCCTATCACATATACATCACTTCCATTTGGTGTTGGAGTGCTGCTGTGCATGCCCAGCTTGATGGCTTAATGGGTCAGATAACCCTTAGTTCACAATGGGCAGCTCAGGTTGCCTGGTAGCTTGGCCCGGGGTCAAGAACTGAGTCTCTCTGAAGGCCCAATACGGCTGGCTGAGATCTGTTCATCAAAGGGAGAGTAGTTATCTGCAGAGGATGGCAGGGATTTGCTCAAAAATCCTAAGGAACTGCACCAACATTCACCTGTAGGGCCCCAAAGAGCCTCCTACCTGAAATGTCAATAGGACACCATTGGATCTGCCAGTTCATGTGGTCTTAGTGGCAAGGCAGCTGGCACAGTGGCCTGGGTCTTTTGCAGGGGCATCTCTTGTTCTGGGCCCCATTCAAAACTAAGATGTTTTGGGGTCATTTGATAAGTGGGCTGGAATAATACACTTAGATGAGGGGAATATTGTTGCCTCCAAAAATCCAAAGAGCCCCTGAGACATTGTGCCTGTTTTTTGGTTGTAGGAGGGATCAGATGCAACCACTTATCCTTTGCCTTAGAATAGGTATCTCGACCAGCTATACCACTAGACCCTTAAGAATTTCACTGCTGTGGAAGGCCCTTGAACTTTTGTCTAATTTGTTTCTTACCCTCTGACACATAAATGTCTTACTCACAAATCTTAAAGTAGTTGCTACTTCTTGCTCACTAGGTCCCATCAGCTTAATTTCATCATTACCATGAGCCAATGTGTATCTTGAGGAAGAGGGGGCCCTGTGAACTAGATTATGGCTTAGGGCAGGAGAGTTGATAGGTCTCTGAAGAGGGACAGTGAAGGTATATTGATCCCTTGCCAGATGAAGGCAAATTGCTTTTGGTGGGCCTTATGGATAGGAATGGAGGAAAAAGCAT
This sequence comes from Budorcas taxicolor, assembly GCF_023091745.1. Classification (NCBI taxonomy): domain Eukaryota; kingdom Metazoa; phylum Chordata; class Mammalia; order Artiodactyla; family Bovidae; genus Budorcas; species Budorcas taxicolor. Next base: position 56,395,050 of record NC_068923.1, on the reverse strand, counting down.
TTGCTAGATCAATAGTTGCCATCTGAGTTGCCAGAGAAGCCACTAGCTACCAGGGGATGTGTTAATTAGCACAAGCAGTGAAACCACATCTCTTACAGCAGCTGCAACCAGAGTCATCACCTGGCTGAGCTTAGGATGATCACCTGGTACTGCCCAAGACCTATTTATCTTCTGTGTCGAATAGGTGAAGGAGATGGGATTGTGGTGGAAATTACTGCCCTCTTATATTTCAAGTCCTTGATGGCGGCACTAATTTCTACAGTCTCTCTAATAATGTGGCACTGCTTTCAGCTTACTATTTTCTTAGGTAGAGGCAGTCTTAGTGGCTTCCACTTGGCATTTCTCACTATCAAAGTTCACAGATCAGGGAACCAATGTGAGAATTCTGCTAGCATCTAAGTATATCTATTCCAGTTACGCATTCCAGAACTCAGGAAATAACCAAGGATAGGTTCAGGACTCACTGGGCCTGCTGTGAGACAGACCTGACCAAACACTCCATCAATCACCTGACTTTCATAAGCTCATATTCTGACTGGTGGACCACAGCAACATTTTGGATCTCTTGGAATTAGTGTCAGTTTAGAGCCAGTGTCTAAATCCTAAAAGTTCTGATCACTTCCTTTTCCTAAATGCATAGTAGCCCTGATAAAAATGTAGGTCCCTTTGGGGAAGACTGGGAGAAAGATTAACAGTACACCTTTTAGCAGGGTACTGGAGTCCTCGCTTTCTTTTTTTGTTAAGTTTTTATTTCATAATCATAAACTTTGCAATCCAGCTGGAACCCAAAGAAAATATGGAACCCAAAGAACTGCAGTGGGAGCACAAAGACCACAGGATATTCCAAGCAGATGGGGGTGAAGGTGTGCTCTCCTGAGCTACGGAAGGAGTGGTCTGGTGGTTAAGATAAAACACAAGTGAAATTTATTAGCTTTGTCCACAGTCTGCAGTGGTGATTTTCTTGTTGGTCTCACCATTCCTGGGCTGAAGCACTCCATGGCTTTCACAACATTCATGCTGTCTTTCACCTTGTCAAAGACCACATGCTTGTCATCCGACCATTCAGTCCTGGCAGTGCGAATGAAAACCTGGGAGTCGTTTATCTCGCCATGGACAAGATGCCAGGACTCATATGTCCGGGACAAAATTCTTATCATCAAATTTCTCCCCATAGATGGACTTGCCACCAGTGCCATTATGGCATGTGAAGTTGCCACCTTGACACCTAAATCCTGGAATTATTCTATGAAATCAGGAACCTTTATAACTAGTACTCAGAGCACAAAAGTTTTCTGCTGTCTTTGGAAATTTGTCTGCAAACAACTCCAGTCTGTTAACATAGCTTTAAGGATTGGATGAGCAATCACTTCTTGGTTTCCAGGTCCCTTACCTCTAAGGAGACACCATCTAAGGGCTTGCCATTGATGGCAATGGGTTGACCATGGCTGACTGGCACGGGACGCTCCAGGGCAGCAACCTCTGTCAGACTTATCGGGCTCCTTTCTTAATAGGACTGGCCTCTCCTTCATTCAAGGGATTCTGGGTCTGTGGACTGGCTCAAGTCTTAGAGCTGATTAAAGGGCTATGACCCTCTGTTTTTATGATTCAGGTTAGACTTGTTTACTTGACCTAAAACTGCTCTGCTTATACAGATCAAGTAAGAATTTAGTAGGCTTCTGTAGTGGGGCTTCCCTAGCAGCTCACATGGTAAAAAAATCTGGCAGCAAGGCTGGAGACCTGGTTCGATCCCTGGGTCAGGAGGATCTTCTGGAGAAGGGAATGGTTACCCATTCCAGTATTCTTGCCTGGAGAATTCCATGGACAGAGGAACCTGGCAAGCTGCTCTGTATTAGTTAGGGTTCTCCAGAGAAACAGAACTGATAGAGCAGTGTGTCCAGATGGAGAGAGGGTCTTCAGCACCTCCTGGAGCTGCCCGTGGCCTCTACATGACCTGGATGTTGGGCGTGAGGGCGCCCACACAGGGCCGGCCATGGGCGAGTGCGGTGGCCTTACAGCAGAGACAGGGTGGGGCCAGGCACTGTGGGAGCCAGAGGGCCAGATGGAGGATGGGCAGAAACTCAGAGGGGCCAATCACTGAGGAAAGCCACGAGGGAGGCCAAGTCAGCGGGGAGGAGCCCCCTGCCCTGAATGGGCTGACAAAGAAGAGACCGCAAGTTTATCAGCGGCAGGATGCTAGCGACAGACACCAGCTGAACAATCAGGATGTCTCAAGCCAAAGATTCCCGGAGGAGTTCAGAGGAGCCAGTCTGCAGCTGGCTCAGTCCTCAGACCCAGTCACCCGACCTCCGTGAGGTCACGGGGCTGCCTGGAACACCTAGCCTTCTGGAGAGGATCGGGGAAGGAGAAGCATAAAGGCAGAGGCTGAGCATCACCTAAGGAACTAAGTGTATTGCATTGGGTTAAAGCTCAAGACAGAGATTTCGTTATTGTTTTCTCACAAACTAGCCAGTGGGACCAAATCAAATCAAATGCAGAGCGAAAAAAACCCATGCATTTCCTCTGCATATATGAGAGGCAGCGTGAGTACTTCTGTGGTCCCTATACGCCTATGACTCTTCTCTCAGCAACTGAAATCCTCTAAGCCGTCATCAGGCACATCCGCATTGGCTGGGGGAGGAGGAAGCACTGCGGTGGGAACCTGAGCACCGCCTTCACCTCTGGGGGCCCTTCCTTTCTCATTTGTAAGATGACAGTGGGGGTTCACATGTTCTGTAATTTTTTTTCCACCCCCAAGATTCTCTAACCAAATAAGAAAAGAAAAACATGTTCATGGGACTCTGCGGACTATGCTAGTGCTTTTCAAACCTTCCCTCCAGTTCTCTAGTGGCAGAGAAGAGACAGCGTGCATCTCTCGGGATTGTCCTGGATATGGCTTAGAGCAGCCCGCTGAGGTGTTTCCAGAAAGTTCCACAAAGTCTTGTGCTTTATCTCTCAAATTGTACATAAAGGTTATGTGATATTTTGTAATATATTTGCATTTGTTATGAACAGTAAAGCGTCTGCTTACAGTGCAGGAGACCCGGGTTCGATCCCTGGGTTGGGAAGATCCCCTGGAGAAGGAAATAGCAACCCACTCCAGTACTCTTGCCTGGAAAATTCCATGGACTGAAGAGCCTCGTAGGCTACAGTCCATGGGATCGCAGAGAGTCGGACACGACCGAGCGGCTTCAGTTTCAGTTTTAAGTTACTTACTGTTGACCAGGACTGATGAACTGGTATCTTGTCTGCCTTTATATCTTTGTCCTGTGGCTTCAATTACTTCCTAGTGCACTGCTCAGACCCTGGGGAGCACTTGTTAGAATCCCAGCATGGGAGCACCATGAGGATAGAATTAGGCTAGCACATTTTTCAACATAGAAGGTCAGGTCCTAGATCTAGTGAACAGAAAGAAAATCTATCCCACCCCTCCACTGACAGCTTCAGCCTCATCATGTAAAATCAGTTCAATTCAGTCACTCAGTCATGTCTGACTATTTGACACCATGGACTGTAGCCAGGCTTCCCTGTCACCAATGGTCCCTGAACATCACTCATGTAAAATAGAGATTCCTAATCAGGACTATCATAAGATATCACCTCTCACCCATTAGCATGACTACCATCAAAAGAACAGAAAATAACAAGTGTTGACGAGGACGTGAAAACACTGGAAGTCTTGTGCACTCTTGGTGGGAATGAAAAAGGAAGCAGCCACTATGGAAAGCATTATGGAGGTTCCTCTAAAAGCTCAAAATAGAACTACCATGTGTTCCGGCAATCCCATCTCTAAATGTATATCCCAAAATACTCAAAGCACAGCCTGAAAGAGATATTTACACATCGGTGTTCATTGCAACGTTATTCATGATAGCCAAGAGATGGAAGCAACCCAGATGTCTATTGACATCCAAATGGATAAACAAAATGTAGTGCACAGACTTTGTAACCTTAAAAAGGATGGAAACTCTATCTTATGTCTGACAAGGTTGAACCTTGCGGATATATTATGCTAAGTGTAATAAGCCAGTAGAGAAGGGACAGATACAGGATTCCACTTATGTGAAGCACCTAGAGCAGTCAAAATCACAGAAAGAGAAAGAAAAAGGGTGCTTGCCAAGGGCCAATGGGAGGAGGAAGGAAGAATTAGGAGGGTGCAGAGTTTCAGTGTTAGAAGATTTAAAAGCTCTAGAGATTTGTTTCACAATAGAAGTTGTACTTCTATACACTTAAACATGGTTAAGATGTCAAATTTAAGTTATATGTTTTTGACCACAGTAAAAGAAACAGTGACCTCATTTAGACGGTCAGGTTTCCTTTGAAAAAGAACAAGGCAAGATACTGGCCCACTAAATGTCAAGGTGAAATTTTCTTACAGCCCAAACCTGCTTCCTTCCCCAACTCCCTCCATCCCTATGAAGCCAGAGGATGGATCTTCCCATTGCTTGCTCCCCAAAGGTTATAAGTATGTGTGTGCCATCAGTGGAGGCCAGGTTAACAACTTGTGCAAATTTTACTGCCAGTTTGCCATTTCCATTTTCCAATTTCCTTACTTTTGTTAATGAAATTCGAATCACTTTAAAAGATATCGAGGTTAAGGAAGAATGCATCAAATCTTCCAGAATTCTTTTGGGTAGTGTCAATGCCGTTATTGGTGACTTTGGGGAATAAATGGGTACACCCACCTACACACACACCAATACACACATGCCCTCTCTTGTGCCCTTTCCAACTGCCCCAATCTCACCCCACAGCAAACATGATGAATTCACATCCTGAGGCGGGTGTACCACCAACAAAATCTGACCGGAGGAAACAATTTCAATTCAATCAGAGGCCTCCTGCGGTTGAAGTTTACAGGGAGTGCTGCCAAATCTCACTCTCTTGGCGGACAAACTGTGCAGACTTTGGGCCTGCTGGGAGGGTGAGGCATTTCTTACTTTCAAAAGAGGGTCGATCCAAGATGTTTGTATTATTTCAATACTGTTTTTCCTATGGAGCCGGGGGTTGGCGGGGTGGGGGTGGGAAGTTCTTTCCTTGTTCCTGATATTTTCCAGAGATCAAAATGAAAACACAATGCACTGAGAGTAATCAGCAAGCCTTCAGAAGAATTGTGTGTACTTTTGATTTCTATAAAATCCCCACAACACTTCTGTCACCTTTCATTCTGTGCAGAGGTACACAGCCCAGCCAGAGACTTAGATCCCAGCACAGATATCAGCTTCCTAGTCCTTCCGCATTTTTAGCAGGTATTTTGGAGGATCGTCAACACCAGGAAATGTTTTTCCTGGTTCATTTGCATTTGCTTTTCCACTGGACATGGTCCCGAAGAGTTAATAGCAGTCAGTTGCTACTCTGGGACATTTCTGTGTGAGATCAGCAACGTGGACCCGGACACATTTATAAAATATTACTCATACAACCTTCCACTTACTCAAACAGCAACCATTAATTTCTGCTGTGGTCCAGGCAGATGAAAGTGAAAGAGGAGAGTGAAAAAGTTGGCTTAAAGCTCAACATTCAGAAAACGAAGATCATGGCATCTGATCCCATCACTTCATGGGAAATAGATGGGGAAACAGTGGAAACAGTGTCAGACTTTATTTTTGGGGGCTCCAAAATCACTGCAGATAGTGATTGCAGCCATGAAATTAAAAGACGCTTACTCCTTGGAAGAAAAGTTATGACCAACCTAGACAGCATATTCAAAAGTAGAGACATTACTTTGCCGACTAAGGTCCGTCTAGTCAAGGCTATGGTTTTTCCAGTAGTCATGTGTGGATGTGAGAGTTGGACTGTGAAGAAGGCTGAGCGCCGAAGAATTGATGCTTTTGAACTGTGGTGTTGGAGAAGACTCTTGAGAGTCCCTTGGACTGCAAGGAGATCCAACCAGTCCATTCTGAAGGAGATCAGCCCTGGGACTTCTTTGGAAGGAATGATGCTAAAGCTGAAACTCCAGTACTTTGGCCACCTCATGCAAAGAGTTGACTCACTGGAAAAGACTCTGATGCTGGGAGGGATTGGGGGAAGGAGGAGAAAGGGATGACAGAGGATGAGGTGGCTGGATGGCATCACTGACTCAATGGACGTGAGTCTGAGTGAACTCCGGGAGTTGGTGATGGATAGGGAGGCCTGGCGTGCTGCGATTCATGGGGTCGCAAAGAGTTGGACATGACTGAGTGACTGAACTGAACTGAAGTGTGGTCCAGGCGTTATGCCTAGTACTGAGCACACAGAACAGAAAACTTCAGCGAGCTTCCAGTCTAGATGGGAAGAGGGACAAGCAGAAAGTGACAATACAGGGTGGAAAAGACCCAGAGACATTATGTCTGTTAGGTTTTCCTGGGCAGCAAGGAACAGAGTGCCTCTTGAATCTTTCATATAAGGACAACAGGAATCACAGGGCACCAGGAACAGATTTACCTGCCGGCCTCTGGGAAGTTAGCATGCTGTGTGAAAATGGGAAAGAGGTGCAGGATCCCAGGCAGCTCTCGTAATTGTTGGGGTGACTCAGGTTCTCTCTGCGTCTCCCACGTCTCATTTTACTCTTATGTTCTTTCTCTACTGTACGACTCCTACTTATGCATCGTGGCTGCTTACTGATAAAGTCCTCTGGATGCCTCTTTCAGCTTCTTCCCCCGATACCAAGTGTCCAATCTGGTGGTGTTCCATGTCTAATAAAATCACCTTATCTCTACAGGGTAAAGTTTTTATTCTACCTCACTCACAGACCACCTCTAGATAGAATCTCGTTGGTCTGAGGTTTCCATGGTACTGTCCACTGTGGACAAGGGACAGGCCATCGAGCATGATTAGCTTCATGTGAGAGGCACACGGAGCAGCTTCCTATAGGGAGTTCCTGGGCAAGCAGTTAGAGGGGCTGTCATCAAAGCAGTCACTGTGGATATGGTAACCGCGAAACCGAAAATCTAGGATACACATTTAAAAAAAAAAAAGGAATTTGACCATAATACTAAAGAAAGTCATATACAACAACCCCTGTGTACATACACACTTATTTTAAGTAGATGATCTCTTAAGTTCAAATGCATTCCAACAACCTTGAATTTTTTATTCCCTCCCACCCTTTCTTTAATGTTTTTGACTTATTTTACATCTTTTCCTGTTTTGTGCTTAACTACTTTATTGTGGATACAGATGACTGAACTACTTTTGTCTTTTCACCTTTCTACTAACTTTATAAGCGGTTCATCTACTACCTTCACTGTATTTTTGCCTTTACCAAAGAGACTTTTCCTTTCATAATCTTCGTATTTCTAGATGTGGTCTTGTCTTTACTGCTTAGTGGAGTCCTTTTAGCGTTTGTTGTTAAGGTGGTTTAGTAGGGCTCATTTATTGCTTAGTGGAGTCCTTTTAGCGTTTGTTGTTAAGCTGGTTCAGTAGGGCTGATTTCTTTTATCTTTTGATTGTCTGTAAAACTTTGATCTCTCCTTCAAATCTGAGTGATAGCTCTGCCAGGTAGAGTATTCTTGGTTTTTACGTTTTCTTTCATCACTTTGGCTATATTGTTTTACTCCTTTCTCTCCTTATTGCTAACAAGTCAGCTGATAGTCTTATGTGGGTTCTCTTGTATATAACTAGTTGCTTTTCCTTTGTTACTTGAGACTCAGAATAAAGATTTTCTCTTTATCTTTAATTTTTGGCATTTTACTTATAATATGTCTTGATGGGACTCTCTGTGCTTCCTAGACCCGGATGTCTGTTTCCTCTCCCAGGTTAGGGAAGTCTTCAGCTATTATTTCTTCAAATAAATTCCCTGCCTCTTTCCCTCTCTCTTCTCCTTTTGGCACCCCTATAATGTGAATGCTAGTATGCTTCATGTTATTTCAGAGGTCTCTTACGCTACCCTCAATTTTAAAAATTCTTTTTTCTGTGCGGCTTGGGTGATTTCCACTACTCTTTCAATTCATTCCACTGTACTATCTAATCTACTTGAAAGTCGATTTCTTCAAATGTATTTTTTATTTCACATATTGTATTCTTCAGCTCTGTTTGGCTCTTCTTTATATTTTCTAACTTCTTGTTAAACTCTCACTGTGTTCATCCATTCTCCTGAGTTCACTGACCATCTTTATTACCTAGGACTTTGTTGGGTAGATGGCTTATCTTTACTTTGCTTAGTTCTTCTGGGTTTGTCTCATTCCTTTGTTTGGAACATATTCCTGTGTCTCCTCATTTTGCCTAAGTCTCTGTTATTCCCATGAATTGGGTAAGTCAGTTATTTTTCTTTTTTTCCCTATCTTGGAGAAGTGGCTTTATGTAGGAGACATCCTGTCCCAGCACCACACTCCCCTCTGGTCATCAGAATGATATGTTCTAGGGGTTCCTTATATGCAGACTGTGTGGGCCCTTCTGTTGTGGTGGAGCTAACTACCATGGGTGTGCTGAATGGCAGGGCTGCCCTCCAGTCTCATTGGCTGCCAGGCCCTGCCTCGAATGGTAGCTGGTGGCCTGCTGGTAGATGGGGTCATGTTCCAGCATGGCTGGCTATGTGGCCTGAGGGTCCTGTGGCTGGCCTGCTGGTGGGTGGGCAAGCCTCCAGTGCTAATAGGGTGGAGAGAGGACTCCAAAATGGTACTTGCCAGTCTCAGTATCCTTGTGGTAGAGCGAGCTCCTCAAATTTCTGATGCCAGCACGCATGTCCCCAGAGTGAGCTCCAGTTGTCTCCTGCTGCTCTAGAAGGCTCTCCAAGATCAGCAAAGGGGTCTGACCCAGGCTCCTTTCAATTTACTGGCTCTGCACTGGGTCTCAGCTCATGTGAGACTGTGTGTGTGTGTGTCCTGCAAGAGTGGAATATTTGTTTCCTACAGACCTCCACATCTTCTGTATGTAAGCCCTGCTAGCCTTCAAGGCCACAGATTCCGGGGGTTTCTTCCTGGTGCAGGACCCCAGGACTGGGGAGCCTGACATAGGGTTTGGATCCTTTGTACTTTGGTTAGAACCGCTACGATAATGATTATCCTATTTATACATTGTCTACCTTGGCTTTGTGGATCTTGACGGTACTGCTCCTCTGCCCCTCCTACCTATCTTGTTCTGGTTCCTTCTTCTCTTTTTTAAATTAATTAATTAATTTTTGACTATGCTAAGTCTTCATTGATGTGTGTGGGTGTTCTTTAGTTGTGGTGAGTGGGAGATACTCTTTTTTTTAAGTTTATTTTTTTAATTGGAGGAAAATTGCTTTATAATATTGTGTTGGTTTCTGCTATACAACAGTGCAAATCAGCCATAATTATACATATATCACTTCCCTCTTGAGCCTCCCTCCCCTCACCCTACTAGGCCATCACAGAGCGCCAGACGACCTAAATAGACATTTCTCCAAAGAAGACATACAGATGGCGAATAAACACATGAAAAGATGCTCAACATCACTGATTATTAGAGAAATGCAAATCAAAACTACAGTGAGGGAGCTGCTCTTCATTGCAGTGCACAGGCTTCTCATTGCAGTGGGAAAATAAAAAGGCTTAGAATCAATATGCAACACAGATCTTCCAAGAACATGGCTTTTCCAGTGGTTCCCTTGATGGTTAAGTTTGATTTTTCATGTTGGAGCACTACAGGGGCAATTGAGAATCAGAGAATAAACTTCATGCGTCTTACGGAAGCTTTCATTTTATTAGAAATTATGGGAGAATTTTATATTCATACAAACATGAATGTATGATAGATAGACTGAAAAACAGTCAAGATTTTTAAAGACATGAAATTGAATTTGAATTTCATGCTAGTGGATGGGTTATTTGTGGAAAAGATCCTGTAGATTCCTTATTAGGGGCCATGGGAAACTCCGTGAATAATGTCAAGATTTCTACCTAGAATCATAATCCTGTCCCTTGTTAGTTTTTAAGTAATATTTTCTTCTTTGTCAAGTACACCCTGTGTGAATATATGACATTTAATAACATGCCAGATTCTCCAGGCTTCCCAGGCAGTGCTAGTGGTAAAGAACCCACCTGCCCAGTGCAAGAGACATAAGAGACACGGGTTTGATCCTTGGGTTGGGAAGATCCCCTGGAGAAGGAAATAGCAACCCACTCTAGTATTCTTGCTTGGAGAATCCCCTAGACAGAGGAGCCTGGTGGGTCACAAAGAGTTGGACACAACTGAAGCAACTTAGCATTCACACAGATTCTCCAGGGCTTCTTGATTCATAGATGCAGAGGAAGAATAACAATCACGAGATTAACCTCAGCATGCTTGTTGCATATCTATGACATGCTTGGTTAAGTATGTTTTCTAAATATGGTTCCTTTTTTATTTGCCTTGCTAAGATAAATGGGAAGGAAGTGGGAGAGACCAGGATGGAGGAAAATGGAAATGGCAAAGCTATTTCCAGTGTTTAAAAAAGGATGGGGTTGTGAGAAGAGAGTGCATTCAAGAAGCAAGGCTTAGCACTAGGCATGTTGGCTCTCATGCAGTCCAGTTAGCCTGCCCAGGGACAATGGCTTGACAATCACCAAGGTGAGTAAACACAGACAACTCCTGGATCCAAGCCCAGGTTCACGACATCACCCCACACCTTTAGTCCCTCCTCCAGCTCAAGTTCATAGCTCAGCAGTGGGGCAATTGGCAACAAAATACAAAGAACAACTGGAAAGGGAAATGAAAATTTATTACTAGCTTCAGTTTTCTCTGGGGGAAATAATGTAGGCTTTTCTTATGTATGAGAGGAAGGCCCAGACTACAGGATGAATCCTGTTAGGACATGCAGACTCTGTAGCAGTACAAGGTAGTCACTTCAGGTGGTTTCCTCTCCAGCTATGAAGGCATGAATATCAAATGGCATTTGAGAGACAACAAAGCTTTGTATAAATGTTAGCCCTCTGGGCTGTTGAGATGCATTCTAGAGTATGAAGCCTCATAAATAGCTAGTTTGGAAACCCCTGCCCTGCTCTGTGCTTGATCCCTGGTGTTCTACCCTTAGAGCTGGATCAGGTTGACTCTTTGAACCTTGTGAAATTGTAAATATCCCTGGGAAGGGTGTTAACTTTTCTGCGTCACTGTGTGGTTGTGAAAGAAGAGAGTGGAACATGGCAGCTGATCTTAGTTCTAGTTACAGCTCTGCCGCTGGAGTTCTGTGACCATGGGCATGGCAATTCTTTCCATTTCCATGACCTCATCTGTACACACAGAGACTGAACTAGACAATCTCTAATGTTCCCTTCAGGTTCCGCTTTCTATGAGTCAAGGAGGAAAGGCAGTGTGAGCAGGAACTTCAGAATGGGGATCTGAGTGAGCAAGGGGGATTCCGCCCTCAGGGCAAAGGGCCCCAAATGGAAAGGCAGGCACCCAAATGCCAGATTTGGCTGTACATCTATCTAAATGATCATAACGGTAATAAGAGCTATTGTTAGAGCCTGTTCGGTGCTCCTGCTGTCTTATTACCCTTTATCTTAAGTACTCAGGGCTTCCCTCGTGGCTCTGACAGTAAGGAATCTGCCTGCAATGCAGGAGATCCAGGTTTGATGCCTGTGTTGGGAAAAACCCTGGAGAAGGGACTGGCAACCCACTCCAGTATTCTTGCCTGGAGAATTCCATGGAGAGAGGCGCCTGGTGGGCTGCAGTCCATGGGGTCACCAAGAGTCAGACACAACAGTTTCACTTTCACTTCAGTATTCATGATTGAGGAGAACTGCTGATGTGTGGCGGAGAAGGAAATGGCAACCCACTCCAGTATTCTTGGCCTGGAGAATCCCAGGGACGGGGAGCCTGATGGGCTGCCATCTATGGGGTCGCACAGAGTTGGACACGACTGAAGTGACTTAGCAGCAGCAGCAGCTGATGTGTGGGACCACAATACATGCATCCCTGAGTAGTTCTGCACTGTCTCCTAAGTCCTACAAACATCCTTGAGAATCAGCCAGTGCCAATCTGCCTCCATGGTGTGGTGGGAGAGATGTGTTTGTACTTATCCAGCTTATTAGCCTTACCTCATCTCAAGAACTTGCCAGATACAAAAGGTGACAATAGACCTGCGTTGGGATGGAACTAAATTTGAGGACAAACAGTTGAGAAGGTATGGAATACCCAGATGTTGTTGTCCAGCAGGCAATTGGAAACATGGGTCCAGGGGTGAGGAGAGACCTGAATTTAGGAGTTATTTATACACAAGGGGTAATTGGTGGCCATGATCTTCCAAGTTTTTTTTTTTTATATGAAACATACTCATTGCATATTTTATTTCCTTTTATCTACAGCATAAATTGGAGTTTCCCTGGTGGCTAAGGTGGCAAAGAATCTGCTTGTAATGCAGGACACCTGGGTTCAATCTCTGGGTTAGCAAGATCCCCTGGATAAGGGAATGGCAACCCACTCCAGTATTCTTACCTGGGAAATCCCAGGGACAGAAGAGTCTGGAGGGCTACAGTCCATGGGGTCGCAAAGTGTCAGATACAACTGAGTGACTAACACACATACACAGCATAAATTAGATGGCATGACACAGAACTTGACAAATATTTGAATGATTTATGTGTGCCAAAGTCCTAAACGTAGCTACTTCTGATCAAATGGCTCAGGAGATGGTTAGGGCTGAAATTAGGATGTGTCTTGATGAGAACAGTTTTCAATTCTGATTGTGTTCTTCCCACAATGTCTCCACTGGTAAAACAGGGAGAGCTCAGTCTGTTTCATTTCAATTAAGACAGAGCTCCCTAGTCAGTAGGAGGTTTAGGGGAGTCTTCAGGCTCTTTGAGGTGGAGGTGCAGGGCTGAGAGGCAAGGAGGATGTGGGGAAGCTGGCTAGCGCTAGCATGCATGTGTTAAATTGCATCTGACTCTTCGAGACCCCATGGATTGTAGCCCACCAGGAGCCTCTGTTCATGGGATTTGCCAGGCATGAATATTGGAATGAGTTCCAGGGACTGAACCCAGTTTCTTGCATTGGCAGGCAGATTCTTTACCACTGCACCACCTGGGAAGACTGTGGAGGTGGGGGACGTGGTACCAATTTCTGTCCACTCCTCAGAAAGGCTAGTGCTGGGACTTCTCTTTCTTGGCCTTTCCCAGTCCGCCCCAGTAAGCTCAGGGTCTCCTTGCAAAGAGAGACCCTGGCTGGCGCTCTCTGGCTAGAGGCATCTTGCTGGCATAAGAGACACACGGAGATGATTGCTGACCTTCTTATGGGAACCTCTGTAGAGATAAAATGACTTACTTTTTTTTGTTCTTAGTGTCTCTGGTGCCTATAACTTTCACAGTAATCATGACATTTGTGTTTATCATTAATATTCCAGCTGGAAACATCCTCTTTTCCCCCTCTTGTCCCTGCCATGGCCCATCTGCAGTTCAGGTTATCACCTTTCTCAGAATCTCCATAAAAGCCCAGTATTGGTGAGTTAGTCTGATGGTTTCCACACCCCTCTTCTCTGTTTTCTACTTCCTACTGCAGTTTAGGGGAAGATGATTTTATGCCATAGATACCTCATTCATCAATGCTGTCTTCTGTCTCCCTACACATGTCCACTATCACAGACCTTGAATAACTGTTTTCATTCAGCCATTTAGCCCATTACTTCTCTGACCAGCGGGCTAAACCCAAGTATCTCTCAGACTCCTGTGCTGTCATTAACATGCTTCTTGTTTAACTCAAAACAGCTGTTCCTCCCCCGCCTCCCGTCCCCAATCTCTCCTCTTAGACAAACCTTGCTGACCCAGAAACTTTGGGAAAAAAATTATTTCTGAACAAGTAAAGAGTTCTGGAAAGATAAGGATTTGCCTCTTTCAGTATGGAAACATCTTTAACCTTAACCATTTGAATGGAAATTTTCTAGGACGTAAAATGTTTAACTTTTTCCTGATGTACTGGGATCATTACAGTAAACAAAGGTTTTGTACTCTGCTGTCATGCAATGGGGCCCTGAAGATCTTTTGGGGTAAAACAGTCCTAGATTTTTGTGGTTCTGAAGTTATCTGATAAACTTTTAAAAAATTGGAGTATAGTTGATTTATAATATTGTTTCAGGTGTACAGTGAAGTGATTCAAATATAAAAAGGAATATATATTCCATTTTAGATTTTTTTTTCATTGAAAGCCTTTTTTTGCAAGCTATTATTTGTTGAAATTTTGTAAGCTTTTAAATTGACTATCTCTATACTTTTTATCAGGTCATTAGCTACCACTTCTCTTTGTCAATATAACCCATTTTGAGACACTCTTTAATTCTAACTTTCAGTATTCACCTTGGGCATAGAATACCAGTGCACTCACACACACACACACACATATACAAACTCAAGCATGTGTGCGTTTGCCTGTATGTTAGAACTGTGTGCAAAGAATTGTGAACAAGAACTTGAGAGTTTTTCTATGAGTAAACTGAGTAGATTGTGAGTCCTCTATTTTGATTTTCCAGAGGGAAGTTTTGTTCATGTTTTTGCTCATTCTAGTAATAAAAAGTTGCAAGACAAATCTTTTTGGACTTTGTTGAAAAGTTACTCCTAGATTTCTAGGGGCAATCTATCTTTCTAGAAACTTCTTCCTCAGTTTCATTATTTGTTATCACTTTATTCTAGAGTAGGCAACTGTCATTAAAAAGGGATTTTTTTATGAGAAATTTTTTGCCCCATTGTCCCAACTTCACATACAAACTATTTCACCTACTATCTTTAAAAATATTATCATGATATTTTTAAACAATTGTCATTAAAAAAAAAAAATCCACAGGTGCAAAAACAAACTGCAACCACGAGAGCTAAATCTCTCTCTCTCCCTTGTTGTCCTCTTTGGCAGAATTCTGTGGAAAGCTGAGTAAATGAACAGGGCTGTTTGACAGAGTGAAACCCATACCAGCCCTATTGAGCAATGTCTTGAACGTAAGTCCTTTTCAACTAAACAGAGGTATATTTTCTTTTATATTGTTGACTTTGACCCTGTAGCTTAGCAGAGAACACTTGTGCAACATTTTCTGGATCAATTGATCATCTGCTCAGAGTAGACAGGCATGTTTCTCATCATTAACGGGAAACCAAACCCATCGACATAATCCTCCATTCTGCTTTGTTTCTCTTCATGCTGTAGATTCTGAAATATTAATGAAGGGATATGAAAGCAATGGGCTTCATTCTCACACCCAGCCCCAGTGGAAGCAGAGGCAGAGAGTGGGAAGATGAGAAATGTCCTCATTTTGCAAAACAAAGTGCTTCTCCAAGTTGCCTTTTTCCTGAACTATCTGCCTCTGCCACTCCCAAGGTGATTGCTTAAAATACAGATTCCAGGGCCCATTCTACACTTACTCTACCTGGA
This sequence comes from Budorcas taxicolor, assembly GCF_023091745.1. NCBI lineage: Eukaryota > Metazoa > Chordata > Mammalia > Artiodactyla > Bovidae > Budorcas > Budorcas taxicolor. Next base: position 56,379,786 of record NC_068923.1, on the reverse strand, counting down.
GGACGGGGCTTTGTGATTTGCATTTTAAATCAACCAGATGATATCTTTGTTTTTTGTTGACCTACCAATTTCTATGTGTCTGACTCTCACGTAAATACTACAAATTGTTAAGCTCAGTTAAATACTCAGAGAATACTAAATCATCATTGAACTTTACTCTTGCAAATGTAATACCTTTCACTTATAAAGCAGCATTGAAAACAATTTTATTGAAGTATAGTTGATTTACAATATTGTATTAATTTCTTCCATACAGCAAAGTGATTCAGTTATATATATACACAGGTACATTCTTTTTCACATTATTTTCCATTATGGTTTGTCATCATAGGAAACTGAATACAGTTCCCTGTGCTATAGAGTAGGACCTTGTTGATTATCCATTGTATACGTAAAAATTTGCATCTGTTAACCTCAAACTCCCAGTCCACCCTCCCCCACCCCCTCTCCTTGCAACCACAAGCCTGTTCTCTGTGTCCATGAGTCTGTTTCTGTTTCATAGATAAGTTCATTTGTGTCATATTTTAGATTCGACATATAAGTGATATCACATGGTATTTATCTTTCTCTTTCTGACTCACTTCACTTAGTAGGATCATTGCTAGCTGCCTCCATGTTGCTGCAAATGGCATATTTTGTTCTTTTTTTATGGCTGAGTAGTATTCCATTGTATTACATATGTACCTCATCTTCTTAATCCATTCATCTGTCAACATTTACGTTGTTTCCATGTCTTTGCTGTTGTAAATAGTTACATAGCAGCATTTTTAACCATTCAAAATGTTTTCTATATATTACCCTCTGAGGCAGGCAGGGGAGGTATTATTACCACCATTTTAGAAATGTGATTGAGTCCCCTGCAGTTTAATAACTTGGACGAACTGTGCTGGGATTTATCAGCCTGAAGTTAGTACTGGTGCTCAGATTTTCTAGCCTTATTTCACTGCACACTTGATGTTATAAGACCCAAGACACAGAGAAAGCTTATTAAAGTGTTTCTTAGAAATAGTGTTCAGGAAATAGTGTTCCTGAGCTGAAATCAGCACCTTCGGAATGCCTCCACGTGCTGTTGAGGGTGCTGTGCATTTGCTTCTAAAAGATGGAAGCCAAGACGGAGCCCTGGGCACCAAGGAGCAACAGGAATCTTCAAAACAACAACAAAAAATCTCATTCCTCTTTTGTTCGTCCCTTTCAATTTTCTGACCTTTTCCCTCCACTCCCTCTTTCTTGTAAAGACTCAAACTCTGAAATAATTATATGAAATTAAGTCGGTAAAAACCGGGCTTGTTTCCTTGAGATTGATGTGTTAACATTGGGGGCAGATTTCTCAGGACTCAGGGAGACTATTATTTCTGAGCTTGGCTGCAGAAATCTTCCTCTTTCCCTGGGCAAGGTAGAATCTCCACCCACGCCCACCCCCTCAAAACGGTGTTTCTTCATTCCATGACCCTTCTCTCCACGGCGCATCCTGACTGGGAGCAGAATGCATGTAGAAGTGTTTTTAGGCACCCAAGGTATCGCTCACACTAGTCGGAACTACCTACTGTGGAGAGAGAGACTGAATTCTAATGGAGGGTTTCTTTGCACCATGTTTGATGTAAAGGTTTGATTCTTCAGGATGGCAAGCCTCAGACTCTGGGAGTCTGGAGGAAGTGAGGAAAATACCAGCTCTATATCAAGAGATAAGCAAGCGAGTTGGTTGTTAGTCAAAATAATTTTTTTCATGCAAAATGTACCACTGTAAAAAAGTAGTAACAGGGTTTCCCTGGTGGTCCAGTGGCTAGGACTCTGGGCTCCCAGTCCAGGCGGCCAGGGTTCGATCCCTGGTCAAGAAACTAGAATTCATGTGCTGCAATAAAATTTGAAGATCCTGCAGGTAGCAGCCAAATAAGGTATAAAAACAAAAAAGTAATAACAGTTTAAAAAAAAACCCCCCCCATCACTGTGTGAAATAAAATTAACAAAAGATGGAAAGATCCCTGCACTTCTTTGCATTGAAAAATGACTTGGGTGCTCAGTGCTGAATCTCCAAGTTCCTGAGGCCGCCCTGGAGGAGGGGGCGGGGGTCAGGTTTGGGAGGTGCCAGCCTGCCGTGACACATCATTCCTAATGATGATGCCTTTGTAAACTCTTTCCCTTTCGCTTCACAGGACTTGTAAAAGGTACCCGCAAGCCTCTGCCTTCCTGTGCCTCCCGGCCCTGAAGTAGAAATCTTGCAGGAAGTGCAGAGCAAAGTTCAAAGCGTTCTCCATCAAAAGAAAGTGCGCCTGACCTGGTGTAACATGATTACGTGACAATTAGCCACCCCCCCAAAAAAAGCCAGGCCTACTACTGGATTGTGCTGGCTCCTTGCAATCTTCACATTTCTAAGAGCTATTTATCACTTCCCTGTTCAGGATAAAGATGCACTCCCCCAAACTGAACACCACTTAGGGTCTAACCCCTGGAGGAGGGCATGGCAACACACTCCAGTATTCTTGCCTGGAGAATCTCCATGGACGGGGAGCCTGGAGGGTTACACTCCACGGGGTGGCAAAGAGTCCCACAGGACAACAATTTAGCAAGCATGCAGGCAGGGTCAAAGCAGCTGGTAGTTTGGGGCTGTCTGGGGATGGAGAGTTATAAAGAGGTGGTGATGAGATGTCCCCACCAGATTCAGAGGCGAAGAGATGAGCTTATAGGAGAGAGGATAAAGAAAAAAGAAAAGCGAGGATCTGCAGACCCGGGGGCAGACTCTGAGCTCTGGCGATTTTCTGTGTGACTGCGAAGTTTCTTTCCTTGCTATAAAACAAGCCCAGTTCAACCGATGTTAAAAGAGGGTTAAAAGGGGCCATAAATCTTTCTGGGCAATGAAGATCCACGGAAAACTCAGCCTGATGTCTTTTACATCTGTTTCAGGTTCTCAGCCTCATCGGACTCAGCTGCCTTTTCTCCAGAGATAACTTACGAGCCCAGTTCAACCCGCTGAGTGGCGGATATAGGGTGTCACACCCCTCGGAGCCCCGAGGATGAGGGGTGAGCGTCCTGAGGCTGGCCCACTGACACCCTGTAAGTCTACACCCCGGAGCGGTGGAGGGGAGGCGTTGGGACTGACAGCGTCAATGGGCAGCGCACACACAGCCGGGAGAGGGGAGCCTGGGCGGGTGGGAGCGCGCAGGCTGAGGTTGGTCACACGGAGATTGAGTTTCAGCTGAATTAGATCAGAGCTGTGGGAAACAGCACCTCCTTCACACACACAGCCGGTCTCCTCGGATGATGTGGGAGGGCGGCTGGGGAGACGGAGGCAGGCAGCTGCGCTGAGCTCCCAAGTACAGCCCGCAGCAGCCCTCAGGGACCTTAATTACTGTCTCCCTGCCCCCAGCGCAGGGAGGCGGGGGGCTTTAGGCGGAGAGGCTCCGGGGTATCAGGGAGAGATGGGGCGGTCAGCGCTGAGGGCACATCGCGGTGTGGGAGTGAGTCTGTGTGTGTCTTTGAAGGACGACGGCGTGATGATGGAAGTATGGGAACGGCGCTGTACTTTAGGTCCACAGCTGCACGAGGCAAACTGCAGAAGGGATTTCGGTGCCGTTAACGCCGTATCTTCAGGGTTTTGATGTTTCATAGCATTTCACTAACATGCAACTTGAGCTTTCATGAATACCATAGCTGTGTTCGCTGTTACCCACTGGTCCTCTAATCACCTGTCTCTGCTTAATAGCCCAACACCATTTCAGTGACCCAGAATACCAGCTTTTTTAGGGGAGGCATTGAAGAAGTGGAAGATGGAGGGGAAGTTTTCAAATTAAAACGGGGACCCTTGCAGTCCGATTAAAAAGGGCAAGAAGTCAGCGGCTTTGAAATCCGCCTCGTCTGGATGACTGGGAAAAGCCGCTCTAGGAGACAGTGGAAACACCCTTGTTCTAAACTAGCACCAGAGTGGCTTTCTCCAGGGCAGGGAGCGCCTGGCATTCGGTCCAGGACGTTTGAATCAGAGAGCCTTCAAATGATCCTTTTTTCTTTTCCTGTCACTCAACAAGAGGCTGGAGGCAAAAAATTCGTCCAGGAACTTCCCCTGAACCAAGCAGAAAACAACAGGAGGCTGCCCAGAGAGCTCCCTAACCTTTTTGGTTTGCGTGTCAATTTCAAGCTCACTGCGGCTGATGAGAAAATGAAAATGACCTCGAACAATTGCTCACTGAAGATGCCATATTTGTTACCATACAGGGTGCTGTGCTTAGTTGCTCAGTTGTATCTGACTCTTTACAACCCGCAGGGTTCCCCCCACATAATGCTCTATTTCTTAGAGAGAGAATTTTCTGGAGTTTACACAGCGTTGTGGGACTGAGGAAACCAACCAGGCTGCTCCCAGTGGATGGCTTGTCACCCCTCAGTAAAGAGATACCCAGAACAGAAACAGTCTGCTGTTCAGGATCTGACTCAACATTTGAATTCTTAGGCAGTTGCCGCTTTCCTGGATTTCTTGTGATTCACAAAAAGAGACGATTCAAACCCTAGCAAGAACTCAGGTGTTGTTTTGAATTCTTCTAGCTTAGGTGGATTCCCCAAAAGGGCATAGGGAAAGTTTTCAGGGAGCCCATGAGTCATCCACAATTAAAAATGTGTATGTAAAAATGCTCAGAGAAGGCAATGGCACCCCACTCCAGTACTCTTGCCTGGAAAATCCCGTGGGTGGAGGAGCCTGGTAGGCTGCAGTCCATGGGGTCGCGGAGAGTCGGATACAACTGAGCCACTTCACTTTCACTTTTCACTTGCATGCATTGGAGGAGGAAATGGCAACCCACTCCAGTGTTCTTGCCTGGAGAATCCTAGGGATGGGGGAGCCTGGTGGGCTGTCATCTATGGGGTCGCACAGAGTCAGACACGACTGAAGTGACTTAGCAGCAGCAAAAATGCTGTATGACTTCCCCTGTCCCCGGGAAGAGTTCTTACATCTTCAACAGATTTTCAGGACCCTAAGACTCTGATTTAAGAACTACTGGTTTTACTTTTTACATTTTATTTGTTTATTTTTGGTTATGCCGGGCCTTCCTTGCTGCATGTGGTCTTTCTCTAGTAGCAGACAGCAGGGACTGGGCTCTGGGCGCAGCGCCTGGGCTGCTCACTGCCACGGCTTCACTTGCTGTAGAGCACCGGCTCTAGGCACGCAGGCTTCAGGAGCTGCAGCACACAGGTTTGTTAGGCACGCGGGCTTCAGGAGCTGCAGCACGCAGGTTCGTTAGGCACGCGGGCTTCAGTAGCTGCGGCCCGCAGGTTCGTTAGTCGCGGTGCATGGTCTTAGCTCCTCTGCTGCACGTGCAGTCTTCCCGGATCAGGGGTCAAACTCGTGTCCCCTGAGTTGGCAGACAGATTCTTATCCACTGCAACACCAGGGAAGTCTAGAACTACTGTTTTATATTGAAGATTTTTCAAAGGCAATTTCAGTGGTTGGAGGGGGACATTGGCCTCCCTCAGTCATAGGTTCTACAAAGAAAAATATATTGTGCCACAGTGGAGGCTGGCTGTTGGCTTCATGTAACTCAGTAACTGAGGGCGCACAAAAGCAGAGTGTCCACAGAGTCACTGCTGATGTGAGTACGCTGAGCGTGGGGTATGCCTATCCCTGGAATTGATCCAGGCATTTGACACCTTGATCCCAGAAACTGTGGCAGTGTTCTGGGAGGATTATACTGTTGAAGAGAGAAAACATAAATGAGAACCTTAAAGAGCTTACAGTCTAGTCCAAACTTGCTAAACCTCTTAGAAAAGGAAGTTAGATAAATACAGAGTGAGATTGGATTCATCCCATGGAAAGAATGTGCCCTGGCCTGCGGTGGTACAAACCTCTTTCTGCCAAGGAAGGGAAGGGTTCCTGGGGGAAGAGGTGGTTGTCATAAAATGTCTTGAAAAATGACAAAGATACCAGAATTACCACAGTCCTCTGTTTGGAGTTCCAAATTTGATGTTTAGCTGAAAATTGTAGACATGTTTTGCCTTAAGAAAATCCAAATTTTAGGGACTTTCCTAGTGGTGCAGTGGATAAGAATCTGCCTACCAATGCAGGGGACATGGGTTCAATCTCTAGTCTGGGAAGATCCCACATGCTGCAGAGCAAATAAGCCCATGTGACGCAACTACTGAAGCCCGTGCTCTGCAACAATAGGAACCACCACAGTGAGAAGCCTCTGCACTGCAATGAAGAGTAGCCCCCACTCAGTGTAAGTAGAGAAAGCCCACATGCAGCAACGAAAACCCAATGCAACCAAAAAGAAATAAATTTTAAAAAGGAAAATCCAATTTGTATAAATAAACTGATTTCGAGAAGCAGACAAATTGGGGATGGTGATAATTTACATCAAATAATAGCTATTCTTGATGCCAGATTCCTATGAATGAAATTTTACATATTGTATTTCAAGTAACCTTATGACAACTCGGTGGAGAGGTACTTGTTTTCCCATTTATCAGATAAGGCTTAAGAAGCTTAAAAAACTTCTTTGCTGTTACTTCTCAACTGAGTGGCAGAGAGACCAAGGCTGAAAGCTAGATGAGGCCATCTCCAAAGGCCATTACCTTCTAGTCTCCACTAGGTAGCTTCTCAGCCCAGAGGAATCTGTTGCTTTGCTCAAAATGTCAAGACTCCAAATTCATCTTATAGATGACTTGATTTTCAAACATCAAGGAAAAAAAGAAATGGCTATTAACCCAGTGCCTGCCATCTCCCTGATACTATGCCAGGAGACACAAGTCCCTCATTTTGTAAAAAATGAAATTTGACAAAAAATTCAATTCTTGTGGAATATTTTCAAAATACATTGATCAAAGTCAGTTCTATACAGGCAAGTTGTCTCTCACTAAAAAAAAAAAAAAAAAAAAAAAATCACAAACTGGTCAAAACTTTCCCAGGGCAGAGGGTGGATGGCACTATTTTATATCCTATGCCTAGTAGAGTATCTGCCATAGCTCAGTAAGTAATTACTGAATGAATAAGCAAGTATTTAACACAAGGGTGAACTATTTTGAGAACAGTGATTAAGAAGTCTTATTCCTTAAAATGGAACCAGGAGGGCTTCCCTGGGGGTCCAGTGGTTAAGAATCTGCCTGCCAATGCAGAGGACGTGGGTTCAATCACTGGTCCGGGAAGATTCCACAAGCCTATGCACCACGACTAATGAGCCGATATGCCCTAGAGCCCTTGCTCAGCAACAAGAGAAGCCACTGCAATGAGAAGCCTGTGGACCACAACTAGAGAGTAGCCCCTGCTCATAGCAAACTAGAGGAGGCCCAAGCACAGCCATAAATAAATAAATACAAATTTGAAAAACAGAAGTAGGACATGGGCACTGGCCATGAAGATATGGGCATAGCTCATTATACACCAAAAGTGGACTTGTTTGCAGAAAACTAAGAATAGTCAGAGAGAAAATAAGCTGCGGAGAGCTTGATTTTGCAACTTGAAAAACTATACTTGGCTTTTCTATTGTTTGTTTCTATTCAGACTGAGGAAATGAAAAGCTCTTGCTAGTTGAAACTTCTACCCTGATAAAAAATAATAGCTACCCTTTTCAGAGATCTCAATGAACAAGGCTTGTGATTTGCTTTCATTACAGCACTGGGATCTATATGATTTCAAGCATAATTTCTGCCTTCTCCCCTCTCTCAGCATGTATGTGTGTGTGTTTGATAAATATTGACATGTCAGGGATCTTCGGTATTGGGGAATTAACTTTTAATTTTTTGCTTGGGAGTGCAGATAGTTAATAAAAATATAATGCTGTTGGTGAACCAGAGCTTGAAAGAATGAACCACTTTTGAGGCCAGCAATCATGGGCTTGAATTGCAGCTTAAGAAAGGTCATTTCTGTTGAAAAGTATCCGGAAGCAAGTGCTACCAAGGGGAACTATGCCTTTTCCAGACTTGAATATACGCTTAAAGCTGTGGATAACCATCCCTCTTGCGAAATGCAGGGATTCAAGCACTTAGAGCGTTGATGTAGATGCTATCTTAAGACTGTTTGCAGGTCTCTGGTGTGGTCAGAGTTCATGGAAGGTAAAGTGGTATGAAAAGTTAGCTGCCTTTACATGGAGAGACCCAGGCTGGGTAAACCCAAGGAGGAACACACCGAGACACATAGTAATCAAACTGACAAAAATTAAAGACAAAGATAAAATATTAAAAACAACAAGAGAAAAATGACAAATAACCTACAAGGGAACTCCCATCAGGCTATCAGCTGATTTCTCAACAGAAACTCTCCAAGCCAGAAGGGGATGGCATGATATATTTAAAGTGATGAAAGGAAAGAACCTACAACCGATAATACTTTACCCAGCGTGACTCTCATTGGGATTTTATGGAGAAAGCAAAAGCTTTCCAGAGAAGCAAAAGTTAAAAGAATTGAGCACTACCAAACCAGCTTTACAATAAATGCTAAAGGAACTTCTCTAGGCAGGAAATGCAAGAGAAGGAAAAGACTGGCAGAAAACAAGCCCCAAACAGTTAAGAAAATGGTAATAGGATCATACATATCAATAATTACCATAAATGTAAATAGATTAAATGCATCAACCAAAAGACGTAGACTGACTGAGTGGATGAAAACATGTGCATGGATGCACTTCCACTTATCACATCACTCTGCTGGATCCCCTAAATTTTATGTAATTATTTTATATTTTTAGGCTAATCATGTTCCCATTATGGCTTGCAACTGTAATTATCTTTTTTTTTCTGTCTGCCTATTGATTGTGAAAACTGATAAACATCTTTTACTATTGTGATTATGTAACAATTATTCACTTAATACCACTGTGTCATGATTGGTCAACAGAAAAATAATGGAACTGTGTATCACCAAAGCTATGATTTAATAGAAAAACCTATAATCACTTTTTAAAATCTAGATGCACATCAAAATTATCTTGGAACTTTTTGAAAAGTACAAATGCCCAGGTATTGCTTTTGCTCTCCAGAGTCCCAGATATATTTCTAATGAGTAGTCATGTTTTAAAACAACTGGATTATATGATGATCTTTTACTTTAATCTAGTTTGTTTCACTTTTTCTATCTCATATTCAGTGCTCCCATTTCATTTAGTTTCAGTTCAGTTCAGTTCAGTCGCTCAGTCGTGTCCAACTCTTTGCGACCCCATGAACCGCAGCACGCCAGGCCTCCCTGTCTATCACCAACTTCCGGAGTTTACTCAAACACATGTCCATTAAGTCAATCATGCCATCCAACCATCTCATCCTCTGTCATCCCCTTCTCCTCCTGCCTTCAATCTTTCCCAGCATCAGGGTCTTTTCAATGAGTCAGTTCTTTGCATCAGGTGGCCAAAGTATTGGAGTTTCAGCTTCAGCATCAGTCCTTCCAATGAATATTCAGAACTGATTTCCTTCAGGATGGACTGATTGGATCTTCTTGCAGTCCAAGGGACTCTCAAGAGTCTTCTCCAACATCACAGTTCAAAAGCATCAGTTCTTCGGTGCTCAGCTTTCTTTATAGTCCAACTCTCACTTCCATACTTGACCACTGGAAAAACCATAGCTTTGGCTAGATGGATCTTTGTTGGCAAAGTAATGTCTCTGCTTTTTAATATGCTCTCTAGGTTGGTCATAACTTTTCTTCCATTTAATTATGTTTCTTCTTTTAGTTTATGTTTTCCAATTTCTCCATCTCTTTTTTCTTTTCTTTTTTTGATGTTCTTTCTCAAGCCTTTATCAAGCATAGTAGAAAAGCTTTTGTATACATATATATAAATAATATGTATAATATATATATTTTAGAAGTCTTATGAATCTTTGTCTAACTAAAAAGTTTATGACATTTTGATTCCACTTGTTTGACTTAGAATGAATAGAATGCTAGATTTCTAATTTTAAAAATAGATATGCAACAAGCAACAAGAGTTTACTGTATAGCACAGGGAACTATATCTTGTAATAACTGAATAGCACAGGGAATTATATCTCGTAATAACCTATAATGTAATGATGTAATAATAATGTAATAATCTATAATGGAAAATAATTTCAAAAATAATATGTGTATATGTATAACTGAATCACCTTGCTGTGCACCTGAAACATTGTGAGTCAACAAGACTTCAACAAAATATATATACTAAGGAAGAAAAACGTTAGCTGCTTCTGGTTTTTAGCTCAATCTTTGCTTGCGTGTATCTCTTCGGGCCAATAGCAGAGCATGGTAGAGTCTGGAAGAGGCAATGCAACAGGGAAGAAACTTTGTATTCTATTACAGATTAATCACTAAAGAAATGTTGCCTATGAGCTTAAATTATAGGTGATGGTGCATCTCTGGCTACACTGCTTCCCAGGTAATAAGTGTCAAGCTCTGTTTAGTTCACAGGAAACATCCTGACTAGGCTCACCTGTGAATAACGCCAAGAAGGAAGAAATTAAGTATCCCTTCCAGAGTCTGACCAGAACCAGGGAATGTTTGATTTTACTGCCTCCCCTTTTAGTATAAAAGATGTCTGAATTCTAACTCAGGTAAGATGGTTCTTTGGGACTCTAGTCCAGCATCTTCTTGGTCTGCTAGCTTTCTGAATAAAATCAGTATCCCTCCTTGCCGCAACAGCTCTTCTCTTGTTTTATTGGCCTGTCATATGGCGAGCAGCAAGAGCTTGGACTCAGTAATAGCAATAATGATCAGATTCAAGGCTCTTCAGCAAGCTTCTCTCGGGCTTCCCTGGTGGTCCAATGGTGAAGAATTTGCCTTGCAATGCAAGGGACAGCAGTTCGATCCCTGGTCCAGCAAGATCCCACATGCCGTGGAGCAACTGAACCCAGTGCCACAACTACTGAGCCCACGCTCTAGAACCCGTGAACTGCAACTACAGAGCCCACTCAAGGCAACTACTGAAGCCTGTGTGCCTAGAACTTGTGCTCTGCAACAAGAGAAGCCGCTGCGATGAGAAGCCCAGGCACTGCAACAAAAAGTAACTCCCGCTTGCCACAGCCAGAGAAAGCCCTTGTGCAGCAACAAAGACACAGCATGGCCAAAAAGTAAGTAAATAAAATAAATAAATCTTGCTTCCCTAGTGGTTCAGCTGGTAAAGAATTTGCCTGCAGTGCCGGAGACCTGGGTTCAATCACTGGGTTGGGAAGACCCCCTGGAGAAGGGAATGGCTACCCACCCCATGGATAGTCCATGGGGTCACAGTCAGATGTGACTGAGCGACTTTCACTTTAAAAAAATTTATCTTATTGCCTGCTCCACAGGATACAAGTACATATCCCAATGAGGTTGTTCCAAGGATTGAGCCATCTTTCTTTCCTTTCTTCCTTCCTCCTCTTTCTTCTATTCATTTACTAAATCTTGTTTTTTTAACACACCTTATCTGGTGTGACGGAACATACAAATAAGCACTCCAAGTCCAGGGGGCAGTATAGGTTAGAGTTACACACAGCTGTTGGTTGAGCAGGGCAGAGGAGGACCCAATCATTGGCAGTCAGGGACAAGGAGGATTTTTCCAGAGGATATGATCTTAAACTGAGCTTTGATGAGCACAAGAAAAGTTTTTTAGGAACAAAAGAGATGGTAAGGCTCTCCAGGCTGATGGTATGCCATGTGTAAAAGCATGGAGGGGTTGGGGAGAGGGCAGGCAAGGGAAATTGTGGCAGATGTTGAGGGTGGATGTCATCCTACCAGGACCCTGAGCTGTATATGGAGCCATCATGGGAGATGATGTCAGACTGGGTAAGATTTGCTAACATTTACTGTGCACCTGCTCTTTTCTATGCATTGTTCTAACGGCTTTCTTTATTGACTTAGTTCATCATTACAACAGCCCCATGAGGTAGGTATTAACATGTCCCCTATTTTACAGGTTCACAGGGAGATCAAGTATCTGTCCCAAGAGCACACAGTTAGAGAGAAGCCAGGATTCACCCCAGACAGTTTGACTCCAGAGCCTGTAGTCTTGATGGCTATGCCAGGCTGCTGCTCTGACAGCCTCAGGTTTGCCTTGACAAGTGGCCAGGGAGAGACTCTTTCCTACCCACTGGTCCAGGTTAAAGTGGAAGTTACCATGAATGTGGATACCAGTTTTTCCTTCTTTAGATCAAACTTGCTCATTCTGTTTTAATATCAAAATATCAATGCTGAGGGTAGGGACCATGTCTGTTTTATTCACTGATGCATGTTCAGTACCAAGCACAGCACCTGTTACACAGTAAGTACTTATTAAAGGTTTATGGGATAAACAATTAATTCATTGATTTTTACCTATTAGTCTTATGATGAAGAAGTGAATTCAGACTTCTTCGGTGTAATATTTCTTTTCTTAATTAAACAAAAGCAAAGCACGCCACTAAAACATTGTCACATATCATATATACAGTTGGAATTCTATGACACAGTCAGACACAAGACAAAGCTTACAGAGATTAGTTTCTTCCAAAAGTATTAATCAATTGCATGTGTGTATTCCACTTCTGTGTCACAGTTATTTCTCTTTATTTAATACGTGCATTCTTCAGTTTGGGGCTTCCCAGGTGGCTCAGTGATAAAGAATCCACCTGCAATGCTGGAGACATGGATTCAATCCCTAGATGGAGAAGATCCCCTGGAGGAGGAAACGGCAACCCACTCCAGTATTCTTGCCTGGAGAACTCCATGGACAGAGGAGACTTGCGAGCTATAGTCCATGGCATCACAAAGAGTTGGATACGACTTAGCGACCAAACAACATCAACAACAAAATTCATCAATTTGTAGATTATCCAAGCTTCCCACTCCTCTCCCAGTTAACATAAATCAAAAGGAAGGTCCTGTGTGCCTATGATTTTCATAGAATCTATGATGCTTCTTTTGATGATGATCAACAGTTGACTACATTAAACTTTAAAGCTGCAAAAGATTGGGTAAGTGATACAATTAGGTTATACCATGGTCCAAGAGTGGAACTTGCTTAGCGACATTAATGCATCGATTGCTTCCAATATATTTCAGTGTTTTGAAGGAAGTGGCTCTTTCCTTTGCAAGAAAATAAAGAGCATGGTAGAAATAGAGACGTGTGCTTGTGGTTTGGTCAGCAAGGAAGGCAAGGCCTTATGTGCTTTGTCCATCAACACTGATAAGCTGTGACATCAGGAGGCGAGGAGGCTCTCCAGCTGTTCCACCTACGCTGGGTCCCAAGTGCCATCATCCCCCACAGGAAGCTGAGGAAGCCCAGAGAAAGAGGAGTGCCGTGAATACACAATCTTCTCCTCAAATGGAGTTTTAGAAATTGGGACCCATGTATGCCTCTGGCCGATTCATGTTGATGTGTGGCTAAAACCATCACAGTATTGTAAAGTAATTACCCTCCAATTAAAATAAATGAATAAATTTTTAAAAGTACTACAATCTGAGGCGGGGGGAGTTATTACGATGGAAAAAAAAAGAAATTATGTGAGTATCCATATATTTTGAACTTCAAGAGAACTTTAGTTTTCTGGGTTTCTTCCTTGTAGCACAAAAGTACATGTTTTGAACATCTCAGTTGGTACAGTTTCTGTAGAAAAACTTTTATCAAAAAAAGCCAAAATTAAAAAACAAAAGACAGTCAAAACTAGAACAAGATAATTGTTTTTTATGAAAAAAAAAAAAAACACTTTTATTTCTTAAGCATATGTGTGGTTTCAACAGTATTAGATGCCTTTCATCCAATTATGAAAACTATAAATGACTATCACTATCTTGATTTATGTGCTTTACCATTTTGCTGTTGTTGTTTAGTTGTTAAGTCATGTCTGACTCTTTTGTGACCCCATGGACTGCAGCCTGCCAGGCTCCTCTGTCCATGGGATTTCCTAGGCAAGAAGACTGGAGTGGGCTGCCATTTCCTTTTCCAGGGGATGTTCCCCATGGAGCGATCAAAGCTGTGTCTCCTACATTGGCAGGCAGATTCTTTACCACGGAACCACCTGGGAAGCCCATGCTTTATCGTTTACAAATATACAAACATCAATTACAAGATTTTTATTTGTTCGTTTGGCTCTCATAAGCCCTTTCTCAAATGAGAAGAGGTATCATTTTTCTGTTTTAGCAAATGAGGAGACTGAGGTTCAGGGCAGATCCCAGCTGAGGGGATTTATCTAGGGCCATGAAAAATAATGTAGCCCAAACAGGAACCCAGTTCAGATTTTAACCTGCGGCCGATCCATTCTGTGGATAAATCAAGAGAAGCAGGGTAGTTGTTACTGAGTGTCCACCATGGGTTAGATAATTTCAAACACGCTACCTCATCTACAACCTCCAGGGTAGGGAACTATTATCAAAGATAAAGAAACTAAGGTTCAGAGAGGACCCATGACTTCTTAGATGCTTAGTAAATGGCTGAGCCCTTTCACTGAGAAATAATAGATAACCCTGGGAAGAGAGGGGTTGTTTCACTGTCAAGTCACTGACAAATCTTGAGAATGCAAAGCCAGGCAGAATTTCTCACAAAAGGAAGCTTATTTGTAAAAGGAGAGTTTGGGAGCCCCCACCCCCTTTGGGGGCTATTTTGAGGAGTATTTTCTTTTCCTTTTCAGGAACCATATCTTTGCTCCGTCACCTGCAAACAGACTTCAGAACAATGAAAACCACCCTCTGCAGGATATTGATTCTGATGGAACAAAAGTTGGTTAAGCAAATGGTGGCTTTTAACTGGAGGAGTTCCAGATCTTTCCTTAGTTCCGTCTCTCCACGAAAATGAGCTCTATCCTCACAAATCTACAGAAAACCCGAGTCAGAAGGAAGATTTACGATGGGAGACACTGGCCGGAAGACGGCTATCTGGCAGACTATCCAGAAGCTCATCTTTGTGTTATTAGAGAAACACTCTCTCTCGACAGGATATAGCCTGGTTATCGCGTAATCTTCTCAAGTTTCATCCCCATTCTGCTTACAAATGCCCCCAATATAAAGAGATGCATTTCATTAAGACAGTCTTTTTAAGAGGCAGTTTATCCCAGCTGTTGCTGTCTGTCTTAAACACCTACCTTTTCACCCTCGTGTGGAGTTTACATGTTGATAAGTGCTGTAAAAAGGGAACTTAAGAACTCTCAGCAAAGGAAAAACACCAAGGCTGTCGGTGGAATAGAAGTAAAAAAAAAAAAAAAAAAAAAGAGCCCAGGAAGCTTAATGTTCCAGAACCACGCCCCACCCCACCCCACCCCACCCCCTCCTCAGAGAGGAGACCCAGGTTAAGGCTTGCTTGCCCTGGGGGCTTGGGGTGACCCCAAACACTAGGGGCTGTAAACACTTTTCCAGTCACATAAACAGGAGGGATTCTTTGCCTGACACTTTGGAATTTTCCTGTCAGGAGCCGGTGGCAAAACAGAAGTGATAGATGTAGGTAGAAACAGGAGAACCAGACTTGGATCGGACTTGGAAGGTTTCCGGCTCCCCTCCCCCAGACCTCTCTCTCCTCAGCACCTGATTTGCACTCCCAGTTGGCCCAGTGGGATTTGCCGGCAAATGACCTGTGGGCTTTCTCTTGCTCCTGGCTCTGTAAGCACAGCCAGAGGCTCTTGGTTTGTGTGTGCTTAGTCACTCAGTCGTGTCCAACTCTTTGTGACCCCATGGACTGTAGCGCCTGCCAGGCTCCTCTGTCCGTGAGATTCTCCAGGCAAGAATACTGGAGTGGGTTGTCACCTCCTCCTCCAGGGGATCTTCCCAACCCAGGGATTGAACCCAGGTCTCCCGCATTGCAGGCAGATTGTTTTAACCATCTGAGCCACCAGGGAAGAGGCTCTTGAAGGGCCACTATGTCTGGAAGATTTTCATTGTGAGGGGTCAGGAAGTTAGTATTGAGTGCTCAATGGGGAAAACAAGGGAGTGGGTTCCAGAGCCCTGCCAGCATCCCATGCAGCCTACATTAACTGATGGGGATGTGGGGTGGGGGGAGATGCTCCTTTGTTGGAGAGGAAGTAACCTGGGACTCCAGTCCACCCGATCCTGCATGAGGGGCTGTGGTGTTTGAAGTTGGGACTGGTGGGCTCAGGAAGCTGGCTGCATCAGGTTCCCATTAGCTCAGGCAGTGACACAGTGGGTTCACACCATGACATGGTAGCAATTAAGCCTTCTGCTACTGGTCCTTACCCTGGGGTGAGGTTCTTTTCTTCCTCACCCATGTGACTTCAAGCCGCCCTGGTTTCCTTACGGCTCGATTTCCTGCAGATTCCTGTTACTTCTGTCTACTCTTCTGTGACCACTTATTAGACCACACAAATTGCAACAATTGTCTCCATCACACAGACTCTGTCCCAGATCCGCAATGCATCTAGGAGGGATACTGCCTCTCTCTGAAATGTGAGAGTTACTTCCTATGTAAATAGTTGGATTACCCCAAATCAGAGTTCATTCAATATTGAGGGAAAATATACTAATCATCATACATGCATACCCTGAAGCAAACTAAATTATTCCTCCCCACTCACATTACTTAAAACTGTGGTTTAAAACAATTGTCTCCATCTTCAATGATGAGAAAGGGAAGACACAAAGAAATGACAGCGCTATGAAGTGGAAAATTTAAAAGATAAAATTATTATTTCTTTTTTCAAGGAAGAAGAATATTTCTACATATAGAAAAAGCATCTGGGGTTGAACTTTGAAAAACTGCAAGAATTTGGAAACTTGGAAGTCAGTGGGATGAAGAAAAGGGCATATTAGGAGAACAAACAAAAGCTTAAACACTGATGGATGCTGTGAAAAGTAAGACTATATAGTTGCCCCTCGGTGTCCGTGGGGATTGGTTCCAGGAGCCCCTGCAAAGGGTGCTCAAATCTAAGGATGCTCAAGTCCCTTATATTGAATGGTGAAGGATTAATACAGACAGTCCTCTGCTGTGTCTGTGGTTGGGTGAATCCACGGATGCAAACCCTGAGGATGCAAGCTTTGCGAACATGGAGGGCCAGCTGTACAAGACACAGTTTCTGCATTCAAGAGGCAGGAAAAGAAGCATGGGTAGGAAATAATTTAGAGGACAATGTAAGACATGGTACAGGTAAATCACTTCAGATTTAGGTAATGAACTGCGCTATGTAAACAATCAGTGCTCTTTCAAGTAAGGGAATTGTCAACATTCAAAGAAAGAGCTGGGTCAGACTTGAGGAGGAGTGGGATGTAGTTAGATGTTTAGGGCTGAATGAAGGGCATTGATAGGAAGGAAAAATGAATGGAATGAGAATTAGGCAGGCCATGTGCTGGAGACCAGTGGTTTTCAACCCTCAGTGTGTTGAGAACCCTCCAGGGGATCTCTTAACATAGGTGGGCTCCACACTGGTGATTCTGATTTAGTGGGTCTGGTATGGGGTATGATGAGTGGTATTTCTATTAATAGTAAGTTCCCTGGTGATTCGAGTGCTCCTGGCTCAGGAAATCACCCTTTGAGAAGGACTGCTGTAGACAGATCAGCATGCCCCAAGCCCAAGCACTTATCTGGCAGAAATACTGGAAAATCAGACTGTCCAGGGAAATCCACCCAAGAAGTACTAAAAGCAAGTATGCTGTTAACTCTCTTTATTTTCCTTACTGGTGATTCTCCATCTGAGTGGCGCAATAAAGTTTTTTTTTTTTTTTGCCAATTCCCAGATGGCTTCTTGGTTGAGAATGAATTATTGTGAAAAAAATGAGGTTTTAGTGCCTCCAGAAGAAACTACTGTGGTTAAAGCTGGATGTTGTTGTTTAGTCGCTCAGTCATGTCCTACTCTTTGCGACCGCATGGACTGTAGCCCACCAGGTTCCTTTGTCCATGGGATTTCCCAGGCAAGAATACTGGAGTGGGTTGCCATTTTCTTCTCCAGGGGATTGTCCAGATCCAGGGATAGAACCCCCATCTCCAGGTGGATTCTTTACTCCTGAGCGACCATGGAAGCCCTAAAGCTGGACATTGGTTCCAAAAAGACAGCTTTCATGATCCCTTCTATAGCAAGCATATTTCTTAAATAGCTTTGCAGCTACCAGCAAGTGTGGTCTTCTATGGGATTGCTGTTCTGGAGCTTTACATACTGGATGGCCATCCCACCTTAGAATCCAAGCATTAAAAACACTGGCCAGGACCTCCCTGGTGGTCCAGTGGTAAAGAATTTGCCTGCCAGTGTAGGGGAAATAGGTTCTATCCCTGGTCCCTGGTCTGGGAAGATTCCACATGCTGCAGGGCATCTAAGCTTGAGAGCCACAACTACTGAGCCCATGTGCCCCAGAGTCCCTGCTTCGCAACAAGAGAGGACACCGAAATGAAAAGTTCCTGCTCACCACAACTAGAGAAAAGCCCATATACAGCAACGAAGACCCAGCACAGCCAAAAATAATAAATAAATAATTTTTAAAAACCCCACTGACCAAAGCTACCTTGCAAAATCATGCATTTTTCTTTTCTCAAAGATTTACATCCTTTATTGTCTCAAATATTATGTAAACATGTTTTAATACCCCTTCCATAATCTTTCTGCTTTTGCATATTTAGTGAAACCTTACCACCATTGTTTCCCCTTATTTTTGCAGGAAAAAAAAAAAAAAAAAGCAATTCTGGTTAATGTGAAAAAAAAAAAAACATGTCTAAATGTGAAAATGTTTAAAAAATGTCTTCCTTTTGTCTGAAAACAATTTCATAATCTTTTTTCTATTGCATGGAGTTAGTCATGAGTTTCTCCAGGACTGTGCTGGCTTGACTGAGGTAGGACTAGTTTCCTGTATACTTTACATAATATTATGTGTATTTAAAGATCAAGTTCAGGTTATAGTATGCTATCCGTTGCAGATGGAAATGTGCAGTGTACTTTCCAATATTTCTTTTAATCTTTTGACAATTTAAGATGAGTTGTGTAGTATGCAAACCACAGTAATTAGACATCATCACTATAAACACAGTTAATAGCATGATTCATATTTATGAAGTACTAATGTTATATGAATACCAAAAATACATGATTGTACTGTTCAAATTTTGAATTGAGCAAATAGACAAAATAACAAGGAGGGCAATTTATTTTATAGCAGTGAACCAAATTGATCTGTTTTTCATAATTCAATAAATGAAAGACAGCTAAGGTATATCCATTTTTAGGGTATTTATGTAGAGAAAAATGACATATTTTCATGTAATTGGGGCTAACAGTGCTCATTTATTCCTAAAAGCTAAGAAAAGGGAATTTTGCAGATAAGAGATAGGTAGGAAAATACTGCATGTGTTCAGATCTCAAGAGGGCCTTTGAGGGCACGGCTGAGGAATTCACAGTGACTTGATGACAGGGTAAGAGCAAAATCCTGGATTTGTCAGAGTTCCTGATTACTTGACCAGGACTCTATACTATGTCAAGGGGGCACTGGTGGATTAGAAAAGAATTTTTTTTTAAATTTACCATAGTTTTATTACCTACTGGCATTTATTACCACCCCATCTCACACTTTAAGCAACTTAGTAAAACAGTATCTTGAATGAAAATGAGTTAAATGCAAGAAAGTTTTTTTTTCTCTAACCCAATAGAAAAGATGTCATTAAAAATTTTTTTTCCTTGGTCAGGTGTATTTTTCTGTGAAGAATATTTATTAAACAGAGATCGTGTCTCCGTTCATGGATGACATCTGGTACACATTTTCGCTTGTGTGTTCCAGCTAGTGCATTTATATCTTGTGTTTGTTAGCTGTAGACATGGAAATTTCCAGCACAATACAGAAAGTTGTCAATGCCAGGTGTCACTTTAGAGAAAGGAGACTAGACTTTAAACAAATACATCGGTTAATTCATTTAAATGTCCTTTCTCACACTCGCCAGGGAGAACAAACTTCTCGTTTACACTGTACTCTCAAAACTATGTTAGAATTCCTCCAGTGTTTGCCCTCAGGCTAGTTAATGAGTCTTCCCCCCACCATCCAGCTACCCAAGAGATTTGGTCTCATTATTTAATCGTCACTTTGGTTTTGACCCAAAGTACAATACTCAGTTTGGTTGACTACCTCACTTATCAAACAATGCTTAAACGGTTCTTGGTTCTTTCAAAAAAAAAATCAAAACCACCAAAATTAAATCCATGTGGAGAGACGATGACATGATAAAAGTAAGGAGATATGAAGGAAAGGGCCAAGAGGAGGTCAGGAACGCTGTGGGAAACAGCAGCATCCTCAGAATCCTTTCGGCCTTCCAAGGAGACTCTACCGACGGCATTAATTATGATGTTTGTGGAAAATGGTGTGGCCGTTTCCCTGGTGGCTCAAGATTCCGCCTGTAATACAGGCGACGTGGGTTTCATCCCTGGGTTGAGAAGATCCCCCAGAGGTGGAAATGGCCATCCACTCCAGTATTCTTGCAGGGAAATTGTCATGGATAGAGGAGCCTGGTGGGTTGCAGTCCGTGATGTCACAAAAAGTCAGACCTGACTGATGTGACTGAGAATGCACACACGGAATGGAGGAAGAGATAGGGCTTTGGGGATGGACATGTTCACTCTGCTATATTTAAACTGGGTAACCGAGAAGGTCCTACTGTAGAGCACAGGGAACTCTGCTCAATGTTATGCGGCGGCCTGGACGGGAGGCGAGTTTGGAGGAGAATGGATACTTGTATATGTATGGCTGAACCCCTTTGCTGTCTGCCTGAAACTATCACAACTATCAAACTATCACAAGTATAGCTAATCAGCTATACTCCAAATGGCAACACACTCCAGTATTCTCTTCTGGGAAATTCCATGGACAGAGGAACCTGGCAGGCTACAGTCCATGGGGTCGCACAGCTGAGCACACAGCACACACATATAAACTAAAAAGTTTAAAAAGAATAAGTGAAAAATACAACATTAAAAATAACGGCGCATTCCCCCCTCCCCCCCCCCCCCCCACTGTCACATCTTGTGCACAAAATCCCATCTGGGATTCATATGCTTAGAAGTCTCCATTTTAAATATTTGTATAACAAAAATAAAAGGGAACTATCTAGTGAGTCCTGGACAGAGGATGTTGGAATGGATACTTCTTAGTCCTGGAAACTCTCCTGTTTGCGTGCTTTCATTTCCCTCTTTCTCTCCTTACTTCCCTCGGCTGCATCCCCTGCTCAGTCCCTTCGATCCTCTACTCCCTTCTCAGTCCTCTGATCCCTTGATCACTGGCCTCCCCCAGCCCTGCGCCTTGGCAGAGCCCACCTGGACAGGCTGACGCTGCCTGTAGGCAGTGGACTCTGGTCTGCCCTTTTCTTGTCCCCCGTGTCTCTCCCACACCCCACAGAGTCTTATCCCCAAACTTCACAGCTCCCCTTGTATCACCATTCCCTCCCTCCCTTTGCCTTGTACTTCCCAGAAAAAAAAATTAGATATAATAAAAGACATTTTTGAAAAAGAAAGGAAGGAAAGAAACACTAAACAGAAAGAAAGAGAATCAAAGAAACAAGAAGGAAGCAGAGAGCGAGAACAGAGCGCAGCACCGTGGCTGGGGGCCATCACCCCAGTTGCATGCTTATCTTGTAATCCCGTCCCTTTAGCTCTCCTCCACTTTCTTTGCAGAGGAAACTGTTCCCTTTCTCCTTCCAAGGCTGTCCTTACCACCCTCAACCCCCTCCCCCACACCCGCCCTGAGCAGGCTTAGGCTTTATCAAAGACTTCTCTTCTCCTTCTGGAACTTTTGTTGCCAGCTATCTCCTATCTATCTCCCTTTTAGAAAGCTATAGTTTCTCATCTTTCCTCTTCTCAAAAATAAAAACAACTTCCTTCAGCTTTCCTTCCTTCTCAAGCTATTGTCAAGCTCTCTCCTTCTGATTCCACCCACAGGTCTGGAAAGAAAGTCCCTACTTTCCTCTACGCTGTGTTCACAGAGCCTCAGTCTGTACCCGCCCAGCTCCTTGATCAAACCTGGTCTCAGTCAGCCCACTGGAGGAGGAGGACTGCTGGGTGTGCATACAGCTCTGCTACTTACTAGCTGTGTGGTCTTGGACAAGTTACTGCACCTGTCTGTGCCCCAGTTTCCTCATCTGGAAAATGGGGACAGTGATACTTTTGCTCCTTAAGAAACTTGGTGGCAGTGGTTTAGTCACCCAGTAGTGTCCGACTCTTTGTGACCCCATGGACTCGAGCCCATCAGGCTCTTCTGTCCTTGGGATTTCCCGGGCAAGAATATTGGAGTGGCTGGCCATTTCCTTCTCCAGGGGATCTTCCAGACTCATGGATGAAACCCATGTCTCCTGCTTGGCAGGTGGATTCTTTACCACTGAGCCACCTGGGAAACCCCTTTAATAAACTTACATTTATTTAATTACTTATTTTATTTGGGTGTACCAGGTCATAGTTGTAGCATGTGGGAGCTAGTTCACTGACTAGGGATCGAACCTGGGCCCCCCTGCATTGGGAGCATGGAATTTTAGCCCCTGGACCACCAGGGAAGTCCCAGCTTATGTTTATGAATGCAATAATGATAGAATAATAATTTGGTTATAGAGTTTGGTAAGGATAATGCACAAGAAAGGCGAAGAGAGACTGTACAAGAAAGATGACTCATACTGAGCCAGCCCCCTAGAATGCCCTTGTCTCCAATCCCGTAAAGTCCTTGTGAGTCATTTTAGTCCTGGTTCACAATCTATTTCTTCCTTAGATCATTCCCTGCCTGTCTGCACTGCCTTTGGAAATAGCATCTGTATGCTTGGTGCCCAGGGATTTAACCTTAGAACTTCTGCAGTTCAGCATTGCCTTACCTTGTCGGGTAGTTAGCTATGAACTCGCCCATCTCCTCTACAATGCTGTGTTTTACTATGCTTATTGTATTAGTTTGCTAGGGCTTCTATAACTAAGTGCCATAGGCAGTGCGACTCAACCAATAGAAAATTATTTTCTTATAATTTTAGAGGCTGGAAGTCTGAGCTCAAGGTATCAGAAGGACTGGGTTCTTCTGAGTTCTCTCACTGGCTTGCAGATGGCCATCTTCTCCATGTGTCTTCATGGGGTCTTCCTTCTGAAGGTGTTTGTGTCCTAATCTCTTCTTCCCATAAGGACACCAGTTATATTGTATTAGGATCCAGCCTAATGACCTCATTTTAACTTGACCTCTTTAAAGACTCTGTCTCAAATGCAAGTCACATCCTGAAGTACTAAGGGTTAGAACTTCAATATAGGAATTTTGGTGGGGGTCACAATTCAGTCCATAATACTGATTGTTGACACCCCAATGACCTAACAAGGTGCCTGTCACATTTGTGTCATGAATTAATTAAACAACATGAGAAGAAACCAGGGAAGGGGAAATAAGGCAGGATGCAGAGAAAAACAATTCCTAAAACCTACTTCTGATAGGATCTTTGGAAAGTCGTGGAGAAAGCAAGGAAGGTTAGTCATCACCTCTAAATGGTTTCCTTTCAATAACATGTCCTCACACCACAGTTATTTCTTTAGAGTTGGGTTTCATTCTTCTAGCAAAATGATACCCTTGGGAAGGATGACTTAATAGAAAGACAAAATGGGGCAAGGCATTCTGCTTTTATTACTACTATGAAGCTTCAGGGCTTCCCTGGTGGCTTAGATGGTAAAGAATCTGCCTGCAATGCAGAAGACTGGGGTTTGATCCCTGTGTTGGGAAAATCTCCTGGAGAAGGGTATGACTACCCACTCTAGTATTCTTGCCTGGAGAATTCCATGGACAGAGGAGCCTAGCGGGCTACAGTACATGGGGTCACAGAGAGTCAGACATGACTGAGCAACTCTCTCTTTCACTTTTCATGAAGTCCTCATGTAGTAGAAAGTACATGTTAGCTATTGAAGGTTTTATTGTTGTCATCATCATCATCATTGTGGGCTCCAAGCTCTATGAGGAGAGGTTATTTCACACCTCATTTATTGCTGCACTTCCTGTTCTCAACAAACTTAGTGAAAAGTAGAAGCTCGATATACGTGTTCAATAAAGGAAGATACTTCACCTCTGAGGCTTTTTTCCTCATCTCTGCGAAGGACTAATGTTTGTTGAGCCCTTACTGTGTGTGAGGCCTCGTGTATTTTTTAATGTGGATCATTTCATTTTCATCCTCACACCAGTCATTCGAGGTGAATACTGTTTTGAAACAGAGGCAAGATACCAGTCAAAGGCACACAGCTAACAAACAGAAGAGCTCAGAGTTTGTCAGACTCAAACTTGAAATACCAACCAACATGTTTTCGTGCCTTCTTCCCATCCAGAAAGAGGGTGGAAAGCTCCTATCTTCATGGGCCTGTTGAGAGGATTCAATGGCAATTTAAGTGCCTGCTATATAGAGGGAGCTCAGTTGTTATCAACTCCTCCACCTCACTCTGTACAATTCACCTTGCTGAGCAGACAAAGGCTCTAGGATCTATCTTTCAACCAAAAGCTCTGTCCAAGAGTGGTCCAGTGGTTAAGAATCCACCAGCCAATGCAGGAGACACGGGGTAGATCCCTGGTCTGGGAGGATTCCACAGGGCAACTAAGCCTGTGCACCACAGCTACTGAGTCTGTGCTCTGGAGCCCATGCCTCACAACTACTGCAGCCCAAGTGTACCCTAAAGCTCATGCTCTGCAACAAGAGAAGGCATCGCAATGAGAAGCCTGTGTAAGCAGTAGAGCATAGCCCCGGCTCTCTGCAACTAGAGAAAGCCCAAGTGCAGCAACAAAGACCCAGTGCAAACAAAAATAAATGAATAAATAAAATTATTAAAAAAACCCTACTCTGCTCAGGTCCTCCATTAATCCAAGCCCTCTGCAGGCACTGTCCCATTTTTCTGCTTCCCTTCAGCAAGAAGTGCTCTGTACTCAGGAGATGTCTCTACTTCATTTTCTCATCACCCATTTTCTCTTGAATCCACTCAAACCAGGCTTCTGCCTCATCTCTCTTCTGAAACTGCTCTTAGCATAAGAACCAAATACCTCTGATATCAGCCTCCACCCTGTCTGATTTTCCACAACCTCTTAGCATCAGTCGGCAGAGCTAATGACTCTCCTCAAAAACTTCTTTTCTCCGTGCTTCCTGGCTTTGGTTTCACTTCCCTAGATACTCTTCGTAATCCCCTTTGTGGCCTCCAGTGGTCAGGAAGTCACGTCCAGAGTCGTGACTTACATGCCATCTCTGTGTGGATGGTTCCAAATTTCTGTCTTTAGCCCTGACTTCTCTGTGGAGTTTCATGTACCCAGCTTCCCATAGGACATCGCCACTTGCCAGTCTAATAGACATCCTTAAATCAACATAAAACACAATTTGTGTGTCTGTATTTCCTTTCCTTTCTCTATTCAGACCTTTTACATTCTTTCTCACTCAAGTAATGACTCTATTCCTTGGTCAGAATAAAAATCTAAGTCACCCTTAATTCCTTATTTTTGCTTATCCTACTTTCAGTCCATCAAAAAGTCCTGTTGAAGGTTTTGCCTCTAAAGTGTATCTCAAATTCATCTGAAATCTCTCCTTGGAACTGAAATAAAATCCAGAGTTTTGACAGGCTTTCTGTCGTCTAGCCCCTGCCTGCCTCTCGGACCTTCAGCCTGCCCTCAGTCTCCCCTATGCCAGGAGCTTCAGGCCCACTGGACTGTATTCCTTGAACATAGAGGAATTATTTCTGCCTCAGGGCCTTTGCACTTACTGTTTTTTCTGCTTGGAATTCTTCATCCCAGATCTTCACATGACTGACTCCTTATCATTCAGGTCTCAACTAAATGTCATCTTCTTAGAGCAGATTTCCATGAGCACTTTGGAAATTTCCACAAGCTTTCCACTCAGAGCTTCATGTCTGTTAGTTAGGAAAGTGTTTGGCTGTGAATAAGAGTAAACCTAACATTGGCATAAACTGATAGATCCGTGTGTATGAATTAAGACATCCAGGGGAGTTATGTCAGGGGCGTGCATGGCTCAGTGATGCCATCAAGGACTCAGGCTCTTTCTCACTTTCTACCCTGCCAGCCTTAACTTTGTAACTTTCTTGTGTGTTAGCTGCTCAGTTGTGTCTGACTCTGGGATCCCGCAGACTGAAGCCTACCAGACTTCTCTATCCGTGGGATTCTCCAGGCAAGAATACAGGAGTGGGTTGCCATTCCCTTCTGCAGGGGATCTTCCCAACCCAGGGATCGAACCTGGGCCTCCTGCATTGTAGGCAGATTCTTTACCATCTGAGCCACCAGAGAAGCTCACCAGTCACTTTCTCACTTGTGGTATTTACTTCAAGGTCCCAAGCCAGCTGCTGCACCTCGGGGATTATGTCTGTGTCTCAAACAAAGAGAAAATAAAGTTCAAAGGACCAAAATCTTCTCTTATGTGGCTCTGCATTTTGCGGGGGCAGGGAAACCCTCCTCAGGATATTCTGCTTGAAGTCACAGACTAGAGTCTTGCCCCTCCCCCCAGCAGTAAGGGATGTTGGAGACACAAGCATTTAATCTTTCCACCATATACACTAGAGAGTGCAAAGGAGGAGGGTGCTGGGAATAATTCGAGCCAGCCAATCCTGGTCACCTTTTATATCATGTAGCTCTGCTTGCTTTTTTCATAGAACTTATGATTATCTGAAATTAATTACCTTGTTATTTACCAGTTTTCTTACTTATGGTTTGCTTTTATTTATGGTAAGCTACACTATCCCTGGTGGCTCAGACAGTAAAGAATCTGCCTACAGTGCAGGAGACTCGGGTCTGATCCCTTGGTCAGAAAGATCCCCTGGAGGAGGGCATGGCAACCCATTCTAGTATTCTTGCCTGGAGAATCCCATGGACAGAGGAGCCTGGAGGGCTACAGTCCACAGGGTCTCAAAGAGTCAGACATAAATGAGAGACTAATCCACGCAAGAATAGTGAGCTTATTTCTTTTGTCTCTGACTTTGTCTAGAACAATCCCTAACACATAGTAGGCATTCAAAAACTATCTGCTGACTGTTGAATAAACAAGCAAAAATAAATAGGGAAAATGTGCTTCCATGGTATAAATGGATCTCTGTTACCCATGAGACACAAATCGCTAGATAAATCAGTTTAACCGAGAGTGTCCTAGGCAGATGGACGGGTGGGTCATCAGGACACTGCTGAGTGCTCTCCTCATCTGAGGAGTAACTGGTTCTGTTCACTGCGGTTGTATTGATAGGATGGATGGTGTCTTCTGGTTAGGTCCACACTCCCTCTCAAAGTTGCCCGTCCTCAACTGGCAGGACGTCCATGGGTTAGAGAGAAGCTAAATGGCCTCCCACAGTCTTCAGGCACTGGGCATGTTCATCTGGATTTGCTGAGCTTCACACACAAGCTCTACGATATTATGTAAACTGTGTCTGGCATCTAGCAGGCTGGGTTAGGCTCGTGCTAAGTTTCTACATCAGCCCAAGGTTCTGTTTGAAAGAAAAGATTTAGCGGTTCAAGCTCAAGGTGGAATGTGGTCACTGCTGGGATCTAGATGTGACTGGTGATGGCTGGTTCATTAATAGAGTGGTTGGTCCATTTTGCAGGGGGCACTGAGGGGCCTCATGGGGCTTGCTCACCCTAAGAAAGAGGTAGGCTACTAAGCTGAACTCAGTACCAACATCTCAATGATTCTCAAAGAGAAGAGATTCTGAATACTGCCTCTTGACTTAAGGAGCTGTAAATAAATATTGGAAGACACATTTTCACTACAAACCCAGGTACAAGGTGCAAAGTCACACTGCTTCTGCACCTGGGAAACAGGTGACACACAGGAAGGAAAGGCTGTTCTTCCCCCTTCTTCACCGCTCACATCTACAACTTTGAGGCATGGAAGGCATCAAAGAACACAGAACCACTTTGGCTTGTTGGGGCCCCCAATGTGTTAGCCGCATTCCAGCAACTTCTTCCTGATCACATTGAAGACATCACCAGAAACTCTCAGACATAAACTGGAGAGACCTGCTGGGGATGGAGCTGCTACCACAGACAGCAGGAGGAAGGTGTCTGTGGCATAACTCACAATTGGAACTCATTTTAAATGTCAGCTCCAACCCCCATTTCAGGCTGATGAAGCCCAGGGAAAATGGGCTACACACATTGACTAAATGAATGAGTATTTACCGCGTAGATGCTGAGAAGGAAACAGATACAGTCCCTACTTTCATAGAGTTAAATACAGTATACATGGAGAGAGAGAGAGAGAAAAGATAGACTGCAACCACAGAATTGATGAGAGGGCTGAACACTGGATACGGGCTTCCCAGGTGGTGCTAGTGGTAAAGAACCTGCTTGCCAATGCAGATGTAAGGGATGCCAGTTCCATCCCTGGGCTGGGAAGATCCTCCAGAGAAGGAAATGGCAACCCACTCCAGTATTCTTGCCTGGAGAATCCCATGGACAGAGGAGCCTGGCAGGTTACAGTCCATAGGGTCGCACAGAGTCGGACACAACTGCAGAGACTTAGCATGCACAAAAATTGGATAGAAAAAAGAAAAATTAACAACAAATACGTAAGAAATCACTGTACTTTCTGCCCAATTTTGTTGTGAATCTAAAAGAAGTCCTAAAAATGAAACATTTTTTAAAGTAAAATCAGCAAAATTAATTGAGGATATTGAAGAAGACTCAGAAGTTTGAGGAAAGTTACTCTTAGGAAGCGGATTCCAACAGTTCTCCATCTCCATCTCTGCAACTTCAAATCATAGCCAGCACTGCCAGGAGCCAACTGCCCCTTCTTCTCCCCGCACCCAACCCCCCGCCCCCCCCCCCCCCAACTCAGTCCAGTCCTTTCTGTCCCCTCCTCATGCACCTAGAGTTCCACTGCCTTTATCACACAAGTGATAGCCTGGCAAAGGTGACTTAGTGCATTGTCCCTGTGGCTGGACTGTGTCTGCAGCCCAGGCTCTGCATGGCATCGCCTATCAGTGAGCCCGCTGCAGGGACTTGAGAACCATCCACTGACTGCCTGACAGTGAATGAATGAAGCGGAGTCACATTACAACAGGTGAGGTTTAGGTCGGACAGACATGCTTCTTGTCAGGTTCCTGAGAAGCTAAGACAGCTGTGAGGGGGTGGCTGTGGTTCACACCGAGTCAGGCTCAGCTGGGGGTGGGGGTGGGGGGAAGGATTAACCCCTTGGCTGCAGCAAAGTTCCCAGGAACGAGTCTGTTTCTGCCACAGAGGCAAGGTCAGTCCAGCTCACTGGCCATGCAGGGACTTTGCAAATATACCAAGATTTAGAATCCTAAAAATGGAGGATGCCACCATGCATAGGACTCGCATGAACCTTAAAACCAAATGCTAAAATCATTCTACTATTTGCTACCTTGACCAGATAAAGGACAAGCCATGTATGTGTGTGTGTGTGCACGCACCCGCACGCAATCAGTTTGTTAAATTCTGCAAAAATATTCCGAATTTTTGTGAAAGACACATTTACTCAGGCTACTCTCGTGTGCTCAGTTGCTCAGTCATGTCTGACTCTTTGTGACCCCAGGGACTGACTAGCCCTCAAGGCTCCTCTATCCATGGGATTTCCCAGGCAAGACTACTGGAGTGGGTTGCCACTTCCTTCTCCAGGGGATCTTCCCAACCAAGAGATCAAATGGTGTCTCTTGCATTAGCAGGCAGATTCTTTACCACTGAGCCACCAGGGAAACCACATCTTAAAAAACAGCATTTGTCTTAAAGTCACCTTCTCATGGCAGGTGCTGTCCTGACTAGGTGTGCAAAGATTAGAAGGCAGATGTGGGGAATACGACTGACCAAGAATGAGGAAGGAAATGCACTATTTGGCAATACTGAGAAAGCAGGGTTGAAAACAGCAAAGTGGAAAAAGGGGGGACTGAACAGTAATCAGAGCACACCTTGCTCATTGTTTGTCTGCTTTGACCAGGATCCTCGACAGAAATGTGTTTGCCATTAAGACCCAGTCTGGGACTTCCCTGGTGGTGCAGTGGATAAGAATCTACCTGTCAATGCAGGCAACACAGGTTTGATCACTAGTCCGGGAAGATTCCACATGCCTGTGGGCAACTGAGCCCCCTGTACCACAACTATTGAGCCTGAGTGCCCTAGAACCATGCCCTGCAACAAAGAGTAGCCCCTGCTTTCCACAGCTAGAGAAAAAAACCTGAGCAAAAGCAAAAGAGACCCATTGCATCCCCAAAATAAATAAATAAGCCATAGGAAAAAAAGACCTGGTCTGTAATGAAGGCAGGACTGATGCTGAAGCCTCCTGATGTGAAGAGCTGATTCATTGGAAAAGACCCTGAGGCTGGGAAAGATTAAAGGCAAAAAGAGAGGGCAACAGAGGATGAGATGGTTGGACGGCATCACTGACTCGATGGACATGAATTTAAGCAAACTCGGGGAGATAGTGACAGATAGGAAAGCCTGGCATACTGCAGTCCATGAGATCACGGAGTTGGACTCAAGTTAGCAACTGAGCAACAATAATAACGGGGGTACATTACCTACCTGCCAACTCATCTGCAATAAAAGAATCTGAAAGTACATACGTGTGTGAGTGTGTAATGGAATCACTGTTCTGTCCACCTGAAATTAACATTACATTGTAAATCAACTGTACTTCCATTAAAAAGTTTTTTAATGTAAAAAAAGTGTCACAATAGTTACCTTTACTATGTGCAATGCACTCTGATATTTTCTATTATACTCTGAAGTATAGAGTACTATTTCTTTTTCCAAAATGCTAGTCACATCCATGAAACTGAGTGGACTGTGGCCACCTGTTTTGAAATCCCTGCCCCCCAAACTTTAGACGGAGTGAGCTATGTGCTTCTCTCAGTGAATCACCCTCCTTTCTGTGAGGTGAGTCACCATCAGGGCCCAGCGGTCTTTCCAGTAAGAAAGCTGGATGAACCATCTTCATGCTGCTCCCGGCAGGTTTAGCTCATTCACCCTGGGCTCCCAAAGTGCACTGAGTGAAGGGTCAGAGGATGGAGGCTACCTCCTGCCTGTCCCCCAACCTCAATGAGTCTCTGGCCTCTCGTCCTTACAAAATGGACATTCCCCCAAAAGCTCATGGATTCAGACCCTGTCACAGGATGAAATTTATTATCCTTTGGTTCAAAGTTATGACAAAGTCTTGTCTGAGAAATGTGAAGCGAATCAAGTGATGTTCTTGAGACCCACCCAGAAAACGTCCGTATCTTTCCATTGTACTTGAAGATGTTAAACAAGCTCGGGGCACTGGGAGAGTAAAGTCCACCCCACCCCAACTCTAAGTTCCCTTTTCTCAGATAATCTGAATCCAAAGAATGTTACCTGAGTCATTTCCTTGCTTATTTAGAGAGGCAATGCTTGGCATCAGACCAGAAACAAAAATCAGACAAAAATGACTGGACAACGGAGAAAGGATCACTTTGGGGTTTCTCCAAAGTCACAGCAGGGAGGAGACATTGCACCTCCACGTCTGAGGTCTGAGTCCTGCTAATCGGGAAAATATCTGATTGTCAGTATGTTATTGGACGGTGCTGTGTGTATGTCAGGCATGTTTTAGCGACTAAACAACAACAACAATGCTGAGAAAAGAAGTGAATATTCTAGTGTTAGTGTTATTAAGTAAGACATGACCTTAAGATCCCCGAGTAAGGAGACAGGAGGTCTGGAGCCTTTGCTGGTGCCGAAGCTTAGCTCTGGGAGGTGGACAGGCACCAGATGTTTCTAGTACCTACGAGGAGTCATGGGGTATATTGGGGGTTGTTTGAAAGTAGTTGTGGGGCAAATGACAAAGGACTTACTGGAGTGCCCCCTCTCTCAGGAGGCTAGTACCTTGAAGTTTTGCTTTTATGTAGTTCAAGGGCAGCTGACAAGAGTCAGAAAGCCCACTGTGTCCTCCTATACTGTGGTCCTCCGCAGACATGACGCCAGCCCCTCAGGAGCCAGCTTTGTGTACACACTGCTGGACCACGTGAGAGTCATGGGGAGCGGTGGCTGGTGGGATCTGTGTCCAGGAAAAGGTGTGAATGTGAGTTCCGCCCTTTTCTTTCAGGCTGCCCTGGAGACCTCCCACTTAGAAGCACAGAGAACAGACTGCAGAAAGAGTCAGCCCTCTGATGGCACAGGCCTAAGCAAAGGCACCCCCTTGGGGAAGGAAAAACAGGCTCAGTGGACCTGGGTTATGAGAGTGATAAGGTTTGGAGAAATCCCAAAGAGGTCTGTTCTGTGTTGTATGGTCATTGGGCTGATTTTTAAATTTTTTTTTTTAAAGAAGTTTCTTCGGTGATGCCACACAGCATGTGGCATCTTAGTTCCCCAACCAGGGATTGAACCTGTGCCCCCTTTATTGGAAGTATGGAGTTTTAACCACTGGACCACCAGGAAAGTCCCTTTGTGGCTGATTTTTGTTTCTGATCTGTGGTGTCTTTAGGCTCCCATTTATTCTACTACTTTAAAGATGTAACAACTCCTGGAATTTATTTTACAGCATTTTTATTCCTGAAGTTTTTCTGTTTTTTGGTGTTTTTTTCCCCCTCTAAAATGCTGGCTATGCTTTCAGAAAATTAGACTTAATTTAAAACCTTACTACGTTTAGCTCTTTATATTAGAAAAGACATGATATTAGCAACCCATGTAGGAGACTGGCTGAGATTTACATATATTAATATTTGCATGTGTAAGATGCTGTATATAATAATATAATATTTATAATAATATATAACAATACTTGTATGTGTAAGCAACTGCCTAGGGTATAACTTCCTAGAGGGTCAGGGCCAAGGCTACTGCCTGTGACCTTAGGCTTAGCAACCACACTCAATACACAGATGTGAATAGTGAATGAAAGGGCAGATCTTGATCATAGAGTAGAGTCACTGTGAATCAGAAAAGGCTCTGAATATTATGTAATTACAAGGAAGCTAAAATGAAACAGTTGTGATTATAAGGGAAAAGTCAACCTTATAGCATCAGTGGGAGAACACAGTAAATCTGTGTTCCTGTTTCCTCCAGATTTAAGAAATCAGCAGCAAGGTGTAAGGCTTATAAGAGTTTCAGCAATATGTTCACTTTATAGAGTATTTCAATGCCAAGCTGTTAATCATAAAGTTACAATGCAGTTGCCACATGGCTATGGACTGCTATTATTTTTATTTATTTATTTAATTTTTGGCCCCACTCAGGCTTCCTCTAGCTGCAGGGAGCAAGCGGGGCGACGCTAGTTGCGGTGTGTGGGCCTCTCACTGCAGTGGGTTCTCTTGTTGCAGAGCGCAGTCTCTAGGCGGGGGCTCAGTAGTTATGGCTCATGGCTCTGATTGCTCTGTGGCAGGTGGGGTCTTCCTAGGCCAGGGATCAAACCCATGTTCCCTGCATTGGCAGGCAGATTCTTAACCACTGGGCCACCAGAGAAGCCCCATCCAGCCATGCCTCAAAGTTTCACGAGTAGGTGGGTATTTCTACTACATTTATCAGATGAGGAAAGTAAAACTGGAAGAGTTTACAATTCAAGATTATTACTTGACACTTTTGGGGAGCTTTCAAAACATTTTCTCTTGCTCCATCTCATTTAGTCATAGTAACATTCCTACAAGATGATGATATTATTATTAGTTTTGTTGAGGTAGAAAAGGGTTGAGAGAAGCTAGTAGCTCAATATTGCCCTGCATCTGTCTCCAGATAGGTGTGCTGGGCCATACAACATCAATATATGTTATTATTTTTATTTTTGCCTTTTATATACACACCAGTGAGCCTTGTGGTAGACCAACTTCATGTTTATCCCTTCAGTAGATTGTGAGCTGCTGGAGTATAAACATATTCATCAATATATATTTGATTCACTTAAATATTTTTGAGCACTGGTATGTACCATACTCTGGGGTACAGAGAACAGGACAAACTCATTGTCTTCCCTTTTGGAGGTCTAGAATGTTTCCAGCAGAGATCAGCATTTGCAGAGTCGAACTGAAATTAGAACTGATGGAAATAACCACATTTCCTGGCGATGGCCCTGGTGTATAAGTAAAGTTAGACCATAAAGGCTGTGTAGGTCTAAGGCCGGTGAGAATCCTAACTTGGGCTGAAGATTCATTATCTGGGGTCACTGCCAAGACAGCAGACAAGACGTGGAAAGGATATATCGCAGATAAGGATGTGAGTGGAGTGACAAGACCACAGGCAGGTAGTCTTGACAACCCAGTCAATGGAAGACCCACAGGTTAGAGAAAACCCCGGAACAGAAGGCTGCTTCCAGATGTATTATGGGATGGGCCGAAGCATGGTGGCATGCACTCTGGATCTGCCCTGTGACATGGCAAGGAAATTCTTGCTGCACCTGCCATAGACTCATCCTTCCACATTTCTTTTTCCTACTTTGTTTTCAGGCCTATTCCAATGAACCAAAGGATTTTGGAAATAAAACCTTTGCAGTAACTCAGGCAAGACTTTGATGGTGTCCTGAACGAGATCATTATTGGTAATGGGGATGGAGAGAAGTGTGTGAGTTTTGAAATATTTAGGAAGAACAGACTGGACTTGATGATTGTTTGGATCTGCAAAATATATCAGTAAGGATGATGATTTCCATTGCTTATAATTGACATCTTTCCTCTTTCTTTTTTCTAATTCTACAAATATTTACTGAACTTACATTATCTGTTTGGCATTGAGCTGGGCACCAGGAATAGATAGCAGAAAATAGTCTTACGTAAGTTTGGGGAAAAAGGACAGGAAATTTTTCAGCCCAAGCCTGACAATCACAAAGTAAAAGTAAAAGTGTCAGTTGCTCAGCTGTGTCTGACTCTTTGTGACCCCATGGACTATAGCCCACTAGGCTCCCCTGTACATGGAATTCTCCAGGCAAGAATACTGGAGTGGGTAGCCATTCCCTTCTCCAGGGGATCTTCCAGACCCAGGGATTGAACCCAGGTCTCCTGCATTACAGGCAGATTCTTTACCATCTGAGCCACCAGGGAAGCCCCTTGAAAATCACAAAGAACACTGGTAAAAACAAAGGAAATGTATTTTCTCAAAGAATAGAAGACTGAAGGTTAGGATTCACTTTAGGGTTTGTGAATTCAACAGCCCAACATTCTTTGTCTTTCCACCTTGGCATCCACAGCATTGGCTTCAAACTGAGGCTGGTTTCCCATCACATCGAGAGACAACTGTCCCCAGGGATATGTTTTTGTTCATGTGGGATGAAGGTGGGGTGGGGGTGGGGGTATTGCCTTCTCTTCCTGAGAAGTTCCAAACAAGCCTCTTCTCAGGGTTCTTTGGCCTAGATTGCCTTAGACCTGCCCTCCCTGAACCCATCAGTCGCTAGCAGGGGACATGAGTTTACTGTTATGGACTTAGCCTCATAAGAGGGGATTGGTGGAGGGGCAGGTGGAACAGACGCTGGGAAGCCTATCGCAATGTCCCCTAGCTTAGGTAACTAGGTCATGATGGCGCCCTTTACTGGTTTAGAAATTTGGGAAGGAGAATTGGTCTGGGGAGAAGAGAAGCTTATTTTTGAACTTGCATCCTGATGCTTCCATTTAGTAAGAGTCCAGAGGATACTGAAGTCACTGGGGAATTTCTGAGGACACATTCTAGATGAGAAGAGGATGAACCCTAGAAGCTATACACTCTTCTATGAGTTTCTTCCATTGCCAACCCAGATGCTATCCTAGCTGTGTTAAGGATGGCTCTGCCACACTGTGGCAAAACCACGTGTGAACATTTTTCTACTTCCAAGGGAGTCCTCAGTTAATTTCTCCTTATTAAGTCACCTCAGCATCATGCTTCAAGCCCAGATGAGACTGTGTATGAGTGAGGTTTGTGACATTTGTTGTCACTTGGTAATTTTAGGTTTGCTGATATAACCATTTTTAAAAAATATTAATATTTATTTATGGCTGCATCAGGTCTTCATTGTAGTATGCCAGCTTTTCTCTAGTTTGGGGATGTGGGCTTAGTTGTAATATGTAGGATCTTAGTTCCCTGACCAGGAATTGAAATTGAGTCTCGTGCATTGGAAGGCAGATTCTTAACCACTGAACCACCAGGAAGTCCCAGTGGATGCAATCTTGAATGGGCTTTTTCACTTCCCTAAAGCTACTTTTGCAATCATTCTGATGCCATGAGGAGATGGGAGTGTACGAAGACATATTGCTCCAAATGCAAGGTCTAGCCTGTGTTGTGTATGGAATTCACAAGTAACAAGTAAGGAGATCTCGGGACTCAGTATACTGCAGGGATTAGGAATGTAGATGGTAAACTCAGATTGCCTGGCTTCAAGTCTCAGCTCTACCACTACAAATTGTGTGACCTCAAGCCAAGCTTACTCTGTGCCTCAGTGTTTTCATCTGCAAAGTGGGTTTGATTCCGATGATAGTACTAGAATCTATCTCACAGACTGGTTCAGTTCAGTTCAGTTCAGTCACTCAGTCGTGTCCAACTCTTTGCAACCCCATGAATCACAGCACGCCAGGCCTCCCTGTCCATCACCAACTCCCGGAGTTCACTCAGACTCACGTCCATCGACTCAGTGATGCCATCCAGCCATCTCATTCTCTGTCGTCCCCTTCTCCTCCTGCCCCCAATCCCTCCCAGCATCACAGTCTTTTCCAATGAGTCAACTCTTTGCAGGAGGTGGCCAAAGTATTGGAGTTTCAGCTTTAGCATTATTTCTTCCAAAGAACACCCAGGGCTGATCTCCTTTAGAATGGACTGGTTGGATCTCCTTGCAGTCCAAGGGACTCTCAAGAGTCTTCTCCAACACCACAGTTCAAAAGCATCAATTCTTTGGCGCTCAGCTTTCTTCACAGTCCAACTCTCACATCCATACATGACCACAGGAAAAACCATAGCCTTGACTAGACGGACCTTAGTCAGCAAAGTAATGTCTCTGCTTTTGAATATGCTATCTAGGTTGGTCATAACTTTTCTTCCAAGGAGTAAGCGTCTTTTAATTTCATGGCTGCAATCACCATCTGCAGTGATTTTGGAGCCCCCCAAAAATAAAGTCTGACACTGTTTCCACTGTTTCCCCATCTATTTCCCATGAAACGATGGGACCAGATGCCATGATCTTCGTTTTCTGAATGTTGAGCTTTAAACCAACTTTTTCACTCTCCACTTCCACTTTCATCAAGAGGCTTTTTAGTTTCTCTTCACTTTCTGCCATAAGGGTGGTGTTATCTGCATATCTGAGGTTAGGAAAACAACAGAATGGGAAAGACTGGAGATCTCTTCAAGAAAATTAGAGATACCAAGGGAACATTTCATGCAAAGATGGGCTTGATAAAGGACAGAATGGCATGGACCTAACAGAAGCAGAAGATATTAAGAAGAGGTGGCAAGAATACACAGAAGAACTGTACAAAAAAGATCTTCACAACCAAGATAATCATGATGGTGTGATCACTCACCTAGAGCCAGATATCCTGGAATGTGAAGTCAAGTGGGCCTTAGAAAGCATCACTATGAACAAAGCTGGTGGAGGTGATGGAATTCCAGTGGAGCTATTTCAAATCCAGGAAGATGATGCTGTGAAAGTGCTGCACTCAATATGTCAGCAAATTTGGAAAACTCAGCAGTGGCCACAGGACTGGAAAATGTCAGTTTTCATTCCAATTCCAAAGAAAGGAAATGACAAAGAATGCTCAAACTACCGCACAATTGCATTCATCTCACACACTAGCAAAGTAATGCTCAAAATTCTCCAAGCCAGGCTTCAGCAATACATAAACTGTGAACTCCCAGATGTTCAAGCTGGTTTTAGAAAAGGCAGAGGAACCAGAGATCAAATTGGCAACATCCGCTGGATCATGGAAAAAGCAAGAGAGTTCCAGAAAAACATCTATTTCTGCTTTATTGACTATGCCAAAGCCTTTGACTGTGTGGATCACAGACTGGTCAGCAAGTTCAATACACACTAAATGCTTACTAAAGTACCTGGCATACAGGATGCATTGTTTACTTGCATGTGTGTGTTAGTCGTTCAGTCGTGTCTGACTCTTTGCCACCCCATGGGCTGTAGCCCACCAGACTCCTCTGTCCATGGAATTCTCCAGGCAAGAATATTGGAGTGGGTTGCCATTTCCTTCTTCAGGGGATCTTCCCAACCCAGGGATTGAACCTGGCTCTCCTGCATTGCAGGCAGATTCTTTACCATCTGAGGCACCAGGAAAGCTGTTTTACTTGCTTGGTGGTTGATTATTTTCTAAAAAGAAATTATTTTAAAAATTGTATAACTTTTTTCCGTTGGTCAACATAGTCTAAACCAAATTGTACACCCAGGTTTTGATTAGAATGTTTCTCTGTGACACAGCCTGTGTAACCTGAGATGAAATCAAAAGCCCATCCCGGCTGACCTTCGGGCAGGTCAACACCAAGCTGTGGTCTCAGGGGCTTCTCAGGTCTTGGCTGTGTCTCAGCCACAGGTGGTCTATTACCGTATTTAACCAATTACATCCTATTAAAGGGAAGGCCTTAATTTGCCTTTCAAGCACTTATGATCAGCTAAACTGTTTGACATCACTTCCTGAGGCTAAGATCTCCTGCTTCCTCTTTCCCACAGAAGAGCAGCAAAAAGAAACAGATATTCACATGAAGGAGTTTTCAAAGTCTTTCTAAGTTTTTACTGGAAGATGATTTCACCTTCGCTTTGG
The DNA here is from genome assembly GCF_023091745.1 of Budorcas taxicolor. Taxonomy (NCBI): domain Eukaryota; kingdom Metazoa; phylum Chordata; class Mammalia; order Artiodactyla; family Bovidae; genus Budorcas; species Budorcas taxicolor. The sequence continues at coordinate 56,341,347 of NC_068923.1, read as the reverse complement.
CAATTAATGCATTTATAAATCACTTATGTAACAACCTGCTGCAGCTTTGAACTAAATGCAAATCACAAGTCAAATGACTGGAAGAACCTTTTGTAAAAAAAAATTATATAGGTTAATTTTTCCATTATAAAGTAATATATGCTTAATATGGAAATTTGGAAAATGTAGAAAAGTACATGGAAAAAAAAATCGCCTATGAGCCCAACCAGAAATATCTACTATAATATATGAATATATTTTCTTCCAGGTTTTCATCCTATATATAGATTGTGTTTAATATAGTTGTGATCAACGTATCAACATGAATATAGTTGTATATTGAATTATATTTCTCTTTACTTTAAAATTTTTCTCCACATTGCTATAAATTCTAAACATTTATAACAATTGTATGTTATTTTACTACATTTATTTTTCTATTATTGAACATTGAGTTTAAAAATTAAATCTATTATCTTCAATCGTCCCCCCTCCCCACATTTGGTTTGTTATTTGGAGTTGATTTGAGGCAGTGGAATACGTAGATCAAAGGGCCTAAACATTTTTCAGGTTCTTGATTCAGATTGTCTGTTCTGAAATGTCTGTCCTAATTAACCTTCACATCAATAATGGGTGAGAGCATCTTAGCCAAAGGTCTAATTTCATCCTTGTATTGTCCAGAGGGTGATGGTAGGGTTCTTACCTCCTCTCCAAAGACTGCTCCAAAAGCCACTGCCTTTTTAAAATATAGTGATAAAATTTACCATCTTAACCATTTTTAAATGCACTGCTCGGCATTGGTAAATATATTCACATTGTTGTCAAATGGGTCTCTAGTTTTTTTTTCAAACCTGAAACTGTGTAACCATTAAGAGGTAAGTCTCTCTTTTTCCTTTGCCTCATCCGCTGGCAACTGTCATTCACTTTCTGTTTGTATGAATTTGATTATTTTTGAAAATATATTTTATTACTTATTTATTTAGCTGCTCCAGGTCTTAGTTGTGGCATGCAGGATCTTTCAGTTGCAGCATGTGAGACCTAGTTCTACCGGGGGTCAAACCCTGCCTCCCCCCTCCCCACCCCCATCATCCCCTGCTTCCCCTCTCTCCTGCATTGACAGCACAGAGTGTTAGCCACTGCACCACAAGAGAAGTCCTGAATTTCTGAATTTGATTCCTTTAGAGATCTCATTTAAGTGGGATCATTCAGTCTTCCCAAGTCCCTTTTAGAGCAGCATATGGAGAAATTACTTGCAGAGGAGCAGTCACTCAGAGTGTGACCTTCCTGTCCCTTATTGCTACCTCTCCCACCTCAGGCCCACCTTATCCCAGTTAAGTTCCATGTCAGAGCCATATACATACCTGCCTCTTGGGTATCACTACTTGGATGCCCCACAGTCACTAACAACATGGCCCCAACTCAACTCATCATATCATTCCATTTCAAGCCTGTTCTTTGTCCTCCAAGTTGCCTGTCCCAGTGAATCCTACCATCACTCTTCCAGGTGAAGACAGAAGCCTGGAGTTATCTCAGACTCTTTCTAGCTGTTTACTGCTGCTACTAAGCTGCTGCTGCTGCTGCCAAGTCCCTAAGTATTAATCAGTTTGGTCCCCATGTTCTTTCAGTTTCACCTTCCAAATAGCGCTTGAATCTGGACCATTTCCCCATCTGGTTCATCACTGCAGCCTCTTTTTTAACTCTCAGCCTCCAACCTGAGCCCCTTCAATCCATTCTCCGAGCAACTACCTGAGTTATCTTTCTAAATGACAAATGTGATGATCTTTATCCTTTCCTTAAACCTTTTGCATTTAGGATAAAGTCCGAATGCCTCAACAAGACTGTTTATTATCTTGCCCCTCCATCCCTGTGCTACAGTTGTGGGATGCAGGACACCGGTTTGCAAAGCACCTCATACTCCATCAAGATCTGTAGGCCTTTTGAACCTCCTGTTACCTGTTTCCAGAATGCCCTTTTCTCCCTTCCTCCCTTGACCACTTTTTATTTGTCTTTGAAATGTCAGATGAATCATTCCTTCTCTAGGAAGTCTTCCCAATCCCCCTGCTGGGCTCTGGCGCCCCTCCTCTGGCTCTCACAGTTCCCAATGCAGACCTCCACTTCTGAGTCACTCCTTAATTATCGGTTTACATACTTATCTGTCTTTTCAACTAGATTTATAAGTGACTTAAAGACAGGTTCTGGGTGTTTCATATCTCCAGCTCGCGCCAAGTGCCTGGCAACAGGAGATGCTCGAAACATCCTTGCTGGATGAATGAGGTCACCCTTGATCTTCCTCCACGGCTCTGCTGCTTTCCAAGGCAAGGGCAGAACCTTCTTCCTCTTGCTACAGCATACATGGCTATGCTATGAGTCCTTATGAAAGCCAGCTTTCCTCTTATTTATAGGGAAGTATGGATAATCTTGTATCTTCAGGGTGGGAACTTCCATTGTGAGAATGGAAAGGTTACTAAATCTTAGAACCCAACAAAAAGCCAAAGAACAGAGAAAGTAAAAAAAAAAAAAAGGGCCCATGTATTTTGTCAAGTTGGCTACTGTCCTCTGTTAGTGGTCTCTGACAAATGCTTGAGCCCCTTCTAAAAGCTTGGCATCCAAGCGCATGAAACTCAAAGGCTTCCATGAGGCACTGACTCACGGCATTTCCTTCTTCTCCTCCCCTCTCCCATTATATATAGGGATGCAAGTGCTTGCCTTATTCCGAGTGTGGAAACACATTTTGTTTTGTTTGAATGAAATACCTCTCCTCAATGATCCCATTCTGGAAAAGACTCACTGAACAAAATTGTGGAAGGGATTCTGTAAGGCATTTCCTAATCAAGTTAGAACTTTAATGAGAATTTCTCTTTTAATCCTCCTTCTTCCAATACTCCCGCCCTTGGTTGCCATTGCCACTCAGTGGCATTTACCCCACAATCTACATTTCTTCCCCTTCCCTTCCCACTCCCACCCTCCCGAGAGGCAGAGACAGAGGCTCAGAGGAGAAAGAAGACCCGTGTAGTTTTCAGCCTGCCCGACTCCCCACAGGAAGTGATCTTGCTGCTTTTAGGACGGCCACACGCCTCCCAGCCAGCCAGCAGCTCTAACTAATTAGCACACGTGATGGGAATTGGAAACAAAGTCGCCAACAATAGGAGCGTGGGAACCAGGGCCGCGCCGCAATTACAGCTCCCCTCCCCCACAACCCTCCCCTCTCTCCCTGCACACCCCCAACCTCCACCCCGCCCCCCGCCATCCGCTGCAGGCGACGCCCCGGCCGCCCCAGGAGGGAGCCACCGGGGTCTCCCTGTCCCGCGTCCCTCCGGTGCGTCCTGCTGCTCCTCTGCGTTCTCTGAGCATCTGCGCACAATAGCGGGAAACGTGTTTAGGGAAACTTCGATCCGGCCAGATCACGCGGGAGGTCAGTTACCCTTTGTTGGGAAAGAGACTGGGAAGAAAGACGCTCGTCAGCCATCCTCCTTGCGACAGCTTAGGGGCCCGCCCGCTTAGGAGCGCACGGCCCCTCGAGGTGGGGACCAGGCACCCCGCGCAACATCTGCAGCCAGAGGCGCGGCGCCGCGGGGAACGCGCTCGGGGTTTTATTCTACGTCGGACGAGTGGTCCCCGCCCTTTCCCCGAGCTGCTACAGAGGGATTGTTGCCGGGGCGTCAGTGCAGTGACAGCAGGGAGACAGCAAGGACCCAGCGCTGGCGCCTCCGAGCCGCCCGCTCCTTTACTAGCGCCAAGTAGCTCCGTGCGCATGCGCGGGGAGGTCTTGTACAAGGTTATTTGATAGGATGCTGCAAATTTGCTTCTGTCCTTTCCCGGGGCGCTACCTTCCATAGATAACGCCTTTACTGAAATATAATTCACATACCATACTATTCATCCACTTGAAGTGGATGATTCAGTGGTTTTTAGTATATTCACAGATAAATAAAACCATGGAGAGTCAGTTTTAGAACACTTTCATCCTCTTAACAACAAAACCCCAAACCCTGTACCCGATAGCTTTCACCTCCCCTTGTATCACTCCCTCCTTCTCACTTTTCCAGCTCTAATGTACTTTCTTTCCTAGATTTGGCTCTTCTAGACATTTCATCTAAATGGTATCAGATACTATCATTTTTGCTGACTGCTTTCTTTCATTTAGCATGTTTCCAAGATTTGTCAGGTTGTAGCATATATTACGGAGAAGGCAATGGCACCCACTCCAGTACTCTTGCCTGGAAAATCCCATGGACGGAGGAGCCTGATAGGCTGCAGTCCATGGGGTCGCTGAGAATTGGACAGGACTCAGTGACTTCACTTTCACTTTTTACTTTCATGCATTGGAGAAGGAAATGGCAACCCACTCCAGTGTTCTTGCCTGGAGAATCCCAGGGTCGGCGCAGCCTGGCGGGCTGCCCTCTATGGGGTCGCACAGAGTCGGACATGGCTGAAGGGACTTAGCAGCAGCAGGATATATTAACACTTCCCTTTTTATTGGTGAATAATATTCCATTGCATGGACTATACATACATTTTGTTTATCTGTTCATTAGTTGATGGACATTTGATTGCTTCCATTTTTTGGCCATTATGTGTAATAGTGCTATAAACAGCCACACTTAAGTTTTTGCCTGAGTACCTTTTACATTCACACTCAACTTTTTGCCTATTTTTTTTTTTTTTTTTTTTTTTTTTTTAGGTCTTGGGTAAATACCCAGGAGCAGAATTGCTCAGCTGTGTGGTCACTTCATGTTTAACTTTTAAGAAAACCAATAAACTGTTTTCAAAAGTGGTCAATTGGGTGGTAAATTCCAGCCTGGCAATGCAGGATGGCTTCAGTCTCTTCAGATCCCCACCAGTATTTGCTATTGTTTGACTTTTTTGTTACAGCCATTCTAGTGGGTGTGAAGCTTTTCCAGTGTAAATTTCTAAAGTCTTTCTTGGTTTAATAACTAGACTTGCATAGTATATGGCAGAAGGATCATGAATGGCAAGTTACTCAATCAGCTGCTAAAACATAATAGTATCACTGTTTGTGGTGACAACTAAAGTAGAAAGTAACTATTTACAAACATGTATCTGAGCATAGAGCTCAGAGCTGGCCAAGGAAGCTCCGGTTTAGTGCTGAGTCCATCTGTTACTTCCCACACCCACCACCCTATTCCCAAATCTCAGCTTCTACTGTCTGTAGCAGACCAGTTATTCTCATACTATGTGATTAAAAATGACCCTGTGTACTCAAAAACTTCAACTGGCAGCAAATCGTTACTCTGGTTTATGTTGTCCAAACCCAAAGTTATTTTCCTGGAACCAGGGTGTTTGATCAGGTTTCAAGTTTATTTAGATATAAGCATAAATTCTCATTTATAGAAAACTGCTTTTATAATAACAGTTATAATGTTTCTGTTTACATGACTAGCTGCAGATCACCCAAGGGGTGGGTTACCATGTTACAGTTAAAAACTTCAGACAGCAAGTTGTATTTATAGCAATGAAGGACGGGGGAAGAATCCCCTCCTGGCCTAACCTAGTTACTTCTCAAATTCAGAAATGACTGTCATAATCTTCCATTTATTTAAAAAATGTAGTATTTTTCTTAAGCACAGATATTATATTGCATATAGTGATTAAAGCAGGAATATGCTTGGAATATAGTTGGAAGAGGCCATATGTAGCCAGACAAGCAGCAGACATATCACGTGAGGCATTCATTGCATCTTTACCTTTGCTCGGTTTAACTGTGATTCTCAGTCGTGGGCTCCACCTTAGAATCATTTGGAGAGCTTGAAAAGCTTGCCATCCTAGATGAATTAAATCCCAATGCCCAGTTTTTGTTGTTTATTTGGGAGGTGGGAGTGGGGGTGGCTAACTTCATGTTTTATACCAGATCCCTCAATAGATCGATCAAGTGCAGCCAGAGTTGAAGTTGGGGTCTGATATGCGGTTCTCAAAGCGTGGTTCCAAGACCAATGGCATAATCACCTGGGAAACTGATTGAAATGCTTAGCCCTGGGCCCAACCCAGATTTAGTGAATTAGAAACTGCCCAGGAGGGGCCAGCAATCTGTGGTTTAACAAGTCTCCAGCTGATTTGAATGTATGCTAAAGTTTGAGGCCTAGCTAGAAATTCTCCACTTTGAATCCACATTGGAATCAGCTCAGAGCTTCAAAATACCTGGGTTTCATCCCCAGAGATTTTGATTTTAATCATCTGGGGTGTGGTATAAGGACTGGGATTTTAAAACAGACTTCCCGATGATTATGCTACGTGGCCAGTTGTAACTATACATCTAAACCGGTGATTCTTAAAGTGTGGTTCAGAATGTGCAGTAATGGCCTCACCTGGAAATTTGCTTGGGCTACAAATGGTTGCAGGCTTCCCTGGTGGCTCAGACAGTAAAGAATCTGCCTGCAATGTGGCAGGCCTGGGTTCGATCCCTGGGTCAGGAAGGTTCCCTGGAGAAGGGAATGGCAACCCACTCCAGTATTCCTGCCTCGTGAATTCCATGAACAGAGGAACCTGGTCAGTGAGAGAATCAAACACGACTGAGTGACTAACATACACACACACACACACACACGGTTGCATCCACACTATATCTACTGAGTCAGACATTCAGCAGGTGGTGCCCAAGAATCTGTTTTTGAAGCCCTCCATGTGATTCCAATGCTCACAAAAGTTTGAGAACCACTCATCTAAACAGCATAGTTCTAGGTCTGAAGTTGGGATATGTATGGCAACCCACTCCAGTACTCTTGCCTGGAAAATCCCATGGATGGAGGAGCCTGGTAGGCTGCAGTCCATGGGGTAGCTAGGAGTCGGGACATGACTGACCAACTGCAGTTTCACTTTTCACTTTCATGCATTGGAGAAGGAAATGGCAACCCACTCCAGTGTTCTTGCCTGGAGAATCCCAGGGATGGGGGAGCCTGGTGGGCTGCCGTCTATGGGATCACACAGAGTTGGACACGACTGACGTGACTTGGCAGTGGCATAGTTAAATAGGGCCTTCCCTGGTGGCTCAGCTGGTAAAGAATCCGCCTGCAATGCAGGAGACTGGGGTTCAATCCCTGGTTGAGAAGACCCCCTTGAGGAGGGCATGGCAACCCACTCCAGTATTCTTGGCTGGAGGATCCCCATGGACAAAGGAACCTGAGGGGCTACCGTCCATGGGTTTGCAGAGTTGGACATGACTAAGCAACTAAGCACAAATAGCTCCATACAAAACCGGTAGGCCCTGGAGGAACATACTTTGTCTTTATATAATTAATATGTATTACTAAGTTCTGTCATTACCACCATAATGTTCACTTAGTGTTTAGTTATTTTGCCTTTGGATTTGAAGGATGACCTTCTTTATGCTTTTATTTTTATTTGCTAATTTATTTGTGCTTCAGAGGCCTGGACATTTCATTTAACTTCAGGGAAACAATGGCTTCCTTTCTTCTCTATGGAGCCCTTCCCATGGGAAACCTATTTTGAGAATCCATGGTTTCTCAAGTAAGCAGTGACTTTCTTAAGACAAACATCAAACCATTACCATAACCAGCAAAACGATCCCCAAATTCAAATCACTTCATTTCAGGGTTTAATATATATTCTAAGTTAATTAGAAAAATACAAAGTTCTTATATTCGAAGGAGCCTGGCGATTTCAAAGATATATACTGGATGCTGTGTATCTCATCATGATCTTTTGATAGACTTGAAACCAAGCAACTTGTTTTCTCCTCGGCTGTCCTCTATTAGAGCCAAGTTTCTGTATTATTATAGCAAAGGCTAATGATCTTCTAAAACAGTGGTTCTTTGAGTGTAGTCCTTGGATCACCAGCAGCAGAACGACCTTGTTTTTGTTGTTCAGTCGCCAAGTTGTGTCCGACTCCGCGACCCCATGGACTGCAGCACTGCAAGTCTTCCTGTCCTTTATCATCTCCCCGAGTTTGTTCAAGTTCATGTCCCTTGCATCGGTGATGCAGGTAACTTTAGTGCATGCTAAAAGTTAAGGACCACTTTCTTGAGCAGGAAATCTGGGAATGATTCTTAACTCATTATCTGGCAGGGCAGTATTATCTCCATCCAGTGACACAACAAGTACTGCTCAATGTTCTTTCAGAATTTCTTTCCTTTTTTTTCCCCCTCCCTAAAACCATAGCCTTAATCCTGGTTCATTCCTGGAAGATTCCCAATTCCAGGATTTCTTTCTAATATGTGTGGATTATTTTGTATCACCTCAACTTTATGACAGGAGAATTCAAAATCTCCGCCTTCAGTTTCTGAACCTAATTAGATCATCTATCCCATTTCACTTTTCTTTGCTCGAGTGGGCATGGCGGTCATGTTCCACTGGACCGTCCCTCTCCTGCCCTGTTTCCTTGTCCTTGAGGCCCTCTTTTCTTTATGGTGACACAAACCATCACACCCTCTTATGTTTTCTCTCCTAGCTCCACTTATGCCGCAAACACAGATATAGAGAATAAAGGCAGCAAGTTGCTTTTGGCCCTGACACTGGAGTGTTTCATCCTGCACGATTCTTCCTTCACTCACCATCCACCAGCATATTCTTACTCTCTCTCTCTTACATTTAAAATGTGAGTCCAAGAGCCCAGATTCCATGAATAAACAGAGAAAGCAATATGAAAATTCCTCTTAGGGAACAGTATGGATGAACTTGTGGGTTTCTTATCTGTTAATCTGACTACAAAGGAGAAGCAGAAAGAAATGCTGACAAAGACAACACTAGGATGTGCTCTTGTTCATTTCTCTCTAAAGTTTTTGTGTGTCCAGTTCCAGAAGGAAGGATATTTACAGCCTATAATATGGTGCCTTGTGTAGAGAACTCTTAATGCTCAACAACTTAAAGCAAGATCTTGTGTGTGTGCGCACATACTCACATGTGTTTTCAGGGGATCAAGTTCACAGTGATAAAATCCAAAGAACTGTTAATGAATTTCTCTTTCAAAACACTCTACTTCCTTTCTCTGTACCACAATTACTAGCAATAATTCTTGGCAGGAACTCAGTAAAATGGAATCCAGATATGCTGCTCCATATAAGAGCTCTATCACTTATCAGTAAGGACTGAATTGCGGGGAAAGAATAAAATAAGGTCATATTAAAAATTGGGCTTCCCAGGTGGTTCAGTGGTAATGAATCTGCCTGGCAGTGCAAGAGATGCAGGAGACCTGGGTTCAATCCCTGGGTCGGGAAGATCCCTTGGAGAAGGAAATGGCAACCCCCTCCATTATTCTTGCCTGGAAAATTCCATGGACAGTGGAGCCTGGCAGGTTACAGTCCATGGGGTGGCAAAGAGTTGGACATGACTGAGTAACTGAACACACATAATATTAAAAATTAGATAACATTGATTTAAAATTTAATTCTTCTAGTCAGATTTCAAGGGGGAAAAAAATCTCAATTAATGTTGCATGTTGGCAATAAGTGGTACCAGGAGAATAAGTTTGTGTATGTGTTAAGTTTTTTGTATTTTGAAAAGAAAATTTAGAAACAAATGTGGTCTGAATAAGTACCATAAAAATTTAATGTAGGCTGATAGTAGAATGAAATTTTGGTTAGGGTCACCTTTAGAAGAAATACTTAAATTCCTTAATATTTTAAGGTTTGCTTAACACATACAAAACATTAAAAAAAAACAAACATTAAAACTGGGTGTGAAAATTCACTAGGAATCATATTTTCCAGAGGACAAGTTTTTAAACTCAGAACTGTGGGTTCTCAGAAAATTGCACTTGGAGTTTGAGTACTTTGATAAAAACTTTAAAAAATCATTTAAAATATGTATAATGATAATTGTGTATGAACTGAGGCAATGACATGTCATAAAACATATAAGCAAAAACTAATCAAGTTGTCTTCAAAGCTAAATATATCCTGCTTGTCATAAATTAGGGCATGTGTTTAAATCCTATGAAAAATTCTGCCAATTCATCTTTCTATTATTTATTTTTTCCAGTGGGAAAATATGTTAATTTTATGCTATTTACTAGCATTATCGTTACTGAATACAATGCAACAAACAGAAAAACCCAAACAGCCAAAAATAGCCAAATATTTTAGAGTATTTCTATTTTTTTAAATTAATTAATCAATTTTTTGGTTGTCCTGGGTCTTCACTGATGCATGCGGGCTTTCTCTAGCTGCATTGAGTGGGGGCTGCTCTTCAATGCGGTGCACAGGCTTCTCATTGTGGTGGCTTCTCTTGTTGCTGAGCATGGGCTCTAGGTACTTGGGGTTCAGTAGCTGCAGTGCGTGGGCTCAATAGCTGTGGCACATGGGCTTAGTTGGCACTCAATGTATGGGACCTTCCCAGGCCAGGGATTGAACCAATGTCCCTTGCATGGTAAGGTGGATTCTTAACCATGCTGGACCACCAGGGAGGCCCCTAGAGTGTTTTTAATATGGTAAAAGAAAAGTTTTTTCAATTATACCTTCTGTTAAGATCTTAGGAAGTTGTGTCCACCACAATTGTACTTTTTATTTTATTTTATTTTTAATTGGAGGTTAATTGCTTCACAAAGTTATTTTAGTTTCTGCTTTTAATTTCATGGCTGCCGTCACCATCTGCAGTGATTTTGGAGCCCTTCAAAATATAGTCTCTCACTGTTTCCATTGTTTCCCCATCTATTTGCCATGAAGTGATAGGGCTGGACATCTTTTTTTGGGTGTTAGTTGTAAAAGGTCTTGTAGGTCTTCATAGAACCATTCAACTTCAGCTTCTTCAGTGTTACTGGTTGGGGCATAGGCTTGGATTACCGTGATATTGAATGGTTTGCCTTGGAAATGAACAGAGATCATTCTGTCATTTTTGAGATTGCATCCAGGTACTGCATTTCAGACTCTTTTGTTGACCATGATGGCTACTTCATTTCTTCTAAGGGATTCCTGCCTGCAATAGTAGATATAATGGTCATCTGAGTAAATTCACCCATTCTAGTCCATTTTAGTTAGCCGATTCCTAGAATGTCAACATTCACTCTTGCCATCTCCTGTTTGACCACTTCCAATTTGCCTTGATTCATGGACCTGACATTCCAGGTTCCTATGCAATATTGCTCTTTATAGCATCGGACCTTGCTAATATCACCAGTCACATCCAGAACTGGGTATTGTTTTTGCTTTGGCTCCATCCCTTCATTCTTTCTGGAGTTATTTCTCCACTGATCTCCAGTAGCACATTGGACACTTAGTGACCTGGGGATTTCCTCTTTCAGTATCCTATCATTTTGCCTTTTCATACTGTTCATGAGTTTCTCAAGGCAGGAATACTGAAGTGGTTTGCCATTCCCTTCTCCAGTGGACCACATTCTGTAAGACCTCTCCACCATGACCTGCCCATCTTGGGTGGCCCCACACGTCATGGCTTAGTTTCACTGAGGTAGACAAGGCTCCAGCAAAGTGCAGTCACTGCTAACCTTGGAGGAGTTGCCCCTCCTGACCTTGAACGTGGAGTAGCCCCTCTCAGCCCTCTTGTGCCCACGCAGCCACCGCTCCTTGGATGTGGAGTTGCTCCTCTGGGCCACCGCCCCTGACCTTGGATGTGGGGTAGCTCCTTTTGGTCACTGCCCCTACCTTGGGTATGGGGTACCTCTGATTGCAGCCATGAAATTAAAAGATGCTTACTGCTTGGAAGGAAAGTTATGACCAACCTAGATAGCATATTGAAAAGCAGAGACATTGCTTTGCCAACAAAGGTCCGTCTAGTCAAGGCTATGGTTTTTCCAGTGGTCATGTATGGATGTGAGAGTTGGACTGTGAAGAAAGCTGAGCACCCAAGAATTGATGCTTTTGAACTGTGGTATTGGAGAAGACTTGTGAGAGTCCCTTGGACTGCAAGGAGATCCAATCAGTCTGTCCTAAAGGAGATCAGTTCTGGGTGTTCATTGGAAGGACTGATGCTGAAGCTGAAACTCCAATACTTTGGCCCCTCATGAAAAGAGTTGACTCACTGGAAAAGACCCTGATGCTGGGAGGGATTGGGGGCAGGAGGAAAAGGGGACGACAGAGGATGAGATGGCTAGATGGCATCACTGACTCGATGGACATGAGTTTGGGTAAACTCCAGGAGTTGGTGATGGACAGGGAGGCCTGGCATGCTGCGATTCATGGGGTTGCAAAGACTCAGACATGACTGAGCAACTGAACTGAACTTACTGATGGGGCCAGATGCCATGATCTTAGTATTATGAATGTTGAATTTTAAGCCAACTTTTCCCACTCTCCTCTTTCACTTTCATCAAGAGGCTCTTTAGTTCTTCTTTGCTTTCTGCTATAAGGGTGGTATCATCTGCATATCTGAGGTTACTGATATTTCTCCTGGCAATCTTGATTCCAGCTTGTGCTTCATCCAGTCCAGCATTTCTCATGATGTACTCTGCATAGAAGTTAAATAAGCAGGGTAACAATATATAGTCTTGACATACTCCTTTCCCAAGTTGGAACCAGTCTGTTGTTCCATGTCCATTTCTAACTGTTGCTTCTTGACCTGCATACAGATTTCTCAGGAGGCAGGTGAGGTGGTCTGATATTCCCATCTCTTTAAGAATTATCCACAGTTTGTTGTGATCCACACAGTCAAAGGCTTTGGCATAGTCAATAAAGCAGAAGTAGATGTTCTTCTGGAACTCTCTTGCTTTTTTGATGATCCAATGGATGTTGGCAATTTGATCTCTGATTCCTCTGCCTTTTTAAAATCCAGCTTGAACATCTGGAAATTCACAGTTCATGTACTGTTGAAGCCTGGCTTGGAGAATTTCGAGTATTACTTTGCTAGCATGTGAGATGAGTGCAATTGTGTGGTAGTTTGAGCATTCTTTGGCATTGCCTTTCTTTGGGATTGGAATGACAACTGTGATTTTACAGTCCTGTGGCCACTGCTGAGTTTTCCAAATTTGCTGGCATATTGAGTGCAGCACTTTCACAGCATCATCTTTTAGGAGTTGAAATAGCTCAACTGGAATTCCATCACCTCCACCAGCTTTGTTTGTAGTGATGTTTCCTGAGGTCCACTTGACTTCACCTTCCAGGATGTCTGGTTCTAGGTGACTGATCACACTATCGTGATTTTATATAGTTCTTCCGTGTATTCTTGCTACCTCTTCTTAGTATCTTCTGCTTCTGTTAGGTCCAGACCATTTCTGTCCTTTACTGTGCCCATCTTTGCATGAAATGTTCCCTTGGTATCTCTTGGCTCTTTCAATTACTGACAACTAAAAAATATTTTTAGAGCCATGAAATAGAACCCATGTACAAAAGAAATGCTTCCTTAAAAAATACACTAACATTCTGTAGGTCTTGAAATAGGAAATACCATGGACTCAGTGGCTTAAACAACAGAAATGAAAACTTTCAGTTCTGGAGGCTGGAAATTTGAGATTAGAGTGCCGGCATATTCAGGTTCTGGTGAGGACTCTCTGGCTTGCAGAAGGCTGCCTTGTCAATGTGTCCTCACATGGTGGAGAGGGAGAGAGTAGTGCTCTGATGACTCTTCTTAGAAGGGCACTAATCCCATCATGAGGGTCCCACCCTCATGACCTCATCTAACTGCTTCCTAAAGGCCCCATCTCCAAATACCATTACATGGTGGTGGTAGGGCTTCAGCGTATGGATTTTAGGCGACACAATTCAGTCCACAGCAGGAATGAGATCCAAACATCTTTCCCTTCTTCTTTCTTTTTGTAACTGGAAATTTGCCTGATCTCACTAGCCTTTGAGTACAGACAAGGTCACATTGCATGTTGCATTCTGTGGGGTCACAAAAAGTCAGACACAACTTAGTAACTAAACAACAAGGTCACATTAATGCCCAAATTGCAATGACTCTTAACCCCTCCTGCCTGTTGGGATTTTGTCCCGTTTCTAAGCTCTCAGCCCCACCTGTACAGTGTCTCACTGATGTTCAGGATGGAGTGCATGGCTGCCAGGCCCTTCTTAAGACTGCTGGTTTACCAAGCCTCCAGGTTTCCACTGGGGCATTACCCTCAACCTCAGAGAACCATTTGGTGGTAAGTATGCATTGGGGTGGGGTGAGGGTTGGGGTTGCAGAATGACCCTCTCCTGACTTTACAGCATTTTGTTACCTGGGTGCTGATCAGCATCATTGGTTTTATTTAAAAAATAATTTTATTTATTTGTTTTTGGCTGTGCTGGGTCCTCATTGTTGCTTGTGGATGTTCTCTAGTTGCAGAGAGTGGGGACTACTCTCTTGTGGCAGAGCACAGACTCTAGAGCACACGGGCTTCAGTAATTTCAGCACGTGGTCTCAGCAGTTGCAGCTTGCGGGCTCTAGAGCCCAGGAATTCGTTGCCCCTCTGCATGTGGGATCCTTCAGGACCAGGGATCAAACCCATGTCTCCTGCATTGGCAGGAGAACTCTTCAACACTAAGCCATGAGGGAAGCCTGCATTTTGTGTGTGTGTGTTTTCTTTTTTCACCAGAATAATCTATCACATTAATACCAATAGCTACTTCAGCCTCTGGTCCTAACCTCTCTACTGAGGCTCAAAATCTTCCCCCTTTACTTGTCTTCCTCATCTCTGGCCTGAGCCCCTGATTCACAAGGTAACAAAACAACAACATTCTTTTCTGTGGAAACTCAAAATTCCGGTGTACATCAATTCAGGCAGACAGCACATTTAAGGGGTTAGCAGTCCCACTAGTTTCAAAAACATTCAAAATCCCAGTTTGGGGCCCACCTGGACCCTCCCACTATGCTTTGAATTTTAATAATTTTAAATCATTTTAGACTCACTTATAATAATATCTACCAACACAAAAGTCCTAAATTATGAAACATTTAGACATAGGATTTAATGCCATTGGAAGACACGGCTATTGAAGTATTGCATGAGTGTTGAAGAAAATAGGCCTCCACTTTCACGGAATAAAACTCGATACAGGTTCTGAGGAGTAATGATTCACAAACCTGCTTTTGTGACACTGTAAGATTTATAGTAAGTCCCCTATATGAGCTCCCTTCTGAGAGTGGCTTCATGAGTTCAACTTGCTTATAAGTCCAACAAATTTAGCCTAGGTACCCAACTAATACAATCAGCTCTATAGTACTAGTCTGTAATAGGTTTATAATCATTTTCACACAAATAATACAGAAGAAACAAACAAAAACATTTTAAATCTTACAGTACAGTACCTTGAAAAGTACAGTAGTACACTACAACAGCTAGCATACAGGGACTGGCATGGAGTGAACAGCAAGAAGAGTTATTCACTAGAGGGAGAGGAGGTGGGAGATGGTAGAGCTGAAGGATCGCCAGCAATAGGAATCAGAGGGAAACTGTGATTTCACTCACATCTGATGTTGACGGCACAGGTTCTGTTCCTTGCTGGATTCAGTTCTGTCTACCCTTTTGCAAATATGATCCAGTGATGTCCTAGGAGTAGCTCTTTTTTTTCCTCATCATAGATGGCGCAACAGCACTGAATTCCATTCTGAATGGCTGCGGCAATCTTTGTGTACCATTCTATGTTCAGGTCCTGTGCCTCAAAAACTAACAGTGCCTCCGCAAAGAAGATCCCCTTGCGTATCCTGCCTTGTGAATCTCCTCAGTTCTTCAGTTACTTCTTCCTCTTGTCTCTCTTTGTCCTTTCTCTGGGCCTGCAGTTCCATCAGGTCTTCCTTACCAAGCGCCTTGTGTCACAAAGGAAGGAGTTCAGTGAAGTTGTCCTCTTATAGATCTAACTTCAGCTTCTTGCTGAGGGTCACTAAGTAGCTGAACATCTCTTTGGATTCCTCACCCACCTTCTCAAATCCACAAAAATCATGAACGAGCAATGAGCAAACTTTCTTCCAAACCCCATTACGATGATGAGTGTAATCTCACACCAAGCAAAGTCAATTTGTTTTTTTAACAGGCTTGTAGATGTTATGGGGCTTCCGTAGCTTGGTTGGTAAAGAATCTGCCTGTAATGCAGGAGACCCTGGGTTGGGAAGATCCTGGGTTGGGAAGATTCCTTGGAGAAAGAAAAGGCAACTCAACTCACTCCAGTATTTTTGCCTGGAGAATCCCATGAACAGAGGAGCCTGGCAGGCTAAAGTCCCATGGGGTTGCAATGTCAGACACAACTTAGCGACTAAAATCACCACAGATGTTATAGTCCTTTCAAAATTGTTTCAAAGTTGTTCCTGACTCATCACTCCCCTTTATTGACTGACAAAAAGTGTGACATAAACAGTATTTCTTGAAAGTCGCTCACTGGTCTATAGGTTGGATATGCGAGGTAGTATTTGTTGGCAGATACATTACTTTGACGTTGGGATGAAAGTTGTCCATGAATGGCCCAAAGCATTGTCAACCAGCAAAAGAACGCTGAGTGGGACATCCTTCCCCAAGCAATATGTCCCTACCTCCAGGATTAAGTTGGAGAAGGAAATGGCAACCCACCTCAGTATTCTTGCCTGGAGAATCCTGTAGACAGAGGAGCCTGGTGGGCTGCTGTCCATAGGGTAGCTCAGAGTTGGACACGACTGAAGCTACTTAGAATGCATGCATGCGTTGGAGAAGGAAATGGCAGCCCACTCCAGTATTCTTGCCTAGAGAATCCCAGGGACAGAGGAGCCTGGTGGGCTGCCGTCTATGGGGTCGCACAGAGTCGGACATGACTGAAGCAATGTAGCAGCAGCAGCAGCCAGAAGAAAATAGTGGAAAATGGCCTATGTAACCCATGCTTTAGGGTTACTCTTTCACAGAACAGGAAGAGAGCCCTGGGCTACATTTTTAGGGGCTTTTGGGTTCTCTGAATGATGAGAGAGATTTCAGCTTCATATCGCTGGAAGCATTGCCACCAAATAATAGAATTAGCCTGTCCTTTGCTGATTTAGTCTGGCATCAACTTTTTCTCCTCCTTCAGTCTGGCATCCTCTTCCAGTACAGTCCTGTGTCCTCCACATGAAAAACCTCTGGGGTAAATACATGCCATCAATATTTCCTTGAATCATTTCAGGAAATTTCCAGGCAGCTACTGTGTCTGGGCTTGCTGCCTTGCCATTTACTTTTACATCATGAAGGTAATTTCATTGGTAGCCTTGAACCAGCCATGGCTTTAAAAGATGTACCCTCTGATTCTTTGCCTTGTTTCTTCTCCATGTCTTCATAAAGGCTTTTTGCTTTCACTTGAATCAGCATTAAGCTGAGAAGAACTCAATGCTAATATTGATCCTGCATCCATATACTGAGAAGTTTCTCCATCTCCTCCATCACTTTTTTATGCTTTTTCATTATTATTGTTGACATCATTGGCATTGCTGACTTCACATGTTCCATGATCTTGTTCCTTAGAATCATGCTGATGGTTGAAAGATTCATGTCATCAGAAGAAGCAACATGTATCATCTTTCCACCTCTCTCCACACTCTCAATTATTTTCACTTTTGTTTCCATCTGTATCATTTGATGGTTCGTAGGACCACTAGCTGGAGAAGGCAATGGTGGCCCACTCCAGTACTCTTGCCTGGAAAATCCCATGGATGGAGGAGCCTGGTGGGCTGCAGTCCATGGGGTTGTTAAGAGTCGGACACGACTGAGCGACTTCACTTTCACTTTTCACTTTCCTGCATTGGAGAAGGAAATGGCAACCCACTCCAGTGTTCTTGGCTGGAGAATCCCAGGGACCGGGGAGCCTGGTGGGCTGCCGTCTCTGGGGTTGCACAGAGTCGGACACGACTGAAGTGACTTAGCAGCAGCAGCAGCAGGAGCACTAGCTACATCACTGCTGCTACTATGCTTGTTTCTGCACAACCTGGACTTGAAATAAAGATACTGTACTACTGTACTCTATATAGTAGTGTACAATAAAGTACACAAAAGCACAACCATTTGTAGAGGATGCATGCATGTGACAGTGTATGCCAGACACATGGACTAACTTACATGTTTGGATAAGTGAACACACATTTGCATCTTTTAGTTTGAAACTAGAAGGTTCATACATAAGGGGCTTCCTGTTCAGTTCAGTTCAGTTCAGTCTCTCAGTTCAGTTCAGTCTCTCAGTTGTGTGCGACCCCATGAACTGAAGCACGCCATGCTTCCCTGTCCATCACCAACCCGGAGCTCACTCAGACTCATGTCCATAGAGTCAGTAATGCCATCCGACCACATCCTCTGTTGTCCCCTTCTCTTCCTGCCTTCAATCTTTCCCAGCATCAGGGTCTTTTCCAAAGAGTCAGTTCTTTGCATCAGGTGGCCAAAGTATTGGAGTTTCAGCTTTATCAGTCCTTCCAGTGAATATTCAGGACTGATTTCCTTTAGGATGGACTGGTTGGATGTCCTTCCAAGGGACACACAAGAGTCTTCTCCAACAGCACAGTTCAAAAGCATCAATTCTTCAGTGCTCATATTTCTCTATAGTCCAACTCTCACATCCACACATGACTACTGGAAAAACCATAGCTTTGACTAGATGGACCTTTTTTGGCAAAGTAATGTCTCTGCTTTTTAATTTGGTGTCTAGGTTGGTCATAGCTTTTCTTTCAAGGATCAAGTGTCTTTTACTTTCATGGGTGCCATCACCATCTACAGTGATTTTGGAGGCCCCCAAAATAAAGTCTGACACTGTTTCCATTGTTTCCCCATCTATTGCCATGAAGTGATGGGACCAGATGCCATGATCTTCGTTTTCTGAATGTTGAGCTTTAAGCCACCTTTTTCACTCTCCTCTTTCACTTTCATCACGAGGCTCTTTGGTTCTTCTTCACTTTCTGCCATAAGGGTATCATCTGCATATCTGAGGTTATTGATATTTCTCCCAGCAATCTTGATTCCAGCTTGTGCTTCTTCCAGCCCAGAGTTTCTCATGATGTACTCTGCATATAAGTTACATAAGCAGGGTGACAATATACAGCCTTGATGTACTTCTTTCCCAATTTGGAACCAGTCTGTTGTTCCATGTCCAGTTCCAACTGTTGCTTCTTGACCTGCATACAGATTTCTCAGGAGGCAGGTCAGGTGGTCTGGTATTCCCATCTCTCTAAGAATTTTCTAGTCTGTTGTGATCCACACAGTCAAAGGCTTTGGCATAGTCAATAAAGCAGAAGTAGATGTTTTTCTGGAACTCTCTTGCTTTTTCAATGACCCAACGGATATTGGCAATTTGATCTCTGATTCCTCTGCCTTTTCTAAATCCAGCTTGAACATCTGGAACTTCATGGTTCATGTACTGTTGAAGCCTGCCTTGGAGAATTTCGAGTATTACTTTGCTAGCATGTGAGATGAGTGCAATTGTTTGGTAGTTTGAACATTCTTTGGCATTGCCTTTCTTTGGGATTGGAATGAAAACTGTCCTTTTCCAGGCCTGTGGTCACTACTGAGTTTTCCAAATTTGCTGGCATATTGAGTGCAGCACTTTCACAGCATCATCTTTCAGGATTTGAAATAGCTCAACTGGAATTCCATCATCTTCACTAACTTTTTTCATTGTGATGCTTCCTAAGGCCCACTTGACTTCACATTCCAGGATGTCTAACTCTAGGTGAGTGATCACACCATCGTGATTATCTGGGTCATGAAGATCTTTTTTGTGTAGTTCTTCTGTGTATTCTTGCCACCTCTTCTTAATATCTTCTGGTTCTGTTAGGTCCATACCATTTCTGTCCTTTATTGTGCCCATCTTTGCATGAAATGTTCCCTAGGTATCTTTAATTATTTTGAAGAGATATTTAGCCTTTCCCATTCTGTTGTTTTCCTCTATTTCTTTGCATTTATCACTGAGGAAGGCTTTCTTATCTCTCCTTGCTATTCTCTGGAACTCTGCATTCAAATGGGTATATCTTTCCTTTTCTCCTTTGCCTTTTGTGTCTTTTCTTTTCACAGCTATTTGTAAGGCCTCCTCAGACAATCATTTTGCCTTTTTGTATGTATTTCTTTTTCTTGGGGATGGTCTTGATCATTGCCTCCTATACAATGTCATGAACCTCCATCTATAGTTCCTCAGGCACTCTGGCTATCAGATCTAATCCCTTGAATCTATTTGTCGCTTCCACTGTATAGTTGTAAGGGATTTGATTTAAGTCATACCTGAATGGTCTAGTGGTTTTCCCTACTTTCTTCAACTTAAGTCTGAATTTGGCAATAAGGAGTTCATGATCTGAGCCACAATCTTCTCCCAGTCTTTTCTTTTTTTTTTTTCCCTGACTGTATAGTCATCTTTGGGTGCAAAGAATATAATCAAACTGATTTTGGTATTGATCATCTGGTGATGTCCATGTGTTGAATCTTCTCTTGTGTTGTTGGAAGAGGGTGTTTGCCATGACCAGTGTGTTCTCTTGGCAAAACTCTGTTGGTCTTTGACCTGCTTTGGTTTGTACTCCAAGGCCAAATTTGCCTCTTACTCCAGGTATCTCTTAACTTCCTACTTTTGCATTCCAGTCTCCTATAATGTAAAGGACATCTTTTTAGGGTGTTAGTTCTAGAAGGTCTTGTAGGTCTTCATAGAACCATTCAACTTCAACTTCTTCAGCATTACTGGTTGGGGCATAGATTTGGATTGCTGTGAAGTGAATGGTTTAACTTGGAAATGAACAGAGATCATTCTGTCATTTTTGAGACTGCATCCAAGTACTGCATTTCAGACTCTTTTGTTGACTATGATGGCTACTCCATTTCTTCTAAGGGATTCTTGCCCACAGTAGTAGATATAATGGTCATCTGAGTTAAATTCACCCATTCCAGTCCATTTTAGTTCACTGATTCCTAAAATGTTGATGTTTACTCTTGCCATCTCCTGTTTAACCACTTGCAGTTTGTCTTGATTCATGGACCTGACATTTCAGGTTCCTATGCAATATTGCTCTTTGTAGCTTCGGACTTTACTTCCATCACCATTCACATCCATAACTGGCTGTTGTTTTTGCTTTGGTTCCATCTTCATTCTTTCTGGAGTTATTTCTCCACTGATCTCCAGTAGTATATTGGGCACCTACCGACCTGGGGAGTTCATCTTTCAGTGTCCTATCTTTTTGCCTTTTTATACTGTTTGTGGCAAGAATACTGAAGTGGTTTGCCGTTCCCTTTTCCAGTGGACCACATTTTGTCAGAACTCTCCACCATGACCCATCCGTTTTGAGTGGCCCTACATGGCATGGATCAAAGTTTCCTTGTATTAGACAAGGCTGTAGCCCATGTGATCAGATTGGTTAGTTTTCTGTGACTGTGGTTTTCATTCTGTCTGCCCTCTGATGGAGAAGAAGAGGCTTATGGAAGCTTCCTGATGGGAGAGATTGACTGAGCGGGAAACTGGGTCTTGTTCTGATTGGCAGGGCCATGCTCAGGAAAACTTAAATCCAATTTTCTGTTCCTGGGCAAGCTTGTGTTCCCTCCCTGTTGTTTGACCTGAGCCCAAACTATGGTGGAGGTAATGAAGATAATGGTGACCTCCTTCAAAAGGTCCCATGCATGTACTGCTACACTCAATGCCCCCAACTGCAGCAGGCCACCACTGACCCATGCCTCTGCCCGAGACTCCTGTACACTCATGGGCAAGTCTGGATCTGTCTCTTATGGGTCACTGCTCCTTTCTCCTGGGTCCTGGTGCCCACAAGCTTTTGTTTTTGTCCTCCAAGAGTATGTTTCCCCAGTTGTGTGTAAGTTCCGGTGGCTCTATGGTGAGGTTATGGCGACCTCCTCCAGGAGGGCTTATGCTGTACCCAGGTCTACTGCACCCAGAGCCCCTGCCCCTGCAGCAGGCCACTGCTGACCTGTGCCTCCACAGGAGACACTCAAACACAGTTCTGGCTCAGTCTCTGTGGGGTCTCTGGGTCCTGGTGTGCATTTATATCCAGAACTACCTTGAAAGTGGGGTCTGCCCTGGTGGCTCAGAGGTTAAAGCATCTGCCTGCAACGTGGGAGACCTGGGTTCGATCCCTGGGTCCGGAAGATCCCCTAGAGAAGGAAATGGCAACCCACTCCAGTATTCTTGCCTGGAGAATCCCATGGGCAGAGGAGCCTGGTGGGCTACAGTCCACAGGGTCGCAAAGAGTCGGACACGACTGAGCGACTTCACTTTCACTTTCACCTCGAAAGCATGAAAACAAAAAGTTTCATTGAATTACTGAATTTTGAAAATTCACTTTCACTTTCACCTTGAAAGTATGAAAACGAAAAGTTTCATTGAGTTACTGAATTTTGAAAATACACTGCAAATTAGTATTTGAATTATTTTGAGAAAATATTATAAATTACTACTTGCATCATTTTAATTGAGAAAAGAATATGCTGGAAACTACTCTTTTAGAAGGCTTCCTTGGTGGCTCAGACAGTAAAGAATCTGGGAAACCTAGGTTTGATCCCTGGGTTGGGAAGATCCCCTGGAGGAAGGCATGGCAACCCACTCTGGTATTTCTTGCCTGTAGAACCCCCAAGGACAGAAGAGCCTGGCAGGCTATAGTCTGTGGGATCACAAAGAATCGGACACAACTGAGTGACTAAGGACAGCACAGCACTCTTGTAGGGTAAGAAAGTGTCATAGAATCAAACCAATAGCAGGGATTCAGATATGACTTTGGGTAAATCTCCTGCTTGTCTCTGCTGGGCTTCTTCTAAAACAGGGAAAAAACAGTAATTCCTCCTCCTTGGTTTACTGTGAGGGTTCAATGAATGATATATGAAGTTCTTAACATTACCTGGCATATGGTTAAGTACCGTGTGAGTGTCTGCTGTTTATTTAAATTTTTTTTTTCAAGCAATTGGGTTCGCAGATTAGTCAGCAAAGAACTTTAAATCAAAAGTTATATTCAGAGCTCAATAATACCTCTTAAGTTGCTTTTCACTGCTTAATTTAATTTTCTGTGGGTCAGTGGTCTTTAATCAAAAGTTAAGTGTATCCATCCTTATGCTAGTAAAGAATTTCCTAACGTCTATCTTTAGGGATGCTGTTTTAGTAGACTATTAGCAGATGCTATGTGAAAAAATATGAACTTGGGAAGTGCTGAGTCAGACGTGACAATGAGGCTTCTTTCCTTAGGACTTCTCAGAACTGCGCATGCTCTCATGCACCCTGAAATTGCCGAGAGTTTCCCAAATGTATATGAAAACAGATTCTTTTATTTACAGAGAATCTTGAAAGGTTAATGTTCTGTGAAATGCACTTTGGCATTTTAAATATTCTTTTCTTTTTCTTTTTCAAAGATGGAGTGGCCCATCTTGAAGGAATGCATTGACAGGAGCCAAGAAAACCTACAGAAGCTTCCTCTTAAGGGGTCCAGTCAAACTGGATGGAACAGCCTGTGTTATTACCATTATAACTCATATGCAGAAGGGGTACCATTTATATAGTGTCTTTACAAAATACTTTGTTTCATTTTACCTTTCAGAGAGGCAAAAACCAACACTGAGGGAGAATTCTTAATTTACAGATGAGGAAAGTGAGGCTCAGAGGAAAGTGGTGAGAGGTGTGGTCACGGGCCCCAGGTCCCAGAGCCAGGGAAGGGGGATTCAAGCCCACCCTTGGAGTCCTCTGCCTCTCCCACTGTGCCACACTGCGGTCTGATGGGATTCCAATTAAACATTCCTTCAGGGCAAACACAGAGGGTCTTACATCTGACCTCAATTAGGAGAGTTAAGAGTGGAAGTGCATTTTTGTGTGGCATGACATGCCACAAGGCAATGTGGCGTCTGAGACAGGCATCCAGAGAAAAGAGGGAAGCGTGGGGACCAGAGGAAAACTGGCACTTAGAATTTGGGTCTGACAGTTTGGGGTGACTCTGCTTTGTGGCTTCTGATTTGGTGGGTTCTCATAAAGGAGCCAGCTCTGAGCTCCATAAGTACGTGACTTATTTGTCCTCATACCCATAGCAGTGCACACTCAAGGGATGCTCCTTAGAAAGGCACTCAAAAAGCACAACTTTCACTAATAATGAATAGCAGATGCTTCTTTTTTTCGCTCTACTCAAAATAATCTAGTGCTCTTTGCAAAAATCACTTTCTCATCATCTTAAAAGGATATTACTTCCTACTCTTTTGAAATTTATTTTTATTTTATATTGGGGTATAGCTGATTTTCAGAGACACTTATGATTTGACTGTGCCAGGTCTTAGCTGCAGCATGTGGGATCTAGCTCCCTCAGCAAGGATCAAACCTGGGCCCCCTGCCTTAGGAGTGCAGTGTTAGCCCTTAGACCACCAGAGAAGTCCCCACTGTTTTATTTAATATGTCTAGGCACTAGATGCTTATTTACTTCTTAGATGTATAACAGAGTATCTGAAGAAAACTGAGGGGTAACCTAGTGCTGAGTTTATTTACTCATTGGTAAATCAAGTATACTAATAGTTAATAATAACAGCTACTATTTGAGTGCCTACTAATGGCTCAGCACTATGTAAAATGATTTACAAAATTGACTTTGTGACAATGGAAAATAATAATTATTAATATTCCCATTTTACACAGAGAACTGAGGCTTAAAGAGGTTAAATAACTGGCCACTTAGTCATGTAGCCAAGATATTGTTCTGAATACGTCTTTCCCACATACCCATATGAGTAGCTTGATAGGGACTGTGGCTTCCCAACCCAATGATCCCGGCTTTGCTCAGTGACCAGCACACAGGAGGGACTTTATACGAGTATGTCAAGTGAATGCATAAATAAGCAAGACCTAGATGTTTCAAACACTGGCTGACTTCACCTAAAAGTCATTTTAACAAAGGCATTTTGCCTCAGAATGGAGAGAGCAACTTGTCTGAAAGCCCAAAGTGAGGCAGCCCCTGTCTTTTTGAGGCTGTGGGTGGAGTCTGGCCCTCCTGCACATCATTCGCAACACCTGTTTGCTCTCAGTCACCTGCACTCATCAGCAAATTGCCAGAGAAAGGGCCTCACCAAGGACATAAAGTAAGGACGTCTATGGTGGCTAAAGCCCCTGTGGATAACTGATGGCTCATGTCTTCTTCCAGGGTGGTTTCCCCGCCTGGCTACTGCTGTGTCCCTTCTGGACAGTTGGCTATCCTTAAGCCTCTTTCTTTCCTTTTTCTCTATGCAGTCTCTGGAGTTCACCAGTGGGACTCAGCCACTGATTCCCACAGTGGTGGTATTTTTTTTTTTAATTGGAGTATAGTTGATTTATAATGTTGTGTTAGTTTCAGACATATGGCAAAGTGATTCAGTTATATATATATATTTTAGTTCATTTACAATGCTGTTAGTTTCAAACATACAGCACAGTGATCCAGTTATATATATACATATATTGATTCTTTTTTAGATTCCCTTCTCATATAGATGGGGTTCTCTAGTGGCTCAGTGGTAAAAGAACCTGCCTGCCAATGCAGGACTCAGATTCAGTCCCTGGATTGGGAAGATTCCCTGGAGAAAGAAAGAGCAACCCACTTCAGTATTCTTGCCTGGAAATCCCGTGGACAGAGGAGTCTGGTGGGGTCCATGGGGTTGCAAAGAATTGGATGTGACTAAGCACACACACTCATACAGGTTATCACAGAACACTGAGCAGAGTTCCCTGTGCTATACAGCAGGTCCTTGCCGTTATCCATCATAAACAGTACTGTGTGTGTATCCATTTCAACTTAAGCCTGTTTCATATAGAAATGCTGGAGTTGTGATTTGAGGCTGAGCTCTTTTCCTCTGGAGGTCCCAGGAGTTCATCTCTGAAGAAGCCTGGCTCAAGTTTAGCCCTATGAGTGAATTCCCAAATCTCAAATACCCATCTATTCCAGGGCATCTCTTCCCAAGAAAACACAGAGAAAGGCAACCTGCAGGACACAAATAACTAACTAAACCCAGACTTCATCGACAAGGCAAGGAAATGGGCCTGCATGCAACCTGGAAAAGGCTGTACTGCAGGAGCCATAAAGTATAAAAGAACAACACTCTCATCACCCCTCCTCCAACCCCCCTGCCTTGGAAAAGCCCCTTTCCCTAGTGGCTAGGCCTGGGGCAGCTGCGCTCCAGGGGAGAGGGGGTCAGTGTGCCAGAGTCAAAGCTCAGAAGCACTGGAAATGATGATTTTAATTCAGTCCTCACTTTTGACTGAAAAGTAATACTGAGTATGGGAGAAATATCTTGTTTGGGTACTAATGTGGGTGAGGAATCCTCAATCCCTTTTTGTATTTTCCTCTCCCCCACCTATCTGCAGCTTGCCCACAACTGGACAAAGTGGCCTAAATGGGCCAAGGCAGGAAAGGTTGACTCACTTGTAGATTCCAGAGGCTGGGAAAATTTACAGAACCACAGCGGGGTAGTGGACACACTGAGCAGGGAAAGAAACTGAAAGTCAGAGAAACTTCTGGAAGGCAGAGGGGAGTGGGTGGATGGTTTCCTATGCCTGGACCACCAGGTTCTGGGAGGGAAGCAGCCGGTAGCAATGACTTGCTAGACTTAAGACTGCAGAGGCTGAACTTCTGTGATTATAGCAGACCCTAGAGAGCTGTGTCACCTGAGCCAAGAGCTGAGAAAGGAAATAGTGGGGTTATCCATGGGGTTGGGGGCTGGGGTGGGGCAGAACAACTGAGAAGTGGCCTCCGGTGCAACACCAGGGCGCAAGGGTGCCTGATGGGCCAGCAACAACAAATCCCAGTTGGCTGATGGAGGGACCCAGCCTAGACAGGAATGCAGAAAGAGGCACCTGGGAAGGACTGAGGGGCTTGAGGTGGTAGAGGTTTAGTGGAATACAAGGCTCAGTGAGAGTCAGGAAGTGGCTTACCTCGTGGGGTTGAGAGACTGAGAAACATCCGATCCCTATCAGGCTCAGGCCACTGAGTGTGTGGCGTCTGAAATGTGGGCATTGAGATCAATAAAGTAAGTCACTCAGTCGTGTCCGACTCTTTACGACCCCATGGACTGTAGCCTACCAGGTTCCTCCATCCATGGGATTTTCCAGGCAAGAATACTGGTGTGGGTTGCCATTTCCTTCTCCAGGAGATCTTCCCAACCCAGGGATCGAACCCAGATCTCTCGCGTTGTAGGCAGACGCTTTACCGTCTGAGCCACCGCGGGTATAAAAACAACCAACCAACTTGCAAAGGTGACAATGTTTCTGTCATGCTCAACAATATTTATCAGGCGTTCCATCACTGAAAGACTGCAGTCCCCAAGAGTGGACTTCAGAGGAACATGTACCGCTCTGCTCCTTTGTCAGGGGAGAGAGATGCCTGGATTCCTAAATTCAGAACAACCTCCTACAAATCAGGAAGCAGTCCGAGATATACAATATGTATTTGTAAAACATCTATCTCCTTGAGGCCTGGGAACTACACGTAGCACCCAGTACCCGCCACGCCACCACCGAGGCAGGAGGTGTGCAGGGGGCGCGTGTGTGTCTGGTGGTCAGAGATGTGAATCTCAGCAGCGAGGGCGGCCCCAGACGCAAACGCTGAGTCCCGCCACCCTGTCGCCCGCTGACAGGATCTGGCCGCCAACGCCTGGAAAAAAAAAAAAAAAAGCCCCAGCTGCCCACCCCCCCCACCCCCCCGCCGCCATCCGTCCACCCCTGCCCCCCCGCCCCAGTTGGCCCAGCAAACAAGCGCTCCATTTCCCCGGATCCCAGAGGCACAGGGGAATTTATTCCATCTCGGAGGCTGGGAAGCCCCTGCGGAAGCTAGTCCGTCTGCTAGTGAGTACACAGCTCCAAAACCCGAAAAAGAACATTTCCCGAAACCACATCTTCCCCTGTAAGCATCCGGGGCCCCGGGCTAGTGGCCACAGTGAACGGCGCCCCGGCGGCCGCTCTCCTGGCGCCCCGCACCCTCCGCCCGGCGTCCGGCGCGCCGCCTGGCCAGGTGCTACGGACCCGGCTTCGCCTGCGGCGTGCGCCTCCCGCCGCCGGACACCGGCGGCCCGGCAGCCGAGATTTACCGCGGCGCAGGGCGGCGGCTTCCGGGGCCGCCCGGCGCCCAGGCTCCGATTACAGGTTCACACGGGGGGCCTGGCCCGCGGCCGCCCAGCCCCCGCCGGCGCGCCCTCACGCGGCCCCGCTCCCCCGCCTGCCCATTCTTCTCCATTCATGCGGACGCCCAGCGCCGCCGCCGCCGCCGCCAGCGCGGCCGCCGTCGCCGCCGTCGGTCGCTCGGATTGGCTGGCGGCCGCGGCGCCGGCACTTTCCCACGGCCCGCGGCGCGTGCGGCTCACCGGCGGCGCTGCAGGCGCGGCCCTGGCGTGCGGCCAGGCCAATCGGGGCGCGCGGGGCGGGGCGGGGCCGCGGCCGACGGCGGGCTGGTGTCCCGGCCCGGCCTCCCCCGCCTGCCCGCCGCCGGCCCTGCGCCGCCCGCGCCGCCTCCTTCCCCCCAGCGGAGGCCCGGTGGAGCCCCTGCGGAGCCGACACACCGCCGCCGGGCAGGAGCGGGCGGGGAGGGCGGGCCTGGGGTTCGCCCTCGGCCTCGGCCTCGCCCCCGCCCCTCTCCTGAGAGGCTGCCAATCAGAGGAGCGAGAAGCCGGATTGGCCGAGGGAAGGCTGTTGCCCGGGAGCCACCGCCCCGCCCCTCCGCCCCCTCGTCCGCCCCCTCCACTCCCCCGCCCTCCCCTGGGCCCTGGGAAGGGGCGCAGCGTGGGAAAGGGATGGTTGAGTTTTAACCGGAGGCAGAGCGTGAGCCGGACCAGTGTGTGCGGAACGCGAGCAGTCGAGCGCGGAGAGGCGCTGCTGCAGTTAACTCCTCCCTGCCCGCCGCGCCGACCCTCCCCCAGATTCCCCGCTCAGCCAGCATGAAGCGAGCCCACCCTGAGTACAGCTCCTCGGATAGCGAGCTGGACGAGACCATCGAGGTGGAAAAGGAGAGTGCGGATGAGAATGGGTGAGTTGGCGGCGGGAGGCTAGCGTCGGCTGGCCTCGGTGACAGCGCACGAGGGCCCGGGGCACGCCGGCGCCCTGCAGTGACCTCTGTGCATCTCCGGCAGGCCTCCGCCCCGGGTGAATGACCCGGAGGTGCTTTCAAGCCCAAGTTGCCTAAAAAATCTGAGTACGGGCAGGGCGTGGGGGCAGCCTCTCAGATCACCTCCTCTCGCTTAACGGCGATTCCTGTTTTTTTTTTCCCCCACTCTTCATTTAGGAACTTGAGTTCAGCTTTAGGGTCCATGTCCCCAACTACATCTTCACAGATCTTGGCCAGGAAAAGACGGAGAGGCGTGAGTCTCTTTACAGTGCACCCTTTTTTTTGGGGGGGGGGTGCTTATTTTATTAATTAACGGGAAGAACCACCTTTCTTCACTTTAGAATTTACAGTCGTAATGGAAATGTCTCCCGTTGTTTTGCCTGCTTTCTCCAGATTATTGAGAAGCGCCGACGAGACCGGATCAATAACAGTTTGTCTGAGCTGAGGAGGCTAGTACCCAGTGCTTTTGAGAAGCAGGTAATGAAGAAAGTAGGTAGCTCTCTCGGAGTAACTATCCACGCCTTCAGAATCCTTAGGCTCGTTAATCTGAACCTCACCCGTGCCTCGGAAAATAACCGCGTTTGTGAGAAGGAAAGAAATTCGTCCAGATTCCAACATGTTTTGCGAAGATAATTTATTTTGCTGTTGTCTGTGCTTTTATGATTTGCAGAGCACATCTATGCGTATATATTTCAAGTTGTTCCCCAAAGGCAGTAGGTGCCAAATCAGGTTTTTGTTGTTTCCTTCTCTAGGGGTCTGCCAAGCTAGAAAAAGCCGAGATCCTGCAGATGACGGTAGATCACCTGAAAATGCTACACACTGCAGGAGGGAAAGGTACGTTTCTAGTCCGGTGGGGCGTCTGAGTGTCTGGGGGCAGAGTGATCAGCTACCGACGGCTAGGATTGGTGCAGTCGCTGCTTTATTTTTACTGTGCGCTTTGGGGGTGGAGAGAGAACGGTGTGTTGTGTGGGGGGTTGCCTGTCGGTGTGCTTTCACGTGCACATAGGTTTTCTCCAGTGAATTCATCACCCCAGCCCTCTGCAAATTAAGCGTATGCACCTTCTTTTGGAAAATACCTATTATGTGTGACAGCTAAAGTTGTGACAGCTCTGGTCTGGTAGCTCAAACCACATTTGTTTATTAACCTTTTGGAGAAAAAGCCCTTTTTTTTTTTTAAAATATGGTCTTAATTTCATATACAAGATTCTTAAAGAATAACCTGGCACATGACTCTTGAGGAAAGAAACCTGTTGTGATGAAGTAGAGAAAACCCCAAGGAAGGTGGGGGACTGAGGTCTGTGTGTCTGTCTCCAGCCGGAAAATGCTCTATTCTGGACCAAGTGCCTAAAAGCTCCGTGATGATAACTTACATCTGTGTGTCTAATGAATTTCACTACTCTGTGGTTTTTCTGTCCTTGAAGTGTTTTTTGTTGTTGTTGAGGGAAAACATTAAAGGAATGAACATAGTTTCATCTGCCGGTAGGGTATAATTCCAGTTTCTGCTTGGCAGTTTCTAATTGGGCTTTGAACTTGCATTAGCAAACACATACTTCTTATGTTGATTAATGCAAAGATTTTGGTCGATTCCCAAATATTTGGACTTTAAGAAGAGCCCGTGAATGCTTTTTTTTTTTTTTTCCCTCCTCAAAGGATGTAGCTATTTGCCAGGAAGGGCTGCCTTTGGGATCGAAGAAATGAGGGAAATGAGCGAAGCTCTGAGGTTTTTCTTTTGTTCGTTTCCTCAGGCTATTTTGACGCGCACGCCCTTGCTATGGACTATCGGAGTTTGGGGTTTCGGGAATGCCTGGCCGAAGTCGCCCGTTACCTGAGCATCATTGAAGGACTGGATGCCTCGGACCCTCTTCGAGTTCGCCTGGTCTCACATCTGAACAACTATGCCTCCCAGCGGGAAGCGGCGAGCGGCGCCCACGCAGGCCTTGGACACATTCCCTGGGGGAGCGCCTTCGGACATCACCCGCACGTCGCGCACCCCCTGCTGCTGCCCCAGAGCACCCACGGGAACACTGGCACCTCGGCCTCACCCACGGAATCCCACCACCAGGGCAGGTTGGCCACAGCACATCCGGAGGCGTCCGCTTTGCGAGCGCCCCCTAGCGGCGGCCTTGGACCGGTGCTCCCGATGGTCACCTCCGCCTCCAAACTCTCTCCACCCCTGCTCTCCTCCGTGGCCTCCCTGTCGGCCTTCCCCTTCTCTTTCGGCTCCTTTCACTTACTGTCTCCCAATGCACTGAGCCCTTCGGCACCCACGCAGGCAGCAAACCTTGGCAAACCCTATAGACCTTGGGGGACGGAGATCGGAGCTTTTTAATGAACTGATGCTGTAGAATGAGGGAGGGGAAAGCTTAAATTCCCAGCTGAGCTGGGCTGTTGCCAACATCACCTTAAAGTCATCGGTAAAATAAGAAGGAAAAAGGTACACTTTCAGATAAACTTTGTTGAAAGACGAAAGGTTTGTTGGTTTACTTTTTTTTTTTAATGTTTTTTTAATCATGTCATGTATTAGCAGTTTAAAAACTAGTTGTTAAATTTTGTTCCAAACATTAAATTGAAATAGTGAGTATAAACCCACAAATTGGTGATAGGTTTGTACTGTGCCTAATTTACTTTGTTAACCTGTCTAAGAGAGATCCCGTTTTTGTCCCAAAGTTTTGGGGATTTTAACATTTAGTATTTTGGGTCTGTTCTTCTTGTATAGTTACAGTCTCTTTTTAGAATTAATTTTCCAAACCACTGTGCTCAATGTTAACATGATGCTATTTTGTTAATATTTTGACAAGTAAGGTATTGTATAAATGATAGTCTTTGGGGGTGGGCTGTATTGAATTTTATATTTCTGAGTGAAGCGTTGACAAATCAGATGATCAGCTTTATCCAAGAAAGACTAGCTAATTTTCTGCCTCCTACAGCAGTGAGGTGAATGTACACACCATTAGGGGCCCTGAATCTGAATGACCAGTCACTGTCGTCTGCCAGGATTCACAGTTCTGGCTTGGCTAGGAGAGGTCTGGGTTTGGAGTTGGTAGGGAAGGGACGGACGGCAGTTGCATAGAATATGTCTGCATTTATCAGTCTCAAGCAATGCAATGAATTTTTAATTTCACAGATCTCAAGTTCACAGATGTTAACATGGATAAGTGATCATGGTGTGCAAGTGGTCAATGGAATAGTCCAGTGGAACCTGTTAAATTCATAACCTAATTCTTCCCGGAGCTGCCATGTTTTCTTTTCACTGGGAATGTTTATGTTGTGTTCCTCTTTTTGGCGCATGGAAATATGGTTGTTGAGATAACTTAAAACGTCTTTGCTGCCTTCTATTTGGTTTATTTAATTTGATTTGAGCTATAAAAGCATCATTTTACAGGTCTATTCCTTTAGCAGGTATAGTTAAAATGACCTCCACTGAACTGGGTTTGACCTCTATTGTACTGATGTGTTGTGACTAAATAAAAAAGAACAAACTCTTCTCCTGTATATGTCTTACCTACTTTAGCCTTTCTGTTGACTGAGATAAAAATTCTCATTTTCATTTTGCCTGGTCATCAGTTTTTTTCTGTTTAATAATTTCATTATTCTTGGTCTTTGTGATTTTGGATAAGGTGACTTCATTATGACGTAGAGCTTTGGTGTGGCTCCCATAAGAGGATATAGTGCTCTAGTTGTTATGTCAGATAATCGGGCCCTAAAGTGATCATCTATGGACTAGAAACTTCAAATCCTAGTTGGGAGTTGCAGGGTGGGAGAAAACTCTGAAATCTTATAAAATAGTATTGACCGTTCAACAGGTATTTACTGAGGACGTTTGCTGCATGCTCAGTTCTATACTGGAAGAACAGAATATTTAATTTCTTCTGTTTTTTTTTTTTTTTAATGGCAAAACAAGAAAAGCCAAACCTTCCTAACTCAGAGCCCAGGAATCTGGTGAGTGGTGGCAGGCTGTAATTCCGCACCTGCAGGGCTCTCGAGTCTTTCCTTGTCTTCTTTCCAAGGAATCTGTTTAACCCTTTAGTTGCCTTTGACTCATGCACTGGGTAGTGTGGAGGCAGACATGTGCTTTAGGTTAGAATGGAAACGCTGCCAGGACAGAGGCAGTCATCTGGGCTCCCTGGGGAAAAGAGTGCCTTCCCATGGCCTTAAAAGTCATCCTTCTGCCAATTAAGGAATCTCCTAGCTGGGAAGGAGTTACTTGGATCCTGAGAGTGGTGGAGAGGAGAAGGAGAAAACCCACTCTACCAGATGAAGTAGACCCACACCTCCCTCTGATTAAGAAATGAAGGCAGGACTTCCCTGGTGGTCCAGTGGTTAAGAATTCGCCTGCCAATGCAGGGGACATGGGTTCAATCCCTGGTCGGGGAACTAAGATCCCACATGCCTTGGGACAACTGAGCCTGTGTACTGCAACTACTGAGCCCACGCTGTTGACCCTGCGCTCTGCAAGAAGAGAAGCCACCTCACTGAGAAGCCCTTGCACAGAAACCAGAGTAACCCAGCTCACTGCAACTAGAGAAAGCCTGCACACAACAAAGACCCAGAACAGCCAGGAAAAAAAAAAAGAAGGCAAAGTGAAGAAAGTTCTTTGAATTCGAGCAGTGACTTCTGGGTCCCTATGAGGGAAAGGGATGGAGACTGTGGCATTTTCCAGATTGGGATTTTCAAATGCTAGCTCCCACTCAACCCTTCTCTGTGTGGCCTCAGACATTGGTGCCTCCTGTGATGCATGGTTCTGTTCTGAGCACTCCCTGTGCCATGCAGACACTCTTTCTGCCTGCCATGATGGCTGCGATGGGAAGTGTTATGATGATTTCTGCCAAGTGTCAGTTTAATTTTAGCAACTGGGATTTCAAATGGCATTACAGCATTACTGAACAGCATTGCGCTTAGACTGTCTTAGATGCGCTCTCTGGCACCCAGGTTTGATGGCTGCTAGTGAGATAAGAAAGAAGTAAAGCCTCTCATTTTATTGGCTCTGCTGGAAGCTCTGTGAAACTGTAAATGTGGGGCTCGTTCTGCTTCGTGTCTATGGTCCCCATGTCACCATCTGGTTACGACTTTTTTCTTTTTTTGAGGGGGGATATGAGGGGGTCATTTTTAAGATGACTCATATTTTCAACATGAGTCATTTTCAAGATTACATAGTTTCCCAAAGAAATATTTTGGTTGGGCATTCCCTGGAGGTCCAGTGGTTAGGAGTTGGTGCTTTCACTGCCAGGGGCCCTGGTCAAACTAAGAGCCAGTAAGCAGCAGCCAATTAAAGAAAGAAAGAAAGATTTTTTGTTTCTTTTTCGACCTCTTCAAGGCGACAAGTGTCTGGAAATTGTGGTGATGGAGTCTGAGTTACCTGGAAAACAGGATGGGGTTACGATGATGAATTGTTCTTGCTCAGTCACCTCAATTGTGTCCAGCTCTTTGTGACCCTATGGACCATAGCTTGCCAGGCTCCTCTGTCCATGAGATTCTCCAGGCAAAAATACTGGAGTGGGTTGCCATGCCCTCCTCCAGAAGATCTTCCTGACCCAGGGATCGAACCTACGTCTCTTTTGTCTCCAGGATTGGCAGGTGAGCACTTAACCACTCGCGCCACCTGGGAAGCGGACATAGAAAAATGAATGTAGGAAAACTCATTTCTAGTCTGAGTTGATGGAGTATGAAAAAAATTAACATCAGTCATTAGTGCCAGCATATTTTAATTTTATATATGTTTATAACACTTCTATCCATGCAGCCAAAACAGTTTTAGACGGCCTGTAAATGTACCTTATGGAGAAAATAATATCACTTATAAAGAATTTGGAAGGCCTCAATAATTACCCATTATCTTCTATATATATATAACCATGAATTAATGATATGAAAGATAGGTGGGCAGAATTCTTGTATAAGAAAAACCTCTTAACCTAAATAGCTTTTAGATTAGAAAGAAAAAAATCCGGGATGTATCATTTCTGATTTATTCAATATAGTGTAATTAGGATGTATTTTATTCAGCTTTTCTTTGTCCCACTCTGTTACTCACAAAAAAATATTTTAAATATAGATTACTTATATTTTAAATCTCTCAGAAAATGTTATATCACCTAGTTATACTTCTTCATAGCCCTTCTGGTACCAGTATCAGCTTTGATGCCTTCATTAGATTGCACTGATGATTTATAATTAAAATAACTTCAGAGCTAATAGCATTTGAGATACTGCTTCAAATGTGACCCAATTTCTTTCACGACTGGAGCTCCAGGGAAGGGGGATGTCATGGGAAGGGGACCCGAATTCTGGGTCCTGCTCTGCTTTTGTCCTGCTCTGCTTTTATCCCAGTGCCCTGAGGTGAGTCATTCAAAATTCTCTGGACCCTGCTTTCTCCATCTGTCCCATAAACTGGTTGGATTAGATGGAAGTCCCAGGCATATATTTCCTAGGGACCGGCACTAAAATGGGAGGATGCGTGGGTCATCAGTCAGTGAGTGCTGACCTGGGGGTACCTTCAGTCTGAAGGGTCACACCCATTGTGTCTACGAAGGAATTTTGGTCCAGTGTTGCCAGATCTTTCAAATTTCCGAGAGCATCTCCAATTCTAGATTTTTATGTGAAATTGCCCCTTTTAGGTAAGTCAGTAACGAATTCACTGAAACCTGTCTGCCAGCGTAGCAGTCAACTCTCAGCTCCTAGGGCTCTAATCTGAAAGCCTCTATGCAAGCTAAAATTTTCTAGTATCTTTGCCATGCACAGCCAAGGATATGCTTAATGGATAAATACTTGCCTAACAAATTAAAAAGTGCAGTAATTAGGCAGCCTTAGGTACTTTTATGTAAAGTTAATGGGCAGAGTTTTTAAAAATTATTTCTAGGTTGTCTTATTTCCTTACAGAGAGAGAAACTGAGGACTTCCCTGGTGGTTCAGTGATTGCGAATTTGCCTTGCAAAGCAGAGGACATGGGTTCAATCCCTGGTTGGGAAACTTAGATCCTACATGCTTCAGGGCAACTAAGCCTGTGCACCACAGCTAGAAAGCCCATATTCCACTGCAAGAGAAGCCCTCCAGCCACAACAAGCCCCAGTGCAGCCTAAATAATTAAACATTTTTTAAATAATTAAAAAAATAAGAGAAATGCCCTCCAGCCACAACAAAGACCCAGGGTAGACAAAATAAATAACATTTTAAAATTTTTTAAAAATAAGAAAAATGTCCTCCAGCTGCAACAAAGACCTAGGGCAGCCTAAATAAATAAATAATTAATAAAAAAATTTTTAAATAGGAGAAACACCCTCCAACCACAACAAAGACACAAGGCAGCCTAAGTAAATAAATAAATATTTTGAAATAATTTAAAAATTTTAAATATAAGAGAAACGGAAACCATTTTTGTTCTAAGTCTGGACCTTTCGCAGGAACTTCTGAAGACACTCTCTCATCTTGGTCCTTGTGTTCACCTGACCGACCTGGTGCCTTCAGTGAAACAGCGGGTATGTAGCTGGCTGGTGACTCAGCACACTGAAGTCCTCAGAGGTGCCATCTGATTTCAAGAAGAAAGAAGTCCCTGCAGAGAGCGGGTTGTTTTGAACCTCACCTTGAAATAGAATGCCTGTCTTCATCTTGATGAGCTGCAGGCCTTGTCACTCAGATACTTCAGTGTCAGCTCTGGGGTGGGGGCAGGGAGAGGGACGAAAGCAACGAAGGAGGGAGACACTCAGGTCTTTCTTTGTGAACTATCTGCAGGTATTGACATACGCGTCAGAACTGTCTTCCCCCTCATACCCAACCCCCCCTCCCCGCCCCCGCCCTGCCCCCTTCTACCCGAGGCAAGCAACAGTGGAGAGATGGGTCTTGGGAAATTCAGTAGGTTGCTGGATTTGGTGCTAATAGCCTGTGATTTTGTGCTTCTTTAGAGTTATGTTATAAAATTTCCCATCCTATTTATGATTATGTTGATATTTTTCATTAATTGCTTTGTGTTGGGTTCTGATATATATTCAAGAAGGGTAAAGAGACTGAGCTTGATTTGGAAAAACCCTTACTCATTCATAGGCAGTTGCCAGGTGGTCTGTGGCTTGATTTGGAAGAGACTCTTCTTTGAAAATTTTATATTTATTTGTTCTGTGTCAGGTCTTAGTTGCCACACATGGGGTCTTTCTTTGCGACCCACAGACTCTCTAGTTGTGTGTTGGCTTAGTTGCTCTGTGGCTCATGGGACCTTAGTTTCCTGACCAGGGATCAAACCTGAGTTGGAGAAGAGACTTGAAAACACCATGATAGGCAGAGAGAGACTGGCTGATACCCCTGAGAGAGTTGATGACTGAAAATTTTCTGTAGCTACTTTTTAAATTTTTTATCCTTGGTGGTAATCTCTCCCCTGGGGCATGATTTATTTTTGTTTCTGGTGTATAGGAATGTTTCATGTATGCGGAGTTGAATCATAAAATTAAAGAAGGACATATCTGAGCCCTTAATCATCCTCTTTGACCTCATTTCCTACCGCCTGCCCCGCCCCCCCCCCCCCCCCCCCCCCCCCCCCCCCCCCCCCCCCCCCCCCCCCCCGCCCCCATCACTCTGCCGCAGCCACACTGCACCCTGTTGCTAGAACACACAAGGTATGTGCTCACCTCCAGGCCTTTGCACTGGCTTTTCCCTCTCCCTGGGATGTTCTTCCCCCGCTATCAGCTCATCTGCCAAGGTCGCCTTCCTCTAGCAGTCTTCCCTTAGGACCCTATTTGAAACATTCCCCCCCTCCAACTCCCTTATCCCCCCTCCTGCTTCTCCTCACCTCCTTTTCCTCTTTGTTTTTCTCCACAGTACTTAGGATTATCCGACAGAATGTATATTTCATCGGTTGTCTGTTTACCCTGGTTTGTTCACTTCTACAGTTCTGTCACTTAAGCAGCGCCTGGCAAATTGAAGGCACTTAATAAATATTTGTTGAATGAATGAGTGAATCCTATCCCCCTCTTTATTCAATTGCATTCATCTCACACGCTAGTAAAGTAATGCTTAAAATTTTCCAAGCCAGGCTTCAGCAATACATGAACCACGAACTTCCAGATCTTCAAGCTGATTTTAGAAAAGGCAGAGGAACCAGAGATCAAATCGCCAACATCCGCTGGATCATGGAAAAAGCAAGAGAGTTCCAGAAAAAACATTTATTTCTGCTTTATTGACTATGTCAAAGCCTTTGACTGTGTGGATCACAATAAACTGTGGACAATTCTGAAAGAGATGGGCATACCAGACCACCTGACCTGCCTCTTGAGAAACCTGTACGCAGGTCAGGAAGCAACAGTTAGAACTGGACATGGAACAACAGACTGGTTCCAAATAGGAAAAGGAGTACGTCAAGGCTGTATATAGTCACCCTGCTTATTTAACTTATATGCAGAGTACATCATGAAAAACACTGGGCTGGAGGAAGCACAAGCTGGAATCAAGTTTGCCAGGAGAAATATCAATAACCTCAGATATGTAGATAATACCACCCTTATGGCAGAAAGTGAAGAGGAACTAAAGAGCCTCTTGATGAAAGTGAAAGAGGAGAGTGAAAAAGGTGGCTTAAAGCTCAACGTTCAGAAAACTAAGACCATGGCATCCAGTCCCATTACTTCATGGGAAATAGATGGGGAAACAGTGGAAACAGTGGCTGACTTTATTTTTTTGGGCTCCAAAATCACTGCAGATGGTGAGTGCAGCCAT
Organism: Budorcas taxicolor; assembly: GCF_023091745.1. Lineage (NCBI taxonomy): Eukaryota > Metazoa > Chordata > Mammalia > Artiodactyla > Bovidae > Budorcas > Budorcas taxicolor. The sequence continues at coordinate 56,302,860 of NC_068923.1, read as the reverse complement.
GAAATTAAAAGATGCTTACTCCTTGGAAGAAAAGTTATGAGCAAGCTAGACAGCATATTGAAAAGCAGAGACATAACTTTGCCAACAAAGGTCCGTCTAATCAAGGCTATGGTTTTTCCACTGGTCATGTATGGATGTGAGAGTTGGACTGTGAAGAAAGCTGAGGCCCGAAGAATTGATGCTTTTGAACTGTGGTGTTGGAGAAGACTCTTGAGAGTCCCTTGGACTGCAAGGAGATCCAACCACTCCATCCTAAAGGAGATCAGTCCTGGGTGTTCTTTGGAAGGACTGATGTTGAAGCTGAAACTCCAATACTTTGGACACATGATGCGAAGAGCTGACTCACTGAAAAAGACTCTGATGCTGGGAAATATTGAGGGCAGGAGGAGAAGGGGACAACAAAGGATGAGATGGTTGGATGGCATCATCGACTCGATGGCCATGGGTTTGGGTGGATTCCGGGAGTTGGTGATGCACAGGGAGGTCTGGCATGCTGCGGTTCATGGGGTCTCAAAGGGTTGGACACGACTAGGCGACTGAACTGAACTGAAGAAGTGGAACAAAACAGGGACAAACAGACACCTCTCTAACCCCCCTCATTCCCCAACTCAATCATTTATGCAAAAACCTACCAGAGAAGTGGATATCATGTTTCACTTCAGTTATTTTCCATTCAGTATTGTACAATTCTGCCTTAAAAACAGTCTAACTCGTACGTTCTTCAAGCTTATTTTCTTTCTGGTATGTGCTTAGTGAGGATGGAGGGACATTGGTCACCTTTTCCCCATGAAAGACCCTACCCTTATCTGGCCAGTCTGCCCCTCCACTTGTGGCCATGCCACTCTTTGTCTGACTCTTGGCCCCTGCCTATTGCCCGGAGCAAAATAACTTTCTCTTCCCTGGGGCCTTGGACCCTTCTGTTCCTTCTCCCTGGTAAGTTCTTGTGGGTCTTGATGGATGGCTCCTTCTTGTTCTGGTCATAGCCCTGTGTCAGTGCTCAGAGGGGACTTCCTGGATCACACTGGCAAAGACAGCTAGCTGTCCCATTTCCCAACTCCATCACTTTGTATCCTGTGAAAACTCAATGTGGCAGTCAAGAGCCAACTCTTGACCACCACATTGGCTCTTAACTGCCACATTGAGTTATCACAGGATACAAAGGGAGCCAGAAGCCTGTTCTTCAGATCCCTGTTTTGACTCTTGTTTAAACACTCTATGACTCAGTTTCTTCATCTGTATAATGGGAGTATAATTGTAACTTACATGTTTCTTGTGTTTTACAAATGGTATTTAATAAATACATAAAGTGCTTAAAACAATGTCTGGCAGATACTAAGCACTCAATAAAAATTAACTTTTTAAAAAAGACCCTGCACTTCCTCCTAAAAACATTTAGTTCTTAATCCATCTTTACCTTCATCTTCGCTCCAGTTAAGGGATCTCAGCATTTTTTTAAAATTAATTTTTATTGGTATATAATGGCTCAGTGGTAAAGAATCCATCTGCTAGTGCAGGCAATGAAAGGGACACAGGTTCGATCCCAGGGTTGGGAAGATCTCCTGGAGAAGGAAATGGCAACCCACTCCAGTATTCTTGCTTGGAAAATCCCATGGACAGAGGAATGTGGTAGGCTACAGTCCATGGGGTCACAAAGGAGTTGGACATGATTTAGCGATTAAACAACAACAAATCTTTGCTTTAGAATGTTGAGTTAGTTTCTTGTTTTCCTGTTAGTTTCTGGGCTTCCCTGGTGGCTCAGACAGTAAAGAATCCACTTGCAATGCAAGAGATCTGAGTTCAGTCCCTGAGTTGGGAAGATTCCCTGGAGAAGGGAATGGCTACCCACTCCAATATTCTTGCCTGGAGAATTCCATGGACTGGGGAGCCTGGTGGGCTACAGGCCATGGGGTCACAGAGAGTCAGACCTGACTAAGCAACTAACACAGCATTGAGCAGGGCTCCCTGCGCTATACAGGAGATACTCATTTGTCACCTATTTTCTATATAGTAGCATATACGTGTCAGTCTCAATCTCTCAATTCATTCCACCTTTCCCATCCACCATGGTAACCCTAAGTTTGTTCTCTGCATCTGTAACTCTATTTATGCTTTGTGAATAAGTTCATCTCCACACTTTTCCCAGATTCCACATATAAGCAATATTATAGATATATTTTTTCTTTCTGATTTGCTTTACTCTGTGTGACATTCTCTCGGTCCATCCACATGTCTGCAAATGGCCCTATTTTGAACCCTTTTATGGCTGAGTAATATTTCATTGTATATATATATACACACACACACACCACACCTTCTTTATCCATTCCTCCAATGATGGTCATTTCCATTGCTTCCCTGTCCTGACTATTATAAACAGTGCTTCAGTGAACATCAGGGTGCATGCATCCTTTCAAATTATGGTTTTCTCCAGATATATGCTTAGGAGTGGGATTGCTGGGTCATATGGTAACTCTGTTTTTAGTTTCTCAAGGAACCTCTACACCATTCTCTGTAGTAGCTGTACCAATTTACATTTGTAACAACAGTGTAGGAAGGTGCCCTTTTCTCTGCAAGGGATCTCAGCATTTTTGATCTTGCCAGCTTTTTGTCCAACTTTTTGGGGTGTGGGTGGAGGAACACCACTTCTGTTTATAGAAATGGATAAAAAGAAATTCTATTATGTGAACAGACTACATCCATTCAGGATTCACTGAAGAACAACACAGATGCAATGTTTAGACTAAATGTGATAAAGTTAAAGGAACTGAACAAATTCAGACTGAAATTGAAGAAAACAGGGAAAACCACTAGACCATTCAGGTATGACCTCAATCAAATCCCTTATGATTATACAGTGGAAGTGAGAAATGGATTTAAGGGACTAGATCTGATAGATAGAATGCCTGATGAACTATGGAATGAGGTTCGTGACATTGTACAGGAGACAGGGATCAAGACCATCCCCATGGAAAAGAAATGCAAAAAAGCAAAATGGCTGTCTGGGGAGGCCTTACAAATAGCTGTGAAAAGAAGAGAGGTGAAAAGCAAAGGAGAAAAGGAAAGATATAAGCATCTGAATGCAGAGTTCCAAAGAATAGCAAGAAGAGATAAAGCCTTCTTCAGCGATCAAAGCAAAGAAATAGAGGAAAACAACAGAATGGAGATCTCTTCAGGAAAATTAGAGATACCAAGGGAAAATCTCATGCAAAGATGGGCTCAATAAAGGACAGAAATGGTATGGACCTAACAGAAGCAGAAGATATTAAGAAGAGATGGCAAGAATACACAGAAGAACTGTACAAAAAGGATCTTCACGATCCGGATAATCACGATGGTGTGATCATTCATCTAGAGCCAGACATCCTGGAATGTGAAGTCAAATGGGCCTTAGAAAGCATCATTACGAACAAAGCTAGTGGAGGTGATGGAATTCCAGTTGAGCTGTTTCAAATCCTGAAAGATGATGCTGTGAAAGTGCTGCACTCAATATGCCAGCAAATTTGGAAAACTCAGCAGCGGCCACAGGACTGGAAAAAGTCAGTTTTCATTTCAATCCCAAAGAAAGGCAATGCCAAAGAATGCTCAAACTACCGCACAATTGCACTCATCTAACATGCTAGTAAAGTAATGCTCAAAATTCTCCAAGCCAGGCTTCAGCAATATGTGAACCATGAACTCCCTGATGTTCAAGCTGGTTTTAGAAAAGTCAGAGGAACCAGAGATCAAATTGCCAACATCCGCTGGATCATGGAAAAAGCCAGAGAGTTCCAGAAAAACATCTATTTCTGCTTTATTGACTATGCCAAAGCCTTTGACTGTGTGGATCACAAGAAACTGTGGAAAATTCTGAAAGAGATGGGAATACCAGACCACCTTACCTGCCTCTTGAGAAATCTGTATGCAGGTCAGGAAGCAACAGGTAGAACTGGACATGGAACAACAGACTGGTTCCAAATAGGAAAAGGAGTACGTCAAGGCTGTCTATTGTCACCCTGCTTATTTAACTTATATGCAGAGTACATCATGAGAAATGCTGGACTGGAAGAAACACAAGCTGGAATCAAGATTGCCAGGAGAAATATCAATAACCTCAGATATGCAGATGACACCACCCTTATGGCAGAAAGTGAAGAGGAACTAAAGAGCCTCTTGATGAAAGTGAAAGAGGAGAGTGAAAAAGTTGGCTTAAAGCTCAACATTCTGAAAATGAAGATCATGGCATCCGGTCCCATCATTTCATGGGAAATAGATGGGGAAACAGTGGAAACAGTGTCAGACTTTATTTTGGGGGGCTCCAAAATCACTGCAGATGGTGATTGAAGCCATGAAATTAAAGGACGCTTACTCCTTGGAAGAAAAGTTATGAACAACCTAGATAGCATAATGAAAAGCAGAGACATTACTTTGCCAACTAAGGTCCGTCTAGTCAAGGCTATGGTTTTTCCAGTAGTCATGTATGGATGTGAGAGTTGGACTGTGAAGAAAGCTGAGTGTCGAAGAATTGATGCTTTTGAACTGTGGTGTTGGAGAAGACTCTTGAGAGTCCCTTGGACTGCAAGGAGATCCAACCAGTCCATTCTGAAGGAGATCAGCCCTGGGATTTCTTTGGAAGGAATGATGCTAAAGCTGAAACTCCAGTACTTTGGCCACCTCACGTGAAGAGTTGACTCATTGGAGAAGACTCTGATGCTGGGAGGGATTGAGGGCAGGAGGAGAAGGGGACGACTGAGGACGAGATGACTGGATGGCATCACTGACTCAATGGATGCGACTCTGAGTGAACTCCGGGAGTTGGTGATGGGCAGGGAGGCCTGGCGTGCTGCGATTCATGGGGTTGCAAAGAGTTGGACACGACTGAGTGACTCAACTGAACTGAACTGAACTGAAACTATCAGAGTCTGGGGTAAGTTGGGGGCTGGAGAAATAATAGGTAAACTATTTTACTCATATTTTGAGTATGTAAAGAGTGAGTTTTATGAAAGTGGAGGGCTGGTGGTTCTCAGGTGGAGACCCACATACTTACATGGGCAGAGACAATGTAGGGTTGTGATGGTAAGGCGACCTTCACCCTTGACCTTGATTCTGATTCTGACCATCAAATAGCAATGGTTGCTACAAACCAATGAATGCTGCAAGGATTTTGGGTATAGTTTTCCTGCTGAGAGCACAGAAGCAGTAAATATCACACACTCTTAAGAACCAAAATCCACTTGTGTCCAGATATCTCCGTCAGGGTTTTATAGGAAATCAAATTATCCCTGCCATATACAACAACAGCCCCAGAACTGATCCCATCCCAGCTTACATAAGAAGACAGATAGGGCATGAGAAAGAAAATGATTGGCTTTGTGAGGAGCTAGCCTAGTGAGGCTTTTCTCTCCCCTTCCCGTGAATGTAGGTGAGTTGAAAGGTTTCATGAGGGATTGCAGTGGCTAAATAAGGCTACAGGATTCACAGAAAGTGGGCTTGGGGCTCGGATCACTGTCTGGGCTGAAGGTAGATAGACATACCTTCTTCTGCATGGTGTGTGGTTCTTGAAAATGGAGGGGAGTAGGGTGAAGCGGAACATCGATCCCTAAATGCCATACACATCATCTATTTGGAGGAATCACTCTGGCATCAGATAGAACCAGAAAGAGAATATGGGTACCTGCCCCTCCCCCTGATCTGTATGAGGAGATGTCTTCTCTCAATACCAGAGCAGTCAACCTTGGGAATGTAAGGGGTGGAGGAATTCTAAGAACCAGAACCTTCCTGGAACATGAACCCACATTCCCACCTTCCAAGGTGCTGGAGGAGGAAGCGGAGCTGAAGGGCAGACAGTGCCTTCTTTGCTTCCACAAGCCCCACCCCCTGCTTTCCCACATTTGAGCTGATGAGAGCTGAATGGGGATGAGTTTCAAATGGGAAAGGAGAGTGGCATTTTAAAGTGAACTGAACTTCATTTATGGAAAGAGACCAGAAAGTTCTTTGCCCTGTCCACTGTATAATTAAGAGAAAGCGAAAGGAAGAGAAAGCAGCCTAAATGCCCATCAACAGAGGAATAAAGAAGATGTGGTACAGATAGCCAATGGTAATTTGCTGTATGACTCAGGGGTTCCTCCTGAGTCATACAAACATATGATTACCAAAGGGAAAAGTTTAGAGGGATAAATTAGAAATTTGGGAATGACATATACACACTACTAGATGTAAAATAGATAAACAACAAGGACCTACTGTATAGCACAGGGAACTATACTCAGCATTCTATAATAATCCATATGGGAAAAGAATCTGAAACAGAATGGGTATATGTATATGTAACTGAACCACTTGGCTGCACACCTGAAATTCACACAACATTGTACATCAACTATACCCTAATATAAAATAAAAATTAAAAATTAGTTATTATTCTCCAACAAAAGAGGGAAAGCAGAAGGAGATTTGCCGGGGTATGGTTGATGGCAGTATAAAAAAAATGATTTCTTAGTTGTTCCTTGCTCAGTGGAGAAGCACACATGTAGTCAAGGGAATGAGACCCCAGGCAATGGAAGGAGCTTATGCACAGGCTGGCCATAGCTGGTGCTCTGAGGGAGCAGTGAAGTGTTTTCACTTCAGGAAGAGATTCTAGGAGAATGGATCTTTTTAAAGAGATGATGAATACTATAAACTAGTGAAAGTCAAAGTCACTCAATCATACCCAGCTCTTTGCAACCCCATGGACTATACAGTCCATGGAATTCTCCAGGCCAGAATACTGGAGTGGGTAGCTGTTTCCTTCTCCAGGGCATCTTCCTAACCCAGGGACTGTATCCAAGTCTCCCCTATTGCAGGCAGATTCTTTACCAGCGGAGCTACCAGGGAAGCCCGTAAACTAGTGAGTTTAATGTTATTGCAGGGCAAAATTTTAAGAGAAATGATTAACACGATTATTCAAAGCACTTCTTAAAAGGAAAAGCATCGGCGCTTGTTCTCTCTTGGTGATTTAAGAGCTCACAATGAATGAAGCATAACTTCTGCATCCCCATTCTTTTTGAAAAGGCTTAGGCTGCTGGTCCATGTGGGCTGGGGGTTTACTGCAGAATCATTTATCTACACTGGGGCAGAATCATTCATCTGTACAAGTGTTCCCCTATCTCCTGAAACAGCATGAGAAGTGTGAGCTGGATGATGCAACAGTTAGAAGGCACAGGAACTGGTCGAACGAGAACAATTCTTTATTTAGTGCTGGCAATATGCCAGGCTCTGAACTAGGGGCTTTTCATACATTGGTATTTTTAGAGTGATTACTCTGCAAGGCCAGCCTTATTATCTCTGTATACAGATGAGCAAAGTGAGATTTTGCAAGATGAAATCTCTTGTGCAAAGTCATCCAATTATTAAGCAGCACAGCTGGGATTTCAGATCGGAAGTCCATTATTTTTGAAACACACAAACTCAATGTATCAATTGATTGATTTCAGTTTTGTAGGGGTTCTCCTGTGATACTTTCTACTGACTTCAGAAGTCTGAAAGTGGAATAGACTCTTTGAGAGAAGATGAGCTCCCTGGCACAGAGGACAATGAAGCAGAAGCTAATTGCCTGGATGCTGTAAAAGAGCTTCAAGTAGGAAATAGACCAGGGTTTTTAATACTTTCCAAGTGGGACAGTGGTATGGATACAGGTGTTTTGTAAGCATCAATCTCCAAATACTAAAACATCACATGTATACAATTCTTGACTTATGAGTTCAATCTTCTCCCCTCTATGCTCATTGTGGGCTTTCTCCAACTTTATGAAACTTTTCTCCTCACTCACCTCAAATCTGTGGACACAGAAACTTACAAGACACCAAAGGGACGACTTTCAAATTTGGTTTCTGAGAAGTCTCCCTTCGTGATAATTCAGGAGCTATAAAGTCACCGCTGGCTTTCTGTGTCTACCTGTCTTACACATATTTTTGGTTATAGGTGAAACATAGACTATAAAATAGGGTGTTTTGGTTCCTGTTCACATGACCTGAATTTAGAAATATTGAAAGGATGGTGAGAATGATTCCAATGAATGATATAATGACCTTGCCTCAAAATACTGTCCAAGACTGAGCCCCTCTCCAAAGAGTGGGGTAAATGCAAGGCATTGGCAAGAAAGTGTGCTAAAATGGCTTTCTTTTCCTTTTAGCATCGTGAAATCTAAGTAGTCCTTTTCATCCCTTTTCATCCCACTACTCATCCCTCGTTGTTGTTCTTCAGTCCCTAAGTTGTGTCCAACTCTTTGATACCTATGGACAGCAGCACAACAGGCTTCCCTGTTCTTCACCATCTGCCAGAGTTTGCTCAAACTCATGTCAATTAAGCTGGTGGTGTCATCTCACCATCTCAACCTCTGCTGCCTCCTTCTCCTCCTGTCCTCAATCTCTGCTAGCACCAGGGTCTTATTCTAATTAGTCAGCTTTTCACATCAGGTGGCCAAAGTATTGGAGCCTCGGCTTCAGCATCAGTCCTTCCAATGAATATTCAGTGTTGATTTCCTGACTGACTGATTTGATCTCTTTGCAGTCCCAGGGACTCTCAAGACTCTTCTCCATCATCACAGTTCTTCAGTGTTCAGCCTTCTTTCTGGGCCAACTCTCACATCCGTACGTGAGTGCTTGAAAAACCACAGCTTTGACTGTGTGGACCTTTGTCAGTAAAGTAATATCTCTGCTTTTTAATATGCTGTCTAGGTTTGTCAAACTTTTCTTTCAAGGAGCAAGTATCTTTTAATTTTATTAGGTCCCTCTAGGTAGAAGAGAAATTGGTGTAGTTAATAGCTCCCTTAATAAGGCTTGATAGATCTTTTTTTAGTTTATTTTTCAGAAATTGGGAAGAGAGCTCATGACTATGTAAGAAATATTTTTGAAAAGTAGATGTGTTACAATGTTTTGCTTTCATCAAAATGAAGACTGACCTAAATTGTTAGCAACTAGATCTTTACTAATAATCTTGATGGTTTTGATGGTAGATCATCAGAATGTGATTTTTGGCAATGTTCATTGATTTATACATGAACTGCTTCCGGGGGAAGTCCTAGTTATTTTATTAAGAGGGGATGTATATTCAATAGCCTTTTGCTTTTAATAATAAATTCATCAAACTATTATTTGATAAAGTGTATAGCACTAATAATTGTAATAACTCAATACAGAATTTTCTGTCCTTATTTCCTTTCTTTTGTCCCATCCATCTTTCTTTTCTTCCTTCCTCCATTCTTTCTATTACTTAGAGCTTAATGGTCATAAGAAATAAAAAACTAAAAAAGAAAATTGATGTACATATCTCTGTTAGAAATAACTATAGTAAGATCAAGAAAATACTTCCAAGCACAATTTTTGAACACAGGATTACAACCTGTAGTCCCGGCTGTAATCCTGGCAGTTCTAGATTATCCTGGCAGATAATTCCTCTTTGTATTTTAGCTGGACCATTAAGTCACCCCCAGGTGGAAGTACTGGATGGCACAGCTGGTTCCTTGATCCCCAGCTGACCAGCTGCAGCAGCTCACCTGGGACATTTCAAACCTCACAGTAACTCACTGCTGTGGTTTTGGCAATACCATTTATACTGTGGTAGAAATTCCAGAACTGGACACACGGTGCTAGAGCCGGGAGGAAAAAGGACTTGAGGGTGGTGGTAAGCGGCCTGCAGAGATGAAATGAAGCTGTAGCCAGTGTTAAGCTCTCTCCAGCCAGGAAGAATTTCCCAAGAGGGAGAACAGACGAAGTGTTGTTTTGCTTTTTCATTTTTTTAAAGCACACAAGTATTTATAATAGATTTTGAAGTTGTTTTTTTACCTTTTGCTATTATTGTGCCTTCCGAACTTCAGTAAAAATCAGAATACACAGTGCTAAGTCGCGTCAGTTGTGTCTGACTCTTGCAACCCCAAGGACTGTAGTCCGCCAGGCTCCACTGTCCATGAGATTCTCCAGGCAAGAATACTGGAGTGGGTTACCATTTCCTCCTCCAGAGGATTTTCCCACCCAGGAATTGAACCTGTGTCTCCTGCAGCTTCTACATTGCAGGTGGATTTTTCACCCCTGAGCCCCCAGGGAATACATGGTAACCTCCTATTAACCATGCTCTAGGACAGTGGACCTCAACTTTGGGAGAGTCACAAGGGGAGATTGAGAAACTCTCAATGGCCCACCCACACCCAGACCAGTTCAGTCGAAAATGACAGAGGTAGCAGTAGTATTTAAAAAATCCTCCAGGTGATTCAAAAGTATGCAGCTAAGGTCGGTAATTACTGCTCTAGGAAGATGAGAGGAGAGTGATGTGGGGCTTGGGGCAAAATACTCAGACAAGAAGGGAGAGGCCAGTCCCTGAAGGAAGGTTGCCTGTGAAGCAGGTCAGAGTGCAGCCAAGCAGGTGGCAGCTTTAGGCGTTTACTCCTTCACCCAGAAAGCTGGGGTAAGAACAGCAGACTCAGGCCAGCAATCAAAGAGACTGGGCTGGTACTCATTGTCAACATTGATTTTCAATGATACTTCCTGTTGTTGTTGTTCAATTACTCAGTCATGCCCGACTCTTCGCGACCCCACGGACTGTAGCACGCTAGGTACCCTGTCCTTCACTATTTCCCGGAGTTTGCTCAAACTTACATCCATTAAGCTGATGATGCCATCCAACCATCTCGGCCTCTGTCACCCTCTTCTCCTGCTCTCAGTCTTTCCCAGCATCAAGGTCTTTCCTGCAGGTAGAACTGACTTCCATTTTTCTGTCGATATGGACCTTGGTTCCCTTCCACAGACAGTGAATTCTGGCTGCTGACCTGGGGCTTTGAAGCTTCCCCTCCTCCCCATCTCCAACCATGTGGTTTCTAGACATGAGGCAGTCAATGGCTGTGAAGGAAACACGTCTTCATATTAATAGAGATAAGTATATCCATATTAATAAAGATAATTATATATATATAAAATGCTGATAATTACATATCGTCAGACAGAGCCATTTGGTTAGATCAAGTTGTTTTGAAGTTAAATAACATAATGCATATGTATATTTAATTCAGTTAAAACACTGGCTCTCTAAGTGAATGTTGAGGCGGGTAAAAGGGTTGTCAAATTCTTCTATAATCATCACTCCCCTCCCCTTTCCCATGGCACAGGGTCTGACATAACATTATACCTCTATAGAGGCAGTACTTTCAGCAGAGAAGTAACCCTTGCATGAAACAAACTGGGACGTGGGCCTGCTGCTTCAGTCACCTGAGGTGCTTGTTAAAAATAGAGATTATCTGGACTGATCCCAATCTACTGAATCAGATTTGAGCCGGGGTTGGGGGAGCGGTTGTTGGAAACCTGGAGGTCCATGGATGTAACTGGTCCTAGTAGATTCTGGGACATCTGTTCCTGTCACTCCTTCAGGATTCTTATCGCTTCTGTAGTCTCATTCATCGCCTGTGATGGTGGTGACTCTCAGAATCTCTGGCTCCCACCCACCCCCAAAGTCCTGTCTTCTGTAATAACAGTGACAACATCAATGGCAACTATATCTGAGGCAAAGATGACGGCTTGCCAACTGCACAATCCGTTCTCTCTCTCGTTTGTTTTTTTTGCAGCGCTGGGTCTTCATTGTGGCATGCAGGCTTTTTCTAGCTATAGCACATGGGCTTCATTGGCCTGAGGCATGTGGAATCTTAGTTCCCTGACCAGGGATGACACCTGCATCTCCTGCATTGGAAGGCGGATTCTTAACTCCTGGACCACCAAGTAAGTCCCTCATTCTCTCCTTTTTTAATTAACAGGATCTTAATTTGTACGCAGGACAGCTGTGCCCCTCATCTGAAACCCCCACTTTAGCTAGGTGTCATCAGAGGACTAAACTTGGCTCAAGGTGTTGTGATCAGAAGTGCTGTGCAGGAGTTTTGAAAGTAAAGGTAGAGGTGCAACCTTCTATGTCTTTTTTTCCTCTTGAGTGTGTATGTGATGGCTGGAGCATATGCACACTTGTTACAAGTATGTAGTAAGCTGAGGATGGTGGAGCAAAAAGAAAGAAAGAGCTGGTCCCTGGTGTCCGAGGAATTGCTGCTCCAGTTGTGCTCCGGACTGACTGCCTCTGGACTTGTATTGCATGAAAGACAAACATTTCTGTGTTCAAGCCGTCAATAATTCTGGGTTTTTAGTTCTTCATAGGTGAATCAAATCCTATGATACTAGGAGGCATTTCTGAACTCTGTCCTATGTATTAAGTGCACGCTAAGCTCTTTCCATGTATTTTCTAATTTAATCCTCAGAAAAATCTCTTTAAGAGAGATTCGATTATTATTCTCATTTTATAGATTAAAAAGGTTGGTCATCAAGAGGTTAAGTAACTTGTTTAACATTACTCAGCTGGTACGTTCTGGGGGTGGTATTTGAACTATGGCCGGCAGAGTTCAGGAACCAGACTCTGGTTTCTATATACTGAGGGCCTCCCTCTTACAAGGTTGCCTTGATATCGAGAGCTGAGAAGGTTTAAATTCTTTTTCAGATTCTTTTTCCTTATAGGTTATTACAAAATATTGAGTAGAGTTCCCTGTGCTATGCAGTAGGTCCTAACTGGTTATCTATTTTATATATAGTAATGTGCATATACTAATCAGAAAAAATACATGTATGACTGAATCACTGCTGTACACGCAAAACTAACTCAGTGTTTTAAACCATATGTACTTCAATTACAAAAAAAGAAAAAAATGATTTGAGAAGGTTTATGTTCCTCTTTTTCTTTTCTGTTTTTTCAAGTTTATTTGGCTGCACTGGGTCCTAGTTGCACCATGCGGGATCCAGTTCTCCGACCAGGGATTCAACTCTGGCCCCTGCCTTGAGAGCTCAGAGTCCCAACCACTGAACCATCAGGGAGCTCCCTTATGTTCCTCTTGAATGAACTACGCCCCTGTTCTCCACTTCTGTACTATTATTGATGGGGTACAGACAGTCCTACCTAAAGTGTTTCTAGTCTACTGTCCTCAACCCTCTATCCTTAGATGAGGAAGTCTGCAGAGAGAACTAAACTTTCATTATTTACAAAACCAATTTTTATACTCATCCATAAAAAAGAATGAAATAATGCCATTCGCAGCCATGTGGACGGACCTAGAGATGATCATACTAAGTGAAGTAAGTCAGAAAGAGAAAGACAAACACCATATGATGTCATATGTGGAGTCTAAAATATGACACAAATGAGCCTATCTGTAAAACAGAAACAGAGGCATGAACGTAGAGAACAGGCGTGTGGTTGTCAGGGGAGAGGGCGTGGGGGAGGGTGGACTGGGAGTTAGGGGTCATCAGTTGCAAAATATTACACATGGAATGGGTGAACAACAAGGTCCAGCGTATAGCTGAGGGAGCTATATTCAATACCCTGAGATAAACCATAATGGAAGAGAATATAAAATATATATACACATATGTAAAACTGATTCACTTTGCCATACAGCAGTGATTAATACAACATTCTAAATCAATTACACTTCAGTATAAAAAACCAATTTACAAAAACTCAGGTGACTGACATAGAGTTCAAAATCTTTATTTTTTAAAGAAAAAACAAACTATCTTCTTCCATATGCAACATTTCATGACAAAAAGCCAGTTTTCATGTGAGAGAAAAAAATGAGAATAATCACCAAATAAAGGGTAGTCCTTTTAGCCAAATACACTTAATTATAAATTTAGCATTTGAAAAATACCAATTCTCTTGCTCATTTTTTCAAGGACTAGTGACAATGTCATCAGGATTTGGGAAACCTTGAAGATCTCAAAAACATAGGGGCAGGTAGTTTGAAAGTGGAACAGCTACTTCAGGATGAAATCAGGCCAAACAATGTTGAATTGCTACTTGACACCAATGTCCATTCTCCTTTTCTTCCTTAGTAATATAACCCTGGTGTTTATCTGGGGCAATATTGTGTCCAGCTGAAAGAATGTATGTACATCCTTGCAAGTAGGGTTGGCCATGTGACTCAATTCTGGCCAATGAGATTTAAGCAGAATGGTGAGTGAGATTTCTAGGACATTGGTTCACTGGGGCTGGCTGCGAAGGGGGCCCTTGGTCTTCCCACACTTCCTCTTCCTGCTCATCTATAAGGAGGATGTAGAGGCCACTGACCACAGCATCTCTCTTGGACTGAGGATGACAAGACAGAAAGATGGCAGCCTGAGTCTCCAGTGACATCTTGGAGCCCTGAACAGCCCACATTTGGACTTCTTTTACATGAGAGGAGAATTTCTTATCTAAGACACTACTTAACATTTTTTTTCTGTTACTCCATCTAATCCTAAGTATTATAAAGAGATAAAGCCAAATCCATTTTAGAGAGAATCACAATAGCATTAGAAAAAATTCAAGACATCGCCGGTCTTACACGTGAGCGTGAGCCCTGTCACTCAGTCGTGTCTGACTCTGCAGCCCTTTGGACTGTATGTAGCCTGCCAGGTTCCTTGGTCCATGGGATTTTTCAGGCAAGAATACCGTCTTCTTTATGGAAGAGAAAACCAGAGCCAGAGCTGTGAAGTGGCTTGCCCAAAGTCGCATCATGCAACATTCATTCTGCAAATATTTATTGAGAGTGTTCTATGTGTGAGGCTCTTTGCCAGAGGCTGGGGGTACACAGGCGAAGCAGGGTATGTTCTCCATTACCCAGAGACTCACAAACAGAACTAGCTGGTCTGAGTGCCTGTCTCCCTGCACCCACCGTGAGCTTTGTGATGGGCACTGTCCACTGACCCCCAGCTACGGGCTAAGATGTGTCCTGGGGAAAGAAGGTCATGAGACAAAGAGGAGGAGCTGCTGATCACCTGGGGCTATCTTGTAACTTGGAGAAAAACAAAGGAAGCAGGAGAAGAAAATCCTGTATTTAATTCTGTTGTATTCAAGATTAAAGAGAATGCCTGTAGAAAACCATACACGTTTCCTTTTTTTTTTTTTTGTAACGTGCACATATGTGTGTAAAAACACATTCACACACACACAGCACACACGCAGGAAACCTTTTTGGGACTGCATTTCTTTTGCTCCTTCATACAAACATCTTCTGTGTCTGGGTGCATGTTTATGTGGTTCATGTGGAATGGGAGTGGGGTGGGGGTGGGGAATAAAACAATACCGCCTCAGGGCGCCCCTGGGGAGACTCTCTGAATTCCCTGGGATAGGAAGTTCCCTAAGAAAGCAGGAGTCACTTACATTCCCACCAAACAACAAAGCAGGCACAGGAGATAAAAGGAGAGTGGGGGTGGAGAGGAAAAAAAAAACAACAAACCGCCTCACCCCGGTTTAGGGAAGCAGGTGCACCCAATGCAAACAATATCATTTCTTCTATTATTTGCAGAGTTTAGGAACAAAACAAAACAATACTCCACTCCTCCCCTCTCGGGTGCAGTGGGAGGTAGGGGGGCGGGGACCTCCAAGGATGCTCAGGGCAATGGGATGAAAAAAAGATCATTTCTCAACATATCTAACAGCAAAGGAATTAAATTCAAAATTAACAAACAAAAAGAAAAGCCCCAGCTGACCAAACAGTGAGGAGCATTGGGCCAAATCAAGTTAAAATGGCACAAGATCGTTCCTTTTGGGTGTGTTAATGGTCGGTCTCCCATCATCAGAGTTGACGAGGTGGAGGGGGTACGTGTCTTCCTTTTCTTACAGGACTGTCTGCAGCTTTAGGACAGTCACCTGAATGACCCAGCGTTTCTGTTTACACTTCTGTCTGTTTACCCTGGGATTGCCACAAGCATGTAACACACAAAGGCACTTGGCAGTGAGAACCACAGGAAAAATCAGAGAGGGGACTTCACGGCCCTCCACAAGCACAGGGCCCTTTGGAAACCTGGGAGGGCTGTGGCAGTGTGTTTGCCTGTGCTCATGTAAAGTTTGTAAAGATACACTGTTTTGTGCATTTTAAGTGGCCCCCAGATTTATAAACTTTAGGCCCTACAAAATCTTTGCAATATTTTGGCCAGAGAATTCAGGGTTTGATCCATCACTCTTTACTTCTGCAGCAGGTCTGGGTGGGGGAGACAGTCCTCAGTCTGAGTCTCCAGGCTAACTCTGCCCAAGGATGAGTCAGGTTTGTTCTTATCTGGGTGACAGTAGTCACAGGAAGGACTCAGGTGATTTGAGGGAAGAACTCAAGGGAAGAAGGAACTGACAAAGACAAGCACAAGCCACCTTGGAACACGGCTGCAAGGGCCGGGGGTCGGGGGAGTGGGGTGGCAGGGTGGGTTGCTTTGAAAACAGCATGATGTCTGTCATCTAGACTTTCTTCCAGCTCAGTCCCCAAGGACCCATGCCAGGACCTGCAATAAAGAGAGTCCTGAAAATTAAAGAGGCATCTCACTAACATGGTTGTAATGGCACTGAGAACCCCAAGGTGAGCACAGCCCAGCGTGATTGGGTATGAAGGGTAACTTCTCCACAGGTCACTGTCAAAGCTGATGGAGAATAGAACCAGCTCTCCCTGTTCCCTACTCTTCAGCTATCTCTGCCCCAGAAGGAAGCCTTCTGAGCACAAAGGGTCTGGAAAGGATGTAAGGAAGCCACGATGCTTCTGTGGTCTTGGCAGCTTTGAGGTGGTGCGGACAACTTTGGTAGCAGCTGCTAAATAGGAGAAAAGGAAAATGTAATCTTGATGCCAGAAGAACTTGTGAGCTATCCCTGGGCCACTAAAAGAAGCTAGCTGTGGGGAACTGGGCTTGAGAGTAACCACTACAACGAGTGCAAGATGACAACGACAGTATAATGATGATAACGATGGCAATAGGTTAATTATATACATTAATGATAATGTAATTGTTTATAATGGGATTCCTTGGTAGCTCAGCAGTAAAAAAAAAATCTGTCACAATGTAGGAGACACAGGTTTGATCCCTGGGTCAGGAAGATCCTTCTGGAGAAGAAATGACAAGCCACTCCAATATTCTTGCCATAGACAGAGGAGCCTGGCGGGCTACAGTCCATAGGGTTGCAGAGTCGGACATGACTGAAGTGACTGAACACAACCGTTTATTAGTAGCGTAAGATTAGCAGGTTCAGCTATCCACACCCAGGCTCATTTAATGTTCACATCACAGTAAAGTAGGTTCCGTGATTATAATTGCTCTGCCAATGAGGAAAGAGTCTCCAGAGCAAGTAAACTACATGCCCAGGACTCGCACACAGCTAGTGAGTATTGAGACAGGAATTCTAACCTGATCTCTCTGAATTATGAGTCCACCTTCTTACCTTTTATATACATGGCAGCGGGAAAAAAATGAAGCCAAAGAAATAGTGTTATTGTTGCTCTTGCTGTGAATTTACTCTAGCCATCAGATTGCTGATGTGACCTGGGAAACATGTAATATTATTGTGACAATTAATTAGGTTCGATTATTCACTATAATGAATCATTCTTTATATATGCATTTCTTGAATGCTTGTAGGTGAGCTCTGGGCTATGCTGACTCGTGTCCTCCCCTTGTGTGAAGTTCTCATGCTAAAATTCCAGAAGTCTTGAAGGCCCTTAAAAGTTTCCCACTACTCTTTTGTTACATTTTCTCCCTTCTAGGCAGTTTCATTTTACACAATCATAGCTTTGATCTAATTCATCCTAATGTAAGAACCACCTTCTTCATTAGGTATGTTTACATAATTGGACAAAAGGCTAACCTTAATTTACTTCTAGAAAGTCTGGCCAGATTGTGAGGTTGGATTGTGCCTCTCTGACTGAAGGGAGGAAATTGGAAAAATGTTCTGCCAAAATGTGCTTACTGATTTACTGCTATTGTATATACAAGAATCAAGGTTTACTGTCTGTTTAGAGACTTGACCATATATAACCAAAGGCATCAGCCTCTATAGGTAACTTCAGTGGATTTGTAGATAACATGTGTCATTGTGCTAGCAAAGAGGAAGATATTTAAATTCACAGTAGTTGAGGACCCTTTTCTGGGCCTCACTCCTGCTGAGAAGATAGAATCCATTGAATGTAAAATGACTGGACCAGAATTTCCACAGTTCAAAACTCTGTGGCTGGTAAAGGTTTGCCTGCTGAGTGAGAACACAGTTTTGCATGTACAATTGCCTATTATTTCTTACATTTCATGGAAACTTTCACTTTGAAAAGGTACATGTCACGCCTGCATACATGCTAAGTCACTTCAGTCCTGTCCGACTCTTTGCAACCCCATGGAATGTAGCTCCCCAGGCTCCTCTGTGCATGGAATTCTCCAGGCAAGAATACTGGAATGGGTTGCCATTTCCTTCTC
Organism: Budorcas taxicolor; assembly: GCF_023091745.1. Classification (NCBI taxonomy): domain Eukaryota; kingdom Metazoa; phylum Chordata; class Mammalia; order Artiodactyla; family Bovidae; genus Budorcas; species Budorcas taxicolor. Next base: position 56,284,630 of record NC_068923.1, on the reverse strand, counting down.
CAGGGGACATGTTGTGATTCTGACTAAATATAAAACGAGTTGGGGTGAGCGAATCATACTTTTAAGCAGGAACCTATCTGTTCTGGATAAAAATAGTTCCACTCACTATGGCTTTGTAAGGAAAACATCAATTAGACTGAACAATGTTCCCCATGGAACATAGATGCCCTGTCGTCTCTGGACACCTCCTTTGAATTTGGTTTGGACTGTGTCATGTCTTCTGTTAGGAGGAAATTATCAACAACGAGAGGAAATCCTGTACTAGTATTGAATAGTCCTTATTTTAAAGGTACTTCCCTTCTTGTGGGAATTGTATGTAATCAGAACAACACTATAAAATGTCTGATTTATTTTACAAGGTTTGACTTTCAGCCTCATTTTTTTTTTTTTAAAGGTCGACTTATTGTGCTTAAGATATTCAATTGTTGAGCTAGAGAGCATTCTTCTAGAGCTGCTTGAACCTCACCAAGGTGGGGTGGAGGTTAAAACAGCCACAGGAAGCTCAAGGTCCTCAGAGACACCCATGTATTCCAGAGCACACAATGACTAATAAATGCTAAAATTACTCTGGAAAGAACCCTTGAATTACAAACATTTGCCCCCTTTTTCACCTGTTTTCATGCTGAGGGGAACTGGGCCATCTTGCCTGTGATTCTCCCACCAGTTTATGTGGCTCAGCCAAAGGATGCAAGAGGAAGGATAACTGCTGGGTCTTGAAGACCTGAGAGTAAAAAAGAAAATAGAACTTACTTTTCTGCTTCTGAGAGTAGCTAATTATTACTTTTAATTAGAGAAGCAGGAGGAATCTAAGAGAATAGCCTCAATCTCGAAATTTGGCTTCTCCTCTGGTTCATGAAACCAATACACAGTATGTAAGGCATGCTCGATGCAGTGCTCTAGGTGCTGACTGACCTCTGTGTGATAATTCTCAAACATTCCCAGCAAAAGGAGGATAAATTGGTACACCTGAAGGTCCGAGGGGCTTAGCTCAAAGCAACTAGGTGCAAGCACAAATGCTTATTAAGTTCTCATATTAATATCTTGTCTTGGGCTTCCCAGGTGGTTCAGTTGGAGAAGAATCCACCTGCCAGTGCAGGAGATGAAAGGGATGTGGGTTTGATTCCTGGTTAGAAAGGTCCCCTGGAAGAGGAAATGGAAACCCACTCCAGTATTGTTGCCTGGAGAATCCCATGGACAGAGGAGCCTGGCGGGCTACAATCCATAGGGCCGCAAAGAGTCAGACATGACTGAGCGCACACAGCCAACAATCTTGTTTTAGAAACTCATAAGCGTCTTGTATTTCGCTCTGTTGATATATTAACATTGGCTTCAGTGTAAGTTCAGCCGAACTTCCTTTGATGATGGGAGTGTTTCTATATATGCACTGTCCAACACAGTAGCCACCAGTCACATGTGGCTACCGGGCACTTCAAATGTGGCTGCAGTAACTGAGGAAATGAATTTTTAATTATATTTAATTTTAATTAATTTAAATAGCCACATGAGACTATGTGCCTGTCGTATTGGGCAGCACAGCTCTAGATGGACACATTACTTTAGCCAATGGCTTCATGGATTTTCTGGTACAATAGCAATTATTTCCACGGACAGGTACAGCTACCTTTGGTCAACCATGGTCTGTCCATGGGTGGATCTAAAAGCCACACGTTTGCTGTGATGCTAGCTAACTTGCCATTCTCTCTGTGGCTCTTGGTAAGCACCACCACTGCCCAGTACTGCTTGCCAGCCTTCAGCTTCTCTGTGTCAACTGAGTTCAGCACAGTGCTTTCCTCCCCAGTGGGGTCCCAGGCAGCCACCATGTGATTTTGGGAAGCCCAAAGAAGCTCTTTGGAAGGAAAACCTGGGTGATCGCTGCTCAGAGTGCTGACTGCAAACCTGAAGCCCTGCGGTCGTGTTTTCTGTTCTCAGCAGGGCAGTGCACTGCGTTTCCACCAGGGAACACTGAGAAGAAAGGTTCTTGCTACCATTGTCCTTTGCCGAGAGCACCCTGCAGTTCCCACAGCAGGTCTTGCTCCAAGCTCCATGTTTGCCAAAATTCTACTGGCTTCTGACCTCTTTTTAGCAGTTGTGCTGAAGTTTCCCTTCACCCACTTTTGGTAATGGAACTTGGCAGTTCCAACATCCCATTATCTTTAGACAGGAATCTTCCCAGCTACTCTTGAACCACCTGCAGGGTTTCTTTCTCCTTTTACCAATCGCATATAGGCTCTGTTTTTGTGACTCCTAGCCTCCTCCCCTACCCCCTGTCGTCAAGGTAAACTTAAAGAGCTCAGAGGCATTTCCTACTCCTCATTTTTTTCCGAACAAATTTTGATGAATATATAGTGCACTCCGGTTTATTCAAAAGCATGGAGGAATAGGGCATTCTCATTGATAGATAATTTTAGCTTACTGAAAGTAACTGTACCTGCCAAATGTAGGTTAGTCAATTTTCTTAGAATCCAGAACAATAAAACAGTCTTAATGATGAAGCTAGGCAATGCAATGCTTTGCAATGCAATATTTCTTTGGGGGCTTAGATGACATTTCAGGGTCTTGTAATGCCTTTGAGTCATTATTATGAACAGTAATTACCCTTCAATTGTACAGCATGGAATAATTATGTTTATCTTAGTTTTCTAGTCGGTTGGATTCAAGATAAACAGACCTTTGCAGCAGATAAAAACAATTTTCTAATTTTTTGTCCAGCAGTGATTACATTTTAATTTGGGGGTTCTATGTGATTATATTTATTCTAATACATTGTTAACGTTAACATGGTTCATATGGAATGCTTAAAATTTACTTAAATATTTTGGGGATTAACTAAAATATGAAAAAGGAAAGGAAAGTGAAGTTGCTAAATCGTGTCTGACCCTTTGTGACCCCATGGATTGTAGCCTATGAGGCTCCTCCATCCATTGAATTTTCTAGGCAAGAGTACTGAAGTGGGTCGCCATTTTCTTCTCCAGGGGAAAATCTGAAAACATTCCTTTTAAATAAAGGTGTTTTTGAAGCAACAGGTGCAATCCAGAAAGTTGAATATAAATCAGGCTTTTAAAGAATCTTGTATAAGAAAATTTATTTTTATGAAAATGAAATAATGTATTTATCATAATAAATATGAAAAGCACAGAAAAATTTTTAAAAATATTTCTAATCTCATTGCAATGAACACCAGCTAGGTGATGGTCCTCCTAGTTCTTTTTCTATACATGTAAACAGAAATAGATTTCTGTATATTTACAAAACAGAATTATATGAAATTAGATTTCATAGTTCACTTCTTTTATTTAAGATTTTTCCATGTCATTGAAGTCTTTGAAAATCATTTTAAATGGAAACACTATCATTCGTTTAACTGTTTCCCTTCTTTGACATATCTTCCCAGGTGGCGCTGAAAGCTCAGACGGTAAAGAATCTGCCTGCAGTGCAGGAGACCCAGGTTCAATCCCTGGGTCGGGAAGAGTCCCTGGAGAAGGGAATGGCCACCCACCCCAGTATTCTAACCTGGAGAATTCCATGGAGAGAATAGCCTGGCAGGCTATAGTCCATGGGGTGGAAAAGAGTCAGATACAACTGGGAAATTTTCATTTTATTTTTCAGGTGGTGCTAGTGGTAAAGAATCCAGCTGCCAGTGCAGGAGACACAAGAGATGCGAGTTTGATCCCTGTGTTGGGAAGATCCTCTGGAGGAGGAATTGGCAACGCACTCCACAATTCTTGCCTGGGGACTCCCATCTACAGAGGAACCTGACAGGCTACAGTACATGGGGTTGCAAAGAGTTGGACACGACTGAGCAACTGAACATACACACACGCTTCTTTGACATATCGGTTCAGTTCAGTTGCTCAGTCCTGTCTGACTCTTTGTGACTCCATGGAGTGTAGACCACCAGGCTCCTCTGTCCATGGGATTTTCCAGGCAAGAATACTGGAGAGGGTTGCCATGCCCTCCTCCAGGGGATCTTTCTGACCCAGGGATTGAACCCACGTCTCCTGCATTGCAGGTGGATTCTTTATCCACTGAGCCACCTGGGAAACCATATTAACATAAACAAATATCTATGATGATTTTGGGGACAGAGCAGGTATCAGTTCAGTTGAGTCGCTCAGTCGTGTCTGACTCTTTGTGACGCCATGGCTGCACCATGCCAGGCTTCCCTGTTCATCACTAACTCCTGGAGCTTGCCCAAACTCATGTCCATTGAGTCAGAGACGCCATGCAACCCTGTCATCCTCTGTTGTCCCCTTCTCCTCCTGCTTTTAATCGTTCCCAGCATCAGAGTCTTTTCCAGTGAGTTAGTTCTTTGCATCAGATGACCAAAGTGTTGGAGCTTCAGCTTCATCATCAGTCCTTCCAATGAATATTCAGGACGATTTCCTTTAGGGTTGACTGGTTGGATCTCCTTACAGTCCAAGGGACTCTCAAGAGTCTTCTCCAACATCTCAGTTCAAAAGCATCAATTCTTCAGCGCTCAGCTTTCTGTTCACATTTTCTCACTGTAATAAACAATGATGCTGTGAACACCCTATTCATAAATTTTGGAGAATCTCAGCTTATTTCCTCAGCGTATATTCTTAATGTTATTACTTGCAAAGAATGTGAACATTTTTCAAACCCTTGACATTCACTGCACCATTGCTTTCTGGAACGATTGTTAACACGTATTTTTCCTGCAGCAGCGTGTGAGTGTCTCCCAGCGCCCCCTGCAGAACCATATGAGCATATACCTGGTGGTTCAAACTAAAGCCATGGAATGGATCCAAGGTGTCTAGGTGAAACTGGTCTCTTCCATTTCCTACCTGTGGGACCTGAAGCAAGTTATTTAATTTTGCCGAACCTCAGTTTCCTAAAAGTAAATTGTATTACATGAAGACAAATTGAAGTGATAATAGATCACAGTGTATTATTCAGTGCACGTGTGTGTGTGTGTATGCGTGTTTATGTGCTCATTCTCTCAGTCATGTCTGACTCTTTGTGACCCCATGGACTCTAGCCCACCAGGCTTCTCTGCCCATGGGATTTTCCAGGCAAGAATACTGGAGTGGGTTGCCATTTCCTCCTACAGGGAATCTTCCTGACCCAGGGGTCAAACTTGCATCTCCTGCATTGCAGGTAGATTCTTACTGCTGAGCCATAGTAAGTGCTTAATAAATACTAACTATAAATAAAATAGGTAGTTAAAAGTTCTATTCTAATGGGCAATATGAGATCTAATGTCACTTCACTTTGTACTTCATAAAACTTTTAAGACAAGTAATTGTAGTTATTTTTTTATTTTTATAAAAGCAGTCCTAGAAAAGCTAGAAATTACAAATCAGCCTGGGGGGAAGACATGATCCCAGCAATCTTAGCTTTTTGATATATTTACATCTTCACTTTTATTTTGAAGGGAATGTTATTTTACTGACAGGTTCCTTAATTTATTCCCTGGTTGTTGGTCCATCCTTTTTATGTTCTTACTTTTAAGAGTAGGGTTTGTTTTTTTTTTTGCTGTACTCCTCAGTTTTTAAGACTTTTGTTTCCCCAACTAGGAATCAAACTTGGACTCTAGGCAGTGCGATCTTGAAGTCCTAACCACTGGACTTCCAGGGAATTCCTTAGTTCTCTTTTCTTATCACAACTTCCCACTTTCTTCTTGGTGGGTGGGTTTACTCTGTTTCAAGTAGCCTTGCATTTGTGTACCAGGATTTATGTTTCTGCATCCAGTCCAACTTATCTTGACATCCCTGAAAATTAATTCCAGTTCTGGCAATCACTTGAATCTTGAATGTGTTGTATTTTCCTTTCCTTTCCTTTCCTCCACACCAGCTTCCCCATCTCCACCGCCCGTGACTCACCTTCCACTGCTTTTCTGGGAAATCGAAAGAGGCTGTCACTGTTAGCTGAATTCTGTGTTGTACCAAAACCAGATTATCTCTTAGGAGATATTTTCAAAAGAGGAAAAAAAAAAGTTGTCCTCCAGTCTCTTAGTTAATTTCAGGTTAAATGCATTTTTCTGTGATTGGTGCTTTGAGAAATAAAGAATGCTCTCAGGAATTTAACAGTTTAGTGAGAAAAAGAAGAGACATATACATTTAACTTCAATTCAGTGAATAAAGTGTGAAGTGTTATAACAGAAAAAGCCAAGGGAGTTTAGAAAGCAAGCTTATTTTCAAGTGGAAAGATTAAGACAGTTTCATAAAGAAGAAGCTCTATGTGTCAAAGCTGGAGAATGGACTGGATCTGACCCATCTGTGTGGAGGACAGGAAGAACATGACAGGGGCTAGATCCAGAGGTGGCCTCAAGTACTGTCGGTGTGGGAGGTGTTCTGTTGCTACTTCAGGAGATGTTTGATGGTTTATCTGGGGAGATGGTCAGTTGGTCATCTGGCTGAAACACAACCTATAGAAAGGAAGTGATGAGGCAGTGATCACAGGGGACCTTGCTGTCAGATTAGGCAAGCTGACTCCTTTAAAGGTGGGGAAATGAGTAGAGCTTTCTCTGGGAAGAATACTCTGGAAAGAATTCACACATTGACCAGGGACCAGAAAGCCTGAAGCTGGGCTCCATTAAATGGCACTGCCCCTAGAGTCCAGACAAGCAGTGACAGAATGAAGCTGGCTGGTGGTTTCCCTGCTCAACATCTGGGGGGGTTAGTTTTATTCACTCTACCAAGAAACATTTTTTCAGTGTTTTTAAATATGTGTCTTAAACTGAGTCTTCTCAGTTCATCCTGCCCCACCTCCCTGCTCCTCCTGACTCAATTTTGAATAAAAACATGGATTTTAAAAGCTAATATCCTGTACTCTTATTTTGTGCCACTTTGACATCATTTTAAGTGCTTTTAAATCTTTTACCCTCACAACCACTCTGCCAGGTAGGTGCTATTCTTAGTCTTCCTTTCAGTGACGAGGTTACTGAGGCATAAGCTGATGAGCAAAGCTGCCTGAGGTCAAACTCATGACAACAGCCGGAGGCCCAGGGTTTGGACCCAGGCAGTGTCTTGTTCCAAAGCCCTTTATTTGAGGCCCTTGAAGGTACAGAAGAATACCTCTAGCATGAGATAAACTGAGCCATCCCAGGGTTAAATGGCCACTGACACTTGCTCTCTGTGTTCTGAACCAATGGAGCATTGGGGGTTGAAGAGGACAAGCCCCAGTTAAGTGTCGCACTCACCTTGGCTGCAGCTGGTGGTGGCCAGGCGGGAAAACAGGCCAGCACCACACAAGCTTTCAGATTTTAAAAGAAGCTGGAAATTTAGATTTTTGTATGAAATTTCATGACTTTAAAATGTTGGCTTAAGTTTACTTAAATATATGACAGCCAAGTAAGATCCATCTGTGGGTCAGACGTGGCCCACAGCTGCCATTGGTCGCTGCTGCATGAGTCTGGGACGCTGCGTGGTCCAGGCAGGGGGTGAGAAGGTGGATCTGAATCCTGCCTCCTGGGTAGGAGAGTTACTTTGTGTGGAAGGAACTTCCCTTTTGTTCTCAGAGTAAGAGGAAAGTCAGGGCACAACTATATTGGAGTCTTGCGAGGTGAGATTTTTCTGATACTTACATACTTGGGAAAGTATTTTTCCCCTGCCAGATGTCATATTTATCCAACCGCACAGACTGGGCCCGGCTGAGCGGATAAAGGACAAAGAACTGAGACTTTTACATCTGCATTTAGTACCACGCTCTGAAACACTAGTGAATGGGGCTTTGTATCTATACTGGTACCCAAGAAATTTTAAGTGATAGAGGTGACTTTATGATAGCATATCTATTGTCACCAAAGGAAGATTTTTATTATTTGCATTTCCCAAAGGGAGAGGTCATGCCAGACCACACTGGGCCACATGGGTAAGCATCCGTCAGCAGACAGAAAGGAGTGATAGGAACACATAGGCTAAGGTCTCTACTGTGTTTTCTGTGGGAAAGGCAGGCAGAGCAGGAGAAACATTTCAGGATCGGCGAGCCGGCGCACTAAGCGCAGGCGGCTGCGAGAGCTGGTGCACTAAGCACGGCCGAGAGGAGCTACCCCAGGTCCGAGGTCAGGGGCAGTGGCCTAGAGTGCCAGGCTGTGACGGTGCAGGAACGGCCAAGAGGAGCTACCCTGCGTCCGAGGTCAGTGGCGGCCGGGAGCAGACACCCTGCGTCCGAGGTCAGGGGCGGCAGGGAGCAGACACCCTGCGTCCGAGGTCAGGGGCAGCCAGGAGAAGCCACCTCGCACCCGAGGCCAAGGGCGGTGACCCTGAGGAGCCACCCTGAGCCTGAGGCCAAGGGCAGCAGCTGGGAGGAGCCACCCATGCCCGAGGCCAAGGCCGGCGGCCGGAAGGAGCATCCCGAGGAGCGGTGGCTACCAAGGCGCAGGAGGGCCTAGAGGAGCTACCCCACGTTGAAGGTCAGGAACGGCGGTGGTAAGGAGATACCCCTCGTCCAAGGTAAGAGAAACCCAAGTAAGATGGTAGGTGTTGCAAGAGGGCATCAGAGGGCAGACACACTGAAACCATACTCACAGAAAACTAGTCAATCTAATCACACTAGGACCACAGCCTTGTCTAACTCAATGAAACCAAGCCATGCCTGAGGGGCAACCCAAGATGGGCGGGTCATGGCGGAGAGTTCTGACGGAGCGTGGTCCACTGGAGAAGGGAATGGCAAGCCACTTCAGTATTCTTGCCTTGTGAAACCCATGAGCAGTAGGAAAAGGCAAAATGATAGGATACCAAAAGAGGAACTCCCCAGGTCATTAAGTGCCCAATATGCTACTGGAGATCAGTGGAGAAATAACTCCAGAAAGAATGAAGGGATGGAGCCAAAGCAAAAACAGTACCCAGCTGTGGATGTGACTGGTGATAGAAGCAAGATCCGATGCTGTAAAGAGCAATATTGCATAGGAACCTGGAATGTCAGGTCCATGAATCAAGGCAAATTGGAAGTGGTCAAATAAGAGATGGCAAGGGTGAACGTTGACATTCTAGGAATCAGCGAACTAAAATGGACTGGAATGGGTGAATTTAACTCAGATGACCATTATGTCTACTACTGCAGGCAGGAATCCCTCAGAAGAAATGGAGCAGCCATCATGGTCAACAAAAGAGTCCGAAATGCAGTACTTGGATGCAATCTCGAAAACAACAGAATGATCTCTGTTCGTCTCCAAGGCAAACCATTCAATATCACAGTTATCCAAGTCTATGCCCCAACCAGTAACACTGAAGAAGCTGAAGTTGAATGGTTTTATGAAGACCTACAAGACCTTGTAGAACTAACACCCAAAAAAGATGTCCTTTTCATTATAGGGGCCTGGAATGCAAAAGTAGGAAGTCAAGAAACACCTGGAGTAACAGGCAAATTTGGCCTTGGAATGAGGAATGAAGCAGGGTAAAGACTAATAGAGTTTTGCCAAGAAAATGCACTGGTCATAGCAAACACCCTCTTCCAACAACACAAGAGAACACTCTACACATGGACATCACCAGATGGTCAACACCGAAATCAGATTGATTATATTCTATGCAGCCAAAGATGGAGAAGCTCTATACAGTCAACAAAAACAAGACCAGGAGCTGACTGTGGCTCAGATCATGAACTCCTTATTGCCAAATTCAGACTTAAATTGAAGAAAGTAGGGAAAACCACTAGACCATTCAGGTATGACCTCAATCAAATTCCTTATGATTATACAGTGGAAGTGAGAAATAGATTTAAGGGCCTAGATCTGATAGAGTGCCTGATGAACTATGGAATGAGGTTCGTGACATTGTACAGGAGACAGGGATCAAGACCATCCCCATGGAAAAGAAATGCAAAAAAGCAAAACGGCTGTCTGGGGAGGCCTTACAAATAGCTGTGAAAAGAAGAGAAGTGAAAAGCAAAGGAGAAAAGGAAAGATATAACCATCTGAATGCAGAGTTCCAAAGAATAGCAAGAAGAGATAAGAAAGCCTTCTTCAGTGATCAATGCAAAGAAATAGAGGAAAAGAACAGAATGGGAAAGACTAGAGATCTCTTCAAGAAAATTAGAGATACCAAGGGAACATTTCATGCAAAAGATGGGCTCGATAAAGGACAGAAATGGTATGGACCTAACAGAAGCAGAAGATATTAAGAAGAGGTGGCAAGAATACATGGAAGAACTGTACAAAAAAGGTCTTCACGACCCAGATAATCATGATGATGTGATCACTAATCTAGAGCCAGACATCTTGGAATGTGAAGTCAAGTGGGCCTTAGAAAGCATCACTACGAACAAAGCTAGTGGAAGTGATGGAATTCCAGTTGAGCTGTTTCAAATCCTGAAAGATGATGCTGTGAAAGTGCTGCACTCAACATGCCAGCAAATTTGGAAAACTCAGCAGTGGCCACAGGACTGGAAAAGGTCAGTTTTCATTCCAATCCCAAAGAAAGGCAATGCCAAAGAATGTTCAAACTACCGCACAATTGCACTCATCTCACATGCTAGTAAAGTAATGCTCAAAATTCTCCAAGCCAGGCTTCAGCAATACATGAACCGTTAAATCCCTGATGTTCAAGCTGGTTTTAGAAAAGTCAGAGGAACCAGAGATCAAATTGCCAACATCCGCTGGATCATGGAAAAAGCAAGAGAGTTCCAGAAAAACATCTATTTCTGCTTTATTGACTATGCCAAGCCTTTGACTGTGTGGATCACAAGAAACTGTGGAAAATTCTGAGAGAGATGGGAATACCAGACCACCTCACCTGCCTCTTGAGAAATCTGTATGCAAGTCAGGAAGCAACAGGTAGAACTGGACATGGCAGAGAACAGACTGGTTCCAAATATGAGAAGGAGTACGTCAAGGCTGTATATTGTCACCCTGCTTATTTAACTTATATGCAGAGTACATCATGAGAAATGCTGGACTGGAAGAAATACAAGCTGGAATCAAGATTGCCAGGAGAAATATCAACAACCTCAGATATGCAGATGACACCACCCTTATGGCAGAAAATGAAAAGGAACTAAAAAGCCTCTTGATGAAAGTGAAAGAGGAGAGTGAAAAAGGTGGCTTAAAGCTCAATATTCAGAAAACGAAGATCATGGCATCTGGTCCCATCACTTCATGGGAAATAGATGGGGAAACAGTGGAAACAGTGGCAGACTTTATTTTTTTGTGCTCCAACATCACTGCAGATGGTGACTGCAGCCATGAAATTAAAAGACGCTTACTCCTTGGAAGAAAAGTTATGAGCAACCTAGATAGCATAATGAAAAGCAGAGACATTACTTTACCGACTAAGGTCCGTCTAGTCAAGGCTACGGTTTTTCCTGTGGTCATGTATGGATGTGAGATTTGGACTGTGAAGAAGGCTGAGTGCCAAAGAATTGATGCTTTTGAACTGTGGTGTTGGAGAAGACTCTTGAGAGTCTCTTGGACTGCAAGGAGATCCAACCAGTCCATTCTGAAGGAGATCAGCCCTGGGATTTGTTTGGAAGGAATGATGCTGAAGCTGAAACTCCAGTACTTTGGCCACCTCATGCGAAGAACTGACTCACTGGAGAAGACTCTGATGCTGGGAGGGATTAGGGGCAGGAGAAGAAGGGGACTACAGAGGATGAGATGGGTGGATGGCATCACGGACTTGATGGACGTGAGTCTGAGTGAACTCCGGGAGATGGTGATGAACAGGGAGGCCTGGTGTGCTGCGATTCATAGGGTCGCAAAGAGTCAGACATGACTGAGCGACTGAACTGAACTGAACTGTTAGATATAGAAGGTGGCTCGGGAAATGGACTCAGGATTGGTTGGTCTACATATGAAAAGTGTGTTCACAGGCAATTCCTAAATTATTATCTTAGGAATTAGCCCTGAGAGGGGCAGTCTCTCCCTGGCCAGCTAGGCCCCTCAAGAAGTCAAAACATCATAAAATATTGAAAATAAAAAAATAAAATTAATATAGAGTTTCATAAGGATTTCTAAAAGCTAAGTGTCTTCACCACTGTTCTTTTCTCTGGAATAATGCAAACATTTAAGAACAAGAATTTTCTTCCAAGTCCAACTTAGTCATGTCCTCAGGCCTGGGTATGAACTCTTTCCATTTTCTTTTTTAAAAAAAATGGGGGGGGGGGGGGGGCATTCCCACATGGCATGTGATATCTTACCTCCCCCAACCAGGGACTGAACCCATTCTCCCTGCAGTGGAAATATGGAGTCTTCACTGCTGGACCACCAGGGAAATCCTCTGAGCTCTTCTCTCCTTTTCATTGCTTTCTACAAATGTCTTTTTAGTTTTGATCTGTGCTTTGTTCCAGGAGTTATTTAGGAATGAATTTCTTCCAATAAAATGCACCCATTTTAAGTGTCTAGCTCAGTGAGTTCTGACAAATGTGTCTACTGGGATAAACATTGCCACAATCAAGACACAGAACATTCCCAGCTTGAATATCCTTTTTATTTTTTGTTTAATGTCATTTGATTACCATCAGAGCATTTACTGTACAAAGCTGTATCTTAAAGTTTGTTAAGGTTTCTTTGTAACCAAAGAAACAACAGCAAAAAAAAAACAACAAAGGAGTAATTTGTAAAAAATATCTAAATATCAAATATTCTCTCTCTGGTGATCTCTCCTGGATCATCTTTTCTCTGCTCCTAAGGCAGTCTGGTCATCCTTATGTTAAGCCGTACTTATGTTGCAGTGCTGAGGCCTTTCTGTGCATGCCCACTCCTCTTCATGAGACAGTGAGCTTCCTCAAGGTCAGGGCCACATCATCACTGAGTCCCCGGGGCTACAATGGGACTTGGTGTGGCAAAGATGCTTGACCAATATCCATATCTAGAGTTGAATTAAGTACATCTTGCCTGTGCCCTTAAGGACCCACCTGGGTGGCAGGTGCTTTAGAGACCCCCATCCACTACCCCAGGTCTTATCTTTGCAGTGACTCAATTCATGTTAAGATATCTCTCCTGGGGACTTCCCTGGTGGTCCAGTGGCTAAGACTCCAAGATCCCAATGCAGGGGGCCCAGGTTTAGTCCCTGGTCAGGGAACTAGATCCCACATGCTGCAACTAAGACCCAATGCAGCCAAATAAGAAAATTTTAAAGATTTTAAAAGATATTTCCCTGTTCTTTATATTATTTTTGGTTGCACTGCAAGGCTTGCAGCATCTTAGTTCCCTGACCAGGGATGGAACCCAGGCCCCCAGCAGTGAAAGTGCCAAGTCCTAACCACTGGCCGGTCAGGAAATCCCCTCTCCTGTTCTTTAGAGACCCTGAATAATTAAAATAAGCCATTCTAACACACCTATTGATTTCTCTGTCAGGACCCGGTGGCTTGAAATAAGGAAAAAAAAGAAAATCAATGCAGAGTTCCATCCGTATTTTGCACTTCTAAGAGAAGCGTGTATTGAGAAAAGGGCTAATCTCTGAAAGGGGCTCAAGTCTATTGTTTTGTAGGTCCTATTTCATTTTGATTGGATGATGAGACTACGTCAGTTCTTGTATAATTTGTAGTCAGCTTCATTTCCTGGTTCTCACACAGCCGCCTGACATTGTTGTGTTTGGATTCACAGCACGGCTGGGGGATGTTTACGTCCCCACCCAGACAGCTGTGCTCGTTGAAACAGAAGGAACGTTGATGCTGTTTACTTCCAGAATGGTAAAACACTGAAACCCCTCCTCTCTAAAAAATGGTTACTATTTTATTTAAAGGTGAACTAGAGCTGTTTATCTCAACTCAGCACTATCTTATAATTGTTTTCCCAAGTTAGTGTAAATTGAAAATGCTCTTATGTTATTTGTAAAGTGTCAAAAAATGGTAGGTCTTGGAAATTCTGCAGATTTTTATTTCTGGCATAATTGGAAGATTTGGAATCATGGTTAAGAGACTGTTTCCATCTATTTATTCTAAATTAGCCAAGTCTGGAAAATCACAGAGATAGCTGGTCCTTTTGTCATGAGTTCCCCAAATCAGAATTGCTTGGCTGATGGCCAGACTCTGACTTTCTTGAAAAGTTTCCAAGGCAGCCTTCACCCTATAACATACTGGCCATTTAGGAAAAGCCAGAGGAATCTACTTTTGGAGAAGGCAATGGCACCCCACTCCAGTACTATTGCCTGGAAAATCCCATGGACGGAGGAGCCTGGTGGGCTGCCGTCCATGGGGTCGCGAAGAGTCGGACATGACTGAGCGGCTTCACTTTCACGTTTCACTTTCATGCATTGGAGAAGAAAATGGCAACCCACTCCAGTGTTCTTGCCTGGAGAATCCCAGGGGCGGCGGAATCTGGTGGGCTGCCATCTATGGGGTCACACAGAGTCGGACATGACTGAAGCAACTTAGCAGCAGCACAGGAATCTACTTTACCAATAAGAGGCCACTTCTGGTGGTCCTAGGGAAACAAGATAATCCCTTTCGGGGTGGGCTTTACAAATATTACACAATTTTTACACCCTGCAATTCTCAAGATACGACTTAGTTCTGTGGATAAGCTGAACTATCAGAAAATAGCCTCACGTTGGTGTAAAAGGGCCATCTTTTCACTGTTTAATCCTTTATAGACCCAGCATCAACCTTCCCAGTCCTGATAGCTGTATTTCTCATCCTTCATATTCTAAGAGCTTATATTAGGAATATAATAAGAGAACATCTTGACAAGTTTCAGGAAATGAAGCTTACTTGACAGAAGCAAATTTCTTTAAAATACCCAAAGGTCATCAAGAAACAACAACAGAACTCCTAAAGTTCCTCAAATTATGTTTTCAAATCTTTGCATTCTTTGGCCTGATTCTCAAATATGTTTTCAAATCTTTGCACTCTTTGACCTGCAGAGAAGTGCTATAAGAGCCTCAGGTTTCCATGAGTCACATGCAGATGGGAATCCTAGAATACTCTCTGAATTTCAATTAATTTTTGGCTTCCTTGCTGATTCAGGTGATCTGAGTGGTATAGGCTGTTAGTTGCCTACTCAGTATCTATTCTTGCCTTCGTCCTGAGTGACAGATATTTTTTTAGCTGAGCACATTACTGCCTAGAACAAGACGCATTTCCAGCCCCCATTCTGCTTGGAATGGCCAATTAGTTGCAAGTGGAATTTGTTAGGAAGGGCTTCTAAAAAGTGTAACTTTTGACAGTGACACATGGAGGAACGACATTTTTTCCTTGCCCATCCCCACTTCCTCAGTGCCAACCAGGATCGTGGACCTGATGGCTAGGCCTTCACATCATAATGGATTTTGAGATGACCTTGAAGATGGAAGCTCCTGTGTTAAGAATGTTGGAGCAGGGAGATAGGAGTGTGGATCCTTGATGGCCCTATGGTGCCACTGTTAACCACTGCTGTTATGTCTGACTCTTTGTGACCCCATGGACTGTAGTCCACCAGGCTCCTCTGACCATGGGAGAGGAGCAAAAATACTGGAGTGGGTTGTCATGCCATCCTCCAGGGGATCTTCCTGACCCAGGGATCGAACCTGAGTCTCCTGTGTCTCCTGCATTGTCAGGTAGATTCTTTTACCACTGAGTCACCAGGGTAGAACTGCTTATTCTGGGACTTCATTACTGTGAGGAAGTAATAAACTTTCATCTGGCTTAAGCCACAAACCCCATGTGATTTACTGGGTTAATTAATGCTGATCTTGTTAATATTAATGAGAATTGAATATATTTGACAATTTCACTTACCTAATGCTTAATTAATGCTTGTTGAGAGCCAAGTCTTCCTGGACTAAATGTGATGTAGTTATAAAAGCATACAAAAAAAGCTAGATGCCAAATATAGAACTTGACTTTTAAAGCCTCTACTAAGAAATTATATTATCTAATGTCTCTAAATAGCTGGAAAACTGTTGAAACACATAAAGGATGTTTGGCCTTCAGCTCAGGCAGACCTGGGCTTGGATTCAGGGCTCTGCCTTTGACCTACTATTTGCTAGTCAGCTGACCTTAGGCAAGTTACTGAACTTGCAAGCAGCCTCTTTGCTCTTCATCTACACACTGGGGAAAAGAATGTATACCTTGCATTTGTTGGGAGAGTTAAATGAGATAATGTAGGTAGAGCAGAAGTCAGCAAAATAAAGTGGACTGAGTTGACATAATAGAACATGGGAGGAAAAAGGTAGAGAGTTAAAGAAGGGGACAAAATTCTAAAATAACAGACTTTATAAGCCTTTTCCATGTATTCTTGCATTCATGTGTTAACTCTTCCCTTACTTTCAGTCTTTCTCCTCTGTACCTCAGCCTATGTACT
Organism: Budorcas taxicolor; assembly: GCF_023091745.1. NCBI lineage: Eukaryota > Metazoa > Chordata > Mammalia > Artiodactyla > Bovidae > Budorcas > Budorcas taxicolor. Next base: position 56,268,450 of record NC_068923.1, on the reverse strand, counting down.
CTTACCAGCTCAGCTTTCTTCCCCTGCATGAACCTGCAGCAGCCTAGCGTTTGACACCGAACGATTTGGCCAGGATTCTGAAGTCTCTGACATCACATCCAAGACTTTAACACCTAAATTTTCTGCTGTAAATGTTCCCACCTTCTATGCAGGTCCCACATATTTCAATCCCTATCTATGGCACCATGGCCCAATCCCTCTGTCCCCTTACAGAGCCAACTCATGCACATCTCTTCCATAAGTCCTTTCTTAGTCACTCCTTCCTTCCTGCACATGAATCACATGACCTAGTAGTCATTTGTTGCTTTCTCTGATGTATCAGTGTTTTCCTTCCTGGTCAAAGAGCTGGTTTTATTTGTTTCTGTCTGTGTTAGTAACATGTTAGTTGTGTGTTCGACCGAGGAGCAATGGCAGGTGGTTCATAGCTCGTGAAAGACCAGCAGGGTATCTCCCAAATTGCTCACAGGGAGGTGTTGCCACCAGGGATTGCCTATGGCTCAGACTGAAATCTTTAATCTTGCAGTCACAGAAGTCTAATTTTACTTATTTGTTCACTCGGTAAATGTTGATTGAATTTACCATAGCACTGAGATTTCCAACTGACCCAGTCCCTCAAGGGCAGACTTGCAGTAACCAAAATTACTTGGGAATTAAGTAATTAAGGCAATTTATAAGAACCAGTAGTGCCGAGGGGGCTCAAATGTACTCTTGACCCTCAGCTGGTGAGCTCTGCCTCTCTGGGCCTATAGGAGGATCCTGATATTCCTCAGAGATTGCTCGGTGAGTCAAAGAACTCCTGCTTCATGCCCTGAGCTCCAGCTAGCCTGAAGCTCCTCTGTGTTCGTGCAGCTTTCTCTGCTCTTCATTGGCCCACTTGAGCCAGCACATAGCAACTCAGGTCCCTGGCTCCCTGGTTGTGCTGGCCGGGTCTTGCCATGGTCCTGTGGATGGTGGACCAGCCCTGCTTTTTTCCCACTCAACACTGCAAATGTCTGACATATTCAAGGAGCCGTTCTGATGCTTTAAGGTGACTGGGCCTGTTTTTCCAGATACTGATTTTACATGTCATCTCTCAGAGGTCTATGTTATCTCTTTGTTTCTAAGATTCTTGGGGGAGGCTTACTCCTGCATCAAAACACTGACAGTCCTGTGCTCTGCCTTCACGGCATCCTGCCTCCCTGTGTTTAGCAAATAGTTGCCATCATATTGAAGACTGGATGGAAAAGGGCAGGCTTCAGAAGATTTTCACCTTGAAAACAGTTACCTTTCGTCTGAAAATAAAAAAGGGATGACTATTTCTCAGGTCATTAGTCAATTTTTAGCTGTGTTGGAAAAGGGGAGCTGTGATAGTTTTGCTCAGGGCCTGTCTGATTGTGACTGTGGCGGCGGTGGTGGGGAGGTCTCCTCCTGCCAAGGATCACGGGGCTGACGTGGACGTGGTTAGCAGCTTCTCTAAAGAAGTGAAGAAAGCCATGAAGAAGTGAAGTGAAGTGAACTGAAGTCGCTCAGTTGTGTCCGACTCTTTGCGATCCCATGGACTGTAGCCTACCAGCCTCCTCCATCCATGGGATTTTCCAGGCAAGAATACTGGAGTGGGTTGCCATTTCCTTCTCCAGGAGATCTTCCCAACCCAGGGACTGAATCCGGGTCTTCTGCATTATAGGCAGACGCTTTACCATCTGAGCCCCCATAAGTCATAAAAAGGAACAAAACTGAGTCAGTTCCAGTAAGGTGGATGAACCTAGTCATACAGAGTGAAGTCAGTCAGAAAGAGAAAAGCAAATATTATATATTAACTCATGTATATGGAATCTAGAAAGATAGTAGTGATGAACCTATTTGCAGGGCAGGAATAGAGACTCAGATGGGGAGAATGGAGTTGTGGACACAGTGGGGGAAGGAGAGGGTGGGAGAAATTGAGAAAGTAGCATTGAAATATATATATATCACCATGTATAAAATGGGCTTCCCTGGTGGGTCAGGTGGTAAACAATCTGCCTGCAATGCAGGAGATCTGGGTTTGATCCCTGGATTGGGAAGACTGAGGGCATGGCAACCCACTCCAGTATTCTTGCCTGGAAAATCCCCATGAACAGAGGAGCCTGGTGGGATACAGTCCGTGGGGTCACACGAATGAGTGACTAAGCACACACATGGGTATAATAGATAGCTACTGGGAAGCTGCTGAGCCTGGTGCTCTGTGATGACTTAGAAGGGTGGGATATGGGGGTGGGGTGGGAGGGAGGCTCAAGACGGAGGGGATATATGTATACCTATGGCAGGGTCACATTGTTGTACGGCAAACACATGCAACATGGTAAAGCAATTATCCTCCAATTAAAAAAATTTTTTTAATTAAATAAAAAAGAAGAAAGGAAGGGAGATTTGCGGTGTCACAATTCAGCCCAAGACTATAAAGACGTTCTCAAGTCTTCCGGCTACTCCTTTGGCCAGAGATGACGCAGCCCGGTCTCTGCAGGAGAAGTAGTGTTGTGTTCTCTTTTCTTGTTGTTGTTTCACACAGGATGTGACCTCCAGTCATTTAAAAGCTGCTTTTATTTCTTCTTCCTTGAGACAGCTCATCCTGCCTCTGGCTGCCTGCCTTCAAGGGAAGAGAGAGGAAGAAATAAAAAGAAAGAAGGAAGGAAGTTCCTGCCGCACATGGAGTGAGCTCTGTCTCCTTCCCCAGAACATTCACAAATTCTTTTCAGCAGGTTCCCAACCCCCCTCCCCAACCTTCCCTGGCGTTTCCCCTGACTCAGCCTCCTCCAGCTCCGTCACAGCCACAGCTGGCCACATGCACAGCTCTCCCACCTGCAGTGGGGCCCTGCCTCCTTCCCAGACCAGTGTGGGCTGGAGGCAGGAAACAATTAAGCAGAGCCCAGCACTGCCTCTCCACAGGGTCAGGCCGCCCCCACCCCCTCTCCACACCCCATCCAGACATCCTCACTGGTCCCTTACCCAGGATGCTTGTCCATCTGCTGACCACTGGGTTCCTGAATTGTCTGGATGGGGGTGTTACCACAGGCCCTCCTGTTACAGACCAGGGTTCCTGGCTTCCTTAATTACAAATTGATCAGCTGCCAGACAAGAAATTCAGGCGAGGCTTTTCTGGGGCTCCTGCTATAGCTGGAAAAATGAGGGAAAAAAAGCACCACCTTCCCTTGCTTGCTTGCCCTCCAAGGTGGGGCAAGCTTGTCCTTATATGGGATGAGGGTAGGGGTCCGTCCAGGCCAGTGGGGGACTTCGGTGATTTGCCCACACCTTTGGGCACCCACTGAGCCATCAGGGAAGCCCCTAATTGCACAGGCATGCAACGATTTTTAGTCCCATATAGTTTCTTTGTATTTTGTTGCTTGAGCAAGCAATGCAGCATGGCAGCAAAGGGCCCCAGATCCCAGGCCTGGCTCACTCCCATTCCTCTGCCTCCTGCCTGCTGGACAGGACACCTTGTAGCTGACTTTGGCAGCCTGATCCTGTCCCCGCACTGTGAACCCCAGTTTCTAATTCTGCTTGGGACCTCAGTGCAGTGACCTTTGGGAGTTCTGTTCCAGGAAGTTTCTCCATTCTGCGTGTCTGGATGGCTTGCAATGTGTGATTCGAGAGGCTCTAGCTATCCTCCCAGGTCTCCACAGCCCTTCTACTTTTGGATGTGGATGACTGCTGTTTTCTGTCTTGGGTCAAGCGCTTATGCTCTCAGCTTTTCTAGTCCTCTTCCAGCCAAATGGCTGCCCTGGAGCCCTTCCTCGAGTGAAAGTCCAGAGCCGCCACTGTCATCACCCGCTTCTGACTGGGGCTTGCCTTGCTGCATCCTTGGAGCTGTCACTCAGCTGCAGCCCTGCCCGGCCTCCCACACACAGCCTGCAGAGCTGCGGGGCTCCGGTAGCCAGTGGGCCCTGGAGTCCCGACCGCTGTGGTTATCACTCCAGTTTAAAGACCTGAGGGATCACCTGAACTGTCCCCATGGTACGCTCAGTCTCTTTATCCGGATGCTCGGGGGAGAGTTGTCTGTGCTTCTGGACCAATTGGATGGGGGCGGGGCAGGATAGAGACTTGGCACCCTTCAGGCTGACCATCTTAAAATTCTCCTCAAAGCTTATTCATGGGCACAGGGCCAGGATGGGAGAGAATTGTTTCTAACGTTTACTTCAGAGCCTTGTCTCTTCTGGGGCAGAGGAACCAGCTTACTTTTTGACCATTCTGCAGTGAGTCTGGGTGATGATCTGAGGTACAGTGGGCCATGCTTTCAGATATATTCCCATAAGATTTTAGCTGTCCTTGTAGATGAAAGCTCTAGACAGCTTAGCAGGGTTATTTCTGGGTCTCTCCAAATGTCCTTGGCCCCTGGACACACCTCACTTTTCACTGAGCTATCTGCAGTGGGACATGCCAACCTCTGTCTGTGACACTGACTTTTTTGGTTTTCCCATGTAAAATGCTTTGCCAACTCACTGCCCCTGAGACACAACCAGTACTTTGCAAATAAACAACAACAACAAAAAACAACTGTAGCTGTTAGAAACAAAGAAAAATTCCAACATATAGTCTGCCCTCTGGGTCTCTAGGGCTTTCCCTGGTCCAGATGAAAATGACTCTTTCAATGAGGCTTCCATCCAATCCCTCAGGATGTATTTCTACTCTTATAAATTTTGCTATCAAGACCATTTAAGGGAAAAAAAAATCCATTTTTGTTTCTTCTCCAGGAAATTGATTTTGACATTTCCATCCTTATGAGAAGATTCTGATGGAAGGCTTTGTGCACAGCTGAACGACTGAGTGATGTAGGGTGGACTCAAATGTCCTAGAGAAAATAAATGAAGTGGCCAAAGTCCTTTGAGGGAGAATCTATTTTCTGATAGGCATGGGGTGGGGTGGCGGGGGGAGGTTCACTGGTTTCAGTGGGTCCACCAGGGCTACAGAAAGTGGCCAACTGAATGCTGAATCTTCTCATCTCATAAGGTTGGGAGCTAGATGATCATGGCCTTTTGCCACCACTGGACGTGATGATGAAGAACAGAAGGCCTGGGATCAGACAGTCAGTGTCTGTGTTCTGGCTGTTCCAGGACAATGTCCCTGTTCTCCGTGCCTGGAACAGTCTATCCAACCTCAGTTAGGGCAGGTGTTGTGTCATACTGTAATCAGTTTGCCCTTTTCCGTCGTCATTAGGTTGTGTGCTGTTTGAAGGCAGTGCCCGTTTCCTTTTCAACCATCCATCCATTTCTAAGTGCTCCTTCTTGCTGTTGGTTAGTGGCTCGGTCCTGTCCAACTCTTTCACGACCCCGTGGACTGTAACCTGCCAGGAAATTCTTTGTCCGTGGGGTTTCCCAGGCAGGAGTACTAGAGTGGGTTACCAGTGCCTTCTTCAGGGGGTCTCCCACCCAGGGATCAAATCTATGTCTCCGGCATTGGCAGGCAGATTCTTTACCACTGAACCACCTGGGAAGCTCAAGTGCTCCTTAGAGGGCACTCACGCATCCACATAAGTGCCACATAAATGGGCAATTATAGATGTTTGTTGTCTTACCCTGTTATTCATACAATATTACCTTATTTAAATTCACTGCAGGCCTATCAAAGAGATGTAATTAGCCTCATTTTACAGAGAAAGAGACTGAGATTTAAGATATTATTTATCCCAAGTCATATAGTTAGTATGTGGGAGAGCCAGGTGGACCACTCACCATAAGAACCCGGAAAAATGATCTCTGAATCTACTTGATTCCAGAACTGAAGCTCTTAAAGCCTGATGCTGTTGTCCTTGTTTGATCACAAGCAGTGGTTGGCAGGCCTTCAAGTCTTAAGTGGCTGACTGATGGGATGAGCTTCTTTGTCCAAAGATCAGCTAGAAGACTCTCGTCCACCGTCTTCTAACATCTCGAATAATAAAAATGTATTCCTTTCATGCTGCTGTCTTTTGAGGCCCAGGGATTTTTTTTTTTTTTTTCCTTTTCCTACCCAATATCTTTTCCCCAAGAAGTACTAAGTTACCAAGTAAAGGACATATAGTTGTTCTGACTTCTACTTTTCTGATCATACTTTTTTTAAAAAAAGTTCTTTTTTGGAGTGTTTCAAATCAGTTCTGGATAAAAATATACAGCTTTCTGAGAAATATGGCAATTTCAGCCCCTGTGGGAAAGCATGACTTTGGCCTCCATCACATCTTTTATGATCTCAGAGGGATGTTAATGTGGGAGGTAGCAAGGCTATGGCTCTACTGAAGATAAAACCAGGCACAAGTGGGAATTAAATACAATCTTATTGTTTCCAGACCACCAGGAGACAGCTAGGCATGACTTTATTAATGGGATCTATCCGGACTGTGAATTTTGGGGACAGCGGGGTGTGGGGAGCCAGTGTACTGAACACTGGGGAGCAGAGTGAGGAGATCCCAGTAACACAACTATTTTATTGAATCCAGAAGATTTCAGATACTTGGCATTATGTGCTAACATACCCCAGGGCGAGGCGTGGAAAAACCATCATGGCTCAGCCGTTGGGGGTTTCATGGGTAGAATGAGACACAGGAGCCTGCTGACCGGAATCTCAGAAGGTCCTGAGCTGAAAGATGTGGTGAGCTAAAGAGGGCTGGCTGTGTGTGAGCCTAACCACCGCCACCCCCAACCCGGGAGACGGGGCACGGTTATCCACCATCTTGTTAGTTAGCGCGTCCAGCTCTTGGCACTGGTGGATCCATTAAAATGATATTAATCGGGTTCAGTGGATTCTCCTGCCTTCTCAGTCAGAGGAAGCTTGTCCAGTCTCTGGTGATGTAGGGAGAGGAGAGCAGAGCCAGGAAGTCCAGGTTATTTCTGAGGAAAACAGAGAAAGGAAGGTCAGTGTTGAGGCCACCTGTGCAAATCTGTGAAGGGCTGGATTACTTTCAGTCAAGGGATTACTAAACTAACAACACACACATGCACGCGCGCGCGCACACACACACACACACGCGCGCGCACACACACACACACACACACACACACACACACACACACACATTCAACAAACCCAGATACCTTATGTTGAAGACTGAAGTCACTGCCAAACTTCTGGCCCTGTGTCAGTTATTTTACTTTTCACCATGAGTGATTCAAAACTCACATGTTCCTAAAGAAATTGGGTAGGATCACCATCCTCTCTTTGCTTGAGTTTCACTCACGTTCTGCTGATTTTACTGTTAGCTATTTGCTATCTGGTCCCCAGCAAGTGGTTTTAGTTTTTATTCTATGGATAGTATGAGTTGTGTAATTGATTGCTTGTACTAAACATTTGCTGAATACTGGGCATTCTACTAGATACCTGACTTGTGTAGCTCAGAACTCTAGGAATTGGGATCATCACTCCCATTTTTCTGGAGGAGGAAACAAGCTTAGAAGTTTCAATGACTTGGATTAAAGGCCGGGAAGCTGGTTGGAGCTGGGATTTGAATGTGCTTAATTGGCACAATAGGGACTTTTAACAGTTTTATTATATATTAGGAAAAGAAGAATTAGCACATCACATCACATACTTTAGGGGTATAATTCCTTAGTATAAATCTAAAATTTTAAAGATGAGTTGATTTTTGAAACAATAGTAAGTAATTATTCTGGTGGCAGCACACAGGGAAACACTTATTAAGGTGATACACTGATAACTAAAGTCTTGAAAACCTTGAGTGAGGACAATCACTCACGGAGAAACATGGGAAGAAGGATGGCAGCTGGTGGATACCTGGAATTCCTGCAGAAACTGAGATTGTTATGCATTGGAGAGTCCTGATGCCTTTCTGCCCTTCTTCACCACTTGAAACTTTGCCACATGTGACCTTCTTACACTGAGTAAAGCTTGCTTCGGTTTCCATTGTTAGTGTGCTGTTGATGAGTGTTCCGCTTATCAGCTTCCCTGCATTGTTTCTTGGGTCATAGCTTTTCAATTTGAACACCAGTCTTCAAGATTTTGCTTCCATATTCCCTAACTGAATTTGGAACATTTAAAAATAGGCATCTCATTGTTTTTCATCATCATCATTTCACCTAATGGTTGGTAAGGATTTAGTTTCAAGACAAGGATTTAGTTCCAGGACTTATATAAATATTGACACAAAAACAAAATTTGTTCATCATTTGTTGTAATAAATAAATGGCATCATGACCCACTGAAGAAAAGAATGCAGAAACAGGTTCTTCTATATCAATCAAAAATTTTATATCTCTACTTTTCCTCCTAGAACTTTACCACTCTATGGTCTGCTGGTTCCCTTTACAAGCATGTGTGAGTGCTCAGTTACTTCAGTCATGTCTGATTCTCTGTGACCCCATGTCAGGCACCTTTGTCCACGGGATTCTCCAGGCAAGAATACTGGAGTGTGTTGTCATCTCCTCCTCCAGGGGATGTTCCTGACCCAGGGATCAAATTCTGTTTCTCCTGCATTGCAGGCAGATTCTTTACCCACTGAGCCACCTGGGAAGCCTTCCTTTGCATGGGTCATATTAAAAATCTCCAGTGTGGTGAGACTCGGGTTGACCAGCTCTAATCCCGTAGACATGCCTCTGTGGGCGGAGTGCTACACCAGGCCACTTAATCGGCTACCAGTTGGCTCTTCAAGCTGCAGTCAGGTGTGGTCATTCAGTGAAAAGCAAGGCTTGAGGTAGAGCTATAAGGTGCTGCTTACCTCCAGTCTTCTTACTAGGTGTTAAAATCACCATAAGCTCGATTTTTCTGATACTTGCAGTTGATGGATCTTACTAACTGATGGGCTGTTCTTCAGTTGTCTGCTCATAGAACCCTATTATAGTAAGCAGCGCTCCTCCTGCCTTAGCACTCCTCTTATCTCTTTTAGTCTTATTATACCATAGAATCCTTGATGATAGGAGTTATATTTAATATACAGTTGTGTCTTCAGCACGTAAAAAGCAGAAGCTTTATGATAGTTATGATGATGGTTCTGGTGGTTTAGTTGCTGCCATGTCTGACTCTTTTTTGACCCCATGGACTGTAGCCTCCTAGACTCCTCTGGGTATGGGATTTCCCAGGTAAGAGTACTGGAGTGGGTGGCCATTTCTGTCTCCAGATAGTTATCATACAAATTAATAAATGTTGTTTAGCAACATATTTTCTAGAGGAAGGGCTTTAAAGTAAGAATAGAGGACATCTCTCTATCTCCCATCTCTCTAACCACACTCTCCCGCCTTATGGCTAATTTACTAAAGAAATGCCTTTTGGAAGGAAGATCACAATTCCCATGAATTCTTGAATGGAGAAGCCCACTTTATCTCTCAACAGCCCTATTTGCAAACATTTTTTTTGTACCCAGTTACTTAAACTGACCTGGAGTTTTTTTCATCTATTATTTAACTGTTTGTTCAAAACTTTTATTGCGTATAAGTCCACAGTATTTTCAACTAAGTGGATCTTACTTTTAAAGAACTCAGCTCTTCTGCATCTGAACCCAAACCCTGGATAATTCAATTTCCACTGTTCCTTTTTTGATTAGTAGCGTACCATCTGTAAAACGCGTTTGCGTATTTAAATGCATTGGATTGTATTTCATGGGTATTGGGCTGATTGATATTCATGTATAAAGCCCATAATAACTATGGACTGAGGGCACTTAAAATGGAAAACACAGATACCTTCTTGTTTAAAGGGTTATTTTGTTCTGTTTTGTTGTAAGTAATCTAGTGCAGAGGCGAAAGAAGAGTTCACAACAATGCTGGCAGTTCTAAGAGGAATGAGTGACACGCTGAGTTCAGTCACCTCTGGGAACTTGTTGGACATAACAACTGTGCCTCGGGTATCACAGAAAAACTGGCTATAGACCATTCGCTGACCCATTTTGTAATAACCCAGTTCAGTTCAGTCACTCAGTTGTGTCTGACTCTTTACGACCCCATGGACTGCAGCATGCAGAATTACCTTAAATATTGCATTCTGCAATCTCTCAGTGGAAAACCTACCACTATAGAATCAAGATGTGTACTAGTCTCAATAGCTGAAGATCCAAACCTTAAGTATTTTTGCAGTTTCTGGTTTGGTAAATGTGTCATGCAGCTTGTTTTTCAAAAAATGACACATAAAACACTTAATTCAATTTAGCAATAAGGTTTGGCTTGTAGGCAGTTTCTTGTGTGTGACTTCAACAGGTTTTCCTGGGTGGATTCCAGGCATTTGTAAGAAGTAGCCCATTAATTAATGATGGCTGTGAATGGAAAATTAAGTGTTACTTTGCTATTTAGCTGCTATATCCCTCAGTGAAAATCCCAACGGAAGACCTACTTCTCAAACAATTCCTGGCAGAACAGGCTCCCAGTTCCATCATACTAGAGAGAGAATATAAAACATATGAGGAAAAAAATGTACACTTGGGTTTTTTTCTTTATTACCTTGGTAGAATGGTCACACACACTTTTTTTTTTTTTTTTTGCGAAACCAGAAGGCTTTTGATGCAAGGAAATCCTTTGTGCCAGGTTGCCCAGCAACAACTGAACCTTGGTAAATGAGGATGATTTCAGGCTGCTTATGGGGACAATCTTGTGTAGAATCAGATGGAATGGCTAGGAATTCTCTATGTCATGTGTTAATCAGATTAGTAGCTTCAGCCCTCCCTGGTTTATTGAGAAGCAGAAGGCCTGAGCTTAGTCCTGCCTGGTCTCCATCTTGGGTCTGGTTGGGTGGAGACACACATTGGGGTACTTGGTTGATGTTGCCTTGGGAGCAAAATTGGTAAGAGGGACAGTGTTGTTTTCAAAGTCAGCCCTGTTTTAGTCTGTAATCTCTTCGCAAAATTAATTGCATGGTAATATATGAATACATTCTTCTTATAAAAATAAAATGATAGGATGAGACTGAGTCTCCCTTGACTACTTTTCTCAAGCCTAACCTGTTCCAAGATCACTGTTATTATCAGTGCATTGAAGATCCGTTCAAGAACATTGGCTACATATTTATGTACGTTTGTATGCATGCATGCTTCTCTGGTGGCTCAGTGGTAAAAAACAAAAACAAAAACAAAAACCCACCTGCCAATGCAGGAGATGAGATTTTGATCCCTGGGTTGGGAAGATCCCTTGGAAAAGGAGGTGGCAACCTCCTCCAGTATTCTTGCCAGGGAAATCTCATGGATAGAGGAGACTGGTGGGCTACAGACCATGGGGTTGCAAAAATCAGACACGACTGAGCAACTGAACAACAATGCACACACATATGGGTTATGGGGACATTGCTTTGTTTGTATGTATTTGTGTTTGCTTTACAAAAAGGATGATCAGACTATAGGTTTTGTTTGGTGACTTGCAATTTTCAATTCACTTCCTGGAGATCTTTTATATATAGCCTGTTCTTTTTAACTGCTGTGTATATTCTCTGGTGTAGCAAACAAAAGTTGACTCAGCCCTCTTGTCTTTGATGCACAGGTATGTCATTTCCAGTTTCCTTTTACTTTCCTACCTCCTGGAGTTGGCCAATTTCTTCTGACTCTTGGCTGCTGGGGTCTGCACGTTGTTTCCATGATGCAGAGAAGGGCCCCCTGAACCCACCAGTTCACTTCCTATCATGTAAAGTTTCCCTTCCATCCACTGGGAGGGAAGTGTCAGCTAAAATGAACTTATTCAGGGGTCTTCCTCCAGTTCAGAATTTAGGATGGCTTCCTTCTATCTGCAGCAGTGGTTTTCAAACTTTTATTGACTATAAATAGTGTTTGAGGTGCAAAAAATAAATAAATAAGTACAGAGTCCCAGAATTTACCCCCAGAAAGTCTGCTTCAGGAATTCTGGGGTAAGGCCCAAGAACCTGATTTCAACACACTTCAGGTGACTTTACTGGGAGAGGCACCTACAGTTTGAGAGAGAATCACACATTTCTTACTGCTTTCCCACCATTTCTTACCTGGCCCAACCTCTCACTCTTTTCTGTTTATATAGCCTTCCTTTACTCCCTCCAGCCCATCCTCTTTCACCTGGTTCTTTATTCTGTTACTAATAAAATGAGAGTTTGTGCACACACACACTGCATATATACACTCACACATTTTTTTTTATGTCCAGAACAATAGGGGCCCCATACACAGTTGTTGAGGCTGTATACTGCACAAACCTAGGGGCATTCTTTCCATGAATAATTTCTGCATGTTTATTTTGAAAAATTTCTAGCAGATGACAAGAAAGTGTCAAGAAAGAGCTTTTTCAAAATTGCATGTGTCACTGGGGAAACCCAAAGCCTGGTTTATAAGGACTGTTTTTCTCCATAGATTATGAATCATTCATGAGAAGAATTATACAGGGCATAGTGATCTGTGATTTTACCAAAGCATTAACATAGCCATTGGCACATAGCAATTAAACAGTCGGCATCTACTGAACATTTACTAATGAGTTAGAAAATTTCTAAAGACTTCTCGTGTTTCAACTTATTATTTAATTCTCACAATGACCACAGGAGACAGCTGCAATTGTCATCCCATTTTAGAGAAGCACAGGGAGGTTAAGTGACCTGCCTGAGGTCACACAGCTGGGATATAGCTCAAGCAACCTGACTCCAAGCCCAAGCTCCTGATTACCCAAAGATTTTATTTGAATTATAGTGTTCTGACCATAGCTAAATTTAGTTAATTTTCTAAGGTAATAATTTAGATACTTCTCATGTATCCTTAGACATTGTTAGGAAAAGAGATAAATTAATAATAACTGATACATGCATAACCTTTTACACATTGATATTGATAAGGCATTGACATATCATGATAATGATAGTTTCCATTTTATTCTTTTTATTGTTGTTGTTTAGTCACTATGTCCGACTCTTTGTGACCCATGGACTGTAGCCCACTAGGCTCCTCTGTTCATGGTATTTCTCAGGCAAGAATACTGCAGTGGGTTGCCTTCTCTGGGGGATCTTCTTGACCCAGGGATCGAATCTGCATCTCCTGCATTGGCAGGTGGATTCTTTACCACCAAACCACCTAGGAAGCCCATTCTTTTTATTCAGTGTCTCTTATATGCTAGGCATCACTCTAGAAGATTCTTTTCTTTTTGGCTGTGCCCCTTGGCCTATGAGGATCTTAGTTCCCCAAACAGGGATTGAACCTGCACCCTGAGCAGTGAATGTGAGAAGTCCTGATCACTGGGCTTCCAGGGAATTCCCTAGAAGATTCCTTACATGCATTCCATTTAGAAATTACAATTACAGGCAAAATAGGTCATATTAGTCCCAGTGAAGAGTGAAGAAGACTGAGGCTCAGTGAGACTGCCTGATTTGTTCACGAACACATCTCAGTGTTCAGTACAAGTCAGTACAAGTCAGTACATGTCCTGGGTTCTGAGCCCAGGACTGCTGACTCAGCACCCCTGGACTGGCCATCTCCCATTTTAATGAGGAGGAAACAGGTGCTCAGAATGGCTAAGAGCGTTATTCTTATCTTGTGGTTCCAGAGCTCCCATGCTTTGGTCTACAGCACTTTGGCCCTTAGATTAACTCAATATTGGAATCAGAATGCTCCAACTGCTGTCATTTTAACATAATAAAACTTAATGATGTTAAAACTGCATCGTGCAGATGAGGAGACTGGAGCTGAGAGTGTCAATGACTAGTGAATGGCTATGCGAGAAACTCAACCCATGGATTCTGACTTTGAAGGCATCATCAAGAGCTTGCAGTCCAAGTTCTGGACTGTACCATTAATAATGATTGTTAATTACTAATGCAGAAGGTCCTGTTTCCCCGAGCCTCCCTAGGGTGTCCCCTCAGAGATATTATCTCCAACCACAGGCAGCTGCCTTCATTACCACTTTCAATGACCATGATTCCTTTTGAACTTCTGGTGAAAAAAGCAGAGATAAACTTGGCTCTGACTAGATGCCGGCAGCACCCAGCTGGCTGAGCTTCACCTGGGAAATGTGGAGCCTTCTGGGAAGTCGGGTGGGGGATCAGAGTCACATGTGACTGAGCTCCCCGGCACCCAGGGAGGAGAAGCCGTGAGCCGTCTGCGCTTATAGTTTCTGGTTGGAGGCCAATGCATTTACACTTGCTCTGAAGTTGTCTTCAGCTTTCTTCCCTGGTGGCAATGAAGAATTGCCTGATGAAGAATCTGCCTGCCAATGCAGGAGACACTGGTTCGATCTCTGGTCCAGGAAGATCCCCTGGAGAAGGAAATGGCAACCCACTCCAATATTCTTTCCTGGAGAATTCTAAGGACAGAGGAGCCTGGCAGTTTACAGTCCACGGGGCTGCGAAGAGTCAGACACAACTTAGTGCCTGAACAACAAGATGTGAGTGCTTCTTTGAGAGGCGTAGCAGAGACGCTGTGTCCCCGCGGTCACGCCTCAACCCACCAATCTGCCTCTTACTTGCAAAGGGGCTGGTTAAACCAGACTTGAGGACTCTTTTTAAGAGACATCTGTGTGGAACACTGGAGACGGACTAAAATTTTTCTTTTAAAATAATTTTAGTCAATTAGGAGTTTATATTGTGACTTTAAAAAATTGTTTAATTTTTATTGGAATATAATTGCTTTACAATGTTGTGTTCATTTCTGCTGTATAAGAAAGTGAATTGGCTGTATGAATACATATATCCCCTCCCTCTTGAACCTCTCTCCCACCCTCCTCCAACCTGCCCCTCTGGTCACCACAGCTGAGCTCCCTGAGCTATACAGCAGCTTCCCACTGGCTATTTCATATGTGGTTGTGTTTTGAAGGAGGTTGTATCGGTTAGATGTAGATTGCCAATCTGGAGTCAGCAAAGATACAGCTTTTGAATCCAAGGCCACTTGACTATAAAGCCCCAGTTATTTTCTCCATATCCCAATACCCACCTCACCATTAACTTTCTAACTGGGCATTATTCAAATCCTCCATTTTATAGAGTAGAGAATTGAAGTTTGAGAGGTTCAGTGACAAATTCACATTTTAAGGCCAGAATTTGATTCCTGGTCCTGGGGCTCTGAAGGCCATACCCTTTACCCTGTGGCATGTTGCCTTTAGTCTGGCTTAATATTAATATCTGAGCCAAATTTGATGGCTTTTTGAATCTGATGTTTTTGTTTGTTTTTTGGAGGTAACAATACAAGAATCTTTTTATTTTCCTGACTCTTTTAGGACAAGTTCCCAACCTGACATCCTAATACCCAGGAATACTATGATGTATCTTCCTTACAAAGAAGGACCTTTTCCTACACAACTATAATGCAACCACTGAAATCAAGAAATTATCACCAAAGTATCATCAACATTGAATCTTCAGACCCCATTTAAACTTCACCCACTGTCCTCATAATGACATTTATAACAAAAGGATACAGCTTAGAATCACAGCATACATTTAGTTGTCAAAATTTATTGGCTTATAAGTGACTTACAATGTTGAGAATCTGTTGTTTTGTCAATCTAATTTTATATAAAACTCATAATCATGACTCATGAACTAGTTGTGGAGAGATCACCCACTCTGCCAGGCTTCATCTATAATCTAGCCATTGCATGAGGTTTGAAAGGACTGTTCTGCGGCAATGCTGGGGACCAGGAGACAGGTGTGGGGCTGGCAGGTGTGGCAGCAGTCAAGTGTTCATGGTGGGTTTGAGTAATGAAGTGGGCTTTGTGCAGGATGTTCAGCCAGGAGGGGGGATGAGTCAGTGGTTAGTCCATTTCCTCCCAGAGGGAGCTTTTCACTTGGAATCTATTGACCTGGCCTGGTTCCATGTCCCTTCAGTTTGCTGAGTGCCAGCTCTGCTTCAGCGAGTCTGAATGTCTGGCTCTTGCAGTGAGGTTCACAGCCTCCTCACTGGGACAAGTGGGCTTGGTGGCAGTTCCTGTGGACAAGTGGGACAAGTGGGCATGGACACTGCAGAGAGTGAAAATTCCCCAAGTTTTGATAGCTCATGTGATCCAGGCACAACATGATTTGAAACAAAGAAAAGCTGGAAAGGCAATCAGGACAATGGCGCAAAACCAAAAACATAAGCAAAGGCACAAACAAAAAAATGTGAGACCTACAGCTCAGGTTAGGAATGGAATAATAGTCACATCAGGGCCCAGATTCTAAAGATTATCTGCCTGCAGTGCAGGAGACCCAGGTTTAATCCTTGTATCTGGAAGATGCCTTGGAGAAGGAAATGGCTACCCACTTCAGTATTGTTGATTGGAGAATTCCATGGACAGAGAAGCCTGGTGGACTACAGTCCATGGGGTCTCAAAGAGTCAGATGTGACTGAATGACTAACACCTTCACTTTTCTCAACACATCCAGAGGGGTGACCTGGGACAGGTGGATATAGCAGAGGGTAGCCATAGCAAGAGCCGTGGGGAACAGCACTTTCTAGACACAGGTAATTCTGAGGTGGAGGAGAAGGCAGGATGGCTGCCTGAAAGTGGAAGGGGTCTCCAAGCAGAAATGTCCATGGAGTCCAATTATAACTGTGAGGGGGAAGGTGAAACCATGGGATTAGATAGTCAGAATCAATGTCTGCAAGAGATGGGCATCCAATGGATGATGTTTAAATCTGGTTTGCCATGAGCTTGTTGTCCCAGGACTGCAGGGCAGACAGTCTGCAATGAAAAATGTCTGGTGCCAGCTGTCTGGTGCTGGCCCAGGTGAGTCAAGAATTGACAACATCCACTTAGAAACTATGTCCAGCCAGGCTCAAGGATCATGGTGATCACAGTTTCCTGAATGTACTTCCTGATTCCTGCCTCATTCCTCAGCTGAGATTTAGGCTCATGCTCTTACAGACCCTGTTTCCATTAAGTCTCCAAGCCACCCAGATAGTAGCTCTGACCCCACAGCTCGGAGACATTGTCTCTGAGGCCCTCAGGGTTGATTTGGACATCCCTGAAGTAACTATGGAGAATTCATGATTGATTGGTGGCTGATGTGGCCCTAGACAGCATTTCTTAATTCATGATATGATTGAACTGGTGAACTAAAGTCTAAATCATGGTAGAAATGCTCCCGTGTGCTTCTGCTACTAAGATTGCTTAAATCCTGCCAACCCCTCAATTAACAATAAAAAGTATACTGCAGACTCAGTGGAAATCATGGGTCAAAGTCAGTATATTTTTGCTGTTTTGTCACAGGCAGAGACCAATTTGTAGAAAAGTCCGGATTTTTAGGCTCAAATTCCTCAGTGTTTAATAACAAAGATATCTCTTCCCATTAGAAATGCCAGACCACAAAGAGTTGTCCCCTGGGAATCTCATACATCTGGATTGGAAATAAAATCATCAATTGCTTCTACATAGTTGGAGGGTTCACGTAATACATATATAAGTACCACCATTCCCCATCCTGATTCACCTGTAGAAAAAAATTTAAACACTACTATAAGGGGCTTCCCACATGACTCAGAGGTAAAGAATCCACCTGCCAAGGCAGAAGATGTGGATTTGATCCCTGGGTCAGGAAGATCCTCTGGAGGAGGAAATGACAACCCACTCCAGTATTCTTGCCTGGAGAATCCCATGGGCAGAGGAGTACTGAGGGTCACAGTCCATGGAATCGCGAAGAGCTGGACATGACTGAGTGACTGAACATGAGCTCTACAAGGTAGAGACTCCACTGGTGAAGATGAACTCTGAGCACCTAAGCCTTTCAGACTCTAGTTTCTCAGGGTCAATGCTGGGGAGTTTGAGTGGTAAAACAATGATTTTTAATCACGTGGGGAGAATAAGAAAGATCCCATTGTGCAGGCGGTGTGCATGCTAAGTTGCTTCAGTCATGTCTGAGTCTTTGTGACCCTATGGACTGTAGCTCACCAGGCTCCTCTGTCCATAGGATTCTCCAGTCAAGAATACTGGAGCGGGTTGCTATACCCTTTTCCAGGGGATCTTCCCTACCCAGGGATTGAACCCACATCTCTTATGTTTCTCGCATTGGTAGGCAGGTTCTTTACCACTAGTACCACCTGGGAAGCCTGGACTCCAAGATCAATTAAGTGGAGTCTGGGGGCAGACTTTTGCCTCTGTAATTTTGTGAAACTTCTCTAGCAGATCCAAATATGCAGCCAGGGCCGAGACCCACTGCTGTAGCAGAATTCATGCTCAGGCCAGGCCACTCTCTAAATCTAAACCGCCTTGTTGGTATGATGGGTTATGCTCTTCTCAATTCTTAGTGTGACCAGGGCTGCTGGACAGGGCAGGCCACCTCTGGCCTTAAACTTCCCCCAACTAGGTTGCTGAGAAATAGAATCATTTTCTGTGTGAAACAGGCTGAGAGCAGCTGGTGGTTTAAAAATCAGTCCTCTCCTTTACAGGAAGTCGGCATGAAGGTCATCACGCCACAGCAGTGAATGTCGTCAGCCATTTGGGTCAACCCTGCAAACCGGCAGCTTCCAACAGGGCGCCTGCCATGTCTCTGCTCTGTTTCTCTCTCACCCAACTGGCTGTGTCTCTGTCTGCCTGCCTAACTGTCATTCAACTTCCTTGTTTAAATTATTTTCCCAACAATTTTAAAGGGGCGCCCTAAGAAAGTATTATCATACATCTTTATTTTTTTAATTTGGAAATTAAGTCATTTTTAATATAGCTCTAAAAAATACAAGGCTATTTTTAAAAACTGTCCCATAACTCAAATTCTCTGCTGGCTTCTAAGGCTGACAAAGCATCAGAATGATCTAGGGAGACTGTGAGAAGTAGAATTCCAGATCTCAATCTAACACTGTTAAATCAGAATGTATAGGGGAGGATCAAACTGATTGTAGTTGTCGGTAGGGCCTGGGGACCACTGAGAAACTTGTTCAGTTCAGTTCAGTTGCATAGTCGAATCTACCTCTTTGTGACCCCATGAATCACAGCATGCCAGGCCTCCCTGTCCATCACCATCTCCCAGAGTTCCCTCAAACTCATGTCCATCGAGTCGGTGATGTCATCCAGCCATCTCATCCTCTGTCGTTCCCTTCTCCTCCTGCCCCCAATCCCTCCCAGCATCAGTCTTTTCCAATGAGTTAACTCTTCGCATGAGGTAGCCAAAGTACCGGAGTTTCAGCTTCCTTACTTGCAGTAAATGCATTTACTTCTTTTTTTTTTAAATTTTACTTTATTTTGCTTTACAATACAGTATTGGTTTTGCCATACATTGACATGAATCAGCCACGGGTATACATGAGTTTCCAATCCTGAACCCCCCTCCCACCTCCCACCCCATATCATACATCTTTGTAAATAGAAGACATGAAGGATAGGCTGCTTAGGTTCCTGTTCCTCTGGGTTCACTTACCTGATCCCTTATTCTGGAATTTCCTTACTTGTGCACTTTAATAATAATAATAATAAAGTTGATTTACAATGTTGTGTTAGTTTCTGGTGCACAGCAAAATAAACTGGTTATATATATATATATATATATATATATATATATATACACACACACGTATTTGTTGCTGTTGTTTAGTCACTAAATCATGTGTAACTCTTTTTTGACCACATCAACCATAGCCGGCTAGATTCCTCTGTCCATGGGATTTCCTAGGCAAGAATGCCAGAGTAGGTTGACATTTCCTTCTACAGGGGATCTTCCTGACCCAGGGATCAAACCTGCGTCTCCAGCTTGGCAGGTGGATTCTTTACCACTGAGCCACCTGAGAAGACCATATTTACACACACACACATACGCACACACACAGATAGATAAATAGATAGATACAGATATTCCTTTTCAGATTCTTTTCTCTTATAGGTTATTACAAAATACTGAGCATAGGTCCCTGTGCTGTACAGTAGGTCCATGTTAGCTTTTGTACTTTCCTGTGTCTCAGGACTGACTTGCTGTTCTTTCACTGGAACCCCCTTGCCCACATTTTTCAATTTATCTACCATTCCCATTCTTCATGGTCCACTACTAGCAATGTTTCTTTGGCATATTCTGCCATCAGAAATGTAATCTTCTGCATTTGAACTGCTGTGGCGCTTGCCCGCTTTGTCTGAAATCACAATCCCTTTGCACAGCAAGCAAGTGAATGTCCGAGGGTATGACAGATCTCCTGGTGGGAATTGGTGGCCTAATTCCCATTCACTTTGTAGCGGACTGCATTTTCCAAAATTAGTCACAACAATCATTCCAGTCTCATATGGTCTTCCAGAGTCTAGCCATGGAACCATGCAGATGTGGAATTTATGTTCCTTCCTCTTGAGCCTGAGTGGGCCTTTGTGACTTCTTGTACAAATAGAATGAGACAAAAGTGAGGTTAAGTTAGAAAAGGGGACACAGCATCTCCTTTCTTGGGACATGTATCTCTATTTTGGGACATGTGTCTTCAGACCCTGGAGCTGCTCTGAAGAGATTCAGTGACTTGGAAGCTGCCCTGCCAGGTAGACTACACAGCGACTATATGGAGATAGACAGAGGTGCTGAGGACCCTGTAGTGATCTGTAAGCAGCCCCCTCCCCAAAACGATGCCACAGGGAGCAGAGAAGTATCCTCCCTGGCCCCAAGTCCTGCCCAAATTGCAGATTTGTAAGCTAAATAAGATTGCTAATCAAGACTGTTTTAGACATAAGTTTCGGATGGTTTGCTAGAGCCATAAGTAGCCAGAACATTACTTTTCCTCCTTCCTAACCCAGTTTCAGTTTTGTTCAGCTCTCTCTCACCTGTTCCTGCACCCAGCCTGGAGGAAGCTTGGCACACCCCCAGTTCTGGGGGCAGGTGTATTTGGCCTAAGTGTATAGGAACCTTTGTCCAATTTCCAGGGATTGTTTCAAGATTCAATTCAGGCCAAAGTACAAGAGGAGTCTTCCCTGGTGGCTCAGATGGTGAAGAATCTGCCTGCAATGCAGAAGACCCAGGTTCGATCCCTGGGTGGGGAGGATCCTCTGGAGGAAGGCATGACAACCTACACCAGTATTCTTGCCTGGAGAATCCATGAACAGGGGAGCCTGGTGGGATACAGTCCATGGGGTGGCAAAGAGTCAGACATGACTGGGTGACTAACACTTTAGCTTTCACAAGAGGAGAGGTCTGTTATGGACTTCT
The DNA here is from genome assembly GCF_023091745.1 of Budorcas taxicolor. Lineage (NCBI taxonomy): Eukaryota > Metazoa > Chordata > Mammalia > Artiodactyla > Bovidae > Budorcas > Budorcas taxicolor. The sequence goes on along the minus strand of NC_068923.1, from coordinate 56,247,519 downwards.
TGGTATATTCTTTTTTCTCTCTTTTGGGAAAACTTCTAGAAACTACTTTCTCCCTCCCTAGATTTTCATCATGTGCCTATGTGAGGCCCAGAACCACTGAACCTTTATCATTACCAGCTTGAGACGAATCTCCATCACGGAGGAGAGCAGAGGCCCAGGGAATCACAGAGGAACAGAACTAGAACCGCTAGACCACACCATTCCTGAAGCCTACCCAGTGCAAGACTTCCCATTGTAGAAGTGTATCAGGAACTGACGCGTCTGAGCTGTGGTGCTGGAGGACTCTTGAGAGTCCCTTGGACTGCAAGGAGTTCCAACCAGTCCATTCTGAAGGAGATCAGCCCTGGGATTTCCTTGGAAGGAATGATGCTAAAGCTGAAGCTCCAGTACTTTGGCCACCTCATGCGAAGAGTTGACTCGTTGGAAAAGACTCTGATGCTGGGAGGGATTAGGGGCAGGAGGAGAAGCGGACGACAGAGGATGAGATGGCTGGATGGCATCATGGACTCGATGGACGTGAGTCTGAGTGAACTTCGGGAGACGGTGATGGATAGGGAGGCCTGGCATGCTGAGATTCATGGGGTCGCAAAGAGTCGGACACGACTGAGTGACTGAACTGATCATTAGGGTCAAGTTTTACTGTGAGTCATGCAGATATAAAGTAACAATAACTTTAACAGGATAGATATTTCTTTGTCACAGAAAAGTGTAGGAAAGCAGATCAGGGCTGGTGTGGAAACCACCATTCTACAAAGTCCTCAGTGGCTCAGGTCCTTCCAGATCATCAGTCCTCTATCTCCAGGATATGGGCCTTATCCTTAAGGTCTAAGATAGAGGCATCCATTTTCCAGGAGGCTAGAAGGAGGAAGGCATAGGAAGGCGAAGTATCTGTCTCTTGGGAAAGATTCTTAGAGGCTGCCAAAAACTCTTTGGCTTATATCTTGCTGGCTAAAACTTAGTGTGTGGGAAGCTGGGAAAGTAGTTTTTATTCTGGGTGGCCAGATGCTCAAGCAATCATGGGATTATATGGTTATGGGATATTGGGAGACGGCTCAGTCTCTGACATAGTGAGGCAATGAACTTCTTTGCTGTTTAAAATGAGTTTACGTCAGATATTCTGTTAACTCGTAGCCAAAGAGATCTTGACTAATACATCCTCTTTCTAGTGTATCAGTATAATCTAGAATACTTTTTTCATCAGTCTGTTTTACTCTCAAGTTCAAGTCCTGGGGACCTTGAATCAACCGAGAAAGAATATTTGTGTCTGTTTTCCTTCTCTTGTCTTATATCTTAAAAAAAAAAAAAAAAAAAAAAAGGACTATTTATTTGGCTGCACTGGGCCTTTGTTGTGACATACAGGTTCTTTTAATTACAGCATCCAGCTCTTACTTGTGGGATGCAGGATCTCGTTCCCTGACCAGGAATTGAACCTGGGCCCTCTGCATTGGGAGCACAGAGTCTTAGCCTCTGGACCACAGGGAAATTGTCTTATCTTTTCAAGGGAGAAGGTATAACAGCGTGTGGGTAGTCTAAGTCAAGAATGGAAAACTCTTTGGTATTAAATGCCAGCCTCATCACACTAGCCTTGCAGGAGGGCAGGGACCATATCCTATATTGTTCACTGTCATAGCCTAGCACCGATTACAATGTCTGGCACCTAGGAGGTACTTGACAAATATTTGTTGAATACATGAATGACTAATTGAGTTCTGATAGATCAATATAAATTGGCTGTGTTGAAGAGGATTCCTGGGCTTCATCTTGGCTGAAAGTGAAAATGAATGTGTTAGTTGCTCAGTCATGTCTGACTCTTTGCAACCCCACGGACTGTAGCCTGCCAGGCTCCTTTGTCCATGAAATTCTCCAGGCAAGGATACTAGAGTGGGTTGCCATTCCCTCCTCCTGGGGATCTTCCCAACCCAGGGATCCAACCTGAGTCTCCTGTGTCTCCTGCACTGGCAGGCAGGTTCTTTACAGTCTGAGCCACCAGGGAAGCCCCTCATCTTGGCTGAGCCATGATCAGTTACTGATATCTGCTGTGAACTTATGATGGGATGTTTGCCATTGTTGGTGATTGACAGAGAAATACCTCAGATGATTCTTTATCACAAATATCTGTTATCATGCACCTTAAACATATTTATTTTCAATAAAAAATCATCTTTCCCTATACAATTACATTGTTTTCCCTCATAAGAAAACCTCCACCCAGTAACTTGCCCATGGCAGGAATCAATCAATATTTGTTTAGTATCAGTCGTGTTTTCCCACAACAGTGCTGTGCACTCAGCATGCAATCAATCACCTGCCACTGATGCATACATTTGAATTCAATATTTCTACATATGCCTTTGTGAGTATTTACCCCAATGAACACCTTTTGAACTTAAAAAAAAAGAAAGATATAGCCAGTACCTCACAACTTTGAGGTTATGCTAAATTGAAGGAGTAACAAATACCAGTGAAGGACTTGAACCAATAAATAAAACCTATGTGAAGATGGCTTTTGTTTATTTTCAAGGAAAATAATTCAAAGCATATATATCAAGTTCTAGGGACAATGACAAGGTCACAAATGTCAAAGTAGTCACCGTGATAAGAAGAAGCCAATGAGGGACCTCCTTGGTGGTCCAGTGTTTAAGAATCCCCCTGCCAATGCAGGGCACATTAGTTTGATGGCTGACCCAGGAAAATTTCCCATGCCATGGTGCAACAAATCTCCTCCGCCACAACTCCTGAGCTGTGCTCCAGAGTCCGAGAGCCGCAACTGCTGAAGCCTGTGTGCCTAGAGCCTGTGTTCATCAACAAGAAGATGATCACAGTTACAAGCCTCTGCATTGGAACTACAGAGTAGCCCCCGCTCCCTGCAACTAGAAAAAGCCTGAGCACAGCAACAAAGACTCAGCACGACCAAAAAAAAAAAAAAAAACAACCCAAAGCTAGTGAGTCCCATGTGTGTCACATGACCTCCCCATGGGAAGGAGCAGGATTCTTTTGAATGCAGTGCCTCATGGAGGAGAAAGGGCCAGTCCTCCTCTCAGCATCATTTAGGTACCAGTGCATTTAGAATTTCAGGGTCAGGTTTTACATCCATATCCCCATCTTCAAAAGAGACTCGTGTGATTGGAATAAAAAGAGAAATGTCTGTGAATAATGATGTTCATAATAGCTGGTATTGATAGAGGTCTTTCTATGTACTGGGCAGTACTATAGTGATATTATGCTTATGTTTAATTTAGTGTTTTTTTTTTTTTGATGTGGACCATTTTAAAGTCTTTATTGAATTTGTTGCAGCATTGCTTCTGCTTTATGTCTGTTTGCTTGTTTTTTGGTTATGAGGCATGTGGGATCTTAGCTCCTAGACCAGGGATCAAACCCATACCTCCTGCATTGGGAAGCGTAGTCTTAACCACTGGACCACCAGAGAAGTCCTTTAATTTAGTTCTTATAAAAAGTCCATGAGGTGGCTAACGATACTTTAAGGAACTAGGGACTGTGTTATGTGTAGAAATATACGGAGAGCATCACGCATAACTCAGTTGAGAAAGATCAGGAAAGAAGTTAGAGTTGTTGATTCAAGAATACACTGCAATTATTTAAGGCAAACCAGGGTCACTTGTACTTGCCTTAGAATATGGGGAAGTGAAGTGCTTCATAAAAGGAACTCAGGCTGCAGCCTGAAGATGGCATTATACCAGTAGTGGGAGAGTCCAAACAGGTCCTCAGGGTCATGCCCTTGTGAAATGCTGGATTGTATTAACATGGATGGAATGGGCAGCATCTGAAGGTGTTGTTTCCCTTCAGTGGCATCACTCAGGGGCTTCCCAGGTGGTGCTAGTTGTAAAGAATCCGCCTGCCAATGCAGGAGACAAGAGATTCAGTTTCGATCCCTGGGTTGGAAAAATCCCCTGGAGAAAGGCACGACAACCCACTCCACTATTTTTGCCTGGATAATCCCATGGACAGAGGAACCTGGTGAGCTATAGTTCATGGGATCACAAAGAGTCAGATACAACTGAAATGACTTAGCACGCAGCACAGCATCACGCATAGGCTATGCCCCCGACCCCTCCAGCCCTCTGCCAGAAAACTGGTAGAGGAGACATAGGTACAAGTCAAATTTCTTTGAGGTGATATTTTATGATCTTCCTAACCCTTAAAAGTGATGCATTAGACTATCTCCAACTTTGGACATTTTATTTAAACATTTCCATTTCTTCCTCTTTCTCTCCTTTCCTTCTATACTTTCTTCCTTAAAAAGAACTAGGTTACAGTGCTGAGAAGAGAACTGGGTGCATATTAGGCAAATGTACTCTTGCCATCTCCCCCATCTTTATAATTTTTGTGGCTATGAGTTACTGGAAAGAGACAGAATGTTACAGAAAAGTTGACAGAATTATCTTAGTGATAATGATAAAGGGGAGACAGCAAGTAACAGAAAGTCTCTTATAAACCCTCTTGCTACTAGCAGCTCTTCCATCAGACCACATTCCCATGTGCCTAATCCTCCTTCTGCCTAGAAACTTTAGGAGGAACCCAGATGGTATTTTAAACAAAGCTCTGACACTGAATTCTGTGATGGAATACTTCTGCCCAACAGTCTGGGAAAACTCCCAAGATGATTACAAGGATGAGGGCAAGACCGGTGGAATTTGTGTCATCTGGTTTGATTAAAGGCAAGGCCAGGACTGTCCTTGAAGCCCAGTTCCCTTTCCTCGAGGGAGCTCTGGGTTACTCCAGGCCAGTGTCTGAAAGCCCTTGGAGAATGTCTAGGTCCCTGTGGTCCATGAGATATTAGACTGTGGAGGAGAAGCTAAAGAGTGATTTCAGCAATGGACGAAAAGAAGGCACACATGATCCGGAGCAGAGGAAGTCACTTAACCCTTAGGAGGTAGAATGCGGGCTGAGTTTAAATCTTGCTCTTACCCTTGAAAAGTTCCTCTCCGTTGTCCCAGCATCTGCTAATTAACTGACCAAATAAGGGCTGGGGTTCCTTCTCATGATTAGAACTCTCGATATTCTCTGGTGAAGATATAGAGAAACTAACATAAGATGGTATTGGTACTACAGGTTCATAGGTCTTTGAACTAAAATTTCTATAAGATGAAAGAGTGATTTGAACAAATATATGAGATTCTTAAATGACTAAGGGGATAGATTTGATACTAACAGGAACTGAGTAACACAGAAGGGACAGTTGTAGAAGCAGAGACTTGCCTCCTGCCAAGTGACGTGAAATCAGGAATTCAGTATGAAGACAATGGGCTACTGAAATTATTTTGGAAACAGCTTACAGCAGCCGAGCACGTATTGGGATCTCTTCTGTTGTTTGGACCACTAATCATTTGAGATCAGTATCTCCAAAGAAAGTTTTAAAATGTTGACTCACTTTTAGGACTCTGACTCTCTGACCCCTAGTAGAGAGAGGAAGGGGTGACCTTGGGCTATTTAGCAAGGCTTTGATGTCTCCTTATATGCTCAAGTGGCAACTGCAAAGCTTGGTGCTCTGAATGAGAGCTTTCTGTAAGAAGAGTCAGAATAGCTAGGGGATTCAATTTTGGCACTAAAAGTTCTTCCATTCCTGCAGGTTTTCTTCTGGAGATCTTGTACATTTCAGGAGCTCTCTACGGACTTGAACATTGGCAATAAAATTAAATCTTCTTGAGGTCAGTGTTTCCCTCAGTGATCTCAGTCCTATGCCTGAGTCCTTTTGCTTTTTCCTTTCTTTATCTACAGGCTTAATGTGACTTGGACATTTTCATTTTAGGAAAACCAAGCCTGTGTCAACCAGGAGATATGCACGTTGTCAAGGATCCTGGGGGCAGAGTGAAGTGCTGATTGATGGCCCATCTGTGGCCTGAGCCAGGACTGGCCCAGGGACAGTTGAATTTTAACAAAAGTTGTTTGAAGAGCTTGCTATGCTCATTTCCAGATTGTTCTTTAGGCCCAGCTCTGGTTTTTCAGGGCTCCCCTGGTGGTTCAGTGGTAAAGATTCCACCTGGCAATGCAGGACACTCAGGTTAGATCCTTGGATCGAGAAGATTCCCCTGGAGAAGGAAATGGCAACCCACTCCAGTATTCTTGCCTGGAGAATCCATGAACAGGAACCTGGTGGGCTACAGTCCATGGGGTTGCAAAGAGTCAGACACGATTTAGCAACTGAACAACACCAACACCAACATGGTTCTTCAAATTTTAAATGCAACTTGCCAGGGCAGCTCCTCATTTTCCCCAGTCTCTGTTTTGTCTTTGACACTAGGAATGCCCCAAGGCCTCCATCCAACCGAGAATCTAGATTCACTGATTCTTTTTCTTCCCTCCTTCTTCCTTCCCTGTCCCCTCTTTTCCTCTCATCTTTCCCTCCTTCCTTCCTTCTCTTTCTCTCTTTCTTTCCTATAGTTAGCATGCCTCAACTTTATTCATTTTAGAGATGAAAATCTGTAACCTTTTACCAATGTCTCCCTACTTTCCCCTGATGTAGTTTCCTATTTTTAATTAAGTGGGTAAGTTTCAAACTGGTTTAAGGACTCTTACAGCCTTTAACTTTGGCCGGGTTTCCAAGTTGAAACCTGACACTGATTCTATGATATAGGTAGTTAAAGTAAAAGTGTTCGTAGCTCAGTCCTCAGTCATGTCCAACTCTTTGGGACCCTCTGAACTGTAACCTGCCAGGTTCCTCTGTCCTTGCAACTCTCCAGGCAAGGATACTGGAGTGGGTTGCCATTCTCTTCTCCAGGGAATCTTCCTGACCTAGGGATCAAGCTTGGGTCTCTTGCATTGCAGTCAGATTCTTTACCACTAAGCTACCACAGAAAGCCAATGATACGGGTAACTGAGAGGCAATGGGTAGGAGTGGGAAGCAACTTCTGTGGAGAATTCAGAGATTGAGAAGAATATTCTGAGTCTGACACCTGGGGCTCCTCTGAACTGAAGAAGGAGCTTGTGATTCTTTTCCTGGCACATTGCATTTAGACTTTGAAACCACTGATTCTGCCCCACCACCTCCGAAATCAGAGGGATGATCCAGTGATGTCATTTCTGCTGGGAATCTGTAGAGTTATTTATTTTCTTTCTTAAAGAATTTATTCAATTTTCAAAATAGTGTAAAGACTTCTTTTTGTTTCCTTTCTTTTTTCTTTCATCTTCCTTTCTTCTTCTTTCTTTCCCACCCTTCCTTCTTTCTTTTTTTTCTCTTGCCAATATTTCCCAGTGTAAAGAATCTAAGAAAGTTATTTCTTCATTGAAAAGTGGAGGACCTGCCCAAATTATCCATTACATTTTACGATGCCCTGGGTGCTCTAGTTAACCATATTGCTATGTTATGATGCCTAGCAAAGATTGTGGGTGCAGGCATTAAGAAAAATTGCCTTTTGCATTTATTCATTTCATAGTTCTGCCATCTACTGCCTCAGCTTCCATATTTAATAAGCAAGAAACAGAACCTGGGAGGATGTGGTGGAACCAGGCATTTAAAACTCAATGTAGCCACTCAGGGGACTATAAGTCTGTCTCTGGAAGCAGAGGCCTTGCCTTTGACACTCTTGCCCTGGCAAATCCAGGTTACTGTCTCACGTAAGTGACTTTCATTCAACTTTGTGGAAATTGGGGCTAGCAGTCTCAACTGGCTTTTTAGAAGGAAGGAACTGTGCCTTAAAAAAATCCCCAAACCAAAACTTCAAGTCCCCCACACTAGATATTACATAACACAATTATTAAACTATAGCATGAATTTATGCTCAATATGTGATGAGACAGTTGATCTGGGTGGGGTGGTGCTGTGCCGAGTCTTCGTTGCAGCGCGGTCTTCTTCCTACTGTGGCTTAGTTGCCCCATGGCATGTGGGATCTTAGTTTCCCAACAGGGATCGAACCCGTGTCCCCAACATTGGGAGGAGGATTCTTAACCATTGGACCAGCAGGGAATGCCCCAAGAATTGATTTTTAGGTGTATGAGGACCTCTGGGTGCTTTTGAGAACACACATACATTGTTAGATAATCTGTTTATTTTGCTATAATTTTAGAAAAATGGCAAAAGGACACCAAGATAGTTATAGCTGGGGCTGTAACCGTCTACACGGGTGTGACTAGTTTGGGTATTATTTTAGTTTAGTCTCACATTTTAGAATTCACTGATGGCTGCTTATTGGCATTTCCCTGTAGAATCTCCCAGAAATCGTCCAGCCGTGAAAAGCTAGCATGTGAGCTTCAGCAATAAGCGAGCTCTGCGTGCAGCCCTGCTCAGACGCCGTGTGTGAAGGGTGACCTGGGCAGGAGGAAGAGCAGACACCAGATAGACCGTCACAAGACAGCTCTTTGGCTTCTGGAACTTACCATCTTGTTGGCTGAATATAAAACACATGCAAATCCATCCGTGCTCACCACCTGCCCATGCATATATGGCCGTTGACTCATTCTTAGCTGGTCAATAACCCCAAGAAGCTGTGTTGAGGGTGTTAGAACGTGTTTTCTCAAAGCAGTGAAAGGCAAACTCAGTTTTTCCAAGTGGAGCTGGATTCCTATCTGTGTGGCTGAATTTTACACCTGCACACACACTCGTGGTTTTCTTGGGTTAGGGTGGGTCCCCTTTGGCCTTGCCTGAGGTTTGTCACATTCTTTCACACAAACAGTGACTACTAAAGATATCGGGTTTTCCTCACAGCTCCTGGCAGCCCCGCAGCTTTCAGCAGGTGTGGTTTCAATTTATATTTAGTCCCTTAGACACACTTAGCAGGCTCATTCTCACCTTGAGGTGAGTGAGGGTGGAAGGCCGCACTATAAATCTCCTTCCTGAGCGAGTTCTCTGGGAACCACTTCTAAGGACATGGGTAATGGTAACGCATGCAGTAATTTCTACCCGCAAGTTCAAAGCAATTGCAGACAAAGCCCCATTGATCTCAGCATGCCTTTTCTTGGGAGGAAGGGGGGGTATCCTATTTAAAAGGAGGGAAACTGAGACACAGGGGCGAAGTTACTTTCTCAAGGTTGCGGTGAGCTTGTGACAAGAACAGACACTTCCGACAGGCTGCCTTCTTGGTTCCAGCCTCCTGTCTCCAGCTTGGGTCCAGCAAGACAGATTTTGATGTGGAGTGGGTTTCGCTCTTATTTTCCATCTGGCAAGGAGAGTAAGTTCTCTTTAGCCAGCCTACTTCCCTTGGAGTCCAGGAAGAACCTTTAAATTTGGGGCTTTTGCTGAATAAAGTAAAAGGATCTGATCCAGGAGATCTGTTAATAGCTGTGTGATCCTGAAAAAGTCACTTGGCTATCTGAGATTCAGCTCTTCTGTGTCAAATGGAGATGCAATATTTATGAGAGGACAGGGTTTCTGTGAATGCCAAATGGGATAATATACCAGAAAGTGCTTTCATTAAAAAAAAAAAAAGACTGTGTTTATTTCTAAAATGGAAAACATCATACAAACAGGAACATATACTTATTAAATAGTCACCCCCTTGGGAGCATGAACATTCTGTAGGAATTTATTTATTTACTACTCACTTGCTTCTCATTTCTTGGAATCAGGATTCTTCCAGATTCTTCTGAGCCACCTACTGACCTTCACTCTCCTGAGTGAAGTGTTTTTGCAAAGAACTTGTCCAGTGGCTTTGTCTTCACGTTCAGTCTTCTAGAAGAATGTGGCTTCTGTTATTTTCAGGTCTTCATGGTTACAATTATTCATTTGTATTTTACAAAAAGAACCCCCAAACCCTTAAGATACATGTACATTGTAACTCTACCCAGAAATCATATAAAGAAAAAGTTAATTAATTTCCCTTCCCTCTGCTCTCATCCCATTCCAGTAACCAAAATTAACAAAGTTATTGTTTATCCTTGCCCTCCAATCACTGTGCTTATGCAAATGCATTCATCTGTATATGCATAAATAGAGGTTTACCGCCTTTATACAGAAAGGGGATCACACAATAAATATTGCTCTGCCACTTGCATTTTGCTTTAATATATGGCATATTCATTTAAATGTTTGTACTCTTTTTAATGGAATATGGGATATACAATACTTCATGGTCTGAATATGCCATAATTTATTCATTTATTTTCCTGTTTACCTGGATTCAATTTTTCAAGTCTCTCCCCTCATCAAAAATGATGCAAAAAAACACAATCAAATTCAAGGATCTTTAAATATATCGATGCTTTCACTTTTTTGTGATAGGTTTTCAAAAAGGGCATCATGGGGTCAAAATGATAAATGAAAAATTTTGAAATGCCTTTGAAAATTTATTAATAGTGTCAGATGTTTGTCAAAAAGATTGTATTAGTTCACACCTCCACCTACAATAAGTGATAAAGCGTGACTCCATGGTGAACTCCTGGCCAGTATGGATGCCATCAACATTTCTTTTTTTAAATTTTTTATTTTTTGGTTCACACCTTGCAGCTTGTGGGCTCTTAGCTCATTGACCAGTGATTGAACCTGCACCCTCAGTGGTGAAAGCACGGAGACCCAACCACTGGACCATCAGGGAATTTCTACAACCGACATTTCTGATGGGCTTTCCTGTGCATTTGCTTGGTTGTGTATGAATCGGTTTAGTTCAGTTGCTCAGTTGTGTCCGACTCTTCGACCCCATGGACTGTGGCATGCCAGGTTTCCCTGTCCATGCTGAATATATACTTCACCCATCCAGTATATTGATGAATATACTTGTTCATATGTAAACTGGACACTTTCAGTTCCATTTCTGTGAAATTGCCATTCATGTATTTGCACTTTTTCTATGGAATATTCCTTTTGTATTGAAGTTAACTCATCTGCCATATGTAGTTCAGATGTTTTCTCATAGTCTGTTGTTTTCCTTATGCTCTTATTATGGTGTGTCTTGCCACAGAGAATTTTAAAGTAATCACTCTGTTTTCAGAAACCTTTCTCTTATCTGGGCTTCCCTGGGACTCAGATGGTAAAGAATCTCCCTGGTGGCTCAGGTGGTAAAGAATTTGCCTGCAACGCAGGAGACCCTGGTTCGATTCCTGGGTCAGGAAGTCCCCCTGGAGGAGGAAATGGCAACCCACTCCAGTATTCTTGCCTGGAGAATCCCATGGACAGAAGACCCTGGCAGGCTCCAGTCCATGGGGTTGCAAAGACTTGGACATGACAGTGACTAACACTTTCACGTTCTCTTATCTACTGTGGTTCTGTGATCCTGCAGTATCTCTGTTTTTTTCCCCCCCTTTTCTGGAATGATTCCTTTTTCACTTATTTCCTTCTTTCTTCCTCCTCCTCCTCCTTCTTCATTTTGCCCCTAGCTATGAATTCTGCTAGTAAGGTAATGTTCAAAATTCTCCAAGCCAGGCTTCAGCAATACGTGAACCGTGAACTTCCAGATGTTCAAGCTGGTTTTAGAAAAGGCAGAGGAACCAGAGATCAACTTGCCAACATCCGCAGCATCATTGAAAAAAAGCAAGGGAGTTCCAGAAAAACATCTATTTCTGTTTTATTGACTATGCCAAAGCCTTTGACTGTGTGGATCACAAGAAACTGTGGAAAATTCTAAAAGAGATGGGACTACCAGAGCACCTGACCTGCCTCTTGAGAAACCTATATGCAGGTCAGGAAGCAACAGTTAGAACTGGACACGGAACAACAGACTGGTTCCAAATAAGAAAAGGAGTACGTCAAGGCTGTATATTGTCACCTTGCTTATTTAACTTCTATGCAGAGTACATCAAGAGAAACGCTGGGCTAGAAGAAGCACAAGCTGGAATCAAGATTTCCAGGAGAAATATCAATAACCTCAGATATGTAGATGACACTACCATTATGGCAGAAAGTGAAGAGGAACTAAAAAGCCTCTTGATGAAAGTGAAAGAGGAGAGTGAAAAAGTTGGCTTAAAACACAATATTCAGAAAACTAAGATCATGGCATCTGGTCCCATCACTTCATGAGAAATAGATGGGGAAACAGTGGAAACAGTGGCAGACTTTATTTTTTTGGGCTCCAAAATCACTGCAGATGGTGATTGCAGCCATGAAATTAAAAGACGCTTACTATTTGGAAGGAAAGTTATGACCAACTTAGATAACATATTCAAAAGCAGAGACATTACTTTGCCAACAAAGATCTGTCTAGTCAAGGCTATGGTTTTTCCTGTGGTCATATATGGATGTGAGATTTGGACTGTGAAGAAAGCTGAGCGCCGAAGAATTGATGCTTTTGAACTGTGGTTTTGGAGAAGACTCTTGAGAGTCCCTTGGACTACAAGGAGATCCAACCAGTCCATTCTGAAGGAGATCAGCTCTGGGATTCCTTTGGAGGGAATGATGCTGAAGCTGAAACTCCAGTACTTTGGCCACCTTGTGTGAAGAGTTGACTCATTGGAGAAGACTCTGATGCTGGGAGGGATTGGGGGCAGGAGGAGAAGGGGACGATAGAGGATAAGATGGCTGGATGGCATCACGGACTTGATGGATATGAGTCTGAGTGAACTCCGGGTGACGGTGATGGACAGGGAGGCCTGGCGTGCTGCGATTCATGGGGTTGCAAAGAGTCAGACATGACTGAGTGACTGAACTGAACTAATGAATTCTGCCCCCTTGGGTAGAATCTCAGATCAGGAGATTCTGAAGGTCTCTTCTTCAGAATTTGGAACATCTATTAATTCTTTGTCATTTCTCATCTTCACACTGATGACATCCTTGTCTCTATCTCTAGCCTTAGGCATTCAGTTGCCCATCAAACATCCATACTTGGATTGCGCTCCCTCATCTCCCAGACAACTTGGGTAAGAACACATTCTTTGTTTTAACTCCCCAAACCAGTTCTTCACACCGACTTCCCTGAATGTCTCAGTACAATTAGTTCTCTGTCATCTGGACTTGAACCTTGGGGTTCAGTTTCAAGTCTTATAGCAAAGCACCAATCTTAGCCCTGTCAAGGCCAATCTTTCCCTCTATATGCCCAAATTCCTCCCTCCCTCCATCACTTTGTGAGGAAGCACTGTTTTACAGGCAAGTTATTCTTCCCATTCGGACACAATATTTGGTGTCATGTGTCAGAAAATGATGTTGGAAGAGTGAAGACACACTTCAGGGTGAAGGTTGTGGGCACAGGGGTTCTGGACAAGAAATCTTACTGGTAGAATGAAATCTTGTGTGATGTCAGTTACCTGGGAAAAGGTGGACCACATCAATCTGTGGAAATGGGGAAGGAGCTCCTCTAACAGAGAACTCTAAGTTAACGTCTTGGTAGTTGCTCTGTATCATGTGTTTTAAAGATGCTTTTACCACATAGAGCAAGTTAAAAGGTGCGGATCTCAGGCGAGTGGTACACAGAGCTATCAGCCCTTGGAGTGAGTGTGGTGTTCAGAGAAAAACATGAAGATGAGGGCAAGCTAGTTAGAAAAGGATTGGAGACTTGTGTTTCACAAGTGAGATTACTTTTCTGAGTACTTGCTCTGCATTTCCACTCTATTTTCCCTTCTTATCTAGTAAAGACTTTTATAGGCGTTGGTTTGCATGAGTACTGCAAAGGGATAGAGCCCAGCTCCCCTGGAATCAGCATGCCAGTTGTAGTGGGTGGGCTCAAGGCAAGGGACTAAGTCAGATCACCTACAGTACTTGGGAGGTGATGTAGCGTAAAGGCTGTGTAGCCAGACCCCTGTTCCACCACTAGCTGGTTGTATGAATTTTATCAAATTACTAGAAACTTCTATGTCTGTTTCCTCATCTGTAATATGACAATAATGATAAACACTCAATATGGTTGCTGGGAAGATGAAATATATTGATATACATGATGTGCTTAGAACAGTGCCTAGCATATAGTAAGTATTATATCAACCTCTCTTTTCCACCAGGAAACTCTACTTTGGGTACTAAATTTTGGAGGTTCTGCATTTTACTTTGTTAAGGTGAATGACATGCTCTCATATTCTTCATGCATTGAAAAATTTCCTAACCTGCCATTTGCCACTTTGATCCAGATTCTCTAACCCATGTATTATACCTTATCACCAGGATACTCTTCCTCAGGGCTCAATTTTAACATGACCTTGGATTCTTTCCATCTGTGAAGCATCAGCCTTCTCCTCCCCTTTGCTTTGTTCAGGGTGGTCTCATATACTGTCTTGTTCCTACCGCTTTGTTTTCATTAAGAATGTTTCTTTGCCTGGAAGGTCTTTCATTCCCTTTCAACTCCTTCCCTCTTCCTTACCTCTCTTCCACAGACTCTACTGATTCTTTTGGACCTAAATTAATCTAGTACATTTCCCAGGAAGTATCCTATGGCCACCTTAGCTTTCAATTTATGGGGCATCTCCACAAGCTGGTTCACATGTACCTTGAACTCAACATACTCAGACCTGAAATCTTTATCCTCCATTCCTCCCATTCATTTTCTTACAGTTTTTCTTTTATGGCTGCAAGCCAGGATTTCTATTGTGTAAAACCAGACTCTCCTTCCCTTCTGCCCCCTCTACCATTCTCACTTCCCATCATTGCTCAGTTTTACCTTGATCTCAGTCCATTAAGTCTATTTCCTAAGTCTGTGCCTTTGTACACTTGCTTCCTTCTACCTGGAAGACCCTTCATTCATGAGTCTATTTGGAAAACACTTTTAAGACTCTCCTGAAATCCCACCTTTTTGGTGATGTTTCTTCTAGTTCTCACACTTATCTTAAGCATTATTTATTTGTCTAATCTATCTACAATTTATCTTTTTATTTATCAATAATTATAGGTATGTGTAGATACTTATCTATCTACAAGTAGTTCGATTCTCAAAGTAATAACAAATACATTTATTACTGCTGCTGCTGCTAAGTCGCTTGTCGTGTCCGACTCTGTGCCACCCCATAGATGGCAGCCCACGAGGCTCCGCCGTCCCTGGAATTCTGCAGGCAAGAACACTGGAGTGGGTTGCCATTTCCTTCTCCAACATTTATTACTACACAGACACATACACTACACTGAAAGTAAACCATGTGTTTACAGGTCTACATCCCCTACCAGCCTGAGTTCCTCATGAGTGGGACTGTGGGTTATTCACATTCCTCTTGTTTAACACAATGCTTCATATGTTATAGGTGGTCCATTAATCTTCATTAAATAAATTAATAAACAGAGGGACTTCCCTGGTGGTCCAGTGGTGAAGACTCTACGTTCCCAATGCAGGGGGTCTGAGTTCAGTCACTGGTCAGGGAACTAGATCTCTCAAACCACAGCTAAGATCTGGCACCACCAGATAAATAAATAAAAATATTTTAAAAAGGAATGGTGAATGGGACTCCTCACTCTCACTTTTTAAGAATCTGCAGGCCATGACTACAGATCCCACATACCGCAATGAAGATTGAAGAGCTGGCACAGCCAAATAAATATTTTTTAAATTAATAAATAGAATGACTCATACTCTTTACACCTAAAGTGAAAAGTCTGCAAGGGCAAGCACAGCACCTTTTATATACACGCCTGTACCTCATTCATGTTTGGACCTTAGCTGGTGACCAACAAATATGTACTGAGCATCTCCATTGGCCTCCACCATACAGAAATAGAATCTGTTTTACATTGTTAGTAACAAATGTTTTTACGCATGCATGCCAGGCTCTTATAATTACATCCAAGTTCTTTCAGGGTAAGGACAATATTTTACACATTGCTCTTCCCAGTGAGTCATGCAGTACTGTTTAGTGTGCCTACTTGCAAACATGCTCAGGAGCTAAGTTGTGTCCAGCTCTTTGGGACCCTATGGACTGTAGCCCACCAGGCTCCTCTGTCCATGGGATTCTCTAAGCAGGAATACTGGAGCGGGTTGCCATTTCCTTCTCCAGGGGCTCTTCCCAATTCAGGGATCAAACCAGGGTCTCCTACACTGCAGGTGGATTCTTTACTGCTGAGCCACCAGGGAAGCCCTGCTGTTTAATGGGTGTCTATTAATTGAATAACCAGGTAGCCAAGCCTGGATTATTTCTTTCCAACTCGAATGGCTTTTTATTTCCCTGGAATAGTATGTGGTCTTTCCCGTGAATGCTGCCTAGTGAAGAAGTTGCTGAGACTTCTGGGACAGCCTTCATTGGGCCAAGCAGGGGCTCTAAGCTTTTTATAAGGGCTCTGATGTGCTCTGACAGGAATAACATCTCTAGGTGTCTCAGACAACACACTCTTGAACGCACCTGACTGTTGACTTCTGTCAGGAGATGGCAGCGCTCCAGGGCCTGTTCATTCTGGCTGGCAGTGAGTGGAGTGAATTCTGGGCAGCCTGTCAGACTTGGGTGGCCAATTTCTATTCTGCCTCAACCAGCAGAGCACTCCTTTGCGCTTCCTTATCTGCCAAGCAAAAATGATAATTGCTTCTCATCTACCTCAATGAGTTATGATGAGGCTAAACCAGACTATTCAGCATGAAGGAAGCACGCCTTGGAAGTGTTTGAACAACATCAATGCGGAATACAAACCGGAACATTCCTTCTCTCCTGATATTAATACCTGCTGTGACCTAGTGTGGAGTGATGAAAATTATAAATGATTAGGAAGTAGAGATGTGTTCCATTAGATAAGGATAATTATAGAATTATTAATGTGAAATGCCTCTTTTTTCTTCCGTTTTAATACGTTTAATCCAATTACAATATTTGTCATCTTTGATGATTATATGTTTTATTAGTAATGGGAAAGGAGTGAATAGCATTTTATGTCCACTCCCTCTATTTTTTAATAAATGAGACAGACAGCCGTAGGTCCCATACAAAATGAGTGTCTGGGTCAGAAGAGATGTTGTCACACGTGGTCAGATACTGCCCTCTGGTGGTCTAAAATGATCTCACATTTTCTCCAGAAAGCGAAACCTAACATCCTGAAGGGAAACATGTAATAATACATCCTACAAGAGGGATCTGAGGGCCCCTCTCTGTCTCTCCTCCCCATCACACACTTGCAGCTTCTTTCTCTATTGTTCTCTGTACTACACCATGTTATTTACACCATCGTAACTGCCATATTGTAGTTTTTATTTGTATACATAAACATTTATAACTTTTCTAATTCCAATGTAACTTTGCCAAACACAGTTTTAAAGGTTAAGGAAACATTTATTGAGCGTCCACTCCATATCAGGCATTTGTTACCACCTTTGATAAGAATCTTTGGACAACTTTATCTTACGCATCCCTTCATTCTAACAGAATATGAATCTCATTCTTTTCATGGCCATTTCCCCAAGATGTATGACGTACATTTTTACTTATTTATTGTCAGTCTCCCCTCACAATCATGTAAGATCCATGGAAACAAGAATCCCGTCCGTTTTACTCAATATTGTGCAGTTAGCAGCTAGCCAAGTATCTGGCACTTAATAGTCCATCAACAGTGCAGTGAATGGATAAAAACTGGAAGAAATAATTTTAGTTGCAATGTGTTGTTTTTATTTGTCTTTCTGGCTACATGGCACAGAATGTGAGATCTTAGTTCCCCTACCAAGGATAAAACCAGGTCCCCTGCAGTGGAAGTGCAGAGTTTTAACCACTGGACTGTCAAGGAAGTCCTGATAATTGTTGATAGAAGCAAACATAGGGAGTTATAGAAGCTGAGAGGAGAGCCAGCCAATGTGGGGAAGTGGGAATGGATCAAGATGCGTTCAAGATAGGTTCCTAAGGAAACAGTGGACATGTGAGCTGCAGAGGGAGGAAGTTAAGCAAGCAGAGTGATCACCTGAGCAAAAGCACAAGGCTGAAGAACCACAGCTCTATGAGCTGTGATTATCAGTTTGGTCATTTCAGGGCACCATGGGTAGGACCATCAAGGATTGGGGGAGGGGGGGGGGACAACTGACAGCCATTGTCAGATCAGGAGATAGCTACATCTGTTTTTACTTTTTAAAATAACTTTTATTATTATTACATTGGCCAGATCACAAGGCATGCGGGATCTTTGTTCCCCACATGATCAAACCTAGATCCCCTGCAATGAAAATATGGAGTCTTAACCACTGGACCACCAGGGAAGCCTCTACATTTGTTTTTTAGGCAGATTATCATCTGGATGGCCTTACAGCTGAGGACCAGGCTCTATTCATTTATATACACAGGGCTTGGTGTGCAGGAATCACTCTTTAAATATTGAATGCAGACACGAATCAGTAAGAACAAGGAGTAGGAGAAGGACGATCTTGAGGATGATTAATCCAAGTGGGAAATAACCGATAACCGAAGAGAATGGGTACAGGTTCGTGTGTAGGAGAAAGAGCGAAAGCTGGAGAATGCACGTGACAGTTTTCTCAGATGCGTAAACGCCACGCTAGATCCTCAACGAATGTTCGCTGAATGAATCAGTGAACTGTAGCGCTCGTTACCAGAGAAATAGTGAGCTGAATCGCTTGCAGTGAAGTTCCACAGATTGTGCAAGGTTTCATTCCACATTTATCATGTGCCAGGCTCCGGGCCAGTTGAATTAATCACGTTCTACCTTGGGTTTCAGTTTGGTGTTGTTCTGCTCATTCTGTAGTGCCTTTGTTGTATATGCCATTTAAAGACTGAGATCATTGATTTGCTTAAGGCAAGCCACTCCAGTATTCTTGCCTGGGAAACCCCATGGACAAAGAAGCCTAGCAGGCTACAGTCTACGGGGTCGCAAGAGTCGGACATGACTGAGCCACTAAGCACTACCAACCCACGTTTCGTAAGGTTTCAACTGTGAGATGAATGAGGAGAAGCCCCTGAAATTTGGGTTTAACTTCTAGAAGCTGACCCTTACTTTAAAGTTTTGAAGCTTTGCTCTGTATGTGCCACCATGAAAATTGTGGTTTGGCTTATTCATAGTGCAGGATATTACCTTACACTTATAGACAGAACAAAATTCATTTTGTAGAAGTTTTTTTTCAGTGTTTTTCCCTTTGCAGAAACTAACTGAAGTTCATGGGTCTTCTAATAAATATATTACTTGAGAGTGAATTTATTGCATGGCAAGATGTTTCTAGAATTTATTGCAGTTTCTGGAAGATCTGAAAATTTAAGAGTCAAGTGCAACAATTTACAAGAGTTCTAGATTTTGTAAAATTTTAAGGAATCATCTGTTCTTTCTGAGGTTTCCTGTATTTTCAAACTTAGTGAATTCTTTAATGATATGTAAGGAGTCCTTAAAGTGTGGAAGAAGCTTGATTTGAACTCCAGAGAGTTTCTCTTTTTAAATAACGCTTTTTTTTGTATAGCGTTTTCTGAGAAGTTCCAAATGGTTATTACTTTTTAAATGGGCTTTATTGGTAAAAATTCAATCAGAAACCATTTTAATTATGTCAAACAGAAAGAGATTTAAGTGAATTTGGTGTTTTCCAGAACTTCGGAAGTGCTGAAAGAGTGAAAGTCCGAGGCACGTTAGCTGTGTGGAACAGAAAATTAGGACGTAGTTGTTATCACCCAGGAGCTGGAAGAGGGCAGGAAAGGCCAATATCCATGTTCACAGTTGTTCCGAAGTAAGGCATTGTCAGAGAAATGTGACTGCTGTAGAAGTCACAGGTGTGACTGCTACAAACATGTGATCACTACATTTGCTTAAGCTCACATGTGCGTGCTTACTAAGTCACTCAGTCATGTCCAACTGTTTGTGACCCCATGGACTGTAGCCTGCCAGTCTCCTCTGTCCATAGAATTCTCCAGGCAAGAATACTGGAGTGGGTTGCTATTTCCTCCTCCAGGGGATCTTCTTGACCCAGGGATTGAACCCACGTGTCTTAAGTCTCCTTATTGGCAGGCAAGTTCTTTATCACTGAGCTGCCAGGGAAGCCCACACATCCACTGCCAATTCCAGGGGGGAAAGCATGACTTCTACTTCCCTTCCACCTTCCAAATCTAATACAAGGACTTACTGGAAGAATCTATAGAATACCAGGAACTCTGCAGGCAAAGAAGATACGAAGTGTAGTTCACGGGCTTGCAGTTCTGGGGAAGCACAGGGGGTGAGAAGGACGCTAAATGATGTTAGACAATACCAAACATATTCATCAGCAATAATCTAGAAGAGCTGAATCTCACAGGCTCCTTATATTGACAGAGTATATCCTTGAGTGATTTTCTCAAAAACTGGGCAGTACCTTTTCTGTCTTATATGAATGAAAATATCTTTAGTTTGCCTTTGCATTTGGTTGATCATTTGATAGATATAGAACCCTACATTATTTCTTCAAGACTTTATAGATATTTTTTCTTCTACCTTTCAGCATTCAGAGTTGCCAACAGGGAGTCAGAGGCAATCTGATTTTCATTCCTTTGTAGGTAAGTTATTTTTAACTCTGTTGGCAATTTAAAAGAGTGGATGTTTACAAATTTTAGCATCTGTGTGAGTGGTCTTTTTGCATTTACTGTTCAGCACTTCGTTCTTTCCGTCTTTTGACTCATGTTGCTTTGTGCTCAGTTGTTCAGTTGCATCCAACTCTTTTGCAACCCCATGGACTGTAGCCCACCAGGCTCCTCTGCCCATGGAATTTTCCAGGCAAGAATATTGGAGTGGGTTGCCATTTTCTCCCTGAGGGGAATCTTCCTGGCCTAGGGGTAGAACCTATGTCTCTTACATCTCTTGCATTGGCAGGCAGATTCTTTACCACCAGTACCATGTGGGAAGCCCTGTAGTGCTAGGGAATTTTCTTCTGTTATTTTTTTTCTTATTTCCTATACAAACTGCTCATCACTCACCCAAGTAATCCAGAAGAGCTCCGAGATGAATTTTGGGGTCTTCAATCCATTTTCCAAAAATGGTTTGGAACAGACTGGTTCCAAATAAGAAAAGGAGTACGTCAAGGCTGTATATTGTCGCCCTTATTTATCTTATATGAAGAGTACATCATGAAAAATGCTGGGCTGGCAGAAGCACAAGCTGGAATCAAGATTGCCGGGAGAAATATCAATAACCTCAGGTATGCAGATGACACCACCCTTATGGCAGAAAGTGAAGAGGAACTAAAAAGCCTCTTGATGAAAGTGAAAGAGGAGAGTGAAAAAGTTGGCTTAAAGCTCAACATTCAGAAGACGAAGATCATGGCATCCGGTCCCATTACTTCATGGGAAATAGATGGGGAAACAGTGGAAACAGTGTCAGACTTTATTTTTTTGGGCTCCAAAATCACTGCAGATGGTGATTGCAGCCATGAAATTAAAAGATGCTTACTCCTTGGAAGGAAAGTTATGACCAACCTAGATAGCATATTCAAAAGCAGAGACATTACTTTGCCAACAAAGGTCCGTCTAGTCAAGCTATGGTTTTTCCAGTGGTCATGTATGGATGTGAGAGTTGGACTGTAAAGAAAGCTGAGCGCCGAAGAATTGATGCTTTTGAACTGTAGTTTTGGAGAAGACTTTTGAGAGTCTCTTGGACTGCAAGGAGAATCAACCAGTCCATTCTAAATGAGATTGGTCCTGAGTGTTCTTTGGAAGGAATGATGCTAAGGCTGAAACTCCGATACTCTGGCCACCTCATGCTCAGAGTTGACTCATTGGAAAAGACTCTGATGCTGGGAGGGATTGAGGGCAGGAGGAGAATGGGACGACAGAGGATGAGATGGTTGGATGGCATCACTGACTCAATGGATGTGAGTTTGAGGGAACTCCAGGAGTTGGTGATGGACAGGGAGGCCTGGCATGCTGCGATTCATGGGGTCGCAAAAAGTCAGACACAACTGAGCGACTGAACTGAACTGAACTGAACTGAATCCATTTTCCTTCTGTCTTTTCTTTTGTTGTCAAATTAAAAAAAAAATGCCAAGACTGATGCCAATGAGCTTACCTTCAATATTTTCTTCTAGTAGTTTTATGTTCAAGTCTTTAATCTATTTTGAGTTGATTTTTGGTGTAAGTTAGGGGTCCGTTTTCACCTTTTGAATGTGGTTGCCCAGTTTCCCCGGTATCTATTGTTGAAAAGACTGTGCTTTCCTCATTTTATGTTATTGACTCCTTTGTCAAAATTAGCTGACCATATGTACATGGGGTTGTTTCTGGACTCTTTTTCTGTTCCACTGATTTGCTTTTATGCCAGTAGCATATAGTTTTGATTATTATAGCTTTGTGATATAACTTGAAATCAGGAATTTTGATTCCTACAGCTTTGTTACTTTTTCCATGATTACTTTGGCTATTCAGGGTCTTTTGTGGTTCCATACAAATTTTAGGGCTATTTGTTCTGTTTCTGGGGAAATGTCATTGGAATATTGTCATTAGAATATTGAAAATGTCATTGGAACTGTATTGAATTGGTAGATTGCTTTAGATAGTAAGATGAGTGTGTTTCTTCCTCTTTAATTTTTTTGGGGGGGAAGAGCTTGAGTAGAATTCTTATTAATTCTGCTTTAGATGTTTGGTAGAGTTTGCCAGTGAGGCCATCTGGTTCCAGGCTTTTCTTTGTTGGAAGGTTTTGATTACCGAGTCTGTCCTTACTTGTTATTGATCTGCTCAGATCTTTTTCTTCATGATTCAGACTTGGTAGGTGGTATGTTTCTCAAAATTTATCCATTTTTTCTAGGTTGTCCAATTTGTTAGGATATAAATTATTCATAGTAGTCTCTTATGATCTGTCATGCTTATTGGGTATCAGTTGTAATGGTTTCTCTTTTGTTTATAATTTTATTTAATTGAATCCTCCCCCCTTTTTTCTTGGTAAGTCTAGGTAGTTTTGTCAATTTTGTAAATTTCTTAGAAATACTTTTGCTTCATTTGATAAGTTTTGGTATGCTGTATTTCCACTTTCACCCATATAAAAATTTTTTTGCCTCTATGTCCTTAGGGCTTACGCTCATCGCTTTCATTTGAATACACAGATGACTTGCTGCCTAAAGCTTACTAAAGCCTGGAAAGGGGAAAGCAATCAGCTGGTCTAGATGAAAGAGAAAGTGAAAGTGTTAGTCACTCAGTCATGCCCAACTCTTTGCAACTGTAGCCTGCCAGGCTCCTCTGTCTATGGAATTATCCAGGCAAGAATACTGAGTGGGTAGTCATTCATTCTCCACAGGATCTTCCCAACCCAGATATTGAGCCTGGGTCTTCGAGCATTGCAGGCAGATTCTTTACCATCTGAGCCACCTGGGAAGCTCCTCCGTACACTCTGAATTAAACATCCTGATGCCTGGTTGCCTGGCACCTGTTACCTCCTGACTCTGGACTTAGCACTCCCCTCAGCTGCACCTATCTTTAAGATACATGCCTTCCTCTAGCTGGATTTCTGTACAGATCTGAGTCCAACTAGCCACTGTTTTTCAAAGGTTACTCAAAATTTCTGATCCATTTATAACACTTCTATTTTCCATATTGCAATGGAGTTATTTTATCTTAATTATCTTTTATGTCATTTCACAAATTTTGGGCAAAAACAATGAGAAATGAGTGCATCCAAGCCTCCATCTTTCTCTAACTGGAGACTTCTTAATTATGTTTTCTTAAAAAAATTATTCCTTAAACCATTTACGCAGTTGCTCAAATTAGAGGAAGCCACCCTTTGCTTTTAGAATTTTAATTAAGAAATAATTTTTGAAATATGTCTATTCAAAATTATTGCCCTCGATTTATAACACAACAATTTGTTCCTATACATTATGTGCAGATCTGCTCAATGTCTGAAAAATCAGTTTGTTAATCCTTTGAGATTACTTTTGCTTCTGAGTTTGTTTGTTTTTTTTTTACCCTCCAGAGAGGGTAAAATGTCATTAGTTAGGCTTCTGCACTGAACTGTGAAAGGAAGAAATGAATCAAATCATTCCCTTTGTTTCATTCATTTTCTTTCATTTTTTTCTCACTCCACAAATGTTCTTTGGGCTTCTGCTATAAACCAGGCACTCTATTAAATGTTGGGAGAGAGTGTCATGGTATTTTCCAGAAACTAAAGAAAGTAAGGTTTTCACATAGATTATAGGGTTGTAATGATAAGAGATGGAAGCAGTGAGACCAAAGGTTTATAAATTATATTAGGGCATTTAGAATAACTTAAAGGCAATGCTACTGCTGCTGCTACTGCTAAGTTGCTTCAGTCATGTCTGACTCTGTGTGACCTCATAAACGGCAGCCCATCAGGCTCCACCGTCCCTGGGATTCTCCAGGCAAGAACACTGGAGTGGGTTGCCATTTCCTTCTCCAATTCATGAAAATGAAAAGTGAAAAGGCAATGAGAAGCCACCAAAATATTTTCAGTGGAGAAGTGACCCAATCAGATATCAATTTTATGAATTTCCACCTTGGCTATCATACATAGAACAGATTAGAGGTGGGTAAGATTTTTTTCTTTGCAAAGACTGTCCTATTCTTACACTTTTTTCTTGCTCTTCTCTTGCATTTGCTCTGAGACAATTTGATGAAGGTCTTCCTAGGTGGCTCCATAATAAAGAATCCACCTGGCAGTGCAGGAGATGTAGGTTTGATCCCTGAGTAGGGAAGATCCCCTGGAAGAGGAAATGGCAACCTATTCTAGAAAACCCCACGGACAGAGGAGCCTGGTGAGCTACAATCCATAAGGTCGTAAAGAGTTGGACATGACTGAGCGACTGAGCACCTGCACACAGAATTTTACAAAACTGAAACCCTAGAAAGAAGAATAAAAGCTAGTTTAACAGGAAGGTTGTATGTGATTTTGTAATAGACTTTCTATAATGGGCATTCTATAATTGCTCATGTTGTCAATGCAGGAGACACAGTTTCTTCCCCTGGGTTGGAAAGATTCCCTGAGGAAGGAAATGGCAACTTGCTCCACTACTCCTGCCTGGACGATCCCATGGACAGAGGAGCCTGGCAGGCTACAGTCCATGGACATGACGTAGACTAAACATCAACACCAATAATAAATTTTCCACTCTTTTTGTGATAATACATAACTAGGCTTGATTTATAGCTCTGGACTAGAAATTCTTATTTTTTTCTTCTGTAACCATGAACTTCATATTGAATGCAGCAACATTAAAAGTTTCCCAGAGAGGTATTATTTAAAGGTTAAACTCTAGGGGAAATCTTTGAGGAGTTTTGTTGCTCCTCATTATTTTTAATAGTGTATAATTTAGTAAGTAACTGTTCATCTCCCAGTATATAATAAAAAACATATATAGGCAAAATATTGTGGTGACATGAGTGCTTATTAATGAATAAACAAATAAGTTACAGACAGAAAATTGTTGACAACTGCTTAAATTTATAAGTGGTTATTTTGTGTTAAATGTTGTATTCCTTCAGCAGAATATCTATTTTGGTAACATGTTTGGGCTTCGTGGCCACAATAATTGTGAGTGGAAACATATTTATTTATACCCTATTCTATACAATGGACTGGTTCAAAATTGGGAAAGGAGTACATCAAGGCTGCATATTGTCATTCTGCTTATGTAACTTATATGCAGAATACATCATGAGAAATGCTGGGCTGGATGAACACAAGCTGGAATCCAAATTGCCAGGAGAAATATCGGTAACCTCAGATATGGAGATGACATCACCCTTGTGGCAGAAATAGAAAAGAAACTAAAGAGCTTTTTGATGAAGGTGAAAGAGGAAAGTGAAAAAGCTGGTTTGAAACTCAACATTAAAAAAACTAAGATCATGGCATCTGGTTTTAGCACTTCATGGCAAATAGATGGGGAAACAGTGGAAACAGTGGTTGATTTTATTTTTCTGGGCTCCAAAATCACTGCAGATGGTGACTGCAGCCATGAAATTAAAAGACGCTTACTCCTTGGAAGAAAAGTTATGACCAACCTAGATGACATATTAAAAAACAGAGACATTACTTTGCCAACAAAGGTCCATCTAGTCAAGGCTATGGTTTTTCCAGTGGTCATGTATGGATGTGAGAGTTGGACTGTGAAGAAAGCTGAGCGCCGAAGAATTGATGCTTTTGAACTGTGGTGTTGGAGAAGACTCTTGAGAGGCCCTTGGACTGCAAGGAGATCCAACCAGTCCATCCTAAAGGAGATCAGTCCTGGGTGTTCATTGGAAAGACTGATGTTGAAGCTGAAACTCCAATACATTGGTCACCTGATGCGAAGAGCTGACTCAGTAGAAAAAACCCTGATGCTGGGAAGGATTGGGGACAGGAGGAGAATGGGACGACAGAGGATGAGATGGTTGGATGGCATCACTGACTCAATGGAGATGGGTTTGAATGAACTCTGGGAGTTGATGATGGACAGGGAGGCCTGGCGTGCTGCAGTTCATGGGGTCGCAAAGAATCAGACACAGCTGAGTGACTGGACTGGACTGAACTGAACTGAACTGATACCTTTATGAGGTTGGTACTATTATCATTCTCCAAATTTATCTGAATAAACAGATGGAGAGGAGTTAAGCTCCTTGCTGTAGGTTGTAGGTTTTGAGACTGGTACAGAACACTGAAGGAGTAAGAGTGAGAGTAGATCGGCCCAGGGACTGATCCCTGAGGGGCTCCAACACCTAGAGGTTGGGTAGAAGCAGAGGATTCTGCAAAGGAGAGGGAGAAGCAGCAACACTGAGATGAAAGGAAGGCCAAAATAACTTAGGGTTCAGTTCAGTTCAGTTCAGTCGCTCAGTTGTGTCCGACTCTTTGCGACCCCATGAATCCCAGCACGCCAGGCCTCCCTGTCCATCACCATCCCAGAGTTCACTCAGACTCACGTCCATCGAGTCAGTGATGCCATCCAGCCATCTCATCCTCGGTCATCCCCTTCTCCTCCTGCCTCCAATCCCTCCCAGCATCAGAGTCTTCTCCAATGAGTCAACTCTTCGCATGAGGTGGCCAAAGTACTGGAGTTTCAGCTTTAGCATCATTCCTTCCAAAGAAATCCCAGAGCTGATCTCCTTCAGAATGGACTGGTTGGGTCTCCTCACAGTCCAAGGGACTCTCAAGAGTCTTCTCCAACACCACAGTTCAAAAGCATCAATTCTTTGGTGCTCAGCTTTCTTTACAGTCCAACTCTCACATCCATACATGACCACTGGAAAAACCATAGCCTTGATTAGACGGACCTTAGTCGGCAAAGTAATGTCTCTGCTTTTGAATATGCTATCTAGGTTGGTCATAACTTTCCTTCCAAGGGGTAAGCATCTTTTAATTTCATGGCTGCAGTCACCATCTGCAGTGATTTTGGAGCCCAGCAAAATAAAGTCTGACACTGTTTCCACTGTTTCCCCATCTATTTCCCTTGAAGTGATGGGACCGGATGCCATAATCTTCGTTTTCTGAATGTTGAGCTTTAAGCCAACTTTTTCACTCTTCTCTTTCACTTTCATCAAGAGGCTTTTTAGTTCCTCTTCACTTTCTGCCGTAAGGGTGGTGTCATCTGCATATCTGAGGTGATTGATATTTCTCCTGGCAATCTTGATTCCAGCTTGTGTTTATTCCAGCCCAGCATTTCTCATGAGGTGCTCTGCATATAAGTTAAATAAGCAGGGTGACAATATACAGCCTTGACACACTCCTTTTCCTATTTGGAACCAGTCTGTTGTTCCATGTCCAGTTCTAACTGTTGCTTCCTGACCTGCATACAGATTTCTCAAGAGGCAGGTCAGGTGGTCTGGTATTCCCATCTCTCTCAGAATTTTCCACAGTTTCTTGTAATCCACACAGTCAAAGGCTTTGGCATAGTCAATAAAGTAGAAATAGATGTTTTTCTGGAATTCTCTTGCTTTTTCCAACTTAAGGTAGTGAATGCCAAGTGAAGAAAGATGTCATGGAGGACAGAGTCATCAGTTATGTCAAGTAACAGGTCAGATAAGATGAGGGTTGAGTATTTAGCATCTTGCACCTGGCACCTGGAAACCACTGATAACCTGACCAGCACAGTGTAGATGTCGTAGAGTGGCAATGAAAGCCTAATTGGAGAGCGTTCATGAGAAGAGGAGACACAGCGTAGTGAGGACACTCTTAGGAATTTGCTGCAAGAGGGAAATGTCAATAGCTAGTGGGAAAAATCAATAAAAAACTGTTTTATAGTGGGAGAAATAATAGGCCGTTTGAATGTTGAAACTGTAGAAAGAAAAACATGATGAACTGGAAGGGAGAGGAGAGAATACCTGGAGCGATCTCTGGGAGCTGGTGAGAGGAGGTGGGATCTAGGGCACAGATGGAAGGGCTGCCTTTGAACAGCACACCTGTAGTAACAGACAGGATGGCCGAGTGGAAGTGTGGAAGGTGGGCTGAGTGTTAGTGGGAGTGTGTGGAAATGATCGTACAATTGTTTTATCTGCTCAATGAAGGAGACTCATAAGCTAAGTGTGAGGACAGGTAAGAGGAGGTATTTGAATTTTCAGGTGGTTTGAGAGAGTATAAGAATAATAAACTACTGTGCTTTAAACAGATAGCTAGTAGGAACTTGGTGCATAGCACAGGTTGCTCATCTTGGTGCTCTGTGTTGACCTAGATGGGTGGGATGGTAGGGGGATGGGTAGGAGGGAGGTCCAAGAGGGAGAGGATATATATGTGTATATATATATATGTGTGTGTGTGTGTGTGTGTGTGTGTGTGTGTGCATGCGAAGTAGTTTTAAGTCATGTCTGACTCTTCGTGACCCTATCAACTGCAGCCTGGCAGGCTCCTCTGTCCATGGAATTCTCCAGGCAAGAATAGAAGAGTAGGTTGCCATGTCCTTTTCCAGGGAATCTTCCCAACCCAGGGATTGAACCTGACTTTCCTGTGTCTCCTGTATTGGCAGGCAGATTCTTTACCACTAAGGCCACCTGGAAAGCCTAGATATATGTATAGTTGATTCAGTTTGTTATAAGGCAGAAACTAACACAACATTGTAAAGCAATTATATTCCGATTAAAAAAAAAGAATAAAGCAGGAGAAATAAAGTGTGATTTCTGGGGAAAATTAAGGGCTCACTTGGGGTTCGTGTTCATGAAGTTAAAGAAAGACCAGTGAGAACAGCTGTGTGGTATCTACAGGTGTGTTCATCTGCGTTGGTCTAAGCATGGACTAGATAGAATTAATTTAGCTGGCACGTGAGTCTGGCCAACTGAGAACAACATATTAAGGGAAGGAGTTGTAGGGAGGTATAAGGTAGAGATTGCAATAATTGTCCATGGAAGATAAGCTGGTAAGGAGGGAAGGGATGACTGAGGAAAGTAAGGAACATGGAAAGGTTCTATCAAGGAGCTGGAGTCTCAGAGTGAGTGAAAGATAGGAGTTCAGGTGCCAAAGGAAAGACAGGAGGTGGTGATCAAAGAGTGGGATGGTAGAATGGAGATAATGGGGGATTATGATTATTGATAATAACTGATAATATGATTATTGATGAGGTCTAGGAAATAACCAGTAGACTGAGTGATTGAAGAGCAAGATCAACAGAGGAGGGGAGGTCAAGGAGCTCCGCAGAATGTGGGAACTTCATCTGGAAGGATATTGCCAATAACGCAGAAGTAGGGTTGAAGAGGGCAAAAGCGATCCAGGAAATGAGGGAAACGCCACCTGGGGGTTAGTGGTGAACCCTAGCAGTGAAGATAAGAGGTTGAATAGTCTGGTGACATGAGATGCAAGGGGGCTTCCCAGGTGGTGTTAGTGGTAAGGAACCCGCCTGCTAGTGCAGGAGACATAAGAGACCCGGGTTTGATCCCTGGGTGGAGGGCATGGAAACCTTCTCCAGTATTCTTGCCTGGAGAATCCCATGGACAAAGGAATCTGGCAGGCTACAGTCCGTGGGGTCGCACATGACTGAAGTGACTTAGCACACATGCACACGAGAAGCAAGTGCGGGTGTTTCAGGGAGGAGTTAGAATGATCCGAAAGTGGAAAATAAGAGTGCAGTCCTTGAGAAGCCTACAGGGGAAGCAGAATCCTCAGGGGAGAGAGGGAAAGACATTGTTTCCACTGGGACTTTCCGCTGGGAAAGACATTGTTTACATGGGGAATTTGAGGCTTAAAAGAGACAATGCTTACACAGTATTCAGCACAGAAATGCCAGGGATTTTTTTTTTTTTCTTTTTGTTACCAAACCCTGAGAACTGTGCCTGTGCTGGACTTTCCCATTTTGGACGAGAGTTCAGTTCAGTTAGACTCCATTTCCTCAGGGACAAATGGTAGCTTCAGGCTTCAGAGCCCTGGAGGAGCTGCTCACTGAAGTGGCGTGACTAGCAAACAGAATCAAGAGCCTGCGTGGTGTGATCTGCTGGGACCAGTGTTGGTTTCACTGGTGCCAGTTGCTCAAAGTGTTACCATTAAACTCCTATCAAGGAGTTGCCTCTGAGTGATTTTATTCTGTTTTTCCTCTATGTGCGTGCTAAGTCCCTTCAGTCGAGTCCGACTCTTTGCGACCCTATGGACTGTAGCCCACCAGGCTGCTCTGTCCATGGGGATTCTCCAGGCAAGAATATTGGAGTGGGTTGCCATGCCCTCCTCCAGGGGATCTTCCAGACCCAGGGATCAAACCCAAGTCTCTTCTGTCTCCTGCACTGGCAGGCGGGTTCTTTACCACTAGCGCCACCTGGTGTTAAAAAGTTTTCCCTTTTCTGCAGAGGTTTATTTTTCTGATCATCTAAAATGGTCTTTTGTATACCTAAAGCTTAATTTCATGCTCAGATAATTTGAAACTAAAAAGAAACTGTCAGATCATGGAGGAAGGAAAGAAGATGGGAACGCATATTAAGTGCTGACTTATGCCAAGCATTGTGGTAAGGATTTTCCTCGTTTGAATTCTTTCATTCATTTGTTCATTCTTTAACTCACCAAAATGTGTGTGTGTGTGTGTGTGTGTGTGTGTGTGTGTGTATAGAATCCTTGCTAAATATTAGGTATTCAGCAATAAAATAGACAGAGATTTTCCTCCTTGGAGGAGCTTAAGGTTAAATGAGAGAAACAGCTAAGCAAACAGAAATTATAATATAATGGGACATTAATAATTAATAATTTAAAAATATTTAGTAAGCACTAGGTACTCTGTAACCCACTCCAGTGTTCTTGCCTGGAGAATCCCAGGGACAGGGGAGCCTGGTGGGCTGCCATCTATGGGGTCGCACAGAGTCTGACACGACTGAAGCGACTTAGCAGCAGCAGCAGCAGCAGCAGTAGCAGGTACTCTGAAAAGATCCTTTACATTCGTTCATTTAATCTTGTCCGCAGTCTTCTCAGACACCATGTTAATGATCTCATAATAAAGCTGTGTTACAAACCATTTCAAACCTCGGTGGCTCATGACCACAAATATTTACTTCTCTTGCATTCTTTTTTCTGCTTTAGACTATTGGTCAGCTGGACTTGGCTCCAGGCTTCTGACTGGATTCAGGTCTGCTCATGTGTCTCCGTGTTCTCCCTTTTATAGCAGTTCCTCCAGGACATATTAAAGCCCTCACTCACGGCAAATCCATTAGTACCCCACTGGTCAAGGTCTGATGCATGGTCAAGCCCAACACCAGTGGGTGGGGGATGTCCTCTGCCTCCTCAATTGAGAGTTCCTGCAGGCACAAGGTGAGAGTGAAGAGCTGAGAACAGTGATTCAGTCAAGCGTAGGTGCTGACTATTCTGTCATCTCCAGCTTACGAGTGAGGACATTTAAAGAAGGTAAGCAACTGGCCCAGGGTGAGAGAGCTGGGAACCTTGATCCCTGGATCCCATGCCCTTGACCACTACACTATTTTGCACAGGCTACTTAGGAAGGACATACGGGAGGTGGCTTCCCAGCCTATAAGGGTATAAAGGGTTTAAGCAGGATGTGTAGGAAAGGAAGGGCCTGGAGCTGGTCCTGAGTAAGATTTGGCCAGACTGGGAGTTTCTATCTGGTTTAGCAGCAAGGGCGGCATAGGTAGTGGTAAAAGCAGTTTCACTGGAGAGGTGAGAGCAGAAGGCAGGTGGGTGGGTTCAATGGTACATGGGAGGTGTGGAAAGAGAAACAGGCTCTGGAAGCTTGACTAAGGTGGGTAGGAAAAAATAAAAGGATGGTAGGATGGGAATAAGATAGAAGATTAGCATTGGGGATTTTTTCTTCAGAGACCTGAAAGTTAGTAGAGAGGTCAAGTTGCATTAAGGTTTGATCTCTAGAATATCCATCACATCCTTGCCCTTCTGTACAAGATGTCCTGCTGGATGGTGGGAGGTGAGGAGAGAGAAGAGTTGAATGTGACTCAAAAAAAGAGGGAGAGGGAATGATTTCAATGATTGTATGTGCTTTTGCATATAACGTGTAGTCTCCCTCAGTGTCTGTCTTGTAGCCTACAGAACTGAATCGATACATTTATTTAATTGGCATTAAATACAATAAATATGAGGTAACATATGTATCACAAGCAGGTTTGAAAAGACTTTCTTGATGTCCCCATTGCTTGAAATGGAATCCTACACAATATTCCAAGCTCATGGTAGGTTAGTAAAACTTACTCCATTCTTTCACATACAAAGCGTCTGCTGAAGCCTTAGTCATGGAACTATGTGGGTTCAGTTCAGTTCACTTCCGTCGCTCAGTCGTGTTCGACTCCTTGTGACCCCATGGACTGCAGCATGCCAAGCCTCCCTGTCCGTCACCAACTCCCGGAGTTTACTCAAACTCATGTCCATTGCATCGGTGATGCCATCCAATCATCTCATCTCCTATTGTCCCCTTCTCCTCTTGCCTTCAATCTTGCCCAGCATCAGGGTCTTTTCAAATGAGTCGGTTCTTCACAATCAAGTGGCAAAGTATTGAAGTTTCACCTTCAGCATCAATCCTTCCAGTGAATATTCAGGACTGATTTCCTTTAGGATTGACTGGTTGAATCTCCTTGCAGTCCAAGGGACTCTCAAGAGTCTTCTCCCACACCACCTCAAAAGCATCGATTCTTTGGTGCTCAGCTTTCTTTATAGTCTGAGTCTCGCATTCACACATGACTACTGGAAAAATCACAGCTTTGACTAAATGGACCTTTGTTGGCAAAGTAATGTCTCTGCTTTTTAATAAACTAGGTTGGTCAAGTTTGGTCTAGGTTGGTCATAACTTTTCTTCTAAGGAGCTAGCGTCTTTTGATTTCATGGCTGCAGTCACCATCTGCAATGATTTTGGAGCCCCTGCAAATAAAGTCTGCCACTGTTTCCACTGTTTCTCCATCTATTTGCCATGAAATGATGGGACCAGATGCCATGATCTTAATTTTCTGAATATTGAGTTTTAAGCCAACTTTTTCACTCTCCTCTTTCACTTTCATCAAGAGGCTTTTTAGTTCCTCTTCACTTTTTGCCATAAGGGTAGTGTCATCTACATATCTGAGGTTACTGATATTTCTCCTGGCAATCTTGATTCCAGCTTGTGCTTCTTACAGCCCAGCGTTTCTCATGATGTACTTTGCATATAAGTTAAATAAGCAGAGTGACAACATACAGCCTTGACGTACTCCTTTCCCGATTTGGAAAAGTACAACAACAGCAAAGTCTGTTGTTCCATGTGGATTAGGAGAGTATAACTTTTAGAGGTAGTTGGTATAAGCATGCATGTGAAGCTTTTTGCATGCCAGAATTTATACAAGGATTTTTTTTATTGGCGTATAATTGCTTTACAATGTTGTGTATCATCCACAGTTTTGAACTTTCACTTTGTTATCTTTTAAAACAATGCAGGTGACTACAGCTCAAAATAAACCAATGAAGAAATTCAATTTGCCTTTCAGTATTTGAGATAAATAGTTCACTTGGTTAGATCAGGTTTGCTTTCCAATATCACAGCTTAAATTGGTTTCTTTGACATTCAGGATTCAAATGAATTGAAAATATGTGAGCGACTTGAAAGTGGTTGAAACATTCAATTCTGGATCAGAGATGATGTGGCTGGCTAGGAGATGCATTATGTGATTGTGAAAAGAATTTCAGTTCATTAATATTTATTAGTGAATAACAAGGAATCTCAAAGTTAAAGGGTCATAAAATAAAAAGAGCTCATCCCGTTCCTGATATGCGTCTGTCACAGATGGGAGCTGTGCTCTGCTTTATCTTCTTCCAGGTCACCATAGGAGGGGAAAACCAGGCATGGTGAATTGGGAATTGACTTTTAAGGTTTCTGCCTGAAAAAGGCACCAGTTACTCCAGCGCATATTACACTGAGCAGAGCACGTCACACAACCACACCTCACTAGAAGTGTCAGGGAAGTGGAATCAATCCCAGAAGGAAAGAAGCCAAACATATTCAGTGAACAGCACTAATGATGAGCAAATGGAAGGTATCCTAGTTGTCATTAGCACTATTCTGATTCTGACTGTGGTCTGGACTGCAGGTGGCCATGGCCTCTGCTCACCCTTCCTGATTCTCTTTCCATCTTTCTGCACTCAGCTCAGCTCCAGAGGCTGACGTCTATGCAACACATCTCCTGGGCTCCCTTGCCCTCTGGTTTCTCATTGGATTTGACCACTGCAACTCTCTGGCTATAGTTTGAAGAGTTAGGGAAGAAAGATGCCAGGATATCTATTCTATGGATCCTTCCTTGCTGGGCTGCATTTGTTAGAGGCTGAATTCTTCTCTTCAAGGTCAAAGGCCCTAATCAGACAGGCTTCTTCTATAGCTACAACTGTCTCTAGGGTCTGTAGTCCTCGGATGGAAATGGCTTCTCTCTGGTGGTACACCCAAGGTCCTTCACCACCCTTTGCTGATATCTTTTAATCTGTCCACATCCTCATAAAAAGAGAATCTTCACTAAATATATGTCATTTACCCTTTATAGTATGCTATCTGTTTCTTGCCAGGGGGTATGATCAGTAAAAGTGTAATGACTCTTGGATCTACAGTTTTGGTGGGCAACAGGCTGGCTAAGAGCTGCTCAGATTCCATAGAGGGTGTGTCCTCCAATGCCTCAAGGAGAATGAAGGAACAGGAAGATCTGCTTAGGTCACAGAGCAGAGTCATGGACTGGGAAGCTCCTCTCTGGGAGCAAGATAGAAGCAAGGAGTGCTCCCTATTCTCAAGGACAGAGGAGCCTCTCAATAGCACACCAGAATTTCTATCATCGGTGAATGCCATGTGTTCCCTATTGCTTCCCCTCTGAACAAGCTTGTTTGTTGTTGCTTATCTGTCCCCATTTCACCATCGTGTACTGACTGTGTTAGGGAAGGTAAGCTGTCTTTTTAATTTATTAGTCTCTGGTCAAGAGGACACATGTCCACATCTGTTGGAGAGGGCACTGTGCATCACAATGGACACTGAGCCTGATGTCAAGGCCAAATGTGACTTAGGGATTTTACATCTTAGGGACAGAGTGAATGTGTTTACATCAGGGGAGAAGAGTGAACCTGCTACTTGGTGACCAGTAGGGTGATAGTCATTGGCACTGGCTTTCCTTCTGAGCTTATGATGGAATGACACTTTCCTGCTCATTTCCTGCATTAAATGTGATTGTATCACTTACTTGGTAGAGCAAGTGGTAAAGAGTCTACCTGCCAATGCAGGAGACACAAGAGATGAGGGCTCGATCCCTGGGTTGGGAAGATCCTTGGAGAACGAAATGGCAGCCCATTTCAGTATTTCTTGCCAGGAAAATTCCATGAACAGAGGAGCTTGGTGGGCTACAATCCATGGGGTCACAGAGTCAGACACGACTGAGCACACACATGCCACACCATCACTTACTTTGATCAATAGCTTGTTCTACTTCTAGGTGGAAGCTTTAGAGAACCAGTGTGTGAGTTGACATGTTTAGGTAACATTCCACATAGGGGTCATCCCACAGGTCTTTGGCCCCAGAGTGAGGAATACAGCAGAGAAGCGTCCACCATGACCCACGTTGAACTTGTATAGCTGGAGTAGGAAATAAATCTTCGTGGTTTTATTTCACTGAGATTTGAAGGATTTGTTTTTTTTTAATCACAGCTCAATCTAGCCTTTGCAGACTGATGTTGTAGGGAAGATGATTCTAGACAGAGTATAGTCAATGCATGGAGGCCAGAAATTGCATGTCATTGGTATGCCAGGATGAATAATTTGGTGTCTTAGGAGAGTAATGTTCTTGAGAAAAGAAAGGAATGGTGAGAACACTTTAATGGCTCTCACAGAAGTGCAGATTTTATCCTGCTGATAAAGGGGAGGAGGTAGTGGATTATGGGAGAGATTTGGGAGTGTAGAGGAGGCTATAGATTGGAGCAAAAGAGACTTATTAGTTGGTTGCTTTAAGAGTCTAATAGTATCCAGGTTAGGGCAGTGGTCATGGAAGGTGGAGAGCAAGGAAAGAGGGGCAACTTGGAGGTCAGTCGGTGCTACTCGGTGATCATTTGGAGGTGTGTGGTGGGGACAGTGAGAAATCGAAGATGATCTGAGATAATTTGGGGGAGCTTGGGGATGTTAGTTTTGCTTTAGGATCCATGTTTGCCTTAGTAGTTTTCAGCAAATCACCTGGTTAGAAATCAAGGACGACTGTTTCGTCTTATCCTGAGAATGATCCTTTAATTGCTAAAGTCAAGGGTGTCACGTCTCCCCCTTCTCATTCTCTCCTTCAGTGGGAGTGGTGGCAGGGGTGGGGTATGGTGATCAGTACACGTTTACCTTTGCCTTCCTCCTCTGAAATGTTGTAAAGTCTGATGCCTGATCCAGGGAGGAGAATCACATTTATCAGTCCTCTACTGTTTCACATGTTATTGAGACTAGAAGAGATGCAAGGAGGGTGAACCTTCAAATCAACGGGATTATGTGAATTTCTTTAAAGGACATTTCAAAGTCATATGCACAATTTAAATGTAGTCCTAAGGAAATAAAGACTCCATGAAAAAAAAAATCTGTTTAAGTGTAACCAGGCAAATAAACTGCATATTTCACAAAATGGCACCATCTCTACAAAGAGCACCTAGTTCATCTCTTAAAGGGACAGGAGCATCTTCAGGTGTTTCAGTGTGTGTTAATCGCTCAGTCATGTCCAACTCTTAGTGACTTCATGGACTGTAGCCTTCCAGGCTCTTCTGTCCATGGGGATTCTCCAGGCAAGATGGAGTGGGTTGCCATGCCCTCCTTCAGGGGATCTTCCCAACCCAGGGATTGAACTTGGGTCTCTTTCATTACAGGCATATCGTTTACTGTCTGAGCCACCAGGGAAACCTACTGAAACCATACGTTGTATGAGAGACACAAGACCATTGGTTCCCTGATCTCACTTGCCTCTTAACCCTACTCCAGCCCCTGCTAAGCTAAGTCGCCTCAGTCGTGTCTGACTCTGTGCAACCCCAGAGACAGCAGTCCACCAGGCTCCGCCCTCTCTGGGATTCTCCAGGCAAGAACACTGGAGTGGGTTGCCATTTCCTTCTCCAATGCATGAAAGTGAAAAGTGAAAGTGAAGTTGCTCAGTCGTGTCTGACTCCTAGCAACCCCATGGACTGCAGCCTACCAGGCTCCTCTGTCCATGGGATTTTCCAGGCAAGAGTATTGGAGTGGGATGCCATTGCCTTCTCCACTCCAGCCCCTAGGTGCTTTCTTTCTAGTTTTATTATTTTGCAAGTGTAGTTGTTCATTTTTTCTTCTTGGATGCCTTTGTGTTCCACTCCCACTTTTTTGAATGGGATTGAATGTTTCATTTCATGGAACCCCATTCCCCAATGGAACATGCCCTAACCGAAATAGATGATCTCGGTGTGGCTGCCACCAAGAATCTCCACTACCTAGGTCCATTTCATTGTGTGTCTTGGGCTTCTCAGGTGGGTGTGCAAACAGGTAGAACTAGTGTCACCTGGGACCGTGAGAGAGTGCACATCCTCAGGCTTCTACACAGATTCCAGGAATCAGAAGCTCACCTGTATTTTTTTTTTTAACAAACCCTCCAGATAGGACTCTGAAGCATATATGAAGCTCAAATAAGGACCACTGGTCTAGGGAAGTACACAGAAATAACCTGTCTGCTCCGCCGTGGTGAGATTTGGGGATGGTCTGCTGATGAGCCACTTACTAGTAAGGAGATTGTGAGAAGTGTGTGTTGGGACCTGGAGCAATCACCTATCCCTCTCGGGGCCTTAGTTTCTTCATCTTTGAGACTAGGCAGCAGGCTGGTTGGCAGCTGCAATTTAGGCACCACAGAGCAGCACCAGGAGTTTGTTGGTCATTTCTAATATTTCAGAAAGCGTCAGAGAACTGATGGGATTATGCTTTCCCTCAATATGTTTCAAGGACTGAGCACTTCTGGGCTAAAACAAGCTATGAGACTATGAGCTCCTCACAGTGATTTGTTTTCATAGTCCCAGAGCTTAATCACAGGCTCTGGCCCAGTGGAAGCCCTTCAAGTAATGTTTTCCAAACTGAAATAAAAATCACTGTGAGAACTCATAGATACAGAGAACAAATGAGTGGTTGCTGGAGGGGAGGAAGCTGGGAGTGTGTGAAACAGGTAAAGAAGATTAAGAGGTACAAACCTCCAGTTATAAAATAAATAAACCACAAGGAAGTAACAAATAGCACAAAGAAAACAATCAATAATACTGTAATAACTTTGTATGGGGACAGATGGTTACTAGACTTTCTGTGGTGATCATTTTATAATGCATGCAAATGTCAAGTCTTTATGTAGGACACCTGAAACTAACATACTATTGTAGATCAAACTGGATTTTAATGAAAAAAATAGTAAATAAATAAGGAAAAAGTATCACTGTGAAAATACAGCTTATTTTCTGCTCATCAGAAGCTCTGATTGATCTCCCAAAGGAAGATCATGGAATTCATATTTTTAAGGATGTGTTTCAATGGTTGCAGTATTAGATTCCCACAGATAAAGGATATTCAATATAGGGACCAGGTGGCCTCCACCTTAAGCTTGGCTTGTTAGCACGCCTATGGATGACAGCCCAGTTTGCTTATTCATAAGTCTGTGTGGTTTCAATTATTTATGATTTTCTGCTAAGACTGGACGTGGTTCCTTTGGTCCTTCAGGATCCATCTGGGTCACTGACAGGCCCCCTGCTGTGTCCATGTGTGCAGCGTGTTTATTGGCAGTGCAAAACTCAGCAGTATGGTGGGGAAATTGCATTTTAACAGGCTGCGGAAGGTGTCCAGTGGCCGTGTGGGAGAACGTGAGGCTGTGC
This sequence comes from Budorcas taxicolor, assembly GCF_023091745.1. Lineage (NCBI taxonomy): Eukaryota > Metazoa > Chordata > Mammalia > Artiodactyla > Bovidae > Budorcas > Budorcas taxicolor. The sequence goes on along the minus strand of NC_068923.1, from coordinate 56,208,644 downwards.
CAGGAACGTTCCAAGTGCTTTGAGAGGGAGTCTCTTCCGTAGTCTTACTGGTCTGAAACCGTGGTGTCTCCTTCAATCTTGACTGGTTTCAAGGGAAACAGATTGAAGACTTCTCCTGCTGTGTTGGGCTTTCAGAGGGAGAGAGAAAAATGATGCTTCCTGCTGCTCTAGAAGGGAAGTGAATCAGCAGGGGCCCTGGTTTCCTTCAAACTCTAATTTTTTTCTGTTTCTGAGACTGTCTAATCCAACAGCCACACTAGTAAAATCTGAACTCCAGGGTCAGACACACAGAAGGGCAAGAGAACAGACCAAACCTGTATTAGTTCACAGAACTCCAATTCTTTATTAATCACAGCTTGCTCACAATGACATACAGGAAAATAGCACTAATGAAGAGTAAGTATGCAGGCAGCAACCTTCAGGAGTTGGGAGTTGGGGGGAGAAACGACTTCAAAACTGCGATAGGTACTCACGGTGGGTATTTGGTGATTCTCTTAGTTGGCACAAATGCCCTGCCTAGCCCCCTCGACTGCATCAGCCCTCACAGATGGAGTAATTTTTTTAAATTTTTTAATAGGCAGGATTGCCTCACACTGGGGAAGAAAGACCAGCTTAAGTGAAAATCCGCAGTGTTTTTTGATTGTGTTTGCGTGTATGTTTGAATGCAACGACCAGCTCACAGTTTCCAAGTGGAAAAATATTCAGTAGCATCATGTACTTGTACTATAGGTAAGAGCTTAAAAGGAACATCATCAATCATGGCATCCACAAATAAGCCACCTGACACATTAATTCATTCCATCAAAAGAACTTAAACTAGAGAATTAAGCCCACTTCATGAAAAGCGATTTCACGGCTGCTTGAACCATTTGGGTTGGGATCTGTGTTCAGCACTTTAAAAGGTTCAGCTTTTTGCTTCTACCCAGATTGATCTCAGATCTGTCTTTTTCATCCATCCCTTTCTAAAGCCAAAGCACATTTGTAGCACATAATCCAGTAGAAGCAGAAGTAATTGCTACGAGTGGTGGTGTTACTTAGCCTGGTTTTGTAGTTTCTAGGCAGTTAGTAGATTATGAGCGAACAAATGTGGTGGTTTGTGTGGAGTTATAATACCAGTGATCTAAGTATGGCCTCAGTCAAGTCCAAAGCTGTCTAGGTCATTAGGCAATGGTGGGTTTCTAGCACCAAAGACTGTCTCCTGACCTCATTTTTCTGTTGGAATGTAAAGGGCAGGGAATGGAGTCAGACGTGGGGAGCTTCCAAAAGAACAGACCTAGCAAATTCATTTGAGTGGAAAGACACAACATCGAAAGCCTGTTACAGGGCATGTACGATTATGAAATAACTTGCATAATGCAATACTTGTATTTTTTAACAAAAATGTAAGTATTTACAAAATAAGATCCAAGGTATTTTTTAAACATCAAGCAAAACATTCTGCAAAGAGACCGCATTGATTTTTTTTTTTTATTTTTGATTCTGTTTTTTGTTTTTTATAATGAGTTCTTTTTTAAACCATGTCATACATTTCCCATACTGATATCGCATGATCCATTATAATATAGGCAGGGGGATTTACTAATGGTGGGGCGTGCCATACCCTCCGTCGCTTCAGCCAGACAGTTCGACCTGCAGCTCCTTGTTCCTGCGCACCTCCGCCGCATGCCTCTCCTGAAAAACACGAGATTTGAGAATAGACATCACGGGCCTCGCCGGGTCCACAGAGAAGCAGGAGAGCCCGCCCACTAATTTACATAAACGCACTTGACAGAAAGTAGCTCCTCCGCCACCACCCCCATCTCCTTCCCATTTAGCATCTACCTTTAGGAGACAACGTTCTCATGTCGCAAGAAAGTAAAACATGGCAACCAATAAGCGTCATGTCACAGAAGACCATGGAAGACTAATAGTGTCTATAAAAAAAACTATCCTTGTATTTGATTAAAATAGTGACCAAAAGATCACATGATTAAGACAATTTTCTTTTTTTTTTTCTTTTTTGATTGAGAGAATTTTGACTCTCAGGACTACTGTCTAAATCTAGAGAACAATAATAAAATACCATACAGTCTCATCTGTCTTAAAAAAATTGCCACTGTATTTGATTAAAATGACGACAAAACGATCATATGGTTAAGAGAATTTTGACAATTAGGACTACTGTATAAATCATCAGAATAGCAATAAATAGCACACTGTTTTCTCTATGATTTTGGATGGTCTTTTTCCTTTTCTCTAACACTTTAAGGGATTTATAATTGCCAATGGACACTTTGGGAGGATGAGTTGTAGGAAGAAGACCCTATGTATGCTTCCTAAATTCTTAACTCCTTAATCAAACAAAGTCTTTCAAAACTTGAGCCGTCCAAATGACCTCTCCAATCTTACCCTCTACCCTTTTCCTACACCTACTTGATTTCTTGGTTTAATGGAATTGTAATGAGATATTCAATTGTTGAGATTCCTAGTCTTTCATCTCCATCCGTCAGGAGAAGACTCTTTAAATCCTTGTAGTGGTTGTCTCTTTCTTCATGAAGATTTTTATGAGACTGAAAACTGTCTCACTTTCCCCTTGTGGATGTGCATAAATCTCTTTCACGGGGCAGCCATTTTATTCTAACCTGTACTTTGGGCATTGCTGCTCCTGTTTCATCTGCTCTCTTTGACAGGTGCTTATTTAGAAGTTCCCTGTGGGCCAGGGCTGTATTTTTTCACTTTTGTTCCATCTGCAGGGCCCAGAAGAGTGTTTTGCATATAGTATATGATCAGTGAATGTTTGTTTACATGAGAAACTGAGGTACTAAACTTGACTTAGGAACTAATCTTTCGGAGGAGGGAGTTGATAGACAATGTGGAATGCTATTTTTAGTACATTGTTCTTCTGAGCACATGGTTTTGCCCATTATTGTTTATTTTCTAAGTTATGTCTGATTCTTTTGGGACCTTGTGGACTGTAGCCCACCAGGCTCCTCTGTCCATGAGATTTTCCAGGCAAGAAGATTGGAGTGCATTGCCATTTCCTTCTCCATGGAATCTTCTTGAAACAGGGATTGAACCCACATCTCCTGCATTGGCAGGGGGATTCTTTACCACTGAGCCACTTGGGAAGCCCCTTGTCCATTAAAGGGGCTAAGTAAGTATTGGTAAGTATAACTAATATTCTAAATAGAAAAATAAATGTTCATAATAATAATTAGTATTTTTCAATTTTAATTTAGCCCCTTGCCTATTATAGGAGCTAAATGTTTATTAAATTAAAATTGAAAATGATAATTATTATTATTATTTATTTTCTACTTAGAATATTATTTATATTGCTATTTCCCCCCTGTAGCTCCAGAAATTTCTTGTAGCTCCACAAATTCCTTTAGTTTAGAGGCAATGACCTTGACCAGCCATAAAGTAAATCTTATCATTAAGCTCTATTGATCTCAAGAAGTCTTTGCTTGTAGGTTCTTTATAACACTAAGCATTTACTAGTCACTTAACATGTACCAGTTCTGCATAAGTACAGATTTTACCTGTATTAATTCCCTTGATCGTCACAACAGTCCTGTGATGGAGACTCTATTATGGTTCCCATTTTACAGATGAAGAAATTGAGGCACAAAAAGACTAAGTCATTTGCCCAAGATCACATAACCAACAAGTAGCAGAGCTGAGACTTAAACTCAGAGAGCCTGGCTCTGCAGCCAACCCCACCCCTCAACCACTGCTATGGAATCTTAGTGTGAGCAAGCAGAGAAAATTTTATAGTTGTGTGGAAAAAAATGTGTCTTTACAAATGTAGGTTCTTGGAGAAATAGGCAAATATATATAGCCATACACTTCCTTCAAAAATACAGAATTACACAAAGCAGCAAGTTGATTCTAGAGAAAGAGTTTAAAAGCAATTTTATGTAATTGGTTTAAATGAGCTTTTCGTCTGCATTCAAAAGCCATGAAGAGAAGGGGAAAAAGGCATGTATAGAGAAATCATGTCCTGTCTGGAAATGTCATGGGGGAATTAGCAATGGATGCAGCTGATTCTTCCTTCTTTTTATTCTGCTCTGATGAGGAACAAGATGCTGTGAAATCTTTTTCTCGTGCAGGAAGAAACTAATTAGTAAGAGCTCAGTTCTGACGAAAATTGAGAAAAAGCCCAGACCATCACTATGCTAAGAAAAAAACCAGCCTCAAGTCTAAAGATTCATATAAACCCAAATTTACAGTATAACAGGAAAGATTATAATTAATATTATTAGGCTACTTTGGAGGACACTTCTTACTCAACTTAAAAAATTAGTTGTAAAGAAATAGATTTTGACATAGGAGAGAACAAATATAATCTGTGAACTGAAGAAAAAAGAAAAACAGGAAATTTAAATTCTGTGCTCCTAGGAAAAATATTGTTTATTTTCACGTATTTTAGTAAATCTATTATTTGAAAATTTTATGTTCAAATCATCAAATATATACTTAAAATTGTAATGCAATTCCATATAAAAATGTGGGAGAATCAAACGGAGATATGGAGTGGGCCTGTCATTTTCAGCATAGTCTGTTTTTTCAATCAGCAAAATGTTGTCTATAACATTTGTCTTGTAATTGGCTACAAGACCTTCTAGAACTAACATCCTCAAGACGACTGGAATGCCAAAGTAGGAAGTCAAGAGATACCTGGAGTAACAGGCAAGTTTGGTTTTGGAGTACAAAATGAAGTAGGGCAAAGGCCAACAGAGTTTTGCCATGAGAATGCACTGGTTATAGCAAACACCCCCTTCCAAAAGCACACGAGATAACTCTACACATGAACATCACCAGATGTACAATACTGAAATCAGACTGATTATATTTTTTGTAGCCAAAGATGGAGAAACTCTATACTGTCAGCAAAAACAAGACCAGGAGCTGACTGTGGCTCAGATCATGAACTCCTTATTGCCAAATTCAATCCAGTCTGCTTACTGTGCAGAGTTGGCCCAAGTTACAGTTTTAACTTAGCATAAACGTTCAGAGTCAGAGAGACTTGTTCAGACTCTGATGTCCTTAGCTTTATGATCTTGACCAAATGGCTTGATTTCTCTATGTACTGGGCTCTTTAGATGTGAAATGGGGATGATTATAGTATTTCCTTCTGGAATTAAGTTCCATAGTATGTGCCAAATACCTGGCTTGTTAGTTTTAATCAATGAGAAATCAATGACTGTTAGTTTTAATCCTCTTTTTCCTTTTATGATTCATTTATCAGACATATTCCATAGGAAATAGTTACACAGATGTCACTCATGAGTCAGAATGACAAAAAATGCCCCCAAAACCCAAATATCAGATGAGAAGGATGAAAGGTTACAATAAATGGAAATTGATAATGGTTGAAATCTCTACCTAAACAGTTATATGTTATCAAAATTATCTCTGAGATAAAGAATCACAGAATCTTACTCTCTTAAAAAACTTTTTATCTTTTAAAATTAAGTCATATTAGTAACACCATTATCACTAAAATAGTAACTATAATGCTTTCACTTGACCTTTCATCCATTGTTAGAGGCAAAAGTATCAATTACATTGAAACAGTGTCTCATTTCTATACTTTGTGGTTGAATAAGGTATAGTAGTTGTCAAGGAAGTCTGTTTTCTTTTCTTTTTTTTTTTCTTTCACTTCTAAACACCTAAAACTCCTTCAGTATTTGTTACAAAGTTTCAGGCTGGGAGGTCTTGGCATTGGCTAGTGAATGACAGTAAAATTTTGAAACCATGAAGATGTCTTACAAATTGGATTAAGAGAAGAATTCAACAAGATTCAGTAGAAATCCTCTTAAATGACCTGTTAGTTAGTAGTCCCCATTCCCTCCATGAGCCTTATCCTGTCTCCTAAATCTAGCTATCATCTACGTTGTGTTGTTTAGTTGCTAAGTCATGTCCAACTCTTTTGCAGCCTCATGGACTGTAGCCTGCCAGGCTTCTCTGTCCATGGGATTTCCCAGGCAAGAATACTGGAGTGTGTTGCTATTTCCTTTCCAGGGGATCTTCCAGACCCATGGCTTGAACCCACATCTCCTGCATTGCAGGCAGATTCTTTACCTCTGAGCCATCGGGGAAGTCTTAATGAATATATGTATTGTTAAAATGATTCGATCTGCCTTAACTGATTTTTCATGATTAACTATTCACTCCAGTTCCTGGTTGGGTTTGATAACAAAGCTGCTACTACTCATGGTGCCTAATGTGTCAAATGGTGAGCTTTCTGAGGGATATAGTCTAGGGCATGAGGGGAAGAAAGAAGTGGTGGGTGAGGGAGAAAGAATCTCTTATCCTTTCTGCATGGTGTTCCCCCTCCCCCTCTTTCTTAGAAATAGAAATTCAAAGAATAAGAACATTTTCAATGTCACCTCAGTGTTTGTCATAATCCCCAGGTTACATTATTGTGTCCTGGGCATGACTGTTTATATCAATTTGAGTGACAAAAACATATCAGCCTACTGTAGGTCTTTGTGGCACAGGTATCTTTTTGTCCACACCCTTGTCACTTCTGTATAAGTGGGAGTGTTAAGATGTGCTAAGGAAAGAGAAATGGAAATTTTAGAGAGAGAGTAACATTCAAAACTGTACTGAGCATGAAGCTAATATGTGTCATAATATGTATTTGGTAAATGCAGCATCATTACAACTACATTTATTATCATTAATAATTCTTAAGCTAATGATTAATAATCATGAGGGTAAGTTCTCATACAGGAGATAGTAGAAATTGTGGAAGGCAGGAGGAATCCTTGGAAAAGAACAGAGAGAGAAGAAGGACCATGAGCTAAATTATGTATGTATGCATTGATGTGTATGTATGTATGTATTCAAAAACATTTGTGGAGTTCTTCCTCTGTGTCAAGCTACATTCTAGGTGCTGTGTGTTCAATGGTGAACCATATAGACACAATATTTCCCTACATATTACTTACATGTTGGTGCTTTTATATTTTTATAGCTGCTCATTTATTCAATAAGCAAATAGTAATATATATATAAAAGAGTGTAACATTATTCTTTGGAGGAAGAAAGAACACTTTCATGGAACAAAGATGAAAAGATTTCAAGATAACTTATGACAACAAAATAAAACATTTAAGAAGCCTTTAACTCAGAGTTTCTTAATTCTGGCCAATACAAGTGTCTACTTTGTTGTTGTTTCTTGTTCAGACGCCAAGTCATGTCAGACTCTTTGCAGACATGTCTTTCACTATCTCCCGGAGTTTGCTCATGTCCATTGAGTTGCTCATGTCCAACCAGTGTCTCCTGGTAAGCTTTGAAAATAATGCTGATCTCTGGGTTCTGCCCCAGATGGTTACATTAGAAGCTCTCATTTAAAAGAGCTCGTCAGGAGGTTCCAAAGTGCAACTGGAATTGCTTTTGGTTTAGGCTTTCAGCTAAAGGCTTTGAGGGGCTTCCCTAGTGGTAAAGAATCCTCCTGCCAATGCAGGAGATGCAAGAGACATGAGTTGGGTCCCTGGCTCAGGAAGATCACCTGGAGAAGGAAATGGAAACCCACTCCAGTATTCTTGCCTGGAAAATTCCACGGACAGAGGAGCCTGGCGGGCTACAGTCCATGGATTTGCAAAGAGTCGGGCACGACTGAGCAACTAACACGAGCATAAAGGCTTTGAGCTAATATGGCTGGGACTCCTAGAGGTTTGTGGGAATTCATGAGTGAATGACACGGAGGACACCATTGTAGCCACCATTGAGGGACAGGCTCTGTTCAAATACTCAGTTCACTTCACTAAGGAGGAGGGGAGCTGAGGGCTGGGTGGTAGGCTGCTGCTGTTAAGTCGCTTCAGTGGTGTCCGACTCTGTGTGACCCCATAGACAGCAGCCCACTAGGCTCCTCTGTCCCTGGGATTCTCCAAGCAAGAATACCGGAGTGGTGGGTGGTAGGCAGATTGTTGCAAACCCTCATGTGGAATTTTATCACATCTCTTGGCTAATTGGTAGGGCCAGGGAAGACTGTCAAAACGGTGGGCAATTAAAATGTATAAAAGGTACTTAGTGTGGTCACCTCATGACAACTTACTAAGAGGTACCATTTCAGTAATGATCATCTTTTGATGTGGGAGATTCCAGAAGAGCTTATGTTATAGCGGCAGTTTCATACACTCTCAGTGTTATTATTGACTCCTTTTTTTTTTTTAAGTTCTAACTTCACTGTAGTAATTTCGTTCAGACAAGAGTCTAGATATTGGCCATAATAAAAAATTTACTTTTTCTTATTTTAGGAAAAAAGAAATTAGTTTTAGTATATACAAACACATAAACCATATGCAAACAAAAAACAGTGTATTTAAAATACATCAAATGGAAGTAAAGTTGGTATTCTCTAAGGAGTATCTCCACTTTACTGGAAAGATAACAGATCTTGGCTGTCACTGGTCAGAGGTTCTGTAAGATTTGAAAAGTGTCACTAGCTGTGGAATAAGGGAAAATGTGGTCTTACATATGATGTGAGCTGCATAATTCAGCACAAGATAGAATGCTGTCAGCTGAGATTTGTATCAGAACAGACTACAAACCACTAGTTCTCAGACCTGGCTGCGTACTGGAATTATCTGGAAAGTGACAAAAAATATGGGTGCCTGAGTCCCACCCATGGAGATTCTGCAGCTTGATGTGAAGAATATTAAGAATTCCATGGGCCGAATATTTATAGGACAAACTGTATGTATTCAGGCATATACATATGAATGTATGTTTGTCTGTATGGAGGAGCCTGATTTTGGATGAGAGTGGTAAGGCAGAAAAAGGAGCTGGTGGAAGGGGGTGGGTGGGTGAAGATAAATATGCAGAGAAAAATAAATTGCCCATTAAAAACCAACACTTCTGGAAATACTAGTTAAATATGCAAATTTTATGACCTCTTTTACAATTGAAATCAAGAAGGATGTGCTGTGTGTTCGAGTGTGTGTAATTTAAATAAAACAGTAATGCTCCTGGATTGCCGTGGAGTGATATAAATCTTGCACTTGAGATTAGAGGTCTAATTAATTGCCAATCCTAACTGCCAATTCTGGACTATACATTTCATGGAATTCTCAAGGCCAGAATACTGGAGTGGGTAGCCTTTCCCTTCTCCAGGGGCTCTTCCCAACCCAGGGATTGAACCCAGGTCTCCACATTGCAAGCAGATTCTTTACCAACTGAGCCACAAGGAAAGCCCAGTTTTCCATGTAGATTTTCTTACAAGGGCTTTCCACTGTTCATAAATATTCTGTCCTCTTTTGACAAATATATTTTTCCAAACCTATGGAAACATGTCCAAATATATTTCAACAATGAGTTACATATTTAATATTATATATTAATTAAACATTAGACTAAATATTAAATATATTATTTTATATTATTGTTTTATAATAATATTATTTTAAAAATGTTCATTATATTATTGATATGTACTATTGCTTATATAAAATAGTTAACATTTCCAAGTTAATATTTTTCCAGTAGGTGAGCTTCTAAGATTTGTACTGAAGCCTCACATACATTTGAAAAGCAGGAACCAGCCTCATCTATTCAGTACTGGAAACCCTGAGAGAATTCTGGTTGTAAGTCACACTTATATGCCTCAATCACCTTGCAGAGCGACAGGCACTGCCCATGGGTTTAGGTGCCTTCCGCATCTGCAGCAGAGTTTAAGTCTCTGAGGCCGGGTATTTGAGAATTCACTCGCTGTGTGTTGCAAATGAATGTGCACCTGCTCGGTTCTCTGTTACGATTACCTTTTCCTGCAGACGTTCAATAATAGCAGCTAGATTCGCCTCACGGTTCTCCTTGATTTGTTCCATCTTCAGGATCAGCTTCTCCTCTGCCATCTTGCTGAAGTTGTTGTTCTCCTCCAGAGCCTTCTGGAGGACCTCTCGCTCGTGTTCCCGCTTCTCCGCCAGCTGTTTCAGCACCTGAGCCTCCTGAGACTGAGGAAGAGAGACACAGCCATCTCAGAATCACCCAGACACAAACCTGGCTGAACAACGGTCCACTGATTCAAAAGAGCATTCTTTTCAAATGAATAGTGCTTCTAGCCTTGAGCATCATTGTCAATTCCCTTATCATCTTCACAACTTTGAGTTTTCTATAGAATCAGTGAGTTGGGAATAGTGGTGAGCTGAATTTTCAGCTGTGAGTCTTTTGGACAGACTTTTAAAGAAGCATTTAACCCTGCTGGAAGAGTTCTTGTTCTTGTTTTAATGAGTTGCTGCTAAGCGTTTATGCAACAGGGAATGCTGTAATCAATCAGTGGATGACAACATCCATGGAAGCCTGTGGAAACTAGCTGAGGACTGGGGCAAGTTCCCGTCTTTTCCCTGCCTCATTGTTTCGATCAGCTGTAGGCTCCACCCTGCAACGAGCCTTTCAACTTTCCCTGGTAAAATTGTTCAAATTCACTTTCTTGTTTTATTCCATGCCTGCCTCCACCCTCTCTTCCCTTGCACCAAACTGTCTTTGGAGACTTGTGAATACTGCAAACTTCATGGCCATGTGGCCACAGACAACAGAAAGTCCTTTTATGGACCCGTCTTGAACATGCCAAAGCCACATGGGTCATCTTTGAAACCCTGAGATTGCTCAGGGATTACAGAAGAATCATCAGAGCCCTGTCCCCTTCCTGCACAGCCCCCACATTCTGTGCACTGTAATTCTCCCGCAGCATCAGGAAGCTGAATGGTTCTGTATGTTAAGAATCACAGGGGTGCTTGGTAAATATGCAGAGGCCTAGTATCCACCTCGAGATTCTAACTCTATGGTTCCTTGGTGAGACCCAGGAATCTGTATTTTTGATAAGCATCCCCTGTGATTGTAATGCAGGCAGTTCAGACTACTTTCTGAAAAACACACTGGCATGGGCTTTGGTGTCAGGCCTGTGTTTCAGTCCTGCGTTGGTTACCCTGGATACCTTAACATCTTTCCACATTCATCTTTTCCTCCACAATCAAGCAGCTGAGAGAAGCCTTACCCAAGACTGAACTATTCAGGTTTAAGACTAAATTATTACACATCCATCATTCTGGGATTATTCCTTGGGATCAATTGGTCCTCTGAAGTGAACTTTCATAGGAGTAATTGTAAATGTGAATATCTAAACAACAGTAGATTAAAAAATATTCCCTGGGCTAAATATTGATTACCATTAAAAACATTAATAGACATTTCAGTTGATGGGAGTGGTTGTGGGACCTTACTGGAGAGCTCTTGATGTATTAAAGATATGAAGTCTGAGAGGGGAAGAAACTTCTCTTCAGATAAAATTCTACAGGAATAGTAAAATCATATAACCTTAAGAGTCTTTGCGGATGTGTTTATTTTGACATTTACCAGGAGTATGTCTAGTGACTCACTGGACATTAAACAGACAGTTTTGGGGACTAGCCGCACTTTTTGTTTTAACCCCATAGTAGTTTCACTGACATCTTCAGTAGACCCAATTTCATTCTTGCTTTGTTACAGCTTGTAAAAATCTAATATGAAAAATGATAAAAATATTAATAGAAATTCAAGATCTAATGGAACTCTTCTGGAAGAAACAAAAAATATTTTCTAGTTTATTCATCCTCCTGACTCTAGGTGGGACTATTGGTAAAACATCCTGCATTGATTTTGCTTATGTCTTGCTACCAGGATTACAGAATTGACACAGGGCAAGGGAAACTGGCTAAACGTGTGTGTTTCAAGTTTCTCCCTGAGAAAAGTCTTCATGGGATTATTATTTTATTATATTTTATATTGTTTTATTATATTATTTTATTTTATATTATTTATTATATTATTTTTTTTGCATATTGGTAAAGATAGTACCTATTTCATAGGACTCTTTGCCAGCATCAAATGAAATAATGTTTGCAAAGTATTCAGCACAGTGTCTCATATTGAGTAAGTGAGTGCTGAGCAAATGGCAGCCATTATTATTGAAAATAAAACTCAAAACACACTTGTAACTGGAGCTGATGGCAACTGAACTTCCTGCTACAACTAAACTCAAATGTAGAATCTTGGTTATCTCACATGTTCAGGATATTTGTCCAAATTCCTTTAGTTATCACCAGTTAGTGGAGTCAGGTGTCCTCCTGGTGCCAGTTTATTTTGACTTCCCCAACTCCTTGTCTGCAGTGCACTGAATGGGGCTGTGTTGATAGGAACTGTCACAGTTAAGGAAGCACCACAAAAAAGTAAGAGGAAATGACTTGGATTTTTCATTTCAGAACGTTCATTCAATCTATATAACCTCCAGTCCAGAAAACCTTGTAGTCTGGCTTATCACAAAACTCGGATGCAATGTATCCGAGAATGAGAGATAAGTTTGCTGCTACGTCGCTTCAGTCGTGTCCGACTGTGTGATCCCATAGACGGCAGCCTACCAGGCTCCTCCGTCCATGGGATTTTCCAGGCAAGAGTACTGGAGTGGGGTGCCATTGCCTTTGTTTAGGGCCTTACATTTCTCTTGTATTGGGCAGAAAACCATGTGGCAGCTTCAGGAAATCAAAGAAAACCCAATCAATCAAAATAAAGCAAAACAAAGCTTAACTCTTCAAAATCCACTACAGCAGTGCTTTTAGATTGTATTCCTCTGACAACAAAGTCCATCAGCCAAGGCTGCTGAAGGCAGTAGATATGTGAACCTTCTGTTCAGTGAGTTAGTAAGTCCTTTTCCCCTCCACCTCCTCCCATAGATCAGAGCTTCCAGCGCTGCCCAGAGGATCTACCTGGACTTTTTGCATCCATTTCTCATGGAGAGAGTTACCACGGACAGTTATCAAGAGGCAGTTGTGTAATTTCTGGTTTTAATAGTTTTCAAGAGGCAATTGCATCATTTTTAAATTTCAGATGCTTAAAATTTGGAACTTTGTGAAATTGCATTGTAGGTTGAAGTTTACAATTGCACTTTTAATTTTCTTTTATGAAAGAGTAGAAAGCAGCCAGGAGACAGCAGGGGAATAGGATGGAGAAGAGAAGGCTTTGGCATTAAAAGGGTAATAGAGCAACACATTCCTTTTCAACTCTGTTGCCGGAATGGGACACATTTGGTCTGTGTGAACACACTTTCCCACGGGGCCCATGAACAGTAATGGAGGGAGGCTTATTGCCCTGAGCGGAGTGCGGCATTTGGCTTAGTTTGAAATGCCTCAATTAACAGCGTTAGTACTTTTGCAGTCTTGGGGCTAAATGAGATTACCCAGCCTAGGTGTCAAGTGCATTTCTCCAGTTCAATTAATGGGGTGAAACAGAAACAGAAGGTAGAATAGAGCGTTCTCACGTGAGGCCGCTGCTAAATGAAGTAGGCCTGCCAAGCTGGGCCAGGCAGCCCTTCAGGCCCGCTCTCTTGTTATAGCCATCATTGCCTCCACTGAGGTGTTCGTAGGACCTCATAATTATATATGTTTCAAATATAGGATGAGATGATTATGGAGAGAATTCCTCACTGAGCAAATGTCTTCCTCCCCATTTTGATCTTTCCTCATAAACACTCAACTCTTAAATTCTTTCATGGAACTAACAGACCTGAGGGCCTCAAGCTCAGTTTCTAAGATTTCTGGAACTGCATTGCTGCAGAAAGTCATAATTCTTCCTTACAAAGTCCGGCATTTGGAATAACTTCTCTAACTTTACTCCTGGGGATAAACTGCATCTCTCATGAATATAGCTTTCTCTCTCAGTCACAGCCTTGCTGGTTCTGATTCTAATATTTCTATCAAGGAGCAAATAAGCATTTGGTTCAGAGAACTGCCCTAAAACATGACATGAATGAGTGTGAGGATCAAGTACCCAAAAGTGGGAACACTTTCCTTAATTTCAGTAGAAGTGAAGATTTTGCTACACGGTTGAGTGTGTGTGTGTGCGTGCTCAGTTGCTTCAGTCATGTCCGACTCTGCAACCCTGTGGACTAGAGCCTACCAGGCTCCTCTGTCCATGGGGATTCACTAGGCAAGAATACTGGAATGGGTTGCCATTCCCTCCTCCATGAGGAATGGCGACCCATCTTCCCAACCCAGGGGCTGAACCCACGTCTCATGTCTCTTGCATTGGCAGGTGGGCTCTTTACCACTGGTGCCCCTGGGAAGCCCTGGTTGAGTGGGTATTCTTGTCTTATTTCTCACTTGAGCACATTAGCAGAAAGGAATCTTGATTGCCTGATGGGGAAGCTGGAGAAGCGCGATGTGTTGAAAGTTGTTAAAAACAAATTGCTTGAGGGAAAAAGATCTGACCCTGGAGAAACATTTCTGAATAGCACGTACCTAATGTTGAAGGTCACAAAAATTTGGAAACAGAAAATGAGGGCATGATAATGATCAGCTGGTATAATGCAAATGTCAAGGCAAAGTATTTATAGAACTAAGACATCCAGCATGATGTTCTGGGAGATGAAGGGACGGATGGTCTCCATATTGCTATTGTAATAGTGGAGGCTCATTAATGATGAACGGCCTATTCAAGGCATAAACTTCCTCACACTGAACTCGGTACCACTGGAATAATTACAAGAGAGGTATGTGAAGGGAAAAATAATGAGATAGTGAGCAGAGTTATTGTACATTTAGGAACACTTTAACTATATAATTTTCCAAAGAGTTTCATTACCATTTCTTATATTACTGAGTATAAGCATTTAATTACTATATAAATGAAATGGAAGATAAATTTGAGTTAAGTGGTGTAATAAAATTCATTTTACTTTGTGTACACAGAGGAGATTTAAGACTATAGTTTAGAGAGTGCTAGTGTCTCTCTACATGCTCTGAAGTAAACATATTTCTAACTTGTTATGTTCCTGTCCCCTTGTATCATTTGGCTATATTACTATTCCTTGCCTTCTAGAACCATTAATCAGATATTAGATCTCCTAATTCTTAAGTGCTTTTGTGGTAGTAGGTTAGAGGATGTGTATCTAATTATTTGCTTTCCTATAAACAATGAAAAAACAGTATTAACCCAGCTAAAGTCACAGATAAAGCCTCGTTAAATATGATGATTGAATATAATTATGTAAAACAAGAGGGTTTACTATTCAATTTGCGTAGAAGAGTCAAATGTTTATGACAAAATTTAAAATGATTAAAATCCAAAGACCTTTAGAATGAGCCCTTTGCCAGACTCTGTAATGCACTCACTGTGGTTAACTCCCAGGAAAAGAATCGCAGAAGGTGGGGAGGGGGGCACTGTACATGGAGGAGATAATATGCATGAAGAGTCTGTAGGGCACGTGTTATGTTCTCTAAGGAGCAGAATGCTTCCTGAATGTTGAATTGTGAATAAGCTAACACTTTGACTCACAATCCATTGTGAGTCACAATCCATTGTTATTCAAAGCACCCCTCTTTTTCTGACTTCAACTTGAATTGCTGTCTGCAATATGAGATACCCACAGACAGAAGAGGTAAGATTTGGTGACAAATGACCACTTTGAGGCCATATTATTACGAATAAGCAACACGACTTTCTTTCAGAGGTTCAGTGAGTTTGGAGTTGATAGTGCCGATATGGTCAGTGTGCCAGTTATAGTTTACTGGAGTGGTTGACTAGCATTCTTTGTAAGTTAATCTATGTTGTCATGGGATTTATCAATGCCATCCAATTCCTTAAATTCCCATCATTTTTTCATAATATCCATCTTTTTCAAGCTACTTTTAGTTAGGCTGAACTATTTATATATAATATGTTACCTATCAAACTGTTCTTATAGTTTGATAACTGGTATTTTATAATGTTTAAAAATAGTCACGAAATGTATGTAACATTTCAATATCTGTGTTAATGAGAAAATTTATAAAATCATGAGTTTACTAGATTGTCATCCTTGTGAGGCTGGGAATGAGATATGTTTTTACATGAAAGTAGCTCACACTTTCACAGTGCTTGTGATATGCCTTTATGTAGAGTAACTCTTCTAAATCACACAGTAACTCCAGGAGGTAGGTCCTATTGTCAGTCTCGTTTTACAGATGGACAAAATAAAGCAGAGATTAGTGACTTCCCCAAGGTCACACAACCATTAGGTGGTGAAACCAGGCTTTGATCAAAGGCATTCTCTTAACCATGTGCTCTTAACCATGATGTTTTAAAAGATATTCTTAAACACTATGCTTGGCTTACAATAATCATATAATTTACTGTCTAATCTGAGATCCTGATACTCAACTGAGACAATACTGATATCTACACAGCAGGAATAAGCTGGAGTTGCCCTGGGCCAACTGGGACATAGGGTTGACTTAGCTCTGTTGCCTCTCACTAAATAAATGTTTGCTGTGTAAATAAATAAATGGATGGACGGATAGGTGACTGAGGTGTTCATATCATTTCATCCATGTGGGTAAGCTGCTGGATGGAATATTTACCTTCAAATAATGACCTTTATGTTGGCTTCATGAGGTAATGTGGTTTGATGGGGATGAATACTGATTCTCAGAGATGATCCAAGAAGGAAGAGAAAATCAGGAAAAAGACTTCTTTCTTTTATAATGATCTTCTATCAGATCACCAGTGGAGCATTAATTCTGGTTCAGAGGGACCTGATGGGAGGAGCGTTTAATGTAGTGACCAGATGGGCAGTGCTGCCATATCAACAGATGGAGTGAGGAGCTGGGGAAACCGCCAAAGCATTGAACACAAAGTGAATTTGAGCCCACAGGGAGATGCCCCAGAGGCAGCCCTCCAGCTCTAAATCCAGCAGTCTCCAGCAGCACAGCCTAGGTCATTGCTTCCCAGATGTGATCCCTTGACTCAGGTGCCAGGAGCAAATCTTTCAAGAGTACCAGTGGAGGGGGAGTAGCAATGAGTACCAATGTTAATAGGTCAGTCGTGTCCAACTCTTTGTGACCCCATGGACTATAACTTGCCAGGGTCCTTTGTCCATGGGATTCTCCAGGCAAGATTATTGGAGTGGGTAGGGGACCTTGGTGGCTCAGACAGTAAAGAATCTGCCTGCAGTGCAGGAGACCCACCAAGGAAGCCCAATGGAGGGGGAGAGGTCTCATAGCCTTTTTGTTTTAAAGGCCATATCGAAAATCATATTTCACCTTTGTGTCTATATTTACTTTGAGGTAGAATTATGTCAGTGTAGTGAGTTAATGCTTATTTTATGATATTCAGTAGTATTAATTGGTGGTTATAGATTGAAGGCAGGAGGAGAAGGGGACAAAAGAGAATGAGATGGTTGGATGTCATCACTGACTCAATGGACATGAGTTTGAGCAAGCTCTGGGAACTGATGATAGACAGGGAAGACTGGTGTGCTGCAGTTCATGGGGTCGCAAAGAGTCAGACATGACCGAGTGACCAAACTGAACTGATAGATTGCATTGATCACAACCATGACAAAAGGAATTGTTTAATACCTATTTAAATGTCCTGTTCGGCGGGCAGAATCTTTACAAACTTTTAGCTTGTAGGAAAGGAAATGAACTAGGGTGAAACAAATGTTGCTGGTCACTAGCTAGGTTGGACATCTGTGTACTTTGGAAAGCTGTCAGTGACTCCTCATTTCTCAGATAAAGTGGAGTTTGAGCACCTAACTTGGCATTCAAGGCCCTCCACAATCTCACCTTTCTGCTCTCCAACTCCTTACCCAAGTCCACTAGCTCAAACTGCTAGGTCTACCCATGGCCCTGAAAACAGACTTCCTGCAATCTCACCTCTGGGAGCCCTTCTTCACATCGAGAATGCTTTCATGTCTTCTCTATTTATCTAAAAGCATTTTTCTAGTCACTCAGGTTTTTAAAGTAGGCATTTCTCTGTAAAAATGCTGTGATTCACAAGGAATGAACTGGTTTTTATCTTTCTAATGACCTCCTTTTTCATTTGAAGTCAGTCTTCAAAAATGCTGCCTTCTGACCTCAATTCCTACCATCTCCCCCTGCTCCTTCTGCTCTGCCATTCTGTCCTCTGTGTTATTTCCAGAACAGTCCTAGCAGATTGCTACCTCAGGACCTTTGCACTTACTATTCTCTTTACTTGAAATTCTGCCCCAGAGAAGAGTCATGTGGCTGACTCCTTACCTTCCTGCCTTTTTTCAAATGTTCTCCCTCACTCCCTTCATGCTTCCTTTCAAATGTTCTTACATTCAAGAGGCCTTTTCTGACCACATCATATGAAGAGCACTTTTCACCACAGAATGATCATTTCCCTCTGTCCTCCTTTACTTCAGTTCAGTTCAGTCTCTCAGTCGTGTCTGACTCTTTGTGACCCCATGAATCGCAGCACGCCAGGCCTCCCTGTCCATCACCATCTCCCGGAGTTCACTCAGACTCATGTAAATCGAGTCCGTGATGCCATCCAGCCATCTCATCCTCGGTCGTCCCCTTCTCCTCCTGCCCCCAATCTCTCCCAGGATCAGAGTCTTTTCCAATGAGTCAACTCTTCGCATGAGGTGGCCAAAGTACTGGAGTTTCAGCTTTAGCATCATTCCTTCCAAAGAAATCCCAGGGTTGATCTCCTTCAGAATGGACTGGTTGGATCTCCTTGCAGTCCAAGAGACTCTCAAGAGTCTTCTCCAACACCACAGTTCAAAAGCATCAATTCTTCAGCGCCCAGCCTTCTTCACAGTCCAGCTCTCACATCCATATATGACCACAGGAAAAACCATAGCCTTCACTAGACGGACCTTAGTCGGCAAAGTACTGTCTCTGCTTTTGAATATACTATCTAGGTTGCTCATAACTTTTCTTCCAAGGAGTAAGCGTCTTTTAATTTCATGGCTGCAGTCACCATCTCCAGTGATTTTGAAGCCCCCCAAAATAAAGTCTGACACTGTTTCTACTGTTTCCCCATCTATTTCCCTTGAAGTGATGGGACCAGATGCCATGATCTTCGTTTTCTGAATGTTGAGCTTTAGGCCAACTTTTTCACTCTCCTCTTTCACTTTCATTAAGAGGCTTTTTAGTTCCTCTTCACTTTCTGCCATAAGGGTGGTGTCATCTGCATATCTGAGGTTATTGATATTTCTCCCGGCAATCTTAATTCCAGCTTGTGCTTCTTCCAGTCCAGCGTTTCTCATGATGTACTCTGCATAGAAGTTAAATAAGCAGGGTGACAATAGACAGCCTTGACATACTCCTTTTCCTATTTGGAACCAGTCTGTTGTTCCATGTCCAGTTCTAACTGTTGCTTCCTGACTTGCATACAGATTTCTCAAGAGGCAGGTTAGGTGGTCTGGTATGCCCATCTCTTTCAGGATTTTCCATAGTTTCTTGTAATCCACACAGTCAAAGGCTTTGGCATAGTCAATAAAGCAGAAATAGATGTTTTTCTGGAACTCTCTTGCTTTTTCCATGATCCAGCGGATGTTGGCGATTTGATCTCTGGTTCCTCTGCCTTTTCTAAAACCAGCTTGAACATCAGGGAGTTCACGGTTCACGTATTGCTGAAGCCTGGCTTGGAAAATTTTGAGCATTACTTTACTAGCATGTGAGATGAGTGCAATTGTGCAGTAGTTTGAGCATTCTTTTGCATTGCCTTTCTTTGGAACTGGAATGAAAACTGACCTTTTCCAGTCCTGTGGCCACTGCTGAGTTTTCCAAACTTGCTGGCATATTGAGTGCAGCACTTTCACAGCATCATCTTTTAGGATTTGAAACAGCTCAACTGGAATTCCATCACCTCCACTAGCTTTGTTCATAGTGATGCTTTCTAAGGCCCACTTGACTTCACATTCCAGGATGTCTGGCTCTAGATGAGTGATCACATCATCATGATTATCTGGGTCGTGAAGATCTTTTTTGTACAGTTCTTCCGTGTATTCTTGCCACCTCTTCTTAAAATCTTCTGCTTCTGTTAGGTCCATACAATTTCTGTCCTTTATCGAGCCCATCTTTGCATGAAATGTTCCCTTAGTATCTCTAATTTTCTTGAAGAGATCTCCAGTCTTTCCCATTCTGTTGTTTTCCTCTATTTCTTTGCATTGATTGCTGAAGAAGGCTTTCTTATCTCTTCTTGCTATTCTTTGGAACTCTGCATTCAGATGCTTATCTCTTTCCTTTTCTCCTTTGCTTTTTGCTTTTCTTCTTTTCACAGCTATTTGTAAGGCCTCTCCAGACAGCCATTTTGCTTTTTTGCATTCTTTTCCATGGGGATGGTCTTGATCCCTGTCTCCTTTACAATGTCACGAACCTCATTCCATAGTTCATCAGGCACTCTATCTATCAGATCTAGACCCTTAAATCTATTTCTCACTTCCACTGTATAATCATAAGGGATTTGATTTAGGTCATACCTGAATGGTCTAGTGGTTTTCCCTACTTTCTTCAATTTAAGTCTGAATTTGGTAATAAGGAGTTCATGATCTGAGCCACAGTCAGCTCCTGGTCTTGTTTTTGTTGACTGTATAGAGCTTCTCCATCTTTGGCTACAAAGAATATAATCAATCTGATTTTGATGTTGACCATCTGGTGATGTCCATGTGTAGAGTCTTCTCTTGTGTTGTTGGAAGAGGGTGTTTGCTATGACCAGTGCATTTTCTTGGCAAAACTCTATTAGTCTTTGCCCTGCTTCATTCCAAATTTGCCTGTTACTCCAGGTGTTTCTTGACTTCCTACTTTTGCATTCCAGGCCCCTATAATGAAAAAGACATCTTTTTTGGGTGTTAGTTCTAAAAGATCTTGTAGGTCTTCATAAAACCGTTCAACTTCAGTTTCTTCAGCGTTACTGGTTGGGGCATAGACTTGGATAACTGTGATATTGAATGGTTTGCCTTGGAGACGAACCGAAATCATTCTGTCGTTTTGAGATTGCATCCAAGTACTGCATTTCAGACTCTTTTGTTGACCATGATGGCTACTCCATTTCTTCCGAGGGATTCCTGCCCACAGTAGTAGATGTAATGGTCATCTGAGTTATATTCACCCATTCCAGTCCATTTTAGTTTGCTGATTCCTAGAATGTCAACGTTCACCCTTGCCATCTCTTGTTTGACCACTTCCAATTTGCCTTGATTCATGGACTTGACATTCCAGGTTCCTATGCAATATTGCTCTTTACAGCATCGGATCTTGCTTCTGTCACCAGTCACATCCACAACTGGGTATTGTTTTTGCTTTGGCTCCATCCCTTCCTTCTTTCTGGAGTTATTTCTCCACTGATCTCCAGTAGCATATTGGGCACCTAATGACCTGGGGAGTTCCTCTTTTGGTATCCTATCATTTTGCCTTTTCCTACTGTTCATGGGGTTCTCAAGGCAAGAATACTGAAGTGGCTTGCCATTCCCTTCTCCAGTGGACCACATGAAGAGTCTACTATACTTGAAAGCTGTGCTGTGCTTAGTCTGACTCTTGGCGACCCCATGGAGTGTAGCCCACCAGGCTCCTCTGTTCATGGGGATTCTTCAGGCCAGAATACTGGAGTGGGTAGCCATTCCCTTCTCCAGGGAATCTTCCCAACCCAGGGATCTAACCCAGGTCTCCTGCATATCAGGCAGATTCTTTACCAGCTGAGCTACCAGGGAAGCCCCCTCCTTTACTTAGTACCATCTTATTGGGTTGGGCATGTGACCCAGGACAGTCACTGAGACTCAGTTCTATAACTTTTGTTAGAACTATTAGGAAAGAGAAGCTCTCTCTGCTGGAGTTGCTGATCTGTGAGAAAAATAATTTGGGACGGACTGAAACAAAAATTCCTTGATATTGAAACCAATTAATTGCAGAAAGAAAATAAAAATGTAAAAAGAAATATCAATCTTCTGGATCAAGCTGGTTTTTAGTCCCATACTCCCTTCTGCTTTGAGTTGGTGTTTCGGTTATATGTTTGCCCTCAGTTACCGAGATATATGCACTTGCTAAAGGGTCTTTGAAGAGAATTAGAAGTTCTTCAAATGAGTGCTAATTAAGTCAGCACAACCCGATAGAAAAGAAAAATCACTTAATGATTTCTTAAGTTGGCACTTTCTGTTAATTAGTTACATTTTCTTCTAATTTCCACTACCAGGATGTAATCTATATAATAATTTTTGCCTTGCAAATTTTAATAAGAGCAGAAATGTGAAGGAATGCTGATTTTTAAAGGGCTCCAAAGAACATTTTTCCTGGGTGTCACAATGTTGAAAGATTACATTTGTAGATGTCTTTTAGTCACTCAGCCAATTTCTAGTTCAATTCAATTGTTTAAATGTAAAAGTGTCGATAATTTCTTATCATCAGGGTACATGATTTTTACCATAATCAGTAATTAGTTAACTCAGGGAACTTTATGAGAATATCCAGTTAATTTTGGTCATCTCTTGTGTTCTTTTTCTTTTAATATTTTCCTTCTAATTAAATATGCCAGCAACACCTTAAACCATGATGTTGAATTTTCATCTCTAATTTTCAATTTCAGCTCAGTGAGTGACTTTGAATTCTAATCAAGTCATAGCATCCCTATATTTCAACCTATGTCCTATAACTATACCTGTTACCTATAAGATGCCAATGCTTTGGAGAACTTTAAATTACTGTGACTGTAACATGTTCTCTACTACTGTAGTTAGTCATTAATATCTGGTGGAGACAGACTTGAAGGACTGTAATTACATTAATACAGTTTTACTATGAGAACAAAGTTATAAATGACAGCAAAAAGTCATAAATTTTTCTAAAACAACTTCCTGTATATATATTTTGGGTTAGTCACTTAGTTTCCTCCTTTTGAAATCCAACTGTATATCAATAGCAATTGGCCAAATACGATAAATAATATCTAAAGAAATACTCATTGAATGTTAAGAGAACTTCATGAGTAAAAACTGAAATTGTGATCAGGATTGACACAATATAGGAAGACTTTCCAACTATAAAGGTAAAGACAAAAAGTAGTTTTGGGTTCAGAAAATTTAATCTAGGATTTACAATCTTTAACTCTTGTTATTTGATGATATATGGCAACCCACTCCAGTACTCCTGACTGGAGAACTCCATGGACAGAAGAGCCTGGAGGGCTACAGTCCATAGTCTCAAAGGGTCAGATACAACTGAGCGACTTAGCACACACACACAGGTAAGTGTGTGCATTTGTGTGATTGTGTGAATATGTAGGTACATATAAGCACATAAACACACACACACATTTGTGTTTGCTCTGCACTCCCTGTTAGAGAATTCAGTTTTTAGGAAAAGCGCTATCTTCATTTTCTTTGTAGGTATACAACACAGAAGTGTTTTATTTATTGGCTGACTTTTTACAAGCATCTAAATGAAATTTAAAATTATTATAAATGCCATTCCCAGTCACATCCTAAGAGCATGCATGCAGCATATTCTAAGTGACATGGTTCTAAAAATGTCCCATGATAAAGTTAGTGAAAAGTACAACATAGTAATTTCATTTGAATTAATCAAGAGCATCTTGATGGGATGGACTTCCATAATCACGAAACTGGTACACCCATATTCAAGCATAATTTCTGTCTCTATGTACGTAGTCCTTGGGGTTTCTGAATGTCTTCCATTTTTAATACCCTTGGCTTTTTTTTTTTTATTCAGCCGATTGTGGAAAATTAAAGATTTAGTTCTGTCAGAAAAAGCTCTTGGATACAAATAAAGACCAATGGAAAAAAGAGAAAAAATGCCCTCAAGGCTTAGATATGAGTACAGGAAGATACTCATAGATTCCAGAGAGCATACTGATCTTGGATTAACCAACTTCAAGGACAGGGACTGAAGCCTAGGGGACAGGGGCAAGCCCCGGGGGTGAACAGCATTTCTGGGCAAGAAACATCTCAGCGGGGTTATCTGGTGCTTTTTGGTTCTGAGGAAAACTATCCACGACGCAGACTCTGAGAAGGAGGACTCAACACTTTGGCCCCTCGCCCCATGCAACCCCTGGAGGCGCCTTATCTAAGGCTGTGCTTTCCTGACAGTGAGGATAGGCTAAGGCAGGGAGACTTTTATCAAAAGGGACCCAAGATAGGGAAAGGGCACTAAAGCATTGAAATTCAGTGTCTGAGACCTTTGCTTTTAACTACCCTCAAAGCAGCAGATTTTACTTGAACTAGTGGCAACCCACTCCAGTGTTCTTGCCTGGAGAATCCCAGGGACGGGGGAGCCTGGTGGGCTGCCGTCTATGGGGTCACACAGAGTTGGACACGACTGAAGTGACTTAGCAGCAGCAGCAGCAGCAGCAGCAGTCTGGATCTATGTCTAGAAGACCCACATGTGTTGGAATGCTGCAGGTTCAGGCATCACTGTCTTTTGGAACTTCTGCTAGAAGTGTGTGTGTGTGTGTGTGTGTGTGTGTGTAAGACGAGGGGACAGGGAAGGGAAAGAGGAGCAGAGAGAGAAGGTTAAGAAGGGAGAGCAGAATTTAAAAACCTATGGATATTGAAGCTTCAACTAAAATCTTAATTTATCCACTTAAAAAGTAACTGTAATAGATAGCAGAACTATATGCAACTTTGTTCTGTATTTTCCAGTGGTAAATAAGTGTTAGTCCACTCAGTCATGTCCAATACTTTGTGATCCAGCAGCCTATAAACCTCCAGGCTCTTTTGTCCATGAGATTTCCCAGGCAAGAATACTGGAGTGGGCAACCATGCCCTTCTCCAGGGGATCTTCTTGACCCAGGGATTGAACCTGGGTCTCCTGCATTGCAGGCAGATTCTTAACTGCCTAAGCCACCAGGGAAGCCCTCTATTTCCCAAGTATCCTATAAATGTGTTATTATACTTTCATAATTTAAAAAACACACAAAAAACCTATGGAAAAGTTACCTTTCTTCTTTCCTCTGCAGCCTCCAGTTTTTTCTGGATCTCCTCCAGGGACAGGTCTTTCTTCTTGGGAGAAGCTAAAGTTCGTGGAGCTTCTGAGATGGGAGATGGTGGTTTTAAGATCAGCTCAAAAGCCTGGCCAGAGGCACGCTTGTTGATTTGCTTCACTTCCATATCTGAGAGATGAATATTTGAGAAGGTTAAGCATACAGAACACAGGAATGCATTTACTTAAATAATTTGCACTCTGGCAGCTAAAAGTGGCCTTGTCATTCTGATGAAGATGAATAAAATGCTACATGTGATCATTTGCTCTACCTTGTTTTGCACATATAAGATCTCTTTCTTTAGTATATTTAAGGATCTATTTTAACTGAATAAATACTTACAGTGTTAGGAAATTCAACACTGTCCATAGGGAGTTAAAGCATGGTAGGCATGCCCAGAAAAAAGTTAGCCTGACTCAGTTTTAAACTAAACTTTATTTTCCTTTTGAATAAACACGAGCCTCATATGAAAATCAAGTAGCTCTGATTAAGGTTTATTTATTTTTTTGGAAATCACCTTAGTTGGAAACATTTGGAAACATAGTTGGAAACTCATTAATGAGGAAAACAGCAAAGTTCTCCAGTTCTCACACCTAATCCTATGGTTGGGAATCACAGGAAGGAGCTGGGTTAAAACCAATAGAGTTCCCTGAATGGTTGGAAATACTGGGTTGGCCAAAAAGTTTGTTTGCGGTTTTCTGTACAATGTTACTGAAAATCCCAAACAAACATTTTGGCCAACACAATATTCAACCCATTCAAGGCTAATGTGCAGGGTTTCCTACTGGTTCCTGTTTTGCCCTTCAGTGTGGCTGTTGATCTGAGCCATCAAGCATCATAACGTCAGCCCTGGGGAGGACACTGTCATGGGAGCCCCTGTCTTCAAGGTGCTTACACTCTAATAAAGATAGTAAGGCAGAGTCCCATGGTAATGCCTTTGCTTGAACTTTGCTGCTACTTGGAATGCCTTTATCATTCCCCCGCTGTAGACAGGAGCCGGGGGGAAGAGGCATTGTGGTGGTTATCTAATTAATACACTCTGTACTTTTGAACAATATTTACATTCAATAACTGCATAATTGCATAATAATTCAATGGGAAAAAACCTGAAAATAAATGCATAATATGATTCAAAATATAAAAATATAATCTATAAAATAAAATAGAATGACAGCTAGCATCTGCTAGGACATTAGTGCAATTACACATCTTATAGCTTAGTGAAATGTACTGATGTTAAAAAGCTCATTTGACAACTCTCTATCTCTTTTTTAGACAAGTGTTTCTGATTTTCATCCCCAGACTGCATCCCTCTCATTTCAGCCTCCTGTTTCTTGTTCTGTCCTCTGGACCCACCCAGATTTAGGCTAGTCTCTGTTGTGCATCACCATCTTTCAAGTATTTGAAAATAGTTATGATCTTCCATTTCAACTTTTTCCCCAGGTTAAAACATTCTCAGTGCCCCCAAGTGACACTGTTTTTAGATCCTTACTGCTACATCACTCCCTAACTTCACAGGGCTTCCTAATTTATTAATGTCCCTTGAAAACTGTGGCAACCAAGCTGGCCAGGTTTCCAGGCAAGTTCTAACTAGAGCAGAGCAAAGAAGAAATATCCCTTCTCTTGATGTGACTATTAGCTTCCATTAAATTCTTTCAGCAATCTGATTAGTGTATTTTGAGGTTGTGGTATACGGCGACCCCAAGTGAACAGGAACTGAACTTATTTAGATCCTATGAATGTTAACAGATCATATGTGTAGGCTTGGTTGCCAATCATGTCTCTTTGTGACCCCATGGGCTGTAGCCCACCAGGCTCCTCTGTCCACGGGATTCTCCAGGCAAGAGTACTGGAGTGGGGTGCCATATCCTTCTCCAGGGGGTCTACGCGACCCAGGGATTGAACCTGGATCTCCTGCGTCTTCTGCATTGGCAGGCATGTCTTTACCACAAGCACCACCTGGGAAGTCGCTCATACAGACAAAATCAGTTCAATAAGTATATTAAAAATGATGTGGGTTTTTTCACAATTATAAACATATTCAAAATCTTTGTGCAGGCATCCAAATTTGTACTTATACTTTAAGTACAATTCTATAAAAATGAAAACTTACAGAAAAGGATTTCAAGAGAACAGTGGCAAACAAAAATCACTTGTCTGATAAAGTGATAGGATTTTATTTTATTTTATTTTATTTTGGGGGGTTTTAAATGGATAGAGTTAGAGACTCCAAAATCAGAACTGCCTGAATTTGCATCCATATAGCAATCCCTGGGTCAGGAATATCCTCTGGAGAAGGGAATGGCAGTCCACTCCAGTACTCTTGCCTAGAGAGTCCCATGGACAGAGGAGCCTGGCAGGCTACAGTCCATGGGATCGCAAAGAGTCAGACATGACTGAGCAACTAACACTTTCATTTTCACTTTCAGCCAAGATGAAACCCAGGAATCCTCTTCAACAAGGCCAATTTATATTGCTCTATCAGAACTCAACTAGTCATTCTTACTAGGCGTGGGATACTGGGAAGATGAATTCACTTCTTTAAGTTCTCTTTTCCTCATATAAAAGACGCAGATGAAAAGCACCTTTCTCACAAGACCATGGTGAAATTAAAAGATAAAGGATACTTGTCCAAATCAGTCAAATTACATACATTAAATACGTGTAGCCTTTCGTATGTTACTTCAATACGGTGGTTAAAAAATTAAATTGTGAACATGTTCCAAAAAGATTTATAAAGGATACTAAATGTAAAGCACAGACTTTACAAATTTAAACAATTCTTATTATTATTAATTCTTATTATAATGTTGGTCTACAGTAAATGCTTGTTATAATGTTGTCTACAATAAATATTATCCAGTACAGAAACACAAGGCAAGGTTAAAGACTTTGGGAATTTGAAATTCTCTACCAATTCTTTAAGGAAATAGTACAGGAGCTATGGTGAACTGTCTTTCTGACTTCTAAGACTCAGCTTATATACAACTTCTGATTTTCATTTCCCCTCTCCAATCCCTAAGCAGACAGACACCATCACTCTTCTGTGTCCTACCAGTAAATGTGTATAACCTCTGTCTCATCCGCACTGTGCTCCACTCACTGGCTATCTGTGTGCTGTAGTCCTCTCCAAGGCCATGAGTGCCTGGAAGAGGCCTTAGCCGTACTTGTCATTGGCACCTTCCTGAGCCACAGTCATCACTGAAGCCCCAGCGACAACACACGGTGACACATTAGTGCCTCAGAAGAGCAGTCCAGCGTATTTGCTGAGTGTGTGGACTTATACAAAGTCAGCATGGGCCTGCCTGCTAGTGAGAATTTTGGTTGGAAACTGAAACTTTTTTGCATGAAAGGCATTCCCTTGTGAAACAGTTAATTCATATTCATGATGCTTATGCCATGATAGAATCAGTTTGGAAGAAAAACTCCTTTGAGTCCTGGAATATTTTAAAGGCATAGAAGCAGTTAACTGTCATAGATCCCTTTGCCTTACCTGTAATGTATTTCCTTACACGCACGGAAAAGAAAAAATTGTCATGAGCCAAAAAGGTAGCCAAACATCCCTCATTTTTACTACATATGTAACAGCACCAAACATTTTGATAAATGGACAGAATTAAGTGAAGTTGGGCTT
Organism: Budorcas taxicolor; assembly: GCF_023091745.1. Classification (NCBI taxonomy): domain Eukaryota; kingdom Metazoa; phylum Chordata; class Mammalia; order Artiodactyla; family Bovidae; genus Budorcas; species Budorcas taxicolor. Next base: position 56,180,275 of record NC_068923.1, on the reverse strand, counting down.
CTCGGGTGGTGTTGGTGGTAAATAATTTGTCTGCTAATGCAGGAGATGCAAGAGACGTGGGTTTGATCCCTGGGTCAGGAAGATCCTCTGGAGAAGGAAATGGCAGCCCACTCCAGTACTCTTGCCTGGGAAATCCCATGGACAGAGGAGGCTGACGGGCTATGGTCCATGGGGTCGCAAAGAGTGGGACATGACTGCTCTGAACACATATACATCACATCAAGTGAAGATGGTATTATTGATAATGACAGCTACCACTCTGAATGCTTACAAGAGGACAGGCTCTGTGCTAAACATGAAACCATTTAAATGCCACAAACTCACATTAAACCATTTTAAAACACTCCACAAAAACACTGGTAGGAAGATACTAGAGTTAAATAAGGCTCAAAGAATCTGAGTTACCTGCCCAAGGTCAGGCAGATAATGGCAGAACCAGGATGGTCATCAGACTTAGCAGAATGAACCAGGATAAATCAAACCAAAAGGTTTTCACTGCAAAATAAGGTTCATAGCTATGCCAATCATTCAGGATTTTCATTTAAAACCCTCTTTATCTGGACTTCAGTCATAAGTCAGTTTTATTATTGGAACGTATTAGGTTGTTGAGATGCATACAGAAAATATGGGGATTTTATAAAGACCTCAGGTACTAAATTGTTTCTGTCGTGTCCGACTCTTTGCAATGCCATGGACTATAGACTACAAGGCTCCTCTGTCCACAGGATTTCCATGGACAGAGGAGCAATAATACTCCAGGCAATAACACTGGAGTGAGTTGCCATGTCCTTCTCCAGGGGATCTTCCCAACCCAGGAATCAAACCCATGTCTTTTATGTCTCCCGTATTGGCGCTAGCGCCACCTGAGAAACCCTCATAAAGACTACATTAAAGCATAAACTGTTGGTGGCTGATTTTCTTTCCCGAGTTTTCTAACTATAAAGCATTTTCTTGCAAACAGTGATCTCTAATTATAGCTTAGTGTATTATGTTATTTGCAAAGAGAAGCTTCGAACATATTGTGGATACTGATATGCTGGATAAGATGGCTAATAACAGCTCAGCCATCTTTCTTAAGAGACATTAATGTGCTGTCATTAGCATCAAACTCATATTGTTTTCAGCAAATAGCAATCAATAAGACCCATTAGCTAGATCCGGCAAGTCAATAGTAAGATCTACAAAATATTGATTTCATCATATGAGGAGCTGTGAGAGAGAAACAACCACATCCAAGCTTTTTAAGCTGGTCCAGCCAGCAGGGGCATTTTGTAGGCAACTTACCATCGTAAGTGTAGATGTTGATGTTGCGAGGTTCCGGGTAGAAGCAAGAGCAGATCAGGGACAGCATGGACAGTTCCTTCATTTTTTCCTTGTAGGCTGAAACAAACAGCTCAAGATTAGTATCTCTCATTTCCTGAATTTCCTCTGAATGCTTCGTTTCACCTGAATAATTGTTATTATTATATATTGTTATTATTATATTCTACTCCTGTAGAATCAATGTTGGTAGGGACTCTCACAAATTCGATGGAAACAGAACTCTGAGGTGCATATTTCTTATTACAGAGGACATAAAAGGCAAATTACTGCAGGTTAGATAAGAAGTGAGGGGAAGGGAGCTAAAGAAAGAAAGAAAGGTAGAAGGAATTGAGATCCAGCAAGGTAGGAGAGAGAGACAGGAAAGATATGGAGGAAACGGAAACAGACAAAATGGACAGAGATAGGTTCATTCTATACACGTGTGCACAGGTCTGTTGTATATAAGTCAGTTTCAGGAGGTGTGCTTTGTTAAATCTGAATGGCCACATATTCATTTGGAAAGAGGCAGAGAACTCATCCGGACAATTTTTAAGCAAATACATCCTCCAGGGAACAGTGTTGCTGCCTTCTCTTCATCCCCAAGTGCACTTTCATTTATCTCCCTCTTTCCACAAAACAACAAACCTGGATCGGAGATCTGATAAGGATCTCCCTTCTTCTCTGCACACTCAGTTCGAATGCCAAGCAGCTGCAGGGATTCGGACCTCCTTCCTCCTTCACCCCTCCCAACCCCCATTTCATTTTTCCCTTTTCCCCTCAAGAAGCCTCCTGCCTAGGTGACCATGGGGGCCTCTTATCACTGTTGGCCATCACTGAGACAACAGACGGTGATAAGGAGGTGGGATTGTCTAACCTTTGTTGATTCTTAATTCTCAAGAATAATAAATTAAGGAAAATGAAAGAAGAATCATAGAGAGACTTTGTTCACTAACTTATGAGAACATATAAACAGATGGTGAGGTCCTAACATATTGAACCTCACAGGGAGCTAGAGCCTCTTGGCAGGGTCTTCAACCCATGGGAGAGAAGTACCTTGGGAAGGTGAGAACTCGCAGAAGATTGTTTGGGCATTATTGCCAGGTGCATCTGTGGTTAGCCAGTAGAAAATAGATTCAATATCTGGATGCTTTAGAGATACACAAATTTAGGTTGGGAAAGTTCTAAGAGATCATTTAGTCAACTGTCCACCCACCTTACCCTCAATTTTGCAAATGAAATGGACCACAGAGGCTCACATCATATATGACTAGTGACAAAGTTGGGGTCTTGAGAAAATGTAGTAAATCAAGGTCTTAAGATTGCCAAGAGGTTTCTAGCTCTACTTTCAAGATGAGGTTCAGTGTGTTGAGAGGGCTAGACACACTAGTAAAATAGTCCACGCAAGAATACTGGAGTGGGTAGCCATTCCCTTCACCAGGGGATCTCCCCAAACCAGAGATCAAACCTGGATCTCCTGCACTGTAGGCAGATTCTTTACCATCTGAGCCACCAGGGAAGCCTTGTGAACCACATACAAAGGTCAAATATTGCCATATTGCATATGGTGCAACCTAACACATCCTGAGCCTCTGTCTAAAAGAATTTCCTTCCCTATTTAGTTTATTTCCTTAAAATAAGTAACACAATTTGCCTTGTACCAAAACAGTTCTGCTAATACCTATTCTCTGAGATTTTATTGAATGCCTTTGGAATTTTAGAAGGCTGAAACCATATGTCTTTGTTTTATGTGTCTATTTAGTTAATAAATGTATGTCCCTTATAAAGGTTCAAGCCAATCTTCACATGGATGTTCAGTGTGAATCACAGTATCATATAAGAACATTCTGTGGTTTAATGTGTATAATTCCATGAACTGATTAAAACCAAACAGCAAGGCTTTGCAGCTTGTAAGGTTTTTAGTAAGAGGACGCCATATGGTATCTGAAATACTTTACAGAGTGAAACACATATTAGAAGCACATGTTAAAGATATCAACCTCATTAGGGAAGGACAATCCAAAAGCAAAATAAAAGATAGTTTGTCTCACAGGAAAGGGAACCCTCCTACACTGTTGGTGGGGATGTAAACTAGTGCAGCCCGTATAGAAAACAGTATGGAGCGTCCTTAAAAAAACTAGAAAATGAGCTACCATATGATCCAGCAATCCCTCTCCTGGGCATATATTCAGAAAAGATGAAAGCTCTAAATTGGAAAGATACATGCACCCCAATGTTCACAGCAACACTATTCATAATAGCCAAGGCATAGAAACAACCCAAGTTCCCATCAAATATATATATGTATTATATATTATTCCCATAATATATTATATATATAATAAAAGAGAATGATATATTACCATTCTCAGCAACATAGATAGACCTAGAGAATATCAAACTAAGTAAAGTCAGTCAGACAGAGAAAGACAAATATTACATGATATCACTTTTATGTGGAACCTAAAAAATTATACAAATGAATCTATATCCAAAACAGAAACAGACTCATAGACGGAAAACACACTTACAGTTACCAAAGTGGAAAGGAATTGGGGCAGGGATAAATTATAAGTATGGAATTAACAGGTACAAACTACTACACATAAAACAGATAAGCAACAAGGCTTTACTGTATGGCACAGGGGACAATATTCAGTATCTTGTAATAACCTATAATGGAAAGTAATCTGAAAAAAATATAATGGAATCACTTTGTTGTACACCTGAAACTAACACAATATTGTAAATCAACTATACTTCAATTAAAAAAAAAAAGGCTTTCCTTCTTATAGCGGTAATAGATTAAAGGCGTAGAAGAAAAAGATTTTCTGCAAAAGAAAACACTCTTCACCATCAGTCCTTAGTTTCTTGGAAATGCAGTTCACTAATTTTCAGTAAGGTCACTCACTGCTCTAATTGTGCTTGATATGGGTGTACACGTTGTCAGGAACCAACACCTTTGGTGCCCATGTGTAATGTATAACTGTGACCCATAGAAACGCTGCTTTTCCCACTCTGAGGTGGTCTGGGGACAACCCCAGTTGTTATCTGTGGGTGATTTCTTTCTTGTGTGTGATTTCTTCAATAGCATCCTTCTTTTTCACTGGGGTATAGTAGCTTTACAACGTTGTTAGTTTCCGCTGTAAATTTAAGTGAATCAGCTATATCTGTACAGGTAACCCCTGCCTTTTGGGCCTCCCTCCCACCGCCATCTAGATCATCACAGAGCACCGAACTGAGCTCCCTGCTGTATACAGTAGGTTCCCACTAGCTACCTGCTTTACACATGACAGTGCGCTTTGATTACTTTTAAAAAATCAGGACCTGTGGCTCTACATGGTGTGATTGACTCTGTCTAGCAGTAGATACGGCGTAGATTTTTACTCCTATAGTTGCTCTGAATCCTAAAGTGAAAGCGAAGTCGCTCAGTCGTGTCCGACTCTTTGCGACCCGATGGACTGTAGCCTATCAGGCTCCTCAGTCCATGGGATTTTCCAGGCAAGAGTGCTGGAGCGGATTGCCATTTCCTTCTCCAGGGGATCTTCCCGACCCAGGAATCGAACCCGGGTGGCAGGCAGACGCTTTATCGTCTGAGCCACCAGGGAAGCCCATCTGAATCCTAGGCAACCGCTTAAAGCCAGTTGAAACCACAGCCCGAGGAAATTCTGATGGCTGCCAGGTAGCAAAGTAAGTAAGTGTTAGTTGCTCAGTCGTGTCCGACTCTGCGACCCCATGGACTGCAGCCCACCAGGCTTCTCTGTGCATGAGATGTTCCAGGCAAGGATACTGCAGTGGGTTGCCATCTCCTTCTCCAGAGGATCTTCCCAACCCAGGGATCGAACCTGGGTCTCTTGCACTGCAGGCAGATTCTTTACCGACTGAGCTACAAGTTAGCAAAGGCAGGCTGTGAAGATAGGTTCTCTTCCTCCCTTGCTGTATTACCCACACTTTCCCCTAGGTGGCACTGCCCTTTCTAATCCTCTCCTCTCATCTACATCCTTCCCAAGATCTGAATCTCCATTCAGATCCCGGCTCCTCACTGTTTCCCTCTCTTGGGGCTGCTATTCACATTGATCTTCTATTGTCCTTAGTAGGCCCTAATCTTTATTATATTGCTCTACTTGATTACATACTGCTTAGGCTCCTTCACTGGAAGGACTGATGCTGAAGCTGAAGCTCCAGTACTTTGGCCACCTGATGCAAAGAACCGACTCATTGCAAAAGACCCTGATGCTGGGAAAGATTGGAGGCAGGAGGAGAATGGGGTGGTAGAGAATGAGATGGTTAGATGGCATCTCTGACTCAGTGGACATAATTAGAGCCAACTCTGGGCTTTCCAGGTGGTGCCAGTGGTAAATAACCTGCTTGCCAATGCAGGAGACATAAAAGACACTGGGTTTGATCCCTGGGTCAGAGATATCCCCTCAAGGAGGAAATGGCAACCCACTCCAGTATCTTTGCCTGGAGAGTCCTCTGGACAGAGGAACCTGGCAGGCTATAGTCCATGGGGTTTCAGAGTCGGAGATGACTTAGCAACTGAACAACAGCAAGACTCCTGCATTACTCGTTTTTGATGTGTACTTTTTGTTTACTAAACTAAGCTCTTTAAAGGCAAATGTTGCATCTTACTCATTTATAAACTAATTTACAGCATAGTCCTGAATGGAACAGAAAGCAGTTGCTTTGTGAATCATTGTTGGCTATTTTGCTCATTGATTTTGAATGTCTCTCAATTAAAAACTATGTATGGTCACTATCCATGGTCAACAGTTTCTGTGAGGCATTACGGAATTACAAAGAGATATAGTATATGTGTCCTCATTCTTAAGGAGCTTTCAAGTCAGGGAAGTGAGTATACAGATGTGAAAAGCAATAGTGTGAAAGTGAACATGTTAGTTGCTCAGCCGTATCTGACTCTTTGTGACCCCATGGACTGTAGCCCACCAGGCTCCTTTGTCCATGGAATTCTCTAGGCAAGTATACTGGAGTGGACTGCCATTCCCTTTTCCAGAGGATCTTCCCAACCCAGGGATCTAACCCTGCTCTCCTTCATTGCAGGCAGATTCTTTACCATCTGAGCCACCAGGGAAGCTAAAAAGTGATAGAAACACATGCAAAATAAGGTAAGTGTCAAATAGAGGCACAGAAAATTCATATTAGAAATTCGGAAGAACCTCCAAGTCCTGGGTTTGTGGAGAGGGTGGTCAGGAATGACTTAATCGTTAGAGTGGCTGGATTTAAAGCAAATAAAAATACCAACATCTAGTTAAGTTCTAATCTAAATATTGCATGGGACATACTGAAAGTCATTCTATGCTTTTCTGATATTTAACTGATTATCTTGTATTTTATTGGGTTCACCAAAAAGCTTATTTGGGTTTTTCCATAACAAGTTCCCAAATGAACTTTTTGACCAACCCAATATATGGTGGCCGGAGCCAAGCGGACTGTAATTGTAAGCCTGAGAAGAGAAGAGGGAAACAAAGAAGAGAGAAGGCAAATTTATTATTGTTGACATGGAAATGGTCTTCTAAAGAGACCATATGGAAAACTTTTATGGGTGGAACAGTGAGTTCACTTAAGGATGAATGACTCAGCTCATTCCAGGGAGCATCATTCACTTCCTAATCTTTGCGAATGGCGTTCTCCGTGTTTCAGTACACAGCCTTCTCAAAGACTATGTCACAAAGGGGTGTTAGAAGTTGTGCCCTGATAGTAAGTCTTCTTTGAGGTCAGTTGTATGCCAGGATGTGGGTAAGATGTTTTGAATTTTTGCTCATGTGAAAGGATTGTTGTGACTTCAAACATTATGTTTATATTAAAACAAACATGAATATATACTAAAACATTAGTATTTTAAGAATTTTAAATGTGTAAATTTAAAAGAAATTTGAACTTGAGAGTTTGATCCCACCCTTAGGAATATTTGTGTGAGAAAGTTGAGCAGCACAGAGTTGGCATTGGGTTGATTTTCTGTAAATTCTCGTTTGCCTGTGTTGCTCTGGTTTAAGCCCATTAATGACATCCTCTTTCATAGCTGGAAAATTTGTGTTACAAGTGATCCTAGCAATAGGTAGCCGTTGAACATTTTGAAAGTGGGATTACCTGATAAAAGGTTCTTCTTAGATCTATTTGGCCGTTTTATTCAGGAAAGACACCAGGAGACACACTGAATAAATTTAAGAAACAACGGAATAAAGTTCAGTAGAGAATGCAGTGTGACTTTGAGAAATGGTAAAGCAGAGGAAAAGGAAAGAGAAGATGCAAGGGATTTTATGAAAGGTGAATTGATAGAAATTTGGAGTCAAGGGTAGAGGGAAGAGAGTGAGAGAGCCTCATGGCTGGGTAGCCAAGGGAAGCTTTCCAGAGAAAGTGTTGCTAAAACTGAGTTCAGTAAGAAAAGTTGGCTTTGCAGAAAACAGACCATGGGTGGAAGTACTGAAATATACATAATTTGGATAAACTTTTTATTACAATAAAACAAATCCCAAGCAAGTGCAAATGCTAGTAGAAACATGTTATTAAGATTTCACTACTGAAATTTCACCCTTTGAATTGACAATCATTTCCTTCATTGGTTTTTGGAAGTCAGCATATATTAATCTTTTCGCTACACTCAACACCAAACAGAGTGTGCATGCTTGTAAGGATGTGGGCGGAGGTAGGTAATTCCATATAATAGTTTTCATTGTTGGCTGCATTTGCTATTAACTATTAATGTTTTCAAGTAAGTGTATTTCTCTAGTAAATTCATTTAAAATTCAACCCACATGATGTATAATGATTTTATAGCAATATCCACTTAAGCTAATGGTGTATGAACACATAGTTTTTCCATTTTTTCCAAGTGGCTACAATGAACTCTGAATAATAGCAATGTGTATGCTAAGTCGCTTCACTCATGTCTGACTCTTTCTGAACCCATGGACTGTGGCCTGCCGACTCTTCTGTCCACAGGATTTCCCAGGCAAGAATACTGGAATGGGTTGCCATTTCCTTCTCCAGGGGATCTTCCTGACCCAGGGATCGAACCTGGGTCTCCTGCATTGGCAGGAAGATTCTTTACTGTCTGAGCCACCAGGGAAGCAGGTGGTAAAGAATCTGCCTGCAGTGCAGGAGACCTGGGTTCAGTCCCTGGGTTGGAAACATACAGCATATATATTATATATGTATAAAGTCATTTTTCCCATTCTTCTAAATGTATATCAGACTCCAACCCTTTGCCTAAACTTTCAATACATGTTAATTTTATACATATTGTGTTTCAACAAGAAAATAATGTATATTACTCATGGCAATATACCACATTGTTTTTGAAAGGTCCAAATAATTAAAAATGAGTTTTTAAGAAATGTTCAGTTTTGTATTTCACCTGGGTGGTGTGGGAGTGGCCATAAATATGACTTCTCATACTCACTTTGTTATTTGACTTGGACAAAAATATCATTTGCTTACTCATTCTGAGAAAAATTTTATTTGACTTCTCAGTTTTGGCTAATGCTGAGTGTAAAATTAAGTGATATGTATTAGACTTCCTATTAATATATGAATGATAGTTATGGAATGCTCTGGAAATATCATGTATATACTATTTTGGGAAGAAATACTTCATAATCGCTGAATGGGCTGCTTGTCTGTGTCGCCACAGAACAGTGTTCTTAACATCTGTATGAACACAGTCATTCAGGGCATTCACCACCTGACTATGGAGTTGGGTTTCAGGGGCTCTGATGAAGGATGCTCAGGGTCTGTTAGCACCTTCCTTTCTTCCTTTCCTTTCTCATGTTTCCCTGTGATAATCTTAGTCCAGCAAAGGTTTTTTTTTTTTTTTTTTTGCAAGTCCTAAAATACACAACTTGGAGTCAATCTCAATTTCTTCTTTTGAAAGGTCTCTAGGCAGAAAGTAAAGGGCCAAGGTAGATGATATATATAATGTAGGATATAGTTCCCTAGCACTGGTTTCACAGCAAGTATATTTGCATTGGTTTCTAAGAGATTTCATTGACAACATTTGAAGTTTTCCAATTTGTTAGATATAAACAGTAAATTAAAAGTACCTCTTTCTTTGGGGGAAGAAAAGCCTAGCATTTTCAGGTAGGGGCATCTTTAGAATCTGCAAATGGGGGTGACAGTTGTGGATATTCTTGGTAGTCCTCTGGGTGCTGGTGACACGGTTTCAATGACATAAGCGGAGAAACAGGGTCCTAGGCTAATCAGTTCTAAAAAGACTCAAGATTTATACCCACAATCATTAAATACCGAACCCACATTCTACCACCGATCTCCTAACTCTTTGTCTTTCTCTCTAGCCCTCCTATTTTCTAAGTCTTCAAATAGGTGAGAATCAGTTACCTATAAGCTCTTTTTTTGATGCTTTATTCATGTCATAAATTAAGCTCCTGCTGCTCACTTTAACTTGATTTTGACCATATTGTGTGTGTGTGTTGTGGCTGGTAGCCTGATTGTTTTGGGGTCCTAGAGCCTCAGGTCAGATTATTTTCTAAAAGTCAAATCTATCATCCCATTTAGAAATACTTTCAAGAGCGCCATGACTGATTTTCCTCTTGAAGGATGAAATGCATGAAAATGACTTTATTTAAAACATTTGCATACTATATTGGCTTCTATCTGGGCCCTAAAAAAACTTTGCTTGATGAATACGTAATTGAGAACTTAACATTTACATGAAAAAGAAATCTCAGATTTTTCATGATCTATTTTAACATCCCAGAAGATCTCTGATATGAGGTAATGTTTTAGATATTTCTGCCATGATGATGTAATGCTAATTGGCTTAGTATAAATATGGATTCAGCTGGTATTTATTCCATGCACATCTCCCCATAAGAATTATGATCTCCTAAGCTATAATAGCCACGGAGGTTTTGAAAGGTTAACATTTTGATCAGCCAAAGCAGCGTATTTTTTCTGTAGGAATAGATATCAAATCAAATCAAGGGACATTTAAGAAGGTCAAAGCTGTACAACCCATCGTTGGATTTTACAGAAGCATATGAGACTCTTAAATTTCAATTTCATTGATAATTGGTCAAGCAGTTGTAACAAGGAAAAGAAACTGGGTGACCTGAATCAGTCCCTGTGGTCAAAATTGTAATAAAAGCAGTAAATTGTATCAACTTGGAACTTCACCTTACTCTTACTTCCAAGTCAAAGGTCTGTTGAATTTAATGAGAATTTAATGATGCAGGGTGCTGTTCTTTTATCTTTCCCCATGATGAAAGAAATTCTTGTAGTCTTACATGGAGACCAAACTATACTGTGGTTTACACAGGAGTAATGGAAGCACTTTATTTTGTCTGCAAGTTAAGATTTTATTACCAAGCCTAATTCTAGGTATCAAAGGATATATTTTTCTTAAGTCTCCAGCGGTAGTCACAAGCCTAGGATGATAGCTAAATTGGTTGGGACTAAAATGAGAAAACCAGAGTGAAAGAACAGAGAGTCTGTTCATCTGGTTGAGTGAAGTTCTCATGGAGCAACGGCTTTTTTTCTCTTCTTCCCTGTGGTCTCCTGAACTGGAAAGTGTTAGTTGCTCAGCTGTGTCTGACTGTTTGCAACCCCATGCACTGTAACCCACCAGGCTCCACTGTCCATGGAATTCTCCAGGCAAGAATATTGGAGTAGGTTGCCATTCCCCTCCTCAGGGGATCTTCCTGACCCAGGGATCAAACCTGGGTCTCCTGCACTGCAGGCAGATTCTGTACCATCTGAGATACCACGGAAGGGCCCTTCAGGGGCTGCCATGATGTTCTCTGAATTGTGTCTTCAAAATGGCTAAATGTGACACCCAACTGATTTAAATCTTGTCCTATTACTTTTTAACATTTGACTGAGAGTAGAAAAATACCCTGTACCCATTCTTAATTCAGCAAAACTCATACTTCCTATGCAGACTGACTATGGTATAAATTCTAGAATCGAAAATGTTGTGGTCGTCAGTGAGGAGGATATTGGTTTCTTTATTCTTTTTGTTGTCTTTCTCTAGAAAATAAGTCCTAGGTTCCCCTTCCCATGGATTTTAGAATTAAGTCTGACTGTGATTCATGTTTCTGAACTGCAAAAGGAAGTATAAAACTGCATATATGGTGAATTTCCTATTATATTCTCAGTGCAAGCAAGAACTTTCAGAAATGAAAAATGCAAGACTTTTATGACAAATGAGAAACAGAAAAAAATTATAAGATTCACATAACTTTATCTCACTTAATGGGCCAGGTGACTTTTTCCTTGAATTGATCAGTGGTTTAGATGCTGAAGATACAATGAATTCAAAGGGAGTCCTCTCTGTCATTACAAGATGGGGTTGCTTATCTTCAGATAATGGAATATGCTAATTTATACAGAACATTAAGAAGAAAACAATCTGATTAAGCAGGGATTCAGCAATAATTTGTGGGGCAATTCCTATTAGTTATGTGTGTGTGTGTGTGTGTGTGTGTGTGTGTGTCTGTGTGTGTGTGTGCGGGGTCACTTCAGTCATGTCTGACTCTTTGGGACCCTGTGGACTATAGCCTGCTAAGCTCCCCTTTCCATGGGATTCTCCAGGAAAGAATAGCGGAGTGAATTGCCATGAGCCACCTGGGAAGTCCCCTGTTAGTTATATCATGATTTAATTCCTCTACCAATCTGAAAATTTGCTAGAAGTTGCAAGCATAGTTCTTGAAGTTTTCACACAAACCTCTACTCCCTTGGAATGGTGGAATATTTCTATGCATTTGAAGAGTTCCATATTGTTGTTTTAGTTCTGAATGGGTCTTAAAAAACCCTTACTACTTTTAATAGTTACTAGCATCAACTGAGAATAAAAGAAGCATTTAACTTACTGGTATTGTTAAATAATACTTAATAAGTTTCCATTGACTAGAATTCCTATCTGGGTAGTATACAAGCTGTATTTATAGCAGTCTCCCTAAAATTTTTCTTAGGAAATGAATGGTATATAAATGATTAATAGACAATATTTCAGGAAAAGGCCACAAAAGCCTCATTTAGGAGCCGGTATTTTGCTTGTTTCTCAAAACCTAAGGAGAATGCTAGAGTCTTATTGTATGTAACATTTACTCACTAGTGCTCTAAAAGTTGGATTTTCAAAGCATGTTGCTCAGAGTTCTCTTCTAGTCATCCATTCAAAAACTGTGTATTAAATGCCTAGGTAACTGGAGTAGGGAACAAAAACTGAGCAGTCAGGTAAATTTCTTCCCCTGAATGAAAACAAATCTTGTGACCTTGTTAGTCACACTTAAGTAATATGTCCTGCAGTCATTTTGTGTCATAGACAATAAAACAAACAAATAAATATTTCAAGAAAAACAGACACGTTATCAAAATTTAGAACTCCTACCAATATTAAAAAACACAAATTAAGTGATACTCTTCTTGAATATCTCTGGGAACGGATGAAAGCACCCGAGCATTTGAAATGAACGTGAAGTCTCTTAATGGTACAGCTTCCGCTGGGTGATCACCTCCAGCATCCACTTTCGAGGCAGCTAAACAGCGTGGAAGGAATTTCGAGGTTAACCTAAACCATGCCATGGAAACTGCTTTCTGTTTTGAAAATCAAATGCTACTTCCTTAGGCTTTACCATGTAAAGACTCATTTTCTGAAATAGGATTCTTCCCATCATATACTTGAACTTATGTAAGTATAATTTTCTGCAAGGGATGAAAAGCAATATAAAAAGCAAATAAGTAAAATGTCAGAAGCTTTTGAATTCCCAATTTTGGGTCATGACTGTTACAAACAAGATTAAAATATAAAAGGCAACTTGGTCCAAGAGAAGTTTTCTGAGTTTTCTTTCTTTCACATCGTTTTGTTTTTTCTGGAAATAAAAGCTTTTCTAAGAAATGGTCATTTTCAGCGGCACAAAAGTTTTATATGCTTGTACTAAGGTAAATGTAGTTTTGTTAAGTTATTGTTCTTTGCATGACAAAATATCCTTTTGCCTTTTTTTGTAATAAAGCAAATGGCTATAGAAAGGCTAAAGATACTGAAATTTGGGTTTTGATTTATTTGAAATGAGCAACATACGTCACAAAAAGTCCAGAAATATTTAAAAAGTAACTGTATGTTCTCTTAAGGGTGAATTTCACAATACATTCAACCTGTAAGATACAAATAAAAATAACTGAGTGATCAGGAGAGTTTGTTCATACTTTGAGGAAATGTATTATTACTGAGGAAATAATGTAACAAAACATTATTATGTTCTGGTTATGCATTGTTTTTCTGCTTCTACGAAGTCTGGTTGACTTGAATTGGTGAGCACTATTTTTCAAAAACTTATTTTAAGATCATCAACATAAATATTATTAGGACTGCATTTTGTTTAATGCAATTGGAATCACTAGCTAGCTATAGCATCTCAGAACTGGAAGGAAGAACAGAACTTTGAAGTCGTCTCAGAACTTAAAGATTTTTATGTTAAGACTTTGGACAAGCTATTTAATTTCTCTGGACTTTTTTTTTTTTTTTCTTCTTCTCATTGATAGTTGGTATTCCCAAGCGCTGGAATTTTATGATTCTACAAATTCAGCAATTTTGTCTTTAAATGAATTAGCTTCTCATTATGTGCTGATTCATTCTTTTGTGTTTTCTTTGCTAAGGGTTTCCTTTATCTATCTTCTTTTAAACAAATTATTTTAAGCCATTGCATTTTTAAAGAAAAGGAAAACTTTCTTCATATTTTTGCTTTGTAAATTTTCCTCTTACCAAAACTTTATATTTCATAATAAATATTTACATGATAGACACAAAATGTTATATATACTGTGATTCATAAAGCTACTTGTGGTTTGAATTTCAAATTGTCTAGCTATTTGAGCAAACAACTTTACCCCATACTACATGGAAGATTTATTTTTGGCTTTAAATATGTATCTATTTTCACAATTAGGCAGACTAGGTGATGCAGAAAATGTAAGGTTTTGGATGCCATCTTGAGTTCTTTTTGAGTTTATAATACTCATTTCTAAGATATGAGAAAGATTACATATCATTACTGGTTGAGTAATGTGGGTGTGTGAGATCAGACTTATTTTCTTTACGTAGCAAGTAGCCCTCGACTTGGTCATAAACATTCCTAATTAAAAACCTGAAGGCAAACTAGTATCAAGTGTTTGACCTGTCTAGATAAATATGAATTGGAATTTGGCATAATAAATTGCTGATATTATTTTAAAAATCACAGCTTGGTAATACATACTTATAGGCACAATATGGGTTTTCGTTTATGTTCTGTTTTCCCTAGATTTGTTCAGCCTAAACACCTTCATAAAAAAGTGTACTTTTCGTTTGGGATATTGTTCACAAGTTCAAAGAATTGTCCAAGTAATAATGTTATAGAGCAGGACAGAGGATCTGAATACCAGGTTAAGGTGAAAATTCAGAAATGTCTCTCACGGTTGTGACTTCCAAAACACAGAAGGGATTCAAACTTGATGGTTTCCATTGCAAGGGGCTTTGAGTCTCTTCTCCTTTCAAAGCCATAATCCTATTCCTGGCTTGTTAAGCTTAGCCCTTGTTTCTTTACTGCTGTGTTTGCTGTTAATCATTTCTTCCCAACCATATTTAAGGTTCTGAGGGTGAGAGAAGGTGTTTCATTTAATGTGTGCATATAGAGTTGCGTGAGGTAGTTGTGCTCAGTTGCGTCCGACTCTTTGTGACTCTATGGACTGTAGCCTGCCAGGCTCCTCTGTCCATGGGACTTTCCAGGCAAGAATACTGGAGTGGGCTGCCATTTCCTTCTCCAGGGATGTGGCAGTTAGTGTTCTATAAACGCTAATCTCTTGGTGGCTGAGCAGGGAGGAGCTGTCGCCAGCTGCAAATGACACCAGCGCCCCCCCCCCCAACACTGTCCCCTCCCCCCCCCCCATCTCTCTGTGGCTCAGCTGGCTTCCCCACAGAGGATAGGTGAAGAGTGGGGGGTTAAGAGCCCAGATGTTGGACCCAGACTGAGCTCACTGATTCTCTCCAGTAAATTTACTAACTTCCTTTTATGCTACAGACAGGAATTTCCATGCTTTGCAGTGGCCTGCCTCTGTCACTTAGCCCTTATCCCATAGCTGGAACTATGGCAATAGTTTCAAATGGTGCTAGTTAGTAATACAACAATAACTGCTCAGTTTCCAGGCAAAATTTAAGCAACCCGCTCACCCTGTCTTTCACAAGGTCAACTTCACAGCTGGTAAGCACGTCCCTCTATATAAGGAGAAAAAAAAGAGGCAGGTAAATGTCTCCTCTGCATCCATTTATAGGTTCTGTTGCTTTTCTGGGCTTCCCTGGTGGCTCAGCTGGTAAAGAATCTGCCTGCAATGCAGGAGACCCTGGTTCGATCCCCAGGTTGGAAGATTCCCTGGAGAAGAGAATGCCAACCCACTCCAGTATTCTGGCCTGGAGAACTGACTGCCAGGCTCCACTCCATGGGATTTGCCAGGCAAGAATACTGGAGTGGGTTGCCATTTCCTTCTCCAGCGAATCTTCCCAACCCAGGGATTGAACCTGGGTCTCCTGCATTACAGGCAGACTCTTTACCAGCTGAGCCACCAGGGAAACCCATGATACTGACAAAAGATGAATAAATATTACCTTGGCCTGATAGAAAAAATATAAGAACTTAAGACATATGCTCTAGTTTAGGATCTATCCGACTTTAACAAATTTACTAAACCTTCTAAATATGAGTTAATCCAAAAAAATGGGGGTAGGATAAGATATCATTGTCGAGACTGAATTAAATGATGTTTTGTGAAACCGAAGTGCTAATTAGTATAAGATATTGTTATAAAGATTAATCCTCTCTAGCATGTTCTTTGTTTTTTGACTTTTGAAGTCCTGCAGAGTGTGGCTATAGCGAAATGCTGTGGCATTTTTCTTCTTGTAATTCTGAGACTTCGCTTCATCCTTATCTCATCAAATTACTGAACACAAATGGAGCCCCTGCTGTGTCCAAGGGAGGCTGTAAGCACTGTTGCCCATGCAGGTTCCGGGGTCAGATTGATTTGTTTCAAATCCTAGCCCGAGCACCTACAAGCTGTGGGTGACCTGCCCTCCCTCCCTTGCCCACCTGTGAAATGGGGATGGTAATAATCTTAAGGTATTTGGCCCAGTGTCACTACACTCAGCACACTAAATACTCAATGCACATTAGCCAACAGTATTATTACTGCCAGCCATAAGGGGAGATGAGGTGCATGAAATGTGGTTCTGGCCTAAAAGAAACCCTTAGTATAGTTGCATATAAGACAAATAATGTCTGTAGCAACACACAAAGTCAACAACCATTCTTGGCAAGGCAGTTGGAGCGAATAGAGGGAGCTTGAGACCTGAAACCTGCCTCTGCCCTGAACGATGTATGTGACTTTGACAAAGTTACAGAACTTCCTGTGGCTTCTCCCTTCCTTCCTTGTCAAGTGGGGATAATGAAACCTGTTTAAGAGTTGACATAAAAATGAAATAAGAAAAAGGGCAGAGGGGTATGTGACATGTCCCTGGTTCATGCATAGTAGGAGGCCAATAAATGACAGGGAATATGATGACCACAGAAAGTTGCTACAAGTCAGTATGTGGCTAATTGCCTAGCGCATTGCTAAATGGTAAACCTGTAGAGTTCACAGGAAGAAAGATCAAGGAGAGCTAGATTTGAAGTTGATTTGCAAAGCCTGCTTACTCTTTGTTTCTAGGAGACCAAACTCTTTTTCAGAAGCAGTTCTGAGAAATCTTATTTGACTTAGCTGACTGGTCCTCACTCCATGTATTCAGCGTTCACTTCTAAAATTTATCAAAAGTGATAAAATGTTGGCTATTTGTTGTCAGTAGCAGCAAAAGTGGGTAGGCATTTATTCTTTTCAGCTATTTAAGCAAGTTGTAAAAGTCATTGCTTTCTCCCAATTTATATATTTTTCTGTGATTCTTTTACTGACAACGAAGCGTGTGTGTGCGTTAGTCACTTAGCCGTGTGCAACTCTTTGCAACCCCATGGATTGTAGCCTGCCAGGCTCATCTGTCCATGGAACTCTCCAGGCAAGAATACTGGAATAAGCTGCCATTTCCTTCTTCAGAGGAGCTACATGAACCAGGGATTGAATCCATGCCTTTTGAATTGCAGGCAGATTCTTTACCACCTGAGCCACCAGGGAAACCCCAACACACACACAGCAGCAAAAGTGGGTATGCGTTTATTCTTTTCAGCTCTGCAAGCAGGTAATAAAATTTATTGTGCTCTCCCAAGTTACATTTTTCTGCGACTGTTCTCTTGCATGTGTTGGAATATAGCTTCCTGAAACTCAAAACCCCAATACAGACTGCTACTGTGTATGCTTAAAAAATTCATCTTAAGAAAAATTTCAGCAGGTGGAATTCAATTCTTTCAAAGCAGCTTAATTCAATATTTCTTCAATGTTAATGCTGAACTTATAACAAATGTTCATCTTAGATACTGCACTGCATTTTCTTGTATTTGTTCTACTACTAAGCTCTTTTAAAAACCAAGTGTTTTGTTAATGGAAGAGATGCAGGTCTTTTCTCTGTACTTTCGTGTTTTGGTTCAGCATTTGGGACCTTGTTTGACTTTCAAGTTGAGAGAATATCTACATTTTCTTTACAGCTTAATTTTTCTACTCAGTGTAATATATTATGACCCTGTGAGTGTTTAAATTGTATTGATGCTTTCATATAAAGCTCCTCCTTTGTCATTATTTCTTGTTTATGAGAGAGTAGAAAGATGATATTTTATCATCTGCATTTTATGGCCTATAAATGTGAACAATATGGAGCATTTTTATATGTAGATGGCAGTCATCAACAGTATCTAATTTGTCAAAGGACTACACTACACTTGTAAATGTAAACATGTTTCTATTAATATGCCTACAATTATGTCATAAATATAATTCCAGGCTTATGTACCGTATATTTATATGAATTGATGGATTGGAGGCAAAACAAAATAGTGATAATGCCCCTTTAAGTCAGTAGTCAATTATGCTCCCTTAAGTCTCTGTAACATCAGATGTCAGATGAATGCTAATCTTACTTATTTATTGTAATTATTTAAATAATAACATTCCACTAATATTTTGCAGTGTTTTACTGATCAGTACTTGGAACACTATTGATTGAAAAGGTATTATTTTTATGAATGACTTGGAGAACACTACTAAACTGTACATCTCTGTATCCATTTGCCCACCAGAGTTATCTAAGGAGTATTCTGTTTTTACTGCTTGGCTCTAGTTATTTTTGTTGTGCTTATTTACTAATGGGTGGAGAGTAGGAAGGCTAAATTGGTCCAGGTAAGAAATATCTGAAGTTATTCCTGAAAGAAAAGATCTAGCTGAAGGATGGGTGTTGAAATGGAAGAGAGCAGGAGGGTTCTAGGTAGGGAGGAAATAGAAGAAATAGGAAAGAGAGATTATGAAATAGTTAAGTGATGTCAGATTTGGATAAAACTGATGGGCTGATAAGACCTTAAGAACAAGAGAGTCTGTGTGTGTGTCTGAGTGTGGCATGTGATATAATTTCCCCCAAAACTGACAGGTTAATAACCTTTTTAAGAACAAGAGACTGCTCTCCAAGAAAACTCAGTGAGGACTTTTACATTTCAATGCTTCTGGAATCAGTTTTTATTTCTGCTGAATATGTTATTTTATGTTGATGAGCCTTACTAGGTAGGCAAGAGGGTTAGTTTTATTCATGCTATATATATATTTGAGGGAGGATGAGATATGAAATACAACAGGGAAACATGAGATGAGAAATAAATTCAGAAGAAATGCATTGGATTGGCCAAAAAGTTTGCTCAGGTTTTCTCTAACATCTTATGGAAAAACTTGAATGAACTTTTTGGCCAACCCAATACTTTTGATTCTGGCATTTCCTGGAATGGATTTATCTTAGAGATATGTGATATTGGCAGCTGTTTCTTAAATATTGTTATCAGTTCTCCCTCTACCACAAAGAATTATTGAGTAATGATCATTTCCTAAATTCCAAGTAATTCTAGTAGATTTGTTAATATATGTAAAATTTACAGAGTAAAAGAATTTAGTTGTTTAATATTTTTGTTTACTGTTTTCATCATCCATTGAAGGTGTCAGGGAAGGGGATTACTATTTGGATTGTGAAGTGAAAGTCGCTTAGTCATGTCCGATTCTTTGCAACCCCATGGACTGTAGCCTGCCAGGCTCCTCTGTCCATGGAATTCTCCAGGCAAGAATACTGGAGTGGGTAGCTGTTCCGTTCTCTAGGGGATCGAACCCAGGTCTCTCGTATTGCAGGCAGATTCTTTACTGTTTGAGCCAACAGGGAGGCCTGTGATGGATTTGGATTATGAAATAGTTAATATTGAATTGTTTACTTAACCTCTCAACAACCATGTGATTTTCTAAAAATCAAAGTATAGTTGATTTCCAACATTGCAATAGTTTCGAGTGTACAGTACAGGGATTTAGTATTTTTTCGTATTATACTCCATTACAGGTTATAAGATAATGGCTGTAATTCCTTGTGCTATACAGTATATCCTTACCTATTTTATACATAGTTTGTATCTGTTCATCCCATACCCCTGATTTGTCCCTCCGCTCTCCCCTTTCTCCTTTGGTAACCATGAACTTGCCTTCTATGTCTGTGAATTTGTTTCGGTTTGCATGTATGCAAAAATATCATTTGTACTTTTTTTAGATTCCACATATAAGTGATATCATACAGTATTTGCCTTTTTCTGTCTGACAACAACCGTGTAATTTAGGTGGTATTATTTTTCCCTGAGATATATTGTGAGATATGATTGAGAACATGGCAGTATAGAGATGATAATTCACTCAAGGATTATCAGATAGTGAATAGATGGGGCAAGACTTAAACCTATGTCCATCTAACCCCCATATCCACTTCTGATCGGCCAGAGGTGCCTTTCTGTTCTTCCTAATTGACGGTCTTAGTGTATCATGTACTGTATTGTAATAATACTTCAGGGTGCTGCTGCTGCTGCTGCTGCTGAGTCGATTCAGTCGTGTCTGACTCTGTGCGACCCCACAGACGGCAGCCCCCGTCCCTGGGATTCTCCAGGCAAGAACACTGGAGTGGGTTGCCATTTCCTTCTCCAATGCATGAAAGTGAAAAGCGAAAGTGAAGTCGCTCAGTCATGGCCGACTCTTAGCGACCCCATGGACTGCAGCCCACCAGGCTCCTCCATCCATGGAATTTTCCAGGCAAGAGTGCTGGAGTGGGGTGCCATTGCCTTCTCCGTACTTCAGGGTAGTATAGCAAAATTGTTAAAATGGCAGACACTTCTATGTATAGTTATAAGCTATTATTACTGGTTATTATTATTATTTTTTGGATGTTCAGGGTCCTGTTTTCTTCAAAAAACTAAATTCTCCAACGGTGAGGACCATGATTATTTATATATTTTTTACAACACCTTGCATAGGCTTCAGAATGGAATGGGTGCTTGAATCTATTTTAATTAATGCCATTAACCATTAATAACTTTAGACTGAAGGCAAACCCACTCAATGCCTGCCTTTCTTCACTTGTGCATATTTCATTACTGGACAGGAGAAAAAGTGTTAAACTTTATTAGCTTACTTAATTATATATTATCATAACATATCTAAAACAGATGTGATATGTATGATATATATCATAGATATCGTGTCTAATCTAATTCTACCTAATCATATAATATTAAGATATGCAATGTATATTAGATATCTACATCTTTTTATTGAAGTATAATTGACTTTAATATTATATTAATGTCAGGTGAACAACATATTGATTCAATATTTTTACACATTATAAACTGATTCCCACAATAAGTTTAGTTACCATCTGTCATCATGTATAACAAAGTTATTACAATATTATTGACTATATTACCTATGTTGTACATTATATCCTTGTGCTTTATTTATTTTATAACTGAAAATTTGTACTTAATGTTTCTCACCTATTTTGCCCAATCCTGCACCCCCTCACCTATCTATGAATTTTTATTTTGTTTTATCGATTTCATATATCAGTAAAATCATATACAGTTCTAATAAAGATGTGTATTTTTACTAGACCTGTGTTCTAATAAAGAGATATGTATATAAAGGTCTAATAAAGACATATACATATCTTTATTACACATATAAATATGTATAATAAAATATATATTATATATACCATATATATGTTATATATACTATTACATATATAATGCAATGTGTTCTCGCTCTAAAACTTATCATATGTAAACTTGCTTAAGGAAGTTTTCTGAGCATTTTTAAACAGAGTAACATGTATACTATGCTCATTTCATAGGGAGTATTTGAAAGTTAAAAAGGATGGAGCTTGTGAATATTTTCTGAGAACCACAATGTCCCATAATGATAGGTCATGCTAATTCTTCTTTTGAACATTTTCAATCTTCTATGTTTATCTGCTTCTTTTTTAATTGTAAAAGGAAAAAGTAGGCCAGAAGTAGAATGAACTGGTGACTTTTAAAGTAACAGGAGTCTTGGATCATGCAACCTGGACATCAAAAGACTAGAATCAGCTCGTGATATTTCACGTGTTTGAACAACTACTGTGAGAAGGGTGCTAACTGACACTGCTCAGATAAAGCTAAGACTTAAATAACAATAGACATCAGTGTGTTAGGAAAAAAAGCAGCATGGAGTAGTAAAGACAAGTCTGAATGTTCTGAAGCAGGGTTCCAAGGCAGGCTGCATAGCCTCCCTCCAATTGCTTGACATGATCAGTGCTCCTCCCCGTTAGAGTCTAGAACTGTTAAGCAGTAACATCTTGATATGATATTCTCATCTCGTCTCAGTTCTGAAACAGCATTTTATAGATTGAACTTCATCATGTGAGTTAGGCTTCTATTTACTAGAAAGCCCAAACTGAAAGACTGTTACTAGGCTTACTGTAATCAGTTTTGGAACAAAACTGGCTCCATTATGGTTGCTTTTAAAAGGGGGGAAAAAAATCTTCCAAGATAGGGAGTAGAATGAAAATCTAAACTTTAAAATATTTTCTTGTGCAAGTATCTGTGGAACTAAGTCTAGATGAATTTCATCAGTTTCTTTTTATACTGATAGAGACATATAACCAAAAGATCGACAGATTCATATCACTGATGATTTACTGTTATACTTAGTACTTATGCTAACGAATGATAAACAATCTGACGTCTGAAGTACAATTACTCCAGAAGAATAACTGCTAAATAAGCATTCTTATAGCCACCACTTTATGATTTAAAAAATCAATTCCAGAAAGCATTACATTTAATGTACTATACAAGAACTATAATTATCTATGTTTGGTCACAAAAAAAAATTTTTGGAATCTTATAATTTTTCAAAGTATTAAATATTTTAATCTGGAGGTCAACAAAATTAAAATGAGAAAAACCTTAACATTTTGGTTATGGTTTTATGTGTGTGTGGCTTCTTTTCTTAAGTACAATTCCTCGAGAAGCTATATTTCCAGATGACTAGCAAAATGATTGCTGAGATGCATTAATTAACCTTTACATTCACATAAAAGTGTTTTGCAAGAACAAATGAACACAAATTGTTATCTTTAATCACGACTAATAAAAATGGGCTATATAAACACAGATTTTACTACTGCAAATGTCTCCTTGACAAATGACAGGACCTGATTCCTCTATTAAAAGATAATTTAAAATGTGTCACAGGTGATTCAGAACCTTCTCACAGATCAATCTTGCCTGCCTGTCTGCTTTCAAGATAATATGATGGAGAAATCTTCAAGTAATGTCTAATGGTTATACTCAATGTGGATGCCACTGCTGTATCTCTCTTTTAGCTCTAGATTTATTTTATAAAACAAAATATTAAAATTATACATCTAGGGCCTATGGAGACAGCTGAGAGTCCATTTGAAATGCGTCAACCAGGATGACACTGATTAGATTAAGATTTTTTTTTTTCAAGAAAGAAAATCATTGTGTCCACATGAGAAGTCCCTGCTGCGCTCTCAGCTGAGGCTTCAGAAAGCCAGGTGGTGCCATACATTACAGCCCCCAAGGTCTCATAGCTCTCTTTCTCCAAAAGCCTGAATCATGGCAATTACTGTAATAAGCCCCAGGTTAGCTATTACAACGAGTCATTAATTTGAAGGTGTTTCATCTTCAAGGTGCTTCTGTGCTCAGAAAGGATGAGCCCGTTGGGCCTGTTAAACAAAATGGTGGTGTCACTGGTTCAAACCCCATTGAGAAAACCTCTGACATGTAAGGTTACCCATTAAAGATGAAGATTCTGGAGACACCTGGGTTCAAATTCTGGGTCTGAGTAACTATGTGACCTTGGGAAAGTCATTCCTCTTCTCTGGGCCTCAGTTTCCTCATCTGTAATGGTACTGACTGTTGAGGAGGCCTGGAGAATGAAATGTGTGAAGTGTTTAGTGCCTAGCATGTTATATATGCTATGTAAGGATGAAATCAATAAAGTAATTTCTTATAGACACTCTGAAATTTACTTCTATGCCAGAAAAATGACTCTTGAAAACAACCAGCATCATAGGAAAACTATTGATTGAAGGACCAATCAGCAATTTTTTTTTGGCTCAGTTTTCAGGACCACTAGTTTATATTTTTTTGTTATGTCCTGATGAAGTACACATCCAGCTATCAAGACTGCTAGGATTAAATGTTCAAAACACGTATTACTTTAATAATGCTGTCTTCTTCCTTTTGAAATGTACTAGGAGTTGCAAAAAGGGAAAGGTTCCTAGCTTCTGAGAGACCCTGAAATGGACAGGAGGAACAAAAGGATGGATAACCTTGAGGCTTACTCCAATTTCACAGAGAAAAACAGTGTATTGTACTGTCTCTGGTCAGCTTCATTTTGGGACTGTGCTTTTAATGCCCTATTTGGGAAATAGTAAATCTATAATTTTAGATATTTCATGCATAGTACCTTTTCTATGCATAGTATTTCGTGCATAGCATCAGGATAGCATTTCCAGACATGCAATTTTTACACGGTCAACAACCCACTGCATGGAAGGACTGATGTAGGATATCTTTGATGATATTCCTTGACAGCATATTTCTTTACCTCTAGGTCACCTTTTTAGAAAGTCACTACTGAATAACAGAAGTCCCTTATTAGTTTACATAAGCAGATAACAGACACATAATTTGTTTTCAAATACCCATCCATGCTCAGTAGATTATTAATAATTTGCTAATATGGTATCCAGGAAGAAATGCTCTTAGATAATTTGGTAAGTGATAAATGCAGGATGTATTGAGAGAAAATTTTAGTGTTGCTAGATCCTCCTTGTTAATTTCTTTAGTGTGTGGAGTACTGGCAATGAATTAGTCCAATGTGGTAAATGGGGTTACAGACTTTTGCACGACATTCCACAAGTAAAAGGTTCTGAATTGAACTTTTTGTTCTGCATATTGTTTTGTGAATGACAGGAATGAGCATTATTGATTTGTCATCCTTCTCAACTGTACCGCAAGTTACATTCTGTTCTTATACACACACAGGTACATACACATGCACAAATTCTTATTTCCACATTCTCCTGAAGGTCTTCTGCTGAGTCCTGCAATATACGAATATATTTAAAAGTCCAATTAAAAGAGAATGGATGGCATAGAACACAGAACTCCCAGAGGAATAAAATCCCTAAGTGTATGAGATTGGAGGTGAAATATTTTGTGAAGATTGCCATAGACTTGAAAATGTTAAGACATAATGTCAGAGCTTACTGTGGAAGGTACATATATATCACAGTTTTATATTTCTTAAATCAATGTATTTAGTGGTTAGAATCAGCATCTTCTGGGAACTTGTTAGGAATGCAGAATATCTGGCTTCAACCAGACCTACTCTATTAAAATTTGCATTTTAATGAAAGTCAGGGGTAATTCACATGCCCATTAAATCTGGGAAGCATAGTAATATGAACTGATTAAATATTTTATAGTTGGATTTTAGTTACATGAAATATAAGAGAAAAAGAATTCCCTACCAATGCAAACATTAAAAAAATCCAATTTTGATAATCCTAAAAATTGGTTTATGCTTATCTGCTTCTTATTTCATTAAAATTAACATCAATTTTCTATTGAACTAATAAAGCTACTACATGGGGATACTCAATAATTATTGAAAGCTGACAAAACATTAGATTTAAATATTCGAGCTGAAATCACACTGGATTTAATTTAAAAGAGATATCCTTTAAATGGAAAAAAACCTGAAAAAGAAGGAAACAGTAACAGCCAATTGGGGGATGGGGGAGCCCTCTCAGTATCACATTGCCTCTGTCTGCTTTAGCCACTAACTTGCAAGATCCCTGAAGGTGGAGAGTGACATTCAGTTGCGTCCACAGCAATAAGCACATTTTAAATAAATGAATAAGTAAACAGTGTTTTTTTAAATTAATTTATTTAAACATTGAAACATTCTGTACCTATATAATCTTGATATTACTACTGACCACTGTCTACTATGTATCCACTCCCCAAATAATATAAATGACATTACAATAACAATGTAATGATACTAGAAAAGTAAAATCATCAGAGACTTAACCAGGACCTACACCTACTTCCTGAACTGAACACCTACTTTCAGATTGTTAAGATGACTCATTTCATGTCTGCTTGAAAAAGTGCACAAACCCTTTTCATTCACTAGGTTAAGCATGACATTAACTTATCCAATAAGCAAGTGAATGCTTCAGGTAAAATAAGTTATTATAATAAATAGCAAGTATTTGAAACAGGGCTTAAATAAGCAAGTAAGATTTGCTTATTTAAGCAAATTTAAGATTAAAATAAGCAAATCTACTTTTTTTGAGAACATGATTGCCCTCTAGTGGTGTGAAAAGTTAATGCAGGCGCCAAGCTTTTCCAGTTCGAAGAACCATCAAAGAGCCTTGGTTCTGGAAACATCTGGGTCGCTGGCTAATTCTGTATCTTTTTTCTTTTTTCGAAAATTAATTGAGTTTTTCATATAAGTTCACAGATTGTGTGACAACAGAATAATGTGTATTTGTCTCAGACCACAGGGGAAACTAGAGTGAATTGGAGTTAAATATCAGCTGCCTGGGGTGACCACACCCAAAAAGGGTAGCCCTCGGCTCTGAGGCCAGCTTCCTCCAGCCTCTGTGAGCAATGAGCTGGTGGGAGTGGGGCTCGGGTGGGGTAAGTGTATAGTTGGCTGGAATAAAAAACACATTTATTGATAAATCAGGCATTTTCTTAAAAATGGTTTGGATTTATCAATGACAAAAATCTTCAATTAATTATGAAATTGATTTATCTGACATTTCATTTTTAATTTTACAGATTTAGCTTAAAAATTCTGCTTGATAGCTACAACTAGATAATCACAGAATTGAGTAATTATTTTGATCTTAAATTACAGGGAAGAAAACTATTTCATTGCATGAACTGGCTTTATGACACTGGGAGAGGACATTTCTTGAATCTGAGAAAAATGTAACCTCTTGCAGCATTTCACCACTGAGAACGAATTATTTGATGTAAGACATAATGTGTCAAATGCTTATTGCATGTTCTATCCATTAATAATTAAAAAATACAAAAGTAAGCAAACGCATTTTGAATGTAACAATACAACTCTGCTAAAAATGTTAATGATTAAGGGCAGAGACAATTGCTCTGACAATAAAAATACTCCTTTTCTCCTTAGAATAATTGAGTACAAATCTGTAAGTCACACCACAAAAGCATGATTACTTTTAATTAACTTTAATTTAAAAGTTGCAGATTTTAATATGACAAACCATCCAATCTTAATTATCACTGAAAATTTTATTTTCTTTCAGGTAAGACAACCACCAGCAAATGTATCAATTTATATCATTAAAACAGCTACTTGCCTTTGGCTACACTTAGTCAGTAATGCTTACTGTAGGCTCAGCTTACTTGCCTGGTATGAACTATACATATAAGATTAAATGATAAGCTACTGCTATTTCTCTTTCCATCTTATCCTGAAATTTTGACCAAATCCTCCTCTTTCCACTTCCAGTTATTTATGTATCCATTTAGAAGGTGTCCACTTCATTAGAGACGATAACAGGGAGTATTATATGCATCAAGTACAATCATGCTGAATACAATAATTGTTTAATGAATCAGGAGAAAGCATCCACCCTGGTGATTAATTGATAATGTGTTGGAACTGGAATGATTTCAAAATCCATTATTTTAATAACGCAGAGGTTGTACTTCTTTTCCTGATTTGCTTACTCATGGCAGAAAGGGCCCTTGCATTTGTCGTATTTGGGGTGGAATTTTTATTAATGGAACGATGGCTACCGTTTCACGACCCACGTTTCTGTGCAAAATTGAGTTTCAAAAATAAAAAAGAAACAATTAAAATTTTGTGCATAACGTACGTTGATATGTTTATAGATATGGCCTATGAATACAAGTGCTAAGATCATAATATTTCAATTATATATGAATATTGCAGCCACAAACAATTCTCTGCAGAGAATATTCCAGCAATCTTTGGCACACAAGCCCTGCCCTTAGCAAGCACCTTCACTTATGAATATACAAAATCCCTACAACAACCAAACATGTACTTGTTTTATAAAGTATAATTAAAGAAGAAATGCATTCGTTTCTGGGAGAGGGGAGTTGGGAATAGGAGGAAGAAAAGCTAGCGCAGCAAGGGTTAATCCTCATTGAAATGCGATCATTCAAACCGTTTGAACAAATATGGCACCTGAGTCATCAAACAATAATAATTTGAAATAACAGCAGTAATACTGATGATGGTGATGAGTTTGCAGAAGCCCTCCTGCAGCAGAAACCTCTCGGTGGGGGTGCAGAGCGCAGAGCCAGATCGCCCCCAGCCCCCATTCTCAGACCCTTTCCCGACCTGAGGGCGAAACACGACTGTGGGGAGCTGGGGTAGTTCAGGACACTGCGTAGAAACCGGTCTCCTGGGCTGCACCCGCGGGGGCGAGCGCCCAGCTCCGGGGAGGGGCGCGCAGGGCGCGGCGCGGGGCTCTGCAGGGCTGGCTGCGATCCACGAGCCTGCTCGCCAGGTGCGCCCCCATCCGGCCAGCCGCTGTCGGGTCTGCGCCCCAGCTGGGAAGGGTGGGGCCGAGCCCTCGCTCGAGGAGCGAGGGTCTCTCGCACCAAGACCACCCAAGGGGTCTCCACCTGAACAGGGCGTGAGTCGTGTGCTTCGGCTGGGGGAAGCAATCCCAGGCTCCCTGGACTGTGGGAGGGCAAGAGAAGCGCCCCTCGCACTCCTGGAAAGGGGTCACCTCTGCGGCCCGCGGCCGGCTGGGGTGGGGCCGCGCCTTTGTGTGGCCGGGCGGGGCTCGGACCGGCCTCTCTGCAGAGCCACTCCGTGGGCTGGGAGCGGCTCCGAGCCCGGACTCCGAGCAACGTCCGGGGTCTGCGCACATCGAGGGGCGTCCTGTCTGTTCTAGACCGCGGGGCTGGAAAAGAGGGCTATAGAACTGCAGATCGCTCTAGGGCCCCCTCCCCAGCCCCCTTCCCCTTTGCCAAGAATCTGACCCGGAGGTCTCCCGGGCTCCGCCTGGGAGGGTGGGGCAGGGCGAAGTGGTCCAGAGGAAACCTCTTTCGCCTCTTTTCCCTTCTCCGCATCCCGCTCCGGGGGAGGGGTGCTTCCAGCCGCCGCCTGAGCTCCAGCCCCTCCCTGCCTGTCCCCGGGGGCCACTGAGGGGCCCTGGAGGCGCAAGACCCAGGGGTTGCGGTTGGAGGCCTTGGATCCGGAACCTCGTTTGGTATCTGTCTCTTGATACCGGCTGAGCCTATGAAAATTGCGGATGTTTGGCACTGTTTGACCTACAAAACTGTTATATCACTTGGCTCAGTTAAAGACCTTGACCTCTTTTGTATCTGAATTATTATGTGTACTCATATCTAGCTTCCAAAAGCTTTTCCCCCCACCGATCAAATTAATGAAGCAAGAATTTATCGCGTTTAAGTCTAATCACCCTAGGTGATGTGGTTTTGAAAAAAAAAAAATGTTTAACCCACTTTTCTCCTCTTATCTCTATAAACAGAACAATGAGGCCAGGGTGGGGAAGGCGGGGGTAATGGCCAGGTCTCACTCGGAAGCCGAGGCTGGGAGTCTGGAGCGCGAGGAGCGGGGCGTGGCGTCGCTGTCTACCCAGGGCTGGGCTCCAGGCTTCGCGCTGCGCTCCGCACCCGTGCCCCCCTTTACGCCGGAGATGCTGCACCCGGTGGGGGGGGGGGGGGGACGGGGGCAGGGCGCCGGCGCGGCTCGCACAGGGTGGGGCAGTCCGCATTGTGTGCCCCGCGCTGCAGGTGCCTTCCCCCCGCCCACCCCCCCCCACTCCCCCCCCGCCCACCCCCCCCACTCCCCCCCGCCCCCGGGACTGCTCGTCTTCACACAAAGAAACCCCACCCCAGCGCCTGCGAAACCGCTGTCCCTCCCTAACCGCGCGCTTCCCCGCCCCTGCAGCTGCCCACCCGCGCCCTCTGTGCCCTCCCGACTTCCTTTCTCCATCCCCTCCCTCTCCCTAAAACAAAGGAGTGTAGGTCTCCCCGCAACCCCGCCCCACGCCTTTACCTCCCCACACCGCGCCCCAGGACTAGCGGTTTTTGCCACCAGACAATACCATAAAATTTGCCCGGTTCTTCACCCGCCTCCCCTCGTCTCCACCCATCTTCCAAACAGCCTAGATGGGACCACTTTGACTTTACATTTTTCTTTTTCCTTTCTCCCATCCTCTTTCCTCTTCCCTATTTTCTTACTTTCTTAATCTTTAACTAGAGAAGAAATAAAGGACGTTACAAAGCACTTTCCAAAATGTCCCTTAACCCCATTTAAGGCATATAGTTAAGGTAGCCCCCTCCCCCCACGGCTAAGCCTTAATTTTAAATATGGAAACAGAATAAATTCGCTCCCCATGGGACGGCAACTTACCTGCTTTCACCTTAAAAAAAAATCCTTAGCTTTAGATTTTCAAAGATCCCCTCTTTGCCCTCCCTCAAACCCCGGAGCTGCCTCTATCCTTCCCGATTCTTATGTTACCAGTAATATCTTTTCTTCTAGAAAATATCTCCGAATGCCTTCTAAGCTCTAAGAGAAAAGGTAAGAGGTGGGCTTCAGGTGGAGCCGAGAAAGAACGAGGCGCGATGCCTTACCCATTGCTGTTTTAGCCATTGTAGGGATGTGCAGATGCTGAGCGGTGGCGAAGGCGGAGGGTCCGGCTACAGCAGCGCAGAGAGCGAGAGAGAAGACTGAATAAGGCACTGAGTCTGCAGAGTGGGACCGTGCGAGAGAAAGAGCAAGAGGCAGGAGCCCATGAATAATTATCACTCAGAAGCTCAAGCAGATTGGCTCCCAAGGTCCCCTGACATGACTCCCGCAGAGTCAGAATCTCCAAGCATTAAATATTGATCGGCCAATGGTGCTGGAGTACAAAGTACCAGAATGCAGTTTGAAATGGAAATCAGTCCTTCCCAGGCAGCTCCCCCCGTTTTGGGGGCCTGATAGTACAGTCCAAGTAGAGTGGAGCCTTAGCCCAGAATCCTTCTAGGAGCTAAGAACTGGGCTGTACCTACCTAGGAGCCAGGAGGCTTGACTTGATTCACACTTGTTTCATTGCACAAATAGACATAGGAAAAAGGAAAGGGTTTCAGAGGCCTGAGAAGTCTTCCCAACCTGCCGACTGTTGGAAACGTCTATTTAGACATTGTTTTTACTTGCTCGTGTTTTCTCTTTCACCTTTGGCCTTGTCTTTGGTAGATTCTAGTCTCTCAGGGTGACCCCATGTCTGGCTGTGGTGACAACTAAAAGCAGAAAGGCATGATTGTCACTTGTCTTCTAGCACAGCTGAACTTAAATGTCTCTGGACTCCTGGGGATCTCTCAGCAGAGCAAGATCTGGTGCTTTCTACTTTTGGCACACAAGGAATGGGCTGCTGGGTTGCTAGGGAATAGGGACAAGTAGTTGTCTCTCTGGGGACTTTGGGAAGATGAGAGTTAACGTCCTGTCCAACGGGTAACAGGGCAGACCCAGATTGACTGGCTGACTTGAGCATTGGAGGAGCCACAGGTGGGTGGATGCTATGGTGCCCTGGAGATATAGGATTACACCGTTTGAAACCTCAGAGACCTTTCCAGGGCTCTAAGGAGAACCATTTACACTGAAAGCTTAGTGGAGTTGTAAAGTGATCTGGAACAAGATTTTTTCCCTGAGATCCAGAGTCACTGTTGATACAGGGCAGAGAAAGGTGGGTCCATGTTTCAGGCTGAGCAGTGCGAGGACTTGGAGAAGGCAATGGCACCCCACTCCAGTACTCTTGCCTGGAAAATCCCATGGACGGAGGAGCCTGGAAGGCTGCAGTCCATGGGGTCGCTGAGGGTCGGACCGACTGAGCGACTTCACTTTCACTTTTCACTTTCCTGCATTGGAGAAGGAAATGGCAACCCACTCCAGTGTTCTTGCTTGGAGAATCCCAGGGACAGGGGAGCCTGGTGGGCTGCCGTCTATGGGGTCACACAGAGTTGGACACGACTGAAGTGACTTAGCAGCAGCAGCAGCAGCAGTGTGAGGACCTCTGAGACTGGTTGCAGAAAGTGATTTTTCATTATGAGCCAGATAGTCATTAATTCCTTCCTACTCACTAAATGAATGCCATTCATTAATTCATTCTTTCTCACTTGACTCTCATGAATATTTATTGAGCATTTACCATGTACCAAGCTCTGAGGACACAGTAGTGAGCAAGATTTTAGGACTTGTTCACATGGACCTCATGGACTTTTTTTTTTTAAAATTTATTGAAGTATATTTGAATTGCAATGTTGGGCTTATTACTGTCGTGCAACAAAGAAACTCAGTTATAATGTATATATATATATAGTTATATATGTACACAACACACATATACATTCTTTTTCATATGATTTCCATTATGGTTTATCACAGCATATTGAATATAGTTGCCTGTGCTATATAGTAGGACCTTGTTGTTTATCCACCTTATATATACCATTTTGCATCTGCTATTCCTAAGCCCTCTCTCCTACCCTCTCCCACCCATCTCCCCTTCAGCAACCACCAGTCTTATTCTTTATGTCCCTGATTTTGTTTCTGCTTTATAGACAGGTTCAT
Source organism: Budorcas taxicolor (assembly GCF_023091745.1). Classification (NCBI taxonomy): domain Eukaryota; kingdom Metazoa; phylum Chordata; class Mammalia; order Artiodactyla; family Bovidae; genus Budorcas; species Budorcas taxicolor. The sequence continues at coordinate 56,147,803 of NC_068923.1, read as the reverse complement.
TGGATTCCTATCATGGTTATTACTTTGTTTTTCTGACTGACTTCACTTAGGATGATAATGTCTCATTGCATCATGGAGTTTTTAATTATGGGTAATTTAACTCTTCTGTGACTTCACTAAAACTTCCCTAAACCTAAGTCCATCCAGAGTCTGTGGTTTTAACATTTGAGAAATAGACAAATAATCTCTAATCCTGTTGTATTTTAAAGCTAAAAGATTAGTGCGTTGTTGAAATCAGATACATGTACAAAACTTTGGCAAGTTTTTAATTTTATAGAAATGGTTAGAATTTTTCTCATAAGCTATCTTATGAGATAAGGTTTTAGCAGCTTTCTGTCAAACCACCTTTCAATTTCTTTCCAGCCTCATGAATAATATGCAGTTTTGAATGCATAACACCATTTGAAACGAACAGGGTACTCTCCTTGGTGCTGAAATAAATATCTTCCTCTCCTATTGTAAGACATTTTTAACTCAATGGATAGCTTGCTGAATGATAGAAAGCTACAGGAGCACGTGCAGTTCTGACCTGCTGAATCACAAGAAAAATAAAAGATAGAGTAGAGATCAATAAAATCGTTTCTTGAACAGGAAGATTAGAAGTTATTTTTCCTGTCATTGTACAGGTCTGTGACTATGACACAGCAACAGAGCAATATGGAAGTTGGCAGTGTGTCTGGAAATAAATAACCTTTTTCCCTTTCTTTATAGTCATCTCCCATTTTAAATGTGAGAGCTAATTCCTTCTCAGTGAAGTAGTTACTAGTCATGAGATAAGGGATTTCAGTAGGTCTGTATGATTAATATCTTTAAAGTGTTCCTCTTCTTCCCACCACACCCTTTCCCCTTAGACTGTGTGTCATCTCTACCCATTATTAGCGTCCTTGGAGAAAAGGTCCCTAAGTCATGGTGTTAATGCCTTTAACAACCATCACTGGCAGCTGAACAAGATCTATTGCACTTTTGATCACTATTAATAACACAAAATAAAACACACATTTTACGATCTAATCTCTCAATCTCTGGTGAACTTTACCTACTGACAGATAGGAATGTGAGATGGAGGTCAATATACACAGGGACAAGTGTCAAATGTGTAAATCTTTTCTATTTCTGACTTTCCAGATGGTAGGTACTTAACCTAAAGTTATGTATTATTTTCAAAGAATGTCAAACAGGGGAGGTAGTAGGTTAATATGACCTACTATCAAATATGGGCTTCCCAGGTGGCCCAAAGGATCTACCTGCAAATGCAGGAGATGTGTGTTAGATCCCCGGGTCAGGAAGATCCCCTGGAGAAGGAAATGGTAACTACTCTAGTATTCTTGCCTAGAGAATCCTATGGACAGAGGAGCCTGTCAGACTATAATCCATAGGGTTGAAAAGAGCCAGACACAACTGAAGTGACTTGGCATGGTACAGCACACAGCATTGTGAAATATAAAGATAGGAGATCATCATCAACTGGGTAATAAAAACTAAGTTAAAAGAGCTGAGTTGCATCAATTATTGTTTTGTATTTTCTTTTAGCATAACAATTTCATAACAATGTTTTAACATAACACATCATAGCCTGAGAGGATAGGGGCAAAATAGGAACAAAAAATTATTTCATAATCACTAGTTCAGTCATTACTCATTTTTTTGTTCTGCTAATTCATTCAGCAAATATTTAAAGAAATTTCAGGCTTTTGTATTGTGAAATCAGCTAATTTTCTCCTTATTGTCTAAAAATTATAAAATCAATTAACTGCCACCTCTTTAAGAAAATGTTACTAATTTTGGAGGATGATTGTTATCCTGTGTATCAGTTAGAATGCTTTTGGTTGCAAAGAATAGAAAAAAAATGCAAACTGACTTTGATAATAAAAGGGGATTGGTTGGCTCATCTAATTACAGAGATTGAGTGGGTCCCAGAGGTCAGAAGATGAGAATCAGCTTTCCTAGAAGCAAATGGTTTTGATGAGGATGTTTTTGTCATTTAGTTGCTGAGTCATGGCCAACTCTTTTGTGACCGCATGAACTGTAGCCCATCAGGGTCCTCTGTCCATGGGGTTTCCCAGGCAGCAATACTGGAGTGGGTTTCCATTTCCTTCTCCAGGGAATCCTCCTGACCCGGGGACTGAACGTGCATCTCCTGCATTGGCAGGCAGGTTCTTTACTACTGAGCCACCAGGGAAGCCCTTGATGGGAATGGATGGATACCAAATGAAACAATAAGTACTAGATCTGTGCCATGCAGATAAGGACAACTATTCTTATGTTACAGCGTCTGGAGTAAATTGAAGGGTTGCCGTGTGTAAGCTGCCTAAACCACCATGGATATTTAATAAGTTATAGCTACTATGCTTTAGTTTTCAATACATTTAAACTTTTAAAGTTAGGTACTGGGTAGTGTGTGTCTTTAGATCCCTTTTAGTGCTTGGCTTCGTGATTCACATGGTCAGTTCAGTTTGGTCACTCAGCCATGCCCGACTCTTTGTGACCCCATGGACTGCAGCATGGGTGGAGAGTCAATAAATGTTTGTGAAATAACAACAGTTTTCAACGCTGTTGAAAATAAAGCAAAACCATTAAACCCAGTGAAGCCGTAGCAATACTTTCAACCACCTTTCTTTTCTCAGCTCATCTAGGGAGCAGGTACTAAGCTGTTTACTATTGTATCTTTATTCAAATCCTGCCCCACTCCCAAAAGGACATAGAGGGATAAAGCTCATGTTACTAGAAGATCCTTGGTAATTTTTTAAATCTTCAGCAGTAGTCAGAGGACGTTGTGAAAATCAAAGGGATGCTAACAGAGATTAATTACTGTGAGTTTTGGTGTATTGTGTATTATCTCTTCAAGGAGGCCTGAGGTGTTGATATCTTTCCAAACTGAAGAGAACAGTTTCTTTGGAGTATTTAACTGATGTCATCTAATATACTCAGGTGATTTTCTGCTAAGAATAATCTGTCTGGGAAAGAATCTTAAAGTAATTATTAAAAGTGAGTGAGATAGGACAGATATTGTGAGAATTGAATTAATTGTTTTGATTGAAATTCAGTTGATCACAAAGAAAATTTATACAAAATCATAGAATTTTTTTAGGTGGTTGGAAATTCAGTTAAAGCTGAAAATATCTAGAGATGTACCTAAAATAGTAACACATTAAAAAAGTTAATTGACTAACATTTTGATGATTTTGCCATATTCTTGTAGATTAATGAAAAATGAAAAGAATTTGACATCTTTTATTATTTTTTGTTTTGTTTTATTTTATTTTTTTAAATGTTTTTATTTATTTATTTGGTCATAGTAGGTCCTATTTATAGCTTGTGGAATCTTTAGTTGAGGCATTCTAACACTTAGTTGCAGCATGTGGGATCCAGTTCCCTGGCCAGAACTTGAACCTGTGACCCTTATAGTGAAAGCCCAGAGTCTTAACCAGTGGACCACCAAGGAAAGTCCCTTATTTTTTATTTAGTATTGGAGTATAGTTGGTTTATAATGTTTTATTAGTTTCAGGGGCACAGCAAAGTAACTCAATTGTATGTATACATGTATATATTCTTTTTCAGGCTTCCCTGATGGCTGAGTTGGTAAAGAACTTGACTGCAATGTAGGAGACCTGGGTTCATTCTCTGGGTCGGGAAGATACCCCGGTAAAGGAAATGGCAACCCACACCAGTATTCTTGCCTGGGAAATCCCATGGGCAGAGGAGCCCGGTGGGCTACCGTCCATGAGGTCACAAGAGTCGGACACGACTTAGCAACTAAACCACCACCACATTCCTTTTCAAGTTCTTTTCCCATTTTGTTATTATAAAGTATTATGCAAACTTCCCTGTGCTATACAGTAACTCCTTATTGATTATCTGTTTAAATATCACAGTGTGCTTATGTCATTTCCAACTCCCAGTCTGTCCCTCCCTCCATCCTTCCCCCCTGGTTACCATAAGTTTGTTCTCTAAGTCTGTGAGTCTGTTTTGTAAGTAAGTTCATTTATATTAGTTTTTTTTAAGATTCTGCATATAAGTGATATCATATGATGTTTGTCCTTCTCTAACACTTCTATCCATGTTGCACCAGATGGCATTGTTCCATTCCTTTTCGTGGATGAGTAATATTCCATTGTACCCAAGTACCACATCTTCTTTATCCATTTATCTGTCAGTGGACATTTAGGTTGCTTATATGTCTTTGCTATTATAAACAATACCACAATGAACACTGGAGTACTTGTATCCTTTCAAATGATGTTCTTTTCCAAATATATGCCAAGGAAGGGGATTGCTGGGTCATATGGGAGCTCTATTTCTAATTTATTACAGGACCTCCATACTATTCTCAATAGAGGTTATACCAACTTACAACCCCACCAACACGGTAAGAGGGTTCCCTTTTCTCCACATCCTCTCCAGCATTTATTGTTTGTAGTGATGTCCTTTAAAAGAACCACCGATATGGCTTATTTAAAGGGAAAGTCATTCCAAGGAGGGAGTTTATGTTCCTTAATAATGAAAAAATATATTTAATGAATGAGAATATAATGAAAAATATATTTTCATTCAATGAAATCTATAATGTTTGGTGAGTTATAGTTGATTCTGCAGTGGTGAATTAACATACCATATTATTTTCCTCTTAGATTGGTTATTAAAAATGGAGAATGCTGGGACTTGCCTGGCAGTCCAGTGGTGAAAACTCTGTGCTTCCAGTGCAGGGGGCATGGGTTTGATCCCTGGCTAGGCAACTAGGATCCCACATGCTGCACAGTGTGGCCAAAATGGGGAAAAAGAATAGATAGTTAATTACTATCTCCTTTTTTGTACCTATGATTTTTTTTATGTCCAAATGGGACTTATACATATTAGTAATTAGAATAATTTACCCAAAAGCAGAGTGACTTATTGAAATTAGTAAGTCTTATTGATAATTTTATAATTGAACTTTTTGGACATGAATTTACTTTGATCGTAAGAAGGACTTAATATAAATTTAATAAGTTGAATTTTTATATTAGATTGATAATGTTGAAAATTATTTGCTATCTTGACAGCAACTACTGTGCTGTTTCCTTCTTTCTGTGAGCTGACTTACAATTTGAGTCCAAGGAGAACATTAGTAGGATACCACTGAAGCTGGGAAATTGATTCCTCTTGGGATTCCACTCAGCATTTTAGCTTACAATACTCTAGTGAGAACACCGGACACAATATTGAAGTGCCTGGAAGAGAAATCTAGGAGAAATATGACTCACTCCATTTATCCCACAGACAGGCTTTATTTTATTTTACTTTTTAAATAGAAACCTCATTGTAAGCATTGCCCTATACATACAGGTAACATTGGTTGCCTAAGATCTTGGTCTTATTTAAATCACATCTGGAAGGAGGAGGGGAAATTAAGAAAGTGAAAAAAAAAGCAATTTATTGTGCTGCCTTCTGAAGATACTTTTCCAGAAGGGATAGTTAGGGAGTTTGGGATTGACATGTACACACTGCTATGTTTAAAAGGGATAACTGCAAGGTCCTACTGTATAGCACAGGGAACTCTGCATAATACTATATGGCAGCCTGAATGGGAAGGGAGTTTGTTCACGACTGAGTCCCTTTGCTATCCACCTGAAACTATCACAACATTGTTAATTGGCTATACACCAATATAAAATGAAAAGTTTAATTAAACAAAACAAACAAAAACAACAAAAAGACAAAGATACTTTCCTAATCATTTATTGATTCATTCTCTTATCCTCTGAACTTCCCCCACCCCATCCTCCTTCATTACCAGATGGAATTGAATTAGTAGGTATAGGTAGAATTTTTTAAAAGTGATTTTGTTAAGAATTCAGTTTGACTGTAATGTTAACCTTGAGTTCTCATATAGACAGTAGAATCTCATTCTATATTTTCTCATCTTTTTACATCTTGATGGATTCATCCTTTTTTTCCCCTGCAACTGCTTCCTCAATCATAATGCAAGTAATTACATCTAACTTTTCAGGAATTCAGGTCAGTGACAAGGGGGAAATGTGCAGATGTAGGTAGCAAATGGTGCCTATTGTGGCAGAAAAAAAATTTCCCACAGTTTTGCTCTTTGAGTTTATTTAGGAAATGCAGGAAATGTCCTCTTTTGGAAAAAAGGATTTCAAAGTTTAGAATATTTTTGTGATGAACAATTTCAAATGGATACAAAAGAAGAGAGAGCAAATAATGAACTCATCAATCAGGTAAAAAATGATCAGCATTTTCTTGCTTCTATTCTTTTATTTTTCTTTATTTTTTCCACCTTTGTTGGAATCTTTAAGAGAAAATAAACATTATTTAAATTTTCTCTTGCATATCTAAGTAGGTTTCTCTCTTAAACATATGAAACTTTTCTTACATAAATGCAATTCTAATACCACACTTAATTATAATGATTCATTGGTAATATGTAATACCTGGCTCAGAATTACATTTTCATGATTGCTTTGAAAATGCCTTTTTATAGTTTATTTGCTTGAAATGGGACCTAGCTATGGTGCACACATACTATTCAGTTTTAAGTTTCTCAAATCTCTTTTAATGTGGAGCAACCCTGCCTTCATTTTAAAAAGTCTTGCCATTGAGTTATTATAGAAACTGGGTTAATTGTCCTATGAACTATTTTCCATTCTGAATATATCTCTTTGCTTCTATGTGGTCACTTAACTTTTTCCTGAGGTCCCTGTAATGGAAGTCAACTTTTGGGTCTTGATTAGATTGAGGATCATCTTGCTAAAGAATAACTCAGATGTATTCAGTGTGATTAAAAGCATAGCTGATATTCACTCGTATTTGATGGAGATCAACCATGGAAACAAAGCAAGGGATGGTTTTGTTATTTATTTATTTGGCTGAGCCAGGTCTTAGTTGCAACATGTGGGACTTTGATCTTATAGTTTATGCCTGTGAGTTATTAGCTGTGGCATGTGGGAGTCACCTCCCTGATCAAGGACTGAACCAAGGCCCCTACACTGGCAGCATGGAGTCTTAGCCAGTGGATCACCAGGGAAAGCCCAGGAATGGTTTATGAAACACACACACAGCATCTGAAAATAAAATATTATTTTTGGCCCTTAGGCAAAGTTATTAGTTAACGTTTATTAAGGGGAACATTTTTCTTGAAGCAAGGTGGCCTTCCTTAGGGACTGGCAGTTACCAGGGAAGGCCACTTCAGTTATTTATGAGTTTTCTGAGAAATTCTGTGACTGAAAGTGGTATGTCTTATTTCTGGATATGGCTACTGCTGAACTCTTGGCTGGACTTCTGCTGAACTCTCCTGTATTGTTAAGGTAAGACTGCACCATTTCTCTATTAGAATAACTTGGTCCTCCATTTGGTCAAAGTTACCTGAGTGAGCCACAATGGGTTCAGTCTTTTTGATACAGTAGCATCAGCTGAGTGTCAGCCTGGCATACTGACACTGGTAATTTTTAGGCACCTGCATATCATTCACTTGAAAAGGCAAGATGAATCCTAACTATCAAAAGAAATATTTGGAATCCCACTATTTGTACTTAGATTTTTTTTAATTTTTATTTTTACTTTATTTTACTTTACAATACTGTATTGGTTTTGCCATACATTGACATGAATCCACCACAGGTGTACATGCGATCCCAAACATGAACCCCCCTCCCACCTCCCTCCCCACAACATCCCTCTGGGTCATCCCCGTGCACCAGCCCCAAGCATGCTGTATCCTGCATCGGACATAGACTGGTGATTTGATTCTTACATGATAGTGTACATGTTTCAATGACATTCTCCCAAATCATCCCACCCTTTCCCTCTCCCTCTGAGTCCAGAAGTCTGCTATACACATCTGTGTCTTTTTTGCTGTCTTGCATACAGGGTCATCATTGCCATCTTTCTAAATTCCATATATATGTGTTAGTATACTGTATTGGTGTTTTTCTTTCTGGCTTACTTCACTCTGTATAATCGGCTCCAGTTTCATCCATCTCATCAGAACTGATTCAAATGTATTCTTTTTAATGGCTGAGTAATACTCCATTGTGTATATGTACCACAGATTTCTTATCCATTCATCTGCTGATGGACATCTAGGTTGTTTCCATGTCCTGGCTATTATAAACAGTGCTGCGATGAACATTGGGGTACATGTGTCTCTTTCAATTCTGGTTTCCTTGGTGTGTATGCCCAGCAGTGGGATTGCTGGGTCATAAGGCAGTCCTATTTGCAATTTTTTAAGGAATCTCCACACGGTTTTCCATAGTGGTTGTACTAGTTTGCATTCCCACCAACAGTGTAGGAGGGTTCCCTTTTCTCCACACCCTCTCCAGCATTTATTGCTTGCAGATTTTTGGATCGCAGCCATTCTGACTGGTGTGAAGTGGTACCTCATTGTGGTTTTGATTTGCATTTCTCTAATAATGAGTGATGTTGAGCATCTTTTCATGTGTTTGTTAGCCATCCGTATGTCTTCTTTGGAGAAATGTCTATTTAGTTCTTTGGCCCATTTTTTGATTGGGTCGTTTATTTTTCTGGAATTGAGTTGCATAAGTTGCTTGTATATTTTTGAGATTAGTTGTTTGTCAGTTGTTTCATTTGCTATTATTTTCTCCCATTCAGAAGGCTGTCTTTTCACCTTGCTTATAGTTTCCTTTGTTGTGCAGAATCTTTTAATTTTAATTAGGTCCCATTTGTTTATTTTTGCTTTTATTTCCAGAATTCTGGGAGGTGGATCATAGAGGATCCTGCTGTGATTTATGTCGGAGAGTGTTTTGCCTATGTTCTCCTCTAGGAGTTGTATAGTTTCTGGTCTTACATTTAGATCTTTAATCTCACTGTTTGCGGATGACATGATCCTCTACATAGAAAACCCTAAAGACTCCACCAGAAAATTACTAGAGCTAATCAATGAATATAGTATGGTTGCAGGATATAAAATCAACACACAGAAATCCCTTGCATTCCTATACACTAATAATGAGAAAGTAGAAAAAGAAACTAAGGAAACAATTCCATTCACCATTGCAATGAAAAGAATAAAATACTTAGGAATATATCTACCTAAAGAAACTAAAGACCTATATATAGAAAACTATAAAACACTGATGAAAGAAATCAAAGTGTACTTAGATTTTAATTGGCCTAGAACCAACCAGGAGTGTAAGGCTCATAGATCAGTTTAGGCAGCCTTGAAAACCATGTGCCTATTCTGCCCCCCTCAAAACTAGTTATTCCACTTTCATGGATCACATATTTCAGTCTGAGGAAGAAATCCACGTGACGTCTGGTGTCTTGAATCTTTTCTGATGAGTTACCATGTGAAGCTCCTCATCAAAAATATGAGAAGAGGGAATTGTTTAGAATCCCAAGAAAGGCAACATGATTTTGTCAAAGTGTAGATCATTTTTGAGGTCCATCTAATTCCAGAGGAAAAGTAATCCCTTGCATGTGTATTGTTGTTATTTAGTCGCTAAGTCACTGTAGCCTGCCAGGCTCCTCTATCCATGGGATTTCTAAGAGGATTTAAAGATAAATCAGTTCATATCATTTGCTGCTTGATTGCAATTAGTCTAATTGCAAAGAACAAGCATTCTCAGTAGATTTAAACAAGCCATGTGATGGTTCTGAATTAGTTTATGATAAAATAGTTGAATCATAACTTACATTATTAGTCACCTGTCCCTTTATGTCCCATGGGTGACTTTGAGGTCTGGAATATGTGGCAGCAGTAATTGTGGGAGACCTAGAGTTCAATTCTTCCCTGGTGGCTCAGATGGTAAAAAATCTGCCTGCAGTGCAGGAGACCAGGGTTTGACTCCTGGTTTGGGAAGATCCCCTGAAGAAGGGAATGACAACCCACTCCAGTATTCTTGCCTGGAGAATTCCATGGACAGAGTTGCCTGGTGGGTTATAGTCCATGGGGTCTCAAAGAGTTGGACACGACTGAGTGACTTTCACTTGAGTTCAGCTGGGGCATGTGTGTTAGATATGTTTGGGGTAACACTTTTCAGAAGAGTCTGGAGCAGGTAAGAGTTTCCACAATTGGCCATGTTGGCAGCTATGGCAACTGTCTGTTGGTTTCTGCAAATTTTCTGCTTCTGGAGATGTTTTAGGGAGCCCACAGTTTGATCTCTAATGGGAATGGATATCTAGATCGTAAGGTCCTTAGTACATATGTGCTGAGAAATATAAATCCATGGGTTGTGTGATTCGGAATTTAAGAACAGTATTAGTGACGAGAAACACTTGAAAAGGTCCCTTTCAAAATAGTTTTAAGACTAACTTTCATGGCTGTCTTTCTCTGTATAACTCAGTCTACTCATTGTGCAATAATAAAAGCCTACTAAGTGTGCATTCACTGGAATCTTTAGGAAAAGAAGTCTGTTCCTATTGAGTGTGACTCTGCATAGGATACAAGGTTTTAAAAACAGCGGAAAAGATCAGGATGTAATAAGGGTAATATTAGTCAGCAAAAATGTGAGAGTTTATGGGGGTTTTGTAACATAGATTATAGCATAATTAAGACTAGGGTAGGCATGCAACAAATTCTGATAAATTCTCTTTTCATTTTTATTCTATTAAAAATATTTTCTAATTCTACTTGTTTTGGCTACTTAGATACAGCCATCATTTAAAAATGGACACTTGATTTCCAAATACATGAGATTTTTAAAGTATCTTTGATATCAATTTCTAATTTAGATATTTTCTCATTTAAATGCTTTCATCTCTGCAGTCATCTGTGGTTTTCAGTCTTATAACTTAATTGATTTCAATGGCTAAGTCAAAGATTTCTCTTGGTAAATGTCACATTGCACTTGAAGACATGTGGATTATTTCCAAATATCTTTTGATATTGATCTCTAACATAATTCCACAGTGAGAAGAGAATAGACTCTGTATGATTTCATACCTTTACACCATAAAATTTTTATACCTTGTTTTATGTCCCTGGATATGTTCCAGTGTCTCCTAGTTTACAGTTGATGGGAACTTAAACAGAATGTGTATTCTACAAATTCTCTGTTGCTTTAAAAATTGTATAAATCTGCATTAGGTTGAACTGGTTCATAGGTCTACCATATACTTATACTTCTCTGTACATTCACTCTATTACTTTTTGAGAGTTTGATATTGAAATTCCAACTAAAACTTGTAATTTATCTACTTAAAAAATAATTGTAGTGTATAATGGTACTATTTTTAAAAAAGACTAGGATAGAACTTTAGGATAAGTAGGATTGAACTCTTCTGTACATATTAACAGTTCTGATTTAAAATACTATGAGCTCAAACCTTTAAAATATAGTGATATGATTATATATCTTCAATTTAAAGACAATAAAACTCCCTCTCTCTCCCCCGCAAAGAAAGTAAAAAACCCTTCAAACCTTGAACTTTGAATACACTGTTTCTTGTAATTGTAGTAAGAGTGTGAAAATCCTGGAATCCTTTTGCATATACAATAAGATTGAAAAGCTGACTAAATGTACTATTGTTGGAGTCAGGCTCATCTCTGTAGGAAAAAGGAGATATAAATACAGAATTGGGGAAGGTAGAGAAGAATATTGTGGTGTTAGATTCTCCCACATTGCAGGCAGACTCTTTACCATCTGAGCCACCAGGGAAGCCCCCAGATTGGAATTAGGGATATAAGAATTCATAGTATAAATGAATTTACACTAATTCATGATTTGAAATTTACCATATTTATGATGAAAGTCTGTGTTTCTTGGTTCTATCCACTGAACAAGTTTAGAAGCAATTATATCCCTGTGTAATACTACCTGGATTTTGGTTTTGAAAAATAATTCTCCATTAAAAGAAACTAGGGCAGGATGATCTTGTCAAGCTCACCTTTTCATGTAGTCAGCATGAGAGTGCCATCTAGATACATGGGCAAAAATATTCCCTAAGGGTTCACATTGAGGGGACATAAATTTGTCGATATTGTAGAGAACAAACTTTCTAGGTAGAGTTAAACAAACCATGTAATGGTTTCTGAAGATCTTAGAAATATGGTTGACTCCATGGCTGGAACAGAAAAAATCTGAGATGAGTCTGAAGTGCTTCAGTGTGTCAAAAACTGAGGAAGTTCTAAAAAGAAATGAACATTGTAAAAAGGACACTGGAGCCAGTTTGAGGGGCTCTTGATGGGACAGTCTCATCAACACAAATATATCAGTAATAGATAAGAACTTATTAAATAAAAAGCTCTTCTTTATCAGAGAGTGTTATAGAGATGGGAAAAAAATCTCCAATCTGCAACTACCATAGTGATAATTGATTTAGGCAAGAATCATTAATAAATGCTAACACCATGAGGTGAAAGTGTGATAGGGACCAGATAATTAAACTGTGTCAGAGTGTTTCCCCACAGATTACTTATTAAGTACAAAGGGAATATCGATAATTTTACATGAAGAAATCTTGTTGACACCATCTGAACCAAGCTAACATCATTAGTAATGTGATAAACTAATATCCTGTGATTCTTGATGTGTTGCACTGAGAACACAACATGGGCTACTTTTGTACTCCTGACAAGCAGGCAAAGACTAAAATTGTCACAAAACATCAAAAAGTCCAAGTTCATAAAACAACTACCTGCACTCTTAACAAATATTAATTTCATAAAGACAAGCACAGGTGAGAAACTGCTCTAAAGAAACCAAAGAGAAACTGAAGAGACACTACAACTAATTGTAACAAGTGATCCTAGATTGAATTCTGGATCAGGAAAATAATATGTGAAGGACATTGGTTGATTGATTGATAATAGTGCTTACTGGCTGAGCACGAGCTTGAATGAGTGCTTAGCATACGAGTGTTTATTCACTAAGCTGTGTCTGACTCTTTTGCGACCCTGTAGACTACAGCTCACCAGGCTCCTCTGTCCATGGGATTTCCCAGGTGAGAATACTGGAGTGGGTTGCCATTTCCTTCTCCAAGGGATTTTCCCTACCCAGGGATTGAACACGTGTTTCTTACATCTCTTGCACTGGCAGGCAGGTTCTTTACCACTAGCAGCACATTAGGAGATAACTAATATGTTATACTGTAAATATCATATGAATATTGGGTTTTCTAAATGTGATGACTACATTGTGGTTATGTAAAAGAATGTTCCTATTCTTAGGGGATAAACACAGAAATATTAAAAAATAATGAGTCATGATATCTGCAACTAACTTTCAAATGAATCAGCGTTAGTAATTATTAAAGAAAGGGGAGAAAGCAATGTGTAAAATGTTAACAATTAATGAATGTTGGTATAGGGTATGTAGGAATTAATTGACAGAAATTAATTGAATTCTTCTTTGTTATAAAAGTGGATTTAAAAATATAAAAATTTAAAAATATCATTAATTCATTACTTCTCCAGGGTTTTGAGGCTTATAAGTCAAGTTTTGTTTTAGAGTGAGCATCTTGTATAGCTTCTTGAGCAGTGTCATCAACAAATAATATATTGGGGCTTCTGTGAGAAAATTAGTCACAACAGGATGGGTCATTATAGACAACTGCTAATTTTGATTTATTTTTTCTGCCAGCTTTTTTGAGATTAACTGTATAAACTGTGTAAGTTTAAAGGGTTCAAATTAGTGCTGCACTCAATATGCTGGCAAATTTGAAAAACTCAGCAGTGGCCACAGGACTGAAAAAGGTCAGTTTTCATTCCAATTCCAAAGAAAGGCAATGCCAAAGAATGCTCAAACTACCGCACAATTGCGCTCATCTCACACGCTAGCGAAGTAATGCTCAAAATTCTCCAAGCCAGGCTTCAGCAATACACGAACCGTGAACTTCCAGATGTTCAAGCTGGTTTTAGAAAAGGCAGAGGAACCAGAGATCAAATTGCCAACATCCACTGGATCATGGAAAAAGCAAGAGATTTCCAGAAAAACATGCATTTCTGCTTTATTGACTATGCTAAAGCCTTTGACTGTGTGGATCACAATAAACTGTGGAAAATTCTGAGAGAGATAGGAATACCAGACCACCTGAACTGCCTCTTGAGAAATCTGTATGCAGGCCAGGAAGCAAGAGTTAGAACTAGACATGGAACAACAGACTGGTTCCAAATAGGAAAAGGAGTGTGTCAAGGCTGTATATTGTCACCTTGCTTATTTAACTTCTATGCAGAGTACATCATGAGAAATGCTGGGCTAGAGGAAGTGCAAGCTGGAATCAAGATTGCCGGGAGAAATATCAATAACCTCAGATATGCAGATGACACCACCTTTATGGCAGAAAGTGAAGAAGAACTAAAAAGCCTCTTGATGAAAGTGAAAGAGGAGAGTGAAAAAGTTGGCTTAAAGCTAAACATTCAGAAAACGAAGATCATGGCATCCGGTCCCATCACTCCAAGGGAAATAGATGAAGAAACAGTAGAAACAGTGTCAGACTTTAGTTTTTTGGGCTCCAAAATCACTGCAGATGGTGATTGCAGCCATGAAATTAAAAGGCGCTTACTCCTTGGAAGAAAAGTCATGACCAACCTACATAGCATATTCAAAAGCAGAGACATTACTTTGCCGACGAAGGTCTGTCTAGTCAAGGCTATGGTTTTTCCAGTAGTCATGTATGGATGTGAGAGTTGGACTGTGAAGAAGGCTGAGCGTCGAAGAATTGATGCTTTTGAACTGTGGTGTTGGAGAAGACTCGAGAGTCCCTTGGACTGCAAGGAGATCCAACTAGTCCATTCTGAAGGAGATCAACCCTGGGATTTCTTTGGAAGGAATGATGCTAAAGCTGAAACTCCAGTACTTTGGCCACCTCATGTGAAGAGTTGACTCATTGGAAAAGACTCTGATTCTGGGAGGGACTGGGGGCAGGAGAAGAAGGGGACGACCGAGGATGAGATGGCTGGATGGCATCACTAACTCGATGGACGTGAGTCTGAGTGAACTCCGGGAGTTGGTGATGGACAGGGAGGCCTGGCGTGCTGCAATTCATGGGGTTGCAAAGAGTTGGACACGACTGAGTGACTGAACTGAACCGAACTGAACTGAATATGATGGTTACTACCATAAAGTGTTAGAGAATGCCTCCATGGCATCACATAATTTAATTACTACCATTTCTATTTTGTATTATCAAAAACCCAACTCTACATCAGTTCAGTTCAGTTCATTACTTTGTTGGCAAAGTAATGTCTCTGCTTTTGAATATGCTATCTAGGTTGGTCATAACTTTTCTTCCAAGGAGTAAGCGTCTTTTAATTTCATGGCTGCAGTCACCATCTGCAGTGATTTTGGAGCCCCCCAAAATAAAGTCTGATGCTGTTTCCACTGTTTCCCCATCTATTTCCCTTGAAGTGATGGGACCAGATGCCATGATCTTCGTTTTCTGAATGTTGAGCTTTAAGCCAACTTTTTCACTCTCCTCTTTCAGTTTCATCAAGAGGCTTTTTAATTCCTCTTCACTATCTGCCATAAGGGTGGTGTCATCTGCATATCTGAGGTTATTGATATTTCTCCTGGCAATCTTGATTCCAGCTTGTGCTTCTTTCAGCCCAGCATTTCTCATGATGTACTCTGCATAGAAGTTAAATAAGCAGGGTGACAATATACAGCCTTGACGTACTCCTTTTCCTATTTGGAACCAGTCTGTTGTTCCATGTCCAGTTCTAACTGTTGCTTCCTGACCTGCATACAGATTTCTCAAGAGGCAGGTCAGGTTGTCTGGTAATCCCATCTCTTTCAGAATTTCCGCAGTTTTTTGTGATCCACACAGTCAAAGGCTTTGGCATAGTCAATAAAGCAGAAGTAGATGTTTTTTTCTGGAACTGTCTTGCTTTTTCGATGATCCAGCGGATGTTGGCAATTTGATCTCTGGTTCCTCTGCCTTTTCTAAAACCAGCTTGAACATCTGGAAGTTCATGATTCATGTTTTGTTGAAGCCTGGCTTGGAAAATTTTGAGCATTACTTTACTAGCATGTAAGATGAGTGCAATTGTGCGGTAATTTGAGCATTCTTTGGCATTGTGTTTCTTTGGAATTGGAATGAAAACTGACCTTTTCCAGTCCTGTGGCCACTAGTGAGTTTTCCAAATTTGCCGGCATATTGAGTGCAGCACTTTCACAGCGTCATCTTTTAGGATTTGATATAGCTCAACTGAATTTAATCAGCTCCATTAGCTTTGTTTGTAGTGATGCTTTCTAAGGCCTACTTGACTTCACATTCCAGGATGTCTGGCTCTAGGTGAGTGATCACACCATTGTGATTATCTTGGTCATGAAGATCTTTTTTGTACAGTTCTTGCATGTATTCTTGCCACCTCTTCTTAAAATCTTCTGCTTCTGTTAGGTCCATACAATTTCTGTCCTTTGTCGAGCCCATCTTTGCATGAAATGTTCCCTTGGTATCTCTAATTTTCTTGAAGAGATCTCTAGTCTTTCCCATTCTGTTGTTTTCCTCTACTTCTTTGCACTGATTTCTGAGGAAGGCTTTCTTATTTATCTCTTCTTGCTATTCTTTGGAACTCTGCATTCAGATGCTTATATCTTTCCTTTTCTCCTTTGCTTTTCGCTTCTCTTCTTTTCACAGCTATTTTTAAGGTCTCCTCAGACAGCCATTTTGCTTTTTTGCATTCTTTTCCATGGGGATGGTCTTGATCCCTATCTCCTGCACAGTGTCACGAGCCTCTGTCCATAGTTCATCAGGCACTCTATCAATCAGATCTAGTCCCTTAAAACTATTTCTCACTTCCACTGTATAATCATAAGGGATTTGATTTAGGTCATACCTGAATAGTCTAGCGGTGTTCCCTACTTTCTTCAATATGAGTCTGAATTTGGTAATAAGGAGTTCATGATCTGAGCCACGGTCAGCTCCTGGTCTTGTTTTTGTTGACTGTATAGAGCTTCTCCATCTTTGGCTGCAAAGAAAATAATCAATCTGATTTCGCTGTTGACCATCTGGTGATGTCCATGTGTACAGTCTTCTGTTGTGTTGTTGGGAGAGGGTGTTTGCTGTGACCAGTGCATTTTCTTGTCAAAACTCTGTTAGCCTTTGCCCTGCTTCATTCTGCATTCCAAGGCCAAATTTGCCTGTTACTCCAGGTGTTTCTTGACTTCCTACTTTTGCATTGCAGTCCCCTATAATGAAAAGGACATCTTTTTTGGGTGTTAGTTCTACAAGGTCTTGTAGATCTTCATAGAACCGTTCAACTTCAGCTTCTTCAGCATTACTGGTTGGGGCATAGACTTGGATTACTGTGATATTGAATGGTTTGCCTTGGAAATGAACAAAGATCATTCTGTCGTTTTGAGATTGCATCCAAGTACTGCATTTCAAACTCTTTTGTTGACCATGATGGCTACTCCATTTCTTCTAAGGGATTCCTGCCTTCTGTAGTAGATATAATGGTCATCTGAGTTAAATTCACCCATTCCAGTCCATTTTAGTTAGCTGATTCCTAGAATGTCGACATTCACTCTTACCATCTCCTGTTTGACCACTTTTAATTTGCCTTGATTCATGGACCTGACATTCCAGGTTCTTATGCAATATTGCTCTTTACAGCATCAGACTTTGCTTCTATCACCAGTCACATCCACAACTGGGTGTTGTTTTTGCTTTGGCTCTGCATACTGAATAGAATAAAGTCAAAAGTCTATTGAAAGACTTTCGACCTGTGAGCCAGGAAAATCAAGGCTATGGTAGGAATGAATTCCAAGTTACTCACAGACTCAGGAGCTTTTGTAAGGTAAGCATCTAATTTATTTGGCTTTTTCAGCTAATTATTTCCCTAGTGGTTTTCTTCCCTATTTAAATCAGGATAGCTGAGTGAGGAGAACACGGAAGTTCCAAGATGGTGTGAAAAGATTTGGTGTTTGGAAACTGATTGCTGCCCTCCTGTGATTTCTGAGAAGAGCTGTAAATTCCTGTAAAGTTTGTTTAAGCTTCCATTATGTGTTTGTGTTGACCATCTCCATTTTGTTCCTGTCATAAGTGTTTGTCATTTTAGTTTGATTCTATAGTGGTGAGAACATTTAAGATCTGCTCTGTTACCACATTTCAAGTATATAAAAAGTATTGGACAATGGTTAAATATTCATGGAATTCACCTTTACCAAAAAGGGAAAGTGAGATAGCTGGATTTAGATTTGAGCAGCATTTGACTGTAGGGGATGATAGAGGATAAGATGGTTTGATGGCATCACCAACTTGACGGACGTGAGTTTGAGCAAGCTCCAGGAGTTGAGTTGGACACAATTGTGTGACTGAACTGAACTGAGCCTTTATAAACCAATCTTGGAATAGGCTCTATCAAACTCTGAGAATTTATAATCTAGCTTATTAATATTCTCTGGAAAGGACAAAGGTATACCAGTATATATTTTTTGAAAGTATTTCATACTCACTCAATGGAAAAACCTTACTTCATTCTCAGAAAAAATTGGGATTTTTCCTTTTTAAATATGTACTATTTCTCTGAACTAAACAAGGGGTAACTCAACTTCAAGTTTTACTAACATTTTGTTGTTGGCATGAAATGCTTTCTTTACATCTTGATTTGGTTCTTTTTGTGTATTTCTATGGGACTCTATTTCTTTTCTGAAGAGAGGAGAAAAAAATCATGCATTAGAGAGAAGTTCAGGCTTTTAGGAGGTCCTGAATCTTCAGACAACCCAGAAGCCATAAATCCAATCCCAACTGCATATTATCAGCACATTTACTCAGTTGTTATACAAATAATTAGAATTTTTTTGTTTTTTAAGTAATGTGAATGTTTATATTACTCGCTTATTATCCTTAAAAATAATGTCTGTAGGATTTCCATTTAAGTTTTATCTTTCATTTTTGACATTGGTAATTTGTGTCTTTGCTCCCTTTTTTTCCCTTTAATCATTCTGACTGTTGGTTTCATTTATTTTCTCTATAGTATTTTCTGCTTCATATCTCATTCATTTGGACTTTTCCCCCTTATTATTTCCTTCCTTCTGCTTGACTGCAGATCTCAGGAAAGGCTACCTGCCCTGGAGCTGAATGACAGTTATCAGGAAGGCATTTTTAGCTATTTTCAAAATACCCTGTGACTGTAGAATGTGTGTGGTATGTAGATTTCTGGGTAATGGCTGCTGGACATCTGCTTTTGGTGGCTCCATCATAGTTAAGCCAGGAATGCCTCCTTCCCTTCATATCAATTCCCTCAAAATTTTTTTAAGAATTCCTCAGGGATAGTGCTATGTGTCCCATGTCACAACACATCAGGGTACATGGATTACCTAAATTTTTGTGGTGCTAAGATTGATCAGTGGGTTTTGGATGCCTGATCCCTCCTTGTAAAGGTCCCTGTCATCCAATGATTTCATCTGTTGATGATGTTTGAATCACTTATTTCACTGGGGTCATAAAACATCATTTAAAGAATTCTCTACTTTCTATATTGAGGAGGGCATGGCAACCCACTCTCTATTCTTGCCTGGAGAATCCCATGGACAGAGGAGCCTGGCAGGCTGCAGCCCATGGAGTCACAAGGAGTAGGATATGACTGAAGCAACTGAGCACACACATACATACTTTCTGTACCACAGTTCTATACTTTCATCCACATTATTCCATAAAGGAGAACTTTGTCTCATTAAGAGGGAAGATTTTGAATCCTTGAAATACAGTTAGTAGAGTGAAGGCAAGATGGAACTTAATTTTATAATTTTCAATGGAAATATTTTGCAGTATTTATTTTTCATTTTTTAAAATTTATTTTTAATTGTAGGATAATTGCTTTACAATGCTGTGCTGTTTCTGCTGTATAACACTGTGAATCAGCTATAAGTATACATATACCCCTCCTTCTCGAGCCTCCCTCCCAACCCCCATCCCACCCCTCTAGGTCATCGCAGAGCACTGAGCTGGGCTCCCTGTACAATACAGCTGCTTCCTGCTAACTATCTGTTTTACATATGGTAGTGTACATATGTCAATGCTGCTGCTGCTACTTTCTCAATTTGTCCTACCTTCTCCTTTCCTCACTGTGTCCACAAGCCCTTTCTCTATGCTTGTGTCTCTATTTCTGTCCTGCAAATAGGTTCGTCTGTACCCTTTTTCTAAATTCTATATATATCCATTAAGGTACAATATTTGTTTTGCTCTTCCTGGTTTACTTCACTCTGTATAAGAGGCTCTAGGTTAGTCCACCTCACTATAACTGGCACAATTTCGTCCCTTTTTATGGCTGAGTATTAAAGGTCCATCTAGTCAAGTCTGTGGTTTCTCCAGTGGTCATGTATGGATGTGAAAGTTGGACTGTGAAGAAAGCTGAGCGCTGAAGAATTGATGCTTTTGAACTGTGGTGTTGGAGAAGACTCTTGAGAGTCCCTTGGACTGCAAGGAGATCCAACCAGTCCATTCTGAAGGAGATCAGTCCTGGGATTTGTTTGGAAGGAATGATGCTAAAGCTGAAACTCCAATATTTTGGCCGCCTCATGTGAAGAGTTGACTCCTTGGAAGACTCTGATGCTGGGAGGGATTGGAGGCAGGAGGAGAAGGGGATGACAGAGGATGAGATGGCTGGATGGCATCACTGACATGAGTTTGTGTGAACTCTGGGAGTTGGTGATGGACAGGGAGGCCTGGCGTGCTGCAATTCATGGGGTCACAAAGAGTCGGACATGACTGAGCAACTGAACTGAACTGAACTGATTAGTCCATTGTATATACATATCAGAATGAAGTAGAGATTTTTAAAATGCTATATATTAATTAGGTTTCATTTTTTCACTTTATTATTATTTACTTGTTTAAAATATATCTATATTCAATATGTTTTGAAGTTATGCTCATTATTATATTAGCTAATTAAATCATCTCAAATTTGGCCAGTAGCCATTCCTTCATGTTGGCTCCTTGACTTTTGGAAATGATTCTTTGACTGATAATTTCCTTGTTTTTTGGCACAGTAAAATTTTCATCTTGTGTATTTCCAGATTAACATTTAGAATCAGCTATTCCTCTGAAGCTGCTAAGCTGTTTTAATAGCAAACGACATTTAGGAACCATAATCTAGGTGTTAACTGTGTTCAGTTTTATTTGGTTCTATTGATTCTAGGCCTCTTCAGTGACCAGAGCTAGGAAATTTGCATTTTCCAAAGTAGGGAAAAATCAGAAGTTTATAATGATTTCTCAAATTCAGATCAAACATTAAAATAGTTTAACTTTTGATTTTATACTTGTACTTTTTCTCTTACAAGAAGTATTTCACTATGTAATAATATCAATTTAATTACATATTTACATAGATACATATGTTAAAAATAAAGCTACCAGTAAGTATACTACTTACCATATAGTTTAAGATTTCTTTTAAACTCTTCTTATTCACAGAATATGTTATACTCAATTAAATATGAAAAGTTAAAAAACTGTGGAAAACAATTTCTTCGGTGTTTTCTTGTGTCTCTAACTTGATGTACAATTTGATTCATGCTTTCACCTTTTTTTCATATTTAAGGGCTCTTCAGTTCTAATTTCATTGATCCTCTACCTTCTCTCTCTTTTTTAAATTGCTGCTCATTATAAGTTTACTATAACAAATTCTTACTTCAAATGCAATTTGCCAAATAAATATGAATTTTTTTCTTATATAAAAGATAGCCTACTATCTATGTTATTCTGCATTTTAAGTTTCCACTGAATAGTATATTCGTGTATGTGCCAATGTATGTTATGTATCAGTGTATGATATGATCTTCTTCAATCCTGTTCAAGACTATATAATATTTAATTTACCATAATTTATGTAATCAGTCCCTACTGATGACCATTTGAGTTGTCTGATTACCATTGAGGTTTTGGTATTAAAAATAGTTCTGCAGTGAGTAATTTTGTATATAAAAAATTCTTAATTTTGCCATTTCTTCACAGATACCTGTAAGTGGAATTGCTGAGTCAAAAAGAAAGCATAAATAATTCTAGTTACTGCCAAGTTCTCTTCTATCAATGTTACCTCTTTCTGTATTCTCACTGTCAAGGAGTTGCTGTGTCACAATAAAAGAATATAGGATCAAATTTTTGGATTTTTGCCAATCTTATAGATGAGAAGTGACATCGTAATAAAATTTGGTTTATGATTATGTTGCTAAACTCATATGTTTCATTCTTCTTCTATGTACTGTTTGTTCACATCTTTTGCCCATGTTTCTACCTGGTTGCGGTTGTTTTCCTTCAATTTTTAGAAGATCTTTGTCCTGGGAACTGTCATCCTTTTGTAAATTGTATATCTTTTCTTAGTATATCCTTTGCAGTTGTTTATGATATTTTTTCAATACAAATTTCATATTTTAGTGCAGTCAAACATTATTTCTTTTATTGTTTCTGAATTTTGAATATTTTTCCAACTTCCAAGTTGTAAAGAAGTTCATCCTTATTTTATTTCTCCATGATATAATTTAGAAATTTATTTTTATATTTTAGGTCTTTGATTTATTTGGTGTTAGTGTGAAATGAAAATCCAATTTTATCTTTTTCCAAATGTTTGCCTTTTGTTCCAACACTACATAAAAATGTCAATCTTTTCCTCATAAATTTGCAGTGCCACCTTTATCATATATACTTTTAAGGGTCAAAAGTTTATACAAACTTTTCTGGTATCAAAGCTAGGTATTCTGTTCAATAATCTGCCTTCTATTCAAATAACTTCAACTCAAACTCATCCTTAAATTTGGCTTATTTAAATGCAAATGGATTAAAAACAGAAGTAAAATTTCCAAGATATTATCCTACATCCTACTACAAAGATGTATAAGGCATGGACTTTGTAATTAGGAGCTTATAGTTTAATAAGAGAGGTGGATATGCAAAAAGACTATTTCAATGTATTTTTTCATATAAAGCATTTGTGTCTTGTGTGCTAAGTTGCTTCAGTTGTGTCTGACTGTTTGTGACTCCATGGACTGTAGCAGCCTGCCAGGCTCCTCTGTCTGTGGGATTCTCCAGGCAAGAATACTGGAATGGGTAGCCATGCCCTCCTTCAGAGTGTTGAGGGAGTGTAATTTCCTTGGTTATGTCTCATCACAACAAAAATCTGAAGCGATAGACCAGTGTTACAGCCCTCAGACGGACCAGTGTTACAGCTCTCAGATGGGCCAGCGTTACAGCTCCCTGTTACAGCTCAGTTTTATTTAGAAAATAAAGTAAAATATATCCTTGAGGCGTGAGGGCATGCTGACCCAAAAGAACTGAAGAGGAGAGAGAGAAAGAGAGAGACCCCTCTGCCAGCCCTTTGGCTCCTCTTTTTATATGTTTTTTCTCCTCTTTCTGGGCCTGCTTTATGTAAATTGGGCTAGCCAGGATTGCTGTTTGTTCTATCTGAGGTCTCCTCGGACCTTCCTTTGTTCTATTTTTGTGGATTTTTCCCTTCTTTGTCTTTTAGCCACCGCCATGCTGGACTCCTTTATCCTATTCCAACTACCTAACAGGAGGATCTTCCCAACCCAGGGATCGAACCCTGGCCTCCTGCATTATGGGCAGATTCTTTACAGTCTAAGCCACTAGGGAAGCCCAAAGCATTTGCAAAGATATATTAATATACGTGGACTTGGGGTTTTCAAACACAAGATGTAAAGAAACTATGAAGACAAAACAACTGTATTTATTTTATGCCTACTCCTTGATTATTATTGATCTTGTTTGCTCATATTTTCAAAATAGCCCTAACAGACTGATTGAGTGATTTAGTGATTAAGAACAATATGCAAATAAGAAAAAAATTACTGGTGTGAAAGGCAGAACACAGGGTTGATAAATTCTGTGGATTCTGGTGAAGAAGAAACTCTGTATTTTGTATTCAAGGCCAGGGAGCTTTATGAAAACAGAAACTCTGAATTCTCTCAGTATCTGAATGTTTTCCCACCTAGTCAGAGGTTTCTACCCTTTGGTGAATCGTCAGTCCCAGGACCCGCAATAATGTGCTAGACTGAATAGTTTCTAACCACGTAGTCACCTGGACTTGCTTTCTGCCTGCACTTTTTGACTTTTAATTGACCCCTCCTCCCCTTTTGAAGGTTTAAGAGGACTTTCATTATTGGAAAAGGGTAGTTCTAATTTTCTACTAAGAAGGTCAATTAAAGATCAATTTTATTCCTTCTTGCTTGGCATTTGAATGATTAGAAAAACTTTTCCTCATTTGTCAGATGCTGAGGAAGCTAACTGAAGGATGGATTTCTGGAAGCTAACTGAAGGAAGGATATGAGGTTGTTTCCTTAATGTAGAAGTTGTTCAAGAAGAGCTGCAGATAAATGAATTTCTCCTTCAGAACAAATGTCAATTCCAGACTAGCATTGTATACTGAAATGCTGCCCTGAGGAGAGAGGTGAAAGAAAGGAATGTTAAAGAGGTATCTTAGTTAATAACCTTAAGTGAGAAATAGCATGTCATTTCTCAATCAGTGTCATTTCCAGGTCCTGTAAGATTATTTATGGGGAGGGGTTTTATGGCAATTCATACATCATTTGTATCCACATCTGCCCCCTAGGTTTTGTAAGATGGATTTAGAGGTATAATTTAAAAAAATATATCATTTTCAGCTGTTCTTTTGCAGTTTGGCTGATCTCCCAGGTTGAGGTTGTATTTGTATTCATGGAATTACTGTATTTGTTTCCTTAAAATATGGTAGAGGAGAAATGTGAGAATATCCCACATATCATGGGATGAAATAAAATAATGAGAATTAGAGTGGAAAGAAAAATAAAGTTGACCACTTAGCTCCAAAATAGGACTTGTCTACTTTCACTTTCTGATATATTCTCATCAGAAGAGGACACAGAAGCCTATTGTTTCTCAGGGGCTTCCAAGTCAACTAATTCTTTTGATGTTTAGCTCAAAAAATAGTAAAGTGTAGCCACTTTATAGGCTTCCTTGATGGCTCAGACAGTAAAGAATCCACCTGCAATTCAGGAGACCTGGGTTCAATCCCTGGGTCTGGAAGACCCCCTGGAGAAGAGAATGGCAACCCACTGCAGTATTCTTGCCTGGAGAATCTCATGGACAGAGGAGCCTGTTGTGCATTATAGTCTGTGAGGTCGCAAATAATCAGACACGACTGAGAGACTAAGCCCGTGTGTGCATGTGCACACATGTGACTACTTTACATTAGTAAGTTTTGAATGCTCACTTTGTGCTAGGAGAGATGGGCTTAATCTATATATTACTTAATTTGATTTAACCCTCATGTTAATCTTATATGATAAAGATGATTATCGTCCTTTTACAGATGTGAAATCTATGGGCTAGTAGAGTTTAATACCATGTGCAAAGTAACAGAGCTAAGATTTGGACACCAATCTGTCTGATTTCAAAACACATGTCCTTAGAACTATGCTTTATATGGAAATCTAAAAATATTTGAAATTTAGAACTTTATTTTAGACTTAAAATATATATTAGAAATTTGATGTAATATCTTCGGGAAAAGTGAGAAGAGGTCATAACCAGGGATTTGAGATCTGGACACCAGTTTCTACGGAGTGTGGATTATAAACATCAAGATTTATTTAGCTATGTGTGTATGGATGAATAAATGGGGTAGTAACTGTTTAACTGTTTATTAATATATGCATAGTTATAGAGATATATAAAAATTCCTTAGCTGACTAATGGGACTGTTGCATGTTATAAGTTGGTTGTGTGTACGTGTGTTAGTCACTTAGTCATGTCTAACTGTTTTCAATCCCATAGACTATAGCCCACCAGGCTCCTCTGTCCATGGAATTCTCCAGGCAAGAATACTGGAGTGGGTAGCCATTCCCTTCTCCAGGGGATCTTCCTGACCCAGGAATCGAACCCAGGTCTCCTGCATTGCAGGTAAATTCTTTACTATCTGAGCCACCAGGGAAATCCCCATAAGTTGGTTACCAGGGACTTGGTACACAATTTCCTGTGGAATGAATGTTGTTCATCATTCTTACGTACTAAGACCAGTCTGTAGAAAAGTCTATAATTTTGTGTTTTGTAGTCATGTTCTCAGACTCATGAATGATGCTTGCCACTTACCGAAGCCCACTCACATTAATTTAAGCAAAAATGGAAATATGTTAAAAAGATACAGTGGCCCAGGGAGAGAACTGACTGATTTGATGGGTTTGATCTCAAACCAGTCAATCCTGAAGGAAATCAACCCTGATTATCCATTGATAATACATTATCCATTCAGCTAAAGCTGAAGCTCCAAAACTTTTGGCCACCTGATGTGAAGAGCTGACTCATGGGAAAACACTGTGATGCTGGGAAAGATTGAGGGCAGGAGGAGAAGGGGATGACAGAGGGTGAGATGGTTGGTTGACATCACTGAGTCAATGGACATGAGTTTGAGAAAACTCTGGGAGAAATGAAGGACAGGGAAGCCTGGTGTGTTGCAGTTTCATGGGTGGCAAAGAGTCAAACATGACTTAGCGATGGAACAACAACCACAATAAAGAAGTGAAGTCAGACACCACACCTGAAGTGTAAAGTCATTTTCATCCATTCCATCCTTGCTCTCTGTCTCCCTCCCTTGGATTTATGTCTTATCTCTGCTCTTTCTCTTTCTCTCTCTTGGCTCCTCCATTTCCTTCTCCTTAGCAGATTGACACTCACTTGTGCACATAGTAGAAAATGTGTGAGTGTGTTGTGAGTGTGTATGTGTTTGTGTTTGTGTGTGTGTGTGTGAGAGAGAGAGAGATGGAGATAGCAATACAGAATAATGATTTTTTACTATCACTTTAGAATTGCGAAGTTGAGGCTTCCATTTACTATCACTCATCATCTGAATTTGTCTCTGATTTTTAATAGAAATTCAGAAATCTGCTTCTTCCAAATATTCACACTTTAGAGCTTGTAAATGCAATTACTTGTAGATTTATTTTCTCTGAAGTTTATGACAAAGCCTTTTGCTGTGTTGTCTGTTTATTCCTTAATTTCCTGATGGAAACTGCCTCTATAGCTCCATCTTTCTAGTGTCTGGAATTACTCCCCTCTACTACCTTTGGAGGCATGAAAGTTCCTTCATTGTGAGGTATTTATTCTCCTCTCTTTTTACTCCTTTGGGGAATTTCACTTTTTCCTCTTTAAAAATGCCAAATTATTTACCCAATTTAAATAATTAATCTCACCTACTAGAAAAGTGGGAGTTCAATACATCTCACACTTGTATTTCTGAAATTAGGAAATTTATATACAAAAATAGAACAAGGAAATAATGAAATTATGCCTCATTTATTATGGTGACACAGTGAGATGACATGTAAAAGTCCTGAGTGTGGCGGCTGGCGTGTAGAAATCACATTGTGTGTGGGTGTCTGTGTGTGTTGCCTTATCAGTGAGGAGCAAGTGGTCTAGTGGTTAGGAATCTGGTCTCTGGAGTTATACTGACTTGGTTCCAATCCAGGCAACATCATATAGTAACTGTGACTTTGAGTTACCTTCCTAACCACATTGTATGTAGTTTAATCATTTGCAAAATTGAGATAATAGTACCTATATCAAGGTGTGAGAATTAAATGTGATAATTCACAGTAAAACTCAAAGAGCAGTAGTACCTGATATTCATACTTACTTGGTAGGTATTTAATTACTAATATCATTTAACAGATAATCTCCCTTCTCCATCATATATGGTATAATATAGAAAGGAGTACACTGGGTTGCTATTTCTCCATGATATTTCATGGCCTCTATACATACATTATCTGATTCTTTACCAGCTTTGCCTGGGGGATTTGATCAGCCTAGAGGGGAAAAAATAAGACTTCCAGTCTACTTTGGGGTATCCTCAAGAATCTATTTTCATTTAAAAATTTCCAAGTCAGAAAAAAGGTAACCAACTGAACATTCTTGAAAAGGATTCAGTATTTTCAAGACCTGGTATACCCAGAGATAGCCTCAATTTCCTCAGTCATGCTAAGGATAACAGCAATTTATCTCGCTGCCATGCTCTTTCTGTATTTTAATATATGTAACTTCTCATACAAATCTGCATTTTACCCATGCCTATAAATCTGGATGTCTGTCAAGTTCTCTCATGGTAGTATGGAGGTCCACATATGAAAGACACTGAAAAGCCTAGCAAGGAACTTCCCTGGTGGTCCAGTGGCTAAGGCTCCATGCTCCCAATGTGGGGGAGCTGGGTTTGATCCTTGGTCAGAGAATTAGATCCCATATGCCAAAATGAAGATCATGCACACAGCAATGAAGAGCGAAGATTCTGGGTGCCACAGGCAGCTAAGACTGGCTGAGTGCAGCCAAATAAATAAATGCTAAAAAAAAAAAAAAAAAAAAAAAGCCTAGCAAGTAGACTACAAAGAACTATGCAGTGGTCTGAATGTATCCTAGCTTGTTCACTCACCAAGTTGTGTCCCACTCTTCGGGACCCCATGGATTGTAGCATGCCGTGCTTCCCTGTCCCTCATTATCTCCAGGAGTTTGCTCAAGTTCAGTATCCTAGGCCCCCACTCCCGATTCGTTTGTCGAAGCCCAGCTCCCAAAGGCCATGATTTTAGGAGGTGGGTTCTTGGGAAGGTGATTATGTCAGGAGGCAGAATCCTTATGATTGAAATCAGTGCTCTTACAAAACGCTTCCGAGAAATCCTTCTCCGTTTCCTCGCAGTAAGGATGTAGTGAGAAGGCGCCATCATGAAAGAAACCGGAAGAGAACCTTCAGCAGAATGTGATCATGGTGGCGCCCTGACCGGGGGCTTCCAAGCCTCCAGAACGGTGGGAAATAAATTTCTGTTGTTTATAAGCCACTCAGTCTGTGGTGTTCTGTTACAGCTGCCTGAACAGACTAAGATGGACTATAAATTGTGCTTTGCCTGTATGCGTGTCATAAAAAGTGGCAACTCAGCTGTCACTTATTTATTTCTTCCATAAAGCTTCCATAGGAAAAGATTTATTAAAAATTCAGAATATAGCATAGTTTCCTCAAAGGATAGAAACATATTGACAAATGATAACAGGTTTTGAGCATAGGACGCCTGAGTGAGGAGCACTGAACTCAGCCAGGAGATCTGAGCTAACAGTCACTCTGACTATAGACACTCCATGTGTCTCACATGAGATGTCACCGCCAGTTGGGCATCATACGTGCTCTGTTTCAAGCATAACATAATTGGAAGTATGAAAAAACTTTGGAAGTTATTGGCTAAGTCATCCAGGGTTATGCAGATTATTTGACTCTTGAATATTTACCATGTGCTCACGGAAGAGTCACTTAGACTTTTAATATATATGTTAAATGGAAATATTTACAAACACTTATTGTGAAATATTTGACAGCTTTGACAATGTATAGGTCCAGGCTTAGATGCAAATGAGTTGAGAGCTTCTAATTACTCTCTTGAGAAGACATGCCTTTAAAGAAAATGGGGTAAGTGACAGCTTTAACATCCTATTTTAAAATCCTATCTTTTGGAAAAACATTGCAAAAACAAAGCTTTGCAAAAGATAATAGTTCTAACTTGTTGGATCAAATAAATGCAATTTGTGCCTTTCACTGTCAGAGGTTGTAGCCTATAGATATACAGATAACATCAGTGAAGGAAAATTACTCCCTTATTGTATTTGAAAAATGAACAGAGAGTAAGGTCAAAGCAAAGAGAGGCTATTTCCTCTGTAGTAGGAAAGGGGACTAATCACAGAATTGGAAGAGACTGAAATGGAGCCTTTGAAGAAACTGACTCCCTGATGAGAATTCAAGTCAGAGAACTGAGTAGGTCTTAGGGAAGGCCCTCTGTAAAGCAAGACAGTGCGCATCTGGGTATACATCTTTGTCAGGCCTGCCTCACTTTTTTGTTGTTTTAAGAAGGGTATTTAGGATTTAGGATGTATTTAGGAATCAGAAGTACAAAGTAGAGCATTCACTGGTCATGTGCTCAGAATTGTCCAGGGAATTCAGCAATGCACAGCCACAGGCCAGGTGATAGGGGTTCAGGGGGTGCACCTGTTGACCAGGTGTGCTCACACGGAAGTGCTAATGCATTAAGGCTGCCAGGGCTCTGTACTGTTATGCGATGCAAAGATAATGCCAAACAGGCTGAGGCACACACACACACACATAGAGGCCAGGAGCAGCCAAGCAGAATAGGGATAGGGCTAGGGACGTTGAGTTGAGAAATTGCAGAATGAGTATCTCACAGGTGCCCACCCCTCCCACTCTCAGTCTCCGCCCCTGTTCCACCTAAGACCCCAAGGGAATCAAATAGAGGCCAAAAAGCACAGGCATTGAGGGCATGGTGATCACCAGCATGGCAGCGCGGCTGTTGTTGGTCCTGTTAAGGCACTAGCCTGGCGGGCTCAGGGTGCACGGAGCACCCGGATGCAGGGGGCCCTTCCACACCGCTCCAGCTTCTGGGGAACTTGTTGCAGCTAGTCTGGACGCCTGGACTGGGTACGTGTGGAGGTGGAGGTGGCCCCGATGGGGGCGGGGACGGGGGGCAGAATTCTGGATTCGCAGAGATGGGACTTGAGGCTGGAATTTCTGTTCTCTGAATGAACGCGGACTTCCTTGGTGTCTCAGATAGTAAAGAATCTGCCTGCAATGCAGGAGATGTGTGTTCCATCCCTGGGTGGGGAGGATCCCCTGGAGAAAGGAATGCCTACCCACTCCAGTATTCTTGCCTGGAGAATCCCATGGACAGAGGAGCCTGGCGGGCTACAGTCCATGGGGTGGCAAAGAGTTGGACACGACTGGGTGATTAACACTGAATAATGACAGAGCTGAGGGCTCTGGGCCCATGAGTCTTGAGAGAGGCCGAGGCGCCTGGAGTTCTGCCTTCAGGGATGGAAGGAGACTGGCGTGGGGAGCTTCCATCCAGGACAGTTGGTTGTGAAGGAAGAGGAGACTGGGGTGGGAAGGCAGGCCTGGAGGGAAAAGGGGCAGCGGGCTTGAGCTCTTGCTTCAGGACAGGATCCTGCTCCATGCCTTCCCCCATGCTCCTGGGTCCTGAGGGAGCAGGAACCTGGGGTAGTCTGGTCCCAGGGACAGGCAAGCAGAGAGGTCTGTTCTGTTGGAGGTGGGGAGGTGTTGAGGACCTTGCCACCTAGTTCTGGGGGCTCCGGGGACTGGGGAACCTGGACTTCTAGATGTTGGGGGAAGAGGGTGTGTTGCTGGATGTCTGGGTCTGAAGGAGAAGGAAACTGGGGGTGGGGTTCTAGGGTCTCAGCTGCGGAAGAGTCAGGAGTCCAGACCAGTAGGCTGGACTCCAGCTCAGTGTAGCTCTCTGGTGTGGCTGGGCCCTGCCCTGTGGTGATGCTATGCATCTCTACAGCAATGTTGGACATATCAGTTCAGTTCAGTTCAGTTGCTTAGTCATGCCCGACTCTTTGCGATGCCAGGCCTCCCTGTCCATCACCAACTCCCGGAGTCCACCCAAACCCATGGCCACTGAGTTGGTGATGCCATCCAACCATCTCATCCTCTGTCGTCCCCTTCTCCTCTTGCCCTCAATCTTTCCCAGTGTCAGGGTCTTTTCCAATGAGTCAGCTCTTCTCATCAGGTGGCCAGAGTATTTGAGCTTCAGCATCAGTCCTTCCAATGAGCATTCAGGGCTGATCTCCTTTGGGTTGGACTGGATGGACCTCCTTGCAGTCCAAGGGACTCTCAAGAGTCTTCTCCAACACCACAGTTCAAAAGCATTAATTCTTTGGCACTCAGCTTTCTTTATAGTCCAACTCTCACATCCATACATGAGCACCGGAATAACCATAGCCTTGACGAGACGGAACTTTGTTGGCAAAGTAATGTCTCTGCTTTTTAATATGCTGTCTAGGTTGGTCATAACTTTCCTTCCAAGGAGTAAGCATCTTTTAATTTCACAGCTGCAGTCACCATCTGCAGTGATTTTGGAGCCCAGAAAAATAAAGTCAGCCATGGTTTCCACTGTTTCCCCATTTATTTGCCATGAAGTGATGGGACCGGATGCCATGCTCTTAGTTTTCTGAATGGCACATCGGTGTTGACTAAAAAATATAGTCACAACTTGAAAGTAGAGAGTTGGGAAAGTTTAGGACTCCAAGTCCAGGAGACAGCATCTCAGTGCTATGGTTAGTTGCTCAGTCATGTCCGACTCTTTCTACCCCATGGATGCAGCCCACCAGGCTCCTCTGTCCATGGAGATTCTCCAGGCAAGAATACTGGAGTGGGTTGCCAGGCCCTCTTCCAGGAGATCTTCCCAACCCAGAGATCGAACCTCATTCTCCTGCATTGCAGGCAGCTTCTTTACCAGCTGAACTCTCTGTGAGAAAAGTGCTCCAAGGAGGCAGGAGTCAGGCTATATACAAGTCTGCAACAAAGGTAACAGGCAGTCTGAACAACAAAGATCAGGTATCAAGTTAAGGAATTTAGCGTTCTCTGTGTGGGAAGATGCAAGAGTTCTTTCATATGCACCTCAGCTATCTGGGGCCAAATCCTGTTTCCTTGTTCACCTTATGGAGTGGCAGATGACTGATTCCTGTATACCCTGAGCTCCTCAGCAATCACCGAGTGAGGAGGCTGGCGGCAACTGCTGGACTGCAGTTTTGGGATCCCTCATTCACATTTGGAGACCAGAAATCGCTGATTGACATTTCTTGTGTATGGTAGGAGATATTTTCATTTCAAAGTAGTATCACAGGCGGGTGATGTTTCTGGCTGTGGGGCTGTGGGGTCGAACTCTTCACACCCAGAAATGGTAAGGCTCCAAAGACCAGTACTGCTTCATGTTTTAAAGCAAGTTCATCACTTAGAGCAAAGGCTTAAGCTGAGTCCACCGTTTGTACTCTGACACTGAATTAAATCTCATTTGTGGAGTTTTGAGTGAAGTAGAAAAAAGAACCTTATTGCTTTTCCAGGCAAACGGGGGCCACAGTGGGCTAATGCGCTCTAAACTGTGAGTCCTGACCCAGAGGGTCTTGTTGGGAGTTTCATAGTAAATGACCCAAGAGACTGTCTATGTGCTCAGCTCGTGGACGTTCTTCTGATTGGTTGGTGGTGAGGTAAGTGGGAGTCAGCATCATCAACCTTCTTGTTCCAACCAGTCTGGGGTCTTCTGCTTATGGGCAGCATACCATTAACTACTTCCACCTGGTTGGGGGCTTCAGTGCCTTTAAAACAGCTCAAAGATATGTATTATTATACATGGGATTCCCTGGTGGCTCAAATGGTAGAGTCTGCCTGCAATGCGGGACACCTGGGTTTGATCCCTGGGTCAGGAAGATCTCCTGGAGAGGGAAATGGCAACCCACTACAGTATTCCTGCTGGAAAATCCCATGGACGGAGGAGCTTGCCAGGCTACGGTCCATGGGGTCGCAAAGAGTTGGACTCAACTGAGCGACTTCACTTTCATTTCATACATATCCCTTGGGGGGAACCAGAACCTTGCTCCAAGGCTGTACTATTGTTTCTTGATTATTTCTCCCTTGTTTCTGCACCCCATCCCTTCCCTAATTAGCAACTATTTGAATTGCCCATTGGAACTCAAGGGAAGTCATGACGGAGGCTGAATGAAGCTTAGCCTGAGAGCAAGAAAATGGGGAGGAGAGGGGAGCGCACGCACAGAAAAACTTTTATGCCCAGGAGTACCAGGGTCCTGCTCCATTTCAAGATGGGAGTCCAGCTTCCAGGAAAGAAGACTGTAATTGCTTCTGAGTGGAATTACTGATCAAGAAAGCTTGTGGGCCATCTTTCTAATTGATGGTTAGAAAAAGCGTCTCTTTGGTAGGGAAGGAGGAAAGTCCTATGTGAGCCTACTATTTGGCAGCTTCTGGTTTGGAACTTAGTTGGTGGTGTGATCTCTTGTTGTTGTTGTTTTTTAGTTACTAAGCCTCCTCTGACTCTGCAACCCCATGGACTGTAGCCTGCTAGGCACCTCTGTCCATGGGATTTTCCAGCAAGAATACTCGAGTGGGTTGCCTTTTCCTTCTCCAGATCTCTCATTACAGCTACATAAATGTTGTGAGCCATCTGAGAGAGAAAAAAAGCTCCCTCTGGGGGAGGGAGATGGTTGATTTGGAGTCCATCTTTCACAGCTCTCCAGTTCTGTACCACAAGACAGAGGCTCATCTGTACCTTAGCCTCTGGGATCATTTCTGTTTCCAGAAGGTTGCAGGAAGATTTATGAAATTCTAGTCCTGAAGATCAACTTTACTTTCGCCTCACTGATGGGCAGGACCTGATTTGTTTCCTGAAACCAAGCTTTTGCTGACTTCCTGTGGGCAAGTCCCACTCATAATGCCTCATCCATCCTTGTTCTCTTCTGTTACTGCAGCCTTGCCTCATACCATCTCAACCCTCCCAGGGACTGGGGTGCAGCCCCTAAATCACAGCAACCTTGGCCACGTACTTGCTTCCTACTGTTGGCTTGCTGACCAAGCAAGATTTCCTTGATGCCATGCTCCCCTGTGATAGGGCCACCTCTGAAGTCCGCTCTGTTCTGGACTGTAAGACCCCTGATGGCAGAGATATGCAAGACCCCTGATGGCAGACTTGGCTCCTATCTTGTTCAACATTGTATCTCTAGAGTCCTGAGTGGTGCCTGGCACATACTAGCGGTCTACTAAGTTTGCTTTTTTGTGGCTAATATCTGCTCTAGTCATCTATGTTGCCCTGTCTAATCCATCTTACCTAGTTCTGGAGTCTGAGGTCTCACCCTCCCTGTCTGATTGATTCCCAATACTGACATATATAATTTAGTTGCAGTCCCACACTAATTATTATTCATAGGAATAGTTAGTGCTTTTCATCATCAAAATGTCTTCCAATTTTAGTTAATTAATCAACCACAGGTTTGTATGGAGGTGACTATAAAATCTGATATGTGGTGATAAATCACTGTAAAATAGCCTGACAGTTTATATGGAAAGAGATAAATGGAAGTTTCTTTCAGATTAACCATTGTAGGGAAGTCAACTTGAGGAGTGTGCTGAGATTACCTTTGCACAATGAGTCAGGGTTACCTGGGTTCAATCTTCAATCCATCACTTCCTGCCTGACTATCATGAGCAGGATGATTAACCTTCCATCTCAGTATCCTTGTGTGTGAAATGAGGGTAATGCTAGGATCTACATCAGAAAGCTGTGAAGATTAAATGAAAATAACATGCAGAACACCAAATACTGTGCTTAATACACAGGGAGGATTCAATAAATACTAATGATTGTGTAACTCTATAAACTGCTACTCAAGTCACAACTGTAAAATTTCCTAAAACTTTGAAGCAATGGAAATTTACTTTTTGGTGCAGTACAAAGAGTGGCAGGAATGAGACTTCCTCTTGTAGTGATAAGGGTTCAGTTCAGTTCAGTTCAGTTCAGTCGCTCAGTTGTGTCCGACTCTTTGTGACCCCATGAATTGCAGCACGCCAGGCCTCCATCACCAACTCCGAGAGTTCACTCAGACTCACGTCCATCAAGTCAGTGATGCCATCCAGCCATCTCATCCTCTGTCGTCCCCTTCTCCTCCTGCCCCCAATCCCTCCCAGCATCAGAGTCTTTTCCAATGAGTCAACTCACCACATGAGGTGGCCAAAGTACTGGAGCTTCAGCTTTAGCATCATTCCTTCCAAAGAAATCCCAGGGTTGATCTCCTTCAGAATGGACTGGTTGGATCTCCTTGCAGTCCAAGGGACTCTCAGGAGTCTTCTCCAACACCACAGTTCTAAAGCATCAATTCTTTGGCGCTCAGCCTTCTTCACAGTCCAACTCTCACATCCATACATGACCACAGGAAAAACCATAGTCTTGATTAGACGGACCTTAGTCGGCAAAGTAATGTCTCTGCTTTTGAATATGCTCTCTAGGTTGGTCATAACTTTTCTTCCAAGGAGTAAGCATCTTTTAATTTCATGGCTGCAGTCACCATCTGCAGTGATTTTGGAGCCTCAAAAAATAAAGTTATAAGGGTGGACTTGGGCAAGTTACTTCACACGACCAGGTTGTATAGCTCCTGGGAAGCATGGATCACAATATGCAATAGAGTGGAGGCCCTTGGAGCTTGATCTGATATCCTGACATCTCAATTTTCTTCTGTATAAAATGTGCATATTAATGATTACTTTCCAGAGGTGGAAGGATTAATTGAGGCAATGTTTATAAAATTCATGGCCTAGCATATGGTAGGTACTTGAAAAGTAGTTATTATTTTGAAAAATAAAAATATATTTAGTAATTAATACCATGTATAGAGTTAGCTTTAAAGTCATTTTAGTTCATGAATATTGAAATACATTGTACTTAACTTGGTTTTGAAGTAAAACTGTAATTTTAGAACTATGAAAGCCTGAGGAAAATTTCCACTTTATAAAAAAAGCAAAATAATCTTCAGGAAAAGGACATTTTTCCCAGTTCTTTTCTTCTCTAAATCTTTGGAAGTCTGAAGTCTTCATCATGTGAGTCTGTTACTCTGTTGATGTATAAGTTAGATTTATTCTATTTTGAATTTCTCCAATGCAAAACTCCTCTCTTTGATAAAATCCCAATATTCTTGAACTTGGATTTTTTTTTCCCTTTACATCTGTATTTCTTCTTGACAGCGTTATTACCATCTTCTATAATTTCAGTTCACTTTTCTCCTGTTTGTATTCACATTTTGCATCTCTTTTGCCATCTTTCTTCCTGCTCAGACCTGCCAGATTTGAAATTTGCCCTAGCATCTGCTCAGGTTCAGGGCAGACCAACCCATGTGCCATCACCTGGGTTACTGCAGAAAGCCTTAGAAGAAGCTGCATTAAAGTTCCAGAGGGATCTATGGTCAGGCGTTTGGGGCAGAGACCTAACACTATGCTGCCCCCTACCCAAATTTCTCTACAGTCCTTCCCTCAAGGCCACTGAATACAATTACTGTATAGCCTGTTCAATAGATAAGGGCAGTGGCTGAAAGAGTGGGGCATGAAATCCAGCCTGCTCATGACCAACAGGGTTGTGCTTTATTTGTGATGCTGTATATACTGGGAGGTATATATAGCTTCCTAGGTGGTACAGTGGTAAAGAATCTGCCTGGCAATGAAGTAGTTGCAGAAGACTTGGGTTCTATCCCTGGGTCGAGAAGATCCCTTGGAGGAGGAAATGGCAACCCACTCCAGTATCCTTGCCTGGAGAATCTCCATGGACAGAGGAGCCTGGCAGGCTACAGTCCATAGGATTGCAAAGAGTGGGACACGACTGAGCACAAACTGAGAGATTTAAAGGTTTTACCATACAGAAAATTTTGTAGCTTTGTAACTATGTGAGTTGAATCTTTAATTTTTCTGAAGTGTATATATATATCAAACCATTCTGTTATAAATCTTAAATTTATATACAATGCTTTAATATGATGTTGCAATGTCCATTTTATCTCAGTAAAGCTGGAAGAAAATAGCATTTCCATAGTAATGTTGAATGACAAGATGACATTATATAAAGTGATGTGAATAGTGAAAGACTCCCATTGATTGCAAAGCATGTCCTCCAAACCCCGGGCCTTCCTTTCTTTTTGCTCTAATGCTTCTTTGACCAAAGTTTCATTAAAGCAGTTACTATATTGTATTGGAATTACATGTCCATTATCACATGGGTGAGGGTGTGGAAGGATTCGGTGAACATAAAGGAAGAGCCTGTGTTGTGGTTGTCAGCTTGGATGGAAGAATATTGGGCCAGTGATTGTTAACATCTGACCCTTCCACCAGAAATGAGAGACCCAGTGAGTGTCAGACCCCCACCCACTGGATGGAGGGCAGTGGATGACAATGGAGAAGGCAGCAGGAAGCATTCATTGCCATGTTCTATGAAAATGAAAGGATGGATGGATTAGGGATTTTATCTTCCCACCCACAGCCCTTTGACTTAAAGCCCTCCTTTATAATATTTGTTAATATTTTGAAGCTTTTACCCTTGTGGCTCAGTTCCAGAGCAGTGCACCTGATGAAGAATAAAGTTCATACAGATTTAAGTATTTAAACATATTTATAATATTTGTAAATATGCCAGAACGTGGAAGCAGCCTAAGTGTCCATCAACAGATGAATGGATAGAGATGTGGAATGCATATACAATGGAATAGTACTCAGCCATAGACAAGAAGGAAATTTTGCTATTTACAGTGCCATAGATCGACTTGGAGAGCATTATGCTAAGTGCACTAAACCATACAGAGAAAGACAAATAGTGTATTAAATGACTTAGATGTTGGACTTCCCAGGTGGCGCTAGTGGTAAAGAACCCTCCTGCCAGTGCAGGAAATGTGAGATACGGGTTCTATCCTGGGTTGGGAAAATCCCCTGGAGAAGGGCACTGTAACCTACCTACCTCAGTATTCTTGCCTGGAGAATCTCATAGCCAGAGTAGCCTGGCAGGCTATGGTCCAAAGGGTTGCCAAGCGTCAGACATTACTGAAGTGACATAGCATGCACACACACATGTCAGTTATGTGTAGAATCTAAAAAATAACAAAAACTAGTGAATATAACAGAAAAGAAGCATACTCACAGATATGGAGAACAAGCTAGTGGTTATCAGTCAGGGAGGGGGAAGTGGCAGTATAAGGTGGGGGAGTGGGAGGTATGAACTACTGGATATAAGATAGGCTACAAGTACGTATTCTACAACACAGGGAGTATAACCAGTATTTTGCAGTAATTATAAATGGAGTGTAACCTTTAGAAATTGTTTAAAAAATAAATAAAATAACAAGATCATTGTTTTTCTTCAACCCTATGAAAAGGACCCATAAACCCTCCATACTCCTTTAAATCCTCCTTTTCTTCTCCCATTGACTGTTCAGTTCAACTGGACAACCAAGTGCCTCATCTCCTTAGAGCCTACTCTCACTTCCCCACCCCACCACACTTTCCCTCTCAAGTCCAGAGGCATTTCTTCCTATTCCATGTTCCCTACACCTCTGAGCTCCTTATTATGTAAATTGACTTAGCTTCTTTGCTAAATTGTTGCCTTCTTCTAGGAATATACTTACCTTCTGAACCTGTTCTTCCAATTTTCTATTACCAGTACAGCTCTGAGCATTTGAAACGTGGCTAAGCCAATTTGAGATATGAGGTGAGTATATACATACTGAATTTCAAAGACTAAGTGTGAAAAATGGATGTAAAATATTTCAATTTTGCTATTGATTGCATATTGAAATTACAATGTTTGAATATATTGGGTAAAATAAAATATATTATTAAAATTAAAAAAACAAAACAAGTGCATGGGATTCACCTTTATATAACATTTTCAAAAGCTTATAGTAAGAAAAACTTTGCTTCTGTGGTTCAGTATTTTACATATTCAAACTCTTTTTTTTTCCTGGTGCATAAGCCCATAATTTTTCAAATTTTCATTTTGATCATTATAGCCTTAATAAAGGAACCTACTTTATTGCCATCAAAAGAAGAAAACCTCTTATTACACTGCAGAATCAAAAAAGATTATGAATAATTATTCATATAAGCTAAGTCTGCCAGGCAATTACAAGAGCAGTTCACTTTTATTTTTACTGTATCTGCAGAATTCCTCCTCTGACTCTGTTTTTATAGATCTATGCTTTCAAATATGAAAAATGGCAATAATTTGATTTTCAAATGGAAAATGATAAAGAGAAACCTATGAAACTCAAACATCCAACCAAGCGCTTTATTCCAAGGTATATCTTATTTTATTCTTCCTCTATCTAACCTGTTCTATTATTGAAGAATAATTTGAACCCATTGAACCATTTTGATTTAGGGCCATTTGTCAAACTGATTGTGGACTAAATTGGGAAGTAGGAAGTGCTTGCACTTAGCATCCTTTTTGAGGCTCCTGATTCTGTTCCATTCATCTGTTGTCCTCAGGCACTTGGGGACAGTCCCCCAAGTGGGGGAGATGACTATTCTTCCTTCCTAGATACTATCTCACATCAGGGGTTTCTTTCCTTCCAGGAAATTCAAAGTTGCTTGTACCTAGTCTCTTTTATTCACCAGTTTATTATGTAATAGGCTGGCAATTCAAGTAAGTAAGTTTGTTCAGAGACTTTACTGGCTTTTTCTTATAGAAGGGCAATAATTATTTTAGATGGAATTTTAGAGTTTGCCAAATACTTTCCCATGTATCTCATTTGACATTCACAGAAACCTAGGAAGCAGAAGTCTTTCCCTGTTTTGTTGTGGAAGAAACTGAGAGGTTAAATGACTTCATCAAGTGGGGTTCAGGATGGGGAACACATGTACACTCGTGGTGGATTCATGTCAATGTATGGCAAACCAATACAATATTGTAAAGTAATTAGCTTCCAGTTAAAATAAATACATTTATATTAAAAAAAAGAATGAAGCCCAAGGTGCGGGGGGGGAGGGGGGGGGAGGTGGGGGGGGGGGGAAGATTAGGTGACTAATTAGAAAATCCAAGACTCTTGATTGCAAGCCTTTTCCTTTGACTATAAGATCTCTGACTCTGGATAGTATATTTTCAGCCAAAGAAGATACAGTGTAACTTCAAGCATTATATTAAGCAAGTGGGGGTTGTATTATTAGAGCAATCACCTTGTTACCCCTCAAATCATATCACATTGTTAATGTTCTCCTTTGCTTTTACTGGTTATTCTTATGTAGCAGTGTGCATGCAATTTCCTGTGATGTTAGGATTGATGTATATGCACTACTACCTGTAAAATAGCTAGTGGGAACCTGCTATAAAGCACAGGAAACTCAGCTCGGTGATGCTCTGTAATGATCTGGATAGGTGGGAGGGGAAAGTGGGAGAGAGGTCCAAGAGGGACGGGATATATATGTATACACACACACACACACACACACACACACACACACACACACACACACATCTGATTCATTTAACTGTACAGCAGAACTGTACATTTAACTGTAGAGCAAATCAATAAAAAAAACCCCAAAGCCTATGTTAGCACCCTATCTCAGATTGAATGAATTAAAATTTCCAATAGATGGGGAATAAATGGTAGTTTTAAAAAAAGTTCACTGGAGATTATTATGCCTGTTCCAGGTTAAAAACCATTAGCACAAATCCTGAGAAGTAATTAATTTTTCTTGTCTTATGGATCTGGTCTTAGAGGCAATCTTGGCCCAGACTCAGTTTAACTCATGGTAGCACCATGTTCCCTGGCAGCCTTTCCTATTCATGATATGAGATGAATGGTAGTGGGGCAGGTGTGTTGTGATCAGTCTAGTCACGCAGTCATAAACTAACCTACTACTGAGACTGCTTCCCAGGGTACCATTGTTAACAGATTAGGAAATGGGGTTTACTATGTGCATTACTCAGATGGCAGGATAGGAATCGAAACCATTTGGAAGTTACATATTTTTTATCATTTTGGCACTCTGTAAGCCAATTTAGAAGACTAAGGGTTTGCTAAACAGGGTCAGTGGTGATATAAATGGCAATTGGATCAGACTGAGAATGAGTATAATGCTCATATTTCAATTTCCTCATTTTCTTCCAATTAGAGCATTACTTTGTTTACCATGACTCTTCTTTACCAGCCTTGTTAAATGAATGCTACTTATTTCAGAGGATAATAGGTATTAGTGTTATCATTTATCTATTGCTGTGTAAGAAATTCTATAAAATTTATTAGCCTAAAACAACAAAAGTTTCATTTGCTAATGATTCCATGAGTTCCATTCAATGGGTCATCAATTTGGGCAGGTTTTGAGCTCTGCTGGGTAGTTCTCATTGTCTTCCCGGAGCCATTCACTAATCTATAGTTAGGCCACTGGGACTAGATTGTCTAAGATGGCCTCAACACAAGAGAGGTGGTTAATAGACTGTCCAGCTTGGGTACTCTGCTCTACTCTAAATGGTCTGCTTAGTAGGTGAGTTCAGGATCTTTCACATTATAGTCTTCCCACCTGGGCATGGAAGACAGAAAGCTCTAATGCGCAAGTACTTTTGAAGTCTTTGTTTATCTCATGCTTGCTAATATCTCATTGGCCAAAGCAAGTCAAATGGCCAAGCCTAGATTAAAAAGGTGAAGAAAAAAAACAAAAAACTTCACCTCTTGATAGTGCATGTATATGAGAGGTTATCTTTGCAAATGACTGACCACAGATAGAAAAAAATTTGTATATGATTATTTAAAACCTAGAGAAATCCAAATAGCTTAAGAATAAATAAAATAGCACAGAGAAGTGGAGTAGAAAGTTATAAAATAAATTGAAGCATTTATTCTCAACATTAACAGATACAGATTTAAGTAAACATTTTTAATATCATTCAAAGTTTGCTTTTTTTTTTTTCCCAGAATGGTTTTGTCTACTGGGAAAGATTATATTAAACATCATTTAAATATTTAAGCCCTGAGGCATACCAGGTCATGAATTGTATTAATTTGCACAAAATGAAAGTTTGCATAAATGGCCAAATATAATTTCCATCCTTGAATACTTTATCATAATTAAGAAATATCATATTAAAGTGTGAGTGGATTGCTCGAGTGAACTAGAAATATGTCACCAGTTCAGTGCTCTGACTGTGAAATGAGCAGTATTTACTCTTGAAAAATTCACTCAAGTAATGAGGGACATTAATTCTGAGCAGGGTTTCAGTTATTGCTCTGAATTTAATCTGATCTTTTAATTCTTCTGTGCCTATAAAAAATTCATGGTCTGGGTTTGATGTGTCCCATATTTCTGGTAAGCACACACACCTTGATTCTAATTTGAGGTATATTTAAGAACAAGACAGGCAGGGGAAAATGCTTGATCTTTCTATAAAGTACAAAGTGCATGAA
This sequence comes from Budorcas taxicolor, assembly GCF_023091745.1. Lineage (NCBI taxonomy): Eukaryota > Metazoa > Chordata > Mammalia > Artiodactyla > Bovidae > Budorcas > Budorcas taxicolor. The sequence continues at coordinate 56,105,143 of NC_068923.1, read as the reverse complement.
CAAAGAGAGATCATTAAAGTAAAAAAATACCTCATTTTGAAATTTGATGGGAGTCTCTGCCTAACTCTACTCTTGTGATCATCCACTTACTTTGAAATTAAAATATCACAAAACTACTCCTTTTTATCTCTATAGTTCCCAAGCTCTGACATCACCCATTTCTGTCTCCCTGGTTTGTCCTTTTCCTTGCTTTCTCCACACCTCAATACTCATTTTAGTTCAGCTCACCCATTAATTCCACTCATGGGCTGTCCATGCCTGTCCCTTAGCTATCTTCTCCCGTGCTTTTTTATGCGAGCTTTAGTTCACTGCTAGAAACTTTCCTTCATCTTCAGACTTTCTTTACACCTTCAGTGGAAATGTTGCTGTCGTTCAGTTGCTCAGTCATGTCCGACTCTTTGTGTGACTTTCTCAGATAACACTATAGATATACACATAGGTATAAATATAGACACAAAGAGATCAAACTAGTCCATCCTAAAGAAAACCAACCCTGAATAGTCATTGGAAAGACTGATGCTGAAGCTGAAGCTCCAATACTTTGGCCACCTGATGTGAAGAGCTGACTCATTTGGAAAAGACCCTGATGCTGGGGAAGATTGGAGGCAGGAGAATGGGGTCGGGGGCAGAGGATGAAATGATTAGATAGCATCACCAACTAAATGGACATGAATTTGACCAAACTCTGGGAGATAGTGAAGGACAGGGGAGTCTGGTGTGTTGTGGTCCATGGAGTCTCAGAGTTGGAGATGACTTAGCAACTGAACAGCAATGAAAACAACATGGATGTATAGACACATGCAGAGATGATAGATTTTTTGCCTTCTTTTGTGATTCTTGTGAACTCAGAAAGGCTTGAATCATTCTCTGCATTTCAGTGCTTTTTGCATTTCAGCTGTTTCCTGCCATTGCTTATTCTATACGCTACTTCTCATATTCAGTTCAGTTAATTCAGTTCAGTTGCTCAGTCATGTCCAGCTCTTTGTGACCCCATGGACTGCAGCATGCCAGGCCTCCCTGTCCATCACCAACTCCCAGAGCCTATTGAAGCTCATGTCCATTGAGTCAGTGATGCCATTACAACCATCTCATCCTCTGTTGTCCCCTTCTCCTCCTGCCTTCAATCTTTCCCAGCATCAGGGTCTTTTCCAATGAGTCAGTTCTTTGCATCAGGTGGTCAAAGTACTGGAGTTTCAGCTTCAACATCAGTCCTCTCAATGAATATTCAGGACTGATCTCCTTTAGGATGGACTGGTTGGATCTCCTTTCAGTCCAAGGGACTCTCAAGAGTCTTCTCCAACACCACAGTTCAAGAGCACCAATTCTTCCGGCACTCAGCTTTCTTCATATTCCAACTCTCACATCCATACATGACTATGGGAAAAACCATAGCTTTGACTAGATGGACCTTTGTTGGCAAAGTAATGTCTCTGCTTTTTAATACACTCTCTAGGTTGGTCATAACTTTTCTTCCAAGCAGCAAGTGTCTTTTAATTTCATGGCTGCAGTCACCATCTGCAGTGATTTTGGAGGCCCCAAAAATAAAGTCTCTCACTGTTTGCACTGTTTCCCCATCAATTTGCCACGACCTTAGTTTTCTGAATGTTGAATTTTAAGCCAACTTTTTCACTCTCCTCTTTCACTTTCATCAAGAGGCTCTTTAGTTCTTCTTCACTTTCTGCCATAAGAGTGGTGTCATCTGCATATCTGAGGCTATTGATATTTCTCCCAGAAATCTTGATTCCAGCTTGTGCTTCATCCGGCCCAGCATTTCTCATGATGTACTCTGCATATAAGTTAAATAAGCAGAGTGACAATATACAGCCTTGATGTACTTCTTTCCTGATTTGGAACCAGTCTGTTGTTCCATGTCCAGTTCTAACTGTTGTTTCCTGACCTGCATACAGATTTCTCAAGAGGTAGGTCAGGTGGTCTGGTATTCCCATCTCTTTAAGAATTGTCCACAGTTTGTTGTGATCCACAGTCAAAGGCTTTGGCATAGTCAATAACACAGAAGTAGATATTTTTCTGGAACTCTCTTGTTTTTTTGATGATCCAACGGATGTTGGCAATTTGATCTCTGGTTCCTCTGCCTTTTCTAAATCCAGCTTGAAAATCTGGAAGTTCATATTTCATGTACTGTTGAAGCCTCGGTTGGAGAATTTTGAGAATTACTTTGCTAGTGTGTGGGATGAGTGCAATTGTGCAGTAGTTTGAGCATTCTTCGGTTTTGCTTTTCTTTTGGATTGGAATGAAAACTGACCTCTTCCAGTCCTGTGGCCACTGCTGAGTTTTCCAAATTTGTTGGCATATTGAGTGCAGCATTTTCACAGCATCATCTTTTAGGATTTGAAATAGCACAACTGGAATTCCATCACCTCCACCAACTTTGTTCATCGAGATGCTTCCTAAGCCCTACTTGACTTTGCATTCCAGGATGTCTGGCTCTAGGTGAATGATCACACCATTGTGTTTATCTGGGTCGTGAAGATCTTTTTTTGTATAGTTCTTCTGGTATTCTTGCCACCTTTTCTTAAAATCTGCTTCTGTTAGGTCCATACCATTTCTGTCCTTGACTGTACCCATTTTTGCATGAAATGTTCCCTTGGTATCTCTAATTTTCTTGATGAGACCTCTAGTCTTTCCCATTCTATTGTTTTCCTCCATTTCTTTCCATTGATCGCTGAGGAAGTCTTTCTTATCTTTCCTTGCTATTCTTTGGAACTCTGCATTCAAATGGGTATATCTTTCCTTTACTTTTTGCTTCATAGCTATTTGTAAGGCCTCCTCAGACAACCATTTTGCCTTTTTGCATTTCTTTTTCTTGGAGATGGTCTTGATCACTGCCTCCTGTATAATGTCATGAACCTCCGTCCATAGTTCTTCAGGCACTCTGTCTATCAGCTCTAATCCCTTGAATCTATTTGTCACTTCCACTGCATAATCATAAGCAATTTGATTTAGGTCATACCTGAATGATTTAATGGTTTATCCTACTTTCTTCAATTTAAATCTGAATTTGGCAATAAGGAGCCACAGTCATGCTCTGAGTCATGATCTGAGCCACAGTCAGCTCCCAGTCTTGTTTTTGCTGACTGTATAGAGTCTCCATCTTTGGCTACAAAGAATATAATTAATCTGATTTTAGTATTGACCATTTGGTGATGTCCATGTGTAGTCTTCTCTTGTGTTGTTGGAAGAGGGTGTTTGCTATGACCAGTGTACTCTCTTGGCAAAGAGAATGCACTTTTATATTACTCTCTTCATATTTCTTTCTTTAAAAATTTTTTATTGGAGTACAGTAGCTTTACAATGCTGTGTTAATTTCTACTGTACAGCAAAGTGAATAAGCTATACATATATCCTCTTTTTTGGGTTTCTTTCCCATTAAGGTCACTATAGAGCATTGAGTAGAGTTCCCTGCACTCTATAGTAGATTCTCACTAGTTATCTGTTTTATACATAGTAACTCTTCATATTTCTTACCTCCCACTAAATAGTGACTTTAATATCCACAATGATTATGAGATATTGAATCAGAGTTCCTTACTCAATATAATGCCAGTGACCCTAACTTCCATTTCCTCACATTGCTCTTATTACTCTCATATCCTGGATTTTGCCATTACCAACCAAGCTCCATCCTACAGATTGCTGACTTGTTTTTATCTGCTACTTAGCTGACATTTCTTCACATTCACTAAATCTTACCCTTACCTTTTTCATGAATAAACATTCTCTCTCTCCATCTTCACCCACTTTGCATAACTTGGTGCAGTAGAAACAGTAAGAGGCAGAAGGCCTGTCTCAGTCTTCTTCCACTGCATGGTACCTGCATGACCTTAGCTGACTTCCCAGTTCCTTGGGTTGCAGCTTCTTTTTTTGTACAATGGAAACAAAATAAAAACCTATTTCACAAGATGAAGTGAATTCTCAAAGGACTGAGTTGAAGATTATTGAACATATAAATCTTCTTGAGGTTATTGTTTGCTGTTATAAGAACAAAAGAAACATTTATAACAAACTGTCATAATGAGTAGTCATCTAGCATGCCCAGTCATATTGTAACCGTAAAATGATGACATCTTTGTAGGTGTGTGTTGGGAAAGGTCATCGAGAAGATATGACCATAAAGTAGATAGCTAGTGGGAACTTGCTCTATAGCACAAGGAGTTCAGCTCAGCACTGTGGTGACCTAGAGGGGTGGGATGGGAGGGGTGCGAGAGAGGTTCAAGACTGAGAGGATATATGTATACATATAGCTGACTCACTTTGTTGTACAGCAGAAACTAACACAACATTGTAAAGCAATTGTACTCCAATTTAAAAAAAGATGTGACCATTGGTTTGACCTGTGAGCTGAACCTGATATCGGAAGACTGCTCACTCCCCAGCCTGCCCTTGGACTGTGTGCTCCATCTTTCTCCCCCTCCCTAGAAGCTACCTAAAGATACAGTTTTGAGACAGCATTGTAATGTTTCAGCCATTCAAACTGTGTATATGACTGAACCCTTAAAGCCTCCATATAAATTTGTAAGATTTGGTGGGGGCATGGAAATTTACTTGTCTTGAGGATGCTGAAGACAAACTGCACAAATAAGTTCCCTTGCTTGTAAAGCTTGTTAGCTACCAATGTGGAGTGATTCGCCTCTTTCTTTGGTCTCTCTCTGCTCCCCATGTATGGGGGCAGATTTCAGATGGTGTCCAGGAAACACCTAAGAAAGCTACAACCAACAGCTTATGGAAGTTTTAGGAAGTTTGACCAAGTGGGTCTGACCAGGGTCTACCATACAGTCTTTGGTGAGTATTACTTGAGCTACTATTTGTAATACACTTGAACACATGGGTTTGTATACCTCTTTGACTTTCTGTGATACCATTTCTCAGCAACTTCTGTTTTATCTTCTTTTGCATCTAGGTAATATACGACAGAGGATGAGATGGTTGGATGGCATCACCGACTCGATGGACATGAGTTTGAGTGAACTCCGGGAGATGGTGATGGACAGGGAGGCCTGGCGTGCTGCGATTCCTGGGGTCGCAAAGAGTTGGACATGACTGAGCGACTGAACTGAACTGAACTGAATATAATGTTGCTCAAAAAGTCATTTAACGGTGAATGATTTATTACATTGAAGATTCATGGTATTTCAACTGGGCTTTCATCACTACGTTTTTTTCTCTTGCTTGTTTCATAGATCACTTCTTGAGCTGTCACCCTTCTCTCCCCAGGCTTCCATACCCTCCCTCTTGATTCAGGCCAACTCATCTCATGAAGTGGATTTATGCCTTTTAATTGGACTTAGTAGCTTTCAGGCCTTTATTTATTACTATTATTTATTTTGGCTGTGCTGGGTCTTTGCTGTGCACGTGTTTCTCTAGTTGTGCCACATAGGACCTAGCTGCCCATGTGGGATCTTAGCTGCCTGACCAGGGTAGGGGATTCTTAACCACTAGACCCCCAGGGAAGTCCCTGAGGCCTTTATTTTTAATTAATGGAGTGTTATTACTATTGCTTCCAAGGAGAATCATAGAAGCAAATTTGAATCCTTTGCCCTTTAATTATTTGTACATCCAATTACTTACCAAATCCCATTTTATCTCATATTTTCCTCCTCATTAAAATTTCTGGTGTACTATTGCCCTGGGTCAGGTTCTCATAACCTCACTCTGAGTGTCCTCAGAGAGTTCTAGCTGTTTCTTATTCAGTTTGTCCTGCACATTTTTCGCAACCTGGGCTTTCCACCAGAGCCAGGCCACTTATGCTACCCTGGTCCAAAAATTATTAATAAATACACTACTGAGTCTCCATTATTGCATGAAACTATGGAAAAATCGCCGAAGTTTTCACAAAACATTAGACCCATTGTGTAAATCTTCCTGAGAAAACAGCTTGCCTTGATTAGAGGAGAGAAGGCATATTCCCAAGGAATGAGACGCCTGGGTTAATTAATTCAAATTTATATATTGAATGTGGAAATCATGTGATGAGTAAAGGAAGAAGGAATTTGGATACAAAATTTAATTTTCAGATTCTGAATACTTAATTTAAGATGGTTTGATTTGATGCTTAAATTAAAGCATCATTTAATTTATGATGTTTTCATTATCTGACAATTCTACATGAAGTAGTTGACTTTCATGAGTCTGGTACCAAGAAATATTGAATATATTATATTGGTACTGAAAATGGTCTACATCCTGAGAGGGTGTTGCCATTAGTGATACATAGTCCATTCAGTTCAGTTGCTCAATCATGTCCAACTCTTTGCGACTGCATGGACCACAGCACACCAGGCCTCCCTGTTCATCACCAACTCCCGGAGTTCACTCAAACTCATGTCCATCAGGTCGGTGATGCCATCCAGCCATCTCATCCTCTGTCGTCCCCTTCTCCTCCTGCCCCCGATCCCTCCCAGCATCAGAGTCTTTTCCAATGAGTCAACTCTTCGCATGAGGTGGCCAAAGTACTGGAGATTCAGTTTCAGCATCAGTCCTTCCAATGAACACCTAGGACTGATCTCCTTTAGAATGAACTAGTTGGATCTCCTTGCAGTCCAAGGAATTCTCAAGAGTCTTCTCCAACACCACAGTTCAAAAGCATCAATTCTTCGGTGCTCAGCTTTCTTCACAGTCCTACTCTCACATCCATACATGACCACTGGAAAAACCATAGCCTTTACTAGACGGACCTTTGTTGGCAAAGTAATGTCTCTGCTTTTGAATATGCTGTCTAGGTTGGTCATAACTTTTCTTCCAAGGAGTAAGCGTCTTTTAATTTCATGGCTGCAATCACCATCTGCAGTGATTTTGGAGTCCCCCCAAAATAAAGTCTGACACTGTTTCCACTGTTTCCCCATCTATTTGCCATGAAGTGATGCAACCAGATGCCATGATCTTTGTTTTCTGAATGTTGAGCTTTAAGCCAACTTTTTCACTCTCCTCTTTCACTTTCATCAAGAGGCTTTTTAGTTCCTCTTCACTTTCTGCCATAAGGGTGGTGTCATCTGCATATCTGAGGTTATTGATATTTCTCCTGGCAATCTTGATTCCAGCTTGTGCTTCTTTCAGCCCAGCATTTCTCATGATGTACTCTGCATATAAGTTAAATAAGCAGGATGACAATATACAGCCTTGACGTACTCCTTTCCTGATTTGGAACCAGTCTGTTGTTCCATGTCCAGTTCTAACTGTTGTTTCCTGACCTGCATACAGATTTCTCAAGAGGCAGGTCAGGTGGTCTGGTATTCCCACCTCTTGAAACATTTTCCACAGTTTATTTTGATTCCCACAAAAGCTTTGGCATAGTCAATAAAACAGAAATAGATGTTTTTCTGGAATTCTTTTTCGATGATCCAGTGGATGTTGGCAATTTGATCTCTGGTTTCTGACTTTTCTAAATCCAGCTTGAACATCTAGAAGTTCTTGGTTCATGTACTGTTGAAGCCTGGCTTGGAGAATTTTGACCATTACTTTACTAGCATGTGAGATGAGTGCAACTGTGTGGTAGTTTGAGCATTCTTTGGCATTGCCTTTCTTTGGGATTAGAATGAAAACTGACCTTTTCCAGTCCTGTGGCCAATGCTGTGTTTTCTAAATTTTCTGGCATATTGAGTGCAGCAGTTTCACAGCGTTATCTTTTAGGATTCGAAATAGCTCAACTGGAATTCCATTACCTCCACTAGCTTTGTTCATAGTGATGTTTCATAAGGCCCACTGGACTTCACATTCCAGGATGTCTGGCTCTAGGTGAGTGATCACACCATCGTGTTTATCTTGGTCATGAAGATCTTTTTTGTCCAGTTCTTCTGTGTATTCTTGCCACGTCTTCTTAAAATCTTCTGCTTCTGTTAGGTCCATACAATTTCCATCCTTTATCGAGCCCATCTTTGCATGAAATATTTCCTTGGTATCTCTAATTTTCTTGAAGAGATATCTAGTCTTTTGCATTATATTATTTTCTATTACTTTGCACTGATCACTGAGGAAGGCTTTCTTATGTCTTCTTGCTATTCTTTGGAACTCTGCATTCAAATGGGTATGTCTGTCGTTTTCTCCTTTGCTTTTGGCTTCTCTTCTTTTCATAGCTATTTGTAAGGCCTCCTCAGACAGCCATTTTGCTTTTTTGCATTTCTTTTCTTGAGGATAGTCTTGATCCCTGTCTCCTGTACAATGTTATAAACCTCATTCCATAGTTCATTAGGCACTCTATCAGATCTAGTCCCTTAAATCTATTTCTCACATCCACTGTATAATCATAAGGGATTTAATTTAGGTAATTCCTGAATGGTCTAGTGGTTTCCCCCACTTTCTTCAATTTAAGTCTGAATTTGGCAATAAGGAGTTCATGATCTGAACCACAGTCAACTCCTGGTCTTGTTTTTGCTGACTCTGTAGAGCTTCTCCATCTTTGGCTGCAAAGAATATAATCAATCTGATTTTGGTGTTGGCCATCTAGTGATGTCCATGTGTAGAGTCTTCTCTTGTTTTCTTGTAAGAGGGTATTTGCTATGACCAGAGGGTTCTCTTGGCAAAACTGTATTAGCCTTTGCCCTATTTCATTCTGTACTCCAAGGTCAAATTTGCCTGTTACTCCAGGTGTTTCTTGACTTCCTACTTTTGCATTCCAGTCCCCTATAATGAAAAGGACATTTTTTTTTTGGGTGTTAGTTCTAAGAGGTCTTGTAGGTCTTCATAGAACCATTTAACTTCAGCTTCTTCAGCGTTACTGGTTGGGGCATAGACTTGGATTACTGTGATATTGAATGGTTTGCCTAGGAAACGACCAGTGATCATTCTGTCATTTTAAGATTGCATCCAAGTACTGCATTTTGGACTCTTGTTGACCATGATGGCTACTCCATTTCTTCTAAGGGATTCCTGCCCTCTGTAGTAGATATAATGGTCATCTGAGTTAAGTTCGCCCATTCCAGTCCATTTTAGATCGCTGATTCCTAGAATGTTGATGTTCACTCTTGCCATCTCCTGTTTGACCACTTGCAATTTGCTTTGATTCATGTACCTAACATTCCAGGTTCCTATGCAACATTGCTCTTTACAGCACTGGACCTTGCTTCTATCACCAGTCATAAGCACAACTGGTTGTTTTTTTTTTTTTTTTTTTTTTGGCTTTTGCTCCATCCCTTCATTCTTTCTGGAGTTATTTTTCCACTGATCTCCAGTAGCATATTGGGCACCTACCCACCTGGGGAGTTTATCTTTCAATGTCCTATCTTTTTGCCTTTTCATACTGTTCATGGGGTTCTCAAGGCAAGAATATTGAAGTGGTTTGCCATTCCCTTCTCTAGTGGACCACATTTTGTCAGAACTCTCCACCACGACCTAACCATCTTGGGTGGCTCTATCCGGCATAGCTTAGTTTCATATAGTTAGACAAGACTGTGGTCCCTGTGATTAGATTGGCTAGTTTTCTGTGACTGTGGTTTCAGTCTGTCTGCCCTCTGATGCCCTCTCCTAGTGCCTACTGTCTTAGTGGGGTTTCTCTTATCTTGGACGTGGGGTATTTCTTCACAGCTGCTCCAGCAAAGTGCAGCCACTGCTCCTTACCCTGGACATGGGGTATCTCCTCTCGGCTGCCGCTCCTGTAATACATACTGTGATTAGAAAAAGTTAAATATTTATTTATTCATTAGTTCTTTATTAATCAAAATACTCAATGCATGTCTATTACCTATCAAGTGAAGAGCCAATAGGTGACAAAAATCAAAATTTGTAGCCGATGTCATCCATCGAAACCCATGTTTGCTACATCACATAATGAAGGATTTCTCAAAACCCTAAGCTTGTGCTCAAAGTAAAAATCTTTTGCTCAATTCCATTGTAGAGTAAAAGAAGTATTCTTTTTTTTTTTTTAATTTTAAAATCTTTAATTCTTACATGTGTTCCCAAACATGAACCCCCCTCCCACCTCCTTCCCCATAACATCTCTGTGGGTCATCCCCATGCACCAGCCCCAAGCATGCTGTATCCTGCGTCAGACATAGACTAGCGATTCAATTCTTACATGATAGTATACATGATAGAATGCCATTCTCCCATATCATCCCACCCTCTCCCTCTCCCTCTGAGTTCAAAAGTCCGTTATACACAGCTGTGTCTTTTTTCCTGTCTTGCATACAGGGTCGTCATTGCCATCTTTCTAAATTCCATATATATGTGTTAGTATACTGTATTGGTGTTTTTCTTTCTGGCTTCCTTCACTCTGTATAATCGGCTCCAGTTTCATCCATCTCATCAGAACTGATTCAAATGAATCCTTTTTAACGGCTGAGTAATACTCCATTGTGTATATGTACCACAGCTTTCTTATCCATTCATCTGCTGATGGACATCTAGGTTGTTTCCATGTCCTGGCTATTATAAACAGTGCTGCGATGAACATTGGGGTACATGTGTCTCTTTCAGTTCTGGTTTCCTGGGTGTGTATGCCCAGCAGTGGGATTGCTGGGTCATAAGGGAGTTCTATTTGCAATTTTTTAAGGAATCTCCACACTGTTCTCCATAGTGGCTGTACTAGTTTGCATTCCCACCAACAGTGTAGGAGGGTTCCCTTTTCTCCACACTCTCTCCAGCATTTATTGCTTGCAGATTTTTGGATCGCAGCCATTCTGACTGGTGTGAAGTAGTACCTCATTGTGGTTTTGATTTGCATTTCTCTGATAATGAGTATACTACCCAAAGCAATTTACAAATTCAATGCAATCCCTATCAAGCTACCAGCCATATTTTTCACAGAACTAGAACAAATCATTTCAAGATTTGTATGGAAATACAAAAAACCTCGAATTGCGAATCTTGAGAAAGAAGAATGGAACTGGAGGAATCAACTTGCCTGACTTCAGGCTCTACTACAAAGCCACAGTCATCAAAACAGTATGGTACTGGCACAAAGACAGACATATAGATCAATGGAACAAAATAGAAAGCCCAGAGATAAATCCACACACATATGGACACCTTATCTTTGACAAAGGAGGCAAGAATATACAATGGAGTAAAGACAATCTCTTTAACAAGTGGTGCTGGGAAAACTGGTCAACCACTTGTAAAAGAATGAAACTAGATCACTTTCTAACACCGCACACAAAAATAAACTCAAAATGGATTAAAGATCTAAATGTAAGACCAGAAACTATAAAACTCCTAGAGGAGAACATAGGCAAAACACTCTCAGACATAAATCACAGCAGGATCCTCTATGATCCACCTCCCAGAATTCTGGAAATAAAAGCAAAAATAAACAAATGGGATCTAATTAAAATTAAAAGCTTCTGCACAACAAAGGAAAATATCAGCAAGGTGAAAAGACAGCCTTCTGAATGGGAGAAAATAATAGCAAATGAAGCAACTGACAAACAACTAATCTCAAAAATATACAAGCAACTTATGCAGCTCAATTCCAGAAAAATAAACGACCCAATCAAAAAATGGGCCAAAGAACTAAATAGACATTTCTCCAAAGAAGACATACGGATGGCTAACAAACACATGAAAAGATGCTCAACATCAGTCATTATCAGAGAAGAAGTATTCTTAATTCCTAGTAATCATAACTTTAAATGAAAGTAGTCAGATTCTTAAAGCCCACATACTTGAATAGAGTGACTACTACTTCTGATTCTTGGATAGTTATGGAGATACAACCAAGGGCAATAGATTAGCCAATTCTATGATTAACTAAGATTGTTCCAAAATATTTTTCTTGCCTTACATAGCATACATCTAAAACTTCTTCAGAAAGAATAATTTCTTGGTCTCAGAAATTCTGAGAATGCTCAGAAAAATACAGTTTAGTTCAATGAATGTGTAATGGAGCTTCCCAGGTGAAAGTGAAAGTTGTTCCATTGTGTCCGACTCTTTGTGACCCATGGACTATACAGTCCATGGAAGTCTCCAGGCCAGAATACTGGAGTGGGTAAGCCTTTCCCTTCTCCAGAGGATCTTTCCAACCCAGGGATCAAATCCAGGTCTCCCGCATTGCAGGTGGATTCTTCACCAGCTGAGCCACAAGAGAAGCCAAAGAATACTAGAGTGGGTAGCCTATCTCTTCTCCAGGGGGTCTTCCAGACCCAGGAATCAAACCGGGGTCTCCTGAATTGAGGGGGATTCTTCACCAACTGAGTTATCATTCCCAGGTGATGCAGTGGTAAAGAATCTGCCTGCCTATGCGGTGGACACAAGTTTGATCACTGGGTGGGGAAAATACCCTGGAGGAGGAATTGACAACCTACTTTAGTATTCTTGCTTAGAGAAACCCACGGACAGTGTTGCCAAATCCATGGGGCCACAAAGATTCAGACATGACTTAGTGACTGAACACACACATACATGAATGTGCTATATTCTTTTGAGTGCTTTAGAGGATACACATATAAACAAGCACAAATATAAGATCCAATCTCTGATTTCAAAGAGATGAGAGCCTGGTTGGGCATAAAGGGTGTATATGATTGAAACAGTTAGTAAGCAATAGTGCCAGATTCTGTTATTTGTAATAAAATAATGTGCTAATGACACAGGAGAAGAGAGATAAACAGAGCTAAATAGGCAACAGAAGTAGAACAAAGTATGCCAGAAAATTTAGGGTAGAATAAATTGTTTCTATCCCTAAGAAAAAAATGGGTTTACTCTAATATTAACTTATATTGGGGTACTAATTAGCTATTTGGAAAAGGAAAGACAAAATGGTTGTCCTATTAACTAGGCAAAAAAAAGTACAGTTGAACTAAGATAAAAAATTAAAAAATTATTGAAAGAAAATTCAATATGGAAGAATTTAAAAAATAACTATAGAGTATGTGAAGAAAGCCTGAATAAAGCTCTGCATGTGTGTGTCCATGTGCTCACACACACACACACACACACACACACAGCAAAAAACCAGTAAAATGGAAGATGAGAAAATTTTTGTATCAGGTGTGACAAAATTTAATATTTTTAACAAATAGCAAATGGAAAGTTCATAAATAAAAGAAAAAGATGAGTATACCATTAAGAATAAAATCACATGATTTTGTAATGTAGAAAAGAGAAATATATAAATGGCATATAAGTATATATAAAGATGTTCAATCTAACAAGTAAGCAGAGAAGCAAATAAAAACAGTAGAATGCTGTTTTAAACTTCTTATATTGGAAACTCTGAACAAATATTTAAGGTATTAATGAATATTTCAGTTCAGTTCAGTCACTCAGTCGTGTCTGACTCTTTGCGACCCTATGAATCGCAGCACGCCAGGCCTCCCTGTCCATCACCAACTCCCGGAGTTCACCCAAACTCATGTCCATCTAGTCGGTGATGCTGTCCAGCCATCTCATCCTCTGTTGTCTCCTTCTCTTCCTGCCCCCAATCCCTCCCAGCATCAGAGACTTTTCCAATGAGTCAACTCTTTGTATGAGGTGGCCAAAGTATTGGAGTTTCAGCTTTAGCATCATTCCTTCCAAAGAACACCTAGGACTGATCTCCCTTAGAATGGACTGGTTGGATCTCCTTGCAGTCCAAGGGACTCTCAAGAGGCTTCTCCAATACCACAGTTCAAAAGCATCAATTCTTTGGCACTCAGCTTTCTTTGCAGTCCAACTTTCACTGGAAAAACCATAGCCTTGACTAGACGGACCTTTGTTGGCAAAGTAATGTCTCTGCTTTTGAATATACTATCTAGGTTAGTCATAACTTTCCTTCCAAGGAGTTAAGTGTCTTTTAATTTCATGGCTGCAATCACCATCTGCAGTGATTTTGGAGCCCTCCAAAATAAAGTCTGACACTGCTTCCACTGTTTCCCCATCTATTTCCCATGAAGTGATAGGACCAGATGCCATGATCTTCATTTTCTGAATGTTGAGCTTTAAGCCAACTTTTTTACTCTCCTCTTATACATATTGATGTATACTAAATGGTGAATATTTAGAATATGAAAATTTTATTTAAACTAATGAAATAGTATGTTAATATGTATAAATATTTCATATAAGTATGCCTCTGACCCAGTGTGTTCACTTATGGAAATATATTCTTAATAAATTCTTGAAAATTAGCAATTATATATATGCATAATATGGTGCATCCCAGGTGGCTCTAGTGGTAAAGAACCTGCCTGCTATTGCAGGAGAAGGAAGAGACATGGGTTCAATCCCTGGGTCTGGAAGATCGCATGGAGCAGGGCATGGCAACTCACTCCAGTATTCTGGCCTGGATAATTCCATAGACAGAGGAGCCTGGCAGGCTACAGTCCATAGGGTTGCAAAGAGTCAGACACGACTGAAGTGACTTAGTATGCATGTACATATGTATAATGTATATGTGTATATATATATATATATATATATATGTACACATTCTTTATGTGTATGCAGGTCAAGAAGCAAGAGCTAGAACTGGACATGGAACAACAGACTGGTTCCAAATTGAGAAAGGAGTACGTCAAGGCTGTATATTGTCACCCTGCTTATTTAACTTATGTGCAGAGTACATCATGAGAAAGCCTGGGCTGGATGAAGCACAAGCTGGAATCAAGATTGCTGGGAGAAATATCAATAACCTCGTATAAACAGATGACACCACCCTTATGGCAGAAAGTGAAGAACTAAAGAGCCTCTTGATGAAAGTGAAAGAGGAGAGTGAAAAAGTTGGCTTAAAGCTCAACATTCAGAAAACTAAGATCATGGGATCTGGTCCCATCACTTCATGGCAAATAGATAGGGAAACAATGGAAACAGTGACAGACTTTATTTTGGGCTTCAAAATCACTGCAGATGGTGATTGCAGCCATGAAATTAAAAAGACGCTTGCTCCTTGGAAGAAAAGTTGTGACCAACCTAGACAACACATTAAAAAGCAGAGACATTACTTTACCAACAAAGGTTCATCTAGTCAAACCTAGGGTTTTTCCTGTGATCATGTACGGATGTGAGTGTTGGACTATAACAACAGCTGAGTGCCGAAGAATTGATGCTTTTGAACTGTGGTGTTGGAGAAGACTCTTAAGAGTCCCTTGGACTGCAAGGAGATCAAACAAGTCCATCCTAAAGGAGATCAGTCCTGACTATTCATTGGAAGGACTGATCCTGAAGCTGAAACTCCCACAGTTTGGCCACCTGATGCGAAAAACTGACTCAATCGAAAAAGACTCTGATGCTGGGAAAGATTGAAGGTGGAGGAGAAAGGGATGACAAAGGATGAGATGGTTGGATGGGATCACTGACGCAATGGACATGAGTTTGAGTAGGCTCCAGGAGTTGGTGATGGACAGGATGGCCTGGCATGCTGCACTTCATGGGGTTGCAAAGAGTCGGACATGACTGAGCGACTGAACTGACTGACTGACACATTCTTTATTAAAGTTGCTCAATCGTGTCTGACTCTTTGCAACCCCATGGACTATAGGCAGCCAGGTTCCCCTGTCCATGGAATTCTCCAGGCAAGAATACTGGAGTGGGCAGCCGTGCCCTTCTCCAGAGGATCTTCACAACCCAGGGTTTGAACTCAGGTCTCTTGCATTGCAGGTGGATTCTTTACTGTCTGAGCCACCAGGGAAAACCAAATATATATGCAAAAAAATTTATAATTTGAAAAAACTTGAAAACAAGAGGTAGTGAAGTGTTGTTAAAACTATCAACATTTTAGTCAAATTGCATGAATTTGAATTCTAGCTCCACAACTTTTTTGTAACATTAGACAAGTTATTTAACCTCTGTTGGTGTCAGTTTTACCATTTACAAAATGGACCTGCCTTGAAGATCAAAGTACCTACCTTGAAGATCTAAATAGAAATTTATCCAAGAAGACATACAAATAACCAACCAGCACAAAAAGTCCTTCATATCACTAATTATGAAGAGAAATGCAAATCAAAACTACAGTGAGGTACCACCTCACACTGGTCCTGGTCAGATTGGCCATCTTAAAAGTTACTTCAAGTAACAAATGCTGGAGAGAGTGTGGAGAAATGAGAATCCTACTACATTATTGGTGGCAATGTAAATTGATGAAACCATTATGGAAAGAAGTATGGAGGTTCCTTACAAAGCTAAAAATGGAGTTATCATATGATCCAGCAATCACACTCCAGGGTGTATATCCAGAAAAAAATCTAAAATTCAAAAAAATACATGTAACCCTATAATCATAGCAGCACTATTCACAATAACCAAGACATGGAAACAGTCTAACTGTTCATTGACAGATGAATGGATAAGGAAAATGTGGCCCATATAAAAAACAGAATACTATTCAGCCATAAAAAAGAAAGAAATAATGTCTTTTGCACTTACATGGATGTAGAGATGATCATAGTAAGTGAAGTAAGTCAAAAGGAGAAAGACAAACAGCACGTGATATCACTTATGTGTGGAATCTGAAATATGACATAAATGAACTTATTATCTATGTAACAGAAGCAGAGTCACAGACATAGGGAACAGACTTGTGGTTACCAACAGGGAGGGGGAGGCAGGGAACAGATGGGTTGGGAGTTTGGGATTACCAGAGGCAAACTATTAAATATTTATAGAATGGAAAAACGACAAGGGCTTACTATATATAGCACAAGGAACTATAGTCAATATCCTGTGATAAATGATAATGAAAAGAATATGAAAAGGATTGTATAACCGAATCACTGCTATACAACAGAAATCAACACGAATTTGTAAGTCAACTATACTTTAAAAATTAAAAAAAAAAAAGAAATAAAGCTCTTAAAACAGAGTCTAGGACTTTGTAAGCACTCAAAAATATAAGCTATTATTATTAAGAGATTGTCTAAAAATGATTGAGCTTCTATTTCCTCTGAGAACAACTAGAAAAGTTGGACAAAACATATAAATCCCATGTATTTGAAGTCATGGAAGACCTAACAAGACAATGAAAAATTACAGAGCTAAAAAGTAGGAGAAGAAAGGAGTTAGTGGGTATATATTTGGGCCACTTTCCCCTTGCTATTGCTGCTGCTGCTGCTAAGTCGCTTTAGTTGTGTCCGATTCTGTGCTACCCCATAGACGGCAGCCCACCAGGCTCCCCCATCCCTGGGGGCAAGAACACTGGAGTGGGTTGCCATTTCCTTCTCCAATGCATGAAAGTGAAAAGTGAAAGTGAAGTCGTTCAGTGTGTCCAACTCCTAGCGACCCCGTGGACTACAGCCTACCAGGCTCCTCCATCCATGGGATTTTCCAGGCAAGAGTCCTGGAGTGGGGTGGCATTGTCTTCTCTGACTTTCCCCTTGAGTGTGGGGCAAAAATTAGAGCTCAGAGTTTGTCGAGGAAGGTGGAAATTTGGCGGAGGCACTAGTTTTTTGGGTGAAGTAGAAGAAGTTCTTCATGGAAGTGAAAGCCTCTAATGAAGAGCACCCAGGATGACTAAAGCTCAGGTTTAATAACTGAAATGCTAATTGGATTGAAATAATCTTGGATTGCTCCTATCCCTATTGTTTCTCCATAACCATAAGTTAAACCCTTGTTCAGTGAAAACAATATTTTAGCCTTAAATGGTCTCTCAAAATCATTAGAATTTAGTGCCTAACATAAAAATAAAAACAAGGCCAAATATGGAAAGTGAAAGTGTTAGTCGCTCAGTCATGTCTGAATCTGTGCAACCCCATGGACTTTAGCTCACCAGGCTCCTTTGTCCATGGAATTCTCCAGGCAAGAATACTGGAGTGCATTGCCATTCCCTTCCCCAGGGAATCTTCCCAAACAAGAGATCGAAACCGAGTCTCCTGCACTGCAGGTGGACTCTTTACCGTCTGAGCCACCAGGGAAGCTGAGACCCAGGCATACTAGGTGAAAAAGCAATATGAACAAAGTCCAAAAGAAACAACAGATAATAGAAATAGAAAAAATCTAGATAATCAATTTATTGGACATGGACTTAAAACAGCTGTCTTCAAAACAGTCAAAAAATAAACGGGGATTTTGGCAGGGAATGGCAAAAAACTGCAAACGGAACCAAATCAAGACGCTACACTTGAAAAATACGATAAAGTTTATTTCGAGCTCAGGGAATGTGTTGAACAACAGATTAGCCACAACTGAAGAGATAATCAGTTATAGTTTGGAAAAATATCTAAAATGAAGTATAGAAAGACATAAAGTGGGAAAATATAGAAAAATAAAAACAAAGGTTAACAAATTAACTAAAAACTTAAGCCCAATTGTGTGCTTCTTCAAAGAGACACTTTTAAAATATAAGGATTCAGAAAATACTAAAAATGAAAGAGTGAAAAAATGCATACTATGCAAACACTAATATATACAACGCAAACACTACAAGAAAGATGCTGCGCCAGGGTTATTGTCAAACAACGCAGAGAGTAATGCACAAAAGGTCACTAAGAACTTGAAAAGATGGTTCATAGTGTTTCAATTTGCCAGAAGAGTATAGGTGTTCTAAATTTATTTGAGTCTAACAATAATTTCAAAATATAGAAGGCAAAAATTGATCAAATTTAAAAGGAAAATAGATTGATTCACAATCATAGTAGGAGATTTCAGATAATTGTCTTAATAACTGATAGGCAGATAAATATCTGTAGGGGTACAAAAGAGTTTACAACATGAGTTACACACTTGATCTAATCACATTTATCATTGCATTCACCAACTGATATATACATATTCTCTTTAAGCACACATGAAACAATTAACTAAACTTTTATATGCTGTCCATAAAGCTAGTTTTAACACACCTCACAAGGTTTTACTTCTATAGAACATGTTCTTGGACTTCAATGGAGTTAACTAGAAATAAATAACAAAAGATAATTTGGAAAGTCTCCTTGTGTTTGGAACTTAATCAACACACTTCTAAATAAACTATAGATCAAAGAAGAAACAGCAGTGTATTTTATAAAATATTATGGACTGAATAATAGAAAACATGATGTATCAAAATTTGTCATGCTGCTAAAACAGTGCTTAAAGGAAAATGTGTGGCCTTAAATGCATATATTAGAAAATAAGAACTATTAAATATTAATTGACAAAGTCTGAGCCATTACAGAAAGAACAGCAAAATAAATGCATAAGTTATGACACATTGTAAAATGATATATATACAGAAAATTGACATGTCATGTGGGAAAAAATAAACAACTTGTAGAATGGGTTTTAGAGTTTTGTCCTATTTATATAACATTACATATGTATTGAAATATGTATAAAAGTACACATACCAAACTCTAAAATAATGATCACCTCTGGTGATGGCATTTTGGGTAATTTTTCATTTTTTCTAATTTCATTGCTTCTTATTTGAAGAATATAATTCATAAAAGTAATTATTAAAAACTCCAATTAAATGAATAATAAAGCTATTTTTTATTCTAAAAAATAACATAAGATAATGAAAGAATTGGAGCAGGAAATGACAACCCACTCCAGTATTCTTCCCTGGAAAATCCCACTGCAGGAGGAGCCTGGTAGGCTACAGTCCATGGGGTCACAAAGAGTTGGACACGACTGAGAGACTTCACTTCACTAATGAAAGAATAATCTTTGACTAATCTCTGAAATGTGTGGAGTTAGCCATCAGGCAGTTGGTTTGGTCAGAGTAAGGAGAGATCAAAAAAGTCTTAAAAGTGGTGATGGTCAAGACAGCCTTCCATGAAAAAGTCAGGACACAAGCCAGGCCCTGAAAAATTGGTACCATTTAGACAGATGGAGTGGTTCTGGTATACCAATGTGGGCATACTCTGTCTAAAGACCTATATTTCACTACAGATGAGGTTTTTCCTTTCTGTTTCTCTTTCTGTGTGTCCACAAGTGTGTGCAGACACACATTTGGGGGTTGTCAGTGGGAGAGAAAGCAAGGGTGATTGTTTCTGTGCATGCATGCTAAGTTGCTTCAGTTGTGTCCGACTCTTAGTGACTCTTTGTGACCCCATGGACGGTAGCCAGCCAGCCTTCTCTGTCTGCAGGATTCTCCAGGCAAGAATATCTGAGCGGGTTGTGGTGCCTCCCCCAGAGGATCTTTTCCACCCAGGGATTGAACTTGCATCTCTTATGGTCTCCTGCATTGGCAAACATGTTCTTCACCACTAGCGCCATCTGGGAAGCCCGTAATTGATTCTAACGTCAGTTAATGGCATCAGCCGTGGTTAAGACAGAATCCTGTCTTAGACTTTCAGACTCTTTTCTCTCTTTTCATGCTTGTATCTAATCAATTTTCATCTTGATTGTATTTTAGATTTCAAATACTTCTCTTCTGTAATATCGTCCTTACTCTTCTTTAAGCCCCTAATTATTTCTTGAATATACTCTGCTATTTCCTACCTCTATGCCTGTGCTTTTGATGTTTATTCTAGCTGGAATGCCTTCCTCACATTTTTTTTTCCCTCCTAGCTATGTTCATTTTTAAGACTTAAGTGAGGCATCATCCTCTCAGATATCTTCCTTGAGGGATAAATATTTCTCTCTAGTCTTCTATGTTATTTTTATTTACCTTTGTCCTAGTAGTTACCATTTTATGTTAAAATAATATCTTTAGATACTTATATTTTCTACTAGACTATAAACTTTTCTAGGGTAAAGGTTGTGTCTCATTGTATTGTGTAACCATAGAGATGACAAAGGCACAGAGTAGGTGTTCAACAAATGCTTGGTAATTTGGGTCATTGTAAAGTGACGAGCAAAATCAGTCCTGAATATTCATTGGAAGGACTGATGCTGAAGCTGAAACTCCAATACTTTGGCCATCTGATGCGAAGAGCTGACTCAGTAGAAAAGACCCTGATGCTGGTAATGATTGAGAGCAGGAGGAGAAGGGGACGACAGAGGATGAGATGGTTGTAAATGGACATGGGTTTGGGTGGACTCCGGGAGTTGGTGATGGACAGGGAGGCCTGGCATGCTGTGGTTCATGGTGTCGCAAAGAGTGGGACATGACTGAGTGACTGAACTGAACTGAACTGAAAGTGATGAGAAGTTTGGATCTCAGTCTATAATTCCTATGCAGTCCTAGGATTCAGATATACAATGATCTAGGTGAAAATTTTTTTTCATATTGCCTTCTGGAATTTTAAATACTTTCTTTGTTAAATTATTTTAATGGTATACTATCTTACTTAAACTATAATATAACTCTAAACAAGTGTGTTATTGAATTCTTCAGTACATGATCAAGAACTATTAGTCATCAACTTTGCTAAGTTATGGTGTCTATGATTGCTTGCCATTAATACAATTTTAAATTTTTATTTTGGAGATTACATTATAGAGACCTGTCTGCATTTGTACTGGGCTTAGGGTGATGCTGAGTGTGTCAAAACAATGTATAATTTAGCTTATGAATTTATTAGTTTTGTTTTTATCATTGCCTGTGATGGGGCACAAAAACCAAAGTACTTCTGTTATGGAAAGACTCATTCAGTGGAAACATAGAGCCCCTGGAAACAATGAACAGTTTACATTGGTCAGTGAAAAGCACAGATAAAGTAACGTGTTTTGAAGAGAGTCCAATTTAAAGTCTAGAATTTTACCAAGGCTAAAGTTTTCTCTAATCTACAGTCTTTTTAGATCTATCATACAAATTTGCTTTTTATAATGTCTAGTAAAAAAAAAAATAACATAATGGGTAACTTTGGTGAATCCATTTCTCCTGGAAATGGTGGAGCTTATTTATAATTTATAGCAGAATGAGATCAGAATTAGTCTCTTTAAATGATATCATATACTTCAGAATTGCTTTTATATTTATTCTAATAATCTAAAGTGGGTAATGAAAGGATATATTTTCTTTCGACATGTGACTGGGTAAAACTACCAGGTGGCTCAGTGGTAAAGAATCTGCCTGCCAAGCGGGAGACATGGGTTTGATCCCTGGCCTGGGAAGATCCCCTGGGAGAAGGAAATGGTAACCCATTCCAGTATTCTTGCTTGGGAAATCTCATGGACAGAGGAGTATGGTGGGCTACAGACCATGGGGTCACAAAAGAGTCAGACAAATGGCTGAAACAAATAACAACAACAACAAGAACAGATGTCTTAGTGATCAGAGTTTTGGATTTTCACATATTATGCATATGTAGATATTTTGTGGGCTTTTTTTTGAAATCACAAAGTTGACTTTTTCAAAATGGTTAAAGTTTGGTTAAAAAAAGTTCAGGTGGGAAAAAAATGTCATCTACTCTGCCTATAGAGGGAGTGCTTGTAATGCTTGAAAATACATCTGGTTTTGTGGATTTGTTGAAGAATGATGTCCACTCTTCATTCTTCTCTAGCATACATGGCATCAGAAATTTTGAGAAGAATCCCAAAGAAGTCGCTGAATGTCCTCTACTTTAGAAGAGCAAGAATCTTGAATTAACATATTTTCAATCAGTGTTTTAAAAAATAGGGGCTTCCCCAAAGGTTCAGCACGTAAAGAATCCGCCTGCAGTGCAGGAGACACAGGAGACATGGGTTCAATCCCTGGGTCAAGAAGATCCCCTGGAGGGGCATGGCAGCCCACTCCAGTATTCTTTCCTGGAGAATCCATAGACAGAGGAGCCTGGCAGGCTACAATCCAAAGGGCTGCAAAAAATTGGACATGTCTGAGCGACTAAGCACAAGTTGCAGAATAGAAATATGCCTTTAAAAGTAACCATGTTATATGAAAATTCATGTATAAGATGTAATATGCAGTAAGTATTTTTTAGTGTTTATTCTTTGTTTTTAGTGTTTATTCTTTAGTGTTTATTTTTACAAATACATTTGTAAATAGCAAATAATATACATTTATCTGCATAATAAAATATATGCATGTCTTGAAATATATATAATATATATGCCTTTAAAATATGTATATCTTTATAAATATATGTATAAATGAATATATGTATCATATAAATATATACTGTCATCTAAGAAGAGTAATTTGATTGTGACCAGCCACATTTGAAAATGCCTTGCTTCCTAAATCCTTGCCAACTTTGGGTATTATCACTGAAAAATATTTTCTGCTTTGATATGTGAGAAAAGCATATTATTATTATTACCATTAGTATTTTAGTTTTTAATTCCTTATTGTGATCAAATTTCTTTTTAATATCTTGATTTTTTTTGAAGGCAATTTCCCACATACATTGCCTATTTTAATATGGAAGAGTTTATCTTTTGCTTAATGTGTCTATACTCTTTATGTATGGTATGGATATTAAGCCTTTCTCAGTCACACATGTTGTGAATTCTTTTGTTAGTCTCTATTTTGTTTCCCAGCTTTGTTTAAGATAATTTTTTTGAAACATGGTCATTCAATAAGCCAGTGAAAACGTCCTAGTTACACTTTGAAGTGGACTGGACCCTTAGAAAACTTTT
Organism: Budorcas taxicolor; assembly: GCF_023091745.1. Classification (NCBI taxonomy): domain Eukaryota; kingdom Metazoa; phylum Chordata; class Mammalia; order Artiodactyla; family Bovidae; genus Budorcas; species Budorcas taxicolor. The sequence continues at coordinate 56,081,836 of NC_068923.1, read as the reverse complement.
AGAGAATCTGGTTCTTGGAAGCATATTAGTATTTTCAGGTGCCTATATCCCAAACTCCCTAATTTATAATCATTCTTTCTTGTGTCTTTGAACAATAGTCCAAGGGTTCTATTGTCCATTTACAGATAGTGAAATAAAAGTAAAGAGTCCCAGCTCTTTAGGAGTATAGTTTATCCTAGGCATGGAGGGTTTTTGCTGAAACCCTTAACATTAGAACATAGATTAGTGAGCTGTATTCACCAACTTTAGCTGGTAATAAATGACAGATATCATCCAGTTGCCTAGAGAACAGCTTGATATTTTTTTGAAAAAAACCCAAGGTATTAAATACCTTGTAGTATATTGGTGAATGGCTCATCTGAAGCTAATCCATATCTGGAAAGTTCTTATTTTTGAATCCTACTCGTGTCCAGTACATGGCACAGATTCTTAAGTATGGCACAAATACTGAAGGAATGAGAGAGGGAGATTTTCCAGGCCAGAGAAACAAAGGGAAGACTGGATTCAACTTACCAGTTTGCTTGTGGAAAGAGAGTAGGGGCTTTTCAGTGGAATGTGAATTCTTCCTGGTGAGTGGGCCATCAAAGGTTTGATGATGTATATATGTAGGAAGAAAGTGGAATGAATGCAAAACTTGCATGCTTTCATTTTTCTTTGAAAAAGTAACATTCTCTCTAAAAAAATTATTTATTTTTAATTGAAGGAATATTACTTTACAGTATTGTGTTGGTTTCTACCAAGCATCAACAGCCATAGGCTTACCTATGTTTCCTCCCACTTGAACATCCCTCCCACCTCCCTCCCTATCCAACCCCTCTAGGTTGTTATTAAGCCTGGTTTGAGTTTCCTGAGTCATACAGCAAATTTCCATTGGCTATCTATTTTATATATAGTAATGTAAGTTTCCATGTTACCCTCTCCATACATTGCACCCTCTCTTTCCTCCCCCTCAGCCATGTCCATAAGTCTGTTCTTTATGTCTATGTCTCCATTCAGTTCAGTTCAGTTCATTTCAGTTCAGTTGCTCAGTCATGTCCAACTCTTTGCGACCCCATGAATTGCACGCCAGGCCTCCCTGTCCATCACCAACTCCCGGAGTTCACTCAGACTCACGTCCATCGACTCAGTGATGCCATCCAGCCATCCATCTCATCCTCTGTTGTCCCCTTCTCCTCCTGCCCCCAATCCCTCCGAGCAGCAGAGTGTTTTCCAATGAGTCAACTCTTCGCATGAGGTGGCCAAAGTACTGGAGTTTCAGCTTCAGCATCATTCCCTCCAAAGAAATCCCAGGGCCGATCTCCTTCAGAATGGACTGGTTGGATCTCCTTGCAGTCCAAGGGACTCTCAAGAGTCTTCTCCAACACCACAGTTCAAAAGCATCAATTCTTCGGCACTCAGCCTTCTTCACAGTCCAACTCTCACATCCATACGTGACCACAGGAAAAATCATAGTCTTGACTAGACGGACCTTTGCTGGCAAAGTAATGTCTCTGCTTTTGAATATGCTATCTAGGTTGGTCATAACTTTCCTTCCAAGGAGTAAGCGTCTTTTAATTTCATGGCTGCAATCACCATCTGCAGTGATTTTGGAGCCCCCAAAATAAAGTCTGACACTGTTTCCACTGTTTCCCCATTTATTTCCCTTGAAGTGATGGGACCAGATGCCATGATCTTCGTTTTCTGAATGTTGAGCTTTAAGCCAACTTTTTCACTCTGCTCTTTCACTCATCTCCAAATAGGTTCATCAGTACTATCTTTCTAAATTCCAAGGAAGTAACATTCTCTTTGAAGTGTCTCTTTTAAAGAAAGCTCCTGCTGCCGCCAGTGTTTAAGAGAAGAGTTCAGGTCAGTGACGCAATAAATAGGCATCCTTTAAAATAGAGGTCTGCAAACTATTGGGTCTAATGCCTGATGATCTGAGGTGGAGCTGATGTAAAATAATAGAAATAAAGTGCACAGTAAATGTGCTTGAAACATCCCCAAACCAACCCTCCCTCCCAGTCCATGGAAAAATTGTCTTCCATGAAACCAGTGCATACTGTGTGCTAAGTCACTTCGGTCGTGTTTGACTCTTTGTGACCCCATGGCCTGTAGACTTACAGGCTCCTCTGTTCATGGGATTCTCCAGCCAAGAATACTGGAGTGGGTTGCCATTTCCTTCTCTAGGGGATCTTCCTGACCCAGGGATCAAACCCATGTCTCTTATGTCTCCTTCATTGGGAGGTGGGTTCTTTACCACTAGTGCCACCTGGGAAGCTCTCATGAAACCAGTGCCTGGTGCCAAAAAGGCTGGGGACTGATGCTTTAAAAAGTGGCAGCAGAGGGGTACTGGACAAGAACTGGCAAGGAAAGGGGCAGTTACTGATGGAAAATTTAAAAGCATTTTGTGTCAGATCCCAATCTAATGTGAGTTGTTGGAATCTTTTGTCCTTTTCCAGAACTGTGGGTCCTGATAACTGTGGGTCAGGAATAGAAACTCCTAGTCCCCAGAAAGAGTGATGGATTGGTGTTGATTTCTCCTTGAAGATCACTGTCTTAGGTCATCCTACTCAGGCTGCTAGAATAATGAAAAGGCAAATGTCTTGGTTCTGTTGCTGTTTACTTTTCTTCAAGACATAGGCATGAGTATTATACTTTCCTCTAATTACAGGGCATTAAGCCAGAACTAGCAGTGTACACATGACAAATGAATCTTATGTAGCATGTTTATCACCTAGTTAATATCCTAAGTCAAAGTTTTATTATACTATATCACATTCCAGAGAGTTTGTAAATTGAGATATGGTAAAATCACCATTGTAAAATATACCATATAGATCAAACAGGAAGACCCAAGATACAACTTACTAAGATTATTTTTTTAATAAAGAAGCTAAGCTTGAATAAGAATAGTTGTAATATGACAGCCAGTATATGGACACTAACTGATTTATAAAATCTTTTGGCTTATTAATAGATGCTCAGGGAAAGAAGTGTTGCTTTAAATTTAAAAAAATGACATGTTGTTAGAATAAAATAAAAGCTGAGGTTTCATTGCACCCTTAGAAGGATTTGGAGATGACCAATCAAAATTGATACTGTGTTGTTAATGTACATGCTAAAGAAATAACTGGAATGGGGACTGGGAATAAGTGGGGAGAAGAGAGGAAAATACCTATTTTGGGTTAGTGGAATAAGGCTAATCTCAAGAAGTAAAAATTTCAGAAACTGATTTGTTAAATATTCACTTGACAGAAAAAGAACTGTGTAAATTTTGATTTCCTCAGAAAAGGAATAGGGAAAAAGAAAGTGAAAGTAAAAGTCTCTCATTGTGTCCAACTCCCCATCTTAGTTCCCTGACCAGGAAGTGAATCCATGATCTCTGAATTGGGAGCATGGAGTCTTCACCACAGGATCACCAGGGAAATCCCAAGAACATCTAGTTCAAACTTGAGCCTGACAGTCTCCTCTGTCCATGGAATTCTCCAGGCCAGAATACTGAAGTGGATTGCCATACCCTTCTCCAGGGGATCATCCCAACCCAGGGATTGAACCCAGGTCTCCTGCATTGCAGGCAGATTCTTTACCAACTGAGCCATCAGGGAAGCCCAAGGAAAAAGAATATCTAGTTTATTTATTATTTTTTAAAACTTATATTATTTTACTTTTATTGAATAAGATCTTTACTCCCCTTTTTTTGGTTCATCATAAGCCTTGTCCATTATTTTTTTCCAGCATATGGGCTCTTGGTTCCCTGACCAGGGAGTGAATCCGTGATCTCTGAATTGGGAGCATGGCGTCTTTACCACAGGATCACTAGGGAAATCCCAAGAATATGTAGTTCAAAAGATAATAATAATAGTGATAATAACAATAAAACAACTAAGCATATAATATAGGTTATGGATTATAGAAACGCATTTTTACAATGTTAAATCAATCAAATTATATTAGCAATTTTACCTAGTAGGAATATTTGGAAAAACTGTTTTAATAAGCACACAAATTGAATTATATTTAACAGGTAATTTTTGTATGAATGGTGCTTTTAGCAACAAATTATATTGTCTTACTCTTTTGTTTATACTATGTATCTGTATAGAGTAGTAAATGCTTAATAGATGCATGATTTTTGAGGGTAGTTAAAATATTTCCTCACAGCTCTTAATGAGAATTCTTTTCAGTCATCAAGTTTATAGTGAGTACTTGCTGTGTTTCTGGCTTGGTATTAGGTATTTTGTAAATATATGAAAAATATAACTCACTTTCTAGTGAGTCAGAGGATTTTCTTTTACAGCTTTATTGAGGTATAGGTGACACAAGATAGACTGAACTTCTTTAAAGTGTTTAATTTGATAAATTTTTACATTAATGTATATATGTGAAATAACCCCTACAACCCAGAAAATGAGTAATGCCCGTTACCTTCAAAAGTGTCCTGTCGCCTTCTGTAATCCTTCTTCTGTCCCTCTTTTTCCTGTCCTCAGGTGGCCATCAATTTCAGTTTTTCCCCTGTAGTTTAGTTGGCATTTTTTGGAATTATTCACAAATGGGATAACATATTTGTCTCACATCATTGGAGTGTTTATTTTGATATCCATTTTTGTTGTTATGTATCAGTAGTAAGTTCCTTCTGTTGCTGAGTAGTATTACATTGTATGAGTATACCAGTTGTTTTATCTATTTACTCATTGATGGACATGAGCTGTTTTTTGTTTCCACTAATCTAAGGCTACTATGAATATTTTTTGTACACCTTTGTGTGGACATATGCAGTCATTTGTTTTGAGTAAATACCTAGTGAAGGAATAGCTAGGTCATTCAGTAGGAACATGTGTAACTTTTAAAGAAACTTCCAAACAGTTTTCCAAAGTTGTTGTACAATTTAAATTCCCACCAGCAGTGTATTAGAGTTCCAATCATTCCTCACACTCTCCAGCACTTGGCTTAGTCAGTTATTTTTAACTTTTGCCATTATTTCTTTAGTGAGCATGGGCTTGAGTTTATTAATCTGACCCACTGATTAAACAGCATTATCTTTGTCATAAACTAAAAATCAGGAAATCACTATCAGATGATGAGATTTAAATATTCACCAAACTTACAAAAAACCAAAGCAAATTTGAAAATTTGGTAACACAGAGGCTTTAGGACTGTTGGAAGGACTGTTGCTGAAGTTGAAGCTTCAATACTTTCTGATGTGAAAGCCAACTCATTGGAAAGTATTAGATATACTTTAAAAAGTCATAATATCAACAGTTGTATCTAATAGAATTTTTAATCATCTATTACAATCTGGACTGAATAAAAATTTTTAAGAAAGCTCTCTTATAAACTTATCCCAAGCATTTAATTAAATGCACCAAATATAAATGGCAAACTTATTAATCTCGTCCCCCAAGCAAAAACGTCAGAAAAAGCCTTTTACTTTTTACTAATTAAAAGATTGGAGAAGGAAATAGAAACCCACTCCAGTATTCTTGCCTGGGAAATCCCATGAACACAGGAGCCTGGCAGGCTACAGTCTGTGGGGTCGGATGCAACTTAGCAGCTAAACATCAACTCTATTAATTAAAAAAGAAATCTCTAGGAGAACAGAGAATTTTGGCTATTCTGATAGGTGTTATTATGGATTGTGTTGTTTTTCTCCACAGAAGTCCTAAGCACCTTAGGATGTGACTATTTGGAACTAAGGTTGTTGCTATATTAATTAAGATGAGGTCATACTGAAGTAGAATAGGCCCCAGAACCAATATGACTGATATCCTTATAAATAGGAAAGATTCTGGCGTAGAGACTCACACACAGGAAGAACACAATGCGAGGACTGAAGGTCTGCTGCTGCGAGCCAAGGAATCAGCAGAAGCTAGGAGAGACCCAGAACACATCCTTCTCTGGGGTATGCTTAACTTTTTAAGACATACAAGTGCTTTCTAAATCAGCAGTGCCATTTTATACTTCCATCAGCACTGCACAAGAGTTCCAGCTCCTCTGTAGTCTCATCAGTACTTGATATCTTCACTTAAAATTTTACTTTAGCAATTCTAATGGCTTTGTAGTGGTACCGCACTGTGGCTAAATCTATTACATTTTGCTAATGTCAAATAATGTTGAGCATACTTTCAAATGCTTATTTGTCATCTTGTATCTTCTTTGGTGAAATAGCCATTCAAAGCTTTTATTCTTAGAGTGTCTGCTTATCTGTGAATGGACACCTGAGTTGTTTCCACCTTTTTGCTACTGCGAATAATGCTGCTATGAACATTGATATACTACTTCAGTCCCTGCTTTGAATACTTCGGGCTATATATCTAGAAATGGAATTGCGGGGTCATATGGTAATTCGTTGGAGAAGACTCTCGAGAGTCCCTTGGACTGCAGGGAGATCCAGCCAGTCCATTCTAAAGGAGATCAGCCCTGGGATTTCTTTGGAAGGAATGATGCTAAAGCTGAAACTCCAGTACTTTGGCCACCTCATGCGAAGAGTTGACTCATTGGAAAAGACTCTGATGCTGGGAGGGATTGGGGGCAGGAGGAGAAGGGGATGACAGAGGATGAGATGGCTGGATGGCATCACTGACTCGATGGATGTGAGTCTGAGTGAACTCCGGGAGTTGGTGATGGACAGGGAGGCCTGGCGTGCTGCGATTCATGGGGTTGCAAAGAGTCGGACATGACTGAGCGACTGAACTGAACTGATGGTAATTCTGTATTTAACTTTTTGTGTTTTTATATTTAAAGAGGGCATTTGTGTAGATGGAACTTGTTTAAATATCAATTTAGCATTTTATGTGTTATAATTGAGATGCTTTAATAATTTCCTGCTTGGTCCATAAAAAAGTTGATTCATAAAGAAGGCTCAGCATCAAATTGATGCTTTTGAATTGTGGTACTGGAGAAGACCCTTGGGAGTCCCTTGGACTGGAGTGAGATCAAACCAGTCAATCCTAAGGGAAATCAACTCTGAATATACATTGGAAGGACTGATGCTGAAGCTGAAGCTCCAATACCTTGGCCACCTGATATGAAAAGCTGACTTATTGGAAAAGATCTTGGTGATGGGAAAGACTGAGGTCAGGAGGAGAAAGGGGTGACAGAGGATGAGATGGTTGGATGGAATCACTGAGCAAACTCCAGGAGACAGTGGAGGACTGAGGAGAGTGGGGTGCTACAATCCACGAAGACGCAAAGAGTCAGATACGACTTAGCAACTGAACAACAACAACAACAGAATTAGTTTTCTGGGAAAATCACAACAATGTGCCACTATCTTGGTGGCTTAAAGCAACAAAATTTGTTGTCTCACAGTGTGGAGAGTAGTAGTCCAAAAATCAAAATATTATCAGGGCCATGCTCCATCTGCTATCTCTGCAGGAGTGTCCTTCTTTGCCTCCCCCAGCTTCTGGTAGCCCCAGGTATTCTTTAACTTGTGCCTGCATAACTCCATCTCTGCTGCTGTCTTTACATGGATTCTGCTTGTGTTATGTATAGATGTGAGAGTTGGACCATAAAGAAAGCTGAGTGCTGAAGAATTGATACTTCTGAACTGTAGTGCTGGAGAAGACTCTTGAGAGCCCCTTGGACAGCAAGGAGATCAAACCAGTCCATCCTAAAGGAAATAAGCCTGAATATTCATTGGAAGGACTGATTGGAAGGAGTGATACTGAAGCTGAAGCTCCAATCCTTTCGCCACCCGATGTGAACTCATTGGAAAAGACCCTGATGCTGGGAAAGATTGAAGGCAGGAGATGGGGGCAACAGAAAATGAGATGGTTGGATGGCATCGCTGATTCTATGGACATGAGTTTGAGCAAACTCCAGGAGATAGTGAGGGACATGAAAGCCTGTCATGTGTGCTATAGAACTTAATACATCCTCATTTCCTTCTTGGGTTTTTTAAATGTACATTTTATGTCATGTCACATATCTCACAATAGAGTTTTCTTATTCTTCCTTTAAGCAGTTATTAAAGATGTACAAATATAAGAAATACATCTAAAATTGACACACATATTCCATTTTGGGGGCTTTTCATTGTTTTGTGTAGATCTAAATTTCCATCTAGTGTTGTTTTCTTTCTATTAAATGATTTTCTTTGCTCTATATTTCATTTTTATTGATTTTCAATTCTTTTAAATTTCACACATTCTCTTTTTTAACAGTTTTATTTTGAAATAACCATAAACTGCATAGAGTTGCAAAGAATAGTATAAAGAGGTTCATTTTACCTTTCACCCAGGTTCTTTTAAAGGTAACATCTTTCATAAATATAGTACAATATTAAAAAAAAATTATCTGTTGTTTATTCTATTTTATTATTAGAGTATAGTTGCCTTTCTTTGGGATTGGAATGAAAACTGACCTTTTCCAGTCCTGTGGCCATTGCTGAGTTTTCCAAATTTGCTGGCGTACTGAGTGCAGCACTTTCACAGCATCATCTTTTAGGATTTGAAATAGCTCAACTGGAATTCCATCACTTCCACTAGTTTTGTTTGTAATGATGCTTCCTAAGGCCCACTTGACCTCACATTCCAGGATGTCTGGCTCTAGGTGAGAGATCATACCATCGTGATTATCTAGGTCATGAAGATCTTTTTTTTTTTTTTTTTTTTTAAGATCTTTTACGTATAGTTCTTCTCTGTGTTCTAGCCACCTCTTCCTAATATCTTCTGCTTCTGTTAGGTCCATATCATTTCTGTCCTTTATTGTGCCCTTCTTTGCATGAAATGTTCCCTTGGTATCTCTAATTTTCTTGAAGAGATCTCTAGTCTTTCCCATTCTGGTGTTTTCCTCCATTTCTTTGAATTGATCACTAGGGAAGCCTTTCTTATCTCTCCCTGCTATTCTTTGGAACTCTGCATTCAAATGGATATATCTTTCTTTTTTTCCTTTGCCTTTCACTTCCCTTCTTTTCATAGCTATTTGTAAGGCCTCCTCAGACAACCGTTTTGCCTTTTTGCATTTCTTTTTCTTGGGAATGATCTTGATCCCTGTCTCCTGTACAGTGTCATGAACCTCCGTCCATAGTTCTTCAGGCACTACCTAACAGATCTAATCCCTCGAAGCTATTTGTCACTTGCACTGTATAATCGTAAGCAATTTGATTTAGGGCATACCGGAATGGTCCAGTGGTTTTCCCTACTTTCTTCAATTTAAGTCTGAATTTGGCAATAAGGAGTCCATGATCTGAGCCACAGTCAGCTCCTGGTCTTGTTTTGCGGACTGTATAGAGCTTCTCCATTTTTGGCTGCAAAGAATATAACCAATCTGATTTTGGTATTGACCGTCTGGTGACGTCCACATGTAGAGTTTTCTCCTGTGTTGTTGGAAGAGGGTGTGCCATGACCAGTGCATTCTCTTGGCAAAACTCTGTTAGCCTTTGACCTACTTCATATTGTATGCCAACGCCAAATTTGCCTGTTACTCCAAAAAACAAGAGAGTTCCAGAAAAACATCTACTTCTGTTTTATTGACTTTATATGCCAAAGCCTTTGACTGTGTAGATCACAACAAACTGTGGAAAATTCTTAAAGAAATGGGAATACCAGATCACCTGACATGCTCCCTGAAAAATCTTATGCAGGTCAAGAAGCAACAGTTAGAACCAGACATGGAACAACATATTGGTTCCAAATCAGGAAAGGCATACGTTAAGGCTGTATATTGTCACCCTGCTTATTTAACTTCTATGCAGAGTACATCATGAGAAAGGCTGGATTGGATGAATCACAAGCTGGAATCAAGATTGCTGGGAGAAATATCAATAACCTCAGATACACAGAGGACATCACCCTTATGGCAGAAAGCAAAGAAGAACTAAAGAGCCTCTTGATGAAAGTGAAAGAGGAGAGTGAAAATGTTGGACTTAACTGAGTGACTGAACTGATACTGATACTGATAATTGCCTTACATTGCTGTATCAGTTTCTGCTGTACAACAAAGTGAATCAGCCATGCACATGCATATATCCCCTGTTTTTGGAGTTCCTTCTCATTTAGGTCACCGCAGAACACTGAGTAGAGTTTCCTGTGCTATACAGTAGGTTGTTATTCATTTTCTATTTTATACATAGTAGTGTATATATGGAGCAGGCAATGGCACCCCACTCCAGTACTCTTGCCTGGGAAATCCCATGGACGGAGGAGGCTGGTAGGCTACAGTCCATGGAGTCACGAAGAGTCGGACACAACTGAGCAACTTCACTTTCACTTTTCACTTTCATGCATTGGAGAAGGAAATGGCAACCCACTCCAGTGTTCATTCCTGGAGAATCCCAGGGGTGGGGGAGCCTGGTAGGCTGCCATCTATGGGGTCACACAGAGTCGGACACGACTGAGCAACTTCACTTTCACTTTTCACTTTCACGCATTGGAGAAGGAAATGGCAACCCACTCCAGTGTTCATACCTGGAGAATCCCAGGGACAGGGGAGCCTGGTGGCCTCCGTCTATGGGGTCGCACAGAGTCAGACACGATTGAAGCGACTTAGCAGCAGCAGCAGCAGCAGCAGTGTATATATGTCAATCCCAATTTCCCAATTCATCCCACCTCGCCTTCCCCTTGGTATCCATACATTTGTTCTCTATGTCTGTGTCTTTCTTTTTGTAAATAAAATCATCTATATCATTTTTCTAGATTCCACATATATATGTGTTAATATACAATATTTGTTTTTTCTTTTCTGACTTACTTCACTCTGCATGACATCTCTAGGCCCATCCACATCTCTGCAAATGACACAACTTTGTTCCTTTTAATGGTGAGCAATATTCCATTTTAAGTATATATATATGTGTGCGTGTGTGTGTGTGTGTGTGTGTGTCTGTGTTAGTCACTAGTCATCCGACTCTTTATGACCCCATGGATTGTAGCCCACCAGGCTCCTCTGTCCATGGAATTTTCCAGGCAAGAATACTGGAGTGAGTTGCCATTTCCTTCTCCAGGGATGTATGTGTATATATACGGCATCTTTTCTATCCATCCCTCTGCGGATGGACATTTGGTTGCTTCCATGTACTGGCTAGTGTGAATAGTGCTGCAAGGAACATTGGAGTGCATTTTTCTTTTGAATTACGGTGTTCTTTGTGCATATGTTTGTGTGTTTAATGTTGTCCCAAAGATCTCTGAAACTGTCCTCAATTCTTTTCATTCATTTTTTTTATTCTCTGCAGGAGTCATTTCCATCATTTTAGGTGCCCTTCTATTCTGTTATTTGACCTCTATAGTACAATATTAAAATCAGGAACCTGGCATTGATACAATCCATATACTTTACTAATATTCTCACTAGTTTTGCATGTGCCTGTGTGAGTGTTCAATGCAGTTTTACCACACATGTGTCCCATGTAACTGCAAAGACCCCTCCTGCTATTCCTTTATAGTCACACATACACCTCTAATCCATCCTGTCCCTAGCTAGAGGGAACTCTTAAACTTTTTTCCATCTCTGTAGGTGTTGCTATGTTTTACTGATATTTTCAGAATTAAGAACTTAAAAAATCTTTCTCCACTGTGGGCTAGCTTGCATAGTTCCTGAGTAGTCTGTGTTATTCTTTGCCCATTTTATGGAATGGTGTCTTTCCTCTGTCTGCTTTTAATATTTCTCTTTGTCATAATTCTAAGTGTTTTGATTTTGATGCTGCTTGTTGTAGTTTTATTTATGCCTGACATTTTTGGATATGTGAGTTAATGATTTTCATCAAATTAAAAAAAATCATCAGTCATTACCTCTTCAAACTTTTTTGTCTCCCCTTTCTCTTCTCTCTTTATGCGTATATTAGGTTACTTGAAATGGTCCATGCCTCTAGAGCTCTGTTTAATTTTTTCTTTCTTGTTTCATTTTGAATTGCTTTTATTACTATGTTTTTAATTTCACTGATATCTTCTTGATATGCTGTTAATTCATCCACTGTAATTTTCATCTCAGAAATATTTTTCATCGTCCCAAGTTTGATGTGGGTGATTATTAGATAATCTATTTCCCTATTTAACATGATTAGTCTTTCCTTTTTTTTTTAATACATGGAATGCAGTTCTGATTATTTTTAAAACCCTTGTCTGTTACTTTTATCATCTGTTTTATTTACAGTCTATTGCAATTGAAGAATCATATTGTGTGACTTCTTTGCATCCTTTGTAATTTTTATATTGAATGTCAGAATGTGCCTTTTATTGAATGTGAATTCACCTTGTTGCATACTATATGTTTTTGTAGTCTATGAATAATTTTGGGCTTTCTGGGACAAAATGAAGTTCCTTGGGAAGCGTTTGATCCCTTTAAAGCTTTTTTTTTACATTTTATTTTTATTTTTCTGACTTCCCTGGTGGCTCAGACAGTAAAGAACCTGCCTGCAATGCAAGAGACCCAGGTTCAATCCTGGGTTGGGAAGATCTCCTGGAGAACGGCACAGCAATCCACTCCAGTATTCTTGCATGGAGAATTCCATGGACAGAGGAGCCTGATGGGCTACAGTCCATGGGCTTGCAAAGAGTCAGACCTGACTGAATGACGAATACACACTTTACATTTTTTAGAGAAGATCATGAAATTTTATTTTATGTCTTTTGTTGTTATTGTTGTTGTTGAATTGGGACAATTGCCTCTGACTACTCTATCTGCTCCCTCATGTATTATGAAGTTGTCTACCCTAGCTGGTGAGAACATATAGCATTCCCAGCCTTGGGTGAGGCACAGGGATTCTCCTTCCACAGAGTTTATACAGATTTACTGATCAATTCTCCCTGAAGACTCAAAAAATGCCATATTCAGATCTCTCAAGCCCTCTCTGTGCAGTCCTTCTCTGTGGTGCTCTGCCCTGCCAACTCTAATTGCTTTGGACTCCTGGGCTTCCAGCTCTGACTCTTTTAACTCAAGGAGAGTCCTGGAATCCACTTGTATTCTAGCTCCCTCTGCCAATATTTGGAAAGTCTCTGAGTAGTCAAATGAGGTAATCATAGGGCTTATGTCATTTGTTTCCGTTTTCTCAAAAATCACTGTCCTGAAATCTTGATGTCCAATGCTTGAGTATCACTATTCCTTATATCTGGCCTTAGTTTTTGTGTTGAATTAAAATGCAAAATGAAACAGGAACAGACTCACAGACACAGAGAACAAACTGGTGGTTGAAAGAGGGGAGGTGGATGAGGGGACAGGCAAAATAGGTGAAGGAGATTAAAAGGTCCAAATTTTCAGTTATAAAAGTCAAGGAAGAACGTAATGTACATCATAGGGAATGTAGTCAGTAATATGGTAACTTCATATGATATCAGTGGTAACTGAGCTTACTGTAATAATCATTTCATAATACATTTTGTCCTTTTTAAAATTAAGCTTTTAATTTCTCGCCCAGGTGGGAAGAAAAATCTGGTCCCTGATACTCAGTCTTGACTGAAACAGACATCCCAATGCACAGTTTTAAATTAATAAATGTCAGTAGATTTACTCACTACATATCACTTAACTCTGATTATTTCTTTCAAAGCTTTTACCACAACTTAAAATCGTGCATTTATTTTTTGTTTACTTGGTTATTGTTTGTCTCTGTAACTATGCCGTAACTTCAAAGAAATATAAACCATTTATTATTCACTAATACATATAACACAATGTTTGTTCATTGTCTGCACTCAATATATTTATTGAATGAATGCATAAGTTAAAGATTCTTAAAGGAAGGTTTTTAGGCATAGGTAAGATGTAGCCTACCTAAGACATAAATGATCAGAATTCAAGCATGTGGAATAGTAATTATTGAAGTGATATAATTGTGAATTGACAGAAAAGTATGATAAATATTTTTATTATTTATTTCCAGTGAATCACAGAGCAAACTTAACCTTTGAAGTAGTATATAGACAATTACTTGCCTAAAAAGAAAAAATAAAGTAAGCAGTAAATGCAAGAAACTTGCTGATTTTTTTCTATTAGATAGAAGTTTTCTTTTTGTCGGTGAAAATCTGTGTTTTTTCATTGCCACTAAGGCTGCAGAGCTGTGCCTCTTTCGAATTTCCATCTATGTACATAAAATAGCACATTATCTATATCAAAGTAAGTGTATTATTTCATCAGTTCAGTTCAGTCGCTCAGTCGTGTCCAACTTTTTGTGATGCCATGAATCACAGCACACAAGGCCTCCCTGTCCATCACCAGCTCCCAGAGTTCACTCAGACTCATGTCCATTGAGTTAGTGATGCCATCCGGCCATCTCATCCTCTGTCGTCCTCTTCTCTTCCTGCCCCCAATCCCTCCCAGTATCAGGGTTTTTTCCAATGAGTCAACTCTTCACATGAGGTGGCCAAAGTATTGGAGTTTCAGCTTTAGCATCAGTCCTTCCAATGAACACTCAGGACTGATCTCCCTTAGGATGGACTGGTTGGATCTCCTTGCAGTCCAAGGGACTCTCAAGAGTCTTCTCCAGAACCACAGTTCAAAAGCATCAATTCTTCGGTGCTCAGCTTTCTTCACAGTCCAACTCTCACATCCATACATGACCACTGGAAAAACCTTGACTAGACAGACCTGGGAAAGTAATATCCCTGCTTTTGAATATGCTCTCTAGGTTAGTCATAACTTTTCTTCCAAGGAGTAAGCGTCTTTTAATTTCATGGCTGCAGTCACCATCTGCAGTGATTTTGGAGTCCCCAAAAATAAAGTCTGGCACTGTTTCCACTATTTCCCTGTCTATTTCCCATGAAGTGATGGGACCAGATGCCATGATCTTCGTTTTCTGAATGTTGAGCTTTAAGCCAACTTTTTCACTCTCCTCTTTCACTTTCATCAAGAGGCTTTTTAGTTCCTCTTCACTTTCTGCCATAAGGGTGGATATCTGCATATCTGAGGTTATTGATATTTCTCCTGGCAATCTTGATTCCAGCTTGTGCTTCTTCTAGCCCAGCATTTCTCATGATGTACTCTGCATATAAGTTAAATAAGCAGGGTGACAATATACAGCCTTGATGTACTCCTTTTCCTATTTGGAACCAGTCTGTTGTTCCATGTCCAGTTCTAACTGTTGCTTCCTGACCTGCATATAAGTTGCTCAAGAGGCAGGTCAGGTGGTCTGGTATTCCCATCTCTCTCAGAATTTTCCACAGTTTATTGTGATCCACAAAGGCTTTGACATAGTCAATAAAGCAGAAATAGATGTTTTTCTGGAATTCTCTTGTGTTTTCGATGATCCAACGGATGTTGGCAATTTGATCTCTGGTTCCTCTGCCTTTTCTAAAACCAGCTTGAACATCTGGAAGTTCACGGTTCACGTATTGCTGAAGCCTGGCTTGGAGAATTTCGAGCATTACTTTACTAGTGTGTGAGATGAGTGCAATTGTGCAGTAGTTTGAGCATTCTTTGGCATTGCCTTTCTTTGGGATTAGAATGAAAACTGACCTTTTCCAGTCCTGTGGCCACTAGTGAGTTTTCCAAATTTGCTGGCATATTGAGTGCAGCACTTTCACAGCATCATCTGTCAGGATTTGAAATAGCTCAACTGGAATTCCATCACCTCCACTAGCTTTGTTCATAGTGATGGTTTCTAAGGCCCACTTGACTTCACATTCCAGGATGTCTGGCTCTAGGTGAGTGATCACACCATCGTGATTATCTGAGTCATGAAGATCCTTTTTGTACAGTTCTTCTGTGTATTCTTGCCACCTCTTCTTAATATCTTCTGCTTCTGTTAGGTCCATACCATTATTTCATCAGGAGTAGGCAAACACCATCTCCTTTGTGACAGTAGGAGGCAATGACTATCACTATCACTGCTGTAGACTTCTATCCTCCTGTTGTACTGCATTTATTTTCTTTAATTTTCAAATTCTTGCTTGGGTTTACAGAGAAATAGATCAAACAGATCCACTGAAAACAGTGGTCCACCAGGCTCTTCCATCCATGGGATTCTCCAGGCAAGAATACTGAAGTGGGTTGCCATTTCCTTCTCCAGGGGAATCTTCCCAATCCAGGGATCGAACCTAGGTCTCCTGCATTGCAGGCAGACGCTTTAACCTCTGAGCCACCAGGGAATCCCCAAGGAAAGTTCCTCCTTGAAAACACCCAAAGCATAGGCTATAAAAATTTTGCTTATGATTTACAGAGGAAAATGTTAAGAACTCATCATATTTTTAGGCAACTAATTTGGGGTTCAAGGCCACCATCAAACTTCCATGATCAGGCTGATTTAGCCTGAATATTAACATTTGAAAGAGATATGCTTTTCAACTTTGTACTGTGGAAAATTTGAAACACACAAACCTGGATAGAATAGTGTAATAAACTTAAAATACTGTTCATCCAATTTATCATATTTCATTTTTATCCTCACCAATCTCCCAGATTATTTTGAAGCAAATTATAGACATTGTATAATTTAAAAACTATTTCTATCTGTGTCTCTAAAAGATATGATTGCTTTAAAATATAGCCATGCACCATCCTAACACATTAAAATTTAATTTTATAATTAACTATAGTTATGTTTAGATTTTCCTAATTGTCTCACAAGTAATTTCAACATATAGTTCATTTGAATCAGGTTCTAAATGAATACAAACATTGCAATTGTATTGCAATTGATGTGTCTCTTGTGTTTTTCTATCCTATAGTAGTAGTGGTGGTGGTGTTAGTCACTCAGTCGTATCCGACTCTTTGCAACCCCACAGACTGTAGCCCACCAGGCTCCTCTGTCCATGGAATTCTCCAGGCACAATACTGGAGTGGGTTGCCATTCCCTTCTCCAGAGGATATTCCCCACGCAGGGATCAAACCTGGGTCTCCTACATTGCAGGCAGATTCCTTACTGTCATGTATTCATCCAATTCTTTCTTCTACTTGCAATGTATTTGCTGAAAGCATCAATTCATGTGTTCTATGGAATTTCCTATAGTCTGGATTTTGCTGATTACCTATCTGTGATATTAGCTCACATTTTCCCTGTCTTCTGCTCCTCTGTAAATTGGTGGTTGGATCTATAGCTGAGTCAGATTCAGGTTTGACTTTCTTGGCAAGACTACTTCATAGGTAATGATGTATACTCAAATCAGGACACACATAATATCCAATTGTCTCTCTTTACTGATGCTGAGAGTCATTGGAATTCAGTGCACAGAACCATTAATTAATTAGTGGTTGTAAAATCAAATTTAAAATTCATTATTCTTGTTTCATTTGTTAACTGTAATACCTCTCTATTGGAAGGACTGATGATGAAGCTGAAACTCCAATACTTTGGCCACCTGATGCGAAGAGCTGACTCATTTGAAAAGACCCTGATGCTGGGAAAGATTGAAGGTAGGAGGAGAAGGAGACGACAGAGGATGAGATGGTTGGATGGCATCACCGACTCGATGGATATGGGTTTGGGTGGACTCCAGCAGTTGGTGATGGACAGGGAGGCCTGGCATGCTGTGGTTCATGGGGTCGCAAAGAGTCGGACATGACTGACCGACTGAACTGAACTGAACTGAATACTACTCTAAAGAAAAACTTTTCTAATTAACTGTTTGTTACCCAGGGGAGCATTCCATACAGTAAAGGTGGGATAAATGCTTTATTCCCTTTATTTATTGGTTTTCAGATTGACTAGGTGACTTCCTAGAATCCTGTGAAAGTGAAAGTTTTAGTTGCTTAGTCGTGTCCCACTCTTGGCAACCTCGTGGACTGTAGCCCGTCAATCTCCTCTGTTCATGGAATTCTCCAGGCAAGAATATTGGAGTGGCCAGCTGTTTCCTTCTCCAGGGGAGCTTCCCAACCCAGGGATCAAACGTGGGTCTCCCACATTACAGGCAGATTCTTTACCTTCTGAGCCACCAGGGAAGCCCTAACTGTGACCAATTAGTCTTTTAACAATGAGAGATTATTTTTATTGAATAATAAGGCCATCTGGTCATCTCTAGTCTAACTCATTGATTCTTATAAGGGCTTTTGGATAAAATTAATAACAGTAAAGAAACATACAAACTAATATAAAAGAAGGCTTATGACGTACTGTGTATGCTAAATTGCCTCAGTTGTGTCCAACTCTTTGATATCCTATGGACTGTAGCCTGCCAGACTCTTCTGTCTATGGGATTCTCCAGGTAAGAATACTGGAGTGGGTTGCCATGCCCTCCTCCAGTTGATCTTCCCAACCCAGGGATTGAACCTGGATCTCTTATGTCTCCTGCATTGGCAGGAGAGTTCTTTACCGCTAGTGCCACCTGAGAAGCACTATGACATATTAAAAAATAAAATACATTAAAACAGATGGCACAATGACCTTTGGCTTCCCCTCTCCCAGCTGATACACTAAACTAAAGCTGTGGTTTTACATTTGAAAACTTAAAAAAAATAATCTCCATTTAACTTAAAATGGCATGATAACAAGTAGCCTGGAAAAAGTTTATGTTAAAAGTAAGTTGAGTACTTTAAAAATTGTAGCAGAGTGGTCAGATAGACAGATGCACAAGTCTGGTTGGTTGTTCTTCTGGCTTTTTGACTAGTTTTATTTGTTGGCACTTGAGGCAGAGTAAAACCCACTGTTTATATAAGTGGAAGGGGTCAGAAATCATTGTCTGTGAAATATGTCCAAAATATCACAGAATACTCTGTGAATAGCAGACCATGAGCCTTTAAAGTATTCCCACATCCAGTATTGAATTTGCAGATATATGGAATACTTGATGTATTATACACCTAAGTTATAAAATTCACACTAATTAGCCTGTGTATTTCCTGGCTTGTTGTGAGTGTCTGCTCAATTGGTCTGACTCTGTGACCCCATGGACTGTAGCCCAGCAGACTCCTCTGTCCATGGGATTTTCCAGGCAAGAATACCAGAGTGGGTTGCCATTTCCTACTCAGGGGATCTTCACCACCCAGGGATCAAACCCATGTCTCCTTTAACTCCTGCATTGGCAGGCAGATTCTTTACTACTACACCACCTGGGAAGCCCATGTTTCCTGGCATCCACCCTCAATTTCATGCCTTCCATTTTTATTGACAGGGGATTTAGGTTCCCTAGGATTGACAATGGAGAAGGCAATGGCAACCCACTCCAGTACTCTTGCCTGGAAAATCCCATGGACAGGGGAGCCTCTTAGGCTGCAGTCCATGGGGTCACTAGAAGTCGAACACGATTGAGCGACTTCACTTTCACTTTTCACTTCCATGCCTTGGAGAAGGAAATGGCACCCACTCCAGTGTTCTTGCCTGGAGAATCCCAGGACGGGGGAGCCTAGTGGGCTGCTGTCTATGGGGTCGGACAGAGTCGGACATGACTGAAGTGACTTAGCAGTAGCAGCAGGATTGACAAGTTGCAGGTTCCAGTTACTGAATGAAATAATGAACACCTGACTTTTTGTGTCGTGAGTTTTGAATTGCTATCAGTGTATGCATTGCCCAGGACACCAGAGAGTCTTCCACAGGAAACACTTCTTCCATCCCTATGGTTATATATTGTTTTAGATAATAAAAACATCATTATAGCAATTATCAGTTCAATTTATTTGTGTTAGTGACAAGAACATGAGAAGTATATTAACCAACAGCTGCCTAAATGGCACACAGCACAGAACTTATGGGCACTTTTAGTCTTACTTGGATGCCTTTTCGTTCAGCTTGATTGTAGCTTTAGTTCTTGTGTTTGGAATTATAGCTATCAGTTAAGCACAGATGACTGTGTTCAAGTGGCAATATCATATCAATTTCTTCTAAGAAACTCAAGGATGATTGGTCCCATTCTCACCCTTCATCATCAATGTAATCATGGTCATAGCAAACACTTGCTGGGTGTTTACTGTGGATGAGGTTTTGTTCAAAGAGTTTCACATACATTCTGTTTTTTAATAACTGCAACAACTTTGTAAAGTAGATGAATTAATTTTATTTGTGTCATCCGTGTATGCTCAGTTGCTTCGTCATGTTTGACTGTTTGAGATGCTTCAGACTGTAGCCCTCCAGGTTCCTCTATCCGTGAGATTCTCCAGGCAAGAATAGTAGAGTGGGCTGCCGTGTTCTCCTTCAGGGGATCTTCCTGACCCAGGGATCGAACTGACATCTCCTGTATGTCTCCTGCATTAGCAGGTGTATTCTTTTATCACTGAGCCACCTGGGAAGCCCCCCAGTTTTGTTTGTGGACCAGACGGTAAATAATCAGCCCCTCGCTTCACTATGAACTAATCTGTCTCTTCTAAACTATGGGAGATCACTGTGCCTCAGTTTTTTGATCTTGAAACAGGATAATAATATATCAACCTAAAAGGATTGTTTATATGCAAAATGCTGAGAATTGTGAATACTCCATAATTATTAGCTGTTGTGGAACTACTGGACACAAAAATAATATAAATAATGGACAATTAGTTTTGACTAAAAAGGCACTTGGCATTATAAGAGTATTCTGTGTTGTTATTAAACTTGACTATTTGTACAAGCTTTAGCATGCTGTCTCCTATTCCCTTGGCACTGATACCTTGTCACCTGTGGTCCAGCCTCTGTAGCCCCTGGAATTGTAGCAGCTAAAAAAGGGAATTGGGGTTGGTGCTTTAGGTGAGGTGACAAAAAAAGATTTATAGTCTCTGCCTCCTGGAATTCAAAGAGTATCTTTATTTGGATCATTTTAATAATTTTCTATAGTACTGAGAGCCACTCTGTATTAGTCAGTAGAAGCCAGATAATTCTTCAGTAACAAAGTAAGGCTGAAATTGCTATGGCTTAGCGCCAGAAGATTTATTCCCATTGGATTATTGCCAGTCACCAAGGCAGAGAAAAGCGCATGAACTTTTTACTATTGTAGCTCAGAAGTGATGCGTGTTCACATCTAATTTTCTGGAACGAGAACATGTTTTTTTTTGCCCAACTATAAAAGGGCCAGGAAATGTAGAGGAGAAATGGAATATTTAGCATTGCCTTTTCTGCACACACTTCAAATGGCTCCTGAATACTTATTGACTATAGGTCTAAGCATCTGCTCTGAGTGACCTTGCAGTTGCTCATAAGCAAAAAGAGATAGGGCAAACCACCTCTTGGATGGACTTCATGCTGTCCATCCAGGAGTTGGTAATGGCAGTAACTCTCACTCACTGATTGGATCACAAATGGGTATAAGATACTGATAGCAAATGACTATTTTCTAAAGAAAAGAAAGGGTTTTTGTGTTTTGCTGAAACATTTCCCTATCATTTAGACTTGAACTTTGGCCAAGAACTGTGCTGTGCTTAGTGTTTCAGTTGTGCTGACTCTGTGACCCCATGGACTGTAGCTCGTCAGGCTGCTGTGTCCATGGGGATTCTCCAGACAAGAATACTGGAGTGGGTTGCCATGCCCTCCTCCAGGGGATCTTCCCAACTCAGGGATCGAATCCATGTCTCCTGCATTGCAGGCAGATTCTTAGAACTAAGGCATTGTTTTTTCTTTTCACAAAGCATAATTTAAAAATCCTACTTTAATGTGCTATTCCAGCATCTCATGGTGGCAAGTGCCGGGATGATGTTTGTCCAGTTATTATATTTGTTGTATAGAAAATATAGTGAAGTTCAGAGACATGAAACAACTTCTCCAAATCCACAGCTAAGAAATGTCAAAGAATTTGATCCCAGATCTGTCTGACTCTAACATGTTTCTTTTTTATCATCTTACACTGCACTTCCCTTGCTTGGCATTTTCTCCTCTCTTTTTCTTTAAGTATTTTGTTTTTTGTTGCAATATCTCTTTTGCTAGAATGTTATATATCTCATTCTTCATGTCCTATACCAAATATACAACTTTACTTAATATAGAAGATCAAAAGGTCTGACTTACAATATTATAAGAAGAAAAATCTAATTTAGGGTTAAGCCTTAAAAGCTAGTTAAAGTTTTGCATTATGAGCCCCAGAAAATACTAGGATGTAAAATTGTGTGATGGAAGTTGTTGTGTATATTATGTTTACCCTGTTGAACAAGCCACTCCTCATGCAAAATTCACTCCTGAATGGTTGCCTATACACAAGGCTGGTTGCCTCTATCATGCAACATTGCCCTACCCACGGCTGATTTGACAAAGAGGTGGCGTGAATGTGAGGGTAGTCAGTCAGTGACCTAAACTCTGTAATTAGTCCTGATGTGACTCTTTGACCAATGGAAACTTGATATTTATGCAGAAAATCAATAAGTGATTTGGTGGCAGTTTTATTGCGGGGCTTGATATTTGAAGACGAGTAAGCACAAAATCAGAGGAGAAGTCCAAGTAGAAACTGAAGGGCTGGAAGCCAGCAAAGAGACGGTGGAAAGAAGTGCATAGCCTCAGGGGCTGGAGGAACAGAAATGGAGAAGGCAGTTGAGTCATATTCTCTGTTGTGATCTATGAAAAAAAAGCCCAATAAATACTATCTGCTTAGGGATGATAGGATAACCCTTCTGTTGAAGCTATGTTGGATTCCAAGTGACTACTCACTTCCTACACTGGGGTCTAATTCTTTCTATAAAATCTGGTGGTCAGATTTGCAGTAACATGGGTGGGCCCAGAGATTATTATACCAAGTGAAGTAAGTCAGACAGAGAAAAGCAAATACTGCATGATATCATGTATATGTGGAAACTAAAATATGACCCAAATGAACTTGCTTACAAACCAGAAATAGATTCACAGACAGAGAAAACAAAATTAAGGTTATAAAAAAGGAAAGGATTGGGGAGGGATAAATTAGGAATTTGGAATTAGCAGACACAAACTAGTATATATTATTAAAACAGAGAAAAAACCAAGAACCTACTGTATAGCACAGGGAATTATATTCAGTATCTTGTAATAAACTATAATGGAAAAGAACATGAAAAAGATTATATCTATAACTGAATCACTTTGCTCTACACCAGAAACTAACACATTGTAAATTAACTCTTACTGTAAAAAGAAAAAAAACTAGTGGTGGGACTTCTCCGGGCTAATGTAAGACTGGCTATGTGGTTGGCATTTCTGTCTGTCTGATTTCCATGTGATAACTTGTTTCTACAGAGAACTACACTACTTCTTATAAACAGAGCCTAATATTCTCCCCACAATTATACCCTCTATGACTTTGAAAGCAGGATAGTTTTGCAATTTGGCAGCTTATCTTTATATTTACTTGCTATATCTGAATTTAGGGAGGGCAGGGGTGTGGGTCAAATCAATGAAAGTATCAGATTTATGTCTAGGCTATTTCTGAATGGAAATCAACAATTCCTTTTTAAAAAGCAGAAACTAATTCTTTAGTTTTTTCCATCAGTTCAACTGAATATTTCTCATTGAGTTTTCAATATGTTTTGCTTCTGGTGTGTTTTTCCCTTATGCATCTGTGGACAAAGAAAATCTTCAGCTATCTTTTCTCCCACTTGTATTTTCCCAGTTGTATTCCTCTTCACCAATACTATACTTTTCTTTATATTTTTAAATGATTTATAAAGAATTCCTTTCCATTACTTCAGAGATCCTTCCTGTAAATGAAAAGCAGACCTAGCTATACCAGAAAGTGAGTGTTAATACTTGAACTGGTATTAATAGAATAGGATTTTAGCTTATTTTGTTGGCATTAAGCAACACATTGGCGTGGAGCTAAAGAAAAGAAGTCCTTCTACTTTTTAAAAAAAAATTTAAACTCTGGTGTGCAAAAGAATCTTTGGTTGAAATAATTTTATTCGTATTTTGTAGGAGAACTTTACTGTTACAGGAGATACTGGCCAGGCAAATGAAGGTTCTGAGGAATACCAACATTCTCTTACATCTGATAGGCAGTGTGTGATGCTCTGAAAAAACTGATCTTCACCTGGATGTCATTGCTTTTGCACTTTTCTAGTGAGTACTTGATCACTATGTGCAGAATTCTTTTATTGAGTTTACATTTTTACTAAGTCTGACAGAACTATGAGCAGTATTTCGGCTACTTATTTGTCTACTCATGTCAAAAGAATACTCAAAAATGTCTTTACCCCTAAGTCTCTCTCCAAGGCTATAAACAACTAGGACAATACTTTTGGTGACACCCTTTGATGTGAGATGTGTCATGTTCAGTGGAATAAATGCAGATATTTCCATTAAAATGGAACTTGAAGACCATGACTTATGGACACATCTTTTCTTGTCCTTCTGAATTTTTATTTTGTATTTATTACAAACTTTTTTCAGTCTTCTAGTCCTGACATACTTTTGTCAACTACAAATTGGCACTTGCCAGGAGCATTTGCCAGCGTCTGAACAACAACAACAGCGAGAGCCTTTGCCTCCTGCCTGTGCTGCTGCAGCTGCTGACTTTTGACACCCTCGGAAGGGACTTCAGGGTGAAGAGTGAGGCACTCTGTGTTTCAGGAAAACTGGTGGAACAGGTCTTTAGACAGATATTTTCAGGAACTGATTTTATGATCCTAATCCTGGCATCTCTTCATACCTAGAAAAGCACTAAATCCCTTAATCATGACATCAGCTCCTCGTGACTAGCAGAAGACATTTTGCAAAGTAAATACTTGATTACATTGAACTCCTCCTTCACCAAAATCTTATATATTGACCTTCCCTTTGAAGGAGTCTCTCAGAGTTATCTGAGGTGCTCTCCCTGGGGGCTGCAGTCCTCATTTCAGTTCAGTTCAGTTCATTTCAGTTGCTCAGTCGTGTCTGACTCTTTGCGACCTCATGGACAGCAGCATGCCAGGCTTCCCTGTCCATCACCAATTCCCGGAGCTTGCTTAAACTCATGTCCATGAGTCACTGATGCCATTCAACCATCTCATCCTCTGTTGTCCCCTTCTCCTCGTGCCTTCAATTTTTCCCAGTATCAGGGTCTTTTCCAATGAGTCAGTTCTTCACATTAGGTAGCCCAAGTATTGGAGTTTCACCTTCAGCATCAGTCTTTCTAGTGAATATCCAGGACTGATTTCCTTTAGGATTGACTGGTTGGATCTCCTTGCAGTCCAAGGGACTCTCAAGAGTCTTCTCCAACACCACAGTTCAAAAGCATCAATTCTTCGGCGCTCAGCTTTTTTATAGACCAACTCTCACATCCTCATTTTGCCCCCAGTGAAACTTGACTAGCAACTCTCACGTTGTGCATCTTTTTAGTTGACACTTTAAATACAGAAAAAAATAAACTATTACTGGAAGAAGCTGGTCAAGATTTCTATGATAGTGACAACTACACCTCTTAAGATCCTCTTGATTTCAGAAATGTCAAAACGTGACAATATTTTAAAATATTTAAATACTTATCACCTTGTTTATGAGGGAGGACAATTTCCAATGCTATTAAAACTCTTGTGTATACAACTCTGATGACACCTCCCTCCTTTCTAGAGATAACTGTGTTCCTTTAATTTTGCCAAGTATGTACTTTAAATAATTTGGTCTTGTTTTGAAACAATTTTTTATTTATTTTATTTTTGGCCATATGGCATGTGGGATCTTAGTTCATCAATCAGGGATCAAAGCTGCTTTCCCTGCATTGAAAGCACGGAGTCTTAACCACTGGACAGCCAGAGAAGTCTTGGTCTTGCTTTTGAACTATTCTATAAACAGAAGTATAATACATGTATTATGTGACTTACTTTTAATACTCAACAGCATGATACATCCATGCCAGTGTAGCTGCCATTGTTGCATGGTACCCCACTGTATGCTGTAATTTATCAATTTCCAGTTGGTGGACTGGCTTTCTGTGACTCAGTGGATTGTAGCCTGCCAGGCTCCTCTGTCCGTGGGATTTCCCAGGCAAGAATACTGGAGAGGGTTGCCATCCCTTCGTCCAGGGAGGTCTTCCGAACTCGGGGATCGAACCTGTGTCACTTATATTTCCTGCACTGGTAGGTGGGTTCTTTACCACTAGCGCCACCTGGAAAGCCAACCCAATATATACTTAAAAGTGTACTTTTTACTCCAGGCTGTAGTCCCAAAAGTGGAGTTGTCAGGTCTAGATGACAGCCTTTCCTATTTGGATTGCCAGCAAATTCTGCTGTGCTTTCCTCCCATCTCTGAATATCCAGAGGGTATGTGAATCCCGTTTGTGCTTAATTGATGGACTAGAATTAATTTTATAATTCAGGGGCCTTCAGAGGAAAGAAGAGAAATAGGAGAGGAACATGGTAGTGCTTTCCAGGCCATAGACTGCCTTTCAGACATAGCCTGGGGGAAACCGAGGCAGACTGAGGTTGAGGCAGATGAAGCACTCCATTGGCTCTGCTCTCCTGAGACTGTCAGGCTGCAGCAAAGATGATGTCAGAGATGATGTCACAGACCCTCAGTGAGGTTACCACTGTGCTGTGCAATACGGAAATTTAAACAGGTAGCATTTCATTCCCAGACTGTGTGGCTTGATTTATTTCAGACTCAAGAAGCTGATAGCATCGCCAATTCAATAGACATGAACTTGGGCGAACTCCCAGAGATGGCGAGGGACAGGGACTGGGGTGCTGCTGTCCATGGGGTTGCAAAGAGTTGGACACGACTGAGTGACTGAACAACCACCACCAAGAAGCTGAGTTGGAAATAGCTTGGTCCCTGTGATCTGGCTCCTGTTGGTGGGCTTCAAAGTTTCCTGTCTCCTTGGTCTCAGAGATCACGGTACTAGTGATCTCTGTCCCTGGTCAGGCTCTGCTGCAGGCGGCCTCTTTGCTACTTTGATAATCTCAGATATAACTTCTACTTCTGAATCATGTATGACAAGCTTTGAGTATGGCAATCAAGTACAGCATCTTTGAGGTTTTATAACAGAGTCAATCCTGCTATGTTTCTTGTCTTTGGGGCCTGGGGAGACTGTGGTTAAGTGGGCTTTGAGGGTCTTCTGGGGCTATTGGAAGACCCTGAACTAATTTAGATGGTCTCCTCCCCAATTTTTGAGATAACTGCTAGGCGCCGCTGCCTCAAACACAGGCCTCAGATGGGATGGATAACTTGGGTACTGGTGTAACCTGCCACTGATGAGCTCAGAAAGTAAACAAGTTTTTTTTTTTCTTCAATAAATGAAAAGATCTCTTGTATATAAAGGGATAAACAGCTGAAGGTAGAAGAACAACCAGTAACAAGCTCAAGGCAGATATGTTTTTCACGGTGGATATCTTTACAGACTTCCAGAGAAGCATCTCTATGGTCTCCATAGGTTCACAGCCTTTCTCTGGATGCTCTTTTCCAGCTCGTAGCTGGTGGACCAGAGCATGACCCCTGTGGTGGGAGTCAGAGCAGGTGCATGTGACAACCACAGTCATCATTCACACTCGGTGTGCACTTTGCTCACTTGTCTTTCGCTGATTGGGGTGAATTGCTCTCAAACCTGGTTGATATTTGAATATAGCGTACTCTCCCTACGAAGAGTACTGTCACCTACAAAGCATACTCTCACCTACAGAGCGTACTCTCACCTACAAAGTGTACTCTCACCTACAAAGGTGGTCGCGGTTTCCCCATGGTGATAATAACTATGCCTCATGTTATTCACGACTCTTATCGAGACAACTCTTGAGGCTCCTCAATACCTGTAAGAACAGCTTGCAGGGCATCTCAGGCTGGCAGGTGCGGAACATGATCTTCCTGTTTTTTGCCTCTGGAATCTCCAGGAGGGAAGGGCCACCCAGAGTGACTCAAGACAGGGTGGGAACATGTGTGCTAAGTTGCTTCAGTTGTGTTTGACCCTATGGACCTCAGTCTTCCAGGCTCCCTTGTCCATGGGATTCTCCAGGCAACAATACTGGAGTGGGTTATCATGCCCTCCTCCAGGGCATTTTCCTGACCCAGCGATGGAACTTGAGTCCTCTACGTCTTTTGCATTGGCAGGCAGGTTCTTTACCACTAATGTCACCTGGGAAGCCCAAAGATAAGGTAGGGGATCCCATTTACAGACCCTTCAGCTTTTTGTGCCATGAATACTCTGGTTGTCTGGACCCAGATGGGACGGTGCCCAGGGTAAGGTGAGCTGGTGAGTGGCCTCCAATGGGGGACACACCCACCTACTCACCACTGTGTGTACATTTTGGGATTGCAGGGTGAGCAGCCAATTGCCAATCTGAAATTGCTCTCCCCAGAACCTCCAACTCTGCCTAAACCACCTCATGTGGCCACTTTCATCCTTTCCTGCCCACTGTGACCTGTCTCCACACTTCCCTTTGTCCTTGTCCTCACTTGGCTGACCTCATGCGCAGGGACACTGTCCCCCCTCCTTCCAACAAGCCTCAAACCAAGTGACCCTGCCTTTAGTTCAGGCTAAGTCCAGATCCCCCTTTTTTGAATGATCTCTTGCCTCTTGGAAATATTGTGTGGAAGAAAAATGAAATCAAATTCTAAAGACTGATTTCCTTTCAGAGGGTGTGAAATAGTTGGTATATTAATCAACTGCTAGTTGGTAATTGGGTATTTGAGTTGTTAATAATGGGACTTATAATAAAGCTAAGGATAAAGAGTGAAGAGTAAGCAGATTTTATGAATGGACAAATTTGACAGTGTGAAAGTATATGATATTCTCCCCAGAGGCAGATTCATTGTGAAGCTTAGCAGCTCAGTCTTTAAGACTTGCTTGAGCTTCTTCCAAGAACCTAGGAGGGACCCTAGCAATTGTTACATACTGTACATTCTTTTTCAGTTTGCAAAAGTATGCATTCTGAAGGAGATCAACCCTGGGATTTCTTTGGAAGGAATGACGCTAAAGCTGAAACTCCAGTACTCTGGCCACCTCATGCGAAGAGTTGACTCATTGGAAAAGACTTTGATGCTGGGAGGGATTGGAGGCAGGAGAAAAAGGGGACGACAGAGGATGAGATGGCTGGATGGCATCACTGACTCGATGGATGCGAGTCTGGGTGAACTCTGGGAGTTGGTGATAGACAGGGAGGCCTGGCGTGCTGCGATTCATGGGGTCGCAAAGAGTCAGACATGACTGAGCGACTGAACTGAACTGAACTGATGCTTTTAAAACACAATGCGAGCTGCTGTCTGATTCCACTAAACTTCCCCTCCATTTATGATGGGTGGTAGCAGAGCACCCAAAGAAAGCATTTTGGTGGTTCAGCGGTCAAGAATCTGCCTGCCAATGCAGGAGATGTGGGAAGATCTCCTGGAGAAGGAATGACAACCTACTCCAGTATTCTTGCCTGGGAAATCTCGTCACAGAGGAGCCTGGTGGGCTACAGTCCATGGGGCTGCCAAAGAGTCGGACATGACATAGTGGCTAAACAACAGCAATAACTTAAATGGGGCAGAGATTTGAGTTTAGTGGGGGTTATTTAGGTGGCTTTCATTCTTCTACACATGTCACAGTTATCCATGAGTGTTCTGGTTTGATGTGACTTCCAGGAGTACTCCCAGAACCTTTTGAGCCAGTTCACTTGGATCTTCAGAAATTGCAGCACCAGAGGTTGCATTATGATCTATCATGTTCTATTATGTCTGGGAATGGGGTGTATAGAGGAAAATAAGGTTTGAAATATATGGGGCTAGACATTTGTCTAGAAAGCCTTCTGATCATCAGATGTATACAAGTAGAGATGGAGGATTTAGTGCTCAGATAAGCCCAGGAAAAACAGGAAGTCCACTCATCAAGAATTTGCAGTCTTTGCATAAAAGTATCTTTTATTTCTATCCTTTTTTTGATGGAAGTCATGTGAAGTAGAATTTACCAGAATTCTTGTTTCTAAGGCACAGATTTTTATGATCACAGTGTACCTCTATATGTAAAGTTGCATGTCTTATGATTCTGATACATTGGACCATGTCCTAAGTTTATTCATGCATCTTATCAAGATGAAATCTGGCAGTTCTAGACAAAACCACACTCAGCCAAAATGGCCTAAAGGAACTAGTATTCCAGTGACAACACACCGATGTGTATTTGTTGACAAAGCAATGCATGTTGTAAATGAGCAATTTGATCATAACATTTTGTGGCTTAGTACAGTGTAATGGTGATTTTGAAATTAATTTGAGTTGCTTTTGTGCAGGTCTGAATCCTAGTTACTTTTGCTACTTTTTCTGGAATTATTAATCTGGTCAAAATTCACATAGGATGGGAAAATATTGTGGAAATAGAAACTGAAATAAGTCTGGCAGAAACTACAAGGTGTCAAAAACTCTTCAATTATATCACGGTGGAAGTGAAATGTTTGATGATTGGAATCATGAAGGTTACGAAGAAAAACCATGATGATCCCAGAAGTAGATAATGAAAAGGAAAAAGAGGACTTGTATCAGTACTTGCTTTTGCACCTAAATTTGTATTTGGAATTTTTGTCTCATTTTGTTTGTTCTTTCTTCATAACTGGAGTCTCCTAACTTATATAAACTCTAAATGTGGGAAGGTGGACCTGCTGAGTCTCTCCTTTTTAGAGATGAAGACAGGTAAGTGGATTAGAGCTGCCCGAGAAAGAAATTGACGTGGGAGCCCTTCAGAATGTCAAGTTTTATATATCTGAATATAAACATATATGGCATTTATAAAAAAGTGTTATATATATAAAATACACCACCTGGATGACCAACATTTAAATTGTTGATATCATAAATCAATATTGCATTATGTATTTAGGTTTTTATTTCTGTAGTATGCATTCATAAAAGTAGGATTGCTGCTTCAAAGGCTGTATATATTAAAATATTAATTTCTTTGACCAGATGACTTTTATCAACAAGGTAAGCAAATATTCCTTAAGTTATGTTCTTAATATTCTGGATGTTGTCAGTTATTTGAAGTGAAAGTCGCTTAGCTGTGTCTGACTCTTTGTGACCCCATGAACTATACAGCGCATGGAATTCTCCAGGCCAGAATGCTGGAGTGGGTAGCCTTTCCCTTCTCCAGGGGATCTTCTCAACCCAGGGCTTCAACCCAGGTTTCCCCTTGATGGTTAAAAATATTTTGCTACTATTCTCCGATTTTTGGTAATATTGAACATCCTTTTTATGTATTTGTTGTTGTTCAGTTGCTAAGTCGTGTCTGACTCTTTGTGAATCTGTGGACTGCAGCACACCAGTCCTCCCTGTCCTTTATTATCTCCTGGAGTTTACTCAAACTCACCTTGATTGAGTCAGTGATGCCATTCAACCATCTCATCCTCTGTCACTGCCTTCTCCTCCTGCCCTCAATCTTTCCCAGAATCAGGATCTTTTCCAACAAGTTGACTTTTTGTATCAGGTGGCCAAAGTTTTGCAGCTTTGTAGATTTTCATATTTGCTCCTAGGCAGATTGCTTATTTATATAATTTATCCTTTAAAAAATTTGATTGATTTTTTTTAACAATGTATAGGATCTTACCCCATTACAACTAAAATTGTTACCTTTTGAATTTGTTCAGGTTTTCTCCCTTCAATACTGAAATCCAAAATATATTTACATAATCAGATCTGTCAATTTTTTCTTTATAGCTATGTGTTTTATATGCTGCTTTGGATGGTCATCTTCATCATACTATTATAAAACTATTCTTCAATATTTTCTTCTAATACTTTAACTTTTACATATATATTCAAACTGAAGTTGAGAATTATTTATTGTGTTATATGTAATTTTTTTCTTCCATATGGTTCGAAACTTTTTCCAGCACTGTTAATTGATAGTTAATTTTTCTCTCAAGGAATTGACAATCCACCTTTTTCATAAATAAGGTTTTTTCAAACACTTGTATTTGCTTCTTGACTTTTGAATTTGTCGCACTGATGTTTATGTCTATTTATCTATTCTTGTGCTTTTATCACACTGTAGCTTCATAGTGAGTTTTGATAATATATAGAATATACATCCAGCCACTAATCTTCATCACTGAAAATTTATGACAGGCTTCATATCTTTATTTTTCTGTACAAATATTTGATATATTTCATCTAGTTAAGAAAAGCTAGTGGGATTTTGCTTGTAATTATATTAAATTTATATATTATTTGGGGAAGAATTATTGTTTTTATTTTGCCTTATTTACTCATGTTTTACACTGTCCATTTATAAACTATTATGCTTTTAAAAATATAGATTATTTTGATTTTGCTTATCCTTGGGTATATTATAAATTTTGTTGCCATAAATTAATGTTTCACCCCCCTTATTTTTATACTAATGTCCAGTGCTAATTAGCTTGGTATTCAAAAAAAAATTTCTTAAGTATATTTGTGACCTTTCCAAGCTTCCAGGTAAGCCCTAATATTTTTTTATTGAGATACAATAGACATATAACATTGTGTAAGTTGAAGTTGTACTTGTTTGACTCGATACATTTATTTATTACAATATGTTCACTGTTGTAGTTTTAGCTTATATCTCTATCACATCACATAATTATTATAAATTTTTTTGTGTCAAAGACAATTTAGATCTAGTCTCTAGTATTTTTTAAATAGAATTTCCTTTACTGGGAGGGAAAAAGGGAAATAAACTTGTGATTAGGCTGTCATTTCTCATCCCCTTCCACTCCCCAACATAGGGAAGGAGAGTCTCAAGCCCAGAGGAGATAAGTGAATTGCTCAGGATCACAAGACTTGTAAGTGGGATTAGGAATTTAGAAATATACTAAATGACTGAAGAAATGTAGTAGACACAGAGCTACTTATTATTGATTGAAATTTACCAAAATGGAATGCTCTAACCATCACTGAAAAACAGGTGGCTGTAGGAGTCACCTTCAACTGCAGGAGCAATTTGTTCAGGGTTCACATATGGTCTACTTTTCAGCATTAAAAGGACTTCCCATGGTGAAAATCCTCTGGGCTCGCATATAATGATGTCAACTTAATAGAACACATTTTCCTAATGAAGAATGAGGGATATCAAGTTGACTTGAACCACTCTGTAGGTGAGTAGCTGTTACAGGCTGAAGCAATCAGCATTAAACTTATTAGTGACAATTAGTATGCACAGCTTCCTCATCATTTTCAATTTGCACCTGAACGTATTTGGATTATATTAAGTGAGAGATGATCTTTTAGTATAATTAGGAAGTGAAGTGGGAAAAAATGTCATCTGAGACTTTCACTACAAGGACCCTGTTAATTTGCTGAAATAACATGAACTTCTAGATATTTGGTTGATTTCCCTTATGAAAGCTAGGAATATCTAATGGAACTGTTTGTAACGATGGAAATATTCTGATGTCCAAGATGGTAGCTACTAGCCACATATAACTAGTGGGCACTTTAAATAAGGCTAGTGTTGAAGAGCTGAAGTTTTATTTTAATTAGATTAAATAGCCTCCCGTAATAGCATAGACTACCTTCAGATCTTCAGAGCTGCCAAAGTAAACCATTCCTCTTGTGTGAGGAGGAAGATAACTCTTTTTGGACAGTATTTTTACTGACATAATGTTTTAAAATTCATAAAATCTTCACAGTGACCCTGTGAAATAAGTATTATTTTAACTTTGTAGTTGATGCAATAAAAAGATAGCTTTACAAAGTCATTCAATTAAGTGTATTTTTATTTTCAGTTTTATTATTGATTTCTAGTTTTATTGCATTATCAGAGAATTTTGTCTGTATTCTTTTAACATTTTGGAATCAGTTATGATTTTCATTGTGGCCTAATATAAGGACCATTTTTTATGACTCTTCTATGAAAAAATGAGTTGTAGTTTTTATAACAGGGAATAGAATTTGATCCATATTAATTAGTCTATTTTTATATCATTTAATTTTTTATATGATTTCTTGCTTTTTCCTTCTTGATGCATCAGGGACTAAGAGAGATGAATAAAATTCTACTATTTTGTGTTTTTCTTTATAATTCCTATAGACGTTGCTTAGTGAATATTGATGCTATATCTTCTGGTGCATTGCCAGTCTTTTTTTTTTAAAGTCTTCATTGTGAATATCTACTTTTAACATTATATAGTGACCTTTTCGTCTCATTTAATATTTTATAACATGAATTCAACCTGGCATGATATTAAGGTTGCAACCTGTTCTTTTCTTCCTCTTTCTTCCTTCTTTTCCCCTCCCTTCCTTCATCCCCCTTCTTCTCCTCTCTCTTTCCCTTCTTCCTTTCTCCTTCCCCTTTCCCCCCGAGTTCTTTCTCTTTCTTCGTTTGCCTTGTATACCTTATTTATCCTTTTATCTTCTTTCTTTTCTTAAAGATATAAATTTAACTTCTTTATATTTATTGATATGCAATGGCACCCCACTTCAGTACTCTTGCCTGGAAAATCCCGTGGACAGAGGAGCCTGGTGGGCTGCAGTCCCTGGGGTCGCTGTGAGTCGGACATGACTGAGCGGCTTCACTTTCACTTTTCACTTTCATTCATTGGAGAAGGAAATGGCAACCCACTCCAGTATTCTTGCCTGGAGAATCCCAGGAAAGGGGGAGCCTGGTGGGCTGCCGTCTATGGGGTTGCACAGAGTCGGACACGACTGAAGCTACTTAGCAGCAGCAGCAGCAGATATATTTGAATCTAATTACATTTCTTTGAAATTATACTTTATGATTTTGCTATTTTCAAAAATCACATTTAGTTCATAGTTTTCTCCTACTATGTAATTCCTAAATAATGTGGTATTTAAGAAGGTTTGCATTTGTGTTCCAATGACTAATTTTAGAACTATTAAGATATATAATTTCCTTAGTTATTTAATACTTGAGACATTATCTTTTACTTTCTTGTTCTGAACAATCATGAAACTAAACTAGTGTATTTCTTTTCTTTTATCCTTTCCCCAACCATCTAATTTTTCATTCTTAGTACTCTTCTTCACAATAATATTTATTTTTTTGTTATTTCTGTTGAGGGCTTTAATGACATCTTGAATTCTAGCTGTTACAGATGAATTTCATGGTAATATTTAGAACTTTCAAATATTTAAAAATGTTGAATATTTAATAGATGTAAAACCTTTTTTTTTCCTTTTAAGAAAAATTATCATCACACATAAAATAGATCTAGAACTATGTTTGAATGGGAGTGTGAAAGGGTGGCATTGTGGAAAAGCCAGAAACCTGTCCACTCTCCTGACCCCTGATGTTATCCTTCAGTTATCCCTGAAGAATCCTAGGGCTCAGAAAAATATGGTTATACAACCCTCACTCCGTATGTTAAAGATACCAGTATGTTGAGCAAGCAGATTTACAAATTATTCTACTAGTACTTAGGTGGTGCAGTGGTAAAGAATCTGCCTGACAATGCAGGAGATGCAGAGACTTGGGTTCAATCCTGGGTCAGAAAGATCTCTTGGAGTAAGAAATGGCCACCTGCTCCAGTTTTCTTGCCTGGAAAATTCCATGGATGGAGGAACCTGGCAGGTTACTGTCCATGGGATCGCGAAGAGTCAGACACCGCTGAGCAATGGAGCACGCATGCACATACCTCTAGAACTTACTGCTCAACGTAGCGTCTGAATCTTTGTCAGTGGGATATTTTATGTTCCTAAATCACTTTTTAATTTTTCTTTTAATATCTTGAGATGCTTGAAAATGATGAAGGATTCATATAAGATCAAATTAATACAATTACTTAATGCATCAGACAATTTTTTGGAGAGTTAAAAATAATTAATATACACGTGCCTTTACAAGGTTTTTGGTTCAGAAAGCTTTTTGAGATTAAAATAAGCAAACAGAACCTCCGTGCAGAAAGAGATCTTGATTGACTAACCCAGAAATCTAGTCTGGAAACTATACTAATTGGAAACATTTTTTCTCTTCCATACCATCCATCCATGGAATCATATATTTGTTCACACCATTTCCCCTATTTATTTTATATTACTGTTAAGGTATTTTAATATTTGGCCAATTTTATTGTAGATTGAAGTTCTTTCCTAATGGTTAATGTTCAGTTAAACCCCAGTAGTCCCATGGGACCTAAATACTTATAATCTAGATAGGTCTAGTAAAAATGTTGAAATTAGTATCTAACATTTATTGAGAACTTGCCAAGTGCTAGTCCATGAGCTAAATTTTGTGCATATATTAGCTCATTAAATTCTTACATGATATATCCCCATTTTATTCAGGAAGAACCTGAGGCACAAAGACATTAAGTTGACGAAGGTTAAGTTGGAAGGTCTACGACTGAGTGAATAACACATGCACTCTTGTAAAATACACGAACTAGCTGATAAGACTGGCTCATTTGTCCTGCTCTTTATTTTTTAAATTATTTACTTATTTAGTTTTGGCTCTTCTGGGCCTTCGTTGCTGAGAGGGCTTTTCTCTAGTTGCAGCAACAGGCGAGTACTCTCCAGTTGTGGTGCACAGGCTTCTCACTGAAGGGGTTTCTGTTGTTGCTGAGCATGAATTTAGGGTGCATGGCTTCAGTAGTTGTGGTCCCTGGGCTCTAGAGCACAGGCTCAGTAATTGTGGTGCACAGGCTTAGTTGGTCTTCAGCATGTGGGATCTTCCTGGACCAGGGATTGAACCCATGACTCCTGTTGGCAGGTGGATTCCTTATCAGAGTTACCAGAAAAACCCTGTCTTGCTCTTTAAATGTAACCCTTCCATATACACATAGTGCCATTACTTTTTTGTCCATTTAGAACATACTGAGGTCTGCATCTTATTAAATGCCCCAACACATTGACTGCAAAACCAATGAACCTCTGGACTATGAAGATCAGAGGAATTATTCAGCTATAGGGAATTCTGAGAATTGGTGTGTATCTGAGTAGTTGCAGTTGAGAAGTTAGTTCCATTAGCTTAAAAGAAAACTTGTTTCTTATACAGAGGTGGATGCATACCTGGCAAGCCAGATAGCATGTTGAACATTTGTTCAGCCTATTCTTGTTTGAACCTGTTTGCTTATGCTATCACAGTTTAGCTTCAGATATCTCTGAAAGTACAACAGCCAAAGTTCGCATTTTCAGGATAGCCATGCTGTCATAATCAGGAAGGACATAGACCTTTCATTCGTGCACTTAACCATTTGTTGGCTTTTAGAGTATTTTACAA
This sequence comes from Budorcas taxicolor, assembly GCF_023091745.1. Classification (NCBI taxonomy): domain Eukaryota; kingdom Metazoa; phylum Chordata; class Mammalia; order Artiodactyla; family Bovidae; genus Budorcas; species Budorcas taxicolor. The sequence goes on along the minus strand of NC_068923.1, from coordinate 56,045,045 downwards.
CTTTGCTAATTACAGACATCTGCAGGGCACTCAGCCTCTGGCAATTAAACTCAAAATGAAGTAATTTGATAGAATTTTGATGTTGAAAATGCATTTAACTTTTCAAGTATTTTTCTTGACTAGAATTTATAATATACTCTAGTGGCATGCTAGAGTGTCACAGCAATGCTAGAAATGTTTGTGAGGAATTCTGGGTGGAAAGTGCTTTGCCAGTAATACCGTTTTTCATGCTTTAAATTTTTTTCTAAATATTTTCTAAATAAAGCCCCAAACACAGAGATCAGTCTCTTGAAATTTGTATCTGAGAGTCAGCAAAAGTAATTATTCTCTATCCTTCCCAATCCTTGACCTATTTCTTTGATTCTCCAAGTTTTACCATAGGAATGTAGAATGTTCTACTTTATAAGGCAGAATATCTTTTTATTCCATATGCATGCCACATTGCACTGTCCTGATAAATATGATCTGCAACACATATTTAGCAGTTTTGGGATAACTTTGGCCAGATTGATATTTTTACTGAGGCAAAAAGAGAACGTTTTGAACTAGTTTAGTGAAAGAGGAGAGTGAAAAAGTTGGCTTAAAGCTCAACATCCAGAAAACGAAGATCATGGCATCCGGTCCCATCACTTCATGGGAAATGGGGAAACAGTGGAAACAGTGTCAGACTTTATTTATTTTGGCTTCAGAATTACTGCAGATGGTGACTGCAGCCATGAAATTAAAAGACGCTTAGCTTACTCCTTGGAAGGAAAGTTATGATCAACCTAGATAGCATATTAAAAAGCAGAGACATTACTTTGCCAACAAAGGTCTGTCTAGTCAAGGCTATGGTTTTTCTAGTGTTCATGTATGGATGTGAGAGTTGGACTGTGAAGAAAGCTGAGCGTCAAAGAATTAATGCTTTTGAACTGTAGTGTTGGAGAAGACTCTCGAGAGTTCCTTGGACTGCAAGGAGATCCAACCAGTCCATTCTAAAGGAGATCAGTCCTGGGTGTTCTTTGGAAGGACTGATACTAAAGCTGAAACTCCGATACTTTGGCCACCTCATGAGAAGAGTTGACTCATTGGAAAAGACTCTGATGCTGGGAGGGATTGGGGGCAGGAGGAGAAGGGGACGACCAAGGATGAGATGGCTGGATGGCATCACTGACTCGATGGACATGAGTCTGAGTGAACTCTGGGAGTTGGTGATGGACAGGGAGGCCTGGTGTCCTGCAATTTATGGGGTTGCAAAGAGTCGGACACGACTGAGCGACTGAACTGAACTTCATGGTAGGCTTGAGCTGATGAGCTCATTTAACTTAGAATCTACAAAAAAAAAGTCTTCTTTATGACTCTCAATGTTATAAATATGTTTGGATCAATATTTTACTGATCTTACAAATTTTTCCTAGTTTAGGTTTCAATGTGCATGTGGCTCTCCATCGTTTGACAAGTGACACCAACCTTTTATATTTCTTCAATGCTAACCCATTATATGTTTTGAGTTTTTAAAAAATTTCTTTAGAAATGAGAGGGTTCAGAATCCCCAACATAAAAGATCCATGGAGAATGGAGGACTGGAAAAAATGTCTCCAAGCCTCCCAGAGGTTAGTTTAAAAATAGATTCCTTTGACTCAGTTTTTTTAGTTAGAACTATGAATTCTCAATTTTTCTTTTTGAAGCCTTATTATTATTATTTCTTGGCTAGGCCATGTGGCTCGCAGGATTAGTTCCCCAACCCGGGCCCTCAGCAGTAAAAGCTTGTAGTTCTAACCACTGAACCACCAGGGAATTTCCCAGAAGACTTATTTTTGAGACATATAGAGTCCGAGGTATCAGCAAATCAATTGAAGGGAAAAGCATGATCAGAGAAAGTGAGACAGCAAGATAGAGGGCGGGTGATGATGATGCTGGTTACTCTGGTCCAGCCAGGAATCCTGAGAACGTAGGACAGAGATCTGGGAAGTAGCAATATAACCCCTGGGATTTATCAGGTAAACTCCTACTATCTTCCATAGATAATTTTGGTATGTGTTTAGTCAGTCATAGAGAATATTTTGGCTTACCCAAGGGCTCAGCAGGTAAAGAATTTAGCTGCTATACAGGAGACACAGGAGACTTGGATTTGATCCCTGGGTCAGGAGGATCCCCTGGTGGAGGAAATGACACCCTACTCCAATATTCCTGCCTGAAAAATCTTTGGCCACAGTCCAAAGGGTCACAAAGAGTTGGACATGACTGAGTGACAAAGTAGGCAGGCATAGAATATTTTGCAAATGTAACATCTAATTGGATATCTCTCTTTCTTAAAATGTTTTTTTATGTGTGTATGGTTGTGTTTCCATTTGGGGTTAAAGAATGAAATAAAAAAAAAGGAAATATTATGAAGTCCCTGTATATGCATTTCCCCCCTTTTTTGACCAGATGAGGACCATCTGGGAAGAAGAGTCAGACTACCTATTTAAATTTTATATCCAGGTTTCCCAAAACATATTCATTTTCTGATTGGAAGTTTGTCCCTTTGACTAACATTCCTCAGTCATGCTGGCCCCAGCCCCTGGTAACTACTATTCTATTCTCTGTTTTTATGAATACTGCTTTTTCAGATTCTATATACAGGTGATATCATAAATTATTTGTTTTTCTCTGGCTGGATTATTTAAGACAGCACAATTCTCAGCGTAATTTTCTCAAGGTCTCTCCATGTTGTTGAAATGGCAAGATTTCCTTCTTTCTCATGGCTTTGAGAAACCTTGACACTGCTTTCCATGGTGGCTTTACTTATTTGTATTCCCACCAATGGTGCACAAGTATTCTCTTCTCTCCAAATCGTCACCAACACTTTTTATCTTTTATTTTTTTGATGACAGTGATTCTAACAGGGACTCCATGGACACAACTGAGCATGCACGCATCATTTATTGTGCAATCAGCATTGTTTGCAAATTAAAGGATTGTTGCCGTTGTTTAGTTGCTTTGTCCAACTCTTTTGCCACACCATGGGCTATATAGCTCACCAGGCCTCTCTGTCCATGGGAATTATCCAAGCAAGAATATTGGAGTGGGTTGCCATTTCCTTCTCCAGGGGATCTTCCCAACCCAGGGATCGAACTTGTGTCTCCTGCATTGGCAGGCGGATTCTTTACCACTGAGCCACCAGGGAAACCTGAATTAAAGGATATCAATATTTTAAAAGTAAATTAACTGAAGATGCCCACAACTCCTGAAAACAACACAATCTTGTGTGTTTCCATCCTTCTTCACATTTATATATATATATATATTTTTGCTTAATATAAAAGCATTTTCTATTTGTATTGTTCTACTAGTATTTGATGTTATATCAACAGTCTATTTTTCTTTGAAATTATTACTTTTAATAACTCCATAAGAGTTCACTGCCTTCTCTCAACCATTCTCTGGTCATAATATAACTTGTTGTCAGTTTTTTGGTGAGTCTAAAAAAATTATGAAATAAAACCCCTCATACTTATAACTGTAATTGTTAGGAAAAATTCACAGCAATGGGATCACTGAGTGGTTGGATATGAACATTTTTATTTCTCTTGATAAACATTGCCAAATGGCTCTCCAAAAGCATTGTACCAATTTATATTGCTATTTTAGTGATGAATGAGTTTGACCTTAACTATACTAACATTAACTTTCCATTATCTTTATCTACCTCTCTTGTTTTCATCTGAACTCATATGTGACTGATTTTAGACCATATTTGTCTCTGAAAAGCTCATGCATATTAATGAATTTTAAAGAAAACATAAACAGCATAAAAGAAATATAGCATGGAAATTTTATCTGTAAGTGAATTAATCTAAATTTATATAATAGGTTCTATGTAATTCCCTTGATGTTGAGTCCTTCTCAAGTTGTCTTCTTCAGAAGGAAGTTTGTAGCTATAGGTTAGCTTCTCCCTCATCACCCCCACCTCCATACCTCTTGGTATGGAACTGTGCACTTATCCTTTCTTATTATTTGAATTTGTTTATCTAATATATATTTTATTTATTATTTGACAAAGGTGGACAGAATTTGCTTAACTCCCCCTTTATTGAATTTGTACTAAGAGCATTAGTCTCCTGTTTAAAATTCAAGAAATGCTGACTTGTGTAGAGAAGAGTTGACCTTGCATATATGAGATTCCAGGAAGCAATATAATTAACTCATAAATAGTCCAGATAAAAATTAAATTATTGATCCATGGAGACAAAGAATTCAGGTTCAAATAACTTACTAGTCTCTTCCAAGGGACATGAGGTTCTTATGAGGGCATACATTTAACTTTCTTCTTCTATCTGGGAAACTTGACCTCATTTTCTTAACTTGTCACTTTAGGAGGGGATTGTGAGAGAGAGAGAAAGAGTATCTCTTAAAGTATACATATCAATCCCAATAAAACCAGAAACCATTATTGTTACAGATGTCATAGCTTGATAATCCTAATATGTTGTGGTCATTTATTGTTTTTTAGCAAATTACCCCAAAACTCAGTAGCAAAAGCAAACCATGAATTCTATGGGTCAGTAATTTGGAGAAGGCATGATGAGACCAACATGTCTGTGCTCCATGGTGTCTGAGTTCTCAGCTGGAAGATTTGAAGGCTGGAATCTGGCATCATCCAAATGCTCTTTTACCTGCTTGTTTGGTGTTAGATGCTGGGTTTCAGCTGGCTCAGTCCTCAAGAGCTAACGTCCAAAAAGAAAAGCCCTGTGGATGCATATCTTCTTGTTGACCTAGCCTTGAAGTCATATGACACCACTTAAACCATACTTTACTGGTCAGAGCAAGCATAAGCCCTACCTAGATTCAAGATGATATAAGACATGAATGACAGTTCTTGGTGGAGGGGTGCTAACGTCATTTTGGAAAAAACCCAAAGGGATGGGAAAGATGTTGTGGTCACTTGGGAAAACAAAGTCTGCCACATAAATGATATGAAAAATAGATTTGACATATACCATTTTTTTTTTTTTCTGAGAGCTTCCCAGGTGGCTCAGTGGTAAAGAATCTGCCTGCCAATGCAGGAGACGCAGGAAACGTGGGTTTCATCCCTGGATTGGGATGATCTTCCAGAGGAGGAAGTGGCAAGCCATTCTAGAATTTTTTGTCTGAAAGAATTCATGAACAAAGGAGCAGTCCATGAGATCTCAAAGAACTGGACAGGACTGAGCACACATGCACATTTTCTTCTGAGCCTTTATAAATTTCATTTTGGGAAGTGGTTGCATCTTCAAGAATGGCAAAGCAGTCCCTATTGGCCCAACATTCTTACAGATAACAGTTATAAAAGTTAAATAGTTAAAAGTATAAAAAAATACAACCATTTAAAGAAGGGAGTGACACTGGTTGGCCCTTTGCCTAAGTTAGACTCCTGTCAGGATCATGTAGGATGACTGGCACTGACAGGTCTATGCAGTCTTACTGACTTGAAAGACCAGAGGATAGGGATTGGATTGACAATAAAAATTATAAAATAATGGGAATTTTAATCCCAGAAGGAGGAGAATTGGAGAGCAGAAGTCCTACATTCTACATGTGAACTATTTTCAAATCTCTGGCTCACCTCTGAACTATGTATGTGGATGCCAAGCAACCTAGATAAGGGTAAAAAACTTAGAGATTTCAGCTTCTACCCTTCAAAGCAGAGACAAATTTGGGGATTTTAGTCCAGTTAAACCATCTACTAAAACAGACCAATCAACAAACTACTACCATTATTATAATTACTATTTTTGAGAAAAGTAACAAATTCAGAAAGTCCATATGTTGGGGATTCATACCTTTTGAAATGCAGACATAGCCCTCTGGAGTTGGGTCAATCTTCTTAGCTGTGCAGGTATAATTACTTTATAATGACTAACTCTTAGTCATACTAAATGACTTACTTTTAACTGAGGTACCAAGTTTCAGCAGAATTTGATCAGAAAGCTCCAAGTGTCAGCAAAACAAATATATATTTTCTGCATCTTGTGGTTATGCTGTATGATTCAATCATATGAATTTCTAGAACTGGCAACCTGAGTTTTTGATAAATACTCATAGCAGTGGTTGCCTTCAGAGTTGGTGGTATGAACTAGGGCTTCCCAACCCCTTTGTTAGGAACTGGGCCCCACAGCAGGTGAACGGTGAATGAATGAATGAAGCTTCATCTGTATTTACAACCACTTCCCATCACTCGCATTACAGTCCGAGCTCTGCCTCCTGTTTGATCAGTGGCAGAATTAGGTTCACATAAGAGTGTGAACTCTACTGTGAACTGCGCATGTGAGGGATCTAGATTATGTGCTCCTTGTGAGAATCATCCTGAAACCATTCCTCTCCCACCCCCTCCATGGAAAAATTGTCTTCCACAAAATCAGTCCCTGGTGCCGAAAAAGTCGGGGACCAATTGTGTAAACCAGCTGGGAAGGATCATGTGGGAAGTTTCTGGGGGTAGATTGTTGTATGTCTTGACAGAGGTTTGTGTTAAATAGATGCACATATTTTTTAAGTAACTTACTAAAAACAGCCACTGAAGATTTGTACATTTTACTGTATATAATTTTATTTCAAAATCATTAAACTCTTTTTAATAAAAGGTGAAGTGTTCACAGATGAGATATACTTTAAAATATATTAAAAATTAAGATGAATTGTTGGGCATATATAAGTGTGAAAAACCAAATAGAGTAAAGTTAATGGTGGTATCTAGGTAGTGAATGTGTTCAGGGCTGGGACCAGGGACAGGCAAGAAAGGCACCCAGAGTGCAAACTTTAAGGAGAGGCTCACTCTAGATTCAGGCAAGTGCAGGGCTGGCGCCTGAGAGCAAGTACCTCTTTGAATTTTGCATCCTGGTTGCCCCTTATTAGTACCAGGCCTGTTAATATTCTATCCAGAATCTAGTCACCTTACCCCATTATTAGCATGGGAAAATTTATGGTGATCTAATGCATATGGCGGCCATGGAAGAGTGCTGCTCAGATCTCACAAGAGAGATCTCAGTGTGGGGAGTGCAGTTAGCTAACAATCCCTGATACAGGTGTCCTCAGGATCTTCCACTTGAAAAAAAAAAATTATTGTGGTAAAAGTCACACAACACTCTAATGGCAGAAGGTGAAGAGAAACTGAAGAGCCTCTTGATCAGGGTTAAAAAATGGAGAGTGTAAAAGCTGGCTTAAAACTCAGCATTCAAAAGATAAAACCATGGCATCTGGTTCTATCATTTCATGGCAAACAGATGGGGAAAATGTGGAAACAGTGTCAGATCTTATCTTCATGGGCTCCAAAATCACTGTGGATGGTGACTGCCATGAAATTAGTAGATGCTTGCTCCTTGAAAGGAAAGCTATGACAATCCTAGACAACATATTAAAAAGCAGAGACATCACTTTGCTGACAAGGCCCATATAGTCAAAGCTCTTGTTTTTCCAGTAGTCATGTACGGACGTGAGAGTTGGACCATAAAGAAGTCTGAGTGCCAAAGAATTGATGCTTTCAAATTGTGGTGCTGGAGAAGACTCTTGAGAATTCCATGGACTATGAGGAGATCAAATCAGTCAATCTTAGAGGAAATCAACCCTGAATATTCCCTGGACGGTCTGGTGCTGAAGCTGAAGTGCCAATACTTTGGCCACCTGATGTAAAAGACCCTGATGCTGGGAAAGACTGAAGGTGAAAGAGAAGAGGGACTTAGAAGATGAGATGGTTAGATAGCATCATTGACTCAATGAACATAAATTTGAGCAAACTCCAGGAGATAGTGAAGGACTGGAGATTCTGGTATGCTGCAGTCCACGGGGTCACAAAGAGTTGGACATGACTTAGCAACTGGACAGCAACAAAAGTCACACAATATAAAACATACTATTTTAACCCTATTTAACTGCACAGTTCAATGGCACTAAGGACATTCACATTGTTGTGCAACTCTCACCATCATCCATCTCCTTGTTTATTCACCTTCCTAAACTGAAACAATCTCCATTAAACACTAACATCCCATCAGCTCTTCCCAGCCCCTCACTCCTCTGCCCCTGTCATCTACCAATGTACTTTCTGACTCTATGAATTTGACTATTCTAGGTGCCTCATATAAATGGGACCAAATATTACCTGATTTATATCCAGATGATGGTGATGGACGTGGAGACCTGGCATGCTGCAGTCCATGGGGTTGCATAGTCAGACATGACTGGGTGACTGAAATAGCAACAGTTTGTATTTATATTGGAATGATTTTCTAAGGTTAACAATGTATGTCCTAGAGCCAGATTGTACCTTTCTTCTTCCCCTGTGCTATACAGTAGGTTCTCATTAGTCATCTGTTTTATACTTAGTAGAGTATACGTGTCAATCCCAATCTCCCAATGTATTTCACGTCCTTTCCCTCACTTGGTGCCCATGTGTTTGTTCTCTACATCTGTGTCTTTGTCTGCCTTTGAGTTGAAGTCTTGTGCTTCCTTGGTGGCTCAGATGGTAAAGAATCTGCCTGCAATGCAGGAGATCCAAGGTCGATCTGTGGGTCAGGAGGATCCCCCGGAGAAGGGAATAGCTACTCACTCCAGTATTCTTGCCTGGAGAATCCTATGGATAGAGAAGCATGGCAGGCTATATAGTCCATGGGATTGCAAAGAGCTGGACACGACTGAGTGACTAACACTACTACTTTCAAGGTAGCCCTTAGCTAATGACTGAGCATGGTGATGTTAAAGGGGTTTTCTGTTTATGGCTTGTGATGGACACCTCTCTGGACAGCCATTGGGCTAGTTGAGACTTTCATGAAACTAAATCACTGAGTCTCTTCTTGCCAGTCCTCCTTTCCCCTTTTCTGTCACCTGTGTCAGACATGCATCTGGCTTCATCTGGTCTGAGATTTTTTTCTTCCTACCCCCCTCCCTTTCTCCCTTATGTTTCACAGTCTTTACTCCCAGTGTGTATAAACTAAAGTCTATCTTAGTTTCTGCATTCCAGAGGACCCAATCAGTGCAGCGTAATAACTGCCCAATCTTTGTGTACCTGTCTAGTTCTAGGTCTCTGCCTTTTTGCCTATATATTGTTCACACTTTTAAATTGTTCACACTATTGCTACAATAGTTAACACTTTTAAAACGAGCATTAGTCCTCTGGCTTACTACATGGATCCTCAGGCATCCAGAACTGGATTGCCTTTTTTTTTTTTTTTTTTTTTAAACAGACCAGCTCCAGCACCTATCCTTTGGCAAATTTTTTTGCCATTGTCAGGCTGCATTGCTTTCTGTACTTCCTGCTTCTGCACTCATTATAATCACATTTTTCCCTTTTAATGATTCACTGCTTTTCATTAGGTAAGTGACTCTTTGTATTCAAATTTCCCTGCTCTAATTTCTGTATGGATTCTGTTTACTGACTGGACATGAACAGGTATAGGATTGATGATGAGAGTAGTCCTGGAAGAAAGACCTTTAAAGATGGGATTTTGAGGAGATTGGTCTGATCATGTCCTTGGGCTTTGGTGCAGTGCTGAGGTTTTAAAGACACAGGATGATAATCCATGACAGGCAGTGGCATAACAAGTAATAAAGTCTTCATCTGTCATTGTGATGAAGTGCCACTTTGAACCAAATGCCTTGGGAGCCCAAATGGCTGTTGCACTTGACTGTTCCAGTAACAGTGATGACTACAAGAGCTAGCATTTTTTTTAAATTTAATTGAAGCATTTGCAGGAAGAAAAATAATAAGCTCAGGTCCTTAAATTCTCTGCTCATGTCATGATCTTGGAACCAGAGGCATTTCATGGCTGAAAATCAAACACAAAATTTAATTGCAAGCATTACAGAATTATAATATCAGTTGAATCAATTTCTCATGAAAGCTAGGGAATTAACCAGGAAAGAATTGGACCCTTAAAATTGAAGTGAGGACATCTGGTTGGAATCAGATGAAACAGAATATTGAACTTCCCCAAGCCCATCTGAGTCTCTCTTGACAGTGGAACTAGCTTTCCCTCCTGAGTCTGAGGATATAAGAGTTTCTTTGCTGGAAAGCTCTTGATAAAGGGCTTGCAAGGAGGATGTACATGGTCTTTCATATCTACCTGCTGTTGTCACTTGACTTATAATTGGGGCCATGTCTCGGTATGCTTCAGGGAATCAGGTACAGAGTATTACTATCTGTGAATTTGGAAGTGGGTTCTAGTGGTCAGAGGAGCCTGCCAGACTACAGTCCATGGGGTTATAAAGAATCAGATGTGGCTGAGTGACTAATATACTTTCTAAGGGTGTTATACCAAGGAGGATGGTCTAGAAAAGCTGGGCCAAATGCATCAGTGTGGGTGCAGTTACTGAACATTATGGGTTTAATATACTAGCTCATGGAGTCAGCAGTGACTGTAATAACTTACTTGGTTGGTTGACCAAACCTTGAAGTCAATGGTGGCCTATTTTAATGAGGCTGAGATCCACAGTTTATATGACATGATGTGGAAGAAGGAATTAAAAGGCTTAGAATTCAATCCCTTCACCAGGGAAGATGTGGATGCATATATTGAGGGGACCAACTGCACCCTTGAAAAGGTCTGGGTTGCTCTCCTTTGTATCCAGGTATCATGGTCAGTAACACTACTATTTATCTGAGTTCTTTTATTTTAATAGAGAAAATGAGAAGCCAGAGTACGAGGTCAAGCAGCCAACTGACAAAGTGGGCACATTTACTAGAAAGGCCAGCAGGCCATAACAATAATCAGTTCACTTTAGCCTATAGGATCCACTGACTCTAATTGATCACAGTGTCCCTAGGAATAAAATAGACAGGAAATCTGTAAAAACATTGCCTGAATTATAACAGAAAATCCTCTGGCATTGGTGATTACATGCTTGAGGAGAGTTGTGGGCTTTTCGTAGGTTTCTAGACCTAAGCCCGATCATAGTCCCAGAGCTCATTGGGTTTGTTGAAGGAGAAGGGAAGGTCAGTTTTCCTTAAGTGGAAAGTAAAATTCTCTTGTGGAGGAACCCTGCAGCATTGCCATAAGTGTATACTGTGAATCTGTCTTTAAGTCTGCATAAATTTACCAGAATGACTGCACTGGGGAAAAATAGCCAGACCTTTGTTGTTGTTGAGTCACTCAGTCATGTCTGATTCTTTTGCAGCCCCATAGATGGTAGCCTGCCATGGTCCTCTACCCATGAGATTTTGCAGGCAAGAATACTGGAGTAGGTTGCCATTTCCTCCTCCAGGAGATTTTTTTGACCCAGGAATCAAACCCAAGTCTCCAAGGGTACTGCATTGCAGGCAGGTTCTTTTATCACTGACTCACTGGGAAAGCCTGACCCAGACCTTTGGGGATTATTAAATACTGATTCTGGATCATTTTCAATTTCTGATGACCCAAAATATCACAGTAGCTGTGGTTACATGATACATACAGAGTCAACCCAGATGTGACTCACAGAGTACACAGTTAGCTCATAGGCATGGTGTTGATGTTTCACTAGTTTCTGAATGTGTAATCAGATTAGAAATACTTGGCACCTGGAAGAATCACACACCAGAATTACTCCTTTGACCCATGGGTTCGAGTCATTATGGTGGGAAGGGCAAATGGAAACTTCGAATTTTTCTGCTCCCCACCAAGATAATAAACCAAAAGCAATGCCACATCTCAAGGGGGGTATTCAGATATTAGTGACAGCATCGAAGACTTAAAAAACGAGAGATGGTGATAGGTATCATATTGTTCTTTAACCTACCAATTTGTCCTGTGCAGAGGTTGAATGGATTTCAGAGAATGGCTGTAGATCCTTGTAAACTTTATCAGGTGGAGGTCTGCAGTATTTAGATGTCGTCCTTTTACTGAAGAAAATTAGCATAGCTCCAGGTACTTGATATGCAACTATGACCTGTCAAGACTTTTTTCTCCGTACTGTAAGGACCACCAGAAGTTGTTGTTTTACCTGGCAGAGACAACACTGTAAGGGTACCATGTTGCCTGCCGGTGCCAATCTCTCGGCTCTTTTTACCAAAACAGAGACTCCAGAGACCATGATTGCACTGATATTTGACAGATTATAGTGATCCACTACATTGAAGTTATTATGCCTACTGGATAGAATATGCACAGAGTAGTGGAGTGTGTTTCATGCCTTAGCAAGACCTGTGTGAACCAGAGGGTGGGAGAAAAGCCCCACAGAATTTCAGAAGACTGCCGTCTTAGTGAAATTTTTAGAAACCCAATGGTCAGGAGCATGTTGAGACATCTTTTGCAACACGGAAGACAAGTTGTAGTTGTAGACAAGAAAAAATAAGAGATGTATTTAGCGGGCTTTTTCATTTTTCAATTTGTTTTAGACTTATACAAAGCATGAACAGATGATACAGAGAATTCCCATATATTCCCTGCCCTCCACTCCTGCATCCAGTTCCCCTTGTTATTAATGACTTGCATTACTGTGGTACACTTGCTACAGTTAATGAACCAATCCTGATACATTATTATTAACTAATGTCCATCATTTATTCAGATTTCCTTACTTAACCTCATGTACTCTCTTTGTTTCAGGATCTCAGTCAGTATAACACATTACGTTTCATTGTCATGTCTCCTTAGGATTCTCCCGATTGTGACAGTTTCTCATATATCCTTTGTTTTCAATGACGTTGACAATGTTGTGGAGTACTGTTTAGATATTTTGCATAATAATCCTAATTGTGATTTGTTCAATAATTTTTTAACTAGACTGGGGTTATGGGTTTTGGAGAGGAAAACTGCAGAGGTAAAACGCCATTCTTATCACATCATGTCAAGGGACAAGGCTGTTAATATGACTTATTGCTGTTGCTGTTGATCTTGATCACCTGGGTAAGGTAGTGTTGTCAGATTTCTCCACTGTAAAGTTTCTTCTTGATGTTGTGAAAAAATATTCCTCTTTGTTCCATCTTCTGCTTTCTTGTTTGTACTCCTGGAAAGGACAAGCATCCTCCTTGAGGGTAAATTATCTAAGTAAATTATTTGGAATCCTTCTACAGAGGAGATTTGTTTATTCTCTCCTATTCATTCTTTTTGTTAAGTTTTTTTTTAATGTGGACCATTTTTAAAGTCTTTATTGAATTTGTTACAATATCACTTTAGTTTTATGTTTTTTGATTTTTTGGCTGCAAGGCATGTGGGATCCTAGCTCCTCCATCAGGGGATCAGGGATTAAACTGCACCCCCTGCATTGGAATGCAGAGTTTTAATCACTGGACCACCAGGGAAGTTCCTCCCAGATTCATTCTTAAATTGGTTAGTTAAATAATTTCAGTCTGGATTTACAGCTATTTATTTTGTATTATGGATTATAATCCAATTCTGCTTCATTTATCTTGCTGCTTAGATTGTTCTATCTTTGGTCATTGCGAATTCTTTCATTTGGGTCCTTTGTTCCTTTAATGCTCCCTCATCACTGTGCTTTGTTTGCTTGTTTGAGAACCATACTTCCTTACCTTTTGGTTTTATAAGATGCTCCAGGCTGATTTTGTGTTTATTTTCACTTAAATCAGTACTTTTAAGAATGTGATTGCCTAATCCCAGTTGATATTTTAGTTAAAACATATAGTAAACACTTCCTGTGTGCTAAGCTCTTTGTTGTGTGCTGGGTGTAATATTATCTATTTTTATCTCTAAGCAGGTAATGATCATCCTCTTGATGATCGCTTATATTTTTAAACTCCTTTGCATTTTACAAAGCTTTTCCCTTCAATACACTAGCTCATATTTTAACCTCACACAATTTTTCTATGATAGGTATGGTAGGAATTAATTATGATATCTATTTCACGGATGAAGAATCTTATCTAGACTTTCAACAGATTTTGTTTGTAAAGGAGAAATGAAACCCTAGTTTACCATGTGGAGTGCAGCCTCTTCTGATTGTATGAGGCCATTTGTTCATATTCCTTCTCAATACATTTACAGAGAGTTTTCCTGATTATGGCAAATTCATGACCAGAATGAACTTATGTTTTGTTCTCTTACAGATTTAGTCTTCATTCCTTTTCCCATGAAAATAATAGAAAAACTTAGTTACATAGAGCCTTGGCCTATTTCAACTTACTTCAGAATATAATGATGTAAATTGAAGAGAACACTATGGAACATATTGCAACTGCTCCATATCCCCTTTGAAGCATAAAATTTTATAAGTGAAACAAAATTCCCATATCACAATATATAAAACGTGTGATATCAACTACGAATGTCCATAAAATTGTGAATTTTGGCTCCAAGTATTTTTTGGCCCACACAATTGTGTAAAGGTTTTAAAGATTTGTATGGCTCTTGTAAAATATGACTGCATCACTTTATGCTGAACTGATGATGTTTCAGTGATCTCCTTTCAAATACAAGGAAGAAGCTTGATTTAGTTCTTTGTCTTGTTCTTTGAATACAGATCCTATAACCTCTTGCATAGCTCTGTTTGATGGACTTTGAAATTACAGATCATGATCTTTTTAAATAGAGGCAAAGCAGGTGGCACAGTGGTAAAGAATCTGCCTGCCAATGCAGGAGACGCAAGAGATGCGGGTTTGATCCCTGGGTATAGAAGATCCCCTGGAGAAGGAAATGGCAACCCACTTCAGTGCTCTTGCCTGGAAAATTCCATGGACAGAGAAGCCTGGTGGGTTAGGGTCCATGGAGTCACAAAGAATCAGACACGAAGAGCACAATCCTCTTTGCGCTGCACTGTACTTGAGTGTTTGCTTCTTGGCGTCCAGCAGGCACTCTGAGGTGTGGGTTTAACTACAGTGACCTGTACAATTAATAACTTCAGAGAAGCATTAGGGAATATTTTGGGAAGAATGCACAGATGAACTCTATAGGCCCCAGTTGAGCTGTCCCATTGGGCTATGGATAACAGATGACCACATTTATATACTTTGATTGAACAGCTTTTGACTTTCTCCAGGTTTTATGGGAAAAGGATCTTTATTCTCAGAAGTAAAAACTATGCTGTCACCATGTTGTCAGAATTCTGGAATTGAGTTTTATCTCAAGTGGAAATATTTTGAACTACACTTAAGGTTGGTATGTTTGTCACTTCAAATAGTCTTCTGGAACCACTATCTGTTGGAGACTCCATTCACTTTTCCTGCTAGTCATTGACCTAATCTAAGGTGAATGGCAATATATGGACATCTACCTTTCCATTATCATGGCTCTTCTTTGGAGCATGATTAATATGTGTGAGGTGGTACTTCACAGTGACACACTGTTTGGAATAAAGCTGATACCTTATGCTAGGAACAATTTTCTACTGAAGAATCTGTGACATGTTTGTATTTGTAGAAACAAATCTGGTAAAAAGCAGAGTAGGCGTCACAGTTCAGGTTTTATCAACACAGTGAACTGGGTGATTTTTTTGACATGTGACAAACTCATTTATGGCTTGTCCAGGAAACAATCTGATATTGTCCCAGGGATCTTATTTGCATTTTAAATATATAAATAATATACAGCCAGAGCATTCATTGTCAGTAGTTGCAGAAAACTAATAAATTTTGGAGGTAGCATCTAATCTATTTAAGGGATTTAATTCATCAAAGTTTCTTGATCTCCATATGTCATGTGCCATATGTCTTCCATGAGATAGATCATATGAATAATCTGTTTTCAAAGGCCAGAGAGTCTTTTTATAAAAAGTATTTACATAATAATTTAAGGGAGATAATTACAACAATAATAATCAAAGTAAATCTATCAGAAGAGTGACTATTTCCAACTGGGAATCAAGATGGCTTCATGGAGGAGAGAAAGCATTATTTCTAAAGTTCTAGCTTTACATAGTTCCACATAACAATGGCATTATGCTGGTCTGATCCCCATTTTACATGAACGAATATAAACCTCAGAAATGTTAAGTATTTGCCTAATATAAAATAATGATGATATTTAAAATGGAGTTGAGGTTAAAGAATGAGTACATGAAGGTGCCTTGTACCTTCCTTTGCATGATTCCAAACCTTCTTTCCTGTTTCAATTCACCATTATTAAGGTTTAAACGTAGAGATAGCAAACCAACCTATAAAACTGCTGTTATTTTATCTCTTTCAGCTATGAGAAAAGGGGGACTTAAAATGTGTTAAGTGACTTGATTAATATTAATTAGACAACAAATGCTGGATCTGTACATAGGTCTTTTAAAATCTTTTTATTATGAATATTTTTTTTGCTGTTTTTTAAAAAATTGTGTTATGAACACTTAACATGAGATCACCCTCTTAATAAATTTTTAAGTGCACAATAGAGTATTGTTAACTATGGGCACAATTAGTTAGTTAGTTCAATCGCTGAGTCGTGTCCAACTCTTTGCAACCCCATAAATCACAGCACACCAGGCCTCCCTGTCCATCACCAACTCCCGGAGTTCACTCAAACTCACGTCCATCGAGTCGGTGATGCCATCCAGCCATCTCAACCTCTGTCGTCCCCTTCTCCTCCTGCCCCCAATCCCTCCCAGCATCAGAGTCTTTTCCAATGAGTCGACTCTTCGCATGAGGTGGCCAAAGTACTGGAGTTTCAGCTTTAGCATCATTCCTTCCAAAGAACACCCAGGACTGATCTCCTTTAGAATGGACTGGTTGGATCTCCTTGCAGTCCAAGGGACTCTCAAGAGTCTTCTCCAGCACCACAGTTCAAAAGCATCAATTCTTTGGCACTCAGTCTTCTTCACAGTCCAACTCTCACATCCATACATGATCACAGGAAAAACCATAGCCTTGACTAGACGGACCTTTGTGGGAAAGTAATGTTTCTGCTTTGTTGTATGGCAAATTTCCAGAAATTTTGTGTCTGGTTTGACTGAAATTTTATGCCTGGTGATGGTCAATTCCCTCTTGCTTCGTCTCTGAAGTCCCTGGCCACCACCATTACAGTTGGGTTCCACGAATTTGACAATTTTAGAGACTTCGTATGAGTGGGATCTTTCATCACCCTCTGTGACTGGCTTATTTCAATTAGCATGATGACCTTCAGGTTCATGCATACTGATGCGTATAGCAGGACTTCCTTCTTCTTTAAAGTTGAATAATATTCCATTGTGTGTGTATGGCACATTTTCTCTATTCATCCATAAATAGACTTTTAGGTTGTTTCCACATTTTGTCTATTGTGAATACTGTTGCAATGAATGTGGGAGTGCATATATATCTTTGAGACCCTGATTTTAATTATTTTGGATAAATACCTAAAAGTGGGGTTGCTGGATCATACTGTTCTATTTTTAATATTATTGAGGAAATGCCATACTGTTTCCATAACAATGGCATCATTTTACATTCCCACCAGCAGTGTGTTGTGGGTAATTTTAAGCATTCATTGTAGATAAAAAGGAACAGCACATCTGCATGTACCAGTTATTCAACCCAGCACTCATTAGCTCACAGCCATGTGTGTGTGTGCTAAGTCACTTCAGCTGTGTCCAATAATTTGTGACTCTACTGACTGAAGCCCGTCAGACTCCTCTGTCCATGGGATCCTCCAAGCAAGAATATTGCAGTGGGTAGCCATTTCCTTCTCCAGGGGTTCTCCCTGATCCAGGGATGGAAGCCATGTCTCCTGTGTCTCCTGCATTGAAAGTGGATTCTTTACTGCTGAGCCCACTGGGGAAGCCCAGCTCACAGCCACACTTGCATTTAATCAACCCCTTTTTACATCTCTCCCTACAAAATTGTTTTGAAGCAAATCACAGACATAATATTTCAAGGGCAAATATTTGATTATTAATATATGTCTCTGAAAGAAAAAAATTCTTGTGAAAGAACCCAGTCATAGTGCTGTGTTCATATATAAGAAAATCTAGTTATGCCTTACATCATCAAATATCTAGTCAGTGTTTTCTCATACATTTTTAAAATTTATTTCTGTTTACTTATAGATATTACATTGCTGGTTTGTTCAAAGTGGGATCCCAACAGGGTGCACCACTTTATTCTGTTTGTAGGTCTTATATATTATTTATTTCACAGGCTATCTTAATTTAAATATTAAAAAAATTTTGAAATTGATTTGTTGAAAAGTTGAGTAATTTGTTTTGTGAACTTTCCTGCTTTCTGGATTTTGCTGACTGCAGTCTCATTTTTCAAAGAAAACCTGTGTCCTCTATTCCCTGTATATTTCCTGTTACTGGTGGCTAGATCAAGAAGCTTGATCCATATTCAGGTTATATTTTTGGCAAGGCTACTTCATAAATGGTGCTCTAAACTTCCTTCAAGAGACTCATAATGTCCAGTTGTCTACCGCTGTGATGTTAGGTGCTACTGAGAGTATTCTCCAAATCTAAAATTTACTTAGGGGTTTGCAAAGTGGTAGTATTTCAATTATTTAATTACATCTTTATATGCTAGTTGGAATACATCCATAGAGAGAATTTTTTCTCCCCAACTTTGAATATCCTCAAGTACAGTTCTTACTGGAAAAACAAGTTATCTGTATGATTCTTTCCCTTTATTTATCAGTTTTAAGAGTAATAAGTTGGCTTCCTAGCATCCTCCAAAGGCAATTTTTTTTAAAGATCAATGAATTCCTTGATTTTTAACACATTTGACTGATTTTAACCCACTGATGTTATAATTCTTAGTGGTGCTGAGAATGACTCATCTTTGTGCAGTGGGAACCATTTCAAGATGTTTCATGAATCCTTTGATAGTATTCCAAAAAATTTCAATAAATTCCTTACTTTCTGAAATGACAAGTTTTTCAGATTTGTCTTAGAAATTTCCAGCTCTGACTTTTATATCTGTCTTCCTTACATGTTAATTGTCATCACATGTAAGTAATAATTTTATTTAATTATAGACTAATCTCCCATTGTATGCGCATGTATATACACACATACACACACACTCCCTTTGTTAGATAAATGGTTATACAGTGTATATATACTTATTGCTTCCATGACTGTTTTCATTTAACAATATATCCTGGAGATCACATGAGAGAAAGCAGTGATTTTTTTTTTTAAATCAGCTGTATGGTGTTCTATTGTTTAGAGTTAATTTTATTAGTCTTGTATTGATGGACATTTAGGTTGTTTCTGATCTTAACCATTTTAAGTCATGCAATAAATATCCATGTGTATATGTGTTTTCATGGTTATCTTTTAATAGATTCCTAGAGAAGGGGAAAACATGAAAACATGTAAAATCATTAAACAATGTCAAATTGTTTGTAAAATTTTGCATTCTTTTTAGTCATGCATATGGGTCTGTTTCCTCATGGTTTTACCAATTAAATATGTGGTTACACTCTTGCTTTTTTTGTCAATGCAATAAATAAGATATAGTATATCTGTGTAATATTTTTGCATTTCTCTTATTATGAGCTATTCTTTCATTTATAAGATTTGTATATTAAAGAGTCTTAAACATATGAGGAAGTTTATTGCCTGTATTTCCTTTTATGGAAACTTATCTAGTCACGTCTCTAGTCTGTTATTTAAATAGTGCTGTCGATATTTTAATTTTGCATATGAAATTATATTTTCCATGTGTGATTAACCTCTATGTAGTCAAATTTATTAATAATTTTCCCTATTGCTTCAAGATTTTGAGTGAGAAGAGAGTCTTCCTCACTTCTTGGTTATAGAGAAATTCAGAAATATTTGTACTTGTATAAGTTCATTTTTTAGTTTTAATTTCTAATGCTTTTAGAATTTTCACTGATTTTTGGTGTCAGCAATGAATTCAGTTTCTATTATTTTCATGTTATTATTCAGTTATCCCAGCATCATTAAAGTAGCCACATTTCCCACTTGATTTGTTGTTTTTGTTCAGTTGCTAAGTCATGTCTGACTCTGTGACTACATGGACTATAGCATGCCAGGCTCCTCTGTTCTCCACTAACACCGGGAACGTGCTCAGATTCATGTCCATTGAGGCAGTGATGCTATCTAACTGTCTTATCCTCTGCCACCCTTTTCTCCTTTTCCTTTCATCTTTTCTATCATCAAGGTCTTCTCCAATGAGTGGGCTTGATTTGAAGTCCACCTTTGTTGAATACTACATGCAATTGATGTATTTCTGGTTTCTCTGTTCTTTCTTATTGATCTGCCTGACTATGCATATGCTAACACCACACTAATTATGGAGGCCTTAGATTGACATATATACACTATTGTGTATGAAATAGTTAGTGGGAAGTTGCTAAGTAACACGGGGAGCCCAGCTCATGCTCTGTGACGACCTAGAGGAGTGAGGTTGGGGGAAGGGAAGGAGGGGAGGGAAGGAAGGGATATATATGTATTGTATGGATATATGGATATATATATGTATATATATCCCAGGTGGTGCTAGTGGTAAAGAACCCTCCTGCCAATGCACGAGACATAAAGGACACAGATTTGATCCCTGAGTCAAGAAGATCCCCTGGAAGAGGGCATGACAACCCACTCCAGTATTCTTGCCTGGAGAATCTCACAGATAGAGGAGCCTGGCGTGCTATGGTCCATAGGTTTGCAAAGAGTAGGACATGACTGAAGCAACTTAGCATGCATGCATGCATGCATGTACACACACACACACACACACACACACACACACATACACACATAAATAATTATGACTGATTCCCATGACTCACATTGTTGTATGACAGAAACCAACACAAAATTGTAAAGCAGTTTCCCACCAATTAAAAAAATAAATACAATTTAAAAAAAGGCATGGCATGGCAAAAAAAAAAAAATTATGGAGACCTTAGGATATGCTTATATTTCTGAATGAGCCAGCAACCTCCTTCCCCCACTGTTGCTCTTCCTTTCCAAGTGAATGAAGGTCTTTGAACACAGAATTAAATTCACTGTCTTTTTAGTAGACTCTACTTAGTAGATTCTACTTAGTAGGGTGTCCCAAAAGCAGAATGTTTAGACTCTTTTAAACAGGAAAATAGGAAAGTAGATCTATGAAAGAATCTCATGGACAAACAAGGTCAAGAATAATTTTGTTTTGGTATTTGTTTTAATTAAAAGACTAAGAAGAACTAAGCATAAATTGAAACCATTTAGCTTAAGGGGGGTGATTTCCCTTAGAGAAGTGACAGATTATCCTGATTTAGTAATTGAAATTTCCATCATGTGGATCCCTTGATTATTCCTGATAGAATACAGAGAGATACTTTTTGCTTGAAAACAGTTGAAGAATTAATATTTATTAGAGTTAACACCCTTCTAACACCTGATGGTAAACCCCTGGATATTTCCATATAAGATCCAAAGCATGGTGACATGGTTGCTGTGTTGGAATGTGTTGGAGTGTGTGTGTGTGTGTGTGTGTGTGTGTGTGTGTGTGTGTGTGTATACACATATTCTTCACCACTATTCACTAGAATACAGTGAGGTTTACTGTTCCTGTTATCAGTCTCAAAAATTCAATAATATTTCTTAACATGGTAACCTGAGGGAAGAAAACATTAATTATAATGTGAGGAGATCCTAAAGTCTGACAGTTTTAGCTTCAAAGAATTATGCTAAGGAACTATTGGGTTTTCAGATTGACCATTACTGTGATAGGTGATCCTGTTTTTAAAAGCTTGATGGTGCTTGAGTGTAATATCTGTCTGATATCACTATTTTTGGAATGAGTGGGAGGAAGCATCCTTACAGGTTAAAGACAAAAACAATAACTATATCACTGATGAGAAAGAAGTAACACATCTCTTACTATTTTGGACTGGAATGTTGAAGCACAGACGTAGTATCATAATTTTGGCATTTTACCAAGGATTTTATGATACCAAAAACTGATTATTAAGTACACTTATCGTATGCCAAATGCTGCATAGGTTTTATGGATCTACATCAAAGTAAGTTAAGGAGACAGAGACAGGTAACGAACAAGACTCTGGAGAGGTGAGGCTGTGCAAGTGCAGGATAGACAGACACTGCACAAAAGCAGGATAGCCATGCTTGATGATGAAGGGAGGGCATCAAAGTCAATTCGAATGTCCAGCTTGGAACTTCTGAGGCATTTACTTTTGAAATTTCTTGCATTTTAGAGGCATCACTAACTTTAGTCAACTGGTGCTATTCTAGCATGACTTCTATTTTTTAAAATTGTGAGATTCTTTCCATCTTTCACAAAATTATGGTCACATCTCTTTTTTAAAGTCAATTATTGTAACACCAGAAGTTGATTTTTTTTTCCCTAAAGGAGTTAGTTTACCTTTACCTCATCTGCTCCTTCCCTCTATTTGCTCTGTCAATTAACAGAGAAGCCATGTATAATGGGGTCTAAACAGATACCACAAATTGAAACCATAGCTAATACTCCTCCTACATTCAAAGATCTTGAAGTTTTGCTAATTCTCCGTGAAATATTCATTCAATATGTCCCTTGCTTTCAACTTCAAAGACCACTGCTTTGGTTTAGACTCTTGCATTTCTTCTGTATTATTGCAGTCCATTGAACTGGTCACATGACCTTGTTCCTGCCAGAAATACCCGTCAAAATTGAGTTGGGATCAAATCATTCCACAGCCTGAACCCTTTTGCACAAGTTCCAGTAACATCCTTCAAAACCTGGCCAATCTCCAGCCACTTAGCAACACTTCATGGTGGCCTCATCATTCTAATCTTAGCGCTATGTTCTCCTTACCCCAAATGACTTTGCTGTTTACTAAACATGTTGTGTATCTTCAGGTCATCATGACTTTTAAACATTCTCTTCTATGCCTGAAATGCCACTTTCTTATAATTCTGCCTCTTAAATTTCTCCTTTCATTTGTGGCCACACTAAAAGATTTTCCTGATTATCCTTGACATCTGTTTATGACTGTCCTCCACCCTGACAAATAAGTTAGAGTGTAAATTTTCGTGTACTTTGCACGTACATATACCACATTTATTACACTTGGGGTTGCACAGAGTCGGACATGACTGAAGTGACTTAGCAGTAGCATCATTATGGTTTGTAGATGTAACTCCTCGGGAAGACTGATGTCTTTGAAGAAAAGGACTGTGATCCACAAATGTACACACAAAGTTATATATAATGTGTACGTATATATATATACAATTATTTTCCTTGCCCATTGCACTTAGCCTACTGTTTAATGCAAAGTGAAAGAGGAGAGTGAAAAAGTTGGCTTAAAGCTCAACATTCAGAAAACGAAGATAATGGCATCTGGTCCCATCACTTCATGGGAAATAGATGGGGAAACAGTGGAAACAGTGTCAGACTTTATTTTTGGGGGCTCCAAAATCACTGCAGATGGTGACTGCAGCCATGAAATTAAAAGACGCTTACTCCTTGGAAGGAAAGTTATGACCAACCTAGAAAGTATATTCAAAAGCAGAGACATTACTTTGCCAACAAAGGTCCGTCTAGTCAAGGCGATGGTTTTTCCAGTGGTCATGTATGGATGTGAGAGTTGGACCGTGAAGAAAGCTGAGCACCGAAGAATTGATGCTTTTGAACTGTGGTGTTGGAGAAGCCTCTTGAGAGTCCCTTGGACTGCAAGGAGTTCCAACCAGTCCATTCTAAAGGAGAGCAGTCCTGGGTGTTCTTTGGAAGGAATGATGCTAAAGCTGAAACTCCGATACTTTGGCCACCTCATGCAAAGAGTTGACTCATTGGAAAAGACTCTGATGCTGGGAGGGATTGGGGGCAGGAGGAGAAGGGGACGACAGAGGATGAGATGGCTGGATGGCAACACCGACTCGATGGACGTGAGTTTGAGTGAACTCTGGGAGATGGTGATGGACAGGGAGGCCTGGTGTGCTGCAATTCATGGGGTCGCATAGAGTGTTGCAATTCATGGGGTCGCAAAGAGTCGGACACGACTGAGTGACTGAACTGAACTGCAGGACTTAATAAAAATTGTAAAATGAATATTGACCCAGTTGGCTACAGGGGACTATATTGATCCAAAGGGGTACATTACTCAGGGTCCAATGGGAAACAGAGGTGCACTTGGATGAAATTCTGATGAGTATTTAGAGACGGGACTATTTGCAAAGTATAGATAAGCAAACCAATGAAGGGTGTTTAGGCTCTAGGTACTAGCAAAAAGAGGTGCTAACAACACTCCTAGGCCTGAAGGAATGAGGGGAGAAAGTAGAGCTGTTAAGAGAGGCCAGTGAAAGCTGGAGATGTGAAGGGACCTCCTGGGTAGCTGCAGTGACATCTGACCCCTGCCAGAACTGTGGCCCAGAAGCAGGTGGAAGTGAGGGAGACATTCCTGACCCGCCTTCTCCCACACTCAGATTTCCATTGACTGAGCCCAACTGGAAGCCAGAGAACAGGAGAGCTCAGAGAATAGCCTGTGTGGGACAGAATAAACAGGATAGGAAACTTGCTCAAACCTTAATATTAAATCATAGGTGCCAACCAGTCTCTGGAGCAAAATGCTTATGACACAGCCTCCAGGAAACTAAGTTGCCTGGGAACACATACCTTCATTAAAATCTCGAAATATTTCTCTTATCCACACCCTGTAACGAGAACAGCAAAAATGACAATAGTGACAATAACAATTACCACTTACTATGTACCAGATTCTGTGCTAAACACTTCACACATTTTGTCATTTATGCCTCATAACAGTCCCCGTTTTGCAAATGTAAAATAGTCACAGAAGCCAAGTAATTTGCCAGAGGTGCAACTAGTTCATAGAGGAGCTGATGTTGGAAACCAGGTTAATCTGACTCCAAAGCCTCTTAATTCCTAAACTGTGTCAGTGCGGGGAGACTCAATATTCTGGTCAATAGGAAGCCACAGCCTCTTTTAGTAGAATTGTGCGTGGTGAAATTCTCCCCTGAGGCAATCGGCAGGAAATTGTGACTAGTGTCTATGCAAAGGAGACCTAGGGAGGAGGCTGCTATTTTTGACTTAAGTGCCAAGATAGGTTATTTTACTTCCAATGAGAAAAAGAAAGATAAAAACGCTAATCAAATCTGTTGAGCATCAGTTACCTGGGAGAGTTTTAATTAGAAAGTCTCAGTGCAAGTGCCTAATGAAACAGTAGTACTGTAATTGAATATAGAGACATGTTGGTAATTAACTGATAATGTAGAATAAATCTTTCACTTAATAACTTTAATTCTATTTGTAGATTATGCATTGATGGAGTTCCCCTTTTCCCCCATATATTAGCGTATAGCAGAGATAAGACGATTTACCTAAAAGATGTGTATAGTCAAAGCTATGGTTTTTTCAGTAGTCATATATGAATGTGAGAGTTGGATCATTTTAAACTGTGATGCTAGATAAGACTCTTGAGAGTCACTTGGACTGCAAAGAGATCAAGCCAGTCAATGCTAAAGGAAATCAACCCTAAAAATTCATTGGAAGGATTGATGCTGAA
The DNA here is from genome assembly GCF_023091745.1 of Budorcas taxicolor. Taxonomy (NCBI): domain Eukaryota; kingdom Metazoa; phylum Chordata; class Mammalia; order Artiodactyla; family Bovidae; genus Budorcas; species Budorcas taxicolor. The sequence continues at coordinate 56,019,753 of NC_068923.1, read as the reverse complement.
GCTGAAGCTCCAAGAATTTGGCCACCTGTTGGGAAGAACTAACTCATTGGAAAATACCTTGATGTTGGGAAAGATTGAGGGCAGGAGGAGAAAGAGGTGATAGAGGATGGGATGACTGGATGGCATCACCTACTTGATGGACATGAGTTTGAGTAAACTTCAGGAGATAGTGAATGACAGGGAAGCCTGGCATGCTGCAGCTCACGGGGTCGCAGAGTCAGCCATGACTTAGTGACTGAGGGACAGCATCCACTAAAACTTGACTTGGTGCCATGGAATGGTACCCTTCCTTTCCTTTGCCTGCCTCATGAACTAGAGCTATTTAGGTGTGTTTTGTCTCATCAGTTATGGCAATCAAAGCAAAATCAGACATATTTCCTCTTCTTACTTCTTCAGCTCATATGGTTTGAATATATGTTTTGTTTTCATAGAGGAAACTGGGCCCCATAGTGCCAGGACTGGTCCATCCAGGTCTGTGCTTCATCCTTGTCCTTTTGGAGGAGGAGAGAGGAAGAGGATGGAGAGAAGCCTGTGATGTTGGGTCATTTGTGTAGGACTCAGGGTGGCTTTGTGACAACCGAATCACTGAACCGGGAGCCCTAACTCACTGAGCAGGGCTCTATGACACTTCCACATCTCTGTCTTACTTTGGTCTTGAGCATTCTGGCTATCCAAGGTCTCAGGTAAAAATTTTTTTTTTTAATAATGTTTCCTTAGTACTTCCAATTCTTGAAGGAGCTGGAAGAAACTGTTAAACTTACTGCTTAATTATTTTTCCAGGAAGTAAAAGGCATGGATCATTGCTTAGGATGATTGCCAGACAACCAAACAGATGTTTTGCCAACTTCTGAATTTTGCAGGGGAACATTTTTAAATTCAGGGTATTAGTTTGCAGCCTAGCCTATACTTTCTCATTTGGATTCTTTTTTGTTATTAAACAGCATGTTTGCTTCCATGTCTTATTAAAAAACTGCTGATAGAGCGATAATTCTTAGCTCTATTGGTGCTTAAGTTGTTAAAGATGTTAGAATTATTAGTTTAAAAACACAACTTTTATAAAGAAACTTAAAGGAAAAATACTTTTGAATCAAGGATACTATTTTGGTTTTTATCCTCAGCATAATGCTCCACTATTTATTTTAGTGTGGAAAGCTCTTGTGAACTTTATTACAATTGACAAAATTTTCAAGGAGGAGATGAATAATTCAAACATCCTGGAATTGTAAAAGCACCATTTCTTGCTCTCTGACTGTCAAATCATTTTCATTTAATAGCCTTTTATAATCTTTTTTCCATTTTTTTTGGTATGGTATAGATTCCTTAAGTCTCCTTAGGTGATATTGAATTTCTAATTGAAACCATTTCCTTTTATACTTATTTGTTTGGAAGCTGGGATAAGGAATGCAGATTCCTCATCATCACTCATCATACTCCCTTGATCTTGTTGTGTGTACAATCCAGCCTCTTCATCTTTCTCCCTGTCAGAAAATGTGGGCTTCCTTTAGCATTTTGTTCCTTAATTATTTTATAGTCTGGTATAGCTGGAGCCTCAAACAGTTAAGAAGAAAGTCATTTCAATGTCTAAATCATTTTTCACTTAAGCTAAAATTTAGACAAATTGTGAAACTTTCAAAACGGTCTCTTGCATTCAACAGACTGTTTCAGACACACTGTTGTTTCAGCCATGTGGGTGACCACATTTGGAAGCAGTGGAGGAGAGAGTTATCATGATGACAGAGCAATAGAAAAACCAGCCACCATGTAAGGTACGTTCTGCAGCAAGAAACTCTAAAACACAGAGCGTTTCACTAAGAAGATACCCTGATGCATGCCAATGCCTACAATATCCTGATACTGCTCTTTTACAAAGTTAATTAATTAATTTGGTTGCATTGGGTCTTTGTCGCAACACACAGGATCTTCCTTGCATCGTGCAGGAACCTTTGTTTCACCGAACAGATTCTCTAGCTGTGGTGTCTGGGCTTAGCTTGTGCTCCATGGCATGTAGGACTTTAGTTCCCCCACCAGGGATCAAACCTACATCCCCTACACTGCAAGGCAGATTTGTAACCACTGACCCACCAGGGAAGTCCCCTGAAGCTGCAATTGAAGGAAAAATAAATCATTTTTTTAAAAAGTAAAAATAAAGCATTTAAAATATTTTTTTTCCTTTCCTAGGATAACAGCATTCCAGATACTTGGAAAAAAATCTAGAAGTTTTGTTAGTAGTTGAATAACTAATTCGTTCATTCCCTATCAGGGTGTTTTGGTTTCATAAAGACCATGAAGATGAATAAACTAAATTTCATGGTTTCTGCTCCTAAGGTAGGCAGTTCACTTTTAAAAGAAGTTCTTTAAAAAATATCTTCTTAATTTTAATGAAAGAGGAAGCTTTGAGGATACATCTGCACTAAATTTTCTTCTGTGGTCTTTGTAATCTAAAAGGAGATTAGTTAATTTGAATATAAGTATGGCAAATCTGTGAGGCCTAAGAAAATATCTAGGAATTGAATTGGTGGGTATTTTAGAAGACAAATTTTGGGCTTTTTCAAGTTCTTCCATTTAAACCATTCTGAAGCAAAATGATGGCAAAGACTACAGTTCTAGGTTGGCCTGTTTGGATGTTTGAGAGACTGTCCTTTATCCAAAGAAGGGAGGGGGAGGGATAAATTAGGAGTTTGGGATTAACATATACACACTCCTACATATAACATAGATAACTAATAAGATCTTACTGCATAGTAAATGGAGCTATACTCATCATTTTGTAATAATCTTTTATGGGAAGAGAGTTTGAAGAATATATGTATTTGTGTGTGTGTGATGCAACTTGAGACACTTCTAACTAGATGTTAGGGCAAAGAATTTTTGGTCAATGACATTTCAGTGGCATAAGAACTAAAAAGTTGTGAGATCTGAGGTTTTCTCAATTTTGTACCCCACTTTTTTGCCTTTTCAAAACTAGTTTCAAGCAATTTAATGAAGCTTGATACTACAAATGGTATACCTAAACACTAACAATGGCATAAATACAAATTTTAAGTTTTATTTTCCAAAGTAGGAAAATGGGAGCAGGTTTGTTGTGTTTTTTAGGGGCTATTCTGAAACTAGTAGAGACAAGGACTTCTGATAGGCAGGTCTATATTTATTTCTAGGATAAAATATTTCTTTCTTCTTCCCAATTCTATTTCCTCTTCTTCATTTGGCCTGACTGGCATGTTAAAACTGGTCTCAAATTTGAAATTTTATTATACTCGAGTACTTTCCATCCCATGGTATCCATTTCTCACCTTTACTTCTGTTTAAAAATATATCAAGCAGTAAGGTTTAAGACATTTTAGAAAAAAAGTTGATTTGTCCCAAAATTTCTGGAGATAGGTTAAATATTCCTAAGAAAGTAAACATTGTTCCTTGGTTTGTTGGGTCAGTTTAGGGCCAATTGATGTCTAAGAATTGTGCTGAATTAATGAAGCTCTTTTCCCTCAAGTCTGCTCTCCTGGGAAGGAACACCACATCTGGTTAGTAGGACACAACTGCACTTACTTAATTTACCTTTTAAAGCAGGAAAAGCCAGAAAGAGGTAACACATTTAAAACTGCAGGGGGTGTGAAGGCTATAAGAATGTAATTTCCCCTGTTACCGTTTGGCCATTTCTAATCATATGAAAACTGCCAGAGGATCCTTCATGGGCATTAGTGGATAGAGCTCTGAATTTCACATGCCTCACAAGACTGGGCTTGTCTCAGCAGAGAGTCAGGACCAGGCATGCCTACGAGGGCTTCTTGGTGATTTTAACAACAACATAGGCTGTCTGATGTCTTTGAAAAGAAAATGACCCTTGAGATTTGGAAGGATCCGCTGTAGTGAGGAAGGACAAAGCACAAAAACCACACCTGGTTGTCTCACATCTCCTTTAGTATCAGTTCCCTACACCATTATTTATTACAGGTAGAAAAGGCTCCATTCACACACTGATGCTCAAGCCTGGAGGTTATTTGGCCTGTTCCATCTGATGAGGTTACAGAGCAAAGAAATAATGCCATGAGCAGGTCAGAGCTTTGTAGTGGAGAGACTGAGCCAGTCAATCAAAATGAATATTTAATGTGAGGTAGGCAGGTCTTGTGCATGATGTGTATTTCAAGACAAGCTTTCTGAAAAATCAAGCGATTTAAATTCCTGTAAGATTTTCCTGAAAACACTGACTTTAAGCATGCTTTAAAAAATTTGTTTTCCAAAAGGATTCTTATTTGACATCAGAACTTTGTCAGCAAATTTTTAGCATTCTACTATTTGAATTTTATTATGCATCTCCTTTGTTTATTCTTCCCTTAAATCTTAGTTTTACCCACACTTCCCACTTTGAAAAAGCAAAATGATAGTACCAATTCCTTGGCTGTTAACTATCATTTTGAATAATCCTTAACACTGAACTATTTTTTTTAAAATAACATGTCTTCTACATAATAATAACATGCTGGTCAAGGTTATCTTTTAAAACAAAACGTTTGCTTGTGAAATGAACATAAAATAATAGAACATTTTTTTTAAAACAACAATAAAATAAGGACTTCCCTGGTGACCCAGTGGTTAAGACTTTGTCTTCCAATGCAGGGTATGTAGATTTGATCCCTGGTTGGGGAGCTGAAATCCCACATGCCTAGAGGCCAAGAAACTAAAACGCAAAAGAAAAGCAATATTGTAACAATTAAATAAAGACTTTAAAAATGATTCACATAAAAAATCTTAAAAAAAGACTAAAATATTTAAAATCAAAACATTAATTTATTCATATCCAACAGGAAATTAGGCTTCTCAGGTGGCGCTGGTGGTAAGAACCCTCCTGCCAATGCAGGAAACATAAGAGACTCTGGTTCAATCCCTGGACTGGGAAGATCCCCTAGAGTAGGAAATGGTAACCCACTCCAGTATCCTTGCTTGGAGAATCCCATGGACAGAGGAGCCTGGTGAGCTATGGTAAGTGGGGTTGCAAAGAGTTGGACATGACTGAAATGACTTAGCATGCACACAATAGGAAATTAGGTTTCAAAATAGTCAGATACTTGCTTCAGTGACCCTGTGGCTACGTGGGTAGGCAGATCAGTAGGCTGGTAGTAAGTATGCTGTTGCTGGGCCTGTGTGTGCTTATAGCACTTCCTTCAGTTCCTTGGCCTTCCGTTTCTTTTCTCTGTGTCACAAGGGAGCTGATTCCTGCAATCTGTGCTCCTCAGATTAGTGGACAGAAGGGAAAACAGTGGGGTATATTTTCTCATTCATCTCTGCCTTATGTGGTTTCTCTGGTGCTGGCTGAGCCTCCTGCCTAGTTCTGGTTTCCATCAAGTGCCCTGGGCCCAGAGGCTCCAGAAACACTCCTTCTTCCCTTTGTCCTTCTAGCCCAGTGGTATTTGTAGCTCCTGCTGTTTGCTAATCTCTGTGTTTGCATCCCCAATATCTATACAACCAGTTTTCTCCATGAAGTACTCTGTACTGTTTTCTGTTTCCCTGGATGACCCTTGAATGCTCTAGTAGGCAGGGAATGAGATAAAGGAAAATTGGTTGTATGATTCAAATATTTATGCTGCTTGGGTTTCTCTAGCCAAAGCATAAAGCTTGGAGAATACTGAAGTATGTTCAGATTCCATTCTGCCTAAACCAAAGGTGATCAGAAAACACTCAAATCTTTAAAATCTTTCGGAAATATCTCTTTCTCTTCTACATTAGTAAGACTATGATTTGTTTAGTCTTTCTGATGCTTAAGATTCTTATAATACTTCTTAAAGGTATCTAGGACCTTGATATTAAAGTAGAATTTATAGATGCAATAACTAAATAGTCTTTAGGCTTTCTGGTGGCTCAGATTGTAAAGAATTTGCCTTCAAAGCAGGAAACTTGGGTTCGATCCCTGGGTTGGGAAGATTCCCTGGAGAAGGAAATGGCAACCCACTCCGGTATTCTTACTCTGGACAGAGGAGCCTGGCTGGCTACAGTCCATGGGGTCCCAAAGAGTCGGACATGACTGAGTGACTGATATTTTCACTTTCATTTTAGGATGTAACTTTGAAGCTGTTTTTAAAAACCATCCTTTGACCAAGCTGTGTGTACTTGCATGTGAATGGTTGTCATATACATATAAATATTAAAAGCTAGCTAAGTTTTTGCTATTTACAAATATTGAATCAAATACACTTAGTACCTTAACTTAAATAGAGCAGCAATGCCAAGTCAGTAAGGTTTCTTAGGAGGAAAATTTATTTTCCTCAGGATTGCCCAAAACTAGGTCATCGACAAACACAGGCTTTAGAAAATTCATTTAGTCATTTACCATTCTTTAAATATTTAATGATCACCTGCTATGAGCTAGGAACTGGAGACACAGTGATGAACAATAGAAACTGTTCACCACAGTAAACTTAACATGTCGTGGGAAAGGCAGATATCCACAGACAATCCCAATAATGCAGAGGAAGTTCTGGGGATGCAGAGGACAGAAACTTGTCCTCTTTTGGAAGTTTGGGAACATAAACTGATCAGAAGATAGTGAAGACCAAAACTGGTCCAGGTTATCAGATAAGAGCCATCTATCCATCTCTGGATGTTGCTGTCATCCGGAGAAGACAATGGCACCCTACTCCAGTACTCTTGCCTGGAAAACCCCATGGGTGGAGGAGCCTGGTAGGCTGCAGTCCATGGGGGTCTCGAAGAGTCAGACATGACTGAATGACTTCACTTCCACTTTTCACTTTCATGCATTGAAGAAGGAAATGGCAACCCACTCCAGTATTCTTGCCTGGAGAATCCCAGGTATGAGCGGGCCTGGTGGGCTGCCGTCTATGGGGCCATACAGAGTCGGACATGACTGAAATAACTTAGCAGCAGCAGCAGCAGCATCCACTCATCCACCCAGTCATTTCTACAAACATTTGTAAGGTCCATATAGTCAAGGCTATGGTCTTTCCAGTGTCATGTCTGGTTGTGAGAGCTGGACAATAAAGAAAGCAGAGCACTGAAGAGCTGATGCTTACAAACTGTGGTGTTGAAGAAGACTCTTGAGAGTCCCTTGGAAAACAAGGAGATCAAACCAGTTAATCTTAAAGGAAACAACACTAAATACTCTTTGGAATGACAGAGGCTGAAGCTCTAATACTTTGGTCACCTGATGTGAACAGCTGATTCATTGGAAAAGACCCTGATGCAGGAAAGATCGAAGTCAGAGAAGAAGGTAACAGAGGATGAGATGGTTGGATGATATCACTGATTCAATGGACACGAACTTGGGCAGGTTCCAGGAGATAATGAGGGACAAGGAAGCCTGGTGTGATGCAGTGCTTGGAGTCTCAAAGAGTCAGACATGACTTGGTGACTGAACAACAACAGGAAGATGATAAAAAAGAATAAGCCTCAGTTGCCAGTAGGACTAAGAGTTTTAATAAAAATACACAAAGATGATCTAATGAAGCAGGCACAGCCAAAGTTGAGTAATGAGCTGGAGTTTATGCCGCATGAATAAATTTCTGGCTACTGAGAGTTAGTTGCTTCTCCTCTGTGTTTTCGGAAGAGTTCATATCTCTGCTGTAGCATTTACTACTGTTTGGTCTAAGAAATTTCATTGAAATTGTGCTATATACATACAAGGAACTATCATTCAGGTTTAAAAAAGAAGAAAATCCTGCCATAAGCATAACATGAGTGAACCTTATGCTAAGCTAGATAAATGAGTCACAGAAGGACAGATACTTATTCTCCTTACGCTGCTGTTGCTGTTTAGTTGCTAAGTCATGTCCAGATCTTTTTGACCCCATGTACTGGAGTCCACCTATCTCCTCTGTCCCTGGGATTTCCCAGGTAAGAATACTGGAAAGGGTGGCTATTTCCTCCTCCAGGGGATCTTTGCTACCCATGGATTAACCCCACTGGCAGAAGGACTCTTTACCACTGAGCCATGTGGGAAAGGATTCCACTTATATGAGGTCTCTAAAATAGTCAAATTCATAGAATTGCAGTGGGATGTTGGTGGTCAGGAGCTGCAGAGAGGAGGAAATGGGGAGCTGATAATCAATGTGCAGATGGAAAGTTCTGGAGACCTGCTATACCACATTGTATCTTTAGTGAACTTGAACGGTAAAGAATCCACTTGCAATGTGGGAGACCCAGATTTGGTTCCTGAGTTGGGAAGATCCCCTGGAGAAGGGAATGGCTCTCCATTCCAGTAGTTTTGCCTGGAGAATTCCATGGACAGAAGAGCCTGGCAAGCTACAGTTCATGGGGTCACAAAGAGTTGGACACAACTGAGTGACTAACACACACTGTATTGAGCACTTAAAAATGTGTCATGAGAATAGATCTCATGTTATATGTTACCACAACTGAAATGGATTTCATTGAGACCATTTTAATTTTCCTAATGAAAACATTGAGGTTCAAAAGGGATTAAAGGACTTGTCCAAAGTCATTGAACTTATAAGTGGCAAAGAATTAAGAGTGTGACGGTGTGGTGAGTAGTCAGTCTGTGATCTCAGGCAAGTCCCCTAACCTTCTAGAGTTATGAAGATTAAAAAAGAAAACATTTAAATGACTTAACACAGTGCTTGGCACAGACTACTTGATTAATGTTAATTCTTAATAGCCATTAGACCTGTGAATCACCATCCAGTCTCTAAAGGTTCTGTATGTATATTTCATTTGATTTCAAAGGCAATATTGTGAAGGAGAAGGTGGGAGTGTTCATTCTCATTTTAGAGAAAAATAAACAGTCCAGAGATATTAGTGTTTTCCCTGATAATACATCAAGGAGTGAGCTGTGAGCTAATAACTTGACATCTGTTTCCCTTGGCTATTGCCTTTCAATCAAGCTGCTCCTTATTGTACTATGCACACACACTTAGTCACTCAGTCATGTCTGATTCTTTATGACCCCATGGTCTGAAGCCCGCCAGGGTCCTCTGTTCATGGGATTTCCCAGGCAAGAATACTGGAGTGGGTTGCCATTTCCTTTTCCAGGGGATCTTCCCAACCTAGGGATTGAACTCTGTTCTCCTGCATTGCAGGTGGGTTCTTTACTCTTTGAGCCACCAGGGAAGCCCCATCTTGTACTATGTACTGCGCTTCCTCACTCAGTCATGTCTGACTCTTTTTGACCCAATGGACTATAGCCTGCCAGGTTCCTCTGCCCATGAGGATTCTCCAGGCAAGAATACGGGAGTGGGTTGCCATGCCCTCCTCCAGGGATCTTCCCAACCCAGGGATTGAACCCAGGTCTCCCATACTATAATTATTAGTACTATAAGTAATTATGAAAACCTCTCTCTCCTTTACTAGACTGGACACACAGGTTCTTTACAATAAGATTGCCTCTCTTACCAGACCATCTACTCTTTGAAGCCAGAAACTAGGTTTTGTTCATCTGTCATGTTCTTGGAATGCCAAGTGCAGATACATGCAGGTTGTTTCACAAACACTTGTTGAATTACAGTAGGAGGCAGGCGAAGATATGTACAGCAGATAATGCAAAGGAAGAGGCTCCGGGGAGGTTCTGAGGCAAACACACACTGTGACTAGTGAGAAGCTGTAGTTCTGATCTTTGAGTAACATCTCAACTTCTGGGCACACTGGGTTCTTCTTAGGAGGTGTTGGCCTTCTGTGAACTTAAGGGAATAGTTTCTTTAATATTCTTCAGTTTTCAAAATTTTTAATTTTATTTTAAATCAGCATTCCTCTTCTGTGGCACTGTGTGCTCAAGATGAGTCTGGGAATTTGGGAGGGGAGAGGCTCTGGCCTAGCAATGAAATTTTCTTTGAGCCCATTAAGAAACAGCCACTATGAGATGCCATGCTACAAGCCTCTATTCTTCTGTTACTGGCCCTGTGCAGGGGTCTCATGCTGTGAGCACTCACAGCACGGTCCCTGCTTCTCCAGGCAGGACTGGGATGCTGAAGGTGGCAGGGCCAAGCCCCCAACTGTCTTCTTTCCTCCCAGTCTTGTAAATGCTGAACGTGCTTGGGCTCAGGGAAGGCCCTCTGACTCTGCCCACCCCAAGTGAGATTACTAACCAAATGCAGGAGAAACTGGGCTTCCCTCGTGACTCAGATGGTAAAGAATCCCCCTTGCAATCCCTGGGTTCGACCCTGGGTTGGGAAGATCCCTTGGAGAGGGGCATGGCAACCTACTCCAGTATCCTTGCCTGGAGAATCCCCATGGACAGAGGAGCCTGATGGGCTACAGTCCATGGGGTCTCAAAGAGGTGGACACGACTGAGTGACTAAGCACACAAGGACAAACCAGGAAGTGATTTTCCTGGGAACAGAAGATATTTCTCTTGTCAGTAGTGCAAAAATCATGGATCTCACACTGCAATGGATACTGTTTCTTTTCATTAAGATGTAAATGATATTTGATTATAGAGGTCACATTATTATGCTTTGACAGAGCCATTTGTGAAAAGCCAAGAGTAAATCTGCACAAATATGCTGCAGTGGGTAGCTGTTCCCTTCTCCAGGGGATCTCCCTGACCCAGGGACTGAACAACAAAAATGACACAGGGCCCTTATTCTGAAGCTTAGAAGGGTGTCTGCGAGAGGTTTTTGCAATGGTGAATTTATATTTCAATTCATATGCCATTCAATTACAAAGTTACTCAGTAAAAGATGCTCTGGATTTCCTGAGAGACAAAATGTGTGTGCGTGTGTATGTATGTGTGTATTTTCACATATATATGTACTAGATGTCTTCATTTCAAGAGTTAGTGTGGCCTTAAAAAGGGCAAGGAGCATGTTGATTGCATGTCTCAGTATATACGATATTTGAATCACCTGGGCAAACAAAATGATTTTTAATGGGTGATATTACTCTCTCAGCAATACCCATCTTGTAAATGAGTTTTATCTAGTTTGTAATAAGATACAGTTTTTGTTGTTTAGTCACTAAGTCATGTCTGACTCTTTGTGACCCTATGGACCATAGCACGCCAGGCTTTCCTGTCCTTCTCTGTCTCTCAGAGTTTGCTCAGATTTGTGTCCTTTGAATTGGTGATGCCATTCAACCACCTCATCCTCTGTCATTCCCTTCTCCTCCTGCCCTCAATCTTTCCCAGCATCAGAGTCTGTTCCAATGTGTCAGCTCTTTGCATCAGGTGGCCAAAGTATCGGAGCTTCAGCTTTAGCATCAGTCTTTCCAGTGAATAATTAGGGTTGGTTTCTTTAGGATTGACTGGTTTGATCGCCTTGCCATCCAAGGGACTCTCAAGAGTACTCCTCAGCACCACAGTTTGAAAGCATCAGTTCTTCAGCACTCAGCCTTCTTTATGGTGCAGTTCTCACATCCATACCTGACTACTGGAAAAAAACCATAGTTTGACTATATACAGACCTTCTTCGGCAAAGTGATGTCTCTGCTTTTTAATATGCTGTCCAGGTTTGTCTAAGATATGGTAACTATCAAAAATTTCACTCTTAGAAACAGAATCCAAAGAAAATAAGTCTAATTATTGGAAGCAATGTGTTACAATAAATGGAGACTGTTTCACATGTATGGAAATAGAAGTGTTTGCTCTGTGTTAGGGAAATAAGAGAAGTCTGTTTCTTTTGAGATATTTAATACCACTTGATAAATTATATCAGAATGGACTGGTAGAAATAGTATTTGCATATTGACCTTACTAATGTTTGCTACATTTAGCTGTCATGTATAATCACACATATGAATGACTTTTTTGAATAGACCTATTTCTGAGAATATAATTATAGTATATTATATTTATGGTAATTACAGTATTCTTTGAGAGCATCTTACATAGTATATCCTTTAGTTGCAAGACATTTTTTTTTTCATGCTTTCACTTAGAAAATTACTAACATAGGGCTTTTATCCAAATGCAAAATGGGCTTCCAGTTGATTAAAAATTACTAAACTAACCATCCAAACTGCCGTCTGTAAAATGGCTGGCTTAATTCTCTTGCTAACTTTGTCTTCTTTCTCTCTTTTTTCTTGTTTTGATGATACTGATGACTTGTGAGTCACATGCTGTGAGAAAATTCATGGATTCCATGGAAAAATGAATCCTTAAAAATTTGGCAATAAGAAACAGAGTGGTATCTTCTTCCTAAAATCTCTTTCTTTTAAAAAATATATTGATTTGAGATTATATTTTAAAAAGACTTTATTGAATTTGTTATACAATATTGCTTCTCTTTTGTGTTTTGGTGTTTCGACTGAGAGGCATGTGAGATCTTAGTTCCTTAACCAGGGATTGAAAGCACCTTCCTTGCATTGAACAGTGAAGCCTTAACCACTGGGACACCAGGAGAGTCTCTCTAAAATCTCTCTTGAGTCTTTTCATTTCAGTCTTTACCTCTTGATGCAGCTTAATCTTGGCTGGCTCACAATCAGAGGTTATAGTGTTGGTAAATGAAGAATGATATGAGGAAGGCAAAATTTCCTATTCCTCTCAGTTTAGGAGATAGGAAACTTTGGCCACCTGATGCAAAGAGCTGATGCTGGGAAAGACTGAGAGCAAGAGGAGAAGGCGGCGACAGAGGATGGCATGGTTGGATGGCATCACTGACTCAAAGAACATGAGTTTGAGCAAACTCTGGGAGGTAGTGAAGGGCAGGAAAGCCTGGCATGATGCAGTTCATGGGGTCTCAAAGAGCCCGACATGATTTAGTGACTGAACAACAACAACAAGAAAGAAAAACCGAAGATAAACCTGTAGTAACAGTACTCGGAGAAGGCAATGGCACCCCACTCCAGTACTCTCTCCTGGAAAATCCCATGGACGGAGGAGCCTGGTAGGCTGCAGTCCATGGGGTTGCTAAGAGTCTGACATGACTGAGCGACTTCACTTTCACTTCTCACTTTCATGCATTGGGGAAGGAAATGGCAACCCACTCCAGTATTCTTGCCTGGAGAATCCCAGGGACAGAGGAGCCTGTTGGGCTGCCATCTATGGGGTTGCACAGAGTCGGACACGACTGACGTGACTTAGCAGCAGCAGTACTCAATGGTTTGGGAGCATTTTGTCTAGGGTGTTTTTCTGAGAATGCCTTGTTCTCTTCTGTGTTTGATATCTTTTTGGCTCCTGGATTTCTGGCCTATTCTGTGTTTGATATGTTTTTGGCTCCTGGATTTCTGGCTTATTCAAAAGGACAGTATGGCTGTGAATCTTAGACACCCCCAGCCCTCTCCATACACCCCCAATTTCCTCCCCTCATCTGCTTGGTTTGTCCATTCCTGCTTGATTTATTTTTGCCACTTGGCTCTAGTCTCTGGCATCATTTGTCACTTATCTGCACATGCCTGAGTACATTTTGCTAGTGTAATGTGGTGGAATGACCACATTCCACCTTCTGGGATTAAAAATCCCAGCAATCTGTAACTCAGCTATGTGACCACAGGTATGTAATCTCTTTGGGTCTCAGTTTCATTAAATGTGAAATGAGAATATGAACACTTTCCATTATGAGGGTAGAAGTGAAGAACTAATGAGTTAATAGGATATAAAGCGCTTACGGCTGTGGCTGGCACCTAGCACATGATCAATGCTTGTATACCTCCTTTCTTCTGACTGCCATTCCCAGGGATCTGTATGCTTCATCCTGCACTGACTTTTCAGGTATTGCAGACCCATTTTTGTCCACTTTGACTCTGTCTCTATCTTTGTCGTCTCCCTAATGAAAATGGATTTGTGGGTCATGACTTTATGACAAGGGTGATCAATGATGCAGCCCCCCATCTACATCTTTCAAATTGTCCTCAGCTTCCTCCTTTCTTTCCGAAACCTGTTATTAATAGCCTGTTAACAGATACCAGTGCCCATCTATCCAGTCTACTGTTATCACTCTTGGCAAAATACTAAAGAAGGAAAGGAAAGAATATAATCTGAGGTTGCTTGGGATCCACTAAAATAATTTAAATCTTCAAAAATGGCATCATCTTATGTTTAACAACAGCATTAACAACATTTAACAACGCCGCCATTAGCATTTTAGCTTTTATACCTTTTTTCTCCTATTTATAGAATCCCTGTTAATGATGCTTTTTGATCTGATTTTGCTGAACCAGGAAATCAGTGGTCTTCAATTCCCTCTAATTCTTTGAAGTATCCTTTGCCAAAACTTTCTGGTCTTTCTTCTATGGTTTTATTTTCACAAATTTTGTCATAAACTATAATTTAAACTCTGGTAATATTATAAATAGGTAACTTGGATTTTTTCTATTTAGTAGCTCAGTGATTATCAAAAAATAATGGCCATGGACAGTTTTTCTGCCAGCATTATTGTGTCATGTGAGTCACTCTGTCATATCCGACTCTTTGTGACCCCATGAACTGTAGCCTCACCAGGCTCCTCTGTCCGTGGAACTCTCCAAGCAAGAACCATTCCTTTCTCCAGAGGGTCTTTCAGACCCGGGGGTCAAACCTGGTCTCCTGCATTGAAGGCAGATTCTTTACCATTTGAGCCACTATGGTTATTTATCTTTACCAAATACTTGAACTTCTGTAATCCTCAGCTTAAAGACTTTAAGAAGTATAGAAACTCAAGGTATTAGAAGCAATTTATATCTTTGAATAATCAACATGAAATCCTTACTAAGTACTCACGTGGCCCAGCTTGAATAATATCAGTATATAATCATTGCATCTCAAGGCATTGACCCATTGCATATTTAGACAACTTTAATGATTAGAAAAGTAAACTAAACTACCTTTCCCATTAACTCTTTCTTTAATCTTAAGTTTGCTCCTTGGAGTATATTGAAACAGACTTGCTTTCCACTTCTAAACCACTTATGCATTTGAAGGCAGCAGCTATGTTGTTCCTTCATACATATTCTTCCAACCCAAACATTCGCTATATCAGGATAAATGCTTCTATTTACTCTAAATATCTGTAAAACAAATGTTTGTTAACACATGGATTTATCACATTTGCCATAAAGTTAGGAATTTATCTTTCTATATTGTAATTCCATAGAAATGATGATCATCAAAACAATCCCCAGGATATTATAATCCCCAGGAGATGTTATGTGTTAGAAACAAACAAACAACATAAGGAAATGTGTTTTGATAAATGCCATGTAACAGAATGTTTATATGAAGTGATAGCTTTGATCAATGTGCAAAGCCACATTGATTTAAACACATAATATGTAGAAACAGTGGACCAACTGTGCACAAGGGGGTGAGATGCAGGATTTTAGAAATTACTAATGTGTCTTTATCTTTTGGTGACCATGCTATTTGCTCCAGTTAATTGGAGCAGCCATCTGCCTGATGGGGAACAGAATTTATTGTAAAGAATCATGAAGAGAAAAACAGAATAATATAAAATTTCTGACTTGAAAAACAGGGACATAGTAAAGTAAAAGCATTATAAAGTAAAGAGACTTCTCTGGTGCTTCAGCGGTAAAAAATCTGCCTGCAATTCAGGAGACGCAGGAGAAGCGGGTTCAGTCTTTGGGTTGGGAAGATCCTCCGGAGGAGGAAATGGCTACACTCCAGTATTCTTGCCCGGAGAATAACGTGGACAGAGGAGCCTGGCTGGCTATAGTCCATGGGGTCGCAAAGAGTCAGACAATGACTGAAGTGACTGAACATGAGCACGCGTGATCTTGAGAGATGGTTTTCCAGATCTTTTTCCCTGTAACATATCAAGTACCAAACTGTGAGGACAGCCTGCAGAGAAGGTACCCTTCCATTCATGACAGCAAAGCCCTATGCCTGATAAAACCAGAGCGTAGAAGAGAAACCAAAACCCATCTCTGTCCCTGGAGGAGGAGGAGGAGGAGGATGGGAGAAGCGAGAGAGTAAGAGAAGGAAGGAGCCCACTGCTCAGACATGTGCCCCACATCCCCGCTGTGGACTGTGGCATAGGTTCAGGGCTTGAGTTGTGAGGGAGGTGAAGGGAGGAGGCTCTAGGTCCTGACTCGCTTTTTGGGCTCTTAGAAGAGAGACCTTCTCTAACTTTTCTAGCACCAAACACATTTCCAAATTCGTTTGATTGTGTAGTGTTGTTGGAGGGTTAGCTCTCCCGACCGACCCTCAGTTCCCAGGAAGAGGGGGTGCTGGGCCTTAGAGTTGGCCTTGGGCTTTGTTTAGACTGGCAGGAAGTCTCCAGGTTTTGGAGCCAGGAGGTGCCAAAGTCAGACTGAACTGGCCAGAGAATGAACTGGGTTACAACCAAATTGGGAGAAGAGATCAGTTACAGACTCCAGGCATGAATGCCAAGACAGCAATCAGATGGTTAAGACAACACCATCTAGAAGACCAGAACGCCACGCTCAAAGTCCCTAGTCTCCCCATTTCTCATTCTCCCTCTCCATGTGTACACCCAACTGCCTTCTTTCAGAGAAGAGTGAGGGGAGACAGAAGAAATCTGAGTGACTTCCCTCCTCAGTATTAGGAAAAACAGTGCCTGAAGTGATCAAATCAGTCTAGGTGTAAACTGGGTTAGAGATTCATTTAAAATTTTTCCTTCTAACCAGAGGATGGGAGCTCATGTAGAAAACCATAAACAACAACAATAAAACATTTTCTCTGCTTATCCAAGTGGTTTGAGTTAAAATTTTTGACCCCAGTTATGTATCAACAATTCTCCAAAGACTTTAATCATATTTAAAGGCGGGGGGGGGGGGGGGGGGTAGAAATTGTCACCAGTGATTTATCACCTGAGGTTTACTAATGCAAGGAGTTAATCTCAACTTTCTATTCGTGTAGTGGTTTATTTGCACACTGTGTGCTACATTAATTTTTCAGCACAGTTTTCATGTATTTTTATTAAAATGTACTTTTCCTTTGACATTTTAAAAGCCCTGTTGGTATTGCAGTAACCAATCCATGCATTCATGGAGTTGATTCATGCCTACTTCTTTGTTTACTGTTTGTATTTGTCTTCAGTGAGAGGAGAGCAGAAAGTCCTGTTTATCCTTTGCTGTTCATTCAATATTAATCTAGGTTTTTACATTGTTCCAGCATGTATTATTCTTTATGCTCATATGCCGCAGGGCGAAGGGACTTGATCCATTTAATAATTTTAGTGAAAATAATTTTTGTTATTTTTGTACTGAGAGTAGAGTTAAGCAAACTGTTTTCCTTTGGGATATTGATTTTGGGAGACTTATTATTTTTGGAGAGACTCATATTTGTTGAGAGTTAAAAAAAACTTTGAGATTTTATTTTACCATTAGAATTAGATGAAGGTATATTATTCATGGCTATGTTATTTATTTATTTACTTGGAAAGAATTATGCTATGTAGTCAGAAAGTTCCTGAAAATGTTAACTAGTGAAAAGAAATGCAATATTTATTGAGCCTTTACTTCATAATAGTCACTTTATTCTTTCATTTAAGTTTCTTAAGTAGTAGTCCTGGTCCATAGACATCTCAGTCAAGGGAGCCCAGGTTGAATGAATGGGTTAATGTTTCATTTTACCAAGGGGCTCCCGGAGACTTTGCCTAAAATTAGAGTACAGTAAGTCCCCTACATATGAATGAGTTCTGTTCCAAGAGCACGTCCATAAGTCCAACAAAGTTAGCCTGGGTATCCAACTATCACAGTTGAGTACGTAGTACTGTACTCTAATAGGTTTATCATATTTTCACACAAATAATACATAAAAAACAAACACAAAATAAAATGGTTTTAATCCTATGGTGTAGAACCTTGAAAAGTATGGTAGCACAGTACAGCAGCTGGCACACAGGGGCTAGCACGGAGGGAACAGGCAAGGAGAGTTACTGACTGAGGAGGGAGAGGAGGTAGGAGACGATAGAGCTGAAGGATCTTCGGCAGGAGGAGATGGAGAGCAAGCCGCAATTACACTTACGCCTGACATTAATGGAACGCATGTTCACATCATCAAAAGTTCTCAACTTGAATATTTGTATATAGGACACTTACTGTAATATTTCTAAGGCAGGGTGTTCTGGAAAGTAAGAAGAGCTAGGGAGAAACATTTTGTGAGGAAAGATGTCATGGCCTCTCAAACTATAGGGAACAGTTTGCTGTACTTTGGAGCAGGGCCAAAATGGTAGTGAAGGAGCAATAGAACCACGAATAATGGACACAGAGATTAGGGTCACCTGCCAGTGCCAGTGTACTCTTGGGTAATTTACATAATATCTCAGAGCCTCAGTTTTACTCATCTGTAAATTGGGGATAACAATGGAAACTGACTGGTTTATCTTGCATAATTGTTTGAAGATGAATGAAATTATGCGTGAGAGATACTTTTGCATACTATCAAGCATAATAAGTGTGATATAACATTTTTTCTAGGTACAGGTAAGCAAGGGCAGGAAGAAAAGAGATGAGAATAGTTGGAGAGGAGGAGGAGGGTTTACAGGGATCCTAGTCTAGGGAGAATGGAACTTTCTAGTCCCTGCTCCTACTAGACAAGTATTGAATGATATTTTCCATAACAGTCCTGTCACTAGATCATTATGTGTCTAGGACACCACCTTCCTTTTTTTCTCTGTGATTTACTCTGCTCTATCTATAGCAAGCACATGTTTAGTGTTTAGTTCATTTGGAATAAGTGAGATGGAAATTGGGAAAACTCTCACGACATGAAGGGCGTTGCTACTGCTGGTGAAATACTGGCTGTTACCAAAGGGAAGTCCCATCAGAAGTCTAGTGAGAAGGTCAGTTAATTTTTACATTCACACTCAGTTGCATAGCAACTGAGGCACGAATATGATAACTGACTTGTCCTGCATTGCTCCTGTTTGCTTGAATATATTTTTAGGAGTAGCCTTTCACTTTAGTGATTTCTCCATCCTCTGATCTAGTATATTTATTTCCATTATCTCTCTTCCTGTTGCTTTTCTCTAATTTCCTTCTCAGCCTGGGCAAACATTGTGGAGACTCAAAGGTAAGATTCACTCTCTCTATTCTTCTTCTTCTTCTTCTTTTTTTTTTTCAAGAGTTTGGACTAAGTCCCAAATTCTCTCCATTTCTCTTTTGGAAAGCAAAACCAGGAAGACTTGTTCAGACGTTTTGCCTTGACACACTTTGCTTCTGAGACAATCCTTGCAATGGACTGAATGTTTATATCCCACCAAAATTCATATGTTGAAATCCTATCTACCAATTTGATGGTATTAAGAGGTAGGGTGTTGGGAGGTGATTAGCTCATGGAGGTGAAGGCTTCAAGAATAAAATTAGTGCCTTTATAAAAGGGACCTAAAGAGTTCCCTTACCTCTTCTGCCATTTAAGCACACAGTGAGAAGATGACTACCTGTGAGTCAGGAAGCAGGTCCTCCTAAAACGCCAAAAATCTGCTGGTGCCTTGACCTTGAACTACTCGGTCTCCAGAGCTGGGATTTTAGATTGTTGTTTATAAGCCTCTCAGTCTATGGCATTCTGTTTAGTAGTCTGGATGGTCTAAGATAATCACGCAGAACTGCACAAATGCTTGAAAGTATTTGGAGAGAATCAGAAAGTCAAATACGGAAAATGCACTTACAAAAATATGTTAATATTAAAAAAATAATCCTGCCGCATACATATTTGGAATTGTTTATTGTGGCAGACTTTGGAGGAACCCCAGAATAATTCATGTTTATCGTTTCCCCACTTCTAAGAGAGCTTTTAATCTTATGCCTCAGGGTTGGAATCCAGCCCTTAGTTTTGTCAATTTCTAAGGTATGGGCTCAGACATATGCAGTAGGTCCCCTACATATAAATGAGTTTCATTCTGAGAGAATGTTCATAAGACAAATTTGTTTGTAAGTCCAACAAAGTTAGCCTAGGTACCCAAGTAACACAATTGTCTGTGCACTACTGTACTGCAATAGGTTTGAAATAATATTTTTTTCATCTTGCTCCACTCTCAATTATTTTCACTTTTGTTTTCATTGTTGTCATTTGGCACTTCTTAGCAGTACCAGCTACATCACCACTATTTCTAAGCTTGCTTCTGGACATCCTGGGCTTCAAATAAAGATACTGCATTACTGTACTCTATGCATTGTGTGTGTGTGTGCATGCTAAGTAGCTTCAGTCATGTCCAATTCTTTGAGACCCTATGGACTGTAGCCCGCCAGGCTTCTCTGTCCGTGGGATTCTACAGGTAAGAATACTGGAGCAAGTAGCCATGCTCAGGGGTGGAACCAGCATCTCTTATGTCTCCTGCATTGGCAGGGGAAATTTTTACCACTAGCGCCATCTGGGAATCCCCACTCTACACAGTACTATACATTAAATTACACAGACGCACAGCTATTAGTACAGGATGCACACAGGTGACAATGTACACCAGACATGTGAACAAACTTATGTACTTGAATGCACCAATGCACATTTGCATCTTTGAAAGTTTGCAACTGGAAAGGCCATATGTAGGGGACTTTGAAAAAAATTATGTGCCCAAGAGAAATTGTGAGCATGATGTAAAAATGATGCTTATTTGGGAGTTAAATAGTCTAGAAAATTTTGTTTCAAATTCATATAAAAGGAGAGCACATCTTCCCAGGCCATTTTAGGCACAGATTTCCATGGTAACCAGGTAAGGGCAGCGGGATGCTGTTTATTGACTTCCATTGACCTGTGACTCTTCTTGGTTCAGGCTTGACTGTTATCTCAATATGCCTCCATATTTGGGTTTTAACATGAACAGAAATTTATTTTAAAAAATCTTAAAAATAAGACAAACAGATTCACTAAAATATATGTGTGTGTGTATATATATATATATTTTTTTTTTTTTGCAAAAATAGTTCACCATCTTGAGTTCACCATCTTCAGCCTCTGCTCCTACACATTTTATCAGCTTTCTTCTCATTATCAGTTTCATACCACAGAGTAGCGTGGGGCTGAGAACAACAGACAGGAGAGCTGAGATAATTAAAATAAATTTCTCAACTATACTTAGAAATTAGGCCAAAAGTTGTGTGCATAGAAATAGGATACTAAATGTTTAATGCTTGAGACCCAGCTGTTTGTAGTTCAGTGACTCTGATCGATGTTACTGTTGGTAAACATTGAAGGATAAAGTTTTTATTGACCAGCTTAAAAATGTTCAATGTATTTTAATACAAATTTTCTCTCCTGTAAAATAAGGCTACATTTATACTGATTTGCAAAGACTTGAGGATTAAAATGTTTTCTAAGCTGAAACAGCTTCACACATTTTAATAATGTGTGCTCACCCTACCTCCACCAAGTTCCTGCTTGTGCTCTGAAATTTATTCATGGATCCTGTCCTTGGTCACTCAGATCAGCCAGAGTTCTAACATTCTTTGAACATCTCCAGTTTAACATTTTTAAGCCCTATCTAGATCTCTTAATGATGTCAATATTTGTAAAATCTGATTTTCCAATGGAATTTCCATTTCTAGCCTTCTTGTCTAGGTACACACTGAAGCATTAAGGAGAAGGCATGGCATGTTGTCATGCGGTGCTCGTGGTAAAGAACCTGCCTGCCCATGCAGGAGACATAAGAGATGCAGGTTTTATCCCAGGGTCAGGAAGATTCCCTCTGGAGAAAATGGCAACCCACTCCAGTATTCTTGCCTGGAGAATCTCAGGGATGGAAGAGGCTTGCGGGCTACAGTCCATAGGAAGGAGTCGGACATGACTGAAGTGATTGAGCACATGGAGTGTTATCAAAACTGCTTATAAAATTCATGGAATATGTCCTATCTTAAGTTTGAGAAATAATTTAGAGTCCTTTAAAATTATTCGATTTTTTGATTCTGTCGTTTTGTCAGCAAACTATCTCAAAAATGACCTCATTTTCTGGAAGTCTGACATGATGAAAGCAATCTGCAGGATGAGGCTGGTTGTGCACAGGCAAGGAGAATCAGTGATCGGCTGTGTGACTGTTTCACAGACTTGCTTGCAGCTTCTGGACAGCCACTTAGTGCTTTTCAGGATAGTTTTTCCATTAGTCTCTATATGTACATTTTCTTAAATGTCTTAATTTGCTGTATATTAGACACGGAAACATCCATAACATGCAACCACATTTTAAACAGCAATAATTACAAAAAGAATGAATATTTGTGTATCATTTATTTTTAAAAAAGGAATCTTACCAATTCTGTTGAAGCCTCAGTTCCCCTCGAATGCATGTCTGACTTATCCAAAATGAGCCACTCACTCCTCTGAGTTTTGTGTTAAACATGCTTTTCATTTTTAAATTTTATCACATATGTTTGTGTCTCTAAATGTTTGTCCATTTTTTCACTGTATATATTCACATTGCATCATAGTATGTCTGTTCTCCTGGAATTCGCTTTATTTGTTTCTTTACTTTTTTGGCCACACTGGATGGCATGTGGGCTCTTAGTTCCCCAAGGGATCAAACCTGCACCCTTTGTATTGGAAGGCAAAGTCTTAACCACTGGACTGCCAGGGAAGTCTCTGTATTATGCTTCTTTTTTCTTTAGATTCAACCCTTTTGATACATATTGTTATATTTAACATTTCATGGCTGTATATAATCTTGTCATATAAATATTCTGCTATCTACAACCCAATCTACTATTATTTTACACAGGCATACTTTAGATATATTGTAGGTTTGGTTCCAGGCTACCACAATAAAGTGAGTCACATGAACTTTTTGGTTTCTTAGTGCATATTAAAAATAGAAAGCGCAGAGATAAATCCACGCACCTATGGACACCTTATCTTTGACAAAGGAAGCAAGAATGTACAATGGAAACTCAAAATGGATTAAGGATCTAAACGTAAGACCAGAAACTATAAAACTCCTAGAGGAGAACATAGACAAAACACTCTCTGACATAAATCACAGCAGGATTCTCTATGATCCACCTCCCAGAATATTGGAAATAAAAGCAAAAATAAACAAATGGGACCTAATTAAAATTAAAAGCTTCTGCACAACAAAGGAAACTATAAGCAAGGTGAAAAGACAGCCTTTAGAATGGGAGAAAATAATAGCAAATGAAGCAACTGACAAACAACTAATCTCAAAAATATACAAGCAACTCCTGCAGCTCAAATCCAGAAAAATAAATGGCCCAATCAAAAAATGGGCCAAAGAACTAAATAGACATTTCTCCAAAGAAGACATACAGATGGCTAACAAACACATGAAAAGATGCTCAATATCACTCATTATCAGAGAAATGCAAATCAAAACTACAATGAGGTACCATTTCATGCCAGTCAGAATGGCTGTGATCCAAAAGTCTACAAGCAATAAATGCTGGAGAGGGTGTGGAGAAAAGGGAACCCTCTTACACTGTTGGTGGGAATGCAAACTAGTACAGCCATGGAAAACAGTGTGGCGATTCCTTAAAAAACTGGAAATAGAACTACCTTATGACCCAGCAGTCTCATTACTGTGCATACACACTGAGGAAACCAGAATTGAAAGAGACACATGTACCCCAATGTTCATCACAGCACTGTTTATAATAGCCGGGGCATGGAAGCAACCTAGATGTCCATCTGCAGATGAATGGATAAGAAAGCTGTGGTACATATATACAATGGAGTATTACTCAGCCATTAAAAAGAATACATTTGAATAGTTCTAATGAGGTGGATGAAACTGGAACCTATTATACAGAGTGAAGTAAGCCAGAAAAAAAAAACAACACCAATGTAGTATACTAACGCATATATATGGAATTTAGAAAGATGGTAACGATAACCCTGTATGTGAGATAGCAAAAGAGACACAGATGTATAGAACAGTCTTTTGGACTCTGAGGGAGAGGGAGAGGGTGGGATGATTTGGGAGAACGGCATTGAAACGTGTATAATATCGTATAAGAAATGAATCGCCAGTCTAGGTTCGATGCAGGATACAGGATGCTTGGGGATGGTACACTGGGATGACCCAGAGGGATGGTACGGGGAGGGAGGTGGGAGGGGGGTTCAGGATGGGGAACATGTGTATACCTGTGGTGGATTCGTGTTGATGTATGGCAAAACCAATACAATATTGTAAAGTAAATAGCCTCCAATTAAAATAAATTAAATTTTAAAATGTTATGTTTATATTATATGGTAGTCAGTCAAATATGACATTGCATATCTAAAAAATATATACATTTTAATTTAAAAATAATACTGTTGAAAAACTGCACTGATAGACTTGCTTGACAAAGGATTGCCACAAACCTTCATTTGTGCTTGTATATGTTTATGAGAACACTTTTTTCAGTTTTTTAAACCTCATTATCTTTATTGATATTTGCTTGTATAGTTTATAAAATATTGACAGGGTTGGATTAAAATCTTCACTATTTTGTTAGATTTACTCCTTTCTTGTCATTCTCTAAGGTCTTGCTTTTAAGGGTTAGAGGTTAACTTAAAATTTTATGTTATTATACATTACCTGTGAAATAAGCCTCTTAAACTGTTGAGAATCCATTTTTAATAGCAATATAGTTAAATCAGGCTTCCCTGGTGGTTCAGACAATCAACAATCTGCCTGCTCTGCAGGAGACCTTGGTTTGGTTCCTAGGTTGGAAAGATCCCCTGGAGAGGGAATGGCTACCTACTCCAGTATTCTTGACTGGAGAATTCCATGGACAGAGAAGCCTGGTGGGTTGTAGTCTATGGGGGTCTCAAAGAGTCAGACACTAGTGAGCGATTAACACTTTCACTGCACTTCATAGGTATGCAGCATTATTTTCAATCTTTTTCTATGCGTTTTCTCTCGAATCTTCTACATTTTTATGTTTTAGATATTTCTCTTGTAATTGGCTTACAACTGCATTGTGTTTAAAAATTCTGATAATCTTTAGAAAGAAAATTTAATTTATTTTTATTTAACAGAATTACGGACATTTTGAATTAATGTCAAAATCATGTTTTGTACTCTATGTCCCACATTTCCTATTTTTAAACTCCATTTCTTCCTTATTTTAAATTGAGTTTCTTTGCTTGATTTCTCCCTCCTACCAGCCTGTGTACTAGTTTGAAATTATAGTTCTTTTCCCTTATACTTTAGTAACTTCCTTAGAAATTGTAACATTTCTATTTCAGTGACATGGTTTAAGGTCAATCAACAACACTTGCCTTCTTTAGAACAATGCCAGGACTTTTAGATCACTTTTACCCTGTTGCCATCATTCTAACATATGTACTGTTGATAGTCAAGATTTTTAACTTTCTCTCTCTCTCTCTCTCTCTCTCTCTGACACTCTTTCAGCTCTAACAGAAGAGTAGTTTTACTGTTCTATATTGCTATTTACTTGGGTTTACCTAACAGAGTATCATTTTTCTTGCTCACCATTCCTTCTTGCTTTTCCAAATTTTTGGCATCCTTTTCTTCTTGAGGAACATTCTACACATTTACAAATTGGATTTTTTTAAAGGTCTATGCATTTTATACCTTCTTAGCTCTTGCTTTTCTAAATCTGTCTTTATTTTACATAAGTTATTGAAATGTTTCTCTTGTATAATTCTGAATGACAGTTACTTTACTTTTTATTTTTGTTGGATCGTTTTCCCCACTGTCTGCTGGCTCACAGTTTTGATGATAAGAAGTCAGTTAACAGTACTTTGCAGGAAATTTCTCTCTGTTACTGAACTAAATATTTTTTCCTTGTCTTTTTCAGTATTTGGTACTACAAAAGTCTTTGGGGTGGACTACTTTTTCTTTATCCTATCTATCCTATTCTTTATCCTGTTTATGATTCCTGTTTCTTTATTCTTTATCCTATTTATGATTCTT
Source organism: Budorcas taxicolor (assembly GCF_023091745.1). Taxonomy (NCBI): domain Eukaryota; kingdom Metazoa; phylum Chordata; class Mammalia; order Artiodactyla; family Bovidae; genus Budorcas; species Budorcas taxicolor. The sequence continues at coordinate 55,994,095 of NC_068923.1, read as the reverse complement.
AGGACTTCCATGCTTATGGAATTGGCTTCTTTGATCAATTCTGAAATACTCCAGATGTGATTTCTTTGAATATTACATCTCTGCTTTTCTTTCAATCTCTTCCATGTTGAAATCTGATTAGACATAATTTGGACTTTGTCTTCTGTCTGTAATCTTTTTAATATTTTATATCTTTTTGTTTATCTATACTGTATTTTGAACAATTTCTTCAGAAGTATTTTCTAGTTCAGAATACCACCTTTAGCTTCCTAACTAATGTTTAACCAATCCATTGGACTTTCAATTTCAGTTATTGTGTGTTTCATTTTTAAATGTTCTATGTGGTTCTTTTTCAAATTGCTTGATCAGTTTGAATAGTTGTTTCCTTATCATAACTTTCAACTCTCCTTTTTATTTCTGTAAGCATATTAAATATGCTTCATTTAGCTTCTGTATCTGATATGGCCAATAACCATAGTCTTTGCAGGTCTGATATTGTAATTTACTATCCCTCCAGACTCTTAGTCACAAATTCTCTTTGTGAGTTTGCTGAGTTTTGATTATGAGATTATATTGCTTTGAACTTTATAATGTCAGAATTCTTTGAGGTTTGCCATTGAAGGTAGATTCCTCCTTACTTTTTACACAGGTTGGAAGAGCACAGAAATCTAGGATCACCGCTGAGTAGTTTTTAGATTGGAATTTTCTGGGCCATACATACAGTGTGATTGTATAAATAGTATTATCATTAAAGATTTTCAGAGCAGAATCATTTTTCCTTTTCTTGCCTTTAGACATATTTATTCAAGGCCACAGCTGAATCTCTGTGATGTGGGGCTTTCTGATTCACCCACTGACATGTCACCCTTCAGTAGTCTGGGTTTATGTGGGGCTTACATCTACCCACTAGCTGTTACTTCATCTGCTATCCTCAACTTGTTAAAATTCAGACCCCAGGCTAACAAAAATTATCCAGTGTTCCCAGGGCAAATGCTGTTTCCAGGACTAGCTCATACCTATAGAATTGCTTTCTCATTCTAAAGCTAAACTGTTTTCTCAACTGCTAGCTCAACTGTGATTTAAATTTTTTTTTTTTTTAAATGTGGTATCCAGCATTTTCTGGTGTTCTGTCCTATTGTTACTCTGTACATCTAGGACATCTTGCTGAAAACAGAATTGCCATGGGGATATCTGTACAAGGTTTGAATGAAGACTCACAAATCCTCAGAAGATGTATCTTAGTTAATCCTGTTTTGAATTGCAAAGAGCCATAATGAGGATAGAAGCACATGTCTCATTCTTTGTTCTCCCATTACCCACGAATGTTGCTGTTTGCTCTGTATAAGAGCTCTTCTTGCCTATTGGATGAAAACCAAATATGTTTGTGCAATTTCCAAATAGGGTATTTGTGTCTGTAGTGGTATTAATATTGTTTAAACTTTTCAAATAAATTGCATACAGAATTCTGTGTACATATTATGTGTAATTGAATTCTGTGTGCATGTTACTGTATAATTGTCTGAGATTATTTGTTGTTTTGTGGATATATTTACTTCGTCATGAGATTTTTCTAAAACTTGCCTGAAGGGGTCTTTTATCAGTTCTGAATGTTTGTACCTGTTTTTCCTTTGGTTGAAGTGCTTCCCTGCTAATATTCACATACTTTACTCTCTCTCCTACATTTTGTTTAAATGTCACCATTCTAGTGAAGCCTTCCTTGGTTTCTAATATGCAGTGATTTTCCCAATACTTCTGCTTTAATTGTCTCCTTAGCAGGTATCAACATCTACATACTGCATAGTTTGCATTTTTATCTTGTTTATGTTCTGACATCCCCACTAGAATGTAAGTTTCATGAAGTCTGAGATTTGCTTGGAAACAAGCCTAGCACATAGTGGGTGCTCAGTCACTCAGTCATGTCTGACTCTTTGTAACCCCATGGACTATAGCCTGTCAAGCTCCTCTGTCCATGGGATAGGACATAGCAAAAATATTGGCGTGGGTTGCTGTTTCAAAAAACCTTGGTTGTATGAATTAAATGAATGACTATGACTACACTTCATTTCTCTGAAGCTACAGAGCCTAGTCCTGCCTATAAGATGACATTTTAATGCTTCAGCTAAAAAATAGGTATCCTTTACTTTAAAGCTCTACACCAGACGTCTTAAATTCAAATGTATTTTCATAGCCGCAAGATTCATTTTGAGCCGCTTATAATTGTATGTCTCATCTGATTCTTATATTCAATGTGCACTTTAAAAGTTTCTTTGGCCCATATTGCATATACATTCCTCTTTTTGTCCCCTAAATTACTTGGGACTCACTCTCCTAGTCATAATGGGTAAGAATAAGAAAAAGAAGAAAAAAAGCAAGAATGCGGAATTGAATGATATGTGTCCCTTGTATCAAGTATTATCATCAGACTGACTCACTGCAGCAATCAGCTGCATGGTGTCATTTCCAAGATGAAGCCAGAATGGCAGCACATCACAAAGCCCAGTAAAGTGTTAGATAGCAGAGATCAGTGGCTACTTCATCAGTTGTTCAGAACTTCAGGCATGATTTACTCTTGTTACTCTGTCACAAGAAAGCCTGAAAGTCTAATATTAATATTTCCTTCTGTGACCCTCTCACAATAACTCAAATAAGTGTAATCAAACAGGGATTTGTTGCTTTTACACTTGGGTCGGAGAGACTATCCATCCAGGCTTGGGTTTGATTGACTTAGGTTTCAAAGATGTTACTGGGGCTCCGTCTCAGTACTTGTCCACTCTGTTCCCCTTTATTCTGTATGGAGGTTGGTCATGCAGAGTAGATAAGATGATCACCAATAGCTTCAGACTCTAATCTTCTCTTAGCAAATCAGAAAGGGATTTTCTCCCAGAGTTTATGAAAAAATCCACAAAAAGATGACTTATTTGTCCAGTTTTGCATATTTCTACTTCTATGGTCAGGGGAAGTCAGGAAACTGTGATGGAAAGGTTCACTAAGGTGTCATGAAATGGGGGCAAGTTGTTCCTTCCAGGACATGATGCTCACGGATAAAAACAATCCGCCCATAACACTTAGTTTTAATATTTCTAAGACAGAGCCAAATTTTGCCTCACAGTGTTGTTGATAAATGACACAATGTTGACTTTCTGGAATTTTATTTGCACTCAATAAGTGATAGCCATTATTATTATTTGATTTGAATTAACTATGCAACTTTCCTTCATCACCAAATTGTGATACTTATTTCTATAATCCCATTTAATTATTATGTTTTTTAAAATTACTCTTCATTGTTAGTGAACAAAGAGTGCAAACGTGATAATTTTTCAGCATCAAAATATTGAACATTGTAATTGCCTATTATTTTATTATTTTAAAATGTTTTTACACACTATCATTTGAAATCTAACCAACAACTCTGGGCCCTTGGCCTGATTATCATCCTCACTTTATAAAGAAAGAAATTTAGACTTAGAGAAATTAAATGTGTTGCCTAATATCACACAGTTGGTACATAGAAAATGGAGTACCCAAGGTGAATTCTTTTGACTCTAAATCTTGTGTTTTTCCTGGGATACTATGTAATTATGGATTTACTTGTAGAAGGTATTAAAATTTTCATAGAACCAGGGTTCTAATGTAACATTTTAGAATTGAGCACTATTTTATCTAGAAATTAGACAACTTGTTGGAAGCATTTCATGGAGTATGAGGAGCTATGCCATCTTAAAGAATTTCCCTTTGACAGTGGCTGTTTTAAGCTAATACTATGAAAATAGCCATGCTTGTAGGTAGGAAGGAAGATTCAGAAGGTAAAGTCAACTTTCCTTCAGTTTTGCTCATCTGCAGATGAGATGGCAATGATGATCAAACCTCCTAATGTTTAGGTCTCTTACAAAAGTCACACTTTACAACTATTATTATTTTTGAGGCTGCGAGCTTCATGCCATTGGATGTGGTTATAGAGATCAGAAAACCACTTTTCCATGATTTGATATGGATATCTTTGTGTATTTTGGGAGAATGACCATATCAGTAGTCTCCAAACTGGGGCTCTTTAGTTTACATGATTTAGCCCTTTCCCAGAATCAGGGGGTTGCTGGACCCTAAACTGAAAGTTGCTTTTAAGGATTCTTTTAATGCTAAATCTGTGGTTCTCTCTCTATATTCACTCTTGATCCATTTTTGAGAACCACCAATATTATCAATAAGGCATATACTCAATGATTTTCAAACTATTATGTTTTTTGATCTAGTGAGTAAATACAGAGTGAATCCAGACCTGATTATTTCTATCAAACAAATTAATATCATAATGCATATTTTGACAACCAGATATTTAGGGGATTATGCTTTTTACTTTCAGCTACTGTTCACTGTATAATAACCACCCCTTACTTCAAGACTTAATGCTTTATTTAGTTTTGATATGCCCTGGGGGCTCCTAGGACACTATCAAGCACTCATTCTTTGCTCCAGGGTTTCTTTAATTACCTGCCTGTAAATCTCAGTGTATAGCTGCATTCAGTTACCATGGCAACCAACTTGATGTCAATAATGTTTGAGCATATTCAGGTAACTTGAAAACCAAAGGATGTGCCTAAAAAATGTAATTAATAAAGCAAATGCAAGTTGGATGTTTGAACATTATTTATTGTTAGACTTACAGAATATAAATTAAAAAATTCAATTGACAGCAGGCTTTAAAATGTCTTCAGAGGTCTGGGCTCAGGTTTACAAGCCTAGGACGAGACAGTAGATTTTTGATCTCTGAGATGACTAATAGTTGGGTCGGCTGCTGATGCAATAAGAAAAGCTCTAGCTGTCCATAACATATTGAGTTTGTCAGACTCTGTAATGAGTTATGATCAATAAACCAAAGGCAGATACATGAAGAACAAGGCTGGGCTCTGCTAGCTGAGACTGTGGAAACCACAAGAGGTGAAGTCTCTATTTCTGCACTGGAACTTGCAGACATTCCTTGTTCTATAAGGAATGTCTTCTTTTCGAGTTTGGGTGAGCAGGGGGCACGCATATCTAGAGCTGCAGTTACTGCAGATACTGTGAGGAAAGGCACATATAGAATATGCTGCGTGTGTGCTAAGTCACTTCAGCGGCGTCCGGCTCTTTGTGACCTTATGGAGTGTAGGCTGCCAGGCTCCTCTGTCCATGGGATTCTCCAGGCAAGAATACTGGAGTGAGTTGCCATGTCCTCCTCCAGGGATCGAACCCATGTCTCTAGCTGCTCTGCATTGGCAAGCTGGGTTCTTTACCGCTGGCACCACCTGGGAAGCCCCATTTAGAATATACTTTTACACATGTTTACACACATTTACATATTTACACAAGGGCTCCTTTAATCCTTCCAGAACTTTTTATTTTTAATCAAGGGATAGTATATACACAGTGAAAGGTACATATGACAAGTGTAGTTCAGTAATTTTTGACAAATACATCTACCCATATTTCAAACAAGATATAGAAAATTGTTATTGTTCCAGAAAATTAGCTCATGCTCCTTCCCAGTAAATGTCCTCCTTCTAAAGGCATAGAATAGTTTTACGCCTTCTAGAGCTTTATCTAAATGAACTTGTATAGTATTTATGTTTTAGGCGTGGCTTCTTTGTCTCAGAAAAATGTTTTGAGGTTCATTTTGCTGTTCTCTCTATGGGCAGTTTGTTCCATAAAATTGCTAAATTGTATTTCATTGTATAGATCAAAATTCTATAACTCTTTTGCTGAAGGACATTTGGATTATTTCAGGTTTGAGGTTAACAATAATAAAGTAGCTAAGGGGCATTATGTGCCAATATTGTGTGGAAATGTGCTTTTGTTTCTCTTTCACCCAAGTACACTTGCCAGGCCATAGCAATTTTATACCTATGCGTGTAACTTTATAAGACACTGCCAAGCAATCTCCCAAAATGATTGTACTATGTTACATTCTCAGTGGCAATATTTGAGTCAGCTCTCTGCATCAGGTGGCCAAAGTATTGGAGTTTCAGCTTCAACATCAGCCCCTCCAATGAACACGCAGGGCTGATTTCCTTTAGGATGGACTGGTTGGATCTCCTTGCAGTTCAAGGGACTCTCAAGAGTCTTCTCCAACACCACAGTTCAAAAGCATCAATTCTTTGGTGCTCAGCTTTCTTTATAGTCCAACTCTCACATCCATACATGACTACTGGAAAAACCATAGCCTTGACTAGATGGACCTTAGTCAGCAAAGTAATGTCTCTGCTGTCTAATATGCTGTCTAGGTTGGTCATAACTTTGGAGTAAGCGCCTTTTAATTTCATGGCTGCAGTCACCATCTGCAGTGATTTTGGAGCATGGAAAAATAAAGTCAGCCACTGTTTCCACTGTTTCCCCATCTATTATTTCCCATGAAGTGATGGGACCGGATGCCATGATCTTTGTTTTCTGGATGTTGAGCTTTAAGCCAACTTTTTCACTCTCCTCTTTCACTTTCATCACGAGACTCTTTAGTTCTTCTTCACTTTATATAAAACATGTGTATAAATGCCAGTTATCAATGTTATCTTAAGACAGCTATAATTTTGTCTACATCCCTCTCCCCTATATAGCAAGCAATTACATATCCTATTACACTATTGCACAGGGACAATTTGGGCTATAATTCATGCTTTTTTAGTTCTCTTCCCTATACCTACATGCAATCATTCATAATTACCTTCTATTTTACCACCTACTCTCCTGAGTTGAAGAAGAGATGATCCAATCTGCCTCATTCCCAGTACCTCTAAAGCACGCACATGCACACATGCATAAATCAGATTTCATCAACATTTAAAAGTTTTTCTTCTCAAAAGACACTTTAAGAAAATAAAACGATAAACTACAGAATGGAAAAACATTTGCAAAGCATACATCTAACAAGGCTTTTTAGAATATACAAAGAACAGGTAACTGCTTACTAATGGATATATAGATCCCAAGGAACAGAAGGATTTGAGAAAGAGAAAAAAGGATTTGAACATTTTGCTACAGAATATATGTATATGTAATATGTATGATAAATATGGTATATATAATATATACATTTATTCTGTAGTATGTATATAAATTCTATATATAGTATATATATGAATCTATAAATGTGTATATATAATAAACACTTAAAAATGCTTAACTTCTTTATGCACTGTTGTTGTTCAGTTGCCAAGTCATGTCTCAGTCTTTGCAACCACATGGACTGTGGCACACCAGGCTTCCCTGTCCCTCACCTTCTCCTGGAGTTTGCCCAAGTTCATATCCTTTGGCTCAATGATGCCATCCAGCTATCTCATTGTCCGTTACCCAGTTCTCTATGCATTAGGGAAATGCAAATTAAAGCCATAAAAAAATACAAGTACCTTTTCATTAAATTATTTAAAATGAAAAACAGTGACAATACCAGGTGTTGAAGTATATGTGGAACAACTTGAACTCTCTCTTTTTTTAAAAATTTGTTTTATTTTATTTGTTTTGAATTTAAAATACAATTTTATTTTATTTTTCCTTTTTTAAAAAAATTTTACTTTACAATACTGTATTGGTTTTGCCATACATCAACATGAATCCGCCACGGGTGTACACGTGTTCCCAATCCTGAACCCCCCTCCCGCCTCCCTCCCCATACCATCTCTCTGGGTCATCCCAGTGCACCAGCCCCAAGCATCCTGTATCCTGCATTGAACCTAAACTGGCAGAGTGAAGTAAGCCAGAAAGAAAAACACCAATACAGTATACTAACACATATATATGGAATTTAGAAAGATGATAACTTGAACTCTTATACTCTGTTGGTGGGAATGCAAAATGATATAGCTAGCCACTTTGGAAAATAGGTTGGCAGTTTCCTTAAAAGTTAAACATACACCCAGTCATTCCACTCTTATGTATTTATCCGAGAGAAATTCAAACAACCATTCAAATATTTGTACCTAACTATTCATACCAGCTTCATTTGTAATAGATAAAAAGTGGATATAACCCTAATGTCCATCAGTATGTGAGGGGATAAATACATTTGTGGTATATCCACATATTTCCCACTAAAATGGTTTCATGATCTACAATTAAAAAGACACAGACCAACATGACTTGTTCAGGATAAAGGCAAATTACACACTGAGTTTGGGATAGTTCTCAGCTGGCCACGTGTGCTCCTGCAATCTGGTAAACTCCTACAGTCTGTTTGAGATGCTGCTCTGGCATGTCTCTTTGGCAATGTCCCCACTCCTTCTCCTAACAAAGTTTATTGCTGCCTGCTTTGGACAACTATTATGGAGTCCATTTATTAAACTGAGTGACTGATAATTTTGTAACAAAGGCCATATTTTATTTATTGTTGCTTCCATTTATCCAAGGATAAATAGACAAATGTATGAATGATTATAGAAAAGATACCCAAATGATCTCTAAGTGTGTGTATGGCCACGTGTAAATGAGCAGCCCCTTTTTGGACTCCTTAGATGGACTTAGTTTGGCTCAAGTTTTGCAGGAAAGTCATGGATTTTACTTTTAAAAAAGATTTTTGAGAATATAAGAGATGGTTTCCATGCTACATGACAAAGTTCTGAGAAGGTCAAAGCAATAAAGAATTCTGAAATACAAGAGTAGACTTGCATAAAATCCAAGGTCATAAGTGTCATTAAAAGATGAACTTGCTCTTCCGCCTGGCCCTGTGGGCTGGGTCTTGTCTATACATTCCGTGAAACCCAAAATTCTGGTTCTTTCCCAGCAGTACAGTGGGCTGCTGCCAATATTTAGCTTAATAATTTGACTTCTAACCTATTGGGGCAGGAACTGTTTTGAGAGTCTGATGGAAATGAAAATGCCCCTTCTTAGCAAAAGATTTGCCTAAATACATCCACAATTTTATATATAATATTAGGGATTTTACTCTGCTGTAAACCAGGGGTCCTTAGCCCCCAGGTCATGGACTGATACCAGTTCACGGCCTGTTGGGAACTGGTCACACAGCAGGAGTGAGTGGTGGTCGAGTGAGAAAAGCTTCATTTACAGCCACTCCCCATTGTTAGCAACACTGGGTGTTGCTGTCTCCCATCGTCCCTAGATGAGATCCTCTAGTTGTAGGAAAACAAGCTCAGGGCTCCTGCTGATTCTGCATATGGTGAGTTGTATAATTATATTCATTATATATCACAATATTATAATAATAGAAAAAAAGTGCACAACAAATGTTCTGTGTTTGAATCGTCACCAAAGTCATTCCATACCCCTCAATCCCCCATTCCCTGTGGGTCCATGGAAAAACTGTCTTCCAAGAAATCAGTCCCTGGTGCCAAAAAGATTGGAGCTGCTGCTGCTAAGTCGCTTCAGTCGTGTCTGATTCTGTGCGACCCCATAGATGGCAGCCCACCAGGCTCCCCCATCCCTGGGATTCTCCAGGCAAGAACACTGGAGTAGGGTTGCCGTTTCCTTCTCCAATGCATGAAAGTGAAAAGTGAAAGTGAAGTTGCTCAGTTGTGTCCGACCCTCAGCGACCCCATGGACTGCAGCCTTCCAGGTTCCTCAGTCCATGGGATTTTCCAGGCAAGAGTACTGGAGTGGGTTGCCATTGCCTTCTCCGAAAAGATTGGAGACTGCTGTTATAAACCAACATGATAAAAATCCTCCACCAAATAGTAACAGGATAGTATATCATCAGGATAACCTTAAGTGTTACTTTTTAGCATTTCCTTGTCTGTGTGTGTTATTTGCTCAGTTGTGTCCAACTCTTTTGACCCCATGGACTATATATAGCCTGCCAGGCTCCTCTGTCTATGGAATTCTCCAGGCAAGAATACTGGAGAGGGTTGCCATTTCCTTCTTTAGGTATCTTCCCGACCCAGGGATCGAACTTGGGTCTCCTGCATTGGCAGGCAGATTCTTTACCATCTGAGCCACCAGGGAAGCATCTCCTTAGTGAAAGGTTTTTGAATCTTTTCTATCTTCTTCATTGCTACCTCCTCCCTTTAATAATGTCTCTCCTAAAGAGTAACAATAATCATGCAACCAGGCTCCTCATTTCTATTTCCTTCTAATTAACCCTGCACATTCTTGCTGCATCTCAAAGAGCCCATCTCTTCACATCACTCCACTTTCAATAATCTTAGGATCAAGTTCAAATTTATCAAAAAGCGCTTGAACACCAGATTTTGGCAGGATTTCTTGCTTTCCATCTCCTGGAACTTTCCATCTTGACTCTTTTCTTCAGGCATACCAGTCTTCCTAGATTACGAATTATATAAGCAAGCTGCTGCTTCCATACTTGCCTCCTTCCCTGGTCCCCACACAACCTCCTGCCCTGTCAGTGGCTAACCCTGTTAATCTTTCATAGATTAGTTCTGTTACTGAGAGCATTAACTGAGCTAGCCTCAGCTCTCCTTAGCTAGGACAGTAGTAATTCTTCCATTATTTCACAGCCTGTATCTACCCTCCTATGCTTATCCCTCTGGGATTAGTTGTTGATTTTCTTGTCTGTCTCTCTGACCAGATTCTAGGTAGCTTTAGGGCAAGAATCCTGTCTTAGTACTTGAGTGCTTCATGCTGAGGTCTCTAAATGAATGAATATATTTTGCCTCTTGCTTCCCTTAGAATAGGTTTAAGAGAGGGTTGTCCCCTGAGCTCTTGGTTCAGGAACACTGGATGAATTTGCTAGGGAAATCTTCCTGCATCAAGAAGGCCAGCTTTGCATGACTCGGCTTCTGATCATCTCTGCTTCAGATCCTTCCAGCTTCTGCAGTACATGAAAGGCATGACCTACATGCAGACTTTATAATTTAAGGATTAAGTTTAAATGTATGATAGAAGGGGAACTTCATATCATATCTAACCAATATAGAGAAATATCACTTTTCAGAATTCCAAGATAATAAAAATGAAAAATTGAAGAAGCCAGAATTGCTGACCATGACTCAGAAAGTAGGATGATTTAGAGAAAGTTTCTTGGAGGAAAAAGGCATTTGGTGACTCTGAAAGTTTCTACTTTTCTCACAGAACTCATTGTCTGAGAAATGACACCATTGAATCTTTTTGACCATCACAAGGATATTCCCTGGTGATCATTAATCCTCCAGTCACCAGCATGGACACCAAGCCCAAGGGTGAGAGAGGCAAGTGAAAGTCAAAAGTAAAAGTGTTAGTCTCTCAGTTGTGTCCCACTCTTTTGCAACCCCATGGACTGTAACCCACCAGGCTCCTCTGTCCATGGCATTCTCCAGGCAAGAATACTGGAGTTGTAGCCATTCTCTTCTCCAGGGGATCTTCCTGACCCAGGAACTGAACCCAGATCTCCCTGAGCCACTGGGGAAGCCCAAGAGAGGCAAGGGTCCTCAGCAAACGTTCAGTAGCTGAATTCATTGAAAATTTTAATCTCAGGTTCACTTTTGCATTCATTCAGGCTTTCCTCCTCTGAGAAACAATTTTTTAAGCCCTTGCTTTTTGCCAAATCTCAGGCTAGGCTCTGGGGATTTAGATACAATCAAATGTCAATCTCTGCTACAGAGTTTTTTCCTTTTTTTTTTTTTTTTTTTTGGTGTATGTGTGTGTGTAAAAAAAAAAGCATAAAATTAACCCTTTTAATAATTTCCAAGAGTACAGATCAATATTGTCGACCACAGGCACATTGTTCTGCAATAGATCAGTGGGAACCATGCCCTTCACTCTTCTGCCTGAGTGAAGCTCCACACCCACCGCACAACACTCCTCACCTGCCCCTACTTCCAGCCCCTGGTACACCTTCTATTTTCTGTTTCTACAAATTTGATTAGATACTGCCTGTAAGTGGAATCATGTAGTATTTGTCCTTCTGTGACTGACTTATTTCACTTGGCATAATGTCCTCCAGGTTTGTCCATTTAGCATATGACTGGATTTCCTTCTTTTTTAATGTTGAATAATATTCCATTTTAAGTATATACATTTTCTTTATTCATCCACTGATGGGCATTTAGGTACTACCTTTTGCTTACTATGAATAATAACCACATGTGTGCAAATGTCTTTTTGAGATTCTGTTTTCAGTTCTTTTGGATATATACTCAAAAGTAAAGTTGATGAATCATATAGTAATTCTAGTTTTAACTTTTAGCACCTTCCATATTACTTTCCTTGGTGGCTGTACCATTTTACATTGCCACGAACAGTGAAAAGCGTTCCAATTTCTCCACATCTTTGCCAACATTTATTGTCTTTTTTTTTTTATAAATAACAATCATCCTGACAGATATGAGTTGATGTCTCATTGTGTTTTTGATTAGTGATAATTAGTTATGTTAAGAATATTTTCATGTGCTTTACAGCTCTTGTATATTTTCTTTGGAGAAATACCTTTGTATTTCTTTGTATGAAACCTATTTCAGTATTTCGTATTCTCAATGATTTTTTTCCACAGCTTTATGAGGTAGGTGCTATTCCTGTTTTTTAAGTAAAGAAACTGAGGCACAGAGAAAGTAAATAGCATATTGTTTTTCTCAGTTATGAATATATGTTCTTATCAGATTCTTTCTTGTTACAGGTTTTTACAAGACATTAAATATAGTTGCCTATGCTATGCAGTAGATCCTTGTTGTTTATGTATTTTATATATTGTAGTGTGTATATGTTAATCCCCAAACCCTAATTTGTCCCCCCTCTCAATTCCCCTTTGGTAGCCATAAGTTTGCTTTCAATATCTACGAGTCTATTTCTGTTTTGTAAATAAATTTATTTGTATCATTTATAGATACTTCATATAAGTGACATATGATATTTGTCTTTATCTTATTTACTTTTCTTGCTATGATAATCTCTAGTTCCACCCATGTTGCTGCAATGCATTATTTCATTTCTTATGGTTGAGTAATATTCTATTGTATATATGTACCATATCTTTATCCATTCACATGTCGATGAACATTTAGGTTGCTTCCATGCCTTAGCTATTGTAAATAGTGCTGCTATGACAGTTTCTCAAAAAATTTAAAGAGATAATGGAAACATTATGACCACAATAGATTTATGTAAATAGCGCTGCTCTGAACTTTGGAGTGCACGTATCTTTTCAAATTAGAGTTTTCATTTTTTTTGGATGTGTGCTCAGCAGTGGGATTGCTAGATCATATGATAGGTCTGTTTTTAGTTTTTAAGGAATCGCCATCATGTTCTTCATAGTGGCTGTAACAATTTACATTCCTACCAACAGTGTAGGAGGGCTCCCATATCTCCCTCTCTGGTATTCATTATTTGTAGACTTTTTGATGATGGCCATTATGATTGGTATGAGGTGATATGCCATTGTAATTTTGATTTGCATTTCTCAAATAATTAGTGATGTTGAGTAGTAATAGAATCTAAAATTTCTTGTATTTTTACCTTTCCATATAATGTATAGATTCTTCTTCTGAAAACCTGTTTAGGTGCAGATGTTTGTGAAGAAAGGATAAGGCTTACTGATCAAAGAAAGGATGCTCACTACTGATATCTTAAAATACAGAAAGATTTCAATAAATATTATTTTGAATTATGGAAAGAAATAAATATCCATATTCTTTATGAAGCAACAGAGAATCTGAATTTCTGACATATGCTAGGTCTCGGTATGGGCTTCAGGTTCAGCTTGGCCATATCACCCAAGCCTGTGGACATTCTTGCTGTGGTCAGTTTTTATATAGGAAGGGATTCAAGAGCACACTCATGGGTGCTCCATCTCCTGGTCACAACTTCAACTATCACTCATCACTCTTTTCCCTTTGAACTCAATCACATTATCTTAATACAGGTCTACATAGTGAGCATTAATGCTTTAGTCAAGAGGGATCTTGTAAATGGCTCTCAAGGTGCAAGTCTTTTCAGTGAATTTCAAGAAGCAGAACTCACTTTTTAATTTCTTTCATGGGGACATCCATGCATGTATGTAAAAATACTTTAAGGTCTTATTCTAAGTCAGATCCGAAGCCAGACACTCCTGTGATAGAATTGTAAAAGTTGGTCTCTTAAAGAGTTAATTGTCTATGGGAAAAATCAGCCTATAGCTTGATCTTGTCTCAGCAAACATGAAAATATTTATATATTCAAACAGAAAAAATATGGAAGAATTTACAATAAGGTATTAGTTTTTATCCCTGGACTCTAATAGGCATAACTTCTTCTAATCTTTTCTACAGTATTTGTATCTTTAACTTTCTACTATACATACAGATACTTGCTACATAATAAAAGCTTGTTAATTTATTTTTAACTAATTTTTTTAAACTGATTTTTATTGGAGTACAGTTGATTTCACAGATAATCACAATGGTATGATCACTCACCTAGAGCCAGACATCTTGGAATGTGAAGTCAAGTGGGCCTTTGGCAGCATCACTATGAACAAAGCTAGTGGAGGTGACGGAATTCCAGTTGAGCTGTTTCAAATCCTTAAAGATGATGCTGTGCAAGTGCTGCACTCAATATGCCAGAAAATTTGGAAAACTCAGCAATGACCACAGGACTGGAAGGGTCAGTTTTCATTCCAATTCCAAAGAAAGGCAATGCCAAAGAATGCTCAAACTACCGCACAATTGCACTCATCTCACACGCTAGTAAAGTAATGCTCAAAATTCTCCAAGCCAGGCTTCAACAGTACATGAACCGTGAACTTCCAGATGTTCAAGCTGGTTTTAGAAAAGGCAGAGGAACCAGAGATCAAATTGCCAACATCCGCTGGATCATCGAAAAAGCAAGGGAGTTCCAGAAAAATATCTATTTTTGTTTTATTGACTGTACCAAAGCCTTTGACTGTGTGGATCACAATAAACTGTGGAAAATTCTTCAAGAGATGGGAATACCAGACCATCTGACCTGCCTCCTGTGAAATCTGTACGCAGGTCAGGAAGCAACAGTTAGAACTGGACTTGGAACAACAGATTGTTGTTCCCGATGGTTCCAAATTGGGAAAGGAGTTTGTCAAGGCTGTATATTGTTACCCTGATTATTTAACTTATATGCACAGTATATCATGAGAAGTGCTGGGCTGAATGAAAAACAAGCTGGAATCAAGATTGTCGGGAAATATTAATAACCTCAGATATGCAGATGACACCACCCTTAGGGCAGAAAGCGAAAAAGAACTAAAGAGCCTCTTAATGAAAGTGAAAGAGAAGAGTGAAAAAGTTGGCTTCAAACTCAACATTCAGAAAACGAAGATCATGGCATCTGGTTGCATCACTTCATAGCTAATAGATGAGGAAACAGTGGAAACAATGACAGACTTTATTTTTGGGGGCTCCCAAATCACTGCAGATGGTGACTGCAGCCATGAAATTAAAAGACACTTGCTTCTTGGAAGAAAAGTTATGACCAACCTAGACAGCATATTAAAAAGCAAAGACATTTATTTGCCAACAAAGGTCAGTCTAGTCAAAGCTATGGTTTTTCCTAGTCATGTATGGATGTGAGAGTTGGACTATAAAGAAAGTTTAGAGCCAAAGAATTGATGTTTTTGAACTGTGGTGTTGGAAAAGACTATTGAGAGTCCCTTGAACTGCAAGGAGAGCCAACCAGTACATCCTAAAGGAAATCAGTCCTGAATGTTCATCAGAAGGACTGATGCTGAAGCTGAAACTCCAATCCTTTGGCCACTTGATTCGAAGAACTGACTCATTTGAAAAGACCGTGATGCTGGGAAAGACTGAAGGTGAGAGGAGAAGGGGACAACATAGGATGAGATGGTTGGATGGCATCACCACCTCAGTGGACATAAATTTGAGTAAACTTGGGAAGTTGGTGATGGACAGGGAGGCCTGGCATGCTGCAGTCCATGGGGTCACTAAGAGTCGGATACGACTGAGCGACTGAACTGAACTGAACTGGTAGTTGATTTACAATGTTGTGGTAGTTTCATGTGTATAGCAAAGTGAATTAGCCTTACATATATTTATAACCACTCTTTCTTAGAGTCTCCACTGAATACAGAAATGCTAAAAAAAAAAATCCAAAATATATGAAATATAAATGGCTGTTTGAGCAAAGAAGAGAGAGGATAATAATCCTATCAGGAGTCAGAAGGTGGTTTACAGAGGAAATGACCAATGGCTGATCTGGGAGAATGAGGAGTCTTTTGGTCAGAAAAATAGTGGAGAAGGACATACGAGGCACAGAGAATGGAGTAAACAGAGACAGGTAGTAATAGGACATGCATTAGATGCGGCAAGATATAGGGTAGCAAGGGAATAGCTGGAGAGATTAGACAGGCATCACAGTCCAGATTAAGACACACACACTCTTTAGATTCAGAAGTGATGGCTTCAAACCCTGGTTTTGCCACCTGTTGGCTGTGTGAATTTTGGAAAGTGACTTGAAGCCCTTTCAACCTTGGTTTTCTTGTTAGTTAAATGCATACTGTGAAAATGCTTGCTCTACTATTGTAAAGGGTTTTTGTGAGGCTCAAAGGAAGTATATTAGATTGCAAACTTTATACTGTTGTTGTTGTTTAGTTGCTAAATCGGGTCCAACTCTTTTACAACCCCATGGATTGTAGCCCGCCAAGTTCCTCTGTCCTTGGGATTTCCCAGGCAAGAATACTGGAGTGTGTTGCCATTTCCTTCTCCAGGGGATCTTCCTGACCCAGGGATCAAACCCACATCTTCTGCATTGCAGGCAGATTCTTTACTGCTGAGCCCCCAGGGAAGCCCCAAAGATTATATAGATATATAAATCAAGGTTGCTGTAATTGTCTACAATACCTGTTGGAAATGCCATGCTCTGTTGATAAGTTACTGTTTTCTTGATATTTTAATTAAATTTTTATGATTATTTGACTTTTCTTTAAATTCTTTTCTCCATTGATGTTAGCTCTAAAATACAATACAGAAAGAATACATAAATATGTATATTTCTGACATTTATTATCCTATAAATTGGTTTTTAACACCCACTGCAATTGACAAGATTTTTCTTGGGAGATGTGGTTATCAATAAAATTTATTCAATGAGCAGTCTAAGTGGTGGTGGTATGATTGAATGGGTTGATAAAGGATAGGTAGAGTCTGAGAGCCTGGAGAGAGGTGACAGGACTTGGAAGACTGTGCTAAAGGGTCACATGTTGATTGTGGTAAAGAGTTAAGTTGGAAGGTGGAAAATATTGAGGGCTGAAAAAGACAGTGGTCACAGATCTGATCAGAATTCTGAGAGTCTGATATCATGGGATACATCTAAATCAAAGCTGAATTCTGTGTTGGACATAGGAAGGTGCTTAGACTCAGATCAAATAGGATTTTGGAAGGGTACTACTGTGAAAACTCAAGCAATGGTCCTAAGTAAATGGTCCAGGGTCCTGACCTTTGATTTGGTTTGTAAGGCTTAGGTTTAATCACAGAAGCGAGACATAATGAAATATGAGCATAAGGTCAGAGCAGGTGAGCAGCCTCATCACCCAGATGCAATCCTTTTGTCCTTGGGTTCTTTATGCTTTCAGTAATGGGGATGAGCTGGCCCTGCAGGATTGCTAAGTGGCTTCAGCTGGAGGATCAGAGGACCTGAAAACCCTGAGACAGGGGCTACGGTATGGACCCTACTTGGAAGTTTAGGGACTGAAGGGGAATGTGCCCGGAGGTTTAGTTGTTGAGGGTCAGGTTTTCACAGGGAGAGTGTTGGTTCACTACCTCAAGAGTTCCCTGGATGAAACCTGAAATTAGCCCCCTACGTGGAAGGTAAAGAGAGACTGAAGGAAGAGGTAGGTCCCTCCAGATGGGTAGGAGGCAGTTGCAATAAGCACAGGAACTTATATTCACAGCGTGTCTTGGACAACCATGAGACAGATAGATCTTTGCACCAGCCTGGTTTCAAAAACCAGGCTTCAAGCCATCACTCTCTCAAGGCTGCCTCCTTAAGTGACTCCTAGCATAGGAACAGTGGACCAATCATACATTTTAAGTACAGGAGAAGAAGGAAGGAACCTTTGAACACTCAGGTCCAGTTCGAGGTTCAGCTGGTGGTCATGTCCGCTTGATGACTTCTTCCAACTAAAAGATAAGGGGGAATAGTTAAGTCATATATACATAGTGGTCAAGATTCACTGATGCCTAGTTCGTATCTCAGCTGCTCTCCGATCACTTCATTCTTGACTTTTTCTTGGTGTTGTTCCTATATATTATAATGAGCCTGGGGGACCACAAATTGCATCTTGCATTTCTTTATATCCATCACTCAGAACAGAGTTTTGTTTTTCATTGTTCAAAACATGCTACTTTTGGTTGGGTTTCGTTTTGATCTCCCTTTCCTGGCAGCGCCAGAACGAGGGCCATTTATAAGCAAATAAAATACTCCCCCTTTGGAGATAACAGAAGTCAGTTTATTAGAGTCTTTGTTGCATGCTGATCTCCCTGATCTGTAATACTTGGTGTAAAATTGTGAAAAGGTTTTCAAAGAAGAGTTCTACTCACTGCCCCAATTTCCTGATCTCCTGTTTACTTTTTACTCTTCACCATCTGGTTTCTATCCCAGCCACTTCACTGAAACTGTTCTCATAAGGTCACAAGTAACCAAATAATTACTAAACTAAAGTGGTATTTTTGATGTTTAGTTACTTGGCATCTTTGTTTCAACTGACATTGTCTTGTAAACTACTCTCTTGACTTGTAAGATGCACAAACTCCTTATAATGTAGCTACTCCTTGCAGACGTCTTTTCCTACTTCACAGTGCCTCTGAAATGTTGTGGAAACTTTCCATTTTGCATAGTCTTCCTGACTAATTTATTCCAATGTCCTCTTAAACTTTGCTGATCTCTAAAGTTTCTTCTTATACACCAAATATGTTTAATGAAATTTAAACTTGCCTATCTAATTGATGCCTGTGTCTTTTGGACAAGTAGGAAGATTGAGTAAATAATACATATAATATTATTATATATTATATTATAATATATAGTTTGTATATAATATAATATATATTTTATATAATATAATATATAATATGTATACAATATATTAATATTAATATTATATTGTATAATATATTATTATAATATATATTATTGTCAGAGAAGGCAATGGCACCCCACTCCAGTACTCTTGACTGGAAAATCCCATGGACAGAGGAGCCTGGTGGGCTGCAGTCCATGGGGTCGCTAAGAGTCAGGCACGACTGAGCGACTTCGCTTTCACTTTTCACTTTCATGCATTGGAGAAGGAAATGGCAACCCACTCCAATGTTCTTGCTTGGAGAATCCCAGGGACGGGGGAGCCTGATGGGATGCCGTCTATGGGGTCGCACAGAATCAGACACGACTGAAGTGACTTAGGAGCAACAGCAGCATATATTATTGTACATTATATATTATATTAATAATATAATATATAATACATTCTATAATATCATTGTATATTATATTATAAAACATAATAATATATTATTTATATAATCTTCCTACTCATATATATGTATAGTGTCCAAAAGACACTTAACCTTCAGCATTCCTGAACCGAATTTGTATCTGTGGCTACCTTCTGCAGCTTTTATGTTGTCCTGTGCTATTCTTAGTTGCTCAGTCATGTCTGCCTCTGCGACCCCATGGACTGTAGCCTCCCAGGCTGCTCTGTCCATGGGGGCTGTCCAGGCAAGAATATTGGAGTGGGTTGCCATGCCCTCCTCATCCTCTGTGCTACCTGGAAACAATGGCCTAGGTAATCACCCACGCTCTGAACCTCACTTTCATCGTCTTTCTTGTCTCTCATGTTCGTCATATGGTCCCGTCTTTCTCTCCTAAATACTTCTTGAGTTTGTTCCCTGTGCTCATTGCAGCTGCTACTACCTTATCTCTTGCTCCACGTCGCACTTACCACTCAGCGCTTCTTACCTGCTTTGATCAATAGCTTTCCTAACTGATCTTCAAACCAATCATTTCTCTACACTGCCATCAGGATCACCTACATGTAACATGTTTCTCATAAACTTAATGCTCCTTAAAGATGATTATTGCCAATAGGATAATCCAACTTTCTCGCATGATACACATATCTTTCCATGATCTGACTTTTAGCTTTTCATGATCTGACCTTTACCTCCATCTCCAGCCACAAATATTACCGATTTCCATGTTATGCTTTACT
The DNA here is from genome assembly GCF_023091745.1 of Budorcas taxicolor. NCBI lineage: Eukaryota > Metazoa > Chordata > Mammalia > Artiodactyla > Bovidae > Budorcas > Budorcas taxicolor. The sequence goes on along the minus strand of NC_068923.1, from coordinate 55,974,045 downwards.
GTTTAGTGGTATAAATTTGCCTGAGGTCTCCCAATCTCCTATGCTCTTTTTCCTTTCAAAGTTTACATTCATACTGCAGGGAAGAGAGGTGATAAATCCTTAATTTGGAAAATAATTGGAGCATAAAGACTCTTGAGGCTAAATGTTTTATTTTCTTGGTCTTGACAAATAATATGAGGGGTGGAGTGACCTAGAGTCACAACTCTTAAATGTTAACGTGTGTACAAAATAGATGGAGGTCTTATTGAAATTCAGACTCTGACTCCATAGGTCTGGGAGGAAGTTTGCAGTCTGCACCTCTAATAATACTCCAGTGGTGCCGATGGTCCCAGTATATGGACCACAGTGTGAAGAGTAAGGCTATAAGAGCCCTGATGTCCAATATGGCAGCTCCTAGCCAGGTATGACTATTTAAGCTAAAATTAAATAAAATTAAAAACAAGTTCTTCAGTTAACATTAGCTACAACGCAGTTGCTAAATAGCCACATGTGAGTAGCGTTTACCATATTGGACATTTCCATCAGTGTGGAAGGTTCTACTGGACACGGTTCTTTACAGAGACAATAACACTGCACTGTATGGTAGAAGATCTGTGTCTATGTCTCAGTTCCGTAATTTACTAGATTTATCAGCATTGGATTTCATATCTGTAAACTTCAATTTCCTCATCTGAAAAATGGGATTCATAATGAGAATCTCCTCAGAGGGTTTGGAAAACTTAAAATAGTTAGCAAAAGTGACTGACATATTACAGATTCTTGATAAACCGTATTACTTAGTAGTTAAAAGCATGTTTATTTATGGAGCCAGACAACCTAAATTAGCATCTTGGTATGTTGATACTACCACTTATTTCTTCTGTGAACTTTGTCAAGTTTTAATGTCTCTGTGTTTCAATTTTTTAATCTGTAGTATGAGGATTATAACAGTAGTTATCTAATTTGCAGAATTTTTAAGAGGATTGAATATCTAAATATATGTAAAGCTCATAGAACATAATAAGTACTCAGTGAATATCAACAGAAAAAAGTAATAATTAATTTAGAGTATAATGGATGCTCTTGATGTCTAAGTGGTTTAGAATAGGGATTCTTAACTTAGAGTATATATAGGTGAACTTTTGAGAAACTTGGTACCCTGAATTTAAATGCATATGTAATATGTGAATTTTTATTATTCCAATATTCATTCATTCCTTGGGCTGGGACCAGGATAAAAAGGAAGGGTTATTTCAAAGAACTTTCATTACCAAGAGAGTTGTTTATCTAACAGTGACTTGCTTTCAACAGCTCACTCACTCTGATGATCTTTTTGACAACAGAGTTTTTACTTGGAGGTTGGGTTCTCAGGAATATGATAAATTCATTTTCCCAGAAATAAAAAATTTCACTTCAGCTCTCTAAGCCTCAGTTTCCTCGTCTGTAAACTGGGGCTGTTGGGCTGGGTAATCACTGAATAATATTGGAAATCTAATCTATGTTTATGATCCTAAGACAAATGGAGTGCTGTGACTGAAACGGCCACTGTATCAAGGGCTTGGGACAGATTTAAAATGAAAGCTTGATCAATATTGCTTTATCAAACCCCTTTATCTCTAAACAGGAAATCTAAAGCAAGGAGCTCTTGATACATAGCAGGTGTCTGAGCAGGGATGCACAGCTTTCTGTGTAGCAACCTCCCATGCTAAAAAGTGTAAATAGAAACCTGCAGGAAGCTAAGCAGTTGTGAGAGGAGCCAGAACGAGGCAACTCAGTGTTTTTCTGCAGAAAGAATGCGTAAGAATACCATAAAGCATTGCCTAGACAATGCGGCAGAGTCTGGGGCATGAGCAAAAATCTCTGATGGCCATACTGAGAGTATACCATCAACTGAAATGTGACATCCTTTATAAAACAAATGAATTTGAGTCTAAGATGAATGGTAAAACAATTCTGCCTTAAACATTCACATGTATGTGATCTTAATTATTTTATCACAAAATATTTATACATAGACACAGCCTTTGTTTTTAAGTCCAAAGAAAGACCTGTACTGTGTGTTATTTTTTAAAAGAGAAGCTTAAATAGGAAAATCACTTGAATCCAAGTCCTTAGTCATTTTGTTGAAAAAAAAAAAAAAAGATAGTTCCATTTACTCTCTTTTTCCTTATATTGGTGTATGCCCAAATCATCTTTTCTCCATCTCACAATATGCTTTCTTAAGAGACCATTATTATTATTATTTTTGGTTCCTGCTAGCAGTTCTAAATGTTTAAAACTAAAATTCATCATATTGTAAAGATGCAAACAAGTTAACGATTTTCTAATCTAGATGAAATTCATAAACCATGTAAATCTTGCAAGCTCATTGTGACAGGATATTTATATCTGAATTTGACGAAAAGAAAGGAAAATTTCTGCCCTTGGAATCTTTCTGGTTATCTAGCTTATTTAGTATCACTCTCATGTTCACACCATAATTTTATTCTCCAGCTAATGTTATTGACCCAAATATTTCTAAGTGACAGATTGCTCCATCTCAGATGAAATGTAAACTGCCTTCCTGTTGACTGGGTCAGGAGTCACACAAAATCTTTTCTGAAACTCTGATTAAGCCCATAGTTGTCATTCATCTCTGTCTTGTATGCAGTGTGTTTGCCTTTCATTTGACCTCTAAACTTGTTAAATTCAGAATGTCATTTTTTTCCTCAGTATCACTAGTAATATCTTTGCTGCTAGGTCACTTCAGTCGTGTCCGACTCTGTGTGACCCCATAGATTGCAGCCCATCCAGCTCCCCCGTCCCTGGGATTCTCCAGGCAAGAACACTGGAGTGGGTTGCCATTTCCTTCTCCAATGAATGAAAGTGAAAAGTGAAAGTGAAGTCACTCAGTCGTGTCCGACTGCTAGTGACCCCATGGACTGCAGCCTACCAGGCTTCTCTGCCCATGGGATTTTCCAGGCAAGAGTACCGGAGTGGGTTGCCATTGCCTTCTCCAGCTCACTGGTAAATATCAACCATTTGGCAATCACAAGGGCCAGAGAAAAAGGAGGATATATACAGAGTTACCTGATGCCTTAGGAGCAGTACATATTTCTCAGAGTTTCTAGTGTGAAAATGAGAAAAAATAGTCAGTCCCTAACACCATAAGAAGAAGCAATGACAAGCAACAGGATGGTATATGTGGAGAACTGCAAGCAAAGTAGGGCTGTCGAGAGATGAGACCAGTCAGTGAATCACCACCTTAAAGGACTTGTACTGTGGTTATGGGGAAACTTTGAAGTGTTTTAAGCTGTATACTTCAATGTTTATATGTGCATTTAGATAGAAAACCCAGTGGGTGGAAACAGTTAATTTATTCCTGTTTTCTTATTTAACCCACAGACAAGCACTCTGCAAAAGGTCAAGGAGTGCTGTAAGGAGTACACAGAACTAAAGTGAAAGTGAACGTGTTAGTGGCTCAGTGATGTCTGACTCATTGCGCCCCTGTGGACTGTAGCCCTCTGTCTGTGTGATTCTCCGGGCAAGAATACTGGACTGGGTAGCCATTCCTTTCTCCACGGGATCTTCTCAACCCAGGAATCAGATCCAGGTCTCTGGCACTGCAGGCACACACTTTACCATCTAAGCCACCAGAGAAGCCCCTACACACAACTAAGAGGGTATCAAATAAAAAAATGGGTACCAGTTATTTTGGTTCATTTTTCTTTCCTTGCTTCTTATCCAGGGAATTAATCGGTGGAAGGAGGGAGTTACCTCCAAAATCTATGGCAAGTTTTATAAGTAGACACCAAAGTAATTTTCCTTTCACCTTATCTAGAGGCTCATAATCCTCCCCCACTCTTCCCTCCAGTGGGACATATAGCATTTTGTTGCAGACATTGCTTGAGGGGAACATAAAGTGATACGGATGTACTGCAGTCATTTCAGCAGCCCGTAGATCATAAAAAATGAAGCCAGAATAATGAAGATCAAGACACGACAATTTAAAGATGGCATGTTGAGCAATCGGAAGAGAAAGAATAAAAACCTTGCAGTAAACCCAGCAGCTCTGATTCAATTAAATGGACCCAGCATGGGTCAGTTTAGGACACGGGTCGGCTTGGGACAGAGATCAGCACTGGAGTGGAAAGCAGATCAAAACAATGACTCAGAACAAGAGTGATGAGAAGGAACCAGAATACAAATAGGCTCAGATTTAGTAGTGGATGGTGACTAGTTAGATGGATAAACAGACAGTAAATGAAGACAGTTCAATCCATAATGTGGATGAATTCTTCTCAAGTAATTACTGTCCTCTCTTTTTAAAATAAAACTTCAAATAGAAAATTCTGTAGGTTCTTGAGTGAAACAAAATTATCAAAACTCCCCATGCTGTTACTTTCATTGTTTCTTTCCAAAGAGGAGAAATACTGATTTGGAAGTCATATTCCAGGACATTGTTTGGATTATACTTAGGAGATAAAATCCCTGAAGCAGAAATCAGATGACTTAGGAAAACTGGCGGCTTCCTGTAGCCAGTCCCATTTGCCAGAGTTCCCTTCTCTTAGATTTCAGAGGAAACGTCCATCCTCAAATTTCTGTTTTGAACAATTCAATATAAGTTGGTTTAATGACACATTAAACCATGTGTCTGAAAAACATGTGATTGTGTTAGCATTGAGAGCACACTGCTATTGCTTCCCAGGAGGGTCAGTGGTAAAGAATCTGCCTGCCAATGCAGGAGATGCAAGTTCAATCCCTAGCTCAGGAAGATCCTCTGGGGAAAGAAATGTCTACCTACTCCAATATTCTTGCTGTTAAATCTCATGGATGGAGCAGCCTATGGGTTAAAATCCATGGGGTCTCAAAGAGACTCAGTGACTCAGTTCAGTTCAGTTCAGTTGAGTTGCTCAGTCGTGTCCGACTCTTTGCGACCCCGTGAATTGCAGGACACCAGGCCTCCCTGTCCATCACCATCTCCCGGAGTTCACTCAGACTCACGGCCATTGAGTCCGTGATGCCATCCAGCCATCTCATCCTCTGTCGTCCCCTTCTCCTCCTGCCCCCAATCCCTCCCAGCATCAGAGTCTTTTCCAATGAGTCAACTCTTCTCATGAGGTGGCCAAAGTACTGGAGTTTCAGCTTCAGCATCATTCCCTCCAAAGAAATCCCAGGGCTGATCTCCTTCAGAATGGACTAGTTGGATCTCCTTGCAGTCCAAGGGACTCTCAAGAGTCTTCTCCAACACCACAGTTCAAAAGCATCAATTCTTTGGTGCTCAGCCTTCTTCACAGTCCAACTCTCACATCCATACATGACCACAGGAAAAACCGTAGCCCTGACTAGATGGACCTTTGTTGGCAAAGTAATGTCTCTGCTTTTGAATATATATCTAGATTGGTCATAACTTTTCTTCCAAGGAGTAAGCGTCTTTTAAACCATATGCAGTGATTTTGGAGCCCCCCAAAATAAAGTCTGACACTGTTTCTACTGTTTCCCCATCTACTTCCCATGAAGTGATGGGACCGGATGCCATGATCTTCATTTTCTGAATGTTGAGCTTTAAGCCAACTTTTTCGCTCTCCTCTTTCACGTTCATCAAGAGGCTTTTTAGCTCCTCTTCACTTTCTGCCATAAGTGAAGTCACTCAGTCGTGTCCGACTCTTTGTGACCCAATGGTCTGTAGCCTACCAGGCTCCTCAGTCCATGGGATTTTCCAGGCAAGAATCCTGGAGTGGGTTGCCATTTCCTTCTCCAGGGGATCTTCCTGACTCAGGGATCGCATTGCAGACAGACGCTTTCCCTCTGAGGCACCAGGGAAGCCGTGTCATCTGCATATCGGAGGTTATTGATATTTCTCCCAGCAATCTTGATTCCAGCTTGTGTTTCTTCCAGTCCAGCATTTCTCATGATGTACTCTGCATAGAAGTTAAATAAGCGGTGTGACAATATACAGCCTTGACGCACTCCTTTTCCTATTTGGAACCAGTCTGTTGTTCCATGTCCAGTTCTAACTGCTGCTTCCTGACCTGCATACAGATTTCTCAAGAGGCAGGTCAGATGCTCTGGTATTCCCATCTCTTTCAGAATTTTCTACAGTTTATTGTGATCCACACAGTCAAAGGCTGGAACAAACAAGGCTATTACGGTGGTGTTATGACCAGGGAAGCCCAAAATATGAAAATTCTTCCCAGCACATAGCGGTGGCTCCCCACAAGGTTTCAGAGAGAAATATTTGGCAAAGAAGGTCAGCATAACACTACATTGTTAGGCGGAACATTTATCTGAAGTCCAAATGGTCTGCATGGCAGGCCTGGACCTGGGTTGGCAGGAGTTGGTAAGGTCAGAGGGACCACTGAGATAGGCCTGGAGGCTGGGGCTTCAGGGACCACCTGGCACCAAGGTGGGCTGGAGGCTGGGTCCTGGGGGCACCTGTGTTTGTGGGAGCTGCCCAGAGCTTGGGGCCACAGTAATGGTTCCCTGGGGGAGCCAGTCAGAACTGGAGTGAATCTGATGCTGGGTCCCTGATGAAGATTGGTGCTCCGTTCACTTTCCTTACCTCTACAGCAAGAGTTTCTCTGGGCTGCCTGGTGTTGGGAGAAGAGTGATGGGACAGTAAGGGGCAGCAGCTTTCCCTACCCGCGTCAATTGTTGTTCTTGTTGTTCAATTGCTAAGTCATGTCTGACTCTGCGATCCCATGGGCTGCAGTATGCCAGGCTTCTCTGTCCTTCACTATCTCTCTCTCTCTCTTATATATATATATATATATATATATATATACACATACATATATGAATCAGTTTTATATATTGGATTCTTACTACTTGGATTTAAAGTTTTAAATTAAATAGAAATGTGAAAAAGAGGAAGCGATGTAACATGGATTTAGCAGAAAGATTCCCCATGTGTTCCCCTGCTAAATAAACTCTGCTTGAGATTATTGGAAAATGGCAGATAACTAGAAGAAAGGGTATTCCTATACTGGATGAAGCAGTGAAAACTGGAAAAGTGACTCATAGTCTTTAAATAGGAGCTATTTCAGTTCCCTTTTATTTATGTATATTTTAGTTCAGTGCAAGAAAATATAATATGACTTCTAGATGCTCAACTTATGCTAGAGCAGATTTTATCTTCTAGTATCTTGAAAACAGGAAAAATAACCAGAGTTTTCTAAATATAGGGATGGGAAGTAAAAAGAGAGAAACATGCAGGTGGAATTAAGAAGGATGAGTCAGTTGGTAGTGAGCTTCAGGGAGTCTCTTAAAATTAAATCAGTTCTTCCCACAATACCAAAAGCAAGACATTGAAAACATAATTATAGTTTAGTAATAAGAATGGGCTCTAAATTTGGTGTTTGCCAGAAGACATCTTGCTCCCTTGGCTTCAATCTAATTTCCTCCTGGAATAATATCCATATTAAGGCACTTTGTGAAAAAGATACGCCCTCTCAATTTTTTTTTATTTTTCATTCTAGAGTAGAAGACTTCTAGATTCTTGGGGAAAATTAAATCTAAACTATGTGAGGTAATTATCACTCTCCCCAATGCTGATTACACATGCAAAAATATGAAAGATAATAGGTTTTCTTTCACTTACCAATTTCTGGTTTTTCTCTGATTTCTTCCTTTCCTTGTTTCTTACCTCAACGAGGGCATTCAACAAGAGAAATAAAAAATGAAAGAACACAAAGTCTTCATTTACAGTGTAGTAGTAGTGTTTTTGAACTGTGGTGTTGGAGAAGACTCTTGAGAGTCCCTTGGACTGCAAGGAGATCCAACAAGTCCATTCTGAAGGAGATCAGTCTTGAGTGTTCTTTAGAAGAACTGATGCTAACGCTGAAACTCCAATATTTTGGCCACCTCATGCGAAGAGTTGGCTCATTGGAAAAGACCCTGATGTTGGGAGGGATTGGGGGCAGGAGGAGAAGGGGATGACCGAGTATGAGATGGCTGGATGTCAATCGCTGACTCGATGGACATGAGTTCGAGTGAACTCCGGGAGTTGGTGATGGACAGGGAGGCCTGGTGTGCTCTGATTCATGGGGTCGCAAAGAGTCGAACATGACTGAACGACTGAACTGAACTGAACTGAGCTGAGTGGTCTTAGTCTTTTAAAAATTGTATGGAATATTTGATTGGGTTATTTATTTATTCATTTTACTCTTGAGTTGTCAGATTTCCTTATGTATTTTGGAAATTAATCACTTATTACATATATTATTTTTAAAATTTTGTTTCCATTCTGTAGATAGCCTTTCATTCTGTTGACTCTTTTCTGTGCAGAAACTTTTTAGTATGATGTAGTCTCACTTATCTATTTTTGCTTTTGTTGCCTGTGCTTTTGGAATCATATCCAAGAAAAATGGTGCAACAACTTTGGAAAACAAAGGGATTTTCTTGAAAAATTAAAACTGGACCTACCATGTGATCCAGCAATCTCATTTTTGAGTGAGCATCCATATAAATGAAATGTGGATCTTAGGGGAATGTCTGCATTCCCATGTTCATTGCAGCATTCTTCACAACAGATAAGATATGCAAACAACCCAGGGTCCACTGACAGATGAATGGATAAAAAACATGTGGTAAATGGGCACAATGGCATATTATTCAGCCTTAAAATAAGACATCTTGTTATTTGTGACCACATAGCTGAACTTAGAGACATTATGATAAGTGAAATAAGCCAGTTATAGGAGGTCAAATACATGATTATTCTTATATAAAGTATTTAAAATAGTCAAAGTCATAGAAGCAGCAAGCACAAAAGTGGTTGACAGAGTCTAGAGGGTAGGAGAAGGAGAATTGTTCGATGGTTATAAAATTTCAGGTATGCCAAATGAGTAAACTCTAGAGATCTGGTTTACGACATAGTGTCTAAGGTAACAGTGTGGTATTGGCACACCTCCAACTTTGTTGAATAGATAAATCTCATGGTAAATACTCTTAAAACAAATAGAGAAACAAATAAACCCCACAAAAACAAAGGGACATAGGTAACTTTAGGAGGTAATGGATATGTCTGTTACCTTGACAGTGATGATGGTATCATGGATGTTTGCATATGCCCAAATGCCATCAATTGTACACATTAGATATGTGCAATTTTTGTATATGAATATCTCAATAAAGTTGTTAAAATTATGAAATGTTTGAAACTTACAGAAAAGTACAGACTAATGTTATTACCAACTCACATTTAGTTACTACCTAGTATTTTTAAATATTAACATTTTGTCATATGTTCCCTTTTCTTTGAATGAAATACATATTTCAGAGATGTTTAAGAATCCTCGCTACATTCCTGTAATCCCACCTCCTCTCCCCACAGGGATAAAGCCAAATCTCCTGAATATTAGGTTTCAGGTTTCCACGCAGGAACTGTATGAGCAAAGAGAATCTCACTCCTACTGTCATCAGTTTTATAAATAGGTAAACCACTGAATAGGGCAAGAAAAGAAAAATAATACCTTTAAGATAGATATAAACATTTTGTTTCCAAAACAGTTTCAGCAGAACTATTCAAATCCCTAAAGGATGAATAGGTTTTGCCAGCAAGGTTTTGCATTCATTATGTCAGCAAATCTGGAAGACCCAGCAGTGGCCACAGGATTGGAAAAGGTCAGTCCTCATCCCAGTTCCCAAGAAGGATAGTACTAAAGAATGTGCTAACCATCGGACAATCGTACTTATCTCCCATGCTAGTAAGGTCATGCTTAAAATCTTGCATGCTAGGCTTCAGCATTATGAGAACCAAGAACTTCCAACTGTCCAAGCAGAGTTTAGAAAAGGAAGAGGAACTAGAGATCAAACTGCCAACATTTGCTGGATTATAGAGAAAGCAAGGGAATTTAAGAAAAACATCTATCTCTGTTTCATGGACTAAAATAAAGCCTTTGACTGTGTGGATCATGACAGACTGTGGAAAGCTCTTAGAGAGATGGTAACACCGGACAATCTTACCTGTCTCCTGAGAAACTGCTATACAGGTCAAGAAGCAACAATTAGAACCCTGTATAGAACAACTGATTGGTTCAAGATTGAGAAAGGAGTATGACAGTGTTGTCTGCTATCACCCTGCTGTCTACACTATATACTGAGCACATAATGAGAAACGCCGGGCTAGAGGAGTTACAAGCTGGAATCAAGATAGGTGGGAGAAACATCAACAACCTCAGATATGTGGGTGATGCAACTCTACTGGCAGAAAGTGAAGAGAAACTAAAAAACCTTGTGATGAGGGTGAAGGAGGAGAGTGAAAGAGCTGGCTGAAGATTAAAAATAAAAGAAAACTAAGATCATGGCATCTGGCCCCATCACTTCATGGCAAATGGAAGGGAAAAAGGAGGAAGTAGCAACAGATTTCCTCTTTTGGGGCTTTAAAATCAGTGGGGATGATGACTGCAGCCATGAAATCGGAAGATGATTGCTTCTTGGCAAGAAAGTGATGACAAACCTAGACAGTATGCTGAAAAGCAGCGGAATTACTCTGCTGACAAAGGTCTGTATAGTCAAGACTATGGTCTTCCTGGTGGTCATGTATGGTTGTGAGAGCTGGACTGTAAAGAAAGCAGAATACCAAAGAATTGATGCCTTCGAACTGTGGTGCTGGAGAAGACTCTTGAGAGTCCCTTGGACAGCAAGGAGATCCAACCTGTCAATCTTAAGGGAAATCAACCCTGAATATTCACTGGAAAGACTGATGCTGAAGCTTCAGTATTTTAGTCATCTGATGCAATGAACATGAAGTTGGGCAAACTCCGGGAGATGGTGAGGGACAGGGAGGCCTGTCATGCTGCAGTCCATGGGGTTGCAAAGAGTCAGACATGACTGGCCAACTGAACAACAACTACAAACATTTTGTTAGGATATGCACTTTTTCAGGCTTTTATTCTCATTGATTAAATGAGCCATAGTCACACTCTTCCCACTCAAACTGTGATCTGTGGACCAGAGCAAGGGAATCTCCTGGGACAGTGTGCATTAGAAACGCTGAATCTCAGGTTCCACTCCAGGTTGACTGGTTTAGAACCTGCATTTTAATGATAACACTAGAAGATTTATATGTGTATTAAAGTTTGAAAAACACAGGTCTAGAGCAGCTACTCTGAATTTCTGTGTCTCAGCAGGCTGATGGATCATGATGAGCTGCAAGGTGAATACAAATACACTGTTACTAATAACAAATAAAGATACAACTTTTGGAAAGATTTTAAAATAGAGCAAATTTGAAGTACTTCACACAGTACCATCATGCAAACTGATGTGCATTTCCTGAGTGGGAGGCTAAGAATTGAGCTGGGTCCCTAGGGATAGAAATGTGTGCATCACCGTGTTACAAATATCTCAGTAAGTGTTTTGGAATGCCGTGGGGATAATCATGTGCTCTGTGGCTATCAGAGAGTAAGTTGGTGACTGTAGTAGAGTTATCCCATGGAATGAATAATCCAGTGACTAACTGCTCTCAGAAACATTTCCTCATTGAACAAATATTTGTTCCTCCCTTACACAAGCCACTTCCTCTACTAAACCCCAGAGAACAGTGGGGAACACCACAGACACAATGCCTGCCTTACAGTTTCTCAAGGGAAGTAGATACTTAAGAAGAGATTGGTCAGTGAATCTCAGGGGAAGAAAGGTATGAGTCTTATGAAGCAAGCTAGCTAGGAAGATAGATGGATAGATCAATAGATAGATAGAAAACAGATAGATAGATAGATGATTGACTGGTCGATAATAAAAGAAGATTGATAAATAGAAGATACACAGAGACAGAGAGAATGAGAAAATACAGCAGAGGTACTTGCTGGAGTCTGCGTGCTGGATCCAGAGATTAGAAGCATTTGAAAAGTTAGAAGAGAAATGTCTGATTTTAACAAAATAAGTGAAATTCTTAGAACATGCAGAAGCAAAGAGAAACCAGACTGCAGAACTTTGCAGGCATTGGCTTTAATAAGATCACCAGACATATCAGGTTTTTAAAAAACTATGTATTTATTATGATTAGACATAGCAGTTCAGTAGAGCAGTATGTTATTTGTGACCTGGCTCTTGGAAACTATGATTCAAACATTATTCAGATTTCTTAAGAGGTAGTATCTGAGTCTTTCAGAAGCAGTTATGCCATCGTTCAGCCGTTAAGTCATTTCTGACTTTTTTTGACCCCTTGCACTGCAGAATTCTAGGCTCCTCTGTCCTTCACTGTCTCCCAGAGTTTGCTCAAAATCATGTCTATTGAGTCAGTAATGCTATCTAACCATCTCATCCTCTGTCATCCCCTTCTCTTTTGCCTTCAGTCTTTCCCAGCATCAGGATCTTTTCCAATGGGTCAGCTCTTCACATCAGGTGGCCAAACTATTGGAGCTTAAGCTTCAGCATCAGTCCTTCAAGTAAATATTCAGGGTTGATTTCCTTTAGAATTGACTAGTTTGATCTTGCTATCCAAGGGACTCTCAAGAGTCTTCTCCAGCACCAGTTTGAAGGCATCAATTCTTCAGGGTTCAGCCTTCCTTATGGTTCAACTCTCACATCTGTATATGACTACTGGAAAAACCATAGCTTTGACTATATGAACCTTTATCAGCAAAGTGATGTCTCTGCTTTTTAATACCCATCTAAGTTTGTCATAGTTTTCCTTCCAAGGAGCAAGTACCTTTTGATTTCATGGCCTCAGTCACTGTCTACAGTGAGTTTGGAGCCCAAGAAGAAATCTGTCACTGCTTTCACTTTTTCCCTCACTTTTTTGCCATGAATTAATGGGATCATTGCCATGATCTTAGTTTTTTTAATGATGAATTTCAGGCCAGCTTTTCCACACTCCTCTCTCACCTTCATCAAAAGGCTCTATAGTTCCTTTTCACTTTCTGCCATTAGAGTGATGTCATCTGTATATCTGAGGTTATTGATATTCCTCCTGGAAATCTTGATTCCAGCATGTGAGTCATGCAACCTTACATTTCACGTGATGTATTTTTCATAGAAGTTAAATAAGCAGGGTGACTATAAACAGCCTTGATGTACTCCTTTCCCAATTTTGAGCCAGTCCGTTGTTTCATGTCTTGTTCTAACTGTTGCTTCTTGACCTGCATTCAGGTTTCTCAGGAAATGGGTAAGATGGTCTGGAACTCCCATCTCTTTAAGAATTTTCCATAGTTTGTCATCATCCACGCAGTCAAAGGTTTTAGTGTAGTCAATGAAGCAGAAGTACATATTTTTCTGGAACTCCTTTGTTTTTTCTATGATCCAATGAATGTTGGCAATCTGATCTCTGGTTCCTCTGTCTCTTTGAAACCCAGCTTGTACACCTGGAAGTTCTCAGTTCATGCCCTGCTGAAGACTAGCTTGAAGGATTTTGAGAATAACCTTGCTAGAATGTGAAATGAGCAAAGCAGTTTTAGTTTAATTATAAATTGAACCCTAGACTTCTTCCCTGGTGCATAAAGCTGGAAGCTCCCACTCCCTGTCTCTTTCTCAAGGGTCACACAGGGGAGTCTCAAATTTCTTTTATTTGAAAAAATGATGACCACAAAGCTAATTTTTTAAAAATGTATTCTGTTCTATCTACTACTGCTATTTTCCCAGATTATCACTGTGGCAGAGAGGCAAGAAGAGAGGAGGGAAGCACTCCTGCCTGGTATTAGGGATTAACAATGTAATGGTGTCAGGAAAATACTGTATACATATATTACTATATACAATCTATTATATGAGGACATCCCTGGTGGCTCAGATGGTAAAGCATCTGCCTGCAATAGGGGAGACCCAGGTTCGATCCCTGGGTTGGGAAGATCTCCTGGAGAAGGAAATGGCAACCCACTCCAGTATTCCTGCCTGGAGAATCCCAAGGATGGAGGAGCCTGGTAGGCTACAGTCCATGGGGTTGCAAAGACTATATACAATCTATTATATAATATATTGTTATATATATGTTATATAATGTATATATTATAAATAATGTATATATAATACATACATGTATAAATAATGTATGTGTGTTCTCCTGATATTTTCTTTTACTCAGTGGTCCTTCTGTCATTCTAATTTTATCACTTCCTTGGAGAAAGAGTAGACAGCAGAGAGAAAAATATTCTGGGTTTACCTTTGGGTTTTGAATTTCAAAAGTCTAGCCCCACTTTCAGAAGAAAAAGCCATGAACATTACATTTAAGAGGCCTCATAAAAAAAAAGAAAAAGGAAAAGAAAAAACACATCAGTCTTCCCTGATGACTGAATTAGATGAAAGCCCTTTGTGTGTGAGACAGAGAGTCAGAAGAGAAGTGAGAAGTGCCCTGGGTCCTGAACAAGGTGGCGGGTGAGTGGCTATTTCCTGTGCTTCCTATAAGGTCACATTTGGGAAGATAATAAAAATCCCATCTATGTTTGGGGGGCCAAGAGCAAAGACATCCTGGGTCTTGATTCCCAGGCAGAGTTGGGGAGGTGGCAGAACCTCAGAGAGGGAATGCCTTCACAATGGGTTTAGGCAGGGGGCCCTTAGTCAGTCCAGGGGAGTTGCACTTCCCCTGTGTAATAAAGTACAAACGAATAATTCTGATTGTCTAAAGTGGAGCAGAAGTTAGACGGTGCTGTAGGTATTTTAATTTTTGTGGCGGAAACTGGTATGGAAGCTCTAGGATGAGTGTATGAAACCACAGGAACTCCCAGACAGCTGAGGATGACCTAGACCTAAGGGCAGCTGCAGGCAGGAAGCATGGATGACATTGACCCACCTGGTGGACTGACGGCCTGTGATCCGATGGGAAGAGACTCTCATCTGATGCCTGATGCATGTGCTCACAGGTCATGTTTCACCCTTAGTACTCTGTAGACCCTCTGGAATTTGTGTGTAACCTCAAAGTAGGGAGGGTACTAAATTGCTTAAAATTTAGTTTTCTTCACTCAGTAGAATGAGGACTAAAGTATAAATTCAGTATATGCAGCAGTTACAAAGTATATAATTCAGTAACTAAAAAATAGTTACCTTTCTTCATGATCAAAATTATACCTAAAGTTTGTGCTTTTTACAGTAGCTTTCTCAACATTTGTGTAGGATTGAGTTTGGGGATGATGTATATTGAGAGGAGAAAGGAGTTATCTCTTTTCTCTTGCCTTCTTAACTTAGGGTATTGTGTTATCTATGGTGGAAGCATTTCTGTTCCTGCAGTACACTGAGTCTTTTCCGAATTTGTCCACAAATCTCTCCTTTCTCCACCGTTGACCACTGCTTAGAAATAATGTCCAAGGACACCTTCATTCTCAGATAATACCGTTTCTCACAGAATTCTGCCAGTATAAACGGTTCTATCAGTTCCCAAACCCAATTACCTTCTTTTCTGAGGTCCAAGTTATTCTGGAGGCAAGGATGCAGAAACTTTTTAGCTTAGGGAATGAATAGCAAACATGTATAGAGAGAAAACAGATGGAGAAAATATAGGCAAACATGAAAAAAGATGGAAGAACTGAGCTGGAGAGAAGGAAGAAAGTAGAAACGTGAGCACAGATTTTCTTGTTGAGAATGTAAACCAGTTTGTTCACCAGTCGTTTTTCCTCCCAGAAGGAATATATTTTTGGTGTGATTGTGCTGTCAAGTATATGCCATATGCAGAGGCTTTGGTGTGAACATGGGAGCATTTAGGAGCAATGTTTAATTTTCTGGGGAGATGGGGCGCCCTTTGCCTTTTTATTTATTTTTTAAAAAGTTTATTTATTTATTTATTTATTATTGTGAACCATTTCTTAAAGTCTTTATTGAATTTGTTACAATATTGCTTCTATTTTATGTTTTGGTTTCTTGGCCACAAGGGATATGGGTTCTTAGCTCCCTGACCAGGGATCGAACCTGCAGCTCCTGCATTGGAAGATGAAGTCTTAACCACTGGACTGCCAGGGAAGTTCCTGTATTTGCCTTTTTAGAGCCTTTGTCCCTTGTTAAGGTGGATGTTGCGTGGAACCCTTATTATGCTGCTCTGCTCTTGTGTCTCTGGCTGCTTGGCTACTCTTTGTCAGATGGTAATCATAGAGAGGGCCTCCTTAGTGGCTCAGTGGTAAAGAATCTCTCTGCAATGCAGCAGATGCAGGTTTGATCCCTGGGTGGGGAAGATCCCCTGGAGGAGGAAATGGCAGGCCACTTCAATATTCTTGCCTGGAAAATTTCATGAACAGAGGAGCCTGGCGGCTTACCATGCATGGGGTCACCAGAGTGTCAGACATAACCCAGCGACTAGACAACAACCAGACAGCAGCACGTGAGCACCATTTCTGTACACACTGGAGTGAGTTGCCATCTCCTTCTCCAATGCATGAAAGCGAAAAGTGAAAGGGAAGTCGCTCAGTCGTCTCCGACTCTTTGTGACCCCGTGGACTACAGCCTACCAGGCTCCTCTGTCCATGGGATTTTCCAGGCAAGAGTACTGGAGTGGGTCGCCAGTGCCTTCTCCCCTAGAACAACAGAAGCTATTATTGTAATGACAGTGGGAACCCCTGTGTCTCTCGTGCTGTGAAGTTCGCCGTGTGTGTTCATCATGAAGACTGCTGCCACTTCCCCACTGGATTTAATAGGGTGCTTGGTGTGGTGGGGCCACACGTCATGAAGGCCTGTGGACAACCTGCCATGGCACTCACATTCACAGGGGGAATCACCCTTGGTTCGTTTGTGTCTAAGGTCGATGCTTGTCTAGAAACCAGAACCACAGCACCACTTAGAACAATTTAGAGCGGTCGATGGCAAACCCTGAGGAGATGGTGAGGAAGGAGAAGGGGTGTGTGTTCGAGGGGTCTCTGGCTGCGCTTTACCCTGTGTGGAGAAGCCGGCTCAGCACTGTCTGCAGGGTGGCACTGACTCAAGCTCTGGTATCGAGTTGCTCACTTTCAGTTCAGTTCAGTTGCTCAGTCATGTCCAACTCTTTGCGACCCCATGAATTGCAGCATGCCAGGCCTCCCTGTCCATCACCAACTCCCAAGTTCACTCAAACTCACGTCACGTCCATCAAGTTGGTGATGCCATCCAGCCATCTCATCCTCTGTCATCCCCTTCTCCTCTTGCCTCCAATCCCTCCCAGCATCAGGGTCTTTTCCAATGAGTCAACTCTTTGCACGAGGTGGCCAAAGTACTGGAATTTCAGCTTTAGCATCATTCCTTCCAAAGAACACCTAGGACTGATCTCCTTTAGAATGGCCTGGTTGGTTCTCCTTGCAGTCCAAGGGACTCTCAAGAATCTTCTCCAACACCTCACTTTAGGGAGCACTAAAACAATACAGCTGAGCCGAGAGCTTGGGTGGAGGTGGGAGGGAAGAGAAGAGGCTCCGTTAACCTGGGAGATGCTGCTCTTATTTATTTGCTGAATTTCTGTCACCACACCCTGAACATGTAGTGCCCGTTACACATTTGTTGAATGAATAAATAATTTGGGGTGAAATGGTTAATTCTACTATAGTTGGAGTAGGAGGTGGCAAACCACTCCTGTATTCTTGCCTGGAAAATTCCATGGACGGAGAAGCCTGGTGGACTGCAGTCCATGGGGGGTTGCAAAGATCCGACTGACCAAATGAGTATACTATCTTTACTTTCATAATTAAATAATTGTTCATAATAGGTCTATAAACATTCAGTCTATTTTTTTCATGTGCAATTCTTTTATTTTTTTTATTGACCAAATTGTCTAATAATTTTACTGATAACTCAGCCATGATGGTCAGACAGAAATCTGGTTGATGAAAATAACTATGGGTCCAATAACTCTGTGAACATTTTTTTTTTAAATTACTGTAGTCTAATTGCTTTACAATGTTGTGTTAGTTTCTGTTATAAAACAAAGTGAATTAGACATATGTATACATATACCCCTCCCTCTTGAACCTCCGTGCCCCAACCTTCATCTAATCCCACCCCTTCTGGGAGCTCCGTGTGCTACACAGCAATCTCCCATTTAACACATGGTAGTGTAGATACGTCAGTGCTACTCTGTGAAGGTTTTGTATTTCTGAGAGCATATTCTTAGGCCCCAGAAAAGGAAATCTGCATACATGGCAAGATAATCCCCCCATTTCCTCTCCTCCACAGGGAAGCGTTTGGAGTTTGAGAGGTTTCGTTCAGTGACCTCAGTCTCTGCGATCTGATGATACAGGTGTAGCCATTATTCCTTTATGTGAGACGAGGGGGATTTGCAGTGAACACAGGGCAAGAGGAAGCAGCAGTCCTTGGACGCAATAATACCAAGGTCTCATTCTCAAAGAGCAGAAGGAAAACCCTCTCTTTTCTCATGTGATTGTAGAGGAGCTGGACTGCTGCCATCACTGGGAAAAAGCTTCTACTGGCTTCTACTCATGGGTGCAGAGCTCCTGGTTTTCCTCAGTATCAGCAGAAGCCTGAGCAAGAGAAAACTTCCATTAACATTTGGCTAAGGTCTGAGCTGGCAGAGTCTGCAAGACGCAAGATGAGGTAAATACATCAACAGACTTGTTCCTTCTGAGAGGCAGCATTTTTCCGAAAGTGGAGGGGCTTCTGGGGATGGGGAGCTTTCCGAGGGGAGAGGGGATGAAAGGGTCCCTGTGTGAGGAGAAGGGACTGCTAGGGAGATGAGCTTAGGGCACAAGGGTATTCCCGAGAGGGGCAGTTTCTCTAAGGGCTTGGAGGGAGAAGCTGTATTTTCAAGGAAATGAGTTTAATTAGGTTATGACTCCTGGTCCTGTGTTCTCCTTTTTGATGCTTACTTGATACTCCTGTGAAAGATTATTCAGACCTCTGCTGGATCTCAAGGGCAGAGGATCTTCCCTTGGCTATCTCACCTCATAGGTTACCAGACGTAAGATACTGGTGGGCAAATAACCCTAGAGAGCTCTTAAAGCCCATTGTATAAACTTCCCCTCCCAAGACAGGCAGTTGATGTGCATTAATCCATCTTTCAAGGTAAAACCAGGGTTCTCTGCATCTTCTAGTACCTAGAAATCCATCTTCCACTCTCTTTACTGAAGACTATGGTATTTTATGGGTCCAAGGGATTCACACATCAGAATTTTTATTGCTTGTAGTTTCAAGGAAACTGAAACTTAAAGAGAGCATTAGCCTTTCTTTTTCCATCTAAATTATGCCCTTAAATGACATTCCTAAAAGAGAATTCCAAATATCCTAAAATATAAGAAGATAAAATTAGAAAAATAAAAAAAAAATCTATTTTGTGCAAGCTGTTAGAATTTCATTAGGCAAACTTCTGTTTACTATGGACTTATTTTTCATTTCATATATATTGGGTATGTGGCCTTATTTTCAAGATCATTTTACCAAGCATTTTGTGCATCTTTAAGCCAGTATTTTTCTTTGCATGTATTCAGTGCCTTTTTTTTTTCTTTAGTGGGAAGCCACAACTATTATATACATTATATAATTATATGTGACACTTCTTGGCTATTACAAATACAGTTGACAGGCCCTCATCAGCTTGTTATCCTGCCTGTACAGTGAAAACATGAGATCAGTCTATTATTTGAATCTAGTTCTTTTTTTACCATTTATCCTCTTTTGTAGGCAATTGATGTTTCCTTAGCAACAATATGAAGTTAAATAGTTACTCAAGGGCTTTCTTCAAGGACTGTATTCATTTTCATCTGTTAAATTTTTTTCCCACAAGTTTGCTTTGTTAATTATGGTCCTTACCTTAAAGTATTGGTTGTTTTTAGTGTTGCACTCACATTCACAATTTGCAGGGAAATCAATTTTTAAACTTCCAGAATTTCATCTAATGCATGTCATATGGTCACTTGGATCATGGAAGGGACTGTTCATGGTACTTTAAGTATGCTTTTTAATCATATGAAAAAGAATCCAATATTTGTAAATAAAATTCTTAAACCCAATCATCTTGAAGTTAGCTTAGTCAATAAGTAAGCATAATACTGGGGACAATTATTTTTTGTAGAAATGGGTTGTTTCTTAAAATTAATCTTATTAGAGAAAAGATAATCTTTTCAACAAATGTTTTTGGAAAAACTGGACAGCTATATGCAAGAGAATGAATCTAGACCACTATCTTATACTACAGAAAAAAATAAACTCATTATGAATTAAAGACTTGAACATAAGATCTGAAACCGTATATGAAACCATAAAACTCTTAGAAGAAAAACATAGGCAGTATGCACTTTGAATCAGCCTTAGCAATATCTTTCTGTTTATGTCTTCTCAAGGGAAACAAAGTAAAAATAAACAAATGGGACTACATCAAACTAAAATGCTCTGCACAGCAAAAAAAAAAAAAGAAAAAAGAAAAAGAAAGATTAAAAGAAAACGAAAGCCATCAACCAAATGAAAAGACAATCTACTGAGTGAGAGAAGACATTTGAAAAATATTTATCCTGTAAGGGATTAATATTTAAAATAAACACAGAACTCATACAACAACAAAAAATGAATAACCCAAATGAAAAATGGGCAGATGACCTTCTTTTCCAAAGAATACATAGAGCTGACCAACAGGCTCATGAAAAGATGTTCAACATCACCACTAAGGAAATCAAAACCATAATGAAACATCACTTCATACCTGTTAGAATGACTATTATCAACAGGCCAAGAAATAACAAGTGTTGAAGAAGATGTGGAGAAAAGAAAATCCTTGTACATTCTTGGTGTGAATGTAAATTGGTACAGCCACTATGGAAAACAGTAAGGAGATTCATTAAAAAAATTAAGAATAGAAGTACCATGTAATCCAGCTATTCCACTTCTGGATATTTATCCAAATAAAACAAAAACACGAACTCAAAAAGGTATGTAAATCCCTATGTTCACTGCAGTGTTATTTACAATAGCCAAGACATGGAAAAGCCTAAGTGCCCAATGATGAATGAATAAAGTGCCCACTGATGAATAAAGAAGATATTTTATGTTGTTCAGTCACTAAGTCATGTCTGACTCTGTGACTCCGTGAACTGCAGCATGCCAGACTTCCCTGTCCCTCACTATCTCCTGGAGTTTGCTCAAACTCATGTCCATTGAGTTGGTGATGCCATCCATACATCTCATCCTTTGTCACCCCCTTCTCCTGCCTTCAATCTTTGCCAACGTCAGGGTCTTTTCCAATGAGTTGACTCTTTATATCGGGTGGCCATAGTATTGGAGTTTCAGCTTCAGCATCAGTCCTTCCAATGAATATTCAAAGTTGATTTCCTTCAGGATTGACTGGTTTGTTCTCCCTTCCGTTCAAGGAACTCTTAAGAGTCTTCTCCAGCACCATAATTCGAAGGTGTCAGTTCTTCAGCATTCAGTTTTCTTTATGGTCTAGCTCTAACATCTATACATGACTACTGGGAAAAGCAATAGCTTTGACTATATAGACCTTTGTTGACAAAGTGGTATCTCTGCTTCTTAATACCTTTTTTACTTTTAATATATGTACTTATATTCTTAATAATATATATCTATAGACAATAAAATACTGCTTAGTCAATAAAAAGAAGATGAAATTTTTCCATTTGTGATAACTTGGATGGACGTTGGACCTTGAGGGCATTATACTAAGTGAAATAAATCAGATGGAGAAAGACAAATGCAGTATGATTTCACCTTCATGGACTTCCCTGGTGGCTCAGAAGGTAAAGCGTCTGTCCATGATGCGGGAGACCTGGGTTCAATCCCTGGGTTGGGAAGATCCCTTGGAGAAGGAAATGGCAATCCACTCCAGTACTATTGCCTGGAAAATCCCATGGACAGAGGAGCCTTGTAGGCTACAGTCCATGGGGTCGCAAAGAGTCGGACATGACTGAGCGACTTCACGTTCATGTAGTATATAAAACAAAGTAAATGAACAAATCTAATCAAATAAAGGCAAAAAGGTCAAACGATATGGAGAACAGAGTAGTGTTTATCAGAGGGAAAGTGGGGTGGAGCAAGGGTGAAGTGTGTAAAAGGTGTCATCATATGGTGATGGATTAAAGCTACACTCTTGGTGATGAGTATGCTGTAGTGTATATAAAACTGAAATATAATGTGCTACATATGAAATTTATAAAATGTTATAAGCCAATGTTACCTCAATAAAAACAAATTTAATCTGACAAAATATCATTTAGCAGACTTAGTTATTCAATAAGTGAAATATATGATGTTTTTCGTTTGCATGAATTTTTTTTTCAATATAAAATGTCTGATAATTGACTACAACTCACAGGCCAAGAAGGAGTATTCAGGAACTTGAAGGGACTTCTTATGAATGTGAGGAAAGAGTGTGATGGTGGAATTTGCATCTTGCAAACACATGTTTGCTCACTATAGTTTGGCTTTCTGTAGCTCCTCCAAATGACTTTCAAAGTGAGAAGTGAGACAGGAGCCTACAAATTCAGCTTCTGTCGTCTAACTGTGCCAGTTATTGAAGTCATGCAAGAGCCCCACGTGAGAGTGGTTAAGACAGCACTGCCTCTGGTATCCAATGGAATCAAACATCAGTTTTTTACTGTTGAGCTTTGACTTAATTATTTGAATGGTGGGATAGGAGTGTTCCTGAGGCAGGAAATCTAAGACACACACATTCTTCACATAAATCATGTAGTATAGGGACAAAAATGTATAAACTGGTAAAAATACTTTAACAATAAGCAACTTTTAAATAGGTTTTTTTTTTTTTTTTTTTCCTGATTCTGATAACAGAATTCCTCTTATTTGAAAGGTTGGGAGGTCAGGAGTGAGGGTGGTTACAGAACAATGGGTAGAAAAAAAGAACATTTTTTTTCGTGAAAGTGATTTGTAAATTCTAAGTAATGAACAAATTGCAGCTGCCATTATTATTTTGTCTATTTTTTTCCCGATGATAATCTGCCTACATTTATAGCTCATTGAAACACCTCAACTCAGGGACAATATTATCTAGGTGCTTTTCATTGGAATTGAATTTTACAAAAGAAAAAGATGGCTTAGTTACTTTGCATTTTAAGAGAATGAAGGCTTCAAATCTTTAATACATTACCTTCAAGAGAAATAAAATTTCTTCAGAAAGTTTATAACCATGATCAAAATATAATTTGAATAACTAGATAGTTACATTATTGAAACTTATTGCTTTTAAAAGATCCAACTGAGAATGTGACTTTACAAATAATACATTCTTTTTCTACTTAAACAGTATAAATACTAGATGTTACCAAAATAAAATCCCTAGTTTTGTAGGAAAATATTAATCAATTTTCTTTGAAAATATTTTGTTATTATGGAAAATTTCAAGGTCATATAAAAAGTTTATAGAAGCTCCCATATATATATAATCGTCAAGTCACAGTGATTCTTGACATTCAGGTCAGAATTTCAGGAGTAAAACACTATAAAATCTCAGATAATTATTTTATTGCTGTGAGTCATGTATAGTTGCAGATTACATATTATATATATGTAACAAAAACAGCTGCGTGCAAGCTCAGTCTGCAAGGTTAGTTGTGCTCAACTCTTTGTGACCCCATGGATCTGTCCATGGGATTTCCCAGGCTAGAATACTGGAGTGGATTGCCATTTTCTCCTGTAGGGGATCTTCCTGACCCAGGGATTGAACCCATGTCTCTTACATCTCCTGCCTGGCAGGCAGATTCTTTACCACTAGCACCACCTGGGAAGCCTTAATAGCCAGCAAAGATGACATTAAAGCCTGGTTATTATATATGCAGCTTAGGTTTTTGGGATAGCCATCAATCCTCCTTGAATTCCTGTCACAAATTGGTAGTTTTTGGCCTCTTTTGATCCTGCCCTCTATCTGTGTTCTCTGTAGTGGCAGATATAAAACCTTCCCTCCAACTTCAACAAGTTTAGGTCTATTGAGTCCATCTGAAAAAATAACTTTCAGAATTTTCCCTCCCTGAAAGTCTACTAAAAAAAAAAAAAAAAAAAGCTTATTACACTCTACAATATGGTTAGTTCACACTTATCACCACATATTCATTTTCGAGAACAGATGGCCGTGAACTATGTATTAATATGTGTCTCCCCATTCCTACCTCAACCATAAGCATTAATGAGCTTTAGCATATTAGGAAAACAAAAATGCTTTTTCCCATTGAATTCAAATAATTTATACTAGCCCAGTCTGTAACAGGCCAATTTACGTACCTAGCACCACTCACACAGAATTTGGCAAATTCAGCAAGGACAACAAAACAAAACCTAAGCTGACAGATGAATGTGATGTGGAAAGGAACACACAGTGACTGATATCAATTATAATAAGCATTTGGCTGAACTTCCCCAGATGTAGCCAACTTTTGGGATACAGCGGGTGAATATGGAAGAGGATTTCAAAATACCACTCCCACTCTATAGAGCTCAACCTCTGTCTTTTGCTAATGCTTATTATTATGAATACCATCCAATTTTTTTACTTCTATGTAGTAACTGAGTTTTGTTTCAGCTCCTTTCTTTAGTTTCAACCAGGGGCAAATTTGCACCCAAGGGGACTGTGATGGGATTTATGAGAAAAATATGTTTTTGGTCATTCACATTTCTAAGGTTCTTGGCTCACAGCTTTCAAACCCCTTGGAATTGAGGTCGAGAAAGATGTCTTTTTGAAACAATTTTACTTATTTTTAGTTTTGGTTGTTCTGGTCTTTTTTTTTCACTGCATGACGGCTTTCTTTATCTGTGGCAAGTGAGACCTACCCTCTAGTTGTAGTTTGTGAGCTTCTCATTGCAGTGTCATCTCTTCCTGTGGAACCTGAGCACCAAAAGTGCATGGGCTTCAATAGCTGTGGCACGTGGGCTTAGCTGCCCTGTGGCATGTGGAATCTTCCTGAACCAGGGATGGAAACCCCATCCCCTGCATTAGCAGGTAGATTCTTGACCCCTGGACCAATAGAGAAGTCTAAGAAAGGTGTCTTTTTTTGTGTTAATGAGGTGACTGTTGGAGAGCACCTAAGGTTGGGGACTGGTTGTCAGTGGAACATACCATGGGTTGAGAATTGGAATTTTCAGCCTCCACCTCCCTCATCTCCAGAGACGGGGAAAAGTTGAATCAATCGCCCATTGCCAATGATTTAATCAAGGTAAGGAGGCCTCCTTTAAAACTCAAAAGGACTGGGTTGAAGAACATTTATCAGTTGATGATCTCCTGAAGGTGCTGAAAGAGTAGCTTTCCTGGAGAGGAAATGAAAGCTTCCTGCCCTTTCCTCATGTCTTGCCCCATATATCTTTTCCATCTGGCTGTTCTTGAGTTTCATTCTTTTATAATAAACTGATGATGTAATAAGTAAAATGTTTCTCTGAGTTTTGAGCCATGCTAGTAAATTAGTTGATCCCACAGAGGATATCATTGTAATCTTTCATTTTATAGCCAGTGGACCAAGTACAGTTAACAATCTAGGTTTGTGACTGCTGTCTAAAGTAGGGTAAGGGGGCAGTTTTGTGGGAATTTTGTGCTTTTCCCAGGTAGATGGTGTCAGAATTGAGTTGAATTTTCAGACCTCCTACTGGTGAAAAAGTTGGCTTAAAGCTCAACATTCAGAAAACTAAGATCATGGCATCTGGTCCCGTCACTTCATGGGAAATAGATGGGGAAACAGTGGCAGACTTTATTTTCTTGGGCTCCAAAATCATTGCAGATGGTGACTGTAGCCATGAAATAAAAAGATGTTTACTCCTTGGAAGAAAAGTTACGAACAACCTAGACAGCATGTTAAAAAGAAGAGACATTACTTTGCCAACAAAGGTCTGTCTAGTCAAGGCTATGGTTTTTCCAGTGGTCATGTATGGATGTGAGAGTTGGACTATAAAGAAAGCTGAGAGCCAAAGAATTGATGTTTTTGAACTATGGTGCTGGAGAAGACTCTTGAGAGTCCTTTGGACTGCAAGGAGATCCAATCAGTCCATTCTAAAGGAAATCAGTCCTGAATATTCATTGGAAGGACTGATGTTGAAGCTGAAACTCCAACAGTTTGGCCACCTGATGCAAAGAACTGACTCATTGGAAAAGACCCTGATGTTGCAAAACATTGAAGGCAGGAGGAGAATGGGATGACAGCAGATG
This sequence comes from Budorcas taxicolor, assembly GCF_023091745.1. NCBI lineage: Eukaryota > Metazoa > Chordata > Mammalia > Artiodactyla > Bovidae > Budorcas > Budorcas taxicolor. The sequence goes on along the minus strand of NC_068923.1, from coordinate 55,948,100 downwards.
AGATGGTTGGATGGCATCACTGACTTAATGGAGATGAGTTTGAATAAACTCCGGGAGTTGGTGATGGACAGGGGAGCCTGGTGTGCTGCAGTCCATGGGATCACAAAGAGTCGGAAATGACCAAGCAACTGAACTGAACTGAACTCGTGTTCAAAAATTGCTTGCTGAAGTGAGAAACTTGCTGCTCCCCTTCCTACATGAATTGGAATTGGTGACCAGAACTTTATAGGGATATTTGCAATAGGGAAGCTCCAAGAATAACTAGAGTGGGTAGCCATTCCCTTCTCTAGGGGATATTCCTGACCCGGGCATTGAACCCAGGTCTCCCACATTGCAGGCAGATTCTTTACCATCTGAGCCACCAGGGAAGCTTCTTGCAATGTCTGGAAATGTATAGATCCATATATATAATATATGTATTTTATTTTATTTTTTCATTAGGAGGTGCTATTCATGTCTAGTTGGTGGAATTAGGGACATTGCTAAACATACTGTGATATATAGAATATCTAAAGCAAAGAACTATCTGGCCCCAAATGATAGATGTGCTAAAGATCAGAAATCTTGCTCTGGACATTTCCATTTTAAGTGACAAGTAGTTTCACTTTTGGAAAGCCAATTTATGTCTTAGGCATGTGTGCCCCAGTGTCAGGCATGGAAAACACATTTCATAGTCTACATTTTAATAGGTCCTTCCTCTAGGGGAGTGCTGGGAAAAACAGAGAGAAGAATATTGATCTCTTTCTGTTCTAAATAGTCTCAGTACCATGGACATCCAAGTGACAAATTGTGGTTAAGCCCCAAAGTTTCCAGTGTGAGCTTCTTCTTTGTCTTTCTGATGACTTCTTATTACCACTTTGCCTTGGGGACTCTTACCTCTTGGCTGCTGAGTTTGCCAGCTGAAGTTCTTCTTGAGCTTTTGCAAGGTGTATGTCAATGTATGCCTAGAAGCTCTGGCCCAGTCAACTTGTCCTTCACCAATGTCTAATGTCTATTTTTTAATTAATTAAATTAATTTTTAATTGGAGGGTGATTACGTTACAATGTTGTGATGGTTTTTGTCATGCATCGACATGAATCAGCCATGAGTGCACATGTATCCCCCCATCCTGAACCCCCTACCCACCTCCCTCCCCACTCCATCCCTCTGAGTTGTCCCAGAGCACCAGCTTTGTGTGCCCTGCTTCATGCATCAAACTTGCACTGGTCATTTATTTTACATATGGTAATATACATGTTTCAATGTTATTCTCTCAATTCATCCCACCCGTGCCTTCTCCCATGGAATACAAAAGTCTGTTCTTTACATCTGTGTCTCTTCTGTTGCCTTGCACATAGGATCATCTTTACCATCTTTCTAAATTCCATATATATACATTAATATGCAGTATTGGTGTTTCTCTTTCTGACTTGCTTCACTCTGTATAATAGGCTCCAGTTTTGTGCACCTCATTGGAACTGACTCAAATGCACTCCTTTTTACAGCTGAGTAATATTCCATTATGTATATGTACCACAACTTCCTTATTCATTCGTCTGCCAGTGGACATCTAGGTTGCTTCCATGTCCTAGGTATTGTAAACAGTGTTGCAGTTAACATTCACCAATGTCTTTTTACTTTATCACTGTCACTGCTGGTTGACACAAAATTTCTTGTTCAGCATTATGCTAAAAAACTATCTTCTCCACATTGTCCCAGCTCTGATGTTGACTGTTAATCATATCCTGGCCATTCTTCTGGGTTGTTCCTGCTATCCTTTTTAGAACTAGGATGGTCCATGCAGGGCTTTTGGTTCTATTTCTACTTTTAGAGAATGAGAATTGATATTAAAGTGTCCTACTTGAGGATGTCAGTCCCCAGATGAGCTGGGAAGTATCTCTGAGTATGGGATTATGCATACTTCACTGTAAGAGAGTCTTCAGGATAGTAACCTGCTCTCCCTCAATCCACATTCTATGGCTCACCCTTTCCCTTTAGGGCTTAGCTACAAGGAGCTCTTTTAGTTTTGTTTGTATCTATGCATTTGTCTGTCTTTGGCTTCCCTTGTTCACAGTGGGAGACATGACTACACACTCATGGCATCCAGTTCCATCACTTAATGGCAAATAGAGGGGGAGAGGTGGAAGCAGTGACAGATTTTGTTTTCTTGGGCTCCAAAATAACTGTGGACAGTGACTGCAGCCATGAAATTAAAAGATGCTTGCTTCTTGGAAGAAAAGCTATGACAAACCAAGATAGCATATTAAAAAGCAGAAATATCACTTTGTTGACCAAGGTCCATTGACAAAAGAGCTATGGTTTTTCCAATAGTTATTTATGCATAAAAGTATGGAAGTTCTTTAAACTAGAGTTACCATATGATCCAACAATTCCCACTCCTGGGCATATATCTGGAGAAAACTAATTCAAAAAGAAAATGCCCTCCAGTGTTCATGTGTGTGCATGCTCAGTCATGTCTGACTCTTTGCAATCCTGTGGACTATAGCCTGCCAGGCCGCTCTGTCCATGAGATTCTCCAGGCAAGAATACTGAAGTGGGTTGCCATTTCCTTCTCCAGGGACTCTTCTGGATCCAGGGATCAAACAAGGGTCTCCTGCAACTCCTGCCTTGGCAGGTGGATTCTTTTACCACTGAGCCATATGGGACAGCATTATTCACAATAGCCAGGACAAATAAGCAAGCTAAATGTTCATTGACAGATGAGTGGATAAAGAAAATGTGGCATTTATATACAATGGAATATTCAGTTCAGTTCAGTTTAGTCGCTCAGTCGGGTCCAACTCTTTGTGATCCCATGAATTGCAGCACGCCAGGCTTCCCTGTCCATCACCAACTCCTGGAGTTCACTCAGACTCACGTCCATTGAGTCAGTGATGCCATCCAGCCATCTCATCCTCTGTCATCCCCTTCCCCTCCTGCCCACAATCCTTCCCAGCATCAGAGTCTTTTCCAATGAGTCAACTCATCGCATGAGGTGGCCAAAGTACTGGAGTTTCAGCTTTAGCATCATTCCTTCCAAAGAAATCCCAGGGCTGATCTCCTTCAGAATGGAGCGGTTGGATGTCCTTGCACTCCAAGGGACTCTCAAGAGTCTTCTCCAACACCACAGTTCAAAAGCATCAATTCTTTGGTGCTCAGCCTTCTTCACAGTCCAATGCTCACATCCATACATGACCAATGGAAAAACCATAGCCTTGACCAGATGGACCTTAATCAGCAAAGTAATGTCTCTGCTTTTGAATATGCTATCTAGGTTGGTCATAACTTTTCTTCCAAGGAGTATGCATCTTTTAATTTCATGGCTGCAGTCACCATCTGCAGTGATTTTGGAGCCCCCCAAAATAAAGTCTGACACTGTTTACACTGTTTCCCCATCTATTTCCCATGAAGTGATGGGACTGGATGCCATTATCTTAGTTTTCTGAATGTTGAGCTTTAAAGCCAACTTTTTCACTCTCCTCTTTCACTTTCATCAAGAGGCTTTTTAGTTCCTCTTCACTTTCTGCCATAAGGGTGGTGTCATCTGCATATCTGAGGTTACTGATATTTCTCCCAGCAATCTTGATTCCAGCTTGTGCTTCTTCCAGCCCAGCATTTCTCATGATGTACTCTGCATAGAAGTTAAATAAGCAGGGTGACAATATACAGCCTTGACGCACTCCTTTTCCTATTTGGAACCAGTCTGTTGTTCCATGTCCAGTTCTAACTGTTGCTTCCTGACCTGCATACAGATTTCTCAGGAGGCAGATTAAGTACTCTGGTATTCCCATCTCTTGAAGAATTTTCCACAGTTTATTTTGAACACAGTCAAAGGCTTTGGCATAGTCAATAAAGCAGAAATAAATGTTTTTCTGGAACTCTATTGCTTTTTCCATGATCCAGTGGATGTTGGCAATTTGATCTCTGTTTCCTCTGCCTTTTCTAAAACCAGCTTGAACATCAGGAAGTTCACGGTTCACATATTGTTGAAGCCTGGCTTGGAGAATTTTGAGCATTACTTTACTAGCGTGTGAGATGAGTGCAATTGTGTGGTAGTTTGAGCATTCTTTGGCATTGCCTTTCTTTGGGATTGGAATGAAAACTGATCGTTTCCAGTCCTGTGGCCACTGCTGAGTTTTCCAAATTTGCTGGCATATTGAGTGCAGCACTTTCACAGCATCATTTTTCAGGATTTGAAATAGCTCCACTGGAATTCCATCACCTCCGCTAGCTTTGTTCATAGGGATGCTTTCTAAGGCCCACTTGACTTCACATTCCAAGATGTCTGGCTTTAGGTGAGTGATCACACCATCGTGATTATTCAGGTCGTGAAGATCTTTTTTGTACAGTTCTTCTGTGTATTCTTGCCACCTCTTCTTAATATCTTCTGCTTCTGTTAGGTCCAAACTATTTCTGTCCTTTATTGAGCCCATCTTTGCATGAACTGTTCCCTTGGTATCTCTAATTGTCTTGAAGAGATCTCTAGTCTTTCCCATTCTGTTCTTTCCCTCTATTTCTTTGCATTGATCGCTGAAGAAGGCTTTCTTATCTCTTCTTGCTATTCTTTGGAACTCTGCATTCAGATGCTTGTATCTTTCCTTTTCTCCTTTGGTTTTTGCTTCTCTTCTTTTCACAGCTGTTTGTTAGCCATAAAAAATGAAATAATGTTCTTTTCAGCAACTTAGACCTAGAGATTATCATTACTAAGTGAAGTAAGTCAGAGAAAGACAAATGTTATATAATATCACTTACTTGTGACATGTAATACAAATGATCTAAATGAACCTATTTGCAAAATAGAAACAGACTCAAAGACAAAACAAGCTTATGGCTACCACAGGGGACAGGGTAGAGGGAGGGATAAATTAGGAGTTTGAGACTAACAGATACAAAATATTTTATATAAAATAGGTAAAAAACAAGGTCATTCTGTACAGCAGCAGGGAGCTATATTCAATATCTTGTGGTAAACTATAATGGAAAAATATGACAAAGCACACACACACATATATATATATAAAACTGAATCACTATATATCAGAAACTAACACAAGATTGTAAATTAACTATACTTCAGTAAAAATAAAAATTATTTTTAAAAGTTGTCAGAAAAAATCTACGTGTGTCCCTTCATCTGCATATTTGCAAATAGTATATTTGTGTATATGTCCATGTTTGTCATTCAAAAACATTTTGAAAATCTCTTTCTGTGTTTATCACTGTGCTAAAAATGAGTCATATAGATTTCATTGAAAAAAATCTTAATTACTCTGAAGCCTCCTTGGTCTCTAAGATGCAATTGAGAAATCTTATTAATGATTGGAGAAGGGGATCTACATGTAAACAAATTGACAAATGTGAAACTGATTTGTCAGACTTTACAACCAGGAAGTTCAAATTTGTGTCTTTTTGCTGGACTCACAGGAAATAGCTTAAGAAGCATATCCTTGAGATATGCTCTGACCCACGTATCATTGATCAATGGAGAAAGAGAGAAAGTTGAAACCCACTTGGGGGAGTCACCCCAATTGTTAGATTGGCTACTAAGCAGCAACTAACTGTAGAATCAGGGTCTAGAATGTCTCGTATTATAGCTAAAATTAAATAAATTATACTTTTTATGGGCCTGGAACAGGCCCGTCATGTCTATGAATTGATTTTTATAATAACAATTATTAATTGAAATAATTTTGCTAATTATAATTATTAATATGATTTCTTTTAATCTCACAAGTGACTTAGCTGAGGCCACAAATATTTCCTCTAATCAAAGAAAGAACATGGGGTTTGGGGCTAGCTAGACCTTGGTTTTAATGTCAGCTTTTATGTCAACCAAGTAGGTAGTGCAAGTTACAAAATCTCTGTTAGCTGCAGTCTTTTTATAAGTAAAATAGAGATAATAATTCTTTCAAGAGTTGTTGAAAGGCTCATGTAAATGTAAAATATCCAACTGAGTACCTGGCATATGGTAGACAATTAGTCACAGCTACTTTTGCTATTCTGATTGGTATTTTCATCTAAGAAGGTTCAATTCCAAGAGAACAAGTTAACAGAAATCCAGAAAAGAGGTGATACCTGAAGTTAGATTCTGCTTATTCTATCTCTAGGGAGCATCTGTGGCCAGTCACCAAGGACGTGGAGGAGAATGCCCAGTTCTCCTTGAGAGGGCCTGCCAGAATCTGAGACAGGTGGTAAGAGATTCATAGCAAGGAGCTTGTTCAAAGGCAGGGCATAGATCCTACTGAAGAAATGTGTTAGAAATCCAGTTACATGGACCAGGCAAGTATAAAGGAGTTGTGGAAATGAGTAGCCACTGCAGTGCTCAGGATGCAATGACTGATGTATCAGATACCACATCTATAGCAGCATTATGAATTCCAGTGTTCATTTCATAATAGATTAAGCCTGTTAATGGTTTCCATAATTGCTTCCAGACTAACACAGGGTCGAGATATTTTGAGTATATAGCTTTAGAACCTGTGGTTGAGCTATCGTGTGGAGACAGAGGCTAACTTAACCAAAATTGATTTCTTTTGTCTTGATTGAGTAATTTGCTTTACACATGAGTGAGAACAAACATATTTTCATAGCAGGACTACGTCAGAGCTTCACCAAACTATCTGATATCCAAAGGTAATGAATTATAATATTTTATACTGCTTGTAATGTAAATAAATTCTACTGAAATAACCATATTATTTCAAAAAGCAAAACATCTAACTTTTCAAAATATATAGTAGCATTTTATGGTAGTGCTATTCTTATAAGCATCTGTGGTAACAAAATTCACTGGTGGCTCAGCAGTAAAGAATCCACTTGTGATGTAGGAGATGTGGGTTCGATCTCTGAGTCAAGAAGATTCCCTGGAGAAGGAAATGGCAACTCACTCCAGTATTCTTGCCCGGAAATCCCTTGGACAGAGGAGCCTGGTGGCTTACAAGAGTCTGACGTGAATTAGTAACTAAACCGCCACCACTAGGGTAACAGAATTCTAGTGTTCCCACCCTTGTGTACACATTCTGTAAAATGTGGATATGATGGCATATCACCCCCATGATTATAAGGCAGAAGGAGTTTTGCTGATATAATTAAGGTCTTTAACCAGTTGACTTTGAGTTGACCAAAAGGATTATTATTGGGATGGACATGAGCTAACCAGGTGAATGTTTAAAATAAGTAAAGAGATTCAAAGTGACGGAGACTCTTGCCCTGGTTTTGATGGAGCAAACTGCCATGATGTAGAGAAAGCCATGTGGTAGGGAATAGTGAGTAGCCTTCAGGGGCTGAGGGTAGTCCCAAGCTGACAGCCAGCAAGGCAGCAGGAACCTTGGTCCTACAACTACACCAAACCAAATGCTTGCCAAAACTTCAATAAGTTTTCAAGAGGACCCTGAGCTCTAGATAAGCCCACAGCTCCACTCACGACCTGGCTTCAGTCTGGCAAGACTCTGAGCAGAGCATCTAATAATAACCATTCCCAGTCTTCTCACGCTGTGAGTTAATAAGCAGATTATTATAAGATACTGAATGTGTGATAATTTGTCACACAGCAAGAGAAAACCAATATAGTTACTACACAAACATTACTATGAATTTTAAGTCTAACTGTATTGGAAACCAACTAAAACTGAATGTAAGTTCTTGGTTTTAAGTTTTAGTAGGTTTGGCCAACTTTAATCAGAATTGAAAAGTTTAAAGAGAGATTATTCCATGTCTGATGAAACTCCTTAATTTAAAATTAATTCTGAGATCTGAAACCAGCTAGAATTGGGTTATTTTTCCCAGTTTCTGAGTCATTTAAAATGTGATTTTAGAAAATGTATTTAAGCCACTTTCTTTAAAAGCTTTTGTTCCAAAATGTGTAGAAGAAACTTCACAGACCATATGTTTTATGTTTGCTAAATATGGGAGCAGATTTCTGAGCCTTCTAGCTTGCTAGGTATCAGTGATTTCAGAACATTTTATATATAAGAAAAAAAGTCTTTTGCAACACCTTTTATGCATTTTCCAGGCCAGAATACTGGAGTGGGTAGCTGTTCCCTTCTTTAGGAAATCTTCCCAAAGCAGGGATCGAACCCAGGTCTCCCACATTGCAAGCAGATTTTTTATCATCTGAGCCACCAGGAAAGCCCAAGAATATTGCAGTGGGTAGCCCATCCCTTCTCCAGAGGATCTTCCCAACCCAGGAATCAAACCGGGGTCTCTTGCATTGCAGGTGTATTCTTTACCAGCTGAGTTACCAGGGAGGCTCCCAAATCAGAATCACTGGAAACCTAAAAAGAATAAGATGTACGTCTCTTCTTGATTGAAAAATAGCACAGATCTACTTCAGCCTAGACAATGGATATTTTCAGAGCAGCATGGAAAGCAGAAAAACGAATTAATGTCTGACAATGTGAGAAGATGAATTCTTACCCTTCTGTTGACTTTTTGACTTTAAAGCTTTTTGTTTTGCCATATCTTTCCTGCTTTTCATTCTCATTTATATTTCATGATATTGAGATAGTCATATGTTTCAAATGAATTGTAATGCTTTATTTTTGTGTTTTCCAGAAGACCATAGCATAAGATGAATAGATACCAGATTTAAATCTTTTTGGATGATTCAGAAGGGGAATGAACTTGAATGTAATGTAATTTGAACAACATCACTATAACTTTGAAACTTTTCTTCTAAAAACTCTAACTTGGTAAGAGATTGTGAGTCAGTTATTTCACCTTTATCATGCCACAAGCTTTTTTCTTCTTTTGCAAATATCCTTCTAGTTCAAAGACCCATACATTCAGCATCCTTCAAAATGATATTATCCTTTTTTTTAAACTTCAAAATAAATGGTTGAAATAAAAAGAGAAGAAGAAAAATGCTAAAGTAGTGAAGACAAGATTGTGTATGATTGAGCTTGACAATATGATTGTTGATTAGCGCTGATGTTTTTATGCATTTGCAAAAAAATGCAGTGATTCAGATTGCTTTTACGAGCTGTTGTTTTAAGTTAACAATAGCAGTGTCTTTGAAAGAATGTTTTCTCCCATTTACTTCCATTGTCTTAGACTCCTCAGCAACACACAAAAGACTGATTTATGATTTTTTAAGCAGCAAGGGTCTTTAAATGAAATTGATTAAGCATTTCTCTTCCCCCTGTACCCTTAAGCTGATTTCACTCCAAAAGCTCTCAGAAACGGAGTATTTATTGAGGCTGCCAGGATCATCCATTAGTTGGACTCTACCGCATGGTTTACTAATGAGGCTAGGCTGTGTTTGCTGTCACTAATGCTGATTTGAAAGAATGCTTTAATTACTTCTTTGCATTGATCGTGGTTGCTTTTCTTATGGTTTTAGCAGTAACTATGTTGTATGATATCTTTCTTTTGGAGGTTTATTTATTTATTTTTGTACTACTTGGCATTTTGTTGTTGATGGCCATCTATGTTGGCAGAAAAATAGATTAAATTAACCTTCCCACTTGCCATTTGGGGAAACATGATTTAAAGAGTTTTACGTTTAAACTCCTGGGCTTCCCTGTAGCTCAGCCGGTTAAGAATTTGCCTGCAAGGCAGGAGACCTGGATTTGATCCCTGGGTTGGGAAGATCCCCTGTAGAAGGGCATGGCAACCCACTCCAGTATTCTTCCTCCCATGGATGGAGGAGCCTGGTAAGGTATAGTCCATTGAGTCACAAAGAGTTGGACATGATTGAAACGATTTAGCTTGTGTGCATGCAAACTCCTACTTCTGCCAACATCTTGAGAGTAAACACCCAGGAGACTGCAGAGGTTGCTAAGCTTCTCTTCTGCAAGGAAAAGCATCATTTTGGATCTCATCTACATGTGTCTAATAATGGCAATGTTCCTCCTTTTATTTGGAGTTTAGGCTGATTCTTTTTGTAAAGATCTTGTATCATATAGCCTGATGTGTAGTTAGGTTAACCCATTCTTAGAGCTGTTAGATGTTATTTCAGTGCCTATACTTGAGGGTGTTTCTTTCTTTCATTCTTGTTGTTTCTAACTCAAATGCATTTGACAGAAAGCTAGTCTTTTGAATATCTCCTGGATCTGAGTCACCTCACGTTTTCCTGAAATGTCTTTGGTAGGGAAGATGTTTAAATAATCTTCACTAGATAAATTTCACCAGGGATAATATCTTCTTCTATGATGTAATATAAAGCGTGTATAGAATCTGAAAGCATGCTTCCACCACACCTTCTTGTGTGACCCGAGTAGGTTCCTTAAGCTTGAGCCTGAGCTTTCTAGTGGTAAAATGTGCATGTTACCTACAATTCAGGCTTCTTAGAAAGATTAGAGAAGATTGCATGCTTGCATGGGTGCTCATTCACATCCAACTCCTTGCAACTCCATGGTCTATATAGCCTGTCAGGCTCCTCTGTACATGGGATTTTCCAGGAAAGAATACTGGAGTGGGTTGTCATTTCCTTCTCCAGGGCTCTTCCCAACCCAGGGATTGAACCTGTGTTTCTTATGTCTCCTACAGGGCAGGCAGGTTCTTTGCCACTAATGCCACCTGCAAACATATATAAAATACATATAAAACATTTTTCATGATACACAGAAGGCCCTCAAATGAATATTGTCTTCAGGTAAAGGTTCTTCTTTATCATTTCCCTATGCTTTCATAAGGACAGTAGCAATAAATATCTTGCATAACTTTATAGAAACTGTCTCATGTACAAATGAACAGGGAGTTCTTACCTATTCCTGCTCATTTTATAAAATAAATGTAAAACAATTGTGATGTTGTAGTTTCCATGAGTAGTTAGAGTTTGATTATCACTGTGGATTGATTTATAGCATCACACTTTTCTTTTGGATGAATATGTATTTCTTAATGCTGAATGTGTATGTTACCAAAATATTTCAGGTTTTTTTTTTTTACCTCTTGTTTATTTTTAATTTATGTTTAAGGTTTTTAAACAACTGGAGAGAGTTGGCTTGATGAGTATTCCACTGAAAGTTCTACTGATAATCATTTATAATCAGACAAAATGACCTCTGGAGAATGAATGTCAGTCCTGGCCAATTCAACAGTGGATTCCCAAACAAGTTACAAGTTAAATTTTTATTACACATGGTTACATCTAGTTTTGTAGAATTCTTAGAATTTCTCAGGTTTATAGTTTAATGATAAATATCCGTGCATTATACTATATGGCATGTCCTTTAAAAAGGAATGAGAGTCAAGGAATGATTTGAAGGCATATTGTCACAAACACATAGATGTAAGGGAGAGAAGACATTGAAGAGGATGAAGGATGAATGGGTGAGAAATATATAGACTTCTCAAGATGGAGAGTATAGGGTAAAGCATGAGGAGAGAGGACATTGTGAAGTCTATTATTACAGCAGTGAGTGGAATTGATGTGCACACTTTTGTTAACCAGGCACGAGAGTTGAGGTGTTCGCTCCCCTTCCTGCCCCATTTGACAAATCATTTCAGTAATGTCTGCATTTGACAGAAGGCACTTTGAAGACATGTGAACTGTGTGGGAGGAATATTGGAATATAAGGAAGAATTTGTACCCTCTGACCAGGAAATTAGAAAGTGTCTGGAGGATAGCAACATGGGGAATCCAGGGAAACAGATGGCTTCAAGCTCTAATCAGCCAAGACTTGCTGGTTTCTGTCTTCTCAGTGATTTCTCAGTGAGTGCTGTATAGTGATTGGTAAGCAACTTAAAGTGCTTATACCTTGAAGGGCACATTAATTCAATGGATCTGGGTCCAGATCTCTTAAAATTCAGAAGTACTTTGGTTCTTTTCAGTTTCTTTTCAAAAGAGGAGATAAAGTAGCAATCAATCAAAAAGGGAATCTCTATATGCCAAACTTAGGAATAGTGCTTATTTGGACAAAGGTAGATGTGTATCGGGCTTCCCAGGTGGCGCTAGTGGTAAAGAACCTGCCTGTCAATGCAGGAGACATAAGAGACACAGGTTCAGTCCCTGGGTTGGGAAGTTCCCCTGGAGAAGGGAATGGCTACCTACTCCAGTATTCTTGCCTGGAGAATCCCATGGACAGAGGAGCCTGGTGGGCTATGGTCCATAGGGTTGCAAAGAGTTGGACACGACTGAAGGGACTTAGCAGCAGCAGCAGTGGCAGATGTAGAACACCTCATCATATTCCCATTCAAGGCTGATCTGAAGTTAACCTGGAGATACTCAGGTGTCCCCTCTGTGGAAAGCTTTTGGACAGTAGGAACTTAAGACATTGTTTTTCTTTATTTAAAGCTACTTGAAGGTAGACACCGTGTACTCCCCACCTACCTCCACCTGCTGCCTCATCTATCAGACCAATCACGGTGCTCTGCAAAGACAGGCACCCAGTCACGTACCATGAAGAACAACACAGTGCAAAAAGAGAAGCCGCATTAGAGCAGTTATCCAGACACATGCATCCTAAATCAACAGCTTTGCTTTGGGAATTAAAAGAGAACCTTATATTTTATAAAGTACAAGAGTATGAAAGAAGGGAAATCCATTTGGGTTACTGTGGTCAAGCAAGACATGATGTATATCATCCTCCTCTCCGGCTCCATGCCTCAGTATTTATTATTTTGGATAGAGAGAGTCAGGAGGGACCTGGTCAAAGTTTTCATATCTGTTAATCTAAGAAGTGGTGCTGACATTAGTCTCTTTATTTTACTTTAAAATTTTATTTATTTTTAAATTTTAGACAGCCTACTTTTTATTGACATTAATTGATTTGCAATAAAAATTAGTTTCTGGTGTACAATATTGATATTCTTGTGTGTGAGTGTACTCAGTCACTTCAGTTGTGTCTGACTCTTTTGTGACCCTATGGACTACAACCCGCCAGGTTCCTCTGCCCATGCGGTTCTCCAGACAAGAATACTGGTGTGGGTTGCCATGCCCTTCTCCAAGGGATCTTCCCAACTCAGGGATTGAACCCAGGTCTCCTGCATTGCACATGGATTCTTTACCCACTGAACCACCTGGGAAACCCAATTTGATATTCATATACAATATGACATGATCACTCTAATAAGTTTAATTACCAACTGTCACCATACAAAGTTTTTGCAAAATTGTTAACTATATTCTCTATGCTGTACACTTCATCCCCGTGACCTTTTTTATACCTGGAAGTTTGTACAGTTTTTCTTACATCCTCTTGCCACCTGATGGTCTCTGTATCTTCCAGTGATTTGTTTCATCAGTTCAGTCGCTCAGTCGTGCCTGACTCTGCGACACCATGGAGTGCAGCACACCAGACTTCCCTGTCCTTCACCAACTCTTGGAGCCTACTCAAGCTCATGTCCATTGAATCAGTGATGCCATCCAGCCGTCTTATCCTCTGTTGTCCCCATCTCCTGCCCTGAATCTTTCACAGCATCAGGGTCTTTTCCAGTGAGGTAGATCTTCACATCAGGTGGCCAAAATATTGGAGTTTCAGCTTCAGCATCAGTATTTTCAATGAATATTCAGGACTGACTTCCTTTAGGATGGGCTGGTTGGATCTCCTTGTAGAACAAGGGACTCTCAAGAGTCTTCTTCAACTCCACAGTTCAAGAGCATCAATTTTTTGGCACTCAGCTTTCTTTATAGCTCAACTCTCACATCCATATATGACTACTGGATAAACCATAGCTTTGACTAGAAGGACCTTTGTTGGCAAAGTAATGTTTCTGCTTTTTAATATGCTGTCTAAGTTGGTCATAACTTTTCTTCCAAGGAGTAAGTGTCTTCTAATTTCATGGCTCCAATCACCATCTGCAATGATTTTGGAGCCCCCAAAATAAAGTCTGTCACTGTTTCCACATCTATTTGCCATGAAGTGATGGGACCAGATGCCATGATCTTCATTTTTTGAATGTTAAGTTTTAAGCAAGTTTTTCACTCTCCCCTTTCACTTTCATCAAGAGGCTCTTGAGTTCTTCACTTTCTGCCATAAGGGTGGTGTCATCTGCGTATCTGAGGTCTTTTTTATTTCTCCCAGCAATCTTGAGTCCAGCTTATGCTTCATCCAGTCCAGCATTTCTCATGATATACTCTGCATTTAAGTTAAATTTGCCTCAGAAAATGAAGAGATGTGATGGGTGTGACCCTAATCTCCAGAAGTTGGTGAAATACCAGTGTCTGGCTCTGCCCACTTGATTTAGCACAGAGACTTTGTAGGATTCTTCTTCTGCTCTGTTGATGTCAGAGATGCAAGCTGGATTAAAGAGTTCCTTAACTTCTAGTTTAGGATTTGTGCTGAAACTGGGAAATGTCCCAGGTTTGACAGCATATCCATCAGTGTTGTTAGTATTTCTCAGATCTTTCACTTTTGGAATTTATTTGCTTTCTAAAAATTTGTGTGACAAATCTTTTTCTTTTTCTTTCAGTTTTCTCAATGAAGAATTTTTGTACTTTTATGTATACCCTTCAAAATATACTTACCAGTTTCTCTTAACCCTCTTTCTGTTTGCCCTGATTGTGATCTTTGACCTGATAGATGCAGTCGATGCACAAAAGAATATTCCAAAAGTGAATTTTCATTGGCTTATTTTTCACTTACCTCAGGTTAATGCCTGTTTATTTTTTAAAACATCACACAATTCCAATTAATATTAGACATCAGGAGATATGCAATTAGTATAAGCACTGATTCATCTTTGATGTGTGAAAAAAGTTACTTAAAATTCATTATATCCCACTAAAAATAATTTGGAATAAATTAAGTATTTTCAAAGGCTGTTCAACACCAAGAGTTCCCCCCAGAGTTTCAAAATAAATATATTTTTCATTACTAATAAGGAATTCTTTTAGCCCCAACAAGGAGCTGATTCTTTACCAGCTGAGCCACAAGGGAAACCTTACAAACAGCTGTGAAAAGAAGAGAAGTGAAAGGCAAAGGAGAAAAGGAAAGATAAACCCATCTGAATGCAGAGTTCCAAAGAATAGCAAGGAGAGATAAGAAAGTCTTCCTCAGTGATCAATGCAAAAAAATCGAGGAAAACAATAGAATGGGAAAGACTAGAGATCTCTTCAAGAAAATTAGAGATATCAAGGGAAAATTTCATGCAAAGATGGGCACAATAAAGGACACAAATAGTATGGACCTAACAGAGCAGAAGATATTAAGAAGAGGTGGCAAGAATACATAGAAGAACAGTATAAAAAGATCTTCATGACACAGATAACTATGATGGTGTGATCACTCACCTAGAACCAGACATCCTGGAATGAGAAGCCAAGGGGGCCTCAGGAAGCATCCCTACGAACAAAGCTAGTGGAGGTGATGGAATTCCAGTGGAGCTATTTCAAATCCTGGAAGATGATGCTGTGCAAGTGCTGCACTCACTCAATACACCAGCAAATTTGGAAAATTCAGCAGTGGCCACAGGACTGGAAAAGGTCAGTTTTCAATCCAATCCCAAAGAAAGGCAATGCCAAAAAATGCTCAAACGACCACAAAATTGCACTCATCTCACACAGTAGCAAAGTAATGCTCAAAATTATCCAAGCCAGGCTTCAACGGTACATAAACCATGAACTTCCAGATGTTCAAGTTGGATTTAGCAAAGGCAGAAGAACCAGAGATCAAATTCCCAACATCCATTGGATCATCAAAAAAGCAAGAGAGTTCCAGAAGAACATCTACTTCTGCTTTATTGACTATGCCAAAGCCTTTGACTGTATGAATCACAACAAACTGTGAAAATTCTTAAAGAGATGGGAATACCAGACCACCTGACCTGCCTCTTGAGAAATCTGTATGCAGGCCAGGAAGCAACAGTTAGAACTGGACATGGAACAACAGACTGGTTCCGAATCAGGGAAGAGGTGCGTCAAGGCTGTATATTGTCACCCTGCTTATTTAACTTACATGCAGAGTACATCATGAGAAATGCTGGGCTGGATGAAGCACAAGCTGGAATCAATATTTCCAGGAGAAATATCAATAACATCAGATATGCATATGACACCAACCTCAAGGCAGAAAGTGAAGAAGAACTAAAGAGCCTCTTGATGAAAGTGAAAGAGGAGAGTGAAAAAAGTTGGCTTAAAGCTCAACATTCAGAAAACTAAGATCATGCATGTGATCCCATCACTTCATGGGAAATAGATGGGGAAACAATGGAAACAGTGATAGACTTTATTTTTGGGGCTCCAAAATCACTGCAGATGGTGATTGCAGCCATGAAATTAAAAGATGCTTACTCCTTGGAAAAAAAAGTTATGACCAACCTAGATAGCATATTCAAAAGCAGAGATATTGCTTTTCCAGCAAAGGTCCATCTAGTCAAAGCTATGGTTTTTCCAGCAATTATGTATGGATGTGAGAGTTGAGCTATAAAGAAAGCTGAGTGCCGAAGAATTGATGCTTTTGAACTGTGGAGTTGGAGAAGACTCTTAGGAGTTCCTTGGACTTCAAGGAGATCCTAAAGGAAGTCAGTCCTGAATATTCATTGGAAGGACTGATACTGAAGCTGAAACTCCAATACTCTGGCCACTTGATGTGAAGAACTGACTCACTGGAAAAGATCCTATTGCTAGAAAAGGCTGAGGGCAAGAGGAGAAGGGATGATAAAGGATTAGATGGTTGGATGGCATCACCGACTCAATGGACATGAATTTGTGAAAGTTATGGGAGTTAGTGAAGGACAAGGAAGTCTGGCATGCTGCAGTTCATGGAGTCACAAAGAGCTACATAGGAACAACCCACTGAACTGAACTGAAGGGGCTGATGCAATAATCCTAATGATTGAGTCTATCATTGCTGGGATAGCTATCCTCAAAGACATTTACATTCACATTCCTTCTTATCAGCACTCAAATCTAATTCAGATATTGGTGGATCCGTATATTTTATGAAGTGAAATATATACCCTAAGTCAATACTATTAATATATATATATCCATTGTCTTTGCTAGAGTTTCATGTCATGAAATTCTGATCAATCACAATTGAGGGAACTCTCCTAGGAAAGCTATCTTCACTCTTAAAAAAGTACTTAGAATAAATGGAATTTGCCCTTTTTCCCCTTGTATTTGAACTTTGTGGCATAGGCACACAATGCCTGGAGATACTGTGGTCATTCTGATGCAATGAAAAGTGAAGCCTACAATTGGCAATAGCAATCGTGATACTAAAATGCTGATTTAGCTGATGCACCTGTTTGGGGGATTTATTATTACCTGAGATAACAAATTTACTTTATTATGTTCAAAAGCATTAAATCAATTTTAATAAGGTCTGTGTGTGCTCTGTTGCTCAGTAGTGTCTGACTCTTTGTAGCCCCATGGACTATAGCCAGCCAGGCCCCTCTGCCCTTGGAATTTTCCAGGCAAGAATACTGGAGTGGGGTGCCATTTCTTACTCCAGGGGATCTTCCCAATCCAGGGACTGAACCCACTTCTCTTGTATCTTCTACATTGGCAGGTGGATGCTTTACCACTGCGCCACCTGGGAAGCCCCAAGGTATAACTGACACACACTAAACTGTACTTTAAGATGTGCAGTTTGACAAGCTTTGACATCTGTACATACCTATGGTGTCATGCAATCCATATAGTGGGTATATCTACTCCCTCAAAAGTTTTATTTTGTACTTTTATTTATGGTGGCTCAGATAGTAAAGAATATGCTTGCAGTGCGAGAGACCTGGGTTTGATCCCTGGGTTGGGAAGATCCCCTGAAGAAGGGAATGGCTACCCACTCTCCACCCTTGCCTGGAGAATTCCACGGACAGAGGAGCCTGTCTGGCAACAGTCCCTGGGGTCACAAGGAGCAGACATGATCGCAGAACTAACACTACTTAATAGAGCCAGGTTTAATTTTTTTTAAAGTGTTATATTCCTTTATCTCACCTGATTACACTGACTAGTACAGTGATGAACAGAGTGGTGAGAACTGACATCTCCCAGGTTTTCAGTATGATGTGAGATGTAATGTTTTTGAAGATAGTTTTGTTTGGGTAAGTTCTCTTCTCTTGCTAGTTTGCTGAGAGATTTTTCTAGGGATTGATGTTAGATCTATCAAAATTTTTTTTTAATCTTTTGACACAGTATATTGTTTGATTTTTGAGTTTTTAAGAAACTCTGCATTTCTAAAGTAAACCTAGTTTATTTGTGGTAGCTTTTTGTTTTTATATAATGATGGATTTAATTTGATGACTTTTTATTAAGGAGTTACCGTCTAAGCCCATGAGGGATTTGTGTCTATAGTTTTGTTTTGTGGTAAGGCATTTATCTGGTTTTGGCATAAAAGTAATGTTACTATAAACTGAGTTGGTAGCTATTATCTCTTCAGTCTTTTGGAAAAAAAATCATTTTATCATTTTCCTGTTCTCTATGTATTTCTGCTATAACCTTTATTATTTCCTTCCTTCTGCTTACTTTGGTTTTCATTTGTCCCTATTGTCCCCTTGATTGTTATGATGAAAGCTAAAATAATTGATTTGAGACATTTCTTTTCTAACATAGGTATTTTAGTTTTATTTCCCTTTGTTGTGGTTGTTCAGTTGCTAAGTCATGTCCTACTCTGTGACCACATGGATTGCAGCACACCAGGCTCCTCTGTCTTCTACTATCTCCCAGAGTTTGCTCAAATTCGTGTCTGTTGAGTGAGTGATGCTATCTAACCATAGCATCCTCTGTCATCCCCTTCTCCTGCCTTCAGTCTTTCTCAACATCAGTGTCTTTTCCAATGATTCAGCTCTTTCTATCAGGTGGCCAAAGTATTGGAGCTTCGGCATTAGTTCTTCCAATGAATATTCAAGGTTTATTTCCTTTAGGATTGACTTGTTTGATCTCCTCGCAGTATTTATTTCAAGTACTGCTTTAGTTGCATCCCGCAAATTTTGATAAGCTATGAGTTTATTCTTAGTCGATTCAAAATGCTTTCTAAGTGTAGATTTGGAAACGTGCAATTTTGTTTCAAATGCTTGGGACTTTTCCAGGTATGTTACTGTTACTGATTTAAAATTAAATGTTACTGTGGTTAGATACATGCTTGGTATGATTTGATTCCTTTTAAGTATATTCATGGCATCTGGTCCCATCACTTCATGGGAAATAGATGGGGAAACAGTAGAAACAGTGTCAGACTTTATTTTGGGGGGCTCCAAAATCACTGCAGTTGGTGACTGCAGCCATGAAATTAAAAGACGCTTACTCCTTGGAAGAAAAGTTATGACCAACCTAGATAGTATATTCAAAAGCAGAGACGTTACTTTGCCGACTAAGGTCCGTCAAGGCTATGGTTTTTCCTGTGGTCATGTATGGATGTGAGAGTTGGACTGTGAAGAAGGCTGAGCGCTGAAGAATTGATGCTTTTGGACTGTGGTGTTGGAGAAGACTCTTGAGAGTCCCTTGGACTGCAAGGAGATCCAACCAGTCCATTCTGAAGGAGATCAACCCTGGGATTTCTTTGGAAGGAATGATGCTGAAGCTGAAGCTCCAGTACTTTGGCCACCTCATGAGAAGAGTTGACTCATTGGAAAAGACTGTGATGCTGGGAGGGATTGGGGGCAGGAGGAGAAGGTGACGACCGAGGATGAGATGGCTGGATGCCATCACAGACTCGATGGACGTGAGTCTGAGTGAACTCTGGGAGATGGTGATGGACAGGGAGGCCTGGCATGGTGCGATTCATGGGGTCGCAAAGAGTCGGACACGACTGAGTGACTGAACTGAACTGAACTGAACTGAGGTATATTCAGACATGTTTGTGTCACAGTATATGCGTGGATGTTCTGTGTGCACTTGAATACGTAATCTGCTGTTGAGTAAATATTCTGCAAATGTTATATAGGATAAAGTTGGTCAAGTCTTCTATATATTGATATTCTGTCCACTTGTATCAGTTATTAAGAAAGAAATGTTAAAATCTCAGGCTGTCATTTTGCATTTGTCTATTCAGAGGGCTTCCCTGGTGGCTTAGTGGTAAAGAACTTGCCTGCTAATGCAGAAGTAGATTTGATCTCTGGGTCAGGAAGATCCCATGGAGAAGGAAATAGCAAGCCATTCCAGTACTCTTGCCTGTGAAATCCCAAGGACAGAAGAGCCTGGCTGGCTACAGCCCATGGGGTGACAAAGAGTTGGACACAACTGAGCTACTAAGCAGAGCACAGCACAGAAATGTGGCATATGTACCCTGTGAGCCAGACTGCATAAAGAAGTTGGTATTCAGCCATAGACTGCAGTAAAGATAGATGCCAATGAGCAAACATTACATTTTATAAGAATCAAAACTGACCTTGGTGAAACTGAAACTGAAGTGGCTCAGCTGTGTCTGACTCTTTGCTACCCCATGGACTGTAGCCTACCAGGCTCCTCGGTCCATTTGGAATTTTCCAGGCAAGAGTACTGGAGTAGGTTGCCATTTCCTTCTCCAGAGAATCTTCCCAACCCAGGGATAGAACCTGGGTCTCCTGAACTGTAGGCAGATGCTTTACCATCTGAGCCACCAGGGAAGACCTTGGTTAAGTATGACACATGTAAGCCATGTTAGGCTATCATTTTAGGCTGCTGTGGAATGTGAATTTAGCTTTGCTTGGATGAAAGGAGCCCAAGCATTCTAATTTTGAGTTTTGGGGGGCTTTCTTAATGTTATTTTTTTTAACACCAACTGGATAAACACTAATTGGGATTAAATATGCCTCCAACAATGGGATAGAGACATGATAAAAATAGTTTGCAAAGAAAAATAAATTTAGTTTTGAATTCCAGATTTCATGTCTTTGAAATTTAATTTTTCTACGTGTATGTATGAAAGACAGAAACAAGGAATAGAAGCCAATAACATTTTCAAGAGAAAAGCATGTGATCTTCTGGCTTGCAGTCTTTCTCTACTTCAATCTATCATTTATACTAATGCTTGGAGAAGATTTTTAAAATACTTCTTTGCACTCATTACCTAATCTTCCCAAATTTCAATGTTTTCTTTATTTTATAGATAGAAATCTAGACTTTATGCTAACTTAACCTTCCACATATGGGTTCCTGTGTAAAACTGTTTTTAACCCTAACTGCTGTTTCTCCTTCAAACCGCAAGCAGGATTCTTCCTTTACTCAAACAGATCTATTAGATTTCTTACACATACCAGGCTTCCCTGGTGGCTCAAACAGTAAGAGTCGGCCTGCAATGCTGGAGACTGGGTTTCAGTCCCTGGGTTGAGAAGATCCCCTGGAGAAGAAAATGGTCACTCACTCCAGTATTCTTGCCTGGAGAATCCCATGGACAGAGGAGCCTGTGGGCTATAGTCCATGGGGTCGCCAAGAGTCAGACACTTTCACTTTCACCTTTACTGGACATGACTTACCTCTTTGTCTTGGGTTGTCTTTCCCCCTCCTTTCTGTATGTCTGATTATAAATTTCTTTTGAAATCTATGCTCATGTCACACGTGATTTATGAAGCTTTCTCTAAATGCCCCAATCCTGACTCCCATGAACTGCTACAGAAATGACCGATATATCTTCATTGGCATGTGGACAATTTGGCTGTGCTTTTATCAATACTTTTATTTGAAATACAAAATGGTCTCAATTTTTCTCTCTGTAAATGCTCATATTTTGAATACTGAGCTTTCATCCACCATAATTCTTCATGCCACCTAATTTACTTCTTCACAGATTCATGCAATACTCAATTTAAAAGGTTTCTTCTCTTTCAATGCATTATCTTTAAAATAACTTTTACTCAGAAATCACTTTACTTTCCCTGCAATGCGCTCCCTGAATTGAAGTCAAGAAGTACAAATTGTAACAAAGATAATCACAGCTTTTAGAGTCAGAGACAACTACCAGATTAGGTGTTACCTGGAACAGTGTTCCTTTTTGTGTAGAAGTTACCTTTATCAAACAATCCACCCCATCTGGGGTAGAGAAATATGTTTTGTATGTACTTCGTGTGGATCATAAAAGGTTGAGATAATTAGTAAGCAACTGATATTAAAAGGTCAATTAGAATGGATTAATTTTAGCAAGAGTCCTCTTATTCAAAGAAATTGGGTCATATATTTGGCCAATTAACACAGTCAAATGTGAAATTACAACACAATTTTGTGCAGTGAAGAATTAAGTTAACTCAAAGACAGGTCAGGCCTTCATCTTTGGCTACTGGGAGGTGATCTTTAGTATCCTGGGGTGTTCTGCCTAATAAAAGGGTCTGTCTGGGGAAAGGGAATGAAGACTCAAGGTATTAGTTTGAGCCTCTAGGAGGGACTGGAGACTAAAGGACAGCCACCTGGGTAGTATGTGATGGAGTCCCAGTAAAAGCTCTGGACACTAAAGGCTTGGATGAGCTTCCCTGATTGGCAATACTCTGTACCTGTAATGCAGGAGATGCGAATTTGATCCCTGGGCCGAGAAGATCCCCTGGAGAAAGGCACAGCAACCCACTCCAGTATTCTTGCCTGGAGAATCCCATGGACAAAGGAACCTGGTGAGCTACAGTCCATAGGATCGCAAAGAGTCGGACACAATTTAAGTGACTGAGCACATACATGCTGATACATGTGAATATACCACATTCTTGATTCCTTGGGGAGAGGACAGAAAAACTCCACACTTGCTGCCTTTCTTGGACTCTTTCCTATGCTGCATCCTTGGCTCATTTTAATTTGTACCCTTTCCCTGATATAAACCATAACCATGATTATAACAGCATCTAAGTTACATGAGTCCTTCTAGTAAGTTATTTAACCAGAAAGTGGTTGGGGACTCTATTTCCTACTGAATTTCAATTATTTTTAGAAGTGAGTGTACTCTTGTAATGTGCTGTAAATTTGCAGTTGGATAAACTCAACACAGATGTTCATCAGAGATATCCATAAATATTTAGAGTCTACTTCTTCTAGGCATATTGTATATATAGAGTGTGTGAAGAACTGTTGTTTAAAATAACTGAAATTTGTAGATTGTAACTCCAGTGTAACCTAGACATCTAGTTGAGGAATACACAAGTAAAAGCTTTGACTTACAGCATAGAAGTGTAAATTTGTTTGACTGTATTTTGAAAGGCATTTTCGATGAGTATGGACTCAGAGCAGGGTCCTCCTAGCTTTATTCCCTGATTTTTGAACTCGTATTTCATGTGTATGTGCAATAATTCCTTGAGTAATATAATGATAATGCTAGTACAACAGACAAAATGGTTTGGGACTGCATAAACTCTTAATATGCACACAATTCAACTGTAAGAGGAAGTATTCAAGCATACAAAAGGATAATTTAGTGTGGAAGAGTTTTTTGTGTTGTGAATATCTGTATATAGGCTTAACAGAAGAAACAAAGTGTTAGTTGATAGGACAAATTAAATGATTGGTCAGAGAGCTTCTGCTATAATTGATTAAAAAGATAAGGTCAATACTCACACTTTGGTATATTTCACAAATTTTAAACATCAAGCAGCATTTTAAATTACAACACCTGATCTGTAATTGCTTTTTTAACCTTTAATTTCTGTTCTATTTTCCTTTGTTTCACTTAAATAATGGTTTGTCTTAAACTTATTAAGAGGAAGACTCAGCAGCACAATGAGAGAATTGAAAAGCTTTTACATTATTAACAGTATAAACTCTGAATAAAGGCAGTATATAGTTATAACATGATTTGCATATAGTATAAGTAAATATAGAATTCTTAGTGTATACTTGAATAGAGTGAAGAATTAAGCCAGTTAATGTCTGTGTCTAACAAGTGGTTTGGGAAGTGACTGATTTACCTATCTGGTCCAGTTCTTTCATCACTGTGCTTTCTTCTCAAATCAGTTCAGTGCAGTAAAGTTTAGTTGCTCAGCCATGTCCGACTCTTTGCGACCCCATGGACTGCAGCAAACCAGAACTCCCTGTCTATCATCAACTCCCGGAGTTTACTTAAACTCATGTCCATTGAGTTGGTGATGTCATCCAACCATCTCATCCTCTGTTGTCCCCTTCTCCTGCCTTCAATCTTTCCCAGCACCAGAGTCTTTTTTAATGAGTCAGTTCTTCACATCAGGTGGCGAAAGTATTGGAGTTTCAGCTTCAGCATCAGTCCTTCCAACGAATATTCAAGACTGACTTCCTTTAGGATGAACTGGTTTGATCTCCTTGAAGTCAAAGAAACTCTCAAGAGTCTTCTCCAACACCACAGTCCAAAAGCATCAATTCTTCAGCACTCAGCTTTCTTTAAGCTCAACTCTCACATCCATACATGACTATTGGAAAAACCATAGCTTTGACTAGTTGGACCTTTGTTGGTAATGTCTTTGGTTTTTAATATGCTGTCTAAATGGTCATAACTTTTCTTCCAAGGAGCAAGCCTCTTTTAATTTCATGGCTGCAGTCACCATCTGCAGTGATTTTGGAGCCCCAAAATACAGTATCTTACTGTTTCCACTGTTCCCACCTATTTGCCCTGAAGTGATGGGACCAGATGCCACGATCTTAGTTTTCTGAATGTTCAGTTTTAAGCCAATTTTTTTACTCTCCTCTTTCACTTTCACCAAGAGGCTCTTTAGTTCTTCTTTGCTTTCTCCCATAAGGGTGGTGTCATCTGCATATCTGAGGTTATTGATATTTCTCCCAGCAATCTTGATTCCAGCTTGTGCTTCATCCAGCCCAGCATTTCTCATGATGTACTCTGTATAAGTTAAATATGCAGGGTGAAAATACACAGCCTTGACGTACTCCTTCTCCTATTTGGAACCAGTCTGTTGTTTCATGTTCAGTTCTAACTGTTGCTTCCTGATCTACATACAGATTTCTCAGGAGGCAGATCAGGTGGTCTGGTATTCCATCTCTTGAAGAATTTTCCACAGTTTGTTGTGATCCACACAGTCAAAGGCTTTGGCATAGTCAATTAAGCAGAAATAGATGTTTTTCTGGAACTCTCTTGCTTTTTTGATGATCCAATGGATGTTGGCAATTTGATCTCTGGTTCCTCTGCCTTTGCTAAATCCAGCTTGAATATCTGAAAGTTTATGGTTCACATACTGTTGAAGCTTGGCTTGGATAATTTTGAGCATTAGTTTGCTAGTGTGTGAGATGAGTGCAATTATGCAGTCATTTGAGCATTCTTTGTCATTGCCTTATTGGGACTGGAATGAAAACTGACTTTTTCCAGTCCTGTGGCCACTGCTGAAAATTTTCCAAATTTGCTGGCATATTGAGTGCAGCATTTTCACAGCATCATCTTTTAGGATTTGAAATAGCTCCACTGGAATTCCATCACCTCCACTAGCTTTGTTCATAGTGATGCTTCCTGAGGCCCACTTGACTTCTCATTCCAGGATGTATAGTTCTAGATGAGTAATCATACCATCGTGATGATCTGGGTCATGAAGGTCTTTTCTGTATAATTCTTCTGTGTATTCTTCTCACTTTTTCTTAATATCTTCTGCTTCTGTTAGGTCCATACTATTTTTGTCCTTTATTGTGCCCATCTTTTCATGAAATATTCCCTTGGTATCTCTAATTTTCTTGAAGAGATCTCTAGTCTTTCCCATTCTATTGTTTTCCTCTATTTCTTTGCATTGATCACTGAGGAAGGCTTTCTTATCTCTTCTTGCTTTCTTTGGAAGTCTGGATTCAGATGGGTACACCTTTCCTTTTCTCCTTTGCTTTTTGCCTCTCTTCTTTTCAGAGATATTTGTAAGGCCTCCTCAGATAGCCATTTTGCTTTTTTGCATTTCTTTTTCTTGGGGATGATCTTGATCTCTGTCTCCTATACATTGTCATGAACCTCCACCGATAGTTCCTCAGGCACTCTATCATAATTAATCCCTTGAATCTATTTCTCACTTCCACTGTATAATTGTAAGGGGTTTGATTTAGCTTATAGTGGTTTTCCCTACTTTCTTCAATTTAAGTCTGAATTTGGCAGTAAGGAGTTTATGATCTGAGCTACAGTCTGTGGTCCATGTGATCAGATTGGTTAGTTTTCTGTGATTGTGGTTTTCAGTCTGTCTGCCCTCTGATGGATAAGGATAAGAGGCTTATGGAAGCTTCCTGTTGGGAAAGACTGACTGAGGCGGAAACTGATTCTTGTTCTGGTGGGCAAGGCCATGCTCAGTTCAGTTCAGTTGCTCAGTCGTGTCCGACTCCTTGCAACCCCATGAACTGCAGCACGCCAGGCCTCCCTGTCCAACATCAACTCCCAGAGGCCATGCTCAGTAAACCTTTAATCCAATTTTCTATTGATGGGTGGAGCTGTATTTCCTCCCTGTTATTTACCTGGGGCCAAACTATGCTTGCTTCC
Organism: Budorcas taxicolor; assembly: GCF_023091745.1. Taxonomy (NCBI): domain Eukaryota; kingdom Metazoa; phylum Chordata; class Mammalia; order Artiodactyla; family Bovidae; genus Budorcas; species Budorcas taxicolor. The sequence continues at coordinate 55,921,922 of NC_068923.1, read as the reverse complement.
CTTGTGGCTCAGAGGTTAAAGCATCTGCCTCTAATGTGGGAGACCTGGGTTCAATCCCTGGGTCGGGAAGATCCCCTGGAGAAGGAAATGGCAAACCACTCCAGTATTCTTGCCTGGAGAATCCCATGGATGGAGGAACCTGGTAGGCTACAGTCCATGGGGTCGCAAAAAGTCAGACACAGTTGAGTGACTTCACTTTCACTTCAAACTATGGTGGAGGTAATGAAGATAATGGCAACCTTCTTCAAAAGGTCCAATGCATGTACTGCTACACTCATTGCCCCCAACCCTGAAGTTGGCCATCACAGACCCACGCCTCAATACTTAACCACTACAGTTTTCTTTCACCACTAAGCCTATGTGCTCCTTGATTTATCACCTTATCTAGCAAGTGTTGATTTTTCTTTTGCAAACTCTCCAATAATTTTTTCATAGGCTTTTCTGAAATCTGCTTTTTTTCTCAAGGAAAAATTTGATCATTTTTTTCATCAAGAAATATAGGGCTAAATCACAATGTTTAGATAATATATATCAATTTGATATATATGTCTTTGCCATGAAATATTTAAAAAAATCAACCAGATAGTTTTCAGTAGAGTGGAATGAAGATAATTGCCTGACTTTGCTCTGTCTTCTGGCCTCTGGCTTAGCTGATTGCTCCAAGGGTGGAAATATTGATGTCCTGAAATTTCACAGATATATAAATTTCAAATCTGCTTTCGGTTAACTTGCTTAGCAATCACCGAACACTTTCAATTTAACAATTATTGTTTTCTTTGAAAACTGAGGGAATTCTATTGTATTAGTGTCTTTATTTTTAAAATAATTACATTTCCAGTTATCTCTTCTCTCTCTATGAAATTCCTATTGCTAGGTCCAAACTCTTCTTTTTCAGTTGCTATAATTATGTAACAAATTACTCCAGAACTTATTTCTTCACAACAACATTTTAATATTGCTTATGACTTTGTAAGTTGGAACTTCCGAAAACATTTTTGGTTAGGTAGGTCTCACTTGGGGATTCTAATGGAGTTGCAGCAGCCTTCAGCTGGGATTGTAGTCATCTGAAGATTCTATTGGGCTGGGCATTCAAAATAACTCATTCATAAGGAGGTAATTGATGCTGGTTATTAGCTGGAAGCTTAGGGACAGCTGTCAGTTGGAGTAGCTGCATGTGACTTCTTCAGGTGACTTGGACCCCAGCTTGATTTCTTTCTGCAGAAATTTGTTGAATTCTCCAAGCTCCTGATGACTCACTTCATCATGTGGTGGTTTTGTATTATGTTTTTTGGATATCCTTTTGCTATTATGTTTTTTAAACTATTTTAGTGACACATGACATAGTTACAAAGTGTGCACAGAATTTTTTTTAAGTCAATTAATTTTCATTAAATGAACACATCCATAGAGTTGGTGCAAAATCAATATGTAGAACATTACCAGCATCACTAAAGTCTCCAATTCCAGTATCTCCTCCCGAGCCTTTCTCCTCTGTCCTAACTTTGAACACCATGGATTGGTTTTGCCTGCCTTGGGGTTAATTTTAAAGAAGTCATGGAGTAACACTATGAGTTTGTGTTAGTTGCTCAGTTGTGTCCAATTCTTTGTGACCTTGTAGACTGTAGCCCGCTAGGCTCCTCTGCCCATGAAATTCTCCAGGCAAGAATACTGGATTGGGTAGCAATTCCCTTCTCCACGGGGTCCTTCTGACCCAGGGATCAAACTTGGGTCTCCTGCACTGCAGGCAGATTCTTTACCATCTAAGCTACAAAGGAATCCATGAACTCTGAGTGTGATTCTTTTTACTTGATGTTATGTCTGTGGGAAGAAATCATGCTGTAACATATACTGATTTATTCACCCTGTTATTATATTGTATGAAAGGTCATAGTTTGGCTATTTTATTATTAATGTACTTTTTTGCAGGTTTTGGTTTTTATGAATAGTGACCCTATAATTTAGTAATTCTAGTAGCTTATTTGCAAATTCTATTGAATTTTCTCCCTACACAATTCATTTGTGAATAATGACTTTACAGTACCTTGATAAAGCTGTTGGGTGGGAGAAAAGAGAGATGCACTTACTTAGAATGACTTCTTGACCAGAAGCCTGGTGAGCACATTTTATGTATAGACGATTTACTAAACCTTCTTTCACAAATGTTGAATCAGTGTGTCTTCCTGGGTATATGAATAGCTGCTTTTTCATAAATTTTCTGATACTGTGTACATTTTGGTATTAACTCTTGCCAATCTTTTATCCAAAAAAGAAGACTTTAAAATTGCAATGATTACTGGAAATTTACATTGAAATTATTTTGTAAATTGCCTTATTATATCTTTTGATCATTTTTTCTTTTGACATGCCTTGTGAATTAAGATAATATTTGACATATGAGAAATCTGCCAAAGAGGGACTTAAATAGATAGGGATGGATATCACAGACTCTATGCTTTTTCCTTCACACTCTTAACAAGTGGCTTTCATCTCATAATTGTCACCTTTTGGTATAAGATGGATATTCTCTCTGTTTCTCCAGCAGCAAGAAGGAGATGGGGGTAAAGATTTATACCATTTACATTTCTCCAACTTTAAGTTTTCCCAGAAGCTTTGTCCTATAATTTTTGCTTCTATCTTATTGTGTGCGTGTATGTGCCCAGTTTCTTGAGTCATGTCTGACTGTGACCCTGTGAACTATAGCCACCAGTCTTTTTTGCCCATGGGATTCTCCAGGCAAGGAAACTGAAGTGAGTTACCATGCCCTCCTCCAGGGGATATTTCCCAGCCCACTTCTCTGGGACCCCTGCATTGGATGCAGATTCTTTACTGCTAGGCCATCAGGGGAGCTCTCTCTCTTATTATCCAGCATTAAGTCATGTAGTGACCCCTAGCTACTCTGGAGCGGGAAAAGTAGCCAAGTATAGACAGAGGAATCACCATTTCAAACAAAATCAAGGTCTGTTTGTAAGAAAATGTGGAAGAGTAGATTGGGTAGGCAATAGCAAAATTTTTCTCTCTTTATCAGTCTGGCTCCCCAACACCAATACACAACTTCTCATACATAGGATCTTTTTACCATCATCTCAAGAAGTATTCCCTGAAAGATTCCTCGTGGTCTGGTGGCTTATGAACTAAAAGACTAGTCACCTGTCTATGATATAGTCTATATACACCATAGAGTAAGAATTTTATGCTTCTTTCATAGCTACAATTAAAATTCCAAAGCAGAAAGGGGCCAGTGGGAACTACACAGTGGCTACTTTTCTCTGCAAATACCACACGCTCCAAGGCAGCCATAGTAAGGTCTCCCTGGCTACAGCCATGATGTAAACCCATTGGCAATGCATCAGGTATGTTTCATTAGAAACAGAACCTGAGATGTCGATTCTTATACAAGTCATTTGTTGATAGAGTATCCTCAAGAGAACTTATGAGGAAATGAGGACAACATGAGAGGAAGGGGAAGAAGCCAGGGGCAAGTTTAACTCAAGTCTCAAGTTCATCCTTGGGGACTTTGGGAGTAGGCATGGTATCACAGAGTTGTCCCTTTTTGAAGCAAGGTGTTGGGCTTTTACATTTGTATCAGTGGGTCCTTAGCTGCTGGGTACCACTCAGCTGCAGGATTTTGGCTCATTGGAAAAGACTCTGATGCTGCAAGGGTTGGGGGCAGGAGGAGAAGGGGACGACAGAGGATGAGATGGCTGGATGGCATCACTGACTCGATGGATGTGAGTCTGAGTGAACTCCAGGAGTTGGTGATGGACAGGGAGGCCTGGTGTGCTGCGATTCATGGGGTCGCAAAGAGTCGGACACGACTGAGCGACTGAACTGAACTGAACTGAACGTCCTGAGTCAGGGGGCTCTGATTGGTGGAGAGCGCGTCTCTGGAGGAAGATACAGCTATCAGCCATTAGCAGCCAGCAGCACAGCAGCTGGGCCTGGAGATCTGGGCAGGTACCAAACAGCATCAGAGAGCTGATCTGGCAACTCCTTTGTATCTAGGGAATTTCTGCATTTTTTTTCCTTCGGTTTCTTCTACCCAATGCATATTGGGAGAAAGTTGGAGGAGAGGATTTCTGTTTGCTCCCTTTTTCCATTGATTCTTCTGAGGTGGGCTTAAGGGAAGGAGGATTTCTTGGTTAGTCAGCTTTCTAAGCCCTCTCCCGTGGGTATAATTTTGGGGACTTAGAGATGGATTTACGGGTTCAAAGGTTGCAAGCTGTTGCAGACAGGCCTGAGATTTTGTTTGCAAAGTAAGATCCTCAAACACTTCCTAATTTTTTTCCAGTTACATGCAGTTAGAATGTTACTTATGCCTGATGTTTAAATATGAAGATTTTCTGGTTTTATTTAATGGCCTCATCACTCAGGCTACCACCCTAGGGATGCTTATGGATGATTTAGCTTCTTGGTGATGGAATTTTTCTGAACTCTTTACTAACTAAGAAACTGAGGAACAGAGAAATTAAATGCCTGGTAGCAGGCTACACACTTGAGTAGATAAGTTCAGTTTTCCTTCCTCCAGGTCCAATGTTTTGACTAAATTGTGTTCTCGTCAATATGTGATTGAGACATAACTGTAATATTAATGGAAGTCTATTTTTATTGAATGTCTACTATATTATTCCAAATGCTTTACAAACATAATTTATCCTTCCAAGAAATCTACAAATAAATTTCAAGAGGTGACATGGCTAAAAGGGACTGAGCTATTTGAGACTATGCCTAATATTTAGCAGAAAATAGTATCCTTCTCCAATTAGACTCCCTAATTCCAAGTGTCATTTCCTTGGTTTTCAAAACCATTCTTTCTCTCTCTCTTTTTTCCCCCCCAAAATATACTTCTCTTTGACCCTTGTCTGGTCCATGTCATGATAATTTCACATCAGGGCTATTGAAATTGCCACTTTCTGTATTTTCTATAACTGATCTCATCTGATTCTTAAGGCTTCTTTGCTTCCCAAAGCAGAAAGATTTCAACTTTGCCATTTAAAAAGAAATGAGTCTCATTTAAAAGTTTCTCTTTATGATAAGTATTTAGTCAATTTAAACTCCCTTTCAAGAACTTTTTTTCTTCCAGGATTTCTTTGTTCCCTTTTCCCACGATTGCAACCAAGCTTGAATGAAAGCTCAGCTATTCTTACAGTGGTGGAGAAGGAGCCTCTTGCCCTCTTGCTTTTTTTGGGTCTGCATTAACCTCAGGGGAACAGAATACCTCTGTATCTCCTATTCCCAGGCATCTTCTGCTGTAGTCTCTGCTGAGATGTGGTTCCATCATCTTTCTTTCTAGACAGTATGCTGACATCCATTGCTGAAACTTGTGTTCCTGTTAGGGAAAGCACACTGACTGAAACTGCCCACCCTGGCCAGGCACCATAGTTACCATTTGCATGAGTTGTTTTATGATAGGAGGTCCTGGTAAGGAACATGGAACTGATAAGCCACCATCAACTGGAAGAGTTCGGGAAAGGTCAAAAGGTGACATCATGTGTCCGACCACCTCCCAGAATCCTCACTGACATGCATCTTGGATAAGCAATGCCTGCACCACCAGGAAGGACTCTGAGTTAGAATGATTGGCCAGACACAACCCGGAAACTTCTCCCATCCCCATAAAACCCGAGATTGTGCGCCATTTTGCAGAGAAGTTCCCCTGGGTTCCCTTACCCTACTGCTCTCTGCTCGGGTGCTCCTTCCCAATAAAATCTCTTGCTTTGTCAGCATGTGTGTCTCCTCAGACAATTCATTTCTGAGTATTAGACAAGAGCCCCATTTGGGCCCTGGAAAGGGTCCCCCTTCCACAACAGTCTCAGCCACTCCCTGGCCTCCTGCCTTTTATACCCCTCACACCCCTGCACTCTACTTGGTGTTACTGGGGCTCCAGTCTGACACCTGCACACAAGCAATGGGCCAGGATGCACTGAAGCAGGCAGATTCCCCAGGAGACCATCTTCTTGTGCCATATTAGAAGAGGTGGGGAAGCAAAGAGTCTACCAGAATGTTCTTGGGTTCTTTCTAAGCTTTCTTGCAGCCTCTGTCAGAGTTCCTATTATGCTTCTTCCTTCCTTTTGGAGGGATTCAAGCAACATCTTTACATGTATAAAGAAAGTGAATGTGAAAGTGAAGTTGCTCAGTTATGTCCAGCTCTTTGGGACCCCGTGGACTATAGCCTGCCAGACTCCTCTGTCCACGAGATTTTCCAGGCAAGAATACTGGAGTGGGTGGCCATTCCCTTCAAAGTCTCTCTCAAGCTCTTGCCACACTGGAACCAAGCAGACCCAGTGGGGCTCCTGGGCACAAAAGTCTTTCTGTGTCTGCCTCCCTCTGCTCTCCTTCCTTTCTTGATTACAGGAAATAGGCTTAATTCAGCCTCCCTAAATGTCCCTGAGTTCCAAAGGGCACGTTCAAACAGTTGCTAATCAAGGAAGGGAGAAGATGAGGAGACAAGGGAGGAGCAGCCTTGGGGCAATGTCCTGGTTCCTCCTCAAGGGATATCATCAGTTCAGTTCGGGTCAGTTGTGTCCAGCTCTTTGCGACCCCATGGACTGCAGCATGCCAGGCCTCCCTGTGCATCACCAACTCCTGGAGTTTACTCAAAATGGACTATTATCTGTTGAGTCAGTGAAGCCATCCAACCATCTCATCCTCTGTCGTCCCCTTCTCCTCTCACCTTCAGTCTTTCCCAGCATCAGGGTCTTTTCCAGTGGGTCAGTTCTTCGTATCAAGTGGCCAAAGTATTGGAGTTTCAGCTTCAGCACCAGTCCTTCCAGTGAATATTCAGGACTGATTTTCTTTAGGATGGACTATTTGGATCTCCTTGCAGTCCAAGGGACTCGCAAGAGTGTTCTCCAACACCACAGTTCAAAAGCATCAATTCTTTGGTGCTCAGCTTTCTTATAGTCCAACTTTCACATCCATACATGACTACTGGAAAAACCATAGCTTTGACTAGATGGACAAAAGTGAAAGAGGAAAGTGAAAGTGAAAGACGAGAGTGAAAAAGTTGGCTTAAAACTCAATGTTTGGAAAACTAAGATCATGGCTTCTGGTCCCATAACTTCATGGCAAATAGATGAGAAAACAGTGGAAACAGTGACAGACTTTATTTTGGGGGGCTCCAAAATCACTGCAGATGGTGACTGCAGCCATGAAATTAAAAGATGCTTGCTCCTTGGAAGAAAAGCTATGACCAACCTAGACAGCATATTAAAAAGCAGAGACATTACTTTGCCAACAAAGGACCGTCTACTCAAGGGATATACATAACAATATCTGTGAGCTGCTTTGCAGGTACTGAAACCCCCTACCAGGTGAGAGAACTTAGCCCTGTGCTACCCACTAGCAGGTAGAGCCCAAACCAGCTGGAACCAGAAAATTGTTGATGCTGACTCCCACTTACCTTACCACCAATCAATCAGCAGAATGTTCATGAGCTGATCACACCCTCTTTGAAGTATTACTATAAAGCTCCTCACCACCTACTGGAGGTTAGGACACACACAGTTTTGAGGGCATTAGCCTACTCTGGCCCCTTTTGCCTGTAGAGCAATAAAGCTATTTTTTCTACTTCATTCAAAACTCTGTATCCAAGATTTAATATGGTGTTGGTGTATAGGGACCTTTTCATACTGTTCATGGGGTTCTCAAGGTAAGAATACTGAAGTGGTTTGCCATTCCCTTCTACAGTGGACCACTGTCGTTTTGTTAGAACTCTCCATCATGACCTGTCTGTCTTGGGCAGCCCTACATGGCATGGCTCATAGTTTCATTGAGTTAGACAAGGCTGTGATCCATGTGATCAGTTTGGTTAGTTTTCTGTGATTGTGGTTTTTGTTTTGTCTGCCCTCTGATGAAGAAGATAAGAGGCTTATGGAAGCTTCCTGATGGGAAAGACTGGCTGTGGGGAAAACTGGGTCTTGCTCTGGTGGGTGAGGTCTTGCTCACTAAGTCTTTAGTCCAACTTTATGTTGATGCTGTGGGGGTGTGTTCCTGCCCTGTAGTTTGGCCTGAGGCAAAACTATGGTAAGGGTAGTGTCCTCCTTTAAAAGGGCTTATGCCAGCACACTGTGGCTCCCAGGACTGTTGTAGTCAGGGCCTCTGACCTTGCAGCAGGCCACTGTGAACCCATGCTTCCACCAGAGACTCTGGGACACTTACAGGCAAATCTGGGTCAGTTTCTTGTACAGAGGCTGGATTCAACATCAAAAGTAGAAGGGCGTTTCTCAACATCTCTGTAAAGTATTACTTATATTAACTGTATTTTTAGACCTCTAAGCTTTATTCTTTATTTTAAAAAATATTTATTGATTTATGACTGCACTGGGTCTTTGTTGCTGTGCATGGGCTTTCTCTAGGTGCCATGGGAGGGCTTCTTATTGTGCTGGTTTCTCTGGTTTTGCAGCCTGGGCTCTAGGGTATGTGGGTTTCAGTAGTTGAGGTGCACAGGCTTAGTCGTCCCATGACAGGTAGGATCTTCCTGGGGCAGGAATTGAACCCCTGCCCCCTGCATTGCCAGGCAGATTCTTAACCACTGAACCACTAGGAAAGTTCCATCTAAGCTTTATTCTAAATACATACAAGGGGGTTGTGGGATTTAGGAAACTTTGTTCTCTCATCAAACCCAGGCTTTTAAGACTCACTAAAACTAAACATTCCAGCTCTTACAACCTGGAGAATGAAGTCTCATCTTTCTAACTTGGAATTTAACATCTTTCACAGTTTGATTGTTGACCTATCTTTCTGTTTTCAAAGTGTCTGTCTTCAAAAGGATTCATATCCTTATTCCTGTTTAGACCACTTACCCAAACTGAAATATCCATCTCTTCACCTTTCTCCCCTATTTTGCTTCCTACTTGATCAATTGCACAATCTCTTCCATCATTTTATTTTTATTTTCAGTCCCACCTCTGAGTTTTGGCAATTCTCAGGGTTTTGTTCTTTGCCTTCTCTTAATTTGTGGGCTTTTTTTTTTTTTTTCTCCCAATTGTTCCTGCCCCTAGTTCTTGACTACTGCCTCTAGTTGATTGTTCCCACAGCATTTTTTTTGGAGCAGGTCGTTTCTTTACTGGAGCCATTTATCTCTCCTGCAGGCTCTGCAGACTGTATGCATTCAAAGCTAGTGTTAAAGAAATGGGGGACAGAGAGCTGTAGTTCTTATATTCTGAACAATTTAAGCCAAATCTGTTGTATCAAGATAAAGAAAGTTTCAAAAATGATGGAGAATTTAGAATGTAGGAAATTCAGCTTTATGAGTGTTAAATGTTAATTTACCATAGAGAAAAGTCAATAGATGCATGTAGGTATAAAATTTGTCCCATCTGCCCAAGTTTTGGAAGGAGTAATACTATGACTCTCTCACTTATGTTCTGTTTCATTTTTACTCCTTAAAAACATTTTTGTCCTGATTATAAATATAATGGGCTTCCCAGGTGGCACTAGTGGTAAAGAACCCTTCTGCCAATGCAGGAGACTTAAGAGATGCAGTTTTGCTATCTGGATAGAGAAGATCCCCTGGAGGAGGGCGTGGCAACCCACTCCAGTATTCTTGCCTGGAGAATCCCCATGGACAGGAGCCTGGAGTCCATAGGGTCGCAAAGAGTCAGACACTACCGAAGTGACTTAGTACATAAATGTAATAAAAGCTTATTAACAAATAATTGGAATACTAAACAGAAAAAACTATAAGGAGAAAAATAAAAATGGGTCTTAAGGGTCACCATCCAGAAATTAGAACAAGTAAAATTTAAAATTATACTTCATTCTGAACTTTTTTCTGTGCATAGTTAATATACTGAATTGAATAGTTTGTTTATCCATTTACATTTAGGTAAAATTTGGTGGCTTAGATGGTAAAGAATCTGCCTGCAATGTGGGAGACCTGGGTTTGATCCCTGGGTTGGGAAGATCTCCTGGAGAAGAAAATGGCAACACACTGCAGTACTCTTGCCTGGAGAGTTCCATGGACAGAGGACCCTGGCAGGCTCCAGTCTCTGGGATCTCAAAGAATCAGACATGACTGAATGATTAAACACTTTCACTCTTTCACCATAGTACTAACTACTGTTCTGTATTGGCAGTTTTCACTAATATTATATAGGGAATATTTTTATAATTTCTTGTAATTACCACTTTTAGTGATTGTAGTATATCCCATTGTCTGAATATTATACTATAATTTATTTCATTATTCTCCTTTTATTGATACTTTAGATACTTCAATTTTTTTTCTGTTTTTAAAGGGTATGAATGAAGAGGAGAAGGAAAAAAACCCAACTCTGAGAACTGATAAAACTCAGAATGAAGCTGAAAGACAGGAAATATAATGGAGGAGATTGCTTGTTGGTGAACATCCCTTTATCTATTCTTTACCTTTGATCTCATGTCTGATTATTTTCTTCAAATTGAGGCCTAGAAATTACCAGGACTAAAGTTGGGAATTTTTTTCTTTGCCTCAACTAACTAACCAAGGTCCAATCTTTCTTATCCAATCTGATCTGGAATTCATCAGAAGCATAGTGTGAATGTTCCTGATTGTTTTCTTTTTTTAACTATAGCTTTTCTTTCTCCAAAAGGAAAAAAAAATCAATAACTTGTTTTTCAAACTACTTGTAAAAAACTTGCCTTTGTAAACTGATGATTGCTCCAAGAGCATGTATATCTCCACACGTCCTTTCTTCAGATTCTTCCAGCAGAAACACAGTAACTCCTCAAACTTCATGTGTTTAAGAGGTAGTTAGGGTTCTGAAGCAGATGAGGCCAGAGAACAAAGCCAATATTTAAGGAAGGACCATCATAAGTGTTTTCTTTGATCCTTTAAAGAGAATAACATTTTATGAAAGACACAACCACTTATTGACTGTTTTAGGCATTGTACAATGTTCTGGATTACCTGTGCATTTTAGACAAAAGATGTAAATACAGTTCCTTTCGTTTAAGGTTTTGTTTTTCCTCCATCATAAGTGATATTCTTCAACACATCTTGAAACCAAGTTTGATTCTTCCGAGTGAAGTAACTGGTTATTGTTATGGCCTGAATATTTGTGGCCACAAGTTCATATACTTTGGCCACCTGATGTGAAGAGCCGACATAGTGGAAAAGATCCTGACACTGGGAAAGATTGAGGGCAGGAGGAGAAGGGGGATGACAGAGGCTGAGATGGCTCGATGGCATCATCAACTGAAGGAATGTGAGTCTGAGCAAACTGCGGGAGATAGTGACGGACAGGGAAGCCTGGAGTGCTTCAGTCCATGGGATTGCAAAGAGTTGGGCATGGCTAAGGAACTGAACAACAGCAGTAAGTTCATATATTGTTCATATATGTTCATAACTCCCCATGTGATTGCAGTAGGAGATGGGGTCCCTAGGGAAGTAATTAAGCCTTTATGAGATCAGAAGAATGAGGATGGGGTCCAATAGAATTAGTGTTCTTAGAGGAAAAAAGATCCCAAAGAACATAGGCTCTCTCTCTCACTCCCCATCAGTGTAGAGAAAAGGCCATGTTAGAACATAGTGAAAACTGGTTGTCTACAAGACCAGAAGAGATCTTTCCCCAGAAATCATCCATGCTGCCACTCTGATCTGATTTCCTGTCTCAAGAGCTGTGGGAAAATAAATTTCTGTTTAAGCCACTTTCTCTGTTGTATTATGTTACGGCAGTGTAGAAGATGAATAGTCACTAGTCTAATGTTAGACAGAACCTGGGAGCATAGAGAAGACATAAAGCGTCACTTGTTGAATGCTAAAGGGTGACTAGGGGTAAGAATTTGGAAGAAAAAAAAAACAAAACCAAAAATAAAACCTTGGCCTCTCTTGTGTGAAAATACAAACAATTTAAATAAATAAAAATGAACAATAGTCTTAACTGAGTATTTTTAAATGTAAGTGATGAAAATGAATTGTGAAATTTCTTAAACAACAGAATTCTTGAAACTCAAGCCCAGATTTTCATTTCGTCGGTTGGGTGGGGTCTCTGTGTTTTATTTTTAATTTTAAGAAGCATCTGAAATAAGTCTGATGATTAATTTGGTTTTGGAACCTCTGATCTAAACATTACAGTGTTTACTTTTCACTACTTTTAAAAGAAAGATACTATTTGTTTATACTCATCACAAAATGAGTATAACAACACACAGTGGCCAACTGACTTACTGCTAAACAGTCTTCTCTTATAATTAACAAAGAATTTAATAAAAACTTGTAGTCATCCTATATTTTTATCACTTCATTCTTATTAAATTCTCTTTTTAGGAAACTTGCCTGGAAGGATGACTCACCTTTTATCCAGCTTCAAAAGAAAACATTTTAGTCTTTGTGTTTAATTTTCAGGGCAAGATTGATTGCTTTAGAGAATTAAAACAAACAAAGAAAAACAGCACTAGATTCATTTTTTCCCCCATAGGAATATTTCAGAATAACAGCTGGTGAATTCATTTTTAATCTCTTTGTGCTATTCTTTGTTCTATTCCTGAAGAAGAATTTCTTTTCTTTTACTTTCTCTCCCTCTTCTCACAGCCTCCAACCATTTTAGTAACTCTAATTTTTATGTGATCTTATTTTTAAAAATTTGATCAAAGCTATTAAAAAGGAGCAGATGCTTCCTGAAAAGTGCTGTTGCACCTTTGCTTCAGAGATTGTTCTGTTTTAATATCATGAATTTTTGTATTTCTCTGATCATTTACCATTGTATGTCTTGGTTTGATTCGAAATCAACTAATATCTACTCTTGCCTGGAGAATCCCATGGGCGGAGGAGCCTGGTAGGCTGCAGTCCATAGGGTCGCAAAGAGTCAGGCACGACTGAGCGACTTCACTTTCACTTTTCACTTTCCTACATTGGAAAAGGAAACAGCAACCCATTCCAGTGTTCTTGCCTGGAGAATCCCAGGGACGGAGGAACAGGGTGGGCTTCTGTCTATGGGGTCACACAGAGTCAGACACGACTAAAGTGACTTAGCAGCAGGAGCAACACTCCAAAAACCATTGTGGGGCTGGTATTATTATCTGTTATATTGAGTCACATAAAATTGCTGCATTTAAAGATTAAAAAAATCAACTCAGTTTTAGCAATTTCATATGACCCAGCCTAATATAAGCAAGAGAGTTCCAGAAAAACATATATTTCTGCTTTATTGACTATGCCAAAGCCTTTCACTGTGTGGATCACAATAAACTGTGGAGAATTCTGAAAGAGATGGGAAAACCAGACCACCTGACCTGCCTCTTGAGAAACCTATATGCAGGTCAGGAAACAACAGTTAGAACTGGACATGGCACAACAGACTGGTTCCAAATAGGAAAAGGAGTATGTCAAGGCTGTATATTGTCACCCTGCTTATTTAACTTCTATGCAGAGTACATCATGAGAAATGCTGGGCTGGAAGAAGCACAAGCTGGAATCAAGATTGCCGGGAGAAATATCAGTAACCTCAGATATGCAGGTGACACCATCCTTATGGCAGAAAGTGAAGAGGAACTAAAAAGCCTCTTGATGAAAGTGAAAGAGGAGAGTGAAAAAGTTGGCTTAAAGCTCAACATTCAGAAAACTAAGATTATGGCATCCAGTCCCATCACTTCATGGGAAATAGATGGATGGGGAAACAGTGGAAACAGTGTCAGACTTTGTTTTTTGGGGCTTCAAAATCACTGCAGATGGTGACTGCAGCCATGAAATTAAAAGAGGCTTGCTCCTTGGATGGAAAGTTATGACCAACCTAGATAGTATATTCAAAAGCAGAGATATTACTTTGCCAACAAAAGTCCATCTAGTCAAGGCTATGGTTTTTCCTGTGGTCATGTATGGATGTGAGAGTTAGACTGTGAAGAAGGCTGAGCACCGAAGGATTGATGCTTTTGAACTGTGGTGTTGGAGAAGACTCTTGAGAGTCCCTTGGACTGCAAGGAGATCCAACCAGTCCATTCTGAAGGAGATCAGTCCTGGGACTTCTTTGGAAGGAATGATGCTAAAGCTGAAACTCCAGTACTTTGGCCACCTCATGCAAAGAGTTGACTCACTGGAAAAGACTCTGATGCTGGGAGGGATTGGGGGCAGGAGGAGAAGGGGACGACAGAGGATGAGATGGCTGAATGGCATCACCGACTCAATGGACATGAATCTGAGTGAACTCTGGGAGTTGGTGATGGACAGGGAAGACTGGCATGCTGCGATTCATGGAGTCTCAAAGAGTCAGACATGACTGAGTGACTGAACTGAACTGAACTGAACTGAATATACTTGTTGGGTGAATAAACTGAATTTCAGGCAGATTAAGTGACTCTGCTCAAGGTTATTTAAATGTGAAAGAAGTAGTTTCCACAACCTCTTTTCCCCTAAATCCTAGTTGTTTGTCTTAGAATAAAAAACGTATTTACCAATGCCCACAATGTATTCTTGCCTGGAAAATCCCATGGACGGAGGAGCCTGGTAGGCTACAGTCCATGGGTTGCAAAGAGTTGGACACGACTGAGTGACTTCACTTTCTTCTTTCTTACAACATGTTTTCCTTTTCATAAATTGAAAACGATTAGAGCATAAGTTGTATTATGTACTGTATACCACACATGCATACAACTCTGATTCATAGAGCATTCATATTGCATTTGTATTATTTTAACATTAAGTAGGCTCTTCTATGTTACTCTCTAGATGTACATGGGTATATGTGAATATACTTTTTTATGTTATAGAACTTACTCCTGCAATATAAACAAATTTTAAGTTGATCAAATGTACACTAAAGGGCTTCCCTGATGGCTCAGTGGTAAAGAATCTGCCTGCCAACGCAGGAGACACAGGTTCGATCTCTGATCCAGGGAGATCCCAGATGTTGCAGAGCAACTAAGCCCATGCGCCACAGCTACTGCGCCTGTGCTCTAGAGCCTGGAAGCTGCAACTATTGAACCTATGTGCCACAACTACTGAAGCCCTTGAGCCCTAAAGCCTGTGCTCTGCAGCAGGAGAAGCCACCACAATGAGAAGCCCTTGCACTGCAACTAGAAAGTAGCCCCTGCTTGCCACAAATACAGCAAGGAAGACCCAGGAAACCTCCAAGATGGAGTCAGGCTATTTAATAGCATTTTTGTGTGTGTAATCCATTTCCCCTTGGGTGTGCATGGGACATGTGACTTGTTTTGAACAAATATAGAAACTGGGATGAGCTGTCACTTTTCTATTATACTGTAAATGTAAGGACGATACTCCCATGATTATAGCACATTATCTGTGTACAATGACTCTAAGCCTACTCAGTCTCCTCTCCTGCTGGCCTTGAGGAAGCATACTGCTATGCTGTGAACCTTAAATGGAGAGGACCACATGGCAAGGGACTGTGGGCAACCACTAGGAGCCAGGGGTTTCAGGTCGTTAGCTCAGATGACTGAATTCTGCCAACATCCACAACCATAAGAGCTTGGAAGAGAACTCTGAGATTCAGATGAGATTCCAGCCCACTTGACACCTTGAGCATAACCTGTGAGACCCTGAGGCAGAAAACTGTGTCCAGACGCTCTATGAAAAGTGTGAGATACTTAAATGTGTATTAGATGCAAGTTTATGGTAGTATATTTCTCAGCAACAGATAACTAATGTACCAAAGGGATGGCAATTATTTTCCCCTAACTCTCTCCCCGTGTCTTTTGATATGAAGAAAGCTTCTCAGATTTGAAAAAATATATATATTTAATAAATATGTATGTATTTCTATTTTTTAGTAGATGGACCATAGGTTAAAGTCAGAAGTGGATGGTTTTAAACACAGCAGAAAGTTTCAGATGGGAATGGAAGGGAAAGAACTGTGAGATGTAGTTATAGCAACAATGGGAAACTAATACATCTTTTTATACATTCCAGAGAAAAGAAAAATAGAAGGCATTAACTCAATGAAATCCTTTACCTGGACCCTTAAGAATATCCTGGATTTTTTTTTTCCATTTCCCTTTGATATGCTGTTATGATCCTGGGACGTGTGCCATTTATTGATTGTTTGCAAAATGCACATTTTTCTTTATGACTTCAAAAAAACCTTTCTGTGAAAGCTGGAAACTAACACTCTCAAGACAAAGCAAGTTATTCCAATCAGTAGTGAGCATAAGAGAATAAAGAGAGCAAAGAGTTTACATTTCCAAGGTCAGAACATATTCTAAACAATGTTTTCACATCTTTTAAAAAGAGTATTGGCTCTGATTTAAATTTTATAGCTTGGGCATGCTAAAATATTATAGATTCATTTATATAACCCTAACATGCTAGTCTGTACTAATGACATGTAACTTAACATTAAAGGGCAGTGTGTTTCAGGAGAGAGATTGCTGCCCAATTCCTTCAGATGTGATTTGAGGGGTCTCATGCAAAATTCTCATTCCTAAATATATCTTTAGACCCACAGAGCCTAACCTTGAAGATGCACAATAGATATTTAGTTAAAATATATGTTGCCAAGAGACCTATTTAAAACAAAAATGACTTTTATATAAGCACATTTACTTATCTGCTCATTCACAAAAGCTTGGTTGTGTAGCAAAAATATAGTACAAAATGCACAGATATTATAACTTATAAGTTTTTGGCAACTAGATTAATCATGGTTATCATTTTGAAATGTGTAGCAATATTGAATCACTATGCTGGGTACCGGAACTAACATAGTGTTGTAGGTCAACTATCCTTCAAACTAGGCAAACAAGCAAACTCATAGAAAAAGAGGTCAGATTAGTGGCTACCAGAGGCAGCAGTAGGGTAGGAGGAAGTAGAAGTGGGTAAAGGTAGCGAAAGGGTACAAACTTCCAGTGATAAGATACATAGATACCTGAGATGTAAAGTACAACATGAGAAATATAATGAACTCCTGTTGTATGTTATACATGAAACGTGTTAAGAGAGTTATTCCTGAGTTCTCATCAAAAGGAAAAAGCATTTTAAAAATTCCTTTAATGTCATATCTATGTGGTATGATGGATGATGTTCACCAAACTTATTAGGGCAATTATTTCATGATAGTCAAACCATTATGCTATACATCTTATATTCTGTTATATTATATATTAATATCTTAAAAAATAAAAAATCAAGTTTAATTTCTTATAAACTTCTTATGAACTAATTACAAATAACATATCACTCTCTCTGGCCTCCAGTTTAATCATTTATAAAATAAGATAAAATGTACCTTCATATAAGAAGTGGTATTGTCCAGAGACTATAGCATAGATACACAGATTCCGTGTGGGTTGAAATCTTGGCTCACCCACTCACTCCACGACTATGGGCCAGTTACTCCATGCCCTTGAGGAATAACTGCCTCTGTTTTCTAATCTGTAATATACGTTCTACTTGGTAGAGTCATGGTAAGATTAAGTGTAAGAGCATATTGTCTGTGCTCAGTCTGTGTTCCCTACTGTAATTTAGTTGTGAGGGATAGATGAGGTCACATCTGAAAAGCATTTAGCACTCAGTGTCATCCAGTTTCATTTACTTGAATATTATATAGCATAAATATGTTATAGATAGATACAACACATTTAGTATATTGTGTAACATTTCCTCAACCATGCATGCTAAGTTGCTTCAGTTGTGTCTTACTCTTTGAGACTCTGTGGACTGTAGCCCACCAGACTTCTCTGTTCGTGGGATTCTTTAGCAAAAATACTGGAGTGGGTTGCTATTCCCTCCTCCAGGGGATCTTTCTGACCCAGAGATGGAACCCGCTTCTCCTGCATTGCAGGCAGATTCTTTACCACTAAGCCACTGGCGAAACCTCTCTCCTCAACCTTAGAGCACACTGTTTTTTCATATTATTATATTTCAAATATGGGAATGTATCTTACAATTGACTTTTACATTTAGCATAGTGCTTTTCTCCTCCCAAAGTTAATATTAAATTTGTGATGGTGTCTTACAAATGAGGAAATAATTCACATGTGTATATCATACTTATGTATGCATATATTGGTCAAGAAATTTCTTTATTCACCTCTCTTTCCCAAGGGCCCTCATATTTGCTCAATAAATGTAAGTTGCACTATAAATAAATAACTTATTCACATCTCTGGATTTAATCCAACCTCCACTTTTCCCATGCCATCTTCCCTATATTTCAGTCTAGCTAAAAATACTTTTGGTTAGTCAATTGCTTTTAGATATAATGTGAGGCTGCCTTTGCCTTTGAAATAAATACAAATCTCATCACATTAGAAATCATGTATATTCCAATATCTGTGCTCCTGCTTGTCTGACTACCTTGGTCCTCCAAAAGTGATCACCTTTGAGTTTCCACTCAGCAGCAAGATCCTGCTCCAACATTCCTGTCTGGTTCCCCTTCTTTCTCTCCACCTCCTTCCCTAACCCCTCCTCCTCCTTTCCAGCAAAGCACAGTTGCTGGGAGGCTGCGCAGCACAGAGAAAGGGCTTGTGAGTCAATGTGGACGGAGGTCTCCAGGGAACATTTTTGTGTATGTTTCTCTAGTTTTTCCTTCATGACCAAGAGCCACTTTTTACTCATTTGTATACTTTCAAGGCACAGTACAATGCCTGACCCACAGTATGTAATGCTTTTGAATTATTAAACTGGAATAAGTCACAGATTATTCATTCATGCTTGATTTATTAGTTGACCATCTATTGAGAACTATGAGCTAATTAGCTGGAAGGAAGAAAAGATGAACAAAATTTCTTTCCTTCCACAGAAAGTCTCACAATGAGTGGGGAGACAGACTTATAAACTTATAACAACAATAATAAAACATATTTATGTAGGAAATG
Source organism: Budorcas taxicolor (assembly GCF_023091745.1). Classification (NCBI taxonomy): domain Eukaryota; kingdom Metazoa; phylum Chordata; class Mammalia; order Artiodactyla; family Bovidae; genus Budorcas; species Budorcas taxicolor. The sequence goes on along the minus strand of NC_068923.1, from coordinate 55,903,172 downwards.
TTATAAGAGCAGATAAGATAGAAAGATTTACTCACTGTTCTTAGGAGAGTGGAAAAGTGAAAATGCAATTGAATTTTGAAGAATGGCCATTTAAGAAGCACAAAATTTAAGTCAAGGAAATTGCAGTATGATCCAGCTCCTCCTAGACATTCTACTGTTCATCCAAGAGAGGGTTACCCCTGATGGCTCAGTGGGCAAAGAATCCACTTGCAATTCAGGAGACACAGTATACACAGGTTCCAGCCCCTAGATCAGGAAGATCCCATGGAGGAGGAAATGGCAACCCATTCCAGTATTCTTGCCTGAAAAATTTCATGGACTGAGTAGCCTGGTGGGCTACAATCCAAAGACTCAACAGAGTCAGACATGACTAACCAAGTAAGCACAGCACAGCACAGCAGACCCAAATGAAATGAAAACTAATCCACACCAATATTTATGTAATCAAATGTCATAGTGGCATTAGTCATTATAGCCAAATAATAGAAACAACTCAAATGTCCATTAATGGCTGTCTAGGGGAAGCCTTACAAATAGCAGTGAAAAGAAGAGAAGTGAAAACCAAAGGAGAAAAGGAAAGATATAAGCATCTGAATGCAGAGTTCCAAAGAATAGCAAGAAGAGATAAGAAAGCCTTCCTCAGCGATAAATGCAAAGAAATAGAGGAAAACAACAGAATGGGAAAGACTAGAGATCGCTTCAAGAAAATTAGAGATACCAAGGGAACATGTCATGCAAAGATGGGCTCGATAAAGGACGGAAATGGCATGGACCTAACAGAAGTAGATGATATTAATAAGATGTGGCAAGAATACACAGAAGAACTGTATAAAAAAGATCTTCACTACCCAGATAATCACAATGGTGTGATCACTCATCTAGAGCCAGACATCCTGGAATGTGAAGTCAAGTGGGCCTTGGAAAGCATCACTACGAACAACGCTAGTGGAGGTGATGGAATTCCAGTTGAGCTGTTTCAAATCCTGAAAGATGATGCTGTGAAAGTGCTGCACTCAATATGCCAGCAAATTTGGAAAACTCAGCAGTGGCCACAGGACTGGAAAAGGTCAGTTTTCATTCCAATTCCAAAGAAAGGCAATGCAAAAGAATGCTCAAACTACCGCACAATTGCACTCATCTCACATGCTAGTAAAGTAATGGTCAAAATTCTCCAAGCCAGGCTTCAGCAATACGTAAACCATGAACTTCCAGATGTTCAAGCTGGTTTTAGAAAAAGCAGAGGAACCAGATATCAAATTACCAACATCCATTGGATCCATGGAAAAAGCAAGAGAGTTCCAGAAAAACATCTATTTCTGCTTTATTGACTGTGCCAAAGCCTTTGACTGTGTGGATCAAAATAAACTGTGAACAATTCTGAAAGAAATGGGAATCCCAGACCACCTGACCTGCCTCTTGAGAAACCTATATGCAGGTCAGGAAGCAACAGTTAGAACTGGACATGGAACAACAGACTGGTTCCAAATAGGAAAAGGAGTGCGTCAAGGCTGTATATTGTCACCCTGCTTATTTAACTTTTATGCAGAGTACATCCTGAGAAACGCTGGGCTGGAAGAAGCACAAGGTGGAATCACAATTGCCAGGAGAAATATCAGTAACCTCAGATATGCAGATGACACCACTCTTATGGCAGAAAATGAAAAGGAACTAAAAAGCCTCTTGATGAACATGAAAGAGGAGAGTGAAAAAGTTTGCTTAAAGCTCAACATTCAGATGGGGAAACAATGGAAATAGTGTCAGACTTTATTTTTGAGGGCTCCAAAATCACTGGAGATGGTGACTGCAGCCATGAAATTAAAAGACGCTTACTCCTTGGAAAAAAAGTTATGACCAACCTAGATAGCATATTCAAAAGCAGAGACATTACTTTGCCGACTAAGGTCCGTTTAGTCAAGGCTATGGTTTTTCCCGTGGTCGTGTATGGATGTGAGCGTTCGACTGTGAAGAAAGCTGAGCCTCAAAGAACTGATGCTTTTGAACTGTGGTGTTGGAGAAGACTCTTGAGAGTCCCTTGGACTTCAAGGAGATCCAACCAGTCCATTCTAAAGGAGCTTAGTCCTGGGTGTTTCATTGGAAGGACTGATGCTGAAGCTGAAACTCCAACACTTTGGCCACCTCATGCAAAGAGTTGACTCTTTGGAAAAGACTCTGATGCTGGAAGGGATCGGGTTCAGGAGGAGAAGGGGATGACAGAGGATGAGATGGCTGAATGGCATCACCGACTCAATGGACATGAATCTGAGTGAACTCCGGGAGTTGGTGATGGACAGGGAGGCCTGGCGTGCTGCAATTCATATGGTTACAAAGAGTCAGACATGACTGAGCGACTGAACTGAACTGAAGTGATAAATGAAGTAAATAAAATGTGGAAACTGCATGTAATGGAATATTCAGTAGTAGGAAGTACTGATATGTGCTACAATGTGAATGAACCTAGACAATACTATGTTAAATGAAACAAACTGTATTAGAAATGTTTAAAGAACTTTTATAATTTTCTTTACTATATAAAATGTTAAAAACAGGCAAAACTGTAGGGACTGAAATCTTAATGGTTGCTTAGAGTTGGGGAACCATTAAGGAAATATAGAGAATGATTTTTAATGGAACAGGTTTCTTTTGGGTGTGACCAGAATTCTCTAAAATTGATTGTGGAGATTATTTCACAGCTCTGTGAATATACTAAAAGACACAAATGTGTACTTCAAACAGCTGGTGAATAAATTATATTAATATCACAATAAAATCATTTTACAAATAAAGAAACAAAATGAACAGTCAATCCAAAGATTCGCTATAAATTTTCATGTGGAATTGTTACAACCAAGATGTTTAGTTGTTTTACTGCATATCAAATATTCTTAAAATAACAAAATCCGTAGAGAGGAAGAAATTGACAATACGTGAGAGAGATGTAGGGAAGAAAGCAGATGGAGGAGAAAAATCTATAGACTGAGGTCCTTGAAAAACTTGTGGGCAGATGGCATCTAGAACATGGAAGGATTACCTCTCCCACCAGGAGGAGGAGGGATGTAGCTGAAGATGGATAGGAAAGGAGGTATACTAATAGGCGGAGTTAGGAAGGGTTGAGTGTTTATACCATGTGGGCTCTATTGACTCTGGGAAGCATAGCATCTTCCTTCTGAGTGTTGAAAGAAAGAGGAGGGTTGATAGATTGAGCAGCACAGACAGCTGCCAGACTGACAAAGCAAATACTCACCAAGCCTTTTATTCATCCATTGTGCCATAACAGTGTTGCTAAAATGAAATACGTGAAATGAGTGGACAGTCTTAGCATGAGGCTTAATATGAATAAAATTCCAGGAAATAGAATATCAGTTTTCATGACAATCTCAATGGAAAAAAATTATGAACAACTCAAGACATTTTGCTTGACAATGATTCCATTTGTATGGTTCCATGTTCCATGTAAACTTAACTTTTGAAAAAAAAAAAAAAAGTAAATTCCTTTTTTTAAAGGAAGTCCAAGCTAAGAAGATAATTCTTTACAATAAAGTAAATGAGAAGGAAAACAATAGTTATAAAAAATAAATGCAAATGTATGGAAGCACAAATGAAAATATTAAGATATTAATAACACACATATTGCATTATATATCAGGCTCTGCTCTAAGCAACACACACACTTATTTAATACTTATAAAATCCTATCTGTTGAATAAGTTACACATAAATCCCACTATTTTTTATTTTTATTTTATTATTATTTTTACTTTACAATATTTTTGTATTGGTTTTGCCATACATCAACGTGAATCCACCATGATTCACTTGCTGTACATCAGAAACTAACACAGCACTGTAAATCAAGTATACGCCAATAAAAACTTTTTTAAGAAAAAAAACCCTATCTGTTGGATGTATACTCACAGTTTAAATAAAGATGAGGCATAGAGCAGTTAGGTAGTTTGGAAAAATCCACATAGGTGGTAGGTATGAAAGGAAAGGTTCACTCTCTGGCAGCCATGCTCCACAACCACCTTGCAACACTAGATACGCTGTAAGAAATGTCCAGGAAATATAAACTATCCTTTGTGTCTGAAATGAATATAAGGTTTCTAGTGAGCAGTGTCAAAAGAGGAAGTTAGAATGGTAGGCTGGGATGTTTGTTATTACCCTCAGATACGGAGCCCAAATTAGTACCATATCAGCTGAGTAGCTGTTCCAAGCATTTATTTATACAGAACTGCAAAACATCACTGAGTGCCAGCAAATTATGAGAAAGTTAATAACATAGAGGAAAGTATATTTACTGGGATTCTTCTCAGAAAAAAACTCTGAATGCATTGTCAAAGAAAAATGATTGGCTCCTTGGGACAAAGGATAATATCCCAGAGGAATACCTGCAAGCAACAACAGATGAGACAGCTCGTAACTGCTTTAGGTACTGAAATAAAATTAGTATAAGATAAAGTGCAATCATCTCATGCATTCAGTTGGATAGATCTTGACCACTGAATATGCCTTTGAAATCACCTCCCACAACAAAATAAGATATAGACTATCTTCATCTTCCAGAAAGTTCCATATAACCTTATAGTTAGTTCTCTCTCCCACACACTATCTGTTCTCTCACCATAGATTAGCTCTGCTTATATTTGGATTTCATATAAAAGAAGTATAAAGTACAGAATTTTTTTTCTAGTTTCTTTCGCTTAGCATTCTGTTTTTGAAGTTCATTCATGTTGCTGTGTGAAACAGTTATTTTTTCTTTTTTATTACTGAGTAATATTTCATTGTGTGAATGTAGAACAATTTGTTTATGCATTTTCCTACTGAAGTCATTAGTGCTTTCTTTTCAAGCTTGGGGCAATTATACATTTTCTTTTGAATTATTTTTGTGTACATGTGTTTTTATTTATTTATTTTTTTGGCAAACATGTAGGAATAGAATTTTACATCATAGGATGTGAGTAACTTGATTCCCTCCCCTGAAAGATCAGTCTGGATGTTAATAGAACTTTATTTGGCAGAATAAGTTAAGCAAGTTTGGGACCAGAGCTGAATTATGTATAAAAGTTGGAGGGAGGATGGGTGCTTTCTTCTGCCCCTTATCACATGGATGCTCAGCCTCATCCATAAATAATAAATGAACAAATATTGAAGGGCTATTTGTTTGAAGGAATGATAAATTAATAATCTACTAGAGGGAACAAAATGTCTTAAAATCTGGTTTAAATATACCATAGATATGAATGTAGATTTGTTTTGAAGAATTAAGTGACATGATTGAATCTATGTCTAATGACAATAACTTTTATATATTGGAAGGTGAACATAGAATGGGAAAAAATTTAAGGCTATTTCAAAACTCTAGATAAAAATTAATGAGATAAGCGTCTTCAGGAATCCTTAGGAGGGAATTGAATTCAGAAGATATATAGACCCCGCTTTTGAATGTGTGTGTGTACACATATGAATCCATGAGCATGCATGTATGTTGCAGCAGAAACTAATTTTGTAATAGTACTTTTTTCTCATTCATTGCAGTTACTGCATCCACAATAGATTCTGTATTACAGATCCAGCTTAGTCAAAATGCTCAGAGCAGCTGGGTATCCCCATCCTGGAAGGCTTATGTTGTGCACTCATGCAATGCCTATCTGGTGAGACCCATAACACTTGATATATCATGACTTTTTAGTTTGTGTCAGAATGTTTCTAAAACTCCTGGCCTTTCGGACATGGTAGTTGAGAAAGTGCTCCAGTGCTCTAGTAACAGTTCTGAAAACCACAGAAAACAAAACATCCAGCTGATGTGAATATCATATATGTGAATTATGTGAATTCATGATTCACATAGTTATGTGAATATCATAATATCATTCACTCTGACCCAGGCCTTAACAGTACTTCTTTTATTGTGTTTCTCGGCCATTTTCACATATAAAATAGGCAAGGACTGGTTAGAGATGAACTTTTTAATATCAGATTCAGAGAAAGATCTCAAAATATTTTATTTTTCAGCCCAAAAAGTCCTGAAAGAGCTTATCTTTTTCCTCTCCTTGCTGTATCAGGCTTTGCCTCTCTGCTAGCTGTCATGTCCAACCATGATCTCTACCTCTAACTAAAGTAAAGCTGGATGGTCATGGTTTAGGTCATTTTAATGCACTGTACAGTCTCACTGTTTATTCAAGGTATTGACCCACAACTCTAGAAGATATGAGAAAACTAAAGAAAAATTGAATTAGAAAGAGCCTTTTCTTATATGTTTTCTTCAACTTGTGATCAGTATGTGCATAGAAACTCCACTATCCAAGTTTATCACAATATCTACCTCATAAATTCACTGTGGATGGTTAGCCTATTATTTATATTATCTCCATTCTTTTCTTTAGTCAATCTTTTACTCGAGTATTTTTCAAAATTGAAACTAGATCTGGAATCAGTCTTCTATTATTAAAAATCAAGGATGTTACTTTAAATATTTGGTACTTGCTGAGCAGAAATGCAACCCCTGATTGCTTAACTAGTAGGAGCTCTTATTCAAGGCTACAGGTTGGTAGCTTTCATAAACAAGGCGGTACATTATTTTTGTGCGTCACTAGCTAGTCATGGTCATTGTACTCTGGGAGGTCAGGAACCAGAGTGGCAGTGCGTATGTTGGGAATATGACTTTATTTGGAAGGTCACATGCCTCCAGAGTCACCAGGAGAAGTGCATGCTAACTCTGGCCCTGGAATGCTTTCATTGATTTTGCAAACAATTTATGTAGCAGCTGTGAACACCAATTGTACTACATCAGCGTCAAGAGGGAAAACAGGCTTTCCTGCACGTTAGAGAAATTTTGCTTAACCTTGGATGGCTAGCTGCTCTGATGTATTTACTTCCATACACAGTGAAAAGCAAGCCATGAAGGTTCTAGATTTTTGTAAAAAAGATACGCTCTGCTGTATAAAACTTGACGCAGGATTCTTCACCTTGGCTCAACTTTCAATAAATTGAAATTCCAGTCTTGAGACAAAAACTGCTGATGAGACTGTTAGGATGCTTCAAGTTCCACTCTCTATACAGAGAAGATTGCAAACTGTAGTCAGAATGACAAATCAGAATGACTCATCTAATTAGGTAGAAAAGGAATACAATCTTTATTGGAAAAAGAAAAAAAGCCTATACTGGCCTATAATTTCTCTTGCAACTAAATCAGTTGACTTGAATTTGAGTATCTAGAACTTAAGTATCACCTTCAGAACCACAATATCTCCTCCATAATAAATAGAAATTGTTCCATAAGACCCAGTTCAGTTTAATTCACTCAATCATGTCTGATACTTTGAGACCCCATGGACTGCAGCATGCCAGGCTTTCCTGCCCATCATCAACTCCCGGAGTTCACTCAAACTCATGTCCATCGAGTCGGTGATGCCATCCAGCCATCTCATCTTCTGTTGTCCCCTTCTCCTCCTGCCTTGAATCTTTCGTAAACAGGGTGGTACATTATTTTTGTGCATCACTAGCTAGTCATGGTCAGGGTATTTTCCAGTGAGTCAGTTCTTCGCATCAGGTGGCCAAAGTATTGGAGCTTTAGCTTCAGCATCAGTCCCTCCAATGAATGACCAGGACTGATTTCCTTTAGGATGGACTGGTTGGATCTTGCTGTCCAAGGGACTCTTCTCCATCACCACAATTCAAAAACATCAACTCTTCGGTGCTCAGCTTTTTTTACAGTCCAACTCTCACATTCATACATGACTACTTGAAAAACCATAGCTTTGACTAGATGGACCTTTGTTGCCAAAGTAATGTCTCTGCTTTTCAATATGCTGTCTAGGTTGGTCATAACTTTTCTTCTAAGGAGCAAGCGCCTTTTAATTTCATGGCTGCAGTCACCATCTGCAGTGATTTTGGAGCCCCCCAAAATAGTTTCTCACTGTTTCCATTGTTTCTCTATTTGTCATGAAGTGATGGGACTAGATGCCATGATCTTCATTTTTTTTTTTTTTTTTGTTTTTTTTTTTGTTTTTTTTTTTATTTATTTATTTATTTTTTACTTTTAAAATCTTTAATTCTTACATGTGTTCCCAAACATGAACCCCCCTCCCACCTCCCTCCCCATAACATCTCTGTGGGTCATCCCCATGCACCAGCCCCAAGCATGCTGTATCCTGCGTCAGACATAGACTAGCGATTCAATTCTTACATGATAGTATACATGATAGAATGCCATTCTCCCATATCATCCCACCCTCTCCCTCTCCCTCTGAGTCCAAAAGTCCGTTATAGACAGCTGCGTCTTTTTTCCTGTCTTGCATACAGGGTCGTCATTGCCATCTTTCTAAATTCCATATATATGTGTTAGTATACTGTATTGGTGTTTTTCTTTCTGGCTTACTTCACTCTGTATAATCGGCTCCAGTTTCGTCCATCTCATCAGAACTGATTCAAATGAATTCTTTTTAATGGCTGAGTAATACTCCATTGTGTATATGTACCACAGCTTTCTTATCCATTCATCTGCTGATGGACATCTAGGTTGTTTCCATGTCCTGGCTATTATAATCAGTGCTGCGATGAACATTGGGGTACATGTGTCTCTTTCAATTCTGGTTTCCTCGGTGTGTATGCCCAGCAGTGGGATTGCTGGGTCATAAGGGAGTTCTATTTGCAATTTTTAAAGGAATCTCCACACTGTTCTCCATAGTGGCTGTACTAGTTTGCATTCCCACCAACAGTGTAGGAGGGTTCCCTTTTCTCCACACCCTCTCCAGCATTTATTGCTTGCAGATTTTTGGATCGCAGCCATTCTGACTGGTGTGAAGTGGTACCTCATTGTAGTTTTGATTTGCATTTCTCTGATAATGAGTGATGTTGAGCATCTTTTCATGTGTTTGTTAGCCATCCGTATGTCTTCTTTGGAGAAATGTCTATTTAGTTCTTTGGCCCAGTTTTTGATTGGGTCGTTTATTTTTCTGGAATTGAGCTGCATAAGTTGCTTGTATATTTTTGAGATTAGTTGTTTGTCAGTTGCTTCATTTGCTATTATTTTCTCCCATTCAGAAGGCTGTCTTTTCACCTTGCTGATATTTTCCTTTGTTGTGCAGAAGCTTTTAATTTTAATTAGATCCCATTTGTTTATTTTTGCTTTTATTTCCAGAATTCTGGGAGGTGGATCATAGAGGATCCTGCTGTGATTTATGTCTGAGAGTGTTTTGCCTATGTTCTCCTCTAGGAGTTTTATAGTTTCTGGTCTTACATTTAGATCTTTAATCCATTTTGAATTTATTTTTGTGTGTGGTGTTAGAAAGTGATCTAGTTTCATTCTTTTACAAGTGGTTGACCAGTTTTCCCAGCACCACTTGTTAAAGAGATTGTCTTTACTCCATTGTATATTCTTGCCTCCTTTGTCAAAGATAAGGTGTCCATATGTGTGTGGATTTATCTCTGGGCTTTCTATTTTGTTCCATTGATCTATATGTCTGTCTTTGTGCCAGTACCATACTGTTTTGATGACTGTGGCTTTGTAGTAGAGCCTGAAGTCAGGCAAGTTGATTCCTCCAGTTCCATTCTTCTTTCTCAAGATTGCTTTGGCAATTCGAGGTTTTTTGTATTTCCATACGAATCTTGAAATTATTTGTTCTAGTTCTGTGAAAAATATGGCTGGTAGCTTGATAGGGATTGCATTGAATTTGTAAATTGCTTTGGGTAGTATACTCATTTTCACTATATTGATTCTTCCGATCCATAAGCATGGTATATTTCTCCATCTATTAGTGTCCTCTTTGATTTCTTTCATCAGTGTTTTATAGTTTTCTATATATAGGTCTTTAGTTTCTTTGGGTAGATATATTCCTAAGTATTTTATTCTTTTCGTTGCAATGGTGAATGGAATTGTTTCCTTAATTGCTTTTTCTACTTTCTCATTATTGGTGTATAGGAATGCAAGGGATTTCTGTGTGTTGATTTTATATCCTGCAACTTTACTATATTCATTGATGAGCTCTAGTAATTTTCTGGTGGAGTCTTTCGGGTTTTCCATGTAGAGGATCATGTCATCTGCAAACAGTGAGAGTTTTACTTCTTCTTTTCCAATTTGGATTCCTTTTATTTCTTTTTCTGCTCTGATTGCTGTGGCCAAAACTTCCAGAACTATGTTGAATAGTAGCGGTGAAAGTGGACACCCTTGTCTTGTTCCTGACTTTAGGGGAAATGCTTTCAATTTTTCACCATTGAGGATAATGTTTGCTGTGGGTTTGTCATATATAGCTTTTATTATGTTGAGGTATGTTCCTTCTATTCCTGCTTTCTGGAGAGTTTTTATCATAAATGGATGTTGAATTTTGTCAAAGGCCTTCTCTGCATCTATTGAGATAATCATATGGTTTTTATTTTTCAATTTGTTAATGTGGTGAATTACATTGATTGATTTGCGGATATTGAAGAATCCTTGCATCCCTGGGATAAAGCCCACTTGGTCATGGTGTATGATCTTTTTAATGTGTTGTTGGATTCTGATTGCTAGAATTTTGTTGAGGATTTTTGCATCTATGTTCATCAGTGATATTGGCCTGTAGTTTTCTTTTTTTGTGACATCTTTGTCAGGTTTTGGTATTAGAGTGATGGTGGCCTCATAGAATGAGTTTGGAAGTTTACCTTCCTCTGCAATTTTCTGGAAGAGTTTGAGTAGGATAGGTGTTAGCTCTTCTCGAAATTTTTGGTAGAATTCAGCTGTGAAGCCGTCTGGACCTGGGCTTTTGTTTGCTGGAAGATTTCTGATTACAGTTTCAATTTCCGTGCTTGTGATGGGTCTGTTAAGATTTTCATTTTTTAAATGTTGAGTTTTAAGCCAGCTGTTTCAGCCTCCTCTTTCACTTTCATCAAGAGGCTCTTTAGTTCCTCTTCACTTTCTGCCATAAGGATGGTGTCATGTGCATATCTTAGGTTATTGATATTATTCCCTGCAGTCTTGATTCCACCTTGTGCTTCAACCAGATTGGCATTTCACATAATATACTCCGAATATAAGTTAAATAAGCAAGGTGGCAATATACAGCCTTGATGTACTCCTTTCCCCATTTGGAACCAGTCTGTTTTTTCATGTCCGGTTCTAACTGTTCCTTCTTAACCTGCATACACATTTCTCAGGAGGCAGGTCAGGTGGTCTGGTGTTCCCTTCTCTTGAAGAATTTTCCACAGTTTGTTGTGATGCACACAGTCAAAGGATTTTGCATCGTCAATGAAGAAGAAGTAGATTTTTTCCTGGAATTCTCTCGCTTTTTGTATGATCCAGTGGATTCTGGCAATTTGATCTCTGGTTCCTCTGCCTTTCCTAAATCCAGCTTGAACGTCTGGAAGTTCTTGGTTCGAGTTCTGTTCAGCCTAGCTTGGAGAATTTTGAGCATTACTTTGCTAGCATGTGAGATGAGTTCAAGTGTGTGGTAGTTTGAGCATTCTTTGTCACTGCTTTTCCTAGTTTTGTTCGTAGTGATGCTTCCTAAGGTCCACTTGACTTTTCACTCCAGGATGTCTGGCTCTAAGTGAGTGATCACACCATCATGGTTATCTGGGTCATTAACATCTTTTTTGTATAGTTCTTCTGTGTATTCTTGCTACCTCTTCTTAATATCTTCTGTTAGGTCCATACCATTTCTGTCCTTTACTGTGCCCATCTTTACATACCAAAGGAAATTTTCCCTTGGTATTGCCCACACAATATCTCAGTAAGGGCTGAATAAAGCCAAATTCTGTGAAACAAACTGCAATGAAATGTTGAAAGTTTATTCACAATAATGGTAATCTGTCAGCTAATTTCTAATAGAGATCGCACATTATGTTTCTCATTAAATTGTCTTCACAAAAAACAGTGCATAGTAGCTTGCTTTGGAGATATTTTACTCTTCAGACGTCTATACATAGGAAACAGTATTTTAAAATTATTTATATATAATATGTTTTATAAAATAATGTTTTTGAAGAAAAATATTATCAGAAATCAGAATAATTTGGAGTAAGGTATCCTCCGAAGAATTGATGCTTTTGAACTGTGGTGTTGGAGAAGACTCTTGAGAGTCCCTTGGACTGCAAGGAGATCCAACCAGTCCATCCTAAAGGAGACCAGTCCTGGGTGTTCATTGGAAGGATTGAGGCTGAAGCTGAAACTCCAATACTTTGGCCACCTCATGCGAAGAGTTGACTCATTGGAAAAGACCCTGATGCTGGGAGGGATTGGGGGCAGGAGGAGAAGGGGATGATAGAGGATGAGATGGCTGGATGGCATCACCAACTTGATGGACATGAGTTTGAGTGAACTCTGGGAGTTGGTGATGGGCAGAGAGGTCGGGGTGCTGCAATTCATGGGGTCACAAAGAGTCGGACACAACTGAGCTACTGAACTGAACTGAACTGATCCTCCTTACTAAGGTACCCTCAAAAAATCTTTTCGATAGTGTTAATCAGTTTAGGCATTGCTCAACTATTCTATCTGCTTCTGTCTGCCAAAAATGTTATCTCAAGTACCGTAAGACCCATGGTGGCTCAGACGATAAAGTGTCTGTCTGCAATGCCAGAAACCTGGGTTCGATCCCAGGGTTGGGAAGATCCCCTGGAGCAGGAAATGGCATCCCACTTCAGTACTCTTGCCTGCAAAATCCCATGGGGAGAGGAGCCTGGTAGGCTACAGTTCATGGGGTCGCAGAGTCGGACATGACTGAGAGACTTCACTTTCACTTTTCACCCTGAGACCCACAAGAATGCTACCAAACACCAGGTGGAGTGGATTCTGAGAGGCAATTTTTACAGATATGACCTATTCATCCTATGTATGTATGTGTTAGTTGCTTAGTTGTGTCCGACTTCTTGCAACCCCATTGACTGTAGCCCACCAGGCCCCTCTGTCCATGGGATTCTCCAGGCAAGAACACTGGAGTGGGTTGCCATTTCCTTCTCCAAAAGGATCTATAGAAAGAAAGTGAAATTGCTCGGTTGTGTCTGACTCTGCGACCCCATGGACTGTAGCCTACCAGCCTCCTCTATCCATGGAATTTTTCAGCCAAGAGTACTGGAGTGGGTTGCCCTTTCCTTCTCCATTATTCATCCTATAGAAAATACCAAAAGTTAAAAAAAAACAAAAGTGTTTTTGTTTGTTTAGTTAGGACTAAATCATATAACAATTTTATACTTGTGTAGAAAGAATAAAAATATTGCTATAAAGAGTTCATAAACACCATTTATTGTCATATAATACTTCAGTGGAGAATCATGACTTAGATGTTTCTATTCCACTCTACTGTGAAATAGAATCTACTGTGGTGATGAATGTCTTTGAGTATAAGATAAATCATGGCATGGCAGAAAATGTATGATACTCAGGAATCAGACAAATACAATTTGAAATTTCATCCACTTATTTGAAAGAGTATGTGACTTAAGACATATTATTTTAGACTTTCCCAGTCTTAGATCTCTCACACTTCAAATGGATGTTATATCTACCTGGTCAGGCTGTTGTAGTAGTTAATTAAGAAAATATTTTCAGAATATCCAGGGAAAGGCTTGATATTTATTACTGTGATTAAATTATTTTATCTATTGCTATTATCATCTTTATTGTGCTAAAGACCTAAGACAGATGCCATATAATCAGCATCACTGAAGGATAGTTTAATAATTGATCATAGTTACTGGCTATTCCTTAGGACCATTTTTATTAATTTTATTTTTTTATTATCTGAAATGTTAATGTCCCCTTATATTTCTATCTGTTGTTGGTTTATATATTTTAATACATTAATATAATATTTAATATGTTGCTTGATACATTTAAGTTAATTTTTGTCAAAACTTCAAAATGGATTATTATTCCAGTGAATAGCCTATTTAATGTTTGGATCTTGGAAATATATTTGGACACTGTTTATATTTGCCTAATATTATCTTTGCCCAGCCCTTTATTTGCAATGATATTGTACCATGCATCTTAATTTTTGTAGCATATAACCAAGTTTTGTTCTATAATTCATTTGAGAATTGTTTTCTAATGAGTTTTTTTTTTTTTTAATATTCAGTTTAACAAATTCTCCCAAATATTTTTATTTACTTCCTAGGAGTAAGAACACTGTTTTTGGGACCAGCACATGGGTTAGAGGTCTCTAAGAGTCAGGCCACATATTATTGAGACAATGTTTCTGTTATTGTAATTGACATTTCCAAGATCCAAGACTTATGCCTGAAAGACAGCTAAATGAAGCAGAAAAGAAGCACATCAAGTAGAGATGGATGGAGAAAATGAGAAACAGGACAGGGGATATGTATGGAGAAAAAAGTTTACATTTTATTTTAAGAATGAGTTTGAAAATACATAATTATTAGAATTCCCCCTTTATACTTTTCATTGTATATAATTTGGAAAACAATAAGGTTTAACAGGTTATTTTAGCTTGGATTCTATTATCTTCATGTGGTATACTTCTTGTTTAAAGAACTTTTTGTTTTCATCTTCCATTCTGTTTTTTGGAGGAACTATACAAACTAAATATATTTTGTCCATAATTTCTTCCATAATTTAAATGGCATGTATTCAATTTTTAATTGCATTAAGGAATATCTTGTGTTTTTAAGCACTTTTAAATTATATTTACTTAAAATTCTCAAAATTACCTGTTTTTAAATAATAAGGAGATTTTTAAAGTTTATCATTATTCAAGAGAATCTGTTTTCTCTTTATATCCATCTATCCATTATATCTCATGCCTCAGCAGTCTCCCTAGTTTTCTGTAATACAATGCAGGGGATATAAATCTGTATTTTTTAAGACTCTTTTCAACAGCAAGTTTTTTTTTTCCCACATAATTATTATGCATTTAACTTTGGATCCAAATTCCATAGATATTTAAGTTATTTCATTGGCTTTTTTTTTTTTTTTTTGGCTTACATATTTATCATCAGTCTCTTTTATCTACAACTCATCATCGTTAGATTCTAAACATTGATTCAATAATTGAAGGGCATCTATCTAGAAAGGATGACTTGATAGAAAATCTACTTTTATTTCCACAAACATTTAAACCATCTTGCTATACATTTCACCCATGAAAATCAATTTGGCTACACAAAGATATCATGAGTAGTAAATTTTACGTTACTGTTTTCCAGAAGCTCAGACTGTGCAAAGAAATCTAAAGTCATTGTAAGTTGTACTCATTTTTAATTTACTCCTAAATGTGTAAGGTAATTTTAAATATGCCCTGAATATGGGTAGATAATCAAGCTTTTCATAAATTTCTTGAACCATGCCATTTTCAGTTCAGAAACCATTTCTACTATTTATTTTTTTTTGCTCAAGATTCTATTCCTGAGTTCTATTATTTCCTTAAAAGAGGGATATTGCCTTTGCTTCATTTTCTCATATTTATCCTCATCATTTTTCTCTCTTTATACTCTTGTCTGTGATCCAGAAATGTATCTCCAGTTTTATTTACTAAACCTGAACAAGCTGTTCATTCACAAAGTTTGCTCCCATTGCCCTCTTCTGATGATCTGCTACATATTCAGACAGTAGATATTTATTTATATTGTGTTGCTTTGAATCCAAAATATTCTTATTATGCTTTCAGGAAACAGCTTAAAACAATACCAATTTATTATCTCACAGACCTGGATGTCAGAGTTTGAAATGGGCTTCAGTTCAAGTCTGAGATGGGCTAACAAGTTGTTGGCAGGGCTGTGTTCCTTTTGGAGCTTCTTGGGGAGAATCCATTCCTTTGCCTGCTCCAGCTTCTAGAGGTCACTTGCATTTCTTATCTGGTGCTCCTTCATCCACTTTCAAAAACAGAAACATAGCATCTTCAAATCTCTGACTCTACCGCTTCTCTTTTTTACTTTTTAAAAATCTTTGCTTATAATTGCACTGACTACAGTGGACCCACCCAGATACTCAGGAAAATCTCCCCATTTCAAGATCCTTGAGCACTTCGGCAAAGTCCTTTTGCCATGTAAGGTAACACAGTCACAGATTCTGGGGTTTAGGGCATGGGCATCCCTGTTGTTTAGTCGATAAGTCATATCTGACTCTTTGCAATCTGATGGACTGTAGCCCACCAGGCCCCTCTGTCTGTGGGATTTCCCAGTCATGAATACTGGAGTGGGTAGCCATTTCCTTCTCCAGGGGATTGTCCCAACAAAGGAGTCAAACCTACATCTCCTGCTCGGCAGGCGGATGCTTTACCACTGAGTCACCCGGGAAGCCTATAGATGGGCATCATTAGCGGTCCTATTCCAGCAGAATAGAAGCATATATTTGCAATTTCTATCTTCTTATGATATGAAATTGGCCATCAGATGGGCAGAAAGAATCTGATCAAATACTATGATTATTGGATGTACTGTTACAAGATATGTCAGAATATTAACTTTTGGTGAAATTCATTTCTGAGCTTATTCTTTTGGGACTGGAAACTTCAGAACTGAGTAACAGAAAGCTTTTTCTCACACATGAAGCCAGAACTATCATTTGTCAAAATTTCAGATTAACCAGATGTTTTTAGGGCACTTGAGTTGAGGCTATTAGATAATTGAGCAACTTTCTTTTTGTCTCTTGATATTCCTATTTCAGGTATATTTATTAAAGTGCTGATACATAGTTGGTGTACATGAAACAGCTCTTTCTTATGTTTCAAATCTGTTTTGATTAACATCTGTGTATATATTTTAATATTAGAAATAAACAAGAAGAAAGCTAGCAAATAAGGGAGAGTGATGTGATATGCTTACAATAAGGAAAATGTAAGTTATCTAGGAAGCTGGAGAAATTGAAAAACATTTCAATCCCTCGTATATCATTTAATTCAAGAATAACTTCAAGCATGTAAGAATATTAAAGAAGTATTACAAAGCATATTAAAATAATAAGGACCTTGGTAAAAAGATATTTTAGTCTCATGGCAAATTTCAGTCTTGAAAAGCATTATAAGCCTTTTATGTGCTTAGTGGGAAAGAAGGCAGTAACAATGGATGAAGTCTGCAGTGGGTGTGGACCCACTCTTTTTGATGTTTTATTTGGATTCTTCTGAATTAGTATGCTAAAAAATATCAGGCTTTACCAGAAACATGTGGAAAATGTGTTCTCAATATTATTTCTATTTTCTTAGTATCACTGGAAAATAAAGAAAGAGTCCTTCTGTTCATCCAAGGAAACTGACAGATATTTGCCAAATAAAATCCTATTACATGCATTCATAAAGACCATGGGTTAAGTATATCGCTTTTCTTATTTTCATTCCTAAATATTATTTTATTATGACTGCAGAAAATAAAAGAACCAACATTCTCTTTATCTGGTTCTGTGAAGGCAAATGTCGAGATGTTTTATGCTTAGAATGTAAAAACATAACCAGAAAAACAAAGAAGGAAGGAAAACAAGCAAAGCATTTCTAGAGTGGAGTTCCCTTTTAATCAGCTGGTCAAAGGACAGGATTTATATATATTTTAATTATAGGGAGAAAATATAAAGAAAAATGGAAGAGAAGTTTTGTATAGTTGTACATATATACGTGAGGCTTCCCAGGTGGCACTAGTGGTAAAGAACTTGCCTGCCAATGTGGAAGACATGAGACATGGGTTTGATCCCTGGCTTGGGCAGATCCCCTGGAAGAGGGCATGGAGACCTACTCCAGTATTTCTGTTTGAAGAATCCCATGGACAGAGGAGCCTGGTGAGTTCCAGTCCATGGGGGTTGCACAGAGTTGGACATAACTGAAGAGGCTTAGCACGCACATACGTACATAGTTGCTAGTCGTTAGTGAAAGTCGCTCAGTTGTGTCCGGCTCTTTGCAACCTCATGGACTCTACAGTCCATTGAATTCTCCTGGCCAGAATACTGAAGTAGGTAGCCTTTCCCTTCTCCAGGGGATCTTCACAACCCAGGGGTGGAACTCAGGTCTCCTGTATTGTAGGCAGATTCTTTACCAGCTGAGCCACAAGGGAAGCCTAAGAATATTGGAGTGGGTAGCCTATCCCCTCTCCAGGGGATCTTTCCAACCCAGGAATTGAATTGGGGTCTCCTGCATTGCAGGTGGACTCTTTACCAACTGAGCTCTCAGGGAAGCCCATGTATATACATACACACATATATATTCTGTCTCTTCAGACATAAAAAGACACATTTGAAGGAGTATTTCATATTTCAAATAAAAAGTCTATTTCAGTGTTAATGTGGAAAGGGACCACTTCCTGGTCCTTTGTGTGCTTTCTGTTCCCATCCCCCATCCATCTGTGATATCCAGGTATTTAGTAATAACACTGGGAAGCAGGAAGCCTAGCTTTTATCTGGATTCAGCAGTGTAGCCCAGCAACTCAGGACCAGACTCAACACAGGATTTTCTGTTCAGTAGAAGAAGAAATGTTATTGTAACTGGGTTATTGACATTTTCCTCTTCATGAGTTTGTTCACTCATTTGTTAGCTCAAGCAATAATCATTATATGATTCCTGGATTGGGAGAAACCATTATAGAAGGCTAGAGGATCACAAAAGGAATAATGAGTTTTTTTTAAGCTGGTGTTAAAATTTTTATGAGCACATAGTAAGATACTTTGGAATTAGAGTGGTTACAAGTAAGAAAAATGACCAGGGTGAGGCCATGGGGGTGAGTGGCTATAGTGGAAGAGAGGTATACATCAGGGAGGATATGAGGCCACTGAAAAATTGAGAGGCCAGGGAGCTGGATGGTTGCCACCTGAGTACTGAATTCTTGAAGAATTATGGGAGAACTTGGAGTAAATGTAAGGTCAGATTCATGTGGAGTGAGTGAAATCTCTCTTAGATGTGGGAGCCTGCTGTGAATGAGGAATGTTCAGTGAGAGGTCTGTATATGAGAGCAACAAAGATGGGAAAGGATGGTGTTTCTAGATGGCATGTCTTTAAAGGTGATCGCTTTAGAACAGGGGTCCAGAACCTCTGGGTTCTAATGCCTGATGACCTAAGGTGGAACTGATATACTAACAATAGAAATAAAGTTCAAAATAAATGTAATGCACTTGAATAATCTGGAAATCAGCCCCTGCCCCATTCATGGAAAAGTTGTCTTCCAGGAAACCGGTCCCTAGTCCCAAGAATGTTGGGGATGGCTGCTTCAGAGAATCATGGAATAATGACTATGATAAAGACTCAGGAGGACCTTGATCACACTTCCTAACCCTGAGTATTAAGAGTGAGCAGCTGGCATGTGAGAGGACTGGAAGGAAGCACCAGGTGTCATAGTAAGACTAGGAGACAGTGTACATGAGATAGACCCCCTTCGTGGTCAGTTGGAGTCCCAAAGAGAGTCAATGAAAATAGGGGATAAATGTAATTCTAATTTAGTCTTGTTCTTATGCACAGGCCGTATTTCCTCCAGCCCTCGCTGAAGCCTGACATTTGAAAATGGTCAGGATCCATTAGAGATGGCGGCTGCAGTTACATCCAACTGCAGAACTCATTTTGCCTTCCTCCTTATTTGTGGACGCTGGGGTAAAAACTCAGAGTAGGTCAAATAGAAATAGGACAGCAGCCATGAGAGGAACAATAATAAACTCATTTCTTCTTTCTCTTATGGCTTTGCGGGTCTCAGATGGATATCTGTGTTTTGTTTCGAGAGAAGAATATGAAATTTACACAAAGATGGTTAGGATTATCCCATTCTGTGAAACAATTGTTCTCCTCACTGATAATGCAAGGGGATCTTTGAAAACACTTTGCGAAGTTGTTTTGTAAGTTAAAATGAATGTTCCTTCTGTCATTCACTAGTACTGGTTGGCTAAAAAGTTCGTTCCAGTTTTTCCATAAGTGTTAGTTGCTTAAGTAAAGTCGCTCAGTCGTGTCCAACTCTTTGTGACCCCATGGACTGTAGCCCGCCAGGCTTCTCCATTCACGGGATTCTCCAGGCAAGAGTACTGGAGTGGGGTGCCATTTTTGTGTCCAAATCTTAGCAACCGCATGGACTGTAACCGGCCAGGCTGCTCTGTCTATGGAATTCTCCAGGTAAGAATACTGGAGTAGGCTGTAATTTCCTCCTCCAGTGTACCTTCCTGACCTAGGGATTGAACTCGAGTCTCCTGCATCTCCTGCATTGCAGGCAGATACTTTATTATCTAAGCCAGCTGGGAATCCCAGTTTTTCCATAAAATCTTACCAAAAAAACACAAATGAAGTTTTTGGCCAACCCAACACATAAAAAACTATGGCAGTTTTCAGGCTAAGTTTGAGAAAAAAGTATACAATAGACCTTTTCCCCTGAACAGTCTTCTTTTTACACTATTCCTGTTTTGGGAGGCTACTGCCTTTGCCACTCAATGAAGCTATGAGCCATGCTGTTCAGGGCCATCCAATATGGACAGGTCATAGTGGGGAGTTCTGACAAAATGTGGTCCATATCTTATGGGGCTTCCCTGGTGACTTATGGTAAAGAATCCGCCTGCAATGCAGAAGATCCCAGTTTGATCCTTGGGTTGGGAAGATCCCCTGGGGAAGGGAATGACTACCCACTCCAGTTTTCTTGCCTGGAGAATTCTATGGACAGAGGAGCTTGGCAGGCTACCATCCATGGGGTCGCAGAGAGTCAGACACGACTGTGTGACTAACACTTGGATTACTGATGCCAATGTGATGACCCAGCCAACTCGTCCCAAGACAGTTGTGTCCTCCTCCTCTCCATCTAATCAGAATCTTTCCTACACAATGTCCCACTTTCTGATTGTGCACTTACATTCTTCCCAGAGCTCTTTTAGCTGAAATATTTAAATTCACATGAAGGGATTTTCCAGCAATCATGGTGTTGGAGAAATGGGACAATAACCTTTAAATTAGAATATGCAGACAATTGCTTACTATGTCTATAATAATTTATTATAGTCTTTATATCAGATTTCCCCTTTCTAAAGGGAGTAAAGCCAAAGGCCTCAGACCTCACAATTACAGAATTATTGACAGAGCCCAGAAATCAAGGAACCAAATGAAATACTTGCTGAAATCTGCTAAACAAAATATGCTGCTCTGGATTCATACTAATTGTCTTAAGCATCACTCACCAGAGAAAACCTTGGATGTAGGATCCAGGCACTAACACATCTCAGGCAAGCACAAGATGCAGAGTTCCTGTCACCATGGAGACAGCAGCAAAAGGACACCGTCTCAGTATCCTTGAACACTTCAGCTACCACAGCAATAAGTGAGAAGATGAAACCTTATTCACACCGTCGGCACCAAGTCCACTGGAATGTAGTGAAACATGAAGGCAGAGCTAGTCTAGGAAGTGACTTCTCAAGACACGTGACTGGGGATTCACCTGATGTGTCTGTATTAATCTTCCTCTAAAATTCACATTCTTTGACTAGACATGGTGACATGTCTTTCCCCTGAAGTAATCTGAGTATAGAATATACAGTAACAATAAATATAGTTCAGTGAGTGCACTGGTGCTGAAATCAAGAACAGAGAATTAATTCACTTATTCAGCCTTTGTGAATTAATGTCTCCACTAATTTTCATTTAAGACTGAAGTGTCAGACTTTGATATTAGCAACAATGGTAAGTAATATGTAGGCCCTACCCCTAAGCTATTCTAAAATCTAATTTACCAATGAGTAAAGGCCTCACTGCATTATAAGGTAGAGGTTATGGCATTTTGTATGTGGCTGGTACGGACTTGAGCCGTTTAGTTAGGTGCTTTGTAATTAAGCTTATTTTAAGTGGTATTGGCATTTCTAAGGAAAAAAAAACAGTATATGAGTGTTTATACACATAAATATATACAACCAGGCTGAATAAAACTGAGTTGAATTCCAAATACAAATGGAGATTTATAGCAAAGGGGTAGGGTGAATGGAACATTACTAAGAGGAGACTTCAGAGGTAAGGGGGCATTCTGGCTAAATGACTTGATAAGATTTGTGCTGAAGGCTGAGCCAGGCGATTAGATGTCATCTGGAGGATGATAGAGGATGAAGAATTTGACCAAATATGAAGGGTGATCAGATGGAGTGTGGGGAAGTGTGGTTAAGGGACTTAACAAAATCCAAGCTAAGAATGGGCAATGCAAAGATGAACAGGGAAGCCCAAAGTCTGGATATAAAACATGGCTCAGAATTTTAAATTTGGTCAAGGGGAGTCTTTATGACCCAGCCCTCAATGGTACCCATAACAGTGCCTGGTTGAAACTCTACCTGGTTGAAAGAGTGAGGAAAAATTCAGGACACTTGCTGGTATGAAGCAATTGACTGAATTTTGGGAAGGTTCAATATTAGTACTAACCTTTAATGCTGACAGTAAGGAAATCAATCTGTTTAAACCTCTCTGGCTCTTTGCTTCTTTATTTATAAAATGAAAAAAATAGTATCTAAATAGATGACAACAGCATAGCTCCCAAGCAATTCATCTTGGTAAGGTGAAATCAAAAGACCATAGTAGATTTCACTCTATGTATATATTCTATGATGCGAAAGATTGAGGGCAGGAGGAGCAGGGAACGACAGAGGACGAGATGGTTGGATGGCATCACCGACTCAATGGACATGAATTTGAGCAAGCTCTGGGAGATGGTAAAGGACAGGGAAGCCTGGTGTGCTGCAGTCCATAGCGTCACAGAGTTAGACATGATCGAGCTACTGAACAACAGAAAATATATTCTAGTCTTGGTGAAACAACCTCTGTCATTTCTCCTTCATGGGACTAGATTTCATGTGTGCTTGGCCTTCACACTCCATCATTCAATCAACTTGATCATCCCGTAAGCTCTGAATACCTACTCTGTCCCAGAGCTTGTTCTAGGAACGTCTCTCCTAGGTCGTATATTACCTGAGAAGCTCATTTTCCTGAGAATCACCTTCCCTCTAGCCAGGGTAACAGGTCTCTCTGATCACAAGAAGACCTTTGAGAGAGTGAGGTAGGAAATAGATGAGCCCCTGGGATGGACACCTGGTGTTTCTCAAGTGAGTAAAATTCAAGCTTTGTTCTCACCCAGACACTTCAAGGACAAGGCTAGTGGTAAAAGTTGAGCTCTGCTAAAGCAGAGATAAGGTGCTCACTCCTGAGATGGAGGAAGACTTCCCTGTCTGCACATGCACAGTCAGACTACTTGGGTGTCAAGAAGGGAGGGGGGCACCATCCCATAATAAGTGTGGACATGTACCCATAGGCCTCTTCAGTGGGTGAGATCTATCTTAGGAAAAAGTTGTACATGCATCTTGGGGAAGCTCCCAGGACCAGTCAGGTGTGGAGATAGCAACAAGTTAATTGGCCATATGCAAACAAAGATCCTGAAGGGCTGTCCTTAAAAGTGGTGTAAATCACCTCTTTACAGCACTCTTCACTCAGAACGCCTGCACTCCTCTCCAGATGCATAGCTCTGTCTTGCCTCTGACAGAATAAACTGTTTCTCTACGTGCTTTCCCATACATTGTGCCGTGTCTCTAATAACAAGCTTTGTACATGTTTTGTAATTTTTGCCTCCTTGAAACATTCTTAGTCTTTGAGAACCCATGAACTCTAGCCCATCAGGCTCTTCTGTCCATGGGATTCTCCAGGCAAGAATACTGGAGTGGGTAGCCATTCCCTTCTCCAGGGGATCTTCCTGACCTAGTGATCAAACTCAGGTTTCCTGCATTGCAGCCAAAGTTTTTCCCATCTGAGCCACCATCGTGTTCACCCAAATTCATGTGTTGAGGTCCCAGTCCCCAAACCTCACAATGGGATCTTATTTGGAAGTAGAGTTGTTGCCAAAGTAATCCCTTAAGATGATGTCTGTCATTAGGGTGAGCCTTAATCCAATACGATTGGTATCCTCATTATGAGGGGGACATTTAGCCAAAGAGAAATGGACACAGGGAGAACGCCACATGAAGATGAAGGCAGAGATACAGAAGCCAACAAAGACTGCCAGCCAATCACCAGAAGCTAAGAGAAAGGCAAGGGGACAGATTCCCCTCACAGCTTCCAGAAGGAACGAACTCTGGCAACAACTTGATCTTGAACTTACAGCCTCCAGAACTGTGAGACAATAAATTTCTCTTGTTTAAGCCACCCAGCCTACAGTGCTTTGCTATTACAGTCCTAGAAAACTAATTCACCCAAATGACAAAACTCTGTACTCGCTGATTCATGATTTATTGTAATAGCCATGGGGCTGAAAATGTTGCACTGATGTTTCTACAATAATAGTTATGTGCAAGGGGCTTAAGACAGTTTGGAGCACAATTTGAATATTTATTACCTTACTCCCAGAGGTCAAGGCTCAGTGTAAGGTAAATAACCAATCAAAATCAGACTAAAGGTACATTTAGAAAATAAGACAATATCAACACAGTTTTTGTCCTTAAAACATATGTGGATAACAGCTTTATTAATAAAAAAATATTGAAAAATATGTTCATATGACTTTCTGAAAGCAATAGACACAAAAAATACAAAGAAAATAGAAGACAATAAAGAAAAATTCAGCAGTACTCTAAAATGCCACACTCGCCATTCATTCATGGGAAGTATAGCTGCACACAATGTATAGTAGATACAGAGAATGGTATTTATAATTTTTCTCATGTTCTGAGCTCTACAACTAACAATGGAACAGCATGTGAAGGAATTCCAGAGTCAGCAAGAAAGGGACAAAAAACAACAAAAAAATACCTATGAGACCAATTAAGATGATTTGGGGGTTTCCCAAGTGGTGCTAATTGTAAAGAACCTGCCTGCCAATGCAGGAGACTTAAGAGATGTGGGTTTGATCCCTGGTTTGGGAAGATCCCCCTGGAAGAGGGCATGGCAACCCACTCTAGTATTTTTGACTGAAGAATCTCGTGGACAGAGGGGCCTTGCGAAGAGTTGGACACAACTGAAGCTACGTAGCGTGCACGTGCATGCACGTGCACACACGCGTATACACACACACACACACACACTTTTCAGATCAGTGATTCTTGCAAATAATTTGAAAAAAACAATTTTAGAAATACAGGGATGTTTGCATGGATTTTGCTCTCCAGTATTGGGGAACTCTGAAAAACTTACTCTCCTGGCCAGGCTGATTCCATCACTTGCCACCTCCGGCCATCGCTGGTGTTCTCTCTAGATTTAGCATATGGGGACTGTTCATCCCTTCTCCTCCTCTCTGCACTTTCTTCTGTGAACTTGTGAATGAACTGGAAAAGAGAGGTGAAACATGTTGAATTTATTTATAGGTCCTTCCGTTATTTTTATATTTTTAACTAAAATATCTGCATGCTTTTCCCTTTTGCCTTCCACTATTTGATGTTTTCCTTAGCAAGTCTGGGCTTCCCTGGTGGCTCAGTGGGTAAAGAAAATGCCTGCAGTGCAGCAGATGCAGGAGACACGGGTTTGAGCCCTGAATTGGGAAGAGCCCCTGGAGGAAGGCATGGCAACCACACCGGTATTCTTGCTAGGAAAATCTCAAGGACAGAGGAGCTTGATGGGCTATAGTCTAGGGAGTCACAACGAATTAGAAATGACTGAGCAACTGAGCACACACACCTTAGCAAGTTTATAGCATCCCTCTGGAGGAGGGATGAGGTGGGCATGAGAGTGAGAATGAATTGCTACAATGTGGTTGAAAAACATTTAAAACAGCAAAACTTTCAATATTTGACAATAGACTTGAAAGCCTTTTCATATGTGAAGATCTGTGTGTGTGTTCTCAGTCATGTATGACTCTTTGCAACCCCATGGATTGCAGTCTACTAGACTCCTCTGTCAGTGGGATTTCCCAGGCAGGAATACTGGAATGGGTTGCCATTTTCTTCTCAAATATGAAGATCTTCTGTATTCTATTAATACAGAGCTGTGTACCTCAGTACACTGGTGTGTCAAAAATGAGTTACAGGCATCAGAAATATTGATTTACTCAGACTGTTAGGGATAAGACTGCATGGGGTTAAAATAAAGCTGAGGCCTGGAATGCAGGTGTGCCAAGCTTTCAGGTCCTCACCAAGACAAGAAAATGTGGATCCAGAGTTTATACAGGCTGCTAGCTTTTTCCCAGCAGGATGAACAGCAACCAGTGGAACAAAACATCACCATGGAAACCAAAGGAATCAGAGGACAGCCCAAGGATGCAAGATTTCCTTTCCTTTTTCTCTGTGAGGTCACGTGAGCCACAAACCTCTGCCAGGAGAGAAGCAAATGTGAAAAATGGGTGGTTGCATATTTTGCGTAAGAACACTATTTAAATTATTGCATCAGGCTAGTATTTAGAGATTAGACAGATTAAATGTGGTCTTCCTTCACTATTATAGAGGTTTTGAGGGTTTTTGAGAAAGATATGCATGTGTACTTGCTAAGTCACTTTAGTCATGTTTGACTCTTTGCGACCCCATGGACTGTAGCCTGCCAGGCTACTCTGTCTATGGGATTCTCCAGGAGAGAATACTGAAGTGCGTAACCATTCCCTTCTCCAGTAGATCTTCTCAACCCAGGGATGGGATGAAATCTCCATCTCTTCCATCCTCTACATTGGCAGGCAGGTTTCTTTTACCACTAGCGCCAAAGGCAGCCTTAAAAAAAATAAAGAGAATGTGCATTCTTTGTGCATCTATGTGAGAGTGGGAGTGTATTTGCTTTTCTGCTGAATTTAACTGACTCTTGTCCAGTTTTATGACTGATATACAGGGTGAGATGGATTAAGAAGTAGATGCTAGTAACTAATAGGAAGAAGATTTGAACAGATGCACCCTGTTCTCTCAATGACTTTTCCCACTGACTCACACTCTTCAGTTCTGGAGAGAACTGAAAATCTACGGCTAGCCTGCAGTTAATAGGGACTGTGGGTCTCTGCAGAAATCTTTTTCTGAAGTTTAACATAATTGCGGCACTGTTTTTTCAGCCTTGTAGGTTACTGGGTAGGCTGAAGATGACTGAGTTGCTCATAGAGACTTAATAAAGTAGGCAACTTTGTGTTTCTAAAATGGTAATCTCCGGCTAGCTTTTAAATTTCTAATTTGTTATATTGATAGGTATGTGTGTATATGTGCTCAGTTGTGTCCGACTTTCTGCAACCCTCTGAATGAGTTGCCATTCCCTTTTCCAGGGATCTTCCCGACCCAGGTATCAAACCTGCATCTTTTGCGTCTCCTGCATTAGAGGCAGATTCTTTACCACCTTGCCACTTGGGAAGCCCCCATTAATAGGTATAGTGCTTTTATAAAATATAATTAAAAAATCACTGAGGTTCAGAGAATCTCAACTTTTTGCAAGATCACAGAGCATTGGTGATGGCTGGTACAAGGTAGAGTTGGGACATGAATTGATCTAATCTGCTTCTGTTCTCACTGTGGTTTCATTTTTCCTTTTCTTTGTATTCAGAGTTATTCAATTTTAATATGGATATCTCTTCTAATCTTTGGGGAAAAAGATACATTTTTGAGGGGTATCAGTTAAGCACTTGAAGTCAAGGCCTTGCACTGGGTACTGTACAACCACTAATTTACATGGTACAGTTTTGTCTATTCTGAGCTTACACAGAAGTGATGGTTGGGGAATTAACTTTGCATTGAGACCAGGATACACAAAACATAAATTCTTCAAATAAAGACAGCCAAATAAAACTCCCAGGATCCTTGCTTTATAAGTGAAATGTTGTATTAGGAATATTCTTGAATTCAGATAACATCCATCAGAAAGAATTAGAGGTGGAAAAATAAGATTCTTAAGTAGATTATTTTCAAGTTTCTAAAGGATAAAGGTATTTCTGCTTTAATATAAATATTGAAGAAATGAAAAGAGGTTTAAGAAAAAATTTTAATGGAAATAAAAACAGGTGGTTTGTAAATTCCTCACAATAATCTCTGTAATTTTATGTATAATTTTCTGGTGAATAGGAAAACAGAACAGTTAGTAGAAAACACACTCCCTTCGTTAGTTTAACTGCACTGGGCTCCATTAGCTGTTAAAGAAAACATTTCTTTCTATTTTATCTTTGGTTTTAGGAAAGACACTTTTTCTCTGCTTTGAATTAAGTGTTAATAGGATGACTATTTCACATTGGATAACTACAGATTGCTTATTTAGGTGTTTCTATGGTTCAGTAACTAAGCATCGATGAATATGTAATTAGCTTTTAAACTCTACCCTGATAGGCAATATGCAATTGTGGCTTTATGGAACTTCATTTAACATGTCCCTAAGCATTTTTACAATGTTAAATAGAAAAATGTGACCTGGTATTTGCTTCAATGAAATGAATTTATCCCCCCAAAGACAGGTGAACTATATAAAAGTTTGAGAACAACTTAGTGTGGCGATATTAATGCAAAATCTGCTATACGGACTAGAGTATGCAGAACATTTAGGAAATTGAAAGGAAGTTGCCATTACCTGGAAAATTCATTTAAAAATTCAATTTAATTTGAAGATACAATATAAAGCACCAAAAACAGAGAATATATATGTATGGACTGGGTGAAGAACAAAGTGGAATCAAGATTGCTGGGAGAAATATCAATAACATCATATATGCAGATGACACCACCCTTATGGCAGAAAGCCTCTTGAGGAAAGTGAAAGAGAAGACTGAAAAGGCTGCCTTAAAACTCAACATTCAAAAAATGAAGATCATGGCATCCAGTCCCATCACTTCATGGCAAATAGATGGGAAAGCAATGGAAACAGTGAGAGACTTTATTTTCTTGGGCTCCAGAATCACTGCAAAAGGTGACTGCAGCCATGAAATTAAAAGATGCTTGCTCCTTGGAAGAAAATCTATGATCAACCTAGACAGCATATTAAAAAGCAGAGACATTACTTTATCGACAAAGGTCCATCTATCAAAGCTATGGTTTTTCCAGTAGTCATGTATGGATGTGAGAGTTGGACCACAAAGAAAGCTGAGCATTGAAGAATTGATGTTTTTGAACTGTGGTATTGGTGTAGACTCTTGAGAGTCCCTTGGACTGCAAGGAGATCCAACCAGTCCATCCTAAAGGAAATCAGTCCTGAATATTCTTTGGAAGGACTGATGCTGAAGCTGAAGCCCCAATACTTTGGCCACCTGATGTGAAGAACTGACTCATTGGAAAAACCTTGATGCTGGGAAAGATTGAAGGTGGGAGGAGAAGGGGTTGACAGAGGATGAGATGGTTGGATGGCATCACCCACTCAATGGACATGAGTTTGAGTAAGCTCTGGGAGTTGATAAAGGACAGGGAAGCCTGGTGTGCTGCAGTCCATGGGATCGCAAAGAGTCAGTCATAATTTAGTGACTGAACTGATGTATAGTTTTAGACATAAAATAACAAACATTTAAGTAGGTTTTGGCCAACATGTCTGGAGGTTAAGATGGTTAGCTGAAATTCAGTTAGACAAATTATCATAGTTCTAAAATTCTGTCTGGAAATGATAAGAATTTTTCATTCTTAAAGAAAATTTCTTTCTCCTCTTGAAGGTTGCATTATGAGATAAGAGATGCTAAGAAAGCTTTCTGCAGCATGTTTTGGTAGCAGGAAAAATCACAGAGCATGGGGGAAATAGAAAATTAAAGTTTTCTGAAATACTATGAAAATAATAATAATAACAATAAAATCCCTCCCAAATTCCCCTGCTTTCTCAATTGAGTACAGAAATAAAAACTGCATTCCAGTTCTATCGATAAATATCAATATTTTATTGGATTCAGGGAAAATATTTCATGATTATTTCAAAATGATTCATAATTCCTATAAACCTCTGGACTCTCATTTTGACACCAGGTAAATATTTTTAAAAGATAGATAGCATTTAAAAAGAAAAGGAAATATCTGTTTTTCCATAATGAATAGTCTTGGGAATTATATAGAAAGTCATCAATAAAAGATTACTTCAAAATACTTTCTGTAGACATATAAACTTAAGAAAAGGTTTCTTTAATTTTTATTTGATTATTTAGGCATAGTCCACATTCATATATCTGTGTATAAAAGACTTTCATTATATCATATGTATATAAAATATATTTATTTCTAATTTTGAGGAACATGCTAACCATCTTAATATTTATTTTAAAAATTTAATTGTATCATTTTTACCTTGTTTGAAATTAGCCCACATGCTACATAGCAGATACTATGAGCACAGCTTCAGTGCTACTATTTCACCTTTTATTAATATGACCACTGAGACCAGAATTCAGATCCGATGGGAAAGGGCACTGGAGGGTTTAATTTATTTTTAAAATTTTCCTTATGATTGTTTTCTTGATAACATATTACTTGTTTTCTTGATTATTAAAGTAAAGCATGCTCTTAGTATAAAATGCAAAAGTATAGTCATATGTGCACTGACTTCATGTTCTACTCCTCACCCTGGGCAGATCCAAGACTTTTGAGTGAGGGTAAAGGGTGTTGGGGACATTTAATCAAAATAATTATTGGAGATAGAAAAGGCATAAAAATTAAGGCATATAAATAAAAAGAAATTCCAAGGGATTCCAGACTTTGTAGAGGGACAAAACAAAGAGAGAAGACTGATCAACTCAATGGCATTTTGGCCCTCAGAGCAATTTCCATCTATGGCTGAATTGTGCATGTCCGATTCAGTTTCTCTAGCCAGGAATTTCTCTCCTGCACTTGACATAACAATTAATTTCACAAAATGCATCCAGTAATTAGAGGTGGAGCCACAATAGTATAAGTAGCTCCACCATGGAGGGATGGTCTGGGAAGGAATTTGGGAGGACATTGTGATGTAAACCAAGAGCTAGCTCACAGAGTTATTTATATATATATATATATATATATATATATATATATATATATATATATATATATAATTAAAAGGTAATTACTTTACAATATTGTGATGGTTTTTGCCATACATCAGCATGAATCAGCATTAGGTATCACAAGGGTTATTTTAAATGTTGCTAAGTCCATTCTGAAGGAGATCAACCCTGGGATTTCTTTGAAGGAATGATGCTAAAGCTGAAACTCCAATACTCTGGCCACCTCATGCGAAGAGCTGACTCACTGGAAAAGACTTTGATGCTGGGAGGGATTGGGGGCAGGAAGAGAAGGGGATGACAGAGGATGAGATGGCTGGATGGCATCACTGACTCGATGGACATGAATCTGAGTGAACTCCAGGAGGTGGCGATCGACAAGGAGGCCTGGCATGCTGCAATTCATGGAGTCGCAAGGAGTCGGACACGACTGAGCAACTGAACTGAACTGAACTGAACTGAAGGAGCTTCTAGACACTGCCAGCATATTGTTTCTCCTCTTGCCTCTAGAATCAAGGGTTGTCTTGGCTTCGGCATAATTATACAGCAGCACCATGGACGGGAAAACTGCAGATGTTCCCTCTCCTGGTATCTTTATATAGTTGAGCTGGGTGCTAAGCAGCATTGACAACTCTCCACAAAGTCTGCGTCTCTGCCATTCTCATCATCTATGAGGTTTGCATCTTTCAGAGCAGGGAGGGCTTCAGCAGGGTAAAGGAGCAGAAAAATAAGTATCTCCTCACTTAGACGCAACATGAGCAGCATTGTTATTTGTTTTGTATTTTGCTTTTTTTCTTTTCCTGTGCATTAAAAAGAAAAAAAAAACATGTATCTGAGATTACACTATGTCATGTCATTTTGCTTTTTTTGTCCTTCTGCATATATGTGCCCATAGAGAAGGAAATATAACCCACCCCAGTATTCTTGCCTAGAGAATTCCGTGGACAGAGGAGCCTGGTGGGCTCCTGTCCCTAGGGTCACACAGAGTTGTACACAACTGAAGCGACTTAGCATGCATGCATGCATTGGAGAAGGAAATGGCAATCCACTCCAGTGTTCTTGCCTGGAGAAATCCAGGGACGGGGGAGCCTGGTGGGCTGCCATCTATGGGGTCGCACAGAGTCGGACACGACTGAAGCAACTTAGCAGCAGCAGCTGATCTAGCTACACACATGCATATTTTCCCATATCATTCATCATTCTTCACAAACATGACTCTAATGGTTGCATTTTTTTTTTTTTTTTGCTGTGGCATGTGTGTTATTTTTTCATGTGAATATATTTCTAAAATTCTTTCATCGTGTCAATATTAGCTTACCTAACCATTTTTGTCTTAATAGAAGTGTAAATCATTTCTTTGTTTCACCATTAGAGCAAGGCAGTGGCAGTGGAAACCCTCACAGATGCTTCTAAGTGTGGATATATGTCCATAATATGTTCATCAACATGATTATTGTGTTGAAGAGTACACACCTC
The DNA here is from genome assembly GCF_023091745.1 of Budorcas taxicolor. Classification (NCBI taxonomy): domain Eukaryota; kingdom Metazoa; phylum Chordata; class Mammalia; order Artiodactyla; family Bovidae; genus Budorcas; species Budorcas taxicolor. The sequence goes on along the minus strand of NC_068923.1, from coordinate 55,870,991 downwards.
TTGGGTAGGTACTGCCTTAATCACAACCAAGATACCATTCCAGAGAGGAAGTCTTATACGTCTGCTCCTTTATCCTCACTGTCTTCTTTTTCTACTTTCCACCTTTCCCGACATACATCGCTCTCTCAAAATCCCTTCCTGCTCCTTTGGGAATCCCCATTCCTCTCCACAGGAAGAGACTTATCCTCTTGATCCATTTCACTATTGTATAAACTTAAGAGGTGACTTTCGAGGTATCTCAAGAGGGCCTCCTCTGCTTGATCATGACAAGCTCTGAACAGTGCAACGGGCTCTCTGGAAGTTCTGGGGGTTCAGTTTTGGTTCACATTTCTCACTGGAATTTCCCTTAGATTAGCCATGGCCAGTTTCCTCACCATGCTTCTAGGATGTCGCTTAATTCACCAATGCAGTGTCATTGTTGCTGTTCTTCACTTACTCGTGTCTGACACTTTGCGACCCCATAGACTGCGGCATGCCAGGCCTCTCTGTCCGTCACCATCTCCTGAGGTTTGCCCAAGTTCATGTCCATTGCATTGGTAATGCCATCCAGCCATCTCTTCCTCACAAATAATTGTCTACATTTGTATGTAGGAAAAGAAGCTTCTATCAGTGTGTCTTTATCTTTGTTTCTCTTAGAATAATTTGTTGTTGTTGTTTAGTCACTAATTTGCCTCAGATTCTTTTGCAACCCCATAGATTGTAGTCCACCAGTCTCCTCTGTCCATGGGATTTCCCAGGCAAGAACACTGGAGTGGGTTGCCATTTCCTCCTCCAGGGGATTTTCCCTACCCAGGGATTTAACTCTCATCTCCTGCATTGATAGGCAGATTCTTTACTACTGTGCCACCAGGGAAGCTTTTAAAAATAATAGTTCGCACCATAATCATACTAAACCTAATAGCAGCTTGTAACACAAGCGAAACAAGACTGGATAACCATGAGGTCCTGTAGGCACGGCATCAATTTTGATGACATATTTTCACTCCAAATTGAAGGGTCTCGGCAGACTCACATTCATTACACTACTCATGCGCACTTACACTTAACTCTCACTAGATGCCAAGTGGTTACGGTCATTTCCTTTTAGAAGAGTGACAGTAGAAGGCACCAGAGTTTAGAATGATTACATTTGTTGAAGATCACAAAGGTAACGCAAAAGAGCAGGGGTTTGTCTAAGATTCGGGACCATTGAGTTAATCCCTCGGCAGTCACCATCATCATGATCCCCACTGTCATCATCCATATCTAACTTAAACAGTTCTCACTATGTGTTAGTCCACAGTTCTAAATCCTTTACTGTATTGATGAACAGTGAAGTACACTATTTTATTATTGCCATTTTAAACAAGGAAAACTGGAAACAGAGAGGTTATAAAACTTGGAAAATGTCACACAGCTGGGAAGTGAAGAGCCAGGATCTGAAATCTGTATCTTTGTGCTTAAGTTCTATATCAACCTGCGTCATATTGAAAGTGTAACTTATTTTGTTTATTCTTCAGAAAATTCAGTTCGTGGCTACCGCACTGGACACCTTGAAAAAAACCCTAAAAGCCACTTTTACATTCCCATGTCCACAATCATAATTCTGCAGTTTCCATGTGGCAGGTGCCAGAGCACTTGAGGGGTTTAGTTTCCTATCTGTTGGAGTCACAAGTTTACTACTGAATGTGATTGTATCCTGGGCTCCCTGCCCCTTGCACCTCTTTTATTCTGTGTCACTTGCATTAATACATATCTGATCTTCTTTTTTTAAAAAAAAAAGTTATTCTTTTCATGAATGTGAATTTATTTGTAATTTTTTAGTATTTTCTTTGTGTTTTGACTGCTCCTGCCAAGGTTAATCTTTACCTCATTTTAGTTGCCCTCTGGATCATCATGTTTTTCTTTGCTTTCTATCTTTCTCTTTCCATTTTATTTTATAGATGACATCTGAAGATCAGCTTGACCCTTTCTGTTCTATTGCTTGCATCTGTTATTTCCATGATTTGACATGATTTGTTTGCAATTATGTAATTAATTATGATTCCTTATTCTATTTTTCATATATATGTAAATAGTATATGTATATAATTTCCAAGGTTCTTAATTTAATGAGCTGTTATTCATTACCCATAATCTCTTTGTATTACCTACTAACTGGTATGTGACTTTTTGACTTTAATTATTATATCAACCATTTATCTGAATTCTCCTATTGTAGCTCTGAGAGGGGAAAAAAGGATCATGCTTACTGGAAATAAAATAAAATAATAATAATGCTATTTCCAGTAAACATGATCCTTTTTCCCCACTCACAGCTAGAACAGGACTCACCTGTCTCTTCGATCGAGAGAGTTTTCCTATTTCCCTATCATGACCTTTCCTAATTCAATCTGCCTGAAGAGCTTCTAGGAAACTTCAAAATCCCTTTACTCATTATTTTCCTTTAAGTCTTCCCTGACTTGACTTGCTTTCCTCTTTTCAGCCTCTTTCCATTCTCTGTTTGCACCTCTGTTCTCACTTCACTATTTGCAGTTGTGTGTTTCTCATTGTCCAGTGCTTCCCATTTTCAGACTGAGTCTTTGAGGGCAAGGACTTTCCAACTCTTCTTTGTATTCTTATAGTCCAGAAGAGTCTCCAGGTAAGGAAAAAAAAAAAAAAGACAAGCACATGTTAAATGAATGAGTAACTTTGGACAAATTGCAGTTGAACTAGTTTTCGCTTTTACTCCTTCGAACTTTGTGATCTAGATATGACCAACACAGACCACAATGATGAGAAAACAGTGCTTGGTGATACAGTATACCTATATTTAAAAAATCTCCAAATAAGCATTGTTTTGCTTCACTTACAGGGTTGATGTAAGATTTTATAATGTTTAATTTTTCTCATTGTTAAAAGTCATAAACATTCACCAACAAATCATATGCTTCCTATCAAACCAGGAGATAAACTCATTTATAATACCATACCCAGAGCTTCTTTGGTAACATTCTGCTGTATTTAAAAAAAAAAAACGCAAATATACAGTTGTCACTCAGTGTCTATGGGATTAGTTCCAGGATCCCTGAGAATATCACAATCTGCAGATACTCAAGCTGTTTATATAAATGACATAGTATTTGCAAATAACCTATACATATCCTCCTGTATACTTTAAATAGCATCCTGATTACTTATAATACCTAATTCGATGTAAATGCTATAAAGTAGTTGCTTTGGTATAGCAAATTCAGGCTTTGCCTTTTGGAACTTTCTGGAATTTTTTTTTCTGGATATTTTTGGTCTGCTATCAGTTAAACTGGAGGATAAGAAGGGTCAACTATATAAACAAAATTGGGTTCATTACTATTTTTCCATTTTTGAGTTTTCACATTTCAATTTTATCTTTTATATAGTGTTGAATATTTATAAAATTGGGTCTAGGAACTCCAGGTTTTGGGAGGTGCAATGACTTTCTTCTAGTCATGTTTTAAGATCAGGATATGATACATGGCTTCTTATACTTACTGACTTTTATCATTCAGTTTGGAGCATATATTTATGTATGGCATTTTCCCCCTCAGGTCCTAGATTCTAACTGTCATTGAGAACATGGATTTAATTTTGGCTATTCTGCTTTCCTCCTGTCAACCCCTGAGCATCCACTGAAAAATCACCAGGGGTTCCTGAGAGCACTGCGTTGTGCATCACCTCTGCTGGGGATCATTAATGAAACACTTGTGAATTGGTTTCAGAAGAACTATTTTTAGAAGCTTTTTTTGGCCTATTAAGCTCACAGGTAGTCAGAAACTCAGACCAAAGCTGGTTTATCATTTGCCATTTATCAACCCTAACTTTAACCCTAAAGTGGGAGATGGACCGAATCCTGATCACTTTTGGCTAGGAAATGTAAACCAAAGTACTGGATTTCAGGGTGTGAAGTGAACTGAATTTTAAACAAAGAGTATAGTAATGGGATCAGTGTATTTTTTTCTGAAATGAAATAAAATCCACATGTAAAATCTAAAATCTCTATTCAAACTATATTTCAAAATTATGTATTTATGAATCATAAATGAAACTTATATTAGCTATGTATTTTAATTACAAATGCTAACACGTTTAGGCTTCTCAAGTAGTGTACGGGTAGAGAATCTGCCTGCCAATTCAGGAGACATGAGAGACTCAGGTTCCATCCCTGGGTGGGGAGGATACCTGGAGTAGAAAATGGTAACTCACTCCAGTATTCTTGCCTAGAAAATTCCATGGACAGCATAGGCTGGTGGGCTACAATCCATGGGGTTGAAAAGAGTAGGACACGACTGAGCGAATGAGCACACAACACACTTGGGTGCTTATAATGCACTGAAAGTGCCCTAAGCACTTCACATTTATTATTTCCCATAAGCCAACAACACATTCCTGAAGTGTTACAGACTATTTGTGTTCCTCCAAAATTCACATGTTGAAGCTCTAACCCCCAATTCAGTGGTGTTAGAAGTGAGGCCTCTGGGAGGTAATTAGCTTTAGATGAAATCTTGAGGGTGTGGCCTCATCAAGAGATTACTGCCTTTATAAGAAAATACCAGAGAGTTTGCTTCCAATCATTTTTTATCTCTCTCTCTGCAATGTAAGGACAGAAGATAACTGTCTATAAGCCAGAAAGAGAGCCCTCATTCCTGCAATGTGGGAGACCTGGGTTTGATTCCTGGGTTGGGAAGATCCCCTGGAGAAGGGAAAGGCTACCCACTAGAGTATTCTGGCCTGGAGAATTCCATGGACTATAGAGTCCATGGGGTCGCAAAGAGTCAGACACGACTGAGAGACTTTCACTTTCACTTTTCACTTTCACCTTGAATATGAACATGCTGACACCCTGATCTTGGATTTCCCACCTTCAAGACAATGAGAAAGAAAGGTTTCTTCTATTTTGTTATAGCATACTGAGCAGATTGAGACATGAGGTAGGTACTATAGGATTACAGATGAAGTAGAAGAAACTTGGGAAGGTAAAGTAACTTCATTTTTCTAGTGAGCAGGAATAGCCCCTGCCCACTGATTCTAGTATCCACATACCTAACTACCAAGCTGCACTGTCCCTTCCCAAGCATCGAAAGAAAAGCAACCCTTCTGTGAAATCCTTGTGTGACCCTGTTACCATAGTAAGCTCAACTTGGTCCTGAAATTACCAATGATCACCATAACTTCCAGGCTGGTAAAAATTCAAAAGCTTTACCATATTGTCAGTTTGGCTAGAATTTTTCCCTTTGTTAATTATCATATTCCATTTTGAAATAATATATTTTCCCCATAATAACTAAAGGGATAATGACTTTACCTTTCATTCACTCAGTGTCAATTATGTGCTAAGCTTGGAGTAACTGAATATTTTGTCCTTAGATACTCATTCCTTTTCACTTGATTTCTCCTACATGGACTTATATTTCGTGCTTCCTCTCTGTCAGACATTCTTCAGAACACTGGGGAAAACACTGATGAACAAAGTAGATAAATGTAATTGTTCTCATAGAATGTCCATCTTGGTGGGGAGAAGGAGACTGATAATAATTAAGATTGATAATAATTTCTGTTAGTAATAAATGTTATAGAGAAAATAAGAGACAAATGCATGGGAAAGTTAATTCAATGCTAACATTTCTTGAGAAGTGCTAGATTTGGATTGATACTCAGATTATAAATCAGAATTTCTGGGGAAAAGCTTTCCAGGCAAAGAGAACAGTGAATGCAAAGTCCTGGAGCTGGAACTGACCCTCACATTCCAGAGACTTTAAACAAGGTGTTTTTTGGAGCCATTGTCCAAGTTTCTTCAGACTCAGATTATTTCAGACCCTAGGCATAAGCCAATTTGCATAGCTGAATTAAATACCCTAACGAACTCTGACCCATATGCTTGGGCATTAAGGATGTCAAGTACCCATTTATGTTTTGTTCACGTCTTCCTTCCTGTTGAATGTCGTCTGCATTTGAAATCTTTCCAGCATTGACTTTGAAAAGGAAGCATGGGTCATTTAAATGAGAGAGCAAGCAGACAGCAGATGCTGTAAGTTAAGCATTAGTGATCATGATTGGCTTTTGAACATCTTCCAAGAATACTCTTCACATTCCTTCCCAGCCTCTGGTGATATGACTGATTTATGCTAGAAATGGTGATGTCATATTACAGTCTTCCACTGGTTTGCTGCTGGTACACCACTAGTGTTCAGTTATGGCAGTGATAATGAACATGATGTCGATCATTAAGTTACTGCAGCCATTAGCAGAGCAATTTGGGGTGGAGGACATTATTTTCTTATAAAAGAATTAAACTCCATTGGAGTTGTTAATCCAATGAAAATTCACATGCCGCTAATGACTCAGAACACTTATAGGAAATGCCTCGGTGTACATGTAAGGCAAAGCCATCAAAGCAGATGACAAAGCATGGAGCAGAGGAAGGAATTTATTGCTGAAGGGACTAAAGCAGGGCATGCCTGTTGTAGAAAAAAATATTTCTCTTCTTTATCAGAGCTTCTCTTCTGTATCAATGTTGAATTAATAGCCCAAAAATAGATGCAGAATTATGTAAGCTCATTTCTAAATTTTAATTTCAGAAATAACAAAAAAAAAAATAGACAGGGAGAAAGATGTTCCATATATCATGAGGCCAAAACAAAACTTGGAGAAACACAGGTGAGTCTGAAGTTATTGAAAGTGAAAGTCACTCAGTAGTGGCCAACTCTTTGCGACATCATGGACTATATAGTCCATGGAATTCTCCAGGCCAGAATACTGAAGTGGGTAGTGGTTCCCTCCTCCAGGGGATCTTCCCAACCCAGGGGTCTAGCCCAGGTTTCCTGCGTTACAGGCAGATTCATTATCAGCTGAACCACCAGGGAAGCCCAGGTATACTGGAGTGGGTAGACTATCCCTTCTCCAGCAGATATTCCTGACCCAGGAATGGAACCTGCGTCTTCTGCACTGCAGGTAGATTCTTTACCAGCTGAGGTACCGGTGAAACGAAGTCGCTCAGTCATGTCCAACTTTGAAACCCCATGGACTGTAGCCTACCAATCTCCTCTGTCCATGGGATATTCCAGACAAGAGTATTGGAGTGAGTTGCCATTTCCTTCTCCAGGGGATCTTCCAGACCCAGGGATTGAATCCAGGTCTCCCACATTGCAGGCAGATGCTCTACTGTCTGAGCCACCAGGGAAGCCTCTTAGGTTATTAGAACCATCAAATGGCAAGGCTCTGAGAAAAGCTTGGACTTAAATCTATATCAATTTTAAAGCAAAAAATTTATTTGTTAATTAATTTTGAATATTAAATGATATATTGAGAAAATTTGCTCAAATATTTATTTTTAAAATATAAGTTTTTTTTAGCTATTGGGATTTGCTTTTTTCTATTTAGAAAGAAGTTCTGTAATCACTCTGTTATTAGCCAATGTGCCAGGAATGCTTATGACATACCTGAATTGGGGCAGACAAGTATTGTTTTCTCAGAGGCTTTACAGAAAAGCTTAATACATTTACCTTTGAAAATTAAATTTTGTCACATAAGTGGTTTTCTTTTTTCCATAAAAGCCTCTTTTGTTCACCCACCCCCTCCCTAGTGAATCTAGCTCTGTGCAAACAGTTACTTTGTTTTTAAAAACGAGGTTGCAAGCTGCTGTGTAGCATACTCCTCATAGGCAGCAGCTGCTGCTTCTGCTAAGTCGCTTCAGTCGCGTCCGACTCTGCGCGACCCCACAGATAGCAGCCCACCAGGCTCCCCCGTCCCCGGGATTCTCCAGGCAAGAACACTGGAGTGGGTTGCCGTTTCCTTCTCCAATGCATGAAAGTGAAAAGTGAAAGTGAAGTCGCTCAGTCGCGTCCAACTCTTCATGACCCCATGGACTGCAGCCCACCAGGCTCCTCGGTCCATGGGATTTTCCAGGCAAGAGTACTGGAGTGGGGTGCCATTGCCTTCTCCAGGCAGAGGTGATCATATATGTCTGCAAAGATAAAGAAAATAAATTGCCTTATGACATTTGGTGATTTGGAAACTCAGATTCAGACACACATGGGAACTCAGATGCCTCTTCTCATGCTTGTCTTTATGAGAAGACAGGATACATATTAAGTGTGATTTATGGTCCTCATGTAAGCATGGAGAGAGTTCTACAGATTCTATTCTACTTGCATGTTGGCACATATTCCCAGCGTAACCAACTGGAATACATGGAATTCCAATATCACTTATTTTGTGGGTGTTAACGTTTTAGAAAGTCAGAATCATTTGCCTAGTTGAAGAACCAGGTTGGGTGGGTCTTGACCAATATCAGCAGCCATCATCATTTTTTAAAGCAGAATTTATATGAAACATCTGTAAAAGCAATGGCACTTTTCTAGCATTGCCGAGGGGATTGTACTTAGTATTTTGATTGGAAATAAGACATTGAATATCTTGTGTGGTAAATTTGAGGAAAAATCATTCTTTTCAATACTTATGCAGAAGTCATCAGTAATATCTGGTATGAAAAAGAATCTATTTTTGCTCTTTAAAAGTATGATTAATATTCTTCAAATGTCAACCATGCATGCATATAATCAGATAAGACAAATACAAAGAGAATTACTGCAGAAATTATTTTCTATTATCTTAAAGAGAAGTAAAATTTTAAATTCTAAGCATAGTCAGAACAATTATTTGATAGTTATATGTAAATCTATTAAAGAAATATGTAAATATAAGATAATGTATTACTAAATCTTAGCAAGTCATTTTTATTCAGAACAGTTTTGGAGCTTTTGTACATAATGAAGTGTGTTGAGAATATTTCAGCTTAGTTAATAGCATGTCTTTAAAAATGACACATTAAACATTTCTTTAAGTCACAAAGCTGGGGAATGTTTGCAAAATGAATTTAAATCATTAGAATCACTTAAATCTATCTAGGTTTTTTAAAAATCTAGAAATGTACTAAACTATTGTAAGGATAAGAAAACAAAGATTCAAAAATAAATATTTGGTTGATGGTGACATTAAACCTAAGAAAGATAATTTCATAGTTTATCATTTTGAGGCCTAAAAAGGAATATTTTAGATTTGTTAAGTGAATATTTGTTCTAGATATGCCAAGTTCATGATACCTGTAATTTTGGAAACAGTGATATCATTGACAATATCACTTTGGAAAATATGGAAATGAGTCATATAGCATTACATCCAATTTTGCTGTTTATTTAACTGTCCACAAAAGGGATCTCATCATAGTCTACTGAAAGTATTGTTAGTCAGAACTGTGATTATAAGTATTATTTATTGCTTTCTCAGGTTGAAGTGCTAGTGTGTCTATTCATTCATTTATCCATTCAATGAATAGTTGCCCACCATGTATAAGGCCATTGTAGGCACTGGCCATTCAGAAGTGAACAGAACAGGAAAGGAAGTATCCCTACTGTGAATGAAACCATCGATTAGGTGTAAAAATCATATGTATGAAAATACATGTGTCATATTGGCTGAAATTCATTTCTTTTAATAAACATTGGTTACATTTAGGACTGAGAAAGATTTGGGAAATGACATTTGCCCTAAGAAGAATAAAGTGTCAAGATATTTTCACATATGGCATAAGTGACCTGCAATGTTTTGGAACTCTTGCTTCTCTGGGAAAAATATATTCCTAAACTGAAAATCTGACCCGTAATTTCTCACTTTTTTTTTATTCATTTAAGTAAAAAAAAAAACTATAAATAAATGAAGAGCTAAATAGGGGCTTCCCTGATAGCTTAGTTGGTAGAGAATCTGCCTATAGTGCAGGAGACCTTGGTTCGATTCCTGGGTCGAGAAGATCTGCTGGAGAAGGGATAGGCTACCCACTCCAGCATTTTGGGGCTTCGCTTGTGGCTCAGTTGGTAAAGAATCTGCTTGCAATGCGGGAGACTTGGGTTTGCTCCCTGGGTTGGGAAGATCCCCTGGAGAAGGGAATGGTTACCCACTTCAGTATTCTGGCCTGGAGAATTTCATGGACTGTATAGTCCATGGGGTCGCAGAGAGTTGGACATGACTGAGTGACTTTCACTTTCACTTAGATAAATAGACTGATAAATAGAAAAACAAATACAATGTTCTTTACACATGTTCCTCTAATATTCTCCAGAAGCAGTTCAATTGATGGATAGTAATTAAGAAGAGTTTTTAAGTTTGATGTGTGCCAAAGCTAAAATCATTTTTGGCACAATTGCTTTGTCAGCAGATAGCAAACTAAATAACTCTATCCAACAAATTAAACCACTTAGTTGTATGGGGGTTCACTTTGAAGCTAATCAATCCTGGGGGGTTTCTAAGGGTGCTTTCAAATGTATACATGTTATAGAAGCTAATTTAAAGTTATACCATGATTCTGGTAGGTGTTTGATAAGTCTTGCTCTCAAAAGGTTCTGCTTCTTTAATTTACCGACATGAAAAATCTGGAGTTCTATCACATAATTGTGTGACATTAGAGTAGATCCATTCTACCTCTGACTAAAGTTATCCTTGATTTCAGGTGTCCCTGTGGGCAACTCTTATGTTCTGAGATAATAATAGTACTAACAATAATAACTAACATTTATTATTTTGTGAAAGCAGCCATACTAATGATATTAACAATAATAGCTTTCATTTGTCAACTTACTCTATGCCAGGCACTGTGCTAAATGCTTTGCATGCATTATCTTACTTAATCATCCAAACAACTTAATATTTTTAATATTGAAAACAGAAATGCAAGCAGAGAGTAGATTACAGCTTAGGCATACAGTAAGCGGGGGGAGGGTGTGGAATTTGTGACTTGGCTCACATTAATCAATTCCAAAGGCTAGATCTATAATCCCAGTTCAAAATAAAACTTCAACCCTATACACACTTGAAGCACAACCTACATAATATGAGATAGTGCAATTCTTTCCAGCAATCTCTATCTTGCAGAATTTCCCTGAAACCTCTTTTTTTTTTTTTTTCCCCCAAACCTCTTTTAAATCTCAGCTGGATCAGTGGGCATTCATAAAGGATAACCCTCAAATAGCAATCATATCATTTTAGGATTATACAAGCTGTATGTTAGTATTAAGAGAGAAATGTAAAAAGCTATATGATTTGATTATTAAATTGACTTTACAAAACCAGAAATTTATCTTATCTCTTTTAACCACCAAGTTCCATAAAATGTTTTAAGATTATTAAAATGCATACAACTGAAACACAGAGATAAATAAATGATGGAGACAAGATGAAGGGGAAAAGATGAAGATGATAAAAGAAAAACTACTGTGATAAAAGACTAAAATTGTGACACAGTCAAACATACCCTATGATCCTGAAACATGCCTGCAAATTTGATTTAAAACTTCCTTAAAGGCCAAAGCAGCGTGGGAAACATAGTTGTTTATGAGATTTAGAGTCTCCAAAAGTTGAAAAACTAGGTAATATTTAGAAGGAGCACAGCATTTCCAAATTCTGAAATTTGTCTTCTGGGATCTAATAAAAAAGACTGTTCTTCAGAGCATCTGACATGAGGTTAAATATAAACTTTCACAGAGCTGTTTCTTCTTTGGTCCTTTAATGTTGAGTTAAAGCAACTAAGAAAACAGCAACAACAAAAGCAATACTGCTTAAGTTCAAGCTTCCCTGGTAGCTGATGGGCAGGGTCATAAAATAAAAATTATTTCATGAATAGCATATCTACTTGGTTGGCAGCTGATAAGGCTGGGATTGCAGGAGTTCAAGGTTGTAGTTGTTGCAAGGATTTGTAATGCTGTTATTCTATGTCCTGATTAAGAGCAATTTCATTTGTTTGATATAGGTTTAAGATTTATTTTTTTAAATGAAAAGATCATGAATCTAATCAAGATGCTTGTCTAGATAAATGGCTATCTCACCTTTGGGTGGAACTAGGTCAAGAGGAATGAAAGAGCAGAAAGAATAATAGAAATGAGTGATGAGAACCAAGGTTAAGAACCTGGTTCACCGTTACTAATACGAGACTTTCAGTGAGTTAATACATGTGGATATCAGTTTCCTTCCTGAAAATTTATAGATAGTTGTAATTGCTCCTTTCATATGGTTGTCATGAAAAGTAAGGAGATGTGGGGGCCTCCCGGGTGGTCCAGTGGCTAAGACTCCACTCTCCCAATGCAGGGAACCTGGGTTTGATCTCCAGTAAGGGAACTAGATCCCATATGCTGCAACTAAGGATTCGGATGCCACCACTAAAGCTCCTGCATGCCACAGTTAGCAGATTCTGCACAGAGTAACCAAGATCGAAGATCCTGAGTGCCACATCTAAGACCTGGCACAACCAAACACAGAAATAAACAAATAAATTATATAAATATAATATATATACGGGGCTTCCCTGGTGGCTCAGACAGCAAAGCATCTGCCTGCAATGCGGGAGACTCGGATTCTATTCCTGGGTCGGGAAGATCCCCTGGAGTAGGAAATGGCAATTCACTCCAGCACTCTTACCTGGAAAATCCCATGGACCGAGGAGCCTGATAGGCTACAGTCCATGGGGTCGCAAAGAGTCGGACACATATATAAAGTAAGGAGATGTGGCAGAGACGGGAACAGGTACATTTACTATATTCTTTTTCAGAAAAGACTTTTTGAATTATAATTGTTTCTCACCACTCACATTTTACTTTATTATTTTACTTATTATTGCACGTGTGTGTACTTAGTTGCTCAGTCGTGTCTGACTCTTTGTGACCCTACGGACAGTAGCCTACCAGGCTTCTTTGTCCATGGGGATTCTCCAAACAAGAGTACTAGAGTGGGTTGCCATTGCCTTCTCCCAATGCTGTATATAAGGTTACGCAAACTGTAAAGTGAAAGCACAGTAACCATCCAGTGGACCTGATCAGTGGAAACAGATGCGCTAACTCGTGTGTTGTGTGTTAGAGAAAGGAGACAGAAAGAGAAAAATTTCAAATGCAAGTGTTCAAATACTCTTAGATTCAAAACCAGGGATGGGAGAAATGTCCATGCATGTTTAGGTACTCTGGGTGCCTAGCTGCTGGTGGGTCACTGCCTAGATAAAGCCTGGACATACTGCTTTCCTCTTGGAGAAACCCCACAATTATGTGCCTATATGTTTAACATGACTTCGAAACACTAGATTAGAAGTAACTGAAGGAGGTGCTTGGGCAGATGCTTCTAGTCTGGTTACGTGTTGCTGATTAACAGGCAGGGAGAGTTAAAGGGTTATGGCCGGAAGTGGCACAATATAATCCCCACAGTATTCTAGTGGTAAAGGTATCACAGAAGTTCAGGTCACAGATGCTGTGAAGAAGCTGAGCATACAGAATCTGACTTGAAGATTGATTTCAGGATTAAAGGTGAAGGTTAAAAAGCAGTGTTGATTCTGAAATCAGGAATTTGCTACTTCTGAGTCAGGAACTTGTTGATGAGTTTGTGCCACAGGATGAGTGACTAGAAAGAGCTGTCACAGGTTGGCTGATGGCCACCTCTGTCTGAGCTTATGTGATGGAAGCCAATGTCCCTCTCCATCTGGCTTTGGTCTGACCTCTGACGAGTGAGCCCATTGTCAACAGAAGGCAGTAGCCTGATTGAAGGCACTGCTGCTGCTGCTGCTAAGTCGCTTCGGTCGTGTCCGACTCTGCGCGACCCCAGAGACGGCAGCCCACCAGGCTCCGCTGTCCCTGGGATTCTCCAGACAAGAACACTGGAGTGGGTTGCCATTTCCTTCTCTAATGCATGAAAGTGAAAAGTGAAAGTGAAAGTCTGTGATAATGACAGAAGAAAAGAGCCAGACTGCTAAACCAGGATAACTCTGTATTTGTTTTCAATTGCTGCCATAACAAATTATCATATCAGAGTCAGAGGCTTAAGCAGCACTTACAATTTTGTAAGCCAGAAATTAAACACAGGTGTCACTGAGTGAAAATCAAGGTGTTGGGAGGGTTGCCTTTCCTTCTGGAGGAGAATCTGTTTCCTTGCTTCCTCCAGCTTCTGAAGATGCCTGCATATTTTGGCTCATAGCCTTTTTCTAGCTTCAAAGCCAGCAACGTGATATGCCTTTGATCTTTCTGCCTTTGTCATATCTCACTTTGACTCTGACCTTGGCTGAGAAAGATTCTGTGCTCTGAAGGACTCATACAATTAGATGAGCTCCAGAATAGTCCACTCATCTCAAGGTCCTTAACCTTAATCACATATGCCAAGTCCCCTTTCTCTGGTAAGGTGACCTCTTTATAGGTTCCAGGGATTAGGATTCAGGCATCTTTGAGGACTGCTTTGCTACCACAAACCATTACAGATGAGGAAACTTTATCATAGACCCATCTCCTCCTGTCTCTCTACTCCATTTCCCATCCTTGACTGTTTCACGGATTTTGGAGGTACAGAGTTCTTCACCAGGGACCACAGAAGCAACGCATTTTCTATGTGACTAGCATTGTGGCCAGTGGATGTCAACACTGCCTTCAGGGACAATTCATATGGTCCCTGGTGGGCTAAAAGGCTGACCAGACCTGATTCTCAGGCACTTGTGAGCTAGCTAGGAACCATTTGAACAAGAGAATCTGTGGAAAGACTGCATTTTTCTCGCGTGAGCATCTGCAGGATCAGAAACAACATTTGGGAGATCAATGTAAGCTGATTTCCTCTCCAAAGTTGGTAAAGGTTGGGGACATACCAGTTAGAGTTGAGTGAATGAATAAATATATTTTTCTTCAGTGTCACTGCTTTTATATAACACTCAAAAGCCTGACTTGCTATTTATGAGAAAATAATACTGGAATTATACAAATACAGGCATACACATACAGAGAGATAGAGAAAGCCATTTTAAAAAGGAAGCTTCTGTGGATATACAAGATTTAACTTCTTTCTTCATTCCCCAGGCAGAAGCCGGTAAGAGTCTATTAATAGCCTCCCCTAGCACATAACACTGCAGATGTTCCCTTACTGCTGAGTTTTTTTTTTTTTTTTTCTATACCCAAACTTGTTATCAATTATCTATGTTTGCATTTTGGGAGTCTGGATCCAGAAGGAGCAGTAACTATAGTGCTGTTATAGTGTTTCTTCTCAGCATCAGCAAGGTTGTAATAATTTTTGCATAAAATATTTGCTGCATTTTCCTTGTGGAGTTTATTAAAACCCAGTATCTGTCACGAACCAAGGAGGCCAGGATTGCACAACCATTCATCTTCTGCCTGTGAAATCCTAAAATCAGGATAATGGAAATAGTAACAGTGAACCTCATTAAAATGCAAGAGGGAGGAGGGCTAAGGGCAGAAAGGAAAAGGGAATGATGTGCGCGTGTTTTTCACA
Organism: Budorcas taxicolor; assembly: GCF_023091745.1. Classification (NCBI taxonomy): domain Eukaryota; kingdom Metazoa; phylum Chordata; class Mammalia; order Artiodactyla; family Bovidae; genus Budorcas; species Budorcas taxicolor. The sequence goes on along the minus strand of NC_068923.1, from coordinate 55,855,706 downwards.
TTCTGGGAGAAAGCACTGATTAACAGCAGGTTCTCAACACTCTACATGAGTTCATTTTCTATTGTTTCAGGGAGCTCTATTTTGGTCATCGATGAAACAGAGCAGTTTGGAAAGAGACTTTCATTTCTTGGTATGCAAAGAAAGCATCATGTAAGTATGGAATGATCTTTTCTTTTCTACTGCCTGGATTATTGCATGTACTGAATTGATATACTGCCCTCCTTGGGCATAAACATGTTAAAGAGAAAAGGAAGAGCCACAATTAAATACTTCATCTGTTAAATGAACCTCCCTTAAATACACGTTAGCTCAAATTTGTTTAAGAGAAAATAATTTAATGTATGCTTTGAATTTAAAATGTTATGCTTGATATAAACAAATAAATAAAGCAGACCGCATTCTCTTGACCTGCTGAGCTTGAGTGTGACTCATGACAGTCTCTGTACCAGTTTGCATCCAAGAACTGGAATATTGATCTTAGTCATCTTTAATGAGAAAATTCTTGGCAATGAAGGAGAAGGATGCTGGGTGATGATTGGTCGCTAATGTATTTCAACTGGTGCTTCTTGGCATAAAAATAAATAGGCAAAATTGAAAATGTTATGGTGATTTTTTGGTGTGAAAATAGCAACATGCCAATAAACTTCATTCTTCCATTGTAGTAAGGCCTGGAACAAAAGTTTTGGAGAAAGTTGAAGGCTCTGTGCTCTTGGCTGAGCTGCCTCCTCAAAGAGATGGGCCTCTGTGAACCTTCTGGACCCATTCATTACACTTTGTAACACATGGGTGTTGGTCACTTGGTGCTACCTAGCTGCTGATATTCATTTTGCTTTCTGTGGTGTATTCCTCCCAGGCTGAAGCTCTCTGCTTCCAACAACAAAGAGCTCTCAGTCATGTGAAGTCCTCTCAGACAGAAGGTGGAAAGTTTCAGTCATCACCAATACAAATGGAGTTTTAATTTCTAGAGGTTGTTCATTTGGTAAAGAATAGACAAGATACACTCAGCTTTGTGGCTTGCTCTAAAGAGAATAATAGAGGCTTGGAATCAATACATCAGAGCTTTAACTTTGACTCAGCTGTTTAGCAAAATGTCTGACTTTGGGTAAAGAAGAAAATGTGGTCTATATGTACAGTAGAATGTTACTCAGCTTTAAAAATGAAGGAAATATTTCCATTTGCAACAACATGGATAGACTTGGAAGACATTATGCTAATAGAAATAAAGCAATCATAGAAGGACAAATACTACATGATTCCACTTATATGAAGTCTCCAAAATAGTCAAACTCATAGAAGCAGGGAGTAGAATGATGGTTGCTAGGAGCTAAAGAGAGGAGGGGAAAGTTGTTTATTTAAGATATTTAAAGTTTCAGTTAAGGAAGATAAAAGAGTTCTAGAGATCTGTTGTACAATACTACACCTCTTATTAATAGTACTGTATGGTACCCTGCAGAAATTAAGAGGGAGGTGCTTATGTTAAGTGCTCTTCCTAGAACACTAGCAAAAAAAAAAAAAAGAAAGAAAGAAATTTTGTGTGTTATCTGCTCTGTGTGGTTTCTTGTATGGTATTTCATTTCATCCTCATGACCCTTTGAAGTATGTATTATTCAGTTCAGTTCAGTCACTCAGTCGTGTCCAACTCTGCGTGACCCCATGGACCACAGTATGCCAGGCTTTCCTGTCCATCACCAACTCCCAGAGTCTACTCAAACTCGTGTCCATTGAGTCAGTGATGCCATCCAATCATCTCATCTTCTGTTGTCCCCTTCTTCTCCTGCCCTCAATCTTTCCCAGCATCAGGGTCTTTTCAAGTGAGTCAGCTCTTCACATGAGGTGGCCAAAGTATTGGAGTTTCAGCTTCAACATCAGTCCTTCCAATGAACACCCAGGACTGATCTCCTTTAGGATGGACTGGTTGGATCTCCTTGCAGTTCAAGGGACTCTCAAGAGTCTTCTCCAACACCACAGTTCAAAAGCATCAATCCTTCTGCACTCAGCTTTCTTTATAGTCCAACTCTCACATCCATACATGGCTATTGCGAAAACCATAGCCTTGACGAGATGGACCTTTGTTGGCAAAGGAATGTCTCTGCTTTTTAATATACTGTCTAGGTTGGTCATAACTTTCCTTCCAAGGAGTAAGTGTCTTTTAATTTCATGGCTGCAGTCACCATCTGCAGTATTAACATCCTTGTTTTACAGATCACACCGTTTAAACCAATTACTTAGAGTCATGCCATGACTAAGTAACAGGGACGGGTCTCAGTCTGAGAGCATTTTATCTCTAAAGTCTATGATCATTTTGTCTCATACACCATTTTTCCTGAATCATAGTTTCTGTAGTCATCAAAGTGAGTTTAACAGTGTCTAACTTGCACAAGTCACTGGCAAATGGGTTGAATAAATTTAACCAATCACTGAAAACATAATTATCAACTACCTGTTATGTATTGTGCATGGTTCTAGGTGCTGAGGGGCTCTGTGGCAAACAATGGCAACATGACCTTTGAGGTCATGGAGCTTCCTGGTTTGGTATTGGCTTGTTTTATTACCAGTGATTTCAAAATAGAGATGAGGATGAGCTGGAGAGTGTATTAGCTTGCTATGGCTACTGTAACAAAGAAGCACAAATTGAATAACGTAAACAATAGAAATTTATCATCTCTCAGTTCTGAAAGCTAAAAATCCAAGATCAAAGATTCAGAAAAGTTGGTTCCTTTTGAGAGCTCTACTGGAGACGCTCATATTTCTTTGCTAACCTCTAGTGGCTTTCTAGAAATCTTTGGTGTTATTTGTTATTTGGAAGCATGACCCAGTCTCTACCTTCATCTTCACAAGGTGTTCATCTCTTGTGTGTGTCTGTGTCCAAATATGTCCCTTGTGAAATGATTTTAGTCATAGTGGATGAAGGCCTACTCAACTCTAGTATGACCTCCTCTTCACTAATTACCTCTGAAAAGATGTCATTTCCAAACACATTCACATTCTAAGGTTATTGGAATTTAAGACCTTAACATATAAAATTGCCAGTAAACAGTTCTACTGGGATGTTCCTCAGGTACCTAAAATCCATACAAGACTGAACTTAAAGTTCCATCTTCCTTTAATACCTGTTCTTCCAGGTTTTTATTTTCAGTTAGAGACACATGATCTATGCTGTCACCTAACCTGAAATCACATCTGACCTTTCTTCCCCCATCAGCTCTCTCAAGTCCAAATGCTTTTCACTTCTATATTTCTCTCTGTTATGTCTTCTATTCATAACTATTGCTTCTGTGCCAACTCTGACCTTTAGCATCTCTTGCCTGGGGAGGAAATAGTAAGTAAGAACAAAGACTGATGTAGCCCTCAGCATACAGCACTGGTTCCAATGATATCAAAATGAGAATCCAGAGGCTAAGCGAAAACAAACTCTTAAAAATGGTGAAAACTATCAGACAGGTGAATAAGGTGCTCTTGGGTAACTGGCAAAAATCAGAGTTTCTGTAATTCTGATTTTACTTCTTTCTCTAAATCTACTGTCTCTAGGGCAATGTTGACATTAGGTTATGTGAGATACAGAAACTTTCTTATCAAGAGAAATTAAACTTCAGAAAGTCAAAAGCATGTTGACTCAATGAGAGATTACAGGCACTGGTCATCCTGTAATTCTTCTTATCAGGGTGGAGGCAGAGGACTGCCATGCATTTCCCAGGGCAGAGGTGTCTCTGTAGCTTTGAAGGATGACATGTTGGGGAATGATGTGAGCAGGCTGTGCTTATAGCCTCAGCTAAATCACATGAATCATACAGCTAAGCACGTCCAATCAAAGAAAAAAGAAAACAAGTGTCCTGAAGGGTCAGGCAAAAGTATAAAATGAGCCTGACCCCAGGCCTTTTGTCACCTCAGGTAATAAGCAATCCTGGCCAAACAGAGCACTGTCCCCACAATGTTCTTCCTATCTGACCTCTTATCTATTTCGTGATATCTATAAACATAAGAGTTCAGAGCACTGGGAAAAAATTTTTCTGCAGTGCTTTTAACTTTTGAATCAAAAACTGGTATGACTGAATACCCTAGGCTTTTCCTTCATTTGGAATTTTAGAGAAGTATTTTTAAAAAGGAGGAAAAGATGATCCTGACATCTCTATGACTTCAGTTCATGGTATTAATAGATAACGATAAGGATCAGAAAATATGGCCTCAGCAAAATTATGAAGAAGGTGTTTCTCCTAGAGCCTTCAGCTGTGTAATTCTGGACCACTTCCATGTGTTGAGTGTCCCTTAGTATTCCTCTCAGATATTCTCATATGAGAGTTCTCTGGCCAAGACACTGTCTGACTTTTAGCTGACCTGATTGTATGGTGACTGTACCATGGCTGGTGCTGATATATTGATAAGGAGCTAACTGAGGAGGCACCAAGGAGTCCCCAGGAAACTCTAACTGTTCAAGAAGCAATAGTTATAACCAAACGTGGAACAATGGACTGGTTCCGAATTGGGAAAGGAATACGTTAAGGCTGTATACTGTCACCCTGCTTATTTAACTTAGATGTAAAGTATATCATGTGAAATGCCAGGCTGGATGAAGCACAAGCTGGAATCAAAATTGCTGGGAGAAATATCAATAATCTCAGATACACAGATGACACCACCCTTATAGCAGAAAGTGAAGAGGAGCTAAAGAGCCTCTTGATGAAAGTGAAAGAGGAGGGTGAAAAAGCTGGCTTAAAACTCAACATTCAAAAAATGAAGATCATAGCATCCAGTCCCATCAGCTCATGGCAAATAGATGGAGAAACAATGGAAACGGTGTCAGACTTTATTTTCTTGGACTCCAAAATCATTGCAGATGGTGACTGCAGCCATGAAATTAAAAGATGCTTGCTTCTTAGAAGAAAAGCTATGTTCAACCTAGACAATATATTAAAAAGCAGAGGCATTACTTTGCACACAAAGGTCTGTCTAGTCAAAGCTATGGTTTTCCAGTAGTCATGTATGAATATGAGAGTTGGACTATAAAGAAAACTGAGCACCAAAGAATTGATGATTTCAAACTGTGGTGTTGGAGAAGACTCTTGAGAGTCCCTTGGACTGCAAGGGGATCAAACCAGTCAATCCTAAAGGAAATCAGTCCTGCATATTCATTGGAAGGACTGATGTTGAAGCTGAAACTCCAATACTTTGGCCACGTGATGCGAAGAACTGACTCCTTGGAAAAGACCCTAATGCTGGGAAAGATTGAAGGCAGGAGAAGGGGATGACAGAGGATGAGGTGGTTGGATGGCATCACCGATGCAATGGACATGAGTTTGAGCAAGCTCTGGGAGTTGATGATGGACAGGGAAGCCTGGCGTGCTGCAGTCCATGTGGTCGCAAAGAATCAGACATGGCTGAGCGACTGAACTGAACTGAACTGAGAAGTTCCCTGGCTGTGAGGACACAGGAAAGAGAGTGGTTAAAGGCCAGTAATTTCCAGTCTGAATTAAACTACCTGAGAAATTTTTGTTTCTTTGTTTTTAATTAAAAGTAGATTTTCTTGCCCCTTCCAGAAAATAAATCATTTTAGACACATGTGGGAAGTGCTGAGACTCAGTATTTTTAAAAAATTGTATTTACTTATTTATTTATGGCTGTGTTGGGTCTTTCTTCACTGCTGTGAGTGGGCTTTCTCTAGCTGCAGCAAGCAGGGGCTACTCTCTAGTTGTGGTGCTCAGACTTCCATAGTGGTCCCATGGTTAAGAATCTGCCTGCCAATGGAGGGAAGTCTGCTCCAGTATTTTTGATTTTTAATCTGGTAATATCTAAAATAGTTTAAGGGACAATATCGATCACACTGAATACAGAAAAAAATGTTAAAGATTAAATTAGCTCTAGGAAATAATATATAATATTTCCCCAATGGACACAAGGACAATCCAGCATAGAAGTACAAGTCTCTGAAGTAGAGAATTCAGCAAATGAAATAGGAAAAGGGGTTTCCAAAGACCTAATTGATTGAAATCTTATCTGAACTGTAAAGACTAGATTGATCAATTGAAAGGAATACTTGTATACGAAGACAAATTCATTCAGAATTATAGGAACTGAGACCCATCCCAGGTAAGTCATTGACCTCAAAATTTAAAAAATTCTTCGGTTCATCCGGTCAAAAAAGAATATTACCCACGAGGGGAGCATATTCAAGTGACTTCATTTCTTTCCCATAGCAATGTTACTGAAGAAATGTCCACATATTACTGAAGGATGAAAAGTGTGACACTTCATCCAAGTCATATTTTGATAATTAATAAATGCCACAGAGAGGTTTTTTTCAAAGAGGAAAGGTCATATGCTACCTATAAATCCCTCTGGAGGAAAAGAGAAAAAAAGAAAGTCAAATAAACCTGAATCCAGAATAATATAAACTGTATCTAAAGATGAAATATAACAAGGGAGGAGCTATGGTAAATGGCTTTAAAGGTCTAAAATTTTTTAGTAAATATTTAATCCACTAAAATACAAAAACTGAATAATGAAAAACTAAATAATAAAATAAATTGTGATAGCAGATCAGAATGTGAATGTTTTTCATTTGTCCAGACAAAGTAAAGATCATTACAATTTTCAAAGATTGAAATATGAGGGATAGATGAGATAGACAGAAACATGAGAATGCTAATCAGTTCCTCTTTCACCAGAGAAAGAAAATCAAAGGTGTCTGAACTGTAGAAGTATTTTGTAAATGCCATAATTGTTCTAATATCAGTATTTCAGATAATCCTTTTTTCCTGACACTTAGAAGGATGCTACAAAATCATGTATTTTTAATGAGCTGTATTTATCTGAAAAGACTAGTTATTTCCTCTGTCTTTTGTTATTAAATTCAAATAAAATGTAATTTTTCATGTTTAAAATATTTACATTAGATCATATCACTGTTTTAGATTTATTTATATATTTATAATATACTTTTCCATTTATAATATATGTTTATTATACATATGTATATAAATATATATATAAATATGTATATATGTGTGTATGTAAGTGTTCAGTTCAGTTCAGTTCAGTCGCTCAGTCGTGTCTGACTCTTTGCGACCCCATGAATCACAGCACGCCAGGCCTCCCTGTCCATCACCAACTCCCGGAGTTCACTCAGACTCACGTCCATTGAGTCAGTGATGCCATCCAGCCATCTCATCCTCTGTCGTCCCCTTCTCCTCCTGCCCCCAATCCCTCCCAGCATCAGAGTCTTTTCCAATAAGTCAACTCTTCACATGAGGTGGCCAAAGTACTGGAGTTTCTGCTTGAGCATCATTCCTTCCAAAGAAATCCCAGGGCTGATCTCTTTCAGAATGGACTGGTTTGATCTCCTTGCAGTCCTATATACATATATACTGTAGAAAAGCAAAATTTGTCACCCCAAAGTATGTCTCTTTGTCATGCAGATTATTTTGAGCTAAAACAAAAAATCATGGCCCAAAAGACTCAGAAGAACCTTTGACTTTTCCCTTAATTGGTTAAAGAATAGAGAAACTCTTCCAGGAAATGAGCTATCAATAGATAACTATAATATGAACTGCATGTATAGACAAGGAAGAGCCTAGCAGTCTGTTAAAATTCTTCTTTGTGTCCTATGGTCTCTTCATGGCCCAGGAAACATTTGTTACCAACCACTTGCTCTTCTGTTTTCTTGTCAGTTGCCTTCTTCTCTTTCGAAGTCCCAAACCATTATCCACAAGATCCTCCTTGGTCTTTAGTTGAAATGGTGTTTAAGGTGAGAGTTTCAGTCATTTTGGTGAGTTACTCAGTTTCACTGGGTCTGTCCCATGTATACATGCTATTAAACTTTTGTTTGATATTTTCTTATTAATCTGTCTCATGACAATTTAATTCTTAGACCAACCAGAAGAATCTGGAAAAGTAGAGGAAACTGTATTCTTCTCCCAAATTCTTAAGAATTTGATTCTTGAATCAATTTGAATTATTTGGCAGAAGAAAACTTTTTCCTCCCCCCCCACACACACACACACACACACACACACACACACGCACACACACACACACAGCTGTAGACAACAACAGCCACCAAGTATTATTACTGAGAAATACCCTTGGCAGTAACCCTGTTATCTGCCTTCCATGAGAAAGGTCTTGTCAGCCTAAGTAGGTTCCCACTGCATGAGGCTGAATTAACAGCAAATTCATTGCCAGGTCCTTAATCTTTCCTTATTAGAAAACTTTTGACCCTATATCTGGAAGGTCTATCAGCTTCATTTGTCTTTACCAAAACCCCTTCACTTTCCCCAAGGGTTCTTTGTGACTAAGACATCTGACCAAACCCAGTAAACTTTAATAAAATCTCGGGGCCCAACTGTGGTCTGTCTGGCCCCAGTTGATTGGCTTAAGGAGGAACATCTACTCAAGGTTCAAAGTGAACCTGTCTACAGGAATTTGGATATTTTATTGTGTTTTTCCAGTTTTGGTGGCTGGGAACTTGAATGTAATAAAACAATTGTGAAGTCTCACTTTTCACCATGGCCCATGGAGACTTGAGAAAACTGGAGTGCAGGCTGGGGAAAAATGCAGCAGCTGCTGGGAAGGAACAGACACAGAGGGGCCTGAGGCTGTCTCAGAGCGCTCTTGTGTCTCAGTCCCTGGATTTTCTGTGCACCTCTGTTCTCTTGGGCTTCCTTTGTGGCTCAGCTGGTAAAGAATCCACCTGCAATGAGGGAGACCTGGGTTCGATCTCTGAGTTGGAAAGATCCCCTGGAGAAGAGAAAGGCTACCCACTCCAGTATTCTGACCTGGAGAATTCTATGGACTGTATAGTCCATGGGGTCACAAAGAGTCAGACATGACTGAGCCACTTTCACTTTTTCTGTTCTCTTAGAATAAATTCTTCTTTCTGTATAAGTTCACTTGAGACAGTTTCTTCTGCCCAAATAATCCAAATTTGTATTTGCTTTAAATTCTTAGAGAAACATATGATGCTTTTAAACATTTAAAATTATATAATAGGATTTATAATAAAAGCACCAGCAATTTCAATTCTTGCTATATTCTAAAACCAGGGTATTATTAGAAAACCATTTAACACTTCAAAATATATTTACTGAATTTATAAAAACTTTGCACTCAAACTTACATTTTGGTGGAGACATATAGTCTTCTACTCTCTGGATTAAGCTGAAAAGTAAAATAATCTGGGAAATAAATGGGTTCATGTAGGAGTAATCAATTCATTCTTTTCTAAAATATAGAGAATTTTGCATCAAGAAGCTAAAATATCTCTCAAGACAATAAGATACATTCTGTATATTATGAAGTTGTAAGATAGACATGATATAATAGAAAAGTAAAAAATATTTCTCACACCTACCTTTTAATGAGGTTACTTAATGAAGGAAATTTTGCCTTTAACTTTCAACTTTTGATAACAAATAAGTTAAGGAAAAGTTGCTTGGATGGTACGGGGGGGAGGAGGGAGGGGGTTTCAGGATGGGGAACACATGTATACCTGTGGCGGATTCATGTTGATGTATGGCAAAACCAATACAATATTGTAAAGTAATTAGCCTCCAATTAAAATAAATAAATTTATATTAAAAAAAGGTTTATTCTGAGGTTTCTGAGCAAAAAATGTTTTCAATAAATATTTGTTGTAGAAATGAATAAAAATTTCTGGTCTTAAGGAACTAACACCAAGCCTCAGGGAGACATCGCCTTATTTTCAGCTTTTGCATTCTGTCAAAAAATGCTGCTGTGCCTACTGATATAATATCAGTTTAGATTTTCTCAGTGAAATATCTCCTTATTTAGAATTTCTAATAAATTATATTTTTATTCTTCTCTTTTTTCACTTAAGCTCATTTTAATTTCACATTTTTTGCTCTTTTTCATGGATGTTCCTTGATTTACCTTTTTAAATATCATAAGCATATTTAAATTACTTTCCAAGTTTCACTTGATATCAATATTTCCCCTAAAATTTGATTTTGTTACTAGTCTTTCTAGAGAGTTTTCAGTTGCTCACAGCTCCCAGAATATTGCTTGGTCTTGAACTGCAAGCTAAGGCCTCTTAATCAAGGTGCCATGAGATATAATGCAGGTACCATCACTAAGTCAGAGAATATTCTCACCCACTGTCTGGTTTGAGACTGTAGTTTTTACCTCCTTTACCCTGCATCTTTGCAAAACTGTATCTAGTCTTCCAGTACATTAGGCAAGCTCTGACTCCTGACTCTTGTCATTTTCCTGAACAATAAAATCTCTAGGTTGTTTTAACATGCTTCCAGAACTGGAGTCCAGCATGCTGGTGGCTTCAGTAAAGATGGTGCAGATCATAGCAGTCTTGTTCTTTCATTCAATTAATTTCAAGTTAATTGAGTAAACTTTCCTTTGTGAAATTAAAAGTTTTCAGAATATTGTTCTTAAAAATTACAAATATTTTATAACTGCTATTTGTTGTTATTGTTTAGCATCCAGTTTTCAGGCTTTTTAAAAATAATGTTATGTAACTCATACATTCATTTTTTTCATTTCCAATACATGTTGAAAACTTAAGAGGCAAGCATTTTTTAGGTATCTATAGGGTGACTGCAGCCATGAAATTAATAGACGCTTACTTCTTGGAAGAAAAGTTATGACCAACCTAGATAGCATATTCAAGAGCAGAGACATTACTGTGCCAACTAAGGTCCATCTAGTCAAGGCTATGGGTTTTCCTGTGGTCATGTATGGATGTGAGAGTTGGACTCTGAAGAAGGCTGAGCGCCAAAGAATTGACGCTTTTGAATTGTGGTGTTGGAGAAGACTCTTGAGAGTCCCTTGGACTGCAAGGAGATCCAACCAGTCCATTCTGAAGGAGATCAGCCCTGGGATTTCTTTGGAAGGAATGATGCTAAAGCTGAAACTCCAGTACTTTGGCTACCTCATGCGAAGAGTTGACTCATTGGAAAAGACTCTGATGCTGGGAGGGATTGGGGGCAGGAGGAGAAGGGGACGACAGAGGATGAGATGGCTGGATGGTATCACTGACTCGATGGACGTGAGTCTGAGTGAACTCCCGGAGTTGGTGATGGACAGGGAGGCCTGGCGTGCTGCGATTCATGGGCTTGCAAAGAGTCGGACATGACTGAGTGACTGAACTGAACTGATAATGTGATGTGAACACACACAGACATGTTTCCTGAACTTGTGAAACTCATACTTCAGTGAAGGAAATAGAAAATAAAAAGTAGAAGGTGAATGAAAATTAATACTATTGTAAGTATTATGTTAGAATGATACCTGTTACTGTGTGAGAATAATCAGAGGATTTGACTAAATCAAAAATTTAGGGAAAGGTTTTCTGGGGAGAGAGTCTGAAGGTCAAAATGAAACAAATTTAATGAGGAGAGGAAGGAAAACTCTTCCCAGCAGAGAATAGTGAGGTGTGAAGTGGAAGTCCCTCAGTCATATCTGACTCTTTGCAACCCCATGGACTGTAACCTGCCAGGCTCCACTGTCCGTGCAATTCTCCAGGCAAAAATACTAGAGTGGGTAGCCATTTCCTTCTCCAGGGAATATTCCCAAGCCATGGATTGAACCCAGGTCTCCTGCATTGCAGGCAGACTCTTTACTGTCTGAGCCACCAGGAAGCCATAGAGAGAATAGGATGTGGGAAAATCCTATGGGAAAGTGGGCCATGGGTCCTTCAGTGATCTGAAATAAGCCAATTAAGCTGGAAAGGGTCCAACAAACGGAAGAGTGGCCCAAGTTGAGGCTAGAAGTGTAGACAGGGTCAGGTTCTACATGGTCTTACAGGTTAAGGACTCTGAACATTAGAACAACAGGAGAGGCTTAGAATATTCAAAAGTCATTCTGGAGGCAGGATGAGAAAGGACCACAGATGATACCGAGGGATGATTATCTGATGATTATCTGATGATTAACAATTATTATTATTGTTATACACCACGCAAAAGATAACAGTAACCTGAGTGAAATGATGGGAGTAGGCATGGAGGGAAGTGAATTAATGATTGGAGGAAAGTGAATGGATATTTAGAAAAGAAACTGATAGATGATGTGAAGAAGGTGATCAGTATGTTTTTTAGGTCTCCATCTTCCATATCTGACTATATAATATCCTTCGCAGAAATAGAACCAAAGAAAAGAACCTGGTTTCAAGGAGAAGGTCAACTTTTCAATGGTGTCTTTCTAATTTGAAGTTCTTTAAAGATATTTGACAAAATATGCCAGATAGGTGATTGGATATAAAGGCTTAGAACTCAGAGGACTGTTTGGGACTACAGAGGTAATTTTTTGAGTTACTTTCACATGGTGCTTAGAGTGAATTAGATCATCCAGGGGAAAAGCACAGGGTGAGAAGAAACAGTCAGGCCTATGACTTGACTTACCGAATTTAGTATTTGGGTAAAAAATGAGAAATCAACAGAAGAGATTTGAATTAGCTATCAGAGTGAAAGGAGGGAATTAAAAAGAGTGCCATGTGACAGGGTCTTGTGAAGGGAGTGCTACAAGGAAAATGTATTACTCATTGCTGATTGCTACTTAGAGTACAAAAAAAAAAAAAAAAAACAACTAAAAATATCCTTTGGATTTACTGCCTCTTTGTGACCTTAGTGAGTGTAGTTTTATGGACATAATGAGGATGGAAGACAGATTAGAAAAACTAGGCAAGAAAGTTAGTTAGAAAATGTACAAAGTAAGTGGGAATGTGTTGCAGAAGGAAATATCACAACCTTGGACCGACGTGAGTCCCCAGGACAGATCTTCAAGTGAGGGTCCTTGGCTTTGCTCAAGAAAGAATTCAAGAGTGAGCCAAGGTAAAGTGAAGCAAGTTTATTTAGAGAGACACACATTCCACAGACAGAACTCACACTGACCATCTCAGAAAGCGAGAGCAGCCCCAGGGTGTGGGGTGGTTTGTTTTTACGGGCTGAGTTACTTCATATACTAATGAGTGGAAGGAACAGTTCTGCTATTTCTGGGAAGGGTGGGAATTTCCAAGAATTGGGAATTCTATTTGGCCTTTTATGGTCCATCTTGAACTGTCATGACATAAGGAGGAGTTATTTCTAGTATTACGATGAAGGTCAGTTCAGTTCAGTTGCTCAGTCGTGTCCAACTCTTTGCGACCCCATGAATCGCAGCACGCCAGGCCTCCCTGTTCATCACCAACTCCCGGAGTTCACTCAGACTCACGGCCATTGAGTCAGTGACGCCATCCAGTCATCTCATCCTCTGTCGTCCCCTTCTCCTCCTGCCACCAATCCCTCCCAGCATCAGAGTCTTTTCCAATGAGTCAACACTTCGCATGAGGTGGCCAAAGTACTGGAGTTTCAGCTTCAGCATCATTCCCTCCAAAGAAATCCCAGGGCTAATCTCCTTCAGAATGGACTGGTTGGATCTCCTTGCAGTCCAAGGGACTCTCAAGAGTCTTCTCCAACACCACAGTTCAAAAGCATCAATTCTTTGGCGCTCAGCCTTCTTCAGAGTCCAACTCTCACATCCATACATGACCACAGGAAAAACCATAGCCTTGACTAGATAGACCTTAGTTGGCACAGTAATGTCTCTGCTTTTGAATATGCTATCTAGGTTGGTCATAACTTTTCTTCCAAGGAGTAAGCGTCTTTTAATTTCATGGCTGCAATCACCATCTGCAGTGATTTTGGAGCCCAGAAAAATAAAATCTGACACTGTTTCTACTGTTTCCCCATCTATTTCCCATGAAGTAATGGGACCAGATGCCATGATCTTTGTTTTCTGAATGTTGAGCTTTAAGCCAACTTTTCCACTGTCTTCTTTCACTTTCATCAGAGGCTTTTTAGTTCCTCTTCACTTTCTGCCATAAGAGTGGTGTCATCTGTGTATCTGAGGTTATTGATATTTCTCCCGGCAATCTTGATTCCAGCTTGTGTTTCTCCCAGTTCAGCGTTTCTCATGATGTACTCTGCATATAAGTTAAATAAGCAGTGTGACAATATACAGCCTTGACATACTCCTTTTCCTATTTGGAACCAGTCTGTTGTTCCATGCCAGTTCTAACTGTTACTTCCTGACCTGCATACAGATTTCTCAAGAGGCAGGTCAGGTGGTCTGGTATTCCCATCTCTTCAAGAATTTTCCACAGTTTATTGTGATCCACACAGTCAAAGGTTTAGGCATAGTCAATAAAGCAGAAGTAGATGTTTTTTCTGGAACTGTCTGGCTTTTTCCATGATCCAGCGGATGTTGGCAATTTGATCTCTGGTTCCTCTGCCTTTTCTAAAACCAGCTTGAACATCTGGAAGTTCACAGTTCACATATTGCTGAAGCCTGGCTTGGAGAATTTTGAGCATTACTTTACTAGCGTGTGAGATGAGTGCAATTGTGTGGTAGTTTGAGCATTCTTTGGCATTGCCTTTCTTTGGGATTGAAATGAAAACTGACCTTTTCCAGTCCTGTGGCCACTGCTGAGTTTTCCAAATTTGCTGGCATATTGAGTGCAGCACTTTCACAGCATCATCTTTCAGGATTTGAAACAGCTCAACTGGAATGCCATCACCTCCACTAGCTTTGTTTGTAGTGATGCTTTCTAAGGCCCATTTGACTTCACATTCCAGAATGTCTGGCTCTAGATGAGTGATCACACCATCGTGATTATCCAGGTCATGAAGATCTTTTTTGTACAGTTCTTCTGTGTATTCTTGCCACCTCTTCCAAATATCTTCTGCTTCTGTTAGGTCCATACCATTTCTGTCCTTTATCGAGCTCACCTTTGCATGAAATGTTCCCTTGGTATCTCTAATTTTCTTGAAGAGATCTCTAGTCTTTCCCATTCTGTTCTTTTCCTCTATTTCTTTGCATTGATCGCCGAAGAAGGCTTTCTTATCTCTTCTTGCTATTCTTTGGAACTCTGCATTCAGATGCTTATCTCTTTCCTTTTCTCCTTTGCTTTTCACCTCTCTTCTTTTCACAGCTATTTGTAAGGCCTCCCCAGACAGCCATTTTGCTTTTTTGCATTTCTTTTCCATGGGGATGGTCTTGATCCCTGTCTCCTGTACAATGTCACGAACCTCATTCCATAGTTCATCAGGCACTCTATCTATCAGATCTAGGCCCTTAAATCTATTTCTCACTTCCAGTGTATAATCATAAGGGATTTGATTTAGGTCATACCTGAATGATCTAGTGGTTTTCCCTACTTTCTTCAATTTGAGTCTGAATTTGGTAATAAGGAGTTCATGATCTGAGCCACAGTCAGCTCCTGGGCTTGTTTTTGTTGACTGTATAGAGCTTCTCCATCTTTGGCTGCAAAGAATATAATCAATCTGATTTCAGTGTTGACCATCTGGTGATGTCCATGTGTAGAGTCTTCTCTTGTGTTGTTGGAAGAGGATGTTTGCTATGACAAGCGCATTTTCTTGGCAAAACTCTAGTAGTTTTTGCCCTGCTTCATTCCGCATTCCAAGGCCAAATTTGCCTGTTACTCCAGGTGTTTCTTGACTTCCTACTTTTGCATTCCAGTCCCCTATAATGAAAAGGACATCTTTTTTGGGTGTTAGTTCTACAAGGTCTTGTAGGTCTTCATAGAACCATTCAACTTCAGCTTCTTCAGTGTTACTGGTTGGGGCATAGACTTGGATTACCGTGATATTGAATGGTTTTCCTTGGAGATGAACAGAGATCATTCTTTCATTTTTGAGATTACATCCAAGTACTGCATTTCGGACTATTTTGTTGACCATGATGGCTACTTCATTTCTTCTGAGGGATTCCTGCCCGCAGTAGTAGATATAATGGTTATCTGAGTTAAATTCACCCATTCCAGTCCATTTTAGTTCGCTGATTCCTAGAATGTGACGTTCACTCTTGCCATCTCTTGTTTGATCACTTCCAATTTGCCTTGATTCATGGACCTGACATTCCAGGTATAATGAGCTAAATGTCAATGACTGGAGTATTCTAGAAGCCATCTTGGTTTTAGCTGGTTCCAGCTGGCTTTTATCTTATTCTAAAGACTGTGACCTTCATTTATTTAGTGGTTGTGTTCTGCGCCCCCCCTCTCCTATCTCAAATAAACAGTTCTTTCATAATTTTGCTCTGGGAGCTTCCCTGTTGGCTCAGTGGTAAAAAATCTGCCTGCCAATGCAAGAGACATGAATTCAGTCCCTGGTCTGGGAGGATCCCAGATGCCGTAGATGTGGATCAATTAAGCCTGTGTGTGTTGCAACTACTGAGTCTGTCCTCTAGAGCCCAAGATCCACAACTATTGAGTCCACGTGCTACAGTTACTGAAGCCCTCATGCCCTAGCGTCTGTCCTGCACAACAAGAGAAACGACTTCAATGAGAAGCCTGTGTGTCGCAACTGAAGAGTAGCCTCTGCTTGCTGCAACTAGAGAAAAGACTGTACGGCAACTAAGACCCAGCATAGCCAAGAATAAATAAATAAAATAAAATAAAATAAAGAAGCCTGCTATGAATAGGAAGGTAGAAAGCGAGTGGTGTCTGAAGGAAGATTTGACTCCTGTGAAGGGGAAAATCTGGTGCATATTTAAAAAACTTCAGTGCAGACGAACAGAATGTACATGTGGACATGAGGGTGGGGGAAAGGGGTAGGATGCACTGAGAAATTGGGACTGACATATATACACTATCATGTGTTAAATAGATACCCAGTGGGAAACTCCCTCCCTGAGTAGACGGAACTCAGCTCGGTGCTCTGTGATGACCTAGAGAAATGGGAGTGGGAGGGAGATCCAAGAAAGAGGGGATATATGTGTTTATATAGCTGATTCACTTTGCTGTACAGCAGAAACTTACACAACATTGTAAAGCATCTATACACCAATTAAAAAAAAAACTGAGGGTAAGAGCAATTTGAGAGGATATATTTATATCATTGTGTAAAACATTATTGCCTTTGACATTAAAAAAAAAATCTTCATTTGGTCATGATAACAAGGGTAATAAAGTTCCAGTTTTCTGAAATGCATTACAGTATTAAAAATGCTTGGATTATTATCTTGTTTTATTCTCATAGTTATACTGTTAGTTAATACTATTTTTGTTTTGACAACAAAAGCCACTCCTGTCTTCTTCAGTCTGAAAGCAGTAAACATATTAAGAATTTGATGAATAGACAACTTAGTATTCCTCATCTACATGAGAAAACTGAGCCTCTGAAAGTTTAAGTTCTTGGTTAAATCTACACAGCTGTTAGGGGCAATGTTGAGTTTTCTGACTCCAAGTTTAGTGTTCTTTCCACTTTAGACTTGCAGGGAAATTAGAAAAAAAAGACTAATTTATAACTTAGATCTATTAGTTGGGTGTTTTGCAGTCACTTTTCTAGGGAGAATATTTATATTATGTTTAAAAGAACGACATTTGAAAGCAAAACCCACCAACTACTCTCTGTCTTTTAAAACCACCAGCTTCCTAGATGATTTAATTGTGACCACACTTACAAACAGGGGGCTAGACATTGCTTTGTGAAGTCGGAAGACCAAGAAGATGTACTTTAAATTAGATTTTAGTGAAATTCCTTAAAACTGGTTAGCAAATCCAATACAAGTGAAATAATAACCAAAGGATAATAACTACATAATAAACTTCTTAGATATTTTCCAAAATGTCCACTTACCCTACATGGTATGAAATGAACATATTTTTTCCATTATGCCTATAATGCAATAACTGAGAGAAAGAAAGGGACAGAAAGACAGATATTGAAAGCAAGATATTTTAGATCCATGGTCTTGGCATCACACTCAAACCAAATCATCAAATAAATGTGTGCTGTGTGTGCTTAGTTCCTCAGTCGTGTCCAGCTCTTTGTGATCTCTTGAACTGCAGCCTACCAGGCTCCTCTGTCTATGGGATTTCTCAGGCAAGAATACTGGAGTGGGTTGTCATTTCCTTCTCCAAGTGATCTTCCTGACCAGGATCGAACCCGTGTCTCCAACATTGGCAGGCAGATTCTTCATCGCTGTGCCAACTGAGAAGCCCCTATATTCAGGATATCATAAGTCAATAAATAATTGTTGCTAATGACACCTACAGAAAATTAAGAGTTGCATCATTAGGCATGTTAATTCTTTTCACAATGAAGCCTTATTAGATAATGTTTTTCTAAATTTCCCTGAGAAGCTAGATGTCTATACAAAGTCTTAATAATGTTAAAGTGTATATTACATATGATGTAACAAATGAGGCAATGAATATGGATTTGTTTCCAGAGGATAAGCCATTTGATATTTCTGTACTTTTTTTATGGCAGATTAGTTTTGATCATGGTAGATTATCACATTCTTTCTGAGTCATTAAGAGCTATTACTGACGTGTACCAAACTGTTTTGAAGCATTGCCATTATGTTTAAAACGTATAATTTGTAGATAAAAGCAAAAGCATGAAGCCCTGTCAAATATTCTTTTATTTCATATTGGAAAGAGTAAGAAAATTCTTCACTTCAATGTTGAATTATTATAAGGCAGGGAAATTGGTGTAAAACTGATGTTTAAAATAGAAAATGTCATCTCAATATTTGTAAGGGAACTGTAGTAAAGTTTACTAACGTGTTTCATATCTTGTTACTCTCTCCTTCCTTACAACACAGGAAGAATTTGCTTCCCAGATGTCTTTGCAGTTAGACAGAACCATGTGACTATTTCTAGCCAGTGAAATGTAGGTGAAATTGATGCATCTTACTACCAGCTGAAGCTTTAAGATCAAGTATGCCTTTTCCATTTTCTCTCTTGCCCTATGGCAGTGGCAGTGCCAATGGAGACCATTTATTGAAATGATTGTACTCAAAAGCAGCCCTGCAAAGACATTTGACTGACATCAGACTTTGTGTATGAGAAAATAAATTTTGTTAAGACAGTTTTGCTGTGGCTAGTGGCTAACACAGGAAAGTCTCATTATGCAAAATATATAGATTTTATTTTATTAAACAAAAATAAACTTTCTTGGAACAGAGATATTTACTGTTTAAAATGCTCCAAGGTAGGGACTTAACCACTGGTGGTTAAGTGGTTGGAAATCTGCCTTCCAATGTAGAGGACATTAGTTTGGGGAACTAAGATCCCACGTGCCACAAGGCAAATAATCCTATGTGCCACAACTAGAGAAAGCCTGAGTACCGCAATGAAAAGTCTGCACTGAGCAACAAAGACCCAGTGCAGCCAAAACTAATTAAAAAATTAAAAATGAAGCAAGTAAAAAATAAAAATACTCCGAGGTACATGTCCTTTTAATCAAGAAAATTAAGTGTAAATAAGCACCACTTAATTTATGTGATTTCAACTGATTAATCAGATCATAAACTTATATGATTAAAAATTTAAAGGTTTTGGCTGTGAGTTTTACTTTCTCCTGTTCAATAATAGAACTCTCTGTGTGTATGTGTCTGTGTATATAAAGGCAAATATTTTTAAGTAGTCAGATATTTCAAGCCATTAAATTAGGTCATATGGTGATGGTGGTGATTGTAGTCACTAAATTGTATCTGACTCTTGCAACCCCATGGACTGTAAACCACCAGGCTCCTCTGTTCATGGGATTTCCCAGACAAGAATACCAGAGTGTGTTGCCATTCCCTTCTCCAGGGGATCTACCTGACCCAAGGATCAAACCCACATATCCTGTACTGTAGGTGAAATCTTTACCGCTGAGCCACCAAGGATAACCCAAATTAGGTCATATATGTGAGAACAATTTATAAGCTGAAAAATGTCATAAAATATGAAGAAATTAGTAGCCTAAGCATCATCATTATAATCACCATTAAACTCTTGCTGCACTAAGAGTCTCAGGGCGGGCCATGCACTTAGGAGGGGTTACATCTATTACTCCACTGGATGGTATAATAAGCTAGTAATTTAGTCAATCAACTAAAGTTGTTTGTGCTACATGGTACTGAGCAACCTATTTAACTGATTTGCATGTTAATTGACAGTTCATTACCCTGACTGATATAGTAAGTTGCTTTGGTTTCTTACAGACATAATCTTAGACAGTTGCAAATTATTGTCTAAGAAGCTGAGCCCAAGTTTCAAATGCTAAGTTGGACACTCTGGTGGAGAGCTCTGGCTCACCAGAGGGGACATTCAAAGGTACCACATAGGCTGGCAACGGGCAGTGGTTCTGCTCAGAGAATGGGTCATGTATAAGTGTGTGCAGATGTCTGTGTGTGCAAGCACAGAACATGTGTGCCCTCCCCATTGTTTTTCATATAGTATTCAAACATTCTGGTCTCACAAAACCAATTTAGCTCATCAGATTCACCTAAAAATTTAGGCTAAAATTAAATCCCTCTGCAGGGATTATCTTTTTTATTTGTTTGTTGTAGAGAAATAGTACTCCTTATATCTTCTATAATTTTGATTCCTTTTCCCTTAGGTGCATGCTCCACCAACTATCACATCTCTCTTCTGAAGCTTCAGCTGCTTTCTCTCAACCAGCTCTTTTGTAGCTTCATGAAGTTCTCTGATCCCCCAAATATCTTCCATTCACTGTACATACATAAATAAATGAAATTTGTTTTCTACTTTTTTTTGGTATTATCCTGCAATTTTGATATTAGGGATATATGAACTTTATAAAATGAATTGAGGTGCCTTCCTTCTTTTTCTATTCTCAAAAACGATATGTATCATATAGTAGTCTTCTGTTTCTTGGAGTGTTGCAAAGACATCAGTTGGGCTGAGTATAGCTTTTTGTGCAGGAAAAGAAGATTGATTACTAATCATTTCTTTAATTATTGAATTATTAAGTTATTGCTTTATTAAGGTATCTCATTCATCTTGTTGATAATAGTAAAATGCATTTTTCCTTAAAATTGACCATTTCATATAGGTTTCAAAATTATTAGGATAATCATATATTTTTGAAATTTTAAAATATCATTTGTAAATGTAGATCTATCTAGTTTTCTGTTCCTGTTATTATTTATGACTTTTCTCTTTTCAATTGGCAATTTTTTCCAGGTATTTATTTTATTAGATTTTTTTCTTCCAAAGAAAATGTTTGTTTTTGCTGACCCTCTCTATTTAGTATCTATTTCATTAATGTACATTATCATTTTATTATTTGTTTTCTTTTTGTTTAGATTTATATTCTAATCTGCCTAGTGTGACTTCAAGACTTTAATCAATTCACTGAATTTGTGCTAAATTTAGGGCATGGATTCTGACCTTCTAAATTCAAGGCCAGGACACTGTATATTAGACCCATAGATTCCATCAGGAGAAAAAAAAAAGAACTGAGAAAAAAAAAAAAAACCCCTCAGTGTTGTAAGCTATTTAAATAAAATGTTACATTTTGCTCTTTGGTTTACCTGGCATGAATTTTCAAGCTTAATATGTGAGATGATTCTATGTTCATATTCTCTGTACTGCAATCCCCAATTGCCTCAAGCATGTTTATACAAAAAATATGCCTTACTTTTCTGTCTTAGAATTCTATTTTCATTTTCAAATAAATGGAAAGGAAAATTAGTTATGTGCATTTAATAATAGAATACTAACAGGATTAGAATTCCTTGTACTTCATCCCTGTTTACTTTAGATACTCTTAATGGCTTACTCCTTGGAAGAAAAGCTATAGCCAACCTAGATAGCATATTCAAAAGCAGAGTCATTACTTTGCTGACTAAGGTCCGTCTAGTCAAGGATATGGTTTTTCCAGTAGTCATGTATGGATGTGAGAGTTCGACTGTGAAGAAGGCTGAGCACCGAAGAATTGATGCTTTTGAACTGTGGTGTTGGAGAAGACTCTTGAGAGTCCCTTGGGCTGCAAGGAGATCCAACCAGTCCATTCTGAAGGAGATCAGTCCTGGGATTAATTTGGAAGGAATGATGCTGAAGCTGAAACTCCAGTACTTTGGCCACCTCATGCGAATAGTTGACTCATTGGAAAAGACTGTGATGCTGGGAGGGATTGGGGGCAGGAGGAGAAGGGGACGGCAGAGCATGAGATGGCTGGATGGCATCACTGACTCAATGGATGTGTGTCTGAATGAACTCCGAGAGTTGGTGATGGACAGGGAGGCCTGGCGTGCTGCAATTCAAGGGGTCGCAAAGAGTTGGACACGACTGAGCAACTGAACTGAACTGAATGTCACCCTTGTCCTGAATTGCTAGTTATTGAAGAAGTGTGTTGTTTATCTTCAGAGACAATCCATTTTTAAACTTTATTTTAAATTCTTCAAATTATAAAGAAGAAATGTGAGAACATGGATTTTACATTTAAAACGTTGGTTTGAATGCTAACCTTACCATTAATTAGCTAAATTGTCTAGACGGTTATATTTTTTAACTAAGTTGATCCTCAGTTTCCTCATTCCTATAGTGGAATTAAAATGTCTGCTTCATAAGGAGTTATAAGAATTAACTGAGGTAATGTACATAAAGTGGGTTGAGCAGTATAAATGAAAATATGTTACTCTCCTTCAGAGGTCTTTTTTAAAAAATTTTAAATTTATTTATTTTAATTGGAGGCTAATAACTCTACAATATTGTATTGGTTTTGCCATACATCAACACGAATCTGCCACGGGTGTACATGCGTTCCCCATCCTGAAGCCCCCTCCCATCTCCCTCCCCATACCATCCCTCTGGGTCATCCCAGTGTACCAGCCCCAAGCATCCTGTATCCTGCATCGAACCTAGACTGGCGATTCATTTCTTATATGATATTATACATGTTTCAATGCCATTCTCCAAATCATCCCACCCTCTCCCTCTCCCACAGAGTCCAAAAGACTGTTCTAGACATCTGTGTCTCTTTTGCTGTCTTGCATACAGGGTTATTGTTACCATTTTTCTAAATTCCATATATATGCATTAGTATACTGTATTGGTGTTTTTCTTTCTGGCTTACTTCACTCTGTATAATTGGCTTCTTAAAATCAGTTTTTAGAAGGTGGATCATTTATGGTAAAGACTAGTGGTGGTAGCAACTAATATATAAATGACACTTCTGTTCAGTTTAGTTGCTCAGTCCTGTCTGACTCTTTGCGACCCCATGGACTGCAGCATGCCAGGCCTCCCTGTTCACCAACTCCCAGAGGTTACTCAAACTCATGTCCATTGAGTTGGTGATGCCATAAATGACACTGGAGCCAAGTAAACCTAAGTTTGAATACTGGTTTTACCACTTAGAGTGCCATGCTTTCCTCTGTAAATTGGGATCATTATAGAATGAAGTTGGTGAGTTGCTGAGAAGATTAATTTGCATAAAAAATTTAGCAGTCTCTGCCAATACAGTGAACACACTGTGGAGATATACTGCCTTTATTATTATTTTTACTTGTAGAAAGGCTCAGAGGAAAGGGAAATCCCTGGAAAGGGGATGGTGGATGTGAGGAAAATGAGAGTGGGGCAGGGAAAGCTTTGACTAGCAGTAGAAGCTTGGAGCCCCTGAGGTTAGGGGCTGTATCACTCACTCTGGTCTGCAAGCCTGGTCCACCACCCACACCTGATACACATCACTCATCCAACATGTGTGAAATGAATGAATACAACAGATAATGAATTGAGTGTGATTCAGAGGCACAAAAAAGATCAAATATAAAAAATGTTTTAAAATAGTTTAAAGTAAAGAATCAGTTACCAGAATATATTTAAGTAGAAGAGGCAGAGGTCCTTAAAAGGAATAAAACATTGGCATTTTGGAAAAGGAAAAAGTAAATAATTATCTCTGTTCTCATTAATTCTTATGAAAAGAAATTATGTCTGCCCTCAAAGATGTTTTCTTCATTGGGATCAAGTGGTAGCAATAAAATGAAATCTGGCTTTTTGATACTCACTATACCAGTTGGGCAGTGTAATTGCTACCTAGTCCAAGCTTGTACTGACCACTGTACTATAGGCCAAGAAATCTAAAGACAATGCATTGGGGCAAGTTATACCAGCTTTAATTGGAAAGCTAGCAGGCTGACAAGACAGTGAGCTAGAAAAAGAAGCATCTTACCCAAGTTAGCATTCAGGCTTCTTTTATAATAAAAAGGGAGTGGGGCGGCAGTAGATCTCTTGGTACAGGAGAAATCCCACAAGGGGTGTGTTCTTGCAGCTGTCCATGTAGTTCTGCTAACAACTTTTTGTCTCTAAATGAATGAAAAGTGTTATACCTTTAAAGATCAAGGCTGGCCAGGCAGAGCCTTGAGAGAAGGCTCTTTTGTACACTCCAGGCTGTAGGCAGCATTCTTTTACTGACTGACCAGACAAAGGTGCAGAGCCAGCATGACTAAGCACAGGAAACAGAACAAAGGTTAGAGCTAAAGAAACAGATCCTATATGGAGTCAGGTTTTTCTTCTCTGTTACATAATTGCATTATAATTCCATTGTTGTAAACACCTACAGACAATCTTTACTTGTAGTATAGCTGGGGACTAAGACTGCCCTGGTGGCGCAGACGGTAAAGTGTCTGTCTACAATACGGGAGACCCAGGTTCGATCCCTGGGTTGGGAAGATCCCCTGGAGAAGGAAATGGCAATCCACTCCAGGACTATTGCCTGGAAAATCCCATGGACAGAGGAGCCTGGTAGGCTACAGTCCACGGGGTCGCAAAGAGTTGGACACGACTGAGAGACTTCACTATTCACTATAGCTGGGGACTTCGGGTTGCTTAATGAATTATCCAAACAGAAAAGATAGGCAATTAGAAAAAAAAGAGAATCTGGTTCTATTTCAAAGTAAAGTCACCACCATGTTCTCAGTTCAGTTGCTCAGTCATGTCGAACTCTTTGAGGCCCCATGAATCGCAGTATGCCAGGCCTCCCTGTCCGTCACCAACTCCCAGAGTTCACTCAAACCCACGTCCATCGAGTCAGTGATACCATCCAGCCATCTCATCCTCTGTCGTCCCCTTCTCCTCCTGCCCCCAAACCCTCTCAGCATCAGAGTCTTTTCCAATGAGTCAACACTTCGCATGAGGTGTACCAAAGTACTGGAGCTTCAGCTTTAGCATCATTCCTTCCAAAGAAATCCCAGGGCTGATCTCCTTCAGAATGGACTGGTTGGATCTCCTTGCAGTCCAAGGGACTCTCAAGAGTGTTCTCCAACACCACAGTTCAAAAGCATCAATTCTTCGGTGCTCAGCTTTCTTCACAGTCCAACTCTCACATCCATACATGACTACTGGAAAACCCTAACCTCTACCTATGAATATATCTGAAACTTTCTCTGCATCAGCTCAAAACAAAGTTAATACTCATTCAGACTCTCCACTTTCCCCATGATAGGAACAAAAGAAAGGGACAAAATAGATGATTAAATATTAATCCCACTAGGGGATTGTAAGTAAAAATATAGGGGAGACCCCTCTGAGTGAATGATTCTTTGAAAAAACAGATTTGCTTAAACACAAAACCAAGCAGGCTTGCTTAGCAACAAAACCATGCAACTGAATGAAGCACGGGGGCATGCCTCAAAACAATAAAACAACGGTGGCATGAGACCCACATCCTGCCCAGTGAGCTCAGTAAATTACTGATCCTTGGGATATGCTCTCTGCACACATAAAAACCAGTAATTTGTGGATTTAGCTTGACCACGTAGGGACAGGAAAACTCTCCTGCTAAACTTGGAGAAGGAACTAATGATAAAAAACATGATGTCTACTCAGAAAAGACAAAGGTCTTTTTCCCCTTGTCCCTTTACCTTTGATTGTAAAACTGTAGCCCTCAAAGTTCTCGGGGTGCAGCATTGCTCGCCCAACCACTTGTAAGCCTCACAAACATCCTATTCTAGTAAAACACTTTTTATCTACTACTTTGCTATCACTGAATTCTCTGCAATGAGACATAAAGGACTATGGTACTGGAGCTCTCTGAGGCCCCTCTGAAAGGACACCAATCGGTTTCACCTGCACAGATCTATTTCACTCTAAATCCAAGAACTAGGATACATAGCTAAAGTCACAGAGATACAATCTGTAACGTATTCTACCACCTTAGCCCTGATTGTCAGAGTTTTAGTATATATTTATATAAATACATATATACACATATATTTGGGTATTGTATGGATAATATTTTCAGCTTTATAAGAGTTCCACCAGGTAAGAAAAAGCAAGTGTTATTTTCCCCACTTAAGAAAAGAAACTCAGAATGTTTTGTTGAGTTTCTCAAGACCAGTTATGTATTGAGTTGTAGGCTCAGAATTTAAACCCAGGCCATATGGTCCATCAGATGGTAAAGAATCTGCCTGCAATGAGGGAGAACTGGGTTCGATTCCTGGGTTAGGAAGACCCCCTGGTGAAGATAATGGCAACCCCCTCCAGTATTCCTGCCTGGAGAATTCCATGGACAGAGGAACCTGGTGGGCTACAGTCCATGGGGTCACAAAGAGTTGGACATGACTGAGCGACCAACACTTTCATTTTCATATGGTCCGTGTTCTTTCCTCTAGGCTTTGCAAACATAAGGATCTGAAATAATAAAAAGACTATAAAAGACACAAAAATAACCAGCATCTCTTCTCTCATTGTGACAGACAAGCATAGTTGTTCCTGTTTGCTCTGTTTTCTGACCAGAAAGCCAAGCCCAGACACACTTAGACTCTGAGCCTGGGGTCCAGTCAGTGTAAGCTCTCAGGGAATAGAGCACAGTTTCGCTGAACAAGGACATAGGGGCAGATGTCACCAAATGAGCACTGACAAGAGCAACATGACCCTAAACTGTCACATCAGATAACCCAGAGAGACACTATTATTATCTTCTGCCTGGATCCGGCTTCAAAATCATTGTCCACCACCATTCAAAAGAAAGCTCAACAGAAGCATTTCATTATCTAAGCTCCATTTAAAATGACAATATCCTTAATTTAAGAAAAGTGACTAAGTCATGTGCTATTATCTAACTCACTGATTTCCAGTCACAGTGAACATCTAAATGTAAAATTAAGTCTTTCCTGATCTGATTCTCATACTTGCTGTGATGGAATTGGCTTCTTTAAATTTCTGGAGCAGTATCCATTGACTTTATTCCTTTGTCCCAGCCTTCCCCAGCTTCCCTAATCTGGAAGTTTAGTAAATTTCATCCTGTTCGCAATGCAGTAATCTCTAAGATAAGAAGTATATGGAGCACTTTTGAGCTGTTGCATACAGGCATGAGAATTAAGTCAACTTGTCCATGCTCCAAAATCTCTTTGTTGTCAAGAATATATGTGATCCAAGGGCAAGACCTGGCACCAATTTTGCACCCAATTCTCTCTTTTTTATTGTACCAGTTAGCCTTTGCCACTTAGCAAGTCATCCCTGAGCTTATTGGCTTAAAGCAACTGTTTATTAACTTACAATTCTGTAGATTGAAAAGTGGACCTGGATCAGCTGAATGGTAATCTGCTGTTCTCATATGGCTGCACACATGCACCTGCCTGTGGCTGGCAGTTGTTGGCCTCATTCACCCGTCTGGCAGGTGACTATTTCATGGCCGGGGGCTGGCTTACCATTGAATGGATACTTGAATTCTCTTCCACATGGCTGCTCACCCTCCAGCAGACTAGCTTGCATCGTGGTCATAAAAATTCATATTATTTCACATGGGAAACATACTTATCTCTATCTAGGGCTCTCAAAAGGCTTATCCAATTATGGTACTAGACTCAAAACTCACAATCTTGATCTTGTAATTTTTCACATACCTTGGATGTGGTTTCTATTGATTCAGGAACCTATGATGTAAAAAGACAGTTATCTGCCACTTACACACCCAGTGAACAGCTGTGACATAAAACAGTATAACAGAAATAAACTCTTCCATTGGAAAAGGGGAGAAATGGGAAGCACATAGAAGTTACTGGCTCCTAACAATTCTAGGGAGACTGGAGGTGAGATAAAGCTTTATTTTCTAGAATTCTTTGGTGGTCAAGTTGTTAGGACTTTGTGCTTCCACTCTAGCAGGCATGAGTTCAATCCCTGACCAGGGAGCTAAGATCCTGCATGCTGCATGGTGTGGCCAAAAAATTAAAAATTTTTGAAGGTGTTATTTTCCAATAACAATCATGACTCCTATGTATTTCTTTTCAACTTTTCTTGAACTATCACTTATTTAACTTACCTCTATATTCTCCTACTTTATTGACTAACCAAAAGATACTTTCTTCATTCTCCCTGGGGCTCTCCTTAACTACATCCAAAGTTTCATTAGGTACATTTTCTATTTTCCAAGTTATCACAGACAATAGTTTTTCCTGATTGTTTCACAACTACCTAATGTGAGCCCTCATTTTGCAACATGTTATAACAATTTCCTAACAGTTTTTTCAGCCTCCACTGTTCTATCTCTTTTCCAGACCTCATTAATAATTTTCCTGTATCCTATAGCTTAGCCCCCGGTGGCTTCCCTGGTGGCTCAGAGGTTAAAGCATCTGCCTGCAATGCAGGAGACCTGGTTTCGATCTTTGGGTCGGGAAGATCCGCTGGAGAATGAAATGGCAATCCACTCCAGTACTATTGCCTGGAAAATCCCATGGACAGAGGAGCCTGATAGGTTACAGTCCATGGGGTTGCAAGGAGTCGGACACGACTGAGCAAGTTTCCTTTCCTTCCTATAGCTTAGCCCCAGAGATAATGATACATGTTTCATTAAAGCATGTTTGCTAAATAAGAATTTTATTTCTAGGTAAAAGTTTCTGTACCAATCACCTTTTGCTAAATAACAGGTTAGCTCAAAATGGAGTAGCTTAAAAAAACAATTTATTAGCTAATCATTCTGTTGGTTAGCAATTGAGTCTGGACTCAGATGGTTGGTTGTCTTGCTGGTCTCAACTAGAAGCACTCATGTATGTGTGTTCAGTGGTTAATGGTCTAATTGATTACCCAGGAACTGACTAGGGCTGCAACCCCGTGTCTGTCATCACTCGGCACATTAGTCAAAGTGATTTCTGGAATCTCAAAGGCAGCATGAAAGAGCAAGCCCAATGCAGAAAAGGTTTTCCAATTTTGTCTTCTGTCACATGCGCCTTTGTCCCACGGACTAAAGAAATCATACCATCAGCCTCATGTCTACATGAATGGAAAGGAGCCTCAAAGAAACACAACAGATGAGTGTGCATCTACGGATAGGAGGATTTGTGCCCAGTTTGTAATTTGTCACACCTTCTCACTTCAGTTCATCCCAATAGGTGGCTCTTCTTCTTTGGTTCTTGGTCTTAGTTGTCCTCGGTCACTCTGATGAGCCTTCTTACTCCCTAGTTTCCCGTATACTCAATGGCTGTCTTGCCCTGTGTCCTTTTTAAAAATTAATTAATCTTTAAAATTGGAGGATGATTGCTTTACAGTGCTGTGTTGGTTTCTGCCATCCAGCAATGTCAATCAGCCATAGTTATTTATATCCCTTCCCTCTTGAGCCTAATGTCACACTGTGATTCAGCATATAGACTTCAGACAACGGTAGGCTTGCCACATGGGCAAAAACCCCTTGGTTCTCTTCATCTTCTGTCACATGCCAGACTGTCACATCCACAGCTTTCAGTGACTTCAGTGGAGAGTCAGCAGGGTCAGGTAACTGAGTGAAGGAGAAGCAGGCCAGTACTGAGCCTGGTCCAGAGTCCAAACTGCACTATCCTCAAGGGCATAATGAATATAAAGCAAATCTGAGATGAATAAAAGAATGATAGAAAATTACATGGAATATTTATCTATGGGTAGAAACAAAACTCTGAGGAGCAGTGTCTGGCTTTGTTTAAATTAGTACCCCCGGCTAAAATGAGGGTACAGAATCAAGTTCTTGGAGAAAGACCTGGAAGTGGAGGCTGAATGTGTAGCTTAAAAAAGCATGAATGCAACTGCTTGCTGTACTGTTGGATGGACCACTGCTTGAATCCAATCCAACTGAATGTAGGTCTGGAGTCTGTCTCAACAGTAGCTCAGGTAGTTTTCTCATATCCTAACCTGAGCATCCTAGGTATCCCCTTGTCCCTCAGGGCAGTCATTCTGAGGGAGGGTAGCCTGAGGTCACAAGCCAGTGTCTTGTGGCTATAAGTTGATCTTTCCCTTTACCTTGGTGTGTGATAAAAAATGTTTACATTATTTTATTTCTTAGAAAATTTTGTGTTTGGAAGAACATCTATTCACTTCAACAAAAATATATAGGCTTTATTATAGTTTTTTTGATAAGCCTCATTTCTCTCAGAATACATGTGTGTGTGTGGTTGGGTGTGGTGTGTGATCTTCTTATTAACATGTAAACTCCAAGAGGACAGGGACATTGTGTATGTTATTCACCCCTGCATTCTCAGCCTTGAAGAGTACCACACTTGCTTAGTACCTATTATATTTTTGTGAAATGAAGCACTCAGACATACACTAGAAGTATAATATTGACTATAACATGGTGTCTGCCCTTGAGAAGTTTTCAGTCAAGAAGAAAAGTTTTTAATCTACATAATCTTCTGGCTGCATATATATTAGGAAAAACAGTTTCCATTTACTCTCACACTCATACTTCTGTCACTAAATGTGTGGGGTAATACCAACTAATTTTCCAATGCCAACTGGCTAAAATGATTGTCCTACAATTCAGTTCAGTTCTGGCACTTTCTGCCTGGAGATGCTACCAGTTACGGGCTTAGTCCCCACTTCAGATGTCAGTTGCAAAACACAGGTTGTCACCTGTACTTCTAACTGATCAGCTATTAACTGAGGTTCTGCGTCCTCTGCTTGGGTTCAGTAACTTGCTAGTATAGTTTATAGAACTATTTATAGAACTCAGAAAAACACGTTTATCAGATTATTATATGATAAAGGATACAGATGAAGAGTTGGATGAAGAGACACATAGGATGAAACGTGGAAGTCTTGAGCATTGGAGCACTGAGCAATGGAGCGTTTGTTCCCTGGAGTTGAAGTGTGTCATCTTCCCAGATACATGAACGTGTTTAACAACCCAGAAGCTCTCTGGAACCCTTATTCTGAGATTTTTATGGAGATGTCACCATGTAGACATGATCAGTTATTAACTCAGTTTGCAACCCCTCTCCTATCGCCAAAGAATGAAGGGTAGGGATGACAGTTTAAAATTTCTAATCGTGAGCTGGGCTGTCAGGTGAGAGCCTGCACCTAGGAGCCCACCAAGAATTGCCTCATTGGGACAAGAGACTCTCCTATCGCCTGGGACATTCCAAGGGTTTTAGGAGCTCTGTGTCAGGCGTCAGGGTCAGAGACCAAACATTAGTGGGAGCTGGGGTAGAAACATATCTATACACATATATGAATACTATGTGTGCACGCTGAGTCACTTAAGTCACGTCCAACTCCTTGCACCTCCACGGTCTATAGCCCACCAGGTTCCTCTCTCCAGGGGATTCTCCAGGCAAGAATACTGGAGTGGGTTGCTATGCCCTCCTCCAGGGGATCTTCCCAACCCAGGGATAGGACCCACGTCTCTTATGTCCCCTGCACTGGCAGGCAAGTTCTTCACCACTAGTGCCACCTGGAATGTGCATGACTGCATATAGATATATCTATATCTTTGGGACCCTGTGTGGGATAGAGCAGGGAATGTGTTTTACAGTGATTCTCCTGCCATTTCCTAGTGTCTTTAAGGAATCTTCAAGATAATTTCCAGGACAAGAAAAGGCTCCTCTTGGCTTTCATGAGATAGCATTTATGTAGCTTTTTTAAAGACTCAGCTGGGCATATAGAAGGAGAT
This sequence comes from Budorcas taxicolor, assembly GCF_023091745.1. Lineage (NCBI taxonomy): Eukaryota > Metazoa > Chordata > Mammalia > Artiodactyla > Bovidae > Budorcas > Budorcas taxicolor. Next base: position 55,824,096 of record NC_068923.1, on the reverse strand, counting down.
GACCCAGCCCACCTGTCTGATGATCACCCTCTATTGAGTTAAGAAGAATGTTTTAAGTCTACTTTATTAGAGGTTAAAGGTTGTACTTTCTCCACCATTATGGAATCATTCACACAGAATCATTTTAGTCAGACCAATTGTCTGCCAAGTAGAATGCCTGGGACTGACTGATCTGAGCAGAAATTATGGTGTATAATATTTTTTCTGCTTCATGTGCAGAAGCAGCCTCCAGCTGGATCTAGTTGAGCTAGACTAAATTGCATTTGATTCATCGACTTTGCTAGAGTTGGTCTGTATAACAATGGCAGGGACCCAGAACGGCAATTCTTTTGTTCATGTGGCATTAAAATGGTATGAATAAGTTAGATAGACTCAGCCTTCTGGTATCCTATGTTTAAATAAAAAGAATAGGACTTTATAATCATAGGAAGACAGGTCACATACACACACAAGCACAACCACTCACAAACACACATCAAGGAATTTTAACAGTATTCATGTTAAATCATACCATCTTTAGAGAATGCTTTATCTAAAGTTTATTTTGCTCATTAGTTTATAGCAACTAATTAAGCAATTAATATTAGTTTATATTAAATGGTGTGGTTACTATAATACGTGCTATATTTATGCTACATGATTTCAAACCACTCATTCTTTAAATCTCACAGAAAATCTCTCCAAGTAAGTATAATTTTCATCATCCTCATTAAAAGCTGATGGCACTGGAATTGGGAAGGTTAAGTAACTGGCTTAATGTCATACAGCTACTAAGTTATAACTGGGCTTTGAGGACAATTCAGACTCTGCAATATGAACTGCTATCTGTCTCACTCATTTTTCCCTCCCTCCATCTCTTTTTTCCTTTCTTCTAAATTCAATTGCATTCCTTGAGTGCAGATTCTTTATACGGACTTAAGCACAAGAAAACATATATTTCAGACTCTTAGAGATTTTGTAGATGAGTGAGGAAAAGAATCATGTAAAGAAAATTTACATTTAAAGATGGTGCTCTAACAGATTAGAACAGCATTCAAATACAAGGCTCACATATAATGCATAAGGTATATCAGGGTTCAAACAATACACCTTCACGAGGTCACTTTTAATGTCAGTTCTATTCACCTCTCTAATCTGAGACTGAAAAGCCAGCTTTTGAAGCTGTCAGGTGTGTTCAAAAAATACTTGACTGAGTCCCAGAGAGCGTCCTCACCGAGGAGATGGCATTTGACTTGACCCTGGCTTTTTATAGTGAAGTCTCAAAAGTGTCAAGTATTTAACTTAGTTATAAACACTAATCTGAGATGGGGCTTTACCATGTACCAAATATTATTTTCAGCACTTTGCAAATGTGAACATTAATAACCCTCGTAACAATTGGCAGCCCCATTTTCCAGATGAGCATAAAGATCTGCAGAGATTGAGTAATTTGTTGCAGCTAGAATGAAGCAGAGTAAGGATTCCAGCATTGGCAATCTGGCTGCTGTATCTCTGCTCCCCACCTCCATCCCTTGCTGCTGGGTGTTCCAGGCCACATTTTTCAGCCCCTCGACAATTCAAAACACACATTTACCTTCTCTTTCTAAATGTTCTTTCCTTTTGTCTTAACATCTGTGGAGAAGAATTTATATCTCACTTTCATTAGATATGGAAAATTTGAATTTACGTCATCTGGGACATAATCTATATAAACAAAAAAATAGGTTTTATTTGGTTTTTGAGAAACATCTGCCATGTTGTGTACATCCATGCACACAGAACTGATTTATGTGCCCAAAAATGTGTAATTCTTGTATTTTTACTTGACTCTCACCTATCTTTGTAATTTTTTCAGCTTTTCCATTTAAATTATATAGAATATTTTAAAATATATTATATTTAAATTATATTATATTATATGTAATATTGACATTATATATAATTTAAATGGACATCTATAACTTCGTTGGGCTTCCCTGGTGGCTCAGAGGTTAAAGCATCTGCCTACAATGCAGGAGACCTGGGTTTGATCCCTGGGTCGGGAAGATCCCCTGGAGAAGGAAATGGCAACCCACTCCAGTATTCTTGCCTGGAGAATCACATGGACAGAGGAGCCTGGTGGGCTACAGTCCACGGGGTCGCAAAGAGTCGGACACGACTGAGCGACTTCACTACACTCACTAACTTCGTACATATTAGAACTAATCCAAGCATTAGGCACAGGACATTTAGGTGGTCCTCAGCTCAGTTTATCATCCTAGCATTGAATCAAGTGCCACCTGGTTTTATGACTTAGTGGTTCTGAGCAAAACATTTGGAATCAGGGAGAACTTTGAACACAGGATTTTCTAATTTCAAGTATGAAACTTTGGGCAAATTATTTAACCTCTAGATATCAGTTTCTTTACCTGCATAACAAAAGAAAATCAAATTTGCTATATAAGGTTTCATGAATCATGCTATATAAAGTGCTTGTCAAGATGCCCGGCTAAGTAAATGGTGGTTATTTTCTTAAAATGGTTCTAACCAGGGAGACTTATTGTCCTACTTCTGAATTCATATTTCTGCATGTCATGTCTTAGCAAACCATCCATCGCTTTGCTTTTAAGATTTCTACCTCCCTCTGTCTTGGTTTTCTAGGAGGGTTTTTTAGAGCCGGTTTCTTGGCTCTCAGTCACTTCAGCCCTTGTGACAAAAATGCTACAGTACTAGCCCACCTTGTGCTGCTCATCAAAAAAAGTAAAAATTTCTCAGAGTGAAGGTCATTGTTTGCTGTGTTGTGATCCCCTCATCTACCTCAAAATATTTCATTCTGACATACTCTCTTTTCCCCAGAGAGACAAAATTTACATTTCTTTCTTTTTTAATTTTTTTATATGAACCATCTTTAAAGCCTTTATTGAATTGCTTACAACATTGCTTCTGTTTCTATTTACTTATTGGTAATGAGGCATGTGGGATCTTAGCTCCCCAACCCCTGCATTGGAAGGTGATATCTTAATCAGAGAAATCTCAAAACTCACTTTTCTTTACCTGTAGCATATACAAAGTATTTTCTCTCTCATTTATAGAGATGTCCCATCTTATCCTTTGCAATTATTTCTTTCAAATTTTGATTTAATGTAAATCTCCCACGCTAGATTTTCTCCAACATTTCTGGTTTATTTTTATTGATTTTGTAATCATTGGAATTTCACCAGAAAAACTGGGAAAAACTGGAAATGATGCAGAATATGTATTATTGTGATTTACTGCTATTTTTTGTTGGTCTTTCACAGGCTTCTCAGGTGGTGCCAGTGGTAAAGAACTCTCCTGCTAATTCAGGAGACATAAGAGATTTGGGTTTGATCCCTGAGTCTGGAAGATCCCTGGAGGAGGAAATGGCAATTCACTCCAGTATTCTTGCCTGGAGAATTCCATGGACAGAAGCGCCTGAAAGGTTACAGTCCATGGGCTTGCACACGCAGGCATGCACTGGTCTTTCATGGTTGTAGGAGTTCCTCATACACTTCATGTAGAGCTACTGGTTCTGCCACTGATCCTGAGAAGGGAGTCAACAGAGCAGGCAGACAACAAAAGACAGATAGATGTGGAGTAAGGGAAGCAGGAGATCCAGCCAGTCCATCCTAAAGGAAATCAGTCCTGAATATTCATTGGAAGGACTGATACTAAAGCTGAAACTCCAGTACTTTGGCCACCTGATGCAAAGAACTGGCCCATTGGAAAAGACCCTGATGCAGGGAAAGATTGAAGGTGGGAGAAGTGGACGACAGAGGATGAGATGGTTGGATGGCATCACTGACTCAATGGACAGAGAGTTTGAGTAAACTCCGGGAGTTGGTGATGGACAGGTAGGCCTAGTGTGCTGCAGTCCATGGGGTTGCAAAGAGCTGGACATGACTGAGTGACTGAACTGAACTGAACTGAGGGAAGCAGGAATGACAGAACTCACCAGTACAAACCAGAACCCGCGTAGTCTCTTACCACCTATAAGCTCCAACTTTGATGACGCAGTGACCTGAAGGAAAGCTGGCACTCTTCATCACAGAGCTAAACATACACCTGGGCAGAACTTAGAGAAGTATACAGAGAGCCAGTAGTTGCTATGGAAGCTATAACCTAGCTATTACCCCTCACTAACAAGGTGAGTCAGATCAGTGACAAGTGTGAGCGGCAACAGAGCCTAAGGCCAGATTGACTTACTGTCCCTACACTGCTTTTGAAATCTCATGCAGGTCTTTGTGGTATTGGGGCCCTGGGTTGTTGTTGTTCAGTCGTTAAGTCATGTCCAAATCTTTGTGACCACATAAACTGCAGCAGGCCAGGTTTCCCTGTCCTTTACTATCTCCCTAAGTTTGCAAACTCATGTTCATTGGGTCAGTGATTCCATCCAACTATCTTATCCTCTGTTGTCCCCTTCTCCTCTTGCCCTTGATATCCCCCAGTGTCAGGGTCTTTTCAGATGAATCAGCTCTTCACATCAGGTGGTCAAAGTATTGAAGCTTCAGCTTTATCATCAGTCCTTCCAATGAATATTCAGGGTTGACTTGCTTTAGGATTGACTGATTTGATGTCCTTGCAGTCCAAGGGACTCTCCAGAGTCTTCTCCAGGGTCACAGTTCAAATTCTTCACTACTCAGCCTTCTTTAGGGTCCAACTTTCACATCTATACATGGCTACTGGAAAAACCATCGCTTTGGTTATATGGGGTAGTCCACCCCAAATATGCCTCAAATTGTTACCGTCAGTTAAAGTTATTTGATTATTTTCTATTAAAATTGCTTAAGAAACAGCCAATGTAAGAGGGACATTCTGACCCTGTGTCTCCTGAAAGCAGAAAATAAAACTCCCATGTGAAAGGTGCCCTCCCTGGATCTGGAGGTAGAAGGACACCCTCATCCCCAGAAGTAAGGAATTGGGGCCAAAAAATGTGTATAAACAAGCCTTATTATTTCTTCAATGTACTACTCCAGGCCCAAACTCTATTTAGATTCTTCACTAATTGAGCACCAAAATCTAAGTTTCTTTGGCTTGTCAATTCTTCATAAATTTATTGTTTCTTTGTCTAAAAACTATAAAAGCTTCCTGCTTTAGCCACTTCTTAGGTCTTATTTCTATAATACCCTCATGAATTAAAATCAGTTTATCTCTCCTGTTAATCTGTCTTCTGTCAGTTGTATTAGTAGTCCAGGCACAAGAATTCAAGAAGGAGACAGGAAGAAATTTCCCTGTCCCTGATAGTGTCCTTCAGTAACTGGGAGTTGTGATGAATCCTGAGGAATGCATTTGCAGCTTTGGTGGATTGGCAGAGCACACATACACTGTCCCCCACTTCTTGCAATGTGACATTCACATACACTTCTTTACTATTATTACTATAATTTTATTTTTTATTCATTCCTGGCTGTGCTGGCTCTTCCTTGCTTTTTGTGGGCTTTCTCTAGTTGCGGCCAGCAGAGTCTACCCTTTGTTACAGAGCATGGGCTTCTCATTGTGGTGGCTTCTCTTGTTTTGGAGCACAGGCTCTAGGGCTTGCAGGCTTGAGTGGTTGCACCACACAGGCTCAGGAGTTGTGCCCTGCGGGTTTCTAGAGCATGGGCTCAGTAGTTGTGGCATCTGATGTTTGTTGTTCCATGGCACATGGAATCTTCCCAGGCCAGGGATCAAACCTATGTGCCTTGTACTGGCAGCCAGATTCTTATCCATTGCTCCACTGGGGAAGTTCACATGCACTTCTTTTAACCATTTTTAATATCATTCCCAAATTGGGACAATGGCAAATAATGATTCTGTGTAAAATGATACAAACATCTGTTCTACAACTGGAAACACTTGCATCAGAAAATACAAATTATTTCACCTTTTAGCAGAAACATATTTCTTCTTTTATTAGTCTGTAACTTGAAAACTTACATTTAAGGTTAACTGCTGCAAACATTTAAAAAAAAAATACTTAAGATATATTGAAATGCATTCTGAACTCCGTATATCCTCTTCCTTACTAAACATTGTGGAGTGGCAGCCCAATTTCTCCTGGATGGTCAGAATTTATCACCAATAAAATTTCAGTTACACATTCTTTTTGATTCATATCATCTATTTTTTTTATCACATGGCTTTTGACTCGCATCAGCTATTGACTCATAACATGAGAAGCCAAATGTGTGCAGGTAGCAGTCTCAAATTCAATGTAATAAGATAATTACTGCATCATCTAGTGGAAACTATTCTTTTGGAGACTAAGAAACAAAGTCCAAAATTTCAGGGATAAGAAGCAAAGACTTTGCTGGACTACTTGGAGTTATAATAAAAGGGATCACTTCTATTTGCAACCATTATTCCAGAACATGTGAATCCTGGCTATGGAAGAAACAGCTGATTACTGTGTGAAGTGATGATCTGCTGGTTGCTGATTTACAGCACACCCTAAAAAACATGGCTCAAGCCCCTCAAAATGTTGTCACCCAGCTGGTGTTGGAACTGAGATTTCAAAAGCTCCGTTCTAACAGGGAAGTTGCTAATAGGTTATGAGGAACATAGTAAGACCAGTGAACTCCATGAACATGAATCAATTATCACACTTCATTTGGAGTAATATGAATCCCTTGTTCAGAAGCAGTGCTGAGACAAAAGCAAAGATGTGTAAAAGGAAACTCTTGGGTCCACATATGGAGGTTTTGCTGAAAGCATTGCAGAAAATGTCAAACCAATGTCAAGAATGTGTCAATTCCAGGAAAACAAACTTTTGTCCCTTTCATGATGGAAGTGGTTGTGTGTAATCTATTTTCTACCCAATTCCCTGGGGAAGGATGTCATATTATGGTCTCTGCCATTGGCAAATTAGACACACAGTGACTAAAGCCAGGTCAGCCTAAGTGGGAGTAAGATCATTGTTTCATAGTAGATAGAAAGCCTTTATTTCTGCCACAATGGCCATTTTTTTTCCTGAGCCCTTTGCCTGGGAAAATAGATTGACTGATGTCTACTGATGCATCATGTTGTCTAATTGATTGTGAAGATCCTCATCTGCTGAAAATGCTTTTTGGTTACATTTTAAACATATCTCTTCACACCCTATGTCCATTCACAGAGATTCATCACCTATTTCCTAGACCTCTTTTTCACCAATTGCATTTTTTCTAAGTCTTTGATTATCCAGCCAAATATCCTGCTTTGGAGTTAGTGTAGATTCAGACTCTTGGATATCTTTTCTTTCAGACAAAATAGACAATCAAGTACATTGCTCAAAATTCTGACCATGGGTACCTTTTCCTTTTCCATTCTTTTTCAAAGAGAGGGGCCATAGCATCGTAGTCATCTTCCTTCGGGCAGTGCTGATATATTGTGCAGAACCATCTGTAAATCAGGCCCAATTTGTTCTTCCTTAATCAACTCTTCATGAGGTCATATGTGCCAGCTGAGAAGGAAGAGGCAATGTAATAGGAAAATGGCCTATGGGCATTTGCACTTATGCAACTTACTTGTCTTCAGAAATTGATTGAGCTCAATCTCATAAACTAATGTAATCTTCCAAGTTTGTGAATTAGTGAGTTAGAGAACACTTTGCTGGGTAATTCAAGTCATATTGTAACTTTGGTGGTATAATGGTGATTAGGTGTTAGGTTCTTACTAAGGCTATTTAGGAAGCCAGAAATGTTTCCAAAAGGACAATAATTGTCTGCAAAAGGTGTAGCTATTTCAAAATTTTAAAGTTCTGCTCTGTGAATCACTTTTGTGTGTGTGTTAAGTTGCTTCAGTCGTGTCTGACTCTTTGTGACCCTATGGACTGTAGCCCACCAGGCTCCTCTGTCCATGAGATTCTCCAGGCAAGAATACGGAAGTGGATTGCCATGCCCTCCTCCAGGTGTTCTTCACAACTCAGGGATGGAACCTGCATCTCTTACGTCTGCTGCATTGGCAGATAGGCTCTTTGCCAGTAGCTCCACCTGGGATGCCCGTGAATCACTTATAAGGATTGCTAAAAGTTCCACAGTCTTCCTATCTGACAAGAACACTTTGAGCACTGTCATAGCTTGTAGATCACGTAGCCCAAATGATAGAACAGTTTGCTTGATATTTTGTACATGTTGTTGGGCTTTTTCTTGTCCTAGACTTTCATCAAAATAAAACCTTTTTCAAGCAACCAGGCAAATTGGTCAGAAGAGCACATTCAAATGAGGCATATTTTATATCCAACAATTTAAGAGATGCAATTAGCACTCTTTATCTAATGGTGGGAGGAGCCAGATGGAGTCATTTGTCCATTCTGGAAAGGATATCTTCACTTGCCTTGGAGGGTTGGATCTCTAGAAATTTCACTGGGTAGCCAACTTCTGAATTTTTGTGGAATTTTCTTTCTATTCACTAGCTTAGATGCTTCTAAACAATTGCAAATGTAGTTGCTGTTATTTTTACTTCCCTCCCCATGAGCTAAATATTATTACAAATAAAATGTATCATCATGATATTCCACTGAAGAATGGAGGAAAAATTAAGGTGCCTGAAGGCCAGATTATGACATAAGACTGTAGAATCAATACAGCTCTGAGGTAGGACAGAGATGATGTATTGTTGGCTCAGACAGCTGAACACCAACTGCTTCTGATATTCTTTACTAACAGGTAAGGAGCAAAGAGCATTCGCTAGATCAATAGCCCCATACCATATGCCAGGGAATATGCTGATTTGCTCTAGTAGCAAAACTACATTTGAAAGAGCAACTGCAATTGGCATCACCATCTGGTTAAGTTTATGGAAACCTACTGTCATTCTCCAAAATCCATCTGTCTTCCACAGAGGCCAGATAGACACGTTAAATGGGATGTGGTAGAAATCACTACCTTTGCATCTCTCAAGTCTTTAATGGTGGTATGAATCTCTACAATCTGTCTAGGAATGCAACATTGTTTTTGGTTTACTACCCAGGCAGTTCCAGTGGCCTTCACCTGGCTTTACCTAGCATATAGCCTTTACTCTGGTGGTTAGGAAACCGAAGTGGTATTTCTGCCAGTTTCTAAGCATGTCTGTTATAATCATGCATTATGGAATATGGGAAATCATGCATTCTAAAATCTGGGTAACTGTGGAGGCTCACTGGTTCCCTGTGAGATTCACCTAAGCCAAAGTTCCATTTATTACAGATCTCTACAGTGAAATTTGTATCTCCCAGATTTAGGTAAAGTTTACAGCCAATGTCTAACAATCCCTCCAAAGCCTGATTAATTCCTCTGCTAAAATGCACAATTACCCTGGTAGGTTGCACACATCTTTGGGGGAAGGTTAAAAGATTTATGTTTCCTCACCAAACAGGGTTTCTCCTCAAACACACCTGACCTTCCCTCCATTTGAGAGACTCTGGGTCTTTAAACTAGTTCACATCTGGGAATTTGTTGAGGGGCATGATTCCTCAATCATAATAACTTGTCAGTGTTCTGTATACTATACCTAGTAATTTTCTGTGTATATAGATCAAGCGAGACTTTAGTATGCTGCCCATCTATTTCAGTTTTAGGGATATCAGGTCAATTAGCCCACTAGACCATCTTGACTCCTGCTTTGACTCAGCTGCTGTTAAACTGCAATTATGGGATTTGGTTAAACAATTTATATACAGCTATTGCTTCTGTGTCTGATTCTGGCCTGCAGATAGCAAGGAAGGCAGTAAAATGACAAATAAAGTGGGATAGCAAGAACATATTGAAATCTGTAAGGGCAAGCTGGAACATGCATCTTTCTCTTACCACCTCCAACTAAGCCTCCAACTTCAGTGATGCCAGGAACCAGCTGAAGAAGCTGGTGCCCAGGATTTGGAGAGTTTAAGGAGATCTGGCAGGAATTTGAGGATCTATAACCTTAGCTGCTGCCCTACTTGCGGCAAACATTAACTATGGATTTATTGACACTAAAGAAGATTCAGCAGGACTGGAGGAGATGTAGGCCTGGCTGCTATTGCACAATTACATGAGTCAGCAGATCAGGGACAAATAAATGTGAGCTACAACATTATTTGCTGCCCTACATAGACCTGATTGTAAAAAATAATGTGGCTGCTGTCTCACTTTTGCCTTCCAGTGTCGTGCAAAATGTCCCTTGTTATTCATGCTAATAAGGAAACATGAAAGTGTCAAAGCATAAACTGCACCCAACCATGCTGAAAGGTAAGTAAGGCTTTATTCAAGGCTATAGCAATAGGAGTGACCTATCAGAACTCAGTCTGAACTCAACTCCTCTAAAACAAACCCCAAAATTTTAAGAGCCAAGGTAGGGGAAGAGGAGAGTCACAGGTCATCTGTGCTTGCTAAATGGATTTATCCAAAGAAAAAGTAACTATCTTTTATCCCCACAATAGGAGGTAGTTTTACAACTTAGAACAAGGTGCCTGCTGCAGTGAGGGTCCTACACTCCCACAGGGCTATTATCTTTCTTGATGATTACTTTTCAAAAAGATAGCTCCAAAGTCCTTGAGAAAGACAATGTTAGGTTGTAAAACTTGCAGCAGGCCTTTAAAAAGATTTATATCTCAAAGAGGCAGGAAAAGAGTTTGCAAGTTTTCCAAAATAAATGTTCTAAGAAAAGGGAGGTCAGGGGCCTAGAGTCAGGAAAAAGTCTGGCTAAGGTTTAGTCACGCTGAGAGAAACATTAAAGCCCTATTGGTCTCAGGGAAGGGAATTTTAGGAAGCATAGTAATTTTAGCTTAGCTAAGTCAATACAATACAGATTCAGCACAGCTCTCTTTTCTGATCTCATGTTTTCTGATAACTTCATTTAGTATTTATTTGTTCTGTTAAGAAAAACTATCCAAAGTGGGAAATAATATGAAAAAGAATGACTGCATGACCTTTGAGTCATGTTAGAACATTGTAGCAAGCCTTTCTGGGGATTATTTAATTGTAGCTATTGTAGCTGAAAAATGGTCATGAACCTGCATGAATGGGTGAGTGTGCCTGTGTTCCAGTAAACTTTACTTCCAAAAATAGGGAACTGGTAAGGACTGAACTTCGGAGAAGGCAAGGGCACCTCACTCCAGAACTCTTGCCTGGAAAATCCCATGGATGGAGGAGCCTGGTGGGCTGCAGTCTGTGGGGGTCACTGAGTCGGACACGACTGAGCAACTTCACTTTCACTTTTCACTTTCATGCATTGGAGAGGGAAATGGCAACCCACTCCAGTGTTCTTTTCTGGAGAATCCCAGGGACGGGGGAGACTGGTGGGCTGCCGTCGATGGGGTCACAGAGAGTCGGACACGACTGAAGCGACTTAGCAGCAGCAGTAGCAGCAGCAAGGACTGAACTTACTGTTTGTAGTTTGCTAAGTCCCACTCTAGAGGAATCTAGTTTGTTTGATTTGCTATTTGCCATGGGTTTGTGCCTAGATTTTGTGAAGTAAAATATTGATTAATGGATTTGCATGTTATAAATGATTTTTGTTCAAAAGGAATGTAGTAGTTTTCCCACTAGTAGAGAAGATAATCCCAAATGTTGCAGTTTTATTGCACCATAAGACATTAACTACCTTAATATTTAATATGACTATCTTATTTCAGGATTCTGTCTTTCATTAATTATAAATACTTCCATCTCTATATGCTTTTGAGCCAGCTTTACCTACCAATCTGCCATTTCCCTCATTATTGCCTTAAATAAATATTTGATGCATGTGAGCAATGTATTTGCTGTAGACTCATGTTTTCGATGTTTGGAAATTATGCTTTGAGAGTTTCTAAATATTTTCAGCACTGGAAATTTTAAGCCTTTCTCAGAAGGACAGAACGTGCCCTGTTTAGCTCAAATGGAGAGAAGAAATAGTTGAGCTGAACCTACTCCATAATTTTCCCTGAAAGATCAATTAGTCTTGCTCCTTTGGGGAAGAGAGAGGATGTGAGCATGGCCAAGAATGTCATTCTAGTTCTGTAGTTCTCTTTGAAGGGAGAGCTTCCTGGGCCAGCAACACTAGCACCCTTTGGCAGTTATTAAAATTTTTAACTTATGGGATCCCCCCCCAACCCCATATCAGTGGAATCCCACAATCTGCAGTTTATTCTTAATGACTTAGTATTTAATTTTCAAGTTGAATTTTAAATTTTTTAATGTTATTTTATTTATTTATTTTTGGCTGCACTGGGTCTTTGTTGCTGCAGGCAGTCATTCTCTAGCTGCGGTGATTGGGAATTGCTCTCTAGTTGTGGTGTGTGTTTTTCTTGTTATGGAACATGAGCTCTAGCGTGCGAGGGCTTCCATAGTTGTGGCTTGCAGGCTCAGTAGCTTTAGTGCACAAGTTTAGTTGTCCCATGGCATGTGACCAGGGATTAGACTTATGTCCCTTGCATTGGCAGGTGGATTCTCAACCACTGGACCATCAGGAAGTTCTAAATTTCATTTTACTACAGGATTTATTTTGTTTTAAAGATTAAAAATTAATTTGGGAAAGTGGTGTGAGTGGGCCAGGTACTTTCCCCCTTGCCCTATACTGCTATGATTTAAAACTGCTTTCATAAAGACAAATATTTAAAATGAATTTCCACATTCTCTCTGATTCTTCTTTCATAATTCATTTCCATTCAAGCAGAAAACATGAAGGGAGGAAAGTACAGTGAGAAAATCATAATGCATTATCAGAATGTGACATAGAGATTGTTCTGAGCAGAAATGCTCATTCAGTGACTTCAAAAACCATCATGGGCTTTTGGGAAATGTTTGCTTCCTAATAACCCACTGTGTATGTCTCAGCTCAAGCTGAAGAGTGAGTGAATGCATAAAACCAGCAATAATAATGTAGAAAGCCTATGAGATTTTTTTTGATACAGATCACCAGTGATTTGAAGCCTTTTCTAAAATCATAATTAATCTAAATAGAGACTAATAAGTTGCCATGGGAAGTGCTCATTGCAATGGTATATTTTTCATCCTGTAGGACTAGGCTTGAATGCTGATCCAGGCTACTGGGAAAACCATTTTTAGTCACACTGACCCATTCTGCCACGTGAAGGTCAGGAGAGCTGAGTCTGTGGCATGGCTCATTATTATAACACCGCTGGATATCCCCAAAGCTGCCAGCCTTGTCACAGAAGTGTAGCATCACCCCCAGCTTAGAGCTCAGGTTTGCACTGGCACAGAGAAAGTTTCCTCCAGAGATCATTTCTTTCTATCATCAGGACTTCTGTTTGCATAAAGCATCAAAAACATATGCTCTCTGAAAGCAGGAGGCCCTGTGGAATAAATATTTCAAGAGCACAAACCTCCTTTTCAGTAATCATCATCTTGTGACAACAATCTGCTTTGGTCACTTGGGGAGTTGTCCCTATGGTAATTCTGGATGTATTGTGGCTTACAGCACATCCCTGAGAATTCTATAAAACGTTGTCTGTCATTCTGCAGGACATATCAAAACCGAGGCAGAGTGTAGCCCTTGACTGGTCTTTTGGCCAGTTGTCATAATGGCTGCTGCCTAAGAGGGTCTGACCTGGAATCCACTGTCCCAGGTGTCCATTCTGGCCTCTCTGCTTTCAGTCTCTTGTGTCAGAGTTTGCAAACACTAATTTTGTTAGTAAATAACGGGTGGATCAGGCTCTAGATGCTTCAGTCTAAATAAAATGAACAAAGAACTGTAGCTCGTTAATTAATTTGCAGGGAAAGATGATCTACTATCACAATTTCAAGATACTTATGCTTATTGTTTGATGATCATGAGATCAACATTATTATTAAATGTTATTATTAATTTACCTGATTATTATTTTAAAAATAACAATAGGAGTGATTTATGTAATGCCTCACACATTCCAGGGATTATTCTTACAGATGCAATGGGAGATATTTTGAAAATTATTGATGCACTTATCTCTTTTGTCTTTCTTACCTGACCCTTACAGATTCACAATAGAGATGATAATTTGTTCTCCAGAAAGAAAACCACAAGAAAGAGAGATTTTAACCTTAAAACATGCAATGCAATCGACAGAAAGATAATGGTCTTAAAAGCTTTGAACATCTTGAAAAAAGAATCTTTATCTTTTTCTATCTTACACTTTAGTAACTCAACAGCCAAAATTATCAGCTTAGTCTTAAAGTTTTACCAAAAAGAGAGAGAGTATAATGGTGACAGAGAGAAGAAAGCAAAGGGTTTTTACACTTGCACTAGATTTGTGAAGGTTGTACCAAGGACAGAAAGGAGCTCTCGTTGCTTCATCTTAAAAAAATCTGTGGAAAGATTCACATCTTGAGTTTCCCAGTGTAAGAAGCAGTCACATCAATCCTGGGTTACATGGCAGGAGATCCTGAGGTTAGTTTTCCTGATCCAATATTGGTTCACATGAGTGGTATAAATAGGACTCAGAAGAAGCTGAACATCTGATAGGGGAGGAGAGGACATGTGAATTGAGTCTCAAACATGACTGCAGAGTGAACCGCCAGAGTCAAGCCAAACAGAAGATGCAATCAGATAAATAAGGGTTGAATCCAGTTTTGTTGGCCTGTATTTCAGTGGTGAGACACTCTCAACAGAAGTCTCCTTTACATGTAGATAACCCAGGCAGTCATTTCTCTACTTCATGCCTTCCTGCCATTAAGAATGGAAAAATGCAATCTGATGGTGTGCCTTCCCTCCCCTTCAGAGTGCTGAAAATTCCTCCCTTTCTCCTGTTTTCATGAATCACACCATTTTTCTTATTGCATTTGTTTTTATAACATCTCTTCATTTCAGTATAATTTCAATAGTGTTATAACCACATATGTATAGACTTGCCATGTAGTCTATTTAAGGCCTGGCCTCCTGCTTCCAAATGGCAGACAGGAAGACATCTTTTTCCTCCTCACTTGTAAAGTGATTCATAATTATGCAGTAGAATAAGTAACTTCTGGGAAGGTTTCCATGCTCAACAAAAATGTTCTAATCTCATCCAGGGCATGTGATTTCTTGCTGGGCACAATCACAGTGGGCAGGTAGCCCTGCACTATCTTGATTATCTAGTGTGTTTCCCAACCTTGATCTTCCTTATCTTTTGTTTTAAATTCTAGGCTTCGTGTTCCTTTGGGGTCTGAATTTGTGTCAGCCAGTTATACAGATGACATAAGTATTTAATAACAAATCAATCTTCAGAAGTTCTTTACAATCATTTGCATTATTTCTCTTAAAAGTCTTAGTGAGGAAAAATATTGGATTTTATTTTATTTTCTATTGTAAAGAAAGAAAATTTGGAGGTTAGATAATGTAGCCAGGAAAACTGAAGGTATATCAGGAGAAGTACCTAAGACCTTTAAAATCATCTATCTACCTTACTCGACACTTCTCTTAAAATTTTATCACTTGAACCATGATGAATAAAACATGAGGTTTGTGTTCAAGCCATTTACATATCTCCTTGCTCTGAGGAAAATGCAGTCACCCATATTCTTTTTGCTCCAGTGTATTTTAGGGACTAGTAGACACAACTGAGATGACAAATGAGATGCCGTGGTTGATGGGAGTGGAGTAGTAACCCAGTGACCCACTGCTCCCTAGAATTGGACTTGCTCATGCCCCAGGCTTATGGTTCAGTTTGCTGTGTAATGAAGGCAGGCATCTGAAGAGGTTGATTCGGTATTCACTCACTTTTGCTTTGTTTATGATCTTTGCCCTAATGCTGAGATTTTCTGCTATGACCTTTTCCCCCCTCTGTTGCCTTGGTCTTTCATTTTGGATTTGGGGCTACTTTCATTAAACATTTTTTTAATCCTTAGTTTTGATTCTTCATGAAATTAAAATCTTATTGCTATATTCTCACCATTATAAGCCTGTATTTTTCCTATTTAAAAAATGAGAATAAATAATAGTTGCCTGTCTCACATTTCTGTTTAGAGTGCAATAAGATATCTAAATTATTTTCATAAAAATATCAAGTTGATAAAATTAGTATTACTGCTGCTAACTTCAGCCACTAGCACCACCACTATTATCACTTTTACTATATTTACAACTGATAAAATGTCTTCATCTCCAGCAAGTAGTACTGGCATACCCAATATTTGACTCAAGCAGGTGCTCAGTACTTGTAGTTGAATTATATTAAATTTTACTCTGACAGTGACTCAGTTCAGTTCAGTTGCTCAGCTGTGTCCAACTCTTTGCAATCCCATGAACTGCAGCAGGCCAGGCCTCCCTGTCCATCACCAACTCCCAGAGCCCACTCAAACCCATGTCCATTGAGTCGGTGATGCCATCCAACCATCTCATCCTCTGTCACCCCCTTCTCCACCTTCCCTCAATCTTTCCCAGCATCAGGGTCTTTTCTGATGAGTCAGCTCTTCACATCAGGTGAGCAAAGTATTGGAGTTTCAGCTTCAACATCAGTCCTTCCAATGAACACCCAGGACTGATCTCCTTTAGGATGGACTGGTTGGATCTCCTTGCAGTCCAAGGGACTCTCAAGAGTTTTCTCCAACACCACAGTTCAAAAGCATCAATTCTTGGGTGCTCAGCTTTCTTTATAGTCCAACTCTCACATCCATACATGACCACAGGAAAAACCATAGCCTTGACTAGACGAAACTTTGTTGACAAAGTAATGTCTCTGCTTTTGAATATGCTGTCTAGGTTGGTCATAACTTTCCTTCCAAGGAGTAAGCATATTTCAGTTTCATGGCTGCAGTCACATTCTGCAGTTATTTTGGAGCTCAAAAAAATAAAGTCTGACACTGTTTCCACTGTTTCCCCATCTACCTGCCATGAAGTGATGGGACTGGATGCCATGATCTTAGTTTTCTGAATGTTGAGCTGTAAGCCAACTTTTTCACTTTCCTCTTTCACTTTCATCAAAAGGCTCTTTAGTTCTTCTTCACTTTCTGCCATAATGGTGTTGTCATCTGCATATCTGAGGTTATTGATATTTCTCCTGGCAATCTTGACTTCAGGTTGTGCTTCCTCCAGCCCAGCATTTCTCATGATGACGGTAACTACTTAAACTTTTATTCTACTCCTTTTGAACCAGTTCCTTTTCCCCTCTATATTCTTTGCTCTTATTAACATTTAAAACAGACTGAAAATTTCTAAACAGAATATTGTTTAGAAACTCTGAGAGAGATACCTTGTCTTCATTTTATTCCCATGATTTTGTTCCTCACACTGGGTTTTGTTGTTCTTTTGACAGTTGAGAGATTATGGGCAGACCCAAGGATCACTCATGGGCATGAATCAGATTCAGTGAATCTGAGCTAAAAGTGTCACCATAAATTTTCATCTTATTTAGATCAATCAATAATTATTGATTCCCTATCATAACCAAGATAATAGTGAGCCCAGTGTTACAAGGGGCTGTTGTAGAAAAATAGCATCACTGAGGATGTTAAAATCACACTGCCAGAAGATTATCTGTGTGTCTTCTAAATATTTACTATGGATTGTACTGTACTGATGAATAAATTCTTTCTGATAATCCATCAATTTATATACTCATTTTGATTAATTAGTGGGTTGAATGTAACAAATGAACTGCTTGATTGGGACATTATGAAAAATTGATACATTGAAACCAGGCTCAGAGCTAATGTGAGGTGAACCTCTCTTTTATGTTATAGGAAGAGTCTCTTATTTGCCAGGAACATAGTGCCCAGGGATGGCTGCAGTGATGAGTAGGAGTGAGCTTTAGAGGAGCTACATTGAAAAAAAAAAAGGCAATAAAGTTTACAGTGAACATCAGGGCACTTTAAAAGATCCCTGGGTCAGGAAGTTTCTCTGGAGAGGAGAAATAGCAACCCACTCCAATATTCTTGCCTGGAGAATCCCATGAACAGAGGAGCCTGTGGGGCTACAGTCCATGGGGTTGCAAAGTGTCGGACACAACTGAGAGACTAATATACATTTAAAAGTATTAATATCAAATAATTTATAATGAAGCTCACTTTCAGAGTAATATTTTACAGTGTCTTTATACATTAACATGGTCCTCTGGTGATAAAAATAACCACACATTGGAGTATAATTCCTGAACTAGCAAAGTGTCTTATTAAAGTTCTTTCTAGGTTAAATATTCAAACAAATTTAAATTATCTCTTTGTAGTACAAATTACTTATACTCTACCTTCATATTATCATAATTGGGGTAAATTTCATATTTCTGTTTCTTTCTATCTCTTATGCATTTTTATCCAAAGAAAGATAAATGACTCTTCCATGGATAAATCATCTCTCATAGTAATACTTTTAGGATAGTATCAAAATATGGATTTTAGCTTTCCATTCAACCTGTGTTCTCCATATTGTTTCTTTTAGGCAATAAAAAAATGTATATTTTTCTTATTTCTATCTGTTGACTACCAGCTTTTCTTCTTGAATAGTTTCTAAATCAAAAATATAGTAAGAAAATTGTAATTAGTTATAATGTCAAATCCAAAAATGTCTGTATCCCTGCTGACCTCCTTCACAAGGAAATTGTAAGATATTATGTACCCAATCAAAATACTATAATTAAACTTATCCTGACTGTATATATTTTCAATGGGGGAAAAATTGATATCAAGTTATTGCTACTCAAAGTAACTGATATTTAAATAATTTTTGTAGGTTTTTAGTTAACACTTTTATAAAACATATTTTAATGGATATTTACCTCCACATGTTCTTTTTAGTTGATTCAAATATCATTGGCAAAATAGTCTTGTCCTTTGATTTACATGTGTGTGTGTGATGATGATACCATAAATCCTTTATAGATAAGCTTTTTGGTGATTTACTCTACATACAAAAATAGACAATTTTCCCAACTCCTTATTCAAATGCCCTCATGAGGCTACTGGTCAAATGTTAGAATCACCTGGGGATCTTTGAGAAAATACTCAATACTGGGTTTGTCTTCTAGATAATCTGATTTAGTTATTTTGGAGAAAGTTCTGGTTGTGAGTAATTTTAAAAGTTTCCATGTAATTCATATATGCCAAGGTTGAAAACACTACTCTGGGCAATAGTCCTAGAGGACAATTTTTCAGATTATGTGATGTGTCAGATTCACCTAAAAG
The DNA here is from genome assembly GCF_023091745.1 of Budorcas taxicolor. Lineage (NCBI taxonomy): Eukaryota > Metazoa > Chordata > Mammalia > Artiodactyla > Bovidae > Budorcas > Budorcas taxicolor. Next base: position 55,805,134 of record NC_068923.1, on the reverse strand, counting down.
CAGAAATCTACAAAAATACAGACCCAAGGGTTCTAATCCTCAGGATTATAATTCAGTAGATCTTGAGTGTGGTGATTCCAAAGTATGGTCAAGTTTGGGAACCTTGGTGTTAATCACTTCTCTCTTCTCACTTACTTTCTAGCACCACGGACAGCACCTGTGACTTGAAAATCATGAGCTGGAATTTCAGAATTCTCTAGTTTTTGAGCGAAAGGGATCTTTGGGATTGAAAAATGAGAAATTTCTCATGTTTTTCCAAATGAGAAAAGAAAATCATCTAAAAACTTTTAAGATATTTTACAAAGCTCACACAAGCAGGGTGAACAATGCTGACTATCCTATCGCTTATCATTTTTCTTAATTCTTCATCTACATTGGATTTCTTCATTTTATGGAACTTACGGTGTGAATCCCCTAGATCCCATTTATTTTATAAACTTCTCTTCACCAGGTTCAAGTGATACTTTCTCACAAAGTCATCTCTTATTTCTCAGACTAAGTCAATTATAGTTACCATATGCTTTTATAGATTCGTGTTGGTATCCTTCACATTTTTATCTCAATGTGTGATTAAACAATAAGCCATGTAATTATTGGAATAAAGTCCTCTTCCACCAGAGAGTGAACTCCAAAGCCTGTGACTTTGTGACAATTTTGGCTTATGTTTGCATCCTTTCCACTAGCACATTATATGATATGCATGTAATAAACATGCAACAAATACATATTTAATTGAATTGAATTTAGTAGCAACCATAGCATGATAGCATTTTATTTGTCCTTATTAAAAATTTAGTGAAATTTCTTGCTCATGCCATTTACTTTTGACTTCAGTGTGCTGTTTGTGACCAATACTAACATGTGCAAGAGAATCTTTTACTATCACATAAAAGTGCTTTATGACAGTAAGCTGTTTGCTATTTTCAATTATTTATGAGTTATAAAAATGTACCGGCTTGTCAAAAAGCAGAGAAGTTTTAGTATGTTTATTGAGGAAACTGCCAGATACATTTTCTTTTTTCCCTTTCCATTATATATAGCACTCTGTGTGGAGAGGTAGGGAGATAGATAGAGAGATAGATAGATATAGATGTGGACATAACTATAGATAAATGGTGTGCTATTCTTGCAATTTAGCAACATTTACTGTATGAAGACTGATGATACTCAAACTTAATAATATACTAGCAGAAATATATTCAAATATTTACAGTTAGTCATTAGATTATCTCATGTAGTTACTAATATAGCTCTACATATCACTGTTTTGATGATGACAGGCAATTAAGTATCTCTAGTCTTCTAGTCTTTCCCTTGAACTCCAGAATGCTGTGTTATCTTCCTGCCTACTCAGTTTCTCCATATGGATGTCTAAATAGGAATCTCTAACTTATCCAAAACTGATATCTTTTAATCCCCAAATTTCTGATTCTCCTCCCTCTCCTCATCCTTCACACTTCACTAAATGACACTTTGTGAGCTGCTCAGGGCAAATATATGTATATATATGTACACATATATACATATATCTGGTATATATATATACCAGAAAATAGTAGTCATTTAAAATACCTCTCTCTTCTTCATTCTCATTTCTCATCAAGCTACATCAGCAACATCTTCAAAATATTTCCTGTCTGTTGCTACTTTTTACCACTTCCACTGCTCTCAATGAAGTCCAAGCTAAACTCATCTTCTCACTGGCTTCTATGTCTACTCTTGACCCTTACTTAGCAACCAAAGTGGATAAATAAATCAGCAACCATGTGGCTCCCATGCACTCAGTTCAGTTCAGTTCAGTCGCTCAGTCGTGTCCGACTCTTTGCGACCCCATGAATCACAGCACGCCAGGCCTCCCTGTCCATCACCAACTCCCGGAGTTCACTCAGACTCACTTCCATTGAGTCCGTGATACCATCCAGCCATCTCATCCTCTGTCGTCCCCTTCTCCTCCTGCCCCCAATCCCTCCCAGCATCAGAGTCTTTTCCAATGAGTCAACTCTTCGCATGAGGTGGCCAAAGTACTGGAGCTTCAGCTTTAGCATCATTCCTTCCAAAGAAATCCCAGGGTTGATCTCCTTCAGAATGGACTGGTTGGATCTCCTTGCAGTCCAAGGGACCTTCAAGAGTCTTCTCCAACACCACAGTGCAAAAGCATCAATTCTTCGGCGCTCAGCCTTCTTCAGAGTCCAACTCTCACATCCATACATGACCACAGGAGAAACCAGAGCCTTGACTAGACGGACCTTAGTCGGCAAAGTAACGTCTCTTCTTCTGAATATACTATCTAACTCTCCAGTAATTGCCCAACACACACAGCACAAACACCATGCCTGCAAAGCTAATATGATACGTCTCTTTGCATCCTTTTTGATTTTAACTTTTTTATCTCCCCCCAAACCTCCACCCCGCTCACTTTGTTCCAGGTCACTTGCCATCTTGCCAGGGAATGTCCAAGAACATCCCTGCATCAGACCCTTCAGAATGTCTGTTCCTTCTGACTAGAATAGGTTTCTCCTAATTCACCAGAATGGCTTCTCTCATCTCATTCAAATTTCTTTTCACAGGTGACATCTCTTTTCACAGGTAACAAAGGCTTCTCTCCAAGGAAACTTTTTGAAATTAGCATCTCTGTTCATTTTTACTCCTCTATCATGGTTTACTTTATTTTCAAAATACTTTAAACTATGTAGCATTTTCTTTTCAGAAAAATTAAGTTTAGCAAATTCTAGTAAATGGAATTTCAAAGGCGATGTGGGCCTTAGTTACATGCAGTTAGATTTAAGATCTTGAGAGTGTTGAATGATGTGGGTACTTCTAGGGTCTGTAGAATGGATTTTCATTGGGAATATAAAGTGGAGTATCAATGACTATATAGAAAAAAATTTATTGAAAAACAAAGAATGCAATGTGTAGTCTGTGAATAGTAGCCAAGTTATCAGACACAAGAAATTCTGTGAATATTTGCCTTTTATGAGATAATTAAGGCATCATTATATTGTTCATATATTTCTCAACTTAGTTCTCCATGGAATTTGGTGATCTTTTTGATGTTTTGTTTGTTTCTTTCTTTCATTTTTTTCTTTCAAACTTTGAAACTAGTGCTTTTTCCATGTAGTACCCAAATGCCCAATAGTTGATACCAACAAATATTTTTTTAATGAAGAAAACATTGTTCCTGATTAAGTATGGAGTATAAAGTTAAGTTAAAAGTAAAAAATACTGTACGATTTTACTTAAGTACCTAAAGTAGTCAAAATTATAGAGACTGAAAGTAGAATGATGGCTACCAGGGGCTGGGGGAAGAGGTGAATGAAGATTTGTTTAACACATACACAAACTAAGTTTTACAAGATGGAAAAAGAGTTCTGGAGACGGGTGGTGAATATATTTAAAGCCACAGAATTGTACACTCGAAAATGGTTAAAATGATGCTTTATGTTATATGTATTTTATGATAATGATAATAGTAATGATCATGATAATAAACCCTACCTTAAGTGAAGTGAAGTCGCTCAGTCGTGTCCAACTCTTTGCGACCCCATGGACACTAGGCTCCTCCGTCCATGGGATTTTCTAGGCAAGAGTACTGGAGTGGGTTGCCGTACCTTAAAAGAGTTTTTAATCTAGTTAGTATGACATCTGAACAGTTAAGACAGTTTAGGGGCCAGACTTCCGGTGCCGGTGAGGGTATAATGTGGCCACTATGTTCAGATCTGCAAGGTCAGTGCTGTGCTGATTGGAAGTCATAGCCTTAAGCCAAAAGTGAAGGTACCTGCAAAATCAGGCAACTTAATTCAGTTAAATATGCCTTGATAAAATGATTCAGCAAAATGTGTTTGGAGGTCAGTTCTCTGTTCAGCAAGAAGAGAATGCTGAGTTTTGTTCAGTAAGCACTGCTCATGGCTTGGGTAGAATGTTGATAAAGTTTGAAATTGTCTCCTTGCTCTAAAGAATTGTCTTCTTTAGAGGCTCATGTCTTTTTTAGTTTAATCCTGTAGTTCACCCAGATAGGTGATGATCACGCTGTCAGTGAATATGGAGAGCCTTGGGAAAGAAATCCAGAAATTTTTTATTTTTTTCTTTGTTTTGATGTTTTTTCCAAAATTTAGTTGAGTCAGAGAGTTTTGCAAAACTCTTCAGATAATATTTTTCTGGATTATTGTTCTGATCCTGCTAAGGTTGCCATGACTAACTAGAAAAGAGACATGATGGCAGAGAGAGTTGGAGATAAAATATATATGTGTAGGCATAAGACAAATATGGGAGAATTATTAATAGGCAGATTTTAGGGTTACATCAGGATGGATTCTAATTTATTAAGGCTTAAGTGGTGCCCACGAATTTTCACATTGAAAAAGAACACCAGGTTCTTTTATACAAATCCTGAAACAACATAAATAGAAAGCCTATCAGCTTAAGCTGAATGTTTGGTATTAGAGTATACTGGCAAACAAGATAGCAAGAAGACGAGAGATTCAAGATTTCATTTAAGCTTCCTTACAGTAAATGAAAGATGTAAACTGTACCTAAAAGTGGCAATAGCAATGGGGAAAAAAGAGAAAAGTCAGTAACATAGTAATTTATTTCATTCAAATCATTGGATCAAGGATGTTAAAGTAAAATTGAATTTTTCTGAACAGTGGTCAATTATGTCTGTTGATCGAATTGTTGTTGCTCGTTGCTCAGTTGGTAAGTCGTGTCTGACTGTTTGTGACTCCATAGACTGCAGCATACCAGGCTCCTCTGTCCTTCACTGTCTCACAGAGTTTGTTCAAACACAGGTCCATTGACTCGGTAATGCTATTTAACCATTTAACCATGCTATTTAACCCATCCTCTGCCACCCTCTTCTCCTTTTGCCTTCAATCTTTCCCTGCATCAGAGTTTTCCCCAGTGAGTTGGCTCTTTGCATCAAGTGGCCAAAGGACTGGAGCTTCAGCTTCAGCATCAGTCCTTCCAATGAATATTCAGAGTTGATTTCCTTTAGGATCGACTGGTTTGATCTCCTTACAGTCCAAGTGACTCTTCTCCAGTACTACAATACAAAAGTATCAATTCCTCAGTGCTCAGCCTTCTTTATGGTTCAACTGTCACATACATATATGACTACTGGAAAAACCATAGCTTTGACTACGTGGACGTTTATCAGATTGTTTCTTTTTAATACACTGTCTAGGTTTGTCATCACTGTCCTTCCAAGGAGCAAGCGTCTTTTAATTTCATGGCTGCAGTCCCTGTCTGTAGTGATTTTGGAGCCCAAGAAAATAAAATGTATCATTGCTTCCACTTTTTCCCATTCAATTTGCCATGAAGTGATGGCACCAAATAAGGCTAAAAAGGCGTGATCTTAGTGTTTTGAATGTGGCTGATATTCAAGCAGGCTTTTTCACTTTCCTATTTCATCCTCAACAAGAGGCTCCTTAGTTCCTTTTTGCCATTAGAGTGGTATCATCTGCATATCTGAAGTTATTGATATTTCTCCCTACTTCATCCAACTTGGCATTTTGCATGGTGTACTCTGCATTTAAGTTAAATTAGCAAAGTGACAATATACAGCTTTGACAAACTCCTTTCCAAATTTGGAGACAGTCTATTCTTCCATGTCCAGTTCTAACTGTTGATTCTTTACCTAGATACAGATTTCTCAGGAGGCAGGTAAGGTGATCTGGTATTCCCAACTCTTAAACAATTTTCCACAGTTTATTGTGATTCACATAGTCAATGAAGCAGAAGCAGATTTTCTCTGGAATTCTCTTGCTTTTTCGATGATCCAGTGGATATTGGCAATTTGATCTCTGGTTCCTCTGCCTTTTCTGAATCCAGCTTGAACATCTGGAAGTTCCCAGTTCACGTATTATTGAAGCCAGGCTTGGAGAATTTTGAGCATTACTTTACCAGTGTGTGAGATGAGTGCACTTGTGTGGTAGTGTGAGCATTCTTTGGCATTGCCTTTCTTTGGGATTGGAACGAAAACTGATTTTTCCAGTCCTGTGGCCACTGCTGAGTTTTCCAAATTTGCTGGCATATTGAGTGCAGCACTTTCACAGCATCATCTTTCAGGATTTGAAATAGCTCAACTGGAATTCCATCACCTCCACTAGCTTTGTTCATAGAGATGCTTCCTAAGGTCCACTTGACTTCTCATTCCAGGATGTCTGGCTTTAGTGAGTGTTCATACCATCGTGATTATCAGGATTGTGAAGATCTTTTTTGTACAGTTCTGCTGTGTAATCTTGCCACCTCTTCTTAATATCTTCTGCTTCTGTTAGGTCCCTACCATTTCTGTCCTTTAGTGTATGCATCTTTGCATGAAATGCTCCCTTGGTATCTCTGATTTTCTTGAAGAGATCTCTGGTCTCTCCCATTCTGTTGTTTTCGTCTATTTCTTTACATTGATCACTTAGGAAGGTTTTCTTATCTCTCTTTGCTGTTCTTTGAAACCCTGCATTCCACAGGGTCACAAAGAGTTGGACACTGAGCGACTTTCACTTTCACTTTCACAGACATAAAGCTGGAGAAAGAAATGGCAACCCACTCCAGTATTCTTGCCTGGGTAATCCTGTGGACAGAGGAAACTGGTCCATTTTAATGCTTTCATTTTCCGAGCAGAAATAATGCCTCACAGTATCATTGTGAGGATTAACTAAGACAGTGACCGATTTGTAGGTTATAAAGAACTTTAGTACTATAGGGTCACAGATATACTAGTCTTCTCCCAATATTCATGTTCAATTCCTTTCATGGCATAGGAAAGAAATTTTTATTGAATACATGGCCTCCCCAGTTTAACTTGCCCATTTCCTCAATGCTTCTACATCTTGAAGCTAAATATTGCCAAGTATTAATCAATTGGAAGCAGAAGCCTATGGCTTCTGAAACCTTTCTTTTACGAGAAATACTCTTAAATGTCCTTTCCTCCACTGCTCTATTCCTTTCTTCCACTCGTCTGCCTAGGGATGGCAGAACACTGAGGAGAAGCAGAGATGCTGGACCCCAAAGGACCCTGTACAGAAGATCTACATACCAGCTCTGGGCTACCCAACTCTAGACATTTACAGGCAAGAGAAATGAACTTTAACCTCCTTCAAAATCTTAAATAATATAATATACATGACAAAAATGATTAGTTATTTAATATTTTAATGTAATATTATATTAGACAAAATAGATCTTATATAATAACTATATATAGGTACAGGTAATCTAGGCAGCCAAGAGGAGCTACCCCATGTCCAAGGTAAGGAGCAACAGCTGCACTTTGCCAGAACAGCCATGAAGAGATACCCCAAACCCAAGGTAAGAGAAACCCAAGTAAGATGGTAGGCACTGAGAGAGGGCATCAGAGGGCAGACAGACTGAAACCACAATCACAGACAACTAGCCAATCTGTCACATGGACTACAGCCTTGTCTAACTCAGTGAAACTAAGCCATGCAGTGTGGGGCCACCCAGGACGGATGGGTCATGGTGGAGAGGTCTGACAGATTGTGGTCCACTGGAGAAGGGAATGGCAAACTACTTCAGTATTCTTGCCTTGAGAACCCCATGAACAGTTTGAAAAGGCAAAAATGTAGGACACTGAAAGAGGAATTCCCCAGGTCACTAGGTGCCCAATATGCTACTAGAGATCAGTGGAGAAACAACTCCAGAAAGAATGAAGGTATGGAGCCAAAGCAAAAACAATACCCAGTTTTGGATGGGACTGGTGATAGAAGCAAAGTCAGATGCTGTAAAGAGCAATATTGCATAGGAACCTGGAATGTCAGGTCCATGAATCAAGGCAAATTGGAAGTGGTCAAACAGGAGATGGCAAGAGTGAACGTTGACATTCTAGGAATCAATGAACTAAGATGGACTAGAATAGGTGAATTTAACTCAGATGACCATTATATCTACTACTGTGGGCAGGAATCCCTTAGAAGAAATGGAGTAGCCATCATAGTCAACAGAAGAGTCTGAAATGCAGTACTTGGATGCAACCTCAAAAACAACAGAATCATCTCTGTTCATTTCCAAGCAAACCATTCAATATTACAGTAATCCAAGTATATTCCCCGACCAGTAGTGCTGAAGAAGCTGAAGTTGAACAGTTCTATGAAGACCTACAAGACCTTATAGAACTAACACCCAAAAAAGATGTCTTTTTCATCATAGGGGACTGGAATGCAAAAGTAAGAAGTCAAGAAACACCTGGAATAACAGGCAAATTTGGCCTTGGAGTACAGAATGAAGCAGCGCAAAGGCAAATAGAGATCTGTCAGGAGAACATACTGGTCATAGCAAACACCCTCTTCCAACAACACAAGAGAAGACTCTACACAAGGACATCACCAAATGGTCAACACTGAAATCAGATTGATTCTATTCTTTGCAGCCAAAGATGGAGAAGCTCTATACAGTCAACAAAAACAAGCCCAGGAGCAGACTGTGGCTCAGATCATGAACTCCTTATTGCCAAATTCAGACTCAAATTGAAGAAAGTGGAGAAAATCACTAGACCACGTAGGTATGACCTAAATCAAATCCCTTATGCCTATACAATGAAAGTGAATATCTGATATAGTGCCGGATGAAATATGGATGGAAGTTCATGGCATTGTACAGGAGACAGAAATCAAAACCATCCCCAAGAAAAAGAAATGCTAAAAAGCAAAATGACTGTCTGAGGAGACCTTACAAATATCTGTGAAAAGAAGGGAAGTGAAAAGCAAAGGAGAAAAGGAAAGATATACCCATTTGAATGCAGAGTTCCAAAGAATAGCAAGGAGAGATAATAAAGCCTTCCTAAGTGATCACTGCAAAGAAAAAGAAGAAAACAATAGAATGGGAAAGACTAGAGATCTCTTCAAGAAAATTAGAGATACCAAGGGAACATTTCATGCAAAGATGCGTACACTAAAGGACAGAAATGGTAGGGACCTAACAGAAGCAGAAGATATTAAGAAGAGGTGGCAAGATTACACAGCAGAACTGTACAAAAAAGATCTTCACAATCCTGATAATCACGATGGTATGAACACTCACTAAAGCCAGACATCCTGGAATGAGAAGTCAAGTGGACCTTAGGAAGCATCTCTATGAACAAAGCTAGTGGAGGTGATGGAATTCCAGTTGAGCTATTTCAAATCCTGAAAGATGATGCTGTGAAAGTGCTGCACTCAATATGCCAGCAAATTTGGAAAACTCAGCAGTGGCCACAGGACTGGAAAAATCAGTTTTCGTTCCAATCCCAAAGAAAGGCAATGCCAAAGAATGCTCACACTACCACACAATTGCACTCATCTCAGACGCTGGTAAAGTAATGCTCAAAACTCTCCAAGCCAGGCTTCAGCAATATATGAACCATGAACTTGCAGATGTTCAAGCTGGTTTTAGAAAGGGCAGAGGAACCAGAGATCAAATTGCCAACATCTCTGGATCATCGAAAAAGCAAGAGAGCTCCAGAAAAACATCTATTTCTGCTTTATTGACTATGCCAAAGCCTTTGACTGCGTGGATCACAATAAACTGTGGAAAATTCTGAAAGGGATGGGAATACCAGACCACCTGACCTGCCTCTTGAGAAACCTGTATGCAGGTCAGGGAGCAACAGTTAGAACTGGACATGGAACACCAGACTGGTTCCAAATAGGAAAAGGAGTATGTCAAGTCTGTATATTGTCACCCTGCTATTTAACTTCTATGCAGAGTACATCATGAGAAATGCTGGGCTGAAGGAAGCAGAAGCTGGAATCAAGACTGTCAGGAGAAATATCAATAACCTTTAATATGCAGATATGCAGATTGTACCACCGTTATGGCAGAAAGTGAAGAAGAACTAAAAAACTCGTGATGAAAGTGAAAAAGGAGAGTGAAAAGTTGGCTTAAAGCTCAACATTCAGAAAACTAAGATCATGGCAGCTGGTCCCATCACTTCATGGCAAATGGATGAGGAAACAGTGGATCAGTGGCTGATTTTATTTTGGGGGCTCCAAAATCACTGCAGATGGTGATTGTAGCCATGAAATTAAAAGATACTTACTCCTTGGAAAGAAAGTTATGACCAACCTAGATCACATATTAAAAAGCAGAGACATTACTTGTCAATAAAGGTCTGTCTAGTCAAGGCTATGGTTTTTCCAGTGGTCATGTATGGATGTGAGCATTGGACTATAAAGAAAGCTGAGCACCCAAGAATTAATGCTTTTGAACTGTGGTGTTGGGGAAGACTCTTGAGAGTCCCCTGGGCTGCAAGGAGATCCAACTAGTGCATCAGAAAGGAAATCAGTCCTGGGTGTTCATTGGAAGGACTGATGTTGAAGCTGAAACTCCAAATACTTTGGCCACATGATGCAAATGCTGACTCATTGGAAAAGACCCTGATGCTGGGTAAGGTTGAGGGCATGTGGAGAAGGCGACAACAGAGGATGAGATGGTTGGATGGCATCACCGACTCAGTGGACATGGGTTTGGGTGGACTCCAGGAGTTGGTGATGGCCAGGGACGCCTGGCGTGCTGTGGATCATGGGGTCGCAGTGTCGGACACAGCTGAGAAACTTAACTGAACTGAATCTATATTCATGGAGAGAGATACAGAGATTTGTTTTTAAAAAAGAAATGGAGCTAAAACATTCATTTCATTTAGAAAATTGATTATAAGTTATAAAAACAGAAGTGTTTGGTCATATATTCTAGACGCTTTGCTATAAAGGGGAAAATTCTAATCCAGAATGCATGAGCCTGAGACGACAACTCTTTTAATTTCATACTTTCATTCTATTGTTTTTATTATGATTTCTTAAAATCTAGTCTTCATAAAAATGTGCTGCTGAGAACACTAAATATTTCAACGAAATGTTAATCAGTGCTGTAAGCAAAGGGTTTGGTAAATACACTAGTACTAGTGTGGATTCATTGAAAATCTTATTTACAGACACTGCTAGTGAGTTTTCTAATGCACATAATGCTTTCAAAAAGCAGTTTGGCAATATAGGTCAGAGACCATGAAAATTTTTATGCATTTTCACTCAAGGTCCTATCTCCATAAATATACTGTAAAATAATCCAAAATATAGCAAACTTCACTTGTGTAATACATGCTTATTTTATTTTTCTGAGTAACATCAAAAATTTAACTGTAAGAAGTTTATCAAAAAAACTTGACTTTTAATTCAATGGTTAATATATTATATATGTTAAATTGAAAGAGTTTGCCTCCTCTATGCATCCTGTCTTTGTTTATCCTTCTCACTCTTCATGAACTCTGTTCTAATTCTCCACCAAGACTACCCTCTTTTAATCCTCAGATCATAGTTAAAACATTCCTTCCTCTAGAATGTCTTTTTAAATGCTCCAGTCCTCTGTCAGGAATTCTTCTATGATTATAAAAATCTTCTTTGTCTCTTATTAAAGTGTTCATCACATTGTATTGAAAGGATCTATTTATTTGAGTGTATACTCCCAAATAAATTAACAGCTTGCAGAAAAGTATCAAGTCTTTGTGATTATTTCAGAATCTAAAACAGTGTTTAATATTGAATTGTGAATAAGGGGATAAAGATGGCAGAGGAATAGGACGGGAAGACCACTTTCTCCCTCACAAATTCCTCAAAAGAACATTTCAACGCCGAGCAAACTCCACAAAACAACTTCTGTAGGCTGGCAGAGGTCATCAGGCAACCAGAAAAGCAGACCATTGTCTTCAAAAACAGGTAGGAAAAAATATAAAAGACGAAAAAGGAGACAAAGGAGGTGGGGAGGGAGCTCCGTCCTGGGAAGGGAAGCCCGTCCCGGGAAGGGAATTTTAAGAAGAGAGGTTTCCAAACACCAGGAAACACTCTCCCTGCCGAGTCTGTGGCGAGTCTTGGAAACACAGAGGGCAACATAACAGGAAGGAAAAATAAAGAAATAATTAAAACCAAGAGATTACAAGCCCAACAGTAACTCCCCCAGCGGAAAAGCAGCACAGACGCCTGCATCCGCCATTGGGAAGTGGGGGCAGGGCAGGGACGCGCGGGAGGTGCGGGCTGCAGTGCTTTGTAAGAATCGGGCAGGAACGCCCCACGCGCAACCAGAACGATCTAACTTGGGCTAGCAAACCAGACTGTGGGATAGCTACCGCACGGAAAGCTCGAACATGAGACACCGCCAGGACCGAGCACAGAACAAAGGACGGAACGGAAAAAGCTGGCTGCAGACCATCCCCCGCCGGGGACAGGCAGCCAGAGCCGTAAGGACTGGAAAGGGGCAATTGCAGACCCGGAGAGACTTTACTTACCTAACTGCAAGCAGGCCTCTTTGCTAAGACTTCTGGGGGTGCTGAACACTCACAATCTGCCTCACGGGGGACGCCAGCGGTGGTCCACCCAGAAAGCTGAGCAGCAGCAGCAGAAAAGGTGACACGCCGCGGCGATCGCGCTCGCCAAACTCCTGAGCTACTCGGACCTGGGAAGGGCACAAAGCACAGTCCCAGCCGAATCTGTGCCTCTGAGGGCTGCCTGAGCGCTGAACCTGAGCGGCTTGGACCGGGGAAGTGCACGCAGCCTAGGGCCGGCCCCAGACGGTTCCCGGCTGAGCATCGTAGAGCTGGAGTGGTTTGTGCGCCGCGAGAAGGGACAGGTCAGGCGGGGCTGAGACACTGTGTGCACACGACAGTGCTATTTGTTTGCAGCATCCCCCCTCCCCACAGCGCGACTGAACTAGTGAGCCTAAAAAACCAGCAAACAGAAGAAGTTAAACAGAGGGAACCACCTTGGAAGTGATCCCACACGGCCCAGAACATCAGAGAAGGGCCAGATATATTTTTACTATTTTTAAAATCATTCCTTTTTTTTTTTTCTTTTCTTTTTTTTTCTTCTTCTTTTTTGTTTTTTTTTTCTAACTTTTTTTTAATTATTAAGTCTTCTATTTCTCCTCTAAATTTTATTTCTATAACCTACTATTACTATTTTAAAAAAAAAAGACTTTTTTTTTTTTTAAGGCAAACACCATATGTAGCCTTTGGATGGTTGTTGTTGGTTTTTTGTTTTTTTGTTTTGTTTTGTTTTGTTTTGTTTTGTTTTTTGTTTTTTTTTAATAATTCTTGTTTTTTTCTTCTTTCTTCCTTTTTCCTTCTGCTTCTTTTCTTTAATATTGTATTTTTGAAAATCCAACCTCTACTCTAGATTTTTAATCTTTGCTCTTAGGTTTTTGTTGTCAATTTTGTACATTTAAAAACCCAAACTTCACTACCCAAGTCTACCTGAGAGCGAGATTACTGGCTTGACCACTCTCTCCTCCTTTGGACTCTCCTTTTTCTCCACCAGGTGGCCTCTGTCTCTTTTCTCCCCCATCTCTTCTCTATCCAACTCTGTGAATCTCTGTGTGTTCCAGACGGTGGAGAACACCTAAGGAACTGGTTACTGGCAGGATTTGTCTCCCTCCTTTTCATTCCTCTCTCTTATCCTCCTGGTCACCTCTGTCTACTTCCTCTCTCTCCTCTTCCCCGTATAACTCCGTAAATACCTCTGAGCGGTCCAGACTATAGAGCGCACATAAGGAAGTGACTACTGACTAGCTTGCTTTCTCCTCTTTTGATCTCACCGCATCTCATTCCAGTTACCTCTAACTACCCCCTCCATCTTCTCTTCTCCTTGTAACTCAGTGAACCTCTCTGAATGTCCCTCAATGTGGAGAAACTTTTCATCTTTAACCTAGATGTTTTATCATTGGTGCTGTATAGATGGAGAAGTCTAGAGGCTACTGTAAAAATAAAACTGAAAACCAGAAGCAGGAGGCTTAAATCCAAAGCCTGAAAACATTAGAGAACTCTTGAATTCAGGGAACATTAAGCAATAGGAGCTCATCAAATGCCTTCATACCTACACTGAAACCAAGCTCCACCCAAGGGCCAACAAGTTCCAAAACAAGACATACCACTCAAATTCTCCAGCAACACAGGAACACTCCCCTGAGCTTCAATATACAGGCAGCTCAAAATTATTCCAAAACCCTTGATGTCTCATAACCCATTACTGGTCACTCCACTGCACTCCAGAGAGAAGAAACCCAGCTCCACCCACCAGAACTCCAACACAAGCCTCCCTAACCAGGAAACCTTGACAAGCCACTGATAGAACCCCACCCTCAGTGAGGAAGCTCCATAATAAAGAGAACTCCACAAACTACCAGAATATAAAAAGGCCACCCCAAACGCAGCAATATAACCAAGATGAAGAGACAGAGGAATACTCAGCAGGTAAAGGAACAGGAGAGTTGCCCACCAAACCAAACAAAAGAGGAAGAAGTAGGGAATCTACCTGAGAAGGAATTCTGAATATTGATAGTGAAAATGATCCAAAATCTTGAAATCAAAATGGAATCAGAGATAAATAGCCTAGAGACAAGGATTGAGAAGATGCAAGAAAGGTTTAACAAGGACCTAGAAGAAATAAAAAAGAGTCAAAATATAATGAATAACACAATAAATGAGATCAGAAACACTCTGGAGGCAACAAATAGTAGAATAACGGAGGCAGAAGATAGGATTAGTGAAATAGAAGATAGAATGGTAGAAATAAATGAATCAGAGAGGAAACAAGAAAAACGAATTAAAAGAAACGAGGACAATCTCAGAGACCTCCAGGACAATATGAAACGCTCCAACATTCGAATTATAGGAGTCCCAGAAGAAGAAGACAGAAAGAAAGATCATGAGAAAATCCTTGAGGAGATAATAGTTGAAAACTTCCCTAAAATGGGGAAGGAAATAATCACCCAAGTCCAAGAAACACAGAGAGTTCCAAATAGGATAAACCCAAGGTGAAACACCCCAAGACACATATTAATCAAATTAACAAAGATCAAACACAAAGAACAAATATTAAAAGCAGCAAGGGAAAAACAACAACTAACACACAAGGGGATTCCCATAAGGATAACAGCTGATCTTTCAATAGAAACTCTTCAGGCCAGGAGGGAATGGCAAGACATACTTAAAGTGATGAAAGGCAATAACCTACAGCCCAGATTACTGTACCCAGCAAGGATCTCATTCAAATACGAAGGAGAAATCAAAAGCTTTACAGACAAGCAAAAGCTGAGAGAATTCAGCACCACCAAACCAGCTCTCCAACAAATTCTAAAGGATATTCTCTAGACAGGAAACACAAAAAGGGTGTATAAACCCGAACCCAAAACAATAAAGTAAATGATAACGGGATTGTACTTATCAATAATTACCTTAAACGTAAATGGGTTGAACGCCCCAACCAAAAGGCAAAAACTGGCCGAATGGATACAAAAACAAGACCCCTCTATATGCTGCTTACAAGAGACCCACCTCAAAACAAGGGACACATACAGACTGAAAGTGAAGGGCTGGAAAAAGATATACCATGCAAATAGAGACCAAAAGAAAGCAGGAGTGGCAATACTCATATCTGATAAAATAGACTTTAAAACAAAGGCTGTGAAAAGAGACAAAGAAGGCCACTACATAATGATCAAAGGATCAATCCAAGAAGAAGATATAACAATTATAAATATATATGCACCCAACATAGCAGCACCGCAATATGTAAGACAAATGCTAACAAGTATGAAAGGGGAAATCAACAATAACACAATAATAGTGGGAGACTTTAATACCCCACTCACACCTATGGACAGATCAACTAAACAGAAAATTAACAAAGAAACGCAAACTTTAAATGATACATTAGATCAATTAGACCTAATTGATATCTATAGGACATTTCACCCCAAAACAATGAATTTCACCTTTTTTTCAAGTGCTCATGGAATCTTCTCCAGGATAGATCACATCCTGGGCCATAAATCTAAACTTGATAAATTCAAAAAAAATCGAAATCATTCCAAGCATCTTTTCTGACCATAATGCATTAAGATTAGATCTCAATTACAGGAGAAAAACTATTAAAAATTCCAACATATGGAGGTTGAACAACACACTTCTGAATAACCAACAAATCACAGAAGAAATAAAAAAATAAATCAAAATATGCATAGAAACTAATGAAAATGAAAACACAACAATCCAAAACCTGTGGGACACTATAAAAGCAGTGCTAAGAGGAAAGTTCATAGCAATACAGGCATACCTCAAGAAACAAGAAAAAAGTCAAATAAATAACCTAACTCTACACCTAAAGCAACTAGAAAAGGAAGAACTGGAGAACCCCAGAGTTAGTAGAAGGAAAGAAATCTTAAAAATTAGGGCAGAAATAAATGCAAAAGAAACAAAAGAGACCATAGCAAAAATCAGCAAAGCCAAAACCTGGTTCTTTGAGAGGATAAATAAAATTGACAAACCATTAGCCAGATTCATCAAGAAACAAAGAGAGAAAAATCAAATCAATAAAATTAGAAATGAAAATGGAGAGATCACAACAGACAACACAGAAATACAAAGGATCATAAGAGACTACTATCAGCAGTTGTATGCCAATAAAATGGACAACGTGGAAGAAATGGACAAATTCTTAGAAAAGTACAATTTTCCAAAACTGAACCAGGAAGAAATAGAAAATCTTAACAGACCCATCACAAGCACGGAAATTGAAACTGTAATCAGAAATCTTCCAGCAAACAAAAGCCCAGGTCCAGATGGCTTCACAGCTGAATTCTACCAAAAATTTAGAGAAGAGCTAACACCTATCCTCCTCAAACTCTTCCAGAAAATTGCAGAGGAAGGTAAACTTCCAAACTCATTCTATGAGGCCACCATCACCCTAATACCAAAACCTGACAAAGATGTCACAAAAAAAGAAAACTACAGGCCAATATCACTGATGAACATAGATGCAAAAATCCTCAACAAAATTCTAGCAATCAGAATCTAACAACACATTAAAAAGATCATACACCATGACCAAGTGGGCTTTATCCCAGGGATGCAAGGATTCTTCAATATCCGCAAATCAATCAATGTAATTCACCACATTAACAAATTGAAAAATAAAAACCACATGATTATCTCAATAGATGCAGAGAAGGCCTTTGACAAAATTCAACATCCATTTATGATAAAAACTCTCCAGAAAGCAGGAATAGAAGGAATATACCTCAACATAATAAAAGCTATATATGACAAACCCACAGCAAACATTATCCTCAATGGTGAAAAATTGAAAGCATTTCCCCTAAAGTCAGGAACAAGACAAGGGTGTCCACTTTCACCGCTACTATTCAACATAGTTCTGGAAGTTTTGGCCACAGCAATCAGAGCAGAAAGAGAAATAAAAGGAATCCAAATTGGAAAAGAAGAAGTACAACTCTCACTGTTTGCAGATGACATGATCCTCTACATGGAAAACCCTAAAGACTCCACCAGAAAATTACTAGAGCTCATCAATGAATATAGTAAAGTTGCAGGATATAAAATCAACACACAGAAATCCCTTGCATTCCTATACACCAATAATGAGAAAGTAGAAAAAGAAATTAAGGAAACAATTCCATTCACCATTGCAATGAAAAGAATAAAATACTTAGGAATATATCTACCTAAAGAAACTAAAGACCTATATATAGAAAACTATAAAACACTGGTGAAAGAAATCAAGGAGGACACTAATAGATGGAGAAATATACCATGTTCATGGATCAGAAGAATCAATATAGTGAAAATGAGTATACTACCCAAAGCAATTTACAAATTCAATGCAATCCCTGTCAAGCTACCAGCCATATTTTTCACAGAACTAGAACAAATAATTTCAAGATTTGTATGGAAATACAAAAAACCTCGAATTGCCAAAGCAATCTTGAGAAAGAAGAATGGAACTGGAGGAATCAACTTGCCTGACTTCAGGCTCTACTACAAAGCCACAGTCATCAAAACAGTATGGTACTGGCACAAAGACAGACATATAGATCAATGGAACAAAATAGAAAGCCCAGAGATAAATCCACACACCTATGGACACCTTATCTTTGACAAAGGAGGCAAGAATATACAATGGAGTAAAGACAATCTCTTTAACAAGTGGTGCTGGGAAAACTGGTCAACCACTTGTAAAAGAATGAAACTAGATCACTTTCTAACACCGCACACAAAAATAAACTCAAAATGGATTAAAGATCTAAATGTAAGACCAGAAACTATAAAACTCCTAGAGGAGAACATAGGCAAAACACTCTCAGACATAAATCACAACAGGATCCTCTATGATCCACCTCCCAGAATTCTGGAAATAAAAGCAAAAATAAACAAATGGGATCTAATTAAAATTAAAAGCTTCTGCACAACAAAGGAAAATATCAGCAAGGTGAAAAGACAGCCTTCTGAATGGGAGAAAATAATAGCAAATGAAGCAACTGACAAACAACTAATCTCAAAAATATACAAGCAACTTATGCAGCTCAATTCCAGAAAAATAAATGACCCAATCAAAAACTGGGCCAAAGAACTAAATAGACATTTCTCCAAAGAAGACATATGGATGGCTAACAAACACATGAAAAGATGCTCAACATCACTCATTATCAGAGAAATGCAAATCAAAACCATAATGAGGTACCACTTCACACCAGTCAGAATGGCTGCGATCCAAAAATCTGCAAGCAATAAATGCTGGAGAGGGTGTGGAGAAAAGGGAACCCTCCTACACTGTTGGTGGGAATGCAAACTAGTACAGCCACTATGGAGAACAGTGTGGAGATTCCTTAAAAAACTGCAAATAGAACTCCCTTATGACCCAGCAATCCCACTGCTGGGCATACACCCCCAGGAAACCAGAATTGAAAGAGACACATGTACCCCAATGTTCATCGCAGCACTGTTTATAATAGCCAGGACATGGAAACAACCTAGATGTCCATCAGCAGATGAATGGATAAGAAAGCTGTGGTACATATACACAATGGAGTATTACTCAGCCGTTAAAAAGAATTCATTTGAATCAGTTCTGATGAGATGAATGAAACTGGAGCCGACTATACAGAGTGAAGTAAGCCAGAAAGAAAAACACTAATACAGTATACTAACACATATATATGGAATTTAGAAAGATGGCAATGACGACCCTGTATGCAAGACAGGAAAAAAGACACAGCTGTGTATAACGGACTTTTGGACTCAGAGGGAGAGGGAGAGGGTGGGATGATTTGGGAGAATGGCATTCTATCATGTATACTATCATGTAAGAATTGAATCGCCAGTCTATGTCTGATGCAGGATACAGCATGCTTGGGGCTGGTGCATGGGGATGACCCACAGAGATGTTATGGGGAGGGAGGTGGGAGGGGGGTTCATGTTTGGGAACACATGTAAGAATTAAAGATTTTAAAATTAAAAAAATAAAAAACTATTAAAAAAAAACACGCAAAAAAAATATTTAATTGTGTTTATAATTGAATTCCACTGGTGAAACATTCATTTTGAACATGTTACAAAGTGGTATATAAACTCTACATACTTTAATAACAACAACTTCAAATATTATTTCCAAAAATATATCCAATAAAACACCACTTACAGGATACACTCTAAGGTCAAGAAAGTCAAATTTATTTGGAACAGTCTGTACATTCTATTTATTCTCTTAGAAGTTCTCAATTTATATCAGCATAATAAAAGCACAGTGAGAATTTGTACAAAAGTATCCTGTTATTCTGTGGTTTTGGTGTGAGTCTTTTTTAGTTTATCCTTTTTAAACTTTGTTCAACTTTTAGGGTGTTTATATTCAATTTAATTAATTGGATTAATTAATTCCCAATCTAATAGAATCTGGGAAATCTCAGCCAGTATGTCTTCAAATATTCTCTCTGCTTCTCACTCTCCTAACCTTCTGAGACTCCCTCCACTTAGTGATGTTCCCCAGGTCCCTTAGAGTTTGCTTACTTTTCTTTGATCTTTACTTTTTTCTGTTCCTTAGATTTAAAATTTTAATTGTCCTATCTTCAAGTTCACTAATTCTTCTGCCTGCTCAAATCTGCTTTTGAAACTCTAGTAAATTTTTCATTTTAGTTATTGTACTTTTTAGCTACAAAATTTCTTTTTGGTTTCTTTTTAGATTTTCTATTTCTGTATTGGTATTTCTAGTTTGTTCATTCCTCATTTTCTCCTGACTCTCTCTACATTTTCCTTTAGTTTTTTGGAGCTTTTAAAGACAGTTTTAAATTCTTTGTCTAGTAGATCTTCCAGCAAGTCTTTTTTTGGGCATCTTTTCTCTTATTTATGTATTTTTAATCATTTTGAATGGGCTATACTTTCCTGTTTTTATGCCTTTCATTTTTTTTTTGTTGTTGTTGTTGAAAACTGCACGTTTTAATCTAATAATACAGTGACTCTGGAAACAGATTCTCCCCTTTTCCCAGTATTTTCTGTTTGCTTCTTTGTTTGGGTTTGATTGCTATAGGGTATTTCTGCCGAGGATCAGCCTTAAGTATTGAATATGAACTTAAGTTTAAGGCATCCATTTAAGTTATTTTCGGATCTTTCCAAGCCTGTGCCTTTTCCTAGGCATATGACTTTTAAATTTCCTTTGTGCATAAAACTGATTTTTAATATTTGGTTCTCCCAAGGAACAGAAACAAAAAAACTGCAGGGAGGGAAATGTTCTAGTCCTTGGAAATTCCCTGAAGTCACTTTTTTGCCATAGGGGCAGGGGCTTTGAATGATGGAGGGAAGTGGCTGTCTGCCTCTATGCCTGCCCTTCTGTGGTCTGAAGCAGCAGTCAGAAATCAACAGACATCCCCAATATTTGTTAGACAGGGGGCTTATCGGCCACCTTGGCTCCCAAAAACTATATGCAAGGGGTTTCTGGAACATATGTATTATTGCCTGCTACCTTGCTGACGGTGGGGAATAGGTAGCTCCTATAGTGGTAAGAGCTGAAATTGACCAGAAGTAATTGCAAATGGCCTTGCAAGACTTCCCCGGGAGGTAACCAACCTTCCATAGATTTAGAATTCCATCTTGTTGCATCAGACAGTTTCTGCCAGTATAATTCCTGTTGAATAGGAAGCTATCTACTTTACCATTTTCTCAGAATCCTCTAGCATTAAGGGTTTTTGCTTTTTTCTTCTGTGTCTTTTGCCATATTATATTGCCAAGGGATAGGAAGAAAAAGAAACCTATAATCACAGATATGACAATGAAAGCCTAGATCCATAGAATACAGTCCCAACTGGGAGAGTATACAGGCTCCCATATGGGACTACCTGAAAATATCCCAATGACCCCTGAACTAGTCAAGGTCCTTTAAAGGAAATTTAACTTTACTCAGAATCCTTCTCCCTACCACGATTGTCCTCTGGTGAAGTGAAACACAGCAGAGAAGTATTGTGTTAGTAGGCCTATTATTGGTGCAAGAACAATAGTTTTATTTTATTATCAAGCTCATCTTACCTGAACTTCATATGAAAACTTTGAAACTAGAAGTTATGTTGGCTGAAGATGTGGACATTGTTGAAGAGCTTCTGTTTATTCCTCTGTTCTTTTCTTTTCATTCTTAAAAGTCTTTTCATTTTTAATACTGATAGAAAATAAAAGTTCTTTAGTTTTGCATTGTTATCCTGGAAGTGAAGGTGTGAATTTAAGTAAAGTGAGTCAATTTAAATGTATTTCTTTGCCAGAGCTAATTTCTTCAGTATTCTACAGTTTTTCATCTTCCATGTTTTCTTATTTTGGGATTATGGGAGAAATCTTCATCTACAGCGATCTGTAAAGAAACAATTAAGTAGCATGTATTTGAGGTGATTAGATAAATCTGTAATGAATATTATGCATTGAATATAGACTGTTGACTGGGCATTATGACAGACACTTTGTATAGATCCCCAAGAATGAAAGATGTGTTGTTTAATTTTATAAAGTGCACCACTGGCTGGAAGAATGGCAATGATTGGCATTATGATAACAAACTGTCAGTTGGTGAAGAAAAGTTTTCTACACTTAACTCATCAATTTTGATGTCATCTTTCTACTGCTAAATTGGGTTTGCAAGATGCCTCAACTTGGTATCAAGGTCCTTTATTTTTATGGCTCGAGCTTGTCTTTCAAAAGTGAGCTTTTATTGCACACCAAGTATACTTTTTACTTCTTCCATTTGTTTTCTCATTCTCTCTTATTTCTCCTCATTATAGTTTAGTTAACAGAAGTTGTTTCTCTTTTTCTGATTCTTTCTAATCAAATATTTTTCAACCTTTAAAACCAAGCCCAGTGCTATTTTTCTGTCAGATGAGTCCTTCATCCTCTAATTTCTAATATTTCTCTTGTACATATCAGCCATTTAGGATTTTTTTTTTTAAACCTGGTACTGACATTTTAAGGTGTACTTCAGAGAATTCTATACTTAATTAGTTATCGTTCTTGGATACCTAACAAAGGATAAGCACTTATCTCATTAAATGCATTCCCCCTAAAACATCACTGCTATAAATTAAATATTATTTTCTTTATATCTCTACTGAAAAGGGGCTCATAACCACGTATACATTTTGAATAAAATTATATTTATTTAAAATAACTAAAATATTTTTTCTAGCCCTGATATTGTTCAGCTTTTTATACTCCTCTGAAATTATTATTTTCTACTGTTATGTTTATTTGTATAAATATCTCCCCAAATCACTTAGCCTATCACTAAGCACTATTTTTCTAAGATTATCATTACTATGTTATATATTAATAAGCTTACTTGTTTATTATGTCTTTCCACTCTAGAAATAAAGTCCATGAAAACAGTGGTCTGTCCATTAGTTTCCTTGCTGTTGCATCAACATTAAAAAGAATCTGTGCATTAAAATATCTGTTGAATGAGTAATTTAAAATAAAATGTAAATAATATGTATACCTATGGCTGATTCATGCTGAGGTTTGACAGAAAACAGCAAAATTCTGCAAAGCAATTATCCTTCAATTAAAAAATAAATAAATTTTAAAAAGAAAATAAAATGACAACACTAGAATTTGAACTTCAGGTTCTCTTTACAGAACACTGTATTCTGAATTATAGTTATCATATTGCCAAGAAAGGGGAAATTTTTGGATTTAGATTCTTTCAGAAACAGGAGGAATATTAGATATGGTAAATACTAACTGCAGTAACAGATAAACACTAAATAATTTCAAGAGGTTTAACACTGTAGAAGTTTATTTATGGCTCAATAATTCTTTTAATGTGACTGTTCAGCAGGCAGCTATCTATAAAGTCATTCAGGAATGGATGGTTTCTCCAACTTGTGTTTCTACCATCCCCTAAGGCTTCAGTGTCCTTGACTAGAGGACAGGGTAAGGAGTGAGTGAAAGTTGAGATGAGGATTCCAATTTCAGGAGGGGCATTCATCATTTCCTTCCCTAAACCGTTAACCAGAACCTAGGCATATTACCATAGATAATCATAAAATGATCTGGAAAATATATTCCAGGTATATGCTCTGAAACAGAGGGAAATAGTTTGAAAGAAAATTTGTGTCTGCCACAGAAGACATCAGATTAAGAATACAGATAATACAATCCTGCAAGGTTGTGAAGTGTTATTAATGTCTATTGCTTCTTTGTACCTGTGTTGAACCTATGGTTATGAAGTAGATAAATAAATGATTCCATTGTAAGCACAGTATTGATGGAGAGACCATTTATATTCATCTTCATACATTCTGCAATACCTGGCACAGTTAGCTACTATTCATTAAATTGAATTACTTTTAATTCAATTAACTAATTAACACAACATTTTTCATCAACATGAGAAGTAAACAGACTTGACTTGTTTCTCAGTGGCTATGTAGCCATGATTATTTCTGTTCCTACCTAGAGAGACGTGTCGAGTTTTCTTTTTCTTCTGGAATGAGAGCCATGGCTCAAGTGAAAGTAGAGAAGTTTAGTCCTATAGTAAAAGGCAAAACTACATATTTATAAAAAAGCTAGAAATGTTAAGCAGCTAATTTGGATTACCTTTAAGGAAAGGCAAAGCAGGAAATGAGAGAGATTCATGTGCATAGTTCTATTTTAGGTCTGGTTAGGTGATAGATTTGGGGCTATTTATTTCAGTGTGAAAGAGAAGTGAAAGTGAAAGTCTCTCAGTCGTGTCCAACTCTTTGTGACCCCGTGGACTATACTCTACATGCAATTCTTCAGGTCAGAATACTGGAGTGGGTAGCCTTTCCCTTCACCAGGGGATCTTCCTGACCCAGGAATCAAGCCAGGGTCTCCTGCATTGCAGGCAGATTCTTTACCAACTGAGCTATCAAGGAAGCCCTGAAGTTTTTGTGTGTCTGTTAGTCATTCTGTCATGTATGACTCTTTGTGACCCTATGGACCCACCAGGCTCCTCTGTCCATGAAATTCTCCAGGCAAGAATCCTGGAGTGGGTTGCCATTTTCTCCTCCAGGGGATCTGACTAACCCAGGGATCAAACCTGCCTGCAATGGCAGATTCTTTACCGTCTGAGTCAGCAGGGAAGCCCTAATTGCAGTATTAAAATTAAAAGAATAAATAGGAATAAGATACCATTTTATATCCAGCAGGATGTCTACTATCAGAAAAGCTAGGGCTTGTTAGGGCTGATGAGAATGCAGAGAAAATGGACTCTTGTGCACTACTGATAAGAATGTAAAATGGTGCAACTGCTATGGAAAATCAAATGGAGATTCTTCAAAAAATTGAAAATAGGATTATCCTATGATCCCACTTCTGAATATATCTCTAAAACAATTGAAAATAGACACATGAAAAGATAGCTGCATGCCCATGTTTATAACAACATTAATCAAGTAATCAAAAATGGAATCAATCCAAGTGTCCAGCAATGGTTGATAAGCAAAATGTGATACCTGCAGTGAATATTATTCAGCCTTAAAAAGGAAGGGAATTTTGACATGTGCTACCACATGGATGACTTAAGGACATTATGATAAATGAAATAAGCCAGTCACAAAAAGACGAATGCTGTGTGATTATTCTTACATGAGGTCAAATTCATAAAGACAGAGAGTGGAAGAATGGTTGTTGCCAGAGTCTGGGAGGAGGAGGAATGGGGAGTTCTTAGTAGGTACAGAGCTTCAGTGTTGCAAGATGAAAACGTTCTGTGCGTGGATTGTGGTGATAGTTGTAAAACTTTGTCAATTACCTAATGCCACTAAACTAAATACATTTAAAATTATTTTAAATACCAAATTATAAATTATGCATGGTTGCCACAATTTTTTAAATAGAGATAATTTGGAAAAGTAAATGAATAAAAGTAGACTGTTCATAGACCAATGATGATTATGCACTATGAACCAAAGATTTATAATTAATTTATATTTTTTACCTAGATCGCTAAAGACAAAAAAAAAAGCAAGGGAAAAGGTCAATGTTTTTGCATATATAATACAGAAATAATTAATTCAGTCTCAATTCCTTCATTAAGTTAAAGACAATACCAAAATACTGCTTATAATGACTATCCAAATAATTTGTTAAATAAATATTTTATTTTTCAAGTGGTAGCTTTTTTCAAGTCAACAGTCTTTGATATTTTAAACTTGTGATCAAAAACCCAATTCTTCATCTCATTCTTTAACAATCCCTATTCCCCTTTGCATTCCCCACTTTACTTCATGCTAATGTTCAATGGCCCTTCAATGTTAACATATGTTTTGGAAATTATTTACTAAATGTGAAAAGTGTTCACAATCATTCCTGTGCCTAGTCATCTCAGTTCATTTGGAATTCACTGCTAACATTTCCGGTTTAGTAATAAATGTGTTTACTGTTTATGTGTCTGATCGTTTTACTTTCAAATTATTTCAGCATTCAAAAGGAAACAATTTTGCTGAAATATTTTTCAATAGAGTAACCTATCATTAACATGTCAAACAAAGGAAACATTGGAAATAAAATCAGAGTTTATTGGTACATGTATGGCTTTGCTGCATAAGAAAAGGAACATTTCCTTGGGATGGGTACTTTTTCACATGTTTTACACCCATTCCAGTGATAGTCTGTAATTCTAGCAATATCATATTTAATATCAATAGACTGTAAATGAGAAAAGCACCTACAATAGGACGCTGTCATTCTGGGTGTGACTGTTGATTTCACAGAATACTCAGTATGCCTTTATCTCTTCACAGAGGGGCTCTTTGGATTTTATTTTCTTTCTCTTCTCCCTTTTTTCCTTTTATTCTACAAGTATTCATTGACCTTGTTTCTTCTTCTTTTTTTTTTTTTTTTCTTTTTTCCCTTCCTTTCTACTTTTTTCTTGGCTGTGTTATAATTTTTCCATCTTGGCGTATTTCCACCCAACGTATTTCCATTTAGAATAATTTGACCTCTATTATTTCCAAGTCTCTTTAAATAAATTATCATCTAAAATATTTACAGAGAGCATTTATTTTGATAGATCTAGCACTGAAAAGTCACTCTAGTTTTAAGGTCAGGATAGTTAATATCACTTGTTGAGGAAAATTAAAGTTGCTTAATAAGTAAAGCAAAATCATACTGTGGCAAAATTGTTTCAGTGCATGTCAAGGGGAGTAAATCATGAGGATTATCTGAATTTTACAACTGATATGATTGTTGCACTTTGGCACTTGTTTATAGATGTACTATTTGCGTGATGTAGAAGAGAGCTGACTTTCAGTGTCAACCTGCATGTACTCACAGGTGGAAGGTCATAGGCGGCCATTTTCCATTTTAGGCTTTAGTTGACGCATCTTTTTTTTTTTTAATTTAAATTTATTTTAATTGGAGGCTAATTAGTTTACAATATTGTATTGGTTTTGCCATACATTGACATGAATCTGCCACAGGTGTACTTTTGAGGTGGATCTTTAAGGTAACTTAGTTTGAGAATTCTGCAAATTTTCCTTGATATGATTTGTTATTTTATCTCTTTAAATGGTTATATGTGTCATTGCTTCCAAGCTATTATAATGATGCTTTACATAGCTCTTCCTAAAAAAAACACATCAATTAAAAGTCTCTTAATAAGTCAGTGGTGCTCTCTGATTATGCATTTTTGGCTATGTACCTTCATGCTTTAGCATAGTATAGTAATAACCTTTTATATATATATACAACCCAAGAGTTAAAAGCTGAATATCACCATAATTTTTTTCAATGGCAACAAATAGTACAGAAATGTGACCAGAAGCTCAACAAAAGAACAGATGGGGAAAAATGTACAATTATCATTGAGAAGGGGCTGTACAGGATCTCTGAGGAGAGGAAATAGCTTAGCAACCATAATAACTTAGTCGCACAGCATGAAATCTACACACAGACTTTAAACAACACAGGAATCATTCGAGGGCTGGAAGTGGTCAGGTTTAATGGCACTAAGTGAATAGGTGAGAGTAGACTCTCTGAACCAGTTGAAATGACTTTACAAACAGTCACATTTCTCTCTGATGCTTTATTTGATAGGCAGAGAAGGCTGCTTCCTTTGTGAAAACTGAGAAATTTTATGCTTCAGATTGAAAGCCATCAGTTTAGTGTGTGACATTTAAAGACAAAAACTAGATGGAGAAATGTAAATTAGAAAACAAAATATGCTGAAGGATAAGACAATCGAGCTTGAGCTGTTTTGGCCCAGAATACAATTCATTTACTGAATTAGAATGAGATCAGTGGTAACAAGGAAAGAGGGCTAATGTCTTGCCATACAAAACAGAAAACAAAGCAAAAAACTAAGCTGTCTAGCAACATGGACTCCAAAAGATTAAAGGAAATGATCAATAAACCAGGAAAGGGGACATATTCTTGACACCAACACAAATTAGATTTCACAATAGGGTTTAAAATAATTCCAACTTCTATTATATATATTTTGCAGCATACATTTAGAACTTCTAAATTCTTTCATAAACTTCCAATCTTTCTTCCTGCTCCTAAAGTATTGATAAAAGCTATCAGCCATGGCTAGATGGGGAAACAGTAGAAACAATGTCAGACTTTTTTGGGGGGGGGGGGGGGCTCCACAATCACTGTAGATGGTGACTGCAGCCATGAAATTAAAAGACGCTTACTCCTTGGAAGAAAAGTTATGACCACCTAGATAGCATATTCAAAAGCAGAGACATTACTTTGCTGACTAAGGTCCGCCTAGTCAAGGCTATGTTTTTTTCTGTGGTCATGTATGGATGTGAGAGTTGGACTGTGAAGAAGGCTGAGCGCCAAAGAATTGATGCTTTTGAACTGTGGTGTTGGAGAAGACTCTTGGGAGTCCCTTGGACTGCAAGGAGATCCAACCAGTCTATTCTGAAGGAGATCAACCCTGGGATTTCTTTGGAAGGAATGATGCTAAAGCTAAAACTCCAGTACTTTGGCCACCTCATGCGAAGAGTTGACTCATTGGAAAAGACTCTGATGCTGGGAGGGATTGGGGGCAGGAGGAGAAGGGGACGACAGAGGATGAGATGGCTGGATGGCATCACTGACTCAATGGACGTGAGTCTGAGTGAACTCCGGGAGATGGTGATGGACAGGGAGGCCTGGCATGCTGCGATTCATGGGGTCACAAAGAGTCGGACACGACTGAGAGATTGAACTGAACTGAACTGAACTGAAGGAATGCTTGCACCACTGTTATCTGAAGTTTTGTTCTTTTTTTTTTTTTTGTAAAAATTGTAATTAGATTATGAGGTACAGAACAGCTCAATGAATTGCTACAAAGTGAACACACCCTTATAAACACTACCCAGGTAAAAAAATAGAACATTACTTGTGTTACAGAAGTATTCCCAAAGCATCTTCTAGTCAAAACATTTCTATCTTCTCCATGGGTATCTACTAATCATAGATAATTATGATACATAAGAGTAACTCAAGCCATAGGTTAGATTTGCTTATTTTTAATTCAATAGTATAGTCTTGCAATTCATACATGTTGCTGCATACAACAGTAGATTATTTTCATTCTCTCTAGTGTTCCATTGTATGAACATGTCACATTGTATTTATCTACTCTAATGTTAATAAACATTTGGACTGTGTACTTATGAATAATGCAGCTGTGACCATTCTTCTACTTGAATCCTCCATGTGGACATTTTTATGTGGCTTTTGAGATCCCCACAATGAGTTGGCTGTGTCCCAAGAGAGAAGTAGTTGAAGCAGCTAGACAATCTTCATACTAAAACTTAGAAATTTCAGAACATCACTTCTGCATTCCATTGTTCAAAGCAGTCATACACAGCCCAGATTCCAAGGGATGAGAAAGAAGTTTTGTCACAGTCAGAAATATTTGGAGAAATCACATCAGATGAAATTTCTGAAAATTCTTCTCAGCTTCTCAGCCATTCAGTCACCATTCTAGGTTACTCACATGGTTTGCAAAAAAAAAAAAAAAAAAAACTTGTATCTATTGTTGGCTTCTCTTTTTTGTTAGGATTTTGGCCCCTCAAGTTCTATGGGTTTTCAAAATCTCTGATATCACTAAATCAATTTTTTAAACAACTTCTTCCACTTTTTCTAGGTATTCTTGATTTACACCAGACTAGTTGAAACAGATAAAATTTTATTCACTATTGGAAAAAGGGAGAGAATTTAACTCTGCTGAAAGAAAAGTCAAAGGATATTTTAAACTGTAGGGTGAACTGATGGGAAAGTACAGAAGGACACTAGCAGGGAGATTGGTCAATGTGATTAGACCAGCTGGGCTTGCTAATTTTCCCTTTTTGAAATTAAGTACCTAGTCTCCTACAGAGAATGGGAGGCAGGGCTGCTATCTCCTTCAATGAATGCTGTTCAAAGGGATGGCTCCCAAGTCCTTGAGAAAGACATATCTGGATTGTAAAGTGATTTACACTTCAAAAGATCAGAGAAAGAAATCACAGTTTCAAATTTTCTGAAGTACAGGCTCTAAGAAAAGGGAGGGCAGGGACACGTAGTCGGGAAGAAAGCTGTCTACATTTTAATCAAGCTCAGGGAAATGCTAAGGATGTTTTGAACAACTTTCAACTTCATTTTATCATTTCAGGCC
The DNA here is from genome assembly GCF_023091745.1 of Budorcas taxicolor. Taxonomy (NCBI): domain Eukaryota; kingdom Metazoa; phylum Chordata; class Mammalia; order Artiodactyla; family Bovidae; genus Budorcas; species Budorcas taxicolor. Next base: position 55,775,234 of record NC_068923.1, on the reverse strand, counting down.
ATTTCTCGCACCTCTTTCTCCTCTCTCTCTTTCTCGCTCTCATTCTCTCCTCTGTCAATCAGCTAAGCAAGATGTTCAGATGAACAATTCTCTCTGTCTTAAGCTCTTTGCAAATCTCTTTGTCTAGCCTTCTCCTACTAATGATTTACATTTCTACTGAAGTATCATTTCTTGGAGAGGTTTTTCTTGATCCGTCAACTTAATTGAATTGCCCTTATTTTATGTTTAATATAGATGATACAGGTGTAGATATAGATACAAGATTAGTTGTGAAGTTATTTGGTTAAGTTTCCCTATTTAACTGTACTGTCAATGAGAGCAAGGACTATCTTTATTTGTTCAACATCTAACATAGGAACAAACACACAAAAGGCATAAAATAATTTTTAAATAAAAAAAAATCAAGTCTTATTACCTCAGCCAGGTGATCAAGGTCACCATCAACAGTCATGAGTCATGTTGATATTATGCAGCCTCCATGTGATGTAATGGAAAATGCACGTTCACTTCTGTGGTCTTCACGCCTCAAACTCATAACTGCAGTCTAATCATGAAAATCTGAAGATAAGTCTCAATTGGGACACATTTTACAAAATACTAGACCAGTATTTTTCAAAATGGTCAAGGTCATCAAAACAGGAAAAGTGTGAGAAAGTGTCATAGTCAAGAGGAATCAAAGGGGACATGGCTACTAAATATAGAGCGTTGTCCTAAATGAGATCCCCAAACAGAAAAAGTACATGAGGTTAAAACTAAGGAAATCTGAATAGAGCATGAACTTTAATAGCAATTTATCAATATTCACTTGGTTGTAATAAGAATATCAATATTATTAATAGGTAAAACTAGGTGTAGGGTATATACAAGCTTTTTGTACTAACTTTGCAATTTTTCTGTAAATCTAAAATTATTCCAAAATAAAAATATTATTTAAAAATATTCAAATCACAGTTCTGTTTTCTCTACATAAATGTTACCTGAGCATGCACTGTATCCTTGATATACGGCAAGATTATAAATTCTTTGAGCTAGAATGGAGTTTAAGAATACCATGGTTCACTTTTTTCATTTTATTCATGAAGAACCTGAAGTAAAAAGGAATTAACTGACTTGCTCAAGATCATATAGCCATCGAGTGCAGTATTTAAGACTGGACTCAGCCTGGGGCAACTGATAAGACTTTGTAGATACAGTGACTGTCTAGCAACTTGTATTTTTGACAAGCTCTTCAATGGTGATTTTAAGCAGTGTCATCAAAATCCCAAATTAGATGCTAAGGCCCAGATTTTGTACTACTCTTTCTATTTCTATTTCTCCTCTCATGGGTCACTTTGACCTCAGGTGTCCTCGGTTGTAGCTTGAAGCAGGGTTTTGGTTCCAGGCCAGAGATTTAAATCATGCCACAACAGTGAGAGCATGGAATTCTAGTCACCAGACCACCAGGAACCAGTGGTCGGTGATTAGGCCCTGGCCCATCAGCGGTGTAGAAATGAATTACCATATAGAGATGGAAAATAGTGAAATAAGTATTTGTTAGGAGGAAAAATAGTACATGTGCATAGACACATGGGTGGGCTCAAAGAGTCACATACTCATGGTAGTTTGAGTCACTCATATGGGACATTTCTTCCAGGTTTCCTTTGGCCCGTCATCTTGCTTTACCCCGTTCTCAGTCTGTATTTGACTTATTTCAGGGTTCTCCCATGTGTGCATCTCTTAGCCAAGATGGATTCTAGTGAAGAGGTCTAAAGGGAGGTTGACATCACTTAGGACATCCCTGGTAGCTCAGACGGTAAAAGCATCTGCCTATAATGTGGAGACATGGGTTCGATCCCTGAGTTGGGAAGATCCCCTGGAGAAGGAAATGGTAACCCACTCCATAATTCTTGTCTGAAAAATCCCATGGATGGAGGAGCCTGGCAGGCTACAGTCCATGGGGTCGCAAAGAGTCGAACACAACTGAGTGACTTCACTTCTTCACTATAAGGTGATGTTATCTCTTTTTGACCTCCAAGGACATCCAAGGAGCCTCTCTGTGCTGCGACCGGTGCACTAAGTGCAGGCAGCTGCGACCGGCCCACTAAGCATGGCCGAGAGGAGCTACCCCATGCCCAAGGCCAGGAGTGGCGACCGGGAGGAGCAACCCCATGTCCAAGGAGTGGTGGCTGCGTGGGGCGCAGGAGGGCCTAGAGGAGCTATCCCACGTTGAAGGCCAGGAAGGGCGGCGGTGAGGAGATACCCCTCATCCAAAGTAAGGAGCAGTGGCTGTGCTTTGCTGGAGCAGCCATGAAGAGATACCCCATGCCCAAGTAAGAGAAACCCAAGTAAGATGGTAGGTGTTGCAAGAGGGCATCAGAGGGCAGACACACTGAAACCATACTCACAGAAAACCAGTCAATCTAATCACACTAGGATCACAGCCTTATCTAACTCAATGAAACTAAGCCAAGCCTGTGGGGCAACCCAAGACGGGTGGGTCATGGTGGAGAGGTCTGACAGAATGTGGTCCACTGGAGAAGGGAATGGCAAACCACTTCAGTATTCTTGCCTTGAGAACCCCATGAACAGTATGAAAAGGCAAAATGATAGGATACTGAAAGAGGAAGTCCCCAGGTCAGTAGGTGCCGGGATCCTGCCCCGGAGGATCCAGGGAATTCGAAGGGGAGATGGAGTAGGCAAGAAAAAACTTATTTATTTAGAAATATAAGAGAAATTACGAAGAAATAGTATAGTAGGAAAATTTAGTGGAGAAAAGAGGCTGAATAACTTGGTTTATGGGGAAAGCCAATAAAATCTCAGGACAAGTGATTTGCACCATCTACGTTGGGCCACCAGCACCCGTTTGAATATCGGAGAGTGCCCTGCCTTGGGCTCTCTCACGGATCTTAGAAGCCAGGGCAAGTAAGTATACATGGCTAGCCTCTATGCCCCAGATGGGAATTCAGCCTGAAAATAAAGAGGAGACACGGGGGAAACCAGTCCAGCGACTGGACCATCCCCTATTGTCCAGAAAGGCCTTTTATACCTTTTTTTGTACATAGACATCAATGGATAATATAAAATTATGCAGCATCAGCAGCCCTGACTCTTATCAAAACCAGGCTTTCTTTCTGCATACCTAGTTGTATACACAAGTCTTAGGTGATTTACATCATCTTCTGGCCAGAGGGCCAATTAACATTTTATGGCCCTTTTCTGATAAGGGTTTGTCAACCAGAAGACTTATTTGTCTTGTTCTTCACAAAGTCTGGTGCCACTCTCACAAAGCACTAAATAAAGTTAACTCTTACATAGCAAAGGCACAACAATTTACAACAAGTAAAAGGAGTACAGTGATTTATAACAAAGAAAAGTAGTTAACTCAAAAGTCTAGTGTTGCTAACATCAAAACTACTATATTCCTTTTTCTATATCCCAATTACATTGATTAATATCCTTCAGGTGTTAAAAGATAAAGAATATGGAGGCCTGGCAACAGTCATTGACTCAACAGTGAAAATCCATCACCAATATGATTTTTAGCTCTTTAGAAAAGGCTCTGTATACTTAAGATGCTTTAAGCTTTGTGCCTTTCACAGTTGGGGGGCTGTAAACAATTCACAAATTGTAAAAAGTCCGGGGGAACCTGTTAGGCAAATTAGAGAGCCATCAGAGGGGGTTTGAGCTGAAACATTCCTTTCAAATGCAGAAGACTGAAGCCCTAAGTTAACTTTTACCAGAGAGTGTCAGAAGAGTGGAAAAGCACAGTACAATAAGGCAGGCAGAGACTGTTTTTTGGGGGGTAGACGTTCAGGAAAACTAAGGGGGAACCCCTGAAGCCAGATCACGCCTTTGCATTTTGTTGGGCTTCCTTTCTCATGACCTTTGCCATGGGTGGGATTCCTCATGCTGGCTCCCAGCAGGTAGGTGCCCAATATGCTACTGGAGATCAGTGGAGAAATAACTCCAGAAAGAATGAAGGGATGGAGCCAAAGCAAAAACAATACCCAGATGTGGATGTGACTGGTGATAGAGGCAAGGTCGGATGCTGTAAAGAGCAATATTGCATAGGAACCTGGAATGTCAGGTCCATGAATCAAGGCAAATTGAAAGTGGTCAAACAGGAGATGGCAAGGGTGAACGTTGACATTCTAGGAATCAGCAAAATAAAATGGACTGGAATGGGTGAATTTAACTCAGATGACCATTATATCTACTACTGCGGGCAGGAATCCCTCAAAAAAAATGGAGTAGCCATCATGGTCAACAAAAGAGTCCAAAATGCAGTACTTGGATGCAATCTCAAAAACGACAGAATGATCTCTGTTTATCTCCAAGGCAAACCATTCAAATCATGGTAATCAAAGTCTATGCCCCAACCAGTAACGCTGAAGAAGCTGAAGTTAAACGGTTCTATGAAGACTTACAAGACCTTGTAGAACTAACACCCAAAAAAGATGTCCTTTTCATTATAGGGGACTGGAATGCATAAGTAGGAAGTCAAGAAACACCTGGAGTAACAGGCAAATTTGGCCTTGGAATGCAGAATGAAGCAGGGCAAAGACTAATCGATTTTTGCCAAGAAAATGCACTGGTCATAGCAAACACCCTCTTCCAACAACACAAGAGAAGACTCTACACATGGACATCACCAGATGGTCAACACCGAAATCAGATTGATTATATTCTCTGCAGCAAAAGATGGAGAAGCTCTATACAGTCAACAAAAACAAGACCGGGAGCTGACTATGGCTCAGATCATGAACTCCTTATTATGAAATTCAGACTTAAATTGAAGAAAGTAGGGAAAACTGCTAGACCATTCAGGTATGACCTCAATCAAATCCCTTATGATTATACAGTGGAAGTGAGAAATAGATGTAAGGGTCTAGATCTGATAGATAGAGTGCCTGATGAACTATGGAATGAGGTTCGTGACATTGTACAGGAGACAGGGATCAAGACCATCCCCATGGAAAAGAAATGCAAAAAAGCAAGATGGCTGTCTGGGAAGGCCTTAGAAATAGCTGTGAAAAGAAGAGGGTGAAAAACAAAGGAGAAAAGGAAAGATGTAAGCATCTGAATGCAGAGTTCCAAAGAATAGCAAGAAGAGATAAGAAAGCCTTCTTCGGCGATCAATGCAAAGAAATAGAGGAAAAGAACAGAATGGGAAAGACTAGAGATCTCTTCAAGAAAATTAGAGATACCAAGGGAACATTTCATGCAAAGATGGGCTCAATAAAGGACAGAAATGGTATGGACCTAACAGAAGCAGAAGATATTAGGAAGAGGTGGCAAGAATACCCAGAAGAACTGTACAAAAAAGAGCTTCATGACCTGGATAATCACCATGGTGTGATCACTCATCTAGAGCCAGACATCCTGGAGTGAGAAGTCAAGTGGGCCTTGGAAAGCATCGCTACGAACAAAGCTAGTGGGGGTGATGGAATTCCAGTTGAGCTGTTTCAAATCCTGAAAGATGATGCTGTGAAAGTGCTGCACTCAATATGCCAGCAAATTTGGAAAACTCAGCAGTGGCCACAGGACTGGAAAAGGTCAGTTTTCATTCCAATTCCAAAGAAAGGCAGTGCCAAGGAATGCTCAAACTACCACACAATTGCACTCGTCTCACATGCTAGTAAAGTAGTGCTCAAAATTCTGCAAGCCAGGCTTCAGCAATACGTGAACCGTGAACTTCCTGATGTTCAAGCTGGTTTTAGAAAAGGCAGAGGAACCAGAGATCAAATTTCCAACATCCATCTGCTGGATCATGGAAAAAGCAAGAGAGTTCCAGAAAAGCATCTATTTCTGCTTTATTTACTATGCCAAAGCCTTTGACTGTGTAGATCACAATAAACTGTGGAAAATTCTGAAAGAGATGGGAATATCAGACCACCTGACCTGCCTCTTGAGAAATCCGTCTGCAGGTCAGGAAGCAACAGTTAGAATGGGGCATGAAACAACAGACTGGTTCCAAATAGGAAAAGGAGTACGTCAAGGCTGTATATTGTCATCTAACTTATTTAACTTATATGCAGTGTACGTCATGAGAAACACTGGACTGGAATAAACACAAGCTGGAATCAAGATTGCTGGGAGAAATATCTGTAACCTCATATATGCAGATGACACCACTGTTATTGCAGAAAATGAAAAGGAACTAAAAAAACCTCTTGATGAAAGTGAAAGAGGAGAGTGAAAAAGTTGGGTTAAAACTCAACATTCAGAAAATGAAGATCATGGCATCCGGTCCCACCACTTCATGGGAAATAGATGGGGAAACAGTAGAAACAGTGTCAGACTTTATTTTTTTGGGCTCCCAAATCACTGCAGATGGTGACTGCAGCCATGAAATTAAAAGACGCTTACTCCTTGGAAGAAAAGTTATGACCAACCTAGATAGTATATTCAAAAGCAGAGAAATTACTTTGCCGACTAAGGTCCGTCTAGTCAAGGCTATGGTTTTTCCAGTGGTCATGTATGGATGTGAGAGTTGGACTCTGAAGAAGGCTGAGCACCAAAGAACTGATGCTTTTGAACTGTGGTGTTGGAGAAGACTCTTGAGAGTCCCTTGGACTGCAAGGAGATCCAACCAGTCCATTCTGAAGGAGATCAGCCCTGGGATTTCTTGGAAAGAAATGATGCTAAAGCTAAAACTCCAGTACTTTGGCCACCTCATGCGAAGAGTTGACTCATTGGAAAAGACTCTGATGCTGGGAGGGATTGGGGGCAGGAGGAGAAAGGGACGAGAAAGGATTCAATGCCTGGATGGCATCACGGACTCTATGGACGTGAGTCTGAGTGAACTCCGGGAGTTGGTGATGAACAGGGAGGCCTAGTGTGCTGCGATTCATGGTGTCGCAAAGAGTCGGACACGACTCAGCAACTGAACTGAACTGAACTGATTAGTGGTGAAGATCTCCTTGACTTTGAGAATGAGAAATATTAGTCATTTATTTCTTATCTGGGCAGGGCTCAGCTTCTTCTCTGTCTTGCTATTTTGGAGTATCTGTCCACAATGGATGTCTTCAGCTGCTTAGCCTGGGGGCCTTCTCTCTCCTGCCTCAATTTAATCTCTATAATGTGTAAAACTTTTGAACAAAGAATGGAGTATTCTTGGACAAAGGGGGAAGACAGTGATATTGATTGTAGGGTATCATGCTATATCAGGCTACATGGTAGTCTGTGTCAATTTTTTAATGTAATCTAGTATCATATAACATTGTTGCTTATTATGTGATTAGAAATGGAGATAATTTATTCAAGAAATAAATATTTACTAGGAGTCTTACTCTTTGTCAAGCATGATGAAATCAGTGGAGATATACAAATGAATGCTATCTTCTTCACCTGCTTAGAAGAGGTAACCATAGGTGTGGAGATATTCAGTAGCCTTTCCTTTATTTGATATTTCATTTTTTTCACAGTTTCAGTTACCCAAGGTCCATCAAGATCCCAAAATATTAAATGAAAAATTCCAAAGACAAGCAACCCATGTTTTTAATTTCATCCCATTCTGAGTAGGATGATGAAATTTAGATATATGATTTAGTGATAGGATTTATCCTATCCTTTAATCCTTTAATCTCTTTGTAACTAGTTGGTTATCAGATTGACTGTCATGATATTTCAGCAGAACTTGTATTCAAGTAACCATTATTTTACTTGATGTCCCCAAAACACAAGTGTAATGATGTTGATGATTTGGATACTCTTTTGCTGTGCCTAATTTATAAATTAAATTTTGTTATAGGTATGTATGTATAGAAAAAACATAGTATATATAGAGTTTAGTACTACCTGCAGGTTCAGATATCTACTGGGGGTCTTGAAATACACCCCTTGTTAAAAATGGGGGACTACTATATATATGATCAAATGATTCAGGGAATTCAAAGAGTTCGGATGATATAATGAGGAGACAGAACTGTAGTCTGAGTGGTCTGAAGTGGTCATTTCCCTCATAACAAAGTATTCAGGATTGGTTTTGCATAAGAAGTGATAGTCATTGCTTATATATTCTGTAATCTTAATATGATTTTTTCATGAAACTGTATTCAATTGCAAGAAGTAAATACAACTGATAGTTGCCACCTACAATTTCTTTCTCAGTATTCCATGTTATCTCTGAGGACAGTTATTTGTCCATTCTTGGTCTGTGTGATTCAGGAATGGCATCAGTCCTAATTTCAGGGATATATAAGGAAGATTAGTTTGATCACTGACACATTATTGATTCATTAGCATAATTCCAATTATCCTGTTACAACAATCATTGGTGCAGGAATGCACATATCCCCCAGACTGGTTTGATCCCAATGACTGCCAGGACTTCAGTGGATGACTTTTCCCTTGGAACTACTGGCAGGAAAAAGATGTGAGTCATGAAGTGTCAGAGACCATCAAAGTTAGCCTGAAGTTAAACCTTAGAACCAGAGGGCTAAATCAAGAGGTAGAGAAAAACAAATACCTTATGGCATTATTTGAATTCCTGGATCAAATCTGGCCTAATGTTGAATTTATGCCTAGACTTTCCAGTTGTATAAATTGATAAGTTTCCTTCACTAAGAAATTCAGTTTGGGTTTTGTCTTTTTCCTATATGTAGTTGGAAATACCCTACTGTACAATAAAGCAGGCAGTGTAGAAGCTAATTCACCAAAGTATACTCTGATTCAGAATACATGAGAACATCACCTACATCATTAGTGGTTGGCAAATAGTGGCCAGTGGACCAAATCCAGCTGAAACCATCTTGGCTGTCAAAAGGAATTATGGTAACTATCCCAGCATCAAAGTCTGTTTTACAAGTCTACTGAAGCATCCAGTAAAAAAGATTTAACTTCTGAAGGTAACACAGCAAATCTTCTGACTACAGTAGGTCTCAAAACCAGCTACTTAATCTTGATCTCCATTTGACAGAAGACTGCTTTCCTTTTTACCCAGCATCTTAATCCTCCAATACTTTGGTCACTTGATGTGAAGAGCTGACTCATTGAAAAAGACCCTGATGCTGGGAAAGACTGAGGGCAGGAGCAGAAACGGGCACCGGAGGATGAGATGTTTGGATGGTGTTATTGACTCAATGGACATGTGTTTGAGCAAATCCGAGACAGTAAGGACAGGGAAGCTTGGCGTGCTGCAGTTCATGGAGTCACAAAGAGTCAGTTATGATTAGCAACTGAACAACAACAATACTCATTGTTGTGCATGTAAATAAATCTGTTTTGCATTATATAAAAAATCTTTCTTTGCAAAACACCTGAGCTCCCACTGGAAGGAAAATCCTGTTAATCTGTTATAGAAGCCTATTTTATATAAGCATATAAGTAACTATACAACTCTGTATAAAAATTATGTGTATATATATAAATGTATATGTGTGTGTGTGTGTGTGTGTGTGTGTGTGTGCTCACTCAGTTGACTCTTTTTGATCCCATGGACAGTAGCCCACCATGCTTCTCTGTCCATGGGATTCTCCAGGCAAGAATACTGGAGTGGGTTGCCATTTCCTACTCCAGGGGGTTTTCCAGATCCAGGGATCAAACCCAAGCCTCTTGTGTCTCCTGCATTGGTAGGTGGCTTCTTTACCAGTAGCAGCATCTGGGAAGCACGTGTACATATAAGTAACGGTATATCAAATTAAGAATAAAACTATAACTGTAGCTTGTTTTACTGACATTTCAGGGCTTAGTACTAAAAAGGCAGAAATATGCTCCTACTCACTCGTTTCATATCTGCTTGTATTACAGTGACCCTGAGATGAGACCAAATTTTTTGTAATAGATACTATGCAAATTTAGCTCAAATTTTGCTAGGGAGAGTAATCCTCTGAGATGAAATATGAGGGAAACTTAATTTTTAATAAAAATGGAGCCAATAGAAAAATTCTAATTAAAACACTACATTAATAAACTATTATCTCTAGCTCATGAAAACATATTACAATCAAAATTTTGTTGTGATAGACGAGCTTAATGAAAAAGGGTTCTCTAATAATTAAAATGAATGTTAGCAATCTACTTAAGAATATGGATTTTTCAACCTAATTGCCTTGGAATAAAGCTATCTTTGGCAATTAATTGCTGTGTATCCTACAGTAAGCTACTAAACCTTTCTATGCCTCTATTTCCTCATCTGCTAAAAGGAGATACCAGCATGAGCCAGGAGAAAGATGGGCCCCAAACTGAGCAGCTGGAGTTTGTCACATGTGAACAAATAATCCAAGATAAAGCTAATAGTGGGAGGGGAGAGAAGCTGAACCTTGCTCAGATAAAAGATAAAATACTGTATTTTCTTCATTCTTGAAGTCAAGAAGCTCTTCCTAACTAAACATACCCAGAGAGGCTCTTTGGCCATCGAAAGAGGGAGTGATGTCAATAGGCCTCTTCACTAGAATCCATCTTAAGAGATGTATGTGCACATATGGGAGGACCCTGAGATAAACCAAATATGAACTCAAAACCAGGCAAAACAAGATGATTGGCCAAAGGAAACCCAGAAGAAATGTTCCATATAAATGATTCAAACTACCATGAGACTGCGACTGTATGTCTATTCACATGTACCCTTTTTTTCTCCTAATAAACACTTTACTTGCTTTACTACTTTCTTTCTTCATGGGAATTAATTTCTACAGAGCTGAAGGGCCAGGGCCTTGCCACTGGCCACTGGGTCCCTGGTGTTCTAGTGGCTGGGATTCAGTGTTCTCACTGCCACCTCCTAACTTCAGTATCTGGGCAGTAAGTGAAACCCTGTTTCAAGCTGCTGCAGATTGAGGCCACCCCAGATCAGTAGTACCTGCCTCACAGGATGGTTGTGAATATTAAATGAAACAGTACATTTAAAGTCTTTAGTACAGTGCCTGGCACAGAATAGCTTTCAGTATGTGCTAACTACTATAACAACAATTTAGTTATATAGCCTTTGAGATATCTACCCTGGCTCTTTTATTGCATTATGCCTATATATTTTCTAGAGCTTAATTTATTTACTGACCAAACTCAACATTATCTAAGACATTATCCTTCAACATAAGAGATCAAAAGAAAGAATGAATCTTAGAATATTTTAAATTGTTTTTATTTCATGAATTTCAATGAGTCAATATTTTCTGAATCCAAAAAAAAAAAAAAAAAAAAAAAGGAAAAAAATCTTTGGCTTCAAGCATGTCTGAATTAGCTTTTATGGATTAACAGAATTTGAAAGAGAACTAAACTCTTAGGAATGTGCTCCTTGTGGTCCAGTCTCCAAAACTGGATGCTAATTCCCGGCAGCTCTTTTATTGTTTTGGGAATATTAATCATCCCTATACATTTTTATGGGAGAGGGTTAAGGGGCATTTCAGAAAGCCAGATGACTGCAATTGTATTAAAATGCATAAATTAATGGGAGTGTGGGTATGTAGGACAGCATGGTCATTGTTTGCATAGGAGAAGGATAACAATCCTGCTCTACAGTCTTGATTTGGAAACCTCTCCTCATGGAGGCCTATTAGATAGAAGTGTACTGCCCCTGACTCAGTCTTCAGACCCATATTTTGGGTGAGCAAAATATCTGATGGAAACTGTTGCCAGCAAAACATCCAGAGACTGATGATGAGGTGAGTGGAGTGATGAGAATTACTGAAGTTCTCTGACGATTACACAGGAGCTTTGCAAAAAAAATTTCTTGCTCTTGCATCAGGTCCGGACTGACACAAGTCACCATTCCTGCAGGGTACAGCATGATGGTGGTGGTTAACAGTTCTGATTCTGCCTTCAAACTACCTAGGTTTGATCATGCCTCTATCCACTGCATCCTAGCTGCAAAGACCTTAGCAAATCATTTGAAACATCTGTATCTGAATATGTACCCTAGCAGGATCCTCTGGGGCCTTCCCAGGATAGTGATGTTGAAAATGGCCTCTGTGCACTGTGGCTCAATTGAATTTCAGAGACAGAGTTTTGGGTGAACTAGAAAAGAATAGCTTTACTGTTTGGCCAGGCAAAGGAGAACACAGAGAAAACTGCATATCTCAACCCTGAGGGATGTGGTGAGGAGCTTTAGATTAATATTATATTAAATTTACACTTATATTAATAGCAATGGTTCCAGGGCAGGATTGCTGATAGGATCAGGGTGTGTGCAGGGCCAGCACTCAGTAGTCTCCTGATGTACTTTTGTGGTTCTCAAGGTTATCAATCTGTGACCTTCTCTCTGGAATGAAGATAGCTTCATCAAGTAGTTAACATCTTCCATTTGTTGGGGATATTAGCTCTGTAGGAGAGCTCAACAATATTGTCATGTGTATCCCTTAAGTGAGAATCAGGACCCTGCCTCAGTTCAGTTCAGTCGCTCAGTCGTGTCCGACTCTTTGCGACCCCATGAATCGCAACACACCAGGCCTCCCTGTCCATCACTATCTCCCGGAGTTCACTCAGACTCACGTCCATCGAGTTCGTGATTCCATCCAGCCATCTCATTCTCTGTCATCCCCTTCTCCTCCTGCCCCCAATCCCTCCCAGCATCAGAGTCTTTTCCAATGAGTCAACTCTTAGCATGAGGTGGCCAAAGTACTGAAGCTTCAGCTTTAGCACCATTCCTTCCAAAGAAATCCCAGGGTTGATCTCCTTCAGAATAGACTGGTTGGATCTCCTTGCAGTCCAAGGGACTCTCAAGAGTCTTCACCAACACCACAGTTCAAACGCATCAATTCTTCGGTGCTCAGCCTTCTTCACAGTCCAACTCTCACATCCATACATGACCACAGGAAAAACCATAGCCTTGATTAGACGGACCTTAGTCGGCAAAGTAATGTCTCTGCTTTTGAATATACTATCTAGGTGGGTCATAACTTTTCTTCCAAGGAGTAGGCATCTTTTAATTTCATGGCTGCAGTCACCATCTGCAGTGATTTTGGAGCCCCCCAAAATAAAGTCTGACACTGTTTCTACTGTTTCCGCATCTATTTCCCATGAAGTGATGGGACCGGATGCCATGATCTTCGTTTTCAGAATGTTGAGCTTTAAGCCAACTTTTTCACTCTCCTCTTTCACTTTCATCAAGAGGTTTTTTAGCTCCTCTTCATTTTCTGCCATAAGGGTGGTGTCATCTGCATATCTGAGGTGATTGATATTTCTCCCGGCAATCTTGATTCCAGCTTGTGTTTCTTCCAGTCCAGCATTTCTCATGATGTACTCTGCATAGAAGTTAAATAATCAGGGTGACAACATACAGCCTTGACATACTCCTTTTCCTATTTGGAACCAGTCTGTTGTTCCATGTCCAGTTCTAACTGTTGCTTCCTGGCCTGCATACAGATTTCTCAAGAGGCAGGTTACGTGGTCCTTCTTGATTTCAAAAGAACCCTCATGTCCTCCATCTGCCCCTTGCTATGAAAAAAGTTTAACCTCCTTGGTCTTCCCTGAGTTTCAAAGAATAAATTTAATCAGAGACGTGAGAAAATGCAAAAGCAAAGGAAAACCATCAAGCAAGACAAAATAATAATAGTTTAGCCATTAAACAAAGTCAAGGATCTCTAGTTCCTCCTCAAAGGCTATAGATAGTAGTCTGAACCATATCCTTTGAACGGTTTTGCAGTACTGAAATCCCCATGCTGCCCACAAGCATGTAGACCCCAGACTGGTTGGAACCAGAAAGTTGATATTGACTCCAGATTACCTTACCATCAACCAATCAGAAGAATATCCACCATCTTATCACATGCCTTACACATCCCCTCCCTCTCATGCTGTCTTAAAAACCTTTGCCTGAAAGCCACTGGGGAGTTTGTGTTTTTTGAGCCCTCACTGCTTGGACTCCATGCTTGGCACCCCAAAATAATGTGCATTTTCCTTCATCATAACTCAGTATCAGTAAATTGGCTTTACTGCACTTAGGTGAATAGATCCAAGTTTAGTTTGATAGCAAATATATTTATCTTGCTTAAAATGATAACATTGTGATGGATAAGAGAATAACAGCCCCACCTCACTACTGCTCCATACATGTCTATCACCTAGATCAGTGGTACAAAATATACACCTGTATCTATTACCATCATTTTTATGAAAACTCCCATCACACCTTCATTTCTCCTGGAAACCTCAGAGAAGTCAAGGTTTACTAGGATTATAAAGGTCCCCCTTTCTCAGACAAGGCAGGCTAAGCAAAGCACTGCTTGAAGTATCCATTTAAATAGACTCTTTCACAGATGTAATAAAAAGCTGTGCTTTTTTCAAGGCTGTCTCAGTCTGATTCTTTTAATCAACCTTAAAATATTAGACAGAACTATACATATAGCAGGCATTTCATCATTGAGTGCTGTAATCAGAAAACCTGAATTATGTTTAGGCTTCCACCTTGTCTGACTGAAGCAGCATCCTTATTCAGTGAAATCGCCCACCAGGACCATAAAGGAGGGAGAGAAGTCAGTGTCATCATTGGACTAGCTGTCCAGTTATTGACTGCACTGTTCAACTTGACCTTTAGGGACCAGACATCAAAGCACTGAGGTACTATTAAATCTTCTGTTATTTTCCACAAGTGGAACATTTTAATGTTTGAAACAGAATCTTCTTGAGAAAGGCCATTATTGTTGAAGCTTTGTGAAGAGAAAGAGTTGGGCAAGGCAGACTCAAAAAGAAAGAAGCAAACTGACTTTGGTTAATACAAACCAGTTAACTTTAATAATCACGTTGTACTTATGTTAAAGTAGGAAAACACATGTCTGTTTAACCATGACTTGAAATTGACCAGACTAAACGAGTAGGCATTCCAAATGATAGGCTGTTAAAAAAAAATTCTGTAAAGCATTTTGAGCTCAAATGATTGGATTTTTAACTTGATAAATATCAAAGACAAGGTAAAGCTTCTAACCACTTAATGCTGTAAATGATGGCAATCAATCACCAGAATTTAGGGAGGCCATTTGCAAAGGGTCTAGAAAAGATCAATATGGTCTCCTAGCAACAGAACTGCATACTGCAAGATCCTGGAGCCATCTGGGACCTTTCAATCTCTGACCTGACCTAGTAAACCAAGGCAGGGTCCCTCTCCGCATTTCCAAAATGCTAACTCAGAGAACATATTTCCCAAAGACAAAGATGTCTATGCTTATCAAATAAATATGAGGAGAATGAACACTGAATGCAAGATAGCAGAATAGAGAGTTAATTAAATTATATCTGTGTCAAGAGGATATTTAATTTGACCTAGATAGCACTGCACAAACTAAAATTGGAGGTACAAAGAAATCAGAGGTTAGTCTATTGCTCAGCAAATTCAAGTCTCAAACATTAACATAATAGGAGAATCATTGTGCTCTGGAGTTTAATAGTGTTTCCTTTTGTTTGTTATTCTAATCAGCATTGAGCTATATCTATTATATAATAAAATAATTTTCCAGATATAAAATGTCCAGTTATCTTAGCCCAAATTTGTTTTTAATTATAAATTAGCCTCAAGTTTTTTTGCACAATCTTTTTGTTTGTTTGTTTTGGCTTCTGCCATGAGGTATGTGGGGCTTCCCTGGTGGCTCAGCGGTAAAGAATCTCCTGCAATGAGGGAGATGCAGCTTCAATCCCTAGGTCGGGAAGATTCCATGGAGAAGGAAATGGCACCTCACTTCAGTATTCTTGCCTGGGAAATCCCATGGACAGAGTCTGGCGGGCTACAGTCCAAGGGATCACAAGACTAGGACATGACTTAGCGACCAAATCACCACCACGTGGCATGTGGGATGCTTAATACTCTGACCAGAGAGCAAACCCATGCCCCTGCAGTGGAAGCACAGGGTCTTAATCAGTGGACTGCCAGGGCAGTTCCACCAACTTCTTTTTTTTTAAGCCCACTCATTTCAGCTAAGGATGGCAAATACAAATTATTGCTCTACAGTGTGATATATATATATACACACATATAATAATATATATTATATATTATTGTGAGACATAATGTGAGCACTAATGTAAGAGTTCACTTGGCTTGCATTATAGAGGTAGCAGTTGGGGCAATATTTCTGTAAGATTTGATTTCTAAACAATTTTTCTTAGCAATTTAGTGTCCTTTGGACCTGGTTTTTCTGGTTTCATAATCCAATATCCAAGACTGTCTAGCCGTTTGACTAGGTTAACTCCATCACAGCTCAGTGCCTCAGCTTCTTCATTTGTTCAATAAATGGCTGAATGGTATCAAGTATCAAGTTCAGAGCATCAAGTTAATGTGTGGAAAAATGATATCAGGCATAGAATTCATTCAATAAGTATTAGTTTTTATTAATATCCTTAAGAATAAGTGCCTTGAAAGAGACACAGATGTAAAGAACAGACTTTTGGACTCTGTGGGAGAAGCAGAGGGTGGAATGATTTGACAGAATAGCATTGAAACATGTATATTACCATATGTGAAACAGATCGCCAGTCCAGGTTTGATGCATCAGACAGGGTGCTCCGGGCTGGTGCACTAGCATGACCCTGAGGGATGGGATGGGGAGGGAGGTGGAAGGGGGGTTCAGGATGGGGAACACATGTACACCCATGGCTGATTCATGTCAATGTATGGCAAAAACCACCACAATATTGTAAAGTAATTAGCCTCCAATTAAAATAAATAAATTTTTTAAAAAGAAGATAAAAAAATATAAGTGCTTTGATATATGCTGATTTCATTAGTTAGTTCAAGAAGCATTGAACCAGGAGCCTACTCTTTCAGGCACTGCTCTAAGCCTTGGCTCCACAGTAGTGAGCAGGAGTCAAAGTCCCTCTTCTCTCTCATTCAGAGATCTCATTCCTGAGATCAAATGGGTTCATCTGCCATTTAAGGGTATGGGCTGAAAAAGGGATATGCAAGGTGAAAACTGTGAGTTAAGTTTTATTTAGGGTAAAAAGGAAAACTATAGCCAGGGAGATAGCATTTCAGATAGCTCTGAGGAACTGCTCCATCAGTAGGTGGAAGGCCAGTATTATATAAAATTTTAGCGAAGGGGGGTACTTACAGTCCAGCACACATTTTGGAAAAGGCTTGCTGCTAGTCAGGAAATGGTTGCTACTAGTTACAAGGAGCAGATGTCTCGTGTCCATTAATGATTTTAGTGCTTTTCTAGATATAAGAAGATGCAAGAAATTTGTGTTTATAAAATATTTTCCTAAAAATCTCTAACTATCTAAAGGTTTATTCTGCCAATTTTTCCCAGGGCAGAGAGTACCCCATTCCTTATCTCCACCCTGAACTCTTTTCAGGGTGTGTAAGGTCAGCGACTGCAGAGGCTAGCGACCTAATGCTTGAAGAGGCAGATGGCAAGTAATAATTTATAGTTAGCAGGCACTGGGAATGGTTGTCTTAACATTTCAGACTTCTAAAATAAGCAAAATACAAAGAAGGCTGTAAGGGAGATAGCGTTTACTGTACTTTCTGGCAAACTTGTTTTGCTCTAAAGGAAAGTTTAGGGCAAAAGAAATGAAAATTAGAAGCAAATCTTCTACCTTCTGCAAAGGAATTTGTTACGTGATGTAATGCGAGGGGTACTGTTGAAAGGCTTCAGGCTTCCAAATCTTTCTTTAACTATGATATGCTGTGCTGTGCTTAGTCTCTCAGTCATGTCCAACTTTATATGGCAGACCAAAAAATGTTGCTTGCCATTTCAGTAAACAAAGAATATTGCCTGCTATCAAGCCATTTACCAACTGCAGCTGCCCCCTAATACTGCATCCTGAGGGGATTCAGGATGGAAAGAAACAGGATACTGGCCCTAGATAGATAAGATGCATTTCAAAAGAATAATTTCAATGAGCCCAGACTCCTGCATCTTCTTATACATAGAAAAGTGATAAACTCACTAATTTGAGATGTCTGTTTTTTGTGATTGGCAGAAATCTTTTGATGTCCACTGCATTTTGTTTTTTCTTGCAGCAAAACTCTTACCCCTTTGAAGCAGTTATCTGAGTGTCTATGTCTCAGGCTATAGTACTCAGGAAGTTTCCTGAATAAAACATAATTTGCAGCTTCAGTTGACAATATTTTCATTATTAGAACTTTCCTAATTTGGGATACAAGATTATGACTCTTGGAACTCATTTATAGCACACAAATTTTTCTGCAAAGAATGAAAAAAATTGTCACAATTATCTATTCAAATAGTGTAAAAATCAATCTATCAGATATGAGCAAGCTTGTCACCTAGGAAAATACTAGGAGCAACAGAAGAAACAATTAGAGTCAAAGAGTGAAAGAAAGGATGATTTTTCCTAGGCATGGGAAGACCCCTGGCAAATGGTGCGATGCTTCACCTTCAGGCCCGCCTCCTGGGTAGCCTGGGGTGAGCCTGAAGGCTCAGGTATCTAGGTAGCAAGGGAAGGGCGAGTGAGGGGCTTCCCTGTGGTCCAGTGGCTAAGACTCCACATTCCTAATGCAGGGGACCTCTCTTCAACATCTGATTGGGGAACTATATCCCACATGCTGCAACTAAGAGTTGGTATACTGCAACTGAAGATCCCACATACCACAACTAAGACCCAGGACAACTAAATAAGTAGATAAAAATAAATAATAATAAAAGAATACTGTGTGGCACTCCACACTCCCACTCTTCAAAATGTGGTAAAACAAGACAAGAAAACACATTTCTCCATTCTGTTTAAGAGAAAGATGATCTATGACCTTGAAAGAAAGTGAAAGTGAAAGTGAAGTCCTGTCCGATTCTTTGTGACCCCGTGGACTGTAACCTACCAGGCTCCTCCGTCCATGGGATTCTCCAGGCAAGAGTACTGGAGTGGGTTGCCATTTCCTTCTCCTGGGGATCTTCCTGACCCAGAGATTGAACCCGGGTCTCCCTCCTTGCAGGCAGACACTTTAACCTCTGAGCCACCAAGGAAGCCCTCTATGACCTTGGTAAAGTCATCTAACTTCTTTGAGCCTCAGTGTCTTCCCCTCTAAAACGAAAATGTCAATACCTCTCTTGCTGTCATAAGGATCGAATGAGATGATCTATGTAGAACTTAGCTCATATAATGGATGCACAGTATATGAAATAATAATGACAAAGATAATAGTTATTTTATTATTGTCATTATCTTAGAATATAAATGCCCATAAGACAGGAAGAGAAGAAGTGCTCATTTTCATGTCATTATGCTATCTAGTAGAGAACAACATGAAGTCAGTCAGGGGTCTGTACACAATATACATATATATATATATGTATATATGTATATATAAACATGGTTTAAAAACCAGTGGGTGAATATGTGAATGTGAATGTCTACATAATGCCAAGCACTGTGCAGGATAACAGTGGGATGCATGTCAAATATGAAGGGACTATCACTCTCAAGTGATTTGCCATCTAGATGTCAGATAGCAATCACATGAACAAAATTTAGAGATGGGTCAGTGTAAGCAGAGGTCTAAGGCAAGTTTTTTCAAGAACAGAAAATAATTGATCTGGGTGCTAAAAGAATGGAAAGAATTTGGATGAGAACAAAAGCAAAAGTAGGATTGTTCTTGCTGAGAACAGAGAATTCAGGACAATTGACGGTATGTATAGAAAAGCAGTCAAGTGAAAGTGTTAATCGCCCAGTCATGTCTGACTCTTTGCAACCCCATGGATTGTAGCCAGCCAGGCTCCTCTGTCCATGGGATTCTTCAGGCAAGAATATTGGAGAGGGTAGCCATTCCCTTCTCCAGGGGAATCTTCCCTACCAGGGATCAAACCTGGATCTTCTGCAATACAGGTAGATTCTTACCATCTGAGCCACCAGGGAAGTCCATAGAAAATCAGTCAACGGGTAACATAAATCCAGAATGAAGATTCATAAAATGAAATTTAAGGTCCTTAGTTTTGGGGGAATAGCAAATACTGGCAAAAGGTTGACAATGATAGGAATCATTGGTTACTCAGACCCTAAGAAATGAGCCACAGCAAAGATGGTTCTGTTTTCCCATCAATACATCTCATCACTTAATTTCAAAATAATCATTTTCAATGGAAAAAATGGACTGTGGAAAAGAATGATTACACATTTGGCAACATAATAGTTGCCTTTACTTTTTTTTTCTCTACTCTTGCATTGTTTTCCAAATAGAGTTGGCAAATGAAAATTACAAACACACACATTTCGTAAACATCCCACAACCTCCAGGGCAGCTCAAAGCCAAATGCAGAGCCAAAAGTCTGGCAAATAAAATATGAGATCATCTCTCAGAACAGCTAATAAAGTCCCCAAATTTGTCCTATACACATTACTATATATAAAATAGGTAACTAATTAGAACCTATTATATAGCACTGGGAAGTCTACAGTCTGCAATGCCATCTATATGGGAAAAGAATCTAAAAGTGAGTGAATATATGTATATGTATAACTGATTCACTTTGCTGTACTGAAGAAACTATCACAACATTGTAAATCAACTATATGCCAATGAATTTTTTTAAAGCCCCCAGTTGCTTCTTTTTTTATTGTTTAATTTTTTTGTAAATTAATTAATCTATTTTAATTGGAGGCTAATCACTTTACAGTATTGTAGTGGTTTTTGCCATACATTGACATGAATCAGCCATGGGTGTACGTGTGTTCCCCATCCTGAGCCCCCTTCCCACCTTTCTCCCCATCCCATCCCTCAGGATCATCCCAGTGCATCGGCCCTGAGCTCCATGTCTCAGGCATCAAACCTGGACTGGTGATCTATTTCACATATGGTAATATACATGTTTCAATGCTATTCTGTCAAATCATCCCACCCTCGCCTTCTCCCACAGAGTCCAAAGTCTGTTTTTTCATCTGTGTCTCTTTTGCTGTCTCGCATATAGGGTCATTGCTACCATCTTTCTAAATTCCATATATATGCATTAATATACTCTATTGGAGTTTTTCTTTCTGACTTTTTTCACTCTGTATAATACGCTCCAGTTTCATCCACCTCATTAGAACTGATTCAAATGCATTCTTTTTAATAGCTGAGTAATATTCCATTGTGTATATGTACCACAGCTTTCTTATCCATTCATCTGCTGATGGACGTCTAGGTTGCTTCCATGTCCTAGTTATTGTAAACAATGATGCGAGGAACACTGGGGTACACGTGTCTCTTTCAGTTCAGGTTTCTTTGGTGTGTATGCCCAGCAGTGGGATTGCTGGGTTGTATGGCAGTTCCAGTTTTTTAAGGAATCTCCACACTGTTCTCCATAGTGACTGTACTAGTTTGCATTCCAACCAACAGGGTAAGAGGGTCCCCTTTTCTCCACAACCTCTCCAGCATTTATTGTTTGTAAACTTTTTGATAGCAGCTATTCTGACTGGCATGAGATGGTATCTCCTTGTGGTTTTGATTTGCATTTCTTTGATAATGAGTGACGTTGAGCATCTTTTCATGTGTTTGTTAGCCATCTTTTCTGGAGAAATGTCTGTTTAGTTCTTTGGCCCAAGCAGCTCATGCTTCTTTTCTTAAGAGTGGATGCTTTTACATTGTGACTACCCGCTCCGAAATTAAAGGAAGTTAGGCTTCCTATCTGTGGATGATTTGTCCTTCCATAGGCAGCCTGGAGACCCTGAGTCCACAGAAGCTAAGACCTACAATTAATGAGAAAAATTGCTTAAATGAGATAGCGAATGAACCCCTCACAGGCCCTTCTGGCTCAAGGAAGGGCAATCATTATCAGTAGGTCTTACTAATGTGCTCAGGAATCTGAATCATTCATTGGAAAGACAAAGGCATCTGTCAACAGTGGAATTGTGGACAGAACTAATTTGGCTTTAGCGTCAGCAATAAAAAGCTCTGTTTATGTTGCTGTAGTCTCTTGGTTTAGAAATAGAATTAAAGTAAATACTAAAGAAACTTGCTTAGAATTCTTTTTTTTTTTTTGGATTATCTGATCTGTTACTACAAATACGTAACAATGTATTAAAATGCTAGTCAAAGCACAGATGAGAAATTAGGGTAAATGACACAGAAGTTTCTTCTATATTATGGAAAGAATGAAGCATGTCAAAATTCAAAACAGACTTCATCCTTTAATACTTAGTTTAATTTAAGACTCAATATTATTCATTGTAAGAATAAGAAAGATAATCTTTTAATGGGATATGGGGGTTGTAAGTATGTGAGGGGGCGTGGCTGGACATGAGCATGAACATTTTTCTAACCATTGAGGTTTTCATAAATTGGTCATTCACCTTATTCATTCTTGAACTGCATGAAGGACCCAATACTATTTTATTTTCCCTGGAGAGTAAAGACTAGTTTCCTCTTCATTTATGGTCAACAAATAATCACTGAGCCAGAGGCATTGCATTATTTTGAGGATTTTGCATAACTTGAAATATTTTAGGAGTTTCTGTTGATTCCCATTAAGCAGAAATCTACACAAGTGAGTTACCCAGTGGCTAGACATACTAATAGACATTTCAGTTCCTGGGATCCTGTCCAGGCTTTCTCCACAGCCTAGTGCCCTGGTACAGACCACCTTATTCCTATCACCTCGAACCCTTGATATTTGATTAAATATTTTTATGATCTTAGATTTCTTAATAACTGAATCACTGGCAATGTATCCACAATGGATTGAGAGACAGTGATTCTGCTGGTAGATTGAGAAGCTGATAGTGTCCTTAAAATTTGAAACCAAGTGGGACTCTGTGATGGTTCTGGGCATGAACCTCCATGACCCTCTCTGGATTCCAACGCAACAGATTCAAAACCCAGGAAGGATGGGGATGCAGGAACTAGAGAGGGGTTACCAGGAAACAGTAGTGCAGCCTTGGGGTAGGGTCCTGAGTCCACCTCAAGTGATACACTTAACAATGTCTTTAAGCTCCTAACAATAAAAGACAGAAATGGTATGGACCTAACAAAAGCAGAAGATACTAAGAAGAGATGGCAAGAATACACAGAAGAACTATACAAAAAAGATCTTCACTACCCAGATAATCATGATGGTGTGATCACTCACCTAGAGCCGGACATCCTGGAATGCGAAGCCAAGTGGGCTTTAGGTAGCATCACTACGAACAAAGCTAGTAGAGGTGATGGAATTCCAGTTGAGCTATTTCAAATCGCGGAAGATGATGCTGTGAAGTGCTGCAAGCTTTAACCTCTGAGCCACCAGGGAAGCCCACTCAATATGCCAGTAAATTTGGAAAACTCAGCAGTGGCCACAGGACTGGAAAAGGTCAGTTTTCATTCCAATCTCAAAGAAAGTCAATACCAAGGAATGCTTAAAGTACAGCACAATTGCAGTTATCTCACATGCTAGCAAAGTAATGCTCAAAATTCTCCAAGCCAGGCTTCAACAGTATGTGAACCATGAACTTCCAGATGTTCAAGTTGGATTTAGAAAAAGCAAAGGAACCAGATATCAAAATTGCCAACACCTACTGGAGCATCAAGAAATCAAGAGTTCCAGAAAAACATCTACTTCTGCTTTATTGACTATACCTAAGTGTTTAACTGTGGATCACAACAAACTGTGGAAAACTCTTTAAGAGATAGCAATACCAAACCACCTGACCTACCTCCTGAGAAATCTGTATGCAGGTTAGGATGCAACAGTTAAAACTGGTCATGGAACAACAGACTGGTTCCAAATCAGGAAAGGAGTACGTCAAGGCTGTATATTGTCACCCTGCTTATTTAACTTCTATGCAGAGTACATCATGATAAACACTGGGCTGGAAGAAGCACAAGCTAGAATCAAGATTGTTGGGAAAAATATCAATAACCTCAGATATGCAGGTAACACCACCCTTACGGCAGAAAGTGAAGAAGAACTAAAGAACCTCTTGATGAAAGTGAAAGAGTAGAGTGAAAAAGTAGGCTTAAAACTCAACATTCAGAAAATGAAGATCATGGCATCTGGTCCCATCACTTCATGGGAACTAGATGGGGAAACAGGGGAAACAGTGGCTGACTTTATTTTGGGGGGCTCCAAAATCACTGCAGATGGTGATTGCAGCCATGAAATTAAAGACGCTTACTCCTTGGAAGAAAAGTTATGACCAACCTAGATAGCATATTCAAAAGCAGAGACATTACTTTGCCGACTAAGGTCCATCTAGTCAAGGCTATAGTTTTTCCAGTAGTCATGTATGGATGTGCGAGTTGGACTATAAAGAAAGCTGAGTGCTGAAGAATTGATGCTTTTGAACTGTGGTGTTGGAGAAGGCTCTTGAGAGTCCCTTGGACTGCAAGGAGACCCAACCGGTCCATCCTAAAGGAAATCAGTCCTGAATTTTCATTGGAAGGACTGATGCTGAAGCTGAAAAACATTTGAAAAGACCCTGATGCTGGGAGAGATTGAAGGTGGGAGGAAAAGGGGATGACAGAGGATGAGATGGTTGGATGGCATCACTGACTCAATGGACATGAGTTTGAGTAAACTCCAGGAGCTGGAGATGGACAGGGAGGCCTGGTGTGCTGCAGTCCATGGGGTTGCAAAGACTGACAGGACTGAGTGACTGAACTAAGCTCTTTAATATGTCAGCATTCTTGATGAAGAAAGACTACCTGAGGCTACATTAAAGAAACCAGAGAAGCTCGTCAAAAAGATTACCTGAGACCAGATTCCCTGCACACAGCCTAATCTTATCAGCAACCCCATCTTTGCACCATTGCTACAAATACATGTGTGGGTGGGTGCATGCTCAGTCATGTCCAATTCTTCGGGACCCCTTGAACTCCTCTGTCCATGGGATTTCCCACTCAAGAATACTGGAAAGTGTTAGTCACTCTGTTGTGTCCGACTCTTTGCTCACCCATGCACTGCAGCCTGCCGGGTTCCTTTGTCCATGGAATTGTTCAGGCGAGAACACTGGAGTGGGTTGCCATTTCCTCCTCCAGGGATCTTCCTGACCCAGAGGTTGAACCCAAATCTCCTGTGTCTCTTGCATTGGCAGTCAGATTCTTTAACACTGAGCCACCCAGGAAGCCCAAAACTCTTCATCAAAGCCTCTGAGTTGGGAAACAGATTTGGGGGGCAGGAGCCCATTGAGCTCACAAAGGAATAAAACCATTCTTTTCTGTTTCGCTCAAAACTGTCTTTGGGATGAGATTCAGCAGCAATGCACAACACAAAGGCTATGCTTTCAGCATAAGAATGAAAAGCATGACTGAAAATATGTAAGAAAGACGGGAAAAAATGTTCTGGATAAACAAGTGGTAAAAATAATAGTGCTATAATCAGAAACACATAGAATACCTAATACTAAAATCTGGAGAGGGAGGGAGAGAAAGAGGGAGGGAGGGAGGTTGCAAGAGTGAGAGAAATGCATAAATAGAATTTCCTCTCCTCATCTTAAAAATTTATGTCAACTCTGATTTAGTTAGCATATGTTTCAATGTCTCCCTAGCAACAGTTTCTCATTGGTCACCCAGGCCCCTTGTGATTCTATGAAATCCAGGTCACACTTATGTACAAACACAGAGCCCTATCACCACCCTCATGATAAGATAAGCAGAAACAGCTTAAGGGGACAGCAGTAAGAACAATTCCTTTTTCCAATTAGGGCCTAATGATCTTTCCTAAGGGGCTACCTTATCAAATACAGCCAGACAGAACCAATGTCTTCTTGCCAATTAAGCTCTCATTTTTTGAAGTAAGATCAATAAAAGCATTACAGAGTTATTGGTTGCCTCAAATATGAATATAAGCCTGAATAAACACAATCCTAAGTTGCAGAGACACATCTGGAGAGAACATCCTGGGGCAAAATCTCCTGGGACCTCCTAAAGAGACAAATTCAAAGTTAGCCAAGACTGGGGACTGTCTCTGTTAAGACTTAGCTGAAAGGAAGTTTTTGATTTTGAATTACAAATTCAACTGAAAGGAGATCCCACAGCATAAAATAGGGATGGCATCATAGAAATTGTGGAGAACAATCTTAATATCATAATAGGTTGTTAAATTTAACTGAAAAGAAAAGGAAAACTCTATTATTCAAGAGAATATTGAAAGGTTGCTTAGGATTCAGCACACCTTTTATCCATTCCTCATACGGGAAAATGCCTGAGCTGCTGTAGCTTCTACAAAGTGCTAAAGTGTCTCTGATATTTTGAGTGAAGATTTTCCTGCCTGGTATGTATCTATACTATTATTTCTTTGTTCATTTACTCTCCCAAATGGAAAGCTCCACAGAAGGAGTTTAAAATGAAAATATATCTTAAAGGAAGTGGTCTGATATTAAGTGAAATCTGACATTTCCTTTTATTGTGATGCATGATTTCTACTAGAATAATGACTGGCCCCAATTTATGCCAAGTGAAGCATTCATTTTGGCATATCTGACTGCAGATGAGCATAAACTACACACTGCTGTGGTATTTGCTAAGTTTCCAAGGAAAGAAGAAACATCCTCTGTGGGAAGACATGCTCACTCTTCCCACTCCTACTGGAACATCTGGAATGGAAATTAAGAAGCTGACAAGATGGTATTAAAACCGTGGATTTCAGCACATCCTTGAATTGCCAAATTCTCTTGCAAATGCATCTTCCCACAAAAATCCTATGCCACTGTAGCCTTCGGATCCAAAGTATGGGAATTATTATTTATTTTATTATTACCGTAGCATAGAGACAATGAAATGTGACCCTGCTTCTTTTCCTAGGAACAGACAACAGAGACCAGACCTTAAAGTAGTTTCACTTTGTTTTGAATGGAACTTGATTTCTACTCATGGGACACAGTGATATGAGCCAGCTGGAGTCCAAAGGTTAAACGGACCTCAGCTTTCAATAAAAGGACAACAGCTAAAGATCCTATGTCCCAGAGTCAAGGAGGTTGTGGCCATTCCAAAGATATCCAGGTGGAAATGATCTTTATTTTTGCTTCTTTGTTCTGAGTTGTAGTTCTGTTGGTTTCTGTCAGCTCAAAAAACAATGTTTATTATGCTCCAAACAAGGCAAAAGATATGGGTAAATATTAACTCAGGGTCCTGCCCTTGCAGTGTTAACAAGGACTTCAGACTCACTCATTCATAAATTCACTACAACATGGTAATATGTAGGAAAAGGCCAGAAAAGTGGCACTGAGTCTTGGATGGAGTTTGAAGCAGAAGGTGATCTCTGTCTCTCCCTTTTTTCTCTCTTAATTCATTTATTTTTAACTGAAGGACAATTACAATATTGTGTTGGCTTCTGCCACACACCAACATGGATCAGCCATAGGTATACATATGTCCCTTCCCTCTTGAGCCTTCCTCTCACTTCCCACCCCATGCTTACTTTTAAGAAGCACTATAGGAAAGGCTGAAGTGGGATGTTAAGATGTGTAGGTTTTCTTCAGAGAATGCGTTCACTCACACCCTTGACATTTACTGAATGACTACTCTGTGTTCAAGTTGTCTCAAATTCTAGTTATGAAGAAAGACAAGTAAACTGCTATTACACAACAAGGGAAGTGGTGGTGGTTTAGTTGCTAAGTCCTGTCCGACCCTTTTGACCCCAAGTACTGTAGCCCACCAGGCTCCTCTGACCATGGGATTTCCCAGGCAAGAATATTGGAGTGAGTTGCCATTTCCTTCTCCAGGGGATCTTACTAACCCAGGAATCAAACCCAGGTCTCCTGCACTGAAGGCAGATTCTTTACCACTGAGTCACCAGGGAAATCCTGGGTTGAACTGGCTCCTCAAAATTCATGCATTAAATTTGTGTAATAAATCCTAGTACATCAAAATGTGACCTTCTATAGAGATAGAGTCTTTACAGAGATAATTAAATCAAAATTAGATTGTTAGAGTCGACCCTAATCCAATGACTGGTTCATAAAAAGAAGACATTTGGGAACAGATACATGCATACAAGAAGACATGTGATATTAACATGAAGACGACAGGTTCTTCACAAATTTGCCCTCAGAAAGAACCAACCCTACTGACATCTTTATTTCACACATCTAGCCTCCAGAATTGTGAGACAGTAAATTTCTGTTGTTGAAGCCACTCAGTGTGTGGCACTCTGTTACTACAGCACAAACAAACTAGTACAGGGGTTTATTGTAAATACCAAGGAAAGTGCAAGAAAGTGCCAGAAATGACATTTTACATAAATTTGTGAAATCCAATAACAATAAGATTTAATTTGCAAAGAAGAGTGGTTAATCTATTTAACAAATCTTTTTTAAGTATCTACTATATAAGATATATTTCCTGGGCATTGTGGGTAAAGCTCAGAGTGATATGGACCCTCACAGAGTTTACAGTCTGATGGAGAGAGACAAGCAATAAACAAAATTCAAAATCAGAATTATTTCTGATTGAGATAAAACATTGAAAGAATAAAAAGGATAATATTATAGACTATAGCCAAGAAGATATGTCTAGATAGGCTTGTCAGGAAATGACCATCCAAAGAGACAAAAAGAAGTGTTTGATATTTACTTTTAAAATCAGCAAAGTAAAGTTTAAAAGATATTATTAAAAGATTATGATTAAAAACCATGTTAAAAGATGGTTATTCTTCCAGATAACCATCTGGTTTTATTTCAAATTCATGTGCTGAGAAATTCATTTGAATGCGTCATTGGGCATTGCCCTTGTAATACCAGGGAATGACATTCCTCATAATACTTCTGGAGATTGTAATATTTATAAAAATATTGAGACACATGATGGTGAACGATTGTAAAGGATTCTGGTCCCTCCCTAAAATAGATTTTGGGACATGTCGCCTAAGAAACAGAGGAACAGGTAGACCCTCTGTAGGATCAATTTCTGAAGTAACATAACAAAGTGAAAAACCTTCAGGAGAGCTAAAGAATTGGAGCTCCAAAGTGTGTTTAAGATGAGGTGTTGGGTGTTAGGGAACCTATAGTGAGGCCACATAATTAGCTTGGGTGAAAGATATCTCTTTATACCTATATCTCTTATCCATTTAATCTGAGTGGATTACTGTCCGCACCATCACTCCTAAGCCTCAGGTAAGCTATTGATCCAAACCAGAATCAACAAAGGTATATATGCACATCAGTGTAGCCCAAGAGATGGGTGAACCAGTTATTTTAGTGATCTCAAATTCTTCAACAGAGCCTGGAGCTTTCCCCACCTCCAAGCACTGGGCCCAGATAATCACATTTTTAAAAAGTATTTTTGCTTCTTATAGAAAAGCAGTGCCTAGTGTGAAGTCTGCCATGGTTTTTTGGTTGGGCTCAGGGCTTACCTTGTGGTTCAGCTGGTGAAGAATCCGCCTGCAGTGCAGGAGACTTAGGTTCGATCCCTGGGTTTGGAAGATGCCCTGGAGAAGGGAAAGGCTACCCACTCCAGTATTCTGGCCTGGAGAATTCCATGGACTGTATAGTCTATGGGGTCACAAAGTGTCGGTCACAACTGAGCGAATTTCATTTTGGGGGATGCCTGAGGTAGAAAAATAAGCAGTAAGTGACTTGAATTACTCCACTAGAATACAACATTTTGCCTTGAGACTGTGGTGTGTTAGTCACTCAGTCATATCTGACTGGAGAAGGCAATGGCACCCCAAGCCAGTACTCTTGCCTAGAAAATCCCATGGGTGGAGGAGCTTGGTGGGCTGCAGTCCATGGTGACATGAAGAGTCGGATACGACTGAGCGACTTCACTTTCACTTTTCACTTTCATGCATTGAAGGAAATGGCAACCTACTCCAGTGTTCTTGCCTGGAGAATCCCAGGGACAGCGGAGCCTGGTGGGCTGCCGTCTATGGGGTCACAAGAGTCGGACATGACTGAAGTGACTTAGCAGCAGCAGCAGCACGTCTGACTCTTTGTGATCCCGTGGACTTTAGCCCGCCAGGCTTCTCTGACCACGGAATTCTTCCACCAAGAATAGTGGAGTAGGTGCTGTGTCCTCCTTCATGGGATCTTCCCAACCCAGGGATCGAACCCGGTCTCCTGCATTGCAGGCAGATTCTTTACCATCTGAGCCACGAGGGAAGCCCTGCCTTGAGACGTCTCCCTCCCAAAACACATCTAGAGGAGGTTAAGCTAAAACCTAAACATTTCCCTACCTGAGAGGCATTAAGAGTTATGACATTTGGTAATGATATGGTCCTCCAAGAGATGAGTTAGTATGAATAAGAACTAATTGGAAATATTGAGCATAAGAATATAATTTTAACTAAAAAAAACTCAAAAGATCTTTGCATCTGTTTAGTTTTTTAGTTTAGCCCAAGGGGCAGCAGCAATAAGGAGTAGCTCTTTGTATGATGATGGCAAGGATGCAAAGGGAAAGAAGAAATCCAGAAGGTCTCTTAAGTCCTATTTTCAGAACTGATACCCAATCAATTCAATCATATTTTATTGACTAGAATCAGTCATGTGGCTGAATCCAAAATCAAGGACTTAGAGGAGATCCAACCAGTCCGTCCTAAAGGAGATCAGTCCTGGGTGTTCATTGGAAGGAATGATGCTGAATTTAAAACTCCAATACTTTGGCCACCTCATGCGAAGAGTTGACTCATTGAAAAAGACCTTGATGCTGGGAGGAACTGGGGGCAGGAGAAGGGGATGACAGAGGATGAGATGGCTGGATGGCATCACCCACTCAATGGACATGAGTTTGAGTGAACTCCAGGAGTTGGTGATGGACAGGGAGGCCTGGCATACTGCGATTTATGGGGTTGCAAATAGTCGGACATAACTGAGCGACTGAACTGAACAGAACTGAACTGAACTGAACTGAACTAGGCCTTTTTATGAGGAATTGTGACGTTACATGCAAAAGACATGAACAGAGAGATAAGTGAAAAATTGGAGCCAGTATTTCAATTTACCTCTAAGATTGTCACTAAATTTCTCAATAGATTCACTAGATTTCAGAAGACAGTGAAAAATTGTTCAAAGTGATGAAGGGAAAGAATATTAGCCTATAATTTTATACTACATTAAACTAATATTGATATACAAGTATAAACTAAATATATTTCTGGAATAAAGTCTTCATAAGATTGAATATGCAAAATTCTTAGAGCATATTCTCTGAAGAGGTATAGAACAAGACAAGAAATTACCCCAGGAGAACAATGAGGGGCCTAGGAGAAATATATTTACTAATACATTAGTAAATTATATTATTGTTTAAGTAAGCAAGGATCAACTATAAAACACATATTCATAATCATCTAGAATTAAAGTTTAGTCCAGAGGTATGTGGTCAACCTCTCTATAATGGCAGAAATAGTCTATATTTGTGCTAACCAATATGCAGGCTACTAGTAACGTGGAACCACTGATCACTTGAAATGTGACCAGGGCAACATAGAAACTAAACTTTAAATTTTCCTTTATTAAATAATTTAAATATTTGTATGTGGTTAGTGATTACTGTTTTGGACAAAACAGAAATTATATGGTAGTTGGAAGTGGGAGTAACACCAAGAGAATAAACTGAGGTGAGAACATTGTTTTAATATCGGAAGTGATATACATATTGATTAGGTTTAATATATTGAGACATAAATAGAAATATATGCACAGGGTTTAATAAGCAACCGAAAATGAAAGAGAATGCATTAAATGGCAATCCTTAGAGGAAAAGTCTCCAATGGAAATAAGAAAAGTGGAAGCCAAATAAGTTTGACAAATAGAAAACATTGAGAGCCAAGATGCAGAAATAAGTATAATTCAGTTCAGTTCAGTTGCTCAGTCATGTCTGACTCTTTGCGACCCCATGGACTGCAGCAGTTCAGGCCTCCCTGTCTATTGCCAACTCCCGGAGTTTACTCAAACCCATATCCATTGAGTCGGTGATGCCATCCAGCCATCTCATCATCTGTCATCCCCTTCTCCCGCATTCAATCTTTCCCAGCATCAGAATCTTTTCAAATGAGTCAGTTCTTTGCATCAGGTGGCCAAAGTATTGGAGTTTCAGCTTTAGCATTGGCCCTTCCAGTGAATATTCAGGACTGATTTCCTGTAGGATGGACTGGTTGGATCTTCTTGCAGTCCAAGGGACCCTCAAGAGTCTTCTCCAACACCACAGTTCAAAAGCATCAGTTCTTCAGCACTCAGCTTTCTTTATAGTCCAACTCTCACATCCATACATGACTACTGGAAAAATTATAGCTTTGACTAGACAGATCTTTGTTGACAAAGTAATGTCTCCGTTTTTTAATATGCTGTATAAGTTGGTCATAAACTTTCTTCCAAGAAGCATCTTTTAATTTAATGGCTGCAGTCAGCATCTGCAGTGATTTTGGAGCCCTCCGAAATAAAGTCTGTACCTGTTTCAACTGTTTACTCATCTATTTGTCATGAAGTGATGGGACTGGATGCCATGATCTTAAGTTTTCTGACTGTTGAGTTTTAAGCCAACTTTTTCACTCTCTCACTTTCTCCAAGAGGCTCTTTAGTTCTTCACTTTCTGCCCTGAGGGTGGTGTCATCTACATATCTGAGGAAATTGATTTTTCTCCTGGTAATATAACAGTTATTATAATAGTTCTAAGAAGCCAAATGATCACAAAAAATTTAGATTGGAAACTGAGCATATGATTTTCAAAATAAAGAAAATATAAATATTGATAAAAAGAGGATGGAAAAAATTAATATTATTGTAGTCCTTTCATTCAAATAAAGATTTTTAATACAAAAAGATTTAGGGAATAATTTTAACTCCAGCCCTAATAAAGAAATACTCCTTATATTCTTGACTAAGTACTTGTCACTCTTTCTGGCTTCCTAGTCTCTGAATTTCCTTCCTATGTCTGACTAATCTCCTATTGTATGGCACAGAGCCACCCAAATATAGAAGCATAAGATGCCAGACGCTTGCTCTTCAATCTTTCCTGGAGCTCTGCTTATTCATACACTTGCATTAGGCCTTGACTGAGAAGGTAATGATGCAAGGATGCAGGGCTTTTGGAATGCGTACTGGAGATGGTAGCAGAGGTCATATCAGGTCTTGAGAGGCAATTCTGGCAGCAATCTCTGGCAGTTTCTACTCTGTCCAGCATTGGCTGAATGGTCAAGATCTGTTTCAAGATATGATGGTGCTTGGAAGAAATTTTCTTAACTCTATCCTCAAACCTAGTTCTCTGCCTTCCCTCTTCCCTTTCCCTTCACCTCCTCTCATCATTCCCACATTAAAATTCTATGAACTATTTAATATCCTCTAAATAAAATATTTTATGCTTAAATTAGTCATGGTTGGCTTCTGATTCTTTCAACCAAGAGCTCCATTTGATGTAAAAGTCTTTAATAATAACCAGATTAGACAACTCACTTTCTTTTGCTATTTCAAGGAGCAGATATGGATTGTGTTTTATGTCTTGTGTCTGGGTGAGAGGCAATGGAAGATTTCATGACAACCACATCTATTTTAAAATGGGTCTCTTCTCCAATGGCTAATATGCTCTTTTTTTTTTTTTTTTTTAGAGAAGTGAATATTCACCAAAGCCCCCTATTGCAGATAGCAAAGAAAATTCATTTCAGGAAGAAATTTCTTTAAAACTTAGAAAGCTCTCTTTATTCAACAAGGATATTTTGATGAGCATTTTGTAACCTTTTCAAAATCAATAGAAAATGGTTACATTTGCATTCTTTGTAGTCTCTGATTATATAATAGATTTTAGTGATGATAACTCTCCTCAGTCAAGTAGCCACTTGAGTACTTACCTCTGATACTTTAAAATACCATGCTAGGTATTACCTACCATTACATATCATTATCTACCTACTTACCTAAAGATTATCTATCTTTAAAATCTGTCATTTCATTCATTTATTTTCTAAATGGTGAAAGCACCATTTAGACAGCCTGTTCATAGGAAATCAATGAAAATTAAGTAAGAGGGCATTTTAATTACACTGGTTTCCTCCTATACCTATTTAATAAAGAAAGGAATTGCATAAATCACTTGACTTTACCAGGCCCCTGCAAACTGAAAATATATAGAAACAAAAATGGGATAAGATTGAACAGAAAATGGCTTTAGTCAGTTTAGTCACTCAGTCATTAACAACTCTCTGTGACCCCATGAACTGTAGCACACCAGGCCTCTCTGTCCATCACCAACTTTCAGAGCGTGTGCAAACTCATGTCCATTGACTCAGTGATGCCATCCAACCATTTCATCCTCTGTCATCCCCTTCTCTTCATGACTTCAATCTTTCCCAGCATGAGGGTCTTCTCTGAGTCAGCTCTTCACATCAGGCAGCCAAAATATTGGACTTTCAGCTTCATCATCAGTCCTTCTGATGAATATTCAGGACTGATTTCCTTTAGGATTGACTGATTTGATCTCGTTGCAGTCCAAGGGACTCTCAAGAGTCTTCTCCAACACCACAGTTCAAAAGCATCAGTT
Organism: Budorcas taxicolor; assembly: GCF_023091745.1. NCBI lineage: Eukaryota > Metazoa > Chordata > Mammalia > Artiodactyla > Bovidae > Budorcas > Budorcas taxicolor. Next base: position 55,741,015 of record NC_068923.1, on the reverse strand, counting down.
CTTCAGTGTTCAGTTTTCTTTATAATCCAACTCTCACATCCATACATAACTACTGGAAAAACCATAGATTTGATTAGACAGACCTTTGTTGGCAAAGTAATGGCTCTGCTTTTTAATATGCTACTAGGTTGGTTATAACTTTTCCTCCAAGGAGGAACCGTCTTTTAATTCCTTGACTTAATTCACTATTAATTTAACCATGTACACTTATCAGACTGACACTGACAAAAGCTACTGTTGTTGTCCAGTGTTGGTGAAGGTGTGGGGACATAGTGGCTCCTGTATGGTGTTGGTGAGGGGGCTGAGTTTTTCCATTGTTCTGGAGAGTGAATGTTATTGCCAATTAATTTAAGATATTTGGAATTTCTGGTCAGGCTTCCCTAGTGGCTCAGACTTCCTTTGTGACTCAACTGGTAAAGAATCAGCCTGCAATACAAGAGACTTGGGTTTGATCCTGGTTTGGGAAGATTCCCCGAAGAAGGGAAAGGCTACCCACTCCAGTATTCTGGCCTGGACAATTCCAACTTCATAGTCTTTAGGATTGCCGAATCAGATACAACTTGCATTTCACACCCTTGTGGCCCAGTTGGTAAAGAATCCACCTGCAGTGCTGGAGACCTGGGCTCCATATCTGGAATGGGAAGATCCTCTGGAAGAGAGCAAGCCAACACACTCTAGTATTCTTGCTTGGATAATCCCCAAGAACAGAACAAACTGGCAGGCTACCGTCTATGGGGTTACAAAGAGTAGGACAAGACAGGAGCTGCGCAGGCGCAAGAGGGCCTAGAGGAACTACTTCACATTCAAGGTCAGGAGGGGCAGCTGTGAGGAGATACCCCTCATCCAAGGTAAGGATCAGCGGCTGTGCTTTGCTGGAGCAGCCGTGAAGAGATACCCCACGTCCAAGGTAAGAGAAACCCAAGTAAGATGGTAGGTGTTGCAAGAGGGCATCAGAGGGCAGACACACTGAAACCATACTCACAGAAAACTAGTCAATCTAATCACATGGACCACAGCCTTGTCTAACTGAATGAAACTAAGCCATGCCCGTGGGGCCCCCCAGGACAGGCAGGTCATGGTGTAGAGGTCTGACAGAATGTGGTCCACTGGATAAGGGAATGGCAAACCACTTCAGTATTCTTGCCTTGAGAATTCCATGAACAGTATGAAAAGGCAAAAAGGTAGGACACTGAAAAATGAACTCCCCAGATAGGTAGATGCCCAGTATGCTACTGGAGATCAGTAGAGAAATAACTCCAGAAAGAATGAAGGGATAGAACCAAAGCAAAAACAATACCCAGTTGTGGATGACACTGGTGAAACAAGCAAGGTCGGATGCTGTAAAGAGCAATATTGCATACGAATCTGGAATGTCAGGTCCATGAATCAAGGCAAATTGGAAGTGGTCAAACAGGAGATGGCAAGAGTGAAATTGACATTCTAGGAATCAGGAAACTAAAATGGACTGGAATGAGTGAATTTAACTCAGATGACCATTATATCTACTACTGCAGGCAGGAATCCCTCAGAAGAAATGGAGTAGCCATTACGGTCAACGAAAGAGTCCAAAATGCAGTACTTGGATGCAATCTCAAAAACGACAGAATGATCTCTGTTTGTTTCCAAGGCAAACCATTCAATATCACGGTAATCCAAGCCTATGCCCCAACCAGTAATGCTGAAGAAGCTGAAGTTAAATGGTTCTATGAAGACCTACAAGACCTTATAAAACTAACACCAAAAAAGATGCCCTTTTCATTATAGAGGACTGGAATGCAAAGAAGTAAGTCAAGAAACACCTGGAATAACAGGCAAATTTGGCCTTGGAGTACAGGAAGAAGCAGGGCAAAGGCTAATAGAGTTTTGCCAAGAGAATGCACTGGTTATAGCAAACACCCTCTTCCAACAACACAAGAGAAGACTCTACACATGGACACCACCAGATGATCAACACTGAAATCAGATTGATTATATTCTTTGCAGCCAAAGATGGACAAACTCTATACAGTCAGCAAAAACAAGACCGGGAGCTGACTGTGGCTCAGATCATGAACGGCTTATTGCCAGATTCAGACTTAAATTGAACAAAGTGGGGAAAACCACTAGATCATTCAGGTATGACCTAAATCAAATCCCTTATGATTATACAGTTGAAGTGAGAAATAGATTTAAGGGAATAGATATGATAGATAGAGTGTCTGATGAACTATGGACGGAGGTTAGTGACATTGTACAGGAGACAGGGATCAAGACCATCCCCATTGAAAAGAAATGCAAAAAAGCAAAATCGCTGTCTGGGGAGGCCTTACAAATAACTGTGAAAAGAAGAGAAGTGAAAAGCAAAGGAGAAAAGGAAAGATATAAGCATCTGAATGCAGAGTTCCAAAGAATAGCAAGGAGAGATAAGAAAGCCTTCCTCAGTGATCAATGCAAAGAAATAGAGGAAAAAAACAGAATAGGAAAGACTAAAGATCTCTTCAAGAAAATTAGAGATACCAAGGGAACATTTCATGCAAAGATGGCCTTGATAAAGGACAGAAATGATATGGACCTAACAGAAGCAGAAGATATTAAGAAAAGGTGGCAAGAACACACAGAAGAACTGTACAAAAAAAGAGCTTCACGACCAAGATAATCACAATGGTGTGATCACTCACCTAGAACCAGACATCCTGGAATGTGAAGTCAAGTGGGCCTTAGAAAGCATCACTACGAACAAAGCTAGTGGAGGTGATGGCATTCCAGTGGAGCTATTTCAAATCCTGAAAGATGATGCTGTGAAAGTGCTGCACTCAATATGCCAGCAAATTTGGAAAACTCAGCAGTGGCCACAAGACTGGAAAAGCTCAGTTTTTATTCCAATCCCAAAGAAAGGCAATGCCAAAGAATGCTCAAACTACCGCACAATTGCACTCATCTCACATGCTAGTAAAGTAATACTCAAAATTCTCCAAGCCAGGCTTCAGCAATACATGAACCGTGAACTTCCAGATGTCTAAGCTGGTTTTAGAAAAGTCAGAGGAACCAGAGAACAAATTGCCAACATCTGCTGGATCATCTAAAAAGCAAGAAAGTTCCAGAAAAGCCTCTATTTCTGCTTTATTGACTATGCCAAAGCCTTTGACTGTGTGGATCACAATAAACTGTGGAAAATTCTTCAAGAGATGGGAATACCAGATCACCTGATCTGCCCCTTGTTAAACCTATATGCAGGTCAGGATGCAACAGTTAGAACTGGACATGGAAAAACAGTCTGGATCCAAATAGGAAAAGGAGTGTGTCAAAGCTGTATATTGTCACTCTGCTTATTTAATTTATATGCAGAGTACAGCATGAGAAACGCTGGACTGGAGGAAGCACAAGCTGGAATCAAGATTGCCGGGAGAAACATCAGTAACCTCAGATATGCAGATGACACCACCCTTATGGTAGCAAGTGAAGAGGAACTAAAAAGCCTTTTGATGAAAGTGAAAGTGGAGAGTGAAAAAGTTGGCTTAAAACTCAACATTCAGAAAACTAAGATCTGGTCCCATCACTTCATGGGAAATAGATGGGGAGACAGTTTAAACAGTGTCAAACTTTATTTATTTGGGCTCCAAAATCACTGCAGATGGTGACTGCAGCCATGAAATGAAAAGACGCTTACTCCTTGGAAGGAAATTATGACCAACTTAGCTAACATATTGAAAAGCATAGCTATTACCTTGCCAACAAAAGTCCATCTAGTCAAGGCTATGGTTTTTCCAGTGGTCAAGTATGGATTTGAGAGTTGGACTATGAAGAAAGCTGAGTGCTGAAGAATTGATGCTTTTGAACTGTGGTGTTGGAGAAGACTCTTGAGAGTCCCTTGGACTGCAAGTAGCTCCAACCAGTCCATCCTAAAGGAGATCAGTCCTGGGTGTTCATTGGAAGGACTGATGCTGAAGCTGAAACTCCAATACTTTGGCCACCTCAAGGGAAGAGTTGACCCATTGGAAAAGACCCTGATGCTAAGAGGGATTGGGGGCAGGAGAAGAAGGGGATGACAGAGGATGAGATGGCCGAATGGTGTCACCAACTCGATGGACATGAGTTTGAGTGAACTCTGGGAGTTGGTGGTCGACAGGGAAGCCTGGTGTGCTGCGATTCATGGGGTCGCAAAGAGTTGGATATGACTGAGCGACTGAATCGAACTGGACTAATCAACTAAGCATGCAGTGGAGACTCTCTGGCCAGTAATCCCTTCTCTAGGAATTACTGAACAAGAATATGTTATTTCACCTGTATATAGAAGTTATGTTTATGCCATACCATAGTCTAATAAGTATGCAATAGTATTACGTTGCAAAACAATGTACATATTTTAGTTAGAAAATACCTTATTGCTAAAAATTACTAACCATCTCTGAGCCTTCAGTGATTCACAGTAGGAAAATCAAAGATCACTGATTCCAGATCACTGTAACAAATATAATATAGGAATAATGGGAAAGTTTGAAATGTTATAAGAATTACCAAAATGCCACAGAGACAGTAAGCAAATGCTGTTGGAAAAACAGTGCCAGTAGATTTGCTCAGTGCATGGTTGACACAACCTTCAATTTGTTAAAAAAAAAAAAAGAGAGAGAGAGAGAAACCCACAATATCTGTGAGAAGCCATACAATTAGCACAATAAAGTATAACATGCATGTATTTTCTTTCTCTGCTTTGCATATTTTAAAGAAAAAAGAATCCTCACTCTTTCATAGAGCTCACAGCTATAAACTTGACTACATGTTTGCTTTGAGTTGGTGACCTTAGGTGACTCTGTTCCTTTAAGTTCCAGCAGCTTCCACAATTTTTGTGGATTCAGCTAAAACCTCTGTGTAGGTGACTCTTCCCCCCAACTCCAGACTGTATGTCTCTTTCTATATTTAGCTTCAGTCCTACATTCTTTCTTTTTGAAGTTTGCCAGTTAGATATCTCCCTGGAACTCAGAATCAACATGGCTGAGACTGGGCTTAGTACATTGCCTTGCTCCCAAACTCATCTCTTGAATGTTTCTGTTAATGATAGCCTTATTTTTTGAGCTATTGATGTTTGAAAATTGAGAGTCCTGTTAGGTAATAGCTCCCAATCAGCCTAGCCTGGGGACACTATTTATTTTTATATCAGATCACTAACATGTATATCTCCCCTCACTTTGAGTACCTTTTTTTGTTTTCCCAGCTTTATTGAGATATAGTTTACACAATTTAACATTGCGTCAGTTTCAGGGATATATTGTGATGGTTTGATATACATATACACTGGGAAATGAAGATCACAATAAGTGTAGCTAATACATCTGTTACCTCAAACAGTGAGAATTTGCAGGGGGCACTTTTAAGATTTACTCTGTTAGCCACTTTCAGATATGCAATACAGTATTATTCACTACAGTGTCCACACAGTACAGTATAGCCCCAGAACTTACTCCTGTTGCCTTGACTACCTTTCTCCATTTTTCCTGTCCCACCCCTTCTCTTATCTTTGAAAATCATGAATCTGTTCTGTTTCCATGAGTGCGTTGTTATTGTTTTGAAATTCTGCATATAAGTGAAATGACATAGCATTTTTCTTTGAATGCATGTTGTATCCATGTTCTTGTCAATGATAAACTTTTCTTCTTTGTAATTATTTGGATTCCAGTTAAAAATCTTTCAAGTGTAAGAAGTATAAAAAGTGAAAATTAAAAGCTTTAAAGCAATTGAAGTATTCTCTAATGGAAAATTAATTCCAGCATACTTTAGCTTTAAACTTCCTCTTCTTTCATTGTAAAATAGAATAAATAAATACAAAGGTATGCAAGACATATGACATTATGCTTTCTAGATAAGCCTTTTTCAATGTCATAAAAAATTTACTCATCTGTTTTTCACTCTTTAGCTTTTATTCTCTTCTCTATAGATTCATTTGTAAACATTAAAGATTGATTTACAAAATGTTCTTATACTATCATAATGGTCATTTTCTGATTATAAGTCTTACCTACTGCTAAGAATTGTGATGGAAATAAAAATTAAGGTTTATAAAATTCTTTCTCATCTCTGGAATATCATTGACAAACTTGCAAAGAAAGGCATATAAGAATTAGAAAAAACACATTGGCTAGTTGAACAATCACTCTTTTCTTCTGAACTGGAAATAAATGGTGGGATTGAGCAGAGCTGGAGTGATCAGCGTCAAATGCACATATGGGCACCTAAGTCACTTAGGTGGTAGTAGACGGTGATTATTTCAATCCAAGTCCTAGACCCAGCAGGTCAGAAAGTCATTTGCTCCGTGACTAAGGAGAACAGACAGGTGACTGAGAGGGCAAGGATATCCCATAAATATGTCTCACAAAAATTGTACCTCTAAGGGCTGAGACAGAGTCCAATACTGACATTTGGCCATCTTCAGAAAGTACTGTCTATAAGTGAGGCCAGAGTGGAAATTGTGATCGTGGGTAGGCATAATCAAGACTTCAACATTGAAACTTAAACTCAACAGATATTCATTTTCTTGTATAATTCACTAAATTTATGGCAGATTATTTGCTAATTTTATTTTGGAATGGAAATCCCTTCATTTTTTTAGCTTCTCCACATGTGCATTCAGCTTCCCAGGTGGCTCAGTGGTAAAGAATCCACCTGCCAAGCAGGAGACTCAGTTCGATCCCTGGGTCTGAAAGATCGTCTGAAGAAGGAAATGTCACTCTAGTATTTTTGCCTGAAAAATCCCATGGACAGAAGAGCCTGGTGGACTACAGTCCATGGGGTCGTAAAGAGTTGGATACAACTTAGTGACTAAACAACAACAACAACAACAACAGTAATGAAAACAGCTGCATGTGTGTTCAGATGTGAGCTTTACCAAGCAGACCAAACGGGATCTACTGATGTTACTAAGAATGTCACTGAGTCTCTTCTCAAAAGTCAGAGACTCTTTAGAAATCTGAGTGCTGCGGAATTTATTTTCACATTTTGAATAATTAAGGACAAGTTGGAGACTCTTGAATGCCAAATATCTTTTTCATAGTGTCTTTTTTTGTAGAACACACTTGGTACCATAGGAAGGGTGATCGTCATCATACTTTGCCTGGCCAGCTCCTCAGTTATAATGATAAATGGCCTCACTTTTACTCTCAAAAGTGAAAGTGGAAGATAAGTTATGTGGCTTGTCTAGTCATGAAGAATAGAAATAAGTTTGAGAGCAGAGGTTCTATCCTCGAGAAGCATACTTACCAGCTGAGGACAATATAATGTGTAATTGCAGTGACTTTTCAGGTTCATCTACACAGACACTCAGCAGGATCTTCCTTTGAGGTAGGGTTTTGGAGAATAAGGTGGAAATACACATGTTCCCCCTGAATTGAAAAACAAACAAGCAAAAAAAAAAAAAAAAACCCAAAAAACCCCCTCACTTGTTTGGAGTAAAGACTCTAGGTCTTCCACGAAAATCATATATGGAGTTGGACTTGGAAAACAAACAAACAAATTAACACCTAATTTATCTGTACTTGGATATTTTCATTTCTGTAACAAGGCACAAGGCGTGATTAAGCGCTTAGACTCTTTTGTTAAGTGTTTAGACTCTTTTCTCAGAGTTCTGAGTTACAGAGAGGCTTAAGTGTCGGGATCAGGGGTAAGCTGATCAGTCAGTCAGCTTTGCTTCTATCAAAGCATTAGGGCTTTTCTGCTTAGATACTGAATTTGTGCCTGAAGTTTCATTTGAACTCCCGTTATATAGAAAAAAAAAAAAAAAAGGAAGTTTGATGTTTGAAATTCTTTAACAAATGATGCTGTGAATTTAGTGAGTTAATGGGAACTTTATTGCAGGGTTTCTGCTTGTCAGTCCAGGGCACTGTAAACCCTAAGCAATTAGAATATGATTCCAGTACATAGGAAGCCTGCTTACCTTATTTTCCACTTTAATGAAGAGAGTAGGTGATAATGTTGCCTGTGCTTTTATAGGCTGCATGTCGAAAATTGAACCTATAGATTTCCTTTTCAGAAGTTCTCAATCAATAGTCTGGAGGCTCGTTTCTAGCCCCAGGCCTTTGTCTGACTACCCTGCAGCAAAACAAGCTTTTTAGACTCTCTGGTTCCCAATCCCTTTGTATCTGTGTGTACATTTTCACACAGACCTGCTGGCCTCACTTGCTTGTTATCATTATCAAAGAAATCAAGAGTTATGAAAAGCATTATGAAATGCTCCAAACATGTGCCTTCCATTATTATTTATTAGACTTATTTGGGGGATCATTTTTTAATGTAAGTTTTGTGGTTGTTTTAGGTTACTCTTGAGTGTAAATTAACTTTATTTGTTTAATATAAAATTTTCTAAAAAATATGCTTTATCAAGAGACATTGTATTGTAGTATATCCATCAAAGGTTCTTGTTGCAAGCAAAGAAAACCAAACCTGCCTCAGGCAGAATGGAATTGAATGCCCACAGGATAAGTGAAAATCTAGATGATAAGATATATATGACAAAGCTTAGGAAATAGATCCAGGAGACCTTTAGAGACAAAGAGACAGGGAAAGCACACTACATATTTGGGGCAGTCTGACAGCATGCATTCTTGTAAAGGATTCTCTTTAACCAAGGGTGGGTGGATTTCAAAATACACATCTGTACAGAAAAGGGACAAAATCATCAAGTTGGTCTTTAGCTAAAAACCCTTTAGGGTCCTTACTGGTGCACATTTACTGAAGATCAGATCTGTCCTCAAATTATTCCTTATTTCTCGCATCTCTAGCTCAAGATCAAAACTCCATTGAATATCATTTTGTTAGATGGGCTTGAGTCACTCTTGGTCGCATAATGTTAGAAGTGTGTAGCTTCCACATACTTTAGGGAGTGTGTAGCCAGGAATTTCTTCAGCACCAGAATGACACTACCTTTGACCAAGACTGCATGCCAAAGGAATCTGGGTACCAACAGACAAAGGATTGTATTCTGAACAGCCAAAAGGACAAGTGCTCACAAAAATAAATGTGACATTTAGTTTCTATCTTGCTTTTTTCATGTGTATGTTGGTAATTGAATTATGTATTATACTTTAATGCTGCAGTGACAGATAATATATGCAAGTCATGGAATTGTAGAGGTTGATACTTATTCGCATTGATTCACTCAATGTTATTTCACTGAGCAATCAAACATGAAAATTTAATAAGACAGGGTACCAAAATATATGTGACAGATAATATTTAGCATGTCAGTTTCAGAGATGGGGACGTCCTTTAATTTGAGTAAAGAAATGAGGTTTCACAGGGAGGCCTACAATTTGTAAGTGCAGATGATGTGTAGAAATTTTGGCAGTACTTTCATATATGGGATTCTTATACAGGAAGAAAATGATTTTTTCCATTTTATGATAGTTATTTCCTTTGTTTCCAAGGTGATGATGGATTGTTTTTTATTCCAAGTATCAGCTGAGTCTCTAAGAATAGGCTCTCAAGTGACCAGAGCTGACCCTCATTAAGGAAGCCATCAGGTAAGTTAGCAACTAAAGTGATGACTCAAACAATCTGAGATCAAAGTGTTGCGTGCTGGTCTCAGCCAATCAATAACCAATGTTGTGGCTGACCTGGACCTTGTGATTTTTATTAGGATTTCAAGATGCCCTCAGTAATAACTATCAGGAAATTTTGAAGAAAAAAATTGATTACTAGTCCTGGAAATTACAAGGCACACCTGAGGGCACCCAGTAAGGTTATAGGTAGAAAGAAAGAAAGCACAGGCTTGGGGTTCTGCTTTTATTGAGGTTGAAGTTGCAGGCCTAGGATTTATGGGGCTGTTATTGTTGTTGTTGTTCAGTCACTAAGTCATGTCTGACTCTTTGTGACCCCATGGACTGTAGCATGCCAGGCTCCTCTGTCCTCCACTATCTCCTGGAGTTTGTTCAAACTCATGTCCATTGAGTTGGTGATGCTTTCTAATCATCTCATCCTATATTGCCCCACTTTGCCTTCTATCTTTCCCAACATCAGAGTCTTCCAAAAACTCAGCTATTCTCATCAACTGGCCAAAGTGTTGGAGTTTCAGCTTCAGCTTCAGTCCTTTCAAAGAATATTCAGGGTTGATTTCCTTTAGGATTGACTGGTTTAATCTCCTTGCAGTCCAAGAGACTCTCAAGAGTCTTCTCTAGCAACACAAGATGAAAGCATCATTTTTCCAGTGCTCAACCTTCCTTATGGTCCAAATCTCACATCTGTATAAGACTACTGGAAAAGCCATAGTTTTGACTATATGGACCTTTGTTGGCCAAGTGATGCCTCTGCTTTTTAATACACTTTCTAGGTTTGTCATCACTTTCCTTCCAAGGAGCAAGTGTCTTTTAATTTCATGGCTGCAGTCAACCTGTGCAGTGATTTTGGAGACCAAGGAAAAAATCTGTCACTGCTTCTACTTTTTCCCATTCTATTTGCCATGAAGTGATGGAACCAGATGCCATGATCTTAGTTTTGGAATGTGAGTCCATGCCAGCTTTTTCACTCTCCTGTTCTATCCTCACTAAGAGGCTCGTTAATTCCCTTCACTTTCTGCATTAGAGTGGTATCATTTCATATCAGAGGTTGTTGATATTTCTCCCAGCAATCTTGATTTCAGCTTGTGATTCATCCAGCCCAGCATTTCTCAATATGCCAGCAAATTTGGAAAACTCAGCAGTGGCCACAGGACTGGAAAAGGTCAGTTTTTATTCCAATCCCAAAGAAAGGCAATGCCAAAGAATGCTCAAACTACCACACAATTGCACTCATCTCACATGCTAGTAAAGTAATGCTCAAAATTCTCCAAGCCAGGTGTCAGCAATACGTGAACCGTGAACTCCCTGATGTTCAAGCTGGTTTTAGAAAAGGCAGAGGAACCAGAGATCAAATTGCCAACATCTGCTGGATCATGGAAAAAACAAGAGAGTTCCAGAAAAACATCTATTTCTGTTTTATTGACTATGCCAAAGCCTTTGACTGTGTGGATCACAATAAACTGTGGAAAATTCTGAAAGACATGGGAATACCAAACCATCTGACCTGCCTCTTGAGAAATCTGTATGCAGGTCAGGAAGCAACAGTTAGAACTGGACATGGAACAACAGACTGGTTCCAAATAGGAAAAAGAGTCCGTCAAGGCTGCATATTGTCACCCAGCTTATTTAACTTATATGCAGAGTACATCATGAGAAACACTGGACTGGAAGAAACACAAGCTGGAATCAAGATTGCTGGGAGAAATATCAACAACCTCAGATATGCAGATGACACCACCCTTATGGCAGAAAGTGAAGAGGAACTTAAAAGCCTCGTGATGAAAGAGAAAGAGGAGAGAGAAAAAGTTGGCTTAAAGCTCAACATTCTGAAAACGAAGATCATGGCATCTGGTCCCATCACTTCATGGAAAATAGATGGGGAAACAGGGGAAACAGTGCCAGACTTTATTTTGGGGGGCTCCAAAATCACTGCAGATGGTGATTGCAGCCATGAAATTAAAAGACGCTTACTCCTTGGAAGAAAAGCTATGACCAACCTAGATAGCATATTCAAAAGCAGAGACATTACTTTGCCGACTAAGGTCCGTCTAGTCAAGGCTATGGTTTTTCCTGTGGTCATGTATGGATGTGAGAGTTCGACTGTGAAGAAGGCTGAGCGCCAAAGAATTGATGCTTTTGAACTGTGATATTGGAGAAGACTCTTGAGAGTCTCTTGGACTGCAAGGAGATCTAACCAGTCCATTCTGAAGGAGATCAACCCTGGGATTTCTTTGGAAGGAATGATGCTAAAGCTGAAGCTCCAGTACTTTGGCCACCTCATGCGAAGAGTTGACTCATTGGAAAAAACTCTGATGCTGGGAGGGATTGGGGGCAGGAGGAGAAGGGGACGACAGAGGATGAGATGGCTGGATGGCATCATGGACTCGATGGACGTGAGTCTGAGTGAAGTCTGGGAGACGGTGATGGACAGGGAGGCCTAGTGTGCTGCAATTCATGGGTTCGCAAAGAGTTGGACACGACTGAGTGACTGAACTAACTAACTGAACTAACTCTGCATATAAGTTAAGTAAACAGGGTGACAATATACAGCCTTGACATACTCCTTTCCCAATTTTGGACCAGTCCATGTTCCATGTCCAGTTCTAGCTGTTGCTTCCTTACTTGCATACAGGTTTCTCAGGAGACAGGTAAAGTGGTCTGGTACTCCCATTTACTTAAGAATTTTCTACACTGTGTTGTGATCCATATAGTCAACGGCTTCAGCATAGTCAGTGAAACAGAAGTCGATGTTTTTCTGGAGTTCCTTTGCTTTCTCCATGATTCAACAAATGTTGCCAATTTTGTCTCTGGTTCCTCTGTCTTTTCTAAATCCAACTTGTACTTCTGGAAGTTTTTGGTTCACGTAATGCTGAAACCTTGCTTAAGGGATTTTGAGCATCATCTTGCTAGCATGTGAAATGAGTACAATTCATAGATGAATTTTAAATGTAAGAGGGAGAATTTAAAACATGATAAAACAAAATGAGCAGCCCTATGATCAGTTATTGAAATCAACCAAACTCTCTAAAACAAAGGACCCTGATAGGGAAGGGGAACATGGCCTGGCTCCTTGTCTAGCCCTGTGACTGGCACTGTGCTTATTCAAGAGAGGCAACTAGAAGTCAATTGGATGCCCCTTGCGAGTAGAGGGCTTTGCAATCAAAGCTTACGTCAGGCAATTGTTTTAAATAGAAGAATAAAACAACATTCAGATCTCTATGGTCTTCCCTTGTCGCTCAGATGGTAAAGAATTAACCTGTAACATGGTAAACTTCAAGCTGGATTTAGAAAAGACAGAGGAACCAGAGCTCAAATTGCCAACATCTGCTGGATCTTTGAAAAAGCAAGAGAGTTCCAAAAAAAAACATCTATTTCTGCTTTGTTGACTATGCCAAAGCCTTCGACTGTGTGGATCACAACAAACTGTGAAAAAGTCTTCAAGAGATGGGAATACCAGACCTCCTGACCTGCCTCTTGAGAAATCTATATGCGGGTCAGGAAGCAACAGTTAGAACTGGATGTGAAACAACAGACTCGTTCCAAATAGGAAAAGGAGTACGTCAAGGCTGTATATTGTCACTCTATTCATTTGACTTATATGCAGAGTACATCATGAGAAACGCTGGACTGGAAGAAGCATAAGCTGGAATCAAAATTGCTGGGAGAAATATCAATAACCTCAGATATGCAGATGACACCACACTAATGGCAGAAAGCAAAGAAGAACTAAAGAGTCTCCTGATGAAAGTGAAAGAGGAAAGTGAAAAAGTAGGCTTAAAACTAAACACAGAAAACTAAGATCATGGCATCTGGTCCCATCACTTCATGACAAATAGATGGGGAAACAGTAGAAGCAGTGAGTGACTTTACTTTTTGGGGTTCCAAAATCACTGCAGATGGTGATTGCAGCCATGAAATTAAAAGACTCTTGCATCTTGGAAGAAAAGTTATGACCAACCTAGACACCATATTAAAAAGCAGAGACATTACTTTGCCAACAAAGGTCCATCTAGTCAAAGCTATGGTTTTTCCAGTAGTCATGTATGGATGTGAGAGTTGGACTATAAAGAAAGCTGAGAACCAAAGAATAGATGCTTTTGAACTGTGGTGTTGGAGAAGACTCTTGAGAGTCCCTTGGACTGAAAGGAGATCCAACCAGTCCTTCCTAAAGAAAATCAGTCTTGAATATTCATTGGAAGGACTGATGCTAAAGCTGAAACTCCAATACTTTGGCCACCTGATGTGAAGAACTGACTCATTAGAAAAGACCCTAATGCTGGGAAGGATTGAAGGCAGGAGAAAAAGGGGACGACAGAGGATGAGATCGTTAGATGGCATCACCAACTCAATGGACATGAATTTGAGTAAACTCTGGGAGTTGGTGATGGACAGGTTGGCTGGTGTGCTGCAGTCCGTGGGGTCACAAAGAGTCTGACACGGCTGAGCTACTGAACTGAACTAAGCTTAACTCCAGTGCAGCAGACCTGGGTTCGATCTCTTGGCTGGGAAGATACCCTGGAGAAGGGAAAGGCTACCCACTCCAGTATTCTGGCCTGGAAAATTCGATGGACTGCATATGGACTATCCATGATGTCCCAAAGAGTTGGACACAGCTAAGCAAATTTCATTTTCACTCACTGTCATATCTACATACAAAAAGCTAAAGACTACACATGATGGAGAGTCCCCAAAGTCCATTTATGAACCAGAAGTGGGAAATTATGATGTGGTTAGAGAATCAAGAGTTAACAACAGAATAGATGTGGAACTTTGATGAAACAGATAGGAAATAGAGTGAGAGAAGCCCTAGGAATTTACTTTATTACACCTAGAAGTACCTTTTGAGGCCAGAAAATCAATCATGATTTGGCTTGCTGGCTATTTTTAAAGGTCAGCATCAGGGAAAATGGATCTATTCACATTCTTTGACACTTCTAGTCCACTGGCCTGCTTCTAATATTTGACAGGCGCAGGGCCTAAAAACAAATAGAGGCCCACATAAAAGATGTTTAAATGTGTAAGATTGGACCCCGGGGGCCATGATGGGCCGCCCCTTCGCTCCCCTGCCGGCGGGGGAAGTGCCTAAGGAAGGAGCCTCCCAGATCCCGGGGACCAGTGACAGCACAGTTCGCCAGCTAAAGCTGCCCCACCCCAGCCACGTAGAAGGACCTATCAGCCCGCGACACCTTGGCCCCCCCCACCCCGCCACCCGCCCCTCTCATCCCCCCACCCATTGCTGCACATTGGTGGCTGTTTATGTAGCATTTCCACTGTATTCGGTATTATAAGTAATCTAGAGTTGATTAGGGCTTCCCTGGTAGTTCAGTGGTAAAGAATCTGCCTGCAATGCAGGAGACCTGGGTTCAATCCTTGGGTTGGGAAGATCCCCTGGATGAGGGCATGGCAGCCCATTCCAGTATTCTTGCCTGGAGAATTCCATGGATAGAGTATAACTTTCTTCTGATTGGTTGGTGGTGAGGTAAAAAGGTGGTGTTCCAGGAATCTCATCATCTGTCTGCTTCCCACCAGCCTGGAGTCCATATGCTTGTGCTCAGCTTAAAGTTACTGTCTTCCACTTGAGTGAGACTCTAGGTCCTGCAGAAGAATTCAGAGATATGTATTAGATTACTACACACAACCCCTGGGGAGTAACTGGGAGTTTGCACTATTGTTTCTTGACTGCTTTTCCTCCTTTCAGCATTCCCTCATCTCTTTACTTAACTGTTAGAATCTGCCCTTCAGAACTCAGGGAAGGTCTAGGAGACTGAAGCTCTTTCCCTACAAATAAGAAACGGGGGACACAGAAAGATTTTTGTACCCCAGAGAGCTTCAAAGGTCATGTTTGGTTTCACTTCTAGGCTACCTCACAACTGTTGTAAAGCTTCTGCTAATTCTCAGATGTCTTTGAAACTGTGAATTGGAATACAAATGAAAGGAAGGAAATGGAGGGTGTGTGCCTTGTAAGAGGAAAAATTTGTCAGGGTTTTCCCTCCTGTCTAAGACCTTCTAATATTCAAATCCTCTCTGCATTTTGTTCAGGAGCATAGGAAAGGAGATAAGCAAGCACTTTTCTTGGTCTGGATGGTGTGATTTGTCAATGCCATGATAAGTGTCAGGGTCACATTATGTCAGCTTTGAGCATCAGATCCTAGTGACATGAGTATGCATTTTGTGATAATTTAATTTGGTTCTTTGTGATGCATATCCTCTAAAGCATGGAGTTCTGGGTAGGGCCTTTTATGTGAATATAAGGGTCCTAGCACCAGTTAAGAAGATTATATCTATTTCAAATCACTAACACAGGGGCTAGGCTAGAGGTGCAGGCATAGAAAGAGAAAATAAGTTATCCAAAGTTGATAACACTTCCACTTTGTATGTAGGGCAAAAGAACCCTTAATATGTTGATAAAGGTTAATGTAATGAGGTTTTAATTTGTAGTCTCATTTTCTTATTTTTCCTTCATGGTTATGACTAAGCATATTGGCAGAACATTTCTGTTTCTGTGTTTTAAGTGCTTTTGTAAAGACAAAAGTTCACCTGCACTGATGAAATTTTGCTGGGCTCTTGAGATGGCAAGAGAAATGGGTAGAAGGGGAGTATCTTTGAGAACTTCAAAGGGTAGGGAAGATTATAGGTGTTGGCGGTTTCTACAAAAGGTATTCATTTATGCCCTGTTTTCTTGTATCACACACAGATAATAGTAAGATTTTGGAAAGGATGGCTTTCTAGTGTACCTGTTACCCTGAGACAGGATTCATATCTTCAAAAAAAAGCCCAAATATGGCACAGAAAAAAAAGAAATCAGCAAAGTTCAAGAGTTCAGTAGACAGGGATGTCAATATCTCAATATTAATCAGCAGACTAACCAGAAAAGAGACTTTTCTGAATGTTCTGCTCTGCATAAGGGGAAAGCAGTAAGGAGAGTAATAATACTGATATTGTTTCCAAGTCCAAGCTCATACTGCTTGCCACTCAATGGGCCAATAAATAGAGACAAGAGAGGTTGAGATAAGAAATAGCAACTTTACTCGGAAAGCTAACAAACCAAGGACTTGGCGAACCAGCATCCCAAAGAACCATCTTCCCCATTAGAATTCAGTCTTCTTTTGCACTAAAACGGGACGGAATGTGACTGGTTGTTGCACACTTCTTGGTTGTAATGCTTTGTTCTTAGGGCTGTCTACATAGTCTGGTCATGATGTTCCTATAAACCTTCAACAAGAAAAATGTTACTTTCTTGTTATTTAACTTTTAATCTCTATATGAATGAGAAGTATTATGGCTTTAAAGTTCAAGCCTGGGAGGCAAAGCCTTGAGAAAGGGCTATTATGTATATTTCAGGCTATGAGAAATATTATTTTACTTATTGAAGAGACAAAGGTGCAGAGTCAGCATGACTAAGCACAGGCAACAGAGCAATAAGCCTGGATTCAGGTTTATTCCTCTCTGTTGCCATATTGACTTTTCTGCTTTAAAGGAAAATTTAATTTTATTTATTAAGAAATGAAGAAATATGATGTTGCATGCCTACTTAAATTGGTGTTACAAATTAATTATCACTGCATGTCATCATTTTTATATTATATTTAAATATGTCTGCATATTTTACATTTGAATATCTAGTCATCTAGATACTTGGCATCAAGAAACATTTCAACAGTATTTAACACTCTGGACACCAATACTGAATCTTAATTTTGCCATACTGTTGCAATTAAATTATCCATATGAATGGACATTATTTTTATCTGTATTTGATGATCGTATAGTTTGGAAAAACATGGTTTCTTTAAAAAATATATACCTTCATCTGGGGCTTGTATTATCTGAAGATTCACTTTTAAAGATTTTATTTACTGTCTTTTCAAGGCTATATTTTAAAAATATAAATTATCCTTTAAAAGGTAACAAAGTCATTACCTTGTTAACAGGAAATTTTAGATTTTGGAAAGAATCTGCAGTGTCATTATTGCTGGCTAAAATCTTGGCCTTCTCTGCCCACCAAAGTCAAATAAAAAATATGGAGACAGAGTTTGGAGGAAATGCAAAGATGACTTTAGTTCTCAGCCTGCAAAAGGAGAACACAGTAGGCTTCTGCCTCAAGAATTGCACCCTCCACCATGAGGAATCTAGGGGTGTATATAAAATGAGGCACTCAGGAGTCAGTGATGAGGAGCAAAGGTCTTAGGATCTTGATTTCTTTTGCATTGTTCCAAAGATAGTCATAGGTGTCAGTAACCTAGTAATGGAGGCTGACAGTGGCTCTCTGGCCTGCCTTTCTTTCTGATATGTAACTAGAAGGGGAAGGGTATTGTTAGGCCAAATACCAGATATGGATGCATTTAGGATAGAGTCAGAGGAAAATTGGTATGAAGCATAGCTCCTGTAGAATTATGGGACAGAGAAGTAAATTTAGTTACAAACATTCAGAGTTGGGGAGGGGGCAGAAAAGAAAACTTAGAGACATGCAGAGCTAGGAGCAGTTAAAGTAAAAAAGCTAAGAATGTTCAGGCCTGCTCACTGTTCTCTTTATCTACTTTGTTCTCTGGAAAAGGAAAGAAAACAAACTCATTCCTTTTTTTTTTTTTTCTTTTCACTGTAACATCACGAAGATAGTGGGCTTTCTGGGAACAGAAGGGAAATAAAACACACAGAGGTGTAAAATGCTATGAGTTAAGGGGCTGATGATTTTATCTGAGTTCAGGCTTGCATCTATAGCTTCAGTTTAGCAAGGTTTCCAATAACTTTAGCAACTCCAAAGACACAATAAAATTGATAACAATGGCAGAGCTCTACAATCTTTTAAAATCTGCACTAGTATAGTCAAACAGAAAAATGTTAGCCCAGTCTGAGAAAGCATTCTTTGGATTAAACGAAAGTTTCTTCCGCTCCCCTCTCTGCACACTAATCATTGTCTCCATCTCTTTTCCCTTCCCTGTGCTCAGAAAGGCTATGTATGGGGGACCATAGCACTTGATACAGATGTTGTTCGTCTCAAGTGTCAAAGTAAAGAAAAACATATGACAGGAAAGTTGTGAATTTAAGTAGTATTCGAGGCCTTACTGAAGACTACAGCTTGGGAGACAGTCACTCAGTAGCCCTGAGTAAACTACTCTTAGGAGGTAGGGGAGAAGACAGTATGTATGTGATTTGGGGCTAGGGGGCGCTGGGAAATTCATGTAGTCAAGCATACATTTTTGCTAAAGATTACTTCTAATAATAAGGAACAGATATCTCAAGTTAATAATTTTAGTGCTGTTCTATGAATGGGACGTTGCAAGAATCTGGAGTCATTGAAATTCTTCCTGAGGTATGCATCTTAATTTTCTAGGGTCCATGTATTGAAAACAGAGAGTGTTTCATCTTGGTTTTCATCCTAAATTTCCCTCAGGGTGCACTGTCAGTGGGTGACTATAGGGGATTGTGATTTAACCCTTGTATACCTGGTTGATGAGGGACACTCTTTGTTTTTTTATTTCCACACATGGTTGACATTTTAGACTTAGCCAGATCCATGCCTGTTTGGAAATGTGTATAAGGTCAAATCAGTGGGGCATATATGAGAAGAAATGATTTGCATAAAAATATAATGTTTGCAAATAAAAGGTCTTTTGACATATACCATGTAGAATTACTTTTTCAAATAGGAGAGAATCTCAGTCATGATATTCTTAGACACGTTTGTAAATATAAATTATTTATCTTTTTTGGATTACTGTGAGATCAGTATTGGTTTCTTGAAATGTCAAAAGGCTGACCTCAAAATATTACTGACTGAACATTGCTTCAGATTGGCAGGTGCATGCTTTCTTTTTCTTTCATGTTAATGTCCTTAGCATCACCTTCAAAATGACAAACTATGAGACTGCAGTTAAAATAGTCAGATGTTTGCCATTTGGTTAAGCTTCAGTCACCAATATGATATCAATCAACTATTATACCTTATACCAATCAAAGGTTATATATGGTTTTCTATGTTTTCCAAATATTTTCCCATATCTTTTCTCATTTTATCTTTACTCTGACCTATGAAGTCAATGTGGAAGGTGTTGGGGAGGAAGAAATTTTCCTCTACTCATCTAGATTTTTCTGGGTGGTTTAAGAATTAAATTGACATAAAACAGATTAACAGGAGATCATCAAACAAAAGTTAATAATATAGTTACATGAAGAGACAAGGAAAACTGAGTAATTCATAGAAATTGCCAAAATACTCACC
Organism: Budorcas taxicolor; assembly: GCF_023091745.1. Lineage (NCBI taxonomy): Eukaryota > Metazoa > Chordata > Mammalia > Artiodactyla > Bovidae > Budorcas > Budorcas taxicolor. The sequence continues at coordinate 55,721,278 of NC_068923.1, read as the reverse complement.
TTAAATACCATCTTCAAGACAAAAGAGGATGTTGGGAGTAGTAGTTTGGGACTTCAAAGGAGAAGAGGGAATTTCCTTGGAGGTGGAAAAGCAAATATTTGGTAAGCATGGCCATCAGAGACCATAAAACCGAAAAGAATCTAACAAATAGACTTGCTGGTTTCCTCTATGTCTACACATCTAATTCATACTAAAGTTAGCTATGGATAACTCCCTTCCTAGAACAAGTCCTTTATATTCTTTTAGGCAATGAAGGGAAAGATCAAAGTTCCTTCCTGAGCTTTGGGTTTTGTTGTTTTCACTTTGAAATAATTCTTGTGCCAAAGAGACATTGTGAGATAGCAAATTTTGTTCCTCTACAGAAGTACTCACCTAGAGCCAGACATCCTGGAATGTGAAGTCAAGTGGGCCTTAGAAAGCATCACTATGAACAAAGCTAGTGGAGGTGATGGAATTCCAGTTGAGCTATTTCAAATCCTGAAAGATGCTGTGAAAGTGCTGCACTCAATATGCCAGCAAATTTGGAAAACTCAGCAGTGGCCACAGGACTGGAAAAGGTCAGTGTTCATTCCAACCCCAAAGAAAGGCAATGCCAAAGAATGCTCAAACTACTGCACAATTGCACTCATCTCACATGCTAGTAAAGTAATACTATATAAAATTCTCTAAGCCAAGCTTCAGCAATACGTCAACCGTGAACTTCCAGATGTTCAAGGTGGTTTTAGAAAAGGCAGAGGAACCAGAGATCAAGCTGCCAACATCTGCTGGATCATTGAAAAAGCAAGAGAGTTCCAAAAAAACATCTATTTCTGCTTTATTGACTATGCCAAAACCTTTGACTGTGTGGATCACAAGAAACTGTGGAAAATTCCGAAAGAGATGGGAATACCAGACCACCTGACCTGCCTCCTGAGAAACCTATATGCAGGTCAGGAAGCAACAGTTAGAACTGGACATGGAACAACAGACTGGTTCCAAATAGGAAAAGGAGTACGTCAAGGCTGTATATTGTCACCCTGCTTATTTAACTTCTATGCAGACTACATCATGAGAAACGCTGGGCTGGAAGAAGCACAAGCTGGAATCAAGATTGCCAGGAGAAATATCAATAACCTCAGATATGCAGATGATACCACCCTTATGGCAGAAAGTGAAGAGGAGCTAAAAAGCCTCTTGATGAAAGTAAAAGAGGAGAGAGAAAAAGTTGGCGTAAAGCTCAACATTCAGAAAACGAAGATCATGGCATCCGGTCCCATCACTTCATGGCAAATCCATGGGGAAACAGTGAAAACAGTGTCAGACTTTATTTTTGGGGGCTCCAAAATCACTGGAGATGGCGATTGCAGCCATGAAATTAAAAGATGCTTACTCCTTGGAAGAAAAGTTATGACCAACCTAGAGAGCATATTCAAAAGCAGAGACATTACTTTGACGACTAAGGTCCGTCTAGTCAAGGCTATGATTTTTCCAGTGGTCATGTATGGATGTGAGAGTTGGACTGTGAAGAAAGCTGAGTGCCAAAGAATTGATGCTTTTGAACTGTGGTGTTGGAGAAGACTCTTGAGAGTCCCTTGAACTGCAAGGAGATCCAACCAGTCCATTCTGAAGGAGATCAACCCTGGGATTTCTTTGGAAGGAATGATGCTAAAGCTGAAACCCCAGGCCTTTGGCCACCTCATGAGAAGAGTTGACTCATTGGAAAAGACTCTGATGCTGGGAGGGATTAGGGGCAGGAGGAGAAGGGGACAACAGAGGATGAGATGGCTGGATGGCATCACAGACTCGATGGACGTGAGTCTGAGTGAACTCCAGGAGTTGGTGATGGACAGGGAGGCCTGGCGTGCTGCGATTCATTGGGTCTCAAAGAGTCGAACACGACTGAGTGACTGAACTGAACTGAACTGACAGAGGTATGATTATTACTCTTTAAGGCTAGGAAAATAACCTCAGAAAACAGTGGCTTGCTCAAGGGTGTACAATTAGTAAAGAACAGTACCTGAGTAGCAATCCAGAGATTTTAAGTTTTATGCCTTTCTGTAACAATAACTGATATATCTTACAAAGTATTTTTCCTTAATGTGGCATTTGTACTTTTTAATTGGTTCTTTAAAAAAATGAGCATTCTTCTGTTGAATCAAATTCATTTCATATATGCAAAATTCAGTTACATCATCCTTTCTCCTAAGCTTTAATACCTGGGGTGTGATGGGTGAGCTCAGGCAAGTTCCATTCATTTTACTGTTTTAATCTAAGTTGCTCAGTGTTTTCTCATTGAAATAAAAATTCCAACTAACTTATTTTGTCTCTAAAAATTAAAGTATCAAGAAGATTCAAAATCTGTACTATTAATTTGCTTTACTTTTCTATGTTTGTAATCTCCTACTTCTCTTTGTTGCTTATCAAGTTTTCTTCCCTTTTTCCTAGAAAGTTCTCAATTAAAAAAAAAAAATGACAGGTTAAAAACTGAAACTGGGGCAGCACTAGATGCACATGAAATACATCAATTATGAAGTGCTTCAGTCACTTAGTTTTATACAGCTTCTTGGTTAGAACATTGCAGTCACATTTTGATGCTCCAAATGCTTCAAAGTAGGTCAGTTTGTATTATACCAAGGGAAAAAATGAAGATACTAAAATTGCTTCTGGTTGTAAACTTTTAAGGTTCTTCTTTGTTTCCATCTGATCTTTATATGCAGTATAAAAATACTTTGATGAAGAAAAAAATTAAGTCAAGAAAAAGTTTTAATCTACTTGTCTATATACTTGTGATGAATAAATAGTCCTTATAAGTGCTACAGGGTATAACTAACTTACTGTCTATATAGTTCTAGAAGGAGTGTGGGCTGTTATGAATAACTATTTTAATGATAAAATTGAATCCTATATTTTTTTATGTCAATTTTAAAGCAAAGCAATAATATCAAGTGACTGTCTACCTTCATCTTCCACAGATTTATGTTAAGTTCTCTCTGAGTGCAAACACCTTTCTGAGTCTTTGAGGATATACTTGTGTCAATCAAAATTTATGATGAAGTCCTAGATCCATCAGAGTTGATCACATGTGCACATTAAAGCAGCAGCTTTTATTCTAAGAAGGATTGCATCTAGGCCTGTGCAAGTCATAAAAATTGGGAATTCTATTAAGAAAAAAAAACCTGGAAGACAAGATATTTCAATAAAATTTAAATAGAAGTTTAAAAGGCTGAATATTTCAGTTTGGCACTGTGTTATCCACTCTGATAGGTCAGGGTAGGGGAATCAGTCTGCCCATGCTGATGATAAGACTGAGACAACCAGGTTAATGAGTAATAAAAATTATTTTTCCTTTAAAGCCTAAAGAACAGCTTGCAGACCTAAAGCTAGCTAAGCATATGCTTCATCTTTATTAACTTATTTTTAATAGAAGAAATTTCTATCATTTAATTCTTCAAGATATTTGTGGAGGAAGGCATATCTATGTAGCAGCACTCTCAATTTATATTTCCCTCAACAACCACCTACTAATTATTATAGCCAAGCTAAAATATAACCATCTTGAATTTCTGTACCAGAGTGTCTCCAAAATATTTTCACCAATTAGTTTTTCTAATATGTAGCCAGTGCCACTGTCTTATTATTGAGTCTAAGCTCACTCTGCTTGCAACACAAGAGGCCAATGACACCTAAGGACAAGACATAGAGGCAAGGAATATGACTTTATTTGGAAAGCCAGCTCACTGAGAAGAAAGACTAACGTCTCAAAATAGCCATCTTGTCAGGGTCTGGCTGCCAGTTTCTTTTATGGATCAGAGACAGGAAGAAGTGAGTAAACAAAGTTACTCCATTTAATCCTGCAAGTATCTTCTAGAATGGCAAGCCTCAGGCAGATGGATGTGTTAAATTCTTCCTTCCTGTCATCTACAGGTGGACAAAGTTCTGAACAAAGGCACTTCAGCTTAACAGTTAGGCAGGGGGGCAGAATTCTCTGAGGCAGGCCATTGTGTGCGATTACAATAACTAAAGTCATCAAAGAAACAGATCTAGCTTGGAAGAGTTGAAATTGACTCTTCCAGGTTACACTTTTCTCTCTGCTTCTTCTTCATGCTTTCTCTTAATTTCATCCATAATATAAACTCATATATGCATATCAACCACTTTCATAAGACTGTTGTTTGGTAATCAAACTAGTAGCTGCTTCTACTAATTAATCATACTGTAATAGAATTTTCTTTGTTGTGGTTTGGTTTCTGGGTCTATAGCATTTGCAGCTTTTGTCAAGAGGTATAATGAAAGGATGCACTTAGGTTTCTCTATTGTATATGCTGTCAATCGAGTCAGGCACTATGGAACATTCTAAAAGACTCCTAGTCAACATGGATGCATGCGTAAGAATTGATTTTCTTTGTGTCTGAAGATACTGCTGCTAATTATGTTGCTCTGTATCTCTGAGTGTGACTGAAGAAATAAATCAATGTGGGACTATTGGACTTTATTTTTTTCTCTATGTGAGTAAATCATAATTTGCTGTAGATAATGTTTTTGAGGCCTGAATATTAATATACAATTTGTTTTCCATTTTAATAAACTATTCCCACATCTCTATTGAAATTCTCCTGGTATTGTACTGTGTATACAATTCAGAAATAAGAATCTGTTCCCACTCTTCAGAGAACCAAACTGAGATTGATTTTTACCACACACACGTATGCATACACATTTTCATTTAGATTATAGGTCAGGCATATCAAATAGATTTCAACTTGCTCCTTAATCCAATTGATTGATAATTACTGATTTGCACTTGAGAAATCTCCTTCAAGTTCAGCAAGAAAGGGTACTGAGATTAATTAGTTATGCCTCCTTCACATGCAACTGTGTAGGATAGCTTGCTTTGCATCTGTGATCTCAGCCATTGTTCTTTCAGAAATTGCTATCTTCACATCTTGCTTAAAGCTTGAAAAGTGAAAAGTGCTCAGCATCAAGTATTCAATAAATAAATCTGGGATCTCACAATCAAAGAATGAATATTTAATCTCTATGAAACCATCACAGAACAATTAAATACTAACGTCTATGCTACTAACACTTGCTACAGGAAAGAGAGAGGATAGTACGGACTGAAGTTAGAGAAAATCTTCATGTGGGAATTTGTTATTAAAGAAGTAGGAGAAGGAGAATAATGGTCAAGCAGAAAGCTTAGGGAAGAGGTAGAGGAAACAAAGGGAAAAGTATATGGAGACATAAATATACAAATAAATGTGCATTTGAAGCAAATAACAAATGTACTGCATATTATAGGGAAGACTGGTAAAGAAGGGGTGTGTGTGTGTGTGTGTCATAAAAGTAAGGACAGATTATAGTGGAGTTGTGAACAAGGCAAAGGGATTTAAAATTGATGGACAAGAAAGTCATTTTTGAGTTTTAATAGAGAAGTGAAAAACTGAATGTGATTGTCTAGGTTTCATTTGGTAGGAGTGAATAAACAAGTGAAATGGATACATGAACACTTTGGTGAAAGAAGACCAAGTGCACTCTCTGGTATCACAAAGTAGGGGTGTTGAGGGTTACCCAGTTTGGAATGGAGAGGAAATGAAAAGAGTGTAAGGTATGTTGAAGGCTTAGAATTGTATTTCTGTTTCAATTCAGTTCAGTTCAGTCAGTCAGTCATGTCCGACTCTTTGTGACCCCATGGACTGCAGCATGCCAGGCCTCCCAGAGTTTACCCAAACTCATGTCTGTTGAGTTGGTGATGCCATCCAGCCATCTCATTCTCTGTTGTCCCCTTCTTCTCCTGCCCTCAATCTTTCCCAGCATCCAAGTCTTTTCCAAGGAATCAGTTCTTCTCATCAGGAGTTTCAGCTTTATCTTCAGTGCTTCCAATGAATATCCAGGACTGATCTCCTTTAGGATGGACTGATTGGATTTCCTTGCAGTCCAAGGGAAGCTCTCAAGAGTCTTCTCCAACACCACAGTTCAAAAGCATCAATACTTCAGTGCTCAACTTTCTTTATAGTCCAACTCTCACATCCATACATGACTACAGGGAAAACCATAACTTTAACTAGATGGACCTTTGTTGGCAAAGTAATGTCTCTGAGTTTCAACACACTGTCTAGGTTGGTCATAACTTTTCTTCCAAGGAGCAAGCTTCTTTTAATTTTATGGCTGCAGTCACCATCAGCAGTGATTTTGGAGCCCAAAAATATACAGAGAAGGAAGAAATGAACACTATTCAAAGTTCTTAATCTAATGTTAGCAAGTTACTTGATATGTCCAGGGCATACTCTTGGCGACACTAGGAGGTTTGGTATGGTTGGAGACCAGGACTTGGTTTTATGTGAGATAGGCTTTGGATGTCAGAGGGAACTGATGAAAATAGCAAGCAAAGACCCCAAAACTTTCTTTCCTGCTGTGTACAGGGATATGGAGTTTTATGTTTTATTTGTTTGTGTTTTTTGTTTTGTTTTGCTTTTGTTTTTTGTTTGGTGATTGAAGGATAGCTGAGCAGAAATAAGATCAGAGGAGAAACTATAATATAGAGCTTAAAAATATTTGCAAAGATATGTGTTTTGAGTCAGAAAGGCATATATAGTCCATTGTAATGAGATCCTGTTGGATATAATGAGATTATAGATCTAAGATTTCATGAGTTAGATAAGATTTCACTGAGTTCTTTTTTTTTTTTCCAGAAAGTTTAAATGGTTTATTTTGTTATGAAAACACATAAAAATGTCTAAGTATTTTCTCCATTCCAGACACTGACTTAAGATACTAGACCTGCAAAATAAAGCATAGCTCATCTATCTCTTCATGGAACTCACAGACTACTGGGAAAGACAGATCTATAAGTAACTAAAACCCAACCTAATCACAACTATCATAGAAGGACAAAAAGAATGTTATGAAAAGCACAGAATACAAAGTTGGAAGAGTCAGGGATATCTTGGAGAGAAAAATATTTGAACTGTTTTTTAGAATGAGTGGGGTTTCTCAGATGGAGAGGAAAGAAAGAGCACAGAAGCAAAAGAATAAGGAAGGATATTAAAGGGTGAAAGTATGTGACAGTTTTAGGATTTCACCAATAGTCCAGTGGTTTTAGATAGCACAGGGCTGAAGAATATCTTGGGAGAAAGGAAAGGAGGAAGGAAGGAGATGTGATTAAATGAGATAATTGGAGCCAGAAAGAAACAGCCTTTAATACCACAGCAGGGATTAGGGAAAGCTTTTAAGCAGGGAAATAATAAAACCAGATTTATATTTGTGTAAGTCACTGTATTCTTGCCGTGACTCTTGAACCCTAAAGGGCTCCAATAAATGCATAGGTTAATGTTAGGATTTGAAATCAACAGTATCAGGAAAGGAGTAATTTTCCCCCAACCCTCTTAAGTTCTTTTGGTTGGTTTAGTATCTAGTCTAATTAAAATTATGTTGCCACAAGATATATTAGTATTAGTATTTAATTCATACACACAGAGGTCTCTTAGTAATGGAAGCCCCAAAGTGACCAAAACTGGTTGTTTATATATCATTTTTAGACAAACAAACAATGGTTTTTAAAGGTGTAACGAAACAAAGGGGGTTGTACTTGGATTAGCAGACTAATACAGAAGTAACAAAGGTTGTTTGCACAGCTTTCTTAGCCTTGAATTCCCTAGTTCAGGGATGCTTCTATCCTCATGCCTTAGGGAGAATATTTTCACATGGAAGATTTATTTCCCACCTTCAAGAAGAAAGAGGGGCAACTGAAGCTTTTTTTTTTTTAAACTATTTCTCCCCTCCCCACAAACTGGCTGTTTCTCAAGTAACTAATTCAATACAATCAGTATGTCATAGAGGCTCATCATGAGGCAGCCTGCTTTGGACCCCAACAACAGGATGATCAATAATAAGAGGGTCTGAAACTGAATAAGATAAAAGAAATTCTACTAGAAGAATGAAGTTGAGAAAAACTGAGGATTATAGAAATCTATTTATATAAGAATGGTTCCAGTGTCTTTTTACCTGATATACAAACTCCCTAAATTCTTTGATGTGGCTGTTTCTTTGGCAGATCTTATTCTTCCCCTTATTGATAAGGCTATTTCTAGATCAATGTTCAAAAAACAATAAACCAATTAAAAAAAAAAAACATTATGCAGCCTTTCTCTCTGAAAGCAAATTGCCTAAAATGGCCCACAGGGCACAAGAGACCAAGGTGTCTGTCATAAGACTTTATAACTATCTCAATCTTCTCCTGAGGTTGATTTGGGTGGCACCTGAGACCTTAAAGGTAAATGTATAACTGAAAGGCAAAAATATATATATTCAGCATAGTGAGAGAGAATGTTATAGTCCTGGTGTTGCTAAGATTAAAAACAGATTATTGCATATCTTCTTGCAGCCCTGAATATTCATTGGAAAGACTGATGCTAGTGATGAAGCTCCAATACTTTGGCCACCTGACGCAAAGAGCCGACTCATTGGAAAAGACCCTGATTCTGGGAAAGATTGAAGGCAAAAAGTGAAGAGGGCAGCAGAGGATGAGATGGCTAGATATCAAAACCAAGTCAATGGAAATGAACTTGAGTAAACTCAGGGAGAGAGCAGAGAACAGGGAAGCTTGGAGTGCTACAGTCCATGAAGTCGAAAAAAATTAGACGTGACTTAGCAACTGAACAACAACAATAACAACTCTGCATGCCTTCAGGGATCTACTTTTGTTCTTGGTGCTACTAGGGTATTCCATGAAGGCAGATATATCATTTTAAGGGCAAATTCAAACCTGGAGAAACAAAATTTCCAAGTGAAATGGAAGCTGCTACTGTGAAAGAAACTAATTTCTCCTCTCTGGGATTTATGCCAATCTCAAGGTAGGCACTCAGTAAGTATGTTTTGAATCAATGAAAGAACCTAGTGTATAGGATTTGGTAGCCACCCCTGCCAGAATCTATCAGGTACAGTCTACCTAGTGTGCAACTATGGCATGCATGTGTAATTCTTTGTAGAGATAAGCCAAATACTTGAAAAAATAAAATGATGGCAAAGTGGAGCCACACAGCAAGTTACAGGAACGAGAGAAAATGAGGATCATCTCCTTGGAAAGAAGCAGGAATCAATCAGAGGTATTTTTATAGTTTTAAGTGTTTGGTGGAAGGTAAGTTGGCAGCAGCAGGGCAGAATGAATCTCCTCTAGAGAAGAAAAGAACTAAAGAAGAAGAATCAGTGTAGAGACGAATTACCATTAGAGGCTATCCTATGTGCTTCCTTGTGTGAAAACAGACATCAGTTACAGGAATAGGTGGTGTTGTGTCTACAGAGAGAGAAATTGAACCATGAGGATTTTTCTTCCCCATTCTTATATTTCCCATGTAGAAGAGAACTGATGTATTTTGGTTTCATAGTAAAACATAGTACCTTCTTGACCATGAAAGTTTTTTTTTTCCCTGCCACCAAAGGATGCTAAGAATTGTAGGTAACTATTTTCAAATGAAAGAGTCATGCATGATTATCTTTGAGACAGTGAAATGGTTCTTTATCTTACTTTATGGTGAAGCCAATGGTATTTTTGATATTTTTTTTTGGACCCTGAAAAGGTGAATTTTTTTATTATGGCTATCAAGCTGATTGACTTGGTATGGGGGCATGTTTATCATGTCTCAAGTCCTGTCAGAGATAAGTGCCCTTTCCCAGGCTTCAGCCAAATGGAAATGAGAGCCAGAGAAATAAGCTGTCCCCAGTAATGTTCACTCACCCTGGCTTCCCTGAAAGATAGTCAATTTGGCCTCCAGAAATTTCTGTTCCAGTTAAACTATTTGTCACGCTTGCAATATAATTTTTGAGTTTTAACAAACGTTCTCCAGTAAAATGCATGTGTGCATCCTCTGTCACTTCAGTTGTGTCTGACTCTTTGCAGCTCTATGGACTGTAGCTCACCAAGTTCCTCTGTCCATGGAAATTCTCCAGGCAAGAATATTGGAGTGGGTTGCCATGCTCTCCTCCAGGGCATCTTTCTGACCCAGGGACTGAACAGCATCTCCTACCTTGGAAATGGATTCTTTACTGTTGAGCCATGGGAAAGCCCCTGGTAAAGTACTGGTATAGAAAATTAGATGTATTCATGGTCATTTGAATATAGCTTATCGTAGCAGCATTTCTCACAGGAAAAAAATCTGAATATTCTTACAAAATTCTAAAGAATTATTATATTCAGTTACTTTAGACTCACCTCTTTGTCTCACTTATTTTATCATAATCTATTGACAAAGATGGAAAGTAAGGTTATAGAAAAAGAATTGCACAAAATAATCAGAGAATGGTGGGAAATATTTCATTGTATGTGTTAATTACTACTTAACAGATTTCTTCAATTCACTTGGCAAAATCAGTGATTTTTAAATATACACAAATGCTTGAACACCATGGAATGGGGATTTCTTTCTTTTTTTTTTTTTAGGAATGAACATGATTTTCTGTCAAGCTGACAATAAAACATTCTGTCAGTGTTCCAAATATATAAAGAAAAGCATACTTGAGAAGTTCTCTTATTATCCAGTTAATTTATGATGAATATACAATAACTGCTTGGCTTAATGTCATTTTCAACCATCCACATCTCTCAGATACTAGAGAATCTATTTAGAGACAAACTAATCTTAAAACAGGAGGTTAATGCTTGATTTAGATTTTAACACATGGCTCTTCAACTCTACATGCAAGACTACTAAATGCCTATGGCATATCTGATAGTTTATATTTTACTGACCTAAATCATGAAGCTGACTTAATTTTTTTTCCCCTCTCATAATGTAAGGTTGGCTGCAACTTCAGCAAAGTCTTTCCTATTCTGTAAGACAAATCTATATATTGCCTATGCTTTGTTGTATTGTCAAGGGGCGGGGGGGGGAACAAGCTATGGCAATTGGAAGCTGCCATAACCTTTATAGCAAAAGGTTAATCACTTACGCTGCTCTTATGTTAGCATAAACCTCCCATTGGATATTGGGGAGGGTACTAGGAGGCAGAAGAAAAGAAGGCTACAGAACTGACTTTTGGCTCCATTATTCTTATTACAGATTTTATTTTACCCCCTGGTAACGGTCCCTGTTTACCTCTCTGCTATCTGTAAACTGTACAATTTTGATAAGAGGATTTCAATTTGCCGGTGAGGTAAGGCTTCACTGCTGATGGAAGACAATGGCAGCAAATGGCAGTTAGTGGCTTATTTAAAAGCCATTTGCTGTGAAAATGGAATTAAGGGTCACTTAGGCTGGTTGGACACTTGCTATTTTTTTTCTTACCATGCATTGCAAATCAGAAATTGCTTAAATGTCACTCTATTTTTAAGGATATGGGAGGCTGTATATAATGAGGGTTTGTTTGTACTGCAGATTTATTGACAGGTGGAAATCCACATCCAGTGTTCACATTAGCAATGAGTAGAAAGCTGTATGCTGTGATATGTTAACAAGTATTGATACTTATTTAAAATAATCTCTTACTTGTTTCTTGTTATAGTCAAGTAACCTAAGTTCTTTACTTAAATAAAATTTTTACAACAATCTTATAAGGTTGAAAGTGTTAGTAGCTCAGTCATGTCCGACTCTTTGTAACCCCATCGACTGCAGCCCAGCAGGTTCCTTTGCTCGTGGAAGTCTCCAGGCAAGAATACTGGAATAGGTAGCCGTTCCCTTCTCCCTGGGGATCTTCATGACCCAGGGATCAAACCCAGGTCTCCTGCACTACAGACAGATTCTTTACAGTCTGAGTTCTTCATTTTCTCCATTTTTGCGGATGAGACAATGACATATTCGAGGTTGTACGTTTGGTTAGTTGTGGAATTTCATTAGTTGTGGAGTCAAGGATGGGATCTAGACACTGATTTGAGAGATTGCACTTGTCAGAGATAAACTGTGTCTAATAAGGCCCCAGGAAGGTCACTGTTCATGTTTTTCAGGCTCCTTTAGGGAATCTTAAGTAATGAGGAAGCAAGTTAGATCTATTCATCCCTTAGGGAAGGTTTATACTCTGCCATTTGGCTCTGCTCCTCTGACAAGTGTTATGAAGATTTTTACCCTTTCCAAAAGAGAGTTTGGTTTACATCTATATGGATCTATATGTGTATATGGGTACTATATATGTGTGAATGTATATATACAAATACATAAATGTAGAAATACCAGAGAACTAAGGAACAACAGCTTACATCTATTTAGCACTTTATTCTGTGCCAAGCAATATTCTAGGACCTTTACTTGCATTAATTTATTTAACCTTCACCACAACCTTACTAAATAGGTAAGAATGATTTTCATTCTTAGCTTTTAGCCAGAAAAACTAAGGCTTTGAGCAGTTTCATGACATCCCCCAGGTCCTATAATAGTCAAGCTGAATTTTAAACACAAGCAGTCTAGCTCCAAAAGTGAAAGTGAAAGTCACTCAGTAGATGTCCAACTCTTTGCAACCCCACGGACTATACAGTCCATGGAATTCTCTAGTCCAGAACACTGGAGTGGGTAGCCTTTCCCTTCTTCAGGGGATCTTCCCAACAAGTCCAATCATCTATCCACTAGCTATAATACAATTTCTATTTCTTATATTTCTAATTAATTATTGAATAAGAGGCATAAGAAACACCTATAAGTGAACTCCTCAAATTTAATTTCTCCAATCTGTGTAATTCACTTTTTTCAATTTTGAGTTTTAGTATTCACTATGAGTACTATGGTAGTGTTTATGAATAAAAATATTAACACAATAATAAGCTTATTGTATCAGAAGAACTATTCCTACCTTTAGATATTCCTGTCTTGCTAATAACTGAAGATACAATTTAAGTAAAATTGGACTTTCTTTAGTGTCTGCTCTAGCAGATCAATATAAAAATCATTGAAAAAGAGAATGCCGTAGCCAATAACTAGAATGATTGCTGTGCATTTGTTTTTAACCCAAGAGAAGCTTACCTCTGCTATTGCATCTGACATTTTAATTTAGCTTCTTTCAGTAACTGTATTTGAAAGGAAGCATTTTTTTTTTCTCCATTAGCTACATTTTACTCCAACTTCAGTAACATGGTTTTAAATGTTCCTTCTGAATATTTCTACAATTTCAAGTGATGATTTCAGCTTGCCTATTATTGCTGAAGAGGATCCTACACTTTGAGTCAATACTGAAGGGGTTCCATCACATCCTGAAATGTATGGGCCTGTGGGTTCTACTGACAGCCAAGATTTATTACTTGGTGAATATAGTTCTTGTGTCTATAAGTACAATAGTCATATTTTCTGAATCAAAAAAAATGAGGCTACATCATCCAGCATATGTCCTGACAATAAGATAGAATATGTAATATCAGCCCTGTCGATAAAACTTATTGTGCATTTCAACCTTTGTGCGAAGGCTGTGTGGGATATCGGAAAATCCAAAGTGCAAGCCTTTAGTTCCTTGTTTGCTTTCTATAATAGGAAGGGAGAATAAAACAAAGAACAAATGACTCTTTTTCTAAAATTTTGGCTATATGTCAATCACATTCCCTTTTCCCTCATCTCCTTCCCTTATCCTTCTTTTCTTTTCCCCACACTTTTGTGCTTATTTTATGAGGCAGAAAACTGATTAAGCATTGGTGGAATGGAGATAAGTATAATGCTACTCTGCTTAATAGGAATGCATAATCCCGTTGGGAAAAGAGATAGAGAGTACCGCTTAAATATGGTGTTCTGTGGGGAACATGAAAGAGGGAATACATGATAGAGTAGCGTTTGAGACATCTAGATTACATTAGCTTAATATTAGTGGAGGGAAGGATCATACGACGTGTAGAGGTAGATGAGCAATTTCAGGCAAGGCTGAAACAAAGCCCTCTAAATGATGGCATCCAAACAAGCGTCTCTTTGCATCTCTTGGTTATTTATTGCTCTCTATTGGCTTCATTCTCAGATAGAACTCTTCTTTTAGAGATAGCTTGAGATGTATACCTAACTTACTTAGTAAGCTTAGCAGAGATAGGAATTATCTGCCTCGTAATTCCAGAAAAATCCAAGGCTGTATGTTTATTGCTCTAACTGAGTTGCATGCTCAGTCTTCTATCAGTTAACATGGAGAATCGCACAAACCTCATTCCATAGTTCATCAGGCACTCTATCTATCAGATCTAGGCCCTTAAATCTAGTTCTCACTTCCACTGTATAATCATAAGGGATTTGATTTAGGTCATACCTGAATGGTCTAGCAGTTTTCCCTACTTTCTTTAATTTAAGTCTGAATTTGGTAATAAGGAGTTCATGACTGAGCCACAGTCAGCTCCTGGTCTTGTTTTTGTTGACTGTATAGAGCTTGTCCATCTTTGGCTGCAAAGAATATAATCAATCTGATTTCGGTGTTGACCATCTGGTGATGTCCATGTGTAGAGTCTTCTCTTGTGTTGTTGGAGGAGGGTGTTTGCTATGACCAGTGCATTTTCTTGGCAAAACTCTATTAGTCTTTGCCCTGCTTCATTCCACATTCCAAGGCCAAATTTGCCTGTTACTCCAGGTGTTTCTTGACTTCCTCCTTTTGCATTCCAGTCCCCTATAATGAAAAGGACATCTTTTTTGGGTGTCAGTTCTAAAAGGTCTTGTAGGTCCTCATAGAACCGTTCACTTCAGCTTCTTCAGTGTTACTGGTTGGGGCATAGACTTGGATTACTGTGATATTGAATGGTTTGCCTTGCAAATGAACAGGGATCATTCTGTTCTTTTTGAGATTACATCCAAGTACTGCATCGGAGTCTTTTGTTGACCATGATGGCTACTGCATTTTTTCTGAGGGATTTCTGCCCACAGTAGTAGATATAATGGTCATCTGAGTTAAATTCACCCATTCCAGTCCATTTTAGTTCGCTGATTCCTAGAATGTCGACATTCACTCTTGCCATCACTTGCTTGACCACTTCCAATTTGCCTTGATTCATGGACCTGACATTCCAGGTTCCTACGCAATATTGCTCTTTCCAGCATCGGACCTTGCTTCTATCACCAGTCACATCCACAGCTGGGTATTGTTTTTGCTTTGGCTTCATCCCTTCATTCTTTCTGGAGTTATTTCTCCACTGATCTTCAGTAGCATATTGGGTACCTCCTGACCTGGGGAGTTCCTCTTTCAGTATCCTATCATTTTGCCTTTTCATACTGTTCAAGGGGTTCTCAAGGCAAGAATACTGAAGTGGTTTGTCATTCCCTTCTTCAGTGGACCACATTCTGTCAGACCTCTCCACCATGACCTGCCCATCTAGGGTTGCCCAGCAGGCATGGCTTAGTTTCATTGAGTTAGACAAGGCTGTGGTCCTAGTATGATTAGATTGACTAGTTTTCTGTGAGTATGGTTCCACTAAGCGCAGGCGGCTGCGACCTGGCACACTAAGCAAGCGCGGGCGGCTGTGACCGGGCGCATTGAGCGTGGCTGAGAGGAGCTATCCCACATCTGAGGTCAGGGGCAGCGGCCGAGAGTGCCAGGCTGCCACGGCGCAGGAATGGCCGAGAGGAGCCATCCAAGTCTGAGGTCAGGGGCGGCGGCCGGGAGAAGCTACCCTGCATCTGAGGGGCGGCAGAGAGAAGCCACCTCGCCCCCGAGCCAGGGACAGTGGCCCTGAGGAGCCACCCCACGCTGGAGGCCATGGACGGCGCCTGAGGCCAGGGGCGCGGGAGGAGCAACCCTAGGATCAGTGGCTTCGCGGGTGCAGGAGGGCCTAGAGGAGCTATCCCACACTGAAGGTCAGGAAGGGCGGTGGTAAGGAGATACCTCTTGTCCAAGGTAAGGAGCAGTGGCTGTGCTTTGCTGGAGCAGCCGTGAAGAGATACCCTACGCCCAAGGTAAGAGAAACCCAAGTAAGATGGTAGGTGTTGCAAGAGATTATCAGAGGGCAGACACACTGAAACCATACTCATAGAAATAAATACTAAGGAAGAAGTAAGTCCAGGGGATGATTTTGAGCCTGTTAAATACATAATATTACTGCACAATTGCACGCATCTCACACGCTAGTAAAGTAATGTTCAAAATTCTCCAAGCCAGGCCTCAGCAATACATGAACCGTGAACTTCCAGATGTTCAAGCTGGTTTTAGAAAAGGCAGAGGAACCAGAGATCAAATTGCCAACATCTGCTGTATCATCGAAAAATCAAGAGAGTTCCAGAAAAACACCTATTTCTGCTTTATTGACTATGCCAAAGCCTTTGACTGTGTGGACAATAAACTGTGGAAAATTCTGAAAGAGATGGGAATACCAGACCACCTGACCTGCCTCTTGAGAAACCTATATGCAGGTCAGGAAGCAGCAGTTAGAACTGGACATGGAACAACAGCCTGGTTCCAAATAGGAAAAGGAGTACGTCAAGGCTGTATATTGTCACCCTGCTTATTTAACTTTATCCTGCTACAGGGCTAGATAATGGCAATGATAACTGAGAAGGGAGCAAGAATATCATCCAAAATAATAGTAACAATGAAAATATATTCTTCCGTTCAAGAACTTTGGTGGAACATCTTGAGAAATATCCAATTGCCTTAAAATAAATAGTGACTAAAATTACTATAGAAAAATAATAGCAAATCTGTAATTTATATAAAACAGATAACTGTACTTAGAGAACAATAAAACAGTACCTCTGCCTAAGGCATCACATTTACTGGTGAAAAGGGAGACGAGAATAATCATGGAACGGGAGAACATATGAGGTAATTAATGTAATATTCTCCTGAGTGGTTGGACATTTAACATTGAACCAGTAGGCTGAAATTAATACAGAATCTCACAAAGGTAAGAGACGTTTTTCTCTATCCAGTTTTGCTTTTAGAGTAACCACAGCTAAAATTTTAATGTATGGAATTGTGAATCTGTAGGATCCATAGAACAGGAGGACTCTCCCAATTGGTAAGCAAAATCCATCACATCATAGCATCAGCCTTATTAGATGTCCTAAAATAGGGTTTCTCAAACTTGGATGGTAAGTATAATTACACGGGAAACTTTAAAAATACTATTGATTCTTTTGCTCCTTATCAGGTAATTTTCCTTTAGTAGCTCCAGATGGAATCTAGAGATTTGGAATTAAAAAATCTTCCCAGGTAATTGTGAAAATATCCCAGATTTGGTAATCATTGTTCACAATGTTACTGAGCTACACATGTGCATATTAAGTGGGATTAATGCTTAAAACAGTGAGATTAGCTGACAGAGGTGGCCCCGCCCCAGTAAAACCAGTTTGTTAGCAAAGAGATAATGAGCATTAATTCATTCATTCCATCAACTCAATGATGGTTGATTATGGGGGTCACTTGGGCAGCTTTTGAAAATACTGATGCCTAAGTCTGCTTCTAATGATTCTGATATATTTGGTCTGGGGTGCAACCTAGGCATTAGGGGTTTTAAAAGCTCCCGATGTGGTTCTAAATTGCAGCCAAGGTTGAAAATCACTGTTATGGAGTGAGCTATCTTTTACAAAGAATACACATACAGAGAAAATAATAAAGTCCTTAGGAAAATACCATTCTTTATCTAAGGAAACCTGAAAACACAAGAACTAGTTTTAAATGTATCTACTGGATCAATACTACACACTTCAGTGAACACCAAAAGCCTGAAAGTCAACCATTCAATGACAAACTCATGATTGGAAATTCAGTCATTTGGCGGTGATGGACTCACTCCAGTGAACACATTTCTAAGGCTGGTGCCAGCCCATTCCTGCCTCTGCCACCATTTAACCCCTCCCCCAAGCTCTGTATAAGATCAACAGTTTGCTTTGCTTAGCGTAGCTCATCCTTAAGTAAGCAACGTATTCAGATTTATGGCTCCACATCTTGAGTAGTGGTTTATCCTGAGATGGTTTCATCCTTCCACATAATAAAAAGTGAGGAGAAGGAGCATTTATTTCTAAGACATGTTTTTAAGCTTATTTATGCAGATTTGGATTAATAATGGTCTCACTGATTCACATATGGACACTTAACTTGCTAAATAACAAGTATCTGTGTATTCACCAGATGACCTGAAAATATAACATAGAAATTTTCATCTATCACACCTTCCCTAACTAGGATCAGAAGTTAATCATTCCTTTTTTTTCCCTAAAATAGTTTTCATCAACAAATACGTATGTGTAAACAATATATTATCTATTTTAATTGTTTTTGGAATTTATAAAAAATATATCAAGTTGTATGTTATTTTCTGGAGCTTCTTTTTTCACAGTTGCTATGTTACTAAAATATATTAATGTTGTTGCTTGTAACTGTATTTCATTCATTTTCTCGTGTAATATTCCATTGCTTTGAATATACTGTTATATATTTATCTATCTCCTGGATAGACCTGCTTTATTCACAGATGTGTTTATGTATTCATATATGTACGTATATATGCGTGCATGTATGTGTGTATGCATTTGCAGGTTAATGTAGCATTATTGTGAACATTCTTACGCACTATACAGAAGTGTATGTGAAAGAATTCTTCTTGAGCTATTCTGAGGGGTGGAAGTGAAGCATTCTAAGGTATCTGACTACTAAATTTTATAAGATCATGACTGAATGTTTCCCAATTAAAATTTCCATAAGCAATATAGAAGTGTTCCTGTTAGTCATCCCCAACACTTGATTTTGTCAGGCTTCTCAGGATTTTGTCAACTGAAGTATAAAATGTTATAAAATGTTACACACTGTGACTTCTATTTGCACTTCTGTGATCAGTAATAAAGTAGAGCATCTCTATAATTTTATTGAACATATATTTGTTCTTTTCTGAAAAATGACTGCTAATGTCTTTATCCATTTCCTATTGAAGAGTTTGTCTTTTTCAAAAATTAAATTCTTTTTCAAAAATTAATTCAATAGATCTCTTAAAACTCAGCAATAAGAAAAGAAATAATCTGGTTAAAAAAAATAAGCAAACGATCTAAAGAGACACTTCATCAAAGAAGATTTGCAGACGAAAATAAGCATATGACATGTTAAACATTATATGTCATTAGGGAAACACAAATTAAAACAATCATGAGTTACCACTATACATCTATTAAAATGGTCTAAATCCAAAATACTGACAACATCAAATGCTGATGAGGATGTGGAGCAAAAGGCACTCTCATTACTAGTGGGAAAGCAAAGTGGTAGTTTGAAAGACAGTTTGGCCATTTCTTACAAAACTAAACGTTCTAATCATGCTATTCAACAATTGTCCTCTTTAGTATTTATCTAAAGGAGCTGAAAAATAATTTCCAAACAAAAATCTGTATATGGATGTCTGCTGCTGCTGCTGCTGCTGCTGCTAAGTCGCTTCAGTTGTGTCTGACTCTGTGCGACCCCATAGATGGCAGCCCATCAGGCTTTCCATCCCTGGGATTCTCCAGGCAAGAACACTGGAGTGGGTTTCCATTTCCTTCTCCAATACATGAAAGTGGAAAGTGAAAATTGAAAGAGAAGTCACTCAGTCTTGTCCGACTCTTAGGGACCCCATGGACTGCAGCCTACCAGGCTCCTCCGTCCATGGGATTTTCCAGGCAAGAGTACTGGAGTGGGGTGCCATTGCCTTCTCCAATATGGATGTTTACAGTAGCATTTTTTCATATTTGCCAAAAATTGGAACCAACTAACATGTTCCTCAGTAGGTAAACAGACAAGTACACGGACATATCCAGGAAATGAAATATTGAGTAGCTAAAAGAAATGAGCTATCAAGGCTTTAGAAGACATATAACCTTAAATGCGTACTAAGTGCAAGAAGGCAATCTGAAAAGGCTACATATTGTATAATTTCAATTATATAACATTCTAGAAAAAGCAAAACTATGAAGACACTAAAAAGATCAATGGTTGTCAGACTTGGGGTGAATAGAATTGAATGGTGAAAAGTGAAAGTGTTAGCCACTTAGTTCTGCCCAATTCTTTGCGACCCCATGGAATGGAGCCTGCCAGGCTCCTCTGTTCATGGGATTTTCCAGGCAAGAATACTGGAGTGAATAAGTGGACGACAAATAGTTTTTAGGGCAGTGAAACTACTCTGTAGGATACTGTAATGGTGAATTCATGTCATCACACACATTAAAATATATAGAACATACAACACCAAAACCCTAATGTAAACTATGGAGTTTGGGTGATAACGATGTACTGGTGTAGGTTTATCAGTTGTAACAAAAGTACCACTCTGGTGCAGGGTGTCAACTGCAGGAGAGGTTGTACATGTTAGCATAGGGGGTATATGGGGCCTTTGAACTTTCTGCTCAGTTTTGCTATGAAGCCAAAACTGCTCTTAAAAATCAAGTGTATTAAAATTATATGAATTGTTTATATTTAACAACTGTCATGTATATGAATCACAGATACCCTCTTCCAATTTTTAACTCATATTTTTACTTTCTTTTTTGATAATTTTTTCTTAATAATATACAGGTAAGTTTACCAGTCATTTTATTTATGGTTAGTTTTTGAGAGCATGTATTATTTGGGAAATCTTTCCAAACCACAAAATCAGAAGTCCACTTACCTACATTTCCTAATAAATTTAAAAATTTGACTTTAAAATTTTATATAATTCACCTGTAATTTATTTTCATAAAGTAGTAAAATAGAGGTCTAATTTTATTTTCTTGTTCTATGTGGAAAATTTTTTTCCAGATGCACTAATTGTCCAGTCTCCTCCATTCTTTACTTATCTCCTATGTTTTTTGTCATATACTATAGCTGTCTATATATGGTGGTGGTGGTTTAGTTGCTATGTTATGTCTAACTTGTGTGACCCTGTGGACTGTACTGTGCCAGGCTCCTCTGTCTATGTGACTTCCTAGATAAGAATAATGGTGTGGGTGGCCGTTTACTTCTCCAGGGGGTCTTCCAACCTAAGGATCAAATCTAGGTTTCCTGCATTGCAGGCAGATTCTTTAATAGCTGAGCCACAGGGGAAGGAATGATGCTAAAGCTGAAACTCCAGTACTTTGGCCACCTCATGCTCAGAGTTGACTCATTGGAAAAGACTTTGACGCTGGGAGGGATTGGGGGCAGGAGGAGATGAGGATGACAGAGGATGAGATGGCTGGATGGCATCACTGACTTGATGGACGTGAGTCTGAGTGAACTTCGGGAGTTGGTGATGGACAAGGAGGCCTGGCGTGCTGTGATTCATGGGGTAGCAAAGAGTCGGACACAACTAAGCGACTGAACTGAACTGAACATAACCAGACCACCTGACCTGCCTCTTGAGAAACCTATATGCAGGTCAGGAAACAACAGTTAGAACTAGACATGGAACAACAGACTGGTTCCAAATAGGAAAAGGAGTACGTCAAGGCTGTATGTTGTCACCCTGATCATTTAACTTATATGCAGAATACATCATGAGAAACACTGGGCTGGAAGAAGTACAAGCTGGAATTAAGATTGCCCGAGAAATATCAGTAACCTCAGACATGCAGATGACACCACCTTTATGGCAGAAAGTGAAGTGGAACTAAAAAGCCTCTTGATGAAAGTGAAAGAGGAGAGTGAAAAAGTTGGCTTAAAGCTCAACATTCAGAAAACTAAGATAATGGCATCCAGTCCCATCACTTCATAGGAAATAGATGGGGAAACAGTGGAAGCAGTGTCAGGCTTTGGGGGCTCCAAAATCACTGCAGATGGTTATTGCAGCCATGAAATTAAAAGACACTTACTCCTTGGAAGAAAAGTTATGACCAACCTAGATAGCATATTAAAAAGCAGAGACATTAGTTTGCTAACAAAGGTCCGTCTAGTCAAGGCTATGGTTTTTCCAGTAGTCATGAATGGATGTGAGAGTTGGACTGTGAAGAAAGCTGAGCACCGAAGAATTGATGCTTTTGAACTGTGGTGTTGGAGAAGACTCTTGAGAGTCCCTTGGACTGCAAGGAGATCCAACCAGTCCATTCTAAAAGAGATCAGTCCTGGGTGTTCTTTGGATGGACTGATGCTAAAGCTGAAACTCCAATACTTTGGGCACCTCATGGGAAGAGTTGACTCATCGGAAAAGACTCTGATGCTGGGAGGGATTGGGGGCAGGAGGAAAAGGGGAGAACAAAAGATGAGATGGCTGGATGGCATCACTGACTTGATGGACGTGAGTCTGAGTGAACTCCAGGAGTAGGTGATGGACAGGGAGGCCTGGCGTGCTGCGATTCATGGGGTTTCAAAGAGTTGGACATGACTGAGTGACTGAACTGAAATGAAATGAACATAATCATAAGGAACCAGAGATGTGATTTCCTAGATAAGAATGCTGGTGTGGGTGGCCATTTCCTTCTCCAGGGGATCTTCCCAACCCAGGGATCAAGCCCAGGTTTCCTGCATTGCAGGCAGATTCGTTACTTACTGAGCTGCCAGAAAAGCCCTGTCCATATATTGTTGTTTAGTAGCTCAGCACACAAGGCATCCCTGTCCTTCATTATCTCCTGGAGCTTGCTCAAACTTATGTCCATTGAGCCAGTGATGCCATCCAACCATCTAGTCCTATGTCCTCCCCTTCTTCTCCTGCCTTCAGTCTTTCCCAGGATCAGGATTTTTTCTAATGGATTGGTTCTTCGCATCAGGTGGCCAAAGTATTGGAGCTTCAGCTTCAGCATCAGTCCTTTCAAAGAATATTCATGGTTGATTTCCTGTAGGATTAACTGGTTTGATCTCCTTGCTGTCTCAGGGACTCTCCAGAGTCTTCTCCAACACCGTAGTTTGAAAGGATCAATTCCTTGGCACTCAGCCTTCTTTATAGTTCAACTCTCACATCCTTACATGACTACTGGAAAAACCATAGCTTTGACTAGATGAACTTTGTCGGCAAAGTAATGTCAGTGCTTTTTAGTATGCTGTCTAGGTTGGTCATAGCTTTTCTTCCAAGGAGCAAATATCTTTTAATTTCATGGCTGCAGTCACCATTTGCAATGGTTTCAGAGCCCAAGAAAATAAAGTTTGTCACTGTTTCCATTGTTTCCCCATATATTTGCCATGAAGTAATGAAATTGGATGTCATAATCTTACTTTTTGAGTATTGAGTTTTTAAGTCAGCTTTTTCACTCTTCTCTTTCAAGTTCATAAGAGGCTCTTTAGTTCCTCTTTGCTTTCTGCCATAAGGGTGGTGTCATCTGCGTATTTGAGGTTGTTAATATTACTCCCGGCAATCTTGATTTCTGCTTGCACTTCATCCAGCCCAGCATTTCTCATAATGTACTCTGCATAAGTTAAATAAGCAGGGTGACAATATACAGCCTTGAGGTACTCCTTTCCTGATTTGGAACCAGTCTGTTGTTCCATGTCTGGCTTTTAACTGTTGCTTCTTGACCCGCTTAGCATGCATGCTTTGTAGGAAGTGGGTAAGGTGGTCTGTTATTCCCATCTCTTTAAGAATTTTCCACTGTTGATTGTGATCCACACAGCCAAATGCTGTAGCATAGTCAATAAAGCAGAAGTAGATTTTTTTCTGGAATTTTCTTGCTTTTTCTATGATCTAATGGATGTTGACAGTTTTGATCTCTGTTTCCTCTGCCTTTTCTAAATCCAGCTTGTACATCTGGAAGTTTTCTGTTCATGTACTGCTGAAGCCTAGCTTGGAGAATTTTGAGCATTACTTTGCTAGCATGTGAAATGAATGCAACTGTGTGGTAGTTTGAACATTCTTTGGCAATGCCCTTCTTTGGGAGTGGAATGAAAACAGAACTTTTCCAGTCCTGTGTCCACTGCTGAGTTTTCCGGATTTGCTGGCATATTCAGTGCAGCACTTGCACAGTATCATCATTTAGGATTTGAAATACTCACCTGGAATTCTATCACCTCCACTAGCTTTTTTCATAGTGATGCTTCTTAAGGCCCACTTGGTGTCACATTCCAGGATGTCTGGCTCTAGGTGAGTGATCACACCATCATAGTTATCTGGGTCATGAAGATTTTCTTGTATAGTTCTTTTGTGTATTCTTGCTGCCTCTTCTTAAAATCTGCTGCTTCTGTTAGGTCCATACCATTTCTTTTCTCTATTGTGCTCAGCTTTGCGTGAAATGTTTCCTTGGTATCTCGAATTTTCTTGAAGAAATCTCTAGTCTCTCCCATTCTATTGTTTCCTTCTATTTCTTTGCATTTTTCACTTTGGAAGGCTTTCTTGTTTTTTAATTTTTTTAAAATATAAATTTATTTATTTTAATTGGAAGTTAATTACTTTACAGTATTGTATTGGTTTTGCCATACATCAACATGAATCATGTATAATATCACATATGGAAGATATATATGATATATATATCCTTCTTATCCTCTCCTTCCTATTCTTTGGAACTCTGCATTCATATGGGTATAAGTTTACTTTTCTCCTTTGCCTTTTGCTTCTCTTCTTTATATATATGGATCTTATTTTGGGTTCTCTAATGTCCTATAATATAGTTATCTATATGCATGGATCTTATTCTGGGCTGTCTAATCTCCATAATGAGCAGTTTTCCATTGCTGTACCAGTATTATTTTATCATAAATACTGTAGCTTTGTAATAAGCCCTGATACCTAGCAGGGGAAGTATTTCTTTGTTTTTCAGTTGTGTTTTGCCTATTTTGGTTCTTTAGCTTTCTATGCAAACTTTGCTATCAGTTCCTCAAATTCTTGTTCTTGTTTACTTCATTATTTTTCCCAGGTGTCTTTGGTTTAGACCTGGTTAACTTACAATTCCCTTGGGATCAGTGTTATCATATCTAATGATGCATGTTAATAAAGCACTTTGTGTATGTCAGTCATGATGAATTCAAAAAGAGGGGAAGAGAAAAGGTCTGGTTTCTCAGGCTACACATGACACAAGAATTCCACAGTAAAGGGCACTACAAACATTATAGTTGTCTTTATTGTTTTGACTTTTAAAATATCTTTAAAACTAATCAGTCCCCCAAACAAATTATTGATATATGCTTTACAAATTTTTTTTAGTCTATAACGGTAAAATGTCTTAACTGGGGTGTTTAAGGTATTCTATTTCAAAATATAGAAAAGAGCAAAGCTTAATGTAAGAAAGATTTTGCTGATTTGACAACATATAAAATAAAAGGGACCTTCACAGAAGAAGCTGGAACTGGAACTGATATACTGATTGGCCAGTATCTTTAAAAATGCCATCTTGGTAAAGTACACTTGTTAAGTAGCTACAGTTCCATCCTATACAAATTATTATGATGGTGGAACATAACATAGTGTATTTGGAAGGATGAAAGACAAAACTGTGTTATTTATAGTCCCAAACAAGAAAAGGCTGTCAGTGGCTTGCACACCAGGGCAGAGTAAATGCAAGTGGAGTTGTAAGAGGTGGCTTATATATTGCAAGTGGGTGATGTTAGCTAGGATTTGTAGGTTCCCTGTGGATTCATTAATTTTAATAACTTCCTGGATTCCTAAGGAAAAGCAGCTATCCTTATTTAACCTTACTTGAATCACCCTGGCCCTGGAGTGATATGGGTAGATGCATGGTGGAGAGCCCAATAATTGAGGTGGTTGGGAGTGTGGACTTAAAATGAAGAACTGACTAGCCTCTAGCCAAGACCTCAAAACTAGGTCAGGACAGTAATTTTTGAAAAACTTTCTTTCAATACTAGAGAAAATGTCATGTGCCCCCTGACAACTTTCACCAAAAAGAAAAAGAAGAAAAAAATGCTTAGAATCAGTAAATACGATCCAAAACTATTAGGATATAAAATCAGTGAATATTTGGACAGAATAGATAGAATGCCAGGAAAGGAAAAATATTTAAGAGCTGCAAATTGTTATCGAATATACTGAAGATAATGAAGATAGGTCACTGATGAAGGAAAAGGAGGTGAGATTACTTTTCAAAGAAGTTTACTTCCTTGACAAATACTAACAAACGCTTTTTGATTATGAAAATCTAGCATGAGACAAAGTAGAAG
This sequence comes from Budorcas taxicolor, assembly GCF_023091745.1. NCBI lineage: Eukaryota > Metazoa > Chordata > Mammalia > Artiodactyla > Bovidae > Budorcas > Budorcas taxicolor. Next base: position 55,695,418 of record NC_068923.1, on the reverse strand, counting down.
AATTGACTACATTGAATATTCTTCCTGCTGCTCCAAGTATATAGTTGTGTGATTCAAATATTGTTCAATGTTACAATTTTATAGAAAATTTAAAGTATAAAATTTACACTTCAGAAAAACGTTACAGAAAGAAATTCTGGAATTCTTTTTACATGAATTATTCCAAGTAGTCAAATTAATCAGTAATAATCAGATTATTTTATTCAATTATAAGCTATTCTGTAATTTTTCTCTGAAGGAATAAAAAACTACTGAAAAATAAGAAGTAGTACAAAACTTGTCAGCATTTATCATATATACTGAGTAAATACAAAGAGAATGAAATGAACATCAACAATAAATACTATATACTGATATGGAAATTTAATTTGGAAAACATACACTAGAAATGTTGAAGAATAGACTATATGAATATAACAAACATTTGGCATACAATTATTAAATGTGTGTAATTCAGTTTTGGCATATTAATGTTTGACATTCTGATTGACATGAAATTTTATGAATAAGATAATGAGAATTGCCTTCATTTGGCAAAAACTATAGTAGAAAATTGATAACAGGTCATTGAACAGTTCTGCAGAAATCAAACATCAACACCAAAATACTATCACACATTGTTTAAGAAAATAAAACTTTTCAGAAGTAATCAAAATTATGGTAGATGCAACCACTGAAACAATTTTGTAAAAAGTAGAAATACTGTTAATTTTTTAAAGATAAAGACTTGATATGGATCATGTAGAACAGACAACTATTATAAGTTCCGTTGGCTTTCAAATACAGATATTGAAATTTTTTTCCAAATGATAACTTTATTTAAATATAATTCACATACTATTAAATTTATTCTTTTAAAGCATGCAACTCAGAGATTTCATAGTAATCATTTGAGAAGAACTAGAGATATTTTTAGTTTACTACTTAAAATTCTGAAATCCAAGTCCAAGTGTTAGTCATTCAGTTGTGTCTGACTATTTGCAACCCCATGAACTATAGCCCATCAGGCTCTTCTGTCCATGGAATTCTTCAGGCAAGAATACTGGAATAGGTTGCCATTCCCTCTTCCAGACGACCTTGCTGAGCCAGGGATTGAACCTGGATCTCCTGTATTCCTTGTAGATTCTTTACCATCTGAGCCACACTAAACTTAAACACAAATTATTTGAAGGGCCAAGGATAGACCAGCGCTGCAAATATGCATGGTAATATCGGTTTCCACTGAAAAACTTCAAAACAGAATCTTACTATTTCTTCTGTTCATTCTTTAAATTGTAGTAAATAATGTAGCAAAAATAATTAATTTATTGTTTTAATAAAATATCCATTATTTATAAAACTATTTTTTAGCTTCAAAACATTGTTAAGTACATAATGGAAAAAAACTGAATTGATCCTTAACACTATAGAATTCAGTCAGTGTAGTATCGCTTGGAAATTGTTGACTATCTTAATAAACATAGGCAGTATAGAAGCTAAACCAAAGGCATACATTTGAAAAAAAGTTTTTAATGATTTACTTATTATTCATTTGGCATGATTCTTTTAATAGTAATGTTTTAAGCAAAATATTGCAGAAACTAAAGCTCAATTTTATAATGTCCTTAGAAGTATCAAAGAGAGGTCTTCCTTGGTGGTCCAGTGGTTAAGGATCCATCTGCCAATGCAGGAGACACAGGTTTGATACCCACAAAAGACAGTAGCTTTCACTTACCCCAACTAGAGAAATCAGGATGTGGCAATGAAGGCTCAGCACAACCAAAAATAAATAAATACTTTTTAAAAAAAAGTATCAAAGACATTAAGGAATTATTTCAGTCAGGAAGAGAAAGACAAATATCATATAATATTGCTTGTATGTGAAATCTAGAAAAATGTTATGGATGAACTTATTTGCAAGGCAGAAATAGAGACACAGATGTAGGAAAAACAACAACAACAACAACAACAACTTCTGGGTACTAAGGGGGGGTGAGATGAATTGGGAGACTAGGATTTCTGACATATGTATTACTATAGGTGGATGGATATCTAATGGTAACTTACTGTATAGCACAGGGAACTACTCAGTGCTCTGTGTGACCTAAATGAGAAGAGTATCTAAAAAGAAGTAGATATATATACATATATAACTGATCCACTTTGCTGTACAGCAGAAACTAACAAACCATTGTAAAGCAAATATACTTTTTATTATATCAATTAATAAAAATAAGAAAGAAACTGTTTGAAAAATAAAATAAAGCAACAAATAAGAAAATATCTTTTATTGATGCTAAAGAGGTTGCCAACTCAATGGACATGAGTTTGAGCAAACTTGAGAAGTTGGACACAAAGAAAGTGAAGTCACTCAATCATGTCCGACTCTTTGCGACCCCATGGACTGTAGCCTACCAGGCTCCTCCGTCTGCGGAATTCTCCAGGCTAGAATACTGGAGTGGGTTGCCATTTCCTTCTCCAGGAGATCTTCCTAACCCAGGGATCGAACCCGGGTCTCCCACATTGCAGGCAGATGCTTTGCCATCTGAGCCACCAGGGAAGCTCCAACTTAGTGACTAAACAACAACAAAAGAAGTTGCTGTCACTGGCTATTGTTGTCAATTTCTTCATGTGCAGAAAATTTTAGAAAAAGGAGGAAAGCAACCAGTTTTGACTAAAATTGCATGATCAGCCTGCCTATGACCCCAAACTAAATTTCAAAACCTATTGTTTTCTATATTTTTATAAAACGTGTAGTACCAAATGTATAGCTTGAACTTCTAGCATTCTAGATGTTCATCACAATTCTTTAAATTACATATGCTGTATATGATGGTGATCCTGAGATGGACTGATAAAATTAGTAAGAAGTGTTAAGTTATTAAGACATCAGTGGATGAATGTTGCTGTTCAGTTACTAAGTCACGTCCGACTCTGCGACCCCATGGACTGCAGCATGCGACCCTGTGGACTGCAGCATGCTAGGCTTCCCTGTCCTTCAGTATCCCCCAGCTTTTGCTTAAACTCATGTCCATTGAGTTGGTGAAGACATCCAATCATCTCATTCTCTGTCATTCCCTTCTTCTCCTGCCCTCAATCTTTCCCAGCATTAGGGTGTTTTCCAGTGAGTCAGCTCTTTGCATCAGGTGGCCAGAGTATTGGAGCTTCACTTTCAGCATCAGTCCTTCCAATGAATATTCAGGATTGATTTCCTTTAGGATTGACTAGTTTGATCTTGCAGTCCAAGGGACTCTCAAGAGTCTTCTCCAGCACCACATTTTGATAGCATCAATTTTTCAGTGCTCAGCTTTCTTTATGATCCAACTCTCATATCTGCTCATGCCTATTGGAAAAGCTATAGCCTTGACTATAGGAACCTTTGTTGGCAAAATGACGTTTCTGTTTTTTAATATGCTGTCCAGTTTTTCATAACTGTCATAACTTTTCTTCCAAGGAGCAAGCATCTTTTAACTTCATAACTGCAGTTACCATCTGCAGTGATTTTTGGAGCCCAAGAATTTAAAATCTGCAACTGTTTCCATTTTTCCCCCATCTATTTGCCATGAAGTGATGGAAATGAGTACCATGATCTTAGTTTTTTGAATATTGAGTTTTAAGCTAGCTTCTTCAGTGGATGCATAAGTAAAGCTTTAGACAGTTTTCTGAAATCCAGGATGACTCCTTTAGAACATGACATTCCAATTTCAGGAAGAAAATTACCACAGGTTTTTTTGAATACTCCTGTAGTTCTAAGGGCAGATTTATTTTTTTGTCAATGTGAGTTGACAGCTTTTAAAATCATATTATCTTGGATGAGGTATGGTAAAACCAGACAGAGTTCACGGGAGAGAAAGTAGAAAGACGTTTGCAGCTTTGAAATATGGTGTCAGGAAGGACCTCTGAGGGGACACACAAGGATCTGTCATGAGACAGAGCTTGGGGGTGAGGGGTGGGAGGTAAGAGGTGAGGGGTCGGAGAGGAACTTCAAGAAGGATCCTTTATGGCAGTTTCTGAATCAAAGTGAAGGAAAGGCAAAGTAGGGTAAGCAGGCTTAGTATAGGCTAATTTAAATATTTTCACTGGCCTCTGGGGAGTAGAATATTCCCCTGCTAGTTTGTTATGTCCGACTTTTCGTGACATCATGGACTGCAGCCCACCAGGCTCCTTTGCCTGTAGAATTTTCCAGGCGAGAATATCGGATTGGGTTGCCATTTCCTATTCCAGAGGATCTTCTCAAAACAGAGGTTGAACCTACGTCTCTTGTGTCTCCTGGCTTGGCAGGTAAATTCTTTACCATCAGTGCAAACTGGGAAGCCCAAAACTGGGTCAAGACAGCATTATAAACAAAATAAAATGTAGTTTCTCAAAATAATAAATCATCAAGCATCACCTACAATGTCAAAAGAAAGTCTGTTAAGTCCAATGATAATTTCTATCAAAAGCAAGATATTGGAGCTAGGAAATAAAGTACAGTAATAAATTTTATTTCTCTGAGGGCAATACATTTAACTATTTTGTAAAAATGATATCCTAGTGACTTTGACTTTCTAACTGTTCCAATCAAAAGTTTGAATTATCTACACAATCTTAATGTTTTGATTTGCATAATGTATAGACAATGATTTCATGTTATAATTGTTATTCTTGAAAAATAAATGATCTACTAATTCAATACATTTTTACAGAAGAAAGGAATACCTTTCCCTATTTTGTCCAAAATGATAATATGGTCTGTTGAAGGAGATGTTAGCTTGCTATCACCCTACAAGTGTCTATCCAGATTAATTTTATCTTTAGCTAATGAGCTAAGGTTCCCTTCCAAGGTATGGAAGCTGCACTCCAAGATGGGAATTAAACCAGAGCAGACAACAAACAGCCTTTTTTTCATTTATTCTACAGTTACACTGTCGTCCCCTCACTGTTCAAGGCTTTAGCACCCTTCCTCCGTATCATATCTACACTTACTTTTTCAGAAGCAGCTCTAGTCACCCAGCAATATCTTACCATATTTGTTATTTTAATGTTAGTAAGTGTTCTCGATCAGTTCAGTTCAGTCGCTCAGTCATGTTCTACTCTTTGCAACCCCATTAATCGCAGCTTGCCAGGCCTCCCTGTCCATCACCAACTCCCGGAGTTCACTCAGACTCACGGCCATCGAGTCCGTGGTGCCATCCAGCCATTTCATCCTCTGTCATCCCCTTCTCCTCCTGCCCCCAATCCCTCCCAGCATCAGAGTCTTTTCCAATGAGTCAACTCTTCACATGAGGTGGCCAAAGTATTGGAGTTTCAGCTTTAACATCAGTCCTTCCAATGATCACCCAGGACTGATCTCGTTTAGAATGGACTGGTTGGATCTCCTTGCAGTCCAAGGGACTCTCAAGAGTCTTCTCCAACACCACAGTTCAAAAGCATCAATTCTTTGGCACTCAGCCTTCTTCACAGTCCAACTCTCACATCCATACATGACTACTGGAAAAACCATAGCCTTGACTAGACGGACCTTTGTTGGCAAAGTAATGTCTCTGCTTTTTAATATGCTCTCTAGGTTGGTCATAACTTTCCTTCCAAGGAGTAAGTGTCTTTTAATTTCATGGCTGAAGTCACCATCTGCAGTGATTTTGGAGCCCCCAAAAAATAAAGTCTGACACTGCTTCCACTGTTTCCCCATCTATTTCCTATGAAGTGATGGGACTGGATGCCATTATCTTAGTTTTCTGAATGTTGAGCTTTAAGCCAACTTTTTCACTCTTCTTTTTCACTTTCTTCAAGAGGCTCTTTAGCTCCTCTTCACTTTCTGCCATAAGGGTGGTGTCATCTGCATATCTGAGGTGATTGATATTTCTCCCGGCAATCTTGATTCCAGCTAGTGCTTCCTCCAGCCCAGCGTTTCTCGTGATGTATTCTGCATATAAGTTAAATAAACAGGGTGACAATATACAGCCTCGACGTACTCCTTTCCTGATTTGGAACCAGTCTGTTGTTCCATGTCCAGTTCTAACCTGGTTAATCAGATTTGACCTGTATACAGGTTTCTCAGGAGGCAGGTCAGGTGGTCTGGTATTCCCATCTCTTTCAGAATTTTCCACAGTTTGTTGTGACCACACAGTCAGAGGCTTTGGCATAGTCAATAAAGCAAAAGTAGAAGTTTTTCTGGAACTCTCTTGCTTTTTCAATGATCTATTGGATGTTGGCAATTTGATGTCTGGTTCCTCTGCCTTTTCTAAATCCAGCTTGAACATCTGGAAGTTCACGGTTCACATCCTGCTGAAGCCTGGCTTGGAGAATTTTGAGTGTTGCTTTGCTAGCGTGTGAGATGAGTGCAATTGTGTGGTAGTTTGAGCATTCTTTGGCATTGCCTTTCTTTGGGATTGGAATGAAAACTGACCTTTTCCAGTCCTGTGGCCACTGCTGAGTTTTCCAAATTTGTTGGCATATTGAGTGCAGCACTTTCACAGCGTCATCTTTCAGGATTTGAAATAGCTCAACTGGAATTCCATCACCTCCACTAGCTTTGTTCGTAGGGATGCTTCCTAAGGCCCACTTGACTTTGCATTCCAGGATGTCTGGCTCTAGGTGAGGGATCACACCATCACAGTTATCTAGGTCATGAAAATCTCTTTTGTATAGTTCTTCTGTGTATTGTTGCCACCTCTTATTAATATCTTCTGCTTCTGTTAGGTCCATACCATTTCTGTCCTTTATTGTGCTCAGCTTTGCATGAAATATTCCCTTAGTATCTCTAATTTTCTTGAAGAGATCTCTAGTCTTTCCCATTCTATTGTTTTCCTCATTTCTTTGCATTGATCACTTAGAAAGGCTTTCTTATCTCTCCTTGCTATTCTTTGGAACTCTGTATTCAATGGGCCAACAAAGGTCCATCTAGTCAAAGCTATAGTTTTTCCAGTAGTTACGTATGGTTGTGAGACTTGGACTATAAAGAAAGCTTAGTACCAAAGAATTGATGCTTTAGATCTGCAGTGTTGGAAAATACTCTTGAAAGTCTGTTGGACAGCAAGGAGATTCAACCAGTCCATCTTAAAGGAAATTGATCCTGAATATTCATTGGAAGGATTGATGCTAAAGCTGAAACTCCAGTACTTTGACCACCTGTTGCGAAGAACTGACTCATTGGAAAAGACCTTGATGCTGGGAAAGACTGAAGGTGGGAGGAGAAGGGGATGATAGAGGATGAGATGGTTGGATGGCATCACCAACTCAATGGACATGAGTTTGAGTAAACTCCGGGTGTTTATATGGACACGGAGGCCTGGCCTGCTGTAGTCCATGGGGTTGCAAAGAATCAGACACGACTGAGTGACTGAACTGAACTGAACTGAACTGTTTCAAATGGGTATATCTTTCCTTTTCTCCTTTGTCTTTAGCTTCTCTTCATTTCTCAGCTATTTGTAAGGCCTCATCAGATAACGATTTTTCCTTTTTGCATATGTTTTTCTTGGAGATAGTCTTGATCCCTGCCTCCTGTTCAGTGTCATGAACCTCTGTCCATAGTTCTTCAGGCACTCTGTCTATCAGATCAAATCCCTTGAATCTATTCGTTACTTCCACTGTATAATTGTAAGGGATTTGATTTAGGTCATACCTTAGTGGTCCAGTGGTTTTCCCTACTTTCTTCAATTTAAGTTTGAATTTGGGAACTCCTTCATGGAGATTGAAAGGAATATGATGCCATCAAATTTAAAATTTTAAAGCAACATCATGGAGTCTTTCCTGAAATCATAAATAAGTTGGGAATTTTGTGTAACAAGGGAAGGTAATTGTAAGCAATTGTGATCCTAATTTTATTGCTTACTTACTCACTTTGAAATTTTTCTGAAGGAGAAAGATTCTACCTTTAGTGCTTTGCATCACCCCCATCCTTTTGTTGCTTAGAAGCTCCTTGTTGTAAGGAGACTCTAAGCAATAAAGGGATGTAAAGATTTAAGAACAACATGGGAGATGGAGACGTGGAATTATACAAATTTAATTGCTCTAAAGCAAATGTAGAAAGAAGACTGTATAAAATAGTCAGGTCACATCCATAGAAGATTTGAAACAACAATAACGAAAAATTATGCAATGTATGCATGATGCAGGAGGCATGGATGAGACTCTTCAATGCAGTAAAGGAGATTTATCTCAGGTACCACTTACCAACAATTAGAAATTCGAGTCAGTTGTAAATGAAATTAAATGAAAACATGGACCTCTCATTTTATATACAGAAAGACACAGAAATGCGAAAAGTTTAGATTTTGTGATATCATTTTCTTTAAAGACCATATCATCTTCTCTATATTGATAGCAGAAACTAGAACATAGAGGCAATGTTTTCAAGGAGTTTGACAGCCTTCCTGGATCTTGGACTTTGAAATAATTCAGTAAAACTAGAAGACAATTCTCTTTAAAATGTAATATGATATATATTTATATAAAGGGATGGATGCTAGTCATTGTTTCATTATCAGTAGTTAAGTGAGCATTAGCAAGCTTGATGAAGATAACATGAATGTAATCTTACGCTTTAAAGGCTCAGACATATTTGCTAGATTAAGAATTGAATCTGATTTTACTGGATTTATGATTTTACTCTGAGTTCATAATTAGGGGAAAAAATGTCATTTCAGTCTTTCTTCCTATGGTTGCATGCCAATTTTGTTTTTGAATTAGAACAGCACATTTTAGCTTCCCATCTAAGGAATAAAAACATATCTATTTTTACATTTCTGTGAGTTTCTATCTAAAGAGGATAAACATTAAAAGCATGAAATCCTACTCTTTCAATGAGATAATCTTGAAAATTACACTAAACACAAGTGAACTATCAAATATTATAGATCTACCTATAAGCCGTGTTTACCTAATGATGATAATCAGATTTGAAAATAGCCTGTGAAATGCTTTTTACTTCCTCTGTGCATTAGTCAAAATTGCCTTTGTTTGCATGTCAAGAAAAATGGTAGATGAGACAAATGTAATGAGTCTAAACGCAGACAACACAACACTGCAGCAGCAGGCACGGGATGTCCTTCACGTCTCAGGCTCCCATTGTCTTTCCCACTATCCTTAGTATCTGGCTTTCATCTCCCTGCTTACAAAGATGGTGCCTGCACCTGCTATCCAGGCTCAAAGAAAGATAAAGGGGAAAAGACTGAAGATCATGTCTTTGAAAACACTGTTCTGGAAATCTAACAACTGCTTCTTACCTTGCTTTGTACAAAACTGGATCACATGGACCTTGCAAACTGCAGTGGAGTCTGAGGAAGTGTTTTCTATGAGCCTGATCTTCTTTTGAAAGGATACAGTAAAGTTATCATAGTGAGGACGAAATAAATAATGGATTTTGAGCTAGAAGTTAAAAGTGCCACACTGCAACTGATAATAATTGACAGAATTCAAAGAACAGTATCTCAGGAATGAGTTGATGGGTCTGGCTTGCCTAAAATGACTTGACAAGAACTCATGTTGAATGTGTATATCTGAGGCAGGTAGAACAATTAAGAAAGCAGAGGTTGCAGCAACAGCAAAAAGAAGGCAAGTGTTTGGACAGATTTCCTGGACAAAATCCCTTGAATAGATTATTTAGAACAAGGAGAAGAGCAGAAACAGAGTGAACAAATTTCTCACTAGAGAACACAATTGGATTTAGAAAAATTCAGAAGTCAAGGTCAAAACTAAGAGAAAAGGAAGATCTAAAGACTAGAACACTGAATTGGACATGACTCAATGTGGTTAATAATATCCTAGTAAAAGGAATAACAAAGTGGAAAACATCTGTCCTCAATATTTTTCTAGAACTAGTATTTTTCTAGAATTTCCTTAATGATGGTCATTTCTGTTTGCTTGATTTTGACTATGTGCTTTCAGTTGCTTGTTTTGGTAACTACCCATAATGCTTTGTTTTCTTATATTCACTTTGAAAGCTCTTCATTTTATTACTAAATTCTAATTTTTTTGCATCCTCCCCTTTCCATGGACTTTGATTGCCAGGAACATTCCCAGAGGGTTCCTCTCCTTTACCACAAGGGATGTAAGCAAGGGTAAATCTAGGTCAAGAACAGCCTTTGAAAGAACATTAAAATAATCTTTATTATCTCAAAAGTCATATGTGCATTGTACAAACTTAGAAAATAGACATAAACAACAACAAAAAAAGACACTATACTCTCACAAACCGGAAATAACCACTAGTAGCATTTTATTTACCTTTCAACATGATTAAATTTTCACTTTTCTAATACCTAGTCCATAGTCAAATTTCCCTGGATAGCTCCAAAATATTTTTTTAAGTTGCTCGAACCAGATGCAATCTGCTTCTCATATGTCCCTTGAGGCTTTATATTCTAGTAAAGTGTGTCTTTTTTTCCCAGGGCACTGGTGTGTTGGATAGATCTAGTCATGGAAAATCTTAACTTATGGGTTTGTCTTTTTCAGAACTGCCCAACAGAATTTTCTGACTTGATGGAAACGTTCCATATTCCTGCTAGACAATAAGATAGATACTTACCACTTGTGGCTCTAGAGCCAAGTGTGGCTAGAACAACTGAGCAATTGAATTTGTAATTTATTTTGAAATTTAAATTTAATTTAATTTACAATGTAAATAGCCACCACATGAGGCTAGAAGATACTGAACAGCATTTCAGGTTGAGCGGCTCTCTTGTATTCATGTTTAGCTATCTTCTATCACTGTATTTTATTCTTCTACCCCTTCATGTTAATTCTTCTATCCCTGTATTTCCTATGGGTTGAAAAATGTAGACTTAAGCCTGAAAACATGATAGATACAAACTCGACTTCAGCTAGAAACTACTAATGTTGTACATTGTGTATTATACCATATCAGGAGATACCTTGTAAAGTCAAACATGTATCTACTGATACTTTTTAAGTTGACCTGTCTTTTTACTGAGAAAAGTTTCTTAATAGTAGGCTTCATGGTGGTTCAGATGGTAAAGAATCTGCCTGCAGTGCAGGAGACCCGTATTTGATCCCTGAGTCAGGAAGATCTCCTGGAGAAGGAAATGGCAACAGACTCCAGTATCCTTGCCTGGAGAATTCCATGGACAGAGGAGCCTATAGTCCATGGGGTTGCAAACAGCTGGACCTGAGCAAACTGAGCGACTATCACTTTTTCACTGCTCTGGTGAATTGGTTGACCTAGCATAAAGGTGATGACAGTCTAATCCCTCCATTTCATAATTATGGTTTTTCCCTTGAGTGGGTAAAGTAATTCATGGGGTAGCTGTAGTGGAATTGAACAAATGTCTGACTCCTCTTCAACCATACCCCCTGATTTTATGTTTTTATTTACAGTAGATCCTTCTTGATTATCTATTTTAAATATAGCAGTATGTACATATCAATCCAAAACTCCCAATTTATCCCTCCACCTGATTTTTTTTTTTTTAATACCAGTTGGTAATTCTTAGGTAAATCTATTTCTTTGGATGTTAGAGAATGATGGTCTTGTTTTTCCTGTCATTCTTTCTGTTATTATATTTACTTCCCCCATCCCCCCTTTCTTCCTTCCCTTCCTTTTTTCTTCCCTCTTTCCCTTCCATTTTTTTCTTCCTTTCTTTCTTACAGCTTTTCTGATTAACTGGAACTATTTGTTACCTCAGAGTTTCACATGAATGGAAGATAAATGCTTACTTTTTTCCCTCTAGTTATCAACTTATAAACAAAAGTGTTTTAATATCTGCTCCACATGCTAAAATATGAAATTTTATGGTTTTTTCTTTTATATATATCATTGTTAAATTATGTTTTTAAAATTGATTTATAGCATTTTCACCCACTGCAAATGATTATTTTCTTAAGTCAAATTGTTATGACTTGGGTCCATGAATTCCCATTCATGCTGGTTTCTAATGCAACCTTTTAAAATGGGACTCAGGTTCTGTTGTATAGGCTCCCTAGGGAGGTACCTCATATGTTTGCAAAGACCATGGCTTCAGAGCAGATGAGACTCAATATTATTTCCCCTTTAACATATATCTTTTGTGAAGATCCAATATCACCTCTTACCCCCAATATATCTCTCTTTTGGGGCATCTGGACTAGACCCAATGCTTATCTGAAAGCCAATTTGATTTGAGACTGGAAGACTCTTATATAAATCTGGAATTCTAGCATGAATATGGGAAGTGGGCACTCATGTTTAATTGTCAGAAGTATAGCTTTCTCAATGCACCACATATATAATTTAAAGAACCCAAAATAATCCATATTGCATATCCTGCTGTTTCCACTAGTACTTTCCTGTGGATAGAATATGGTATCCAGATTTGCATGGCAGAGAAAATACGAGAAATATATGGAAGTCATGAATCTGCCTGCAGTGAGGGAGACCCGGGTTGGATCCCTGGATTGAAAACCTCCCCTGGAGAAAGGAATGGCTACCCGCTCCAGTATTCTTGCCTGGAAAATCCTATGGCCAAAGAAGCCTGGGGGCTACAGTCCATGGGGTCTCAAAGAGTTGGACACAGCTGAGTGACTAACAAACTTTGAGGTATAGGGTAAGGAGCTATAATTTGTAAGGTAACTCTAGAGTTAGGGAAAGGTCCTAAAGTGCAATAGATATGAGGAAGGATTGAACAGCATGGTATGATTTCATGGAGAGTTGAGAGACCTGGCATGAGGTACAGGTGCATCACGTCGGATGTACACGTTCATTTATTCTCCCGTAGGTACACATAATCCAGAAAGATGATAGTTTGTCATTTTGTGGTTTATGCTGAGCTTTTCTGGATTTCAGAATATGTTTAACTTGTTGTTTTCACAGGGCAGAAGGTTTTAATTGTAATTAAGTCCAGCTTATCAATTACTTTAATTGATTGTGTCTTTGATTGTTGTTGTTGCTGTTTAGTGGCTAAGTTGTGTCCAGCTCTGCAGCTCCATGGACTGTAGCCTGCCAGGCTCCTCTGTCCCTGGACTTTTCAAGGCAAGAATACTGGAGTGGGTGTCATTTTCTTCTCCATGTGCCTTTGGTGTTGTATGTAAAAAGCCATACCAAAGATCGTCTATATTTTCTCCTATGCTATTTGCCAGGATATTTATTATTTTGCTTTTTACATTTAGATCTATGGCCCATTTTGAATTAATTTTTGTAAAGCATGTCATATCCATGTCTAGATTCACTTTTTTTTTCTTCTTTTGCATGTGGATGTCCATTTGTTCCAGCATCATTTGTTGAAAAGAATGTCTTTGTTCCATTGTCCCACCTTTGCATTATGTTTCTATGGGTCTAGTTCGGGCTTTTCAATTGATCTATTGGTCTATTCTTTCACTAATCACATTGTCATGGTTACTGTAGCTTTATAATAAGTCTTAAAGTCACGTAGCATCAGTCCTCCAACTTTGTCTTCTCTTTCAATATTGAGTTTGCTTTTTCTCCTTTATTGACTATGGTAAAACCTTTGACTGTGTGAATCACAATAAACTGTGGAAAATTCTGAAAGAGATGGGAATATGAGACCACTTGGCCTGCCTCTTGAGAAACCTATATGCAGGTCAGGAAGCAACAGTTAGAACTGGACATGGAACAACAGACTGGTTCCAAATAGGAAAAGGAGTACATCAAGGCTGTATACTGTCACCCTGCTTATTTAACTTCTATGCAGAGTACATCATGAGAAACGCTGGACTGGAAGAAGCACAAGCTGGAATCAAGATTGCTGGGAGAAATATCAGTAACCTCAGATATGCAGATGACACCACCCTTATGGCAGAAAATGAAGAGGAACTAAAAAGCCTCTTGATGAAAGTGAAAGAGGAGAGTGAAAAAGTTGGCTTAAAGCTCAACATTCAGATAATGAAGATTATGGCATCTGGTCCCATCACTTCATGGGAAATAGATGGGGAAACAGTGGAAACTGTGTCAGACTCTATTTTGGGGGGTTCCAAAATCACTGCAGATGGTGTCTATAAATTAAAAGATGCTTACTCCTTGGAAGAAAAGTTATGACCAACCTAGATAGCATATTCAAAAGCAGAGACATTACTTTGCCGACTAAGGTCCATCTAGTCAAGGCTATGGTTTTTCCTGTGGTCATGTATGGATGTGAGAGTTGGACTGTGAAGAAGGCTGAGCACCGAAGAACTGATGCTTTTGAACTGTGGTGTTGGAGAAGACCCTTGAGAGTCCCTTGGACTGCAAGGAGATCAGCCCTGGGATTTCTTTGGAGGGAATGATGCTAAAGCTGAAACTCCAGTACTTTGGCCACCTCATGCAAAGAGTTGACTCATTGGAAAAGACTCTGATGCCTGGAGGGATTGGGGGCAGGAGGAGAAGGGGATGACAGAGGATGAGATGGCTGGATGGCATCACTGACTCAATGGACGTGAGTCTGAGTGAACTCTGGGTGTTGGTGATGGACAGGGAGGCCTGATGTGCTGCGATTCATGGGGTCGCAAAGAGTCGGACATGACTGAGCGACTGAACTAAACTGAACTGAGCTGATTCTGGGCAAATGGCCCTTTTTCTACAGGGAAATTGAAATCTAGTTCAAAGTCCATCCTCTTAAGCTCTGTTCTATAAGGCTGCTTAAAAAAGCATATACCCCATAATCATCTCATTATCTTTTCCCACCCCCATCACAACCTCTCACCTCTAAGTAATAAATACAACTGATCCTCTTCCTGTGTCCCTGCCAGAGTAAACATTAACCCAGTAGCTTAGCAAGGTACCAGGGAGATAGTTTCTACTCTTCCTGATCATTTACCTCAGTATATCCAATCAATCACCAAGTACTACAGAATATATATTTCATATTTTTATGCCTCAGCTTCTATTTCCCACTATCACTTCCATAGATTAGAGACTTATTTCTTGATTGAACTATTGAAACAGACTCTTAATGGATGTCCATATGTTTAGTCTGTGGTTCATGCTCTGTATTGCTGTCACAGTGGGTTTTAAATTTTTAAATTTGTAGGTGCTAGTAGTAAAGAACCCACCTGTCTATGCAGGAGACATAAGAGACACGGGTTTGTCCCTGGGTCATAAGATCCCCTGGACGGGGAAATGGCAAACCACTCCAGTACTCTTGCTTGAAGAACCACATGGACAGAGGATCCTTGTGGGTTACAGTCCATAGGGTCACAGTCAGACATGACTAAAGAGATTTTGCGTGCAATTATTTTTCTGATAATAATAAAGTTTGAAATTTATTGTGAAAAATTGGAATTTTGATAAATGTAGATGTGCCCTATGAACCTGGCAGGCCCAAGATAATGAAATATTTTGAGATAATGAAATATGATGAGATCAGTTCTGATATTGATGAATACAAACTTTTTGGTATTATATGATGATAGATTCAATACTTGGACCATATGAATAACTCAAAGTGATAGTTTCAGGTGGGCAGCAAAGTGATTTAGCCATACATATACATACATGTATCCACTCTCTTTCAAATTCTCCTCCCATCTAGGTTGTTACATTACACTGACAGTCACATTGCTGTCACCGTGCTTTTCAAAAAAAATGTGTATCTGGTCTTTGGAAGGTTTTGCTTTCAAAAACTTTCATTAAATTCAAGACTTTTTTCTTTCAAAAGCCCAAATATCTTCAGTTCAGTTCAGTTCAGTCGCTCAGTCGTGTCCAGCTCTTTGCGACCCCATGAATCGCAGCACACCAGGCCTCCCTGTCCATCACGATCTCCCAGAGTTCACTCAGACTCACGTCCATTGAGTCAGTGATGCCATCCAGCCATCTCATCCTCTGTCATCCCCTTCTCCTCCTGCCCCCAATCCCTCCAGGCATCAGAGTCTTTTCCAATGAGTCAACTCTTCCCATGAGGTGGCCAAAGTACTGGAGTTTCAGCTTCAGCATCATTTCTTCCAAAGAAATCCCAGGGCTGATCTCCTTCAGAATGGACTGGTTGGATCTCCTTGCAGTCCAAGGGACTCTCAAGAGTCTTCCCCAAGACCACAGTTCAAAAGCATCAATTCTTTGGCACTCAGCCTTCTTCACAGTCCAACTCTCACATCCACGCATGACCACTGGAAAAACCATAGCCTTGACTAGATGGACTTTTGTTGGCAAAGTAATGTCTCTTGTTTTCAACATGTTATCTAGGTTGGTCATAACTTTCCTTCCAAGGAGTAAACATCTTTTAATTTCATGGCTATAGACACTGCAGTGATTTTGGAGCCCCCCCAAAATAGAGTCTGACACAGTTCCCACTGTTTCCCCATCTATTTCCCATGAAGTGATGGGACCAGATGCCATGATCTTCATTATCTGAATGTTGAGCTTTAAGCCAACTTTTCACTCTCCTCTTTCACTTTCATCAAGAGGCTTTTTAGTTCCTCTTCACTTTCTGCCATGAGGGTGGTGTCATCTGCATATCTGAGGTGATTGATATTTCTCCCAGCAATCTTGATTCCAGCTTGTGCTTCTTCCAGCCCAGCGTTTCTCATGGTGTACTCTACATATAAATCAAATAAGCAGGGTGACAATAAAGGTATATAACAGTCTTCATCATCTATCTTCTGCATAATTCTGTTGTTTCTTGTCTCAGAGGAGCCTATGACACAAATCACAATTGAACACTTTATCACATTAAGATATTTGCATTTCTTAAGTGTGAATGATCCAGGGTAGCCTTCTTTAAACCCTTCCTATGCTCCCCAAAACTTTCTCCTGTTTATTTTAGGTGTGTGATCTTGTAAGCTATTAGCCAAACTGGGACACTTTTGAGAAAGAAAAAGTAGTTTTTATAAAATATGTTGGGTTTGTATCAGCAGTTAAGATATATGGTTACTCTGGTCTAAAGGATTCTTCTTTCAATGCTCAAAATATCCTAAACTTATCTGTATAACAATTACTTCAGTCCATGAAAATCTATCTATCTCTATCCATTCAGAGTCCTATAACAAAATACCTTAGACGGGTGGCTTATGAATAACAAAGTTATTTGTTGTTATTTGGCAGATCCAATGTCTACTAAGAATCTGGTTCATAGACAGCTGTCTTCTAGCTGTGTACTCAAGTGGCAGAAGGGGTGGGAGAACTCTCTGGGGCCTCTTTTATAAGGACACCAATTCCATTCATGAGGGCTCTGCCCTCACAATCTAATCATCCCAAAGGACCTATCTCTGAGCACCTAATCACTCTGGATATTTTCAACATGGACTGTGGAGAGACAGAAGCATTCAGTCTATAGCAGCCTCCTTTTAGGTTTTTTAATTTTTAGAAACAAGTCTGCTTTTTCTAATCCTTGTTTCTAGAAAGTTTTGCATAGTTTTTGAAACTTAGCATGTGTTCAGTATTTTAAAAATAAGTGCTGTTAAATGAATGCTTTCAGGTAGAAACTCAAAGAGCATTTGGAATAAATTGAATTTTGTAGCTACTGGGGTGTACAAACAATACTAAGTACTTAACCTTTTCCAAATTAGAAAGGGAACTTGTGGAAGATATTTGTATACATGAAATTGCTTCTAAGGTGCTGCTAATTTCTCATATGAAATTCACCAAGTGCATTTCAATGGTTTGTGATTAATATCTTTGGAGACTTTTTGAATTAATTCAAAGATTTTCCCCTGGTGACATTAATACATTTATTTACTTTTAGGAAACAGCTCAATATGCTTATACATGGCTGTAAGTTTCAGGCTGATTTACTGTAAAGAAAAAATAAATTTATTTTAAACTAGGGAAAAAAATATTGTTCTAACCCATATTAAAAGTCTAGGACGTATCACCCATATAGCATCTCAGTGTATTGCAACATTCAACATTGTTATTAGGGAGCTGCTTCAAAATATGTTGTCAATCTGGAGGTAAGAACAAGCTTGTCCCTCATTCCTCAATACTTTAATGCAACCTTTCCAAACCATTGTAAAAATACAAAGTTTCTCAGGGATTACATATGAAGAAGTGAAGCAATGGTGTCTCTCACTTAAATCCATTTGGATCAGCAGCAACCTTGACAATGAAAGGCAGAGCCATTTCTTCTGGTCCCTTGGAGGGATCCTGTTGTAACTCAGCCTCTGCACTTATCATGGGGCTCTCTAGGACTATGATTCAGTCTCTATCTACTAACACACTGACTGCTCTATGGATTATGTTCAATAGATGTTTTATTGAATCGCAAAAGATAAATAAGTATGTAGCAATAACTTATGGAAAAACCAATAAAATATTTATTTATTTACACTTTATTTTTGCTATCAAGCTTCTCCTACCCCTTTTCTAATATCTTTTATTTGATTTAAATAAAAACAAAAACAACAATAAAAACAACAACAAAGCTTCATCTGATAATGCGACACAGTAAAAATAATAAATGGAATAAATAGCATGTTGGAAGAAAAACAGAACTATGGATGCTTCTTGACATGGAAATATTAATTTTATGAATATCTTTGCATGTTACACTTATATTTTTATTTTCTGTGGGTAACAATAAAAACAGAGTGACTGTGACAGGTCTAGTAACTTTGCTCAAATAATAAAATAACATAAAGGTTTTAAATCCTTCCAGGCAAAAGCAGAAGTGTTTTGATATTTCAGTGAAGAAGACTACCACATTTCTGTTGCTCAGTCTCTAATCAGAATATCATAGAGATGGAATGAACTTTGCAACATTTTAATAGCCATGGCTTCCAGTAGAGCTATAATTATATTGTCCCAGAGACATGAAAATCTACTTATCCCCAATTTCAAAATATGCTAGGGAAGGAGATTCCATGAATTTGTGTCATTTATTCCAGTCTGTGTATATAACAATTCTTATTACTACAGTCTTCCTTTATAGTTCCTAAAATAGTGTGTATGGATTTTATTTCAAGCAGAGATGCAAGCTGTTTTTATCGTAATGTCAGACTTATAAACTAAAAGCTCATTCAAGCCATGTATTTGGTATAAAATAAAAATGAAATGTGTAGACTGTAAGAATGTGGTAAGTATATAGAGTTTTCATTCCAATCCCAAAGAAAGGCAAGGCCAAAGAATGCTCAAACTACTCCACAACTGCGCTCATCTCACATTTTAGCAAAGTAATGCTCAAAATTCTCCAAGCCAGGCCTCAACAGTATGTGAACTGTGAACTTCCAGATGTCCAAGCTGGATTTAGAAAAGGCAGAGGAACCAGAGATCAAATTGCCAACACCTGTTGGATCATTGAAAAAGCAAGAGAACTCCAGAAAAACATCTACTTTTGCTTTATTGACTATGCCAAAGCCTTTGACTGTGTGGATCACAACAAACTGTGGAAAAGTCTTCAAGAGATGGAAATACCAGATCACCTGACCTGCCTCCTGAGAAATCTGTATACAAGTAAAGAAGCAACAATTAGAACTGGACATGGAACAACAGACTGGTTCCAAATTGGGCAAGGAGTATGTCAAGGCTGTATATTTTCACCCTGCTTATTTAATTTACATGCAGAGTACTTCATGCAAAATGCTGGGCTGGAAGAAGCACAAGCTGGAATCAAGATTGCTGGGAGAAATATCAATAACCTCAGATACACACTTAACACCACCCTTATGGCAGAAAGCAAAGAGCTAAAGAGCTTCCTGATGAAAGTAAAAGAGGAGAGTGAAAAATGTTGGCTTAAAACTCAACATTCAGAAAACTAAAATCATAGCATCTGGTCCCATCATTTCATGGCAGATAGATGGGGAAACAATGGAAATAGTGAGAGATATTATTTTGGGGGGCTCCATTATCACTGCAGATGGTGATTGCAGCCATGAAATTAAAAGACGTTTGCTCCTTGGAAGAAAAGTTATGACCAACCTAGACAGCATATTAAAAAGCAGAGACAATACTTTGCCAACAAAGGACCATCTAGTCAAAGCTATGGTTTTTCCAGTAGACAGGTATGGATGTGAGAGTTGGACTATAAAGAAAGCTGAGTGCCAAAGAATTGATGCTTTTGAACTGTGGTGTTGGAGAATACTCTTGAGAGTCCCTTGGACTGCAAGGAGATCCAACCAGTTTATCCTAAAGGAAATCAGTCTTGAATATTCTATGGAAGAACTGATGCTAAAGTTGAAACTCCAATACTTTGGCCACCTGATGCAAAGAACTGACTCATTTGAAAAGATCTGATGCTGGGCAAGATTGAAGGCTGGAGGAGATGGGGATGACAGAGGAGGAGATGGTTAGATGGGATCACTGACTTGTTGAACATGAGTTTGAGTAAGCCCTGGGAGTTGGTGAGGAACAGGGAGGTCTGGCGTGCTGAAGTCCATTGGGTTGCAAAGAGTCAGACATGACTTAGCAACTGAATTGAACTGAAGTACACAGAGAAAAAAAATGTAATAGGACATGGGAATATGAGTCTTCTAGGATGCTTGAAAGTTGGTAATTATTTTCTATGCCGTGTAACATACTACCAAAAACTTAATGGCTTAAAACATTTATTATGTTTTTGTTTTGATAAGTCAGGATTCCAGGCATGGCTTAATTAATTTCTCTGCTTCTGTCTCACAGTACTGCAATTCAGTGTCCAACCCAAGGCTACATTCTCATGTACAGACTCAAATGGGAAAAGGGAAGAACCTGCTTCCAAGCTCACTCACGCTATTGGCAAGATTAATGGCACTGTGTATGGTAGAATTCCTGAAAGTTTGTGTTCAAAGTCAATAATGGAAACTGTGAGTCTAAAATAAGTCAGCTATCAAGGCAGAATCTTATATCATTAACATAATAAAGTCAGTGATATCCTGTTATATTTTCCATAGTCTATAGGTAAAAAGCAAGTCACAGGTCTCTTCCACACTCAAGGGGAAGGTATAGGACAAGACTGTGAATAACAGGAGTTGGAGATCAGGGGAACCATATAAAAAGTTTGCCTGTTACTGAGTCATTGAATTTTTAAACACAATGGTAGAGAATGTCTCATTGTTAAGGTGACATTCGATCAAATACTTGAATGAATCATGGGAGACAATGCTAAGACTCTTTAAAGGAACAGAATCCCAGATAAACAGGACAGCAAATGCAAACACTTAAAAGTATGTCTGGCAAATTTGAGAAAAAGCAGGAGGAAGAGTGGCTGGAGCAGAAAAGTAAGAAAAAGAGATCATAGAAAAGGATACAGTCAGATGATCAGATAGATACTAGGAATGGAGTAGGGAAGGGGAAAGATAATGACTATAGTAAAAGGGGAGGATTTTTTCTTGAACTTTGTAGCATTAATAGGAATTTGATTTTTATTCAGAGTGAGATGGGAAGGCAATGGAGGGTTTAAGAGGAGAAGAGTAATTAGCTCTAACTTAAATTTAGTCACTGACTGGGAACAGATGTGGAATGGCACCAGAGACTGGTTAGAATATCACTGCTGTAATTCTAGTAGTTGTTGTTGTTCACTTGCTCAGTCATGTCCAACTTTTTGCAAGCCCATGGACTGTGGCATGCCAGGCCTCCCTGTCCCTCACCATCTCCCAAAGTTTCCCCCAGTTCATGTCCTTATGGATCACTGCCTTGTCATAGTGAAGGGGCTTGCATAGCTTAATGAAGCTGTGAGCCATGTGGTCTGTGGCCACCCAAGATGGACAGGTCACAGTTGGAGAGTTCTGACAAAATGTGATCAGAATGGCAAACTGCCCCAGTATACTTGCCATGAAAACCTCATGAGCAGCATAAAAGGACAATTCTAGTAGAGTTGGCAGTAAGATAGTAACAACTGGTCAGAATCTGGATAAAATCTGAAGCTACAGTCAATCCTTTTCCTTAAATTTTCCTACATCATTCTGTGGACAAAGTAGATATTTCAGAGTTTGGTACTAAATCTGCACTAGTCCATCTGGACCCTTCCTTGAGAATTTGTACCCACATCTAAGACAAGCAAATATAATACCCATGAATAATTATATAACCTGTAAAATATAGGAGTTAGTGGTTACTATAGTCTACCATGATGCTTAGAATAAACAAACAAACAAAAAAAAAAAACCTTCAGAAATAAGGGTGAAGCAGGTACATAGAAAAAGTTTGTGGAATACTGATTTAGAATATTTGGTGAATATCAACTATTTCTGTTTGACCCAGCCACATAAATTAGCATCAACTTACTTATCCAAAGTTGATAGGAAAATTTATATTTTTTTTGGCAAGTCAAATTTCAAGGACAATTTTTTTAATCTGTTTTTTTCATTTTTTACTATCAGCAATTTAAAACAAATATATCGGTAAGTGTCAGAAACAGTTGTAAAATGTTTGTGGGCCAGCAAACATTCTGGCCAAATAGAAGATTTATTAAACATTTTTATAGTTCTTTGAATCTACTTTGAGCCTTACCAGGAGTTTTCAAAATTGAGGTAATTTACAGAAAATATTAAAATTTTACAAAGATCTTTTGTTGATATATATATATTACAATTTTGTTTCTCAGGTCACATAGTGTCCTGGGAAAAGACTAAGCTTTGTTTCCTTTATTTTTTGAAATCTTGAGAAGACAAGGAAACTGACTGAAGTTCAAATGCGTATTGATTTCATTCCATCTGAATTATTGTCTGTTCTCTAACCCTCTACAACCTCGTCTATTATTTCCAAAGCATGCTCTACTTATAAGAAACTGTGATAGTGGTAATTCATTAACATGGTTTTATTTTAGGTACCCATTCTCATTGTTAAGCTATTTTCTTAATAGCTAATTAGATGTCATGGAAAGTATTAATAAGGGAAGGATTTCATTTCCACAAGCCTGTTGACATATCAGTTTTGCTCCCTCCTTTGAGATGCACATTAAATGTGTAAATGGATTAAACAATGCAATGACTCTTGCCTTGTTATAGTGTGACCATATGTGACCAATTATATTTCCTCTGTTTTTAATAATGTGGTTGTTGATTTACTAGTCTATATTCTTCTCTGATCATTAATTTTTATAGGTTTTCATTTTTTGAATCATCCTCACGTGGTGTGTTACAGCAGCACTTTCTTCCCATCGCATATTTTAAGCTTCTAAACAGAACATAGAATCGTGTTGTTCCCATGGAAACCTTCAAACATTGCAGAACCTAAGCTTTGAATCTGCAACTCCTATTGTATGTAGGTTCATGCCCTGAAAAGGCATACTCTAATTTCCAATACCCCTAACATGAAGATACAGTTAACCCAGGTGCCATTAGAGCCAATTGTTTATTTTATCTGTTATCTGTATCGGTTCTAACTGTTGTGGTAGAAAATGATTAGCGTAGCCCATCACAATTAACCAAAACAGAGATCCTTTCCAAACATCAGCACCTATTATGGAGAAGGTTGTAGCAGTTACTGGGGAAATTTAATATATAAATATTGCAATATATAATATATGCGCTTTCATTCATTTAGCTATTATTTATTGAGTAATTATAAAACAAGACAAAAATTCTTAACTACATGATCCTTACTTTTTACTGAAATATGGAGTATGAAGGCTAAAGAAAACAAGCAATAGGATTGAAATTAATGAAGATGTGTGTATGTGGTAGGGGTTGTTATTTTGATTAAAGTCATCCAAGGACACTTTTCTGTAGTAGGTGCATCTGAGCAGAGACCTGATTGAAGTAAGTGAATGAGAGAGCCAAAAACTTGAGCAAAATTTCTTCTTAAAAGATAAAATTGCAAATGTAAATACCCTGAAATGGGAACAAGCTTGATATGTATAAGCTTGATATATAGCAAGAATGCCAGGATCCTAGCTTCTAATAACTAACTGGGGGAATTTGGTATGTGATGCGGAAGTAGCAATAAAATGAATGGGAATTGAGGGAAAAGATCCTATAGTCATAGGCCACACGAAGGATATTGAATTTAATTTTGAGTATGAAGGGCTTTGAGCTGTAAAATAATATGATCTAATTTACAGCTTAAAAGAAATTGATGTAGTTTTGTTGAGGATAATTTACTATACCCAGACAAGAGTAGAAGCTGGGAGACCAGGTAGGATGCTATTTAAGTGAGAGAAGAGGGTTGCATATTTGAAATATGGAATGAATAGGACCTACTAGTGTTTTAATTACAGAATGCGGACAAAAGGAGTTGAAGATGATGAGCGGAGTCTTGTTTTGAGTAAAAGGTCAATGATGGTGCCATTTACTGAAGTGCAGAAAACTGAGGGAAGACTGATTTTGAGTGAGGAAAAACAGAGTTTTGATTTGAACACGTTGAGTTAGAGCTGTCCAAATGTAGTTAGGCATCCAAGTGTTGATTTCACTCAGGTGGCTTTATATACAAGTCTGGTCTTCAGAAAGATTTGTGCAGAGGATACAGCTATGATTCTAAGACACACCTTTAAGGAAGTCACCTGTATGAATGAAGAGCTGAAGTTAGAAATGATGCTGTGGATGACTTTGAAGGATATAGCCCTCTTTCTACACAAATTGACTTTAGATGTTCTAGCTATTGATTGCCATAGTAATGCTGCAGTATTTTAATGCTGTATTAGAAACAACCACTAAACCTAAGTGACACATGGCATAGGATTTATTGCTCACATATTTTTGGTCTGTTGGTGGTTAAGTAGTCAACTTTGCTGATCTCCGCTGGGTTCACACACATATCTAGGGGTTGGCTAAATACATGGAGCTGAGTCACCACTGAGCTGGAGCAACGGCAGTGACTCAGCTCCAGTCCATATGTCTTTCACCCTCCAGCAGACTAGCTGGAGCTATTCTCATGATGAAAGCAAAAGCGCAAGAGTAAGCAAGCCCAAAGAGCAAGCCCGTTACAAATCTCAGCTTGCATCGGACTTATAATTGTCAAAGAGCAGGGTATGTTACCTGGCCCACAGTGAGAGAGAGCTGCAAGATAATTTGAAAAAGGGCATGAATATAGTGGGAGCGTATGATCTGGGTCATTTTTGCAGTCTATCACACAGGTATTCTAAAGAGCACATGTAGAAAGTGGCCTTACAGAGCATGAAAGTATTGTATGAAATACCCCTTCTATTTATCAATATCCTCTTCACTTAGACTCAATCTGTTTTTGAAAGTATAAAAAAACGCAGGGTTTTTTTTTTTCTTCTATACTATGAGCTCCAGGAAAACAACAGCTCTGTTGGCTTTATTCATTCTTTTATCCTGAATGTCTGTGCTTTTTATGAACCTAGGGTCATAGGGAAGTGCCAAATCTAAATTTGTTAACATATTTATTCAACAAATGTTTGCATGAAGGACTTTTCCCACATATTTTGTCTAATTTTTCTGGGGTTAATCTGGATTAAAATAGTTGAGAAATAAACAATATATTTCAAATTGGAAAAAAATTAATGGCATTTATAGTCTAATATTTTTAGAAGTAATTTTATACTTTCTATCTTGTCTGTCCATAATATAGTTACTTGTGTTGCCTTAGTTTTAAGCACTTCAAGGCTTCCCATTATAATTAAGATAGAGACCTGAACCCTTAAATGGCCATAAAGCCCTGCATGATCTAGTGCCTATCAACCTCTGCCTCTCCATCTTATATTCTTTTTCCCACCTCTTTCTGTAGCCCAGACAACATTGACCTTCTTTCTCTTTCTTGGAAGAACATGGTCCCTACCAACTCACAGCCTGTCTCTCCTGTCAACCTGTCTCTCCTGTCAACCTTTCCCTCCTATTTCTGCTCCCTAGACACACTGACCTTCTTTGACTTTCTTGGAAGAACACTGTCCCTACCAACTCATAGCCTTTCCCCTCTGCCTGGAATGATACTGGGACTTACAAGTCACCTCCACATCCTAACCTTCCTGGACTAAATCAGTTCTCTAACTACATGCATTCATAGTGTTCAGCATTTTAATTCCTAGTAGTTATCTGAGTTTAAATAATTATATGTTTATTTTTGTATTGTTGATGGGAATAATCAATAAACCAATCTATAATAGGAATAGAAAAGAATTTTATTTGAGCCAAACTGAGGATGATAGCCTGTGAGACACAGATTTTAGAAGCATTTGACATGTGTTCTTTGGACTACGAGATGCTGAAGCTTAAAAAGACAAAACTTGCATAATTATATGGTGTTTGTCAGTAATTATCATTGGAGTCAGCAAGTAAGGATGCTTGTTAAGCAAGTATGGGTTGGGATCTGAAATGTTTGCCTAGGTAAAAGGCGAGACCTTGAGACCATAAGGTTGCAACTGGAATCTGCTAGCATTATAACTGTTTCAAAAATAGTTGGTGGTGTCTCTGAGTCTGACATGGCTCAAGAATTCAGGTTCTCAGTAATGCAGAAACTTGTCTGAGACCACATCCACAATGGCAAACAGACTTCATTTTGGATGCCCGAAACATGGTTATTTCATTTTGATTTTTAAATGCATTTTTCTTCAATATTTAAAACAGAGGTGCAATGCATGTTCAGCCATAATACAGGCTGCTCTGTTTATAATAAATTTTAAGTCTTGTATAAGCCAGAATGATTTCTTCACACGTCAGTATATGAGAATTCCTTCCATCAGTATGATTATTTGATTTCTGTCTATTCTCTCTGTTGTGCTGTAAGTTCCATGAGTATATGGACTATATTTATTTAGTTTTATCGATGCATTTCCTCAGTTTAGCACAGTGCCTGGTACAAAATGCAAACTCAATAAGATGCTCTCATTCTACGCAATAGCTTGCAATCAATGTGATTTCTTTAATTTGAAAAATAATCAGGTGATTATAAAGCATTCTAGAGGGCTTTGTAGAAAGAAATATATTAGAAGACACTTACTTGATTTAGAATGTGTTCTTCCTAATTCTAATACAACTCTTATTTTTTCCTTTCCATTTTATTGAGATATAATTGACAGGCAGCACTGTATAAGTTTAAGGTGTGTAACAGAATTATTTGACTTACATAATACATCATGAAATGCTTACCACAATAAGTTTAATAAGCATCCATCATTTCATATAGATTAAACTTTTAAAAAAAGAAAAACACATTTCTTTTTCATGATGAGAACTCAGGATTTACTTTCTTAACAGCTTTCATATATAATAAGTAGCAATTGAACTATAAGTTTCCTAGGTGTTGCAGTGGTAAAGATTCCACCTGCAATAGAAGTGGTGCAAGAGGTGTGGGTTCAATCTCTCGGTTGGGAAGATCCCTGGAGCAGGAAATGACAACCCTCTCCAGTATTTTTGCCTGGGAAATCCCATGGACAGAGGAGCCTGGCAGGCTGTAAAGTCCACGGGGCTGTGAAGAGTTGGACACAACTGTGCAACTGAGAATTTTAATTTACCATGCTGCATACTGCATCTTTAGTACTTGTTGATAAATAAATAACTAGACGTTTTTACCTTTTCACTTTCTTTATCCACTTCATGTCTTGTAACTACATTCATCCAGTTTTATCCAAGTACACCTCTTATTAAGATGTCAAAATGTTTTCTGTTTTGCAGATCTTTCTAAAATCATTTTATTATTTAAAGAGCAAGAAAAATTTCACTTGAAGAATCTTTAAGATAGATGTTATATTTCTCTTCTTTTATTTACTCTCCAACTGAAAACTCCCAGTACCGAGACTTGATTAACATTTCTAGAACTATTCAGAATAGGGGACTTGTTTCAAAGTCTGACCGTCTTCCATCTCTATTTTTTTTTTGTAATGAGAAAAATTCCTCAGTTTTAAAATCAGCTGAAAGCCTTTTCCTTATATCTGTAAAGATATCAGCCTTCTTTTTTTTTTTTTTTTTTTTTCGCTGCTGCTGCTTAGGCTCTTCAGTCATGTTCTACTCTGTGAAACCCTATGGACCACAGCCTGCCAGGCTCTTCTGTGCATGGGATTCTCTAGGCAAGGGTACTTGAGTGGGTTGCCATGCCCTCCTCTAAGGGATCTTCCCTACCCAGGGATTGAACCCAGGTCTCCTGCATTGCAGGCAGATTCTTTACTGCTGAACCACCAGGGAAGCCCATCAACCTTTTTTATGTAAAAGCAAAAAATTGCAGAAGAACTGGAGTTTAACTTGTGTTAGACTCACTGAGGCTGCTTCTGACAACTATTAGCAAATAAAGTCTCCCTTAAAAATCTATCTATATACAGTATCTCCCTGGAGGGGGAAATGGCAACCCATACCAGGATTCTTGCCTGGAGAATCCCACAGACAGAGGAGCCTGTCAGGCTATAATAGTTCATAGAGTCACAAAGAGTCAGATGTGACTTAGCAACTGAATAATAATAATACATACAGTATCTATTCTCTTCTGTTCAGTTTAGCCACTCAGTTGTGTCTGGCTCTTTGCAACCCCACATACTGCAGCACACCAAGCTTCCCTGTCCACCACCAACTCCCGGTGCTTGCTCAAACTCATGTCCATTGAGTTGGTGATACCATCCAACCATCTCATCCTCTGTTGTCCCCTTCTTGTCCTGCCTTCCAACTTTCCCATCTTAATGGTAAATAATGATCTTAATGAACATTAAATTGATAGTCTTACTGTTTTTGAAGAATCTTACCCCCCCAAATAGTTTTATCAACTGGTATTATGATTAGTAATATTGACTTCTTGGGCATCGAATATTGTTAGGCTACACATCTTCATTCACACAAATTCATTTCATTGTACTTGTGCTGTATATTTGTATTTTTCCTATTCTGTGATCCTGCTTTATAAGGATATCAATTTTATCCTACAATGATAAACATGTAATTTCCTTGTGCGGTTTGTATGCTTCTTTTCTACAGCGTTTCTTCAAGCAATTAGAGAGTCTCCTATATATTATTCCCAAAGTGATAGTACATTTTTACTCAAAGAAAGATATATTAATTGCCCTGAGAAAGCTAAAAAATTAATAGATAGGAGGCTTCCAGACCTAAATAACAACTGTAGGCATATGTCTGTAAGCATCACTAGCAAAAAGAATAGTAGAGGTGTTAGAAATTGCTGTAATTGCCCTGTTCAGTTCAGTACAGTCGCTCAGTCGTGTCAGACTTTTGCGACCCCATGAATCGCAGCACGCCAGGCCTCCCTGTCCATCACCAGCTCCTGGAGTTCACTCAGACTCACGTCCATCGAGTCAGTGATGCCATCCAGCCATCTCATCCTCTGTCGTCCCCTTCTCCTCCTGCTCCCAATCCCTCCCAGCATCAGAGTCTTTTCCAATGAGTCAACTCTTCGCATGAGGTGGCCAAAGTACTGGAGTTTCAGCTTTAGCATCATTCCCTCCAAAGAAATCCCAGGGTTGATCTCCTTCAGAATGGACTGGTTGGATCTCCTTGCAGTCCAAGGGACTCTCAAGAGTCTTCTCCAACACCACACTTCAAAAGCATCAATTCTTCGGTGCTCAGCCTTCTTCAGAGTCCAACTCTCATATCCACACATGACTACTGGAAAAACCATAGCCTTGACTAAACGGACCTTAGTCGGCAAAGTAATGTCTCTGCTTTTTAATATGCTCTCTAATTGGTCATAACTTTTCTTCCAAGGAGCATCTTTTAATTTCATGGCTGCAATCACCATCTGCAGTGATTTTGGAGCCCCCCAAAAATAAAGTCTGACACTGTTTACACTATTTCTCCATCTATTTCCCATGGAGTGATGGGACCGGATGCCATGATCTTCGTTTTCTGAATGTTGAACTTTACGCCAACTTTTTCACTCTCCTCTTTCACTTTCATCAAGAGGCTTTTTAGCTCCTCTTCACTTTCTGCCATAGGGTGGTGTCATCTGCATATCTGAGGTTATTGATATTTCTCCTGGCAATCTTGATTCCAGCTTGTGTTTCTTCCAGTCCAGCGTTTCTCATGATGTACTCTGCATAGAAGTTAAATAAGCAGGGTGACAATATACAGCCTTGATGTACTCCTTTTCCTATTTGGAACCAGTCTGTTGTTCCATTGTCCAGTTCTAACTGTTCCTTCCTGACCTGCATACAGATTTCTCAAGAGGCAGGTCAGGTGGTCTGGTATTCCCATCTCTCTCAGAATTTTCCATAGTTTCCTGTGATCCACACAGTCAAAGGCTTTGGCATAGTCAATAACGCCGAAATAGATGCTTTTCTGGAACTCTCTTGCTTTTTCCATGATCCAGCAGATGTTGGCAATTTGATCTCTGGTTCCTCTGCCTTTTCTAAAACCAGCTTGAACATCAGGAAGTTCATGGTTCACGTACTGCTGCAGCCTGGCTTGCAGAATTTTGAGCATTACTTTACTAGCATGTGAGATGAGTGCAATTGTGTGGTAGTTTGAGCATTCTTTTGCATTGCCTTTCTTTGGGATTGGAATGAAAATTGACCTTTTCCAGTCCTGTGGCCACTGCTGAGTTTTCCAAATTTGCTGGCATATTGAGTGCAGCACTTTCACAGCATCATCTTTCAGGATTTGAAATAGTTCAACTGGAATACCATCACCTCCACTAGCTTTGTTTGTAGTGATGCTTTCTCAAGCCCACTTGACTTCACATTCCAGGAAGTCTGGCTCTAGATGAGTGATCACACCATCGTGATTATCTGGGTCAGGAATATCCTTTTTGTACAGTTCTTCTGTGTATTCTTGCCATCTCTTCTGCTTCTGTTAGGTCCATACCATTTCTGTCCTTTATCGAGCCCGTCTTTGCATGAAATATTCCCTTGGTATCTCTAATTTTCTTGAAGAGATCTCTAGTCTTTCCCATTCTGTTCTTTTCCTCTATTTCTTTGCATTGATCACTGAAGAAGGCTTTCTTATCTCTTCTTGTTATTCTTTGGAACTCTGAATTCAGATGCTTATATCTTTCCTTTTCTCCTTGGCATTTCGCTTCTCTTATTTTCACAGCTATTTGTAAGGCTTCCCCAGACAGCATTTTGCTTTTTTGCATTTCTTTTCCATGGGGATGGTCTTGATCCCTGTCTCCTGTACAATGTCACGAACCTCATTCCATAGTTCATCAGGCACTCTATCTATCAGATCTAGGCCCTTAAATCTATTTCTCACTTCCACTGTATAATCATAAGGGATTTCATTTAGGTCATACCTGAATGGTCTAGCAGTTTTCCCTACTTTCTTCAATTTAAGTCTGAATTTGGTAATAAGGAGTTCATGATCTGAGCCACAGTCAGCTCCTGGTCATGTTTTTGTTGGCTGTATAGCGCTTCTCCATCTTTTGCTGCAGAGAATATAATCAATCTGATTTCGGTGTTGACCATCTGGTGATGTCCATGTGTAGAGTCTTCTCTTGTGTTGTTGGAAGAGGGTGTTTGCTATGACCAGTGCATTTTCTTGGCAAAACTCTATAGTCTTTGCCCTGCTTCATTCCGAATTCCAAGGCCAAATTGGCCTGTTACTCCAGGTGTTTCTTGACTTCCTCCTTTTGTATTCCAGTCCCCTATAATGAAAAGGACATCTTTTTTGGGTGTTAGTTCTACAAGGTCTTGTAGGTCTTCATAGACCCGTTAAACTTCAGCTTCTTCAGCGTTACTGGTTGGGGCATAGTCTTGGATAACTGTGATATTGAATGGTTTTCCTTGGAGACGAACAGAGATCATTCCTTCGTTTTTGAGATTGCATCCAAGTACTGCATTTCGGACACTCTTGTTGACCGTGATGGCTACTCCATTTCTTCTGAGGGATTCCTGCCCGCAGTACTAGATATAATGGTCATTTGAGTTAAATTCACCCATTCCAGTCCATTTTAGTTTGCTGATTGCTAGAATGTCAACGTTCACTCTTGCCATCTCTTGTTTGACCACTTCCAATTTGCCTTGATTCATGGACCTGACATTCCAGGTTCCTATGCAATATTGCTCTTTACAGCATCGGACCTTGCTTCTATCACCAGTCACATCCACAGCTGTGTATTGTTTTTGCTTTGGCTCCATCCCTTCATTCTTTCTGGAGTTATTTCTCCACTGACCTCCAGTAGCATATTGGGCACCTACTGACCTGGGGAGTACCTCTTTCAGTATCCTATCATTTTGCCTTTTCATACTGTTCATGGGGTTCTCAAGTCAAGAATACTGAAGTGGTTTGCCATTCCCTTCTTCAGTGGACCACATTCTGTCAGACCTCTCCACCATGACCTGCCCGTCTTGGGTTGCCCCACTGGCATGACTTAGTTTCATTGACTTAGACAAGGCCGTGGTCCTAGTGTGATTAGATTGACTAGATTTCTGTGAATATGGTTTCAGTGTGTCTGCCCCTGATGCCCTCTTGCGACACCTACCATCTTACTTGGGTTTCTCTTACCTTGGGCTTGGGGGTGTCTCTTCACGGCTGCTCCAGCAAAGCACAGCTGCTGCTCTTTACCTTGGATGAAGGGTATCTCCTCCCACCACCCTTCCTGACCTTCGACATGAGATGGCTCCTCTAGGCCCTCCTGTGCCCGGGCAGCCACCACTCCTTGGATGTGGGGTTGTTCCTCCCGGCCGCCACCTCTGGTCTTGGGCTTGGGGTTGCTCCTCCTGTTTGCCTCCCTGGCCCTGTAGAAGTGTACATAGTGAAAGGAGAGAGGCTAGGATAAAATTCGAAGCTCACTGACATTTACGATATGCAGAGATATGCAGGTTTACAAAGGTGAGTGAGTGAGTAAAGAAGAGTGTCCAGTCTATGAAAGAGAGATCAGCAGGGTACAGTGAAAGAAATCCACACATAAGAGAAAATTTGAAAAAAAGAGAGTGCCCACGTAACTGGTAAAATCTTCTTCCTAACTTAAGTGATATATTGTCATTTTACTAAGTTTTTTGAAGTGGCCAAAATTTTTCCACCAAAATAGATCTATATCCATGAAAATAGAAGAAATAGTTCAAAAAATGGAGATCAGAGTTACTGTAGATGGGAAATTATATGCTAAGAGGTATAGCGTTTTAAAGGAAAACGTTTTCAAGTTTGAGGTTTAATAAAAATATTTAAATGAATATTAGCAACTAACCAACAAAGGTATTCATTCAGTATCTTAAAAAAGAAAAAAATTTGTAGCACTTGTGCAGGTGTTCTCACTTAAAGAGATACTTTAAAATGTTCTCTTTTGTAGTGGATATTTATTCTACCAGTTTGCTATCTTAAATTGAACACGGTTATCTTTATTAAATATCTTAGGTCAAATCTGTCATTCCATTTTAGTATGAAATATTATATTTATTTAGTAAATATCTGTTGAATATGTATTATAGCTCCTTTTATCAGGCTATTACCCTTCATATAGTTCTACAATCTTCTAATGAGTTCGTTCACTGAAATGACAGTTATGCATTGAGAGATTCTATGTACCAGCCTGGGTTCTGTGAAACAAAATAGAAGTTCATGTTTTTGAGAAGTTTGCATTGTGGTATGAGGAATTAAACAATAAATAATGAATACAAGATATAAATAAATTATGTACTAGGTTATAAGGTGGCAGCTGCAGTTGAGTACAGCAGGAGTAGAGTAAGGTGAAGATTGTCTAACGCAAGGATAAGACATGGGTTGAATGACATTCATGTGCCAGGTGTGTCCATAGATTAGGCATTAGCTATTGATTGAGGCATTTTCCACCCTCAACAGTCTAGGAATGAAGATGCAAAAGCCCACAGATTAGTGTAATTTTCTGTGACATCCACACTGTACTAAAGAATCACAAAACAGAAGTGCTTTATCCTAGCTAGAGACAAATTCTTATTAAGAAAGACTTCCTGATAAAGATGGCACCTGACCTCCATCTTGAGAGATGAGCAAAATTCATCCAGACAAAGAGGAGTATAAAGTAGATCTTAGAATTCCAGAAGAAAAAAAAAAAAAATGTTTTCCCTGATTTCCAGGACCTCTCCATCCCATATCAGGTTCTAGCCATTTTTTGGTGGTGAATTTAGAATTTCCTGTGTAAAGAATCACGCCATCTGCAAACTGTGACAGTTTCACTTCTTCCTTTGCAATTTGAATTCTTCTTATTTATTTTTTCTTGTTGCCATGGCTAGGAATTCCAGTCTGCATTGAATAAAACTGATGAGACGGCATCCTTGTCTTGTTCCCTACCTTAAAGAAAATGCTTTCAGCTTTTCACTGTTAAGTATGTTGTTAATCTGTGGGCTTGTTATGCATGATCTTTATTACTTTGAGGTACATTCCTTCCATACAGACTTTGTTGAGAGTTTTAAATATAAATGGATCTTTATTTTCTTCTATTTATTCCTGGTTCAGTCTTGGGAGAGTGTACATTTATAGGAATTTAGCCCTTCTAGCTTTTTCCATATTATTGGCCTATAATTGTTTGTAATAATTTTATGATTCTTTGTACTTCCATGGTGTTCAGTTGTACCTTTTTTTTTTTAATTTCTGATTTTATTTTTCTGGGCTCTCTTCCTTTTTCTGATAAGTCCAGCTAAAAATTTATCAATGTTGTTTATCATTTCAAAGAATCAGCTCTAAGTTTATTGATTTTTGTATTTTTAGTCTTTATTTATTTTTGGTCTAATCCTCATAATTTCTTGCTTCCAAATAACTTTGGATTTTTTTCATTCTTTTCACTACTTCCTTTAGGTTTGTTAATCTGAGATTGTTTTTTCTTTCCTTAGATAGGCTTGTATCACTATAAACATCCCTCCTAGAACTGCTTTTTCTACATTTCATAGATTTTGGGTTGTGTTTTCATTTTCATTTGTCTCTAGGTACTTTTTTTAACCTCTAATTTCTTGTTTAGTAGCATATTATTTAACCTTCAAGTGTTTATGATTTTTGCATTTTTTCATGTAGGTGATTTCCTTAAATATATTCTTAAATGAAACTTTCAATTTTTTATTGTGAGTATTGTATGGTGACTAATACAATGACTACCAATACACTTTGGTGCCACTAACTTGATTTGAGGTACTGTGCTGTGCTAAGTTGCTTCAGTTGTGTCTGACTCTTTGCTACCCTATGAACTATAGCCCGTCAGGATCCTCTGTCCATGGGATTCTCCAGACAAGAATTGGGTTGCAATGCCCTCCGCCAGGGGATCTTCCTGACCCAAGAATCAGACCCACATCTCTTATGTCTCCTGCAGTGACAGGTGGGTTCTTTACCACCAGTGCCACCTGGGAAGCTCTGATGTGAGATAAGACATCATTAATTTTATTTTTCATTACTTTTGTACCATCAGTGCAAATGTTGTCAATACAGTTAAAAAGGTGAATAAATCCTTAGCATTATGATGGAAATAATTTTTTTTTCTTTGTGGATCCTCTGAAAGAATTTCAGAGATCCTCAGGGTTTAATAAAATCATAAGAAAAAGTTCTCTTTTATATAGATATAATTGTTGGAGGAACTCAAATTTTAATTTGTCTACCTTGTGCAGAAGTTGCTGAAAAAGTTGACTCTTCTAATTGCAGAGTTAAATCTGTGATCTTCTTGGATTTTCACATAAGACAATAAAAGTGCTGTTAATACCCTGTTATTCTAGTTAAGCTCAAATCTTTAAGCAGTCAGCAAGTTCTATTTATTCTACTTCAAAAATAGATCTGATACACCTATAAACTGTCATTCCATCTCCTTTCTAGTCATTTAGATGAAGCCATAGCATCTATCTCCTGAACTATTATGTTTGCTTCCCAAATAACTTTCTCTGTTTCCACATTTGTTTATATAAAATGCATGCTCCCTGGTAGGCAGAGTGACCTCTTAAAAATAAGTTATATCTAAGAATCCTCTTTCTGTAAAACCATTCAGTGACTTTCTACTGCCGATGGAATAAAATCCAAGTTTCTTCCCACATCCTTCATAATTTGACTTTTGTCTCACTCTCTGACCTCATCCTGCATCAATCATGTCCTTCCTCAATACTTGCCAGCCAGCCCTATTGGCCTTTCTGTTCCTCAGATTGACTCCTTATAATCTAGAAGAATGTTTAATACATATAAGATGCCCAATAACTCTTTCTTAAAATAGTAAATGTGATTGTGTAAGAATTTTTAAAAGATAAGAGCCTTAATGTATTGATAGTAAAACCTCACATTGGAGACCTTGTGGTCTGGAACGAAGGACAGTGCAAATAGGCTTGAATTAAAAATGAAATATTCTGTGCATGCTCATGATGTCATTTATAAAGAGTACCACCACCATTAAACTGCTATGCTTGGGCTGTTTAGATAGTTAAAATCTAAACCTCTTTCCAGTACACACCAATGAACATCTGATGAAATTTGTAAATTCTCCCCTCTAAAATAAAGCACACTTAAAATATTCAAAATACAATTTCAGAGAAATAAAGAAATCTTACAGCCTACCCATGACCTATAGAGAAAAAATCTTTGGGCTTCAGGCTATCCTTAGCTACAAGGTAATTGGAAGATAAATTGTACAACAGGGTTAAACTATTGTTGAATTAAGAACTAGAGAGAAATTCAAGGTCTAACCAGAGGTTATAGAAAGTTAAGATTTAGAGAATACATTTCAGATTCAAATCTTCCATTCTTGACATCACAAATATGAAAAAGACTATATTTTATAAGTGATTTACTACCAGACGCAGCAAGTTAGTGCCAGAGCTGTGACAAGATTCTAAATCCTTCAGCATCAACCACTTTTTTTTTTTAGCATCAACTACTTTTGCTTTATCACAGCTTGAGGCTTGTTTGTGCTGGGGAATTTTGATGGAAAATGAAATAAAACCAGGAACTGGAATTACAGGAGACCTGACCTCAGATGGACCTTACTTCCACAATTTCTCTAGAACTTTGTTCCCAAGTCTGTCAGGAGTCACAAAATAATTCTATATTTATGATATGTGTACATATATGAGATACCATGTAGAGTCTAGAGAAATACTACACAGATTTAGAAAAATTATGTCTGTATGCTGCTAAGCTGCTAAGTCACTTCAGTCGTGTCCGACTCTGTGCGGCCCCGTAGACGGCAGCCCACCAAGCTCCCCTGTCCCTGGGATTCTCCAGGCAAGAACACTGGAGTGGGTTGCCATTTCCTTCTATAATGCGTGAAAGTGAAGTCGCTCAGTCGTGTCCGACTCTTCATGACCCCATGGACTGCAGCCCACCAGGCTTCTCCATCTATGGGATTTTCCAGGCAAGAGTACTGGAGTGGGGTGCCATTGACTTCTCCATATGTCCGTATACTATGTCTCCAATATATGTCCTAAAGACTGTGTGTGGGTGTACACACACACACACACACACACACACACACACACACACATCCCAGATTACAAAAGGGAAGTCAGGAGTCTAACATTTTACTTCAACATTTCGTACTTGATATTGCAAAATTAACACAACTTTTTCTTATTGGAATGCATAAAAAGAAGAACAGGAAAAAGGAACATATTTCTATCAGTTACAAATTATGTGGAGAAGAATTTCAGGCATTCTGCCATTGGTTGTAGATGCGTAGCCGCCAAGGACATTTATGATGAAGAAAGCATTTATTTAGAGTACAGGTACTTTGCTTTGGAACATAGTGTTCAAAGTACATTTTTCTCCTGCCTTTCAGATGATTGCATTTTAAAGAATAACTTAGCTGGACTTTTTCAGAAAGTAATCAAAATAATTATAAAAAACCATTAGACAAGCAATGCTTATAATAGCTGCTTGATTATTATTCCAAAGCATCGTTAAAAAATCAGCATTTGATAGAGACATAGAGTAATAATATTTTTTCTAACTGGGTAGTTTACAAAATTCC
Source organism: Budorcas taxicolor (assembly GCF_023091745.1). NCBI lineage: Eukaryota > Metazoa > Chordata > Mammalia > Artiodactyla > Bovidae > Budorcas > Budorcas taxicolor. The sequence continues at coordinate 55,657,956 of NC_068923.1, read as the reverse complement.
TTTGTCTGCATCTTTTCATTTGACCTTCAGAACCATCCTGTATATTGCGCTTTGTGTGCAGTCATGTCTTACTCTTTGTGACCCTGTGGACTGTATCCCACCAGGCTCCTCTGTTCATGGGATTTTCAGTCAGGAACACTGGAGTGGGTTGCCACTTCCTCCTCCAGGGGATCTTCCTGATTCAGGGACTGAACCCGTGTCTCCTTTGTCTTCTGCATTGCAGGCAGATTCTTTAGTGCTGAGCCATTGGGGAAGCCCAATCTTATATGAGACGTGGTGGCTGTTTGTTCTTAATTTAAAGATGAGTAACAAGTTGTTATCATTGAGTGAGTACACATCAGAGGAAAGGTATAATAATTGTTGTTAAGATGGTGAGGCTAATAAATACAATGTTAGGATAAGAGAAATGCATAAACTAAATGTTCAGCATAATCACAGATCTTTTTTATACATAAGATGATTAACTGAAATGTATTAAATGTCTAGGACTCTTGTCACTTCTGAATCTGACTTTACTCTCTTTCTTGGCATGTACCTACTCATGAGAATATTGTTTCCTTAGATTTGGATGGGCACATGAGAGAGATGGATGGAAAAAGAAAAAAAAATGTATTCACCAGACTGTAATTATATTTCTTCCATCTTTCTCCAAATGATTACCTCCCATCTTTGAAAAAAACACACACACACACACAAGCTTTTTTCCCCCCTTTTAATATAATTCTCGCTTTGACAAAGAAATAAAGAAAAATAAGATATTAACCTTTCAAACTCTGACCTTAGAATGTCAGACTAGCTAATTTCCAAGGAATTATTTTGGGAAATATCAATTCAATTAATTGCCTTTAGTGGAAGTCACATGGTTGCAATTTCAGCCAATACTTGAAATGACATGCTCGAATTTGAGACTATTTTAACAACACCAATAGTAACAAATGATGAGTTACAATTTTTTAGTCATTTCCTTTCCAAGAATTCACTATCTTCCATATGAAGATCTTCTTTTTATTAAAAATTAGTGTCTTTTTGAATTATTTTAGAAATTTCTTGAATGTAATTTAAAATAAAACAAAAATCCCCTTTTAGTACCCATAAAAGCAGGTTGCTAAATTTGTTTAAAATATACTCAACAAAATATTATATGACCATTATATGAAAAGCCTCTATTTTTTGCATTAGTAGAAAATTATTCAACAACTATTCCAAATTAGGTTTCAGTTCAGTTCAGTTCAGTTGGTCAGTCATGTCCGACTCTTTGTGACCCCATGAATCGCAGCACACCAGGCCTCCCTGTCCATCACCAACTCCCGGAATTCACTCAGACTCACGTCCATCGAGTCCGTGATGCCATCCAGCCATCTCATCCTCTGTCGTCCCCTTCTCCTCCTGCCCCCAATCCCTCCCAGCATCAGAGTCTTTTCCAATGAGTCAACTCTTCACATGAGGTGGCCAAAGTACTGGAGTTTCAACTTTAGCATTATTCCCTCCAAGGAAATCCCAGGGCTGATCTCCTTCAGAAAGGACTTGTTGGATCTCCTTGCAGTCCAAGGGACTCTCAAGAGTCTTCTCCAACACCACAGTTCAAAAGCATCAATTCTTCGATGCTCAGCCTTCTTCACAGTCCAACTCTCACATCCATACATGACCACAGGAAAAACCATAGCCTTGACTAGACGGACCTTTGTTGGCAAAGTAATGTCTCTGCTTTTGAATATGCTATCTAGGTTGGTCATAACTTTCCTTCCAAGGAGCAAGCCTCTTTTAATTTCATGGCTGCAATCACCATCTGCAGTGATTTTGGAGCCCAGAGAAATAAAGTCTGACACTGTTTCCACTGTTTCCTCATCTATTTCCCATGAAGTGATTAAAGAGTACTATTTAGCAAAAATTAGTATTACATTCACATGAATTCGATTTATTGATAGAATATTCTTGGCTCTAAAAATCAGGTGGAGCCTGAATGAGTTCAGATTTTATTCTAAGGGCAATGTGAAATCGCTTGGGACATTTATACAGGGGAATGTATAATCTGATGTCCATTTTGAAAGATTGTTCAGATTGATGTTAATATGGAGAGGATAGATTATGGGGGAGAGTGTTAGCAAAGCAAAATCAGATGAGTGCATCAGCCTCGATTTGGACAACTTAAAACTGAGTCTTGATCTAAATAATTGGAAGACAACAGTACTTGGGCATTTGGCAAAGTGCTAAATTTAAAGGCATAGCATTTAATTAGCTACTGCCAGCTGTCTTATAGGAATATAGATCTTTTCTTGAGTACTGTCAGTTTTTGTTTTGTTTTGTTTTTATTTTTTTATCTTAAAGGAAAAGATGTAAACTCTTTTGACTGTCAAATATCAGCAACAAATTACAAATTATTAAAAAGAAACACTTTGAGAGCTAAGCAGAACATGCCTCTAGATTGAATTTAGCCAAAGGGTCTTGGTTTGCAACCTCAGAGGTGAATTGACACTTCTGAGCGAGCCTCTTTTCCTTAATGAATATTGAAACCTATTCTAGGGAATTATTTTCAGTGACACAGTTTTGTTCTGCAACTATATTACTCTTGTTTTCTCTATTACCTAGCTCCCCATACTATATAGAGAATTATATACAAGATCATCCACCCATCCAATGCTGAATAGACAATTGTCAAAAAAAGAGATGGGACAGATTATAGATAACTTTCTCTCTTCATTATTTCCTTTCCTTTTTACCAGGCTGGGGATTAGGCAATAGAGTATAGAAACCAGTAATTTATATCAATGAACTATAAAGAGAACAGTTCATAGATATGTTTATGTTGGACTTTTTATTCAAAGCTAAATAACTCTTTGTGTACTTGCTATAACTGGAAAAGTCCAGAAAACAAGTAATCAGCTAAGACTCAGAGAAGTTGTGTTAGAAGATTGAGACATCATTGCTCCTATTTCTGACTTTTATGTAAACCAAAGCCAAAGATCTCAATCTTCTGAAAGAAATCATAGTTTGGGACTATCTCATGAATTATATATGAACTGAAGTAAGTTATGCTTCACTTATGAGGGCCTAACATAGTACTTAATCTGACAAGTTAGATGCTCAAAAAATGCGCACTAACTGATGATTCCCAAACAACTAAACTACTGGTTGATGTTGACAATGTTTCTCCACTGACCTCCCCCTACCCCCAACCCAGTGGTAAATTCTTACTTTTGAGAAAAATATTTTCTTTTTTTAATCACAATCTTCTTTTCATCAGGTTTTTTTTTTTTTTTTTTTTTTCAGGCTGATGTTATATTGGTCTTCTCAATCCATCTCATACCAATTGGTAAGAAAATCTAGTTATAAAGCCCTGTCACTGCTAATTTCCAGATATTTAGCTTGGATTTGCTTCTCATCAGCCCTGAGCCAGTTCCAGGCTAATCTAAGCCATCTCTTCCTGCCTAGTGTACTGCAGTCATTTACCATTTGGTCTCTTTGATTCTACTTTCCCTGATGTCTATTTTTCATACAAAAGTCAAGATGATCTATTTTAAATATAAACCACATCATGCCATCATTCCCCTGCTCAAAACACAAGCAATGGTTTCATATCACAAATTAAACAAATCTAAAACTCCTTAAAATTGTTCTCAAGTCTCTATGTGATTATATCCTTACCTAACTTATTCATCCTTTTAAAATTATATCTCTTGTTCACAATGGTCTACCTTTCTGTTTCTCAAATCTGGGGATTCCATCCCTTGGCATTTGCCGTTCCCGTCAGACCACTCCTCCCCAATATAGTTTCTTGTCTTATTCTACTTCATTCAAATGGCTGCTCAGATAGTACTTTTTCCAAGGAGTGTTTCTTTAAACAAATATATTGGGGTATAATTGATTTACAGTGTGTGTTAGTTTCAGGTGTACAGCGAAGTGAATCAGTTATACATATACATCTCCACTCTTTTTTGTTAATAGAGTCTGTTCTCATATAAGCCATTACACAGCACTGAGTAGATTTTCCTGTGCTATACAGAAGGTTCTTATTGAAAGTGAAAGTGAAAGTCACTCAGTCCTGTCCAGCTCTTTGTGACTCCATGGACTGTAGCCCCATCAGGCCACTCTGAACAAAGCATTCTCCAGGCAAGAATACTGAAGTGGGTTGCTGTGCTCTATTTTATATATAGTAGTGTGTATATATCAATCAAATGTCTCAATTTATCCCACTCCCCACTTTACCCACTGGTTAAAGGAGCCTTTCTTTATTACTGTATCTGGTAACTTACATTGCTTATTCCCATCACTTTGTTTCCAACCTGATACATATCACAATAGGAAATAATATTTTTTGTTTTTTTATTAATTATCTTTCTCCCAACTAGAATGTAAGCACCTAGAAAACACAAAGACCTCATGTATCTTGATCCCTGATGTGCCTCGTACGGAGAAGATTTTGATAAATATATGTTGAATTGAATTGATTTAATAGCAATCATTTTGGGTAATATCCCTAACTAAGAAAACTCAAACTGTTTTAGCAGTCCATGGTGCTTATTAAGCATCTACCATGTGTGGAGAATTATAATGACAATTTTGAAAGATAAAAAAATACAAAATCCTGTACAACTCTTTGTCCTTAAAATTCCATCACAATTTCTATAGCAATTGTGTCACAGAACACTCAGTCTTATAAAGTAGGCAAAAATAGAGTAAGCAAGGGCAAATAAGTACAATTATTCATAAAATCAAAGGAAAATATCTAGTTTTATTCAAATCTATTTGGCACTAGGGACAGATTATTTCCTTATGCCATGAAGGAGAATACTTCTGTGTTCCACAATTTGGAGATCTTTTAAAAATATATTTTCAGTACGGAGATAGATTCTTTTCATTTGTCTTTCAGATGAATAATATAAAATTATAAAAATTTTCTTTGTTTACTCGCCTCAAAAATCAGTCTTGATATTTTTTTCTGTTGTAAGTAACTGTTGTCAATAGTGAGCTGTCAACCCATGAGGCGACTGAAATTAGGATGGAGAAACTAACTGTGGTTAATGACTTCTTAATGGATCTCTAGTTGCCGATCAGAAATACTTACTTTGATTCAAAGCTATTTTCATTATAAATCATCTGCTCTCTGCTCCTGATGCTAGAAAGTCTTAGGTTATTAGTCTAAGAAGGTCAGATATTGTATTTCATTCAAATAAATTTTCTTAACTCCCACTGTTTTTCTTGGCATACTATCCATGTTTATTCAAGTCAAGTTGGTTAGAAATAGTCATATGCTATCAAAAAACACTACATAATCTTTCCAGAATGTATTTTCTGTTGAAGACTGGTATTTATCAATAACTTTAATTCTTAAAAGGATAGCTTTAATGTAAATACTTGTATATCAGTATTTTTCTCTAGCTTCAAAATATTATCTACATGGAAGTACCAAAGAGAGAAATATTACCAGGTAGATTTTTTTAAAAAAAAGAAAAATAAAACATATCTTGATTTTTCAAATTGCTTAGAAATTAGCTATTAGGCTTAATGTTAGAAAAAGAGGCGGCAGAAGTGGCAAAACAGAAGAAGGAGGAGCAGGAGAGACAACTAATACCTCAAATGGTGTTTTATTTTGATGTGGACATTTCAGATTTTATCTTTTTAAAATAAACCTATTATTTTAATCATACAGTGGAAAAATCCTATACTGAGACATGTTTGGAAAACCATGCATTTTAGTGAAGTAATTGTTCTTAGTATTCTTGATAGAACTTAGACTGCTGAGCCTCATCAAGAGATTTATTGAGACAAAAAATAACCTTGGAGGATTTCCTATAGATTTTGCTCTCACATTGTCAATATATAGAGATATGTCTCTAATTTCACATGAGTTTCACTGAAAATTGCAGGAGCAGAGTTTTACACAGGAGGCCCATAATGCCCAACAGAATCAATCTGAGCTGATATCTTATGGTCAAGTAAGAATGAAGAGCATCATGTTTACCTATTTCATTGAGTTTCAAAGTCCAGGTCCAATCACTAATCATTACCCAAATCATAATCACAAACTATTCAATACCCCATTTTGTAACTTCTCAAACCTTTCTTGTATTTCTCTGGAAATGAAGATATACCACTAGCAAATATTTGGGAAAACCTGAGGCCCTACAAAGGAAAAGAGAGCTTTGTTTTCTTCCTATTGCCATTTCTAGGCAATTTCTCCTCCCTCTAATTCCAAAGGATGCAGATCCTTTGCAGAACTTGTCATCAAATTATGTCACTTTCTTTCCTTATCGCCACTATCTCTCAATCTTTAGATCACTCTCCCCTTACTATCTGAAGATTTTAAAGGCTCACTTACTTTCTTCCCATCACTCTTGCATTAATTTTTGTGACTTTAGTTTCTATATGGATGATTCATCCAATAATTATCTGGGATATATAAGAATGGCTTTGCTTAGTCACAAAGTAACTAACTATACATCTAATATTTTGAGACACTTCCAGACTCTCCCAAAATGGCCAAACCATTTTACAGTTTTCACAAGCAGCATATGAGGGTTTCAATTTCTCCACAGCCTCATTAATCCTTATTATTATTTCTGTATTTTATTATAGCCATCCTAGCGGATGTGAAGTGGTATCTCAGTTGTAATCTTGATATGCATTTTCCTGATGGCTAATCTATTGTTTCTGTGAAAGAAAATACCCAAAAGTTTAATCCCACATTATCTGCTACTATCTCTCAATTTTACTGCTGACTTCCTTCCACTCAAACTCTAAATCCCCTTCATGGATCACAGCCTTGGTTTTACCAGTAGTCATCTATGGATGTGCACTCCAGTACTCTTGCCTGGAAAATCCCATGGATGGAGGAGCCTGGTGGGCTGCAGTCCATGGGGTCACGAAGAGTTGGACACGACTGAGCGATTTCACTTTCACTTATCACTTTCAAGCATTGGAGAAGGCAGTGGCAACCCACTCCAGGGTTCTTGCCTGGAGAATCCCAGGGACGGAGGAGCCTGATGAACTGCCATCTATGGGGTCACACAGAGTCGGACACGACTGGAGCGACTTGGCATTTGGCATGTATGGATGTGAGAGTTGGACTGTAAAGAAGGCTGAGTGCTGAAGAATTGATACTTTGAATTGTGGTGCTGGAGACTTTCGAGAGTCTCTTGGACTACAAGATCAAACCAGTCAATTCTAAAGGAAATCAACCCTGAACATTCATTGGAAAGACTGATGATGAAACTGAAACTCCAATACTTTGGCCACTTGATGAAAAGAGCCAACTCATTTGAAAAGACCCTGATACTGGGAAAAAATTGAAGGCAAAGAAGAGAAGAGAGCGGCAGAGAATGAAATGGTTCAACAGCATCACCGACTCAATAATGTATCTGAGCAAACTCTGGGAGATAGTGAAGGACAGTGAAGCCTGGCATGCTACAGTCCACAGGGTTGCAAAGAATTGGACACAACTTAGCAACCAAACAGCAGCAACAACAAACTCTAAATGTTTGAATATCATGGTTTTATCTTTTTTTTTTTTTTTTTTTTGGTCTAGGTGATTATGTCTAGTCCTTCTGTTTAATACCATTATATATGCTAATGCCAACTAAAGAATGCCATCTGGCTAAAGGCTCCAGTTGAGCCTTGATTCATTTAGGAGCCTGATGATACTAGATGTTAAAATCCTGAATTCATTTTGGTAACATTAGAGAAAGTAGAATCTATATTTTTAATATTGGATTGTGTATATTAGAAGACTGAGGAGGGTTAATTATTTTTTAATCTGTCATCATATGCATCTATTTTGGGGGTAATCAAAGTACATATATCATATCTTAAGTTACTATCATACTCTGTGGTACTGATTTAATAAGTTATTAAATCAGATAACAGACTAAGAAGTTATAGAATAGCATATAGAGAAAAATAACTCAGGTGTTCAATTTGGATAAGTTGCAAACCATGTGGGCTGCAGTTGACTCACTGGAAACCAGACAGGTGGATCAGATAAGCTCTGGAGCCACCTGCAGCTTTAAAATTATGAGTTGTCTCCAGTGATGTGTATTTACTCTAAAAATCTAGTTATATAAGACCTTTACTGGAAGTATTTGACTTCTACTGCCAGGAAATCTTTGGCACTTTAAATGTGACTGTTCTTTTGGTACTTAGGAAAGCTGCCAGAGAGCGAATAAACTTTAAGTACTGAAACTTTCTGTTTATTATCAAATACAGTAAAAGCAGAAGTGACTTTTATCATTCATAACAAATAATTAGCTAATTAACTACTTTGTTTCACAGAAAGTGATAATTTTAGACAAATGAGCTATTCAGTTTCTGTACAGTTTTGTTTAGTGGTTCATGATAAATGTTCCCACCACTCTGAGTCTGCTAATTAAGTGAAGCTTCAAATACAAGGAGCTAAGCTGACACCAGATTCTCAGATCACATAATAACTCACTGGCTTTCAGCACCAATTTGTCAAGGTTAATCTAACTTTCATGGAGTGAGAAAAACAAAATGAGCATTATGCTAAAATTATAGAAAAATAGGAAAAGCAAACTGAAGAAAATCTCTTGACACAAGGATAATAGTCTATTAATAAACCCTTTGCCTGTTAGAGAAAATGGAGTTGCTCAGTCATTCAGTTGTGTCCAACTTTTTGTGACCCCATGGAGTGCAGCCCACCAGGCTTCTCTGTCCATGGGATTTCCCAGGCAAGAATACTGGAGTGGGTTGCCATTTATTGGTAATTTTGAATATAGTATGTGAAAAAATTAGTAATTATAAAGCCCCAACCCAGATAATTTTGATGGCAGTTATTGCCGTGTCAGTGGATTAGTCACTTTCATTCTTACAGGCCAGTGTGTTTGCATGAACGTGTCAAAACATATTCATGACTGTAGCATTAAAAGGAAGATAATGGATTTCTGGGTATAGAATTTTATGGCGTGCTAATGGGCAAAGTGAGGTACAAAAGTATTTTATATCCTTCTGACTACCACTACTTATCAAAGAAAAGTGCTTCTACCAATTGCAGCTATTTAGAGTTGAAATTTGTTATGCTAAACTTAGTTTTTCAGATTTTTGGAAGACAATGGAATAAGCATTTCCATGTGTTAAGTTCCTGCGAAAGGAATAATTTTTCTTCTGTGTATTGATATTTCCTCGTTTCCTTTGCTGAGTAGTACTCCATTGTATGATTGTACCACACTTTGTTTCTACATTCACCTGTTTATGGAAATGTGGTTTGTTTTTGCTTTGGGGCTATTATAAATAAAGATGCTATGAATATTTCTATACAGGTCTTTGTTAACACCTATACTTTCATTTCTTTGAAGTAAATAACTAGGAATGGGATGACAGAATCATACGGTAAATGTATAATTTTATGGGAAACTTTTGAAATGTTATACAGAGTTGCTGTACAATTTTGCCTTCCTGCCAGTAATTTATAGCTTGCTGATGGTTGGATGACATCACCGACTCAATGGAAATGAGTTTGAGTAAGCTCCGGGAGTTGGTGATGGACAGGAAGGCCTGGCGTGTTGCAGTCCTTGGGGTCGCAAAGAGTCAGACACAACTGAGCAACTGAACTGAACTGAACTAATTGCTTGATATTGTCAGCTATTGTTACTATTATTATTTTAACAATTCTAAGTAAGTAGTTGTATCTCATTGTCATTTTAATTTGCCTGTCTCTCTGATCCCTAGGTCGGTCGGGAGATAACCTGGAGTAGGAAATAGTACCCCACTCCAGTATTCTTGGCTGGAAAATTCCATGGACAGAGGAGCCTCGTGGGCTACAGTTCATGGAGTTGCAAAGAGTCGGACATGACTGAGCACACCCACGCATATTATCTTCCAATTTTCTAGTTAAAGATTCCAGCTCTGGAGATTTTAAAAAAGATTTAGGATGTTTATTGTCCATTGTCTTCACCTTTTCAGTTCAGTTCAGTTCAGTTCAGTTGCTCAGTCGTGTCCGACTTTTTGTGACCCCATGAATCGCAGCATGCCAGGCCTCCCTGTCCATCACCAACTCCCAGAGTCCACTCAAACCTGTGTCCATTGAGTCAGTGATGCCATCCAACCATTTCATCCTCTGTCTTCCGCTTCTCCCCCTGCCCTCAATCTTTCCCAGAATCAGGGACTTTTCCAATGAGTCAGCTCTTTGCATGAGGTGGCCAAAGTACTGGAGTTTCAGCCTCAACATCAGTCTTTCCAATGAACACCCAGGACTGATCTCCTTTAGGATGGACTGGTTGGACCTCCTTAGAGTCCAAGGGACTCCCAAGAATCTTCTCCAAACCAGAGTTCAAAAGTATCAATTCTTGGGCACTCAGCTTTCTTTATAGTCCAACTCTCACATCCATACATGACCACTGGAAAACCATCGCCTTGACTAGATGGACGTTTGTTGGCAAAGTAATGTCTCTGCTTTTAAATATGCTATCTAGGTTGGTCATAACTTTCCTTCCAAGGAGTAAATGTCTTTTAATTTCATTGTTGCAATCACCATCTGCAGTGATTTTGGAGTCCAGAAAAATAATGTCTGACACTGTTCCCACTGTTTCCCCTCTATATGCCATGAAGTGATGGGACCAGATACCATGATCTTAGTTTTCTGAATGTTGAGCTTTAAGCCAACATTTTCACTCTCCTCTTTCACTTTCATCAAGAGGATCTTTAGCTCTTTTTCACTTTCTGCCATGAGGGTGGTGTCATCTGCATATCTGAGGTTATTGTTTTTTTTCCCAGCAATCTTGATTCCAGCTTGTGCTTCCTCCAGCCCAGTGTTTCTCATGACGTACTCTGCATATAAGTTAAATAAACAGGGTGACAATATACAGCCTTGACTTACTTGACGTACGTTCCTATTTGGAACCAGTCTGTTGTTCCATGTCCAGTTCTAACTGTTGCTTCCTGACCTGCATACAGGTTTCTCATGAGGCAGGTCAGGTGGTCTGGTATCTGGAGGGTCTTAATTTTTTCATGCCTTCTTAAGCGGGTATCAAATATTAAAGGGTACTTCACTGAAATGAATTATTTGATTTTATGCAAAATGAGAGATTTTGACTTAGTTTAGTAGACGCACAGCTACTATATTCAATATATTGTATATTATCTACTATATATTGTATTGTATCTACTATATACTAATTAGACATTGTGAGGAATTCAGGTAAATCTAAATTAGGGCCACTGACTTTTGATAGCTCACAATATAAAGTAGATTATACATAGAGTGAGAGTTATATGTGGTGTTTGAAAGCAGACAGAGCAACAGTCTAGGCTCTGGGGGTTTGAGAAGATCAATTATATGCCTTTTCCTACTGGTCTTGAGACCCATTGAGTTAGAAACACAGAATATGGAAAAATGAACACTAAAATGTTGGCTTGATTACTGAGAAAGCAACCTTAAGGATATAGCTTTAGAACTGCCAGTAAGTGAGTTTCTGAATGGTTTGTGCCTGTTGGACATTCCTGGTACAAGGAAGGTGATGCTGGAGCTGCCTGTCTTTAATAGAAAACTGGCTGAGGCCAAGCTTTCTACCTTAGGTTTTACTGGTGGATTCAGTGCCAGGAGAATAAGAGTGAGAGGAAAAGGGGAAGCGATGGGTTGGGAGAGAAGGAAAGCAAGTGAAAGTGGTGGGTTCCTTTACCAACCTGTTCCAAGCTTTGCATGAAACCCTAACTGATGTTTGTACCCAGATCACTTTTCTAATGGACTTCCTTGAACTGCTGATACTCAGAAATGAGAATTGAGGGCAGAGGGAAGAGAATGTATTTGCTGTCTTCCCCCTCACTCCTGTTTATCATTGGATAAGTTTTCACATGGGTCATGAATCCCCTCCCACTTCTGAGGGGTTGTCTGACTTTCCGGGCAGCCTCAGAACCCTTCTGGCTCTGCTCCTGGAGTATTCTCCAGAACATCTAAGTTCCAGTCTCCTCTTACTTTGGGCAGTCTTTTAAGAAATATCACTTTTTAAACAACGTGAGCCTAATGGGTTCCTCACCTTTGACTGGCTGTCAGAGATGTGAGCGATTACTTCCAAGAGAAAACCTCTACCCTGGGTGCTCTGTGTGGATCAGGCACCAGGTCCCTCCATAAAAGGAATACACACTCATCTTTCATGTGGCTCCATTGAAGCTACAATTCACTAGATTTGGAGTTAAGAAGCAGTACTCTCTACCACACACCTTTAGGATTAACAGTTAAACATTAGATTTTCTCTAGAGAAACTCACTTAAATAAGTGTGAAGTGATATCTCAGTGTGGTTTTGATTTGCATTTCCCTTATAATTAGTGATGTTGAGCACCATTTCATATACCTGTTGCCCATGTGCATGTCTTCTTTGGAAAATATTTATTCAGGTCCTTTGCTCATTTTAAAAAATTTGGTTGTTTGATTTCTTGTTACTGAATTGTATCAGATCCTTTTATATGTTGAATATTAACTGCTTCTCAGATATGTATGACTTGCAAATATTTCCTTCCAATCTATGGATTGCATTTCATTTTGTTGATTTCATTTTCTTTGCCATTCAGAAAGTTTTAATTTGATGTTTTGCCACTTGTTTACACTTTTGTTGCCAGAGTTTTTGGTATTATATATAAAAAAAATGAATCACCAAGTATGCTGTCAATGCTCTGTTTTCTCTAGGAGGTTTATAGTTTCAGGTCTTATATTTATTGGCTATTGTCAAAAAAACACAAAATGTGGGTAAGGATGTGAAGAAAGGTGACACATACATTGTTGGTAGGAATGAAACTGGTAGAGCTACTGTGGAAAACTGTACGGAAATTCCAAAAAAAAAAAAAAAAAAAAGAATCTGTCTGCAATGCAGGAAACCCAGGTTTGATCCCTGGGTCGGAAGAATGCCCTGGAGAAGGAAATGACAATCCACTCCAGTATTCCTGCCTGGAGAATCCCATGGACAGAAGAGCCTGATGGGCTACAGTCCATAGTGTCGCAAATAGTCGGACATGACTGAAGCAACTTAACACGTAGCACCATTTGATCCATCAATCCTTCTTATGGGTATATACCCCAAAGAAATGAAATCATTCCCTCCAAGAGATTATCTGCATTCTTGTGTTCAAAACAGCATTGTTCACAGGAACCAAGAAATGGAAACAACCTAATGTCCACTAATGTATTAATGGATAAGGGATATATATATATATATATATATTCTAGTTTTAAAGAAAGAGATCCTGTTATTTGCAACAATGTGGATGAACTTGGAAGAAATTATGGTAAGTGAAATAAGCCAGACACAAAAAGAAAAAGATATTCATGATTTCACTTATATGTGGAATCTAAAAAAAAGTTAAATACATAAAAACAGAGAATAGAATGGTGGTTACCATGTTTGGGGAGTTTGGGGAAATGGGGAGACTTTGCTCAAAGGGTAGAAAGTTGCAGTTATGCAAGATGAATAAGCCTATAGATCTAATGTACAGCATGATGAGTATAGGTAATAATACTGTATTGGATATTGGAAATTTGCTAAAAGGGTAGATTTCTGGTGTTCACATCACAAAATAAATAGAAACAGTGAGGAGATAATATTTCAATGAGCCTAACTCTAGTTATTATTTCACTGTTTACATGCATATCATGTTATACATCTTAAATATATACAATTTTTTTCAAAGTTTAAAATAAAAATTAAAAGTAAAAGAAATCCATTTTAGAAAACTCTTCTATCTTTTGCAATTCTTTTGACTCTTTTATAGATTCATTGTGGAAATCATTTTAGAATAATGAAGCCAGTTCTCTGACATTTCCTTTGAAAATATGCATCTTGGTCTGCCAGGGATCTCACTTGGGAATTTCATATCTTTTGTATCTTTCTGCCTAGTCAAATATTCAAATTTGACCTTCTGTTAAATCTGAGTACAGTGCTTTAGAGCTTGAGTCTTGGAGCCAGCTGGCTCCTTCTTCTACCTATGTGACTTGGGGAAAATAACTTATCATCTCTATGCCTCTATTTATCATTTGTAAAATACACATAACATCATAGTCCTTGACACTATTATGTAAAAATTGACTAAAAGTTTGATTTTAAAATATCACTACTAGTTGACTGATGGTCTCTGAAATTTTTGCTTCCATAATAAATTTTCCAGTAAGAAATTATATTCTAGAAATGAAATTCTCCCTTCTCTTATAAAATAAAAGTCAAATAAACATAAACTGATAGCTGTTTCCTTCCCATTTTTTTTTTATTGGCCTCAGTCAGTTATTTCTCTAGACTGTCTGGTCAGCTTTGAAGAGCTGCAGCCAGGCGGTCCTTACTGGAAGGTGTATAGCAAATTTGGTGTCTTGAAAATTGATAAAACTCAAAGTCACTCATGTGTCAAAGTTCAAAATATTACAAACTTTGTTAAACATCTCTACAGCAGTGGCTTTTCCTAAAGAGAATCAGTATTCCTACCTTCCTATTATTTTAATGAAAGTCATGAATGACCTGCCAGTGTGACAACCCAGTGGCCAACCCCCAGTGTTCTCCTTAATTAAATTATCAGGAACACTTGCCATACTTCATCATTTTTTCCTTAAACACTTTCACTGGCCCTGGTTTTCCTGCTACCTCATTGGTCACTCCTTCACAATTACCTTCACAACTTCCTCCTTTTCTGTTCAGCCTCTTGGTTTTGAGTGTCCAATGATCAATCCTTGGTTATGGTCCATTCTCTGCCGACGTTCATTCCCCTGAATGAGAGAGATTTCATTAACTCTTTTGACTTTATTTATATATATTTTTTTTTTACCAACAGTTACAAATTTCTATTTCTGACTCAGACCTCTTTTCTGAGATCCAACTTTATATTCCCAATTACCTACTCAACATACTCAACAGCGCAGCTGTGATGTCTGACCCACATCTGAAATAGAACTTGTCCACTCTTTCACCTGTCAGCCCCCACCTCCCACCCAAAACCCAGTTCTTTCTTCATCTTTTGATCTTGGTAACAACTACATTCTTCCAACTGCTTAGGCAAAATCCTTGGAGTCATCCTTAAATTCTCTCTTTTTTCATAACCCACATTCAATTAGTTCAGAAGTCCTATTATCTTTCCCTTCAAAATGTCCAGAATCTGACCATTGCTCACAACCATCACCATCATCATCTAGTGAATTCCTACAGTCACCTCCTGATCATTTTCCCTGTTTCTACCCTTCCCTCCCTTAAATTCTATTCCCAATTCAACAACCAGCGTGACCATTTATAAACATCAGATTATATCATTCCCCTGATTAAAGTTTCCCATATTATTACACATTCACCTACCCTATTACATTTTTTTAAATGTGCATGCTCAGTTGTGTCTGACTCTTTGCAACCCCATGAACTACAGCCCACCAGGCTCCTCTGTCCATGGAATTTTTCAGGAAAGAATTCTGGAGTAGGTTGCCGTTCCTCCCCCAGGGGATATTCCCCACCCAAGGATTGAACCTGCATCTCTTGCATCTCCTGCATTGGCAGGTGATTTTTTTACCACTAGCAACATCTCATCTACCCTATATCCCAAAAATTCCACTCTGAGGCACATCTCAAGAGACATGAATACACATGACAATAAAATGACTTTACAAGAATAGTCAAAGCAGCTTTATTCCTAAATAGCCACCAACTAGAAACATGAACTGGAGAATGGATTCTTAAAAATCATGGTATGTCCATGCAATCAAATAACATACAACAAAATAATAATAATTAGCTCCTGATACATTCTATAACAGAAATATAAGTCAAAATGTCAAAATATTGTGCTGAGTCAAAAAAAATAAAGGCAGACAGAAATTACTATGCATCATACGTTTCCATGTATATGAATTACAAAGCATGCAGAACTAATCTATGATGAGGAAATCAGAATAGTGGTCGCCTCCTTGGAGGTGTTGGTATAGACTGGGAGGAACAGAGGGAAACTATCTGGAGCCATGGTAACAGTCTGTCTTGATCTGGGTGTGTTTATACAAGTATAGATATATATGGGCAAAATTCAATGAAATAAGACACTTGTATCTAACTATATATAATCCATATTTCATTTTTAAATGAATTAAATTTGGCTACCAAGTGACTCTAAGAACCTTATACACCCTAAGGCTCTCTTTGATAAATGCGGTGCTGACATTCTCCAAGCCTGTGCCCTCAAAGACGCTTAGAGACATATTCTCCAGGGGCACTTCATTTTACAGATGTATTTGGTTATTTTACACTGTCCAAGAGTAGCAATCTGAGTTAAATTCACCCATTCCAGTCTGTTTTAGTTCGCTGATTCCTAGAATGTCGACATTCACCCT
Source organism: Budorcas taxicolor (assembly GCF_023091745.1). Classification (NCBI taxonomy): domain Eukaryota; kingdom Metazoa; phylum Chordata; class Mammalia; order Artiodactyla; family Bovidae; genus Budorcas; species Budorcas taxicolor. Next base: position 55,641,670 of record NC_068923.1, on the reverse strand, counting down.
TGCCATCTCTTGTTTGACCACTTCCAATTTGCCGTGATTCATGGACCTGACATTCCAGGTTCCTATGCAATATTGCTCTTCACAGCATCGGATTTTGCTTCTATCACCAGTCACATCCACAACTGGCTATTGTTTTTGCTTTGGCTCCGTCCCTTCATTCTTTCTGGAGTTATTTCTCCACTGATCCCTACATCAAGGCTGTATATTGTCACCCTGCTTATTTAACTTCTATGCAGAGTACATCATGAGAAACGCTGGACTGGAAGAAACACAAGCTGGAATCAAGATTGCTGGGAGAAATATCAATCACCTCAGATATGCAGATGACACCACCCTTATGGCAGAAAGTGAAGAGGAACTAAAAAGCCTCTTGATGAAAGTGAAAGAGGAGAGTGAAAAAGTTGGCTTAAAGCTCAGCATTCAGAAAACGAAGATGATGGCATCTGGTCCCATCACTTCATGGGAAATAGATGTGGAAACAGTGGAAACAGTGTCAGACTTTATTTTTTGGGCTCCAAAATCACTGCAGATGGTGTCTACAGCCATGAAATTAAAAGACGCTTACTCCTTGGAAGAAAAGTTATGACCAACCTAGATAGTATATTCAAAAGCAGAGACATTACTTTGCCGACTAAGGTCCATCTAGTCAAGGCTGTGGTTTTTCCTGTGGTCATGTATGGATGTGAGAGTTGGACTGTGAAGAAGGCTGAGCACCGAAGAATTGATGCTTTTGAAGTGTGGTGTTGGAGAAGACTCTTGAGAGTCCCTTGGACTGCAAGGAGATCCAACCAGTCCATTCTGAAGGAGATCAGCCCTGGGATTTCTTTGGAAGTAATGATGCTGAAGCTGAAACTCCAGTACTTTGGCCACCTCATGTGAAGAGTTGACTCATTGGAAAAGACTCTGGTGCTGGGAGGGATTGGGGGCAGGAGGAAAAGGGGACAACAGAGGATGAGATGGCTGGACGGCATCACCGACTTGATGGACATGAGTCTGAGTGAACTCCGGGAGTTGGTGATGGACAGGGAGGTCTGGCGTGCTGCGATTCATGGGGTCGCAAAGAGTCAGACACGACTGAGCGACTGAACTGAATTGAAGAGTAGCAAAACGATGTTTTCTCTTTTTGGAAGGACTTACCCTGATTGTAAGTCCCTTAGTCCACTATTAAAAAAAAAAAAAAAAAAAAAAAAAAGAGGAAGAATTCATTAGATTGCTTTCCTACTTAGGAATTGATCTCCTTTGTTTGAGGTCTGTGAGAATGCGCTTTATTTCTTGGGCTGTGGTTGTGCTTGTGAGATAGCCTGTACTTAGTGGAGCTTGTTTGGCAATGCTTTGTCCTCTGTGGAAAGTTGTGCATGTGGATTGACAGATTTCTGCAGAGTAGAAGAAAGCTTCTTGCCCCACCTAACACCAAATTTCTGTTTTAAGTTCTGCTTGGGTATGCCATGACTCCATGCCCCATGTAGATTACTTCTTGCTAAACTCAGCTGCAATGGTCTACAATTTCTAACACCATCAGAAGCAAACATATCTGCTAAACAGGAAGAACTTTGGCACATGGTACTCTAACACTTATTTGACCCTCCCTGGGCTCTTATAGGATGAAGGGTTAGAAAGCTGATGGATGTAGAAGCCCCCTTGTCTCTGGGGTTTCCTGAATACAGAAAAAACAAATAGTCAAAAGGAAAAGCACCACTATTAATATTAATGGCTTGGCAGTACATGATTTCACGCTACCTAACAACGCCATTGTTTTCATTATTGTAGATTGTTGATATTATTTATATTATGGAGCACTTACTAAGTGTCATGCAAATTTGGGTATTCTTTTTCTTTTGCCTAGTAAGTACTAACTAGTTATGATTTAAATTTATTTTTTCCTGTTTATATCTTTCCAAATCATTATTCCAATTATTTAATATTCATCTTCTGGCTTAAAAAAAGAATTTATCATAGTGTAGTTGATTTATCATGTGTAACTTTCAGATGTGCAGCAAAGTGCACTAGTTATGCATATAACCACTCTTTTAGATTCTTTTGACATGTAGGTCATTACAGAGTATTGAGTAGACTTCCATGTACTATAGAATAGGTCTTTGTTAGAAAATATGACTGGGCTTATTTACAAACAGAAATAGTATTACAGAGGTAGAAAACAAACCTATGGTTGTTGGTGGTGTTTAAATGTTAAGTCATGTCTGTTTCTTTTGTGACCCCATGGGACTGCAGCCCACCAGGCTCCTCTGTCCATGGGATTTCCCAGACAAGAATAATGGACCAGGGAGAAAGGGAAAGAGAGGGAGCGATAAATTGGGAGACTGGGATTGACATACACACACAGCTATATATATATAATAATATATATATAATATATATATTTTTTATATATTATATAAATAATATATATAAAATTTGGGTATTCCTGATATAGATAATTGTCACATTTCTCTGAGTTTTGTCATTATCCCTATTTTGCAAAGGAGAAAGTGAAGCTTAGAGCAATTAAGGAACATGTTCCAACATCATTTGACCAATACACACTCCAGCATGTGCTTTCAACTACAGCCTTGGGTTTGAAATACAGGCCATCTGGTGGATCCCAGCTATTTACAGTCTGGCAATTTTTAGATCTTTTTAACTTTGGTTTCCTAGTATACAAAATCTTCTACCAATTAAGCAAGGCTTAAATATCTCAATATGGGTCAAGCACCAAGCACTACTCTGACATACAGTAAGTGCTCAAGTAGTAGTTACCACCAGTTTCTCTCCTAGTTTTGAATGTTAGTACACATTCATAGTTTTAAAACTTCAAATTTGTCATGAGTTCTTGATTTCAAAACAATAGTTTCATGATGAGACACGTATTAATTGAGAACCATATGGATATAACAGCACTGGTTTTGTTACAGACTGTACAATGAACCTACAATCCCCTGTGAATGACAAATTGCTCCTGCCAAATGGAATAAAATTTTTTAAGTTTTATAATAGATGTATCTATAGAACACTACATTCTTTTAATAGCCTAGGATGTAATGTCATTTGAGCAATTGGTTATTCCAACGAAAGTAGTCTTTCATTAACTTGTATATTTAAAATTTTAATTTCATTTTAGCTTTATTTTTTCATTTAAGTTTGAAGACCATTTTCCTGGGTAGTGAAAACTGAACATAATAGAGGTGTCAATAATTTACTTTTTCTTGTTATTTTTGGAGTCAGGAAAATCTGATGCCAATAACTCCTTTACTGGTCATAAAACCTCTGTAAATTGCCTAACTTCTGTAATCTTCAGTTTTCTCTGTGAAAAATGGGACTGATAATAATGATCTTGCAGGTTTTTTGTTTTTTTTTTTTTACTGTCATGATTACACATGAGGTTTTAGCTGAGTATTGTTTGAGTAAGAGATATACCTCCAATATCTCTTTCCTCTTCCATTTGCAACTATCCAGTGTTTTATCACTTACTTGTACGTTTTCTTGTGGCCACACAGCTAAAATACATTTTTTCTTTATAGTTTTTCTTAAACCTGAGTTTTGGCCTTCTTGATCTATTCTTTAGGGTTTGTAATATACTTTTATGTTGCTTTTATACTTGTTTATATGACCCATTCTATACAGTCTTAAAATAAAAGATCATAAAACAACTCTCTGGGTAGGTGTGTTGGTGTATTTATCTATCCCTTTCACATTTCCTTTGTAATTTCACTTTACGGTTTACTATTCTTTTGAAGTAGGGTGCTTTTTTTTACTTGCCTGCCGTAGTTTATAGGTCTCATTCCTCTTAACTTTTAGATTAGATGCCGAAAACTAAAGTATAAGACATGTCTGAATGTACTTATCTTTATTGTTAACTATTTAAAAACTAATATAAGCTGCTATTTTTCACCCAGGTCTTTGTCACATGCACCTAATCCTTAATTTCTTATAATTTAAAATAAAATTCAAAGAAATAAGCCCTCACTTTTTGTTTCTTCTGCCTTTAGGTGAGTAAAACCCTATCAGTAGGAAAGAATAATACTTTTATTGGGCACTTTTAACCAAATCTAGATTTCTAAGAGATGTTCACATGGTTAAAGTCCAACAATACTACTGGGTCTTGCCCCTGAAATACTTTTAAAAATAGCTTCTGGGAAGGCTCGTATGAATCTTTCATCTGACAGGCCCTTAACCAAATTAATTCTATTGGGAAATAGACTTTCTAGGGCACTGAAAGGCTGGAGGCAGAGATATTATTCAGAGGCAACTGGGCAGTGAGGAATTCCACTTTCTCTCCTGCAAGAGGATATGATTTTGCTGTGAGTTTGGCTCCAAAACAGGGTGAATACTTTCTTCTAAAGGCATAAACTCTTTGTTTAAATTCTTCCTGAATAGACATAAAAGCTTTGAATGTAAAAGGGCTGAGGCACAATGAAACTAAATCATCTCAGATCTAGTAGGTCTTTTTCCTGTGTAGATACCAGTATCTCAGTAGAATCTTTTCTTTTTGATGTGATTTTTTAATTTCTGTCTTTTAAACAGATACAATGTTTTCCTTGATTCTACAGTTCAGTTTATTAGCATTTTGACTTTTATTAAAAACAGCTTGATTGAGATACAATTCATATAGCAAATAGTCTGCCCATTTTAAGTATATGATTCAATGATCTTTAGTATATTCACAGAGTTGAGCAACCATCACCTCAATCTAATTTTAGGAAATTTTGTCCGGCATAAAAAACCCTTAGACCCATTAACAGTCACTCTTCATACCTCCCTACTTCCTCCAGGTTAGGAATCACCAGTCTACTTCCTGTCTGAATAGATTTGTTAAACAATTTGTGTCTATTTAACAAATCAGTAGCATCTTGACATTAGGAATTCTAAGCGACAGATGTAGAGAAGCTGTAATATACAGTATCTGCTTCTGTGGTATGGGCATCCTTCACTGGTAAGATGTATTGGAAATTATTCTGACTGAATAAAATAGAAACTCTCTTCCTCTCCTGCTGTGTGTGCGTGCATGTGTGCATGAACACACACACATATGCATGGACATGTGAGTCTTTTGTAATAAGCAACTCATCGAAAATGGATGCGTTGGTAACAGAAGTGAAACTGGCAAGAAAATCTTCATCCTCCATCATCATGATTGACTACTGAAAGATATTTAGGAAGCTGGAGGAAGAAATAGTGATTTTAGGATTCTATAGGGGAGAGCAGGCAGTCTATGCAATGAAATCACTAAGCTGTTGAAGGAAGTTTTTCTTATGAAGTTAAATCTGGAAAATGCATCCACTGCTCCTTATCACTAACCAGTCCTGCTCAACAAGTGAAGCACTGCATTAAAAGCAAGTTAGACCAAAGTGTGGTCCTTTTACTGTCAACCACATCAGTCAAGGCCATTGAAAATCAAAGCAAGGAGTGGTCTAACGCAGTCCAAGTGTTTAAAATGGATAACTTTACCTCAGTGCCTGGGATGGATATTTAGAGTATACTAGATGGCTCAAGGACACTATCCATGTCAGAAACATAAAGCAAGATGGATTTCAGTGAAACTGTATCCCACACCATTGATTAAAGTTTCAGCTCACTTCAGTCACTCAGTCATATCTGACTCTTTGCGACCCCATGGATTGCAGCATGCCAGGCTTCCCTGTCCATCACCAACTCCCAGAGCATACTCAAACTCATGTCCATTGAGTCGGTAACGCCATCCAACCATCCCATCCTCTGTTGTCCCCTTCTCCTCCTGCCTTCAATCTTGCCCAGCATCCGGGTCTTTTCAGATGAGTCAGTTCTTTGCATCAGGTAGCCAAAGTATTGGAGCTTCAGCATCAGACCTTCCAATAACTATTCAGGACTGATTTTATTTAAGATGGACTGGTTGGATATCCTTGTAGTCCGGGGGACTCTCAAGAGTCTTCTCCAACACCACAGTTCAAAACCATCAATTCTTTGGCATTCAGCTTTCTTTATAGCCCAACTCTCACATCCATACGTGACTACTGGAAAAAAGATAGCTTTGACTAGATGGACCTTTGTTGACAAAGTGATGTCTCTGTTTTTTAATATGTTGTCTAGGTTGGTCATAACTTTTCTTCCAAGGAGTAAGCATCTTTTAATTCCATGGCTGCAGTCACCATCTGCAGTGATTTAGGAGCCCCCCAAAATAAAGTCTATGACTGTTTCTACTGTTTCCCCACCTATTTGCCATGAAGTGATGGGACCAGATGCCATGATCTTCGTTTTCTGAATGTTGTGTTTTAAGCCAACTTTTTCACTCTCCTCTTTCACTTCCATCAAGAGGCTCTTCAGTTCTTCTTCACTTTCTGCCATAAGAGTGGTCATCTAGTTATCTGACGTTGTTGATATTTCTCCCGGAAATCTTGATTCCAACTTGCACTTCATCCAGCCCAGCATTTTTCATGATGTACTCTGAATATAAGTTAAATAAGCAGGGTGATAATATACAGCCTTGACATACCCCTTTCCCAATTTGGAGCCAATCTGTTGTTCCATGTCCAGTTCTAACTGTTGCTTCTTGACCTGCATACAGATTTCTCAGGAGGCAGATCAGTTGGTCTGGTATTCCCATCTCTTTAAGAATTTTCCATAGTTTGTTGTGATCCACACAGTCAAAGGCTTTGACATAGTCAATAAAGCAGAAGTAGAATTTTTTTGGAACTCCTGCTTTTTCGATGATCCAGCGGATGTTGGTAATTTGATCTTTGGTTCCTCTCGCTTTTCTAAATCCAGCTTGAATATCTGGAAGTTCACAGTTCACATGTAGTTGAAGCCTGGCTTGGAGAATTTTGAGCATTGCTTTGCTAGTGTGTGATATAAGTGCAATTGTGCAGTAGTTTGAGCATTCTCTGGCATTGCCTTTCTTTGGGACTGGGTAACCTGGGTTTGATCCCTGGGTTTGAAAGATCCCCTGGAGAAGGGAAGGGCTACCCACTCCAGTATTTGGCCTGGAGAATTGCATGGACTATATAGGCCATGGGGTCACAAAGAGTCAGACATGACTGAATGACCTTCACTTTCACTTTTCTTGGGATTAGAATGAAAACTGACTTTTTCCTGTTCTGTGGCCACCGCTGAGTTTTCCAAATTTGCTGGCATATTGCGTGCAGCACTTGCACAACATCATCTTGTAGGATTTGAAATAGCTCAACTGGAATTCCATCACCTCCACTAGCTTGTTCACAGTGATACTTCCTAAAGCCTACTTGATTTTGCATTCCAGGGTATCTGATTCTGGATGATTGATCACACCATTGTGTTTATCTGGGTCATGAAGATCTTTAAGGCTTAGCCACCAAGTTACTCAGAGAAGGATAGACTAACATATCTTTGGTGATTATGGTGGTTTTGCTGAATTTAAAAGTTCAGATTATAGTATATTATAACTCACATAAAGATTTGAACTTTTTAACTAAAGTTTTCTATGGCTGCAAGTAGTACAAAATTCCTGTACTTGTCTTTATAAGAAGACCCCTAAAGTATACTATTAACTGGTTGATATTGAGAGATAAGTGAAAGTAATATGGAAATGGCATTGCAGTTCAGTGATACCATAATCTAATTGTCTGGTTGTCATTTCTGAGTTTTCTTATGAGTCAACATTTTGAGCATTATGCAAACATATAGAAAATATTTTATGTAAATTGCCAGTGTTTGGCTTTCAAAATAGTAATATTAGGCTTACTTTAAAAATAATTCTTGATATTAATTTAGTTATAAATTTTGACATTTAGAATTGTTCTTTGGAAATTTGAATGAAAAATATTGAAATGATAAATATTTATCTAATACCTACCTACCTAAAACCTTGAAGAAATTAGAGTTTGATAGTAAAGATTCTTAAGTTAAAAGTTAATCATGATTCTAGTGTCCATGAAAATAGAGAATTTTGACAGTCCTGAGACTGTTTCTTTGGCTCAAATTGTACTTGAGATATAAGGAAGTCTATTCTTGAATATACCACACTTTGGTTTCACATGAAGAGAACTTGCTTTCCTCTCTATATAGCTGATGTTTAAGAAGGATGACCATGTTTGCCTGGAATAGTCTTAGTTTATGTCTGCATCCAGGAATTATTAACAGAGCCCTATTTCACTTTTAGTCTCATTTGGAACAGCAAAATGTATGAATACTTTGTGCCTCAGTCTTGATCCAAAAGTTTCAAGAGAAAAAGAAAAGGGAAACATATGTTTGATGAGAATATATAACAGAGTTGACATAATATATAGTATGTTATCCCCCAGATTAGTCAGAAATGGAGAAATGTATTTACATATGTTCATATTAAAATCATGTTTAAAATCCTATTTAAAACATAGGTAACTTGAAAACCTCAACATGAACTAATGGCCTATTAAAAAATTTTTTTTCCTGCTTTTTCACTAAAGTTACTAGAATCTTCCATATCACCTGATTTTCCCCAGTGATTATGGGAAATAATAGAGTGTTCCTTTCAGGCATCCATAGTTTGGTATCTAAATCTGTTTTCTGGAAGACAATTCATTTTGAGTTTGTGAAATAAAAAATAAAGTGGGCCTGGAATATTTTCTTAGAAGACAGTAAAGCTTTCTGACTAGGTTGATAGAAGAGCCAATTCTGTGAGCTGAATTGTGTACATTTTGAACAGTCACAAATGAGGTCACAATCAAGTGGAACAAGCTTGATCTATAAAAGGCTATAAATATTAAATGATGGCTGAGAGGGACCGATTATATAAAATGTGTGAGAGAAAAGTCATACATACTAACAAGAGCCAATTGTTTATCAGAATATTAAAAAGATAGCTGAGCATAACATGTGGTGCCTGTTTGTAGGCCCAGCCTCAAGGGTCAGTGAGGCCTCAAGTGGCCTGCAGGGAGTCTTGGTCATGGCTTTTAACAAAAGTAAAGCCAAAATGGCTCCCTGACAATTTTTAAATATACTGACAATTATTCTGTCTAATAATTGTCAGTGTATTTGACTAAGTAAATAAGGACCTTACTGTAATTTTGGAATGGGTGCTCATAAGATCTTTTCTGAGGAAAAATAGCCTACCTGAAAGGGAATATTTTTTCTCTGTCTCTTGTCCTTGCATAAATAATCTCCCTAACTATATAATGATTTAATCTACAATGTCATCTTTTTTTTTCCATTTCCTGTACCCAAAGTTTCTCCCTACATTAAGATTAGATTAAATTAAATTACAGTTTTTCATTTCTTCATTGCTGGAACATTCATTCTGAAACCACTTATATGTAGAGTTAAATCATCTGTCTTTCAACATGGTAGTGCCATTTTTAGAGTAATAATTTTTTACTGAATTAGTTTTTAAAAAGCATTTAATTTTCATTTCAGTTAGGGACATTATAGTTTTCTGCATATTATTTTTCCTCCATTTGTGGGCCAATTGTCTCACATTACGGATCTTTTTGGTATAGTTTCTAAGATAAGATATAGTTTTGAGGGTCTGCTATTGGACTGTAAAATAAAATTACTCATCCTTCTAAAGCAGAAAAAGCTAGTTGCTCTAATTATTCAATAAGATAAAGAAAAGATATTACATTAATTCCCAGGGTCAACTATAAATCATTGCTTAAAGAAGTATTTAGAAGCTGAAACAGAATTTTCTAATGCTCAGTCATGTCACTTTCCAGAAGATAGATATTTTCATTTTAATTTCTAAGTAGAGCTTCTTGCTCCCAAATTAAAGTCCACCTTCAGAGAGATTGGTCTTTGCCCTGGAGCACAAGTGATCACAGAAATTGCTTAGTAGGGGGGGAAATGTTATAAATCAGAATGTTTGTTATCTTGATCAGATAACCAGGCATGGTAGTCTTAATTGAATTCACAGTGCTCTGAACTTTATTTAGTTTCAGAGTTTCACCATCTGGTTAATAAAAATTATTTTACTCTCTGTTAAGCTGTTACTGTTGTTGTTGTTGTTTAATTGCTAAGTCAAGTCTGACTTTTTTGTGATGACATGGACCGTAGCCCACTGCAGGCTTCTGGACACAGGCTTCTGTTGGGATTTCCCAGGCAAGAACACTGGAGTGGGTTACCGTTTTCTTCTCCAGGGGATCTTCCTGACTCAGGAATCAACCCTGCATCTCCTGCATTGGCAGGCATATTCTCTACTGGTGAGCCACCAGGGAAGCCATTAAGCTACACGCATGCTAAGTGACTTCAGTCATGTCCAACTCTTTGTGACCCTATAGACTGTAGCACGCCAGGCTCCTCTCTCCATGGAATTCTCCAGGCAAGAATACCGGAGTGGATTGCCATTTCCTTCTCCAGGGGATCTTGCAGACCCAGGAACTGAAACTGTCTCTTACATCTCCTGCATTAGCGTTAGCAGGCAGGTTGTTTACCGCTAGCACCACCTGGGAAGCCCCAATTAAGCTATATAGTATAACGTAAACTATGCAGATAACTTCAAAAAAGTAATATTTGTTGCTACTTTAATATACATTATGATGAAGCATCTTGGGATAAGGAGACTTCAAAGATTACTGTGGATAACCTAGTGACAACAATGGTATCTGATTACAAGAATTTATTTTATTAAAAGCTTTTGCTTTTTTTTGCATGGATACAGATAAAATCTTATAGAAAATAAAACTGCATGTGGCAAAAGTCAGCAATTCTATTCCTTTTCTTCATTCTGCTTATGCTTTCTTTTCAAGGCCTAATTATGCTTAGTAAAGGCTTTCTACCAATATAAATGAAGAATACCTGTGAATTTTCAGTCACAAGGATAAAAAGTTTATAATAATATAAAAAAATGAGAGCCAAGTATGTAAATGTGCTGCTTATTCTTCTATGTTGGGATCGACCAAGATATTTATCTTGAAAGTGTTAGTCTCTCAGTTGCGTCTGACTTTGTGATCCCATGGACTATAGCCCGCTAGGCTGCTCTCTCCATGGGATTCTCCAGACAACAATACTGGAGAGGGTTGCCATTCCATTCTCCAGGGGATATTCCCAACCCAGGGATCAAATCTGGGAACCTTGTAGGCAGATTCTTTGCAGTCTGAGCCACCAGAGAAACCCAAGACTAACCTCAGAGCAGAGCAAATGAACCCTCAGAAAAATAGCAATGGATTAACATTCTGAATGCATTTTTAAAAACCGATGGTAGTAATAATAAAGCAAAGTTTTCATTTTCAAGATCCAGGCTTTGCTAAGGAAGAGATAAAAGGGGAAAAAATCAGAAAAATAGTTTCTGTGTGCCAAAGATTGGAGCCTAGAGAATTTTGTGGTTGGATTAATTTTAAAATGGCTCCAATTTTCATTCTTCCATATATACGTGCTCTTTGCACTGAGACTTTGCAGGTTTTCCCACTAGAGGCAGGCCCTGAGATACGCTTAGGCCAAGAGAAGGCAATAAAAGTGGGTATTGTGAATTCTGAGACTTTGCCTCAAGAGGCCATGACCACTTCTCTTTCTCAGACTCCTGCTTCTTGCATAAGCCAGGTTAGCCTCCAAGAGAGCTTGTGTAGAGAAGGGTAAGTCATCATAGATAGGTAGCCTGTTGCCAGCCCAAAAGCTTGATCAGGCATGCATGAATAAACCCAGTCAAACTGAGCTGAGCCAAATCTGGAAAAATAAAATTAGCTAAGCCAAGCCCTGACTGCCAGAACCCATAATAGACCCATAATAATAATAATAATAATAATAAAACTGTTTTGTGTTGCTGATGCTTTGTGCTTGATTGTTCTGTAATATCATATTGGCAATAGTTAATCAATATAAAGTTAGAGCATCAGATTTGTAATATAAATTGCAGAGTAATAAAGGACATAAGTAACACTATCAGATGAGTTTTCACAGCGTTGGGATAACTACAAGGTACAGGGAAAATCACAGAAAATATAATTATACTTTAAATGCTTGCAGGTACCAGAGGATGGCCAAAGCCAAAGAAACTAGGTGAAAAATGAAACCAAGAAATGCAGATACTTAGATGTTGTTTCCGAAAGAGTAATCAAGCCAGAACAAAAGGTTGTTATAGAAGCTTCTCATTTAACATGTGCTTGAGTGATAGATTATCAAAGTCTGCCACAGAGCAGCTTCACAGTATCCTATTAAACCCAGATTAGCACAAAAGAGCATCTAAAATGGTCTCTTTGTCCACTGAAAAGGATACCAATAGGGCCAAGATCATGAGCCAGAAAACTCAAAGACCCTGTGGAGTGAACCTTATAATCAAGGCTATTTCAGTTAGATCTAGCTAGATTATGCTGAATAAAAAACAACCGCAAACACTCCACAGCTTAAAACAGTAAGGTTTAATTCATTACAGTTTGGAAAGGTGATGGGAGTAGGGAGTCTGTTCATTGTAGTTACTCAGGGAACTAGAGGGGTGTTGACTACAAGGTATAATGACTCCTTTTCAACATACACATTTATAATTTCTGAGTCAAAGTCAGGGAACATGGGTGAACAAAGGCCAGCTATTAAATGTTCCCACCCAGAAGGGACACACATCATTTTCCTTTTATTTGTCTGAATTTGGCGTAGAAGGAAAAGAAACTTGATGAATATGACCAAAGAGAGAAAAAACGGAATATCTGAAAGTAGATCATCTATCATGGTAAGAAGGAGCAGACAAATCCCAGTTCCATAGGACCAGAAGCTTTAAAACAGAAAGCATACAAAATATCTTAACTAATGACTTACCTTCTACACCTCTGTAATGCTTTCCCCCTTTCATTTTCGGCTACACATGTTTACTTGATAACAGCTTTATATGTTCTGTAGAGAAAATAGAAACATAATTTAGTCTTCTCAGGTGACTAACTGAAATTTGTTATCATTAGTGATCAGTTCAGTTCAGTCACTCAATCGTGTTCAACTATTTGTGACCCCATGAATCGCAGCACACCAGGCCTCCCTGTCCATCACCAACTGCCAAATCTACCCAAACCCGGGTCCATCGAGTTGGTGATGCCATCCAACCAGCTCATCCTCTATTGTCTTCTTCTCCTCCAGCCCTCAATCTTTCCCAGCATCAGGGTTGTCTCAAATGAGTGAGCTCTTCTCATGAGGTGGCCAAATTATTGGAGTTTCAGCTTCAACATCAGTCCAATGAACACCCAGGATTGATCTCCTTTAGGATGGACTGGTTGGATCTCCTTGCAGTCCAAGGCACTCTCAAGAGTCTTCTCCAACACCACAGTTCAAAAGCATCAATTCTTTGGTGTTTAGCTTTCTTCACAGCCCAACTCTCACATTCATACATGACTACTGGAAAAACCATAGCCTTGACTAGATGGACCTTTGTTAACAAAGTAATGTCTCTGTTTCTTAATATACTATCTAGGTTGATCATGACTTTCCTTCAAAGGAGTAAGCATCTTTTAATTTCATGGCTGTAGACACCATCTGCAGTGATTTTGGAGCCCCCCAAAATAAAGTCAGCCACTGTTTCCACTGTTTCCCCTCCATCTGCCATGAAGTGATGGGACCAGATGCCATGATCTTCATTTTCTGAATGTTGAGCTTTAAGCCAACTTTTTCACTCTCCTCTTTTACTTTCATCAAGAGGCTCTTTAGTTCTTCTTCACTTTCTGCCATAAGGCTAGTGTCATCTGCATATCTGAGGTTATTGATATTTCTCTGGCAATTTTGATTCCAGCTTGTGCTTCCTCCAGCCCAGCATTTCTCATGATGTACTCTGCATATAAGTTAAATAAGAAGGGTGACAATATACAGCCTTGATGTAGTCTTTTTTCTGTTTGGAACCAGTCTGTTGTTCCATGTCCAGCTCTAACTGTTGCTTCCTGACCTGCATACAGGTTTCCCAAGAGGCAGGTCAGGTGATCTGGTATTCCCATCTCTTAAGAATTTTCCACAGTTTGTTGTGATCCACACTGTCAAAGGCTTTGGCATAGTCAATATAGCAGAAATAGGTGTTTTTCTGGAATTCTCTTGCTGTTTCGATGATCCAGTGGATGTAGGCAATTTGATCTCTGGTTCCTCTGCCTTTTCTAAAAGCAGCTTGAACATCTGGAAGTTCACAGTTCATGTATTGCTTAAGCCTGGCTTGGGAGCAGCGGCTGCAATCACGCAGGCGCTCCAGATGAGCTACCCCACGTCCAAGGTCAGGGGTGGCGGCCAAGAGGAGCTACCCCTTATCCAAGGTAAGGAGCAGTGGCTGCACTTTGCTGGAGCAGCCGTGAAGAGATATCCCATGTCTAAGGTAAGAGGAACCCAAGTAAGACGGTAGGCGCTGAGAGAGGGCATCAGAGGGCAGACAGACGGAAACCACAATCACAGACAACTAGCCAGTCTGATCACATGGACTGCAGCCTTGTCTAACTCAGTGAAACTAAGCCATACTGTGTGGGGCCACCCAAGACGGACAGGTCATGGTGGAGAGGTCTGACAGAATGTGGTCCACTGGAGAAGGGAATGGCAAACCACTTCAGTATTCTTGCCTTGAGAACCCCATGAACAGTATGAAAAGGCAAAAAGATAGGACACTGAAAAATGAACTCCTCAGGTCAGTAGGTGCCCAATATGCTACTGGAGATCATTTTAGATCATTGATAGTTCAGAATAATTTCATTCCAAGCTGACTGCTTATTATTCATCTTCTCCGGGGGATCTTCCCAACCCAGGGATCAAACCCACATCTCTTGCATTGGCAGGTGAGTTCTTTACCACTGAACCATCTGGGAAGCCCTTTAAGCCTCTTAGTCGAGGTTAGTTGTTATGCATCAGTAACCTAATACAGGTCTAAAGCTTAACTGCATTAGCTTTTAATTTATTCTTCTTATTATTATTATTAATTTTTAATTGGAATATAATTGCTTTACAATATTTGTTGGCTTTCTGGCTGTACAACAACGTGAATCAGTCATAAGTATGTGTACATATATGTATATATATATATATATATATATACATATATATATATATATATACACACACATACACATATATACTTGAGCCACCACCCTCCCTCTTGAGCCTCCCTCCTACCCACCCACACTATTAGGTTTTCAGTCCATACTTCTTTAGCAGTGAGGAAATGTGATCCTGGAGAAACTGAGATGTCAAGGAGAACCAGATATTGGTGACTCGTCACACAGGCCATGGCAGCTTTCATGATCACCAGCAGCAGATATTGGAGCATGAGGCCCAAAGTCTAGTTCAGACAAGCCAGAGGCCAGTGGTGGCCAATGTACAACATTTAAGATGGGAAGGATTAGCCGCAACTTCAGACTAGAGCATACTCTTAAGGTCCATACTCTTTTACTACCTGGAAGAGAGGAACAACAGAATGGGTAATAGAGTGGGGGTCATCTTGAATGGCTTAAATTTAAATCCTCAATTGATCACACTTAAATCAGAAGTGAATAAGACTCGTCAAATTATTAAGTCCAAGGTTTCTATCATTAGTGAAGTGATGACCGCCCCTAAGTTAAATTTGGCCCTGGAGGTTTAAATGGAGTCATGTTTTTGTACATGCAAGTTAGTGCCTCAATTTCTAATCCATTGTTTTATCAAGCAGCAATTTAGAAAAGAAAGTTTATAAGCTATGTTTGCTTTGCTATTATTTTGTTTATTGAAGAAATACCAATATGTGATAGAAATAAAATATCAAGTTTTTAGATTATCAAAATAGAATAAAATGCAGGATAGAAAAAGAGGCTTTGGAAGTTCAGAGTCCCCACTACACTAAGCTATGAAGTACACAGAAGAAAAGACACGAGATTCATTCTTGCTGAGAATGTAGTTATGGGATGTCTGTCTAGGCCATTATCTCAGCCAAGGTAAAGTTCAATAGCTGCCTTTGAAAGTAACTATTTATAGCTCAAGATGTCTGGTTCTCTTTAGAATGATTAGACGCTGAGCTTTTAAAGAAATGTATTCCAACATTTTTCCTGGTGCTGCTAACTGGTACAGATAAAAAGAGTAACATTTGTATGAAACAGTGGAGGGACATGGAGAAGCATGATACATGGTAAACATTTCTTACATGTTCTTTATGCATTATAATTGTGAGATAAGTAATATCACAGAAGAAAGGAATATTATTCATAAATTTTAATAGAAACTTGAACTTTCATCTACAAACAACAGCATCTGATAAACATTTAATGATGATAGCTTAAATGGTGATAGTCACCATCAGCACCAAACATTATTTTCATAAATAGGTGATAAAAATTCTAATTCATCTTTACAAATCTAAAACTTTACTATAGTTATATAGTTAAGAAATTTAATATGCTTTCCTTTAATACAAAACTGATAAATGTAATTATACTTCCTATGAACCTATGAATACAGTTTCAGTCATTTGAAATTTTTTTATTAAGTATTTGAAACAAAGATGAAACCGTAAATTCCACAAAGTGCATGCAATTTTAGAGCAGTCACCAGACAGCTAGTATTGCTGTTCAGTCGCTCAGTCATGTCCAACTTTTTGAGACCCCATGGACTGCAGCATGCCAGGCTTCCCTGTCCTTCACTATCTTCCTGAGCTTGCTCAAACTCATGTCCATTGAGTCAGTGATGCCATCCAACCATCTCATCCTCTGTCATCCTCTTCTCTTCTTGCCCTCCATCATCCCCAACATTGGTCTTTTCCAATGAGTCAGTTCTTCACCTCAGGTGACCAAAGTATTGGAGCTTCAGCTTCAGCATCAGTCCTTCCAAAGAATATTAAGCTAGTATGGACATGTCTTAAAGGGCACATAAACCACAATGGAAATATCAGGTACCTGAAAAGATGGGGAGCAGAGTGTCTATCAGGAACTCCTGCCCTTCCTTTTCACCTTCTCTTCTGGCCTCAAGCTCCCCTGCATAGCCACACCTGTGTCCTCCTCTCATAGGTCCCCTCCAGGCAGTGACATTCCCTGCACTGGTTACCAAGAAGCTCACTGGTTGGTGAGTTACCTCCTGGATAGGCAAAGTCCACCAGTGTGGAGCAACGAGGACTGGGGGTCCTGCTGCAGTTATGGATTCAGGTGCCTTGGGAAATCCCGACAGACTCTGGTCTAGTCAGGCAGCCTTTATGAGCCAAAGGTAAGCCTGCTGGGGTTCCAGGAAGTCAACCTTAGGGCTCTGGAAGTCGGGACCCCACCATCCTGGTAAGAGCTGTTTGAATAGTCTTTGAAATAACTCATTGTTGTCCTTTGGATTAATAAAAATAGTTTCTGTGAGAGTTTTCCTAATATGGTGAAAAGCCAATTATACATCTTCTTCCTAGAAGCATCTAACAACTAAGGCAATTATTTAATTGGTAGGTGAGCAACGCTTTCTCTACCTAAAATATGCCAAATGCAGAAGAAGTGAGAAATGTGAAATACACTAAGTTCATTCAAATGCAAATTTTAAATTGATATCCTTTCTAAAATTGAAAGCAGTTCTTCCCCACCCCCCAATTTGGCTCCACTTAACTGCTGCTGCTGTTGCTAAGTAGCTCCAATCGTGTCCGACTCTGTGTGACCCCATAGACAGCAGCCCACCAGGCTCCCCCGTCCCTGGGATTCTCCAGGCAAGAGTACTGGAGTGGCTTGCCATTGCCTTCTCCGTTTAACTGGCCAGCATTTATAAAATGGTAGGCTGAAGAATTTGCTGTAAAGCAGGGGACGCAGGAGATGTGGGTTCAATCCTTGAGTTGGGGAGATTCCCTGGAGGAGGAAATGGCAGCCCATTCCAGTATTCTTGCCCAGAAAATCCCATGCTCCCACAGAGGAGCCTGGTGGGCTACAGTCCATAGGGTCCTAAAGAGTCTGGCACGACTGAGCAGGCACACTCAACAACCTGACACTGAGCACAGTGAAGAGTGATGAAAAGAAAAGAAGAATATATGGTCCTACCTTTCAACTCTCAACCAATTAATGAAGGAAAACAAATGGACATAGATAGAGTATAGGACAGAATGGTGTAAAAAGTTGTGCAGTGCCACCATCATTAACTGGATTGCACGGCTATGCACTTCTCCCCTTTCTCCATCTCCGTCCCCATGGGAAGGAGGGAGCCAGCACCAGGACCAACCCCACCCACTATAAGGAACTGTGGAGAATTTGAGTGAGCTTTACAAAATCATTACTCTTGGAACAGCTGAGAGCTACCTGAGTGTGAAATATTTTGCATGATATTAAGATAAAATATTTACCTTAAACTTATATGCAGAATACATCATGAGAAATGCTGGGCTGGAGGAAGCACAAGCTGGAATCAAGACTGCCAGGAGAAATATCAATAGCCTCAGATATGCAGATGACACCACCCTTATGGCAGAAAGTGAAGAAGAACTAAAGAGCCTCTTGATGAAAGTGAAAGAGGAGAGTGAAAAAGTTGGCTTAAAGCTCAACATTCAGAAAACTAAGATCATGGCATCTGGTCCCATCACTTCATGGCAAATAGGTGGGGAAACAGTGGAAGCAGTGAGAGACTGTATTTTAGGGGGCTCCAAAATCACTGCACATGGTGACTTTAGAAATTAAAAGACGCTTGCTCCTTGGAAGAAAAGCTATGACCAACATAGACAGCATATTCAAAAGCAGAGACATTACTTTACCAACAAAGTTTAGTCAAAGCTATGGTTTTTCCTAGTCGTGTATGGATGTGAGAGTTGGACTATAAACAAACTGAGCGCCCGAGAATTAATGCTTTTGAACTGTGGTGTTGGAGAAAACTCGACAGTCCCTTGGACAGCAAGGAGTTCCAACCAGTCCATCTTAAAGGAAATCAATCCTGAATATTCACTGGAAGGACTGATGCTGAAGCTGAAACTCCAATACTTTGGCCACCTGATGCGAAGAACTGACTCATTTGAAAAGACCCTGATGCTGGGAAAGATTGAAGACAGGAAGAGAAGGGGATGACAGAGGATGAGATGATTGAATGGCAGCACTGACTCAATGGACATGAGTTTGAGTAAACTCTGGGAGTTGATGGACAGGGAGGCCTGGTGTGCTGCAGTTCATGGGGTTGCAAAGAATTGGACATAACTGAGCAACTGAACTGAACTCAAGATAAAAAATTAGGAACAGCGTAATACTGTTTTATAATCCATGACATGTTCAGAATGAAGCCAGTATTTGGTGATATCCACAGAGATGAGTAAATTTTTCTAACAGAATAAAATTCAAAATCAGAGCATAAAAACATTAATTATACAATATGTGTCTCCAATATTGCTAAAGCTTGCACTAAGAAGAAAAAAAAGGCCTGGAATGAATATTGAATATTCATGAATATTGTGCAAGGGGAGGGAATCTGTGTGTATATCATAAGACTGTATTCTATTTTCAGGCCATAAATTGCCTATTTTATGCAAAATACAGGCCAAGGTCAGATAATTTAATGAAGAAGCATCTAGTGTAGCATAGGAAATGACGGCTTTCATTGTAGCCAGTGGTTCCTACCAAGAATGAAGTAGTGCTTCTTGTTCTCCCTTTAATTCTCTCTCCATTAAGTCTTCTCCATCCACCCAGTTTGTTCTGTTCCCTGTTTGTTTCTCTCTGTATATCTGTCTCTCACTGTCTCTGTCTGTCTCTCTCTAGTGTAAAATAGTGCTATAGAGAGACAGAGAGAAACGGAGAGACAGACAGGGAGATGGAGACACAAAGAGCTGTCATCATTTCCAACTTTTCAATACATTCTTCTCAAGTTTCCTAAAACAAGGTGGCGGGCTCTGGAAAAAACTTCACAATAATCCTGAAAGGAGTGAGACTTGACTGAGTTATTGGGTGGATGATCTTTTCAGTGTTGCCTTTCACTTATCTTTTGAATTATTTTTCTACCAAGAAGTGTAATATGTATTTGTAAACCAGACTAATACCTCCCTTAGGAAACTTTGGTGTCTTCATAACCATTTTCTAGGAAATACATTGTTTTAAGATGGAAACTTTCCACTCACATTAAACCGACCATCCATAAGAATGTATTTGATGTGCTTTATATGAATGTTTGTGCAAAGTTTAAAAATATCCATCAAATGAATACTGAAGCTCAAATAAGAACGTATTTGAAAAAAGCGACTGTTGCAGCTTTAGCAATTTTTTCTTCTCAAAGCAAAAATAAAGGTTTCATATTTAAAGTTCTTTCTTTTCATCTTTTTTTCCTGGAAATTAATTTATCCTGAGTATTACTTTTTTTTAGCTGATTTCATTAGAGTGTATCCTCTTCAGTGTTAAGCATATTTTGAGAACATGACTAATGAGCTCTTTTCCTTGAAGCTTTATATTTAAAATTGGTGTTTGTTTTTAAGAGCACTAGTCAATACTGTGGGAAAAAGCTGGTTTCTTTCTCTGCAAACAAATTTCAAGGGACGAGCATGCTATCCTGGTCACTGTGCTTTTGCCTGTAGATTTTTTTTTTAAGTAATAGACTTTATTTTTGAGTAGTGTTAGATTTACAGAAATATTGAGCACTAAATACAGAGAGTTCCCAAATAACTGTTCTCTCCCTTCCCACTGTCTAGTTTTCCATATCAATATCTGTCATTGGTGTGATATGCTTGCTATCATTCATGAGCCAAAATAGTGATATGTTATTATTAACTAAAGTTCATAGTTTATATTACAGTTTTTATTTTATATTCCATAAGTTTTGACAAAGTAAGAACATTTGTCAGCCACTGTAGTATCAAGTAGAGTAGTTTCAGTGCCCTGTGTTCCATTCATTGCTTCTTCCACCCTCCCCACCCCTAACCACAAATCCCTGGCAACCACTGATCTCTTTACTGTCTAATTGTACGATTACCAGAATGTCATATAGTCAGAATTACATAGTGCATAGACCTTTCAGATTGGCTTCTTTCACTTAGTAATATGCATAAAAGATTCTTTCACACTTTTTCATAGCTTGATAGCCTATTTCTTTTTAATGTTAAATAATATCCCAATATCTGGATGTACCAAGTTTGTTTATACACTCATTGGCTGAAAGACATTTGGTTTCTTCTATGTTTTGGGAATAATGAATAAAGTTATATATATCCATGTGCAGGTTTTTGTATGGACAGAAAGCTGAATTTTTTTTGGATAAATAACAAATAAGACTGCTGGATTATATGGTGAGTATACATTTTGTTTTGTAAGAAGTGATCAAACTATTTTTCAAAGTTGTATTACCATTTTGCATTCAAATCAGCAGTGAATGAAAGTTCTTTTTGCTCCACATTCTCATCAGCGTTTGATGCTGTTAGTGTTTTAGATTTTGTCCATTCTTACAAATGTGTGTATCTCATTGTTTTAATTAGCAACATGGGGTCGCAAAGAGTCGGACACCACTGAGCGACTGAACTGAACTGAATGATATATGATGTTGAGCATCTTTTCACATGCTTAGTTCAGTTCAGTTCAGTCACTCAGTCATGTATGACTCTTTGAGACCCCATGAACCACAGCACACCAGGCCTCCCTGTCCATCACCAACCCTCAGTGTTTACCCAAACTCATGTCCATTGAATTGGGTATGCCATCCAACTATCTCACCCTCTGTCAACCCCTTCTCCTCCTGTCTTCAATCTTTCCCAGCATCAGGGTCTTTTCAAATGAGGCGGTTCTTTCCATCAGGTGGCCAAAGTGTTGGAGTTTCACCCTCAACATCAGTCCTTCAAATGAATACTCAGGACTGATCTCCTTTAAGATGGACTGGTTGGATCTCCTTGCAGTCCAAGAGACTCTCAAGAGTCTTCTCCAACACCACAGTTCAAAAGCATCAATTCTTTGGTGCTCAGCCTTCTTCACAGTCCAACTTTCACATTCATACATGACTACTGGAAAAAACATAGCCTTGACTAGACAGACTTATGTTGTCAAACGAATGTCTCTGTTTCTTAATATGCTATCTAGGTTGGTCATAACTTTCCTTCCGAGGAGTAAGTGTCTTTTAATTTCATGGCTGTAAGCACCATCTGCAGTGACTTTGAAGCCCAGAAAAATAAAGTCAGCTACTGTTTCCACTGTTTCCCTATCTATCTGCCATGAAGTGATGGGAGCAGATGCCATGATCTTAGTTTTCTGAATGTTACACTTTAAGCTAACTATTTTCACTCTCCTTTTCCACTTTCATCAAAAGGCTCTTTAGTTCTTCTTCACTTTCTGCCATAAGGGTGGTCTCATCTGCATATCTGAGGTTATTGATATTTCTCCCAGCAATCTTGATTCCAGCTTGTGCTTCTTCCAGCCTAGCGTTTCTCAAGATGTACTCAGCATATAAGTTAAATAAGCAAGGTGACGATATACAGCCTTGAGGTACTACTTTTCCTATTTGGAACCAGTCTGCTGTTCCATATCCAGTTTTAACTCTTGCTGCATGACCTGCATACAGGTTTCTCAAGAGGCAGGTCAGGTGGTCTGGTATTCCCATCTCTTGAAGGATTTTCCACAGTTTATTGTGATCCACACAGTCAAAGGCTTTGGCATAGTCAATAAAGCAGAAATAGATGCTTTTCTGGAACTCTCTTGCTTTTTCAATGATCCCAGTAGATGTTGGCATTTTGATCTCTGGTTCCTCTGCCTTTTCTAAAACCAATTTGAACATCTGGAAATTCACGGTTTATGTATTGTTGAAGCCTGGCTTGGAGAATTTTGAGCACTGCTTTTCTAACATGTGAGATGAGTGCAATTGTGCAGTAGTTTGAGCATTCTTTTGCATTGCCTTTCTTTGGGATTGGAATGAAAACTGACCTTTTCCAGTCCTGTGGCCACTGCTGAGTTTCCCAAATTTGCCAGCATATTGAGTGCAGCACTTTCACAGAATTATCTTCCAGGATTTGAAATAGCTCAACTGGAATTCCATCACCTCCACTAGCTTCGTTTGTAGGGATGTTTCCTAAGGCCCACTTGACTTCACATTCCAGGATGTCTGGCTCTAGGTGAGTGATCACACATCGTGATTATCTGGGTCATGAAGATCTTTTTTGTAGAGTTCTTCTTGCCACCTGTAGAGTTTATTCTTGCCACCTCTTCTTAATATCTTCTGCTTCTGTTAGGTCCCTATCATTTCTGTCCTTTATTATGTCCATCTTTGCATGAAACGTTCCCTTGGTATCCCTAATTTTCTTGAAGAGATCTCTAGTCTTTTCCATTCTATTGTTTTCCTCTATTTCTTTGCATCGACCTCTGAGTAAGGCTTTCTTATCTCTCCTTGCTATTCTTTGGAACTCTGCATTCAAATGGGTATAGCTTTCCTTTTCTCCTTTGCTTTTTACTTCTCTTTTTTCACAGCTATTTGTAAGGCCTCCTCACACAGCCATTTTGCTTTTTTGCATTTCTTTTTCTTGGGGATGTTCTTGATCCCTGTCTCCTGTACAGTGTCATGAATCTCCATCCATAGTTCATCAGGCACTCTGTCTATCAGATCTAGTCCCTTAAATCTATTTCTCACTTCCACTGTATAATCACAAGGGATTTGATTTAGGTCATACCTGAATGGTCTAATGGTTGTCTTCACTTTCTTCAATTTAAGTCTGAATTTGGCAATAAGGAGTTCATGACCTGAGGCACAGTCAGCTCCCGGTCTTGTTTTTGCTGACTGTATATAGCTTCTCCATCTTTGGCTGCAAAGAATATAATCAATCTAATATCCATGTTCACATGCTTAATTTCCATCTCTATATCTTCTCTGGTGAGATGTCTGTTCAGACCATTTTTTTTCCATTTTTAATTGGGTTATTTTCTTATTGTTTAGATTTAAGAGCTCTTTATATATTTTGAATAGTCCTCTACTAAGTACATGTTTCACAAATAGTTTCTCCCAGTCTTCGACTTGGCTTTTTATTCTCTTAAGGGTATCTTTTGCAAAGCAGGCATTTTTAATTTTCATGAAGTTCACTTCTTAATGTTTATTTTATGGATCATGTTTTTGCTATTGAATTTAAACTGTCACTGCCAAAGGAAAGTCACCTATTTTTAACCTATTTTATCTTCTAGAAGTTTTATAGATTTTCACTTTACATCTAGGTGCATTTTGACCTAATTTTTGTGTAAGGTGTAGTGTCTGTGTCTACACATGTTTTTGCCTGTGCATGTCCAATTATTCCAGAATTGTTTATTTAAAATACTATGTTTCCTTTCCATGGAATTGCTTTTGCTTCTTTGTCAAAGATAACTATATTAGTGTCTATTTCTGAGCTCTCTATTCTATTCCACTGTTCTATTTGTCTTTTCTTTTACCATTTGTAGTCAGTCTTGAAATCAGATAGTGTCAGCACCCTGACTTTCTTCTTCTCTTTCAATATTCCATTGGCTATTTCAATATTACACTGCCTACTTTCATTCTTTTGCCTTTTCACATAAATGTTTTAAGACTCAGTTTGTCAATATTGGGATTGACAAACTGAGATTTTGGTTTAATTGCATTGAATTTATAGATCAATTTGAAAAGAACTGACATCTTGATAATATTGAGTCTTCTCACTCATGCACATGGAGTTTATCTCTATTCATTTAGATCTTGATTTCTTTGATCAGTTTTGTAATTTTTCTCATGTAGATCTCGTACATATTAGATTTATATCTATTTCATTTTTTCTTCTAATGTATTATAAAGTGTTTTGTTTTTTAATATCAAAATTACAAATTTTTAATGCTAGTTGTACTAAGTTGAAACTTTGCCATTCCATGAGCTACAGATGCTGTTGATTTTTATCATCATAATGAAAGATGTATTAATAATGCATTGTGTACAAAGCACTGGAACCAATGCTGTTTCTTTGCCTCTTTCTCCCAGAAAAGTCCACCATGCAGCCACCAGAAAAAGCTGCAAGGGTGGGTGGGTGTATTGCAGTATGTCAGTGCTGGTATCAGGCAGTGTGGAAGGACAGATGCCTGCTACTGGATGCAGCTAGGCACCAGTTTGGGCAAGGCTGACTGACTATGTACATATACCCCTATACCACAAAAATTCTAAAGAAAAATAATTACTGAAATTTCTATTACTCCAGGTTTGTATGTCTCACTTCACAAACAGAGTTATCAAGTAGGGACATGGTACTGTTTTCAGAGGCTTTGGAGTGTCTTTGAAGTACACCTTCAACTATTCTCGGTTCACTGAGTAGTTATTCAGCCACAGGAAAGCATTTTCTGACCTATACATTTTAAAAGCCACAAAGTGCCTTTGCTGCAGCATGGCTCAAGGATGACAGTTATTTGATGGCAGACAGTAAGCTGTTGTCTGAGTCAGCCAAAACTGCTATAACAGATCACCAGAGGCTGGTGGTGGAAACAATAAACATTTATTTCCTCAGAGTTCTGGAGGCTGGCAGTCCAAGATCAAGGGGCTGGCATATGGAGCTTCCCAGATGGCACAATGGTAAAGAATCTGCCTGCCAGTGAGGCGACACAAGAGACATGGGTTGAAACCCTGGGTTGGGAGGATCTCCTGGAGGGGGAAATTGCAACCCACTCCAGGATTCTTGTGGATGAGGATAAGAGGCTTGTGTGAGCTTTCTGATGGGAAGGACTGGGCTGTGGGGAAGACTAGGTCTTGCTCTGGTGGGCAGGGCTGGGCTCAGCAAAACTTTAATCCAATTGTCTGCTGATGGGTGTTTGGACTGAGGTGACCCAGTCTTGGAGTCTACAGGTTCTATGGCAAGGCTAAGGGAGACCTCCAAGAGGTTTGCCAAGATGCATTTTCCCAAGACTTCTGATGCCAGTGCCCATGTGCCTGAGGAAGGCCACTGCCAACCCACACCTCCTCAAGAGACCCTCAAACACTCACAGATAGGTCTGGCTCAGTGTCCTGTGGAGTCACTGTTCCTTTCCTGGTGTGCACAGGTTTTGTTTGTGCCCTACAAGAGTGGAGTCTCTGTTTCCCTCAGTCCTTTGAAAGTTCTACAATCAAATCCCACTGGCCTTCAAAGTCAGATTCCCTGAGGATTCCCAGTCCCTTTGCCAGATCCCCAGGCTCAGGAGCCTGATGTGGGGCCAAGAATCTTCACAAAAGTACAAGAACTTCTTTGGTATTATTTTCTCCAATTTGTGATTCACTCACCTGGAGGATAAAGGATTTTATTTTATCATGATTGCTCCCTTCCTACCATCTCACTGTGGCTTCTCCTTTGTCCTTGGACTTGGGTACCTTTTCTCAGTGGGTTCCAGTGTCCTACAGTCTATGGTTGTTCAACAGCTAGTTGAAATTTGGGTGCTCTTGCAGAAGAAGATGAATGTATATCCTTCTGCTCTACCATCTTGAATCAATCTCCACTCCAATATTCTTGCCTAGAAAATTCCATGGACAGAAGAGTCTGGTGGGCTACAGTCAATGGGGTTGCAAAGAGTTGGACATGACTGAGCAACTAATATATACAACCACTGTAATAGGCCAATTTTACACAGAGCATTATATTAGGTTTTGTATGTGTGAACTGCTACATTGTAGATCAGAGGTCCATAAACCACCTGTTTTTATTTTTGCCTTTTTTTTTCCCCTTAAACAGTCTGTGAACTAAGAATGGTTTACATTTATAAATTGGTCATATTTTAAGTAGTTACGTATGTACCTGCGTAATAGCCTTGATTGAACATTTTGTCCTGCAAATCCTAAAATATATATTTACCGTATGACCCCTTAAGAAGAAGTTCTGACTTCTGTTAGAGATTATAGGGAAGATAATGTCTGGGTTACCACGTCAAGAAAGTATTCACTCTCATTCCTGAGTATCATGTAGTTTCCTACTCTACCACTCACCCAAACACTACAAGGATTAAAAACTGTTGGTTTATAGAAGTGGAATGTAAACTAGTTTGGAACAAGATGTAGACATTTCTCTCTCTCTCTCTCTTTTTTTTTTTTTTTTTGGCTAATGTCTTTCACTGTATTTTTTAAATTGCACTAGACAGAAACACACTCACAAAAATCTTATGTCCTGTTCTATTCCTTTTCATCTCTTTTTCTTCCTTTACTTCTTTTTCTGTCTTCTTTCTTTTTCTCCTAAAAGGTTGAATGTTCTAGCAGAAGTGGTATGGGATTCTGAATTAGGATCCTCATTTTCAAATGCTGCAAATCACTTCATTATTCTTGCCTTGAGAACCCCATGAACAGTATAAAAGGCAAAAATATAGGACTGAAAGATGAACTCCCAGGTCGGTAGGTGCCCAATATGCTACTGGAGATCACTGCAGAAATAACACTGGAAAGAATGAAGAGACGAATCCAAAGCAAAAACAACACCCAGTTGTGGATGTGACTGGTGATGGAAGTAAAGTCCAATGCTGTAGACAGCAATATTGCATAGGAACCTGGAATGTTAGGTCCATGAATCAAGGCAAATTTGAAGTGGCCAAACAGGAGATGGCAAGAGTGAACGTGGACATTTTAGGAATCAGCTAACTAAAATGGACTGGAATGGGTGAATTTAACTCAGATGACCATTATATCTACTACTGTGGGCAGAAATCTCTTAGAAGAAATGGAGTAGCCATCATAGTCTACAAGAGTCTGAAATGCAGTACATGGATGCAATCTCAAAAAAAACCCAGAATGATCTCTGTTCATTTCCAAGGCAAACCATTCATTATCACAGTAATCCAAGTCTATGCCCCAACCAGTAATACTGAACAAGCTGAATGGTTCTATGAGACCTACAGACCTTTTAGAACTAACACCCAAAAAAGATGTCCTTTTCATTATAGGGGACTGGAGTGCAAAAGTAGGAAGTCAAGATATACCTGGAGTAACAGGCAAATTTGGCCATGGAGTACAGAATGAAGCAGGGCAAAGGCTAATAGAGTTTTTCCAAGAGAACACACTGGTCATAGCAAACACCCTCTTCCCACAACAGAAGAGAAGACTCTACACATGGACAGCACCAGAGGGGTCAATACCGAAATCAGATTGATTTTATCATTTGCAGTCAAAGATGGAGAAGCTCTATAAAGTCAGCAAAAAATACAGAGTGAAGTAAGCCAGAAAGAAAAACACCAATACAGTATACTAACACATATATATGGAATTTAGAAAGATGGCAATGACGACCCTGTATGCAAGACAGCAAAAAAGACAGATGTGTATAACGGACTTTTGGACTCAGAGGGAGAGGGAGAGGGTGGGATGATTTGGGAGAATGGCATTGTAACATGTATACTATCATGTAAGAATTGAATCGCCAGTCTATGTCCGACGCAGGATACAGCATGCTTGGGGCTGGTGCACGGTGATGACCCAGAGAGATGTTATGGGGAGGGAGGTGGGAGGGGGGTTCATGTTTGGGAATGCATGTACACCCATGGTGGATTCATGTCAATGTATGGCAAAACCAATACAGTATTGTAAAGTAAAATAAAGTAAAAAAAAATAAAATAAAATAAAAAATAAATTAAAAATAAAATAAAACAAAATAAAGTCAGCAAAAAGACCAGGAGCTGACTGTGGTTCAGGTCATGAACTCCTTATTGCCAAATTCAGTCTTAAACTGAAGAAAGTAGGGAAAATCCCTAGACCATTCAGGTATGACCTAAATCAAATCCCTTATGATTATACAGTGAAAGTGAGAAATAGATTCAAGGGATTAGATCTGATAGACAAGATTGCCTGAAGAACTATGGATGGACGTTTGTGACATTGTACAGGAATCAGTGATCAAGACCATCCCCAAGAAAAAGAAATGCAAAAAGGCAAAATGGTTGTTTCAGGAGGCCTTACAATTATCTCTGAAAAGAAGATAAGTGAAAGGCAAAGTAAAAAATGAAAGATATACCCATTTCAATGCAAAGTTCCAAAGAATAGCAAAGAGAGATAAGAAAGTCTTCCTCAGTGATCAATGCAAAGAAATAGAGGAAAACAATAGAATGGAAAAGACTAGGGATCTCTTCAAGAAAATTAGAGATACCAAGGGAACGTTTCATGCAAAGATGGGCTCAATAAAGGACAGAAATGGTATGGACCTAACAGAAGCAGAATATATTAAGAAGAGGTGGCAAGAATACACAGAAGAACTGTACAAAAAAGGTCTTCATGACCCAGATAATCACGATGTTGTGGTAACTCACCCAGAGCCAGACGTTCTGGAATGTGAAGTCAAGTGGGCCTTAAGAAACATCCCTACAAACAAAGCTAGTGGAGGTGATGGAATTCCAGTGGAGCTATTTCAAATCCTGAAAGATGATGCTGTGAAAGTGCTGCACTCAATATGCCAGCAAATTTGGAAAACTCAATAATGGCCACAGGACTGGAAAAGGTCAGTTTTCATTCCAATCCCAAAGAAAGGCAATGCAAAAGAATGCTCAAACTACTGCACAATTGCACTCATCTCACAGGCTAGTAAAGCAGTGCTCAAAATTCTCCGAGTCAGGCTTCAACAGTATGTGAACTATGAAATTCCAGATTTTCAAGCTGGAATTAGAATAGGCAGAGGAACCAGAAATCAATTTGCCAACATCTGTTTGATCATTGAAAAAGCAACAGAGCTCCAGAAAAACATCTACTGCTTAATTGACTACACCAAAGCCTTTGACTGTGTGGATCACAGCAAACTGTAAAAAATTCTGAAAGAGATGGGAATACCACACCACCTGACCTGCCTCTTGAGAAACCTGTGTGCAGCTCAGGAAGCAATAGTTAGAACTGGACATGGAACAACAGACTGGTTTCAAATTGGGAAAGGAATACGTCAAGGCTATATACTGTCACCCTGCTTATCTAACTTATATGCACAGTACATCATGAGAAACTCTGGGCTGGAAGAAGCACAAGCTGGAATCAAGATTGCCGGAAGAAATATCAATAACCTCAGATATGCAGATGACACCACCTTTATGGCAGAAAGTGAAGAGGAACTAAAGAGCCTCTTGATGAAAGTGAAAGAGGAGAGTGAAAAAGTTGGTTTAAAGCTCAGCACTCAGAAAACTAAGATCGTGGCACCCAGTCCCATCACTCTGTGGCAACTAGATGAGGAAACTATAGAAACAATGACGGACTTTATTTTGGAGGGGCTCCAAAATTTCATGCAGCCATGAAATTAAAAGACACTTGCTCCTTGGAAGATAAGTAATGACCAACCTAGACAACATATTTAAAAGCAGAGACATTACTTTGCCAAAAAAGTCCATCTAATCAAGGCTATGGTTTCTCCAGTAGTCATGCATGGATGTGAAAGTTGGACTATAAAGAAAGCTGAGCTTTTGGAAATTGATGCTTTTGAACTGTGGTGTTGGAGTAGACTCTTGATAGTCCCTTGGACAGCAAAGAGATCCAGCCAGTCCATCCTAAAGGAGATCAGTCCTGAGTGTGCATTGGAAGAAGTGATGTTGAAGCTGAGACTCCAGCTTTGGCCACCTGATGCGAAGACATGATTCATTTGAAAAGACCCTGAAGCTCGGAAAGATTGAAGGTGTAGGAGAAGGGGATGACAGAGGATGAGATGGTTGGATGGCATCACCGACTCAATGGCCATGAGTTTGAGTTTGGGAATTGGTGATGGACAGGGAGGTCTGGTGTGTTGTAGTCCATGGGATAGCAAAGAGTCAGACATGACTGAGCGACTGAACTGAAGTCTCAAATGCTTCAGATTTTGCTGTTGGAAGTGTACAAACCAATCGTGAGCTTTACCTGGAAACTTTGAAATACATACTCCCAGAGCCTAACGTGCACTTCCTGAATGGGCTCAGTGTTTTAACAAGATGCTCAACTGTCTCATTAGCACAATAAAGCTTGAGAAAAATTGACTTATGTCACTTAAGTTTCTGAGAAAGTGAAAACTGCTAAGTCGTGTCTGACTCTGTGACCCCGTGGACTATACAGTCCATGGAATTCTCCAGGCAAGAACACTGGTGTGGGTAGCCTTTCCCTTCTACAGGGGATTTTCCCAACCCAGGGATCGAACCCAGGTCTCCCACATTGCTGGTGGATTCTTTACCAGCTAAGCCACTACAGTGTTATTTAATTCTGAGGGTTATATGAGATAATAAATGTAGTATACGTAGCTCTGGGATAAAGTATAATCAGTGTGCTCTGTGTTAAACTTGTTGGGGACAACAGTCTCATGTGTGGAATCTTTTGATACCCCACCCTGCTCTGGGCTACATAACAGTGGGCCATGGGCTGGATAAGTTCTTACCAAGAGACCAAGGCATACACAGCCTGTGCTGAGTTTATCACCTTGTGGGGAGTTAACTTTCCCTGTTCTAAACTTTGTTTCTTTGTTTTCCTCAAGCAGGTATGTCATGTGGGACCTGGCCAACCTCAATACTAATTCTATCCTTACAAGGAAGGGATGGGGTCCTTCAGTGGCAGCACACAGTCGCTCTGTGCTGGCTGCTAGGAGGGACCTGCTGGCCCCAGGGGATCAATGCCCATCACTGAAGCTGATCTTGCTTTGTCTCTTCTCTGTGAAGGGCAAAGTCTTGTTGCATCTGCTGCTTGACTGTGTTGTCTTTTCCTTGTCAGTTTTGATGTCAAGATGCAGAGGGCAGAGGTATTCTGACTTTTACTCTAGGTGATAGGCAACAAATGCTATTTGTTTGACAATGACAAAAGTTGAAGTTCTAGCCTCTGGTACCTTCTTTGGAAATATCATTTCAGATTAATTAAAAGAAGGTCATACTAGGGTAGTATGTACCCCTGATCCAAAATGACTGTTGCCCTTATAAAAGGAAGAAATTTGGGGACACAGACATACACACACACATACATAGAGTCATGTGAAAATAAGGTAGAGATCAGGGTGATATGTCTGGAAGCCAAAGAATGCCAAAGATTGCTACCTATCACAGCCCTCAGACAGAACTAACCCTGTGAACACCTTGAACTTGAACTTCCCAGCTACCCAAACTGAGACAATAAATATATGGTGTTTAAGCCAGCCAGTTTGTTGGCCTTTTTTTCCCAGAAGCCCTAGCCAACTAACACACTGTGCTCAGTGAGAATGTCTCTTTTTTCTTGGACCAGAGAATGACTTCTTCAGAGGATATTTCTGATTCCTTTTCTTTCCATAGTCAAGCTTTATTCTAAAGTTTTTGTGGATCTTGGAACATAGCCGAGAAGGTGGCCTTCATCATGCATATTATGCTTTTTATGAAAGCACTCTGAGGTCCAGTGTAATTAAATTCCTTAGGTAAAGGATTTGGGTTCTAATATTTCCTCAAGGTTGATATTGGATTCAAATTTCTATCTACATATTTTCAGTGTTAGGTTACATGACATTGGATTACAGAATAATAAATACCATTTTAATAATTTATATTATTGTCTTTTTAAACCTTATTGCAGCAGTAACATGAATGCTGGGTGGGGTCAAGCTAAGCTTCCTCTGTTGTACTGACTCCTCCTGACATCATGGTTTCAGTATCATTGAGAACTGAGGTTAATAGCCTTTCAGCTCTATCAAGCTGGAAACTTCCCTTCTTAAAATGCAGTTGCCATGGGAACAGCAGAGTTCTGGGATTTTTGTTTTCAGAAGGTATCGAAAGACTCAATGCCAATATAAGAACACATATTAACATGTGAAATTCTGTGCTGTTTTTAAATTGAAGAGGGGAAGAGATTAAAATGGCACCTGAATATTTTCACTAAACTTGCCAAGGAATTCTTGTTTAATCCTCATGCTATATTTGATCCATTTATTTATACTTACCCTTTGTTCCAAAAAGTGATTTGACAGCTTGATTCCTTGAAGTTGTTCCCAGACAACTGAACAAATATATACAATATGTTTACACCACTTTCAATCACATCCTCTAAAAAGGTATCTTTTTGTTGAACGTGAGGTTAAACAGATTTTTCTTTGTTGAGGCCATAGCCACACTGCTGCTTTATTCTTATCCCAGTGCCAGGTCCTATGGTAACACCTCTTTTAAGAAAATCTCTTTGTAATCTTTTAATTAAGTTTTTCATCTTTCTACTTCTTTTTCCCTGATAAAAGATGACTGAAACCACCCTACTGATATGTATTTAAGCACCTAGGAGAAAGGCCACAAGGCTCTGTATACAAAGCTGTGGGGGGTTACCATGATTTGGAGGTGAAATCCCAGGGAATTGAATTTCTAGCTCAGCTTCAAACTAACTTTGAATTCATTAAAAACAAAAGAGTTAACACCTTATAATAAGAATAGCTGTTTTGAACCGACATTGATAATGAAAAAAACTTGTACTGGCTCTTCAGTTAAAATAAGCCTCCTTTTGTGATTCTATTGACCTAAAGGTGTGTTCCAAAAAGATATTATCAGGAAGTTATCAGTCATGGGCATTCTGTGAATGACTCCTCTCAAAACCCTTCCAGAGGGCAGATTGTGATAAATAGCCCACAGTGTAGTAGAAGCAAACTTGCTAAGGTTCAAATCATGGCTCTGTCACTTGCTCTAATGTTTCCAGAGCAACTGCATTTTAAAAAATAGATTTTTTTTTAAAATTTGGATCATTTTTAATGTCTTTATTGAATTTGTTACAATATTGCTTCTGTTTTATACATATATATATAAAACTCATATCCAAGAGGCATGTGGAAACAACTCCCTAACAGGGTTCCAACACTGCAGGCATTGGAAGGTGAAGTCTTAACCAATGGACTTACCAGTTGTGAGGGAAGTCCTGCAACTACATTTTAAGGTGGGATAGGATGGTTATAGGATGGTTAATTCTGTCCATTCTGGAAGATACAGAAAGCAGGATGCGAGGAAGGATTGTGTGAACAATGAAATAAGCATAATAACTGAAGTAAGTTATTTAATCACTGTTCACCTCTGATCCCCAGAACCATATCTAGCACATATTACATATTCAATAAGTAGCTGCCAATGATAGTAGATTTGCTTGGAGAATCAGTGTATTACTCTATCAGGTTTCTTCTCTCACCATTGCTCTCAGGAATTCAGCTGAGGAATTTGTACTTTCTATTCCTGCAACTTTAGCCTTTGCAGGAATAGAAGTTCTGAAACACTAGAAGTAGGTAGGATATGGGAAAGGTGGCTGATGCTTTCATTATGGATACAGTAAATTTTGTTAACTTAATGCTATGACTTCCACGTGGTCATTTTAGCTCCTCGAGCAGTCAAAGAAAGGAGCTACTAAACTAAAGGAAGTAATTGGTTCTGATTTTCTGAAAGAACTGAAATTTGCTAAATAATAGCGTAGGCTGCAGTCCATGGAGTTGCAAAGAGTCGGACACGACTGAGCAACTTCACTTTCACTTTTCACTTTCATGCATTGGAGAAGGAAACTGCAACCCACTCCAGTGTTCTTGCCTGGAGAATCCCAGGGATGGCGGAGCCTGGTGGGCTGCTGTCTATGGGGTTGCACAGAGTTGGACACGACTGAAGCAACTTAGCAGCCTCAGCAGCAGCAGCAGCAGTAGCTGTTGTTTTGTTGCTCAGTTGTGTCCAACTCTTTTGTGACCTGGTGGTTGCTATTCTTTTGTAGTCCACCAGGCTCCTCTGTCCATGAGATTTCCCAGGCAAGAATACTGGAGTGGGTTGTCATTTCTTCTCCAGGGGATCTTCCTGACCCAGGGACTGAACCTACATCTCCTGCATTGGCAGGCAAGTTCTTTACCATGGAGCCACCCTATATATGGAACTATAAGGCATATTGTACTTGTCTGAACATCCTCATGTCCACTGATAATAGGAAAAGGACCAGGTGTCACTTGTGACCTGACAAAAGCAAGATAACCAGAGCTCAGAACTCTAAATGATGAAGGTAACCTCTACATGTGAAGTGCTGGGAGAGGTGAAAGACATAGAATGGATGGGAGAAAAGGAAGATGATTAACATTAATTTTGCTCTTGGGGCAAACTTCAGTCTATGCAGACAGCAGTTTATTCACTAATCCTCTCATTTTTCAAAAGTACAGCTAGATTTTCGCATGGAGTTTGTTGAGTCCTGCATCACACAGTGCAAAAAATACCACATCATTCACAAAAATCAGTTTCAGAAGGACTATGAATATAGATGTAAAAAGAAAATTCCTTAAGTATTTAGCATAAATGTATTTAAACATCTTTATGACCTTGAGGTAGATCCAAAAATCACTATTAAGAATATATTGATAACTGAAATATATTAAAATTAAGATGTGTTCATTAAAAGTCATTACTAAGAGAATAAAAAGACAATATTCACATTAGTATTAGACATCAATCTAATTAATAACTAGTTTCAAAAATATGTAAGGGGCTCTATGAATCAACAAGAAAAAGAAAGATAAGTTTGATTAACATGGGCAAGAGGTTTGAATAGCCATTCACAATGGTGGTGGTTTAGTCGCTAAATCATGTCCAACTTTTGCAACCCATGGATTGTAGTTAGCCAGGTTCGCAGTTCATAGGATTCTCCTGGCAAGAATCCTGCTGCTGCTGCTGCTGCTAAGTCGCTTCAGTTGTGTCCGACTCTGTGCTACCCCAGAGACGGCAGCCCACCAGGCTCCCCCGTCCCTGGGATTCTCCAGGCAAGAACACTGGAGTGGGTTGCAGTTTCCTTCTCCAATTCATGAAAGTGAAAAGTGAAAGTGAAGTTGCTCAGTCGTGTCCGACTCTTAGTGACCCCATGGACTGCAGCCCACCAGGCTCCTCCGTCCATGGGATTTTCCAGGCAAGAGTACTGGAGATGGGTTGTATTTCCTTCTCCAAGGGATCTTCCCTGACCCAGGGATCTAACTGACGTCTCCTGTATTGCAGGTGGATTCTTTATTGCTGAGCCACTGGGAGCCCTGGCTGTTCACAAAAAAAGATATCCAAATGGCCAACCAATGTACATTATGAAATAGTGCTATGTTTTCCTCTTTTAGCAATCAAAGTGCAAATTTAAACCACAATGTGGTACCAGTATCAGTTCAGTTCAGTTACTAAGTCGTGTCCAATTCTTTGCGACCCCATGAACTGCAGCACGCCAGGCCTCTCTGTCCATCACCAACTCCCGGTGACGGACACTGGGAGTTTGAGTTCACCCAAACTCATGTGCATCGAGTTGGTGATGCCATCCAGCCATCTCATCCTTTGTCATCCCCTTCTCCTCCTGCCCTCAATCCCTCCCAACATCAGGGTCTTTTCCAATGAGTCAGCTCTTCACATGAGGTGGCCAAAGTGTTGGAGTTTCAGCTTCAGCATCAGTCCTTCCAATGAACACCCAGGACTGATCTCCTTTAGGATGGACTGATTGGACCTCCTTGCAGTCCAAGGGACTCTCAAGAGTCTTCTCCAACACCACAGTTCAAAAGCATCAATTCTTCGATGCTCAGCTTTCTTCACCGTCCAGCTCACATCCATACATGACTACTGGAAAAACCATAGCCTTGACTAGACGGACCTTTGTTGGCAAAGTAATATCTCTGCTTTTTAACATGCTATCTAAGTTGGTCATAACTTTCCTTCCAAAGAGTAAGCGTTTTTTTAATTTCATGGCTGCAATCACCATCTGCAGTGATTTTGGAGCCCCCCAAAATAAAGTCTGCCACTGTTTCCACTGTTTCCCTATCTATTTCCCATGATACCAGTATACACCCACCCAAATGGCTAAAATGGAACAAAACAGGAAAAAACAAATGTTGACAGAATGTCAAAACCAAAACGCTCCTTTGCTGCTGTTGCAGGTGTAAATTGGTATGCAACTTTGGGGAAATGTTTGGCAGTATTCAAATATATGCATGTATTCACTAACAGAGTTGTACTGAAATTTTCATAAAAGCATATGTGAAATAAATAGCCCAAATCTGCAAATCTCCATTAACAATAGAATAGATAAATAGTGTATATTCACACAAATGAATGCAGCAATGAGAATGAACAATATACAATTACTTGCAAAATATAAATAAACCAAGCAAATACAATGCTGAGTGAAAGTGGTCAAATACAAGAATACATTCCATGTGATTCCATGTGCATAAATAATAACAGACCACAACAACCTAGGCTGTAGAAATTACCATAGTGTTTCCCCTTGCAGGAAAAGGGGGTGCAGGCACTGAAATAATAGGGGCTTCTGGGGTTCTAGTGATATCCTATTGTTTGATAGGATAATGGTTATGACTGTATTCAAATTGTGAAAGCTCTTTGACTTGGACACTAGCTTTCACTTTTCCTCTCTATATAACAATGAAAAGTTTAAAGAAAGAAAAAAGTTGTAACCTCCTCTGTGGTTACAAATTCAAGGATATCTGTATTACGTATTTAAAAGATTAGAACTATTTATAGATAAAACTTTAAATTATTAACAATGGTTGTGTTTAGGTATGGTGTTACAGATGATTTTTTTTCTTTCTATTTGTATGCATTTAATGGTCAAATATAGCTTCAAAATGAAAAATATTTTAAGCTAAAGCTGCTTTTCCATAATGTTAAATTAAATCCATTTATCATTTTTTAGTGGTAAGAACACAATAAAAGAGATTTGCAAAGACTAGCAATGTAATAGTTTTTAATACCTCTACATGCCTCTAATATTCAGAGCCATGAGGATGGTATTAGTACCAATCAAATATTGTCTGGCTGTTTCCTCTTTCTCATTGATTATGATAAAGTCAACCCTTGATCAACATGAGTTTGAACTGCATGGGTTCAGAAGAAGAGCCAATTGTGAAGCTATTACAGACCTTCTGCTGTGCTCCGTGCCCCAAGTCACGGCTTTGTTCAACAGCCCATTGTATTATGGTAGATGAAGTCAAGATGCCTTGACTACATGTTTTTAACATCCTTCTCCCTACTTCCAACAGATTAAGCATGTTTATCCTTGTAGTTGTTCAGTTGCTCAGTCATGTCTGACTCTCTGCGACCCATGGACTGCAGAACACCAGATTCCCTGTCCTTCATCATCTCCCAGGTTTGCTCAAACTCAGGTCCATTTAGTCGGTGATGCCATCCAGCATCTCATCCTCTGGTCCCCTTCTCCTGCCTTCAATCTTTCCCAGCATCAGGGTCTTTTCAAATGAGTCAGTACTTTGCATCAGGTGGCCAAAGTATTGGAGTTTCAGCTTCAGCATCAGTCCTTCTAATGAGTATTCAGGACTGACTTTCCTTTAGGATGGACTAATTGGATCTCCCTGCTGTCCAAGGGACTCTCAAGAGTCTTTGCCAACACCACAGTTCAAAAAGCATCAGTTTTTCCGTGCTAAGCTTTCTTTATAGTCCAACTCTCACATCCATACATGACTACTGGAAAAAGTGTATCTTTGACTAGATGGACCTTTGTTGGCAAAGTAATGTCTCTGCTATTTAATATGCTGTCTAGGTTGGTCATAGCTTTTCTTCCAAGGAGCAAGCATCTTTTAATTTCATGGCTGCACTGATTTTGGGGCACCCCAAAATAAAGTCTCTCACTGTTTCCATTGTTTCCCCATCTTTTTGCCATGGAGTGATGGGACCAGATGCCATGGTCTTAGTTTTCTGAATGTTGAGTTTTAAGCCAACTTTTTCACTCTCCTCTTTCACTTTCATCAAGAGGCTCTTTAGTTCTTCTTCACTTTCTGGCATAAGGGTGGTGACTTCTGCTTATCTGAGATTATTGATATTTCTCCCGGCAATCTTGATTCCAGCTTGTGCTTCATCCAGACCAGCATTTCACATGATGTACTCTGCAAATAAGTTAAATAAGCAGGGTAACAATACACAGCCTTGATGTACTCCTTTCCTGATTTGGAGCCAATCTGTTTTTCCATGTCTAGTTCTAACTGTTACTCCTTGACCTGCATACAGATTTCTCAGGAATTAGGTCAGGTGGTCTGGTAGTCCCATCTCTTTACAAATTTTCCACAGTATGTTGTGATCCACACAGTCAAAGGCTTTGGCATAGTCAGTAAAGCAGAAATAGATGTTTTTCTGGAGCTCTCTTGCTTTTTCAATGATCAAACAGATGTTGGCAATTTGATAGCTGGTTTCTCTGCCTTTTCTAAATTCAGCTTGAACATCTGGATATTCACAGTTCATATACTGTTCAAGCCTGGCTTGGAGAATTTTGGGCATTACTTTGCTAGCTTGTGAGTTGAGTGCAATTGTGTGATAGTTTGAACATTGTTTGACATTGCCTTTCTTTGGAATTGGAATGAAAACGCTATATACTTATCACCTTCTTATAGTCTACACAATTCATTATTATTTTGTACCAAATACATTGCTTGAATGAGCGTATAGTTTATAATTCTGACATCATGAAAATACAGCTTCCATCTCTGCTTGAAATAAAATCATACAAACTATAGCAGGAACTACTATAGTATGTGCAAGATGAGTGCAATTGTGCGGCAGTTTGAGCATTCTTTGGCAATGCCTTTCTTTGGGATTGGAATAAAAACTGATCTTTTCCAGTCCTGTGGCCACTACTGAGTTTTCCAAATTTGCTGTCATACTGAGTGTAGCACTTTCACAACATAATCTTTCAGAATTTGAAATAGCTCAACTGGAATTCCATCACCTCCACTAGCTTTGTTCATAGGGATGCTTCCTAAGGCCAACTTGACTTCACATTCCAGGATGTCTGGCTCTAGGTGAGTGATCACACATCATGGTTATCTGGGTCATGAAGATCTTTTTTGTATAGTTCTTCCATGTATTTTGCCACTTCTTCTTAAAATTTTCTTTTGTTAGGTCCATACCATTTCTGTCCTTTATTGTGGCCATCTTTGCATGAAATGTTCCCTTGGTATCTCTAATTTTCTTGAAGAGATCTTTAGTCTTTCCCATTCTATTGTTTTCCTCTATTTCTTGGTGTTGATCACCGAGGAAGGCTTTCTTATCTCTCCTTGATATTCTTTGGAACTCTGCATTGAAATGGGTATAACTTTTCCTTTTCTTCTTTGCCTTTCACTTCTCTTTCTTTCTCAGTTATTTGTAAGGCCTCCTCAGACAACCATTTTTCATTTTGCATTGCTTTTTCTTGGAGATGGTCTTGATCACTGCCTCCTGTACAATGTCACGGACCTCCATCCACATCTCTTCAGGCACTCTGTCTATTAGATTTAATCCTTTGAATCTATTTCTCACTTCCACTGTATAATCTAAGGAATCTGATTTAGGTCATACCTGAATGGTATAGTGATTTTCCCTACTTTCTTAAATTTATATCTGAATTTGGCAATAAGGAGTTCATGACCTGAGCCTCAGTCAGCTCGCGGTCTTATTTTTGCTGACTGTATGGAGTTTTTCCATCTTTGGCTGCAAAGAATAAAATCAATCTGATTTCGGTATTGACCATCTGGTGATGTCCACGTGTAGAGTTAGAAGATGGTGTTTGCTATGATGAGTGCATTCTCTTGGCAAAACTCTGTAAGCCTTTGTACTCCAAGGCCAAATTTGCCTGTTACTCCAGGTGTTTCTTGACTTCCTACTTTTGCATTTCTGTCTCCTATAATGAAAAGGACATCTTTTTTGGGTGTTAGTTCTAGAAGGTCTTGTATGTTGTCATAGAACCATTCTACTTCAGCTTTTTTAGCATTACTGGTTGGGGCATAGACTCGGATTACTGTGATATTGAATGGTTTGCCTTGGACATGAACAGAGATCATTCTGTCAGTTTTGAGACTGCATCCAAGTACTGCATTTTGGACTCTTTTGTTGACTAAAGGGGGTACTCCATTTCTTCTAAGGGATTGTTGCCACAGTAGTAAATACAATAGCCATCTGAGTTAAATTCACCCATTCCAGCCCATTTTAGTTCACTGATTCCTAAAGTGTCTATGTCACTCTTGCCGTCTCCTGTTTGTCCATTTCCAATTTGCCTTGATTCATGGACTTAACATTCCAGATTCCTATGAGATATTGTTTTTTACAGCATCAAACTTTACTTCCATCACCAGTCAGAATCACAGCTGGACATAGTTTTTGCTTTGGCTCTGTCTTCTTCATTCTTTCTGGTGTTATTTCTCTATTCTTCTTCAGTGGCATATTGCTCACTTACTGACCTGGGGAGTTCATCTTTCAGTGTCATATCTTTTTGCCATCATATTGTTCATGAAATGGATGAAATAGAACATACCTATTGAAGACAAATATAATACATTAAATACCTTACTCAGATTTTGCATAATCAAGAGACCCAGACAACATCTATCAATATACAGTAACTTCTCTGTCAGTTTCTACAGTTCCATAAACAAATGTGCTTGGTGATTCAATAGATTGATGAGGACTGCTGGGAATACTAACCTAAGGATCCATGGCCCTCCCTCTGGGTAATATTCCCATTAATGTGGAATCTCTAAATTGAGTGTAATCCTTATTTTTCAGTGCTAATGTACTTATTGCCCTACCCCTATTGCCATCAGTGGGTTATAATCTGAAAGTAGAGCAACCTAGCCTGCAAAAGATGAAGTCAGTGAATATGCATAAATTTGATAGCATTTGTGGTTAATCTTTGTAT
Source organism: Budorcas taxicolor (assembly GCF_023091745.1). NCBI lineage: Eukaryota > Metazoa > Chordata > Mammalia > Artiodactyla > Bovidae > Budorcas > Budorcas taxicolor. Next base: position 55,600,438 of record NC_068923.1, on the reverse strand, counting down.
TTGTCAGGGTCTATTAACAAAAATATTATTTTTAATATTTTAAAGTATTTAGAACATAGATATTTTAATACAGAAAACTAGATGTGTAGTTGATGTAAGGACCTATGGGATTATTAGCCCAGAAATAAGCCATAGCAGGAAGTATTATCATTCATGGGCTAGAGAATATAGTTTAGCCTGATCCCAGAGACCAGGGTCACATTTTATAAGTTGGAATCACTGACTCTCCAGCAGGAGCTGGAGTGATGAGAAACACTGTTGTTAGCAGAGATCTTGCCCAAGGAAAAGATGATGGGTTTTAGAAGACAAACACAGTCTCTAAACTTGGAACTGTGGAAATGTATTGGCAGAAGCTTGGGTGGCATGATCGCAGAAATTAGAATCAAGAGACAGTTTTCTATTTGAATTCATATTATGTTTATTCAAGTATAGTTAATTGAATTTCCTAATTAAAATCGTAAGTACAACTGAAATAATCAAGTTTAAGAACAAACTCAACTGATGTTAATAACGGCACAGCTGAATGGGTGACAACAAAAAAGACGTGAGCGTATTAGTGTGCAGACTATTCCTTGCCAGGGTTCAGCATGGCTGGTGCCTCAGTCAGCAGGATTTATAGAGCAATGGAGAGCATCAGGGAGTGAGAGGTGTCAGTGAAAGAGAGGTCACGTGGGAAAGCTACTATATTTGATTCATTCTTGAAAGGCCCATGAGGCGAGGTCATATCCGCATTGCCTCACCCATATATAGCCCAAATCTAGTACAATGCATGAAACAGAGTAGGTATTCAACAAGCAGTTTTCAAATAAATGAATTCAAAAATACATAAACACATTTATAAAGAATCTGCTGGCTACTGATCACATATCCTGCACATCTGTTTCACTGATACTGCCTGGAACATTTGTGCTGCCCTTCTTGTCCTTTGCCTTGCAAATAATTTCTACAACACTCTGTAATTGTGTCGGTGATTGTGTTGTTCAAAAAGCTCTAATCCACAAATTAAGTGTGCCTGAGAGCATGATTAAATTCCAAAAAGCAACATTGCTGAGGAAAATCCATTATTGTTATTTAAACAGCTGAACCACTTTCAAAATATTCATAACACAAATTGCTCTTCTAAAGGGCAAAAATGAAAACTGTTCATGCTTTACAGAGAGGCTGAGTTAAATTTTAAAAATTTAGCCAAGCTTAAGGGGCCAAAGATAATATATTCTCTGTATAACTGGACATGTTTAAACTTATTTTAAATATTAAATGATTTAAAGTGTAAAAAAAAAATCATGCATGAGGTTTAATAAATTCAGTTTTAATGATAAGAATGAATTAAAAACTGTAATTCACAAAATTACACTTGGGTTGATATTATAGGTAGTGATTTTAATTATACTTAGTAAGAACAAATAGGAAGCAGGCACACCTTATCTAACACAAACATTGTAGGGGAGACTTGATATTTCCACTTATTCTCTCCTTTATAGTTTATGTTTTCCTCATTTTTTAAAAATCACAAAGATGATACATGCTTTTAGTAACAAATAAAGCCATAGAGAGAAATTTTAAAATGGTTAAGGATCTGTTCATAGATACCTGAATAACCACTACTTTGATCCCTGTACGTGTAAACATGTGTTATATATAGTTATATAGATAAGTACAGTTATACATATACATGTTTATATATATGTGTGCATGTGTGCTCAGCTGGGTCCAACTCTGCAACCCCGAGGACTATAGCTCACCAGGCTTCTCTGTCCCTGTAATTTTCCAGGCAAGTATATTACTGTGAGAAGCCATTCCCTTCTTCAGGGGATCTTCCCAACCCAGGGATCAAGCCTGCATCTTTTGTGTCTCCTGCATTGCCAGATGGATTCTTTACCACCGCACCGTCTAGGAAGCCCACACACAGACATAAAAAACCTAGGAAGCCCACACGTATAAATATATGTGACATCATTTTACAATAATTGGATCACACCACAATCCATTAATCTGAACTTTAAAAAAAAATTTTACTTAAGATTATATTATAGGTATTTTCCAGTACAATATATAAATATATTTAACTTTTTAGGCCTATTTCATTTTATTTTGCTTATTTATTTATTTTAATTATTTATTTGTATGTGCCAGGTCTTGTTTGTGGCCCACAGGATCTTTAGTTGTGGCATGCGAACCCTTAGTTGTGGCATGTGGGATCAAGTTCCCTGACCAAGGCTCGAACCTGGGCCCCATGCATTAGGAGTGTGGAGTCTTAGCCACTGGACCACAGGGAAGCCCCCTATTTCAAGTTAGTATTACTTTACTCAGTGAAATTATGAAATCATTAGTATTGTTGGCATAAAAGTCCTTTTGCTTTATGGTATCTATTAGAAATCCAAAATAATAATACCTCATAAATATTTAATGTTCCTAAGTAATTATTTGCAATGTTTTAACTATAGTTACTATTCCAAACAGGCCACTGTCTATCAAACAATATTAAAACTTCTATTACCTTTAATTGTTATCCCAGGAAACACTGATAGAAACAAATGTGTAAATATATCAACGTCTGTCTCCTACAAATTTTATTTCCAAATTGCCAGCCAGATACTCATTTCCTCCGGTTGCACAGCTTAAGAAGAGATTGTTCAGCCAAGACATATTGAAAGAAGAAAAGAAAAGCAACAACTAAATTATTCCACAGCACTAAGGACAATCATTGCTATAAATTATGCCACCTACACCTCAGGTATATTGGCCAATTATACTATTTCTGCAGGAATCTTAGTGTAATAGCTTTTATAGAAGAATTACAATGATCAAGTCTGAAAAAAATGGAAATATTCTTTTTTCTTTTCTGTATTTTTCTTTATAGTACTCATAGGCAGTATGTTTTTAGCAAGCTTCATTTCATTCTGTGACAGTTCATGGAGGGAATAAAACCCTTTTTCCTCCCCAATTTCCACCTGCAGACAGTATAGTTGAAATGGTATTTATTCTGTCCTGCATTTCAACAAGTCCTTGAGCCTTAAAGAAGCTGACATAAAGAAAGTTATCTTGTTTGCAGAATTTGTCTCTTCAAGCTCTCATGAATAGAGATGAAGCAACAGTAAAGCTTTTGAAAAGCATTTATTTCAGATAGAAATTTACTTCATCAGAACTCTAGCTGTGGAAGATGAATGCTTTAACCTTGAGACATCCTTTTATTTTGTCTCTGTGTGTAACAACATATCTTGGATAGAGATACTACAAGAAAAAAATCAGCAAATAGCCCAAGTCATATTCATTCAGTATTGATGTTCATTCAGATATCTAGATTGATTGTAGTATATCTTGAAATGGGGAGAATCTTTAAAAGAAATTTCAGATCCAAATCAACTATTTTTCATGTAGTGATATAGTCATTCAAAACATCAAAGTAAAATGTAAAAACCACTTTCATCTCTAAACATTTTATAGTGTCAATTCTATTTTATTTATTCTTTTATCACAAAAATGCTTTTAATTATGTAGCTTCTTATAGTACTCACATAACAGAAACTGACAAATCCATGTCATTGCTGTTAAGTCAGTAAATCATGTCCAACTCTTTTTTGACCACATAGACTGTAGCCTGCCAAGCTCCTCTGTCCAACAATTTTATTTACATAATTATATAACCTCCTCGACCACACACTCACTAGGGTTTAAACACTATTGAGTCATAGTCTGAAAAGAAATTTACATAATCTATTAAGAGTCATGGCATGTGTTAGTCTCTCCGTCGTGTTCAACTCTTTACAAATCCATGGACCGTAGCCCGCCAGGCTCCTCTCCACAAAATTCTCCAGGAAAGAATACTAGAGTGGATAGTCATTCTCTTCTCCAGGGGATCTTCCCCACACCGGGATCGAACCTGGGTCTCCCGCATTGCAAGCAGATTCTTTACCATCTGAGCCACTAGGAAAGCCCAATAAAGAGTCATAATCTGTAAATTTCTTGTTCAACCTTAAATATATGGTAATGAAAAGCAAGTTTTTCAGAAAGGATATTCCACTACAACCCTACTTCTCCATAATAATCAGTACCCTTTTTTATCACTTGGAAAAAACTAAGTTATGCTCCAGGGAGAGGCCATTTCTCAAATCTCAGAGAAATGAAATATAAGATAATTTCTCACTTATTTATATCTTTTTTGTGAATCAACATGGTTCTTTGTTCTGGATTGTCCTTTTTCAGGATCTAGGCTGAAGGGCCCCATTCTGGAATATTGCTTGTCCCAGTGCCAGAGGTGAAGAGCTGTGGAGATCTTGTGTCTGTAATTAAATGTGCCAACCAGGAATGTTCATGCCTCATTTCTCTCCCACAACTCACTAGCCAGAATTAGCCATAAGGATCCACCCAAATACAAAGTCAGGATTTCCAGTGCTGAGAAGTTATTGAGTGCCTAAAAGGATGATAAAGAGATAAGTTTTCTGAATAACGCTATGGATATTATAGTTCAATATGCATTCCTCCAGCGCTTCCCAGGTGGCTCAGTGGTAAAAATCCACCTGCCAAAGCAAGAAGGCATAGGAGACATAGGTTTGATCCCTGGGTCATGAAGGTCCCTTGCAGGAGGGAAAGACAACCCACTCCAGTATTCTTGCCTGGAGAATCCTATGGACAGAGGAGCCTGATGGGCTACAGTCCATGGGGTCATAGAGTCAGGCAGGACTGAGCAAATGACTATATACACAGGATGCACTCTGTCAAGTATCTCTTCTCCCTCCTTCAGAAAAGAGATACTTTCTTCCCCAGGGAATTGAAGCCAAGACCCCATCCAGGCTTGGCATCAAGCTCAAACTCAACATCTCAGAGTGTGGTTTATGAGCCTCTTTGCTAGAGGATTATGTGCAGTGCTTACTGTATCAGGTGTGTGTCTAGTTCCTCTTGATCTGAAGGCCAATGGACTGAAAGGTTTTCTGCAAACATCACAGCCAATATTCAGTGGTAGGACAGGAAGTGAATAATTTCAATCACATTCTTAAGTCACAGAATTTTTAGTCAAAGCTTATGGTTTACTTGGCAATACAACTCTGTTTAAAACCTAATTAAACTTAAAAGCTTTTGCACAGAGAAGGAAACTATAAACAAGGTGAAAAGACAGCCCTCAGAGTGGGAGAAAACAATAGCAAATGAGACAACTGATAAAGAATTAATCTCCAAAATATACAAACAGCTCATTCAGCTCAAGACCAAAAGAACAAATAACTCAATCAAAGAATGGGCAAAAGATCTAAGCAGACATTCCTCCAAAAAATACATACAGATGTCTAATAAACACATAAAAGATGCTCAACACTACCATTATTAGAGAAATGCAAATGAAAACTGTAATGAGGTATCACCTCATACTGGTCAGAATGGGCATCATCAAAAAATCTACAAACAATAAATGCTGGAGAGGATTTGGAGAAAAAGGAACCCTCCTGCACTGCTGGTGAGAATGCAAATTAATATAGCCACTATGGAGAATAGTATAGAGATTCCTTAAAAAATTAGAAATAAAACTACCATATGACCCAACAATCCCACTACTGGCATGTACCCTGAGGAAACCATAATTGAAAAATACATGTGTACCCCAGTGTTCATCACAGCACTATTTACAATATCCAGGACATGGAAGCAACTCAGATGTCCATGGACAGATGAATGGATAAAGAAGCTGTGGTACATATACACAGTAAAATATTATTCAGCCATTAAACAGAATGAAATAATATCATCTGCAGCAACATGGATGGACCTAAGAGTGTCATACTGAGGGAAGAATGTCAGACAGAAAAAGAAATATTATATGGTATCCCTTATATTTTGAGGGGCTTCCCTGATAGCTCAGTTGGTAAAGAATCCACCTGCAATGCAGGAGACCCTGCTTCATCTCCTGGGTCATGAAGATCTGCTGGAGAAAGGATAGGCTACCCACTCCAGTATTCTTGGGATTCCCTTGTGGCTCAGCTGGTAGAGAATCTACCTGCAATGTGGAAGACCTGGGTTCGATCCCTGGGTTGAGAAGATCCCCTGGAGAAGGGAAAGGCTACTCACTCCAGTATTCTGGCCTAGAGAATTCCATGGACTATACAGTCCATGGGGTCGCCAAGAGTTGGACACGACTGAGGACTTTCACTCTCTTTATATGCTGAATTAGCCATAAAAAGGAATGCATTTGAGTCAGGTCAAATGAGGAACTATTAGCCTATTACAGAGTGAACTAAGTCAAAAGGAGAAAAACAAATATCATATATTAATGCATATGTATGGAATCTAGAAAGATGGTACTGATTAACCTTTTTGCATGACAGCAATGGAGACGCAGGCATAGACAACAGACCTGTGGATACTGTGAGAGAAAGAAGAGGGTGGGACGAATTGAGAGAGTAGCCTTGAAACATATACATTAAGTATGTAAAATCTGATAGCCAATGGAAATTTAGATTTGCGGGGGCTCAAATCTGGAGCTCTGTGACAACCTAGAGGGGTGGGATGGGGTGGGAGGTGAGAAGGAGTTTCAAGAGGGAGGGGACATATGTATACCTATGGCTGATTCTTGTTAATATATGGCAGAAACCAACACAATAGTATAAAGAAATTATGCCTCAATTAAAAATATTTTTTTAATGAACAAAACAAAACCCAAAAACAATCTTCTAAATAGAAAAAACAGAAATGAATAAAAGCTGCTTAGTAACCTAATCATTTTCATACTAATATATTCATAAATCAAATAATCATAGTATGATTTAAAATAAATAAAATTACATAAACAAGGAAAAATTTACATATTACCTAAAAAAAAACTTTATACTTTGTAGTTTCAGCCTATTTAAATCAGCTTCAAGTGCACAGCTATTTTCTAGTCATGCTTTTTTAGATTTATTATTTTTCTGTTATTTTATCACCTCCCACCCTCTATCTTTTCCCTCCTACTTTTTATAAACATTTGATCTTTTCTGATTTTGGTTGCAGAGTCATGTGTTTTGTCTCTTTCCTCTCAGCCATTTTGTTCAAATGACTAGTCTTTCTGAATACAATGAACTTTGCTTTGAGATTCTTTAATCCATTCAGAAATTTTGCAACTGGAGCAACATATGTTAAGTTCGAAACATGCCACAAGAATAAATTCTAATTGGTCTTTTTTGGTCAAAAATTTTCTCTATTTTACCTTTTGCCAATTTTGAATGAGAATCAGATGCATCTTACAAGGCCCTCTAGCTAAAGTCTAAACTATTCTTATTAATTCCTGCTTGCAAGATGGCTGATCGCCAGTGGAATTCTTTTTTGTAAGATTTTTGTCTCCTCTTTGGCCTTCTCCCTCTCCTCTTATTATGCTCTCTCTCTCTCCTCTTTCTCCACTCCCTGTGCTCTCTCTCTTTCTCTCTCTCTCCATTCCTCCCTGTCAAACATCGATAGTAACCCCACACATGTATCCACTTTCCTATTTTACAACTTCTTCCCCTACAGTTACAAGTTCATTTGGCAAATCTGCTTATCAGGTGAATGTCCATTACAGCTTTACCATATATTTCATCTCCAAATAATGGTGACCATTCTTTCAACTTCAAATACCAGTTCTTATTCTTTCCACTATATGTCTTAGATATATGTCTCAGTTAGTTTAGTTATTTGGTTACAACAATATGCCAATTTATAAGTAGTAACATCTGTATTAGTAATAAAGGTTTGCTGCTGCTGCTGCTGCGTCACTTCAGTCGTGTCCAACTCTGTGTGACCCCATAGACGGCAGCCCACCAGGCTCCCCCGTCCCTGGGATTCTCCAGACAAGAACACTGGAGTGGGTTGCCATTTCCTTCTCCAGTGCATGAAAGTGAAAAGTGAAAGGGAAGTCGCTCAGTCATGTCCGACTCTTCGCGACCCCATGGACTGCAGCCTACCAGGTTCCTCTGTCCATGGGATTTTCTAGGCAAGAGTACTGGAGTGGGGTGCCATCGCCTTCTCCGAGTAATAAAGGTTATGTTGTCATAAAAACAATCAAAAAACAATTTAGTGGCTTCAGACCACAATGATTCATTTCTTACTCATATTAAATGCCTGTGAAGAGTTACTAGAAGCTCTGTTCTGATTTTCTTTACCACCCAGACTGACAGAGGAGCAACAATCTTGAATATTTCTGAACTCTGAGTGATCTTGCACCAACAATTATATATACTGCCAAGAAAGTGATATATATGTACTTTTGTCATCGTGGAAAACCAGCCACTCTGCTACGGTTGTGCTAAATATCTTAATTTACTTCTCCAGAGGTACTCTACACTGCTCTGTGCCTGAAAAGCTGCTTTGTTTTCCTAGGTCTTCCAGCTGGGTTTAGCCACTGGGAAGTACCGGCAGTTGATTGAATTGCAGGACAATGGGCGGAATTGTTTCTTCCCCCAAGTCCCTCCATTCAAAGTGACTGTGGGTAGACTGTGCTCTTCTACCGAAGGCCCTATTTCCAGTCAGGAAGTCCTCTCTGTGGGTTCTGAGCAAGTAACAGAGCAAGACAGACACTCTTCATGTCCTCGGCCTGCCTCTTGTCTATAGGAAAGCTTTAGCCAAAAATAGATTTAATGAGAAGAGAAAAAATGCAGAAGCAAAGGAAGGAGTCAATTAAGTTAATAATAGTTCATCCATTAAACAAAGTCAAGGATCTTTAGTTCCTCCTTAAGGACTTTAGATAATATCCATATTCTGTGAGCTGTTTTACAGATAGTGAAATTCCCACCAGGTAAAAGAAGCTAACTACATAATGACTAGACTGTGGTCAGGACATAAGGTGCTCCTTCTTATTCGGTTCCAAGAACTGGCCTTAAGGCAATGGGAACAAACTGACCCTGGGACTGAAATGAACTATACTTAACCAAGATGACACTGATCAGACTACCGCATAAGCAATTTCAAGATGGTTGTCGGAGCCAACTGAGCTATTCTGCACATCACCCCTAAAAATTTCCTTTAAAAGTTTGGTGGGGAGATGACTTTGGCTATGAGCCCACCTTCTTCCCAGGATTGCCAGCTTCCTCAGTAAAGTTATTTTTCCTTTACCCAACACCTGTCTGTCAATATTGTAGATTTGAGCAATGAGCAGCCAAACCTGAGTTCAGTAGCAAAACCCATCCCTCCCTTCATGCCTGGGAATAACAGTTCTCTCCTGTTGCTCCTATTAGGGTTCTGCATTGTCATTTATTGGCTTCTGTAAACTCGGCCACAACCTACATATTTTTTTTAATTAAAAACTTCCCAACTATGCTATTTTCCTGTGCTCACTTTTTTTCTTCCAGGATCCTGACTAATTACCACTCAACTAAGAGAGAGCCAGGAAATGAAATCTAATGTATTTCCTAGAAGGGAGAAAGCTATAAATAGTTGACCAAAAGTGCTAATAACCATGTTTCCCTTGTGGCTCAGCTGGTAAAGAGTCTGCCTGTAATGCAGGACACCTGGGTTCGATCCTTGGCTTGGGAAGATCTCCTGGAAAAGAGAAAGGCTACCCACTCCAGTATTCTGGCCTGGAGAATTCCATGGACTGTATAGTCCATGGGGTCTGTGTGGATGAGATAGTTGGAATATAAAGAAAGCTGCACGCCAAAGAATTGATGTTTTTGAACTGTGGTGTTGGAGAAGACTCTTGAGAGTCCCTTGGACTGCAAGGAGATCCAACCAGTCCCTCCTAAAGGAGATCAGTCCTGGGTGTTCATTGGACTGATGTTGAAGCTGAAACTCCAATACTTTGGCCACCTGATGCGAAGAGCTGACTCATTTGAAAAGACCCTGATGCTGGGAAAGATTGAGGGCAGGAGGAGAAGGGGACAACAGAGGATTTGATGGTTGGATGGCATCACTGACTCAAAGGACATGAGTTTGGGTGGACTCCGGGAATTGATGATAGACAGGGAGGACTGGCATGCTGTGGTTCATGGGGTCACAAAGAGTTGGACACCACTGAGCGAATGAACTGAACTGAACAGTACTACATAATCCACAAATGATTTAATCCATGGTTGGGTAAATCCACAGTTGGTTGAATCCTTGGATGTAGAACCTTGGATATGAAGGGCTGACTGTAAAATCATACATAGATTTTCAACTGGGCAGGATATTTGGCACTCCTATAAATGACATTGTGCAAGGGTCAACTGTATATTCTAAGGTGATAGGAACTGATAATAATTTATTATACTATCCTATTTAGAGATATTTTAATGAAAAGGCAGACTAGTAGTTCTTAAGCTTTGTGATCTAAGAATCACCTGAGATGTTTGTTTAAAAATGCCGACTACTGTCAGGTCTGCAGTCTATTGAAATCTCAGATGTGAGGCACAGTGTTTCCATGTGAGACTTTCTCCTTGGTGTTTCTCAGGCAATGTGCACTGTTTTTCCCCCAATATAAAGCATACTCTTTCAACAATCAAGAACACAGCAAAAGGTATTTTAATTCCCCTGCAAGTATTCAACAGTGGACTTAGAATCTATCCTGATTCGAAATATTCACTGACTCAAGTCAAGCAAGAGCATGGACATTTAGAGTGCAAAGTCAAGGTCAACTATTCTGGGAACCAATACTGGAACAGGTGAGAAAGAACCAGCTCAGTGGTCAGGATCCCATCAGCCAGTCTTGCTATGAGCTCTTGCCATATTTTGAGTGTCTATTCATGGTCTTGTCTGCTTCTAAGATTGAGTCATTCTTACAACTAAAATAAATATTAATATGTTTAACATAAGATGTCTTGAACAAATTCTTTGGTGTCTCAAAATAGTAAGTTTGGGAATCAAAATTAGTTATTTATGATGTGTGATTCACTGTACTGCTATTAATCTTAATAGGAGATCCAGGTATTCTGTCATCCCTGGCATTTTCCAGTCTTTGAATACTTGTCATAGGTGAATATAGATTAATGAAAGCAATACTGATTTCATTCAGAAAGAAACAAATAAAATCAGGGCAAGCAGACAAAGCATTTTCCAGGTAAAAGAGAAAAATAACTTATGAGGCATATGTACCCTCTTTCCCAACTTGTAGAAGACTTTGGATACTTTCTTAACAATTCAACCAAAAATGAAAGAAACTTTGAAATTTCTTTACACCCAGAATATCTACTAGAAAACAAACATAAAGACTATCAGACAAAGCAGTTAATGCTTTGAATGTTTTAACACTTCATATTAAGTGATAGTTTTAAACATTTAATATTTGTGGTAATATCTTTTCATTTTTAATGACATTTATATGATATTTATCCCATGTCAATGTTCCCATATTTTAATATTTCCTATTCCCAAAGCCTATAACAAGTATAAAACATTTTTTGCTTGCTATTAAAATATACAATTGTAACACAATATATTGTTTTATAAAAATAAATAGCCTTGCAGTGACTGTTATATTTTTTTAACAGAAAACCACTGAAATTTCTGACAATTATATCACATAAAAATGATTCATTATATATTATTTTGGCCATGCATTATTATTTTAAAATACATGAATAAAATGTTATGAAAAATACAGAATGCTTTATGATTATGGGAAATCTAATTTTTCAATCCCAATTCCTAGCAATCTGAAAACACAAGTAGAACACAAGAATTTGCATCTTTTACAAGCATCCTAGGTTAATGTGTATGTCCTGAGTGGGCAACACAGCAGAACACTGCCAGAACCAGCTGGAGCTAAACTCTGAGTCTCAGGAACTTTAGAGGGGTGCTGTGCTCAGTTGCTCAGTCGAGTCTGACCCTGAAACCCTGTGGACCATAGCCTGCCAGGCTCCTCTGTCCATGGCATTTTCCAGGCAAGAATACTGGAGTGGGTTGCCATTTCCTCCTCCAGGGGCTCTTCCCAACCCAGGGACTGAACCCGTGGGTAGTAGGTAGGGGAGTAGGTAAGCGTTAGAGGGACACTGCTGCTGCTGCTGCTAAGTTGCTTTAGTTGTGTCTGACTCTGTGTGACCCCATAGACGGCAGCCCACCAGGCTCCCCTGTCCCTGGGATTCTCCAGGCAAGAACACTGGAGTGGGCTGCCATTTCCTTCTCCAATGCATGAAAGTGAAAAGTGAAAATGAAGTTGCTCAGTTGTGTCCAACTCTTAGTGACCCCATGGACTGCAGCCTACCAGGCTCCTCCATCCATGGTATTTTCCAGGCAAGAGTACTGGAGTGGGGTGCCATTGCCTTCTCTGAGAGGGACACTGAGAGAAGGGCTTTCTGGTTCTTGTAAATATTCTTCAAATTACATCACATATACTGAGGCTAAATCAGATTACTCACACATGACATGTCTATCATGGTATGAAAGCTATTTCTTTGGTTTCTTGTGATAATTAATGTAAACAACACATCAAAGCACCTTCCTAGAATCACGCCTCAGTTCAGTTCAGTTCAGTTGCTCAGTCCTGTCAGATTCCTTTTGACCCCATGAATTGCAGCATGCCAGAGGGCTCCCTGTCCATCACTGACTCCCAGAGTTTACTCGACTCATGTCCATCGAGTCAGTGATGCCATCCAACCATCTCATCCTCCGTCATCCCCTTCTCCTCCTGCCCTCAATCCCTCTCAGCATCAGAGTCTTTTCCAAAGAGTCAACACTTCACATAAGTTGGCCAAAGTATTGGAGTTTCAGCTTTAGCATCAGCCTTTCCAATGAACACCCAGGACTGATATCCTTAGAATGGACTGGTTGGATCTCCTTGCAGTCCAAGGGACTCTGAAGAGTCTTCTCCAACACCACATTTCAAAAGAATCAGTTTTTCGGTACTCAGCTTTCTTCATAGTCCAACTCTCACATCCATACATAACCACTGGAAAAACCATAGCCTTGACTAGACGGACCTTTGTTGGCAAAGTAATGTCTCTGCTTTTTAATACGCTGTCTAGTTTGGTCATAACTTTTCTTGCAAAAACAAGACCAAGAGCTGACTGGCTCAGATCATGAACTCCTTATTGCCAAATCCAGATTTCAAGAAAGTAGGGAAAACCACCAGACCATTCAGGTATGACTTAAATCAAATTCCTTATGATTATACCGTGGCAGTGAGAAATAGATTTAAGGGACTAGATCTGATAGATAGAGTGCCTGCTGAACTATGGACGGAGGTTTGTGACATTGTACAGGAGACAGGGATCAAGACCATCCCCATGGAAAAGAAATGCAAAAAAGCAAAATGGCTGTCTGAGGAGGCCTTACAAATATCTGTGAAAAGATAAGAAGCAAAAAGAAAAGGAGAAAAAGAAACATATACCCATTTGAATGCAGAGTTCCAAAGAATAGCAAGGAGAGATAAGAAAGCCTTGCTCAGTGATAAATGAAAAGAAATAGAGGAAAACAACAGAATGGGAAAGACTAGAGATCTCTTCAAGAAAATTAGAGATATCAAGGGAACATTCCATGCAAAGATGGGCTTGATAAAGGACAGAAATAGTATGAACCTAACAGAAGCAGAAGATATTAAGAAGAGGTGGCAAGAATACACAGAAGAACTGTACAAAAAAGATCTTCATGACCCAGATAATCATGATGGTATGATCACTCACCCAGAGCCAGACAACCTGAAAGGTGAAGTCAAGTGGGCCGTAGAAAGCATTACTATGAACAAAGCTAGTGGAAATGATGGAATTCCAGTTGAGCTATTTCAAATCCTAAAAGATGATGCTGTGAAAGTGCTGCCAATATGCCAGAAAATTTGGAAAACTCAGCAGTGGCCACAGGACTGGTAATGTCCATATTCATTCCAATCCCAAAGAAAGGCAAGGCCAAAGAATGCTCAAACTACCACACAATTGCCCTCATCTCACACGCTAGTAAAGTAATGTTCAAAATTCTCCAAGCCAGGCTTCAGCAATACGTGAACCATGAACTTCCAGAGGTTCAAGCTGGTTTTAGAAAAGGCAGAGGAACCGGAGATCAAGCTGCCAACATCTGCTGGATCATCGAAAAAGCAAGAGAGTTCCAGAAAAACATCTATTTCTGCTTTATTGACTATGCCAAAGCCTTTGACTACGTGGATCACAATAAACTGTGGAAAATTCTGAAAGACATGGGAATACCAGACCACTTGACCTGCCTCTTGAGAAACCTATATGCAGGTCAGGAAGCAACAGTTAGAACTGGACATGGAACAACAGACTGGTTCCAAATAAGAAAAGGAGTACATCAAGGCTGCAAGTTGTCACCCTGCTTATTTAACTTATATGCAGAGTACATCATGAGAAATGCTGGGCTGGAAGAAGCACAAACTGGAATCAAGATTGCCTGGAGAAATATCAATAACCTCAGATATGCAGATGACACCACCCTATGGCAGAAAGTGAAGAGGAACTAAAAAGCCTCTTGATGAAAGTGAAAGAGGAGAGGGAAAAAGGTGGCTTAAAGTTTAACATTCAGAAAACTAAGATCATGACATCTGGTTGGAAGTAGATGGGGAAACAGTGGAAACAGTCAGACTTATTTCTTTGAGCTCTAAAATCACTGCAGATGATGATTGCAGCCATGAAATTAAAAGATTTTTACTCCTTGGAAGGAAAGTTATGATCAACCTAGAATCATGCCTGGCCCATGACAATTCCCTTCCTCCTTTCCCTATCTTGTCCACCTTAACCTTCCATGAACCCAGAGTTCTATAGCTATGTGTTAACTATAAATTCAGGACATTAACACTGTTCAATAAATCACTCTGTGTCTCCATCCATATAAGCCTGAGAAAATTGAGATGAGAATAGCTATGATGTTCCCACTGATGGCCAAGAGGTATGTGTTGAATGCCGCTAGATTGTCTGGGTGACTTTGGGTCTGTTAGAATTCAGCTCACACCTCTGCTGTAAACATGGATACCACAGTCCTTGCAACAGATGCCAAAACATTTCTAGATTCCTGAAGTGATGGCTCTACAAGCCTGTGCTTTGAGGATTACAGTCATAAACACAGAAAAGCATGCCCATAAACAGTAGTTTAGGACTCTTGCTTGCTTTATGCTCTACACTAATTGACTTAACCAAATGATTTATGTTTATGTAAAGTGTAATTTCAACAGGACGTCAAGGTTCTAAGAGAATGTATTATATAAACTAACTTTGCATGAAACATCACAAGCATATCACGGAACATTTTAATTTCAAAATCTTGTGTTTGTAAGTCAGTATGTGAATTTTTTTTAATACATAATTTATAGAAAAGTTGACAGTGGAATGCAGCTGTCAGCTTGATTGTATTAATTCCCTAGTTAGAGAGACAGTTAAAAGAAATAGACACTCTTATGAAAAGAACTGAATACATATTAATATTTCCACATCTCATCAGATTGTTAGCCTGACTCTTAGAACACTTCTCATCCCACAGACTTTAGTCACTAATGTATGGGTTTGTGCTACATCTTTATTCCCTGAATGTATACTTAATTAAAAGTACTTACTACTACTTGGAAGAGATGAATCTCTGTGAATGATAACTGTGTCAGCCTGGCACTTCCAAAGCCATAATTTGAGCACTCTGCATCTGGATGTATTTTCACAATTGTATGCCCTAGGTTCCCTCTTTTTATTGAAACAGAACTTCACTCAGCTTTTGTACTTAGTGTGCCTGAGGCCCTACCTAAGCCTTGCATTAAGGAGGTATTCATAAGTATGCAATGTATGAAAGAATTCAAGAGAGTCAGATGCCCATATTCTTTCATCTGGCTTCTGAAAAAGTGCTATGGTTTCCTCTGCAAGCATTTTTGTATCTTCTAAACTTACCCGTAGGCTTCTCTGGTGGCTCAGATGGTAAAGAATCCGCCTGAAATGCAGGAGACATGGGTTCAATCCCTGGGTGGGGAAGATCCTCTGGAGAAGGGAATGGCAACCCATTCCAGGATTCTTGCCTGGAGAATTCCATGGACAGAGGAGTCTGGCAGGCTACAGTCCATGGGGTCACAAGGAGATGGACATGGCTGAGCAACTAAGCATCAGTACTGACCTGTGGGGTCCTTGTGTAGGACCTAAATCACTCCCACAGGAGTGGAACATAGTTAGTCCTTCCTTTCACCTCTGGACTTCCCGAGGTTAAATATCACACACTCTTCACTTTATCCTTAAGATATCTCAAGTCAAGCACAGGATGGAAGACTTACATGCTCAAATACAAGTCAGCCAGCACTGGACAGAGATGTTATCCAGGTTATTGCTGAGAGTTGAATTGAAATTCAACCAAACAGAATAAACACAGGGTAATTTCATATATATTCAGAATTATTTATATATTATATATTAGAGAAGCTGCTGCTGCTAAGTCACTTCAGTCCTGTCCAACTCTGCGCAACCCCATAGACGGCAGCCCACCAGGCTCCCCTGTCCCTGGGATTCTCCAGGCAAGAACACTGGAGTGGGTTGCCATTTCCTTCTCCAACGCATGAAAGTGAAAAGTGAAAATGAAGTCGCTCAGTCGTGGCTGACTCCTAGAGACCCCATGGACTGCAGCCTACCGGGCTCCTCCGTCCATGGGATTTGTCAGGCAAGAGTAAAGGAGTGGGTTGCCATTGCCTTCCCCATTAGAGAAGCTACTGGCCATTATATGCAGCCATTTTTGTTTGTTCTTTATCTTTACCCTTAAATAATTAAGGGTATAAGTTACATAGAGTAAAATTTATCCTTTGTAGTAATATAATTCTTCAGGTTTTGACAAACACACCATCATGTACCCACCATCACAATCAGAATATAAAACAATTCCTTCATGCCAAAAGTTTACCTTATGACTTAGGCAGCCCTCCAATAGTTCCCATGTGTGCGTGTACATGCTAAGTCACTTCAGTTTTGTCTAACTCTGCTACCCTTTGGACTGTAGCCCACTGGGCTCCTCTGTCCATGGGATTCTCCGGGCAAGAATACTAGAGTGGGTTGCCACATCCTACTCCAGGGGATCTTCCCGACCCAGGGATGGAACCTGCATCTCCTCTGTCTCCTGCATTGCAGGTGGACTCTTTACCCTCTGAGCCATCAGGGAACCCGGGTCTTTGCAACCACTGATCTGTGTTATCTCCCTATAGATTTGCCTTTTCAAGAATATCCTAAGAATGGAATCACAGTGTGTAGCCTTTTGCTTCTGAATTCTCTTACTTGGTATAAGGCAATTAATAATCTTCTGTGTTGTCATATGTATCAGTGGTTCATACATTACTGAGGAGTAATTTTATTCCTTTGTGAAGATGTGCCAGATTTGTTTATTCATTCTCCAGCTGAAGGCCATTTGGGTGGTTTCCAGTTGGAACAACTATGAATAAAATCACTACAAATATTTGTGTGTAGATTTTTGTGGGAGCACAGAATTTTTTTTTTCTTTTTAGTTGTATAATTACCTAGGAGTGAGAAGCTGAGTCTTATGGTAAAAGTATTATGAAAATTATGAATCTAGCAAAGTTTGTCCAAAGTAGCTATATCATTTTACATCCCCTCCTGCAGTGCATGAGTTCCAGTTGCTCTAGCTCCTACCGTGCACTCATTATGGTCGGTCTTTTTAATTTTGAACTTCTTAATAGGTATGTATTGATACTTCCTTGTGATTTTATTTTTCATTTCCCTATGACTAATGATATTGAGCATTTTTTCATGCATTTGTTTGGTATTTGCATATCCTCTCTGAAGTATATGTTTAAATCTTTTATCCATTTTGTATTAGGTTTTTGTGTCTTTTTGAGTTTTGAGAGTTTTTAGTATATGATACAATTTCTTCTTAGGGGTGTGAGTTTCAGATTTGTTTCCCTACCTTATGCTTTGCCTTTCATTCTCTTAATACTGCTTTTAGAAAAATAGAATTTCTTAATTTTTATGAAATGCCATTTATCATTTTTTCTTTTATGATTAATAATTTTGATGTCATAGTTAAGAAAGCTCTGCCTAACCCAAAGTCAAAAAGGTTTTTTGGCTTATGCTTTGCTTTAGAAAATTTTTTTTAATTTTAATTAGAGGCTAATTACAATATGCTTTGTTTTAGAAATGTTATGTTCTTAGATTTTATATTTGAGTATATAATTGATTTTAGTAAATTTTTATAAGGAAAAGTTGATATAGATCAAGTTCATTAATTTTCTCCCGTATGGATACCCAATTGACAATACCATTTGTTGAAAAAATAATTCTTTTTCTATAAAATTCTCCTTGTAACTTTGATGACTATCAACTAAACACACACACGTCTATTACTCTCAATTCTATTCAATAGATCTATTTATCTATCTTTTATGTTAACGTTACCCTTGACTATAGTAGTAACTTTATAGTAAGCCTTGAAATAGAGTCAGACTTCAAAATCTGTTCTTTGCCAGGATTGGATTTCAGTCCTTTGAATTTCTATATGAAATTTAGAATCACATAAGGAGAATTTTGTCCTTCTTTCTTTGACTCAAATATTTTCAATATGAGAACTTAAAAATATTGAAAATCTCTACTATTGACAAATCACGATGAAATCTGTTTGATTACTGCTTCTACATTTTCTAAAGAACTCACTGACAAAAATGTA
The DNA here is from genome assembly GCF_023091745.1 of Budorcas taxicolor. Classification (NCBI taxonomy): domain Eukaryota; kingdom Metazoa; phylum Chordata; class Mammalia; order Artiodactyla; family Bovidae; genus Budorcas; species Budorcas taxicolor. Next base: position 55,581,952 of record NC_068923.1, on the reverse strand, counting down.
TATGTAAATAGTTGATCTTGGTAGACCTTGGAATAAAAGTTAAGAATCCATGTACAAAACCAATAACTGAACCAATCATAAGTGAGCATTTCTTTTCTATAACCTATAACTTCATGAGTAATTTCAAACATACCAGAGGATGTTTCTCAATGCACCTGAAGAGATTAATCCATCCTTTTTGCATTCAACTCCACATTTAAGCTTTTGTTCTCATTTTTACATATGCTCATATTCTCCTTGTTTAATGCAAAAGTATAATTTTCATGTATTTTGTGTTATATGAAAAAATATAAGAATTGATAAGTACTACTCATATGCATAATTACCATATCTTGGGCAGACATAAACAAGTGAAAACAAGTGTCAAGCAACTTATTTGGCTTCCAAATTTGTAACCTCTTAGTCCAAGAAGTGCATCTCTGAATATTTTTTAAAAATTTTCACTTTAATTTTATCCAGTGTTAGACTTGATGCCTACCTTGTTCCCTAGATCAAATACATCATAATCTCTAGGGATGGGATCCAGATGTCTCCCATTTTTTAAAATGAAACTTTGTGTGACTGCAATGGTTAGCCGCACAATACCACTAACATGAGAAATCTAAAATGTTCAAATTCATAGAAGCAGAGAGTAGAATGGTGGTTACCAGAGCCTGCAAGAAAGTGAAAATGGAGACATATAAGGAAAAGCGTACAAAGTCTCAGTTATACAAGATGACTAGTCTTAGACACATAATATACAACGTGTATGCATGCTCAGTCATTTCAGTCATGTCCAACTCTGCGACCCTATGGACTGTAGCCTGAATGCTGAGCTTTAAGCCAACTTTTTCACTCTCCTCTTTCACTTTCATCAAGAGACTCTTTAGTTCTTCACTTTCTGCCATAAGGGTGGTGTCATCTGAATATCTAAGGTTATTAATATTTCTCTTGGCAATCTTGATTCCAGCTTATGCTTCATCAAGCCCAGCATTTCTCATGATGTACTCTGCATAAAAGTTAAATAAGTAGGGTGACAATATACAGCCTTGACACACTACTTTTCCTATTTGGAACCAGTCTGTTGTTCCGTGTCCAGTTCTAACTGTTGCTTCCTGATATGCATATAGGTTTCTCAAGAGGCAGATCAAGTGATCTAGTATTCCCATCTCTTTCAGAATTTTCCAGTTTATTGTGATCCACACAGTCAAAGGCTTTGGCATAGTCAGTAAAGAAGAAATAGATGTTTTCTGGAACTCTCTTGCTTTTTTGATGATCCAGCAGATGTTGGCAATTTTATCCATCACCTCCACTAGCTTTGTTCATAGGGATGCTTCCTAAGACCCACTTGACTTCAGATTCAAGGATGTCTGGCTCTAGGTGAGTGATCACACCATCATGATTATCGGGGTCATGAAGATCTTTATTGTATAGTTCTGTGTATTTTTGCCACCACTTACTTCTTAACATTTTCTGCTTCTATTAGGTCCATTCCATTTCTGTCTTTCATTGTGCCCATCTTTGCATGAAGTGTTCCCTTTGTATTGCTAATTTTCTTGAAGAGATCGCTATTTTTTTCCCATTCTATTGTTTTCCTCTATTTCTTTGCATTGGTCAGTGAGGAAGGCTTTCTTATCTCTCCTTGCTATTATTTCAGTTCAGTTCAGTTCAGTTCACTCACTCAGTCGTATCCGACTCTTTGCGACCCCATGAATCACAGCACGCCAGACCTCCCTGTCCATCACCATCTCCCGGAGTTCACTCAGACTCACATCCATCGAGTCCATGATGCCATTCAGCCATCTCATCCTCGGTTGTCCCCTTCTCCTCCTGCCCCCAATCCCTCCCAGCATCAGAGTCTTTTCCAATGAGACAACTCTTCGCATGAGGCAGCCAAAGTACTGGAGCTTCAACTTTAGCATCATTCCTTCCAAAGAAATCCCAGGGTTGATTCCTTCAGAATGCACTGGTTGGATCACCTTGCAGTCCACCTTGCAGTCCACCTTGCAGTCCACCTTGCAGATCACCTTGAAGTCTCAAGAGTCTTCTCCAACACCACACTTCAAAAGCATCAATTCTACGGCACTCAGCTTTCTTCACAGTCCAAGTCTCACATCCATACATGGCCACAGGAAAAAACATAGCCTTGACTAGACGGACCTTAGTCAGCAAAGTAATGTCTCTGCTTTTGAATATACTACCTAGGTTGGTCATAACTTTTCTTCCAAGGAGTAAGTGTCTTTTAATTTCATGGCTGCAGTTACCATCTGCAGTGATTTTGGAGCCCCCCAAAATAAAGTCTGACACTGTTTCTACTGTTTCCCCATCTATTTCCCATGAAGTGATGGGACCGGATGCCATGATCTTTGTTTTCTGAATGTTGAGCTTTAAGCCAACTTTTTCACTCTCTTCTTTCACTTTCATCAAGAGGCTTTTTAGCTCCTCTTCACTTTCTGCCATAAGGGTGGTGTCAATGCATATCTGAGGTTATTGATATTTCTCCTGGCAATCTTGATTCCAGTGTGTGTTTCTTCCAGTCCAGCGTTTCTCATGATGTACTCTGCATAGAAGTTAAATAAGCAGGATGACAATATACAGCCTTGACGCACTCCTTTTCCTATTTGGAACCAGTCTGTTGTTTCATGTCCCGTTCTAACTGTTGCTTCCTCACCTGCATACAGATTTCTCAAGAGGCAGGTTAAGTGGTCTGGTATTCCCATGTCTTTCAGAATTTTCCACAGTTTATTGTGATCTACACAGTCAAAGGCTTTGGTGCAGTCAATAAAGCAGAAATAGATGTTTTTCTGGAACTCTCTTGCTTCTTCCATGATTCAGCAGATGTTGGCAATTTGATCTCTGGTTCCTCTGCCTTTTCTAAAACCAACTTGAACATCAGGGAGTTCACGGTTCACATATTGCTGAAGCCTGGCTTGGAGAATTTTGAGCATTACTTTACTAGCATGTGAGATGAGTGCAATTGTGTGGTAGTTTGAGCATTCTTTTACATTGCCTTTCTTTGGGATTGGAATGAAAACTGACCTTTTCCAGTCCTGAGGCCACTGCTGAGTTTTCCAAATTTGCTGGCATATTGAGTGCAGCACTTTCACAGCATCATCTTTCAGGATTTGAAACAGCTCAACTGGAATTCCATCACCTCCACTAGCTTTGTTTGTAGTGATGCTTTGTCAGGCCCACTTGACTTCACATTCCAAGATGTCTGGCTCTAGATTAGTGATCACATCATCATGATTATCTGGGTCATGAAGATCTTTTTTGTACAGTTCTTCTGTGTATTCTTGCCACCTCTTCTTAATATCTTCTGCTTCTGTTAGGTCCATACCATTTCTGTCCTTTATTGTGCTCATCTTTGCATGAAATGTTCCCTTGGTATCTCTCATTTTCTTGAAGAGATCTCTAGCCTTTCCCATTCTGTTCTTTTCCTCTGCTGAAAAAGGCTTTCTTATCTCTTCTTACTGTTCTTTGGAACTCTGCATTCAGATGCTTGCATCCTTTCTTTTCTCTTTGCTTTTTGCCTCTCTTCTTTTCACAGCTATTTGTAAGGCCTCCCCAGACAGCGATTTTGCTTTTTTGCATTTCTTTTCCATGGGGATGGTCTTGATCCCTGTCTCCTGTACAATGTCACAAACCTCGTTCCATAGTTCATCAGGCACTCCATCAGATCTAGTCCCTTAAATCTATTTCTCACTTCCACTGTATAATCATAAGGGATTTGATTTAGGTCATACCTGAATGGTCTAGCGGTTTTCCCTACTTTCTTCAATTTGAGTCTGAATTTGGTAATAAGGAGTTCATGATCTGAGCCACAGTCAGCTCCTGGTCTTGTTTTTGTTGACTGTATAGAGCTTCTCCATCTTTGGCTGCAAAGAATATAATCAATCTGATTTCAGTGTTGACCATCTGGTGATGTCCGTGTGTAGAGTCTTCTCTCGTGTTGTTGCAAGAGGGTGTTTGCTATTCTTTGGAACTCTGCATTCAGATAGGTATATCTTTCTTTTCTCTTTTGCTTTTTGTTTCTCTTCTTTTCACAGCTATTTGTAAGGCTTCCTCAGCCTCAAAAAGGCTTTACCTTTTTGCACTTCTGTTTCTTGGGGATGGTTTTGATCACTGCCTCCTGTAGAATGTTTCAAACCTCAGTCCATAGTTCTTCAGGCACTCTGCCTATCAGATCTAATCTCTTGAATCTATTCATTACTTACAGTTTATAATCATAAGGGAATTGATTGAGGTCATACCTGAATGGTCTAGTGGCTTTTCCTACTTTCTTCAATTTAAGTCTGAATTTGACAATACGGAGTTCATGATCTGAGCCACAGTCAGCTCCTGGTTTTGTTTTTGCTGACTGTATAGAGCTTCTCCATATTTGGCTGCAAAGAATATAATTAGTTTGATTTCAGTATTGACCATCTGGTGATGTCCATGTGTAGAGTCTTCTCTTGTGTTGTTGGAAGAGGGTGTTTGCTATAACCAGTGAGTTCTCTTGGAAAGTCTCTATTAGCCTTTGCTCTGCTTCATTCTATACTCCATGGTCAAAACTGCTTTTTACTCCCGATGTTTCTTGACTTCCTACTTTTGCATTCCAGTCCCCTACAGTGAAAAGGACATCTTTTTTCAGTGTTAGTTCTAAAAGGTCCTGTAGGTCTTCATAGAGCTGTTCAAATTCAGCTTCTTCAGCATTACTGGTCAGGGCATACACTTGAATTACCATGATACTGAATGGTTTGCCTTGGAAATGAACAGAGATCATTCTGTTGTTTTTTGAGATTGCATCCAAGTGCTGCATTTCCAACTCTTTTGTTGACTATGACAGCTACTCCATTTCTTCTAAAGGATTCTTGCCCACAGTAGTAGATATAATGGTCATCTGAGTTAAATTCACCCATTCCAGTCCATTTTAGTTTGCTGATTCCTAAAACATTGACATTCACTCTTGCCATCTCCTGTTTGACCACCTCCAATAAGCCTTGATTCATGGACCTAACATTCCATGTTCCTATGTAATGGTGCTCTTTACAGCATTGGACCTTGCTTCCATCACCAGTCACATCCATAACTGGGTGTTTTTTTTGCTTTGGCTCCGTCTCTTCATTCTTTCTGGAATTTTCTTCACTGATCTCCAGTAGCATATTGGGCACCTACTGACCTGGGGAGTTAATCTTTCAGTGTCCTATCTTTTTGCCTTTTTATACTGTTCATAGGGTTCTCAAGGCAAGAAAACTGAAGTGGTATTTATATTTACCATATAAATACCTATATAAACAGGGAAGAGGGATGAAAGAGTATAAAATATAAAATGTAATTAATGTGTTATACAATTTTTTTCAGCTTTAAATAAAAAATGGAATAATATATCCAATTTACCATAATATAAAATAAATGCTACTTTTTTGAATGTAATTGATAAATTGACTGGGAGACTCATAATTATTTGAGCTATGTTGTCAATGTTTTCTCTTGTTTTTAAATAAAGAGCTCATAAAGTAAGTTTGAAAGTGTTTCCTCTTCTGATAATTCTGGGAATTTGAAAATGACTAGTAATCTTTTTTTTTTTTAATAAAATTAATCAATAAAGCCATCTGGTCCTGGACTTGAATTTGTTGGGAGGTCTTTGGTTACTGATTTAACCTCCTTATTAGCAATCATTCTATTAATTTGTAGTCTCTATTTCTTCAGGCTTAGTTTGTCCTTCTTTTTCCTGTTCCTTCGGATATGAAGTTGTTGTTGTTCAGTCGCTAAGTCGTGTCTGACTCTGCAATATAAAGTTATTTTGTTTGCTTGAGATCTTTCTGCTTTCTTAATATAGGTGTTTATCACTGTAAAATTCCCTCATAGAGCTGCTTTTGCTGCATCTCATAAGTTTTGGTATACGTATTTTTATTTTCATTTGTCTCAATATATATTTTAAAAATTTCTCTTTTCATTTCTTATTTGATCAACAAATTTTTTGGTAGTTCAGTTCAGTTCAGTTCAGCTCAGTCTTGTCCAACTATTTGTAACCCCATGGACTGCAGCATGCCAGGCTTTTCTGTCCATCACCAACTCCCAGAGCTTACTCAAACTCATGTCCATCAAGTCAGAGATGCCATCTAACCACCTCATACTCTGTCGTCCCCTTCTCCTCCTGCCTTCAATCTTTCCTAGCATCAGGATCTTTTCCAGTGAGTTCAGTAGCATGTTGTTTAATTTTCATTTGTTGATTTTCCAGTTTTCTTCTTATAACTAATTTTTAGGTTTCATATCACCAGGGTCATAAAAAATGCTTGATATGATCTAAAGCTTTTCTAAGTTAATTAAGTCTTGCTTTGCAGTCTAACATATGATATATCCAAGAGAATTTTCCATGTGCATTTGAGAAGAATGTGCATTCTACTGTTAGTATTCTGCATATGTCTTTTTGGTCTATCTGGTTTAATATGTACCTTAAACCAATTTTTTTTTTTTGTATTGATGTTTTTTTAATCTGGATTTAGCTGTTGCCAAAATTTGGTCTTAAAAATCCCCTGTTATTCACTTTTCAAATTGTACAAAAATTTACAATTTGTATGGAAACACAAAAGACCCTGAATAGCCAAAGCAATCCTCAGAAAGAAAAAACAGAGCTAGAAGAATCAGGCTCCCTGACTTCAAATTACACTATCCTACTAAGCTTTAATCATCAAAACAACATGGTATTGGCACAAAACTGAAATAAGAGAGGTTTAGTCATCCTTTAAAACTTAAAAATATAATTTAAGTAATCAGGCACTAATAATTCAAAAATGGAGAGAAGAATGGAAAATTGTATACTTAAGTTAAATCTACTGGAACATTTTCCTTACTTAGATTAAGTATCAATTACTTAATTCTCACCTACAAAAACAAGACAATTTTAGTGACTAACATAGATAATTACTTTAGGGGGGAAATTCTCTAGAAAATAAGCACATATGAACAAATTACAGCTTTATAAATAATTTAAAACATTTTTATTAAAGGTCCCAAATTTTAGTAAACACAGAATCTTTCAGCAAATTAACATTTTGCTGTCAACATTTAGTGTATACAAACTAATTTGCTTGTTAAGCCAAAGAAAGCAAATCCATATATATATACATATATATATATATATATAAAATAAAAGCACCAGAAAAAAATACTTTAGTATACATAATTTTTATTTAGAATACATAGCATACTCTTCCCATCTCTATCTCATTTCTCCCTCTATCAAAGATTCTTTTATTTAAATTAGAAAGAAATATTTTATTTAATACTCATATGAATTTTCCTATCAGTGTCCTCAGTGGAAGATGTTAGATTCATTTATGTATCATTTTTATGCTAATAAGAATCCTTGGAAGTGTAACTTTTAAAACCAAAATCCTACTTATGTCTTCAGTTGGTAAACTGTCTCACAATACAGAATTCTGGAAGCTATTTTCTTAAGGTCTAATATTTATGATATAAAAGTGAATATTTTTAAAGGGTCTCTATTTTCAATAAGAGCAAATTAAGCACCTACTATGTGTCAAATAGTAAGCTGTGCTCTAAAGAAATAAACAAATGAGATGGATCTATGGAGGTTCACAGTATAATAAATTTTAAAATATTCACTTTATATCACTTTTAAACTCAGAAGTACAAGCATCATTTTAATAAGTATTATTTTCAGGTTGCTGTGCCACAGGTTTGTCCCAGATTAAATTGTCATCCATGGAAAACTTCCATAAAAGAAGACCTTTATAATTTCAGAGAAGCAAAAATCATGAATGAGAATTTAAAACTTATGCTACACTCTAACTGATCACATAACTCAACTAAAAATAAATCTTTCAGGAAACAAAAACGCACTGTTTGGTTTATCGCATTTACAAAAAGTAATTGACTGATTTTTCTCCCTTCTTCAAAGGGTTATTTGGTGTCATGTGGAAATAGTCACATCATTTGGGAGATAATTTCTGCTCTGGAATAAATATCCCTTAAGGTTCCAATGTTTTTCTCTCCTTCAAATAGCAACACTCAACTGTGGAATGAAAGGACTACTTTAAAATGAATTGAATGAAATACACTTTTCAAAGTCCTACTTCATTTAAATATTTTCACTTTCAGAAGACACAGCTGAAGTAAACACAGCAGTTATGGAACATATTGAAAAAAAAAGTCATCCATGTATACGAAATTATCAGTCATTGTGATAAAATAGAGAAAATGTGATTTTGCCCTGAGACTCCAGAACCCCTACTGGTTAGAAACAAATCAAAACAAACAAACAAAAAAGCAGGAAACTTTCTCCATTTGCTTCTTCTCCTTTTTTTCTCTGCTTTCACCTAATGATTTATTTGTCAAACCTCATAGGAGAAAAGGAATGTGTTCTCAGAATTAATTCTGTACTGACTAGCAGGAGACAACTTTCTTTGACTTTGCAATCATCATGCTCCATAGCCTTGGATAAGCAACATTATTTTTTATGCCTCATTTTAATATTCTGAATACCATTAAGTGGACTATTTCAATGTGATTTACACATTTGGTTAAATGTGACTTGGCTCCAGCACTCACATTTTATCATTTATCACATCTAAGCATAAGTCTCTCATTTTGGGGAATTTGTTTTTGGTCTCCCATGATTTGAAGATGGCATTGATTGAAGTAGATTTAGCTTGAAGGAATGTGTTACTTTTTGCACTAGGTTATTTGCAACTTCGTGGTTTATTCCCTTCTATACTGATACATTGTAACCTTGATTTTTTTTTTTTTACTTGATTATCTGGCCAAAATTCTACCCCACAAATTTAACTTATACACAGTGTATAGCAAACTCTCATTTATAGATAACTAATATGTATTTACATACTTACAAGTGCCATGAACTATAAAAAAATATAAAATAAACACTAAAACTTATAAGACAATATCTGCCTTTAAGGAGTTTTCATTTACAGTGGAGAAGATGGAAGCATGAAGTCAACTAAGAATATCAGGCAGAGAGGTACAGACTAGAAGTCCTAACCCAGATCAGGAAAAAGAGTTACACTTCCTGGTTTCTCTAGACTAAGCCTGGTTTATGTCCATGTCTGGATTTAGGCATTCTCCATTCCCTTTCACACACAAAAGTATCTAAGTTTCGATAAAAGACTGCTGGGGAAAACTCTACTTTGGTGTGAAACATAAATTGTATAATATTTTTGTTAGAAAATAGGACAGAGAAATAACATTATGAAGCATGTAAGAAAAATGATATAAATGTGTAGGTTCATTCCACAAATACTAAATTAATTTCCTTCTTACCCTTCAGTCAGAGTTGTTGGTATTTGGAATCAGCATTGTCACATGAACTTGTCTGTCAGCTGTAATTATGACAAGAATTTGTTTGCAAAATGTACAAAAGGATGAGATGACAATGTCACACAAACCAATGACAGGTCTCCCTGGCATCACAGTTTTTCAGAGGTAACTTGACATATTATTAGAGACACAATTTGGAACACAGGGCTCCAGATTCAAATCCCATTTCTGCCCTTCATAGCTCTTTGACTTTGAGAAAATGTAGCATTTCTATGTTTCCCTTATTTTTAAATTCAGCCGTGCCAAAAGGTTTTAGAATTAAATAAAATTAGAATATATGAAAGTCCTCAGTAAAGTAAGTGTAATCAGTAAAAATTGTGTGTGTGTGCTCAGCAGCTAAGTCATGTCCAATTCTTTTGCGACCCCATGGACTATAGCCCATCAGCTTCCTCTGTACATGAGATTCTCCAGGCAAGAATATTGGAGAGGGTTGCCATTTCCTTCTCCAAGGGATCTTCCTGACTCAGGGATCAAACCTGAGTCTCTTGGGTCTCCTGCATTGGCAGGCATATTCTCTACCACTGCACCACCAAGGAAGCCCCAGTCAGTAAAAATTAGTTGATTCTAAATGTGACACAGCATGTTCAGACTCTTGAAATATCATCAGTTTTCTATGAACCAGTCAATAAAAGCCTTGCAGAGAAAGCAGCCTTATATTGACTGCCACTCTGCTGGGGCCAGAAAAGTATATGATAGGTAAGCTCATTCCCAATCAGAAGAGGAAATTTAAGGCCTGTTTGGTGTCCACTGAAAAAACATGCACAATTTAAAAGTAAGAGTTATGCGTCATTTGGTGGGAATATTTAGGACTTCAAGCTCAGGAGACAGCATCTCAAGTAATCCTGAGAAAACTGTTCAGAGGTTAAGGCAGGGACCCAGGTTACATAGAAGTTTTGCAACAAAGGGCAGGTAGTCTGAAGGTGAAAAGATTATTATAAGTTAAAGAAAATCACATACCCCAAGTTAAGGAATTTGGTGCTTCAATGTATGGGAAGATGCAAGAATCTGGGCTCTCTGAAATCATTCCTCTGATATGCACCTCGCTTATCTGGGGCCAGTATCCTGTGTTTTCACATCCTGAGTTTCCTCAGAGCTCACCATAAGGAGTGACTGCAGTTTGATGGCTGCTGGATGGTAGGTATTCTTTCCTTTCTGAGTTCCCTCAGGGCTCACCAGGTCACCGTCCATGGTGGCTGCAGTCACTGATGATTGTGACATGTTCGTTTACTGAATTTGCAGGAAATAATCCATTTCTTACTGGACTAGCACGTGTGTCTACACACTATACCTCTAATCTGTGTCAGTACCACTTAAAAACTATTAACGTCATTAATCTTAAAAAAATAAAAAAGAAACTCAGAGGAAATGGAAGCAGACCCACAATCTGTCTGAAATAAATAACTGCATTAAGACACTGACTTCTGGAAGCTTTGAACTGCCTCAGTGACTTCTGTCTCCTGAGTCTTCTCCTGGCATCAGATCTGTAGTAGAAGAATATCAAGTTTTTTCCTCTTAAGTCACCATGAGCTTAGTCATCGTATTGCCTCCAGATCTGGATTTCAGTTAATGAAGTTGTGGTAAACAAATAACTTGATCCAAAATCTCTTCATGTTTACAACCCAAAAGACCCACCCTACTGATTCTTTTCCTGTTCTGATTTATAACTTTCTTTGTGAATTTTGGAGAAATACAGTCATATTTGAAGACAGAACTAAAGTTGTATTTAGTTAAATGCATAACCACTACTTACTATCTGGGATCTTAAAGAAAACTTAAAAAAAAAATTATGCTTTCTTCTCTACATAATGCTGGTTTTAAAAAAATAAAGAAAAAGCACAATGTAACAGTGGCAAGTTAAGTTTTATTTGGGACAAAATGAGGACTGCAGCCCGGGAAATATCACCTCAGAGAGTTCTGAGAAACTGCTCTGAAAAGGTAGGGGAAAGGTCAGTATATACATGATTTTGGAATAAATGCAATCAAGCACATATTTTTTACAGAAGCTTTCTGCTAGTCACAAGAAACATATGTCACCATGAAGGATTTTAGTACTTTTCTAGATATGAAGAGATGCAAGAACTGGGCTCATAAAATTAGCTCCTAAAAATATCCATCTGAAGACCTGTCCTGCCAGTTTTTCCCCAAGCACAGAGTGGCTCATTTCTTCTCTCCACCCTAAACTCCTTTCAGGTCTGTTGAAGGTCAGCTACTGCAGCAACACATGGTTTATTTCTTATAAAGGTAGATGGCAAGCACCCATAGCAAGTGCCAATTTATACTTGAGAATAGTGTCTGGGATTTAGATATATTCCAAAGTTCCAGAGAAAATACTGGTAGAAAAATTTCTTAGTGAACATCTAGACCACCCAAAATTGGAACCTCATGATGATAGGGCTGTAGAGAAATTCTTCCACTTAACACATTTAGAAGCAGAAAACCTGGGCTTAGGCTTCAGTTCTGTCACTAAGTTGTACTTCTGTGGCCAATTTGTTTAACTTCTCTGGTCTTGTTTTGCTCTCCTGAACAATCAAAAAGTGGAGTCATTCTCTAAGGTTCTTTTTAGATCTCCAAAGTTTATGATTTTTCCTTTCTAAATCAATCAATTCATATATATCTAAGAAACTTCTATTATTGTCAAAGGACATCTTTAGTCTTATGTATTCACTTTATAACATTGCATTTTGCTTCAGTATATGATAATCATTTGGGATGTGGAACATTCTTGCTGAAAAAGTCAATCAATGAATATTCAGCTCTGTGTTAGCATAAATTCTTATAAATGCTTTTGACCATTTTTGTCTTCAAAAATTGTCCTTTTAAAAAAAGCAACACTCTAATCCTAAAAACTTCATGTCAGCTAGTTGAAGCCTAAATTCTATTAACAAAATGTCTTTTCAGAAGCACTTCTTTCTATTTATTTCACTGAAAATATCAAATATCTTATTTTCTATACATAAACACTTGATTTCCATTTCCCAGAAACATTTCCCCTGAAAACCACTACAAATGATGACTCCAATTAGAAAAAAATTTAGTTAGAAAAATGTAAATGTATGCATAGGCTGATTAGGAAGTAGGAATCATGGAGACATAGTAGTCTTTTGTCATAGCAGGCAGTGTAACCCTGTGAATTGTGCTCAATTTTTTCACAGAGTACTGAAATAATCAAATGGAAAATAAACATAGGGTCAGCCCAAGTGGGGAAGTCTAACTAGAGATCTCACTGAAATGACTGGAAAAATCAGTATAAAAATTATCTAGAAATAAACCCACCCCCCAACCAACCTCAATTCTTAAAAAGAAATTTGGGTATCTTCAAGTCTGGTAATGATGCAGTGGGAGAAAAAAAAGATTCCTTTTGAGATGCTGAAACCACAAGTCCCTTTCCAGGAGTTTGCAGCATAGATTCATGTTACCTAGTTTTTGACAAAGAAAATGAAAAAAGACGAAATTAGTTGAAAGTGATCTGGCGTACTGTTGTTCCCAGGCATGTTGCAGAAATAAACACATAACTTTCTAGCTATACAGTGAATCCAAAGGTGATTTAGAACAAATTAGCAAAAGTTTCTCTTTCTTCAAAAACTTTACCACCATCTTAATAAAATCCTATTTTATGGTAGCTCTACAATCACTACACTGACTCGATGGACATGAGTTTGGGTAAACCTCGGGAGTTGGTGATAGACAGGGAGGCCTGGTGTGCTGCGACTCCTGGGGTCGCAAAGAGTCAGACACGACTGAGCGACTGAACTGAACTGAACTGAACTGATAATCACTACAGGAGAAGCATCCCTTGAGTTCATGCAAAAACTCAACTTGAACAACCATGAGTATCAGACTGGCTATAGGCTTCTCAAAGAATGTGGAGATTCCAAACACACAAAACTGATAAAATTGTACCCACACATAAAATATATCAAAACCCCCAAATCCTAGGGATAAGATGAAGAAGAAACATGAACAGCAGTTAGAAGGCACAGACTTAAAGATTCTTTGCTGGATCAAACTTTAGTCAGATTCCTGAACATCTCTTAGGTTCATCTGTTCACTTTCTTATAAAATCCAGTTTTAATAAAAACTCTGCATGTGAGTTTAGCAAGAACTGCCCACTTCAATATCTGGTTACCCTGGTGATCAGATTCCTCATCCTCTCCCAGATAATGCCTTATTACTCCAGTTTGTTTTTAGTAAGAATTCTGTTAGGTCAGTTTAGCCAGAATTGAATAACAATCCCTGATGTTTTCTCTTATTTTTCCATCCCCTGAACCCTGCCTTTGGCTTTAAATTCTGTTGCCCAGTGCAAATTCACAAATAAATGAATATTTATTGATTAGTAGGGCTGTTATGAGAATTCAGTGAAGGAATGATGAAATTTTAAATAAATGTTAGAAGGGTAATTGTCGGTATAAGGCAAAAAATAAAGAGAAATATATGGAAAAAAGCAAATCCATATGAATTTGAATCATATGTGAAGGACAGTTTTAACAATTTTAGAAGAAAACTTAAAAGAATATTTTATGGTAAGTGCCAAAATGGATCAAGATTGATAAATACTTCTATAATAAAATTGAGAACTTTTATTGACTGATATACTTGCAAAATTGATGATCAAGCAAAAAATGATTCCTTTCAAAATATTATTGCTCCTTGACAATGCACTTGGTAACCCAAGAATTTTGATGGAGATGGACAATGAGATTAACATTGTTTTCATGCCTGCTAACACAACCTCCATTCTGCAGTCCATGGATCAAGGAGCAATTTTGACTTTCAAGTCTTATTATTTAAGAAATACATTTTGTAAGGCTAGAGCTGCCATTGATAGCAATTCTTCTGGTGGATCTGGCAAAGCTTATTGGAAACTTTCTAGAAAGGACTACCATTCTAGATGCCATTAAGAACATTCATGATTTATGAAAAGTCAAATTGTCAGTATTAACAAGTATCCCTGTAAATCCGCATTCTGTCTTATTTTAAGAAATTGTCACAACTATCCTAACTGTCAACAACACCACCCCTGATCAGTCAGCAACCATCATCATCCCGGCAAGACTCTCTACCGGCAAAAAGATTATGATTCACTAAAGGCTAAAATAATGGTTAACATTTCCTAGTAATAAAGTATTCTAAAATTAAATTGATACGTGCTCAGTCGTGTCCAAGTATTGCAACCCCTGGACCATAGCCAGCCAGGCTCCCCTGTCCATGGGATTTCCCAGGCAACAGCACTGGAGTGGCTTGCCATTTCCTTCTCCAGAATTTTTCCAACTAGGGATCAAACATTTCAGGTGGACTGTTTACTGCTGTGCCACCAGGGAAGCTCTGCACACTTTAATAGACTACAGTATGATAAAAACTTAACTTTTACATGCCCTATGAAAACAAAAAATTCTTGGGATTCACTTTATTGTGATAGTCATTTTACTGTAGATGGTCTGGAACTGAACCCTCAATATCTCAAGGTGAGCCTGTATATAGCAAAACTATTGAAAAGGCAAGGAAATGATAAACCCCAAATTCAGTATTACTTGTTATTCCCAATGAAGGAGAGAGAATAGAAGTGTAGGACAAATAAGAAAGTTCAAAGATAATCATAAATTTCTGCTTTTTAAGCTGGTGGTGGTTTCATAGGTGTTTGTCACTATCTTTTATACCTACACAAAGTAGGTATAAACTTTCTTGAGTATACTCAATGTCAAGTAAAAAGGGTGAAAAATGAAATGAAAACAAGGTATTTATATCTTTTATCTATTCTGTACACAACTCACTCTCCAGCAAGCATCTTGCAAGAATGTTTATGAAAAACTATATAAAAACAAATTGGATCTAAAGGGAAGTATCTCATTCATTACTTTATGTTTTACAGATTTAACATAGTGGTTAGAAGCAAAATAATAAAAATCTAAGTTTCTCGGTCTTCTCTGTTGTGATTAAAGGGTGATTGATGAGATGTCTTCTTTATGACTGGAGGAAGACAGAGCAGTATTATATTTTGCTTTATAGTTTACACAGTGCCAATAGGTTTTATTTTAATTAGAGGATTTATAGAAAAAGAAAAGAATCAGAAAAGTATTATGAACTGTGCAGTATAAAAAAATATTTTGGAGACTTTGAAGTTTGCTGACAGTTCTCTTGTGCTTTGACAATTTTTTTGTGTGTGTGCTGTTTTTTATAAAATGTATTTGTTTTTCCACCCTGTAAGAAAAATAGGAGCTAATTACATGTAGTATTCCAAAAACAGATAAAAGCTTCACCCAGCTATGTGACCTTAGGCAAAATCATTATTCACTATAGGTTTCAATTATTTTATTTGCAAATCAGAGTGGTGGGCATCAGCTCTAAAATTCTTTTCTGTGAGGATAATCCAAGGAGACGGAAAACCTTTTACAAATACATCATTATCTACAATTACAAACCTACAAGCTGTATTCTCTTTTGGGTAACATAAAGCAGAAAATTCATTTTAGTAATGTTCACTCACTGCATTGCAGAAGTTTGCAGTGAACAATACAATACCTTTTCACAGATATAACTGGGAACCTGAAGGAGCATTGGGTTTCTTGTTCCCATGGAGATATAACCTCAATTAAAATTCTATTCTCATCTCTATGAAACTGTGCAGAAGAATCCAAAAATCAAGAATGCTACTGAGAAAACTGCTGAGCTTTGTAACAGTCCATACTCTCCTGCACTGATTTAATTAACTCTTATTAATCAGAATGTGCAGCATAATAGCTTCTGGAGTATTTCCAAATTATATATTACCAAACCCCACCCAGGGCCACTAAGTCAGAATTTCTCAGGGTGTGTCCCTGGTATATGGATTGCATTGGGTGATCCAAGGATGGAAACACTGATTTAACAAAACTCAGCTTCCAGATATAATCTGCAATGGATTAAAAAAAAAAAAAAAGGAGAGAATAGAATCAAGACATCTTTAACAATTAAAATGTTAATATCCCCAAAGAGCAGTCCACAACTCATCATTGTCATTTGTTGGAATTTTTTCATACTAACTGTCCAAAAAGCAATGACTATGATCAGAAGAAAAGTTATGACCAACCTAGACAGCGTATTAAAAAGCAGAGACATTACTTTGCCAACAAAGGTCCATCTAGTCAAGGCTGTGGTTTTTCCAGATGTGAGAGTTGGATTATAAAGAAGGCTGAGCACCAAAGAATTGATGCTTTTGAACTGTGGTGTTGGAGAAGATTCTTGAGAGTCCCTTGGACTGCAAGGAGATCCAACCAGTCAATCCTGAAGGGGCTCAGTCCTGGATATTCATTGGAAGGACTGATACTGAAGCTGAAATTCCAATACTTTGGCCACCTGATGCAAAGAACTGACTCATTTGTAAAGACCCTGATGCTGGGAAAGACTGAAGGCGGGAGGAGAAGGGGATGACAGAGGATGAGATGGTTGGATGGCATCATCAACTCAATGGACATAAGTTTGAGTAACTCTGGGAGTTAGTGATGGACAGGGAGGCCTGGCATGCTGCAGTCCAAAGGGTCACAAAGAGTCAGACATGACTGAGCAACTGAACTGAACTGAACTGATGATGGGAAGTGAGACTTTAGGTCTTTGCAAAGAACCATTTACCCACCTATATAGCAGCTATAATAAATACCAGGTTTTGAAGCAGCCTATCTATTAAAACATTATAAGGAAAAGATGAACAACTAGTAAACTACACATTCAAAGGAGAGTGCTTTCTATTACCTATAGGATAATAAGAACTGATATCTGTTGGATATTTATCCAGGTCCAAACATCATGCTAGAAACTTAATAGATTCTTTCTAGTCATAGTCAGTTAATTCCCCATTAGAAGATGAACAAATGGAAGCTAATTGAGGTAAAATACTTCCCAAGGGCTTGAAATTAATAAATAGCAAATTCAATGCATGTAAAATCAGGTCTCATGATTGCAAATTTTGCTGGATATGATATCAGTGATGGCATTCCCCATTATTTGGAATTATATGCACAGAAAGAAAAAAGTTTTCATTATGCTACTATCTCTACTGTTGATACAAACATCATTGGTATTTTAGAAAGCAAAGGCCCAAAGCAAAGAGAAAGAACAAAGGGAGATGTCTCTGTTCTGTAGCCATCCCCAAAAAGAGAAGAAAATTCCAGAAAACAAAATGCATAGACAGTCTTCCTCCCTCTCCACTGTGGCATGTGGGGGTAGAGTGACCTATAAGCCAGTTTGGTTTTCCTAAAAGTATTATTTGGATGTGGGTGTAGGTTGGATATGACTGCAAATACAGACAGGTGTCAGAATGAAAAGTGCATACAGGGCATAGAGTGAAAAGCCAAACTGGAAGGATTAGCAGACCCTGAAGATGAGTAGGCAGTGGAAGTCTTTTATGGAAAAGAATAAATCAAAGAGGGGCTTCTCTTATGGCTCAGTGGTAAATCATCGGCCTGCCAATGTAGGAGACATGGGTTGGATCCCTGGGTGGGGAAGATCTCCTAGAGAGGAAATGGCAACCCACTCCAGTATTCTTTCCTGGGAAGTCCCATGGACAGAGCAGCCTGGTTGCCTATTGGCCATGGGGTCACAAAAGAGGTGGACTAAACAAGAGCAAAAGTCAAAAACAGCATTAGATGGAAAGAGATGTGTTGCTACTCTTCAACCCATTTGGACAAAAAAGAGAATAAATTCTCACTCTCCTCCATGAGATCTGTTCAATCACTGCCCCAAAAAGGAAGAAAGCAAAATTTACATGTAATAAGAAAATCAAGTACGGAAGATAATGTTAATAACAGTTACTCTTGTACATGTATTCAAGTTCCTCAGTCAAAACAGAGTCATCCCCAGCACTCACTTTTTTAGTTAAATGTTTCAGGTATATCTTTCTCTTAAAGAGTTTAAAATATTTTGGATGGATTCATTCTTATTCCCACACATACACACACAAAGACTGTGGATTGGCCTGGCTGACTCACTATTATTCCATGAAGAACTTTGGGGTTCCTAATATACGTGGGTGGATCAGTAGTGGGTCATGAGCTTTTAGAAATGAAGGGGATGGGCAAAAACAACCTTCATTTGTTAATGATGAAATTCAACTGAGAGAAAGTGAATGATTTCCTGATGGTCCCAGAAGCCCTTAGTAGCAGAGTTGTGCTTATAATACTGTTGACTCTGACTCCAGGGGTCTTTCTGTGTTTTGTTTTTTTTTTCAGGGGGTTTTAACACACGTTCCACCAAGCTTAAAGATAAGCTATGACGGCTACTGCCTCTGCGGGGAGTTGAATGTTAACTGCAGCTAGCAATTCCAGGTTCCCAAGGTGGCATCTGCCCCCAGCAGATGTGTCAGCTGCTGGTGGAAAGCAGATTAACTCAAGCATCTTTAGATGAGGACTGGGCAACAATTTGTCTTTTCCTTCAAGCAATCTGATTTTAATTAGACTTCTCCATTTGTAATTCTGCAGCAGAACCATCATGTCTTAATATTATGCTTTATGCATCTTATCACTCACAACTTTCACATTGCAAGAAGTAAAGCAATGAAAAGATGTTAGTTGGATTCCCTATCTTATTTTATTCCCTCATTATCTGAAAGCACTAACTTTGGATAACAAGAAAAATAATCATTGAAGATCCAGCCAGAGCATGCGTGAGTGCTAAGTTGCTTCAGTTTTGTCCCACTCTTTGCAACCCTATGGACTGTAGCCTGCCAGGCTTCTCTGTCCATGGGATTCTCTAGGCAAAAATACTAGAGAGGTTGCCATGCCCTCCTCCAGCAGATCTTCCCAAACCAGGAATTAAACCTACATTTCCTGAAACTCCTGCATTGCAGGCATATTCTTTACCATCGAGCCACCTGGGAAACTCCAGCTGCAGCATACTGAAAGCCAAAATTCTTCAGAACTGGATGCTGTTTTGAAGGATGTAGTATCCACTATTAAAAATCTCTCCTATATTCATAGTTACTCTTAATGGCTTCATATCTCTCCATAACTTACAGAATTCATCTTTTATTTTTTATTGTGGTAAATATACACAACATAAAATTCAGCATTTTAACCAGTTTTAAGTGTACAGTTCAATGGAATAAATACATTTACATTGTAACTGTCACCATTATCCTTCAGGGATTTTTTTTTCCCCAAATTGAAACTCTGTGCCCATTAAACAATAACTTTCCATTATCTCTTCCCCTGAGTCTCTGGCAACTACTGTTCTACCTTCTCTATGACTCTGGCTATTCTAGGTACCACATAAAAGAATCATATATGATTTGTTTGTGTCTTCAAGGTTCATCCACACTGCACCATGAGTCAGAATTTGCTTTCTTTTTAGGACTGAATAATATTTCATATTAATAGTATGTATGTACTATGCTGAGCTTAGTCACTTAGTCGTGTCAGATTCTTTGCTACCCTGTGAACTGTAGCCTGCCAGGCTCCTCTGTCCATGGGATTCTCCAGGAAAGAATACTGGAGTGGGTTGCCACGCCCTCCTCCAGGGGATCTTCCCGATCCAGGGCTCAAATCCAGGTCTCCTGCACTGCAGGTGGATTCTTTACCATCTGAGGCACGAAGGAAGCCCAAGAATACTGGACTGGTTAACCTACCCCTTCTCCAGGGAATCTTCCCAACCCAGGAATCGAACCCATGTCTCCTGCTTTGCAAGTAGAGTCTTTACCAGCTGAGCTACCAGGGAAGCCCATGTACATACTGCATTTTGTTTATTCATTCATCTGTGGATGGATTGCTTCTACCTTTTGGTTATCTTGAATAATGCTGCTATGAGCATGACTATACAAATATCTCTTTGAGCATCTGCTTTTAATTATTTTGGGTGTATACCCAGAAGTGGAATTGCTGCATTATTTGGCAATTCTATTTTTAAAATTTTGAGGAAAAACCACACTGTTTTCCACAGCAGTTGAACAACTTTATATTCCCTCCATGAGTGTACAAAGGCCAATTTTTCCCTTAGCTACATCCTCTCCTACAGTTGCAGTTTCTGTTTTGGCTGTTTTTTGTTCATTTGTTTGTTTGTTTTTTAATAATAGTGATCTTAATGGGTATAAAATTATATCTCATTTTGGCTGTGATTTACATTTCCCTAATGATTAGCGATAGTAAGTGTGTTCATGTGCATATTGGCCATTTATATACATTCTTTGGAGAAATGTTTATTCAATTATTTGCCCATTTTTAAATTATTTTTCTTCATTGTTGAAACTTAAGAGTTCTCTGTATATTCTGGATATTAACCCCTTATCAGACATATGACTTGCAAATATCTTCTCTTATTCCATGGATTTCTTTCTCATTCTGCTGATAATGTCATTTTTTATGTAGCCTAATTTGTCCTTTTTTTTTTTTTTGCTGCCCGTGCTTCTGGCACCTTTCCAGAGAACCATTGCCAAGTCCAAGATCATGAACATTTGCCCTAAGTTTTCTTCATAAAATTTTATAGTTCTTATATGATCTTTTGACCTATTTTCAGTCAATTTTCAATATGGTATAAAGTAAGGATCCAGCTTTGTTGTTTTGCATTTGAAGAGCCAGCTTTCCCAACATTTGTTGAAGAAGCTGTCCTTTCCCTACTGTACCCTTGTCAAAGGTCATTTGACCATATATGTGCGGCTTGTATCTGGGCTCTTTATTCGTCTACTCCATTGGTCTATATTTCTACCTTTATGATGGCACCACACTGTTTTAATCACTGTAGTTTGTAGTAACTTTCAAAATTAATGAATATGAAATCTCCAAATTGGTCCCCCCTTTTTAAGACTGTCTTGGCTATTTGGGTTTCCTCAAGCTTCCACAATGGATTTTTCTGTTTCTGCAAAACCAGTGTTTTCATAGGGATGACATTGAATCTGAAGATTACTTTGAGTATTTTTGCCATCTTAATAATATTATTATTTTTTTAATCCATGAACACAAAGTGTCTTTCCATTTATTGCTGTCTTCTTTAATTTCTTTCAGCAATATTTTCTAGTTTTCAGTACATAAATCTTTTGCCTTCTGGGTTAAGCTTATTCCTCAGTATTTTTTATCTTTTTCATATCTTTTTCATGATATTGTAAATGGAACTGTTTTCTTAATTTCCTTTTCTGATCATTCACTGTTAGTGTTTAAAAGTGCAAATGATTCTTTCACATTGATTTTGTATTCTGAAACTTGTTGGATTTATTTAATAGTTCAGTGTTTTTGGTGTGTGTGTGCTTCAGGATTTTCTACATATAAGAGTTCTCATCTGTGAACATGTGAGAGATAATTTCACTTCTTCTTTTCTGATTGGAATGCCTTTATTTATTTACATTTTACTTTCCCAATTGTTTTAGGTAGGACTTCCAGTACATGTTGAAGTCTTAACCAAAGAAGTGGTTAAAGTGGGCACCCTTGTCATGCTCTTGACCTTAGTGAAAAGCTTTCATTATTTACCAATTAAGTATCTTGGCTGTAGAATTTTTACGTATGGCCTTTATTATGCTAAGGCTATTTCTTTTATTACGGAGATTTAAACATCCAAGGAAAGAACCATTCCTACAAGAGGTTGACTTTGCTTTGGTTTCACTGAATTGAAACCTAGCCATGTCCAATGTATGACTAAGAGAACTGGCATAAATTGTACTGGCTTAGACACTTAAACTTGACCTGCAAGGATGGAGCAGGGAAGTGTAAGAGGGAAACTTGGGTCCCCTGGACTCCACTTTCACTGCTTTGATTAGTGAGGAAGTCTTACCGAAGACTTGTAATTTTATTCAAGAAGCAGCACTAAGGGTATAGATTTGTCCGAAATGAAAAAATTGAATCCCCACGTAGGACAAAGAACCTTAATCAATCAAGATACTAGCCTAAAGCTAAGGGAAAATGAATGAGTATTGTAATGAAGGAAGTCATAAATAAACCAGCACATCTAGTGGGAGAAATAACTAGTGGGAGAAATGAAAACTGTAACTTTTACCTATGTTTCTTAGCTTGTTCTGCAGTATAACTAGTTTTGTCTCCATTCCGTACTTACACTATAATATTTTATCGTGTTGTACTGAGAGTGTTAAATTTCCATTTGCTTTATAGTTTGTAGCATATCAAAGAATCTTGACCAGATTAGGAGGCAAGGATATTCCACAGTAGACCCCGGTCTTGAGAAAAATTTTAGAAACCACAATCCCTGGGAATGTACTTCAAGTAAATCTCCATTTGAGAATGGAGAATGGCTATAGCTAAATATACAACTGTAGCATAATAGCATATCAGTATCAGTATCAGTTCAGTCACTCAGTCATGTCCAACTCTTTTGACCCCCATGGACTATAGCACACCAGGCTTCCCTGGCCATCACCAACTGCCAGAGCTTATTCAGACTCATGTCCATCAAGTTGGTGATGCCATCTAACCATGTCACCCTCTGTTGTCCCCTTCTCCTCCCACCTTCAATCTTTCCCAGCATCAGGCTCTTTTCCAATGAGTCAGTTCTTCTCATCAGGTAGTATTGGAGTTTCAGCTATAGCATCAGTCCTTCCAATGAATATTGAGGACTGATTTCCTTTAAGATGGACTGGTTGGGTCTCCTTGCAGTCCCAGGGACTCTCAAGTAGCATAACAGCATATAGAGTTGGATTTTCACCACTGCACATAGTTGAAGAGAATGGTAGGTTAAGCATACCATATTATAAAAATAAACTTAGTGTTGCTCTTCCACTAGGACTTCCCAATAGACAACACAACTAGCATTGATGTCACCAACCAGAAATCCCAATCTCTCTTTCCTTCCCTTGTCCTGCAAACCACAATCACAATCCTATATAAGACTGAGCAAAGGAAAGAAGGAGAAAATAAGACTTATATGATGAAAAATAACTCCCTTCCCTTTCTGAAGCTAAATGTATGTTGGGAGGAAAGGTAATGAGGTGATAAATCTGAGAGAAAGAACCTTTAAAAATAAAGGGGGGGGGGGGGACTCAGTTTATATTTAGATTGTCATTGACTCTTTTGCAACGCCATGGACTTTAGCCTGCCAGACTCTGTCCATGGGATTCCTCAGGCAAGAATACTAGAGTGGGTTGCCATTGCCTTCTCCAGGGGATCTTTCTGACCCAGGGACTGAACCTGCATTGGCAGGCAGATTCTTTACCCCTGAACCACTAGGGAAGCCCCCATATTTAGATTACATTCTATTAAATTAATTTCACTATTCAAGAAACATTTACTGAGATCTTAGCCACTGTTCTAATTTCTGAGAATGACAAAAAGAAAAAACTTTAGACAGACAGACAGAACTGTAAGTAAAAAAATTACAACACAATATGATAAAAGGTAGTGGAAAGCAGAGAGGAAAAGGACTCACCACCTGTCCTGCCAGATGAGGGCAGACAGCAAGGCTTCCTGGAGGAGGCGTTACTCAAATACACCTTGAAGAGCAGACGTTGGATTATTGGACAGAAAAGAGAGAAATAAACATTCTCAGGAGAGAAAATAGAGGTACAAGAAGTTTTATGTTTTTAGGAGCCTTTCCTTTATCTATAAAGTTTGAATATTTTCTGAAGGAAAACTACTGAAATGATTTCTGGAGAAGAACAATGTGGAGCTATATGCTTTTCACATAGATCACTCTGGCAATACTTTTAATATGAATAAGGAAGGTGGTCACTTTACGGAGGGAAATCAATTAAAAAGATGAATCAATAAGCAAGGCAAGGAGGGACCAAGGACTGGACTAATGCAGTGACTGACCTTGAGGCTGAAGTGGAGGAGAGGCAGTTGTGTTGAGAATTAAGGAAGCATCTTTGAAAAGTTTGGAGTTGGAGAGAAGGGTGGTGATTCTATGATAGCTCTAATTTTCCTGAGATGAGAAGCTTTTAAAAGGAACAGACTTACTATAACTTCTTGTTTAGATACAGAAACATTAATTTTATTGTGGAGTTACCATAATACATCGGGGAAGACACAGGTTCCTGAGTGACACTTAACGTATAAGTTGTGGCTCCCAAACAGACAGGCTGATGATACTGAAAATGTTTCTCAGCCTCCCCTAGCTTCAGCTTTCTCATGTGCAAAATAGAAATAGTAATGTTTCCCTAATTATTATAAGATCGCTAGAAAGATAAAATATGATAGTCCCTAAAATAATTGGTACACAGTCTGGTTGGCCCATAGTAGAGCCCCACAAAATGCTGGCTTTCTTCCTCTCATTTATTCTCACTATTAATAACGAGGTATATGACAATAACATGGTCATTTTGCTAACTAAATGTGCTTTTCAAACATTAGAAATATATTTATATATTTGTATAAATATGTAATATATATACTATATATATGGGGCTTCCCAAGTGACATTAACAGTAAAGAACTCACCTGCCAGTTCAGATATATGTAAGAGATGCTGGTTCAATCCCTGAGTCGAGAAGATCACTTGGAGGAAGGCACAGCAACCCACTCCAGTATTCTTGCCTGGAGAATCCCATGGACAGAGGAGGCTGGCAGGCTGCAGTGCATAGAGTTGCACAGAGTCTGACACGACTGAAGTGACTTAGCACACACGCACACTGTATATACATATTATATGCTGTATACTTTACATATAATATATTTGGCTTTTCATTTTTTTCAAAGCTCCATTTAAAGAAAAAATAACTCTCCTTCAGACAACCCATTGTTTTAATCCTCCAAGATATTTTAAAACTATGTCATAGTTTTCAGTTAGTATGCAAAACTGCAATTTTGAGTATGTGTCTCTCTCCCTATCTGGAGTGTAAACTCCTGAGGGATTATTAATATATAGCATTCCCATTATAGGGCTTTTGTCATATAATTTTAAAGTCGTTTGCTCTACTGACTGACCTAACTGAGCACTTCCCATGTTTTAAATTATATAGAAATGATAAATGCACAGAACTTGAAAAATACTGATACCATCCTCTTTCTTGTTATATCTTAACAGCACAATCTCAAACTTTTTGTTTTGTAGTCATCTTATTTACATGCCCGAACCCCAGTCTAGTCCAGCTCTTGATCCTGTTGGAACCCATTTTTCTGCATCAAAAGTATATCTTTCCAAACTATTGTCTGTATAAATATGTGTATGTTTATGTGTGTTTGTATCTTTAAACAACCCACAGTGTGCTTTGGCATATGCATTCTAAAACTGTATCCTGCTTTTAATTCTTCTTCCTAATTCTTTCATATGATTTTATGTTTCTGTACACACCATGTGATCCTAATTCATTCCTGGAAATTGAATTTATTGCTTTTGACTTAAGTATGAAAACTCAAGGTATGTAGATACTTTATTTTACTTATCTTTTTTCTTGATTGGTAGCATTTATGCTTCTCCTTTGCTTTTTCATGCAACACTACCATGAATATATTCATACACATTTAATCAATTCTAGGCTAATGTAATAAGAGAAGTAATTATGCCTCAAAGTATCTGTCAAAGGCAGAATGGGTAAAAAAAGAATGGAAAGGGCTTTTCTGTTTCTTTTCTGTTTTTCCTTATATAATTATTTTCACAGAGCCCATCGAAGTGATAATGTTTCATCAGCAGGCAAGAAAAGCAAGAGAATTTACAGAATTTATCCATAAGAAACTCTACCTCAGTGGAGGAAGGTGGCACAGGAATTATATCTCCCTTGATAATCAGTATACACTCCTGCACAGAGATAATCCAGTTGATATTTTTCTTTTTTGAAGAAGCATCTACTACATAAGAGCTTCAGAGAGGTAAAAATAGAAGTAGCAGAACAACAATAAACATACAAAACTTTTCTATCATCATGAAGACATCTTATGCTGCTTTTTATAGACCCACCAATCTTTCTCCCTACCAGAGATCCTCTCAGACACCTGACAACCAGGAGTCTGTTTTCCATCCCCACAACCTTGTTCTTTTGAGAATGTTATATAAAAGGAAAGTTACAAATGGAATGTTATATAAATGATTTTTCACTCAGCCAAACCCCCTTGAGATCCACCCTAATTTTACACATCAGTTTGTTCCTTTTCATTTGTTCCTTTTCATTGGTGAGTGGTATTTGATAGAATAGTTACACTTCTGTCCGATGACCGTTTACTCACAGAAGGTCATTTGGGTTGTTTGTATTCCCGGGCTATTACAAATAAAGCTGATGTGCTCCATGCAAAGTCACTTCATTTGTGTCCGACTCTTGGCAACCTTATGAATGGCAGCCTGCCAGGCTCCTCTGTCCATGGGAGTGTTAAGGCAAGAATACTAGAGTGGTTGCCATGCCCTCCTCCAGGGGAACTTCCCGACCCAGGAATCAGATTTGTGTCTCCTGCGCTGCAGATGGTTTCTTTACCCCTGAGCCATCAGGGAAGTCCAAAATAACGCTCAGGCTCACATGGGAAAGAAACTGCCTACAATGTGGGAGACCTAGGTTCAATCCCTGGGTTGGGAAGATCCCCTATAGAAGGGAACAGCAACCCACTCCAATATGTTTGCCTGAACAATCCCATGGACAGAGGAGACTCGTGGGTTTACAGTCTATGGGGTGTCAAAGAGTCAGACACAACTGACTGCCTAACACTTTCACTCTCAGAAACAACAGAGATTTTAGAACTATGTTGTCCAGTAGAGTAGTCAGAAGCTCTATAAGGGCACAGCACTTGAAATGTGATTAATGTAACTGAGGAACTGGATTTTTAATTTGAGTTTGAATTAAATTGAATCAAAATTTTAAACTGACAGTTTTAAAATTGCTTTAATTATTAGAAGATTTTTTTAAGTATGTTTGGAACAACTTGAGTGTATAAATCTACTTTCTCAGCTATACGTCTATCTAAATATAGATCAAGTATTTCCAATGAAATTTAGCTTCCAAGATTAGTTGCACTGAAGTGTAATATACACAACAGATTGCCAAGAAAAAAATGTTAAATATACCATTGCTAATTTTGTGTGTTGATATACATGTTGAAATGATGTTATTTTGGATGTGTATATGCGCTCAGGCACTCAGTCATATCCAACTCTTTGCAACCCCATGGACTGTAGCCTGCCAGGCTCCTCTGTCCATGGAATTTTCCAGGTAAGAATATTGGAGTGGGTTGCATTTCCTTCTCCAGTTGACCTTCCCAACCCAGGGATCAAACCCACAACTCCTGCATTGGGAGGTGGATTCTTTACCATCACGCCACCTGAGAAGCCCATTATTTTGGATATACAAGGTTAAATAAAATATGGTTTAATTGAGTTCATATATTTCTTCTTATTTTTAAAAGCAGCTACTGGAAAATTTAAAATATTATATGTGACTCACATTATATTTTCATTGGACATACTGTATTATATGATATATTATAAAAATAGCCAATTTTCCTGGTGAGAAAAACAAGCTTCAGAAAGTGTAAGTGACTTAACCAGGATCAAACAGCTGGTCAGAAGCATGATTAAGTTTGAGACTTTCTGACTTCCAGTCCAGATCTCCAGAAAATGCCTTGAAGGTTAGCTTGATAATGATATACTCAACTAAGTCTGAATGGATTTTTAAAAAATTTCAGTAAGAACCCTCCAATGATGTTGCTCTGTCTTTAGTTTTTTAAAATATCAAAGAGTAATTCTCAGGAGAAACATCCATGTTATGTTGTAATTATGTTTAATTTTAATTTCTATTGGAGAAAGTCCTATACTAATTTAATGTTACATGAATTTGGGCTAGTTCAATGGATTTGTGAAGGTTTTCTTTGCCTAGATGAACATCTTTTTTATTTTTAATTTTTAATAAAAAGAGAACTTTCTTCCTTTCATCTGGAAAGTGACTGTAATTCCTTTGTGTTGGCTGCCTGTTATTGCTATTGTATAACAGTCATAAGTGGAAGAATTACCCATTGACAAACATACTGCAGTCTTCATAATGCCAGCAATGACTCATACCATCAATACAAAATGGCTAACTTTTGCATTTCTAAGATGTAGCAAAAATATAACTCCCCTAAATGTTCATAGTTCCACTCCAGGTCACATCAAATTTGCCACAAGATTACGTAGAGAAGTGCTCTATTAGTTTTGTAATTTGCAAGGTTTCTATAATCTTCCATTTTATTATTTCTCTTGCTTGCTCTCCACCCACCAAAGAAAATCTAGCTGAAACTATACCCCAAGGTCTGCTGAATGTTTCAATTAGAAAAACTCACTGCTGGAAATTGCTTTAATAATACTTAGACCTAAGGGGAAAAAGAAAGAGAGAGAAAGGTGACAAGGAGTCGAAATTTTTAAGCCTATAGAGAGACTTGCCATGAAAAAAACTAAGAGTGACAACCAGAACTTTCAGAATTAACAGACAAATCCTGGATACAGTGATTATGCATGCATGCTAAGCCACTTCAGTCATGTCTGACTCTTTTCGACCCTATGGACTATAGCCCCCCATGTGCCTCTGTCCATGGTATTCTCCAGGCAAGAATCCTGGAGTGGATTGCCATGCCCTTCTTCAGGGGATCTTCCTGACCCAGGGAGCGAACTGCCATCCCCTGCACTGGCATTTGGGTTCTTTACCACTAGAGCCACTTGTTACTATAGTTCTAATATTAATGTTGGCTTAAAGCTCAACATTCAGTAAACGAAGATCATGGCATCTGGTCCCATCCCTTCATGGGAAATAGATGGGGAAACAGTAGAAATAGTGTCAGACTTTATTTTTTTGGGCTCCAAATCACTGCAGATGGTGACGGCAGCCATGAAATTAAAAGATGCTTACTCCTTGGAAGAAAAATTATGACCAACCTAGATAGCATATTCAAAAGCAGAGACATTACTTTGCCAACTAAGGTCCGTCTAGTCAAGATTATGGTTTTTCCAGTGGTCATGTATGGATGTGAGAGTTGGACTGTGAAGAAGGCTGAGTGCCGAAGAATTGATGCTTTTGAAGTGTGGTGTTGGAGAAGACTCTTGAGGGTCCCTTGGACTGCAAGGAGATCCAACCAGTCCATTCTGAAGGAGATCGGCCCTGGGATTTCTTTGGAAGGAATGATGCTGAAGCTGAAGCTCCAGTACTTTGGCCACCTCATGCGAAGAGTTGACTCATTGGAAAAGACTCTGATGCTGGGAGAGATTGGGGGCAGGAGGAGAAGGGGACGACCCAGGATGAGACGGCTGGATGGCATCACGGAATCAATGGACGTGAGTCTGAGTGAACTCCGGGAGTTGGTGATGGACAGGGAGGCCTGGCATGCTGCGATTCATGGGGTCGCAAGGAGTCGGACACGACTGAGCGACTGAACTGAACTGAATATTAATGTAAAAACTTTCATATGACAAATACATGCACCTAAACAAAATATTTGGTTAAAGGTCAAGTTGATCATTTATACTCTAAAATCTAAAAATGCTTCCTTCTGACATAGTAGTTATGGCAGAGATGTCTAATGATTGATGAGTGCATGTCCATGTGCTTTCCCACATCTCCTAACTCTTTGCAGTTAGGTGAGGTCACATGACCGATTCTGTCATAATGGGCTGTGAGTAGAAATGATGTGTGTCAATGGCATAGCAAGTCATGTAAGAACCGGGAAGTAAGAGCGATGGTTTGTGTTGAGGATATCTATTTAACTAAGCTGGAACTGTGTTTTAAAGAATTCCATCCCTGTGTGATTCTGAGTTAGAGTTGGCCCAAAGAGAAGTTCACACAAAGGTTCAGAAGGCAGAAATGAATTTCCATCTTAGGGTCTTTGTGATTAGATGTCAAAAGATTGATGAAGAAGGGTCATAGTTTCCAGCTTTGTTCTTACCTGTCACCCACTATGCTCATCTCTTCTTTCTGACCACTGAGAGTGATGGCAAACCAGGTTCACCAACAAGGACAGAAGCAGCAGGCTCTTGTATGCTTCTCCACTGTCAGTTCTTTGTAGCCCTAACCTGACCACGAGATACCCTTGGATTGCCACATTCAATTGCAAGCTCCTCCTAGTCCGCATATGCCAATGCATAAGGTAGGATTGTTGTTGGTTGTTTAGTCATTAAGTCATGTCCAGTTCTTTTGCAACTCCATGGACTGTATCCCTCTAGGCTCCTCTGTCCATGGAATTTACCAGGCAAGGGTTTTGGAGTGGGTTGCCATTTCCTTCTCCAGGGTATCTTTCCAACCCAGGTATGGAACTAGCCATCTCCTGCATTGCAGATGGACTCCTGCATTGCAGATGGATTCTTTACCACTGAGCTACCTGGGAAGCTCTCATGGGTAAGATTATTTGGTTTTATTTTTCCTCCGATTTTCTACATCTACTTCTCAGATACTTCTTTCTCCAGCTCCTCCCATATCTTCCAAAAAATATGTAAAGACCCATTCCTTTGAAAGTCTCCCATTCCATGATACTCAAACAATGGATTCCTGTCTGATACAGTAATTCTTTGACTATACTTCTCCATTACCTCAGTCACTGTGGAGGCAGCATGTTGAAATGATACAGCAACATTGCAGCCAAGACTGATGAGCATGAAGCATAGTGCCTCTTGAGTGTGATGCTCATGGTTCTATTTCCATTCTTTTGGTGGTTAGCTTTAAAACTTTATAAAACATCCTTGACAAGTCTAAATTTAGTTGATCTCTTTCTATGGCTTAAATAATTAAAAGACTTTGATGCTGGGAGGGATTGGGGGCAGGAGAAGAAGGGGACAACCAAGGATGAGATGGCTGGATGGCATCACTGACTCGATGGACGTGAGCCTGGGTGAACTCCGGGAGTTGGTGATGGACAGGGAGACTGGCGTGCTGCGATTCATGGGGTCGCAAAGAATCGGACACGACTGAGCAACTGAACTGAACTGAACTGAACTGAACTCTGTGCTCAGACTTCTTTATGGTCCAACTCTCACATCTGTATATGACTACTGGAAAAACTATATCTTCGACTATACAAACCTTTGTTGGCAAAGTGAAATCTCTGCTTTTTAATACACTGTCTAGGTTAGCCATAACTTTTCTTCCAAGGAGCAAGCGTCTTTCAATTTCATGGCTGCAGTCACCATCCTCAGTGATTTTGGAGACCAAGAAAATAAAATCTGTCACTGTTTTCATTTTCCCCCCACTTATTTGCCATGAAGTGATTGGACCAGATGCCATGATCTTAGTTTTTTGAATGTTGAGCTTTAAGCCAGTTTTTTTTTTTTTCACTCTCCTTCTTCTCCTTTATCAGGAAGCTCTTTAGTTCCTCTTTGTTTTCTGCCATTAGGGTAGTATCATCTACATATCTAAGGTTGTTGATATTTCTCCCAGCAGTTTGATTCCAGCTGTGAATAATTCATCCCAGCATTTCACATGATGTATTCTTCATATGTTAAGTAAGCAGGGTGACAATATACAGCCTTGACGTATTCCTTTCCCAATTTTGGAGTAGTCCATTGTACCATATCCAGTTCTGTTGCTTCTTGACCCACATACAGATTTTGCAGGAGGAAGGTAAAGTGGCCTGGTATTCCCACTTCTTGAATAATTTTCCACAGATTGTTATGATCCACACAGTCAAAGCCTTTAGCATTGTCAGTGAAGGAGAAATAGATGTTTTACTGGAATTCTCTTGCTTTTTCTATGATTCAGCGGATGTTGATAATTTGATCTCTGGTTCCTCTGTCTTTTCTAAATCTAGCTTGAACATCTGGAAGTTCTCTGTTCATGTATTACTGAAGCTTACCTTAAAGAATTTTGAGCATTACCTTGCTAACATGTGAAGTGAGGCAACTGTATGGTAGTTTGAACATTCTTTGGCATTGCCCTTTTTTGGAATTGTATTGAAAACCAACCTTTTTCCAATCCTGTTGTCAAAACTGATTTTTCCAAATACTAGATCCCACATGTCACAGCTATGACTCGGCAAGCCAAATAAATAAATAAATAATTTGAATTTTAAAAAGTCAACTATTGATCCCTGCTGCAACATGGATGTATTTTGCCAAGTGTAAAAAGCCTGATCAAATGGATACATGCTGTGCAATTTTATTAATTTAATGTTCTAGAAAAGGAAAATTCTGAGGAAGCAACATAGATCAGCTGCTGTCAGGGCTTAAGGCTGATGAAAAGGGTTGTCTACAAAGGGAGAACAGCCAGTGGAAATCTGGGGGATGATAGAAATGTTCTGCATCTTCTCTATGGATAAGGTTCTACACATGTATCAAAACCCATAGACTAGAGAAAGCAAAAAGCAAGTTACTATATAAAAACTGAAAAGAACGCATTTGAGTCAGTCCTAATGAGGTGAACGAACCTAAAGCCTATTATACAGAGTGAAATAAGTCAGAAAGAGAAAGACAATATTGTATATTAATGCAGGCATATGGAATCTAGAAAGATGGTACTGATAAACCTATTTGCAGGGCAGCAATGC
Source organism: Budorcas taxicolor (assembly GCF_023091745.1). Classification (NCBI taxonomy): domain Eukaryota; kingdom Metazoa; phylum Chordata; class Mammalia; order Artiodactyla; family Bovidae; genus Budorcas; species Budorcas taxicolor. The sequence goes on along the minus strand of NC_068923.1, from coordinate 55,549,316 downwards.
AGACGCAGACATAGAGAGTAGACTTGTGGACACAGTGAAGGAAGGAGAGGGTGGGACGAATTGGGAGAATAGCACGGAAACATATACATTACCATACGTAAAATAAATAGCAAGTGGGAATTTGCCATGTGACACAGGGAGCTCAACCCAGTGCTCTGCGACATCCTAGAGGGGTGGAATGGGGCGGGGGATGGGAGGGGTTTCAGAAGGGAGAGGACATATGTATACCTGTAGCAGATTCATGCTGATGCATGGCAGAAACCAACACAATATTGTAAAGCAATTATTCTCCAATTTAAAAAAATGAAAAAAGAAGATAAACTTTGAAATATTTTAAAGTATTTTAATAAGGAAAAATATCAATATTTGACAAATCGGTGTAATAGTTAGTAAGAACTTCATTGTAATCCTCTCCAAATATAAAATTAAGTTGTATTGTTAGAGTCAGGTTACTGGTCACTGGGTGGGGTAACAAATGAATCTATGGGGGTGCTGACTTTAGATAATGATTTTTGAAATTTAATTGAGCTATAGAGTAGTGATTTCTACTGATGACAAGTTATAATAATAATGGATTAATCACACTTCAGGCATACAAAATGGAGTCAAGTGGTCAGTGAGGTTCTGGTCTCAGAAACAAATATCTCTGCTCTACTAAGAACTTGAACTTTCTTTGAACTGTACCAGATCCAAGTACACCATTAGCTTTATTCAGAGCAAATTCTGCCAGCTGCAACCTTATGGTCTCAAGGTCTTCTCTTGTAACTATGCAACCATTTCAGACCCCAACCAATCCTTAGTTAACAAGCACCCTTACTTCCTGCCAGGTCCAATTATAATTCTTGATAAATAATTCATGTAACTAACTGTAACCTTGTGGTTTTTTGACTTAGAAGCCTCCCCCATTTTGTCATCCCATGGAATGCAATTCAAGTGCTTCTTGAATCTGTGTTTCCTGGGTTACAGTCTTAACAAATCCCAAATAAAAACATTTTTATTTGAATCAGGTTTCCATTTGTAAAGCTTTGGTTAGCTGTACAATATTTTCTATTTTTCAATAAAAGTTTCATGCAACATAAAATATAGGGTAGACAGTATCTTGTGTTCTTTTCAAATACACGATTTTTTAGTTGTAGGAAGTACAAATATTATATCATCAAAGTTAACCCTATTTAAACATGATACATGTGACCTTTGACAAATAATTTAATTGTCCTAGTAAAATAATAATTGGAATAGTTCATCCTTAAATTTCTTTCCATTCTCTATATCGATGATAGCAAACTCATTTGTAAAAACCTATTTACCAGATGTTTAGTAGCTTATTAGTTCTCCAAATTTCATTAGCAAGGATTGTGAAACAGACATGTTTTAGTTTCCTATTAAAAGGGATTTTCAACTGATTAAAACATGTTTTCTAAATTTTAATATTTTTTATTTAACATGGAATATTTGCTTATTTTTAATCTTGCAAATTTTCAGAGTAGGCATTTTAAAACCTCATTAACAAATACTTTAGGGACAATGTTTGTTTTTGTTTATTTTTATAAATGGCACACATGATTCTGGAGGGTTTTAGAAATATCCTGTTGTTGGCTCTGGATATTAGTGGTGGCTGACATGATAAAACTTCCTCATAGGTATCTCCTTTTTAAGGATAGACTTGTGCATGAGGGGAAAGGGATATAGAGGAAGAAGCAAATGATAGAAAAATTGGAGGAATCCTTTATGAATTACTTCAAATCTAACAAGGGTGAGTCTACAAATATTTGAAAAGATTGCATCTTTCAATGTTTGAGAGTTCATGAGAACAGGCAAGATCATACTGCATGTTGCTGATGGCCTGGTGGAATTCTTCAGATGGTTGTTGTTGTAATCTTGTCTGACTCTTTGTGATCCTATGCACTACAGTCTGCCAGGCTCCTCTGTCCATGAGATTTACCAGGCAAGAATACTGGAGTAGGTTGCCATTTCCTTCTCCAGGGGATCTTTTCCACCCAGAGATTAAACCCATGTCTCCTTCATTGGCAGGTGGATACTTTATCAGTGAGCCACCTGGGAAGCCTACTCATATACTATGGAGACAATGAATAGAGTCAGTATGGTGTGAGAAGTAATTTGAGAGACAAAATGACTTAAGGTTTGAATCAGACTCTTACTTTGTACATCTGTGGAGTCACATGCCTTACGAGAGGTAGAAATACTTTCTACTTAAAGGCAGAAATTTCTTAGATGCTATAAGAATTAAAGGACACAAGGTTTAGCATACAAGGTTAGCATTAGCATACAAGGTTCCTAGAGCACATCTGATTCACAGTAGATATTCAGTAAATACTAATTCATTTCTTCTGTTTCTTTGTGGAAATAAGCAGATTGGGGATTCTACATAAAATATTGGTTAATATTGATGCTTTTCTAATTTGATTTGAAAAATAAAACTAAGATAAATCAATGAAAACAGATATGACCCATCAGGAATATTTTAAATTTTCAAGGAAAAACTGAGAATCTTTAGTCTAAAAGAGTTCTACTGTGAACAAAATCTCACATTAATAAAGGCTAAAGAAAGATCCTGTGTATGTGTGTGTTAGTCACTCTGTCATGTCTGACTATTTTTGACTGCACACTCTAGCCTGCTAGGCGCCTCTATCCAAGGAATTCTCCAGGCAAGAATCTTGGAGTGGGTTGCCAATTCTTTCTCCAGGGGATCTTCCAGACCCAGGGATTGAACCCAGGTCTCCTGCATTGTAGGCAAATTCTTCACCATCTGAGTCACCAGGGAAAGAAAGATCCTTCAGTTCAGTTCAGTTGTTCAGTTGTGTCCGACTCTTTGTGACCCCATGGACTGTTTGTAGTATGCCAGACTTCCCTGTCCATCACCAACACCCAAGGCTTTCTCAAACCCATATCCATTGAGTCAGTGATGCCATCCAACCATCTCATCCTCTGTCATCCCTTTCTCCTCCTGCCTTCAATCTTTTCCAGCATCAGGGTCTCTTCCAATAAGGAAGGAAGACCCTCAGTTCAGATCATTTCAGTCTATCAGTCTTGTCTGACTTCTTGCGACCCCATGGACTGCAGCACACCAGGCCTCCCTGTCCATCACCAATTCCCAGAGTTTACCCAAACTCATGTCCATTGAGTCGGGGATGCTATCCAACCGTCTCATCCTCTGTCATTCCCTTCTCCTCCTGCCTTCACTCTTTCCCAACATCAGGGTCTTTCAAATGAGTCAATTCTTCACATCAGGTGGCCAAAGTTTAGGAATTTCAGCTTCAGCATCAGTCCTTCCAATGAATATGCAGGACTGATTTCCTTTAGGATGGACTGGTTGGTTCTCCTTGCAGTCCAAGGGACTCTCAAGAGTCTTCTCCAACACCACAGTTCAAAAGCAGCAATTCTATGGCACTCAGCTGTCATTCGAGTCTAACTCTCACATCCATACCTGACTACTCAAAAAACCATAGCCTTGGCTAGATGGACCTTTGTTGGCAAAATAATGTCTCTGCTTTTTAATACGTTGTCTAGGTTGGTCATGACTTTTCTTCCAAGGAGTAAGTGTCTTTTAATTTCATGGCTGCAGTCACCATCTGCAGTGATTTTGGAGCCCCGAAAATAAAGTCTGTCACTGTTTCCACTGTTTCTCCATCTATTTCCCATGAAGTGATGGGACCAGATGCCATGATCTTAGTTTTCTGAATGTTGAATTTTAAGCCATCTTTTTCACTCTCCTCTTTCACTTTCATCAAGAGGCTCTTTAGTCTTCCTCATAGGAAGATTCATTAGTTTTATATCTCACATCTACTGAAGAGAACTAGACAAGCACTTTAAAAAGTATTTGCACCATAATCTCAAGTATGTAAAAGAAATTGTTGTCAAATACGAGCTTGTGTGCCTGATGATCAGATTGTTATGTGTATCTCTTGAGGAGGAACCAAGACTCTGCCTGCATTCCTGCACTATTGCTTCTTGACTGCCTTTCCTTTGTTTCTGCCTTCCTTGACGCTTCAAATTAGTAACAGAATCTGCCCTTCCAATCTCAGGGAAGGTCTAGGAAGCTGAAAACCTTGTTCTTACCAACAAGAAATGGGGGACACAGAAAAGCTTTTGTACCTGGTAGTGACCCACAGGGTCTTGCTCAGTTTCACATTTTCATACACACATGTATACCTACATACATACACAAGCTCATATGAAAAGTCTGAAAAGATATACATGAAATATAAATTGTAGTTTTCTCTGGGAAGTGGACATTAGAGTACTTTTATTTTCTTTAATAATCAACCTTATTTAATAAATATCATGCATTGGCTTCCCTGGTTGCTCAGACACTAAACAATGTGTGCAATGCAGAAGACCCAGGTTCTATCCCTGGGTCAAGAAGATTCCTGGAGAAGGAAATAGCTACTCACTTCAGTATTGCTGCTTGGAACTTTCCATGAACAGTAGAACCTGGCAGGCTACAATCAATGGGGTCACGAAAGGTCGGACACAACTGAGCAACTAACACTTTCACACTTCCGCTTTTCATGCACATTTTTTTTTCCTTCACCAATCAGCATATGGGATCTTAGTTCCCTCACTAGGGATTGAACCTGTGCCCCCTGCATTGGGAGGCACACTGATACTGGAATGGAAGTAGAACAGACACAGGAGCACATCAGGCCAAAATAGTACAAAGATACAAGAGGTCAGTGTGGGAAATAGCTGGCTTAGTATTCAAACCACCAGGAAAACTCATAAAGCCGGGGAGATTCTTAAGAGTAGAAAATGAGGACAGCCAGTGACTATTCAGCTTACTGACCCTGAGCCCTACATTTTCCAAGACTGAAGCGATGATTCACTATGAGAAAGTTCATCTGTGAATACAAACGCACAATGCAGCTCAACGGAGGAAATAAAAGCTTAGGACTGGGCAAAGCAACCAAGAAATTTTTGAAAGCCAAGAAAAAAATTCAACAGTAGAATTCACAGAAGTCATAAAAACAGCAATAGATTATAAAGCAAGTATTTGTGAATAAGGTATAGACTTGATATTTATATTGTACAATTACAAAGGAAAAAATTTAATCAATTCCACCACTCTGAAATACAGTAATTGATTTCTTCCCTTCATTCTTTGCATGTGGGTATCTGTGAAGAATCTTATTTTTTTATTATATTTGTCTCATTGTCAAGGCTTTTAAAACTCAGTGACTGAAGAGTTGCAGGAAAGATGGCGGAGGAATAGGACGGGAAGACCACTTTCTCCCTCACAAATTCCTCAAAAGAACATTTCAACGCCGAGCAAAATCCACAAAACAACTTCTGTAGGCTGGCAGAGGACATCAGGCAACCAGAAAAGCAGACCATTGTCTTCAAAAACAGAGAGAAGAAACCCAGCTCCACCCACCAGAACTCCAACACAAGCCTCCCTAACCAGGAAACCTTGACAAGCCACTGATAGAACCCCACCCACAGTGAGGAACTCCATAATAAAGAGAACTCCACAAATTACCAGAATATAAAAAGGCCACCCCAAACGCAGCAATATAACCAAGATGAAGAGACAGAGGAATACTCAGCAGGTAAAGGAACAGGAGAGTTGCCCACCAAACCAAACAAAAGAGGAAGAAGTAGGGAATCTACCTGAGAAGGAATTCCAAATATTGATAGTGAAAATGATCCAAAATCTTGAAATCAAAATGGAATCACAGATAAATAGCCTAGAGACAAGGATTGAGAAGATGCAAGAAAGGTTTAACAAGGACCTAGAAGAAATAAAAAAGAGTCAAAATATAATGAATAATGCAATAAATGAGATCAGAAACACTCTGGAGGCAACAAATAGTAGAATAACGGAGGCAGAAGATAGGATTAGTGAAATAGAAGATAGAATGGTAGAAATAAATGAATCAGAGAGGAAACAAGAAAAACGAATTAAAAGAAATGAGGACACTCTCAGAGACCTCCAGGACAATATGAAATGCTCCAACATTCTAATTATAGGAGTCCCAGAAGAAGAAGACAGAAAGAAAGACCATGAGAAAATCCTTGAGGAGATAATAGTTGAAAACTTCCCTAAAATGGGGAAGGAAATAATCACCCAAGTCCAAGAAACACAGAGAGTTCCAAATAGGATAAACCCAAGGTGAAACACCCCAAGACACATATTAATCAAATTAACAAAGATCAAACACAAAAAACAAATATTAAAAGCAGCAAGGGAAAAACAACAAATAACACACAAGGGGATTCCCATAAGGATAACAGCTGATCTTTCAATAGAAACTCTTCAGGCCAGGAGGGAATGGCAAGACATACTTAAAGTGATGAAAGACAATAACCTACAGCCCAGATTACTGTACCCAGCAAGGATCTCATTCAAATACGAAGGAGAAATCAAAAGCTTTACAGACAAGCAAAATCTGAGAGAATTCAGCACCACCAAACCAGCTCTCCAGCAAATTCTAAAGGATATTCTCTAGACAGGAAACACGAAAAGGGTGTATAAACCCGAACCCAAAACAATAAAGTAAATGGTAACTGGATCATACTTATCAATAATTACCTTAAACGTAAATGGGTTGAACGCCCCAACCAAAAGGCAAAGACTGGCCGAATGGATACAAAAACAAGACCCCTCTATATGCTGCTTACAAGAGACCCACCTCAAAACAAGGGACACATACAGACTGAAAGTGAAGGGCTGGAAAAAGATATTCCACGCAAATAGAGACCAAAAGAAAGCAGGAGTGGCAATACTCATATCCGATAAAATAGACTTTAAAACAAAGGCAGTGAAAAGAGACAAGGAAGGCCACTACATAATGATCAAAGGATCAATCCAAGAAGAAGATATAACAATTATAAATATATATGCACCCAATATAGGAGCACCGCAATATGTAAGACAAATGCTAACAAGTATGAAAGGGGAAATCAACAATAACACAATAATAGTGGGAGACTTTAATACCCCACTCACACCTATGGACAGATCAACTAAACAGAAAATTAACAAAGAAACGCAAACTTTAAATGATACATTAGATCAGTTAGACCTAATTGATATCTATAGGACATTTCACCCCAAAACAATGAATTTCACCCTTTTTTCAAGTGTTCATGGAACCTTCTCCAGGATAGATCACATTCTGGGCCATAAATCTAAACTTGATAAATTCAAAAAAATCGAAATCATTCCAAGCATCTTTTCTGACCATAATGCATTAAGATTAGATCTCAATTACAGGAGAAAAACTATTAAAAATTCCAACATATGGAAGTTGAACAACACACTTCTGAATAACCAACAAATCACAGAAGAAATCAAAAAAGAAATCAAAATATGCATAGAAACTAATGAAAATGAAAACACAACAACCCAAAACCTGTGGGACACTATAAAAGCAGTGCTAAGAGGAAAGTTCATAGCAATACAGGCATACCTCAAGAAACAAGAAAAAAGTCAAATAAATAACCTAACTCTACACCTAAAGCAACTAGAAAAGGAAGAAATGGAGAACCCCAGAGTTAGTAGAAGGAAAGAAATCTTAAAAATTAGGGCAGAAATAAATGCAAAAGAAACAAAAGAGACCATAGCAAAAATCAACAAAGCCAAAAGCTGGTTCTTTCAGAGGATAAATAAAATTGACAAACCATTAGCCAGACTCATCAAGAAGCAAAGAGAGAAAAATCAAATCAATAAAATTAGAAATGAAAATGGAGAGATCACAACAGACAACACAGAAATACAAAGGATCATAAGAGACTACTATCAGCAGTTGTATGCCAATAAAATGGACAACGTGGAAGAAATGGACAAATTCTTAGAAAAGTATAACTTTCCAAAACAGAACCAGGAAGAAATAGAAAATCTTAACAGACCCATCACAAGCACGGAAATTGAAACTGTAATCAGAAATCTTCCAGCAAACAAAAGCCCAGGTCCAGATGGCTTTACAGCTGAATTCTACCAAAAATTTAGAGAAGAGCTAACACCTACCCTCCTCAAACTCTTCCAGAAAATTGCAGAGGAAGGTAAACTTCCAAACTCATTCTATGAGGCCACCATCACCCTAATACCAAAACCTGACAAAGATGTCACAAAAAAAGAAAACTACCAGCCAATATCACTGATGAACATAGATGCAAAAATCCTCAACAAAATTCTAGCAATCAGAATCTAGCAACACATTAAAAAGATCATACACCATGACCAAGTGGGCTTTATCCCAGGGATACAAGGATTCTTCAATATCCACAAATCAATCAATATAATTCACCACATTAACAAATTAAAAAATAAAAACCATATGATTATCTCAATAGATGCAGAGAAGGGCTTTGACAAAATTCAACATCCATTTATGATAAAAACTCTCCAGAAAGCAGGAATAGAAGGAATATACCTCAACATAATAAATGCTGTATATGACAAACCCACAGCAAACATTATCCTCAATGGTGAAAAATTGAAAGCATTTCCCCTAAAGTCAGGAACAAGACAAGGGTGTCCACTTTCACCGCTACTATTCAACATAGTTCTGGAAGTTTTGGCCACAGCAATCAGAGCAGAAAAAGAAATAAAAGGAATCCAAATTGGAAAAGAAGAAGTAAAACTCTCACTGTTTTCAGATGACATGATCCTCTACATGGAAAACCCTAAAGACTCCACCAGAAAATTACTAGAGCTCATCAATGAATATAGTAAAGTTGCAGGATATAAAATCAACACACAGAAATCCCTTGCATTCCTATACACTAATAATGAGAAAGTAGAAAAAGAAATTAAGGAAACAATTCCATTCACCATTGCAACAAAAAGAATAAAATACTTAGGAATATATCTACCTAAAGAAACTAAAGACCTATATATAGAAAACTATAAAACACTGATGAAAGAAATCAAAGAGGACACTAATAGATGGAGAAATATACCATGTTCATGGATTGGAAGAATCAATATAGTGAAAATGAGTATACTACCCAAAGCAATTTACAAATTCAATGCAATCCCTATTCAAGCTACCAGCCATATTTTTCACAGAACTAGAACAAATAATTTCAAGATTTGTATGGAAATACAAAAAACCTCGAATTGCCAAAGCAATCTTGAGAAAGAAGAATGGAACTGGAGGAATCAACTTGCCTGACTTCAGGCTCTACTACAAAGCCACAGTCATCAAAACAGTATGGTACTGGCACAAAGACAGACATATAGATCAATGGAACAAAATAGAAAGCCCAGAGATAAATCCACATACATATGGACACCTTATCTTTGACAAAGGAGGCAAGAATATACAATGGAGTAAAGACAATCTCTTTAACAAGTGGTGCTGGGAAAACTGGTCAACCACTTGTAAAAGAATGAAACTAGATCACTTTCTAACACCGCACACAAAAACAAACTCAAAATGGATTAAAGATCTAAATGTAAGACCAGAAACTATACAACTCCTAGAGGAGAACATAGGCAAAACACTCTCAGACATAAATCACAGCAGGATCCTCTATGATCCACCTCCCAGAATTCTGGAAATAAAAGCAAAAATAAACAAATGGGATCTAATTAAAATTAAAAGCTTCTGCACAACAAAGGAAACTATAAGCAAGGTGAAAAGACAGCCTTCTGAATGGGAGAAAATAATAGCAAATGAAGCAACTGACAAACAACTAATCTCAAAAATATACAAGCAACTTATGCAGCTCAATTCCAGAAAAATAAATGACCCAATCAAAAAATGGGCCAAAGAACTAAACAGACATTTCTCCAAAGAAGACATATGGATGGCTAACAAACACATGAAAAGATGCTCAACATCACTCATTATCAAAGAAATGCAAATCAAAACCACAATGAGGTAACACTTCACACCAGTCAGAATGGCTGCGATCCAAAAATCTGCAAGCAATAAATGCTGGAGAGGGTGTGGAGAAAAGGGAACCCTCCTACACTGTTGGTGGGAATGCAAACTAGTACAGCCACTATGGAGAACAGTGTGGAGATTCCTTAAAAAACTGTAAATAGAACTGCCTTATGACCCAGCAATCCCACTGCTGGGCATACACACCGAGGAAACCAGAATTGAAAGAGACACATGTACCCCAATGTTCATCGCAGCACTGTTTATAATAGCCAGGACATGGAAACAACCTAGATGTCCATCAGCAGATGAATGGATGAGAAAGCTGTGGTACATATACACAATGGAGTATTACTCGGCCGTTAAAAAAATTCATTTGTATCAGTTCTGATGAGATGGATGAAACTGGAGCCGATTATACAGAGTGAAGTAAGCCAGAAAGAAAAACACCAATACAGTATACTAACACATATATATGGAATTTAGAAAGATGGCAATGACGACCCTGTATGCAAGACAGGAAAAAAGACACAGATGTGTATAATGGACTTTTGGACTCAGAGGGAGAGGGAGAGGGTGGGATGATTTGGGAGAATGGCATTCTAACATGTATACTATCATGTAAGAATTGAATCGCCAGTCTATGTCTGACGCAGGATGCAGCATGCTTGGGGCTGGTGCATGGGGATGACCCACAGGGATGTGATGGGGAGGGAGGGGGGAGGGGGGTTCATGTTTGGGAACACATGTAAGAATTAAAGATTTTAAAATTAAAAAAATAAAAAACTAAAAAAAATAATAATAATAAAATTTAAAAAAAAGAAAAAATAAAATAAAAAACTCAGTGACTAATGTGAGGGTTTCTGGTTTGTTTTCCATTTCAGATTGGTTGCTCATTTTTGGGAGCTATGTTTCACCATCAGTAGAATCATTTTGTAGTTTTCAGTGTGTTCCCTGGAACCAGGAGGTAGCTGCCCTCCCAGAGACTGTGCTCCAGGCTGGATTTTTAAAAGTGGCTTTGTGGATCTTGGTGGGATCACAGACGGGGCTGCCTCTTTTATGGTATTGGTGTTTAGTCACTAAGTTGTGGTGTCCTACTCTTTGCAATTCTGTGGACTGTAGCCTGCCAGGCTCCTCTGTCCATGGGATTTCCCAAGCAAGAATATTGAAAAATGAAAGCTGCTCAGTTGTGTCCGACTCTTTGGGACCCCATGGAATTCTCAGTCCATGGAATTCTCCAGGCCAGAATATTGGATTAGGTAGCCTTTCCCTTCTTCAAGGGATCTTCCTGACCCAGGAATCGAACCAAGGTCTCCTGTATTGCAGGTGGATTCTCAACCAACTGCCCTATCAGGGAAGCCCTAAGAATACTGGAGTAGGCTGCTATTTCCTTCTCCAGGGGATCTTTCCCACCCAAGGATTGAACCCACATCTCCTGCATTGCATGGGGATTCTTTACTACCTGAGCCACCAGGGAAGCCAAATATGAAAGTCTCTTTTATATTTGTATTTAGATATTGAGCTTATCATAACTCCCAGCAGCCCAGCAAACTGCCTTGTAGGCATACACACAAGCCTGACATGGTGTTGGAGAAACTTGATCCTTCTGCTGGTCAGACCAAGGACAAGTGTAGAGTGAGGGGTCAATAAGCCTACACTCTGGTCTGACCTCTCGGGAATTTCTTTTTCCCATCTGTGAAGGAAGAGATTGGATTATAGGAAATGAAAGTTCATGCCAACACAAGTGCTAGAATTTCCCTTGGATCCCTTGACCTAGACAAGAGTAAGATCCATATATCTTGTTTGCTTCTTACTGTTACATCAAGAACCACTTTTAATCTGCTGAATTGAAATCAAAATACTATCAGGAAATAGGGAAAGTGAAAGTGAAGTCATGTCCAACTCTTTGTGACCCCATGGACTGTAGCCTACCAGGGTCAACTGTCCATGGGAGGCACCAATCTGTACTGACTCTAGGACAACGATGTCAACAGAAATAAAACAGAGTACTAACATGTCAGGGTTTTCTTTGTTTTTAGAGCTAGGCAATACGAGACTGACATGACACCATGACACCATGACACACTTTAGCCGTGCTGCTACTGCTAAGTTGCTTCAGTCGTGTCCGACTCTGTGCGACCCCAGAGACGGCAGCCCACCAGGTTCCCCCACCCCTGGGATTCTCCAGGCAAGAACACTGAAGTGGGTTGCCATTTCCTTCTCCAGTGCGTGAAAGTGAATTTGCTCAGTCGTGTCCAACTCCTAGCAACCCCATGGACTGCAGCCCACCAGGCTCCTCCATCCATGGGATTTTCCAGGCAACAGTACTGGAGTGGGGTGCCATTGCCTTCTCCAACTTTAGCTGTATATTACTATAATAATGATAAACCACATAAGATAGTCTAATAAAATTAAACTATCTAAAAAACATTCTAATAAGAAAAATAGAGCATATATAATCCAATAAAAATCTGTGGAGTATTATATGACTAATTTAGTCTGAAATAAAAACAGCTACAAGGTACTTACATGTACACAGGAAATTAATGTGAACTTTATAAACTGAGTAGAATTTAAGATAAATCAGTAACTATTTTTTATTGAAGCATAACTGACACATAACATCACATGAGTTTCAGGTGTACAACATAATGATTCCATATTTGTATATATTTTGAAAAAGTGAAAGAGAAGTCGCTCAGTTGTGTCTAACTCATTGCAACCCTTAGGACTGTAACCTGCCAGGCTCTTCTGTCCATGGGATTTTCCAGGCAAGAATACAAGAGTGGGTTGCCATTTCCTTCTCCAGGGGATCTTCCCAACCTCAACCTAGGAATCAAACCCAGGTCTCCCTGCATTGCAGGCAAACTCCTTACCATCTGAGCCACCAGGGAATCCCATATTTTGAAATGATCACTACAATGAGTGTAGTTTACATCCGTCACCACATAAACACTCTTTTCTTCTTATGTTGAGAAATTTTAAGATTTACTCTTAGCAGCTTTTGAGTTAAGCAATGTAATATTATTAGTATAATCATCATGCTGTATATTACATCCCCATGACTTACCCACTGTATAACTAAAAATTTATACCTTTTTACCCCCTTGCCTCATTTTGCCTATCCCCCTAGTCCCTGCTCCAGGCAACCATCCATCTGTTTTCTATATTCATGAGCTCATTTTTTTTTTTCTGGGGGAAGGAGATTTTTAGTTTAAAATCTCATATATCATATAGTATTTCTCTTTTTCTTTCTGACTTATTTCACTTACTGTAATATCTTCAAGCTTCATGCCTACTGTCCAACATTTCCTTTTTTTATCACTTAATAATATTCTGTTTCTCAGGCTGATTAATATACCACATTTTATTTTTCTATTTATCCATTGGTTGACATTAGGTTGTTTCCATGCCTTGGTTTTGGTAAATAATGCTGCACTGAACATGGACTTACATATATCTTTTAAATTAGTGTTTCATTTTCTTTGCATAAATACCCAGAAGTAGAATTTCCAGATCACATGTTACTTCTATATTTAATTTTTTGAGGAACATCCATAATGTTTTCCATAGAGGATCCACTAGTTGACTTTCCCACCAACAATGTACAAGTGTTTCTTTTTTGCCACATCTTTGCCAAAACTTGTAATTTCTAGTCTTTTGGATAATAGCTATTCTAACAGGTGTGAGGTAATATCTCATTGTGGTTTTGAAATATACTTGCCAAGTTAATATTGATGTTGAGCATCTTTACATGTATCTTTGAACATTTGAATTTTTTTTTAATAAAGTCTACTCAGGCCCTCTGGCCATTTTTTAACTAGATTATCTTTTGCTATTAAGTTGTATGGGTTCCGTATAGATTTTGGATATTAGCCCCTTATCAGATGTATGATTTGCAAATATTTTCTCAGATTTAGAGGATTGCTTGTTTTGTTGCAGTTTTCTCTTGGTGTGCATTTACAATATAAAGACAATTACAGAGGGGAAAAAAATCCAATTTCACCACTCTGAAATAACAGGTTTATTTTTTCCCACCCTTTTAATTTGCAATTATAAAATAAATAAGACATGGGGATATAATGTACAGCATGACTATAGTGACTATAGTTAATAACACTGTATTGTACAAAGTTGCTAAGAGTAGATCTTAAAAGTTTCCATCAGAAGAAAAAAAATTTATTGCTATGTGTGGTGATGGATGCTAACTAGATTTATTGTGCTGATCATTTATCAATGTATACAAATAGTAAGTCACATTGTACCTTAAAACTAATATAATGTTATATGTCAGTTATATCTCAATTATAAAAACACAGAACATGTAATTTATATTTCAATGCAATGGAAATATATAGATATAAAATTACACACATAATAAACTTATGCATGTATATCATTTTTTTCAAACTTGAAATCATAATGTAGATTCCACTTTGTCTTATAATTTTCAGTTAGCATTTTATCATAAGTATTTCCCTAACCATTAAATTCTTCTTGAAGATATGTTTTATACCAATTCACTATTAATTCTACTATAAATATATTAAAATTTAATTATTTTCTTTAAATAAAAATATGACCAACATTCTTGTACATAAATTTTGTGTCCTTTTTCATTTTCCCTGGAATTCATTGAGTTAAAGATGTTTACAGTCTCACCAAATGTTTGTCCAGAATGCTGTGACAATTTCCATATCCATCAAGGCATCATAATATTTAACATATCTTTTTCAATTATCAATTTTATGAGTCTAAAATAAAAATGTCTCACTGATTTTAATTTTAAATTATGAGGCTGGACATTTTTCATAATTATTTGTGATTTATTTTTATCCTGAGAATTGCTTGGCATAGTTTTAATTGATAATGTCTTTATGTTTTTGACAATTTATGTAAATGCTTTAACAATTTAGTTTTAATTAAAGTAACTTGGGATGCACCAGATAATTAACGGAGTGTAGTAAGTGCAGTTGGGAAGGTAGCAGTCCTAATGTGTGTGTGTGTGTGTGCTAAGTTACTTCAATCATGTCTGACCTGCTGCTGATTATTAAAAACATTCTTTTATATTCTCTAGAAGGATCAAGGAGTAGCAGTGTCTTAGATTTAATGATATGCAATGACATTGTAAGAATAACAAATGCATATTGAAAAAATAAAAATGATAAGAAAGACTTTAAATTATAAAATGTCTCCCTGACTCCCAGTACCAATCACCAAAGATTTCATAAATTATATATAAACACATACAACTATTTTCTTTGTCTTTATGCATATATATGTGTGATGTAGATATATACTAATATATATATTAATATCTGAGTGACAGAGATCTGCAACAATAAAAGTACACTCTGCTTCATATAATATAACAAAACTGGAGATACTTGTTACCTTTAAAAGGTAGCATTGTCAGCTACTACAATTCAAAATGGTTTGGGGGGAAATATAAATGATTGTCTTAAATGGCTTCTGAGAGAAACTGGGTTTTACTCAATCTTCGAAGATGGATTTGGGGAAGACAATTTTGACATTCCTTAATGTATACTTCCACGGGTCTGTATAGGGAACAGAATATTGTTCTGCACACTTGATATTAATTTTAGATCTTTGGTGTACTGAATGGTTAATTATACCATCCACCAAGATAACTAGTACATTTTAAGTGATTTTTCGTTTGTCAAAAGAAGCAATATAATATAAAACCACAACACTGAAATTCACACTGTTGACATGGCTGACAAATGGAAAACAGGTTTAAAACTAATGTTTACTGAGTTATCCTAGTCCCTCACTTTTGTTTTTTCCAAAGCAAATATAACAATTCTGAGACTAAGGAATTCCACTTTCCATAACTGATGATTCATCAGAGATTACCTTTCCTCAAGTTCTTCCCATTGATACAAATCCTTGCTACTTTAATGTGACGCCTTCTTTTCATATTTTGGAATCCAGTTCGACTAACCTGTTAAAATCACAGCTCCCTGGTTCCTTTTTCCCTCAAGGATGGAATGATCAGGGTCGTCAAAGTAATGTACAGGGATAACTTTAGGGTCAAAACACCACTTTTCCATAAAATTTAAATCCAGCACCACTAATCAGACAGTAGGCAATCCCCACAGTCTGACCTCATAATGCCAAAGAAGTGAATTGAAAAAGGAAGAGTGATTGTCGCGCTCGGAGCCCCTCAGCGCAGGCAGCGGAGGTGGAGGCTGTGGTGGAGAGATGGTTGACACCGACAAGCCCGAGGTGGTTATGGGCCCTGGAGATGACATCCTGCATTGGCACCTCTTGGAGTCGCTGGGTGAGCCTCGGGCAAGAACCTCATCCACTCAGGCAGGAGAAGCAGCCTCCGCAGCACAGCAGCAGCTCCAATGGCATTAAAATGAAGAATGATGAATCAGTTCATCAGTTAATTCAGAGAAATCTGAATTAAAAGAAAAATCTACAGGAAATAAGAAGGCTAGTAGGTTTCATCCTTACTCAAAAGATAAGAATTCAGGCAGTGGAGAAAAGAAGGGTCCAAATCCTAACAGAGTTTTTATTAGCAACATCCCATATTGTAAAAAAAAAAAAAAAAATAGTAGAAGGAAAGAAATCATAAAGATCCGAGAAGAAATTAATGAAAAAGAAAAGAAGAAACAATAGCAAAGGTAAATAAAACTAAAAGCTGGTTCCTTGAGAAGATAAACATAATTGACAAAACTTTAGCCAGATTCATCAAGAAAAAAAGAGAGAAGAATCAGATCAACAAAATTAGAAATGAAAAAGGAGGGGTTACAATAGACAATGCAGAAATGCAAAGGATTATAAGAGACTGTTATGAACCCTATATGACAATAAAATGGATAACCTGGAAGAAATGGACAA
Source organism: Budorcas taxicolor (assembly GCF_023091745.1). NCBI lineage: Eukaryota > Metazoa > Chordata > Mammalia > Artiodactyla > Bovidae > Budorcas > Budorcas taxicolor. The sequence goes on along the minus strand of NC_068923.1, from coordinate 55,532,595 downwards.
ATTCCTAGAAAAGTTCAATCTTCCAAGACTGAACCAGTAAGAAATAGAAATTATGAACAACCCAACTACAAGTGCTGAAATTGAAGCTGTGAGCAAAAATGTCCCCAAGAAACAAAAACCCAGGACCAGATGGCTTCACAGGAGAATTCTATCAAATATTTAGAGAAGAGCTTATCCTTCTAAAACTCTTTCAAAAAATTGCAGAGGAAGGAATACTTCCAAACTCATTCTACGAGCCCATCATTCTGATACCAAAACCAGATAAAGGCAACACACAATAAAGAAAACTACAGGCCAATATCACTGATGAACATAGACGCAAAAATCCTCAACAAAATTTTAGCAAACAGAATTCAACAACATATCAAAAAGCTCATACACTATGATCACATTGGGTCTATTCAAGGGATGCAAGGATTCTTCAATATACACAAATCAATGTGATACACCATGTTAACAAATTGAAAGATTAAAAAAATATGATAATCTCAATAGATGCAGAAAAAGCCTTTGACAAAATTAAGCACTCATTTATGATTAAAACTCTTCAAAAAATGGATATAGAAGGAACCTACCTCAACATAGTAAAGGCCATATATGATAGTTAAGTTCAGTCGCTCAGTCATGTCCGACTCTTTGTGACCCCATGAATCGCAGCACTCCAGGCCTCCCTGTCCATCACCAACTCCTAAGCCTACAGCAAACATTATTCTCAATGGTAAAAAACTGAAAGCATTTTCCCTAAGATCAGGAACAAGACAAGGGTGTCCACTTTCACCATTATTATTCAACATAGTTCTGGAAGTCCTAGCTATAGCAATCAGAGAAGAAAAAGAAAAGGAATCCAGATTGGAAAAGAAGAATTAAAGCTCTCACTGTTTGTAGATGACATGACTGTACACAGAAAACCCTAAAGATAGTATCAGAAAATTACTAGAGCTAATCAGTGAATTTAGCAAAGTTGCAGGATACAAAATCAGTACACAGAAATCACTTGCATTTCCATATAGTAACAATGAAAAATCAGAAAGAGCAATAAAGGAATCAATCCCATTCACCATTGCAACAAAAAGAATTAAATATCCAGGAATAAACTTACCTAAGGAGACAAATGAACTGTACTCAGAAAATTAAAAGACACTAATGAAATAAATCGAAGACAACATAAAGAGATGGAGAGATATTCCATGTTCTACTACCAAATGCAATCTACAGATTCAATGCGATCCCTATCAAATTACCAATGGCATTTTTCACAGAACTAGAACAAAATATTTCATAATTCATATGGAAACTCAAAAGATCCTGAATAGCCAAAGCAGTCTTGAGAAAGAAGAATGGAGCTGGAAGAATCAACCTTCTTGACTTCAGATTACACTACAATGCTACAATCATCAGGACAGTATGGTACTGGCACAAAAGTAGAAATATAGACCAATGGAACAAGATAGAAAGCCCAGAAACAAACCCAAGCACCTATGGGTATCTTATTTTTAACAAAAGAGGCAAGGATATATAATGTGGCAAAGACAGCCTCTTCAATAAATGGTGCTGGGAAAACTGGACAGCTACATGTAAAAGAATGAAATTAGAACACTTCCTAACACCATACACAAAGAGAAACTCAAAGTGAATTAAAGACCTAAGTATAAAACCAGAAATTATAAAACTCTTAGAGGAAAACATACACAGAATACTCAATGACATAAATCAAAGCAAGATCCTCTATGACCCACCTCTTTAGAGTAATGGAAATAAAAGCAAAAGTAAACAAGTGGGACCTTATTAAACTTAAAAAACTTTTCTACAGCAAAGGAAACTATAAGCAAGGTGAAAAGACAACCCTCAGAATTGGAGAAAACAATAGCAAATGAAACAACTGACAAAGGATTAATTTCCAGAATATATAGGCAGCTCATACAACTCAATGCCAGAAAACAATCAACCCAATCAAAAAGTGGGAAAAAGACCTAAACAGACATTTCTCCAAAGAAGACATATAGATGGCTAACAAACACATGAAAAGATGCTCAACACCACTCATTATTAGATAAATGCAAGTCAAAACTACAATGAGATATTACCTCATACTGGGCAGAATGGGCACCATCAAAAAGTCTACAAACAATAAATGCTGGAGAAGAAAAGAGAATACTTTTGTGCTGTTAGTGGAAATGTAAACTGATACAGCCACTATGGAAGATGGTATGGAGATTCCTTAAAAACCTAGGAATAAAACCACCATATGATCCAGCAATCCCACTCCTAGGCATATACTCTGAGGAAACAAAAATTGAAAAATACACATGTATCCCATTTTTTTGCAGCACTATTTAAAATAGCTAGAACATAGAAGCAACTTAGATGTCCATCGACAGATGAATGGATAAAGAAGTTGTGGTGCGTATACACAGTGGAATATTACTCAGCCATAAAAAGGAACACATTTGAGTTAGTTCTAATGAGGTGGATGAAACTAGAACCTATTTTACAGAGTGAAGTAAATCAGAAAGAGAAAGATAAATATCATATTCTAACACATATATACAGAATCTAGAAGAATGGTACTGAAGAAATTATTTACAGGCAGCAGTGGAGAAACAGACATAGAGAATAGACTTTTGGACATGGGGAGAGGGGAGGAGAGAGTGATATGTATGGAAAGAGTAACGTGGAAACTTACATTACCATATATAATGTAAAATACATATGTAATGTAAAATAGAAAGCGAATGAGAATTTGCTGTATGGCTCAGGAACTCAAACAGGGGCTCTGTATCAACCTAGAGGGGTTGAATGGGAAGGGAGATGAGAGGGAGGTTCAAAAGGGAGGGGCTATATGTACACCTATGGCTGATTCATGTTGAGGTTTGACAGAAAACAACAAAATTCTGTAAAGCAATTATCCTTCAGTAAAAAATTAATTAAAATTTTAAAATGGGGAAAAAAAAAAAAGGAGCTGTGATTACCTGAGAGTGGAGACTAATTTCCAGGCTGGTTCTGTTTCACTCCTCTTATAGAGTGTGTAAAAGAAATGAAAGTGTTAGTCATGTCCAACTCTTGAAACCCCATGGACTGTAGCCTGCCCGGTTCCTTTGTCCATGGAATTCTCCAGGCAAGAATATTGGAGTGGGTAGCCATTCCCTTCTCCAGGGGTTTTCTTACCCAGAGATTGTACCTGAGTTCTTCTGCATTGCAAGCAGATTCTTTACCATCTGAGCTATCAGGGAAGCCCTGAGAGTATGTAAAGAACTCACTTGTTTCCCTCTGATTTAGTAATCCAGAACTCAACTGTGGAACAGAATAACTTTTACATTCCAGAAAATTTGCTCATATGAGATGATGAAGAAAGGGCAGATGAGTGAAATTTATGCTACTGATTAGATATATTAAAAAAACTAAAGTCAACCATCTAAAACTTTCAACTTAAGAAACTAAAAGAAGAACAAACTAAATCAAAAAAAAGAATAAAAAAGAGAGAACAAAAAAGAGAAATAATAAGAATTATATAGCAAAATCAATGAAATTGCAAACAAGAAATCAATGGAGAATGATCAATGAAATCAAAAGCTAATTGTTTAAAAAATCAACAAAATCAATAAGCCTCTAGCCAATCTAAGAAAAAAGAAAAAGTACACAAATTACTGATATCAGAAATGAATGAAGACACACCACTATAGATCACAAAAACATTAAAGGGGGGAAAAAAGGGAGTATCATGAACAGCTCTGTGCTTACAAATTTGATAACCTGGAAGAAATAAACCAATTCTTCGTAAGACACAATTTGCTAAAACTCACAAAAGGAGAAATGAACAATATGAAGAGGACTGTATCAATTAAATCATTGAATCCATAATTAATAACCTTCCAAAATAGAAAATATCAAGTGCAGATGGATTCACTGGTGAATGTAACCAAATATGTAAGAAAAAAATTATACAAATTCTCCACAATTTTTTTCTAGAAGAAAAAAGCAGGAGGAATATTTCATAAACCATTCTGTGAAGCCAGCATTACCTTAATACCAAAGACATTACAAGAAATACAGAACAATACTTTTAATGAACATAGATGCAAAATTCCTTAATAAAATATTATCAAATAAAATCCAAAAATGAGTAAAAAGAATTATACAACACAACCAAGTAGGATTTATTCCAAGTAGGCAAAATTATTTCAACATTTAAAAATCAATTAATGCAATCCATCATATCAACAGACAAAATAAATCACATGATTATATTAATATATGCAGAAAAAGCCTTTGACATAATCTAACACCTATTCAGACAACTCTCAGAAGCTAGGGATAGACGGAAACTTCCTTAACTTGATAATTGACATCTACAGAAATCCCCACAGATAACACTGAATTTGATAATAAGAAACTCAAAACTATCCCACCCAGATGAGAAACAAGGCAAGAATGCCCTCTCTTATCACTGCTATAAGTCAGCTAATAAAACAAGACAAGAAAATTAACAACATACATAATGATAAGAAAAAATGGAACTAATAAATAATCATAACAAGGCTCCAGAAGAAAAGTTTAATATAAAAAGGAAAATAGCTTTCTTATATAACAGCAATGAACAAGTAGAACTTGAAGTTAAACACATTGCTATTTATATTAGCATCAGAAAATGAAATTCCTATGTATAAATGTGACAAAATACATACAAAATATATGTAAAGAAAACTACAAAACTCTGATGAAAGTAATTAAACAAATAATTAAATGGAAAGGTATTCCATGTTCATGGGTGGAAAGACTCAAGATTGTCATGTCAATTCTTTCCAACTTGATCTAAAAATTCAATGCAATCCTAATCAAAATCAAGTTATTTTGTAGATACATAGAGAGGCAAAAGGTTCTGCTGATATTTAGTCAAAGAAGTTAGGAACTGATATTCACACAAAAACCTTCACATGTTTATTTATAGAAGTTTTATTCATTATTGTCAAAACTTGGAATTAAACAAGATATCTTACAGATATTGTAAAAATGACCAGGGTCTGCTGAGGAATAAAGGTTATAAGAGATGGACAGACAGATCACTGAGAAATTTTAGGGCAGTTAACTATTTATGAGACTACAATGGTGAAAACATGTCATTATACATTAGTTAAAACCCACTGAATGGACAACACGAAGAATATGTTCTCATGTGAACTATGGATTTGGGGTGGTAATGATGTGTCAGTGTAGGTTCATCAGTTATAACTACCTCTCTGGTGGGGAAATGTTGATAGTGGAGGAGGTTGTGCATGTGTTGGGGCAGCAGTTGTACAGAAATCTACTTTTTATTCAATTTTGCTGTGAACCTAAAATTTCTCTTTAAAAAAGTCTATTTAAAAAAATGTAAAAAAACTAAAGAAAGGATAATGTGTCATTATCATTACTATAGCACTTTTTGGATAACATATTAATTTTGCACCCAGATCTTTTCATTCCAGCTGTGGCATCTCAGTGCCAAATCACCAAAATAAACAAAGCAAAACAAAAATAATCTAAAAGTAAACACACACACACACACACACACACAACATATGCTACCATTATCACTATTAAAGTAACAAAGTAACAAAATGATAGAATATTTTAGTGGAAAAGTTAAGAGGTGCAATTGTTTGAAACAACAAAAAAATGTTCATGACACGTTACTTTGTAAGAATCATTAAATGATGGTTATTTTTACCAAAATTTTATTTTCATATAAGTTTATTATTTTCATCTAAAATTTCTGGGGTCAGCTTCAATTGAGTTTATAGTTTTTAATTGGGATCTGACAATTTATTTGGTAAAGGACCAATACTTAATATTCTTGGATTTGGAGGCAAGAGGATCTCTGTCACACTCTAGTTCTCACCGCAATACTTTTGTCTGAATTATTGATAAGACCCTGTGTCATTGCAAGGTTGCTGAGAAGCAGATGAAGTGTTTAGTGAGCACTACTACCTCTGACACAGTGCCTCACCAGTATCCTTCCCTTTACAGTATTGTAACAGTTTAATAAGATGAACTGTGCACTCTGCTAAAGCATCCTTTGAGCCTAAAATACATTACCTAATTTATGATGCCAAGACTTCAATTTCAGTATGTGTTAGTTCAAAAATGAGAACAACTTAGAACATATAGTGAGCATATGACCAATCAACCAATATAGTACAGATGATGTACTCTTTGAAATTTTTTATATTTGACTTTAAGCATCACACATTTTAAACATTAAGAAAAATAGCATGCTGCAATAGTAATATTAATATGCATTAAAAATATATAGCTCTAGTGTTTCAAGCATTGTAGGTATCTACTATCACATTTAATATTATTTTAGCAGTGACTCTTATAACATAGGTATTATTATCATCCTTTGGCCAAAGAGGAAATTAAAGTTCCAAGAGGTTAAGTAATTCACTAGCTCAAAGTCATACAGCTAATAGCTTTCAGAGCTATTCTAACCAAAACTGGCTGATTCCAAAGCCCAATGCCTTCAACTACTACACTGAAAACTGAAATATTCACAGGGCATATCCCATGGTTTGGGGCCAACTATGGTGATTTTACAGATATAAGTAATGGTTTAATGTCAATATTTATTCAATAACCTCAAAAATTCAAATTAAATGACTTCTCCAGATTTCTCACCAAAAATTATTAGCCCAGTGAAATAAGATATCCCATTCTTTAATGCAATGTAAAATAAAACTCCCTCACTTACCAAACTCTAAATTAGCCAACAAGATAAATTTTGAGAAACAAGATAAATTTTGAGAAACAAGATAAGGATCTAATGTTATACTTGCCCCTTGTGCAGGATTAGTTCAACTTCCTCCATTAATTAAATTCTAAAGCTGTGGTTTTATATAGCTTTTATTATATTGAGGTATGTTCCTTCTATTCCTGCTTTCTGGAGAGTTTTTATCATAAATGGATGTTGAATTTTGTCAAAGGCTTTCTCTGCATCTATTGAAATAATCATATGGCTTTTATTTTTCAATTTGTTAATGTGGTGAATTACATTGATTGATTTGTGGATATTGAAGAATCCTTACATCCCTGGGATAAAGCCCACTTGGTCATGGTGTATGATCTTTTTAATGTGTTGCTAGATTCTGATTGCTAGAATTTTGTTAAGGATTTTTGCATCTATGTTCATCAGCGATATTGGCCTGTAGTTTTCTTTTTTTGTGACATCTTTGTCAGGTTTTGGTATTAGGGTGATGGTGGCCTCATAGAATGAGTTTGGAAGTTTACCTTCCTCTGCAATTTTCTGCAAGAGTTCGAGTAGGATAGGTGTTAGCTCTTCTCTAAATTTTTGGTAGAATTCAGCTGTAAAGCCATCTGGACCTGGGCTTTTGTTTGCTGGAAGATTTCTGATTACAGTTTCAATTTCCGTGCGTGTGATGGGTCTGTTAAGATTTTCTATTTCTTCCTGGTTCTGTTTTGGAAAGTTATACTTTTCTAAGAATTTGTCCATGTCTTCCAAGTTGTCCAGTTTATTGGCATATAATTGCTGACAGTTGTCTCTTATGATCCTTTGTATTTCTGTGTTGTCTGTTGTGATCTCTCCATTTTCATTTCTAACTTTATTGATTTGATGTTTCTCCCTTTTTTTCTTGATGAGTCTGGCTAATGATTTGTCAATTTTATTTATCCTTTCAAAGAACCAGGTTTTTGCTTTGTTGATTTTTGCTTGGCCACTGCATAATGATCAAAGGATCAATCCAAGAAGAAGATATAGCAATTATAAATATATATGCACTCAACAAGGAGCACTGCAATATGTAAGACAAATGCTAACAAGTATGAAAGGGGAAATTAACAATAACACAATAATAGTAGGAGACTTTAATACCCCACTCACACCTGTGGACAGATCAACTAAACAGAAAATTAACAAAGAAATGCAAACTTTAAATGATACAATAGACCAGTTAGACCTAAGTGATATCTATAGGACATTTCACCCTAAAACAATGAATTTCACCTTTTTCTCAAGTGCTCATGGAACCTTCTCCAGGATAGATCACATCCTGGGCCATAAATCTAGCCTTGATAAATTCAAAAAGATTGAAATCATTCCAAGCATCTTTTCTGACCATAATGCATTAAGATTAGAACTCAATTACAGGAGAAGAACTATTAAAAATTCCAACATATGGAGGCTGAACAACACGCTTCTGAATAACCAACAAATCACAGAAGAAATCAAAAAAGAAATCAAAATATGCATAGAAACAAATGAAAATGAAAACACAACGACCCAAAACCTGTGGGACACTATAAAAGCAGTGCTAAGGGGAAAGCAAAAAGCTGGTTCTTTGAAAGGATAAATAAAATTGACAAACCATTAGCCAGACTCATCAAGACAAAAAGGGAGAAAAATCAAATCAATAAAATTAGAAATGAAAATGGAGAGATCACAACAGACAACACAGAAATACAAAGGATCATAATAGACTACTATCAGCAATTATATGCTAATAAAATGGACAACTTGGAAGAAATGGACAAATTCTTAGAAAAGTACAACTTTCCAAAACTGAACCAGGAAGAAATAGAAAATCTTAACAGACCCATCACAAGCATGGAAATTGAAACTGTAAAGACTCCACCAGAAAATTACTAGAGCTAATCAGTGAATATAGTAAAATTGTGGGATATAAAATCAACACACAGAAATCCCTTGCATTCCTATACACTAATAATGAGAAAGTAGAAAAAGAAATTAAGGAAACAATTCCATTCACCATTGCAAAGAAAAGAATAAAATACTTGGGAATATATCTACCTAAAGAAACTAAAGACCTATATATAGAAAACTATAAAACACTGATGAAAGAAATCAAAGAGGACACTAATAGATGGAGAAATATACCATGTTCATGGATTGGAAGAATCAATATAGTGAAAATGAGTACACTACCCAAAGCAACCTACAGATTCAATGCAATCCCTATCAAGCTACCAGCGTATTTTTCACAGAGCTAGAACAAATAATTTCACAATTTGTATAGAAATACAAAAAACCTCGAATAGCCAAAGCAATCTTGAGAAAGAAGAATGGAACTGGAGGAATCAACCTGCTTGACTTCAGGCTCTACTACAAAGCCACAGACATCAAGACAGTATGGTACTGGCACAAAGACAGACATATAGATCAATGGAACAAAATAGAAAGCCCAGAGATAAATCCACACACCTATGGACACCTTATCTTCGACAAAGGAGGCAAGAATATACAGTGGATTAAAGACAATCTCTTTAACAAGCAGTGCTGGGAAAACTGGTCAACCACTTGTAAAAGAATGAAACTAGATCACTTTCTAACACCATTCACAAAAATAAACTCAAATGGATTAAAGATCTAAACACCAGAAACTATAAAACTCCTAGAGGAGAACACAGGCAAAACACTCTCCGAAATAAATCACAGCAGGATCCTCTATGATCCACCTCCTGGAATATTGGAAATAAAAGCAAAAATAAACAAATGGGATCTAATTAAAATTAAAAGCTTCTGCACAACAAAGGAAGCTATAAGCAAGGTAAAAAGACAGCCTTTGGAATGGGAGAAAATAATAGCAAATGAAGCAACTGACAAACAACTAATCTCAAAAATATACAAGCAACTTATGCAGCTCAATTCCAGAAAAATAAATGACCCAATCAAAAAATGGGCCAAAGAACTAAACAGACATTTCTCCAAAGAAGACATAGAGATGGCTAACAAACACATGAAAAGATGCTCAACATCACACATTATCAAAGAAATGCAAATCAAGACCACAATGAGGTACCATTTCACACCAGTCAGAATGGCTGAGATCCAAAAGTCTACAAGCAATAAATGCTGGAGAGGGTGTGGAGAAAAGGGAACCCTCTTACACTGTTGGTGGGAATGGAAACTAGTACAGCCACTATGGAAAACAGTGTGGATATTCCTTAAAAAAACTGGAAATAGAACTGCCTTTTGACCCAGCAATCCCTCTACTGGGCATACACACAGAGGAAACCAGAATTGAAAGAGATACATGTACCCCAATGTTCATCATAGCACTGTTTATAATAGCCAGGACATGGAAGCAACCTAGATGTCCATCAGCAGATGAATGGATGAGAAAGCTGTGGTACATATACACAATGGAGTATTACTCAGCCATTAAAAAGAATACATTTGAATCAGTTCTGATGAGATGGATGAAACTGGAGCCGATTATACAGAGTGAAGTAAGCCAGAAAGAAAAACACCAATACTAACACATATATATGGAATTTAGAAAGATGGTAATGATAATCCTGTATGCGAGACAGCAAAAGAGATACAGATGTAAAGAACAGACTTTTGGCCTCTGTGGGAGAGGGAGAGGGTGGGATGATTTGGGAGAATGGCATTGAAACATGTGTACTATCATGTAAAAAACAATTGCTAGTCTAGGTTCGATACATGATATAGGATGCTTGGGGCTGGTGCACTGGGATGACCCAGAGAGATGATATGGGGAGGGTGGTGGGAGGGGGTTCAGGGTTGGGAACTCATGTATGCCTGTGGCGGATTCATGCCAATGTATGGCAAAACCAATATAGTATTGTAAAGTAAAAAAAATTTTAAAAAATCTCACATCAAATAAAAAATTGTGCCAAAATGAATAAAATTTACCATTTTAAAGTGTAAAAAATAAATAAATAAATAAAGCTATGATTTTTCCAGTAGTCATATATGGATGTGAGAGTTGGACTGTGAAGAAGGCTGAGCATCAAAGAATTGATGCTTTTGAACTGCGGTGTTGGAGAAGACTCTTGAGAGTCCCTTGGACTGCAAGGAGATCCAACCAGTCCATTCTGAAGGAGATCAGCCCTGGGATTTCTTTGGAAGAAATGATGCTAAAGCTGAAACTACAGTACTTTGGCCACCTCATGCGAAGAGTTGACTCATTGGAAAAGACTCTGATGCTGGGAGGGATTGGGGGCAGGAGGAGAAGGGAATGCCAGAGAATGAGATGGCTGGATGGCATCATTGACTCAATGGACGTGAGTCTGAGTGAACTTCGGGAGTTGGTGATGGACAGGGAGGCCTGACATGCTGCAATTCATGGGGTCGCAAAGAGTCGGACACGACTGAGTGACTGAACTGAACTGAACTGAACCTAGTCTACAATATCCTTCTACTATAACAAATCCTCCATTCAAGGGCATCTGCTCAATCTGCATTTTCTAATTCTGGCTGAAATACAACCAATTCCCTAGGGCACAGCTTTCTGGAGTTAAGCAAGAAATATAATAGCACTCATCTAAATATGTTCCTACTCCCTTATGTGGTCTACAGCCCTCTTAGACTTCTTTCCTTACTACACCACAGAATCCCTCCAGTGACTACACCCTAGTACCACCTCTTGTCCAGCCTTTTCCTCTCTTTCTGATATGTCTTTAGCAGAGATACTGCTATCAAGCCTCAGAGGTCTATTCAAAGTTAGGAATGATCTTGATTTGAGATACTGAAGGTTATTTTTCCCTAACAGCTCCACCTTGAAGATGTATAGGTGGTTTGCCCTCCAATGTGCCTTAATTAGGGTCCAGCAATACCCAAAATTCCTTGTGGAACACCTCCTATTGTGAGCTCTGTTTTGTTTTGTTTTTCTTTGATTTATATCCATCAATTTCCAACCATTGCTGCATAAATATTATTCTGTTCTGCCTAAATTTTTTATATTGATAGTGTGATATTGCTTTCTCTTTGCCCCTTGGAGGCTGTCCTGGAAGAATCCTTGTTCTAAGCTATTGCAATCCTCTGACAAGCCCTCACTCTTCTTCACGTACAATCTGATCCTAAAACAAACCCAATTCAACTCATCATGCTGGATCCTGCTCTTCTAATCTTTGCTTGAGGAGAGCAGGGGGCAGGGAGATGGTAGGGAGGGAATTCCTTATAAAACTCCAGGTACATAAACCCAAAGCTGTGAATGTTGCTGCTAAGTCTCCAAGGCTGAGCCACAGACAACTTCCTCCCCAAAGAGTAGCTGCAAATTGTTTGCTTATGGATTAAATCCACGCCAAAAATATGTTGGTTGTGATGTTATTTTATTTCTGTTGTTGAACATATTTTTAAATGGTTGAACTTGAATGTTTTTGTAAGAAAAAATGCATTTTCTATGTGTTTGTCTCCTTGTCATTTCAGATATTTGAGTTTGTAAATCTTGCTCTAAAGTTTGTTGGTCCTCTGTTGCTGAACCCACTGGTGGCATCTTGTAATTTCCAAGGTCTTAGGTCCATGCTAATTAAACCTAGCTTTCTTTTAGTACCTAGACTTGTAATGTAGCCTCTCTTGACCATAAAACCAGGGAAGCTAGGTTAAAGGATGACCTTGAAAATAGTACTCTTGTTGTTCCTGTTGTTGTTGTTCAATTGCTGAGTCATGTCTGGCTCTGCAACCCCATGGGCTGCAACACGCCATCTTCCCTGTCCTTTACCATCTCCCGGAGCTTGCTCAAACTCATGTCCATTGAGTCTGTGATGCCATCCAACAATCTCGACTTCTGTCATCCCCTTCTCTTCCTGCCTTCTATGTTTCCTAGAATCAGCCTTTTTCAATGAGTCGGCTCTTTGCATCAGGTGGCCAAAGTACTGGGGCTTCAGCTTCAGCCTCAGTCCTTCCAATGGATATTCAGGGTTGATTTCCTTTAGGATCGACTGGTTTGCTTTTCTTGCAGTCTAAGAGACTCTCAAGAGTCTTCTCCTGACTTCTCAAAAGTCATTCTTGAATGTTAAATATAGTTAAGTATAGTTCCTGTTAAATATAGTTCCTCAATTCTTACCATTTCTTTATATTTATTATCTTTTTTCTTTCACACCGTTATTTAGGAGGGGTGCTTTCCTTGCTTTCGTTAGGTTTGCTGCAGCTGCTAAGTCGCTTCAGTCATGTCCAACTCTGTGCTACCCCATAGACGGCAGCCCACCAGGCTCCCCCATCCCTGGGATTCTCTAGGCAAGAACACTGGAGTGGGTTGCCATTTCCTTCTCCAATGCATGAAAGTGAAAAGTCAAAGTGAATTCGCTCAGTCATGTCCGACTCTTAGCAACCCCATGGACTGCAGCCTACCAGGCTCCTCTGTCCATGGGATTTTCCAGGCAAGAGTACTGGAGTGGGCTGCCATTGCCTTGTTTTATGTTTTTATTCCATCTTCATCTCTTTTGGAACTTGCTATTGCTTCAATTCTTCTATTGCCCATGGCTGCTTCTTTTCTGTTTACTGTAGGGGAGGGGAAAATTTTCCCCTCTTTTGTAGGTTCTTTTTGCTAGTCTAAGAATCATACTGACATAAAATAGACTAACATTAGAAAAACAAATTAAATTTCACACTTAACGAGGCCTCATGGATATAGGACCTATAAATGACCAAAGCAGGCTGTCTATATACCTTTTAAGAAAAAGAATCAATTGCGACGATTTGACAAAATAGGAAGATTTGGACTTTGAGTATCAAATTAATGAAGAAGTAACAGTTTGTTTATACAGCTTCCTCTGCCCCAAATTCCTCATCTCCAGTGATAAGGATGGATGCCTTTCATCCACCCAGCACAGGGAGGGTGCATTCCCAGGGGAGTTTTATTTCCTGCTTTCAAGGGAACAAAGAGGGTGAGAATGTTCTTCTTGAACCAGATGTTTCTTGCTGCTGCTGCTAAGTCACGTCATTCGTGTGCAACTCTGTGCAACCCCATAGACGGCAGCCCACCAGGCTCCCCTGTCCCTGGGATTCTCCAGGCAAGAACACTGGAGTGGGTTGCCATTTCCTTCTCCAATGCACGAAAGTGAAAAGTGAAAGTGAAGTCACTCAGTTGTGTCTGACTCTTAGCGACCCCACGGACTGTAGCCTACCAGGCTCCTCCATCCATGGGATTCTCCAGCCAAGAGTACTGGAGTGGGGTGCCATTGCCTTCTCCTGTTTCTTTTAAGTAACTTTAATTCTGAATAATCAACATGCCACTTAGGTATATTTTGGGGGTAGTGTGCCCTGAATCTCATCAGTTTCCCCCTCTGAGATTTTCCTGAGATGGAAGTTTTTTATAATACAATCTGAACTGGTATATTGCTTTACTATTTCATTGAATTAGTCTCTTAGCCTTAAAAATAGATCTGTTCAGAAAAAAAAAAAAATAGATCTGTTCAGTTAAACAATCATGTCTAATTTTAGGAGGTACTGATGCAACTGGACTCCCAAAGTTGGTCTATTCATGTGAGAAATCAAGTCTTTAATAAGGCATTTCTATGGAAACAAAAGAAATGTTAATAATCAGAGAAATTTATAAACCAGTTGCTGTGTTCTGAGTTTTGAAGATGGCCAATTGAGAAGATTTCAGAATCTTGGATACAAACCATTCCTTCAGTAGAGTTAGGGCAGGCAGTGGCAATTTGACAGATTTTGCTGGTTTGTAGTTTGAATATCTCTAGTGATCTTTCTAAGTGGTTCACATAACAAAAGGTACAATAATTGTTTTATATTGGATGGTAATTTTTCTGCAATTAATATTTAGTCATCCAACTTTAGCTTGCTAAGCTTTAGAAAAAGAGTAGGTTTAGTTCTCTATAATGTCAGAAGATTGGAAGCAAAGTTAGAAACACTAGTTTGGAGACTTGTAACTAAATATTTGAGGGTTTAGTCTAGTATACAGATAGGAAGCAAAATCTCACAGATATTAGGAGCACTATGAAAGGTTTATTCCTGAAACATAATTTCTATCATAATTTACAGTCACCCCCATTTCTATCAAAAGTAATCATAGTAAGACTAGTCTAGTTTTAATAATCTTGGCTTGATTATTTGCTTAAGTACAGCAAGAATGGGAACTGACCACATAGAATCTTTTAATCTACTTTGTTGAAATTTTTCATAAGAAATCTCAGATTTTAAAATTCCTTGAGGACAGTGACAAAGATAGTGGTAGAAAGATGCCAAACTTACCTCTTTTCATGCACACACCAAAATCACAATTGTTTCCAAGACAACTATGGACAAAAAGAATTGAATCTACCAGAAAAAAAAATCTTCTATAATTACAGACATAAAGAACCACAATGAGACAGGCAGGAGGGATGGACTTGTGATATAATTAAACCCCACACCCCTAGGTGCAACCCATAAACTGGAGAATACCTATATTGCAAATGTTCTCCCCCAGGAGTGAGAGTTCTGAACCCCATTTTGGATTCCCCAGCCTGGGCACCAGGAAGATGAGCCCCCAGAGCATTTGAGTTTGAAAGTCAGTGAGGCTTCATTTCAGGAGCCCCATAGTACTGGGGGGAAATAGAGACTTCACTCATAGTGAGAGCACACAATATTTTATACACACTGGGACCTGGGGCCAGAGCAGTGATTAACAGAAACCTGAGCCACAGTAAACTGCTAGTCTTAGAGAGTTTCCTGGAAAGGCAGGAGGTGGCTCCAGCTCACCGTGGGCACACAGATAGTGGGTGCAGCCATACAGAACATTGTACTTCATGAATACAGCTGTTGGTGGCTGCCATCTTGGCTCATTAGTGACAAGACCTGGTCCCACCCAATAGCTTGTAGGCACCAGTGCTGGGATGCCTCAGGCCAAACAACTAACTGGGCAGAACACAATTCCACCCATCAGCAGATGGGCTTCTCGAAGACTTTCTAAGCTCATAGCCTCCTCTAGACATGCCCTTAGACACAGTCCTGCCCACCAGACAGCCAAGACCCTGGTCTACCTTTCAGGGGGCAGGTCCCAGCCCTTCCCTCCAGGAAGTGCACACCACCCTCTAGACCAACCTCAACCAACAGGAGCCAGACACTAGAAGTAAGAAAACTATGATCCCACATCCTACAGACCCAGCCTATCCAGAGTAGGACAAACCCTACCCTGGGACTAACTGGGCCCTGGCACTGTCCACTGGCAGACCAATGCTAGCTTCAGGGCACCCTGGACTCTACCCTGAGATAGGAACAAACTCCCTCCCATCAATCTGAAACAAGCTATGGGATCCTTGAGCTCTGCAGAGTCTCTCCAGAATCCAGAAACTGGCTCTGCCTGCCAGTAACCCAACCCTAATCCCAGGCCCTGGCTTCACGCACTAGTGGGCCAGCATTAGCCCCAGGGCCCCATGAGGTTCTGCATCCAGCTGCTTCATGATCAGACCCCAATAAATAGGAGCCAGCAGCATCCACACAAGGCAGAACTTGGCAACCAAACAAGCTAGGGCTTAACCAATCCTATCAGACTACCCACATAACAATAGAAGGACCCATGAAGTCCTTTTAGGGGGAACCCCAAGAGCATATAGCTTGAGTGACAAGAGGGGAGTTCATTGCTGGTATACATAGGACATCTCCTACAGAAGGCCACCTCTCCAAGGTTGAGAAACATAACTAACTTACCATACACATACACATACAAATAGCAATATAGATAAAATGAATGGAGATAGGCAACCTACCCAAGAAAGAGTTAAGGTTAATCATCATAAAGACAATTTAAAAACTCAGGAAAAGAGTGAATGCACAAAGTGAGAACTTCGAACTTTTTGACAGAATGTTAGAAAATATAAAGAACTATCAGAGATAAAGAATACAAGAACTGGAGTGAAAAATACAGTAGAAGGAACAATAGTAGACTAAATGATATAGAAGAATGTATCAGTGAACTGGAAGGTAGAGTAGTGGAAATCACTCCCACTGAATAGGAAAAAGAACCAAAGGGTACCAAGAAATAAGGATGGTTTAAGAGAGCTTTGGTACAATGTCAAATGCACTGATGTTTGTACTATAGGGGTCTCAGAAGAGAGAGAAAATGTCTGAGAAAATATTTGAAGACATAAAAGCTGAAAACTTCACTAACCTGGGAAAGGAAACAGTCACCCATGTCCAGAAAGCACAGAAAGTCCCATACAGGATGATCCCAAAAAGGAACCTAAGACACATTGTAATCAAAATGACAATAATTAAAGATAAAGAGAGAATATTAAGTGCAGCAAAGGAAAAACAACAAATAACCCACAAGGAAACTCTGCTGATTTTTCAGCAGAGACTCTAGAGACCAAAAGGGAGTGGCACCGTATATTTAAAGTGATGAAAGGGGAAAACTTACAACCAAAAATACTCTATCCAGCAAGTCTCTTGTTCAGATTTATGGAGAAATCAAAAGCTTTACAGACAAGCAAAAGCTGACAGAAATCAGCACCATGAAACCAGATTTATGACAAATGTTAAAGAAACTCCTCTAGGCAAAAAGAAAAAGGCTATTAGAAATAAGAAAATTACCAGATGAAAAGGATCACCAGGAAAGGCAAACATATAGTAAAGGTAGGAAATCATGCACGCAAAAAGCTAGGAGGGAATTAAAAGCGAATGAATAGTCTTCGATATCTACAGTAAGCAGTTAAGGAATTCACAAAACAATAAGATGCAAAATATGATATAAAAAAAAACACATGCTATCTCTACTGGGCATACAGAGAAATTTGGGAGAGTTGATATGGGCAAAAATATTTCTTTTCTGCTAGCATTAATCAGAAGTACCAGAATCTTTCAGTTGCAACAGCCCTCAGAGCAAGCAGTATCCAGCCTGTGAAGTTTATCCTTCAGTGAGGCCAACTATGCCAAATTGTAGGAAAGGGAAAATATCCCCCTACCCTTCATTCTTTTAGCTGGTCTAATAACCAAACTGACATATGATAGATTAACAGGAGAACAGCAAATTTATTTTTTTTTTTTTATTTTTTTTTTTATTATTATTATTTTTTTTTTTTTAATTTTAAAATCTTTAATTCTTACATGTGTTCCCAAACATGAACCCCCCTCCCACCTCCCTCCCCATAACATCTCTGTGGGTCATCCCCATGCACCAGCCCCAAGCATGCTGTATCCTGCGTCAGACATAGACTAGCGATTCAATTCTTACATGATAGTATACATGATAGAATGCCATTCTCCCATATCATCCCACCCTCTCCCTCTCCCTCTGAGTCCAAAAGTCCGTTATAGACAGCTGCGTCTTTTTCCTGTCTTGCATCCAGGGTCGTCATTGCCATCTTTCTAAATTCCGTATATATGTGTTAGTATACTGTATTGGTGTTTTTCTTTCTGGCTTACTTCACTCTGTATAATCGGCTCCAGTTTCGTCCATCTCATCAGAACTGATTCAAATGAACAGCAAATTTAATATCATGTTAAAGTGACTAAATTGGACTCTAAGTGGTGGTTTAGTCGCTAAGTCATGTCCAACTCTTTTGACCCCATGGACTGTAGCCCGCCAGGCTCCTCTGTCCATGGGATTCTCCAGGCAAGAATACTGGAGTGGGTTGCCATTTACTTCTCCAGGGGATTTTTCCCACCCAGGACTCAAACCTAGGTCTCCTGTACTGCAGGCAGATTCTTTACTGATGAACTATGAAAAGGAAAGGAAAGTGAAGTTGCTCAGTTGTGTCTGACTCTTTGTGACCCCATGGACATAGCCTACCAGGTTCCCTCATCCATGGGATTTTCCAGGCTAGGGTACTGGAGTGGGTTGCCATTTCCTTCTCCAGGGGATCTTCCCAACCCAGAGATCGAACCCAGGCCTCCCACATTGCAAGCAGACGCTTTACAGTCTGAGCCACCAGGGGAAATCCATATATATATAGATATATCTATATCTATATATATCTCCATATATATCTCTTTTAGACAAAAAAATAAATCCTTTGTAAGAATTTGACAAAACACAGGATTGGGGGCTTGCTGTAGCAAATTAATGAATAAGTTACCAGGTTTGTTTAAGCAGCTTCCTCTGCTGTGACTTCCCTATCTCCAGTGATAAGAATACCCTTCATCCTCCTGGTGTAGGGAGGATAGCTTCCTATGGCAGTTTGCTACTTGCTTTCAGAGGAACAAAGTAGGATCGGAGTGTTCTTCTTGCACCAGGTGTTTCTTACATAACTTTAACTAAAAGTCATCAATATGCCACCTTTGCATATTTGGGAGCAGCCTTCCCTGACTCCCATCACTACAATGAATTCTGTCTTCCCTATTCTTTAAAACCAGAATATTTTTTCTCAACTATATAAGTGTTTAAGCTAGAACTTCATTTCATTATTTTCATATGAACAATTTGAAAGAGTAGTTTTTCACTAACTTAAATTCACCACTATTCTGTAGCCCTTTATCTATAAGCAGTTAACTTCACCCTAGCCTTTCTTCTGAAATTGATTTCTCTTCAATGATTAGCAAGGATTACAAAATCCAGTGGATTTTTCTCAGAAATGATTGTCTCTTTGCAACTTTGATTATTTTTTTGATACCTCTTTCTTCTTGAAAGTGTTCCTCCAGTTCTGTGACACTGTAATATCCAAATTTATTTTCTATCCTAATCATTTTTGGCCCATTTCTCTGGCCTATCTTTGGACTCCCTCAATATAAGCATTCTCCAGAAAATTTTGTCCCCAAGTCGTTCCTCCCTCCCCCTTCAGTAATTTCATTTCATACAGTTTTTGAAATGCTTCTTATGACTTGCTGCCAGTACATGAAGGCAAGGATATAGAGTATATTAGATAAGGCCTGGAAATAAAGAAGCAGTGTTTTTGTTATTTAAAAATCATTTGATTGTATACATAGACAATCCAAACTAATAGAGACAATTAAACTAAGAGAGTACAGCAATATTGCTGGACCCAAAATCAATATGCAAGACTCAGTAGGGTTTTATACACCTCCAGAAAAGTTAAAAATATAAAAAAGATGATAATAATGAAACTATATATCACAATAACAACAAAAGAATGTAATATTCACCAGGACATCAAACAAATATGTAAAAGATCTTTAAAGATTTTTTTTTCTTAATTTTAAAATCTTTAATTCTTACATGCGTTCCCAAACATGAACACCCCTCCCACCTCCCTCCCCATAACATCTCTCTGGGTCATCCCCATGGACCAGCCCCAAGCATGCTGTATCTTGCATCAGACTTAGACTGGCGATTCGATTCTTACATGATAGTATACATATTAGAATGCCATTCTCCCAAATCATCCCACCCTCTCCCTCTCCCTCTGAGTCCAAAAGTCCGTTATACATATCTGTGTCTTTTTAATAAAACAGAATAAATGTAGACATATATTAGTAAATGAGAACTGTATTACCAATATGTGGCAATTTCTCCAAAATTATTTTCTAAGAAATTTAATTTAAATCAAAATTCAGAATGGTTCATTACAGAACTTAAGCTAATTCTAAAATCACATGAAACTATTCCAGGTGAAAACAGACAAGGCAATTTGGAAAAAAATGAAGAATGAAAGAATATTTGCCCTAGAATTAATTGCAGTAATTTAAAGAGAATGATATTGTTACAGGAATAGATAAGCTCACTAACAGGAGGAAGCAGAGAGTGGTGAAGCAGATGCCTAAATATATGGAAGCTTGGCAAGTGGTAGATACATATTTTATTGGGATAATTAACTGTCTATATTTAAAAATATAGCTATCCTGTTCATATATAAATATAAACAGATTGTACTTGTAAATGTTTATTTCTTAGAGTGAAGAAATATCTGATAGAAATGTGATAAAATGTTAATAAATTTTTTAACCCAAGTAGTCAATACATATCTATTATATGCTATCTATAAGTGTGTGTTTTTTCTTCAATATGTGAATTCACTGAAGGAGTTTAAGGAATAACATAGTGAATGATAAATGTGACTTTAAAGGATTTTTTTGACAGCTGTTGGAGGATGGATTATGTAAAAGGAAGACTAAGTTGAGAAGCTAATTAGAGTAATAATTGCAATAGCTTTGGTGCAAAAAAAAAAAAAAAAACCAGCCCAGTGAGATCTTGAAGTTGAAACCATGGTAATAGGTAAGAGAAGTATTTGGGGACAAATTTAGGAAATAAAATGACAGCTATTCAAATGCAGGGTGTGAGGTGAAGTTTGTATAATGAGATGGTTAAGAGAGAGGGCAGGCTTAAATATCACCCCTAAGTTTCTGGATTTGCTAACCAAATGGAATTTTTGTGCCAATAATCATAAAAGAGAATATAGAAGGAGGGAGATGTCAGTAAGTTGTGAAGTTTTGGGAGGACTCACAATGAGTTTTGCATAGGATACAGTGAGTTAATGTACTGGTAAGGCATTGTTTTAGATTATTTTGAAGCACTATTTTCTAACCCGTTCACATGGATCAAACAAACAGCTTTATTAATTCCTGGCCTGTTTGAGGATAGGGTGGACAAAGAAATAAATACAAGGAAATAGACATACCAACTGCCTGTTATGTCTCTAATCGCCTAGGCATTGTCTCAAGATAATACATTTACACTCCACACTTCTCTTTGGCATTAATATGGCTAAGAGAGACTAGATTTGAGAAACCAATAGGCCTTAAGTCAAACCTTGCTAGAGTAAAGTTCCATATTTCTTCTTTTGTCTGAATGATTATGAAATCTGCTTAATCAGCCCATACCTACCTTATCAGTGCCTGAACTATTTACCAGAATATTATTAATTATAAGTATATTAGCATTTATGAAAATCTTTTTGGCATATGTGAAAAGATCAGGTGTCAGTCTACGCATAGAGAATTTTCTGAAGTCAAAATAGGGAAAAGAAAATTGAAAGCCATATAAAAGATGTTTTGATTTATAACATACTACTCTGTCAGAATATGTGGATTGTGTACTGATCCACAAGTCTTATCCACAAAGAAAGCAATTAAATATTTAACTTAGTTGAATTGTATCCCATAAGCAAGGCAAAGAAATTGCACTGATAAATACTTTCACTTATTAGAGTAGGTCCTAGAAAAAAAATGAAAAATACACCCAGACTTCTGTGTTGATGTAAGTAGAAGTAAAAAAAAAGTCAACACTTGAAAGTGCTACAGAAAGCAACAGCGTTCTCAGGGAAGAACTACATTTCAGTTAATGTCATCAGATGAAGGAAACATTCATGGAAAGAGTTAAGGACATTAGTTTTGCTGGAACCTGATTTCCAGGTAGCATTGTACAAGGACTCCAGACAACATATATTTTACATACATACTTAAGGAGCCTTTCTTTTAAATAATTTGGGATTGAAGCCCAAGGAATGAGAACTGACCTGGGAGTCCCAAGAGTCTTATGGAGACAAACAAGAACAAGAATAAAGGGCTACAGTCCGGTGCAGTGAATCGGGTGGGGTTGGGGGTGGGGGTGGGGATCCTCACCACTCTCTTCTAGGATACAAAACATACAGAAAAGGGAGATAGAGTGTCTCCAAAGATAAACTTTTCCTACTTCACACTTTTCCTGGAGGAGGAAATGGCAACTCACTCCAGTAATCTTGCATGAAAAATCTTGTGGACAGAGGAGCCTGGTGGGCTACAGTCCATGGGATTGCAAAGAGTCAGACACAACTGAGCAATTAGGCATAGCATACAGCACAAAGGATCTCATGAGATCAGCATCAGTTCAGTTCAGTTCAGTTCAGTTCAGTCGCTCAGTCGTGTCCGACTCTTTGTGACCCCATGAATCGCCAGCATGCCAGGCCTCCCTGTCCATCACCAACTCCCGGAGTTCACTCAGACTCACGTCCATCAAGTCGGTGATGCCATCCAGCAACCTCATCCTCTGTTGTCCCCTTCTCCTCCTGCCCCCAATCCCTCCCAGCATCAGAGTCTTTTCCAATGAGTCAACTCTTCACATGAGGTGACCAAAGTACTGGAGTTTCAGCTTTAGCATCATTCCTTCCAAAGAACAGCCAGGGCTGATCTCCTTTAGAATGGACTGGTTGGATCTCCTTGCAGTCCAAGGGACTCTCAAGAGTCTTCTCCAACACCACAGCTCTTTGGAGCTCAGTGTTCTTTATAGTCCAACTCTCACATCCATACATGACCACTGGAAAAACCATAAATGTTCCCAAATCAGATGAAGGACTGAGGCTTGTGAATGTTTCAGAGGACGGTGGGGAGGTCTCCCAAGATCACACACATATATTTCTAAGGGTCCCTTTTGATTTATACTTATCATTCCCCTTGAGTCTGTGAACACGGTTTTTGGGTGTGCAGTTGAGTGGCCTTACTCCCTTTGATTTAGAGAAATGCTTGAGTATATAATCTAATATTTCTGTATCATAAATATATATATATATAATTTCATAATATCACTCACATTAATTGACTATCTATTGTCTGCTAATACAACCACAATTGTGTTCAACAATTCCAATCTTTGATATATTTTTCTACTTTTAAAAGTATGCCTCCCTAACTGAAGTTTTTTTTTTTTGACTATACAGAATTTGTTCTACTTTCCAATTTTAGTTCATGTGCTGCTGAAGCAAGTCCAGTCCATTTTCAATTGTATCAGTTACTATTTTTACAGTCTAATTAAGAATAATCTGATGTATGTGAATTTATCCAAGATTTCTGAGTTGATATAAAGTAAAAGGTAGCTGAGTTAACTCAGTAAAATTTATTTCAGATTACAGGGAACCATGTGACACCCAACAATGTGACTGAGAACCAGCAACAGTGGAGATCGAGAGCTATTCCAGGAATACAAAATTAAAATTATTCCATTGCCACTGAAAATCATGTTGTTTAACACTGCTCCATACAACTGTCAATGATGAGGGAGTAATAGCATCCTACCATTTTTACTCAGGGACCCTTTTTCTAAGCATTTAAACCAAGGAAAGCATTATTTTCATTACCTGTCAAAACAAATAATAGAAAAAGACAACTCTAAGAACAAAAACAGAATCAAACAATGGTGTGTTAAATTTCTTTGTCAGTGATAGGCCTAAAACATAGTCAAGAGTCTTGGTTTTGTTCACCTCACTAATATTTATTGGATGCTTATTGTGTACTGCACACTATGCCAGACTTTGTTAGTGAACAATGAAAGCTCTCCTCCCAGAACTGATAACTTATGAAATTGTCAGACTGAAAGTATCTCAAAACTCTCCTGCCACCTTGCCATTTAAGCTGTTTAGCTTAGTTCAGCCTCCAAGTTTCTGGCCACCTCTGTAGAGAAGTAGTGATTAGTTCAGATCAGCCCACATGAGGAAGGGACATGAATATTAATAGAGCTTCAATCTGTAACTTCAGAGGGTTGCACTTTGGGATTTCTGAGCCTAGGGAATCTATACCTGAAAGGAGAAAGCTCAAGGTCAGAGATACAGCACATTAGGCTAGAAAATCCATTAATAAAAGATGAAGGAACTCTTGTATTTTGGAGGCAATCTAAACGCTGCTCAGAAAATCTTCCTCCAGACTCTACTCTGTTTAAAACACTGTATTGACTTTCCCCTTGCCTTTGGTTTAATTTCAAATTCCTTTATGTAACTTTAAAGACTCTGCTTATCTCACAGGTAGCCTTGATTTAGTCTCTGAGCCAGTTTTACAGTGTTCACTCTCCCTGAAATATCCTTCCTTGTCTCTTGTACACTTGGACAACTTCTCAACTTCAGATCTTAATGGAGTCATTTCCTCTAGAAAACATTTCATGATTCTCTCCCCACCAAAGAATGGGTTATACACACTTTTTCCTGTGTTGCTAAAGAATTTTATATACCACCCAGTATTACACTGTAATAATTATCTTCTGATTTGTCAATTATTGGATGGTCCACATAATTTATTATTCAAACCAGAACACTTCTGGAATAAAAAAAGGGATTAAAAAAATACAATTTTATGTATTTCAAAATTAAGTATATACTAGTTAACAAATGTATATAAATTATTATATACATATATATGCATATATCTGTATGCTGCTGCTACTGCTGCTAAGTCGCATCAGTCGTGTCCAACTCTGTGCAACACCATGTGCAGCCTACCAGGCTCCTCCATCCATAGGATTTTCCAGGCAAGAATACTGGCGTGGGTTGCCATTGCCTTCTCCAATATATACATATATACATATATATATACATTTTTCCAGGCATGCCTCATGTCATGCGAGATCTTAGTTCCCTGACCAGGGATCAAACACATGCCCTCTACAGTAGAAGCATGGAATCCTAATCATTAGACTTCAGGGATGTCCTCTAAAAATATCTTTTAAATAAAGCTATCTATTTAAAAAATCAATATATTTGTACTCATTAAAACAAAAAAGTCTTTGTATTAATTATCTGAACATTTAAATATTAAATAGCATAAGCAGAATGATTCTTCTTGTTATATGTTCATATATTTTAAAAAGCTTCTTAGTTGTATGTATAATACTGTGTGTGCCATATTATTTCAGTTATGGGGAATGTATTTTTTAAATATTGTTGTGTTGTTTACCTTTTTTTCCATAAAGTTGCCTGAAATCTTCAAAATTTAAATTCTATGTTAATAACTTTGAAATTGTTGAAATCTATAATTGACCTGTCTGTATAAAACCTGGTATTTTTAGTTGAGAAAATACTCTCTCTACATGTACAAAAGTACCTGGTTACCTCAGGAAACGCTTGCTAAATACAGCATATTCTCAAATTAAATGTTTCCTTTGGTATTGAAGTGTGTATATATTTTAGCCCAAATGTTTCTGAAGGCTCTATCTTCTTGTTTCCATTCAGAGTGCTTTTCTTCAATAGATGTCTTTACTAGATAAAAGTCATCACAGAGGTTGCAAATTTCCTTTCTCCATTTTGTATACACATTAAGAGTTTATCCAATGAAAAGTAGATGTTTTATTAAGATATTTCCTACAAGTTGAAATAATCTGACATCCAATACTAGAATTTTGAAATTAATATTTCCCACTGTTTGATCTTTCATTGTTCAATTGATTCATTTCCTACTTCAGTATTTTAAAATTGTCTTTTTGCAAGCTTTGATTTCAAGATTTGCCAATTGGGAAAACTTCACAAGCTAGATTTTGGCATCACAATTGTTAAATACTTTTAGGCTGAATTACATAGCAGTTCTTCTAATGCTCAAGCAGGTATAAATCTCGCTGACAATGGCCAGTGTTGAGATCAATGCTTCAAATGTATTTGTTTGGAAAACCAGCCTCATTTAAAAAAAAAAGCATGGTTTAATTACTCTGACAATAACAGTTTCTATTTTAATTGGTGGGATATTAATTATGAATAATGTGTGGCACTATGAATTCCAAATACATTGCTGCTTAAAAGTTTCTCAACTTAGTA
Organism: Budorcas taxicolor; assembly: GCF_023091745.1. Lineage (NCBI taxonomy): Eukaryota > Metazoa > Chordata > Mammalia > Artiodactyla > Bovidae > Budorcas > Budorcas taxicolor. The sequence continues at coordinate 55,506,468 of NC_068923.1, read as the reverse complement.
AGACCATTCTCTTTGTCTTGCAGGTTTTATCTCACTAAGTTTTGTATATATACAGCCACTAAAATTTTTTTCAATGTTGATTTTTTTAAGTAAATTTTTTAATTTTTAAAATAAATTTATTCATTTTAATTGGAGGCTAATGACTTTACAACATTGTAGTGGTTTTGCCATACATTGCCATGAATCAGCCACGGGTGTACCTGTGTTTCCCATCCTGAAACCCCCTCCCACATCCCTCCCTGTCCCATCCATCTGAATCATCCCAATGCACCAGCCCTGAGCACCCTGTCCCCTGATCTACCTGGACTGGTGATCTGTTTTACATATAATAATATACATGTTTCAGTGTCATTCTCCCAAAACATCCCACCCTCACCCTCTCCCACAGAGTTCAAAAGACTGTTCCTTCTATTCCTGCTTTCTGGAGAGTTTTTATCATAAATGGATGTTGAATTTTGTCAAAGGCTTTCTCTGCATCTATTGATATAATCATATGGCTTTTATTTTTGAATTTGTTAATGTGGGCATACTATGTTAATTGATTTGTGGATATTGAAGAATCCTTGTATCCCTGGGATAAAGCCCACTTGGACATGATGTATGATCCTTTTAATATGTTGTTGGATTCTGATTGCTAGAATTTTGTTAAGGATTTTTGCATCCATGTTCATTAGTGATATTGGCCTGCAGTTTTCTTTTTTTGTGGCATCTTTGTCAGACTTTGGTATTAGGGTGACGGTCTCATAGAATGAGTTTGGAAGTTTACCTTCCTCTAATTTTCTGGAACAGTTTGAGTAGGATAGGTGTTAGCTCTTTTCTAAATTTTTGGTAGAATTCAGCTGTGAAGCCATCTGGACCTGGGCTTTTGTTTGCTGGAATATTTCTGATTACAGTTTCAATTTCCGTGCGTGTGGTGGGTCTGTTAAGATTTTCTATTTCTTCCTGGTTCAATTTTGGAAAGTTGTACTTTTCTAAGAATTTGTCCATTTCTTCCAAGTTGTCCATTTTATTGGCATATAATTGCTGATGGTAGTCTCTTCTGATCCTTTGTATTTCTGTGTTGTCTGTTGTGATCTCTCCATTTTCATTTCTAATTTTATTGATTTGATTTTTCTCCCTTTGTCCCTTGATGACTGTGGCTAATGGTTTGTCAATTTTATTTATCCTCTCAAAGAACCAGCTTTTGGCTTTGTTGATTTTTGCTATGGTCTCTTTTGTTTCTTTTGCATTTATTTCTGCCCTAATTTTTAAGATTTCTTTCCTTCTACTAACCCTGGGGTTCTTCATTTCTTCCTTTTCTAGTTGTTTTAGATGTAGAGTTAGGTTATTTATTTGACTTTTTTCTTGTTTCTTGAGGTATGCCTGTATTGCTATGAACCTTCCCCTTAGCACTGCTTTTACAGTGTCCCATAGGTTTTGGGTTGTTGTGTTTTCATTTTCATTCATTTCTATACATATTTTGATATCTTTTTTGATTTATTCTGTGATTTGTTGGTTATTCAGCAGCGTGTAGTTCAGTCTCCATATGTTGGAATTTTTAATAGTCTTCCTCGTGTAATTGACATCTAATCTTACTGCATTGTGGTCAGAAAGATGCTTGGAATGATGTCAGTTTTTTTGAATTTACCAAGACTAGATTTACGGCCCAGGATGTAATCTGTCTTGGAGAAGGTTCCGTGTGCGCTTGAGAAAAAGGTGAAATTCATTATTTTGGGGTGAATGTCCTATAGATATCAATTAGGTCTAACTGGTCTATTGTATCAATTAAGTTTGTGTTTCCTTGTTAATTTTCTGTTTAGTTGATCTATCCATAGGTGTGAGTGGGGTATTACAGTCTCCCACTACTATTATGTCATTGTTAATTTCCCCTTTCATACTTGTTGGCATTTGTCTTACATATTGTGGTGCTCCTACGTTGGGTGCATATATATTTATGATTGTTATATCTTCTTCTTGGATTGACCCTTTGATCATTATGTAGTGTCCTTCTTTGTCTCTTTTCACAGCCTTTGTTGTAAAGTCTATTTTATCTGATGTGAGTATTGCTACTCCTGCTTTCTTTTGGTCTCTATTTGCATGGAATATCTTTTTCCAGCCCTTCACTTTCAGTCTGTATGTGTCCCTTGTTTTGAGGTGGGTCTCTTGTAAGCAGCATATAGAGGGGTCTTGTTTTTGTATCCATTCAGCCAGTCTTTGTCTTTTGGTTGGGGCATTCAACCCATTTACATTTAGGGTAATTATTTATAAGTATGATCCTGTTGCCATTTACTTTATTGTTTTGGGTTTGGGTTTATACACCCTTTTTGTGTTTCCTGTCTAGAGAAGATCCTTTAGCATTTGTTGGAGAGCTCCTTTGGTGGTGCTGAATTCTCCTAGCTTTTGTTTGTCTGTAAAGCTTTTGATTTCTCCTTCATATTTGAATGAGATCCTTGCTGGGTACAATAATCTGGGCTGTAGGGTATATTTTTTCATCACTTTAAGTATGTCCTGCCATTCCCTCCTGGCCTGAAGAGTTTCTATTGAAAGATCAGCTGTTATCCTTATGGGAATCCCCTTGTGTGTTATTTGTTGTTTTTCCCTTGCTGCTTTTAATATTTGTTTTTTGTGTTTGATCTTTGTTAATTTGATGAATATGTGCCTTGGGGTGTTTTGCCTTGGGTTTATCCTGTTTGGGACTCTCTAGGTTTCTTGGACTTGGGTGATAATGTCCTTTCCCATTTTAGGGAAGTTTTCAACTAATATCTCCTCAAGTGTTTTCTCATGGTATTTCTTTTTGTCTTCTTCTTCTGAGACTCCCATGATTCAAATGTTGCAGCATTTAACATTGTCCCAGAGGTCTTTGAGATTGTCCTCATTTCTTTTAATTCATTTTTCTTTTTTCCTCTCTGATTCATTTATTTCTACCATTCTATCTTCTACCTCACTAATGCTATCTTCTGCCTCTGTTATTCTACTTGTTGGTTCCCTCCAGAGTGTCAAGGCTATGGTTTTTCCAGTGGTCATGTATGGATGTGAGAGTTGGACTGTAAAGAAAGCTGAGCACTGAAGAATAGATGCTTTTGAACTGTGGTGTTGGAGAAGACTCTTGAGAGTCCCTTGGACTGCAAGGAGATCCAATCAGTCCATTTTAAAGGAGATCAGCCCTGGGTATACTTTGGAAGGAATGATGCTAAAGCTGAAACTCCAGTACTTTGGCCACCTCATGTGAAGAGTTGACTCATTGAAAAAGACTCTGATGCTGGGAGGGATTGGGGGCAGGGGGAGAAGGGGATGACAGAAGATGAGATGACTGGATGGCATCACTGACTCAATGGATGTAAGTTTGACTGAAGTCCGGGAGTTGATGATGGACAGGGAGGCCTAGCGTGCTGCGATTCATGGAGTTGTAAAGAGTCAGACATGACTGAATGACCGAATGAACTGAACTGAACTGAACTGAACTGATTGCATTATTCATTACATATTTATTTTTTTTTATTTCTTCTAGGTCCTTGTTAAACCTTTCTTGCATCATCTCAGTCCTTGTCTCCAGCTATTTATCTGTAACTTCATTTTGTTTTCAAGATTTTGGATCATTTTCACTATCATTATTCAGAATTCCTTATCAGGTAGATTCCCTATCTCTTCCTCTTTTGTTTGGTTTGGTGGGCATTGCTGTGAAGAGATACCCCACACCCAAGTTAAGAGAAACCCAAGTAAGATGGTAGGTGTTGCAACAGGGCATCAAAGGGCAGACATACTGAAACCATACTCACAGAAAACTAGTCAATCTAATCACACTAGGACCACAGCCTTGTCTAACTCAATGAAACCAAGCCATGCTCACGGGGCAACCCTAGATGGGTGGGTCATGGTGGAGAGGTCTGACAGAATGTGGTCCACTGGAGAAGGGAATGGCAAACCACTTCAGTATTCTTGCCTTGAGAACCCCTTGAACAGTATGAAAAGGCAAAATGATAGGATACTGAAAGAGGAACTCCCCAGGTCAGGAGGTGCCCAGTATTCTACTGGAGATCAGTGGTGGAAAAACTCCAGAAAGAATGAAGGGATGAAGCCAAAGCAAAAACAATACCCAGCTGTGGATGTGACTGGTGATAGAAGCAAGGTCCGATGCTGTAAAGAGCAATATTGCATAGGAACCTGGAATGTCAGGTCCATGAATCAAGGCAAATTGGAAGTGGTCAAACAAGAGATGGTAAGAGTGAACATCGACATTCTAGGAATCAGCAAACTAAGATGGACTGGAATGGGTGAATTTAACTCAGATGACTGTTATATCTACTACTATGGGCAGGAATCCTTCAGAAGAAATGGAGTAGCCACCATGGCCAACAAAAGGGTCTGAAATGCAGTACTTGGATGCAATCTCAAAAACAACAGAATGATCTCTGTTCATCTCCAAGGCAAACCATTCAGTATCACAGTTATCCAAGTCTATGCCCCAACCAGCAATGCTGAAGAAGCTGAAACTGAACAGTTTTATGAAGACCTACAAGACCTTTTAGAACTAACACCTAAAAAGGATGTCCTTTTCATTATAGGGGACTGGAATGCAAAAGTAGGAAGTCAAGAAACACCTGGAGTAACAGGCAAATTTGGCCTTGGAATACAGAATGAAGCAGGGCAAAGACTAACAGAGTTTTGCCAAGAAAATGCACTGGTCATAGCAAACACCCTCTTCCAACAACACAAGAGAAGACTCTACACATGGACATCACCAGATGGTCAACACTGAAATCAGATTGATTATATTCTTTGCAGCCAAAGATGGACAAGCTCTATACAGTCAACAAAAACAAGACCAGGAGCTGACTGTGGCTCAGATCATGAACTCCTTATTGCCAAATTCAGACTCAAATTGAAGAAAGTAGGGAAAACTGCTAGACCATTCAGGTATGACCTAAACCAAATCCCTTATGATTATACAGTGGAAGTGAGAAATAGATTTAAGGGCCTAGATCTGATAGATAGAGTGCCTGATGAACTATGGACGGAGGTTCGCAACATTGTACAGGAGACAGGGATCAAGACCATCCCCATGGAAAAGAAATGCAAAAACGCAAAATGGCTGTCTGGGGAGGCCTTACAAATAGCTGTGAAGAGAAGAGAGGCTAAAAGCAAAGGAGAAAAGGAAAGATATAAGCATCTGAAAGCAGAGTTCCAGAGAATAGCAAGAAGAGATAAGAAAGCCTTCTTTAGCGATCAATGCAAAGAAATAGAGGAAAATAACAGAATGGGGGACTAGAGATCTCTTCAAGAAAATTAGAGATACCAAGAGAATATTTCATGCAAAGATGGGCTTGAGGAAGTGCAGAAATGGTATGGACCTAACAGAAGCAGAAGATATTCAGAAGAGGTGGCAAGAATACACGGAAGAACTATACAAAAAAGATATTCACAACCCAAATAATCACGATGGTGTGATCACTCATCTAGAGCCAGACATCTTGGAATGTGAAGTCAAGTGGGCTTTGGAAAGCATTGCTATGAACAAAGCTAGTGGAGGTGATGGAATTCCAGTTGAGCTGTTTCAAATCCTGAAAGATGATGCTGTGAAAGTGCTGCACTCAATATGCCAGCAAGTTTGGAGAACTCAGCAGTGGCCACAGGACAGGAAAAGGTCAGTTTTCATTCCAATTCCAAAGAAAGACAATGCCAAAGAATGCTCAAACTACCACACAAGTGCACTCATCTCACATGCTAGTAAAGTAATGCTCAAAATTCTCCAAGCCAGGCTTCAGCAATACGTGAACCATGAACTTCCAGATGTTCAAGCTGGTTTTAGAAAAGGCAGAGGAACCAGAGATCAAATTGCCAACATCTGCTGGATCATGGACAAAGCAAGAGAGTTCCAGAAAAACATCTATTTCTGCTTTATTGACTATGCCTAAGCCTTTGACTGTGTGGATCACAATAAACTGTGGAAAACTCTGAGAGAGATGGGAATACCAGACAACCTAACCTGCCTCTTGAGAAATCTGTATGCAGGTCAGGAAGAAAAAGTTAGAACTGGACATGGAACAACAGACTGGTTCCAAATAGGAAAAGGAGTACGTCAAGGCTGTATATTGTCACCCTGCTTATTTAACTTCTATGCAAAGTACATCATGAGAAACGCTGGACTGGAAGAAACACAAGCTGGAATCAAGATGGCCAGGAGAAATATCAATAACCTCAGATATGCAGATGACACCACCCTTATGGCAGAAAGTGAAGAGGAACTAAAAAGCCTCTTGATAAAAGTGAAAGTGGAGAGTGAAAAAGCTGGCCTAAAGCGCAACATTCAGAAAATGAAGATCATGGCATCCGGTCCCATCACTTCATGGGAAATAGATGGGGAAACAGTGGAAATAGTGTCAGACTCTATTTTGGGGGGCTCCAAAATCACTGGAGATGGTGATTGCAGCCATGAAATTAAAAGACACCTTACTCCTTGGAAGAAAAGTATGAACAACCTAGACAGTATATTCAAAAGCAGAGACATTATTTTGCCAACTAAGGTCCATCTAGTCAAGGCTATGGTTTTTCCAATAGCCATGTATGGATGTGAGAGTTGAATTGTGAAGAAGACTGAACGCTGAAGAATTCATGCTTTTGAAGTGTGGTGTTGGAGAAGACTCTTGAGAGTCCCTTGGACTGCAAGGAGATCCAACCAATCCATTTTGAAGGAGATCAGCCCTGGGATTTCTTTGGAACAAATGATGCTAAAGCTGAAACTCCAGTACTTTGGCCACCTCATGCGAAGAGTTGACTCATTGGAAAAGACTCTGATGCTGGTAGGGACTTGGGGCAGGAGGAGAAGGGGACGACTGAGGTTGAGATGGCTGGATGGCATCACTGACTCGATGGACGTGAGTCTGAGTGAACTCCAGGGGTTGGTGATGGACAGGGAGGCCTGGCATGCTGCGATTCCTGGGGTCACAAAGAACTGGACACGACTGAGCGGCTGAACTGAACAATCCTGTTCCTTTACCTGCTGAGTATTTCTCTACCTTTTCATCTTGTTTAGATTGCTGTGTTTGGGGTGGCCTTTCCTTTTTCTGCCAGTTTGTGGTTCCTCTTCATTGTGGAGGTTCCTCACTGTGGGTGGGGTTGGATGCGTGGTTGTCAAGGTTTCCTGGTTAGGGAAGCTTGTGTCAGTGTTCTTGTGGGTGGAGCTGGATTTCTTCTCTCTGGTGTGCAATGAAGTGTCCAGTGGTGAGTTTTGAGATGTCAGTGGGTTCCGAGTGACTTTGGGCAGCCTGTATATTGAAGCTTAGGGTCTTGTTCCTGTGTTGCTGGAGAATTTGTGTGGTATGTCTTGCTCTGGAACTTGTTGGCTCTTGGTTGGTGCTTGGTTTCAGTGTAGGTATGGAGGCTTCTGGATGAGCTCTTGTTGATAATGTTCCCTGGAGTCAGGAGTTCTCTGGTGTTCTCAGGTTTTGAGCTTAAACCTCTGGCCCCTGGATTTCAGTCTTATTCTTTCAGTAGCCTCAAGACTTCTCCATCTATACAGCACTCCTTTTGAAAACAATGGGCTGCCTTTCTGGGTGCCTGATGCCCTCTGCCAGCATTCAGAAGTTGTTTTGTGGAATTTGCTCTGCGTTCAAATGTTCTTTCAATGAAATTGTGGGGGAGAAAGTGGTCTCCCCATCCTATTCCTCTGCCATCTTAAGACCGCCATCCTGCTCTTTTAAACTAATTTACATTATCATTCACAAAAATCATAAGTGTTCAACAAAATAAATTTTGAAAAAAAAAAAACTAAAAGTAGAATTACAATATGACTCAGCAATTACAATCCTGGGTAATTAATTTTAAAAATTAATTCATGGTAGAATTAATTACAGTTGTCAAGATATGAGAACCACCTAAGTGTCCATCAACAGATGATAGATAAAGATGATATGGTATATATTACAACGGAATACTACACAGCATAAAAAAGAATGAAAATTTTACCACTTGTAGCAACATGGTTGGACTTAGAGGACATTATGCTAAGTGAGAATGTCAGACAGTGACAAACAAATATGTGTGATATAACTTACATGTGAAATCTAAAATAAACAACAAGCTAGTGACTATTAAAAAATGAAGCAGACTCACAGATATAGAGAACAAACCAGTGGGGAGGAAGAGAAGAACATTATAAGGGTGGGAGATACAAACTATTAGGTGTATGAGAGGCTTAGCAATATATTGTGCAACATAGGGAATACAGCCAATATGCTATCATAGCTGTAAATAGAAAGTAGCCCTTAAAAATTGTATAAATATTTAAATAAAAATTTAAATATTGCAAATAATGTTATCTGACAAATAATGCAATTAATCTGAGAAAGAGATGATCTATTTGATTTATATGTGGCAAGTATAATTTCTGTATTTCATTAAAAATAAAATATATCTGAATATAAAAATGCATTCCAACATTAAAGATGATATGCTTAAAAATGTTATAAAAAAGTTTTACTCTGATTCCATGACTTAGATTAAAACTCAACCTATTATAGGAATTAACTGATTTGCTTTTTTGACATATCCAATGATAGTGGCATTGTTTGACTGCTAGTTCATCTGCTAACGGAACTTACATATAAACAGCTATTGTTTCCTGTGTTAACACATGCACAAGAATTTTTGAAATCAATAAAGACTGAAATTACTTTAGAAGAGCAATAATTTGAGCTAATGAAAAGTCAGACTTCAAAAAGAAGAAAAAGAGAGAAACTGGATTTTGTGCAGTGTAATGAATGATATAGCTCCTCCTATAGGGAAATCTAAGCTGACACAGCACATCAGAATTGTCCCAAGTTGCTGAAGGAAGCCAGAACCAGTCTTTGCCTGTGAGCTCTCCCAGGAAGGGGACAAGACATTGAGCAAAGTAACTCTCACCAGTTGACACATTTTGTATAGCTAATAGCTAGGCACGGTCTGCTAGAAGCACTTCAGTAGCTGGAGAAATAAGCCCTTCACTCCTACAAAGAGATTTGTGCAATATATCATATTCACTACAGTCACTGTCTATGTTCTTATTAATTCTTTATAAAATTCAAAGATCTTTTAAAAAATATTTAACAATGACTATGTCAGTCACTGTTCTAAGCGCTTTGCATATATACAATCTATTTAGTCTTTACAACCCTAGAAAGTGGGTACGTTATTACCTTCTCTTTATAGATAATTTCTCAATTCAGTTCAGTCACTCAGTCATATCCGACTCTCTGCAACACCATCAACTGCAGCATGCCCAGCCTCCCTGTCCATCACCAACTCCCGGAGTCCACCCAAACCCATGTCTATTGAGTCAGTGATGCCATCCAACCAGCTCATCCTCTGTCATCCCCTTCTCCTCCTGCCTTCAATCTTTCCCAGCATCAGAGTCTTTTCAAATGAGTCAGCTCTTCGCATCAGGTGGCCAAAGAATTGGAATTTCAGCTTCAGCATCATTCCTTCCAATGAACACTCAGGACTGATGTCCTGTAGGATGGACTGGTTGGATCTCCTTGCAGTCCAAGGGACTCTCAAGAGTCTTCTCCAACACCACACTTCAAAACCATCAATTCTTCAGCTCTAAGCTTTCTTTATAGTCCAACTCTCACATCCATACATGATCACTGGAAAAACCATAGCCTTTACTAGATGGACCTTTGTTGGCAAAATAATGTCTCTGTTTGTTAATATGCTGTCTAGGTTGGTCATAACTCTCCTTCCAAGGAGTAAGCATCTTTTAATTTCATGGCTGCAGTCACCATCTGCAGTGATTTTGGAACCCAAAATAATAAAGTCAGCCACTGTTTCCACTGTTTCCCCATCTATTTCCCATGAAGTGATGGAACCAGATGCCATGATCTTTGTTTTCTGAATGTTGAGCTTTAAGCCAACTTTTTAACTCTCCTCTTTCACTTTAATTAAGAGCCTCTTTAGTTCTTCTTACTTTGAATTAAAAGAGAGCCAAGCTTGTAACTAACACCCTGGCTTCAAGTCCTACCCAAGCCATGGATGATTTGGGAATCATTTGTTAATGATTTGTTCATCATTTTGATCACTTTTTTCCTTATATAAGAGCTTCCCTGGTGGTTCAGCTGGTAAAGAATCTGCCTACAATGTGGGAGACCAGGGTTGGATCCCTGGGTTGGGAAGATCCCCTGGAGAAGGGAAAAGCTACCCAATAGAGTATTCTGGCCTGGAGAATTCCATGGACTGTATAATCCATGGGGTCGCGAAGAGTCAGAAATGACTGAGTGACTTTCACTTTCACTTTTCCTTATATAAAATAAAGGAGACTGTATTTGTTAATCTCTAAGAAATTTTGAAATTCTAAAAACTATAAATAAATATATAATTATACATATATGATCGGAGAAGGCAATGGCACCCCACTCCAGTACTCTTGCCTGGAGGATCCCATGGATGGAGGAGTCTGGTAGGCTGCAGTCCATGGGGTCGCTAAGAGTTGGACACGACTGAGTGACTTCCCTTTCAGTTTTCACTTTCATGTATTGGAGAAGGAAATGGCAACCCACTCCAGTGTTCTTGCCTGGAGAATCCCAGGGATGATGGATCCTGGTGGGCTGCTGTCTATGGGGTCACACAGAGTCGGACACGACTGAAGTGACTTAGCAGCAGCAGCATACATATATGATAATCAGCCTTATTAAGTTTAAGTTAAAAAGTCATATCAACTCACATCAGGTTGCTGAATGGTGGTCTTATCACATTGTTCATCAAGTTAGAGCAGTTTGTCAGAGACACTGTAATAGTTTTTGGTTGCTACCTAAAAATGTACTGCAAATTTAGAGTTACAAAACAACCCCCATTCATCACCTTACAGTTCCATAATCAGCATTCCAAGCATGACTCAACTGGGTTCTCTGGACAAAGTCTTGCATGGCTGAAAAGTATCAGCCAGGCTGGGGCCTCATGTGGAACTTGAAGCTTTCTTTTCTTTTTTTTCAAAATGATATTGTCACTTTTATTAGATAATATTTTTTTATTGTGGTAAAGATCACATAACATAAAACATACTCTTTTAACCATATTTACCATCACAGTTCAGTGGCAGTAAGTACATTCACATTGCTATGCAACTTTGAGGTTTTCTTTTAAGCACATTCTAGTTGTTGGCAGAATACAGTTCCTTGCAGTCATAGACTGAGGTCCTAAAAGTCACTCTCCTCTATAGCAGTTCAAAAAATGGTTACTTTGTTCTCCTCCTCAAAACTGTCAAGAGGGCATCTCCCTGACTCTTCATATTTTAAATTCTAGACCACTTCTTAAGAGCTTACCTGAGTAGATCAGGTTCACTCGTGCTAAATCACTTTAGTTGTGTCCGACTCTTTGCAACCCCATGGACTGTAGCCCTCCAGGCTCCTCTGTCCATGGGATTCTCCAGGCAAGAATACTGCGGTGGGTTGCCATGCCCTCCTCTAGGGAATCTTCTCAACCCAGATATCGAACCCATGTCTCCTTCATTGGCAGGTTTTTTACCTGGGGGTTTACCAGTGGGTTCTTTACCACTAGTGCCACCTGGGAAGCTTCAACTTAGCTTATCTCCCTTCTGATTAATTCAATCATGTGTTTTAAATATATTTACAAAAATCCCTCTTGCTGATAATAAAGCATAAAATGAGAGTGATATCACATCTTACCTATGTGCTTTCCCCACAACCAAGAGGAGGGGATTATACAGAAAGTATACAATATACAGGGAGTCATGAAAAAGCTGGTTTAAAAATCAGCATTCAGAAAACGAAGGTCATGGCATCAGGTCCCACCACTTCATGGCAAATAGATGGGGGGAAAAATGGAAACAGTGACAGACTTTATTTTCTTGGGCTCCAAAATCACTGGAGCTGGTGACTGCTGCTATGAAATTGAAAGACACTTGCTCCTTGGAAGAAAATATATGACAAATTTAGCATATTAAAAAGCAGAGACATCACTTTGCTGACAAAGGTCCATAGTCGTACAGATAGAAGTTTGGACCATAAAGAAAGCTGAGTGCAAATAAATTGATGCTTTCATACTGTGGTACTGGATAAGACTGTTAAGAGTCCCTTGAACTGCAAGGAGATCAAATCAGCTAATCCTAAAGGCAATCAACCCAGAATATTTATTGGAAGGACTGATGAAGAAGCTAAAGCTCCAATAGTTTGGCCACCTGATGCAAACAACTGATTATTGGAAAAGACCCTAATGTTGGGAATGATTGAAGTCAGGAAAAAGGGATGAAGAGGATGAGATGGTTGGAGGGCATCACCAGCTCGATGGACATGAGTGTGAGCAAGCTCCAGGAGTTGGTGATGGGCAGGAAAGCCTGGCGTGCTGCAGTCCATGGGGTTGCAAAGAGTCAGACATGACTGAGTGACTGAACTAAACTACACTGAAGTATTTGTTATGAAAGCCCAAGTAGACAGAGATGGGTGGGAATCTTGGGGGCCAGTTTAGAATCCTGCCTGTTGCAGGCACATAAAAGAACTTGAATGGCTGTGCATCTTTTGAGGTTTTGGAGGTAAAAGCTCAGTCTACTGTGTACTCTCATATACTGACTGAGATACAGGAAGAATCTAGTAACTAAATGTGTTCTATAAGAGATTGACATATAAATCAGTGATGAACAGTTACATCTGACAAAAACAAGCTGCGGTAATTCCCTGTGCTGAGTATGTTTATAAAGTTGTAAGATGGCAGACAAGGGAGATTTATGGAAATTTAGAGATTAAAGTTCTGAGCCTTGCCATGTTTTCCACAATTTTTTCATCCTGTTTCTTGCAATCCCATTGCTTCCCTGTAGTGACTTTCTCATCCCCTGAGACCTAATAAATTGAGCATCTCACTGGTAGTACAATTGCAACTTTTATAAATCCAGTCTCAGACTCCCTGGTGGTCCAGTGGCTGAGACTCCACACACCCAATGCAGGGAGCTTAACTGCTTTGGCACTTTAGAAGATGAGAGATTTGTTCTAAGCTACCATCAAAGCTTTAACATTTGCCACTTAAATTCTGAATGAGAATTTTACAACCTTCATTTCCTTTTTTTTTTTTTTTGAGTAAGCTTTGCAGAGCATTTATAAGACACCAAATATATACACAATTAATAATCATTGTTTAATTAAAAACTAAATTATTCAATTATTTGGTCTGTCAGTCAATGGTTTATCTTCTGTACCCATCATGTGCACCTGCTATGGGTAATTTGAATATTTGTGATGGTAGCGCCTGACAGAGATACCGTTCTCCCCTCTCGCAGCCAGAAGATGGTCCACACACACCTCAAATGTGAGCAACCAACCCGGAACCTTACTTCGAGGGTGTACTTCATAGAGCTATGCTGCTGCTGCTGCTGTTGCTGCTGCTGCTTAGTTACTCAGGCGTGTCCGATTCTTTTCGACCTCATGGACTGTAGCCCACCAGGCTCCTCTGCACACAGGATTCTCCAGCCAAGAATACTGCAATGGGTTGCCATTCCCTTCTCCAGGGGATCCTCCCAACCCAGGGATCAAACCCAGGTTTCCCACATTGCAGGCAGATTCTTTACCTTCTTAGCCACCAGGGAAGCCCTCATAGAACTATACCTGCTCCCAATTACTTTATTACAGAGATCTCCAAACACATGGTTCCTTTGGTTTTGAGCATCATGTCATAAATTATCTTCTGAAAACAACTGTGGGCAGGATTTACTGAATTGTGTAGAAACCCAGGGCCAATGGAAATTGAGATTAGTTACTAATAGTAAACTCAGTGTCCAAGGGGAAGGGACAGTTATTAGAATCCAAAGAGAGAACTGTATAAAATGAATTTCCTGATGTGAATTATGAGCAAAGCCAGAATAAAAAATAACCCAATATCACTTTCCTTCTACTTTTCTAACTCCCACCAGAATTGCTCATTGGTGAAAACAACCTAAAATCAATAAAGTGAAGGTGGTCTAAAAGTTTATTGATACAGTGCACTTGGGGCAACCTTCCAAAGCACACAATAGAATGATCAAAGATTCAAGTTGTTTCTTGAGGGGACCTTGAAAGAAATCCAATTTATCATTCAATAATTCATAGCACTTTCTTGTAAAAGTATAGAGATAGGTAAAGTTAGGGATATTTCATACCTTCTAAAGAGGAAGAAATTGTCATTTTAACCAAATCTCCAGAAAATTCTTACTATTTCATTTTAGTATATGCTATCACTGTTCAGTCACTAAGTCACATCTGATTCTTTGCAAGCCTATGGACTGCAAGCACACCAGGCTTCCCTGTCCTTTACTATCTTCCTGATTTTGCTCAGACTCACGTCCATTGAGTTCATGATGCCATCCAACCTATAATTTATACTATAGGCAAAGTGTAACGAAAAATTCCAAATAACCTAAATATGTGTCAAAATTCAATAATTTAATACAAAAATTTAAGCATGTAATGGAATTCTCCAGGCAAGAATACTGAAATGTGTTGCCATTTCCCTTCTCCAGGGGATCTTCCTGACCCAGGGATTGAACCTGGGTTTCCTACACTGCAGGTAAATTCTTAACTGTCTGACCCAACAGACAAGCCCAAATAATGTGAATGACATAATAATTGAAAGGTAAAAAATATATTTCAAATTTTTATCAGTTTCTGCATTATAAAGCTAGTATTAAATATATTAAATAAAATAAGAAAATTTAACAAAAAATGAAACTAGGACAAAAGGAAAAAATATATATACTCTAATGCAAATGTAATTAAATTTTAGTGTATATATATATATATATATATATATATATATTCTTATATCCTTTTCCATTTTTTCTATGCGCAAATTTATTTTCTAGTGTTACCAGCACTATATGCTTCTGTAACTTGTGAAGATTGTGTGGAGAAATTGAGTGGACCCTGAAAGTTAATTTCAAAGGAGATACTGCCTAGAGGGCTAATTGTACACAAAATTCACATGACCACTCTTGTCTATGATTTTATGTGTTTCATGCTATTTCAGAAAGGTTGGTCTGGCTACTGGCTGCTCAGAAGCCAATAAAGAGGCCAGGTTGCTGGGAAGGAAAGTTTGCTTTATTTTAGAGGCTGGCTTGGGGAAGTGAGAGTGGTGGGTTGAGGGGGATAGGGAGGAACATCTGTCCAAAGTCCAGAAGATGACTCCCTCAGCTGACAAGCACGAGCTAAAAGCTTTTATAGACAGGTGGGGGTGGGGGTGGGGGCTACGTGCATCATCTTGATTGTTAGGTACAGTTGATCTTTAATTGCAGAGTCAGTTTTTTTCCATTTGTTTGAGACTGTTTCTTGAAATTGTGGCAGCTTATGTCACAGGTACAGTCTGGTCATTATGTAGTTAACTTCTTCCACCGGTGGAAGTTTCAGCATCTATAAGACAACTCACGGGATATAGTACAGAACATTACCTATAGCCCTTTGAGGAGGAACTAAAAGTACTTGACTATACTTAATGACTGGGCTTCCCAGGTGGCGCTAGTGGTAAAGAACCTGCCCGCCAACACAGGAGCCATAAGAGATGTGGGTTTGATCCCTGGACTGGGAAGATCCCACTGGAGGAGGGCATGGCAACCCACTCCAGGATTCTGTTTTGTGCTTTTCTAGTACAGTATGACTGTCACAGAAAATTACAATGGTCTGTGTGCTTATGCATCTTTATCCCTAGACTGTTGAGGGTGGAAAATTCCTCAATCAATAACATCTGGCAAATGTCTAATCCATGGACATGCCTGGCACATGAATGACATTCAAACCATTTCTTGACTTTGGCCATCTTAATGACTAAATTATTATTATTTGGTCTCCTTTTACTGTTTTCCTTTGTTTCTGTTTTCCTGCTGTTTCCTTTGTTTCTAACTTCTCTGATTAAACTTATTCTTTGGCTGAAGTTTTTCCACAGACAAAAGGCAGGCAAATGACATGGAGGGTGGGGATGGCAAGGGCCATAGAGTCCCACTCTGTTTTAATGTTATGGTGCACTTTTGAGAATTATCACAGTTAAAGTACTAAGTATTACCTGTAACAAGATAGTGCTTTTGGCAGAAGAGCATAGCTTCGGATTATTTTTTAAAGGATACACTGGTGCCAAACCCCGAGGCTCTGAAACTGCAGCTGCTCCAGTAAACATTTCCCAGGTCTGCAGGAGCACCACTGACCTAGGTTTCTCTTCCCTCTTTCATGTTATGGCAGAACCAACCACTACCTAAAATCACACCTGTCCCTTGCGTTGGACTCCACTCCCCAGCCCAGATACACCCTTCTTTTTGCTGAAGGTGAGTTTCTCTTTGCAGTCTTCGACTCCTTTCTTTCAAGGGACCTGATCCAGGCCACCTCAATTCATCAGAAGTACTTTTCTAGAAGGAAAGGTGAGGTTTGTATTTCTTTCCTCCCTAGAGGTCCCTGTGTAAATTGGTTCACTTCTTCCCGCAGGAACCGCTCCTTGTACTGAGTGGAACTGCTACCTTTTCAGACCACAAAAGATCCTGTTTCAACCTGCTCTGGAGCAATGGGTGCCAGGACGGTTTACAATTTCATGAACAAAGAAAATTGTTCAAGTGATTAAATAAAAATCATCAGAAATCAATCCTCAGGTTATTCACAGCTCTCTTTCCACACACAGAAAATGCTGGCAGAATGTCTTAAATTCTGCTTCTTAATGTGCCTGCCTCGTACACAAATATGATTATATTTAATCTACTTTGTATCTTGTTCTGTTTCTTTTAAATTATATTCTAAACATTTTCAAAGCTTTTTCAAATTAAAATAATACATTATGGAAAAAGTAACATGGGAACTTACATTACCATATGTAAAATAGATAGCCAACGGGAATTTGCTGTATGGCTCAGGAAACTCAAACAGGGGCTCTGTACATATATAGCCCATTTTTTCAATAAAGTTGACATTTTCTAATGTAACATGTAATGGAGTTTTTAAGGTGTTGATTTGAGTAGGCTATAGCTCCCACTTATTTAATCAAATACTAACTTAGATGTTTCCATAAAGGTATTTTGTACATGTAAGTAAAGTCCCTGGGTTTGATCCCTGGGTTGGGAAAATCCTCTGGAGAGGGGAAAGGCTACCCACTCCAGTATTCTGGCCTAGAGAATTCCATGGACTGTATAGTCCAAGGGGTTGCAAAGAGTCAGACACGACTGAGCGACTTTCACTTTCACTTTCTTTGCAAGTAAAGTCCATAATAATTTGACTTTATTTAAGTAAAGGAGATTATTAATTAATCACTTGACTGAGCCTGATTCAACCAATCAAAAGGCCTTTAGAGAAAGGTTGAGGCTTCTCTGAAGCAGAAGAAAATTTAACCTGTGACCAGCAACTGCCACTCATACTCAAGAATTCCAGTCCGCCCTTCCTAATAGCTAGTTTTAGTGATTTTAGGCTAGCTTAACTAGACCCCATGACCATGTATATCAATTCCTTGCCAAAAATCTCATACGTATCTCCTACTGATTCTGTTCCTTTGGATCAATCTGATGATAATCCAAATTGAAACATTTTGGCACCAGAAGTTGTTCTAGAGGAACACAATCATGAAGATAACTTTTCTGAATTGTTTCTGTGGTTTCTGGAATTGGTTCTATCATCTGATTAGATTTAAAGACACTACTGACTCTGGGATTCCCAGGTGGTGCTAGTGGTAAAGAGCCTGCCTGCCAAAGCAGATATAAGAGACACAGGTTCAATCCTGGGGTCAGGAAGATCCCCTGGAGGAGGAAAAAGCAACCCACTCCAGTATCCAAAGTCTTAGGGAAGCTGTAATAACAGAATGACTTCATCATGTAAGACATGATCACCCAATTAGAAGGGCCCAGAGGAAACCTTTTACAACCACTATGAGAAAATATACTTTCCTATAGCTCAGCTGGTAAAGGAGCTGCCTGTGATGCAGGAGACCAGGGTTCAGTTCCTGGGTCAGGAAGATCCCCTGGCGAAGGAAATGGCAACCCACTCCAGTATTCTTGCCTGGAGAATTCCTTGGCAGAGGAGCCTGGCAGGCTCATGGGGTCACAAAGAATTGGACAAGACTAAGTTACTAACACACATGAGAAATAAGCTTGAGGGGAGCTGCAACATTCTTAAGAGATCTATTTGCTCTTCTTTGTAAGTAAGAATTACAATGGAAACTGCTACCATTGAACTGGATTCCCTACATGAAATGGGGATAATAATAGGTGTGGTGACTGTAATATACAGCATATTCTAAGCAGTAAGCAGAATAATCTAACTTACAGGAGATGTATGGCATTAGTAGGTCATGGTCTCCATACCGAAAAAAAAAGAAGACTATTCAGGTTTAGTGAATAGCCCATCTGTTTAGAAGTCTAACTTGAATCATCAAGTCTTGTGAATAAGGCATGGCACCTGAATCAATTTCCTAACTGAGATAGGTTATGTCCCAGAACCCTTTAATGAAGGTGAGGATAGGTTCCCTTGAAGAAGAACCCCATTAACTGCCCAAGCAATATGGTATTGTTCATATTTCTCCTAGCCTTCTCCAAAGGGACCTAGGGCCATTTATCAAGGTGACTGTACTGTAGAAAGAGAAACCATAACACTTTAGGGGGATTACTGAACCCTGGCTCTTAACTGACATTAATTTCTGGATAACCCCAAAACGTCACTCTGTTCTACCAATCATAATAGAGACTAGTAGAGTTCAGATTTTAGCTCAAGTCCATCTCACAGTGGACTCAGTGTGTAATAACCCATCTGTAATTATTTCTCCTGGTTCCCAGTGGCTCAGTAGTAAACAATCTGGCTGCATTGCAGGAGACATGGGTTCAATCCCTGGGTTGGGAGAAGGAAATTACAACCCACTCCAGTATTCTTGCCTGGGAAATCCCATGGACAGAGGAGTCTGGAGGGCTACAGTCCATGAGAGCGCAAAAGAGCTGGACACGACTGAGTGACTAAACAACAACTACAACAAAAACAATTATTTCTCCATTCCAGAATTAATCATTGAAATAGGCATATTTAGAAATTGGCAGAATCTCCACTGATTCTCTGACCTGTGAGTAAAAGATATTACAGAAGGAAAGACCAAGTGGAAGTCACTACAACTCCCTATACCTAGGAAGATAAAAAGCCAAAATCAGTACTGTGATCCTGGAAGACATGAAAGATGCAGGCATGGTGACTTCCCGCCACATCTCCATTCAACTCAGCTATTTGGCCTGTGCACGAAACAGATGGGTCTTGGAGAATGACAGTGTATTATTATAAATTTAATCAGATAGGGACTCCAATTGCAGCTGCAATTCCAGGTGTTGTTTCATTGCTTGAGTAAATGAACACATCCACTGGTAGCTGATATGCAGCTATTCACCTGGGAAATCAGTTTTTCTCTATGTATGTTAGTAGAGAACAGTACTAGTAGTTTTCTTTCTGTTGGAAAGGCCAGCAATAAATCTTCACAGCCTTACCTTGGAGTATATCAATTTTTCAACCCCATGTCATAATCTACTATAGGGGATTTTAATCACTTTTTCTTTCCATGAAATGACACATTGGCCCTTTATATTAATGCAATTGTGCTCATTGGGTCTAGTGAGCAGAAAGTAGCAACTACTCTAGCTATTTGTGTTACAGAAGGTAGGAAATATTTCACAGAAATTCAGAAGTCTTCCACCTCAGCTATTTCTAGGGATGCAATAATAAGAGGCAGGTCAATATATTCCTTCTGAGATGAAGAATAAGTTATTATCTGGAGCTCGTATAACCAAAAGGGTACCATAATATCCAGTGGACCTATTTAAATTTGAGGAACGGTGCATTCCTTTTTTAGGTGTGCTACTTTGGCCCATTCTGGGGGCTTCCCAGATGTCTCAGTGATAAAGAATCTGCCTGCCAGTGCAGAAGACACAGGAAACAGGAGCTCAATCCCTGGGTCAGGAAGATCCCCTGGAGGAGGAAATGGTAACCCACTCCAGTATTCTTGCCAGGAGAACCCCACAGACAGAGAAGACTGGTGGGCTACAGTCTTTGGGGTCACAAAAGAATCGGATATGACTTAGCTACTAAACAACAACCATTAAGAAAGAGAAAGTAGTTATAAATACGAGCTGCAATTACAATCATCCAACCAGTTGCAGAAACAAGGACTATAATACTTATAAGTATAGTTTCTTTGCTTTATTTTGAATATGTTGGCATATATATTAATCAAATATCTTTGTTTTCTTGTCTCTTGTATTACCTTATCATCCCACATAAAATGTAAACATCTTAGTCAATTTTACATCACAGTAAATTATCAAATATTAGTAAAAAGTAAATATCATCCAGAGACTTTGTACTCTCTGGAAAAAATCTACTACTATGGGCAGGAATCCCTCAGAAGAAATGGAGTAGCCACCATGGTCAACAAAAGAGTCTGAAATGCGGTACTTGGACACAATCTCAAAAATGACAGAATGATCTCTGTTCATCTAGAAGGCAAACGATTCAATATTACAGTTATCCAAGTCTATGCCCCAACCAGTAACACTGAAGAAGCTGAAGTTGAACGGTTTTATGAAGACCTACAAGACCTTTTAGAACTAACACCAAAAAAAGATGTCCTTTTCATTATAGGGGACTGGAATGCAAAAGTAGGAAGTCGAGAAACACCTGGAGTAACAGGAAAATTTGGCCTTGGAAACAGAATGAAGCAGGGCAAAGACTAATAGAGTTTTGCCAAGAAAATGCACTGGTCATAGCAAACACCCTCTTCCAACAACACAAGGCTCTACACATGGACATCATCAGATGGTCAACACTGAAATCAGATTGGTTATATTCTTTGCAGCCAAAGATGGACAAGCTCTATACAGTCAAAAAAACAAGACCAGGAGCTGACTGTGGCTGAGACCGTGAACTCCTTATTACCAAATTCAGATTCAAATTGAAGAAAGTGGGGAAAACCGCTAGACCATTCAGGTATGACCTAAACCAAATCCCTTATGATTATACAGTGGAAGTGAGAAATAGATTTAAGGGCCTAGATCTGATAGATAGAGTGCCTGATGAACTATGGAATGAGGTTCGTGACATTGTACAGGAGACAGGGATCAAGACCATCCCCATGGAAAACAAATGCAAAAAAGCAAAATTGCTGTCTGGGGAGGCCTTACAAATAGCTGTGAAAAGAAGAGAGGCGAAAAGCAAAGGAGAAAAGGGAAGATATAAGCATCTGAATGCAGAGTTCCAAAGAATAGCAAGAGAAGATAAGAAAGCCTTCTTCAGTGATCAATGCAAAGAAACAGAGGAAAGCAACAGAATGGGAAAGACTAGAGATCTCTTCAAGAAAATTAGAGATACCACGGGAACATTTCATGCAAAGATAGGCTCCATAAAGGACAGAAATGGTATGGAGCTAACAGAAGCAGAAGATATTAAGAAGAGGTGGCAAGAATACACGGAAGAACTGTACAAAAAAGATCTTCACGACCAAGATAATCATGATGATGTGATCACTAATCTAGAGCCAGACATCTTGGAATGTGAAGTCAAGTGGGCCTGAGAAAGCATCACTACAAACAAAGCTAGTGGTGGTGATGGAATTCCAATTGAGCTGTTTCAGATCCTGAAAGATGATGCTGTGTAAGTGCTGCACTCAATATGCCAGCAAATTTGGAAAACTCAGCAGTGACCACAGGACTGGAAAAGGTCAGTTTTCATTCCAATTCCAAAGAAAGGAAATGCCAAAGAATGCTCAAACTACCACACAAGTGCACTCATCTCACATGCTAGTAAAGTAATGCTCAAAATTCTCCAAGCCAGGCTTTAGCAATACATGAACTGTGAACTTCCTGATGTTCAAGCTGGTTTTAGAAAAGGCAGAGGAACCAGAGATCAAATTGCCAACATCCGCTGGATCATGGAAAAAGCAAGAGAGTTCCAGAAAAACATCTATTTCTGCTTTATTGACTATGCCAAAGCCTTTGACTCTGTGGATCACAATAAACTGTGGAAAACTCTGAAAGAGATGGGAATTCCAGACCACCTGACCTTCCTCTTGAGAAACCTGTATGCAGGTCAGGAAGCAACAGTTAGAACTGGACATGGAACAACAGACTGGTTCCAAATAGGAAAAGGAGTACGTCAAGGCTGTATATTGTCACCCTGCTTATTTAACTTCTATGCAGACTACATCATGAGAAACGCTGGACTGGAAGAAACACAAGCTGGAATCAAGATTGCCAGGAGAAATATCAATCACCTCAGATATGCATATGACACCACCCTTATGGCAGAAAGTGAAGAGGAGCTAAAAAGCCTCTTGATGAAAATGAAAGAGGAGAGTGAAAATGTTGGCTTAAAGCTCAACATTCAGAAAACGAAAATCATGGCATCCGGTCCCATCACTTCATGGGAAATAGATGGGGAAACAGTGGAAACAGTGTCAGACTTTATTTTTTGAGGCTCCAAAATCACTGGAGATGGTGATTGCAGCCATGAAATTAAAAGACGCTTACTCCTTGGAAGGAAAGTTATGACCAACCTAGATAGCATATTGAAAAGCAGAGACATTACTTTGCCGACTAAGATCCGTCTAGTAAAGGCTATGGTTTTTCCTGTGGCCATCTATGGATGTGAGAGTTGGACTGTGAAGAAGGCTGAGCGCTGAAGAATTGATGCTTTTGAAGTGTGGTGTTGGAGAAGACTCTTGAGAGTCCCTTGGACTGCAAGGCGATCCAACCAGTCCATTCTGAAGGAGATCAGCCCTGGGATTTCTTTGGAAGCAATGATGCTAAAGTTGAAGATCCAGTACTTTGGCCACCTCATGTGAAGAGCTGACTCGTTGGAAAAGACTCCGATGCTGGGAGGGATTGAGGGCAGGAGGAGAAGGGGACGACCAAGGATGAGATGGCTGGATGGCATCACTGACTTGATGGACGTGAGTCTGAGTGAACTCCGGGAGTTGGTGATGGACAGGGAGGTCTGGCGTGCTGAGATTCATGGGGTCATAAAGAGTCAGACACGACTGAGTGACTGAACTGAACTGAATTGCCATTTTTAAATGGAATAGTTACATCCTGTTAGGTAGAAATATGACTTTATTTTTGGATTTTAAGTATGGGCTAAGAAGATGTATCTAGATGTCAAACTGTAGTGCTGTTTTTGATGTTAAACTTACCCAGGATTCAGGCCCCAATTATTGAAATACTAATCTAGGTGTTATTATAAAGATATTTTGTAGATGTAATTAAAGCCTGGAATCAATTGGAAGAAGATTATCCTGGATAATCTGCCTGGACCTGATTCAATCAAGGCTGAAATTTTCCTGAGAGAAGAAATTCTGTTTGTCCAACAATAGCTTTTTTGTGTGCCAAAGAGTTCTAGTCTGCTTTCTTGATAGTTCACCTTATGGATTTTGAAACTGCCTAGAAATCCCCTATAAGACAATTCATTGAATAAATCTCTCTGCATGTAGCTCCTAATGATTCTGCTTTTTTGATTGAGCCCTAACTGATGTAGGTTGGAAGCAGCTGTCTGTTGTTATTACAGTTGAGTAGACTATATATCAATAAGCCCAAGAAAATTGTAGGACTAGGTTGAATTTGAAATAGTCACAATAGAAAAAACTCAAAATTGAAAATGTTTATTATCAATATGGACTTCCCTGGTGGCTCAATGGTAAAGAATCCACCTGCCAATGCAGGAAACCTGGCTTGGATCCATGGGTCAAGAAGATGCCCTGGGGAAGGAAATGGCAATCCACACCAGTACTGTTGCCTGGGAAATCCATGGACAGAGGAGTATAGAGGGCTACAGACTATGGGGTCAGAGAGTCAGACACAACTTAGCGACTAAACAAATTAACAATATATTCTTCAGCAAGTGTGACTAAATATCTCTTTTATTCTAAGAACACCTCTAAAAACTTCAGTTATAGGAAACTAAGCAAACCTCTGCCAAAGATGTGTAATATTGCCTTATAAATTATTGAATACATCAATTATTGAATTTGTTTTCTATTAAATCATTTCTAAGATAACTAAGCTTGTCTAGCATAAAGCTGAGCTTAGCTTCATTTCCTATGTGGCAAATTGCAGGAAGCATTTCATTTGGTCAATCAACTGAAAGATGGAGAACAGCTAAGTCCACTGCTTGGCTTTATCAGAATCTCATTAAATCCCTTTGTTGCTCTTGAGATTATCATGATTATAAATGAACACTTCAGGTATTTTTGGAATAGTTTCCATTATTTTTTGAGATCTTAAAAATGATTTTTTTGGTTAAATAAATGTAATTTATCTGTTGACATTATGATGACCATAATACATGTTTTTGTATTGCCTTTAAAATAATAATTATGCTGTGGATTGAGGGCTTGCAACATGCAAGGCATTCTACTAAACCTATGTCAGTGATTATCTCATTTCATCCTCAGAATAGTTTTTAGAAGTAGGTTACTATCAGTATTTCCCAGTTTATAGATTTTAAAAAAATATGGGCACAGGAAAGGGAAATAACTGGCCATAGGTAATAGATAGCCAATAGATAATCACATAGATAACAGATTATCACATAGGTAATAGGCAATAGATTATCACATGGGTAATAAATTATCACATAGGTAATAGATTATCACATTGGCAATAGATTCTGCTGCTGCTCGGATACAGGGTGGGGAAGGGAAGGGTAAGGCAAACTGGGAGATCAGGAAAGGGTTTTCAAAGAGAAAAGCAGAACAAGGACGCAACCAGACACCGCCTAACGCCACCCACTTGATGCTGGAGAAGTAGCCAGCAAACTTGAGTTCTTGCATGCATCAATCATTCTGGCACCTTTTCTTTCTCTGAAATCTGTAATAAGATTCAGTTCAGTTCAGTCACTCAGTCGTATCCGACTCTTTGCGACCCCATGAATCACAGCATGCCAGGCCTCCCTGTCCATCACCAACTCCCGGAGTTCACTCAGACTCACGTCCATCAAGTCAGTGATGCCATCCAGCCATCTCATCCTCTGTGGTCCCCTTCTCCTCCTGCCCCCAATCCCTCCCAGCATCAGAGTCTTTTCCAATGAGTCAACTCTTCACATGAGGTGGCCAAAATACTGGAGTTTCAGCTTTAGCATCATTCCCTCCAAAGAAATCCCAGGGCTGATCTCCTTCAGAATGGACTGGTTGGATCGCCTTGCAGTCCCAGGGACTCTCAAGAGTCTTCTCCAACACCACACTTCAAAAGCATCAATTCTTCAGCACTCAGCCTTCTTCACAGTCCAACTCTCACATCCATACATGGCCACTGGAAAAACCATAGCCTTGACTAGACAGATCTTTGTTGGCAAAGTAATGACTCTGCTTTTCAATATGCTATCTAGGTTGGTCATAACTTTTCTTCCAAGGAGTAAGCGTCTTTTAATTTCATGGCTGCAATCACCATCTCCAGTGATTTTGGAGTCCAAAAAAATAAAGTCTGCCACTGTTTCCACTGTTTCCCCACCTATTTCCCATGAAGTGATGGGACTGGATGCCATGATCTTCATTTTCTGAATGCTGAGGTTTAAGCCATATTTTTCACTCTCCACTTTCACTTTCATCAAGAGGCTTTTTAGCTCCTCTTCACTTTCTGCCATAAGGGTGGTGTCATATGCATATCTGAGGTGATTGATATTTCTCCTGGCAATCTTGATTCCAGCTTGTGCTTCTTCCAGCCCAGCGTTTCTCATGATGTAGTCTGCATAGAAGTTAAATAAGCAGGGTGACAATATACAGCCTTGACATACTCCTTTCCTATTTGGAACCAGTCTGTTGTTCCATGTCCAGTTCTAACTGTTGCTTCCTGACCTGCATACAGGTTTCTCAAGAGGCAGGTCAGGTGGTCTGGGATTCCCATCTCTTTCAGAGTTTTCCATAGTTTCTTGTGATCCACACAGTCAAAGGCTTTGGCATAGTCAATAAAGCAGAAATAGATGTTTTTCTGGAACTCTCTTGCTTTTTCCATGATCCAGCGGATGTTGGCAATTTGATCTCTGGTTCCTCTGCCTTTTCTAAAACCAGCTTGTAATAAGATTAGGTCATTTAATTTCAAAGACAGCAGCTGTGAGCGAAGATGAGGGTTGGGGGGAGAATTTGGAAAAGGATCCTGCCCCTCCCACCCATAGACTTTAGTTGCAGATTTTATCTTTGTCCCTTCAAGACTGAGCAGTTTGGGGCAAAATTTATAAGTTTAAATCAGGTCATACTGACCCTACAAAGGCTCAGGTGGAAAGGAAAAGAAAAATATACAGAAATCAAGAAAGACTATACCTGGGAGGATCCCCTAGGGTCCTGCTCCACTTCAATACCACCATGGAGATAGAAGGGACAGGGAGCATTGTTACTGGTCTCTGTGTGGTCTCCAATCTTGTTACATCATGTGGCTTTGTTACCATTGGACATTGATGAAAACCCTGGCTAATCACTAGGATTCCTCTGACACTATCCCAGGAGGAAGAGATAGGAATGTCTCATAATTACCATGTAGGGATGGGATTCCAGGCTCCCCATGTCTTCTCCACTGCCACAGGGATGAAGGAGCTCATTACTGTCTGGTGGGGATGAACATACAGCTTTCCATTTGATTCTCTTTTTTTTTTGGCACCAACCTGACAAGGGGAGTACCTTGTCACACAGGGCAAGGGTGGAATTCTAGTTTCCCTACTCAACCTTTACTGGGGTATGTTGAGAGGAATAATGCAGTTATGTTCTGAAATTTTCTTGTCTTTCTTGTCTTTCCCCTTTCCTGGTCCTTTTATTCTTGGTGTTGTTATTGTTGTTTTCTGTTTGTTCCTGTCCACATTTATGGGTTTTTAGCTTTTCCATTACCCACGCAGGATATATATGTCAAAAAGAAAATCCAGGAAACTCACCACCATGTTTTCCCCAGGTACTGTGATTTGTAGTTGGTCACCCTTTCTCTCCCCATCATTAAAAATTGTTTGCGTGTTTTACATTTAATTCCCAGGATTTGTAGCTGAACTTAATGGAGATACAGGAGGAAATGTGTCTGTTACATCTTTCTGCCACTGTAGTTCATATCATCATTATTTAAGTCAACTCTCCCCATGGAAATAAAAATAGAGTTTGGAAAAAGGAGATACAGAGAAAAATGAAAAACTCTGGCCTTCACAGCCCATAGCAACATAGACAGACCAGCGTAAGTCTCAGCTTTCAAAGCCTCCTGTAAGGCCTGGAAGTTTTCTTCTTATCCAGTATCACGAACTTCCTCAGCCATCCAAGAGGTAAACACAGGATGAAAGAGACAGAGAAGAGAGTAAGGAAACTGAATGGGATGACCCACTATTGAGAAGGAAAGTGAATCCCATTACATCACTTTGTACGGGTAAAATAATGGGCTTTATTAAAAAAACTTTTAAGCCAAGGGTCTGCCCATGAAGATCTCAGTGTCGCATTTCTTCCATCAACCCACACAGAAGATATTTGGACCCAGGTGCTGATGGACACATGGTGTGATTTTGAGTAGAATAATCTCATCTACTTCTCTATTCTTCCTTCTTACATGGCACATAGTGGATGAATGGAAAATTGAGCCTTAATCAGCCTGGGATTCAAGCCAACTTAGAATCCATTAGAAAATAGAACTTTTCCTCCAATCATGTGGGAAGTTAAAGTGCAGCCTCTCCAACCAGGAGCAACTTTCCTGTTCACTTTCACTCCAACCAGGAAGAGGGATCTTCCCTGGTCCCTATCTACTCATGGGTAGCATATTGTCCAGACAACTCAGAGTGAGACATAAAAGTGACTTCCAGATGCAACTATTCATTATATCACATTCATTCTATTTCATAATTCATTCTTTTTCTTCCTAATATTAGATACAAAACTCTTTTAATTTCAAACTATTAGTCATAAAAGATGGCCTCAATATAAGAGGAACCTGACCAAATATATTTTCTTTAAATGGATTTCACAAGTGAAAAATATTGGCTGTTACCATTGCTGTTTAGTTGCTAAGTCGTGTCTGCCTCATTTGTGACCCCATCGGTTGTAGCCTTCCAGGCTCTTCTGTCTATGGGATTTCCCAAGCAAAATATTGCAGCTTATTTAAAAATCAGCAAAGTCACACAGCCTCATGACAGAACAAGGAGTGAAATATAGGTTTGAGATGCAATGTCAGGCCTTCCACTGCAATGCCAGACATCCTAAACTGACTACTGCAAGAAAGATAATACATTTTTTTGTGAGTTTCCAGAAATTGTCATCTTCTTTCCTTTCAATTATTACAGCAAACCAGACAGCTCTATATATTTATTTTTAAAATGCTTCATTTTAACCATAATAGTTAACCTGATTGTTCTCTGCTATTGCGCCCTAATTAAATTCTTGCTAAAATTTACATCATTTAACTTTGACAAAACAAATAGCTAAATTAGAATCTTGTTCTATGTAAACAAAATAATTAACAGACAAAAAGAACTTTCACTTTTCAACTGATTGTCATGAGGCATGTGCTGACAGTCAAAGAAATAGATAAGGGAAATTATTAAACCATGAGGCTGTCAGCCCTGATTTCAGTATAAATCAGGACTGATTAGAATCAACATTCAGCACTTACTCATTCATCATATACCATATTTTATTAGAAGGGCTTAAGATGGCTCTTTACACATGATTGTTGATCACTTGGTAGTGTACATGGACTGGACTGAATACAAAGGCAAAAGAGTGCGTAATAGAGTCACACAAAAGAAAATAACAGAAGAATATTCTGTTAAATATTATATCTCTCCTTGTTTCCAGCATAGCAACCTATAGAAAAATTGGCAGTGAGCGTGCTACATTTAGAAACAGAAATGCAGCTCTGCAGAGAAATGTCCTGATCCAATTACTTGGGCTTCTTTCAGAATAAAATTAAGTTGTCAAGCAGCAGACAAAGATATAATTTCTCAGGAATAAGAGTCTAGGTGGAGTGATTTGTGTGATGGGTGGGTAGACAGAATACACAAAGCGTCTTGATTTTAAATCATTAGTTGCAATAGATTGACTTGTGCTGATGAGTATAATAATGAGAAGGTATTAATGAAAATTATTTTTAAAAATCTTGATTCCCCCAAGGCAAACAGTTCCTTTTTTTCCCCAAAAAAGACAGCAATGCAGAGATGAGAAAACCAAACGGTGATAACTGCAGAGGTTAGAGGCCAGATTCTGACATTCCTCTGTGCATGCCACAGCATATCATTAGATGGAGAGAACTGAGAAAAGCATATTTCTTCATGGTATTGCTGAGCAGAAAATATATAACATGGCTAGAACTATAAACAGTTGCAGCATTTACAGCAGCAGCTATTCACTCACAGAACAGAAAAGCCAAGGGTTAGCAAATGGAGGTGTCACCCCCACTGTGGAAAGGCAGCAAGGTGGGGATGAGCAAAGAGTAATGAATTGTTTTTATTCTGTATGTGAAAAATCAAAATGTTTGCTTCTAGTGGTCAGCAATGGCTAAAGTATACTGTTTTCTAAATCTCCAGTAAAATACTCAGCAAAGGTCCAATGTTTGTACCTCATTCATTCCTAAACACACACACACACACACACACACACACACACCCTTCCATTTTTGGTGCATGACGGTCACCTGTTGTAATCTCTGACAATATCTTTGCCAGACTGAGGTGTTCTAATTGGATACAAAAGCAATCAGTATAATGGGATATAGTTAACCTCCCAGAGGCCTATCAGTCTACTCAGCTGTGATAGCTAGTAGGAAATTTAAGTAGTTTCAATAAATCATTCAAAGGCAGAAACTGCTAGCAGAAAGAGAATTTCAGGAAAAAAATATCAGGTGATAAACATTCTAGCACTTTGTATATCAATCTATGATTTTTTTAAACTTTACCCTAATTTCTGCCCCTCTTTAGTATCCTCCATACAGACGCGTTTTTCTAAAAGAACAATCCTGAACTGGATTTTTCTAAATTTGAGTTTTTAATCCTGAAGGGCTTTCATAATGTTTTCTTGGCTCGATATCAAACTTCTGGTAATTTTTATCAATAAGGTCCAATGCTTAGTTAGCATCACATTCTCCCATGGACCATATTAGGCATCTTTGTGGACATACGTGCTGCGCACACACACACACTGAAAATTCAAAATGAGATGAGCATTATGGCATGGATGCCTGGCATTCACAGATCTGGCACCCCAGGTTTTTGCTTCTCACAAAATAAAACTTTCTAAGACCATAAGATCTTGTGATTTTTTTATCTGTCGTCATTTAGTCACAGTCACGTCTGACTCTTTTGCAATCTTATGGACTATAGCCTGCCAGGTTCCTCTGTCCACGGGATTCTCCAGGCAAGAACACTGGAGTGGGTTGCCATGCCCTCCTCCAGAGGCTCTTCCTGACCCAGGGATTGAACTCATCTCTTACATAGTCTTCTGCATTGACAGGCAGGTTCTTTACCGCTAGCGCCACCTAGGAAGCCCAACAATTCTTAAAGAATTTCAAGTTATCTGTTTTCCAGACAGAATCCACATCTCAAAACATTTCTTTAACTGGCTTTTTTTTCTGTCTGTTCTCTTTCTAGAATCCCACAGTGACACACTGGCAGAATTCTTCAGGGCCTCATAGAGATGTCTGTAACCCCTTGCTGCCCATGATCTTTAAGTACCACCAACACACAGAGAGCAGTGAACTGGAGAGACTACAAGCTGGCAGGGAGAAGCCAGCTAACCTGGTCTGGCAGTTGGGAAGGCATGAGTGCAGCAAGGACACCCTAAGAGGCTCAAGTAGACAACTTCCAGTGATGGGCAGAGCTGTACGGCTTATATCCCTTGCAGTCAGTCACAAGAAAAGAAACAGCCCTGATTTTTGGACCTATAAAATAGCAACAGCCGACTCACAACATGAAGGTGAAAGACATCTATGGATAAACAACAACAAGAAATAGAATTTATTTAAGGCCAAAACACAGAATGCTTACTTGAGAAAAAAAATCAATTTGGAAAAACAAAAATTGGTAGCTTCCATCGAAATAGAACCCACAGAAAAGATGAACAAAATCTTTAGGCAAAAAGTATTAATAGTAAAGAAGCTCAAGGAGATAGAATTAGAGCTCCTAAAAGACTTTCTAGAACTATTGAATAGGGCTTCTGCTTTTGAAAAAGTTAAATTTAAAAAATGAAAAATAAAAGAATGATATATGCCAGTTGAATATTTAGGGTTCTTGAGTATTAAGGGAAAGTAATATGTCATAACAAAAAGCTAAGCTCCACAGAACTAGAATTTATGAGGGAGACAATGTGAGACAGATTCAGGGGACTTCATGAGCATATTATGAGAGTGCTCCAAAGGACAGAAGAGACCAGATGGAAAGTGGATTATTATTAGACAAAGTTTTTTTTTATTTTTTTAAATAAGTGGTCCTGAGTTGTACAGTCTTCAGATCAAAAGAATTCACTATGCTATAGGTAGTACTGATGAATATAGCACACACACACACACACACACACACACACACACACGTAGACATGTGATAGCTTCTGAAATGCAAGGAGGAAATTTTTCAACTTTCAGAGAGAAAATTACAAAAGAGAGATAAAAGATACCCTTTCCAAATCATTCACCAGATTTAAGTCTACATTGACTACGGCAAAACGATTGGGATTTTGTAAAAAAGAATTTCTGAAATAAAAAGACGTAATTTAAGAGAGAATCTTATAATAGCATACTGCTAAAAAAAAAAAAAAAAAAGCCTAAATTGTTTTAACTAAGGATTTGAAGCAGGAGTGGAAGGAAGTAGGAAACTAAATATTTTCTAACAATTTCATTTCTACATGAAGTGTGAAGAGAGAGCAAGTGAAACATCTTGGGAAGAGAGTATTTAACACTCCTAAAATATTCTAAAACTGTAAGTTAAATTTTGATTGGTAAGACTGGAAGGGAATAAAATCAGAATAAAATTTTAAATTAATAAAGTAAAGGGGAGCAGAGAACTTACTCAAGGCACAAAAAGTAGAGTAAGATAAAAAGAGGAAAAAGGTATTGGAAAAGATGGTACAGTAAAATTTAAGGAATAAAACTTCTGCTATGTTATTAAAATAAATGTGAAGAAATGTTGAAAATTAAAGAACTGCTTTACTTAAGGAAATCAAAGGAAGAAATAAAGCAAAAAGGAATTAATCGTAATAAATAGTATAAGTTGTGAAAGTAATTAGAATACAAAGGGAATGGGGTTTCCAAGGTACTGCTAATGGTAAAGAACCGCCTACCAATACAGGAGGCATGAGAGACACAGGTTAAATTCCTGGCTCAAGAAGAACCCCCGGAGGAGGGCATGGCAACCCACTCCAGGATTCTTGCCTGGAAAATTCCATGGACAGAGGAGCGTGACAGGCTACAGTCCATAGTGTTGCAAAGAGCTGGGCACGACTGAAGCGACTTAGCATGCATGCACAAAGGAAATACTGAAAGAATGATAAAAGCAAACTCTAGTTTTTTTGATGACTACTTAAATAGATAAGCAACCTGAATAAGGAGATAAGAAATCTTAGGAGAATAATATTAAAGAATATGTATGTAAATATGGTAGCAATTAAAAGAATTACAAGATAATGTAACACACAACTTCCTAGAAACATGTTTATAACAGCTAGAACGGTGCTGCCTAATAGAATTTGCGAAATGATGGAGAAGTTCTCTTTTTCCATGGTCCCCATAGCAGTCACATGTAGCTGTGAAGAGCTTGAACTGTGGCTAGTATGTTTGGGGAACTTTTTTTCCATGAGATTCTCTAGGCAAGAATACTGGAGTGGGTTGCCATGCCCTCCCCCAGGGGATCTTCCTGAACCAGGGATCCAACTCAAGACTCTTAAGTCTCCTGCATTGGCAGGTGGGTTCTTTACCACTAGCACTACCTGGAAAGCCCAACTGGCAGCTACTCACTGCTAAATAAGTGTCTGCTATATTCTGTTGTGTTGTTAAGATGTGGTTGGCATCATGCAATGGGCTAGCATCTGAGTCAGAAACAATCAACCCAGCACTCTTCCCGGGAGACCCTTTGGCAACTCACATTGGGACATTCACAAACTGAACTCTCCTGGCTCAAGACAAATCTAAGGACAAGATGAGTGGTAAAGATTTTTAGAAAGGTGAGAGAGTGATGTTAAAACATGAAGTCAAGTGAAATTTTAAAAATTTGAAATCTAAAATGTTTAGAAACTTGAACTGTGAGCCATGACTCTCACAGCTCCCTGCATGCCTGCATTCAGAATGGTTTCCTTGACCTTATTCCCCATCCTAATCTTCTGCTTCTTATCTGCAGTGCATTAAAATCTTAACTGAGTTAAAACTGTTGCTAAAACAGAAGTTAATACCATTTTGTGTGCATGCATACTCAGTCGTGTTCAACTCTGCAATCCCATCGACTGTAGCCCATCCAGGCTTCTCTGTCCATGGAGTTTTCCAGGCAAAAATACTGGAGCCGGTTGCATTTCCTACTCCAGGGGATCTGACTCAGGGATCAAACCCACATCTCCTGCATCCTCCACACTAGCAGGTGGATCCTTTCCCACTGAGCCACCTGGGAAGCCCGATGCTATACCTTAGCCAGAGACAAAGATAACCTAATATGAAAAATTGTAACACCTTAGTTTAAGATGTCTTTGACACACCTCTTTAGGAGCTACTGAACTGTTTACCATATGATTTTTATTTGTTTATTATTGTGGGGTTTTTGGTTTGCTTGTTTTTGTTTTTGTTTTTGGTGCAGGGGCTTATATTTCAGATGGTTGCAGTAATTTAGGATCTACTAGCTAAAAATGGCTAAAAAAATGTTTTTCCTGCAAGCCAGCACCCAACCTCCCTCACTCTGAACATATAATGATCCTTCTCCCAACCCTTTGAGTCACCAAATCTCAACCTTTAAATCTCTTTCGCTGTGTCTTCTCCATTTCTATCACCACTGATACCACTTCATAAGGATTGCCATCCACACCCACTACTTTGATTTTTTGATTTCTCACCAATATAGCCTATACCGACATGAACAAGAAGCTTCCTTATCTCAACATAATCTGGCCTCTCTTTCAAATTTTGAAATGCTCAAAATGCTCAAAATCTGGGACCATGTTACATTCAGGTTTATTTATATTTCCAGTTTTTAATTATGTGCCCAGTACACCGCAGTTGTGGGGTGAAGTAGGATCTTACATTTAAATTTTACTCTCAGGGCTAAGAGCGCTGTCATTAAGTTAAATGCTTTTACTTTACAAAGATTAGCTTATAAGCTCTTTTAAGTGTGATTGGTTTGTTCAGGAATCAGAGGCTTTCTTTGTTTTTGTCCAGTCAACCTTCTCAAATGTCTACTGCATATGCCAAGAGGAAAATCTAAATCTGTGTATGGTCATGCGTGAGTACTAGAAAATCTGTTTTCCCAACTGTTAGAGATGAAAAGATTCCGTGCAGAGAAAAAGTATCAAGAAGAGAATCTCATCTTAATATTCAGTTCAGTTCAGTTTAGTCGCTCAGTCGTGTCCGACTCTTTGTGACCCCAGGAATCGCAGCATGCCAGGCCTCCCTGTCCATCACCAGCTCCTGGAGTTCACTCAGACTCATGTCCATCGAGTTGGTGATACCATGCAGCCATCTCATCCTCAGTCGTCCCCTTCTCCTCCTGCCCCCAATCCCTCCCAGAATCAGAGTCTTTTCCAATGAGTCAACTCTTCGCATGAAGTGGCCAAAATATTGGAGTTTCAGCTTTAGCATCATTCCTTCCAAAGAACACCCAGGACTGATCTCCTTTAGAATGGACTGGTTGGATCTTCTTGCAGTCCAAGGACTCTCAAGAGTCTTCTCCAACACCACAGTTCAAAAGCATCAATTCTTTGGTGCTCAGCTATTAGAAGTATTGATTTTGATGAGTAATTTTGGTTCAAAAGAAAAGTATTACCAGTGAGTCATTTCTTTGGTAGAACAACAGATGGCAGCAAAGGGGGCTAATACTGGCATTTGATCTTTTTACAATAATTAAAACTGAAAATTGCTTTTTATAGACTATTCTGAATCTTTTTTAAAAATTAACAGAAATTTCAAAATTTATTATGAGGTTCCGTTTAGTAATTATATTATAAAGCATTCAACTTCTGAAGAAAATAGTCTTTCTAGGATAAATGGACAGAAATGTGGACCTTTAAAAGCTCTGTTGGAACTCTCACTTGAAAAGTGACTTTTTGGTAGATCTAAAAAGTAGAAAAATAAACCAGCTGAACAGATGCTTTGCTTCCAAAAAGATGCTTATGAGACCTCGCTCTTACGCTGGCCAAATTTTATCTTCCTGTTAAGCAATCTGTCCATCACAGCAACATTTCAGTTTTTAAATCATCAAATTTAATCTATCATATGGTTTGGTGTATTTTTTTTTAATTCAGAACTAAAATTTTTTGACAGGAAATGTAAAATTTGAAAAAAAGAAAGCATTAAAGTTTTATAACAGGCACTAGAATTTATCTATTCTTGGAAAATGAAGAGGACAGTGGCCATTATCCTAATAATTTCAGAGATTAAGGTGCACCTTCACATGAATTATCTGGATAGTTAACTTAATTTTTTATTTTACTCTTTGTGATTATGGCAGTGACAGCAACTGTTTCTCTAACAGAAACCCTTTTTTTTTCCCCACATGTTCTCTTATTTGCAGAGGAGTCTAAAATCAGAGAGAGGAAAAGAGCGAAGATCCTCTTTGTTACCAAAGTGAAACAGAGAGAATATGATGAATAATCATATCAAACCTCTAAAGTAACTCCAGATGTACCCAAACTGATGAGAGCAAACAGTACACATATTTGAAGTCTAGTCCCAGGTTTGGTTATTGGTGAAGTTTTGAATGCGTTTAAGACTTTCAGGCTATTTTCAAATGTAAAGTTTTCTTCTATTTTCTTTAAAGGCAACAATCTGTGCTTTCAGAAATATTTTGCTGGGATGGCTTACAAATACTTCTCTTTTTTTAAGCAAAAAGTGGGGGAAAAGTTTGCCAGATAATAAAGGTAATTTCAGGAGAAGTGTAGATTCACATAATGGTCTTTTGTTTTTGCTTGTTTGTTTTATTGGAGTATAATTGCTTTACAGTATTGTGTTAGTTTCTGCTATACAACAGTGTGAACAACATCTCTCTCCCTCCTCTTGAGCCTCCTTCCCTCACCTCCGCCATCCCACACCTCTAGGTCATCACAGAGCACTGAGCTGGGCTCCCTGTGTTACATAGCTGCTTCCCACCAGCTCTCTATTTTGCACATGGTGAGTATATACGTCAATGCTACTCTCTCAATTTGTCTCTCGCCCTGTCCTGCTGCTGTGTCCACAAGTCCACATCTCTATTCCTGCTCTACAAATAGGTAGCCAAGATGTCCATCTCATTATGCTTTAAAATAAGCAGTCAGGTATTTATGTCCCCAGCTTTCCTTCCATCATCTCCTCCCTCACTCCTGGCAATACCCCCTCCACCAACTCAGGCCCCTGTGCTTTCTTATCCTTCTGTCCTCTACTCTTAAAAGCTTACTTTCAGATGTCACATTCACTTTAAATAATAATACTTAACTTATAACAGGGGTCAAAGCTGCAGGTTATAGTTCTACTAAGTAAAATGTAAGGCTCCCAACTAGCAAAGAGAGTGGGGTTTAAAAGGCATAGAGAAGGAGTTACAGTCATGGGACTAAAAGCCATCTGTATAGTGGCTCCTTCCTCTGTTTCCAGGCATAATTTGCTAAAACCACAGTGGCCCCACACAACTAAAATCACTGCAGGCATGGCTATGCAGTTGGCCTTCCAGGCAAGTAACCTCTATATCACTGTAATACATAAGCATGGCCAATACAACCAGAAATTGTATAATTCATTTAAAATGATCTGAAAGGCCAAATACTAGAATGCGTTGCCATTCCCCTCTCCAGGGGATCTTCCCAACCTCTGGGATGGAACCCAAATCTTCTCCTGCATTGCAGACAGACTCTAATGTCTGAGCCACCAGGGAAGCTCCAGTCTGAAGGGTACAGTTTCTCAAATAGAAAGTTAGATCTTCTCTAATTAGCTAGTCTTTGAGAAATAAGATCAACACCTACACTTATTTCTTGGAGGAGTGTTTGTCTCTATTCACACAGCAAGGCTCATTCCCAAATGGAGGAAGCCCTAAAGTCAAAATGTGACTTACTAGCAAGGGAAAGAGCAAGATCAGAAAAAACAACGAAAAGGCAATCCTCACAAAGGAAGACAGAAAAGAGAGTCATGATAAAAGAATTTTGTTTTCAGAGCAGGAAGAATCATGCACACCAGAACTGCCACATTCAGTCAAAAACATGTGGAAAATATGTCCCCTGGTCAGGCCACTCTTGGCAACTGAATGATAAGTGTGGAAGCAAAGGAAGCATCTGAGTCAGTTTCCAAAAAAAGACAACAATGTGTACGTCCTCACTGTGTTTGGTTATCTCTAAATGAAAATAAATCTGGTGCCACCTGGATTGCCACCAAAACAAGGTGATGATCTGGAGATGGGTTCACTCTGCTTTCTATTTTCTAATAACCCTTGTGGGAAAGAGAAGCTGTTAGAACACAATTAGATCACTGAAAACAAGAGCAGAGGGACCCTGGTGACACACAGCTTACCTCACAGATTTAGGATAAAGACATGTCAAAGCACATTAAAATCTGTGAAGAAAGCACAATTTGTGAGCTAGAAATTAAACCACAGTGTTGGGACATCTTTCAGCTCAGCTCAGTGCAACTAATCACATTATTGCACAGATCCAATTACTAGCAGGAAAGCTTCAATTGCATGGGCATGAGCCAACCTCTCTTTGATGTTCACATAATGAAAGTATATATAATTATGGAAATGGGTCCTCATAGGCAAAGTGTTGCTCTTGGTTTGGGGTACCAGATATCCTCCAAACTTTCCAAATAACCAAGACTGTCATGTAAATTATTTATATGATCCTTATGTAACCCAATGGTATAGACCCTGAAGATTCATAATTACTGACCAAAACCCACAGGGAAAAATAAGTTCTGAAAATTCAAATATTTGGGATTATAGAAAGGCAATAGGATACTGATAGCTTATGGTGAACGATGTTGGATTTGTGATCTCTGAGGAAGATTTAGCTTCAGGAGCAGGGACCAGGCTTGATCACTCAAGAGTTTTCGTGTAGCAAAGTTTTATTAAAGTAAGA
Source organism: Budorcas taxicolor (assembly GCF_023091745.1). Lineage (NCBI taxonomy): Eukaryota > Metazoa > Chordata > Mammalia > Artiodactyla > Bovidae > Budorcas > Budorcas taxicolor. The sequence goes on along the minus strand of NC_068923.1, from coordinate 55,468,335 downwards.
AAAGGGACAGAGAACACTTCTGACATAGACATCAGAAGTGGGATGGAGAGTGCTCCTCTCACTAGTGTTAGCAAGGGATTTATATACTTTTTAAATTAGTTATTACAATAAATCAAAATAATGTCTCAAGGTTATAAAGATCTTACTAGACCCACTCCCATAATTTACATTTTAAGTAACAGGATTAACTAGAAGGTTTTCAGGAAGGAGAAACTGTCCTCAAGCAGGAGACATTGTTATATAATCCTTAGTACAGAGCTTAAGCTGAGTTGTTGTGTAATCATCAGTTCTGGGCTTAAAGAAAAATATGTTTTGTGTAATTAAGACTAAGGAATGTAGAGGGGGAAAAAAAAGATGTTTGTCTTTTCCTCCTCCTTGAGAATCCCAGACCCTTATGCCCCAGACTCCTTTCTCCTCCTTGGGGACCCCGGACTTCTTATCAACCTGCCTAGGAATTGACTCTCTCAATACACGTCATATATTTTGTAATCCTTCTAAAAGATCTTAGAGCAGGAAACTGTGATCAGACAATAATATTTCTAAATGTATAAGTATTTTCACTAAAGTGGGATAAACCAGGGTGGTAAACAGGTAATGGTTTGCCACCAAATGAAATTATTCTAAATCTTAAAAACTTCTCTTTTTTTAGAAATTTTGGCTTTTAAAATTATATTAGAAAGATTTTGGACTCAGTTTCTTCTATTATTTATATCTGGTATTAGTGTGGTACATTTGTCATAGTTAATGAACTAATGTTGAGGTTATTGTATTACCATTTACTAAAGTTTATCCTTTATTCAAATTTTCCTAGTTTTTACCTAATATCTTTTTTTTTTCTTTTCCAGCATGTCACAGTCCAAACAGTTGTCACGTCTCCTTAGTCTCCTCTTGGTTGTGACAGTTCCTCATACTTTTCTTGTCTTTGACGACCTTGAGTTTTGAGGAATACTGGTTAGGCAGCCTATAGGATGTCCCTCGGTTGGCATTTGTCTGATGTATTTCTCAGAATTAGATTAGGGCAATGACTTAAAGGGAAGAACACAGATGTAAAGTAGTATTATTATCACATCATGCATTGGGTATACATTTTCATCATGACCCATCACCATGGATGCTAATCTTGATTATCTGACTGAAGTGGTCTTTGTAACATTTTTCTTTTCTACAATCACGCTTTCCACATTTCCCTCTTTAAATACGGTACTTCAGTTCAGCTCAGTTCAGTCGCTCAGTCATGTCCGACTCTTTGCGACCTCATGAATCGCAGCACGCCGGGCCTCCCTGTCCACCACCAACTCCCGGAGTTCACCCAGACTCGCATCCATCGAGTCAGTGATGCCATCCAGCCATCTCATCCTTGGTCGTCCCCTTCTCCTCCTGCCCCCAATCCCTCCCAGAATCAGAGTCTTTTCCAATGAGTCAACTCTTTGCATGAAGCGGCTAAAGTATTGGACTTTCAGCTTTAGCATCATTGCTTCCAAAGAAATCCCAGGACTGATCTCCTTCAGAATGGACTGGTTGGATCTCCTTGCAGTCCAAGAGACTCTCAAGAGTCTTCTCCAACACCACACTTCAAAAGCATCAATTCTTCCGCGCTCAGTCTTCTTCACAGTCCAACTCTCACATCCATACATGACTACCGGAAAAACCATAGACTTGACTAGTCGGCTAAGTAATGTCTCTGCCTTTGAATATGCTATCTAGGTTGATCATAACTTTTCTTCCAAGGAGTAAACGTCTTTTAATTTCATGGCTGCAGTCACCATCTACAGTGATTTTGGAGCCCCAAAAAATAAAGTCTGACACTGTTTCCACTGTTTCTCCATCTATTTCCCATGAAGTGATGGGACCGGATGCCATGATCTTCATTTTCTGAATGTTGAGCTTTAAGCCAACTTTTTCACTCTCCTCTTTCACTTTCATCAAGAGGCTTTTTTGTTCCTCTTCACTTTCTGCCATAAGGGTGGTGTCATCTGCATATCTGAGGTGATTGATATTTCTCCCAGCAATCTTGATTCCAGCTTGTGTTTCTCCAGTCCAGCGTTTCTCATGATGTACTCTGCATAGAAATTGAGAGAAATCACTGTACCAAATCTACAGTGAAGGATTGGAGAGTAGAATACCCCTTCATCAATGGTGGTATATCTACATAAATTATTTAGATTATATCTGCACAGATTTGTCTAATCACTCCCATTTTTTCATTTTTTCAGTCACAGAACCATGAAAATTTATTTTATACTTTGGATAATAATCTAACATTACTTTATTTTGTTCAAATCATTTCCTCTTGAGTCTTTGGGAGCTCTATCAGCTAATCCACTTTGTAATCGGTTGGCCCAAAGTTTATTTGTTTTTTGTCTTTTCCCCATAAGATGGCTCTAATAGTGCTTAGTAGTTGTCTTTAACTTCATTCAAAACATTTTTTTTAGACTGTATGGTGACAGCTGTCATATCAGCATGCATTAAAAAAAATCAAAATTGGAAAATTTTTGTGTTGCCATTTTAATAGTGCAGATAGAAGGAAAAAAGCAACATTATCAGCATATTAGGCTTTCTTATTTCAAGAAAAGTAAAAGCAGAACTGAAATGCAAAGTAAAGATTTGTGCAGTGCATGAAGATGGTGCCCAACTGAATGTGTCAAAAGTGGTTTGCAAAGTTTCGTGCTAGAGATTTCTTGCTGAAAGATGCTCCATGGTCAGGTAGATCAGTTGATAGCAATCAAATCAAGACATTAATTGAGAATAATCAATGTAATACCACATGGGAGATAGCAGAAGGTATGCCTATGGCTGGTTCATGATAATGTATGGTGGATAACAGCACAATATTGTAAAGCAAATATCTTGCAATAAAAGATTTTTAAAAAAGACGTACTCAGAATATCCAAATCAAGCACTGAAAATCATCCACACTAGCTTGGTTATATTAATCACTTTGATGTTTGGGTTCTGCATAAGTTAAGCAAATAAAACACCCTTCTTGACTATATTTCCACATGCAATTCTCTACTTAAATATAACAAAAACACTACATTTTTAAAACAAAGTGTGACAGGTGGTGAAAAGTGGATGCTCTATCATATGTGGAACAGAAGTGATTGTGGAGCAAGGGAAATGAGCCATCACCAACCACACCAAAGGCCAGACTTCAAAGAAGTTGATGTTGTGTCTACAGAGGGATTGGAAGGGATTCGTCTATTATGAGCTCTTTCTAGAAAATGAAATGGTTAATTCCAACACCCACTGTTCTCAATTAGACTAACTGAAAGCAGCATTCAACAAAAAGCACCAGAATTAGCCAACAGAAAATGCACAACATTCCATCAGGATAATGCAAGACCCCATGACCAGGCAAAAACTGTTAAAACTCAGTTGGGAAGTTCTGATTTATCCACTCTATTGACCAGACATTGCATCTTTGAATTTCCATTTATTTCAGTCTTTACAAATTTCTTTTAATAGAAAAAATAGCCATTTCCCTGGGTGACTATAAAGAGCACCTGAAGCAGTTCTTTGCTCAAATACATAAAAAGTTTTGAGAAGATGGAATTATGAAGTTGACTGAACAATGGCAGAAAGTACTGGAACAAAACAGTAAATACATTGTTTAATGAGGTTCTTGGTGAAAATGAAAAATGGTCTTTTTTTAAATATATATATACTTTATTGAAGTATAGTTGACTAAAAAAGGTCTTATTTTCACTTAAAAACTGAAAGAATTTTTGGTCAACCCAATATACTCCCTGCCTCAACCCTAGAACTGGTCATTTCTCCAATGATTTTTGGTTCCTTTATTGAAGAATGGTATTAGAAACCAAAATCTGTATATTAGCTGTACTTGTTGTTACTGAAGAGTTACTGAAGAGTTTTTTTAGGCCCTGGGAGATGAGAGAGTATGGAGAGATGTGTATATACTTGTCCATGTATATACACACATCTATAATTTTTCCTAAATGCAACTATCTGTATCTATAGTCATCTAAACATGAATTCATACTGATGTCTCCAATTCTAATCCTTTACCACATGGATCAGTCTAGCTTTTTCCCTTGCATACTATAAACCCCCACTTCAAAGTGAGAAACACTGTGTATTTACTTGCTTGTTCAGTTCCAGTATACATAAATAGTGCTTTCAGAATTGTTCATCTGCATCCCCATGGAAAGCAGCTTTATCAACCATAACACAGTGCTTCTGTAGAGTTCCTTTGTCTTTGCTCATGGTTTCCACTGATTTCCCAAGTTACTTAAGAAAATGTCTATTCCTCTTTTCCATTCAGTGAGGGTATGACATACACTTTTAATACAGTTAGAGTCTTGTGACACATTTTTCATTCTATCTCAGGACACCTCCAACTTCCTGAATGATTTTCCTTTGAATGTGTTAAGGTCCACACTTTGTGCCAAAATGCTCCATGCTTTTTGACAAATGTAGAGTGCCGTGTATCCACCACTACAGAATCACAAGTAATAGTGTCACCACTCTAAATAATCCTGCGGGCTTGGCTTACTCAGCCCCTTCCCCAAAGTTGTTGCAAGAGTGCAACAACTGATCTATTTACTGCTTCTACAATTTTGCCTATTGTCAAATGTCATATAAATGGAGTCATCAGTAATGAAACCTTTGTCTGTGTAGGCTTGCTTCTTTAACTTTGTCAAAAGTTCATAAAAACAGAAATAAAACCAATGAATCACCAAAGTAGTTATAACTTTATTTTGTACACACCAGAAAGACTGTTCATGAACCAGGAACACAGAAACCAAAACATGGAATGAGGCTCTCCACTCCAGAATTCTTGCTTGAAGAATCTCATGGACAGAAGAGCCTGGTAGGTTACAGTTCATGAAGTCACAGAGTCGGACAGGACTGAAGGGACTTAGCATGCATGCATGCAGATTTCCTTCAGTGAGAATGGCTTGCAGCTCTTTCAGCTGTAATCCAGTCTGCTCTACCAGACCATTCTTGGAATGGTGGTAAGATGTAGAGGAGAAGGAGCATTCCATAATCCTCCAATCAAGTCTCAGGCTTTTAAGGTCCTATATTTCAGGGCTGTGACTTTCAGTCACAATTTCCCCAATAGTTTAGGTTTTCTCTCCCTTACCAGTTTCACAGGTTAAAAAAATGAAACCAAAGCTGTTGGACTAATTTTGCCTAAAATCATGAACCCCTTGAATCTGAACCGAAGCTGTTATATCCAGGTTCTGCTCTCCTAACTTCAATGCTCTACTGGTTTCCTGAAGCTCAAAGTAGCAGAGTATCCCCAGCTCATATTAAAAGCATCTGTTTTGGTAAAGGCGTGTCTATGGTCAAGGGACATCTGAAAGGCATGCTCTGATGCTTTTCCCTTTCAGCCCTTAATTTCCCCACCACTGTTAAATGAAGTATATTTTCTTTTAAAGATCACCTTACAAGATGCATGTGTGCACGCTGTCACTTTAGTTGTGTCCAACTCTGTGTGACACTACAGACTACAGCCCACCAGGCCCCTCTGCCCATGGGCTTCTCCAGGCGAGAATACTGGAGTGGGTTGCCATTCCCTTCTCCAGGGTTCTTCCCAACCCAGGGATGGAACCTGGGTCTCCTGCATTGGAGGCACATTCTTTATAACTAGCACCACAAGGGAAGCCTGGATATATACTCTGATATCTAGAATCCAGATGTAAACACTAAACCCTCATCATCTGTGTGGATTTAAGTAATTTACCTAACATCTGTACTCTCAGTTTACTCACTGTTAGATGAATAAAATAATGGCATGCAATTTAAAGTTTTCTGAGAGAAATAAATTAGATAGCATAGGGGCTGGGCTTCACACAATGGTGGCATAGATTAGATGCCCAGTAATTATTAACTATCATCATTTTAAGCAATCTTTAAATACCATAGATGTATACACTGTATCTTAAAATAACTGAATATGCAGAATAAAGGAGAAATAAAAGTTACTTCAACTATGCATTTGAGAATCTGTGAAGAGATCATTATTTTTACAATGACTAGGAACTTCTTCTGTTGTTTAGCATTCTGGGGCCACCTTTTCCGCTTAAATTATCTCTTTTCTGAATTTAAGGGCAATGGCAAAATGCCTCATGAAAATTGCCTCCTGGAAGCCCATGTCACCATTGTTTGATCACGCATGCCCAAACCTGTCTCAGCACCAGCATATATTGGGTTGCTGTGCCCTTTGGTTACATGTATGTTTCAATCAGTCTTAACTGTTAATTATCTAGGACATTACAAGACATAATATTTGTATATATAAGGAAGAGCATAGCCAAACTAACCTGGTTTGCAAGGTACATTGTGTACATCGTATTGCTTCTCTGGTTTTCCCACTTTACCCATGACAAGTTGACTATGTTTATCACTTGCTCCCACAAAATTCAAAGACCTCTTTTTAACAATACCTGTCAGTCTTCTAATATAAACCTTTAAAAATAAAATTGTGTATATATACAGATGCTGAAGCTGAAGCTCCAATACTTTGGCCACCTGATGCTAAGAGTCAAATACTCGTTGGAAAGGAGCCTGATGCTGGGAAAGATTGAAGACAAGAGGAGAAGGGGGCGAGAGAGGATGAGATGGTTGGATGGCACCACTGACTCAGTGGACATGAGTTTGAGTAAACTGGGAGATGGTGAAAGATGGGGAAGCATGGCGTGTTTCAGTCCATGGAGTTGCAAAGAATCGGAAACAACTTAGCAACTAAAAACAACAACAAAGACGTTAGTGCGAAGATGTAGATATATTTCTAAATATAACTACATAACCACATTGAGTATGGATCCCGACTCAGTGGTCTCCTTGAGATACTAGTGAAATCTTTTGTCTCAGGTGCCTACGGCAGTGTCTATTATAGTTTTGGTTCCAGTCTTTTTAATCATTATGGTTCTTCAACGTCCTATCTCCTTTGCTTTAGTTTTTATGCCCCTCTTCTCTATCCTTCTTTGTTTCACATTTGTTAAATATTTAGAAGTGTGTTTCAGGCACAGAGTTAAATTTTGTCCTCTCACTACAGTACTAATGGAACAGTGGTCTGCCAGTCCATGAACAGCTAGTTTCTGGTGGACACTGAGAAAAGCACAGAAACTGAGAGTAACCAGTTAGAAACATGTACAGCCATTGAACTTTACTAAGACAGTGAATTTTAGGTCTGATGAATCTAGCAATAAAAGGTGGGGCTCAGGATTTTCCATGCATTTGTTCTTAATGCCATTTACCTAGTAATATATTTCCTACTCTCTTAAGTTTAGATTAATCTAAGCTTAAAACTTCACCAACCTCATGGATTCTGGAAACCAGTCAATATGCTTATAACATATTTATTTCTGCTAAAGGAATACTGCAATAGATTGGAGCAAGTCTACTCAAACAATCTTTCATGAAGAGCGAGATTTTTTTTTTAATTCCAAATCTAAATTTTAAGCTTAGATTAGTTTAGTCTAAGGAACCAAAGGAAAGCACCTTTGGTGTGACCAGAAGCACCTCCAAATTCAGGCCTCAGAACAGCCTGTGAGAGTGACACTAACACTGTCGCAGCCTCCACTGTCACAGTGTAACCCGCTGGACCACAGGGGTTGCAGCTATTTACTGCCACTGAACGCAGAGACGCTGCCGTGTCCACTGCTCTTGCAATGCTGTAGTCCCCAACTTCAACTCTTTGCATCACTCACTTTAGATCTAAATTACTGGGATATAATATCCTTTTGCCAAGCCAAGATCTGTCATCAAATGTCTTCTTAAAATACCTATAATGTCTATGAATGCCATCTGCCACTGATGGCTGTCCCATTTGTGGTGGTTCACCTTTTCCCAGGAGCCAGACTTTGGTTATAGACAATGGGTTAGTAGATGGTCCCTGGATAGTCATTGAAGATACTGAAGAGATTCAAACCAGGGATTGAGGAGCAATATCATGGCACATTCCTAAAACATATGCCACCTATTTTTTCATTACTGTTGTAAATAAAAGCACTCTTGCATAACTGCCTCCAATACTCAGGAGTATCTGTTCCCCTAGTGGCAATGTTTGATTAAGGGCATGAAGCTTTAAAATTCTCAGACATACAAGCTCAGCGTTAATACTGCTCCTTATTTAATCTTCATCCCCGGAAAGAAACAAGAGGCATCTAATCTGTAAGCCAGAGTTTCCCAGAAGTCATAAGAAGAAATATACCAAAACTACATGGAAACCGATGACTTACACATGAGGGTCTGGACATCATCCCCAGTGTAATGCTGATACAGTCTCTCCTTGATATCTTGTTTTCCTTTACAAAATAAATATTAATACAGCAATTTCCTGCTTCCTCAGGAGAGAGCCAGAATTATGTTTCTAATAAGAAGCTGCTGCTAAGGAACAAGGCAGAGGAAGCCTCTAATAATGGGAGTAAAATAACATAAAATAATGTATCATGTTGTGGTTTAGTCACTCAGTCGTGTCTGACACTTTTGCAACCCCATGGACTCTAACCCACCAGGCTTCTATGTCCTTGGGATTTCCCAGGCAAAAATACTGGAGTGGGTTGCCATTTCCTTCTCCAGGGGGTCTTTCAGACCCAAGGATCAAACCTGTATTTCCTTAATTGGAAGGCAGATTTTTTTACTGCTGAGCCACCAGGGAAGCCCCTTTTCTTTTGTTACCATCCCCTGTACTCATTTCCAAAGCAACCCTCTTGGCCAAAGGTGATGACTTCCCTGACAGTTTGAGGTGAAGCTGGAGCATGTGGCTCCGTTCACCTTTGCTGCCATCACTGGAAACCAGAGATTGGCTGTTCAAAAGTGGCTGCAGGTGAGGCACACGTAAGAGACCTAACCTACTCAGAACGTGTGTGTGTGTGTTATAAAAGTATATTCTGATGGCTGGATGCACAGAGGAAAATTGAAGAGGCTTGGGGAGAGCTTGCTGTTTTCTTTACTGCAGAATTGAGTAGAAAATAGTTCCAATGACTTAGCATGTGACAAGCTCTTAGTTATCATCCAAATTAAAGTGAGTTTCTGGAGCATGGAGTGTCTGTAAGCCTGACATTGGTAGAAATGACAGTTTGCCTGAGAAAAAGCTTTTAGCATATTCTCAGTGGTAGCTAAATGTGAAATGCAAGACCTCTCCCTGCTCTGAGGAGTGATTTTTTTTTAGAGATCTCATGTGTGATTCTATCATTTTGAGGGTGAAAGAGAATTTAGGATATTCTTAGTGTATTTTGCTTCAACATTTCCTATTCCCTTTTTCTACAAAGTAACCAAGTTTAAAATTCACAGAATGCACAACTATTATGATACTATATATAATTCCAACACCGTAGAGACAGTACTAAAACAATGCAATTCTGGTGATGCAAAGAGTAGAAAATAACATTTTGAAAAAGCAAATCTAACATTACATATATATATATATGTTATATATTGTATATATTTTGTTTTATATTTTAATTTTTAAAACTATAGAAGTATGATAGCACATTTACAGGAAAGTTGAAAATATAGAACAAGGTTACATAGAGTTCCACTGTATATTACAATTACTTTTTAAGTAGATAAATTAAGATTTTTAGTTGGAGTTTCAATCTCAGACTCCCAAAAATTAATATAATAAATATACAGAGAAGTAGAAGGATGTAGTAGGCCTGAAAAGCACTGTGAACCAATTCAACATAATTAAGATTTATACAATTTTCACACAACAGTAAGAAACAAATTCTATTCAAGTTCCCATAGACTGTAAACTAGAAGTCACTGGAACATATCCAGAGACACAAAAGCAAGATGCAAAAATATCATGGCCTAACAGTACTGAGATCATGCAGTCTGTTCTCTCATCACTTAACATACACTGTCTTAAGTATGAGGTAGACAATGTATTCATTGGTATGACCTATGCAGAATACATCCCTGTCCAGTGTTACAGTTTCTAGTTCCTCGTTCATAATCAAACAAAATGTCCCCAAGATCTGGCCTGTCACAGAAGAACACAGCACACCGCTGAAACCATCTGACTCGGACTTGAGGCACCAAATTCTGCTTCTGTGTTTTCAAGTAAGAGAAAGTCACCCTTTGGACAGAGTCCAAGAGCCACTTCCAAAAAGCCCCATGTGACTCACACATTAATCTTACCAATTTTAAATCGCATGATTGGTGGCATTACATAGAATTGATGCTCTGCTGCCTAACCTGCATTGCTGGAAGTTTGTAGAGACCATCACATTTTGCTCGGAAATGACAGAAATTCTGATTTTAGTACATGACTATTTCATACAGAGACCAGGCTAAGTGCTTCCTCGTTCTGGAGATTTGAGTTACATTCGGAACCATGCTGATAGCAGGTAGGAAATGCACGTTCTTTCCATAGGACTGACCCCTATGAATAGGAAAGGAAAGAGATTAGAATACTGTCAAAATTAATGGAATGCTATTTTCATGTCAGACAGAATTTCATGAAGGTTTTAGAAACAATTTCAAACCACTCAGAGCGCTGATGCTATTACGGATTGTTGAGTCTGTATGGCTTGTCATTTGAGGACGAGACCCATTTCACATTCATTTCTGCATACCCACTGCCTTTCACAGTCCCTCACTTCTAAAATTATCTCATTTAATGAATGTATAAACAACTGGATAGCTTAAGGCAGACCCGGAGATTTGGATTGTTGTGAGAACTGCCTTATCTATTCTGTCTTGATTCTCCCCTTTGTAAACAACAATAACTGAATTTATTAACTGGTTTCATATGACAGGCACTATTCTGAATGCTTTGCATTCTAATTTATTGAATCCTCATAACAGTCTTTAGAGATTCTGTTATCCGCTTTACACAAATGAGTATGCTGAGACCCAAGGAGATTAAGTGACTTGCTGGAGACATTACAGTTATTAAGTGACTGAGCCATGATTTAAGCTAGTATAGTTTTGGGTCCCGAACCGTGATCACAATCATTCCCCTATGCTATTGAAGGCACAAATGAGTTAAAAGAGAAGAATAGTAAAATTGGCACCTCTCGAAATTTTTTTGGCAGTTTCAGTATCTAAGCAGCTTATGTTTATCTCTTGATTAATAACACTTTTCACTGGGATCCGCTTTATTGATAAGCAACTTGGATTTCCATGTTTTTTAAAATAAGTGTAAAATAAATCTCTTTCTTATAGCACTCAACTCAGAATACTTCAAATACCTCTAAATATTTGAGACAGGTTCTTTCTTTAGAAGAAAATATTTTTTATCAATATTCCTACTAGTTCACTTAGAAATCCTTAAATATGAGAAGTATAAAACAGTAAAGTACTTAAAGACATAATTGGATATATCTTTTTATGTGTTTATTGTATATGGCTAAAGTGCATTAAACATTTTGGACTGCAATGGAGACAACAATGTCTATGTCTATCATAAAGCCCAACCCTTACTGGACATACAGAATGTTCTGGGTTACAAAGCACCTTCCCTTGGCTGTGCAAGGGTAGCTGAAATCCCACTAATGCTCTAAGTTTGAATTTCAATGGGAATTAATTAAATTCACTTGAAAATCCTTGCAGTACTTAAATCTCATCTCTTTTTTTTTTTCTTTTAAATTGAGATGTAGTTGATTTACAATGCTGTATTAGTTTCAGATGTATAGTAAAGTGATTAACACACACACACACGGTCTTTTTCAAATTCTTTTCCATTATATATTGAATATAGTTCCCTGTGCTCTATACAGTAGGTTTTTTTTGTTTAGTTCATGCATAGTAGTATGCATCTGCTAATGCTAAATGCATTGTTTATCCTTCCCCTCCGCTTTTCCTCTTTGGTCCCCGTAAGTTTCTTTTCTGTCTCTGAGTCTGTTTCTGTTTTGTAAATAAGTTCATTTTTATCATCCTTTTAGATTCCATATATAAGTGATATGATAGTTGTTTTTTGTGTGACTTACTTCACTTAGTTTGGTAATTTCTAGATCCATCCATGTTACTGCAAAGTACATTATTTCATTCTCTTTTGTGGCTGAGTAATATTCCATTGTATGTATGTATGTGTATGTATATGTATATCCCATGTCTTCTTTATCCTGATTAAAGTGTTGGGGGTAATGGTGTGTTATCTTCTTTTGTTATTTTTGTTTTGCTTTGTTTAGGAACTGAGATCTGTGCTATGTTCTTTCCAATGGCTGCTTCTAAAATAATTACTATTGCTCAGCCCAACTGGATAGAACACTATTGTATTAATGTTTAAAAACCTATTTTACTTTTGGTTATTTATCAAAAGAATAAAAAGCAACTACATACAACTATATGTTCACTGCAGCACTTATAGTAGCCAAAATATGGAAACACACATATATATGTGTATAATGGTATATATACCATTATATATCCATTATACCATAATGGGTATATATGTGTATGTATGTATACACACACATAATACTGCTGCTGCTGCTGCTAAGTCGCGTCAGTTGTGTCCAACTCTGTGCGACCCCATAGACAGCAGCCCACCAGGCTCTGCCATCCCTGGGCTTCTCCAGGCAAGAACACTGGAGTGGGTTGCCATTTCCTCCTCCAGTGCATGAAAGTGAAAGGGAAGAAGCTCAGTCATATCCAACTCTTAGTGACCCCATGGACTGCAGCCTACCAGGCTCCTCCGTCCATGGGATTTTCCAGGCAAGAGTACTGGAGTGGGTTGCCATTGACTCAGCTATAAAACGGTGAAATATTGGCATTTGCAACAGTGCAGATAGTACTTTAGGGTATCATGCTAAGTGAAACAAGTCAGACAGAGAAAAGCAAACACTGTATAATTTTACTCCTATGTGAAATATTAAAAAATTTTTAAAATAAATGAATAAACCAAACCAAAGCAAACACACAGATACAGAGAACAAATTAATGGTTACCAAAGAGAAGTGGGGAGGAGGGAGGGTTAAATGGTTAAAGAAGTGCAACTGTATGGTGACAGACAGAAATTGCACTTTAGGTGATGAGCATGTTGTAGGGTACACAGAAATCAAAATATAATGTTGTACACATGAAATTTATCAGTCAATTCAGTTATTCAGTCATGTCCAACTCTTTGTGACCCCATGGACTGCTGCATGAAATTTATATAATATTATAAACAAATGTTACATCAATTTTTTATGAAACTGCAGACTGTGGTGTTATCAAACATGCTTTCAACTACAACGTATTTTATGTGTAACAACCAAATCACTCAGCTTCACTTGCTTCTTGTCCCTTATTTGTCCTATGGGAATTATGATAGTCCATTCTTATAGATCTGTTTATTCATTCATTACTTCATTCCATCGGTCAACAAAGAATTCTTGAGCATCTGCAGGTTCCAGGCAGTGTTCCAGCTGCTGGGGAGCCTACAATGAATAAATCAAATCTATTCTTTCTGCAAATTACAGTGGACTATTTTGAGGACTAAAAAGAAAGTTTGTAGGTAAAACTCTCAATACCTGGTGCATAGTAACCTCAAAATATATTAACTATTTTCATAACTAACCCAGAGCATTTCCTTTACCATATAAGTTTAAAAGGATGATCAAACTCCAGTCTGTAGGCCCTGAAAATCTCTATGGAAACACAGAGATTATCAACTAAAGAGAAATAACGATTTGAAAGTTATATTGAAACACAGCTGTAGGGTGGTTAATTTTGCTTAAAATTGCATGAAAAGCTTGGCAGAGCAGGGTTTTTGACATTTCATATTTGATCAGAACATGAAGGAGAAGGAATTAACAACTGGGTAAGAAAAGAAATGGTGGGACCTCCTTGGTGGTTCAGTGCTTAAGACTTCACCTTCCAGGGCAGAAGGTGCAGGTTCAATCCCTGGTCTAGGAGCTAAGATCCAACATGACTCATGGCCAAAAAAATGAAAGCATAACACAAACAATATTGTAACAAATTCAATAGGGACTTTAAAATGGTCCACATTTTAAAAATTCTTTAAATAAGAAAGAAAAGAAAGGGCAACTGGGATCTCAGTAGAAGGAACAGAATGAGGAAAAGTCAAGCGATATGAAGATGTATCGTGAGAAAAAGAGCAAAATGGTATGCACCGAAGCTACAAGACAGATGAAATTGGTAAGGCAAAGAGTAGTCATATTGTAAACAGCCTCAAATTCTTACATGCTAAGAAGTTAGAAACGATCCTAACTATAATGTGGAAATATATGAAGCTTTAAAACCAGACAATGATAGGATTCAGTTCAGTTCAGTCACTTAGTCGTGTCTGACTCTTTGTGACTCATGAACCGCAGCACCAGCCCTGCCTGTCCATCACCAACTTCCAGAGTCCACCCAAACTCATGTCCATTGAGTTGGTGATGCCATCCAACCATCTCATCCTCTGTCATCCCCTTCACCTCCTGCCCTCAATCTTTTCCAGCATCGGGGTCTTTTCAAATGAGTCAGCTCTTCCCATCAGGTGGCCAAAGTATTGGAGTTTCAGCTTCAACATCAGTCCTTCCAATGAACACCCAGGACTGACCTCCTTTAGAATGGACTAGTTGGATCTCCTTGCAGTCCAAGGGACTCTCAAGATTCTTCTACAACACCACAGTTCAAAAGCACCAATTCTTCGGTGCTCAGCTTTCTTTGCAGTCCAACTCTCACATCCATACATGACTACTGGAAAAACCATAGCCTTGACGAGATGGACCTTTGTTGACAAAGTAATGTCTCTGCTTTTGAGTATGCTATCTAGGTTGGTCATAATTTCCTTCCAAGAGGTAAGCGTCTTTTAATTTCATGGTTGCAATAGCCATCCGCAGTGATTTTGGAGCCCAAAAAAATAAAGTCAGCCACTGTTTCCACTGTTTCACCATCTATTTCCCATGAAGTGATGGGACCAGATGCCATGATCTTCATTTTCTGAATGTTGAGCTTTAGGCCAGCTTTTTCACTCTCCACTTTCACTTTCATCAAGAGGCTTTTTAGTTCCTCTTCACTTTCTGCCACAAGGGTGGTGTCACCTGCATATCTGAGGTTATTGATATTTCTCCCGGCAATCTTGATTCCAGCTTGTGCTTCTTCCAGCCCAGCGTTTCTCATGATGTACTCTGCATATAAGTTAAATAAGCAGGGTGACAATATACAGCCTTGACGCACTCCTTTTCCTATTTGGAACCAGTCTGTTGTTCCATGTCTAGTTCTAACTGTTGCTTCCTGATCTGAATACAAGGTCCTCTCAAGAGGCAAGGAAGGTCAGGTAGTCTGGTATTCCCATCTCTTTCAGAATTTTTCACAGTTTATTGTGATCCACAGAGTCAAAGGATTCAGCATAGTCAATAAAGCAGAAATAGATGTTTTTCTGGAATTCTCTTGCTTTTTCAATGATCCAGCGGATGTTGGCAATTTGATCTCTGGTTCCTCTGCCTTTTCTAAAACCAGTTTGAACATCCGGAGGTTCACAGTTCACGTATTGCTGAAGCCTAGCTTGGAGAATTGTGAACATTGCTTTACTAGCATGTGAGATGAGTGTAATTGTGCGATAGTTTGAGCATTCTTTGGCATTGCCTTTCTTTGGGATTGGAATGGAAACTGATCTTTTCCAGTCCTTTGACCACTGCTGAGTTTTCCAATTTGTTGACATATTGAGTGCAGCACTTACACAGCATCATCTTTCAGATTTGAAATAGCTCAACTGGAATTCCATCACTTCCACTAGCTTTGTGCATAGTGATGCTTCCTAAGGCTCACTTGACTTCACATTCCAGGATGTCTGGCTCTGGGTGAGTGATCACACCATCGTGATTATCTGGGTCGTGAAGATCTTTTTTGTATAGTTCTTCTGCGTATTCTTGCCACCTCTTCTTAATATCTTCTGCTTCTGTTAGATCCATACCATTTCCATCCTTTATCGAGCCCATCTTTGCATGAAATGTTCCCTTGGTATCTCTAATTTTCTTGAAGAGATCTCTCGGCTTTCCCATTCTATTGTTTTCCTCTATTTCTTTGTATTGATCACCGAGAAATGCTTTCTTCTCTCTCTTTGCTATTCTTTGGACCTCTGCATTCAAAAGGGTATATCTTTCCTTTTCTCCTTTGCCTTTCACTTCTCTTCTTTCTCAGCTATTTGTAAGGCCTCCTGAGACAACCATTTTGCCTTTCTGCATTTCTTTTTCCTGGGGATGGTCTTGATCCTTGTCTCCTGTACAGTGTCACAAATTTCCATCCATAGTTCTTCTGGCACTCTATCTGTCAAGTCTAATCCCTTGAATATATTTCTCACTTCCACTGTATAATTGTAAGGGATTTGATTTAGGTCATACCATTTTAGAAACATACCCATACGGATTGGAGTCTGAAAACATAGAGGTAGAAACATCCATTATCATCTGTGGAAAATGTAACTTAGTTGAGATAAAAAGAAGTAGCACAGTGAGGTGAGAAGGTGGACAAACAGATTACAAAATCACTCTAAAGGAGAACCAGGACAATTTGGTGAAAATAAGTAGGCAAGGAAGAGACTAAGGGAAGTGAAGTTTTTTGAATGCCATTTTCATCATGTTTTAGGAGGTAACATTGAATATGAAAGAGTAAAGACTCAGAAAGAGTCAGAGTGAAGAAGGGAGGAAGAGAACAAAGTAGAAGAGGGAGGACATGGTGCCAGGAATTTAGAGATTAATCAGAGATAATATGTGTGTGTGTGTGTATAATAGTTACATATATAGCAATTGTTTTATATATATGTATATAGACATATATTTGTATGTATTTATATATATTGCAGCCATGAAATTGAAAGACATTACTCCTTAGAAGGAAAGTTATGACCAACCTAGACAGCATATTAAAAAGCAGAGACATTACTTTGCCAACAAAGGTCTGTCTAGTCAAGGCTATGGTTTTTTCAGTAGTCATGTATGGATGTGAGAGTTGGACTCTAAAGAAAGCTGAGCACCGAAGAATTGGTGCTTTTGAACTGTGGTGTTGGAGAAGACTCTTGAGAGTCCCTTTGACTGCAAGGAGATCCAACCAGTCCATTCTAAAGGAGATCAGTCCTGGGTGTTCATTGGAAGGACTGATGTTGAAGCTGAAACTCCAATACTCTGGCCACCTGATGGGAAGAACTGACTCATTTGAAAAGACCCCGATGCTGGAAAAGATTGAGGGCAGGAGGTGAAGGGGATGACAGAGGATGAGATGGTTGGAGGGCATCACCGACTCAATGGACATGAGTTTGGATAGACTCTGGGAGTTGTTGATGGACAGGGAGGCCTGGCATGCTGCAGTTTATGGGGTCTCAAAGAGTTGGACACGACTGAGTGACTGAACTGAACTGAACTGATATGTGTGTGTGTGTGTGTGTGTGTGTGTGTGTGTGTGTGTTTGCTGTTATTATTGTTCAGTTGCTCAGTTGTGTCCAACTCTTTGCAATCCCATGGACTGCAGCATGCCAGGCTTCCCTGTGTATATATGTAACTTTGTTGCCCTTGATAAGTGGCTATATTGCTATAGTTTTTAAAATTCAGGAACAAAATTCAAAGAAATCAATCAAGCAGCATGCAGAAACAGGACACAATAAAGAAATATGGTCCAATTTCACACACAAAAACAACTACAGTACAATAGGTTCTGGATGAAGAAGAGAGCATATACAGGGACTGCTGCCGCTGCTGCTGAGTCGCGTCAGTCATGTCAGACTCTGTGCGACCCCATGGACGGCAGCCCACCAGGCTCCCCCATTCCTGGGATTCTCCAGGCAAGAACACTGGGGTGGGTTGCCATTTCCTTCTCCAATGCATGAAAGTGAAAAGTGAAAGGGAAGTCACTCAGTCGTGTCCAACTTTTCGCGACCCCATGGACGTAGCCCACCAGGCTCCTCCATCCAAGGGATTTTCCAGGCAAGAATACTGGAGTGGGATGCCATTGCCTTCTCCAATACAGGGACTAGTTGAGCGTAAAGGAGGAGGCCTAATAACTACACTGAGGACTTTTATAATCGAAAATGGCACCATAGACAGGATTTTTTCCTAACAAATTTCAGTACATTAAAAATAAAACAATCTAAAACTACAAATTAGAAAAGCTCAGTGAAACAGGGAGGGAAATGATCACTTTGTTTTATGAGGAAATTAAGGTGCAGAGAGGCTTCACAGCTAATAAAGAAATCTGACACTCAAACTCCAATCTCTTTTTTATAATTTGAAGGATCTTTTCACTGCATCAATCTTTTTGTCTTTCAGATGTAAAATAAGAAACTTACTGAT
The DNA here is from genome assembly GCF_023091745.1 of Budorcas taxicolor. Taxonomy (NCBI): domain Eukaryota; kingdom Metazoa; phylum Chordata; class Mammalia; order Artiodactyla; family Bovidae; genus Budorcas; species Budorcas taxicolor. Next base: position 55,450,144 of record NC_068923.1, on the reverse strand, counting down.
GTAACAAAAGAATCCCGACTTATTGGATAAGGTGAACTTGGCAAGATACTACCAGAAAGCAATTCTATTTTCTCTTATCGTTTCTTTTACTACTAGTTATTGGATAATATGTAATTAATAATATGACCAGGAAAGTTCAATATTAATAGTTTCAAGTTTCTGCCAATTAAAGACATCTTTACGTCTCGGTTTAGCTCTATCTTAGGTAAAATACTCTGGCTTATCATTTCGCTGCTACTGGCTCTATTTCCATGCCTCTTCAGAATGTGTACCTGGGGCCTCAACAGGTTAGAGGTCAGCAAAGGTCATAATGGCTGGTTTTAAGGATTTTAATCTGGTCTTCTGGGTTTCTCTCATAAGATGTTTTTATGAATATATCAGAAACATCAAAGAACTTCCCAGGTGGTGCTATTGGTAAAGAACGTGCTTGCCAATACAGGAGACCCAAGAGACGTGAGTTTGATCCCTAGGTCGGGAAGATTCCCTTGGATAGGAAATGGCACCCCATTTCCACATTCTTGCCTGGAAAATGCCATGGACAAGGAGCTTGATGGGCTACAGCACATGGGGCCACAAAGAGTTGGACACGGCTGAGAAACTGGGCAGCAGCAGCAGGAGCACCGATCTGAAAGTGAATTTTTGATTGCAGTTTCATGGAATTGGAATTGCCACCTTCCATCTGGCTGTCAGCTTAGAAAGTAAAGCAGCTTTATCTTGAGCTTCTGTGCCTGGAAATCCACCCCCACAGTCTATCTGAAGTGTTCCCATTGTTCCAGGCAGAAAGCCTTCTTGAATGGAGTCATCTCAAGATGTCTTCCCCTTCCATCATTCCACCTTTGAGGTAGTTGAGACTGATCCCCAAATGGCTTCTTGGATATCAATAGACACATCAGCCCAGAAGTCAGGCACATGTCATTGCATCCCCCAGATCACACCAGGGCCTATCAAGGCTCTGTGAGAGGCTCTCATGGAATGTGGAGTACAACTTTAAGCACCTCCTTTTCATCTTCAGTTGAGGTTGGCGGCTGTGGTGGGAAGTTTCTAAGAAGACCCTGATAAAGAACATGTCAGTTTTGTTTCTCCCCCACATTTCTCAGGGATCCTTCTCACATCTCAGCCACACAAATGCAAACACATTTTAATTAGAAGTTGAAAATTCTATATTAGTTTTCTGTTTTTCTGTGCAGATTGTTGAGAGCAAATGATGAACATCCCTGTTTTCTCTCTTGAGGGGCAAGGGGCATCCCAGGAAAATAAAGCCATACGTGCTGTTCAGTGCCTCTCTCAAGTTTTAATCTACAACACATGAACACTTCACATACCATCTGCTACAATAGGAAAACCGGAAACAAAGCAAGTGCTTCATGTTTATTCAAACACATCGTGCTGAAGCCAGACATAACAAAGAGGTTCTCATCCTGTGCTGCTTCTTCCAGGACTTCCTGTTGGCCCCACTCCCTCTTCCTCCTTCCCTAGCCTTTCTCTGACTTCCATTCATTTCACTTTTCCTTTTTATGACATGTTTCCTTTATTTTTTTTTTTAACTCTCCTTCCTGAAAAATGTTTGCTGTAGAGAGTTCATTGAGCTGCGCTCACTGCAGTTTAGACCGTTTTCCCAGTACATGGCAGAACATTTGTTTCACAGGCAGTAACATCACCTGACCTGGCTCAGGGTCCAAGGAGAAACCTGCTATTACTTGAACCATCTCAATCAGCAACTGTACACAGGAAACAATGCTATCTTCATGCACAAGCATGGTGACAACTGTTTCCAACGAGAAAGTATAAAAGATATAAAGTAATGAAATTTTAACTTGAGAATACTGAAATTTGTGAATAAAATTACTTTTGTATGGATTATGCCATGTTCATAAATACGATGTTATGCAGATTTTCAGAGAAGATAACATGTGATGTTACATTGCTAGTACTGATCCTAAAATGTAGTGATGTAGATATAGAGAAAGTCTGATCCAAGCTAGCCTCCATCATTTTGTCCTGAATTGGGGTTTTCTATCTCCTGGCAATAACAAGGCTGTGTCCCATGAGTCCTTATACACTCTAGCCCCACTAGACTTGACACAATTGAATGATCAGGCAATGTCCTTTTGCTCTCTCTGGCTTTATAACATTGTGATCAACAATATATGCCTGGCAGACTTGACTTCCATGTCAGCCTTCCCACCTAAGGAAGTTGTCCTCCAACTTTTTGTCCTCCATCCCTCTGAACACATACCAACACTTACACATATGTACAAACCTGCATGCACAGCACTTGGCAAGTGCTTACTGTTTACTGAATAAATGAGAATGAGAGAGTTAATGAATGAAAGCATATTAAGGATACATTGCTAAGTGGTTCTCTGATGGAGCAGAAGTACAAGAATTAGACACTTTGATTCACCATCCCAATCCACAGACTAACTTTGATCATTTGTAAGAATGGTAGCTGCAATGATCTCTTCCATTCTCTTCTTAAAAACTATTCTTCAAGTTCTGTCTGATGATCTGGAATTCAAAGATGATAATGTTCTTCTATGAATTACCTTCTTCAAACAGAAATTATCAGTCACTGTTTGCATGACCTTTTGTTCTCAATCTTTTACAGTATAGCTGTCTTCACTATCAGACAATAGAAATTGTTCTCACCCAAATCAACTAAAATCTTTGAGTTGCTAAATTTAATCTATTTTCAGTCCTACATACCTTCCTTGTAGTACTTGGCATTGTTCACTCTTACTGACTCTTTCTAGTTATCTTGATATCTGTCTTCCACTGTCTCCATTGTCTAGTGATCATGTGACCATTCCTATTCTTTCTTTTGTTGGCTTATCCTTTGTCCATTCTCTGTGTGTTAGCCTCCCACACTAGAGAGCTCTAAAACTTGGACCAAAGATTCTACCTTGGAAACACCCTCACATTGCTTTTAGCTATAAGCAAATTTCAATTATGTCTTTGCTGTTGTTCAGTCTCTCAGCCCTGTCTGACTCTTTGGGACCCCATGGCCTGAAGCAAACCACATTTCTTGTCCTTCACTATCTCTTGGAGCTTGTTCAAACTCATGTTCATTGAATCAGTGATGTCATCCAACCATCTCATCCTCCAACATCCCCTTCTTCTCCAGCCTTCAATCTTTCCCAGCATCAGTCTTTTACAATGAGTCTGTTCTTCACATCATGTGGCCAAAGTATTGGAGTTTCAGCTTTAGCATCACTCCTTCCAATGAATATTCAGAGTTGATTTTCTTTAGGATTGACTGGTTTGATCTCCTTGCAGTCCAAAAGACTCTCAAGAGTATTCTCCATCACTACAATTTGAAAGCATCAGTTCTTCAGCACTCAGCTTTCTTTATGGTCCAATCTCACATCCATACATGACTACTGGATAAAGCATAGCTATACAGACCTTTGTTGGCACAATGATGTTTCTGCTTTTTAATACTTTGTAGGGCTTGCCTCAGAGAAAGCAATGGCATCCCACTCCAGTACTCTTGCCTGGAAAATCCCATGGACGGAGGAGTCTGGTGGGCTGCAGTCCATGGGGTCGCTAAAGAGTGGGACATGGCTGAGCGACTTCACTTTCACTTTTCACTTTCATGCATTGGAGATGGAAATGGCAACCCACTCCAGTATTCTTGCCTGGAGAATCCCAGGGACGGGGAGCCTGTTGGGCTGCCGTCTATGGGGTCGCACAGAGTCGGACACGACTGACACGACTTAGCAGCAGCAGCAGGCTTCCCTGGTGGCTCAGCAATAAAGAATCTGCCTGCAATGCAGAAAACCTGAGTTTGGTCCCTGATTTGGGAAGATCCCCTGGAGGAGGGCATGGCAACCCACTCCAGTACTCCTGCCTAGAGAATCCCATGGACAGGGGAGCCTGGCAGGCTCTGGTCCATTGGGTCTCACAGAGCTGGACACAACTGAAGCAACTAAGCAGCATCAGCAGCAGAGTTTTGTCATAGCTTTTCTTTCAAGGATCAAGAGCCTTTTAACTTCATGGCTGCAATCACCATCCTCAGTGACTTTCGAGACCAAGAATAGTCTGTCACTGTTTCTGTTGTTTTCCCATCTGTTTGCCATGAAGTGATGGGACCAGATGCCATGATCTTTGCTTTTTGAATGTTGAATTTTGAGCTAGCTTTTTCACTCTCTTCTTTCACCTTCATCAACAGACTCTTTCTTTCCTCTTCACTTAGCTTTCACCTACTTTCCAGCCTGTTAAATCCAAATTCCCAGCTGTCTCCTAGAAAAAGTAAACTTTGATATGGTACAGCTCCAAATTAACACTTAGAACAAAGTTCTTAACACCTAGAACAAAATTCTTAACACCTTTCTTTATATACAGAATATACTTCATAGATCTCCATCAGAGAGAAAGCATGTTTAGTGTTCTATAGCATGGACTCATTACTTGGAATTGAATATTCATTCTAGTATTCAGTTCTATGGCTTTGGACAAGTTATCTGATGTTTCTGTGCTTTACCTTCTCACATGTAAAGTGGGAATAATGATAGCATCATTATTACTAACATTCTTATAAAGATATAAAAAGGTTGTTCATGTAAAATATTTAGAATTGTTGCTATGGAATGAATGTCTGCATCTCCCAAAAGTCATATTTTAAAATCCTCACCTCTCAACATGAATGACATTAGGACATGGACCTTTGTGAGGTAATTAGGTCATAAGACTGGAACTATGATGAATGAAAGCAGAGTCCCTTAAAAAAAATTAGAGTTTACTTTCTCTCTCTTTCTGTTCTACACTGGTGGTTCAGTGGTAAAGAATCCTCCTGCCAGTGCAAGAAACACAGGAGACACAGGTTCAAGGGTTAAAGTTAGGGTTAGATCTTCCTGGGTAGGGAAGATCCCCTGGAGAAGGAAATGGCAATCCACTCCAGTATTCCTGCCTGGGAAATCCCACGGACACAGGAGTCTGGCGGGCTACAGTCCATGGTGGTGCCAAAGGGTCAGACTCAACTTAGGCACTAAACAACTACAGCAATGTGAGGATACAATGAGAAGACATCATCGGCAAGCCAGAAAGCACATGCCCCCATCAGACATGGGATCTTTAAGGACCTTGATCTTGAACTTCCCAGACTCCACAACAGTGTGAAATACATTTGTGGTGTTTGAGCTACCCAATCTATGTTAGAGCAGCCTGAAGGACTAAGTCCAGTGGCCAGTATGAATGAGCCTTAGAGAGTCCCAGTTATTATTTAAGATTAAAGGGTGACATTATTAATCATTATTGCATTTACTACAGCATAAATGACTTTGACATAATTGACAAGAAGATGCACTAGTCATAGCAAACACCATCTTCCAACAACACAGAGATGACTCTACACATGGACATCACCCGATGGTCAATACTAAAATCAGATTAATTATATTCTTTGTAGCCAAAGATGGAGAAGCTCTATAATGTCAGCAAAAACAAGACCAGGAGATGACTGTAGCTCAGATCATGACTCCTTATTTTGAAGTTTAGACTTAAATTGAAGAAAGTAGGGAAAACCACTAGACCATTCATGTGTGACCTAAATCAAATCCCTTACAGTTATACAGTGGAAGTGAGAAATAGAAGGGATTAGACCTGACAGAGTACCTGAAGAACTATGGATGGAAGTTCATGACACTGTACAGGAGACAGGGATCAAGACCATCCCCAAGAAAAAGAAATGCAAAAAGGCAAAATGGTTGTCTGAGGAGGCCTTACAAATAGCTGAGAAAGAAGAGAAGTGAAAGGCAAAGGAGAAAAGGAAAGATACACCCATTTGAATGCAGAGTTCCAGAGAATAGCAAGAAGAGATAAGAAAGTGTTCCTCAGTGATCAATGTAAAGAAATAGAGGCAAATAGTACAATAAGAAAAACTAGAGAACTCTTCAAGAAAATTAGAGCTACCAATGGAACATTTGATGCAAAGATGGGCACAACAAAGGACAGAAGTGGTATGGACCTAACAGAAGCAGAAGATGTTAAGATGAGGTGGCAAGAATACACAGAAAAACTATACAAAAAAGATCTAAATGACTCAGATAACCACGGTGGTGTGATCACTCACCTAGAGTAAGACATCCTGGAATGCAAAGTCAAGTGGGTCTTAGGAAACATCACCACAAACACAGCTAGTGGGAGTGATGGAATTCCCGCTATTACAAATCTTAAAAGATGATGCTGTGCAAGTGCTGCACTCAATATGCCAGCAAATCTGGAAAACTCAGCAGTGGCCACAGGACTGGAAAAGGTCAGTTTTCATTCTAATTCAAAGAAAGGCAATGCCAAAGAATGTTCAAACTATTACACAATTGCACTCATCTCACACACTAGCAAAGTAATGCTCAAAATTCTCCAAGCCAGGCTTCAACAGTACATGAACTAAGAACTTCCAGATATTCAAGGTGTATTTAGAAAAGGCAGAGGAACCTGAGATAAAATTGCCAATATCCACTTGATATTGGCAAGCAAGAGAATTTCAGGAAAATATCTACTTCTGCTTCATTGACTATGCTAAAGCCTTTGACTGTGTGGATCACAACAAACTGGAAAATGGTTCAAGAGTCGGGAATATGAGACCTCCTTACCTGCATCCTAAAAACTATGTATGCAAGTCAAGAAGCAACAGAACCCGACATGGAACAATGGAATGGTTCCAAATTGGGAAAGGAGTATGTCAAGGCTGTATATTGTCACCCTATATTTAGCTTATATGCAGAAGTGCCAGGCTGGATGAGGCACAAGTTGGAAGAAGAAGATTGCCAGAAGAAATATCAATAACCGCAGATATACCAGTGACACTACCCTTATGGCAGAGAGCGAAGAGGAACTAAGGAGTCTCTTGATGAAAGTGAAAGAGGAGAGTGAAAAATTTGGCTTGAAAATCAACATTCAAAAAACTAAGATCATGGCATCTGGTCCAATCACTTCATGGCAAAGAGAGACAGAAACAGTGGAATCAGTGACAGACTATTTTCTTGGGCTCCAAAATCACTAAGTATTGTGACTGCAGCCATGAAATTAAAAGATTCTTCCTCTTTGGAAGAAAAGTTATGACCAACCTAGACAGCATATTAAAAAGCAGAGACATTACCGACAAAGGTCCATCTAGTCAAGGCTATGGTTTTTTCAGTAGTCATGTATGGATGTAAGAGTTGAACTATAAAGAAAGCTGAGCACCGGAGAATTGATGCTTTTGAACTGTGGTGTTAGAGAAGACTCTTGAGAGTCCCTTGGACTGCAAGGAGATCCAACCAGTCCATCCTAAAGGAGATCAGTCCTGGGTGTTCATTGAGAGGACTGATGTTGAAGCTGAAACTCCAATATTCTGGCCATCTGATGCGAAGAGCTGATTCATCAGAAAAGACCCTGATGCTGGGAAAGTTTGAAGGGAGGACGGGGGATGACAGAGGATGAGATGGTTGCATGGCATAGCCAACTCAATGGACATGAGTTTGATCAAAATCCAGAAGTTGGTGATGGACAGGGAAGCCTGATGTGCTGCAGTCCATGGGGTTGCAAAGAGTCAGACCAGAGAGACTGAAAACTGAATCAGCTGAAATTGACTTTTAATCCTATGTTTGCCCAGCTCAACACAGAGATTCTTGATGGTAGGAAGTGTTTCTCAATCATCTTATGCCAGGTTCCCAAGTAACTCTTAGTGCATGGAAGACAATCAGTGAAAGAAAGGAGTGTTAAACATCCGTGTTCTCAAATTAACTTAATGACCTACCACTGCTGGGGCTCAGGGCCGGCTGCCCCAAAAGTATGCCTCAATGGCATATGGATTATTTTGAATTAAAGTGTCATAAGAAACAGACAGTTAGCGGAAATTATTAAGGCAACCACACTCTGACCCAACTCTTTCCCCCTTGAAAGGAGGAAATAAATCTCCCACATGAGGTATGCTCCCTATGCCAGGGGTATCGAAAGCAATCTCATCACTATAGCCATGGAATTCAAGGCTAAGAAAGTGGTGTAAACAAACTTTGTTAATTCCTCCTTAGTCTGCTACCCCAAGTATAAGCCCTTTTGTTTCATTAAATCTTCACAAATAATTGTTTCTTTGTCTAAAAATTACATATAAACAGCCTTCTTTGGTCACTGTGGGGCTCCTATTTCTATGGGACTTCAAAGCATAGAAATAAAATCGTTTCTTCTCCTGTTTATTTGTCTTGTGTCCCCCATCCACTCCCCACGGAGAATTCTCATCTCACATCACTGGGGCTGTTGACATAGCTCTGCAACTTAACATCCAGAACAAAATTCTTGAGAGTTTCTTTGTCAAGACAATCATACATTTCATCTCTAGATTTCTTTTCCTCAAAAGACAAATAATAGGTCATATTACTTTTCAGGTAGAAAGCCTCTACTGCCCACAAAAGAAAATCCAAATGCCCCAGTCTGAGGTATAAGAATTTTCAAACTCTGCCCCCTCCCTGTACCATCTCCTGCCACTTCCCTAGTGGTGGCATGTTGGTTGAGGCACTTGCCTTAGTTTCCCTAGGCCTCAGTTTTCATCTCTAAAAACTCCAGAATGATCATATGAACACTCCTTGCTGTGCGAGGTCCAGTTAGTCAACAACATGACTGACCAAAGTGTAGAATTCTACTAATTAAAAAAAAAAAAAAGTAGAGTATGTTGAAAACATCTGAACATAATAAAGTCCAAACTTAGACAAATGATAATTAAACCTATAATAGCCACATTAAACCCTTGGGACAAATTCTCGTGTTTCCATTCTTAAATGACAGTTGTAGCTGGTGATATTGAAGAACTGAATGATTTTCCAGTAAAAAACCTTTGAAAAATGGCAAAACTAGGATAAGTCATGCCAGGGTTCTTGTTTGTATATGAATATGTACATAGCTCAATGTGCCTTTATAATGCCCTACTGTCCTTTACATCATTTTGTTTTTCATAATTAACACAATTAACCCCTCTCATAGAAAAGGGGGAAAATGTCTGCCCTCCTGGAAAAGAAAATTATCTGAATTGAGCCCAGTGTTATTTCCACAGAAAGTAGAATTATTGCTGCATTTTTCCTTAACAATTATAGATAGGAGACTATTTGAGACCTTTCATATTAATCCACCTTTCTCGCTCCTTGGGAGAACCAAACTTTAGAAAGAGCACCTCCTGGATGACATTAGGTTCTCATGTTTACCCCTCAGACCATCTGTGTCCTTGCTTATAGATTTTGCCTTCAAGACCCTGATCTGCAAAAAGTTGCAGTTAAGCTAAATAAAAAGCCAATAAATATGCTTGTTCCTATTTTTAGACTTTTATTTCTCTAAATGAAATAAATGAGAGCAATATTAGTTACATCAATGGCACTACTAAAGCATTCATTGAGCTTCCATAATAAGAGTAACAATAACATTTTATGCTCTTTTTCTCAAAGGAAATTGAAACACTTTACCAACATCATTGTCTCATTAATCTCATGTCTTTGAAAAATGGTGAAGGGGTGTGTGGATAGAAAGATACAAGCCCAGGAGTCAGAGCTGTTTTCTGTTTATGTACCTGCAAATCATTTCAGTAATGAGTAAATGAGACAATGGGCATCATGTATGTGCCTGCATGGCAACCACTCAATACATAATTCTCTCTCCCTCCTCTCTGTCTCCCCAGACCCAGTCATTTCTCTCATCTTCTCTCCCCACTGCTCCAGCAACACCTTTCCTGTCCCTTCTTTCCTTTAACAGTAGTGCAATCTGAGACAAGTTTGCTGGGGGTTTTGTTTTATGTCGTGTTACTGACCCAAAGCTTCCCTGGTAGTTCAGTGGTAAAGAACTAGCTTGCCAATACAGGAGACCTGGGTTTGATCCCTGGATCAGGAAGATCTCCTGGAGATGGAAATTGCAAACCACTCCAGATTTCTTGCCTGGGAAATGCCATGGACAGAGAAGCTTGGCAGGCTATAGTCCATGGGGTCACAAAGAGTCAGATAAGACTTAGCAACTAAGCAATAACGACAATGGTGGAGCTATAGTAAAAAGCCCACCTGCCAATCAGGAGACCAGGGTTTGATCCCTAGGTCAGGAAGATCCCATGTAGGAGGGCATAGCAACCCAGTCCAGTATTCTTTCCTGGAGAATCCTGTGGATAGAGGAGTCTGGCTGGCTACAGTCCATAGGACTGCATAGAGTCAGACACAACTGAAACGCAACAATTGACCCCAAAGCATTCTAATCACCTCTGAGAGCAGTCATAAGAGCTTGTTATGATTTCACTGTCCTGTGTGGGCAATAGAGTTCAGCTCCTACTTTCAGTCAGGTTTTCAGAGGCTAGGCAAAGTGTCTCTTGTCTCAGCATCACTCTTCTTAGATACAGAAGTGTCTTAAGTATGAAGCATCATAGTGTCTACGTTTTGGGCACCCAGGTGAAACAAAATATCCAAGTGGAGCTAGGCCAAAAATTAATATGGAATGATACCTATAATTACAAGAACTTAAGTTATAACCTGCATGCAAGATTGTCTTTATGTGTGTCCCTATGTTTGCCCCAAATCCTTCACCGCAGTATTGTTTAAATGTTGTATGCTTGCCCTTGGACATTATGGGAAGGTCTGCATGTCCTTTCTTAGATCAGGATAGTAAGCAGTAAGCACTACAGGACTTGAGGGCAGCATGGTGGCGTGGTGGAACCAGTGTGGAAGAAACAGAAATAACCACAAGAACCTCTCCACCTTCCACTGGCAGGCTATTTTGGAATGAAAGTCAGATATTTAAGATTCAACTGAGGGTTTGCCCACTCCCCAACACCTTTGTGGGCTTCCTTGGTGGCTCAGATAGTAAAGAATCTGCCTGTAATGTGGGACACCTGGATTTGATCTCTGGAGGAGGGCATGGCAACCCACTCCCATATTCTTGCCTGGAGAATTTCCATGGACAGAGGAGCCTGGCAGGGGACAGTCCATGGGGTCATTAAAAAAATTTTATTTATTTATTTATTTATGGCTGTGCTAGGTCTTTGTTGCTGCACAGAGCTTTTTCCCAGTTGTGGAGAATGGGGGCTACTCTCTAGTTGCCATAAGTGGGCTTCTCATTGCAGTGGCTTTTCTTGTTGCAGAACAAACGAGCCAGGGTGCATGGACCTTAGTCGTTGTGGCCATGGGCTCAGCAGCTGCTGCTGGCAGGCTCTAGGGCGCAGGCTCAGTAGTTGTGGCCATGGGCTCAGCAGGTGCTGCTGGCGGGCTCTAGGGCGCAGGCTCAGTAGTTGTGGCCATGGGCTCTAGGGCGCAGGCTCAGTAGTTGTGGCGCATGGACTTAGTTTGCTCTGCCGCTGGTGAGATCTTCCTGGATCAGGGATCCGATCTGCGTCTCCTGCATTGGAAGAAGAATTCTTATCACTGAGCCACCAGGGAAGCCCCTAGTAGAGATTGTTTTTTTTCTCTCCATTTCCAAGCTAGCTGAAGTGGGAATTTTGTAACTGCAAAATGTGGATTTTATCTTATAGAAGATAGTGTAACACAGAGCATTTTAAAATATTAATACATATAGATGGAACATCTTATTCAAGAGTTGGTCATGTAACTATCCTCAGGTTTTGCCCAGAGCAAGAGATATTAAATAACAGTATATTTATTCATATATATATATGTGTGTGTGTGTGTGTGTGTGTGTGTGTGTGTGTGTGTGCTTAGTCACTCAGTCGTGTCCAACTCTGTGACCCCAAGGACTGTAGCCTGCCAGGCTCGTCTGTCCATGGTGTTTCTCCAGGCAAGAATACCGGAGTGTGTTTTCATACCTTCCTAAAGGGGATCTTCCCAACCCAGGGATCAAACCCAGGTCTCTTGCATTACAGGCAGATTCTTTAGCAACTGAGCCATCAGGGAAGTCCATATATATATATATATTTGAATTTGAGCAGGGTGAAATTCCAGGAAGAATCTAGAATTGTGGTATACTAAACTTAATAATATCTTTGAAAAAAATAAATAATGGCTTTAGGAACTGACAGCAAGTTTCTGATTCATGGGGAAATTGTGAGGTCCAGTCACTGACTTGAGCACCATAATCATTTTCTATAAGAAAGGAGCAAAACTTCTTGATTTGTATAAGCACACACATACACAAAATAAAATTATATGGAACATAGTTCCTGAATTAGAGTGAATGGGAGTGTAATGAATAACCCTTTAGAAAAGCAGTGGGGATTTAGATGAATTTAGCAATGAGGGCTGATTTCTAAGGTAGTATTTTAAGAGGGAAATTTGTATAGCTTGGCACAAATAATTACAAGGGAAGATAATAACAATGTTGTAGTATTACAAGGTCATAGGTTTTAAAGACGGGAGCAAAAGAAAGGGTGGTTGCATTTTTAAAGGCTATTGCAGAGCAGAACAATGTGAAATTAGGCAAAAGAAGAGCTGGACTGCTCTCAGCAACATTTTCTCAACAGGAAGACATATTATTGGACAGGAGAGTCTCCCCAGGGCTGCCTGAGGTGTTCCACTGCTCGTGTCATTTCACGTGGAGTGCATAAAGCTGCCATAGGAGGTGGACAAGGTGACCTGACGGGTCTCCTGTCTCTAATTTCTATGATTTAAAGGTTCTGTGCTATTACCCAGCAAGAAGCACAGCTTTTTAGTGATTCCATTTGTAAAATGACCCTACCAGTGTTTTCTCTTAGCTTCCACCTTTGTGGGACTCTCCCCCCACCCAACACCTATGCAGTGAGACTCAAGATCATAGTATTCAGCATCACAAGGTTGAAGAGGGTATGGAGGGAGGGTTACACAGGAGTAAATGGTTGCTTATTTGGGAAAAAAAAAAATTAAGAGGGAGGGAAACAAGAGGAGGGGTGAAAAGATCATTATATTAGTGACTTTCTCTGCGTCTAAATGGAATTTTGATTTAGACACCACATTCCTGTAAGAAAAGCTATACTGAGTGCAAAACAAAAGGAACATTAATCTTCCTTTTGACAAGAAAGGAAGAAACAAACAAAGGTACTAATTTAACATGGGCTTATTGAAGTTTTCAGATTGCAATTTAATTCTCCAGGAAGCCACAGGGTAGGGACAAGTTTTGAATGCCACTGAATGTTTCTGACTTTTTAAAAGGCATTTAACAATAATTCCAGAATATAATCTGTATATGCCATTTACATGATCTGTATAAAACTTTATCTTTTGGTCCATAAGGACTTGGATACACAAGATAAAAAAAAAAAAAAAAAAAAAGACTTCAGAAAGCAACCTTGCTGGGTTTCAAGCACAAGATTTAGTCTGAATCTTTTTTATCCCTGATTTTTGTAGGAGTATAGTTGATTTACAGTGTTGTGTTAGGTTCAGGTATACAACAAAGTGAATCCGTTATACATATATGTATATCCACTCTTTTTTTAGATTCTTTTAGGCCATTACAGAGTAGTGAATAGAGTTCCCTGTGTTATTCAGCAGACCCTTATTGATTATCTATTTTACATATAGTAGTGTGTATACATCAATTGCGATCTTATTTTCCCTTTTGTGGTCAATTGTGAATGGGGCACATTGTGAATACTGTGTGTATTATAAGAGACTGGATCACTGGTAGCTGCAATACACTTCAGCAGGATTCAAATCTGATTTTTGGTTGCCATAATAAAAGAATATTAAACTAGATTTAATGTTTTAGGGTAGCAAAGGGACTCCTTACCAATTAACTAGGAAGACATACTCTACCACCGAAGCATGATGAAATAGTAAAGAAACTGTTTTTTGTATAAAAAGAACAAGTATTAATATTAATATTATAAAGTAGCAAATGCTTAGAAAATACAACTGGCTTTCCCATTCACAGTAGCAAAAACTATTAATAGAACTGTAACATTCACTTTTTGTTGCCTATAAGGTAAGCATTAATTCCCGTCTTTTTTATGGGAAGATGTTCAAATTCTTATTTCTCAAAGAAAGGTACACCATTCCCAGCTCAGGAGTAAATTCTTGAAAGGCTATAATTATTTATTTTTACCATTCTCTCTGCTTTTGATTGGTGTTCAGGTAGCCTCTGAACCAATGAATATTACACAGGATATGCAATAGGTGTACTTCAGAAAATATGAGTGCTTGCTTTTAAAACAATGCACTGGCAATTTTTCTAGTAAAGTTTTCCATATTTGAATGCAATGCCTCAATGACAAGGAGGGAGACAAGGGGTATAATTTCCAACTCATTAGACTAGTAAAAGGAAAAAAAAAGTCTGAAAAAATTAAAATCACATTGATGTTGGTATGGAAATTATGGACTATCAAGGAGGCTAATGAAAGAGTAAAATGATATAACACATAAAACAATTCAACAATGTCTACAGATGACTATATCCTTCAATCCAGTAGGCTACCTTCTTGATGCAGTTCCTGGAGAAACTCTAGCACATGTTCACAGTAATAAATGTACAAGAATTTCTGATAGGATGTTTATGATAGATAAATGAAACTGCTTAAATGTCTATTATAAGGAGAATATATTATTTACTCAACAGCATAGAATACCATAGTTTAAATGCATAAAATAGATACATGTATGCTGTGCTGTGATTATTTGCTCAGTCATGTCCGACTCTTTGCCACCCAATGGACTGTAGGCCTCCAGGTACCTCTGTCCATGGGCATTCTCCAGGCAAGAATGCTGGAGTGGGTTGCCATACCCTCCTCCAGGGGATCTTCCCAACCCAAGATCCAATCCAGGTGTCCCACATTGCAAGCAAATTCTTTACCAGCTGAGATACCAGGGAAACCCAGATACACGTATAGCCTGGATAAACCTTATAGAATCCAATATGGAGAGAAAATAGTGGTGATATTATCTATCTAGTATGGTGTCCCTTATGTAGAATTTTAAAATGTCAAAGACATATGTTATTTGGAGTATATTATCACATACTAGTAATAAAAGCAGACACATGGAACTTTGTAGCTCAGTGATAAAGACTTTGCCTCCCAATGCAGGAGACATGGGTTCGATCCCTGACCCGGGAGGATTCCACATGCCTCGGAGCAACTAAGCCCATGGGTCACAACTATTGAGCCTATATTCTAGAGCCCAGGGAGCACAACTACTGAGGCCCAAGTGCCCTAGAGCCCATGCTCTGCAATAGAGAAGCCACTGCACTGAGAATCATATGCACCTCAACTAGAGAGTAGCCCCTACTCACTGCAACTAGAGAAGAAAGCCCGGAACAATGAAGACCTAGCACTGCTTAAATAAATAAATAAATAAAAATAAAACAATCAGTATGTGTGCTAAGTCACTTCAGTTGTGTCCTTCTCTGCGACCCTTTGGACTGTAGCCCTCCAGGTGCCTCTGTCCATGAAATTCTCCAGGCAAGAATACTGGAGCAGGTTGTCATTCTCTTCTCCAGGGCATCTTCCCAACCCAGGGATCGGATCCATGTCTCATACATCACCTTCATCGGCAGGCAGGTTCTAAACCACTAGCACCACCTATGACACATGAAGATAATAAAAACTAAATTTAGAAGCATAGGTACAGAGAAGCTTCCATTTCAAAAAATCTTCTACTTTTGCACTCTTTTGAAATTCATATTTTTGAAAGTCAACATGTTAAAAACTGACCACTTGATTTTAAGAACAATATATGCACCAAAAATTTTTAAATGAAAAAATAATCCTCTTTTCCAACTTTTCCTATAATTCCTTATTTAATGAAAAATCCATTTATCCAGGTACTCAGATGAAAATCCCTGGAAACACTCCCAACTCTTCTACATCCCTTACATATTATACCCAATCCATCATCCAATTTTGATAATTTGAATATCAAAATATGTGTAATATATAGAATTGAATCACTCCTTACCAATTTCACCACCACTCTAGTTAAGTGTAATACTATCTCTTGCCTGGACCACTGAAGTAGTTTACTTTTTGTGTGATATAATATTCTTTAATTGTACAATTTAAGCTTTTTGTTAATCTTTTATTCACAATTTTTCCATTGCTATTCATAAATGTGATCAGTCTGTGCTTTTGTTTATTGTTTCTTGCTTTCTTTTTTTAAAACTTTTTTTGCTAGATATTTGTGTTATTGCTATGTTGCTTTTTGCTGTTTATTTTTTAATTTTTTTAAACTGGAGTATGATTGCTTTATAATGTTGTGTTAGTTTCTGCTGTATAACTACGTGAATCAGTTATATGTGTACATATATGCCTTCCTTCTTGAGCCTCCCTCCCACTCCACCCCCTCTCACCCCTCTATGTCATCACAGAGCACAGAGCTGAGCTCCATGCGCTATTAAGCAGTTTTCCACTAGCTATCTATTCCACACAAAGTAGGGTATGTATGTCAATACTAGTAGTTTTCTTACTCATCTCCCTACCTTCAACCTTGCCCCTTGGAGTTTGTTTTCTAAACATCAGCCATATATCTTTCCTTTAAAAGATTAGTTCAGGCCAGACAGGAGACTATCCTCATTCATTTTTTCAACAAACATCAACGGTCTATGTGCTGCATGGAACTATTCTAAACATTGAGGACACAACAATGAACCAGATAGGCAATGTCCTCATAATTATGTGGAGCTACAGAACAGTAGATAAATGAATAGCCAAAAGCATGGAATTGTAATAAATTCCATGAGGAGAACTAAACTAGAGCCATGATATTAGAAGTAGCTGGTGGATGCTGCAGATTGGTCTAGGAACGATGCCTTTAAAAAACAAAATCAGGAGCTTCCCTCGTGGTCCAGTGGTTAAAATTTCACCTCCCAATGCAGAAGGAGGGGGTACAATCCTTTGTCGGGGAACTAAGATCCCACATACCTCACAGTCAAAAAACCAAAGCATAAAACTGGAGCAGCATTATAACAAATTCAATGAAGACTTTAAAAATGGTCCACATGAAAAAATATTTTAAAAAAACTAAAATCTAACAAGAAGACATGCCCACTCTCCACAGAAGGGCTGAAGGAAGATTTTTTTTACTTAGTGCTGCATTTGCTCTTTATTATTTACCTTCTGAAAAAGACTTGACCAAGAAAAAAAAAGAACAAATATTTCCTAGTCTAGGAAATGGATTGTTATGAGATATATATATGTATATATACAAAACATTATCTCCCTGATTTCACATGCTTTTCCTTATTTAACTTTGATTCCTGGCTAATTCATTTTTCAAAGTAGAAGTAGCATCAAAAGATACATTGAGAAACTTAGCATCTCTTATATTGAAATGCTAAAGGAATTTGTCAGTGATTTATGTGTCTGTAAATTAAATTCAGTATGCTTAGTAAAATCTGGCCATGATACTAATTAACTGCAATGAGAACAAGATATAATTAATTAAAATATTGACTCATCAGATCTGGGCTGCCGTGTGCTCTACATGCAGAGTGCCACCTGGAGCTGTGAAGCATGACATCACTGATCAGAAACTGACTTACTGAGCATGCTTTCAAAAATCAGTAGAAATATAAAATACTACAGTTTAGACCCTTTATTTTACAGAGTGGGAATCTAAAGCCCAGTAAGTACATTTAGATGGTCAAAAGCAGTTCAGGCCTCCTAATTCATGCCAAGTGGTCATTTTAATTAAAAAAGGAATAACCAAAGATGAAACATAGTAATACATTCTTACTGGGAATAAAGACCAGTGGAGCAAGTCAGGATCATCGGCAGGATGATTAGTTCTTTGAAATGATGATTACATCCCGCTGGATTTATCTTTCTCTATGGGAAGATCCCTTGGAAAAGGGAATGGCTACCCTCTCCAGTATTCTGGCCTGGAGAATTCCATGGACTGTATGGTCCATTGGGTTGCAAAGAGTTGGACATGACTGAGGGACTTTCACTTCACTTCACTTCATACATATTTTGGCCATCTGATGCAAAGAGCTGAATCATTGGAAAAGACACTGATGCTGGGAAGCATTGAGGGCAATAGGAGCAGGGGGAGACAGAGGATGAGATGGTTGGATGGCATCACTGACTCAATGGACATGAGTTTGAGCAAGCTCAGGGAGACAGTGAAGGACAGAGGAACCTAGCGTGCTACAGTTCATGGAATCTCAAAGAGTTGGACATGACTTAGCAACTGAGCAACAATGACCATACCACATCCAGACTTTAATCCCACCTCTACAGACAACCCCGCATGCACATTTCATTTAGGAAGAAGATCTTTATTGAACATAAATATTCAACACTTAAAAATTAAAGCAAGACCCCATTTTATTCTTTATATCTCCTGCATGTCCTAAGCATTTCAGTAGAGCCTTAAGTCAATTGTTCCTCACAAAAAAAAAGATATTAACAATTATTAGAATATTTTGCTCAATGACTAGAAGTTCCTTTCACATATTAAAAAAAAATTCTCTCATAATAGTGATCAATTATTTGTAATTAGATTCTACTTTCCCTCATTTATCAAATTCTATGTTACTGAAAATGACAAATAGCCTCTGGAAATTAAAAAAAAAGTACAGTCAGAAATATGAAAACTCTTCTCTCTTAAGAACTTTGCTGGAAATTATACTCTGGGATCTCAAACTACAGTTCACATCAAAGCATATTCTCATATTTTAGGAAATTCATTGGCTCTGCCTGACTTCTTTTTAGGGCCATATTTTTGATAGTGGCTACATAAAGAGAGAAAATCATTTTCTCAAACGAAGTCATTTTCTAATGAAACCAATGAGTTGTTGGCTATAGAGAGGGGAATAAAATAATTCTAGGAATGAAGGAGGAATGAAGCTACTGTCATGGTTTTCAAGTCATGGTTTATACATCCTCGGAGCTCCAGATGCATCCTTCAGCGGCTGTTTGTGGGAGCAGAAGGAAGGAAAGTAAGGAGCAAGACAAAACTTGGAGGAGTACCTGGGGAGACACACAGATCCTTCTTCTTCATAGTGGAGTCCACTTATTCTGTGTCTTAGGATTCAGAGGAAGGTGTTTATTAAAAACCATTTTTGATAACACAAATCTTGTAAGCTGCACCCTTCTTAAACCAAGTTTTGCTGTTGTTGTGAGAGGTGAACTTTAAAGTTGTTCGAGACACACACACAAGTAACCAAAGAGGGGAAGGGTGAGAGGGAGGAAGGAAGAAAGAAAAGAAGGGAATAAAAGGAGAAGAGTTTACTGAAAATATAATAGGGTTCTCATAATTGTTGTTCAGTTGATAAGTCATGTCCAGCTCTTTGTGACCGTATGGATTTTAGCATGCCAGCCTCCTCTGTCTTTCACTATCTTCCAGAGTTTGCTCTAATTCCTGTCCATCAAGTCAGTGATGCTCTCTAATCATCTCACCCTCTGCCACCCCCTTCTCCAGTTGCCTACATTCTTTCCCAGGATCAGGGTCTTTTCCAACAAGTCAGGTCTTCACATCAGGTGGCTTGGAACTTCAGCTTCAGCATCAGTCCTCTCAATGAATATCAACACCTAAAGGGTTGATTTCTTTTAGGATTGACTCTCATAGATTCTCACAGAATCCTAAAGAAAATATCAACAACTATGGACTGGATAGGGCAAAGACAAGAAACTAAAGAACTGCACCAGAACTCAAACAGACCAGCGGCTCATGGTCCACCAATTTAATATTCCCAGGAAAATTTGATTACCTCAGTTGAATCACATACACATGGAGGAATATTTGACTGGTCAAGGGGATGGTTTCACATGGTGCCAAAGTGATTGCTGAGGATTGACCTTTATAGAAGAGCAGGTCTTCTAGAAGAAATGTGGGCTTGGCAGACATTCCCCCTTCAATCCCAGCATATAACTTGCTAGCAGTTTGTAGATCAACCATACCACATTCTTGGATATGAAGCTAAAGGTCATTTTTATGGGCTGCACTGTGTTCCACCAAAATTTTTATGTTCAAGTCCTAACCTCCAGTATGTTACAATGTGATCTTATTTGGAAATAGGGCCTTTGCAGAGGAAATAAGTTAAAATGAGGTCACTAGGATAAGTCTTAATTCAGTATGACTGGTGTTTTTATATACATAAAGAAGAAGCTTGGACACACATATGCACAGAAAGAAGATGTGAATTTATAGAGAGAAAACCATGTGAACATGAAGATAGTCATCTATAAGCCAAGAAGGGAGGCTTAGAACAGATCTGGTCTTCAGAACTCCTGGAGGAACCAACCCTACTGACACCTTGATTTTGGAAGTTTTGCCCTCAGAATAGTGAGACAATCACTCCTACTGTTTAAGCCACTCAGTTTGTAGTACTTCGGTATGGCAGTCCTAGCAACCTAATAAAGTCATTTTAAGAGATGGTCTCTCTTTCTCCATAAATTCATCCCAGAGAAAGGAATAGTTTGAAGAGTCAGGCCACTTAGATTACTATATGATTTCAGGAAAGCCACTTGAATTTTCAGGGCATCGAATTCTTCATGTTCAGAAGAGCCCTGATACCTCAACTATCTACAGCTTGCTTGAAGTTTGGAGGATGAATGAAGACTTTGTATTTGAGAGTTCTTTAAAGAATGTGAAGCAATCTGACAAGAATACTTTTTCTGCTTTAAAAAAAAAATAGACAAAGTTGCATCTATTTTACTTCTAGCCATCTGATACAAGAGTGTTAATCGGACAATGGGAAAATTTACAGTAGAGTCATTTTAAGCATTATTACCTTCACAATTGTACATTTCAAAGGTGGAAGGAAGTGTGTGAAGTCTTCACAATGGCAAGAAAACCTAAGTTCATGATACCATGTACTTTAAAGTTTATTTTCTTTTGATATGTTAGAATTACTGTCCCCCTTATTTCCTAAAACTTTTCCATTTTATCTAGTGAGAGTTGAATAATCCAGTGATTAATAAGAATCTTTTTAATATTTAAAGAACTGGGAAGTAAATGCATTATAACACGTTCAAGATAAAAATACCATTCCATGTTACCTCTAGCTTGGTGCTTTTTATGATAACTCTGAGAAACTATGAATGCCATAGATTGGATTTCAGCTTCATAAAATGGATGCATGTACACACGCTTGCTCTCTTTCGAATCATGATCTAAGGTTACTGCTCTTGATAACCAGTGACATGCTTTTACTGGTGTAATACTAGATCAGAAGGCATCTCATCTCCATGCTGGATAAAGATTCAATTACTGAGTCTGTTACACTTGACTTTGAGGAATTTGGATAAGAGATTTTTGTAGAAGATTGCTTTGTGACAACTCTCTTGAAATCCACAGTGAAACCTGAGCTTGGAAAGAGGGCTTCTGCTGCGTCTTTGCAAGCTTCAGATAAATAAGATCCAGTTTCACTGGTCTATAAGTTCAATGCAACAGGATTCCAAGCATTGTTCAAATATGGCCTTTGCTGAGTTTTTTTTTTTTTTTAATCATGACTATGTTCACTGGCCTTTTTTAGTTAAAGAAATAAGTTCAATTTCATTTTTCAATTAATTTAAAAACAAACTATAAATCTAACATACATCCTTAGGATGATCAAACTATTTTCAGTTTTTTACAAATAATAAATCCATTTAGTATTAAATTCATTTTTAAAATGATCTATATCCAGGATCATAAAACAGCTCTTCTTGTATTTTCTCCTTATTATTCTTCTCTACTAGGCAGTTGAACCAAATACCTAATAGAGATGCTGACAGACTTGACAGATGGCTGTTCTGTCATAGCTTTCTGCATACTTTTGGACCCTCCACACAACCGCTATGCTAGACAATGTGCTGAAAAGTTAACCTTCATTTTTCCTTATGTAAACAGGTAATTTGATTTCCCTCATACATACTCTTAACTTTATATTATAAATATAATAATATGTTATATTATAACCAATATATCTTCACTAAATTGGGTGTTTCTTAATCTGCATGTACTATTGTATTTGCTGGGCTTCTTTTGTGGCTCAGATGGTAACGAATATGCCTATAATGCAGGAAACTCCAGTTCAACCCCTGAGCCAAGAAGATCCCTAGAGAAGGGAATGCTACCCACTCCAGTTATTCTTGCCTGGAGAATTCTATGGACAGAGGAGTCTGGCAGGCTACAGTCCACGGAGTCACAAAGAGCCAGATATGACTGAATGATGAACACACATACCTTGTATTTATTAGACAATATATGGTAAGGACTGATGTTGAAGCTGAAACTCCAATACTTTGGCCACCTGATGCAAAGAGCTGACTCACTTGAAAAGACCCTGATGCTGGGAAAGATTGAGGGCAGGAGAAGGGGATGACAGAGTATGAGATGGTTGGATGGCATCACCAACTCAATGGACATGAGTTTGGTTGGGTAAACTCTGGGAGCTGGTGATAGACAGGGAGGCCTAGCATATTGCAATTCATGGGGTCGCAAAGAGTCAGACATGACTGAGCAACTGAACTGAACTGAACTGAATAAATAACATTCAACATATATCCATTGTACATTTGTATAGCTATTTGATTGCCTTCCCCACTAGATTGCAAGATCATGGAGAACAGGAAATGTTCCTTTTTGCTCACTCTATAATGTCACTGTGCAATGCACTGCTTGACACATTGCAAATACTTAAAAACATATTTGATAAATAAACAATAATTAAATTCACATGCACATGCCTAAGTTGTAAATGTAATACGTAACATTAGTATCATCATCCCATTGACATTTAGTTCCTTCACATGGAAAAGCTAATTGACCAAAATAATTTGATAGAGTCACTTTGTTGTATTATCTATCTTAGTGCTGGTTTGTTGGTACTGATACAGTGTACATCATACGACCATGCATATACTCACAACTGATGAAATTGTCAGTAATTTTATAATCAACAGAGAAAATACAATTCTGTACCCAGGAAACTCTTCTCCCAGAATTATTCAATACTCAGAGTCTCCAAAATCCCCTTCCTCTTGCTACCAAACATTCTCTACTTTCTCCATGGCCTACAGAAAAAACATTCTTGTAAAAAGGGAAATCAGCTGTCTTTAGACAAACAACACCCAGCTGCATTTTCTCTGATAATCTGAAGAACTCAAACTGTACTGAAATAAAAAAGCACTCAATAGAAAGTAGTGTCATACAGGAAGTGTTTTGTTTAGGGATAGATGTTAGTGCCACTTGTGTAATCTAGAAATCTCCAGAGACCTAGTTCCTAAAAAAAACAAAAGTTACTCATGTATTTTTTAAGTCATATATCACTAGTCTTTTAAAAAATAATTGTTTTATATTGTTTATGGATTTTGTGTATCAGAAATTGGGAAAGGGCTCAGTAAGGAAGCCTTAACTCTGTTCTGTGATGTCTGGAGTATCAGCTGGGAAGACTTCAAGCCTGGGGGTGACTATGAGAAGCTGAAATCATCTGAAGGCTTGTTCACTGTTTGCGATAGTCACACGGGTCCAGTCAAGTTCATGGTAAATGAGCATAAACCTAATACCAAATGAAAAAAGAAAAAGACAGATCACATCATAAGAATGTTTTGGATGAGAATATTACTGTGGCCATAACTGGAAAATAAAATCAGCCACAGCATCCCTACTATGAATTCTGAATTTATCATTTTCATATATTTTTAAAATTTAAAAATGGGCCTTACAAATAGCTGAGAAAAGAAGAGAAGCTAAAGGCAAAGGAGAAAAGAAAAGATATACCCATTTGAATTCAGAGTTCCAAATAATAGCAAGGAGAGATAAGAAAGACTTCCTCAGCGATCAATGCAAGAAATAGAGGAAAACAATAGAATGGGAAAAATTAGAGATCTCTTCAAGAAAATTAGAGATACCAAGGGAATATTTCATGCAAAGATGAGCAAAATAAAGGACAGAAATGGTATGGATCTAACAGAAGCAGAAGACATTAAGAAGAGGTGGCAAGAATACACGGAAGAACTGTACAAAAAAAATTCATGACTCAGGTAACCATGACGGTGTGATCACTCACCCAGAACCAGACATTCTGGAGTGCAAAGTCAAGGGGCCTTAGGAAGTGTCACTATGAACAAAGCTAGTGGAGGTGATGGAATTCCAGTTGAGCTATTTCAAATCCTAAGAGATGTTGCTGTGAAAGTGCTGCACTCAATATGTCAGCAAATCTGGAAAACTCAGCAGTGGCCACAGACTGGAAAGGGTCAGTTTTCCTTCCAATCCCAAAGAAAGGTAATGCCAAAGAAAGTTCAAACTACTGCACAATTGTACTCATCTCACACGCTAGCAAAGTAATGTTCAAAATTCTCGAAACCAGGCTTCAACAGTATGTGAACCGTGAACTTCCAGAAGTTCAAGCCAGTTTTAGAAAAGGCAGAGGAACCACAGATCAAATTGCCAACATATGCTGGATCATCAAAAAAGCAAGAGAGTTCCAGAAAAACATCTACTTTTGCTTTATTGACTGTGCTAAAGCCTCTGACTGTGTGGATCATAACAAACTGGAAAATGGTTCAGGAGATGGGATACCATACCTCCTGACCTGCCTCCTGAGAAATTTGTTTGAAGGTCAAAGAAGCAACAGTTCGAACTGGACATGGAATAACAGACTGGTTCCAAATAGGAAAAGGAGTACATCAAGGCTGTATATTGTCACCCTGCTTATTTAACTTATATGCAGGATGAAAGTGAAAGTGAAGTTGCTCAGTTGTGTCCCACTCTTTGCGACCCCATGGACTATAGCCTACCAGACTCCTCTGTCCATGGGATTTTCCAGGCAACAGTACTGGAGTGGATTGCCATTTCCTCCTCCAGGGGATCTTCCTGACCCAGGGATCAAACCCAGGTCTCCCATGTTGTAGACAGATGCTTTACCATCTGAGCCAATCATGAGAAATACTGGGTTGGATGAAGCACAAGCTGGAATCAAGATTGCCAGGAGAAATATCAATAACCTCAGATATGCAGATGACACCACCCTTATGGCAGAAAGTGAAGAGGAGCTAAAAAGCCTCTTGATGAAAGTCAAAGAGGAGAGCGAAAAAGTTGGCCTAAAGCTCAACATTCAGAAAATGTAGATCATGGCATCCGGTCCCATCACTTCATGGCAAATAGATGGGGAAACAGTGGAAACAGTGTCAGACTTTATTTTTTTGGGCTCCAAAATCACTGCAGATGGTGACTGCAGCCATGAAATTAAAAGATGCTTACTCCTTGGAAGAAAAGTTATGACCAACCTAGATAGCATATTCAAAAGCAGAGACACTACTTTGTCAACAAAGGTCTGTCTAGCCAAGGCTATGGTTTTTCCAGTGGTCATGTATGGATGTGAGAGTTGGACTGTGAAGAAGGCTGAGTGCCGAAGAATTGATGCTGTTGAACTGTGGTGTTGGAGAAGACTCTTGAGAGTCCCTTGGACTGCAAGGAGATCCAACCAGTCCATTTTGAAGGAGATCAACCCTGGGATTTCTTTGGAAGGAATGATGCTAAAGCTGAAACTCCAGTACTTTGGCCACCTCATGGGAAGAGTTGACTCATTGGAAAAATCTCTGATTCTGGGAGGCACTAGGGGCAGGAGGAGAAGGGGACAGCTGAGGATGAGATGGCTGGATGGCATCACGGACTCGATGGACGTGAGTCTGAGTGAACTCCGGGAGATGGTGACGGACAGGGAGGCCTGGCGTGCTGCGATTCATAGGGTCGCAAAGAGTCAGACACGACTGAGCAACTGAACTGAACTGAACTGATACATAGCCCTACTTCTATTAATTTCAGTATAATAATTTTTGGGGTAAGATTGCTTAGTTACTCAGTCATGTCTGAGTCTTCGTGACTCCATGAACTTCAGCCCATCAGGCTCCTCAGTCCATGGGGATTCTCCAGCCCAGAATACTGTAGGTATGGGTTGCCATACCTCTTCTAGGGGATCTTCCCAACCTAGGAATTGAACCCCGGTCTCCCACATTGCAAGTGGTTTCTTTGCCATCTGAACCACGAGGGTTTCCTCCTACTCCTGCTTATTTGATCTTTTATTTTTTTATTTTTTTAATTTTAAAATCTTTAATTCTTACATGCGTTCCCAAACATGAACACCCCTCCCACCTCCCTCCCCATAACATCTCTCTGGGTCATCCCCATGCACCAGCCCCAAGCATGTTGTATCCTGCCTCAGACATAGACTGGCGATTCGATTCTTACATGATAGTATACATGTTAGAATGCCATTCTCCCAAATCATCCCACCCTCTCCCTCTCCTTCTGAGTCCAAAAGTCTGTTATACACATCTGTGTCTTTTTTGCTGTCTTGCATACAGGGTCATCATTGCCATCTTTCTAAATTCCATATATATGTGTTAGTATACTGTATTGGTGTTTTTCTTTCTGGCTTACTTCACTCTGTATAATAGGCTCCAGTTTCATCCATCTCATCAGAACTGATTCAAATGAATTCTTTTTAACGGCTGAGTAATACTCCATTGTGTATATGTACCACAGCTTTCTTATCCATTCATTTGCTGATGGACATCTAGGTTGTTTCCATGTCCTGGCTATTATAAACAGTGCTGCGATGAACATTGGGGTACATGTGTCTCATATGATCTTTTAAAAGCCCAGCAAAAGTGAACTTTCAGCACCCTTCAGTACTCTGTCTGCCATGATGTCTTGGTTCTCAAAATGTTTACTATAAGTTTTTATAACATGTTAACAGAAATAGAAATTGAAACAAGTTCATTGTCAAAAGTCTATGTGAATGTTTAACTCATGTGTTCAATCTAAAAGTGCTTTTTGAAAAAATTTTACAGTGTAATAATTGTTTTTAAGTCACTAAATCATGTCTGAATCTTTGCAACCATGTGGTCTGCAGCACACCAGGCTCCTCTTTTCTCCACTATCTCCTGGAGTTTATTCAAATTCATGTCCATTGAGTCAGGGATACTATCTAACGATCTCATCCTCTGTCATCCCCTTTCCCTTTGCTTTCAGTCTTTCCCAGAATCATAGTCTTTTCCAATGAGTCAACTCTTCACATCAGGTGGCCAAAAGATTGGAGCTTCTGCTTTAGCAGCAATCCTTCCAATGAATATTCAGAGTTCATTTCCTTTAGGATTGACTGGTTTGATTCCCTTGCTGTCCAAGGGATTCTCAAGAGTTTTCCCCAGCACCACATTCCAAAAGCATCAATTCCTCAGTATCTAACTCTCACATTTGTACATCACTACTGGAAAAACCATAGCTTTGTCTATCTGGACCTTTGTCGGCAAAGTGATGTCTTTGCTTTTTAGTAGCTTTCTGGGTTTGTCATAGCTTTCTTTTCAAGGAATAAGCATCTTTTAATTTCATGACTGCAGTCACCACCCCAAGTGTAATGCTTGCAATGTCATTTAAAAATGACAATAAGCTAGCTGAATAAATGAATCATCCAATCAATGGACCAACCAATGTCCTTACGATTAACCAAACAATCAATGAACTGAAAGTGGAAGTGTACTCAGTCGTGTCCGACTCTTTGCGACCTCATGGACTTTACACTACCAGGCTCCTCTGTCCATGGAATTTTCCAGGCAACAGTACTGGAGTGGTTTGCCATTTCCTCCTCCAGGGGATCTTCCTGACCCAGGGATCGAACCCAGGTCTCCCTTATTGTAGACAGACACTTTACCGCCTGAGACTGAGGACCCTCCATTATCTGGAGACCAACTTCCGGACTTGACTTGTCACACTCCCTCCTCCCTCTGTTGACATTGGTGCCTTCCTTGGAATGCCTTCCATCACAATTTCTGTCAGTTCAAACCTTACCATCCTTCAAGCTGCATCTGAAAGTTGGTCTGGCAAAGTGACAAACACCCAGGCTAAGGATTCAGAAAAATCTAGTTCTCAATATCTGCTCAGTCACTTTTACAGGCTATGGGCTTGAGCATGTTTTCTACACAATTTAAGCTATGAAATATAGATAATAATTGTATTAATCTGATAGGTTTATTTAAAAATTGAAAAAATCTAATATATGAAAAATGCCTATCATGTGGTAAATTTTTGATAGTATGAGCTTAAAAAGGTTTGGGGCATTTCCTTCATGATACTTTTCTTAAGCACCACATCCCAATAGCATAGTGAAGTAGTTCCCACAATTGTTTGTTCCTCAGAATCACCTGGGTGATTTTTAAAACTCTAAATTGCTGGCTATGCCTCAGAATAATTAATCAAAGGATGATCTCTGGGGGCGGGAAAGAAGAATTATTAACTTTTCAAGTTCACTAGGCGATTCCAATATGCAGACAAACTTGGGAAATATGGCAGTAATGTCTACCCAATCTGCCCAGTCATAAAAATGATCTGGAATATTAATTAAAAATTAGAAGAACCTTCACTCCAGATCTAAGAATCTGAATCTCTAAGACAGAGACACAGGATTCTGTATTTCTAACATGTCACAGGTTAATCTCGTTATCAGGCAGGTAGGGAAACAAGCTATTGGTATATTAGATGTACTTCTATATTAGACTCTCTTAATTGTTTATAATCTCCCTTTCAATGCAAGGACAGTGCTTCTTTTAAACTTTGCTCCTTAGCATAGTGCTTATGTATATTGGGTATGGGGAAAATGTTCTGAGTTGAACTGAATTAAGAATCATCAAAATAGAGTAATTATTATAAATGTTTCTCCAAACTGAAACCCTTACAATTTGTATTTTTAAAAAAAGTATAGGTGGGCTATTAGTATCCAAAATATAAACCCTTGAATATAATCTCACATCTGAAAAGTGTTGCCCTTCGTTTCAGCTTTGCCACCATCTAGCTTCAGGACCTTGGAAAGCTACATCACTTCCCTGTACCTCAGTTTCCTTCTGTGTATAATGCTGTGAATGGGCACATAGGTAATACGTTTTCAAAATTCATCCCTACTGAATACCAAACTAAGTCCAAATTTTATTAAGACTGCATGAGGAGAAACAGAAGCTACTGTTTCTCTATTTTTAAATGCCTCTTAATTATTTCTTCCTGAAAACAATTCCATCACTTTTCTATAACCTAACATTCTTTCACATTTTAGGTTGCTTTTTACCATCTGCAAATGAAATGTGCTCTGAGCCTTGATACCTCCGCCTTCCCATGAGGGCGACAGCCTCTGTCGGTGCACTCTGCCATCCACACACGCGTCTATCTACCCTTATCTTTATTCTGAGGCTTCTCTCCACTGTCTGGTTCGTGAATTATGTGTCTGCTTTCTGTTTCCTGCTAGAGTGTTCACTCCTCACCAGTTAGCCGTTTTTCATCAGTGGAAGTACAAAATCATCGCCCTCATTGGTAATCCTCTCACTGTACCAAATGAAAAACGTATTTATTTTTGTTCCTGTATTTAACCCCATCTCTTTTCACTTTTCAGTTAACTGGCTTTAAGATTATGATGACAAGACTAAGAGAATAGATATAGAATGCTTATTCTCTGGTCTTATTATTATTCACTGATTATAACAGCATCATCTTCAGAAAGGCTAGAATAATTAGCTGTTAACTGCCAATTCATTTTTCACTAATTATATGGAAAAAATGTATTGATATTGAAATACATTTGATCTCAATAAACTTAAATGATTTGAACACTATGCCTAAGAAACAATAGGTGTTAATGAGTATAATATTTATAGATAATTGATAGAAATAAAACTGTTATTGTTTATATGTTTTAAATATGCACTTAAAGATAAATTTTTAAATACTTAAGAAAAAGTGAATACTAAAGGAAATAATGGCAAAAATATAATATCTGACATGAAAATAATTTTAAAAGAAAAATAACTTAAGACTACAACCATAGTGCATGTCTCTTCAATAAGAGTATGCTTTTTTCAGTACTGCCTTTTAGAATATGTGATTGAAAGAGCTATCAAAAATGAGTTAAATCTTTATTACCAAATCTAATCCTGGATTGGGACCAAGATCTGCTTCATTTTGTCAACTGATGGTCTGAATGTTAGGTACAGGTCAAATGTCCATGATCTTTCTGTAGGTCATTCAACTACCTACAGACACAGTGAGTCATATAGCTTGACAGAACAGATGGAGATATTTTATGGTGATTCTGCTTCTGTAGCCAGATGAAACTATCAGAGAGATTTTCCAGCCAGACATCTGTAATCATTACCCTAAGTCTGAATAAATCAATAAATCTCTGTTCAGTGCTAGTAAATAATATAGATGATAAAGTAGAAGATGAAGAACAGCAAATAATAACTGCCATTTCAATTTTTAAATGCATTTTGAGGACTGATTATACAAGAATGGTTGTTGAAGATACAGAGATAACTGGCACATGAGACAAATGGCTTTAATAAACTTTAGAAACATAATGTAATTGAGCCCTGTTCCCACATCCATTGACTGCTGGTCCTCAGGATAATCACTTTGAACATGTTTACAATATTCTCCTTCATTGCTCTTTTTCAAAATTGTTTTGAAATATCTCTTTTGGTAGAGATATGTATTTTCCATATGACAGAATGACTTGCTTGTGATGGCTCCTAATTTTTTCATTGTGTTTGGTAAATGGATTATTAGCATATATAAATACATAGCAAAATGGTTAACAGCATGGAATCTGAATTAAAAATGCTTGGAGTTAAATCCCAGTCCAACCAATTTCTACCTGTAAGATCTTGAACAAGTTACTTAACCCATCTACACATAGATTTCCTTTTCTCTAACTCTACACATAATTTATTGAGAGTTTATGAATTGATTGAACATATATGTCTGGATATATGTATATATCATAGGTATGTATATATGACAGACTAAGTAAGTAGTTCTATTAGTATTATTATATAATTAGAGAATACCCTTCTTTTTATTTTTTTGGTAAGAAGTTTTCTTTGAAGTTATTTATCTTTCACTTTGTAAATAATGCCTTTAACCATGCCAAGTATATTTTCAAAATACTGTAAGATTTATTAGAAATAAACTTGATATAACCATTACAATAACAATTTTGACATAGTAATCTCAGTATGATGAATAGTATTACTATGAGTTAATTTTTCCAAAACTTTTAGAATAATTTTGAAACAGCTTTAATCTTTATATAAATTTAGGAGAAAATATTTATATATTTAATCTTTCTATACCAGTTCATAGCCTGTATCTCCATTTTCAAGCCTTGCTTTAAATGATACTCACTAGTATTTTGCAGTTTAATTCATATTGTTACTTATAGGCATTTTATATTTTTGTTCTGATTTATTATGAATGGAATTATATTTTTCCATTATATTTTCCAACAGGTAATTGCTGATATCTTAGGTTTATTTCCCCAAAAGCAGATGCTAAGTGAAGGATTCACATGCAATTAACTTTTGAGTGTTTCCATGGAAAACTAGCAAGATAGTGAAAAGAAGGAGGATAGGGAAAGGGAAAGGGTAAAAGCCCAGCAAGGATACAGTCTCAGATCAAATTCTGCATAAAGTAACTTCAAGTTGATCCCACAGGGAGCAGTGATGTGTAAACTAAAACCCAAGGCACAGAAGCTAATGGCTTTCATATGCCCGAACATGTCAGAGTACGGTTACTGAGCACATGCAAGGAAATATAAATTCCCTGACATTCCTTGATGTTCACTCAAGCAACGTAAGGCACAAATAGCCTTAAGGCAGTTATACAAAAATAAGGACCATAATTGCTGGTTTTTTGAAACAAAAAAGTGTAAGACTATGGCACATAAAACAGTAAAAAGTGATCTGGAAAGATCTTGGCAAAGCACCAAATGGTTCGCTTTGGCCCCAGCATTGCACTTCTCTGATCTACTCCCACCACACAATTCAGTTCAGTCTATCCTATAATAGATTCTTCAAAATGATGGCTGGAATTTCTGAGGAAAATGAACTTAGGGGGAAAATCCATATCTGGAACAGTGGCTATAATCCCAGTTATGCCTGATTAAGTTAAAATAATGCAGTCATTTCCAAAGACCCATCACCTTCTGTACAAGCCAACAGGAAGAGATAAATGGGAGTATGAACATATCACCACAGTGCATCTTTCAAACATTTCATGGTGGCACTCATGTCTGCAATTCTCTGCAGGGATGCAGTGTTGCTTTCAGTTAAATATCCTGGTGGGGAGGGAAAGTTCAGAGGCTTCCACTTGCCCTTCCTGCCATAACAGCCCTCACTTCCTGAATCAGAGGACCACTGCAGAGATCCTGTCAAGTGCCAAGTGTGTCTGCCAGAGGTCAATTACACATTTAGGAACTGGAGAAATAACTGCAGGATGAGGCCATGGACCTTTTGGGTACTTGGTGATTCAAACTTGGAGCATAACTTCAATTATTACCTGATTATCATAAGTTCCATACGAAATATCTAAACTCTTGGGGATTGACTAAGCCTTGGGGATTCAGAGTTTAGATATTTCATTATTTCCAGTGCACAATGACTCTAGTAATTGGCCTCAGATCTCTTTTGACAAGACTGAAGGAAAGATAAATGGTAGATCCCAATGGCAGGGTTTCAGTGGACCCCAAAGACTTTTTCAATCTTGGTCTGTGAACTGCCTTTAGTCAGGAATTAAGAAAGAAGACATGATTTTCCTTTGCAGTTACTCAAATCATGAATTTGGCACACTGCTTGACATGTTTCCCTGAAAAATCCCCTGATTAATGGAATGGCAAACCGCTCCAATATTCTTGCCTAGAGAATTCCATGGAGCTGGTGCACTACAGTCCATGGAGTCGCAGAGTCGGATATGACAGAGCAACTAACACTTTCACTTCGGAATTTTTATTGTTCTACATCAAGTAATGTTTTGCTAGTCTGCACATTTATCTTATTTTTAGGAAGATGAGATTTATTGTCACCTGCAAAATATTTCTGTGGATTAAAACTTCAGTTTAAACGTACACTTAGTCTCTGGCAGATAAATATTGCATTATTCTCATGAGGAGCTCAGTTCAATGACAGCATCTTCCAACATTATACCTGGTCCATCAAAGATATTCCTGTATTTTAAAGATATAAATGTTCCTCTCACCTATGTAATTTCTCAGTAATCTAGTGAAGGGAGTGCCCTTTTAGAAAAAGCAATATGGGAAGGACCCGTTGCACATGATAAATCCATTCCAACTTGCCTATTTCCTTAAGCCCTTGGATTCTTTCCTCTATATTATACCAAGGAAGTTCTGATATCTCAACCTCATTGAGTAACCACTGAGTGACCACTGAGTCAAAAATTTTTACTCAACCAACCAGGGTAAAATGCTAGAGACCTTTCCATCTGCTGCAGCCAACACATTACATTCGGATTCACTGGTAGGTGCAGCCATATCAATAAATTTGACTTTTTCCATGCACAAATATCTTGCAATTCATTTTGAAGTACGAGATATTTTCTCCCAGGTTACTGTGAGCATAACTGCTTGGAGCATGCTAAGAACTGACCCTAGTTATAATACACTTGAGGCGAATCTTGAAGAGAAAAGATGTATTTCTTAGAAGATAACTGTACCAGGAAAAGTAATTAAAGAACCTTAATAAAAGAAGACTAATCAAAAACACAGGAGGGAAGGCTTCTTCCACTAGAAAAGAAACTTCTGAGTGTTCAGATATTCAACATTCTTAACATTATCCAAGTCTTCCCAAATGCTCTATTCCAAATCTCAGCAACTTTTCCTCCCCAAGTGATGCCCTGACTTCATATGAGAGATTTGATGAGGCTCTAAATTTATTTTCTGTAACCCATACAATTAAGTTTTGTTTTTGATTTTCCAGAGAGATTATCGTAGAACTTTAGGAATGAGAGATGTTGTTTAGAATCATCATAGAAGTTCTGTGACTCTCTGAATGTGAGTTGGCTGAGAGTCACATAATTCAAGAGAGTTTAAGGATCTGAGATATCATTTTCATTCTGAAAGTCTCATTGCCCTGAGGAGCAGTCATCTCACTCCACATGTATTTGGTCATCATCAGAGTCATAACAGTTAGATATGGCTACTTCCATTTTCCAAACATGTACTTCCTTTTTTCCTGAAGTATAGTTGATGTACAATATTATATGTTACAGGTATACAATATAATGATTCACAATTTTTAAAGATTGTACTCTATTTATAGGCCCTTTCAAATATTGACTATATTCCCATGTTCTACAATATATCCTTACAGCTTACTTTACAGGTGATGGTTGGTACTTCGCAATCGCCTACCCCAGTATTGTACCTCCTTCCTTCCCTGTCCACGATGGTATCACTGGTTTTTTCTCTATGTCTGTTAATTTGCTTCATTTCTGTTTTATTCTCTTTTTGCTATTGTTGCTGTTTAGTCACTAAGTCATGTCTGACTCTTTTGCATCTCGTGTATTGTAGCCTGCCAGACTCCTCTGTCCATGGAATTTTCTAGGTAAGAATACTGGAGTGGATTGCCAATTTCCTTCTCCACGGGAAACTTCCCAATCCAGTGATCAAACCCATGTCTCCTGTATTGGCAGGCAGATTCTTTACCACTGAGCCACCAGGGAATCTAAAAAATACAACAAGCTAGTGAATCATATATTCACTAGGTAATTTTTAAGATTCCACATATAAGTTATATCATACACTATTTGTCTTTCTTTCTTTGACTTATTTCACTTACCATAATAATATCCTCCAAGTCCATCCATGTTGTGAAGGGCAAAATTTCATTCTCATTTGTAGCTGAGTAGTATTCCAGTATGTGTGAGAGTGTGTGTGTGTGTGTGTGTGTGTGCGCGCGCGCGCCACATCTCCATCTATTCATTTGTCGATGTACACTTAGATTGCTTCCATATCTTGATGATTGTAAACAATTCTGCTAAGAACATTGGGATGCATTTATTTTCCCTTTTCTCCACTTCCTCACCAACACTTATTATCTGTGTTCTTTATGATGATAGGCATTCTGGCAGGTGTAAGGTGATATCTCATTATGGTTTTTATTTGAATTTTGCTAATGATTGACAATATTGAACATCTTTTCAAGTGCCTGGTAGCCATCTGCATTTCCGCTTTGGAAAAATGTCTATTTTGTTCTTCTGCCTGTTTTTTAATTGTGTTGTTTATTTTTTTTATGTTGATTTCTATCAGCTATTTATATAAGTTGGCTATTAACCCTTTATTGGTCACATCATTTGCAAATGTTTTCTCCCATTCAATAAGTTCTCTATTTATTTGTAAAGATTCCTTTACCTTTGGTGATCTCTTATGAAACTGATGCATTTAGGTATTGATATCATCTTCCTTTTACCTGCCTAAGATTCAGGTTTGCTTCTTGAATACAGAGATTCATGTAGTCAATTACAGAAAATCTTAAGCTTTATCTCTTTAAATAGATTTTTTTCCTTCATTGGTTCAATTCTCTTCTAAAATTCTTAATAGTGTGAATAAACATTTCATGACAAGTATGTTTGATTATATTTTTCATTGCAAATATTTTGTTTCCTTCTAAAATGTTTATTCTTTTTATTATTTGTGCTTCTTTCTCATATTTTCTACGTTGCAGTTGTTCTCATTCACTCTGCCTAATTTCCTTGTGTATTACTTTTAATTGCAAATTTATATTCAGTGGACTTTTTCTGTGGAATTTTCATCTTGCCTGGGATAAGTCATCCCTCTTTGGAAGACAGATATCTTTTCTTACAGCATATGTAAACCATCTTATTTCATGCCGTTTATTTTGTCCCTTTTTATGTTTTATTTGGGTTTCCCAAGTGACTCAGCTGGTAAAGAACCCACCTGCCGATGAAAGCAGGAGACACAAAAGATATGAGTTCAATCCCTGGATCAGGAAGATGCCCTGGAGAAGGAAATAACAACCCACTCCAGCATTCTCGCCGGGAAAATTCCATGGACAGAGGAGCCTGGTGAGTTACATTCTATGAGGTTGCAAAAAGCTGGACATGACTGAGCATGTATACATGTTTATTATTTGTCTTTTGCTATGCACATTATGTTTTGCTGCTTTTGAATCAACTTAAATTCAGTTTTCAGCTTGTGGTTCCCTTAGACAGATGAGAAGCGTAAATTTAAACTCCAATGTGGCTGCACATTTGCAATGGAGACCTTTTGTTCATGGTTTGTCTTCTTTCTTTGTTCATAAGAAATGTTTCTAGATAGTTGTTTTTATTTTTTCCATCTAATCTTTTACTAATAATTACTTTAGCCCTTTTGATTCTCAGTTTTCTTCAGGAGCTTCACTTCCAAGCTCCTTCTCCATATATAGGTCCAAGGCCTGGTCTCCTAGGGGAGCTTCTAGCTTTTCTGGAACTCTTCTGCAGGAAAGTTGTGGATGTCAGTTTTATTTTCTAATCAGTTTTCTCTCTCTTCTTTTTTTAACCTCAAGGGATTCACTTCCACTACAGTGAATACATTAAAACTGATTTGCTATATTTTATCCACATAGAAATGCATGTCTCTAGTGAAACTTTTCAGGGTATGTATTATGCATTATTGCCAAAATTACAAATCCTGAAATTTTCATTTTAAAACTTCATCTTTGATCTGAAGCCTCCTTAAAAATAATTTTTAATTTCTAGCACTTGTGAATATTTTTGCTTAATTTTGAGATTTATTGAAGGGTTATTAGAAAATATGACCCAACTGAGGAATTTACTGATGTTTCCTGTGTGGTCTAGTATATCATTGATTTGATAAATGTAAGGAAAATGAAAATGTTGAAATATTTTTAAAGGAAGAAATGTCAATTATCAATTTAATAATTAAATCCACTAAATAGACTGTTTAATGTCTTTACTTTATGCCATATCACTTGTCAAAAATTGAAAGTAGTCATGTTCAAAACCATTGCACTGTCTTATTTCCTTCCCATTTCCTCTAGCAGTTTCTACTCTGTATATGTTAATATACTGTTATTTTCTGCATAGATTTTGATTCTTCTGTATCTTCAGTGTGAATAGTAGCTTTTATCTTTCTTCCATTTACTGGTTTTGTTTTGTAATTATGCCTCAGTGGATATTCATAATCTCATGCCTAATATATAATAGAATTTGTTTGCTGAATATGCCTTTACCTATCTTTTTATTGTTTATTTTTCTTCATATTTTGTTTTGGGTTCTTTCTTGTATGTACATGTTTAGATATTTTGGAATGTGTTTTAATGGTGACCTTAGCCTTTTTTTCATTTACGATTGTGTATGAAATATTTAGTCACATGAGTATCACTGTGTTTCATGCTCTGTTTATTTTGTACTTTCTTTCTGTTTCCTTTTCACTGGTCTTTCTCCATACAGATATTTTCTTTGCTTAGTTTCTATAATAATTTAGAAGCCACTCTGTTTTTATTTTTCTACTGATTACTCAAAATTTAACATTTAAAAAGTGTACTGTAATATATATAGTTAAATTTTCTACATCAGTGCAGAAGTGTCATTCACTGACTTCCTCTAGGAAAGATAAGAAACCTAGCAGGCTTTTTACTTCCACGCCTCTTGCCATCAACATCATTCCATTACCTAGGTTTAATAAAAGATAATCTGGATTCAGTGGTTTGATTTGTTGTTAATTTTGCTATGTATCTTCCCTTAATTTTTTTATATTTACTTGAAATTTTACAGCTGTTGATAAAAAGAAGCAATGTTCAAATAGTTTCAGTGCTTACTGGTTGACATTTTATACCGCAACTTCCTCATTTTTGTGATCTCTGTTTGAATTAATCTCTTGTTTGACTGGTGAATTTCTTTCTTTTTTTCTTGAAGTGAATGTTGGCAGCCTATTTTCTGAGAGTTTGCATATGAGAAAAGAACTTTCTGTTGACAAAGCACATGACCAATAATCTGGCTGAGTATAGGATTTTTCATTGCAAACACTACCCCTCTAAAAAACACTATTACTCCATTTTTTCCCTAGGCATTTAGCAATGGAGGATTAATTCTTATATCCTGATGTGGGTGTTTTGGTTTTTACTGATCTTTTAAAAATATATATTAGGTCAGAGATCCAGTTGTCCTTGGAGAAAAAGTGAGGTTATCAACTCCCTGCATAAATCAAACAGAGCCTCTGCTTCTCTTCAACAGTTTTCCCGTTGTCTTTGTCTGGAGCAGAAACAAGCCCTGACAGGATACGACTTATTATTTGCCCAGCTTCTCACACCAGACAGATGGCTCGGCCACATTGAGGTCCATTGATGCAGGAGCCAACCTCCATGTTGTAAACTCTCTGGTCGGTTGAAACTATTCATTCCAGGAACAAATTCTACAAATCTCTAATTCTACTGATGGAGCCCAAAACCACATGTTTGAAAAGGAGAAAAGCAATTCAAGTATAATTGCTACAAGTCTACTTCACCTCCATCATTCACCTGCTGATTTAGGTAGTAAAAATTATTTTATTTCCTAGCCTCATTTTTCTATATTCATGTATATTTCCCAATCCAATCGTTGATTTTCATAAGAAGATGTATAAGGCCCACAGCCTCTTAATTCTCAATATCAACACAAAACAAAAACTTCTTGGCATAAAAGTAGATTGTACATATCCATGAAATACATACTAAATGACCCTGCTTTGACTTTTGCTGAGCTGAACTTGATTACCTATGCCTTCTGCTTTTGTGAAGGTTATTAAAGGAACTCATCTTGACACTCATAAGTGCTTTTGGTAAAAAAGTGTACATTACATGGTACAGTAAGGCTGTCATCTATAAGTTTAGCCTTAACCTAAGTTTTCCCTAAGATGGAACATTTCTCATTTTGTTCTCAAGGTATTTCTTCATCTCTAAACTAAGGCTATTGTCTTGTAGCTCAGTTTCAGTAACTGCATTCTGCCCTAGTAAAGCTGTATCTTTTCTATTAAGTCTTTGTGCTGCCTTGCCTAGTTATTAGAGTGCTGCCCCAAGCTCTAGTCCTTGTGATTGAACAAGGTCTATCTGGCATTAGCTAAACTGCTCTGAGATAGACTCTTCCTACACAAGAGTTCTCAGTCTAGTATCCTCTTTGCATTTCTTGGCCATTGCCACACCTTCTTCAGAGCCTTCTAATTTCCTTCCAATCACATACTTTAGAGGCTTTCCAAAAAAATCTCCACACATCAGTGGGCCGATGTGACCCTAAGAACCTACGTTCCTAAATTCAATCTGTCCTACCATTCCACAAGCCCACAGTTCTAGCACAATACTTCTTTTTCCTGGAAAATGTTTTGGTGCTGAAATATGAAAACTAAATGAAAAGAAGAAAATATGCACAGGAAGAAATTTTTTTCAAAAATTCTATCCAAATATCTTTTTCTTTTAACCCCAAAGAGCAGAAGCTACCATTTGTTAGGCACATAGTTTGTTCTGATTTTTTTCTTTTTTTAAAGTTTATTTATTTATTTTAATTGGAGGGTAGTTTCTTTACAATATTGTGGTGGTTTTTGCCATACATCCACCTTACCTGCCTTCTGAGAAATTTGTATGCAGGTCAAGAAGCAACAGTTAGAACCCAACATGGAACAATGGATTGGTTCCAAATTGGGAAAGGAGTATATCAAAGTTTTATATTGTCACCTTGCTCATTTAACTTCTATGCAGAGTACATTATGCAAAATGCCAGGCTGGATGAAGCACAAGCTAGAATCAAGATTGCCAGGAGAAATATCAATAAACTCAGATATGCAGATGACACCACCCTTATGGCAGAAAGTGAAGAGGAACCAAGGAGTCTCTTGATGAAAGGGAAAGAGGAGAGTGGAAAAGCTAGCTTAAAACTCAACATTCAAAAAACCAAGATTGTGACATTCAGTCCCATCACTTAATGGAAAATAGATGGGGAAACAATGGAAACAGTGACAAACTTTATTTTCCTGGGCTCCAAGATCACTGTAGATGGTGACTGCAGCCATGAAATTAAAAGACATTTGCTCCTTGGAAGAAAAGCTGTGAAAAACCTAGACAGCCTATTAAAAAGCAGAGACATTACTTTACTGACAAAGGAACGTCTAATCAAAGCTGTGGTTTTTCCAGTAGTCATGTATGGATGTGAGAGTTGGACTGTAAAGAAATCTGAGTGCTAAAGAACTGATGCTTTTGAACTGCGGTGCTGGAGAAGACTCTGAGAGTCCCTTGGACTGCAAGGAGATCAAAGCAGTCGATCCTAAATGAAATCAGTCCTGAATATTCATTGGAAGGGCTGATGCTGAAGCTGAAGCTCCAATCATTTGGCCACCTGATGCGAAGAACTGACTCCTTGGAAAAGACCCTCATGCTGGGAAAGACTGAAGGCAGGAAGAAAAGTGGGCAACAGAGGATGAGATAGTTGGATGGCATCACTGACTCGGTGGACATGAGTTTGAGCAAGCTCCAGGAGTTGGTGATGGAAAGGGAAGCCTGGCAGTGCTGCAGTCCATTGGGTTGCAAAGAGTTGGACACGACTGAGTGACTGAACTGAATTGAACTAACATGAATCACCCACTCTCTTTTGAAAATATAGAATAAATAGTTCTAATTTGAATCTGATAAATCAAAGAACAAAGCAATCTAAATATTTTAATAAATGAGTATTTCATTTCTGTGATACTCATTTTATCTCCTTGAATCTTTACACAAGTTTTTGAGTTTTGCTGATGACTTTGCACATAGTTATTTCTATTTTTCATGAGAATTTACTGCATGCCTATTATAGCCATAACTTTTCCCAAGCATTTCACATGTACTGCCTCACTCCATCTCTTATCAGATCTCTGAGACAAGATCATCATCACCATTTCATAGATGAGAACATTAAAACACACAGCTCCCAAAGGCATCTTACGTCAAATGAACTTCTAATACAAACATTCTGGATGGAAAAGGAAAAGGAGACCAAATCATTAGTATAATAATGTTGACCTAGTGCATAGTGATGCTATGAAAAAATACATATGTGTTTTATTTAAGCAAATGCAACTGCCAGACACTTTTCTATTATTAAATAAATACCCATAATTAACAAGTATCAACTCAACCCTCAGAACAATATGATAAATACTATTATTATCTCCATTTTACAGATGGAAAAACTGAGACAAAAAGAAATTATAGCATGTTCAAGATAACTCAGTAAGTGGTGAAGCAAAATTTCAGATCCTAGCAGTCAGGCTTCGCTGTTCCTGTACATCACCATTCTGCTAAAATTAAAGACAAGACAGCATAGGCAAGTCTGTATAGAGCAATAACCAGTAATGTAATACTTCATAATGCTTTCCATACATTTGAGATTTTTG
The DNA here is from genome assembly GCF_023091745.1 of Budorcas taxicolor. NCBI lineage: Eukaryota > Metazoa > Chordata > Mammalia > Artiodactyla > Bovidae > Budorcas > Budorcas taxicolor. The sequence continues at coordinate 55,409,113 of NC_068923.1, read as the reverse complement.
ACTTTGGCATATAGCTTATTTCATTGAAAATAACAATGCTTTATGTGTCTTTGCTCAGGTTTTTAGAAAGAAAAGGATGAAAACCAATGACTGGCAATGGGAGTTAAAATGAATGTTCATGGGATTTCTCCCTTGGGAAAGATATTTTCTAAAAATGTATTATTCATTGTGGGGGATTATAACATCTGAGCAAAACATATTCATAGAATTGTTAAATTTGAAATATGAGGTGTAAAAAAGAGAATACTATCCAGAAGTATTTTTCTGCAGAAAAGTTTTATCACCCTAGCTTCAAACCTTCAGCTCATGCATATTTAGCATTAGTGAAGAGCTCTTCATTTTTAAAGAAGTAAAATAAACTCCATTTCATGTGATGCACTAGTAAGGTGGCACCAGAATACACATTTTGAAATTTATCATTTTCATCTTTCTACATTGTTGTAACTCCTTGCTTCTCCTTGGGAATTTGTTTCTTTAAATGCTTTATTGGTTGGTGTCTGCCCCCTGTGGTAAGCTAAGGAGGCAGCAGCCATAATACATGGGTTATGTGTATTTCAGTTCAGGTTACAGAGTATGTATCATTGGGGACCCCAGTATTTCAGCATAAAATCAATCCTGACACTTTGGGCTTTGTAAGGTGGGGCAATGCCAGTGGAGGATGAGGGGAGGGGAACATAGCACTCAGGATGCCCCAAGCTTCTGAAGGAGCTAGAATATTGTAGGGTCTGATGGTGACAGATTTCCTAGGCATCAGTGACTCTGGCTGTATAAATGCTGGTCCAGAATTATGGGATAATCATCATGGGCCTCAGAGCTTAGTACTTTCTTGGGCACCTGGGAGAACTTATGTATTTAATATTTCACTTGATTTTCACAAACACCTTTCCAACTATATAGTTCAGTTGCAGAGCTACCCTGAAATCAAATACAATATATATTTTTTTGTCCAAAATGCTAACATTGAGGCAGTGCCATTGTTAAATCTTGTTATTGATATAGTGAATGTATTTGCAAGCATCCTTGAAGAATCTGCCTGCAATACAGGAGACCCTGGTTCAATTCCTTGGTCAGGAAGATCCACTGGAGAAGGGATAGGCTACCCACTCCAGTCTTCTTGGACTTTCCTTGTGGCTCAGCTGGTAAAGAAACCACCTGCAATGCGGGAGACCTGGCTTAGATCCCTGGGTTGGGAAGATCCCCTGGAGAAGGGAAAGGCTACCTACTCCAGTATTCTGGCCTGGAGAATTCTATGGACTGTATGACCACAAAGAGTCGGACACGACTGAGTGACTGTCACTTCACTGGAGAGAGTAAGAGGTTAAAGGAGGTGAGTAAGGAAGAATATATCAATGCTGAATCTGAATGAATATATTTCACCACTATTCTGGGTTTGTAATTTATTTTTTTAACTTTTTATTTTATATTGAAGTATATTTGATTAGTAATGTTGTGTTAGTTTCAGTTGTATAGCAAAGTGATTCAGCTATACATGTAGATCTATCTATTATTTTTCAAATTCTTTTCCCATTTATGTTGTTAGGTAATATTAGGTAATTAATTAGGTAATATGGAACAGAGTTCCCTATGCTATACAGCAGGTCCTTGTTGGTTATCCGTTTTAAATACAGCAGGAATTAATTTTTTTATAGAGAAAATATGCTAGTTATGGTGGTGAAACACCATTGACTTCCACTCAGAAATGTGAATTAAAATATTTGATTCTCAGGGAGAACAAGATGGCAGAGGAGTAGGTGGACATGGAGTACATTTCTCTCCACGGATACATCAGGAACACATCTTCAGACGCAGAAGTGCATGCAGAACACCATCTGAGAGCGGACAGGAGTAACTGACCAGTGGAACAGAATATATAGAACCATGCAAAACTCAGTAGGAGGAAGGAACTAGAGGGAAAAACAGAAGTGTTGGTAGGACTGGACCTGCCCTCAGTGAGTGGGGGAACTGAAGCAGGGGTCCAATCGCCACATCGGGGCAATGGTCTGAGTCAGAGGAAGAACATTTAAGGCTGAGAGTGAAACAACTGATCTGTGACAGCTAAATGGAATGAGAATCAGACAGTCCTTGCCACAGCCCATACATACCCTGAGCAGGGATGCAGGTCCTCTGGAAGGCACAGCGGCTGGGAGCTGGAGTTTAGGGATTGTGGAGCAATCCCAGAGCGAGGCCTGCTGTTGACTGTGGAGAGACAGACTGAGGTGATGTGAGGGAGGAGATTGTGGTGGGAAATGCCTGTGGAGGAAAGCCAAGCAGCTATGGAAGCAAGGCGATACTGCTGAGTCACGCAGAGTGGGTGGAGCCATCCCCAAAGCCTTTCTTTCCACAGGCCAGCATCGGGAGCTAAACAATAGAGAGGCTGGCCCACCAAACCTCTGACGCACTGAACTACAGGGTATGGCCCCACCCAGGGTGCCCCTTTAAGTGCCCGACGCTCTGATCTACAGAGCAGGACCCCAACCAGGGGTACCCTCTATGTGCCTAACATGTGGGACAGAGAAGGACCCCAGGCAAGGGAGCCCCCTAAGTGCCTAAACAGGCAGAGCTACAGAGAAAGACTAACCAAAGAGGCCTTCTGAATGCCAGCTACAAGAGGTTCGAAAAAAAGACTCTGATAGGGCCATAACTCCTACGGCAGAGACAGTCCATGTCCCTGCACATTTGGCACCTTCAGGATCTCCACAAGCCAAGCAGCTGTGCCACCTACACACTCAAAACTCTCACTGGGGAAGAGCTGCCACAGGTGAAAAAAGTCTTGTGCCTAAGCGCACAGGGTCGCTTTGGTCTTGTCCTACTCTTTGCGGCCCCGTAGACTGCGGCCTGCCAGACTTCTCTGTCAGGGACAGGGAATCTCCAAGCATGAATACTGGAGCATATTGGCCAATACTGGTTGCCATACCCTTCTGGAGCACTATATTTTCTGCTGCCCTAGCCACCAACTCCCCTGAGTACCTGGTGCTAACAGAATCCCTGCAACCCAAGCAGCTGCACCACCTCCACACCTGGCCCTCACAGGGGCAAACCCAAGTCCTCCAGGGCAGCCTCAGGAGCAAACCCCAGTGGATGACCCACATGCAGAGGTGGAAGTAAAACCACACGTGAAACCCAGGGTCAGTGTGGCTAAAGAAGAAGACCCAAAACTTTCCCACAGGCTGTACAAGCTGCAGATTAAATACACACAATCAATTAGGCAGACTCTCTGCTTATGGAATATATAAAAGGTCGCTGAGAGCTTCCACAAAAGAAAAAGCACTAGTTCTGATAGCTGTGGACATTGGAAGCAAGAACACACAGGAGTAGGTCCAGATTAGACTCTGAGCTGCACCCACAGCGGGTCCAGAGATCAGCACAGTGTTGGAGGACATCCGAGGGAGGTGAGGTGGACTGTGACTCCAGTGAGAAAGGACTCTGACAGCTGTGACTCAAGAAAAACATTTATTATTCTTATGTTTTGACTTGTTCTATAGATTTTTTGTTTCTCTCTCTCTTTTTTTTCTTTACTTTTCCCCCCTCTCTGCTGTAGTTGTCAATTTTATTGGCACTATGAAATATAATTAAGCTTTTGAGCATTTTTCCCCCTCAATCACATTTTTTATTGTTGTTAAAAATCTCTGCCTTTACATTGGGCCTTTGCAGTTCTATGGAGTTTTCCTTTTTTTTCTTTCCTCTTTTTTTAATTTTAATTTTTTTAACCTATTATTACTTTTTCTACATTTATTCCTTTGTTTGCTTGTCCTACTGTTCTTTTCCCCTTGCAGTTAATCTTTACTGTATATACATCTTCTTTACCTACCTCTATTTAACTTTCCATATCTATTCTTTATTTCTTTTCTTTCTTTCCTTTCCTCTTAACATATTTGTCAGTTTTATTTTCATTGTTTTATTTCCCAATTGGCACCTTGCTTTAGTTTTGTTTTCCTGTTTGTGCTTTAGTTAGTTTTGTTCTGGGAGATACAGGTTTTGGTTTCGTTTGTTTGCCATGTCAATCTCTTGCACCTTATTTTTGTTGGACTGTTTTGATTTTGCTTATGGGTGTATATGTATGTGTGTATTTAGTCACACTTTTTTATTGTTGTTATAAAACTGCTACTACATTGGGGTTTTGCAGTTCTGTGGAGTTTTCCTTTTTTTCCAATTTTTCTTTCCTTTTCCATTTTTTTCTTCTTTTCTCTTTTTTATAATTTTAATTTTTAACTTTTTAGGCATATTATATTTTTTCTACATTTATTCTTTGTTTGCCTTTCCTACTGTTCTTTTCCTCTTGCAGTTAATCTTTAATGTATATAAATCTTCTTCATATACCTCTATTTAACTTTGCATATCTATGCTTTCTTTCTTTCCCTCTTAACATATATGTTAGATTTGTTTTCATTGCTTTATTCCCCACTTAGCTCCTTGCTTTAGTTTTGTTTTCCAGTTTGTGCTTTAGTTAGTTTTGTTCTTAACTGATAAATATAATTTTTTATTTCCTTTGTTTGCTGCATCAATATACTGTATTTTTGTTGGGCTGTTTTGACTTTGCTCATGGTTGTATATGTATATGTGTGTATCCCATTATTTTAATTATTAATTGCCTGATTTTGTAACTGTCATTTTTCTGGAGTTCATCTTTGGTTTCTCATTTTTGGATATTTCTATTAATCTCACTTAATGCCATAAAAAACTGCTTGTGGAATCTTCATTCCTGACCAGAGATCAAGCCCTGAGCCTTTGGAGTGGGAGCACTGACTCCAAGACCCTAGACGACCAGAGAACTAACCCTAGGGAGTATCAAATAGTGAGAACTCACACAAAGGAAACCACTTGATACAAGACCCGGCATCACCCAACCACCAGTAGCACCCTGTGCAGGACAACCCATCTAAACAACAAGGAAAATAAACATACAAACCCAATCATCAGCAGACAGGATTACCATCCCACTCAGCCTTACCAATCAGAGGAAAAACAAACAAAAACTCAGCACAAATCTCACCTTATATGAAGCTTACACAAACCACTGGACCAACCTTAGGAGGGCAGAAATCAAAAGGAAAAAAAGAATTCAACCTTGAAGCCTGAAAAAAGGAGACCTCAAACACAATAAGTTTTAAAAAAATAATGAAAAGGCAGAGAAATGCTACACAAATGAAGGAACAAACTAGAAACACAGAAGTCCAAATAAATAAAGAGGAAACAGGCAAACTACCTAAAAAAGAATTCAGAATAATGATAGTAATGATCAAAAACCTTAAAAAAAAATGGAGAAAATGCAAGAAGCAATTAACAAAGACCTCGGAGAAGGCAATGGCACCCAGTACTCTTGCCTAGAAAATCCCATGGGCGGAGGACCCTGGTAGGCTGCAGTCCATGGGGTCGCTAAGAGCCAGACATGACTGAGTGACTTCACTTGCACTTTTCACTTTCATGCATTGTAGAAGGAAATGGCAACCCACTCCAGTGTTCTTGCCTGGAGAATCCCAGGGATGGGGGAGCCTGATGGGCTGCCGTCTATAGGGTCACACAGAGTTGGACACGACTGAAGCGACTTAGCAGCAAAAGAAGAATTAAAGAATAAACTTACAGAGACAAACAACACAATTACTGAAATTAAAAGGACTCTAGAAAGAATCAATAGCAGAATATCTGAAGCAGAAGAATGAATCAGTGAGCTGGAAGATAAAATGGTGGAAATAACTTCTGAAGATCAAAATAAAGTAAAAAGAATGAAAAGAACTGAGGATACACCGATATTTGAATTATAGGGGTTCCAGAAGAAGAGAAAAACAAACGGTATGAGGAAATTTTTGAAGAGATTATAGTTGAAAATTTCCCCAGTGTGGAAAAGGAAACAATCAAGTGCAAGAGGCACAAAGAGTCCCATACAGGATAAACCCAAGGAGAAACACACCAAGACACATACTAATCAAACTAACAAAGACTAAACACAAAGTAAGAATGTTAAAAGCAGCAAGGGAGAAGCGACAAGCAGCATACAAGGGAAAGCGCATATGTTAACCAGTTGATCCTTCAGCAGAAACTCCACAGGCCAGAAGGGAATGGCAGGATATATTTAAAGTACTGAAAGGGAAAAATCTACAGCTAAGATTGCTGTATGTGGCAAGGAAATCACTCAAAATTGATGGAGAAATAAAAAGCTTTTCAGACAAGCAAATGTTAAGAGACTTCAGTACCACCAAACCAGCCTTACAACAAATGTTAAAGGGACGTATATAGACAAGAAATGCAAGAGAAGATCTACAAAATCAACCCCAAACAATCAAGAAAATGGCAATAGGAACATATATATCAATACTTACTTTAAGTGTACATGGATTAAATGCTTCAACCAAAAGATACAGACTGGCTGAATGGATACAAAAGCAAGACTGATATATATGCTGTCTACAAGAAACCCACTTCAGACCTAAAGACACATATAGAATGAAAGTGAGAGGATGGAAAAATATATTCCATGCAAATGGGAAGCAAAAGAAAGCTTGAGTAGCAATCCTCATATCAGATAAAGTTGACCTTAAAATAAAGAAGATTACAAGAGATAAGGAAGGACATTACATAACTACATTGATCAAGGGATCAATCCAAGAGGAAGACATCACAATTGTAAATATCTATGCGCCCAACAAAGGAGCACCTCAATACATAAGACAAACACTAGCAGACATAAAAGGAGAAATTGACAATAATGCAATCATAGTAGGAGACTTCAACACCCCACTCACACCAATAGACAGATCATCAGAAGAGAAAATTAAGGAAACACAAGTCTTAAATGATGGATGAGATGAGACGGATCTCATTGATATCTTCAGGACACTCGATCCAAATGCAGAAGAATACACCTTTTTCTCAAGTGTACCTGGAACATTCTCCAGGATAGAAGCACATCTTGGGTCACAAATCAAGCCTCAGTAAATTTAAGAAAATTGAAATCTTATCAAGCATCTTCTCCAACAACAATGCTATGAGACTAGATACCAATTAGATGAAAAAAACTGTAAGAAACACAAACACATGGAAATTAAACAACACATTTCTACATAACCAACAGGTTACTGAAGAAATCAAGAGGGAAATAAAAAACTTTCTGGAAACAAATGACAATAAAAACACAACAAATCAAAACCTATGGGATGCAGCAAAAGTAGTTCTAAAAGGGAAGTTTACAATTCTACCTCAAGAAACAAGAAAAACATTGAATAGACAAAACAACTTTACACCTAAAACAACTGGAAAAAGATGAACAAAGGAAAAAATTAATAGAAGGAAAGAAATCATAAAGATCTGAGCAGAAATAAATGAAAAAGAAATGAAAGAAACAATGGTAAAGATTAATAAAACTAAAAACTAGTTCTTTGAGATGATAAACAAAATTCTGACAAACCTTTATCCAGACTCCTCAAAGAAAAAAAAACAGAAGAATCAAACCAACAAAATTAGAAATGAAAAAGGAAAGATTACAACAGACAATGCAGAAATACAAAGGATTATAAGAGACTATTATGAACAACTATGAAAACTAAGATCATGGCATCCAGTCCCATCACTTGATGGGAAATAGATGGGGAAACAGTGGAAACAGTGTCAGACTTTATTTTTGGGGGCTCCAAAATCACTGCAGATGGTGATTGCAGCCATGAAATTAAAAGATGCTTACTCCTTGGAAGGAAAGTTATGACCAACCTAGATAGCATATTCAAAAGCAGAGACATTACTTTGCCACCTAAGGTCTGTCTAGTCAAGGCTATGGTTTTTCCAGTGGTCATGTATGGATGTGAGAGTTGGACTGTGAAGAAAGCTGAGCACCGAAGAATTGATGCTTTTGAACTGTGGTGTTGGAGAAGACTCTTGAGAGTTCCTTGGACTGCAAGGAGATCCAACCAGTCCATCCTAAAGGAGATCAGTCCTGGGTATTCATTGGAAGAACTGATGTTGAAGCTGAAACTCCAATACTTTGGCCACCTGATGCGAAGAGCTCACTCATTTGAAAAGACCCTGATGCTGGGAAGGATTGGGGGCAGGAGGAGAAGGGGATAACAGGGGATGAGATGGTTGGATGGCATCATCGACTTGATGGACATAGGTTTGAGTGGACTCCGGGAGTTGGTGATGGACAAGGAGGCCTAGCATGCTGCAGTTAATGGAGTCGCAAAGAGTCAGACACGACTGAGTGACTGAACGGAACTGAACTGATGAACAACTATATGGCAATAAGATTGATAAGCTGAAAGAAATGGACAGATTCCTAGAAAAGTTCAATCTTTCAAGACTGAGCCAGGAAGAAATAGAAATTATGAACAATCCAATTACAAGCAGTGAAATTGAAGCTGTGATCGAAAATCTCCCAAAAAACAAAAACCCAGGACCAGATGGCTCCACAGGAGAATTCTGTCAAACGTTCAGAGAAAAGCTAATGCCTATCCTTCTAAAGCTCTTTCAAAACACTTCAGAGGAAGGAACACTTCCAAACTCATTCTACAAGGCCCCCATCACTCTGATACCAAACCAGACAAAGACAACACACAAAAAAAGAAAACTACAGGCCAATATCACTGATGAACATAGATGCAAAAATCCTCAATAAAATTTTAGCAAACAGAATTCAGCAACACATCAAAAAGCTCATACACCATGATCATGTTGGGTCTATTCAAGGGATGCAAGGATTCTTTAATATATGCAAATCAATCAATGTGATACACCATATTAACAAATTGAAAGATAAAAACCATATGATCATCTCAATAGATGCAGAAAAACCTTTGACAAAATTCAGCACCCATTTATGAGTAAAACTCTTCAAAAAATGGGCATAGAAGGAACCTACCTCAACATAGTAGAGGCCATATATGATAAGCCTACAGCAAGCATTATTCACAATGGTGAAAAACTGAAAGTATTCCCCATAAGATCAGGAACAAGACCAGGGTGTCCCCTTTCACCACTATTATTCAACATAGTTCTGGAAGTCCTAGCTACAGCAATCAGAGAAGAAAAAGAAGTAAAAAGAATCCAGATAGGAAAAGAAGGAGTAAAACTCTCACTGTTTGCAGATGATGTGATACTGTACATAGAAAACCCTAAAATATCAGAAAATTACTAGAGCTAATCAGTGAATTTAGCAAAGTTGAAGGATATAAAATCAATGCACAGAAGTCACTTGCATTTCTATATACTAACAATGAAAAATCAGAAAGAGAAATTAAGGAATCAATCCCACTCACCATTGCAACAAAAAGAATTAAATATCTAGGAATAGATATTTGTGTACAAAAGAACTGTACACAGATAATTATAAGACACTAATGAAAGAAATCAAAGATGACATAAACAAATGGAGAGCTATTTCATGTTCCTATGCAGGAAGAATCAATATTGTGAAAATGATTACTACCAAAGGCAATCTACCGATTCAATGTGATCCCTATCAAATTACCAATGGCATTTTTCACAGGACTAGAACAAAACATTTCACAATTCATATGGAAACACCAAAAAAACACAAATATCCAAAGCAGTCTTGAGAATGGAGTTGGAAGAATCACCCTTCCTGACTTCAGATTATACTACAGAGCTACAGTCATCAAGACAGTATGGTACTGGCACAAAAACAGAAATATAGACCAAAGGACCAAGATAGAAAGCCAAGAAATAAATCCATGCACCTATGGGTACCTTATTTTTGACAAAGGAGGCAAGAATATACAATGGGGCAAAGACAGCCTCTTCAATGAATGGTGCTGGCAGAACTGGACAGCTACATGTGAAAGAATGAAATTAGAGTACTTCCTAACACTATACACAAAGATAAACTCAAAATGGATTAAAGACCTAAATGTAAGACAAGAAACTATCAAACTCTTAAAGGAAAACATAGGCAAAACACTCAATGACAAGATCCTTTACGACTCACCTCTTGGAATAACAGAAATAATAACAAAAGTAAACAAGTGGAATCTGATTAAACTTAAAAGCTTTGGCACAGCAAAGGAAACCATAAGCAAGGTGAAAAGACAACCCTCAGAATGGGAGAAAACAATAGCAAATGAAACAACTGACAAAGGATTAATTTCCAAAATATACAGGCAGCAAAATGGCAACCCACTCCAGTGTTCTTGCCTGGAGAATCCCAGGGACAGGGGAGACTCGTGGGCTGCTGTCTACGGGATCACGTGGAGTCAGACACGACTGAAGCGACTTAGCAGCATCAGCATACAACTCAATGCTAGAAAAATAAGCAACTCAATCAAAAAGTGGGGAAAAGACCAAAACAGACATTTCTCCAAAGAAGACATACATATGGCTAACAAACACATGAAAAGATGCTCAACATACAAATCAAAACTACAATGAGATATTACCTCACACCTGTCAGAATGGCCGTCATCAAAAAATCTACAAACAATGAATGCTGGAAAGGGTGTGGAGAAAAAGGAACACTCTTGCACTGTTGGTGGGAGTGTAAATTGATACAGCCACTATGGAAGATGGTATGGAGATTCCTTAAAACAACCATATGACCCAGAAATCCCACTCCTAGGCACCAAAATTGAGGAAACCAATTTTGAAAAAAATTGGTTTACCCTGAGGAAACCAAAATTGAAAAAAACACATGTATCCCATTGTTCACTGCAGCACTATTTACAATAGCTAGAATATGGAAGCAACCTATATGTCCATCCACAAATGGATGGATAAAAAAGTTGTGGTACATACACACAATGGAATATTACTCAGCCATAAAAAGGAACACATTTGAGTCAGTTCTGATGAGGTGGATGAACCTGGAACCTATTATACAGAGTGAAGTAAGTCAGAAAGAGAAAGAAAAATATATTCTAACACATATGTATGGAATCTAGAAGAATGATACTGAAGAACTTATTTACAGGGCAGAAATGGAGAAACAGACATAGAGAATAGACATGTATATGGGGAGAGTGGAGGAGAGGGTAAGATGTGTGGGAAAAGAGTAACATGGAAACTTACATTACCATGTGTAAAAGAGATAGCCCACAGGAATTTGCTGTATGGCTTAGGAAACTCAAACAAGGGCTCTGTATCAACCTAGAGGGTTGGGATGGGGAGGGAGATGGGAGGGAGGTTCAAAGGAGAGGGGATATATGTATACCTATAGCTGATTCATGTTGAGGTTTGACAGAAAACAGCAGAATTCTGTAAAGCAATTATCCTTCAATAAAAAATAATAAATTAAAAATAAAAAATATTTGATTCTAATTAAGCATCATTGGCAGAAGCAGGCCAGCTTGCAGCCTTGTGAAGAAGTGAAAGGCAATATACCAACCAATGCAGCTAAGAGTCCTGGATGCAACCCCAGGTCTCTCACTCATCTGCTGCATGGCTTGAGGTAAGTTGCTTAATTTCTGTGCAATTGCAGTGGTCATGTAATAGGGCTGATGGAGTTACTGTGTGTGAAAACTTGGAGAAGTTTTAAAGTCTGTGAAGAAGGCTGAGCGCCTAAGAATTGATGCTTTTGAACTGTGGTGTTGGAGAAGACTCTTGAGAGTCGCTTGGACTGCAAGGAGATCTAACCAGTCCATTCTGAAAGAGATCAACCCTGGGATTTCTTTGGAGGGAATGATGCTAAAGATGAAACTCCAGTACTTTGGCCACCTCATGTGAAGAGTTGACTCATTGGAAAAGACTCTGATGCTGGGAAGGATTAGGGGCAGGAGAAGAAGGGGACGACAGAGGATGAGATGGCTGGATGGCATCACGGACTCAACAGACGTGAGTCTGAGTGAACTCTGGGAGATGGTGATGGACAGGGAGGCCTGGCATGCTGTGATTCATGGGGTCGCAGAGAGTCGGACATGACTGAGTGACTGAACTGAACTGAACTGAACAGAGGCAACAGATAAATGCCAGGGTGCTCCCAGGAAGTGTCCCTCCTAAGAATCGTCCTACTCTAAGACACTTGGAAAGCAGCAGGAAAATGTGACTCAGAGGCTTGATATTTGAAAGGGAGGTTTTTCTGGGAGATCCAAGACCCTTCATCTCTGAAGAGCCAGTGTGGTAGGTTTGGTCTGCCTGCAGGAAACTTTTGGATAATTCCCTCTCCCATTCCACACACGCATAGTATTTGGGGCGGGGGCGGAGGGGGGGGGAGGCGGATACTTATAAAACTTGATTCTTCTAGGGAAATTATCCATAGCCTCTTATTGAATAACTATTAATTAAACTAATGTGGAATCTCTAGCAGAATGAGGTTTTAGGCTTTTAATGAACCAAAGACTGAATAAGTGAGCCCACATGCCATAAAAAATAGCTGTTTGAATTGTTTATTTTCAACCATAAAATCCATAAAATTTGCTGCTTATTTATTTTAATCTCATTGCCTTTTAGAATCCATAGATTTGGGGACTCCCTCTGGTGGTTAAATAAAATATCATTTTTATATCAATAAAGTTAAACAAACAAAAAGAAAAAAGGTAACATCTATGTAAAATAACTTTCTGGAGAATATGAAAATTCTTTGATTTTTTAAAATATGACACCCATCAAGCTATGGTGACGATGATGATGATGATGACAATGAATGATTTTACTCAATTCTGACTTGGGTTGATTGCCACAATCATAGATAAAAACAATCTGGCAAAAACAAGCAGAAAAGGCAAAGCAAATTATAAAATTTTTTAAATACATGTAATCCACAAATGACCAAAATTCTTGAAAACAATACAGAAACAGAAAAAAACAATAAAACATCTTGAGGTTCACAAACACCCCAAATTCCAAAGTGCTTCAATATCACTAATGCAGATCAACAACAATACAAAAACAAATAACACTTTCACTGCTATAGCCAAAATATTGTCACTATGACTTTATTATTTTGTCCAATTTTTTTTCTGTTTATTCACCCAGAGCAAAATTATAATTGCTTTACTAATGAAGTCATCATTTGAAAGTCTATTTGATAGATGGATTTATTTCTCCCTCCTTCTTTACCAGTCCTCATAAAAGAACAGGATTTGTTTATCTGCTTTTCCTTGGCTCCTTTCTCCTTTCCACTGATTTGGGACAGAGGACTATTACTGTTATCAATCTCCTTTAGTGAATGTGAAAGAGCACCCTAACTTCTTGTAGTATAATGTGGCCAAAGAATTGATGCTTTTGAACTGTGGTGATGGAGAAGACTCTTGAGAGTCCCTTGGACTGCAAGGAGATCCAACCAGTTCATTCTGAAGATCAACCCTGGGATTTCTTTGGAAGGAATGATGCTAAAGCTGAAACTCCAGTACTTTGGCCACCTCATGTGAAGAGCTGACTCATTGGAAAAGACTTTGAGGGATTGGGGGCAGGAGAAGAAGGGGACGACAGAGGATGAGATGGCTGGATGGCATCACAGACTCAATGGACGTGAGTCTGAGTGAACTCCGGGAGTTGGTGATGGACAGGGAGGCCTGGCGTGCTGCAATTCATGGGGTCGCAAAGAGTCAGACACGACTGAGCAACTGAACTGAACTGAAATGTGGTAGCTCAGCTAAAAACTCCCTTCTGCTGAAGTTATGCTGCTGCTGCTGCTAAGTCGCTTCAGTCGTGTCCGACTCTGTGCTACCCCATAGATGGCAGCCCACCAGGCTCCCCCATCCCTGGGATTCTCCAGGCAAGAACGCTGGAGTGGGTTGCCATTTCCTTCTCCAATGCATGAAAGTGAAAAGTGAAAGTGAAGTCACTCAGTTGTGTCTGACTCTTTAGTGACCCCATGGACTGCAGCCCACCAGTCTCCTCCATCCACGGGATTTTCCAGGCAAGAGTACTGGAGTGGTGTGCCATTGCCTTCTCTGGCTGAAGTTATAGGGAGCACCAAATTTCTGCCATTGTCAAGGTTCTTTATCAAATACATTTTCTTGGATAATGACATAAATAGCACTTAACATGGTTGCATGTGGGTGTTCTAGAAGTGAAAAATGAAAGTGAGACAGTGGGTCTTACTTCTGGAAGATCTTCCAGGAATGTGAAGAACCCTACCTCTTCCCAATCATCTCAGTCTTCACCAAATTCTTCATGCTTATTTTTTTCCAGTGGCACCTTAAGGGACACCATAAAGAGAACAAATTAGATCAATCTCCTCCTCTTCTGTACCTGACTGAAATGAATTTTTATTATTGTACTTTAGGAACTAAAATTTTTTTCAGAAAGAAATTATCTCAAATATAGACAAATAAACTGATTTTCTTCCAGTTTATAAGATCAGCTTTAAAAAATTGAGCTTTTTTAGAAACCATCAAGCAAACACTCTTATCTGAGTAAAGCTTATTTGCCCCTCATCCTGAATTCATATATAGTCATATAAGTATATTCAAAGCTATGGTTTTTCCACTAGTCATGTATGGATGTGAGAGTTGGACCATAAAGAAAGCTAGTGCTGAAGAATTAATGTTTTTGAACTGTGGTGTTGGAGAAGACTTTTGAGAGTCCCTTGGACTGCAAGGAGATGAAACCAGTCCATCCTAAAGGAAATCAGTCCTTAATACTCATTGGAAGGACTGATACTGAAGCTGAAGCTCCAATACTTTGGCCACCTGATGCAAAGAACTAACTCCTTGGAAAAGACCCTGATGCTGGGAAAGATTGAAGGCAGGAGGAGAAGGGGATGACAGAGGATGATACGGTTGGATGGCATCACCAACTCGATGGATATGAGTTTGAGCAAGCTCCGGGAGTTGGTTATGGACAGGGGAGCCTAGAATATTGCAGTCCATAGGGTCGCAAAGAGTTGGACATGACTGAGTGACTGAACTGAACTGAAGAATATCTATTTACACATCCAACTTTGTGTGGCCCAGGTCATTTCTAGGGCAAAACAGCGAAAGGAAAATAAGGAAAATCTGTCTCACCAGGTCATACTACCCCAGATTCCTCCTCCCCTGGATAAATCTACTAAGCTATTTAATATAAATGAGCAATTTGAGAAGAATCTTAAGAGATATTCATAAATTTGAGCTAAAGAGAGACTGAGAACCACTCCTAAGATGGAAAGTTGCAAACTTATAAGGAGGCAGCCACAGGTAGCAAGGACTACCCTCTCAATGGACATTTTCATCCCTTCTCTCAGCCTCTAACTATAGTGTTACATTCCCAAGTATGATGCCCCAGGATGCTGGTAGAGCAATGTTCTAAGGGAGGAAAAATACATTCAAAATCACCTGAGTTAGAAAACGTTCCATATCGTATGATTGGAATGAAGATGAGGAAGGAAGGAAAGGGGAGTAAGAAATGTTCAGTAAGTAAAATTTATATAATAGAAGTCATTTTTTTTAATGAATCTGAAAAAAAAGAGTGAGAGAGAGAACAAAAGGGAGGAAAAAAGTCTAGGAGAAATACAACATATTTGCCTATATATGACTGTGGTTGAAGTGAGTAGACACAGGAAGTATCATGACCAGAGTATGAAATCATGGTGTTCCCCACTGTTAACACCAACCTATAAACATCGCATGAACTAGCATCCTACAGACCGTACTTTGGGGGAAGCTTTACAGCAGAATTCATAAAAATGTCATGCGTGTGTGCTAAGTCACTTTAATCATGTCTGACTCTGTGCAACCCTATGGACTGTAGACCACCAGGCTTGTCTGTCCTTGGTATTCTCCAAGCAAGAATAATGGATTGGGTTGCCATTCCCTTCTCCAGGGTATCTTCCTAACCCAGGGACCAAACCCATGGCTCTTATGTCTCCTGCACTGGCAGGCTGGTTCTTTACCACTAATGCCACGTAGGAAAGCCCCCAAAATGTCATAGCTAAGTGAAAAACTAATAAGAGGATTGATGTGTATGTATAAAGATTTCCCCCAAAGTTTTATGATTCAGGTTCTTGTGCCCAATTTATAATTCTTACATGCCTTCAAAATGCCCTCTTGATAGAAGAGTCACTAGATCTTAACCTTGGCTACATCTTATAATCACTCCAGGAGCTTTAAAAACAGTCTGGTCTTACCCCCAGAATACTGGGTGATCCAACTAATATGTTCTAAGGTGACTAACACATAACAGAAGTACGCAGATAGTCAAGTTGTAAACCCAGTGTTACCAGTCAAAGGACACCTCGTTTCCTCTTGGTTACGGCTCCTTGGTTTTCTTCCCATCTTTTCTTTTCTTTTCCAACTTTTTGTTATTGAGGAAGCATCACCATTTCTCTCCTTCACTAAGACCTGATTCCAAAGGTTAAGAGTAGTGGTGACAAGAGAAATAAAAACAAGGAGAAAAAGGAGGAACACAGTGCCCTTCTGGACTAACCTCCTCCACACAACTGTCAAGGTTCTAAGCCTACAGGGGAGTCCTCCTATAATTCTTAAATGGAACCTCAGTTTCTTGATCAGTCTTGAAAGTAAGCAGAATCAGGTATACCAGTGATCTGTTTCTTCACCCTGAAATATCCTGGAAAGAGCCTAATGTACACAGGTACATACTCTGCCCTTCAATGTGACTAGGTCTTGTTCTTCAATATACTTTTCTATAGGAGCCCCATCATGACTTCTGGGTTGTGGATTGTAAACAGTGATGCCAGGAAGCATTTTCCAGGGCATAGCCTTGGTGTTTGATCTCCCCAATCACAGCACCCAACTGTCTGCTGAAATGCTGATTCCTTCTCTAGTGTGGCTTGCTCTTCTACCTAATTCTCTTGCTTTCCCTCTAGGACTTGAAGTCTTTCCTAGACCTCTGGCCATTCCTGAGTCATGGGACCTTGTGCAGTTCTTTTCAAGCCCTTCTTTTTTTGTGCCTGAACCAAGGCTTGACTCTTGAGGTGAGGCACATGCCACCTGGGCTCAAACTTTCCATCCACAATGTGAATCACAGTTGCCATGCCCCACCCTTAGGACTGCAGAGCTTGGTATGCACACCTGCAGAGTTAGAACTGGGAGAGATTCGTCACTATCTGACTGCCTTCCAAGAATCAGCCCCAATAGCAAGGTGAGTGTCCCCAAACCTGGTTCTGACTCACTTTGCAGCTTCCAGCTAAACCTCAGGAGGCCAAATTCCTTTTAGGACTTACTTGTATCCAAGCTTATAACTTTAATTTCTCCACCACAAAAGCATCGATAACAAAACATTCTGCAATACAAAACCCCACGCACATTATGCCTTCACATCAATTAGCTTACATTTCCATTAATAGAGCAAGGCCTTCCTGGTGGCTCAGTGGTAAAGAATCCACTTGCCCATGCAGGAGATGCCAGTTCAATCCCTGATCTGGGAAGATCCCCTGGAGAAGGAAATGGCACCCCATTCCAGTATTCTTGCCTGGGAAATCCCATGGACAGAGAAGCCTGGGGGCTACATACAGTCCAAGGGGTCACAAAGAGTCAGACAACTTAGCAACTGAACAACAACATCAGATACATTGTGTATTAATTAGGATCTGTGAGTCTTCCTCATGAATATCATGAAGAGAGTTGTTTCTATGAACAACATGCATTGAATTCTAAAGCACCCATTGGCATATTTGGTTCCCCAGATATCTAGTTAAACTACAAAATCAGTATCTCTTGGTAGATACAGGTAAAATGTGCTTTGTTGGCAACGTGGTTACCAAAAGGAATCTTGAATAATAAGATCTCTTTATTTATTTATTTTTTTTTTTACTGTATCTAAAAGAATATGCGCCGATCAAGATAATAATGGGCAATTCAGTGTGGAGACCTGGCATGTAAAGGTCTATATGGCTCTGTGTTTCTGGCTCTGTCTACAAGAGGGTGTGCCCTCATGAAATCTGCCCCAAAGGGGCTGTGCTATGTCACAGTTTTATATACTGCAGCACCGATATGCAGGTACAATGAATTTTTCTTGATGTTGGATGCCCTTAAGTTAGCAGAAGGGCAGAACCAGTCTGCCCTTAATCATAAAATCTGCTGCATTGCAACCAAGTAGGAAAGTCACTGTGCCCTTTCCCTTTAAATGCTAAGGCTGACTTATCTTCAGTGAACATGTGTGTTCAGTATCTATTTTCCAATAAGTTTTGATTTCATCTGCTCTAACCATTAGTTCTAGTCATCTTATAATGCCTCCCCTCTAGGAAACTCTTTAGCCCCAGAAGAAAAATTTAGGATGGCAAAGTGATGTGGTTTCTGTTAAGATCATTTTAGGCACATAAAAATTCTCCTTAAAATATTCCTACTTCACTCACAGCAAAACTGTGGTAGCCACACAAGTGCCCTCATCCCAGGTTGTTCATAAGAATATTTGCATAAGCTTTGAACTTTCTCTTGGAACATGCTTATTTCAAGAGCTCTTAAACTCAGTCACTACCATGTGATTCATCCTCTACTACCCAGCCTCATGTGATTATGTCTCAGCAACATTTCAAGCCACTGCATCATGCATTTTGGGAATGTTCTTAATTTACCAAAATGATGAATGTCCACTATTCCCAGGACGGGGTTCTTCTGCTTCAGTTAGCAATCTTTATGTCCTATCCCCATGTGCCACATAGCAAGAACAGAGACAATCCATCCCCAAAGCAATTTCCCAAAGATGAGCTAGACACTTTCCCTTTTTCTCCCACTTAATAAATTATGTCATAAATCAAATGAATGACACTGATGTCATTTTAAGTATAACCTGGAACACAGTATATTTTGTCTTTATAAAGGAAACTGCATAATATTACAAACTTGGAAATATTAAGAACTAGCAACATATTTCACAGTGAAGCTCAACACATTACAACTTTACAACACATTACAACAGCATGACTTCATTGTTGGACAATCAGATTTTTATAGCACTTTACATGCATTGCTTCACTCAGTTTTCACAATATTTCTGTAAAGTGGGAGATGAACATATATTTCCTTCATATTAAAACTTCCATATATATATGGTATATAAAAATTATCCTAAAATATTCCTACTTCACTCAAGCAAAATTGTGGTATATAAATATATATATATATATATGTATATATTTATACATATGAGAGCCTGAGCCAAGTAAGCAGTTCTGTGTTGCCTATCGGGGGCATTTAAGTATTTACTGCATGAACAGAGGGAAGGAGGGAGCAGTGAGGGAGGGAGAATGAAGAATATTTTATGATTCAATTTGCAAGGCTCAGATGCAAAGGACACTTCCTCCATTCTTAACTTCTTCACTTACAATTAGGAAATGATGTTGCTATACCAATATTTTACACATTCTGTTCTACAAATTTGTTTTTCCTTTGTGATGATTTATGGAAAAAAGAACTGAATTTAAATAAGTTCTAGGAAAACATCGTATATTATGCCTGTCTTATATGCTCACAATTTTCTTTTCACATGTTAAAGGGACTAAAATTTCCTTAGTAAAGAATCCTCTTTATTTTTGTTTCACTTGTGTTATTAACATTTATTTGATCATGAAAACCTATTCTCCTGTAACTCCTATTAACATGTGTAGAACTGGGTTTTGAGGAACATACTTTTGGAACTGCTGCAATAAGGAGTTAACTGTCTCATAGTTCAAATAATCAAGTGCCTTAGAGATGCTTTACTCACAATTATTTGAAAGAAATGACAGTGTCTGATGGAGCCCCCTTATAAAGGCCTCTACTTGGAAACTGACAAAGATAACTAAAAAGAAATAAAACATGAGAAAGAAAATGCTTATCAGTTCCGAAACTAGTAAATACTGCCAATGACAGAGTTTCACAAATTTTTGGCAGGAATTACCAGCAAATACAGTAAATTTTAATCAGTGTGAAGAAAAGCATCAAAGGCTGATGAACAACTTCCCTTCCTGAAAATGCGGTTTCCAGAGAAATCACTATATATTCTGCCAGTTCTCACTAATAGAAAGTAAATGGAGAACAGGGCTGGAACCAGAGGAGACCTTGAAAGAAGCAGCTTTCTGCCCTAGAATGCCCCTGCCCCGAGGCTAAGCAAATTCAGAAAAATGAACAGCCACTCTTTAGCATAGCATGTTGCATGATTGATGGAACGATGATCTTTTTTTGTTCAGCCGCCCAGCGTGGCCGACTCGGCGATCCCATGAACTGCAGCACGAGAGGCTTCCCTGTCCTTCACCATCTTCCGGAGCTTCCCTGAGTTCATGATCACTGCATCGGTGATGCTCTCTAGCCCCATCTCATCCTCTGACTCCCTCTTCTCTTTCTGCCCTCGATCTTTCCCAGCATCAGGGACTTTTCCAATGAGTCGTCTCTTTGAAGAGACGCTTTTCTTAAAAGTAACATATTTCTCCAGCAAGGCAGTGGGGAAAGAATTCTCATCGTCCAGAGACTCTAGAAGCAAGGGTGAATGATTTTTACAGATGGAAATGTGGTTATGCAAAAGAATACTAAAAAAAATGTGACCTCACCAAACTAAAAGCCCTCAGGCCATGCAACTTTTCTCCAAGCTGATTTAGTTTGGCCGTGTAACTAAAAGCCCTCAGGCCATGTAACTTTTCTCCAAGCTGATTTAGTTTGGCCATGTAACTAAAAGCCCTTAGGCCATGCAACTTTTCTCCCAGCTGATTTAGTTCTCTGGCTTAGTTTTCTTGGGCTGCTGGAACAAAATACTATAGACTGAGTAGCTTCAATAACACACATTTATTTTCTCAGAGTCTGAAAGCTGGAAATCCAAGATTGGGGTGCTGGCAGAGTGGGTGTCACAAATGTTCCTGGTCACGGATGGTCACCTTCTCACTGTGTGTGCGTATGACCTTTTCTTGGTGTGTATGCTTTCTCCTTCTTTTCTCCTCCTAAGGGCATGAATTTCTTCTCCAGGGTCCTCCCCTCAGGACCACATGGAAACCTAATCACCTTCCCCAAACCCACCTCCAAATACCACCACATTGAGACGTCAACATATGAATTCTGAGGTAATACAATCATTCAGTCCATAACACTTGCCTAGTAAACACAGGTGATCAGTCAAATGTCAAAAAAGTACTTCTTCATACCCTTAATGCAAAACATACACAAAATCCATCCAAACCCACCGCCACCTATCTACATACACTGGAACACACACAACACACTAGAAATGAAGTCTTCTGCTTTTTTACCCCGTCACATATAGAGAGCAAAACATTCAGAAATAAAGTTTTCTAACAAAAGAGCACAGTCTTGCCACCGAAATCAGAACAGTCTTATCAAGCATCTGAATCCAGTTGCCAACTTACAGAAAATGCACAAGATAAATTAAAAAATATGATGATTTGTAAAAAACCATTCAAGTCCAATTCCCTGGGATATTCAAGGTATTTATTATGATGGAATGAATGGGAAGGAGAGAGAATGTGTAGATTAAAAAAGAAAATACTTGAAAGTAAAATAAAGTTTTAAAAAGTAGGGATGCATTATTGGGTGATAAAATCATAAAGAAAAGCAAGAAAGTACTAACTATAAAAGTCAGAATAGTGGGTAATTTGAAAGGAGAAGAGCCATGAGTAAGATGGGAAAATAAGATAAGTCCTGGAATATAATGTACAGGATGGTGATTATAGGTAATAATACTGTACAATATATTTAAAAATTACCAAGAGTAGATCTTAAAAGTTATCACAAGAATTTAAAATATGCAACTTTGTGAAGTGATGGATGTTAGCTAAATTCATGGTAGTTATTTTGCAGTATATACTTCAATGCACTATATCAAATCAATTTTTTTTTTACTTAAAACTAATATGATACATCAGTTATATCTCAACAAAAAATAAAATTCAAAAACAACAAAAAAAGATAAGAAAATGAAGGGCTTTCTGGAATGGACACTAAAATTCTATTTTTTGATCTAAGTAATGGTTATAAGACTATTAATTTTTTCAGATATGTAAGATAAGTTATTGAGATCTATATTGCACAATGCCAATAGCCACTATCCTATTGTTTTACTTAAACCTTGCTAAGAGAGTAGATCTTACATCAAGTACTCTTATCACAGATAAATAAATAAACATAATAAAAAAGGAAGTAGGAAGAAGCTTTGAGAGGTCGTGCATATGTTTATGGCCTTGAAGGCGATGATAGTTTCATGGATGCCTACCTATCCCCAAACTCAGTAAATTGTACACATTAATTATGTACAGATTTTTATATGTCAACAATACCTTAATAAAGTGGTTTTTAAAATTATTCAGCTTTTAATAATTCATTAATCTCTAAATTCCTTTTTTTTGCTTTCTTTGTGGTTTATTTTACAAGAAAATATTTTTTAAATGTAGCAGAAAGCACTGCATGCGAAACATAAATGAAGTATGTTCTTTGCCAACAGAATTACTGCAGAAAGGAGAAGAATTTTTAAAGAGGAACTATGGCATTAAGAGAATTTTAAACATAGGAAATAATATAAACTATTACTTACAGTAATTCCTCTCCTTTTCAAGTTCCCAGAGATGGTATTAAATTTATATAAAGTATTCAACACTATGATTATAAGTTTGAAAATCTATTTGAAAGAAATTTTTCCTGGAAAATAAGTAAATTGTCTGAAAATAAGTCAACAGCTAAATAAGGCACTGACGAAGCTGTTACACAACAACAAAGAATGTGTTACAATAAAATTCTTTCAGAGTTCAAGGAAGAGTTTACTTCTAGGAGCACAAAGAAAGAAAGTTTCACATTATTTTATGTAAAGTTAATTTCACCCTGAAACAAAATCTATTAAAAACAGCGATGATAAAATCATAATTACAAACAACACGAATGCTCAGTGGTGTCAGACTCTTTGCAACCCTCTAGACTGTAGCCCATCAGGCTCTTCTGTCCATGGGATTTCCCAGGCAAGAATACTGGAATGGGTTGCCATTTCCTCCTCCAGTGGATCTTCCTGAGCCAGGGATTGAACCCTTGTCTCTGCTTTAGCAGGCAGATTCTGTGCCCACTGCACCATCAGGGAAGCCCAATAAAAATATAGACACATGTCAATAAAAATTTAACAGCAAAAATTGTTAATAAAATGTTAATATTTGTAACATTACTGATTGTAATTCTACTATTATATGACCAACTGATACTCATTCCCAGAATAAAAAAAAATGGTTTAATACTAGAAGGTTTATTAATACAATTTCTCTCAAAAAAAATAAATGAAGGAAAAAATGCTCTGTAATCATAATAGGTACCCAAGTCATTAAACAAATGTTTTACATTTTTAAACTTCTACATAAAGATCTTTAATGTGATTTTTAAAAGATAGAAGGCAAGAGGAGAAGGGGATGACAGAGGACAAGATGGCTGGATGGCATCACTGACTCAGCGGACATGAGTTTGCGCAAGCTCCGGGAGATGGTGACGGACAGGGAGGCCCAGCGTTCTGCAGTCCATGGGTTGCAAAGAGTCGGACATGACTGAGTGAACAACAACAACAGCGAGAAAACCTAACACAACTTTTTACTCTCAACATTACCCTAATATTGTTTTAAAAATAACAAAGGAATTGTTAAAAGTGCCTTCTAAGAATATGAAATATAAACAACTGAAAGAAGACCTTACATAGTAAGGGCTCAAAATTTGTTAAATAGTTTTGTGTTCAGATAAAAATAATTCTACATGAAGGAAAGAAAATATTAACTAAAAATAACTTACAATAAGAAAGTTTCATAAAGGTATCCAGTTACAAAATTAATATTTTTAAAAGTATCTTTCCTATATTAGTAACTACTTTAAAGAGAATAAGTATATTCCAATCACAATAGCTATTGTTATTTGAAAGCCTTCGGTTTAATTCAGTTCAGTCACTCAGTCGTGTCCAACTCTTTGTGACACCATGGACTGCAGCATGCCAGGCTTCCCTGTCCATCACCAATTCCCAGAGCTTATTCAAACTCACACCGATTGAGTCTGCAATGCCATCCAACCATCTCATCCTCTGTCGTCCCCTTCTCCTCCCGCCTTCAATCTTTCCCAACATCAGGGTCTTTCAAATGAGTCAGCTCTTTGCATCAGGTGGCCAAAGTATTGGAGTTTCAGCTTCAGCATCAGTCCTTCCAATGAATATTCAGGACTGATTTCGAAAGCCTTACAGACATCAAATGTTAATAGTGAGAGATGGGATTGCCTGTGCTTTTATTTTACAACTTTGTTAGTTTTTTGTACTGCTTTTTAAAATGACATGTATTAGTTTTACTACTGAAAAAATAAAGATCCATTTTCTTTAAAAATAAATAGGGGGGTTTGGGCAAGAATGGATACATGTATATGTATGGCTGAGTCTCTTCACCATTCACCTGAAAGTTCACCATTCACCTGAATTGGCTATACCCCAGTACAAAATGTTTTTGATGTTAAAGAAAATAAAAATAAATTTTTTAAGTGGAAAAATAGAATACATTAACAAATTCTGCAATTGTATTTTAATAGGTGATATATTTAAAAGGAGTCTTTATTAAACACTCACTGTGTAGAATTGGTTTTTAGTACTAGAAGAGTTTTTAGAAAGTATCCAACTCAAGTTCTCATTTTCAAATAGGAAACTTAGGGCCTCATAGTTTACAAGGTTTGTTTCAGGTTGCTAGTCAATGACAAAGATAGGATTAAAATCCAAGGCTTCTGGTTTCAAGTCCATATTTCCTTTTCTTTTGCCTAATTTCTCATATTCATTTCACTCACATCATATTAAGAATAAAGTCTTAGCTATTAATGGTCTTTGTGGAATTTGATTACATTTTCAAATATTAATAAAACACTTCTATCAATTCACACTGATACTTTAAGCTTGGAGCCAAAATTTATCAATGGCGATTTAGGATTCAGTCTAGCTTGATATAAAAAAATCCTTGCAGGTATGTTTTCCCATTTGACACTGACCATTCTGCAACAGCCATAAGATATTTATTTTCTGCTGTTTATAAAATCTAAAGATGGGAAAATATTCCCTCTTCCAGTGGCTTCTCTGCCCTTTGTTCTTCTTTACACTCATCTAAGAACAGAAACAGATAAAGGTAACATATCCATTCACAAAAATGCATGTCTTCTTTGACCACTTGTGAAACTCTTTAAACAGAATGAAAGGATTTGTGGTCAGATATTGTCTTAGTAACAACATGGTTATACTGATCTACAAACTTGATTCAGAAACAGATCCTTCTTGGGAATCTAGTCTTAAATCCTAGCTTAACCAAATACGGTCAATATTAATTATTCATAAAACAGTGGAAAAAGTTACAAGTTGCAAACAGTTTGCCCCTAGGACCATAAGTCAGTCACAAAAGTGTGAACGGTATGGTTTAGACTAGGAAAGGAAGATTAATTATATCTCTACTGAGGTGAGGCTTCCCTGGTGGTGAAGACGGTAAAAAAAAAATCTGCCTGTAATTCAGGGGACCCGGGTTCAATTCTGGGTGGAGAAGATCCCCTGGAGAAGGAAATGGCTACCCACTCCAGTATTCTTGCCATGGAGAGAGGAGCCTAATGGGCTGCTGCAGTCCATGGGGTTGCAAAGAGTCAGACATGAATGAACAAGTAGCACTTTCACTTTCTTTCACTATTGATTCAAAGAGCCAGCTCATCGAAAAAGACCCCAATGCTGGGAAAGATTAAAGGCAGGAGGAGATGGTTGGATGGCATCACTGACTCAACGGACAAGAGTTTGAGGAACCTCTGGGAGATGGTGAAGAACAGGGAAGCCTGTATGCTGTGGTCCATTGGATCGCAAAGTCAGACACGACTGAGTGTCTGAACAATGACAACTCATCAGGAAGCAGAGGCAGAAGAGGAGAGACGCTAGGGGTCAAGCAAGCTTTGACTAACTTTACAGTCCTGAATCACCCTTTGCAATAATGGCAAGGACATCTCCCACCCACCTGTACTTGTGCACTCTGATTATCTAATCCACTCTTCTACATGACTTCTTTCATAAATGTCTCCCTTTGTATACACCCCAGACACCTCTCTGTCATCACTCTCAACTTACAGCTGTGCTTCCTTCTTTGCTGTAAAGACTGAAACCATCAGAATGCACCCTCACAGCCTCCAGCTATATCTGCCCATAGTAAAAATGAAAGTTGCTCAGTCGTGTGACTCTTTGCAACCCCATGGACTATACAGCCCATGAAATTCTCCAGGCCAGAATACTGGAGTGGGCAGCCTTTCCCTTTCTCCAGGGAATCTCCCCTACCCAGGGACTGAACCCAGGTCTCCTGCATTGTGGGTGGATTCTTTACCAGCTGAGTCACAGGGGAAGCCCAAGAATACTGGAGTGGGTAGCCTAGCCCTTCTCCAGTGGATCTTCCCAACCCAGGAATTGAACTGAGGTATCCTGCATTGCAGGTGGATTCCTTACCAACTGAGCTATCAAGGAAGCCCTCTTAGTTAGGCGCTAGCTCACATTCAACCTAGCTATTCAAGGCTGCTGCTGCTGCTAAGTCACTTCAGTTGTGTCTGACTCTGTGCGACCCCATAGACAGCAGCCCACTAGGCTTCTGTGTCTCTGTGGAAATGGCGTTGAGTAGGAAATTGATGATGCAGGTAGTGAGATATTTGAGAAGCTATTGAAGGCTACAGCTCCTCAAATATCTCTTCGCCTGCATCATCAATTTCCTACTCAACGCCATTTCCATTAGTGTTCAAGCACTTTGTTATTTCTTCTGTACCAAGTTAAAACACACGCACACACACACACACACACACACACACACACACGTCTCTCTTGACCTCATCTCTCTGTTCAGATGCCACAACACTGCTCTGCTCCCGGTGTATTGCTATCCAGTCTCTGTTCCTTTCCTTCTCCAACCTTTCCCACTCCACTGAATCACATTCAAAGCAGGGTCTTCACTGACCTTCATGTTACTCAATCCTCGATCAAGTCTCAAATTTCACCTTATTTGATTAACTAGAAACATTTAAAATAGTTCTTTACTTTCAAGACGTTCTTGAAAAAGATACTCTTGTACACTGTTGGTGGGACTGTAAATTGTTGCACCCACTGCGGAGAACAGCATGGAGGTTCCTCAAAAAATTACACATAGAGTTGCCATATAAAGCAGGCACCTCTCACTCCTGGGCATATCTCCAGGCAACATTGTAATTTGAAAACATTCATGCACTCCTATGTTCATAGCATCACTACTTACAATAGTCAATATATGGAAGCAAACTGTCCATCAATAGGTTAATGGATAAAGAAGATGTGATACACTACTCAGCGATAAAAAAGAAAAGAAATAATGCCATTTTGCAACTACATGGATGACCTAGAGATTACCATACTAAGCCAAGTAAGAAAGAGAAAGACAATACAATAGTATGTCACTCATGTGTGAAATCTAAAATATGACACAAATGAAGTTATGTACCAAACAGAAACAGACAGACATAGAGGACAAACTTGTAACCAAAAGAGGGGTTTGGGGCAATGTAAGATTGGGAATTTGGGACTAACAGATGCAAACTATTATATAGAGAGTGGATAAACAAAGTCCTACTGTGTAGCACAGGGAGCTATATTTAATATCCTATAATAAGCCATCATGGAAAGAATATACATTCATATGTATATACATATATATATGTAATTGAATCGTTTTGCTGTACATCAGAGACTAAACACAACATTGCAAATCACCTAAACGTAAAAAAAAAAACTGCTCTGATTTTCTTCTGATTTTCTTCCCCCTCAACGGTTATTCCTGCTCTGTTTCCTTCACAGCCTTTCCTCATCTCCTAGCCCTTTTAAGTTGTAAGAGTCTCACACTCAGTCCTTTAACCTCATTGCCTTGGGGACTTTATCTTCACTCACAGACTTCAATATTATTCTGTCATGGATGGCACACAAATTTGTATCTGAAGCTCACAATTTCCCCCTGAACTACGTGTTCATAAGTCTGACCTTTACAATTTAGATTAGCATATCCAAAACAGAGCCGTTCTTCTTTTCTAAATGCTGCTCCTTCTTCCCATCTTAGAATGGAATTACCACTTATTCAGGTACTCATATCAAAATCTTTAGGTTTATCTTCTCTTTGCTTCACACCCTATATCCAATTTGTTAACAAATTGATGACTCAAACTTCAGGTTATATATAGGAGGTAACCTCTCCCTAATACTCTCACTATTGTCATCCTGGACTATCACTAACTTCTTGCACCTGGATTGTTACAACATCTTCCAAACTGGTTCTCCTGCTTTCGTCTTAACCCATTTCAGTCTGTTTTGCGATAAGACAGCAGAGTACTGTTTTAAAATGTCAGTCATATCAGCAAAAGCTAGGTTCTTAATATTGCCTACAAAGCCCTACACCTCTGGTTCCATCATTGCCTCTCTGACTTCCTCATTGCTTCACCTTGCTCCTTCTGCTTTAGCTAAAATGGGTTCATGGTGTTCCTGGAAGAAATGAGGAACACTTTCACTTTAGGGCCTTTGCACTTGCTGTTCTCACAATAGACATATACAACCTGTTAACAAATCCTGATAACTCTACCTTCAGATTAACTCTAGAATCTGATCTTAACACAAGAATGTTCTCACATTGCCCCCCCCCCCCAAATAGGACGCAGTCTGCTCAGAATCAGATCTACCTTTATTGCAACCCCTAGTCCTTTAGATATTCCCTAACTCTATTTTCTTTTATCATTTTCATTGTGCTTAGAGTGTTCTTACCATGCCCATGCAATTATTTATTATATTTTATTGTCTATTCCCCCTTTCCAGAATGGAAGTTCAGTAAGGGCAGGATATATAGTTTTGCTTATTGCTTTATCCCTATTACTGTTTCCCTACTGTTCAGAACTACCTCAGACACAGAGTCAGAACTACATCTGACGCTTAGTAAACCAATAAACTTCCCCGATGTTCCCTGGTGGATCAGGTGGTAAACAGTCTGCTTCACTGTGGGCGACCTGGTTCAATCCCTGGGTTGGGAAGATCCCCTAGAGAAGGAAATGGCAACTCACTCCAGTATTCTTGCCTAGAAAATCCCATGGACTGAAGAGCCTGGTGGGCTACATTCCATGGGGTCCAAAAGAGTTGGACATGACTGCATGACTAACAACAAATCAATAAACAATTAAATGAGTGAATGAATCTAATTTAGTAGCTCATTACCAGGATGGAATTTACAAGAAGGATTTGTGCTGTCAGAATACTCTGTTACTAATATATTAAAAAATAACATTTTACATTTGCTTGGCATTTCATTTACTGTTTACATAAAGCTTTATTCCATAGGTCTTTCTACTCTTACAGTTGGCAAAATTTTTTTCCAAAAAGCATTGATACCTAATTTAAGGCTGATATAATCAATTTGATATTTCCAAATAGCTGAAACCCAAGTTTGGTTTGTAATATCTCATGATTCAGGAGCTGTGATAGTTCCATCCTGATTGCCCCATATTCTCAGATTGTTAACTGACTCCATTCCTTCCTTTTGATTCTCATGGTATATTTATTTACATTTAAATTAAATTAAATTTATTTAATAAAACATGTAGTTCAAGGTATTATAATTCAGTCTGTCAGCCCATCTGCTCTGTGACCCCTGGTATAGATAACTTGCCTGGTGATGCACTTGGAGATGGCAAGTATAAATTGTCCCAAGTTGACTTATCACAACACTGGAAGTATTTAGACCATCTGCTGACCTGGAGAGACATGTTGCAACTAAATTTTTATGTTAAAACAAGTATCAGTTTGTGAGAAAGGATGATGATCCTTTCTGATTTGTGGAATACACAAACCTGCCTTCAGAGACATCACACTGGAGAAGGTAGACCACGTTATTGGAAGAATTGACCTGTATCTTGAGAAGCTTAGAAATGTGATCTGCCAAGATATGGAAGACCTATGTTGTTAACTGCACAAGAACATCACTGATGCATATGTTTAGCTTTGTTTTCACCTTTTTGACCAGTTAAAATGCAAGAGATTAAAAAAATAATAACTATTAAAACAAAAGGGGACTTCCCAGGTGGCTCAGAAGTAAAAAATCAACCTGCCAAGCAGGAGAAGTGAGTTCAGTCCCTTGGTTGGGAAGATCCCATGAGGAAGGAAATGGCAATCCACTCCAGTATCCTTGCCTGGGAAACCCCATGGACAGAGGAGTCTGGCAGTTCATGGAGACACAAAAGAGTTGCACATGACTGAGCAACTAAATAATCAAGCAACATAAAACAAATGCCAATATTTTTTGAGTTCTTTCTAATATTAAACCCGGGCTTCCCTGATACCTCAGTTGATAAAGAATTTGCCTGCAATGCAGGAGACCCTGGTTTGATTCATGAGTTGGGAAGATCCACTGGAGAAGGGATAGGCTACCCACTCCAATATTCCTGGGCTTCCCTTGTGGCTCAGCTGGTTGAGAATCTGCCCACAATGTGGGAGACCTGAATTTGCTCCCTGGGTTGGGAAGATTCCCTGGAGAAGGGAAAGGCTACCAAAATACCAGTTCTATGGAGACTTTCAATTGCAGTTTCCTGGGGAATTATAATGGACAGGAGTATGTTAACGTGGCACTGTGGGACCTGATGTTTCTACAAATGCAGAAAACTGGTAATGTGGCTGCTATCACGAGCTCTCTGTGTTGGTGGTACTAAAAAGCTTTGCCTTCCTCTTCCTAGAGCCATTGTAGACCAGAGCCACCAAAAAGTCTTTGCAATAAGTCAGGCTAAGACATGGTAGGGAATCCATCTTATGAAATATGAAGGCCAACTACTAAAGCAAAAGACTTGAGACCAACCAGGAAATAACTTGCCTCTGGCTTGGCTACATCTGATTAGGTTCTCTCTCTCTTTCTCACACACACACACACACACACACACACACACACCACCTTTATCCTACCACCATCAATAAGACACATTTCTGATTACAGTTTGTAGAGTCTCAGTCTTGTAAGCTCTTCTAGATTTCATGGTCCCTATCAGATCTTTGTGTTAAGGGAGGAACATCTACATGTACTTGGTTAGAGAACTGGGTATTACTCCATCCTAGTCTAAATCTTAGAACATGTGACATGTAGCTGAAAAAAAAGTAGATAATTTTTCACTATCTATACCGTGCTTATCTCTAAGCATAGTGAAAGTCCCCATGATTGTAAATTACCAGACTGCTTCACTTATACAACTGAGAGAAAAAAAAAGGGTGTTTCCCGTTAGTCTGGCAAAATGCTTCACAGTGCTCAATTTATATTTTACTATGACGTAAAAGGCTGAATCAATAAATGAAAAAATCAAGTGCTCACTATAGAAGCACCGAGGGAAAGAGCTGCTTCCTGTTCTAGTTCCAGAGTGCTTGCATCACTGGATCAGGCATTTCCCCTCATGACTGGAAACATCTCTGCTTCCTGCCCATCCTCTGATGTGCTCTGCACCCCTGCAGTGGACAGGCCTTCAGCAAAGTGCTAAAGGGCCAACTCATCCTGAATTTGCTGAATGGGCATTCGATGTCATGAGGATGTTGTTTGTGAAATAATTCAAAAGCACACCACCAAACTGTCTTTTTGATTCAGAAAAAAAGAGCGAAGTAAGTTTCAAGATGGTTGTATTTATTCAAAGCTATACCCCTACCCAATGCTGTGCATCAACATAAATCACAGTAAATGATAAAATTCATGTTTTAAAAATAGGGAAGAAGTAAACTAGAGAAATGGGTAAATGTGGTCAGAAGGTTCGTTTATAAAATAAGTAATTCCTGGGGATGTAACGTACAGCTTGGTGACTATAGAAAAACAGACTAACAGTACTGTTTTGTATATTCAAAGGTTTCCAAGAGAGTAGAACTTAAAAGTTCTCATTAAGAGATGAAAACTAAAATTTGAAAAATACACACATTCCAATGTTTACTTCAGTTCTATTTACAGTAGCCAAGACATGGAAGCAACCTAGGTGTCCATCAGCAGATGAATAAAGAAGATGTCATACACAATGGAATATTACTCAGCCATAAAAGAAAGTGAAATGACGCCACTTGCAGCACATGACTGGGCCTAGAGATTATCACACTAAGTGAAGAAAGTCAGACAAAGAAAGACAAATATATCACGTGATATCACTTACATGTGGAATCTAAAACAGTGATACAAAGGGACTTATGTACAATGCAAAAAGAGACTCACAGACATAGAAAACAAGCTTATGACTACCAAAGGGGAAACGTATGAGAGGAGTAAATTAGGAGTCTGAAACTTAACAGATATGAACTACTATATATAAAATACATAAATAAAAAATATGCACTGCATAGCATAGGAAACTATATCTGATATCTTGTAATACCTATGATAGAAAGGAATCTGAAAAATAATATAAATAGTATGTGTATACATATATATATAAACAGAATCACTTTGCTGTACACCTGAAACTAACACAATATTACAAATCAACCATCCTTCAATAAAAAAAAATGTTCTTACCACAAGAAAACAATTTGAAACTACATGTGATGATGAACATTAGCTAAATTTATTGTGATAATTACTTTACAAATCAGTTCACCTAAAACTAATAAACTATTATATGCCAATTATATCTCAATTAAAAATAAATAAAACTGGAGAAAATCAACCCATCAAATTTCAGATAGCCTTTCTTATCCTAAAATGGGGAAATTTTTTTCAAAGATTTGTAGATTACATATTACTTTAAAACTTTGGAACATGAAAATACATCATAAAGTCAAAAGGCAAGTAATAACCTGGAAAATTATTTCAGCACACATGACATAAAAAGGTCGATGTCTATGTTAAATATAAGTGAAAGTGAAGTGAAGTCGCTCAGTAATGTTCAACTCTTTGCGACCCCATGGAATGTAGCCTATCAGGCTCCTCCGTCCATGGGATTTTCTAGGCAAGAGTGCCGGAGTGGATTGCCATTTCCTTCTCCAGGGGATCTTCCCAACCCAGGAATCGAACCTGGGTCTCCTGCGTTGCCGGCAAACGCTTTACCGTCTGAGCCACAGAGTAGCCAATCTGTGTGAAGAGCCTAAATAGGCAATGGACATGGAGAGGAATTTCACCAAAGAAGAACTAATAAATACTAGGTTATGATATGGTACTTTACTAAGCCCCAAATCTCTGACACTTAGCACAAAAAGCTGATTTCTCATTCTTGGGACAAGTTTATCACAGATTGGAGGGGAACTCTGTTTCACACCATCATTTAGGAATCTAGCCTGAGGAATGTCCACCAATTTACAGCTGTTTCATTTGAAACCATGCCTTTCTTAGCTAATGAAGAAGTGTGAGAAGAGGGAAGAGAATCACATGTAACCTCTTCTCTGCTTTGACCCAGAAGTAAAACAGGTCACTTCTGTTCCCAACTTCCTGACCTGGTACAAGTCATATACCTTTCCAATTCCTCTCAATTTGGCAGAAATTTTTAAAAGAAACAGAAGGAAGGAAGGGAAGAAGGAAGGAAGGAAGGAAGGAGGTAGGGAGGTAGGGAAGGAGGGAAGGAGGGAGGAAGGAACAGAAAAGAAAGAAACGATCTGTGTTGATCAAGATATTTCTTGTCAAAGAGCAGTGTGAGAAAGGGGAACTAGACATGAAAGTGTATGGCATACTTGGAATTCTGCAAGGTCTTTAGCTGAGAGAGAAAAAACAGTAAGGAACAGATTGGGAGGTAAAGAGAGGCTGCCTAATAAAGGACCTTACAGAATTTCAACTTCACTCTGAAGATAATTAGGATTACTGAAGATTTTTAAGCAGAAAGTGCTATGATCAAATACACATTTTGAAAAATTTCTCTGGTTGCTGCAAGAAAAATGGAGGTGGAAAACTGGAGATTGAGATCAAGGAAGACACGCTAGCAGGACTAATAAAAGTATAAATTAAGAACAGCCACTCTAACATATTTGAGGATGTCTATCAGCTTAACTCATATTCCCATGTCAATTTCATACAGAACCTAAGCATTATAAACCAACTTAAATAACCAAACTACAGGATTTAAAGCTCTTACTGCAGCTGGTACAAGAAGCTGCAAAACCCTTTCCCCAGCTATTCATACCACCAAGATCTTATCCTTGTGACATTTTTGAATCCTGTGCTCTCTTTCCAGTTGCGGAAATGAGATGGGTTCTAACAAGCTGCAGACTCCAGTAAGCTAGCTACCTTCGACAGTATGTTTTTTTCTCTTTCCAAAACCCAGAGGCTACAAGCAAACCTTTTCTCTCTCTCTCTCTCTCTCTCTCTCTCTCTCTCTCTCTCTCTTTTAATTTCACAAAGGGAGGAAGATTTTTAGTGTCTTCTTCTTGCAGTAACCTTTTTTCCCCTTCTGTGTAGCTTGTTCAGTCTTTCTCTTTATAGAGTTACTTCAAAGCCCCTTTGATATCTTTTGCCTTTCTTTCTCTATCATCTCTTCAACTGATTCAATATTGTCACTTGAGAGTAAATCATAGGAGTGAAGAGCACAGACAGATTGAAGCCAGATGGCTGGAATTCAAATAGTAGTGCCACCATCTAATTAATCTATGACCTTGAGCTGGTTACTTGGTAGCTCAGTTTCTTTTAGAATGAAGATAATAATAATAATGTCGATTTGTGGGAAAAAGTTGCATGAATGGCTCCAGTTCTTCACCAGATTCATACACTTAACACTTTGACTTTGTAGTTCTTCCCATGAAGAGGCAGAGCTTGTCCCCACCTTTTGAGCCTGGACCAGTGTTTTGATTTCCTTTATCAATAGAATGATAGAAAGCAATTGCATGAAGCGTAAGCTTAGATTTCAGGAAAGATTAGGTGCTTTCACTCTTTCCCTGGAAATCTTGGTGTGACCATGGGAATACTCCCAGGGTAGCCTTTTGATTCCTATAGTCAAAGCTATGGTCTTTCCAGTAGTCACGTACAAATGTGAGAGATGGACCATGACAAGGCTGAGCACCAAAGAATTGATGCTTTTGAACTGTGGTGTTGGAGAAGACTCTTGAGAGTCCCTTTAACAGCAAGGGGATTAAATCAGTCAATTCTAAAGGAAATCAACCCTGAATATCCACTGGAAGGACTGTTGCTGAAGCCAAAGCTGCAAAGAGCCAGCTTATTGGAAAAGACCTTGATCCTGGGAAAGATTGAAGGCAAAAGGAGATGGGGAGGGCAGATGATGTGATGGTTAGATAACATCGCTGACTCAATGGACATAAATTTGAGCAAACTCTGCTACATAGTGGAGGACAGGTAAGCCTGGCGTGCCACAGTCCATGGCCTCACAAAGAGTCAGACATGACCCAGTGACTGAACAATAACAGCTTTTAGAAAAATCAGCAACCACATAGAAAAAATCAGGTTGTCTTATTCAAGGCCATCTTAGACCCACAATTCCATTCAACCTGACAGTTGACTGCAAACAAGTGAGCGACCAAAGCCATGATCACTCCATGGCAAATAGATGGGGAATCAGTGGAAACAGTGTCAGACTTTATTTTGGGGGCTCCAAAATTACTGCAGATGGTGACTGCAGCCATGAAATTAAAAGATGCTTGCTCCTTGGAAGAAAAGTTATGACCAACCGAGACAGCATATTAAAAAGCAGACAATACTTTGCCAACAAAGGTCTGTCTAGTCAAAGCTATGGTTTTTCCAGTAGTCATGTATGGACGTGAGAGTTGGACTATAAAGAAAGCTGAGAGCTGAAGAATTGATGCTTTTGAACTGTGGTGTTGGAGAAGACTCTTGAGAGTCCCTTGGACTGCAAGGAGATCCAACCAGTCCATCCTAAAGAAAGTCAGTCGTGAATATTCATTGGAAGGACTGATGCTGAAGCTGAAACTCCAATACTTTGGCCACCTGATGCAAAGAACTGACATTTGAAAAGACCCTGATGCTGGGAAAGATTGAAGTTAAGAGGAGAAGGGGATGACAGAGGATGAGATGGTTGGATGGCATCACTGACTCAATGGACATGAATTTGAGTGAACTCTGGGAGTTGGTGATGGACAGGGAGGCCTGGTGTGCGCAATCCATGGGGTCGCAAACAGTTGGACATGACTGAGCGACTGAACTGAACTGACTGAAGATCAGCAGAAACAGAGACTTATGAAAAATTACACATGGATATTGTTGTAAATTGTTTTACATTTTTTAAGCCATTTTGAGTCGTTTGTCATTTTGTCATATAGCATTATTGTTGCAATAGATAACTGATACAGTTATCATAGCATTGAGGTTTAAATGAGTTAAAACATGTCAAGTACCTAAAACAATGATTAACATTTAGTAAGTGTTTTATAAATTTTGATTTTATTATTATTTGTTGTAGTTTGGGCTTCCCTGTAGCTCAGATGGTAAAGCATCTGCCTGTAATGCAAGGGACCCAGGTTCGATCCTTGGCTTGGGAAGATACCCTGGAGAAGGGAATGGCAACCCACTCCAGTATTCTTGCTGGAAAATCCCATGGACAGAGGACGCTGGTGGGGGGGGTCGCAAAGAATTGAACATGACTGAGCTACTTCACTTTCTTTCTTTCTTTCTTTAGTGACAGTAGTAGTAGAGAATCAGGATTTGGATTGGAAATACAGAACTAAAAACAATAATGAAAGTGGCTACAGATAACATGACAACAGATGAGGCTAACAGAAAGCATTTAAAAACCTAATTTAATTTGCATTTTAAAACTTGGCAGATTGAAAAGTACATTTATTTTGCTATGTCTAGAAGCATTCCAAAAATTAAAATTAAAAAACTATAAAATTACATAAAGACAATGAGAACAAAAGGTTAGCAGTTGAAAAAAATTACATCAATTAGAAGAGAAGAGGTTCTCCTTAGCAAAAATCCATTCATCACATACTATGCACGGAAGGCAGTAGTAAGAAGTGTGACTGACAATGAGGCATTGTGAGAAGCTCTATACAGTCAGCAAAACCAAGACTGAGACCTGACTGTGGCTCAGATCATGAACTCCTTATTACCAAATTAAGACTTAAATTGAACAAAGTGGGGAAACCACGAGACCATTCAGGTATGACCTAAATCAAATCCCTTATGATTATACAGTGGAAGTGAGAAATAGATTTAAGGGACTAGATCTGATAGATAGAGTGCCTGATGAACTATGGACAGAGGTTCGTGACATTGTACAGGAGAAAGGGAACAAGACCATCCCCATGGAAAAGAAATGCAAAAAAGCAAAATGGCTATCTGGAGAGGCCTTACAAATAGCTGTGAAAAGAAGAGAAAGTGAAACGCAAAGGAGAAAAGGAAAGATATAAGCATCTGAATGCAGAGTTTCAAAGACTAGCAAGGAGAGATAAGAAAGACTTCCTCAGCAATCATGCAAAGAAATAAAGGAAAACAACAGAATGGGAAAGACTAGATACCTCTTCAGGGAAATTAGAGATACCAAGGGAACATTTCATGCAAAGATGGGCTCAATAAAGGACAGAAATGGTATGGACCTGAAAGAAGCAGAAAATATTAAGAAGAGGTGGCAAGAACACACAGAAGAACTGTAAAAAGATCTTCATGACCAAGATAATCATGATGGTGTGATCATTCACCTAGAGCCAGACATCTTGGAATGTGAAGTCAAGTGGGCCTTAGAAAGCATCATTACAAACAAAGCTAGTGGAGGTGATGGAATTCCTGTTGAGCTATTTCAAAATCCTGGAAGATGATGCTGTGAAAGTGCTGCACTCAATATGCCAGCAAATTGGAAAACTCAGCAGTGGCCACAAGACTGGAAAAGGCCAGTTTTCATTCCAATCCCAAGGAAAGGCAATGCCAAGGAATGCTCAAATTACTGAACAATTGCAACCATCTCACATGCTAGTAAAGTAATGCTCAAAATTATCCAAGCCAGGCTTCAGCAATACGTGAACCGTGAACTTCCAGATGTTCTAGCTGGTTTTAGAAAAGGTAGAGGAACCAGAGACCAAATTGCCAACATCCACTGGATCATGGAAAAAGCAAGAGAGTTCCAGAAAGACATCTATTTCTGCTTTATTGACTGTGCCAAAGCCTTTGACTGTGTGGATCACAATAAACTGTGAAAAATTCTGAGAGAGATGGGAATCCCAGACCACCTGACCTGACTCTTGAGAAACCTATATGCAGGTCAGAATGCAACAGTTAGAACTGGACATGGAACAACAGACTGGTTCCAAAAGAGAAAGGAGTGTGTCAAGGCTGTATATTGTCACCATGCTTATTTAACTTATATGCAGAGTACATCATGAGAAACGCTGGGCTGGATGAAGCACAAGCTGGAATCAAGATTGCCAGGAGAAATATCAATAACCTCAGATATGCAGATGACACCACCCTTATGGCAGAAAGTGAAGAGGAGCTAAAAAGCCTCTTGATGAAAGTGAAAGAGGAGAGCAAAAAAGTTGGCTTAAAGCTCAACATTCAGAAAACTAAGATCATGGCATCCAGTCCCATCATTTCATGGGAAATAGATGGGGAAACAGTGGAAACTGTGTCAGACTTTATTTTTTGGGCTCCAAAATCACTGGAGATGGTGATTGCAGCCATGAAATTAAAAGACGCTTACTCCTTGGAAGAAAAGTTATTACCAACCTAGATAGCATATTCAAAAGCAGAGACATTACTTTGCCAACAAAGGTCCATCTAGTCAAGGCTATGGTTTTTCCTGTGGTCATGTATGGATGTGAGTCGGACTGTGAAGAAAGCTGAGCGCCGAAGAATTGATGGTTTTGAACTGTGGTATTGGAGAAGACTCTTGAGAGTCCCTTGGACTGCAAGGAGATCCAGCCAGTCCATTCTAAAGATCAGTCCTGGGTGTTCTTTGGAAGGAATGATGCTAAAGCTGAAACTCCAGAACTCTGGCCACCTCATGCGAAGAGTTGACTCATTGGAAAAGACTCTGATACTGGGAGGGATTGGGGGCAGGAGGAGAAGGGGACCACAGAGGATGAGATGGCTGGATGGCATCACTGACTCGATGGACGTGAGCTTGAGTGAACTCCAGGAGTTGGTGATGGACAAGGAGGCCTGGCGTGCTGCAATTTATGGGGTTTCAAAGAGTCAGACTTGACTGAGCGACTGAACTGAACTGAACTGAACTGAAGCAGCTTAGCCTGATTCAGTCCCACAGCTGTACCAAACAAAGACAGACTACTACTTCTTCCACCCACCCCCACAGCCCCTTCATAGGAGTGTGAAGATAATTTTCTTGGAAAACAGGACCATAGGGACTAAACTTTGGAAGAGTAAGCAAGGAGAAGGAGGAACTATGGTAAAGAGAAGAGATAAGGAGGTTAAGGTGAAATCTGCATGCTAAAGATATCCAGACCCCTCCTTTCTGCCCTGACATTGGTAGATAGCTTTATGCCAATTACCCTCTTCTAAGAGATAATGAAGACTTCTCAGCTTTAGGAAGATACACAGTGAATAGGAAAAAAAAAAAACAAAAACAAAAACAAAAACTCAAGTGGAAATAAAGCAAGTAAAAAATGGACATTGTAATCTCTCTCTGTCTTGCAACATAAAAGAAAATATTGTAACCACAAATCAAAAATTGGCTTCTATACAAAAAAGGGAAGAATCAGAGAATAAGAACTCAAAACTGGGTGCTCTAATTAACCACTCACTGCTTTAAAATATGACACCAAATAGGCATACCCTTAACAGGCACTGTAAGTAACACAACATTTGATAGACTTAGATAGACAAGCTTTTTTGTCATTTGGATGGTCTGAGAAATCTCAGACTTTGAACTCAGATTAAGATGATTGCAGACTGGAAGTGCCTTCAGTTACCTGACAAAAGAAACAAAAATCCTTTCTAGAGGATGACATCCATCATTCTAGACTTCAAATTATTCTTACAAATGAAGTTTCTAAAACAATGTCTAGCACACAAAGTAATGTGCCATCACCAGACACACAAAGAAACAAGACCCCGTGAGTGAAAACAAACAGAAAAATAGGAGATAGAAACATAGCCACAAATACTTGACATACTACCCTTATGGTCAGTAGCTGGAGGTATAAGAAGACTACAAGGCATATATGCTTATGTTATTCAATAAAAAATAAAAGATCAAGCTTGATTATTTCAGCAGGCACTATAAACTATCAAAAGTGACACAGCACATTTAAAAAGAGCCAAATATAAATTCAAGAACAGAAGAACATAATGAAAAAAGTTTCTATGGGATTTTTCATTTGTTTACATATCATTAAAGAACTAGTAACCTAGAAGAAAGATTTGAGGAAACTAAACATTTAAAGCACTGAAGGACAAAGGGATGAAAAATATGGAGGAAATGGTAAGAGATTTTGTAAGTGCAGTGATAAAGTATTACACCTCAGAAATAGAACATAAAGAATGTGGCAGAGAAAATATTTGAAGATGTAATAGGTGAGAATTTTTAGAATGGATAAAAGCAAACTACATTCAAGAAGCTCCAAAAATCTTAAACAGGATAAATAAAAAGGAATCCATATCTAGACGCACCATAGTAAAACTTTATAAAAATTAATATCAATAAGAAAAATTTTTAAAGAGCCAGAAAGAAAGGGATATATGAATTTCAGAATGGCAACATATTCTAATACCTAGCAATTCTATGTGCTGAATAAGTTTTACAATTATATCTTCAGTAAGCAGATCTCTAAAACAGACCTTAATACCACCTGTGAGTTAGACCATTCCACTGTTGGATAGCTCTAAATGTTAAAAAGTGCTTTCTTTTACTAAACCATTATCTCACAACTCATGCCAAATGGTGTACTGATAAATGATACATTTAACATTTTTATCATGCTGTCTTCTGTAGCAGAAATACTCTCACCATAGCTGGTTTCAGGCAACCAATGGGACATCCCTGAATTTCACTGAATGTCATCAATTTTCCCAGGCCAGTAGAGCCAATGCCAGCACATTCTTGATTGTACTCCTGATTATGTCTTTTCTTGTCAAGGTTAAATATCCCTAATTCTTTAGTTATTTACAATTATCTGTGGAATATTCAATGAACATATATTAAGAACCTACTATTTTCCAGAAATGTTCTAGGAACTAAGTTTATGTCAGTGAACCAATAAATAAGTAAATACAATCTTTATGAAGCTTATGTTACAGTGGAGAGAAAAAGACAATGAACAAACAAGTAAATATGCAATCTGTCAAATGTTGATAAATGACATGGAGAAAAATATATGGGGATAAGATAGGCAAAATTGCCATTTTATAAGGGGGAAATCTTCATTGATAAAAGGCCTTTGCATATTTCTTCTCTGCTCTCACTCTTTGCCATATTATTATTGATTAATAAGAGAGGTAAACAGTGGGCCTGAAGAAGGCTGAATCTATGAAAACTGTAAGATGAGCTTACATAGGATATACCAAAATTGCAAGTCAAGTTTTCAAAAGAACTGAGTTGTAGTAGTAGTAGTAGTAGTGTCAGTTGCTCAGTCGTGTCCGACTCTTTGTGACCCCGTGGACTGTAGCCCACCAGGCTCCTCTGTCCATGGGATTCTCCAGGCAAGAATACTGGAGTGGGCTGCCATTCCCTTATCTAGGGGACCTTCCCGACCCAGGGATCAAAGCTGGGTCTTCTGCATCGCAGGCAGATTCTTTACCATCTGAGCTACAGGGAAGCTCAAGAAGAACTGAGCCAACACTTAAAAACTGGGAGGGTCCAGCAAATATGCAAATTTTCAGCCTTGGCCACAAGACTAGAAAACCAGGCAATGCTGATTCTGCATTCTGGCCCCATCTGGACAAGGCCTGAGCTCTGCAATGAATCATCACCCTTCCAAGCAGGCTGTCTGCATATAACCCACCTGGCCTCTGTAGCCATGTAAACTTGTGATCTGGCCAAAATTAATAACTGCATTTTTAAGAATTCCATAATTCATTAATTCCTTATATGATTTATCTTTTCACTGTTTTTGAAAACAAAACCCATAATCACAACAGAAATATTTTTTGAAGAATATACTAGAGGCTCTGCAATAGACACTAAGAGGCTTTCCCAAAGACATCTTGAAGAATGACTGCATGAATAAAATAAAATAGGTGAATAAATTCATAAGGTTGCCACTTTGAAGGGGAAAAAAATAAGGAAGTAAAAATTCCAGTGTTAAATGCTCATAGTATCTTATATTAGTAATCAAGGCACATAATATTATACAGACACCCTCATTGTTCAATATGTTAGTATTTCAACATAATTTGATTTTAGAACAGTTTCTTCTTATGATCACTTTATCATACCTGAATAATATCATATCATTACTGAAACATAATGAAATTTAAGCGGCATTTCATTCTTTGAAAGTATTTAATATATATTGGAAAATGCAGGAGGTTACACCAAATTAAATAAAAGTATGTTTTCATCAATGAATTTACTATCAAATTATTGCCCATCCAATTCAGATAGGATATCTTTTTCCAATTCACAATTTCAAAATGCAAATACATTTTAAAATCAACATGAAAACCAATATCTGCACTAGTTTATAAATCATATTTCATGGACTTAGTTTTTCCAATATCACCTGTCATCTGCCAAGACACATGCAAACTAAATTCTATTTACAATGCTGCCTAGAAACCACCCTTAGTCATCATAATCATTGCTATAATCAAATAATTCCCATAAACCAAACGTCACAAATAAAAACAAGTGACTCAGGGATAATTTTATTTTCAATTTAATAATATATGTAAATGGAATGCTTTAAATAAATATTTGATGTAAGAAACTATTTAACATTTATCTCAATTCTTCCCTCCATTTTGCTATATCTTTATATCTATTTCTCAGTTATAGAACACACACAATAACACACAATACACAAGGCATTAAACCCATCTGGAGGCCATTTTTTAACGAGAAATATTTTATATTTATAATGCTGTTCTATCAAGATTATTCGAAGTTTGAGTACATTAAAACTCCTTAGGGTAAGAATTCTTCCTTGCACTGCATTTTTAATATGCCAAATATGCTAGATAACATGGATGATATCAGATATGTATGATGAAATCATAACAGTGAATTTGTTGTTCAAATATATGACTAAGTTGAATGTGTCTAAAAGGTGAAGTCTGTATCTAGAATTCTGAGGCGCAAGATATTCTAATTAATCTAAACCCTAATTATCAGTAGATAAGTAAATTGTTGTTTAGTCACTAAATCATGTCCAACTCTTTTGAGATCCCACGGACTGTAGCCTGCCAGGCTCCTCTGTCCATGTGATTTCCAAGGCAAGAATACTGGAGTGGGCTGCCATTTCCTTCTCCAGGGGATCTTCCTGACCCAGGGGTTGAATCTGCATTTCTTGCACTGGCAGGTGGATTCTTTATCCCTGAGCCACCAAGGAAGCCCCGTTGAGTAAATATCTAGCATGATGGTTGGATGGCATCATGACTCAATGGACATGAGTCTGAGCAAACTCTAACAGATAGTGAAGGAGAGGGGAACCTGGCGTGCTGCAGTTCATGGGGTCACTAAGAGTCAGACACGACTTAGTGACCGAACAACAATGATATATGCATCTAGGTCTAAGATCATATTGACTATATGTTTACTGAATGTGATGGTCAGGGACTGTGCTAACATTAAGAATAGAATCACAAACAAGATAGACGTCTGTCTTCAGGAAATTGTAAGTCTAGAGTGTAACACAAGCACCAGTAGAATTAGTCATGCATTCATTCAACAAGCTTAAATCAAACACCTAATGCAAAACAGTCACTGTGCTGGACGCAAAAGACACTATAAGAAAAGAGAAGGCTTTGCCTTCAAGGATCTCACATGGTAGGGATAAAATTATTAAAACAAGTACAGTATAGCTGATGAACATCTGATAAAATAAGGCCTAGACCATACAAGTGACATTAAGTAGAACATCCCACTGGAAATAAAACCTGAGCTTAACTTGAAGAGTGGAGTAGGGAAGCACTTTAAGCTGAAGGACAGTTTGTGCAGAGGTTGGGGAGCCTGTAAGTCTAAATGATTTGAGGGTTCAAGATGCCAGGTGGGGCATCAAAGTGATTGGATGGCAAGAGGGTGGCACTAAATCATGCAGGAGCTC
Source organism: Budorcas taxicolor (assembly GCF_023091745.1). Taxonomy (NCBI): domain Eukaryota; kingdom Metazoa; phylum Chordata; class Mammalia; order Artiodactyla; family Bovidae; genus Budorcas; species Budorcas taxicolor. The sequence goes on along the minus strand of NC_068923.1, from coordinate 55,365,205 downwards.
GAGTTCTGTGTACAGTGCCCATGAACACTTCTCTAAGGAAACAGGAAGCCACCGAAAACCTTCAAGCATGGATTGACTGAAGCAATTTTGTCAAAAACATCTTTCAAGGAGTTTTATAATTGAGGGGAGATGGAAAAAGAGCCTAAATAAAAGCAGCAGGAAAGGATGAAAGAGGACAGTTACAAGCAAGCACATAGCGTCAAATAGGATTTAACAACTAATTTTTATCAATCCTACTTTTCCTCCAACATGGAGGATAAAAATTAAAGTCTATCTTCTAGAAGGATATAGGGTGGGAGGAATGAAGTAGAAAATCAGTATGTGTTTGTATATGTTGAGTTTGAGCTATCTTTTAGAAACTCAGAGATGCACCAGAGCCTATTGGATAACAGGGTTGGATTTTAAAGCCATATAGAATCCACCTGCCGGTGCAGGAGATGTAAGAGACACAGATTCAGTCTCTGGGTTGGGAAGATCCCCTGGAGGAGCACATGGCAACCCACTCCAGTATTCTTGCCTAGAGAATCCCATGGACAGATGGAGCCTGCACGCTGTAGTCCATAGGGGCACAAAGAATTGGACATGACTGAAGCAACTTAGCACACAGGCATGCAGGACTAGGCTGGAGATGTAAAAGGTGACCAATGAGCATAAAACAGTGGTTACCACCATCCAAGAGGATGAGGTGACTCAGGAAATGAGAGGAGAGGGGCCAAGAACAAAGCCCTGAAGAAGAGAAATCTGTCAACAAACAAGAGGAAGTGAATACAAAGAATGAGAAGGGAAGATTGTAGGTCTATAAGATGAGAATTAGGAGAATGATGTTAGTGGAAATATTGGAGAGGATAAAAACCTAAGAAAGAGTAATGAAGGGCCCAGTGCTTCTGAGATGTCAAGTAAACTAAGAAGTGAAAAGTACCAGACGTGCTTTTTTATGACTCTGTCCAAACAAAGTAGCCAGCAGCAGAGGTTTGGTTGACAGAATTATGAATCATTTACATATAATGCATCTATTGAAAACCAAAAAATAAAAATAAAAAATAAACCCTTTATTTCTGACATGGGGAAAATATTACCCACTAGGTGAAGAAGACAAGGGGTATAAGAGGGAAAAGAGAACTTGTCACTCTGTACTACACTTTCTAAACCACTAAATTTTAGAATACCCTTGAAAACAACTGAAACTATTGTAAGCTACACTGATTAAAATAAGCATAAAATAGACTGATTTAAATGACTTTGCAATACAGAATTTTGATGTTACATATGTTCTTAGAGAGATGCATTCAAGGAACAGAAAGAGCTTGAATGTGGTCTAAAATTCCCTTAGAATTTATGTTACTTAACGTAATATTAGACTCAATATTTTGCAACTATATATTTCGTGCATATTGTTTAAAAGTTAGCCATTAAGTTAATGATATTAAGAGTCAATTTCTTCAGTGGAAGGGAAAAGTGATAACATTCTAAATTTAAAAATTAAGTTTAAAAACCTGAACTATTAAAATTTAATTAGAAAGAGAACACCAATTTATACTTTTCCAGCTATGACCACCAAAGAGGCCTAGAAATAACGAGCACGTCTAGTGCTCAGATTGTGGTTCCTAATATAACCTACTGAAAGAAACAAGAACTCCAATGTAGTGAATGTTTGGGGGTCAGTTTTAGAAATTTGAATAGCTAGGTATTAGATTAAAATTACTAAAATATAAAAGGAGAAACAGACGGCTGAAGACAAAGCATGTTGTAGAACAATATGTATGACCTCATTCTGGTTAAAAATATATATAAACAGCAGGATTGACACAAATGTGATGGTAGATGGAGTTATGATTTTCTAAAATGTTTCTTATCTCCATTAGGATGTGGAGGAAAGGGAATCCTCTTGCCCTGTTGGTGGGAATGTAAACTGATACACCCACTGTAGAGAACAGACTTCCCTGATAGCTCACTTAGTAAAGTATCTGCCTGCAATGCAGGAGACCCCAGTTCGATTCCTGGGTCAGGAAGATGCTAGAGAAGGGATAGACTACCCACTCCAGTATTCTTGAGCTTCCCTTATGGGAAGAATGGTAAAGAATCAGCTGGTAAAGAATCCACCCACAATGAGGGAGACCAGGGTTCAGTCCCTGGGTTGGGAAGATCCCCTGGAGAAGGGAAAGGCTACCCACTCCAGTATTCTGGCCTGGAGAATTTCATGGACTGTATAGTCTGTGGGGTTGCAAAGAGTCAGACATGACTGAGCAACTTTCACTTTCATTTTCTTTCACTATAGAGAACAGTATGAAGATTTCTTAAAAAGTTGGGAATAAATCTATCATATGAACCAGCAATCCCACTACTGGGCATATATCCTGAGAAAACCACAGTTCAAAAAGACACATGTAACATGCACCCCAGTGTTCACTGCAGCACTATTCACAATAGCCAGGACATGGAAGCAGTCTAGATGACCACTGACAGATGAATAGATAAAAAAAGTTGTGGTACATACATACATACAATGAAATACTACTCAGCCATAAAAAGGAACAAGTATGGATCAGTTTGAACTGAGGTGGATGAACCTAGAACCAGTTATATACAGGGAAGTAAGAAAGAGAAAAATATCATTTATTAACACATAAATATGTAATTTAGAAAAATGTTTTTAGGGAAGGACTAAATATGCAGACATAGAAGATGGACCTGTATATATATATATATATATAATATATATATATTTATATATAGTTATGACTGATTGGCATTGTTGTGCATAAGAAACCTAGGCAACATTGTAAAGCATTTATCCTTCAATTAAAAATAAATAATTTTAAAATGTTTATACTTTGCATGCTATGTTTTTATAATTTTTTTAAAAGACAATTTAAGAAGTAACACCATCAACAAGGACTAGCCAACTAGTTCACTGATGACTGGGATGTGGTAGCCAGAAGTCAGGTTGCAGTAGTAGAAAATGACCAGGAGTATAAGCTCTTCACAATGAGTCAGGTACATAAAAAAGGAAGAAGAAAGGAGAATAATTAGAAGCATTCAGCTTGAAATCCCCGGGTATTCTCTCTGCCACAGGACTTTGTGTTGGCTTTCCTCTCTCCAGAAGATTCTTCGTACAGCACTCAATCACCTTTCAGGTTTTGTCCTGTCAGGTTCCCACTGAAGCCCATTTAAAATCATAGCACCCTTCCCGACTCACACTCCCCTCCACATACACAAAGTCTCTATCTTGATCCTACCCTTTTTCCATAGACCTTAATAAACTTCTAACATTTGATATAATTTTTACTTTTTTATTATTTATCTCCTCCACTAGAATGTAAGCTCAACAGAAATTATTTTTGTCTGTTTTATGCACTGATATATTCCAAGCATCAAGAATAGTGTATGGCATATTACTTGATAATTGTGTTGCATTTTTTTACTGGGGTTATTTAGGGTTGAGAGAGATTTCAACACATTTATGTGCTGACCTTCACTATTTCTAGGAAGATATAATGATACCTTCGAACAGTGCAATGAAGTGTTATGTATTTCTTGAGATATATAGCCTATGAAATGGTAGCTATAGGCTTTGATTTCTTTGTTTGTTTTACTATGTTACTAATTCTCTCTAACGTTTAACAGGTTTTCTAACCATATCTTCCTCAGATTTTTTTTGACCAACACTTTTCATTTGATTTGTCTTAAGACATTATTTTTATTACCAGTGAATTGTGATCCATTCTATTTCTTGCTATTTCCCTCCTTTCAAAATGATATTCTGTCATTTTCATTCTCTGAGCTTTCTAAACTTTTATTCAGATTATAAAACTAAGGCTCCTTATATTCTAATTCCAAACTAACCCATTTTATAACTTTTTTATTCTAAAGTAAGCTTGATGAAATTAGGACTGTTTACCAAATACAAACACATTCTTAATGTATTAAGTTATTTCAATTTATTTTTTAAGTTTTCAGTAGATATATTTTCACTTTGTAGGACGTGCTTTATGTGGCTGGCCTACAATGAGACCTAATAAAAAAATAGGACAAAAAAATGTATATTGTGTTTACTTGTACTAATACATTGTTCATTTAAGAATCAACCTCCAAAACTAGCAGTATTTGCAGGCATTCTCCAGTAACACCCAGATTTAAATCAGTGACTTTAAAGCAAAATCCAAAAACAATCAAAACAAAACAAAACTGAAGATTTTCAATAGCCACAAAGATCACTATCAGAAGGAAAAAAAGAGTAGATTTTCAAAGAAATTTGGGGAAGTTGAATCTAGAAAAGTGCTAGGAGATAGCAAGTAGGTCAAATTCATACTTTGCTGGTGTTGTTATTGCTATAGTTGCTTTGTATTAATCTTGATCCACCATCTTATGATTTTAGTTTCCTCCAGGTCTTTTGAGGGCCTTAAGAAATACTTGTTTCAAATTTGTCCTATATTTGACTTTATACAATTCCTTATTTTCTTTCTCTTGCTAAATATTTATCAAATATTAAACTGTTAAAGGGGCTTCCCAGGTGTCCCTAGTGGTAAAACACCTGCCTGCTAATCCAGAAGATGTAAGAGACTCGGGTTCAATTCCTGGGTTGGGAAGATGCCCTGGAGGAGGGCATAACAACACACTCCAGTACTGTTGCCTGGAGAATCCCACGAAGAGAGCAACCTGGCAGGATAGAGTCCATAGGGTCGCAAAGAGTCAGACACATGACTTAGCGCACACAGGCAAACTGTCAAAGGAAATCAATAACGGCAAATCTGTTCTATCAAGTAGATTTCCTTGGCAGTTCTCTTTCAGTGCTTTTCCCATTGTATAGGTACAATATACCATATCAGTAAACAGAATTGCCTGGACCTCTGATTGCTAACACCACATCCATTAGTGTGCAAACGGATAGGTTAATGCAAACTACATATGCTACAGCTGCTCCTTCTGAAAGGTAATTTGGCAGCATTCTTTTATTGGAATATAATTGCTTTACAATCTTGTGTTAGTTTCTGCTGTACAATGAAGTGAACCAGCTATAGTATGCATATATCCTCTCTCTTTCGAACCTCTCTCCCACCCCACCCCCATCTCACCCATCTAGGTCACCACGGAGCACTGAACTGAGCTTCCTGTCCTTTACAGAAGGTCCCAGGAGCTATCTGTCTTACACATGGTAGTGTATAGACATCAATCCTAACCTCACAATTCATTTCACCCTCCCCTCCTCCTCTACCCACCGCGTCCACGGATCTGTTCTGTACATCTGCATCTCTGTTACTGCCTTGGAAACAGGTTCATCTGTACCATTTTTCTAGATTCCACAGACTAGCCAGTACTCAGTCTAGAAGAAGACAAGTGAGTATCATAGGGAACTGTTCAATAAGGAACATAAAACTAGACATAGTGGATTACAGTAGATTCTAATTGTTTAGAATTACAGAATTTAAGGAATGAGATGAAAGAGGAGGGAGTGTAAGAAAAAAATTACTCTGATATCTTGGGTTTCTTTCCTACTTCTTCAGAAAAACCTAATTTTAACCATTAATATATAAATATGTTGTAGTACCCCTCATATATGAAAACTAGCACGTCCATTATGCTTTACATGCCTTTCAAGTCATTGTCAGATTTCTTTTATCTTCACCAGACATCCTAAGAAATTGTCCCCTCTCACTTTATTTGCATCTTCCCTTACATCCCACAAACCAGAATATTATGTCTCCCTACACTGCTCTTCTCAAACTGTTGTCATGAGGACCACAGAAATCTCTTCTACTCTGTCCAGTTCAGTGGACATGCTTTTCAGTCCTCATCTTATTCAATCTCTTTGTGATATTTGGAAATACTGACTTATTATTAATCTGTTTCAAAAGCCTCTCTCTTTGACTTCTGGGATGCTAAGCTAACATCTCTCTTATTTCATGCTCTATTGTTCGTCAGTTTGTCGTCTGGCATCATTCTCCACCTCTCCTTAATGCCCACGTCTCAAGTTTCCTCCTGGCACTGACTGACTCTTTCCTTTCTTTGAAACTGCAGGTTGGATGATTTCATTCATTTTCATGGTTCAAGCAATCATTCACATGCTGATATGCATATTTTCAGCAGTTCCTGATATTTTGAAGTAGCCGTTTTGATTAAGCCTCCAGACGAATCCTTTTCATTTTCATTCTTGCCATGCTTGAAACTGGTGGTCTCATTTTATCCTAGGTTGCATCCCACAAAATAAAATAGGTTTCATCATTGAGCTCAAATCAGTCATATAGTGCTTAAACATTACAGTTTGTAGAAAATAACAGAATTCCCAAATCCCTTTATGAAGCTAAGAAAATTGGACAAAAATAGCCCCGGCTCAGTTGAATATGATATGAAGAACAAACACACATAAATTATAATTGAAAAATTAAAAGCAAAATGTTAGCAAATTGAATTTAGCATTATGGTAAATTTGTGGTTTATTCAGGAGCAATTGGAGAAAGAAATGGCAGCCCACTCCAGTATTCTTGCCTGCAGAATCCCAGGGACAGAGAAGCCTGGTGGGCTGCCATCTATGGGGCTGCACAGAGTTGGACACGACTGAAGTGACTTAGCAGTAGCAGCAGGAGCACAAGAAAAAACATGATCATGTAAATAAATTCTAAGTAGTCATTTGATAAAATTGAAAACACATTGTCAAGCTCAGGCTTGAAAATGAAACAGATCTGCTTTAGAATTAAAGTTTATTCACTTTTAGCTATTTTCCCATTGAATGAGTGTGTTGTTATTTGTCATTCAGTCGTGTCCAACTCTTTGAGAGCCCATGGACTATAGCCCACCAGGCTCCTCCCTCTGGCCATGGAATTCTCCAGGCAAGAATACTGGAGTGGGTAGCCGTTCCCTTCTCCAGGGGATCTTTCTGACTCAGGGATTGAACCCAGGTCTCCTGGATTGCAAGCAGATTCTTTACCATATGAGCCACCAGGTAAATTAACCTATTTTGGATCCTAGTTTCGCTAATTTTTAAAACAGGCCTAGACTTCCTTAAAACTCTAGTTTGAAATACATCTCAAATTTTCCTTTTCATAATATTTACTATCCTTGAAATTCCACATTTAACATCTGTTTTCTCCACTAAGCTGAAATCACCTTGATGACATGTGTTGCTGTCCACAATGTGTAGCTTAATACGTGTGAGTATGCATGACCAGTTACAGAATTTGTGGGGCCCAATGCAAAGTGAAAATGAGAGTGCCTTTGTCCAAAAATAATTAAGAATTTCAAGACAGTGACTGCAGACCATTAAACCAAATCTATAGCCCTTCTAAGCACAGGTCCCATGTGTTCTACACGAACACACACGAACACATGCCCATAAATCTGTTTTGTGTGTGTGTGTGTGTGTGTGTGTGTGTGTGTTTGAAATATGTTGAATATTATGCCTGGAAATTTAAGCTACAGGAACTTCAGAAAATACTGATAGAATGATAGCTAGCATTCAGATCTCAGACTACAAAAAATGGTCATATTATGTTGCATAAAAATAGTTCAGATAATTATCAAGAAAAGATTTTCAGATTACCAATAATGAACTATTTAGATTGCAGATTGTGGAACATTTAAAAAGACATTCATTAACCTCAAATGATTCTCTCTTTAAGCTGACATTCAAATTGTTTTATTTCCATTTTTTCAAGTACATTGTATTAATCATTCTGAGAATGTCTTCTTTCTTAATATTTATTGGTTTTAATTCATAAACTTTATATACTATTTTGTTTCCATATTGGCTTTTCTGCACCAGTTGGATCTATAAGTGAACTTGATGGTAACCACCCAGCTTTTCTAATCACAAAACATTAGCATATAAAAATTCATGATATTTCTTTTATCCTTATCTGTCTGATGAAAAATAATGTTCATTTTATCAAAATATCAACTACAAATTTAAGACTACATTTTGGAATTTTTTTTCCAAATGGTATTAATTCTGCCATAGACAGAAAAATAATAACATGAAGTTAGAAAGTGCCCATTTGCATATAATGATAAAAATGCCCAATGCTTTATGAATATTTTCTTCAGAGATTCTTCACATTTAGGGTCAGAGTCTGGTGAGGAATTTACATCTCCTCTCCTGGAGCTCTGAATAATTTTCCTTCATGCTTCCCAAAAGTTCACTTATGCACAAGCTCTTGTTCAACCAGGTTTTACAGTGATTGCATGAAAAAGGAAGATAGATTTCCTGCTGAGCAAGTTGCAGATGGATGCTCTTTTATCTGTCCCTGAAAAGTTAAATCCCATGGACAGAGGAGCCTGGAAGGCTACAGTCCATGGGGTCGCTGAGGGTCGGACATGATGAGAGACTTCACTTTCCCTTTCATGCATTGGAGAAGCAAATGGCAACCCACTCCAGTGTTCTTGCCTGGAGAACCCCAGGGACAGGGGAGCCTGGTGGGCTGCCGTCTATGGGGTCGCACAGAGTCGGACACGACTGAAGCGACTTAGCAGCAGCAGCAGAAAAGTTAAAAAAATAAAAACTGCAGGCTATATGCAGTTACATACCTCAATTCTGCTGTCAGGGATTTTAAATAAATCAATAACCAACATAGTCGTGTTTAATTTCAAAATTCATTTTTACCTGTCACTCCAGCCTCCTGTTTTTCCACTCCCCACCTCCACCCTAAGTTCCAGTCAGATGGAAATACTTGACATGCCCGCCCCACCCCTGCCACATTCTGCCTCCTGTTCCTATTCTTTTCCCTTGTTCTCTTCTCCTTTCCTCCTATTTTCCTCCTGCCTTCACATACTGTCTCTTCCACACGTGTTCTCCTTCCCGCATCTCACTCAATTGTCCTCTCTCATTCTCTTACTTTCTGCATGGCTGTGTGCTAGATACCTTTTTTTCTTTTCACATGGCATATGGAATCTCAGTTCCCGGACCAGGGATCGAACCCATGACCCCTGTATTGGAAGGGAGGAGTCTTAACCAGTGGACCACCAGGGAAGTCCCAGATGCTCCTCTACGTGGAAGTCGGCTTGGCTGGACACAGGGAGGAAAAAAGTCATGGGTTCCAGAGAGCGAGGGAGGGCAGCAGGAGCCCAGATCACTCAGGGCCGTGAAAGCCCCGTGTACAGCGGGAAGTGGTCAGGGGGTGGTCACAGAAAACGGCAAATGTAAATCAATATCCTGCTGCTCTGAAGAGAATGAAGAGGCTGTGGGCAAGAGTGGAACCTGAAAGGTTCCCTAGATAGCAGGGTTTTAATGCTTTAACCTTAGGCAATTCGCAGAATAGATTCGGGATTTATTTTAGAGGTATTGCTGACAGGACTTCCATATGGACTGGATGTGAGAAGTGAGGCTAAAAGAGGAATAGAAATCCAAGTTTCAGCCTTAAGCAACACTGCTTCACCCTGTATTTCATTTTTTTTTTTCCTTTTTCTCTGTGCTTTCTTTTCCTCTTTTCTTTGTTCATGCTATCAAAGAATCTGAAATGCTCACATCCTCAAGTTAATTGACCTGCTGGAGTCTCAACTGAGAACTCACAAATTCCAGAAACTTGTCCTGAGGTCCCCAAACTGGGGCAAAGCCATACTCACACTACATGTGACTCTGTTTCTGTCCTGGCATCAATTTCTACATTGTTCACAGGATTTCTAACCCAAGGATTCCAAGTGCAGACTCTAGAGCTGATTTACAGTAGGTTTATGTTCCACATTTGTTTCTAACCAGGGGAGTGAATTTGGGCAGATACTAAGGGAAGTCTTAGTTCCCACAAAATTATCTACCGCAGAGAAAATTTTGCCTGAGATGACATATATAAAAGGATTAGCACAATACTAGTACAGAACAAATGCTAGGTAAATGACAGCCATAATATTATTATCACTTATTTCTTTACATCACCCACCTTCATTTAAGCAGGGTTTCTGCAGAATATCAGAAACTGAACCGAGACAGAAAATATCTAAATAATTCAGGTCTAGAAAAAAAAAGATCTCTTCTGTAAACACACAGTCACGATGGATAATTTGATTTATTAGCCAATAAAGAAAAACGCACAAGTGGGAGACATTGTTAGGAGCTATTATCGGTCTCCACTTTCTCCACCTAATTTGGCTTTAATTTCTAGGTCCAAAGATAGCTCTTACCAGAGGAGACTGACCCACCGTTTTATTTTCCTTTGAGATCTCACCTGGGCAGGTGCATGTACAAAAGACAGAGGAAAGAGACCAAGAGAGGTTAGAGAGGCCGAGGGAGTGGCCCATGGCCCTCTTAATCATTCATCATTCTTTACTTCCTTTTTCAAAAAAAAAAAAAAAAGAGGACTTGGCATCGTCCACCACCACATCCGCGGCAACAGCTGCTACGCCTCCTCCCTGGCTCCCGCTTGCAATAGCCCAGCTCCCGCCGCACACATTTGCGGCTTCTGTGGATTCATTAGCAACCGATGCTTTTAGATTCTAGTCGCCTAATTCTGCCAAGGCGGCTAGAGGTCATCTGGGAAGTCTTTTGCCTCAAATCGCCCGGAATCAGAAGACCAACTCATTCCTCCTGCGGTGCTTTGGGAATCCGCGCGCTCCTCTGGTCTTGGTCCAGGCGCACAGGAAGCGCTCGGGGAGGACGCGGGTGACTAGGAGAAGGGAGGCGGGGTGCTGTGAAGGCGCCCCAGTGATTAACTTGGAGATCGAACCTGCAGACCAAGCGCAAAGTAGAAACTGAAAGTACACTGCCGGCTGATCCTACGGAAGTTATGGGAAAGGCAAAGCGCAGAGCCGGGCCCTGGTGTGTGCCGCCCCCCTTGGGATGGATGAAACAGCAGGCTCGGCGTGGGTAGGAGGAACCAGTGACAGAGACGGCCCTACCCGGCACGGACTCCCGGTAACTCCGCGGAAGACCAGGGTCCTGGGAGTGACTATGGGCGGTGAGAGCGTGCTCCTGCTGCAGTTGCGGTCATCATTACCACGCCCGCCTCCCGCAGACCATGTTCCATGGTAAGCGCTCCTCTCTCGGGCGCAGAAATTCGCGCGCCGGGCACTCCCGGGGACTCTGGGACGCGCTGCGGCGCCCCGCGCCCAGGCGCGTCCGGGAACAGCCTGGCCTTGCACTTTGGACCTGCGGAGAGCCCGGGCTCTGCCCCGGGGCAGCCAGCGACCGCGCCCGAGTACCCTGGCCCATTGCCACTTGCACCTGGCAGGCTGCGTGGGAGCCTCGGTCCCCGACGCCGGCCCTCTGTCCCCGAGACCCGGCGCTGCAGCCTCCGCGCGGTTCAGAGGTGGCAGCCCGCGCCCAGGTCCTGGGGTAGCAATGAGCTCCGTCCTTCTCCCCGAGCCAACGCCGCCGGCTGTCAACCGAATGCCCAACCCACCCAACCCCGGGCTCCTGGCCGCGCCGAGATACTCACCGGCGCCCCGGGATCTGCGAGGATGTGGGCTCTTGCAGCTCCAAGTCCTTAGAGAAGTGAAAGCGAAGCTCCCACGGGACACGCTTTTAAACCCCAAAGGGACAGGTCTCCGGAAAACCCCGTTTTCACCCACTTACTGAGGCCGGGAGTTTCCGACTGGGGCTGTACCGGTGTCTTTTGCTGGGAAACCAAGTGCTCCGGGCTGGCACTGAGAAGGGCCACTTTGGGTTTTGTTTTGTTTTGTCTTTTCTAAATGGGTGCTCCTTGACGGAGGCGGAATTAACAGGCATAATTCTACATTTTAGACCCTTGCTGAGACCGAGTAGAATTTACTTGTGTGGAATACGAATTTAAAATGGGCAAGGACAGAGTTGAAGCGATGGCGTTAGCAGCCACATGGCTAGTATAGAGTCCGAAAGTTGACTGGGGGCGGGGGAGGTGTGTTGGGGGGCTTGGGGGGAAGGGAAATGTGCTTAGGGAGGGATCGCCTGAGGAAAATTCTGCAGTTTTACAGTAAATACTTCCTCTGTCAAAAGGAGATGAATGGGGAGGGGGCCAGAATAGACAGGAGGTTGTTTTCCTGTTTGATGCCTTTCTTGGCTGCACCTTTAGATTGAGGTGAGGTGAAGGTGAGGTGAAGTCGCTCAGTCGTGTCCGACTCTTTGCGACCCCGTGGACTGTAACCTACTAGGCTTCTCCGTCCATGGGATTCTCCAGGCAAGAATACTGGAGTGGATTGCCATTTCCTTCTCCAGGGGAAATTCCCAACCCAGGGATCGAACCCGGGTCTCCCTCATTGGAGGCAGACGCTTTAACCTCTGAGCCACCAGGGAAGCCGCACCTTTAGATTAGAAGAGCCTTTTGCCCACTCACAGGTATTCAAGCATCAAAAATTGACATAGCCCAGAAGTACCTGATCAGTAACAAAATGAAGGAGTAGGGTTTAGGGTGTAGAGAATTCTTCATGGGCCTCCTCTAGAAGTTTAATATATAATTAGAAATTAGGTATATTCCTGTTTTCCTTACAATGCCCAGAGAGCTCCTGCAATTGCTTCTTTCTGGATGGCTCCCAGTTCTGATCCTCCCATCACCTGTGATCTAGAGCAGAGAGGTAAAGCAAGAGGAGGAAGCTAAGGTGTCCATTACTGACAAGGAACCTCTGTTTCCTGAATATCTACACTAATCATGTAGCGTAAGTTATCAGCAACCAAAATATTAGAATTCTAAACTCCTAATAATAATTACTCTGAGTGGCTATCTGCAGTTTGTTCCAATAGATTTCATTAGAGGTTTCATTACTTTTTATCCTTTCATTTGACACTTCTTTTGGAAGGTGAAGTAGTTGAGGACCTCCTATGTGGTCCTTGATGATTTTGCTCTCTAGTTTTGATAATTTAATTATTTGAGGACCCAAAAATGGAATAGTGGTACAAATGGAGAACTGAGGAAGATTAGAAAGCCTGAAGAGGTTTAAAGAGAATTACACAGGGCATCAAAACAATGCTGAAATACCTTAGACAAAAATGGAAGAGGTTACTTTGTAGGACCACCTTACATGTTGATTTCTCTGTGATGTGAGATTTTTTTTTTTTCTTCCTGGACCTGTGACACATAATCTAATGTAATAAAACCAAACAGTCAATGTCTTTTTTCCCCTGAAATAGGAGTACATGGTGCAATGTTTCCGAGCTTGGCCAAGGAAGCACCAGTGAGTTTCATGTGGAGAAAGATGGGGGTTTTGCACATTTCCCTTGAGGACACACATGCAGTTATTTTTATAGGAAGCAATGTAGCTCAGTGACTAAAAGCTTGGTTTCTAGACTTTTCAACCTGACAATCTTGGATTTGAATCCTGCCTCTTACAAAACTCGTTTTATCTGGTGAAAAATTTGGGCCCCAGATTCTCCATCTGCCAAAATGTTTAGTAATTGATAGTACTTACCTCAAGAAATGGTTACGGGATTAAATGAAATACTGTATATAGTATTATAGGATGGCTTCAGAAATGTCTTTATCTGCTGTTTATCATAGGACTTATGGATAGAATTTATGATCCAATCAATATGTTTGTGGCAAATATTAGAATTGTTTGTGTGAACATAAAATTCATTTTAGAACCTTAAAAAGCTGGTTTTCATATATAGTTATTTCCTACTGTTTATTAACTTTTTATTTATTCACTTACTTGTTTATGCCAATTGCTCATACTAAAGACAAATCTTATATATTCAGATAATGTCTTTCATTCCATCCTGAATATCTGTTGACCGTGTCTTAAAAATCCCAGTGAAAATAGGTCTATGTAATGTGTACAGTAGACAGTCAATGCACACTGATTGGTCTTTAACAGTAATGAAGATTAGATTTGAAGGATTGTAGAAACTAATTTGTTTACGTTCACTTTGACCCCATAACTTAAGCATCTGAGGATTCAATGTATTATTTGGCTTAATATAAAAACCAACAAGACTTTTTTAGACAGCTATCATTCTGGTTTAACCAAATTCCCTACTGAAAACAAATTCTCCAGTTTCAATCCCTTCAGGAAATCTAAAGAAAATTCCACAAGCCCAAGCTTGCTTTGCATTATTCTTTATGGTTTATCTTTTTTTGTAACCTAAGGGAAAGGTCAAGGTGAGGTGGGGGTGGGGGGGATAAGGTTGGTATTCTATGCATAATCTAAAAATAAAAGCAGAGTCCTTTCCTATTGTGACAACAATGTCAAAAGCAGGCTCAAACTAGGCAATATTAATATGTTAATCTTCCCTGGTGGCTCAGACGGTTAAGCGTCTGTCTACAATGTGGGAGACCCGGGTTCAGTCCCTGGGTTGGGAAGATCCCCTGGAGAAGGAAATGGCAATCCACTCCAGTACTATTGCTTGGAAAATCCCATGGACAGAGGAGCCTGGTAGGCTACAGCGCATGGGGTCGCAAAGAGTCGGACACAACTGAGCGACTTTACCTTTACCTTTACTCTCTATGTGGTATGGAGAAAAGACTTCAGTTGAAGGCAAGTCATTAATGAGAAATCTAGGAACCTCTGAGACCTGGGTTTGAAGCACTGGAATGTATTTGCAACATTGTCCATCAGGGGATTTCAAGTTTAAAGAGTTAATGCATTTGGATGGCTAAGTAGATTCTTAGAATTCAGGCTGGTGGCTCAGAGGTTAAAGCGTCTGCCTCCAATGCGGGAGACCTGGGTTCAATCCCTGGGTTGGGAAGATCCCCTGGAGAAGGAAATAGCAACCCACTCCAGTATTCTTGCCTGGAGAATCCCCTGGATGGAGGAGCCTAGTAGGCTACAGTCCATGGGGTCGCAAAGAGTCGGACACGACTGAACGACTTCACCTTCACCTTCACAAGTTGAAAGGGACATCAAGCGATCAGTTAATCTGAGGTTTTCATTTTACAAATTAGGGAAGTGAAGATTTTGAGATGCTCTGTCCTTTAAGTGGTCTCTTAACCCATTTCCAGGGACTTCCCTGGTGGCTCAGAGGTTAAAGCGTCTGTCTACAATGTGGGAGACCCGGGTTCAGTCCCTGGGTTGGGAAGATCCCCTGGAGAAGGAAATGGCAATCCACTCCAGTACTATTGCTTGGAAAATCCCATGGACAGAGGAGCCTGGTAGGCTACAGCCCATGGGGTCGCAGAGTCAGACACAACTTCACCCTTACCTTTAAGCCATTTCCACACCAAGACAAAGCCTCCAAGTCTCCCTCTGTACTTTGTGCTGCCCGAGGCTATCTAGAGCTGAGCTGCTGGTAGTGATTAAATTCCTGAGAAGTTGTGTCTGATTCTTTTGTGGCCCTGTGAACTGTAGTCTGCCAGGCTCCTCTGTCCATGGGATTTCCCAGGCAAGCATAACGGAATGAGTTGACATTTTCTTCTCCAGGGGATCTTCCCAACCCAGGGATTGAACCCATGTCTCTTGCATTGCAGATTCTTTACTGCCAAGCCACCAGGGAAACCCAGGGCTGACCTATTTAACAGTTTAAGTCACTCAGTCATGTCTGACTCTCTGTGACCCCATGGGGTGTAGCCCACCAGGCTCCTCCATCCATGGGATTCTCCAGGCAAGAATATTGGAGTGGGTTGCCATTTCCTTCTCCAGGGGATCTTCCCAACCCCGGGATCGAACCCAGGTCTCCCGCATCGCGAGCAGACGCTTTAACCTCTGAGCCACCAGGGAAGCCGATTTAACAACAATAGTGGCAACCAAAGACACCCTACAGATAAGGCAAATATTGTTTTAGAATTGCACAAAAGACTTAATTTCCTACTAAGTCATCATTTGAAAGCACTGATAAAATACCATCCAATGACCAAATGGATCAATGTGAATTTTGAGAGCACTCATTACTGAAATTTGGAATGAAGAGGGCACAATAAGTAGTGCTCAGAAAAAATAAAACTGCCTCCTAAATTGAAGTGTAAAATGTGGACCTTTAAAATAACATTTATGTACAATAGTAAAAATGTCTCCTTTTCATTCTAATATTTAATTATTTTGTTATTATTCCTTTAAAGCTCATTTCAAGTTATATGGTGTATAAACTTTCCTTATCCTCTATTCATCCTGAAGTATCCCTGCCAGACACCTTTAAGATAACAGAGAAAAGAAAAAGTTTGGCTCTGCACTATCTATACAAACCTAATTACAAAGTTAGGATGCTAAATAATTAGCAATTGATCATTGTTTGAGAATCTTCAGGTGGGAGAGACAATAGTAGAAGAAAGAGAGGTAGAGATAGATAATAGAACCTGGAGGTAGTTTTCATTTAGACCAAAATGATGACATGTTATCAAAAGATTATGGGTAGGGTTTCCTGGTGGCTCAGTGGTAAAGAATCTGCCTACTGATGCAGGAGACATGAGTTCAATCCCTGATCTGGGAAGATCCTACATGTCTCAGAGCAACTAAGCCTGTACACCACAGCTATTGAACCTGTGCCCCAGAGCCTGGGGACCACAACTACTAACACCTGTATGCCCTAGATTTGGTGCTCTTCAACAAGAGAAGTCATGGCAATGAGAAACCCATGCTCCGCAACTACAGAAAAGCCCATGCACCAAGGAAAACCCAACACAACCAAAAATAAATAGATTATTTTCTAGAGAGATTATGGGTGTTTATGATCAAATCCTGATGAAGCAATCAGCTCATCAGGATTAGAATCCAGACCTGGCACCTACTATTTATGTTTAACAAAAAGACATGTCTACAATGTCTTTTTTTTAACAAAAAAACTACCTGGTAGGACCCTTTGGATCTTTAGAGACAGTAAGTATAAGGCACTGAACAGTGCTTGGTACATGACAGGTACTCAGTTAAAGGTAACTAGCATCATCATCCGGAGAAGGCAATGGCAACCCACTCCAGTGTTCTTACCTGGAAAATCCCAGGGACAGGGGAGCCTGATGGGCTGCCATCTATGGGGTCGCACAGAGTCGGACATGACTGAAGCGACTTAGCAGCAGCAGCAGCAGCAGCAGCAGCAGCAGCAGCAGCTGCATCATTAATCTCCTAAGTGAATTCTTGCTCATCATACCTACAGAAACTTAGTGTCAGAGCTTTGAGTAGATCCTGCTTCTCATTTTGTTTTTCTTACCTTGTTAAATGTCAGTGACATATGAAGATTCGATGTGAGATTCATGTTTGTTCCTCTATCTGCTATCCAGTCGACATTCTCCATTATATGGTTCACTAACAGCACATAATTTAATGAGGAGAGCTACCCACTTTTGTATGACAGATAATATGTAATAGATTATAACGTTATCAGGAAGTTTATGATATATTTGACAGTCTTTAGTTCCTTGGGTTCCAAGCAGCATTATTTGTAATCTTAATCAGGAGTAGGCATACATGTGAAATGTCTTGCACGCAACAAGAATAGTTAAAGTTCACTGGTGAAAGTCACAGGAAATATATTGTCATCAACACTCAATAGTTTACAGAAAGATTCAAACAAGACACTCTGGCAAGCTTGTGAAGAAATAAAATAAGTCCCCATAAAACCAGATTTTAATGCCTCAAGGAATCCCTGGCTTTCTATCAGTGTATTACTATTCCCAAAAGTGATGTCATTTATAATTTTATCCCTTTTGATTAAAAAATGCCCCTAATTAAGAAGACATTTAAAAACAGATATAGATAATTAGTTAACAGGGTATGAATTTATTTATTGTTTTCCTAACATGTCAAGAAGCTAAACAGGGCTGTGTTTGAAGAGAATGTGGGTCTCTGGGCATTTAGAAATAGAAGATACTGAAAAGATAAAGAGTATTATAATATAAATGTCAACTTTGTGCCAGTTCTAGGAAAGGTAAGTCTTCTAAGGTCCATTATTAAAAAGAAAGAATATAATCATAGTGCTGTACCATGGAGATAAACTTCCTGCAATGTTGCCTCCAGGAAACAGCTGGACACTTGATCAGCCACCAAGTTTTACATAAACATACAGTCACGTGCCATCGATCATAAACTTTCAAGAATTTCTAATTTTTAACCTATAGTTTACCTGTTTTTCTGTCAATGGAGCAAAGAGACTTTGCTGTCATCACACCTGTTCTGCACTATCCCAAAGAGTTATATCTGAATTAAAATGAAAGAGACCTAGACTCTGAAATATTGTCTTACTTTGGCTATTACATAATACTGAACTTTGCAGTTTTTTCCTACACTCTGCAGAAGCAAGATACATTTTAAAATTTCTTAGAAATT
Organism: Budorcas taxicolor; assembly: GCF_023091745.1. Taxonomy (NCBI): domain Eukaryota; kingdom Metazoa; phylum Chordata; class Mammalia; order Artiodactyla; family Bovidae; genus Budorcas; species Budorcas taxicolor. Next base: position 55,347,124 of record NC_068923.1, on the reverse strand, counting down.
AGTGGTCAGGCCAATTGAAACACTGCCATCATATGATATAATATGACTTAAAACATTTGGCTGATTCTTACTTACTGTTGAATTCAGTTTCTTTTAGGTATATCTTTGGAATTCCTCCCCTGATCCTTGTTCTGTTGCCAGTAGCATCATCTGATTGTGATATTAGCGGTAAAGACGGTGGAGCATATCAGAATGTTCTAATGGTCAGCATCGATGACTTGGTATGTGTTTGTTTTCCTCACATTTTAACTCATTGGCAAAATTTTATATGTACTGTTGGTATGCAGTTTTATACTTTAGTATTTACTTCTATTCTTTGAAAGACAGTGAAATAACTAAAGAATAAAACGAATGGGGGCTAACAGTATTTTTTTTAGAGTTGGCATCATTATATCCTTTGAAAAGATTTCTTTCCAAGATCCCAGACTCGTCAGTCCAAGTTCCCTTCACTACCAAAATTTTCCTGAACATAATTTAGCATAACTCTCTGCATCTCTTCACCTTCCATTGACAGTCCATATAAAAGCATTATATTGTGGGGGCTTCCCTGGTGGTTCAGATGGTAAAACATCTGTCTGCAATGCTGGAGACCCAGGTTCGATCCCTGGGTCGGGAAGATCCCCTGGAGAAGGAAATGGTAACCCACTCCAGTACTCTTGCCTGGAAAATCCCATGGACAGAGGAACCTGGTAGGCTACAGTCCATGGGGTTGCCAAGAGTCGGACACGATTGACAGTACATATAAAAGCATTATATTAGAAGAAGGAAAATAACAGAATATAATGTTTAAAATGTATCATGAAGGGATTTCCCTGGCAGTCCAGTGGTAAGACTCCATGCTTCCACTACAAGGGAATGTGTTTGATCCCTGGTCAGGGAACTAAAATTGAAAAATTATCATGAAGAGAAAGAGATGGATAGTTATTTTATTTTATCTGAATGTGTGTATTGGCATATACTTAAGCATTTTATACATATATATATAAAATTTGCTGTGGTATTTTTTACTTACTTTGGACATTTTTGAATAACAGCTATTATTCTTTAGGGTAGTTTTAGGTTTACAGAAAAGTTGAGGAGAATGTAGAGAATTCCCACATACCCACTCTCCCTCTGTACAATTTCCCCTGTAATTAACATCTTGCATTTCTGTGGTACATTAGTTACAATTGATGAACCAATATTGATACATTGTTATTAACTAAATCCCATAGTTGACATTAGTGTTTGCTTCTTGTGTTGCACAGTTTTATGGGTTCTGACAAATGGATAATATCCTGTATCCATCCTGACAGTATCATGCAAATAGTTTCACTATCCTTAAAAATTCCCTGTGCTCCACTGATTCATACTTCCCTCCCTCCTCTTAACCCATGGCAACCACAGCTCTGTTTACGGTCTCTGTGGTTAGCCTCTTAAAAATGTCATATAGTTAGAATCATGCAGTTTGTCGCTTTTTTAGACTGGATTCTTTGATTTAGCAATGTGTATTTAAGGTTCTTCCCCGCCTTTTTGTGGCTTGATAGCTCATTTCATTTTATTGTTGAATAAAATTCCATCGAATGGATGTACTACAGTTTGTTTCTCCATTCGCTGATTGAAGGATATGTCTTGGTTGCTTCTAATATTTGACAATTATGAATAAAGCTTCTACAAACATTCGTGTGCAGGGTTTTGTGTGGACATTCATTTTCAGCTCATTTGGATAAATTCCTAGGAGAATGATTGCTGGATCATATGGTAAGACTATGTTTAGCTTTGTTTTAAACTGCCATGCTGTCTTCCAAAGTGACTGTACCATTTTGCATTCTTAACAGCAATGAATGAGAGCTCCTGTTGCCTTACATCCTTGCCAGCATTTGCTGTTGTCAGTGTTTTAAGTTATAGCCATTCTAATAGATGTTTCATTGTACCTCACTGTATTTTTAATTAGCAGTTCCCTAATGTCATATGATGTCGAATATCCTTCACATACTATTGCCATCTGCATATCTTCATTGGTGAGGTATCAGAACTCACATCCTACCTGACATCCTAACTATATTGAATCTTACTATCCATGATGATGGAATATCCTTCTATTTATTATTTCTTTTATCAGAGTTTTGTGCTTTTCCTCATACCAGTCTTGTTCATATTTTGTTAGAACTATACTTAAGCACAGGATATTGTATTTTGGGTAGTTTTGTAAATGGTGTTGTGTTTTGAATTTCAAGTTCCAATTATTCACTGCAGGTATATAGGAGAGCAATTGACTTTTGTATATAACCTTGTATCCTCAAATCTTGCTAGAACTGCTTTTAGTTCCAGGAGGTGGTATTGGTATTGTTGCTATTCTTTGGGATTTTCAACAGAGACAAATAATTCATTGACCAAAATTATATTTTTTACAGTTTAAGAGCTATAATAATGTAATAGGATGTGTTGATTTAACAGTAATCAGTACTTGAAACCCCAAATGACAAAGCAAACTCTCTTTCATGTTCATAAGATGGAAATAATTGTCTAATATTTCCCTTCCTTCGACTCAATCTTTCTCTGCATACTCATACTGAAGGGGCACAACTCCTTGGGAAATCAGTGTCTCACCTCTTGGGGGGATACAGGAAACTCAAGATGCTATATAACTGTATGCTGTACCACTTCAATATATAGAACGGCTGACGAAAAATGCACACTAAATAGTAATTGCCCAGTTTTTCATTTCATGAATGGAGGGCATTTTCTGCATTAAATTATGCTACTAAATTAATATTTTGAGTCAAGAAATGGATTTTACTCTTTACTAACTTTCAAAAAGATTATTTATTTATTCATTTTAATTTTTGGTCATACTGGGTCTTCATTACTGCCTGTAGGCTTTCTCTAGTTGCAATGAGCAAGGGCTTCTCATTACAGTGGCTTCTCTCGTTGCTGAGCACAGGTTCTAGGGCATGGGGGTTTCAATAACTGTGGTGCAGGCACTTAGTGGAATCTTCCTGGATCAGAGAGATCGAACCCATGTCCCCTGCATTGGTGGAGAAGAGTCCCTTTACTTAATCACTTTCATTTCCCAAAGGAAAATTCTGAGGCTCAGGGTCACCGTTTTGTGGCAGAGCCAGGATCTGAGCATCTGCTGTTCACCAGCACATTCTCCTGCCTTCCAGGAGCAATCACTGTGTCATTATATGCATTCAGCCAACACTTATGTGGAGCCTGTTATATGCCAGTTACTATAGAAAACCCTGTTGTGTGGTGGGGAGATGGGGGTGTGGGGGTAGATGCAAAAATAGACCAGATACAGACCTGTCTTTTAAGGAGTTTACATTTGGTGATGGTTAAGTCTTGGTGTGAAGAATGCAAGTTGCAGCTTGAAAAGGAGTGGCTGCCATACTCTCATTTTAAACAAACTGGTTGTGAGTCAGATTTGGAAACAAAGAAATACAAACTGTGTGCTAGGAGGACCTCAATAGATCAGCTTGACAGCAGGAAAGAAACCATACTGTGGGTTAATATGCTGATCTCCAGACCTTTTAAACAGTACACCATTTAGTAAAACTGTCTTAAGCCTGCACTCCCAGTATACATTTACTTACATGTTATAGTATTTACATAGTAATTGTATACATGTTAGTAATGATATATTCCAAACAATAAAAATTTACAAAAGATGAAGAAAAAATGTAGATAGAATTCCTAAAACTTTTCCTTCCATGCTTGCAGTGGATTCTCCATTGTAGACTCTACTTTGAAAAGACCTCTAACATAGTGGAAGACACAAGTGTGTCTATAACAAGATTGTGAGTTATCTTGATGTGATGTTATTTAGACATAAACAAAAGTCAACAGTGATTTGGTCATAAAATAACATTTAATTTCAATGCAAATTTTGAGAATTTACTGTGTACAACATAAGTCATTAGAAAATAAGATAGTCCTTGTTCTTCTATAATTTATGAGGATAAGGTAAACACATGTTACTGCAACAGAAAGTAATGAGTAGTGCATTACAAAGTGGTTTCATACACATTATTTGAGCTTCATAATATCTCTATGAGATGATAATAATAATAATCAGTTCAGTTCAGTTGCTCAGTCATGTCCAACTCTTTGTGACTCCATGGACTGCAGCATGCCAGGCTTCCCTGTCCATCACCAACTCCCGGACCCTGCTCAAACTCAGGTCCATCGAGTTGGTGATGCCACCCAATTGTCTTATCCTCTGTTAGTTATAATAATAAGAATAACACAAATTCAGGGTTTACTATGTGCCAGCACTGCTCTGACCACTTTCCATGTAATAATTATATAATTCTAATATAATAATTAGACAATTCCATGTAATGAGGAAAGTGAGACCTGAACCACATAGCTGGCAAGTGGCAAAGCTGGAATTCAAATCCAAACAGTCTAGTTCCAGAAAAAGTTCTCATTTTGATGAGGCAAAGCAGGCAATGGCCTGTTGTTGTTGTTGTTGTTGTTGTTGTTTTGGTGGGGGTGGGGAACACATGATAGAGAGTTATGGTAATAACATAATGAAAGAAGGGTGTCAGGAACACTAAGATGATAACTGATCTGGTTGTATTGTAGGGAAAGGTGAAGGGGAGCTGGACAGACATTTTGAATACATCTGGATGTAAATAGAAATGATGGAAGCCATGACATAGAATCCATATAAGGTTCAGGGTAAGGGTGAGAGACTCATTTTTCTACTTGGCTCAGAAGGAATGGAAAGTTCATAATAAATAATAAAGGTCCTTTTTCTATATGGTCTACTAAGTAAGGAATTTAGATTCCTAAAACTAGGATGTCTAAGTTAAATAGAATCAGCACTTTAAGCTCCTTAATACATATTACCTAATTCTTTTCCAAAAAGGGCCCACAAAGTTACAGTTCTTACAGCAATATATGAGGTCATCATTTTTGTCAGCATTGAGTATTTTTATTTTTGATAATATCTAGCAGGGAAATAGAGAAACAATTTGTTTTGATTTACATTTCTTTGATTGCTTGTGACATTGACTGTTTTTTTTTAACCTGTATTCATCCTTTATGTTTTTATTTTGCATTGAGATAAAATACAAAGTACTGTTAAAGTGTACAGTTTAAGTATAGTCACACGTTGTGCAGTCCTCACCATTATCTACTTCCAGAACATTTCATCACCTCAAAGAATGATAAAACCATTAGCAATAGCTTTCCATTACTCATCACTAGACTCTGGTAGCTACTAATTTACCTTCTGTTTCTATGGATCTGCATTTTCTCCATGAGTCATACAAATGGAAACATACAATTTGGAGCCTTTTGTATTGGACTTCACTTACCATAATGTTTTCAAGCTTAACCCATAGTATAGCATGAATCAGTACTTCATTTCTTCTTATAGATTAATAAACTGTTAAATGGATATACTGTATTTCTGTTTATCCATTCATCAGTTGAATGGATAATTTTTTCCACTGTTTGGTTATTGTGAGTAATGTTTCTTCACATCTTGGTTATACAAGTTTTTGTGGAATACTCTTTGATATACACCTACAAATGGAATTTCTGGGTCATATGGTAACTCTGTGCTTAACTTTTTGAAGAAATGCCAAACTATTTCTCAAGTGACTGCACCATTTTACACTCACATCGGCAGTATTTGAGGATTCCAATTCTCCTTGCTGTCTGACTTTTTTATTATAGTCATCCTAGTGGTTGTGAAGTGGTATTTCGTTGTTCCTTTGATCTATATTTCACTGATGACTAATGAGGTCAAGCATCTTTTCAGTATTGACCATGCTTCTTGGCTATTTGTGTATCTTCTTTGAAGAAATTTTTTTCAAATGTTTTGCTCACTTTTAATTATGTTGTGTTTTGTTTGGCTGTGAGAGTTTTTAAAATATACTCTGGATACTAGATGTTATCAGATGTGCAATTTGCAAATATTTTCCCCCATTCTTTGCATTTATTTTCCTTTCTTTATGGTATCTTTTATAGCACAAAAGTTTACCTTGATGAAGTTCAACTTATTTATTCTTTCTGTTTTGGTAATGCCTTTGGTAGCATAGTTAAACTATTACCTAATCCAAGATCACAAAGATTCACATTTATGTTTTTTCTAAGAATTTTATAGTTTTAGTTCATATTTAGGTCTTTGATCTGTTTTTAGTTAATTTTTGTATATGATATGAGCTAGGGAGTCCAATTTTATTTTTTTCCAGTTGTTCTGCACCTTTTGTTGAAAAGACTATTTTCTCCCATTGAATTGTCTTAGCACCTTCATTGAAAATCAGTTGTATTAAAATGTATAGGTATACTTTAAATTTCTAATTCCATCCCATTGCTTATATGCCCATCTTTCTGTCAATACCACACAGTCTTGATGACTGTAGCACAGTAGTTAGTTTTAAAATTGGAAGTGTGAGTCTCCAACTATGTTCTTTTTTGAGACTGTTTTGGCTCTTATGGATCCTCATCACTTATTTAAGTCTGTCGTTGATATTTATTCTACTTTTCTAGGGATTCTGTTGTTTAAAAGCTTTAGAATTTAAATGTAGTACAAAACTCTGGTGATGCCATCCCTCTGTGCAATAATTATACAGCATAACTCCACACACCTGTAATCATGGCCATGTCAGTGGTATGGACAGAGGAGATGACAATGGACAGGATGGAGACTGGTTTAAAAATATCTTCTTCCTTATAGCCCTCAAGATCCTTTGCCATTCTCCTACTGGCTATCATTCAGTAAGAGATCATTATATAAGTATGACAACTTTATGACTAGCATTATTTGTTGAAAACATTTCCCAGTTTACATTTACTTTTTATCTTTTTTTTTTGATATACAGATTTTATTTTATGTAGCCACATCTATAAAAATAGGATTACCTGTAAATTAGGATATAATATGGGCACCGAAGTGGAAGCTGCCATCTCACATTTTAAGGAGAGAAGACAATCAAGTCTTCATGGAACACTTGACTTTTTTTCTCCTGATTTTTTTTTAAAAGACAACTTTTTAGAGCAGCTTTAGGTTTACAACAAAACTGAGAAGGAGGTACCTTTTTCTTATGTACCCAATCCTCCCACCTATATATATAGCCTCCCTTATTATCAACACCATTCACTTTTTATGAAATACAACTTTTATGAAGGATGCACCTACACTGACTCATCATAATTGCCCAAAGTCCACAATTTCCCCCAGGGTTCACACTTGTGTGGTACATTCTATGGATGTGGAGGAAGCATAATGGCATATATCCATCACTGTAATATCATACAGAATATTTTCACTTTTCTAAAAGTCCTTTATGCACTGCCTATTTATTCTTCCTCCCCCACCAACCTCTTTCAACCACTCATCTTTATATTGTTTCCTTTGCTTTGCCATTTTGAGCTTTATGCCATCTTTCCCAATCTGTATACCTTTTATTTCCTTGCCTTATTGCATTAACAAGGACTTATTGAATAAGCAAGGACTTTCAATACAATTTTGAAAAGAAGTGGTAGACGGGCCATCCTTGCTTTTTACCTGATCTTGGTGGGAAAACTTCGAATGCCTCACTGCTAAGTAAGACATTATCATTGTTGTTGTTTAGTCGCTAAGTCGTGTCTGACTCTCGCAACCCCATGGACTGTAGCTAACCAGATTCCTCTGGCCATGGGGTTTTCCAGGCAAGGATACTGGAGCTGGTTGCCATTTCCTTTTCCAGGGGATCTTCACCACCAAGGGACCAAACCTGCATATCCTGCATTGCAGGTGGATTCTTTAATCTGCTGAGCCACCAGGGAAGCAAGCACGCCATCAGCTGTAGTATTTTTGTGTAGTCTTTATCAAGGTGAGGAAGTTCCCTCTTTTCCTAGTATATTGAGAGGTTTTTTTTTCCCATGAATGGGTATTAGATTTTGTCAAATGCTTTTTTTGCATCAAGCGATATGATCATGTGATAAACAAAAAGAAGAAACTGTACTGATGTGGTAGATTAAATTAATTGATTTTCCACTGTTGAATCAGCCTTGTCTGCTTGGAATTGACCCCTCTTAGTTGTGGTATATAATTCTTTTTGTATTTTACTAGATTTGATATACTAATATTTTGTAGAGGATTTTTGCATCTGTGTTGATGGAAGAATCTGGCCTGTAGTTTTCTTTTCTTTTTTTTCCCCTTTTTCTTGTCTTTTTCTGGTTTTGGTGTTAAAGTAATGGTATTCTCATAGACTGACTTAGGATGTGTTCCCTCTCCTCTGTCCTCTAAAAGAGATTGTAGAGAATTGGTCTAATTTCTTTCTTAAGTGTTTGCTAGAATTTATCAGTAAACCCATCTGGACTTGGTGTTTCCTGGCTTGGAATGTTATTAATTACTGATTCAGTTTCTTCAATAGACATAGGCATATTCAGATCATCTATTTCTTCTTGTGAGTTTTGGTCATACATAATTCTTTTTCTGTTTTATATTATTTTTTAGAACTTCTTATTTTGAACTGGGGTATAGCCAATCAATCATGTTGTGATAGTTTCAGGTGAAGAGCGAAGGGACTCAGCCACACATATATATGTATCCCCAAACCCCTCCTCTCCCATCCCGGCTGGCACATAACATTGAGCAGAGTTTCATGTGCTATGCAATAGGTCCTTTTTGGTTATCCATTTTAAAAATATCAGGGTCACAAATAATTCTTGAATGTTAAAACACGTGTAGGTTTTACCAAAAGGAATAGAACATGCTTGGGGGGCTCCTCTATGGAGGGGATGGATTACCTTGCAAATGAATATAATTAAGAAATCAATTGCATGGTGTTGTTGGATTGTAGGATGTAAGACAAGAACCAAATCCTCAGAGAAAGCCTGGACCACTGAGTGCTGGGTTCATTATACAAAGGAGTTTGGACCTCTTTTCTAAGCATCCTGAAGTCCTTGGGGAATTTGGAGGGGAATAAAAGACACTGAATATAAGCACCACAAGAATAGAGATCTTTGTCTTCTGTACTCATGGCTATTCCCTGAAGGCCTAAAACTCTCAGTAAATACTTGATGAATGAATGGAGAATGAAATAACATCACCAGATTTATATCTTATAATTTTTTTCTGGCAATGTAGATAATTTTCAGGTTAGCATGGAAAGCAAGGAAAGAGTGTGGAACAACTTCAGAGAACTTTAGATAAAATTGTTGATGATTGTGGAGCAACACAGTGATTTATAACTTTAAGGTACTTGAGATGAACTGAAAGGATTGTTAAAACATAGAGTGCTGGACTTACTCCCAGAGACTTTTTAAGGAATTTTGATCTGCGAATTCCACTGGATAACTTCATTATGTCCTTGCCTTGTATGGAAAAATTTATAAACTTAAAGGAAAAATTAGAATAGTACCCTGATATTAGTCTGGTACTTAAATTCTATTGCCTCAGGTCTTGAAAGACATATTTCGCTCTGTGGGCATCAGCTCCTATGAAGTTTGTTTCTTTTTCAGTGTTTAATTCAACCACAGTAACAAAAATAAGTAAATAAACAACACCACATCATAAATTCAATTAGCTATTATTTTAAGCTTCCCTGGTGGCTCAGATGGTAAAGAATCTGCCTGCAATACAGGAGAAATACATTTGATTCCTGGGGTCAGAAGGAAATGGCAACCCACTCTAAGTATTCTTGCCTGGAGAATCCCATGGACAGAGGAGCCTTTTGGGCGACAGTCCATGGGGTCGCAAAGAATCAGACATGACTAAGTAACTAACACTTCCTTCCTCATTTTATTTTAGCATCCATGATTAAGCATCTATTTTATGGATAAATCAAGCAATCTTCTGCAGCAAGAAAAAATATCCTTTCATTGATAGCCTTGAGTAGATTGCTTTTCAGTGAATTTGCATTGCAGTGCAGTTCAAGGGACACTGAGTGAAGGATCAGAAGACCTAAATGTGTTACTGGCTTTATTATTAGCAAGCATTGTGATCTTGGAGGGCTTCCCTGATAGCTCAGTATGTACCGAATCCGCCTGCAATTCAGGAGACCCCACTTCAATCTTGGACACCTCATTTAACCACTTGGGTACTTTTCAATCCCCCACAAACTATGAACACTGAATTATCTCTGGGGTCCATCATAGTGCCCCAACTTTTTGAAACAGGGAACAAAAACCACATTTTAGTTTCTTCTTTCTTTTCTTCCCTTCCTTTATTACTGGCCTGAACAATTGATTGTTTTCCTCCTTTTATAAACATGTATCAATCTTCTACTATATGGAATGTTCTGTCAAACATTATACCTCTAAATTAATAATATTAGTAATAATTAATAAGCTATCTGTCTCTAATCTACATATAATCAAGGACTGGAGTGAAATGTATTCAGCAATTTATAAAGCAATAAATAAACCATATTGGAGAAGAAAAGATGATCCTTTCCCCATTGACTAGTCCTAGTACTCTTGTAAAAAGCCAATCAGTTGATCACATGTGTGGCTTACATTTCATTCACAGATACGTATTTATGCTGGGCCAGTACCAGACTTTTATTACCGTTGCTTTGGAGTAAGTTTTGAAAGCAGAAAGTGTGACTCCTGGTTTGTCTTTCTTTTAGACAGTTTTGACTGTTCAGTCCCTTGCAATTTCATATGAATTTTAGAATCAGCTCATTAATTTCTGAGAAGTAGTCAGTTGGGATTCTGCTAGGGACTTTGCTGCACCTATAAATCAATTTAATACATAATGATGCCTCTGACCCATGAATATGGGATGTTTCCCATTTATTTAGATCTTTAATTTCTTTTAACAATGTTTTGTAGTTTTGAGGCTGTAAGTTTTAAACCTATTTTGTTAAAAATTATTTCTCAGTACTTTATGTATCTTTGATGCTATTGTAAATGAGATTGTTCTCTTAATTTTATTTAAAAATTGTCTGTGAGTCTTAACTGTGCTTCTTATAACTAAGTTTTTGTCTTAGTTCCTCATATAACACTATAAGTATTGATATTTTAAGGACAGTTTGATTCATCTTTGCATTGCACAGAATGCCCAGAAAAAGTATCTTTCATATTGTAGTTTTTCTTATAAATAATAACATGAATTGTAATAATATATTGGGTTGACCAAAAAGTTCAGATTTTTCATAAGATGTTACAGAAAAACCCAAATGAACTTTTTGGCCAACCTTATATAATACATAACTTATGAACTGTAAATCAACACCATAAGTTAATGGAAGCTCAGAACTTGCTTCAAATATGCTAAGAAGTCTTTTTTCTTGACCACCTGTTTGTTTAAAAATTTCTTATGAATCAAATGTCAAGTATTTTTCTGATATCCAGTATAAGCTAGTTTTTTACATTATACAGCATTAGTTTATCCATTAAAAAATTGTTTTGCCTAAACATGACTCATATGATTGAATGATGTGACTCTTAGTCACCAGAACAGCATCTGTTTAAAAATATAAAGGCTGCTAAATATGGCCAAATACTTTCTAGGAATGATTCAGTCTAACTGCAGCCATATAAAGGACTGTCCTTTAAATTATTAAATTATATAATCTAATGACTAAGCTTTTATCATTTCTAATATCATTAACACTGTCTCTGTCTCTATTCCAGAGGCCCTCACAGATTTAAATTTCATAGATAACTCTCAAATCTACCCTCAAGTCTGCACCTATCTCATGAACTTTAAAATCATTCAATTCAAACACCATAGAAATCTCCACCGGGATATACTGTGACACAGTGGAAGACTAATTATCATTACTTTTAGCTTGCTCCCCCTTCTACATTCTCTGTCTTAGGGAACAGCATTTGCTCAATTATTTAGTCATCAAAGCCTGGAATCACTTTTAAGACCTTTGCTCCTTCATCTCATCCATCATTAACTCCTAGAGAGTAGTATATCTCCTTAACACCTGTAAAAGTCAAGTCAGTCACTCTATGATTTCCACTATCTTAGTCTTAGTTCAGGGCTTCCCTGGTGGCTCAGATAGGAAAGAATCCACCTGTAATACAGGAGACCTGGGTTCAATCCCTGGGTTGGGAAGATCCTCTGGAGGAGGGCATGGCAACCCACTCTAGTATTCTGGCCTCGAGAATCCCCAAGGAGACAGGAGCTACAGTCCATGGGGTCGCAAAGAGTCAGACAGGACTGAATGACTAAGCACAGCACAGTTCTTGCACTACTTCTGCAGCATTCAGGTGGGCCCCTGGCTCATCTCACCACCCTTTGCGTGCCTCCATCTTCTTCACTGCCATCTGAGTTATCTTTCCAAAATTCAAATCTCTCTCCTTTTCAGAAACCTTAATTTTTTAAAGTCTCACTCCCCTAATACCAATCCTACAATTGATTGGTTTGCTAACAGAAGTAGCTAAGAAAATAAATGATCAAATTCTAGTCAAATATTACTTTAGAAATAGTCCAAATAGATTATGTTTGCTTGCATGCTAAGTGGTTTCAGTTGTGTGTGACTCTCTGCAGCCCCACGGACTGTAGCCCACCAGGCTCCTCTGTTCATGGGATTCCCCTGGCAAGAATACTGGAGTGGGTTGGCATTCCCTTCTCCAGGGGATCTTCCAACCCAGGGGTCCAACTTGCATCTCTGGTGTCTCCTGCATTGTCAGTTGGGTTCTTTACCACTAACACCACCTGGGAAGCCCACATTATGTTTAAATAACTATAATTAACAGAGAAGCTATTTAAATTGACTAAAGTAAAAATTAAAGTAGGTCTTTATTAATTGAGTTATTCTAGAAGATAAAAAAAAATTCCTGTGTATATAATTTAGCAGCAGGACTGAATCTGTTACAATTTAACAGGAAAAGTAAACTTTTAAGAAGTAAGTTATTTTTTGTTTTATTAATGACTTTTTAAAGTTGTAAAGATGATATAAAAATATACCAATTAGAGAGGAACAGTTAGAAGTTTGGGGTTGACATATATATACTGCTCTATTTAAAATGCAAAACCAGCAAGAACCTACAGCATAGCACAGAGAACTCTGCTCAATATTATGTAACAACCTAAATGGGAAGAGAATTTGAAAACCATAGATATGTGTGTGTGTGTGTGTATGTGTGTGTTAGTCACTTAGTTGTGTCTAACTCTGTGAACCCATGGACTGTAGCCCACCAGGCTCCTCTGTCCATGGAATTCTCCAGGCAAGAGTACCAGAATGGGTTGCCATTTCCTTCTCCGGGAGATCTTTCTGACCCAGGAATCGAACCCAGGTTTCCTGCATTGCAGGTAGATTCTTTACCAGCTGAGCAATAGGGGAAGTATAGATACATGTATATGTATAACTGAATCACTTTGCTGTACATCAGAAACTAACACATTGTTATTGTTAATCAACTATACTCCAATATGAAATACAAGTAAAATAAAATACATCAATTACAAGACTCTTTGAGTAGATAGAAAAAAAAAATGAAACCCAACTATATATTGTCTACAAGAAACCCACTTTAAATGGGTAAAGACACAGATTAAAAGTGAAAAGATGGAGAATGATATGTCAACACTAATCAAAAGAAAGCTGAAGCAGCTATATTCATTTCAGACAAAGCAGATTTCAGAGCAAGGAATATTCTCAGGAATAAACACGGCATTACATAATAATAAAGGGGTCAGTTCTCCAAGATAACATATTGATTCTTAATGTGATTGTGCCTAACAGCTGCATTGAAACCTTGGGAGCAAAAACTGATAAAATGCAAGAAGAAATAGATATATCCACCATTATAACTGGAGATTTCAAAACCTCTGTAGCACTAACTGACAGATTCAGCAAGCAGAAAATCAGTAAGAATATAATTGAACTAAAAGCATAGAAAACTAACCAAACCTAATTGATATTTGTAAAATATTAATAATTCATTCAACAACAACACAATACACATTAAATGGAAGCTAACATGGGATTTTCAATAGGGTTGAAGACATTTTGAGTCAAAAAATACACCTTAACAAGTTTTTTAAAAATAAAAATGATGAAAACTATGCCGTCAAACCAAAATGTAATTAAACTGAAAATAAATAACAGAAACAGAGATGGCAAGTACCCAAGTATTCAGAGATTAAGAAATATACTTTTAGATAGCACATGAATCAAAGAAGAGATCACAAGAGAAATTTTAAAATATTTTAATCTTAATGAAAAGAAAATACAGATTAATGAAATGTGTGGGGCACAGTAAAAACAATGCCTAGAGCACTGAATGCTAATATAGAAAGAAGAAAGATACAAGATAATCCTCTAAGCTTTCATATTAGGAAAATAGAAAAGAGAGAACAAACACAAATAGCATATGATATCACATACATGGAATTTTAAAAAAGGGTACAAATGAACTTATTTACAAAACAGAAATAGAATCATGGATGCAGAAAACAAACTCTGGCTATCAGGAGATGGGGTGGGGGGGTAAATTGAGAGACTGGGACTGAAATATGCTCACTTCTACATATAAAATAAAGAGCTAATAAGAACCTGCTGTATAGCACTGGGCTGCTGCTGCTGCTAAGTCACTTCAGTCGTGTCCGACTCTGTGCAACCCCACAGACGGCAGCCCACCAGGCTCCCCCATCCCTGGGATTCTCCAAGCAAGAACAACTGGAGTGGGTTGCCATTTCCTTCTCCAATGCATGAAAGTGAAGTTGCTCAGTCGTGTCTGACTCTTAGCGACCCCATGGACTGCAGCCTACCAGGCTCCTCCACCCATGGGATTTTCCAGGCAAGAGTACTGGAGTGGGTTGCCAGTGCCTTCTCCGGTACAGCCCAGGGAACTCTACTCAATACTCTGTAATGGCCTATATGAGAAAAGAATATTTAAAAAAGAGCGAGATATATATATATATATATATATATATATATATATATATATATATATATGTATAATTGATTCACTTTGCTGTATACCTGAAACACAACATTGTAAATCAACTATACTCCAAAAATTTATTTTTATTAAAAAAATAATCAGAAGAAAAGAATTAAAATTTAGAGAAAAAATTGAAAACAAAAAATTAATAGAGAAAAAAACAATGAAACTGATATCTGGCTGTTTGAAATGAATAAAATTAGTAAACCACTCTCTAGTCAGGCTAACTAAAAAAATAAGAAAGAAGATGCAAATTACTAATGTTAGTAATAAGAGGGATCATTACTACTAATTCCATAGCTATTAAAAGAATAATAAAGGAACATTACTGTGCTGATTAATTTTATGGGTCAAATTGGCTAGTCTCTGGCACCCATCTGCTTGGTCAAGCAGCAGTCCAGATGTTGCTGTAAAGGTATAGTTTAGATGATATTAACATTTAAATCAAGACTGTGAAGAAAACAGGTTAAGTTACCTTCATGGTGCAGATGATCTCATTTGTTATGGACCTAATGCCTATATTATTCCCAAAATTAATACAGTGAAGCCCTAAACTAAACTGTGATGGTACTAGGTGGGGACATCAGGAGGTAATTTTACATGAGATTATGAGAGTAGACTACTCATGATGGGATTAGTTCCCTTAGAAGAAGAAGAAGAGGGCTTCTCAGGTGGCGCAGTGGTAAGAATCCGCCTGCCAATGCAGGAGATGCAAGAGACGTGGGTTCAGTCCATGAGTCAGGAAGATCCCCCCGGAGAAGGAAATGGCAACCCACTGCAGTATTCTTTCCTGGGAGACTCCCATGGACAAAGGAGCCTGGGGGGCTACTGTCCGTGGGGTTGCAAAAGAGTCAGGCAAGACTGAGCTATTGAGCACACACACACAAGGAAAGAAACACCAGAGCTTTCTCTCTCCAACATGTGAGGACACAGTGAGATTATCCTCTGAAAGCCAGAAAAGTTCTCACTGGGAACCAAAAGCCTCCAGAACTGTGAGAAATAAATATCTGTTGTTTAAGCCACCTATTCTGTGGTATTTTAATATAGCAACCTGAGCAGAGTAAGACATCAGTCAGTCTCTTGAAAGCTGTAAGGGTAAAAACCGTGTTCTCCATGTAAGAAGGAATTCTGCTTTCAGACGCCATCAGATTCAAGACTGAAACATTAGTTTCCTTGGACCACCAGCCTACTGACCTATCCTGCAGATTTTGAATTTCCCAGTTCCCAAAATCACATGAGCCCATTACTTAAAAAAAATATATATATACACATACACACATATAAATGTATATATACATACACACATATATGAATATATAAATATATATTTAAATATCACATATAAGTATATATACATATATGTATAAATATATGTGTAATATATGTATAAATATATGTGTGATATATGTATAATACATATAATAACATATATGTGTATAGACATACATGTGTATATATATATACATCCCCTATTGGTTCTCTTTTTCTGGAGAATCTTGCCTAATACAAATATGAACAATTTTATGTCTATAAATTTGATAATTTAAATGAATGAACCTTAAAAGACATAAGTAACCAAAACTCACACATGAAGAAATAGATGATACGGATAGGTCTATTTTCTCTATGAAAGTAATTGAATCAACAGTTAACAACTTTCCAAAACAAAATTCCAGGCCCAGATGGTTTCACTGGTGAATTCTAGCACATACTTAAGAAAGAAAGTATACGAGTTCTATACAAAGTCTTGCAAAAGTAGAAATAGAGAGACTGTTTACTAACTTATTTTACATGGCCATCATCACCCTAAAACCAAAACCTGATGATGGCCTAACATGATAGGAAAGCTCCAGATGAATATTTCTATGAACATAGGTGGGGAAAAAACCTCAACAAAATTTTAGTAAATTAATTTCAACAATGCATTAATTATGCAACATGATTAATTGGAATTCATTTCAACTATGTATGTAAGATTGGTTTAATATTTGAAAATCAATTAATTTTCATCAATAACATCAACAGGCTAAAAACAATCAAATCAATAAATGCAGAAAAAGGATTTCACAAAATCTAACAGGGATTCATTATAAACACTTTCAGCAAACTAGGAATAAAGAGGAATTTATACAACCAATAAAGTTTATTTACAAAAATCCTACAGCTAACACCACACTTATTTGTAAGAAACTAGATGCTTTCTTTTAAGTCTAAGAACCAGTTAATGTTTACCTCTCTTATTCAACATCATTTGAGAAATCTACCTAATCCAATAAAAAGAAAAAAAGTAACACAGATACAGAAGGAAAAAGGAGTTTTGTTTCTAGATGACATGACTGTATTAATAAAAAATTCAATGGAATCAACAAAAGAATTCATGAAACTATTAAGCAATTATATGAAAGGTAAGATTACAAGGTACAAGGTTAATTACAGAAGTCTATTGTTTTTTATATACCAGTAACGAACAACTGGCATTTGAAATTAAAAACACAACACCACCTACATTAGCATGAAAATGAAGTAATCAGGTAAAAATAAGTACAATAATGAAATAGGTACTGTGTGTATATATATATATATATATATACACACATATATATATATTCTTCTGTATATATATATATAAGAAAAACAATAAAACTCTGATGAAAGAAATAAAAAAGAATTAGATAGAGAGATATTCCATATTTATCAATAGGAAGACTTACTATTGTTAAGATATTAATCCTTCCCAACTGCCATGCTAAAGTTCAAGCGGTTTTGTTTATTCGTAGTGCCAAAAATGAACCGACCAAAGTGTCCTTCAGCAGGTAAATGGACAAACAAATGTGGTATATTCATTCAGTGGAATATAATCAGTGATAAAAAGAAATGAACTATGAAGCCACAAAAGGATAGGGAGGAATTTCAAATAAATATTGTGCAAAAAATATATATATATATCCAGTGATAAAGGACTAATATATGACATTCTAGAAATGACAAAACTATAGAGATAATAAAAAGACAGGGATCGGGGAGGGAGGGAGAGAAGAAGGAATAGACGGTGCACGCTGCAGTCTATGGGGTCGCTAAGAGTTGGCCACGACTGAGCGACTTCACTTTCACTTTCACTTTCATGCATTGGAGAAGGAAATGGCAACCCACTCCAGTGTTCTTGCCTGGAGAATCCCAGGGACGGGGGAGCCTAGTGGGCTGCCGTCTATGGGGTCGCACAGAGTCGGACACGACTGAAGCGACTTAGCAGCAACAGCTAGCAGCAGCAGCAAGATAGTTTTAGAACAGAGAAAATTCAATATGATATTTCAGTGGTAGATATATCACATACATTTTTGTGTTTTGTGTTTTGGCCCGTAAAACTTTACCATACAAGAGTGAACCCAAATGGAAATGATGAACTTAAGTCAATAATAATGTAACAATATCAATTCATGTGTTGTAACAAAGCTGCCACGAATGCAAGACATCATTAGGAAACTGGATCAAGAGGGAGGGATATATGTGAACTTTGTCCTTTTTTCTAGTTTTCTTGAAAACCTGAAACTGTTTTTAAAAGGAAAGTTTATTTTTAGATAAACAACAAGGTCCTATAGCACACAGAACTATATTGAATATCCTGTAATAAACCATAATGGAAAAGAATATGAAAAACATGTATATATGAGTCACTTTGCTGTATACCAGAAACTGACACAACATTATAAGTCAACAACAATTTTTTAAAACAGTGAAGTTTATTTTTACAAAAGATGCAAAATAAAATAACTAAAAATAAGACTAGTAACACTTATTTTATGGTGACATAAATTCTAGAAATCCAATGTGTATTTTTATACATGACTGGTTGCTAAAGAGGAAACAATTACATTTCCATAGATAGTTTCCTGGGAAGAATGAGATTAAACCCAACCTCTTTTTTTTTTAAAGTTTCATGATATTCTTTATCAAAGAGTGAGGTTTCTCTTGACTGATATCCACTGATAGGGTGAATTCATCATGAGAAAAAGGAATACTGACTGGTCAGGAATACTGACTGGTCACCTGGGCTCAACATCAGGTTCAAGATGTTTGTTGGGGAAAGTTTACTTTGGAAAAGAGTGTATGGATTGGCATCACTTGCAGATGCAAGTACCCTGACATTGCAGATCTCTTTGGAGATAATGCTGGGCATATAAATTTGCATTAGATATTTATAAACTTGGGACCCAGGCTTGGCAACTAGAGCTTATACAAATATCCAGACCAGCAAGAACATCAGACTATGCTGCACTGGTTTTCTCTGTTGATACCTTTGAGCTGCAACAGAAATAAAAACAAACAGAAAAAAATGCACAAACCAAAATCTGTGGATGGTTCAGATAACCCTGTTTTCTCTATATGGCATTTGAAAAGAAACCTAGTTTGTTCACACTGAATAAACTCATGTGTGTGTGTGTGTGTCTGTGTGTGTGTCTGTGTGTTACTCACTCAGTCATATCTGACTCTTTGCAATCCCAAGGACTGTAGCCCACCAAGGTCCTCTATGGAATTCTCCAGGCAAGAAAACTGGAGTGCGTAGCCATTCCCTTCTCTAGGGGATCTTTCCAATCCAGGGATCAAACCTGGGTTTACTACATTGCAGGCAGATTCTTTACTGGCTGAACCACCAAGGAAGCCTGAATAAACTGTATTCTCAGACAATTCAGTTCAGTTCAGTTCAGTTCAGTTCAGTCGCTCAGTCGTGTCCGACTCTTTGCGACCCCATGAACAGCAGCACGCCAGGCCTCCCTGTCCATCACCATCTCCTGGAGTTCACTCAGACTCACGTCCATTGAGTCCATGATGCCATCCAGCCATCTCATCCTCGGTCGTCCACTTTTCCTTCTGCCCCCAATCCCTCCCAGCATCAGAGTCTTTTCCAATGAGTCAACTCTTCTCATGAGGTGGCCAAAATATTGGAGTTTCAGCTTTAGCATCATTCCTTCCAAAGAAATCCCAGGGTTGATCTCCTTCAGAATGGACTGGTTGGATCTCCTTGCAGTCCAAGGGACTCTCAAGAGTCTTCTCCAACACCACAGTTCAAACGCATCAATTCTTTGGCGCTCAGCCTTCTTCACAGTCCAACTCTCACATCCATACATGACCACAGGAAAAACCATAGCCTTCACTAGACGGACCTTAGTCGACAAAGTAATGTCTCTGCTTTTGAATATACTATCTAGGTTGGTCATAACTTTTCTTCCAAGGAGTAAGCGTCTTTTAATTTCATGGCTGCAATTACCATCCGCAGTGATTTTGGAGCCCAAAAAAATAGTCTGACACTGTTTCCACTGTTTCCCCATCTATTTGCCATGAAGTGATGGGACCAGATGCCATGATCTTTGTTTTCTGAATGTTGAGCTTTACGCCAACTTTTTCACTCTCCTCTTCAGACAATTCAGTAGACTGAAAAGAGATTTCTAGAAATTTAGCAGGTAGATATAAAACTACATTAACTGGAAAAACTGAAAAGATAGGAGATCAGGAGTGCTCTCTATCTGCTGAAGTATGTCATACCTATTTTGATGGCATATCATACTCTTAAAAACTACTGTGATCTCATTATACAAAGAGTAGTACACAACCAAGTGACTGAACAATGATCTCATGACAGCAAAGAAATGATATAACATAGATACTGAATTTCATAATGGACTTTACCATAATTTTAATAATTACACATGCTAAGTCGCTTCAGTTGTGTGTGACTCTATGGACTGCAGCCCGCCAGGCTCCTCTGTCCATGCGATTTCCCAGGCAAGAATACTGGAGTGGATTGCTGTGCCTTCCTTCAGGGGATCTTCCTGACTTAGGGATTGAACCCATGTCTCTTACATCTCCTGCATTGGTGGGTGAGTTCTTTACCACTAGCGCCACATGGGAAGCCCCACAATACAGTTTAAAGGTATCTGTATTGCTGTTATCCATAAATTATAACATACTAGTGGGGTAAGATGACAGGTGGAAGCACATTAAAATGAGCTAAAACTGGGTGCCTAAAACCTTACAAAAGTATAAAATAGAGAATCAAACTAAGTAAAAGGCATTTCTTTATGCAAAAAAGTCATTAAAAGCTGGCAGCCTGCAAATGAGAAAAAACGTTCAAGGACCTACATGATGAATAACATCTAAAACAACAGCCCCTCCCCCAAATAATAATATTGGTGGTATTGTGAATTGAATGGTGGCACCACAAGTGATATGCACAGCTAGGACCTGTGAATGTGACCTGATGTAGAAAAAAGGCCTGTGTAGATGTATGTAATTAATTTAAGACTCTCTAAATGAGATAGCCATGTAATAGGCGGGTCCTAAATCCAAAGCATCCTTGGAAGGGAAGAAAGAGGGTAAGACACAAACAGGAAAATGCCATGTAACAAAGAGGCAGAAATCAAAGTTAGACAGTTACAAGCTAAGGAACACCAGCAGCCTCCAAAAGCTTGGGGAGAGGCATGGAACTCTGTCAACAATTTGATTTCAAACTTTGGCTTCCAGAACTGTGAAAGAATACATTTCTCATCTTAAGCCATCCAGTTTGTGGTCATTTGTTATGGCAGCCATAGAAAACTTCTACAGATGGTCACAAAAATGGACAGAATTTTGAAAAAGATCTCAGTACTCCACATTGCAGAGAGGCAAATAACCCCCGAATATTATGGTCTCCGTCAAAAGCAAAACACTTCACTTTTACTTGGAAAGAAATCTTGAAGACCAAGTGACCACTCTCTCACTAAAAAAAGCAAATCATCAAACCCCACAGTGGACTCAAAAAATAGTTAATAGGGAGCATAGTCCTTGCTCACCAATACAAGTGACCATAATTTTGCTGTCTTCCATTTCCCTGCCACACTACCATCTCCACACACCCTTATAAATCCACCCTGGGTTCTCAGGCTTCATGAGAACAGATAAAATGGACAATGTCATGTCTTCTCCCAATTAGAAGTGCTAAGAAAAGACAGTATTCTCTGGTAGGTGAGAAGGGCATCATGAGATATGGAGTTGAATAAATATCAGCACAGAGTTGGCTACTGTAAATTTCAGATAAAAACAACATGGCAACCATATAGAAATACCATAGACAGTAATAAAGCAATGTATGGATAAATGTTCCTATAAAAAATAAACTGCAAATGGAAAAGTAAATTAACCTATGATAGGGGAAAGTTTTCCTCCAAGTGACTGAAAAAAATAGAATTTCATATACTACAAGAAACTGATTTAAAATGATTTTCAGTACATTATATCGTGGTAATGGGATTGAACTTTAAGACAAAAGAAGAATTCAAGAGTTCAGGTACACTATGGCTGATTCATGTTGATATTTGGCAGAAACCAACAAAATTCTGTAAAGCAATTATCCTAAATTAAAAAATAAATAAAGAGTTCAGGTATAAATGGTACCTCATCCAAGGGAAGGATGGGAATCAGAGTGGCTTCAAATTTTACTCATCTAAAGGCAAAAGCTACTGGAATAATAGCTACAAAATTCTGAAGGAAATAAAATGTGACTTGAAGAATCTTATACCTAGCCAAGATATTTTTTTACTCAATTTGATACACCCACATATGTGCTTAGTCACTCGGTCACATCCAACTCTGCAATCTATGGACTTTAGCCAGCCAGGTGCCTCTGTCCATGTGATTTCCCAGGCAAGAATACTGGAGTGGGTCACCATTTCCTTCTCCAGGGGATTTTCTCAACCCAGGAATCAAACCCATGTCTTCTGCATTGCAAATGGATTCTTTACCATCTGAGCTATAGATAGCATCACTGACTCAACGGACATGAATTTGAGCAAATTCTGGGAGATAGTGAAGGACAAGAAAGCCTGGAGTGCTGTAGTGCATGGGGTTGCAAAGAGTCAGACATGACTTAGTGATTGAACAACAATGACAACAAAGATATTCTTTAAGTGTAAAGTGCACAGGTAGAAAATTATGCATCCTTGTCAAAATGAACAGGGCAGAGCACTCATGAGCCTTTTCTTAAAAAAGAAGAAAATAATTACTAGCCACAAAATCCACCCAACCAAAAACAACAGAAAGGTGAATTGATGAGCATAAAATTCACTCCTATTCCTGCAATGCATTATATACTTTCATTATCTTCATGCCACTTTTATTAATGACTGTATTCTCAGCATCTATAGAATATTACCTAGCATAGAGTAGGTCCCTCAAAATCACTGAATAAATGAATTTACATACTTTACTATATTTATATAAAAAACCTGAAATGTCATTTTTAAACTTTAGTATAAAGATATAAATATATATGAGTGATATTGCAAAATTTATTATATGACTTATAGTTTTTTACCATATTAGCTATACTCATGACTACCATTTTTGGTTCATGTGCTATGAATACAAGCACGCCTAACTTACATAATGTCTTGCTTATTGTTGCTTGACTAGACAGTGTTTACAGTGATACTCTCAGAATAAAGTACTCCCCTTGTGATTTTGCATAATAATTTGGTCCACCATGCTTGGTTGTATTGCTTTGCTGGACACTTTTCTTCAGTAAATCTCTATCTTGTTCTATCTGTGACCATCTCATTTCAGCTCACCAGAATCTTTAAATATATTCAGTCTAATACTTGACTCATATTCTCTTATTCATAAAACCCAATCGGCCCTATAGTTGGACAACTATAAAGTTCAGGCACGTGGTAAGGCAGTTAGAGAATGGAGTATATAAGCACTGGTAATTAGAATTTTATATTTGGCACATTTGTTAATTGCTGATTGCCATGCTTAGGAGATCCTGTGTAACCGTTACTGCATATTAACCTTAAGACTGATAATTAAAATCTTCTAAGATGATCATTGTGTATACACTGGCAGATTTGCAATGAGGTTTTCTAGATCTCTGGAAAAATCTTAACTTCTCTTTCTTAATAGTTCAGTTAAATATTTATTAAGCATCTGCTTATTATATTCTGCCAATTCAAATATGTATAATATACACTCTGAGAATTCTAGTGACTAGTAAAGGGAGAATTACAGTTTTAATAGTACTTTGAAAAATGGATAGGTCTTAAGGAAGTAAGATTGGAGTCCAGGGTTTTAATACAATTTGATATGATCTATAAAATGTCTGCTGGTGATTAGATGCAACCTGTTATTTTTTTCAGTTATATATATATATATATATACATTCTTTTTCAGAGTCTTTTCCATTACAGGTTAGTACAAGATACTGAGTATAGGTCGCTGTGCTATACAGTCAGTCCTTGTTGGTTATCTATTTTGTCTATAGTAGTGTGTATATATTAATCCCAAACTCCTAATTTATCACTCCTCATCTCCCTCCTTACCCTTTGGTAACTGTAAGTTTGTTTTCTATGTCTGTGAATATATTCATATTTTTAAATGTTGATTTGTATCATTTTTTAGATTCTACATATAAGTAATATCAATTATTTGTCTTTGACTTATTTCACTTCTTAAGATGATCTCTAGGTCCATCCATGTTCCTGCAAGTGACATTATTTCATTCATTTTTTATGACTCAGTGATATTTCATTGTATATATGCACCACATCTTTTTAATCCACTCATCTGTTGATGGACATTTGGGTTGCTTCCGTGTCCTGGAATAATGTTGCTATGAACACTAGGCTGCATATATCTTTTTGAATTAAGAGTTTTCTCCAGATACATGCCCAGGAGTGGGATTGCTGGATCCTGCTGCAACTCTAGAAGCTTTCATGCTGCCGTGCATAGTGACTATACCAGTTTACCTCTCCAACACAGTGTAAAAGTGTTCCTTTTTCTCCACACTCTCTTCAGCATTTATTATTTTTAGACTTTTTAAAGATGGCCATTCTGACTGGTGCGCGGTGATGCCTCCTTAAGGTTTTGATTTGCATGTTAATTAGTGAAATTGACCATTTTTCATGTGCCTGTTGGCCATTTGTATGCCTTCTTTAGAGAAAATGTTTATTTCGGTCTGCAACTCATTTCTTATTGTTTTTTTATATTAAGCTGTATAAGCTGCTTGTATATTTTGGAAATTAATCTCTTGTTAATCTATTAGATCAGTTCAGTTTAGTCGCTCAGTCATGTCGGACTCTTTGTGACACCATGAATTGAAGCATGCCAGGCCTCCCTGTTCATCACCATCTCCCGGAGTTCACTCAGACTCACATCCATCGAGTCCGTGATGCCATCCAGCCATCTCATCCTCTGTCGTCCACTTCTCCTCCTGCCCCCAATTCCTCCCAGCATCAGAGTCTTTTCCAATGAGTCAACTCTTCTCATGAGGTGGCCAAAATATTGGAGTTTCATCTTTAGCATCATTCCTTCCAAAGAAATCCCAGGGTTGATCTCCTTCAGAATGGACTGGTTGGATCTCCTTGCAGTCCAAGGGACTCTCAAGAGTCTTCTCCAACACCACAGTTCAAAAGCATCACTTCTTCGGTGCTCAGACTTCTTCACAGTCCAACTCTCACATCCATACATGACCACAGGAAAAACCATAGCCTTCACTAGACGGACCTTAGTCGGCAAAGTAATGTCTCTGCTTTTGAATATACTATCTAGGTTGGTCATAACTTTTCTTCCAAGGAGTAAGCGTCCTTTAATTTCATGGCTGCAATTACCATCTGCAGTGATTTTGGAGCCCCCAAAAATAACGTCTGATACTGTTTCCACTGTTTCCCCATCTATTTCCCATGAAGTCATGGGACCGGATGCCATGATCTTCGTTCTCTGAATGTTGAGCTTTAAACCAACTTTTTCGCTCTCCTCTTTCACTTTCATCAAGAGGCTTTTTAGCTCCTCTTCACTTTCTACATAAGGGTGGTGTCATCTGCATATCTGAGGTGATTGATATTTCTCCTGGCAATCTTGATTCCAGCTTGTGTTTCTTCCAGTCCAGCGTTTCTCATGATGTACTCTGCATAGAAGTTAAATAAGCAGGGTGACAATATACAGCGTTGATGTACTCCTTTTCCTATTTGGAACCAGTCTGTTGTTCCATGTTCAGTTCTAACTGTTGCTTCCTGACCTGCATACAGATTTCTCAAGAGACAGGTCAGGTGATCTGGTATTCCCATCTCTTTCAGAATTTTCCACAGTTTATTGTGATCCACACAGTCAAAGACTTTGGCATAGTCAATAAAGCAGAAATAGATGTTTTTCTGGAACTCTCTTGCTTTTCCATGATCCAGCAGATGTTGGCAATTTGATCTCTGGTTCCTCTGCCTTCTCTAAAACCAGCTTGAACATCTGGAAGTTCACAGTTCACACATTGTTGAAGCCTGGCTTGGAGAATTTTGAGCATTACTTTACTAGCGTGTGAGATGAGTGCAATTGTGCAGTAGTTTGAGCATTCTTTGGCATTGCCTTGCTTTGGAATTGGAATGAAAACTGACCTTTTCCAGTCCTGTGGCCACTGCTGAGTTTTCCAATTTGCTGGCATATTGAGTGCAGCACTTTCACAGCATCATCTTTCAGGATTTGAAACAGCTCAACTGGAATTCCATCACCTCCACTAGCTTTGTTCTTAGTGATGCTTTCTAAGGCCCACTTGACTTCACATTCCAAGATGTCTGGCTCTAGATTAGTGATCACATCATCATGATTATCTGGGTCGTGAAGATCCTTTTTGTACAGTTCTTCCATGTATTCTTGCCACCTCTTCTTAATATCTTCTGCTTCTGTTAGGTCCATACTATTTCTGTCCTTTATCGAGCCCATCTTTGCATGAAATGTTCCTTTGGTATCTCTCATTTTCTTGAAGAGATCTCTAGTCTTTCCCATTCTGTTGTTTTTCTCTATTTCTTTGCATTGATCACTGAAGAAGGCTTTCTTATCTCTCCTTGCTATTCTTTGGAACTCTGCATTCAGATGCTTATATCTTTCCTTTTCTCCTTTGCTTTTCACCTCTCTTCTCTTCACAGCTATTTGTAAGGCCTCCCCAGACAGCCATTTTGCTTTTTTGCATTTCTTTTCCATCGGGATGATCTTGATCCCTCTCTCCTGTACAATGTCACAAAACTCATTCCATAGTTCATCAGGCACTCTATCAGATCTAGGACCTTAAATCTATTTCTCACTTCCACTGTATAATCATAAGGGATTTGATTTAGGTCATACCTGAATGGTCTAGCAGTTTTCCCTACTTTCTTCAATTTCAGCCTGAATTTGGCAATAAGGAGTTCATGATCTGAGCCACAGTCAGCTCCTGGGCTTGTTTTTGTTGACTGTATAGAGCTTCTCCATCTTTGGCTGCATAGAATAGAATCAATCTGATTTCAATGTTGACCATCTGGTGACGTCCATGTGTAGAGTCTTCTCTTGTGTTGTTGGAAGAGGGTGTTTGCTATGACCAGTGCATTTTCTTGGCAAAACTCTATTAGTCTTTGCCCTGCTTCATTCCGCATTCCAAGGCCAAATTTGCCTGTTACTCCAGGTGTTTCTTGACTTCCTACTTCTGCATTCCAGTCCCCTATAATGAAAAGGACATATTTTTTGGGTGTTAGTTCTACAAGGTCTTGTAGTTCTTCATAAAACCGTTCAACTTCAGCTTCTTCAGCATTACTGGTTCGGGCATAGACTTGGATAACTGTGATATTGAATGGTTTGCCTTGGAGACGAACAGAGATCATTCTGTCGTTTTTGAGATTGCATCCAAGTACTGCATTTTGGACTCTTTTGTTGACTATGCTGGCTACTCCATTTCTTCTGAGGGATTCCTGCCCACAGTAGTAGATATAATGGTCATCTGAGTTAAATTCACCCATTCCAGTCCATTTTAGTTCGCTGATTCCTAGAATGTCGACATTCACCCTTGCCATCTCCTGTTTGACCACTTCCAATTTGCCTTGATTCATGGACCTGACATTCCAGGTTCCTAAGCAATATTGCTCTTTACAGCATCGGATCTTGCTTCTATCACCAGTCACATCCACAACTGGGTATTATTTTTGCTTTGGCTCCAGCTCTTCATTCTTTCTGTAGTTATTTCTCCTCTGATCTCCAGTAGCATATTGGGCACCTAATGACCTGGGGAGTGCCTCTTTTGGTATCCTATCATTTTGCCTTTTCATACTGTGCATGGGGTTCTCAAGGCAAGAATACTGAAGTGGCTTGCCATTCTCTTCTCCAGTGGACCATGCTCTGTCAGACCTCTCCACCATGACCTGCCCGTCTAGGGTTGCTCCGCAGGCATGGCTTGGTTTCATTGAATTATACAAGGCTGTGGTCCTAGTGTGATTTGATTGACTAGTTTTCTGTGAGTATGGTTTCAGTGTGTCTGCCCTCTGACGCCCTCTTGCAACACCTACCATCTTACTTGGGTTTCTCTTACCTTGGGCATGGGGTATCTCTTCGTGGCTGCTCCAGCAAAGCACAGCTGCTGCTCCTTACCTTCGACGAGGGGTATCTGCTTACCGCTGCAGTTCCTGACCTTCAACGTGGGATAGCTCCTCTAGGCCCTCCTGTGCCTGCGTAGCCACTGCTCCTCGGGATGCTCCTCCTGGCCTCCAGCCCTGGCCTCAGGCGTGGGTGGCTCCTCAGGGTCACCGCCCCTGGCCTCGGCCCTGAGGTGTCTCTTCCCAGCTGAAGCCCTTGGCCTCCGGCGCGAGGTGGCTTCTCCCTTTCGCCCCTGACCTCGGCCACGGGTTGTCTCCTCCCGGCTGCCCCTGACCTCGGACGTAGGATAGCTCCTCCCGGCCGCCGCCCCTGACCTCGGACGCGGGCTGTCTCCTCCCGGCCACCACCCCTGACCTCGGACGTGGGATAGCTCCTCTCGGCTGCCGCCCCTGACCTCGGACACAGTGTAGCTCCTCTCGGCCGTTCCTGCACCGTCGCAGCCTGGCACTCTAGGCCGCTGCCCCTGACCTCCGACGTGAGGTAGCTCCTCTCAGCCGCGCCTAGTGTGCCGGCTCTCGCAGCCGCCTGTGCTTATATTGAACATTAAAAAAAAGTCCATGAGACTAATTTTCAGTCCTATAAGTTAACAGTTTTGAAAGACAAACTCTTAAATAAAGAGTTACAACACAACAGGATAGTCCTGATAATTGAAGATAAAAAACATAGAGAGTAACTTATTAAATATGGGGCTAGGAAGTCACATTTAGCAGCCAACGGCCTATGTGGCTTGAGCATTGGTTGAGATGTGTGTATAAAGTTTGGAAGTTAGGCTGTGATCAGATCTTGGAAGGTCTTGCATGGCAACCTGAGGAATGTGAACCTGACTTTCTAGGTCTAGGTAATAAGGAGCCATTGATGACTTTTTAAACTCCATAACAGTAGAATTGGGCTTCCCAGCTGGCGCTAGTGGTAAAGAACCTGCCTGCCAATGTAGGAGACATAAGAGATGCAGGTTCAATACCTTGGTCTAGAAGAACCCTTGGAGGAGGGCATGGCAATCCACTCCAGTATTATTTCCTGGAGAATCCCCATAGACAGAGGAGCCTGGCGGGCTACAGTCCTTGGGTTGCAAATAGTTGGAGATGGCTGAGGAGACTTAGCATGCACAACAGTAGAATTTGGTTTGGGATTTAGAAAGGTAACTCATATGGCTCATAAAATAAGCATTCAGAAAGATGAGTTATTTCTGAATTCAGAATTTACATATGACTGATGTTCTCTGAAATTTTGGTAATATGTGATAAATACAATTATCAATCAGTAAATTTTGATTACATGAAGATACAATGGAAAACTTAAAGACTAGTTAACTGTAGCTCTTGCACTGGAAACAAGTCAACAAAAAGTAGTAAATACTAAGTGGATGGAGTTCTTCGGTGAAAATTTCCAAAAGGAGTAGTGGGACTGAAATGACTCCCAGCAGCTGGAGAGAAAAAGAGGAGACTATAAATTGCTTGATTTATGAAGGTAGAAATTCTACTAAAATTTAAACATATACATGATGACTCTGCATTAATTTTTATTTATCTATGAATTTTTTTTTTCAAATGAATCCTACATAAAACTCCAATGAGGCCCTGAGCCTTGACTATTATGCATCATCTCATGCTTATTTCCAAGTGGTCCTCAAGTCATCCTGTGAAACCCTAGGATCACATAGAATATGGTGTGTGAAAACCACTGCTCAAGTTCAACAAACTCATATTACAGATGAGGAAATTCAAGGAGAAGCTACTTTATGTCAGCACAGTGCTGTATTAATAGGCCCACTGGTCTGAAATGAAAATGTTAGGGTTGGAGTCCCAGCTCTGCCACTTTGACTTTGAGACTTGGACAAGTCAGTTGACTACTGTTTTGCCTCACTTTTCTACTATAATTCATAAGATTAGAAATTTGGCTTACATAATCTCTGTAAGTTTATTACTGCTGGAAAATTATTTAAGGCCAATAGTGGAAATACTAAGATGTAGTTATCCACGTCTCAGTTTCAGTGTTCTTTCCATGGTACTGAAGTAGGACTGCATTCTCTTTAGAAGACACAGAGAATGGATGCCCTGTATGAAACTTTTATATATCTCTCATAACAAGAGTTCCTACATATCCAGAGTGGATATGCACAACTTCTGGATTCATGGCACTGCACCAACTATAGACGAATATGTCACCAGGTTTCAGTAACTGTTATGTATTTCTGTTTGACATGAACATTGATATTTACTGAAATCTGCCAACTGCTGAATCATACCATTCCTGGAACACTGTTTCTTATCTCCAAGCTTACAAAGCCATAACTTGATAACATAACTGAATAAAACATCAAGTTATGTATCTAAGGTGTGTTTTAATACTGGAAAGGCATCCATAAATAGAACATATATATTCACTTCTAGAAAAGGCATACAATGCATAGACAATTTTACACAAGAATGGGTTTGAAACTAAGATTTATTCATTACCCTTTTGTGGTATCCTCCTTTGTTCTGTATACATAACAATATAAGTGTTTCTAATGAATTCTGCTGGCTGATTGACTTTTAATGTTTTTTTATTGAGGTACAGTTGATTTACAGTGTTGCATTAGTTTCTGATGTATAGCAAAGTGATTTTGTTATATATATATGTGTGTGTGTACATGCATGCGTGTGTGTGTGCTCAGTCATGTTTGACTCTTTTCTAACTTTTCTGCATGAAAAGTATATTGAGGGTAGTTTTATGATATTATTTTGACACTCCATATTTGATAATATAGTCATTTTCAATATTGTTTTTGGACTGGTGATTTTTGCTTTTATTCCTGGACTGTTCTCTACAGAATGACTGTTAATATTGTTAAAGCATTTAACTCTGTATTCTGCCTTTATGTACTATGCTAGTCACTCAGTCATGTCCAAATATTTGCAACCCCGTGGCCTATAGCCCACGAGGCTCCTCTGTCTATGGGGTTTCCCAGGAAAGAATACTGGAGTGGGTTGCCACTTCCTTTTTCAGGAGATCTTCCAGACCCAGGGACTGAACCTGAGTGTCCTGCATTGCAGGCACATTCTCTACTGTCTGAGCCACCAGGGAAGCTCCTAGAGACATACAATATGAAACATTATTTCATGAATGTAAGTTAAATAAGAAGCAAAGTGACAAAAAATTCCTTAGAATTGCTTTGCTTTGGCTACTCTTGGTCTTAGGAAGGACTGGAATGAACATAATTATATTTTGGTAACCTTAGAGCTTTGATTAATTAACTTTTGGTTGTTAATTAGTAGTACTATATATTCACCTTAGAATTTTAGCATAAAATTTAGTAGAAAACACTTTATCTGTTAAATTACTGTATTAAGTATCTTCCTTTTCTTGAATATCAGAGCTTAATTAGTTATAAAAAAGAATAAACACTAAAGCCAACAACATACCAAAATTACAAAACAGATGAAAAGGAGCACAAAATAGTAATAAATATCTGTATTATTCTAATCTCTGAACTTTAAACTAATTATATAAAAAGTATGTTATATAAAAGACACACCAGAAACAAAACAGAAAGTTTTTTAAAAATTCCTAATATAAAATGTAGGAACTGATCATTAAAAGAAAAACAACTTAAGAAAATGGCTAAGAAGAGGCTGTTCATAGAAAAGGAGATGCAAATTGCCAATTAACATAAAATGATGCTTATCCTCTAGTAGTCATAGAGATGCAAATTTTAGCTATAATGAGGCACAAATTTTCACATATCAGGATTGGTAAAACTGTTAAAGGCTTATGACATCTGGTGCTGGCAAAGATGTGGCAAAATGGACACATTTGCTGGTGGAAGTGTGAATCATTTGTACTGAACATAATGATTTTTAAATGGATATACTATTCCCTTCACCAAGTCTCAATTATGGAAACTAATTCTATAAAAATGCAAAAATTAATATAAAAGGAGATAATATATATATATGGGCTTCCCTAGTGGCTTAGCAGTAAAGAATCTTCCTGCCAACGCAGGAGATGCAGGTTCAATCCCTGGGTTGGGAAGATCCCCTGGAGAAGGAAATGGCAACCCACTCCAGTATTCTTGTCTGGAAAATCCCATGGACAGAGGAGCCTGGCAGGCTGCAGTGCATGGGGTGGCAAAAGAGTTGGACACAACTTAGCAACTAAATAACAACAATATACACATACAAATACACATACAAAGATGTCAGTTGTAGCACTGTTTGTTGGAACAAATATTGACTTTTTTCATCAATGAGAGAAGTGTTGAATAAACCTCAGAATACACTTAATGTAGATTATGCAGTTATTCAAAAAAGATATATTTAACTTAGAATGATAATCATAAAGATCATAATATAAAGTGAAAATAATACGTAACAGATTGAAGAGTAATATACATTTTATGATCCTATATTTTAACTGGTAGAGGAACATGCTTTCATAAACCCTATGTATCATTTATATGTGTGAATTTTGAATGCACATTACACACATGCATAGTTTTTATTTTTTTTAAGCAAGAAGCATTGAAACATATATATTATCGTATGTAAAAATAGATAGCCAGTGGAAACTGGCCGTATGATACAGGGGGCTCAAATCCAGTGCCCTGTGATAACTTAGATGAGTGGGAGGGGGTAGGAGGTGGGAGAGAGGTTCAGGAGTGAGGGGACATACATAAACCTATTCATGTTGCCTATTCATGTCGATATATGGCAGAAAATAGCATAATATTATAAAACAGTTATCTTCCAATTAAAAGTAATTAAAAAATATTCTTATCAAACTGCTAATTTGAATCATCTTGAGGAGGTGATTCTAGTGGGGGCAGTGGAGAAAAATTGGAAAGTTTTTCATTATACACTTTAGTATTGTTTGAATAATGACATGTAAGCAATATAGATGACACAAAAATATTTTTATGTTCAAAACAATTTAAAAAGTCAACAGATGGAAAAGCTACATCATGCCAACCAAAATCAAAATACCATAATACAAGTAGGGTGAGAAAATACTTTATTGCCCAAACTGGAAGACTTTTAAGAATGCAAGGGAGAGCTAACCAAACAAGCTGTCATTCTGGTATAAAGCGGAATGACCCATAAAACTGGAATTCAATCTTGGGAATGTAGTCTACAGCATAGTGACTATAGTTATTAATACTGTATATATATTTTGAAAATTGCTAACAGAGTAAATCTCAAGAGTTCTCATCATAGGAGAAAACATTTTAATTATATGTAGTGATGGATGTTCAGAGAAGGCAATGGCAACCCACTCCAGTACTCTTGCCTGGAAAATCCCATGGATGGAGGAGCCTGATAGGCTGCAGTCCATGGGGTCGCGAAGAGTCGGACATGACCAAGCGACTTCACCTTCACTTTTCACTTTCATGCATTGGAGAAGGAAATGGCAACCCATTCCAGTGTTCTTGCCTGGAGAATCCCAGGGACAGGGGAGCCTGGTGGGCGGCCGTCTATGGGGTCGCACAGAGTCCGACACGACTGAAGCGACTTAGCAGCAGCAGCAGCAGCAGTGATAGATGTTAAGCTTACTGAACTAGACTTATAGTGGTGATCGTTTTGCAGTATACACAAATATCTAATTATTGAATGCTTAAACCTAACGTTATATGTCAGTTATGACTCAGTTTTTTAAATGTCTGTGGTTTAATAGAGCTAAGGCAAGAATCTATGGTTTCAGTGTATACTGGGCCACTTAATGGGATCCTAGGTGGCAAGAGAATGTTACACTCCTGTCTTGGTATTCACCTTGTCTGGCTAAAATAACCTCTGGCTGGAATGCTGATATTAAATGACACTTTAAAACATTTAAATTCTTAAGAAATCAGATACTGTGCATGCAAGACTAATCACAGATGCAGCTATTAAATGACAGCATGTTAACTTTGTTGGTGCCCCACTTGTCTATGTAAACAAGTCCCTATAAAAAGTTTATTTTGCCAATTTTGTTTTCAAAGAGAAGTGTTTGTGTGTGCATGTGTTTGTACTATATAAAAAATATATTATGGTATGGATATGGATAGTGCTGCTATCATGTATATATTTTATATATGTACTATTTTATATACTCCATATATATAATATATACTTTATCAGACACCTACCCATATATGTGGATATGAATAGTGCTACTATAATTATTATAATCAGGGGAAGTATACATATGTATATATATATAATATGTGTATGTGTTTTGAAGTTTTAATTTTAGTGAAGTAGATTATCAGTTATATCCTTCAAGAATCATGCATTTGGAATTTTATATAAAAAGTCAAAGCTTTACCCAAGATAACCTAGATTTTCCCCTATGTTATCTTCTAGGCTTTATTGTTACGTATTTTGGATTTAGGACTGTGATCCACTTTGAGTTATTCTGTGAAGAGTATAAGGTCTGTTTAAATTGTTTTGCATGTGGATATCCAGTTCCAGCACTGTTGAAGGGACTTTGTTCCATTGTATTTTCTCTACTCCTTTATCAAAGATCAGCTGACTGAGTTTGTGGGTTTATTTTGGGCTTTCTGTTGTGTTGCAAATAGATCTGTCTATTCTTTTGCCACTGTCACACAATCTTGATTGCTATAGTTTTTGAGTCAGTTCTAAGACTTAATCATCTCTTTCCAAATTGAGTTGGCTATTCTAGATCTTTTGCCTCCATATAAGTTTTAGAATCAGTTTGTTGATATTCACATAATAACTTGCTGAGATTGAGTTTATGATAAATCCATAGGACAAGTTGGAATAACAAACATCTTGATAAGGTTGTCTTCCAATCCACGAACACGGATGATCTTTCCGTTTAAGTCTCCTTTGATCTTTCACCAGAGTTGTGGTTTTCTTCATAAAGATCTTGTATATATTTTGTTAGATTTATACCTAAGTACTGTAAACACTGTTGTGTTTTTAACTTCAAATTACATTTGTTCATTGCTGGTATGGAGGAAAACTATTAACTTTTGTCTTACTTTGTATACTGCAACCTCACATAATCATTTATTAGTTCCAGGAGGGTTGTTGTTTCTTTTTTCTGTTGATTCCTTAGGATTGTCTAAGTAAATTATGATGTCATATAGTAAAAAGGACAGTTATATTTCATCCTTCCTACTTTGTAAATCTTTTATTTCCTTTTTGTTTCTTATCAAATCATCTAAGATTTTTGATATAGTGTTGATAAGCAATGATGAGAGGGACATCTTTTCCTTGTTCCTAATTACAGGAAAGTTCGGAGTTTCTCACCATTAAGTATATATTAGCAATAGGATTTTGTAGATGCTTTTATATCAAGTTAAGGAAGCTTCCCCATAGTCCTTACTGAGGTTTTTATAAATGAATGGGTGTTGAGTTTTTCAATTATTTTTTCCTGCTATTTATAATTTGATCATTTTTTTTTTTTTTACCCTGTTAAAGGGATGGATTACATTGATTTTTTTTGACTGTTGAACCAGTCGTGCATGTATGGGTAAATATCACTTGGTTATGGTGTATAATTATTTTATACATTGTCAGATTTAATTTCCTATATTTTGTTGAGGATTTTTGCATCTATTTTCATAAGATATATTGATATGTGATTTACTATTCTTGTCTTATCTTCATTTCAGTTTGGTATTAGGGCAAGCCTGGTCTCATAGAACAAAATAAGAAGTATTCACTCTGCTTCTGTCTTCTGGAAGACATTATAGAGAATAGCTGATTTCCTCCTTAAATGTTTGATAGAAATAATCAGCAAACCCATCTGGGCCTGGTGCTTTAGTTTTGTAAGGTTATTGATGGTTGAACTGCTTTGTTATTGCTGTTCTGTCACTCAGCTGTGTCCACCTCTTTGTGACCCCATGGACTGCAGCACACCAGGCTCCCTTGTTCTTCACTTTCTCCCAGAGTTTGCTCAAACTCATGTCCATTCAGTCAACTATGCCATCCAACCACCTCATCCTCTGCTCGCCCCTTCTCCTATTGCCCTCAATCTTTCCCAACATCAGGGTCTTTTCCAATGAGTCGGCTCTTTGTATCAGGTGGCCCAAGATTTGGAGTTTCAGCCTCAGCATCAGTCTTTCCAATTAATATTCAGGGTTGATTTCCTTTAGGATTTGATCTCCTTCCAGTTCAAGGGACTCTCAAGTCTTCTCTAGAACCACAGTTCAAAAACATCAATTCTTCAGTGCTCAGCCTTCTTTATGGTCCAATTCTCACATCCATACAGGACTACTGGAAAAACCATATATGGACCTTTGTCAGCAAGGTGATATCTGTTTTTTAATACATTGTCTAGGTTTGTCAATAGCTTTTCTTCAAGAAGCAAGTATCTTTTAATTTCATGGCTGCAGTCACCATCTCTAGTGATTTTGGAGCCCAAGAAAATAGTGAGTTTCCAAATTTTTCCCATCTAATTGCCCTGAAGGATGGGACCAGATGCCAGGATCTTCATTTTTTTAATGTTTAGTTTCAAGCCAGCTTTAAAGTGGGGAGATGGGGAGGGAAGCATTTTTTAGTCCGTCAATTAAGTCTCAGTCTTTTGATGTGTCTGTGCTCCTGGACTGTAAACTTTACTAGTGCTTCTTAGTGCCTACCAACTTATGTGAGAAAGGATGGACTGATCAGCAAGGACTGATATTGAGTATTTCTCTTACCCCAGATAGGTTAGACTGATAAAAATCACAGCAGTTTAGGTTTTGTTTTTCTAATTTCATTTTGCTTTTTTTATGGGCATAGATTTTGTACAAGACAACTTACTTGACGTCTTGGTTGGCATTGTACATTATGGATCACCACCTTCTTAAAACTATCTATTCCCCTATTTTCCCAACTTTTTGGCTTCTCTGTGTATGCTCTTGGATCTCTGAATGTCAACTTATTTAAAAGCAAACATTTTATTCACACCATCTCTCCTACTATGCCTTATCTCAGTGAACGGCAACACAGTATATTCTGTTGCACACACCAGAGACCAAGGAATCATCCCTGGTCTGTCAGTATTCATTAACTTTAATTCTCAAATCATGTTTTAATTTGCTTTATATGTATTTCTCAAGTCAACTTAACTATCGCTACATTCTTTCCTACCACTGAGTCCAATAAACTATTATTTCAAGCACTGACTATAATAGCCTCCCTTTACTTTCTTGAATCCTCCCAAACCATTTATCATGCGGGTATTAACATGATCCTTCAAAAAAGTATTTATCCATTAGTTATTAATTTGAGGATCAAGGCAAGGCTCCTTAACATGTTCTTAAGACCCTGCATAATCTGGTATCCTCTAGATTTACTGTTTCATATGGAACCAGTGATTTCTCTTGCTTTCTCAGCTATATACTAGCTTTCTTACTCTTTCATTCAGCAGCATATTTGCCATTGTTCCGTCTCACTTACCTGAAGCCATAAATGCTGTTTTCTATATCTTTTCACCTCCTCTATTTTCTTTTTCTCTAGTTTACTCATGCTTCAGATCTCAGGTGATGTGTTCCTTTCTGAGGGAAGTCTTCACTGAAGTTCCTAAATAAAATTCTCTATAGGCTTTCATGGTAGCATATACTTTTTATGACAATTATCAACTCGAGATTTTATTGCATTTATTGGATTGATGTCTGTCTTTAATACCAGAAGGTAAATTTCTTAAAGGAAGGAACCATCCGTAATCTTGATCACAGTTCTATTCCCAGTTACTATAAGGCACATGGTAGATGTTCAACAAGTGTTGATTGAAGAATAAATGGATGATGTTTCATTTAAGCTAGGAATTAACTACCAATTCTTACTATAATTTGACAAGCTACCTGACTAATGGTAAAATTGGTAACATTTGATATAGGATTACAAGAACAATACAGACCTTTACAAATTTCATACAGATTACAAATTTCATTAAAAAGAAGTTTCACTTTTCAAAGGGTCCTCCAAATGAATCTTTTTATGTCATAAGATTTGGGGGCATGAGTGGGTTGTAATAGTGATAATCAGAAATGGAAGAATATTCTGTAGGGACCAAGTTCATGAGCAGAGTAGTAAGCCATGAGACTAATTCTTGCTTTTCTATGTCAAAACCCCAATCCTTAATCCCATATCAACAAAATAGAAGAAGAATAGAAAGGAGGGAGCCATCAGTTATGTAGCTGCCAATGAGAATCATTTCAGTTCAGATCAGTCGCTCAGTCGTGTCCGACTCTTTGCGACACCATGAATCGCAACACACCAGACCTCCCTGTCCATCACCATCTCCTGGAGTTCACTCAGACTCACGTCCATCGAGTCCTTGATGCCATCCAGCCATCTCATCCCCAGTCAACCACTTCTCCTCCTGCCCCCAATCCCTCCCAGCATCAGTCTTTTCCAATGAGTCAACTCTTTGCATGAGGTGGCCAAAGTACTGGAGTTTCAGCTTTAGCATCATTCCTTCCGAAGAAATCCCAGGGGCTGATCTCCTTCAGAATGGACTGGTTGGATCTCCTTGCAGTCCAAGGGACTCTCAAGAGTTTTCTCCAACACCACAGTTCAAAAGTATCACTTCTTCGGCGCTCAGCCTTCTTCACAGTCCAACTCTCACATCCATACATGACCACAAGTAAAACCATAGCCTTGACTAGACGGACCTTAGTCGGCAAAGTAATGTCTCTGCTTTGGAATATGCTATCTAGGTTGGTCATAACTTTCTTCCAAGGAGTAAGCGTCTTAATTTCATGGCTGCAGTCACCATCTGCAGTGATTCTGGAGCCCCCAGAAAATAAAGTCTGACACCATTTCCACTGTTTCCCCATCTATTTCCCATGAAGTCATGGGACCGGATGCCATGATCTTCATTTTCTGGATGTTGAGCTGTAGGCCAACTTTTTGACTCTCCTCTTTCACTTTCATCAAGAGGCTTTTTAGTTCCTCTTCACTTTCTGCCATAAGGGTGGTGTCATCTGCATATCTGAGGTGATTGATATTTCTCCTGGCAATCTTGATTCCAGCTTGTGTGTCTTCCAGTCCAGCGTTTCTCATGATGTACTCTGCATAGAAGTTAAATAAGCAGGGTGACAATATACAGCGTTGACGTACTCCTTTTCCTATTTGGAACCAGTCTGTTGTTCCATGTCCAGTTCTAACTGTTGCTTCCTGACCTGCATACAGATTTCTCAAGAGGCAGGTCAGGTGATCTGGTATTCCCATCTCTTTCAGAATTTTCCACAGTTTATTGTGATCCACACAGTCAAAGGCTTTGGCATAGTCAATAAAGCA
This sequence comes from Budorcas taxicolor, assembly GCF_023091745.1. NCBI lineage: Eukaryota > Metazoa > Chordata > Mammalia > Artiodactyla > Bovidae > Budorcas > Budorcas taxicolor. The sequence goes on along the minus strand of NC_068923.1, from coordinate 55,307,672 downwards.
GAAATAGATGTGTTTCTGGAACTCTCTTGCTTTTTCCATGATCCAGCGGATGTTGGCAATTTGATCTCTGGTTCCTCTGCCTTTTCTAAAACCAGCTTGAACGTCAGAGTTCACGGTTCATGTATTGCTGAAGGCTGGCTTGGAGAATTTTGAGCATTACTTTACTAGCATGTGAGATGAGTGCAATTGTGCGGTACTTTGAGCATTCTTTGGCATTGCCTTGCTTTGGAATTGGAATGAAAACTGACCTTTTCCAGTCCTGTGGCCACTGCTGAGTTTTCCAATTTGCTGGCATATTGAGTGCAGCACTTTCACAGCATCATCTTTCAGGATTTGAAACAGCTCAATTGGAATTCCATCACCTCCACTAGCTTTGTTCGTAGTGATGCTTTCTAAGGCCCACTTGACTTCATATCACAAGATGTCTGGTTCTAGATTAGTGATCACATCATCATGATTATCTGGGTCGTGAAGATCTTTTTTGTACAGTTCTTCCATGTATTCTTGCCACCTCTTCTTAATATCTTCTGCTTCTGTTAGGTCCATACCATTTCTGTCCTTTATCGAGCCCATCTTTGGATGAAATGTTCCCTTGGTATCTCTAATTTTCTTGAAGAGATCTCTAGTCTTTCCCATTCTGTTCTTTTCCTCTATTTCTTTGCATTGATCACTGAAGAAGGCTTTCTTATCTCTTCCTGCTATTCTTTGGAACTCTGCATTCAGATGCTTATATCTTTCCTTTTCTCCTTTGCTTTTCGCCTCTCTTCTCTTCACAGCTATTTGTAAGGCCTCCCCAGACAGCCATTTTACTTTTTTGCATTTCTTTTCCATGGGGATTGTCTTGATCCCTGTCTCCTGCACAATGTCACGAACCTCATTCTATAGTTCATCAGGCACTCTATCTACCAGATCTAGACCCTTAAATCTATTTCTCACTTCCACTGTATAATCATAAGGGATTTGATTTAGGTCATACCTGAATGGTCTAGCAGTTTTCCCTACTTTCTTCAATTTAAGTCTGAATTTGGCAATAAGGAGTTCATGATCTGAGCCACAGTCAGCTGCTGGGCTTGTTTTTGTTGACTGTATAGAGCTTCTCCATCTTTGGCTGCATAGAATATAATCAACCTGATTTCGGTGTTGACCATCTGGTGATGTCCATGTGTAGAGTCTTCTCTTGTGTTGTTGGAAGAGGGTGTTTGCTATGACCAGTGCATTTTCTTGGCAAAACTCTATTAGTCTTTGCCCTGCTTCATTCCGCATTCCAAGGCCAAATTTGCCTGTTACTCCAGGTGTTTCTTGACTTCCTCCTTTTGCATTCCAGTCCCCTATAATGAAAAGGACATCTTTTTTGGGTGTTAGTTCTACAAGGTCTTGTAGGTCTTCATTGAACTGTTCAACTTCAACTTCTTCAGCATTACTGGTTGGGGCATAGACTTGGACAACTGTGATATTGAATGGTTTGCCTTGGAGACGAACAGAGATCATTCTGTCATTTCTGAGATTGCATCCAAGTACTGTATTTTGGACTCTCTTGTTGACCATGATGGCTACTCCATTTCTTCTGAGGGATTCCTGCCCGCAGTAGTAGATGTAATGGTCATCTGAGTTAAATTCACCCATTCCAGTCCATTTTAGTTCGCTGATTCCTAGAATGTCGACATTCACCCTTGCCATCTCCTGTTTGACCACTTCCAATTTGCCTTGATTCATGGACCTGACATTCCAGGTTCCTATGCAATATTGCTCTTTACAGCATCGGATCTTGCTTCTATCACCAGTCACATCCACAACTGGGTATTGTTTTTGCTTTGGCTCCATCCCTTCATTCTTTCTGTAGTTATTTCTCCTCTGATCTCCAGTAGCATATTGGGCACCTAATGACCTGGGGAGTGCCTGTTTTGGTATCCTGTCATATTGCCTTTTCATACTGTTCATGGGGTTCTCAAGGCAAGAATACTGAATTGGCTTGCCATTCCCTTCTCCAGTGGGCTGTAAATAGACAGTAGTTCACTTAGAGCACATGTGACCATGAGTGTCCAATTAGAATAGGCATATCGAAGGCATGTTGGCAAAAACCGCACAAAAGTGAACCTTGGGGAAAAAAACATCAAAGAAAATATACAAAGAAAAAGTGAAATAGAAATCAATTTTGTAAGTAGTTATTGTTTTTGAGGAAGGGACTGATATGAATGCAACAGAAAACTTTCCAAGATAGAAGAAAACTGTGCTGCAATGAAAGATGTAATTCTACAAATGGAAAGGACATAAGGTGTTTCAGGAACAACATAGATAATGTTTTTACTGAAGAATATTGAGTTCATAGTCAAGGTGATCTTGGATTGTCTCTTATTTTTCATTTTCATAATAAATATGAATATTCAAGTACGTCAAGATCCCTTTAATAAACTATTACTGATAAAGTAATTCTGCTATTTTCTAGATCGAAAGATGGATGTGTAAGCTTCTTTCCAACTCTATGATTCTATAAATCTTAGTCTGAACCATCTTTTTCATAGGGCTTAAATGAAAACAACTGCAGAATGCAACTGTAGTTGTTACTCATTTATGTTTATGTTAAATTTATTCATAAAATGCAAACTAAAGTTAACCATTCAGTTATAATTGTGACTTCTATAGAAGTCAGCCTTTTATGTCAACCTTTTAAGTAACAGTTTTATCTACTGCTGCAAACATTTGACAAACAAATCACCTGGTACAACATTACCTTTCTGTATCTGCCAAAAATGAGTCTTGTTTAATACATGGAGCAGTGGCTTAACCAATATGGCTTTTCAAATATTCATGTCTCACAATTTATTAAAATGCTCAAAGAAATAGGTACTATTTTATATTATAATATTTGGTAAATTGAAAAATGTCATACAGATTGGCTGCATATTTTTTAACCTTTTTTTTTTTTTTGGAGGCATTGCATGGCAAAAACAAGGTTTTCCCAGGTGGCTCAGTGGTAAAGAATCCACCTGCCAATGCAGGAGACATAGGTTCAATCCCTAGGTCAGAAGATCCCCTGGAGAAGGAGACGGCAACCCACTCCAGTATTCTTGCCTGGGAAATCCTATGGATAAAAGGCCCTGGCAGACTACAGTCCATGGGGTCGTGAAAGAGTTCGACATGACTTAGCAACTAAACAATAACATGGCAAAAACAAAGTGCATGTCTTATCAGAGAGAAAGGTATGAATGATTTATTGTCCTTCTTGAGGTTAAATATAAGTCAATAGGAAAACGAGAGAACGTTGGAGAACATTAATTCTCCACTATCTTTTCAGGAATGTGTATTAATATAATGGCAACATGAGGATAGTTATAGAAAAATATATCTGTTTGCACTTGAGCTATTTTCAGAATGACTAGGATGGTTGGTGCTAATAAATCTTGTTTATATAAGCACACTTTTACAAACATAAGAAATGATGTACAAGTGTCAAGCAATACAGCATCTGCCCTTTATATCAAATGGCACAAAAAAATGCAACTTTTTTTTAAAAATCTTTGTTTTCCCATTAAGCTTGGCAGAGAACCTTGTATACTGACCTGTAGGAAGTGCTGAATGGTTAAATGAATGATTACATGTTCAGGCTGTATAATTCTTACAGGCAAAATAGATAATATATACATTTAAAGTCAGGATAAACGCAGAGACTATTTATGCTTTTCACAGGTGAGAAGACTAATGCATATTTTTCTGAGAGGCAGATGAAGATTAGAAGCCCATGATTAAATCCTGCCATTACTCCAAGTTTTGTCTGTTTCTTTGATGACAACACATAGCTTAAGATTGCTTGATAGCAGCTTTGATTATGATGGAATTGCTAGTTTGCTGGACAGAGCTAGTCCAATCCTGTGCAAAAAGAATCTGAATCCTTAGGAAATTCTAATATGTCAACTGTATTCTGGATTCAGGTAATCCCCACCTTCGAAAGATAAGAAATTCCTTAGATAAGAAAAATGAGAATGTGCCAGTCTGCCTTCCCACTCCTACATGACAATACACACATTCAATCTCACTTTTTCACAGCAAAATTCTACCTCAAACATCGCCAACCGGATTAAAATGTTGTAGAATGAATTTCAACTTCACTCTGTCAAGTAAATTATTCTTAATTCCCTTTGTCGCTGTTTGATTGTGTCAGGAAACTGGACCAAATAACTGCTTAAATTAATCTCAACTTCATGATTTCAAAATTTATAGTGTTTCCAATATAGTGAAAGACTCCTTTTGACCCCATGGACTGCAGTCTGCCAGGCTCCCTTGTCCATGGAATCCTCCAGGCAAGAATACTGGAGTGGGTTGCCATTCCCTTCTCCCATATAGTGCAACTCCTATATAGTAGAACTACTATAATAGATACTTTCATTACCCCCTCCCAAGAACCAGTTTCTCTCACTTTTTGAATTAAGCTATGGAGTCTAGGGAAGCTCTTTTTAAGGGTTTGTGTATATACTCGTTTATTCTTCAAATATAGAAAATTATTCTTCCTGCCTAGTCAGCTGAGCCAGGTTGTTTTCCTAAAAATGCACATATAAATACCAAATATCATAACATTGTTATTTTTATAATTACAACATACTAGAAAGGTCCCCAGTTTAACCATATTATTTTATATTATTTATTACAGGACAACATGATAAACTTTGATAGCAATTGCCTGAATAACGAACCTAACTTTTTTAAAAAACATTCATGTGATGATAATAAGGTAATGATAATTATTTGGAGTTTATATGTCATTTGAGCTTGATATCATAGAAGTTTATATTTCCTGTATCTGTTTATTATACTGATTATTAATGACATAGTCTTTTGGTTCTAACCTGACAATTCCCATTGATATATTGTTATATTGTGGTCTTTCATACTTTTATTTTACAAATTGCCCTATACTTATTTGATAAATATTCCTTTCAATTTTAGCATTGTGTTTTTCACCTTGAAAACAGTAGAACTGCTGAATTCAAAGATACACATCTCAGTCCTGAAACATTTATTCAGGAAAATGCTTGTCAGAATGATTGCTTGCATATACACACATAATTGATGGGCATAATTTAGTTGTATGCATTTTAAAATTTTTTCTTTCAATATTTTCTTATCTTCAAATCATTACCTCCTCTATTTGGTATAATGTTACAATTTACAGAATTTTGAATAAAAGTTTGTGTCATCTCTTTCTTCAGAAACTAGTGTGCTATTCAAGTCTTTTCGAAACTCACAATAACTGAGTTAACCTCATGGCATTTGAGTGTATCCATAAATTCCTAAAAAAAAATTCCTTAAAGTATTTGAAACACTTGTTTTAGGAAAATAGGCCCTTTATTATTGCCAGTTATTCATCCATATCTCCAAAGGGGCAAATACAATAATAATAAAAATCACACATACCTTTTATTACTGCTGCTTTCAGAAGCGCTCTCCTTTAGTTATCTTGTTTAAAACTGAATAAACTTATGTGCTCACTCATAAGCGATAAGATCATACATAACAAAGAAAAGAGAGTTTAAAAAGTCACATAATCATTAAACTGAGTTCTAGGCACTTTAGGCTGTCACCTGGGAGCTAAACAGGTTCAGTTTAATTGCTCATCAGTCATGTGATTAACTGGAATAGAAGAAAAGTGGGGTGGAGGTGGGGCATTATTTGGCAATACAGTTCTGGCTTTAGGCTCTTTAGAAAAGCTTATTATTTCTTAATATTTTATTTGAACCACAGCCCTTCTGATGTTTTTTCTATAATAGGAAGCTTCATTTTTAAATCGTGCTGCTCGAAAGTTGAAGCAATTCCTTAAAATGAATATCAGTGACGATTTCAAGCTTCACCTATCAACAGTTTCACAGGGCACACTGACACTGCTGAACTGCACCAGCAAGGTAAGCTGAGGACTATTTACTTTGAGCCAAAATATAAACTCCTCCCGTGATAGGATACTATTATTCTCTGATGATCATAAGCATTAGCAGAGAAATCCAAGTGCTTATAAGAAAACTAAAATGCATTTACTCAATTCTAGAAGAGGAAAATTTCAACTTGTAAAGTACCTATTCCTCTTTTGACTAGGGCAAAGAAGTCATTTATAAAAGGGGACTAAAAATAAAGAAGGGTAACACTGTAAATCAACTACAATTAAAAAAGGAAAACAAATCAATGAAAGAAAATAATAAATAGTATTGCCATGGGCGTCCCTCATAGTTCAGTTGGTAAAGAATCTGCCTTCAATTCAGGAGACCCTGGTTTGATTCCTGGGCTGGGAAGATCCACTGGAGAAGGGATAGGCTACCCACTCCAGTATTCTGGCCTGGAGAATTCCATGGACTGCCTAATTCATGGGGTCACAAAGATTGGACACAACTGAGCAGCTTTCACTTCACATTGCCATAGTAACTTTCAAGGAGGCTAGTGACGAGGATGGTAAATTTTTATTTCTAGAATATCTTAATTTTAATCCATTTATGTACACATTTGTAAGAACTCAGAACCTATAAAAATTCATCATTTAACAAATATCTTTTTATATAAAATTTGAGTGTATTTATGTCCAACAATTTTCAGTTTTTTTGCCTCAATAATTTTGATAAGTACAGGGCTAATTTTTTCTACTTATCTATTAGCAGTTATGAAATATAACCAATAAAACAAAATTTGGAAGACATTATCTTGGGACTAGACAACAATTTCTTCACCTGCAAAGTGGAGAAAAATATAGTATCTGCATTATAGGATGCTGAAAAGGTTAAGTGTTAAACGATATAATGCATATAGCATGCATGCATGAGAGCTCAGTCATGTCCAACTCTTTGCAACCCCATGCACTGTTGCTTGCCAGGCTCCTCTATCCATGGGATTATCCCATCAAGAACACTGGAGTGGGTTGCCATTTCCTCCTCTAAGGGGTCTTCCTGACCCAGGGATCAAATCTGTATCCCTTGCATTGCAGGTGGATTCTTTACCACTGAGCCATCTGGAATGCCTGCTTTGTACTAAAAAGCTTCAATAAATTTTTATTATTACTATTATTACTTTACTCTTTCTTTAGGAATTTTACCAGCTGCCATATAAAGCCAAAATACATATTAAAAAAATTAATCTTATATTTAACAGTTTTATGATAGAAAAAGGATCGTTTTTAAAAAAAAATTTAATACTAGTAATTGCCCACAGAAGGTAAAATGTCATGATTGTCCTTGAGCCCTACAGACAGTGATGAAAATACATGTTGGACCTTAATAAGTTGGACTATGTCATTTATCATCATGGTTATTTACTTCATGCAAGCCAGCCTCCTCCTGGTGGTGTTTTTGCCAAGCTTATTTCCAATCTTGTCCACTTACTCATGTTAATTTCTTATATAGAATTTCTTCTGTTCTGTTTTCTATATACTTGATCTCTCCTGTTCTATCTATACATTCTTCAAGGCAAAGTTTAAGATTCATGAAGAGCTTATATTTCAGCTCTTAATCCTTACTTATAACAAATGATTTAAAGTACAGTCAGCAGGAGAAGGAGAGGGAAGGACTAATTGAGAAAGTAATATTGACATATATATACACTATCATGTGTAAAACTGGTAATTAGTGGAAAGCTTCGATACAACACAGGGAGCCCAAGTCTGGCACTCTGTGATGACCTAGAAGGGTGGGATGGGAAGGGGTAGGGAGGCTTCTGAGAGAGGGGATATATAAAATTATGACTGATTCACGTTGTTTGGCAGAAACTGATACAACACTGTAAAGCAATTATTCTACACTTAAAAAACAAAAAAATAAGGAGGATGACATTTAAAAAAGTAGTCAGCCTGTCATATCCATTGGTTCTGCATTCTCTTATTCAACCAACTGTGGATCAAAAATATTAAAAAAAAAAAATTCCAGAAACTTCCAAAAAGCAAAACTTAAAATTTGTCAAGCCACATTTACAACTATTTATGCAACACCTACATTGTGTTTACAACTACTTACACAGCATTTACATTGTATTAGGTATTATAAGTAATCTAGAGATGATTTAAAGTCTACAGGAGGATGTGCCTGGTGATAAGCAAATTCAATGCTATTTTATATACGGAACTTGAGCATCTGTCCTTGGATTTTGGTATCCACCACGGTCCCAGAACCAATCCCCCTACAAATACAGGAGAGTTACTGTACTATCTTATGCAGGAATGAGAAGTTCATTTCATGTTGCTTACAAATGCAATTGCTTAGTAATGCCTTATGTTGAGTATAAGTTTCAAGTCAGGGCTTAACTGAAAAGAATGCAGAGCAAACTAGCAATCTCACCTCTTGGAATAGGAAGGGTTAAAGGTCATAGGTATGCTGTATGTTTGCAATTCTTTCTCTTGTGTGAGGAACTTTGCATGGATGACCATGTTCCAAAATCAACTAATTTTAGAGAGAGAAATAACACGAAAATTTAAATCTTGATATTAAAATGGTTACAAAATTAACTGATACAATCTACTTTTTTCTTGTAATGAGAAGACAAGATATTAAAGATGGTTAACTACATTGAATTTTCTTCATGAGTCAGGCATGCTACAAGCTTTTTATTGTTGTATATTTCATCTTGCTTCTGATGGGTAAAGTTTAATAAAATTTATGGTTAGGATTTAACAACTTAGTGCAATATCATTTTCATGTTGACTGAAATTCTAGTTTTGTCTCTGTTAGTATACCATTCCATGTTTGTTTTTCAGATCTCACAGCAATTAACACAGTGCTGGACACATGTGCAAAATTATGAGTCTAGGTTATTTGGAGGACTAACCTTTCTTGTTTCTCCCTTTTCTCTGATATTTCATAATATTTCTAAATGAAATTAGTATTCTGCCATACTAACAATTTAGATTCTCAAGTAGATTACATGAGCTGAAGGTAATATGAAATTTAGCAGTTATAATAATGGAAGGAGTAATTAAGGACTAATAATCAATATTATAAATATGACTTTGTTTTTAAGGGTAAAGGAAGAAAACCACCTTCCCTGGGTGAAGCTCAACCCACTAAGAATTTGGTAAGAGTTACCACACCCTCCAGATGTTTGCCTTCAACAGCTTGAAATAACTCCAGCATCCTGATACAGCTCAGCCCTGTTAAGGAAACAACAAAGCAGAAGTCCTCATACATGACAAGCCTTCAAAATAAATGAATCAGGAGGGCCGTAAGGCCAGGCCTCAGAGCAGCGCTCTGTAACCTTTGGGTGGTGGGCTGGAGCCAGTGTGCACCTCTCTTCCCAACTCCATGTTCTATGTTGTCATTTTAGTAGTTTGGTACTGTCTACAGGCATGAGGGGGCTTCTTAGGTGACGTTAGTGGTAAAGAACCTGCCTGCCAACGCAGGAGACGAGACGTGGGTTCGATCCCTGGGTCAGGAAGACCCCCTGGAAGAGGGCATGGCAGCCCACTTTAGGTTCTTGCCTGAAGAATCCCACGGACAGCGGAGCCTGGCAGGCCACAGTCCCTGAGGTCGCAAGAGTTGGACACGACTAACAGCTTGTGAGCACACGTGGGCTGGAGACCATGCAAACTGGCAGAGGCCAATGTGAAGGCAAACATCTTTCCTATCAGCTTTTTGCTCAACAATTTCTGAATGTTTCTCTTTGAATTGTTTCCTTTTATAAATGGTTGGTTTTGAAAATAGTCATTATAATATTGGTAAAGGAGAAGTGAGATACCACTTAGAAATTGGACCTCTTTAAACTGCATTTTTAAAAACCACTATTTTAAAATTAAAGAAGCTAGGGAAAATGTCAGAGCATTGATTTTTTTAAAAAGAAAATTAAAACCTCAATAGGTAATAGGCAAAGGACATGACCAAACTATATAGAAAAAAATAAACTAGAAAACAAGATACAAATTAAAAAGGTGACCTTAGTAAAGAAATGCATATTAAAAATGAGGACCCTTTTTAAATCTATTTTAATCGTACAGATTATACAATATATTAGTGTTGTTGTTTTGTTGCTAAGTCATCTGCCAGTCTCCTCTGTCCATGGGATCTCCCAGGCAAGAATACTGGAGTGGGTTGCCATTTCTTTCTGCAGGGGATCTTCTTGACCCAGGAACTGAATTCATGTCTCCTTCATTGGCAGGCAGATTCTTTACTACTGAGCCACCAGGGAAGCCCATACACTATATACTGTATACGTGTAATAGGACATGAATACTCTATATTATATGTACACACATTCTATTAGATTGTTACCCAAAATTATAGCAATATGCAAAATATTTATGAATGAAAAAGAATATTTCACTAAATGCGACAATGATATATTAACTAGAATGAGGCATGGAAAAATACACACACCTGGTTCATGACAGCGACAGATTCTTTTTTCACATTTCCATTATTACGTTATTTGACCACTCTGTGTGTGTTAGTCATCAGTCGTGTCTGACTCTGTGTCTCGATGGACTGTAGCCCCACTAGGCTCCTATGTACATGGAATTTTACAAGGCAAGGATACTGGAGTGGGTTGCCATTCCCTTCTCCAGGAGATCTTCTCAGCCCAGGATAGGAGTATAGAAATCCCTTACTCCTCTTAGAGAAGCAGAGTGAGTCTGCACACCCTGACACTCAGGAAGCCCTAGGTATTCCAACTTAAAGGGGAATAGTTGAAATGAGTAGTATCAATATACGGAGTGCTTCTGGCTAAGGGGATTTGGAAAGAAAGTTTAGAAAAAGGAGATAACACCTGTGTGCCTGAAATTACAGACATAAAATCATGTTTATTTGTCTTTTTAATGAATGTTTAGTCTTGGTCTACGTAGAAAAGTCATGAAATGTTCATGTCTATGTATTTCAAGTCTGCTAGTCACATAAACTTCAGTTTATACTTTTTAAAGATATTTTGGTATATGACTTTTTTATTTTACTTCCTCACCACCCCTCGCTCTCTGTTCTGTTCAGGAATCTTGCATCCAAACCCTGAGACATTAGTTAATTCTGAGACATTAACTCACTTCTCAGACATCCAGAGTCCACATCTCAGGGACTAACAAAAATATAACTGAGGATACGCAGAGCTGCTCTCTTTTATGTCTGTTACATCTGAGGTGTCTTTTCTCCACTTCCTGTAGGTTGTACAGGTAGCCCTTTTGAAGATTTTTGACATAGCCATCTTCTTGGTCTTCTGACTTTCAAAATAAAGTCATATTCCCTGCCTCAAAAAAAAAAAAAGTTCTGGGATCCTCAATACAAAGAATATTAGAAATCCTCCTTCATATTTACCTTTGACATCTGTCCTCTAATTTTTTAAATGAATTAAGAGTATGTGTTAGTGTTACTAAATATATAATTGAAAGAAATCTGAATGTGACCAAACTAAAAATAGGACAAACAAGCTCAAGACCCAATCTATTACATTTACTTGACTATGTGACCATGGCAGATTACTTACCCTGTTTGCATCTCAGTTTCCTCAAATGTGAAAAGTGAAATCATCAATTTTATAGTTACTAAGTAGATGAAATAATATATGTATAGCACTGAGCTCAGTACCTGACCTAGAAAACACCTAATAATTGGTTGTTATTGAAATGAAGAAATTACCCTGTAGTAATTCACTTCTCAGGCATCCAGAGTTCACATCTCTGGGACTCATGAAAATATAACTGAGGGTACACACAGCTACTCTCTTCTACGTCTGTTACATCAGGTGTCTTTTTCTCCACTTTCTGTAGGTTGTACAGGTAGCCCATTTGAAGATTTCTGACAGAGTAGGAAAGCTAGCTTATGAGGCAGGCATCTTCCATTCTCTAGTGAAGACTAGGGAACAAACTTAATTGGGATATATATATATTAATAAGGATATATCCTTACTAATCATCTTTGCCAAAATAAACTGAATATTTTCAGTATTATTTCTTCCATAAAAATATTTTTCCATTGGAAAAAAAAAACACTCAGTTGAATAATGTACAGATTTGTCTCACAAAAGTTTAAACAGTGCTCTTATGTCCACTTATGTTGCACTGGTAAAAATGGTGGCCACCTGACATAGCTCTTTAATCCTAAATTTTAAATCATAACAACCTTGTATATCCTACACATCAATGACTGCAGCTAGGAACCATAATTTTAAAAAATGTCATTCAATGTTCTCCTTTTTTAAAGATTCTTTTGATGTGGACCATTTTTTAAATTTTCTACAATAATGCTTTTATGTTTTGGTTTTTTGGCCACAAGCTAAGGATCCTACAAGGCTCATAGGATCTTAGCTCCCTAACCAGGGATCGAACCAGTACACCCTATACTAGAAGGCAAAGTCTTAACCACTGGGACTACCAGGGAAGTCCCAAGATTCTTCTTTTTAATTACGAAATTGTTAGTATAACCTAGTATAGTGGAAACAGATTGAATGTTTTGCAATGTGTATTTTTACTAAAATGTGAACTTAAAACCTTTTTTTTTATATATTTCTCTAGGAAGAGAATAAATCTTTAAAGGAACAGAGAAAACAGAATGACCTGTGTTTCCTAAAGATACTACTACAAAAGATAAAAACTTGTTGGAATAAAATTTTGAGGGGCATTACAGAACATTGAAAATATGGAGTAGCAATATAAAACCTTGAGCTTTATTTGTATCCTCCAAGAATCTATCTGCTCATGCAATTTTTGAGGGCAGAATGCCTCCTGGAAGTTACTGAATGCATCCTGGTTAAAACAGATTACAGCAACTGAGAAATCCTTACTGTAGTACCAGATGATGGACCTAAACAATGGAAACCAAATGCTGCAATCAACAAAACTATTTCACACGTATGAGGACATATATTAATCGGTATCAATTCTGAACAGTTTAAGACAATCCATGTAAGGTATTAGTTGCAATAATATTTTTTAAATGTGTTTAAAATCTTAAGAAGATATATAAAAGATATATAAATTCTGTGAAGTATATAAAGGTTATGAGGGTTAAAAATTAACATTTCATTATTACCAAAATATATAGCTTTATGCCCATTATGCATCAGTATACTGCAATGAGAGTGGAAATTGCTGTCGTCTGTGCTGGAAATGTTTCAGAGTTAATGGTGAGATATGGATAAGGCCCATGAGAATGAGTCATGTAAAGAAGCCATAGCATAAAGGAGTCCAAGGTGATTGAAAGATATTAAGAGATGTAGTTAGACATGAATGTATAATACAGTGCCTTTGATAAATGATATTATAGATGTTTTAAAATTAAAGAACAGTTTCACAAAGCAGAAAGTCACCTGCTCTAAGGATGCTAAACCATAGCACTGGGTTACTTTTGTCATTTATGTGTAATAAAATTTGTCTACATGAGTTTGCAATTTGGGAAGTATATTTTTAAGAGAATAATATATGTTGGCCTTTTAATTAATGGAATGTGTATATTTAATTTTGACACAATATCTGTATATAAAAATATTTTCATACAGTATTACAATTGCTTACTTTGGATAACATTTCTCCTTTGATAATAAATGACCTATGTATTAACACTGTCAGATTCATTTAATTAATCCCAACAAGATTTTTTTTTTTGGTCAACCCATGTGGCTTATGGGATCTTAGTTCCCCCATGAGGGACTGAACCTGGGCTCCCTGCAGTGGAAGTGCAGAGTCCAAACCACTGGGTCACCAGGGAAGTCCTTCAAAAGAATTTTTCAAGCCCAAGATTTTTAATACTGCACCATTATTTAATTTTTCACTTCCACTGAAATATAATCTTTAATCTCTTAACTATCAAGAATGTACATGAGACTAGGACCCCAAAACTAAGTAAGAATAGGAACACTACTTTACTCCCTGTTTTTGTCACAGCCTGAAAACTAGCTTATGAGGCAGGCATCTTCCATTCTTAAAAGTGAAGACTATTGGCAAATCCTTCTAAGCTTAGATTTGCCAATAGTCTTCACTTACAAAGGGAATTGAAAACACTATTCTAGGCGGATCAAGTCTTCTAAAATAGCCACTGTGGTCTCATCATCACCTGCGTCAGAGCTGACTGACTTATTTAACCTACAGACAGTGCTCAGGTGCCATCCTCAATGTGTGGAGGTAAGACCTTCCTCTCAGTTCACGTCTGTCTCTCAGCTTCTCTTTCTCTTCTCTTTCTGTTGTGTCCCCAATTCACACAGAGTTTCCTCCTCACTGGTGCAGACGGTTGTATCAAGTTGTACACAGAGTTGTACAGACTCACTGATTATCTCAGTAATGAGGCGGTGAGCCAACTAGGTTTTCTCTTTCGTTTTTTATTAATTCCAGAAAAGGGAGTTTACTAACACTTTTTGGGAGCAACTGATTCTTCACCAAGCTTTTCCTTCAGACAAACTTTTCAAAGAAGGCTATGTTTCCTCCCACCACAAAATAGGTCAACTATGTGCCACACCTCCACCCTGACGAACTGGTGCTGTTGGTAAACCATCAGCTATGAAGAGAGGACATTTTAAGTTTCTAAAGGGAAACTCTTAAAAAGTGTTCTTGAAAGTGTTTCCATGAAGGCTGTCTATAATGCTCCTAACAGGGTTGAGATTGTGACAAAATAAGGAGCGATTATTTAAAAATACTTCATTAAAAATTATTAAAATTTTCCTTTTTAACTACTGACTTTCATTTTTATCATTTGTTTATGATAGAATTGAATTGTAGAGAAAACTCACATCCCAAAATTCTTATTCAGCATAGTGTGAAATTCATGGAAAAAACCACCAGGCTTTTATGACTGTATTTCTCTTGTTTCCTAGCTACTAGCAAGGTAAGTAAAGACATGGCAGATTGGTTAGTAATGATCTTGGATACTACATTTTTTATTATTTCTATCACCTAAATAGATTTGTTTTATTTCAATGGACACTGTCTTTCAGATATGTATGTGGATGCCTTAAATCAGCACTTTTTAAAGACTATCACAAGAAACCCTCTATAGATTTAAAAAAAAAAAAAAAACAAAACCTGAGTTCTGAAATCAGATAATTTTCTCTTGGAGATTCACAATTCACATATTAAAAGCTCTGTAAACTCACAAAGTTTTTTTAAAAGTTTAACATCAAGATAGCATTTCCAAAATTGATTACAGAACACTTTTATGTAAAAACCACTAACCTAGCACACTTGGAGGAATATTGCTTTATACAAAGAGACTCAGTTAAGAGTCTTTTAAAACAAGCTCTAAAGGAATTTGCTGAAGTAAGAGATTTTCCTTTCAGGATTAAGGAGGAGCCACCCCGTGCCTGAGGCCAGGGGCAGCGACTGGGAGGAGCAACCCAGTGTCCAAGGAGCGGTGGCTGCACAGGCGCAGGAGGGCCTAGAGGAGCTATCCCACGTTGAAGGTCAGGAAGGGCGGCGGTGAGGAGATAGCCCTCATCCAAGGTAAGGAGCAACAGCTGTGTTTTGCTGGAGCAGCCGTGAAGAGATACCCCACACCCAAGGTAAGAGAAACCCAAGTAAGATGGTAGGTGTTGCCAGAGGGCATCAGAGGGCAGACACACTGAAACCATACTCACAGAAAACTAGTCAATCTAATCACACTAGGACCACAGCCTTGTCTAACTCAATGAAACTAAGCCATGCGCGCGGGGCAACCCAAGATGGGCGGGTCATGGTGGAGAGGTCTGACAGAACATGGTCCACTGGAGAAGGGAATGGCAAACCATTTCACTATTCTTGCCTTGAGAACCCCATGAAAAGAAAGATGCTGGGAGGGATTGGGGGCAGGAGGAGAAGGGGACGACAGAGGATGAGATGGCTGGATGGCATCACGGACTCGATGGATGTGAGTCTGAGTGAACTCCAGGAGTTAGTGACGGACAGGAAGGCCTGGCATGCTTCGATTCATGGGGTCGCAAAGAGTCGGACACGACTGAGCGACTGAACTGAACTGAATTGATCACAACTGGACGTGTTCTCTTTAGGCCATCCTTTCATTTAGTCAGTTTAAGAAGGACATTTCATCAAATCTAATGTAAATTTTTCTGTGGAAACACACATCCTCTATTCTAATTCAGATGGTCTTTATGGTACTCTATCCATGAAATCTTCATGCTTTTAGTCATTATGGTCTTACTCCTTAGGAAGTTCTTCCAAATTCTATCAGCTGTAAATAAAAATCATGTTTTCCATGAAGGTAAAAATTTCTAAAATCTCACTTTTTAAAATTCTTCATTTATCTTCAGCACAGTCCCAGTAGCTAAAATTCCACCAGGCTTTACTTTTTGAGGTATTATGAAAAAACAAGTATAATGTATTTGCTTTTGTAAACTATCTATTGCTCCACTTCCATCATCACAAAATTTGGGCACGTATTTCCAAGAGGTTTGTCACTCTACTGTCACTTAAAATCTTTGCACTAGATTAATACTAATAGTTATCAACAAATTTCTACATAGAACATTTCACTTCAGTTTTCAAATTTGCTACTTTGAAGGCTATACAATGGAATATTTCTCAGTCATAAAATAGAACAAATTTGAGTCAGTTGAACTGAGGTGGACAAACCTAGACCCTGTTACACAGAGTGAAGTAAGTCCAAAAGAGAAAAATAAGTATTGTGTATTAATGCATACATATGGAATCTAGAAAAATGCTGATGAACCCATTTGCAGGGAAGGAATAGTGTCACAGACATAGAGGTAAGACTTGAGGAAACAGAGGGGAAAGGAGAGGGTGGGAAGGACTGAGAAAACAACATTGCAATTTATACATTACCATATGTAAAGAGGGCTTTCCTTGTGGCTGGGCTCCCCTTGTGGCTCAGCTGGTAAAGAATCTGCCCGCAATGCGGGAGACCTGGGTTCAGTCCCTAGGTAGGGACGATCCCCTGGAAAAGGGAAAGGCTACCCACTCCAGTATTCTGGCCTGGAGAATTCCATGGACTGTATAGTTTATGGGGTCACAAAGATTGGAATCGACTGGGCAACTTTCACTTTCACCTTCGTATGTAAAATAGCTAGCTAGTGGTAAGTTACTGTGTAACCCAGGGAGCCCAGCCTGGTGCTCTGTGAGGATTTAGAGAGGATGTGCTGGGGGTGGGTTGGGAGGGAGGCTTAAAAGGAGGGGATATATGTATACTTACGGCTGATTCACATTGTTGTACAGCAGAAACCTACACAAAGCAATTATCCTCCAATTTAAAAAAATGTTTTAAATGAAGGCTATTACAAATATAACCAAATTCGTTCTCTAAATATGTCAGCCATTCCCTGACATATGCACACCTGCTGTAAGGGAGTCTGTACCAGCCATGACTTCTGCTAAGTGTTCTTAGCCGTGTGAAGTCATGCTTCTCAACCTGACCAACAGGGCCCTTTAGGGCATCTGCCCGAAGTACAGTTAACTGAGAGACTAACGATCTGTGATAAATGTCACACAGCTTGAGAAAATGAAAATGTTCCAGAAGTGTGTGCCACAATCTCAAATAAATTTACCCAAAGTAAGACTGAAATAGAATGTTTTAAGGTTTTATTAAGTTGAGAACTGGCAAATTGAAGGAATGGGGGAACAAAGAAGTACATAGTAGTGAGTGAAGGAGATACACAATTAGAGAATGGACAGATGAGTAAGAGAAGCATAGAGCCTGGCAGAGGGACCAACCCTTACAGCTTCCTCAGGACCTAAAGACATTCCAGTTCTAATCCACATGCTTCTTTTATTAATCGTCCATCCTTCTTTTCATGGTGTCTTAGAAGGATATCTGGTCCATTATACTTGAAGCTTATATTGAGATGATTTTACATGGATGAATGAGAAAATAAGAATGAAAGGTAAGTTTATGAATATCAGGTACTATATTAGGAAGGGAAACTTAATGACTAGACCATCCAGGTAGGACCTAAATCAAATCCCTTATGATTATACAGTGGAAGTAACAAACAGATACAAGGGATTAGATCTGACAGAGTGCCTGGAGATCTATGGACAGAGGGTCGTGACACTGTACAGGAGGCAGTGATCAAGACCAGCCCCAAGGAAAAGAAATGCAAAAAGGCAAAATGGTCGTCAGAGGAGGCCGCACAAATAGCTGAGAAAAGAACAGAAGCGAAAGGCAAAGGAGAAAAGGAAAGATATACCCATCTGAATGCAGAGTTCCAAAGAATAGCAAGGAGAGATAAGAAAGCTTTCCTCAGTGATTAGTGCAAAAATATAGAGGAAAACAATAGAATGGGAAAGACTAGAGATTTCTTCAAGAAAATCAGAGATACCAAGGGAACATTTCATGCAAAGATGGGCACAATTATGGACAGAAATGGTATGGACTTAACAGAAGCAGAAGATATTAAGAAGAGGGGACAAGAATACACAGAAGAACTATACAAAAAAGATCTTCATGACCCAGATAATCAGGATGGTGTGATCACTCACCTAGAGCCAGATATCCTGGAATGTGAAGTCAAGTGGGCCTTAGGAAGCATCACTATGAATAGAGCTAGTGGAGGTGATGGAATTCCAGTTGAGCTATTTCAAATCCTGGAAGATGATGCTGTGAAAGTGCTGTACTCAATATGCCAGCAAATTTGGAAAACTCAGCAGTGGCCGCAGGACTGGAAAAGGTCAGTTTTCATTTCAATCCCAAAGAAAGGCAATGCCAAAGAATGCTCAAACTGCTGCACAATTGCACTCATCTCACAACTAGCAAAGTAATGCTCAAAATTCTCCAAGCCAGGCTTCAACAGTACGTGAACCGTGAACTTCCAGATTTCAAGCTGGATTTAGAAAAAGCAGAGGAGCCAGAGATCAAATTGCCAACATCTGTTGGATCATTAAAAAAGCAAGAGAGTTCCAGAAAACCATCTACTTCTGCTCTATTGACTACACAAAAGCCTTTGACTGTGTGGATCACAAGAAACTGTGGAAAATTCTTAAGGGGATGGGAATCCCAGAGCACCTGACCTGCCTCCTGAGAAATCTGTAGGTCAAGAAGCAACAGTTAGAACTGGACATGGAACAACAGACTGGTTCCAAATCAGGAAAGGAGTACATCAAGGCTGCATATTGTCACCCTGCTTATTTAACTTATATGCAGAGTACATCATGAGAAATGCCAGGCCAGATGAAGTACAAGCTGGAATCAAGACTGCCGGGAGACATATGCAGATGACACCACCCTTATGGCAGTAAGTAAAGAAGAACTAAAGAGCCTCTTGATGAAAGTGAAAGAGGAGAGTGAAAAAGTTGGTTTAAAACTCAACATTCAGAAAACTAAGATCATAGCATCCAGTCCCATCACTTCATGGCAAATAAATGAGGAAAAAATGGACACAGTGACAGACTATTTTTTTGGGCTCCAAAATCACTGCAGATGGTGACTGCAGACATGAAATTAAAAGACAGTTATTCCTTGGAAGAAAAGCTATGATCAATCTAGACAGCATATGAAAAAGCAGAAATACTACTTTGACAACAAAGATTCATCTAGTCAAAGCTACGGTTTTTCCAGTAGTCATGTATGGATATGATAGTCGGACTATAAAGAAAGCTGAGCACCAAAGAATTGATACTTTTGAACTGTGGTGTTGGAGAAGAATCTTGAGAGTCCCTTGGACTGCAAGGAGATCCAACCAGTTTATCCTAAAGGAAATCAGTCCTAAATATTCATTGGAGGGACTGATGCTGAAGCTGAAACTCCAAGACTTTGGCCACCTGATGCAAAGAACTGACTCACTAGAAAAGACCCTGATGCTGGGAAAGATTGAAGGTGGAGCAAGATGAGGACGACAAAGGATAAGATGGTTGGATGGCATCACCGACTCAATGGACATGAGTTTGAGTGAGCTCGGCGAGTTGGTGATGGACAAGGAAGCCTGGCGTGCTGCAGTCCATGGGGTCACAAAGAGTCTAACACGGCTGAGTGACTGAACTGCACTGAAACTTAATGATTAAACTTTGCCTCCCCAAGTAGGAGAAAATAGTTGAGTCAATAAGGAAATCAGGCTTCAACTTTATAAGGAAGTCTTGCAAAATGAGGAAACTATTCCTTCTGTGTTATACTCAGGTGGGGTTGGAAAGTTTCTGTTTGTTTCAACTGAAACTTGTATCAGGTAATTCTTTTCCTGAAAGTCAAATGTTAAGGGAATTTAAAAAAGTTTATGTGACATTTTAGGGTAGAATGTGTAACAACTTTACCTTTTATTTCTAATTAAGGGCTGTGTGTGCATGCTGTTGCTTCAGTCGAGTCTGACTCTTTGCAACTCTATGGACTGTAGCCCACCAGGCTCTTACGTCCTTGGGATTCTCCAGGCAAGACTACTGGAGTGGACTGCCATGCCCTTCTTCAGGGGATGTTCCCGACCCAGGGATCGAACTCACATCTGCCTGTGTCTCCTGCACTGCAGGTGGATTCTTTACCCACTAAGCCACCGGGAAAACCCACAGAACACATACTCAGAGCCAAAGAACACATTCAGATTATACGTTTAAGCCAGATCACATCACTCCCTATTCCTGTAAGTAAGCCAAAACCATTTTAGTGGCCTCCACAGCATGAACAATCTGGAGCTTTAGGTTTCTAATCTTCTGTTCTTTGCTCACACCATTCCACAGTTACAGGGGTCCTACCTTACAGCCTTTGTCCTTTGTTATCTTCTGCATGAAATCTCTTTTCTCTGCTGTCCACCTACATGATTCAGTAAATACTCATAACACAGAGCACTTAAACCCAGTAAACAATTTCAACAAAGTAAACAAAAAGAATAACCAATAAGGGCTCAGCCCTCTGTATGCTGTAGGCGCAAATGTCACTTTCTCATGTCATTATCCCTCAAACCCTACTTAAAACTGCGACCCACTTCCATTCTCCAACAAATCTCATTCTAACCACTTCTTCCCCACTTTTTCTCCATAACACTCATCACATTCTAATGTAAAATATATTGATTTATCTTCTTTATTGTCAATCTTCATCCACTAGACTGTGAACTTCAAAAGGGCAGGGGCTTTTGACTGGTTGGTTCACTGCCCCTAGATCAATGCCTGGTACATAAATAGAAGCCAAATATTTGAGAAATACATAACATGTACATATATCTAAAATTATATAAAAAGTTCAGTGTCAGACATTTGTGGCAAAGATTTTACATACATTACTGGTAATCCTCAAATTGGGCCTGGCTGATGAATATAATTATATTAAAGTATATTTCTTAAAATTCAGTTTGTGATTATCTCACACCATACTGGGATGAGGAAAGATGTCTTAACTCAATGTATTGAAGATTTACTGCTGTAGAACATGGTTTTAAGCACTTTTCTCATTAGTATTGGCGTTGTAAAGGGGAAGCATAAAGTCATATTAAATTTTACCATTGAAAACGGTTTGAGTTCAAATAACAGATCCCAGCCTACTTAGTTTAAAGAAAAAGGAATTTATTAAAAGTTACTGGATAATTCACAGAAATTTCTGCAAGAGCCACCTAATCAAGTTAGGCAGTTGTTCAGCCAGAAATAATGCCCAAATCATAATGAAAAACTACTTCAGTGGAGGACAGTCAGCTAAAGAGCCACCATGGGGACATGTGACTTTAAAATTAAAATTAAAACAACTTTAAATCATTTAGCATTTGGACTTAGATCGGAAGCTCTGGGCTCTAGGGCTGCTGTCACAGATACTGTGTATACAAACATAAAAAGTAAGAAGGAATCCCATTTACCTTTGAAAAAGCATCATTCAACACTCATATTTTAGTAACCCATTACCTTTAATCCATTTGATGTCATTTGACTTCTTCACATGAATCAGTGTGTTCTTCCTGCTTCTTCCCTTGGCATAGTCACTGGTTCAGAGTTGAAGAGTAACAGGTCGTATCTTGCAAAATGGGTGTCACTTCTTGACGCTGTCACAGTTCCCTTCAAAGCCCAGTGTATCACCACCATCCTCAAAACAGATGCATACTACAGTGTCTGCTTCCTCACAATATTTGTTTCAGAATCTCAGTCTGTTCCATAGTTCCAAGGTTACATATCTACTCCGTAGCTGCAAGAAAGGGTGGGAAACTAAATTCTGGCTAAGATTTGGAGGTAGTAGAATTCAGTAAAGAAAATTTACCAAACAGGGTTTTCAAAAGATGCTAGCCACAAACATGACAAATGACCCTTAGAGATAGTAAGAAAACTCAGATTTAAAATAGATCGAGACAATTTTTCACTACTAGATATGTTTTAAGCAGTGTGTAACTTATACTACTGTTCCAAGTTTAGTTAAATAAAGTATCTAAGGCAGTAAGTGATAAGCCCCTCCTCACATAACAGCTTTCTGGTAACTATATCAGTGACAATTTTTCTAGTAATACCAGAGGGAGAACCATAACACTGTTTATCAAAAACAAAGACCATGAGAATACAGTGCCTCACCAAGAATACAGAGCTGATCTAGAACACATGTTGCTCATTCAAATGGTGCTTTGCTTTTGTCTATAGTAAGAGACTGAAAAACAAACTTTTAGGTTTAAATTTTCAAACTATAATAGTTAATTGAATAGCAAGTTGTTAAAGGGAAATCACCCTTGAAGAATTAGTGTTCAAAGTGAAGAATTTCTGATGTTTCCTGTGTGGTCCACATGAGTTTTTTTCCTTATTAGAACTCCTAAGTTTGGGAAGATTAGTAAAAATGGAAATATATTATTACAACTTTCTGGTTCTTAAAGTATTCCTCTTGACTAAAATAACAAAAGGGAGAAATAAGATAACTGAAAAATCTTTAAAGTTTTACAGTATAAGTAAGTAAACATATATATATTTGCCCCTCAAAGATCAAAAGCAGAAAGAAAAAAAAAAAAAAACCTCTAAAACATTTAGGCCAAGTTTAATTCTTGTTTTAGCTCTATAAATCAAAAATTCATCTGCATTTCTCAGACTTGTCAAAATTCTTCAAGTCATAGGTTGTAAAACAGTTGAGTTCAGTTCTGAAGTAAGGGCTATATCAGAATATGAGTATTCAAGAAAATTCAGGAAAAATTATCTTATTAAAATTACATAGAGTTGACAGAAACCACTTTTAACAAAAGTATCATAGAAACTAGCTTAAATATATTATTAATAATTACTATTAATATAGGGCTGCTGCTGCTTCAGCTGCTAAGTCGCTTCAGTCATGTCCGACTCTGTGCGACCCCAGAGATGGCAGCCCACCAGGCTCCCCCGTCCCTGGGATTCTCCAGGCAAGAATACTGGAGTGGCTTGCCATTTCCTTCTCCAACGCATGAAAGTGAAAAGTGACAGTGAAGTCGCTCAGTCGTGTCCGACTCTTTGCGACCCATGGACTGCAGCCTACATTTGTGAATGTCAGAAAACAAATGAAGAGGAGGTAGTGATTTTCAATAAATTATCAAATGCGAGTATTAAAGTATTATATATTCATTTAAAAACTGGTAATACAAAAAATACAAAGAAAATGTAACATCATAACTACTTAAGAGTAGAAATAAACATAAAGAGGAATATAAATGCTTTAAAAGCCTTTTTATCTGTCTCATCTTCTATATAACTGCAATTGTATTTTACACACATTCACTATTTTAGGCTAGCTTTTTGTTCTAATGACAAAACGTAACCTCACCATGCCATTAAAAATTATTTGAAAAAGGCTTTATTAACTTACCATATTAATTTTTATCACTACAAATAATAGTATTATTAAATGTGTTCTGCATAAATATTCTTCTTCAGATTATTTCTTCAAGAAGAAATACATTTTAGGAATAAAATTACTGGATTATGAGACGTGTATTTTAAAGGCTTTTAAAGTAAATTTAATCAACTTCTTCAAAAAGTTATCTTAAATTTGTATCTCCACCATCAGTGGTTAAGGGCATTCATCTTAATGCCCCAGGCAGTCTTCAAGTGTATTATAATTTAAGACTCTAAGACTGGTGATTCAATGAATGAAAATCAGTATTTCATTGTCAAGTATACTCACCACTACTGGCAACCTCCTATCCGTAGTTGCAAATTCAAAACAGGCATAGAAATGGAGGTTTTGAGCAGAGAGACGTGAGAAAAAAAAAAAAACGAAAACAGGACCGTGAAAGTGAAGAGTTCTGTGAGATAAGATTGAACAGTTGCAATTATCAGTAACTTTTACTCAATGATGATTTGTCCTCAGTCCTCAGGACAATCCAAGTAGTTCACTTTTCACAGCTCTGACAGCTCCCATTTTATACACCCCACCATACACATATTCATTAGGACTGATGCTGTAGCTCCAATCCTCTGGCCACCTGATGCGAAGAGCTGACTCATTAGAAAAGATCCTGATGCTGGGAAAGATTGAAGGCAGAAGGGGATGACAGAGGACGAGATGACTAGATGGCATCACTGACTCAATGGACGTAAGTTTGAGCAAGCTCCGAGAGATGGTGAAGGACAGGGAAGCCTGGCATTCTGCAGTCCATGGGGTCACAAAGAGTCAGACACCACTGAGCAACTGAACAACAACCATACACATAGGGCTTCCCAGGCGGCACTAGTGGTAAAGAAGCTGCCTGCCAGTGCAGGAGACGTAAGAGACTCAGGTTCGATCCCTGGATCAAGAAGATCCCCTGGAGGAGGAAACGGCAACCCACTCCAGGATTCCTGTTGGGATAATCCCAGGGACAGAGAAGCCTGGTAGGCTATAATGGGGTCAGAGTCAGACACGACTGAAATGACTTAGCGTGCACACTCATCATTCACATACCCTCTCCACCACTTCTCCCCACTAAAAGGTAGTGCAGCTCTTTATATTTCAGCAAGTTTTCTCCTAAGCACTGGGACAAGGTAAGCGGAAGAAAAATAGGAAATGGGGAACTGCATGACTTGTGACAAGAAGCTTTAACACTTACAAAGCATTTTGTTGGTATTTTTATAATAAAGTTCTGTTAAGTTCTTTCACAACATTGTAAATCAACTATACTTCAATTAAAAATCCTTTGTTCTGTCCTAAACTGCAAGTATCTGTTTATATAATGACTTCTCCAAATAAATTATCAACTGTAGGACAGGGACTAAATCACACCTTACGTATAACTCTTGATTCCCAGCATTTCATAGAATGAAGAACACAAAAGGCATTCTTTAAAAGGTTTATAAAGTTTTAGCTTTGTGCATCTAATATGATTTGGTCTAAGCACTTATTTAGGACTTCTCAGGTGGTCCAGTGGTTAAGACTTTGTGCTCCCAATGCAGAGGGCTTGGGTTTGATCACTGGCTGGGGAACTAGATGATCCTTATGATTAAACAGTGGAAGTGAGAAATAGATTTAATGGCCTAGATCTGATAGAGAGAGTGCCTGATGAACTATGGAATGAGGTTCGTGACATCGTACTGGAGACAGGGATCAAGATCATCCACATGGAAAAGAAACGCAAAAAAGCAAAATGGCTGTCTGGGGAGGCCATACTAATAGCTGAGAAAAGAAGAGAAGTGAAAAGCAAAGGAGAAAAGGAAAGATATAAGCATCTGAATGCAGAGCTCCAGAGAAGAGCAAGAAGAGATAAGAAAATAGAGGAAAACAACAGAATGCAAAAGAAAAGAGATCTCTTCAAGAAAATTAGAGATACCAAGCAAACATTTCATGCAAAGATGGGCACAATTATGGACAGAAATGGTATGGACCTAACAGAAGCAGAAGATATTAAGAAGAGGTGGCAAGAATACACAGAAGAACTGTACAAAAAAGATCTTCATGACCCAGATAATCAGGATGGTGTGATCACTAGAGCCAGACATCTTGGAATGTGAAGTCAAGCGGGCCTTAGAAAGGATCACTATGAACAAAGCTAGTGGAGGTGATGGAATTCCAGTTGAGCTAGTTCAAATGCTGAAAGATGATGCTGTGAAAGTGCTGCACTCAATATGCCCAGCAAATTTGGAAAACTCAGCAGTGGCCACAGGACTGGAAAAGGTCAGTTTTCATTCCAATTCTAAAGAAAGGCAATGCCAAAGAATGCTCAAACTACCACACAATTGCACTCATCTCACATGCTAGTAAAGTAATGCTCAAAATTCTCCAAGCCAGGCTTCAGCAATACGTGAACCGTGAACTTCCTGATGTTCAAGCTGGTTTTAGAAAAGGCAGAGGAACCAGAGATCAAATTGCCAACATCCGCTGGATCATGGACAAAGCAAGAGAGTTCCAGAAAAACATCTATTTCTGCTTTATTGATTATGCCAAAGCCTTTGACTGTGTGGATCACAATAAACTGTGGAAAATTCTGAGAGAGATGGGAATACCAGACCACCTGACCTGCCTCTTGAGAAATCTGTATGTAGGTCAGGAAGCAACAGTTAGAAATGGACATGGAAAAACAGACTGGTTCCAAATAGGAAAAGGAGTACATTAAGGCTGTTTATTGTCACCCTGCTTATTTAACTTGTATGCAGAGTACATCATGAGAAACGCTGGACTGGAAGACACACAAGCTGGAATCAAGATTGCCAGGAGAAATATCAATAACCTCAGATATGCAGATGACACGACCCTTATGGGAGAAAGTGAGGAGGAACTAAAAAGCCTCTTGATGAAAGTGAAAGAGGAGAGTGAAAAAGTTGGCTTAAAGCTCAACATTCAGAAAACGAAGATCATGGCATCTGGTCCCATTACTTCATGGGAAACAGATGGGGAAACAGTGGAAACAAGTGTCAGACTTTATTTTGGGGGGCTCCAAAATCACTGCAGATGGTGATTGCAGCCATGAAATTAAAAGACGCTTACTCCTTGGAAGCAAAGTTATGACCATCCTAGATAGCATATTCAAAAGGAGAGACATTACTTTGTGACTAAGATCCGTCTAATCAAGGCTTTGGTTTTTCTTGTGGTCATGTATGGATGTGAGAGTTGGACTGTGAAGAAGGCTGAGGGAGAAAGAATTGATGCTTTTGAACTGTGGTGTTGGAGAAGACTCTTGAGAGTTCCTTGGACTGCAAGGAGGTCCAACCAGTCCATTCTGAAGGAGATCAGCCCTGGGATTTCTTTGGAAGGAATGATGCTAAAGCTGAAACTGCAGTACTTTGGCCACCTCATGCGAAGAGTTGACTCATTGGAAAAGACTTTGAGGGATTGGGGGCAGGAGGAGAAGGGGACGACAGAGGATGAGATGGTTGGATGGCATCACTGACTCGATGGACGTGAATCTGAGAGCTCCGGGAGTTGGTGACGGACAGGGAGGCCTGGCCTGCTGCGATTCATGGGGTCGCAAAGAGTCGGACACAACTGAGCGACTGAACTGAACTGAAGCACTTATTTAGCTCCTATATAAATTGATCTCACTTACATTCATTAGATAAGGTTAGCTGATTGAAGGAAAAGAAACCCACCTTAAAGATTATAACTTTAAGCTTCCCAGTCCTAAGATGAAATGCTAAAGTAATAGTATAAGAATTATATGCTAATGTGCATGAGTAATACATTTGAGAAGCATAATTTTCTAACAAAATTATGTGAGGTGTTAATATGAAAGATTTTTTTAATCAAATATTGCCTGGCTGGTAGCTAAACTATGTTTCTTAAAAACAAACAAAAAACACATGGGCTATTAAAATCAGAGCAAAATATATAACAAAAAACTACATCTTATAAATCTCTGTCATTTAATGTCATCAAAAAAAATACTTATTACAGTTGTTCTTGTCGTTCAGTTGCTAAGTCTGTCCGACTCCCTGTGACCCCATGGACGGCAGCACACCAGGCTTCCCTGTCCTTCACCAAATCCCAGAGCTTGCTCAAAATCATGTACACTGAGTTGGTGATGCCATCCAACCATCTCATTCTCTGTCATCCCCTTCTCCTCCTGCCTTCAATCTTCCTCAGATCTTATTTCCGAGAGGCCATTACTAGAGGATAGCAATCTTAAATTATCCAAAAGCACCCCCTAGTGGCAAAAACATAATTCACACATCCAAGAAAAGTATAGAAATAAATGACAATTGTGACAGTATTTAACTAAATTTTTTCTAAATGTTAATAAAAATGAATATGGCTATTGTACACTTTGTTTCAATGATTCTCTACTACTATATTCAACAGAACAATCGTTGGACAAATCAATCTATTTTTAGTACTAAAAATACACTTAACCATTTTAAAATTAAAAATACACTTAACATATAAAATACATATATGTGCAATGCTAATAAAGACATAAGAGCCCTGGTGACTTTCTGTAGCTATGTACTTATTTTATTATTTTTCATTCCCTGAGCTTCTACTCATGGTAGAAAGTATCTACCTCAAGCTTAAGGAAAACTGAGTTCCAATAAACATGTCTAATATTTTCACTACAGACAGCTATAGTTTAAAGCTTTAAATATGATGATCTAATTAAGTATTCATCACAAATACTTTTTGCCACTGAAAATTATTCTAATTATTACCTAATCAGAAATGCTCATAATGTTTCCTTATTAACCTCATTTCTCTAATGTTTTCAACTGTCAAATTTTATTGCCTAAAAAAGAGAATTTCTATGCCTTAAAAATATTATGAAGTAACAGATTTATAATGCTTTGAAGTTATAAAACACTTCAAAATAAAACAGTAGTAACTCCTTTTAAAAGCTGACAGCACATAAAAAAACTGCCAGTGAAAACTCTTTCTCATTAAAAAAGTCTGTAACTTACTTTGAATATATTCTTATTATTTCAGTACATTGCTATCTTTCTACCTGTGTCTGGAAAAAAGATACGACATCAATGAAAACCAACTGGCAATTTTTTGCTTCATGTCTTTATTGAATAGGTTCAAAAATGAAGACACTATTTGTAATTTAAAAAAAGAGTGAACAAGAGACAACAGCAGCCATACTACTCTTACTTTCCAAGCTAATAACTTTCAGAATATTATATAAGCAATTTTTACAGTTTTAATTTAAGTTTAAATCATCTTTTCATTCTACCACACGGGGAAATACTTGTGAAAATAAATAAAAATAAAGTAAATGATGCATCGATCTAGGAAAATTTCTTAAAAACTGAACTATTGCACAATAAATCAACATGAAAATAATATATGTAAGTAATATAAAAATGCATTTAAATACACTGCATCGATATGTTTCATAATTCATTAATATATTTCACCTACTTACTGTTTATAACAATTTCTGGGTTTTGGAATTAGATGATTTCTTACCAACTCATTTCCATATAGTACATTATAACATTTACTTGCTACAATAAAATTCAGTGAGAAGCAAACATGTGCCACTTTGTTTAAGTTCATTTACCTATCCCTTCCTTGGGCGGACAAAAATTATGTGATCTTTAAAAATATACTTGGAAGAAAAGAGTGCTCAATTCTAGATAAAGCAAGAGTCTAACGTTCTTTCTTTGTATGGTTTCTAACAATTAGAACAGAAGAACATAAACAATTGAAATGGAACTCTAATATGTACATTATTCTCCTAAATTTATTAAAGCTTATTCTAGTTGATGGAATAAGCTGTAATATAGTTTTTTTGACCTTCTGGCCAATATGACTAAATAAAAGCAACCAGAAAAAGAATTACTGAAAGTCAGGAAAGGAACTATAATGTAAATCATAAATTTCCATTACCACTAAGTTATCCTCTGCCCAAATGAAAAACACAAACAAAACAAAACAAAAAAACTAATGAATAAAATTATAAAGTTAAGTATAAATGAATTTCAGAGAAAGCAATAAGCCACAAATTTCTACCCTGATCTTCACAATTGATCAGAATCATAAACAAGAAGTTAGAAATTGCCTATAAATGATTTGCTTGTACCTTTATAATAAGATCAAGGTTTGTTAGGTTTGATTCAACAGAAATAACTACTGAATTACTGAATTTGGCTGAACAAGAAACAAAAGGTATTCACTAGTAAATACAATATTACACTGAAAGTGACAATGATTAAAAGCTGTATTTTAGTCAACGTAAAGGTGAAAGTATAATCACATTTTTGTGAATGTTTAATTACATAATAAAGCAGCTATCCATTAAAGCAATGCATTTTCAGAGGCTTATTATTGTGAAGTAAATGGTGCTTCAGCATGAAACACTGGAAGAAAAACATGAGTAGGAAAAATTAAATATTAACGTTCTCTTAACCTACCCATAAATACATATAACTATACTTCGAGTGACTAAAATTCAGTTCTTTTTACCTTCATGCCCTGCACTAACGATTAATTATCGAAGTTAATTGTTTATTAGGTGAGATGATCTGTTTTAAAATCTATTAATTTCTTCTAAATTCAAATACATAGATATAAATCCAAGATTTTGCAAGGAACTTTGTGCGCCTTCTATTAAATAATTATCTTGCAAACTGCAAAAATGAAGTAGCAAACTACCCTTCAGACATGAGATAATGGGGGGAAAAAAGGACAAAAGTGAAATCTAAAGACAATCAGAAGCCGAAAGAATGTATGGTAAACTAATATACACTGAGCAAAAAAAAAGAAATTATTCAGTTATAACTAGAAAAAGAAACAGCTGTATTTTCAGCTTTGTGTCTCTGAAAAGGGAACTGCATAATTATGTTTTAAAGAACTGAGTAAAAACCTCTATAGAATCAGTAATACACTGAGTAAAGAGCAACATACACAATAGGGGTTTTTCCCTCTCTTTTTAAAAAATATTTATAAAATTAATTATTAAAGAGCTCTACAGGAAAATGACACAACTAATTGTAACTAAAATATTCTCTCAGTTTCAAAAGTTCAAGCATTCCATCCTACAATGATACTATCTGAAAATAGGTCAATAATAAAAATGTTTATTCTGATGTTCTGCTCAAAGTAATGATCATCTGAAAACTTACAGCACTAAGCACTAATGCTAGATTGTTTGTGGAAGTATATCAACAGAAAAGGAATACCTAAGTTAAATGATTCCACCTAGAAGTTATTTTCTGACTGATAAGTGGGTATGTCCTTGAATGCACAGCTTAGGTTACCAGGTACTTATTATATACAGTATATGTACACTCACATATATACACACACATTACACAGCCAAAGAATTATGCTCCAAAATGTTGAAAGAAAGTATTTTGAGTAATTTTAGCATGAAATCACTCGAGGAAGTGCTCTACATGTCCAAGCAGCAATAATCATAAAATTCAGGACTTAGCTTTTTCTTTTTTTTGGATTCTGTTCACAGAACCATTCTTCGAACGCCACATTCACAGCAGAACTTTGCCCATTCTACAGGGTATTTAGTCCCACATTCATGGCAGAATTTTGGTAAGTGTCCCGCTGAATTTCCTTCAATGCCTTTAGTGTTTCCACCATTAAATGAAGAGATGTAGTCTCCATCTGGCCTGGAGAGGTACAGAGAGAAAGTAGAAACACAAAGTTCATGACAGTAATTTTCAATCTGTAAGCCTTGGGAAACAGAAAACAATACTATTAAGTATAACTAAAAGCTTCTTAATCTCATCATTAATGCTCTTGAAGAACTGATGTTTTCGAACTGTGATGCTAGAGATGCCTATTGAGAGTCCCTTGGGCAGCAAGGAGATCAAACCAGTCAATCCTAAAGGAAATCAACCCTGAATATTCATTTGAAGGATTGATGTTGAAGCTCCAATACTTTGGCCACCTGCTGAGAAGAGTTGACTCACTGGAAAAGACCCTGATGCTGGGAAAGACTGAGGGCAGAAGGAGAAAGGGGCAAAAGAGGATGAGATGTTTGGATGGCATCATCAGCTCAATGGACATGAGTTTGAGCAAACTCCAGGAGAAACTAAAGGACAGGGAAGTCTGGTGAGCTGCAGTGAATGGGGTCACAAAGAGTCGGACACGACTGAGCAGTTGAACTTTTCCCTCTTGTATTGAGTTGTTTTGTTCTTCTGTAAAGATCTCTAATCGTTCTGTGATAATATACTGTCACTGTTAATGACTTCAATTCCCTGTCTTATTCCTTTATATACTTCAACCTGACTTCTTTTAAAAGTAATGTCTGGAGAATTTCAGTATCTTAAGTCTTGGGCACGTGTTTGTTTCCTGCTGTCACTCACGACTGATTCCGTTTCCCTGTATGGCCTGAAATTTGTTTGTTTTGTAGTTCAGAACTGCAAGCTCATGTGTGTTCACCCGTGAGAATCAGGAGGCCTGGGTTAACAGAATTTCACAAGATGGTTCTTTATGCTTTTGCTTTTCTAAGCTCCAAGGAAGCCCTTAAACCAAGAGTATCCAAGTTAAGAATTTATTAGAATATGCAGATGTTTTACTTTCAAACCTTAAACTCATATGAAGGCCCACCTATAGTTATGAATTATCAGTGGGAATTCACATCTCTCTGAGCCATGGCTAAGACAAGACAAGTATCCTTGGACTCTCTTATTCCTGATTGTTGTTTTTTTTTCCCCCCCTAGTCTAGCTTTCACTCAAGAGATAACCCTCTGAATACTGTAAGAGAAGGGTTAACACAACCTTTCTCCTCTTCTGTGGACATAGTTGACCTTGGGATAACTTCTCAGCTCTGTTTAATAAAAACCCAACAGAGGTGAAATGCCAGCTATGTTTCTAAGCAACAGTGTTTGCAAGCAGTTCAATGAAACCAGACACATCCCTCAGGATAACCTGGAAGCTATGTCTATGAAACTGTTATTATGAGATGCCGATTCCCTTTGGGAAAAAGGACTTCTACTTAAACTGACCCTATACCCACCTATGAGATCTTATTCTCTTATACCTGAGCTGTCAGTTGGATAGCTGAGGAAGACAAGCTTCAGGAATGCTGCAAAGCCTCCCATGGAAGAGAAAACACCCGACGCTGCCCTGCTATCCTCTCATATTTCTGAAAACAATCCCAGTGGCAAATGTAATTTACAGTCATATAAGTGCCTCTGGCTGAGTCTAAGAAGAATCTTTGCTGAACCTCTCAAGAATCCTGGCTTAGAGCAAGAGGCATGGCGGGAAGGGTGAGGAAAAGTTGTTTTTAACACTATTTTGTACAAGTACCAGAAGTCAATTCCTTTCCCCCAAATTACCTTAAAACCCAAGTCTCTATATAGTGAAGCCCACTGAAAACCTCAAAAGTAGCTGCAGTGTCACAGTTAATTTAGCAAATTGATCTCTAACCTTCTTCATATTTTTTTCTTTAGAAATTTCCTTTCTTTGTTGAGAGCGAAGCTATACATTCAGAAATATATATATTTTCTCTTCTATCCAGTATTTCCAGGTGTTCTATTTGGAAGGGTTGTCCAAGAAATGTAGTCTATCAGACTTTCAGAAAAATAAATCTCTGAGAATTCTCCATCTGTTCTGGTTATAAGTATTTTTGTCTAGGATGGAGGTTGAGTATCCAGGTGAGCAAGGCTCAGGACTTCCTATCAGATATAAAGCTCTTAAAAAAAAAAAAAAAAAGAATATCCCAAACGTTTTTTAATGTGATTTTTGCTCCTGCCTGTTAACAGTTTGTCTACTTCTTTGGAAAGATAAAATTATTCATTTATTCAAGCATATGTATTTATTAAGGTTTCCATTTTGTAACAGGATATTAATCTTATACTCAGCACTGATTCAAAGCACATGGTTCCACACATATAGAACACAGTACAGCCACAATCCAGGACTCTAAGAAACAGAAGTTCACTTCCGTATATGAATCAAAAATACGTATCAAAGCCTCAGGTGAGACAAACAATACTTATTAAAGAATCTAGCTGAAAAGACAGCAACATATCAATTCCTCTATGGTTCTCATCTTAAGCACAAGCATCACCCTTAAAACTTTCTAAACGGCAGACACCCAGACCCCACTCTCCACCTGGGAGAGACCTCCACAAGTTTGGTTTTGGAAAGCTCCATAGATGCTTCTTCTAATAGGCAAAACCAGGAGGGAGAGCTAGCATCTTAGATACTTAATCTATTCCTGGATTAAATATGAATAATGAATGTCTGCACATATTATATACTTATAACAAAAGCAGATAATATATATAGTTTCATATAACACAACCAATCACATTCAGTAGGATGTTAATTAATAAGTTAATCACTAAATTACACAGCTTTTCTATATGAGAAATCAGAGCAGAACTTTTAAGATCTCAGGACTAGTTGTACTTTCTCAGAAAAAGAGATTTATTTTTCTGTTTCAGACAACAAGAATCATGTAACTACTCTTCTACTCTCCTGTACTTTGACTACTACAACAAAGCTTATACGCCACTTTGTAGCCCAGGGCTGGCCTATCTACAGGTCTCATGACACTAACTTTGTAAACTAACCCCACTCTTTTTCCACTTTATCTTTTAATTCTCATCTTTCCTTTTCCTATTTTCCTCCTTAATTTAAAAAACAATGTTGTATTTCACTATACATTTCTGTACCTTTCCTTAAAACTTTTACGGAATAAGTTGGCATATATATGAAAAACAAAGTATTTATAACTGGAATGATTTCATTATATGTTGAAAAACAGCCAATGTCAAAGCTGTGCAAATATTGTGACATATTAGAAAAGGACATACTTGGATAATCACAATCTCATCAAAGGAATTTAAATGTACTAAAATGCTGCTGAAAACTATAATAGCAGTAGTGTAAAAAGTCTATTATTCAATTTGAAGAGGTAAAAATAACCATGCTGCAGTTAAAATTAAGACATAAAAAACACAAATGCATCCAGTGGTACTGAATAAACTGTATTTGAGTATTTACCATAAAAAATTACATCTACAAGGTATAAGAAAATACTATTTACACTCAAAACTAGGTCTTCATTGTATAATATTAAAGTCAAATTAAATCACACAGGAAAATTTAGATTTTCTATTAATAACCTGATAGAAAGTTTTTATGTGGTCTTTGGAAAACAATGAATACCTATTTTTATTTTAGTTATTACAATATCAGAGTTAAACATACCTGGCCATGTAGCTATCACTATATGTTTTTCTTTTGCTTGTAAGCACACCTGAGGCAGGATTTCGGGCCAAACTAGGTGGCGTGGAATTTCGAGGTTTGATGTTAGTCCTAGAAGACAGAAAGAGATGGCATGATGAAAAAAAAACTACTGAACAGTAAGCATTTCTTTCACAAATTGTTTATTAGAATGATTAGAAAAATAATTAGAAGCTATAGAGAGGTAAACTCAAAAGATTAAAATCCAAATAATTATTTCACATCTGAAATCCTTAATACAAAGTATAAGCCAAAGCATTTTGCATTGACTAAGATTATCTTGATGGTACATAAAATAATTTACAAACACGTCCATATATTCTTGTCATGAAATTTATAAGTTAACACTTCAAATTTTTTAAAGTTTAAATCTACAGCCCCCTCAAACTAGAGGTAAGTCTTGTTGAGTGCCCAGAGTTAAATAATAATGTTAGATGTATAAGATGTGGTTAAAATTTTTGCTAATCATTTTTAGAGAATAATATTCCATTTATGAAAGTCTGTTCTTAGAAAAAGCAACTAGAATGAATCGGTTAATATACTCTTGCCTCTAAAGATTTTACTTTCACCAACTATACAACCTGGGCTGTCTGTTACCAGTAAAGTAGCTGATCATACCTTTCTCAAAATTCCAGAATCAAAGAACACTTATATATGAGGTAAAAATGGTAAAATGTATAGGCTTTGGAATTCAGATGAATCTGGATTCAAATCCCAATTGCCACTGAACAACTCTGGGTCTGGCAATCTGAGTCCATGCTCCCTCATGTATAACATGTGACCATCATCACTTATAGGAAGTCACATACACAAAATGTAATTGATACCACATTTAGCATAGCGGAGGGTGCTGATGGTATTACTTCTGTTAGTATTGCTACTACAAGTTAACACATTAACAGTGCTTACTGCATTCGATGTAGCTGCATTTTTTTTTCCTGGCCACACCTCACAGCATGTATCGAATCCATGCCCCCTGCCATGGAAGTGCAGAGTCCTAACCACTGGACGCGAGGGAATTCCTGTAGCTACATTTCTAATCACCTTCATATGAAATTTATTTAATCCTCATAATAATCCTATGAAGTAGTAAGGATTACTAATTCCATCTTGCAAAGGAGGCAACTGAGGCAAAGAGTGAAAGTGAAAGTGAAGTCACTCAGTTGTGTCCAACTCTTTCCCACCCCATGGACTATAGCCTACCAGGCTCCTCCATCTATAGGATTTTCCAGGCAAGAATACTGGAGAGGGTTGTAATTTCACCCAGGTGGCAGATAAGTCATTGCAGAACTAGGTGTAAGATGTTCATTACTGTTAGTTTCCTCCCTCTCTTTAGAAATTTAGTCAAATCTTTTCATTTCAGAGATAAGCAATATTGTGTTACATGATCAAGCAGAATCCTCTTTAAAAAAAATGCCTTTGTATATTTTAAGTTCTCAAACTCTAGCGGAAACTCTTCCTTCTCTACTTATATAGCAAAGCTGGAGAGAGTCTCCCAAAATTTTAAACAGTTGTCTCCAAAATGCATGCAGGGAGTAACATCTATTATTTTCCAAATGCTCATTCCATGCCAGATATGATACCAGGTACTATACATACTTCACTTTCTTTAATCTTCACAAAAATCTCTGAAGGTATTATTCCCATTTTAAAGTTGAAAAAACTCACAGTCACAGAGATTAAGTGCAAAGCTATTACATAGCCGGGCTTCCCTGATAGCTCTGTTGGTAAAAAATCTGCCTGCAATGCAGGAGACCCCAGTTCGATTCCTGGGTCAGGAACATCCACTTAAGAAGGGACAGGCTACCCACTCCAGCATTCTTGGGGGCTTCCCTTGTGGCTCAGTTGGTAAAGAATCCTCCTGCAATGCGGGAAACCTGGATTCGATCCCTGCATTGGAAAGATCCTCTGGAGAAGGGAAAGGCAACCCACTTCAGTATTCTGGCCTGGAGAATTCCATGGACTACAGTCCGTGGGGTCGCAAAGAATCGGACATGACTGAGCAACTTTCACTCATATTACATGGCCAGAGTATTTGCATTTGAATTTATGTGGGTCTCATTCCAAATCTTATATTCAATATGCAATGATGTCATTCAAAGGGAGGCAACTTTGAATACTTAAATTATTTCTAAACTTTGACAAGAATCACCCTGGTACATGGATGGGTTACCCTGAACCTCTTCAAAGGGCCTTCAAACGCTCACTGCAAGTCCACCCGTGAGGTGTATGCTACTCTCCTTTCACACGGCCCCTCTAGGGATGTTGCAGAACTATCACATTCCTTTTTAGGAATTCAGTCTCTGAAAACTCCCTGCCAAATCGTGGCAATTCCTCAAGTCAGAGTCCTAGAGGAATAGGATGGACAGAGTGTTTGGTTTTTTTGGCTCATGAACAAAAACTTGTTAGAAATACTATCACCTTCATATAATGTACATATGAGATATGTACATTAGACAGTACAAACATACCCATGCATATACACATACAACTTCACATCAATAGTTAAATAATTAGAAAAGAATTTAAAAATAATAAAATATAAGTTATCAACAACAGCTGTCATTATTCAGTGCCTATTGTGTATTTTTAGTAACATCTATGGGCTTCCCTGGTGGCTCAGAAGTTAAAGCGTCTGTCTGCAATGCGGGAGATCCGGGTTCGATCCCTGGATCGGGAAGATCCCCTGAAGAAGGCAATGGCAACCCGCTCCAGTATTCTTGCCTAGAGAATCCCATGGATGGAGGAGCCTGGTCGGCTACAGTCCACAGGGTCGCAAAGAGTCGGACACGACTGAGCGACTTCACTTCATAAGGTAGAACTGGAATGTCAAGAACCATTTTGATCAGTACTTGAAACATGTTACTTTAGTCTCACACCGTCAAAACATTTTTCTTCCTGGTCAGAGTCTGAAAGTGCTACCTTATTATGTGTCCATTGATACAATCTGCCTGCTAAAGTTCAAGCCAATAATAAAAGAAGGTCTAACTTTGCAACTGCACTTCTTCTACCCCACTGCTAATCACTGTTTCTCTGAGATCTGCTTTGGAGGGTACAGACAGCAGGAATAGTGCAAAGAAAAAAAGCTCAGTCCAAAAATTCTTCCTTCTAGAATTTATCACTGTCTACTTAAAAACAACACATGATGGCTGTTAATGACCCAGACTTTTCCCATTTTTGTTTTATTATATATCTAGCGAAATGTATTATTATTTATGGATAAGAGACTGTTGTGGTAGACTTTGGTTTAAAAGTTAATTAGGTGAGCTCTATTAAGTAATTTAACTTATGAGACCCTCAGTTCATCATTTAAAGATGAGAGAGCAAGACCTGCTTTGGGGGCACAAATTTGTAAGCTTTGAAGACTTGTGCAGAGAGTTCCAAGACTGCCACTGCCACTCTTGCTTCTCCTCTCAGTCTGCAAGGCCAGTGCAGGGAAGGGAATGTGTTTACTTCCCTGTGTTATGTGGAATTTGTAACCATCTAACACAAAGACTGAGGATCCCTGGACTGAATGTTTTCTAAGATCTTTTTCCTGCTTTTTTATAATAATTTATCATCTACTTAACTAAAAGATATTCTAGCAATATTATATTTATATATAATATTCCCTATACTCTTTTAAAAAATATTACTCCTAAAAAATAGTTTCATAAAAATAACAATTATTAAGGTGACTCATTTCAACCCTGTGAAAATTAAAATTTAATTTATAAATGTAAATTTTATTCAATGTATGCTCTAAAAATAGACATAGAATAGAAATGCTCATCAAAATCAAAGCGTTATAAATCTTAGAAGAAATCTTGGCTTAAAAATGATTAAAATAAAAAATTTTAAGTACAGGAATGTACAAATTTATAGTATTTCAATATATAAAGCCTTTAAGGAAATAGCTGAAAAACATTAACCAAACTGAGTTACAAATACTTACTTGTAAATGGGTAATAACTCATGTCTTTTGATGGCACTGTCTGATTTTGTATCACTCTCATACAACCTTTGCACATGTCTTCCAGTTCGAAGTGGAGGGCCTAACTTGTCCATCTTACTATTAAAATATATAAAGGTGTACCCATAAGGAGAATGCTATTGTTTCTTTACATTAAAAAAAAAAATTAAGACATTATTCTGATACATCAGAAATCCACCCCTCAAGCTCTTTCATAATTATCTGACTGCCAGGGTAAGGACTAATGTCAAAAAGAATCCTTGGATAGTTCATACAATATCCATTATTAAATATGAAAATTCTGACTACATAGGCCACCCTGCCAGTTTTGACAAACATACTAACATAATCCACACTTACACAGCAGGGCAATGGAATCAATTAAAAAAAAAAAACTTAGGAAAGACAACTGTTTAAAATTTGTGAAGCTAGCAATGAACTGGAAGTTATTATTCTGGTAAATAAATGTAGATAGGATGCTTGTTCTTATGGAGCTGACAAATAATCTAATTGTCCCCTTCCCTGAATTCACAGAACTTTCCTATTTCTGAAATTTATCCAGAGAAACATTAAGCATGATCCTCTGAAAACACTGATGGCAATTCTAAAAACTACATGGAAAAATTAAAAGTGGCCATGCCGTCTGAAGCTAATATCTTTTTAAAATTTATTTATTTTAATTGGAGGCTAATTACCTTACAATATTGTATTGGTTTTGCCACACATCAACATGAATCCACCACAGGTATATACGTGTTCCCCATCCTGAACCCCCCTCCTACCTCCCTCCCCATACCATCCCTCTGGGGAAGCTAATATTTTTAACCAAAATTATAAAGGATTTTCAGCTAATGAATAATAGAAAACTGCAGGTTTGCAGAGATGTCATTATTTTATATCAAACAAATGATATTATCACCGATCAATATCCATTCAAAGTAGGGAGCAGGGAAAATTATATTAGGAAACTAGGAGTACTACCTTCAATGACTACTGAGTGACACATCACTGCTTGATAACAAAGAGTTTTTTCAAGGGATTTTTGCTTATTCATTTAAATCCTGAGCACCCACTATGTATCAGGCACTGTGCTAAATTCTGGGAATACTGTGGTAAATAAGACAGACCTGATGCTTTGTTCTTATTACAGAGTTTAGTGTCTCAGAAGAATCTGGTCATCCCTCTAGATAATAAGGATCTCTACAGACGGGACACATTTTATTCAGTTTCTCTTCCTTCAATATCCTATACACAGCAGGCATTTTGTTCTAAAAGTGGATATCAGTACTCTGCGGGTGGTGCTGCTTTACATTAGGTGTTTACATCACACTCATTAAAACATTTTAAAGAATTTTTTAAATGCCTCCAATAAATATATTGTATATTTATTATATATTAAATAACAAAACTTCTAAAATTTGTGAGATTAACATTTTAAGCATTTTATTTGTGAGCAATTAGCAGAAAATTAACCTATTTAGAATTTTAAGTAATAAATCAGATTTTTGTTTAAATTATATAATAACAATCAAAGCACTATTGTTCCAAATAGTATTTTTCTTACAAAAGGTTACCTGTGGATTTGGAAAAAGAAAAGATTTTGTTTTCTTCTTCAGAAAAAAAGTTACTGAAATTAAAATTCAGAATTAAAATTTAGAAACATTTAAAACATGGATTCCTCTCATATGATAAGAACTACTAAAATCTAACAAGTGATAAAACAAAGGAGGTGAGTAGAATCTAATAAAAATGTAAAGGCAATTCTCTATTGGGAATATTACATATCTTCTATATATGAAAGGATTGCTACTATTTTCAGATTTTAAAAATGTTAATTTTTAAAAGGCAGATTTCAATGATGATTCTACTACCACATACCTGTGTTATGAAATTCAACTTAATTGGTTTGTCTACCCATGTATATGAATGTGTGTATATACACACACAATTCAAATGTTACTTAGGCTGGTCTTCCCTGGTGGCTCAGATGGCAGAACACCTGCCTGCGATGCAGGAGACCCAGGTCTAGGTCTACCTATGTATATGTATATGTATCACAATTCAAGTGTTACTCAGGGTAAATGTTGTTATTAAGCTCAAATCACTTCATTCCACTGTAGATTTCTATTGTTATGCTATGTTATTTTCAAGGTCTAACTAAATAAATTTTAAATTCTCAGTATAATCAAGGTTATATAAGTTTACACATAAATGTATTTTATATGATTTTAATAAATATAACCTTTATATAAATTATCTATTTAAGTGCTTTTACATATAAAATTTTGCTAACATACACATTTGAGAAACCTTAAAATGACAGTCAATGTTAAAGTTTTAAATAAATTTGAAAATTATCCTGGGACCTAATTAAAATGAAAGTAAACCATTTGGACATCAAAGTAAACCATGGACAAGACAACCAAATGAATGGGAGAAAATATTTGCAAATGGTATGACCACTAAGGGGTTAATATCCAAATACAAACAGATCATACAACTCAACATCAAAAAAGCAAAAGACCTGACTAGACATTTTTCCAAAGATGATATTTTCCAAAGCCAAAAGGCATAGGAAAAGATGCTCATTGCAGTTAATCATCAGAGAAATGCAAATTAAAACCACAATGAGCTACCAACTCACAACTGTCAGAAGACCATCGTCAAAAAGACCCAAATAACAAATGTTGGTGAGGATTTGGAGAAAAAGGAACCCTCTTACACTATTGGCGAAAATGTAAACTGGTGCAATCATTGTGGAAAACTATATGGAGATTCTCAAGAAACTAAAAATAAAATTACCACATTGCCCAGTAATTCCATCCCTAGGCACACATCTGAAAAAACACTAACTCAAAAAGATACACACATCCCAACATTTATAGCAGCATTATTTACAATTGCCATGATAATGGAAGCAACCTAAGTGTCCATCAACAGATGAATGGATAAAGGAGATGAGGTATACACATATATATGTACACACACACAAACAAATGGAAAATGGAATACAGAATACTACACAGCCATAAAAAGGGATGATATTTTGCCATTTGCAACAACATGGATAGACATGGAGGGTAACATGCTACGTGAAGTATGTCACTTAGAGAAAGACAAATACTAATAGTATTTGTATATAAATTACAAATATATCAAGTATATAAATTATAAATATTAATACTATTACATCACATATGTGGAATCTAACAAACTAGCGAATATAACAAAAAAGAAACTGACTGAAAGACAGTGGTTACCAGGGTGAAGAGGGAAGGAGGGAGAGGCAACTTGGGGTGGGGCACACAGAGGTTTAAACTACTATGTATAAAATGATTAGGCCATAGGATATATTGTATAACACAAGGAATATACCTAAATATTCTAAGAATTATAAATGTATTATCATCTTTAAAAATTGTGACTACTGTACATCAACTATACATCAGTAAAAAATTTAAAAAGCTAAAATTATCAGTTTACAACAAAAGATCTTTCAAATACTTAAATATTTTCCTAAACTGACTTGGATCCAGACCAGCTCTCACGTACCATTTTCACATTTATTTTAGTGAACAAGAATGCATCTTTATGCATGTTTCCTTTTTTATTAAACCATTTCTTTTCTGTCCCTCTTCCTTCAGTAGCATTAAAAATAAGTCAAAGCAGCAACAAGATAAAGGGATATTTGGAAAGAAATTGAATTCTTTGCAAAAGTGGTGACACATTTTCAAAAGGAATTTAAAGTTTTAAACCCAACTGATTGCTCTTTGGTCAAATTTCTTCTCAATGTGTTGTTTGGTCTTGCAAACCATCGATAACTGACTTAAAAAAGTGAATAGAACAAGTAAAGGAAGCAGGAATTCTCTATTATAAGTTTTGCCCTGCCCTCGGGGGTCTTCGATGTTTCAAGTTATGAAAAACAGCACCACTGGTGATTTTAATACTTAGTTTATACATCTATCTACATCTAGGGTTACTCTGATAATAAATTTTGGAAAAGCACAATGAGAAATCTACTGTATTATGTATTTTTACCTTATTTCACAGTTTGACAATTATAATTTCAATGTGATAGTAATCATTACAGAACTATCAACATCAATGTTTTCAGAGTGCCTCTATGCTATTTTTCTTTTCAAGGGTCCAATTCAGTAATGATAATGCTACATGAAAGGTCTGAAAGATATTAAGGCAGGAATAAAGAAATCCATTTAGCAGTAAAAGCAGTGTTGCTGCTGTTAAAGAAGGAACACTGCCAACCAAGCACATCTACACAGCATAAATTTGGTGTAGACTAAGCAATCTGATATACAAAAGAGAATTCCGGTCTGATATAGAATTCCCATATGAAGTTCAACAATATATCTTTACATTGGTACTTAGATTTGGTCAGAGTCAACATGAAAGTATACTTTTAATCTGTTACTATTCTTTTAATTCAACCACAGAAACGTGTTTGAATGGATTAATGAAAGTTCAAAAAAATAAAAAACCTTTGGTTCACTGGAACACTAATATATGGTCTAAATTCTTAGATAGTCCACATGACTTTAAAAACAGCTCCATCTTTGGGAATAAATGAAGACTCCTTAAAATCCCTACCTTCAAATTATAAATAAAATTCCTATGATGACTAACCCATTCTAAAACAGGGAGTGGCAAACTTTTCCAATAAAAAGCCAAAAAGTAAATATTTCCGGCTTTGTAGGCTATACTGTCTCTGCCGCACTTGACTCTGCCACTATAGCATGAATGCAGCCAGACAATTCTCCATTAGCCATGTGCAGCCATGTTCCAATAAAAACAATTGTTGGGCAGGATTTGGCCCTCAGACCACAGTTCAAAAGATCACCTGCTCTAAAACATCAAAATTCCATACATGAGAGGATGCCAATTATTCTAAGTTTTTGAAAATCTAAATGAAAGGCAGATTTCAATGATGATCTAAAATTTTACCATAAAGAGTTATGATCAAAATCACTATCTTATAATCCAAGACAAAAATACGTAACTTTTTGTCAAGCTGATACATTTATATAAATCATAGACCCAGGGTTTTTAAAAGGACTATCTCTAGCTGTATGTAACCACCATGATATGAATCGTATATCTAGAAAGAAAAAATGCTTTGGCAGGCTTTCCAAATATTCATTGC
This sequence comes from Budorcas taxicolor, assembly GCF_023091745.1. Classification (NCBI taxonomy): domain Eukaryota; kingdom Metazoa; phylum Chordata; class Mammalia; order Artiodactyla; family Bovidae; genus Budorcas; species Budorcas taxicolor. Next base: position 55,263,724 of record NC_068923.1, on the reverse strand, counting down.
CGAATGAGCATTTTTGGCAATGCTGCAAATATTTGGCAACATATCCATCTATTTCTCAGTTGAGATAAACTTTAACCTAGGGAGTGTCCCTGTTTATTGTTGACACCATGAGAGTGAATTCTTAGGAAATAAGCCACTCAGTCCTATACACTACAACAGAGCAGAAGAGATAAAAAGATGACTTCTGAAATAATTTTGGGATAAATTTTACCAAGAGGTATTTTGTATCTTTGTGGACATCTATAGCTATGATGTTTCAAGGCACTCAAAGTTTCGAAGCCTTCCATACTTCTACTTTTGGTTAATCTCATTGATTAAATTCTATACAGATAACATAGTAACTCAATTCCATGGCAAAGTGAGCCCCTTAGTCTAATAGCTGAAATAATTGTTATCCACATAGGAAGCCAAACTGTGCAATTCTAGGTTGAGGTATTTCTAGACCAATAATGAAAGTCAGAGAAGTTCATAAAAATCTAAATGGTACACACAAACCACACACATCAAAAGATTGGCTTATAAGAAAAGCCACAAACATACTCAAAACCTAGACATTCATTTCTCACTCCTGTTAATATAAAGCATGAGAAACCAATTTCTTTTTTCATTAAAAAAAAAAAAAATGCTCCTTACTTGCATTGTTTCCCTAGTTTTACCACACCTGCTGCTGCTGCTGCTGCTGCTGCTAAGTCACTTCAGTCGTGTCCGACTCTGTGCGACCCCATAGACGGCAGCCCACCAGGCTCCCCCGTCCCTGGGATTCTCCAGGCAAGAACACTGGAGTGGGTTACCATTTCCTTCTCCAATGCATGAAAGTGAAAAGTGAAAGTGAAAGTGAAGTCGTGTCCGACTCTTCGCTACCCCATCAACTGCAGCCCACCAGGCTCCTCCGTCCATGGGATTTTCCAGGCAAGAGTACTGGAGTGGGTTGCCATTGCCTTCTCCTACTATATCCTATCTCCAAAGTAAACTTCTAGTTCTCAGAGTAATTGAACAGAAGTAAATCTCTGCAATTTGATACTTTAACTACTGAAAATTATCAGCTGAAATACCCATTTAAGTTAGTATTTAACCATTAAGAAAACATAATTCTAAAGGTACCACTGTGTAAACTCTCTGACATGATTCAAGTACAGCAATATTTATTTAAAACTCTGGGTTTCATCATACTTCTGATATCTCTATAAAGAATAAAGAATAAAGAATAAAGAAAACTATTTTTGGCACAAGAAAAAAATTTCTATTAGGGTGCATTTTGCTTTAAAAAATTCTGTTAAAATCAGCTGACTCATAGGTTGTCTAGAATTATCAAACATATGAGAATTTTTCCAAGTAAAAAAGTATGATTTCAATATATGCTAAATATTATAGATCATTGATATGTATGATTGCAGGCAAACACAACAGAGATTATACACACCAGGCTTTAAGTAATTCCAAACCACTAAAATGACTCATTTTACTAATCTCAAAAGATGCTCAACTTCTTGAACATTATAGCTAACCAGATGTCTTAATTCTGCCTTTACTCAATTCTGAATTATCTGTGTCAATAAAAATCATGATAATCATTTTTGTTGTTGTTCAGTCACTAAGTTATGTCTGACTCTATGTGACCCCATGGACTGCAGCATACCAGGCTTCCCTGTCCTTCACTATCTTCTGGAGTTGGCTCAAATTCAGACCCACTGAGTCGGTGATGCCATCTAGCCATCTCATCCTCTGCCACCCCCTTCTCTTTTTGCCTTTAATTTTTCAGTATGAAAAGACAAAAGAATAGCCATACAAACCTCAAGTAATTACAAGTACCAGAACCGTGATTCTGTGATGTTGCAAAAAGCTGACAAATCAGGAACTGAATTTATTGATTCACTATTATTTCATATATTCACCAAAAATTTGTGTGTCTGTATGCCAAGCATATACTACATTTTGTAGTTACATCTGTAAGCAAAGCAGACACAGAGCTTTGCCATCACAGATTTTATAATCTAGTAAGGGAAAGAGACAAGCCATTACCTCAGTAATTCTAAAAAGGAATGAGCTCTGTCACTAACTGGACAGCTATGAATGATTCTATTCAGTATAATAATCATATTACTATCAGTTAATACAGTAATTATATTAACTGATAGTAATATAATAATATATTGGTCAGAAGCATACATCACCACTCTCTTTCCAGCAGTTAGAAACAGTCCTTTAATACATAAGCATCATATATAGTATGGACAAATGAGATTTAAACAGTCATGCCTGACAGTTTAATATGGGACAAATTTTTAAATCTTTATAGCATTATAGCAGTGAACAACTTGTACAATTCTTGTGCCCAAAGTTTTTGCTCATTAGTAAAAACACTTTCTCCTAAAGATTAACAAATGTTCATCAGGTGTCAAGGTGTAAGCAGAGTTAAAGTTGTCAGAGCAAGAAAAAACAGATAAGAACAAAGTCAGGTAGCTGCTAGTTAGGGGCAAAGTAGGATCTAGAAATCTAGTATTTTAATCCAAAACCCAGTAACCCTTTTCATTTTACCAGCCAGCTTCACATGCCCTCTTAAAAAGAGTGTCAGGATAACTTAATACTGCCAACTGGTTAAGATTACCAGTATGATAGGAAAGGTACTAAAAAAATGACCAGCCTATAATTCACAGTCAACCATAAATGAAACCTCCATTTATAAACTTAAGACATAATGATATTTCTATATTTACATATCTAATGAGTCAACTCAGTAGGGAAACTATCAAAAAAAAATCAGATCAGGTTTTTTTTTCAGCACTAGAAGATGAGAACCTTTGCCTTTCAACCACCTATTCTACTGATAACCTGTCTCTTTCTTAAGAATAGCCTATCTCTTCTTTTTGGAAGCATGACAAAAAGAAAAAGCATTTAACTAATCAGATCTTGTTAGCTGATCTTGTTCTTTTTCTACAATGATAATACAATAAACTATCTTTAGATCTTAAACACTTTACATGTAGTCCAAATTAGGAAACAAAAGGCAATTACTCTCTATTGATCTTAAATATTTCCTATATAAAAGCCAAAACTGAGACTCTCGATCTGAAAATAACATGTGTCATGCTTCCTAAATCAACTTTATAAACAGTATCTGTAAATATAAAGAATAAGGCTACATTCTAATAATCATATGGCCATCCCTTAGTTTTCTTGTTTATCAAAATGAAAAGTGACTTTCTACTAGTATTCTATTGAAAGACTTCTATTAAACTCTAGTATTATCAATGAATTTTCCCACATTAAAATAATTGCTGAAGGCTTAATTATGCTACTTTATTAAAAAGCATATACATAAAATTATAGAAACATACACAGTATTAAATTTTTATAGTTTCTATCAAAGTATACATGGAGTTTATAGCCAACCTACTTCTCCAATAACAGTAGACTCATCTTTTTAAAATTTATACATATATCATGATTGTATATTATTGCTTTGTGTATTTTCACAGTTTGATATTCAAATACAGCTACACATTTTCTGTAACATTATAATAAAACCATATGTAAAGAGACTGATACTTATCACCAAAGAGAAGTCAATTTGTATCATGCTACCAACTCTTTGACAGCTGTGTGGCTTTGAGCAAATTACTTTGCTTCTCTGATCCTCTGCTCCTACAGCACCAGGGTGGTTTTAATAAAAATAATGTTAAATGTCTAGCACAGTGCCTGATACATGCTTAAAAAAATTGTTAGTATAAAAGGTCTACTGTATTTTAAGTAATTTCCTTAGACTAGATTCTCGAAAGTAAAATTATGAAATGGAAAATATGAATGTTTAAGGCTCTTGATAAAAGCCACCAGAACCTCTTCCAAACTGGTTATACTAATTTAGACTCTCAAGAGCAGTGTGCGAGCTCTTGATCAACAACATAGTAAAAGACAAACTTAGAAAATTGAGATTAATGAAAAAGCCAACTGTGTGTGTGCTTGTGTGTGCTAAGTCACTTCAGTTGTGTCTGACTCTGTGCGACCCCATGTTACCTAAACAAAATAAAATCTTAGTATCAAGCATACATGAATATACATATCACTAAAAAAATAAATTCTATGTAGACTTACCCTACATGAGGGGCTGCTATCGCTTTATGGGAGGGAGATAAGGTCTGAAGTTTGTTTCCCAAAGAGCTGCCAACTGAAGACACTTTACCTGAAGGAGCACCTTTTAATAAAAAAGATATTAGTTTTAACAACACTCTGAAAAAGAAAAATCACATTAACCAGAGCATGACAAAACAATGCTTTCATGGCAATAAATCTTCATGGCAAAAAGTCAAAAAATGAATTATTAAATCAAAATTTAAATAAAATTTTTATGGGACAACATACAGCATCCTTCATTTCTAATTTCTGTACTTCTTTCTTACAATTTACATACAAATGAAGGTACACTTCAGCAATCAAAATCTTTTTCAAACCATTAAATATTTGCCTATTAAGGATAATTATCCAGTTCAGACAGGTATAGACAAAAACAAGGGAAAAAAACACTGTGGTCAAAGAATCAAGAAAAGGACCTTGGTTGACTATTCTGAAGAGATGATGTATCGCTAACTATCTACATTTAGGCTAAAAAAGAACTACAAAACATCTAAAGTAGAAGCTACTGAAAGTTACTTTATTTTTACCCAAAGTAATTACTTATCTTCCACATCAACTCCTAATAAACCTAGTTTTACATAATCCAAAACAGCATATTGTCTTCATTTCCTTCTCTACTGATTCTGATATTAAAAAAAAAAAAATGAAGTTATTTTACAGATCTCATTACCTACAACAGTTTTGCTAGTGCCACTTGGTTGTGGTAATCGTGATGATCCTGATGAGGTGGTCCCAGGAGAATTAAACTTTTTAAGTGCAGGCGGCTTATACTAAAATAATGAAAACACAATGTTTTATCAACATCACATTTTGATTATGGATTACAAACCAGTATTTCAAAAGCACACATGCCCTTCAATGAGCCAGATGTTTTACCACCTACTCAAATTATCCAAATTTAAAGAGCAGGTTAAAATATATCACCTTTAGAGAGAAGTTTCCCAAGAAATGTTCCTTCTCCTAATTGGCATACTAAAATTTTGGGTCAGATGTCCTACTGCTAAAAGAGTAACTTTTCCCAGGTCAAAGAAAACAAAATGGATCAAATGGAAAAAAATTCCTCACTGTTAAGATTTTAAATGCCAACCATATTATAAGAAAAAAGTTAAAACCGCCCAAAGATGTTCACTTGGCGGTACGGCTTTAAAGGTCAACACTTTTGTATGTTCCTTGGTATGGTTTTGTATTTCATATATATAATCCAGGCACATATCTTACTGATGGAAATTCCTAAGAGCAAATATAAGCACGAACAAGTTTTAAACAGCTGTCTAATGGATTATTGCGCCAATGTGAAAATAAAGAGCTAGTTCTTCATTAACCTCACCAGAACATGTTACATGAATGGGATATGGGCTGAGAAAAGATACGGTATTTCAGCTTATCTCATTTATTCTCATTTTTTTCTCTATAGAGAAATATCACCATCAAGTTTGTTTTACTGCCTCTTATTTAAACAGAAATTTTCTGTTACTGAATATAAAAGCATCTTATTGATCACCCACTCCAATATAAAGAAGTAAACTTGCCCAGGGTTACACCCCAACTTAACAGAACAAGAATTAAGACTCATACTGTTTTAGCACTAGCTGTGTACGCCAACTATAAGGTGTTTATTGTGCTTGCCTGTGTACTTGAGCCCTATGCTTAGGACTTTATGAGAAAAACTGGTTTTAAGCCCAACTTTTAAAAATCAAATCATATTTATAACCTATTATCAGTATAAAATTTAAGATGCTCCGCTATTAAAAACTGCTGGCTAAGCATAAACATTAAAGTCACACATTATAACTCTTCAAAATTCAGTATTTGACCTTTTATCAATCTTGTAAAAGGGTCACACACACACACACAAATAACAAGCACATTTGACACTATAATGCCAGAAACTTCTATTTCTTAACCACTTGGCAACTAGAAAACCTTCAATAACTGTCCGTCAAATGAACAAAATGACTAGGAGACTTTGGAAATGTATATGGAGCCATACAAATATACTGTTTCTTGGAAAACCTAAGAGGTATTTCCTGTAGTATCAGTCTTTCCCATGAAAATATCAATACTATTGAATACATTAGGAAAGATTTTTAAACTAACACTATGGAAAACAAGACCTAACAAAGACTTGTCAAAATATTAGAGGCATGCCTACTAAAAATATGGTCAATAAAATTGGATTAAGAAACAGGACTGGTGACTCATTCACATTTTGCTAATTATCAAAACAGAGAACAATATACAGTGAGAGGTCAAGTTTTCGGCAGGAAGAGCCCCAGCAGCATTATACACTGGGAATAAAGATTTTAATGTATATATTAGGTATCTCTATATTAACTTAATGGCTTATAAAGAGAAAAAGGCAGAATATCTCCTTCAAAAAGTGCTTTATTTTTCTGCTCTGTATTAGACCGCCTATTACTGCTTTTTGGTCAGGTTTTCTGAGATGATGAGAACCTAGCCCAACTGTATCTATCTCCTACAGTATTTTCTATTACTTTCCACCAGAACAAGTCAGGTTAGTTTTGTTACTGACTCCTCATACTACTCTGAATGCCTCTTGTTTAAAACATCCTCATATATCTCTCAGTAACCGGCTGTTACCCTGACCTAGATAATATGACTCCTTCCTTACTGAGCTGTATTTTATCTGTTCTACATATCAAGCTGAAATTCTACTGTTAGGCATTCAGGATGACTCTAGCTAGCAATGATTTCACATAAATTCATTTTAATGATCAGAAGAACAAAATCTATTTTTACAGTTATACTCAATACATGTTTCATTTACCATGTATTAAGGAGGTGATTATTTCATGTGTGTTTATACAGATCACAAACCTAATTACATTTCCTTGGTAAAATAATTATGTTCACAAAGACTTTTCATTTCTGATAAAATGGGAGAAGGTATTTATTTATTTGGACCAGGGCAGCATTCAGCCCAAAGATGGGCACAATAAAGGATAAAAATGGTAGTAGAGACCTAGTAGACGCTGAAGAGATCAAGAAGAGATGGAAAGAATACACGGAAAAACTTGTATAAAAAAGATCTTAATGAACCAGATTACTATGATGGTGCGGTTAGTCACACAGAGCCAGACGTTCTGGAGTGTGGTGGGCCTTAAGAACTGCTGTTAATAAAGCTAGTAGATATGATGAAATTCCAGCAGAACTATTCAAAACCGTAAAGGATGATGCCATCAAGGTGTTGCATTCATTATGTCAGTAAATTCAGAAGACCAGCAGTGGCCACAAAACTGGAAAAGGTTAATACTCAGCCCAGTTCCCACGAGTAGTACTGAAGAATGTGCTAACCACTGGACAATCGCACTCATCTCCCATGCTAGTAAGGTCATGCTTAAAATCTTGCACGCGAAGCTTCAGCATTATATGAACCAGATGTCCAGGCTGGGCTTAGGAACGGAAGAGGAACTAGAGACCAAACTGCCAACATTCACTGGATTATCAAGAAAGCAAGGGAATTTCAGAAAAACATCTCTCTGTTCCATTGACTACGCTAAAGCCTTTGATTGTGTGAATCATGACAAATTGCGGAAAGCTCTTACAGATGGGAATACCAAACCATCTTATCTGTCTCCTGAGAAACTTGTATGCAGGTCAAGAAGCAACAGTTAGTACCCTGTATGGATTGGTTCAGGATCGAGAAAGTACAACAGGGCTCTCTGCTGTGGACCTGTTTGTTTAACCTACATCATGAAAAACGAGCATGTCATGAGAAATCTCAGGCTGGATGAGCTACAAGCTGGAAACCAACTATACTTTAAGAAAAATATTTACAAAGCTAGCTATCATAGATAAAAATAACATCATGGCCCGGAGACTATAAATAAAGGCCAAAATTGATTTCATATAAAATCAAAATAGTGACTACTTCATGGATGCTTGGGGCTGAGAGTGACAGAACATTACATTCTGGGACTGAAATAGTGCAGTAAGGCTTTTGTAAGACTAAGAATAGTCTATTTCTCAATGTTCTTGTGGTTACACATGAATTTATGTGTTGTGCATTTTTTCCTGCATATAATTTACCAGAAAAAATAAAATAACTGGGGAAAACTATAAGAAACAAGTCAGAATAAAAGTGTTGTAAAAAATAAGAGCTTAGCGATTAATATTTAAAATATTAACTATGGTGATAACTTTTAAAATATATACATGTATACTTAATTTTCCAGAGAATAGAAAGCCCTTTAATAATCAGAAAACATTATTAACAATTGAATAGCACATTTTCAGACTTAAAACTTCACTACTTTAAATGTAGGGTAAGTAAGAATCAATCAGAATACTGAAAATTCCTAAACACAAAATATTTACTGTGTTGCTTGAAACGCATAATGTTATTCAACCTAACCTAATCTGATACAGATCTAAATTATGCATGGGTTATTTAATTTGTTCTTTTAAAAGAACAATATGTAATTTAGCATACACTAGACGACATTATTTGGTCTGCTGTCTTCATGGGTCTACTTTAATACAGCCATGCTTGAACTTGATAAAATTCCTAACGAAGAAGAATTATGAAAGCTTAACTGAATGGTAGAACTTTTTCTTTAACTGCAAGAACCTGATCTTACTGTTTCTGTAGTGGGCTGCAGTAAGGCCAGATTATAGTTGCTAAATATGATAAGGAAGCATTTAAGCAACTTTAGGAAAAGTATTCTACTTAGTTTACTCATATAGATCCAGTACTTGGTACAGTATTACTCAAAAATGAGTGAACACAGATGAAAAAATATAGAATTAGATTGAAAGAAATATATATGACAGGGCATGGAATCAGAACTGAAAATTTAAGGTGGGAACTAAAAACTACCTGGATTTTACATTTATGAGTCATTTGGCACCACACTGTTGAAATATACACACCCTATTATATTTCCTTTACTCTACTATTTTATTCTTAAAGATCTTGTTGGGTGTTCTTAAACTGTTTAAAAGATATGCTTTGTTTGCCATCTGTTTTGAAAATTCTTCAAAATTAGTTTTCTTTGGTGTTCTTTCCCCACAATGATGATAACAATCATATGCTCTATTTCCAAAAATATTTACAGAAATTCAATAGCAGGATTCTCTCAAGGAGGTCTCAATTGCAATGGGATCTTTTAATCCAATATTTTATTCATAAGGAACAAGATAAGTGAATTTGGTTATTCCCATTTGCTAAATTTACAGTCCAAAAGAAAAGTTAACAAATGAAAGCTTTGCGAAAAATAAAATCTGCTTACAGAGGAGCCTGGCAGGCTACAGTCCATGGGGTTGCAAGAGTCAGACACGACTTAGCGACTAACCCACCAGTAAACCACTACATAATGCTGTCTAAGTTTTTATGTAACAATATACTTAAAGAAAAACAACAGTAGTGCAAAAATAAAGTACACATTACAAAATTCTCCTATGATTTATGGTTCTCTAACCGCTTTCACATACATCATTTCATTTGTTTCTCGCAATAGTTATGCAGATTACTTCACAGGTGAAGAAATAAAGGCTTACATATGATTAACGTCACTTTTGCCTAAAAGTTCAAAAGTAGAAGTCTGGATCTGAACCTATGTTTTCATTTCCTGAAATGTGTTACTCACATTATCACATGAAAATATTCATTATTCACATGATTTTCAAACGTGAATTTTTACTGCCAATTTCTCACTCATCTAACCCCTCTAGTTTCCTCTGAATCTGCTATAGTGATTTTAACACTTTCTCCCTAACACCTCTTTAAATCAAGTCTACTTCAAATTTTGCTCTCAAATAGCCATTTAAATTTCTTATTAAATCCTTGAACATTAATATATAAATTTTAGCAGGTGAGAAAACTGTAGTTAAATGTTCTGTAAAGAACAAACACAAAACCGTGAACTTAAATCACCTCATTATTTATTTGCAGGAATGATTACAAGGATTACCTGTGTCCGAGAAGTTGATTTTCCTTTGGTATCAGTAGAAAATTTGCCTTTATTACTAATACGTGCTGCCTGTTCTTTACAGAAATTTATATGTCTATCAGCTGCATTTTCATTAAATCTTCTCTGGCAATATGGACACTGAATATAGTCTAAAATAGAAAAAGAAACAGATTAGTAACAAAATACTTGAAATGAGACATAAAGAATTGTAAGTTTTATAAACAGTAACTTAAGATGTATACACAGTGTTTGTGAAGCAAAAACTTGTTTCTTTATAACTACCCAACCTGACTTATCCGAACTTAGTAGACATTTAAGAAAACAAGTCTGCTAGCATATGCTAAATCACAATTTTCTTCTAGCTTAGAATCAAATTTAAGGGGTGAAAAACAATAAATCCTCACTACAAAAATATAAGGAAAAATGTTAACTCATTTTTGCCTCTATAATACTATATGTTTTCATCATATATATATCTTTTATATGGTAGACTAGGTTAAGTAGTAATAACTGCTGCTGCTGCTAAGTCACTTCAGTCGTGTCCGACTCTGTGCAACCCCATAGACAGCAGCCCACACATTACATTAAAATATACTTTAAAAATTGGGCTCATCTGTTAAAATCTTTAATTTTGGTTAGATGAAAGCTGTCAAGAAATAATGTAAAAGACTTTATAGAGTTTTATTTTCTTTAGAGGTCCCAACAGATGGAAGAAGTGATAAAAATATATCTCATTAACATAATTAATTCAAGTTTAAGAAACAGCAAATGCTTCAAAGATTAAATATGCTTCGCAAATGTAATGTACATTATAAACAAAATTTCTTATAAAATTAAATCTTAAAGTTATCCCAGAAAAAAATCAAATTTTGTAGCAGTGTAAAAGATTTCAAATCTATGAGATATCAACAATAAATAAATATATAACAACTTAGCAAGGTCACAAAAAAAATCAATTTATTTCAAAAGGCTTACTTTTTGAGATGGAGTTTGCCTTTTAGAATTTACACTCATCTCAAGCTCAGAAATTGTCCTGCTAACTATTGAAATACATCTAAAACCTCTAATGACAAAGAAGTTGTTTTGCTAGGGCCGAGAGATAAAAAAATCTCTAAAGTTCAAATTATCCTGAAGAACTGCCACTCTCTCTCTCACTGACTTATGCAAACATGAGAAATATACCTATGTTGGTTGAATCAGATAAAATATACAAACACCTCTAAAACAAAGAGAGAATTCAGTTTCATGGGGAAAATTAAGACAGAAATAGAAGAGACTCACACCCAGATAGAACATTCCAGAGTTACTCAAAGCATTAATGTTAATTACTAAGACTCAAACAGGATTGGCAAACGAGGGAGGGCCCATGGGCCAAATCCACCTTGCCTGCAACATGTTTTCATAAAATTTTATTGGAACACATCCATTTACATATTTTCTGTGGCTGATTTCTAGAAACAGTGGCAGAAAGGAGCAGCTGCAACAGAGACCTTATGGCTTGCAATAACCTAAGATATTAACTATTGGCCCTTTATAGAAACTGTTTATCAACCTCTCTTCTACAATAAAATGCTATAAAGGATCATATCTAACTTTCCCTTTACTAACAAATTAATCCCAATCTAGAATAATGACACAATTTTAAAGCAGGTAACTTGCTATATTAAAATAACTACTTCTTAAGGCTACTCTGTACCCAATGGCAATATGTCAATGGTGCTATTTTAAATCTTTCAGTATCTTGATTATCTCATATATGGTTGCCAGCATCTTGCCTTGCTTTTGGTAAGGATAAAAAAGCAACTTTTACCCACCAAATGAAGAAAATATAAAAATACATGAATATAGGGCAAATTTAGTAATATCTGTTTATATGGTGGTTATCCCACTAGAATAATATATTTTTAGAAGCAAGATTATTATTTAATTCCTCTTTCTAGATGAGACGATACCAAAGAACTAAGCAACTTAACTATCTGAATCTTACTGAATGTCTACATTTCAACTGACAGTATGCATGATTAAAATGTTTTCCTGGAACATTTAATAGTTACTACAATAATTTTTAAATTATATTAAATACGAAATGACCACCCACTCCAGTATTCTTGCCTGAAGAATCCAAAGGACAGAGGAGCCTGGTGGGCTCCAGTTCATGTGGCTAGAAAGAGTCGGACATGACTAAGCAACTAACACTACACTACTACAATAATTCTTAAATTATATTAAATGCCTTACAAAAGTACTGAGAGAAAAAGTTTAAATAAAAGTACTGACATAAAAATATAATGCATTTCTATGTTCAATACTGCTGTGTCTTTTTAAGCCTAAATGCCTGGACTGTCACCATTATTTTATAGGAAACTTACCAAGATTATGCTTCATCAAGTTCAACTATTATAAATTAAGTTTAGTAATATCTTAAAATTTATAAGAATTCTACCAATACTATCAATATTTTGTCCCCATATGAACACTTTCTGTCAAAATATGCCATATACCAGGATCATAAGACGGTGGAGGAGGTGGGGGAAGTTTGCCACCCTCTTTTAGCACTTGACCAAGGCCTTTAGCTGCTCTTATTGTGGCAATGAACTCTTCATGCTTTCTTCTCCAATTAGATGGCTTCTTTGGTGGTTCAGGCTGTAAACAAATTAAAAAAACAAAACAAACCCCTAGTTTTCAAAAACAGTTTTTAATATAGTGAAACAAAACTCAAGAAAATATTTTAAATGTTCTCTTATCAGGAGTCCTTAAATGATCTTCTTCCCAAAGTTATAATTTTAAAAAGAAACTTTAGGCAATGGTATTTATATGCAAATTTTTAAATACAACTATAAATTGTGTCAGACACTGCTAAACTGCCTTCTGTCAGTGTTACAAACATTTAACCCACCACTAAGGATGTATTTCCCTATTTTCCCATAGCTTCTCCAACAATGTATGATACTGACATTTTGTTTTTTTTTTAAACTGATGAAAGAGGTGAAAAAACAGTTCTTTCTGTGGTTTTTAACTGGCTTTTTCCCTATAATGAGTAAAAATGAACATCTTTTTATATCATTAAGAATCATTTGTATTGCCTTTTCTGTGGTGTGTTTATAAAGCCTGGTCAACATAGCTATTGGGTTATTGGCCTTTTTTCTGTTTTTAACAACTTCAAGTAATTTTTTTTTTATAGACTAGCCTCACCCCTCCCCCATAATATATCTCTTTTAACCTTGTCTAAGTGTCCTCTGATATGCAGAATTATTATTTAAATGCAGTTTAACTTGCTTTTTCTTTTACTGTCTTCATATCTGTAGTCACTCAGCAAGGTCCAACCTCACACCAAGGTAAAATAAAAATTTCCCATGTTTCTACCTAGCCCTTTCATGGTTTCATTTTTAAGATTTTTAAACTTTTATTCATTTGGAATTTATCCTGATGTATGGAGTGATATATGGACTCAACTTTATTTTTTGTTTTCTAACATAGCTATGCAGCTGTCTCACCATCCATTACTGACTTTTCTCCCTAATGAACTGAGACAACACCTTTATCATATTCTGTTTGGCATTTGGGCCTATTTCTGAACTCTGTGTTCCACTGTTTCAACTGCATGTGTCAAGACTCGTGTTTTAAATATTGGGATTTTATATTTTAATATTCAGTAAGGACTTCCTTCGGAGAAGGCAATGGCACCCTACTCCAGTATTCTTGCCTGGAAAATCCCATGGATGGAGGAGCCTGGAAGGCTGTAGTCCATGGGGTCACTGAGGGTCAGACATGACTGGGCGACTTCACTTTCACACATTGGAGAAGGAAATGGCAACCCACTCCAGTGTTCTTGCCTGGAGAATCCCAGGGACGGGGGAGCCTGGTGGGCTGCCGTCTATGGGGTCGCAGAGTTGGACACGACTGAAGCGACTTAGCAGCAAGGGCTTCCTTGGTGGCTCAGTGGTAAAGAACCCACTTGAGATGGATCCCATCTCCCATAGGAGACACGGGTTCAATCCCTGGATCAGGAAGATCCCCTGGAGAAGGAACAGCAACCCACTCCAGTATTCTTGCCTGGAAATCCCATGGACAGAGAAGCCTGGCAGGCTACAGTTCATGAGGTTGCAAAAGAGTTGTACACAACTGAGCGACTAAACAACAAAGGTTAACTCTACTTTATTCTGCTTCTCTTTCAATTTTTCTGGTTATTCTTACATGTGTATTTTTCCATTTGAGCTTTAGATTCAGTTTGTTTTTTTTAAAACTATATTTTAACTGGAAAAATTAAACATTACATTCATATACAACTTAATTTAAAATCTCTATTTAGCTGAGATTTACTTATCTAAGAATGTGATATATTTCCATTAGAAGACATGTTTGTTTGGGTCTTTCAATAGTTTTTTAAAGTATTCTTTGTGAAAGTTTTCCACCTTTATTACTATAAGGTTTATTCCTAAACTGGAGAAGGAAACGGCAATCCACTCTAGTATTCTTGCCTGGAGGATTCCATGGACAGAGGAGCCTGGCAAGCCCATCTTTGGGGTCACAAAGAGCCAGACACAGCTGAGTGACTAACACTAATTTCTAAATATTTTATATTCTGTGCTATTCTTTCATAAGAATCTTTTAATCATTTTTATATTTCAATGAGTTGTTTGTTGAAATATGAAACCTTTCTGCATATTAACATTACATCCCATTACAACAATGATAGTCTTTTATTTCTTTTTAATGAATCTATTATTAAAAGAACCACAAAGGAAACTCCTGGCCTAGATGCCTGTCTTTACTGTTAAATACATGTGGGCATTTAAGGAAGAAAAAGCACCAATCTTTTAAAAACTCTTTCAAAAAACAGAAAACAAGAAAACAACTTTCGAACTAGTCATTATGAAAGCAACACAATTGATTACACAGACATTCCTCTTCTGCTTCTCTAAAATAACATGTGTCCAGGAGGCCTGCTGCTGTCTATACTTCCCTCAATTCTTACACTAATCACTTCAAACACAGGACACTTTAAAGTGGCCCCCTCACCTTCAGAAAGGGTATTATCTTTTCCATTAGTGCTCTCTGAGAGCCTCTGCTCTGGACCTCTTCAAATTTTGGTGCCTCTTCCCACTTCCTCCCTCCTGGCTTTTGTCCAATTTCATACAGGCTCATTCCACTTTCAGCTCATTCCAAGTTCCTGCAGCTCACCCCAGTTCCTGCCTCTGCTGTGATAAACAAGGGATATGTACTTTCAGATATACCCTCATCTTTAAGGAGTCACCGTTCAGGGTGAGGAGACCCCCTCAACTGTAAGGTTCTCCGATTCTAGGCCATGGGCGGCCCAGAAACTTCCTGCTCTTCTACCCGGATCTCAGTTTCTTTGGGCAGCTCTGACATATCCTTGTGGCTCAGACAGTCAAGAAACTGCCTACAATGTGGGAGACCCAGGTTTGATCCCTGGGCTGCGAAGATCCCCTGGAGAAGGAATGGCTACAGACATGACAAAGCAACTCTGAGAGGAGAAAGAGACATATTTTGTTTGTAGTCCCTGGAATATGCCTGAATTTCTCCAAAAATAGGGAGTCTGTATTTACTTTGCTCCACTCTGCTTATGATTTCTGTATTGCGAACTTCATTGTGACAGCTGTGTGTGCTCAGTTCCAACTGACTCTTGACCTCATGGACTGCTGCATGCCAAGCTGCTGTGCTCATGGGATCCTCCAGGCAAAAATACTGGAGTGGGTTGCCACTTACCCCTCCAGGAAATCTTCCCGACCAGGGATCGAACCTACATCTCCTGTATCTATTGCACTGACAGGCGGATTCTTTACCACTGTGCCTGGGAAGCCCATACTATGATGTTTAAAATCTTCTATACACTGTTTCTCCAATTAATATGCATATGACTCATTCCAAGATTTTCTTAAAATGCAGATTCTAATTTAGTATGTCTGGGAGGAACCTGAGATTCTGCATTTCTATCAAGTTTCCAAAACAGTGCTACTATTACTGCTCTATGGACCACACTTTAAGAAGCAAGAAAATAAAACTACTTATCGTAAAGTAAGTTTTTACTTGGCTTTTTCTTAAAGATTAATTTTTTTAAAGTATACAAACCTCCTCTTTAAAGAAATAACTTGGATGTCCATCCACAGATGAATGGATAAAGAAGCTGTGGTGTTATACATGGAGTGAAGTCAGAAAGAGAAAAACAAACATCACATATTAACACACATATGGGATCTAGAAAAATGGTTATTGATGAGCCTACCTGCAGGGCAGGAGTAGATAACAGACTTGTGGACACAGTAGGGCAAGAAGAGGGTGGGATGAACTGAGAGAGCAGCACTGACATATCTACCACGTGTGACACAGAGAGCTAGCGGGAAGCCGTGTATAACTATCTACCGTGTGTGACACAGAGAGCTAGCAGGAAGCCGTGTGTAACTATCTACCACGTGTGAACAGAGAGCTAGCAGGAAGCCGTGTGTAACTATCTACCGTGTGTGACACAGAGAGCTAGCGGGAAGCCGTGTACGACACAGGGCGCCCAGCCCTGTGGGCAGGTGAGGCTCTAGAGTGAGGGGAGATACACACACATACACACACTATGCCTGATTCATGCTGTTGTATGGCAGAAACCAACACAACACTGTAAAGCAACTGTCCTCCAATTAAAAAAACAAAATTACTGAGACATCACCATGGATAAACTTAATGTAATTCCCTTAATCATTCCACAAGATAGATAACTACTATCACCATTTTTCAGAGAACAGACGTATAGATTAAGAAACTCGCCCATTACAACAGAGAAGGGGAGCCAGGGGTAAATCCAGGCAGTCTGACTGTTGAGCCAGCTTTCAAACTCACTACTTTATACTGCCTCCAAAGATTTGATTAGTTTACGTAGGCTAATTAAAGTTAACATAATCACATATCTGGCAGGTTACCACAGAAAACTAAATAATGTATGCACCTTGTCCAAGCTTCTCCAGCCTCCCCTTAAATATTCATAGACTGAAAAACAAAGATGAACTGACTTCTTTTTTATTATCAAAGGACTTTACTGCTGCTGCTACTGCTAAGTCACTTCAGTCGTGTCCAACTCTGTGTGACCCCATAGACGGCAGCCCACCAGGCTCCCCTGTCCCTGGGAATCTCCAGGCAAGAACACTGGAGTGGGTTGCCATTTTCTTCTCCAATGCATGCAAGTACAAAGTGAAAGTGAAGTCGCTCAGTCGTGTCTGACTCTGAGCGACCCCATGGACTGCAGCCTACCAAGCTCCTCCATCCATGGGATTTTCCAGGCAAGAGAACTGGAGTGGGGTGCCATTGCCTTCTCCAATCAAAGGACTTTACTAGTATGATTAACTGCCCCAGAGGGAAATGCTTTCCGGTATCACTGGGAAAAGCTATTACGACTGAAAACAGTTTATTTCAAAAACATATAAATCAGGCACTCAAATTTTGACTACTGCACTAAAATGACTCTCTAAAAATATGTTAAAGTATTTATGTGATTCATTCTTAGCAAATAAAATATCACGACAGGTGGTATTAAGGTGAGATTAGCTAGCACAGGAGATTTCTTGCTTGGTTTCAAAGAAGAAAGTAAGCTAACAGTGGTCAATTTGTGGACAATTGAGCAATGGATAAAACTTCTCCCCAGAAGGCATACTAAGATCACAAATGCATAAAAATCAATCAAGATAATACTTATTGGGCTAAAGCATTTGTAACTAACAGCTTTCCTTTTGTATACTACGTGGATTACACTACTAGTAACAGAGACATAAACTATCACCAAAGTAATGAACAATGAGTTACAATGAACAGTGAAGACTTTTCAATTATTTTCAGCCTATAGCTCAGGAACTGACTCTCCAAGGCTACGAAAACCTCACTGTAGTTGGACAGTACTTTGGTCTCCCTTTTGCTGAAATTCAAAATAAACAAGTTTATGATAACGTCTAAACTGAGAACATGACACAGAATTCTGCTTACTCTTCAATCTTAGCATAACAGATTATTTTTTTCATTACACATGGCAGCAAGGTTTATACTATTCAAAAGGTCATAGAATTACCCTAGGTTTAAGAGGTTTCACTGTTGGAATATCAGTTCCTTCAGCTCTTTGTCTGCTTGAATCAAAAGTCTTCCGTTTTTTAGTGGCAGTTTTCTGGCAAATAGGTCCATGTTTTTTCTGTTCAAATAAAGAAATACAACATATCATTTTCTTTTCTACAAAAAGACTATAAAATTTTAATTGTCATTAGAGACCAGTTTAAAACCTGAAGATAAATAATAATAAGGCCTAAATAAGACATTGCTTCCTTTAACTAAATATATATATATATATATATATATATAAACATGCTATAAGTTATCTTTCTCACAACAAGAAAATATAAATATTTTCCCAAAATTTTATTGCCAGTTATTTAATATTCTCTTGGTTTTCACACTGCTAAGAACATGGAAGCTAATGCATGTAAGACACAGCTATTTAAGTGGGGGCAAAAAAGTTATCTTTATTACTAAATACCTGAAAATAGATACTAGAAAAAGGAATGTAAATGGAAAATGTTTTAGCAATAGGATTACGAAAGCTAACATAACAATAGTAGTTTGGATTGCTCTCCTCAAGCTCACATAATAGGAGTTTGTTACGACAGCACAGGACAAGGCGGTCATGTTCTGTCTTTCCTCCACTATCATCTCCACCCCCTTTCTGGAACTCACCAAGGATTTTTCTTGTGCTAGCTAGTGTTCCATTCCTATAGTTCTTCTGTATGTGTAATTTTTAAAAAATACGGTTTCCAACTCATTTAAAGCCATTACAATGGAAGCTCTCTTAATTGATCTCAAATTAACTGGATAAATAATAGTTCTCCTTCCCCTAAATAAAACATGTTGGCTAACAACACAGAGTATTCTAAATGCACTTTTTTCTTTTCTGTTTTGATAAACAATGAACAAGTTGGAAATATTAAGCTTTATCTAGGAAAACAGGAAACAGAACTATTTGATTCCATGTTATAGAGCTTCTAATATTTTCAAACAAAATCAATACTCAGTTGTTTTACATATTTGTAAAACATACTTGTTTTCAGATTTCATTCTGACAAATGCAATAATTATAACTATTAGAACAAAATTTCTTATATATTAAAAAAAAAGCATGTTAACAGGCAACTTTCTAGGAATGGCTGTCCTCATACTGAGTAGCATATAACAAAAGACTGTAGCACCTACTTCAAAAAGTGATATATTATACAAACTGACAGTGATTATTTAAATATTAAATAAATGAGAGCCAAAAAAGATATACCCCCCTGTGAAAACTCAGCTTAAAGTTTTGAAAATGGTTTGAAAAACAGTGAATCAATGACAACAAAAAGTGACTTAACTAAGTATGCGCAAGAAAGGATTAAAGAGCTGTTAATATTTAAGAGAAGTCTGTAGTCAGATGGCCATTTTGGATGATTAATTCCTTCTCACTGCTTTAAAGAAAAACTGGAAACAGTAAGGATATAAAATAAAATGTGACAGAACTCTAAACAGCAGAGCCATACTCAAAGAAAAATCTTTATTCTAAATGAAAATATTCATAAATACCTATTTATACTCAAAGTTAAACAGAATATATGATATACTGATTTTTTCTTATTCTCTATTTAGCTAGATATTTTATATTAACATAAGATGTGCTTCTATTTCTATTTGCATACAAATGTATTTGCATTCTAACGAATGCATAATGTATTTTAGGAAGTTTTAATTAAAATACTTTTCCTTTGGAATATTTCAAACATACGTAAGAACTGATAAAATAGTATAATTAGCTCCATTTACTGATCCCCTGCCTCAAAAACTACCAACATTTAAACAATCTTATTTCATTGATCTCAAGCCCCAGCTTTTTTTCCTGAGGTTTAAAGCAAATCCAAAACATCATATCCTTCTCCTTCTTTAAATACATTATTTTTAAGAGTATTTCTAAGAGTATTTTGTTTTGGTTTCATCAACAGCCACACAAGGGAAGGAATACTTTAATACCCTAACAGAGGAATTTAAAAAACCAATCAATCTCTGAAGCAAAGAAAGTATTCTGCAAGAACGAACAGATGGAACTGGTACTCTTGAGCAAAGAACATTAGCCAGTATCTCTTTACATCTCTTGCCGCTGTTCTGAAGTATTAAACCACTAAAGCTCTATCAAATGCCAAAGGAAACTCACCAATGCCACTGGAAAGAACGTTCTTCCACAAATCTTACAAGGTAACAATTCTCCAACTTGGACACTTCCATTTTCTAGAACAGAAGAGAATATAGTCAAAATATTCAATGGCTCTTATTGTTAAACATCTAAATTTTAGACTTTACTTAATTTCATATACAAGTGGTCTGTTGCTGCTGCTGCTAAGTCACTTCTGAAAAACAGTTGTGTCCGATTCTGTACGACCCCACAGACAGCAGCCCACCAGGCTCCTCTGTCCCAGGGATTCTCCAGGCAAGAATACTGGAGTGGGCTGCCATTTCCTTCTCCAATGCATGCATGCAAAGTCGATTCAGTCATGTCTGACTCTGTGCGACCCTATGGACACAAGCCCACCAGGCTCCTCTGTCCACAGGATTCTCTAGGCAAGAATACTGGAGTGGGTTACCAATTCCTTCTCCAATATAAGTGGCCAGTTCTTGTGAAAATGTCTTTTGTTACTTTGAAATAAGCAAATTTACTAATTAAAATGCACAAGACTTAAAGTTATCAGTGGTCAAAAGGCAAATGGCGAACACAGAATTTATAATTTAAAAAGAAACAAACCAATCCTGCTGAAACTGGTTTTTTTCTACTTTAACCAAATCAATTTGTCATAGTCAATTAATTACAGGCTGTCTCTACTGTAAATTACCAAAGTTTAAAAACAAAATTTATCTGAAGATTAATATATATTACTTATCTTCAAAGCATTAAAAAAATAACATTGGTGGCTACAGTGGGATAGAGAAGATAAGTAGGAAAATCCTGAGTTTACCTTTTTCTGTGAGCACAACAAAATTTCAACTATTTACAAAGCAGCTACCATGAGAACCCGAAGACTAGTAGAAACAATCTTCCACAACTAAAGATAAAAGAAGGAACTATAATGAGACGAGCAGGAGAGGTGGGGACATGGTGCAGTCCAGACCCACACCCTCAGGTAAACTACCCACCAACACAAGAATAATCACAACTCCAGAGGTTCTCCCCAGGAAGCAAGGGGTCCAAGCCCCACACTGGACTCCTCAATCCAGAGAGCCCTGCAATAGGAAGATGAGAGCCAAGAATGTTTAGCTTTGAAGGCTGAGGGGTAACTTTCAAGGGACCTGAGGGCTGTAGGAAACAGAGACTCCATTGTTAAAGGACTCACACAAAATTTGCATGCTCCAAAACACAGGGCAGAAGCAGTCATTTTAAACTGTCTTGGGCAGGCACACATGCTCATCTTGGAGAGCCTCCCAGAGAGAACCAGGCAATCGGGACTCAGTGGCAACCATATTTTAGAGCTCCCTCTACCAGGAGGAATGCTAATGCTGGCAAGAAACATTACGGGGTCCTACCTCTAGCTTATTAGTGCCAGGACCCAGCCCTGCCCACCTGTTATAGTGTGTTACAGTCCCAGGGACCCACAGGCCAAGCAGCTAACTGCAGGGACACAGCTTCACCCAACAGCAGGCTGACAGAGACCACCAGGTACCTTGATTCCCCCAGCCTACCATGGACCCAGTCCTATCACCAGAGAACCCAAGACCCAGCTGCACCCACCAGAGGGCAGGCACTTACTCCAGGACCTGGCCTGACCCACCAATGGGCAGGCATCAGCCACTGGATGCCCTTGGCCCCAAAGCTGCAGATCTGTGGGCTGACACCATCTGTGAAAACCCTTCAGCCAGCCACATCAGGATCTACCCAGCTCTGCCCACCAGTGGACCAGCACTCGCCTTGTAAGCCCAGGGTACAGCCACCTCATAACCTGGGCCTCCACCAGCGGCAGTCAGCATCCACAAAGGCCAAGCCTAGCAATCAACTGGAACAGGGACCATCAGTGCCAACTAGACCACTCATAGCAATCAGCCCGCCATATCAGAAGGGCCTATGAGGCCACATAGGGGGCACTCCTGAAACATAAGGCTCTGGTGACCAGAGTAGTGAGCTGCTGGGAGGCACAGAACCTTTCCTACAAAAGACCACTCCAACAAGATCAAGAAATGTAACCAACCTACCAAATAAATAGAAATAAAAACAGTGAGTTAGGCAAAATGAGGAGACAGAGGAATATGTTTCAAACAAAGGAGGAAGATAAAACACCAGAAGAACTAAGGGAAGTGGAGCTAAGGAATCCACCCAGTAAAGAGTTTAACATAACAATCACAAAAATGCTCAAAGAACTTGGGAGAAGAATGGCAAAACACAGTGAGAAGTTTCAAAAAGAGTTAGAAAATACAAAGAAGAATGAAACAGAGCTGAAGACTGCAATTAAGTGAAATAAAAAACATACTGGAAGGCATCAACAGTAGATTAAGATGATATAGAGGACTGGAACAGCAAGATGAGAGACAGTAGTAGAAATCACTCAAGCTGAAGAGAAAGAATTTAAAAAATGAGGACAGTTTAAGATACTTTTGAGACAACATCAGGCACACTAACATTTGCATTATGGGAGTTCAAAAAGAAGAAGTGAGCTGCAGAGAACATATTAGAAGACAAGATGGCTGAAAACTTTCCTAACCTGGGAAGGGAAACCATCATCCAGGTTCAGGAGGCACAGAGAGGAGCCCCAAACAGAATCTACCCAAGTGGACCACACCAAAAAACAGTGTAATTATAATGCTAAAATTAAAGACAGAGAACCAAGAGCAGCAAGAGAAAAGTAAATAGTTACATACATGGGAATGTACATAAGATCATAAGCTGACTTTTCAGTAGAAATCTTGCAAAACAGAAGGAAATGTCATGATACATTTAAAATGATGAAAGGAAAAAAAAAAATCTACAACCAAAAATACTCTACTCAGCAAAGCTATCATTCAGGTCTGCAGAAAGATAAAAAGTTTTCCAGACAAGCAAAAGCTAAAAGGTTCAGTACCATGAAACTAGCTCCACAAGAAACGAAAATGGACTTCTCTAACCAAAAAACAGAAAGCCTCACCTAAAAATATGAAAGTTAGGGAAGGAAAAATCTCACTGGTAAAAGCAAATACACTGTAAAGGTGGCAGACCAACCACTAATAAAGCCAGTAGAAAGATTAAAAGATAGAATTAGTAATATCGTCCACAGACAGAATAAGCAGCTGAGAAATATAAAAATCAAATGATCTAGAATATGATATCAAAAACATTTAACATAGAAGGGGAATAAAAATGCAGGACTGTTAAAATACATTCAAACTAAAGAGGACATCACATCAACTTAAAACAGCCATAGACAGATTGCTATCGAAAGCACAAACTAAAAAATCTATAACAGACACAAACACAAAAAAACTGAAAGGAATCTAAACATAATACTAAAGTTCTCAAATCACAAGGAAAGAGAGCCAAAGAAGAAAACAAGAATAACAAAAACAAGACTACAAAATAAACCTGAAAACAATTTCAAAAATGTCAATGAATACATACCTATCAACAATTACTTTAAACGTATATAGACATAGAGTGCTATAATCAAAAGACACAGAGTAGCTCAATGGAAACAAAAACAAGACCTTGTATATGCTGCTCAAGAGACTCAATCAAGATCTAAAGGAAAACATGACTGAAAGTGAATGGATGGACAAAGGTATTCCACACAGAGAAATTTATTAAAAAAACCTAAGTAGTAGACTCATATCAGACAAAACAGACTTTAAACCACTGTCTTTAACAAAAGACAAAGTAGAACATTACCTAATAAAGAGATCAATCCAAGAAGTTATAACAATTGTAAATATAAATGCACTCAACAGATACATCTAAATGCATAAAGTAAATATTAACAAACAAACAAAAAAGAAATGGACAATAACAGTAGGGGACTTAAACACTCCACCTACATCAATGACCATATCATTCAGAAAGAAAATTTATAAGGAAACACTGGCCTTAAACCAAATGGTTTTAACATATATAGAATATTACATCCAAAAGCATCAGAATACACTTCTTTTCAAGTGCACGTGGAACATTCACAAACCATATAACAAGTGGTTGTTTCATGGTAGACAAGACTCCATGAATTTAAGAAGACTGAAATCAGATCAAGAAACTTCATGCTGAGACCAGGAATCAACTACAAGGGAAAAAACTGTCCAAAAAACCCACAAATATATAGAAAAAACTGCACAAATATATAGAACTAAACAACTAATGGGTCACTGAAAAAACCCCAAAGTAAAAAATATCTGGACACACATGAAATCAAAAAACACAATGATCGATAATTTATAGTTGCAGGAAAAGCAGTTCTAAGACGTAAGTTTATAGCAATACAAACCTATCTCAGGAAAAATCTCAAATAAACAACCTAATCTTACACCTAAAGGAACTAGAGAAAGAAAAACAAAAATCAAAAATTAGCTGAAAAGAAATCATAAAGAAAATAGAACTAAATAAAATAGAGACTAAAAATGATTTTAAAAATCAATTAAAATACAAGCTGGTTCTTTTAAAAGATAAAAAAATATTGATAAAACTTCAGCAAGTCTCATCAAGAAAAAAAGAGGGCTCAAATTAAAAAAAAGATTAGAAATGGAAGTGGAGACGTTACACTTAACACCATGGAAAAACAAATGATAAGAGATTACCATGAACAATTTAAATGCCAATAAAATGGATAACTTAGAATATACGGACAATATAATATCCCAAGACTGAATCAGTGTTGATACTGAAATCTTGTCACCTGTGACAAAATGGATGAGCCTAGAGGGTACTATGCTAAGTAAAACAAGACAAAGACAAATTCTGTATACTTTCACTTACATGTGGAATCTAAAAAACAAATGAACAAACTTACAAAACAAGCATAGTCATAGACACAGGAACAAACAGATGGTTTTGGGGGTGGAGGGCGGTGAGGGGGGGCAGGAAATAGGTGAGAGATATTAAAGCATATAAACTCTAAGTTACAAAATAAATCAGTCACAGGTATGAAATGTACAGCATGGGAAATATGGTCAGTAATACTGTAATATCTTGCATGACAGATATTAACTAATGTCTTGCATGACAGACGATAACTAAACTTACCATGGTGATCATACTGAAATGTAGAGAAGCATCAAATCACTATACTCTGCACCAGGAACAGAAATAGTTTATAGTCTTTATACTTGCCAGTACTTTATACTTCCCAAACAAACTCACAGAAAAAGAGATCAGATCCATGGTTACCAGAATTGAGGACGAAGGAAGATGGGAAAGTACAAATTTCCAGTTATAAGTAAGTACCAGGGATGTAATGGACAATATGATAAAGATAATTAACCATTCTATATTGTATATGAAAGTTAAGAGATTGGATCCTGGGAGTTTCTCATCAGAAGAAAAAAAAAATTTGTTCTTTTCCTTTTATTTTGTATCTGTGTAAGATGAGAGATGTTCACTAAATTTACTGTGGTAATCATTTTATGATGTATATAAGTCAAATCATTACCCTGTATCCCTTACACAGTGCTCTATGTCAATTACATATACAAAACTGGAAGGAAAATAAGATAAAAACAGATGCTACAATTTGGATGATGAGGCCATTCTGGGGATGGATAGTGACGACGGCTGCACAGCAATGTGAATGTACTTAATACAACTGAATTGTACATTTAAAAATGGTTAAAACTGTAAATTTATGTTATGTCTATTTTTTCACAATATAATGGTTTTAAACTTAAAAAAAAAAAGGAAGAAATAATACTGGAGATTAAAGAGGTGGCTTCCTAATATGATTAGGGAGTCTCAAATAGAAAGAATGTTGTCCCCACCAACCTCAGAAGTATTATGCTTTAAGGAAAAGATCACCTAGTTACTATGCATTATGTAAATTGTCGATTTTTTCATACACATAATATTAAGATTCACTGGACCAGCAGATTGAGATAATCTGACATTAATGAATCTGACACAATTCATTAAATAAAGAAGTTTCTGCAATTTTCACAAAATCAAGTTATTATAATGCATCTTTCATTTACTTTCACATAACAAATTTCATCATACATACACATACACACTCACTGCATTCCTTGGGATCTACATAACTAAGTCAATTTGTCATTTTATTTTCTAGCCAAATACCACACCTAAATTTACTTCTATACCTGCAATTTTCATTAAAATGACAAACTAGTATCCTTATCATATTTTCTACTGAATACATTGGCAAAGGAATACATCAAGGCTGTATACTATCACCATGTTTATTTAACTTATATGCAGAGTACATCATGAGAAACACCGGCTGGAAGAAGCACAAGCTGGAATCAAGATTGCTGGAAGAAATATCAATAACCTCAAATACACAGATGACACCACCCTTATGGTAGAAAGCAAAGAAGAACTAAAGAGCCTCTTGATGAAAGTGAAAGAGCAGAGTGCAAAAGCTGGGTTAAAACTCAACATTTAAAAAACTAAGATCATGGCATCTGGTCCCATCACTTCATGGCAGATGGGCAAACAATGGAAACAGTGACAGACTTTATTTTGGGGTGCTCCAAAATACTGTAGATGGTGACTACAGCCATGAAATTAAAAGATGCTTGCTCCTTGGAAGAAAAGCTATGACCAACCTAGACAGCTTATTAAAAAGCAGAGACATTACTTTGCCAACAAAGGTCCATCTAGTCAAAACTATGGTTTTTCCAGTAGTCAGGTATGTATGTGAGAGTTGGACCATAAACAAAGCTGAGTGCTGAAGAACTAATGCTTTTGAACTGTGGTGTTGCAGAAGACTCTTGAGATTCCCTTGGACAGCAACGAAATCAAACCAGTCAATCATAAAGGAAATCAGTCCTGAATATTCATTGGAAGGACTGATGCTGAAGCTGAAACTCCAATACCCTGGCCACGTGATGCAAAGAATTGACTCACTGGAAAAAAAAACCCTGATGCTGGGAAAGACTGAAGGCGGGAGAAGAAGGGGACGATATGGCATCACCAAGTTGATGGACGTGAGTTTGAGCAAGCTCCAAGAGCTGGTGATGGACAGGGAAGCCTGGTGTGCTGCAGTCCATGGGGTCACAAAGAGTCAGACATGACTGAGAGACTGAACTGAACTGATTTTACTGATGGTTAGAACTGTTTTATCAGAAAACCATTATCTTTTAGAAGTGACAAACTCATGATAAAAGTACAGTTATTGACTTCATATATATGTTGTTGCAAGGCATTTATTGAGTCCACAGAAGACTTATTAGGAAAATCAAAACAGACATTGGTGGGAACACAATCAAACAGTAACAGAAGAATGTTTATTCTTGCATACTTCAGGTGTTCCTCTGCCCTATTTCAGTGGCAGAGAGTGACTATCTGTCATGTCAGATGGAAGTCAATGCCTGGACGGTGGCAGTTAAGCTGTGAACAGTACAAAAGCATAGCTAAGCTTTGCCTGATTTGTCCTTTCCAATAACAAAGACTAGGTTATTTAGGGAGATCAAAGCAATTTCATTTATCTGGATCACTTAATTCCATTAATTATCCAGAAAGCTGAGGCAGTTGCTGGCAGCTGAATCCATTAGATACATGAAGATTAGAATGTCTTCAAAATGACTGTCAAAGTGATACCACATACTACTTGCCTATTTATAGTTTTCATGTCTTCCTTCAAATTCCAAACAATGATTTAAAAATGTATCAATATAAAATGCTGAATAGTACCAAGTGTTACTTGCTTCAAAGTATATTTTAGTATTTCCTTGTTAAATAGATAACAAAGCAAAATCTTTTGAAAATTAACTGTTGAAAAAAATCAGTTAACACATGGAAATAATGTGAGTGCCTACTTGAGTCCCTACCAATTGCCAAGCATGTACCAAGCAATAGTGACACAAGCAATCACTGCTTGATAAAGCCAACAGTCTACATGATTTACTTCTTTGGTTCTATATCTAAGAACCAAATCCTCTTCCTTTTTTTTTTTTTAATACAAAAGCTTAAAACTTAATATAACAGCAACAAGACTACCACCATAAAATCAACTCCTGGGATTAATTCCTACAAGTCATCAAACATGTTCAAATTGTATTTAAAGAAAAAGAAAATTATTATCACCAAAGGCATAAAAAAGAGAAAATAGCATTACAGAGAAAACATTTTAAATTATTTCCAAAAACAAGAAAAAATTAAGTCATTATGTTATTTAAAATAAGTATATATATATATAAATTTAGTTTTCTCTTATACAGCATAGCCCTATAATCCACAAAATATGTCACGTGTGTTGGCATCAACATCCCCTGGAAAGAATGTCTACCAACAGGTCATGATAAGCAGCTTAGGCTTTTAGTCACGAAGCCACAGTTTGTCCTAATGGCAATGTTCTAATATTCTTTACAATAGAAAAGGCACTGGAATTTGTCTCATACTATCTAAGTCAAGTCTCAGCTCTGTCACTTAGAACTATGACTTGCTGGGCAAGATATGAAACCTCTCTAAGGTTCACAGTCTTCTTATATAAAATAAGGATATTAGATTAAATGACCTAGGAGCACCCCTTCTAACTCTAATACACCATAATAAATATAGCATATTTATCAGCTCATCCTAGATTTCAGTATTTCACAGTCACCCTTAACCTACTCAGCACACAGTCTTCACCCTTCATTCACTTTAGTGACCTGCACTCCAGCAAAAACAACCACTGCTAAGACAACTTAGAAAGCTCCATCTCTGGACTCTTAAAATACACAAGCACTCTAACTACAGACTTCTACAATCAACCTCTCGGTCACTTTCTTGATCTCAGAGTGACTTGCATTTTCCTGATAACCCATTCCTGGTTGTACTTCCATTCCTATCCATTCTGAACTTGACTAGTCATTTCCACTACTTCTACCAATCACCCTCAAATCCTTTGCTTATGGTTAAATGTCTGGAAAATGCTAGATTAAACAAACAGGTTTTCTTAGAGTAGAACTTCCTCAGTTTTAAGAGAGAGAGATTTAGTATGCATTATTTCCCCAACAGAAATCCTTTCTGTGCCTAAAAGTTATTTAGGACCAATATCCTGAGTAGCATATTTTTTGAAACACCGGCTTACATTTACTGACTAACTCTTCTCTACCTTTCATTCACTCCCAATCTGAAATATAGGCAAGCTTTATCAGGACTAAACACTGTATTAAAATAGACACATATGTTGATTCAACAAGTACTTACTGAGCACCTACCATGAGACAGGAACTGTTCTAGGAATTAGGCAAACAGGAATGAAATTAGGTATGAAATGGATGAAAACAGGGATGAAATTAGGCAAACAAGATGAATCAAAGATCCTGATCTCACCAAGCTTCTACTCTTTGGAGGAAAAAAAAAAATCACTTTTTTTCACTACCTGACATTTTATATATTTACCTGCTTATATGGGCTTCTTTAGTGGTTCAGATGGTAAAGGATCGCCTGCAACATGGGAGACTCAGGTTCCATTCCTGGGTTAGGAAGATGCCCTGGAGAAGGGAATGGCAACCCACTCCAGTATTCTTGCCTGGAGATTCCCAAGAACAGAGGGGCCTGGCAGGCTACAGTCCCTGAGGTCGCAAAGAGTCAGACATGACTGAGCTAATAACACTGTTCATAAAATGTTTTTTAGTGAAAAGCACAGTGCAACGACAGAAAAACAGAACAGAGTAAGGAGAGAGAAGATGGTCATAAGACCATGTGTGTGTCTGGGAAGTAGATACCATCAGGTAAAGTTTATTCAATTAGGAGACAAAGACCTTAAGAAACAGAAGCAACTGATTACCATTAATCTATTAATTGTCAAACTGAAATGCCTCTTGAATCCTCACCTTACTGGACCTTCCTATATCATGAGACACTGCTGACCAATCCCTGTTACCTTTAAAGCCCTTTCTCTCTTGGCTTCAGTGATCTTTCTTTCTCCTAAGCCCAAGTGTTTCGGATTTCACAAGCCAGCAGGGTTGCACCTGGTTAGTACTTAGGTCTCTAAGAACACCAAGTGCTACAGGCTTTTCCCAGCATACTCAGTAAATATTCATTCTGCCCCTCTTCCCTTTCTTGACAATTCTGAAGCCTTTTTAAAGACTGCCCCCTCCTCTAGTTTCCTTTCCTGCTCAACCTTAAAGCATCAGTTCCCCCCAAGTTTTTTTTCTTCAATTTGTTAAATATAGCTTCGCTTAGCAAACATACCTATTTTCTGTCACTAATAAGCTGATGACTACTAAAAACTCCAAACAGACATTTACAGGCAGCTATAAAACTTTTCCACCAGATATGCCCTGAGTACCATACAAATACATTTCTAAAGCCAAAATCATTACCTCATCTTCCAAACTTGTCCTTCTCTTGGTTAAAGATAGTATTAAGTCTTAATCCAAGCTACAAAACGGCTTTATCCTTGATTCCTCTTCCCTCCCACATCCAGCAGTTCTATTTCATCTCTCCATCACAGAAATGTCTTCTATACCTATCTCCCCTCTTTAATTTCTGCTGCTTTTGCCTTAGTTCAAATCTTTATCACATATACACGTTTCCAGCCTCTCCCTTCTCCAATCTATTCTGCTGCCACAATTATCTAGTGAGATTGCCCACAACCCCTTCCAAGTCTGCTATGTTTTACCTACACTGAACTACTCTTAAGGTTCTAACACACTTCCTGGGATTTTTATCCATCCAATAAACAAGCACTAAAGGGGGCCTCCTATGTACTAGGCAGTTTGCCAAATGCTTAATATATGTTACATCATTTGATACTTAATATAGTTCAGGTAGATTGGAGTGTATTAGCTCCAAAGCTAAAAACAAACAAAGCAAGGATCCAAGCACAGATCTGTCCAATACACTGGCTATTACAATAATATGGCATCAAAGTCAGTACCAAAAAAAGAATGAATCAAGATAAATTAGTAAAGATGATAAATTAACTATCAGTTAAACCAGTGCTTAGATTAGGGAAAAACAAACAAAAACCCCTAAAGGGACAGCGTGGCTTTCTTCAACTATATCAAGAGCTACATTAGAAAAGAGCAATCAAACTTTAATCAAGTTTTAGAGGGCAATACCCTAAGCCCTACCAATTTTAGCAGTCCAAAAGAGGACTAGACAGGAAGATCTGTCACAATTGTTGATAATGACTTATCAACATATTATAAAAGGAATGACAATACCTATGGATAAAACCTGCTTAGGGTTTGTCCCCTCTCCATTTTACAGATGAAAAGCTTAAAAGAGATTGAACTTTCCCAGGTCTAGAACTACTTTTATTGCCTTTAGACATACCTATACTGCATGGTGGTGGTTTAGTTGCTAAGTTGTGTCCGACTCTTGCGATCCCATGGACGGTAGCCTGCCACGCTCCTCTGTCCGTGGAATTCTCCAAGCATGAATACTGGAGTGAGTAGCTGTCCCCTTCCCCATGGGATCTTCCCAACCCAGGGATCAAACCCAGGTCTCCTTCATTGCACTTGGATTCTTTACCATCTGAACCACCCTGGAAGCCCAAGAATACTGGAGTGGGTAGCCTATACCTTCTCCAGGGGATCTTCCCAACTCAGGGATCGGACTGGGGTCTTCTGCATTGCAGGCAGATTCTTTACTAGCTGAGTTACCAGGGAAGCCCCTAGAGTATGATAATCTTCAATAAAATTTTTCAGGAGTCCATATATTTTCTGATTTTAAAATCAAGTTTAGTCTGCTAACTGGCTTCAATTAAAAACATGGGTTTAATTCCTTTTAATTTAATGCCAAGCTGTACTATATTTGCTTAATTACTATGGTAAAGAATCCTTCTGCAATGCAGGAGACGGGTTTGATCCCTGGGTCGGGAAGATCCCGACCACTCCAGTATTCTTGCCTGAAGAATTTCTTAGACAGAGGAGCCTGGCAGGTTACGGTCCATGGGGTCACAAAGAGTCAGACATGTCTGAGCAACTAACCACACAAACACACATGGTATGTATTAAGCAAATTCTCAAAGATTTTCTACTGAATACTGCAATATGAGGTTCCTTAGACACCTTTGACATGCTGGATTTTCATTTCCAATAGGGAAAAACTCTATCTTTTACTGTACCAATGTATCACTGTTTATTAAACGAAGTCACAGAGGAATGAATTAATGAATTCCTCATTAAGACTCAAAGTTCTTCTTTATAAAGTGTGACCTAACAAGGGCTAAATTTTTAAAAGGAGGAGGAGAAAAAGAAAGGCACTAACTAACTTCAACAAAAGTCTCTGAGAGCTTTTATTTTATTAAAAATTTTTATTACCATTTGAAATTACCAACATTCAACTGTTTTGCCCTAGAAAAAGGATAACTTCATATACTGTAACCTAATTTATTATAATTAACACACCATAACATTGTTAATGATAGCAATTTTGTTTAAAAAAAATTAAATGAGTAAAGAAGTACTGTTTAACATGAAACATCACAAGTTGGGCCCCTAAAACATACCCATGATAACATAACATATTACAGCAGAATTCATGTTTTTCTTCACCCATGTAATTGAGTATCATAATAGGTTTTCATTGTATTTTAAAAGCATTCTTGGTAAGATTTCAAAAGTCATGTCAGCACTGCTAAAACATAAGATTCACTAAAATGTAGGTTCAATGAGAAGAGCGCTTTGACTTTTTATTTTTTCCTGTATCCCCAGGGCCTCTCATGGACAAAGTCATTTATCTAACAAATATTTATTGAACACCTACTTTGTGTCAGACATTGTTTTAGATGCTTAGCATAAATAAATGAAAAGTCAGATGAAGATCTTTGCGTCAACTACAAATGCTAAATAATAGAAAAATAAAGCTTCAGAAAAACCATTCTAAAGCACTGTATGTGTATTAAAATAACTTCATGAGAAATGCAGGACCCATGATCCTATGCTAAAATACCATCATATGTTTGAAAATTCATTTAAAAAAATAATAAGCTGTCTCCAGGAGTTCTCTAAACAAAAACACCTTGAGTAAGGAATATCATTACAATTCCTACTTCCTGCAAACTTTTGAGTGATCTGCCTAAAATAAACTAAATAAGCAAAGAACAAGAACTTCATTTGTTATACTACACTGCAGCTGCACACAAATACAAAATCATCACAGGTCTCGATTATCTATCATCCTCAAGGTGGTTAGTATGAGAGCATCACCTAGGAGCAAAAGCATGAAATAATATCATATTCATTACTGAATTTGCTTTTTGGTGAGACTAGGTCACTGCAGAAAGTTATCAGTTATTACTTTTCTTTTCATAACACAACTTAATAATTTACTCTCCAGCATACAATACACAGCGCTCAATGCCTCTGTTTATTAATTCCACCTGAATCTATGTAAATTAAGAGGAGGAAAAGAGCTAAATCATTGCAACAGTATCCCTCCGTTCTGTTAGGGTTATTCTTCATTAGAAGGATTAAGCACAATTTGAAAAGGAATCTTGAAACTGCTGTTGCTGATGCTGTTTTCTTTTTTTCCTTTGTTGTCTTTAAGAGAATGCTGTATTACACAGGATGACATAGGTAAAGAGAACAGAGAAGTGAAAGAATTGGAACAAAGCAAGATCTGGAGTCCTGCTACAGCACAAAGATAAACCCAAAGATAAAGAATCAATGCTGGCTTTTCCTTACAGAGTCCTCGTGAATAAACCCTTAAACCCTTCTGTTAACCTATTGTCCCGGCTCTAAAACTGGCCAGTGACACTTCCTCGGGAGATGCTCTCGGCACTCTTCCCACAAAAGATGCTGCAGAAATGGAAAAACGGTTACCTAGGGAAACCAAGGAGAGTGGCCAAGGAAAGTATCAGCAGCTCAAGGCTGGAGACACACCCCGGGGCTCCAGCAAAAGCTGGCGGTGAGGAGGCGGCAGACATGAATGGAGAGTTTGCTTTGCAAGGAAAATAAAATTTGGTCAGAGGCTGTTATTACCAATAGGACACTCAGGTAGTGAGGCAGACCAGAAAATGGTTAAGAAGGGATTTGCAGGCGTTTACCAGAGGCAGATCAGGCTCGTGGGGTAGGGCAGGGGAGCGCATCAGGTAAAAACCGTTTGAGGAGGGGTAGCCTAAGGATCATTAGCTCAACCGTGTCTGGGGCTGCAGAGAGCCGGATCATCCCGGCCTCCGAAGGAGCGGCGGGGTCCACCGCTATGGAATCTGCCCTTGCCTCCCCGGTACCGAGGTCCAGGGCAGACCCTTTCCCCCGCCACCCCACCCTCAGGCGCCCCGCCCACATCCTTTCTTCTCCTCACCTTCCAGTCCCTCCATTGCGCCAACGCTTCGGGATCCGCCGGACTCCGCCGGACTCCTTGAGCTGCACCCGCCACCGCCGCCGCCGCCCAGCTCCCGCTGTAGCAACCCGGCCGCACCTCCCACCTGCTAATATTCCGAGCTCCCATTGGTCCGGCGCGGGAGGGGCGGGGGGTTACGAAGGGACGGGGCCTCGAGGTGGCCCGCCCCCTGCCGCCGCTGCGCGGAGGCCGCCCAGCTCCGCGCTTCAACAGCGCGGTTGAGCCTGCACCGCGCTGGATTGCATTTTGCCGCCCGAAGGCGGGCTTTGTTCGACTGTCGCCTTGTTTTTCTCACGCCTTAGCCTTTTGTTTAGAATATCTCAGCACCTCAGGGTTCCCGTCAGCAGTCCCTCAATCAAGTGCAGTTCTGAATTGCCGTCTGTCCCTCTCTCAGGACTTGAAGCAAACACGCAAACAAACCCTGCGTCCTACACACTCTTGAGCAGCACCCTCTCCATTCCCCGCTGTGAAGTCACATTTCACCGGAGTGTATTTCCTAGACTTTCTCTTCGCACACGGATATGTGAGTCTTGGGACCGTTTTCCTACAGAAATCGTACTTTCTATCTGGAATTGTGGAACTGAGATTTCTCTCGGCCTTCAGAAACAATTTCCTCAGCAGAAAAGCTTGGGCCGAAAATTAAAGTGAAACCCAGAGCTACCTTCCTCTTCGGCTACTTTTGGCCTTCCCGGGCCCCAGACTTGGAACTAAAGTAGTAGGTCAGCGCCCCAACTGAGGAGACATAAAACTACGTTTGATCAGGGAGTTTAGGGGGGAAACTATATATGACAGATGGAAGCCTGTTTCTGTCAAAACATCTTGGGATGAAGGTAACTGCAAAACTAGCTAAAACCTCTGCTTAACAATCTAACACATTTCCCCAGAACTAAATGTCTTTGAAATTTTGATTTAGATAAGCCGTCTCATTGGCTAACTCTAGTATACGTCTTGGCAATTTGTCAGTATTAGTGTAATTTCTGTAACAAATCTTATATGAATTCTCCTATTACTCTGTTCCATTGCAAAATGTTGACATCATATCTAAGTTTGTCTGCTTATAAAAGTACCTAACTTACAAGCCAGAAGCCTTTATGAAGCAAGAGTTCTAATCTCCATCCAAGAATGCCTTATAAATGAGTAATCTGAGCACTTGGGGCTTTCCAGGTGGTGCTAGTGGTAAAGAACCCAACTGCCAACCAGGAGACATAAGAAACTCTGATTCAATCCCTGGGTCTGGAAGATCTCTTGGAGGAGGGCACAGCAACCCACTCCAGTATTCATGCCTGGAGAATCCAATGGACAGAGGAACCTGGCAGGCTACAGTCCATAGGGTGGTGTGGGGAAATTAACAAGATGGTGCCAGTTAGGCTCTCTCTCCCCATGTTCTCAGGGCCTTCTCACCCATGTTCTATAAACAATGGTTTTGCATGATTATGTTACAGCCAAAATCACATATAGCACTGCACATTTGCTTCAGGAGGTACTCACTTGGTCATGGGCTACTTTGTGTGGTGGGCCTGTGTGACCTTCACCATGAAAGCTCTGATTGCTGCTGCATGGGCTACATTGGAGAAACATCATGGTTATGTTACATGAGGTTATGTTATGACTCTGTTATGGCTTCATTATGGTTATGTTGTGGCTGTTGCTATGGTGCTGCGTCAGCCAGGAGAGAGACTGTGATATGGCTACCGTGCCAGACAGGCGAGAATAAACCTGTCTGCAGGTCCTATGGCTCCTCGAGTCTCCCTCCAGCCTCAGCTGGCACCTTGCCTACCCTGGGTTCAGCAAACAGTGCAAACAGTGTGAACAGAGAGACAACCGGTGTCAGGAACAGGATCAGCAATACAGGTGGCAAAGAGTTGGACACAACTGAGGCAACTTAGCAAGCAGACATGAACAAACACCTGAGGACTACACCATCTCTTATTGGGAAGGTGATTTTAGTATGTTTGAATGTGGTGCAGTCTATCTCTGATATGGACTCTTGAGACATGCCTGTCTCAACTCCTCCTCTCCCCCTAGTTCTGCTCTGGTTTTTTAATTCCTTTGAGATTTGAGATCGTAGGCCTAACTGGCCAGCCCACAGCCTTGCCTGCCGCTTAGTCACCTTGGAAATGAGTGGGGAAAGGTCCTTTGGTGCTGCTAAGACTAAAGTTAGAATCAGGGAGGGGTGGGGGATGGGAGTGCTTTAAACAAGCACTAAAAAGGAAAAACCACCATTGGAAAAAAACCCAAAATAGAGAAAAAACTTACTAACTTACTTTACAAGTCACAAATCTTGAACTGAAGTCAAGTCACAAATGGAATTGGCTGATACACACCCTATTGGGTATAACTGCTACAGTAACAACAATACAGTAACAACTGCTACAGTAAAAACAATAATAATGATAATAGTAATGATTTTGAAAAATTATGTCAGGCATGTTTTAGGTCCTTTTCATATAGGCACTTATCTAATCTTCAAAACAACTCTACCAAGTAGATATAATTTTCATCTTTTAGAATTAAATTTTGAATTTCTAGAAGTCTCAGAGATTAAATTTTTGCTAATATTTATGCTCTTAGTGAATGGTGAAAGTGAAAATTTCTCAGTCATGTCCGACTCTTTGTGACTCCATGGAATTCTCCAGACCAGAATACTAGAATGGGTAGCCATTGCTTTCTCCACCAGATCCTCCCGACCCAGAAATCGAACCAGGTTCTCCTGCATTGCAGGCAGATTCTTTACCAGCTGAGCTACATTAACTTGGATTTAAACTCTAGTCTGTCTGATTCCACCTATAATGGATGATTTCATATGACTCCTCACTTCTTCCTCATCTTGCTTTCTAATTACCTTAAATGTAAATTCAGATAATTCAGATTGGTTATTCAAAGTGTATTTGTGTAGGCATAGCTACTGTGAATCTTAACTCTCTAAAACGTGCCTGCCAATCTTTAGGAGTAATGTTCTCTCAACACTCTTATCTACCCTGGCTTCTTCAGCTTTCCCTGGTCCTGACCCCTGGGTGAAAAAGACAATTTCTTATCTGCCTTTCCTTCCTCTGCCTCCTACGTGCCTGGCCCAAAAATGTCTTTGGTCTTAATGTACTCTTCTGGCTTTTCTTTTTCTTGATCTACTCCATTTTTCTGTGCCATATTCATTTAACAAATATTTGTTGAGTACCTACTATGTTTCAGGCCCATTTCATTTCAACCCAGTCATTAAAATGAACAATGCTCAGTTTCTCCTCTATGTTCCAAAGCTTTTATCATTCATATTTTTTTTATCTTGCCAATGGTCTTTTTAGCTAATGATAACATTCAAAGAGGAGTGTGAATTAAAGGTCTTCCCATATCCCTATCATAAAAAAAAGAAAACAAAGGTTCAGAGATGTTTACTGACTCTATCCAGTTTACAAAACTACTAAGTAGCTGAAATAGATACTGCACCCTTGTCTGATTACATCATATCCCTGATTCTTCCCCCTTCACATTACTTTCCCTTCAACCACCGTTCCCTGGAGTCCATCCACATCTCATTTGCACCTTCCAAAGAGCTGAGCAAGCTACATATATCTTCTTGTTTCAAAGCTCCAATTTCCTGTTGGATCTTACACAAATATCAATTTCCCTCTCAGAGATATCCCTTGGCCCTCATTCAGATCCTTTTCAGAATACAGCTGAATGAGATTCTGAATCTCAATTTATATACCCACTATATATACCCTCATAAAAAATTATTTATACATTTAGCAACCATAACGAATATGATAATTTTCATCAAAAACAAAAGGGATATATTTTTTCTTAAAGGGAAGAAATGACTGAACAGTATTCTAGATTGAAGAACCATATTCTGAGTTAGCTCTTACTAGTTTTATTTTTAGACTGAAGTAAAACAAAAAGTTTTATGTGTTCAGGGACATAGTTATAGTACTGAACAAGAAAACATTAAGAAAAGGAGAAAAGAAGATCCTAAGGCAGACTTAATTGCCTTCATTGATTGGAGGGTTACTCTATTCACAGTGTGAAAGTGATTGTTCTACTTCTTTCTCCTCTAGTTCCATAAAGAACTCCATTTTTTTCAGGATTCTCTGCTCTCCTCCACTTTCAAAACTAATTCCTAGCTGCAAAAGGATGAATTTTTTTAAACCTTCAATTATGATCCCATCTCTCCATCTCCGGCCACCACCATTCCAAATCTGAAATTAAAATCTATTAATTCAAATACTTATTGAGATACTCCTACATATGTAACACTGTTCTAGGCACAACAGGGAGCTCCGAAGAAGTCTCTTTGGTTTCCAGGAAGATAACATCTAGTAGAGGAAGCCTGAGCAAGACATAATACAGAGCAATAGAGGACAATTCAATGGACTATTAAGTTGAGGTCCAGCTTATAAAAGTAATTGGTTCTAAATAAACATTCATTTAGAGATTCACCTATGCTACTGTATAAAACACTAGTTTATTGCTTCCAAGTGCTGGAATGTATTTTACCGAATACATATACCACATTTTATTTACTCCTTCCTGCAGTGATAGGCACCCAGCTTCCTCTAACTTGCAGCTACAATGAACATCTTTGTGATTGTCCCCTTATGAACCTGGGCTCAAGTTCCTCTGGGATGCATCCCTGGAATAATGAATTGCTGGATCACCTTCATTTCCAGTAAGTATGCCCACATTGTTCTCTGCAATGTCTGTACCAGTGTATCCTGCCGCCAGCACTGTTGAAAGAATACCCATCTTCCTGTATCTATTTAATACTGGCTTAGGTCTAATTTTTGCCAGTCTACTGAGAATCA
The DNA here is from genome assembly GCF_023091745.1 of Budorcas taxicolor. Classification (NCBI taxonomy): domain Eukaryota; kingdom Metazoa; phylum Chordata; class Mammalia; order Artiodactyla; family Bovidae; genus Budorcas; species Budorcas taxicolor. The sequence goes on along the minus strand of NC_068923.1, from coordinate 55,224,410 downwards.
ACAGTTGGGAATCTCTTCATATATTTGTAATTCATATTTGACTTTCAAGGAATTGTCTAATTTAATCACTGTTTTATGGGGTTTCCCTGGTAGCTCAGTGATAAAGAATCCACATGGCAATGCAGAGACAATGGTTCAAATCCTGGTCAGGAAGATCCTCTGGAATGGGAAATGGCAACCCACTCCAGGATTCTTGCCTGGGAAATCCCATGGACAGAGGAGCCTGGCGGGTTACAGTACATGGGCTCACAAAGAGTTGGACATGACTTATTCACTGAGCATGCACACATGCATCCCTATTTTATGTTGTGATTCTCATCTTTTTGATATGGATTTGTAAGTTTCTTTGTATATTTTAGATTTTAAGCTCTTGCTGATTTTGATTAGTTCAAAAATATTTTTCTAGGCTGTCAAATATTGGATATCTTTGTCTATGATGCCTATAATTGAATAGAAATCCTTAACTTTAATTTTGTCAAGTCCATCAATATATTTTATTTAGGAAATATGCACTTGAGGTTTTATGAAAGTTCTCTTCACCTCTAGATTATGAGGGTATTTGTTTACATGTTTTTCTGAGTGTAGCCAAACCTAATCCTAAGAAAATGGAGACAATTTAAATTCAGAGTAGAGAGGACAACAACATTTTTTTCTAGTGTCTTTTAAGTTATGAGGTAACTCTAAAAATTCAAATAGGAACCAATGCCCAGAACATTTTGAGACTTTGTGAATTTCAGCTTTATCCAGTTTTGCCCTTTGTTGCCAGGAAAGCAAAGTATTTTTAGATGCTCCTTTTCCCACCTGAAGGAAAAAAAAACAGAAGAAAAAGGAAATTTTGAGTTCTTTCCCCCTTCCTTTATTGTTAATCATAGCAGCTTCTCACAACCTTTAAAACAGTTTCCTTTAAGTGTTGTAAAGTATTACAAATAAATATTATATAATGATGATGATGTCAGGGTATTTATACTAAGAACAAAGAAGGAAAATTTTTAAATCACCTAAATGAATACCTTGGCACTCCTTTATGATTTTAAAAGCTTTATGGCTCTGTTTCTTAAAACAATTATTAGATCCTCCAGTTTCCACAGTTACCTTTTAATGGAAACAACTATTTATGAATTCACCCTATAAAAACATGCTAATTATTAATATAATTGATCACTTGGCTTTGCCTTAAGAATTAACAGGTAAAAGTAAAAAACTAAAGCTCTAATTTTCATTGTGGATACACATGTTATTAGAATTATCTGCCTTTAACTATTTATACAAAATGCCTACATGTGCAAACCTATCTTTCTAGAAAAGTTGCTTTTTACAGTTTTACAATGAAAGTACATTATTCTCTTTACTTACTTTTTCCTTAGAATGTATTTCAAAAGCATAGGTAGAGTATATTGTTGACCTAATTTTAGCATATAAATCCAACAATTGTTTGCTTGCTATTGCCAAGAAACAGAATTGCTTAAGCCTATTCACATTTATGTTTCTTAGCAGCTGACAGATAATCAACAAAACAGAAACAAGAATCTCTTCTGGTTCTGTCTCCAAAACATAATAAATCTTATATAAGGAAGAGAAATTCCATATAACAAGATATTAGTATTCATAGGAATTTAATTTTTATATATTAAGGAGAAGCAGTTTTCAGAGCATTTGAATTCTGTAAAAGACTATATGGATGTTAGTAAGTCTGACTTGAGGAGTCAGAAAGCCCTGAACACCTTTGCACTGCTTCTGTTCTTTTTATGAACATCACTGGCCCTTTGTACTAAAGGTTATTGTTGCCCTGTTCTCAGATTCCCTTTATACTGGAAGGTATACCCAGCCCCACTTGTTAATTATGTTGGCTGATAACCCATGGCTACTTTCTTTCCCCTGAGAGGTTATGGTCTCACCATCAGGGAGGCAGCCCACAGCCAGTGACTGACTCTGGGGTACCACAAGTTAACCTTTGACTCAAGGTGGGCTGAAGCTGGTCTTCAGGTAAGACTGTATCCCTGCTTACCTTTCTTCTACCCTATTGCCCTAGCTGCTTCCTTCACTCAAGAAGAGTCTCCTAACAAATCACTGCCCCAAGACTCTCCGTTAGTCCTTGCTTATAGGGAACCTGACCAAAGACTCCTTTATAGATAGACAGTAGTGCCAATTTAATGAACAAGTGCCGTTATTAAAAGTTATTTCAGCCCATGTCCAGTAGTACCTGAGTTGATAACAACTATACAGAATACCAGCTATTTGTTCAGTGCTTTTGATAATTCTCTACATTTTTGTAGGACATTGTTGTTTTAGAGAATCTTGGTTTAATATTTCAATAGATGGTTTTTTATATTTAATAAATATTTTAAAATATTTAATAAATGTTTGCTAAATGAGTAAATAGATGTGAATGAATGATATAGTTTTCAAAATAGCTCTTTTAGGTAGGCAGAGAGTATTTATTTAATACACAATGGTTATAGTTAATATGAAGACCATTTAATATATAATATGAATACCATTTATAATATGAAAACCATTTCCCATATAGTTTCATGTGATCCTCATAACGTGCCTTATCCTTTTGATTTTCATTTCAAAGAAATGGAGAGTCAATTAGAGTAAGTGACTTTTAAAAATTTATAGTAAGTGGCAGGTCGTGGTGGTTGTTGCTATTTCATCATTGTCATGTCCAACTGTTTGAGATCCCATGGACTGCAGCCTACCAGGCTCCTCTATCCACAGGATTTTCCAGGCAAGAATACTGGAGTAGGTTGCTATTTCCTTCTCCAGGGGATCTCCCTGACCCATGGACTGAACCTGCATCTCCTGCATTGCAGGCAGATTCTTTACCACTGAGCCACCTGGGAAGTGGCAGGATTAGAATATGTAAATAGATTCTCTAACTTGAGATACATGACTGTAGCATAACTGCTTTTTCTAAGTAAGGACACTAAGTCTGATGAGAATGACAAAAGGGAAGGCACTAGATTTATGTTCTCTCTCAGATCACGAAAGAGAGGACTGATAAACTGTCCATGGAATGAAGTAAGTGGAAGTCATCTGAATTATTCTTTATTTTCTCCAATGACAGAATGCATGTGCGATGGTTAGTTTAACATGTCGATTTGGCGAGGTCAAATGTTATTATACATATACTACGAAGGTGTTTTCTGGATGAAATTAACATTTAAATTGGTGATTTTTTTTTAGTAAAGCAAATTGCCCTCCATAATTGCCCTCTGACTCAAAGAACGTGAATTTGAGCAGACTCTGGGAGACAGAGAAGGACAGGGTAGCCTGGAGTGCTGCAGTTCATGGGGTTGCGAAGAGTTGGACAGGACTTAGCAACAACAGCTCCATAATGTGGGTGGGCTTCAATACCATCAGTTGAAAGTTTACCTCCCCTTAGAAGGAATCTGGCAGCAGAGTGCCTTTGGACCCAAACTGCAATTCTACCCTGGGTCTCCAGCCTAATAGGACCTACAAATTTTAAACTTGCCAAGCTTGTACAATCACAGGAGCCAGTTACTTAAAATCAGTCAATTAATCAATTGATCAATCAAATAAATCAATCTCTTTCTCCCTTTCTATAGATATAGATATAATACTATTGGTTCTGTTCTCTGGAGAACCCTAATTAATATATTAGGTTTGCCCAGGTAGTTGAGGAACCAACACCTGGAAAGCAGCAAAGTAAAACCAAAAATATTCTCTGGAAGAATTCACACCTTTATATAACCCTAACTCAATTCAGATATCCCACTGACAGCTTCCAAATGTCACTGTTCTCCTTTGTTCCTATCCTCTTTTCAGAGGTAGATACTTCTTTTTGTGTCTCAATTTGGACACACAGAGAGAGGCAAACTATGGCCCAAATGTCAGAAAATAAATCTATAAAATATCTTAACAATCTCCCACAAAAACCTTACTCTAAAAAAACCCAGAAAGGTTTATTAAAAGACTGCCCAACATGGATGGTTGGTTAACTAAACCATGGACTAGAACCCAGGTCTTCTGACTTCTGGTCCTTTGCCCTTTGTATCTCTTTATATACAAATTTTTCATACTGCAGTTCTAGACATTGTAAGAATAAAAGCCTGTGACTTCAAGGAACTTCAATTCTATTTCACTGAGCAAAAACCTATGAAGGCTATAATAATAATGATAATATATGACAAATAGCAAATAACATATTGGATATAATGAAGGGATAAATGAACTCTATAGAAAATAAAAACTAAATAGTCAAAGTAGACAGATTATTTCAGGCTGAGTTTCCAGGGAAAGATTAACGAAGAATCCTAGGTACTAAGATGATGCTGTGAAAGTGCTGCACTCAATATGCCAGCAAATTTGGAAAATTTATCAATGGCCACAGGACTGGAAAAGGTCAGTTTTCATTACAATCCCAAAGAAAGGCGATGCCAAAGAATGCTCAAACTACTGCACAATTGCACTCATCTCACATGCTAGTAAAGTAATGCTCAAAATTCTCCAAGCCAGGCTTCAACAGTGTGTGAACCATGAACTTCCAGATGCTCAAGCTGGATTTAGAAAAGGCAGAGAAACCAAAGATCAAATTGTCAACATCTGTTGGATCATGGAAAAAGCAAGAGAGTTCCAGAAAAACATCTATTTCTGCTATATTGACTATGCCAAAGCCTTTGACTGTGTGGATCACGATAGACTGTGGAACATTCTGAGAGAGATGGGAATACCAGACCACCTGACCTGCCTCTTGAGAAACCTATATGCATGTCAGAAAGCAACAGTTAGAACTGGACATTGAACAACATACTGGTTCCAAATAGGGAAAGGAGTATGTCAAGGCTGTATATTGTCACCCTGCTTATTTAACTTATATGCAGAATACATCATGAGAAACGCTGGGCTGGAGGAAGCACAAGCTGGAATCAAGATTGCTGGGAGAAATATTAGTAACCTCAGATATGCAGATGACACTACCCTTATATCAGAAAGTGAAGAAGAACTAAAAAGCCTCTTGATGAAAGTGAAAGAAGAGAGTGAAAAAGCTGGCTTAAAACTCAACATTCAGAAAACTAAAATCATGGCATCTAGTCCCATCACTTCACGGCAAATATATGGGGAAACAGTGGAAACAGTGTCAGACTTTATTTTCTTGGGCTCCAAAATCACTGCAGATGGTGATTGCAGCCATGAAATTAAAAGACACTTACTCCTTGGAAGAAAAGTTATGACCAACCTAGACAGCATATTAAAAAGCGGAAACATTACTTTTCCAACAAAGTTCTGTCTAGTCAAAGCTATGGTTTTTCCAGTAGTCATGTATGGATGTGAGAGTTGGACTGTAAAGAAAGCTGAGCACCAAAGAATTGATGCTTTTGAACTGTGGTGTTGGAGAAGACTCTTGAGAGTCCCTTGGACTGCAAGGAGATCCAATCAGTCCATCATGAAGGAAATCACTTCTGAATATTCATTGGAAGGACTGATACTAAAGCTGAAACTCCAATACTTTAGCCACCTGATGCAAAGAACTGACTCATTTGAAAAGACCCTGATGCTGGGAAAGATTGAGGGCAGGAGGAGAAGGGGATGACAGAGGATGAGATGGTTGGATGGCATCACCAACTCAATGAACATGAGTTTGAGTACACTCCGGGAGTTGGTGATGGACAGGGAGGCCTGGCATGCTGTGGTCCATGGGGTTGCCAAGAGTCAGACACGTCTGAGCGACTGAACTGAACTGAACTGAGGTTCTAAGAATGAAATTCCTACAGAAGTTTACAATCTAGATGGGGCAATAAGATATTTTTTAAAATGCTAGGAATATATGCTTACATACAGAATATGTACAATGCTAGAATTAAAAATTTCGGTCAAAAAGGCAGAGGAGTTATAGGAAGAGAATATTCCTATGGTTTGGAATTGGAAAATGGATTGTAGTAAGCGGATTTTGTAATTGTTCTTTTAAGATGGGTAGGATCATGACAGGTATTTTGGGTAGGCAGTTGATTACAGGATGAGCCAAGGTCATAAAAGCAGGAATGACAATGTAAATTCAGGGGAGAGTGAGAACCTGTTGAGAATGGAAAATTAATTAGACAAGTATTTGCTGAGCATTTATTAATATTATATGTAAGGAAATTAAATTGGGCCCAGATTACAGAGGATCATGAGTGCTAGGATCTCAGATTAACATTTATTTCATAGACAGTGAAGAGTCTTCAGCCTTGATGATTTTTGAACAGGATTAAATATTTTTTAAATGTAATTAAGATGACTGTATCCGGTAAAGACAGTGAGCAAGGTGATCTCTTAGAAGGACAATGAAATGACCTAAGAGTAATATGATAATGGTTCCTCATATTGCTGGTAACAGAGTTGGTAAATTCAAGGATGTGGTTTTATGACATTTGATATTATCATTCTACAGGAGACAAGTTTATGAATCTTCCCTTGTCCACTACTCCAGCCACCACTGGGCTAACTTAAGTAGATTATACATGAAAAATAGTAGCAAAATATAAAACGAAGTATCACTTTATTATTAGCTGGGCTAATGTCCAATAACTTCATTGTAGAGCTATAATAAAGCTTGGTGGAACTTGATAGTATAAGTATTATGTTAGTCATCTCAGGCTGTTTTAACCAAATACCATAATTTTCTCACAGTTCTGGAGGCTGGAGTTTAAGATCAGGATAGCTGCAGAATTCAGATGAAGACACTTTTCATGGCTGACAGATGCCAGCTTCTTGCTGTGTTCTTACATGGCAGAAAGAAAAAGATCGCTCTATTCCTCTTCTTAAAAGGCCACCAATAATATTGGGGTAGGGCCCCACTCTTAGGACTTCATTTAACCTTAATTACCTCCTAAATCCAAAATATAGTTACAGTGTGGGGTTCGGGCTTCAACTTGTGAATTTGGGGATGAGAGAGAGACACAGTTCAGTCTACAGCAACGTATTTTCAAACATGCTATTTAATATTAAAAGATAAAATGTGACATACAGTATGTATGGCACTGTAAGCTCCATGGCTTTCTGATAGTAAAGGTTAATGCCAACTGAGAAGAAATAAACTGAATCACATGATCTCCTTATCAGATACTAAGATATATTTTGATCCTTCAGGAAACTTTCTCCTAAAATTGAATTATAAAAGCAATTTATGGTAGGACATGAGAATAAAAGTCAAATCAGAAAATAAAGATGACTAGTTTGGAGGATTAGAAGAATAAAAATTCTAATGAAAGAAAAGGGAAATTGGCAAAGATGTTAATTGGAAACAAAAATATACATTTGGTAATTTATAATGATGAGAAAGTTTTACAAAATGAAAAATAAAACTAAATATGACATTTTCTATAATATACAAGATGTATTTGTCAAAGTAACACTTTAGTTTGTATTGCTGTTTAGACATGAATTGTTAAAGTCACTGAACTTTTTGCAGATGTTTCTGTGGCAAGATATAAAATAGTAAAAGTGTTGGTGCTTATTAACTAACAAGTCAAACCATGTGTATTTGGGAGATTATAGAATAAAGATAATGAGGTCTTACTGAGTTAATTATCACATGATTGGTGGGTAAATTTCATCACTTTTTTATAACACAAGATTCAACCTTAATGCACATTAAAACAGACAGTTCCAAAAATACTCTAGTAGTAACAATGTAGCTAAGACATTTAAAAGTGAAAGAGGAGAGCGAAAAAGTTGTCTTAAAGCTCAATATTCAGAAAACTAAGATCATGGCATCTGGTCCTATCACTTCATGGGAAATAGATGGGGAAACAGTGGAAACAGTGTCAGACTATTTTTTTGGGCTCCAAAATCACTGCAGATGGTGATTGCAGCCATGAAATTAAAAGACATTTACTCCTTGGAAGCAAAGTTATGACCAACCTAGATAGCATATTCAAAAGCAGAGACATTACTTTGCCAACAAAGGTCTATCTAGTCAAGGCTATGGTTTTTCCAGTGGTCATGTATGGATGTGAGAGTTGGACTGTGAAGAAAGCTGAGCGCCAAAGAATTGATGCTTTTGAACTGTGGTGTTGGAGAGGACTCTTGAGAGTCCCTTGGACTGCAAGAAGATCCAACCAGTCCATTCTGAAGGAGATCAGTCCTGGATGTTCTTTGGAAGGACTGTTGCTAAAGCTGAAATTCCAATACTTTGGCTACCTCATGCGAAGAGTTGACTCATTGGAAAAGACTCTGATACTGGGAGGGATTGGGGGCAGGAGGAAAAGGGGACGACAGAGGATGAGATGGCTGGATGGCATCACCGACTCAATGGACATGAGTTTGAGTGAACTCCGCGAGTTGATGATGGACAGGGAGGCCTGGCTTGCTGCAATTTATGGGGTCGCAAGGAGTTGAACATGACTGAACTGAACTGAACTGAAAATGTATTTCAAAATTTAAAATGAAGTTTGAATACTTACAGATGAACCTTAGAAATGCAAAAATGAAAAGAGACATTTAATTTTTTTATAATTTTTAAAATTTGTTTCCTTTACACAAGATTTAGCATCTTTACAGCAAATACTTTATAGTGTTTCCTTAGAGACCAAAACAGAAAGAAATTTCAAAATTACTTCTTATGTCCCCACTGAAAAATGAGCACTTTGCTCAGGAATTCTGTGAAATCTGGCTAAAAACTGCAGCAGCATCACAGTGTTTACACAGCTTTAGAAAAGAATTGATTTATTCAAGGTCACTCTGGAAGTTTACTTAAATTGAATTTTTTTTCTTTTTTTGTGGGAAGGCCAAGACTATTGCTAATTTATAGATTGTATATTTTCTTGGTCATATTGACTTTATGGACCGAGTTCTGCTGAAATTAACTTTATCCTTGGTACTTTGTGGAAGTCAGACTCTTTCCTTTGAATCCCTGTATTCCATTCCCATTCCAAATATCTGCATGTATAATATAGTAGATTTGGCACAGTCATAAAGAATCTGCCTGCCAATGCAGGATATGTGGGTTCAATCCCTGGGTCGGGAAGATTGCCTGGAACAGGAAATGGCCACCCACTCCAGTATTCTTGCATGGAAAATTCCATGGACAAAGGAGTCTGTCAGGCTACAGCCCATGCAGTCACAGAATCAGACATGACTGAGCACATATACATAGTCTTAAGAATAATACACTGAATTTATCTCTAATTTATCCCTCTTCCCCCACTTGGTAATCTTGTTCATTTTCTAGATCTATGAGTCTGTTTCTGTTTTCTAAATAAGTTCTTTTGTATCCTTTTTTTTTTTTTTTTTAGATTCCACAGATTTGTCTTTCTCTGGCTTTCTTAGTATGATAATCTGAGTTTGGCATTAAAATACACACATTACTAAAGGACCTGCTGTATTGCATAGGGAGACATACTCAACATCTTGTAATAATAACCTATAATAGAAGAGAATGTTAAAAAAATAAACATTTATATATATGAATAACTGAATTACTTTACTGCATACCTGAACTTTTTTACATTATAAATCAAGTATACTACAATAAATTCTTTTTAATTTCCATAAGCACTAAAAAAGAAAATAATACTGAAATCACAAAGTTTTGTTAGAATATTTAGAAACTAAAATATTAAAGGTATAGTTGAAGACTCTTCTCCAAATCTCTTCAATTTAGATATAAAGTAGCTATTAAAGTTTGGTTTTTAAATAAAAATTTTTAGCAAACTTACTAAACAAGCTGGAATCAAGATTTCTGGGAGAAATATCAATAATCTCAGATATGCAGATGATACCACCCTTATGGCAGAAAGCAGAGAGGAACTGAAGAGTCCCTTGATGAAAGTGAAAGAAGAGAGTGAAAAAGCTGGCTTAAAACTCAACATTCAGAAAACTAAGATCATGGCATCTGGTCCCATCAGTTCAGTTCAATTCATTCGTTCAGTCGTATCTGACTCTTTGCAACCCCATGAACTGCAGCACGCCAGGCCTCCCTGTCCATCACCAACTCCTGGAGTTCACTCAGACTCATGTCCATCGAGTCAGTGATGCCATCCAGCCATCTCATCCTCTGTCGTCCCCTTCTCCTCCTGCCCCCAATCCCTCCCAGCATCAGAGTCTTTTCCAATGAGTCAACTCTTCGCATGAGGTGGCCAAAGTACTGGAGTTTCAGCTTTAGCATCAGTCCTTCCAGTGAACACCCAGGACTGATCTCCTTCAGAATGGACTGGTTGGATCTTCTTGCAGTCCAAGGGACCCTCAAGAGTCTTCTCCAACACCACAGTTCAAAAGCATCAATTCTTCGGTGCTCAGCCTTCTTCACAGTCCAACTCTCACATCCATACATGACCACAGGAAAAACCATAGCCTTGACTAGACGGACCTTAGTCGGCAAAGTAAAGTCTCTGCTTTTGAATATGCTATCTAGGTTGCTCATAACTTTTCTTTCATGGCTGCAATCACCATCTGCAGTGATCACTTCATGGCAAATAGATGGGGAAACAATGGAAACAGAGACAAGGTTTATTTTGTGGGGGTTGGGGGGGAGGGGTGCTTCAAAATCACTGCAGATGGCGATTACAGCCATGAAATTAAAAGACACTCGCTGTTTGGAAGAAAAGCTATGATCAACCTAGACATCATATTAAAAAAGCAGAGACGTTGCTTTGCCAACAAAGGTCTGTCTAGTCAAAGCTATGGTTTTTCCGGTAGTCACGTATGGCTGTGAGAGTTGGACTATGAGGAAAGCTAAGTGCCGAAGAATTGATGCTTTTGAACTGTGATGTTAGAGAAGACTCTTGAGAGTTACTTGAACTGCAAGGAGGTCAAACCAGTCAAGTCTAAAGGAAATCACTTCTGAATATTCATTGGAACGACTGATGCTGAAACAACAATACTTTGGCCACCTGATGCAAAGAACTGATTCATTAGAAAAGACCCTGATGCTGGGAAAGATTGAAGGCGGGGCGAGAAAGGGACGACAGAGGATGAGATGGTTGGATGGCATCACTGACTCGATGGACATGAGTTGAGCAAGCTCCAGGAGTTGCTGATGGGCAGAAAAGCCTGGTGTGCTGCAATCCATGGGGTTGCAAGAGTCAGATATGATTGAGCGGCTAAACTGAATGACTAAACAAGTGAAATTAAAACAGATATCTGAGCCACACTGTAAATTAATACTGTTTTTATCATTGGAAATTTACATTTTAAATCAAATAATTAATTCAAATTTTAAAAACAAAAAGATAAGTATCTACTCTTTATTGTTTTAGATGTACATCTGGGTTGAACCTTCAAAATATCCAAATGATTTATAAGACTTTTTACCTTTCAGTATAATTGTTCACTCTTAAACAGCTGTGCCATCACCTACCTAGAACATTTTACATTAACTTATAGGAATATGCAATATAAAATTGAGTGAAATATAATACATTGTTTTTCCAAGTAAAAGGGTAAACACAGGAGAAGACACAGTAATATGGCAAAGTTTAATATATTTTATGAGTTGCGGGACACTTAAAATCTATAAATTGATAGGATTACATATGAATACTACTGAAAATAATAGGACTTAGGAAAACTTATAAGAGAATTTGGTTAAATGTTTTCTCTGGGAAAAACAGGTTGAATTCACTTTTTTCTCTTCTTTACATTGTCTTTACTATTTCTCAGTTTCTTAAGGCAGAAATTTTATTTGGCTGCTCACTAGACATCAACTTTCAATGAAACTTTGTACTGATATTAAAGAGCATTATTTGAAAGTTCAGAAGGTAATAAAATCAGTGACTGTTTCTGGATAATATTTTCTGGCTGACACTCAACAGTGTCAGAGTTGATTATTTACAATAGAGATTACATGGCCTGACCAGCCTAAAATACTTACTGCCTTGCACTTGAAGAAAAAGTTTGCCTATCTACTCCTGCACCACAGACTTGAATTTGTACCTTCGTTTCCTTGAAAAATAGATTAAGTTCCTCTAAGCCACTCATTTCGCACTTATAAGATATGGACAATAGGAGCTAACTCATGAATTATCATGCAGATTGAATGTGGAAGTTTAGGTAAAGCACTTAGTACACAATAAAGTGAAAGTGACGTCACGAAGTCGCTCAGTTGTGTCCAAATCTTTGTGACCCCATGGACTGTAGCCTACCAGGCTCCTCTGTTAGTGGGATTTTCCAGGGAAGGGTAGTAGAGTGGGTTGCCATTTCCTTCTCCAGGGGATCTTCCCGACCCAGGGATCGAACCCCAGTCTCCCATGTTGTAGGCAGACGCTTTACTGTCTGAGCCACCAGGGAAGTCCCTAGTGTTAATAAGTGTTAGCTGAAATTATGAACTTGAATCAAGGCACACTTTGTTCTGTATTATCTCATAGATTTGTTTACAGATACTTCAGTTGTTGGCCAACACAGTTCATAATCTTCACTAATGTTTTAAGTAATAAGTTGTTAACCTATATGGAATGTCTTAAAACAAAAAAATTCATATTCATTCATAAATTTTAATATACCATACATGGTCATCTTTCTTACCATGTAGCTTTATTCTGATTTAAAACATTTTGAAGAGCCTCTAGTACTGATTAAGATAGAGTAAGGATAGTCCACCCTGTCTCTGCCACTGAATGCAACTAAAAGCTCTGGACTGAAGGCATGGAACATCTATCTGACAACTAAGAAAAATTTATGGCTGCCAGGGAGAGTAGAAAAGAAAGGTACTACTTGGAGTATGCTTAAAGTATGAACAACTTGGTGGTGGGTTTCCTGGTTTCATTTTTGTTTTTTCACTTTCTGACCTGAAGCTGAAGGAGCCCAAATATCAGCAGAGTATACCACCATGGTCCAAAAAAATACCAAAGAGAAGTATTATCTTTCTAGTTTGAGAGGTGAGAAGGGGAAACTATCATGAAATAGAATAGAGAGTGTAGGGACACTTTTTCTGTCTTAATCTTGCCTTCAGGTGAGCCCCAGGCCTAAAACTACAGCCCGTGGGGGCAGGGCAGTAGCAGGGGCCTGGAAAGCACTTATACCTCTCAAGGAGGAGAATCCTTCTCTCTGACTAGAGGGATTGTGGTTGAAAGAGTGTGAAAAGAATCTTTATTGCTTTTGTGTTTTTTCTCTCTATCCACTTGCCACCAGTTTAGCCACTAGAAGTGGATGGTAGAGACTAAAGTCAAAATAACTCAACATAAAAAACACAGGATATTTTGAGAAATTATAAGGAAAATGTCACTCAACCGACACCAACTCTGAGAGGAACTAGATGCTGAAAATATTTGAAGACTTTAAAGCAGCTAACCATGTCTGAGGAAATAAGGAAAAGTACTGAAAAAGAAACAATAGAAAATCACAGGAGAGAAATAGAAGCTATTAAAAAAGAGTCAATGGACATTTTAGAAGACAGAAGCAAAAATCATAATGAAACCACTGAAAATCTTACAGGAAATCCACTTTAAATAAAATGTTTGTTAGTTTCAAAATAAAAGGATAGGAAAAGGTAAACCAGCAAACACTAATCACAAGAAAACTTGAGTATTATATTGACAACAAGCAAAGTAGACTTCACAGCAAGGAAAACTACAAGAAATTGAGTGTCATTACATAATTATTTAAAGGGTCAGTTCATCAAGAACGCATGATAATTAGATTATGTAACTAATAGAAGCGCTTCAAAATGCATGAAACAAATATTAATAAACAAAGGAAAAATAGATATATTAAAAATTAGGGTTGGAGATTTCAACTTCTGTTAATTTCATAAAACAGGTAGACAAAACAGTCATCAAGAATGTTAAAGAGGAATCAGCTGGAACTAATTGATATTTGTAGATGCTCCATTAAAGAATAGCTGCTGCTACTGCTGCTAAGTCACTTCAGTTGTGTCCGACTCTGTGCGACCCCATAGATGGCAGCCCACCAGGCTCCCCTATCCTGGGATTCTCCAGGCAGGAACACCAGGGTGGGTGCCATTTCCTTTTTCAATGCATGAAACTGAAAAGTGAAAGTGAAGTCGCTCAGTCGTGTCCGACCCTCAGTGACCCCATGGACTGCAGCCTTCCAGGCTTCTCCATCCATGGGATTTTCCAGGCAAGAATCCTGGAGGGGGTGCCATTGCCTTCTCCATCAATAATTCTTTTCAGGGTAAATGGAGTATTTACTATATTAGATGATAACATTAAGAATCTTGAAAGAATTAAAGAAATCAAAGCATATTTTTGCCTTAAAGAGATTAAAGTAGAAATTAATTTTTTTAATTATATGGAAAATCCCCAGAAACCTGGAAATTAAATAATATATTTCTGAATAGCCCATGGAGCAAATGCAATATCAAACCATGATGAAATACCACTACACAATCTTACACATTCCTTGGAATGGCTAAAACGAAAACTAACAGACAGACAGTACTAAGGACAGGAATGGAAGCAGAGCAACTGGAAAGTCTCCTATTTTGTTGATATAAATGTAAAGTGCTCTAGTCACTCTGAAAAAAGTTAGGCAGTCACTTATAATATTGAATATGAATTTAACCATTTGACCCTAGCAATCACACTCCTAAGTATTTGTTCTAAATAAATAAAAAACTTTGTTCATATAAAATCCTACACATGAATTTTCTAGCAGTTTTATTCATAATTTCTAAATGCTAGAAAGAAGTTTTTGACTAAATATATAAACAAACAGCTCATACAACAATAAAATGGAATATTATTCAGCAATATAAAAGAATAACTATTGTTACAATATGAATAGCTCAACATTAACAACTCAATAACATGAGCGCACTCAAAGGCATTATGCTGAGTGAAAGAAGTCAGTTTCAAAATGTTTTATTCTATTTAGTTCATTTATATTCTCCAAGCAAGGCTTCAGCAATACGTGAACCGTGAACTTCCTGATGTTCAAGCTGGTTTTAGAAAAGGCAGAGGAACCAGAGATCAAATTGCCAACATCTGCTGGATCATGGAAAAAGCAAGAGAGTTCCAGAAAAACATCTATTTCTGCTTTATTGACTATGCCAAAACCTTTGACTCTGTGGATCACAATAAACTGTGGAAAATTCTGAGAGAGATGGGAATACCAGACCACCTGACCTGCCTCTTGAGAAATCTGTATGCAGGTCAGGAAGCAACAGTTAGAACTGGACATGGAACAACAGACTGGTTCCAAATAGGAAAAGGAGTACGTCAAGGCTGTATATTGTCACCCTGATTATTTAACTTATATGCAGAATACATCATGAGAAACGCTGAACTGGAAGACACACAAGCTGGAATCAAGATTGCCGGGAGAAATATCAATCACCTCAGATATGCAGATGACACCACCCTTATGGCAGAAAGTGAAGAGGAACTAAAAAGCCTCTTAATGAAAGTGAAAGAGGAGAGTGAAAAAGTTGGCTTAAAGCTCAACATTCAGAAAACAAAGATCATGGCATCTGGTCCCATCACTTCATGGGAAATAGATGGGGAAACAGTGGAAACAGTGTCAGACTATTTTTTGGGGCTCCAAAATCACTGCAGATGGTGATTGCAGCCATGAAATTAAAAGACGCTTACTCCTTGGAAGAAAAGTTATGACCAACCTAGATAGCATATTCAAAAGCAGAGACATTACTTTGCCGACTAAGGTCCGTCTAGTCAAGGCTATGGTTTTTCCTGTGGTCATGTATGGATGTGAGAGTTGGACTGTGAAGAAAGCTGAGCACCGAAGAATTGATGCTTTTGAACTGTGGTGTTGGAGAAGACTCTTGAGAATCCCTTGGACTGCAAGGAGATCCAACCAGTCTACTCTGAAGGAGATCAGCCCTGCGATTTCCTTGGAAGGAATAATGCCAAAGCTGAAACTCCAGTACCTTGGCCACCTCATGCAAAGAGTTGACTCATTGGAAAAGACTCTGATGCTGGAAGGGATTGGGGGCAGGAGGAGAAGGGGACGACAGAGGATGAGATGGCTGGATGGCATCACTTACTGATGGATGTGAGTCTGGGTGAACTCCAGGAGTTGGTGATGGACAGGGAGGCCTGGTGTGCTGCGATTCATGGGGTCACAAAGAGTTAGACATGACTGAGCGACTGAAATGAACTGATATTACATAGAGGAGCTAATTCTACAGAAACATAAAATGTATTAGTGGTTGCTCTGTAGTAAGTGTGAGTGGGGGAAGAGTGTATAACTATAAAGGAGTGGCAAAAGGGAGTATTTTGTGGTGATGGAGATGTTCTGTATGGTGGTTACATGAATCTTTCAGTTCAATTCAGTTCAGTTCAGTCCCTCAGTCGTGTCCGATTCTTTGCAAGCCACTGAATCACAGCATGCCAGGCCTCCCTGTCCATCACCAACTCCCGGAGTTCACTCAGACTCACGTCCATCGAGTCCGTGATGCCATCCAGCCATCTCATCCTCTGTCGTCCCCTTCTCCTCCTGCCCCCAATCCCTCCCAGCATCAGGGTCTTTTCCAATGAGTCAACTCTTCACATGAGGTGGCCAAAGTATTGGAGTTTCAGCTTCAGCATCAGTCCTTCCAGTGAACACCCAGGACTGATCTCCTTTAGGATGGACTGGTTGGATTTCCTTGCAGTCCAAGGGACCCTCAAGAGTCTTCTCCAACACCACAGTTCAAAAGCATCAATTCTTCGGTGCTCAGCTTTCTTCACAGTCCAACTGTCACATCCATACATGACCACAAGTAAAACCATAGCCTTGACTAGACGGACCTTAGTTGGCAAAGTAAAGTCTCTGCTTTTGAATATGCTATCTAGGTTGGTCATAATTTTCCTTCCAAGGAGTAAGCGTCTTTTAATTTCATGGCTATAGACACCATCTGCCGTGATTTTGGAGCTCCAGAAAATAAAGTCTGACACTGTTTCCCCTGTTTCCCCATCTATTTCCCATGAAGTGATGGGACCAGATGCCATGATCTTCGTTTTTTGAATGTTGAGCTTAAGCCAACTTTTTCACTCTCCTCTTTCACTTTCATCAAGAGGCTTTTTAGTTCCTCTTCACTTTCTGCCATAAGGGTGGTGTCATCTGCATGTCTGAGGTTATTGATATTTCTCCCGGCAACCTTGATTCCAGCTTGTGCTTCTTCCAGCCCAGCGTTTCTCATAATGTACTCTGCATAGAAGTTAAATAATCAGGGTGACAATATACAGCCTTGACGTACTCCTTTTCCTATTTGGAACCAGTCTGCTGTTCCATGTCCAGTTCTAAGTGTTGCTTCCTGAGCTGCATGTAGGTTTCTCTAGAGGCAGGTCAGGTGGTCTGGGATTCCCATCTCTCTCAGAATTTTCCACAGTTTATTGTGATCCACACAGTCAGAGGCTTTGGCATAGTCAATAAAGCAGAAATAGATGTTTTTCTGGAAGTCTCTTGCCTTTTCCGTGAATCTTTATGTGTGTTAAAAAGCAAAGAACTGTACACTAAACAGAAAAAAATATTTGAGTGCATGCATATTTTTAAAAATTGCGACAGTTGCAATTTCTTTATTTACTTCATTAATTAGAGAGTAACAATTAATAACTAGGAAGCAGGCAGAGGTTAGATCAAAGATGAAGTTTTTGCTTCTTCTAGCAGTGTAACAGACCTAGTTTGTTGACCATTTGACAAAATGTTGGAATTAAGAATTCATTTTTAAATGTTTGAAGGAACAAAATTATGTGAATAACTTCTTAATAATAACTTGATAACATTTTTCTTTCTAGTGGTTACATTTGGGGTCTCTTGTTATAGAAGCTTTTCTATTATAACTCAAGTATTTTACAAAAATTTTTAGTAAAAATTTCTTTATAAAAGCAAGATTCTTCTGGAGTAATTCAGACTTGACTTTTAAGAAGTGTTTGCCAAGATGTTCAACATCAGTGATCCTGTTCCTTTTGAATTCCAGTAAGTCTAATCCAAGTTGAATTACTAATTAACTATGTAAATCTTCAGTAAATCATTGAATAAATTCTGCCCTGTTTCTTCTTTCATAAAACAAGAATTTTATGTTAACTATAGGACCCACAACATACAAAGACATCACATTTTGTGATCCTAGTAGAATTCTGTAGCCATTTATGAAAAGAATAACTCTGGGTAGTCTTTTGGTCCATCGAAAAACATCTTGTCGAAGGCTTACCTAGCCATAGTTTGATTTATTGCTACACTGGGCAGTATAATGCTAAACTCAAGTATTATTAGTAATAACTTAAGGCTGAGCCAAATTCCTAAGGTAGGGTTCAAGGAAGTGAAACGTGAAAGTTTCTCAGTCTTGTCTGATTCTTTGCAATCCATGGACTGTAACCCGCCAGGCTCCTCTGTCTGTGGAATTCTCCAGGCAAGAGTACTGGAGTGGGCAGCCATTCCCATCTCTCCCAAGTATGGTGAAGAGTAAATCACCTAATATATGAACATATCTAACAGAATGCCTGGCGCATACTAATTTATAATTATTAGATTCATGTAAACATCAATTTCTATTTTTTCTTGAAGTTAATGAGAACTCAGAGTAGTTGTCTGTATTTTCAGCATACAGGACTGAAAAGCATAATGTCGTAGGTTCATTATGAAACACATTTACCACCATTTCTACACTTGTGAGAGGAGGGGACAGGACAAACGTATCTGTTAGAAATGTGATAGAACTGAGAGGAAAAAATACAGTTGAGGAAATCAATACCTTAAACTGTGAAAGTTAAATCACAATTTCACCTGTTGTGTGTAACCAACAGCAAACATAAAAATAGAACCAAAGAAAATCTAGGAGCACCTTGGAAAACTCAACTGTCACTGACGCTTCAGTTAGATCATCTTTCAGTTGCAAAGATTATCATCCGTCATGTCACTGAGTCCAAGTTTGTATTGCTTACCACAAAACAGGTCAGTAAATTGAGCCAAGTTGCTAGAAAAAGGATGAGTGACTATTCCAAAACCCAGCAGAGGATATGGTGGGATTAGGATCCAGAAGAACCACCTTATCAGGGTTAGAAATCTTTTATACTGAAAGGGGAGAGGCTGTGACTAGTTGTTGCAACTTTTTGGTGCTGGTCAAACCCTGGAGGAGATATGGTAATACTTAGCAAGAGCAGCTGTCTGCATAGGCCTGGTCATGACGATATTCCTGTTAACAGAGAAAAATGTTATTCTCTCTTCTGCAGCTTTTTATCTCTGTAAGAATGAAGTGTTATACTTCAAAGGTCAAACTGGGAGGCAGAGCCTTGAGATAGGGCTGTATTTTTCAAGCTATAGGCAACATTCTTTTACAAAGGTGTAGAACCAGCATGACTAACGACAGGCAATAGAGCTCAGAGATTAGAGCTAAAGGATTCCATACAATACGGGGTCAGATTTGGTCTTCTCTGCTACAAAGGTTATACACACTTCTTACCTACATCATTCAGTTTTCCGCTGTAATCATCTATATATTCTTTCTTGGTAACTATGGTGATTTGAAAGGAAGCCCTTCCATATCAATTTCCTATGGCTGCTGTAAGTATATTACAAACTAGGTGGCTTAAAAACCAGAAATTTAATTTCCTCCCCACTTGTCCCCTCCCCACTTGTCCCCTCTCCTCTTGTCCTGTCTCCCCCCATCAGCTATTCTAGTTCATTCTCATCTTCCAGGATAGGGACCATGGTTTTATATTTTATTTTAATCTCTCATTGACTGCAGCATAGAGCCAGAACTTAAGTGTAGGTTTATAATCATTACAATTCTATTTTATGATTTCAAAAATTTTGTTGAATTCAGTTGTCCAAAGTCCTTGAAACGGTGTATTTTGAAGAACGTGAAAGGGAGAATTTGAAAGCTAAGGGAGAAAGAAATGATCTATATTAGCGGTCCCCAACCTTTTTGGCACCAGGGACCTGTTTTGTGGGAAACAGTTCTTCCATGGACCAGGGAGTAGAGGATGGTTTTACGATTTTTCAAACGTGTTACCTTTATTGTGCACTTTATTTCTATTACTATTACATTCGCTCCATCTCAGATCATCAGGCATAGATCCTGGAGGTGGGGACCCCTGATCTATATGGTATATAGGAGAGGAGGGATGATCTATAACAGTAATTAATCAGTCTGTGAGACAACGGTAGGAACACTGAGAAAATGATGCATTTTGTCCAACTTGTTCGTCAAGATGCAGAGCTTCTCACATAATAGTAATTCTACATTTATTGAGTCAGAGCTCTGTGGCAGGCATGGTGCTTAATGTGTCATACAGCATGTCTCAGCTAATCCACTGAACAATCCCATGAGAGAGAAACTCTTTATTCTCCCAACTATGGTTTAAAGAAGTTAACTAGTTCTTCCAGGTCACACAATTAGCAAATGGCAGAGCTTGATTTCAAAGCCCAGTGGTTTGACTCCAGAAGGATATTCTGTCTGGAAAATCAGAGGATAGCATTGGCTTGCTTATTTATAACAGCCTGTTTCCATGATTCAAAGACTGGGAGAATTGACTGATCAGTACTTTTATTTTTTTAAACACTTCTCTTTCTGTTGTCCTTGATTTAAATATTCATTCTATTTCTGTAAATAAAAGGCTTTTTTATTGTATAGTTGCTCATTTCAGAAATGTCAATAGATAATTTAATCTATATTTTCCTAAATTTCTTTTTAATAACTTTAGACCTTTAAGATTCAAAACTACTACAACTGCTTCTTTGTAAATAAAAGCATAATTTATCTATATGTGATTGATGTGTGCTCAGTCACTAAGTCATGTCTGATGCTTTGCAACCCCATGGACCTTGCCTGCCGGCCTCCCCTCTCTATGGGTTTTTCCAGGCAAGAATATTGGAATGGTTTGCCATTTCCTTCTCCAGGGGATCTTCCCAACATAGGGATTGAGTCCATGTCTCCTGGGTCTCCTGCATTGGCAGGCTAATTCTTTACCACTGAGTCATGGAGAAGGCAATGGCACCCCACTCTAGTATTCTTGCCTGGAATATCCCATGGATGGAGGAGCCTGGTAGGCGGCAGTCCATGGGATTGCTAAGAGTTGGGCATGACTGAGCGACTTCACTTTCACTTTTCACTTTCATGCATTGGAGAAGGAAATGGCAACTCACTCCAGTATTCTTGCCTGGAGAATCCCAGGGACGGGGGAGCCTCATGGGCTGCTGTCTATGGGGTCACACTGAGTCGGACACGATTGAAGCGACTTAGCAGCAGCAGCAACAGCATGTGAGAAGCCCTCAATATGTGAATGTTAATATATAATTAAAGTTTCTCAAGATGAAATTCAGTCAAAATTAGATTAAAACAAAAATTGATTTGTGCACTGACCAATAGATTTCCTTAAAATAGACTGTTTATTATAGTTTATTATACTTACATTGGGCTTTCTAGGTGGCTCAGTGGTAATGAGTACACCTATCAAGCTGGAGATGTGGGTTCAAGTCCTGGCTCAGGAAGATTCCCCTGGAGAAGGAAATGCCAACCCCCTCCAATATTCTTGCCTGGATAATTCCATGAACAGAGGAGCGTGGTAGGCCACAGTCCATGGGGTTGCAAAAGACTTGAACATGACTTAGCGACTAAACAATAACAACAAAAATCTTCATGTTAGCACATAATTTTTGAAATGCTACGAAATGTTCCTAAGCCTCATTGTTTTCATGTTAACATATTTTATTTTCAAACTTGTGGTTAATTTATGTAATGCATAAACCTAGAGTGAATGAAAAATCCACTTCTGGTGGAATAAACAATTCATAGGTCACATTTGACCTGATGCAGATTTTAAGATGATTGCAACTGTTTAATCAAATGCTTTAAGACTAAACAAAATGGGGGTTTGGAAAGTATTTAAACTTCTTGTGACTAACTTTATTGGATTCAGCTTTGTTCAAACATTTCTAGTAGCTTGGAAGGAAAATCTTCAGGAACACCAATAAATTAATTCATAGTGAAACACTTATACAACATTAAAGTTATATAAATAATGTTAGCAACCAGAACAAGCAAAGAAAAGGAAATGATGTTTGATCTCCCTCTAGTGGTTTTGCATCAGAGTTTAGCTAGCAGAAAATATATTAGCATATTGTTAGTGGCTAAGTCCTATCTGACTCTTTGAGACCCTGAGACTGCAGCATGTCAGGCTCCACGGTCCTTTGCTATCTCCCAGAGTTTGCTCAAATTCATGTCCATTAAGTCAGTGATGTTATCTAGTCATGTCATCCTCTGCTGTTCCCTTCTCCTTTTGCTTTCAATATTTCCCAGCATCAGGGTGTTTTCCAGTGAATTGGCTCTTTGCATCAGGTGGCCAAAGGACTGGAGTTTCAGCTTCAGCATCAGTCTTTCCAATGAATATTCAGGGTTGATTTCCTTTAGCGTTGACTGGTTTGATCTCCTTGCAGTTCAAGGGATTCTTAAGAGTCTTCTCCACTACCACAGTTCAAAAGCATCAGTTCTTTGGCACTCAGCCTTCTTTATAGTCCAGCTCTCATATCCATACATGACTATTGGAAAAATCATAGCTTTGGCCAAATGGATTTTTATCAGAAAAATAATATCTCTTCTTTTTAATATGCTGTATAGGTGTTTCATAGCTTTTTATTTTTAAGTCTTTTTTATTTAAATTTATTTATTTTAATTGGAGGCTAATATAGCTTTTTATTTTTTAATTTTGTGGCTGTGGTCACCGTCCACAACAGTTTTGAAGCCCAAGAAAATAAAATCTGTCACTGCTTTCACCAATATGGGAACTACACAAAAAGAAATTATATATATATAGGCTTCCCTGGTGGCTCAGTGGTAAAGAATCAGTTTGGCAATGCAGGAGATGTGGGTTGGATACTGCACTGATGCTTTTGAACTGTGGTGGTAGAGAAGACCTTTGAGAGTCCCTTGGACTGAAGGAGATCAAACCAGTCAATCCTAAAGGAAATCAGTCCTGAATATTCATTGGAAGGACTGATGATGAAGCTCCAGTACTTTGGTCACCTGATGTGAAGAACTGACTCATTGGAAAAGTTCTTGAAGCTAAGAAAGATTGAAGGCAGAAGAAGAAGGGGATGACAGAGAATGAGATGGTTGAATGGCATCACCAACTCAATGGACAGGAGTTTGAGCAAGCTCTGGGAGTTGGTGATGGACAGGGAAGCCTAGTGTGCTGCAGTCCGTGGAGTGGCAAACAATCAGACACGATTGAGCGACTGAACAACAACCACCACCATACACACAGGGCTTCCCAGGTGGTGCAGTGATAAAGAACCTGCCTACCAATGCAGGAGACTTAGGAGATGCAGGTTGGGAACATCCCCTGGAGAATGAAATGGCAACCGACTCCAGTGTTCTTGCCTGAAAAATTCCATAGACAGAGGAGCCTGGTGGGCTACAGTCTCTGAGATTGCAAAGAGCCAGACATAACTGAGCAACTGAGCATGCATGCACAGGAAGATATATATATGTGTGTGTACATATATATATATAGAGAGAGAGAAAGCGCAGTATAGATTTTTCTTTCCAGCAGAAAGAATACAAAATCAGATTTTATCCTTGCTGCCTTCAAAGGAACTTACAGTTTGGAAGATGGATGTATACACAAATACACAAAGTAATAAGCAAACTTTGTTTATGCTAACAGTGGGAAGATGTTTATGCTAAGCAAAAAATATGCTAACAGTGGGAAGATGAGGGAAGAGAGAAGAGTTTCAGTGGGGATGTTTTTTCCTAATTTGCTTTAAGCCATCAAAGAAAGATATATCTACTACAAAAATATGAATTGTTCACAAATAAGGAATATATCATCAGGGGATATCATATTGGTTTCCTGTTGCCAAAACTATTGCACTAATATGGCATGTTTAAGTGTCCTTCCTGGATTCCTTCTAATAGGGCCTGAGTCTATTGTGGAAACACAGTAGGACATTGAGTTGAAGAAACGATAGCAACAGATGCTGCTAAATATAAACCTGATGTTTAAGCAACTATTATGCCAAGGGTAGAAGTAACTGTTTAATTTCCTTTTGTGGAGCATGTACAAGAATATTTCTAACAAAATGAACTGAGTTTCAATGTGCAGGGGGCCATTCTTCCCAAGTTGATAACTTGGGAAGAAAGAACTAATCTCTGTACATTTATTTTCCTCTTAGATTCAATATTCAAGGCTGCCATGAGGACCAAGTACAGAGACATTTAACGCATATTGGCCTCTCCTGCTTCCTTACTTTTAAAGTTATCCACTTGTAACACACTTATTTTTTTAAAGTTGTCCTTGATATTTCATTTAAGCCTAATTTTATCTGCATACTTGTGGAGACTAAGAAGGAGAACTCTCCCCATAATTGTCTAGCAATACTTGCTGTATGGATCTTTTTATAGTCTACTAAAATTTATAGTCTACATAACTTGTGAAATATTTAATCCGTGATAGTTTCAGAGCAGTGTGACAGGGTACCTTCAACCACAATTGAAATCAAAATAATTGCCTCAAGCCTTCAATATTATTTTATCCCATATCCTCAGAATAATAAATCTTTTGAGGCAACTGTAGATAAGAGTCTATTTTCCAAGGAGATTGTTCTCCATGGACATGTAACTGAAACTTTGTAACTAAACCCTATATTATTCTCAATCATAAGCTTTTTGTTATTTTTTTATGAAATAAATGTGGTAATTCTCAACCAAAATTAGGAAAGAACAATAATTCTGTTATTCTTTAAGTTGCTTTCTATCCCCAAAGGAAATAGCCTATTCTAATAGGCAAATTGGGACTAAAGGGGCCATTTGGTGTCTTGTGAGAAAGACAATTGCAAGACAGCCAGGAGACAAATTTAAATTCTGTTAAGAATAGCAGGAAGTATTTTGGTTCTAAGCAGGATGGCACCACTTGTGGTTTTGCTAAGTACACAAGACAAGTCAGATCAAGTGTGTGGCTTTTTTGTGTGAATGGAAACAACTCCTGTCTGTCCTAGTTCTTCACTGGAATGCTGACATGTGCAGTGCTTGACAATTCAGATCATTTCATTGGAATCAGTCAGAGTTTACCCTGGCACTTGAAAAGAAGCTATTCAATAGTACAGGAGTGTCCATTTTCATTTTAACAGAAGGCATATAATAACATTCAGAAATGTGAGATTTTCTGATTATGTTGCTTTTATGGTGACATAAGTACAGTGTGGTAGATAAAGAGAAAAAAATCATGGTTAGCGATTATATTTCTCAAACCTGACAGAAGTGGTAGACAGAATAATTAGGACATGGTATCCTGTATTAAAATTCTAGAATGTAGAGGATTTAGGAATCTTAGATCAAAATTCTGCATGTATTTCACTAGTACTCCACAAATTTGAACCTTTCAGAGTCTATGACTGTGGATTTGGGTCTTTCAAGTACTTTTAATTCTGTTTATATTGGCTGTCATGGGCACAGTGAAAAATGAAGTGAAAAATGGAGGTATAATTGGCAGTTAAGAATAAAAATTTATTGAGCACTGTTGACTGAAAAAAAGGCACAACCTAAAAGTTGAGAATTAATGTTTTGTTCAGTGGACTTTCTGAGGACTTAAGCCTCTCAGATAGCTTTGAAGGACTGTTCTGAAGAGGTAAGTGAGGGGCCAGGATACATAAGAGTTTTTGAAAAAAAGAAAACAGATTACTGCTAATTAGTACACTCTTTGACATAAATCACAGCAAGATTCTGACCCACCCTCCTAGATTAATGGAAATAAAGCAAAGTAAACAAATGGGACATAATAAAACTTAAAAGCTTTTGCACAGCAAAGGAAACTATAAACAAGATGAAAAGACAATCCTCTGAATGGGAGAAAATAATTGCAAAGAAAGCAACTAACAAAGGATTAATCTCCAAAATATATAAGCCCCTCATACAGTTCAATATCAGGAAAACAAACAATCCAGTCAAAAAAAATGGGAGGAGACCTGAACAAATGTTTCTCCAAAGACAGACAGATGGCCAAATACACATGTTCAAATCAAAACTACAGTGAGGTTTATCACCTTACACCAATCATAATGGCCATCATCAAAAAAAATCTGCAAACAATAAATGCTGGAGAGTGTGTGAAGATAAGAGAAACCTCCTGCACTGTTGGTGGGAATGTAAACTGATAGAGCCTTTGTAGAAAACAGTATGGGTGGGAGGGGGGTCCATGATGGGGAACACATGTAAACCCATGGCTGATTCATATCAATGTGTGGCAAAAACCACTACAATATTGTAATTAGCCTCCAACTAAAATAAATTTTTAAAAAAGAAAAGAAAACAGTATGAAGATTCCATAAGAAAATAGGAATAAATCTACCATATGACCCAGGTGGTGCTGGTGATAAAGAACCTACCTGCCAAAGCAGGAGACAGAAGATATGCCAGTTTCATCTCTGGGTTGGGAAGATTCCCTGGAGAAGGAAATTGCAACCCTCTCCAGTGTTCTTGCTTGGAGAATCTCACGAACAGAGGAACCTGGCAGGTTACAGTCCATGGGGTCCCAAGGAGTTGGACATGACTGAAGCAATTTAGCACACACATACACACACACACCATTCAGTTCAGTTCAGTTCAGTTGCTCAGTCGTGTCCGACTCTTTGCGACCCCATGAATCGCAGCACGCCAGGCCTCCCTGTCTATCACCAACTCCTAGAGTTCACTCAGACTCACGTCCATCGAGTCCGTGATGCCATCCAGCCATCTCATCCTCTGTTGTCCCCTTCTCCTCCTGCCCCCAGTCCCTCCCAGCATCAAAGTCTTTTCCAGTGAGTCAACTCTGCATGAGGTGGCCAAAGTACTGGAGTTTCAGCTTTAGCATCATTCCCTCCAAAGAAATCCCAGGGCTGATCTCCTTCAGAATGGACTGGTTGGATCTCCTTGCAGTCCAAGGGACTCTTAAGAGTCTTCTCCAACACCACAGTTCAAAAGCATCAATTCTTCGGCGCTCAGCCTTCTTCACAGTCCAACTCTCACATCCGTACATGACTACTAGAAAAACCATAGCCTTGACTAGACGGACCATATGACCCAGCAATCCCATTATGGGAAAACCAAAATTCTAAGACGCATGTTCCCCAGTGTTCATTGCTGCAACATTTACAATAGATAGGACATAGAAGCAACCTAGATGTCTATTAACACATGAATGGATAAAGAAGACATGGCACACATATACAATAGAATATTACTCAGCCATAAAAAGGAAGGGGTTTGAGTCAGTTGTAGTGAGTTAGATGAACCTGGAGCCTCTTATATAGAGTGAAGTATGTCAGAAAGAGAAAAACAAGTATCCTATATTAATGCATATACATATGGAATCTAGAAAAATGGCACTGGTGAACCTAGTAGAGAACAAACTTGTGGACACAGCAAGGGAAGGAGAGGGTGGAATGAATTGAGAAAGTAGTGTTGACATATGTACACCATCACGTGTGAAATAGATAGCTAGTGAAAGTTGCTGTATAACACAGGGAGCCTAACCTAGTGGAAGTTGCTGTATAACACAGGGAGCCCAACCTGGTGATGACCCAGAGGAATGGGATGGTGGAGAGGAGGGAGGCTGAAGAAGGAGGGGCTATATATATATCTATGACTGATTTGCATTGTTGTACGGCAGAAAACCAACACAACATTGTAAAGCAATTTTCCACCAATTAAAACATTAAAGAAAAGATTACCACTATTTAAAGAAAACCATATATATCAAGTTAATGAATTTAGTGCTTTTCTGTGTATGGTGAGATACAAGAGTCTGAGTTTATTAAAATTAATCTTCTGGTATGCACCTTAACATTCTAGGGCCAGGTTCCTGTTTTTCTCCATCCTGAATCCCCTCAGGTGCACCTCTGGGGGTGGCTTCAGAGGCTGATGGCTTGGTTGCAGGCAGTCTGTTTTTCTCTATTCTGAATTCCCCCCAGGGTGTGCCACAGGGGCCTGGGTTGATGGCTTGATCATTCTCAGTTTACTGAAATGGCCGGTGACATTCTTTGTTCACAGCACACAGGAGGTGTCAAACAGTTTATATTCAGTAGGTTAGGGTTAAAGTCAATGATACTTACTAAGCGGAACTGTCTACTTGAGAATCCTATTAGGGAAAGAAGTTTGAATGTTGGAGTCACGGGTATCGGTGGTCAGAGCAGTCCTTTCAATTTCACCATTCTATTTGGTTTTACCTGAATCTCTAGTTTGTTGTTTTTGTTTTGTTTTATTCAGATTTTCTATGTTTCACTTATGTCTCAGGCTAGCTTTCCAGGAAGGAAATACTGTATTTAATATGTTGAGAAAATGCATTCTTTCTGACCTCATATTAACTTTCAGAGGAACTTATTCAGAGGGCCTGTGTACAAGGAACATTGCCCAATGTATTCATCTGTGATTTTGTGTAAAAGCTTAAAAATATTTTTTCTTGTGGGTGATTTCTTACATTGTTCTCTCAGTGCTGAGAATTTAAAAACAAATCATAACTCTGAGAAGGTATTTTTTTTTAATGGGAAATTGAGTAACTTGGTTTGAGTCTGTTGTATATTGTACCCCGTCTAAGCTTTTTAGGTCACAGTGAGGGACTATTTCAGGAAAGCCATGAAACAGCCTCTCCTCTATGGCTTATTTTTAAGGAGGACTTTATCAAATGTTAAATTGTAATTCATTATTATTTATATCTTGTGAAATTGAAACACCAATATTCTTTAGAGCTTGAAATGGGATTTTTAGTTTTTCAGAATAAACACCCCTGAAAGATATTTTAAGTGTTAGAAAAATAAATACTAATGTAGAATTATATATCTAATGAAATTATCCTTCAAAAAAATCAATGACAAGTAAAGACTTTCTCAGAAAAAACAGTAGCTGAAGGAATTCAGAGGGAAGGAAAATGATAAAGGACAAAAACTTGGATCTACATAAAGGAAGAACATGAGGAAGAGAAGGAATAAATGATGGTAAAACAAAAGCTTTTACTTTTCTTATTCTTAATAAGATTTATTTCCTTTTACTTATTCTTATTCATTTAATAAGTAAATGTATTTATATTATCTTTTACTTATATTCTTATTAAGAATTATTTTATTTTTCTTATTTTTAATGATAACTGCTTCAAGTGATAATAGCAACAATTTTGGATATGAATAAATTTAGAATATGAAAAAAAGAAATGAATGATAACAATATTATAATGGAAAGAAGAATTATAAATACTCAGTTATACATAATTTAGATTTTATTAAAAATAAAAATTTCTGCTCTATGAAAGACACTATTTAAAAAAGGAAAAGAAGCCACATATTGGGGAAAATATTTGCAAAACACCTATCTTACAAAGGACTTCTGTCCCAAATATAGAAAGGACTCTGAAAACCAAAAATAGAAAACAAACAACCCAACTAGAAAGTGGGCAATAAATCTGAATAGATACTTCACTAAGGAAGATATATAGATGTTATTAAATTAGCACATAAAAGGTACTCAAAATTGTTTGTCATTAGGAAATTACAACTTATAAGGAAGCTGAGAAAGTACTACACACCTATTAGAATAACAGCATTTCAAAAAACTTATAATACAAAATGCTGATGAGGACCCAGAACACCAGGAACTCTCATTCATTTCTGGTGGGAAGACAAAATGTTACAACCACGTTGAAAGATAGTTTGGCAGTTTCTTACAAAGCTAAATGTAGTGTTTATGTAATCTAGTGATTATGCTTTTGTCTACCAACTTAAGGTGAAAATTTTTGTCCACACAAAGACCTTCATAAAATATTTAGAAGAGTTTCATTCATGATTGCCTAAGCTGGAAGCCACCAAGATGACCTCTAATAAGTGAGTGGATGAAGAAACTCTGGCTACAATGCCATATTACTCAGCTATAAAAAGAAATGAGCTATCAAGTCATGAATAGACATGGATAACTGCAGAGTGCTTAAATGCATATTGCTAAATGAATAAAGCCAGTCTGAAAAGGCTTTGTACTATAATACACAATTTCAGTTATATGTCATTCTGGAAAGGGCAAAATTATAGATACAGTCAAAACTTCAGTGGCTGTTTGGAGTTCAGGGGCTGGGGACTTGAGCAGGTGGAGCACAGGTGATTCTTAGAGTGGCAAAACTACTGTATATAATATTGCAATACTAAATATATAATGTTATGCATTTGTAAAAACAGAACTTTACAGCCCAAAGATTGAGGTTTAATGTATGCAAATTTAAAAATCATTACAAATTTAGGAGACTACTGTGGCAATATGCACATTTAGCACCCAGATCTTAGTTTCTAATCCTCTTCTCCCATAAAACAGCCAGGGATTCTTGGAGAAATGAAAGATTTTTGAGACAGGGCAAGAAATACACAAACTATCCCTAAATCATCTTGAAATTTCAGAAAGGAAGAAAGCCCTCAAAAAAAACTCCACATTGGGAAAATAGGTCAAAGAGGCACAGGAGGCAATAGAGAGAATCCCAGGTGACCAAAGCTGGAAACTACTTGAGTAGTAAACAAAACAGTTTTGTTTTGCATTATTTATTATATATAGGGCTTCCCAGGTGGCTCAAAGGTAAAGAACCTGCATGCCAATGCAGGAGATCCTGGTTTGATCCCTGGGTCAGGAAGACCCTCAGGAGGAGGAAATGGCAACTCGCTTCAGTATTCTTGCCTGGAGAAACCCATGGACAGAGGAACCTGTCAGACTACAATCTATATGTTATACGGTCCATAGTTGCAAAGCATTGGACACATCTGAGCACCCACACATGCTGCATTACATATTAAATTATTTAGAATATAACCCCAAATATAAATATATATGACCCACGAGTATGGAATAAATAAATGCATGGGGAAAAAGAGACAAATCTCCATGCAGAATCCCTAAAGGAGTGGATATATCACTCTCCACTCCTTTGCGTGGGCTTGTACATGATGATCACACATCTTCTTTCTAAATATCACACATCTACTTTCTAAAGGGTACAGCATAGAGATGGGAAAGAATAAGAATAACTTTTCAAACGAGAAACCTGACAGAAAGAACTTCTGCCTGGAAATCAAAGTCGACATCAACATCACATCAAATATGTGGCATATGTTGATACGATGTGGTGAAAATGGCACTGCACCTTTGTGATCTTCTCTCTCAAAACCCGGAACCTGAGTCTAACCCCGAGAAAAATGTCAGAGATAAATTTCAACTAAGGGATATTTTACAAAATACCTGACCAGTACTCATTAAAATTAAGTCATTTAAAAGAAGGATAAGTCTAAAAAACTGCCAAAAGCTAGAAGTGCCTCAGGAGATCTGACAATATGTATGCATAATGCTGAGCACCGAAGAATTGAAGCTTTTGAACTGTGGTGTTGGAGAAGACTCTAGAGAGTCCCTTGGACTGCAAGGAGATCCAACCGGTCCATTCTGAAGGAGATCAGCCTTGGGATTTCTTAAGGAATGATGCTAAAGCTGAAACTCCAGTACTTTGGCCACCTCATGCAAAGAGTTGACTCATTGGAAAAGACGCTGATGCTGGGAGGGATTGGGGGCAGGAGGAGAAAGGGACGACAGAGGATGAGATGGCTGGATGGCATCACTGACTCGATGGACGTGAGTCTGAGTGATCTCCGGGGGTTGGTGATGGACAGGGAGGCCTGGCGTGCTGCGATTCATGGGATCGCAAAGAGTCGGACATGACTGAGCGACGGAACTAAACTGAACTGAACTGATACATAATTTGATATCCTGAATAAAATCCCAGAATAGAGAAATGACATTAGGTAAAAACCAGGAAATCTGAATAATATATAAATTTTAGTCCTTAATAATGTATCAATATTTGTAAATTTGAACAAATGTGCCATAATAGTGTAAGATCCAACAGAAGATGAGATTGTTGAATGGCATCACTGACTCAATGGACATGAGTTTGAACAAGCTCTGGGAGATGGTGAAGGACAGGGAACCCTGGCATGCTGCAACCCATGGGGTCTCAAAGAGTCAGTCATGACTGAGCGACTAAGCAACAACAATTGTAATAATGTAAGATGTTAGGTTAGAAACCGTGCTGGTTTTGGACAGGGACTCTCTGTACTGTCTGCTCAATCTGCAAATTTAAAGCTATTCTAAATAATTAAAAAGGAACTTTACGAGACTTCTCAAAATTCTAATATACGAACCTTTTATGAATTCAGATTCAAACTAATGATAGAGTCATTTTATGAGATCATTGTAGAGTGGAATAGTGACAGTTTGATAATAAGACATTATTCTTTTTCTTTAGTTGTGATAATGCTACAGTAATAATATATAAAACAATTTTTTTGTTAGAAATGCAAACTGAAGTATTTAAAATGAAGACAATATTATTTCTGAATCTTCCTCAAAGTAGTTCCATTGGGTTTTAGAGTCTGGGAATGTAGATGAGACCAAATTCCCCAAGAATTGATAATATTGAAGTTGGATAATGACTAGATGGGAGTTCATCATACAACTTCTTACTTGATATATATTTAAATAATTCTATTAACATTTTTTAAATTAAAATGTCAGTTCAGTTCAGCCTCTCAGTCATGTCCAACTCTTTGCAATCCCATGGACTGCAGCATGCCAAGCCTGCCTGTCCATCACCAACTCCCTCATCTACACTCCCAGACTCTAAAATTAAAATGTATATTAAAGTATACTAAAGAGCTGTCATGATAAATGAAAGTTGTCCTTATATGTCAAGTTTATTATTTCTTCTCATGAATTCATTGTTCCTTTAACTGTATGAGAGGACATTCTTCAATGGAAATGCAATCCTTTTATATTTCAAAACAATAGTTTAAAAGACAAACAAATTTCACTAGTGTTTAACAAAATATTTTACATACAAGTAAGTTTAGTAATTTGGATTCAGTTAATTTATTGTGTTTATTACTTATGCTGAAAATGATATCCATTCTATTCTTTCCCTTTTGCAGACCAGCACTAATCAAAGGAATACTGTGAGATATATAGAATAAATTATAAATATTTTCTTTCCCAACTAAACCCTCATATTGCAGAAAAACATGATTTAGGAGTCTAATTAGTCTTGAATTAATTTATATAACAATTTCAAAGTTACGGAACTTTACAGATTAATTTTAGCTGCTAAGATTGTCAATTGAAACATGTTCCTTCTATTCAAAAACCATTTTGTATCATAAGCTTATAAATATTTGTTAATTATTTATTAGTTAAATGTTAGTGACATGACATGCAACATATTTCACTATTATTTCTACTGAGGAAACACTTCAAAATTTGACTCAGCTTTTGATAAATCCTGGTTTTAAAAATCACCTCAGTAAATTTTTATTTTGACCAACCTCCTGCATTTCTAATGTATAGTTTTAGTAAGCAATGCTATGTTCCTGTCAAGGCATGCTTGATATTTCCCAAAGGTTTTATTTTATCGCCAAGTGAAGCAACTTAACCAAACAAAGAAGCATACCTTTCTGTGGCCATATCTGATTGACACAAGAGACCTTACTGCAGGAAAATGCATATAAAGAATATTCCGTAAAGATTATTCCATTTGGCTAAAGGCAAACCATACTGTAACAGGACTGTGAGGCTTAAGGGAAGATATTTGTGATAAATGAATTAGAACTACCAGGTAAACATTTCAGTTTGATCAAAACTGGTTTCCTGAGGACTTGAGTTTATGTGCATATGTTTACAACCTACAAGCCAATGGAGTGAAAAGGGGAGAACTGTGTTTCACGGTGCCCTTGGAAGGCACTCACGTCCTTGGCTGCCGTTGCTGACTTTTTCCCTTCTTAGTACCAAGCTGACCTACCATTGCTTTCCAGAATGAGTAGCCTTTTAAACAAAATTCTAAAACAAAATCTCTTTGTTGTGTTTTGAGACACAGGCTATTTTTTCTTTTAGAACCGCAAATGGCCACCAGGAGGCAGAAATCTATTACTTATCATTTATCGATATTTACAGAAATATGATTCGACAGAAATAAAAATATAGTTATGTCTTATTTTACACTTGAGATTTATGAGTGATGATTTAATTATTGTTAAATAACTTGATTTTCCTATCTGAGGAACATGCTTTATTTAACATAAATATTTATTCAAGGACAATTATGGAAAATATTTGACTAATCAAAATGTCTATTATATAGAGTTTACTTAGGATGAAGAGGAGAATTCTTTTTATTTAAAAATTGTTAACAGTGATAACATTTTAAAAGTCAGCTCTTCCGGTTTAGTAAATAGCTTCATAATCCCTATATATGCTAGCTGTGATTTTGAGGGCTTCACGCCTACTTTGTTTTTAAATCAATGGAAAATACTTCTTTGGTATGTATGAATAAAATGTGAGTATTAATCATGCAGCAAATACTGTATGCTGGAAATAGGTATGTATTAAATATAGCTTTCATGACATATCTGACTAGAGAAGAAGAGTCTCTTAGTAGAAACTGGGATAGGAGGAAAAGTCTATAGATGAAAAGGGAGAATTTTTTGGGTAGTGTCTCACCTATCTTTAGATCGGTGGTCCCCGATCTTTTTGGCACCAGGACTGGTCTCACAGAAGACAGTTTTTCCACAGACCAGGGTGAGGGGAATGGTTTTGGGGTGACTCAAATGAGTTATGTTTATTGATCATTTTATTCCTATCACTATTATATTGTAAAATATAATGAAATAATTATACAACTGACATAATACAGAATCAGTAGGAGCCCTAAGCTTGCTTTCCTGCAACTAGATGGTCCCATCTGGGGGTGATGGGAGAGTGATGGGGAGCAACTATAGATAGCGATGACGCTTCCCTCACTTGCCTGTCACTTACCTTCTGCTGTGTAGTCAACTTCATAACAGCTCACACACCAGTGCCAGAGGTTGGTCACCTCTGCTTTAGAGGGTCTCATGAGTAATGGGTAGGCCTGGAGATCTAGGACTGCAGTTAACCAGATTGAAAAGAAGAAATGTTCCTTTAATGAGCCAATTAATCTATACTGTCTCTGTTTTTCCTCTTTTTGATTTCCTTAGTGTTTATCAGACTCTTTGCCTGGCCTCAGCTTTACTAAAAGGAAACAAAGAGAAAGGAATTTTGTTTGCACTTAAATTAGAAGGCAAAAAAGAAAACATCTCTCAGAGGTGCCAATAAGAAATAAACATCCATCAAATGACTGAGCCTGTCCAGTGATTCCCACTGTCCTCCCAAGGCCATTCCCTGAGGGCTTTGTGCTTTATTGCATTATGAGTATGTATGTCCCCTTCTACTATCTATGACACTGTGAAACTTCAAATGTATCAGTTATAAGGAAAAGTTAGAGCTGAACTTAAACTGACCCTAAGGCAGTCCTGAAGTGATTTTCCTCCCTCTTTTTCTCTTTCCTCCCAATTCAAATTTTGCTTCTCAAAATTTGACTTTCCTACATTAGATTAGAGTACATATTCTAAGTATTTCATTTGCTAGGATCCAATTAAACCAGGTTTTATTAATCAGTAAGCTTCACACAGTTGGAGATTATCCCTATGGTTGAACCATTGTATAGTTAGCATTCTGAAAGAATCTGATGGATAGAAGGAACTTATTCATACTTGTTCAAATAGTAAATAAGTGAAAACCTCTGTGCCATTGAGTAGCGCTGCCTGTAAAGAAGTGTAAGCTGTTTGACTATTCTCTCTGAGTTATCTTAGACTATAAATACATATTTCATAAAAGAACACAACAATGTTAATAGCTAATATTTATATTGAATTGAAGGCACTGTTTTCAGAGCTTTATGTGTATTAACTAATCTTTCAACTTTCCCCTTATCTGTTATTATTCAACATCCTTAAGAGATGCTATATCACTTCCTTTTGCTGATAAAAAACTGGTACTCAGAATAGATAATTAAATTGGGCAAAATTATACATTTTGTCAGTAAGAAGAAGTCTAAGTTCTGGGTCCATGATATGAAAATCAGTCTCTCCTAAGTATATTTGCCAACTGTTTCCTAGAATTATCAGTCATTTGGAGTTCGACTGAATGGATAGATGAAAAAAATCAAAGATCTCTCTGATAGTTGGGCAACTTGTGAAATTTCTGATTTCTGGTGGTGATGGCAGTTGGTATCCTCTACTATCATATCTCCCATAGTTGGTAAATGACTCACTGGAAATCTGTAGTGATAGAGGTGAAAACTGGGGCTTCCCAGGTGGCTCAGACAGTGAAGAATCTGCCTGTAATGCAGGAGACCAGGTTTGATCCCTGGGTTGGGAAGATCCCCTAGAGGAGGGCATGGCAACCCACTCCAGTATTCTTTCCTGGAGAATTCCCATGTAGAAAGAAGTCTATGGGGTCACAAAGAGTCAGATACAACTGAGCAACTAAGCACAGAGGTGAAAATTACTCTTGCCACCAGTGTCATTTATGCATTCTTCCCCTCCACTTTCCTTTATACCCCTGTTCCTCCCCAGTGCTTGTGTTGGTGCATGTGTGCTAAGTCTCTTCAGTCCTGTCTGACTCTTTGAGACCCTATGGACTGCCAGGCTCCTTGTCCATGGGATTCTCCAGGCAAGAATACTGGAGTGGGTTGCCATGCCCTCCTCCAGGGGATCTTCCCCACCCAGGGATCGAACCCGCATATCTTATGCCTCCTGCATCAGCAGGAAGGTTCTTTTACCACTAGAGCCACCTGGAAAGACCCTGTCCCTCCCCAAAACGTAGCGCTTATTTCCATACTTCTGGCAAACTTCAGGTTGATCCTAGAAGCTTAGGTTTGGAGCTCTTTTCCTTTTTTTTCTTTCTCCCACAAAAAGTTAGGTAGTAGCTGAGGAGTGCAGAAAGTGCCAGGCAGAGGGATTGAGGGAAAGAAAAATCTGGAGTTGGAAGAATGGAAAATGGCAAGCAATTAACTTGGTATCCTTGAGGATTATAAGAATCATGAAGTGATAAAACAGAGGAAAGTAGTGATAGGTGAGTGGGAGGAGAGGAATGTGGAGAGACACAATGTAAGTGAAGAAGCTTAAGTGAGAAACTGGTGGAATGAGGCAGGTTGCCGAGTAGGATGGAGTCAAAGAGGAAGACAGTTGTATTAGGATATTGTCAGATTGAACATGAAGGGAGGAACAGATGGTCATGTTTTCCTATTTTCAGCTGCAAGTGCTGTCTTTGCAAAGTCAGACTCATTCAAAATATTCTTGTATGGGCTGGAAGTACAACAAGGCACTGTTCTGAGAACAGGGAGAAACAAAACCCAACACTGTGAAGCAATTGTGATTCCAACAAGTGGCAGGCAGAATACTGTTGGGTGTTTAACACAATGAGAAGTTGTTTACTCAGAATTCACTGTAGCATGGGCCTCAGGGATGCAGTTTGCTTTCTTTGCTCAGGTTGGCTGGAGGTAGGAAATATCTTAATTGATGTGTTTTCCTTGATTAAGCCAATGAAGGAACACCTGAGGAGGACACAAATGTTGGATTTTCTCAGAAATGTATTTTAAATCTCTTGAATTTGCAAGAGCAATGACTAGGAAAAACAAATAGTTTCCAAGGAATTGAATGTATTGGGCCAGAGATTGTGTTTTGTAATGAGAAGTGCTGGAACAAAAGTTTGGGGAATTAAGTACCAAGGAAAAGGGTGTAAGCCTGGGTGGTGGCGGTTTTGTCATTAAATCGTGTCTGACTCTTGTGACCCCGTAGACTGTAGCCCTCCAGACTCCTCTGTCCATGGGATTCTCCAGGCAAGAATATTGGAGCGGGTTGCCAATTCCTTCTCCAGGGGATCTTCCATGGAATGAACCCATATCTCCTGCACTGCAGGCAGATTCTTTACCAACTGAGCTATGAGGGAAGCCTTCTAAGCCTGGGACTTTTATTAAAACCTGTTCAGAAGGAAATTGAAATTAGTGTTACAGGCTTCACAGAATTTCCATTTGATCTGTTGATGATTAGGGTGGTGAAAGGTGAAGCTCAGGTGAGAAAATAGGTGGATCATCTTCATATATATATATATATATATATATATATATATGCTATTGGTTTAGTAGCCAAGTCATATCTAACTCTTGCAACCCTGTGAACTGGAGTCTGCCAGGCTCCTCTGT
This sequence comes from Budorcas taxicolor, assembly GCF_023091745.1. Classification (NCBI taxonomy): domain Eukaryota; kingdom Metazoa; phylum Chordata; class Mammalia; order Artiodactyla; family Bovidae; genus Budorcas; species Budorcas taxicolor. Next base: position 55,186,476 of record NC_068923.1, on the reverse strand, counting down.
CCATGGAGTTCTCCATGCCAGAATACTGGAGTGGGTAGCTGTTCCCTTCTCCAGGGGATCTTCCCAACCCAGGGATTGAATCATGGTCTCCCATGTTGCAGGCAGATTCTTTTCTAGCTGAGCCATCAGGGAAGCCTTTTATATGTATATACACCTATATTGGAGAAGTAAATGGCAACCCATTCCAGCATTCTTGCCTGGAGAATCCCATAGACAGAGAAACCTGGCTGGCTAAAGTCCACAGGGTGGCAAAGAGTCAGACACGATTGAAGCAACTTAGCATACACCTATACATACATATAGCTATATACTCCTGTGTCCCCAAAGTGAACCCTTTCTCTTTTTAATCCTTGAAAAGGAGAATATATAATTTGTGATGTTACAATATGGAAGTCAGTCCACTTGAGCTGTGAAAGTGAAGTCGCTCAGTCGTGTCCGACTCTTTGCGACCCCATGGACTGTAGCCTACCAGGCTCCATGGAATTCTCCAGGCAAGAATACTGGAGTGGGTTGCCATTTCCTTCTCCAGGGGATCTTCCCAACCCAGGGATCGAACCAGGGTCTCCTGCATTGCGGGCAGATGCTTTAACCTCTGAGCCACCAGGGAAGCCCTGTAGCTAGCCTGATTTGAGATATGTGTGTAAAGCAGACACTGGATTTTGAAGAATTGGCACCAAAACAAAGCAAAACAAGAATGTATCACTGATTTTTGTATTGATTAGATATTAATGGACATTTTAAAAATATTGATATATTGGGTCATTTTACTGCTTTCTTTTCATTTTAATTTGGCTACTAGAAAATGTAAAAAAAAATTGCAATTTGGCTTGTATTATTTTTCTGCTAGATAGTTCTTGTAGAGTTGGAAAAGCATGGGAAATGTCAGAGAAGATGGACATAGATTTCGGTCTTGGCTTTACAACACAAAAGCTATGTGATCTTGGACAAGCCACCTGACTTCTCTGAGCCTTACGCTGGTCATTCATAAGGAGAGAGAATACTCATTTCAAAGAGGTCATGAGAAATGGGGTTCATGTAATCAAACATGCAGTACATGTTCAGAACATGATAGTTATTATTGCCCTGAGAGAAGATCAACGAGTCTTCTTCCCCCAAATATGGTGCTAAGAGACATTTCTCCCTTGTACTTGCACCACATGTTGTCAGCTGAGAGGTATGGAGTCTATAAAACTGAGGGGTACTTCAGGGCACGAGCAGAAACATGGATAAAAGACAGCGGCAGCTGCTTTCCCAGGCGGGATCCTATCTATGCCTGGTTGCATGCATCTCTCCTGCTTCTCATTTTCCCTCTGACGTCTGTTTCTTTCAGCTGTTGGATTCTTAACCTTGATGTAAGTCCTTGTGTCTGTTTTTATCTTGAAACTCTAAGCCTGCCTGTAAAAACTTAACTCATTCAGAATTCTTCTGTTTCTATGCTAGGCACTTTGGCATGGACCCCAGCTGTATCTTGGGGTCTTTGTGCCTGGGACACGTGCTGATGCCCACCCCCTTCCCTATGAGCGATTTCTTGGAGCTGGTCTGAGTTTTCAGTGACTTTCATCAGCTCCTGGGTCTCCCAGGTTTCCTTTCTGGGGGTCTCAGATTTCTACTCCTGCATCTGTCTCAATATGTCTCCTCAGAGTATGCTCTAGCTAATTTGGATAGTTTTTTAAAAAATATATGATGGCATGTTTTACCTGTAGACCTCGGTTTCTGTCATTTTGTTTCCTATGTAAAATGTGTAATCTTTCTTTCTTCAATACATATTTTAAAAAATCATTCCAGTGCTTCACTTGATCTTTCTTGTTGAGTGACATTTCTCCCTAAGAATCTATATGGGATGTTCCATGTTCACCTACTATTGCTCATTATACTTAGATATTTATTACAGATATATATGTACTTGTCTTACCATTACAATTAAATGAGTACATATCAATAAAACTTAGGGTATCATGTGGCCCTCTCTTTGTGTGGAGCCACGTTCAAAAGAAGTCTCATCTGAAACACAGAAATGATTGAAAGGTATTCCCAATATTTACATTTATCTCTTTGAAAATAGTAAAGGATAGCTAATTAATTGCTATTATAGCTAATAGCCTATAAAAATGCTTTTTTTCTGTTCTTTGTCCACATTACACTGATACAATTCTCTTTTTCTCTTCATTGAAGTCTCTTGTCAAACCCCCCGAACTTCTAGAAACCTAGTTTCACGGCTTTTTCTAATCCTCTATTTCTTAGCTTTTTATTATACAAATTGACTTAAACATATTAGCTGGATAACTTAATTGTTTGTTCTTTTCTTTGGTCTGCTTCAGTCATTAACTCAATAAAGAACAATTATGGTATGGATTCTTCATAAATTTTCTTTTTCCTCTTATCATCACTCTAACCTGTGCTTAGATCTTTTCTCCCACTTTTGTTACAACGGCCTGGGAGTTAGCTGAGCAAAAAGCAGCTTCTCATTAGACAGTGGAAACAGAAGGAAAGTTCTTCCAATGAGGAATGGAATCATGATGGGGAAGTCTGGGAATGCTGATAGAAAAAAACATGGTCACCATCGTGTATTTGTTTTATTGGTCAAAGATTTTAAAAGTTTCTTAAAAGTCATTAAAAAATTTCACTCCTTACAGCATCGAATGCAGAGACTTAAACTTACTAAAAGCTCAATAAATATTTCCTAAATAAATTTGACGACTTACTGAATTTTATTTAGGGCCATCTGGGAAGGCAGGTTCTGTTTAAGTTGTCACTCCCTAGCTATAGCTATTTTTACATAGCTTTTATGCTCTTAAAATTCACAGCTATATATTGTTTTATGGATTTCAAAGAGCATGCAGAGTAAAAGAAAACTTAGAAATTTAATGGGACAGTCATAATAGTCACACCATCCTACTCAAGTGAAATGTGTAAAATGAATCATGGCAGCCAAAGTGCAAACATGTGTTTTGTTAAAAATTATCTACATCATCACCTTGGCCATTTTTATTTCTTTGCTTCACAGTCAAAAAAGTACAGGATACTTCTTTAGTCCTGTTAGGTTTCCAGTGATAATTTAATTACTACTATTTTCCTATTTTTTTTCAAATGATACAGTATTCAGGGAAAATAATTTAAGGTTATATATATGTGTATATATGGGCTTCCCAGGTGGCTCAGTTGTAATGAAGCCACCTGCCAATACAAGATATGTGGGTTCAGTCCCTGGATGGGGAAGATACCTTGAAGTAGGAAATGGCAACACACTTGAGTATTCTTGCTGGGAAATCCCATGGACAGAGGAGCCTGGTGGGCTACAGTCCCTGGAATTGCAGAGTCATACACAACTAAGTGACTGAGCGTACCCATATGTGTATATATATGTATGTATCAATGTGCTTTTTTCTTGAGTATACAAAAACATGTTTCTTACATTATTTCCCACTTTTTTCTATGGAGTTCTGCCATTGAAATTCATCATATTCTTATCAGAACTCCTTTGTTAGGCTATTAGTCTATATTAGAGTACACTTCTGTAAAGCATATTCTTAGAAATTCCAATGTACTCTTGTTCAAAGCCCACAAACATATCCCCAGAGATCTTCCTCTCTGGCTAATGAGTTGCCTAGGTCTGGAGACTAAGATACAACCTCCTTTTTTGGGTAATCTCAATTCCACAAACTGAAGGAAATTCATACAACAGAATGCCAATAAGTACCTTTACCAAGATAATTGCTTAGCTAAATGACACACTCTGACTTGCTCATTTATTTGTACATTGTACTGTATTAAACAGCTCATCTCTGTAAGTTATATCAGATCTTCATGTGTATGTATGTGTGCAGCATAATTTGGGAATGAAATTTTAAAACTTTATTGCACTGATTAGGTGACAGAAATCAAATGTTTATTTTCTGCAGTGAAATTTTCTGCAACTTTTACTATTTTCAAACATTAACTTTATTTCTGAATTGCATTTTTCTCTAATAGATCTGTGTGGAAATGTGTCTCAACTATATTGTGAGCTTCAGGAGGGCAGACATTTATTCTAAATATTTGTTGAGAATCTAATAGTGAAGATACAAACATTAATAAAAGAGGGCTGCTGCCCTCAAGGAGTTCATATTCTAGTTTGAGAGATACATATGAAAACAAATAGCTGTGGTTTAGTGAGATATGTTTGCAGACCAAGTGTTAGGGGAGCAAAATCCATAGAATAGTAAGTTTCCTAGGGAAACTTATACATAGAATAGGAAGTTTCCTAGGGCTTGGGAATGGGGAAGCAAGGCCAAAAGTCTCTTTAAAAAGGGTGAAGTTAGGCTAGTCTGAAAGATCAATGAGAATTTGCTAAAAGCATGAAGAACATCTTAAGAATAGGAAAAACAGCTAATATAGACCAAGGAGTTATATGAAGATAAAATATGGTACTTATACCAAAAAAAAAAAGTGTTGGGTTGGCTAAATTGAAAGATTTGTCAAATTAGAGGAGTGAAACCATGTGACTTTTTTATTAGAAAGATACTTATGGTTGTAAGATGGTTAGAAAGAGTGTCAGACAAGGCAGGCCATTGCTTAGACATATTTGATAGGAAATGATTTAAAGCTTTAAAGTGTAGACAAAAGGAAGTGGGCAGTTTCAAGAGGTAGTTAAAATTAGATGGACTGAAAAAAAATTAGAGGAAGAAGAGTTAAGAGACGTTTGAGAATTTTGATGTAAGGTTGCTGGGAAACCAGTAGCACTATTATATGGGATCTGTAATACAGGAAGGAAGTCAGGTAAGGGAATGGTGACATATCCTGGAGTTAATGTTGTAATGTTGAATTTTAAGATGCTTTTGGGAAACCCATGTTAAGCTATCCAATAAGTCAGGTAATTATGAGTGACCTCTGGGCCAGGGATGAGGACATGGGAATCATGATGGCTAATACGGTGACTAATGATGTTGGAGGGGAAGAGGAGTATAGAGTGGGGTTAGGTAAGAGGAATAAAGATGGAATTCTAGGGAAGCAGTGGGGACGTAGAAAAGAAAAGAACTCATCAAGGAGAGTGAGGAGTTGCCAGAGAGAAAAGGACAAACGATAACAAACTAAATTAAATAGTCCTGGGAAAAAAAAGGAAGGCAAATGAGACGTCTCAAAAAACCAAAAAAACCGTGGTGAATAAGATTAATTTCCATAGGGCTGGCTAATAAAATGTACATAAACTATCCATTATATTTAACCATTAGGATTGATATATTTGTTTAGGAGGTCTAATTCAGAGGACTAGGATGGGACTGGGTACAAAGATGTTAAGTGTTTTTACATGTATGTGACTGCTGTTGGAGGAACTGGTAATGTCACTGACAGTTATCCCAGGGTATAATTAAACAGAGAACTCCAAAACATCACAGGATGATATTGCCCATCTCTGGATGCATGGGCCCCAGGTTAGTACCTACTAACAACCACTCCTATGAAGAAACGGACACTGTAGGATCAGAGGATGTAGCTGAGAAACATGGAGAGAATATGGTCAGAGAGAAAAGACACGCACATACAAAGATATGAGCCTGGTGGAGAAAACAGACTTTTTCTTGGGATATGCAGATTCCATCCTCAAGAAGACTTGTATTATATAGTTATATACTGTGCCATGCTAATATCAATCACAATTATAAAATCATTAATTTTGGTTTTAGGTGACGCTTGAGACCTCTGTAACATCATCACTTTTTAATTTTCACATTGTCCAGGGCTTCTTTGACCGTTACTGAGAGGTCAGATGTCATTAGTAATGGGAAAAAAAATGAGCTGGAAGTCAAACTGCAAGAGAATAAAAAATGAGGAGAAGCATCAAAACAGGGAGTGTAGATTGTTATTTTAGGAAGCAAGCAGTGAAGGAAATAGAACTTGAGAACCTGAGCACATTTGTGGAAAAGGGTAAAGTTGGTGAAAAGGATAACTAACAGACCTCCTGTTAAGGTCAGAAAGAAAATGGTTTTAAACCTCAGATGAAGGAATAATCTTAGGAAACGGTTAACTTCCTCTGTTCCCAGGGACAGGAAAAAAGAGCTGTGCAGCACTCTGTCTAAACTGAGGTTGCAAACAATGAATAAACATTGTTATAAACTTTTCACAGTCATCCAGAAGACAACCAGGGAGAAGGGAGATGGTTTGGTTGTGTTGGTTTGGACAGGAGAGAAACTAAGACAAGAAAGCAAGGAAAACTGAAAACATTGAAGAGAAAGATTGCCAGGGATTCCAGGCTAAGATAAGAGTTGCTGAGAAAATATCTATCTTGATATGATCAGAAATTAGATGTGGTACAAATTAGAAAGATAATGAGTGATAGTCAGATCGTGGTTAATTACAACTTTACAATGAGAGATGGCTGGGACCCCAAATCCCCATATCCTGGACTGCTGCTGCTGCTGCTGCTAAGTTGCTTCAGTCGTGTCCGACTCTGTGCAACCCCATAAACGGCAACCCACCAGGCTCCCCCGTCCCTGGGATTCTCCAAGCAAGAACACTGGAGTGGGTTGCCATTTCCTTCTCCAATGCATGAAAGTAAAAAGTGAAAGTGAAGTCACTCAGTCGTGTCCGACTCTTAGAGACCTCCATGGACTGCAGCCCACCAGGCTCCTCCATCCATGGGATTTGCCAGGCAAGAGTACTGGAGTGGGGTGCCATTGCCTTCTCCATATCCTGGACTAGACAGATGCAAAACATTTACAAGAGACACGAGAGACTAACGCAAACTGGTTGCATTGTTTGCTAGTATTCTGTCCCAAATTCCTAGGTAGTTATTTTATCCTGGTGACCTGAGTAAGAAGAACTTAAAGGTATACACCCTTTATTGCCTTTGGCTTGTATCTTTGCCTGAATTCAGGCTGAGTGCTATTTGGTGCTTGTTTTCTCCTAAGCCCTGCCCTGGTCTCTGTACTCGGGAAAAATACTTTGAAAAGAAAGCAACACTAAGATAAGAGTTATACTCTTCTATCCTGTTATCCATAATATAGTAAAACCCTGTTTCTGTGAGCATTCCTTCTTCCTTCTTGTTGATTCATTTTAGTTTTTCAGTGAACAGGGTGGGTTCATCAGAAAACCTTGAACTTCTTCTAGATAAGTGGTTCTTAAGGTGTGGAGGTGGGGGTGGGAGGGAAGCAAAAAGATATGAAACTCTCACAGGGAATGTTTCCAAGGAGAAGAGGGTATTTGTGCATGAATGTATCTGCGTGTGCGCAGAGAGGGAGCCCTGTAAAAACTTTCAGGAGATTCTGATAAACACCTGTGTTTCTTTTGATTGAAAATCACTGTCCTGCAGGTGAGCAAGTAAGAAGACAGCAATGATACTGGAGTTTAATATTTGGAGAGGTGGGATGTCTCTGATAGGTGATAAAGTTCAGGAAGTGGGCTACCAGCATGGGATGGAGGTGAAAATTATTGGCATAGAGGCCAGGAAAAGTGAGGCTGGAATGCTGGGTATGTCCACTGTAGGGTGACTGAGCTTTGGCCTTCTCCTCTGTCACCCGCAGCACTTTCCGGAGCATCATGTACATAATGCGTGTTCAATAAATACTCTTAATAGACTGCATACATTTCAGAAAAATGTATTATTTTTAATATCAAGTATGTGAGCATGCAACATCGCTAAATACAAAAGTCATACAAGCTCACAAATGACTTCAGAGACTGCCACTCATAATTAAAGAACAATTTAGGGCCTATTAAGACATCATAAACATAGTTCCTTTCCTGTTTTCACTTGATGATTAGACATTTCCACCCTATTACTAGTGACTTCAGTCAGAAACCACTGCCTGCAGTTACATTTCTTTACCTCTTATTGCTTCTCCAAAGAGAACAATATCCTTTATGTTCTAAACCAGTGCATTTCCACTGTGTCTGAGTAAGACACAGGTGTTGAGCATTTACTGTGCACAGCTCTAGGGGTGCTATCTAAAAATTAGAGGCTTCCTGCCTCTTATCTGCTGAAAAACATTTCTATGAATTTATGATATCAATATGTCAGCACAGGATGCTTAAAACTGACAAAGGGTAAATTTGAAAAGTTTACACCTGTTGCACATCAGTTGAAAACCTGAAATTTTCACATTTCTAGTTAAACAAAATGAGTAGCATGGAACATAAAAAATCTAAACCATGCTACATTAGCAGACTTCATTTCAGAAAAATGTCTTTGGGGAAGTATAACTCAAAAAAAGTTTTAGTTAAATCTATTATTATTTTTTAAAAATACAATTGCTACTCACATCTGTTATTGCTCATCTAGATAACCTTGAGAAAAACAAATGCCCTTTTCAGGACTGTTTCCTCCTCTAAAATATGAAGACTGATCTAGTCCATCCCTAAAAGTTCCCTTCCAGATAAACATGCTCTGTAACTGGCTTCAGATTTATGGCATGTATAGCAGAAAACTCCCAGGAGTTAGATAAACACAGGTTCAATTTTTATTTCATCATTTATTAGCTTTTTAAGCTTGTAAAACTTATACCTTATTCAATCTTAATTTCCTGATTTGTGAAATGGAATAATAGTACCTCTTTAAGAGAATTGTTTGAGGATTAAATGGGAGAATATGTGCTGTGAAGTGAACAGCATAAAGTCAGTTGGTTAACAGGCATTCAATGTGTATTATCAGATCAATGTCTTAGTTTTCTACTCTTTCCTTCTCTCCTTAAAAAATCAATTCCATGTATATTATTGACTTTCAAGTAAGAGATATTATGGTAAAACTTGGAAGATACTATGAACTTTTACTGAGCAACATTTTAGGATGTGAATCCTTTGGTAATTTTCTGCCTTGGGAATATCTCTGGGTTTGAATATAGCATACAAAGTAGCAGTAAGAGGTCAAAAATAATTCAAAGGCTCCATATGACTTCACAATTTAGCAACTATAGATATTCAAAGACGAGCATGATACCACATGCATTAATAATATATCACACAGGAATAGAAATCCTCCACATATACTCAGCACTAATCCTAAACTTTACAAAATCACATGAAATCAATTTGGAATTCCACAATTTTAAGGATGAAGAGAACTTTACCTACATTCACAAAAAAGCTACGAGTATAATAGAGTATAATAAATAAGGATACTGTAAAAGTGATTGTATGGGTTGAATGTGTTAAACGGACTACCAGAAATTGTCTACAATAGCCTCAGGAGTTTCTTTTCCCACTTGTGAGTGTAATAACAGGTCGATTTGTTTGAATATTAACTGGATATTTTGGATCCCATTGGGTTAAGCAGAAGGAAGTTCTCTAAAATGGAATCTTTCCTATTTTCTCAAAGACTTACACTGTTAAATTTTTTTTTTTTTTTTTTTTTTACTATATGCTTGAGGACCAAGTGATATCCATGCCCCTATCCCACTCATTCAGAAAGTACTGTAGAGAGAGAGATGAGGGCAAACTTACCTTTCATCCTTCATGTAAATACAAAGGAGGGCCGAGTTCCTGGTGTATCCAGGTAGATTACCCGTTGAAACGCTGCTTAAACTATTTCATATGAAATGGTATCTAAGACCTTGAGGACAGTTAACTGGGGTCTTTATTGTAAAGGGTCTTCCTTTTGCCTTCTATGTGTCCAGTAATTCATGAGCCATTGGCATATCACTGGTGCCTTATTTATTACCACTGAGAAATGATTCCATAATACTGACCAGAGTGATTACACAGCTCGTAGAAACTTTCCATTTAAGAACCACGATGTCAAAACACAGCAGAGGCCATCAACAGTATTAATAAGGATTTTGTCAGCTTCTAATGATGATTATTATTGTATCAGATTGCAATTCACACTAATTATTAGTAAAAGTTTACAAACATTAAAAAGTGCATAATAACATTTGGATCTGATAGGGCTGAAAAAAGACATGAAAAATACAACACAAGGGCTTTACTTTTGTGATTGGTGTCCACATGATTGCAAGGTCATTTTCTCCGTCTTTTTCAGCTCCATGGAGATAAGCTGTCCTCCAAATGTTAGTAGTATCATACAGCACTGTAAGAAATTTGATTCCAGAGAAGAAAATATTTCCAGTGCTTAGTATTATTTTCTATTCTCTTTCCCATATCCCCAGTTCTCAAAAATTCTCACAATGGGAAATAAAAATATTAGTCGGAAAAAGTTCTCCATTTGGGAATAAGACAAAATTTGCAGACTGAACTCTGGTCTGTGCAGACACCAAACAGACTGAATTCAGGTAATATTCACATTAATGGATATTTTCAAATGTCTGTATAATAAGCAAAGGAGTCCTGATGAATCTTTTAGACTTAATTCATCAGCAGTGAATTAAGGGGATAGATTGTTTTAAAAAAAAAAAGTGTGTCCTATCTTGTGTACACCACCACGCTATGGAGCAGAATTTTTAGGCAGCCCTTTAAAAAATGAGTGGTATAAAAATTCACAGTAATGTGCATCATTTTTGTTTTTCATAAGCAATCGAAGAAGGGGGGCAGTGCTGAGCATCTATATTGTACAATACAAAACAGTGTAAATAACAAAGCAGGAACACACAGATACATGATGCTAAAAACAGTACTTTCTGGATGGTTCTTTTACTGGGTGAATACTCAGGCCAGAGATATTTAAACTCTGGGGTTCAACCAACCCTTTGCTATTAGACACAATTAAATCCTCTGACATTGTGAGGGGCCAGATGCTACAGGAAGAATCATCATCTAGATCACTGCTACTCTCTACAAGCATTTCATCATATGGTCAAGTGAAAGGATCCGTACAAAAATGACATCCAAACACAAGCCACATGATTTCAACCATTGCTAATGCCAGAGGTAGAGAAAAGTCTGTCTGCAGCCACAGCCTCTGCCCCCACTTTTAACATAACAAGCAGGTTCCTGCAAAGCAGTACAGCCATTTTCTTCTTCCCCTTTTCACTCTTGGAAATAAATGCATTCCAGCCAGGTCTGGAGATTGGAGACATCGTCAGGTGTTGAAGAAGGTCAAAGTGGAGTGTTAACTTTCAGATTTTGCTGCTTCTCCCTGGGCTTCCCCACTTTGTTCTGTTGAATTTCGCTGTGCATCTTCTTCCCCTTCTGTCAGAGACAAAAACAAGGATAAAGGCAAAATAAAAACGACTGCTTTTATTTACTGACTCTCAACATATCTTTTTGGAAATGTTAGAAATCCTCTATTCAGAAATCCTCATACAGACAAGTACGTTTTCTTGGTAATCAACACCCCATCAAGAAAACAGCTTATGACTTCCCTTAGGATTTTTAGCCACTGGTGGCTCAGTGGCTAAGACTCCATGCTCCCAGTGCAGGGAGCCTGGGTTCAATTCCTGGTCCAATCCCTGGGCATGTGGCAACTAAAGATCTCAATTAAGACCTGGCACAGCCAAAATATACAAATAAATAAATAAATATTAAAAAGAAAGAAAACAGCTTAAATGTTTTAGTGCCAGTGCTAAGCCGCTTCAATCGTGTCCGACTGCAATCCCATGGACTGTAGCCCACCATGCTTCTCTGTCCATGGGATTCTCCAGGCAAGAATACTGGAGTGGGTTGCCATACCCTCCTCCAGGGGATCTTCCAAACCCAGGGATTGAACCCACGTCTCTTATGTCTCCTGGATTAGCAGGCAAGTTCTTTACCACTAGCGCCACCTCGGAACGCGCTACCTCGGAACCCCTAAATGTTTCAAGGGAAGATTAATTCTGGTTCTGGGAGAGCATGGCTCAAAAAGGCAAAAAATAACTGAGTTTTTTAAGTGATTAGTGATGCTCTGTGCTTTTGATAAATAGCTGGGAAATCTCATGGCCAGGTCATGGCATGCCACTTGTAATTTCACCAGTTACGGAAATCAAATGTGTCTTTAGGCAGAAATCAGAAGTGGGGAACAAGCTTACCTTTTGATGTTTGACTATCTTATTTTAAGAAATATTTTAAAATTATGCTTTACATTATTTTGAACACATGATGATAACCTAGCTGACTTCTCAGAGGTGTAATTAATTTAAATTAAAAACAACAGTGGAAGGATATCATGTCAGGTGGTTACCCCCTAGTTGGATAGTTATGATGGCCTCTGGCCTGCCCTGATGGAACTTATGTACAAATCCAATAAAACCACCTTCATAATTGCACCCTTAGCAGCAATCTAAACACCAAAATGAAAAAATGCTTTCTCTCCATATTGGGTTACTTTAATGGGTGCAAGCTGCAGGCAATTCTTGATTCAAAGATTTAAATATTTACACGTGTTTACTAAGCAACCATGGCTTAGTAGACAAAATATTTGGAGGTCTTGCAAATTTTTACTAGGAATTTATTACCATCACTCAAATTCATAGAGGTAAGTAGGCTGTTCATTATTTAGCTGGAAACGTTGAGGGCAATTTCTCCTTTACGCTTAACAAGTACATATAAGACACCTCACCATACACCATACTTTGTGCTGTGCTTAGTCACTCAGTCGTGTATGACTCTTTGCAACCTCATGAACTGTGTAGCCTGCCAGGCTCCTCTATTCATGGCATTCTCCAGACAAGAATACTGGAGTGGGCAGCCATTCCCTTCTCCAGGAGATCTTCCCGACCCAGGGATGGAACTCAGTCTTCTGAATTGCAGGCGGCTTCTCTCTACCGTCTAAGGCACCAGGGTAGCCCACACCATACTTTAGGGAAATTTAAAGCAGTTTTTCCACATAAAAATCATATTCTGTTCTAAAGGAGTTTCAAAAATATGATGCATTATATAGAATGTTCATGTACTATTTTCATTATTAGAGCAATGAAGATGCCCCCAAGGTGTGCAGATAGCCGAATCTGAGATGTGTAGATTAGCATATGAAATAAGAACTTGATAAACAGGAGAAGCTCTTGGCAGCCAAAATAAAGAAGTCACATTAGGGCGGATGCAAGACAGTAGAATATTAAAGATGAAAGTGACTGCATAAATACAAGATGAGGATCTTGACTCCATAGGGCTTGGGACTTTCTGGGTATCCAGGGACACTTCTCAGGGCTCAGCATAATGCTGCAGACACAGAGCTGTGGCTAAATAGATGCTTGTTAACAAATCAAGATAAACATGAGACAATAATATTGTTGAACGAAAACTTAAAAAGAAGCTGAAATATTCAGGAACTACAAAGGAAGTCCCATACTATTCTCAGCTAGTGTTATTTAATTTGTCACTGTATAGTTGTCATTTTTAAAATATTTTAGACTTTTGGTCATAGTTATTATTTTTAGGTCTTTGTATTTAGAATAATAAAGTCAGTGCTATTTATACTTTGCCTTAGTCTGGACTTTGATTTTTAAGAGAAACAAAATTCTTTCAGAGTCCACTGAATTTTTGCAATTAACATGTAGAAATATTTTAACATCTGGAAGCATAAAGTTTTCTGAGTTATTTTAAATTGTTAATATTCAATTACAGTATATTAACATCAAATACAAATGTATTTATGTATTAATATAAAATTTCAATTTATTTAAATTTTAACATAATCTATATAGATTATATTGAGACTATAATCACTGTTATAAGAAAGGTCTTGTGGCTAATGCGTCTTAATTTCAGTGAAAACAACAACAACAAAAATAAATTAAACTACACTATGAATAAAAATATCCTCATGTTCAGTTTAGTTCAGTTCAGTCGCTCAGTCGTGTCCGACTCCTTGCGACCCCATGAATTGCAGCACACCAGGCCTCCCTGTCCATCACCAACTCCCAGAGTTCACCCAAACCCATGTCCATCAAGTCGGTGATGCCATCCAGCCATCTCATCCTCTGTCATCCCCTTTTCCTCCTGCCCCCAATCCCTCCCAACATCTGAGTCTTTTCCAATGAGTCAACTCTTCGCATGAGATGGCCAAAGTACTGGAGTTTCAGCTTTAGCATCATTCCTTCCAAAGAACACCCAGGACTGATCTCCTTTAGAATGGACTGGTTGGATCTCCTTACAACTGGTTGACTCTCCCAAGAGTCTTCTCCAACACCACAGTCCAAGAGCATCAATTCTTCGGTGCTCAGCTTTCTTCACAGTCCAACTCTCACATCCATATATGACCACTGGAAAACCCATAGCCTTGACTGGACGGACCTTTGTTGGCAAAGTAATGTCTCTGCTTTTGAATATGCTATCTAGGTTGGTCATAACTTTCCTTCCAAGGAGTAAGCGTCTTTTAATTTCATGGCTGCAATCACCATCTGCTGTGATTTTGGAGCCCCCCAAAATAAAGTCTGACACTGTTTCCACTGTTTCCCCATCTATTTCCCATGAAGTGATGGGACCAGATGCCATGATCTTAGTTTCCTGAATGTTGAGCTTTAAGCCTAAGAGTGGCTAAATTTAGATTATTTAAAATAGAATATTTATATAGAATACAAATTTAATGAAAAATTTTAACAAATTCTCAAAGATTGATGGAAAAAAATATATCTACTTCTTTATGCCACCAAATTGGAATGATTCCCTACAGGCTTTCTCAGAGTTAGCAGTTAATTTTAAATATTAACTCCCAGTACTAAAGATAGAGAAACAATGAAAACTAAAATATACTTCAGTCTGTGTGCTCCATAGAAGTGATTGTTATGGTTTTATTTTCAACCTGAATTTGAAAAGACCAAGGTATAACTTGCTGACCTGTAATCACTGAATAAAGTTCTGTCCCTAAGCATTTTAAGATAGTGTTACTGAGCTATTTCATTCATATATGTATGTTCTGACTCAGTTTTCCAATACTATAACTGGAAGGCTTTGCATAAAAATTCTAACAGCATAGAAGTTACAACAACAATATCAAGTTGTTATCACAAGTCAGAAATTGATCAGTGTTTTTCGTATGTATAACACTATGGTTCCTTAATCATGAACTGCTTTTTACTTTAAAAGATTTTTTGCACAAATTTTTTTTTCAGAGAAATACATTCAGCTTTGATACTTGCAAAAGCTATGGATGGAAGAACTATCAGGGGATTCAGAAGTATTTTGACATGTCAAACTTGTTTTACTTTTTCATTGGTAAAGCTAGATTTGGTGGGTAGGACTTCGGGGCCCAAAAATAAGACAGCTTTTCAAACTCAGTCTATGATTCAAGGAAAACTAAAAGAACTTCTTACCTAAAATTTGTTTATGTAACCAACTATTTTACTTCCATTCTCAACAAAAATGGTCCTGGAGACCCTTTTATTTTGAAATGGTTCTTGAAATTGAGGTCTGTCAGACTCACCTGTGAATCTTGTTAAACATCTAATGTTGTTAAATGTTAGAGGTGGCCAGTATTGTCCTAGCTCCAGCTTTGTTAAATGTTCTCACATTTAAGAGCTTTTATAGAGATGAGGATTAAAAAAAAAAACAAACAGTCATGTGTTTGAGTGCACGTGATTAAGAGATTAGTACCTGCCTTTTACCTTACCTTATATATAAAACTGTTTATGACTCTATTAGGTTACTTCCAAAGGTGTTTTTTTTTTTTTCATGCCTTAATCCTACTTAGTGAAATGCTGTAAATCACTCTATTTTCACAGAGAGATGTCAAACAACTCACCTGTCTTGTTGATATCAAGACCTGCTAATTTCAAGGCTAATTCATTGCTGTTGCCACTTGCAGAGGAAACCAGGATATCATGTATTGCATTTCTTCTACCCGTTCTTCCTGAAGCAATAAAATCTGCATATGTAGTTTCCACATCAGTCATTGCTAACAAATATCCACATAGCAGGGGCTACAAAAAAGAGAAAAAATGATAGGTAAATATAATGGTAGACAATGGTAAACACTTAATAAAAACACTTGTTAAATTACTGGCCTATAATACAAATGTGAAATAACTGTCTTGCTTACATGTCTACAAAGCAAGTAATACTTTGATTACTGACAGTAAGGGAATGTTTTCTGTGAAGAGCCTGATAGTAACTATTCTAGGTGTGGAGAGTATATAGTCTTTATCCAACTACTGAACTTTGTGATTGTAATGCAAAAGCAGTCAGAAAGAATACATTAAATAAAAGTAATAAACAAACTCTATTTATAAAAATAGGCATACGGCCATATTTGGCCTGCATGCCATAGTTTGTGGCCGCTGGAGTAGGAAATGGCAACCCACTCCAATATTCTTGCCTGGAAAATCCCATGGAAAGTGGAGCCTGGTGTGCTACAGGCCATGGGGTCACAAACAGCTGGACACACTGAGCAACTGAGCACACAGTTTGTGGACAACTGGTTTAGATCCTAAAATTCTCCATCTCTAATATCATTTCAGTCAGTCTTCACCCCAGAGAGGAGAACTTGAGATCAGTAGCATACCAAGGTAGTGGGAGTGGAGTGGGAGGGTTCCCTCCTAGAGGTAAGTAGTAAGCAAGGGTGTTGTTTGCAGAGAATCTAAGAACAATAATGAGACTGGCCAAAATCCAGTTTGTTTTTTATTATCACCATGCACCAGCAATTCTAAGCTATACCAATGATCAAATACTTCTCCCATCCAGGGCAGGAGGATAGCTCCCTCGTTGCCCCTTTGGTAAGTTGTTCCTTGTGAAGAATAATAATCTTTCTTGATTGAATCTTTGAAACAAAACCTTCAAATTTAAAAAGGAGTCAATGAGAGTTTGTTTTCCCAAACAGATATGGTAACACACATACTTAAATATTTAATGATGAAATATTTTCAAAGTAGAATATGAGATACATGTAATTACAAAAGATCACCAAATGTAAGTCTTTAAGTTCATTTTCTATGTTAAAAACCCATGTCTTTTCCTGAAGGTCAATGGCAGATGAATATTAATTTTGTTTAAACAGAAATCTAAAATAACACAATTTCTCTCCTACTCCTAGAGATTCAAAGTACATTTGATGACAGTTTAAAATTAAAAACACATAACCAATAATCAAGAGGAAGGAAACTTTTCAAAATATATGAAATGTAGAAGAAGCTAAAATTGTGGAACCCATCATGGACATGCACACTGTCACTCTGAAATAAATTGATGCCATTTACAGTGTAATTCAGGATGGTAGTCAGGCACCTTCCTTAAGACTTAGTTCTTCTTCTAGTGTGTAACTAGAGAGCTATTAATTTAATCTGGGGAAATCTTTTATACTCTCCTGTAAGAGCAAGCTGAAAGAGGAAAAAGGGAAGAGCATAATACAAGCTTTGAAATAGGCAATATATGAATACTGCACGCTTTACTGTGACTATATTAAGGATAACATTGGTTTCCAATCACTTGACTATATTTACCATTCTTCTTTATGGCAACGTGATTTAATGGAGATTTAGTAAAATCTCCAAATGCTTCTCAGAAGATCCTAGGTTTAGTCCTGACTTTGCCACTGGGTCATGGAGTCATAGTCAAAAAATCACTTGACCTTCTGGCCTTCCATTTTCTAATCAGTAAAGCAGGACAGCTGGATGACATAATCATTAGTGACACTTTAAGTGAAAAGTTTTTAAAAAATGATCATTCAAAACTCTCTCATTTCTAGAATCTTGAATTTGGAACTCCCTTCTGTGACCATTACCACGTTTTGTTTTTTTTTCCCCCCCTTACTCTCAATGAATCTATTCTTCACACTGGTCATATCTTTAATTTCTTTAACCTTCTTTCCTTTTAGTTCCCTCTTAGCCCAGCATGGATCAATTGCCCACGACTTCATGTAGTGTCTTATTAGCATCAAGAAGTGCCTTTGCTCTACTGTCACCCTGACTTTCCTAAACATCACCCGGAAAACAGCACGGTGCACTTTCTTTGATCTCATTACTTGGTGGTTGAGTGTTACCAGAAAAGGCTACAAAATTGTGCCAATTGGCTCAACTAAACATTTTTTACTCAATTATTTGCATATATTATGAGTTGTGCAGAAATTCTTTTGTTTCACTGTGGTTGACTCTTTACTATGCTGTTCTCTGTGGGAAGCATTGCAAACCCTCTCTACTCCACACAGCCAGATACTACCTGCCTTAAGAGCTGACTCTGAATCTTTCTTCTTGGAAAAGATTAGGATATCTGTTACAAGTTCTCTTAATTTTTTTCTTATCTCAAATATATTTCTCTGCAAGTGACTTTTTTTTTCTAGATAAACTAGCTGCTTTCTTTTTTAAGGCATGCTACTGATTCTATGAAATTAAAAGATGTTTGCTCCTTGGAAGCAAAGCTATAACAAACCTAGACAGCATATTAAAAAGGAGAGACATCACTTTGCTGACAAAGATCTGTATAGTCAAAGCTATGGTTTTTCTGGTAGTCATGTACAGATGTGAGTTGGAACATACACAAGGTTGAGCACTAAAGAATGGATGCTTTCGAATGGTGATGCTTGAGAAGACTCTCGAGAGTCCCTTGAACTTCAAGGAGACAAAACAAGTCAATCCTAAAGGAAATCAAAGCTGAATAGTCATTGGAAGGACTGATTCTGAAGCTAAAGCTCCAATACTTTGGCCACATGATGTGAAAAACTGACTCACTGGAAAAGACCCTGATGCTGGGAAAGATTAAAGGCAGGAGAACAGGGCAACAGAGCATGACATGGTTGGATGGCATCACTGACTCGAGGGTCATGAGTTTGAGTAAACTCCAGGAGACGGTGGAGGACAGAGGAACCTGGAGTGCTACAGTCCATGGAGTCACAGAGGCAGACACGACTTAGCGACTGAACGACGACAAATTGATTCTTTCTTATTACCTCCGATAGGACCTTGCTGAATCCCTTCCCCGCCCCCCCCGCCCCCCCACCCCGCCCCGCCCCGCCCCCCCACCCCGCCCCGCCCCGCCCCCCCGCCTCAGTAATTTGTGTCTTGTTTCTCCTCTGGATTTCTTCTTTAAGTTTATAAGCATGTTCAAGTGTTACTTTACTTAAAAAACTGAAGCAATGATTCAACTCAATACCCTTTCCTCAACCTTTATACATCTTTGCACTAACTTCTCTTTCCTTCATCAAACTTATCAGAAGGGTTCAGCTACTTTTATTTTCTCATTTTTCTTGACCCAACCTTTAGAATTTATTCCATTGGCCTTTGTGTGGGATTTTCTTTTTTTTTTTACAGAGACTGCTTTCTTATAGATCACTCAATGATCTGTATTAACATGAAATAACTGCTTCAAGGTTCTTGTGAGGGTCCATCTTGTTTGAGCTCTCTGTGACATGATACTGCTAGTTGCATTCTCCTCGAAACTCTTCCCTAGCACAAATTAAAAGGTGTAGGGGCAAACCAGGAATCATGGAATCTAGGGTTTCCATTTACTTGTTATGTCATGTCTAATCCCTCTGTACTCAGTTCTTTATTTATAGATATGATAATATACTTAGTTCCCAAGATGATCATGAAAATTTACTTGGATTATGTATCTCAAGAGCCTAACACAGTGTTTGGCACATGGTGGAAAAGTGCTGATTGAAAAAGAAAAAACAACAGCTGTCACTTACTTAGCTTTCATACCTTACTGTCCTGGTTCCATCCCATTTGACCTTAGTATTCTTTACAGATTTCCCTTTCTAGGGTCATCTTTAGAAATAAGGGCACATTTTGTGGAGATTTAGAATCAGTCATCGACCTTGTTTACTTACTGACTTGAATAACTCATCTAATTTCAATGCTTCTAATTTCTCACTATGAATAATACAAAAGTATGCATCTCCTATATAGAATGTTCTCCCAAGCTCCTCACACACAAGAGAAACTGGCTGCTGAATAGGGACTTCCACTTGGTTTTGCAAACATTTCACATTCAATAAAGAAAAGTTAGACAACAATAAAACACACAAATAGAGAAAATCTGCTTCATTAATATACCATGTTGACCATGTGCTATGCTTTGCTTAGTTGCTCAGTCATGTCTGACTTTTTGCTACCCCAATTTTTTAGTTATTTCTTTACTTAATATCCATGTCTAATCATTTGCCAAGTCATGTTGGTTTTTATTTGATGTCACTCATAATTATTCTCTATAAAACATAAGAAAAACTCTCACCAGGATTAGTGCTGAGTTTTCCCATAACCTGGGAAGA
This sequence comes from Budorcas taxicolor, assembly GCF_023091745.1. Lineage (NCBI taxonomy): Eukaryota > Metazoa > Chordata > Mammalia > Artiodactyla > Bovidae > Budorcas > Budorcas taxicolor. Next base: position 55,166,498 of record NC_068923.1, on the reverse strand, counting down.
ACCCACTTCTGGTGCATTAACTTTAACCACTCACTCTCACACTTTGTATGTTACAGAATAATACATTTATCTTCCCAGATCTTCTCTGATGGTACATTTGTTCAAGGCTGTTAGTCTGCTTGTTTTTTGGGGTGGGGGAGAGGGCAGCATGCATGGTCTTAATCATCCTGACCAGGAATTGAACCCATGCCCCCTGCATTGAGGGGATAATCTTAACTACTGGATCACCAGGGAAATCCCCAAACTTGCCTACTGAAATGGATTTAGCCATCAAAATTCAGCCAAATCCCATCTTCTCTTTGTCTTCTTTCCCCTATCTCATCAGTTAGTATTCCCATTGGCCCTGATTTGTGCCTGTTTAAGAGCACTGAAATTCTAACTAGCATTATGGTTGACTCACCTTCCAGACATATCACAAGTTCTGACAAGACAGGAACTGCATGTTGTTAGTATTTTAACTGCAAAGTATTCCTAGTAGAGCCATTAGCACATTATAAGTGCTGAATAAAAGAATGTTGAAAAGAACTGAACAATGAGGAAGAAATATATTGATAACCTTTCATCAGTAGCCACAGAGCACATCCCTACTCCTGATGGAACCTAGGTCTTCTGCACTGCAGGCAGATTATTTACTGTCTGAGCTACCAAGGAAGCCCTACACTAAATTACCAAATTCTAAAACTCTGGTAAGTTTTATAGATTAAGAATTTGAGGACCAGAGAGTTCAGGTAATCTGCCAATTTTCACATAATTAATTGTTTGGAATGAAGGTCTGCAAATTCCCAGTCCACTCTTTCTGTTCTCCCAGGTTGCTTGTCTATGGGTAAGCTACGAATTTGGATAGTTTTTGACCTTTAAGTAATTCAGTACCATTAAATATAACAATATTTTCATTACTTACTTCACCACCATTAACAAACATAGTACTTAGTTTCTATTTTACTTTAAAGATTTATAATTGGATATCTTTACAGATATCTTTCTATGGTCATGTTTTGAAATAAGGACACATGCTGTGGAAATTAAGAGTCAGTCATTGATCTTCTTATATCCAGCAAATATATCTGATAAAAAGAGTTACAGGAATAAGTTAATCTCACATCCACTGTTATTGTCTTTCATTCTTAGTCTCTTTATGACTTTTTAAAACATAGGCTTTAAAAATAGCACAACTGCTATTATTTCTCGTCTAATAACAATGCTATGAAGCAGGCGAAAAAATCCTTTTTTAATTGATGAAAGTAAGTTTCAGGGATGTTAAGTGACTGCTAAATGGAGCACAGACTATGGCTTAAACCTAGGTCTGTGAGTTTTGCATAGAGTATTGTATTCTGCAAAAAAGTTCCTTGTTTTTTGTCATTATCATTTTTTCAAAAACAGACTGTGATAGTAATACTCATGTATGCAGGAGTTTACTTCTAATTCACATTGCTGATAACAGATTTAACAAGATTTGAAATATCAGAGTGAGACACAAAAAAGTGGTGACATTTTCCATGCGAAGATATGCATTTAAAGGAGTACTCTGCTATGACTTATAAATCTGGGGATGTTAATTCCTAGGGATGGTGGTAACTCTACTTGTAAGAGGGGAGCCAATGACTAAATTTGAATTTTCATTAGGGTACTCCTAAAAAAATGAGCTCATGGAAGAAGAAACAGGTTTATGAGTGATTTATTGATACACGTATATTGTGTTCACCTTTGAAATGTATATGCCTAGTTTTCAATTGGATTAAGTAAAGACAATAATGAGAATTGTAAGAGAGTACTTCTGTAAACTTCTCTTCTCCTTAAGCACTTATGAAATATATTTGCTAGACTGATGTGCATCCAATTATAAACCTCAGAAACTAAGTACTGGGCATTCAGTTATGGCACCCATTATAATCATTAATATAATAGTTATTTTTGTAAAGTAGTATACCACTCTTCTTACATTTTCTTACAACAGCTGACAAATAATGCATATGTAAATACATGAAGGAAGAATATAATTACATTTTGAAATAAGATATACAGATGCTAGAAACTGGATCTTTTTTTTTCCTCTCTCCATGATTACACTTCCTTAGTGAGTTCCCATTAGGTGCTCAAAACAGTATTTTTTACATGCATAGCAGCTATCTTTCCATGTCCAACTAAACATTTAGACACAGGTCTTAAATTTATGGAAATGACTACCAGAGACTGGAAATAACTTTTACAGCATTATAATCACTGTATAATGAGTTGTTGTTTGCTTAGACATTCTTGGGAAACTGTTGCCAAATGTTTTGTCTGACAGGTATTCACCCAAAAATGACAACAAAAAATATCTAATAAGTGTCGGCAGCTGGTAGAAGTTTAACAGAGTAGCAATGAGCACACATTCTGGCCTTATACAAAATAAACTGGGAAGAAAATTTGGAAAATTTACCAAAGGTGGGCCTTGATTCTTCATTAGACTTTCCTGTTTATGTTGCTATAATTACAATTTTCTAGACATGACAAAAATTGTAGTATTTTGTCATGTCTAGAAAAGAGAATATTCTTTTATTTAATATCTAGAAAAATATAATATGCTTTTTTCTAGTTATACATAAGAGCTATTTATACTAACATCCAAAGTCTGATTAGAGAAAGGAAAAGACATTTTATTATTTAACTATTGCACTGTTTAAAATTAGATTATATTTTAAAGCATGTCTCTAAATATTGATATCTAAAAATCCAATCAAAACTCATGACTAAAAAATAATCTTGTTTTCTTTTCACCCCTCTTAAAAAAGTCTCACTCTCCCTTTTTAACAAAGCAAACAGTATATTGGTCTTCTAAATTTTATTTTGTTTGTCTAATGAATTTCTAAAGTGAGATTATTCATGTTGGACTTTCCCTTATTTATGCCCTTGATCCTTTTAAATATCATTTACACAAATTGAGAGAATAAACCAGAAGATTTCACCCTAGCAGAATTTATAGATTTAAATAGATTGTACTTACGTCTCCTATATTAAACAAATTAAAGCGTCCACACAGATGTATCCTAAGAGAAGTTGGGTCTATGAAGCTGCTTAAATGATTTTTATAGTGACATTGAGTCATGAGCCAAATGGTGACTGGATAACATGCTAATTTTACTCCTGTAAATGGGGACATATGAAATGAGACTCACAGACTTGGAAGAAAGAATGGAGAGAATGTCATCACAGGCACTGAAGTCTTCTAATATAAATGGTATGATTGCTTTTAAAACAGAAGGAAAATACTTCCTAATTATCATTTATAAATGCAATTCCATGACTTCCCAATTGTTACTTTATAAAATAATGTTAAATTTGTTAAAAGTCCTTGAGTAGTTTACTGTGTGCTTAGGGCTTGCTCTATACATTAGTGTTTCTGAAACATTTTGGTCTCAGATATCCATTATATTCTCAAAAATAACTGAGACTGCCAATGAGATTTTGTATATATGGTTATATCTGTCAATATTTACTATATGATAAATTAAGACTGAAAATTTTAAATACTTATTAATTGACTTAAAAGATAAATAACAAGCCCATTACATGTTTCCACAAATAATATATTATTTGTGGAATAAAATATATTTTCCAAAGCCAGAAAAAGTGAAAAGAATGCCATTATTTTACATTTTTAAATTCTCTAGCTTAGTTTCGCAAATGTCTGGCTTAATAAAAGACATCTGGTTTCTCATATCTGGTTTTGCATTCAATCTGTCTCAATATGTTGTTTTAGTTGAAGTATATTAAGAAAATCTGGCATCACACAGATTTCTTAGTTGGAAAAGTGAGGAGAACTTTAATAGCTTTTTCAGATAATTGTCGATATTTAAATTTTGAAATGGGGAATCTAAAAACCGTATCAATATGCTTCTCATACTGCTTTATTAAAATCTATTGTCTACTTTGCACTTTAAATGGATCTTTGGACCACATATGTTTTAAAAAATATCATTTGGAAAAATATTCGTTCACTGGGTTACACAAAATTTCCAAATGGTACCATAGATCATTATACAATATTTCATTTGTTAGTAATGCCATCTATCTCATCAGAAAAGTTTTTAAGAATTGGGAAACTGACAAGTTCACAGGAGCAGCTAACACATTTTCTAAAATTGTAATTTTTGTTTGAAAGCTCAGCCTTTATCATTGGCAACAGATACAGTTGGATTTTTCCTCTTTTGAAGTGACAAGTTCACTCTGTTCATTTTCAAGAAAGTCTCTGCCAAATACCCAAGTTTGAAAATCCACAGTTTGCTTGTCAGGTCTTTCAAGTAAAAATGGTGATTCATGAGAAAAGTTGCAAATTCAGCTCTTGACCCAAGCAGTCATACAAATATGTAAGACAACCATGCGGTTGGTACCCTCTTTAGTGATGTACCAGCTCATCACATAGAATATTAAAAAGACCTCTACTCAAAGGTGGAGATTGTATATATTTTTAATATATTAAATATCTTTACTGTTTGATCATGTACATTCTTAGGTAAATCTTGCATTTTAAAAATACTAACTCTTGAGTGTGTGGTGGTGAAGAATACCAGGCTTACTAGCAGAGTTTGCCACTGCTGACTTGATTCATGCTAAGGTATCAGCAGTTTTCCCTACTATGGTTCTGCACCGTTACCGTGAACGAACATCAGTTAATTAAGTGAAAGAGGCAAATATCATCAGTATTAGTATGAAAATTATTTTGAACTTGTGAATCCAGTGGAAGTATCTCAGGGAATGACTGAAAGGGTTTGTGGGACATGCAGGAGTTGGGGGACCAAATTTTGAGTACTGCTGATCTACACAGTAACAGAAAGCTGTCCAACCAACACTGCAGAGAAGGGAACCCTTTAGTAAAGAACTTCATTAAGCAAGTTTTTTGATTCCTAAAATATTTTGGAAATATCAGCTATTTCCATGCTAAGCACTATCTTTTTTTCTTTTCCTGTATAAGGTATTACTTATTTATCTAATTCAGGCTTACAAAGAATCTAGTAACTTTTTCTAAAAACAACCCCCCAGTCTCACATATCAGAGGGTTTCAAACTAAGTCTCAGGAGCTTAGAACAGGGTGCCAGAACTTAAGCCTACTTTAATCCCCCTTTTTCTTGAACTGGTTTATTTCCCAGTGACACTTTGGAGTGAGTGACAGTAAAGAAATCAAGAACAGCACTCTATTAATAGCAACAATTTGAAAATTTCCACAAAAGTCTTCCTCTGCTAAAGCACAATTATAATTCCTGCACTAGATTATGATACTGCATGCTCTGGAAAATCATTTACTATAATGGGACCCTTATTGTTATAAGAGTTTGGATAGTGTCCTATCAAAAGTACACTTTAAAAAAGCAATCTCGTATACTGAGTTGTAACACACAATGATGTTGACACATATTAATGCTGTCAAGTCAAACCCTCTTTTGTTCTAAATCCAAGGCACTGACTTTTTTTTAATGACAAAGTATTGGCAGAATGAATTTTGCCTAACATGAGGAAAAAACAGCTAGTCTTTGACGGTTTTTCACAGTAACTTTTTTACTAACACTACTAGAAATAACCCATCTACATTTGTCAGGGGGAGTTCTTTATATCATCCCTGATCTTCAGTGTATAATAAAAATTCTCAAGTTCAAGAATTTCCAACATTTGATACTAACAATAATTCTGTTTTTCTCTATTCATCATCTCTGATCTCCCAGTCATGTGATAATTGTGATCCTTATGCCTTCATTTAAGATTATATATATACTTCCTTAAATGACTTGGGCATATCTTCATATTGTTTTTGTAAATTCATGACCTAGTTCATTGTATTATTACTTAACTTCTTCTCTCTTCCTTTAGCCAGATTCAAATCCTTTTTGTTTTCTTTCCACAGTACCTAACAAAACTTTGTAATGGGAAATCTGAGCCTAAAAATGTTACAAAGCCAGAAACACAGGCTGCCTTACTTGAGGAAACATTTACAGTATCTAATTAGGCAGCAAGTGACCTCAAAGCTACTCATGAATTTCTTTGCTCCTTTCTAGCTGACCTGTTTACCATCCCTAAAAACAACAATTTATTGTTTTGCATTTCTTAAGTCTTATTTCATCTTCTTACTCTCCATAGAAAATCCTGCCTATTGACTTTATGGAGAATGCCAAGGTCATCCTCCATAAATTCCTTCAGTTTCTCTTTCTATATCGTCACATCACAACTACCATCTCTTTATCTGAGTCCTTTTGTCAGCACGAATACTCGACTGCTGCTGCTGCTGCTAAGTCGCTTCAGTCGTGTCCAACTCTGTGCGACCCCAGAGACGGCAGCCTACGAGGCTCCCCCGTCCCTGGGATTCTCCAGGCAAGAACACTGGAGTGGGTTGCCATTTCCTTCTCTAATGCATGCAAGTGAAAAGTGAAAGCGAAGTCGCTCAGTCGTGTCCGACTCCTAGCGACCCCATGGACTGCAGCCCACCAGGCTCCTCCGTCCATGGGATTTTCCAGGCAAGAGTACTGGAGTGGGGTGCCATTGCCTTCTCCATTTGCCAACATGAATACTTGACGAGTGCCCCTATTATTGTTCCTTCAATCCTCCTGTGCCCTCCTGCCTTTTCTCTCCTTCTCCAATGCCTATAAAATTGCTTACATTTTACCTGTTATACAATATATTTCATCTTTTAACTCTTCATGTTCTTACAACACTCATCTTTTACTTTCATTTATTCGTAAACTTACAGGAGGTAGATACTAATTTTCCCGCATCCTTTACATTCAGTTCGGTTCAGTTCGGTTCAGTTCAGTTCAGTCGCTCAGTCGTGTCCGACTCTTTGCGACCCCATGAATCGCAGCACGCCAGGCCTCCCTGTCCATCACCACCTCCCGGAGTTCACTCAGACTCGCGTCCATCGAGTCAGTGATGCCATCCAGCCATCTCATCCTCGGTCGTCCCCTTCTCCTCCTGCCCCCAATCCCTCCCAGCATCTGAGTTTTCCAATGAGTCAACCACCTTTTGGTTTTTGTGGAAGACAATTTTTCCACAGACCAGTGTGCGGGTTAGGGGGAGAGATGGTTTCGGATCATTCAAGCGCATAACAATTATTATGCACTTTATTTCTATTATTATTACATTGTAATACAGAATGAAAGAATTATAAAACTCATCATAATGCAGAATCAGTGGTAGCCCTGAGCTTGTTTTTCTACAGGTAGACTGTCCCATCTGGGGGTGACAGGAGACAGTGATACCTAAAGCATATTGCTCATGTGCAGTCTACTCCATAATCTCATTTTGGTTACCCTCACTTTGGTAACACGAGCCTTGGGGAGGGGCTGTGCAGCCTGGTTCCAGCCAGGTCACAGACTGTTACTAGTCTCTGGCCCAGGGGTTGAGAATCTCTTCTTTATAATGCTTTGTTTTAATTCCTCTCAAGTTTAACTTACATATCTATCAATTTACCAGAACTAACCACAAAATTACAGATTAACCACAAAATTCAATGGGCTTTTCATAATAATCATCTATATTAAATTACATATAACATTTTACATTGTTATTCCTCTCTCCTTGAAACCTCTTTCTCCCTTGGCTTTGATTGTGATTGTACTCTTGATTCCCTCATAGTCTCCTTATATTTCTTCTTGCTCTTTCCCTCCCTTATCTATTAAGTGAAAGTGAAGTCACCCAGTTGTGTCCGACTCTTTGCGACCCCATGGACTGTGGAGCCTACCAGGCTCCTCAGTCCATGGGCTTTTCCAGGCAAGAGTACTGGAGTGGGTTGCCATTTCCTTCTCCAGGGGATCTTCCCAACCCAGGGATTGAACCTGGGTCTCCCACATTGTAGGCAGACGCTTTACTGTCTGAGCCACCAGGGAAGTTATTCTCTTTGGTGTTCTTTATATTGTGTTTGGTAATTCCATTTGTCCCAATTGTCTTAATTTTCAACTGTGTATAGATAGCTATGAAATCTATAATTTGGGGGCAAGACATTTTTTTTGAAGCGTAGCTTGGGAATTTTTACTGCCTATTGGATATTTCCCTATGGATGTCCTTAAAAACCCAAATTCATTAAGTTCAAATGGAATTGCTTTGCTACATCTCTACCTCTACTCCCAAAGCTATTTATTATCTTTATCATTTTGGCTCAGACAGTAAAGAATCTGCTTGCAATGCAGAAAACCCAGGTTCAGTCCCTGGGTTGGGAAGATTCCCTGAAGAAGAGAATGTCAACCCACTCCAGTATTCTAGCTTAGAAAATTCCACAGAGAGGGGAGCCTGGTGGGTTACAGTCCATGGGGTTGCAAAGAGTTGGACACGACTGAGCGACTGAATTGAACTGAACTTCCATCTCACTAGTTCTTCCCACTCAACCAATTCTCAGACCTCCTTAATTCTATCCATTCAATGTTTCTTAAATATTCTTCATTTCCATTCTTTCTCTGGTCACTCCCTTTATCTTCTCTCTCAACTACTACAATTACAGGCTAACTACTTAGTTATCTAAACTTATTCTTCTCCAACTTACCCTTTACACTATCACCAGAATTAACTTTCTAAAACATAAAATACTCAAAAATCTTCAGTGGTTCCTAGGAACCCACAAAATATAATTTTAGGTTTTTCGCATGGCCTTCTAAATTTGAAGCCAGCCTAATTTACTTGCTTTTTTCTCCTATACCACCTCTCCCAAGCATACAAAGTTAGATCACAGTAAACATTTGCAATATCTCTGGTGTTCTCTTATTGGTCTTCTCAAGCTGGAGTGACCTTCTCTCCCAATGACAAAATCCTCCTCATCTTTCAAGCCTAGTTTATAAGCCACACCACCTCCCCATCTCCAGGTATTATATAATGAATAATTTTATTATAGTATCTATTTGACACTATGGACTGAAGTAACAACACACACATGGAAGCATTAATTATCTTCATGGTGCTCTTCTTCATATATATTCTGTGAACTCTGAGTCCTTTGAATCCCTCAGAATGCTTGGCACAAGATTCAGAATATTGTTCTTATATCTGCCAAAAGTATATTGTAGATTTATTTTTAATTGTCTTACTCTAGATCTTAATTGTTAAAGTAAATTTGTCAAGGTTATACCATTGTCAATGGTAAAGGCAGCTCAGAAAGCACATTTGTTTATTCATATTTATTTCATTTTCTTGTCTCACAATACTTTTCATCAGTGTAAAGAGATGAACTGTTATTTCCTCTAATTCACGTTTTCTTCTGTGTATCCTTAATTATGACAAGATTCTTAAAAATAAGAGCAGCAAAAAAGCACTCCAGAATTCCAACTAATCTATTCTATTTTCAATTTATGGAAGGCTACTTATTTTTACATTATTTTATATAAAATATATGTGACTAAGTAAATTAATGCATGGAATGATTTGTTCTGTCCTTTTGTTAAGGTTTTTGACATCATTTAATATTTCAATAGGTTTATAAATCATTTATTAGCTGATCTTTGAGACATCCCTGATGAGACAGTCAATTAGCTGAAGAAGTACTGCTGGTTGGCAAGTGACAAGTAATATTACTTGTACATTACAGATGAAGAAACTAAAGCAGAGAGAGGTTAATCAACTTGCCTGTATCTTACACAGTGAGTGGTAGTACTGATGTCAGAATGGGGCCCTGGAGTTATTAACATCAAAACCACGAAAGAATCAACAGCCTGGTGCTGGTGCTGTTTTTTATTATATAATACTCTCTAAAGCCTTTGTTTAGTCTCCTTTTCTGGTTCTTTATGAATCCAAAGAGGAAATATACTTTTAAAATCTGTACCTTTTCATTAAACTAAGACTATTTTTCTACATTAAATAAATATTTAGCTTTTGAAAGGATGTTTGAACATCAATACATTTCTTCTCAAAATAACTCATTATTAACTTTTCCATCTGATCAAATCAATCTCAGTAATATTGTCTGTTCTGTTTCAAGTTGTAACTATGACCATAACAAAACAGATATTGTTTCCTAGTTACTTATCAATAATAATAACAAAAATATCAAGTATTTGCCAGAAAGATCACTAAGACATTTATGTGAATTACATACATTTATCAACAAGTATATCAAATAGGAATGCTCATTATCTCAGTGTTAAAGATAGAATAATAAAGGTTTAGAAACACTGTTAGGAAACTGATAGGTGATGTAACCAGTTACAAAACCAATCAACATTTTCCAACATTCATTTTGGAACATAATTTTTTATTGACAGCTTTCCATCAGCATTTATTTTAAATATGTAAGCAGTTCACATACTGTGTTGAGACTTACTATGTAGGGTGATATTTTATTGACATCCCTAGAGAACCGACTTTTTAATATTGTCATCAGATACTCATATTCATTGACACTGCGATTCATTTTTTGATTTCTACACTTTTTCTGCAAACATTTTGCATTCCCACTTCCACATATCTGGTCTACCTATCCATGTAATGGTCTTTATCTTCAGACATCTTGCCATTGGAGCTATTCAGCATTGTGACAGTAAAAGCACATTCACTAGGGAATAAGAGTTTGAGAAGGACTTAGAAAATTGCTTGACACCTGAAAAATGGCTCTGAAATATGAATAAAGATCTACAAAACTGTGATAAAAACTTTTTAAATTGATATTTCCAACTAATATTACTACAACTCATCAATGGTAATGTTACTTTCATATAGTTATCTATAATCATATTGAATATGGGATTTGGTCAACTTTAATAAAAATAGCATATTGAAAAGCAGAGACATTACTTTGCCAACAAAGGTCCGTCTAGTCAAGGCTATGGTTTTTCCAGTAGTCATGTATGGATGTGAGAGTTGGACTGTGAAGAAAGCTGAGCACCGAAGAATTGATGCTTTTGAACTGTGGTGTTGGAGAAGACTCTCGAGAGTCCCTTGGACTGCAAGGAGATCCAGCCAGTCGGTTCTAAAGGCGATCAGCCCTGGGTGTTCTTTGGAATGAATGATGCTAAAGCTGAAACTCCAGTACTTTGGCCATCTCATGTGAAGAGTTGACTCATTGGAAAAGACTCTGATGCTGGGAGGAATTGGGGGCAGGAGGAGAAGGGGATGACAGAGGATGAGATGGCTGGATGGCATCACTGACTTGATGGATGTGAGTCTGAGTGAACTCCAGGAGTTGGTGATGGACAGGGAGGCCTGGTGTGCTGCAATTCATGGGGTCGCAAAGAGTCGGACATGACTGAGTGACTGAACTGAACTGAACTGAATAAATAAGGATGATTTTTAGTTTGTATTGGAGTATAGCAGATTAACAACGTTGTGATAGTTTTGGGTGAACAGTGAAAGAACTCAGCCATACATACACATGTATCCATTCTACTGCAAACTCTCCTCCCACCCAGGTCGCTTCATAACCCTGAGCAGAGTTCCATGAGCTATACAGTATGTACTCACTGGTTATCCATTTAAAATACAGCAGTGTGTACATGTCCATTGGAGACTCCCTAACTATCCTTCCCCATATAGTACCCCACCCCCAGCAACCATAAGTTCATTCTCTTAAGTCTGTGAGTCTCTTAATGTTTTTAAAGTTCATTTGTATCATTTCTTTTTAGATTCCACTTTTAAGGAATATCATATTGCTCCTTCTCTGTCTTACTTCACTCAGTATGACAGTCTCTAGATCTATCCATGTTGCTGCTAATGGCATTATTTCATTCTTTTTAATGGCTAATATTCCACTGTGTATATATAGGTGTGTGTGTGTGTATCATATCTTATCCATTCCTCTGTCGATGGGCATTTAGGTTGATTCCATGCTTTGGCTATTGTAAACAGTGTGACAATGAATACTGGGGTGCATCTGTCCTTTGGGACCATGTATTTATCCAGCATATTTTAATTCATTTGATAACATTTAGGGTGAAGCTTCTAACAGTGCGATTACCTTGGACTGAGAAAGGTTTAAAAATGGCCCTACACACACTGAAATGGAAGTGACTTCACTAGGATGCTGAGGCAGAGATGCTGGCCCTGGAGAGTGACAGAGCAGGTGTGCATTGAAGAGAGCTTTCCCATATAGGAAAGTGAGGGATTCTTATTGAGTGGGGATCATGAAGGCAGGGGACTCTATAATGAGAATCCTAGGATTGCTTCCAAATTTCTAATTTGATAAATGATAGTATAGTATTCTTTGGCGAATACTTAAGTCTGCCTGCCAATGCAGGAGGCTCAAGGGACAGGGGTTCAATCCCTGGGTGGAGAAGATACCCTGGAGTAGGAAATGGCAAACTGCTCCAGTATTCTTGCTTGGAAAATTACACAGACTGAGGACCTGGTTAGTTACAGTCCATAGGATTGCAAAGAGTCAGACAAGACTGAGTGGTTGAACACACACAAAGGAACAGCAGTAAAAGTCTAAGAATGGAACTTCAGCTTATCACAATGCCACATTTAAAATAAATGTATCATTCTTTTCTTTTCTGAATGAATGAAAATGCATTAATTAAAAGCACACATACTCACACAAATGCTAATATCTGCTCTTTAACAATTATGTACTTTCTGCATAGTGTCTGTCTATTCCAGTTGAAGTAGTGCTTAAATACTTCAATATGCCTCTTTTCTGCCAAAAAGAAAACTGTTTTTATGACTGTGTTTCAACATATTTTAAATATATGCATAATCACTGCCAATTTATCTGCTTTGCAGATACTAGTTTCCTATACAATATTCAATAGCTCCCTTTATTGAAAATGTCAGTGTTCAGTATTATGATTAATGTTTTTCCTTTTTATTATATGTCTGAATGTTAGGGTTATTGATTAATCTCTTTATTAATGGAATGATCTTCAGCACAATGTTTAATACTCTTCTTATCTATCATCATTACATGTTATCTTGAAAATTTTCCATACACTTACTTTAAATGGGATTTTCAGATTTTTCAGGCATTTTGAAATCAGTAGGATAGGCTTCAGTGAGAAAATGAAATGCTGGAGGACAATATAAATTAAACAAATTTAAGCAGTTAAAAAAGCCATTTTCTATCTAGCCATTGAAAAATACATATTGATAGTTATATAATATATATAAATAAAGTTTCCAGAGAGATAACTGAACAAAATACCTTAAAATATGAATTAAAGAATGTTGTAAAACTTGTATATGAATAAAGACAGTTTTTATAAGCTTAGACGATAAATAATAAGTGCACTTTTGCATAGGAGAGAAGTCATTACCTGGGAAACCTCATGACATTTTGTAGATTATCAAAATCACTTACCAATCAATTTTGAGTATTTCTCCTATCAACTATATTATTAGCATTGGAAGTTACTATTATGACTGTATTTCATTAATAGGAACATTGAAGAAACTATTTAAAGTGCTAAAGATTGGTTTTAACAAAGAAAACCGATGAAGATATTACAATGAACTGAAGAATTTAAAAAATCTCAAAGTAGAGATCTTTAATTGGCTACAGTATAAATAACTTGAGGGTAGAGAGCTTCTGTTTTTATTGTTTGTCCTCCAAATTTCCGAAATTTTATATGCACAGTGCAGGGTACTAGGCACATATTTAACAAATGAAAAGTACTGAATTCATTACCTTGTGGTACAAATTCGGATTTCTTTTGTACTGACATAAGTAGAAGATTTTAATTTCAGCATTATGATTTATTAATGTCTTTTTCTTGGCTTCCCTGGTGGCTCAGGGGTAAAGATTCTGCTTTCAATGTGGGAGCCGCAGGAGATATGGGTTCGATTCCTGGATTGGAAAGATCCCCTGAAGGAGGGCATGGCAATCCATTCCAGTATTCTTGCCTGGGAAATCCCATGCACAGAGGAGCCTGGCAGGCTACAGTGCATAGGATCACAAAGAGTTGGACATGACTGAAGTGACTTAGCATGCATGTAATGTCTTTATCTAACTTCCAATTTTGTGTCAACCAAGCTTATTTGCATGGCAATTAGAGGACTTCATGTTTATCTTATCTTCCAGTATTTCACTTTTACATATCAGTTCATTAATTCACAATTCTGATATTTTTATAGCACAACAAAGACTATAGAAACAGAACAAGCCAAAGAACTCTAAATAAAGCAGATTTCAGAAATGAAATTAGAGCTATGCTTAGTTATACTTGCATTTAAGTGCTTCATCCAAAGAGAGACCTCCAGTCCTGTCACATGTATTAATCACCCAGGGTGACTTTTAAACTTACCAGTGGCTGGCCCTTCTATCATATCTGATTTTAGTCTAGATGATAGTAATTATTTGATCAAGAACTTTATTTTACTGGCTGTAAAGGTATGCATGCACACACACACACACACACACACTCACACAATCACCAGTACATTTAAAAACTGTGGGACAGAATTAATCATATCTATTGAATTTAAATGTCATTTACCAACTTATTAAAGTGCAAGGAAGCAGGTAAAATAAGTTAAAGATAAGACTTCTGTTTTTTTAATTAATTTTTACAGTCTTATAGAAATCTTTATGAAATTAATGTAAAATTATGGTACACAAAAATCTCTTTGCTTTATTTTCTTGTGGTGGCAATGCAAACAATGGAAGTTAACCTGGGATTTAAATTAAGGAAAATATATTGTATTAAGTTTAGACACTGTCTAACTTGCCATTATATTTTTTTCAAACAAATAAATTTTTGTTCTCTTTCCCCTCTTTCCATCTCCCTTTAAAATATGACAGCTCTAACCTCCCCCTGCCTCCCATCCTCTCCACACACACTTTGTTGCCTGATACTTATCTCCTCTACCACATGTGTTTTTGTACTTACTGCTACACAATAATTTAACAATAAAAGATGGTAAATGCAGGGAGAGGTGTTTGAAAAATGACGGAAACTGCCCTCACACATTTTTAACACAGAAATACAATTTTTCAAAAATGAATTACAAAATAACAAAATTAAAAGAAAATTGTAACTAAAGCTTGCTGATAATATTATCATCCCTCTTAAAGAAGCAAGAGGGATAAGGCACAGAAGGAATGTGGTGTTGAGGGCAATGAAAATAAGCAGTTATTGCAAACTATTATATGCTGCATTCGATGGATTCAGAAGATAGAGGCTTGAGTGCTATCATTATTTCTTGTCTGCTGTTTGATGCCGGACGAAATATTTAATTTCACTGGACTTCAGTTTCTATGCCTCTAAAATGTGAGTTCCCAGGCTAAGAAAATATTTCAAATCTTTTTTATGACTAAAAGTCACTGACTTTAGTGTCTGTATCCTTCACAAAGGTAGCATTCTTGTAAAACGCCTTTGTGGAAAAGAAAAGCTATATTTAGAGAGTCCACTCTGTGTCCAGGGTGTTCTCAAGTCATACTGCTATTTATAACCAGGTGTAGGCCAATAGGACAACACATCTGCTTTAACTAATAACCACCCAGGTTTCTTAGAGTGAAAGATAAGTTTTTCATTATTCTAAGTGTTGAGCTTAGAAAGTATTGAAAGCAAGAATTGTTTTAATTTACTTCCTGAATTGTCCAGTTACACGGACTGATATGAAATGTGATTTAAAAGGTTTCATGTAAGTTTGAACGTATAGCTACTGTTTCATCATAGACCTCTTAACGGATAAACATATGCAACCATTTTGAGTTTCTGCACAGGAGTGCTCTGTATAGTTTCTTTCCCTTATAAATGCCATGCCAATTTACTCCACTGCTAAAGGCAAGTAGACATTCATAAATTTCTCTAAGAACTTATTTTCATTTCTATGAATCTTTATTTTATTTTGATACTGAAAACTTTACCAAATTCATAGACACTGGTAGAGTGAAAAACAAAATGTATAATTAGGGGGAAAAACTTAAAAATCTTGAATAGAAAATAAGACATTATGCTGTTAATAACATAAATCAACACAAATAGACTGCAACGTTGAGCACAATTTTTTACAATGGTATAAATGAGTTTTTAACTTTGCGATTCTCCAAGAAAAAGAGGATTACCTAACTTAGGGATCTTTTCCTCTTATTTTGTATTTTTATAACAATCTCAAAAATTATAGAAGTTAAAATGACAATAAAAACAATTTATTTCCCAAACCATTTGAGAATATCTGCCAACACAATCTCCCCCAATCCTCTAGTATTTCCTACAAACATATATTCAATATATTCAAATATAATCATAAAAATTAGGAAATTAACACTGACTCATTACTACATGGCTAGCTAATATTGAGTCCCCTTTCCATTTTGTCAGTTGTCCCAGTCAAGCCATTCATAATAAAATGATCAGGCCAGAATCATATATTGCATTTAGTTGACCTGTCTCTTTAGTATTAATCTAGAAAATTTTCTCAGGCTTCCACTAAATTCATTAACTAGAAAATTTTAATAACTATAAATCGGTTATTTTGTAGGATTTAGTTTGTATTTGTCTCATTAGATTCAGGATATGTGTAATTAGCAGGAATAACACAGTGGTGAAGCTCTTGTTCTTCTTACTGCATTCTATCAAACAATTTTGACAAATTTTAACTTGTAACCTTACTGGAATATTAGTTTACTCATTTGGGTAAGGGGTATCAGTCAGTCTTCTCCATTGTAAAGTTATTTTTTCTCCTTTAATATTAATAATTTTGTGGTAAACTACTTTGTAATTATCTAAATATCCTGTTCCTCATCAAACATAATTTGATCCTCTTTCTCCACTTGATGCTCAGCTGCATCTCACTGGTGAGGTGCATGATACTTAGTACTGAATCTCATATCTGATCTCCTTATATCTCAGCAAATACACCAGCCTGTTGTACAGTCACTAAGTCGTGTCCGACTCTTTGCAACCCCATGAACTGAAGCCTGCCAGACTTCTCTGTCTTTGGGATTTCCCAGGCAAGAATATTGGAGTGGGTTGCCATTTCCTCAAGGGGATATTCACACCCAAGAATCAAACCTGCGTCTCCAGCATTGGCAGGTTATTCTTTACTGCTGTGCCCCCAGCTTGGTTTCTCTTAAAGGACTGAATACCATCTACAATAGAATCAACTGAGGTACTCGCTAAAATTCAGATCCATGGACCCTGTCATGATATCTGTTCAGAAGTTCTGTAGGGGGTAATGGGTATTTGGAAAAGACTTCAGTTAATTCTCATGAATTAAATGTTGATACTGAAACTATGTCTAGTCACTCAAAGTTCATGGTTTGAAACACATAGGTCTCATCAATTACAGTTCTTTTTTGTTTTAGCTTTATCAATTCACATTTGCTATTTAACCAACCTGTAAATTGCTACATGTGTGAACAGTCTCCAAAGTAAAATGTATCTATCTTTTCCAAAAATATCTTCTACCAAACAACTCTACAAAATGAAATGTAAACACCACCTAAGATCTCTGTTAGGAGGATTCTTACCAATTTTCAAAATCTTCCAGGTTTTAGGGAATAGCAAGTGCAAAAGCCCTGATACTGGAAAGGCCATTGCAGAAAGAAATTCTGGGTGTGGTTATGTGAGACAAGAGAGGGCAGGAGAAATACTGAATAAAGCATGTAAACAGGTAAAAATAGTTAACTTTCTATTCTAAGAGTCATGGTAACAGGTTTTGAGAAATAATGTGATATGATTTATGCTTTTTAAAGATTATTCTGGCTATTGTACTGGTTAAAGACTATAATGATTGGCGAAAAGGGGAAGCAGGAAGATTGCTGAAGAGGCTGCCTATTGGATTAGATGAGGCTAGTAGTGATGGCTTGGAGTAAGGTGAAGATGGCAATAGTAAGATGAGAGGTAGATAGATTCAGAATATATTTTCAAGTCAGAGCTGACAAGGATTCTTAATAGACTGGATGTAGGAACTGTGGGAAAATGAGAGTTTAAGGATGGATCTAACATTTTTGGCCTGAACAACTGGATGAGTTATGGGGGGAAACTAGAGTGCAATGGGTGGATCAAAGCAAAATATTTTGCTTTATTTGCTAAATTTGAAAGGTCTATTGTGCATAGATTGTAGATACTTAGTGGGAAATTGGAATTAGGAGTCCAGAGGCTGGGTGAATGGTTAGGCCTAGAACTATGAATTTGGGACTCATTAATGTAATGGAACTAGAGTAAAACTTATAAATAGTGACAGTGATAAGGGCTGGGAATGATCATTAGGGCATTCTAAGAGACATTGAGGGGTAGGATGTTCAGTCAGTAAGTCATGTCCAACTCTTTATGACCCCGTGGACTGGGAAGCTTGCCAGGCTTCCCAGTCCTTCACTATCTCCTGGAATATGCTCAAACTCACATCTGTTGAGTTGGTGATTATCTAACCATCTCATCCTCTGTCACCCCTTTCTCCTTTTGCCCTCAATCTTTCCCAGCATCAGGGTTTTTTCCAATGAGTCAGCTCTTTGAATCAGGTGGTCAAAGTATTGGAGCTTCAACTTTAGCATTAGTCCTTCCAGTGAATATTCAGGGTCGATTTTCTTTATGATTGACTGGTTTGATTTCTTTTAGGACTGGCTGGTTTGATCTCCTTGCTGTCCAAGGGACCTTCAAGAGTCTTTCCAGCACCACAGTGCAAAAGCATCAATTATTTGAGCTCAGCCTTATTTATGGACCAACTCTCACATCCGCACATGACTACTGGAAAAACCTTAGCTTTGACTATATCAACCTTTGTTGGCAAAGTGATGTATGACTCTGCTTTTTAACATGTTGTCTAGGGCTTCCCTGGTGGCTCAGAGGTTAAAGTGTCTGCCTGCAACACGGGAGACCCGGGTTTGATCCCTGAGTCAGGAAGATCCCCTGGAGAAGGAAATGGCAACCCACTCCAGTATTCTTGTCTAGAGAATCCCACGGACAGAGGAGCCTGGTGGGCTACAATCCATGGGTCGCAAAGAGTCGGACATGACTGAGCGACTTCACTTTTACTTCACTTTCACTAGGTTTGTCATAGCTTTTCTTCCAAGGAGCAAGTGTTTTTGAATTTTGTGAGGGGTAGGAGGCATCACAAAGGAGACTGCAAATGGCAAGTGAGGAGGGGAGAAATCTAGGAAAGTATGGTGTCTTGATAGCCAATGAAACAAAACATTAATGCTGGGAATTCTGAGGCTCATTTTCCAATGTTTCCTGAATTGATGATAGTTTGAAACATGATATTTTTAAAAAAGAATTACCAAACAAAAAAAAGAATAATTTTCTATCACAAGTGATCGATTGCAGTAGCATGGAGAACAGAAAAAGTTGTGAAAGGGGAATCAAGAATTTAGGTTATAACAATTTTAAACAAAAGTATTCATTTAAATTTAGACATTATATTTTGTTTTTGTGTTAACTGCAGCTACAGCATGCTGTAAGTGAAAGATGAAGGAGTACAGGTTAATGTCAAATAAGGGAAAAAGGTAAAATACTTGAATTCTTTATAGAGTCTTTAAATAGATTTCAAACCTTTATTGGCTTTGAATCTTATCGTATTTCAAACATAATTTTCTAACTAATCATAACAATTTTAGAATCAGAATAAATCTTATATAAACCTTACTTGAATACATACAGAGTTCATTTTTATGGGTGAAATTATGACTTGACCTTTTTGATTACCAAGGATTATTTCTTATTGCAATACATTATTTAAATATACAGATGATTGAAAATAAAAGAGCTTACCAGTGATCTCTTAATTTTTTTTTTTAACAAACTATTTATAGTAAGTATTTAAAGTTTGGGGAAAATTAGGACAGTAGCCTGTCAGGCTCCTCTGTCCATGGAATTCTCCAGGCCAGAATACCGGAGTGGGTAGCTCTTCCTTTCTCCAGGGGATCTTCCCAACCCAGGGATCCAACCCAGGCTTCCCACATTGCAGGTGGATTCTTTACCATCTGAGCCACAGGGAAGCCTAAGAATATTGGAATCGGTAGCCTATCCCTTCTCCAGAGGATCTTCCCAACCCAGGAATCGAACGGGGTTTTCCTGCATTGCAGGCAGATTCTTTACCAGCTGAGCTACCAAAGAAGCCCAAATAATCATAACAATTTTAGAATGAGAATAAATCTTACATACCTTAAATAAACCTTACTTGAATGCATATAAAGTTCATTTTTATGGGTAAAACTACAACTTGTGTCTTCTTATTACTAAGTATTATTTCTTATTGCAACACACTGTTTAAATGTATGGATGATTGAAAAAAAGAGCTTAACAATGATCTCTTAAATTTTTTTACAAGCTAATGATATTAAGTGTTTAACATTAGGAGATATAAGCTTATGAGGATTAAAATACAGGAAGAGCTTACAAGAGGGCAAAAAGGTAGGAAATGCATTTCCACATGGTTATACAAATATGAGATTTCAGGGGGAAGTGATCAAAATTGCATTTATAGGGTCATGAATCAAGTGAACACTTGATTCAAGAAGTAGTTTAGAAACATAAATATGGTTCAAGAAATTCATGAGTGGTGAAAGCTGTATGTTGGATTATTTCAAAAAGTTAGAGGTAACTGTTAGGTAACTTCTTTTTTAAATAACAGAATAATAGGCTCATGAAAAGATCTCATTATGCCACTGACAAAGATAAAATCCCAGGACTGCATGGCTCCACAGTCTAATAGTCTGGAGCCAAATGTCCAACATTGCATCCCTTATTAACAAGTGGCTATTAAATACCTGAAATGTGGGCAAGTGTGATTCAAGAACTAATTTTTAAATTTTATTGAATTTTACTTAATTTACATTTAAAATTTTTTAAAAACATATGTGACTAATGGTTATAGATTTGATAGCACTAAGAACCTGCAATGCAGGAGACATTGGTTCAATCCCTGGGTTGGGAAGATCTTCTGGAGCAGGGCCTGGCAACCCACTCCAGTATTCTTGTCTAGAGGAGCCCATGGACAGAGGAGGGTGGGCTACAGTCCATCGGATCGAAGAGTCAGACATGACTCAGTGACTAAGCACAAGCACAGTATAAGAACATTTCCATTATCACAGATAGTTCTATTATTGACCAGAGCTGACCTATAACATTTTTATTTAATTTTACATTTATTCCTTTTTACTAAGAAACTTCTCTCTCTTACTAAGAAGCAATATTAGCAAGATGGATAGATGTAAGCTCAAGATACAAAAACCTATTGGATTCTCTAATCCAGCAAAAAGAAAGAGCTTAAAAATTATTTAAAATATAAAAAAGGGATTTCTGTGTGTTGATTTTATATCCTGCAACTTTACTATATTCATTGATTAGCTCTAGAAATTTTCTGGTGGAGTCTTTTGGGTTTTCTATGTAGAGGATCATATCATCTGCAAACAGTGAGAGTTTTACTTCTTTTCCAATTTGGATTCCTTTTATTTCTTTTTATGCTCTGATTGCTATGGCCAAAAATTCCAAAACTATGTTGAATAGTAGTGGTGAAAGTGGGCACCCTTGTCTTGTTCCTGACTTTAGGGGAAATGCTTTCAACTTTTCACCATTGAGGATAATGTTTGCTGTGGATTTGTCATACATAGCTTTTATTATGTTGAGGTATGTTCCTTCTATTCCTGCTTTCTGGAGAGTTTTTATCATAAATGGATGTTGAATTTTGTCAAAGGCTTTCTCTGCATCTATTTAAATAATCATATGGCTTTTATTTTTCAATTTATTAATGTGGTGAATTACATTGATTGATTTGCGGATATTGAAGAATCCTTGCATCCCTGGGATAAAGCCCACTTGGTCATGGTGTATGATCTTTTTAATGTGTTGTTGGATTCTGATTGCTAGAATTTTGTTAAGGATTTTTGCATCTATGTTCATCAGTGATATTGGCCTGTAGTTTTCTCTTTTCGTGACATCTTTGTCAGGTTTTGGTATTAGGGTGATGGTGGCCTCATAGAATGAGTTTGGAAGTTTACCTTCCTCTGTAATTTACTGGAAGAGTTTGAGTAGGATAGGTATTAGCTCTTCTCTAAATTTTTGGTAGAATTCAGCTGGACCTGGGCTTTTCTTTCCTATACACTAATAATGAGAAAATAGAAAGAGAAATTAAGGAAACAATTCCATTCACCATTGCAACAAAAAGAATAAAATACTTAGTAATATATCTACCTAAAGAAACTAAAGACATATATATAGAAAATTATAAAACACTGGTGAAAGAAATCAAAGAAGACACTAATAGATGGAGAAATATACCATGTTCATGGATCAGAAGAATCAATATAGTGAAAATGAATATACTACCCAAAGCAATCTATAGATCCAATGCAATCCCCATCAAGCTACCAACGGTATTTTTCACAGAGCTGGAACAAATAATTTCACAATTTGTATGAAAATACAAAAAACCTCGAATAGCCAAAGCAATCTTGAGAAAGAAGAATGGAACTGGAGGAATCAACCTGCCTAACTTCAGGCTCTACTACAAAGCCACAGTCATCAAGATAGTATGGTACTGGCACAAAGACAGAAATATAGATCAATGGAACAAAATAGAAAGCCCAGAGATGAATCCATGCACCTATGGACACCTTATCTTTTACAAAGGAGGCAAAAATATACAATGAATTAAAGACAATCTCTTTAACAAGTGGTG
The DNA here is from genome assembly GCF_023091745.1 of Budorcas taxicolor. NCBI lineage: Eukaryota > Metazoa > Chordata > Mammalia > Artiodactyla > Bovidae > Budorcas > Budorcas taxicolor. The sequence goes on along the minus strand of NC_068923.1, from coordinate 55,144,004 downwards.
CTGGGAAAACTGGTCAACCACTTGTAAAAGAATGAAACTAGATCACTTTCTAGCACCATACACAAAAATAAACTCAAAATGGATTAAAGATCTAAATGTAAGACCAGAAACTAAAACTCCTAGAGAACGTAGGCAAAACACTCTCCAACATAAATCACAGCAGGATCCTCCATGACCCACCTCCCAGAATACTGGAAATAAAAGCAAAAATAAACAAATGGGACCTAATTAAAATTAAAAGCTTCTGCACAACAAAGGAAACTATAAGCAAGGTGAAAAGACAGCCTTCAGAATGGGAGAAAATAATAGCAAATGAAGCAACTGACAAACAACTAATCTCAAAAATATACAAGCAACTCCTGCAGCTCAATTCCAGAAAAATAAACAACCCAATCAAAAAATGGACCAAAGAACTAAATAGACTTTTTTCCAAAGAAGGCATACAGATGGCTAACAAACACATGAAAAGATGCTCAACATCACTCATCATCAGAGAAATGCAAATCAAAACCACAATGAGGTACCATTTCACACCAGTCAGAATGGCTGAGATCCAAAAGTCTACAAGCAATAAATGCTGGAGAGGGTGTGGAGAAAAGGGAACCCTCTTACACTCTTGATGGGAATGCAAACTAGTACAGCCATTATGGAGAACAGTGTGGAGATTCCTTAAAAAACTGGAAATAGAACTGCCTTATGACCCAGCAATCCCACTGCTGGGCATACACACTGAGGAAACCAGAATTGAAAGAGATACATGTACCCCAATGTTCACTGCAGCACTGTTTATAATAGCCAGGACATGGAAACAACCTAGATGTCCATCAGCAGATGGATGGATAAGAAAGCTGTGGTACATATACACAATGGAGTATTACTCAGTCATTAAAAAGAATACATTTGAATCAGCTCTAATGAGATGGATGAAACTGGAGCCTATTATACAGAGTGAAGTAAGCCAGAAAGAAAAACACCAATACAGTATACTAATGCATATGTATGGAATTTAGAAAGATGGTAACGTTAACCCTGCATGCGAGATAGCAAAAGAGACACAGATGTATAGAACAGTCTTTTGGACTCTGTGGGAGAAGGAGAGGGTGGGATGATTTGGGAGAATGGCATTGAAACATGTATAATATTATATAAGAAATGAATTGCCAGTCCAGGTTTGATGCAGGATACAGGATGCTTGGGGCTGGTACACTGGGATGGGGATGGGGAGGGAGGTGGGAGAGGGGTTCAGGATAGGGAACACGTGTACACCCATGGCGGATTCACGTTGATGTATGGCCAAACCAATACAATATTGTAAAGTAATTAGCCTCCAATTAAAATAAATAAATTTAAATTTAAAAAATAAAATAAAATAGAAAAAAAGTTGCCTAGGAATAAATACAAATAAAGATATGCAAGACATTTATGGATAAAATGACAAACCCTTATTGAAACATAAATAAGTGGAGAAATACATTTTATTTATGAATAAGAGACCATCATAATGATGTAAAATTTCCCCAACTTCATTTAAACATTCAGTATATTTACAATAAAAATATTTAACAGAGGTTTTGCATACCAGCTAATTCCGATATTCATATGAATGGTCAAATGTCCAAGAATAGCTCAGACACGCCTAAAAAAATCATTCCAAAGTGATCCTGGAAAACTTAATTATCTATCAGAAAAGAAAGAAATTGGGAAGTATATATACAAGTCAATTCTAGATACATTAATGGCTTGAATATAGAACACAGATACACTAGAACTTTCAGAAGAAAATCTACTATAAAAGTAAGACAAGAAAGGCACTAGGCTAAAAGATAAATTTGATTTCATTAAAATTGAGAGCTGCATTTATCACCAGAAAACATTAAAAAAGAAGGCAAGACATAACTTTTTTGTGTCAGATATAGCTGACAAAGGATTATTTGCTTGTATTTAAAGAACAATACCAGAGCTTCCCTGGTGGCTCAGCTGGTACGGAATCTGCCTGCAATGAGGGAGACCCGGGTTCAATCCTTGGTTTGGGAAGATCCCCTGGAGGAGGGCATGGCAACCCACTCCAGGATTCTTGCCTGGAGAATCCCCATGGACAGAGAAGCCTGGCAGGCTACAGTTTATAGGGTCTCGGAGTCGGACACAACTGAATGACTAAGCACAAAGAACAATAAGAAATAAGTAAGAAAAAGATAAACAATAGAATGATGGAGAAAAGATATTTTCTGGAATTTCACAGAATAGGAAACACAGGCAACTATTTAAACAAATGAAGGATTCTCAATCTAATTATGACCAGTGTCATAAGAAGAGGAAGAGACACAAAGATGCACACACACAGGGAAGAGGACATGTGAAGACACAGCCAGGAGGCAGTGGCCATCTGCAACTCAAGGAAAGAGACCTCAGAAAGACCCCAAACTGCCAACACCTTGATCCTGGCATTCCAGCCTCCAGAACTGATGGAAGATAAATCTCGATTTTTTTTAAGCCATTGTCTGTGGTATATTTTTTTAGGGGAAACCGAGCAAACTAATACAAAAACCGGAAGAGAATTTATACTGACTTGATTGCCCATTCTTACTGGCGAGGCTATAGAACAGAAGGACTAAAAACAGACTCTATAGCTTTGGAAAACACTTGGCATATTATTTTAAAGTTGAATATTTGAATTTTCAGCAATTCTTCTCTTAGTGGTGTGCTCTTTTACTTACGTTAAATAAAATCTTGCACATGTGTACTAGGAAATATTAAAATAAATGTTGATGGAAGTACTGTTCATAATAGGCCCCAATATCATTAATAGACTAATAAATATATTTTCTTATATTTATACAATATGGAATTTTCTCCTCTGCCCATGTGATTCTCCAGGCAAGAATACTAGAGTGGGTCGCCATTCCCTTGTCCAGTAAAATGAATGAACATGAGTTAAAACAAAATGTACGAATCTTAGAAACATGACGTTGAGTAAAAAGGCAAGCACAGAAGACTAAAGTATGATATCAATTTTATAAATCTCAATAACAAGCAAAATCACATAAAGATTAAATGAATGCTGAATAGAAAGCCAAGATGAGAGTGGTTTCTTTGGTGAAAGGAAGGTGAAAACAGGGTAGAGAACAGAGAGAAGGTTCAACAATTTTGATTCTAGTTCTTAATTTTGGTGGTGTGTTTGAAGGAGTTTATTTTATAGTTTCTCATAATTTACATCCAATTTAATATATTCTTTGGCATATTACCTAATAATACTTTAAAATCAAAATCCATTAGGTATCAAAGATAAGTCCCAGACATTAATTATAGAAAAGCGAGTCCACTTTGAAACAACATACATGTTTACTCACAAATCTTCTGCAACTGAAGCCTTTTAGCTATGAAATTCTTCCCCTTTACTATGAGGACTTATGTTCCGTAATGAAGCCACCTACTTTGGGATATTCTGCCTTCTTTACTTAAGTGATATTAGTCTTCTGGCTATCTAGAAATTTTAAAAACAACTGATAACTACATCTCCTGCACATAAGATATTACAGGGAAAGGATGGAGCAGAGAGGCAATCTCATACATTATTGATAACACAGACAAAGACAATATTGGTGCAAAGGTATTTTCCCATATAGCAAGTCTGAATGTTATTAATATATATCTATATAAATATTAAACATGAATAAAATAAAATTAGTACATCAGCTATTTTGCAATGCGTTCCAGGGTCCTATTTTAGATTATTACTTCATATCTGAGAGAGTTTGTGTATGTGTGTGTGTATATCTGTATATCTGTGTGTTTGGTTTTGCGGAAATGGCATTATGCTAAATTTTACATTTCTTTCTTGAATTACATGGCTTTTTGTTATCCCTTGAGAATAAAGAATCTAGCAACTGCAGTTTACTACCTACCTGTGGAGAGGTACAAACAGCAATTTTAGCTGCTAGAGATTCTGAGATTGCCCTTAACTTTGTAAAAATGCTCCAAGAATTATGTTTTGCATCCATATTCAAGTCATTTATGTGGACAAAGATGTCGCCTGTCATATCAGTAACAAAGGATGTTACAGTCATCAAGCCACCAGCCACTACAGCCACCCTCAAAGCTGCACCCTGGGGGGACTCAAGATGGAAAAAACAGAATACTGGCCCTAGGTATTTAAAGTGCATATCAATGGAATGATTCCAATGAGCCCAGATTCTTTCATCTTACCAGATATTCAGAGGTGCTAAATTCATTAACTTGAGATGTCTAGTTTCTTTAATTAACAGTGATCTTTTGGTGTTCCAACTACCTGTTTTTCTTGCAAAATGTCCTAAATATCCTGGCTCCTCCCTTACCTCTTTGTAACAGTCCCTCAGAGCTATCTGAGAAGCTGTCTCCTGACTTAAGTCTTCAGTATGTCTGCTGAATAAAACAGAATTCTCAACTTTTAGGTTGTGCATTTTTTTCCAGTCAATATTTAATTGTATGGCTCATGTAGGTAAATGCCTAAATGTAATAGGATGAATTGTGAATTATTAAAACTTGATAGATTCTGTTAACTCTATCAGTAGCTGAGATCCAGGCTTTCATCTCTGGATACTTCTGTAATAGACCATGACAAATATGAGGTCTGTATTGGTCTTAAAATTATTCTTAGAATTGTGGGGTTTCATTCTTTCAACAAATTGTTCTATGTGTCAGTAATAGTGCTAGGTCCTGAAATACAGAAGTCAACACACAAGAAAATACAAGTATAAAACACAGTTTCTACTATATTAATTTTTTTTCATTCATTAATTCATCCTTAAGTCATTCAACATGGTTTTCTTGTTGAATATTGATAAGGAGTCAAATAAACTCAGCTGAACACTGAGTCTATAACAGCAGATGAGACGGATAGGCCCTGATTTTGATGTCACTACTATCTTTTGTCCTGCCATATAATGGGACATCTTCGTTATTCCTTTTATTGTAAGGTTTTATCACAAACTCTGAAAAATGGAAAATGTCTTGCATATCAGTAAACAAAGGATGTGACAGTCATCAGTGATTGCAGGCATCACTGATGGTAAACTGGTGAGCCCTGAGGGAACTCAGGAAAGAAAGACTATCTACCATCTAGCAGAGATCAGACTGCAGCCATTCTCTATGGTCAGCCCTGAGGCAGCTCAAGATATGAAAACACAGGATTCTGGTTCCATATAGCTGAGGTGCATATCAAAGGAATGATTTCAATGAGCCCAGATTCTTGCATCCTCCCACACATAAAAAAGTGCTAAACTACTTAACTTGAAATATCTGATTTTTCTTTAACTAACAATGATCTTCCGATGTTCGGTCTACCTGCCCTTTGTTGCAAAACTTCTATAAAACCTAGCTCCCAGTCTCTCTGTCTTGGAGCAGTTCTCTCAGGGTTCCTTGAGATGCTGCCTCCTGATCTCGAAGTCCTAAAAATTCCCACCAAATAAAACATAACTCTCAACCTTTAGGTTGTGAATATTTTTAAAGTTGACATTGCTAATGAAAATACAATTGTCAGAGGAGTTCTGATGTGCACAGGGAACAATGAACTCCTCTTACCCATGTCCCTTTCTCCTCCTTGTAACTCCTTATGTGAACTCACTTTGTGCCAAGACCAAGAAGATGTGTCCCAATAAGAACCAAGCTGATTTCCTTAGAATGACTGGAACTATACCTCATTTAGGAGACTTGATGCTTAATTGTGATAAGCAACTAGAAGATCATGAAAAAAACCTATAAAAACTATTTGTCTTGGGAGAAAATACTAAAAAGGGTTAACTGCCGTTCCATATACCTAAGCTCATGGGACTAAATCACAGGCACCAAGATCACCAAGGGTATGTGGCAACAATGAGCTAAAAATGGAAAAAAGCATCATGCTGTTATTGTACTCATTTTTCCCCAAGGTATTCTCTGATAAACACTACAACTTCCAAGGGAACTGGGGATAGTTTCCTTGTAGGGTAGGTTATAAATCCATCTTTTCCAAGCAGTTGTATCATATCCAGCTAACAGCACGCTTTATTTAAGGTGATTGTATGAGATTAAGTGTTCCTACCTGATTGGAAACCTTCTTGTCCTCAATTCATTGGCTATCCTGGATTACTTTTTCTTGAATCAGACCTCCAGACTTCTACCAGAAACTGTTCCTTTGGAGATACCAGGCCTTCCCAGAAACTCAGAAAACTGAAATGGATACAGAAAGAGAAATTATTTGTACATATAGACCTCAATTTTTAGTTTTAAGTAAACATCCAAGCATACATCTTCTAAACAGTATAATAGCTTTCAGAATATTCATGCTTTCTAAGTTTGCATGGGCTTCCCAAGTGGCACTAGTGGTAAAGAACCTGCCAGTGCAGGAGATGAAAAAGTTTACATACTCATAAACTTGACATATTATGATAACAGTACAGGTTGCTTCATGTGTCTTCAACCCAAGCAAAGACTTCAAAAAAAAGAGTCCCTGTTACCCTTTGTTCATTAAGGCACAAAGTGAGGGCAAAAAGGCAGGTTTCTAAGTTGTTTTCTTTAGATTTTTCTTTCTTCAGTTTTCATCAAGGTCTTTAGGAAATTATTAATTTTGCTTAACTTAATTATTCATGAAACCTGCAGAAGAGTATTTCACAGAGACCTGTAATTTATAGTATCCATTGCATACATGCACTATGAGCTTGTCTTTTCTAGCACTGGCACACACAAAAGTGTGTGTGTGTGTGTGTGTGTGTGCACATGTGTGTCTCTTTGTGATGAAGTCGTGGGAATAGAATGAATCTGTTGGCTGCTATTCAGTGATTTAGAACGATACCAGAGTTAAGAAAAAGGCTACAAGTGAAGCAATCAAGTTGTGAGATTGTGTTTCCACAATAATAATAGCAGTTTCCTTAGTAACCAAGGGGGCAGTCTCCTCAAATTATAGTCACACCTGTTAAACCATCTGCGTGTAAATTTCATACTATCATCAATGGAAAACAAATGGCACTGTCTCTCCTTTCCTTTATCCATTGGCCACTCTCACATAAGCTATTTTTCTCTTCAAGGTCATGCTCTTTCCAATCTGTTTAAAAGTATTAGGATACAGGCCAAGTGACACAAAATGAGCCATGCCTTCATACTTGTAGCAGTGATGGCTCTGTAAGGAGCACTGGATTGGTAGGATGCTATAATTTGAATTCCCCTAGAAGCAGAACCTGAGGCAAGAATTTGAATGCAAACTGTTCATCTGGGAGGTTCTTCCAGAAAACTCAGGAGTAGAGTGGGATTTGAGAGCAGAGATATGGAAAAAAATCAATAGAGGTACATTACTAAACAGATTTCTCCTGCAGGAAACTGCTGCCAGTCCTCCAGGGGAGTTCTCTAAAATTCTATGGAACATGTCTCAGAGTTATTCCAAGGCTGAGCGAGAAACTTGAAGTACTTATCTTCCAGTCTCCCTCTGTCCTTGGTTGAGAGCTACACCCAGATATATTAACTCCTGTATACTTCTGACCTGTCCTAGAGTGGCTAATTGCAGATGTTAGATGATTATATCAGTATATACTGGAATGATGAGGCTGGGGAGATATGAGTCAAGCACTGATACTGTCTGATATAGTGGGGGCAGGAGGTATTAGTTACTGGCTTGCAAGTCTAAATGGATAACCTTAAATTCCTGGGTTAATGGTTTTACCTGGAGGTATTTAAACATGATGTGACAGTAAAAATTTCCTCTATCAAATGAAGTTTAGGATCCTAAGTCCTTATTTTTTTAAAAAACTATGTGTTTGAACAGATTATTAAAAGATAAAATGATTAAGATTTCAAGTTGACAATTTATGCATTCATTCATTCACTCATTCAACAAACATTTATTGAACAGCCAGAGTATATCATGGGTTAAGCTAACACTAGTGTTACTGTTACTAAAATTATTATCTTGCCATCTAGAAATAAATGTAATGTGACATCCAAATAAAATTCATAATTACAGTAAAAATTATTACAGAATGCTATAGGAAGATGCAGTAAGATCTTAATTTTTGCTATGGACAGTATATGGGAGATATCAGCAGGGCTTCCTGTAGAAGTCAATGGAAATGGATATGTAACAGGAAGGAGGGGTGTATTTTTAAGGAAAAGAGAAGATAAATTCACGGTTGCAAGAAAATGAATGGTTAAGAATCAGAGCAGAAAGGAGATCCATTTATAATCAATATAAGAAATGCTCATTGGAGTATAAGAAACGAAGACAATGGAGAGGGTGTCAGAAGCAATATAATGAATGGTCCATGTATGTATAGTAAGTGCTATGGCTGAATTTCTGTGTGCCCCTCCAAATTCATATGTTAACATCTTAATTTCCCATTGTAGGTGGGGTCTTTGAGAAAGATTAGATCATGAGGGCACAGCCCTCAGGAATGTTATTAGTGGTCCTACAAACAAAAAGACCCCATAGAGCTCCCTAACCTCTTCTGCCATGCGAAAGTACAAGAAGTCTGAATCAGAAGGCCCTCATCTGACATGCAATGCATGAATGTGAAGTCATTTCAGTCGTGTCCAACTCTTTGTGACCCTATGGACTGCAGCCCACTAGGCTCCTCTGTCCATGGGATTCTCCAGGCAAGAATACTAGAGTGGGCTGCCATACCCTCCTCCAGGTGATCTTCCCAACCCAGAGATCTAAGCCATGTCTCCTACTGTTCCTGCATTGCAGGCAATTTTTTACCACTGAGCCACCAGGGAAGCCTCATCTGACCATACTGGCACCCTGTTCTTGCACTTCCAGTCTCCAGAACTGCTAGAAATAAATGTCTGTTGTTCATGAGCCACCCAACCTGTAGTGTATTCTTACAGCATCCCAATGGACAAAAAGAGTTAGGATGTGAGATTTTTACTCCAAGGATATTGGAATTCATTGAAAGATTGTAATTGAAAATTTAGAAGAGAAGAGAGAAAAGTTCCACAACACAATCAGGTATTTTCATAAGATAAATTTGCTTATTTTAGTTTTAGAAAGATCATTCTGGAACTACTGTGGCTGGATTGCTAGAGAAGGGTGATAATAATCCTGGCTATAGAAAGATGAGTACACTTACACTGTTGGTAGAAATGTAAATTGATACAACCACTATGGAGAACAGTATGGAGGTTCCTTAAAAAATTAAAAATAAAACTACCACCATATGACCCAGAAAACTGGGAATAAACCTTGAGAAAACCAAAATTCTAAAAGACACATATACCACAGTGTTCATTGCAGCACTATTTACAATAGCCAGGACATGGAAGCAAGCTAAATATCCATCAAAAGAGGAATGGATAAAGAAGACGTGTGTATGAACATACACACATACACACAATGGAATAGTGTGTGTGCATGCTAAGTTGCACACACACTATTTTCCAGTAATGTAAGGATGTGAGAGTTGGACTATAAAGAAAGCTGAGTGTCAAAGAATTGATGCTTTTGAACTGTGGTGGTGAAGACTCTTGAGATTCCCTTGGACTGCAAGGAGATCAAACCAGTCAATCTTAAAGGAAATCAGTCTTGAATATCCATTGGAAGGACTGATGCTGAAGCTGAAACTCCAATACTCTGGCCACCTGATGCAAAGAACTGACTCACTGGAAAAGACTTGGATGCTGGGAAAGATTGAGGGCAGGTGGAGAAGGGGACGACAGAGGATGAGATGGTTGGATGGCATCACCGAATTGACGACATGAGTTTGAGCAATCTCGAGGAGTTGGTGATGGACAGGGAAGCCTGGTGTACTTCACTCTATGGGGTCACAAAGAGTCAGACACAACTGAGCGACTGAACTGAACTGATGCTAAGTTGCTTCTATCATGTCCAACTTCTTGCGACCTTATGGATGGTAGCTCTCCAGGCTCCTCTCTCCATGGGATTCTCTAGGCAAGAATACTGGATTGGGTTGCCATGCTTTCCTCCAGGTGATCTTCCTGACCCAGGGATCAAAATCCATGTCTCTTATGTCTCCTGCATTGGCAGAGAAGTTCTTTGCCAGTAGCAACACCTGGGAACCCCTCATGGATTATTACTCAGCCATAAAAAAGAATAAAATTGGGTCATTTGCAGAGATGTGGATGGACCTAGAGACTGTCATACGGAGTAAAGTAAGTCAGAAAAAGAAAAACAAATATCATATGTTAATGCCTATATATGGAATCTAGGAAAATGGTATAGATGATCCATTTGCAAAGCAGAAATACAGACACAGACATAGAGAAAAACTTATGGATACCAAGCAGAAGAGTGAGGGTGATTGGGGTTGATATATACACTATGGATGTGTGTGTGCATGCTTTGTCACTCAGCTGTGTCTGACTAGCTCCTCTGTCCATGGGATTTTCCCAGCAAGAATACTAGAGTAGGTTGCAAACCTCATGGGGAATCAGAGTGCTGCCTTTTCTGGAGGGCAGGAGTTGGGTGGCATGGAAGATCATAGCCTCACTTGGCCCAACCAAAATCACAGAATGTAGGGAATGGGTGCAATATTTCCATTGGCATTTGGCTTGAATAGTATGAAAAGTGAAAGTGTTAGTTGCTCAGTCACATCTGCTTTGTGACCCCATGGACTAGAGCCCGCCAGGCTCCTCTGTCCATGGGATTTCTCAGGCAAGAAATGGCTGGAGTGGGTTGCCATTTCCTTCTCCTGGGGATCTTCCCCACTCAGGGATCAAACCCAGGTGTCCCGTATTACAGGTAGATTCTTTATCTGAACGACCAGGTACCCTCCACTGAATGGTGTGTGTATTGCTCAGTTTTCTGTTTTTAGCAACCCCTTTCTTCATACTTAGGCTTAGGAGAACAGGGTTGGTTGTTTTGTTTTTTTTTTTTTGGAAGCTTTTTGTGTGATCTGTTGGTGGTTTTGGATTGGAGGCTCCTATAGTACCCTCCACAGGAATGTATAGGAAGCGATAGGAAACACCATGTCATTCCCCAAGTCCCAAAGTCCCTACTAACTCTGCGTTCTCATTTCCACCTTTCAGTGTCTTTCTTTCCTTGTTTGTTGTTATGTTCAGGGTTTTAGTTTCAAGTGAGAGAACCTGGGAGAAATGAGCTGCTTCATTTCTTGGAAGCAGAAGTCTAGAGACCTATTGATGTTAAAAAAGCACTGCTGACTATAAATTAAAATTTGATGACGCACACCTTGCCCTTTAAGAATTATTCTGCTAGATAATATGGCTTCCCAAATTTGCTACAATTTGATTTTCTCACTTCTAAAAGTCAAGTGTTTTGCTGGAGTTGCAATTTAAAGATAAGCAAGAAATGGAGCTAAAATGATCTATGTGATTAACAGATTAGAGTTGGAAACCTCAATATACATTCATATTTAGTTTAACATTCATATTAGCTTAATACACAGTTATGTAGAGAGATATTTATAGATACGTGTATATATATGGTTAATATACATACATATTATCTCTTTGCTCTGTCAGCTGAGATCTGGAAGCAATGACATTTGAGCCACAATTAGCATACTCCAAACCCAGATCCTCATGTCTAATACCATTCTCCAATAAGAAGATCTAGTTATCCTTGAAGAAATAGCTGATTTTAGGACTGGGGCAGTAAATTTACAAGATGAGCTTAGACCATCATATAGGGTATGGAAGTGTAAAAACAAACAAACCATCCAAATAGGGATACATCAAAGTGGCACAAAAGCCAACTGAAAGAATTCATAAGGTTCAGGACTAAAGCAATTTGAGCAACAAATAAAGTAAAATTAGAGGATTACCCTAAATATAAAATAAAAATCCATGAGTTCATCATATGTAAATAATTGGATACATAAATAAATAAATGAGAATAGACAAAATTCCGGTGAAAAAGAATTCCAAATAGTTTATGTAGATACTCCATCTTAAGCATAACTTCCTGTTCCTTAGTTGTGGGCTGAGGATACTAACTTCCTTCCAAAAAGTACAAGAGAAAAGAGTAACTCTACAGTGAAGAAACCTGGAAAGCACTACCTGAGCCAGGTGATCAAGATTAACCTCAGCATTCATAATGCACATTGATACTATGCACATTGATGTGATCTGAGAAAATAACCCTTCTACGCTGTGGTCTTCCTCCCCCAAACACAGAATTCTAATCTTATCAGGAAAAATGAATCAAACAAACCCCAAGAATGGGCATTCTACAAAATTCTGACTAACTCAAAATTGTCCACGTCATCCAAACCAAGGAGTCTGAGAAACCATCAATCCCAAGAGGAGCCTAAGGAAAAATGACAACTAAATGTAGTGTGATGTCTTGAATGAAATCCTGAAACAGAAGAAGGGAATTAGGTAAAAACTAAGGAATTTAACTAATGTATGGACTTTAGTAAATGATAGTGTTTCAAAGGGCAGAAATTATTACAATTTATAGGTAGGCAATTGATTGTAGGCAATGTCTAAAGTACAGTGAAATATTAACATATGATGCTCTACCAACTTTAATGTAGTTTATGTTTTCAAAATGATGAAACGGTATTTCAGTCAATAAATGATTGACTTTTATACATCTTTTCCCAAAACATTCACAAGGAAATGATATTATCATTTGACAGTAGTTTCACCTAAACTGGAGTTTTTGATACTTGTGGTTGCCAATGGTACTGGAAAGTGTGTTACTTCTACAAATCCTCTCCATGGCGAAACCTTATCTTCACAGGGTAAATCACAATAGGTGCCTAAAGCCAAATGACATATAGCTATGCAGCAAGATTATGAAGCATTTTACTTAAAGGCACAGTAGAATGTAGAAAAAGCCATTTCTCTCTATCTTTTCTGCTCAAAGGTCACTCACCATCTTTTTATCAGCCATCTCGAAAGTTCTCCATAAATTTAGACTATATAATATCACTCAGGGGCTTCCCAAGTGGCTCAGTGATAAAAGGATCCATAAAAGAATCCAGCTGCCAATGTAGGAGACACAGGAAATGCAGGTTCAATTTCAGGGAAAATCCTTAGAGGAGGAAATGGCAACCCACTCCAGTATTCTTGCCAGGAATATCCCATGAACAGAGGAGTGTGGGCCGCAGAGTCACACAACTTATTGAATGAGTGCTGGCACAATGCCACTTAACGGAACTGTAGCTCAATGTTCTATTTTAGTATGGTTGATATGACATTATTTTTATTAGTGCTAAATAAGTTATTTGACACATTTTTTCCTTAAAAAAAAATCAGTTTTTCCTAGTCTGGCCCTGGGCACATATGTGAGTTTGCCATTTTCTTCCATAGACTATTTTATTTGTTCCACTGTGTTATATTTTTTCTACCTTCTCAAAAATAAGCATTTAATCATTCATCTACACATTCATGCATTCATACATTTATTAACTTAATCTGTTGAACACCTACATACGGCACAGAAAAAAGGCAGAACGCTAATCTGAGTTACATAGAAAATAATGAACTTAGTTAAAATTTTTGCTGATAACAGGTGTTACCTGATTTACTGGAAATTGCATTTCATTATAGGAACTCACTGACTCAGTTAAAATTAAACACAGAAATAATAATAAAGTAATAAAAGCACTAGTCATTTACTGAGTGCCTGCTTTGTACCTGTCTCTGAAAAAGAAACTCTGAAATCACTACGGATGTTTTGAGGACTGTCTGATGTAATTGTAATCTCCATTTTAGAGATGAAAATAACAAGATTCAGAGACACTAGGTTACTTGCCTAAAGAGAAGGGGCCCAGATACTGTAGAACTGGAAATAGAATCTTAAACTTTATAATGCCAAAGTCTGTGTTTTTAATCAAAATGTGTGTGTGTGTGTGTGTGTGTGTGTGTGTGTGAGAGAGAGAGAGAGAGAGAGAGAGAGAGAGAGAGAGAGAATGTTTAATAAAGAACTTTGGAAAATGGCAAGAGAACTGCCAGGTATTCATCAAAGCATGATTTAGGAGCTTCTTACTGTACAAACAATAGTGAATCATATGGCTGAATTAAGGATCTCTTACTTTTGAACTAAGAAATCAAAAGCTTCTAGAAGTTGAATCCAAGTTTGGCACTTTTATAAGATACTTCCTGCAGAATGCTGAAGCATAAAAACTAAAGAGCTCTGAAAATAATGGAAGCATTCTTACTAGTATGATTTTGTAATGTGGATAATAAGGGATTTAAGAAATTGGCAGATGCACCTGCAGACTCATTTGTTATCATTTCTGTGAAGGGCGAGATAAATGAATAAAAAGGAGAAGAATGAAAAAAAAAGTGCCTAGCAGTTTTAGGTAGTTTGCTTAATCTCCAGACTAGGCAAGATTAAGCAAAAAAAAAGTCTTGAAATTATATTTTTAAAGAACTTACAAGTGCATGTGGTCTTTTTATACCAAATAACTTGGAATTATGAAATGTCAAATTAAGTCTAATCTTCTCTGATGATAAAATCACTGATTTTATTTGAAACTATGAAATGAAAAAATGAAGTAATAATCAGAAACTCTTAAGAAAGGGAGTAGAAAAAACCTATTATGCCTCTAAAAAAAAATTATAAAGAAGAGCCATGTTAAAACCATTTTGAAACAAACATAAAATCCTTGTTACTGTTACAGAGCTTTCAAAACCTTATCTTGTTTTAATTTTTAATAAATATTATGTTTATATAATTACTGTCACAAGGTAGAAAAAAATTTAAGTCAGCTTTCTTCATTCTTCCCTCATTAAGCATTATTCTATTTTGCTTCATAGTCTTGTAATTATAGCAACTGTGTAATTTTCTAAGTGGATATAATTTACTAAATTATTTTCCTATTAACAATTAAAAGTGTTTCAATTTTTATTATTACAAATGATGTGATAATGAGCACTTTTATTTATATAGTTTTCTGGATGTAAATTATTTATTGGCATAAGGGTCCAGCATTAGAATTAATGTGTAATACACTATTAACATTTTTATCTTCCTAGACATTGACAAATTACTTGTTGAAAGATCAAACTAAATTATACTGCAAAATTTTTTGCCAACCGAAGATATTTTGTATAATGTTTGAGTTTGCTAAATTAACAATGTGGAAATTTATGTTCCATTTCTTTGAATTTTTTGATAATGGAGTGCTGCCTTGTTGGGGTACGTGTGACTGGGAGGGCAGCTCTCTGTGAAGGCTCCCCAGAATGGGTGTGAGGTAAGCAGAAAAAGTTTTTAAAAACACTAATTGAATTTTCTGTCACTTGTTATCTCTTCTTCTTTTCTACTTCTTTATAACATAGCCAGGCAGGTGAAAAAAATCTTTTGGCAGGGCAAATTGGTATTCCAATAAATTAATGACCAAACCACCTTCAAATGGTTTTTCAAGACTGGAAGGAAATACTGCTCAGACTTACCAGTAAGTTCTTCCTAATTCTTCTTAAGGACCATTTTCTTAGAAGCTTTACCCACTCTCTTCAAATTTTCCTCCATCCTCTCTGCTTCCCTCTGACTCAGCTGGTGAGTTGATTCATATCTCATTAAGAAAATAGAGGTCAGGAAATGCCAAACCCATTAATTCATTAGCATTGATCTTTGTACTGCCTTTGAAAGTGAAAGAAAAGTGAACGTGAAAGTCGCTGTTCTACTCTTTGTGACCCTATGGACTAAACAGTCCATGGAATTCTCTAGGCCAGAATACTGGAGTGGGTAGCCTTTGCCTTCTCCAGGGGATCTTACCAAACCAGGGATCTAGCCCATGTCTCCCACATCACAGGCGGATTCTTTACCAGTTAAGCCACAACGGAAGCCCAAGAACACTGGAGTGGGTAGCCTATCCCTTCTGCAGATTTTCCTGACCCAGGAATCAAACCAGGGTCTCCTGCATTTTAGGCAGATTCTTTACCAACTGAGATATCAGGGAAGCCCTGATAATTAACTATGTTGTTCAGTAGGTCAGGTGTATTAAATGCATTTTCAACTTAACAATTGGTCTATCAGGACATAACCCCATCCTAACTCAAGGAAAATCTCTCTCTTCGTGTGCTTGTGTGTGTGTGTGTGTGTGTGTGTGAGTGTGTGTGTGTGGAGAGAGAGAAAGAGAAAGAGCAGACAACCAGATATACATGTACTTGGGCAAACTGATCACAAAGAGTTGGACACGACTTAAATTGATTTTAAAGAGGATGCCAATATGCCTCATGGATATGGTAATTTAGAGGCTAAGACCTAACCCACAAACACCTTCAAAATGAAGGTGTTCAGGCTATTGAGAAACCAAGCTGCTCTCTTAGCTACCCAGGCACTGCACTGAACAGAGAAGGAATGTAAAAGGAAAATCTAGTGCAGGGCCAGACTTGGGTCTCCTGCATTGCAGGCACATGCTTTACCATCTGAGCTGCCAGGAAAATCATTAATTAATAACTTGTAAAATATCAGAAAAAAATGGAGTGGAACATTTTGTATTGAATAGGAACTACTAAGTCATGTATCAGTACTAAGAACGATTCTTATTGAATGAAATTTTTTCATTATTTTTTGGAAAGAAAAAGATTCTTGTGTTAGTGTTTCACAGTTTCTATTCACTCACATTTTTACTCATTTATTCAACAAACATTTCCTAAATACCTTCCATGTGCCAGTGTCTGTTGTAACCCTTGGAAGACTCAGAGGTGAACAAAGCAGTTTGCAGGTAGTAAATTTTAAAAGGCACACATGAGTTCATAAGCAGTTTATGAACTATAATCATTTATCTTAACTAGACTGCATTAATATACACCTGGTGACCTTGAGGTCCTAGGACATAAAGTGGGTTGCCATTTCCTACTCCAGGGAATCTTCCCAACTCAGGAATCGAACCTGCATCTCTTGTGGGCATTGGCAGTTGGATTCTTTACCACTAGCACCACCTGAGAAGTCCATTTTAAGATTAGGGAAGCCCAACCATTTTCAAATAGTGTGATTTGAAAAATTCTCTAATTTGTTGGGGTTCAGGAATATTATTTTATTACTGGGGCTGGATGGGAAATTTAGAGTGAGAAAAGAGATTATGATGACTGGTTTGCATCTATTCTCTCTTTCTGAGGACAAAGTGATGAGTAGGGGTGTCTACTCTGCTGTTGGCCCAGTGCTTAAATATCAGAACTAGTTTTATCTAGTAAATATGTGTTGAACAACTATTAAATATTAGGCACTGAGTTGAAACCAGGAATATAAAGTGAATAACTGACAATAAGAGCAGGTATGACTAACAAGAACCAGGCACTATACTAATGCTTAACATGCACTATCTCACATTCCATTAGTTTTCACATTAGCCATATGGGGTAGATACATTTATTATACCATCTTCTGCATGAGGACTCTGATCTCTTATGACTTCTCCAAGTTTACACAGCTAATTAGGGGCATAGGCAGTATTTGGACTCTGGTCTGGTTGTTGTTATTGTTGTTCAGTCGTGTGCGAATTTTTTGCAAATCAGTGCCAATTCTCTTAACCATTACGTTCTATTGACTTTCAGTTGTAGACAAGTTCAGAATTATACATAAAAGGGGACAACCAACCCTAAGACCATTTGGCAAAAACTGGCTGATTGAGGTTTATGTAAGATGCACTCAGAGTGGAGCAGACTGAGGGAGAGGCCCCAAAACACATTCTCTGTATTAAGGGGCAATGGAAGAGAGTAAGAATTAGCCTACAGCATCATGATGTTGAGGATCAAGAAAAAGTGTTTCTCTCCTTTGTGAATAGTTCTCAGATTATTTCAACTTCAAAATATCAGGAAGAAATCATAGAGAAATGAACAGTTTGTGAAGGCACCTTATTTAAGTTTGAATCCTGGCAGATGTAGAGTTCATAATACCTACCCTGACGGGAATTATGAGGTGTAGTTAAGTAACCTTTCATTTTTCTTTAGCCTTCAAGCAAAACATTTTCTGATAGTTATACTTTAGAAAAGCCTCAAGAGAAAATATTTAAAGTCCACTATCTCAGAGGAAAGCAATTTTGCAAAAAGATCTCTCAGTGAAAGCAAGACCAAGCACACACCAACGGTTTAGTGAGATTACTGTTTTCATTGCTCATGTTGTTTCTCCACGCATATCACTGGAAGAAAGCTCTTCATGTTCATCAGTTTTCAAAGAGATAATAAAGACCCACACTGACGAGTCAGAAAGAGCTTTGCCCTGGAATTAGATCAGTTTAGGTTTTGCTACTTACTAGGATTAGTTATCACTCAATCTTTCTGAACCTGTTTCCCATCTGCAAACAGGATAACGCTATCAATTACAGAGGGATGTAGCTAAATTAAATGACATATATAAAGGGAATATATACCTACAGACTGAGAACATGCTTCATAAATGTTAAGTGATCTACAAGTATTTTGCTTCCCTGAAATGGAAGAAACCTGTTCTCATGTTTTAACCAGTGGTCTAACTATCAATGCAATATTTAGTTGAAAATTAAATTTGTTCTTTCACTGTCTGTCTGCATATTAATATATTCTAACATATTCTCCTTAGTAAATTGTATCAATATTAGTAATATTTGTCATTTAAGCTGTTACTGTTCATTTGTTTAAAGGTATTTCAATGGAGATACAGGAGATGAGATGAGAGTTCAATTCCTGGGTCAGGAAGATTCCGTGGAGGAGGAAATGGCAATTCACTCTAGTAGTCTTTCCTGGAGAATGCCATGGACAGAGGAGCCTGGTGGGCTACAGTCCATGGGTTCACAAAGAGCTGGACATGACTAAGCGCACATGTACAGTGTGCTATGTCATTACTCAAAGGGATGCCAAGGTTTTGTCAAAGATTTCAATGAGATATAAATACATCTTAATCAGAACTAACTTTCAAAGAAGAGGAGAACAATGATTTAATATGTGTAAAGGAAAAAACTTTTCTACAAATTCTATTTTTATTTGCTCTGATGGAGGAAAAAAATATAGCTTATAATTAGTCTAATTTACATTAGCTTAAAAGAAAGTGCCATATAAATTTAGAATGCAAAATAAATCAGTTTTCTTTAATCAGTAATTCAGATTTACAAATAATTATTTCTGAAAAGTGCCAAAAGGAAGCACTGATTTGCCTTCAAATTTCCAGCCACTGTTGTATTGCAAAGGTTAATAACTCAAAAATACAAATAGAATCATGTGGCAATCAGGAAATGATTTGTGTACCAGCTATTTTAACAAAAGGCTTGCATATATAATAAATAAATACTGAAAGTCAAAAGAATGCCACATGTGTATGAAAGCAGAGCATACAGAATTATAAACTATCTTTGGAGATTAATTACAATATTCTTTCAGAAAGATTTGTGTGAGTTACTGTTATTTAAATGGAGAACACAGAATTAGCTGATCTAGGTTATCATGTTGATACTATGATATGACCAAAAATCTTTATGTGATAATATATGTGGTAGAAATGAGTAGAATTCTATAGGAAGAACTAATTAAATTAACGAAATGCCACCCCACACCTGTTAGAATGGCTAGTATCAAAAACACAAGTGATAACAAGTGTTGGTGAGCATGTTGAGAAAAGAGAAAGACATGCATTGTTGGTGAAAATGTAAATTGGTGCAGCCACTATAGAAAATAGTGTGGAGGTTCTTCAAAAAAAATTTAAATACAACTAACATATGATCCAGCAAGTTTCCTTCTAGCTACATATCCGGAGGAAATGAAATAACTATCCCCAAAAGATCTGTACCTCCGTGTTCAATGTAGGATTTATAACAGTCAAGATATGGAAACAATCTTACTGTTTTTTGATGGAAAATGGATAAATAACATGGAGTGTAAAACAACCTACTATTATTCAGCCATTAGAAAGAAGGAAATATGGCTATTTGTAGCCACGTGGGTGGACTCAGGGCATTATGCTAAATGAAATAAATCAGACAAAGATAAATACTTTGTTATCTCATTTATATGTAAAATCTAAAAAACTGAACTTATGATAGAAAGAATGGATTGATGGTTGCTAGAACAGGAAGCTGGAGATAGGGAAAATGAGTAAAGATGATCACAAGATAAAAACTTCCACTTCTAAGATAAATGAGCAATGGGGATGTAATGTGCAGCTTGGTCACAATAACCATATTAACAACACCATATTGTATGTTTGAAAGCTGCTAAGGATCTTAAAAGTTCTTGTTACAAAAACAGAATTTATGTTAATTGAGGTTAACTAATTTATTGTGGTAATCATTTCACAATATATACATATACCAAAGTATCACATTCTATTTCTTGGACAAATATAATATTATAAATCAATTAAATCCCAAGAAAACTGGGAAAAAAGATTTCATTTATACTTTGGCATCAGTTCAGTTCAGTTCAGTCGCCCAGTCGTGTCCGACTCTTTGCGACCCCATGAATCGCAGCACGCCAGGCCTCCCTGTCCATCACCATCTCCCGGAGTTCACTCAGACTCACGGCCATAGAGTCCGTGATGCCATCCAGCCATCTCATCCTCTGTCGTCCCCTTCTCCTCCTGCCCCCAATCCCTTCCAGCATCAGAGTCTTTTCCAATGAGTCAACTCTTTGCATGAGGTGGCCAAAGTACTGGAGCTTCAGCTTTAGCATCATTCCTTCCAAAGAAATCCCAGGGTTGATCTTCAGAATGGACTGGTTGGATCTCCTTGCAGTCCAAGGGACTCTCAAGAGTCTTCTCCAACACCACAGTTCAAAACCATCAATTCTTTGGTGCTCAGCCTTCTTCACAGTCCAACTCTCACATCCATACATGACCACAGGAAAAACCATAGCCTTGACTAGACGGACCTTAGTTGGCAAAGTAATGTCCCTGCTTTTGAATGTGCTATCTAGGTTGGTCATGACTTTTCTTCCAAGGAGTAAGCGTCTTTTAATTTCATGGCTGCAGTCACCATCTGCAGTGATTTTGGAGCCCCAAAACATAAAGTCTGACACTGTTTCCACTGTTTCCCCATCTATTTCCCATGAAGTGATGGGACCGGATGCCATGGTCTTCGTTTTCTGAATGTTGAGCTTTAAGCCAACTTTTTCGCTCTCCTCTTTCACTTTCATCAAGAGGCTTTTTAGTTCCTCTTCACTTTCTGCCATAATTTGGCATAGATATATCAAATTGGGTTTCTTCACAACATTATTAATAATTATAGATAAAAGAGAATACTACAAGTTTGTTGTTGCTGTTGTTTGCTTTGCAAGTCCATAGATACTCACCTCCCACACTAAGAAAGAGGGAGTTAAGTTTGGACTTGCAAATGCTGCCCCATGGACCCTGATGCTGTGATATAAACATTTAGTCCAGACCTGAAAGAGAGCTAAGTCATTTCAACACATTTACGAAACAGTCATGTTCAAACATGAACAAATGAATAGACACTGGTTATTAATTTTTTTCACACTACAAAAAACATTCCTTCAATTTTCACCAGAACCTCAGTTTTCACATTATCAGGTCACAGTTCTTAAACAAGCAGTACAAGGCTTCCACCAAGTGCTTTCTCCCTACAGTGAATAACTTTCCAGTCTTCCCACTAATGCTCATCCCTTCTCTCCTTAATGTCTTGGCCAAAATTTAACTATCAGGCCAGAAAACTCTTTCTCAGTTTCATTGCCTGTACATGATCATGCTATCTTAATCACCTGGGCACATTTACACTATCTATAGGGCTCAAACCTAGATCTCCCACATCACAGGCAGATTCTTTACCATCTGAGTCACCAAGAAAGCCCAAGAATATGGGAGTGAGTAGCCTGTCCCTTGGAGAAGGCAATGGCACCCCACTCCAGTACTCTTGCCTGGAAAATCCCATGGATGGAGGAGCCTGGTGGGCTACAGTCCATGGGGTTGCTAAGAGTTGGACACGACTGAGCAACTTCACTTTCACTTTTCACTCTCATTCATTGGAGAAGGAAATGGTAACCCACTCCAGTGTTCTTGCCTTGAGAATCCCAGGGATGGGGGAGCCTGGTGGGCTGCCGTCTACGGGGTCGCAGAGAGCTGGACACAACTGAAGCAACTTAGCAGCAGCAGCAGTAGTAGCCTGTCCCTTCTCTAGGGGATCTTCCTGACCCAGGAATCTAACCAGGGTCTCCTGCATTTGCAGGTGGGTTCTTTACCAACTGAGCTACCAGGGAAGCCCTTTAGATTAAAGAATGCTTGTAAAGTAATTAATGCTCAGCTCAGCTCAGTTCAGTTCAGTTCATTCACTCAGTCGTGTTCAACTCTTTGCGACCCCATGAACTGCAGCACACCAGGCCTCCGTGTCCATCACCAACTCCCAGAGTTCACCCAAACTCATGTCCATCGAGTCGGTGATGCCATCCAGCCATCTCATTCTCTGTTGTCCCCTTCTCCTCCTGCCCCTAATCCCTCCCAGCATCAGAGTCTTTTCCAATGAAGCAACTATTTGCATGAGGTGGCCAAAGTACTGGAATTTCAGCTTTAGCATCAGTCCTTCCAAAGAACACCCAGGACTGATTTCCTTTAGAATGGACTGGTTGGATCTCCTAGCAGTCCATGGGACTCTCAAGAGTCTTCTCCAACACCACAGTTCAAAAGCATCAATTCTTCGGTGCTCAGCTTTCTTCACAGTCCAACTCTCACATCCATACATAAGTGAAGTCGCTCAGTCATGTCTGACTTTCACTACCCCGTGGACTGTAGCCTACAAGGCTCCTCCCTCCATGGGATTCTCCAGGCAAGAGTACTGGAGTGGGGTGCCATTTCCTTCTCCAGGGGATCTTCCCGACCCAGGAATCAAACCCAAGTCTCCGGCATTCCAGGCAGACGCTTTAACCTCTGAGTCACCAGGGAAGCTCATGACATGAGCTTCATGGTCACATCCATACATGACCACTGGAAAAACCATAGCCTTGAGTAGACGGACCTTTGTTGACAAAGTCATGTCTCTGATTTTGAATATGCTATCTAGGTTGGTCATAACGTTCCTTCCAAGGAGTAAGCGTCTTTTAATTTCATGGCTGCAATCACCATCTGCAGTGATTTTGGAACCCCCCAAAAATAAACTCAGACATTGTTTCCACTGTTTCCCCATCTATTTCTCATGAAGTGATGGGACCGGATGCCATGATCTTCATTTTCTGAATGTTGAGCTTTAAGCCTACTTTTTCACACTCCTCTTTCACTTTCATCAAGAGACTTTTTAGTTCCTCTTCACTTTCTGCCATAAGGGTGGTGTCATCTGCGTATCTGAGGTGATTGATATTTCTCCCGGCAATCTTGATTCCAGCTTGTGTGTCTTCCAGTCCAGCGTTTCTCATGATGCACTCTGCGTATAAGTTAAATAAGCAGGGTGACAATATACAGCCTTGACGTACTCATTTTCCTATTTGGAACCAGTCTGTTGTTCCATGTCCAGTTCTAACTGTTGCTTCCTGACCTGCATACAGATTTCTCAAGAGGCAGGTCAGGTGGTCTGGTATTCCCATCTCTTCCAGAATTTTCCACAGTTAATTGTGATCCACACAGTCAGAGGCTTTGGCATAGTCAATAAAGCAGAAATAGATGTTTTTCTGGAACTCTCTTCCTTTTTCCATGCTCAGCTCAGCACAATATATTCAGTAACTGCTGACTAGCATTATTGTTATATCATTTACATTAAAACTAATCTGTGCTGGTTTAGGAACTGCTTTACAATTAATTCTACATTATTTTTACACACCTGTGTTCTTTGTCCCCAACTGGGGTAAAGGAAATAAATTAACATTTACTGATTATCTACAGTGAGAGTATAGAATGCAGTGTAGGGTATAAAATTTATCATGTTCAAGAGTGAAAATGACCTGGATTTGAATTCCAGCCCTCTCACTTGCTTAGACTTCTCTACTTCTGAGTTCCCTTAATGATAATTAGAGATAATAGCTATTTCAGGCACCATGGTAAGGATTAAAAGTAATTATAATGCTTGAATCCAGAAGGAAAACTAATTACCTCATTTAATATAAACTATTAGATAGTTTGAGTTCTGAGAATCTGATAACAGCTCTGCATCCTTTCTCTAAAAATAATTAGATAGGTAGATAACTACTCATATTCATGTAATTCCAGGGCTTTGCTGATATGAAAATCAATCAAAGTCTTTAGTTGGCACAAACAACTCAGAGAAATTGTTATAGGGGCAAGAATGATCATTCCTCTTGAAACATAGGCTATCATCCTGTAGAAGAACAAACAACATTTTAATGTGGTCAGATGTGAGTCTAAGCTATGTGATTCCATAATGGTGTCTCTACTAGGTCTTGATTTGACTGGGATTGAAATTTCTGGCTTTACTGTCCCCATCAAAGACTTGAAAAGCTGGCAGACAATCAAGTACAATCTACGGTTAAAGGTCACTAGTCTAAAAAATGGGTATGTTAATAGTATTCTGACAAGAGTATTATGAAGACTAAGAGAAAGCAAAATGAACTCTCCTAGCACCTGATAGCCAAGTAATACATCTTTGAGCTCTTTATTTTTCCTTCTTATGCATTTCCTTCCCTGCCTTTAGGTCTTACTGTGTTCCTGTTTCACAATGCTGAAGTCATTGTAAAGCTTTTACTCAGATAATCTCGTGTAACCTCCAGCAGAATCAACAAAGAATGCCTAAGAAATTATTGAGGTAAACAGTGCCATCATTACATCTTTTAGATAACCTGATTTGTCTAGGAATGTAACTACGTGATTCTTTTTTACCACTAGTTGCTCACCATCCATAGGCACACATTGGATAGATATCAAATACATTAAATTCCTGGAAAATTATCTGTGGTGTCATTTTGTGTTCTATTTGTATACTACAGTTTTCCTAAAATTAAACTATTATCATTTCTACCCCTCTTTTGTTTAAAACCCTCAAAACATAACTTCTAATTAATAGTTATACTAGTTGGCATTATATTAATTCTTCTTTGTTTTTTCTCTTATTATAAGTATCATCTGACTCAAGTCAGTGAACTGGGTTCTCTACATGTGAGGAAGTTTGAAGAGGAAAATCGGATGAGTAGGGTAAGAAGATACTCACATACAGAAATAGTAGAAGCCTTAGCAGTAACAAAACTAGTGAAATTAGAGCTAATTAGTAGTCAGGAAAATTTTGTCAGTTTGTTGCCATTAATTGGTCAACGAGAGTAATCAGGCTCATAAAAAATAGAAAGCGTGGAAAATCTATCATCCTTGCCAGCCTCTCCTGCTTGTTATCAGAACAATTTTCTCCTAGTTTATGAAACAATAATAGTTTAGTATTAGAATTTAACCTAGAGCCTGTTATATAGAGCAAAGTAAGTCAGAAAGGCAAAATCAAATATCATATATTAATGCATATATGTGGAATCTAGACAAATGGTACGATGAACCATTTACAGGCCAGGAATAGAGACACAGATGTAGATGATGGTCTTGTGGACACAGAAGGGGAAGGAGAGGGTGAGAAGAACTGAAAAAGTAGCATTGACATATATACACTACCATGTGTAAAACAGCCAGTGGGAAGCTGTTACATAACATAGGGAGCCCAGTCTGGTGCTGGTGCTATGTGACAACCTAAAGGGGTAGAAAGGGGGTGGGTGGGAGGGAGGCTCAAGAGGGAGGTGATATATGCCTGATTAGCGTTGTTATACAGCAGAAACCAACACAACATTGTAAAGCAATTATCCTGCATGAAAAGTAAATTTAATTTAAAAATGCCATCAACATAAGATATGGAGATATGTGAGTTCTACTACATTTTCTTTATAAATTCAGTATTATAAATTCACCTAGATCACACATCATAAATTCCAGAGTAGAATGATTTAGTTGAAAGATAAAATTCATGCAGAGTACACTAACTGTTTAAACTTCAAAAATATTTAAAAGGATTGCTATATCTTGTCACACTTTTCTTTGTAAAATATGTCAGAGCCAGACTTCTCTTTGGTTAAGAGCTACTGTTCTATAGAGAACACGCCTATTCATATTCACAATCATCAGGCAAATCAAGAAACTGACTTCTTTAGATCAGTGCTGTTTTCCTTACTTCTAACAAAGAAAAGAACATCTGATAAGAAAAACAAAATCCCCCTTTTCTACTGAAGTATAGACGATTTACAAAAGATTCAAGAGTACAACTTAGTGATTTGATATTTTTATAGATTATACTATGTTTCAGTTCAGTTCAATCACTCAGTCGTGTACAACTCTTTGCGACCCCATGAATCGCAGCACGCCAGGCCTCCCTGTCCATCACCAACTCCCAGAGTTCATTCAAACTCACGTCCATCGAGTCCGTGATGCTATCCAGCCACCTCATCCTCTGTCGTCCCCTTCTCCCCCTGCCCCCAGTCCCTCCCAGCATCAGGGTCTTTTCCAATGAGTCAGCTCTATACATGAGGTGGCCAAAGTATTGGAGTTTCAGCTTTAACATCAGTTCTTCCAAAGAATACCCAGGACTGATATCCTTTAGAATGGACTGGTTGGGTCTCCTTGCAGTTCAAGGGACTCTCAAGAGTCTTCTCCAAAACCACAGTTCGAAAGCATCAATTCTTGGGCACTCAGCTTTCTTCACAGTCCAACTCTCACATCCATACATGACTACTGGAAAAACCATAGCCTCGACGAGACGGACCTTTGTTGGCAAAGTAACGTCTCTGCTTTTCAACATGCTATCTAGGGTGGTCATAACTTTCCTTCCAAGGAGTAAGCGTCTTTTAATTTCATGGCTGCAATCACCATCTGCAGTGATTTTCGAGCCCCCAAAAATAAAGTCTGACACTGTTTCCACTGTTTCCCCATCTCTTTCCCATGAAGTGATGGGACAAGATGCCATGATCTTAGTCTTCTGAAAGTTAAGCCTTAAGCCTACTTTTTCATTCTCCTCTTTCACTTTCATCAAGAGGCTTTTTAGTTCCTCTTCACTTTCTGCCATACTATGTTTAATTATTATAAAATACTGGCTATAGTTCCTTACACTGAGCAATAAAATCCCTCTTTTTTTAAAAAGTGGAAAATAATGAAATGTTAGAAAATTAGTTGGCTTTCCCTCATTAATGATCAATAACTATGGGATTCACCCACATAAGTTAAACGGAGGCTTCTTTTCCCCCATGTTTCTGAATACAAAATGCATCCATATTCAGGAATCATTTTCAAAGTAAATTTTTTGGGGGGTAACAATAACCATAATGGGTAATATGATCAGTTTGTTTCAATTTACATAACTACTAAATATAAAGTAATAAAATGTAAGGTTTTTCTACCTTTTAACTTTGTATACAAGACAAAGAAAATTAACTGCTTTCTATCATATTGTAGTTTCTGCTCAATTACTACTGCCAAAATTGTAGAAAGATAGTATTACCTGTTTGTATTCTTTCAGAGCAACCCTCTTTCACAGCAGTGCCATAAAAAAATCAATAGCCTTAAGAGACCTTTCAAGGAAATCATTGTTATTGATTCATACTTCAAACATGACCCAATTTAGCAATAAAATGATGTTGAAGCTAATTGCTTCTCCTCAATGAATTAATAACTTTGAAAGGTTTAAATGGCTTTTCCTAGATGACAGAGGTGGCTTCCGTATACACACACAATGGACGCATACACACAAATAACATCCTGATATCTGCTTTAGCATCTGTAATTCCACACTGAATTTTCTATGCCATTAACCAACATGAATGCCACATTGTTCAATTCCTTTGCCCTGCTGGCTGGTTTCAGGGCTCAGGAAACAGGGCAATTTTAAATGTTTTCTTCAGTAGACCTGTAGCCTATTTATGAACTAAGAAGAAACAGTTTTATTTCTCTTTTCAGGTATCTTGAGCCTTTCCTATGATTGCATCTCTCCAACTACATAGCTTGCAGAATTAGTATTATGATTGGAGAAGCAGAAAAGTTCTGATGCCTAAAAATGTCTTCCCATCTACTAACTGATGGTTGGCAGTCAACTCTCATCCCTTTATCTCTGAATCTTATCCCTTTACCCTCAATCTTTCTTTCCCATTGAAATTAAAATACTGGTGGTGCTTTAAGGCCTTAGTCACTTTTACCTCAACCTGAATGATTCAAAAGCAAATTTTGATGCTGTGGAGGAGGAATGAGGACCTGAGGGCATATGAGTTCCACAGAGGGTATTAGTAAACAAAGAGGACAGAGTAACAAATAGACTCACAGGGGAAACTCGGAAAGTGGAGCATGATGAAGCAAGCAAACATCACAGTTTTGCCTAAGGTCTATTCTAATTAGGTGGAAAAGAAAGTTCTGAAGGTGACTGTTATTCCTGTGTATAAGTTTGCTTGAAAAGCGTAAAAATGAGTAATTTGTACCCCTGCCTATTATAGATGTATGATATAAAATTAAAACAGTGCAAGGAATGCACAGATTAGCACATGGCCTCCGCCACTCTCCATTTAGTAGCCTGCTCACTTTGAGCATCTGAAAATGGACTGTAGAAATCTGGTTCATCTTATTTTAAACTTCTCGTTCCCCAAATCTGAAACAATGTTTATTTAAAACAAGTCTCTTTAAAAAGACTGCTAAAAGACCATACAGTATTCATTGAAAAGAACCTAACATTTACTACTGTAATATATTATGTATAATTTATTGACTATTTCTCCTGAATATACATTTAACATTTAAAAATCTAATATTAAGTATAACTATAATATTATTCTGGTGTCAACCATGTCAAAGCTGTGAAATCCTTTGCTACAAATATGTCTCTGGCTTATACTATGGCTTCAGTGTTAGTTTCCACATTTGTCAGCAAGTTACTTTTCATTCTAGTAAACTTCTAATGAATCATGGATAAAATACAATTGGCAGAGAATTCTCCATTTCTGTTCATAATTTTAAAAACATCAACTAAAAGTGCAAAACTTTAATCATTTTCTGTAGCTTTTCCTCTTCCTAAACCTACTTGCTTCTTTCATCAATATTAAGTTTCTGGATTTAACTATCTGCGACTCTCCTTTAATGTGTTCTCTGTTAAAGGCTTTTTCTCCCCTTTGGAATTGTTAGTAGGAGAAGTGGTATTTTTGCGGGAAGAAAACAGCATCTTCTCTAATACTCATCTGTCAGGGCTATAGGGCTACATCCTTCATTGCATAATCAAAAACCTGGCCTGGCATCAACTAGTGGGATTAAAAAGCCACCTTTTCACTTCCTTACAATTAAAATATTTACATTAACTTTTCTTTGTTTTAACAATAGCATACAGCACCCAGTGTGGGTTGTGGCTCATGATTCTGCTTCTCTGACTCATGATCTTAGACTTTTTGCTTTCAACTTCCTGATGAATGAGCCCTTTATCAATTGCTAGGGGCCAGGTCTGTTTGCTGCTACTGGTTCCCAGTGGTTCAATGACATGAGGCATCTCTTGAAAGTATTTCTTTGCTATGCCTACAAAGTATTTTTCTCCCCTGCTCTCCCTCCACTCTAGGGTTCTATTGCTTATTTATAGTTAGGATCCGTAAATAGTACATTGGGTTTGTTTCCTTGATGGGCTGGCTGTTTTCCAAGATTTTGTTGTTGATCTTATCTGACATTTTAAGGATGACCTTTTGGTGCTGTTACAAAACTTCTCAAGAAAAGGAAACAGATCTGCTCATCTAACCCTCTTCTGAAAGCTGTGCAAAAAAGCCAGTTGTTTTAAAAACAGAATGGCTGGTGAAACAAAGGGCTGCCCATATGATATATGCACCTGCCTGTTTTTAGCTTCCAGAAACTAAAAAGCAGTTCAGCAACATGTAATCAGGCACAAAGAGAAAAACAACAAAAGCAAGCCAGTATTGAAAATCTTCTGTCTGATACTTGAATGTATTGGTGAACAAGCCTGCTACTTCTAATACTTACATAAAGACAGTACTCCAATAACTGATTCAGTAAAATAACCAATTTTGCCATGAGTAAAATGAATGATGCTACTTAGAGTTGATGGCCATGAGCTTTAGGAGTTTTAATGTGGAAATAATCTGGAGGTCTCCTTTTATACACGAGGAATATGAGGTCTATGGTAGTTAAGTGAATTGTCCAAGCCAGAGATGAGACTAGGGTCAGAAAAGAGGTTTTCTGCCAAAATGTTGAGCTTATTCTTTGACTGAGCTTCTTAGGTGTTTACATATTACATCAAGAGAACCTGTATGTGTTGTATTTGTTTCCATTTACTAGCAGATGCAAGTCAGTGCTTTTTCAGGTACTGTAGTATAAAATCAGCTGATTCAGTCAAACTAGTCAAAAATTAGTCAGTCTTGGAATCCCAAAGAGATCATGCTTTGTAGGATTTTTCTTTCATTCATTCTTTTTTTTTTATACTAGAAATGGGAACTAGATAGATAGATGATGCATGTTTGTGTGTATGCATGTATACATATATACACCTATATATATTTATATGTTGTTCAAATTTAAAAGAATATAGCTTTGCTTTTTATAGTTGAACTATGTATGATGACATAAAATAAAATACACCATTAATCAAATATATTTGAAGTATATATTTTGTAAGTATCTTTGTTTCTTTATATCTCTACAGCTTTAAAGAAAATGGGATAGCATAGAAATATTTTGCATTTTTAAGCTAACACTGATAAATACTGTTTTGTAAGTGCCCTAGATTACAGAAAGACTAAAAGTACCATTGTTCTAACTACTCTATGGAAAGTGGTTGATGTTTAGCTATGAAATAATGTTGTACCAATCTCAGGAAACAATTCTTAGGTTAAAAGACTCATTCTCTCCATGATATCTTTTCATGAAGATTTAATTCAAAAAATTTGCCTTTATAAGATCTCGATCACTTTTCTCCATTGTTTCCATCCACGTTCCTGTTAAGCGTGCCTGATTCTGTTGCTAAGCAACGTTGCAGTCTTGTCGGGGCATGATGATGAACTAATTATTTTAAATATGCCTTTTGGATATGGTCTCTTTAAGAATATCCTCATATGTTTGTCTCAGAAGCTGTGTAAGAGGGTTTTTTATTTCAGCTGACAGTTCTATAGGAATATGTGATAGAATGACGTTTTCCAGAAGAGTTGGAAGAATACCAAGAATGCACTGGAAAAGCACTAAGTCTTACTTCCTCACAGTAAGATTTTTTTCTGGAAAAGGGTAAAAATCAGTCAGATGACAAGTCAAGAAATTTACCAAAGCATTTCAAAGAAATATGAGGATCATCAGTATTTCTTTTATTGATTAGATTATTTTTTCCTTTTCATCCCAAATTCTCATGAAAAATAGACAAACCATATTATGTTGAAAAATAAGTTCCATATAAGCCAGACATGGGTATTTGAATTTATCAGACTTCCAGATAAGACTAAATGGTTGATTAAGTTGTCTCCATCTGGCTTGCTCTTGTCCCAGACATCCCTTCCCAGTTCAGGAATATCCTCCTTTAAACAGTTTATTTAACCAGATGGGACCAATATCAGAAGTCTTAACATTTCCTGTCTGATACATAGGGATATATAATATAAGAGGACTGTCAGCATAACCCTAGCACATAGTGAGAGTTAATAAACAGCATTCCCTGGGTGTATCTGAAAAAAAAAAGGATGTTCCTTTAAACAATCATTTTGGTGATAAAGCAAAGAAACAAAGATATTTCAGAGAACGTCCTAAGTATAAGAGAAGAGCCCTTCTGATGTGTAGAGCTGATGGTGCTACAAAAGACAGTCTGCTTGTGTTGACACCACCTTCAAAAGTTTTAGAAGGTTCTCCAGGTACTCCTCCAAGGCTTTTGTTTCAGCAGAGTTGAGTTCAATCTCTCTCCAATTGCAATAGTTTTGAATAAACGTCCCTTTTGCCTGGTTACTTCTGTCCTTTGATAAGATTCATCCAGGTTTTGTACAAGGAGAAAGAAACAATTTTTGCCCAGTAACCTACTCACTACTGCCTAGCACTTGGGTCAATTTTTGTAACTGCTGATTAAAATAAGTTCCTCAAATCAATGTCTAGAGGGAATTGTTTCCAATGGTTCTAAACTCTTTCACCAGTAATAAAAGAAACTTCAGAGTTCACCAACTTCTAACTGTAACTAGAATTATGTTTCCAAAAATATATTTCTTTACACTTCTGCACAGAATGTGCCTTTGCCTCAAAGAGACTGTGAGAGTAGGCTCAAGTATTGACTCTTGCTAATAGTTTTATACTCATTCTTTTGGTATTTCAATGATTTCAAGGGTTCAGAATCATGAATAAAATTGGGAGCAATTCCTAATGATGTTAACCATCTAGAAATTACTCAACAAGAGCTCTCCTTACTATACTCTCCATGAAGCTTTCTAGAGGATCAACTCAGGCACTGGCCTCATGGGCAGTCTAGATTGAGAGAGGATTTCAAATAATTGCCTATTTTTGTATTTAGTTGCTAAGTTGTGTCTGATTCTTTTGTGACCCCATGGACTATAACCTACCAGACTCCTCTGTCCATGGGATTTACCAGGCAAGAATACTGAAGTGGGTTGTCATTTCCTTCTCCAGGGGATGTTCCTGACCCAGGGTCAAACCACATCTCCTGAATTGACAGGCAGATTCTTTACCACTGAGCCACCAGGGAGGCCACAAATAATTGGATTTAGCCAAAATATCGAATTTCAAAAATGAATGGAAATCTGGAAGTTTCTAAATCACTTATAGCAAATTACAAATTTCTTCAAGAAAGATTGCATAACAAGTTTCCCTGGTGGTTCAGATGGTAAAGAATCTGCGTGCAATGCAGGAGACCCCGGTTCAACTGCTGTGTTGGGAAGATCTCCTGGAGAAGGAAATGGCTACCCACTCCATTATTCTTGCCTAGAGAACACTTCATGGACAAGGGAGCGTGGCAGGCTACAGTCCATAGGATTGCAAATAGTTGGATACAACTGAGCGACTAACACACACATTGTAGAAATTAATCTTAAATTCAAATTTAATTCTAAGGTAAATAAAAAATGTATTCCATCTTCATACCTCTTTTTCATTATAAAGTTTAAAAGACCAGAATCTTCCTTCTAATGTGCACAGTTGCTGTACTTGCTTTTTCTCTTTCCAAAAACAGTTTTACTAACTTAAGGACATATACAACATATGGCACCTCAGAATTAAGGAAATATGGGAGAATGATTTTGATTACCTCCTCATGGTACACGAAAATTCATCACTTTAAACTTTCTTGGACAGTTTTTAAAAAGATGTCAGTCATTTAACTAATGCAAACACTCATACATATGTGGATCTTTCCTGTTGGGGAACAGACTTCTATTAGTGTAAATAAGTGGTAATTAAAGTTAATGTGTTCATTTTATGTAGCTATACTTTATGATATACTAGAAATATGGTTTGAACATAATGATATATGCCTTTTAAAAATAAACTACAGACACATATAACCACCTCACACTTCATATATTTGTCCATTATGAGGTTTAGAATATATTTAACTATTTAAATGAGTAAATGATAATAGTAGATAATAATCACACCTTTGCTTTTATCATATATTGTGGATGTAGAGTCTTTGGTCAGAAATATATCCTCTGTGTTTTAACAATATCATTATAGGAAAGTGCAGTATCATTTGAATATAAAATTTAACATGAAACTAGGACAGATTTTCAGCAAAAGAAGGTAGTTGCATATATTTGACCTTTACTGGCAGCCCTGTTTCTGCCCAGTAATTACCCAGTCTTTACATACACATTACAGTTTGGTGTTTTTAAGAAAATCTAGATTTCTTTGCTCTTTTCTCCTCACAAAATACTTAGCAAACACATAGCTATTAGCTCAATGTGAAGTGACTCTACACATGAAATATTTTTCAAAAGCTCACTTAACCAAGGTACCAAGTAATTTGCCCAGAATCCAAAACAAATTAGTTTAAGAGCTTCCAGGCTCCTCTGTCCATGGAATTCTCCAGGCAAGAATACTGGAGTGGGCAGCCATTCCCTTCTCCAAGGGAATTTTCCCAACCCAGGGATCAAACCCGGGTCTCCTGCATTGCAAGCAGATTCTTTACCATCTGAGCCACCTGGAAGCTCTTAGTTTAAGAGCTAAGTGTGCAAAAAAGGGATTCCCAAGTGGTGCTACTGGTAAAGAACCTACCTGACAATGCAGGAGACATAAGAGACACAGGTTCGTTCGTTGGTAGGGAAGATCGCCTGGAGGAGGGCATGGAAACCAACTCCAGTATTTTTGCCAGGAGAATCCCATGGACAGAGGAGCCTGGTGCGCTACAGTCCATAGGGCACAAAGAGTTGGCCACAACTGAAGTGACTTAGCACTGTGAAAAAAATTCCTATAACACAATAGATTCCAATGAGA
Source organism: Budorcas taxicolor (assembly GCF_023091745.1). Taxonomy (NCBI): domain Eukaryota; kingdom Metazoa; phylum Chordata; class Mammalia; order Artiodactyla; family Bovidae; genus Budorcas; species Budorcas taxicolor. The sequence goes on along the minus strand of NC_068923.1, from coordinate 55,109,806 downwards.
CACAGTTCTATTAACACTGTGCAAACTCAGCAAACCCAGATGGGGTCTTTGTGTCTTTATATTGAGTTTCTTTAATTGGCAAATGCTTAAGAGCACACTTTAAATGATATACAATGAGATCACAACAAATCCAACAGGAATATAGGGAAAAAAATTATTCACATATGCCCTGATCATTTTCTGCTGAGAAAATTCGAATTCCATTATGAAGGTATTAATATATTACAGGTTCCTGATATTAAGTTCATATCATTTGAGAAAGATTAGTAAATACTGTATCTGTGCAGCTTAATTCTTCTTGAGATATACATTTAGAAAAAATACTTTATCAGTTTGAGAAAATGCAGCTATTACACATTTATCTAAATATTTACTTACAGTTATTTATCATAATATTTTCATGATTATGAAAACATTTTATCAATATTTTATGAAGTTACTGTAAAACAATTTAGTCTTAGAATTTTAGAAAACAAATAGACCAATGAAGGTACTTCTGGTTCAATCTGTACAAATGAAAATTCTGAAGCTACGTAAATTAGACAAAGTATGTTGCTATTGCATAAGTTAAAGAAATTTATTTAATGATTATATTTTATTGGTTTATGACACATATTTCATGTGTACAATATTAAATTTTGACATTCATATACACTAAACTGTGCTCACTATTAAAGTCTACTTTTTGTCTGTCATATTTTTACCCCGGTTGCCCATCTGGCCCTCATTCCACTCTCTTCCCTCTGATAATCTCTACTCTGTTATCTGTATCTACTTGTTTGTCTCAATTTGGCTAGTTCATTTGTTTTGTTTGTTTCATTTGTTTTTATATGCTACATATAAGTGAAATAATCAGATATTGGTCTTTTTCCATCTGAGATTCATTCTAGTTAACATATATGGTCCATCCATGCTGTCTACAAGTGGATAGCTGAATCATGATAGTTTTAATTTTTTGAGGAATCTCCATTATCATTTACGATAGTAGCTACACTAATTTACATTCTCATCAAAAGGACACAAGAGTTCCCTTTTCTTCATTTGCTCTCCAACACCTGCTATTTTTGTCTTTTTGATAACAGCCATTCTAATGAGTTTGAAGTGATATCTCTCTGTGGTCCTGATCTACATTTTCCTGATAATTAGTGATGTTGAACATTTTTCACATGCTTGTTGGCCATATATATGCCTTCTTTGGAAAAACATCTATTGAGCTTCTCTAATCATTTTTTAATCTATTTGCTTTTTTGTTTTTGAGCTGTATGGATTCTTCATGTATTTTGGATATTTAGAAAAAATGATTTGTAAATATCTCTTCCCATTTGATAAGTTTTCATTTTGTTGATGTCTCCTTTGCTGTGTAGAAGCTTCATAGTTTGATAATAGTCCCATGTTTAGTTTTGCTTTCATTCCTAGGCTTGAGGAGCAATATCCAGAAAGATATTGCTAAAACCAAAGTCAAAGTAAGTACTGCCTATATTTTCTTCTAAGAGTTTTACAGTTTCAGGTCTACCCTGGAGTCTTTAATCCATTTTGAGTTGATATCTATGTACGGTATGGTATACGATAGTGGTCTAATATCATTCTTTTGTATGTGGCTGTACAGAGAAACTAAATTTAGGTGATCTCCATCCGTTCATCATGTTTGAAACCAATTCGGATTAACTTGGAAAACTTCACCATGAAGTTTGAAAGTAGAGGACTTTTTACTGTCTAGCTGAGTTTTACAAGTGATTAGGGCAGAGTTATAAATCAAATTAGTGCAAACAACTTCCTAGGTAGTCCATGTCAGTCAGTTTCCTAAATTTCAAGTTATTAATTGCTCAACTTAGCATATGACTTTAAAAAGGGAAAGTCTCAAGTTAGCAACAAATTTTTGTATGCCTCAAAGCAATAGGGGTTCACAGAAAAAAATCTGTTAAACTTTCCCCTCATTTGAAATATAAATGATTAAGATATACATTAATTTATTCAGAAAAGTCATATTTTTCCAATGGAAAAAGTCTTCTTTTCTTTTATGCTCTCTAGAACTATTTGTGTGCAAAACTTAACAAATATTGGTTCAACTCTTTTTTTCTGATTCAAAACTTCAGTATGAGTGAAAATCAGCTGTATGACTAACCAGACAGTAATCTCCTCAAATATTTTTTAACCCACTCATTCAGTCTTTTATATGAAGTATCAGCTCAGTAAATGTTGAATGAATGAGTGGACAGATCCCATTCACATAGAAGACAAAATTCTTTAGGAATCTGAGGTTTAATTTGCAGTCAAATGCTTAGAAATGGAAATAGAAATCAAAGTTCCATTTGATTTATAACATGATCTCTGTCCTTAGCAGATGGTTAAAAAAGGTTAGTTTTACCATTAGCTTCAGAAAAACATACTAAGTGGGTTACCTGTAAGGGTGATCAGGTGCCAGTTTCCATGATGAATCCTGAACTCTAGGGGTTTCACATTTGGCCCTGCTCCTTGTTCATATGGCTTAACTTATTACACTGATGCTGCTGCACAGCTCCTTATTTTGAGGTAATAGGTCATTTGATTGTGCTTTGTTGGTTTTGTTTTTAATGTTACATGGAAAGTTAGAGTCAAAAATTTGTGTGTGTTATGAGAAATACTATATTTTGGACATATTGCTCTTTATAATAAACCTGTATTTATCAAAATCTACCTCGAACTGGAAAAAAAATTACTAACTGGAAGTTTCCTCTTAAATGCAATTATTGACAGTGTCTTCCTCCCTAACCATGGGCCCTATATCAGGACTGCTTCTTTGTGCAAGATAACAAAGTTGATACCACAGGATTATGTTATCAGAAACAGATTTTCTGAATGCAGTCAAGAAACCACTCAAAGTTTTAGCATGATCAATAAAACATTAGTTGCTATATTGTACAAAGCCACATATTTTATTTGCTTCAGGAAACTTTTCATTGTATAAAGAGAGCAATTGCACGGCCAGTGGGCTGGATCAGCTTTTGAAAACTATAGGAAACATGGGATTTATAAAATAATCTAAGAGACACTTCTGATCTAAACTCAGAGAGAATAGGGTTAACACATATATTCTTGCAGGAATTTTGAACACTGAAAAGATTTGTCACTTAGGATGGCAATTCAGCTTAACAAATGAGGCAATGAGACTGATGGAATATGCCCTTTCCAAGGAAGACGTTACAAGATTTCCCCATTGATGCTACCACAACTTCTACAGGCATCTGTTTCCAGGAGGTTATACATATTATCCTGGAAAAACGCTTAGAACAGAAAACTGAGTCTTTATAAAGAATCACAAGGGCTTTCCTGGAGGCTTAGCAGTAAAGAATCTGCCTGCCAACACAGGAGACAGAGGTTCGATTCCTGGGTTGGGGAAATCTCCTGGAGAAGGGAATGGCAACCCACTCCAGTATTCTTGCCTGGAGAATCCCATGGACAGAGGAGCCTGGCGGGCTACAATCCATGGGGTCACAAGAAAGTCGGACACAGGTCAGTGACTAAACAACAACAAAGAATCAGAAAAATACATTAAATGTCTCTGGATAAGGAGAATTGAACTCTTTAACTTACAAAAACCATTATTATCATTACAGAATTATTATATTGTTAAAAGTTTATTATTAGATAAATACTGTTATGTGCAGGGAAGGCAGATTGGCATCACATTAAGTGTTAAATCACTGAACGTTAATCAATAAATAAAATGTGCTAAGCCTACACTAAAGGGAGTCTCACTTCTGACCTCAAGGTTAGGCCACTGTATACCAATCTCAACAAAACTTTTTATCAAACTTATTGTATCTTATCTCTCACTACATCAGAACTGTTTCAAAAGAGATCTTGTTAGTCACACTCCTTAAAAAAAAGAAATCCAAGCCATGCGTTTCCTATGAAATCTTTGGAGGTTGCTATGACAATGTTATTTCTAGCTCAGCCCACAATTCATATTCTTCAGCTCTTACCCAAAGTAACCTGGTTCTGCTTGCTAGGTGCCGTCTTCTAAGACTGAAAAAGATATTGCCAAAGTTTTCTCCAGAGATTGGGATTGGAAAATGATGGCATTATTAAATGCTGACATTAAAAAAAAAGAATCATTTCTATTTTGAGCACCCTAACATAGCTGTCTTCAATTTGCATAATCCTTTTTTTTTAAAACAAGAATGCACATTTTTGCATGGCTGCAATTACAGCAAACATAGGGTTTGGCATTATTCCTTCACCACTTCTAACAACAAATGCAGTTTACATATATTACAGTTTGGGGGATTATTTCATATTAAAGAATATGTGACATTTAGTGGATATGATCTATATGTAATTTAGTCAGTTCCCTATTTTAGTTATTAGATTTGTGTTCTTTTTTTCCTTATTACAGTTAGATTCACAAATAACATTACTACAAATTATTTTTAAATTTTTTTTCCCTACAGAATTATTTCTCTAGAATGAGTCAGAGGTTATGATTTTTTTGGCTTGTAGATCTGAACGTGTTTAAGTGAGGCAAGTACAGTAACCTATATTCTCCACTGCCTTCCCCCAGGCCAACAATGCACATTTAGATTACCTGTCTGACCCTTAAATCATTTGAGTTTTTGACTCCTGGGTTACTGGATCAAAAGCATAAATATCTTTATGAATTTCAATGACAATTATCATTTAACTCTTCTAAACCAGTTACATGTATATTTCAATGTCACCAACTTTCATTCATTCAAGTGCTTTCCATATGCTAGCTGCTGTACAGGCACTGGTGACACAATGATGAACTAAGACAATAAGCAAGGAGTTACAATGCATTGTGAATAAACAGAGCTTAAAACAGGGAGCTGGGGAACCCATAAGAAGGGTGGAAAAAAGTTTTCTCTAAATAGGGTTATTACATGGGGAAGTTGTGGCAAGTAGAAGTATCGAGAAAAGTGAATTCTAGGCAAAGAGAGTACCACATGCAATGGTCTGGAAAATAAAAAGTAAAGCACATTTTAGGTCATGAGAATGTAGAGGGTGAGGTTAGTGTTGAAAGACATTAATATATATGAAAAAACACATATATATGTACTTAGATGTTGGTTTTATAACATCATAGCCACTATTAGGTGTCATTTAATACTACTCTTGGTCTAACTTATTAATTATAAAATCATGTTACACATGTAAAGTAGATTTAATAGGCATCACATCTGAAGAAATCAAAATCCTGGCATAATCTTGACATAATCAACAGAACAAAAACTGCCTCAGAGATTAGAAAAAAACTCTCCAGCACCGGAGCAAAGAGAGGTCTGTGCAGGTTTAAGACAGCATAGGCTTATATGTAGGAGAAGGGGAGATGATGAAGCTCTAGAGATAGGTTAAATAGCTGAAGTGTCTAGAGAGCCAGGCAAAGGAGTTTAGTTTGGATTTATTCAGTGGTCAATGGAATTAAAATAGGAATTTTAGAGGAAACACAATAGGAATTGAAGGAAACACTAACTCCTCTCAGGACAGCAAAATTCAGAACATCCTAGTTTTAGCACGGGAAAACAACCCCCAGATAATTGAAGTCGGAAAACCACGCCCAATTAGGGGTTCTCTCACTTTGACTGTCACTTCTGCCACCATGGCAGCCTCTTGGCCTCCATTCTAACAATTCTGTGCAAGTATGGAGAAAACAAAAACATCTTGCTTTGTTTCACTTCAGTACAAATGGTACAGAAGAGACATCAAAAGAATTTATGAAATGGTAAGAGAGAATAACTGAAACAGAGAGCGTTGAGAAATACATAAACAGTCTAGTTTACAAGGAACTAGTTTATCTGTTATAGAACAGTTAGCCTGTAGTCCATGAAACTCTATACTGGACACCAGGTATCTGTTAAGCCTAAGAAATAATACACAAGACATTACATGCATTTATATAGTCTTTGTATAAAGGATGCAATGGAAGATGGAAAAATTCTTGTAACTGTTATGCAAGCCAAAAGATGGGGCAACTTGGCAGAAATAATACTATAAGGGATATAAGTCATTTTGTCTGAGTGCACAGCTCTCTGGATTGCATTATTGCAAATTTTGCATTATTATAAATTTTAGAATGTCTGGAAATGGAGTTCTTACCCAGTGTTCAAGACATACGGGGTCTCTGAGAATCTCTTTGAAATCACACTGGGCATCTTGTGCAGGGGTATGTGTGTACGCATATTTTCTGAGAAGTCATTAAAAGGCCCATAAGCTCTTCTGTGGCACTTCCTCATTTCACTTCCGTGCTGGGCCTCCCCGTTTCTGAAAGAAGTTCCATCCTCTGAGACGCTGGGCTCAAGTCAGCAGGTGGTGATAGCATTCCCCCTCTAAGACTCTGCACCTTTTAAATGTTTCTAAGAAAGCAAGCAGCCATCAGTAGTGAACATCAGTCAGATGATGTTCTGGGTATATGAACTGTGTTTGAGGAAATTAACAAATGGAGAAGAGATGGGAAGTGGAGACTTCCCATAATAGGAGACTATTATAAGGGCTGAAGTGAAAAGTGACAGAATCTAAACTATGATAGGGGACTTTCCTGGTGGTCCAGTGGCTAAGATTCCATGCTCCCAGTGCAGCAGGTCCAGGTTCCATCCCTGGTCAGGGAACTAGATCCCACATGCCACAACGAAGATTGAATATCCAGTGTGCTTCAGCTAAGACCTGACACAGCCAAACAAATAAATTAAATAAATATTTAAACTATGATGGGATAAATAGAAACAGAAAAGTGAGGATGGAAAGAATGCACATCTTAGTATTTGGTGTATACCACAGCATGCTTTTAAACCAACTTATCATTTTGTGTTTGGAAAACAAAATTTTTGAAACTTGTCACCAATTGGGACAAAAATGAAATCAAAGAGTCAGTCAGTGCTTGGCGTATAATAAGAATGTATTAAATGTTCAAAAGAAGCACACTACCATTGTGAAACTACAAATTTTAGTATTAACTATCTATTAATTTATAGAACAGACAGTAATTGGACTTTTATATTGCTAATGGTTACAATAATTTAACTTTTGGTTATCTTTTACAAGTTCATTTGACCACCACTGATCATTGTTGCAATGGAGTTCTGAAAGTTTAATTTTGAAATGTGAATGAGAAATAAAGTCATAGTATTGGTGAAGATAGGTGAAAACTATTAAAACTAGAGAGGTTGGTGAACTATAGTTGACGTGGTTTAGAAATGTATGCTTAGGCACTGGTTCTGGAAGCTACAGGACTGACTTGACTATGGAAAGGGCCAACATTAGTTTCTAACATTAAATTAAAAATTGGGGGAATACAGAGATTATAAAATAATAATCAGAAAGTGACATAAATGTATGACGCAGACAGGCTCTTCTTACACTAGAGAAAGAGAAAGCTAAATTTCTGGTGGAGATGGAAGAAGAATCATTTGAAACAATCCAAATTTTGAATGGTCAAAGATATTAATGATAAAAAATCATAGTTTGTTCATTAGGTACATGGGAGTTAAAGTCAGTAAAAACTAGTCTTGAAATGATAATTCTCTAATTTGATAATTCTGGACTAATTGGAAAAAAATATAAACTATAGTGAACATTTAAGTCAATGTTAAGGAAAATTATATTTGAGTACAGTTTAGCTGTTATTTCACAAAGCTTTCACAAAAGCACACATTTAAATATATATATATATATGTGTATATATATATATATATATATATATACTTCTATATACAGTATAGTATATAGATAGGGCTTCCCTGATGGCTCAGACGGTAAAGAATCTGCCTGCAATGCAGGCGATCCAGGTTCAGTCCCTGGGTCAGCAAGATTCCCCTGGAGAAAAGAATGGCAACCCACTCCAGTATTCTTGCCTGGAGAATTTCACAGACGGAGGAGCCTGACTGGCTACAGTCCACGGAGTCACAGAAAGTTAGACACAACCAAGTGACTAATAGTGATTATACATTTTAATGCAGTGAAAGACAGTAAGTACTATGACAAGAATATGCTTATCAGTTCCAAACAGATTTGAGGAATGAAAGTAAGTTGTTTAAAACGAAAATCAAAATTGAGTCGGTATTGCTAGAAGAGTTCTTTCAAATGGAGCCTCTGAGGAGGCCACTGAGCAAGTGTGACTTAGCACATCTCAGCTGACATGGACTCTGAACTTTGATCACTTATTGTTGTGACGTAAGCATCCAGAGCAGGTTCTAGAAACTCAAGATACTTATCAAACCCTTACCCTAAAAACTTGTGACAGAGAATCCCTTAAGGACAAATATTTCCTTTCCTGCGTCAATCATAATTCCTGCCAGATAGCTTTAACAACCTTGTACCTTTTATCTTTATAAGCAATGACTCTTTCTTTTCTACAGAGCACTCTTCAGATTTTACCTGAATTTGTGTCTCCAGAAGTACAATTCTTGCTGTTGTTCAATTGCTAAGTTATGTCTGACTCTTTGTGACCCCAGGGACTCTAGCCCACCAGGCTCCTCTGTCCATGGCGATTTCCCAGGCAAGAATACTGGAATGGGTTGCCACTTCCTTATCCAGAGGATCTTCCCAGCCCAGGGATTGAACGCACGTCTCCTGCACTGCTCTTTACCACAGAGCCACCAGGGAAGACTAGCTCCCAAATAAAAGCTTGTTCTCTGCAGCCTCCATACTGATTATTGTTTGACAGTTGTGCACCATAGTTTATGAATATGCGATGCAAGTTCTTATCTCTGGATGATGCCTGAATATCCTTTTTCTTGTTTAATTTAAATGCTATTTCCTAACAATGATTCCCTCCATGCATTGAGATAGAGTTCTAATTTTCACCTTAGATCTAGTCATGTGACAAAGCAATTATTACACTCATTTTCTCAGTCCTTTATGTGCTGCTTTTTATTCATACTTTGATACAGCAAAAATGTTACTGTTGAGGAAACTGTTTATTTTACCTATTAATTTGATCTCACCAACTTTTTCTTGTACATTTTCTATGTTTCATTTAATCAACTTGAAGTTCTCACAGTTGATTTCCAGACCTACCAGTACACCACTTCTGCCTTTCAATACTCACTCTCTGCATTTCTATGCACTTCCTTATTATTTTTGCTTCCAATTGCTCATAATTTAAAGTCCTCTTGTAATATCATGCATAATTCACTCACAGATGTAGGAAGAACAGATGTAATATCTTTCTGCCAAGGCATACACTCATTCACAATGCCCAGTGGTTTTTTTCTGTTGTGTGTAGGATCTTTCTGCTGGGATGGGTCTTTATCATCTTTCGCATACACTACCTTAACATCTCCAAATTCTACCAGTCTCCATGGCTATAAAGTTTAGAACAAGCTTTGATTCCTAAAGATCTGCTGTGTTCTGAACGTTTCATATGTTGAATTCCTATGTTGAAATTCCTCTGTTGAAACTGTAATGCCTGTGGGGGGGTTAGTTGCTAAGTTGTTTCCGATTCTTGCGACCCCATAGACTGTAGCCTGCCATGCTCCTCTGTCCATGGAATTCTCCAGGCAAGATTACTGAAGTGGGTTGCCATTTCCTTCTCCAGGGGATCTTCCCAACCCAGGAATCGAACCTGGGTCTCTTGCATTGCAGGCAAAGTCTTTACCAACTGAGCTATAAGGCAAGCCTGTGAGTGTGTAATGCCTGTGAATGTGTATGTTAATCGCTCAGTCATGTCCAACTCTTTGTGATTCCATGGACTGTAGCCCACCAGGCTCCTCTGTCCATGGGATTCTCTAGACAAGAATACTGGAGTGGGTTGCCATTCCCTCCTCCAGGGGAACTTCCCCACCCAGGGATAGTCAGGAGAACTATTCCAGGTTTTACTAGGCTAATCTTCAAATTAGTTATCATAAGTGCCCATTCTCTTGATTTTTATTATTTTTATTTAATATTTTATTATTATTTTATTGCTTTTTATTTCATATTGTTAAATATTTTTATTACCATTACTCTCATATCCCTCAGGGAAATTTTAGAAGTTTAGAGAAATGAAGAGTAGCTTCTTATGATAAGAAAAAGATTAAGGTGGATTATTGTCTATTTACTGAACATTTACGAGGAGTTGTCATATGCTAGGCATTCAAACATTGTGCTTTTGACGTCAGAAACCATCTCTGCTTTCAAGTGGTTTGTGGTAAACTGGAAAGTTTCAACTGGACCAAACAGTATAACATAACCACTAGATAAGTACCAGGAGAGGGAACCACGGTGGGAAGGAGGACACAGAGAAAAAATGAGTTTATCATGAAATACTTTTGAAGAATAGGACACCTGATATGTGTTTTGGAGGAAATGCATAAATGGGAAGACAAAAAAAGGTTTAGAAATGAGTATTATAGGCAGAGGCTACAGCATGATTTAAAGAGCATAAATAGCAATAGTGCTAAAGAACTGCCAATAGTTAAGTATGACTGAAGTATAAGATCCTTTGAGTTAGTAATGCAAACAATGCCAAAATTTTCATGGATAATCTATGGGAAGGATATACCACCTTTCTTTTTCATCCTAGAAATATTTACTGAGTGACTCTTATGTATCAGTGATTATTGTAGATTCTGCAATGAAAAAATTCAAGACTCCACCCTCCTGAAATCTGCATTCCACCTAGGGAAGAGACAAAAAATAAACCAACACCAAAATATACTGTGTGGCAGATAGGACCAAACATAACAGAGAAAAACAAATCAGGGATGGAATGGAGCATGTGTCGGTTAACATGCACACCTGCATGGAGACGCACAAGTTATTTTTATAGGATGATCAAGGCCTCACTGATGTGGTGACATCTGAGCAGAGACGTCAAGGTAGTCATAACCTATCTATTATCATACCCTCTAGTATCATAATCTATGTATGTGTGTATGGATTACTCTTCTTAAACATTTCCAGAAGATGAAATTATAAATGCCTTGGGATGAGAGGATGTTGAGAGTGTTGAAAGCACAAAGAGGCTGGTGTTCCTGGTGTGGAAAGAAGGAGAAGAGCAGTGGATTAAGTGGAGAACTGGCAGTGATGAAAGTGTTGTGGATTTGACAGGGTTTTTAGAGTCTCTTTCAGTACTTGTTCCCGTGTGGCTCCCCAAGTCTTAGACAGAGTCAAGGAAATAGCTAGCCCCATGCAGTGGAGAATGGGTGTTTGGTAACTTTTGCTAAAGAGTTAAACTTAAAAGCCTGAAACGTTATAGAGTGAGAGAAATTTTGCTAAATTTCTTCCTTCCTACATCAGAGTGGGTGATAGATGGATTAATCCAAAGAAATTTTTCACATAGGGAAAGCACCATCGAGATTTTTGTTTTGTCTTGTTTTTTAATCACAGGGAAAAGAAATTACCATTACCACTTTTAATCTGAGAAAGAATGGAGCAAAGAGAGGTTAAACGGTCCATTAACTGGTAACCTGGGTTTAAGAGGGGGAAGGAAGGCCAGGAGTGTTCTATCCTGCTGCCCTCAGCCTCCACTCAGAGGAAGGCCATTTACCTTCAATCTCCCTGCAGCAGTCATGGTGATCTTCCCCAGAGTTAGGACAGCTTGGTGACCCAGATCAGAGGCTGCAGGCAGCTTTTCACAGCTCTCAATCTTTCTGCTTCCTAAATTCCCATTCCTTTCACTTGAGCAACGGTTCATCAAATACGTAACAGCAGCAGAAGTTTCTCCTAGAAACTTGTTAGAAATGCAAATTCCCAGCTGAGCCTTTGGAAATCATTGTTTTGACAAGCCTTCTGACTCTCACTAAAGCTTGAGACCCACATTGCTCTTCGTCTGGGTCGAAGAGAGGAAGAGAGGGAGAGACAGAGAATGCCCAGGAAAGTATACTGGAAAGTAAATTCTGATAGCCTTTTATATGGCATTTTTCTGTGATAATTTACAAATGATTGAAGAAAAACCACAAATTGAAACATTAGTTACTTTAAGGTCTCTTTAGAAGAAATCAATCTTATTTCATGGCAGGTCTCCTATACTCGGATCTATTACTTAATAGGTCACTTCCTCATAGGGATGACTAATAGCAATTCAATAAAAACTGCTGTTTATATTTAAATAGCACTTTCTGTTCCAATATGTCAGAATGCTTGACAAGTAGTCAAAATGCAGCTCACCAATATTCTGAAGCCCATGGCCATAAATAACACACATCTACCATCACAGCTGTTTATGGGTAGATTTCTTGTCTGGGAACTTGAAGTGCCTCCACCATCTCTGTAGAAAGTCAATGACTAAAGGAGAAAACATCATTCAACTTAGTTCCCACAGGGAACCAAACTGATAAATTACTCACTGGCTTCTATCATTGTAACTCAAGGATAGATAATGATGTTCATCAAGGAAAAATTCCAAAGAACATCATTCTTGCACTACCTCTGATTCAACCCGATTTTGATAATCACCAGGCTCAATCTACATTAAATTATGATATGAATGCTCTGTAATTCCCTCTTACTTCTGATTGTACAGGATCAATGCCTCCTGAAGAATAAAGAGCAAAGGGTCACTACACTGACAGCCTTGGTGTTTAGTTGCTAAGTCATGTCCAACTCTTTGAGACCCCATGGACTGTAGCCCATTAATTATTTACAAGATTAACGACACTACTATTTATTATTAATCTTATAAAACTCCTTGTGTTAGATGTCTTTTACCCCCAAAATGCCAACCATGCATATTAAACTGACTTCTTTTTGTTGGTTTTGTGTATGATTTGTGTACATCTTCTTTGTTTCAATTTTAATGTTAAGTACCATTTCTGAGACTGTTGATTGCCACATAAGAAATGTTTAATAAAATTTCTAAATTATCTTGTTTAAAATCTACAGTCATCCTAGCTTGAAGCACATAAACACAGATATAGGTTCCAGTTGCATGAGCAGTGTAAAAGAGTCGTGTCTGACTCTTTGCAACCCCACGAATGGTAGCCCATGAGGCTCCCCGTCCATGGGATTTTCTGTGCAAGAATACTGGAATGGGTTGCCATGCCCTCCTCCAGGGAATCTTACCCATCCAGGTATCGAACCTGAGTCTCCTGCATCTCCCGCAATGCAGGTGGATTCTTTACCCACTGAGCCACAACTGCATGGGAGTATGTACAAATTATCTGTTGATTAAGATACAGAACATGTCAGAGATTTGGAATTCCTGATAACCTTGAGTCAGAGCTGAGGTAAAAGCTTACGCAGGGCATGTTACCATTTTCTGAGTATATACTGAAAGAAGAAGTTGATGAGAGAGCATGCAAGATTTTCCAGGCTCCAAATGGAGCTTGACTCATCTGCATGCAAATGGCCAGTGAAACATAAGAGGAGCTCACTGTTCTGCTAGATTAAGCCCACCCTAGTGCATGAAGCAAAACAGAAACAAGAGGCTGAAGCCTCGGTTCTGAGGATCTTCACTCCACTTACCTGCTGTAATAGAACCAGGCAACAGACAAGAAAAAAATGTGGGAACTGCTGTTGTGTGCCTTTAAATAAACACAGTGACCCTATATAATAGAACATGGTTCAGTGAATGCTCAAATACGTCTGACCAATCGGAATAATTCCTCCTTTCTTGGTGGAATAGCTCTGATAGAAATGGACAGAGCTGGACTTGGGAGTGCAAAATGGGTGCTTTCCCTCTTTCACAGGCTCTAAACTTCTTAAATTTTCCTATGATTTAAGCCTAATTAGAATTTATGTACTTTTGAAAAAGGGTAGGTATTAAAATTAAGTAAGCTGAGAGTGTTAAGTGTGGAAAAAAAGATAATAAACTTAAGGTAGAATTATTACCATGAGAATTACCAGAACTGTTTTTGTTCCAAAACTGCACCTGCCATAGCATTTTAATTAGAATTAGAATTAGATTGAAATTGACTTGCTGTCTCCATTTTGATAATATTACCAGAAACTTCCCTTGAGGAAATTTAAAATTATTTATTCTATGTAAATCTCTTCAAGTCCTTAATTTGAACCTTATTATAAGAGATAACACACAGTATCTACAAGCTGGCAAAATTCTGACAATTCTGCCACCCTTTATTCTTTCTCTTTTTCTTCTTTCTCTCCCGCTTCCCTCCCCCCCACCTCTTTCCACAAAGCTAGTTAATGGGCATATGACAAATAGTAGGTATCAAACTCTTATATTCATTATAAGGGTTGGGAATGTGGAGTTTCACAAAAACAGAAACTTGATTTTAAACACTTATCTGCACCATACTAGCTGCATGACCATGAATAATTTAATCTTTCTGTGCCTCACTTTGTCCATATGTAAAATATGTAATAATAGTGCCTGCCACTTAGGATTATTTTGAGGGGAAATTACATTTTTTTTTTTAACACGGACCAGTCTTTTTTGAATTTGGTGTAATACTGCTTCTGTTTTATGTTTGGGTTTTTTGGCTGTGAGGCAGATGGGATCCTAGCTCATCTACCAGCAATTGAACCTACGTTGGAAGACGAAGTCTTACTGGACTGCCAGGGAAGTCCTTCTAATTGGTTGTAAAACAGTTGTTTAGTATAGAGAAATCATAATAAGTATTATTTTTCACTTCTTTGTATATATAACACTCAGTATTGGGATTCATAGTCTCAGAATCTAAAAAATATGTTTAGCTAAATGGGGAAAAGACAATTGTTACAGTAATTATTTCCTTACTTCCTCATTTTGTTTTTTTAACTGAATACAAGAATCATAATTTCTTGACATTATCTGTTGTCAATGAACAGTATAAGACCATAATATTATTTTTGAAAAGGCACTGAATATTTGAAATGAAGAAAACTGAGAAACAGTAGTAAATAAACTTTTTATTTTACCAATCCCAAGTGAAAGATGAAGTTAATGATGATATATGGAAAACTCTGCAGAAGTCATACAGAAAGAACTCCAACTACTTACAGCACACTTGAAATTCAAATGACAGTAAATGACTAATTCTTAAATCAAGAACCTTTCACTGAAATTAAAAACATAAATGCTTTCTTTTTCTTGCTTTCTGTAGGAGGTGAAAGTATTCAGTAGGTGTCAAGACTATTTTAAAAAGCAGGTTATAGTGATGATATTTCAGGAGCATAAAAATGCTAAGGCAGATCTCATAAAGATCTGTTTAAACTATGCTTAATAGAAACTTAGTGACTGAATGACTAACACACACACAGAAACTTAGTGAATTACATTTCAATTGACCAACGTAGTTATAGGAGAGAATTTCCTGTGAATTTACATTTTGTTGTTGTTGTTTAGTTGCTCACTCGTGTCCAACTCTTTTTGGGACTTCATGGGCTATAGCCTACCAGGCTCCACCATCTATGGGTTTCTCAGGAAAGAATACTAGAGCGGGTTGCCATTTCCTTCTCTAGGAAATCTTCCAAACTCAGGGACTGAACCTGGGTCTCCTGAGTTGCAGGCACATTATTTACCATCTGAGCCATTAGGAAAGATACCAATGTCAACATTATGTCCATGCAAACTAGACTGGCATGTTACTTAACTCAGCATCAGCACTGTCAATGTTTGTTCATTAAGCAATGCAGTCCTTTAGGTAAGAGGCATGGTTCTCTGTAGAAACTTACACAAATGGGATTAGGGTGAAAAACAAAATAGATTAAAAAAAAAATTAAACCTAGGAACTTATCTAATATGGCCATTTCTTTGGACTGAACAAAGAAATTCATGTAAGTTTTCCTGGTTTAGACTCCAGTGAGGTCTCTGGGCAAATTGGTAACTAGAACAAGATTCAGGTCCACTTCCACTTTCTCTTAAACGAGTCCAGTTCCTATTGCACAGAGGAAAGCACTAGATTGGCCATGGCATGAAACAGGTTTGAAATCTGGCTGATACTTAATAACTGTGCCCTTCTTAAATGGACAATTTGCTAAATTTCATGAACTTTAATTCCCTCCCACACCCTGTGCTAAATGAGTAAATTCCTTTTTCTACCAACTCTAGAGAATTAGGGTGGTCTGAAGAGAATATGTAGGTAAAAAATGCTTTGAACATTATTTAATGCTTTAAAAGTATTATTTATCATTATTATTTCAGGATGAGGGAAATCTCCCCCTCTTCTAATACATTCAGTGTTTTTATGACCAACCTAGGTCTTCCAGAGAGCTATGTAAAACTTGAACATTTGAACAATACCTGACAATGTTTAAATATTAAAAAAAAAATTATCCAAGCTGGCACATTTCTTCTTAAACAGTTCCAAAAGTAATATATATATATATTGCAATGAATTTGGAAATTCAGAAAGAGATCAAAAGGCAGTAAGAGTCACCCTGACTCTGTTTCTTGAGTTAACCATTGATATATGATTTTTTAAATTTCTTTAGGTCTTTTTTTCTCTATGTATATGACACTGGAAACCAAGCTGTAAATATGAGTGTATTATTTAATATTATCTTCTCACTTAACATACTACAAAAAACAATTTTAATTTATTAGTTTCTGTATTGTTTCTTATTCTAAGCATTTAAAAATACTTAATAGTGAAGGTTACCTGTGAGCTATTATATAAAGTTCAGCATATACTATAAATATTTTAGAATTCATATGCTTTATGCCTATGTTTATAAGTTCCATAGACAATTCCAATATTTATAGTTAAAGACCATGAAAAAATATTAGTATTTTTAAATAAAAATAGTTAAATGGAGGGGATCTTCCTGACCCAGGGATCGAACACGTGTCTGCTACACTGCAGGCAGATTCTTTACCATCTGGGCCACCAGGGAAGCCCCAAATAAAGACTGCTTTATTTAAAAGCTGACATGAAACCTCTAGAAAACTTCTTTCTACTTAAGTGAGGTGGTAGATATATTACCAAAACACCACCGAAATATAGATTAAAATTGAGTTTAAATAAAAATATGAATACGTACCACAGAATTGTTGTTTACCCACTATACTATTAACAATTGGTAACAGGAATATTATAGAGAATGATTGAACATTAATAGTCATATGTCAATTACTAAGATCATATTTATGTGATACAATGATTTTGCAAAGGTAGAGTAGCAAACATCTGTGCATTTTTATTGTTAAAGGCTGCCTGCCAAATGGCAATTCATTTCATAGGCTATGGTCTAAAATATGTCATTTACTGATAGCCAAGAGACATCTCAGTATGTCATTAATAGTGCAGAAGCTCTAAATCAGGGATATTTTTGTCTCTATAATTTATTTGCAACAGCAGCTATTAGAAACCAGAATAATAACACTAATAACCTTCAAGTTAATTTTGACTCTACGTCATAGCAATTTCAACGGAAGTTAATATATTCACATATGGAATCAAAATTCCTAAACTATATAGTATTACAATTGATGCAGTGTGTTTTTATGAAGTATTTATATGTATAATACTTCATTAAAATGATTAAATGAAAACAATATAGAAATGTCATATTTGTATCCTAGAAAGAATGTAGAAGGCATTTCTGATAGTATAGGTTAATACATGATTAATCATACTACTTTTATTTATAAAGCATCCAAACATTAAACATCTATAAGATATTTCTTTACCATAAAGAGAATATATTCCAGAATTAATTTTAAAGTTTGCTTTTACTGTGCTTATGTTTTCTAATTGAGAAGTCTGCCCTTTAAACATCTTTAAATCACAGAACTAATCAGATAGAAATCAACAGGAAACCAATAATCCATCTCACAGATTTGTTAAAACTTTGTATAAAAATAACTGTTATGAATCTAAGAATGGAAAAAGCAGAATTATTAATCAACAAGTGGCTATTTGAAAAAATCTAGTTAATAGTAAACTACCTGGGTTAGGGTGGTGAGGAAGATCAAAATGAATGTCAGACCAAGTTTGCTTCTTTTACTTGAAAAAACTGCAGTATATTTTGGGTTGTCCTAAGGGAGTTGGTGATGGACAGGGAGGCCTGGAGTGCTGCAATTCATGGGGTTGCAAAGAGTCGGACACGACTGAGCAACTGAACTGAACTGAACTGAATCTGGGACTATGTAACTGCCAATCTCATGTTTCTAGCTTTACTATGAGAGTGAATTTTTTTAGGTACAAGTGTAGAAAGAAACTAGAAAGTTCCAAAGTGCAGTTTCCTTCCTTCCTTTCCCCAACGAAAAAAAAAAATGAGAAATACCTAACCAACAGATCTGATGGTTCCAAAAGGGGCAAGTCTCTATTTTGAAACACAATTCAATGAGAACATTCCAAATTAAGATTCTGTGAAACACTTAAAATTATGGTGTGAAATACAGAAGAATAAATTTCTAATGCACCATAAAATGTATTCCTCAAAACAAAAGAGATAATGGAAGCCCAGAGCATTTAATGGATAAAATATAATCAAATGAAACAGAAACATGTTCCAAGCTGAAAAGCAGCAATACTACTATTCTCACATAATTATACAGTAGTTATAACCCAGTAAAATCAGGTTTAAAAACACTTAAATATGTATAAATCTACATATACATATATATATATGTAGAAATAACACATGTAGTACCTGAAATATATTGTATTCATATAGTAAAGAACCACTTTAAAATTTCAAAAATATTCTTTTAAGTTTTGAAAAATACACAGTGAAAACATAAGTTTTCTTTGCAAAACTTGACTCTGGAAACAAAGGCTATTCAAATGCTTCTCCAATAATTTGTTTATCTTAAATATTTGAAACAGAAGACAGATGTTCATGGAAACAGACATGTATAATCCATACATATGTGTATATATTAATAGACACATAAGTGATAAATATAATTAATATTTGTATTAAAATAAAATACTTAACTATATAGCATTACATCCTGATAAACCCACTGCTAACTGAAAATATTATAAATTGCAAACACTTATACTACACCCAGGGCTTCCCTGGTTGCTCAGATGGTAACGAATCAGCCTGCATTGTGGGAGACTGGGGTTCAACTCCTTGGTCCGGAAGATCTCCTGGAGGTGAGAATGGCTACCCACCCCAGTATTCTTGCCTGGAGAATTCCATGGACAGAAGAGC
Source organism: Budorcas taxicolor (assembly GCF_023091745.1). Taxonomy (NCBI): domain Eukaryota; kingdom Metazoa; phylum Chordata; class Mammalia; order Artiodactyla; family Bovidae; genus Budorcas; species Budorcas taxicolor. The sequence goes on along the minus strand of NC_068923.1, from coordinate 55,090,846 downwards.
CTGGTGGGCTACAGTCCATGGGTTCACAAAGAGTCAGACATGACTGAGCCACCGACACCAATGCTAGGATACCCACAATCTACCAACCACCATAGTTTAGCATAGCATACCTTCAGCATACTCAGAACACTCACATTAGCCTACAGTTGGGCAAAATCAACTAATACAAGCCTATTTTATAACCTATTGAACACCTCATTTGTTTTATTGAACACTACTGAATGTGAAAAACAGAATGGTTGTAAAGTGTGTCAGTTGTGATGCATGGCTGACTGGGAGCAGAAGCTAGCTGCTGCTGCTGAGCATCACCAGAGAGCATCAAGCTGCATATTGCAAGCCTGGGAAAAGATCAAAATTCAAAAAATATTTTTTCCACTAAGTGAGTATCACTTTTGCACCATCGTAAATCTGAAGAATCATTAAATTGAACCATTATAAATTGGGGAATGTCTTATATGTATAATTTCTGTATAATATTTGTATATACAAGTATGCACATGTATATTTAAAACAGGAATTTTCACTGTGTGCAACATATCATCCGAAGATCAGATTATACACAAAATCTATGCATCAAGCCTTTGGTGACTAGCTAATGAATTCAGCATTCAAACGGGGATTAAAAATATTGGTTTAGGAAGTAAGGACAAACTTTTAAAAATGTCTTATACTTTTTATTTACAAGAATAAGGTTAGGTACACATGATTTGTGGCTTCCCAAGTGGCACAGTGGTAAAGAATCCACCTGCCAAATCAGGAGACACGGGTTCAATCCCTGGGTCAAGAAGAACTCCTGGAGTTAAGAAATGGCAACCCACCCACTCCAGTATTCTTGCCTGGAGAATTTCCATGGACAGAGGAGCCTGGTAGGCTACAGTCTATGGGGTCGCAAAGAGCTGGACACACTGAGCATGCACGCATGCACATGCTCACATACACACACACAGGATTAGACTCTACCAATAGAAATAAATTACTGCCAATTTGGCAAGAGCTATTTATCACCACAAAATCCTCACTTGTTGAACAACTACAGCTCATATATTAAATGGAAGGTTTTAGGCACTTTTTGTACTTGTTTGCTTAAACCAAAGTGGTTCATATAAAAGTCATATAAAAACATAAAATTCTGTGCTTTTTAAGCTAAACAAAATTGTTATCACACTAAAGCATGTCTGTGTACTCAAAGTACAGTTGTTATAGGCAGGTGTTTCTGGTACTAGTTTTCATATTAATTGAGGCTTTATTTTTTATTTCTGTTTAAAGGTGTTGCTAGTGATTGAATCTACTCAGGAGCACATAGTAATGAACAGTACTCCATTAAAATTCTTACATGTACACTCTAAATTCTTTGAGATTCAGTAAAATAGAAAGATACCATATACCAAGATTTCTTTGTATATGATGTACAGCAGAGTTACAGATTAATTTTCCTTTTTGGACAACTTAATGATATTGATTAACATTTTAAAAAAACTTGAATAGTTACACATTTTTTAAAAAAAGGTTGGGGTACAAGGCAGATAGTGGGATTATCTTCAAAGGCTTTTGTTAAAGGAAATGAATGTTAACAAGATGTTAGTTGCCCTCTCTTCAGAGTTTCAACACTGTATTACAAAAAAATTAAATTGTCAACTATTGCTTTTAACATTCTGAAATCAACACCCATATTCAACAACCTTGATATCATGTCTGATCATGAGTCAGTGAAAAGAGTGACTAGACATATGGTACAATTCAGAAAGCGAGTAAGATGCCAACTGAGTTTTCCCAACTCATCCAATCAACTACTTGCAGAATTAAAAATAGAAGCTAAGTCTAATTCCCACAGCTTCTGCCAGATCAGAGCCTGACAACTTTGCATTGCAGTAGCTCCAACCTCTCCTGCCACTCGCATTACCTTTATTGAGACACCTTCCCATGAAGTTCAGTCATTTCAAGGCTTGGTTTAAAATAGAGAGAAGTAGGAAGAGGTTCACAAAGTTGGGGAACAATTGTGGTAATGAGATCTCATTGTAAATTGCTCAGAAAAATTAAAAAGATAAAAGGTGGAAACATTTATTAATCCTTACTATGCACCTTCTTTAATCTTCATGACAACCTTATGATTTTCCTGTTTAAATGTCAAGAAACAACTCACAGTGGTTAAGTAACTTATCCTAAGTCATAAAGATAGAAAACAGTAGGGATATGATTCAAACTACGTGGGGTTTAAGGTCCAAATTCACTTCCTAAAAGACATGATTGGGATATAAATGGCAGCCCAAACTCCCCAAAATAAATAAAAAATTAAAGAGAGAAAGGGAAGAGGAGGGCCTAGTAGCAAACCTTGAAGATAATGTTTAGAACTTTTTGATTGACCTTAAAAGTGACCAAAAGCCAGCTGCCTGAGAGTTTCAAGAATAAAATTGTTATTAAATTAGCCAAACAAAAAAACTCTTTTATTTACACTCACACACTTTGAAATCAACCAGATTGCTTTCCTTCCATTAATGCTACACTGCCATTTTATTTCATTTTCCATTTCATTTATTAAGAGGTAATTCAAACACAGGTATTTTACCTGAATAGTTTATTAATTTTTTTTTTTACTATGACCAAGATGCCAATCTTCCTCCCGTTATTAAATGGACTTTTTAAATATCAGCTTATTTTAGTGTTAAGATTTTAATTTCTGTAGTGAAATAGTGACTTCATAAATACAGAAATCTTTATAATCTTTAAAATCTGACTGGCTTTAAATCTGAATTTGGATTTGGTGAGTCTGATGGATTATTCTCAGTGACTACTGGACACAACCAATTCAAATTCAACATTATTTCTGCAAGTCCCAGAAGCATTAAATTTTGTGAATGGAGAGAGAGCATTAGCACACTGGTTGTTTTTCACTACACTTTGATTATCACAGAACCCAAGTGTGAAATCTCATGGAGAGAACTGTAAAAACTGGCCTAAAGACATCACTGACTTCTATTTATTCACATTCGCAGTATACAACAAAAGGAACAAAGCAGGCTGTGCTGCTGTTACTATTGCAATGACCAAGACTCCTCAGTCTCATCGCAGTCCATTAAGATATGGGCTTGTTGATTACCTAGGCCAATGTTAGAATGCTTGTTTTATGTCTGTTTTTTAATGAGCACCTTGATTAGACAGCACTAAGGACAAAAGTACATAGGGGAAATGTTTGTTAATAGGTTCCTCCATCCCAATCAAGTAAAGAAACAATATACTTTAAATATTGCTGTGAAATGTCTAGGGTGTGTCTGCCTGTATTCTTGCAACCCTTCACCTTTACATAGCTTTTCAAAAATATGTTATAACATGTTGCTTCATCCTTGTCCTTTTAGCATGTTAATGTCTAATTAAGTAAAGCATGATGCAATCCCCAGCAAGCTCTCAAGTTTCTCCTTTCTGGGACAATGGAAATCAAGACAGCCTTCTTCTAAGGAAGGTAGTTAAAAGTTTTGCCAATTGTGTTCATGCTTCAGATATTCCAACATTATGTAGTTTAGCTTAAATAAGACACCTGCATCTTTGCGATTTTATTATTTTGTTTCAAAATAAAGTTTAAAAGATACTCTAAAGAGAAACTAAGAAAAAACAACAAAAGATACACCATAATGCAGGTACTTAAATATGAAATAAGGTAGTTTTAGATTAAAAATTCATCTTTTTATTTTTAAAATTAATCTAATTAAAATCTTAGATTTCACTTAAAATTGGCTAAAATGGTGAACTTTATGTTATGGGACATTTTACCAAAATAAAAATAAACTATAAAATAGAGTAAAAATTTACCTCATATTAGGTATATTATGAAGTTTCCATAAACTTGCATTTATTTTAGGAACTTATACAGCTATTATCATATTTGGGGACATATAAAGACAGCAAAGTTTCAATAATTTGGCCATCTGATGCAAAGAGCCGACTCATTTAAAAAGACACTGATGCTGGGAGAGATTGAAGGCAGAAGAAGGGGATGACAAAGGACAAGATGGTTGGATGACATCACCGACTCAATGGACATGAGTTTGAGCAAGCTCTGGGAGATGGTGGAGGACAGGGAAGCCTGGCGTGCTGCAGTCCATGGGTCATAAAGAGTCGGTTGGACACGACTAAGTGACTGAACAACAACAAAGAAAGCAACAGTTTAAGTAGTCTTCTTTTGAGTTTTTTCTCTCCATCTTTCTGTCTCTCTCTCTTTTTTCTAGGTTAATGGTCTCACACCTGTCTTTGAATACTAGCATCAGTAGGAAGCAGTTAGCTCGTACTGGTTTCCTTAAGTATCAGCTAAAAATCTTAATGCACTTTTATACTAGTAATTGTTTTAGAACCTGAGGGGGATGTAATTTCTTGGCAAAAGCAAATATATTACTGTAGATAGCATTATTAGAAAGAAATACTAACTTTCAGGAAGACATCCATCCATCCTAAGGAAACTGGATATATTTCAGAGTAGACTGCACCACTCAATTGCTGGCAATGCTCTTCCACATATTTGGCAGTATAGTACTCCAAGTCTGAGAGCTGTTTCTTTTTCATAAAAATGATTTTGATTGGAAAATCCTAAATAAATCATTTGGAATATATAATATTTAGAGCTCCTTCTGGGATTCCTTTTTTATGAATCAAAGTTCTTTGACTCACTATCCTCCTTGGCACTTGCTTCCTAGTCTTCTCAGCTGCCTTTGTGCCAATGCTAGTGAAGAGTTCCGATTTTAAGTCCTAAAGCTGGGATAACAATAAAAGGAGAGCCTTATCTCAAGTACCAGATATATCATGTTGTGAAAGTAAGCCCAGAGTGTGGTGACATCACCAAGGTCATTCCTGGCTCTACTCACCCTCACAGGAGGAAAACCAATAATTATTTGGAAACAGGACACTATTTGAGAGAATCCTAGAACACAGAGGTAAGGCTGAAGCACCTTTGCACCACAGAGTCCAAGACAGCCTGTATTAGACTACACTGTTCCTCCCCCAGGCCAGTGGAGCACCACTGAAGGTCTGGTTCTTCCAGAAGGAGAAGAGAACTGGGGGACTGCCAGCACTGCCCCTAGCAGTGGGGTAGCTTTGTGGGAGCCACTACTTTGATCTGCTCCACTGGGTTTGCAGGGGAATCTGCAGGGCTTGACCACTGAAAGTTGGCCTGTGATGAAGGGGTAAGGGGCAGGCAACAGCCAGCACATGGATTGTGACAAACAGAATTCATACCTACAGTGCCCAAGTAATGATCACAACTAGTGTCTTTGTTCATCTATAGAGCCAGGTTAGGGTGCACTATAACCAGGGAAATCAGAAGGGTACAGATCCCTCTGTCCCTAGGCTTGGTTTGCCTAGCCCCAGGGAAAAAGCAGTCACAGCCTACCAATGTGGAGAGTGTCTTCCGGCCCTCTGAACAAAAGGGCTGGCAATAAATCCTTGATGCTGTGTGGCCCAATGGCACTCTAACCAAGAGGCAGGCAGACACCCCCAAAGCAAAGAGTACCAGGTGTGGAGGGTTCCTATACTATGCCTAGGCAGGAAGATTAATTCTTAGCCAAGGCTGAGAGTAGCTCCCAGCTCCTCCCAACTGGGGAGCCTGTTTGAGAAATTAAGGGTAGCTGGAGTGGCCCTTCCCCAGTTCACCCATCCTCCCATCTCCACTCTGTGAAGACAGTCTTCCTGCCCCGAATGACTAGAAGGGTTGGTGACAACTCCTAGAAATTGTGTGGCTCAGCAGTGAGCAAGCCTAGAGAAGGCACAGCTGATAGTTTGCAAAGAAAAGCCAGTGGCCTTGTTCAGTCAGAGAACCTGGAGCGTGGATCAGGTTGAATTAAGACAACAAAAGAGCTTTACTGGCTTTAAAGTTGCTTCTCCTGCTGCTGTGCCTGGGTAGGGAATTTAATTCATAGCGCTACTCATCACTGGAAAAAAAACTTCAGTCTGACCAACTAGGAGTAACCAGAACACACGGGAAGTTGTTTAGCCCATTCAACAGCCCAAGATACAATGGCACTTGACCCCCATCTGCAGAGCAAAACCAGTGTCTTCACCTGACCAGGGAATTCAGTGCATACTCTGGCCTGACTTCGGTCCCCAAACAGTGAGCGATATATATAGGTTGTGTGTGCTGTCCTGGTGTTCTGCCAAGAAACTAATTCATAGCGCAATATACTACTGAATATAATTACCAGTAAAGTCTAGAGGAGGAGCCAAATTAATCAAGTATCCAGATACCAATGTAAGGAATAAAGGATCACAAAAAATTAGGCAAATATGACACCACCAAAGGAAACTAATAAAGCTCCAATAAATGACCTTAAAAAAGTAAAGATCTAGGAACTGTCAAAGAATTCAGAATAATCCTCTTAAGGAAGTTTCAGTTCAGTTTAGATCAGTCGCTCAGTCGTGTCCGACTCTTTGCGACCCCATGAATTGCAGCACGCCAGGCCTCCCTGTCCATCACCAACTCCTGGAGTTCACTCAAACTCACATCCATCGAGTCCGTGATGCCATCCAGCCATCTCATCCTCTGTCGTCCCCTTTTCCTCCTGCCCCTAATCCCTCCCAGGGTCAGAGTCTTTTCCAATGAGTCAACTCTTCGCATAAGGTAGCCAAAGTACTGGAGTTTCAGCTTTAGCATCATTTCTTCCAAAGAACACCCAAGGCTGATCTCCTTTAGAATGGACTGGTTGGCTGATCTCCAATAGAATGGATCTCCTTGCAGTCCAAGGGACTCTCAAGAGTTACTGAACTACCAAAAAACACAGACAGCTAACCGAAATTAGGAAAAATAACAGTGAACAAGACGTTTGACAAGGAAATAGAAATAAAAAAAAAAAGGAATACTAGAATTAAAAAGTACAATAACAATAACTGAACTGAAGAATTCAATAGAGTATCAAAGGTAGATTCAACCATACAGAAGAAAGGATCAGCAGACTGGAGGATAAGACACTAGAAATTACCCAGTGAAAGGACAAAAGAAAAAGAATGAACAATCTATATGTTATGGGAATTCCAGGAGAAAAGAGAGGAAGGGACAGAAAGTATATTTAAAGCAATAATGGCTGACAACTTCCCAAACCTGGGATGACAAATGGATACCAGATCCATGAGGCCCAAATGACCCCAAATAGGTTGGACTCAAATATGTCTACATTGAGACACTTTGTAATTAAATTGTCGAAAGTCAAAGACAAAAAAAGAATTTTAAGAGCAGCAAGAGAAAAGAGAAAAGGTACATATAAGGGAACTCTGGGATAACTGGATATTCACATGTAAAAGAAAGAAACTGGACCAATAAATCTTATAACACTCACAAAATTAACTTGAATTGGATTAAAGACTCGGGTGTAAGATCAGAAACCATGAAACTGCTAGAAGAAAACATAAGCATAAGGCTCATTATATATTACAGGGGTCTTGGTAATGACTTTTTGGATAAGTGCAAGTTTTGTTTTATGATGCTTACTATGTTTTTTAATATGGATGAGCCAATATCCATTTAAGGGCATATAAGTTCACAATAACTTTTGCTGAATATGACTATTTGGATGTACTTTCACTATTTATTTATTATATAAGGATTTTAAACAAGTAGAGTGGTACTTGCAGACATTATTTAGAGCCTAACTTGGCTTTTGACTTCCAAGGTAGCACAGTAGCGAAGAATCTGCTTGCCAGTGCAGGAGATGCCAGAGATGCAGGTTTGATCCCTGGGTTGGGAAGATCCCCTGGAGAAGGAAATGGTAACCTACTCCAGTATTCTTGCCTGAAAAAAATTTCATGGACAGAGGAGCCTGGTGGGCTATAGTCCATAGTGTTGCAAAGAGTCAGCACAGCTGAATGACTAAACAAACACATACACCCAACTTGGCTATTAGAGTAGGTGGATATATACCCCTGGAAAATAATAATTAATTTCTTCACTAAAATCAAATTGCTTAACACCTAGTTTGCATATACATAGCTAAGCACTGTATTATGAGTTGCAGGTAATAAAAAGTTGTTAGTCACAGACTCTGCTCTCTAGGGCTGTTTTACAAGAGCAGATCATGTTCAAACTAAAGGGCAGACCAAAATGGAAAATGCCATAGGAATTCAGACAAGGGAGAAACACATCTCAGACACGATGGGAGGTGGGTAGGCTTTTGGAGAAGGCTTCATGGAAGAAGCAGTATAAGATGTGAGTAAGTTTCCAACATGTGAGTGAATGGGACGAAGAAGACATAAGGGTGTGATGTCCTGGGGCAGAAACTGGAATAAAGACTGCTTGGTCTAGGCTGGTCATGGGGTAATTTAAAGGGATTTGTAAGAAACTAAAAACAATTCCATGGTCAGAGGAGCCTGGCGGGCTCCAGTCCAAGGTGTCACATAGAGTCAGACAGGACAGCATGCATGCATAATGACAACAAAGTTACTGATAACACTGACCATCCACCAGACCAAATACATTTTTACGGTACTGCAAAGCAACAGACTGATTTCAAATCTATCTTGTCAAAACTACAAAACATTCCTACAGTTCATTTAACATCTAACAGTGCACACCCTTCTATTTGGTGTTGCTCCTCCTTAATATCAGGTGATTAATTTTTCCTTTCTCTGGGAAACATTTTTTTAAAAAAAGAAATAAAGTCATAAATCAGTCTCAGTCAGGATATCACACAACTGTTTCTTCCCAAGGCTTTGAATTTAGAAACTTTCCTCAGAAATTGTTTAAATGCAACAAGGTCTAAGTTCAGAAATCCCTTAAATTTATTTATCTTACTTAGTTGTACTACAATAGGAAATTATATTTTCTATCTGGTTTTCTTTCTTCCCTAAAGGCTTCGCCAACTGTAATCTATAACTTAGTGCCTTCATCTCACCTGTAAATTCACTGGCAGGTAAGATGATTTTAAGCAGCACCAGTCCCCTAGTCATGACCCACTTCTTGCCAAACAATTTAGATTCTTCAGAAACCAAGTAACAGACGCTTTCAATTTCTAACCATCATTAGCATATTTTCGTGTGCTATCTTCAACATAAAAATGCCTTTTAAAATTACAGATTTTTATTGTACTTAAGATCAGTTGTACTAACCTGTGTTTCATAGACCGTGGGCTATTATTTTAAAAATGAAATATCATTTACTATGCTTTACACTTATTACTCAGAATAATTATTCCTATGGTTAAATATTTTACGATTAGGTAAGAAAGTCGTAAAAGAAAGGGTTTTGCTGTTTTTGTTCTTTGTTTCCGTGTCTAGTTGATGTGCCTGTGTCAAAATTTCAGAATCTTGAAAATTTAATATCTCAAACCCAAATCACATTCAACACATAATAATAATAACAACAACAAGCCAAAAAATTTTTTGGTCCAAAGGTTTTCATGATTCAGAGGAAGAGTTCCTGGAGTGGACCACTTGGAGTGAAATTCCACCCCCCACCCCTACTCCTTCTGCCTCATATATTGAAGGTAGAAACAAAGAAACCAACTCAAATCTTTCCCCAGTGTATTTATAAATAGAGAATCTGTAATCAGAAAAACAATAATGATAGATAATAGAGGTAAAATGATTTTGCAGAACCAGTATCTGTGTCTAAAAGCCATATTAATAATTAAAAAAAAAAAGGTAAGCAGAGGTCAATTTTTTAGCTATAAAACCCTGGTCCTCTTTTTCATTTATCTCCTCTCTCAATGTGTTAAAATTGCAGGACTTTGGAGTCAAACTGTCTCTATAATTTCAAATGTAAAGAGAATAAATGTCTTTCTAAATAGAATATTATTAACAAAGACACCACAGTTCAGCTTATTGCAACTGTTCTCCATTGGGGAAGTGGCATATTTGCAATTCCCATCACAGCCATCTTAACCATTTCACAGAATATCATTCAAATGCACGTCCTTAGGTGGGCCACAGGAATGGGCACTTGAGCTCAGTAGCAAGGCGTCTGTGGGGAAATCCGAGGTCGGAACCCCTAAAAACTTGAGGACGCCCCAATAACCCGAGGCTTAGACTGGCCAGCTCCCCTGGCTTTCTCACTGCCTGTGGGGAAAGCCTCCGGAAACTCTTTTGAGGTACTGGGGGAATCCTAGCACAAACGCATTGCTTGCTTTGGCCGGAGGACTTGCTTCATACCCTACCCAGCTAGGTGTCTCACAACCTTCTAAAAAAGGCTTCAAGAAAAACGGGATAAGCTGGCATTCACGTCCCTACTTCCACCTTTTCTTAGGCACAGGAGCAAAATACGTTAGGTATAGCTCTCTTTCTCACAGCCCGACGGATTCTGCTGTCCTCGAAACCCGTCTGGGGTAGCTGCAGTGACTCCAACGGAGCCAGTTATCGGAAACCATATTGGTACTGGACTGAAAGGATTGTTTTCATGCCCTGTATTTGGGGGAAGGACACAAGCAACAATCCAAACGTGGTGGAGGGCAATGCCCTTTCTGAGTCCTTGACAAAATCAGTCATGGAAAAGAGGTGGTGGATAGGGGCTGACAAGAGCTGGCTGGTGGATAGCCACAGCATCCACGGGGGGGGGGGGGGAATTCAACTAAATGATTGACAAGAGAAATGAAGGGAAAAGTGGAGACAAGTGCTGCACAACCCAAGCTGAACTCCAGAAGGCAAGTTTCACCTCTAATCTGAGACTCTTTATAAGGGTTGGGTGTTGAAGCGGGCGTTTGACGTCGAAATGTGCATGGAACCCATTCTGAGCACTGGAAAGGGAGAAGACGGAGGAAGGCAAAAGAAGAGGGAAGATTTTCAATGACTTCTCCAGGCTCCTGCCAAGGACCTGCTTCTCACAAACCAGAAAACACCCCAGCGAAGGTTGAAGGCAGCAACGTTAAAAGTGCAACTCAAAATTATTTTACATTTTGGATACTCTTTCAATATCTAAGTGAGTCTGGCATCGCAACGGTCGATTATCTTTAATAAGAATATAGAGGCTGACCGCCTTCTTTGTCTGCCCAAAAACACCGCTCTTCCGATCTCAAGCACTTGATAACATTTCCAGTTGTTGCTCCTTCACCCCAATACAGAATGCAGCAGGGACAGTCGCCTTCTTCCCAGGGTATCACAAACCCCATTATGAACCGAGCGCAGAGCACCGCGCAGCGTGGCCGAGGCTAATGATAGCCCTGCAGCTTACCTTCTCGGGCGCGATCGAGGCAGCGCACGTCCCAGGCGTCCGCTGCCCGGGGCTGCAGTGCCGCCGCGCCGGGCGCTGCGTGGTCAGCTCGGCCGGCCCCCACCCCACCTGCCAGCTGCTGCAGCCGCTCCCGCCGCCGAGCTCCGGCCGTATGAAGTCATCCCCCGCCCCGGGCCGGATCGCCACACTCCGCGCCAGCCGCGGGGGGAGAGGGACCTTTCCTGGCTGCGGGCAACCGCGCCCGGAAACTGCACCCGATAATTGCCCGGGTTCCCTGCTTTGGATTATTTTCTATGAATGCTTTTTACCGAAGAAGCGTCGCCGGAAGGTGGACCGAGAGAGAAGCGGCCGAGAGACTCTCTCTGCAGAGCGCCTCTCCCCCGAGCGCTCCCCTGTCACTGCCACCTCATGGACAGCTCCATTCCGGCGTGTGGGTTTCCCACCCTCCTCATCTTCCTTATCAGTATTGTTCATTTTGCTGAATTTGAGAGTGGGATTCGCTTTGGAGCTAGCATTCAAGCACTCGGAAAATATTTTAAATCGGCAACTAGATTTCTAAGCCCCTTGTAGCAGGCTCCACTTTCCTCCAACACAGACACACCCACACACCTACTCGCGCACGTACACACACAGTCAAACCACTCACAATTATGAAAGCCAGGACTTCTCGCTCTCTTACCTACGTAATGGAACTGGAAACTCCCAAAGGAGTGGAGAAGTAGGACCGGCTAGAGAAAGCACTCAAGCAAAGACAGGGGTGGCCCAGGATTTTGTTGCTGTTCAGTAGAGTACTTAGTGAACAGATGTTTCCCCTCTTAATACCTCCCATACCAGCCCTGCCTCACGTGGGATGGCTGCTCTGGTGAGAGCTATAACATTTGGAAACAAAGAAGCCGAATCCCCATTAACAGATGGCTGTATCTCTTTCTTTCCTAAAGGATTTTTATCGGAATTGCTTTGGGAATAATATAAGCATATATGCATATAAGCCCTTCTCTCTTTAAATTGGCAGGTTTCTCTGTCTGTCTCTTTCTTAGTCTTCCGGTCTCTCTCCCTCTCCTAAGCTGTTTAGATCAACAGTTTGGGGATTTAGAAGGAAAAAAAAAAGTGCCAAAGAGATGCCCTCTTTATAGCTAAACCAGGGTTTCTTTTCCCAATGTTGAGCTAGTCCCAGTGAGAGAGGCTCTTGGACACTGGGGTTCTGTGAGTAAAGTTCTTATACTCAACTTCCTTTTGGAATTGCCCATCACTGCAAGGAGATCAAGTAAGTCAACCCTAAAGGAAATCAACCCTGAATATTCATTGGAAGGACTGATGCTGAAGCTCCAATACTTTGACCTCTTGATGCAAAGAGCGCGCGGACTCATTGGAAAAGACCCTGTTGTTGGGAAAGATTGAAAGCAAAAGAGGTCAGCAGAGGATGAGATGGTTAAATAGCACCAAGATCAGTGGACATGAATTTGAGCAAACTCCGGGAGATAATGGGGAATAGAGGAGTCTGGCATGCTACAGTTGGTCCATAAAGAGTCAGACTCAACTTAGTGAATGAACAACAGCAATAACAGGTCTAGGCCAGTTTTATGCTTGGATTTGTCCAGAAACCTAAAGAATGTAATTGCACAAGGCCAAGGCAGTACGCTTGATCTAGGGAGAGTCCCCAAACCTCTGTTTAGGGGCTCCAAAATTAGGAGGTAGTGTAGCAAACAGAATCCAGTGAGACTCAGAATTCTTGACCCTAGAATGCAAGCTAAAACAATCTAATTCATTTATCTGAGCTTCACTTTCATAAAATTACATCATGACTACCACCAAAGAGCAGGGGATATGTATCAAAAGATGTCTGGATGGGAATATTACATCTTTGATTTCATGAATCTATAGCTGAAACAGTGTTTAGCATTTCCTTTAAGTATAAATGCAGACATCAAACCACAATAGTATTGGGATGCCTGTGACTTTGTCACTAGTATATGTCACAGATAATTTCCTATTGCAATTTTTATAACTATCTCAAAGTAACACTGAAGGAGGAAACAGAACAGGCTCTATCTTGAAAACAGGACTCCATCTTGGGCCGAACTGTGGACTTTGAGCTCTATGCTCAGTACCTATGAAAATGACATACTAACTGGAAAACCAGGGCCCTGGAAGGAAGAGCCCCGGGGCTGTCAATTGCCTAAAATAATACCCTAATTATCTTTATTTTTTGGGGCTCCAAAATCACTGAAGATGGTGATTACAGCCATGAATTTAAAAGACGCTTACTCTTTGAAATGAAAGTTATGACCAACCTAGATAGCATATTAAAAAGCAGAGATATTACTTTGTCAACAAAGGTCTGTCTAGTCAAGGCTATGGTTTTTTCAGTGGTCATGTATGGATGTAAGAGTTGGACTGTGAAGAAAGCTGAGTGCCGAAGAATTGATGCTTTTGAACTGAGGTGTTGGAGGACTCTTGAGAGTCCCTTGAACTGCAAGAAGATCCAACCAGTCCATCGTAAAGGAGACCAGTACTGGGTGTTCACTGGAAGAACTGATGTTGAGGCTGAAACTTCAATACTTTGGCCACCTCATGTGAAGAGTTGACTCATTGGAAAAGACTCTGATGCTGGGAGGGATTGGGGGCAGGAGGAAAAGGGGACGACAGAGAATGAGATGGCTGGATGGCATCACCGACTCGATGCACGAGTTTGAGTGAACTCTGGGAGTTGGTGATGGACAGGGAGTCCTGGCGTGCTGCGATTCATGGGGTCGCAAAAAGTCGGACACGCTTGAGCGACTGAACTGAATTATCTGTGTAACTGAATAGAATCATACATTCTATTATGCTTATTGGAGTATGACCACAGGCCTATTAATAATTGTCCACTGTTAACTACCTAGGCTTAAGCCATATGAATCACAGGTTAACTTTGATTTGTATCTTTCTTTTTCCTTTGTTCAGGCTAGTTTCAGGGAATTTGGGGAGGCAGGTTTGTGCACGTATGCTTAGGGTATATAAGGTTTTCACAAAAACTGGTCCGGGCCCTTGGCTAAGAGGAGACTCTGCCTTGGGCCCACCAGTGTAATAAACTGCACTCCACTATCTGCATTGTCCTTCTGAATGAGTTTGTTTCCAGGAACGCATGGCTACAACATCACTCCTGATGTTATAGTCAAATCATCATTGTTTTTTAACTTACTAAATAGACTGTATATTTTTAGAATGGTTTTAGATATACAGAAAAAATTAAGATAGTGCTACTGAGTCCAAGCTCAGTCTGTTCACTACACAGCGGATCAGTAAGTTGGGAGACGAAATGTTGAGGAAAGGAGTAACAACTTTATTCAGAAAGCTGGCAGACCAAGAGGATGGCAGGCTAACATCTCAAAATACCTATCTTATCAGGGTCTGGATTCCAGGTTCTTTTATAGAACACAGAGGGGAAGAAAGTGAGGAAGTAAAGTAAAAAGGCCATTTATCTCAGGAATGTCTTCTGGAATGACCAGCCTCGGGGTAGGGATGTGTTAATTCCTTATTTCTTGCAGCTGTTCTCATTTGGGCTTCCCTTGTAGCTCATTTGGTAAAAGAATCTTCCTGCAATGCAGGAGTCCTGGGTTCGATTCTCAGGTCTGGGAGATTACCTGAAGAGAAAATGGCAACCCATCCCAGTATTCTTGCCTGGAGAATCCCATGGACAGAGCAGTCTGGTGGGCTACAGTCCATCAGGTCCCAAGAGTTGGACATGACTTAGCAACCAAGCCACCATTCTCCTGTGGACACAAAGTGTTTCCCTGAACAAAGACACTTTGGTTTAGCATTCAGGCAGAAGGGCAGGGCTCCCTGAGGCGATTATGTATAAATAGTACCCTTTTAGTAAATAAAAGTGAAGGGAAACAGAGGGTAAAGTAAAAGAAACAGATTCTTCCCTATAACAATAGTTTGGAATTCTCCTGTAGTCCATTCCCAATTTCCTCTATTATTAACACTTTCCACTATAACAGCAGTTTTGTTACAAGTAACTAGCCAATATTAATACAATAATATTAACCTGAGTTTTACTTTATTTGGATTTCTTCGGCTTTTGCCTGACATCCTTCATTCTGTTTCAGGCGTCCATCCAGGACACCACAGTAAGTTTAGTTATCAAGTCCCTTAGGCGCCTCCAGGCTGTGATAGTTTCTCGGGCTTTTCTTGTCTTTGATAACCTTGACAGGTTTCAGAAGTAGTGATCAAGTATTTTGTAGCATACCTCACTAATGTAATCTGTCTAATGCTTTTCCATGATAAGACTGGGATTATGGTTTATTGGGAGAACACTCAGATAAAGTGCCATTTTTATAACGTCAGATCAAGGGTACATACTATCAATGTGATTTGACTGCTGATGTTGACCTTGATAACCTGGCTGAGGTAGTGACTCAGATTACTCCTCTGTAAAGTTACTACTTCACCCCTCCATACTACACTTGTTGGAAGGAAGTCACTGTTTGAAGCTCACACCCAAGGAGCAGAGAGTTTTGCTTCACCTCCTTGAGGACAGAATATGTACGTAAGCTATTTGGAATTCTGCACAGGAGATTTGTCTGTGTGCTAAGGCACTTCAGTTGCGCATGACCCTTTGCAATGCACTACTTATGCACTGTAGCCCATCAGTCTCCTCTATCCATGAGATTCTCTAGGCAAGAATACTGGAGTGGGTTGTCATTTTCTCCTCAAGGGTATCTTTCCAACCCAGAGTTCGAACCCACATTTCTTATGTCTCCTGCATTAACAGGTGGGTTCTCTACCACTTGGAGCACCTAGGAAGTTCTATATTCCCCTAAATATTAATTAATTCAATTGTTTATTTATATCAGTATCAGTTCAGTTCAGTCGCTCAGTCGTGTCCGACTCTTTGCGACCCCATGAATTGCAGCACGCCAGGCCTCCCTGTCCATCACCAACTCCCGGAGTTCACTCAGACTCACGTCCATCGAGTCAGTGATGCCATCCAGCCATCTCATCCTCGGTCGTCCCCTTCTCCTCCTGCCCCCAATCCCTCCCAGCATCAGAGTCTTTTCCAATGAGTCAACTCTTCGCATGAGGTGGCTAAAGTACTGGAGCTTCAGCTTTAGCATCATTCCTTCCAAAGAAATCCCAGGGCTGATCTCCTTCAGAATGGACTGGTTGGATCTCCTTGCAGTCCAAGGGACTCTCAAGAGTCTTCTCCGACACCACAGTTCAAAAGCATCAATTCTTCGGTGCTCAGCCTTCTTCACAGTCCAACTCTCACATCCATACATGACCACAGGAAAAACCATAGCCTTAAGTAGATGGACCTTAGTCGGCAAAGTAATGTCTCTGCTTTGGAATATACTATCTAGGTTGGTCATAACTTTTCTTCCAAGGAGTAAGCGTCTTTTAATTTCATGGCTGCAATCACCATCTGCAGTGATTTTGGAGCCCCCCAAAATAAAGTCTGACACTGTTTCTACTGTTTCCCCATCTATTTCCCATGAAGTGATGGGACTGGATGCCATGATCTTCGTTTTCTGAATGTTGAGCTTTAAGCCAACTTTTTCACTCTCCTCTTTCACTTTCATCATGAGGCTTTTTAGCTCCTCTTCACTTTCTGCCATAAGGGTGGTGTCATCTGCATATCTGAGGTGATTGATATTTCTCCCAGCAATCTTGATTCCAGCTTGTGTTTCTTCCAGCCCAGCGTTTCTCAGGATGTACTCTGCATAGAAGTTAAATAAGCAGAGTGACAATATACAGCCTTGACATACTCCTTTTCCTATTTGGAACCAGTCTGTTGTTCCATGTCCAGTTCTAACTGTTGCTTCCTGACCTGCATACAGATTTCTCAAGAGGCAGGTTAGGTGGTCTGGTATTCCCATCTCTTTCAGAATTTTCCATACATGAATATTTATTTTCTAATTTGGGTTATAATCCAATAGTATTTTATTTTGTTTAAATTGTTCCAGTTCTCACCATTGGGAGCTTTCTCTATTGGTGCCTATCTTTTTTTAACATACACCTTTTGGATGTGTGTGTGTGTGTCTGTGTATGTGTGTACTTGTGTTTATCGTGTGTGTGTATGGGTGTGTTTAACACTTCCTGACTTTCTGGTACCACAAGATGCTCCAGGCTCATTTGTGTATTTCCTGCCCCAGTTCTCTAAGGATCACTGATTCCTTTTATTGGGGAGTGGTAATAGAAACCAAAATCTGGGTTCTAGATGTGCTGATTGTTAATGGCATATTATTTCTCTAGGTTCTCTTAACTGAGAGAGCAAAGAAATATCTGTCTATACTAACCCATGGATATACACATATCAATAAATATTTCTGTATAAAGCTATTAATATATCTGCTTCCCTGGTGGCTCAGTGATAAAGAATCTGACTTCTAATGCAGGTGATGCAGGCTCAGTCTCTGGGCTGGGAAGATCCCCTGGAGAAGGAAATGGCAATCCACTCCAGTAACCTTGCCTGGAAAATCTCATGCACAGTGGAGCCTAGTGGGTATAGTCCGTGGGGTCACAAAGAGTCAGACACAACTTAGTGACTAAATAATAAATTGATATACCTATATTGAGCTGAGTATATACTGATATCTGCACTATAGTCCATTAACAGATTATTTTAGCTTTCTCTTTTTATTTATCCATAAATTCATATTTCAGTATTGAGAAATGTGGCTTCCACCATCCACCATCTATTTATTTAATTATTCAATTCCCATGCACATGTATCAGAATTGTTAACCTATGCCCACAACAACAACTATTTTTAAGTATAGTGGTTAATAGAATCTCTGTTACATCTTGTTATTTAATGAGTTTAAATGCCCATACATTTCCAAATCACAAATTTGGTTTGTAAGTTATTCTAATAACTGCATTTAAAATTAGTAATTAGGGACTTCCCTGGTAGCCCGGTGGTTAAGAATCTGCCTGTCAATGAAGAGGACAAGAGTTTGATCCCTGATCTGGGAAGATCCCACATGCAGCTGAGCAGTTGAGCCCAAGGACCACAACAGCTGAAACCCACATGCCCTAGAGCCCTTCTCTGCAATGAGAGAAGTCACCACAAGGAGAAGCCTGTGCACTTCAACTAGAGTAGCCCCCGGCTCACTGCAGCTAGAGCCAGCAACAGAGACCTGGCACAGCCAAAAGTAAATAAAAAAATTTTTAATATTTAAAACAGTATCAATTCGTTTCATTTGAAATTTGTATATTACATATTATAAATTTAAAAGTGTTATTTTAAGAAGATTTAGATGGGCTTCTCTAGATTGTCAAAGGGATTCACAATAAAGAGAAGGTTAGAATCTCAACTGTAGGAAGAGTATTGTGAGGTTATAATGAGATGATGTGAAGTTATCTGGTACAGACGTTAAGAAATAACAAATAATAAATACTTTGAAAGAGAGAACATGCTAAGCCTTAATAACTTACAATTTAGTTGAAGGACTTGCTAGGTATCAGGTATTGGAGGTAAAAGTTCATGTAATGTTAAGAGGAGGATGAGAAGATGAGGGAAGCCAGAAGACCAGGATGACTGTGAAGGTAAGGGGTTTTGTAGTTGAAGAGACTAGGCCTTGGATCCTGTCATTCATAGCCTGATTTTTTTCTCTTTTTGAAATAAGGAGAACAATGGCTATTCCATAGGCCTGTCCTTAAGAGCCAAAGTAGATGTTTAATTATGTCTTTTAATTTGTGTGCGGCAGTGGGGATTGAGTATGGTAATTTGGGACAATCCCACAACATACCATATTGTCCTTCCTATTATAGTTTTAATTCTATGAAATTGGACTTACTGGAGTTTCTTATAATAGTTTAGTTTCCTTCATCCATCAAAGTACTCTTACCAGGTGCTTTTTTGTTTGTTTGTTTTTTAATTGGAGGACAATTGCTTTGTATCATTGTGTTGGTTTCTGCCATACATCAACATGAATCAGCCGCAAGTATGTCCCCTCCCTCTAGAACCCCCCTCCCATCTCCCACCCCCATCTCACCCCTCAGTGTTGCCACAGAGCACTGAGTTGAGCTCCTTGTGTCACACAGCAAATTCCCACTTGCTCTCTATTTGGATATGGTAATATATATGTTTCCATACTAGTCTTTCAATTCTTCCCCCACCCAACCATGCCCACAAATCTGTTCTCTATGTCTGTGTCTCCACTGCTGCCCTGAAAATGGGTTCATCAGTACTATCTTTCTAGATTCTATACACATATGTTAATATACAATATTTGCCTTTCTGTTTCCAACTTACTTTACTCTGTATGATAGGCTCTAGTTTCATCCACCTCATTAGGACTGACTTGAATGCATAATTTTTTATAGCTGAGTAATATCCCATTGTATATATGTACCACAATTTCTGTATCCATTCATCTGTTGATGTACATCTAGGTTGCTTCTATGTCCTAGCTATTGTAGAAAGTGCTATAATGAACGCTGGGGTACACTTTTTGACATACATCACAGCAAGATCCTCTTTGACCCACTTCCTACAGTAATAGAAATAAAAACAAAGGTAAGCAAATGGGGCTTAATTAAACTTAAAAGCTTTGCACAGCAAATAAAACAATAGACAAGATTAAAAGACAACCCTTAGGATGGAAGAAATAATTGCAAATGAAACAAATGACAAAGGATTAATTTCCAAAATATACAATCAACTCATAAAGCTCAATACCAGGAAAACAAACAACCCAAAATCAAAACGTGGGTGGAAGACATAAATTGACATTTCTCCAAAGAAGATATACAGATGGCCAACAAACACGTGGAAAGATGCTCAGTATCGCTCATTATTAGAGAAATGCAAATCGAAAGTACAGTAAGGTGTCACCTTACACCAGTCAGAATGGCCGTCATTAGAAAACCTACAAACAGTAAATGCTGGAGACGATGTGAAGAAAGGGGAACTCTCTTGCACTTTTGGTGAGAATGTAAACTGATACAGTCACTTTGGAGAACAGTATGGAGATTCCTTAAAAAACTGGAAATAGAACTATCATATGACCAACCTAGATAGCATATTGAAAAGCAGAGACATTACTTTGCCAATAAAGGCCTGTCTAGTCAAGGCTCTGGTTTTTCCTGTGGTCATGTATGGATGTGAGAGTTGGACTATAAACAAGGCTGAGCACCGAAGAATTGATGCTTTTGAACTGTGATGTTGGAGAAGACTCTTGAGAGTCCCTTGGACTGCAAGGAGATCCAACCAGTCCATTCTGAAGGAGATCAGCCCTGGGATTTCTTTGGAAGGAATGATGCTAAAGCTGAAACTCCAGTACTTGGGCCACCTCATGCGAAGAGTTGACTCATTGGAAAAGACTCTGATGCTGGGAGGGATTGGGGGCAGGAGAAGAAGGGGATGACAGAGGATGAGATGGCTGGATGGCATCACTGACTCGATGGACGTGAGTTTGAGTGAACTCCAGGAGTTGGTGATGGACAGGGAGGCCTGGCGTGCTGCAATTCATGGGGTCGCAAAGAGTCGGACACGACTGAGTGACTGAATTGAACTGAACTGATGACCCAACAACCCCACTACTGGGCATATACCCTGAGAAAACCATAATTGAAAGAGACATATGTATGCCAGGTTCTTTTTATTCATAGAAGTCAGTAAGTGTTGAGGGTGCTAGAGGAAAAGCAAAAATTAAAGCTATCAAATGGCAGGAACTAACTGCTTCAGATACTATACCATGGCAAGAGACATAGGGGTAAACAAAATTACAAAGTGAACTGAGAAATGTCTTACATCAACCTGCAGGGTTTGCATCTGTGTGCTTGGAACTTGACATGCAGCAATATGCCAGATAAGTTAATGAGTAATGGCTAAGGTGAGGTGAAATAGATCAATTTTTTAATCTACAACTTTTCGTTGCACAATCCTTTTTGCTTTTGTTTTTGAAAAAAAAAACAGGTTTCAGATTGTGACTTTGAGGACTGCAATGCTTCCTTTTTGATATCCTGGAATTAGAGGTGGAATAGCGAATGATACTGTGAGTTTCCACAATGGACAGACAATTTGAAACCTGAGCCAGAGGCCCTCCATGCCTGAAGCTGTCAGCATTAGAACCACTGCTTTGGGTTAAGGAGTCCTTCCAGAAAAGACTCATTAACATGCAAACGCACTATCTGAAGGAGTAACCCTGTATCCAGTATCTCATTAGCAGGCATTAACAATTTAGTAGAGATTAGCTTCTCAGATTTATTATGGAGAGGAGTTGCCAGGGTGATTTGGCCCCCACATCTGTCACCCACTGACTGCCAGCTCTCCTGACCTCATCACTGCATAGGGGTCTGCCCTAACTAAGCTAGAAACCTAGTTAACTAGGAAAGAATTGAGCACTCAGTCCAAGACAATCAACTTTGTTTTATATAATTGATTTATGAGAAAGGATAGGAGGAGGATTTCTATAATAATAGTAATTTTATGTGTGTTGAGGGGAATAGCTGACCAGCTTTAGGTGATTAAATATGTTCTACAGAATTCTAAAATTTTAATGACAAACATCTGCCTTTTCAATGAGGTCAGAAAGTATATCATGCAAATTATACACAAATGTAGTTCAGGGATAGCAAATCTATAGTAACAGAAGTAGAACTGTTTTCGGGTAATTATAGGTAGGCTTAATTTTCTGCATTAATATGAAAGCACTGATATAGGAGTATTAGAAAATGATCGTTGTCTGAAGATTGGTATTTGATATTGAATATCTATAGCAGAAATAGGGAAATGAGAGAAGGGAAATGGTTATAAACAGAACAGAAACTGTTTCTTTAGACATTGCTAAAAATTCACCTTGTTTTTACTGGTAAGGAGTTGCCAGATAATACCATATCTATATAATACATGTAGTATTCTGTAATTGGAACTCTAGATTTAATCGTAAAATGTATATATTTACTTAAGTGAGATGCTTGGTAAATGGCATATGATATATTCAAATGGGATTTGATATATTCAAATGGCATATTATATATTAGTTACACTTGGTGTAACTAATTCTCAAATAAACTCTTTTTTTTAAAATTATCTTGTGAAGTCATGAAATAAAACAATCAGGCCAATGATATTTAAATTTCTTAACCTCAAGTTTTTAAAGAATCTGACAAAACTAAAACCAAAATCTCTCCTGGAGAAAAGTACTCTTTGAAAAAAACTTTTCTATTGTAATAAATGGATTCTGTGTGTGTGCTCAGTCCCTTCAGTCGTGTCCAACTCTTTGTGACCCTATAGACTGAAACCCATTAGGCTCTTCTGTCCATGGGATTCTCCAGGCAAGAATCCTGGAGTGGGTTGCCATGCTCTCCTCCAGGGGATCTTCCGTCCCCAGGGATTTAACCCACATCTCTTGCAGATCTTCTGCACTGCAGGCAGATTCTTTACTACTGAGCCACTGGGAAGCCTAAATAAATAGATTATTGAATAGTTTTTATAAATAATTGTCTCTATTTTTCAAATCAAATTTAAGCTAATAAAAAGTGGAAATTTAATTAAAAAGCAAATTTCAGTGAAATGCGCTTGGTCATCAGGCAAGTTGATACCCATTTATTCAGCAGATATTGAAGGAGTGTCTAATTTGTGCCACTGTTTTAGACACAAGAGATACAGGAGTGAACAAATAGGTCTCTTTTTCATGAAGCTTACTTTTCAGTAGAAGGAAATGACCATAAATGCATAAATATAGCCTGCTATTTGGTAGAAAGGACCATGAAGGAGCAGCATAGTGATGCAAGGGTTGGGTCAACTATACAGGGTGTTTAGGGAACATCTGAGTAGAGATTTGAAAGAAGTGTGAGAACAAGCCATATGAATACATTGGAAAAAGAGGCTTGGCATATGTAGGTGGTTGGGCTTATACTACCTGTGTTACAGAGACTGGGAGGATAGTTTGTCTGAGTGAAATGAGCTGGTTATGGCATCAATGACTCAATAGACATAAATTGAAGCAAGCTCTGGGAGATGGCAGAGGACAGGGAAGCCTGGTGTGCTGCAGCCCATGGGGTAGCAAAGAGTTGGGCATGACTGAGGGACTGAACAACAACAAAATCAAAAGGGAAATTGCTAAGAAGATGGGATTAGAAAGTTAAGTGAATAAAAAAATAATTTTAGGGCCTTTAAGGCAGTGGTCACAAGAGAACTTTAGAGGATTAAGGGTCTACTTTTGAGCAAACTAAATTTGTGATACCTTTCAGATCTTAGTGAATATGTGCAGTAGACAACTGGATATACTCATCTGAAATTTAGTAGCAAGAGACAACATGGCTACAGATGAAAATTTGTAAATCATCATGGTATGTAAATAGAGAAGGAAATGGCAACCCACTCCAGTATTCCTGCCTGGAGAATCCCATGAACAGAGGAGCCTGGTGGGCTACTGTTCATGGGGTCACAAACAGTTGGACATGACTGAGTGATTAAGCACATGGTATATAAAGTCTTTAGAGTTAAAGATGAAATCACTTTATAAGTAGGTGTAGGCAGAGAATAGATGATGTTGAAGGACCGAACCACGAGACACTCCAGTATCTAGAGGATTCACCAGAGGACATAAGAAGAGAGAAGAGAAGTAAGAATTAACAGGAACCCATGAGCCAAGTGGTAGGTATTAGAAGGAAGAGAAAGTGAAAGAAAGTGAAAGTGAAGTCGCTCAGTCATGTCTGACTCTTTGAGACCCTGTGGACTGTAGCCCTCAAGGCTCCTCTGTCCATGGGATTCTTCAGGCAAGAATACTGGAGTGGGTTGCCATTTCCTTCTCCAGGGGATCTTCCCAACCCAGGGATTGAACCCAGGTCTCCTTCATTGCAGGCAGATGCTTTATCCTCTGAGCCACCAGGGAAGCCCCAGAAGGGAGAGAAGTGACTATTACTCCTACTAGTGGATTAAGATGAGAACTAATAATTTAATACAGGGCTTGGAAACATACATATCACTAATAACCTTGAGAAGAAAATAGTTTCTATATAGTGGAGAGGACAAAAACAGTTGAGTGGGAGAAACAGGTAAGTGGGAAAAAGAGCTACCTTTTTTTGAATAGTTTGCTATAAAGAGGAGCAGAGTGATGGGGCAATGATTAGAACTGATATGGGAACAAAGAATTCTTTTCCCTTTCAGACGGAAGCTATTAGATCTTTGTATGCTAATAAGAACATCTGGTAGAGAACAACTAATGGAAGATTCAGGGAAGAGGAGATACAGTAGAAGAAAAATCCCTGATTAAGCAAGCGATGAGAGATCCAGTGCAAAAGAGATGGTTTTGCCTTAGAACAGAAGACATACATGTCTTATGCTAAAGTAGGAGGGAAGGCAAAACATGAACTTTCAGGTAGACCCAGGTAGGGAGGCAGACTGGATGTTTTGAGTTCATAGATGTTCTATTCTGATCCCTCCTGTGGTCTCAGTGAAACAAGAAGCAGCTGAGAATTTAGAGAGGAAGACATGTTATAGACCTAAAGACGGAGGAGTTACAAAATTGTTGTCTAGCACAGAAGAAAAGAGAATTGAGTAAGCAGTCAGTTTTCTAATAAGTACTAAGAGTTCACATGGGATAAATGAATGTGAATTTAAATGAGACCAATTAGCAAGGTTGCTGTTTTTTTTTTTTTTTTCCTCTAGTCATGTTTATGTGTTTGGCACAGATCCTGAATTGGCATCAAGTTGTTTCACTGGGGCTGGCATTTTGCACAGCCAATACCAACTGAGAGTGAGGGCCAAGGGACTTCAGAGAGTCTACATGGAAGTGTGATTCTAACGGCGGACCATGTGTTCTAACCACGGAGAGCAGAGAACTTAGGAATTAGGTCTTGAGCACTACACTTGTTTTATTTGTTTATTTTTCTGTACTTGATTTTAACTGTATGTTGGATCACAAGACCGGAAAATGTGGACTGATCGTGGGATTGTAAGAACAAACATAGTTAGAACCTCCACATTTCGCTCTGTTACACAGGAATTCTCCGTGTTTCTTTCTGCTAAATTCCTGACTGCAATTTCTTGACCTTTACGTCAATGACATTATCTGAGGTGAGGTATGCATTTTTGATAAAGTCTGTTAGAAATGCATTTTGCAAGACTACTTTTAATCTTAAAAGGTGTTAGAATAGGAATAAGTATAATAGAGCTTTCAATGTTTTCAAGTACTCTGCTTATCTCTAAAGAGACATTTGTCCACTGTTACATCTGGCTCTAATCTCCAGGTGTTCTTCCTCTGGCACTGAAAATAAGAGTACAATGTAAAAGCTTAACAAATATATTATCTTTAAAGAGATATATAACATGTTTTCTTTCTAATATGGGTCAAATCTCTCTATTGATACCATTTTCATTTTTTCTCAATATAGCAAGTTTATTACTCACCTCTCGGGTCTCCAGCATTGCAGGCAGATTCTTTACTTTCTGACCCACCAAAGAAGCCAGTTTATTATTCGTTTTCTCTTCATTGTGTGTATATGAGGCATGTTTACCCCCTGGTGGATGATGCTGGAACTGTTATTGTGAATTTTCTCTTGTTTTTATTAGAGAATAAAGACTGAAAGAGTAAATATTGTGGTCAATGGGAATTATTTTTGAAGAAATGTTGAGGTTGACCAAAAGAGGTTGAAATCACTAGATGTTTAACCTTATTTCATTAGTTTGAAAACTTGGGGTTATGTTAAGAACCGCACTGTAACTGAATCTGGAAGATGATAGTAAAAAATGTTTAAAATTTGAGAACACAGCAGTGGCAACCCACTCCAGTACTCTTGCCTGGAAAACCCCATGGGCAGAGGAGCCTGGTAGGCTGCAGTCCATGGGGTCGCGAAGAGTCGGACACGACTGGGTGACTTCACTTTCGCTTTTCACTTTCCTGCATTGGAGAAGGAAATGGCAACCCAGTCCAGTATTCTTGCCTGGAGAATCCCAGGGACGGGGGAGCCTGGTGGGCTGCCGGCTATGGGGTCGCAGAGTTGGACACGACTGAAGCAACTTAGCAGCAGCAGCAGCAGCAGCAGCAGAATTGTGAAGAAAGCTAGTGTCATTCTTACTTAAATATTGAAGAAGCTTAATGTTTTTAACTTAACTCAGTAAGTTGAGATGCCTTTTCTTAAATTAGTTTAAGATTATATACATGTAAATAAAGGAAAGTCTGCCATTGATTAATCTTCACTTTCTACGTACAGAATTATACAATTTATAAAAAAAGTCCATTCTTAGGACTGTGTGAACATGGAGTCTGATTTTCCCTAAAGTGTTTTCTTTAACATACTAGGAAAAAATAACTTCAATGTGCTGAACTTGACATTTATGACTTACATGATTGGCACTGTTTTAGTTTCAAGGAATAAGACCAGTTTCTTTCCTCAAAAGAGCTGCAAGCTGGTTGAGAGACAAAGACTGAAATTAAATCCCATTGCAGAAGTTAGCACTTGATGTAAGCTGATGTAAGTGGAAGCAACATATTTTAAGTTCATTCTAGAGGAGTAATTCAGAATAACTTCATAGAAGGGAAGACCTGAGCTATCCTGGGAGATATTTAAATAGATTAGGAGTGGAGCCAGAGGGCAGGCAAAGACCGTGAAGCTTTAGAAAGCAAGTGTACCCAAGCCATGATCTTGTGCCTTACTCACTATTCTTACAGGCCTAATAAGAACAGCTGCTGGTAGCTTCATCAACATCATCATCATTAGCACATCATGTTAATAATGAATGGATATTTTTCCAGGTAGTCAAATAAACTTTTTGTATGTAGCACCTAGATGTTTTCTATTGTCTGCCTTATGAGTTCAATGTTTTTACATGTACAAAAATGAAGACTTAGAAGGATCAAGTAATTTTTTCAAATCTAGGTGTGTGCACTTTCAACTCCATACTCTGTCCCTCTGTGCTTAACAGGTTAGATTATTTGCTCGTGTTAAGGGCTCAAATATTGGTTGATAAGCATAATAATCTCATATAGGGTAAAGTGAAATAATCTACTTTGAGTTTATGATGCAGATTTATGATGCAGTTTATGATGTACATTTTGGTGAATGTACTTAAGTGCCAATAGATGAATAATAAGACTGAGAAACACAAAAATAGAAAGTGAAAATTTGAATATATATATATATGTCTTTTGAGAACAAAGAATTCTTTTGAATGTCTAATTTCTTAGTAAATATCAGGATATCTCACACACATCATTAGGCAGCATCAGCGAAGCTTCGCCTGCACCCTGCAACAGGGCACTATTATAGATGCCCAGAAAGAAAACTCACATTTTCTGTACAGTATAGATAAGTGTGTACTCTAATCACTGTTTAAGAATGAGTAATTTGGGGACTTCTCTATGGGTCCAGTGGTTAGGACTCCATACTTCCACTGCAAAGGGCATGGGTTTGATCCCTGACTGGGGAACTTGGATCCCGCATGCTGCATGGCACAGCCAAAAGAAAGAAAAAAAGAATGAGATAATTTGAGTTTTTAATTTCCCTTATCAATTAGTACATATGAATCATGTTAGGTGAAGAATTTTTGGTTGATTGGACCCTTTACATTTGAATTCTCTAGAGAGAATAGTAAACAACTCATTTTAGGCTTGAAATACCACATTCAGCAAATGAATAATATTATGCTGAATAAAGTGATCAATTCAGTAAGCTGTCTGGAATCTAAAATATATAAGAAGTAACTGAAGGAACGGGGAATAGAAGAGATGAAGGAGTGAACGTGACCATGGCTGTAGACCCTTATAGGAGTTGTCCTGCGAAAAAGAAGTTAGACTGTCCTACACTGAAGACTTTAGACCAATTAGACAGACTTAAGCTGATAAAAGCATGAACAGTTTGATAACTAGAACCCTTCAACAATAAAGTAAACTGTATTTTAAGAACATGAACTCCCTGTCACTGAAGTGTTGTAACAGAACTTGACGTTAAGAAGTTGGAAATGTAAGAAACAAACTTTACAGTGAGAAAATTCTATGATTCTATGAATTTTCAAAGCCTCATAAATGTGTGTAGCTCATGCATTTCATTCATTGTGACACTGAAGTGTATGATGCCTTGAAATGGCCATTCAAAGATGTCTGCTGTGCCATACTCCATGGATTTTTTTTTTTTTTCTATGAATGTTAAGACTTCTTGTTGTTGTTTTTTGTTGCTAAATTGTGTCTGACCCTTTTGCAACCCCTTGGACTGTAGCCCTCCAGACTTCTTTCCATGGAATTTCCCAGGCAAGAATATTAGAGGGTTGCCATTCCCTTCTCCAGGGGATCTTCCAACCCAGGGATCGAACCCGTGTCTCCTGCTTTGGCAGGTGGATTCTTCACCACTGAGCCACCAGAGAAGCCCTACTGTTAGGATTGGTCTGGTATAAATCTTATCCCCATTGAATTAATATTATTCCAAACAAGAAGCTTTATTCCATAAGGAAACAGAAAAGAGGTTCAGAAACGTTCAAACTAAGTTTTTATGTGTTTGAAAATAGTTTACCAAAAAACTTCAAACATTACAGTAGAAGTTCCCATGTACCCTTTATTCAACTTCCCCAAATGTTAACAGTTTTATATTACTATAGTATGATTGTTCAAACCAGAAACTTTACATTGTCACAACGTTACTAACAAATTTATGGTATCACATTCAGAGATTGCCTATTGCCTTATAGCCCTGATTAAAATCCAGGATCCCATATTGCATTTGCTTGTCATATCTCCTCTTTCTTCTCTAAATCTAGGTTTGTCATAGATTTTCTTCCAAGGAGCAAGCGTCTTTTAGTTTCATGGCTGCGGTCATCATTTGCAGTGATTTTGGAGCCCAAGAAAATAAAGTCTGTTACTGTTTCCATTGTTTCCCCATCTATTTGTCGAAAAGTGACGGGATCAGATACCATGATCTTTGTTTCTTGAATGTTGAGCTTTTTCATTCTTCTCTATCACCTTCATCAAGAGGCTTCTTATTTCCTTTTCACTTTCTGCCAAAAGGGTGGTGTTATCTGCATATCTGACATTATTGATATTTCTCCCTGCAATCTTGATTCCAGCTTGTGCTTCATCCAGCCCAGCATTTTGCATGATGCAATATAATATAATATAATTAACTTATATACATTATAATAATGCATATAAGTTAAATAAGCAGGGTGACATTATATAGCCTTGAAAATGATCAACCTGTACACCTCTGAAAAATAAATTTGCAAAAAATTCCAATATTGCTGTACAGTTCTTTTTGCCTTTTGTTTTCCAGTATGCATAAATGTATGTCTAATTAAAGTATATTAAAATATTATTTTCCAAAGTTAATTAGGTTAGTTCTTTCCCACCCCCTTTAGTGTGATTTGGTTGTTTGTAGTAAAATTAATTTCATTTGATACTGTTTGTGTTCCTTTTTAGGCTATTTCAAAATTTTGGATGATTTTCATTATTTATTTACTTGGATATTTAAAAAAAAATGTTCATTGTTTTAATCATAATTATATAAAAAGGTGGGACTTCCAAGGTGGTGCTAGCAGTAGAGAACCCACCTGCCAATGCAGGAGACATAAGAGACTTGGGTTTGACCCCTGGGTCCAGGACATTCCCTGGAGAAGGGAATGGCTAACCTCTTCAGTTTTCTTGCCTAGAGAAATCCATGGACAGAGAAGCCTGGCGGGCTACAGTCCATGGAGTCTCAAATAGTCCAACATGACTGAAGCTACTTAGCATGGGCATGGGCATACAAAAAGGTATACATCTCCTCCTCATCCTTTCTATTAAATATCCCATTCACAGTCTTCCTTTCATTTTGTCCAGTTTCCATCTACTTCCTGAACCCAATCAGATAGTTACACTAGCTTCTGTTTTATACTTTCGGCAATTCCTTTTGAACAAATGAGCAGATACATGGCAATTTTTTATAGTCCCTTCTTTCTTACATTACAAATAGCATACTATAGATACTCTTTTGAATTTTGTCTTTAATATGTGTAGGAAGTCACTCTGTATCAGTTGATGGGGATTGTTTTAATTCTTTTTTTTCTTCTGTAGTGTGAAAAATCCAGTACTTTATGCTCAACTCAGACTACCGAACCAGAATTTCTGGCAGAAAAGCTGATAATTCATATAGTCAATAAGTTCACCAAGTGATTCTTTTCAGTGGAGAAATCTGAGGAACCCTGCTCGACATCTCTACAATTAAGATGTCTAAAATTAAATTTCAGTTATTTCTTCCTCCAAACTGTCCCACCCTGCAAATGTTTTCTTCTTCAATGAATGGTGCCATGATTCACATAATGGTTAACTCAATGTAAAAGCCTAGGATTTTTGAAACTGATCCTCAGTTTCTTACTTTTCTTCATTTTCTGCATAGATTGTATCATTAGGTCCTCTGGAATCTCACCTCATCTTATCCCATCTCTTCCCATCTCATTTCTCTCTCTCTCAATACAGGTATAATGTTCCTCTTCATCTTCATTGCCACCATCTTAGCCATCGCCATTTCTCCTTTGTTCTACTTGTGCAGACTAGTATCTACAAAGTTTGATTATTTCAAATTTCTTTTCACTTAATTTCTTTCTCTTTCATCTATGATAAAGTCAAAATCCTTAGCCTTACAGATTCTGGCCTTGCTTTTACTTGTAAGTTGCACTTTAACTTATAAGCACATACACACTCACACACATGTGCACACACATACATGTATAGTTGGTATTTTTAGTTAAGGCTTTGTTTTCCCTCTCATCCTAGCATGAGAAAATTAAGAATCAAAGTCAAACTAAAGAAAAAAAAAAAAGCAACTTTAAAAATAAATTCAAACAATTTCTTTTTTCCTTCCAGAACATTTATCTAAAGTGCTCATGTGCTCAGTCATGTCCTACTCTCTGCAACAAGGCAAGAATAATGGAGTGGGTTGTCATTTTCTCCTCCAGGGGATCTTCCTGACCCAGGGATCGAATCCAAGTCTCTTTTGCCTCCTGTATTGACAAGCAAATTATTTACCAGTAGTGCCACCTGGGAAGCCCAAGTAGTATTATCATTAGTGGCAGTATAGATCCTATTTCTTTTTCCCTCTTAGACATCAAGGCATGGTGAAGAAGTCTCATTAGACACTGAAATCTAAACTTTCAAAGCTAAATCTCTCTCTACTCTTCTGCAGTATGCCGTAATGATTAAAGTATAGGAATCTGAATCACAGGTCTGGGTTGAGTCTAATCTTGTTTCATATAAGCTTTGTAACTTAGACAAGTCATTTATCTCTCTGTCTTAATTTGTTCAGCTATAAATGGAGATATTAAGAATATTGATACTCAAGGTTAGTGAAAGAAGAATGCATGTAAGCACAGTATCAAACACTTTAAAAACTGACTAGTTCAAGTTCTCTGTTGTTCAATCACTAAGTCATGTCCAACTCTTTGCAACACCATGAACTGCAGCATACCAGTCTTCCACTATCTTCCTGAGTTTGCTCAAACTCATGTTCATTGAGTTAGTCATGCCATCCAAGCATCTCATCCTCTGTGGCCCCAAGTGGTGCTAGTGGTAAAAAATCCACCTGCCAATGCAGGAGAAAAACAAAAGAGACTCTGGTTCAATTCCTGGGTTGGGAAGATGCCCGGGAGAAGGAAATGGCCACCCACTCCAGTATTCTTGCCTGAGAAATCCCATGGACAGAGGAGCCTGGCAGGCTATAGCCCATGGAGCTGCCAAGAGGCAGATTCTCTGCCCATTTTAAAATCAGAATGTTTGGACATTTTTGATATTAAATTATATGATTTCTTTACAATATTTGTATATTAGTCCCTTATCAGATATATCATTTGTAAAAATCTCCTATTCAGTAAGCTATGTTTTCATTTTGTGATGGTGTTCTCCATTCTACTAAAGATTTTCTATTTGATATAGTCACATTCATTTCATTTTATTTTTGTTGGTCTTGCCTAGGTAGATACATCCAAAAAGATATTGCTAAGACTGATGTCAATGTTTATTTCTAGGGTTTTTTTTTTTTTTTTTTTTTTTGGTTTCAGGTCTTGAATTTAAGCTATTAATCCATTTTGAATTATTTTTATGTATGGTATAAGAAACTAATTCAGTTTCATTCTTTGCAAGTAGTTGTCCAGTTTTCCCAACACCATGTATTGAAGAGACTGTTATTTTTTTTCCGTGGTACATTCTTGTCTCCCTTGTTGTAGACTATTGGTCATAGAACCATGGGTTTATCTCTGGATTCTCTGTTCTGTGTCTGTTGTTTTAATATACTGTACTCTTTTTAATATACTGTAGCTTTATAGTATTGTGTGAAATCTATGTGGTGATACTGCCAGCTTTGTTTTTCTTCCTCAATATTGTTTTGGCTATCTGAGGATTGTTTTATTTTGATCATTCTATAAATTTTTTAGGATTATTTGTTCTAATTCAGTGAAAAATACCATTGGTATTTTGATAGGGGTTGCATTGTTTTAGGAATACATACAATAGCCAAAAGAGACATGAAAAGATGCTCAGTATCACTAATTACCTGGGAAATGCAAATAAAAATCACAGTGAGATATCACCTCATACCTATCAGAAGGGCTATCATCAAAAGGAAATAAATAAGTGTTGACAAGGATGTGGAGAAAAAAGAACCTTACTGTTACTGTTAGTAGGAATGTAAGCTGATGCAACCACAATGGAAAACAGTATGGAGGTTCCCCAAAAGTTAAAAATAGAATTGACATATGATTCAACAATTTAACTTCTGAGTGTCTTTCCAAAGAAAAGAAAAACTCTAATTAGAAAAGATATATGCATCCCTCTGTTCATTACAGCATTATTTATAATAGCCAAGATATGGAAGAAGCTAGTGTCCCTAAATAGATGAATCAATAAAGAGGATATGGTATGTGCATACATGTAAATATATACATACATATATATACATATATAATGAACTACTACTCTGTTATAAAAAAGAATGAAACCTTTTCACTTGCGGCAATATGGACTTACTTAGAAGGTATTGTGCTAAGTGAAATAAGCCTGAAAGAGAAGAACAAATACTGTATGATTTCACTTTAGTGACATCTAAAACAAAACAAAGCAGAAACAAACTCACAGATCCAGGGAACAAAATGATGATTACTTGAGGTGAGGGAGATAGAAGATTGGGAAAAATAAACGAAGGGAATTAAGAGGTAAAAATTTCCAGTTATAAAATAAATGCCATGGAGATGCAATATACACCTTAAGGAATATGATCAATAATACTGTGATAATTTTGTATTGTGATATATGGTTACTAGAATGATGGTGATTAATTAAAATGTATTTAAATGTTGAATTATTATGTTAAACACTTGAAACTATCATAATATTTTATGTCAGCTATACTTCAGTAAAATAGTGACTCAGCTAACATTAATTGGTATTATAATTTAATTTTACATTTTTCTCTCCACAACGGCCTATTTTGCTGACTTTTTCATTATAAAATATAAAAGTACATTTTACCTTAAAGATGAGTTCTAAGATTAATTGATAGTATTAACAAGGCAATTTAAAATATGCCCAGATATAATTTAACTGCCTAGCACAAATATATGCCTGATATTTACCATTATGGATGAAAACCTATCAGTAAAGATGTCAAATGAGTTACCAAAAACATTATTGTTTATTGCCTTTCATTGAATCCTAAGTCATAAGTAGTTTTTTTGATGGAATGAGAGATTGAAATTTTATACTCTTTATGGATTAATGCGATGGCAGTTTTATTTTTTTATAAATAAAGCTAACTATTTTCATTCACTCTGTAGTGTAAAATTTTTGAATGGCCTGGAATAAGACAGATAATCCTTTGGACTGAGAAAATGATAAAGAGGCTCAATGCTGATGAAGGGAGGAAGTCAAAGAAGAATAAGGAAAGCAAGATTTGTTCCTCTTTCCAAAGAGAGACAAGATACTAGACCTTTCTATAAGGAAACTGAAGTGCACCTTTCTTTCTGAGATTTGAAAGAAAGAGATGCACCACATTTAAATATCTAGAGTATATCTTCCACTTAAAAATGAACCTCTCTAATCATCTGGTGAGGAATAAGAGAATAAAATAGCCTGTGAATAAGTCCTTTTTTGTGGTGTTAAATAAAGCTAATTATGATGAATATTACATATCGAATGAGTTCAAGAATTCCCCTTGGAAAAATTGGTTTGTTCTCTACAGAAAAGAACAGAGAATCCAAGTGAGTTATTTCTATTTGGTAGGGAAATTCTAGTGTCTAAATCATACTCACTTAAGATTTAGTTCAAAGTCTACTATAATTTTTATTTTATATATATAATTATTTAAATATAATATACAGTTTCATATGTATGTAACCAGTCAATCCTAAAGGAAATCAACCCTAAATATTCATTGGAAGGACTGATGATGAAGCTGAGGCTCCAATATTTTGGCCTATACTGACTCATTGGAACAGACCCTGATGCTGGGAAAGATTGAAGGCAAGAGAAGGGGACAACAGAGGATGAGATGGTTGGATGGCATCACTGACTCAGTAGACATGATTCTGAGCAAGTTCTGTGAAATGTGGATAGGGAAGCCTGGCATGCTGCAGTCAGTCCATGGGGTTGCAAAGAGTCAGACAGGACTGAACGACTGAACAACAATATGTTCAGTTCAGTTCAGTTGCTCAGTCGTGTCCGACTCCTTGCGACCCCATGAATTGCAGCACGCCAGGCCTCCCTGTCCGTCACCAACTCCCGGAGTTCACTCAAACTCACGTCCATCGAGTCAGTGATGCCATCCAGCCATCTCATCCTCTGTCGTCCCCTTCTCCTCCTGCCCCCAATCCCTCCCAACATTAGTGTCTTTTCCAATGAGTCAGCTCTTCACATGAGGTGGCCAAAGTACTGGAGTTTCAGCTTTAGCATCATTCCTTCCAAAGAACACCCAGGACTGATCTCCTTTAGGATGGACTGGTTGGATCTCCATGCAGTCCAAGGACTCTCAAGAGTCTTCTCTAACACCACAGTTTAAAAGCATCAATTCTTTGGCACAGTGATCAGTGCAAAGAAACAGAGGAAAACAATGGAATGGGAAAGACTAGAGATCTCTCCAAGAAAATTAGAGATACCAAGGGAGCACTTCATGCAAAGATGGGAAAATTAAGGACAGAAATGGTATGGACCTAACAGAAGCGTAAGATATTAAGAAGAAGTGGCAATAATACACAGAAGAACTATACAAAAAAGATCTTAATAAACCAGATAACCATGATGGTGTGATCACTCACCTAGAGCCAGACATCCTGGAGTGAGAAGTCAAGTGGGCCTTAGGAAGCATCACTACGAACAAAGCTAGTGGAGGTGATGGAATTCCAGAGCTGTTTCAAATCCTAAAAGATGATGCTGTGAAAGTGCTACACTCAAAATGTCAGCAAATTTGGAAAACTTGGCAGTGGCCACAGGACTGGAAAAGGTTAGTTTTCACTCCAATCCCAAAGAAATGCAATGCCAAAGAATGCTCAAACCACTGCACAATGGCACTTATTTCACATGCTAGCAAAGTAATGATCAAAATTCTCCAAGGTAGGCTTCAGCAGTATGTGAACCAAGAAATTCCAGATGTTCAAGCTGGATTTGGAAAAGGCAGTGACCAGAGATCAAATTGCCAACATCCGTTGGATCATAGAAAAGACAAGAGAATTCCAGAGAAACATCTACTTCTGTTTCAATGACTAGACTAAAGCCTTTGACTGTGTGGATCACCACAAACCATGGAAAATTCTTCAAGAGATACGAATACCAGACCACCTTACCTGTCCCCTGCAAAACCTGTATGCAGGTCAAGAAGCAACAGTTAGAACTGGATACGGAACAACAGACTGGTTCCAAGTTGGAAAAGGAGTACGTCAACGCTGTATATTGTCACCCTGCTTATTTAACTTCTATGCAGAGTACATCATGAGAAACGCTGGGCTGGATGATGCACAAGCTGGACACACAAGCACAAAATTGCTGAGAGAAACATCAATAACCTCAGATATATAGATGACACCACTGTTATGGCAGAAAGTGAAGAGGAACTAAAGAGCCGCTTGATGAAAGTGAAAGAGGAGAGGGAAAAAGCTGGCTTAAAACTCAACATTCAAGAAACAAAGATCATGGAATCTGGTCTCGTCACTTCATGGCAAATAGATGGGGAGACAATAGAAACAGGGACAGATTTTATTTTCTTGGGCTCCAGAATCACTGCAGATGGTGATTGCAGTCATGAAATTGAAAGATGCTTGCTCCTTGGAAGAAAATCTATGACAAACCTAGATAGCATTTTAAACAGCAGAGATATTACTTTGCCAACAAAGATTGTATAGTCAAGCCTATGGTTTTCCCAGTAGTCATGTATGGATGTGAGAGTTTCACCATAAAGAAGGCTGAGCACCAAAGAATTGATGCTTTTGAACTGTGGTGTTGGAGAAGACTCTTGAGAGTCCCTTGGACTGCAAAGAGATCAAACCTGTCAATCCTAAAGGAAATCCATCCTGAATATTCATTGGAGGGACTGATGCTGAAGCTGAAGTTCTAATACTTTTGGCCTACTGGTGCGAAAAGCCGACTCATTATAAAAGACCCTGATGCTGGGAAAGATTGAAGGCAGGAGGAGAAAGGGACAACAGAGGATGAGTTGGTTGGTTGGCATCACTGACTCAATGGACATGAGTTTCAGCAAGCTCCAGGAAATGGTGAAGGACAAAGAGGCCTGGATTATTAGAGTCCATGGGTTCACAAAGAGTTGGACATGACTAAGTGAGTGAACAAAAACAATAGCGACGACAATAGCAGTAACCTGCAAACAGAGATGGGATGGAATGTTGCTTTAATAATGGAGGTGTTATTTCCTTATGGCCTGTAAGCTAAAGTGATTGAGACTATGGTGAATTAGGACCATAGAGAGTAGAAAACTCCAGATGTTTCTCTGCTTAAAATAGAAATGGTTATAAAATATGACTGCAAAGCAACAACCTTTGCAGGATATATAACTGTGGCTGCAAATCTTTTCCCAACATCTTGTTTTAAAATGTAAAGAAAGGCAACGGAAGCCATTTCAGCATCAAAGACTAGGTTAAGGGCAATACATTCCCAAGTGCATAGTCATCCCCTATACTTTGCTTCACCTTCTCTCAACTTCACCTCTAACTCAAGCCAAATCTATTAGTGTAAAATGCTGTACAACTTTAACTTTCTTTGCCCACGAGTACCCCACCTCAAAGCATGTTCTGGATATTTTTCTTTTCCTGCCCCTGGACATTTCTAACTCTTGGGCATGAAACCTCAGTCTCAGCCCCCCTCAGACTTGTAACTTGGAGAAATTTGGGTGACCTTAAAACTAACAGGGGTGTTTCTAAGGTGGCTCAGTGGGTAAAGAACCTGCCTGCAATGCAGGAGACGTGAGTTTCATCCCTCAGTTGGGAAGATCCCGTGGAGGGTGACATGAAAACCCCCTCCAGTATTCTTGCCTGGAGAATCCCATGGACAGAGGAGCCTTGTGGGCTATGGTACATGGGGTTGCAAAGAGTCGGACATGACTGAAGTGCCTGAGCACACATACAAACTAACAGGAGATGTGAGAGAGTTAGTGAATGCCTTCCCAGTTCTCCTTAGACTGAGAAGTTTTGAGAATCATCTCTTAAGGTTCTTTAGAAAGTCACACATAAAACCAGTCATCAGTCTTGTCTCTATTGGAGCCACTTTCTTTTGTCCCCTATTCAGTGTCCAATCCTCATGTCTGCTCCCTGACCACAGACTCCCAAATAAACTACCTGCGTACAAGAAGAACCTTGTGCTCTGTGATAAGTATGAGAGAGACCTCAGCTAACGTGTATGCATGCTAAGTTGCTTCAGTCATGTCTGACTCTGTGTGACCCTATAGACTGCAGCTCATCAGCCTCCTTCATCCAAGGGATTCTTTGGGCAAGAATATTGGAGTGGGTTGCTATGGCTTCCTCCAGGGGAACTTCCTGACCCAGGGAACGAACCTGTATCTCATATCTCTTGGATTGGTAGGCAGGTTCTTTACCACTAGTGCCACCTGGGAAGCCCCAGATCTCAG
The DNA here is from genome assembly GCF_023091745.1 of Budorcas taxicolor. Classification (NCBI taxonomy): domain Eukaryota; kingdom Metazoa; phylum Chordata; class Mammalia; order Artiodactyla; family Bovidae; genus Budorcas; species Budorcas taxicolor. The sequence goes on along the minus strand of NC_068923.1, from coordinate 55,052,700 downwards.
CTAAAACACCCCCCCAAATGCATACCCTGAGAGACCTTCCTGAGAGCTGAGATAGGATGGAATGAACATAACACAGAGATCAGTAAGTGCAAAACCACAGATGTGAAAACTTTGGCTGTGATAACTCACACATGGAGTTACCAGGAAGCAAACCTCAACTCTACTAAGTTTTTGACTGGCTTGTTTCACAAAAAACCCCAAGCCTGACTTGAAATCATGTCTGGTCCCTAAATTTGCATCAGTAGGGAATGGCCTATAAAAGTTTCTAGGATACCCTTCTCTTTCAAGTTCCTGTCATACAGATGAACCTATTTGCAAAGCAAAAATAGAGACACAGATGTAGAGAACAAACCTATGGACACCAAGGTGGGGAAGAGGACAGGGATGAATTGGGAGATGGGGATTGGCATATATATACACACACACACACACACACACACACACACATACATGCATTCTACTATGGACTTTCCTGGTGGCTCAGACAGTAAAGAATTTGCCTGCAATGTAAGAGACCTGGGTTTGATCTGTGGGTCAGGAAGATCCCCTGGAGAAGGGAATGGCTATCCACTCTAGTCTTGCCTGGAGAATTCCATGGACAGAGGAGCCTGGTGGGCTACAGTCCATGAGCTTGCAAAGAGTTGGACACAACTGAGTGACTGACACTTCACTTTCGTGTATAAAATAGACAAACAATGAGAACCAAATGTATAACACAGGGAACTCTACTCAGCACTTTGTAGTGACCTAAAGGGGAAAGAAATCCAAAAAAGAGGGAATGTATGTATAGCTGATTCCCTTTGCTGTACAGCAGAAATTAACATTATAAAGCAGCTATATTCTAGTAAAATTTATGAAAACAAAAAAATAAAGTTCTTGCCAAATAAGACTATGGAAGATAATGAACAAAAATTCTTTGCAAAAAAAAAAAAAGTTCTTTGCCGAGAAGAGAATCAATGAAGAATTGATTCTACTTAGAGAGAACATGTTTGTTATCAGTGCCCAGTAGGATGTTAAAATTGCCATGGAACTTTTCCAAATGTGAGCTCTTACTGTGTATTATTTGTTTTGGCTTCAGACAGCTTTAGTTTATAGATTACTGGCCCACGCGGAGTTACATTGCACATGGTACAGAGGACTGAATCACTAAGGGAGCCTAGATTTCTTGGTGACTTCTCTGCTGTAATAGGGCTTGGTGCTTGTATCTCTCAGAAGAAAAGTGCAAATGTTCTTTTCAGTAGAAAGAAAGATGCTTATTAATATTTGAAAGGCTAAAGACTGGTTGAAACCTAATAGTTTCCCTATAATATCTATTCTTTTCTTATACCTTAATAGAATTCCCAATTTTACACGGACACAAAAATACAATAAGGAAATCTTCCATTGCCACTCTTCTTGAAGTGACTGTGCGCCTATGTTCTAACCATCTGTGCATAAGCAGAGATGATTTGTACCGCTGCTGGAATATGTCCTTAAAGGGGGGCTTCCCTGGTGGCTCGGTGTTAAAGAATCCGCTTGTAATACAGGAGCCATGCTGCAGGTTCCATCTCTGGGTGGAGAAGGTCCGCTGAAAAAGGGCATGGCAACTGGCTCCAGTATTCCTGCCTGGAGAATGCCCGTGGACAGAGGAGCCTGGTGGGCTACAGTCCATAGGGTGGCAGAGAGTTGGACACAACTGAAGTGACTTAGTATACAGGCATGCACATCCTTAAAATGAGCTGATGCTTGCTCCACTTTCACAGTCCTCTGACTATATGGTTATGAAAGTTGGAGTGTTGTCTCAGATTATGAGCATTAGAGCCACATTCCAGGTAGAGGGAAGTAGAAAGCTGGACTAGACTTTGTTTTGTACAACACCAGAGCCACTGTACTACTTCTGAACTGTCCACATCTGAATGCTTAAGTGAAAGAGAGAAAAAAAGTCTGTTTTTAGAGATAGTATTATTTTGGGTCTATGAAGGGCTATCTGGTATGAGTTTTCTGGGGGAAAAGGTCTTCACTCCTAAGAGAGCTACAGGAAGAGATAAATTATTATTATTATTATTACTGTGAGCATTGTCATATCTGGAGTGATGCTGGGGATTGCTCTTGTCATCTTGCCCCAGCCTACCAGCCTAAAGACAAGTCATCACTGAAGCTGGCCCTATTAATTAGAGTCCAGTCAGGAAAACAGAAGTGCCTCAAGGTGTTCATATAGGAGAGGATTTAACACAGGAAATTCGTTAGCAAGTCTTTGGAAGGGCTGGAAGAGCGAAGAAAGACAGAGCAAGGATGGAGGGGCAAAGGGAAGAAAGTGTGAACACGTACCACAGCGCCGCTCTCATCCTTCGGCGGAAGCCCTTGACCTTTCACTTGCCGCCCACCAGCTGGAGGCCGGGCTCTTGCCACAAGAGCGCTGTGCCATTGACCTTGCTGCTGAAAACCCCGTGATTGCCAGTAGAGCCTCCAGTTCTCTGCATCGGTCGGTTGTTTTCAAATCACACTCACAGATGTTGCAACAGCAGAAAGCATCATCAGAAGACACATAAGTTTCTGTCTCTTGCAATTCTACAGTTTCCCACCAGGGTCTTCACTGACATAGGAGTCTTAGAAATGCGGTCTGTGGCCTCCAGCCTCCTGCAGAGATAGAGCACAGAGGTAGTCCAGAAGTCTACTGGCAGTCAACAAGCAACAACTGACTGAATGGCAGAGTGAAAGAATGGAAAGGACTACGTTCTTTGATCACATTGTTACTTCACTTGTTCGGTCACTAAGTCATGTCTGACTTTTTGCAACCCCGTGGAGTGCAGCAGGACAGGCTTCCCTGTCCTTCACTATCTCCCAGAGTTTGCTCAGACTCATGTCCGTTGAGTTGATGATGCCATCCAACCATCTCATCCTCCGTTGTCCCCTTCTCCTCCTGCCCTCAATATTTCCCAGCATCGGGGTCTTTTTCAATGAGTGGGCTCTTCACATCAGGTAGTCAAAGTTAATCCACTATGTCAATCAAATTAGAAACCTGTCATATTGCTAGACTTACTCTTAGGTAAAATAATTTATTTTCTTATAATTTAAGATAGCTGAAGTTGAGGTTTCTAGAGTTTCGGGCTGAATCTATATTAAATTTTATACAGAGATATATTAAAATATATGAGATTATGTTTCCTCTGTAGTTTCCAAAATATTTTCAGCTGATATTATGTATTTTCCACAAAAAAATTATTTGTACCATTTTATTATATTTTAAAGAGGTTTGATATATTTTGAAGACAAATATTTTTTAAAAAACACATTATATGAATCTCATTTATTAACATGCATATTTACCTGAAAAATTTTATTACCTGTTTCCTCTTTTTGATTCTAGAGGGGTACCACAAAGTGGTTTTAGGACATGCTAGGATATGTCAGCAAATTTTATATTGAGTACATTTCTACACTGCAGTGTTCCATAGTGTCTTTCACAGGACTTGATACATAATAGACACTCTATAAACATCTATGAATGAATGAATGAGTATATGGATGGATGATAAAAAGAATAACTATGACTAAAAGAAAGAATGGGTCTCAATTTTAAAATATTTGGGTCATGTTTATTCTCATTAGTGAAATGAAACTAAATGCCCACCAGCTGACTACTATCAGTCAGGTGCTTAATATCATTATTTATTTTAGCCACCAGTCTTTTAAGATTGGAGTGATTAATGCCCCTGTATGGATGATGAAGATAAATAAAGTTAAGAGTTTGTTGTTCTGCCCAAGGAATGCTTAACAATATGCCCTGATGGATTCAGACTCATGTATATTCAATTTCCAATCATTAAAATAAAATGGTATATAACATACTCTTTATGATTGATTTGTACAATGTTAAATTTTTATGAGGTTTGTATTATGCTTTCTTTAGAGTCTTGTTTATATTTGCGTCATTTATATTATCATACTCATGTCTATATTGCTTTCTTGTGTTTACTTGCTTTCTCAATAAGCACTAAAAATCTTTCCTAGTCAATACGAAATAATTAATGGGAGATAAAACTCATAGTATAACTGTAGACAATTTTTACCAACTTTTGTCTATCTTTCTCTTATTGTGCTGTTTCAAACAATGCTATCTATATAAAATGTATATGATGTACTTGTGAATATCTGCATAAGACGTATTTTATTCCTACCTATTCTTATGGGCAAACAGTATATTATTTCTATGAATAGTTGCACTGGTCTTAAGAGCATTGAAAAGAAGTTTAAATTTTAATCTGAAATAGCTTATTTTTCTTTGTCAATTCAAAATATAAATTTTAGAGGACAGTTCTTACATTTAGAAGCTTGTCAATAGAGCAGAAAAGCGTACAGGCATTTGTCAATGAACCCTTCACAGGAAATTTGCTTTACATTCTGAAGCCATAAAGGAACTCATTACTGTTGATAAACAGATGAATAAAAATCTCTTATTTATTGTTTATTTTCCAAATTGGCTATACCAGCAAAGTAAAAAAACCACAACAAACAATTACACAAATCAAGATTAATTCAAAAGAAAACAGTTTAAAATTTTTATCAAATATCTTATCATGCCCTTTGATTGTCTAATAGTTTTACTGTAATTTAATTACTTCTTCATGACTGTGTGAAATAGGTTTGCAAAATTTTTTGGCCTCTGATATAAATACAAGTCCTCTGAAGACACATGGAGGAATGTAATACATCTACAAAGAGTAAGTCATTCACTAATAATATGATTTTGCTGCTTTGATTTTCCTCAAATATGTTCTAGTTTATAGATATGTAGCATCCACTGTTTAGCTACAAGTTCTTTCAAAAGGAATATTTTTAAAATATATATTTCACAAATATATTAAAAGGTATTCCTAGGATTGAAAAGAGAAAAAACAGTGGAAAGAATTAAGAAGATGTAATATCAGAGATTCTTTTAAAAAATTACATGTAAAGTTTTTAGTATGCAGATAAGTTATTATAGCATATAATAAAGGTGTATAACAAAGGAATAAATAACTATATATGCAAGTTTCTTATAAGTGCCACTTTATGGCAAAAATTTGGCCAAGAATAATTTTGGAAGCATTTACATGATTAATCTCATTATAGTTTTTCACTGTATTATTTCAAATGAATACTTAGATACTGATACATTTTTTAAAAAGCAGCAATATTGAAAGCAGGAATATTGCATTGTGTCTTGACAACTGTGAGACTTTATCATTGTCAGTGTTCTCAGAAACCTAGATACTTTCCAGCATGTTTTATTCAGCTATCAATTTCTATTGGATAAGTAGCTCTGTCATGCTTTTTATAACTTTTCAAGTATATACATGTGATGGTTATTTTGATTGGTCTGCAGAATGCCCTAGTAGCTCATATAATATGATTTCTGAGTATGTCTGTGAGGGTATTTCCAGAACGGACTGTAATTTAAACTAGCAGATGGAGTAAAGAAGATCTCCCTCGTAAATGTAGGTGCCATAATCCAATTCACTGAGGGCTTGAATAGAATGAAAAGGCAGAGAAATTGAAAATTTGCTGTCTGCTTGAACTAGAATATCCATCTTCTGCACTCACACATTCGTGCCTGGTTTGGGGGGTGCTTCCCTTGTGGTTCAGATGGTAAAGAATCTGCCTGCAATGCAGGAGACCTGGGCTCAGTCCCTGGATCATGAAGATACCCTGGAGAAGGGAATGGCAACACCTCTACCATTCTTGCCTGGAGGATCCGTTGGACAGAGGAGTCTGGCAGGCTACACAGTCCATGGGGTCGCAGAGTCAGACACGGCTGAAGTGAGTAACACTTTCACTTTCACTTGGGCATTCATACTTGGAACGGGACTTACCCATCAGCTCCCCTGTTTCTTGGACTTTCACATTGGGCTAGAGCTACACTGTTGGCTTTCCTGGCCTCCAGCTTGCAGGTTACAGTTTGTGGGACCACTCAGCCTCCATAATCACATGAGCTAATCCCTTATATTCTGACAAAGCATGGTCCACAGGAGAAGGGAATGGCAAACCACTTCAGTATTTTTGCCATGAGAATCCCATGAATAGCATGCAAAGGCAAAAACAATAAGACACTGAAAGATGAACTTCTCAGATTGGCAGGTGCCCAATATGCTACTGGAGAAGAGTGCAGAAATAACTCCAGGAAGAGTGAAGAAATGGAGCCTAAGTGAAAACAATGTCCAGTTGTGGTTGTGAATGGTGATGGAAATAAAGTCCAATTCTGGAAAGAACAATATTGCATAGGAATCTGGAATGTTAGGTTCGTGAATCAAAGTAAATTGAAAGTGGGCAAACAGGTGATGGCAAGAGTTAACACCAACATTTTTGAAATCAGTGACTATAATGGACTTGAATGGGTGAATGCGGGCAAGAATCCCTTAGAAGAAATGGAGTAGCCCTCATTGTCAACCAAAGAGTCTGAATTACAGTACATGGGTGCAATCTCAAAAATGACAGAATGATCTCTGTTTGTTTCCAAGGAAAACCATTCAATATCACAGTAATCCAAGTCTATGCCCCAAACACTAAAGCCAAAGAAGCTGAAGTTGAACAGTTCTGTGATGACCTATGAGACCTTCTAGAACTAACACCAGAAAAGATATCCTTTCATCACATGGGTCTGGAATGCATAAGTAGGAAGTCAGGAAATACCTGGAGTAGCAGGCAAGTTTGGCCGTGGAGTACAAAATGAAGCAGGGCAAAGGCTAACAGAGTTTTGTCAAGAGAATGCACTGGTCATAGCAAACACCCTCTTCCAACAACACAAGAGAAGACTCTACACATTGACATCACCAGATGGTCAACACCGAAATCAGACTGATTATATTCTTTGCAGCCAAAGATGGACAAACTCTATACAGTCAGCAAAAACAAGACTGGGAGCTGACTGTGGTTCAGATCATGAACTCCATATTGCAAAATTCAGACTTAAATTGCAAAAGTAGGGAAAACCACTGGACAATTCAGGTATGACCTACATCAAATTCCTTACAATTATACAGTGAAAGTGACAAATAGATTCAAGGAATTAGATTTAATAGACAGAGTGCCTGAAGAACTATGAATGGAGGTTTGTGACATTGTACAGGAGACAGTGATCAAACCACCCCCAAGAAAAAGAAATGCATAAAGGCAAAATGGTTGTCAGAGGAGACCTTACAAATAGCTGAGAAAAGAAGAGAAGCTAAAGGCAAAAGAGAAAAGGAAAGATATACCAGTCTGAACGCAGAGTTCCAAAAGGAAGTCTTCCTAAGGGATAACTGCAAAGAAATAGAGGAAAACAATAGAATGGGAAAGAGTAGAGATCTGTTCAACAAAATTAGAGATACCAAGGGAACATTTCATGCAAAGATGGGCACAGTAAAGGACAGAAATGGTATGGACCTAACAAACAGAAGATATTAAGAAGAGGTGGCAAGAATAAACATAAGAACCGTACAAAAAAGATCTTCATGACCCAGATAACCATGATGGTGTGATTACTCACCTAGAGGCAGACATTCTGGAATGTGAAGTCAAGTGGGCCTTAGGAAGCATCACTACGAATAAAGCTAGTGGAGGTGATGGAATTCCAGCTGAACTATTTCAAATCCTAAAAGATGATGCTGTGAAAGTGCTTCACTCAATATGTCAGCAAATTTGGAAAACTCAGCAGTGGCCATAGGACTGGAAAATATCTGTTTTCATTCCAATCCCAAAGAAAGGCAATGTCAAGGATTGTTCAAACTACCACACAATTGCACTCATCTCACACGCTAGCAAAGTAATGATCAAAATTCTCCAAGCCAGGCTTCAATAGTACATGAACTGAGAACTTCCAGGTGTTCAATCTGGAGAAAATGCAGAGGGACCAGAGATCAAATTGCCAACATCTGTTGGATCATAGAAAAAGCAAGAGAGTTCCAGAAAAACATCTACTTCTGCTTTATTGACCATGCCAAAGCCTTTGATTGTATAGCTCCCAACAAATTGTGGAAATTCTTAAAGAGATGGGAATGCCAGACCATCTTACCTGCTTCCTGAGCAATCTGCATGCAGGTCAAGAAGCCACAGTTCGAACTGGTTCCAAATTGGGAAAGGAGTACATCAACACTCTGTACTGTCACCCTGCTTATTTAACTTATATGCAAAGTGAAAGTGAAAGTTGCTCAGTCTTGTCTGACGCTTTGCAACCCCATGGGCTATCCAGTCCATGGAATTCTCCAGGCCAGAATACTGGAGTGGGTAGTCTTTCTTTTCTCCAGGGGATTTTCCCAATCCAGGGATCGAACCCAGGTCTCCCGCATTGCAGGCGGATTGTTTACCAGCTGAGCCACAAGGGAAGTCCAAGAATAGTGAAATGGGTAGCCAATCCCTTCTCCAGGGGATCTTCCCAACCCAGGAATTGAACCAGGGTCTCCTGTAGTGCAGGTGGATTCTTTACGAACTGAGCTATGAGGGAAGCCCGAGAACATCATGAGAAATGCCAGACTGGATGAAGCCCACTCTGAAATCAAGATTGCAGGGAGAAATATCAATAATCTCAGATATGCAGATGACACCACTCTTATGGCAGAAAGCGAAGAGGACTGTGGAACTGAAGGTCTTCTTGATGAAAGTGAAAGAAAAGAGTGAAAAAGCTGGCTTAACACTCAACATTCAAAAAACTAATATCATGGCAGCTGGTCCCATCACTTCATGACAAATAGATGGGGAAATAATGGAAACAGTGACAGAGTTTCTCTTCTTGGGCTCCAAAATCACTGCAGATGGTAACTGCAGCCATGAAATTAAAAGACACTTGCTGCTTGGGAAAAAAATTATGACCAACCTATGTGGCATGTTAAAAAGCAGAGAGACATTACTTTACCAACAAAGGTCCGTCTAGTCAAAACTATGGTTTTTCCAGTAGTCATGTATGGATGTGAGAGTTGGACTGTGAAGAAAGCTGAGCACTGAAGAATTGATGCATTTGAACTGTGGTGTTGGAGAAGGCTCTTGAGAGTCCCTTGGACTGCATGGAGATCCAACCAGTCCATCCTAAAGGAAATCAGTCCTGAATATTCATCAGAAGGACTGACGCTGAAGCCGAAACTCCAATACTTTGGCCACCTGATGTGAAGAACCGACTCATTGGAAAAGACCCTGATGCTGGGAAAGATTGAAGGTGGGAGGAGAAGGGGACGTCAGAGGGTGAGATGGTTGGATGACATCATTGACTCGATGGACATGAATCTGAGTAGGCTCTGAGCACTGGTGATGGACAGGGAAGCCTGGCATGCTGTAACTCATGGCGTCACAAACAGTCAGACATGACTGAGTGACTGAACTGAAATGAATTGTATCCATTATAATAAATCTCTCTCTCAATATACATTTGTTCCACTCTTCTGGAGAACCCTGACTAATACAGATTTTGGTACCAAGAGTGGTTTTAGAGGACATAGTTTTAATGATGAGTTTTCTGAACTGGTATTGGAGTTTCTGGAACTGATTCACTTATCTGATTAGGTGCTATTGACTGTCTCCAGAAGCAGAGAGCCCTGTGCTTACTGGTGTGAACTATTTAGGGATAGGCAAAATATCTACTTTGATTACTCCTAATCACTACTGATAAGAAGCAAGGAACAAAGCAACTCCACATATGATACTTTTGAGCATTTTGGAAAGCTAAGTGATATGGTGACATTAGCTGGTTTCTCCTAACGCCACTGGACAAATAGTGAAATCAAAGAACAAGTTCAGGTATTTCATTTCCCAGCTCAAGCCACAGAAATGACCTAAGAGCATCCATAAGCACTCTGAGGGAGACCCTTATCTCTCACAACCACAGGGCTGAAATTGCTGAAAATCAGGTTGAGCTCTCAGCCTCTTAGGCCACCTACTGATAATGTGAGGGCATTGATTGATTGGGAAAAAACGGGATTCTTCAAGTTGTGCAGGGGGTCTGTATGAAGATGGGGACATTGAGCCCTAAATTATGATCAGTCTTCTGTGCCAGTGAAAGAGGTCTCCCCATCCTCAATGTCAGGTGAGGGGCATCTCCACCCCCATGGTTTGCATTTTTCTCTGTCTGAGAGGATCAATTCTGCATTCAAAAACAATGCTGATTCTAATCAGAACTACCCCACCACCACCTCTGTTTTGCTTTTAGACCTATAACTAGACTTGAGTCCCAACAGACCCCTAATGGTGAGGTACAGAGTGAGACCCATGAGGAGGTAGCTACCCTCCAAACGGACTACTTGTGTTTTCTAATTTATACAAGCAGAAATCTGAGGAACATATGTGAATGGGTGTAAAGATAAGGGTCACATCTGTCTTGTTTATGGTTTAATTACAGATATCTAGTACTATCTCTAGCACATAAACATTACTTGGTAAATATTCTGGAATAATTGAATGGTTGCCAAAAATAAAATCTATTTCTCCTTTTGACAATTTTCATTTATATAATACATAAATATTTATAAACAATATAAAAACCTTTATAGAGTCATATTTATGTATATATTTTTCACTGGTTCATATACACACCGACACCAAAGAAAAGAGGAAATATTGGCACTTTCATTTCTGTCTGTTCAGATGCAGGGCATAAAGAGAAGAGTGGTCAGTCTTGAAACTTGTCAGTGGTCAAATAACAAAAATAGAGTCAAAATCTTTATTACACATATTTATTTTTATGATAATTACTTTAGTATCTGTCTCCATCACTTGACCTACATTACTATAAGGATAAATACAATTTCTCTGTTTCTGTATAAACACCAAGCACCAATTGTAGTGTGTAGCATAGACTAGTTCCTCAGTAACATCAAATAGATAAATAAACTATTTAACAGTCAGAGATTTACACCTTCTAATAGCAGAAATGGCTTTTAAACAATTTTAGAGGAGTTTTTTGAAGGACAATTAATAAGATAATTCCATGGCAAGGGACAATTTTTATCATTGGTGAGGAAATTGTGAATATGTGAAAAAAAATATATATGTATACACACACACATGTATACAAGTCAAGAAAAAACAAGCAAATGTAAATAAAAATAAAAAAATTATTTATTTCTTGTGAAAGAGTATTTTTTCCCAGAGGAAGTCCGTAAAAGTAAAATATGCTTACCTGGAAATGGAAGGATTTTCAATTTGATTCCATTTCTATCACTTATTATTTGGTAGAACTGAACAAGTGGCTTAATATCTTAGTTACTGTTTACTTACCTATGAAATAAAAGGACTGGAATTAATGATTTCTAAGATATGTTGACATTCTCAATTCCTATGAATCTATCTGACTCTTGGGTAAAACCCTTCATTTCTAGTGGAAGAAGTAGAGGGGCCTTGAGCTGTCTAGGGTCAGTAAAATTGTTTTTATTACATCCAGGAATAAGTGGTTCTTATGACTGACCCATGCTGAGGCTGTTCCATGGGGCAGAGGGGCTGTGATGGTTTATGAATTTATTCTGACTGGGAAGATTTACTACTGTGTATTTTATTGATTTTTCAATTCAGTAAACTTGATAAACCAGGTTATTGCCCACTCAGAATTGCATAAAGTAAGAACACCTCACATGTTGAAAACAGAGACTAAAAGGAATACAGAGTTAGAATGAATAAGCCTCTTCATGGAGAAGAGACAGGCTTGATGAAAAGCAAAACCTCACTTCAAAATTCTTGTAACATTAAAAAAAAAAGTTTTTGAAATTGAATATACATTGAATTGAATAAAGTGCTAGAGTTTGGTTAGGTAGTGGGAAGGATTCTGTGTTCTAGCTATTGCCTTAGTTCTCAGCTTTCCAAACGAGCACTTTTTAACAGCGTGGGCTAAAAACTGGTGGTGTAGGGATTTCTATCACTCATATTTATTGTTGTTCAGTTGTTAAGTTGTGTCTGACTCTTTGGGACCCCATGGACTGCAGCATCTCTGGCTCCCCTGTCCTTCACAATCTCCTGGAGTTTGCTCAAGTTCTTGCCCGTTGAATTGGTTATGCTATCTAGCTATCTCATCCTCTGCCACCCGATTCTTCTTTTGCCTTCAATCTTTCTCAGCATCAAAGTCTTTCACAATGAGCTGGCTCTTCCCATCAGGTGGCCAAAGTATTGGAGCTTCAGTATCATTTACCTGTTATCACTCATGGGCCTGTTTCCAACCCCATTGAAGTTCTCCACTCCCCTGCCAGTAACATCAGTTTGAATAAATATCTGCTCAAGGAAATACCTTCACAAGAGCCAAGGACTCCAAGCAAGGGATTATAGCACCTGGGTAAAGCACAGAGAGTAAAGCAAGTGCCAGACATTACTCTGGACCCAGAACTGGTTGCCCAGGACCAGGCTGACTCCATATAATCTACCCGTTCTCCTTCTAGATATATAGCTGAAAGTAATGAGAAGACTGTCTCGAAGCTACATCTGCAACCTCATGTTCACTCCAACATTTTTCACAATAGATAAGATATGGAAACTACTTACATGTCTATCAGTGGGATGAAAGGATAGAGAAAATATGGTATCTATATCTACGCATGCATAGAAGCTGCTTCAGTCATGTCTGACTCTTTGCAACACTATGGACTGTGTAGCCCACCAGGCTCCTCTGTTCATGGACTTCTCCAGGAAAGAATCCTGGAGTGGGTAACTCCAGTATACCCTTTTCCAGGGGATCTTCCCAGCTCATGGATTGAACCCAGGTCTCCTGCATTTCAGCCAGATTCTTTACTCTCTGAGCCACCAGGAAAGCCCTAAGATACATGTTAATAATATCTCAATAAAACTGGGGAAAAACTTGGACATTTTAAATGTAGCTATTATATTAAACCTATAAAAGATTCTTGAAACAGTGGTGATATGTAAATATCAGAGACAATGTGGCTATAATTACCATATTGGGAAACAAAGCCATTTCCTTCTCCAGGGGATCTTTCTAACCCAGGGATCAAACCCAGGTCTCCCGCATTAGAGGCAGATGCTTTAACCTCTGAGCCACAAGGGAAGCATAATTACCATAATGGGAAACAGAGCCAGAATAGTACTTTGGCCAAAGTACTTTGGCTGAAGACTTCTTTGGTGTTTACTAATAAAATATCATGTTCCTAGATATGAGATAGATGGGAAGTAGAATACAATATTTCATGATTTATATGACAAAGAAAATCAAGAGCTGGCAAGCAAAAGGTTGAAGCTATTTAAATAAAATATGAAAATCATTCACCTAGCTTCCAGATCTGAGTCATTTCTCACATCCAGTGTTCACTAACTGAAAGGAGTCTAGAGTCTCTTGAGAAAGGATTCTATAAAGCTGTTTGGCAAAAGGAAAATTAAAATACAGCATTCCTCTACACAAAACCTTTGATCATTCTTCACCCACATTAGAATAAAATTTAAACAATTCACCATGGTCCTAATGTCCAGCTTCTACTATTTTCTGCTTCTCTGAATCTATTCCTTGCTATTCCCTACTACTCCCTCCTGGTTTAGACTTCTTTAGCCACATTCTTACTTCTTTCAAAACTGAACTAAACTTGTTCCAATCTTAGGGATACTGTGCTTACTGTTCTCCTTGCCTGGGAAACTTTGCTCTAGATTTTGCATGATTTGTCTCAAAAAGAAAGTTTGAAAAATCATCAAATTAAAAAAAAAAAAGAGGTAATTTGTTTTTATTATGTTTTAACTGGATCATGTTTATTTTTGTCCAAATTTATGTGTTGTAGCCTGATGTATTCATATATTCATACACTCTTCATATATTCCATCACTTTTTATCCTCTTACTCTACTGTTGAAGTGATATTATATATTCACTAATTAAAAAAAAAACAAACTCGCTTCTGGGCTTCCCAGGTGGCGCTAGCAGTGAAGAACCCCTCTGCCAATGCAGGAGACATAAGAAACGCGGGTTCAATTCCTGGGTGGGGGAAGATCCCTGGAGGAGGGCATGGCAACCCACTCCAGTATTCTTGCCTGGAGAATCCCCATGGACAGAGGAGCCTGTCAGGCTACAGTATGCATGCAATCCACCTTCTAGAATATGAGTTCCATGAAAATATGAAGGCATTTTTGATTTTGTGGTTCATCACAAAATCCTAGGTCCAAAGGTAAGGCCTAGAACAAAGTAGGTGCTCAGTAAATATTTGTTGTGACAGAATTTTCACAAGTGATAGAGTTAAGGTTATTCTGTAACAAAATTAAAACAGTAGGCTTAAAAACTTACAAAGGCTCATGCTCACCATAAATTTGGACAAAAATAAACATGATACAATTAAAACAAAATAAAAACAGAATTACCTTTTCTTTTTACTTTGATGATTTTCAAACTTTTTCTTTGAAAAAGTTTTGACATATACAAACTCTCCACTATTCAATCTTATTATCTTCTCCCACTGATTCAACTTCTCATTTCCTCCTAGTTTTTGACAACATACGTATTAACCAAGACATGTAATAATTTCTTGAGTAAACCTTTTTTTCCCATGGTAGGGAAAATATTTCCCTGCTAAGACTCTGCTAACCCTTAAACTCTGCTGTAACCCAAGCATTGCCTGGAAACTCTGAAGGGCACTAGGATGGTTTAAGAAAATAACAAGCATCTTTTGGTAAGGTATTCAAGGTCTTTACTTATTGGCTAGGAAAAGCGAGGCTACTCTGCTCTAGCAAGTGAAAAAAATATTCCAGAAGGTTAAAGAGAATCCTGGGTTCAAGATTCTCATACATATTGATCTAATTTCATACGCCAGATCTCTGGGTTCTACTATTTTCCTACCAATATTCTAATATTTTTTTTATAGGGCACCTGCTGAGGCAACGTTCTCTTTAAGCTATGCTATAAGAGTATGCATAAGCCAACAAGTACTTTGCCATGATGACGCACATGGAAAGAAATTGGAGTGGATAACTATTTATACATAGAGTTATATTAAAAAAATAAGTAAGCATGTAAACAATTTTAAAGTTCAAATAGAACACAAAACCTTGATTTTTTTTAAAAGGAGAAGGAAATGTCTATAAAGAAATAATTTTGTTCCTAAATATAGAAAATTATTCATTCCATCTTGTTTTATTGTTTTGTAGCCCTAACCAATTTCAAGTGATATATTTCATCATCTGCATTTTTTTTTTTTTAGCATTATTTGTTTTTAATTCACTTAAAAAATAATTTAGTTGAGTTGTATCCTGGTTGCCTAGGGAAATTCTAGAACTGTATTTTACTGTTGTCTATAGTGTCAAGTGCTCAAGCTGAAATTGTGTCAAATGCTATTTTGGCTATTAATAGTAAAACCACAAATAAGTGTTGGATAGTAGGGGAATGGTATATTTTCCTCTCATAGAGATGATTGGAAAATAGATTCCTCCCTGCTTATAGATGATGATCCTGTGAAACTATGTGATAATAAGTGACCAGGGAAACTATTATGTATAAAACTCAGAGACCATCATTACTTCAGGCTTAATATATTGGGAACTTTGATCCTGCCCTGTCCCTCAAAATTGATTAGGCAGTGTAGAGTATTTTCTGTTTCTCTGTATCTATGTCTAGCTGTTCCTATCCAATTCCTCCTTTCTGTCTGGTTTTATGTCTCTTGATAGCACTATTTAAGGTAGCACCTTCTGAGATTTTACTATCTCGTCTAAGATTCCTCTCCTTCCAAGTTTGCAAGAGCTAGATTTTGATAGACAAAAAAGCTTATCATGTAAATAAATCAGTTACTGAGATTGGATATCATTGATTTTGACTTGAGTATACACTCATATACAATTGACTGGGTTAAATTTTTTCATTAGTAACTATTAATGAACTATCACAATTTGGAAACAAAGTTGTTGCACTCAATTATCACATGACTCACTTCATCATGTATTCAACAATCAACAAATGGTTTCTTTTGTAAACCCATTGCCTTCTCTCATCCTCTGACAATGTGTATATTGTCAAGATGCTGTGTTTGTGCTACTTCAATGTGCACATTGTAACCACTCAGAATTTTTGCTCATTGTTATCATTTATAATATCTCCTTGGATACTAATTCATATTGAATTAAAAAATTGATTTATTTATTTTAATTGGAGGCTAATTACTTTACAATATTGTAGTGGTTTTTGCCGTACACTGGCATGAATCAACCGTGGGTGTACATGTGTCCCCTACCCAGAATCCCCCTCCTGCCTCCTTCCCCATCCCATCCCTCAGGGTCATCCTAGTGCACCGGCCCTGGGTGCCCTATCTCAGGCATCAACCTGGACTGGTGATCTGTTTCACATATGGTAGTATACATGTTTCAATGGTATTCTTTCAAATCATCCCACTCTTGCCTTCTCCCACAGAGTCCAAAATCTGTTATTTCTGTGTCTCTTTTGCTGTCTCATATATAGGGTCATTGTTATCATCTTTCTAAATTCCATATACATGCATTAAAATACTCTGTTGGTATTTTCCTTTCTGACTTACTTCACTCTGTATAATAGGCTCCAGTTTCACCCACCTCATTAGAACTGATTCAAATGCATTCTGTTTAATGGCTGAGTAATATTCCATTGTGTATATGTACCACAGCTTTCTTATCCATTCATCTGCTGATGGACATCTAGGTTGCTTCCATGTCCTGGCTATTGTAAACAGTGCTGCGATGAACATTGGTGTACATGTGTCTCTTTCAATTCTGATTTCCTCGGTGTGTATGCCCAGCAGTGGGATTGCTGAGTCATATGGCAGTTCTATTTTCAGTTTTTTAAGAAATCTCCACACTGTTCTCCACAGTGGCTGTACTAGTTTGCATTCCCACCAACAGTGTAAGAGGGTTCCTTGTACCCCAAACCCTCTCCAGAATTTATTGTTTGTAGACTTTTTGATAGCAGCCATTCTGAATAGTATAAGATGGTACCTCATTTTGGTTTTGATTTGAATTTCTCTGATACTGAGTGATGTTGAGCATCTTTCCCTGTGTTTGTTAGCCATCTGTATGTCTTCTTTGGAGAAATGCCTGTTTAGTTCTTTGGCCCATTTTTTTGATTGGGTCATTAATTTTTCTGGTATTGAGCTGCATGAGCTGCTTGTATATTTTTGACATTAATTCTTTGTCAGTTGCTTCATTTGCTATTATTTTCTGCCATTCTGAAGGCTGTCTTTTCACCTTGCTTATAGTTTCCTTCGTTGTGCAAAAGATTTTAAGTTTAATTAGGCCCCATTTGTTTATTTTTGCTTTTATTTTCATTATTCTGGGAGGTGGGTCATAGAGGAATCTGCTGTGATTTATATCAGAGAGTGTTTTGCCTATGTTTTCCTCTAGGAGTTTTATAGTTTCTGGTCTTACATTTAGATCTTTAAACCATTTTGAGCTTATTTTTGTGTATGGTGTTAGAAAGTGTTCTGGTTTCATTCTTTTGCAAGTGGTTGACCAGTTTTCCCAGCACCACTTGTTAAAGAGATTGTCTTTTCTCTATTGTATATTCTTGCATCCTTTGTCAAAGATAAGGTGTCCATAGGTGCGTGGATTCATCTCTGGGCTTTCTATTTTGTTCCATTGATCTATATTTCTGTCTTCGTGCCAGAACCACACTGTCTTGATGACTGTAGCTTTGTAGTATTGTCTGAAGTCAGGCAGGTTGATTCCTCCAGTTCCATTCTTCTTTCTCAAGATTGCTTTGGCTATTCGAGGTTTTTTGTATTTCCATACAAATTGTGAAATTATTTGTTCTAGTTCTCTCAAAAATACCATTGATAGCTTGATAGGGATTGCACTGAATCTATAGATTGCTTTGGGTAGAATACTCATTTTCACTTTATTGAGTTTTCCAATTCATGAACATGGTCTATTTCTCCATCTATTTGTGTCCTCTTTGATTTCTTTCATCAGTGTTTTATAGTTTTCTGTACAGAGGTCTTTTGTTTCTTTCAGTTCAGTTCAGTCGAGTTGCTCAGTCGTGTCTGACTCTTTGTGACCCCATGAATCGCAGCGCACCAGGCCTCCCTGTCCATCAGCAACTCCTGGAGTTTACTTAAACTCATGTCCATTGAGTCAGTGATGCCATCCAGCCATCTCATCCTCTGTCATCCCCTTCTCCTCCTGCCCCCAATCCCTCCCAGCATCAGGGTCTTTTCCAATGAGTCAACTCTTCACATGAGGTGGCCAAAGTACTGAAGTTTCAGCTTTAGCATCAGTCCCTCCAATGAATACCCAGGACTGATCTCCTTTAGAATGGACTGGTTGGATCTCCTTGCAGTCCAAGGGACTCTCAAGAGTCTTTACCAACAACACAATTCAAAAGCATCAATTCTTCGGCACTCAGCTTTCTTCACAGTCCAACTCTCACGTTCATACATGACCACTGGAAAAACCATAGCCTTGACTAGACGGACCTTTGTTGGCAAAGTAATGTCTCTGCTTTTGAATATGCTACCTAGGTTGGTCATAACTTTCCTTCCAAGGAGTAAATGTCTTTTAATTTCATGGCTGCAATTACCATCTGCAGTGATTTGGGAGCCCCAGAAAATAAAGTCTGACACTGTTTCCACTGTTTCCCCATCTATTTCCCATGAAGTGATGGGACCAGATGCCATGATCTTAGTTTTCTGAATGTTGAGCTTTAGGCGAACTTTTTTGCTGTCTTCTTTCATTTTCATCAAGAGGCTCTTTAGTTCCTGTTTGTTTCCTTAGGTAGATTTATTCCTGATATTTTATTCATTTTGTCACAATGGTGAGTGGACTTGTTTCTTTAATTTTTCTTTCTGTTTTCTCATTGTTAGTGTATAGGAATGCAAGGGATTCCTCTCTGTTAATTTTATATCCTGCAAGTTTTCTATATTCATTGATTAGCTCTGCTGGAGTCTTTAGAGTTTTCTATGTAGAGGATCATGTCGTCTGCAAACTGTGAGAGTTTTACTTCTTCTTTTCCAATTTGGATTCCTTTTATTTCTTTTTCTTCTCTGATTGCTGTGGCTAAAGCTTCCAAAACTATGTTTAATAGTAGTGATGAGAGTGGGCACCCTTGTCTTGTTCCTGACTTTAAGGAAAATACTTTCAATTTTTCATCATTGAGGATAATGTTCGCTGTGGGTTTATCATATATGCTTTTATTATGTCGAGGTATGTTCCTCTATTCCTGCTTTCTGGAGGGGTTTGATCATAAATGGATGTTGAATTTTGTCAAAGGCTTTCTTTGCATCTATTGAGATAATCATATGGTTTTTATTATTCAATTTGTTAATGTGGTGTATCATATTGATTGATTTGCAAATATTGAAGAATTCTTGCATCCCTGGGATAAAGCCCACTTGGTCATGATGTATGATCATTTTAATATGTTGTTGGATTCTGTTTGTTAGAATTTATTTTAAGGATTTTTGCGTCTATGTTCATTGGTGATATTGGCCTGTAGTTTTCTTTCCTGTGTGGCATCTTTGTCTGGTTTTGGTCTTAGCGTGATGGTGGCTTCATTGAATGAATTTGGCAGTTTACCTTTCTCTGCAATTTCCTGGAAGAGTTTGAGTAGGATAGATATTAGCTCTTCTCTAAATTTTTGGTAGAATTCACTTGTGAAGCCATCTGGTCCTGGGCTGTTGTTTGTTGGAAGATTTGTGATTACGGTTTTGATTTCTGTGCTTGTGATGGGTCTGCTAAGATTTTATATTTCTTCCTGTTTCAGTTTAGGAAGGTTATACTTTTCTAAGGATTTGTCCATTTCTTCCAAGCTGTCCATTTTATTGTCATATATTTGCTGATAATAGTCTTTTATGATCTTTTGTATTCTGTGTTGTCTGTTGTGATTTCTCCATTTTCATTTCTAATTTTGTTGATTTGGTTCTCCTTTTTTTTTCTTGATGAGCCTGGCTAGTGGTTTGTCTATTTTATTTATCTTCTCAAAGAACCAGCTTTTAGTTTTATTGATTTTTGCTATAGTCTCCTTTGTTTCTTTTTCATTTATTTCTGCCCTAATTTTTATGATTTATTTCCTTGTACTAACCCTGGGGTTCTTCATTTCTTCTTTATCTAGTTGCTTTAGATGTAAAGTTAGATTATTTATTTGACTTTTCTCTTGTTTCTTGAGGTAAGCTTGTATTGCTATGAACCTTCCCCTTAACATTGCTTTTACTGAATCCCAAAGGTTTGGGGAAATAAAAGAGTCAATCAGTAATGAATAATGCAATAATGGAGATCAAAAGCACTCTGGATGGAACCAACAGTAGAATACTGAGGCAGAAGACAGGGTAAGTGAGGTGGAAGACAGAATGGTGGAAAAAAATGGAGCGGAGAGGAGAAAAGAAAAAAAGAATTAAAAGAAATGAGGACAACCTCAGAGACCTCTGGGACAGTGTTAAATGCCCCAACATTCAAATCATAGGAGTCCCAGAAGAAGAAGACAAAAAGAAAGGGTATGGGAAAATACTTGAGGAGATAATAGTTGGAAATTTCCCTAAAATGGGGAAGGAAATAGCTACCCAAGTCCAAGAAACCCAGAGAGTCCCAAACAGGATAAAACCAAGGCAAAACACCCCAAGACACATATTAATCAAATTAATGAAGATCAAACACAAAAAGCAAATATTAAAAGCAGCAAGGGAAAAGCAACAAATAACACACAAGGGGATTCCCAAAAGGATAACAGCTGATCTTTCAATATCTTCAGGCCAGAAGGGAATGGTAGCACATTCTTAAAGTGATGAATGAGAAAAACCTACAAGCCAGATTACTATACCCAGCAAGGATCTCATTCAAAAGTGAAGGAGAAATCAAAAGCTTTACAGACAAGCAAAAGCTGAGAGAATTCAGCACCACCAAACCAGCTCTTCAACAAATGTTAAAGGATCTTCTCTAGACAGGAAACACAGAAAAGGTATATAAACTCAAACCCAAAACAACAAAGTAAATGGCAAAGGAATCATACTTATCAATAATTACCTTAAATGTAAGTGGGTTGAATGCCCCAACCAAAAGACAAAGAGTTGCTGAATGGATACAAAAACAAGACCCCTGTATATGCTGTCTACAGAGACCCACCTCAAAACAAGGGACACATACAGACTGAAAGTGAAAGGCTGGAAAAAGATATTTCATGCAAATGGAGACCAAAAGAAAGCAGGAGTAGGAATACTCATATCAGATAAAATAGGCTTTGAAATAAAGGCCATGAAAAGAGACAAAGAAGGACACTACATAATGATCAAAGGATCAATCCAAGAAGATATAACAATTATAAATATATATGCACCTGACATAGGAGCACAGCAATATGTAAGGCAAATGCTAACAAGTATGAAAGGGGACATTAACAGTAACACAATAATAGTGGAAGACTTTAATACCCCAGTCATACCTATGGATAGATCAACTAAACAGAAAATTAGCAAGAAAACACAAACTTTAAATGATACAATGGGCCATTTAGACCTAATTGATATCCATAGGACATTTCACCCCAAAACAATGAATTTCACCTTTTCCTCAAGTGCACATGGAACCTTCTCCAGGATAGATCACATCTTGGACCGTAAATCTAGCCTTGGTAAATTCAAAACAATTGAAATCATTTCAAGCATCTTTTCTGATCACAATGTGGTAAGATTAGATGTCAACTACAAGAAAAAAACCTATTAAAAATGCAAACATATGGAGGCTAAACAACTCGCTTCTGAATAACCAACAAATCACAGAAGAAATAAAAAATCAAAATATGCATAGAAAGAAATGAAAATGAAAACATGACAACCTAAAACCTGTATTGAAATTTGAAAGGTGATTTTAGCACAGTTCCAGGATAAAAGATTAATATTTACATAGGCAATGAGTAATTGGATATAAAAATATTCAAAAAATGCAGCATAATTGAAATAACATGATACATAGGAAATTCTTAAGGGTACATGTGACAAAAGATATGTAATAATTTTATACTGAGAACTGAAAATATTGCTAGATAAATGAAAGATGTCCTAAATAAGTGATGTACCATGTTAATGGATAGATAACACAATATAGTTAATATGTTGGTTCTATACAATTTGATCTACAGATTCATTGTAATTCCAATCAAACTTCAAGCAAGCATTTTTCCCCCTAGAAATTGACAAGTAGATAAAAAATGCATATTAAAAGGCAAAATATCTAGATAAACAAAATGAACTTTGTAATAAAAGTTGGAGAGCTTATATCACCTGACTTCAAGACTTAGTAAGTTTCAACAAACAGAGTAGCATTAAGTTAGCCTGGAAAATCCCATGGACGGAGGAGCCTGGTGGGCCACAGTCCATGGGGTCGCTAAGAGTCAGACACGACTGAGTGACTTCACTTTCACTTTTCACTTTCATGCATTTGAGAAGGAAATGGCAACCCACTCCAGTGTTCTTGCCTGGAGAATCCCAGGGATGGGGAAGCCTTATGGGCTGCCGTCTATGGGGTCACGCAGAGTTGGACACTACTGAAGCGACTTAGCAGCAGCAGCAGCAAACTACTACATTAGTCAAACAGAATAGAATTCAAAAATAGACTTGCATATATATGGCCAAATGATGTGTGACAAAGTTGCAAAGGCAATTCCATGGAGGAAGGATAGTCTTTTCCAAAAATTGTTGCTTTAGCAAATATAATCCACATACAGTGAACTTTGATTAATACCTTAGACTGTGTGACAAAAGTAATTTACTTCAAATTGATCATGGACCTAAGTGTAAAACCAAAACTTGTTAAACTTCTGAACTAAGCACTGGGGAAAGAGAAATTAGGTTAGGCAAAGATTTCTTAGATAAGACATCAAAAACATAATCCATAAAAGAAGAAAATGTAAATCAGACTTTATAAAAATCACATTTTGTTCTTTGAAAAGATATGGTTAAGAATGTAAAGAGGTGATTACAGCATGGAAGAAAATTTCTATATTATGTATTCCTTAACTAATTATTGTAACTTTAGTTAATTTTACTACTTTTGCCTTTTAACCTTCATACTTGCTTTATAAGTGATAGTTCCACTATCTTTACTACATATTTACATTTTTGCACTGAAATTTTGCTTTTGTTTTCTTGTTATTAATTTGTGCAATTTCTTTTTGTTTGAATAAATTATTTTTAATATTTCTTTCTTAAAAAAATTGAAGTATAGCTGATGTACAGTGTTATATGTTGCTGCTGCTGCTGCTGTTGCAAGTTGGTTACATGTGTACAGTATAGTGATTCACAACTTTAAAGTCTGTACTCCATTTTTTGAGGTGCATGTATATTTTTGACTCACTGTCTTACTGTTTTCATTTTTTACAGATATATACCCTGAAGTGAAATTGCTGGGTCATATGGTCATTCTATTTTTAGTCTTTTGAAAAATCACCATACTGTTTTCCTTAGTGGCTGCCCCAATTTACATTTCTACCAACAATGTACCAGGGTTCCCTTTTCTACCCAAAGACAGCAGCATTTGTGATGTGTATATGTGTGGTGTGTGTGTGTGTGTGTGTGTGTGTGTGTGTGTGTGTGTGTGTGTGTGTGTCTGTTTTGATGAAAGCCATTATGACAGGTTGGGTGATACCTCATTGCAGTTTTGATTTGCTTTTTGCTGACTATTAATGAAGTTAAGTGTCTTTTCGTGTGTCTGTTGGCAATCTGCATTTTCTCTTTGGAAAATGTCTACGAAGGTCTTCTGCCACTTTTTAATTGAGTTGTTTGTTTTTTTGATGTTTAGCTGTATGAGCTGTTTATATATTTTAGAGATTAATCTCTTATCAATCATATCATTTGAAAATCTTTACTCCCATTAAGTAGGTTGTCTTTTTTGGTTGTTGTTGATGGTTTCCCTTGTTGTGTAAAAGCTTTTAAGTTTAATTAGGCCCCATTTGTTTATTTTTGCTTTTATTTTCTTTGCTTAAGGAGACAGGTCCAATAAGTATTGCAGTGATTTAAATCATAGAATTTTTAAAAATATTTTTCTAAGGCTTGTTTAGTGGTGATGAACTCCTTTGGCTTATCTGAAAACTCAATTTCTCCTTCAATTCTGAATGATAACTTGGCTGCATAGAGGATTCTTTTCATAGCTTTTTCCTTTTATCACTTTGAATACATCATGCCACTGTCTTCTGGCCTGTAAAGTTTCTGATGAACTATCTACCAAAATCCCTATGAGGTTTCCCTTGTATGTAATGAGGTTTTTTTCCCTTTACTGTCTTTAAGATTCTCTTTTTACCTTTAATTTTTATGAATTTGAATAAACTATATCTTAGTGTGGATCTCTCTGGGTTCATTTCATTTAAAACTCTCTGGCTTTCCTGAACCTAGATGCCCATTTTCCTCTCCAGATCAGGGAAGTTTTCAGCCATTATTTTTTGAAATAATTTTTGGTGATTTCTCTTTCTTCTTCTCCTCCTATAATGTAAACATTATTCTGCTTGATACTATCCCAAAGTTCCCTTAAGTATCTTTACCTTTTTAAATCTCACTTTTTCTTTCTGTTGCTTTATTTGATTGAGTTCTGTTGCTTTATCTTCTAGCTTGTAGGTCCAATTCTTCTGCTTCATCTTCTCTGCTGTTGAACCTTATGGTATATTTTTCAGCTCAGTAATTGTATTCATCTGTTCTATAACTTCTGTTTGGTGCTTTCTTATTTTTCTCTTTCTTTGTTGAAGGCCTTACTATGACCATCCATTCTTGTTCCAAGTTTGGTGACCATCTTTATGACCATTACTTTAACTCTATCAGGTAGATTGCTTATCTCCATTTCATTAAGGTCTTTTTCTGGGGTTTTGTCTAGTGTTTTCATTTGGAACATACTCCTCAGTCTCACCATTTTGCCTTACTCTCTGTTTCTATGTATTAGGCAAATCAAACCCCTGTCCTAGTCTTGGAGGAGTGGCCTTGTATAGATGTCCTGTGGGTTCAGAAGTGCAATTCCACGTGGCCACTAGAGCTAGGCACTCAAGAGGTATTCCATGATGGGATGCATACACTTATCTCCTATGGTGGGACACTGGCCACAATGCAGGGGCAGAAAGAATCTTTGTCTAACCAAACTGAGCATGCATATCTGTGGTCATGATGGCGAGCAGGCCTTTGGCCTGGCTAGGGTGTATACCTGTAGCATAGGAGTGGGCTAGCAAGATGTGCCCATTGATTCTATCAGGTTAGAAATAAAATTCAAAAATGACACCTGTTAGCACTGGTCTTTGGGCTTCCCAGGTGGTGCTTATGTTAAAGAACGCATCTACCAAAGCAGGGGACACAAGAGATTCGAGTTTGATTCCTGGGTCAGGAAGATCTGCTGGAGTAAGAAATGGTAGCCTGCTCCAGTAATCTTGCCTGGAAAATACCATGGACAGAAGAACCCGGTGAGCTACAGTCCATGGGGCTGCAAAGAGTCAGACACGACTGACTGATTTATCACAATGACAGCACTGGTCTTAGCTGCATAGACTGATTGCAAAAATTGTATCTGCCTGTATCTCTATCCCTGGAGAGGGTACCAACAGTTTCTCACAGGTAGGTACTTCAAGAATAATAAGTTAGTTTCCTTCACCTATGGAATAAGTGCTTTTCAAACTGATGGTTCTTTGATGGGTCCCAGGGCAAGTGTGCCTGTGTGTGAGCCTTTAAGCCTCAATTTTTTGGTCCCTAGAGTTTCATGTTTTTCTTGAACACAGTCCCCACTGGTTTTCAGAGATGAGAATTTAGGGTTCTCATCTCTCCTTTGAAGGATCCAAGGGTTGGGGACCCTAATATGGAGCACAAACCTCTTGCTCCTCAGAGAAAATTTCTGTATTTTGAGATCTCTTGATTAAGTTTCTGGGGCTGAAATGTTTGTTTTTTGCTTGGGGGGAAGGGGTTTCTGGTGAGACTGTATCTCAGCTTCTCCTTTCTATCCTTTGCTGTGGAGGCTTTCTCTGTTCATTCAGTTTTCAAGTTTCTTCAGAAGACATTATTCCATAAGTAGTTGTGTATTTGTAGTGTCTGTGGGAAAGGATGAGTTCAAGTTCTTCCTATGTCACCATCTTGAACCTCTTTCCCCACTTTCACTCTTGAGTTGAGATGGGCCAGAGGTCCCCCTTTATAATTTTTATGGGCTGATTTGGAGTTTATTTTCATTAAATAGAGATTAATTAATAATTACCAATCTGAGTTCCTGAAACATTTTTCCTTCTGGATTTCTATTCTTTTTTCTGCTTACAATGCTGACAGGTCTTCTAGTTTCTTCCCTTTTAAACCTGCAAGTCCCTTTCTTTTTAAGCAACTCTGTTATGGAAAAAATGTTTCAGAAATTCTCCCATGGCCTGCGCCTATCACTAGAAGCTCACTATTCCACATCAATCCAAGTTATAATTCCATGTACTCTCCAGTAGTTTTCAACTAGGTATAGCAGGCTTAAACACTGATTGAGTTGAAATAGCATGTGTTTCCCATCTCTTAAGCACGCTCTCCTGCTCAAATAGTGGTTACAGTAATTAAAGGTCTAGGTCTGTGTCTTCCAATTTCAGACAAGTCTATCCTTCAAGTGAATTCAGCTGAGATTTGCATATATTCTTGGCATCCTCTCTCAATCTGGAATTAGTTGCATTTCATTTAGCAGCTATTATTCATAGATTATGCTGTAGGGTTAGGACTGTCTTTTAGTTTGATTTAAAAAAGAAGTATCTTGTTATTATCCTCTTTAATTGCTTTTAGTTGGCATAAATTAAAAGAATAAAGATGTCTTTCCTCAGGCATCTTTCTGTGGAAATCAACAATATTTCAATAATCACTTTACTAATTAAAACAGAGAAATGATATAATTTTATGCATCTATTTAAAGTAGGGGAGGAGTATATTAGTTTTGTATTTAGATTTATTACTTGCTCTACATTACTAACCTATAATCTTCCATTCATTGTAGTAGATACATTGCATATATGTACCGGATATCTAATATAATACTTCAGTCTCAGAATTAAATTTGGTTTATTCTTATTATATCTTGATTTGGAAGTTCTGCATGTCATATTTGTATTAGTGACTTAAATGAGAGCTTTTGTTTTTTATTAAAACATGGTATTAAACATGTTCAGTCAAGTTTACATTTTTCCTCTAGGAATTCAAAGCAAAATTAATTTATTTGTAGTAGCTTAGAATTTTTAATTGCATGAAGAATCAGATTGTGAATAATATTTAGATGAATTATTTTCAAATTTATTCTTCAGAGAGTTGTGTGAGTTGGCTCTGATATTCCAAATCCTAAATAGAATTTTATTGTAATTTTAGATAAATGTTTATATAATTTTCAGTATTCTAACAAATAAAACACACATAGCTATTCACATTTGTGCATGAATAATTTAAATCATTGCCAATATTAAATTTAGTCCTAAATGTAATAGACAATTAGAGTTACTTTTGATAGCTTTGCCTGACTTTCTGAGCATTTGGCTGGAAAAGTAGACAATTTAAGCAACCAAGAGCAACATTTCCTTATTGCCATCACTCCAGCTACTCTCCTGCTAAAATGGTGATCCCTTTTTTTTTTTTTTTAATGAATTTAAAAAGGCATTTGTTTCTTTATTTTTGGCTGCACTGGGTCTTTGTTGCTGCATGTGGGCTTTCTCTAGTTGCCGTCAGCAGGGCCTACTCTCTAGTTCACGGGCTTCTCAGTGTGGTGGCTTCTCTTCTTGAGGATCATGGGCTCTATGGCACGTGGGCTCAGTACTTGTGGCTCACAGGCTTAATTGCTCTACCTCATGTGGAAGCTTCCTGGACCAGGGATCGAACCCATATCCCCTGTACTGGTAGGTGGATTCCTCACCACTGAGCCACCAGGGAAGTCCCAGTGATCCCTTTTCTACCTTTTTTTTTTTTTTCTTCTTGTTTCCTCTTTGTCCTAAGTCTATTGTGTATATGTTTTTTGTGCATATATCTTTGGTCTCATGCCTAATCACTTACTACTCAGTGAATACTAATAATATGCTAACCAGTAATTGTCTATTTAAAGAGGAAGTATGATGTAGCCTGGTTTGGCTCCATCTACCTGCTGGATTGAGCAGTTCAATCATTTAAATGTTCTGAACCTCAGTTTTATAAACTGTAAAACCAGAAGATCAGATAATCTCTAATAGCTGCTGCAGTTTTATAATCTTTACTTTTGTAGTAGTTTTCATGATCTAGTCTTGTTTGAGTCTCACATAAAAGCAGCTGAAGATTATTTATGACCTGGTAAATAAGACACAGAGGAGGGACTGGAAACGTAGTCTCCCGTTATACTTGTAAAGAATCCTTTATACCCCTCTTTTTTACCCCATGGCTCATGTGTAAATGATATCCATTACTTAAAATTTCATAAGCAAAGACCATCTGGTCTTTATAAATGCTGTTCCTGCTTTACCAAATATTGATAAATTGTGCAGCTTTGTGCTGCCAAATACTTAGGCCTCTTTGTCATGGCTTCATACCAATTTCAAAATGAATATTGAATATAATTATTTAGGGATGAAAGAGTAATAGTAAATAAAACCATATGCTTACTATTAAAGTGTTTTATTTGAATAACTCTTAGTAGCGTATTTTCAAAACTTGGTCCACTTGTAATACTGAATGAGTCCCATTTTCATTTGATTCCTGAGACTATAACTCTTGGGCAATAAGCCCATCTGTATTAATGGTCCAGGCTGAATTGAGCTTGATTAGTATTTGAAATTGATTCTGTCCAGATACCAGATGGCCCAAGTTGGTATTTTATTTGTCACTTTTAAAGGAAAAACATTTTTTTTCCCACTAGGAAAGAACAGATTCAAGATGATGACTGTTCTCCCCTAGGTTTACAAACAATTACTGAATATTTGTGTCTGCTTAGATGGTTCCAACAGGACTCATAGTTGACTGATGACTCTACTCCAGCTTTTCACACACTGAATTGTTCTTTCAGTCATGTGGCATCTTTAGATTTTACCTTTTATTCTTATGTCTTTTAAAAGTCTAGTTTCATAGCTAAAATACTTCAGCAAGTCCATGCTCTGAGTGTATTAGTAACCTGTCTTTTAGAGAACACAGTGAAGAGTCACTGGCTTATTGACTAGAGTGGAGGATTCACAAAATGGATGGTAGAAGGTAACATGAGGACAACTAATGACAAGTTTTTGAAACTAAGCTAAAGAATCTAGATTTTTTTTTCCAGTGTAGCACATAGAAAGTCTTCAAAAATAGTTTTCAACAGGAAAGTGTGAGAGAAGAGCTGGAAATAGGAGTGGAGAAATGGGGGTGATCAGGATTTCTGTTTGGCATGTGGCTGTGACAAAGCAAAAGAATGGGTGGATAAGAGCTCCTCTGAAAAAAGAATTAATGACAGATATGACATGGGTAATGAGGGGGCAGGGCTGCCAACTTGGCTGTTCAGCTTCTCACACCCCGAGCAAAAATATGCAAAACTTGGACCTCCCTTTCCACAAGTTCCTGCAGGCATTTTGAAGGAAGTGTTGAAAACTTAACAATGAAAGGTGAAACAGTGAAAGAGGCAGTCATTTTCCTTCTGACCCCAAATAAAAATATTTAAGTGGGAAGTTGTTGTATAAAATAAGGAGCTCAACCTGATGCTCTGTGATCACTTAGAGGGTTGGAATGAGGTAGGCAGTGAGAGGGAGGTTCAGGATGGTGTGGACATATATGTACCTATGGTGATTCATGTTGTGTGGCAGAGACCAACACAACATTGTAAAGCAATTATCCTCCTATTGAAAATAAAAAAAATTTTCAAGTGGATGCAGAGAGTTAGAATTCTCTCTTTCAAGCAAGAATAGATTCATATTCATGATTTATCCCCAAATACCTTCCTAATTCTTTTTATAAAATTCTCAAATCTTTCTAAAATAAAATATACAAATGAATAAACCTATTTGGATATACTCTTTAAAATTCCAGAACATACATTTTTGCCCCTCATACCACTTCTTCACTAAGGTGAAATAGCATTGTATAGGGCTTGGGATCTGTTTTACCCAGCAATCACTTGAAGGGGTCTGACGTATAAAAGAGATAATGGGCCATAGAGTCAACATTAACCCGTGAAGAAAAGTAAATGAAATTGGAAGATCTGTGAGCAGAGAATGAGGAATAGATAGAAGAATGGATATTGAAAGTCTCATGATATTGATGGGAAAGTGCAACATAAGACTGGATAGGGAAAATTCATTGATATGAGGCTACTCATCATTAACTCAAGATTAAATATTTTGGTAAGAATATCTGGGCTTCTCAGGTGGCTCAGTGGTAGAGAATCCATCTGCCAACACAGGAGTTGCAGTTTCAATCCCTGGATCAGGAAGATCCCCTGGAGAAAAAAATGGCAACCCACTCCAGTATTCTTGGTCGAAAAATCCCAAGGATGGAGTTTGGCATGCTACAGTGGGGTCACAAAGAGTCAGACACGACTTAGTGAATAAACGACAACAAAAATATATCGAGTTGTTTTAATCGTTTGCTGAGATGAACATTGAGTTTAATGACATATTAATAGAGATGCTAGAATTTTCTTGGAAAATTATTATAGAAGTCGACAGAAGGTACAGAGAAGGTAGAAACATTGGAATGCATTTGTTGTGTAATATCTAAGAAATCTTTGAATAGTCAGTGTAAAATATAAACTAGATTTGGAAGACTTAATATGAAAAAAAAAAAAAAAAAAAAAGACAGGCTTCTTTCAAACCTAAAATTTCAAGAACAGGGGAGATGAAAAATCACAGTCCTACTGCCCTCTAGTGCACAGAGAGAGAATGCCCGAGCACTTAACAGCAGAAAAGAAGCCTTGGGGGAATTTAGTTCAACACTGTGGCTCAGCTGGTAAAGAATCTGCCTGCAATGCGGGAGAACTGGGTTCGATTCCTGGGTTGGGAAGATCTCCTGGAGAAAGAAAAGGCTACCCACTCCAGTACTGTGGCCTGGAGAATTCCATGGACTGTATGTCCATGGGGTCACAAAGGAGTCGGACAGGACTGAGCGACGTTCACGTTCTAACATTAGGTGATTTATGAAACGCTTAAAGGGAGTAAAAAAATTTACCTTGTGATTACTTTGGTGTTGGCAAACTATTTTTATTACCACGTTTCCTAAATATGAGTAAATATAAGATAGTACACTTATACATTCCTATAAAATTTTACAAATTAATAAAACAAATAAAGTTTTATGGGTAATTCAGATAAATGACACCCATATGAAGGGTTACATATAACATTAATTTAATAGATGTACTTCTTTTGCTAAAGCTAAATTTTGGCTCAAACCTGGAAATAGTCCTGAATCTTACTATGCATGTTTGTTTCTGTCTTAGGCATATTCATATTGTCCATGCTAATACATAACACAACAAGTCTCACTTCACCTACAATATGCAAAAATGTGGAATGGATATAGACATGTGGAGGGGAACATGCAGAAGGTAAAAGGAATCTTTAAAGTTAATACAGTTGAGAGTTTTCTCAGGAAAACCTGAAGCAGAACTACAACTTGTTTACTTCTTAACTGATATTTTCCACCCTGAATAAAAAATAATTATTTATGCATTCCTATTATGGGGCTTCCTTTGTGCCTCCACTGGTAAAGAATATGCCTGCAATGTGGCAGACCTGGGTTCTATTCCTGGGTTGGGAAGATCCCCTGGAAAAGGGAAAGGCTGCTCACTCCAGTATTCTGGCCTGGAGAATTCCATGGACAGTATAGTCCACGGGGTCGCAAAGAGTCAGACGCAACTGAGCGACTTTCATTTTCACTTTCATGTAATTTTTATTGATTTTATTATTAGAAAGTCCTCTATCCTGAGACATGATTTTTATCTACTTTCCCATTAATTATAAAAATGTTCATTAGGATTTCACATTTCACTCTATAGTTCCAGCTCCAGTTTATTTTAGCAGATTGAATAAAGTGGATTACACGATTTTCTCCCATGTAAATAAACTTCTTTCTCCGGCCATTTTGCTTATGGTTATTTTATTATTCGTGAAATACTAGTACCTACTTTATCAAAATTTGAATATTTGTATACGTTAACAGGGGCATCCCAGGTGGCTCAGTGGTAAAGAATCTGCCTGTCAATGCAGGAGATGCAGGAGATGCAGTTTTGAACCCTGGGCCAGGAAGATCCCTTGGAGGAGGAAGTGGCAACCCACTTTAGTATTCTTGCCTGGGAAATCCCATGGACAGAAGGGCTTGGCAGTCTGCAGATCATGGGGTCACAAAAGAGTTGGACACGACTTATCGACTAAAACAACAGTATGTTAACAACAGTTCCTCGGATATCCATACTATTTTCTATTATTTTTTTATAAAATTCTTAAAGACCAGAAAGTAAATTGTAAGGAATAGTGCAAAGAATATCTGAGTGTTTAGTGCTCGCCTTTGTCAAGTCTTAATGTATAGGACTCCTCCAGGTCTTATTCCTCATTTTCTTCGAAGGTGGTGACCTATTCCAGCTACTACTGTAAAGTAACAAACCAACCTAAACTTAGTGGTATGAACAACAACTATTTTGTATTTATGGATTCTGTGTATCAGAAACTGGGAAAAGCCTCAGTGGGGATGTCTAAACTCTGTTCCATCATGTTTGGAGCTCAGCTGGGAAGATTTGGGGCCTGAGGGTGACTATGAGAGTCTGAAATCATTTGAAGATTTCTGCACTCATATGTTTGGTGGTTGATGCTGGCTGTCAGCTGAGACCTTAGCTGGGTCTCTATATGACCTGACGTCCCTCCAAGTAATAGTATGAGCCTCTTCACAAGCTGGTGACTGGGTTGTAAGAGCAGGTATACTCAAAGCACGGGCAAAAACATGTGACATTTCTAATATTTTATTCCACAAGTCCTGTGGAGTCACTAAGTACTCCGTTGGTTAAGTTTTACCCGTAATTGTGGTGAGGGGACACAGACCCTCCACTCAGTGAGGAAAATGACAAGGTCCCACGTGAGGAGAACAAGTGGACTGGGAGGTATTACTGGGGTCACTGCTGGAATATACAATCTACCACAGTATCACTTCTTTGAATTTGATAAATATTCCCGTGTGTTCTTAAAATTTTTCTCTATATGAATGAAGAAATGAAACTACAATACAGTTTTGTGTGCTTTCAAACTTCATGTGAATGCTATATATACAATTATTGGTGTGTTTTCCCACCAATGTTTTTAAGATTGATACAGATCGATATATGTAGCTCTTCATTTAACTTAAATTTTAACATCCTTTTGTGTAACTTTTTCACAACTTATTTGTTCACACTCTTGCTGATAGACATTTAACTGTAGCTTGCTTGGAGAGTCCCATAGACAGAGGAGTCTGGAGGCTACAGCCCAAAGGATTGCAAAGAGTAAGACATGACTGAGTGACTGTGTACCCATGTATACTGGATACTATGTATTTTACAATATTGCCAATCTGATCTTCAAAAGTTGTGCTACTGCACACTCTTAGTAACAGATGTGAGGATTAGTTTGTTTTTTGTTGGAAAGTAACAAAAGTTCATGATAGAAAACATAGACAAAAAGAGATTACTGACTAAATCAGGAAATAGAAGGAAAAGTCAAATAATACAACCAAGTCTGAATAAAGATAGAAACCAAGTCTGAGGTTTGGAATGTCAGAACCAGGAACTAATGGTTGTTTTTTCTTGATAATTCTTTTATGGTGGTAAATTTATTTATTTGCTTATATAACACACACTTTGCGGTTTTAAAGTATACAGCTCTGTGGCATTCATGGTATTTAACAGCCATCAGTGATACCTAGTGTCAGAACATCATCCCAAAGGAAACCCCTACCCATCAAGCAGTTACTCCCCTTACTTCTTCTCCCTACCAACTCCTGCCAACCCCTAATCTGATTTCTACTTGATGGATCAGCATATTCTGCTCATTTTGTATAAATGGAATCAGACAATATGTAGTCTTCTGTGTTTGGCTGCTTTAAGTTAGCATAATATTTTCAAGCTTAATCTGTGTTTTAGCATGCATCACTATCTTGTTCCTTTTCATGACTGAATAATATTTTACTTTATAGATATACCACATTTTATTTATTCATTCATTGTTTGAAAGACATTGAAGTTGCTACCATGGTCTTCTTTTTAAAAGGCTGCCATTAGAAGGATGGAGGTTATCAGTCACCTCCATTTAAAACCACATAGCTGCCTACAGTACATATTCTTGGGGAAGTCAGTCTCATGGACCTACCTTAGGCCATGTCTGTAGCTCTCTCAGTGGA
This sequence comes from Budorcas taxicolor, assembly GCF_023091745.1. Lineage (NCBI taxonomy): Eukaryota > Metazoa > Chordata > Mammalia > Artiodactyla > Bovidae > Budorcas > Budorcas taxicolor. The sequence goes on along the minus strand of NC_068923.1, from coordinate 55,018,556 downwards.
GAGTGAGATCCTGTGAGTGATTCTTTGAGATTTACATGAAGTCAAGAGAGTGGATTTGTATTGCAAATCCTCAAAAAAAGTAGAAAGCAAAAAGAATTAAGAACTGATGTTCATTTTGTGTCTCATAGACATTTTATCTAAAAGAATTTCCTCCAGTTTTCTAGCATGTTGATAGTATTTTATCATCATGTGATTATGATGATAATTTGCTTACTGTATACTCTGCAGCTAATTTAAGTGGGATTTGGGGTGTGGGGGACAGTGATGCCAAGGCTCTGAGGATTAAATGTTTAAAAGTTATGATCTAATTATTTACAAAAAATAGTGATGACCTGTAAACTACATCTGTCTAGGAAAGGGACAGATGGTCCCTAAATGATCCTGGAAACCAAGGATTCCTCTGGAAACAAGAATGCAGGCAGCTAACTTCAAAGATGTGAAGAATCAGGTGAAAATTTTGACCCCTGTGTAGCTGTGCTGTACTTGTGCTGAGGGGCAAACAGCTGTGGGATTTTATAGCAGGTAGAATTAGGTTATGTATAAGGAAGAAATGTCTTTAACAACTGAAAATGACCAACAAAGGAATGAGATAGCTACTATAGGGAATATTTAGTGAGGGCCAATGGTGATCACAGTAATGAGAATTCCATTATTTGTAGGGAATTATGTGTCTCTCGGATTCTCATCAACTCAACAATTCCAGTATGTCAGATGACAGTTGGTTAGGGTTTCCTTGCCTGTTTACTCCCTGGTGACTCAGACAGTAAAGAATCTGCTTGCAGTGTGGGAGACCTGGGTTTGATCCCTGGTTGGGAAGATCCCCTGGAGTAGGAACAGCTACCCACTCTAGTATTCTGGCCTGGAGAATTCCATGGACAGAGGAGCCTATATGTAGCCTACATGACAGGCTGCAGTCCATGGTGCTGCAAAGAGTTGGACATGACTGAGCAACTTTTGCTTTCACTGGCTATTTACAGATCTTTTTAAAATGGTGCTGGGAAATCCCTGGCAGTCCAGTGGTTAGGACTCAGTGCTTCCCCTGCAGGGGGCATTGGGTTCATCCCTAGTCTGGGAACTAATATCCTGTAAGTCGGCAGGGTGTCCCCCCTCCAGAAAAACATCTACTTCTGTTCTATTGACTATGGCAAAGCCTTTGACTGTGTGGATCACAACAAACTGTGGAAAATTCTTAAAGAGATAGGAATACCAGATCATCTGACCTGCTTCTTGAGAAATCTGTATGCAGGTCAGGAAGCAACAGTTAGAACTGGACATGGAACAACAGACTGGTTCCAAATAGGAAAAGGAGTACATCAGGCTATATATTGTCACCCTGCTTATTCAACTCATATGCAGAGTTCATCATGAGAAATGCTGGGCTGGAGGAAGCACAAGCTGAAATCAAGATTGCCGGGAGAAATATCAATAACCTCAGATATGCAGATGATACCACACTTAGGGCAGAGAGTGAAGAAAGAGCCTCTTGAAAGTGAAAGAGGAGAGTGAAAAAGTTGGCTTAAAACTCAACATTCAGAAAACGAAGATCATGGCATCCGGTCCCATCACTTCATGGCAAATAGATGGGGAAACAGTGGAAACAGTGTCAGAATTTATTTTTGGGGGGCTCCAAAATAACTGCGGATGGTGACTGTAGCCATGAAATTAAGACACTTGCTCCTTGGAAGAAAAGCTATGACCAACCTAGACATCATATTAAAAAGCAGAGACATTACTTTGCCAACAAAGGTCCATCTAGTCAAAGCTATGTTTTTTCCAGTAATCATGTATGGCTGTGAGAACTGGACTGTAAAGAAAGCTGAATGCCAAAGAATTGATACCTTTGAACTGTGATGCTAGAGAAGACTCTTGTGAGTCTCTTGGACTGGAAGGAGATTCAACCAGGCAATCCTAAAGGAAATCAGTCCTGAATATTCATTGGAAGGACTGATGCTGAAGCTGAAACTCCAATACTTTGGCCACCTGATGTGAAGAGTTGATTCATTGGAAAAGACCCTGATGCTGGGAAAGATTGAAGGTGGGAGGAGAAGGGCACAACAGAGGGTGAGATGGTTGAATGGCATTACTGACTTGATGGAGATGAGTTTGAGTAAGCTCCGGGAATTGGTGATGGACAGGGAAGCCTGGTGTGCTGCAGTCCATGGAGTTGCAAAGAGTCGGACACGACTGAGCGACTGAACTGAACTGAACTGAGGAAAACAGCATAAAATTCCTTAGGATCAAGGCTGTCAACTTACGTCTGGCTTAGGCATTAATGTTGAATTGCTGAAACTTTGTAATTCCACTTATTTTTTCTAGACTACTGAAACAGTAACCTCTTATTTAATAAAATTTCAAGATCAGACTTATGAAAAACCATTATAAAATAAATCTAACTTGTGGTATATTTTTTAAAGTTAAAGTGAAGTATGTTTTAGGAGCTTACAAAGCAAATTTCATTTTTAATTCGTAAGAATGTTTGTTGAGCACCTATTAAGGGCAGGCACAATGATAAACACATGGTCTTTAAGCAGTTCACTGGAAAACTTTATATATGAATGAGTAATCTTCATATGCTGTCTGGCAGTCCAAGGAGGGATGAATTAACTGTAAAGAGAAGACTTCCCAGAGGAAATGGTAATTTACATGCATTGAAGAATGAGAAGTTACCTACAAGAATTAGTAGAGACGCAGTCATTCCAAGTAAAAGGAACACAGGATCAATACAGTTAATGTGACATATTTGAAGGCAGTATACAAATTGATAAGGTTTTAGTAAAAATGTGAAAGGAGAACAGTGGAGATGAGGCAGATAGGAGCCGAATCATGAAGACCTTTGTATGCTATTTTAATAAGATTAAATTTCATTTCTTTAAAGTCCATGAGAAGCCTATCAATTACTGAAGTTATGTTATTACCAAAGATGTAACAATAAAATTATAAAGCGTCTGGGATGTTAGGTAACAAATAAAAAAGCACAGGCCCTATTGGGGATAAGAAAATGATGATGACCTAAAGAAGGGAGGGAGACAGCTTCCTAACTACCGTACATTGAGGTCAGTTCAGTTCAGTTCAGTTGCTCAGTCGTGTCTGACTCTTTGGGACCCCATGAACTGAAGCACGCCAGGCCTCCCTGTCCATCACCAACTCCCGAAGTCCACCCAAACCCATGTCCATTGAGTCAGTGATGCCATCCAACCATCTCATCCTCTGTCGTCCCCTTCTCCTCCTGCCTTCAATCTTTCCCAGCATCAGGGTCTTTTCCAGTGAGTCAGCTCTTTGCATCAGGTGGCCAAAGTATTGGAGTTTCAGCTTCAACATCAGTCCTACCAACGAACACTCAGGACTGATCTCCTTTAGGATGGACTGGTTGGATCTCCTTGTAGTCCAAGGGACTCTCAAGAGGCTTCTCCAACACCACACTTCAAAAGCATCAATTCTTTGGCGGTCAGCTTTTTTTATAGTCCAACTTTCACATCCATAAATGACCACTGGAAAAACCATAGCCTTGACTAGACAGACCTATGTTGACAAAGTAATGTCTCTGCTTTTTAATATGATGTCTAGGTTGGTCATAACTTTCCTTCCAAGGAGTAAACGTCTTTTAATTTCATAGCTGCAATCATCATCTGTAGTGATTTTGGAGCCCAGAAAAAAAAAAAAGTCAGCCACTGTTCCCACTGTTTCCCCATCTATTTGCCATGAAGTGATGGGGCCAGATGCCATGATCTTAGTTTTCTGAATGTTGAGCTTCAAGCCAACTTTTTTACTCTCCTCTTTCACTTTCATCAAGAGGCTCTTTAGTTCTTCTTCACTTTCTGCCATAAGGGTCGTGTCATCTGCATATCTAAGGTTATTGATATTTCTCCCTGCAATCTAGATTCCAGCTTGTGCTTCCTCCAGCCCAGCATTTCTCATGATGTACTCTGCATATAAGTTGAATAAACAGGATGACAATATACAGCCTTGACATACTCCTTTTCCTATTTGGAACCTGTCTGTTATCCCATGTCCAGTTCTAACTGTTGCTTCCTGAACTGTATACAGGTTTCTCAGAGGCAGGTCAGGTGGTTGGTATTCCCATCTCTTTCAGAATTTTCCACAGTTTATTGTGATCCATATTGAGGTCAGAGAATACAATTTGCCTATTCAGAGAATATTTGCCTATTATAACTTACAATGTTAACTGCCATGATACTGTCAGAATAGAGCATAATACACTTCCTTAACTATCCTCAAATTGGGTTAAAAACAATTTAGGTTTAGAATATGGGAGTATGACATACAGAGTAACATTGGAGAATGAATATAATAAAGAACTCATATTACAGATTTTTCATGCTAAAAGGAAAAATGGTTCATTTATTCTGTGAAAGTAGAAGCAAACAATTTGATTGTTGTTTCTATTTAATGAATTTATAGTCTAGAGGGAAAATTAAAGAGATTACTAGCAAAATAATTGAATCTTTATATTAAGTTTAAACTTCATAGATATGCAAAAAATCCCGCAAAAATTGCAATAAGAAATTGAAGCTGGTTCTATTTAGAATACATGGTTGTAAGTTAGGTATGTATTTTACAATGCTTTATGTGAGGTATCAATCCATCAAAAGATAGTAGTAAAAACTGGTGATTATTTTGATGGTAGAAATAGAACATTTTATACAATTAGTTAATATAGAAACAGTGCACCACAAATATGGATTTTTTTCTTAGACTAAACATTTACTAAATTTATTAATTAAACATAATAAAGTTAAAGTGTGATTGTTAGTGGGGCAAAAGTTGTTGAATAATGCCATCTAAAAATACATTCAGTTGAAATAAAACTACCTCAGAGTTATGATGTTGCTTTTGACTCTCCCCAATTTATTAAAAAATGAAAACTCTGTTTGCTGACCATTAGAAATTATGCTTTCATCACTGCTGGATGATGTGTTTTCATTATAAGTAGTAGGTAATAAAATGGAAAGCTAATTTAGTTGAAAATTATTTTCACAGTAACTCCATTTTAAGTGGAGAGAAAGAATAATTTATCTTTTAAAAAGGGAAATTAATATTAGTAAATTATATATTATTCTTAATTGCAACATGTCAAAGAAATAAAAAAAAAATGTTTCAGTTTTTGTAATGAAAGACTCTTTTGATAGAAACACCAGCCATGCATTGTTCTAATACAATAATGGCTAACACAAAATGGGAGCATTGTAAACTAGGGGAGGTATGTGCTAGGATCATAGCTTTTCAGAGTTTTCATTTGCCTTCCAACAAATACCCAACGACAGGATGTCTCCTACTTGCCTAGGGTTTGACCCAGACCCATTCTTCCCAGTTCTGTTCTGCTCTCTGTGTCAGGAAGGCTGACTCACATAAGGTGTGGATCTCAAGCTCCCTGTTGAGAAGGGTTATGGTAAGTTTGCACTTTAGCCAGAAATCAGAAGGCAGCAGAAAGGGAGAAGAAAGGGATAAAACGTCCCAGGTGTACATACATGTCTGGAGCATAAGTGGCGCCAGATCCTTGTGGAAAGGAGTGACACGGTTCTACTTTCTCCCAGGTGGCAGCATCCCTTGGGTTTCTCCTACACCGTCTCACCCATTTGTCTCTTCCATTTACATTAGTAGTGGCTTCTTGCTATTGACAATCTCTGGAGTTGCTTCACTGTTCCCTCTATAAACCTGCATAATTAATTTTATGCATTAAATACTTTTTGTTATAATTACTCTTTTCTTAGACCCCAACTAAATCAGATCCTCAGTTCTCCTAAATTTCTTTCCCTTCCCCAAAAGTACATAAGAAAGGAAAAGCAAGAGATAGTGTCCTTGGAACAAAAAGAAACCATCTCAGCATGAGAGAGGAATAGAATTATGATGAGATGGCATTTAAATATTTGAACATTGTATAGTGTCTGACATAGGAATAGTCTTGTCCTGCCCCAAGGAGGCTATAGGTGATGAGAGCACTCCTTTTCATATACAATGACAACAGCTCCCAAGCTTCCTCCCTCAGACTGGGGGCCTTGGAGAGTTTTATCAGGGCAGAGACTATGTCTTTTTTGGTAACTCTTGCCAATGAAAGGGGCCTTTGATACTATTACAGTGGAGGGAGATTTAACTTCTCTTCATCCTTTGGATAATGTGAAAGATAATGATCCATCCTGAACAACGTTACAGGGGCCAAATGAGGGCAACATATGCCCAAAGCCAAGATGGGATTAGCACTGTGATTTTACTGAAAGAGTGCTGGAGGCTGGGTCACAAAAGGAGATCACCACTGACTTTGAATGAGAACAGATTATTACATTTCCACACATAAGATCTGTCTCTGAGACAAGAGAGAGAAAAGCAAGCAATTCAGGCTGCTTTTTATTACAACTGAAGTTGATGACGGTGTTTCTGAAAATATGACGGTAATTCTGAAAATATGGAAATACTGTATAAAGTGCTAGGTATGAACAAGATGGGAAGAGGACACTCTAAGAACAACAGTGGGTAAAAGCCAGTTCAGCAGTTTTATTTTTTCTCTGTCTGCGGCTTTTCTAGTAAAAAAGAAAAGCTGAGCTAAGCAAGACATATGTATAGTGAAATTTTCCATCCCTTAGACAGAGAATCCATACCTTATGCTTGAAATCTGTGGGATTTTTCAGTTTTTAAATGCCATGAATGCAAAATGAGAGTGAAGAGGATGAAATTTTGAGGACCAATAGGAATAAATCAGATTTAGGCATTATCAGCCATCATTTAGGGACCATGTTTTCATTATATGAAAAAACTTTTAACAATTCACACACAAAATTATTTGGATTGAGAAAACAGGTGAATAATGAACATTTTGTACCCCCATCGATGTATTTGTAAAATAAGGCTGTGTGCATGCTAAGTCGCTTCAGTCGTGTCCAACTCTTTGTGACCCTGTGGACTGTAGCCTGCCAGGCTCCTCTATCCATGAGATTCTTTAGGCAAGAGTACTGGAGTGGGCTGCTGTTTCCTTCTCCAGGGGATCTTCCTGACCCAGAGATGGAACCCACGTTTCTTGTGTCTCCTGCATTGGCAGGCAGGTTCTTTACCACTAACCTCACCTGGGAAGCCCAAAATAAAGCTAAGACATGATATAATATGAAACAGGGATAATAACATGGATGTAAAAAACAGTACAGATATACAAATAGTAGAACAAGATATAATTGGATGAGACTTTTAATAAAACATCTTTTGTAATATTTTAGATGTACTTGTGGTAATGATTTCAAATACTGAATCACCTGTGAGTGATTCATCTGGGTATGAAATTTTCAGATAGTCATTAGATATACTTTCAAAAGCATTGCTTTGCCATATTCCTTCATTTGTCTTATTCTTAAAATAGCATTTTCTTTTCTTGTAATATCATAATATCTTGTTGGAGACCTCTGAGGTACTTTATCATGCTACCCCACACGCTAGCTATGATACCATAGAGTACAAATAAATAAATAAATATAAGGTATTACTATGATTGGTTTAAAACACTCTAAAAACTTTAGGTCATGGCTATGTAACTTCAAAACATGAATATTATATTAATTCCAAATTCACAGCTATAATTTCACAGTTGCTTAAAAATTTAAGGTACATTTTTATTCCACTCAATGAACTACCTAGGTAGACATGTGAGCTATGATTTGTTGGTTGGAAGATTTCAATTATAGTAAAGGTAATTGTATTTCTTTCTGAAATAAACTTTCATTCTCTGGGTAATTACATTTTGAATGAAAAGAAAATATCAAAACCTTGGGTTACCCTGGAGATCTACTTTTCTTGGTACTTAATCATTTTGGCCACATGATGGCACCAAAGGGTAGGAAATTACTTTTTTGAATTCCCATTTACTTACTGAATTGCAATTAAAAAAATGAATAAGACTGACAAACAACAATCGAATATGCTAAACCTTGCCTGTGAGGAAGGTTTGAGAGTTGGTGCCTGTTTTGGGTATGTCCCCTTTGGTATAGACGTTTACAGCCACCCTCCTCCTTTTCTCTGTGTAAGACATTTTCTCTCCTTTTTCTTAAATTATTTTGCCCCCTTTCCCTTCTTCCAGTTCATGTCAGTTACAGCCAGGAAAAGTGCTGATGAAAAAACAAATTTTCTAGATCTTACTATAACAATAAATGCGTGTCTGTTAACTCTGGACGATACAGGCTTAGCAAAGGTCAACAAGAAGACTACTGTGAAGGAAATATATATCATAAAATAGAACAAAAATACCCTTTGAGGTGATTTCTCACTCATTTTTCCAATTTCTTAGAGAATCGAAATTTAGAATCTAATTTGACACCATAATAAATCTTACTTAAGATTAATGGCAGCAATCTCAGCTGTTGTCTTATATTTCTCATTGGTAGATGAGACATAGTTAATGCGTGCGTTCAAGTGAATGCCCTGCTGTGTGTGCACCTCCATATATCAAACCTGTGCTCCAGGTTCTGTTACACACCAAGAGGGAATAAAATAAATGCAAGACGTGTTCCTTTTCCCTTCAAAGATACTTGTTATCCAGCTCCAGTGAAAATATCAGTATATCTAAAAATAACTAATATTTTAACAGTAGGCCACAATTTGACGGTCTTGAATATCAGGATACAAGACTAGTACAAACTGGCTTTTGGTTAAGCAAACACTTAAAATGCTATATAATGAATTTTCCCCCAAAAATGTAAAACAAAAACACACTTTAAGATGAGTAAATTACGTTTTGTTACACAACCTTTATAACCTGCAATTGGCTCTGTTGAGGTATGGAATACAAAGACTTTTACATGGTAACTCTATTTCCTCAGTTTTCGTAATCTCTTGGGTTAGTACAAAGCATCACAAAAATAGATTGTAACACAGCACCCCATCTTCTTTCTAGTTTCTGTGGGATTGGGGGCCCTCTCACAGTGTTTTTTCCCACCTCCTATCTATAGCATCTCTCTTGTCTGCTCACAACCAACATTAAGTAAAAAATGAGCTACTTTTCTGGCCCCAAAGCCATCTGGGACAGCTTGCTCAGAAGTACCCTCTGTTTTCATGTACTAAGTATTGAACTTCTTTGTTTTACTCGTATAGTCCTCGCAGTAAATAAAACATTCATTAATGAAATTTGTGAAAAACAGAATAATTATTTGCTCCTGGTTTCTTATCAAACCTTGCATTTGTAAATTTTCAAATTCTCTCACTTCCTAAAATTCCCGAGATTCTTGAGTTTGTGCTGGGGGACAATCTGAGAAGCTTTATCTCGGATCAAGTCACTTTCTGGATCAAGTCTGGCTCTGAACTAGATTTTCCTTTTACATTCCTTCTCTGTTCAATGCAGTGCCTGGGTAGCTAAGAGAGGAGCTTGGTTTCTCAATAGCCTGAACACCTTCACTTTGGAAGGTTTGTGAGTTAGGTCTTAGCCTCTAAATTACCATATCCATGAGGCTTATTGGCATCCTCTTTAAAATCAATTTAAGTCGTGACTGACTCTTTGCGATCAGTTTGCCCAAGTACATGTATATCTGGTTGTCTGCTCTCTCTCTTTCTCTCTCTCTACACACACACACTCACACACACACACACACACACACACACACACATACACACACATACACACACATACACACACACACACATACACACACATACACACACACACACATACACACACATACACACACACACATACACACACACACACACACACATACACACACATACACACACATACACACACACACTCACACATACACACACACACACATACACACACATACACACACATACACACACATACACACTCACACATACACACACACACACATACACACACATACACACACATACACACACATACACACACACACTCACACATACACACACACACACACACACACATACACACACATACACACACATACACACACACACACACACAGGCACACAAAGAGAGAGATTTTCCTTGAGTTAGGATGGGGTTATGTCCTAATAGACTGATTGTTAACTTGAAAATATTGTAAGTTGAAAATGGATTTAATACATCTGACCTACTGAACAACATAGTTAATTATCAGGGTTTCCCTGACAGCTCAGTTGGTAAAGAATCTGCCTGCAATGCAGGAGACCCCAGTTCGATTCCTGGGTCCGAAAGATCTCCTGGAGAAGGGATAGGCTACCCACTCCAGCGTTCTTGGGCTTCCCTTGTGGCTCAGCTGGTAAAGAATCCACCAGCAATGCAGGAGATCTGGGATAGACCCCTGGGTTGGGCATGATCCCCTGGAGAACGGAAAGACTACCCACTCCAGCATTCTGATCTGGAGAATTCCACAGACTGTATAGTGCATGGGGTTGCAAAGAGCTGGACATAAATGAGTGACTTTCACTTTCACTTTATTTCAACCTACCTCATATCACAATTAATAGCTTAGCCAAACCTACCTTAAATGTGCTCAGAACACTTACATTAGCCTATGGTTGAACAAAATCATGTAACATAATACCTATTTTATAATAAAGTGTTGAATATCTCATGTAATTTATTGAATGGTGTACTGAAAGTGAAAACTAGTGCAGTTGTATGGGTATAGAATGTTTTTAAATGTATTACTTGTTTACCTTTCTGAGCTCCTGGCTCGATGGGAACTGAGGTTCCCTCTGTTGCAGCACTAGAAGAGAGTGTCATATGGCATACCAGCTGAGAAAAGATCATAATTTGAATTATGGCTTCTAATGAATGTATGTTGCTTTTGTACCATACTAGTTGAAAAATTGTCAGTTGAATCATCTTAAGCCTGGAACTGTCTGTGTGTATATATATATATATATATATATATATATATATACATATACATAGACTTCCCTGGTGGTTCAGTGACAAAGAATCCACCTGCCAATACAGGAGATGAGGTTTTGATCCCCGGGTAGGGAAGATCCCCTGGAGGAGGAAATGGCAACACATTCCAGTACTCTTGCCTGAAGAATCCCATGGACAGACGAGCCTGGTGGGCTACAGTCTAGAGGGTCGCAAAGAGTCAGACGTGACTAAAGCAAGCTACTTAGCATGCATATATATATATACTTAAAATTCTAAAAACAGGATGTATAATGTAATAAATTCTATTATATTTTACCCTAAGAATATACATGTATCATATATCTGTGTGCATACATATGTATGTATTTATGTATGAATTATATATAATATAAGGGCTTCCATGGTAGCTCAGCTGATAAAGAATCTGTCTGCAATGCAGGAGACTCTGGTTCGATTCCTGGGTCAAGAAGATCCGCTGGAGAAGGGAATGGCTACCCATTCCAGTATTCTGGCCTGGAGAATTCCTGGACTGTATAGTATATATATATGTATACTTTATATATACTTTGTATATATATTTAAGTACATATATATACTGAAAATTCTAAGAACAGAATATATGATGTCATAAATTCTATTATACATTACTGCAAGAATATACATATATTTATATCTATATGCATACATGTATATATTTACATATGAATTATATTTAATATATGCATATTCTTGGAGTGTTCATCTAGATTAGACCCTCACTCTAGGTTTTTTTTTCCACTGGAAATAATCTATAGTTTCAGATGATTAGTAGGCAATAAAACAAAAAACAATATTACTAATTTAACAATCAATTCACTTTTCATAAGTCACTGTTATTTTGACAAGAAATGTAAAAAAAAAGAAGAGTTTGAAGACTTCTTTGTTGTGAGCTGGCCTTTTGATACAGGCACGGAGCTTTGTCCTTGCCATCTATTTGTTTCATGCGGTGTGTTGTGTTCAGTTGCTCAGTCATGTCAGATGCTAGGCTGCCCCATGGACTGTCACCCACCAGGCTCCTCTGTTCATGGGGATTCTCCAGGCAAGAATTCTGAAGTGGATTGCCATGCCATCCTTCAGGTGATCTTCCCAACCCGGGGATCGAACTCAGGTTTCCTGCATTGCAGGAGGATTCTTTTACTGTTTAAGCCACCGAGGAAGCCCATGACTACTGGTGTGGGTAGCCTATCCTTTCTCCAGGGGATCTTCTGGATCCAGGAATCAACTTGGGGTCTCCTACACTGCAGACAGATTCTTTACCAGCTCAGCTACCAGGGAAGTCCACTTATTTCATAACATGTTTTCACAAATATCTTTGGAATTCAAAGCCCTTTCTAGGAGATGTTGGAGACACAATCCAGAAGCATAGAACAGCAGTGGTATAAGCATGATTGTGTTTGGCTGGATTGCGTAGAGAGCAGTACACTCAGTGTCGGATGTTGAAAGGGCACCTTAAAAACAGTAGAGTATTCATTAGTCATCTAGAGAAGGGCATGGCAACCCTCTCCAGTATTCCTGCCTGGAAAATCCCATGGACTGAGGAGACTGGCAGGGTATAGTCCATAGTGTCACAGAGTCGAACATGACTGAAGTAACTTAGCATGCATGCACAGATTCATTAGTCCAGAATAAACATGGAATTTTTCTAAGGATATACCCAGCACAGAGACAGGGACTTTAAAAGACCTTTTTCTGCTTGTCTGCTTTAAATGATTTCCATCATCTTTAGCATGATGCCAATTCAGGAAATAGTTACACTTATAAAAAGGTAATGTAAGTATAGATAATATTCCTATAATTTTTTTTTAATCACTTCAACTTTATCAGCTTCTGGAAATGGAAAATTTTGCCTGGATTACAGTAAATTACATAACTATGGAAACTAATGATATTTATGTTTTTAAAATTCACTGGAATTGAATTTTTATATGAACAAAATCATACATGGATTTTGAAATTTGAAATGAGAATAATACTATTAATTGAATTGGTGTCTATCTCATCACCAGCTGAGGAAACAAAGGGACAGGTAATTCTTACAGGTAGTTGATGGTGATGCTAGACTAGAATCTAAGACTGTTAGCTAGTTACCCAGTATTTTTTGTTTGTGTACACATATTTTTTTCTTCAGAAAAGTGAAACTGATGTCTTTTATCTACTGAATAAAAAGAAGAGAATCTTAATTTCAGAAATAAAATCTAATTTTGTATTATCCTAAGTATATGTATTTTTCCCCTGTGTAAAATTTTCATCAAAGATGGAAAATGCAAAGATATACTGTGCTTCTTATCAGTCTTCATCTATCATCGAAGTGGGAAAATGGCATAAATTCAATAAATTAGTAATTGTTAAAAGTTATTGATGTATTTTAATAAGCTCCTGAATAAGTATTATTTCAGTTTTCAACAGGATATTCATATAAGAAAAACAAGTTTTTATGTACGTGTATAACAAAGGTCCGTCTAGTCAAGGCTATGGTTTTTCCTGTGGTCGTGTATGGATGTGAGTTGGACTGTGAAGAAAGCTGAGCACTGAAGAATTGATGCTTTTGAATTGTGGTGTTGGAGAAGATTCTTGAGAGTCCCTTGGACTGCAAGGAGATCCAACCAGTCCATTCTAAAGTAGATCAGTCCAGGGTGTTCTTTGGAAGGAATGATGCTAAAGCTGAAACTCCAGTACTTTGGCCACCTCATGAGAAGAGTTGACTCATTGGAAAAGACTCTGATGCTGGGAGGGATTGGGGGCAGGAGGAGAAAGGGACGACAGAGGATGAGATGGCTGGATGGCATCACCTATTCTATGGACGTGAGTTTGAGTGAACTCTGGGAGTTGGTGATGGACAGGGAGGCCTGGCGTGCTGCGATTCATGGGGTTGCAAAGAGTCGGACACGACTGAGCGACTGAAATGAACTGAACTGAACTGATATGGGCTTCCCTGATGGCTTGGTTGGTAAAGGATCCGCCTGCAATGCAGGGGACCCAGTTTCAATCCCTGAGTCAGGAAGAACCCTTGGAGAAGGAAATGGCAACCCACTCCAATATTCTTGCCTGGAAAGTCCCAAGGACAGAGGAGCCTGGCAGGCTATATAGTTCATGGGGATCAAAAGCATTGGACACCACTTAGTGACTAAACCACCATATACACATATACATATATACATATATACACATCTAATCATACATACATATGTGAATATGTATTGTTATCATGATGTAGTCTATAATTTAACAAACTAAATTTCAGATCTATGAAGAACAATAAAGACACATAGTCTTATCTTGCTTTTTAAAATACAAATTTACTTTGTATACAAAAAAGGATAAAAAAGTCTCTACAATGGCTGCAACAATTCTGAAAACATTACATCTCTACTAGTCAGTAAATAATAGGTACTAAATGAGTGGTATGGAAAATAAGTCACGTGGAAGTTTAAAAGAAGGAAAGATTGCTTCCAGATGAAATGGTCAGGGAATGCTTTACAAGAGAAGTAGGATTTGAGCTGTACTTTGAAAAATGGGGAGGATTTGGACAAACAGAGCAAGAAGGGTTGGGTCAAAAAGTGTTGTAACAGAAGTAAAGTGTAAAGGCAGAGCTTAATTTTCATTTTTCTCTGCCTCGGGGTTTATGAGAGGAGATAAATATATTTAAGCATGAAACCAACAGGGAAATCTCCTTTCTCTCTTTCCCTGACTTTTGAACTCTTTCCCAGTATCACTATATTTTTCAAAACAAAGCTCCTTGGAAAATTCTCCTTTCTTATATTCCCCTGGATAATGATTATGTTCATATCTGCTGTTTTAAAAATAATGTATTCCTATCGTTAGGGCTTCTCAGGTGGCTCAGTGGTAAAGAATCTGCTTGCTAATGCAGGAAAGGCAGGTTCAGTCTCTGAGTTGGGAAGATTCCCTGGAGGAGGAAATGGCAACCCATTCCAGTATTCTTGCCTGGAAAATTCCATGGACAGAGGAGCCTGTGGGCTAAATCCTCGGGGTCGCAAAGGATTGGACTGATCAACTGACCATGCACACATTCCCATTGTTATGATGCAATCTTACATTTACAGTATTGAAACGAAAGTGTATGTGTATGTTCTTTATAACCTAGGTTTCTGTAGTTAATAAAGAAACAAGGAAGTTGAAGAGTGAATGGTATCCTCCTTACTCAAACAAAATAGCAATTAAAGTACAGCTAGGCATAAGAAACTGCAGAGCATACCATGTTTAATAAACTTCATGGATATCTGGCCACAGAGGGTGGCTATGGAGATATTTCCCTCGGAAAAGAAAACTCTACTCTCCATCTTCAAATGATTCTGTTACCTACATCATCTTCCCTGGCAAGGGACACTCTCTTGTATGTATTGACTAATGAAAGGTAGGTGACAACTTAATCAGCAGTAAGGTGTATTATCACAGAACTTTAACCTGAGGAAAATGAAATTAGGAATGGATGGCTGCTGAAAAACAAATTCTTAAAGGCATATCCAAGCTGAAAAGAAATGATTTGGGGATTGTCTGCTGTTCAGGATTATCTGCACCAGTGAGCTTCTCTATTACTTTTTGTAACATAGTGTTGACTTAGTTTGTCTGCTAGAACTACTGTAGCTGCAAGGATATGTAGTAATTACAGTAGATTGGAGTTATCTGTCAATGTACATCCCTGAAAAGGTTATGTATACAAATCAAAGTATTTTATTTTCTATTATATCTGGTTAAAGTTGCTTTGAAACCAACTCAAGGTGAATTTGGGGTTAATATATGAAAAGAATGCTTTAGCAAAAGCCAGATTGGTGAAAATTAGCTGGGTTTCATTTTCTGTAAATAATGTAGCCCCCTCTGTTAATACACACCAGTTCAATCTACAATATTTATTACACCCCTTTTGTGGGCAAAATCCTGTGATTGCATCACCTGAGGAGTTATTTAGATGTGATTAAAGCCTAGAATTTCAGCTGGACAAACCCACAGCGTTTGTGGCTCCACTTTGCACCTTAAAACTTGCATTTGCACCTGCAAAAGACTGAAATGAATCGCAAGTCAGCACATGTGTGTTCCATTATTCATTTTTTATGAGCAGATGTGGGTGATGTGGGCAAAGAGCTAGATGCATCTTTAATTGAGAAAACCTGTGGAAAAGTTATCCCTAAATCTCTTCTAGGGAATTGACTTAGAACATGACACACCATGATTTGGAAACTACGAGTCAGCCCCAAATGTTGACCAGACAACCTAAGCTTGAACATAGGCTGTCAGAAATGAATATTAAGGACATTAATCCTCAGGTTTTCTTCCTTTCAAAATTTCTCTTTGAATAATGCTGTATCCATTACTTTTTTTCTGTTGTTCATTTTAAAATAATATAAACCTTCAAGATTAAAGACATAAGACCCAGTGGCATTCATTTGTAGAAAAGTGAAGTGGATCCCAAACTTATTTTTCTGTGCTTCATTTACACAGATAGACTCTTAGAGTTGTGTAATTTAAAGTTATTTTGCTTCCTTTACACTTAATTAACACATCTGAATATTTACTCTATAGAAGATACTCTTTTAGTGGCTAGCAAGGAGCAGTGGAAGTAAAAGTGAATGAGACACAGACCCTGACATAAAGAAATGTTTTAAAAAGCACAGTTTATAAAGCTTGACTATTCTAGAAATTATAATAATAATGTAGTTCCTGGTCAGATCAATTTGTATATGCAATTGAAAATTAGATTGATTGCTCCCCCAAACTACTATACCTAAATAAGCCACTGAAAGTGTCAGGTATTAGAGGAATAAGCCCTTAAGGAATTCATAAAACAACAAAAGAGAACAGAGTAGTTAGTAGTAGGATAAAGTGTGTGAGAGAGTGGTGGAAACCAACAGGAAAGGAATTTTAACTCCACGCTGAGGAAGCTGGTATAAGTTTTGAGAAGGCTTGGAAAGGAGGTCCAGGTAGAGAAAGAAGCATGTGAAAAATACAAAGATGAGAAAATATGGTGACTAAGAGTAACAGGAAGGAGATTAGTCACATACAAGCATGCTGCTGCTGCTGCTGCGTCACTTCAGTCATGTCAGACTGTGTGTGACCCCATAGATGGCAGCCCACCAGGCTGCCCCGTCCCTGGGATTCTCCAGGCAAGAGCATTGGCGTGGGTTGCCATTTCCTTCTCCAATGCATGAAAGTGAAAAGTGAAAGGGAAGTCGCTCAATTGTGCATAGAAAGGGAATTAACAGGGAAGTTGGTATTGGAGAGATAATAAGTACAGCTAGCATTGTTTTCTATTGGAGAAGGGAATGGCAACCCACTCCATTATTCTTGCCTGGAAAATTCCATAGACAGACGAGCCTGTGGGCTGCAGTCCATGGAGCTGCAAAGAGTTGGACACTGCTGAGCACACATACGTTGTTTTCTATTACTATGTGCCAGACAGTATTCTAAGAACATTAGAGCATTTACCTTATTTAGTCTTCTCTGTAATCATATGAAGAGATATCCCCATTTTAGAAATGAGAATTTGGAGGCTTAAAGAAATTGTGTGCTTGCTTGAGACCCCCAGCTGTTAGATGACAGAATTTGAACTGAAGCTCTAGGCTCCATGTTCTTAATCATTGTACTGTGTGCCTTCAAAGGAACAAATTGAGGCATATTGAAGGGTTTCTATTTTATCTACAGAGCATTTGGCAACCACTGAGGAGTTTTGAAGTCACTCAGTCGTGTTCGACTCTTTGCGACCCCATGGACTATAGCCTATCAGGCTCCTCTGTCCATGGGATTCTCCAGGCAAGAATACGGGAGTGGGTTGTCATTTCCTTCTCCAGATCTTCCCAACCCAGAGATTGAACCCTAAAACTGAGGAGTTTTAGGTCTTGAATTTTAGGAAAGTAAAACCAATAATAAAGAGTGGGTAAAAGATTGGAGGGAAATGATTCTGCAACTAGCAGGCTATTTTAAGATTCTGGAGAAAGATAGGGAAACAATTGGAAAAATTTGAATGATCTTATGGAGACAAGAGGCAGCATCAATAGAACTCATTGAGGGGAAAGTTGAGGAATAAGTCGGAGTGGCTGAGTCTTTGGCTTCCAGTTTAAACATTTTGATGGGTGATAGCCTACTGATTGCAATAGTGGTAGCTCAAGTCTTATGCACTCTTAGAGGCCTTTTCTGTATCTGCTTCCTCCACTCACATCTTCCACCACAGAGTTGAGAAATAGATGCCTGTTCTCTGGGTTTTTATAACACCCTATGGACAGCATTATCCATGTCAGTCGTCATACTTCAAGGCCTTTCCCACTTGACTCAGGGTCACTGAGATGATCTTTTATATTTTGTATCTGCAGAAGCTATCAAAGACTTGTTTAAATACTTATTGAATGAGTACAATAACATATAGAAGTGGTAGGGAAGAGTAAGGGCTCAGAAGATACTAGAGATTAAAGTCTATGTTATATCTGCTACTTCTGGAATTAAAGAAAGGAACTGGAAATAGAAGAGGCATTTTTTTCGTTATTCTTTCTCATTAAGCATGGGGTTTAGGAAGAGAAAGGAGAATGTGGGAAAAGATGACTGGCTGTATATATTTTATTGAAACATAAATTTCCCCCCTGTGGATCATGGCTTACAATATTGCAAGATGTTTTCCTTTCCCGCCTAGAATGAACTGCAACTTACATATTTATCAAGAGATTTTTATCCAGACCTTTTCAAAATGGAAATTCAATGTCTGGATGGGGGAAATCTGTAAAAAGTACTTTTATAGAAAACATTGGGAATTATCTGATAAGAGGACAAAAAATGGAGGAAGTAGTAAGGATGGGATACTTGTGAAAGGGGCGTTGAATAGTGGGGCTGGACACAGTTGGGAGCAAAGCGTGATTGTGAAGCCAAGTAAGACTGTGCTGGGCACTGTGGTGGGATGCAAGGAACACCTTATAGGTAGGACTGATAACGTGACACTCAGGGCTGTCTCCTTCATTACTGTCGTTTAGTCGCTATGTCTTGTCTGACTCATAGACTGGGGTCCTCCAGGCTCGTCTGTCCATGGGATTTCTCAGGCAAGAATGCTGCAGTGGGGTGTCATTTCCTTCTCCAGGGGATCTTCCTGGCCCAAGGATCAAACCCATGTCTACTGCTCTCCTGCTTGGCATATGGATTCTTTACCACTGAGCTATCTGGGAAGCCCCTCCTTGTATTAGGCATCCTCTTTGAGCTTAAGACCTCAAAAATTATACCTACCTAGAATGGGGGCAAGTTTACTGACCAGATTTTATTTGGAGCCCTTGGTGTCTTATTTGAATTTTCATGTCCAATCTTTCAAATCCTTGTTACCTATTTGTATCATCAGAATTTATGTCCTCTATACCCCATTCTCCCAATTCTACATTTATCTATAAATTCTTTTATAGGTAGAGTAATTTTTTAGTGATTGCCTATTAGTTCTTTCTATAATATCTTCCTAACACTTTATGTGAAGTGTCACAAATAAAAGGCATTTGAAAAGTGTTAAATATATAATAGGAAAAAATGTGATGCAATAATTTTATCATCACTTTTTAAGGAGGATGGATCAAGATAACAAATGGGAGGCTCTTTTATTTGCTGTCCTTTTGTCAACTTAGAAGACAGTATAAATGATGACTGTGGGACGCTATAGATTGGCGGAGATAAATTACCCACATTTAAAAAAAAAGAAGGGGCCAAGGTGGAAGTGAAGCATGTTGGGAGATGGGGGAAGATAAGACTCAAAGAGAGATTTTAAAAGAGAGAGGAGTTGAATGCTGTGGACCTAACTTAAAAACAGGTAGTTGAAAGTTAAGGTTTATGCACTGACTGATTGAAAACCTTTCAACTAATTCCTTCAACAATTTTTAATACAATACCTATTTCTAAGAATAATATAATAGAGATTTGTTAAGATGATGGTGAATTAAAAAAAAGTGAAAATGCCAAGATGGTGATGAATGATGAGAAGAGCTAAGTTTTGGTCATGAAGGCAAAAACAGAAACTTCCCATAGGGTGTAGCTATGTTAGTTAGAAAGGCAGGGGGGAAGGTAGATAGATAGAACCAGATCTGTAGGGAAGAAAACCAAGTAACTCCGTACCATCCTTCTCTATTTTTAAACAAAGAGTCCACTGTGGATGAAAATAAAAGGGAAGAAAATGAGTGTTTTGTCACAGTGGTGAAACAGCAGTGTAACCAGACAAGAAGAGGAGTATGGGCGGATGCCATTCTCAAACCATCACCTAGGCAGGCCAGAGCAGGGTCAAGGCTCAACAGTGTGTGGAGACAGCCACAGAGCTCTGGTCCTGCCTTTTAAACTCAATGCGAATCAGTATGCTCAAAATGTAAAATGTGAGATGTGTGAGCATGCTCAGTTGCTTCAGTCATGTTCGACTCTTTGCAACCCTGTGGACTGTAGCCCACCAGGCTCCTCTTTGCATGGGATTCTCCAGGTAAGAATACAGGAGTGGGTTGCCAAGCCCATCTCCAGTGAATCTACCTGACTCAGGGATTGAACCCGAGTCTGCTGCATAGCAGGCAGATTCTTTACCATGTGAAAATGAAGTCACTCAGTTGTGTCCGACTCCTAGCGACCCCATGGGCTGTAGCCTACCAGGCTCCTCTGTCCATAGGATTTTCCAGGCAAGAGTACTGGTGTGGGTTGCCATTTCCTTCTCCAGGGGATCTTCCTGACCCAGAGATTGAACCCAGGTCTTCCACCTTGCAGGCAGACGCTTTACCGTCTGAGCCACCAGGGAAGTTCCATCTGAGCCACCAGGAAATCCTGAAAGATTAAATATGTTAACATGAAAATGCAAAACACAGGTACTTAGAACATAGTAAATACTCAAATAATGTTCATTTCTTTTCCTGAAACTTCAAATTTTCAGGTAGCTTCTGAAATTTCTATTCCTGTTTACACAGTGAGAAGGTAGAATGATGGAACCCACTGTTAAATTAACTTTTAAAACAAAAGAAAAGTGGTTTTTAATATGAGAGTCACGGGGGCCTTTTCAGAAAGGCTGTGTCACTTTAAAGTTTGCAATCATTAGTAAGTGGAAATGTGGGTCGTAATAAGACATGTGCTCAAAATGCTGTAAAACATGATTTGAAATCCTTTAATGGGAAGTAATTCCTAGACAACACAAGACTGGGTATAAATGACTCCCCCCAAAATACTCACAAGTCATACATTCTCAACAACTATATGAATGGAAAAATGTATGGTGAGGGTCTAGACTCTAAATCAATGCTTAATAAATGCTCACTAGCTAAATGAATGCATTGAAGATCTGCTCCATATTAATTGAGATTCTCTTCTCTCTGAGCTTGAACCTCACTTCAGACAGCAGAGAAGAAGCTCTCAGAAATAAATGATGACAGTATTATTCCTCACAAGCAGGAGGATGCTCTGTGGCCACTACAAAATTCTCCCTGTTGTTGTTTGAACAACAAACTTATCCTGAATAATTTAGGCTTTGTTTAGTCACCATTAACGAGTGTATTAACTCCCTGTGATAGCAGATTAACTTTGGTTTAGGGTCATGAATACAAAGCAAGAGGTATTGGTACATGGTGGTCCTGGTATTTAATGATGATCGTCATCCCACTGCTCTCTGGCAGTATCTTTAAAATCACTACCTCTGCCACCTCTGACTTATCTTTTAGCTTCCAGGGTGGAAGGAGGTTGCTCCTGTTCCCTCCGACCTATTTCAATAACTCTGTGTAACGCCCAGCTAGTTTAAGAATAACACAGAGTGCAGGTTTGTTCCCTTCATCATTGCTGCCACCAAAGCGTCCCTTCGCTGAAACTCCTGACACTAGCAGTTTCTTCACTGGCCCCAAGGAGGTAGGCACTGTCAGAGATTGGGGTGCAATCACAATCACAGAACACATCTCTACCACTTTAATGGTCCTTTTATCTATCTCCCCTGGGACTAATAGGATTAGAAACTAGATTGAACTCCATAGAGCTCATCCTATCTACACAGTTCCTTCCAGGAAACTGTTTTATTTCCATTTCCAGACAGCCGGGTTTGTATAAGATGATTGGACTTAAGTCGTATCGTCTTTAAGCTTCCACCATAACAGATTTGATCCCACTTCTTGACCCTCTAAAAGGAAGGATGAGTTAAGAAGGCCGGGAGCCTCCAAAAAGGAATATCAGACTCTACAATTGCAGCTGATCCAAATGCAAAAGAAAATGAGGAAGAGGAAGATAGGGTTAGAGATAAGGTTTGGCGGCATAGATAGTAATTTAATAAAACATGATTTTAAATAAGTTGGTAGAAACGATGGACTGGATGATATTTAGATAAGGATATATATTAGAGTGAAACAGAACAATACATGATTTAAGATTAATGCTGAGATCTGCAATAAGAAAATACATAGACAATAGAAAGGCATTTTTCTGGTTTTGTTTGTTTTTGTTGTTGTTGTTCAAGACATGAAAAGGATTAAGGCATGGCTGTACAGTAAGTCCACAGGTGTAATGTACAGGAAAATAGAAGTGGTTAATGACCTCCATTTCTTTTTCATGCCAAAGGAATAGGTTTTAAATGAGAGAGTTTAGGATAAGCAATAGTGTGAAATCATGGTTGAGTGAAAAAGACTGTAAGAGACAATTTAACAGCTCTTCTAACTTGGAACAATTGGAGCTCAGCTGCTATAAGAACTTGTATGTGCACTTGAAATTTTATGTAATTTCTAAAGATTCAGGGAAACTAAAAACAACCAAATAATGCAAGAAGGCAAATACAGGCATCTCTTGTTTCCACTTATATTGAAGCAAAACTGGGGACTGAAATGTAAATCAATAAGTCTGCCTTCAGTACTGGGCAAAATTCTAGAATGGCTTATCATACACATGATTTGAAAGAATATTTAAGGTTACAACAATACTAGCCTAAGTTCATTATATGCTATATTCTAGGTTAGCCTCAATATTTTGATAAATTAGATAGTTGGGATCCAAGAAATGTATAGACATAGCTTTTGGATGTTAGTGAGGAATCGGAATGAGCTTTTCATTACATCCTTTGGAAAAAAAATGGAGAAATGATAGAAATGATAGAAAATGACATGTTTTCCTAAATCTATACTCTTTTTGAAACATTTGCATAAAATGGGCCAGGTCATAAGTATCTTGAAGACAATGAGTGTCTTTTATTAATAACAATACTTCAGTATGGAGTACATTGCAGATAAAAATAGAAGTTAATATCTTAGCAAGTGAGGGAATGAATATTGAATAGATTCATTCAATTTTAGTTGGTTGTCTGAGTACTTTTTAACTGGGACTGTGCTAAAACAAACATTGCAAGGTGGCTTTGGTTACAGTTCCATGGATACCTCTGGACTGAAGCAATCCTTGCTGGCAGCGATAAGTGAATCTCCTTTTTTTTTTTTTTAAACAAATATGCTAATGTTATTATCAGTTAGACTGAGACATTTGTGTCAACATTGTAAGTAACTATAAGTCACAGGAAGTAGAAGCTCAAAGATGGATATTCTCTTTTAAATTTTTTTGAATATGCCCATATCTTTTGCAGAACTACCTTACATCATAAAAAGCTGGAAGTATTGGAGGCATTGTCTCTAGGACTGTAGTTATTTTCTGTATGTGATATGGTGACTAACTTGAGGTTGTATATTTAATGAGCTCAAAATACTTTAACTTAATATATCTAGTTTCATTTTGCAATGAGCAAGGCAACTTTGACCTTACAATGAATGGATCAGAGTTGGCAAGAATTGTGCTTGGGAGTTTTGTAATGCAGATTTCAGCTAATGGACCATGTAATTAAGATGACCAATTGCTAATGCAGTTGGAGAAATTCCAAGAATTCTGATATGAAGCCTACCAATTACAGTGCATTTCCCACTACTATTCAAGGGGATTAATAATTCTTTTCATTGGCTTTATTGAAATTCTTCAACAAATTTAAGAATATTTCAATTCATAATGGAAGAAATAGTACTGTATCTACTTGTACAGTGAAATACAGGAAATGAAAGAGGCATAGCTCATCTCTAAGTATCTATAATAGTTCTATCTGGTACTTCTTTATGTAATAGTACTTTCATTATTGTATTTTATCTCACTAATATTGAGTGTATATAAATGAATTCACAATATATTGATTTTTTTGGTCAAGGATTAATAAATAATCCAAATAGAGGTGAAAGGCAAGGAATAACATACATAAATGAGTCAATTTTTTAAAGATATACAGTGCCAGTAGGGAATAAAGAAGGCTTCTCATAATTAGAGCATTTTCTTCCTCCTCTTTATTTTCACTGCTAGATTTTTCCTCTGTGTTCAATAAATGTTTATGAAACAAGATTGTGTTATCAATAACACAGTCACAGTAAAATTTTATTTGGAAAGGCATAGTTCCATTATTGACCTGAACATGAGTGATTTAAATCTACACTGCTAAGCATTGCATATGATATTTAACTTTTGAGTCAATGCATGTTAACTGAAAGAATGCATAAATAAATTCTCTACTCTTCAGTTAGCTCTAATTGGAAGTTATTTGTTTCGGCAACATTGTATTACTCTAAAAAAATTGAAGCATGTATAGAAGAATATCAACATTCATAATATCTGGGTTGTCAAATCTTGGCTGTTTAATATCATTCTCTTTATTTTTCTATATGTTTAAACCACTCAGAAACTAAAAAATATGTACGGTGTCTTATTTATGTTTTTCTTTTCCTTCAATCCAAAACTCTATAACACTATTAAATAAATATTTTTGTGTTCACACAGCACAAAGTGGTGAGAATATAGCTATATGTAAAAATATATGTAGTTTTCCTTCAAGCTCTTCCTCTGAATAACATGTAGGCATGAACTAAACGAAAATAAATATATTTTAAAATTCATGGCTGAATTCTCAAGAAACTAAAAGAAATCTTTAAGTATTTCCTCTTTCTCCAATAACACAGAAGGATTTAAAAGCTGAAATCAAAATCACAGGACAATATGAAATCTGAGGCATTTCTTGGGACATAGGAAGGGAAAATATGATGATATAGCAACCTGGAATTTTAGGGAATAGCTACATTGGAACAAGGATATTATGTCTGGTCTATGGAAGTAGAGAAAATCAGAAGAATTCTCATAATAGTTGTTTCTCCAAAGGAATCTATCCTTAAAGAGCAGGATGGAAAAGAAATATTGACCAAAAGTGTAGAAGGATGTGAAAATCTGTCTGGTTTGACCACAGCGGCAGATGGGGGATAAAGTGATTCTGTAGAATGTGTGTCTTTGGCTTATCTCACACTAGTTTAGAGTTCTACTTTATTTTTATTTTTTTTTAAAGGAGAGTCCATTTCTTAAAATATTTATTTTACTTATTCATTTATTTTGGCTGTGTTGGATCATAATTACAGCAAGCAGGATCTTCGATATTTGCTGGGGTGTGAGAATGCTTAGCCGCAGAATGTGGGATCTAGTTCCCTGACCAGGAATCAAACCCAAGCTCCCTGCACTGGGAGCACGGCGTCTTGAAGGACTTGAAGTCCTTCAAGTTCTACTTTATATTGAATACTACCGGTTTTATACTACTGGTCAGGAAAAACCAGAAGAAGCTGAGAGATTAAACTTGAAAATTTAAGTCAAAACTTCAATTGATGGGTTAAATATAAGGGCAGAAAGAAAAGTCATAAACTAAAAGAGAGATTATAGATTAATGATAGTAAATTATTATGTATAAATTAATAATGAAATAGATAAATGCAGCTTACAGAGATGCTAGGATATAGAAACCTTGAAAAATAACAAGTGGCATACAAAAAGAAAATAAGAATGAACACGTGCGTAATTGGAATTCTCAAAGGAGATTAGAGAAAATGGGGAAGAAACAATGATAACATTTTTTTGAGAATTCATGAAAGGTACAAATTATAATTCAAGAGCCACCACATGAGCTAAACAGGTTAAGTATGTAGAAATCTATTGTTAGTCACAACATAGTGCAAGCACAGAACAGCAAAGACAAGGACTCTCTAACAGTTGCCACAAATAAATGTCATTTATAAAGGAGTAACAATTAAGTTGAAATTGAAAATTAAAAACCAATAGGAATTATATGTCATGGGGGTGTTTTTGTCAGGATTCTCTAGAGAAACAGAATCAATAAGTTGTTTAAAGATGTCTATAAAAGGATATATCATAGGAATTGACTCCCAGAGTAATGGACGTTTAGAAGTCCCATGATCTGCTTGCTGTCTGCAAGCTAGAACAAAGAAACCAGCGGTGGAATTTAGTCTGAATCGAAAGACCTGAGAATTGGAAGTTCTATGATATAAGACCCCAACCTAGTCTGAAAATACAGGTATCAGAAGTACCTAGTTCTAAGGGTAGGAGACGACGGATGTCCAGATCAAGCAGAGAGCAAATCCACCGTTCCTTCACCTTTTTTTCTATTTAAGTCCTGAAAGGATTGGACTAGGCTTCTCTGATAGCTCAGTTGGTAAAGGATCTGCCTGAAATGTAGAAGAGCAGGGTTCAATTCCTGGATGGGGAAGATCCCCTGGAGAAGGAAATGGCAACCCATGCCAGTATTCTTGCCTGGGAAATCCCATGGACAAAGGAGCCTAGGGGTCTACAGTCCATGGGGTCACAAGAATCAGACACAACGTAAGAGACTAAACCACCACTGCAGGATTGTATTATGTCTGCTCACATTCATGACGGTGATTTTTACTCAATCTACTGATTCAAATGCTAATCTCTTCTGAAAAAACCCTCACAGACACACTCAGAAATCATGTTTCCCAGTTATCTAAGCATCACTTAGCCCAGTGAAGCTGACACATACAATTGACCATCACAAGATCAACAAGGAATTATGTACCTCAGGTAAGAATGTTTCCAAAAGAAGATCAAAAATGTTTGCAAATAAATAGATTGCTAGGAGAGCTTTTGTTGTTGTTTAGTTGTTTGTTAGTTGTTTAGTTGTTAAATTGTCTTTGCAACCCCATGGATTATGGCCCTCCAGGCTCCTCTGCCCATAGGATTTCCCAGGCAAGAATACTGGAGTGGGTTGTCATTTCCTTATCCAGGGGATCTTCCTAACCCAGGGATCAAACCCATGTCTCCTGTATTGCAGGTGGATTCTTTCCTTCTGAGCCACCTGGGAAACTCTGCTAGGACAGCTTCGTTGTTCAGTTGCTTAGTCATGTCCGACTCTTTGCAACCGCACGAACTACAGCATGCCAGGCTTCCCTGTTGTTTACCATCTCCCTGAGTTTTCTCAAACTCATGTCCATTGAGTCAGTGATGCCACACTCTCTGTGACAGAGTGTGACCGATGTGCCATTCATCTCTGCAAATGGCACAGTTTCATTCCTTTTTTATGGTTGAGCAGTATTTCATTGTATATATCAGGAAGATCCCGTGGAGAAGGAAATGGCAACCCAATCCAGTATTCTTGCCTGGAAAATCCCATGGACAGAGAAGCCTGGTAAACTACAGTCCATGGGATCACAAAGAGTCGGACACGACTGAGTGACTTTACTTTCTTATATGTACTACATCTTTATCCGTTCCTCTGTTGATGGACATTTAGTTTCTTTCATGTTCTGGCTATTGTATATAGTGCTACAATGAATAAACATTGGGGTATCTTTTGGAATGATGGTTTTCTCCAGGTATATGCCCGGGAATGTGATTGCTGGATCATATGGTAATTCTACTTTTGGTTTTCTGAGGAACCTCCATAACATTTTCTATAGTGGCTGAACCAACTTACATTTCTATCAACAGTGTAAGAGAGTTCCCTTTTCTCCACACCCTCTCCATCATTTGTTATTTGTAGAACTGTTGATCATGGACATTCTGGCTGGTTTACATATATAAAATATTTATGCTCAAAAAATTTGGAAAAATCGCAGACAATGTCTGACTTCTGTGTAGAAGCTTACATAAAGTAATGCAAAGTTTCAACATTAATGAATACTGTAAAGAAAAGTACACAGTGTTACTGTTTCATGTAGGGATCTGTGACTTTCGGAGCCTAAAGTGACACAGAAGAAATTACCTAAGTATGGAAGCCTTGAAGAATTTCTCTTGTTCTAAAATCTACCCTTTTATTCACTGTTTCATTCTTCCTGCACTGCTTCTCAAACTTTCTTGATTTTTATAGCACTTTCTTCGAGACCCAGGTAAATTCCATCACTTTATAATCTTAAAATAAAATAAATGCCTGTTTCCACTTCCCAAATCCTAATTCCAAACTTCATTACGGCCTCTGTCCTTATCACTAGGGAAACTTTTCTACTACCTTTGGAGGAGTTTTGAAATATAAATATCTTCCAGTACTCAATTAAGTATATATTGATATTTGTATGTATTCATATTTGCATCTGGGCTTCCCTGGTAGCTAAGCTGGTTAAGAATCTGTTGCAATGCAGGAGACACTGGTTTGATTCCTGGGTTGGGAAGATGCCTTGGAGAAGGGATAGGCTACTCACTCCAGTATTCCTGTCCTTCCCTGGTGGCTCAGATGGTAAAGAATCCACCTGCAGTGCAGGAGACCTGGGTTTGATCCCTAGGTTGGGAAGATCCCTGGAGGAAGGCATGGCAACCCACTTGGTACTCTTGCCTGGAGAATCCCCATGGATGGGGGAGTCTGGCAGGCTACAGTTGATGGGGTCGCAAAGAGTCAGACATGACTGAACGACTAAGCACACACACATATTTACATACAGCAATATCCTATACTTCAAAGGCAAGAAAAAAATCAGACTCTCTTTCTGAGACTTGGCTTTGTGTAGATTCATTTTACTGATAGCCTCAGATAATGGCTTACCTATATCTGTGTTCTTTGTTTGCAAGGTGATTTGACAGTTTCTCCCATCTAGCAGAGGTCTATTTCTCCACTCTTTGAGTTTGGGCTCATCTTATGACTTGTTTTCAACTCTGCCTCTGCCATAGAGTAAGCCCACAGCACAAGGACAGCCTACAAGAGATCAAGTGGCTACATGAAGGAGAGCTGAGATACCCAGCTGACAACCAAATGACCTGCTGAAGCAGAGCCAGCTAGTCAATGTGCAGCTGACTGCAGAAACATAAATGAAAGAACTACCTCTTTGAAGATTCCAAAGTAAGAAAAAGCTGAACTCTAGAGAAAGTGATGAAAATACAAATAACAAGTGGAGTGGAAAAAATCTAGCTGCGAATACAGGCAGGAGTTCAATTATGTATATCCTCATAGGCCATGCTTATTATTTCTTTCCAATGTTTGGAATAAAGGAGTGAAATGATTAATTCTATTGTGGTGGCCAAAAATTTGCTTGGGTTTTTCATAAGATGTTACAGAAGAATCTGAAGGAATTTTTTGGCCCAAACCAATACATTTAAACATACTATTCTTACTACTGCATGGAAAATGGATTGCACAGGGCTTAGGCATGAATATGAGGAGACATATAATAGACTACTGCAGTAGTCCACACTATACAGAGTGATTGCTATATAGATGCTATATAGATTGCTATAGATGTTAGCAATGGAGATGAAAAGAAGTATACAGAGCCAAGAGATATGCCATAACAAAGTCTGTGGATTTAATGGAGGATTGGTTAGGGGGAATAAATAAGATGAGCTCGAAAATGATGACTCCAAATGTCTCGTTGGAACAACAGGTGGATTCACTGAGCTAGAGGGCTATGAAGGAGAAACAACTGAGAGGTGGAAGTAAGGTTCTTGGATTTAGTTTGGAGCATGTCTAATTCAAAATGAGACGTTTAAGGGGAACTGTCAAGCAGGTAGCCTGAAACACAAAAGGAAAGATTTGGTTGAAGATATAAATTTGATAGTTAGGCAAAGCAGTTTGATGACTTCAAGGAATGGAAATTGGAAGCAGGGACATGCTAATTCATTAACTCAATGTTCAAGAAACAATCAGAGTTCAAGGTCCTAAGGATACAGCAATGGATGAAACAGATGTTCTTTTCCTCATAGGATGTATATCTAATAAATGGCATTCCATTTATTGCTTTTAGATATCAAGTCAAAGAGTAAAGAGGTGGTGAGAGAAGGGACCATGTGAAGGAGGAAGGCTTAAAGAGTAGGGTTCACAAGTGAAATGATGCAGAGCTGGTGTTGTAATAAGCGTATGAACACAGACAAAGATTGAAAAGATGTGGAGCAAGACCAGAAGGTAGGACTGCAGAGGTAGCTTATAAAAGAGTAAAGAACAATTGGCATGTAATAGATGAAGAATGGAAAAGAAATGGGAAATCCTAGATGCCGGTAGAACAGAAAGTGTCTAATGAAAAAGCCTAATAATTGACTATGCCAGAGGAAGGCAAGGGTTTAGGGGAAAAACCATAATGGAACAAGGTACCAAAAAGGTTATATATTTAGTGTTAGAAGCAAGGGAGGGACTTGGCTGGTACTCCAGTGGTTGATTCTAGGCTTCCACTGCAGGGGGTGTGGGTTTGATCCCTGGCCAGGGAATTAAGATCCTACATGCTGGGCAATGTGCCCCCAAATATTTTTTTAAAAAAGGAAGGGAGAAAAGATATTGAGTGCCTACTAAACACTAGCCATTATATTCACATTTTATTCATGCTTCCCTTATTTAGTCTACATTAACATAGTGAGTTTTTGCTTCCACTCTATAATGGAAAGAACTGGGATACAGAGGAGTTAATAATTATTCAAGATCATGGTAAGAAGGTGGGCTTCCCTGGTGGCTCAGTCAGTAAAGAATCTGTCTGCAAGGTAGGAAACCTGGGTTCTATCATTGGGTTGGGAAGATCCCTGGAGAAGGGAATGGAAACCCACTCCAATATTCTTGCCTGGAGAATTCCATGGGCAGAGGAGCCTGGTGAGCTACAGTCCATGGGGTCACAAAGAGTTGGACCCAACTGAGCAGCTAACACACACTAGATGGTAGAAAAGCAAGCAAGGCAGGGATTCAGTGCATAAATGAGAGAATTATTCTGATATGTGACGGTTTATCACTTCCACTTGATAGCAAGGCAGAAGGTAAGACCTTTGGGGAGTTGAGATGTGGGAAGCAGGTTATCTTAACAAGTTGAGAAAGGTCCTACCTGATAGTTCCTATATGTTGCAGGAAGTAGTTGAGGTTCTTTGTTGAGCTTGATGGAGTGATGAAATAAAATTGGTATTTTTAAAGTGAGATAAGAAAAATTTAAACATAAAGCTTTTCTCTGCCCATGGGCCTCCTCCCTTGCCTCTAGCACGCATTAGGCATCTACACTGAGCATTAACCAGACCTCCCCAAGGGCAGAAATACCTGCTCAACCATAAAGATCGATTTTTCTTCTTCAGACATCAGCCATGCAACTCCTTAGAAGATAACATTCCTTTCTCAATCCTGTAAGAGGACACGCTAAGCCACCCCTCATCTGGTGCATGCAAGTGTCTGTGGCGATTCCAACTTGTCATTTCATTTTGAGATGGCTGGTGCAGAGCAGCCTGGGTCAGACAACCTGGGGAGATACTGAGCTGCATCTAATGCAAGTTTTAACTTGAATACTTTCTTATGAGCTTATTAATGTTCCTAGGTATATTACTGGTATTTGGCCTGTTTTACAATTTCTTGCATTACCAAATGTGTTTCTAAGCCTCTACCAAAAAGAACTAAATGAATTGAGACCATTGATCACTTATACAGTTCAATGAGATCAATGGTTATAACCCTGGAAGCCTAGATTTGGGAAGAAGCAACAAGAGGAAATCATTTCCTAGATTTTAACAAACTAGTAACACAGGTGGGACAGGGGCTTTTGGCTGCTGTTTACTAAGCCTACTTCAGTAATACTACATGAAGTTACCTACCAATGAAATCCTCACCCAAACTGGGAATGAGTATTTCTAGCACTGTGGGACAACTTGGTCACAGAATATCTCTCAAACCCTTGGCTGACATTAAAGCCAAAAGGGAAGGGATTGTAAAATACAGAATGTTGCCCATCATTCAGTTCTACAAGAATCAAATCATTACCCACTGCTGTCACTGACCTACAGTACAACTCTGTCCTTCAAGTTCCTCCTCCACTTTTGTTTCCAAGACTGTGCTCTTCTCTATCTTTCTTGCATCTTTAACTATTGATTCTTACTTCTCTTTAGTTACCTGCTTCTTAAATATTCCTAAGTGACAGTGTTCTCCTGAGACCTCTCTCTTCCCTTCCATCGCCTGGACCCAACCCTACCCTTCTCCCCTCCCTCCCCCTCTACTTTATTCCATTTCTTCCCAAATAAGTTAATTCCATCAACTACCTAGACCTCAAAATACCTGTAACATTTATAATGGCTATAATAAAGTAAGTGCTTACTATGAGCTAGGCACTGTAATATCCAGGAACTAGATACACAGCCACATATATCTGATCCTCAGCAAAACGTTTGGACAGAAGTTTTGATTTCCCATTTTTCATATGAAGAAACTGTGGCACAGAGATCCTTGGTACTCAGTTAATAAGTGACAATTAAACTACCAACGTGAATCCATGTTTTCCTGAAGTGAAAATCTGTGCTTTTGTTAACCACTGACCCATAGATACACTCAAGGTTCCTACATGTTTGATTCAATGTTAGAACATTCTACTAAACTCTAGATCCACATATTCACTCATTCCTTTGCTCACTTATTCTTTCTTTGATTTAAGATATATTTATTGAGCCATGATTATGTGTATGGCAAGCATGTCACATATTGGATATGCAACAATGATAAAAAAAGATGGGGCCTTTGTTCATGAAACTTACAGGGATGGTTGGTTTTTTGTGGTATACTGAATAATGCCTCCTTCCAAAGATGTCTGTGTACTCACCCCTGAAACCTATAACAGTGCTGTATTACATGGCCAAGGAACTTTGCAGATGTAGTTAAAGTTACTGATCTTGACATGGAGATAGTACCCTAGACTATATGGGTAAGAACATTTAATTACATGAAACTTTAAAAGCCAGCACATACTATCATGTAAGAAACGAATTGCTAGTCTAGGTTTGATAGAGGATACAAGATGCTTGGGGCTGGTGCACTGGGATGACCCAGAGAGATGATATGGGGAGGGTGGTGGGAGGGGGGTTCAGGGTTGGGAACTTATGTACACCTGTGGTGGATTCATGTCAATGTATGGCAAAACCAATACAGTGTTGTAAAGTTAAAAAAAAAAAAAAGAAAAAAAAAAAGCCAGCACTAAGCCGGCTGCCCTGGGGCCTACAGTAGCTGCTAGAGAGGCGGTAGTGCGGCAGGATGAGTGCAGACTCGGACCCAGTGGTCCTTGTCTCCGCAGCGCGCACCATAGGCTCTTTCGATGGTACCCTATCCACCATTTCTGTCCATGACCTGGGCTCAACTGTCATCAGAGAGGTCCTGAAAAGGGCGCTGTGGCTCCCGAAGAGGTCTCGGAGGTCATAGTAAGTAAGTAAGTAAAGTCACTCAGTCGTGTCCGACTCTTTGCGACCCCATGGACAGAGGAGTCCATGGGATTCTCCAGGCAAGAGTACTGGAGTGAATTGCCATTCCCGTCTCCAGGGGATCTTCCCGACCCGGGGGTCGAACCCGGGTCTCCCACATTGTAGACAGACGCTTTACCATCTGAGTCACCAGGGAAGTCCTATTTGGACACATTATGGCAGTAGGCTGTGGGCAGAACCCTGTTCGACAGGCCAGTGTGGGTGCAGGAATCCCCTACTCTCTTCCAGCGTGCAGCTGCCAAATGATCCGTAGGTCAGGTCTGAAAGCCGTGTGTCTCGCAGCCCAGTCGATAAGGATAGGAGACTCCAGCATTGTTGCAGGAGGCATGGAAAATATAAGCAAGGCTCCTCATTTGGCTCACTTGAGGGCGGGAGTCAAGATTGGGGAAAACCCACTGACCGACAGCATACTCTGTGGTGGGCTCACTGACGCATTCCACAACTATCATATGGGCATTACAGCCGAAAATGAGGCCAAACAATGGCAAGTGAGTAGAGAAGACCAGGCCAGGGTTGCAGTGCTGTCCCCAAACAGGGCGGAGAATGCACAGAAGGCCGGCCGTTTTGACAAAGAGATCGTACCCATTTTTGTATCTTCTAAAAAATGTTCTTGAGGTGAAGTCGCTCAGTCTTCTCCGACTGTTTGCAACCCCATGGACTGTAGCCTACCAGTCTCCATCCATGGGATTTTCCAGGCAAGAAGACTGGAGTGGGTTGCCATTTCCTTCTCCAGGGGATCTTCCCGACCCAGGGATCGAACCCGGGTCTCCCGCATTGCAGGCAGACTCTTTACCGAGCCACCAGTAAAAAAGGTCTTACTGAGGTTAAAACAGATGAGTTTCCTCACCATGGGAGCAACATGGAAGCCGCGTCTAAGCTAAAGCCTTGCTTCCTTATGGATGGAACGGGAACAGTCACACCGGCTAATGCTTCAGGAATGAAAGATGGTGCTGCAGCAGTGGTTCTTATGAAGTCTGAAACTGGCAACTGTGGGCTCACACCCTTAGCACAGGCGAGCAGATGTGGAGCCTTTCGTTATGGGAATAGGACCAGTTCCAGCAATAAAGCAAGCTGTTGCAAAAGCAGGGTGGTCACTGGAGGATGTTGATGTATTTGAAATCAGTGAAGCCTTTGCAGCCCTGTCTGTTGCAAAAGCTAAAGAACTTGGTTTAAATCCAGAGAAGGTCAACACTGAGGGAGGAGCCACAGCCCTGGGCCATCCTCTTGGAGCATCTGGCTGTCGTATTCTTGTCATCCTGTTACACACACTGGAGCACAAGGGTGGACATCGTGGTGTTGCTGCCCTACGTGAGGGTGGAAACTACCTTCCACTTCATAAGAAATGCAAGACTTGAGAGCCTGTTGCACTTTAATGTGTAATATTCGAGGTACAAACAAGCTGCATCTAACATTGTTATTAATAAAACAGATCAGTCATCAAGGAAAAAATAAATAAATAAAAGCCAGAGACCCTTTCTTGGTTGAAGTTGGAGGGAGATGAGGAGCTGAAGAAAAGGAAGGAGAGATGAAGCATGTAGAAGACTTTGATCCACAGTTACTGGCTTTAAAGGCATAGGGAATATGAATCAAGGAATGCAGGAGAATTTAGGTGCTGAGAATAAGCCAACAGTCATCAAAGAAATGGAGACTTCAGTCCTATAGCTGCATGGAACTCAACTCAGCCAACATGAGACTAAATGACCAGGGAAGCCTAAAACATTTGCCCTTCATAGGAAAAAAGTCTGCTTCTAAGCAGATTCTGCCGTGTAGACTCTCTCGAGTTTTTGTAAAGGAATAGAGTCCTGTAGACACCTCGATTTTAGCCTTGTGACATTCTCTAAGCAGAGACCCAACCAAGTCCATCTGACTAATGACTTGTGGAAGCAGATGAAAATATGTATTGCTTTCAAAGTCATTACATTTATGATACTTTATCATGTCATTGATCAAAATCAATGAAGCAATAGACATGAAAACCCACAAATAAATCCATAATTAACTATGTTGGTAACTACTTAGTTGAAAAGAACAGAAAAGTATGAAAGAAAATAATAGAGGATTCCCTTAAAGATATTCCGATGAGGAAGTCAGGAGGAAGGCAGAAGGGTGAACTTTACGTTTTGTTCGTATTCACTGCTTCTTGTCTCTATGATGCCAGTGTTCACTTTGACAAATACTCACAGAAGCACTTATTAAGTACTGCAGGGATGATATCGACAAGGTTAGGAGATGCCTCATCTTACAGAACCCGTAGTCCAGAACACAATGTCCAAACAAACATAGTTTGTGGACCAAATCTGGCCTGCCACTTGTTTTTGCATGGATGGTGAGTGAAGAAGCATTTTTACATTTTTAAATGGTTGAGAATAAAATCAAAAGAAGGATAATACTGTGTGACTTGTGAAATTATATGAAATTTGATTTCAATGTCCATAAATAAAAAGTTTTATCGGAACACATCCAGGTTCCTTCATTTGTGTATTGTTTGTGGTTGCTTTTACGGTAAAATGGCAGAGCTGAGCATCTGTGAAAGAGACCAAATGGCCAGTGAAGCCTAAAACACTGGCCCTTCGTAGAAAAATATGCTACCCCCTTAATGTGTTAGTTGCTCAGTCATGTCTGCCTCCTTGGGACCCCATGGATTGTATCCCACCAGGCTCTTTTCTCCATGGAATTCTCAAGGCAAGAACACAGGAGTGGGATGTCATTCCCTTCTCCAGGGAATCTTCCCAAAGCAGGGATTGAACCTGAGTCTCCCGCTTTGCTGGCAGATTCTTCACTGAGTCACTGGGGAAGCCCAGAATATAGGTTAAGTCAAGCATTTAAGTGATCTCTGAGACGAAGTACAATTGGAAAAGTACCATTTAGCAGGGTCTTCAACTGCCAGGATTTGATGCCTGATGATCTGAGATGGAGCTGATGTAATAATAATAGAAACAAAGTGCACAGCAAATGTAATGTGCTTGAATCACCCCCAAACCACCCCTCCCACCCAGTTTGTGGAAAAATTGTCTTCCACAAAACCAATCCTTAGTGCCAAAAAGGTTGGGAGCCACTAATTTAGGTAGAGTGTATTTGCTCGTGGAGATCAGCAAAGAACACACAAAACGGTTAGCATTTTAGATTATCTTTAAAGAAAATGGGAGCTAAGACTGAGCTACTCAGAAAGTAGAAGAGGTTCTCTGATAGGCCAGGTGCCAAAAGAACTTTTGCTGCATTTGTTTTTCGTTGGTATTTTTAAAACTGTAGTTGCTTATTAAAAAACTGGAGAAGATAATTTCTTTCTTACTTTTCTTGACTCCTTGAAGGCACAAGGACAAAAACTTTGATAATAACTTTATGATTTCAATCTCTTGTGTGAAATGAAATTCTGCTGCTGATGAATCTCATGTTGTCTAGAGCCGTTAAGCTGTTCTACACTTCCAGTGTCCCTGTTTTTATCTATCTTCTTTCTGATTTATAAATATTTAAATTCATTTAAATTATTAAAATGAATTAACACCTCATTTTGCTAAACACATTTAGCTGTTCCCCACCCCCTCCCTTTATTAAAATGATTGTCACAACTTGACACAACCTCCCCCTTAACGTGTTTGCCCCAGCAAGACTGATGAGAAGCCCAGCTCCTTGGCTTGCAAATGACTTCTTTAGAATCTAAACATTTTTTTCTTTGTGTTAGCTAATAGCTTTACTAATGTTTTAGCTGTCCATTGATGTAATTCAATCTCAAATTGTTTTTATTGTGTTCTGTAATACTATGGGGACATTCTAAATACTGTAGTAGTAGTTAATATTAATAATCAGTGCTGTTTCACAGGTCAGTTGCTGAATCAAGCTCAGTTATGGGTTCGTAAATGTAAAATCATCAAAGATTGCACAGTGGGAGACTCTGGCTTCCTTCTCTACCCCTGGTTGAGCAAGTGAACTCATCCTTACATTGTTCCTTGCTAATTGTGAAACAGATGCTTTGCATTTTTTAGTTCTCAGTTACATCTAAAGAAAGTGGCTTTCTTGATAAGACCCTCTAAAATTAGAGAGTTGTGGAATTATCTAGTAATATATGTCTTACTAATTCAACTTGTCATGACAACATGCAATTAAAACTTTCCTTTGGGACTAAAATGAAAAATCCCAGTTGCTTCTGAAGAAGTTTAGCCAATACATAATGAGAAGAATAATTCAAGTAAATGGGACTGAGTTTCATAGAGAAAAGGAAAATAAAAGCAAACTTTTTAAAAGAAGTAAATTATTACTACATTTGGTAATTTTACAGTTTTCATCTCATTTATTAGGTCCTCTTATTATTTTTCCCAACTGAAGCTGTGCCATTATTTTTTATTTGCTAGAGAAAGGGGCATTAAATTTCTTTTATGAAACCACCACTCCAAATTATCTTTCTTTTGCAGAATAAGCATTTGTTGTGGTGGTGGTTCAGTAGCTTAGTTGTTCTGACTCTGTGAGACCCCACAGACTGCAGCACACCAGGCTTTCCTGTCCTTCACCATCTCCGGGAACTTGCTCAGACTCATGTCTATTGAGTCTACGATGCCATCCAACCATCTCGTCCTCTGTCGCCCCCTTCTCCTGCCTTCTATAAGAATAAGCATAACTGACACCAAATATTACTTTTATTTAAAGGGAATATATGTTGTGATAAACCATAATGAAAAAGAATATGAAAAACAATGTATATATATGTATAACTGAGTCACTTTGCTGTACAGTAGAAATTAACACAATATTGTCAATCAACTATCCTTCAATAAAATAAATTAAAAAAAATAAAAAAAATAAATTAAAGACAAGAGTACAGAGCAAAAAGAAAAAAAAATAAAGGGAATATATGATACCACTGATACTGCATTTCACTAATCTAGTGAAAGCATTTTGAACAAAGTTAACTAAAGAACAGTATTATTTGTATATATTTATATCCATATAAATATCCATATTGACATTTTTATATCCTTTGTTATCTGATTATCATATATACTTTTAAAATCTTGTAATAAGACAAGTCATGTTTATATGCTATGGTGTAAATTATTGAATTATAACACAGGTAAATAATTTCTTTTCTGTGTTTACTGTTATAACTAAATTGTCTATAGAATATTTACTGTATTTCATTGATTCTAAGATGCCCATTTCTTTTTTTTTTCACATTTAATATCTCTGAAGTAAGGATGACCTATCATAATTAAATTGCTAGCATTATTTATTTCTAGGTATTTCAATATATAATGTAACAACATACCTTTCACAATTAATAGTGACAGATCCAATGAAATGCTGAGTATTGAGACTGCTTCTCAAAGTATGCCATAGTTTGTCAGAGACTACCTGTTCTACAGTAATCATTTTTTTCTTTTTCAAAATTTTAGCTACACATAAAGCCAAAAATCCTAAACTTTACTAGACTACCTTAAGAGTTACTGTTTGATTTGCTAAGGCTACCTTAACAAAATACTACAAAGTTCTGTTGCTTGAGCAACAGAAATGTATTTTCTCAGAGTTCTAAAGGCTAGAGGTCAAAGAGGAAGGTGTCAGCGGGGGCCATCCCCCTATTGAAGTTGCTAGGAAAGGTCTGTCCCAGGCATCTCTCTTAGCATCTGATAGTTCCTTGGTTCATGCAGCTTAGCTCCAGTCTTCATGCAGTGTCCTCCCTGTATTCAAGCCTGGCTCTGTACATTGCATGGTTTTTATAAAGACACTAATCACAAGACTTCTCTGGTGGTCTAGTGGCTAAGTATTCATCTTGGAATGCAGGGGACGTGGGTTTGATCCCTGGCTACGAAACTAAGATCTCACATGCCACGGGCAATTAAGCCCCATGAACGAAAACAAAGATCTCACATGCCACAAGACCAAATGCTGACAAATAAATAGATTTTAAAAAGAGAAAAAAGAGACACCAATCATTGGATCAGGGGTCTACCCTACTCCAATGTGACCTCCTCTTTACTGATTATATCTTCAATAGCTCTAGTTTTATTTTATTTTATTTTTTACCCATAAACACAGACGTGTGCTTCATTTCATCATCTAAAACCAAAAATTCCAAAGTGCCATTAATGCACACAGACAGCTGCTTGGATATAAATCAAATCTATAACTAACAGAATTTGTACTGCAGTTTAATACTTGCACGTTGTTTCACCCTTGTTACAAAACTCTAAAATTAGCATTTGTTGTTCATTCGCTAAATCATGTCCAACTCTTTTGTGACCCCATGGACTGCAGTACACCAGGTTTCCTGGAGTCTGCTCAAATTCATGTCCATTGAGTAGATGATGAATAGTTAAGTGAAACTCACTCAATCGTGTCTGACTCTTTGCAACCCCATGGACTGTCTAGTCCATGGCATTCTCCAGGCCAGAATACTGAAGTGGATAGCCTTTCCCTTCTCCAGGGGTTCGTCTCAACCCAGGGAGTGAACCCAGGTCTCCCATACTGCAGGCAGATTCTTTACCAGCTGGGCCACAAGGGAAGCCCAAGAATACTGGAGTGGGTAGCCTCTCCCTTCTCTGGTGGATCTTACTGGCCCAAGAATCCAATTGGGATCTCCTACATTGCAGGCAGATTCTTTACCAACTGAGCTATGAGGGAAGCCATGCTATACTTGATCTTAGACAAAAGGCTGATAAGCAATGATGAATAGCTCTATTTTGAAATGAAGTCATATTCTGAGGTACCAAGAATTAGGACAACATATGAATTTTGAGGAACCCAATTCAACCTGTAATAGTGATTACTTTCTCATCAATGAGATAAAATGTGTCATTTTGATTTTTCCTCTATCTTGCTCCCTGGAATAGAGGCATTGTCTTAGAATCTGAGGATAAAAGACACTGCCCAGGTATGTTAAAGCAGAATCTTGGTTTCTAAAATCTTTGTAAAGCACAGCTTTACAAGTCTTCATTTACAGAACTTCATTTGACTTGATATTTGAACTTTTCCAACATCAGTTAGAATTTTCTTTTTACCACCTGCTAGCTGTGGGCCATTCACATGTATCTTGAAATACATATGCCTCACTCTTCTGTTTGTAAAAGAAAAATAATTATATCTACATCTCCAATATTGGTATTAAAAATTTCTACTGTATGCATGTGTGTATGTATGCACTAGGTCAAGTAAAACGCTTTGTGACCCCATGGACTGTGGCCCACCAGGCATCTCTGTCCATGAGATTCTCCAGGCAAGTGGATTGCCATTTCCTCCTCCAGGAGATAGCACTTGCATGATAATAATACAAAGTATCTTTTGTGTTAAGATAATAACACAAAACCTGCAGATGATACCACCCTTATGGCAGAAAGCAAAGAACTAAAGAGCCTCTTGATGAAAGTGAAAGAGGAGAGTGAAAAAATTGGCTTAAAACTCAACATTCAAAAAACTAAGATCACGGCATCTGGTCCCATTACTTCATGGCAAATAGATGGGGAAACAGTGGAAACAGTGACAGACTTTATTTTTGGGGGTTTCAAAATCACTGCAGATGGTGACTGCAGATGTGAAATTAAAAGACACTTACTCCTTGGAAGAAAATCTATGACAAACCCAGATAGTTTATTAAAAAGCAGAGACATTACTTTGCTAACAAAGATCCGTCTAGTCAAAGCTATGGTTTTTCCAGTGGTCATGTATGGATGTGAGAGTTGGACTGTGAAGAAAGCTGAGCACTGAAGAATTGACGCTTTTGAACTGCGGTGTTGGAGAAGACTCTTGAGAGTCCTTTGGACTGCAAGGAGATCCAACCAGTCCATCCTAAAGGAAATCAGTCCTGAACATTCATTGGAAGGACTGATGCTGAAGCTGAAACTTCAATACTTTGGCCACCTGATGTGAAGAACTGACTCACTAGAAAAGACCCTGATGATGGGAAAGATTGAAAGAGGGAGAAGGGGACGACAGAGGATGAGATGGTTGGATGGCATCAGTGACTCAATGGACATGAGTTTGAGTAAACTCAGGGAGTTGGTGATGGACAGGGAGGGCGGGCATGCTGCAGTCCATGGGGTCACAAAGAGTCGGACATGACTGAGTGACTGAACTGAACTGAACTTAATAACACAAAAACATATCATGTTAATATCATGATATTAAAACATTTTGTAGCAGTAACAGTGCTGTCACTGTTGTTATAGAGATTTTCATTTGAGCAGAAAATTGGAATAAAAGTTTATTAAGGAGAAAGGGGTATGACAAAGTTGTTTATTGTCAC
Organism: Budorcas taxicolor; assembly: GCF_023091745.1. NCBI lineage: Eukaryota > Metazoa > Chordata > Mammalia > Artiodactyla > Bovidae > Budorcas > Budorcas taxicolor. The sequence goes on along the minus strand of NC_068923.1, from coordinate 54,977,025 downwards.
CCTGTTTATTTAACTTCTTTGCAGAGAACATTATGCAAAACACCAGGCTGGATGAGCTACAAGCTGGAATCAAGATGGCCAGGAGAATGTCAACAACTACCTCAGATATGCAGATAATACCACTCTAATGGCAGCAAGTGAAGAGGAACTAAAGAGAGAGCTTCTTCAAGGTGAAGGAGGAGAGTGAGAAAGTCAGCTTAAAACTCAACATTAAAAACACTAAGATCAAGGCATCCTGTCCCATCACTTCATGGCAAATAGAAGGGGAAATGGTGGAAGCAGTGACAGATATCCTCTTGGGCTCTAAAATTTCTGCACATGGTGACTGCAGCCTTGAAATCAGAAGACGATTGCTTCTTGGATGGACAACCATGACAAATCTAGACTGTGAGTTAAGAAGCAAAGACATCACTTTGCTGACAAAGTCCATATATTCAAATCTATGGTCTTTCCGGTAGTCATGTATGGATGTGAGAGCTGGACCATAAAGAAGGCTGAAGACCAGAGAACTGATGCTTTCAAACTATGGAGCTGGGAAGACTCTTGAGAGTCCGTTGGACAGTAAGAAGATCAAATCAGTCAATCCTAAAGAAAATCAACCCTGAATATTCATTGGAAGGACTGATACTAAAGCTGAAGCTGCAATACTTGGGCCACCTCATGTGAAAAGCCAACTCATTGGTAAAGATCCTGATGTTGGGAAATATTGAGGGCCAGAGGACAGGGGCTTGACAGAGATTTGGATGCTTGGATGGTATCACCAATTCAGCGGACAGGAGTTTGAGCAAACTCTGGGAGATGGTGAAGAACAGGGAATCCTGTCATCCGGCAGTCCATGGGGTCACGATGAGTCAGTGACTTGTTGGTCATGTGATTGAGTATCTGAGCAACAATAACAATTTTTGATCACATTGCTTTAATAGCACTCATAACAAAGAAAAAATACTGAAATACAACATGCCATCCATAACAGTAAATATATGTTTCAAGATTTTATTTTTAAAAGTTTTTTTTATTACCATTAACAACAATTGTGTAATTATTATTTTTCTTGAGAGATTATTCTGAATTCTTTTCCACCAAAGCTGTACATACATAGTTGTCTATATTATCTTTGGAGAGAGTTTTTCTCTGTCTCTAACTTTAAAGCTCATTATTTTTGCTATTTGCCTTTTCTTCCAGTAGAGATTTTTTCCCCCCCTAATCTTCTTGTGTTTTCCCAGCAGGAGTACTATTTTAAACAGATTGGTCTGTTCATATATTCTGCCTCTGGAATTGGCATGATTATGTTTGGTTCTTAATGGGGGAATTATTAAAGTAAGGAAGGTTTCAGTTTGATAGAGCTCAAGCTTGCCTTTGACCATTTTGAAATGAGTAATAGTTTAGATTGTCATTTATCAGACCCTAACACTCCAAGCAACAGATCTGTCATAAAAGATATATTTCAGAAAGAATTATTCAAATTATCCATATTAAATTACTTTCTAGTTAATAAAAGTGAAATGAGTTTATCATTTGAATAATTTTATTGTAGAAATTGAAGAGCTAGAAAGATAAACTCTCCAGTGACAGCCTAGTGGGAGATGGACACCTGTGGCTTTATTGATGTATGGTATCTAAAAGTAAATAAAACATAATGCAATAAAGAAACTGCCTTGCTTACGTTTATGTCTTCCTAGTTTATTCAGTTCATTATCTGGACCGGGCTTTTCTCTTCTCAGTTACACACTTTGACTGTCAGAGTATAAATATTTATAGAATGAGTATCTGTCTGTGCCAATTATAATAGCTAAGCTTGTCTTTCTGGGCTTCCCCCGGTGGTTCAGTGGTAAAGAATCTTCCTGCCAATCCAGGAGATATAGGAGACCCAGGTTTAATTCCTGGGTCAGAGAGATCCCCTGGAGGAGGAAATGGCAACCCGTTCTAGTATTCTTGCCTAGGAAATCCCATGGACGGGGAGACTGGTGGGCTACAGTCCATGGGGCGCAAAGAGTTGGCCAGGACTCAGCATGACAGATTGTTTTTCTCCCATTTTTCTACCAAGATAGAGGATGTTTAGGTACTATAAGTGTATGTATTTTTATCCATTGTTCCAAAGGATTTTCAAGATTCATAGCTACTTGTAAGAAGTGTATTTTCAGAATTAGCTGATTATTCATGTAACCCTGGGTTAGAACGTTTGTACACTGTTTTAATATTGTTTATTTGAAATGATACGGTATGTGATCAACAACAGCAAAAAAATGTGTGTGTTAATCTTTTAGCCCAAAGATATGTTCAGCTGAGTTTACTTCTTTTTCAGTGTAAGGAATATCTAAAATATTTTCTGACACTGCCTTCGAGGAAGAAAGTAAATGAATTTTAGAGTTGTAGTTTGTGTTAAGTATTAAAGCATTTGCCATCCGACTTAGAATGACAATGTCCTATCAAATTTCAGCACCTCTTGATCTTCACTCGAAAGAGAAGCTGTTTCTGAATCTACATGCAGTCTGGGTAACTACTCATGGGTGCACTTGAGCCATTGAAGTGTTCCCAGTTATAGGGCCTTAGGATGACTACATTATGTGGTATGGAGACTAATTCATTTCAAACCTTTTACATAATCACAACTGGAAAGAATTTCATGCTTTAATCACATACTTTAGTTCATACAAATTAATGTTTTCTCTTCATAGTTCAAAAGAAAATTGCCTAGATTTGATGTTCTCCCAGACTGACTTTAAACTGCTGGTAGGCTACGATGGCATTTGGAGAGAAGGAAGTAGCCAGCATTCTTCTTCAGCATCATTCCTTTCTTGAACATTGTCAAGTATAGCCCAGGGCATTTAACAAAGTCCTCTAATTGCAGTCTGTGATCAAGAAAATGCTGGAAGATGGAGTGTTTGTGGGGCTGTCCCTCTCATCTTAGGAACTAGACAGTCCAAGGGCAGAAGAGGGGCAGCAAGATGGATGCAGAGTAGCCTGGGTTCAGGGTCACCTTATAATTTAACTAGACTTGCGAATTTGAGAGATTTATCTACCCTCCTTAAGCCTCAGATTTTTTTGCACCTCAATGATGATATAGGCAAGAGCCAACACAGTCTTTTTTTGTTTGTTTAACATAGAAATAGCAAGACACTGTAGAGTTTGGTCGCTGAGAAATGATAACTATGTGATGTCATAGGTAGTGGTGCTTGTTTAGTCACTAAGTTGTGTGACTCTTGCGACCCCATGGACTGTCACCAGGGCCACCAGAGGCCACCAGGCTCCTCTGTCCATGGGATTTTTCCAGGCAAGAATACTGGAGTGGGTCGTCGGTTTCTTCTCCAGGGGGTCTTCCCAACCCAGGGATCGAACACATATCTCCTGCATCTCCTGCCACCAAGGAAGCCCTTGGTGATATTACAACGGTGATAGCTAAAGCGACAATGGCAATCATACTGCAGTGTATACATGTATCCAATCAACAAGTTGTACACCTTGAATTACACAATGTTATATGTCAAATATATTTGAACTAAAAAAACCTTTTTAACCAGAAAATGAACTCTGGAGGCAGTCTAGCCTGTATTTGAATCTTGGCTCTCTTTACCATAAAGTGTGGGAAAATTACTTAACATCTCTAGTCTTCACTTTAAAATTTATTTTAATGATAGTAACTTTTCCTTAGTGTGTTATTATAAGAAATAAATAAGCTTATTTGGTAGAATGCCACATGGAATGCAGTAAATGCTCAATAAAACTGATTTTTTAATTATAATGGTCATAGTCTCTATTTGGCAAAGAGTTTACTTTGAGAAGAAAGACAAAAGTTAGATCCTTAGCAGATTATTTTCTTATTATATGTGGAGATAGATTAAAATTGGCATTTTAGCAGGGGGATCGTATTAGCTATTTGGAGAAGGAATTGTATGGAGGAGAGAAGTTGAAGTTTCTCAAGATAAAACACATGAAAATGTAAATTTTAAAATATGGATGGACCTCATGTTGTTTTGCAGGTAGGATTGACATTTGGTGACTAAATATGCAGAGGTACCAGAAGTGGATAACCCTTTTATCCCATGAGCAATAAAGTCATGTGATGGTGGTGGTCTTTTATGATACAAATAGATGATGGCCCCATTAATTACAGATGAGAAAAACAGGAGAAGAAGAAGAAGTTGAAAGGTAAAGACGATGAAAAGGTTGTAGAAAATTTAGCATCAGTACTCAAAACTGATGTGACGTGGTAGTGAAAGAAGTGGTAAAAGTTGTTTTGGGGACAAGGACACAGATCTCTGGAAATCAGTGAAGATGTTTGGAGAATCAGAGCCTGATTTCCTGGCTACTACAACCATAATATGATTGTTCCTTTGAAAAACTTAAGGTGTACTTGGAAGAGTCAAGGAAGAAAATACAAATGTTAATTGTTGCCTTATTATGAATTCAATAACATTCTCTAAAACATGCATGGACTAGTTGAATTGAGTAATTATTGAAGTAAGTGATTAATTTGGAGAATAAAGTCTGTCTAAAGGGAAAGATACTGGTTAGAATATTACAGTGAAAGAGCAAAAGGGTACAAGGCATTTAGAAGAAAGAATGAAAAATAGAAAAATGCAAGTGGCAACAAGACATTTTGCTCCTTTGCACCATTACTTAGGGTTGACTATTAGTTTTTCCATAGGAACTGGTATAGATCTTGCATTCATTCTATAAATACATGTTAAGTACGTATGTTGTTCTGAGTTCTGTTAGGACTTTAAAATACAAGGATGAATGAGAATTAAAGGATCTGCCTCAAAGAGCCTACATGCTACTTTCTTAAAGAGAAAATTTAAACTATTAATATCAAGTTAAAAAATAACTACAGTATGTTCAGATTTTGGTTGGTAACATAAACGACATTCACCATGAGAACAATAGAAAGCAATGGCAGGTTCTTACCTTAGATATTCAAGGAAAAACGTCATCTAAGGAGATATGAAATGGCTTTCATATATCTTTCTGTGTATCTTTCATATATCTTTTAACATATGATTGTTAGAAGAGACATGGACAGATTTTATGGACAGAGATTTTAAAGGAAGGAAACTTCCCTGGCAGAATGAAAGTTTCTAATATATGCTTTAAAAATAAATAAAATGAGAGCTATTAGGAGAAACTTATGTATTTTGGAGAATAACCAAGCATAAAGGGAGAAATTAATGATGCAGGATGCAAAGAACTGGTTTTAAAAGTGGAATCTTGAATGTTGAAATGGGATGGAATCTTGAGTACAAAGAGAGCAACAACATTTGGTAGGAAATGGACATTTCTTCTGTTTCAGAGGAGGGGAACTGACTATGTTGGTATATGCATGCAGGCTAAGTTGCTCCAGTCGTGTCCAACTCTTTGCAACACAATGGACTGTAACCTGGCAGTCTCCTCTGTCCATGGGGGTTCTCCAGGCAAGAATACTGGAGCAGCTTGCCATTTCCTCTTCCAGGGGAATCTTTCTGACCCAGGAATCCAACCTGCATCACTTATGTCTCCTGCATTGGCAGGTGGGTTCATTATCCTAGTGCTACCTGGGAAGTCCCCATATTTAATAGCTCTTTTGATAGGCAGAAGAAGGACTTGTCTCCTGGGTTGAAGACTTTTCCCCCCTGTTTCCTATTTTATTCCAAACCAAGTAGTGAAAGAAACATTTAAAATTTTCACAAACATGTCCTGTTGATTTCCAAACTTTTAAATGCACTTAATTAAAGCTTTTCCCATGAGTGAAAAATTCATTTTAATGTAAATGCTGACATACTGAGTAGAGTTTACATTTTGATCTCAAAGTTTGAAGAAAAATGTCTCATATAAACTAGTAGCTCTACAAGGACTATGCCCAGTGCTGAGCAATTTCATGAATCACTGGTCTCTGCTGTTGCATGTAAGAACAATTTTTAGATTATATCTAAAGCACTGCAATGAAGCATTCTAGTTATGTTTGTCATGCCGACAGGGAAATATTACATATTTTTTATAAACAAGATATCTTAGAATATTAAAAGGAAACTCTGGAAAATCACTTCAAGAAGAACACAAAATGCAGAATTAACAAAAATTTTCTGTACTAAGAAGACAGTTCTCCAAAATTTCAATCTCATCTACATAAGTACAACATCTTGATATACCAGAGAAATAAACACAAGTTTCAGTGTAATTATTCATTTGATTAACATGATAAATATTCTGAGAGGCCTGTATCTGATATGTCATTTGAATGAATTATGATTAGTCTAGAAATCATAATAATTTAGTATACTGATGACTTCTTAATTTCTATTTCTGAAATACTTAAATAGAGCATATAAATTTCTTTTGGTTTTCACTTTTCCTAGGACTCAGGTAATTTGAAATCTAAATCTTCCACTTCCTTGGCCATAATTTTTCTTTTCTTTTTTTTTTTTCATTTTTTTTTTACATTTTAAAATCTTTAATTCTTACATGTGTTCCCAAACATGAACCCCCCTCCCACCTCCCTCCCCATAACATCTCTGTGGGTCATCCCCATGCACCAGCCCCAAGCATGCTTAATATCTGTTCACTCTATTGTTTATTATAGTTTGTATGCCAAATTTTAAACAAATTATCACTATATAAGAGTTATGAAAATTCAATTCAAAAGTTTCAGATTCTATTCTCTAATTTAACTATCAACCTGATAATTTAGGTTTCTTCATTCATTTATCATTAATTTATTCATTCAACAAATCCTCTTTGGTGTCTCATACGACAGTTTAGGGCCTTCCCAGGTGGCTCAGTAGGTAAAGAACCTGTCTGTAATGCAGGAGATGCGAGAGATTGGGTTCGATTCCTGGGTCGGGAAGATACCCTGGTAGAGAGCATGGAGACCCACTCCAGTATTCTTGCCTGGAGGATCCCATGGACAGAGGAGCCTGGAGGGCTACAGTCAATAGGGTCACAAAGAGTCGAACATGACTGAAGCCACTGAGCACAGCACAGCACATGATAGTTTAGCATGCAGAAGAAAATAAGACAGCAGCGGTCCCTGGCCTACTGAACCTGTTTATTGGAGGAAATAGATATTTAACTAACAACTTCAAGTGTGATGAGTGCTAACAAATGAGGAAACACAGACTTTGTGGAAATACAAGCTTAGTGTGGATTTTACAGAATAGAATAAAGATGGAAACAATCAGATGATAGAAACATAAGGCAATCCTTCATCTTGATTTTCAAACTTTAATTTTACATTTGTGACTGAGAAATACACTTGTATAATCTTAAAGAATGATGATATCTCGGATGCTTAGCCTGAGTGCATTAATAGCGAAAGTTCATGGGGCAAAATTCATCCTGCTTTATATATAATTATAGCATATTTAGTTCAGTTTGATAATGAAACTTTAATCTAGAAATAGCTGTAGTTCTCCAAACAAATCATTTCTAATTTTTATGTGGTAAATGTAATGACAACTTGAGAACTAGCCTCTAAATGAATAATGTCAGAAGATGTATCAGTGTTTCTCATTTGTACTCTTCTTTCAGCATTTTCAATGGTGATGACTGAATCAGTACAGACAATGCGGCTGCTTTTATTTTAAAAAAAGGAATGAGAAGCATGCTTTTTAAAGAAGTGTATTGGCAAATGGAATCTAAGGTTTTAAAAATCTGGTTGTTGCCCAACTGACTTAAAGGTATAGAAGTCTAGAATTTGGAAGACTCACTTTTAAACTTTAAACAAATATGAAATTACTGTAAAACAAAGTCTGATGGCTTTCCTTTAATCAGTATCAAGAAACATAAATCTTTTGCACTGTTTCACATCACAGGAAAATTCTTTGTGTGAACCCTGCTTAATGAATAGAACTGTATATAACTATTTTACACTTTAATGAGCCAGTGTGGATGGCTGGATCTCTGCATAACACATGATATAGAAATTATTTTGAAATGTATTAAAAAAACTCAGTTTACCAGTTGCAGTACTGCTGCTTTTTTCTGGTTTATCTACTAAAAGTAGGTAGTTAATATCTAGCAAAATATTATAAATTTGGAGATTTTTAGTGGGTTTAAAACACTAAAAGCTTATTTTCCCCCATCTTAAATCATACTTTGCATGCATGCTCAGTTGCTTCAGTCATGTCCAACTCTTTGTGACTCTATCGACTGTCCCCAAGCTTCTCTGTCTGTGGGATCCTCCAGGCAAAAATACTGTAGTGGGTTGCCTTGTCCTCCTCTGAGGGATTGCCCTGACCCAGGGATTGAACCCGTATCTCCTCAATTACAGGCAGATTCTTTACTGCTGAGCCACTATGGAAGCTGTCCTTTGAACAGCAAGATTAAGCCAGTCAGTCTTAAGGGAAATCAACCCTGAATACTCACTGGAAGGGCTGATGCTTAAGCTGAAACTCCAGTATTTTGGTCATCTTATGTGAACAGCTGACTCATTAGAAAAGTCTCTGATGCTGGGAAAGATTGAGGACAGGAGAAGAGGGCGTCAGAGAATGAGATGGTTGCATGGCATCACCGATGCAATAGACATGAACTTGGGCAAACTTTGGGAGGTGATGGACAAGGAGGCTTGGCCTGCTGCAGTCCATGGGGTCACAAAGAGTCATACTGGGTAACTAAACAACAACAAGAACTGATTAACAATGTGGTAGTTTCAGATGAACAGTGACGGAAGGGACTCAGCCATACATACACATGTATCCATTCTCCCCCAAACCCTCCTACCATCCTGCTGATACGCAACATTGAGCAGAGTTCTTTGTGCCTATAGAGTGGGACATTGCTGGCTATCCATTTTACATATGGCAGTGTGTACATAATCTTCTCAAATTCCCTAACTGTCCTTTCCCCCTGGCAACCATAATTTGTTTGATGATGACAATATTGTTAAATGTCTCTGAGATGCTTAGAAGCTCACCAGTTCCACATAAGAGTCCACATAAACAAGGTTATGCTAAGCCCTTCCTAGACCAGCATGCCAGGGCCTTAACTTCCCCAGGAGTCAGAATCAGTGTCTGTGTGTTGCTTATTTGTTACCAGGAAATGAGTTTAGAAGAGAAGGCCTAAATATAACTAAATATAATAAGGGACCAAAAAAATACACAAACCCACCTAATCTATTTAATTGAGAAGAATGGGAATGTGAGGGAAAATTATATTTGCAATGAAACCATTAAAAATTCTGGATAGGTTCATGAACATATAATGTGTAAAATATTTATAATTTTTTCAGGGATGAGACATTTATTTTTCACCAGAAATATAGAGCTCTGTTAATGAGTTTTCATCTTCAAAAGTTCTGTGTTTTTGGTCAGGAATTAATGCAAATCTCACCATCTTTTCATGTCACTTACACTAAGTTAAAAGCTAACTAAAAAATGCTGGAAGAAATGTGACAGTTGATAATTAACCTTAACATAATTTACCAGGAAAAAACATCATGACTTGAGGTTTATCTATCTTGCTACATGGTAACATTGAATTTCCAATGTCAATATTAGCATTACCCAAATATGTCCTGTATCTATAACTTCATAATCTGTAACATTTAATATTTTTTACCATATAAGAGTAGATACTAAATGCTCACTTAAGCACACACGTACTAAAATTGGAATGATACAGAGATTACCATGGCTGTTACAGAAGAATGACATGAAAATTCATGAAGCTTTCAATACTTTTGTAAAACACTTGAGAATTTTTTTCTAGCAGACTTGTGCTGCAAGAACTATTAAAGTGAGCCCTTCAGATGAAAAGGGCAAGCCCATAATTTGAATCTATCTGAAGAAATGAAGAGCATCAAGAAGAGTAACTGCAGAGGTAAATAGAAAAAATAGTATAAGTATATTTTATTATAATTTTTAAATATATTTTATTATATAACTTTTATATAAATTTTATTATAATTTTTTCTTCTATCTGATTTAAAAGTCAGCTACATAAAGTATTAATTATAACTGTGTATAGGCATATAATATATAAAGATGTAATTTTTCTATCAGTAACAGATCAAAGGAGAGCAATGTAATGGAGCTAATAGAAACAAAGTTTTTTAAACTATCAAAATTAAGTTGGTATTAATCAAAAGTAGATACTTATAACTTAAGATGTTATTTGTGATCTTTAGAGCAAGCATTAAGAATACAACTCAAAAATATAGTAAAATATAAGGGAATTGGAATTGCACACTAGAAAATATCTCTTTAACAACATCAGCAACAACAATAAAAAATGACCAGTACTGAAGAAGAGGGATTAAATTAAAAAAATGTGACATTTGGAAAGTAAATCACAAATATTGGACATAAATCCTATACAAATTATGTTCTACCTAAAAATTATAAAATTAATATTACATTTAGTATAAAAAGGTTAAACATTTCATCTAAAGACAGGAATTTCAGAATGGATAAAAAATAAAAAACATGATTCAAATATACAAAATGGGTCATACACATGACCCATTTTAAACTCAAGAAGATATACAGGTGGAGTGTAAAAGAGTTGAAATAGATATACCATAATGGTAACAATAAAACAAAACAATAGCAATAACAAGAAACCTGGAGTGAGTAAGTAAACATCAGAAAAAATATATTTTAAGACCAAAATTTTACTAGAGACAAATAAAGACATTTCATATTGATAAAATGGTTATTCCATCAAGAACGTATAATAAATATATGTACCTAACAGCAGAACTTCAAAATCTAATGAAACAAAATTGAACATAATCAAAAGCAAAACACACAGTTCTGTGGTAATAGTTGAACACCCTTCTTTCAATAACAGAACATACATAAAATCAACAAGAAAAACAAAAAAACTTGAACAACATTATCAATCAACTAGACCTAACAGCCATCTTAAAGCATCCCCCCTAAGAGCATCAGAATGCACATTCTTTTCAAATGCACATGGGTATACTATATGCTAGACCATAAAACAGATTTCAGTACATTTCAAAGGATATAAAAATAAAATGAATAAAAATAAAAAGAATGCTCTCAGTTGATAGCAGAATAAGAAATCATTAACAGGAAGAAATTTGTGAAAATCACAAACGGAAATTAAACAACGTTTCTAAATAATTTATGGATCAAATAAGAACTCATAAAGGGAATTAGAAATACTTTGAGATGAATTAAAATGAAATGTTGATACTTGATTGGTCTCATATACTCTTGTAAATGCTATTAATAGAATAGCAGTATTGGTCCCGCATACCCACTACCAAAGTTTCCAATCCAAAACAACAACAAAGTGCCACACTTGCCCCACTCTGTTCTTCTTGCAGAAGTATGGAGGTTTCTATGCAGAGGCTCAATCAGAGATTCTGGATTCTGGTATCCTATCCTATACAGGGCTGAAAGTAGGAGTGATTCAATTTATTAAAAACAGGGAGTTTGAATAAATGTTGGCATAGTGAACACACTATTTAGTCTCCTAAATGTAGATTGTCAAGTTTATGATCTTTATGTTGGTAAATCGACAGTTCATCTACTGGGAAATTCAATATCCATATTTAAAGGACTCACTGATTTGGGATAAGCACAGTGAAATGCCTCAGGTTCAGCCTGGTCATAACTCCACAGCTCAGCTATTTATAAGCAAGAGATAAGCCTTTCATGTTCACAGATTTGCCAGTTAGTGTTTCAATACTTTATTCTTAAAATGAATAGATGATTAAGACATTTGCAGAAATCAGACCAACCAAAGCAAACCACAAACAGTGAAAGAGAAAATGAAATAAAATGGGTAAAGCATAGTGAAGACACAAATGAAAAATACTAAATTAATTTTAACATATCTGTGAGTCTAATATGGGTGTGTTTCAAAGCAACAAGAAAGATACCCTTTAAAAAGTCATGATGTGATAGATTAAATAAAACATAATTAGAAGACTTCAATAACAGAAAATCTCCCAGAAAAAAAGAACAACTATTATAAAAGAGAGATGGAAATAGAAGGAAAAATGGTAAATTAGAACACCAGTCTCAGAGTTACAGCATTCAGCTGACATCAATTCCAGAGAAGGAAAACAGGGGGAAAGGCTAGGGAGAAATTACCAAAGAAATAATGTAAGACAATATCGTGGAAAACTCAGCAGTGGCCACAGGACTGGAAAAGGTCAGTTTTCATTCCAATCCCAAAGAAAGGTAATGCCAAAGAATGCTCAAACTACCGCACAATTGGGGGAATATTTAATCTTAAATTTTTATTGGAGTGTAGTTGCATAGTTGCGTTACAATTTTGTGTTCATTTCTGCTGTACAGCAAAGCAAATCAGCTATACATACACACATGCCCTCTCTTTTTTGGATTTCCTTCCCATTTAAGTCACCACAGAGCATTAAATAGAATTCCCTGTACTATCAGTAGGTTTCCAAATTTGCTGACATATTGAGTGCAGCACTTTCACAGCATCATCTTTTAGAATTTGAAATAGCTCAACTGGAATTCCATTGCCTCCACTAGCTTTGTTCGTAGTGATGCTTCCTAAGGCCCACCTGACTTCACATTGCAGCATGTCCAGCTCTAGGTGAGTGTGAGTGATCACACCTTCCTGATTATCTGGCCCGTGGAGATCTTTTTGTACAGTTCTTCTGTGTATTCTTTCCACCTCCTCTTAATATCTTCTGCTTCTGTTAGGTCCATACCATTTCTGTCCTTTATTGAGCCCATCTTTGCATGAAATGTTCCCTTGGTATCTTTAATTTTCTTGAAGAGATCTCTAGTCTTTCCCATTCTATTGTTTTCTTCTATTTCTTTGCATTGATCACTGAGGGAGGCTTTCTTATCTCTCCTTACTATTTTTTGGAACTTTGCATTCAAATGGGTATATCTTTTCTTTTCTCCTTTGCTTTTCACTTCTCTTCTTCTCACAGCTATTTGTAAGGCCTCCCCAGACAACCATTTTGCTGTTTTGTGTTTCTTTTTCTTGGGATGGTCTTGCTCCCTGTTTCCTGTACAATATCAGGAGCCTCCATCCGTAGTTCATCAGGCACTCTGTCTGTCAGGTCTAGCCCCTTAAATCCATTTCTCAGCTCCACGGTATAGGGCTGAGTAGTATTCTATGGTATATACGTGCCACATCTTCTTTATCCACTCCTTTACCAATGGATACTGAGGGTGATTCCATGTCCTGGCTATCGTTAATAGTGCTGCAATGAAAACTGGGGTCCATGTATCTTTTGGAATGACGGTTTTCTCCAGGTAAATGCTCAGGAGTGGGATTGCTGGGTCATGTAGTTGTTCTATTTTCAGCTTTTTAAGGAACCTTTATGCTATTCTCCACAGTGATTGCACCAATTTACATTCTCACTAATAGTGCAGAAAGGTTCCCTTTTCTCTACACATTCTTTAGCATTTATTTGTAGATTTTTTGATGATGATGGCCGTTCTGACAATGTGAGGTGGTACCTCATTGTAATTTTAATTAGTGATGGCCATGGGCTTCCCTTGTGGCTCAGCTGGTAAAGAATCTGCCTGCAATGCGGGAGACATGGGTTTGATCCCTGGGTTGGGAAGATCCCCTGGAGAAGGGAAAGGCTACTCACTCCAGTATTCTGGCCTGGAGGATTCCATGGACTATAGTCCATGGGGTCACAAAGAGTCAGACACAACTGAGGGACTTCCAGTTCACTTTCAAGAGGCACATGGAAAGATGCTGGCATTCTTAGCAAATCAGTGCAGCTGTGTCACTCCAGTCTCTTCCTCTGTTGTCAAATGGAGTTGTCTCTGTGGGTCTCTGTCTCTGTGTTTCCTCTTCTCGTGAGGATACCAGTCATATTGGACTGAAGATCCATCCTATTTATCTCAACTAATTACATCTGCAAAGAACCTTATTTCCAAATCTGTTCACATTCTAAGGTACGATGGGTTAGATTTTAGGGGGATACAATTCAACTCATAGCAATGCAGCGTGGCATTTGTTTGAGTCCTTAGATTCAGCAGCCCTTAGGCGTCTAAGACTACCAAACAACTGCCATTTGACAATGAGAATTTGTCCCTTTTGCCTCTGCTGTTTGCAACCTAAGCAGAATTAGACCACCTAATTAAAAAATAGTTGAATGAATCTTTACAAGTGATACATTTGAATTGTGTTTCTCTGTGTGTGTATGACTGCTTTTAGCAATATAGTTTAAAAGGATTGGTGGGTCACATTTTTACAGGAAGATCCATCCCCAGATACATGTCTGGATATATATATATATATATATATATATATATATATATATATACCCTGTGATGCCCATTAAGGAGAGGGCTGCAAGGATCTATCTGATCTGTATCGTGACTGCATGAGTAGGACTTGGCTAGCTGAATTGCTACTCGTCCCCCAACAAGGGAGGAAGTAAGGCCATTTACTCAAATCTTAGGCTGCAAGGGAAATTTTTGCTCCACTATCATGAACATGTGTAACACTTTGTTTATTGGCACTGGCTGTTACTTTCCATAAGATCTAACCACGTCTAGGGGGCATTAAATCTTACTTTTGTTTAATTTGGACTTGGAGTAAATTAATCCCCATTTAGTGGGAAAATCAACCTTTATAGTCTAAAACATTAGGCTTTGTATTATACCAAGATAACCATCCCCTAACTGGCCCTGGCTTTGTACTCTCTGTGTGTCGCTGTGATTCTGAGTTCCCTGACCCTTGCCTTATTCTACTTACTCTGCTCTCATAAAATTTCCCCCTTCCAGGAATTTTTGTTAAGGGAAGAAAACAGCAGCAAGAGGTAGGAAAATCCTAAAAGGTTTCCTCATTAAAAAATGTAATTGAAATTTAAGCCATAATATTATCATGACTTAATTGCAATATAAATTAAGGAATCTGTAAAGGAAATACCCATAATTAGAATACATTTTTTCCTAAAGTTACTATTAAAAATAACTTGAAAACCTGACATTTCTTTGAAGATTTTTACTTTTATAATTATTAATATATAAGTCCTCAAAAATATATTGGTAAATTCAAATGATTATTCTTTGTAAAAATTATTCTGATTTAGTATAATTTAGAATTGTCTTGTATCTCTTGTGTATATTCTTTTAGTCAATGATATATCCAGTCAAGTGTTACTGAGTTCCTATTAAGTATACTCTATGCATTTTTGTAGGAAATAGAATGATAAATAATACACAGTTATTGATCCCACAGAACTGCAATTCATAGTTGAAATTATGTTCATATAATATTATATCAATCCAATTTCGGTAGAAAGGAACATAATTTATAGCCAATCATGATGAATTGTACAAATTTTAAAATATTTGTCATTCCTATTTTCAAGAGCTAATATTAAATATTATCCAATGAAAACAATTTATATAGAAATCTCTATTTTTTAAAAAACAAAGAATTGATTCAGTTCAGTTCAGTTCAGTCGCTCAGTCATGTCTGACTCTTTGCGACCCCATTACTATGCTTTATTTAGATAGTTCTTCTGACTCGTACCCACCTCCATATCCCCATATGTATTTGGGAAGGAAAGAGGAACTCCTGTCAGCTATCATATTAGAGACTACTCAGGAAAAATCCATAGCACTGTTTATTAGTGATGTGAAAGTCCCTCAGTTGTGTCCAACTCTTTGAGACCGCATGGACTGTAGCCCTCCAGGCTCCTCTGTCCACGGGGATTCTCCAGGCAAGAGTACTGGAGTGGGTTGCCATGCCCTCCTCCAGGGGAATCTTCCCAATCCAGGGATCAAACCCAGGTCTCCTGCATTGGTAGGCAGATTCTTTACCACCTGCGCCACGTGGGAAACCCTGTTTTTAACTAGAGATGGCTCTTATCTAAGGCACAGTGAAAATTGTGCCTTGAATATCAAATCTGGGGAAATTATCACTCAGCTTTCACTCTTCTAGAGGCATGACAGGAATCAGAAGTATTTTATACCACTGAAGTTTGCTGACATTATTGATTTGATCCAAAATCTTATTTTTCTCTCCAAAGAAAACATTATTCTAGCTCTGCTTTCTTTAATATATAAGTTAAGGTTGATGGTTTAAGATTAATTTCGGAGAGGATGCTTGTAGTTCAAATGATTTAGCTACCATTCCCTGGTGGCTCAGACGGTAAAGCGTCTGCCTACAGTGCGGGAGACCTGGGTTCGATCCCTGGGTCGGGAAGATCCCCTGGAGAAGGAAATGGCAATCCACTCCAGTACTGTTGCCTGGAAAAATCCCATGGACAGAGGAGCCTGGTAGGCTACAGTCCATGGGGTTGCAAAGAGTCGGACACGACTGAGCGACTTCACTTCACTTCATATATTGTATGGAGAAGAAACTGGCAACCCACTCTAGTATTCTTGCCTCGAAAATTTCATGGACAGAGGAGCCTGGTGTGTACAGTCCATGGGGTCTCAAAGAGCTGGACATGACTGAGAGACTGAGTATACACACATGGGTCTACTATAAGATAATCAAACAGTATTATTATAGTATTATTACAAGGTAATCAGACATTAGCTGGGCTCCAGCATAGTCCTCATTCCCTTTATTCCTTTGGGACACTGGTCTGAAGACCACTGTTTCCTTTTATTGCAAAGACCAAACAAGTAAAACAAATTTAAAAAACCCATAAATGAAACTTTTTTAAAAACTAACTCTCCTTTCTTCCTCACCCATGTTAATTCCCTTCTACCTCAAATTACATTCTGGAAGTGGTTTTTATGTTTCTTAGAGACTATTTATGTATACATCCATACTAGTACAGTGAAAATTGTTCCTTATAGATCTTATACTTTTCCCATTTGAAGATTTACTCATTTTCACATGTCACTTAGAGTTTATCCATTTTCTTAGATATGCATTTTTTTTCTATGCATTTGAGCATCATAGGAAGATAAATTCTGTACTTGATTATGTTAACTGGTTACTGAGTCACAGAAAGCCATTATTCTTACCATTTTTCACAAGTATATATATTCTATGGGGAGTGAAATTTTAAGATGTAAGTACACTGCTTTTCTACACTCAAATTATGTTCCCCTCGTCATAGAAATTGACCAGTGACGTGTGCTGCTTACTTTTCAGAACCCATGTACTTATAGTCCATTAAGTTGTTATGTATAACATGGGTCAGGAACGCATATTGTGAAATGTTGCTTTTATTTACTGCTACTGCTACTGCTGCTACTGCTAAGTCGCTTCAGTCCTGTCTGACTCTGTGCGACCCCATAGACGGAAGCCCATTAGGCTCCCGCATCCCCGGGATTCTCCAGGCAAGAACACTGGAGTGGGTTGCCATTTCCCTCTCCAACGCATGAAAGTGAAAAGTGAAAATGAAGTCGCTCAGTCATGTCCGACTCTTAGCGACTCCATGGACTGCAGCCTACCAGGCTCCTCCATCCATGGGATTTTCCAGGCAAGAGTACTGGAGTGGGGTGCCATTGCCCTATTTATTGGCACTAATGGTAAAGAACCAGCCTGCCAAAGCAGGTTAGATGTTAGAGACGTGGCTTCAATCCCTGGGTTGTGAAGATCCCCTGGAGGAGGCCACAGAAACCCACTCCAGTATTCTTGCCTGGAGAATTCCCATGGACAGAAGAGCCTGGTGGGCTTCAATCCAGTGGAGTCGGATAGATTTTCGGCAAGGCTCGCGTTTTGATTTTTAACTTCTTTATTGCCCTCTGGTGGTGAGTTCTGAGAACTGCATATTTAGAAGTCGACTGAATGATTTCCAGGAACTAAGCGGGTCAGGTACAAATTAAAGAGTGGATGATACGAACCATGGAGAAGGCAATGGCAACCCACTCCAGTACTCTTGCCTGGAAAATCCCATGGGCAGAGGAGCCTGGTGGGCTGCAGTCCATGGGGTCGCTAAGAGTTGGACACGACTGAGCGACTTCCCTTTCACTTTTCACTTTCATGCATTGGAGAAGGAAATGGCAACCCACTCCAGTGTTCTTGCCTGGAGAATCCCAGGGACAGCAGAGCCTGGTGGGCTGCCGTCTATGGGGTCACATAAAGTCGGACACGACTGGAGTGACTTAGCAGCAGCAGCAGATAGGAACCATTCAAATTTATTGAAGCTAATCAAAGATATCAGTAGCCTGCCTGTTGTTTCTAAAAATAAGTATTTATTCTTCTGTTATCAAAGTCATTTCTTGAAAAGGAATATATATCCTTGTTTGCTTGTAATAAAAGCACAATAATGGAAGACATTCTTCTTTTACACCAAGTATATTCTCTGAAAATATAAGTTAAAATAGGAGTTGAGCTTTTCAAATTATCCTTTCGAAAATAAAACTCCACATATAATATCAAATTCTGATTTAATTTTACCTTAAATTTAGATATCTGTTGATTAAATGCTATACCTTATAATTTCAGATGATTTTCTCCTTTATATTGTCTCTTTTCAACAAATAAAATATATGTGAATGCCTAACATGAGGCAGGGAATTCTCTTTGAAACTGGGACATTGATAAACTTGATTTTGACTTAGCAGAGGGGTTGATGACTTTTCCCCAAGGCTGTGGGAGATGGTGGGTGGGGAGAGGTCAGGTTTGTCTCTGTGCTCCCCAAGTTTTCTCTGTGAAACTGTCAAGCTCCAGTGTCAGAAATGACTTCTTATATTTAGACATTAAATGTTTTCTATTTAAGTGCAGGTATTTAAAAAATCTATAAAATATAAGGCATTATACATTTTCTTTATTATTAAAAGCTAACTTTAACTGAGCAGACTTTATATATGTGTACATGAATTCATCTATGTGTGTACGTGTGCTGCACACACACGTCTCTGTGTGTGTGTGTGTGTGTGTGTAGGCTTACTGAGGATACAGAACAGATTCTGGACAGGAAAAAGCAGAGGTATTTGAGAGGGAAAAGAATATAAAGGACCACTTCAGCTACTTAATTCATCCTCTGACCTGAGTAGTGTCTTATTTTCCATCGTCTTTTGTTGATATTACTAAATACCCAGGGTTTCTAGGTACCTCTGTAAGTTTTACAATCCTATCAATATCGCATGGAACCTTGACGTTTTGCCCATTGTTTTTCTTTCCCTAAGAGTTTTTCTCTTAGCTCTCTCATGGAATAGGTACTGTTGTGAAGATTTGTGCTCACCTGTTAAATAGAAACTACTCATTTAACTGTTTAAACAAATAAATGTTATCTTGAGTCAATTGCAGGGCACCTTCAGTCTCCACAGAGCAGAGATACTTTGGGACAGGAAGGTCTTTTAGTTTTCTCTTAAATTAAAATACAAAGTTATTGAGCAATTCTAGGATTGCTTATCCCCTCTGTAAGCATTTGCTTATCCCCTCACAGGGACACCAAATAGCCCAATAGCTCTTATACTGAAGTCAAAAGGAAGAATAACACTGGAACAAAGTCTATATTTAAAAATCTGTGTCTTATTTTTCTTTTCTCCTGGCACATGGTAGGTAATCATTAAATATTCTCTTGGTAAATGCTAAAAATACAAAAGATATTTCATTTACTAGGGGTCATAAAATTTCAACTTTTCTTTTGGTGTCGGGGTTGATAATGAAAAATTTGGAAACTTTTGATGCATATAAAAGTTCCTGATTTGAGAACCACAGGGTTTAGACGGAAGAAGTTGCCAAAGCACTGTAAGTAGAATAAAGGCATTTCTGTAATTCGTTCATATAATTTCATTTATTGGTTTTCATCACCTATCTTTGAAACGTTGCCTGAGGCTGTCTAGGATTTGCAACCAGAATCACAGCTGCGCTGTCCCCGCCCCCTCCACTCATGTGGGAACAGCTCCTCCACAGCAACGCTAACATAGGTCCATGACTCTCAGCCCACCTCAGTGCTGCTCAAGGCAGTGGCTTTTCTCCACCAGCCTCACCCTGCTCCATTTGAGTCCTTTTTTCCCTTTTTAGCTTTATTTAGATGTAATTGACATGTAATACAGTGTAAGTTTAAGGTGTAGTAGTAGCAGTAGTATTAGTTGCTCAGTTGTGTCCAACTCTTTGTCATGTCTGACTCTTTGAGATCTTATGGACGGTAGCCCACCAGGATCCTCTGTCCATAGAATTCTCCAGGCAAGAATACTGGAGTGAGTAACCATTCCTTCTCCAGGGGATACAACATTATAATTTGATACACGTATATATTGCATAATGATTACTACAATAAGGTTAGTTAGCACATCCATCACCTCACACAATTAATTACCTTTTTTTGTGTGTGCATGGTGAGAACATGTAAGATCCACTCTCTCAGAAACTTTCAAGTACACAATAGAAAGCTGTTAACTATAGTCATCATGCTGTACATTAGGTTCCCAGGATTTATTCGTCTTTTAACTAGAAAGTTTGTACCCATTGACTAACATCTGCTGAGCTCACTGTACTTATCTGGGAATCACTATACTGAAAGTAGAGAAAGGGGCTAGGGAAGTTGCAAGAGACAAAGAATCTAAATACGATCTCTTTGCAGAATCTTAAAGGTCAGGCAACAGGTTTATTTCTAATAGTTTTAAAAAGAGAAGATGAACTGTGATTTAATCGTCCACTCTGGAATTCAAATTCAACTCAGATATAGCCTGAATTCTGGCCCACCTTGAGTGACACTAAAGGATCATTTCTTAGAACATAACCAGTGGTTTTCTAATTTTATTATTTTATCCTAGTGAATAACATTGATGAGGGGTTTTCAAATTGCTATATTCTGCAAAAGGATTTGACTTTGTAGTGATACCAAACCTTGGAAAATAAAGGAAGGAGAGATTGGTGAATACTTGACAGATTATTATAGTTATAATTGACTGTTTCATAGGGAAATATAGAGAATGGATCCTTTAGGAACCTGAATGAATACTTTCTATCAAATCTATTTCTACTTTACAGGTTCAGTTCAGTCATTCAGTCGTGTCCAACTCTTTGTGACCGCATGAATCGCAGCATGCCAGGCCTCCCTGTCCATCACCAACTCCTGGAGTTCACTCAGACTCATGTCCATTGAGTCAGTGATGCCATCCAGCCATCTCATCCTCTGTCGTCCCCTTCTCTTCGTTCCCTTCTCCTTCTGCCCCCAATCCCTCCCAGCATCAGAGTCTTTTCCAATGAGTCAGCTCTTCGCATGAGGTGGCCAAAGTACTAGAGTTTCAGCTTTAGCATCATTCCTTCCAAAGAAATCCCAGGGCTGATCTTCAGAATGGACTGGTTAGTTTATCTCAGAAATTTTAGGTATAAAAATTGTATGTTTTGATACAATTTAACACTTCTCTCAATTATGCATCTAAATGGTGAACAATTCACAAGCAACTATTCAGTCAATGGATTGACCAGTGGCTTTGAGATAATTTATTTTATGGTCTGGGATTTCCAGTGTTATCTTTATTCTCCCATTTATACTCTATTTCATATTATTATTATTAGTAGTAGTAATATCATTATTATCTAAGGGCTTCCCTGGTGGCTCAGACAGTGAAAAACTTGCCTGCAATTGGTGAGACCCAGGTTCAATCCCTGGGTCAGGAAGACCCCTGAAGAAGAGAATGGCAACCCACTCCAGTACACTTGGCTAGAGAATCCCATGGGCAGAGAAGCCTGGCTGGGGGTTGCAAAGAATTGGACCCGACTGAACGACTAACACTTTCGAACTATTATTTAGTTAGAACAGAGTTGTGTATAACTTTTTACTGTCAAACCTATTTTAGGCACCACACATTTTGAGGCACTGATATTGGGGTCAATTTGTTGTTGATGAGACTAGTCACTGCTCTTAGAGGAGTTTGTGTTCTACATATATAATTACATATATAATAACCTGAAAGTGAAAGTGTTAGTTGCTCGGTCGTGTCTGACTCTTAGTTTGCCAGGCTCCTCTGACCATGAGATTCTCCAGGCAAGAATACGGGAGTGAGTTGCCATTCCCTCCTCCAGTGGATCTTTCTGACCCAGGGCTCAAACAGGCATCTCCTGCTCTCCTGCATTAGCAGGCAGATTCTTTACCACTGAGTCGCCAGGAAAGCCAACTATAGGTTTAAAAGAACTCAGCTTGCTCATATTTCTTTCAAGCACTTGTCATTGAATTCAAGGAATTAATCCAGTAAGATTTCCAACTGTGTGGCTTATGCCGATTGCATCCCCTTCATGGTTATGTATTCATGATGCTCTTTTGGCCCGTGCTATTTACTGACAGTTGGTAGGTAGATTTAGAGCACTGACCAAATTCAGGTATGATTTCTTGGGAATTTTACTTTGTACATAATATTGATTAATTCCAAAAGGAATTAAAAAGTGTTTGTCTTACTGTGACGTTGCAACCATTAATGATCAATGCATAGATCCATTAATGTATTACAGTACCCATTGGTGATATTCTACTAATTAGATTATTAGTATTTGTTTACTGGATAGAACATTGTTTCATCAACTATTTGGTTTCCCTGAGTTACAGTTTAATTAAGACAGAATAAATTCTTTTATTTCATGAAGAAGTTTTATGAAAAAAAAGGAAAAAGAGAGAGAGATTTTGTCCAGAGAAGCTTCCAAGGAGGACCAATTAGGCATTGTTTTTCTTTGTTGTTTTCACTGAGGTTGTTATAAATATCAGTGCACAGATTGTCCCCTGTTAGGTTCATGGATCCTGTTCAAGTTGGCTCTGGAGTCCTTCCGACACATCCACAGTAGTCTTTGATAACCTTCCCAGCTCTCTTGTATGACAAGATATAACAGGAACATCTTGTTCATTCCTCCTGCTGGAATTGAAATCAGCATTTCTCCAAGGAGACATTATTCACTGTGTTTATTCAAACTTGTGTTCCGTCTAGTTTAACCTTCTTTCAAGTCAGGACTTTTTTTTTTTTTAAGAATTTCCTCACTGAATTCTTTCACCTTTTCAAATCTTCCTATTTTCCAACCACTTCATTTCTTAGTTTTTCTAACTGCCTTCTTTGTATTTTTTAAAATAAAAACACAGTCTCTATCCTTCTTAAAATTTCTTTTCTTTTTTTTTTTTTAAATATCAGGCAGAAGATTTTATTTGTTCTTTGGACATATATCTTTGTCATGCTTTCAGGATTTGCTGGAACTTTCTTCTCATTTTTCTTACTAATTTTCTATGGGAAATGAATGGAATACTCTTCAGTTGCTTATTTCTAAATGAAATAAGTTTCTGCTTTAGGAAGGAGGCAAGATCAGACTATAATTTTCAGCTTTAAAACTCCAGGGTTCAGTATCTGCTATTGTTTTCATGACATACTTTGAAAAGCGACCCTAATAATTTCTAAAATCTTCCTCCTCTGCCCTCCTATTCCCTTTTATCCAGGCCTCCTCTTTCCTGTCCTTGTTGAGTATGGGGATTTGTTCTGGAAGGGTCGTTTGATTTGATAGGTGTCAATGTTTCTTTGACCCCAGAGTGCAAGGCCCTCTCAGAATATTTCGAAGTGCTTGCTCTCACTTGAAAAGTGGCGCCTGCGATGTTCACTTCCAGTTTCACAGCTTCTGCTTCTGTTCTCAGTGTTTTTAAATCTTTGAGTCCTTGAATCACAGGACTCTCTGGCTCTCCAGAAAGATAAAATCACCTTTTCTTCCCTCGACTTTCTCCCACACTTTGTGATACACACATGTACGTCTTTTTCCTGTTGATTTGTTCCTTGCTGGTTCTATGTTGCAGTTCACATGGACACCTTGTTGTAGATGTTATCTGTGGATTTTTGATCTTGCTATCATAGATGCTTTTCTTTCTTTTCTTTGGCGGGGTTGTGCCTATTTATGGGAGGGGTAGGATATTCAGAGATAAAAATCTTCTTTGTAGCCAGCATCATTTCCCCAGAATGTTCTGCCATTCATATTTAAAACAAAATGATAGGAACTATTACCCTCATCCTTACAATAATCTTTACATTGGTTCAGTCTCCTTTTTCAGCCTTCAAGGTGTCCATGACTCCCCACTTTAACATATTAATAACATTGGGCAATGCCTTTCTATACTAGCTCCCTCCTAGTTATGACAGTCTTGTACTCTAGACACAGTCTTCATTACAGATAGGGAATTTAGAAAATAAGGAAACCATGGCTTATTAGCTGAAAGTGGAATTACGTATTATTTTTTTCAGGTAAAAATGTCTTTAGGCCAAAGTTTTAAAATGAATATTGAAAAAATATCCTGGAATCATTTTGCAAAGGCGAATGCCACATAAAGTACACTAGGACTGAATCTAAGGAGTAACATATTTTTAGAGCCTCCAAATTTATAAATTTACTACAATTCTACATTAATTCTTAAGCTGACCGAAGTAAATAATTTTGTGATAAAAATATTGATTTTATTAATATATTTTAGAAGTTTATAAAACTTATAAAAATGTTAAGGCTATATCAGCCTTATCAGTTGTTATTTCTTTTCTAGAATCTTGGATAAAGGAACATTTATTAGAAGGGGAATATGGTATAAAAATGGGGACTCCCAGGCGGCTCAATAGCAAAGAATCTACCTGCCAATCCCTGAGTCAGGAAGATCACCTGGAGAAGGACATGGCAACCCACTCCAGTATTCTTGCCTGGAGAATCCCATGAACAGAGGAGCCTGGAGGGCTACAGTCCATGGAGTTGGATATAACTGAACTGATCACGCATGCACATGATACAAAATGGGAAGCTAATCTAACAGTGAAGATAGCTGTATCTATTCCTGTGTGATGAACCACTCCTAAACTTGGTGGTTTCAAACAGTAGGTGTTTAATCTCCACAAAATTTGGGGGTCAACAGTTTGGGTTGGGACCTGCTGGGTGGATCTGTGTTACTTTTACCTGAGGTGACTACTGAGGCTGTTGTCATCTGGCTACTGGACCAAGGCTGTTTCTCCATGTGTCTGGCCCTTTGGTGCTGGTTGTGGGCTGGGCCAGGTGTCTTCACTAGAGTAGACAGGCTTCCTAACATGGCAGAGTTCCGAGAGGACAAGCTGTAATGCACAAGTACTATTGAAGTTTCAGCACTTGAAATGCCACTGGGTTAAGGCAAGTCACATGACCAAGCCCAGGTCAGTGTGGAAGGGACCTACACAGGGTGAGGAAATGGGAACATTTGCATTGGCGGCCAATAGACTAACAAACTGCTGCAATAATTGTGTAAAGGAAAATACTCCTGAGGACAAATTGTTAAAAAAAAAAAGTTTGGGGAGGAGTGTGCTCCCTTAGCATGGGAGCAAAGGCAGTAATCAGGGGCTACTAAAATCTGAACATCCTTTTATTTTTTGAAAATCCACTGGGATTAAAGTTGTAGCACAGCCATGTTCTGACACCAGAAGAAATTTCCAATTGACCATCAGGGAAGTCTAGCCCTCTTTTTCTAGCCCTTCAATTTTCATGTTCCTTTGACTCAGCATATTTTTAAAATGAATAATGGCTTTCTAGAAAGTTTTTAGTTTATTTTTTCAAAAGAAATATTGACCTCACTTCTATCTACTGTGCCACAAAAATGCCATTGAAAAATATTTCCTCTGTAAAATCTGTTGAATCGCTTACCAAGTGAAATCCTATATATAAACCCAGTAACAAAGAGGCGTTAAGAATCACACTTCATCAACGTTTAAATGTTAATAGTATCCTCCCTCCTCTAAAACTGAAAATAGAATTCCATCTGATTCCTGAAGGATTATTTTCTTCTGTGACAAGGCCTGACTGAGGCCATTTCTTGGTAGTGGAATCTGAGCATAGGGGTCCCTGTCCCACTGGCCTTTGATTCTCACTCACATTTCCTGGGTGAATGTGATGGATGGGCATTCCCTGTGGCTCTGTCCACCAATATTGTTCCTGGTGAAGGTTAATGGCGTGAGCCACTTGAAATCCTAACCAGCAAATTACTGACATCTCAGGTTTCCTATCAAGCTTACCAAATATCTCCCAGTAATTTCTTAGTTTGCACAATATAAAAACACTGATATTGAGCTTAGGAAAGTATGTCATTTAAACAGACACAGAACATTACAAAGTTGCATAAAATTTGTGAGCAACTGCATTAAATAAAGTCTAATATAAATTAATCTAATATAAGTAAACTAATAATTATGAAACTATTGTTTGCTTCAGAAGTAGTGGTTACTGATAACTTCAAAGCTGTTTCTGGAGTTCACTAAGAGGAGCAAGTATTTGCTGTCCGCTTATTTTGGGGGAAGCCTATTCCTTAGTTTGATGCTGATTTGCTTTATGAGTATATGTATAAACTCATAAAGCAAATCATATATATATATATATATAGTATAGTGAAGTCGCTCAGTCGTGTCCGACTCTTTGCGACCCCATGGACTGTAGCCTACCAGGTTCCTCTGTCCATGGGATTTTCCAGGCAATAGTCCTGGAGTGGATTGCCATTTTCTTCTCTAGGGGATCTTCCCAACCCAGGGATCAAACCTGGGTCTACCGCATTGTAGACAGACGCTTTACCGTCTGAACCATTATATATATATAATATAGTAACCATTGCTGGTTCTTCTTTTCCATATTCAATGTGCCATTATAGTTCTATCCTCTTAAGATCTGGATAACTGTTACTGCTACTGTTGGTTGGAGCCTGGGAGAATGTGAGCATGTGATAAGTCACTTCTATCACTTCAGTCTTTGCAATACCATGAACTGTAGCCCACCAGGCTCCTCAGTCCATGGGATTCTCCAGGTAAAAATGCTGGAGTGAGTTGCTGTGCCCACCTCCAGGGGATCTTCCTGACCTAGGGATAGAACCTGTGTTTCTTACATCTCCTGCATTGGCAAACGGGCTCTTTAGCAACAGCACCACCTCGGAGGGGGAAAACGGTACACCAAATGTAATCAAGTGTTAAAACTGTTTAGCATACTCCTGAGAACTTTTTATCTGCTATAATCTTAGAAATAATAATTAAAATTACTTACTGCCTGATCAGTGGGACCACAAGTAAATTTTGGAAGCATCTATGTTTCAGTTATTTCAGCGGATGGGTGTTCCCTGGTATTAACTCTATATCCGTTTATCTGGAAAAGAGAGACCTTTCTCTGTTGAAGCATTTTTATTGTTTCTGGGCCATTTTCAGTTTTCTCTTATTAGGCACTTGTAAAATTTGTAGTGGTTGTTGTTTAGTCTCTAAGTTGTGTCTGACTCTTTTGGGACCCCATGGACTGTAGCCTGCCAGGCCTCTCTGCCCACGGGATTTTCCAGGCAAGAATACTGAAGTGGGTAGCCATTTCCTTCTCCGGCAGTTCTTCCCAGCCCAGGGATTGAACCCTCATCTCTTGCATTGCAGGTGGACTCTTTACCCCTGAGCCATTAGAGAAGCCCTGAAAAACTTACACATACAAACTTATACATAGGCATAAAAAACAAGAAGGGATAGAAGCCTCATCAGAGGATACTGTTTTGTAATAGACACACAAGAGAGATGATATTTTCTGATTGCATTTGCCTCCCCAGCCCATCTCCTCTGTGGAACCTTCACCATTCTGACTTTCTCAGTAGCACACTAATTGGACAGAACCCCACATTGGCATCATTAGGGAACACTGAGGGTCACTCTGGAGACTGTGGTTAGAGCTTATGCACCCAAAGTGCACAGGAAAGAAACAGATCTGTTTAATGTAATACTATGTTTTTCTTAATTAGCACTTATTCCCTGTAAGAGGTTGATTTCTGCTTTGACAGGGAGTAATCTAACTATATCTGCCCAAACCATAAAATTAAGGTTCACATACCTTAGCTTTTCATCTGACTGGAAGAAATGTATGAAATTTAAAGTTATTTTTAAATTGCTACTGTTTAGAATGCCTGAAGCCCATTAGCTGAGCTTGTTAAAGGACAGTGCTAATGAGGGTACTTTTACTTTCCTTCTTTTTTTCCCCACCACTGCACAAATTCTCTGTCCAAAGTGTGCCCTGTTTGCCACAATAGAAACAGGAGGAAAAGTGCAAGTTTGTTACCACTAAGCCATGCTGCTGCTGCTAAGTCACTTCAGTCGGGTCCGACTCTGTGCGACCCCATAGACGGCAGCCCACCAGGCTCCCTCCTCCCTGGGATTCTCCAGGCAAGAACACTGGAGTGGGTTGCCATTTCCTTCTCCAGCGCATGAAAGTGAAAAGTGAAAGTGAAGTCACTCAGTCGTGTCTGACCCTCAGCGACCCCATGGACTGCAGCCTTCCAGGCTCCTCCATCCATGGGGTTTTCCAGGCAAGAGTACTGGAGAGGGGAGACAACTACAAATACTTCTTTCCAGAGTTAACATTAAGGGAAGTCTTCGTGGGAAAGAACTTCCTCTCTTTGCAGAAATACAATACAAATGCCAGTTTTATTCTCCACAATTTCATGACTAGAAAAATAATTTCATGGACCATGCTTTTTATTGGCATTCTAATAACATATGCAGAGTTTACAATAAGCAATAAAGAGGAGATTTTCAATGTAATGTTTCAAGGAGCATTTCCTAGAGGTAGGATCCAGTCCCAACTTTGAGAAATTAGCACACTATGAGATCAAACAATTACCTGCAAAAATTTTCATTGTAAGATCTTTTTCCTTCACACTAGTTTCCTAAAGACACATTGTTACTTCTTGGTAATGTATTAGTCAGAAGTGACTACATGGTAGCCATTTGAGGAAGTACTAACTCTTGAATAAGTGTCTAGTGACCTTACCATTTGTGATAAAAAACCTCTTGGTTTCAGAGGCTTGCGCAGATTTCCTCTCAATAAACTTAATAAGATTTTTCTAGCAATTAATTAATCTAAAAGCAGATTTAAAAATCTACTTCTGAAGCTGTTTTGTTAAGTAATTTTTGGTCACTTCTCTTTCTGATTGGTGCTTCTCTTTTGCCAAACAAATCTATCCCTGCCTTCTGATCACTTGGTATTTCTTGAGATGAGAGCTCACCCCTTCTTTGGGGAAACTTCAGTCGTTGAAATAGAACTTCATTCAAACCAGATCTTCTAATGTCAGTGTAACGCAAATCAGTATGTTATGGTGTGGTTTAGGATGCGTTGTAGCTCAAGTGGATTGAATTATGTTTCTGTGTCACTTTGAACTGGTGGCTCAGAGTTTTAGTAGAGAATCCACCTGCAAAGTGGGACACCTGAAGGGAACGGCTACCCACTCCAGTATGCTGGCCTGGAGAATTCCATGGACAGAGGAGCCTGGGGGGCTACAATCCATGCGGTTGCAAAGAGTCAGACATGACTGAGCGACTTTCACTTTTGAACTGTTTTATTTGAACACTATCTTATCTTCTGTAAAAACACCATCATCATTCACTTACTAATTATTACACAATTAAATGGTGCCTTTTGTTTACTTTCCCCTTTCGATCAGAAGACTCTTTTCCACTCTAGGCTTTGATCTGATTCATCAGATTGTAGCCACTACACTTCTGATTTCTGAAGTCAGACAGATATAGATTCCAGTTCTGGCTTCATTAGTTATAATTTAGCCTCTGATACACTCATACCAGAGCTGGCAATGACAAACTTCTTGCTTCTTCTTTTTCCAGGGTTCTTTGCATTTTAACAGAGGATCATAGCATTGTAAGTAGGATAGGGATGCGGTGGAAGGGAAGAGAATGAAAACATACTTTCAGGAAGGTCTGAAATGCAAATCACATGGAGGTAACTGCTTGAGATAGAAGCGCCCCTACATGAGTATTGTTGATAAAAGTAACACAGGGAGGCAAACATAACTTGTTCACCAAATATTCTTCTTTAGAAGTACAGAATTTACAAGAAAGTTTCATTGCAAATAAAATATATTTATTTTCCTAACAGAAGATACTTGCATACTAGCAGTAAATGTCTGGGCTTCCAGGGTAGTGCAATGGTAAAGAATCCACTTGCCAATGCAGGAGACATAAAGAGATGTGAGTTCCATCCCTGAGTTGGAACAGCAACCCATTCTACTATTCTTACTGGGGAACCCCTGTGGACAGAGGATCCTGGCTGGCTACAGTCCATGGGGTCACAAAAGAGTCAGACACAACTGAGCAACTGAACAACACAAAGTAAATACCCGCTTGATAAGAATCTACACTCTTGAGTACCTTCTGTGTCCCTAGTGCTCTATGTCCACTAAGCTTTATGAACACTACATGGAGGAGAAGACTGACTGAGTCTCAGAGACCAGAAGTAAGAGATGAATCCAAGAGCCTTTGCAGCGTCCATCACACCCATGACTCCGACCAGCTTGTGCTGTGCATCCAGCGAGGTGCTTAGAATATCAGAATGAATATATCTCTTCAAGAGGTTTTTTTAACAGACATTAGATAATAAACTAGTACAACACCTACTGAATAGAACAGGATGCTCTCTTTAAAGCAGAAACAGAGCAAATGCTCATTTAGTATCATTTAAATCACCTTTAAATTCCTTTCGGGATCAACGTGCTTCTACTTGGGAGTATTTTCTTATTTTTTTCCTAGTTCCCTTTACTTGTACCTTCTTTCTTTTTTTCCTTTCCCAGGTGAAATGTTTAAGGTCTCAAAAGTAATTACTTCTTAAAGAAAGTTTTCACGGACACTAAGTGCTGTGCTACATAATGGGAGCCGTAAGCACAGAGTCTGCTAGCATTTGGAGTGTTGTAATATGTATGCCAGGTTGAATCAAGTAGGAGAGAAGGTTAATCATTCTTGTAAATTGGCAGTATTGCTGGAGGTGGATTAATATGCTTTTTGAATCCCTTATGCGCTGTAAAGCTCCTTGATCACAGTCTGAATTAGAGGTGTCTCCTGGGGTCAGTTGGGCCTGACACCCTTAATCTTCTTTGGTCATATTAGGTGATAGTGTTCTCATTTTGCTCCGTGATCTATGTTAGGGGAGTTTTGACTCAGCCAGGTTCTAACATGGGCATCCAGAAAGTGAAAGAATCTCTACTGGTGATTAATCATAACTCTTTTCATTGTGAATATAGTCCTTCCCCTAGGTAAGGCAGGAACAGTATGTACATAGAATGTTCTGGTGTGTCTGTGGAAGCTGGAGTGTGGACCTGTCAGTTCCCTGGCAGAGCAGCTTCACCCAGAAGCCAGAGAACAAAATGTGAAATTGGCACCAGCCGGTCTCTCATTGCACAGGATCTCCCTGTTTAAATTTGACAAGTAGAACATTTTACAATTTGACATTCCTGCAATCTGGTTTTCTTTAGTTTCTTCTTTGAGATGAAAACTCTGAGAAGCTTGTTAAAAAATCTTGACTTCTAATGATGAGGCTTAACCAGAGCTATTGAGTCATCAATCAAGAAATATTGACCAATGCTCACCATTCCCCCAGGTGCTTTAGTAAAGACTTAGACACATCTTAGATAGTGGCCTTGCTCATTCACTGTATTTATAAGACTTTTCTCTAAATGTAACCAGCACTCAGGTAAAGACAATACATTGATTTGAGTCTGAAGTAAACAAAGCTGACTGGTCTGAGCCCTTCAGTTGCCAGAATTATTTCAATTCAGGTAGTAATTTCCCCAGACCAACAGAAATAAGTCCTAACACCTTTCTATTTTTTAAAAAATATTTTTATCACAATAGTCCGTGCCTCTTTGACTTCTATGAGGGGAAAACTAGCATAAGAAACTGAAAGATGACTAGGTTCTATAGGTAAATGCAGATAATTATGAATATAATTGAAAATAAATGCTAAAGGTGGAAGTGTGATTCTGAACAGATTAAGAAAGAGGGTATTTGAAAAATAAGTAGAAAAGATTAAACCTGATACAATAGGAATGGAAATCTGGAAGTTTTTCAATAGGTGAGGAGTTGATACATCTTATTTTTCTTTCCTGTTTTTAAAAAACACATCTGGCAGTTGTATGCTAGATAAAATTATAAGGGAGTTGACCATGTGAATGAAGTCTAGTGAGAACATGGATTCTGTATGCCACTGACGATGTTTTGGAGTTTATTTTTCTAGTACTGTATAGTACTAGAAATTAAGTTAGGAAAGAAAGGTTAATCTGATGTCATTTTAAATGAAATTTCATAAAATATTGGAGCTAAATGGTGTCTTTAGTCACTCAGCCAACACTTGATGAGGACCTATAATGGAGCAGGCACTGTGTTTATGGGCCAGAGATAAAGGAAAAAATAAAGTCCAGAGGAACTCAAAAAAGAGTGTGACTGATTCATAAACAACTCATTAAAATTGTATAAGAAAAGGCTATTAAAAAAGTAGATCATAAAAAAAGTAAAACAAAATTTGGAGTTAATAACCCTGCTTGGAGATATTGACAAGAATGTCAGGAATGAGGAGGTCTTGGAATTAGATTTTGAATGTGTGGAGGAATTATCCAGGTAGAGAAGGTCAGGGACATACCAGGCAGAGGGAACATCCTGGACAAATGAACAAGCGCAGCATATTTAAAGGATTGCGGATGAGTTTTCTTTGACTAGAGCATGGGGTTTGTTCTTCAGTTGCTAAGTTGTATCTGACTCTTTTACGATTCCATGAACTGAATGCCAGTCAGGCTCTTCTGACCATGGGATTTCCCAGGCAAGAACACTGAAGTGAGTTGCCATTTCCTTCTCCCGGGGATCTTCTTCACCCAAGGATTGCACCTGCGTAATTTATGTCTCCTGAATTGGTAGGCAGGCTCTTTATCACTAGCTCCACCTGGGAAGTCCAAGAACATAGAATGTGTGTCTGCTTTGTGATGCCAAGGACCATGGTCTGCCAAATTCTTCCATGCATGGGATTCTTCAGGCAAGAATACTGGAGTAGGTTGCCATAGAACATAGGATACAAATTATAAAATGGTAGAAAATAACGTATGAAAGGTAGGAATAAAAATATAAAGTGTCATATTTCTTATGACATAAGAGGTATTTTCTTACAAAATGGGTTATTTGTAAATATTTTAAAAATAGAGATTGTTGTGTAAGGCTTGAAAAAAATACTAAAAGGGAGCTGTACTGAGCATGGATTTACTGGTAAAAATTTTTGCATTTTGTTTCCAAAGTTGGATACTGCTAAAATTCTTTAACATGTGTTTTTCCTAAGTAAAGGCATATGGTAAAAATATGTGATCCATTTTATCCTGGGGAAGTTTTGTCTTAACTTTTCTTCTATTTATTTTTCCTATTTAAAGTGCCTTAAATAGGAGCAGGTACTTCAAGTATCCAAACTCCATATGATGCATTTTAAAGTGTCACTGATATTTTGACATAATGGGAATGACTAGGAAGTTTTCTCTAAGTTTGAGACTAAAATGAATGCTCTAACATGGTGGTCATTCCTGTAGATGAACCAATTTTAGGCTTGTCTGAGTTATTAGTTAAACTTAATCCTGACAGGTTGACTCAGCTGGAATGACAAGATATTTCAGAAAATGTATCAACATAAAAAGAGATAAATAACAGGAATTTGTATTAAGCACAAAAACAGATAAAGATTATTCACAATTTTTTATAAGATCTTATTTTCTGTCACTTCTTTCTTGTTTTTTTTTTTTTCATAACCTTTCTTTAAAAACTTTTTTTGTTTTTCAGTTTTTGCAATGTTGTTTTGATTTCTGCCATACAATGAAATGAATCAGCCATAATTATACATATATCACCTCCATCTTGAGCCTCCCTCCTTTTCTCCCATTCCACCTCTCTAGGTCATCACAGAACAACAGGCTGGGCTCCCTGTGTTATACAGCCACATCTCACCAACTATCCATTTTACACAAGATAGTGTATTTGATGCTACTTTTATACAAAAAAAGAGGGAATTTACATGATATAACAAAAGATATGCAAAACCTAAGGAGACACAATTTTCTTAATCTTTCAAACTTATCTTTATAGGATGCAGAATACACTTAAAATAATTAAATGACTTAAGCTGGTTCTTTTTTGTTGTGAACAGTTTTAACCCCAGTTAACCAAGCAAGAACCTGAGAGTCATTCTTTACTCTTCTCCCTTCCCTGAACTCTGATTGGAACAGTCCCCAAGACTTGTCATAATTATACTATAAATACATATGTGTGCTAAGAAACAGTAGAAACCTAGTAGACACTGAAGAGATCAAGAAGAGATGGAAATAACTACACAGAAGAGCTGTGCAAAAGACTTTAATGAACCAGATTACTACGATGGTGTGGTCAGCCATCCAGAGCCAGACATTCTGGAGAGCAAAGTCAAGTGGGCCTTAGGAAGTACTGCTGTTAATAAACCTAGTGGGTGGGACAGAATTCCAGTAGAACTATTAAAAACCCTAAAGGATGATGCCATCAAAGTGTTGCATTCAATATGTCAGTAAATCTGGAAGACCCAGCAGTGGCCACAGGACTGGAAAAGGTCCTCATCCCAATTCCCAATAAGGGTAGTACCAAAGAATGTCCTAACCATTGGACAGTGGCACTCATCTCCCATGCAAGTAAGGCAATGCTTAAAATCTTGAATGCTAGGCTTCAGCATTATGTGAAACAAGAACTTCCAGATGTCCAAGCTGGGTGTAGAAAAGGAAGTAGAACTGAGATCAAATTGCCAACAATCGCTGGGTCATAGAGAAAGCTAGGGGATTCCAGAAAAACATCTACCTCTCTTTCATCAGCTGTACCAAAGCCTTTGACTATGTGGATCATAATAAACTGTGGAAAGCTCTTAAAGAGATGGGAATACCAGACCGTCTTACCTGTCTCCTGAGGAACCTGTATGAGGGTCAAGAAGCAACAGTTAGAACCCTGTATGGAAAACTGATTAGTTCAAGGTTGAGAAAGGAGTATGACAGGGCTATCTGCTGTCATCCTGTTTGCTTAATCTATATGCTCAGCACATCATAAGAAACAGGGCTGGATGAGTTACAAGCTGGAATCAAGATAGGCAGGAGAAACAACAACCCCAGATATGAGAATGATGCCACTCTAATAGCAGAAAGTGAAGAAGAACTAAAGAGCCTCTTGATGAGAGTGGAAGAGGAGAGTGAAAGAGCTGGCTTAAAACTAAATATTAAAAAAAAATAAGATCATGACATCTGGCGCCATTACTTCATGGCAAATAGAAAGGGGAAAATGTGGGAATAGTGACAGGTTTCCTCTTCTTGGGCTCTAAAATCACTGTGGATGGTGACTGAAGCCATGAAATTAGAAGACAATTGCTTCTTGGCAGGAAAGTGATGACAAACCTAGACAATGTGTTGAAAAGCAGAGACATTATCCTGCCGACAAGGGTCTGTATAGTCAAGGCTATGGTTTTCCCAGTGGTCAAGAACGATTATGAGAACTGGACCATAAAGAAGGTGGAGTGCTGAAGAGTTGATGCCTTCAAACTATGGTGCTGGAGAAGACTTCTGAGAGTCCCTTGGACAGCAAGGAGATCAAACCAGTCAATTTTATGGAAAATCAACCCTGAATACTCATTGGAAGGAGTGATGCTGAAGCTGAAACTCCAGTATTCTGGTCATCTGATGCAAATGGCTGACTCATTGGAAAAGTCCCTGATGCTGGGAAAGATTGAGGGCAGAAGGAGAAGAGGGCATTAGAGGATGGGATGGCTGGATGGCATCACTGATGCAATGGACATGAACTTGGGAAACCTTCTGGAGATGTGGAAGGACAGGTGGACTGGCATGCTGCAGTCCATGGAGTCACAAAAAGTCGGACACAACTGGGAGACTGAACAACAACACAAAGCTGATCCTTTTGTATTGCAAACAGTTTTAACCTCAACTGACCAAGCAAGAAGCTGAGAGTTATTCTTTACTCTTCTCCCCTCTCTGAACTCTGATTGGAACAGTCCCAGGACTTATTATATTTATACAATATTTATGAGCTAAGTCGCTTCAGTCATATCTGATTCTTTGTGACCCTAGGACCATAGCCCGTTGCCAGTCTCCTCTGTCCATGAGATTCTCCAGGTAAGAATACTGGAGTGGTTTGTCATGCCCTCCTCCAGGGGATCTTCCCTACCCAGGGATTCAACTCACATCTCTTATGTTTTCTGCATTGGAAGACATGTTCTTTATCATACCTGCGAAGCACAGGAGAAGGAAAGCTGTGTATATATAGCCCATTCTTCTCTATGTCCATTGTCTTACCCTTTACATTTCTTACTCAGATATAACATCCCAGTTCACTTTCTCCTCTTTTATTTATTCTCCACATTGCAACTTGAATTTCATTACACTGCTTAGGGCTCTTTGATAGGTTCTCTTTAATTTTGGGAAAAAGCAAGCTCTGTGCTCCTGACTAATCCCACCCTTATCTGGTACCTCTATCCTTACTTAGCATCTCTTTCCATAAATTTTCAGCTACTCAATAGTTTCATGTTTTTAAATGTCTTCTCTTATGCCTAAACTTTTTCCAGTTTATACCATCAATTTGTATCATTCTTTAACCATTCAGTACTTGGGTAATGCACTCTCATCATTTAAAGTTCAAAATAAAAATTGAATCTCTGGTTTTTATGAATTCCATTAGAGATTAAGTTCCCTTTCTATAAGTTCTTATAAAACCTGAATGTCCAGTTACCTATGATAAGTATAGTTATATTTTACAGTTTATTTTCCCTACTACATAGTCAACTCCAGGTGAACAATGTCCTTACCGACCAGTGTTGAAAATACTCAGTGAATATTTATTCTGTTAAAAGATTGGGCATAACTTTCAGTAAAGAAACTGTTTATGTGTACGTTCAGTAGCTCAGTCTTGTCTGACTCTGTGACCCCATGGACTACAGCACTCCACGCTTCCCTGTCCTTCACCATCTCCCGGAGCTTGCTCAAACTCATGTCCCTGAGTCAGTGATGCCATCTAACCATCTCATCCTCTGTTGTCCCCTTCTCCTCCCACCCTCAATCTTTCCCAGCATCAGCGTTTTTTCCAAGGTGTCAGTTCTTCACATCGGGTGGCTGAAGTATCAGAGCTTCAGCTTCAGCATTAGTTCTTCCAATGAATATTCAGGATTGATTTCCTTTAGGATTGATTGGTTTGATCTCTTTGCAGTCCAAGGGACTCTCAAGAATCTTCTCCAACAGCACAGTTCAAAAGCATCAATTCATCAGTTTAGCCTTCTTTATGGTCCAGCTTTCACATCCATACATGACTACTGAGAAAACCATACCTTTGACTAGACAGAACTGTTTATGTTCCATAAATAAGAGGAAATGTACAGAACCAAGTAGTCATAAAAAGTTTGTCAAATTGGACAATATTGAGAGATACTAGGAATTTAGGTTAGATAGTACTTGGTTACTGATAGTGCTCAGAGTCTTCAGTGTCTCCCCAGTCTCCCACTTGGACAACTGTACAAATGGTAGTGGTATAAATCATATGGCTGTGACTGGTGCACTAAGTGCGGCCAAGAGGAGCTACCCCATGTCCGAGGCCAGGGATGGCCGGGAGGAGGGCTTAGAGGAGCCATCCCACGTTGAGATAAGTAAGAAGAAAATGGCCAAATTGCACGAGTCACCAAGTACATAAAGTTAAGAAAAGAGATACCATGAGAATAAAGACAACTTTTGATAAATCCGGCTGTGGCTGGCGCACTAAGTGCAGGTGGCTGCTGCTGAGAGGAGCTACGCCACGTCTGAAGTCAGGGGCAGTGGCCTAGAGTGTCAGGCTGCGATGGCGCAGGAACGGCGGAGAAGAGCTACCCCGCATCCTAAGTCAGGGGCGGCGACTGAGAGGAGCTACCCCGCGTTTGAGGTCAGGGGTGATGGCCTGGAGGAGCTACCCCACGTCCGAGGCCAGGGGCAGCGGCCGGGAGGAGCTGCCCCATACTCGAGGCCAAGAGCAGCGGCCGGGAGGAGCAACCCCACGTCCAAGGAGCAGTGGCTGCACTGGCGCAGGAGGGCCTAGAGGAGCCATCCCACGTTGAAGGTCAGGAAGGGCGGCAGTGAGGAGATACTCCTCATCCAAGGTAAGGAGCAGCGGCTGCTCTATGCTGGAGCAGCTGTGAAGAGGCACCCCAAACCCAAGGTAAGAGAAATCCAACTAAGATGGTAGGTGTTGCAAGAAGGCATCAGACGACAGACACACTGAAACCATACTCACAGAAAACTAGTCAATCTAACCACACTAGGACCACAGCCTTGTCTAACTCAATGAAACTAAGCCATACTCGCAGGACAACCCAAGACGGGTGGGTCAAGGTGGAGAGGTCTGACAGAATGTGGTCCACTGGAGAAGGGAATGGCAAACCACTTCAGTATTCTTGCCTTGAGAACCCCATGAACAGTATGAAAAGGCAAAATGATAGGATACTGAAAGAGGTACTCTCCAGGTCAGTAGGTGCCCAATATGCTACTGGAGATCAGTGGAAAAATAACTCCAGAAAGAATGAAGGGATGGAGCCAAAGCAAAAACAACACCCAGCTGTGGTTGTGACTGGTGAAAGAAGCAAGGTCCAATGCTAAAAAGAGCAATATTGCATAGGAACCTGGAATGTCAGGTCCATGAATCAAGGCAAATTGGAAGTGGTCAAACAAGAGGTGGCAAGAGTGAATGTCAACATTCTAGGAATCAGCGAACTAAAATGGACTGGAATGGGTGAATTTAACTCAGATGACCATTATATCTACTACTGCGAGCAGGAATCCCTCAGAAGAAATGGAGTAGCCATCATGGTCAACAAAAGAGTCCGAAATGCAGTACTTGGATGCAATCTCAAAAACGAAAGAATGATCTTTGTTCGTCTCCAAGGCAAACCATTCAATATCACGGTAATCCAAGTCTATGCCCCAACCAGTAACGCTGAAGAAGCTGAAGTTGAACGGTTCTATGAAGACCTACAAGACCTTTTAGAACTAACACCCAAAAAAGATGTCCTTTTCATTTGACGGGACTGGAATGCAAAGTAGGAAGTCAAGAAACACCTGGAGTAACAGGCAAATTTGGCCTTGGAATGCAGAATGAAGCAGGGCAAAGACTAATAGAGTTTTGCCAAGAAAATGCACTGGTCATAGCAAACACCCTCTTCCAACAACTCAAGAGAAGACTCTACACATGGACATCACCAGATGGTCAACATTGAAATCAGATTGATTATATTCTTTGCAGCCAAAAATGGAGAAGCTCTATATAGTCAACAAAAACAAGCCCAGGAGCTGACTGTGGCTCAGATCATGAACTCCTTATTGCCAAATTCAGACTTAAATTGAAGAAAGTAGGGAAAACCGCTAGACCATTCAGGTATGACCTAAATCAAATCCCTTATGATTAGACAGTGGAAGTGAGAAATAGATTTAAGGGTCTAGATCTGATAGACAGAGTGCTTGGAATGAGGTTCATGACATTGTATAGGAGACAGGGATCAAGACCATCCCCATAGAAAAGAAATGCAAAAAAGCAAAATGGCTGTCTGGGGAGGCCTTACAAATAGCTGTGAAAAGAAGAGAAGCGAAAAGCAAAGGAGAAAAGGAAAGATATAAGCATCTGAATGCAGAGTTCCAAAGAATAGCAACAAGAGATAAGAATGCCTTCTTCAGCGATCAATGCAAAGAAATAGAGGAAAAGAACAGAATGGGAAAGACTAGAGATCTCTTCAAGAAAATTAGAGATACCAAGGGAACATTTCATGCAAAGATGGGCACACTAAAGGACAGAAATGGTATGGACCCAACAGAAGCAGAAGATATTCAGAAGAGGTGGCAAGAATACATGGAAGAACTGTACAAAAAAGATCTTCACGACCCAGATAATCAGGATGGTGTGATCACTCATCTAGAGCCAGACATCCTGGAATGTGAAGTCAAGTGGGCCTTAGAAAGCATCACTACAAACAAAGCTAGTGGAGGTGATGGAATTCCAGTTGAGCTATTTAAAACCCTGAAAGATGATGCTGTGAAAGTACTGCACTCAATATACCAGCAAATTTGGAAAACTCAGCAGTAGCCATAGGACTGGAAAAGGTCAGTTTTCACTCCAATCCCAAAGAAATTTTCACTCCAATGCCAAAGAGTGTTCAAACTACTGCACAATTGCACTCATTTCACATGCTAGTAAAATAATGCTCAAAATTCTCCAAGCCAGGCTTCAGCAATACGTGAACTGTGAAATTCCTGAAGTTCAAGCTGGTTTTAGAAAAGGCAGAGGAACCAGAGATCAAATTGCCAACATCCGCTGGATCATGGAAAAAGCAAGAGAGTTCCAGGAAAACATCTATTTCTGCTTTATTGACTATGCCAAAGCCTTTGACTGTGTGGATCACAATAGACTGTGGAACATTCTGAGAGAGATGGGAATACCAGGCCACCTGACCTGCCTCTTGAGAAATCTGTATGCAGGTCAAGAAGCAACAGTTAGAACTGGACATGGAACAACAGACTGGTTCCAAATAGGAAAAGGACTACATCAAGGCTGTATATTGTCACCCTGCTTATTTAACTTCTATGCAGAGTACATCATGAGAAATGCTGGACTGGAAGAAACACAAGCTGGAATCAAGATTGCCGGGAGAAATATCAATCACCTCAGATATGCAGATGACACCACCCTTATGGCAGAAAGTGAAGAGGAGCTAAAAAGCCTCTTGATGAAAGTGGAAGAGGAGAGTGAAAAAGTTGGCTTAAAGCTCAACATTCAGAAAATGAAGATCATGGCATCTGGTCCCATCACTTCATGGGAAATAGATGGGGAAAGAGTGGAAACAGTGTCAGACTTATTTTTTTGGGCTCCAAAATCACTGCAGATGGTGACTGCAGCCATGAAATTAAAAGACACTACTCCTTGGAAGAAAAGTTATGATCAACCTAGATAGCATATTCAAAAGAAGAGACATTACTTTGCCGACTATGGTCCATCTAGTCAAGGCTATGGTTTTTCCTGTGATCATGTATGGATGTTAGAGTTGGACTGTGGAGAAGGCTGAGCGCTGAAGAATTGATGCCTTTGAATTGTGGTGTTGGAGAAGACTCTTGAGAGTCCCTTGGACTTCAAGGAGACCCAACCAGTCCATTCTGAAGGAGATCAGCCCTGGGATTCCTTTGGAAGGAATGATGCTAGAGCTGAATCTCCAGTACTTTGGCCACCTCATGCGAAGAGCTGACTCATTGGAAAAGACTCTGATGCTGGGAGGGATTGGGGGCAGGAGGAGAAGGGGACGACCGAGGATGAGATGGCTGGATGGCATCATTGACTCGATGGACGTGAGTCTGAGTGATCTCCGGGGGTTGGTGATGGACAGGAGGCCTGGCGTGGTGCTATTCATGGGGTCGCAAAGAGTCGGACATGACTGAGCGAATGAACTGAACTGAACTGAACTGATGGTGAAATTAGGGAGAGAGAGAAGGCAGCTAGAGAATTATTAGGCATCAAGAAAGAGCAGTTTTTTAATGGGGAGGGGTGGCAGTTTTCACATATTTTTACGTCAAAATAATGTCGTTAAAGAGGAAAATCTTAGTGATACTGATGAGATGGGAAAATAAGTGGAAGACACTGAGGAAGTGAAAATAGGTATTTATAAACTATGCAGATAAATTATCCTTGTACATAAAGAGAAAAAGTTAGGGGTGTTTTTGCTTTATGGTCTGTGTTTTCTCTGTGAAATAAGAGTTTGATGAGCGATGGTGTCACCTCTAGATAGGGTTTATCAACTATCCTATGTGCTTAGTGAAATTTTTTCATCCTTCTTTGTAGTTAGACTGTTGTTCTTTGAATAGTTGTGGCCAGTGGCAAATTAGCAGAGTAAAGGGTGTCACTTCTGAGCTTAGATCATTGGGAGCCAGTGTCCCTTTTGTTTGGTACTCTGGTATGGTGACATTGAAGGCCACATATTCCAGAAGACGTGGCTGCAAGATGGCTCAGGACTACGTGATCTCTAAGCGCTTACTTAGCAGAGAAATAACTTACTGGTATTTTCCACTGAGAATCCTGTGTGAAATAGATCTCTTGTGAGAGCTGAAAGAGCGCAGTGAAGGCTGAAATGACGAAAGAAAGAGCGAAAGATTCTGGGAACACGAGGAAGGTGCCCGGCAGTTGAAAAAACAGATAACATATTAAATGGCAAACAAGCTGCTGGAGTGAGAGAGTATTTAGGAGATGAGAAAAAGGCTACCTTTATGCACTATCTAGAGTCAAGGAATGAGTAGAGAAACAAGTGGAAAAAAAGAATGATCAAAAAGAAGCTAGGTGGTATGCCAATAGAAGTCATAAACTTGCTCTAAGATATTAAGGAAAGTAGTTTTAAAGGAAGAACCATTTAATGGAGTCAGTTGTTTCCAAAAAGGAAATGCCTATGGGAACTGAAAAGAAACCATCTGATTTGATGACTAAACTTTCTTCAACAAAAATGGAACCATTTCAGGAGAGTCATGGGAGAAGATGCTGTGTTATAGGGGGGAGAGTAATCAATACAACACGGGGAAAGGTGACTTCACTTACAAGAAATGCCATGTAGGAAGTAAAGAGAGCAAACGGAGAGTATAATGGAAGGATATTAAAAAATTTAACTACGGAAATTTGAGTAATTCCTAGACAAAGGGGACAGTATTAATGAGAGACTGAAAGTCAGAGAAAACTGTCTTAAGATGTTGCTATAAACTGACTTGTGCCCCGTCTTCCAAAATTGTATGTTGAAGCCCTAACCCTTAATTTTACTGTCGGGGATAGAAGGTAATTCTTTTAGGGAGGTAATTGAAGTTAGATGAGATCTCAAGGGTGGGGTAATATGCCAACAGGCACTAATGGTATCCTCATAAAGAGAGGAATGGATTCCAGAGATCTTTCTCCCTCTGCTAACAGAGGAAAGACCACGTGAAGATGTGGTAGGAAGACTGCCATCAGTAAGCCAGGAAGACTGTTCTCGCCAGAAACCAATCCTGACGATACCTTCACCTTGGACTTCCATCCTCCAGAACTGTGAGAAAATAAACATTCAGGCTGTAGTATTTCACTATGACAGCCCAACCAGACTAATGCAGAC
This sequence comes from Budorcas taxicolor, assembly GCF_023091745.1. Taxonomy (NCBI): domain Eukaryota; kingdom Metazoa; phylum Chordata; class Mammalia; order Artiodactyla; family Bovidae; genus Budorcas; species Budorcas taxicolor. The sequence continues at coordinate 54,934,290 of NC_068923.1, read as the reverse complement.
TTTTATGTACATTGGCATATATAGAACCTAAACAGTGACTATGCATATCTATTGGAGAAGGCAATGGCACCCCTCTCCAGTACTCTTGCCTGGAAAATCCCATGGACCGAGGAGCCTGGTAGGCTGCAGTCCATGATGTTGCTAAGAGTCAGACACAACTGAGCGACTTCACTTTCACTTTTCACTTTCATGCATTGGAGAAGGAAATGGCAACCCACTCCAATGTTGTTGCCTGAGAATCCCTGGGACGGGGGAGTCTGGTGGGCTGCCGTCTATGGGGTCTCACAGAGTCGGACATGACTGAAGCGATTTAGCAGCAGTAGCAGCAGCATGCATATGTATAATGAAAGATCTTAAGGTTTATTTGAACACTTTAAAATTCATATTATCATGTGCTTTATTAATATATGTGTGTTTTTAACAAAGATTTCACATTTCCATTTTAGCATTTGTATTCTGAGAAAGGACTTTTCTTGGCATTCTAAGACAAATCACTTCAAGAATTTAGGAACATTCTAAAATTTTGAGACCACAGTTTTGACTCATTTTACTTACTCTAAAATTATACTTTTAATTATAGTTGGAAAATCTGATGTCAAACTTTATTTCCCTGGACTTTCTAAAAACTGTTGGCATTTTGCTTCAATTTATTTTATCTACAGATAGTCTCAGGATTCTGGAAGGACTTGGGTTCTTTTACCTTTTGAATATAATTAATGAAGTGGCTATAACCAGCACCACTTTTCCTCTGCCAGATTCACCTTGAATGGGCATGAGAATAAACTCAGTATTTTAGGAAACTTCACGTACTTCTACCATACTTAGAGGCTTAATCAGATTATCACGTTTTCAATCATATTTTATTCTGGGGAGAGTGCATTTTTAAAAGAAAATTTCTTTTCTCAAAAGAAAATGTTCTCTTCTTTTTGAGTATTTTGCCTAGTAGAGACTTTGGTGCCTGAGGGCTGCTGCACCTAAGGTCCCCATTGTTAACATCTGTATTATGTCTACTGGGTTAGGGTCTCTGCATACTTAACAGGAAGGCTACACTACTTTCATGAAGTTTCTTCTTTTTCTTCTCTAACTTAAGATCATCCTCCTCTGCTCCTTTGCTTTTTCCCGAAATCTCCCTTCACCAGTTAAGGTGGCTGGTAGGCCTACCCAGTGGAGCTGAAGGTATAGTAAAAAGTGGACTGACTCATGGTGGATACGTCCATTGGAGAATTTCTCTTTCCAAGTAAATACCTTTTTCCTTTGGAAAGTATTCCTTCTTTTCCTCTTTAGATCTTTAAAAAAAAAAATATTCCACGAGATCTGTCATTTAAATCTGCTCCTGGGACAGGTTACAAACTGTAAAAGATCTAGGAAGAAAATTTGAAATGCAAGGAAATGTGGAGAAAGACACAAAGCATGTGGCAGAAAAACTCCAACGGTTTGGATGCTCAGTAAAAACACCCCAAAGATTGCCTCTTTTTAGCATGCTTTTGATCTGGAAAGTTAAACTGTATCTCTCACCTGATAACATATTTTGAAAAGAAATTGCAGCATCTACTGGTTTGGGTAAAGGTGGAAAGAGTCATGGGAGTGGGCCCTGCCCACTTTATCCTACTTTTAGTTATGGATGAAATGCAAAAGAAGGTAAGACAAAGAAAAAGCAGCACTCCATGCATAATAAAAAGGCACAGTGTCTGTCACCAAAAACACTACCCACAAGCTACAAATAATGCTTTTATTTGAGGAAACTTTAGAACAATGTCCCCTTCCCAGTGTTTTCCACCTCTGCTATCTTTGGCAACTTTTAAAAGTGAAAAAGACAACTGCAATTGAACAGAAAAGGAAAACTGCCTATGTACTTTAAACACACACACACGCACACAATCAAAACACACTTTGACATCAAAAAAATTGTTCAAGTGTTCTTTTGACTTTGGCCCATATTGAGACTGAAATTTGTGGCATGGTGTATTGAAAGAGCATATGCTCTGGAAATTGAAAGACTTGGGTTTAATTTCTGGTTTAGCTACTGCAACTGTCATAGTCTGAGTCTCAATTTCTTCACCTGAAAAATGGAAAGAGTTATCATATAGAATTTATAGGATCGCTTCTTGGCCTTTTGGCTAAGATCAAGTGTAGAATTTATGGGAAGTTACTGAAAATGTTATAAAGTAAATGCAGTACAACACCTGGTTTGGCTAATAAAGCAATTTTCTCTTTAATATTTTTAAGGCCTATCATTAATTATTATTGTATTGTTTATAATTATTTAATATTATAGTTAAAATTTTTGAGGACTATCAATATTTTGACTGTGGTGGTATTGGATTATTATTAATGAAATCAGAAATTATATTCAGAATTACCAAATATTATTCTTCTCTGTGAACAGAGGATGAGATGGTTGAATGGCATCACTGACTCAATGGATACGAGTTTGAGCAAATTCTGGGAGGTAATGAAAGACAGGGGTCGCAAAGAGTTGGACACGACTGAGTAACTGAATAGCAACAGCAGCTCTGTGTGTGTGCTCAGCTGCTCAATTGTGTTCAACTCTTTGTGATCCCACGGACTGTAGCCTACTAGGCCCCTCTGACCCAGGAATTTTTCAGATAAAAATACTGGAGAAGGTGGCCATTGCCTACTCCAGGGGATCTTCCTGACCCAGGAATTGAACCTGCATCACTTGTTGCCTTCTGCATTGGCAGGTGGATTCTTTACCACTGTGCTACTTGGGAAGCCCCCATAATATTCTTGATCTTAGCAAAAGCAAAGAATAGATACTATTCCTCTATTATGTACAAAAAAAGCTTTTATAAGCAAAGGCAAGCATGACTAGTTAGAATATTCTAATTTTCTTCAGAAGAACAGAAAAAAAATTCCACAAGAGAAGAGTCAGTGCAAAATCTCTTTTTCTCCCCCTTTGTTTTTAATTATTTATTTTATCATTAACACTTTCTTATGATTTAAAATTTGGTTAAGGAGTCTGAAGTATATTTATGGTTGGACAAAATGTCAAAAACAGGAAGAATACAACTATGAAATACTAGAAATATTGTCATATACTGCAATGATTATTTTGACAACTTGAGTACTAAAAGTAATTATTCCTTTTAAGACAAGAAGTAGCTAATTTAAAATTAACTGTAAACATATGAATATATGTGACAGATAATTGGCTTATGTTAAATATGGAAACTATGTGCAATTGTGAAGAAGTAATAGCAATGAGGTTAGAACTGTCCTGGAGTGTAATACTGAGCAGGAAAATCCATTCAAAACAACAAAAAAAGGCAATCCCAATAAGAGTTAGAGTAATTTAAACATTTATGATAAAAAAGTACTAAGTGAGACAAACTATTTAAGCATCAGAATAGCTAACTGTACTAGAGACATATAAATGGTTCACAAATTAAGTGTATTTCTCAGAATATCACAAAAGGAATCCATTTCAATGATAGAACAAAATAAACATCAACTGAAATTATGTGAATTTTACACATACCCAGGAAAGGCAGTATAATACAGATATACAAAGTAATTTGTAACTGAAACTGGCACAATATTCGCAAAGATAAAACTATGAAGACAGAAAAAGGACGCTGCTATGCTTGGTATGTGATTAAATTATGCAGATAACTTTTACAGCATTTTCTATTTGTTTAAAAAATCATGAGGGACAAGAAAAAAATTACTGCTGCAGAATGAAATGCAGTCTCTTCTGTAGTTGTTATACTTAAAAAATCTAGTACCTGCTGGGTATTGCACAGAACTGAAGTTTCTAAAAATCAGATTCTGTTCTTAATTAGCTATTCCTTTCAAAGGACAAAGCAAGGCCAAGGGAGATTTTACACTTGATGTAGGAGCTTGGCTCAAAGTCCCAGGAAAGAATGCCAGTGAACGTGACTGGACTGATATATGGGCTAAACATGAAAAAGGCACAATGGAAGAGTAGTATGTGCATTTTTATGTTTACGTGTATATGTGGGTAGGGGAAATGAGACAGGGAGAGACAGAGATGTAATGAACACAAAGAGAAACAGAGAGAGAGAAAGAGGCAGCAAGTGAGTTGTTTTTTATATTTACCCATTTGCCCACAAAAACGTGTATTCCAGGCTTCCTTTCTTCACCACTTTTCTAGGAGTTGGGATTTGCAAAATACAGGCATACTAAGACCTTAGCTGTATGATTTAACTAAATATTCTTGTGATTAAACATAGTAGTTCTTCCTTTACAGAATAAGGCTAGAAAGGAATAGGAGAGAAGACTGAACTCCTTCAAGAGGTCAACAGGTAAATTTCTCAATTCTGTTTGCAAATGAAGAAGCCAACAGAAATCTGCAAATTTACATTTGCTTTTCTATTACAGCCAGAATAGTAAAAAACTGCAAATATTTATTATAATGCTTATGTCCCCACCTAACTAAATTCATATGCTGAAATCTAATCCTCGATATATTTGGAGGTGGGGTTTGGGGGAGGGGAAATTAGATCACAGGGATGGAGCCCTTATGAACAGAATTAGTGCCCTTATAAGAAGTATGGATATCACCAGATGGTCAATACTAAAATCTTTGCAGCCAAAAATGGAGAAGCTCTATACAGTCAGTAAAAAAGGACTGGGAGCTGACTGTGGCTCAGATCATGAACCTCTTATTGCCAAATTCAGACTTAAATTAAAGAAAGTAGTGAAAATCACTAGGCCATTCAGGTATGACCTAAATCAAAACCCTTATGATTATACAGTGGAAGTCAGAAATAAATTTAAGGGATTACATCTGAGAGACAGAGTGCCTGAAGAACTATGGATGGAAATTTGTGACATTGTACAGGAGGCAAGGATCAATACCATCCCAAGAAAAGAAATGCAGAAAGAAAAAATGGTTATCTGAGGAGGACTTACAACCAACTGTAAAAAGAAGAGAAGCTAAAGTAAAAGGAGAAAAGGAAAGATATACCCATTTAAATGAAAAGTTTCAAAGAATAGCAAGGAGAGATAAGAAAGCCTTCCTCAGTGATCAGTGCAAAGAAATAAAGGAAAACAATAGAATGGGAAAGACTAGAGATCTCGTCAATAAAATTAGAGATACCAATGGAACATCTCATGCAAAGATGGGCTCAATAAAGGACAGAAATGGTACTGACCTAACAGAAGCAGAAGATACTAAGAAGAGGTGGAAAGAATACACGGAAGAACTATACAGAAAGGGTCTTCACGACCCAGATAATCATGATGGTGTGATCACTCACCTAGAGCCAGACTTCCTAAGTGGGCCTTAGGAAGCATCACTATGGACAAAACTAGTAGAGGTGATGGAATTCCAGTTTAGCTATTTCAAATCCTAAAAGATGATGCTGTGAAAGTGCTGCTCTCAATATGCCAACAAATTTGGAAAACTCAACAGTGCCCACAGGACTGGAAAAGGTCAGTTTTCAATCCAATCCCAAAGAAAGGCAATGCCAAAGAATGCTCAAACTACCGCACAGTTGCACTCATCTCACACAGTAGAAAAGTAATACTCAAAATTTTCCAAGTCACGCTTCAACAGTACATGAACCATGAACTTCCAGATGTTCAAGCTAGATTTAGAAAAGGCAGAGGAACCAGAGATCAAATTGCCAACATCCGTTGTATCATTGAAAAAGCAAGAGAGTTGCAGAAAAGCATTTATTTCTGCTTTATTGATTAAGCCAAAACCTTCGACTGTGTGGATCACAATAAACTGTGGAAAATTCTTCAAGAGATGGGCCTATCAGACCACCTGATCTGCCTTCTGAGAACTCTGTATGCAGGTCAAGAATCAAGCTAGAACTGGACATGGAACAACAGACTGATTCCAAATAGAAAAAGAGTACGTCAAGGCTGAGTGTTGTCACCCTGTTTATTTAACTTACATGCAGAGTACATCTTGAGAAATGCTGGACTGGATGAAGTACAAGCTGTAATCAAGATTGTGGGAGAAATATCAATAACCTCAGATATGCAGATGACAACACCCTTATGGCAGAAAGCAAAGAAGAAATAAAGAGCCTCTTGATGAAAGGGAAAGAGGAGAGTGAAAAAGTTGGCTTAAAACTCAGCATTCAGAAAACTAAGATCATGGCATCTGGGCCCATCACTTCATGGCAAACAGATGGGGAAACGGCGGAAACAGTGTCAGACTTTATTTTCTTGGGCTCCAAAATCACTGCAGATGGTGACTGCAGCCGTGAAATTAAAAGACACTTACTCCTTGGAAGAAAAGCTATGACTAACCCAGACAGCAAATTAAAAGGCAGAGACATTACTTTGCCAACAAAGATCCATCTAGTCAAAGCTGTTTTTCCAGTAGTCATGTATGGATGTGACATTTGGACTATAAGGAAAGCTGAGTGCCAAAGAATTGATGCTTTTGAACTGTGGTATTGGAGAAGACTCTTGAGAGTCCCTTGGACTGCAAGGAGATCCAACCTGTCCATCCTAAAGGAAGTCAGTCCTGAATATTCATTGGAAGGACTGATGCCGAAGCCGAACCTTCAATACTTTGGCTACCTGATGCGAAGAGCTGACTCATTTGAAAAGACCTTGATGCTGGGAAAGATTGAAGGCAGAAGGAGAAGGGGACTACAGAGGATGAGATGTCTGGATGGCATCACTGACTCCATGGACATAAGTTTGAGTAAACTCCGGGAGTTGTTGATGGACAGGGAGGCCTGGCATGCTGCAGTCCATGCGGTCACAAAGCGTTGGACATGACTGAGTGACGAACTGAACTAAGAGAAGTCCAGAGAGCTAGCTAAATATCTTTTTGCCTTGTGAGGGCACAGAGAGAAGTTGGCTGTCTGCAAACTGGTAAGAGTTCTCATCAGGAATCCTATTATGCTGGTACTTGTGTTGGGCTTCCAGCCTCCAGAGCTGTAAGAAATAAATTTCTGTTTTTCATGAAGCACTTGATCTATGGTACTTTGTTATAGTAGCCCAAACTAAGGCAATTCTTATTCAAAACTGGCCTTATATATAAGATTTCAATTGTTAATATATATGGATTTATATATATGTATCTGTAGAAATAGAATATACTATTGATCAAAGTAGAAATTTCTGGAAGCTTTATTCAGCACTTTATTACATGTCTATAATGTTAGATACTAATTTAGACCTGGGATGATATTGGAAGATAATTCTCCAAGAGTCTTGTGTTTCCTCATGTCTTACCAGGGGAGGCACTGAGAGATTTTGTTCTGGATTATCTCTTCAAGAATGTTTGTATAGCAAATAGCCTTGGAAGATAGATAGTGCTTCCCTCCAGAACAGAAGGAAGGTTTGTTGTATAATCAAAGTAAACTTTCTCTCTGGGGCAAAGGGCAGATTTGCTGGCATCCTATTGTAGAAGACTTCAATTAGTCTTGAAGTTCCTCATCCAACATGCAAATTTACCATATATACATCATCTACACTGCCCACACTGCATTGTTCCTGTGGAATTTCAGGGGCAAGTGGAATTGATAAGAACATGAGCTTATGCTTCTTTCTGTGCAGTGAGTAACAGAGTTCAGTGTCCTTGAACCAGGAATCTGTGTCTTCTGTAACCCTCCACAAAACTGTGACAGGTTAGCTTGTTAAATAGCAGAAAGGACAAAATCTCAGATATTTCACAATTAATAAAAATAGAATAAACAAGACAGTGCCCCTTTTCCTATAGCTTAAATTCTAATTGGAAGTTGATTATCAAAAAAAACAAATAATCAGTAATTTCACTTCACTTGAAAAATCACTTGATGTGCTGTCACTTAATTGTATCTGACTCTGCAACCCTATGAACTGTTCAGTTCAGTTCAGTCGCGCAGTCGTGTCCGACTCTTTGCGACCCCATGAATCGCAGCACGCCAGGCCTCCCTGTCCATCACCATCTCCTGGAGTTCACTCAGACTCACGTCCATCGATTCCGTGATGCCATCCAGCCATCTCATCCTCTGTCGTCCTCTTCTCCTCCTGCCCCTAATCCCCCCTAGCATCAGAGTCTTTTCCAATGAGTCAACTCTTTGCATGAGGTGGCCAAAGTACTGGAGTTTCAGCTTTAGCATCATTCCTTCCAAAGAAATCCCAGGGCTGATCTCCTTCAGAATGGACTGGTTGGGTCTCCTTGCAGTCCAAGGGACTCTCAAGAGTCTTCTCCAACACCACAGTTCAAAAGCATCAATTCTTCGGTGCTCAGCCTTCTTCACAGTCCAACTCTCACATCCATACATGACCACAGGAAAAACCGTAGCCTTGACTAGACGGACCTTAGTCAGCAAAGTAATGTCTCTGGTTTTGAATATACTATCTAGATTGGTGATAACTTTTCTTCCAAGGAGTAAGCGTCTTTTAATTTCATGGCTGCAGTCACCATCTGCAGTGATTTTGGAGTCCCCCAAAAATAAAGTCTGACCGAAATCAGATTGATTATATTCTTTGCAGCCAAAGATGGAGACGCTCTATACAGTCAACAAAAACAAGACCGGGAGCTGACTGTGGCTCAGATCATCAACTCCTTATTACCAAATTCAGACTGAAATTGAAGAAAGTAGGGAAAACCGCTAGACCATTCAGGTATGACCTAAATCAAATCCCTTATGATTAGACAGTGGAAGTGAGAAATAGATTTAAGGGTCTAGATCTGGTAGATAGGGTGCCTGATGAACTATGGAATGAGGTTCGTGACATTGTACAGGAGACAGGGATCAAGACCATCCCCATAGAAAAGAAATGCAAAAAAGCAAAATGGCTGTCTGGGGAGGCCTTACAAATAGCTGTGAAAAGAGAAGCAAAAAGCAAAGGAGAAAAGGAAAGATATAAGCATCTGAATGCAGAGTTCCAAAGAATAGCAAGAAGAGATAAGAATGCCTTCTTCAGTGATCAATGCAAAGAAATAGAGGAAAAGAACAGAATGGGAAAGACTAGAGATCTCTTCAAGAAAATTAGAGATACCAAGGGAACATTTCATGCAAAGATGGGCACACTAAAGGACAGAAGTGGTATGGACCTAACAGAAGCAGAAGATATTCAGAAGAGGTGGCAAGAGTACATGGAAGAACTGTACAAAAAAATCTTCACGACCAAGATAATCATGAAGATGTGATCACTAATCTAGACCCAGACATCCTGGAATGTGAAGTCAAGTGGGCCTTAGAAAGCATCACTACAAACAAAGCTAGTGGAGGTGATGGAATTCCAGTGGAGCTATTTCAAATCCTGAAAGATGATGCTGTTAAAGTGCTGCACTCAATATGCTAGCAAATTTGGAAAACTCAGCAGTGGCCACAGGACTGGAAAAGGTCAGTTTTCACTCCAATCCCAAAGAAAGGCAATGCAAAAGAATGCTCAAACTACCGCACAATTGCACTCATCTCACACGCTAGTAAAGTAATGTTCAAGATTCTCCAAGCCAGGCTTCAGCAATACATGAACCGCGAACTCCCTGATGTTCAAGGTGGTTTTAGAAAAGGCAGAGGAACCAGAGATCAAATTGCCAACATCTGCTGGATCATGGAAAAAGCAAGAGAGTTCCAGAAAAACATCTATTTCTGCTTTATTGACTATGCCAAAGCCTTTAAATGTGTGGATCACAATAAATTGTGGAAAATTCTGAGAAAGATGGAAATACCAGACCACCTGACCTGTCTCTTGAGAAATCTGTATGCAGGTCAGGAAGCAACAGTTAGAACTGGACAATGGAACAACAGACTGGTTCCAAATAGGAAAAGGACTACATCAAGGCTGTATATTGTCACCCTGCTTATTTAACTTATATGCAGAGTATATCATGAGAAATGCTGGACTGGAAGAAACACAAGCTGGAATCAAGATTGCCGGGAGAAATATCAATAACCTCAGATATGCAGATGACACCACCCTTATGGCAGAAAGTGAAGAGGAACTAAAAAGCCTCTTGATGAAAGTGAAAGAGGAGAGTGAAAAAGTTGGCTTAAAGCTCAACATTCAGAAAATGAAGATCATGGCATCTGGTCCCATCACTTCATGGGAAATAGATGGGGAAACAGTGGAAACAGTGTCAGACTATGTAGTGTAGCCAGCCGAACTACTCTGTCCATGGTATTTCCCAGGCAAGAGTATTGAAGTGGGTTGCTGTTTCCTCCTCTAGAGCATCTTCCCAACCCAGAGATCCGATTTATGTCTCTTGCCTCTGCTGCATTTCAGGCGAGTTTTCTTTACCACTGAGCCATTCAGGAAGCCCACTGAACAGATAACTGCTTTAAAAAAATAAAGCAGGTAACATCTGACTTCTGGAATGACAGAATAAGGGCCTCCAAATATCTATTCCTCCACAGAAGTAATGAGAACACTGGCAAAAACTATCAAAATTAGTATTTTCAGAATTCTGAAAATTTACCAATGTTTTGCAACAATTAGGAAGTTATTATTCAAGAAAAACGGTTGAATCTTGATACGAACAGCAAGACTTGTAGGGTTTTAACTTGTCTTACGGAGAAGGCAATGACGCTCCACTCCAGTACTGTTGCCTGGCAAATCCCATGGACGGAGGATCCTGGTAGGCTGCAGTCCATGGGGTTGCTAAGAGTCGGATACGACTGAGCATCTTCACTTTCACGCATTGGAGAAGGAAATGGTGACCCACTCCAGTGTTCTTGCCTGGAGAATCCCAGGGACGGAGGAGGCTGGTGGGCTGCAGTCCATGGAGTTGCACAGAGTCGGACACGACTGAAGCGACTTAGCTTAGCAACTTGTCTTAACTCCATGTGCCTTCCCTTAACTCTATGGTAGTCTTAGAAGAACAGCCTCACAGCAATATAGCTGTGAAAGCCACCAATCTAACAGCAACTGGAGGGAGCAGAATCAGTTTGAAGTATCCCAAAATCTCCCCACACGTGGATTATTATATCTGATTTATCTGGCAGGTCTCTGAAAAGCTGTTCTCCTTTCTTGATTTAATCTGACAGAGTCTTTACCTTATATGAGCAGTCAATCCACAAGGCAATTTTCAAGGAAAATGAGTGATGATTGTTTAATTTTAATCTATCTGAAGTAACATTATTGGCTGGGACTAATAAGTTTACCAAAAAACTTGTAAGAAAAACTGGAGAAAAAGATGTCAATATGTTATTGGAAGGGGGAATCCCTTCCAGAGCCTGAATGGGATCTTACCTAATCTATGGAAATGGCTTGTCCAAGGAAACACACATGTTGACAAAATAAGAGACTTTGTTGGAAACGGATACCCAGGTAGACAGCAGTAGGGTAAGGGAATCTAGGAGAATGCTCTGCTATGTGGCTCAGCCTCAGGTTTTCTGTTAATTGGGTTAGTTTTCAGTTGTCTCTGGCTGATTATCATGCTTGGCCCAGAGTCTAACTCAAGGTCATTCCTGGTGGCACATGAATCCCAACCAGAATGGATTCCTGCATGAATTGATCTGGAATCAAGGTTGGTTATCTCTTCTCGCTTTTGGCCCCTGCTGAATTGTCCAAGTTAGTTTTCAGTGGTAGCACCATGTTCCTTATGGGGACCTCCTGTTGTGAGACAACACAGGCAAGTGGATCTGGCCAAAGTGCATGGTTTTGGTCAACAGTCACCTAACAGCTAGAGGCCTTGAAAAACTTCAGCTTATTCTGGAATATTAGAAGATCATGCATCAGGCTGTGTGCTCAAAGGCTGTGTACATGCCTGGGAAAGGCCCCAGAAGCTCTCCTTTTAACTGACCTGGGAATGTTTCCAAAGCGAAAGTGAAGTCTAAGTTGGAGTTAGAAAGTGTCTGCCTAAGAGGTAAAGGTATGCCCATATACATAGACAGACCTTTGGCAAAAGTTGGGAAATTTAAAGAAATCTCTTTAATAATTAACTGACCATTAAGTTAATTGAGCAGTGACTTTAGTGATCACACAGGAAAATAATATATGTGTCATGGGACTAGTACAGGATATCACTCAAAAATAAATATCTGTGACAATAAATGGTGATTGGAGGTTATGGTTAAGCTTGTTTTACTATGTTATTGTTTTGTTGTAATTATTGCTATTATGATGATTATTATTGCTTTTCTTATTCTCCTCCTCTATCTTCTTAGTTTCTTCTTTTTATTTTATTATTATGTCTTCAAGAGACAGAGTATATATATGGAGATACTGTCTCAGGACCTGTCAGCTATACATATTTTTAAAACAGAATTTCTGCCTATTTCTTTTTAAGCATTTATTTTTAACTAAAAAAAAAGATGCACTCACATTGTACACACATCAGACATTTTAAACTATAGTGAATATATTTCTCTTTTGCTCCCTGTCACTGCCCAATTAATTTCTATCCTATCCCTCTAACAGGTAACTCTTGTTTTACTTGTTTTTTACTTCCTACAGACTTTATATAAGTTTTTAAAATGTGCCTATATGCCAATGCAAGTATCTATTTTTTATCTCCCCTTTTAAACACAAATCCTAAATATTTTATTGGGTATTATATACTTTGTGTTTTCACTTGCTATATTTTGAGATATTTCCTTATAAGTATATAAAAAGTTTGGGCTTCCCAGGTGGCCTAGTGGTAAAGAATCTACCTGCAATGCAGGAGCTGTAGGAGACTCTGGGTTGATCCCTGGTCAGGAAGATCCCCTGAAAGAGGGCATGGCAATCCACTCTGGTATTCGTGCCTAGAGAAGTCCATGCACAGAGGAGCCTGGTGGACTACAGTACATAGGGTTGCAAAGAGTCGGACACAAATGAAGCGACTTAGAGTGTACGCACACATGTAAAAAGTTTGTGTTTTTGCATTTATATCGCATCCAATTGTATGGAAATATAATGCCATAAGCTGCTACTCTTATAATTTTTCTTCTCAGTAATTGAAACTGTATTTTCATTTGCTAGAGTCAAACACCTTTGTGTTATATTTGACTCTTTCACATTCCACATTCAATTCCTCCCCAATTTGTATTGGTTTTACCTCCAAAATATAGTCAGTATCAATTTTTTTTCTCACTAATCTCACCACTTATGCTTCTGTCTCAAGCTATCACTGTATTACTTGACATCTTTGAGTCCCACAGGGACCCCAAAGGCTTACCTGTGAGTTCCTCTGCTTTTGCTAGTATGCCCCAAAGACAGTGGAAAAGACACCACACCCAGGTAGTTCCCCTATTAACCAGACCAGGGGTACCCCATCTGGATCTGAACCTAGTATATTTTGCTCCTCTGCTAGCTTGCAAAATTATTCAGACAAACCAATCACATCCTCAAGACGTGAATGGTAGGTGGCACACGTCATTCTTGGTACTGTAAAGCCTGCCTCCTACAGCCCCTGCTGATTCCAAGTGTAACTCTCATGCAGCCATGTGTGGTGTGTGGGGTCTGCTCTACCAGATTATATGTTTGACTAATAAACTGCTGTCAATCTCATTGGTCCAGGGTTGAATGTTGCGTCTTCAACCATTTGTATTATTTAGAGTATGGGATTCATCCTTCACCAATGGGAAAAATAGGAGGTAGTAAAAACAATAACCATCTAGTTTAGTTTTCTCTTCCATAATTAACATGTTGCCTGCCTGAAGTCTCTTTTTAATCTGCAATCAATGTGCTGAAAACATGAGTGAAATCTTGAAAATCCTCTGCTCTAACTCATACAATGGCTTTCCATCTTGTAGAAGCAAAGCTCAAGTCCAAACAGAGCTTGTAAAGCCTGGCATATTCCAGCCATGCTAGACCCAGCCATCTACAGCTCCTGTTCCCATTCAGTCTGATCCAGACATTCTTAACTTGTGCTGTTCTTTCTTGGTATGTTTTCAAATATGGGCTAGTGGCAGCAATCCATTGAGTTCAATGGAAACCACAGCAGTTATTTAGATATTAGAGCAATAAATATGTATTTTTTTTGTTGATTTTTTTTTAGGGAGCAGTTCTTTTTTTTGTCACTGATATTGTTTACACTTGTCAGCACATGGTGATAATAAAAAAAATATCAGTTTCATTATTGGTTTAAGACTTTCTGTTGATGGTGCACACTTTATTGCCTACAACTATAATGAACTACGTACTTCCACTGACCATGCCCTCCTTTACTCTGCTCCTGTTTCCATTTTATAGGAATTTCATTGGCTATTCCCTTTACCTAAAGTCTTTCCTCTGAATTTCATATGGCTTATATATTCACTTTTATCAGGCCTTTACTCACATGGTGTTTTCTTATTAAGGCCTCTATTACTACTGTGTTTCAAATGGAAATCTTATTGCCATTCTCTAACATGATAGACATTAAATAGAAAAGGCTTCAGACTCAGAATAAAATATTTTGTAAATATTTATGATTCTTTCCCCTTAAAATTCCGTTTGGTTTTATTCTGGAGCCCCAATTTTATACCTACATCTAAGAAATCCTAAAAGACCAAAATTTTCATAAGAAATTTGTGTGAAATCCAAATGGCTGTCAATTTAATTACATACTTCATTAGATACAAATTAACCTTCAGACCTTTAACTTGAGAAGTAAAGTTGAGATGAGAATATCTGAAGAATACGGTGTGTTTGCCTCTCCTCCAAGACTTTTGATGCCATTGTCTATTATGGAAACACCCAGAATGTATTGATAATGATAATTATGATGATAATGATTGAGTCAGTTACCATAGGCCAGATACACTTTACATACTTTATTGAATTATTATAATAATTCCACAAGATTGGTATCATTATGTCCCTCTTATAGATGAGAAAAATGAGACCAGTTATAAAATCATTTGACTAAGGTCACCCATCTAGTACCTGGCTATCAAGGTTTTCATTTAAGTCTATTTCCATCAAAAGTCCAAGTCCTTGCTCTTAATTAAAGTACTCTGTGTCCCCTATGTGGAAGCAAACATACCAGAAGAGCAAAGGTTTGTGTCAATAATGCTAGAATATCATTATGGGATAAATGAGAACACATCTATATTCAGTTTAAAGTGGAAAAACAAAATATAAAAATTTCGCTCATGGATTTGGAGCTAGCAGTGCAGGGATCTGTGAATTGCAGTCTATTTATTGATGATATGACTTACAAACATTCATCTTTTGGCAGGTAGAAATACAGCTCCTGATCCGACATTAATGTAATAAATTTAAATGCTACTAAACATTACTTTGGTAATGGCAAACTAAAGGTCTGTAATCATTTGCATGAAATGTATAAATAAGGGTTTTGACTTACATGTTGTCACAGGCATAAATTTAGTTTACTCTTTCTAAAAGCCAGAACTGGCTCTGAACATTAAAGATGACTTGTATGACCATGTTAATCTTTCCACCTCATATTTCAATTTTTATGGGAACTTTATTGCTAAATAATATATCTCCAAGCTCTCCTTTTGTAGTTCTGCTGCCCATTACTTGCCTAAACTACACTCTGTCATTACTTTTAGCAGTTTTATGCCTCATATACTGCACAGCCCATGATGGCTGTCTTCCTAATAAATTCTTCATCACTTTCAATATAATCATCTGCATTGCAGCTTCATTAATATCCTTTCATTCAAAGATCCAGGTAGGCAGCATCCCACTGAGTAAAAGGCTTTAAAAAAATTAATTAGGCCATAGGAACCTGCTTCTGGGCTTTAGTCAATGTCATGAAATAATGCAGTTACTAATATAATACTGGTGGCTTTTGAATAACAGATTAATTAGGGAGATCCTTATATGGAGGCATAAATGGAGTATTCATGACATGATTTTCACTGCAACAATAAAATGCAAAAACTCAATACTCAATCAAGTTTAAACCTAACCTTATTACCTTGATGTGTGCAGGTTTCTGAGACTCAGAAACACACTCCTGCCAGAACTTCTTCATTTAAAATTAACTCACATACCTGTGACTCCATCTACTTCAGTAATTGAAGGTAATGCAATCACGGGTTTTGCCTTATATCTCAGGTACTCTGGTTTACTGGGGTCATTGTTAGAGGCAGAATCACTTACCAGCTAAATTGTGTGTGAAAGGAGGGCCAACACTCCCTTTTCGTTTTCTTTCAGGGTATATCTTGATGATGTCTGGGGAAAGGGCCAAGACTATCATATCTAAGAGACAAGTGTTTGGAAATTATTGAGTTATAAATGGAAAGAATGATGGTATCTTCAGCTCTAAATTAGAAACTCCATTAAGAAAAAAGAAATTCCATTGGTAGGGGGAAACTTAGGAGTGGATAGGTAGTGGTGAATCAGAGGTGATAATATTTGGGGAGTAAACCCAAACTGAACACATGATAAAGAGGATTTTTCAATTAAAAAGTCAATACATGGTATAGATGCATGCTTAGTTTTAATGTCTGTTTAGGAGGTGACTTGGTAAGGAAAATCCCATTTTGATTTTGTAGGCCTTAAATAAGACTTAAAAAAGAATTTAAAAATAAGAATTTTAAGTATCCAATTAAAAAAAAAAAGGTCAACTAGGCAATGTGTTGTCATTCTGAAATACAAATGTGATACTAGCAGTCATTTGAAAAGTAAATCAGGACATAGTTATGCACAGAATTTTACAAAAATGAGAATAAGCAAATGATAGCACTATACAGAAATATGGATGAAGATCACAAGTGTAATACTGACAAAAAGAAGCCAAACCTAAAAAGAGATGTGCTATATGACTGCATTCATATAAAGTTCAAAAACAGGCAAAGTTGAATGACTCCTTCAGCTCCAGCTCATCAGTTCAGTTCAGTCCCTGAGTTGTGTCCAACTCTTTGCGACCCCATGGACTGCAGCACTCCAGGCTACCCTGTCCATCACCAGCTCCTGGAGCCTACTCAAACCTATGCCCAAGGAGTTGGTGATGCCATCCAACCATCTCATGCTCTGTCATCTCCTTCTCCTCCTACCTTCAATCTTTCCCAGCATCAGGGTCTTTTCTAGTGAGTCAGTTTTTCACATCAGGTGACCAAAGTATTAGAGTTTCAGCTTCAGCATCAGTCCTTCCAATGAATATTCAGGACTGATTTCCTTTAGGATGGACAGATTGGATCTCCTTGCAGTCCAAAGGACTCTCAAGAGTCTTCTCCAACACCACAGTTCAAAAGCATCAATTCTTTGGCACTCAGCTTTCTTTATAGTCCAACTTTCACATCCATACATGACTACTCAAAAAGCCAAACTAGACGGACATTTGTTGGCAAGTAACGTCTCTGCTTTTTAATTTGCTGTCTAGGTTGGTCATAGCTTTTCTTCCAAAGAGCAAGCGTCTTTTAATTTCATGACTGCAGTCACCATCTGCAGTGATTTTGGAGCCCAAGAAAATAAAGTCAGTCATTGTTTCCATTGTTTCTCCATCTATTTCCCATGAAGTGATGGGCCCAGATGCCATGATCTTAGTTTTCTGAATGTTGAGTTTTAAGCCAACTTTTCACTCTCCTCTTTCCCTCTCATCAAGAGGCTCTTTATTTCTTCTTTGCTTTCTGCCATGAGGGCGTTGTCATCTGCATATCTGAGGTTATTGATATTTCTCCTCGCAGTCTTGATTCCAACTTGTGCTTCATCCAGCCCAGTGTTTCTCATGATATACTCTGTATATAAGTTAAATAAGTAGGGTGATGATATACAACCTTAATGTACTCCTTTCCTGATTTGAAACCAGTCTGTT
Organism: Budorcas taxicolor; assembly: GCF_023091745.1. Taxonomy (NCBI): domain Eukaryota; kingdom Metazoa; phylum Chordata; class Mammalia; order Artiodactyla; family Bovidae; genus Budorcas; species Budorcas taxicolor. Next base: position 54,916,706 of record NC_068923.1, on the reverse strand, counting down.
GTTCCATGTCCAGTTCTAACTGTCTCAACCTGCATACAAATTTCTCAGGAGGCAGTTCTGGTGGTCTGGTATGCCCATCTCTTTAATAATTTTCCACAGTTTATTGTGATCCACACAGTCAAAGGCTTTGGCTTAATCAATAAAGCAGAAATAGATGTTTTTCTGGAACTATCTTGCTTTTTCAATGATCCAAGGGATATTGGCAATTTGATCTCTTGTTCCTCTGCCTTTTCTAAATCTAGCTTAACATCTTGAAGTTCATGGTTCATGTACTGTTGAAGCCTGACTTGGAAAATTTTGAGCATTACTTTTTTAGTATGTGAGATGAATGCAATCGTGCAGTAGTTTGAACATTCTTTGACATTGCCTTTCTTTGGGATTGGAATGAAAATTGGCCTTTTCCAGTCCTGTGGGCACTGCTGAGTTTTCCAAATTTGCTGGGATATTGAATGCAGCACTTTCACAGCATCATCTTTTAGGATTTGAAACAGCTCAACTGGAACTCCATCACCTCCACTAGCTTTGTTCATAGTGATGGTTCCCAAGGCCCACTTAACTTCACATTCCAGATGTCTGGTGCTAGGTTAGTGATCACATGATCATGATTGTCTGGGTCATGAAGATCTTTTTTGTACAGTTCTTCCGTGTATTCTTGCCACCTCTTCTTAATATCTTCTGCTTCTGTTAGGCCCATACCACTTCTGTCCTTTATTGTGCCCAACTTCGCATGAAATATTCCCTTGGTATCTCTAATGTTCTTGATGAGATCTCTAGTCTTTCCCATTCTATTGTTTTTCTCATGGAAACCACTTATCTGATTTCAACACCTATGTAGTAGGTTTGGCTTTTATAAAATGTCACACAAGTAGAATCTCATAGTACTTAGATTTTTGTATCTGTCATCTATCACAAAACTGTTTTTAAGATTGACCCATATTGTTGCATAATCAGTAGTTTGGTTCTGTGTATTGTTCATTTATCTCATTGCTGAGAATCTTAGAGCATGGATGTGCCATGGGCTTTTTGTCTATATATTTACCTGTTGATATATGTTTGGCTTCTCCATAGATTTTGAATATTATGAATAAATCTACTATAAGCATTTGTGTAGAAGTTTTTGCATGGACCTGTGTTTTTAGCTTTCTTGGTAAATATCTAGGACTTAGATTGAGAGATCTTATATTTAACTTTATTTTTTCACTCTTGGGATAATTTATAGCCTTGAAAAGGACAGATGAACCATGATCAAAAAACCAAGTGAGGATTTTTAGGGAAGCTTTGACAGAAATATTAAGAAAACCATCTAATTCAACTCCAGAGAGAAGTGATACTGAGGGAAAATAAAGTCTTAGCTGATGTTCTGAAACTGGCTATAAGAGAGAGTGGGAGAATGATCCTCTAGGCATGAAATCTTAAGAGCTCTGAACACAACCAGGGCTTCAGCTGATCCAGAGATGGGCTGACCCAGATGACCTGAGTGAGGCCACCCGGCTAGCACACTGCAGTCTGTCTGGCTCCATCAACAGTGAGAGGCCTCCAGCTCCATCACAGCATACTCTCCAGTGTGTTATAGTTGTCCTTAAAGGTCTTCAATTCAAGGAAGTGCTTGGCACGTTTACTCTTCTGACTGGAGGGGAGGTATGTCACCTGGATGGTTGTTGGGGAGGCTTCAGGAGACTGGGTTAGGTCTTTGCTGCTGACTGGTGTTGTCGCTGAGAGCTCCCACTTCGTGCTTTGACCACTGTGGCCAGCTCACTCAGGGCCTCCTGATAGCGCAGGTACTCACTCAGGCCAAAGACCGCTGTCCCATAGCGGGCTGTCTCATAGCAATCCAGCAAGGGTATTAGTGAGGCCCTTGCGCACACCCTTGAAAGGAGTACTAGTGTTTCGAAGATCTAGCAGGTAGGAGCGGAAATTCTTGCCCATTAAGGAATGGAGATGCCGGACTTCCGGCATGAAATGGGATCTCAGAGGCTCGGAGAGCATCCAGAGCTCGACATTCACGCCAGACAGCCAGTTACTGCCGGACGCCATGGCCTCCCCACCCCGCGCGGAACTGCTCCGGTTTAACCCGCTGCCCTGCCTCGTAACCCTGGGCTCCCTTGAGGCAACGGCGCCTGGGTTTCCTGAAACTCCCCGGCCATTTCCTTACGGGGATATACCAAGGCTAACCGGGCCTGAAAACATGGCAGATGTGGGGGGAGGGGGGTGTGTGGGGGCTGGAAAGAAGAACCTGTATTTAACTTTAGAAGGAACTGCCAAACTCTTCTCCAGTGTGTTACATTTTGCATTCCTGCCAAAAATGTATGCATGTTCCCGTTGTAATGCATCTTTGTAAACTTTTTGTATCACCTGTTTTTTGTTTGGTTTTTAAAGCCATTTTAGAAGCTGTGTAGTGGTATCATTGTGGTTTCAATGGGCATTTTCTTAATGAGTAAAATCGTTTTAATTATCTTTTCGTATGTTATCAGCTATTAACATTTTTTTCATTGGTGAAATATCTGCTGAGATATTTTACTTGTTTTAAAAATTGTATTGTTTGTTTACTTATTGTGGTAAATATTTATATATTTTAGATCAAAGTTATTTAATAGGTAGATACATGTTTTGAAACTATTTTTTTTTCCTTTTAAGTGTCCTATGCTTCCATTTTCTTAACAGTGGTCTTTCAAGGATTAGAAGTTACAAATTTTATTAAGTTCAATTTACAAAAATATTTCTTTTATCATTCATGAGTAAAGTATATGATCCATTTCAAATAGTTTTTTATATGGTAAAGATAAAGTTGATGTTTATTTTATTTTTATTTTTGCATGGTGGTCTAATTGTTCAGCACAGCTTGTTTGGAAAGACTGCACTTCCTCCACTGAATTATTTTGATATCTTTGTCAAAATCAATTGACTATACACATGTTGGTCTATTTGGAAACTTTCTCTTTCTATTGATGAATGTATATAATCTATAGCATTTGCTTGATTGTTGTAACTTCATGTCTAGTTTTGAGATCAACTAGTGTGTGTGCTCAAAATTTGCCCCCTTTCAAAATTGTTTTACCTATTTTAAGTATTTCTTCAAAAACAGTTACACAGGATTTTGATTCATACCCCTTTGAATCCATAGATATACTTAGGAAGAATTCACATGTAAACATATCTTCCAACCCATGAATATAGTATCTCTCTTCATCTCCTTATATCTTCTTTAATTTCTCTCATCAAGATTTTTCAGTTTTTGGTGTAAAAGTTTTGCATGTATTTTGTTATCCTTAACTATTTCAGATATTTGACATTGCTGTAAATGGCATTTTAAAATTTAAGTTACAAACTGATCATAACTTGTATATAGATACGCTTTTGCTTTTTGTGTATTCACCTTGTTTCTTATTACCGTTCTTTTTTTTTTTCTATAGGTAGTATATCATCTTTAAATAAAGATAGTTCTATTTCCCCTTTTCAAGTTTCTATGCCTACTCTTTTTTTTTTAATTGCACCGTAATTTTTTTTTATTGTACTGTCTTTGTCTATGTTACTGTATGTTATATATGGTATGAATATAGTTGTGTTTCCTTCATTCAATCCATTGGATCAATTTTCCATGCATTTTCCTTCTAAATATATTATAAACCCCATGCAGATGATACCACCCTTATGGCATAAAGTGAAGAGAAACTAAAAAGCCTCTTGATGAATGTGAAAGAGGAGAGTGAAAAAGTTGGCTTAAAGCTCAACATTCAGAAAATGAAGATCATGGCATCCAGTCCCATCACTTCATAGGAAATAGATGGGGAAACAGTGGAAACAGGGTCAGACTTTATTTTTTGGGGGCTCCAAAATTGCTGCAGATGGTGACTGCAGCCATGAAATTAAAAGATGCTTACTCCTTGGAAGAAAAGTTATGACCAACCTAGATAGCATATTGAAAAGCAGAGACATTACTTTGCCAACAAAGGTCCGTCTAGTCAAGGCTATGGTTTTTCCAGTAGTCATATATGGATGTGAGAGTTGGACTGTGAAGAAGGCTGAGTGCTGAAGAATTGATGCTTTTGAAGTATGATGTTGGAGAAGACTCTTGAGAGGCAAGGAGATCCAGCCAGTCCATTCTGAAGGAGATCAACCCTGGGATTTCTTTGGAGGGAATGATGCTAAAGCTGAAACTCCAGTACTTTGGCCACCTCATGCGAAGAGTTGACTCATAGGTGCTGGGAGGGATTGGAGGCAGGAGGAGAAGGGGAGGACAGAGGATGAGATGGCTGGATGGCATCGCTGACTAGATGGATGTGAGTCTGAGTGAACTCCGGGAGATGGTGATGGACAGGGAGGCCTGGTGTGCTGCGATTCATGGGGTCGCAAAGAGTCGAACACGACTGAGCGACTGAACTGAATTGAATGAATGGTTAGCAGTGTATCTGCACATAGCAAAGTATTTAAAACTGAAAAAGATCAGAAATTAATTCTTTTAAGTCATTTACAGTGTTATTCATTTGTGTTTATTCAACTATTTCAAATGGTATCATCATTCTTTTGCCTAGAAATCTTTCATTTTTGTATTACAAATCTACTTGCAATGGATTCTCTGATTTTACTTGTCAAAAGTATTTTATCTTACCCTAATTTTTACAGATGTTTTCCCTAATTGGATATAAACATTATTTTTGTTTTCTTTAAACACTTTAAAATATCACTCTATTGTCTTCTGACTTGCATGGTTTCTGACAAGGATTCTTAGTTTTTACATTTATTCATATTTGTGTAACATTTTTTCTTTTCTGGCTTCTTTTAAGATTTCCTCATGATCTTTTATTTGATTATGGGTGTGTGTGTGTGTTTATTCTATATTTTGGCTTCTCTGAGGTTTTTGTATCATTGATGTCTTCTATTAATTTTGGAAAATTCATAGTTGTTATTTTTTCAAATATTTCTTCTGGCTCATTTTTCTCTCTATTCTCCTGGAACTCTACTTTCTTATATGTCAGATCATTTGTTTTTGTCTTAGAGTTCTTCAGGTCTATTTCCCTCTCTTTCATCTGTTTTTTATTTTGGTTAATTTCCAATGTTGCATCTTCATGCAGCAATGTGTATTCACTTAACTGTGATCACTTTTCTCATAAATCTGCCAAAGGTATTCATTATCTCTGAGTTAGATAAATTTAGACGAATTTTTAAAATTTCTAGCATTTCCACTTAACTTTTATTTTATAGTTTTCAACTGTGCTGAAGCTCATCATATATTCATGCATGCTGTTTATCTTTTCTACTAAAAGGTATTTTCAATTTTAATTCTTGTTACTATTTTGATTGCTTCTTTTTTCAGTTTTGGAAAAAGTTATTATGTTAATGTATATTTATAACATACAATTTTGTAGTAATAGTTATTTTAATGTCCTTGTCTAATAATTCCAACATCTGTGTCATTGCTGAGTCTACTTTTGGTGATTGCCTGGAGAAGGAAATGGCAATCCACTCCAGTACTATTGCCTGGAAAATCCCATGGACAGAAAAGCCTGGTAGGCTACAGTCTGTGGGGCTGCAAAGAGTCGGACACGACTGAGCAACTACACTTTTTTGTCACTAGAAAATGGGTCATTATTTTTTGACTTTAAAAATTTTATGTTTGCATTATATGTAGAATTACTGTGGAGACGTAACTAAATGTGATTTGATATGGACAAGCTTTTTTTAGATTCTGTGTGACTTAATTCATTTCAATCAGTAGTTGGGATTGTTTGAGTTTGTTGCTGTTTTTACCCAGAGTTCACCACAGGCTTCAAATTCCTTCAGTGGTAGTGTTAAAAGATGAACTGAACCCTTTAAAAATTTTAAGAGTTTCTTTGAGGAAAAATCTGTTAAAATCAGGTAGTGCCAAGTCAGAGGTAGTGAGCGTACCACTTACAGGAGCTCCAAAGAGACTTTGATATGGAAAGGCTGAAGCAAAGCAGTGATATTATTTCCTGACTGTAGATGAAAGCCAAGTTGGCTGTTTGGGGTTAGTTGTCCTTAAGTTTTTAGTTTAATAACTTTGAGACATTTATCGATTTAGAATTTGGTTTGCTCAGGTAAGATGTTTTGGCATTAGAGTTAACTTAGCTTAGTGGCTTCCTTGTTTAGTTAAACTGTGGATTTCTGCTACCTTACACTTAGTGAAGGTCCTTAGGTGCCAGAGGATTCTCTCAGTGTTCCTTTTCAATCCTCTGTTTTTTCTAGTCCCCCAAAACTGACCACCTTGCTGAAGGATCTCCCTTCTCACTGGTAGGTAAACAATTAGCCTTTTAACTGGTTCCTAGAATCCTGGCTGGGGGAGGAGGCCTTCTCAGTTTATCTTGTCCAGTCTCTATCTGAGGCAGTGCCTGTGTACCTAGGCTTTTTTGGAATTTCTATATTTCTCTTATTCCTCCGGATGACCACACCATGCATTGTCTGTGATATACGGGAATCTTGGGTGAGACAGATTTCTGCCCTTTCACAAGCAGGTTTCTGCTTGGTGATATATTTAGAATGTCAGGATCCTAAGCCCAAGAGGTTTCTTGCCCCTCCTCTGGTGACACACAGTTTTAGTTTTGCCCTTTCTTAGGAATGTTGGATCTTTGCTTGGTGCTTGAGAGTGGGAAGAAGATTTCCCTATGTTTACACAAAATGCAGATACAGGCTTTGACAGAAGATACAATATTGCCCCTCCTCCAATGACTTAAATCTTTTCCTTCCTATAATAGGAGACTTCTGGGAAAGGGGAGGGAGCATGATTTTCTCCAGTGGTAGTTGATCATCTTTTACATGTCTGTTGAGAATTTTTAAATGTTATTATCTAAGACATTACGTTCTCTGTTTTTAAATGTTTTGACATAAAACTATTAATATTTTAACTATTTTAAAATAACTGCTTAGTCTTAAGTAATATTTCAGCTTGGGGAGGGCCATTATCTCATTTATTTATTTATTTAATTTATTAATTTTACTCAAACTGGCAAAACTTTGTGTATCTTATTAATTTACGTAAATAAAGTTTTCATTTTATTATTGCCTTATATTAAATTTTTTCCTCAATTTGTTTCTGTGATTTCTACTTATGTCTTTATCATGTCTTTCCTTCTTCTACTGTAGATCAATGTGGTTGCATTTTTTGAATTTAAGTTGGATACGTTATTCATGTTTCTTTTTTTTCCCCCTAATATAAGCATTTAAGGCAATGTATTTACTTCTAAGTACCATATTAGTTTACTGCTTTCCAGGCGGTGCTAGCAATAAAGAACCCACCTGCCAATGTAGGAGACTTAAAGAGACGTGGGTTTATAAAATCTGCTATTTTACTTGCCAAGATTATAATTTTCTCATTATATTTTCAGGTCCTGGAAAGGTAAGTTGGTTCTTTTTCAAATTGGTCTGATCTTTACTTGAGAGTATTCATTCAACAAATCTGCCTACAATGCCAGGTACTTTTAGGCACTTGTGATATTTTAATAATAATAATAATAATAATAAAAGAAAACAAAAAAAAACAGAAAAAGCCCAGGATATTTGTCCACATGAAGCACAGTGGAACAAATGTTAGTGCAGGTACCCTGGTAGCTCAGATGGTAAAGAATCTGCTGCAATGCTTGAGACCTGTGTTCTATCCCTGGGTCAGGAAGATCTCCTGGAGAAGGAAATGGCAACCCACTTCAGCATTTGTGCCTGGGAAATTCCATGGATACAGTCTGGCAGGCTACAGTCCATGAGGTTGAATATTTGCCCATATGAAGCATAGTGGGACAAGGCAGTCAACAAACAACAGTTAAAAATAAGTCCACTGGAGGCAAGAAGTGGTTTGTATGGAAAATATACAGTAAAACATTAGTATGGTGAAGGATATTGGTAGTGCTGCAGTTGAAAGTTGGTTATTGTTTTAAAAAGAGTTGTCACGGAAAGTATCATTAAGAAGGTGACATTTGAGCAAGATTCGGAGATGTGAAGAAGTGAAAGGTGTGGATATCCAAGAGAAGAAAGTTCCAAGTAAAAATGTTAGCCACCGCAGTTGCTAAAATGGCATCAGCACAAGTAAGGAGGCCAGTCTGGCCAGTGCACATACATGAGGGAGCACTGGTGGGTGAGGTAAGGGTGACAAGAAAATGTAGGGCCTTGTAGGCATTGTGATGACTTCAACTTTATTCTGAAGTCCTCACAAACAAAATAAAAGTGATTTTCCTATCCTTTGCTTTATCTGACAGTCCTGACTTTATGTGGGAATCTACATTCTGGTTACAGACTTTAAATAGGCCCAAGGCTTTGTCTTTTGGATCTTGGACTTTTTAATGTTGAATCTCATTGCTGTTGGGAATCAGCAAGCACCCCTGGGAAACACATGGTTAGAATTTCAGTTTCATAATCTGGTTTCCATTTCCTCTTAATTTTTATCTCTAAGGGATTTTCCTCATTTTTGTATCAGTTTAGCAATGCTTTTAAAAGATGTTTACTACATTTTATTCTTGTTGTTTTAAGACATTTAATCTGTTATATTGGAAGAAACACAATCAGAAAAGTTATTTTGCATATTAAAGGGAAGTATAAAATATAAAAAACATTTTAAATAAAAATTAAAGTGAAAAAGCATGCCAGAAGTACAAATTGTGAAATAAAATGCAGATTAAATATATACTTTTATTTATAAAATAAAAGAAACAATATAAAGTCATCAAAACAAAATACAGAAAGATTAGAATAAATATGTAATAACATTAATGGGCTTAAATTTTAAGTATCAAAACTTAAAGGAAAAAGTATTCAATATAATTCTGATATGGAAAGGAAACATTGCTATAAGATAAAAGTTATGATATTAATTTCACCTCTGAACACATCAAACAAATTCTTGTAAATTCGTAGTTTAAACTCATTGAGTTTTGATTCCTGAACATTCATATTTCTATCTGTTGTGAACTTTAAAAAGTACCTAATTACTTTGTGGTTCAGTCTCTTCATAGGAAAAATATCATCAACTTCATAATTTGTTTAGGAGAATGAATGAGATAATATTTACAAAGGAAATAGCCCAATTGGCAGCACATAGTAAATGTTAGATATTGGTTTCATCATTAACTTAGAAAATGAGAAAGCAGTACATTTTGGTAGCAGAGTTCAGGGATTCATGCTTCTGTGTGGGGTTGGGCACACTTGTACTAGGTCTGAAACTGGAGCAGACAGCCAGCTGGCTTTCTGCACTAATTTCCCCATTTAAAGGGTCCTACTCATGGGTTCCTGAGATGCGGCATTAGTGGCAGGCAGACCGATTGGGAAGGTTCAGTGGTGTGACACAGTTTCTTCTTTAAATTCGGACAGGGCTGAAAGGATGGAGAATGTTATAAAGTCCTTTGTTCCCTGTATTTCTGGCACTCTGTTGATCTTGTTTACCTCTCTGCATCAAAGCCAGTAGGATAAGGGGCTTTTGCAGTTTTCCTTGTGTTGAAATACTTGTTTACTCAAAGAAGAACCTCAGATGTTCCTTGGCAAAGTATTCAAAAGGCACATATTGTGATGACCTCTCACTGAACTAACGAGAGAACTAACTAAGAAGAACTGACCTTGTTCAGTTGGCTGCATTTGTTGAATCCGCCATTCATTACCTTGGGGAAGCATTTCTGTGGTCACCAGAATGTGATGATGAACACTATTTTTAGTCTAAACTTTTGGTAGCCTTTTCTTCCCTATTAGTTATGCAAGTGAACATTGATCTTTCTTCTCTCTTAAGGTTTTAATTTTATATATTTATTGACTCTACTTTCAGTATCTACTAGCTTGCAGATTTCTGGCATTATTATAAGCCAGTCTTTGAGCTGTGGTAGAGTTGTATTCTTTCTCAAAAGCAATTATTTTCTCTAGCTTACATTTCCACAGAATAGCAGTATGACCAATGAACAACGCTGTTAAGAAGAAATTTTTAAAAAGCAAAATAGAGTGTCTGTCTCTTTTAAGTTCACTTTACAATTTCTTTTTGGTCACCCCATGCTAATCTATGTGATTAAATGTAGCTGCCCCCTGATCCAGATACCTTTTTTCTATATAATTGTTAATGGAAACTCTGAGTTAGCAGAAAGTAAAAGCAAAACTTTATTAAAATATGAAAAATCACTATGAACTAGAAGTCAACAACCCTAGGATAAGAAAACTTTAAAATACACTAAGATGCTCTGATAATTCAGTTGGTAAATAATCCACCTGCAATGCGGGAGACCTGGATTCGATCTCTGGGTTGGGAAGATCCCCTGGAGAAAGGAAAGGCTACCCTCTCCAGTATTCTGGCCTGGAAAAGTCCATGGGGCTGCCAAGATTTGGACAAAACTGAGTGACTTTCACTTTCACTTCAAGATGCAAAAAATGAAATTGGCTTCTTTTTTGGTAATAATTTTAATTGGAGGTGAACTGCCTCAGTTTAAGTTGGAATCTATATATATTTGTAAATGACATCATTCCTATGAGAATATGCTACCATGTAACTGTTAATAGAATGTATAGTTTACTGAAAACGAAGTGTGATGGATCTTATATCCTGGGGGTTACTCATAAGAAAAACAACAAAACTTATCCCAACCTCTCCCTCCCCAAAAAACATCTCTTCTTTTTCCCTTTCCAGGTGTCTTCCTACCTAATCCTTCAGTTCACTTCAGTTCAGTTTCTCAGTCATGTCTGACTCTTTGCGACCCAATGAACTGCAGCACACCAGGCCTCCCTGTCCATCACCAACTCCCGGAGTTCACCCAAACTTATGTCTGTGGAGTCGGTGATGCCATCCAGTCATCTCATCCTCTGTTGTCCCCTTCTCCTCCTGCCTCCAATCCCTCCCAACATCAGAGTCTTTTCCAATGAGTCAACACTTCGCATGAGGTGGCCAAAGTACTGGAGTTTCAGCTTTAGCATCATTCCTTCCAATGAACACCCAGGACTGAGCTCCTTCAGAATGGACTGGCTGGATCTCCTTGCAGTCCAAGGGACTCTCAAGAGTTCTCCAACACCACAGTTCAAAAGCATCAGTTCTTCGGCACTCAGCTTTCTTTATAGTCCAACTCACATCCATACATGACCACAGGAAAAACCATAGCCTTGACTAGATGGACCTTTGTTGGCAAACTAATGTCTCTGCTTTTCAATATGCTGTCTAGGTTGGTCATAACTTTCCTTCCAAGGAGTAAGCATCTTTTAATTTCATGACTGCAATCACCATCTGCAGTGATTTTGGAGACCCCCCCCCCCCAAATAAAGTCTGACACTATTTCCCATGAAGTGATGGGACCAGATGCCATGATCTTCGTTTTCTGAATGTTGAGCTTTAAGCCAACTTTTTCACTCTCCTCTTTCACTTTCATCAAAAGGCTTTTTAGTTCCTCTTCACTTTCTGCCATAAAGGTGGTGCCATCTGCATATCTGAGGTGATTGATATTTCTCCCGGCAATCTTGATTCCAGCTTGTGTTTCTTCCAGTCCAGCGTTTCTCATGATGTACTCTGCATAGAAGTTAAATAAGCAGGGTGACAATATACAGCCTTGACGTACTCCTTTTCCTATTTGGAACCAGTCTGTTGTTCCATGTCCAGTTCTAACTGTTGCTTCCTGACCTGCATACAGATTTCTCAAGAGGCAGGTCAGGTGGTCTGGTATTCCCATCTCTCTCAGAATTTTCCACAGTTTATTGTGATCCACACAGTCAAAGGCTTTGGCATAGTCAATAAAGCAGAAATAGATGTTTTTCTGGAACTCTTGCTTTTTCCATGATCCAGTGGATGTTGGCAATTTGATCTCTGGTTCCTCTGCCTTTTCTAAAACCAGCTTGAACATCAGGAAGTTCACGGTTCACATATTGCTGAAGCCTGGCTTGGAGAATTTTGAGCATTACTTTACTAGCGTGTGAGATCCTTGTTCTTCCCCCCAAAATGTATTAAAGTGATTGGCTATCCTGTGGCTTTTCATTTCCATTTCCTCCACTCTAACTTCTCACTTTAATTCCAACCTTGTTCCTTTTCGTATCATTCTAGTACAATGGCTCTTGTTAAGGTCACCAGTGACCTTCAGATCACTAATTCCTTGGACTGTTTTTGCAGATTTAATTTATGTGATCTCTCAGCTGCATTCAACACTGTTGACTGTTCCCTTCTTCTTGAGAGACTCTGACTTCTGTGACACCAAACTTTCTAGGCTCTCCTCCTCCTGCTGGCTGTCCCTTCTGTATTTCTTCTGTCTCTCCTTTATAAATGCATCTTATTGTAAGCCAGAAATATACAGAGTTCCATAAGTAGATGACTCTATATTTGTCTTCTCAGCTTAGATCTATTTTCTGAGTTCCAGACTCACATATTTGTGATGGCTCCTTGGAATCTTCTCATAGATTTCTCAAGCTCATTATATCCAGAATATATTCATTTGTATTATTTTCCTACTTCCAGTCTGAATCTTTTCTGTCAATCCCAACATTAGTGAATGCCCCCACACTCCATTTAGTAGCAAAAAGTCCTAAAACAATGATTCAGCCATAATACCTCCATCTCCCTATATGTTTTCTTTAATCTATTTGCAAATTCTTTTGATTTTACTTTGTAACTAACTCTCAAATCTGATAACACTTTCTGATCATCTCTAATATCTCACTAATCCAAGCTGCAATTTTTCTTTCCTAAATGGTTACTAATGTATCTGTGGAAGTGTCTCTGCTTAGTGTATTCAATTCCATATTTACTCTTATGCTGAGATAATATTTTATAAATGCAAGTTTTATCATAATAGTCCCCTCCATACCAACTGGCAATCCTTCAACAGCTCTTCATTAATCTTGGTACAAAGCTAAAAGTTTTAAAAGTTGACCAAGAAGTATCTCTATTGTCTGTCTTTTAATGATTCTTCAAGTTTTATCTCCCATTTGTTCCTCTGGGAACTCTCTCTTACCTTATACTTCCTATCAAAACAAGAAACCACTTAATATGTGAAACAACCTCCTCAAAAAAAAAAAGCATAGTTAATTCCTTGCCGAGCAAGGGAGAGTTGCAATTTCAAAGCACAGTACTTCTAATAAAATGCTAATCTTATAAGTTTTTAGGAAAGAAGGAGTTCTGGAAGTGTTGAGCTTTCAGAAGCATAATTGTTTAGGGATTGGCTGACTGTCACCTGTGGACACATGCTTTCTGAATGTGCCTGCCACTGACTGACTTTTTAAAGCGTAAGCTGGTTCGTGACATTGTACAGGAGACAGGGATCAAGACCATCCCCATGGAAAAGAAATGCAACAAAGCAAAATGGCTGTCTGGGGAGGCCTTACAAATAGCTGTGAATAGAAGAGAAGTGAAAAGCCAAGGAGAAAAGGACAGATATAAGCATCTGAATGCAGGGTTCCAAAGAAAAGCAAGAAGAGATAAGAAAGCCTTCTTCAGCAATCAATGCAAAGAAATAGAGGAAAACAACAGAATGGGAAAGGCTAGAGATCTCTTCAAGAAAATTAGAGATACCAAGGGAACATTTCATGCAAAGATGGGCACACTAAAGGACAGAAATGGTATGGACCTAACAGAAGCAGAAGATATTCAGAAGAGGTGGCAAGAATACACAGAAGAACTGTACAAAAAGGATCTTCACGACCCGGATAATCATGATGGTGTGATCACTCATCTAGAATCAGACATCTTGAAATGGAAGTCAAGTGGGCCTTAGAAAGCATCACTATGAACAAAGCTAGTGGAGGTGATGGAATTCCAGTTGAGCTATTTCAAATCCTGAAAGATGATGCTGTGAAAGTGCTGCACTCAATATGCCAACAAATTTGGAAAACTCAGCAGTGGCCACAGGACTGGAAAAGGTCAGTGTTCATTCCAATCCCGAAGAAAGGCAATGCCAAAGAATGCTCAAACTATCACACAATTGCACTCATCTCACATGCTAGTAAAGTAATGCTCAAAATTCTCCAAGCTAGGCTTCAGCAATACATGAACCGCGAACTTCCTGATGTTCAAGCTGGTTTTATAAAAGGCAGAGGAACCAGAGATCAAATTGCCAACATCCACTGGATCATGGAAAAAGCAAGAGAGTTCCAGAAAAACATCTATTTCTGCTTTATTGACTATGCCAAAGCCTTTGACTGTGTGGATCACAATAGACTGTGGAAAATTCTGAAAGAGATGGGAATACCACACCACCTGACCTGCCTCTTGAGAAATCTGTATGCAGGTCAGGAAGCAACAGTTAGAACTGGACATGGAACAACAGACTGGTTCCAAATAGGAAAAGGAGTACGTCAAGGCTGTATATTGTCACCCTGCTTATTTAGCTTATATGCTGATTACATCATGAGAAACGCTGGACTGGAAGAAGCACAAGCTGGAATCAAGATTGCCGGGAGAAATATCAATCACCTCAGATATGCAGATGACACCACCGTTATGGCAGAAAGTGAAGAGGAACTAAAAAGCCTCTTGATGAAAGTGAAAGAGGAGAGTGAAAAAGTTGGCTTAAAGCTCAACATTCAGAAAATGAAGATCATGGCATCCGGTCCCACGACTTCATGGGAAATAGATGGGGAAACAGTGGAAACAGTGTCAGACTTTATTTTTTTGGGCTCCAAAATCACTGCAGATGGTGATTGCAGCCATGAAATTAAAAGACTCTTACTCCTTGGAAGAAAAATTATGACCAACCTAGACAGCATATTGAAAAGCAGAGACATTACTTTGCCAACAAAGGTCCATCTAGTCAAGGCGATGCTTTTTCCAGTGGTCACGTATGGATGTGAGAGTTGGACTGTGAAGTAGGCTGAGCGCTGAAGAATTGACGCTTTTGAACTGTGGTGTTGGAGAAGATTTTTGAGAGTCCCTTGGACTGCAAGGAGATCCAGCCAGTCCATTCTGAAGGAGCTCAGTCCTGGGTGTTCATTGGAAGGACTGATGCTAAAACTGAAACTCCAATACTTTGGCCACCTCATGCGAAGTGTTGACTCATTGGAAAAGACTTTGATGCTGGGAGGGATTTGAGGCAGGAAGAGAAGGGGACAACCGAGGATGAGATGGCTGGATGGCATCACTGACTCGATGGACGCGAGTCTGAGTGAACTCCGGGAGTTGGTGATGGACAGGGAGGCCTGGTGTGCTGTGATTCATGGGGTCACAAAGAGTCGGACATGACTGAGCGACTGAACTGAACTGAACTGAACTGAAGCTTAAGAAAAAGACTGTTACCGATTGGCTTTCAGAATAGTGTCCCTGTTACTAATTGATTGGCATTCAGAGGCATTGTTTCTGAAGCAAAAGCATGACCACAGCTGGATTAGGATGCATTTAAAGTCAGTTCTTGTGGTTAATGGGCTCCCCAGATGGTGCTAGTGATTAAAAACCCACCTGCCAATGCATGATAGGCAAGAGGCACAGGTTCGATCTTTGGGTTGAGAAGATCCCCTGGAAGAGTGAATGGCAACTCCAGAATTCTTGCCTGGAGAATTTTGGGACAGAGAAGTCGGGTTGGCTACAGTCCATAGGGTCATAAAGAGTCAGATGTGACTGAAGTGATTTACCACACACACACATTCGCAATTGTGGTTAATAATTCACAGCTTGGAACAATGGCCTGAGAAGAATCTCTCTCTTTTTTTTTTTTTAATTTGGAGGATAGAGAGTTTTTATTTTTAGTATATGACTTCTTCTGCCCCATTTCTATTGTATATGTTGTTTCTTCTGAAAGTTTCTTCCTATTTATTCCTCACTTCTCATTATAAATAAATTTCCTGAGAAATCAAAAGGCTTTTTCTTTATGGTCATAGAATGGTTGCTTGACCCTGAATCCTTCCACTTGTTTTCTTCCCAAAGAGGAAAAATGAAGACAGGGAAAGAAACTGAGCCAGGAGACTTCCCTATACATCTCTTTGTCCTGTGCTATGTCACATGGCTTATTCTTTGGCTGAAAAGAAAGCTGGTGATTTAGATTGCTAGCTTTTACATCCTCTATAATGAAGTTAGACAAGGGAGAAAGGGTTAGAAATAGAGATTGAGTCAGGTAACCTACAGTGACTACCATGCGAGATAAAGCAGATAATAGAGCAGCAGAGATTTTCTCCACCGGAAGCTGAAGGACATAAAATCTTGTCCATATAGCTTCCATTTTATGTCTGTTTGGTGGATGGTTGCTGATGTGTATGACAGAGAGTAGCTGATGACATTCATTTTGACTTGAAGTAATCACAGGCAGAATTAATTTTTATCCTATGTCCCGTAGATGAATCTTTAAAGCAATACTTTCTGTGGTGGAATGAAACAAACAAGCGATGAATAAAAAGAAACAAAAAGTAACCTACGATCTCAAACAGTCAAAAATAACTTTTTACTCCATGTAACTTAGAATCCTGGGAACAAGATGCGAGATTTGACAGTTTTGAGAGTTTCAGTGTATAAGACAACTCTAAAAGTTTTATAAGTAATTTTAAACTCTCAGAACCAGTCTATGATATAGGTAGTGTTGTTATGCTCTTATGAAGATGGATAAACTCAGATACAGAAAGGTTAGATCATCTACCAAAGTCACATAGCTAGTAAGGGTGAAGCTGAGATTTGAATCCAGTTATGTGACAGACAGAGGAACCCAGATTTACAGGAATAAAGAAAAACATTTGTGTAATATGTCTAAGTAACAAATGACCACAGGCAGTTCTGCAGAATTTCTGACAATCCAGGGTGGCCCTAAAACTTCAGAAAATGTGCTGTGTTGCTACCAGTGTCTCAGAAATCACTGGAAGGACACAGCCTCCAAGGGCAGCCTGGAAGGAGTTTGGGGCAACACAGCATTGATTATTGAGCCAATACCTGAGGCACAGATGTAAACTCAGATGTCTTAGACGACACTCAGTGGAGATATACGTAGGGTGATACAGCTAACCACCTAAATTATTCAGGGGAAGGGAGGGCCCATCCTCCTCACAGTTGAAAATCTGTGTGTAATTTATACTTGGCCCTTGCTTACAGGGTTCCTCTCTATCTACAGTTATTCATTAGTGGGACAGCCAATTGTAGTATGTATTATTCAAAAGACTCTGACTTTAAGTAGATCCTTGAAGTTCAAATCGTTGTGCAAGGTTTAATGGTACATATACGTGTTTGTGAGTGATAACATAGCTCCGCTATGGCACTTTGATAGTCTATTCCTCCATAATGTCCGTGTCATAGATATAACAAATACGATGGGAGGAGGAAAGACTGAAATGACTAAGGTAACATTTTTAAAATTTTATTTTGTTTGTTCATTTTTGGCTGTGTCGGGCCTTGTTGCTATGCAGGCTTTCCTCCAGTGGCAGGGAGGAGGGGATACTCTCCACTTGTGATGCGGGGGCTTCTCCTTGTGGTGGCTTCCCCTGTTGCGGAGCATGGGCTCTGGGGCACATGGGTTTTCATCGTTGTGGCCTCCCAGGCTCCAGAGCACAGGCTCAACAGTTGTGGCACACAGGCTCAGCTGCTGTGAGGCATGGGGGATACTCCCTGATCAGGGATCGAACCTGTGTCTCCTGCGTTGGCAAGAGAATTCTTTTACCACTGAGCCACCAGGGAAGCCCTAGAGAACATTTTTAACACTTAAAAGAAGTGTCCTCATAACTGAATAGAGCACTTTCATATGGATAAGAAATAATAAAAATGAACAAAAAATTAGCTATTCAATGGTCCTAGCCAAATTTCAGTTTCTGAATAGCAAGATGCCAACTAGTGGCTACTATATTGGAAACACAGCTACAGAGTGTTTCTGTCATTGCCCAGTGACTCCTGACCACTCACTAGTATCCATCACGCTATCTTGTTAGTTTGTCTCTGACCTTTTGTTCATAATTTTCTTTTTCATTATGACAATTTTTCCATTTCCTATTCCTGACAAATTTTATCCCTTTTTATTTTCAAATCTGAATGTTTTCTTTATTTCCTATCAGGTGGAAAGATTTTTCAGAAAAAATAGGACTCAACTTGATAGCTTTTCTCATCCCAAAGACACAAAACCTGTATTACAAATGAATAAACTGATGGAGATCATTTAATTTGTATGGCTTTTGATAACTAGAACATGAAATGCAAGAGGGACTATATATGTTCATGTATATATATTTTCATTTGAAGAAATCTTGTTTTGTGTATATTGTATAGCCAAACCATGCTTATGATTAATAATCAGCACTAGACATAAAAGAACAGAAATTAAATCATTTAAATACTATACTGAAAAGTAGTTAACTGAATCTTGCTTGAAGACTCACTTTATTTTCACTCTGTAGTTCTAAGCTGGTTGAAAAAAGAAAGTATCATAAAATGTACTATCAAGTGACTTAAACATGTCAAATAATTGCTAATTAGTCATCAGTATTAATTTTAAACTGGTGATTATGTGCATGTGTGCTTGGTCACTCAGGCATGTCCAATTCTTTGTGACCCTCTTGCAGCATACAGGCTCCGTTGTCCATGGAATTCCCCAGCAAGAGTTCTGGAGTGGATTGCCAATTCCTCCTCCAGGAGATATTCCAAACCCAGGGATTAAGCCTGAATCTCTTTGTCTCCTGCATTGGCAGGATGATTCTTTACCACTGAGCCACCTGGAAAGCTGTACTATTGATTATACTTCTTTATGTCACTGGTTCTTAGGGTCATGTTTGACAAATGGTCCACATTCTATAAATTTTGTTGAATGTAATTATATTGATGAAATTGATAATAGTTGGAAATATTTTCCAATAAATAATAAATATATCATAAGAAATGATATTTCTCTGCTAAAGCTTTTGGACAATGTTATCATTGTAAAATTAAGTAACTCATCTGAAGCTCACAAAATCATTCAAATGTGTTATTTAACTTAAGCTATATATAAAAGCAGACAGTTCCCTAAATTAAAATAATTGCTTATGGGCAAAGTATTTTACATATTATCTATTTAAAAAACAGTAAGCTAATAGCTGGTCAGTTAGAAAATAAAAGATGTACTGACAAAATTTCCTTTGTTTCAATAAGTAAGCTAATATACAAATGTTTGTGAAAAGCATACTCAATCTTATTGAAATAAACACAATTTTAAAAATAAGAATGGCCATATTGTTGGAAGTGAGGGTCTGGCTGTTCACTGTGTAGCAGCCAATATAGAGGTAAGGTGGTGGAAAAGAAAGTTTGCTTTATTTTGGGGACTGGCAAAGGGGAGGAGCTTGGAGGGTGAAATCCTGTCCAAAGGCTGACTCCACCCCCTGGATATCAGTGGGCAAGAGCTTTTGTAGATGCAGAAACAACACTAATAGTTGACTATCAGAGTCAGCACTGATAGTCTTCTTGAAATTAGCCCTGCAGGAGTCTGATCAGTGTCATCTTGATTGTTTAAAGTGCCGTTAATCTTCATTTCCAGGGTCAATTGTTCCCATTTCTTTGAGGTCAGTTCTCAGAATTGTGGCTGCTTATGTCATGGCTACAACATGGTCATCACATAGTTACCTTCTTCCACCTGGCAGGGGTTTCAGTATTTATAAGACAATTCAAGGGATAGAGATCAGAATACTATGTATAGCCCTTCAGCAGGAACTAAAGGTCCTTGATTTTGCTTAGTGACTTAACTATTATTATTTCATCTTGTTTGACTGTTTTCCTTTGTTTCTGCATTTTCTTACTTATATGATTAAGCTTTTCTTGGCTAAAGCTTTTCTACAGATAAAAGGCATGCTGAGGACCATAGGGTCCTGCTCCATTTCAAGATTAAGTGCATTTCAGAACACGGGACTCTCTAGTCTATGTTTTTAATAAAACTTTATTCAAGATTATATACCATTTGTTGCCCATGTGGTTATTGCTATTGGCCAAGACAACACACAGGTCATAGCAAACACCCTTTCCCAACAACAAAAGAGAAGACTGTACACATGGACATCACCAGATGGTTAATCCTGAAATAATATTGATTATATTCTTTGCAGCCCAAGATGGAAAAGTCTATACAGTCAGTAAAAATAAGATGCGGAGTTGACTGTGGCTCTGATCATGAACTCCTTATTGCCAAATTCATACTTAAATTGAAGAAAGTAGGGAAAACCACTAGACCATACAGATATCACCTAAATCAATTCCCTTATGATTTTACAGTGGAAGTGAGAAATAGATTCAAGGGATTAGATCTCATAGATAGAGTGCCTGAAGAAATATGGATGGAGGTGTCTGACATTGTACAGGAGGCAGTGATCAAAACCATCCCCAAGAAAAAGAAATTCAAAAAGGCAAAATGGCTGTCTAATGAAGCCTTACAAATAGCTGAGAAAAGTGGAGAAGCTAAAGGAAAAGGGGAAAAGGAAAGATATATCCATCTGAATGCAGAGTTCCAAAGAATAGCAAGGAGAGATAAGAAAGCCTTCCTCAGTGATTAATGCAAAGATCTATTCAAGAAAATTAGGGATACCAAGGGAACATTTCATGCAAAGATGAGCACAATAAAGGACATAAATGGTATGGACCTAACAGAAACAGAAGATATTAAGAAGAGGTGGCAAGAATACACAGAAGAAATGTACAAAAAAAGATCTTCACGACCCAGATAATTATGATGGTGTGATCACTCACCTAGAGCCAGACATCTTGGAATGGGAAGTCAAGTGGACCTTAGGAAACATCACTACGAACAAAGCTAGTGGAGGTGACAGAGTTCCAATTGAGCTATTTCAAATCCTGAAAGATGATGCTGTGAAAGTTCTGCACTCAATATGCCAGCAAATTTGGAAAATGAAGCATTGGCCACAGGACTGGAAATAGTCATTTTTTATTCCAGTCCCAAAGAAAGGAAATGCCAAAGAATGTTCAAACTACCACACAATCACACTCATCTCACACACTAGCAAAGTAATGCTCAAAATTTTCCAAGCCAGGCTTCAGCAGTAAGTGAACCATGAATTTCCAGATGTTCAAACTAGATTTAGAAAAGACAGAGGAACCAGAGATCAAATTGCCAACATCCGTTGTATCATTGAAGAATGAGAGAGTTCCAGAAAAACATCTATTTCTGCATTATTGACTATGCCAAAGCCTTTGTATGCGTGTATCACAACAAACTGTGGAAAATTCTTCAAGAGATGGGAATACCAGAGCACCTCACCCACCTCCTGAGAAATCTCTATGCAGGTCAAAAAGCAACAGTTAGAACTGGACATGGAACAACAGACTGGTTCCAAATAGGAAAAGGAGTACGTCAAGGCTGTATATTGTCACCCTGCTTATTTAACTTATATGCAGAATACACCATGAGAAATGCTGGGCTCAATGAAGCACAAGCTGGAATCAAGATTGCCAGGAGAAATATCAATAACCTCAGATATACAGATGACAACACCCTTGTGGCAGAAAGCAAAGAACTAAAGAGCCTCTTTATGAAATTGAAAGAGGAGAGTGAAAAAGTTGACTTAAAACTCAACATTCAGAAAACGAAGATCATGGCATCTGGTCTCGTCACTTCTTGGCAAATAGATGGGAAAGCAGTGGAAACAGTAAGAGACTTTATTTTGGGGGGCTCAAAAATCACTGCAGATGGTGACTGCAGCCATGAAATTAAAAGACACTTGGTCCTTGGAAGAAAATCTATGACCAACCTGGACAGCATAATAGAAAGCAAAGACATTGCTTTGGCGACAAAGGTCCACCTAGTCAAAGCTGTGGTTTTTCCCGTAGTCGTGTATGGATATGAGAGTTGGACTATAAAGAAAGCTGAGTGCCAAAGAATTGATGCTTTTGAACTGTGGTGTTGGAAAAGACTCTTGAGAGTCTCTTAGAACTGCAAGAAGATCCAAATCAGTTAATCTTAAAGGAAATCAGTCCTGAATGTTCATCGGAAGGACTGATGCTAAAGCTGAAACTCCAATACTTTGGCCACCCGATATGAAGAGCTGACTCACTAGAAAAGATCCTGAGCTTAGGAAAGATTGAAGGTGG
This sequence comes from Budorcas taxicolor, assembly GCF_023091745.1. NCBI lineage: Eukaryota > Metazoa > Chordata > Mammalia > Artiodactyla > Bovidae > Budorcas > Budorcas taxicolor. Next base: position 54,894,802 of record NC_068923.1, on the reverse strand, counting down.
GAGGAGAAGGGGACAACAGAGGATGAGATGGTTGGATGGCATCACCGCCTCGATGGACTTGAGTTTGAGTAAGCTCTGGGAGTTGGTGATGGACAGGGAGGCCTGTCACACTTCAGTTCGTGCGGTGGCAAAGTGTGGGACACAACTGAGCCACTGAACTGAAGTGAACTATTGTTGTTGCTTAGTTTTTGGACCCTGGTGACTTATCAACTCTACTAAATTTAAGTTCAACTTGGTAACTGCCAAAATGATACACTTCTTTTGGATTAAAAGGAAGCATCTTTAATCTTTCTTCTTCTCTACCCATCCACCTTCCTCACCCCTCATTTAGGTTTAACCCAACAATACATGAGACAACACCAGTTTTAGAAGCTATCAAAGAAGAATTTCCTTCACTATGGGGAACATGTGTGCACCCATGGCAGATTCATGTTGATGTATGGCAAAACCAATATAATATTGTAAAGTAATTAGCCTCCAATTAAAATAAATAAGTTTATATAAAAAAACAAAGAGGAATTTCCTACTGTACTTGATAAGTGCACCTAAGTGGTCTCAAGATTGGTTTTTGGCAAAATATACAGCTTTTCTTTTGGGTTTGAGACCAACTTTGACCTTTGTTACCTGTCCATAGAATTCCATATATCTGTACATATGATTTCATATATAGCTGTCACATAATTGCACAAAATGAGCAAAATGACACCTCCATGGCTTTCCTGCAGGCTTGAAATGCAAATAGCACCTATTCTACGGTAAGATTTTATTATTTTTTATAACATTTCCCAATTTTAAAAAGGATTTAATTATAATTATAACAGCAAATAACTTATGTGGCTTTTAAAATTCTCAATGAAAATCTTTCTAGATATAAACCATTCTAATGACTCACATGCATTAGGCAAGATAAATCTGGATTTATGAATATGTTTATTGTTCTCTAACTAAGCCTGTAATAACAATATCTAAGGAATCCGAATGAGTCACATCTCTTCAAAAGCTGAAGATTAGTCTGCTTCCTGTTATCTTTGTGAGGCTTACTTTTTTTTTGTATGGAAAGTTTCACCAGGGTGATTGTTTTAATTATTTTTATTTGAGTAACAGTACCTAATAAAGCAATCCAGATTGTTACCCAGCTCAGTAGGAGAGAAAATAATAGGGTATCTTCACATCTTCTGCCTAGAAATTATATCCTCTGTTACTCTGTTTCTTCCTGTTTTATTGTTGTGTAAAGACTAAAAAGCAAAGCACCCCTCTGTGGGGAGCTCTTACAAGGAAGGTAACCTGGTTTTACCCTGCTTTTTGGGACTCTGCAGTTTGGAAAAGCACATTTCTCACTTAAAAAAAAACCAAAAACCCGATATGGTAATTTCAGTGTGGATTTGGATTCTCTTTGGTCCCCAGACTTTGTCTGAAAACCTTGAGGAAGGAGGAGAAAGAATCATATGGTGATGGCGCTCATGTGGCTGACTCAGGTGGCTAGGATGGCCCCCTTCTGACTGTGTGATCCTTCAGAGAGATTCTTTCCTACGGTCAGCAGGGAAAGAGGTCCTTTTAATTCTAAACAACAACAATGCAATCTTTCTTTATCAATAATGTGTTATGAGATGTTAAGCTTATTAGGAAAAAAAAAATCCAGCAGAATAGTAAAGTCTGTTTTTTCCCTTCTTTTCATCCATATCTAGCTTTTGATTGTTAGAAACGAAGAGGACCTGTGTGCTTTTGAACTGCAGAGAGAGGTGTGGCTGTGAGAGAATGCATTGCGAATTTATTATACTAAATTCTATTAGAGAAGGGTCAGCATGCAAGGATAAATTGTCTGTTTCCAAACTTAAAAGATCCGTTTTACCAAACAATTCATTTCTGGTGGGAACTTTTAAGAAGGGATCATGGAGAGAGGAAGCTCTTTTTCTAAGCTTTCAAAGGAAATGTACGAACTTTTCTAAGTTAAAAATATACCATTTCCCAAGATATAAGATATCAAAACATCTTTTCATTATCTTTCAAGATCCCTTATAGTGTCTATTTGCTTATACTATATCAGCATAAGAATCAGAGGTTCAATAAATCTTGTCTGAATTATTGATTTTAGCATTTTCATTTTGTTCTTGAAATAGTTTATTTCAGAATTTGTAAAAAAAATTTTAATTGGAGGAAAGTTGCTTTACAATGTGTTGGTTTCTGCCATTCAACAACTTTTTAAAATGTATTTTTCTCCTATTTTGTATATGGTTTTTATTGCCCAGCAGGTGTTTCACTAGCTTTATTGGCTACAAAGAGAACTGAGCAATGCCTTTTATCAGATTTTTTAAAAGTTGCTGAAACAATTGGTTTTCAGTGCAGTTCAGTCACTCAGTCATGTCTGACTCTTTGCGACCCCATGAATTGGAGCACACCGGGCCTCCCTGTCCATCACCAGGTCCCAGAGTTCACCCAAACCCACATCCATTGAGTTGGTGATGCCATCCAGCCATCTCATCCTCGGTCGTCCCCTTCTCCTCCTGCCCCTAATCCCTCCCAGCATCATAGTCTTATCCAATGAGTCAACTCTTTGCATGAGGTGGCCAAAGTATTGGAGTTTCAGCTTTATCATCAATCCTTCCAATGAACACCCAGGACTGATCTCCTTTAGAATGGACTGATTGGATCTCCTTGCAGTCCAAGGGACTCTCAAGAGTCTTCTCCAACACCACAGTTCAAAAGCATCAATTCTTTGGTACTCAGCTTTCTTCACAGTCCAACTCTCACATCCATAGATGACCACAGGAAAAACCATAGCCTTGAGTAGATGGACCTTTGTTGGCATATGCTGTCTGGGTTGGTCATAACTTTCCTTCCAAGGAGTAAGTGTCTTTTAATTTCATGGCTGCAATCACCATCTGCAGTGATTTTGGAGCTCCCCCCAAAATAAAGTCTGACACTGTTTCCACTGTTTCCCCATCTATTTCCCATGAAGTCGTGGGACCGGATGCCATGATCTTTGTTTTCTGAATGTTGAACTGTAAGCCAACTTTTTCACTCTCCTCTTTCACTTTCATCAAGAGGCTTTTTAGCTCCTCTTCACTTTCTGCCATAAGGGTGGTGTCATCTGCATATCTGAGGTTATACTCCTTATTGCCAAATTCAGACTTAAATTGAAGAAACTAGACCATTCAGGTAGGACCTAAATCAAATTCCTTATGATTATACAGTGGAAGTGAGAAATAGACTTAAGGGACTAGATCTGATAGATAGAGAGCCTGATGAACTATGGAATGAGGTTCATGACATTGTACAGGAGACAGGAATCAGGACCATCCCCATGGAAAAGAAATGCAAAAAGCCACATGGCTGTCTGGGGAGGCCTTACAAATATCTGTGAAAAGAAGAGATGCAAAAAGCAAAGGAGAAAAGGAAAGATATAAGCATTTGAATGCAGAGTTCCAAAGAAGAGCAAGGAGAGATAAGAAAGCCTTCCTCAGCTATCAATGCAAAGAAATAGAAGAAAACAATAGAATGGGCAAAACTAGAGATCTCTTCAAGAAAAAAATTGGTTTAGAAGAGGTTAAAATTTTAAAACAATTGAATATATTTTAGAAATGTAATTTATATGAATGAGTGGAGATGGAAAAAGAAAGTAATCAATAGAATTGTGTAGTTCCCTCATATAAAGTTATCAACAATACAATTCCCTGATGGCTCAGAGGTTAAAGTGTCTGCCTGGAATGCAGGAGACTGGGTTCGATCCCTGAGTCAGGAAGATCCCCTGGAGAAGGAAATGGCAACCCACTCCAGTACTCTTGCCTTGAGAATCCCATGGAGGGAGGAGCCTGGTAGGCTACAGTCCATGGGGTCACAAAGAGTTGGACACGATTGAGTGACTTCACTTTCACTTTTCACTTTCACACTAAAAATAGGGGTTCCCAGGTGGCACTCGTGGTAAACAACCCTCCTGTCAATGCAGGAGACATAAGAGACATGGGTTTGACCCCTGAGTCAGAAAGATCCCCTGGAGGAGGGCATGGCAACTCACATTTCCCACATTGGCAGGCGAATTCTTTACCTAGTCTATGGTATTTTGTTATAGCAGCCTAAGCCAATTGAGACACTCATTACAATTTTTAAAAATATTTAAATCCTCTAATCTACTTTAAATTAATTTTTTGACATTTTTTACAGATTAATATTTTTACTTATAGATAGATTTTCCAACTCAAAAGTTGATACTTTTTCTAAAACTATTCCTAGTCTTAACTTCTTTGTGTCCTTTTATGTGGTGACCAGTGAACTAATCTAATAGCCATATATATGTGATAACTAAATTACACTTTCTTAGGTGTTTGTGGTAAGCTAACATGGTTTGTGCTGTGCTCACTTATTTATAAATTACAGTGTTCATGGTGTAGATGATGATTAGATAATTCAAATATCCATCAAGGCTGCCCTTAGAAGCATTTCTTAACAATTTACTGCTAATAAACTCACATACCAATTTATCTCTTGGAGACATAGGAAGCATAATATAAAATTTTTAGCAGTAGCTAAGTAGCTTAACCTTCTGATGAAGCCTAGCAGTTTTATCTGGATGAAAACAACAGTTTACAAATGGGTATTATCCCTAAACTAAGGATATCTTTAATATTTTGTAGAAACAGTGGTAGATTTATGGAACTCAAACAGATTTAGCCAATTTTTTGTTGATAAAATAGTGGTATACATGATCATGAATTCAGAATCTTTCCTGGAAATATTGCATGGACAATGAAAGAATAAAAATTCTACTAAAGTTGCCAAGCTGAATCTATAATGGCCTCATTTCCCAGCATGTAAAGTGTTTGTCTCCAGATAGGGAGAACGAGGCTCATTTGCAAAGAGAAACAGGTTACCCTTTGTGATATTCTTTTTCCAGCTACTTTTACCAACAAATTTCCTTTTTAACTTCAAAAGGATTGATTTACATTTTTTGTCTTTTCAAACAAAAGGTCCTGGTGATTGCTTTATTTAAATATGAATGCAGAAAGTATTTTTCATGTTTCCTCTTTATGGCTACAAAGCTGTTTTATCTAAATCCGTGTCATTAACAATAGGAGTGCCTATTCTTTTTGCCTGGTGTAACTCTGTTTATTTCCAATCATTTGATTGCCTTGTACTGTCTCAGCTCTTATACACAATATGTGTGTGGTATGATATTTTCTCTTTGAATACATTATTACATGTTTCTATATTCTTTTTATATTTCTTGGCCCTCTTTGTTCTGTAGGATGTTTCCTATTTTGTATCTTTTTCCCCATAGTGTTTTTCACAATGTAAGTTCCTTAAGGGTTATTTGGTGGGTGGTTTCTGGAAAATGATATCTACTTCGTCTGAGCTTAGTACACATTCAGCATTGGAATGAAGGTTATTTTAAAATGTTCCATTTTCTCTCCATATCTTATGTTTTTCTTCTCAAGTACTACCACTTTGAGTCCTGATCTTATGACTTATATTTAAACTGATGTTAATTAAACCTCAAACTAATTAATTGTTGTATAAAAATACAAAGCAACATTCTTTTCTTTCCCTGGAAAATTACTCATATAATTCAGATTATATTGACTCCAGATGTACCTGCATCAATTTCTTTTCTGATCCACAGACAGTTAATTTGTAAAGATCTGCGTCTATGCCAAATGATTATAATGATAATTCTAACCAATGTTATAATTCTCAAAATGAAGTGAAGTCATTCAGTCATGTCCAACTCTTTGCGACCCCAAGGATTCTCCAGGCCAGAATACTGGAGTGGGTAGCCTTTCCTTTCTCCAGGCGATCTTCCCAAACTAGGGATCAAACCCTGGGCTCCTGCATTGTAGGTAGATTCTTTACCAGCTGAACCACAAGGGAAGCCCAAGAATACTGGAATGGATAGCCTATCCCTTCTCCAGTGTATCTTTCTGACCCAGGAATCAAACTGGAGTCTCCTGCATTGAAGGTGAATCCTTTACCAACTGAGCTATCAGGGAAGTATAAATATGTGCCATATGCTACACTGGTTAGCTACATGCAAAATCTCAACTCTTATGACAGAACAGTTAATAGATGCTCATTTCATAAAGATAAAAATATTATCAAGTAAATTATATAGTTTTTATTGAAAAGAAGTGATTTGGAGTAAGAAATAATTTCAAATCCTGTGTGAAGTATTTTCTAGATGCCCTTAGATGAGGTATTCAACCTAGATAAGTAAACTTGAATTTTCTATAAGATGGGAAGTTAAAGCTGTACCTATCTCTGAAGGTGGTTTTGATGATAAAGTCTATGTACTTAGAATACTCAGCATGGTAGTCAGTACATTAAAATTATTAATAGACATTTTTGTTGTTTTTGTTTATTATTGTCATTACTGTTTCCAAATATGAATCCTAGTTCACTTAAACCTTGGTATCTCTGAAACAAGTACTTTTTGTACTATATCACTTATCATGAGCTGTACTTCTAATGATAACTTTATCTGCAGGTAGTGGATGGCCATTTTTAAGCTACACTGAGAATACTTCCCTTTTACTGGACAAGAGTCATACAGCATGATAAACAACTTTCACTGGGTCCCGTAAAGACACTTATCTTGTGAAAATTGCCTCCCACCCACTGTAGAATCCTGTATGCTACCCTGAATATTCACTGGAAGGACTGATGCTGAAGCTCCAACACTTGGGCCACCTGATGCAGAGTTGACTCATTGGAAAAGACCGTGATGCTAGGAAAGATTGAAGGCAAAAGGAGAAGGGGGTGACAGAAGGTGAGATAGTTGGATGGCATGGACATGTGTTTTAGAAAACTCCAGGAGATGATGAAGGACAGAGAAGCCTGGCATGCTGCAGTCCAGGGGGTCACAAAGAGTCAGACATGACTTAGCAACTGAACAATGGACAACAGAAGAAAAAATAGCCAAGCTTGAGAAATAGCATCTTGATTACTTATGAACTTCCAGATTTTGAATTTGGAACATTTTGTGTCTCAGAAATGTTATTTTAGAATCCTTTATATTTCATCATTGTTAAATTTTTTCTTCTTTTATTTTTGACTTGTGTTATTTTGACTGTTTTATTTCTCCCTATAGTCAGATATACCCTAAGACACATGACAAGAAAAGAGCAGATTTGGGATTTTAAGCCAGATCTATCTGAATTATAACTCCATGTTAAGAAACCAACAAACAAGAGCAAGAATATAATTTCAAAAGATACGTACAAGAAGCCAGTTTGTCAGCTGCAGTCCTGGCTTAGAAAAACAGAGAGGGTTACAAATAAAATATATATTATTTCCTGGAATTTAAGCTTTTATAGGCAGTTACCCTTTAACATAAATTGCAGCAATATCTTTTTCAATCCATCTAGAGTAATGGAAAAAAAAAAAACAAAAATATATGCAAGTTCCAAATCAAAACTTAGAGTGGTTATTATGACTCTCTTCCAACACTGTCTACCTGTGATATATTCTCCTTCCCAATAGTTTCCTTCTCCATTTTATTCCTTTTGTTTAATAACAATCACAATCCAATAGTCACCAAACAAGAAATAGGAATGTAATTCTACACTCTGTCTCCCAAACCCTGAGTTATTCCTCCATAGCATGCTACAGTCTATTACTCCTTATTCTGTTCTATTGTTTCTTTACATGTCTAGATCTACTGAGGGATCTTGTATTAATCATAGTGGTTAGTACTTTGTGATGTAGTTCTACTGAGCTGGCCAAAAAGTTGGTTTGGAATTTTCCATAAGATATAGTGGAAAAACTCAAAAGAACTTTTTGGCAACCCAATAGTTTTTTTTTTTTTTTTTTTTCACTTGAGCTTATAAGTCCAACCTAAAGGAAATCAGTCCTGAATATTCATTGGAAGGACAGACGCTGAAGATGAAGCTCCAATACTTTGGTCACCTGATGCGAAGAGCTACTTCGTTGGAAAAGACCCTGAGGCTGGGAAAGACTGAAGGCGGGAGGAGAAGGGGATGACAGAGGATGAGATGGTTGGAGGGCATCACTGTCTCAAAGGACATGAGTTTGAGCAAGGTCTGGGAATTGGTGATGGACAGGGGAGCCTGGTGTGCTGCAGTCCATGGGGTCGCAAAGAGTCAGACACAACTGTGCAACTAAATTGAATTGAACTGATAAGTCCTACCTATACAGCCACTGCTGCTGCTGCTGCTAAGTCCGACTCTTTGAGACCCCATAGACGGCAGCCCATCAGGCTCTGCCATCCCTGGGATCCTCCAGGCAAGAACCCTGGAGTGGGTTGCCATTTCCTTCTCCAATGCATGAAAGTGAAAAGTGAAAGTGAAGTCACTCAGTCGTGTCTGACTCTTTGCGACCCCATGGACTGCAGCCTACCAGTCTCCTCCGCCCATGGGATTTTCCAGGCAAGAGTACTGGAGTGGGTTGCCATTGTCTTTTCCATACAGGCACTGGTAAGAGAAATAATTTCTTAAGTCATCATGGAATCATTTTGTTAGATAACCAGTAAATATTTTTTGTGTCTCTAGCATATTTAAGACTTTGGACTGTTTGTTTTTTGCTGTTCAAAAAGGAACTCAAGTTTTTCTTGCTTGGACAGGTATTGGAATAACGCTGGTGAAAATTTACAATTGCTTCAGCAGTGATTTTTTTAAGTTCCAGGAATTTACTAAGTTGAAATTAGAATGAGTTTATATATCTTTCATTAACGTCTGTTTTCAGTCCTCATCCTCTACCTTGCGCTTTATTCAATCCATTCCATTTAGTGCATAATGGAGTCAAGTGGACAGAAGGAAGAGCACAGATCTGGATTCCACTTTATAGTCTGGCCTCACCTCAGTCCATGCGTGTGTGTGTGGGTGTGTGTGCTCAGTCACTAAGTGTTGTTCAACTCTTTTGTGATCTCATGGACTTTAGCCCACCAGCCTCCTTGTCCATGGAGTTTTCCAGGAAAGAATATTGAAGCAGGTTGCCATTTTCTACTCCAGGAGATCTTCCTGACTCAATGTTTGAACCTGTGTCTCTTGAAATTTCTGCATTGGCAGGTAGAATTCTTTACCATTGAGCCACCAGGGAATCCCCTACACGACACTTGAATCCCTGGTAGTGAAGTTTAAAGAAAAGCCTTTATTTCTCTCCGCTAGATTCCCTTGATCGAGGGACTTCAACTAGAGTGATATATGTGGCTTAAATTTCTACCAATCTCCATTCCTCTCTAAGGAAGAAATGGTGACCTGGCTTAGTGGTGAGTCTTGGAGAAGAAATAGATGCGCAAAGCTGTGTTCTCAGTCTCACTACTCTAAACCAGCAAGTGAGGGCGATTGCTGTCCTGCACTGGTGCATGTGGGCAACCATGTAAACGTTTAAGTTCAGATGTAGTCTGTTTGGGGCTTCTCAGGTGGCGCTAGTGGTAAAGAACCCACCTGCCAATGCAGGACACATGAGTTGTGGAGTAGATCCCTGAGTTGGGAAGATCCCCTGAAGAGGGCATGGCAACCCACTTCAGTATTCTTGTCTGGAGAATCCCACGGACAGAGGAGCCTGGTGGGCTACAGTCCATGGGGTCGCAAAGAGTCGGACATGACTGAAGGGACTCATCCATTGTGTAGTAATGTGTAAATGGGTAAGATCTAATGTTCTATATACTAAAACCTTATTATTGCCTAATACCCAGGTATTAAGCTATAATCTTATTTATAAGCAAACATTTATTGAATGACTATTATTTGCCATGTTTTATATAATGGGGATTTAAAGTTAAAAAAGGATAAGCTTATAATCAAATTATTCTCTAGTAAGAGAAGCAGAGCAGTAGATAACCCAGCCACCCACCTCTGAAGGAGGACTTGGAAAAGAGGTCACAGAAAAAACTGTTAATGTATCTATTTATATTCAAACTTTTGTCATAATCTATCACTAAATATTTCAGTTATCGTTTCTGTTTTGGTTTATACTTCCTTACAGAACATAATCAAGGTCTTCAATTACATAGCATATTTAGTATACAATTTGACTATTGGAAGACCATGTAAAAGCCATCCCACCTCATTCCTTGGCACTCAGTATTCTCCAGAATGCTTTTACCTTTATAACTAACTTTTAAAGGCCTTAGGGCCATCTGATGAGTACACAATTTGTGTGCTTGCTTGGATATGTCTTCTATGATCCAAACTCCTTTTCTCTTTGTCCTGTCCTTGCTTTTCAGACTAGCATCAATACTAAGAACATAGTTTTGTAAAGCTCCATAATAGTTGTTAGTGACTTAACAGAGATATTATGCAATCTATAAAATATATGTTATACTGAATTAATTTATGGATTGGCTCTTCCTTTACTACAGAATTGAAAAGCTTGGACCCAGTGTGTTTTGTGGATGTGTGCATGCATGCATATGTGTATGTGTGTGTGCATGCCAAATATATGTAGCTTTAGCATTTTCTGAAGCCTTCATATTAATATCACGTTGGTAATTGTTAGGTTGAGCCATCATATATGATTTACTCTAAATATCTGCCTTTCCTCTTTGTTTTTCTTTCTGATGGACAAGCAAATTGCCTTCTTTTTTAAAATTTATTTATTTTAATTGGAGGCTAATTACTTTACAGTATTGTAGTGGTTTTTGCCATACACTGACATGAATCAGCCATGGGTTTACATGTGTTCCCCATCCTGAACCCCCCCTCCCACCCGCCTCCCCATCCCATCCCTCTGGGCCATCCCAGTGCACCAGCTCTGAGCACCCTGTCTCATGCATCAAACCTGGACTGGCGATCTAAAGCAAGGTGTTGGGTTGTTTCAAGCTAGTCTGGGATCCCTGTTATTTTGTCAAGAGATTGCAAGCAGATCAGGGATCTACTGTCTTAAGGTATGAGTCACTCATTTTGAATGTTTATCACACTTGGCTATTCTAATTTGATTATTTACTGGGTTAAATCATTAATGATCTTTATTAAAAATTTTCACTTATTTTCTTCATTATTTTAGAGACCAAAGAGATTTGGTTTGTTTTATGACATCAGATTATGGGACTTCCCAGGTGGTGCTAGTGGTAAAGAACCCACCCGTCAATGCTGGAGACAGAGAGACGCTGGTTTGATCCCTGGGTCAGGAAGATCCCCTGGAGGAGGGCATAGTAACCCATTCCAGTATTCTTTCCTGGAGAATCCCATGGACAGAGGAGCCTGGTGGGCTACAGTTCATCCGGTTGCAAAGAGTGGGACACTACTGAAGTGATTTAGCACATATAGCACAGGACATCAATTATATTCATTTTCATATTATTTTTCCCACTTTCATAGCCTTTTTTCATTTCAGGAAAGCAGTTATTTTAGGTAATAGTTTCAGTTTCTATCACCATGAATTTCTAGATTTTTTAATATAGATTTAATTTTTTTCCATAAAGTTGCAATTATACTTTATTTTCCTCTGCTATGTACAAGCTTATAACTTTTTAACTTTTGTGAATGGAATGATAACTATAAAGTGTTGAGAAATCAGCTCTGTTCTGAAATGAGGAGGATGTTATAAAATGAGTAGTGTATACGGCAACCCTTAGCTGTGTCTAAATTACAGTAGGTTGCAATAATTATACCATGGAAAGAATAGTGTTTTACCCTTTAAGTCATCCTAAATGCTCAATAAACATTAATAATGGAAGGCAGTTTAGTGCAGTGGTTAACAATCTGTCTTGGAATCAGACTGACCTAGTATTTGAATCCCTCATCTGACATTAACTACATTTTGGACAAGTCATTTAACCTCTGTACACTTAAGGTTGTTCAACTGTTCTAAAAAATGACAATAAAGTCTCAAAAGATAATTATCTAATTTAATTTAATGTACTTAAGGTGCTTAACATTCAACTGGATGTGAATTTGTGGGGTTGCATGACAAACATTTGATGGTGTTGATCATGATAATGAGGAATATGCTACTGAAGGGGATTTTGATTGAAGCAGAAAGCATTATACTGGAGATGTTGCTAAGCTAGACTGGCTTCATTTTCCTCTTCCCACATTAGGCACCCAGAGGCTTGCTGATCTAGTGAAGTATATTGGGATGGAAAAGTTTCTCCTCTGTGGCTCTAAATATATGGCAAATCTGCAGCAGAGAGCAAAGATAAAGATGAATTAGAAGTCAGAGTTTTAGAGTGCAAAAAACTTCAGCTGGTAAGGAGGTAGAGTGTAGGACAGACTGTTTAAAAACAGGTATCAAAGTCAGCCATCTAAGCAAAGGATATGAGTGTAAGGAAGGCAAAGGGTTAAGTGTTAGATTGCTTTTAGAATTCCTTTTATTACTTAAATGTGAATATGGAATGTATTTTCAGGTAAAAATTGACAGGTCCAGCTTGTTAAAGAGATACTGCCTTTTTAAGACTTCAACACGAAGACATGCCTAGCACCATGCCTGTTGTGTGTGCTTGGTCATTCAGTCGTATCCTGCTCTTTGTGACCCTGTGACCTGTAGCCTGCCAGGCTCTTCTGTCCATGGGATTCTTCAGGCAAGAATACTGGAGTGGATTGCCATGCCCTCCTCCAGGGGATCTTCCCAACGCAGGGATCATACTAGTGTCTCCTGCATTGGCAGGCAGGTTCTTTACCACTAGCACCACCTGGAAAGCCCACAGTGCCTGTTGCATAATGATTAACAGTTAATATAAATTTGTTGATTAGCTATTATTTAACAAAAATAATCAAGAATAGAAAATACAGTGCAAAGAAAATGGGAATTATGTTTATGACAAGGAAAAGAATAAAAAGTATTATCAAGTATTACATTTTAATAATGTGACACTAAACTTGGTTGTTGATGCCAATATGTTTTTATGTTTTTTGGTTTTATGTTACTTTATTATTTACTTACTCTATTTTTTTTAAGTTCTTGATTTATTTTTATGCTCTACTTATTTGAATGGTATTCCCCTTATGGAGAGACTATGAATTATGAAAACAAATTTGAAAGGAATTTTTAATTTTAAAAAGGGATTTTTAAATTTTCAAAAGGAATTTTCAGCTTGTTTCAGATTGTAACTGCTTGAATCTCTCATATCCAGTTGGCCTTTGTGGCAGACAGAACCTAAGGTGACACCTCTTCAATGACCTCTGCCATTTGGTATTCATAAATCCCCTAGTGAGGATTGTGTCCGTGACTTACTTCTAAGCAAGTGAATATTGGAAACTTGAGGTTTTGTAACTCCCATGATTTTGTTATAGGCTATGAGACTTCACTTTGCTAGTAAATTTCTTCTTTTTCTCTTGTATATTTGAAGAAGCAAACTGCCATGTTGTGAAATGCTTATGTAAATATCATATGGCTTGTAATATGGGTGGTCTCTAGAATTTAAGAGTGGTCTCTGGCTGATAAGCGATAAAGAAGTCATACAGCTGCAAGGAAGTCAACTCTGCCAACAAAACTTGCTCCTAGTCAAGTGCAGCTTTGGTTTTGACCTTGATAGACTCAGAGCCGTGGGCTCACTAATCCATGCATGGAATCTTGGTCCATGAAAATTGTGAGACAAAAGCTGTGCTTTAAGCTGCTAAATTTGTGCTAATTTTTATGTAGCATAGAAATGAATAGGCCTTTCATAATATCAACATTTATCATTTTATTTACAGAAATTTTTCTTGTATCAGAGTTTAAAAATATGACTACTCTTCTGCTGTCCCCCGCCCCCACCAAGATCTCCAGTTGTGCATATGTTAGATCTTCCTTGGTTAATCTTTAGACTATTTTCTTTTTGACCATTTAAATTAAATTTTTAATTCTTATTGTCTTATAATTTTATTCTATCCTTTCTAATAAGTTTGCCTTAAAATTTATTCATTTTTGGGTCTCAGAATTTGATATATATTTTTGCACTCTTTTCTTTTTTCCTCCCAAGTCATTTGTCTCTCACTTTATTATTTCTTTTCATCTATTTGTAGCATTAGTTCTTGAATTTTTGATTTGAGATGTTTTAATATTTTCCCAAAAGGTTTTTTTGATGATACATGATCCAAGTGGAAGGATTGTATTTCTTCTACATCATCATTCACTTTTTTTACTTGAGAAAGGGAGATTTTATTAGTTGAATTGTTTGGATTTTCATTTTCCATATAGCTGATTGTTAGAAGTGTGTGTTGACTCCATTAATTTAATTAAACATACTTTAAGATTATTTAATGCTATAAAATTTAAAAAGAACTTGATTTTAAAAATCAGCAAAGATTCATTTAGTATAATTTGGTTTCTTGTTGCTTTTGAAGAAATTTCTCACTACTGGAGCAATGTGATTTTTTTTAATATGAAAAAATAACTGACTAAATTCTCATGCACTGTTTCTGAAGCATTGTGATTTGTCTGGTATGAAAAAAAAATAACTGACTAAATTCTTATCAATGTAAAGGCTTGTTCTCATCCTCTTCTTTGTGTAAAAAAAAGAAAGAATGAATGAATGAAACCCCTTGGCAAAAGTTAATGAGTGTCAAGGAAACAAGTGAATAAAAAAATACCAATAAAGACTAGAATATCCACTTCAATAGAAAATTCCATTAATTGATCATTCAGTTCAGTTCAGTTGCTCAGTCGTGTCCGACTCTTTGCGACCCCATGAATTGCAGCACGCCAAACCTCCCTGTTCATCAACTCCCTGAGTTCACCCAAACCCATGTCCATCGGGTCAGTAATGCCATCCAGCCATCTCATCCTCTGTCGTCCCCTTCTCCTCCTACCCCTAATCGCTCTCAGCATCAGAGTCTTTTCCAATGAGTCAACTCTTCTCATGAGGTGGCCAAAGTATTGGAGTTTTAGCTTTATCATCAGTCCTTCCAATGAACACACAGGACTGATCTCTTTTAGAATGGACTGGTTGGATCGCCTTGCAGTCCAAGGGACTCTCAAGAGTCTTCTCCAACACCACAGTTCAAAAGCATCAATTCTACGGCACTCAGCTTTCTTTATAGTCCAGCTCTCACATCCATACATGACCACTGGAAAAACCATAGCCTTTACTAGACAGACCTTTGTTGGCAAAGTTATGTCTCTGCTTTTGAATATACCATCTAGGGTGGTCATAACTTTCCTTCCAAGGAATAAGGGTGTTTTAATTTCATGGCTGCAATCGCCATCTGCAGTGATTTTGGAGCCCCCCAAAAATAAAATCTGACACTGTTTCCACTGTTTCCCCCTCTATTTGCCATGAAGTGATGGGACCAGATGCCATGATCTTCGTTTTCTGAATCTTGATCTTTAAGCCAACATTTTCACTCTGCTCTTTCACTTTCATCAAGAGGCATTTTAGTTCCTCTTCACTTTCTGCCATAAGGGTGGTGTCATCTGCATATTTGAGGTTATCGATGTTTCTCCCGGCATCTTGATTCCAGCTTGTGTTTCTTCCAGTCCAGCGTTTCTCATGATGTACTCTGCATAGAAGTTAAATAAGCAGGGTGACAATATACAGCCTTGATGTAATCCTTTTCCTATTTGGAACCAGTCTGTTGTTCCATGTCCAGTTCTAACTGTTGCTTCCTGACCTGCATAGAAGTTTCTCAAGAGGCAGGTCAGGTGGTCTGGTATTCCCATCTCTTTCAGAATTTTCCACAGTTTATTGTGATCCACACAGTCAAAGGCTTTGGCATAGTCAATAAAGCAGAAATAGATGTTTTTCTGGAACTCTCTTGCTTTTTCCATGATCCAGTGGATGTTGGCAATTTGATCTCTGGTTCCTCTGCCTTTTCTAAAACCAGCTTGAACATCGGGAAGTTCATGGTTCACGTATTGCTGAAGCCTGTCTTGGAGAATTTTGAGCATTACTTTAATAGTGTGAGCATTACTTTAATAGTGTGTGAGAATGCTCAGTAGTTTGAGCATTCTTTGGCATGGCCTTTCTTTGGGATTGGAATGAAAACTGACATTTTCCAGTCCTGTGGCCACTGCTGAGTTTTCCAAATTTGCTGGCATATTGAGATCAGCACTTTCACAGCATCATCTTTCAGGATCTGAAATAGCTCAACTGGAATTCCATCACCTCCACTAGCTTTGTTCATAGTGATGCTTTCTAAGGCCCACTTGACTTCACATTCTAGGATGTCTGGCTCTAGTGAGTGATCACACCATTGTGATTACTTGATATTAAAAACCTGGGTGGACAAAGAAGTGCTCAGTAGAAACTTCCTTTGTCAAGCATGTATTCCTTGTCCAATTTAAATGCTAGCATCCTCTAGAATACTTTCACTTTCTAGTGAATTTGGATTCTAATATTCTTGTTAATCCTAGAGTAGAAATATTTTTTCTTTAATAGAAGGACTTCTGTTGTAAAGCAAGGAGAATGAGAGACAAAATCTAATTCAAAACATCCAGTAATGGACGATAATTTCAGTGGCTTGTTAACAGGCATAGTACGCTAGGGTGTGTGTGTCTTGATAATCTTAGTATTACCTAAAATTACTTCTAACTAAAAACTAAATAGTAAAATTGCTTTTGTTTTATTTAAGCATGTTAGTGTTAGAGAGAATTTATGCATTTAATTGTTTTCCTATTTAAATCTTAGATATCTTAT
Source organism: Budorcas taxicolor (assembly GCF_023091745.1). Taxonomy (NCBI): domain Eukaryota; kingdom Metazoa; phylum Chordata; class Mammalia; order Artiodactyla; family Bovidae; genus Budorcas; species Budorcas taxicolor. The sequence goes on along the minus strand of NC_068923.1, from coordinate 54,878,298 downwards.
GTGGAAGAATTTGAAAACTGTTGGCAATTGTAATTTTATGAGACTGGCATTCAATTCATTTACTATGAACATGTTTGTCATGTTTTCTGAACAACATGAACTCAATTAATGGAAGTTTAGTGTTTTCAACCACTTTTAGAGTAAGGAAGAATTTTGGTTAAAGGAAAATTCCACTATTTCCTCTTTTTGATTCATATATTACTTTATAACCGTGATTCATTTTGAGGAATAATTGCAAACTTCACTCTTCCTTCTCTATGAAGCTTTTCCTTTTATGTCCCATCTTATTCTTTCCTCTTTAGCTCCTAACCATTATAGTTGGCTTTTGGAAATGACTCTGAAATATTGAAGAAATTTAGTGTTTTTCTAAATTATGCACAGAAATGTAAAATAGTGTATAAAATTCAAACTCTGCATAATTGGTTTGGTCCAAATGTACTAATATATGTTAATTATTCATTAACAAACATTAATATATGTGTATATGTCTCTGTGTTTATATATATGGTTATAATTTTCAAAATTAGCAGACAGTATTTAAACTGGCCTTTAAAAAAACTGTTTATTTTTATTAATTCGTTGCAGCATGTAGGATCTGGTTCCTCAACCAGGGTTTGAACCCTGGCTCCCTGTGTTTGGTAACATAGAGTCTTAGCCACTGGATCACCAGGAAAGTCCCCACACTGGGCTTCTTTGTCTATGAAAATTCTGTTTAATGTCATTGCTTTCTGAATAATTCCCCACCTTTGTTGTATTTTTCTATTCTCCACTGTTTAGAAAGCTGTAAAAGATTATTTTAAATGATGACATGTATAAAGCAAATCTGATTGCTTTTTCCAAAACTTTCATTTCCTGGAAGAACTGAATTTAAAATGCTTTTTTCCCTTTTGCTTAAAGTAAAAAAAAATTCATGTAACTAAGCTTCATTTTTATGTAATATCCACTTTTATTTTCTGAAATGGACTGTAAGGTAATATGCATCTTAGAAATTTTCCAAAGAAAAAAGAGAAAAGAAAAGCGATATTGAAGTAACTTATCAGTAAACAAGTATACAAAAAAACAAAACAAAACAACACAACAGTTATTTTCTGTTGAAGCTCATATAACCATTACAGAACTTCCCTGAGCTACAACCAGCTACTTCAAATAATATATATAAGCAGCATGCAGCAGAACTTGAGCTTGTCATTTTTAATTTCTATACTTGGGCATCTATATCTTAGCAAAGTCTCAGCTCTCTAGCACACTGAGCTATGTAGTGGATATAATCTGAATCAAAGCACAATTGCAAAAATGTCAAACATGATGAAAAAGAGAAAATGACTACAAAGGAGAATTCACCACGGTAACTCTTTGCAGTTCCCAACATAGAGGCCTGGTAGCCTCATCAAAGATACAAGAGATGGAAAAGGCCCATTAGGTCATCAAACCTATCCCCTCACCAAAGAAAGAAAATGAATTCAAGCCATCCTATCTGCTGGCTTCAAACCAAATTCAGGATAGAAAGACCCTGCTGCTGCTCTTGATACATTATTTCATGACACTGGATGTCATTTATACAAAAACCTGAAATGAATTGTCTGCCCGCAGCATCCTAGAATCACAGAATAGACTTTGAGAGCTGGAAGGTACCTCAGTCCAGCCTCCTCATTTTATAGAAGAGTACTCTGAGGGCCTGAGAGGTTAAATGACTAGCTCAAATCCACAAAGCCACTCACAGCTGGATGAGCATTAAAACCAAAGTTTCCAGAGATATCCAAACTGCTTTTCTAGCAAATAATTCTCTTTTGGGGGGAAGAAAAAAGAACCTTGATAAAAATCTATTCTACACTACCTTATACCTAACACGTGGATTTAACTTATTTCTTCCAATGATCTTGTTTTTAAAATTCTAACTTTGAAGTGGAAATCTAGGTTTTCACTGTCAAAATGTAATTCCCACAGTTAATATTGACTCCAGAGGAGATTTTCAGTTGTGTACCAATTCTCTCTTCTGGGTTAGGCTCAAACAAATCTATAGAGCTATAATAACTTCATTGGTTGACTATAAATGCAATGGGGCTGAGAGTAATAGATTTAAAAATTTCTTTAAACATTATTTCTTCATCCCCCAAACCATTAGAATAGCTCTATTGTGATGCATTTTAATATTTTACCAGTGGAAAAGTGGGAAACATAGATGGCCTGGGAAATGAAAGTGAAAAGTATTAGTTGTTCAGTCGTGTTCCACTCTTTGCAACCCCATGGACTGCAGCCCACCATGCTCCTTCATCTATGGGATTTCCCAGGAAAGAATACTGGAGTGGGCTACTATTTCCTTCTCCAGGGGATCTTCCTGACTCAGGGATTGAACATGGGTCTCCCAAGTTGCAGGAAGATTCTTTACCATCTGAGCCACCAGGGGTTGATGGCCTGAGAAGAGATTTGCCATTTGTTGAGGATTTTTGACCCAAGCTTATCTGAGGATGGAGTACAAGGTCAGAAGCCTGAGAAGTGAAGTCAGCTGAGCTAGAGGCAAATCCAAGAAAGCGATCGCTTCTTAGTCCTAGAGAGCAGAACACTTGTGGTAATGCAAACAAAACATTGCAATTCTTACAATTTTTCAACAGAAGCTGGCATTTCTAATTTTTATGAGAAATTTCCTGATTTTCAAAGCACTGTTCAGTTAAATAAAGCAACTCTGCAAGCCAGATATGGTCAAAGGATGCCACATTGTCATAGGCATTTATATATATATATTAATTACTATTTTATATCATTCTAATGGGCTTCTCTGGTGGTTCAGATGGTAAAGCATCTGTCTGTAATGCAAGAGACCCAGGTTCAATACCTGGGTCAAGAAGATCCCCTGGAGAAGGAAACGGCTACCTACTCTAGTTCTCCTGCCTGGAGAATTCTATGCACAGAGTAAACTGGTGGGATGCCGTCCATGGGGTCACAAAGAGCTGCACATGACTGAGAGACTAACGCTTCATGCTTCATATCATTCTAAGAGTGACACTAAAGTTTTGTGAAAATGCAGAAGACCAAAGCTTTGAGTTCAATAAGCAATCCATTAGTTATTTATCTAAAATTAATGAAAGAAAAAGCTGGGTTATAAGAATTATTTAACCAATTTTTGTAGCATGCCATTTCTCCCACAAGTTCTCCAAACAGAAAGTATTTGAGTCACTTTAATGTCTTATTTCTTCATAACTCAATTATTTCTTCCCTTTTCTGTAAAAGTTTTGTTCTACATGGTGATATTTTCTAACTAAAACTAGGCATTTTGGTTAATAGCTCTAGTGTTTTTTCTTTAGGGCTTTAAAAACACGATGTTAATACGATTCAAGGATAGATTTATTTATTTTGAACTATCCTACATTTTTCCATTGATAGTGAATCTGTTATTTTAGTAGTTCAGATTCATTTATCTTGGGGTGAGTAGGGACATGCCTGAAGTTTAGGGGTTTATTAGCCCAGCAGTTCTAGATGTTAGTACACATCGGAATCATCAGGCAGGCTTTTTAGAACAGATGGCTGACTCCACCCTGAAAGTTTCTGACTCTGTAGGGTATGTGCTGTGCTTAGTCAATCAGTTGTGTCCCACTCTTTGTGACCCCATGGACTGTAGTCCACCAAGTTCCTCTGTCCATGGGGATTCTCCAAACAAGAATACTGGAGTGGGTTGCACGCCCTCCTCCATGGGATCTTCCCAACCCAGCGATTGAATCCAGGTCTCTCTCATTGCAGGCAGATTCTTTACCGTCTGAGCCAGTAGGGAAGCCAGTAGAATCTAAGTGGAGCTTAATAATGTGAATATCTAAGAAGTCTCCAGGTAATGTAGATAATTGTGGACTGTAGATAGCACTTTGTAAAACACAGTTTAAAGGAATTGGCATATTTCAAGGTGTAACATTTTTAAAATCAATAAGATTCTTCTTGCATTGTTGATAAGCTGAAGAAAGGGAGCATAATGAAAATTATTGCTCAGAAAACACCTTTGTCAGTGTCTGTATTCAACTAATTGGTTAAGATAAACTATTCTTTTAAAGAATGACTTTTGAATGTATTTTATAATTTATTTGTGGTTGTGCTGGGTCTCCTTTGCTATGTGGGCTTTGTCTAGTTGCAGCAAGTGAGGGCTACTCTTCATTGCAGTGAGCAGGCTTTGCATTGATTGCAGTGGCTTCTCTTGTTGCAGAGCCTGGGCTCTAGGACACACAGGCTTCAGTAGTTGTGGCTTTCAGGCTTTAGAGCACAGGCTCAATAGTTGTGGCACATGGGCTTGGTTGTTCCATGGCACGTGTTATCTTCCTGGATCACGGATCAAACTCATGTCTCCTGCATTGGCAGACGAATTCTTTACCACCAAGCCACCAGGGAAGCCCAAGATAAACTATTTTTGATAATCCTCATAATAGCTAAACTTTCTATAATGCTTCCTTTGTGCCAAATTGGTTGCTAAGTTCCCGTCACTCATTAAATTTTTATAAAAATCTTATATTCATCATCCCCATTTTGTAGATAAGGAAACTGAGACATAGAAAAGTAAACTAATTTGTCCTAATTATACAAGTTAGGAAATAATGGTGTTGGAATTTAAGCTCAGGTAATATGTGTCCCATGCTCATGCCCTTAACCTCTGCACTTACTACCTTTCAGGATAATGACTGCTCTCTGCCAGTCATCTCAGTCTGTATTGGTTCATTCCATGAATTCAGTCCTACACCAGTTTAGGAAGAATAATATAAATTAATATTTTCAAATATCTTTATTAGACAGCCTATTGTTTAGCACTCAAATAAAAATTGTTAAATAAATCTGGTAAGACATGCTCAAAGCCAATTACATATGAGTGAATATCATCAGTCCCCATTACTTCACTGAATTGACTGGAAATGTGTTTTGTGACTGGAAAATGAACATAATTTATGTTACAATCAGTGCAACAATGGTATAGTCTATTTTTGCAAAAAGCGTTTTTGAAAAATAGGGTTCATCATCACATTAACATTCCTTATGGTAATACTCATTAAATATGAGTTTTTAATACTGCCGTTTCCTCTCCTAACTGGTTTTTAGAGACTCTGTATGTATCTGCGTATATATGTGTGTGTGAACACTCATGTGTATAGGGTCTTATGTTTGTCTTTAAATCTCCCTTCATTTCTTTATCTTTCTCAAAGGTTTTCCTTTTTAATTTTGCCTTAGATATTGCTAGAACACTAAGTTCATACAAGAATTAGACAAAAAAATACTGCCTGGGTTTATTAGACTATCTATTCTGTCACATGATTATTTTAGCATTGTTTGAAGCACTCTTTTGGAGCCAGACATAATCACATTCTACAGTTCCTCACCTTGTTAACTGACAGAGCACTGTTCCTATTAGACAATTGATCCTGGGCAGACGAAGCCATTAAAAAAGCACTAATTAGCTAAAGAGGGAAGACAGTAATGCAGGCTGCCTCACTTCCTTTTATGCTTAAGGAATTTGATGTTCCAGACAAATAATAATTGATATGAAATCTGCCTTAATTGTGGTTTTTAACAGCCAGTATTATAATGACATACTGGCAATTTCTGTCTAGCCTATTGTACATTTCATTTAAGATACTAAGAACCACTGGGCAATCTTTTCAGTTAACCTGAATCTAGAAGGATACATTTTATAATGTTCCTGAAATCAAAACTCAACAGCTAGAAAGTTGTCTTGAGTTTGGGATAACTTTAGTAAGTACCTGAAATATCTGATAAGATTTCAACAACTATCTCTTTCAGTTTTAACACTGTATGCCCTCATCAATACCTGGGTCACCTATTATCTGATAAACTATTAATTTAATTGTTTCAAGAGTAGATATAGACAGTTTCTCCTTAGTGTGAAACTATTGACAGAAGCAAACCATGACAAAAACACCAGCTTTCTTCTCCCAAAAGCTGTTTTCTCCAAAAGGCCTCCTTCTTTATCCTGTCTATAAAGGTATACATAGAAAATGATGACATTTGCATGTCACAGTGGAGTCAAAGAAGAAGATGCCTGAGACAAGTGTAAATTGCCTAGGAGTTCTGGCCCCATGTGGTATCACAAGAGCGAGGGGGTTTGTGTCTTGGCATCTTAGCATTTCTGCTGCATTTCCTTCTGTGACACACTGAGGGGAAGCTCAGAAATAGTGTTTTAAGGAATAAGTGGAATTGACAGAATCACAAAACTAACCTTCCCAACTTCACCAAAATCGGCAAATAAACAAATACACTTCCTTTCCAAGACTGTATCAAACTAAAAATCTTCTGTAAAGCAGAGGAAACTGAACAGGGTGAATAGACAGCTTACAGAATGGAAGAAAATACTCACAAACTGTACATCTGATGTGGGGTCAATTTAAAAAATATGTAAGTAACTCACACAATTCAATGACAAAACACCTAATAATCAGACTAAAAGTAGGGTAAGAACTTGAGTCAGTATTTCTCCAAATAAGATATACAAATGGCTAATGGGTTCACTAATCATCAGAAAAATGCAAATAAAACCTCAATGAGATATTACTGCACACTTGCCTAAATAGATATTATTGAAAAAAATCAAAGCAACAATAACAAGAATACAGCATCCCAAGGCAGCCTTATTTTCTGTACATTTCTCTTCTGTGTCATAGCATGTATTGATTTTGTTACTAATCACATCATCAGTATTTATAAAATATGAAAAAGTCATAAATTTTAAAACTTGTGTTTAGTGATAGAAATGTCTTTATCAGTAACTTTGTTGTCAAATAATAAATTGCATACATTTACATTTTTACAGTTCTGAAGTTATTATAAAATTTAAATCAAGAAATTTTTATTTAGTTTTTCAAGGTTCTTGCCTTTTATTTGAATACAGAATCCTAATGGAATAAACAGCATCCAAGAGAAATTGTACAGACTCAAAAGTTCACAAAAAGTTGCCGAGGACAAAAATAAATCTAAACTGAAAAGACCAAGTTTTTCCTATCCAAAGAATCTGAAGATAATTGGAATGGTTTTCAATGTGAGTTCAATCTAGACCATTTAACTGACAATTAACGCAAACAAGAAACTTAGAGAAAATAGGTAAGCATTCAGACATCACAGGGGACATAAGAAGTGAATTGTTAAGCCCTGAAGAATCCTATTTATAAAAAAAAATGATGTAATAAAGAAAGAAGGGTGGTTTCTTGGGCAGGGATAAGGTTAATATCACTTCTTTGGGTTACTATTCATTAACACTAACAGCTAATTAGAAAAAGTTCAGTTTACCATCCTTTGTTCATAATCAGTGTCAGTGTTTACTGATATAAGGACTAGACAGAAGCTAGAGGTACAAAAAGGGTAACTCTGATCATTTTCCTTCTTCAGCCCTCCCTTTTACGTGAATCTCAGTGACAAATGGCTTGAGTCTGTGAAACTACTAGAAAGCTGCTACTGGTTCACTTGGCATTAATTTCTGAGGCCTTCTTCTGGTCTGATAGTGTTTGCAAAGTGTGATAAACTCAAAGAAGTGTAAACTAGGATCTATAAAGCTTGTGTTTAAACATCAGTCTCTTCTTTCATGAAGGCTAGAACAAGTCACTTAATCTCCTTGACTCTTATCATGATGGAGAATGAACCATAATCAATAAACTTCTATTAAGTGCTACTTGCTAGTCATTTTATTGTGTCCAGGCGTTAAGAGGTAAGTAGAACATGTTCCCCTCAAGTTAATTCAGTAAACAAATGATTTCACTATCCAATGACAAGGATTATTATACATATTCTAGGCAGATAATGATTCTTAAAAATAATATTATTTATTCAATAAGTAAAAGTACAAACGAAATTATATCAGTAAAATAAGTCAATAGTTCATCTTAATTGGCTCAACATATTTAAAATGATTACAGTAAACACAGAATGAATTACTTTTTTTTTTTACCCATTCAACTTTCCTGAACTCATATTTGCCTTTGGCAACTGTAATTTATTATTAAGAACACACAAAAATTGTGAGTAAGATCTAATCTTTGCAAGATTACATTTTCTAATCTTTCTTTGAATTTTACCCTGTCGATTTATTACAAATATTCAGATCCAGTTTTGCTTTTTTGAAAGTACCCCATAAATTATTTGTTTCATCAACACAAAAAATGTAATAGGATTATCAGGAAGAGTGTCAATTAAGTCTAGTAGTTTTAACAGCATTAGTTTTTTGTGTAAGAAATATCATCGCATAGGTAAGAAAGTAAATGAAAGAGAGTATTGGCAGAAATTGTATAGAAATATGTAGAATTCCTATATGTTATGGCAGAACAAGTGAAAAAAGGAAAATGATAGGAAACAAGTTGAGAGAAATCTTAAGTAGGTATAATCATTTAGAAAAAACTAAAAGACAATAACAACAAAAAAATGCTGGCTTTAGAAAAGGCAGAAGAACCAGTGATCAAATTACCAACATCCGCTGGATCATTGAAAAAGCAAGGTAGTTCCAGAAAAACATCTATTTCTGCTTTATTGACTGCCAAAGCCTTTGACTGTGTGGATCACAAAGAACTCTGGAAAATTCTTAAAGAGATGGGAATGCCAGACCACCTGACCTGCCTCCTGAGGAATTTGTATGCAGGCCAGGAAGCAACAGTTAGAACTGGACATGGAACAACAGACTGGTTCCAAGTAGGAAAGGAATACATCAAGGCTGTATATTGTCACCCTGCTTATTTAACTTATATATACAGAGTACATCATGAGAAATGCTGGACTGGAAGAAGCACAAGCTGGAATCAAGATTGCCAGGAGAAATATCAATAACCTCAGATATGCAGATGACACCACCCTTACGGCAGAAAGTGAAGAGGAACTGAAGAACCTCTTGATGGAAGTGAAAGAGGAGAGTGAAAAAGTTGGCTTAAAACTCAACATTAAGAAAACAAAGATCATGGCATCTGGTCCCCTCACTTCATGGCAAATAGATGGGGAAACAGTGGAAACAGTGACAGACTTTATTTTTGGGGCTCCAAAATCACTGCAGATGGTGACTGCAGCCATGAAATTGAAAGAAGCTTGCTCCTTGGAAGAAAAGTTATGACCAACATAGACAGTTTATTAAAAAGCAGAGACATTACTTTGCCAACAAAGGTCTGCCTAGTAAAAGCTATGGTTTTTCCAGTAGACATGTATGCATATGAAACTTATACTATAAAAAAAAGCTGAGCACCGAAGAATTGAATGTTTTGAATTATGGTGTTGGAGAAGACTCTTGGGAGTCCCTTGGACTGCATGGAGATCCAACCAGTCCATCCTAAAGGAAACTAATCCTGAATATTCATTGGCAGGACTGATGCTGAAGTTGAAACTCCAATACCTTGGCCACCTGACGCGAAGAACTGACTCATTTGAAAAGACCCTGATGTGAGGAAAGATTGAAGGTGGGAGGAGAAAGGGCAACAGAGGATGAGATGGTTGGGTGGCAACACCGACACCATGGACATGAGTTTTAGACAACTCAGAGGTGGCAATGGACAGGGAGTCTTGACGTGCTGCAGTCCATGGGGTCACAAAGAGTTGGACACAACTGAGCGACTGAACTGAACTAAAAAGACAAAATAAGATTGTATTTAAAAAGTTTAGTGTGCAAATGGTTATTTTGCACATTTTCACTTGAGAGAGAACACACACTCCAAAGCAAAATAGTAAGGAATTATCTTAGACTCTTATTCCTGAAACAATCTTCAGTTTCCATCAGATTGTTTTGTGTCTCTCATTAACTTAAGCTTGTGTGTGTGTGTGTGTGTGTGTGTGTGTGTGTGTGTGTGTAGCCAACCTGAAACATCTCTTTTATTTTCCAAAAGTAACTGTTGTTCCTTCTCTTTTCCATTTTGGAAAGCCTTTCTCTTTTTTAATTAGTTTTCCATGATTCTATATGAGAACAAATAAAATAACATAAAATGCACAAATAAACTTATAATAAAAATAATGAAAAAGTATTTTTGAGCCCAAAATAATTGACTGCCTGATCCTGAGGGGAAAATGCTACATTCTTTGCTATTGTAGAGAGCAAACCATAAATTATTCACCAAAGAATTAAAAACCCTTTCATTATTGGCAGCTTCTAATTTATTTCCATCTGATTACTCCTGGGTATTCAGTTAAGGCTGGAGAACTTCTGAGCATTTATCTATAATACTAGAACTAATTTTATACAACAAAGTATGACATAGAGCTTAAAAATAAATGAAATAAAAGCCTTCTTTAAAAATATAAAAGCAGTGAAAGAAAAGCATAGAATTCTGCTTGGAAGACACAGTTATTTCCCTTCCAACATTATAAGAAAAATTTAACTTTTAAAGATATTTATTTGGTTGTTTTCTATAAATAAGATTAAGTTTAGGATAAATAACGTCCTTTGTAGGTATTTCTGTGAATTATTTACAGATGTCTGTACTGAAAATTCAAAATGCCAGAGAGTCCAGTAAGATATTCATTCATTTATTCATCAAATTTTTATCATTTTGTATCAAACACTGTGTTCAGAGTTAAGGGATACAATTTAGAAAACAAAACAAAACAAAACCTGCTGTGTAGTCAGGGAATTATATTTAGCAGCAGAGTCAAAATATGTATATGGATAAGTATAAAGTAAAGCAAGACAGTTTCTAGCAGCCATGTAAAAATAATGCTCTGCATTCAACCATTTAAAATTCTTGAAATTATGAAATATTTAAACATACAGAAAAATTTCAATAAATACTAGAATTCGTGTTTCTATCTGGATTTAACAATTGTTGACATTTTGACTTATTTACCACAGAACCTTTTATTTATTTACTTAAGAATACAGTGCTACATAAACCACTGAAGCTCTTTGCTTTACCCATTCCCTTGCAGTCCTGCTCAGGCCTAGCTGGTATACTGACTTTGTTATGTATCCACCCTCATCATGTTTTAATATATTTATTAAATGTTCATAATCCAATGCAAGGTGTATTTTAAAATGAATGCTTTATTTTATGTATTGTTTTGGCACATACATAAAATGGACGAGATGGTTGAATGGCATCACTGACTCAATGGACATGAGTCTGAGTAAACTACATGAAATGGTGAAGGATAGGGAAGCTTGGCATGCTGCAGTTCATGGGGTCACACAGAGTCAGACACGACTGAGTGACTGAACAACAACAACGACAATCATTTTGGTGACATTTTCCCCTGGAATATGGTATCTTTAATTTTCCCTGAAGTGGTATTTTCTATTCGAGATACTTTGGGTTCACTGGACGTTTTATACTCCACAACACTCCCTTTCTGTGGCTTCTTCCTAAGGGCATCTCTGGCAGAGCAGTAATGGACACCGTTTATTGAGCTGTCACCTCGTGCCAAGTGCTGTTATAATCTTTTACATGCCATCATCATTTAGTCTCACAAGAGGTGAAGTTAGGAGGTGTTATCATTCTCGTTTGGGTGAAGAGGATCCTGAGAAACAGAAATAACTTGCCCAGAGTTACATAACCAGGAAGTGATTGAACAGCTTTGGAACTTCTAGGGGAAGAACCCAGGATCCTCACTCACCTGCTTACCAGTGAGGTTAAAGCAACTTTGTTTACTGAGCTTCTGGTTTGCTCTTGCGTGATCTACCAATTTCCATCTTATGCTCCCCTGTTGTATTGGTGTGTTTGTCACCTTCTCATTTACTGATAAATGTGTGTGTGTGCTCAGTTGCTCAGCCATGTCCGACTCTTTGTGACCCCATGGACTGTAACCCAGACACCAGGCTCCTTTGTCCATGGGATTATCCAGGCGAGAATACTGGAGTGGGTTGTCATTCCCTTCTCAAGGGTATCTTCCTGGCCCAGGGATCAAACCCATGTCTCCTGCATTGACAGGCGCATTTGTTACCACTAAGCCACCTGGGAAGCTTACCTATAAGAGACTCTATTGAGATTAATCCTTTGTCATTTATAATCGTTAAAATATACTTTTCCCCAAAGAAAATCATCTTTTAAATTTGTTTTAATGACTTTTATTATACAGAAGACTGTCTTTTTTATATGAAAATTGTCACATATTGCCTTTTTTCGGTGTCTTGTTCAGAAAATATTTCCCCATACTTCCTATACAAATAGTAAAATCCTTCCTTATTCTTTCCTATGCAAGCACATAAAAATATTCTGTTACATTTTCTTGAAAAGCAAGAATTTTTGTTACAAATTCTTGAAAAGCAAGAATTTTTGTCTTGCTTTTCAAGTTTTTATACCTTCTATAATTTATTTTATGTGGCCAGAAGTCAGGGGTCTAATTACTTTTTCATGCAGATACATAATTTAGTAATGACCAGTAGGCTATTACTGGGTTCTGTAATCTAGTCCCATGCTAAATTTGTATATCATTGCCAGGGATGCGGGAGCCTGGTGGGCTGCCATCTATAGAGTCGCACAGAGTCGGACACGACTGAAGCGACTTAGCAGCAGCAGCAGTAGCAGTGAGGAGATTATACCATTTTAAATATTATTGGTTAAAATTTTTGCCAATAATTGAAAAGACAAATTCTGTCTCTCTTTTTTTCATAAGAATTGTCTTAGAAAAAACATTTTAGCATTTTAACCTCATATAAAAATTTTTAAAATAAAATTTCACATTTTCCCCAAGCACTTCACATTATTTGATTAGTTGTCTTATTTTTGTTTTTGTTGAGATTGTGACTTGTGTAAATTGCATTATATTTTATCTAATGGCTTTTACTCATGTGTAAGAAACCTATTATTTTGTATACTGGTCATAAATGCCTGAAATTGTTGACTACTTATTAATTCCAACAGACTTTTGGTTTTCAGCATTAACAATTTGTGTTGATGGAAAACGTGGCAATTTTTCTATCTTTCTGATTTTAACGCCTTTTTTTTTCCTCTTGATTTATTGCATGTTGCAAGAACTGCAAAATAATGTGAATTATTTTGGTGATAGCAGATGTCCTTGTTTTTTGGCAGACCCAAAATAGTGTTTCTAATATCCATCATTAACATGTTTAAGTGAAAGTCTCTCAGTCGTGTCCGACTCTTTGTGACTCCATGGCTCATACAGTCCATGGTATTTTCTAGACCAGAATACCAGTGTGGGTAGCCTTTCCCTTCTCCAGGGGATCTTCCCAGCCCAGGGATTGAACCCAGGTCTCCTACATTGCAGGCAGATTCTTTACCAGCTGAGCCACAAGGGAAGCCCATTAACATGTTTATTATGGTTTTAAAAGTTTTTGTGTAGGATAAATAAATGCCAACCCACTTCAGTGTTTTTGCCTGGAGAATCCCAGGGACGGGGGAGCCTGGTGGGCTGCCGTGTTATGGGGTCGCACAGAGTCGGACATGACTGAAGCGACTTAGTAGTAGTAGTAGTAAAGTAGATATTGTTTATCAAGTGGAGAAATTGCACTTTATTCCTTGTTTTAATTTTTTTTAAAAATGCAAATGGATTAAGTATACAAATAATTTTCTGATCATTTTATACCAAGCTGAAAAACTAAAATAAAATTAAATCTACATCTAGGCATATAGGTAAACTTCTAGAGATTAGACAAAGGAAAATGATCCCAAAAACCAAACTGAGAGGCAAGAAGAAAGGTAACACAAAAATTATTAAAAATAACTCATTCTAAGTAAATATTATCTTAGTATATGAAAAATGCTAATATCAGAGGCTACATGAATGGGATTAACATAAAGAAAACTATTAACAAATGAATTTCCAAGGAGGAACCAGCTATTTTAAGGTATTGTTTGGAAGGAAGGTTAAGATGTAGCTTTAGACTTTGCTGCACAAATGCAATTTTAAGAATACTCACTATGAAAAAAGAATAAATGTAAACTTCTGAGCAAGCTGAGGAAAAAATTGAGTATTAAAAACAGATTTAAATATAATTTTCTGTTAATTGCAATATAGAATGAAAGTGAAAGTGTTAATTTCTTAGTTGTGTCCTACTCTTTGCAACCCCACAGACTATACCCCACCAGGATCCTCTGTCTGTGGGATTCTCCAGGCAAGAATACTGGAGGGGGTTGCCATTTCCTCTTCTGACCCTGGGATAGAACCCAAGTCTCCTGAATTGCAGGCAGATTCTTTACTATCTGAACCACCAGCAAAGCCCCAAACTATAGAGTACAGAATTTTAAAAAGTCATAAGAAATAGTGGGACAAATAAAAACCAGAATGAAAGATGGAAGAAATATGTAATTTGGAGTAAAATTTAAATAAAACATTCAATACAATAAAATATAAATAAATTAACACACAAAGCAAATCATGAAATGTATTAAAGATAAGTAAAACAAGATGTGGGCTTAGCTTTGACCACGGATGTTGACGTATCATAAATTAAAGAGTTTAATTAATGCAACATTCTGCACCTAACTTACAACCAACAGAAGTTTTCCATCTGTCTTTTTTCTTCCCTTTCCCTTCTGAATAATTCAATCATAAAACTGCACAAACAAGATGAGCATCCATGGCTGAAACAGTGGGAAGGAGTTGTCATGAGTCAAGGTGTCCATGAGGTGCCTACTTAACACTATCAGTGCCTGAGCAGAGAAAGGAAGGTAGCTGTGCAGTGTGGGAGTGAGGCATAGGTGGGTGTCTGGGTGGGTGCGGTTGGAGGTGATACAGAAGGAGAGTGGGGTCTTAACATTTGAGAAGCGCATGCAGGGCCTTCACGGAAAGGACCAAACTGGTCTGGGGCATCAGACTCAATTAGGGTGGGGAGAGTAACTTTACACGGGACACCCTAGAGTGGCCTCTCAGGGATGAGAGAGGTGAGACAGATGTCACATGAGAGAGCTGGCCTGGCCGAGGCTGTCAGCATCTGAGCTATGTCAGCAAGGTGTTCATGTAGATTGAGTTGTCAGCACTAGAGCAAGATGAGCAGGTATTTCCCATGAGAGTGGTCACCTGGCCTAGGCTATCAAAACACCAATGTGGTGAAGGGGCTATTCCGAGGGAGGAGATAGAGGTAGTCTTGGGGGATTGGTTAATTCAGTTCAGTTCAGTTCAGTCGCTCAGTCGTGTCCGACTTTTTGCGACCCCATGAATCGCAGCACGCCAGGCCTCCCTGTCCATCACCAACTCCCGGAGTTCACTCAGACTCACCTCCATCGAGTCAGTGATGCCATCCGGCCATCTCATCCTCTGTCATCCCCTTCTCCTCCTGCCCCCAATCCCTCCCAGCATCAGAGTCTTTTCCAATGAGTCAACACTTCGCATGAGGTGGCCAAAGTACTGGAGTTTCAGCTTTAGCATCAGTCCTTCCAAAGAAATCCCAGGGCTGATCTCCTTCAGAATGGACTGGTTGGATCTCCTTGCAGTCCAAGGGACTCTCAAGAGTCTTTTCCAACACCACAGTTCAAAAGCATCTGCCTGTTAATTAAACACATATAGTAGTTAACAACAAAAAACAAACAAACAAACTTGAATTAGCCTTGTAACTTTGAATTGGATATGAAGGCAGTGGTACGAATATTTCAACATTTATAAATAGATATAAATTTATCCCATAACTTTCTCCATTGAGAGAGCCAGGTAACAATAACACTCCTACAGCAAATAGTACATCAAACACTGAACTCTTCTAAATAGGGGTTGAGGCAAGAAAATCATAAGATTAACCTGGACTATTCTATACTGTCAGGAAGCACAGAACTGCTCAAAAAATAAGGAGAGATGATAGAGTACACAAGAGTCCACATGCAGAGGTTCCATTTGGTCAAAACTGGGACAATATGAACACCAAAATAAATAATAATAGCAGTGGATTACAATCCCTTAAACAAATTGGATATGGACTTTGAATCTATATTAATACAAATTAATAAGTAAATAAAACACAAATTTGATGAGAAACAGATATTTACATAACTTCTACCTTCTCAGAATACATATTACTTTTAACTAAAAAAAAAAACTTATTGAAATATAGTTGATTTACAAGGTTTTATCAGTTTCAGGTATACAGAGAAGTGATTCAGTTATATATGTGTATGTATGTATGCTTATGTAAACATATATATATATATATATATACACACATATATTCCTTTCAGATTCTTTCCCATTATAGATATTATAGTTCTCTGTGCTATAGGAGGTCTTTGATTATCTATTTCATGTATCAGTTCAGTTCAGTTCAGTTCAGTTGCTCAGTTGTGTCTGACTCTCCGCGACCCCATTTCGTGTATAGTAGTGTGCATATTATAATCCCCAACTCTTAATTTGTCCTCCATCCCTTTCCTTTTTGGTAACCATAAGCTACTATGTCTGTGAGTCTATTTCTGTTTTGTAATAAGTTCATTTGTGTCATTTTTTTGATTCCACATTAAAGTGATATCCTATGATGTTTGTCTTTCTCTGTCTGATTTACTCTCTTAATACAAAAATCTCTAGGTCCCTCTATGTTGCTGCAAAAGGCATTATGTCATTCTTTTTATGGCTGAGTAGTATTCCATTGTATATATGTACCAAAAATTCTTTATCCATTCATCTGTTGATGGACACTTAGTTTGTTTCCATGTCTTGATAATTGTAAATAGTGCTGTTGTGAAGGCTGGGGTGCGTGTATCTTTTTTAAATTATAGTTTTCCCTGGATACAGGCCCAGAAGTAGAATTGCTAAATCATATGGCAACTCTATTTTTAGCTTTTGGAGGAACCTCCATACTGTTTTCCACAGTGGCTACACCAATTTGCATTCCTACCAATAATGTAGGAGGGTTAAAATAATGCTGGATAAGGTATGGAGAAAAGAACAGGTATATTAATTACAAATGAAAGACAAAAGCAACTTTACAGTTGAGAAGCCTTACAGGACACCACCTTAATTGAATAAACAAGGGGAAATCATCATCAATGAGAAAGGTTAAACTGTATGTCAACTAAGAGGATGCAGTAGAGGAACAAACATCTCAGTTCTGTGATGCTCCTAATATACAGTGGAATACACGTATTCCTGAATATATAACATGACTCTCAACATGGCAAACATCAGACAGTTCTAAATTGGGAGCCACCTGACGTGATTTCACTGCTGAATATTTCAAACTATCAAGCCACTGCAGTCCAGGAAAGACTGAAAAACTGTCTCAGAGTGAAGGTGACAAGAAGGACTTGATAATAACAAAATGCAATTCTGAACATTCTGGGGACATTTAGTGAAATTTGAGAGGTCTGAGAATTAGTTGGTAGTGAGGTAGCAACGTTAATTTCCTGCTAGTACCGTGGTTACGCAGGAGAATGTCCCTCTTTGTAGGCAGACAATAAAATATTAGGAAATTATTATGCATTCAGCTGGCAATTTGTTCTCAAATGATTCAAAGAAAAAAATTCTATGCACTATATTAGTAATTATTCTGCAAATCACAGAAATGCATTAAAGCAGGACCAACTCTGGCATACATGGCTCATTTCATGAACTTTCACCCCAGAGTACTGTCTCCCACATGGTCTAACCTAGTAGAGGTTTTGATGGATTTCAGCCCCTATGAACATTCTTTTGTTCTGTCCCTTTGTTCATAAGCCATACATCATACATGCTAGCCTTGCATAAAAAAGATGTTTTATGTGGAGTATTTTATGTAAATTCAGAGATCTACAGTAATTAAAAATAATATATCTAAAAATAACCTTAAATTTTTCTCTTAATAACTAATTAATATTTGAGTAGAATTTACTTATAAGACTCTGGTTTATTTAAATGAGGTTCTCAGTTGTTAGAACAGAGAATACAAATGATTCTGATGACATTTATCTTCAAAGAATATGTGTAAGAAAGAAAAATGCCTATTAGAAATATTAACAGTATTCTGTTTGCCATGCTTTTGATTTGTTCAAATACATTTAATTATAAGTATAAATTATATATACAGTTTAGAAACAAAGTGTTTAATAATTTAAGGATTAGCTGTGAGTCAAAATAATTTGTTTAGCCTAGCAATAATAATTTAATTGCAAGTTGTTCAGAGAAGTGTACACAACACAGAATAAATATTTATTATATGTTGAATGAGACAAAGAATATCAAAGAATTTAACAGTTTGGCAAACACTTGCACATTAAAAGCTTTTATTATTTGTCTAGGCATGGAATTAATTTGAGATAAAATAATTAAAACCTAGCACAAACTCTGTTCTGAGTTTGTGGGTTTTTAGATGTTAGCTATGTAGTGATTTTATCATGAAATTAAGTATAAATTAGAAAAACTCAAATTTGCTTATTCTTTCTCACACATCCAACAGACTATTAATTCCCAGAAGAGGTATTTATTATATAAATACATAAGAACTAATTAAATCTTGCAAAGCACTCAAAAGTTAAATCTATCTGTACTAGCCATGTATTGTTTAAATTCTGAACTCCTTGACCTTTTACTGTAATTAGAAATTGAAGGGCCTAAAATTGCATCCAAAAGGGAAATCATTAGCATTCATTCTGAGAGGTTTCCCTTTTCAGGATTTTTCATGTCATCCCTGTTTCTTCAAGTTACTTCTTCTCCCAGGTACTTTTAAGTTGAAAGTTTTCTGAATACAACTCTGTCAGGATCTCCATGAAGTTTAACCTTGGAAATGTGAGGGATTTGATCACCATTATAGATACCAAAATGATAGCTAGGAGTCTTATCTTCATATCCTCCAAAAAAAATATATAAATCTCAGTTTACTAGAGTACATATCTGGCTTTATCTTCCCTAGGTAAAATTTTAAAATATATATATGGTTCATTACTTGGGGGGTTAAATTTCTAGGAGACCTACAGCAGTATCAAAGTAATGAGACTTTTCAGTAAGACCATTCCAAAACTGTCATCCAGAAAATTGGACCAATTGCACTCATGAGTAAAGAGTGTATTATTCCATATACTTGCCCACGTATGATATAATCATTTTAAAACTTTAACATTTTGATAGGTGAAGGAAAGTATTGGCTAACTGATTAATATCTATGCTTTCTTTTACCAGTACAGTATAGCTTTTTAATTTTTTATGGTTTGAATATTGTTATGAGAGATTTAAATCTTTTCATTAATTTTTGTTCATATTGTATATGCCTTATTTTCTATCAAATATTTGACTTCTTGTATATTCATAAGAATCACTTATATAAATAGATAACTATACACATTGAGAAAAATCATCTTATTATTTTCCTTTTAATTATATTACTTTGAGATTTTTTTATGATGCATGCCTTTTTCACATTTTCATATTTTCTTGTCAAAACTCTATGTTTTCTGATTATGGCACTGTCTATAAATATCACTTCCATTGTACCTGATATTGTTCATGTTTTCATCTAATTCTCTTATATATTTTTTCATATTTAAACTGTTACTTTGCAGAATGCCAAGAAAGATACTTTTCTAAAACTGTTTATAGAGTAATCCATTAATTTACTCCCTTTCCTCCTATCTAGATTATTTTATAGATGACCACATCATATTCCATGATTTTCAGTAGCATCTATAAGATGATGGGAGTGCTTCCCTGGTGACTCAGATGGTAAAGAATCTACCTGCAATGTAGGAGACCCAGGTTTGATCTCTGGGTTGAAACGATCTCTGGGAGAAGGGAGTGGCTACCCACTCTAGTATTCTAGTGTCCAGAGAATTCCATGGACAAGGAGCCTACTAGGCTCCATGGGTTTGCAGAGTCAAATACAACTAAGTGACTAACATTCTCACTTTCATAGGATGATGGACCCTTAATTTCAATCTCTAGGCCCAGTTTTTACCTCCTAGCACTAAATATATGTTCAAATGTCTTCCTGACATCTTCAACCAAGCGTCTTATTAGGCAAACTAAATATGCCCCAAACAAGGCCCTTGATTTCTCTCACCAAACTGAGAAAATTTCCTCTATCTGACTGTCAACTCATAAAGTAATATCACCAAACAATGCAAGAATAAATACTTCCATTTTCTAATTTTCATTTATTCCATTTTCTAAACTCAACAGATCCAACCCAACAAGCTGTCCCATCAGTCCAATTTTCAAAATATATCTTGAGTTTCCTGATTCTGTTTATATCCTCTGTCCTCAAACTCTTCTAAATCACTATCATCATGTACTCAAGTATTGTAGCAGCTCTCAAGTGTCTCTGCTTCTACCCTTGTCTCTAGTAATGCCTTTTACACAGAGGTCAGAGCAATGTAAAAAAAAAATTATTAGATGTTGTTATTCCATTGTTTAAAATCCTTCCATGATTTTCTTTGTTTTTCCCGTCTTTGTGTTAGTTTGGATTCCTTCTGTCCCCACCACTCAGGGACAAGAATTCAAACAATTAATAGTTGGTTGTTTTGTAATTTTTTTTGAAGTACTAGAATTACTTGTAGATGAGTGGGATACAGCACCAGAAAGGGAAGCGTCCAACAAAGTGTGTGTGAAAATCCAGAGAAAAGAAGGAAGACTGGAACTTCCCCCACAGGTTAACTTTGTGAAAGTCGCTCAGTCATGTCTGACTCTTTGCGACCCCATGGACTATACAGTCTACGGAATTCTGCAGGCCAGAATACTGGGGTGGATAGCTATTCCCTTCTCCAGAGGATCTTCCCAACCTAGGGATCGAACCCAGGTCTCCCACATTGCAGGTGGATTCTTTACCAGCTGAACTACTAGGGAAGCCCCAGATTCACTTCAGAAACTAGTACAAACAACACATTACAGTATTACCAGCTCTCCCAACCTTCAGAAGGGAGGTAAAATGGATATATATTTTTTTAGTCATTGACTAGAGAGTGATGGAGTATAGGTGCTATTCTACATACTTGTAGCTGTTACAAATATCTCCCAGGCACAGAAATGTAGGTATAGGCTCTCAAAGCCTGAACACAGAGACATAGTAGGTGTTCAAGACATATGAGCACTCACAATGTCTGTTACAGCCCTATGTAACTTGATTTCTGTTTTGCTTTCCATTCTAACCTCATATTTCTCAATCTTAGTTTACTGTGCTCCAGCCACACTAGCTTCATTTTTATTCTAATTTTTTTCTTTACTCATGTTTAAAATGTTTCTTCTCCTCGATTTTCAGTTCTTGTTCTTTAAGACTCAGGTTAAATGCCACCTTCTCATAAAGCCATCTGGCATAAGTCTGCTAAAGTATGAATCACCTAGACAACAGTTGCTGTCTCTCAAATTATCTCCTAGATTTCTTTTATAACATTTGTTCTCAATATTATGGCTATCACAACAAAATTTATTCCTCTGTTTTGTTACAAAGTTATAGTGCATAAAGCTGATGGCCCTCTAATTGGTCTGTGGTGAGAAGTATATGATTGAATACAGAATAATTAGTTTGAAAATAGGAATACATGTAGATAAGAATTTGGATTTGCCAAAAGTAAGGTCTTCCCTTTGCCCTTAGCTTCTAATAGGTAACATATGTTATTCATGATAGGAGTATCTTTGGGCAAATGATTGAATATATCATCCGATAGGGTGGATGATGACTGTATCAGTAAGATAAACCATGTAATTTGGAGTAGAGGCTTTTAGTTCATTTGTTGTCAGATGACCTGGAGACTGAAATCAACCACATGGACAATCTATCACGAGCAAATAAAGGAGCCTGCAATTAAAGACTCAACACCAAAATCCAGGTAAGCTTCCATATTGGCAAGACTCAGCAGTGTCATACACTGAAGCCACTAGTGTAATGAATTCTGACCCCATCAGGACAGTGAAAGCTTTGTATATGGAACTCTGCCAGACTCTGCGCTATGTTCTTCATTTGGCTGAATTTTATCTGTTCCTTTTTCCTATAGTAAACTGATATTGTGAGGATCATAGCTTTTCAGTGAGTTCTGTGACTCCTAGCAGATTATCAAATCTGAAGGCAATTTTTGGAACTTGGTAAATATTGCAGTTGATTTCAGAAGTCAAGGAGGGTCTTGAGGACTGAGTTCTCAGACCTTGAAGTTTAATCAAGTCTGGGTACTAAGATTAAGCCTAAACATTGAAGTTATCTTTGTCCTATTTTCTACAGATGCTGTATAAGTAATAAGTCAATAAATCCCACTGACTCTGTCTTAAAATCATATCCAGAAACCAACCTCATCTTCAACTTTAGCCACAGCTCTCTTAAGGTCTTCATTATATTACCTGGATTATTAAATACTCTTCTAACAGATTACCTCACCTTCTTAAACTTTGTTATCAATACATCAACCAAAGAGATTCTTTTTAAACATAAATCCAGCATGATACATTTAATTATTTTGCAAAATATACCTTGTCTTTCTGTCTGGGCCCCTTCATTCAAAGTCCTTCACCATGGAGTCCTTGCTACGTAAGGATTATAGTTTTCATTCTGTTTATATTGGACTTGATTATGGTAATTAAACAGAAAATGAAACATAAGTGTAAGTGACTTTGTTACTTCTGAGCAGAAGTTTAAAGAGCCAATGCATGATTTCTTCGTATCTGTCTTCTCATTGCCTTAATACAATGGTGTTGTCATAGATTAGTTCTGGCTTTTCATCTTGGTTCCTAAAGAGAACATTGAGAACTACAGCCGACATGCCTCTTGTATATATTGGCTAAGGGAAAACTGTATTGTAAAAAGGGAGCTTTCCAGGTGGCTCAGTGGCAAAGAATCCACCTGCCAATGCAGGAGACATCAGAGATGTGGGTTCAATCCCTGGGTCAGGAATATCTCCAGGGGGAGGAAATGGCAGCCTACTCTAATATTCTTGTCTGGAGAATCCCACAGACAGAGGAGTCTGACGGGCTACAGTCCATAGGATCACAGAGTCAGATTGACTGAGCATGAACACATACACTATTGTAAAAAAAAATCTACTGAGATTTTAGGATTATGGGTTTAAGGAAACATTTCATACGGAAAAATTGACACAGAAATTTGCACTAGAAGTGGGATGCCAGTGTAAGAACTTTAACAAAAAATAAGTGATGTGACTTAGATTATAAGGACAGATGGAACATGGTGAGAAAACTACAACAGGAGGTTGAAAAATGACAGCACATGGTATGTGGTAGTAGGATATTTAGTATAAGTGCTGACCAACAAAAAATACCAAGTCAGTTTATAGTTCCACGTGAAGAGGTTGGGGAACAGATGCTATTAGCATACTTAGTTACTACTGATTGTAAAAGAAAGAGATGATCTGAGAAAAGAACTGGGATTGGGTGCGTGGGAAAGTTGCAAGGAGATAAAAAAGAAAGTAGACCATTCAGAAATTCTGAAACATTCAGGATTGAAAGATTCAACTATTTCTCATATGCAATGGGAAAAAATAAATGAATATTGATAAAAGTTTAAACCAAAGCAATATAAGATAATTAAATTATATGCAAGGCTGAACCTTGTAGTAAAACCAAATTAGCCATCTTTGGCTGAACTCAGGAAAAAGAGATCTGGGAATGACTTGCCAACAGAATTCTTAATATAAAAATTTCTGAATTCTAAAAATTAAGTCTAGATAGCTACATGTCTCTTAAAAAGTACTGTGAGATGACTGTCACCACATAGAATGTGCTGCAATCAAATATATAAAAAGGCAGCTAGGGTTTTGATAACATTTTACTTTGTAATATGCCTTAACTGTAATTTCTACTATTCTCCATGACAGGATAACTGATGTGAACTTGTCCTGCTGCAACTAGCCATAAAACAGACAAAATGCACAAGTCCACTGTTTCAACCTGCACTGGAAAATATGACATACAAAGTCTGATTCTTGAAAGAAGAGAAAGAAACAAAGTAAGCCCCACATTTGCCTGAGCTTTCTTCCCGGGATATTTTCCTAATTATAATGCAATTAGTAAGGGTCTGAGCAAATCAAAATGAGCTGAAGAGGCAGAAATTAGATTTTGGAGCTGAAGAAATGGTGAATTTTTAGAGCAGGAACTAGGGAGGAGAGACGTATATAGGAAAAGAGCCCAGAAGTTTATATAAGATTCTCAAGGGTCTTTGGCAGAAGGCTGAACTGTACATATGCAAGGTAAAACTCTATGAGGTGTACCAGAGAATAGCTATTACAAGGGTGAGCACTGAACAGTGATAGTTTTTAGAGATGGTATTTGAATTAAGGTAGCTTAATTAGTATAAAGATGAAATGCAATAATGCCAACATTTTTAAAAGCCAAGAACATATATATGTACTACATTAAAGAATAAAGAAATGGTACAACTCTACACATAGAGAAACAAGACACACCTAATATTTATAGATGATATAACCTTCTTGGGAATGCTCCAACATTTTAAGAGAAGTCTTTAGTTTGGAAAAATATGAAGTAATGTAAATTGTTCCCAATATTTGGAGAGCTGAGATTTACGGGTAAAGATGAAATTCTGAAGCCTAAACACCATCTTGTCTTTATTTTGTTTTACAAAAGAAGGAAGAAACCCTTTAAACTGTTATTTACAAGGTTGAAGGCTTTAATGTTCCAGAGGTCTTAGTATAGGTTCTTCTAAAACCAAGGCTTGAGACAAAGTCTTAGATTCAGGTAGTTTATTTGAGAAGATGTGAAGAAGACAAAGGTGTAAAACAAGGAAGGAGAAAAGCCATCAAGGCAAACTTTATTATGCTAGTTATCACTGTGGACCACTGTGTGTCTATCTCATTGGGATACTGAGGACCAATAGAACATACCTCAGAATTACTGCTTCAAAAAGAGGAAGAGATTAGAGTGTTTATCCTTTGGTCAAGATTTGCCTCCAATTGTGTTAACTCTTTTGTCCAAATGACCTGATCCTTGTTAAAGCAGAGTGAGCATCTGTAGGGGCCTCCCTGGCGGCTCAGACAGTGAAGAATCTGCCTGCAATGTGAGACTCAGCTTCAAAACCTGGGTTGGGAAGATCCCCTGGAGAAGGAAATGGCAAACTATGCCAGCATTCTTGCCTGATGACACCACAGACAGAAGAGCCTGGCAGGGTACAGTCCATGGGGTCGCAAAGAGCCGGACACAACTGAGCAACAAACACACCCAGTGAGCATCTGTAGCCTTCAAGTTAAACTTGAGCAAAAAGTAGGGAGAAGTGACAGACACTCAACGTGGCATTTTGTCAAGATACACTGGAACTGCCAGTGAAATGGGAGCTGAGCCCAAGTGGCGTGGTATGGAACATCAGAAGCATATGCCCCACTCCCTCAACTGCCACTCAGATTCACTTGCCCTGCACTTATTAGTTTCATCCTTCAAAGTGATAACCAGTGGTAGTCTCTAAAACCGACCTGAGACTAGAGAATTATTTCACAGGTGGTATTCTTTACTGTTGTAACTGATCCATGAATATATGTAACAATTATCATTAACTTTCTCTCCTACCCATTCCACTTTAATCTCACCTCCAGCTGTGCTGCTTCTAATGTAGAGAGTCTTCCCTATGCAGTGAATTAGACCTGCTTTCCTAGAACAGTGAGCCCTTAATAGCTTTTCCCTTTTTGGGACATGGTTGCTGAAATGGTCCATTCACTATTATTACCTCACCTGGAAACTTCAATTCTTTCATCATAGTCAGTGTGGATTGATTGCCATAACAGAATACTACAAACTAGGTGACTTGAACAACAGAAATTTATTGTCCTGTAGTGCTGGAATCCCAGATCAAGATGTAGGCTAATTCCGTTCCTGATTAAAACTCTTCCTAGCTTACAAATAGCCACCTTCTCACTGTGTCCTCACAAAATTTTCGTCTGTGTGTGTGTGTGTGTGTGTGTGTGTGTGTGAAAAGAGAGAAATCTATCTCCCTTACCCTTCTTATAAGGCTATCAATCCTATGGGATTAGAACAATACTCTTCTGACATTATCTAACCTTGCCACTTCAGTTCTGTCTGACTCTTCGTGACCCCATGGACTATAGCCAGTCAGGCTCCTCTGTCCATGGGATTCTCCAGGCAAGAATACTGGAGTGAACTGCCATGCCCTCCTCCAGGGGATCTTCCTGACCGAACTTGTGTCTCTTATGTCTCCTTAATTGGCAGCCAGGTTCTTTACAACTAGTGCCATCTGGGAAGCCCTAATTACATCCTAAAAACCCATATCTCCAAATGTGATCACAGTGGGTGTTAGGGTGTCAGCACATGAATTTTGGGGAAATTTCAGTCCATAGCATCATCATAGAAGCCATTGGTTCAGTGTCTATATGCCACCCTGTAGTAGAGCTCCTCAACCCCATGGAGCATTGTGCCTGAGTTGGTGTCTAAGTAGAGGCTTTAAAAAGCCATTCACATATTATAGTAGACTGGCCACTTTCAGGAGAGATTGTATATGCTAAGAGGGGTGGATTTAACAAATACTGAGATTCTATGCCCATTGATTCACTTCTTTTGCCATGAAGAGTATCAATATCCTAATGCAATGTTTTACTGAATGTTAAGCAGATAAATATGCCACTCAGTAAGCCCTTGGAGATTTGTGCTTGTAAAGATCTGCAATGTATCCCGTTCAGGATAGGTATTTAAGGATAATCCCATAGTCACTTGATGACCTGTAAACAAACACTCTTATTCATCAGTTCAGTTCAGTTCAGTTGCTCAGTCGTGTCCAACTCTTTGCGACCCCGTGAATTGCAGCATGCCAGGCCTCCCTGTCCATCACCGTCTCCCGGAGTTCACTCATTATAATAAAATATTATAATAAAAATATTCTAAAGATGTGTTTGTGTGTGTTTGTATACATATGCACTGCACTGTCTATTAATAGTGTAAAGAGAGTTAGAAGTGCTGCTGCTGCCGCTGCTGCTAAATCGCCTCAGTTGTGCCCGACTCTGTGTGACCCCTGGATAGCAGCCCACCAGGCTCCTCTGTCCCTGGGATTCTCCAGGCAAGAATACTGGAGTGGGTTGCCATTTCCTTCTCCAAGTTAAAAGTGACTATGGGTATATTCTTTATATTTTGAGATAAAATATGCATTTTGTATGATATCATGGTAATTTTATAATTTTAAAAATAACTTGTGCTTTGAGAATTAACAAGCACAAAATTGATGTTCTCAAAACAATAGAGAATAAGGCACAAAGGAGAAAAAAATATGTTTTTTTCACCATATGTGTGATTTTTACTACCTTATTGACTCACAGATCCCTGACTGATGATGTGAGCGAAAATAAAAGGAGCTTCAGTGGACTTCAGAAAAATCTCAGTGGGGATGAAGGTACAAATGGGTACGGTCCAAAGGTCTAGAAAATATGACAAAATATTGCCTGTAATGATTTAGGAAATGATAAATTTATTTCTAATATATGAAAGGATTTATAGAAAATACAGATGGAGGATCTATAATACAGTCAAAGGATCCCCGCTGCCCCCTGCCAAAATAGTAAAAACTCACAAGAAATACTTATGATCTGAAATGTGGAAAACTGACAACTGTTGTCATTAAGCAATTCATATTTATGTTTAAGGGAATTCTCAGGTGGCTCCGCAGTAAAGAATCTGCCTGCAATGCAGGAGATGCAGGACACATGGGTTCAATCCCTGGGTCAGGAAGAGAAAATGGCAATCCATTCCAGTATTCTTGCCTGGAAAACTCCATGGCAAAGGAGCCTGGTGGACTACAGTCCACGGGGTCCCAAAAGTCAGACATGACTGACTGACTGAGCATGCATCTATGTTTAAATCATTTTTAAATCAGTTTTGCTGATTTATAATCCCAATATACCTAAGTTTTATTAATATTTTAGTCTTCACTCCAATCTTTTCTTAAATCTTCAACTGTTGAATATTTACACATGTATCAATCACTTAGAAATGAATATAAATATGTTTATCTGTCGTCAAGTGAAAATGAATACAGCTATAAATTTTCCAAACTTGTTTTAAGTGATTGGTGACTGTGTCTCAGAAGTTAGCAAGGCCTGAGTTTGAATCCTCTAACATTGTAACTGTGAGAAAATTAAGAAAGCTGATCTTTAAATTTCTTTAGTTCTTTAAAAGGGATGATAATGAGATTATCATTGTTTATAGTGTTATTGAATGGACTGAATTAGGTATTATAGATTTCATTTTAGGTATAGTGTTTTACAGAGTTAAGTCCTGAACTGACTTGTCACCCTTATCATGGTCCCTTCTGAACCCCACAGGACTTTGGCTCTCCTACAGTCCTGCTGTGAGAACTATAATTGGATTTGACAACCTTCTTTCTCTTGTCACAGGACACTTTGTTGTTTAATCTTGACCTGTTTCTCTGACTTTCCACTGCTTAATAAACATTCTCTAGCCATACTGGAAATGCGTGACATTTACCCTTCTACTTGAAGTTTTTTTCTTCCCCTCTTCGCCCTCCTCTTTATCCCCCAAAGTCCATAGCTCATTCTGTCCTTCAAGACTCAGGGAACACCCTATATTTAATTCCTCCCAAGTGCTCCTATAATCTCTCTGCCTCTCTGTAGAGCTTTATCACTTGCCACTCGGGATTTCCTTATATCACTAACAGCGTAAAACTCAGCAGGTAGCAGTGCTATCACAAAGTAGACACTCAATTAACAAATGATTTTGAAAGAAGAAAAGGAAAAATGGAAGAAAGAACAAGATAGAGACAGAAGGAGAAAGACAAATGGAAAGGAAGGAAGGAAGGATAGAGAGAAAGGACGAAAGAAAAAGAGGAAAAAGAAACTGCCCTTAGGTCCCATTCTCTTACAATACATGTTATTATCAGAGGATGAAGTTGCTAGAGGGCATCTGAGACCACTCCTGGGGAAGACTAGTCTGAGGCCAAAAGTTAATGATGAAAATGCTCAACCAAGTTCCCTCCAGGGTATCAGTGCCCTTTCCTTCAAGCCCACCTTATCTATCATTTCTGACCATCTTCCTACTTTGTTCTTCAAAGACACTCAAGATCAACACTGTGTACTTGGCTCTGATTAGGGTAGCTATCCCTCATGCCCTGCCCTCTGCTCCATTTTGATGGCTTAAATTTAATACAAATTCCTGTTAACAATCCCACCTGCTTTGGCAGAAGACTATGTAATACAAAGTTCATCATATGTAGTGAGGACATCCAGACCATTCAGTCTGATAGTGATATCTGCTCAAAAGCTACATGGTTCATATGTCATATGATGAAAAAGCAAAAGATTTTTATTTTATATTTTTTATTTTTGGTCTTTGAATTTTAAGTGCGAATGCTTATTTTTGACTGAAAAATGTGCAGTTTTTGAACTGCTTTTTCTGGAGAAGCTTTTAAACTAAGGAATGTCACTAAATTGTTTTTTATTGTGCAAGATTTTATTCAGCTTTTTTATCTTCTTTTTCATTTATTACTTTATTTTTAATTGGAGGGAAATTGCTTTACAATGTTGTGTTGGTTTCTGCTGTACAACAATATGAATCAGTCATAAATGTATATATATATATCCTCTTCTTGAGTTACTAAATTTCTAACAAAATCCACTTCTCAACTCCTACCATATAATTGAGATTCAATTTAAAGCCAAAGATCCTACCCCATTTTGTAGTTTTAACAGTAGGTAAATAATGTAAATAATAAAAAATATAAGTAAACATAAATAATATATATAAACATTTATACTTTAATGACATGCATTTATTACAGTTTAGTTTTCCAAGTTGATTCTCATAGATGTATATTTGATTCTCACATAAAACCATTGAATTAGGTATGAGATACACTGTTATTTTCATTTCACAGATATAAGCTTGAGAATCAAGCTTACCTATTGTAAACTTATGGATTTCTCTTTAGAATTTAATTCCTCTATACAATGCTCTATTTATTTCTAAGCTCACAGTACAATTGGTTTGACAAATGAGCATGCTACATAATAATTTTTTTTAATAGTGCCTTTAGTTTTTAGAGCAGTTTTAGGTTGACAAGAAAAGTGAGCAGAAAGTATAGGAGGTTTCCATATTTTCCCTTTCCTCCCAAGTTCCCTCTCTTATTAACATCTTACATTAGTGTATATAATAGATGAACAAATATTGATATATTATTATTAAAGGCTATAGTTTACATTGTTTCACTCTGTGTCATACAATCATACAGGATTTGCCAAATGTAAATGTCATGTACCTATCATTCCAGTCTCATCCAGAATAGTTTCATTTTCCTGAAATTTCCATGTTCTACCTAGTTATCTCTCCCAGCTCCTTTCCACAAACCCCAGCAACTGTTGATCTTGCCACTGTCTTCATAGTTGCCTTTTCCAGAATGCAGTAGAGGTGGAATCATATGGTATGTAGCTTTTCCAATTGTCTTATTTCATTTAACAATATGCATTAAAGGTTCTTTATGGCTTGATAGCTTCTGTCTTTTCAGTGCTGTATAATATTTTAATATATGGATGCATCACTGTTTGTTTATACATTCACCTACACTGAAAGATAGAATGGTTACTTCCATGTTTTGGTAATTACAAATAAAGCTTCCACCAACATCCACGTGCAGATTTTCGTGTGGACATACTCATATGAATAAATAACAAGCTGTACAATTGCTAGATTACATGGGAAGAATGTATGGCTTTCTAAAAAATGGGCAGACTGTTTCCAACAAGGCTGTACCATTGTGCAATTTCACTAGCAATGAATGAGTGTTTCTGTTGCTCCACATCTTTGTAAGCATTTGGAGTTGTCAATGTTCTTATTTATTTATTTATGCTGCACCTCACTTGTTCCCTGGCCAGGGAAGAACTGCTTCCTGCAGTGGCAGCACAGTGTCTTAACCACTGGAGACCAGAGAGGTCCCCAGTGTTGTCAGTGTTTTAGATATCAAGGTGCTTTTTGGATCTTTTGACCACTTTTTAATGGAGTTCTTTGTTTTTTTGTTGTTGAATTTTAAAGTTATTTAAAGCATATTATGCTTTATCAGAAATGTGTTTTGCTAAGATTTTATCCCTGTCTATTGTTTGTGTTTTCATTCTTTCATGAGAATCTTTCGTAGAGCAGAAATATTTAACTTTAATGAAGTTCACTTTATCAATTCTTTCTTTTTTATATTGTACTTTTGGTGTTATATCTAAAAAGTCATTGCCAAACCCAATATTTTATAGAAGTTTTATAGTTTTTGTTTTATATTTAGGTTAATGGCTTTAATATTATATTTTTTGACTAATTTAGATAATCAAAGTGAATACCCCTGGTGTAGTTGTTAAAATGGTATTTACAGTCAGTCTTTCCATGTTTAAATCTTGTGGGTACCTACTTACTTTGTGTAACCTTTTTAGGTTGGTTAAATTCTGTGTTTTCATTGACCTTGAAACAGAACTAAAGATTGTGCCTACAATAAAGTAAGATTGTATGAGATAATACATTTAAAGTATGTTAGAATACTTAAGGGACATTATCAATAATGATTAATAGTAATTATGTTGTGTTTAGCACAGTGATGCACTGTGATGTTATTGAGATTTGGGAGACTTTTTGTCCACATTCTATTCACTTCTGTCTCTTTTGTGTCAAACTCTCCTCAGTTCAGTTCAGTTTAGTTCAGTCACTCAGTCGTGTCCGACTCTGTGACCCCATGAATTGCAGCATGCCAGGCCTCTCTGTCCATCACCAACTCCGGGAGTTCACTCAGACTTGTATCCATCAAATTGGTGATGCCATCCAGCCATCTCATCCTCTGACATCCCCTTCTCCTCCTGCCCCCCAATCCCTCCCAGTATCAGAGTCTTTTCCAATGAGTCAACTGTTCACATGAGGTGGCCAAAGTACTGGAGTCTCAGCTTTAGCATCATTCCTTCCAAAGAACACCCAGGACTGATCTCCTTTAGGATGGATTGGTTGGATCTCCTTGCAGTCCAAGGGACTCTCAAGAGTCTTCTCCAACACCACAGTTCAAAAGCATCACTTCTTCGGCGCTCAGCTTTCTTCACAGTCCAACACTCACATCCATACATGACCACACGAAAAACCATCGCCTTGACTAGACGGACCTTTGTTGGCAAAGTAATGTCTCTGCTTTTGAATATGCTATCTAGGTTGGTCATAACTTTTCTTCCAAGCAGTAAGCGTCTTTTAATTTCATGGCTGCAATCACCATCTGCAGTGATTTTGGAGCCCCCAAAAATCAAGTCTGACACTGTTTCCACTGTTTCCCTATCTATTTGCCATGAAGTGATGGGACTGGATGCCATGATCTTCGTTTTCTGAATGTTGAGCTTTAAGCCAACTTTTTCACTCTCCTCTTTCACTTTCATCAAGAGGCTTTTTAGTTCCTCTTCAACTTCTGCCATAAGGGTGGTGTCCTCTGCATGTCTAAGGTTATTGATATTTCTCCCGGCAATCTTGATTCCATCTTGTGCTTCTTCCAGCCCAGTGTTTCTCATGATGTACTCTGCATATAAGTTAAATAAGCAGGGTGACAATATACAGCCTTGATGTACTCCTTTTCCTATTTGGAACCAGTCTGTTGTTCCATGTCCAGTTCTACCTGTTGCTTCCTGACCTGCATATAGGTTTCTCAAGAGGCAGGTCAGGTGGTGTGGTATTCCCATCTCTTTCAGAATTTTCCACAGTTTATTGTGATCCACACAGTCAAAGGCTTTGGCATAGTCAATAAAGCAGAAATAGATGCTTTTCTGGAACTCTCTTGCTTTTTCGATGATCCAGCAGATGCTGGCAATTTGATCTCTGGTTCCTCTCCCTGTTCTAAAACCATCTTGAACCAGACTCTCCTAATATCTTTTTATTGCCATGGTCCTGACTGTGGCAACAATAACCAAATCTAACCACCAATTCTATTCTGAGATCTAATAGATTTTTAGAAAGATCTATTAGAATTGTGTATAAAAGAGAGATACATTAGAAGTAAATAAGTCTTGAGGTCATTTTATTTTAATATACAATGCAGTGTATAAGCTTTGTGCTTCCTCATGTACTTTTTCCCTCTGAATGGATGTGTTCACTGCTGATGCTAAGTCACTTCAGTTGTGTCCAACTCTGTGCCACCCCATAGACGGCAGCCCACCAGGCTCCCCCATCCCTGGGATTCTCCAGGCAAGAACACTGGAGTGGGTTGCCATTTCCTTCTCCAAAGCATGAAAGCGAAAAGTGAAAGTGAAGTCACTCAGTCATGTCTGACTCAGCGACCCCATGGACTGCAGCCTACCAGGCTCCTCTATCCGTGGGATTTTCCAGGCAAGAGTACTGGAGTGGGATGCCATCGCCTTCTCCGGGATGTGTTCACTAGACAGAAGTAAACCTTTGCTTCTTAAAATTATTTGTTTATAGATAGGGGAGAGAACAACAGAGAGAGAGAGAGAGAGAGAGAGAGAGAGAGAGAGAGAGGAAAAACAATAAAAAATAGTGAATGCTAAGTAAAATAAAAGTATAAATTTAAAGATATAAGTTAACTCCTTTGCATAATTGACAGAACATCATATAATTGTGCAAAAATAAACAATATGCTGGAAAACATAGACACCATGGAGTAGCTATTCAACTGAACTCTAATTATAGTCTTCTTTTATCATATTCTAAGTCTATGTGTGTTAGTTTTTGACAGGGGCCCTTTCTAGGGTGCTGCTGGGTGCAGGTTAGTCCCCACAACTCTTCCCTTCATTCAGAATGGGAAACCTAGCCAGCATTTTTTTTAAATAAACTTTAATCTTTATTTATTTATTTTATGTCTTAGGCCAGACCATGCACAGCATGTGGGATTTTAGTTCCCCAACCAGGGATTCAACCTGCTGCATTGGGAGCATGGAGTCTTAACCACTGGACCACCAAGGAAGTCCCTAGCAATCATTTTTTATGTTTACCATTCCTGTGACCCCAACAAAGCACAAAGAGCTAAACTTGGGAATGTATCTACAATTAGATAAAGTATAGTATAATATACTATTGCTCTGCCTGATTCCCTCAACTTGAAAGGCCAGACTGCCTTTTCTCCAGACTTCAGTTAAGCAATCTTATTAAAACATTCCGTTTTGCTTAATGTTGATAGGCATGACTTTTGTCAATTACAACAACAAATAAAAAGTCCTGAAGATAAATAAAAATAAAATAAAAAGCCTCATAGACATGGAGCCTGGCTGGTTATGGTCCAAATAGTCGGACATGACTGAGTGACTGAGCATACATGCAAACATGAACTGAATCTCACTCAGTTGTTTTTTTTTTTTAAATCTTGCAGCATGTTTCCAAAACTCTTTCATTTTTTTTCAGGCCATTTTTCCAGCTCAATTTTATTTTCCTCCTTAGATTTGACATTGTAATCTGTCATTTCAATGATTTCACTACTAAACTAAATTCACAAACTAACTGCAAATTGCCATCCATTCTTTGGCCTTCCCTCATTTTGTGCTTTCAGTAGAACTGGGAATTTCTGACTCTCTCATGCTTTATAGGTTGCTTTTGACTCAGCTTTAACGGAGAAGGCTGTGAAACTGATTGCGGCTAACACCAAATCATGTTACTTAATCAATGCCCAACACTTAGTGCTTCTTGGCAATTTTTGGTGCCTCATTTTCCTCTTTATTGCATTCTCTACTGCAAAGTTCTTCACTAGTTCAACATTCCAAGTGGCATTTGACCTCAACAGATGACTTCAACACCTTCTGAACTAAGACAAAAATCAATCCAATGTGAGAGTCCCCAATCTGCCTTCTCTCTACCTCAAAACGTCTCTTTATCTTGAGTTTACATTTCCTTTGAGCTCTTATCTCTTAGGAAGTCCTACTCCTTTTCTTTACAGAGACTAACCCTTAGATATGTGCTCTTTATCTTATCCTCTGTCTCAGACTCTTATTACATCAATTATTCTCCTTGCTAACATCTTTAATCTTTTGTTCTCTTCTGGATTCCTCCCCTCTGCCTTCAGATATGTTTTGGTCTCACCATCCTTGCACAAAAGAGGTAGTTCCATAAATATTTAATGAAGTGATATTGAATTGAATTGAACTTAATTCCTCAAGCTCACAGAGTTACTAGTGACAGAGCCAAAAAATTAAAACCCAGGAATCCTGATCTTAGTTCAGTATTCTTTCCAAAGATAAACATTTCTCAAAGGTATATTCTACAACTAAATATCTTCTAAAATCCAAATCCAATGATTCTATTTGTTGAAGTGCAAATGTTTAATACACTAAAATATAATACTCTTTGTCTACTCATCAGTAAATACTATTGATCTTAATACAAAATGATATTTGCTCATGTTATACATTATACATGTAAATAATTAGTTACAGAATTGGAAACATATTAGTCATGTATGATAGATAAACTAATTTGAAGGGCTTATTTTATTATATCATTCAAATGCTGCTGTAGGTTAATTTAATACCAAAGACTTTTTATTTATTACCAAATTGATTAGTACTTAATAGCTTACGATGTTTAGCTCTTGGAGATCCTTGAGGAACAGTCACTATTAATTTAAAATCAATTATAGTAGTTGAATAAAGAACCATTATCCTTTTTTCCTGTCTAGAAAATAAAGTCCTAGGACCAAAACAATGCATCACTTTTTAGAATTAAAGTCTATTATGAGAAAAATGATGCCAGTCACACACATGCAGAACAAACCTCTGACCAGAACATAATTCTGTTTTATTAATTTATTGGTTAACTCCTCTTGGGCTGTTGTAAACATAACAGGAGCCAAACAATGAACTGCAAAATATATTTACATGACACAAGCAGATACCCATCATTTCAATGTTGTAGGAAGGTGCATTCTCTCAAACATGGATTTCAACTTCTGGTTTCTTATATACGTAAAGTTGTGATGCTTTCTTTTTCTAAAATAATTTAATATAATTGCATTATAATAAATGTTATACTTTTATTAATTTTATACTTTAAGTACATACATCACCATATCTTCTCCAGCTATGAATTCTGAATTTTGATATATCTGTTTAAATGGTGAGATGTCTTAAGAAAATAAATACTATTCAGAATTTTATTAATTTGACCATATTTTGATTTTGCATATTTCAAAATTATATAAGGAAATAGTTTGAGATTATATTTTCTAAAAATCGGTGTATATTATTTTCCCAGTGCCTGAAAGCTTTCTATCTAGATTAACTATAAAGTCACAGTTTCACACTTACATCAACAAACTTTATGTCCTTTCTGATTGTAAGCTTTTGTCACACAGAATTTTTTATTAACTTTATAACAATTAAAAAAATACAAAAGGATAAAAATAAAGTTGTATCTTAATATTACACATAATATCTGCCTGTCTATACATAGCACTAGTATTGATATTTGATGCTTTTACAACTGAACAAGAATAAAGATGAGGTGATTGTATATGTTGTTTATGACTTTGATATTAGTAGTGGATTATGAACCAATGGCTTGTACAAGATCATGATAGGTCTTAAATAGACTTAGCTAGGATCTTTACATGTTCCAGCAAGTCAATTCTAATGTTTCTATTTTGTCATGAGGACAAGAAACATTTATATAGAAAACCCATCAATGACAATCTTTGCAAAAGATGTTTTTAGACTATGTATTAATTTTATTCTACTTCTGTCATTAAAACAATGATCCTAGATAATGTACTCAAACACATAATAAAACAGGATGCACACTTTGGTTTTATGGGAACATTCATTTCCTCCATCATCAGTGTCACATGTTTAATGTTTGCATCCTGTTTCGAAGGGAGGAAAAGGAAAAGAATGCCATTTTATCTTGTGTTTGGCCTTGTTGGAACCTATTGCTTATAAGACTAATGTCATTTGGTATCTCTTAGTACTTCCCACCTGAAAGAACGGGAGTTGATTGGAGGAAGTAATAGATACTTGGAATCTGGGAAATTTTCCTATATAATATTATTAATTTTATTATTGTTGTAGACCTTCAAATTCAAAAGTTATTTTAAATCTATTGGAATTGCTCATTTCCTTCTCTTCAACTTGTCATAGTGTCTATATGACAAAAGGTCTTAAGATCTTTTGTGTTTAATATAACTTTTTACAACACACACACCTTATTTTTAGAATAAAATATTTTACATTTTAAAAGAAGTCAGATATTTTTAATATGCTAACATCATACGTGCACTTTTTGGTTGTTCAGTTCTTTGATTTGCACCATTTCAGGCATTATAAATAAAAATGATGAAAAAACATGTCTTATCATCCCACTCTGTTTCCCATGCTTTACTAAACTGGCCTCGTTTTCCCCCTTGATTTGTCAAACCAATTTCTGTCTTTCTTGCTTGTTTCCTTTACAGAATCACTTGTTTTCCAAAGACACTTTCTTATCATCTATTTTTAAAAAAAATAATTTCTCCTCCTCAGCAAGGCGTTTTCTATTTATCCTTTCTAATGTATTTTTTCCCACCTACACTATCTTTGTGATCCTTCTTAATATCCGACATTAGTTTTTATTATGCTTCTTTTTCACTAGAATGTAAGATCTTTGGGGAAAAGGTGTTGCATCTTGTTTATTGCTCTATTTGTATTATCTAGAATATCTGTGGCTGATACATTTTTGTTATTCAAACTATATTTTATTTAATAAGCAAATGGATGGATAAAACAATCAATGAATTAATACATGGTATCTTGCCTCATGTAGCTTACTGGCTAATGAGCCTATCATTACTATTATCTAAATATACTGTGAATACCACATTTATTTATTAAAGCTACCGTCTCATTATCCTGATAATAATTACTAGCTCCAGTTGTTCTACTGAAACCAGGATAACGCAAAAACATTTTCTGCCTTATATGAACATCAGATGTTTTCATTTTACAAACACCAAAACATACTTAAAAAAAATGTTAGAAGGAAAGGGAGCTATTAAATTTTTATTTGTTGACATTTTAAAATCAAATTCTTTTATTTCTCTTCACCTTTTGTGTATGAATACGCAATATTTCACATGATTACATGGGGGAAGGTAAACAATTGACAAAGAAGGAAACCAATTTGAAGTTGAAAAAGTAATTTACAAATTTCTCTTTAACATCATTGATTGCAAGTATCAAAGCATATGAATGAATTAGAGTGTTTCTGTTGATACAATTGCTTTATATATCCAAAATTTAAAAAATACGTTGTCAGATTTTGAGTGTGTGGTTCAGTCCTTATGACAGTAAAAATTTAATGTATTCTCTTTTGATAAAAACACAATTGTGTCTTAAAACTTGTGGACTCACTTATAGATGTCCAAGGGAATTATTATTGGCCTTATTGATTAATTAAAGACACTGTCGAAGAGAAATTTCTGTGATGAAATGCTGAATAATCTGTGTGTCCAGTATGGGAACCACTAGCTATAGGTAACTTTTAAGTCCTTGAAATGTGGCTAACATGACTGAGGAATTCATTTTAAAATTTTATTTAATTTTTACTAACTTTAATTTAAATATAAATGGTAGTAGTGACACCATTTTTGATACCGCCATGCTTATTGTGATGAATAATGATTTTTAACAGATTGAACAGTGTCTGTTTACAAAACTCTTAGTTGTCACATTGTTTTGGGTATGAATAATCTTGATTTTTGTCTAAACCTTTTAGCTTTTATGCTGCTGAAGTCCACAGTATACTTAGGTTCTACATAACATTCCAGTGTTGCACATTTCTCATAGAAGTTAGACTTTATACTCAATAAATTTCCTTCTTGATATTATTCTATGCTTTTAAAAAAGTAATGTGAAACCTCAGCCATTTAATGGGTAATTCTTACTATTTCTTTTGAGTTGATTTGGGAGAATATATTGAATTGTAGGAAAAAAGCTAGTTCACAAAAATAAAAGGCTTACAACTGTCACATAGAAGTCTAAGTAAAACTTTCTTGGTTTCATCAGTGGTTTTATTTCATAAGAACTATTATCTGAGTCTCTGAAAAAATTTTGACTAGCAAAGGATAATTGTAGTACAATGAAGACATTTTATAAGAAAATAATATGTCACTCGACCATGTTATCAAATATGTCCATCTCATACATAAAAATTGTAATAACACAGTGTTACCTGGACTGAGGTCAGCATTATATACTTATTTTCATTCGTTTGAGCTTAGGCTATGAAGTTGGACATTGTTCATCAGTACTTCTTATAAATTATTAACAGATATTAATAGTAATTTTATTATTAACAACACTCATATTAATAACAATTATAACCACCTTGCAGAGCTGTCTTAAGGGTTAAATTTGAAAATATAAAAACAAGTATAGCATGGTACTTGGTGCACAGAATGCATGCAATAAATGTTTTTCATTTTTCTTATTTTCTCAGAAGCCATTAAAGCCACCAATAAGAGATCAAAACATGAAAGAATGTTAAACATTTTCCCTTGTGAGTTGAGGTAACTTTTGTGGAAAATCAGTGTGCATTGATATATGCTTGACATTCACAAGTGAAAGAAGAATCTGCCATTTTATAATAACAAGAATATGAGTTATGAACTCTGCTGTAACGTCCATTTTGTTAAATAGGCATATTTGCCAAGAAACTTGGATTTTGAAAGAAAAAGTCACCTTTTAAATGCAAACTTTATTAACGTTACAAAAATACACAAAACGACTTATTTTTATTTCCAAATATCCACACATAGAAGATTACAGAAAGTGATGCAAGTTCCATAAGTCTTTTTCTTTTTTTTTTTTCCTCATAAAATGTTGTGGGGAAAATGGTGGAGCGGTAGAAAGAGCAAGAAACTAAAGGATGCTTGAATTTTCTGGTTTGTGTCACTTTTACCTTAACATATTTTTCTGCATGTTCATTTCCTTTGTGTGCTTTTCTTTCTTAAAGAATAAAAGAAAAATCTGCCTCATGAAAATGCAAGAGAGTCATCGCACATAAAGACCATCTTTAAAATGCGCATTATTTATTTGACAGAATGTAATGGCTGTTTCAAGGATATTATGGGCTGTCATGTGAATATGTATTTTAGAATGAATACTACAGTACAAATAGTGCGCTTGCACAATGCACATCAAAAATATAACCTAATGAAATCTCTTCTGAAGATTAGGTAATATATAAGGATATCCTAGAAATGGAAAAACCCAGTTGAGTTAAAATAGGAAAAACCTTACATAGGTCAACTTCGTTGGGAGGTGAGTGAGTAGAAAAGGAAAACACGAAACCAAAGCATAGCTTAACCTTGAAAGATAACTATACTTTCAGCTCTTGATTCTGATATTAAGCAAGATAGAGCTTTTTGAAATTTTATATTTGGTTGATATTGATATATAATGAGTGATTTAGAATTATGTTGTATTTGCAAGATTTCAGGCCCACTTATCACACTCAGGATTACTAATAAATTAGAAGGTTTAATAAGGAAATATTATTTTAGGTTAGAATAAAATAGTCCATGCACTCATAGAATATGATTTTTTGTGACTCTCTAATTCCTATAGCTCCATATTAAGTTCAACGGCAGTTCCAAGAAGCAGTGAATACCAGTCCTTACCTAAGACCTTAGAGCCAAGAGGGAAGCTATAATGGGATATAGCTTACTAAACACCAGGCTAAAAACAGTAAAAGATGTAAAAAGCATATGGATAGGGTGCTTCAGTGGCATTATAGAAAATAGTAAATAAAAGGACAATGTGGTGTGTCTACAGTAAAGATAGATGAACATCTAGATTTGATGTGCATTTCATCAATAATTATGACTTGAATTTAGGATCACTTTTATACAGATTCTTATCCAATATTATCCACTTTTCTAATGTTCAAGATTTGTTTTTGGCATGTTGTTTTTTTCAGTACATGCAGGAATGCACGTAAGTACTGGGATACTTCAAATATTTTGTTGATTATCAGAGTCTTCTAATTCAGGTTATTATAATAAATCTACAAAATAAATATGATACATACAAATATGACACATAAACTTCAAGTAAGTCATTGATTTTAATTTTTGGCAGATACCCTTATGTCTCAATTTTACCTTTTAAAACTTTCTCCTTTTATTCCCTAAAAAATATCAAAATAGACTCCTTTTGCTGTGATGTATATGACTCAGCCAATCGAAGCTCCTTTGTTTCTAAACTTTTTCAACAGAAGACGCTTGCTTCATAATACATCTTTATTGGTCATCAGATAAATTCACAGACCTCAGAATAAGGACATGAAATTAATGAAATCTGCTCCAGCTCCCAAATTATTGCTATTAATGAAACTATTTGTAAACATATACATACTAGACATTAATTTATTTTATTTTAAAATTATTTTTACTTGCTTATTTATTTTGGCAATGCTGGGTCTTTGATGCTGCACAGGCTTTCCTCTAGTTGCAGCTAGCCGGGGCTACTTTCTAGTTATGGTGTGTGAACTCTAGAGCAGGTATCAGTAGTTGCAGCACATGGGCTCAATGGTTATAGCTCCCAGGCTCAATAATTGTGGCACAGAAGCTTAGTTGCTCCACAGCATGTGACATCTTCCCAGACCAGGGATTGAACCCAGGTCTCCTGCATTGGCTGGGGGATTCTTTACCATTGAGCCACTAAGGAAGGCCACGAGGGATTCATTTAGATTAGTGCTGTCCTTTGGAATTATTAAGTGATCCATGTAGATACTTTTAAATTCTATTAGCTCCATTTTAAAACATGAAAATGTATTACTGTATGGCAGAAAACAACACAATATTGTAATTATCCTTCAATTAAAAATAAATAAAGGAAAACACATCAAAATTAAAAAGGGCAAAATTTATTTTAACATTTTTTCAATGTAGTATCATTTCAGCATTTATTTATTAATGGCATAGTTTACATTCTTTTTTACATACTAGGTCTTTGAAATCTGATATATATTTCACACTTAGAGCACAACTCAGTTCTGACTAATGCATTTCCAATGCTCAGTAGCCTGATGTGGCTAGTGGTTGGCTACCCTGCCAAGCAATGCTGATCTAGTCTTTTCAGTCATCTTGTGTTAACTTTCATAGTCATCCTGTGAGGTCACTCTTTTTAATCCCCTCTTGTGAATGAGCAGAATGAAATTCAAAAAATGTGACTTCACACAGCCAATAAATGCTGGAAATGAACCTTGGATCCCATGATTTTACATTACTTTCCATAGATTTATTACAGAGATTTCTTAAGTGAAGTTAGGAATTTTGGAATTTGGACTTCTAGTAAATAGCTCTTCAACTAAACTCTGCTCTTCCTAGAATTTTTCTAAAAAATACAATACTTTTAAAAACTTCACTCACTATTGCTTTCTAAAGTAGACAAAGCTGAAAACATCTCCCTGTTTCATACTCTTTACTGATTTCTGATTTGTTCCATTTCACAAATAGCATACGGTTGAAAT
Organism: Budorcas taxicolor; assembly: GCF_023091745.1. NCBI lineage: Eukaryota > Metazoa > Chordata > Mammalia > Artiodactyla > Bovidae > Budorcas > Budorcas taxicolor. Next base: position 54,836,109 of record NC_068923.1, on the reverse strand, counting down.
TACCCATTTGACTATGCAACCTTCAGTTCAGTTCAGTCGCTCAGTTGTGTCCGACTCTTTGTGACCCCATGGACTGCAGCATGCTAGGCCTCCCTGTCCATCACCAACTTTCGGAGTTTACTCAAACTCATGTCCATTGAGTCGGTGATGCCATCTAACCATCTCATCCTCTGTCATCCCCTTCTCCTCCCGCCTTCAATCTTTCCCAGCATCAGGGTCTTTTCAAATGAGTCAGTTCTTCACATCAAGTGGCCAAAGTATTGCAAATTTACCCCAGGCTTTATTAAAGACACAAACCTATTTACTGTTACATTCTTTTCTTCTGGTATTTGTGATTTTTCAAACTACAATATGAAACTTCTTTGTTCACCAAGGCTGTGACTGATGGATTAGTAGTAGTGAAAATCACTCAGTCGTGTCCGATTCTGCAACCCCATGGACTCTAGCCCACCAGGCAACTCTGTCCATGGGATTCTCCAGGCAAGAATACTGAAGTGTTTGCCATTCCCCTCTCCAGGTGGTCTTTCTGACCCAAAGATCAAACCCTGGTCTCCTGCATTGCAGGCAGATTCATTGCAGGCATACTGATGGTTTAGCTGTTTCCAATATTTTGGTGGTTGAATTTTCTTTTTTTTTAATGTGACTTGCCTCATCTTTAAGTGAAGAGATTTAAAAGCTGACTATGATATACAATGAAAATTTGTTTTCACTCTATGCTGACATTGTAGTAAGAGAAAACACTTGCATTCAGCATGGAAGATTTGGGCAAGTGTATTAGGAGGATTTCTCTATCAACAAAGTGTCTAACTCCAAGAAATCTTGTGACATTGTGGACTCGTCTATAAGATTCCAGATAAGCAAAAAGTTTGAGCTTTCTTAAGGGCTTATCCTCTACTAAACTTATACCAGACACAAGAATATCTTCAGAGGAACAGAATACATTTTTTTTTTCTAAGAGATTAGTACAGAGAATATGGATGATAAAGACAGCTAATTCATTAGGGAAAATATATCCAGATCGAAGACAAAAGTTGTAAAATTTAAATAGTCTTAGAATACAAGTAAGGTGCAATTTTGATATAAGATGAATTTGGGAACCAGGAAGCACATTGGAGATGATGGATGGTAAATCTGGAGGGGAAAATAGGAGACATCCTGCACAGGCAACAAAGTGACCCACATTTATTTAAATGTGGAACATTTGCTAAATATTTAAATGACCAAATCTCCCTAATTCAGCTACCACCAGGTAGGGGAGGTCAAATGTTTAAACGCTTAGATGTATATTTTATTATTTGTTGATTATAATCCAGAGGGGTGTCTTCTTATATTTCAGCTCAATTACACATTCTTTTTCATAAGGTCTTTTTGGTTATTATTGTTGTCATTTCTTTTTTGTTTTCTTTACTTTTTTATGTTAATTGGAGGAAAATCACAATGTTGTGATGGCTTTTGCCATACATCAACATTAATCAGCCACAGATATACATGTTTCTATGCACAACTCATTTAACAAATATTTGAAACAACAAAAATTGTGGAGATTCTTTTTTATTTTTTATTTTTTTAATTTTAAAATCTTTAATTCTTACATGCGTTCTCAAACATGAACCCCCTCCCACCTCCCTCCCCATAACATCTCTCTGGGTCATCCCCATGCACCAGCCCCAAGCATGCTGTATCCTGCATCAGGCATAGACTGGCGATTCGATTCTTACATGATAGTATACATGTTTCAATGCCATTCTCCCAAATCATCCCACTCTTTCCCTCTCCCTCTGAGTCCAAAAGTCCGTTATACACATCTGTGTCTTTTTTGCTGTCTTGCATACAGGGTCGTCATTGCCATCTTTCTAAATTCCATATATATGTGTTAGTATACTGTATTGGTGCTTTTCTTTCTGGCTTACTTCACTCTGTATAATAGGCTCCAGTTTCATCCATCTCATCAGAACTGATTCAAATGAATTCTTTTTAACGGCTGAGTAATACTCCATTGTGTATATGTACCACAGCTTTCTTATCCATTCATCTGCTGATGGACATCTAGGTTGTTTCCATGTCCTGGCTATTATAAACAGTGCTGCGATGAACATTGGGGTACATGTGTCTCTTTCAATTCTGGTTTCCTTGGTGTGTATGCCCAGCAGTGGGATTGCTGGGTCATAAGGGAGTTCTATTTGCAGTTTTTTAAGGAATCTCCACACTGTTCTCCATAGTGGCTGTACTAGTTTGCATTCCCACCAACAGTGTAGGAGGGTTCCCTTTTCTCCACACCCTCTCCAGCATTTATTGCTTGCAGATTCTTGGATCGCAGCCATTCTGACTGGTGTGAAGTGGTACCTCATTGTGGTTTTGATTTGCATTTCTTTAATAATGAGTGATGTTGAGCATCTTTTCATGTGTTTGTTAGCCATCCGTGTGTCTTCTTTGGAGAAATGTCTATTTAGTTCTTTGGCCCATTTTTTGATTGGGTCGTTTATTTTTCTGGAATTGAGCTGCATAAGCTGCTTGTATATTTTTGAGATTAGTTGTTTGTCAGTTGCTTCATTTGCTATTATTTTCTCCCATTCAGAAGGCTGTCTTTTCACCTTGCTTATATTTTCTTTGTTGTGCAGAAGCTTTTAATTTTAATTAGATCCCATTTGTTTATTTTTGCTTTTATTTCCAGAATTCTGGGAGGTGGATCATAGAGGATCCTGCTGTGATTTATGTCAGAGAGTGTTTTGCCTATGTTCTCCTCTAGGAGTTGTATAGTTTCTGGTCTTACATTTAGATCTTTAATCCATTTTGAGTTTATTTTTGTGTGCGGTGTTAGAAAGTGATCTAGTTTCATTCTTTCACAAGTGGTTGACCAGTTTTCCCAGCACCACTTGTTAAAGAGATTGTCTTTACTCTATTGTATATTCTTGCCTCCTTTGTCAAAGATAAGGTGTCCATATGTGTGTGGATTTATCTCTGGGCTTTCTATTTTGTTCCATTGATCTATATGTCTGTCTTTGTGCCAGTACCATACTGTTTTGATGACTGTGGCTTTGTAGTAGAGCCTGAAGTCAGGCAAGTTGATTCCTCCAGTTCCATTCTTATTTCTCAAAATTACTTTGGCAATTCGAGGTTTTTTGTATTTCCATACAAATCTTGAAATTATTTGTTCTAGTTCTGTGAAAAATATGGCTGGTAGCTTGATAGGGATTGCATTGAATTTGTAAATTGCTTTGGGTAGTATACTCATTTTCACTATATTGATTCTTCCAATCCATGAACATGGTATATTCCTCCATCTATTAGTGTCCTCTTTGATTTCTTTCATCAGTGTTTTATAGTTTTCTATATATAGGTCTTTAGTTTCTTTAGGTAGATATATTCCTAAGTATTTTATTCTTTTCGTTGCAATGGTGAATGGAATTGTTTCCTTAATTTCTTTTTCTACTTTCTCATTATTAGTGTATAGGAATGCAAGGGATTTCTGTGTGTTGATTTTATATCCTGCAACTTTACTGTATTCATTGATTAGCTCTAGTAATTTTCTGGTGGAGTCTTCAGGGTTTTCTATGTAGAGGATCATGTCATCTGCAAACAGTGAGAGTTTTACTTCTTGTTTTCCAATTTGGATTCCTTTTATTTCTTTTTCTGCTCTGATTGCTGTGGCCAAAACTTCCAGAACTATGTTGAATAGTAGCAGTGAAAGTGGACACCCTTGTCTTGTTCCTGACTTTAGGGGAAATGCTTTCAATTTTTCACCATTGAGGATAATGTTTGCTGTGGGTTTGTCATATATAGCTTTTATTATGTTGGGGTATGTTCCTTCTATTCCTGCTTTCTGGAGAGTTTCTATCATAAATGGATGTTGAATTTTGTCAAAGGCCTTCTCTGCATCTATTGAGATAATCATATGGTTTTTATTTTTCAGTTTGTTAATGTGGTGAATTACATTGATTGATTTGCGGATATTGAAGAATCCTTGCATCCCTGGGATAAAGCCCACTTGGTCATGGTATATGATCTTTTTAATGTGTTGTTGGATTCTGATTGCTAGAATTTTGTTGAGGATTTTTGCATCTATGTTCATCAGTGATATTGGCCTGTAGTTTTCTTTTTTTGTGACATCTTTGTCAGGTTTTGGTATTAGGGTGATGGTGGCCTCATAGAATGAGTTTGGAAGTTTACCTTCCTCTGCAATTTTCTGGAAGAGTTTGAGTAGGATAGGTGTTAGCTCTTCTCGAAATTTTTGGTAGAATTCAGCTGTGAAGCCGTCTGGACCTGGGCTTTTGTTTGCTGGAAGATTTCTGATTACAGTTTCAATTTCCGTGCTTGTGATGGGTCTGTTAAGATTTTCTATTTCTTCCTGGTTCAGTTTTGGAAAATTGTACTTTTCTAAGAATTTGTCCATTTCTTCCACGTTGTCCATTTCATTAGCATACAGCTGCCGATAGTAGTCTCTTATGATCCTTTGTATTTCTGTGTTGTCTGTTGTGATCTCTCCATTTTCATTTCTAATTTTATTGATTTGATTTTTCTCTCTTTTGGAGATTCTAATGTATGTTTTATTTATTATGAATTTTTTTAAAATTATTAATTCAACTAGTCTTTTTGCAGCATCTCAGTTTCCTGATCAGGGATTGAACTTGCGCCCTCTGCAACAGGAGCACAGAATCTTAACCACTGAGCTAACAGAGATGCCCCTATTTATTTTATTTGAATGTGATTCTTTCTGCAGTTAGAAAGTCACTTACAACCATCACTCACAATGACTGGATTTCACAAAGCAGGACCATTTTCCTGCATACGAGTATAATTTCAAAGACTATAGAGATTTATTTTCTTTGTCTTTTGTTGCTTTGGTTAGTGTTTTTCTTTATCTTTTTGGCTGCCTATCCTTCATTTTCATTCCTTTGTCAATCTAATTTCCTATCACTAGAATTACATTTTCTCATTTCATTATCTCACAGTCAGTCTGTAATTAAGGGCATCAACAAGCAGAGGGCATGAAAGACAGTGTAGGTAAATTGGATGCTCCCTTCTTCAATCTTAAAACTTGGTCTGAGACAATGAGTTCAGTTCAGTTCAGTTCAGTTCAGTCGCTCAGTCATGTCTGACTCTTTGCGACCCCATGAATCGCAGCATGCCAGGCCTCCTTGTCCATCACCATCTCCCAGAGTTCACTCAGACTCACGTCCATCGATTCTGTGATGCCATCCAGCCATGTCATCCTGCTTCGTCCCCTTCTCCTCCCGCCCCCAGTCTCTCCCAGCATCAGAGTCTTTTCCAATGAGTCAACTCTTCGCATGAAAAGTACTGGAGCTTCAGCTTTAGCATCATTCCTTCCAAAGAAATACCAGGGTTGATCTCAATATTTGGAGTTCTGACTCTTTCCAAGCAGGGGCACATGATTTCTGTTTCATTCATGAGAACATTTTGACTTCTTATTTCCAAGTCTTTTTCCCTCGAAGTTTTGGTGAATTATCTGAGAACTTAATTTTCTTTTAAAAATTACCATTTGCTTAATGTAGGCAGAGACAATACCTAGTGCTTTCGATCCAAAGAACTCTAGTGTTAGTTGCTCAGTTGTGTCTGACTCTTTGTGCCCATCAGAATCTTCTGTCCCCGTGATTCTCCAGGCAAGTGTACTGGAGTGGGTTGCCAACCGTCCTCCAGGGGATCTTCCCAACCCAGGGATCCAACCTGCATCTCTCCTATATTGCAGGTAGATTCTTTATCATCTGAGCCACCATGGAAGCCACAAAGGGCTCTAATTGGAATACTATTTAACAGAAATGGTTTGAAATTCTCACTGGGGAAGATATTTTAATTCTTGATAATCTTTGTCATCTATAAAATGGGGATATTGGCACCTTCTTGAATACTATTTTGGGTTATCAAATGAAAAGTGATATAAAGTGCTTGATTAGGAGCAGGTGCTCAGAAATGTTGCTAAGTGTACATATATAATTATTAGTCAGTTTTCTATCTATCAGTTCAGTTCATTTCAGTTGCACAGTCGTGTCCAACTCTTTGTGACCCCATGAATAGCAGCACACCAGGCCTCCCTATCCATCACCAACTCCTGGAGTTCACTCAGACTCACATCCATCGAGTCGGTGATGCCATCCAGCCATCTCATCCTCTGTCATCCCCTTTTCCTCCTGCCCCCAATCCCTCCCAGCATCAGAATGTTTTCCAATGAGTCACCTCTTCGCATGAAGTGGCCAAAGTACTGGAGTTTCAGCTTTAGCATCATTCCTTCCAAAGAACACCCAGGACTGATCTCCTTTAGGATGGACTGGTTGGATCTCCTTGCAGTCCAAGGGACTCTCAAGAGTCTTCTCCAACACCGCAGTTCAAAAGCATCAATTCTTTGGTGCTCAGCTTTCTTTATAGTCCAACTCTCACATCCATGCATGACCACTGGAAAAACCATCGCCTTGACTAAACAGACATTTGTTGGCAAAGTAATGTCTCTGCTTTAGAACATGTTATCTAAGTTGGTCATAACTTTCCTTGCAAGGAGCAAGCGTCTTTTAATTTCATGGCTGCAATCACCATCTGCAGTGATTAGGGAGCCCCAAAAAATAAAGTCTGACACTATTTCCACTGTTTCCCCATCTATTTCCCATGAAGCAATGGGACTGGATGCCATGATCTTTGTTTTCTGAATGTTGAGTTTTAAGCCAACATTTTCGCTCTCTTTTTCCACTTTCTTCAAGAAGCTTTTTAGTTCCTCTTCACTTTCTGCCATAAAGGTGATGCCATCTGCATATCTGAGGTGACTGATATTTCTCCTGGCAATCTTGATTCCAGCTTGTGCTTCTTCCAGCCCAGTATTTCTCATGATGTACTCTGCATATAAGGTAAATAAGCAGGGTGACAATATACAGCCTTGATGTAGTCCTTTTTCTGTTTGGAACCAGTCTGTTGTTCCATGTCCAGTTCTAACTGTTGCTTCTTGACCTGAATACAGGTTTCTCAAGAGGCAGGTCAGGTGGTCTGGTATTCCCATCTCTTTCAGAATTTTCCACAGTTTATTGTGATCCACACAGTCAAAGGCTTTGGCATAGTCAATAAAGCAGAAATAGATGTTTTTCTGGAACTCTCTGGCTTTTTTGATGATCCAAGGGATGTTGGCAATTTGATCTCCGGTTCCTCTGCCTTTTCTAAAACCGCCTTGAACATCTGGAAGTTCACCGTTCACATATTGCTGAAGCCTAGCTTGGAGAATTTTGAGCATTACTTCTCTAGCATGTGAGATGAGTGCAATTGTGCAGTAGTTTGAGCATTCTTTGGCATTGCCTTTCTTCGGAATTGGAATGAAAACTGACCTTTTCCAGTCCTGTGGCCACTGCTGAGTTTTCCAAATTTGCTGGCATATTAAGCTCAGCACTTTCACAGCATCATCTTCCTGGATTTGAAATAGCTCAACTGGAATTCCATCACCTCCACTAGCTTTGTTTGTAGTGATGCTTTCTAAGGCCCACTTGCTTTCACATTCCAGGATGTCTGGCTGTAGGTGAGTGATCACACCATCGTGATTATCTGGGTCTTGAAGATCTTTTTTTGTACAGTTCTTCTGTGTATTCTTGCCACTTCTTAATATCTTCTGCTTTTGTTAGGTCCATACAATTTCTGTCCTTTATCGAACCCATCTTTGCATGAAATATTCCCTTCATATCTCTAATTTTCTTGAAAAGATCTTTAGTCTTTCCCATCCTTTTGTTTTCCTCTATTTCTTTGCATTGATCACAGAGGAAGGCTTTCTTATCTCTTCTTGCTATTCTATGGAACTCTGCATTCAGATGCTTATATCTTTCCTTTTCTCCTTTGCTTTTTGTTTCTCTTCTTTTCACAGCTATTTGTAAGGCCTCCCCAGAGAGCCATTTTGCTTTTTTGCATTTCTTTTCCATGGGGATGATCTTGATCCCTGTCTCTTGTACAATGTAATGAACCTCATTCCGTAGCTCATCAGGCACTCTATCTATCAGATCTAGGCCCTTAAATCTATTTCTCACTTCCAGCGTATAATCATAAGGATTTTGATTTAGGTCTTACCTGAATGGTCTAGTGGTTTTCCCTAGTTTCTTCAATTTGAGTCTGAATTTGGCAATAAGGAGTTCATGATCTGAGCCATAGTCAGCTCTTGGCCTTGTTTTTGTTGACTGTATAGAGCTTCTCCATCTTTGGCTGCAAAGAATATAATCAATCTGATTTTGGTGTTGACCATCTGGTGATGTCCATGTGTAGAGTCTTCTCTTGTGTTGTTGGAGGAGGGTGTTTGCTATGACCAATGTGTTCTCTTGGCAAAACTTTGTTAGTCTTTGCCCTGCTTCATTCCACATTCCAAGGCCAAATTTGCCTGTACTCCAGGTGTTTCTTGACTTCCTCCTTTTGCATTCCAGTCCCCTATAATTAAAAAGACATCTTTTTTGGGTGTTAGTTCTAAAAGGTCTTATAGGTCTTCATAGAACCATTCAACTTCAGCTTCTTCAGCTTTACTGGTTGGGGCATAGACTTGGATTACTGTAATATTGATTGGTTTGCCTTGGAAATGAACAGAGATCATTCTGTCTTTTTTGAGATTGCATCCAAGTACTGCATTTCGGACTCTTTTGTTGACCATGATGGCTACTCCATTTCTTTTAAGGGATTGCTGCCCACAGTAGTAGATATAATGGCCATCTGAGTTAAGTTCACCCATTCCAGTCCATTTTAGTTCGCTGATTCCTAGAATGTGGATGTTCACTCTTGCCATCTCTTGTTTGACCACTTCCTATTTGCCTTGATTCATGGACCTGACATTCCAGGTTCCTATGCAATATTGCTCTTTACAGCATTGGACCTTGCTTCTTTCACCAGTTACATCTACAACTGGGTATTGTTTTTGCTTTGGCTCCATGTTTCATTCTTTCTGGAGTTATTTGTCCACTGATCTCCAGTAGCATATTGGGCACATACCAACCTGGGGAGTTCCTCTTTCAGTATCCTATCATTTTGCCTTTTCATACTGTTTATGGGGTTCTCAAGGCAAGAATAATGAAGTGGTTTGCCATTCCCTTTTCCAGTGGACCACATTCTGTCAGACCTCTCCACCATGACCCGCCCTCTTGGGTGGCCCCACAGGGCATGGCTTAGTTTCATTGAGTTAGACAAGGCTGTGGTCCTAGTGTGATTAGATTGACTAGTTTTCTGTGAGTATAGTTTCAGTGTGTCTGCCCTCTGATGCCCTCTTGCAGCACCTACCATCTTACTTGGGTTTCTCTTACCTTGGACATGGCGTATCTCTTCACGGCTGCTCCAGCAAAGCACAGCTGCTGCTCCTTACCTTTGATGAGGGGGTATCTCCTCACTGCCACCCCTCCTGACTTTGAAAATGGAGTAGCTCCACTCAGCCCTCCTGCGCCCATACAGCCACCGCTCTTTGGATGTGGGGCACTGAAGGAAGAGTGCTCCAAGATTAGGAAAAAACCTATCTCTTCTATCAACGTGAGAATCATATACTTGGGTTTAGAAGTTACCTAATGGTAAATCTGTATATGAGCACACAAAAATAATTCAGCCAGAGCTAATCATTGATAGTAAAACAAGTATTTAAGGCTCTATGGTAGATTTGAAAATTAAGGATTAAATATATAATGTGAATGAAATATTTAATTAAATATTTATTTAAAATAATTTATTATATTAAATAAAAAATTTTAAATGAAACTGACTAGAAACTTAATATATATATATTTTGTAGTGTTTTTCTTACTTTCATACCTATCACATGTCCTCAGCTATATATTTATGTTCAGAACTACTACACACACATATATGTGTAACATATGTACAAATCTACTATACATCATATATATGCATACTTATATATATACAACCTAATGTATCTCTGTGTAAAACAAACTGTGATTTTTCTACGGCTCTGTTCAATTCAAAATTTCCTGGAGTTGGTTGTTGCAACAATGGCACACGTTGTAGGCTCTAAAAGTTCTTAGTAGATTTATTGGTTATATCTTTTATCTGGTTTAGTATAGTCATTGGATGCTATTTTCTTGAGATGAGGATAATTAGTAGGCTTCTCCTGAGGTTCCATTTAAATTATCTGCACTCAATTGCTAGATACTATATGATGATTTTCATAAAAATCAATGCTTTATTGGTCTAACCCTTTCTTGGATGATTTATAGACAGGTTTCTTAGCTACATATTTCAGAAAAGGTTTTATAGAACATTTTATACTTATAAAATAACAGTGTGTAAAAAGGAAATCATTTGAGGACTCTTGATTATATGGATGTACCCTGTGTAATTAGAGGTAATTTTAGAAAACCTTTATTATAGTTCTATATGTTGCTAGATAGTGAGCTGTTGCCTTGACCAAGACTGTGTAAACTTGTTTGTTAAGAGGAAAAGACTCTGTAGGCCATGATCAACTAGGCTCCATTGCTTAGAGAATTTGTTAACCTCAGGTTAAGCTTGTTAAATTTTAGGATTTATACATATTTGAGAAGATTAGTTTTCCAGGTTGATAACCATGGAACTGGGGGATATCATGTGGACGTTTTCCATGCCCTGTTGAAGGATGTAGTGTTTTCTGGGATTATGTTGGTCATATCCATATAAACAAATTCCATGGACAGAGGAGCCTGGCTATAGCCCATGGGGTCGCAGAGAGTCAGACACAACTGACTCAGCAACTGAGCATGCACACATCCTTATAAATAGTGGGAAAAATTGTCTGTCTTTCATTGCATTTCTAAAGACTGATTATCCAGCTTGCTTTGAAGATCTGAGTCCAGCAATAGAAAATTATTGAAATTCTAATATCAGACTGTTTAGTTTTAGTTTGAATAACAGAGAAATTATGATAATCAGTCAATCTATTGGTCAGTGATATTGACTGATTGCTCCTGAAGCATTTGTTTGTAAATGCAGGTTATATTTAAAGGAAACTAAGCATATACCATCCTCGAGGAGGGCATAGCAACCCCCTCCAGTATTCTTGCCTGGAGAATCCCATGGAATGAGGAGCCTGGCTGGTTACAGTCCATAGAGTCGCAAAGATGCTGACACGACTGAAATGACTTAGTACGCATGCACACAAGCAAGCATATACCAACAAAATGTATTGTTTGTAAAGTATACAAAGTTGGAAGAAAAGGATGACCTTTACAACTCATTGGTTTTCGTCATCCGTGCTATATAGTGTCAATCGCCAGTTTCTACCAAAACCTCTCTAATAGCTCAGATGGTAAAGAATCTGCCTGCAATGCAGGAGACCTGGGTTCAATCCCTGGGTCAGGAAGATCCCCTGGAGAAGGAAATGGCAACCCACTAGAGTATTCTTGCTTGGAGAATTCCACGGACAGAGGAGCCTGGTGGGATATAGTTCCTGGGGTGTCAAATGGTTGGACATGACTGAGCGGCTAACACACACACCAAACCTTAGGCTCATGGAAGTCATATTTCTTTTGTCAATTTGTCTAGCCTGTGGTGGTAAAGTGTGACTCTTAGCACTAGCTTTTGCCATAGCCTGAAAATTTTATACTTTTTTCTGGTATTTAATAGAAAATAATATAAAGCTTTCAAACAGCAGGATTCTAAATAATAAGAATTTTGGTAAAAACCAAAACAAAGTGGACTAATCAAATTGCCATTAAGTAATGTTCTTTGGAGAAAGCCTGGATATACTATATCAAATAGGAATATTACATATAGAAATATGTACACAGAGATCACTAAAGTCTTGACTTCCTAAAAATGCCAGAGAAGGCTATAAAACAAAAATGGCTTTGGCATACTGTGAATGATTTACCTTAGAAATCACACACACGTGGACAAACATACACACAGACAGCAATTTGAATACTTAGTTTTATTTGATCTATGTCATTAAAAAAATTTGTACACACTATGTTTTGCTCAGAAAAAATTGTGTGATTAATATGTTGATTTAACTTCCCAATGTAGACTGCTGCTAGGCAGATTCTGATATTATTTATTTTTATTAGTTTATAATATGTCAATTTTTCTTGCTTATCTGTCAACTCCCAGAAAAATACATAAATCAAAAATGTAGCAATGTGGACACTAACAAGGCATAATTATTGTAGGGTCTGTCCTCCTTTAAAGAAAAAATACAATTACCTATCAGAATGCTGCTGGGATTAGGTCAGAATTTGCATAATACTGACTCATATTTTCTTAACAATTTTAACATCAGACAATAGCTTTTCCAAATCTATAATCTCTTATTATTTTCCAGCTTTATTTTTTTGGATTCTAATAAGGAGTTCAGTCAAAACAAGATAATTATTAGAATCTAACCCATAGAAAACTTTAATTACTCAGAGGCATGTTTTTAAGATTAGGTCAGGTTTTTATAAATTTTATATAAAGTAACACAAGGCAATTAAGCTTGCCTAAATGTTATTTTTGTAGTTAAATTTATTCAGTTTTCTACAGATAAATATTTAATAGAAAATACTTCAATCATTGTATGAGCTTAAGGAAAAATTTTCTACTTCAGCATAATCTCTACACAGCAGTTTTAAGACTGGAATTATTAAGCAGTTAGAGGGCTAACAGTCAAGAGATGATGAAAATTTAGAAAATGTTAACTGCTATAAAATAATAGCTGCTAATGTGGAGGATTATGAAACACCCGGTAGCAGAATAAGTAACAAATAGATCCTTTCTGAAGTCCTGAAGGCTGGGGGTGGGATCTGGGGTTAAGTAACCGTGATATATTTATAGAGGGCAAGGGATCACCATAAAATAAAGCAGCAAATAGTAAAGAAGTCAATGTAAAAGAGAGGCCGGGGATTTAGGGTATAGAGATCATAAATTTTCATCGATATAAACAGCCTGTGTACCTCAGGAGTTGAGGTTTAGCTATAATTTCAGGTCTGACCTATAGGCCTTTTGTGTTCATAGTGCAAGCACGATCAAGATGCCATCTAAGGAGGTGTAAAAAAAAGGAAAGAAAGAAAGGAGAAAAAATGTTTCAGATCTGTGTGATTTACTCATTTAATCATCCCCAAATCCATCCCTAACACAACAGCACAGAAGTTGAGAGGATTTTATTGTCTCACTAAATTACATTTAATTCTTACCCTAGCACATCCTATAAACAAGAAGAGTGAATGATGTTTGCTCCATCATGTTCTTCCAAAGCAAAATTGTTGAATTTTTATGCACGGCTTCTGAGAAGGCGTTTTACCTTTCTCTGTAGAACTCTGTATTCCATATTTACGTTTTAATTTTAAATATGTATTTGAAAACCCACTTAAAGCTTAGTAGATTAAAAAGAAACAGTGACAAAATGAGCTTGTTTGATGGTTTAACAGAAGCAATAAATAGAAGCAAATCAACATGAAAGAACTATTAAGTATTTAGCTTTTAGGAGTTATCCTGAAATGGAATAATGAATGGTTTTAAAAAAATAAGTAAGCTATATGAAGACCTCATCTTTTTATTCAGGGACATTGATTTTAATTTATGTAGACACTAAAATGAGCTTTCTGTTCTAAATTGCCACTTAATGAAAAAAAATTATTATGTTTGAGGGTAAGTATAGTATATATGCTTACATATTTGCAATCTATCATCTATTTCTCTCTCTATGCATGCACACACACACACACACATATATATACAGAGTCACACAATGTATTTTGAGACATGGATTATATTGTACACAAATACACACTCACACAGTTGCTAAACATGCAGGTGCAGGGGTTAACAGAAAGATTATTAAGTAAGTGGTTTAGGAATTGTGGTTATTTTTATTGTGAATAGTATATTCAGTATTTTAAAATGAAGATCTTAGAAAGGATACCTCATCTCCAAAACATTCACTTGAGCATTTGGTTGTTAACTTTAATAAGTAGATTTTTTTTTCTAAATAGTTCATGAGATCAGCTGTATCTCCATCACATACAAGCAGTGTGGGAGTTTTTCTCTTTTTTACCACTGTAAAAAGTGACATGTGTCGGCAGTTCAGAAGTGATTTTCAAACAACAAAATCTCTTAAATAGCTTTCATTGCCCACCTTCCTTGGTTCTGAAGGACGGGACTGTCTTCATCCACTAGGTTGCACTGTTGCACAGGAAAACAAAGTGTTTGTGTGTTCAGCTGCAGAAGAATAGCAGCTTCCTATGAGGAACCTCATAAATATTGTTACTGTTTTCACTAACTATGGAAAGAGAGAAGATCAACATAGGAAGACTGGTATTTGAAAACATTCTCTTTTTCCTCAAAGCCAGGGCCATTTTCTTGGATTTTGTGTGGCGTTTCCTTGAAGGCACCAAAAAAAAAAAAAAAAAAGGAAGAAGAAGCTACATTTTAATTTTTGATAAGGAATGAAAGGTGTGAGTGGAAGTTAGGGAGGATGAGAAAGAATGTTGGTTAACACTTTTCAAATTAAGATACAAAGACCTATTAAACATTTCAGTAGTTCTAGACCCTTCTAAGAAGTGGCAAAACTATTTCTCATAACTTTTTCTCTGTAACCAGACTTTGTTGAAATGTAAAATTCTGAAGGTAAACTATAGATTTTCCTATCAGTGTTGTAGTGTGATGGTTAGTGATTGTGCTTGAATAAGTAATTACGGTTGTATCACTTACTCATTTTCCTCCTTGGCACCACTGAAAATATTGATCTAATGAACTCTCAGACACACAAATGGAAGCAGAATTCCTTTACTTTAGTTGGTATTATCCAAATCATACTAAGAGAACATTTGTAGGCTTGTCCTTGGATGTACTAGCATATTTCTCTGTCTCCATAAGGGCTGTACTTTATCAAGAAAATTACTTACAGAGAATCAAGTGGGAGGGGTCTACTCTTTAGTTCTGGTGCAAATCACTGGGAATTTTTGCTTCATGGATTAACACCTCTTGTATCCCTCATCTCTTCAGGGCAGTAAGTTGAGACAATCGTAATGAAGAACAGAGCTATTGGCTACTACTACCACAAAACTTTTAGGGGGAATAGGTCATCAAAAAGAACTGAATCTGGAACTGGTTATTTCAGTTGGGTTGATATGAGTCTCACATTTGGTAATAGTCCTACCTCAAGATTTTGAATATTTCACTAACAATTTTTGCCTACCTAATTAATTTTGTACTGTGTTATGCATGTGACAACAAGGATCTGATAAATTTTTGATCCATACATAAGGGGAGAAAAACAAATCTCATAAGCCATGTGAGGAGATATTGCATGTTTATTAACTCATAGATGGTAACATTTTACAGAAGGAATTAAGTTTATGAAAAATCATGCATCTCATTTGCTGGAATAAAGACCTTTTGGAGTTTGCATGTTTAAAATATTCTCCAAGTGGCTACCTTCCCTAGGCTACTGCCTTTAGATAAGGCTTCACCTCCATCTCTCGCATATACATAGATTGTGTTCAGAATTAAACAACTTCTAGGAAATAAGGCTTTACAATTTTAATTCACTGTCAGCATGCCCTTTCAATAGCCAAAGTATGGTCTCCATACTACAGTTGGTCTTCTTCCTTTCAAACTATGATTCAGAGAAATAGGAGTTAATATTCTCTGTGTATTCAAAAGTTTTTATATTAAAAATTTTTTTTCCTTTCAATATGATAATTTCTTTAACCTCTCTTTGAAGGTGCTGGTGTTCAAAACAGTAAATTTGAAAAAAACCAGCAGTACCTGAAACCAAGGTTGCTTAGAGAAATATTAACAGCCGCAGATAAGCAGATGATACCACCCTAACGGCAGGAAGGGAAGAGAAACTAAAGAGCCTACTGATGAGGGTGGAAAAGGAGAGTGAAAAAGCTGGTTTAACAATCAACATTCAAAAACCAAAGATCATTGCATCAGATCCCATCACTTCATGGCAAATGATTGGGGAAAAGTGGAAACAGTGAAAGATTTTGTTTTCTTGGGCTCCAAAATCGCTGCAGATTGTGACTGCAGCCATGAAATTAAAAGACGCTTGCTCCTTGGAAGGAAAGCTATGACAACTGTAGAGAGCATATTAAAAAGCAAAGATATAACTTTCAGTTCAGTTCAGTCCAGTTGCTCAGTCATGTCCGACTATTTGCGACCCCATGGACTGCAGCACACCAGGCTTCCCTGTCCATCACTGACTCCTGGAGCTTACTCAAACTCATGTCTATTGAGTTGGTGATGCCATCCAACCATCTCATCCTCTGTCATCCCATTCTCCTCCTGTCTTCAATCTTGTCCAACATCAGGGCCTTTTCAAATGGGTCAATTCTTCACATCAGGTGGTCAAAGTTTTGGAGTTTCAGATTCAGCATCAATCCTGCCAATGACTAGAATGGACTGGTTGGATCTTCTTGCAGTCCAAGGGACTCTCAAGAGTCTTCTCCAACATCACAGTTCAAAACACTCAATTCTTCAGCACTCAGCTTTCTTTATAGTCCAATTCTCACATCCATACATGACTACTGGAAAAACCATAGCTTTGACTAGACAGACCTTTGTTGACAAAGTAATGTCTCTGTTTTTTAGTATGTTGTCTAGCTTAGTCATAACTTTCTTCCAAGAAACAAGTGTCTTTTAATTTCATGGCTGAGGTCATCATCTTCAGTGATGTTGGAGCCCCAAAAATAAAGTCTGTCACTGTTTCCACTGTTTTCCCACCTATTTGCCATAAAATGATGGAACTGGATTCCATGAGCTTCGTTTTCTGAATGTTGAGTTTTAAGCCAACTGTTTCACTCTCCTCTTTCACTCTCACTTTCATCAAGAGGCTTTTTAGTTCATTTTCTGCCAAAAGGGTGGTGTCATCTGCCTATCCGAGGTTATTGATATTTTCTTCTGGCAATCTTGATTCCAGCTTGTGTTTCATCCAGCCCAGCATTTCTCATAATGTACTCTGCATATAAATTGAATAAATAGGTTGAAAATACACAGTTTTGTTGTAATCCTTTCTCGATTTGGAACCAGTCTGCTGTTTCATGTGCAGTTCTAACTGTTGCTTCTTGACCTGCACACAGATTTCTCAGGAGGCAGGTCAGGGGGTTTGGTATTCCTATCTCTTGAAGAATTTTCCACACTTTTTGGTGATCCACACAGTCAAAGGCTTTGGCAAATCAGTAAAGCAGAAATAGATGGGTTTCTGGAACTCTCTCGCTTTTTCAGTGATCCAAGGGATGTTGGCAATTTGATCTCTGGTTCCTCTGCCTTTTTTAAGTCCAGCTTGAACATCCAGAAGTTCATGGTTCACGTATTGTGGAAGCCTGGCTTGGAGAATTTTGAGCATTACTTCTCTAGCATGTGAGATGAATGCAATTTTGTGGTAGTTTAAGCATTCTTTGGCATTGCCTTTCTTTGGGATTGGATTGAAAACTGACCTTTTCCAGTCCTGTGTCCACTGCTGAGCTTTCCATATTTGCTGGCATATTGAGTGCAGCACTTTCACAGCATCATCTTTTAGGATTTGAAACAGCTCAACTGGAATTCCATCATCTCCACTAGCTTTGTTCTTAGTTATGCTTCCTAAGGCCCACTTGAATTCATATTCCAGCATGTCTGGCTCAAGGTGAGTGATCACACCATCATGATTATCTGGTTCATGAAAATCTTTTTTGTATATCACTTCTGTATATTCTTGCCAACTCTTCTTAATATCTTTTGCTTTTGCTAGGTCATTACGGTTTCTATCCCTTATTGTGCTAATCTTAGTATGAAATGTTCCCTTGGTATCTCGAATTTTCTTGAAGAGATCTCTAGTCTTTCCCATTCTGTTGTTTTCCTCTATTTCTTTGCATTGATCACTGAAGAAGTCTTTCTTATCTTTTCTTGCTATTCTTTGGAACTTTGCATTCAAATGGATATATCTTTCCTTTTCTCCTTTGCCTTTCATTTGTCTTCTTTTCACAGCTATTTGTAAGACCTCCTCAGACAACCATTTTGCCTTTTTGCACTTCTTTTTCTTGGGGATGGTCTTGATCCTTGTCTCCTGTACAATGTCACAAACCTCCGTCCATAGTTCTTTAGGCACTCTGTCTATTAGATGTAATTCCTTGAATTGATTTCTCACTTCCACTGTATAATTGTAAGGGGTTTGTCTTAGGTCATACCTGAATAGTGTAGTGATTTTCCCTACTTTCTTCCACTTAAGTCTGAATTTGGCAATGAGTTCATGATCTGAGCCACAGTCAGCTCCAAGTCTTGTTTTTGCTGATGGTATAGAGCTTCTCCATCTTTGGCTGCAAAGAGTATAATCAGTCTGATTTTGGTATTGACCATCTGCTGATGCCCATGTGTAGAGTTGTCTCTTGTGTTGTTGGAATAGGCTGTTTGCTATGACCAGTGTTTTCTCTCGGCAAAACTCAATTAGCCTTTGCCCTGCTTCATTCTGTACTCCAAGGCTAAATTTGCCTATTACTCCAGGTATTTCTTGACTTCCTAGTTTTGCATTCTAGTCTCCTATAATGAAAAGGACAACTTTTTTGCATGTTAATTCTAGAAGGTCTTGTTGGTCTTCATAGAACCATTCAACTTCAACTTCTTCAGGATTACTGGTTGGGGCATAGACTTGGATTATGGTGATATTGAATGGTTTGCCTTGGAAATGAACAGAGATCATTCTGTCTTTTTTGAAATTGCATCCAAGTACTGCATTTCAGACTCTTTTGTTGACTATGATGGCTACTCCATTTCTTCTAAGGGATTCCTGCCCACAGTAGTCGATATAATGGTCATCTGAGTTAAATTCACCCATTCCAGTCCATTTTAGTTAGCTGATTCCTGGAATGTTGACGTTCACTCTTGCCATCTCCTGTTTGACCACTTCCAATTTGCCTTGATTCATGGACCTGACATTCCAGGTTCCTATGCAATATTGCTGTTTACAGCATTGGACCTTGCTTCTTTCACCAGTCACATCCACAGATGGGTATTGTTTTTGCTTTGGCTCCATGTTTCATTCTTTCTGGAGTTATTTGTCCACTGATCTCCAGTAGCATATTGGGCACCTACTGACCTGGGGAGTTCATCTTTCAGTGTCCTATCATTTTGCCTTTTCATACTGTTCATGGGGTTCTCAAGGCAAGAATACTGAAGTGGTCCCTTCTCCAGTGGACCACATTTTGTCAGAAACTCTCCACCATATCCCATCCATCTTGGGTGGCCTTACATGGCATGGCTCATAGTTTCCTTTTAGACAAGTTCATGGTCCATGTGATCTTATTGGTTAGTTTTCTGTGACTGTGGTTTTCATTCTCTCTTCCCTCTGATGGGAAAGGATAAGCCTATGGAAGCTTCCTAATGGAAGAGACTGACTGAGGGTGAAACTGAATCTTGTTCTGATGGGTGGGGCTATGCTCAATAAATCATTAATCCAATTTTCTGTTGATTTTTTGTTCCTTCCCTGTTATTTGACCTGAGGTCAACCTATGGTGGAGGTAATGAATATAGTGTGACCTCCTTCAAAAGGTACCATGCATGTACTGCTGCATGAAGCCCCCCAACCCTGTAGCAGGCCACCACCGACCCACACCTCTGCTGGAGACTCCTGGACACTCATGGGCAAGTCTGGGTCAGTCTCTTGTGGGGTCACTGCTCCTTTCTCCTGGGTCCTGGTGCATACAAGGTTCTGTTTGTACCTTCCAAGAGTCTGTTTCCCCAGTCCTGCGTAAGTTCTGGTGGCTCTATGGTGGGGTTAATGGTGACCTCCTCCAAGACAGCTTATGCCATACCTAGGTCTACTGCACCCAGAGCCCCTGCCCCTGCAGCAGTCCACTGCTGACCCATACCTCCGCAGGAGTCACTCAAACACAGTTCTGTCTCAGTCTCTGTGGGGTCTCTGCATCCTGGTGTGCACAAGGTTTATTTGAGCCCCCTGAGTGTCTCTGGTGGGTATGGGATTTGATTCTTGCTGGGGCTTCTTCTTTGCCCTTGGACATGGGGTATCTCCTCAAAGTTGCTCCAGTGCCGCGAACCTGTGGCTCCAGCATCATGCAACTGCCATTCCAGCAATATATCACCAGAGACATCACGTAGGTTGCTGACAAAGGTCTGTACAGTCAAAGCTATGGTTTTTCCAGTAGTCTTATATGGCTGTGAGAGTTGGACAACAAAGAAGGCTGAGAGCCAAAGAATAGATGTTTTTGAACTGTGGTGCTGGAAAAGGCTCCTGAGTACCTTGGAGAGCAAGGAGGTCAAATCAGTCAATCCTAAAAGAAATCAACCCTAAATATTCATTGAAAAGACTGATGCTGAAGCTCCAAAATTTTGGCCACCTGACGTGAAAACTCCATTCATTGGAAAATACTCTGATGCTGGGAAAGATTAAGGACAGGAAGAGAAGGGGGAGACAGATGATGAGATGATTGGATGGCCTCACTGACTCAATAGACATGAGTTTGAGCAAACTCCAGGAGACAGTGAAGGACAGGGGAGCCTGGTGTGCTGCAGTTCATGGGGTCACAAAGGGTGGGACATGACTTATCAAGTGAACAACAACAACAACCTTAAATATGGTTTGCAGTCAATGAATATCTAAGGGAAAGATACACATATTTACTAGGTATCTACTATTTATTCATCCCTTTCTACATGTTAGTCACTCTGATAAGGATTTTATGCATGTTGTATCATATGATTCATATCATCAATGAAATGAAGGGATATTATTCCCATTGTAACATACAAAATAAATGAGACATACAATGATTAAGACAGTTTCTAAGTTAGTGAAAAATAGATTTAGGATTTGAACTAAAATTTATTTTGTCTGCTTTTACTGTGTTGGCAAAACAACATTTTCCTTTAAACTTTTCTATGAGTCCAAGCTTAATAAGCTAATAAACATGATTTATCAAGCACTAACTTTATACCCAGCTCTAAGGGGATTACACAAACTAGAAGGCAACTTTGCTAGCCTTGAGACATATTTGATGGAGTTGGAGAGAAAGACAAAACAGAGTATCTGAAAACAATAAGAAATTAGGTACTTTATCACATAGGAGCTTTCCAGGTAGCTAAAGGGAAAGAATCTGCCCACCAATGGAGGAGATGTAGGAGACTATGGGTTTGAGCCCTGAGTCAGCAACATCCCCTGCAGAAATAAATAGTAACCCACTCTAGTATTCTTGCCTGGGAAATTCCATGCACAGTGGAGCCTGGTAGCCTGGTAGCTGCAGTCCATGGAGTCACAGAGATGGACACGACTTAGTGACTGAGCATGCACACATGGACCATACCCTATGGTAGATGCTCAAATCCTGTGACATTCAGGGAAGAGACAGTCACTGTTGGACAATAATTTATCAACAACAATTTCAGGATACAAACCATTCATTCATCAAGTATCTAGAATCCATCTGCAAAGTATTGGTAGGATATTAAAGCAGAAAACTTTAAGTTTGGGTACAACGCGTGAAGGAATCTGGGCTAAAGAGAATAAAAGAGGCAAGCATTAAACCAAGACACAGGTTCTGAGGAAGTGTTGATTCTAACCTGAGACATTTAGAAAAAAATTAGTTAAGTTTGCCCTGTTGAGGCTTTTGATGGAATGCTAGGATGAAAGTTGAAATTTATCCACTCATTAATTAGGTCATATGGAAAATACTTAGGAAGGAAAATTTAAGGGATGCTTTTAGAAATATTCACTGTTGTATAAGATGGATTCCTTAGTTTTGACATGGGGAGTAAGGTGAACTATTGTAGTTCTATAATTTTGTAAAATCACAGAATGCTTCCTGAGTAGTCACAGTTTATTACTAATACATTTCAGAACCATATCTGATTTTATGGGGCCATCTTTTTGTAAGACAGAATGCTACTCATCACTATTCCAAGCTCAATACCTAGCACACTGCCTGGAATATAGTTTATGCTCACTAAACAGGTGTGATTGAAATTAATTTGCATTTCTCACAGATCTATCCATACCTTAAAATCATCAAGTGAATCCAAATTCAGCAACAGGAAATAAATATTTTGATCATTATATATTTCCCCCCTATATCTCAAGTATTGGTTATTTTGTGTTTCTAATTTGATCTATGATCTCTTGATTGGGTAAAATTTTTGTTAAAAACATATATTTGCCAAAATAGATGTATATATCCAGAACTGATACTAGTGTGCACAAATTTGTGAATTTTATTTTATTATTTTTTTCCTTTGACTGTTCCACACAGTGCATAGGATCCTAGTTCCTCAACTGGGGATCTGGCCTGTGCCCCCTGCAGTGGAAGTGCAGAGTCTTGAACTACTAGACCTTCAGGGAAGTTGCGAATATTTTGATTATTTTAAGTAGAAGGACCTCTAATTTTTCTGGAATCTTAATTGGTGACTAAATTTAAACATCTATTAATTGCACAATGAATATAAATACTAGCTTATAAAAGAAGGTAGAAATATTGTATCTGGACATTTAGATAGAAAGAAGAAGGCACCATCTGAACATATGGGTATGAATTCTGCACCAGTCTCATAAAATGATATTTGACAGGAATGCCAATTACATTCATAAATGCACATGTAAGTATATGGCAAATACAAAATATAAATCTGTTAGTGTCAATACAGATTTCTGAAATCTGGTCTTTTTTTTTTTTTGGAAGATTTCACCTGACCTGCCTCTTGAGAAACCTGTATGCAGGTCAGGAAGCAACAGTTAGAAGTGGACATGGAACAACAGACTGGTTCCAAATAGGAAAAGAAGTACGTCAAGGCTATATATTGTCACCCTGCTTACTTAACTTACATGCAGAGTACATCATGAGAAACGCTGGACTGCAAGAAGCACAAGCTGGAAACAAGATTGCCAGGAGAAATATCAATAACCTCAGATATGCAGATGACACCACCTTTATGGCAGAAAGTGAAGAGGAACTAAAAAGCCTCTTGATGAAAGTGAGAAAAGAGAGTGAAAAAGTTGGCTTAAAACTCAACGTTCAGAAAACGAAGATCATGGCATCCGGTCCCATCACTTCATGTCAACTGATGGGGAAACAGTGGAAACAGTGTCAGACTTTATTTTTCTGGGCTCCAAAATCACTGTGGATGGTGATTGCAGCCATGAGATTAAAATACACTTACTCCTTGGAAGGAAAATTATGATCAACCTAGACAGCATATTAAAAAGCAGAGACATTACTTTGCCAACAAAGGTCTGTCTAGTCAAGGCTATGGTTTTTCCAGTAGTCGTGTATGGATGTGAGATTTGGACTATAAAGAAAGCTGAGTGCAGAAGTATTGATGCTTTTGAACTGTGGTGTTGGAGAAGACTCTTGAGAGTCCCTTGGACTGCAAGGAAATCCAACCTGTCCATCCTAAAGGAAATCAGTCCTGGGTGTTCATCAGAAGGACTGACGTTGAAGCTGAAATGCCAATACTTTGGCCACCTGATGCGAAGAGCTGACTCATTTGAAAAGACCCTGATGCTGGGAAAGGTTGAGGGCAGGAGGAGAAGGGGACGACAGAGGATGAGATGGTTGGATGGCATCACTGACTAAATGGACATGGGTTTGGGTGGACCCCGGGAGTTGATGATGGACAGAGAGGCCTGGCGGTTCATAGGGTCAGAGAATTGGACATGACTGAGTGACTGAGCTGAATTGAACCGAAAGTTGTATCTGGTTTTCTCCAATATAAAGTGGGAAAACAACTCAGTAACAATCACGCTGCATTCAAGGGAGAAGGCAATCAACCAGTCCAGTAGGTGTAGCAGCTGAGTGGACATAATCCAAGATACATCATCTAGAGAAATGCACAGTTCTTACTGTATTATTCTCTTTGTAAAGTTGTTTAATGATTCCACCCAGTGCATTACACTATTGTTATTGAGTTGATTGCTTTTGCAAAAGTACAATGCAAAACTCATAAAAAGAAAAATTGATTTTAAATAAATATGAAAGTTTGGCTAAATCTTGAGGCTTCCCTAACCCTTAGGGAAGTTTTAAAGTTCTAGAAGTTTTAAAAGATGACAAAGGAGAAAGATTGAGGTCAGGTAAGTTGAACTAAAGTTTACAAAAGTCATTACTTTTTTCAGTTTTTTTTTTTCTTAGTGTAGGGGTTTATTTTCTTTGTGTAAGGTCTTTTTTTTTTTTCATATTTTATCTTTGTGTAGAGATAGTTGTTCTTTCTGCATTTCTGCATATTTCATCTTCCCCAGTCACCAGCACTAAGCCCCCACCTAGTCAACGAACATTTTGCTTGATTTTTAATTTGCTAACTTAATGGCAGAATCTGCCATGGTATTCTTGCTGTTGAGACCATAAACATTTGATGAACAAGATGAGTACACCAAAAGAAGAGTCCTGTGCTTTTCTGTTCAAAGATGTTACATGTTCTATAGACAATACAGAGTAAAAAAAAAAAAAGAAATTAGTTTGGAAAATGCAATTCATTTGTATGTACTTGTCCAATAGATAAGTCACGGATTTGTGGCCAATAAATATACACAGTGAATTCATCTAGTAATAGTGACTCTTTACTATTCCACATCAATTTAGTATATATCCAAAGAAAATGTTTTTTAAAAAGGAAAAATTTCCTCATAAAGCACATAGCCACTGATAATCTATTGACACTATATCTGGGCATACACACACACAGACACACATACAAGCTTGGAACACATATCTACTTGGAATGTGAAATTAAAAATTTTCCTTTAGAAAACTTCCTATTTTAATATACCATGTAACACATTGATAACAGTTATTGACATGGGTGATGTTCCATCTTCCTTCAAAATCCTGACCCTGCATATTTCTGCTCACACCCTACCCCCTTCATCATCCTTCTCTGATTCTCCCCCCTGACCTTCCAAGTGTAATTTCCCGTGGCTAAAGCTACTTTATATTTATTATAATAACTCTCACTCTCACTCTCTCTTTCAATCTCTTTTAGTAGGAACAATAGTCTGACTGATGGCTAGAAAATTAGCTCAGGGACCCTCTTTTTTTCCTCTCTCTCTCTCTTTACACATACTCTCTTCACTCACTTTCCTTGTTAGACGGGAGAACACATTTAACCTGTGACTCCACTGTATACTCATTATTAGGCCCGCCCATTTCAGGACCATATCTATTTTAACATGTCTGCAGGATGTGACTGAGGTTTCTCATTAGAATTCCAGGGGTGAGAATTTGTATATAAAGTCCTATGCATGTTATGCATAAAAAGTTACTGGAAAAAATATTTCAATCATCTTTTTCTCTGTAACACTTCCCTGCTGCTAAACATGAAAACATATAAAGTTAACTTCCTTGGGATGCTAAGAAAATTAAATCATTATAAACGTTCCATTTTGTGTTTCCTGGAAAGGAATGGAGAGCTGTGAAAGTGAAAGTTGCTCAGTTCTGTCCAACTCTTTGCAATCCCATGGACTATACAGTCCATGGAATTTTTCAGGCCAGAATACTGGAGTGGGTAGCCATTCTCTTCTCCAGGGGATCTTCCCAACCCAGGGATTGAACCCAGGTCTCCCGCATTATGGGTGGATTCTTTACCAGCTGAGCCACCAGGAAAGCCCAGTGATACTGGAGTGGGTAGCCTATTGCTTCTCCAGCAGATCTTCCCAGTCCAGGAACTGAGCTGGGTCTCCTGCATTGCAGGCAGATTCTTTACCAGCTGAGCTACCAAGGAGAGCTGTGACATCAATGAAATACGGTCTTTTTTTTTTTATTAAGGAAATAACAATTATGAAAATAATGAATATTAATAACAAGAGACTAGTAATGGCAACAAAAATAAAAATAGAATTTTCAAGTATGGAATGCTGTATTGGTCATATGTCATAATCACAGGGAAATAAGTCATGGCTAAAGTGTTAAATGGGCTTCTCAGGTGGCTCTAGTGGTAAAGAATCTGCCTGCCAATGCAAGAGACCCAGGAGATGCGGGTTTGATCCCCGGATGGAAAAAATACCCTCAAGTAGGAAGTGGCAACCTGCTCCAGTATTCTTGCCTGGGAAATTCCACTAACAGAGGAGCCTGGCAGGCTACAGGCCACAGGGACACAAACAGCTGGACACGACAGAGCGACTGAACACCCACAAAGTGTTAAATATTATTTTAAAAAATCATGCTAATTGTTTATAAATTCAAATGCTACCATCTTCCAAATAATAATAAATGTGGATATATTATGATTTTGCTGCTGCTGCTGCTGCTAAGTCGCTTCAGTCATGTCCAACTCTGTGTGACCCCATAGATGGCAGCCCACCAGGCTCCCCCGTCCCTTAGCACAATTTTGAAATTTAAAACATAATTTGGCATCATGTTTTCAATCAAAATTTTTAATTGATGTTCTCTACCTTTCTTGAAAAGGTTGGAAATATTTGTTAAACAAGCTTATTCAATTCATATGCTTATTGAAGTAAAGACTGAAGGCAGGAAGAGAAGGGGACGACAGAGGATGAGATGACGCAGCATTGATCAGTACTCTCCTTCTCCTTCCCCTGCCTAATTTCTTAAAGAAAGATAAAGGAGGAAAGAAAGAATCTGAAGAAACTCATAACACTACTGATCGTCAGTTAGTAACGTTTTAGGCTATTTAAACAATAGCTTATATGCAATATTTTATCTGCACAGGGTATAAAGGCTTTCTGATTAAAGATTCATATATAGAAATGGTGCAGTCAATGGGGTCATGAAGAGCTGGCCGTGACTAAGTGATGAGCAACAATATAGGAATGCAGACGGAGGTTACATAAGTTTATAGTGGAGAAAGTCATCATCAGTCATCAGCTTCTGATTCCTTGTACTATGTAAAAACGTATTCTTTCTCATTTCTGCAATATAAGTAAATTAAAATTAGCTTTCAAATGCATTCAGGTACAGAATGCCTCCTATTAGTGATGCATGGGTGGCACATACCTCCTGTAAACAAAGATAAAGAAATATTCTACACAGATAACAGAATTCAGGATTCATTTTGGAACTAAATGAGTTTGCCACAATTTGAATCATAGCCTGGGTAATTTCTACTGTCAAATTAGAAGAACTGAAGCACACTGATCTTTAACATCATCACCGCATTCTTACAAAAGAACAGATATGGTCCATTGGAGGGAACAATAGAACCTGAGCATTCTAATTGGGCAGGCTTTGATTTCTCAAACTATAGTCAGTGGGTACTAAAACTTTCACTGCAGTTACATTTGAACACTAACAAGAAAAATCTTGAAGAAAAGAACATAAAAATTTAATCTGCAGTCTTTCATATCAAGTTTATCAAAACTATCTGTATCTGTAATGAATAGAATACTAGAAAAACAGGTAGTGTTAATTTCTAACTGTGTTTGAGCTACTGTGGGTCTCCTGTGGATAAAGAAAATTAATTTCATGTGAAATTATTTTGACCTAAAGTTTTTAAAGCAGAAACAGACCTGAAATGCTTTAAAGTAAGTGGAAAGGAATTCAAAATGGCACCTCAAAGATAAGTATTGAAATTTCATGTGTCCTCTAAAATAGTTAGCCCCTGCAGGCTATATCTGCATTACATTAAAATCTAATATGCCTTTAGCTTTCATACTTTTTTGTCTGAATCCATTTATTTTTTTTATTTATTAAAAATGGTGAGACTAGTTGGAAAATGAGCCTTTTCTCCCATTTGCTAATAAGATACACTTATTTTGAAATATCCTAATTAATTATCTGTCTTATTCAAATACAAATGTGTCTGCTATAGAAGTCCAACAGTATACCAGGCCATGAAATCAGAAAATTTTCAAATGCTCATAGAAGATGAAAACTACAGGACTCTCTTCAAAAGGCTCTGAAAAGTAAAGCCAAACATTAGTACAAATGGAAAATAAAGAATCATTTCTGAGACTAATTATAGAATACCTCTATTGAACAATTCTCCTTTTTCAAGATCTGTGACAAGTAAATTCACAGTGTAACTCTGCCCTCTGGTAACAGAAATATTTCCATTTGCTTTTCATTTCAAAGCTCAGGTCCATGGATAAGGAGCTAGAGTTTCCAAGGAGTTCAATTATTAAAAATTTTAGATATTAAAATATCCTGAATAGTTGTCATTTTAGGAAGGGCTCAGTTTTATATCCAAAAAAAAAATAGCTTAGAATATTACACTGATTGAAATAATTGGATTCTAAGGTCAGCAGGGATTTTTGGCACATTGGAGTCCTGGTTTTCCAGTTCAGCTATACAAGGGCCAACAAAGAATGGCTATTTTATAGTTTATATACACACATAATATGTGTGTGTGTATATGTGTATATGTATATATATATATTTCAAAATAGCTATAATAGAATCTATGAAAAAAAGCTGAAGAAGAAATAATGAGAGCACCATTTTTTCTGTGCCTATTTCATAAACACACTGTAGAGGGGAGCAAAGTGTCAATTTTCAGGTATTATATGTGAATTTAACTAGTTGATTCCTGATCAAAGCCACTGTAGCACATATCAGTATTTTCTATTTTAGTGTCAATAGTCCACAAAATGAAGAATAAAAAGAAGAAAAAAGATAGTGCAAGCATTTTAAGATTTGTGAAGATTGCTGAACAATTTTCACTCTCAAAATGTTTAAGAAATCATCTTCAGTGATTATATGTATATATAAATAATATAAAATAATATATAAATAAATAATATATATATATAATATAAATATATATATACATATATACACACACACAAAGTTACTTCTTGTAAGCTTATATTTTCCCTTTGAGTGAATGCTATTCCAAGGAAATATTGGAGTATTTAATAATCACAATCATTAAACCATGATCACTTTTGTTATCAAAACATTGATATTATAACTTCTTAATATATAAAAAATAAGTTTGAAATGCTCTTTACAGAAACGCTCAATTTTAAATAATGTCTGTAATAAAATTTTAATTTACTACATATGATGTTTTGTCAGAACTCTCACATTAACAGTTTTCTAAAAGAAGCAGATGTTTTTCATTTTCTATTTGCCATAGAAACATCTTTCAGTCTCCTATGATAGGTTCAATGTGAAATTTCCTCTAACAGATAACAATCAAAGGAATACTCAGTTTTAAGATAATCTGATCAAATAGGTAAAAATTCATGGCATATCACTGAATGAAAGTTATTTTTTTTTCTTTTTAATTTACTTGGTGGGTTTTACCCCTAGCAACTAGTCATTTGTCCTAATTCTGCTCCCTAGAGTCTTACAAAAATATTTTACTCATATATAAATTATTCACACATTTCAAGCACCTTTTCTTCCAATTAAACTCCCCTAAACCTAAACATTCCTTAAACACTGTAGTA
The DNA here is from genome assembly GCF_023091745.1 of Budorcas taxicolor. Classification (NCBI taxonomy): domain Eukaryota; kingdom Metazoa; phylum Chordata; class Mammalia; order Artiodactyla; family Bovidae; genus Budorcas; species Budorcas taxicolor. Next base: position 54,806,873 of record NC_068923.1, on the reverse strand, counting down.
AAGCATTTCCTCGTTAGTCCAGATAACATGAATCTGATGGAATTTGGGTTGCCCATGTCAATGTGATGTCAATCACTTGAACAAACTATTCTAGAAGTGGCCTGACTTGTGCAAGGTGAAACAAAATTATCACTTATACTTGGATCTTTGGATGTCTGTGAGCATCACCTTAAAATAGAGTCACTTTTTAAATAAGCTAAGTAAGTCACTCTGTTGACCTCTTTTGAACTTATGGTCAACTAATCATCTTAAGTTCTCTTTTATGTAAGTTTCTCTGGAGATTATTCTTTCCCATCCTTTATATGTACAATTTGCATGTAAAATAAAGACTATGTTACACATCTCTCTTTCAGTTTTTTGTTAATCCTTCAATATATGTATATATATATATATATATAAATAGACTATCTACTATATATCAGCTAATATATTCCAGGTAATCCTCTATATATAGAAGCAGCAAAAAACAAAACAAAACAAAACAAAACAATTAAGATAGAGTCATGCCCATGTGGAACTCACATGCATATGCATATAAAGGGTTAAATTCAGATGTTCACTTTATATCTCAAAAGCTGCAAGGAAGCCTGATCTGCCACTGACAGTTTGAGAAGGTTTGGATTGAGCCCAGAGTAAAATGTACAAGATGGTCAGCCAAAAATCATGGTGAGTGAAGGAGCAGATAGTCAGAGGATGGAGTGTGGACAAAGGTAGGAAGGGAAGCTTAAAAGAAGTGTGGCTTATGGTCCACGACTCTTCCTCTAGAGGGAATGAGGTTGCAGGACAGGTGGGTCCAGAGAGAAAGGGTCTTCAACGAGTAAATAAATAAGTAAAGAAATCATTTATATTTATCTGTAGAAGATAGTAAGCTAAAAAGAATGTTAGGTTATGGAGAAATTATTTAGATTTTCAGGCTGTTTTATACAGCTTGGAGTACAGAATGAATGTGTGTAACTGAGAAACCATTTCAAAAACTATCACAGAGACTTCTCTGGTGGTCCAGCAGTTAAGAATCTGCCTGCCAGTGCAGCGGTCATGGGTTCAATTCCTGGTCTGGGAAGATCCCACATACCTCAGGGCAACTGAGCCCATGTGCAACAACTACCAAGCCTGTACTCTAGAGCTTGTGCACTGCAGCGGGAAGACCATTTCACTCACAGGAACCAGGAAAAGCCCACATGCAGCCAAGGTATATATAATTAAATTTTAAAAAGGCTATCATAAATCCCAGAGATAAACCCATGTACCTCTGGGCACTTTATCTTTGGTAAAGGAGGCAAGAATATACAGTGAAGAAAAGACAGCCTCTTCAGTAAGTGATGCTGGGAAAAATGGACAGCAACATGTAAAATAACGAAATTAGAATACTTCCTAATACCGTACACAAAGATAGACTCAAAATGGACTAAAGACCTAAATGTAAGACCAGAAACTAAAAACTCTTAGAGGAAAACATAGGCAGAACACTCTATGACATAAATCACAGCAAGATCCTCTATGATCCACCGTCTACAGTAATGGAAATAAAAACAAAAATAGACAAGTGGGACCTAATTAAAGGTAAAAGCTTTTTGCACAGCAAAAGAAACTATAAATAAGGTGAAAAGACAACCCTCCAAATGGGAGAACATGATAGCAAATGAAATAACTGATAAAGGATTAACTTCCAAAATGTACCAGCAGCTCATACAACTCAGTACCACAAAAACAAACAACACAATGAAAAAGTGGGCAGAAGATCTAAACAGATATTTCTCTATGACATACAGATGGCTAATAAACACATGAAAAAGTGCTCAATGTCACTTATTATTAGAGAAATGGAAATCAAAACTATAATGAGATATCACTTCACTGGTCAGAATGGCCATCACCAAAAAAAAAAGCTACAAACAATAAATGCTGGAGAGGATGTGGAGAAAAGGGGACCCTCTTGCACTGTTGGTGGGAAGGTAAATGGATGCAGCCACAGTGGAAGACAGTATGGAGTTTCCTTAAAAAACTAGGAATAAAACTACCACATGACCCAACAATCCCACTACTGGGCATATACCCTGAGAAAAACAAAAATGAAAAATACACATGTACCCCAGTGTTTATCACAGCCCTATTTACAGTAGCTGGACATGGAAGCAACCAAGATGTCCATAGACAGACGAGTGGCTAAAGAAAGTGTGGTACTTATATACAATGGAATATTACTCAGCCATCAAAGGAAAATATTTGGGTCAATTCCTAGGAGGTGGATGAACCTAGAAAGTGAAGTAATTACTCTTCACAGAGTGAAGTAAGTCAGAAAGAGAAAAACAAATATCTTACATTAACATATATATATATATATGAAATCTAGAAAGATGGTACCGGTGAACCTATTTGCAGGGCAACAGTGGAGAAGCAGAGATAGCAAACAGACATGCAGATTCGTGCGGTGGGGAAGGGAGAGGGTGGGCCAAATGGAGAGAGTAGAATGGAAACATATACAGTACTCTGTGTGAAATAGATAGTCAGTGGGAATACATACAAATACATTATATATACATATGCATTATATATCTTCCATACATATCGGAATGATTCAACTTTTACTTAAATGTTAAGAAGAAGAATACTGTTTTCTGCAGTGTACTTTGGTTTGTTTAACCTTGGAGAGTCTTGTCAAAACCAAAATACGAGACTTGCTCACTTATTGATATTTCATTAAAATTCATAGTTCTGAATTAATCTTAGCAAAAGAAAAAACCAATTCCTTATAGACAAGAGTATCAAATAAAACTATAACCAAAGTGTCCCCTACATTCACCTCCAAATTATGTCTCAAAAATTGTTTAATGACATTTGGCAATTTTAAATGGTATTACAAAGCCTTTTGTTTCAAAAAGAATGAACCTTTTCAATTGAGCTGTATAAAGCCAAAGTAGTAAAACCTTAGAAGGCTTATACTTTTATATTCCAAATCTGAACACAGTACAGACTTCCAAATAGTTTTTTACAGAAATCAGACTTTTGCTTCTATGGCACAAGCACAAAAAAAGCATGAACATTCAAATGAATTCTTTTTCACAATAAGAAAGTTGGAGGATTTTTTTCCCCCTAAACCTTTGTTCTGTTTCTGCTTCTTATTTATTCTTAACCATCTTTTTGTCTTCTGTTCTTCATCTGTCTTTTCTTTATGGCTCCTTCCACATTTTCTCCTTATTATTATAAGTGTGTCTTTTTTTCTCAAGGCATCCTCCAGGCTCATGCCACTATGGACTCTTCCTTGTCTCTCTGTTCTCCTAGAGGTCTGTAAATATGCCTATTTTCTTTTGTTTTTAGTATTTGCTTCTCAATTCTTATCTTTCTTCACTTGGGTCTTTCTTACTTGAATTTCAGGTTTTATTTCTCTGCTTATACTTCTGTTGCTTCTCTGTTTCCTTTGCTATGGATTATTCTCATCTGTTTTTTCTCTTATGGATATATTTTTCCCCCGACTTCCTATTTGGTCCTTTCTCAGTTCTCCACCTATTTTAACTTCTTAATTCCCTCCCTGATTCCACTGAGGTGTTCCACATTTGGCATTCTGAGTCTTTATTCTTTTCCTCATTTTTCTTCTTTATATCTTATCATCCAGTTAGTAAGTCATAGCTACAATGCAATAATAAAATAATTTCAAGTGTCATTTCACTGAGAATAGCATGAGAGTGTTCGTATTGTATTGTTCTTATCTGATGAACTTTAGTGGATGTGTTAGAAGTATTCATTTGAACATTTTTTTAGACATTATTTTTGAATTTTTGGAACATTATTCAATTGTTTTAAAATTATAATATATGCTGCATATTCTGTGCCTCTTTGCCTAAATGCCTTGAGACACTTAGCTCTTTACTTAGAAGACAGAAATGATATTAATGACAAAGTTCAGACAATGAATTCAGACTGTTGTTTGATGGAACTGATTTACAGTTTTTTCTTCTCCTTTCTTTCTTTCTTTTTTGGTTTTGTCTGTGTGTTTCAGGGAAATCTTAACCGGAACCACATGTTTTGTGCATGCATACCAGAAGCCACTCTCCCCTTGTTGGTGGGTGCTTTGAATTTCTCAGACCTGGTGAGGGGGAAAGATGATGCTGATTCCCTTATGTAATGCTACTTTGTGCCTGTCAGAGAAATATTACCTAGGTAAGTGTTGCTTATGAAAAAGGAGTAACACTATTATCTATCTTTGTGCTCCTGTAAATTACAGTACTCCATTAATTCTGCCTTCATTAACAAGTTAGATATTTGGTATTGCACAATGTTCCAAATACATAGCAGTATGTACAATACAGCTTCACTGATGAACTATCATGTATTTGTGGCAAACAAGATTGAAACACCATATGGCTGATATGCCATGCAATGGTGTGGGGAAGTGTGGTCATTGCTTTTGTAGTCTTGTGACAGAAATACTGCTTTCTGGTCTTTCAGATGATTGTCACTGCTTGAGGGAGGCAGATTTTCCATTTTCTTATGCTAGTCTACACCACAGAGCCCATCCTTGAATATTGCCATAATGATCCCTGATCTTTTATGTTAAAGTAAGTTATCAAAATAGATAAGTAGGTAAATGAATACGTAAATGCTGGCATACAAAAATAGAAAGGATCATCTTCCTGCCTCAAAAAATGGAAACATGTAAGTTAAAAGGGGCAAATAAAAAATACATATTAGTTTCATTTTCTGTAGAACTTTTTTTGTTTTTAATTGTGAAAAATTGAAATCAACTATTAGCACGTTTAGAATTGAAAACATACAGATGTTTATAAAAGTTTATATCTATCTGTGTCAATTCACCTGTCGGTGAATTTTGTGAAACAGAGAGCAGTATGTTTTGACATTAGAAAGTGCACACATATGCCCATACACACAGACACACAAGAAAACTATGGACAAAGGATGCCTAAAAGAAAGCATGCATCTTGAATAAAACGGAGTTTTAAAAATTAAAAGTACTGCTTATTCTACCAAAGAAAATAGGCAAGATGAATGAATAATACTTTCAGAGATTGTATGTTGATATTAAAGCTTTATAACTCCTGAAAATAAGAAATTAAAAAATTGAGAACTTTTAGTTTTGGAAGTGAAATCCGCAGTTTTACACAAAGTGCTTCTCCATTCACCCAGAAAAAAGATAATAACACAGCTCTCTTCACAGATGCTACAAAAACAAAATGAAAGAAGTCTCCTTGTTGTAAAAACATAGAATAGGACAATTACTTACAGTTTCTCATCTCTCTAAATATTCCAAAATCTCCTAATATTATTTTTTAAAACTTGAAACATTTGTCTAGATGAATAACTTTTGACAGTTATTGAGTACGGTAATTGCTTATTGAAGAGCGATTATTTTATAACCATAGTCTTGGAAGAAAAAGCAATGAAAAGTCATCAAAATACAACATTGAAAATAGGAATGTTTTATTTGGGATGCTATGATAATTTACTCCTTCATGTGTGTACTGCAAAAACCCACAAAATTGCTACTAACTGTTATGTTTTCCAGAGCCAAACGAAACTGCAAGTTAAGCTCAAACTGAATTAAGATGGAGATACACAGTGTTACAGAGATGTATGGGCAGCAATTTATTGCAGGATCAAATCCCTCACTGTGTGCTAACACTAAAGATGCAATAAGGTATATCTATTTCATTTTTTTAAATTGTGATTTAGATATTCTATCTTGGTTTGTTGGCATCATAGTTAACATTATTGCATTCAATCTAGTTTCACATTTCAATATCATGGTTCAGTTTCTAAGATTATTGTTTTAGGAAACACATTAACTTTAACAGTTAAATACTCTTTCACTGGTCATGTTATTCTTCAAGCTAGTAAAGCTTCCAGCTATAAGCACTATTTCTTATGACTAAAAAAAGTAGCACTTCCTTTTTCTAAAATGTTGTTCAATAGAAATTTTAATTCTTAAATATGACTTTAGGACATAGGACTTCTGCTGCACATGGACAAATTGTTAATAAGAGAAGTACTAAGTATGAGATTTGATGATTAGCAAATCCTTTGCGCTTCTATTTTTTCTTTGTAAATTAATTCTCACCTATCTCTTACTTTAGATATTTATTTTCTTAAATAACAGTCTTCTGATTGGATTTTCTGTTTTTAAGAAAGATTTTATTTGTATTAGACATTAATTTAACTAGTGCTTCTCTGTATTCAAAGGAGAAATTAGAAAAATTTACAGAAACTGAAAAATTGTAATGCAAACCATAGCCACATGATAATAATAGAAGTGCTTATGTGAAGATATTCCTAAACATAAAAGTTTATGACTTTTTAATGAAATATTTTATTTTTAAGAAAAGTACCTACCTAAAATAAACCTATATTGGAAAATGGGTGTGATACAGAAGCACCAAATATTTTATCACAGCTTTTTTTTTAATATAAAATTTGTTTTTTAAAGGATGTTTTATCTCAAAAAAGACTATATTTTAAAGCTTTGTTATTTTATCCTCTCCCCATTCTCAACCTACTAGAACTACAAAAATGCTTTTGAGAAGAGAAGGGGAAAAAGTCAATATATTTGAACTGGAATTTTCAATGATTGGAAATATTGTCTTATATGTGGAAGAGTAATGAGGAAATAGAAATGGGATCGGTCGAAGATGGTAAGATAGGAGTCGCTCCTGGTTCTCAGGTTGCGTTTGACACAAGGTGTGCTGTATTCAGTAATACCTTCTGCACTGGGCTTCCACTTAAGTCCTACACCACACTGTAACTTTAACTAAGCATTGTTCCCTCCACAGATTTGTGAGGGCAAATGACGCTGACTCACTTTCCTTGCTTTGATGTCTCCAGTAGCAATTTATGCTGGTGTGTTAAACGTGAAAGTAAACCATTAAAAGAGGTGCCCACCAGAGGTTTAGTTTCATAAACTCATTATTTTTCCTTTTCTTTTCCTTCCTTCTTGCATTCTTTTACTTGAAGAGAAAAACTAGTTTCCAGTAGCTAGGCATGAAAGAAGCACAAAATGAGAATTTAAAGTGATAAAGCCTGAATGGAATTTGTATCATTTCCTTTTCTAGCTGTAGCCTTTGTCACTATAATACAAATGTCATGGAAGCAAGAATAAAACATCTCAGGCATTAGGATTGAATGATAGCTCATTCATATGACAATGACTGCGTGAGGACGGAACATTTCTCAGAATGTAGCCATTCTTGTGGCAAAGATTATAATGACAAGTAGAGATGGTACAAAATTAACCAATTCTTGGATCTATATAAAGAAATCTTATGAGTCTCTCTAATGTGGGCCTTTGTATTATATTAGCTGAAAAGCAAAAAAAAAAAAAAAAGTGAGCTGTAGGTGGCAAGGGTTGAGGTAGGGTGGGGTGGGGGCCGGGGGGAGTCTTTCTTTTAGTCCACAACAAATTCGTTTGGTTTGAGTCTTGCCAGAGAAGCCTGCTCGGAAGGTCTTTTTTTCTACCAGTAGATGTCACCACAAGCAACAGAAATACCCCAGGGGCAAGGAGAGCTGATAAGGGAAAGATAGAGCCTAAAGGACACAATGGAAGTAAAAAGGAGAGTGTTATCAGTGGTAAATTCTGTCTGAAACAACAAAAGCTGTAGTTGATTTGGGTTTTAATTTGACCTGATTTGTCCTTGTCATTATGACAAGAGTGTCTAATGAGTTTGGGGGAGCGTGGCTTTCGAACAGACACTGTTAGGACTTGCACACAAATTGCCTCCCTTCTCAGCGCCGCCCCTGCGCCTTCCTTCTGTCCCCACCTCCTGGATCTCTGGTTCTGGCGATCCTTTGGCAAGTTGCTGGGGATTGCTATTTAACCCCTGTTGGGCTTTGACTCACTCTGTAATCTGGGTTTAAACTGCATATGAAAGAGATTTCATGGGCAGAGTTGTGTATGGTTCCCCTGCTACTATTTTAGAGTGATGAGTGGCATTGAGTGGCAGGGTGCTCATTGCAGATAGACTTTCTTACTTGTCCCTCTGGGTCTCTTCCACAGGGTGAAAGCAAGCGGTGGTTTTTAAAATAATCTTTTTTTATTTTGCCCAGCTCCCATGTACATGTCTGAGCATTATTATGAGTGTGTGTGTGAGACTGCGGAACATGTGCCCATGTTCTGACATTTAGCTCCATTCCGGCGATTTTTGCAGACCACATACAATAAATCAGACTCTGGTGAGGAGCTTCCGCTTGAAATTTAAGTGCCACAAAAAAGTACATTTCTTCTTAGTGAAGATCCTCGCACAGGCTCACTTGTGCACTCACAGTTCATTAGCTCGCCCTGGGTAACTTGCAAGGTTTCAGAGAAGGTCTCAGGTTAGAAAAGTTTAGCAAGTTGTTTTGCCATCTTCTGGAACATACCATAGCCTTCCCTTCCATGCATTTTGGAGGGAATGCCTTCTTTTCTGATGAATCAAGTGGCCTAATTAATTAAAAGCAAGTATATACTGCCCCGATCGTTATCGCAATCTGGGTTCTGCTTGGGGTGGCAATACCATCGTCTGTTCTAACTTAAAGGACTGACTTTTCACACTGACTGAAATTCAGATAACCTGAGGTGATATGTTTAGTTTGTCCTGAAGCTTGTCCTAAGAGTGTTCTGGCTTTTTCTGTATCCCTTGAAGTGCTGGTAAAGGTGACAGCCTCGCAGATCTCTTTTGTTCCAGTCTAAAAAAAATCAGTCAGATTTCCATTAGTCCTCATGGCTCTTTTGAACACCAGGCTTTTATTTTACACTTAAAAGAAAATCTGTCAAGTATTTTGGTCACCAAATATATCCTACCTACAAATGTCAGATGGAGATGATTAGATCCTATATACTAGACATTGTTTAAAAAAAAACCAGTTTTCTGTCACTAGCAATTTTATGCCTTTAAAATAATGATCACTATTAGGTAGCTCAGAATGAACTATGAAAATAAAGGTTGGAGGGTAGGGATATGCAATGCCAGAAATCCTCCATGGGAAGAATAAGAACAAATGAAAAGTAAGCAAAGCTACTGTGTTTTCTCTTAAAAAGTGTAGTTGGAAAATATGGAAGAGTAGATTAAGCTGTTTCTTCCAGATTCAAAACAATAGAGTAGCCTGAGAATCGTTTTCATCTGAATATAAAATTTACTATAAATTAAAAGGAAGAAACATATTATTAAGCTAAATGTGATGTTGTCCCTTTAAATGTTCTGTCCTTTGCAGCTTTGCTTGTCTCCCTGGCTCTTAAGATGGCCTGATCCACTTTTCTGGAATTCTTTCAATTAGTTTTGGATCTGTCACCCTAAAGTCTCTGAAATTGCTTATTCGAAGAGATTTCAATATTTACTCTGATGACATTTTTTGATTCTCAACACATAGGAATTCATGGTAGTTTTGAATTTACTTTGTATCCTTTAGTCCATATAAATCTGGCAATCACGATTTCTCTCAGTTTAATTTGCTTTCTGTTGAGGATTTAAATGATATTATCCTGGAGCTTTAGCCAACCACTTCCAGTCCCTAATCCTTGGCCTTCCTCACTGGTGAAAGGCTGTTCTCAGTTTTCTTGGTTCAGTTTAACCCTCCTAGTTAATCTCTGACTTCTGGTAAATTGCCATCATGTTTAAAATCTGCAATTGTAACTCTTTTCCTCAAAAAAAAAAAAAAAAATCCTGCTCACAAAGGACAACATGACTAACTTGTATCACCTTATTTTTTAAATTTAACTAAGAGCAGTGGAAGAAACTCGCTGACGATCAGCTCTAGGAATATCTTAACTGTCATCAGATCTAGAATGAATTTCAGTCAGGATTTTTGTCCTTTCATAGCACATAAATTGCACTTCTTAACGTTAAAAATGGTCTATCTCGCTGACACTCTCAGGCTCTTTGTCAAGTTCCTGCTCCTTTTGGCTGGGTGGCCGCTGCCTTCCAATGGGAAATTTACTAAAATGCATTTCAATCCTAAGCAATGTTTGTTGCTTTTGTTTGTTATTTAATTCCAGTTTTCTTCAGCCAGGTATCATCAACAGATTATGGACCTTGCATAATTAGGGGCCTTCAGGGTTGGTTCCAAGTGCTGTAGAGATTTATACATTAACACACACACAACTATGGAAGATAACACTCCACTCAGCTATATACACATAGATGATGTGCGGGTCATTTGCTCCACTTCAAGAAATATTATACAAGTTCTTTTCAGTGGATCTGTTTATTTGGCTGGCTGACTTACTTTGGTGAAATCGCCAAAAGTTTTCTAAAATTGAATCCAGATAAGACAGAATTCCTTTTGATTGGATCTTATCCCTAGGTCGATCAACACTCTTCCATCACTTTGAAAGTTGGCAATTCACTCACAGCACCAGTCCCAGAAGGGAAAACCTTGGTTTTATGCTTGACTTTACTCTGTCATTTATAAATCGTGTAAACATAAATATTAAACTGTCATATTTTCCTTTGAAAAATATAGCCGGGATGAAGCAAACAATATCTATTCAGTATTTGGAAGTTATTACTTTCTGATTATCTATTTTCACTTGGACTACTAAAATTCCTTATTAATTGGATGGATTGAGCAATAGCTTTCTAAGTATATACATTTCAATGTTAATTTCAGGGAAACTAAGCAACATTTTACTTCTTGAAAAATGGCATATTAAACTTGATTTTCTCTCTGAATGTCTCTGAAAGAGGAATGACAAAGTTCTGCATGACCGAGTTCTGACTCTGCCCTGGTCTAATTACCTAAGGCAGGATGGCACTGGAAAACTGACCACAGCGGAAGCTTTAGTTTTGGTTGAATTATGAGGAGAAGAATTCTGAGAATTTCACGGAGAAGATCCAATTGTAAGTGGATTAGAAGATAGTTTCTTGGGTTCCAACCACACTTCCTTATAGATCTATGCAACTGGAATAATTCATGAGTGCCAACGAATATGTTGACAGTCAAAAAGGATACCTATGAATAACAACTGGGTCTATTTCCAAGCAGAAGTTGCTTTCCTGTTAAGAAAAAAAAAAAAAAACCCAAACAATGAAAAAGTTTGCTAAAGTTGTTTTTAGTGTTGGTGTTTGGCCCAGGGCACAGAACCATCCAGATTCTGCCCTGAATCTGGATCTCCACCCTTAAGACTAAATGCAAAGGCAGTTGAAAAAGGTAAAATTGACACTTCATTACCACCTGAGCCATTGCACATCAGGTCTTAAAGTATTCTTTGGACAAATGAAATTCAACCAGTTAGTTCAGTTCAGTCGCTCAGTCGTGTCCGACTCTTTGTGACCCCATGAATTGCAGCACGCCTATTTTTCTATACTAGCGAAAGTCAAAAGTCTAGAACAAATGTAAACGGAAAGATTTCCTTCGTAGATCATACTCACTTTTATATCCATTCAATATATATTGATTTATGCATTAATGCATCAGTTTGTTGATTTATGATCCAATTTTCTTGTATGCAAGGTAGCATGATATACACATAAGCATGATTTGTAATTGGAAAAGCTTGAGAAAAAAAACCTCAAAGTCCATCAGTGGGGGTCATTGACTAGATTATAATTTACTTATTCAATAGACTAATACGCTACACTAAAAAAATAAAGGATAGAAAAATTTCTTATGTCCTGATATGAAAAGTTCTCTGTTTATGTATTATGTAAAAATGAGAAATCATAGAAAAGTGAGATTTGGTGTCAAATGTGGAGAATATTTGTATTTGTCTTGGAAAGGCATACTAAAAGTCTAATAAAAAAGATTATTTTGGAGGATATAAGAACAGGAAAGGAAGATACAGTGAGAGTAAAATTTACACTGTGGACCTCTTCTACATTCCATGGTTCTTTATAAATCCAATACTATTCAAAAATTAAGTAAAGTATATTTTATTTGTGTCTAGTACTTATTGTACTCCCTAATATTTACTTTTTAAATTTCTTTCACAACTTTCATAAAGTGTCTGTGACTCTTAATATAAACAAAGGAAGAAATTTGTAAGATAGTATGGTTTCTATGAAAGGCAAGACTTGGAATTAAACCCATGGTCTACATTATCTAGTTGTATGACCTTATAAAAATAATGTATTTTCCTAAAACTCTGTTTAATAAAATGAAATTCAGAGTGCTTCATAGGACTGTTTTGAAGCTCAAATTACATAGTATACATTAAGATGAATGCAGTTTACTTTTGGTGTTACTACAGTTACTAGAAAAATCAGTCTATGAAATAATTTCTTTGGAGTTTTTCTATAAAGAAAAAAATCCTATTATTTTGTATATCTATTTCATCAGAACTCTTGGGCTTCTTCTTGCCACTTAACCAAAGATGTGTGTGCTTATCCACTCCATCATACTGGCATAAGAGAAATGTGAAAACATGCCACAAATGATATCCTAGATAAATGCAAAGGCAGATGGGAATATAACTCTGTATTTTCTTGTTTCTGTTTTCTTCATCTTTTGAAAAAGTATTCACTTATGTTTTATTTTTATCATTTATTTGGCTGTGCTGGGCCTTAGTTATAGCATGTGGGAACCTGTTCCCTGACCAGGGATTGAACCCAGGCCCCCTGAACTGGGAGCACAGACTCTTAGCCAGTGGACCACCAGAGAAGCCTCTTCACCCACCATTTGCTTCATCTTTAAGGAAATGGCACCCACTCCAGTATTCTTGCCTGAAGAATCCCATGGACGGAGGAGCCTGGTAGGCTACAGTCCACAGGGTCGCAAAGAGTCGGACACAACTGAGCAACTTCACCTTCACCTTAAGGTAACATAGTGCATTATAGGAAGAGGTCAGATCCATAGTGTAGAACTCTTAGCAACTCCTGTGTCTGTAGCCTACAGTCAGGTTTTGCCTGACTTGAGGTGGACTAGGACACATTTTAATAAACTGAGGATCAGAACTGCAGCTTCTAAAAGTGGACTCTAATGCATTGTCTGAGGTGGCATTCCCATTGCTCAAAAGAAGACAAACTGTCTTCCTGTCTCCTGAAATCAGAGTCAGTTTAAAGACATTCCTTAGAGTGGGCCAGAGAAGGAGAAAAAGAATGAGAAGCTCTTATTTTTATTGTTACTACTGCTGGAGAGAACAAGATTTAAAAACAATAGAGGGACTTCCCTGGTGGTCCAGTGGTGAAGAACCCAACTTCCGCTTCAGGGGACACAGGTTCTATCCCTGGTCTAGGACTAAGATCCCATATGCTGCCGGACACTAAGCTGGTGCACTGCAACAAATATTCTGTGGTCACAATTAAGACCAATGCAGCCAGATAAATAAATGAATATTAAAAAAAAAAAAGGAATGGAAAGTGCAGTGGGTGATAATGCTTCTGTAGCCATGGGCTTTACAAAACTCTGAGGGTTGCTGCAGAACTGAGGAGCTGCGCTACTGAGACAGTTCTCTCTCACCTTAGCTTTGTTCCATTTTGATCCTTATTAAAAAATCCTTCACTGGAATTTAGCATCACTCCTCAGACAGAGTGCCCAGTAGGGTTTTGCCCAGATATACTCTTCAAGAGCTCACAGCCTTCCACAAGATGCTAGCTAAGTTGATTGCTAACATCATGGCTGCATTCTTTACTGCCCGCTGCCCTCGGAAGCAGAGAACTGTATTGCCGAAGGTGAGGCCCCTTGTCTGTCTTCTGATGGAGTGCAGAGACCCATTATCTTAAGCTGGGATAATTCTGAAAAGCCATCCAGTTCTTCATACAATTGGCAGAATACTCCATCGTACCACACAGAGGGTCAACTTCCCCTCTCTCAATTCCTACCTTCCTCATTTCCTAACAGAAGTAGCTACCAGTGCCTCTTCCCAACAAACCTTCCAAGTACAGCTCTGTGAGTCTGTTTCTGAGAACACAGCCTAAGAAAGACATGCTAGTTATCTTCAGTGATGGCAGAGGTGGCTGTGTTTTACATTAACTGCTCCTCAGATCATGAATGAATAAGTTGTTGTTGTTCAGTTACTCAGTTGTGTCCGACTCTTTGCAACCCCATGGACTGCAGCATGCCAGGCCTCCCTTTCACTAAACTCCCAGAGTTTGCTCAATTTCCTCCAAACTCAAGTGTACTGATATACAGGATCAATTTTGTTTATTTTCTGCCCACAGTCATTCATTCATTCCAAGGGATTTCTTCCATATTGGACTACAATCTTCAAGCTCAGAGGACACTGCTGAAAACCCTCAGAGTAATCATTACCAAAGAGCATTGTTCTCCAGGTAGACCGCTCTTTCAGAGTTTCTAGGCAGGATCTAATTAATAGCAAATTCATCTTCAAGTGTTGTCATGCATTTTGCTTTCTGTTTGTTCCAGAACAATCCCAACCCCAAGGTGGATCCTGGAGTTTCTAAAATCTTCCACAGATTTCAGGTCAATATCTGATTAGGTCAGTTACAGAAAATTTGTCTGATTTACTATAAAAGAGATAGAAGTTATATTCTTATGGCTACTGCTATGGGATTGAAAATGATATTTATTTCTTTTTCTGAATAATGACAGACTCATAACCATTATTAAATGATAGCTTAAACTCCGCAATATACCAGAGACCTCTTCTCACTGGACCATTTTCTTCATGATTGCCTTCAATTTTGAAATTCTGGTAGTAAATTAAATCATTATGACTTAGTAAATGCTAATACATGGACTTAATTTCCCTTACTGATTCCATACTTCCCAAAGCCAACTAAAAGACTTTTAAAGACATTTTTATGTTACTCTTATATTCACTAGAGTGTTTAGTAGAGTGGTTATAACTTATGCCAGTTGTAATAGTGACATGCAGTTCATCTGTGAAAAACCAACCCTGAAATCTAAGTGGCACTAATTACAACTTTCTACTCTATAGAGAGGAACTATAGGGTTGTGGTTAGGGAGGGGCACTCTAACACCAAATTTGAGTTCAAATCCCAGGACCACAAGATTCTAGCTGTTGACTTTGGCAAATCATTTAATATCCTTGAACTTCAATTTACTCTTCTTTAAAAACTGCGTAGTAAGAGTTCTTATCTCTCAGAATTACTGGACATATTAATGGCTCACTTAATAAATAAAAGTATTTACTGCAGTGATTGATGAATGCTTATTATTATTATATTGAAATATTATTACAACACAAGTTCAGATTCACTGTTACAAAGAAAAGACTATAGTATTATATGTTGTTCTTGTTTAGGCGCTAAGGTGTGTCCAATTCTTTGTGACCCCATGTACTAGCCCACCAGGCTCCTCTGTCCATGGGATTTTCCAGCAAGAATACTGGAGTGGGTTACCATTTCCTACTCTGAGGGATTTTCCCGACCCAGGGAAGGAACATACCACTGAGCCACCAGGGAAGTCTGTAGTATTGTATGTAAATAGCATTAAAAACCAAACACTTTACAATTTAATGTCTTTCTGATTTTTTTTCTAATTAAAATGACCTGGGTTTATAAACAAAATGAAATATTTTTTAGGGACAGAACGGTGTCATAACATGGTCATGGGGACCTTCCTTCTAGACTGGCAAAATATAGGACATTCTGTCCAAGGGAGGAGAAGAATGTGTTTCTGTTCCCATTTGTTCATGCTAGGTGTTCACCATCTGACCTTTCCCATCTGACTTCACTGTACCATGATTTGCTATGAACTCACCCAGAAAACCCTGAGTTTCATCTTCATTGTGTCTTATACTATGAACCAAGATGTCTCATTTGTTCATCCTCCAGTCTTTAATTTTTCCTAAGTGAGGCTGGAGAAGGGTCTGAAGGGGATCCATTGTGTTAGTTGCCTTTTGCTGTGTTATAAACTACCACAAATTTAGCAACTTGAAACAGCAAATATTTACTATCTCACAGTTTCTCCAGGTCAGATATCTGGGCATGATTTAGGGGGGTACTTCTGGCTAAAAGTCTCTTAGGAGGTTGTTGTTAAATGGTCAATCAAAGCTGAGGTTTCATCTAAAGGCTTTCCTGAGGAAGTGCACTCCCGAACTGTTTAGCACAGTTGTCCAAATTCAGTTCCTCTGGGGTTGTTACACTGAGAGTCTCAGAGGCTTTCAGAATGTTGTCTGATGGCTTCCCTCTTGTCACAGGGGTGTCTCCATAGAGCAAGGAACATGATGGTAGAAGTGACATTTCATCACCCCTGCAAACTTCTGTTCTCTAGAAGCAAGTCATCAAGTCCAGCTTTCACTCAAGTGCAGAGATTACAGAAGGACATGCCAGGAAGCAGGGCTCACAGAGATCATCCAAGAGACTGCCTAACAATCAGTCATGATTGAGACACGATTTGCCAGCTGCATCTATAGAAATGTGCTAAAAACAACGTTGCTTCTTTATAAATGATACAAGTTTTGAAGAAATATTTTATCTGATGTCTGTTATAATAATGTCCCGAACCTCCCTCATTTGTATACATTTAGTCAAAATTATAGCATTTTAACGATTGTCTGGAGCACTGTGATTCATAACGTGGACTGGAAATGAGAGGACTTGTTTATTTTTATCCCGGATACCTCATGTACTTACTGTTGACTCTCACTTAGAAAGTCACTACATAGCTGTCTCTATCTCATCTATAAAAAAGGCGGCAACAATTTTAGCTTACAAATAGTTGGACTATGAATAACATTTTTTAAAGGACACTTTACAGAGTGCTTTGAAATCATCTAAGTGGTCTTAATACCAGTCAATTTTAAACAACAACAGAAACAACAAAAGCCACTCTTGCACTTTTAAGTTCCAAGATATATATTAAGATGTGTAAGAAAAATTTACCAGCAAAAAGTTCTTGATTCCCCTTACTTGACTTTCCTGTAATTTTAAGATGACTTTGGGGATTCCTGTTATTACCTGAATTTCATTAATAAATAAGAAGCATAATAATAGAACAAATGATCAACTCAATAATATTAACTCAAAGTGAGAACTAATTTTGATGCCAGTTACTTCATACCCTGCCATTCCATTTTCTTGTCTTAAATATGAGCTTTGTGGACATTTAATGACAGCTATCTCAACTTGGAAATGCAAAGCCAATATATCTTGAAATAAAAACAGACTCTTCAAGTCATATTTTGGCATTACAAAGTTAAAGTTAGATCCCACTTCAAACAGGCTTCTTTAATTAGGAAATATCCCAAACAAAAGACCTCACTTCCCAAGGAACATTGAACCATTATGCTAATTGAAATGGCCACTGTATAAGTCTTGGGTGGATCTGAAGAAAGTTGTTATTCTGGCCTGAGTTTCCAACCACACTCATTTTGCTAAATTGCATTTCTTTAGGAGACCAGCCTGATAGGCTACAAGTGTTACTAATTCTATTAAATACCCCCCTTTCATTATTCTTTCATACTGAACGATCAAAAACCTTAACCACTGTCTATTTTTAAATGATACAGTTCCATAAACAGATTGAAATACTTGAATAACCACTTCATGATAATTAGGTTTTCCTGGTGACCACCCTGTTCCTTTTAATTTTCTCAAGCTGCAATTCTAAGTTATGCAAATCATAAAATGGTATTTTGAAAAATATGCAATTTTATAGTTGGCTTGGACAATTTAATTTGAAAATTGACAAGGTTGATGTATACACTTACAGGAAAATAGGTTCAAGTCTAAACAGCCCTATAACAGCAGATTAAGCCATGTACATCTCTCTTTGCACACGTTCTTCCTCCTCTCCTGCTTTCCAAGTATCTGTGATCCAGAATGACCTGTCCTTACTTCCTTTAGGGAACATTTCAAGGAAAGCAAAGCAGGGGAAGGTAATCAGAGACATAAATTATTTCAAAAAACTTAGTAAACCTAATTGTTATCTACTGATGGAGCCATTTCAAATATGTTTATGTGTGTTTATGCGTCTGCATGAAACTTTTGCCAATATTTTAAACAATCCAGAAGGGAACATTTTAAGTGGCTTGCCGATTAGAAATTTCCAGTGTTTTCTTCCTTTCCATAATTAAGCTCCTTTTGCACTGTTTCCACATCTTTTCCCAAATTTCTTCTCTTTTACTTGATTTCATTCCTGATCTGCATATTAACACATTTTCTTTTGCTCAGTTTTTTTTCTTCAAAGATTCTCCATCTCTTCAATTAGGCACATCACTTAGAGTTTATGATATCTGTATCTGTAGTTTTAACAAAATATACAGCATATCAAGTTTAAATATGTCTTCATTTAACATTCTTCTGAACTTATCTTCTTTCTTCGGTGTCTTATTTTTTCCATGTAACATTATTTTATGTTCTTGTCACCTTCTCCTTTATTGGTTTATCTCATTTGACGCCTTTCTTATTTGCATCCATATCTGGCCACAAGTAGCTAGATGTCTTGAAGCTATTTCTGCTTTCAATGAGTTTTTGTTTTGTTTTAATTTTTTCTTGAGTTACTTCGCTCCTGTTCTTATTTAAAACAAAAGTTGATTAAAAAGAGGACCTTGGATAAAAGGTTCTCTTTCATTTTTAAAAATTTTTTTTTATATTCTCCATAGCATCAAAATACAAAACATAAAATACAAAACGTTTTTAAATTAAATGTTGCTTTGTAAGCCTAGAATAAAAAAGCAATAGTTAATTATTTATGAATATATTGTGACTACGTGTACATATATATGTGAGTGTATAATACATATAGGTATATTCCTCTCTCCAGAAGTGATATCACTAAGAACTTGGTTTGCATAATTTAAATATTTAAAACATTGAAACATTTTTATGAAGCTATTACTTTCTAATTGTATATGCATAAATTTTAATATGTGCATTATTATAATAAAAATTGTCCTGTTCCCTACAAAATGTATTCTATGTTATATTCACCTAAGTGAAAACAGATATTTTTATGCCTATGCTTATTATAAACTATGTATAAATACAATTTTTTTCTAATCCTGAACTAAATAGATGTGCCATAATTTATCTAATCAGTTGTCTGCTAATGGACATTTAGATTAGTCAGTGTATTTTTATCACAAACAATGCTGTAGCAGCAACATATCTTAGAAATCTCTCTCTTTTCCCATCAGGAAGGTATTCCCACATGTGAATTCCTAAAATAAAATTGTTGCTTCAAGTAGACATACTGATTTCCCTTCCAAAATATTGTATTCAGTTATCTCTCTATCAATATAACATGTGAGATCACCATCATTCTGATTTTGCCAATCTAAATAAAAAAATCTTTAGGCTGTAGTTTCTGATTTTATTTTTTGATCCCTAGCAAACCTGAACCATTTTCACACATTTATTATTATTTCTGTGCATTTTCTGTAAATATCTAAGTCCAGTTGATTTTATTGGTTCTTTCTTATTGCTTTCTATTGCATGATTATTTAAAGTTTATATTTGGTTTGTATTGCATGTAAACTTTTAGGTTCTTTTTGTCTTTTTAGAATTCCTTTTGCAGAATACTGTCATTTATAAATGAAAGTTTGACAATCCCTTCCAAACTGATATTTTTGAATCTAACAGTTGGGTTACTCAGGAAATTTGTCCCTCACACTTACATGCCTGACTTACAGCACAGCTTCATGGGAGAGAAAGAGAGAAAGAAAGAGACAGAGAATCAGAAATATCAAAACAGACAATTAATACATGATAGACTTCAAAGCAAGATCACTAACATAACATTGACCAAAATTTGTTAAATTGATGCAACTATTTTAGAATGGTGTGCTGCACATTGTGAAGATTAAGAATAGCTTTGAAGTCTCTGCAAGGAACAGCCCAAATGAATAACATCAGCCTGCTTACTTATAAACACACAACACACCAAAGGAAATCTATTAAAGGTAAAGTAAGTCGGTAATCACTAAGCATTATGCAAAAGAAAACAACATTTATCATAAAACTCTCAGGTCCGACAATGAGTATTTTCTAATGACATTTTCAGATTGGGGATTTTTCATTTAATTCTAATTACTCCATCAAACACAGCAGACTGCCTTCTACAAGCAAGAATGTGCTCTATCTGAGAATGGTGTTTGTGATTAGGGTTCTTTGTTCCTTAATTTGTTAAGTATGCTCTGAAAATTATAGTGACAAGGTGTATCTTTCTGAGTTTTCCCAGTTTGTGCAATTTGGAACATCCTGACTTTCGTAACAGCGTTGTACCTTCTTTTCCATCTCCTCCTCTTCCTCATCCTTACTCTTGAGCTATTTCAGTACTGACAGCCGTGCCAGGGTAATACACAGGTTATGAAGGTGTGGTTGTAGTAAAACGTTAGCATTTTTATTGTTCCTTGTCACGCCTTGTTATTTTGTCCATTTGGAAACTTTTAGAGAAACTAGGATGAAGTTGGGCATGTGTTCTTAGGTATAATAAAATACTCTGCTAATCCCAGCTCTTTTCTGGTTATTTTACCCCTTATCCAAACACAACAAGCAGCTTACAAGAGGGCTATGGAATTTTGGCTCTCTAACAAAATCTTCCTTTTCTTTGTCTTTCTAAAAAACTCCGAAAATGGGAAAGTTGAGGCTTCTCTATAATTCAGAGTACTCAACAGTAAAGTGGTGTGTGTACTCATATGTGCTCATGACAGTAAATACTTCTCTCCTGGGAAGTAAGTTCTGCATTTATAAATGAGGCTGTTATTAGAAAAGGTCATCATACTAACTGATTGACATGTGGGCATACAGGAAGTTAGCCTGAAATTCTTCCGGTTGCCAGTTTAGAGTTCAGAGTCTCCTTTCTGTCTTTACTTATTCATCTTTACCTATCACATAATACAAAAGTGCATAAAAAGTACCTCCACTTATCTCTAAGTTTCCTAGTACTAAACACTATGGGGAGTTTATAAAACTACTGCTGGGTAAAAATTAAACTCTCAATACTTAATGCCCAGTGTATCTTGGTTAGTCTAGGTAAAGATTATATTTAAATAGGAATTCATCAAATCTTTCTGAAAATTCAACTAAATATCATTTGGGGAAATCATCATTATCTTGATGCTTGGATTCTTTTACTAAGCAACTGTATGTTATATAAAACACAAGATACACATTAACAGTAAATAGTCACCATGTAGAATGCACCATGTTCTTTAATGCAGGCTTTCCTGGTGGCTCAGATAGTAAAGAATCTTCCTGTGATGCAAGAGGCCTGGGTCCTTCAATGTTATGAAGATACTATAAGATGTTTATAGTTCATTACCCTGGAAAAGAAACATTTCATGACAAACTATAGCAACTATAGTTGAGATACATTTTAAAGGGCGCATCAGAGGAAAAACAATGCATGATAGTACTAATCATTTTAACACCTGAAGATCAGTGTGCCATAAGAAAATTGTGTATGTGTGTGCACATACTGTGTCTCTCTTACCCTTCTTAACCTGGAATATGGGACTTGGTCAGTAAATTTCTGCTTTCCACATAAGCACAGAACATGGTTGGTTTTATCCATCTCACTGGATATGTTTATCAGTAGTGTTTTTGGTACAGGTCTTTCTCTGAACCCCTTACTTTGTTGTCCTTAAATTTTAGGCAACCCTTAGGTGAGTCTCTCAGTCTCTCTCTTTTCATCTTTGAAAAGGAAAGAAAGACACTTAGCTTAGTATATCTAACATCCTCAGGAAGCCAGAGTGAGAATTTGACAGAGACTAGGTGAATGTAAGGCTTTCCTTGATGACTCAGATGGTAAAGATATGCTTGCAATGTAGGAAACCTGGGTTTGATCCCTGGGTTGGGAAGATCCCCTGGAGAAAGGAATAGCTATCCACTCCAGTTTCAGGAAAGACCCTAATGCTGGGAAAGACCCTAATGCTAGGAAAGATTGAGGGCAGGAGGAGAAGGGGGCGACAGAGGATGAGATGGTTGAATAGCGTCACTGACCTAATGGACATGAGTTTGAGCCATCTCTGGGGATATAGTGAAGGACAGAGAAGCCTGGCGTGCTGCAGTCCATGGGGGTCACAAAGAGTCAGGCACCATTTGGCAACTGAACAGCAACAACAAGGTGACAGAAAGAGGAATTCTGAATCCTATGGAGACAATGCATGAGTGCCAATGAAAAGCAGGCCATGCGTTTCATGTTAAAATAAAATTCCATTTATAACAAGGGTTATGCTATTTTTCACAATGGTGACATACACGAACATGATATTACTTACCAAATTATACTAATTTGAGCATTCTCATGGATTTCTATCTTATATTTTGTTGTCTTTAAAAGAAAATTGCTTTAAATTCAAATAGCAATTTTTCATAGCTTTATCCACATTTCTTCCAAGGTTTGTTCAGCATTCATGTCAAATTTTTACATGATTCCCTGAAAATTTGGACTTGATTCCTCTAACACCTAGAATCATTGTAAAAGATTCATAACATCATTGCTTAGAGTCTTCTGGGCTTATTGTCACATCAGATTCTGGAGCAAGTATTTTTGAATATCTTTTAAATACGTAATTGCGGTCAATTTCTTGGCAATATTCTTACATTTTTTAATAATATGCCTTTCCTTCTTTTGTTAAGATTCACAACTTCTCAATGGTATACTTCAAAATTAAATAGGTTTAATTCTACACTCTACCCTATGGGAATACCTTATTGTCCTAGTAAAATGTCAACTCAGATAAGTTTTCATGCATCTGAGAGTTCTAAGTGTCTCTTAGAATATTCTGATGCAGTCACCACTTACCACCAACAAATGGTTTCTTCCAGTTCTATAATATGTGGCAATTTCACATGAGGCTTTTGCAGACTGTCTGTGGCTCCTTCATCTGTGGCTAAAATGTTTGTTGCTTTTGCAATTTGCACTGATTGCTTAAGAAAAGAATGGTTTGTTTTGTAAGGGCTGCTTTTAGTTTAGTGGGTTCTGTGCATAGTTAGCTACAATGCTTTTATTTTGTGGTGATGGTCCAGATTGTGTTTTTTGGAGGCATTTATTGCATTCTTACAAATTACACATGTTGCAGAAGGGCTGTTTTTATCCATACATGGAGAAGAGACACACACAGTACTTGATTGAGTAAAAAACCCAATGAAATAGGATCATGTCTCACTGTCAAAATAAAGAAAAATGATGGAGTTAAGAAGGAACAAAGAAATACTTTTCTAGCATGCTTATTCCAAGTATTAGGATATTTTCATATTTTAAATGAGCTTAAGATATTTAATGTAGTTTTAATACCCTTAGTAACTCCAGGAAGCATATCAACCTTGATGTTCTGTAATAAATAAGAATTTATTGTTATTATATACTATATGTAAAATTATCTGTAGTGTATATTACATGATATTTATAAACACAGCTTTATTTAGGTCTCAATATAGCATGCTGAAAAAGTATTATTTTCTTCTCTTTTACTGAGAAGGAAACTAAGCCTCTAGAAGTTTAGTAATTTGATAAAATTTGTGTGCCTACTAGCAGGGCCAGAATTTTAATTTAGCTCTGATTCCAAATGCTCTCATCACTTAATTCTATAATCTCCCTAACAGCAATTACTCCAACATATTTATGTTTTCAATTTGGGAATGTCTTCTTATTCCTCATTTTTAAGTAGCTTAATGATCTTTTTCACTTAGATAATTCCAAAAAATAAAATAATAAATCAAGTGTGTAAAAAATAAAATTAGCCATGCAATCACCACCCAAAATGTTAAATGTAAACACAGAATTGACCAGCTTGATATTGAAGTTGATGACTCTTTCTTTCAAGGAGAAGAAGAAAGAAAGGAAGAGAAATGCATCTCACATTTATACTACATTTGCCTATCAAAGGGCTTCCCTGGTGGCTCAGCTGGTAAAGAATCGCCTACAATGTGGGAGACCTGGGTTTGATCCCTGGGTTGGGAGGATGCCCTGGAGAAGGAAGGGAAAGGCTACCCACTCCAGTATTCTGGCCTGGAGAATTCCATGGACTGTGTCGCAAGGAGTTGGACATGACTGAGTGATTTTCATGTTCACCTGCCTATTAAATATATTAGGAGATACAGTTTCCCTCTTATGAAAGAAGATGCTATGCCACAGATAAATATTGATAAAGGCTAATGACTCAGAATAACTTTTATTCATCTTTTCTGACAGTAATGACCACAATCTGCTATGCTTTCCCAGTAATTTTTTTCATATTTATATATTAATTACTTTTCATATGTCTACCTATAACTAGACTATGAGTATTTTGAGGCTTTTTCAGATTCCTATTTCTGTTCTCTCTGATAGGTATGTAACACTATTCCTAGCACAGAGAATTTGTAATGCTTAGAATTTGTACAAAACTGTTGCTTGAATGAATGTCTTTAAATTCAACAATGTAATGATAATATTTGAAGCTGCATTTGAACCTCATCGTCTAACTACATTTAATGTTTCTGTTATTGAGAATAGCAATACCTATTTTAATAGGGGTATTAGAACCTCAAAATTGCTGATTATTTAAAATGTTTTTTGATGATTTTTATGATGATGATGGTGATCATGATGATGTTGACGAAACTGATGTCCATTATCAACAATTTCATCATCACCACCACTATCTAATAAGGTGAGTACTATTGATTCCAACTGAGGGGTAAAAAATATATAGCAATAGGAAAAAAGATTTTATCATAATTACAAGGACAAATAGAAGATAATCATGCATATATTATATACGGAGGTGAAAGAACATGAGATTTACCTTCCGAAGATCAGGATACCTCTTTCTGCTACATTATGGATGAGCAATCTTGCCTCTGTTATTTAGTCTTTTTGAGTTTGTTTCATTATCTTTAAAATAGGGAAAATAATAATCTCCTCGTCTATTCCAAGGATCAAACCAGACACTCTTTTTGAAAAAGTTTTGCAATCTGTAAAGTATTCAATATACAAATGTCCGCTAATTGTACTTCTGAAATTCCTTGTCTAAATGCATGAGTAAATATAATTTAATTGCTAGTTCTCCAGAAGCCCTGTCTCTTTTACTCATCTGAAGTCAGTTTTCTTTTAATATCTCCTTAAACAGATTGAAAATTAAGTCCTAGTATGATGGGGACCACTTAGCACCACTTATTCTCCAAAAGATTATACTTGTTCTTGGCATGTCTCACTCTGATTTCCTGTTTCTGACGAATTCACAATCTTTGATATTGACTAGCTTTCTGTATCTCTTAGGTATCAAGTAAACATCTTCACCCTCAAGGACCTCCCACTTTGCTTCCTCTCATAAAGCAACAGAAGCACCAGGCTCTTCTGTTAAACAGATTTCTGATGATGATTTAGAGCAGAATTTTAAAACACACATTAGGTAGAAAATTTCAAATTGAATATTGATCGTTATTAAAGAAGTCACTGACCCTCGTTACCCTGATGGATTATTTTGCTCTTGGTATCTTCTTTAAGTACTGGCTGCTGCAGTCTTCTCCCCTCTTTTTTTCCTTAGAGATTCCTTTTCTTCAGCTCCCACTCCTCTGTTAGTCCTCTTCTCCCGACCCTCCTGGGGAAGAAGCACTGGACTTGACAAGTTGCTCTGCAAAGTGAATAAACTGTTTTGTTTAAATCTATTCGGCTAGACTCTATACAGAAACGTTTGCTTTTCAGAACCATGTGATCAATTTAATATTTTTGTTCTCAGCATTTGCCTAAAAGGTAAAAATTTCAATCTCTAAATCCATTGTGGCTTTTCTCTCATGTGAATTTGTACAAGCTGGAGACAGCTTTTAAACTAACATTTTCTTATTTTTTTGCCTGTTTATTTGTTAAATATTTAAGGCAAAAAGTACAAATGAGCCTTCCTTTCCTATTCCGTAGAGTTTAATTTTGCCTATCTTTTGCAAATATAATACAAGGCAAAAATTATAATGTTTATTTATTTAGTCTTCATTAAACACTTAATTTGTTCTCTGTTGACACTGTCAAATATAATTCTAATAAGGAAGAGCTATGCAAGTTTTCAGTTTGTAGTATGTATATTAAAAAAGGAAAAAATATGAAATTAATTGTAATAACAGACTTTAATTCAATATATCCAAGATTTTATCATTTCAACATGTAATCACTAAACAACAGTGATGAGACATTGATGTCAGTATTTTTTTTGTATTATGTATTGAAAATCTCTTGTGTATTTATCACTGAATATCTCAGTTCACTTTTATAGTTAGAAATACCTGTGTGGCTGACGTTTACTCTGTTGCTGCTGCTGCTACTAAGTCGCTTCAGTCCTGTCCGACCCTGTGCGACCCCATGGACGGCAGCCCACCAGGCTCCCCCGTCCCTGGGATTCTCCAGGCAAGAACACTGGAGTGGTTGCCATTTCCTCTCCAATGCATGAAAGTGAAAAGTGAAAGTGAAGTCACTCAGTTGTGTCAGACTCTTTGCGACTCCATGGACTGCAGCCTACCAGGCTCCTTCACCCATGGGATTTTCCAGGCAAGAGTACTGGAGTGGGTTGCCATTGCCTTCGATGTTTACTCTGTAGCCCAACACAATTCCAAGCACAAGTGAGTACTCCATGTCTTACCTCATGCAACTCTCACAGTAGTCTGATTATTCCATTGACAGATGAGGGAAAGGAAACCCAGAGAAATTAACTAAAGTGTTTAAAGTCACATATCTGTCTGAAGGCCAAAAATTGAATCTTGTAACTGCAGAGACTTTGATCTTAATGTTATGTTCCTACTTCTATACTTTCCTTAAGTATTATTAATATTTGGCTAAGTGTTTGATAAACTCAGAGTTAGCTACCCTTCTTTCTAGTTTTACTGCTTGTGTGAATTTGGTAAAAAGTGCTGAATTGACATATCTGGGGATAAAATGTTTTTGTGGTCAGAATGTTATTATAAGAATGAATTTAGGTTGCATAAGTACATGCTGTTCTTTTAAAATGATGTACCTTAGCAGTGCCCCAGAGGGATTTTATCTATGCAATTCTTGGCCCTTCTACTGAGTCAATCAAAAAGGAAACTGATTTGTGGGTGGGAAGTGGGGTTGAGCTCAGTAAAGAGATTACCACATTTAGCAATTACTGGTTTCATGTTAATTTGAGGAATCAAAGTTGCATCTTGTATTTTAATTCCTCCCAAGTTACTTATGCTACTTCCTTTAAAAAGAAAAAGGTAATATCCGTGAAGTAGTTAACTCTGCTGGCAACATTTATCATAACTTTGTTTATAATTGCTTTTTTTTTCAGGATTATTTATCTTTTCAATAAGAATTCTAAAGAGAATGATTTAGCCAGATCATGTAGTTTTATTTGCACTCACTTTTAATGTATAAGGTGCCAAGAATATTTCAGGTAGAAACCTCACATTTTTACTAGCATTTTTAATGAAGTGAGTTTTGTAGAAAACCTCACCAGGCTACAAATGAGAAGGAAGTCAAGATTGTATGACATTCTCAGTCTCCAAGGCTCTTGGTGATGGAACTGATGGAAAACTCCCAGTGGGTTCGGTTAGCAGTCATTGTCTATGCAGCCCTTTTCTGGTAATCGGCTCTCTGAATTTCCTGGAGTTCATTCAGTTGCATCACACCCCTGGATGTGTTGTAGGTCTTTGTCAGTTTTCAGTGTAACACTGGAAGAGATGCTGAAAGGCACAGTAGCAGCCACACATCTCTTGTGCTGACTGGCTGCGTAAGAGATGTCGCCGAAAGTCCTGTGTAGTTTACAGAAGACGGAATAAGTTCCATATGTTCCCCATGCAGGCAGGCCGTCTTTGTGTACACAGTCAGGGCTTTCCCAGTGCCTATATTTAATTTCCACACAAAATATGGGCTTTTCTAAAACCCTCACCACATTTTACTGTGTGCATAATTCAGAATATTTTCCTTTATGAATCACACATTGAGAAAAATAGTATGCTACCCACATGAACTATTAATTTATTTATTTAAAGAGGACTTTTTTCCCCTTTTTTCTTTCTTCTTCTTTTGCTTTGCTTTCTTCTTTTAACAAATTCGTGTTCAAGTTGCAACTTAAACCAATACGTACAAAGAACAGACTGATTTTGCCCCCCCAACTTTAGCATTCTTCCTTTCTCTGAGACTGCCACTCAACTAGTGGTGGGATCTGTGTTATCTACATATAACCCATAATCTCTCAGGACTCAGAGGCCAGATTCAGAGACCTAAGAAATTTAGGATTGCCCTGATCGTCTTCTTTGGCCAGGCTTATCAGTCTGAGAACTGTTTGTATACAAATTAAGTGCTGAGTACACACCCTGACCTTATGAGCAATGGTTAGGGGCACTTTTGCGCAAGGAAGCAGGTGAAGATGCAGACAATTGACTTGAAATAGGGCAGTTGCTGAACAGATACAGTTTCTGGTCTCTCTCTTTCAAACCTGTAACTTGATTTATCTTCTCTCTCTCTTCCCACACAGTGAACGTAATTGTTCGCTTGGAATTGTTCAGCAATAACTTTGCTTCAGACCTTTTCCGCTGTTTGTTTTGTAATGTCTCTAAATCCCTGTGTTAGATTTAACTAATAATAATAGTTATAAAGAAGTCTGAGCAGGCCTACTGTCCTAGTGGCTTTCATATTCTGGAGGTGTGAAAAGTAAGGTAATTAAGTAATAATAAATTAGTTCCTTTATACAGAAAGGAACTACATTTATTAAGAATATTATATATTCCAGGTATTTTCATGTAGTCTCCCTTAATCCTCACCTGAAGCCACTGAAGAAGGTATTATTCATCTTGGTCTTGCATCTGGTTAAACAGGCTCAGAAAAAGTTACAGTGATTATGATCAAGCATTTAGTAATGGGCAGCAGTATAATTTGAAGTCACAGCTTTCTTTTGCTGCAATTCTTGCTTTTTCTGCTATATTCTTTCATGCTTTAAGCAGAAACTCTACTTAAGAAACTAAGCAGACTCTCCATTTTTGCTCAATTTAATTTTCTTTGCAAACGTTATTCATAACCAGAGAGTCACTGGAGAGAATATACCTCTCCTTCCATCTCAATTACCTAAAGGAGAAAGAAAAAAAAAAATCTGTATTAAAGGCAGGGAATGGGTCAACAAAATAATTGGACAATAATCTTTCTCTACTAACAATTTCCTAAAGACTGCCTCAACATGTTGCTAATGAAAGAGAGTGGCCTTTAAAGATTATCTTCCATAATATTTTTGATAAAATTTTTTATGGAAGATTTTCTTGCCCATGCAATGGATTTTTTTTCCTTTTGATCTTATTTTCCTTATCTGTAATGAATACAAATATGTCAATAATCGATATTAACTTTTTTTTCCTGAAATTCAAATGATTTACATAGTTATGTCAAATTATCCACTTGTATCCAGGTGCGATTTCTCCTTTGTCTTCGTTTCACTATTGAAAAAAAACAATTACTATCAAGATCCTCATATCAGTCTCATTGATATTACTGTTTTATCATTATCTATGACTCTGAGTTTACAAAGATTTTTTTAACCATTGCTTTTTTGTGTTTAGCATGATATTATGCAAAGCCTGTTCTGCTTTCACTTTCCATATCTTCCCTTATAAATATTTCTGTAACCAACTTAAGGGAATTTGGCAAGAAAAAGTTTAAGAGATACATGAATCAATTCCTACTCTACAATTAACACATGAAGAGAGAAGTTAGTGAAAATGGAAATTCCTCAGGCATATGTGGTTTTTGTTTTTAAGCCAACATAGTTTCCCTCTGAGTTCAATAGCTGCCATTTTGTAAATGAATCTTTGCTTGTAAGAATCAACTCTAAGTGTTTTTAGCAAATTAAAAGATATACTGCACATATCATTTAATTTAAGTTTATACTCTGTACCTGATCTGCAGGATTTTTAAAGAACCACCCTCACTGGCAAAAGCCCCAGAGACTCACTCTGAAATCAGGCCTTTGGGAAAAGCAACCTTTTAATGTTTGCTCTAGCCATATATATATATATATATTTACCAAATTATTTTGTTGTGAAAGTGAAAGTCACTCAGTCGTGTCCGACTCTTTGTGACCCCATGGACTCTACAGTCCATGGAATTCTCCAGGCCAGAATACTGGAGTGGGCAGCCTTTTCCTTCTCCAGGAGATCTTCCCAACCCAGGGATCAAACCCAGGTCTCCCACATTGCAGGTGGATTCTTTACCAGCTGAGCCACAAGGGAAGCCCATCATATTGTCATTGCTAGAGAAAATAGATTTTCCTCCTAATTTTGTGTTACTGAAAAATTCCCCATGCAACATTTTTAATATTCTCCAGGAAAAATAAGTATAACAATTTATAGAAAACCAAAGAATATGAAAAAATCAAAGTTGACTCTGGTATGCATGGTAGGTATATATGAATGTATGCATGCATGTGTCTATATACATATATGTATAAATATATCAATATATACATACACACATATACTATCAAAGAAAAATAGCACTGGATGGAGTTAAGTAGATGGGAAGACTTTATTCAAAACTATTAAAACAGAGGTCAAGACCATGGCAATAGAAGAGAAAAACAGAACTCAACTCCTCTGAAGCGAAAGGTGGGAGAATATTCTTAATCACTGGGTTGAGCTAGTGGAAAACCAACAGAGAACATCAGATGAGGGATTGGTCAATGTGATCAGGCATCTAGGGTTACTAACGTCTCCCATCTACCGTCCCATCTAGAGTAGGAGACAGGGGCTCTATCTTTCCTGATGATTCCCTGATGCTCAGGTCCTTGAGAAATACAGTCCAGGATTATAAAACCGACCAGAGCTTGGGAGAAAAATTTACAGCTGAAAGGGACAAAGAATGAACAATTTCAAGTTTTTTAAGTAAATGCTCTAAGAAAAGGGAAGTTAGGAGCTCTATAGTCAGGAAGAAGCCTGTCTAAATTTAGTCAAGCTGAGGGGAATATTGAAGCCTTCTTGATCAATCACACACACACATACACACACACACACACACACACACACAGAGGATATAGGACTAACTCTTTCAACAGGCAAGAATTTATTTAAATGATACTGAATCATCATTGTAAGGAATATATGTGATCACATAAAGTATATACATGATAATGTAGTAATATATAGATATCTATTGATCCATATAATAATGAAAGATAATATAAGGCATACATATATCTATCATCTTACCTTGGTGTAACTTAAGCATTTCTATATATCATTTCCATATTTAGGAACAGAAATATTGAAGTTATATCAAGATAAGAAGTAATTTATTAACAGCATGCATTTAAAAGAATCTATCAGGCACCATTTGGAGGAAGAATAACCTTGCATTGTAATAGTCTCCATAAATATTATACACAATGGTTTAAATATTAAAACTCTTATGTAAGAAAACTGGTATTCATATTTCCCTTTACAACTTACAAACAATCTAAAAGTTGCTTTTTCTAAAGAAAAAAAAATATTTGTAGTCCATCAAAATTCCATTTTCCCAAAAGAGCTCAGGGATGACCATGGTGAAAATATAAGCACATGGAAAAAATGTTAATAAACAGTGGTAGCAAGATTTCAATGAGAGATAGGAAAATGGTTAACATAAAAAAACTAGGTAAATGGGGAAATATTTGTAGACATCATGAAGTTGTTGGAGAAAATATCAACTTTCTAGAGATCAGTTTATAAGAACTCTCACTTATGATCTTAACCTCGAGTATATATACATCTCTCCTTTTTAGTGAAACAAACAGCAATAAACCTAGAAAAGAATCTGGTTAGAGGAAAATGAATAGAAAATTCAAGAGCTGAGTAGTAGAAAGATGATGCATTTGGCAAAGCTACAGCTCAAGTTCCTATATGTAAATTATTAGTATTTATTATCAAATACCACATATTATTTATGGCCTGTCACACAGAAAAAGCTGTTATATTATAGAATATAGTATAATCTTTGTGATATTCATTAATTTATTATCCATAGATATTTTTATGTTTTCCACCAGGTCCTATGATTAAAAAATTTCTTTCAAATATAAATATTTCCAGTGACAACTCTAATCAACATTCTTATTTTCATAAGCTACACTGGGTGAGAAACGTATACAAAATAGTTTCTTCTTTATGGATGCTATACAATATGCAACTGTACAAAGATGTATAAGCTGCTCTAATATAAGAATCATTGTAATTATTCTGATTCTTAAAAATTATTAATAAAATATTTTACATTTCTTTTTCATACCAAACCTTTGACGTAAAGAGAAAAAGAAGTCTAACCACAGTAAACTGAAATACTCTTACTTAGAGGTAAAACATGCACATATGTGGAGTCTCAGATAGAAAGGAGAAATGGAAGGAAAGAAAAGGAATTTCAAGAGGCAATGGGTAATAAAAGGTCAAACTTTTAAACTTATACACAATTTTTTTAGAGACATTTTATGTTCTTGGCAAAAATGATTGAAAAGGTGGAAAGTTCCTGTATTCTGCCTGTACCCACAACCTCCTCCTCCACTATTAACGTCCCACACCAGTTGTTACATTTGTTACGATGGATGAACCTACACTGACATCATCATCACCCAAAGTTCATAGCTTACACTCATGCTTGTTGTTGTACATCCTATGAATTTTCATAAATGTATAATGATATGTATCATGTAGAATAATTTTATTGCCCTAAAATCATCTGTGCTCTGCCTGTTCATCCATTCCTTTCCACTACTGACAACCAATAATCTTTTTACTGTCTCCATAGCTCTGCCTTTTTCAGAATGCTATTTAGATGGAATCATATGGTTTGTTGCTTTTTTTTAGATTAGTTTCTTTCTCTTAGTAAGATGCACTTAAAGTTCCTTCATGTATTCTCATGGCTTGATAATACATTTCTTATTAGCACTGAACAATATTCCACAGTCTGGATGTACCACAGTTTATTTATCTACTCACCTACTAAAGCGCATCTTAATTGTTTCCAAATTTTGGTAATTATCAATAAAGCTGCTATAAACAACAGTGTGCAGGTTTTTCTGTAGACATATGTTCTTAATTCATTTGGGTAAATACCAGACATGATTGCTGTATCATTTGGAAAGAGCATGTTTAGTTTTGCAAGAAACTGCCAAACTGGCTTCCAAAGTGTCTGTGCCATTCTGCATTGCCACCAGCAATGAATAAGAGTTCCCTTATATGTTGAATCTAAAAAATACAACAGACAAGAGAACATAACAAAAAAGAAGCAGACTCACGGAGAGAATAAACTAGTGATTACCAGTGGGGAGAGGGAAGAGTAGGGGCTATACAGGGGTAGGAAATTAAGGAGTACAAACTACTTTGTATAAGAGAAGCTACACGGATATACTGACAGCATGAGGAATACAGATACAGTTTTATAATAACCATAAATGGAGTATAACCTTTAAAATTGTGAATCATTATACTGTACATTAACTATGCTGTTGCTAAGTCACTTCAGTCGTGTCCTACTCTGTGTGACCCCATAGACGGCAGCCCACCAGGCTTCCCCGTCCCTGGGATTCTCCAGGCAAGAACACTGGAGTGGGTTGCCATTTCCTTCTCCAATGCATGAGAGTGAAAAGTCAAAGTGAAGTCGCTCAGTCCTGTCCAACTCTTCGCATCCCCATGGACTGCAGCCTACCAGGCTCCTCTGTCCATGGGATTTTCCAGGCAAGAGTACTGAAGTGGGATGCCATCACCTTCTCTGACATTAACTATCCTTCAATTAAAAAAGAGAGTTCTTGTTACTTCATAAATAAATATTTCATCAGTATTTGGTGCTGACAATGTTCTGCATTCTGATCATTCTAATAGATATGTAGTGGTATTTCATTATTATTTTAATTTGCATTTCTGTAATAACATATAATTTTGAACATCTTTTCATATGCTAATGTCTCATCTATACATCTTCTTTGGTGAGATCCTATCCTTTGTGCTCAGTCGTGTTCAACTCTTTGCCACCTCCTGGACTCACCAGGCTCCTCTGTCCATGGATTTTCCAATCAAGAATACCTGAGTGGGTTGCCATTTCTTTCTCTAGGGGATCTTCCCAACCCAGGGATCAAACCTGCATCGTTTGTATCTCCTGAATTGGCAGGCGAATTCTTTCCCAATAGTGCCACCTAGGAAACCCATCTTTGGTGAGAAAAAAATGTCAAATTTGATGAAAACGATTAAACCAATTGGGTTTTGCAACTTATCAAATTCAACAGTATTTAAAGATACATGTACTATATATTTGTATTTTGTAGGCAACAAATTAGATCTTTTTCAAGAAATTTGTAATCTGGGAGAAAAGGCAGGCAAAAATGTTGTAGCAAAAAGAAATAAATTTCATAATAAAGATATCCTCATGCTCTTATATGTCACATTAAGATAACACATTCAGATGTGTTATCTTTTCCTAAAATACTTCAGTATTAATTTCCATCATTTATAATAATTAAGGCATGAATTATTTCTAGAGAGATTCTAGTTATTTCTAAAATATTTGGAGATTATTTTAACAAGAAGGTATTATGATACCATCAATAGACTTCCAAAACATATCTTTCAAAGCCTAAATGTGTTTAGCTTCTCGTTTGTATGATCCTGGAAAACCACAAGGAAAAATGTAAATGTTGCTGATTATTCACCATTTAAAGTTTTCTAGGTTTTTTCCATAATTACAAATAAATGACTGTGAACTAGGCAAAGAATTGTTGTACCTGAATTTCTTTGTGATCCATCACATGTGGCCATTGGAATGAGTTAATTTGGAGAAGGAACTGGCAATCCACTCCAGTACTATTGCCTGGAAAATCCCATGGACTGAGGAGCCTGGTAGGTTACAGTCCATGGGGTCACAAAGAGTTGGACGTGACTGAGGGACTTTCCTTTCCTTTCCTCCATTACAGCTACTTACACTCTATGTGCTTCTACTCAAGCATTGGTGGAGAAGGGGCAGCTCAATTTAAATTTCAAATTCAAGATGTGTGTGTTCAGTCAAGTCGTGTCTGACTCTTTGGGACCCTATGGACTGTAGCCCACCAGGCTCCTCTGTCCATGGGATTTCAAAGGCTAGGATACTGAAGTGGGTTGACATTTCCTTTTCCAGTGGATCTTCAGGACCCATGGATCTAACTTGCATCTCTTGCATTGGCAGTTGGATTCTTTACCTCTGTGCCACCTGGGAAACCTGTTCCAATTCAAGGTAATATAACTAAATAAGATAGTCCTGTCCTTTCCCTTTACTCTTGCTTAGAGAGTTTGTGAGGTCAGGGATTTTAAAAATGAAAACATTAAGCCAAATCTGACAGTACAAAGTCATTGATTTCATTAGAGAAAGTAAGCCCAGCTTCCATTCACCCCAACATATAAATTGCCTATCTGAGAAGCAGTTCAAATTTAAATCACATGAGGTCGGCTGTCTTTCTGAGTTTCAGTTTGGACCTTTTATTTGAAGTCATTCGAGAGCATCTCAATATCAATAATAGAATATCTTCTTCAGCAAAAACCTTGGATTTCAGCAGAAACCCAAGCAGTGCCCTTGGGTTCAGAGGATAACCTCTTTGACTGTACACTTTATCTTCCAGTCTCAAGGCCAATGTTAAAGTCGTTAACATTACAGAATACATTTCTAAACCTAATTATATATTCTAATTTTGGCAGAAATCCATTCCTCTATATTTATGCAATGTATTTAACAAACAAATTTAATTCTACTTGTTGAAACTATAATATTAATATCAACAGGAAGCGTTCTATCTTGAAGCTCAAAACCTTAATATTTGCATTTCCCTTTGCAAGAAATGTTCCTTTACCCCCTCATGCCCTTAGGTTATCTCCCTTCTACATCAGTTAAGAAGACATTTCAAAAGAAATGCCCTTCCTCATCCTTCCAGCTAAGAAACACTCCTTGTTCATGGCTCATAGTACCTTGTCTATATTTAGTAATTTAGTAATTAGTAATTACTAGGAGGGACCCCACTCCAGTGTTCTTGCCTGCAAAATCCCATGGATGGAGGGGCCTGGAAGGCTGCAGTCCATGGGGTTGCTGAGGGTCGGACACGACTGAGCGACTTCGCTTTCACTTTTCACTTTCATGCATTGGAGAAGGAAATGGCAACCCACTCCAGTGTTCTTGCCTGGAGAATTCCAGGGACAGTGGAGCCTGGTGGGCTACTGT
Source organism: Budorcas taxicolor (assembly GCF_023091745.1). NCBI lineage: Eukaryota > Metazoa > Chordata > Mammalia > Artiodactyla > Bovidae > Budorcas > Budorcas taxicolor. The sequence goes on along the minus strand of NC_068923.1, from coordinate 54,770,909 downwards.
CTATGGGGTCGCACAGAGTCGGACATGACTGAAGTGACTTAACAACAGCAGCAGGGGGGATTGCGGGCAGGAGGAGAAGGGGACGACAGAGGATGAGATGGCTGGATGGCATTACCGACTTGATGGATGTGAGTTTGAGTGAACTCCGGGAGTTGCTGATGGACAGGGAGGCCTGGCGTGCTGTGATTCATGGGGTCACAAAGAGTCGGACAAGACTGAGAGACTGAACTGAACTGAACTGAATTTGTAATTACTAATTACAATTAATTAATTAGTAATTACAAAATTTAGTAATTATTCATTAGACTGCAGGCTCTAAGAAACATGGACAGTGCTTGCTTTTCTCCACCTTGTATTAGCAGTACCTAATACAGTGAGTTTGGGAGGCTGGCGGGGCTTTTCGGCGGAGAAGGCAATGGCAACCCACTCCAGTAAGTCTTGCCTGGAAAATCCCATGGGCGGAGGAGCCTGGTAGGCTGCAGTCCAAGGGGTCGCTACGAGTTGGACATGACTGAGCGACTTCACTTTCACACATTGGAGAAGGAAATGGCAACTCACTCCAGTGTTCTTGCCTGGAGAATCCCAGGGACAGAGGAGCCTGGTGGGCTACCGTCTCTGGGGTCGCACAGAGTCGGACACGACTGAAGCGATTTAGCAGCGATGCAGTGCCTGGGACATAGTAGAAGTTCTATAAATATTTAATGATTGATGGATAAATGAATGAATGTGTTGGTAACAAGATAATTGCATAAATTGTGTTTGTAAAGCACGACAGTAATTTCATTAATATTCAGCAACTTATTTGTACTTTTTACCCTTCTCTTTGTTTATACATCTTAGTGAAAGAAAGTGAAAGTGAAGTCGCTCAGCCGTGTCTAACTCTTTGCGACCCCGTGGACTGTAACCTACCAGGCTCCTCTGTCCATGGGATTCTCTAGGCAAGAATACTGGAGTGGGTTGCCATTTCCTTCTCCAGGGGATCTTCTCGACCCAGGGGTCGAACCGCGGGAGGCAGATTTTTTAACCTCTGAGCCACTAGGGAAGCCACCTTAAAATTACATTTAATTTTATCAGCAGGGATATAGGATTAAAAGAGTAAATTTTGATGAAATATATTTTAAAAAATTGTAAATAAGATAACTCAGCTGGTACAGAATCCACCTGCAATGCAGGAGACCCCAGTTTGATTTCTGGGGTGGGAAGATCCCGTGGAGAAGGGATAGATACCTACTCCAGTATTCTTGGGCTTCCCTGGTGGCTCAGAGGGTAAAGAATCTGCCTGAAATGCAGGAGGACCTGGGTTTGATCCTTGGGTCAGGAAGATACCCTGGAGAAGGGAATGGCTACCCACTCCAGTATTCTGGCATGGAGAAGTCCATGGACAGAGGAGCCTGGCAGGCTACAGTCCGTAGGGTCAAAAAGAGTCGGACACAACTGAGCAAATTTTACTTTTATTTTTAAGCACTATGCCACAGGGAGAGAGAGTAAAATAATAATAGTTATTGCTATATTCTTGACTCAAGTCATACTTAATATTATTTATTACATATCATATTACACACACATGCACTCTCACTAGCATGGTATAGTCTACATTTATTATAATTTCCATTTCTTTCCCACCCCTTTAGAGCCCACATCTGATCCTTAGACTTATTATATTGCATTGTTTTAAACCACTTCTCCATTTTGTCAAGATCATATTATGATCATGTTGAATTTTGATCCTGACATTCAAAGTGTTAATCAGTATTATCAACTAAAAGAGAACAGTAAATTACTAAGTCCACAGACTTCCCTATCACTCTAGTTTTGATGAAAATATTAAATAGCCTCTGGCCCAGGATTGACCTCTACATATAAAACTTCTGTCCACTTTGGTTGACAAAGAACTGTTAGTGAGTCTAATTGTTCTACCTTTTCTGTTTCCGATAAATAGGTCTCTGGTGCTAATATATTTTTATAAATTTGTGAATGAATTAAATCCTTAATATTTTTATAATATTAGCATTGAACGCCTGGCTTCAAGTCTTGGATGAAACAAAAATGCTAACGTCAAGGAATACTACTACTTGTCCAAATAGGTTAATAATAGTAAGAACAATTAAAGTATATTTTAAATCTGCCGTCACAAGATTTAGTTTCCTGCATTGTTCCCACTGTGCCACTTCTTCACTTTCTGAATATGATAGGTTCATGCATGATGTTCTTCTAGATGCTGTGCCATTAACAAGTCTTTCTGATTATAATAGGTAGTCATCTATGGTGGGTAATAAGATAAATATGCTTGTGCATGCTAAATCACAAATTCACGTCTTGGACAATGAAATCATTTTACTTGTTTGATCACGGGGACTTCTTCCTCTGAATAAACAGAATTGACTTTACCTCTTTATGCAGTCATCTGTTCACAGTTCTGTCTTTCTCAATAGACTGTCTCTCCAATAGACAAATAAATATTCATTCATCTTTGATCCTCCTGGCTTAGCACACATAGTAATTGCTCAACAAATGTTTAATGAGCTAAATACTGGTATGTCATGAAATAGAAAAATCTGTAGTTCTGAGTGGTCAAGAGATGGGTAGGATTAAAGGATACCTCTGAATTCTAAGAGCAACATATTTAGGATGAAATGCATGCGTAAACAAAGGGGTTGATTAGTTAAAACTAGTAAGTATTTAATTTTCAAATTCTATATTATAAACATCCTTGAGGGCACTATGAATTATATAGAAAGTTTTATTTTATTTTTTCTAACAAGGAAACAGTTGTTGTTTACTTGTTAAGTCATGTCAGACTCTTTTTGCATCCCTATGGGATTTTCCAGGCAAGGTAAGAATACTGGAGTGAGCTGCCATTTCCTTCTCCAGGGGATGTTCCCCACCAAAGAATTGAGCTCATGTCTCCTTAACTGTCTGTATTAGCAGACAGATTCATAACCACTGAGCCACCTGGAAAATAGTCTCTATCTTCCTATGAATATTTCTCCAATATCTTAACACAGTCAGGAAGCCAAGAGGTTCCAAAGGAAAATGACAAATAGAACATTTTCTCATTTTCTAGTGTTTGGAAAATCATGAAAATACATTACTTACTTAAGCTTTTCAACCATATCTAGATTTCATTAGATTTTGCTTGGCTTAGAGTCAATATGATAAGATGCATATGTATGTATATAAAATCATCATTCATTTTTAATTGGAATTAAGGTATATTCCCATGGCTGGTCTGCAAATTGTCAATAATAAGAGATACATTTATGTCCTCCTAAGTGTATTGTACCCCTCTTTAAGCACATTCTTTGAAAATCATTTCATTTCAACCACTTTAGATTCTTTCTAAACAATAGCAGATGACTTGTGTAAATTTTCATTTCAAGATGAAAATATTACAATAGATTAAAAATAATGCAATAATGGGTAAGTTTGTAACTGAGCAAAATATATTCTAACAATTTTTGCATTTTATTTGCCTTTCTCTATAGTAATTAACTCTTTTTCTTTCACTATGGAATTTGAATTTGAATTTCTCATCTTCAAATTTGCCTTTAAAGCCATAGCTCCCCTTATTTTTCTCCCGTGCTGGAAGCTAAATTTTCCTGAGAAAATTTGATTCCACAAATACTGAGTGTCTTGACACTAGGAAAATTCTAATGTGACTACTTTGTATTTGGAAGTATTCCACTGTCTTTAGGAAGGCTAAACACAAACACAATTTTTAGTAGACAGTTATAAAATATACTTTGGGGTAAGTTCAAAAAAGATTAGTCCAAAGATTCAACCAAATATATTCAAGCACATTGATAAGGATTTTCAAACTAACTGTGTGTGTGTGATAACCATCAATTAGAGACATAAAATGAATGCCTGCTATTTTAAAACATAATTTAGCCAAGGTAAAGCTGTGCATAACTAGCATGTTCTGTAAAGATAATTGGCTCATTAACTAAACTCTAACAACCCATTCTTATTTCTAGATTTTTAATTGAAGACTAGATGGAAATAGTAAGGTGAGCTCATTGCCCAATACATGTAAGCATGAGACAATTATTTCTGCACAGGTGCTTATATTGTTTGATATCTTATTAATATTGTGGTGGAGTGAAGTGAGTCATGCTGTAAAAGAAGCACATAATTGTGTTGTGCTTCTGTTCACAAACACACACATGCACACACTTCTTTTTTCTTCTCTCCACTCCCATTTGAGTCCCATTTTTCCTTTTCTTAGATAAGCAGTAGAATGAATTTAACATAAAAACTTTGAACTCAAGCTTTAGTTTTTTACTATATTAAAATGAATCCATGAAGCATACATGATTGCTCTGAGTTTTAAAAAATTTGTATACATGCTCTCATGCCATAAATGTAATCCTGAAAAAACATTTCTGTTCAGTTTAGTTCAGTTCAGTCACTCAGGCACATCTGACTCTTTGAGACCCCAAGGACTGCAGCACCCCAGGCTTCCCTGTCCATCACCAACTCCCAGAGCCTGTTCAAACTCATGTCCATTGAATCGCTGATGCCATCCAGCTGTTAGGGGAAACACACTGATTGAAACTGTCCACCTTGGCTGGGCACCATAGTAACCATTTGCATGAGTTATTTTACAACAGGAGGTCCTGGTAAGGAACACAGAACTAATAAGCCTCCACCAACTAGAAGAGTTTGGGAAAGGTCAAAAGGAGACACCATATGTCCTACCACCCCCCAGAATCCTTCTCTCTGGCATCCATCTTGGCTGAACAAGGCATGAACCAGCAGGAAGTACTCTGAGTCAGAATGATTGGCTAAAGACAACCCGGAAACTAATCCCATCACCATAAAACCCGAGACTGCAAGCCATGTGACAGAGCTGTTCTGGGTTCTCTTACCCTACTGCTCTCCACCCAGGTGCCCTTTCCCAATAAAATCTCTTGCTTTGTCAGCACATGTGTCTCTTGGAACAATTTATTTCTGAGTGTTAGACAAGAGCCCAGTTTCAGGCCCTGAAAGGGGGTCCCCCTTCCTGCAACACAACCATCTCATCCTCTGTCATTCCCTTCTCCTGCCTTCAATCTTTCCCAGCATCAGGGTCTTTTCAAATGAGTCAGTTCTTCTCATCAGGTGGTCAAAGTATTGGAGTTTCAGTTTCAGCATCAGTTCTTCCAGTGAATATTCAGGACTGATTTCCTTTAGGATTGACTGATGAGAGCTCCTTTCAGTCCAAGGGACTCTCAAGAGTCTTCTCCAACATCGCATTTCAAAAGCATCAATTCTTCAGTGCTCAGCTTTCTTGATGGTCCAACTCTCACATACATCCATACATGACTACTGGAAAAACCACAGCTTTAACTAGACAGACCTTTGTTGGCAAAGTAATGTCTCTGCTTTTTAATATTGTGTCTAAGTTGATCATAGCTTTTCTTCCAAGGAGCAAGCGTCTTTTAATTTCATGGCTGTAGTCACCATCTGCAGTGATTTTGGAGCCCCCAAAATAAAATCTGTCACTGTTTCCATTGTTTTCCCATCTATTTGCCATGAAGTGACAAAGTGGAAAACATTTATCACATGTATGATTAATCTTTCGAGTGACACACATCACTACATCTTAAAAATACTTTGTGTTTGTCTTCTGTATGCAACATAAACTATAATTTTAAAATTTATTTTTATTGTCTTTGTAATCATATGTATTATTATTATTGGCTCAGTGGTAAAGAATCTTTTTGCCAAGGCAGAAGACTCAGGTTTGATTCCTGGGTTGGGGAGATCCCCTAGATAAGGAAATGGCAGCCCACTATAGTATTCTTGCCTGGGAGATCCCAGGGACATAGGAGTCTGGCAGGCTACAATCCATAGGATTCCAAAGAATCAACATGACTTAGTGACTAAACAACAACAATTTCCCCATTATTCCATGGTTTATCCTTTCTTGAACTAACCTTGTTTAATCACATTTTTCATTATTTTTTTATGGGCTACCATTTTGTGACTAATATCTAAAATATTCATCTTTAGTTGTTTCTGAAAATTTCAACGTATATCCCTAACTTTAAAAAGTCTAAAACTAATTGTCTTATTTTCTTGCTAAGAAGTTCATGGACTTCCCAAATTTAAAATCTGATCTCTAATATTTCAGTATAGCATCTAATGTTTTAGTTTTACTTTGTATTTATCCTTTATTTAGTATTATTTTTTACACTCAACCGTTATTCAAATTCATTCCAGCATTATAAATTTCTTTGCTCATCACTGTTCAGTGTACCCTACTTCTGTTTCTTTTTTCAGACTTTGAAGTTTTTATTTTGTACTGGGGTATAGCTGATTAACAACTTATGGTAGTTTCAGGTGAACAGCAAAGGGACTCTGCCATATATATACATGTATCCATTCTCCTCCAAACTCCCCTTCCATCTGGGCTGGCACATAGCTTTGAGTAGGGTTCCATGTGCTATACAGTAGAACCTTGTTGATTATCCAGTTTGAATACAGCAGCACGTACATGGCCTTTCCAAGCTCCCTAAATCTCCCTTCCCCCTGACAACCATAATTTCATTTTCTAAGTCTTTCTTTTCTGTGTGTGTATGTGTGTGTGTCAGTTGTGTGCAAATCTTTGCAACTTGATGTCCATGGGATTGATGTCCTTGATGCTTCTCTGTCCTTGGGATTCTCCAAGCAAGAATACTGGAGTGGGTTGCCATTTCCTTCTCCAGGGGATTTTCCCAGCCCAGGAATCAAACCCTGGTCTTGCGCACTGCAGGCAAATTCTTTACCATCCGAACCACCTGGGAAGCTGCTGCTTCCCAGGCTGCTGCTGCTGCTGCTAAGTTGCTTCAGTCGTGTCCAACTCTGTGTGACCCCATAGATGGCAGCCCACCAGGCTCCCCTGTCCCTGGGATCCTCCAGGCAAGAACACTGGAGTGGGTTGCCATTTCCTTCTCCAATGCATGAAAGTGAAAAGTGAAAGTGAAGTCGCTCAGTCCTGTCCGACTCCTAGCGACCCCATGGACTGCAGCCCACCAGGCTCCTCCGTCCATGGGATTTTCCAGGCAAGAGTATTGTAGTGGGTTGCCATTGCCTTCTCCAAAACAGAGGCTAAATAAATATAATTTATTTCATCTCCTGTATGAGAGTGTGTTAGTCGCTCAATTGTGTCTGACTCTTAGTGACCCCATGGGCTGTAGCCCTCCAAGCTCCTCTGTGCATGGAATTCTCCAGGCAAGCATACTGCAGTGGGTTGCCATTCTCTTCTCCACTGTTTTTTTGTAAGTAAGTTCATTTGTATCATTTCTTTTTAGATTCCACTTATAAGGGATGTCAGCGCTGTTTACAATAGCCAAGACACGGAAGCAGCCTTACTTCTTTTTTTATGCTTTTTTGTTTGTTTTTAATGAAGAACATTCTTTGTACAGTGGTCTTCAATCTTGGAAAAAACACATGAGAATTATGTGCAAAGGTTTTAAAGCTCCCATTATTCAAATGCCATCTAGATTATTTAGGCAAAGAAAATCCTAAGGTATTGGAGTCAATAATCAATAATTTTTTTTTAATATTCCTCTTGTTGTCTTGTTCAGTCACTCAGTCATGTCCGACTCTTTGTGACCCCATGAACTGCAGCACAGCAGGCTATAGCTGCCACTACTGCTTTGGACTGTTTTGTTGTTACAGTTTGTGTGTGGTAATGCCTCTTTGTCTCTCTATGAATGAAATGTCTTTATTTCTTGTTCTTGAGTAGTGTTTTAAACAAGGTACAGAATTTTAATTTGGATAGGCATATGTCCTCAGATGTCTGAAGATATTGTATCATCTTCCAGCATCTATTTGTCTTCTGAAACGATAACAGATATATAAAGCCAGCCCTCAAAAACAAGGCATCTTTTTTCTAGGACCCTCTTGAATTTCTAAATTTCAGCTCCTAATCACTATTCTAAGGTTGAATTTATTTACTTTTTCCTTTTAAATCTTGGGACTGGGGATCCCTGCCCCCTTTTTTGTAAGTTTGTTCATTTATTGGTTATTTGTCTGCTTTTCCTGTATTGCCATATATAAAAGCAATGTGTAAAAGAAAACACATGTATGCCAATGTGTTAAGACTGGAAAGAAGGATTTTCATATCATTTCAGCTTATCCTATTGAATGAATGCATCTCACTTGCTTTTTTTTTCTTTTACAAATAACTTGAATGTTATGAATCTTATACAGTACTGTTCACCCTTCTTGAAATGTCTGTGTTCAATAAGGATATCACTTTATTTATTGCCAATATTGCTTTTTCTACATGTGACTTCATGCAGAGCTCCATCCTGTCCCATATACATAGAATAATCTTATATTTTGTATGTAGCTGGCATTATTTGTCTTTTCTGATTTACTTCTGCATTTACATTTGTAAGGACTGTACTGAAACACTCTTACACCTTAATGAACTCAATTCTCTAGATTTAAAAATAATATATTTCTGTATCACAGGGCATTTATCTTTGGAGATACTGATTTCTATTCTCTGCACATGTTTTCATGTTATATGCCCAGTGTAACATGAAGGGAGTTAATTTATTGCATGTTATATATAATAAAGAATCCAGAAGAACAATGTCATTTAGAGTTTTTTCCACTCTGTCTATGAATAACAATAACAGCAATAACAGTAATAGAAAAAATATATATATATATTTTTACCAATAGCAGCCTCAGTTTATTTTTAACTGCAGTAGAAGGCCCTTCACACTCTACTTGTCAGCTCGGCTTTCAGGTTTTCATTTTGTTGGCTAGAAGACAGATAAAGGGGATTATGGACAGAACTGAGCCTGGTTTCTGCTAATCTCCAACTTGAATTCTTTCAAGGGTTGCAAAATATGATTCAAGTATTTCACAGGCCTTTATAACCTGAGCCAGACTTTGTCATCTGTCTGGTATATGTGCCATCATGGGTGGATTTGGAGCTGACATTTTATATCTCTGATTTCAACTGTATAAATATTTGTTTAGAGTGACTATCAACATAGCACACAGGCATTCTCCTCAGATATATAGATGATGGAATAGTTCTTAACTGAGGCCCTATGGATTGGGTGGGCATGAGCTAACAGAGGGCAATGAGGCAAATATTTAGTGAACTCAGATTTATATTTTCCCTTAGGTAAAACATAGAGCAGTTGCTTCTCTACCAAAAAAGGATTTCTTATAATTTGGGTTATGTTAAAAATATCTTATATATACAGACATATATCTGAATCTATAATGGTGAATTGGTTGTCTCAAATACCTTCAATATAGAGTCTTCCTTTAGATTGGAATTAAATTAATCAAGATTTTATTTTATTTTTTTTCTATTGTTTTCCTGGCTATTATCCCCTAGGAAACTGTCTTAAAGCAACAAGGGATACCTTTGAGGCAATATTATGTAAATATCATCACCCTTATTAGATGAATTAGTATTCTTAAATTTATAGCTCAGTTCATAGAAATCAAATTAAATTGATGTTATGGCCATTGTCATCTCTAAGCTATTTGTTAGTAATAATATGCTAAGTATGCAACATAGAATCTGTAATTTATATAAGAGAATTGTTGTTCAGTTGCTCAGTTGTGTCCGACTCTTTGCAACTCCAAGGACTGCAGCACGCCAGGCTTCCCTGTCCTTCACTATCTCCTGAAACTTGCTTATACTCATGTCCATTGAGTCTGTGATGCCATCCAACCATCTCATCCTCTGTCATTCTCTTCTCCCCGTGCCTTTAATCCTTCCCAGCATCAGCATCTTTTCTAATGAGTTGGCTTTTCTCATCAGGTGGCCTAAGTATTGGAGCTTCAGCTTCAGCATCAGTCTTTCCAATGAATATTCAAGGTTGATTTCCTTTGATGAACTCAAGTAATTTAACAAATCTTGAAAATGTTAAGGATTAAAATCATGGACATGCAAAGAACACAGAAGTTTGGAGAGCTTTAAAACTATTTCTACAGTTTCCCTCATACAAGGAAGTGAAGACTGACACTTTAGTATCATTTAGAAATTCTCCTAAAAGTTATCTGATTTTCTCATAATTAAAGAGTAATTTAAATTTTAACAACCATGGTACTGATCACATGAATTTCCATCATTTAGTCAAGAATTTTTTGAACATTCACCTTTGAACATTGTACATATACCAGACAGCAGGGATGAATAATTTCATACCCAGAGTCTCAAATAATGGAAAGAGAAAGAATCCCCTATATTAGTCTATACTGAGAAAATTAGGGATGATGCTATAAAGAATTATTTAAAATATGGTTTATTAAGTTAAAATATTTTGTTTTTGAGATTAAAATGCCTTGTTTTCATTCTAATGATGCTGATGATAGATACTGATTGTATTTTGCAAAAGTTTTATGGAAGCAGAATAAAAAGTTGTGATATAAACTTGGTCCCTCAAGGTGATTTTTATTATTATTGCTATTGGTGTTGTTACTGATAGAAATTCCTGTGAACTATTAGAAAAAAAATGGAGATCAATATCTAATCAAAAACAAGGACAGAATAATGGATAATTAGAATATATGTATATATATATATATATATATATATACCTGTTCCCTGGTGGCTCAGGGGCTAAAGCGTCTGCCTCTAATGTGGGAGACCTGGGTTCGATCCCTGGGTCAGGAAGATCCTCTGGAGAAGGAAATGGCAACCCACTCCAGTATTCTTGCCTGGAGAATCCCATGGATGGAGGAGCCTGGTGGACTACAGTCCACGGGGTTGCAAAGATGACCAGTAAATTAAAAATATACTCACATGCTTGAGAAACACAGTGGTGGACATTTTGCTTATTGTAAGCCTTAACAGCGAGCAGTTATCTTGGTGTCTCAGATGTAGGAAGATATGCTAACAGCCAGTGATGGATCTGTTGTAAAATTTGGAACTCTTTGGTATTAAATTTCACTTAAGATTTGTGCTTCTGGACATGATGGAGTAGTAGGAACTGAATTTACTCTCCTGGCTTAAACAGATAAAAATGAACAAAATATATTAAACAATAATTTTTATATATTAACAGCAAGCAGCATAGGACATTAGTTGTATGAAGCTATTAATTATAATGATAATCTATAAAAACCAGTGGCATAATGTTTTGCATAATACAGTTAAATGTTTGTGTTTAAATGAAGTATTTGTCACCTGTAAAAAATAAAGCTAGATTCTTCTTTTCATAATTATTAACAAAATGAATTTCATAGGGATGAAGTATTTAAACATGTTAAAATTTTCAATTACTAGAAAACATTTTATTCTAGTTAATAAAATTTAATTTAAAATTTATATTTTATGTCTTGCAATTATTGCTTTAAGATTATACAAATATGATTTGATATAATTTAATACATGCAGCCTTTTCATACTGTTCTAGATAGTGTATTCAAAAGCAGAGACATTAATTTGCCGACTAAGGTCTGTCTAGTCAAGGCTATGGTTTCTCCTGTGGTCATGTATGGATGTGAGAGTTGGACTTGTGAAGAAGGCAGAGTGCCGAAGAATTGATGCTTTTGAACTGTGGTGTTGGAGAAGACTCTTGAGAGTCCCTTGGACTGCAAGGAGATCCAACCAGTCCATTCTGAAGGAGATCAGCCCTGGGTGTTCTTTGGAAGGAATGATGCTAAAGCTGAAACTCCAGTACTTTGGCCACCTCATGCGAAGAGTTGACTCATTGGAAAAGACTCTGATGCTGGGAGGGATTGAGGGCAGGAGGAGAAGGGGACAACAGAGGATGAGATGGCTGGATGGCATCACTGACTCGATGAACATGAATCTGAGTGAACTCCGGGAGTTGGTGATGGACAGGGAGGCCTGGCGTGCTGTGATTCATGGGGTCGTAAAGAGTCGGACACAACTGAGCGACTGAACTGAACTGAATACATGCAGCATGAAGCTAAGTATTCAACACAAAAAGAATATTAAATGGGTATAGACTTACTAGTGGGGCTGAATTAGTCTTAGACTGGATTGCTTCAGTTGTACCCTAATCAGGCTTACAAGGAAGATTTAAAATGATCAAACTATTTCTTAACTGTCTCATAGAACAAAATTACAAATATTAAAAAAAAAAAAACCCACAAAAACATTCAGCGGCCAATAAAGTAAAATTCACAATATCTGACATGCAGTCTTCAATTACTAGGGATGCTGTTCTGTGCTGTGCTTGCGCTTGGTCACTGTGTCCAACTCTGCCACCCCATGGACTGCAGCCCGCCAAGCTCCTCTGTCCATGGGGATTCTCCAGGCAAGAATAACAAAGTGAGTTGCCATGGTCTCCTCCAGGGATCTTCCCAACCCAGAGATCGAACCCAGGCCTCCTTCCTTGCATTCAGATTCTTTGCTGTCTGAGCCACCAGGCAAGCCATGGGGTCGAATTAGTCCTAGACTGTATTGCTTCAGCTGCACCTTAATTAGGCTTACAAGGAAGCCTCAAAAGAATGAAACTATTTCTTAGAACAAAATTATAAATACTAAAAAAATACAGAAACATCCAGCAACCAATAAAGTAAAATTCACAATATCTGACAGGCAGCCTACAATTGTTACCAGGGATGCAAAGAAGAAAGAAAATATAACCCATAATAGGAGAAAAGTTAATTAATGAAAACAGACTGAAAAATGGTGCAGATGGTAAAATCAGTAAACAATGACTTTCAAACAGCTATTATAACTAATTTCCATGGGTTCAGAAAGCTAAAGGAGAGCATCAACATCTTAAGAAGGACATAGAGACTACAAAAATAACCCAAATTGAGTTCTTCAAGATGAAAAATACAGTTTCTGAGATGAAAAATAAACTGGATGGAATTAAAGGAGATGAGGGAGAAAGAAGCCAAGATTAGCCTCCCTGGAAAAAGCAAAATTTTGTTATTATAATATAATCTTTTCCAGTGGAAAGCCCAAATATAAAGTCTGAAATGAAAAATGCCAACTTGGTCATCTTTTTTCGTTTCAAATTTATTTTACCTTTTTTGGTTTGTGTTTCTAAAATAATGTATAAAATTATGAAAATTGTCTTCAGTGGTATCAAAATTAAGCATCTATCCATTTTATGAATTGTCTGTGTGTGTGTGTGTGTTAGTCACTAAGTTGTGTCCAACTCTGCATCCCCATAGACTGTAGCCCATCAGGCTTCTCTGTCTATGAAAGGTATTGTCTGGCATAATGCAAACATCTAAAATTTGAATATTATGTATACACACACAGGTATATATATATCTAAATAGAAGAATGAAAAGAATATGAAGTACAACTTAAGCTATGGAGGAATACATTAAAGTAATATCATACTATTTTAGTTATTTAATATAGATGGTCTACACAGTAGAAAAAGTGATACAATCATTAGCATACTTTCTTTTCTGAGAAACATGAATCAACTTAAAAGCAAATGGAAAAATGAATTTAAAGAATGATGAATTGAAACACATTATCAGCCTTTATTTATTTATTTATTTTTTAACTAACAAAATCTTCTATAAGATTTTAAAATGCTGAAGGATGAGATGCCAAGATTTTTAGTTGCTATAGAAGCAATTATTAGCAAATCCTTTCTTTGAATCTTAGTACAGAAAATAATGCCCTTTGTGCTGAGAGAACTTGCAATAAATAACTGAATTTCAGAGCAGCTAATAACATAGGGTGTAACACTCTGGAAGTTTTTCCACATCTTGTATCAATAGGCTATATACATATTGCGTATATAGGCTGTTTCTTTCAGTTCAGTTCAGTTCAGTTCAGTCACTCAGTTGTGTCTGACTCTTTGCGACCCCATGAACTGCAGCATGCCAGGCCTCCCTGTCCATTACCAACTCCCAGAGTTTACTCAAACTCATGTCCATTGAGTCGGTGATGCCATCTAACCATCTCATCCTCTGTTGCCCCCTTGTCCTCCCACCTCAATCTTTCCCAGCATCAGGGTCTTTTCAAATGAGTCAGTTCTTTGCATCAGGTGGCCAAAGTATTGGAGTTTCAGCTTCAACATCAGTCCTGCCAATGAATATTCAGGACTGATTTCCGTTAGAATGGACTAGTTGGATCTCCTTGCAGTCCAAGGGACTTTCAAAAGTCTTCTCCAACACCTCAGTTCAAAAGCATCAATTCTTTAGTGCTCAGCTTTCTTTATAGTCCAATTCTCACATCCATACATGACTACTGGAAAAACCATAGCTTTGATGAGACAGACCTTTGTTGGCAAATAATGTCTCTGCCTTTTATTATGCTGTCTAGGTTGGTCATAACTTTTCTTCCAAGGAGCAAGCATCTTTTAATTTCATGGCTGCAAGTCACCATCTGCAGTGATTTTGGAGCCCAGAAAAATAAAAGTTTCTCACTGTTTCCACTGTTTTCCCATCTGTTTCCCATGAAGTGATGGGACCAGATGCCATGATCTTCGTTTTCTGAATGTTGAGTTTTAAGCCAAATTTTCACTCTCATCTTTCACTTTCATCAAGAGGTTCTTTAGTTCTTCTTCCCTTTCTGCTATAAGGGTGGTGTCATCTGTATATCTGAGGTTATTGATATTTCTCCCGGCAATCTTGATTCCAGCTTGTGGTTCATCCAGCCCAGCGTTTCTCACAATGTACTCTGCATATAAGTTAAATAAGCAGGGTGACAATATACAGCCTTGATGTACTCATTTTCCTATTTGGAACCAGTCTGTTGTTCCATATCCAGTTCTAACTGTTGCTTCTTGAACTGCATACAGATTTCTCAAGAGATAGGTCAGGTGGTCTGGTATTCTCATCTCTTGAAGAAATTTTCCAGAGTTTGTTGTGGTCCACATAAGTCAAATGCTTTGGCATAGCCAATAAAACAGAACTAGATGCTTTTCTGGAACTTTCTTGCTTTTTCAATGATCCAACAGATGTTGGCAATTTGATCTCTGGTTCCTCTGTCTTTTCTAAATCTAGCTTGAACATCTGGAAGTTCACGGTTAACATACTGTTGAAACCTGGCTTGGAGAACTTTGAGCTTTACTTCACTGCTGTGTGAGATGAGTGTAATTGTGTGGTAGTCTGAGAATTCTTTGGCATTGTTTTTCTTTGGGATTGGAATGAAAACTGACCTTTTCCAGTCCTGTGGCCACTGCTGAGTTTTCCAAATTTGCTGTCATATTGAGTGCAGCACTTTTCAGCATCATCTTTTAGGATTTGAGATAGCTCACCTGAAATTCCATCACCTCCACTAGCTTTGTTCATAGTGATGCTTCCTAAGGCCCACTTGACTTCACATTTCAGGATTCCGACTCTTGAATTCCAGGATTCGCATCCTGGCTCTAGGTTGGTGATCACACCAACATGATTATCTGGGTCATGAAGATCTTTTTTGTATAGTTGTTATGTGAATTCTTGCCACCTCTTCTTAATATCTTCTGCTTCTGTTAGGTCCATACCATTTCTTTATTTCCATCTAAATACACATCTATATTTCTGAAAATACTATCTGACATACCATGAAGTCATACCTTCTAGACAGTTGCTCTGATAGTCATTTGCCAAATATTGTTAGTTATCATCCCATTTATATTTTAAAAGGGTGAAATCAGAGAAATGTACCTCTGACTGAATTTTGTGGTATTAGTAGTTTTACAAGATGAAACAATTAATTTATTATAAATTATTTTATTCTTCATTTATTAGAGAGAAATATTAAACTGAATCTGTTATAGCTTAAAGGCTTTGTCCCAGAAAACAGTATCTGTGGTTATCACCTTATGCTGAGAAGTATATTACTTGTGAACAGTCAAATACATATAAATAAAATGTTATTATTTAGGATTTTAGAAATAAATGCTATAGAGATAATTTGTAATTCATCCCTTAATCATTTAAAATGTCACAGAAATATAAAATATTTAAAATATAAAATATAAAATTTAGTAAGTATTATTGATATTTTTTCCCACAATCCAAGCAAATGGCATTTCCACTGTCACTTTCTATATTCTTGCAGAGAAAATACTAAGGTGGACTCCATCTGGTGTAGTTCTCTAAATGAACTGGTGAAATGAGATGTCTTCGGGTTTTTTAAAGAAGATTCAGGCAAAGAATTGTACTGGTTTTCATTAAACTCTTCGAGAGGTGTAAATTGTGCATGTTCTATCTAACATTGTGATCACCTGACAAGCAACATCAAATTAATCTTGAAAAATTAAGACAGCTGGGCACATTGGACAGGTATGCAACAGTCCAGACATTGTTCATCCTTTGATTTCATTGTCACCACTGTCTTACTACAAAGAAATTGTATCTTAAAAACAGTGATGAGATCCAGATACTTCAACCAATGTGACTGCTCTCAGCTGTAATGTTAACTAAGAACAAGGTTTCCTCTTCCTATATAATCCTTTTCTCCCTCAACTCATATAAGGCTGGTAAGTTTTACGATAGGAAAGTAATCTGCTATAATGGCCCACTTACTTGAACAATAGTTTCTAATATGGAGCAAAGATAACATCAAAATCACCACTTTCCACCCGCCCTGCCTTCCCTGCTCTTCACAGTTTCTTACGCTGATGATTCCCTTCGGGTCATTCAGGTTTTGGCTAAAACCCCAGCTTTTAATAAGGGATGCTACCACTTGTGCTTGTGCATGTGCTAATCATGTCTGACTCTGCAGCCCCATGAACTGTAGCCTGCCAGGCTCCTCTGTCCATGGAATTTTCTAGTCAAGAACAGTGGAGTGGGTTTCCATTTCCTACTTCAGGGGACTCTTTCCAACCAAGGGATCAAGTCTTTATCTCTTGTGTCTCCTGCATTGGCAGGCAGATTCTTAACTACTGTGCCACCTGGGACCCCTTTGTTAACACTTATTACATCCAAATTAGAACATTCTCACTCCTTTCCTCTTTATCGTATCCCTTTGTAGTGGGCTCTGTTTTTCTTTGTGATAGTGCTTGTTTTTGTTTGAAATTATCTTGATCTTTTATTTGTAGATTTCTTTGCTTTCTAACTCCCAAAGCAAAAATATGTACTTGTAAAAATAACCATCTCCTCTGTCTCTAAGGTCTAGAACATTGCCACACATAAAAATCACAGGCTAGTGACTTGTTTTTGAGTACATTTACATACTACAGAAACAGGATCAATCTGTTGGTTTGTAATCATCTGACTCTTTGTCATATATATATTATTTAATTAGAAATATGAGGAAAGTCAATTAAACAACAAATATAGAAAAGCATATTTTTAGTGTGGCTATCTGATTGAAAATATTTAGCAGTAAGGGAGAAAAGCTATATGAGTACATGAAAATTTTTGCAGCTGCAGTTTCCTAGATTCATGTCTCAAATTCTGTTTATCTTTCCCAATAAGGTCTTCAATTTTTCTCAAAATAATTCTAAAAAAATAGAAATTAAAGATATGTGCTATTAGAGTGGTCTTTCTGCTCAGGAAATCAGAAAGTGTCAAAAATATTGTCCCAGAAGAACAATGAGAAAAAGATAAAATACAAAAGAGCAACACTTCCTGAACCCATCAGAGAATTGAAACTTCAAGGAATGTATATGTATCAAGGAGGGACAAACACCTGCAAAAAGAGACATAGAGCTGGTTTACTTTTGAGAAAGCCTGAGGGGCAGAGGATCTTCCAGTTGAAGCTGAAGTGGATAAGACAAAGGCAAAAACTACTGAAGACTGAATGTGGGTTAGCTTCAGTCTGGAATAACAGGAGAAGTAGGAGAGAGAGAGAGAACAGAAGTTTGTTACCAATATTGGGACTAAAAAGAGAACATCAATGTAGATATTATGAACATCAAAACACAACAAGAAACTATTATAAACAATTTTTGAGGCATTAATTTTGACATTTTGAATGAAATGGACAATATCATCAAAAAGGACACACCTGAAGAAGCCTGACTCATGATGAAAATAAAAAGTTGAATAAGCAGATATTTACTAAAGTCATTGAACTCATGAGCAAAACTTTTCCCACATTGAATATCACAAGCCCAGGTAACTTTACTTGTGAATGATTCTAAATATTTGCAATTATCTTATAAATGGTTCCAAATAATAGAAAAATTAGGAACATGTTCGAAGTCTTTATTTGAAGCCAGAAAATTATTGATTCTAAAGCCAGACAGAAAGAAAGGAAAATGACAGACTTATCAATAACACAAAATATTAAAAGAATAGCTCTGATACATAAGGTAGAAACAGCCTTTGAAAACAAACAAACTTGGGGAAGAGCCAGAAATCTATCTCCCCACAGGGACAAAGAGGCAGAATCCATCTGATGTAACTACTTTGGAACTCTGGAAACCTTTGAAGGCTGGCAAATTCTAGGAGGAATTAACCCTGGATGGTAAATCGTAGTTCATTTTGGTCAACTTAAGATCTTTTCTCAGGATTGAGTACCTGTCTCCCACCTCTGAGCCCTCTGGCAGGCATTTTTGTACATGCCCCAGGAGCAACTTGGATACACCTTATGGGAACCAACAACAAAACAAAAGACCCAATTCAAAAAGGACAGATAGCTTGCCTTAAATAGACGTTGCTCCAGAGATGATATATGAATGGTCAGTAAGCACACGAAAAGATGCTCAGCATCTCTAATGGTTTGGGAATACAAAGCAAATGTACCCGGCACCAACTTGTACTCATTAGGATGACTCCCATGGACAAAAACAACAAAAGTAAGCAGAGAAAACAAGGGCTGGTGAGGATATGAGGGAACTGAAATATTTCTGTAACGTTGGTGGGAATGTAAAGTGTACATCATTGTGGAAAACAGTATGGAGAGTTCTCAGAAAAAGAAAAAGAACCAAATCCAGAAGAATCATACAATCCGGCAATTACACTCTTGGGTGTATACTATAAAGAATTGATATCAGGTTGTTAAAGAGATAACTGTACAATGATGTTTGTAGCAACATTATCTATAATAGCTAAAATGTTGAAATAACACAAGCGTCCATTGACAGATATGTGGGTAAGCAAAATATGGTGTGTGTATATATATATATATATACACACACAATGGGGGCTTCCCTGATGGCTCAGCAGTAAAGAATTCAGCTGTAGTGCAGGAGACATGGGTTGAATCCCTGGGTCAAGAAGATTCCCTGGAAGAGGAAATGGCAACCCACTCCAGTATTCTTGACTGGAAATCCCATGGGCAGAGGAGTCTGGTAGGCTACAGTCCATGGGATTGCAAAAAATCAGGAGGGATGGAACAACAAAGCATAGCACACATAGTGGAATATTATTCAGCTTTAAAAAGAAGGGAAATTCTGACATGTGCTACAATAAGGATAAATCTTGAGAACTTCATATTAGGTGAAATAAGCCTGTCACAAAAAGGCATGTACATAGGATTCCCCTTATATGAATTACTTAGAGTAGTTAAAATCATAACACAGAAAGTGGAATAGTGGTTGCCAAGGGTTAGAATAAGAAAGAATAAAGTGTTATTATTACTGGATATAGGGTTTTCTTGGTGGCTCAGTCAATAAAGACTCTGTCTGCAATGCGAAAGACTCAGGTTCAATCGGTGGGTGGGGAAGATCTCTTGGAGAAGGAAGTATCAACCCACTCCAGTATTCTTGCCTGGAGAATTCTACGGACAGAGGAGCCTGGTGGGCTACAGTCCATGGGGTGACAAAGAGTCAGACACGCCTGAGTGAGTTAACACTTTCACTTTCACTTTCACTTCATAGGGTTTCGGTTTTGTTAAACAAAAGGAGTTCTGGAGATGTTTGGCAGTTATGATCACATAACATTATGAGTGTGCTTAATACCACTGTTATATATATTTAAAATGGCTAAGATTTTACAATACATTTTATTTAAACTAAAAAAAAAAAAATCCAGAAATGCAAATGGTCAAGAATAGTTAAGACAATCTGGAAAAAGAAGAAAGTTAGAGAAACATCATCTGACACCAAGTTTTATTATACAGCTACAGTGACTAATGGAGCATGATACTGATGCAAAGAAACACAGAGACCAATGGAAGAGAACATTAGAGTCCATCAAATTGACCTAACACATATATTAAAATACTTGATGAAAAAAGTGGCTTCATAGTGGGAAAAGAATGGTTATTTCAATAAATGCTGCTGTCTTGATGGCTTTCCATTTGGAAAAATAAAGTATCAAACCCTTTCTCACATCATACGCAAAAGTGAATTCCATATAAACAGCGTATTTAAATAAGAATTTAAGCAATGCAGCTTTTAGTTGACCACCAGAATTGTAGCTCCATGATTCCAAGGAAGCAAAGATTTCTAAAAATAGACATATATGCTAAATATTTTCAAAAAAAAAAACAAATTATTCTACATTAGAATTAATAGCTTTTATTCATCTAACATCCATTAGAAGAGAATGAACAGAGTGGTAGAAATTATTCCAAAAACATATATCTGATAAAAGAATGCAAAGCAACTCTTACAAATTTGTAATGAAAAGATAGACAACCCAACAGAAAAAAATGGCAAAGTCTTCAACAGACACTTTCCAAAGCAGATACACAAATCCCTATTTAAATACACAAAATGGATGCTCAATTAATTAATCATTATAGAAATACTAATTTAAACTATAATGAATTACCACTGAAAATCACCTAGAATCATTAAACTGAAAAATGTGATAATTGTGTACTGCAAAAATTGCAGGACTTCTGGTATCACCACTTTGGAGAATGTCCTGTGATATCAGAATGAATTGGATGTAGATATGAGCCAGAAATAGATACAAGACAGACATTAAAGATATTTGTTAATATGCAAAATAATGCCATTTTTCTACTTGATATTTTCCTTCTTGAAAACACAGATACTATTCTTAAAATACACTTAGACTGATATAATGGAGTCTTTTAGGATGGACTGGTTGTATCTCCTTGTAGTACAAGGGACTCTCAAGAGTCTTCTCCAAAACTACAATTCAAAAGCATTAATTCTTTGGCACTCAGCTTTCTTTATAGTCCAACTCTCACATCCATACATGACTACTGGAAAAACCATAGCTTTGAAGAGACAGACCTTTGTTGGCAAGATAATGTCTCTGCTTCTTCATATGCTGTCTACCTTGGTCATAACTTTTCTTCCAAGGAGTAAGCATCTTTTAATTTCATGGCTGCAGTCACCATCTGCAGTGATTTTGGAGCCAAAGAAAAGAAAGTCTGTCACTGTTTCCATTGTTTCCCCATCTATTTGCCATGAAGTGATGGGACCAGATACCATGATCTTCGTTTTCTGAATGTTGAGCTTTAAGCCAACTTTTTCACTCTCCTCTTTCACTTTCATCAAGAAGCTCTTTAGTTCCTCTTCACTTTCTGCCATAAGGGTGGTGTCATCTGCATATCTGAGGTTATTGATATTTCTCCCGGCAATCTTGATTCCAGCTTGTGCTTCTTCCAGCCCAGTGTTTCTTATGATGTACTCTGCATGTAAGTTAAATAAGCAGGGTGACAATATACAGCCTTGACGTACTCCTTTCCCGATTTGGAACCAGTCTGCAGTTCCATGTTCAGTTCTAACTACTGCTTCCTGACCTGCATGCAGATTTCTCAGGAGGCAGATCAGGTGGTCTGCTATTCCCATTTCTGTAAGAATTTTCTACAGTTTGTTGTACTCCACACAGTCAAAGACAAAACAAAAGCTCCCTGAGTGTGTGAGGTGTCCTTACAGTAAAAAATAAAAACATACATCAATCTATATTTGATTAATACTGTTAGGTCTGGTTTATTAATTCCATTAATAAAGAGTTTAGTGATAGATGTCTTTAAGTATGTTCATTATATTCCTTGAAGGAAAGGTAGCAATTTTCCTGGGGAAATATTGACTTTACTTTAATAATTAAAAGAAAATTACTGAATAAAATTGTACTTTCAAGCACAAAAAAACATGGGAATAAGTTTAGAATATTACCCAGGAAGAGCATTTACATATAGACAATACAAAAATGACTTTGCCTTCTGTCTTTTCTCTAATATTTGTTAGATATCAAGTAGGCATAAGAATGATGTTGGTCATACAAGTTTGCACATGAATTGAATGAAGATTCTAGTCATTTTACAGCCTGGTTGCTTAGTAATGTAATTTTTATATACTGCATTTATGGAAATTGTCATTTTCTTTGCTTTCAATTTGTCTTTTTGTTATATCTCTACAGCATCTCAAACTTGTATGTACAGCATTTTTTCTACTTTGGTATAATATGGAAAATAATTTCCCTCACAGTTATCATGTACACAAAAATACAATTTGATTATTATATTCTGACCGTTTTAAGAATCGTCTAATTTAATGTTAGCTCTTTTTGTTTTTCTTATTTCTACAACTTTGATTCTATAATTGTCAAATACAGTATAATTTGATTCTTGCCAAGATGCATTATAAACATATTCCATTATTATAGTTATGCTTTAAATATAATTACATTATCATAAACCACAACTTGTGTTCATAATTTAATGCTGAACATTCTAGTAATTTCATGACATAATTTTCTAGTTTATCATGAGTTTTAGGGAAAGTTAACCTTATTTATCAGAATTTTCTGCCTTCCAGTACCCCCTCTAGTTTAAGTAGTACAGCAATATCTCTAGTAATATAAATATAGTAGAACTGAATTTTGAAATTACATATTTTAGAGACAGAACAGGAAAAGATAGATAAGAAATTATGCAAATTTGTCTATTGGACTTCGAATTTTGTGCTCTCTTTTCATTTTTAAATTTAATAATAAAATATCCAATGCATACAAAAGTAAAAATAATGGTACAATCAATCTTGTGTCCTTCCAAATTTAACACTTAACAAAAATTCTGCCAGGTTATTTTCATTTATCTTCATCTTTTTTTCTTTGTCGAAGATTTTGCCATCAAAGTTTATATAATTTTAATGTCTATAAAAATCACTTGGTAATCATTTTAGAATGTGAATTCTAATTCAATAGGTCTGTGGTTGTGCATGCTGAGTGCCAAGTCGCTTCGGTCGTGTCCAAATCTGCGACCCTATGGACTGTAGCTCACCAAGCTCCTATGTCCATGGGATTCTCCAAGCAAGAATACTAGAGTGGATTGCCAAGCCCTCTTCCAGGAGATCTTTCCCACCCAGGAATTGAACCCTCATCTCTTATGTTTCCTGCATTAGCAGGCAGGGAGACCTGTGTTATAGTCCAAGGGGTCGCAAAGCCGGACACGACTGAGCGAATTTCGTTTCATTTCACGTCTTTACCACTAGCGCCACCTGGGAAGTCCCGAGATCTTGTGTTTCTCATAAGGCCCAGGTGAATATAACACTGTGGTTTAGGGAGCACACTTTAACACATTTGTAAAGCATACTTCAAATGCAATAATGTTTCGGCACTACCCACTTTGATACACATTTGTAAGTTCAGTTCAGTTCAGTCCCTCAGTCGTGTCCGACTCTTTGCGACCCCATGAATCGCAGCACGCCAGGCCTCCCTGTCCATCACCATCTCCCGGAGTTCACTCAGACTCACGTCCATCGAGTCCGTGATGCCATCCAGCCATCTCATCCTCGGTCGTCCCCTTCTCCTAGTGGCCCCAATCCCTCCCAGCATCAGAGTTTTTTCCAATGAGTCAACTCTTCTCATGAGGTGGACAAAGTACTGGAGTTTCAGCTTCAGCATCATTCCTTCCAAAGAAAACCCAGGGCTGACTCCTTGAGAATGGACTGGTTGGATCTTCTTGCAGTCCAAGGGACTCTCAAGAATCTTCTCCAACACCACAGCTCAAAAGCATTACTTCTTCGGCGCTCAGCCTTCTTCACAGTCCAACTCTCACATCCATACATGACCACAGGGAAAACCATAGCCTTGACTAGACGGACCTTAGTCGGCGAAGTAATGTCTCTGCTTTTGAATATGCTATCTAGGTTGGTCATAAATTTTCTTCCTAGGAGTAAGCAACTTTTAATGGAATTCCAATTGAGCTGTTTGAAATCCTGAAAGATGATGCTGTGAAAGTGCTGCACTCAATATGCCAGCAAATTTGGAAAACTCAGCAGTGGCCACAGGACTGGAAAAGGTCAGTTTTCATTCCAATCACAAAAAATGGCACTGCCAAAGAATGCTCAAACTACTGCACAATTGCACTCATCTCACATGCTAGTAAAGTAATGCTCAAAATTCTCCAAGCTAGGCTTCAGCAATACGTGAACCGTGAACTCCCTGACGTTTAAGGGGTTTTAGAAAGGGCAGAGGAACCAGAGATCAAATTGCCAACATCTGCTGGATCATGGAAAAAGCAAGAGAGTTCTAGAAAAACATCTATTTCTGCTTTATTGACTACGCCAAAGTCTTTGACGGTGTGGATTGCAATAAACTGTGGAAAATTCTGAAAGAAATGGAAATACCAGACCACCTAACCTGCCTCTTGAGAAATCTGTATGCAGGTCAGGGAGCAACAGTTAGAACTGGACATGGAACAACAGACTGGTTCCAAATAGGAAAAGGAGTACGTCAAGGCTGTATATTGTCACCCTGCTTATTTAACTTCTATGCAGAGTACATCATGAGAAATGCTGGACTGGAAGAAACATAAGCTGGAATCAAATTGCCGGGAGAAATATCAATCACCTCAGATATGCAGATGACACCACCCTTATGGCAGAAAGTGAAGAGGAGCTAAAAAGCCTCTTGATGAAAGTGAAAGAAGAGAGCGAAAAAGTTGGCTTAAAGCTCAACATTCAGAAAACGAAGATCATGGTATCTGGTCCCATCACTTCATGGGAAATAGATGGGGAAACAGTGGAAACAGTGTCAGACTTTATTTTTTGGGCTCCAGAATCACTGCAGATGGTGACTGCAGCCATGAAATTAAAAATTAAAAGACACATTTGTAAAATCCGGGCATTTTCTACAAAGACACATGCTTATTAATCTACTTAAAAATTAAAAATAATTCCTTCAGTTCAGTTCAGTTGCTCAGTCGTTCCTACTCTTTGCGACCCCAGGAATCGCAGGGGGGCCAGGCCTTCCTGTCCATCACCAACTCCCGGAGTTCACTGAGACTCACGTCCATCAAGTCAGTGATGCCATCAAGCCATCTCATCCTCTGTCGTCCCCTTCTCCTCCTGCCCCCAAACTCTCCCAGAATCAAAGTCTTTTCCAATGAGTCAACTCTTCGCATGAGGTGGCCAAGGTACTGGAGTTTCAGCTTTAGTATCATTACTTCCAAGGAAATCCCAGGGCTGATCTCCTTCAGAACGGACTGGTTGGATCTCCTTGCAGTCCAAGGGACTCTCAAGAGTCTTCTCCAACACCACAGTTCAAAAGCATCAATTCTTTGGTGCTCAGCCTTCTTCACACTCCAACTCTCACATCCATACATGACCACAGGAAAAACCATAGCCTTGACTAGACGAACCTTAGTTGGCAAAGTAATGTCTCTGCTTTTGAATATACTATCTAGGTTGGTCATAACTTTTCTACCAAGGAGTAAGTGTCTTTTAATTTCATGGCTGCAATCACCATGTGCAGTGATTCTGGAGCCCCCAAAAATAAAGTCTGACACTGTTTTCACTGTTTCCCCATCTATTTCCCATGAAGTGATGGGACTGGATGCCATGATCTTCATTTTCTGAATGTTGAGCTTTAAGCCAACTTTTTCACTCTCCTCTTTCACTTTCATCAAGAGGCTTTTAGTTCCTCTTCACTTTCTGCCATAAGGGTGGTGTCATCTGCATATCTTATTGGTTATTGATATTTCTCCCGGCAATTTGATTCCAGCTTGTGTGTCTTCCAGTCCAGTGTTTCTCATGATGTACTCTGCATACAAGTTAAACAAGCAGGGTGACAATATACAGCCTTGACGTACTCCTTTTCTTATTTGGAACCAGTCTGTTATTCCATGTCCAGTTCTAACTGTTGCTCCCTGACCTGCATACAGATTTCTCAAGAGGCAGGTTAGGTAGTCTGGTATTCCCATCTCTCTCAGAATGTTCCACAGTTTATTGTGATCCACACAGTCAAAGGCTTTGGCATAGTCAATAAAGCAGAAATAGATGTTTTTCTGGAACTCTCTTGCTTTTTCCATGATCCAGCAGATGTTGGCAATTTGATCTCTGGTTCCTCTGCCGTTTCTAAAACCAGCTTGAACGTCAGGGAGTTCACGGTTCACGTATTGCTGAAGCCTAGCTTGGAGAATTTTGAGCATTACTTTACTAGCATGTGAGATGAGTGCAATTATGCAGTAGTTTGAGCATTCTTTGGTAGTGCCATTTTTTGTGATTGGAATGAACACTGACCTTTTCCAGTCCTGCAGCCACTGCTGAGTTTTCCAAATTTGCTAGCATATTGAGTGCAGCATTTTCACAGCATCATCTTTCAGGATTTGAAATAGCTCAACTGGAATTCCATCACCTCCACTAGCTTTGTTCGCAGTGATGCTTTCTCAGGCCCAGTTGACTTTGCATTCCAGGATATCTGGCTCTAGATGAGTGATCACACCACTGTGATTATCTGGGTCTTGAAGATCTTTTTTGTACAGTTCTTCTGTGTATTCTTCCACCTCTTCCTAATATCTTCTGCTTCTGTTTGGTCCAGACCATTTCTGTCCTTTATCGAGCCCATCTTTGCATGAAATGTTCCCTTGGTATCTCGAAGTTTCTTGAAGAGATCTCTAGTCTTTCCCATTCTGTTCTTTTCCTCTATTTCTTTGCATTGATCGCTGAAGAGGGCTTTCTTATCTCTTCTCGTTATTCTTTGGAACTCTGCATTCAGATGCTTATATCTTTCCTTTTCTCCTTTGCTTTTCGCTTCTCTTCTTTTCACAGCTATTTGTAAGGCCTCCCCAGACAGCTGTTTTGCTTTTTGCATTTCTTTTCCATGGGGATGGTCTTGATCCCTGTCTCCTGTACAATGTCACAAACCTCATTCCCTAGTTCATCAGGCACTCTATCTATCAGATCTAGGCCTTTAAATCTATTTCTCACCTCCACTGTATAATCATAAGAGATTTGATTTAGGTCATACCTGAATGGTCTAGCAGTTTTCCCTACTTTCTTCAATTTAAGTCTGAATTTGGTAATAAGGAGTTCATGATCTGAGCCACAGTCAGCTCCTGGGCTTGTTTTTGTTGACTGTATAGAGCTTCTCCATCTTTGGCTGCAAAGAATATAATAAATCTGATGTTGGTGTTGTTCATCCGGTGATGTCCAAGTGTAGAGTCTTCTCTTGTGTTGTTGGAAGAGAGTGTTTGCTATGACCAGTGCATTTTCTTGGCAAAACTCTATTAGTCTTTGCCCTGCTTCATTCCGCATTCCAAGGCCAAATTTGGCTGTTACTCCAGGAGTTTCTTGACTTCCTACTTTGCATTCCAATCTCCTATAATGAAAAGGACAACTTTTTTGGCTGTTAGTTCTAAAAGGTCTTGTAGGTCTTCACAGAACTGTTCAACTTCAGCTTCTTCAGCATTACTGGTTGGGGCGTAGACTTGGATTACCATGATAGTGAATGGTTTGCCTTGGAAATGAACAGAAATCATTCTGTCGTTTTTTAGATTGCGTCCAAGTACTGCATTTCAGACTCTTTTGTTGATAATGATGGCTACTCCATTTCTTCTGAGGGATTCCTGCCTGCAGTAGTAGATATAATGGTCATCTGAGTTAAATTCACCCATTCCAGTCCATTTTAGTTTGCTGATTCCTAGAATGTCAATGTTCACTCTTGCCATCTCTTGTTTGACCACTTCCAATTTGCCTTATTCATGGACCTGACATTCCAGGTTCCTATGCAATATTGCTCTTTACAGCATCGGACCTTGCTTCTATCACCAGTCACATCCACAGCTGGGTATTGTTTTTGCTTTGGCTCCATCCCTTCATTCTTTCTGGAGTTATTTCTCCACTGATCTCCAGTAGCATATTGGGCACCTCCTGACCTGGGGAGTTCCTCTTTCAGTATCCTATCATTTTGCCTTTTCATACTGTTCATGGGGTTCTCAAGGAAGAATACTGAAGCGGTTTGCCATTCCCTTCTCCAGTGGACCACATTCTGTCAGACCTCTCCACCATGACCAGCCTGTCTTGGGTTGCCCCACGGGCATGGCTGAGTTTCAATGAGTTAGACAAGGCTGTGGTCCTAGTGTGATTAGATTGACTAGTTTTCTGTGAATATGGTTTCAGTGTGTCTGCCGTCTGATGCCCTCTTGCAACACCTACCATCTTACTTGGGTTTCTCTTACCTTGGGTGTGAGCTATCTCTTCACGGGTGCTTCAGCAAAGCTCAGCCACTGCTCCTTACCTTGGATGAGGGGTATCTCCTCATCGCTGCCCTTTCTGAGCTTCAATGTGGGATGGCTCCTCTAGGCCCTCCAGCACCCGTGCATCCTTACTGTCATCTAATTCACAAACTATAATCATATATTCCCAATTATAATAATTTGCTTTTATACTTAATGCATAGAAACCCAGTCTAACAATTCAGTACACGGTTTGTCATGCTTCAAGTCTGTTTAATATGTAATAGTCTCCTCAGTAGATTTTTTTTTTTTTTAATCCACTGGGGGAGGAATGTTAACCTACAGCATATAACACCATCTGGGTTTGTCTGTTCAGTTCTATTCAGTTCAGTTCATTTCAGTTGCTCAGTCATCTCCAGCGCTTTGCATCCCCATGAATCACAGCATGCCAGGCATTCCTGTCCATCATTAATTCCTAGAGTTCACTCAGACTCACGTCCATCGTGTTGGTGATGCCATCAAGCCATCTCATCCTCTGTCATCCCCTTCTCCTCCTGCCCCCAATCCCTTCCAGCATCAGAGTCTTTTCCAATGAGTCAACACTTCGCATGAGGTGGCAAAGTACTGGAGTTTCAGCTTTAACATCATTCCTTCCAAAGAACACCCAGGACTGATCTCCTTTAGAATGGACTGGTTGTATCTCCTTGCAGTCCAAGGGACTCTCAAGAGTCTAGCTTCACCCAGTTTTGGTGCCTTTTAGCTTGTCCATCTATCTTCCCTCAGACAGATGGAATTTCATTTCTTTGTTGCCATTTTTTTTCTAGTAAACATGTACTTTTCCCAGTTTGTCTTATCTTTGAGGGTTGCAGTTTTTGTAGGGTTCTCATTTCCAGCTCTTCATGCATCTTAACTTGAGACCTGGTCCCAGTCTTGAGTCTGCAAATGTTCACAGAGCAGGAGTGGCTTCATTCTCCACAGATCATACTGTCTTCAGACAACTCTTTGTCTAAAGATTCAAGTGTTCTCTTTATTTCTTAAAATTTTGTTATAGACATTATATGAACAAAGAGAAAAAATATTATAACATGATGCATGTACTCATCATCAAGGTACAACAATGATCAGTTTCCCAACCAAACTCATTTTGTTCTTTAGCCTCTCTGACCTCTCCAAGTCAATGTTGAATTAAATCTGAGATAACCAATCATTTTATCTGCAAGTATTTCATGTTATAACTAAATGATAAGAACTATAAAAATTTTCAAAAACACATTCAAAGATTATTTTACACCTAAAATTTAAGATGATTCTTTATTAACCTCAAATATTCTTGTAGTATTCACGTTGCACCAACTGTCTCATAATTCTTAGGTAGGATTTTTTTCAGGACACAAATAACTTTTACATTTTGTCATTTGTTTATTTGTTGGTATCTCCTTATAAAATCTTATTCAGCTCTCTTTGCCCCTTATTTATGAAAGTCACTATTATTATTGTGCTTGGAACAAACCCCAGAATATTTGCCCTATTTCCCATACTCTAGATTTGGTCAATTGCCTCCACATTTAACATGGTTCTGCTTCTATACTTCTTGTGAATTGATAATTAGGTCTATAATCCTAATGAGATCCAGTTTTGAGATATTTGTAGAAAAACTAAATCACAGGTGATATATTCATTACTTTCATTATAAATTTTTAAGTTAATTTGAGGGACAATTCTTGTATAAAAAATCCAGAAAATGTTTGCCAGCTCTCCCTTCTTTCTCTTTCTCTTCCTTTTTATTGTTTTGTACTAATTTTCAAACTAATGAGTTGGTTATCTATTTTCTTACAAAGGTGATCAATAACAGTTTTTTTGTTGCTTTTTAAAAATATAAATAATAAACATATTTGATATGTTTAACATATTTATTTTTACAGATTTTTAAATACCTCAACTTTGTATATGAAAAAATGGGGATATAAAATAATATCCGTTTTTTGTTCTTACACAAAGCATATTTAAGTATTATAGTCAACAAAAGACAAAAACAAAAAATTATGCAGCATCTTTAATTGATCTGTTTACATAGGACCCTGGCCTTTGCTTTCCCAACCTATAATTTTTCAAGCCATGAATATTCTCATGTTTTACTAATGAGCTGTATACCAAATCTTTGTATTTCATAAATGTCAAGTTTTGTGATATATATATATATATATATATATATATATATACATATAAATTATTCTATCTGTATTTTTTTCTTCACTAATGGTAACAGTCAATGAATGTTAATAGTTATGGTAACAGTCAATAAATACACAATGAGCTGCTAATTTTTCTTTTTTTCTGTAAAATTTTTATTTGAAAGTTTGTTTTTACATATCTTTGGCTATTATTTTTACTTTCAACTTAACTGATATATAACTGAAATACAGTTCTGTATAAGTTTAAGCTGAACAGCATAGTGATTTGATTTATATACAACACGAACTGATTACTACAAGTTTTGTAGGTGGCGCTAGTGGTAAAGAATCCACCTACCAGTGAAGGAGATGCAAGATCAATCCCTGGGTCAGGAAGGTCCCCTGGAGAAGGAAATGGCAACTTGCTCCAGTATTCTTCCCTGGAAAATTCCATGGAAAGAGGAGCCTGTCAGGCTATAGTCCCTGGGGTCTTAAAGTGCTGGACATGACTGAGTATAAATACAACATGCCCTATTTTTTAGATATCAGTGACTTTTCATGAGCCTAATCCTATTTCATAAAAAATTCTACCACATGATACTTTGTGGTATACATGGAATCTCTAGTTTATTAAAATAAATTTATTTATCCTAACCACACTTGTTTCCAGGTAATCTAATCATATATTCCATATAAGAAAGTTGCTGTCTGAAGGAAATGTGGTCCAATTTTAATGATTATACACACTGAATACAATATTTTGTCTTGGTGATCAATTACTAAATAAATATTAAAATTTAAAGAGATTATTTTAACTGGGAAAATTTTTAAACCTACAAAGTGTGTATACATATAGGTATCAATTATATGTGTTGTTGGTGTTCAATTGCTAAGTTGTGTCCAACTCTGTGACTCCATGGACTTCAGAAAGCCAGGCTTCCCTGTCCCTCAGTATCTTCCAGAGAATTATCAAAATTATGTTGAAATCTGTATCAGTTACAAGTTAATCAATTCCAGTTTTATTTTCTTAGTATTTCCACTGTAATGACTTCAGAAATCTCTCTCATATAGTTACAAAGTTTGCACTTATTAGGTTATTATGCCTGTTACTCTTCAGAAGGTTAAAGTATAAGAAAAAGCAAGGTAACACAATAGTAAATATTAATCTAGCTAAATCATTTAGTATTCACTATACTTCCCTCTGGGCTGCTTGAAGTTCATTTAATAAAGTAAATAATAATTGGGACTGAGTTATTCCCTTGTACACATTTGCCACATTAGACTTCTGTTTTCATCCTCAGCATCCATTTTAAGTACAAATAAAATCTAAATTTTTATTTATGATTAAGTGATTCCTGGTTTTTCGAAGGGAAGAAAAACATTCTTGGGAACAAAGAAATCAGAAAACAGTCTGAAATCTCCTTATTTTCATTGTCATTAGCTGAGAAAGGTTTTCTAAAAGGGAAAATATGGTTGATCATTGAAGGTGACTTGCCATTGACTTGGCTAGTAATTAGTCTCAAATTATGTTCAGCATAGTTCACATCCACACATCACAGAACAGAAAATGTGAGGCAGACAAACAATCCAGGTAGAAGATCATTAAGATTCCCGCTGTGACATGCCATGTGAAACCACGTTGATTCA
This sequence comes from Budorcas taxicolor, assembly GCF_023091745.1. NCBI lineage: Eukaryota > Metazoa > Chordata > Mammalia > Artiodactyla > Bovidae > Budorcas > Budorcas taxicolor. The sequence goes on along the minus strand of NC_068923.1, from coordinate 54,738,935 downwards.
AATTAGTCATCTGTATTGTTCTATATTTTATACTATGGAAAGCACCAACTCACTTCACAAAACCACAGTTGTTATACATTTATGACTAGAGTACTATGCCGCACATTTACATTTATAAATTGCACTGTGAATATTATAATATGTCTAATTAATGTGTTGCTAATAAGCAATGCTGTGCAAAATTGTTTCATTCTATTAAACACCTTTAGTTTTGAATTTGTAGCTTCTTAATCTGGCTATTCCATTTCTGCCAGTGTTAAAACTGAAGAAGGAAGTTCTTCAGATCAAATAGTTTTGTTTAGCCTTTTTTAAATGACAAATCAAATATTTTGGTATGATATAGATATAAGTGTTCATCTTAGTTGGTAGAAACTATTTTTCACAAAACTGGCATTTTAGTTTGTGTGTGGTATTATTTCTTCATTAAATATATTGTATTTTATGGTATTATGGTCTAGAGACTTTCAAAAATTGTTACAGAAATTATTCGAAGAGTGCTTATCCTAGGAAATACAAACTGAAGTGTTTCAGGATAAGGTATCATTATATATATTAAGCATAGCATCCCCTGCACAATAACATATGTTTGTATATATCTATTAGGTTGTGTATGTATATATTATATATTTATAATAACATTATTATTTTCATTATATTTTTCAGAACTGTCTAAGAATTATTATATAATTTCTCATATAATAATATATAATAAGCAGCAACTTATTATATAAGCAACTTACCCTTAGACAATTCTGACAAACAGTATGAAAACAATATTATTATAAACATATACATATACATACCTAATAGATATATATGTGCATATGTTACTGTGGGCAGGCTATGCCTCATATATTTTAAAGATATACACCTTAGTCATGAGGCCAATATGCACCTACATACTAGAGGGGAGGAAGGAGAAAGAGAAGTAGAATTAGCAGAATATGCTATGGGGAGAAACGGCTCCCACGCCTGGCATTCTGGGAGAGGTGACCCCCAAGGAAACTGTACATACTCGGACCCCTGGGAGGGAAGCTGTGATGGTGCAGCTTTCATTTGTCATGTATATGATTGTAACCAAATCAGGAGTATCTGTGATACAACTTTGGTATCTCAGTGGTTCTGCTCTGAGACTTAGTCCAGGAAACGTTGCTGAATTCTGTGCTCCCAGGAGCTCCAAGACCTTCATGGGGTCTAGTTCTTTCACAGTTGGCAGAGTGGACCATGGACACATGAAATAAAATTTGAATTTAAGCAGGAATGAGCAATACAAAGGAGTAAAACATAGACAAGGTGCTGTAGGAAGAGGTACATCGCATGCAATTACTTTGGTCGTCTAACTGTCAAATGTAATCAACTGTTTGTAGTCTACATCACAACTGACTTAACTTATTCCCACTGTTGATTACTCCCAACTTCAAGGAAAACCTTCCATCACCATCCCACCCCCCTAACCTCCCATTCCTGCCATTAACTTTTTAAAAACAACTCTCTTCTGAGCTTCCTTGGTGACGTAGTGGTAAAGAATCTGCCTGCCAGTGCAGAAGACATAGGTTCTATCCCTGATCTGAGAAGATCCCACATGCTGTCATGACTATTTAGCCTATGCTCCAGAGCCTGGAAATCTCAGCTATTGAGCCCATGTGCTGCACAGCAAGAAGCCTGTACACTGCAACTAGAATAGTAAATAAATAAATAAAATTTAGTAAATAAATAAATACAAGTATTGAAAAAATGAACAAAAAAAAGAAAACAAAAACAAAAACACTCTCTTCTTTCACCAACCCTTATCATTCTTCTCTACTTGACCTTATAAATCTGATCACGTTTATGTGTTACTTCCTGGCATACCACTTAGTTCCTTCTACAATTTCAATACTTTTTTTGATAACCCCAACAATTTTACACCTAAAAACAATGTATCAAAATTATACAACAGACCAAGTCAGAAATCTGAAAATATTCTTAACCCCTCTTTCTATTTTATCTCACATAGTGTTTTAGTTACCCATTATTGCATAACAGTCACCCCAAAATGTTATCAGTTTAAAACAGTAAATATTCTATTGTATATCTCAACTGAACATGTGATAATTCAGGAATGTGAAACTTTTTCTTGCTGCTGTAGGATAAATATTCGTGTCCCTGTAAGTCCATAGGTTAAAACTTCATGGCCAATGGGAAGACATTAGGAAGTGGGGCCTTTTGGAGGTGGTTAAATCATGAAGTCATAGCACTCTTAAACGTGATAAAGAGAGCCTAGAAAGCCCCTTCACCCCTTTGATCGTGCGAGGTTATAGCAGAAATATGACTGGCTAGGAAGTGAGCTCTCAGCCGGACACCGATATACTAGTGCTTTGATCTTGGACTTTCAGCCTCCAGAGCCATGAGAAATATGTTTGCTGATTATCACTCGCCTAGTTTATGATATTATTGTTATAGCAGCCCAATGGACTAAGACATCTGTTCATGCAGCATAGACTAAGTTATTATTCAGCTGTGAAATGGGCTGCCTAGGGAATGTGGGATGGCTTCATTCACCTGATTGGTACCCCAGAGTGAATGATTTCAAAGCCAGGCTCAGGTGGAATTATGTATCAGAAATTTACATCTGATGATGATTTAGCATTTCCATGGAGGGTGTTCCAGGGGTGAGGCAATGGAGGTTACCCATATCTTGAAGCTTGTATTTGAAAAAGACACAGTGTCACTTCTAATGCCTTCTTCCAGTCACACAAGTAACATGAAACAGCCCAGGATTCAAGAATATGTCTCAGTGAAAGTGGGGAACTTGTGTCCATTCTAATTTACTATATACATTTCAACTCATTTGCTGTTAGAAATTCTTTATCCTTGCTGTTGCTGCTAAGTTGCTTCAGTTGTGTCCAGCTCTTTTGTGACACCATGGACTGTAACCTGCCAGGCTCCTCTGTCCACCGGATTCTCCAGGGCTCTGGAGTGGGTTGCTGTGCCCTCCTGCAGGGATCTTTCTGACCCAGGGATCAAACCATATCTCTTACATCTCCTGCACTGGCAGGCAGTTTCATTACCACTAGAGCTGTCTGGGAAGTCTATATCCTTATGGTTCCTCAAATTTATTTATTCCATTTATCCCCACTGCTGCATTCTTACTCAGCTTTTCAGAATCTACATTTAATGAAGCTAAATTGTAATCAAGGTAAACTTGCTGAAACCATTCAACAGTTATTCATCACTAACGGAGAAATGAAGGGCAGGGAGGCCTGGCATGCTGCAGTCCACAGGGTCGTGAAGAGTTGGACACAACAGGGAAACTGAACAACAGTGGAGAAATACCAAAACTTTCAGCAAATCATATCACTTCCTCTATGATCTCACTAGTTACCCAATGCTATTTCTTAACTTGTCAAACATTTTCCTAGCTTGAAGTGAAGTGAAGTGAAGTTGCTCAGTCACATCCAATTCTTTGTGACCCTGTGGACTGTAGCCCACCAGGTTCCTCCATCCATGGGGTTCTCCAGGCAAGAATACTAGAGTGGGTTGCCATTTAAAAAACAAAAAAAAAACCCCACATCTATTTAGAATTTAAAGAAGACAACAATTTATTCCAACTTATCTATGCTTACCTTTCAAAACTTTGTTCTATTATGAGTCATTTGAACCCTTTACTGAAAACTTCCAATTCTAAAGAAAATTTGACTACACTCTTGTTTGTAGTGCAGTCACTGTGTGTGTGTGCTTGCTGGCATAATCAATTCAGTCATCTCTGATTCTTTGTGACCCCATGGACTGTAGCCCACCAGGCCCCTCTGGCCATGGGATTCTCCAGGCAAGAATACTGGAGTGGGCTGCATGCCCTCCTTCCTGATCTAGGGACTGAACTCTTATGTCACCTGTATTGGCAGGTGGGTTTTGTTTTTTTTAAATCACTACCCTCACGTGGGTTTATTGTAAATATTTCTATCATCTTGATTTCTTTGCATTTATCTTTATGTATTTTTTAGTCTTTAATCTCATTGAAAGAAGGTACTATGTTATTATATTTTCCATTCAGTTCAGTTCAGTCACTCAGTCGTGTCCGACTCTTTGTGACCCCATGAATTGCAGCACACCAGCACTCCCTGTCCATCACCAACTCCTGGAGTTCATTCAAACTCATGTCCATCGAGTCAGTGATGCCATCCAGCCATCTCATCCTGTCGTCCCCTTCTCCTCATGCCCCCAATCACTCCCAGCATCAGGATCTTTTCCAATGAGTCAACTCTTTGCATGAGGTGGCCAAAGTACTGGAGTTTCAGCTTCAGCATCAGTCCCTCCAGTGAACACCCAGGACTGATCACCTTTAAGATGGACTGGTTGGATCTCCTTGCAGTCCAAGGGACTCTCATGAGTCTTCTACAACACCACAGTTCAAAAGCATCAATCCTTCGGCACTCAGCTTTCTTCACAGTCCAACTCTCACATCCATACTTGACCACAGGAATAACCATAGCCTTGACTAGATGGACCTTTGTTGGCAAAGTAATATCTCTGTTTTTCAATAGGCTATCTAGGTTGGCCATAACTTTCCTTCCAAGAGTAAGCGTCTTTTAATTTCATGGCTGCAATCACCATCTGCAGTGATTTTGGAGCCCAACAAAATAAAGCCTGATATTATTATATCTTAGGTACATTTATAATCCCTTGTCTAGTATGGATTCCTTTGTCAATGCTCCCAAATTGGTAATTAGATAAATAGATACAGAATGATGACTAGCCATTTCCTTCCTTTAAGCTGACTCAAGCAAATATGTTATCAGGAAGCAAACGAAAGTGGAGGAGAGAAAAAGTAAACCACAAAAATTAGGGCTTCAAAAAAGAATGAAGAGTTCAAGGCAAACTATAAGACTTGGGCTGAAATATTGACTCCAGAATGTGAATAGGAATGAATAAAATTTTAAACTTCTGGAAGAATGAGGCTCTCTGGCAACAACTAATGTAAATGCACTACTTTTTGCTCAACTCGAGTTACTGACATAACTCAAGTTATACAGAGAACTATGTAAGTATATGTTTGTATTCTATGTACACAAAAGAATGACCCAAATTAATCTAATTGATTGTTACTTTTTTAGTTTCAGATAACAAGCACTTCCATTCTAAGAAGTTTAGATAAAAGGTAGAATGAATTGTACCCTATATCTCAGGGATAAAGAAAAGGGTAGATCAGCTCCGAGGACAACTTGGAACCAAGGGGTTGAAAATGACCAGAACTCTACTCTCTTTTTCTGTCTCTTAAAATATATTCCTTTGCAGGTTGTCTCCATTTTATCTGGCCAACTCCTCTGTTAGGTAGGAAGTAGGGCTGCTAAGAGAACCCCAGCTTTCTTTTTGATTATATCACCACCCAGAAGATGTTAGAAGTTTTGTGGTTGTTGTTTGTCTGCTTCAGTGCTAAATTCAAACATCCTGAAACACATCAATAGATGCAAATAAGGACACGTGGTCATGTCAAACCAATCAACAGTTGAGGTGGGAGAAATATGTTTCACACAGCTTAGTGCAGGTGCCAACATTGAATCAATCATTAATGGAAAGGAAGGCTAGTCTTTTATACAAAGATAGCAATTCTCATTGAAATTATTATATATAGTTGAAATAAGGAAGAAAGTCTTTTCACAAAATGAAAATTATTATAGAAAGACTGATTTGCATTATATACTTTGTGATGAAATTTCTTTGACTGTTAATAACAATGACACAAAATAACAATAATTTCAAAGAAATAAGACTTTTCCCCTCTCCTTCATAACAAAGTTATGCACTGGCATCATATTGTCATTCCATAGTGACCTTGATGATCTAGGCTCCTCACATCTTCCTCTTCTTGCATTCTTATCCTATGGTTTCCATTTGCAACCTCTCTTTGTTCTCACAAGATGATTGCTGGAGCTCCAATAGTCATACATGTGATTTATGTATAATGAAAGGAGACATTAGCAAGAGTAAAAGAAGGGATGTGTCATTAGAGACACATTTAGGATCATTCACAGAAGTCATACTCAAAGCTAGTAATTTTTTGCTGGGCTACCTTCTAAAACTTTCAGGAGGGAATTCCCTTGTGGTCAAATGGTTAGGACTCACACTTTCACTTCCAGGCCCAGGTTCGATTCCTGGTTGGAGAACTGACATGCTGCAAAATAAAATAAAATAAAATAATAAAATTTCAGGAATCCATTATAAAAAGAACTCAGTTCAGTTCAATTCAGTTGCTCACTCATGTCCAAGTCTTTGTGACCCCATGAATCACAGCACACCAAGACTCCCTGTCCATCATCAACTCCTGGAGTTCACTCAGACTCATGTCCATCGAGTCGGTGATGCCATCCAGACATCCCATCCTCTGTCATCCCTTTCTCCTCCTGCCCCCAATTCCTCCCACCATCAGAGTCTTTTCCAATGAGTCAACTCTTCGCGTGAGATGGCCAAAGCACTGGAGTTTCAGCTTTAGCATCAGTCCTTCCAAAGAACACCCAGGGCTGATCTCCTTCAGAATGGACTGGTTGGATCTCCTTGAAGTCTAAGGGACTCACAAGAGTCTTCTCCAACACCACAGTTCAAAGGCATCAATTCTTGGGCACTCAGCTTTCGTCACAGCCCAACTCTCACATTCATGCATGACCACTGGAAAAACCATAGCCTTGACTAGACGGACCTTAGTCGGTAAAGTAATGTTTCTGCTTTTGAATATGCTATCTAGGTTGGTCATAACTTTTCTTCCAAGGAGTAAGTGTCTTTTAATTTCATGGCTGCAATCACCATCTGCAGTAATTAGGGAGCCCCCAAAAATAAAGTCTGACACTTGTTTCCACTGTTTCCCCATCTATTTCCCATGAAGTCATGGGACCAGATGCCATGATCTTCGTTTTCTGAATGTTGAGCTTTAAGCCAACTGTTTCACTCTCCTCTTTCACTTTCATCAAGAGGCTTTTTAGTTCCTCTTCACTTTCTGCCATAAGGGTGGTGTCATCTGCATATCTGAGGTTATTGATATTTCTCCCGGCAATCTTGATTCCAGCTTGTGCTTCTTCCAGCCCATGTTTCTCATGATGTACTCTGCATGTAAGTTAAATAAGCAGGGTGACAATATACAGCCTTGACATACTCCTTTTCCTATTTGGAACCAGTCTGTTCCATGTCCAGTTCTAACTGTTGCTTCCTGACCTGCATATAGGTTTCTCAAGAGGCAGGTCAGGTGGTCTGGTATTCCCATCTCTTTCAGAATGTTCCACAGTTTATTGTGATCCAGACAGTCAAAGGCTTTGGCATAAAGAACTATATATGATATTACATAAGCAACTAGCAATCTCTGCCACAGAGATTCTAGTTCTCTGATAAGATTCAGCACAGGCCTTAGAACATATAATTATCTCAAGAAGTAAAACATGTATTAGAGGTAAATTTTAAGTGTATGTGAAAATAAGCCACAAATTAAACTATAAATCCAAGGTCTTTATTATTTGTTATTCTAAAATATGTCATAGTCTGTGTCTGGTACTTGCCCTGGTTCTTAGGATAAGTGAATAAAATCAGCATCCCCTGCTATTGGCAAACTATCAGTGGTCCATGATCATGAACGTGTGTATATGTGCAAGAAAGGCTAAATATCAAGAGAGCTATAGATAAAGTTGATTTTCCAATTTTATTCATTCAATGCTTTTTATGAAGATGAAGGCAAACTACCCTGAAATTTCTATATTTTCTCTTTCAATAAAGGAAGGAAAAGCTACATGAAACATGACTGGTTTTTGTGGCAACAAGTATGTTTTTCTTTTGGCTTTTACTTTGTGTTCTTTCAGAGATACAAAGAATTTATAAACATTTCCAAATGTCTTGCAAGTACTGTAACTAGGTGATGAAATTTGAAGTTACCAGTAAGAAAGAAATTTTGCACAGGCCATAGTCTTTAACAGTAATGGTTAAAAATAAATATTTTGGATACAAAGGTAGTCAAACTTTTCTGGTTTATTATTACTTGATCCTGGATATTTGTTGAGAGGTTTTTGATGACTGATTCAGTCTCCTTAATCTACTCAGATCTTCATTACCTTCTTGAAAAGATACAGCCTTGGATGATTGTATGGTTCTAAGAATTTTTCCATTTGTTCCAAGATGTCTAGTGTGGTCATGTATAATTGTTCATAGTAGTCTCTTATGATATTTTGTATTTCTGAAGTGTTGGTTGTAATATATCCTCTTTCATTTTCAGGCAAGAATACCAGAGTGGTAGCCATTCTCTTGTCCAGGGGACCTTCCCGACCCAGAATTGAACCCAGGTCTCCTGCATTGCAGGCAGATTGTTTGTCATCTGAGCTACCAGGGAAGCCCCACATATATTGAGCTCGTTGATCTCATCTATTATATTTTAATATCTATTTCATTTATTTATCCTTCTACTAACTTTGGGTTTTGTTATTTTTTTTCTAATTTCTGAAGAGAACAGAAATTAGAATTTACTTGCTGATAATGTCACCATCCTATAAAGCTTTCTAAATAATGAGATTAGTTATTTCAAAATTATTCATTGCTGAAAAGAGTCCAAGGTCTACTGAACTGCCCTTCACCAACAGAAGACTCAGCATTCCTGATGTTCATTCAAACTAACCATAATGATTAATTTGTCAAATAACTAGACAGAGGAAGACAGAGGTCTTCAAGTTGCAGGTTACATTCACATATTTTGCAAACTATCAGGGATCAGAAAAGTACATTTTCTGACAGGAATGTTTCAACTTAGAACCAATGCATTCCACTACAGGGAATGAAGAGAAAGGATTCCTACAGTTATTCTTTCATGAGTAAATTGGTACCAAATACAAGAAACAAATTGGCATGCATGGTGACAAAAGGAGTGAAAAATTGTTCCTTCTGCCATATTCATATACCAAAAGATTTATTTGGATTTATTTCTTTTACTTATGGATTAACAGAATTGACCTCAGATTCAACTCTAGCAGAAAGAGTAAGGGAGACATGTGTGAAGTTTATTTAAAAATATCAGTGTATTTCTGGAGATGGTGTGTGTGTGTGTGTGTGTGTGTGTGTGTGTGTGAAAACATCACATATGGTTCTCTACATGGATGCAATAGCAAAATACATTGCATGGAAAAAAGTAAGAATATCATTCCTTTCTCACTCAGTGCAGCTGTAGAACCTGGACAGAATGCTTAGAGAAGCTATTTGAAAATTCTGAAAAGGAAATAGAAGCCAGCAGACTGTAGAAGCAGCATAGAATTCAAAAATCATATCAGAATGGCAGTGGATTTGCTATTTTTTCCTTTCAATATTCTTCGGATTGGATTTAACATGGCTGAAAAGCCAGAAACAGGCACTGGCCCAGCAAGGGAAAGTTCCAACAAAACTCCTATACTTCTGTGAGTAGTTGGAATGGGTTCCCCTAACTTTTGGAGAGAGTGTAAAAATGGTTCATTGTCATTTTTCTTTTTCCTATTAAAATTAATTTTTGTCTCAACTACCAGGCTTTCCCATGGCATTTTTGTCCTGGGCATCTTTAAGATTCTATATCTGTGAAAGAGAGAAACCTTCCTTCCAACTGAAGGAATTGTGGCTCCAAGAGTATAGTGCATACCTCTGGTGTTTTTCTTTTTCTTTCTAGTTTCTTGCTGCCACTGCTACTGCTGACAAGTACTCATCATGTCTGACCCTTTGCAACCCCGTGGCCTGTAGCCTGCCAGGCTCCTCTGTCCATGGGATTTCTCAGGCAAGAATACTGGAGTGGGTTGCCATTTCCTTCTCTGTGGGATCTTCTTAACCCAGGGATTGAACCCATGTCTCCCACATTGCAGGTTGATTCTTTACCATCTGAGCCCATGCACACAGCAGAACAATGTTAAAAAAAACCCAAAAAACTGCTTTCTGACAAGAAGACCAAAAATAGGAGCCCAGGGTCCCAGAAAATACCAGAGAAGTTACAAAGAGAGAGTAGTTTGGGAAAGTGATCCATGTTTTGTTTATGAGCTTCTGTACTTACTCCTATTTTGTATATTCATGAATCCAACCCTAAGGAGCATACCATAGATGTTGAGAACTAAACTAAAGGAAAGACTGCTGCTTAGGTCAAAGACTATACACTGGGTAATGCATATGTGTGACTGATCTGAAAAGCACTGTGGACACTGACACTTCACCCCACAAAAAGGAATTGAAGTAGTGATCTGAACACAATTGGGCCAATTGCTTGCTAAAACAAAATGATCAATATCCTTTATGGGATTTAAATAAGATCCAGTGTCTCATAATACAATGTTAAAAATGACTGGGGATAAAAATTGAACTTAATGAGTATCAGTTCAGTTCAGTTGCTCAGTCGTGTCCAAATCCTTGTGACCCCATGGAGTGCAGCATGCCAGGCCTCCCTGTCCATCACCAACTTCCAGAGTTTACTCAAACTCATGTCCATTGAGTTGGTCATGCCATCCAACCATCTCATCCTCTGTTGTCCCCTTCTCCTCCTGCCTTCAATCTTTCCCAGCATCAGGGTCTTTTCAAATGAGTCAGTTCTTCGCATCAGGTGGCCAAAGTATTGGAGTTTCAGCTTCAACATCAGTCCTTCCAATGAACACTCAGGACTGATCTCCTTTAGGATGGACTGGTTGGATCTCCTTGTAGTCCAAGGGACTCTCAAGAGTCTTCTCCAACACCACAGTTCAAAAGCATCAATTCTTTGACACTCAGTTTTCTTTATAGTTCAACTCTCACATCCATACACGACCACTGGAAAAACCATAGCCTTGACTAGACAGACTTTCGTTGGCAAAGTAATGTCTCTGCTTTTTAATGTGCTGTCTAGGTTGGTCATAACTTTCCTTCCAAGGAGTAAGTGTCTTTTAATTTCATGGTTGCAGTCACCATATGCAGTGATTTTGGAGCCCCTCAAAATAAAGTCAGCCACTGTTTCCACTGTTCCCCATCTATTTCCCATGAAGTGATGGGACCAGATGCCATGATCTTCATTTTCTGAATGTTGAGCTTTAAGCCAACTTTTCACTCTCCTCTTTCACATTCATCAAAAGGCTCTTTATTTCTTCTTCACTTTCTGCCATAAGGGTGGTGTCATCTGCATATATTAACTTATTGATATTTCTCCTAGCATCTTGATTCCAGCTTGTACTTCATCCATCCCAGTGTTTCTCATGATGTACTCTGCATATAAGTTAAATAAGCAAGGTGACAATATACAGCCTTGACATACTCCTCTAGTAAAAGACATTGAGCAGATGTCAAAGCTGAGATGACAAATATGTTGAAATTACCTGGCATAGACATTAAAAAGCAGTTATTAAAAAAATACTCCAGTAGGTAATGTGACCCCTTTGGAATGGATGGAAATGTAATAATATCATTGAAGAAGTTCCAAGTATTGGAAGCCAATAGAAATATTTCAGTTTAACTGTATAGTAACTGGAATAAAGTCTCTGGTTGGACTCAATAGACAAATGGAAATGACTAAGGAAAGAGTGGATTTGAAGATGTATATAATGGAAATTATCTAATTTGAACAAAACAGAAAAAAAAAAAAGATTGAAAAAAATGAAATGAACCTCAGAGACCTCTGGGGTGATACTGAAAGTTTTCACATTCATGTCTTCACAATCTCAGAAAGAAAGAAGCGTTCAGTGACAAAAAGGAACAGAAATGAAGAGGCTGAACATTTCCAAAATTTGGTGAATGGTGTAAACCTACAGATTCAAGAAGCTCAGTGAATCAAGAAGACATCCACTCCCAGTTACATAATAGTCAAACTGCTGAAAACTGAAGACAAGAAAAGTGTCTTGAAAGCAGTCAGAGGAAAATGGGACATTATTCACATGAAGGAAATGGCATGAATGCCACGGAGGCCAGAATTAAGTGGACCAATATTTGCAAAGTACTTCAGCACTTTCTTTCAAGAAAGTAACTGCCCAGAATTCTATATCCTGTGAAAATATCTTTCAGGAGTGAAACAACATAAAATCATTCTCAAATGTAGAAAATCTTAGAGAATGTTATGTTCAGTAGACATGCTCTCAAGTAATTGCTTAAATATTTATTTCAGACAGAAAGATAATGCTACCGGAATCTACTTAAAATATTAGAAATGAAAGAATAACAACTGAAATAATAAGTGTTGAGAATCTTAATTAGCATAGGGCTTTTCTCATTGTTGAGTCAATGATTGCCACCAGGCCTCCATATCCTTAGGCACCTGGGATTATATTAATCAATGTATTTGGAATACAGAAAAGGAAATATAGTAGTTTTTAAGGTTAGCAATACTAGACTTTTTGAGTTAATGAATTTTCTTTTTTGTAATAGATCACTGTACTTTGTTATAAATCACTGTGTCCTGCTATGTAAAAATGTAACTTTATCACTATCTTAAGACTAAATAGATCTTAAGGGGAACATTGGTGAAAGGATTTTCATTTGTTGGGCTGATGTTTGCTGCTAAATCTCCATATTCCCTGCCCTTATAATGAATATAACTAGCATATAGGAGAAATAAGTATTAACCTTTAAGCAAATAGGAGAAATAAGTGTTAACCTTTAAGATTAATCATGTTAACCTTGGGTTAAATAAATTCCTGTCTTGATTGTAACTCATGACACCCTCACCCTATAGGAATTTGGAGGGTGGTGCCTGGTTTAAGAAAAAAACACCCTTGGAAGAAATAAGTTTTTTGGTTATCAGAAAGAAAGGATTGTAAAATGTCAGCAGGTCTCATGGCCAGAAGATGATGTAAAACCCCTAAGACCTTTTTTATACATTTATGTGAAACACCTGATTTTGATAAAGGTCAGGACTGCTGACCCCCGCGTGACTCTGTATTCATCCCTATGTGTAACAAAAGGTATATAAACAAACCTAAAAATAAAGAAATCGGATCAGTTTCTGGAAAGACTGATTCCCCCATGTCATTCTTTCTTTCTCCCCGTTTTTCTGGCTGAATTCCCATCTGGAGCGTGGGTGCCCACCATGTCTACTTACTTGCCCCGGCTTTCAAGCCCACGCGAGAAGGAGTCCAAGGAGGGGCACCTTCCGGTATTCAAGTGGCGCCGGTGGCCCAACGTAGATGGTGCAAATTCCTTGTCTTGGAATTTTATTGGTATCCCACGTAAACCAAATTATTCAGCCTCTTTTTCTCTCCTACTGTTTTCTGGCTGAATTCCCATCTGGTGCATGGGTACCCACCAAGCCTGCTAATTTTGCCTGGGCTTCTAAGATCGGACCAGGGGGGCCTCAGTGCCTCCTCTCCTTCGGGAGAACGGGAAGACGCCTGTGACCTACGTAGGTGATGATTGGTATTCCATGTAAACCAAGTTATTCAGCCTCTTTTTCTCTGCTAATTTTCTAATCCCTCTCTATCTGTAATTAAATAAGTTATTTCCAAGGACGCCGACTCCATCCCCACCTTCGAATCACCCTGGATCCACCGGGGCTGGAACCCGGCACTTTCTCCAAATCATTTTCCCAAAATGAAATAAGTCACATGAAATTATTAGAGAATAGCCTTTTAAAGAGGAAAATCAATGGAAGTCATATAGCAAAATGGAAATTGTTGACTCAAGAAAATCTACTGAATCTCAGTAGGAACAGTGGGATGACTCTTTAGTCAACTCTTTAGTCACGTGGCACAAAAGTGATGCAAAGATGATGAGTGGGGACTGCTTTTATTGGAGAGGAATGCTGGAAATGCTCGGACCTGCAAAGATGTTAAAACAAATAGAGATTTCGGTGGCAGAAATGGAAGACTAACAACAGCCCGGCTTTGGTGGCTCAGTGGTAAAGAATCTGCTTGCAAAGCAGGAGATGCAGGTTCCATCCCTGGGTAAGGAGGAACCCCCAGGAGAAGGAAATGGCTACCCACTCCAGTATTCTTACCTGGGAATCCCACGGACAGAAGAGCCTGGTGGGCTACAGTCCATGGGGTTGCAAAAGAATCAGACACAACTAGGCAACTAAACGAAAACAACAGCCTAGCTAGCTTGTACTTTTGATACTAGTTGGGATGAGTGGCAGACCAGGAGACCCATCAGAAATTTAGCAGAGAGATTTGGGGACCAAGACAGGCAAAGCAAGTGTTGATCAAAACCTTGAGCTAGAAGGCTATAGCATAGTCAAGTCTGTATGCACCCAAAGTGCTAATTGTCCTCAGTGAGCTAACTGTACCTGTTGGGATGTGAGACCTTGCAAACACAGACAGTTTAAAAAAGATAAAGTAAATGCTTATAAATTGTCTTAGGTGGCTTAGTGGTAAAGAATCCTCCTGCCAATGCAGGAAAAGTGAGTTTGATCCCTGGGTTGGGAAGATCCCCTGGAGAAGGAAATGACAACCCACTCCAATATTTTTGCCTGAGAAATCCCATGGATCGAGGAGCCTGGTGGGCTAAACTCCACGGGGTTGCAAGGGAGTTGGACACAACTTAGCGTCTGAGCCTGAACTTTAAATACATTGGGATTTTTTTTTTAATCTAATTGTGTGATCTTTATTAATTTCATGTACTATTCTCTTTTTTGACAACACTATATCATCTGATATCATCTTAAAAATCCAGGTTATTTAGTACTTTTATTTAAAATAATTTTTTTTTTAATTAAGGAGTATTTTCTATTGGTGAAGTTGTAAAAACTATACAGTAATCTATGTCAATTTTCCCCTCAGATTTCTTAAGTGACTGAATTCAATAAAAAATAATTTAATTCTTTAAGAAATATTCTCATAAACCAAAAGTGACTTGAAAAAGTAGAGGGAGAAACAACTTCACATCTGACTGCATTGGAGCTTATTAAGTGGAATACTCACATTTTGCTGGAACTAGAGAAGTAGAAAAAGATGATTTGTAAACAATAGTTGTCAGGAATTGCAAACTTTAGAATAAATATTGCTACCAAATAAAGATAATTCAGAGGGCTTCATTCAGCTCAGCACTGCATTTGATACCACTACAAAGCAATATCAAAATATCACTTTGGAACTGTGATTGCAGACAAGCCCATCAGCTTGCTAATCTGCCTTGTCAACTTCCAATTATCTCTTAATGACAAATTATCAATTACATTTTTTCTATTATTTCTTAATAATTTACCCTATTCAAGTTGGAAATCCTTCTTCTCTAGCTCTTGCTTTTGTATTTATACACAACTGACTCTTTATAAAATGTATTTCAGAAAATGTAATGATTGGCAAACAACTGTTCTAGGTGCTGTAGGGGAGGAACAGAGATAAAGATAGTGACCTTTGAAAGCAGATGGAGGTTTGAAATCTAGCTCCACCACTTATGAGTTATGTTACCTTTGATTTCTCTGGGCTTTATTTATCTTATCCATGAAATGGGAGTATCTATTTCACAGGTTTATAAGAATTAAGGAAGATAAAAACGTGTAGTTAATCACACAATTCTTGATGGATAGGTAGTAATTGATGCTATAATTAAGAATAAATGATGTGAGGACTTCCCTGGTTGTCCACTGGTTAAGAATCTGTCTGCCAATGCAGGGGACATAGGTTTGATATCGTGTGTGTTGGGGAAAGTAAGCCTGCATGCCACAAAGAAAAGATGCTGTGTCCTGCAATCAAAACATCAAGTAAATAAATGAATATTGAAAAATAAATATTTAAAAATAAAGAAATGATGCACCTCAAGGTTTTTAAGGCATGTATATGTTGAGATGCTGTTTAGTTTATCAGTTCTTTTGAATTTCTTATGTTTTTTCCCAGCGGTAGGATTAGAATATCCTCAACAGTAGTAGGGCTGTGTTTAAGTAATTTGCATGTTATTTTCTCAAAACATGTCTGGCTCAGCAGTAAATATACAGTATTTATACACCAAAGTGGGCTTCCCTGGTGGCTCAGCCAGTAAAGAATCTGCCGGCAATGCAGGAGACCTGGGTTTGATCCCTAGGTCAGAAAGATCCTCTGGAAAAAGAAATGGCCACTTCAGTATTCTTGCCTAGAGAATTCCATGGACAGAGGAATCTGGCAATCTACAGTCCGTAGGGTTGTAACAGTTGGAACCACCACCACCGTGTACCAAGGGAATTCATAAAGGAAGTTGTTTCATCCCATAAGAGTCAAAAGCTCTCAAAAGCTAAATTCTCTGGAAGGTTGACTCTGATGATGATATGTTTGCATATGTACACAGATATATGAAAAACTGGAATATATAGACATAACTAAATACAGAGCATTGGAGACATGAGTATATTTAATTCTCTATTTTTTAAAAC
This sequence comes from Budorcas taxicolor, assembly GCF_023091745.1. NCBI lineage: Eukaryota > Metazoa > Chordata > Mammalia > Artiodactyla > Bovidae > Budorcas > Budorcas taxicolor. The sequence continues at coordinate 54,722,689 of NC_068923.1, read as the reverse complement.
AAACAAACTATAGCCTTAAATCTATTCACAAAGCACAAAGAGTAGTTATGCATCCCCACTTACACAACGTGAATAGGGTCCTAATCAGAGAACGATTGTCTCTCAAATTGCCGTTTCCCTACTTGGAGCCTATTTCTGATGGCTCCACAGCAGCTGTATGTGTGGAGTTGAGCCAAGATGTTCTCAAGTGTGGAAAGTGGTCCAGATGTCACTGCTACTGCTGGAGAGAGAGATACTCCAGAGGTTGTCATCTGGGCATTAATACTGCCAAAATTGTTGCCTTGGCCACAGCTGTTGGCTTTCCTGCTGGAAGATGATGGAGCAAGAAAACATTTGAAAGTCTTGCCAAAACAGTGGGAGACAGCCACAAAATAAGTACACACTGGTGTAAAAGTCCCTGCTCAATTTGTTTGTCACAAACCTGATATAAAATGAATTGCTGGATTAATGGCAACACTATGTTTATATGCGTAGACTTAATTGTTATATACTTCTTTGCAGTATCAAAGGCATGATTTCAAAGTTCATAAAGACCTGACCAGCTGTTGGTTGAATTTATGAATGATCCATTGTAACATCATGTTAATCTAAAACATTCTAGTGTTTCAAAATTGAACTTTAAGATGTAGTTCCCAAAGTGTACACTCTTTTCCTCCATGCATCACTAAAATTAACATTTTTTTGTAGACAATTTCCTATATTTGTATCTTCTATAGTGTCTAACAAACTTCATTTCTTGTAGCAGATGTTCAATGCCTGCTGTTAAGGTGATATAAACTGAATGTTTAATTGAACTGAATAAAGTTGAATCAAATCATATTCAGTGCTACTATGTGCTATCTTTTGGTCTTTCATTTTGCCATGACCTCACATTGGCAAATATATCATATTGTCAGTCACATATAGGGTTTTTTTTTTTTTTTCCTGTAAATATCAATATACAAGAAAAGAACTGAGGAAAAATCGAAAAAAGGTATTGGCCATATGCCTGGGTTAATATGCTGATGCAGATATTCATGTTAATTCACTTATTTTTTGATTCTTATATAATGTGTAGATAAATGACAGCAAGTATTATGCAACAAATATCTATTGCTGCTGCTGTTGCTAAGTTGCTCCAGACGTGTCCGACTCTGCGCGACCCCATAGACGGCAGCCCACCAGGCTCCCCCGTCTCTGGGGTTCCCCAGGCAAGAGTACTGGAGTGGGTTGCCATTTCCTTCTCCAATGCATGAAAGTGAAAAGTGAAAGGGAAGTCGCTCAGTTGTGTCAGACTCTTCGCGACCCCATGGACTGCAGCCTACCAGGCTCCTCCACCCATGGGATTTTCCAGGCAAGAGTACTGGAGTGGGTTGCCATTGCCTTCTCTGGAAACAAATATTTATTGTGATTAAAAATAATAAAATTCTGTCTTGGATGCAATAAGGAAAAAAATATTTTCTTATGGACATGAATTATCCCACTTTATTTAGGGCTTCCCTGTTGGCTCAGTGGTGAAGAATCTGCCTGCGAATGCAAGAGACACATGTTTGATCTCTTGGTTTTGAGAAGATGCCCTGGAGAAGGAAATAGCAACCCACTCCAGTATTTTTGCCTGGGAAATCCCATGGACAGAGGAGACTAGTAGGCTACAGTTCATGGAGTCTCAAAGAATCGGACATGACTTAGTGACTGAGCAGCAACATTTATTCAGTAAGCTTGTATTGAGCAAAACTTAGTCTCCTGTAAAGTAATAAATAGATAAATATGAGATGGTCTTTCCTTTCACAGGACTCCTAGTTGCATGGAAAATTCATATACAAATGTGGGTAATTTATAATATGCCAAAGATTGTGATAGAAATACACATGGAGTGTGCTTGGAAAGAAAAGTTTGAGAAGGATTAATGGAAGATGAGACTTGAGCACATTAGTAAAAGAAATATAGAATGAATCTAGATAAGGAATGGAAAGAATTTTTGAGAAAAGGGAAAAATATATAAAGTCAGAAAACATGAAACTGCCTATCCAGATCACTGAATTGCAGGTGTTTTGGCATAGTATTAATCAGTATTTTTTTTCTCCTCTCCTTTTTCTTCCATAATATGATGCAGAATTTTAATTCAAACAGTTGTAAATAAAAAAGAGACTTTCTGCTCTTATTCAAACATTGAAAATCACAAACTTCCTAGTATAGCTCAAACCAAGGATAGAAGTTCCTTCTTTAAATTTATAGTTTCTTGTATTTTTGTTTCATATTCTCAAAATGCAGAATGACATCAGACAGTCAAGATATTCCAAGAGTAGCTGGAACAGAAGTTCCAGCTGGGAAAAAAAAAAAAAAATTAGGTAGAGACATTGATTAGATCTATTTGAGCCATATGCCAGTTGTTCAGTCGCTAAGTTGTGTCCAACTCTGCGACCCCATGGACTGCAGGACACCAGGCTTCCCTGTCCTTCACCATCTCCCGGAGCTTGCTCAAACACATGTCCATTGAGTCGGTGATGCCATTCAACCATCTAATCTTCTATCATCCCTGTCTCCTCCTGCCTTCAATCTTTCCCAGCATCAGGTTCTTTTCCAGTGAGTCAGTTCTTCACATCAGGTGGGCTAAGTATTGGAGCTTCAGCTTCAGCATCAGTCCTTCCAATGAATATTTGGGGTTGATTTCCTTTAGGACTGACTGGTTTGATCTCCTTGCAGTCCAAGGGACTCTCAAGAGTCTTCTCCAACACCACAATTTGAAGACGCTCAGCCCTCCCTACTATTTTTTGAAGACTTTTTTTTATTATCCAATCCTCATATCCATACATGAGGGGCACTCAGCACCACCTCCCCTCTTAAAGCCATTTTTATTATCCAACTCTCACATCCAAAGGCTATATGGAACTTTGTAGGCAAAGTAAAGTATTTGCTTCTTAATATGCTGTCTAGGTTTGTCATAATTTCTCTTCCAAGGAACAAAAGTCTTTTCATTTCATGGTTGCAGTCATCATCTGCAGTCATTTTGGAGCCCAAGAAAATAAAGTCTGTCACTGTTTCCATTGTTTTACCATCTATTTGTCATGAAGTGCAAATGCCAATACCTGGATATATCTCTGAGGTCAAGCAGGGGCACAATACGACTGGCTCTGTTTTTCTTATATAGCGAATCTCTCTGTGTACATGTGTGCTAAGTTGCTTCAGTCATGTCCGACTCTTTGCAACCCTATGGACTGTAGCCTGCCAGGCTCCTCTGTTCATGGGGATTCTCCAGGCAAGAATACTGGAGTGGGTTGCCATGCTCTCCTCCCAGAAGCCTCTCTGACCATAAAGTAATTGATGACATTGATCAAAATCATATGGAAATCAGGAAGATAAGTCTCTTCTAGAGGATGGAAAAGATGATGCCCACAAATAGAGGAGGACAGAATGCTGTTCTAATAAAGATATTATACATGCATCCGATTTTATCAAAGAGTTGTTTGGATTTTTTTTTTTTCCTTTAAACTATATGAAACCATTGAAGGTTTTGCTCTGAGGAATGATTCATTTGTTTGTCTTTTTTGTAGGAGGTGCCTGAGTCATCCTGGTGGGAGATGATGAGAGATTCTATACAGACAGTAGCTATAGATATAGATGTAGGGAATGTATTTAACAAATGGGAAGAATATATGTTGTAACAGTAATCAATTGAATGGGATATAGGTGTGAAAAAGCAGAAGGTGGTATAGGAAAAGGGAGGCAGCGTATTCAATTGCTAATTTAAGTTAATTTTATGTTGAAATACCTTATAATCATCCCTTCTTTTAAACTCCGTAGTTACTTTATTTAACTGAGCCTTCATCATCTCTTTTCCCTGGAATATTACAATAGTCTTTTTAGCAATCTGTTTACTTCCAGTATCTTATCTTTCTAGTTTATTTTCATTCTGTAATTCAGGATATCTTCCTAAAGTAATCTGATCTCACTTTTATTTTAGAAATATCCGGTGTTACTTAGAAACGTAAGGTTGGAAGAAGATCCTAATTTTTCAAGGTGGCATGCAGAATCTTCTATAAGCAAGTCTTAATCTGCCCTGTGAATAACTATTAACACAATCAAGCAGAAGTTAAAAGCAATATACCTTCTCGGCACAGCTTTCCATCTTTCAGTGTTCTCCAGCTGGAAGTCCATAATTTGTTTTTCCCTATAATCACTACCAAGAGGCTGAATCTCTACCAAGGTTTAGGATTTGAAAATAAGAGGCAATAATGCTGAAGAATGTTCAAAATACCATAAATTGTACTCATTTCACCTTCTATGCTCAAAATCCTCAAGCAAGGCTTCAGCAGTATGTGAACCAAGAATTTCCAGATGTACAAGCTGGGTATAGAAAATGCAGAGGAACCAGAGATCCAATTGCCAACATTCATTGGATCATGGAGAAAGCAAGGGGATTCCAAATATATACATATATATATATATATATATATATATATACACACACACACACACACACACACACACACACATATATATATATATACACACACACACACACACACATATTTCTTCATTGACTACTCCAAAGCCTTTGACTGTGCAGATCACAACGAACTGTGAAAAGTTCTTAAAGAGATGGCTGTATGCAGGTCAAGAAGCAGCAGTTAGAACCGGGCATGGAACAGTTAACTGGTTCAAAATTGGGAAATTAGTATCAAAAGGCTGTATATTGTCATCCTGTTTTTTAATTTCTATGCAGAGTACATCATGCAAAATCCTGGGCTGGATGAATCACAAGCCTGAATTAAGATTGCCAGGAGAAATATTAACAACCTCAGGTATACAGATGATAATACTCTAATGACAGAAAGTGAAGAAGAACTAAGGAGCCTCTTGATGAGGGTGAAAAAGGAGAGTGAAAAAATTAGCTTGAAACTCAACTTGAAAGAAACTAAGATCATGGCATCTGGTCCCATCACTTCATGACAAATAGAAGGGGGAAATTGGAAGCAGTGACAGATTTTATTTCCTTGGAATCCAAAATCACTGCAGATGGTGAGTGCAGCTGTGACACTAAAAGATGTTTGTCCTTGGAAGGAAAGCTATGACAAACACAGACAGTGTATGCGAGATGGCAAAAGAGACACAGATGTATAGAACAGTCTTTTGGACTCTGTGGGAGAGGGAGAGGGTGGGATGATTTCAGAGAATGGCATTGAAACATGTATAATATCATATATGAAATGAATAGCCAGTCCAGGTTCTATGCATGATACTGCATGCTTGGGGCTGGTGCACTGGGACAACCCAGAGGGATGGTACAGGGAGGGAGGAGGGAGGGGGTTTCAGGATGGGGAACACATGTACACCTGTGGTGGATTCATGTTGATGTATGGCAAAACCAATACAATATTGTAAAGTAAGTGAAAGTGAAGTCACTCAGTCGTGTCTGACTCTTCGCAACCCCATGGACTGCAGCCTACCAGGCTCCTCCATCCATGGGATCTTCCAGGCAAGAGTACTGGAGTGGGTTGCCATTGCCTTCTCCAGTGCATGAAAATGAAAAGTGAAAGTGAAGTCGCTCAGTCATGTCCGACTCTGTGCGACCCCAGAGACGGCAGCCCACCAGGCTCCGCCATCCCTGGGATTCTCCAGGCAATAACACTGGAGTCGGTTGCCATTTCCTTCTCCAATGCATGAACGTGAAAAGTGAAAGTGAAAGTGTAGTTGCTCAGTCATGTCCACTTTTAGTGACTCCACGGACTGCAGCCTGCCAGGCTCTTCTGTCCATGAATTTTCCAGGCAAGAGTACTGGAGTGGGGTGCCATTGCCTTCTCCAATTGTAAAGTAATTAACCTCCAATTAAAATAAATTTATATTAAAAAAAAAGCAGAGACATTACCTTGCCAATAAAGGTCCATATAGTCAAAGCTGTTATTTTTCCAGTAGTCATGTATGGATGTGAGAGTTGGACTATAAAGAAGGCTGAGTGCCAAAGAATTGATGCTTTCAAACTGTGGTCTTAGAGAAGACTCTTGAGAGTTCCTTGGACTGCAAGAAGATCGTACCAGTCAATCCTAAAGGAAATCAACCCTGAATATTCATTGGAAGGACAGATGCTAAAGTTGAAGCTCTAGTACTTTGGTCACCTGATAGGAAGAGGTGACCCATTGGAATAGACCCTGATGCTGGGAAAGATTGAAGGCAAAAGGAGAAGGGGGTGACAAAGGATGAGATGGTTTGATAGCATCACCAGTTCAATGAACATGAATTTGAGCAAACTCTGGGATATAGTGGAGGACAGAGGAACCTGGCATACTGCCATCCAAGGGGTCACAAAGAATCAGACATGACAGAGTGACTGAGCAGCAGCATCAACAAATAAAAGAAATTGGAGAAAGAAGAGTTGGAAGAAGGAAGTCTTATTATAATTTCTCTGGTAGAAGCAAGCACAAATATGAGCTCTATCAGACATGAAAATTTTGCTGGAGTTTCTGAAAGTTTTTTTGAAAATCTTCTGCCTAATGTCTGGAACCAGATGTATTTTGTGGCCAAAAGTGTTTTTGGTTTGTGCATCATCATGACGCCCTAACTGTTAATGGCAAATCAGAGAACCACATAAGATTTTCCTAAATCTTGAAACATCTAGCCTTTTCATCAGTTTAAAAAAATATCTGTTTTACTGTGTTAAATCTTTTTCTATTTGAAATATCTAGAATGGTTACCATCATCCTCACCAAACAGAAATTGAGAATTTTACTATCGTAAGTAGTTTAATGAAACCAATTTTAAAGATAGGATTCTGGGATTTATTATTTGATGCTTTTATATTTAAAAACTGGGATGAAATCACTGCCAGTGGAAACAGGATACTGATAATGTGTTGCAGTGGCAATACTGTTACGTATCTGTTACAGTTGGTGTGTAGTGAAGTGCTTGTTGTACACACTGTTTGATAGTCTAAGTGGCAGGAGCAATAGAGCATTGCCATAATGAGAACTATATCTAGCTGCTTCTGGCTTCACTGAAGAATTTATAGAGTGGAGATGGAAAATACAAGCCTATAATCTCTGCTTAAAGCATGTGCAAGGAAGTAGAGGGCATATACGTTTGACCTTGAAAGAATTTTTTTAAACTTTTCTAGCCAAAGGACTAAAATATTCAAAATATAGACTCAAAGTCTGATCCTGTATGTTCCTGAATTACAGTGCAGTTTGGAGCATTGATTGGGAAAAATCCATATCTTCAGTGTTTTAATTAGAGCTTCTTGCTGCTGCTGCTGCCGCTAAGTCTCTTCAATCGTGTCCGACTCTGCGCGACCCCATAGATGGCAGCCCACCTGGCTCCCCCATCCCTGGGATTCTCCAGGCAAGAATACTGGAGTGGGTTGCCATTTCCTTCTCCAATGCATGAAAGTGAAAATTGAAAGGGAGGTCGCTCAGTCGTGTCCAACTCTTAGCGACCCCATGGACTGCAGCCCACCAGGCTCCTCTGTCCATTGGATTTTCCAGGCAAGAGTACTGGGGTGGGGTGCCATTGCCTTCCCCGTAGAGCTTCTTAGTGGATTTTAAAAATCTGAATATCTTGGTGCCCCTTCTCAATATCCCATTCACTAATATTTCTTATCAGGAAAGTTATTCTTTACTTATCCTGCCTGAATAAATCTGCCTACCTTGTCTTAGTTATTCCAAATCCCCTTAAGACTCATCTCCTCTACTTTGTCATGAACTTGAGTTTCATAGTTAGAGGCACATCTAGTGTTCCCCCAAATGCAGTGTAGCTTATTCAATGAAAAATTGTTTAACATTTGATCGCTAACAGAAACTTGAGAAATACATGTGAGAATCAGTTCTGTAAGTGTTAGACAAGGAAGGAAATAACATAATTTGATCAGGTTGACTATATTGATATGCATACAATTATAAGTGATTGATTCATGATTTGAATAAGAAGCAAGTGGATGTAATTCTTACTCTGCTGCTTGAATGGCACTTGAACAAAATATAACCTACACTAAATGCAACTGAGGATGCAGAATTCTCTGGTACAGTGTAGAGGAATGAATCCAAAGGTTCGGGAATATAGGAAATGTTTAAATGGATTAATACCAAAAGAGCCATTCATAGCTACCTATCTCCTCTCTCTGGGGTTCAGGGTATACTCTCTTTATGCAATAATGAGAGGATCTCAGCATTCATGAAAATTTCCCTAGTGGTGGTCCTTCTGAAACTCTTTGTACAGCATTGGCTGTCAGAGACAGGAAGGCATGTTAACAAAGTGGTGACCAGTACCAGAGCAGACATTAAAATGGACTGACTGAAGGAAACCTTTGGAAATTGCTAATTTATTACATTGTTTCTAGAACCCAGGACAAAAACAAATTGTTGCCTACAGAGTAATTATCTGTAGAATAATTCAAAAATAAAATACTGGTCTGGTATGTGTTTTTCCTGCACTATTTGTTGAAAAGATTATCCTTTCCCCTTTGAGTAATCTTAGAACTCTTGTCAAAAATCACTTGCACATATATGTGGGGATTTATTTCTAGACTATCCAGTCTATTCCATTGGCCTGTATGTTGGTCTTTATGCCAGTTCTACACATTTTGATTACTGTAGCTCAGTAGTAAGTTTTGAAATTAGGAGGGAATCCTCCAATGTTATTCTTTTTTGAGGCTGTCATGGTTATTGTAAGCCATGTGAATTTCAGAATGGGTTTTCCTATTTCTGAACAAAACATCTTTGGTTATTGATAGAAATTGAATCTAATCTGTAGATTATTTTAGGTAGTATTGACATCTTGATAATATTAAATCTTCCCATCCATGAAAAAGAGATATTTCCACTTATTTATGTCTTTTAAAATTTCTTAAAGCATTTTTTTGTTCTTATTAAGCAACCTTTTCACTTCTAGTTTAAAGGAATTCCTAAATATTTTACTCTTTTTAATGCTATTGTTAATAAAATTATGTTCAAAATTTCCTTCCAGGTTATTCACTGTAGTGTAAACAAATGCAACTGATTTTGCATCCTGCTACTTTGCTGAGTTCATTTATTAGTTCTAATAGTTTGTGTGTATGAATAATCTTTAGTGTTTTTTACATATTAAATTATATCATCTGGAAAGAAAGACAATTTTACTTCTTCCTTTCCAGTTTGTATGTCTTCTATTCCTTTTTTAATTGCTCTGGTTAGAACTTCCAGAATTTGTCGAGTACAGTGTCAAAGGTGGGCATCCTTGCATTTTTCTTGATTTTAAAAGAAGTACTTTTCATTTTTTTACTGTTGAGTATAATGTTTGCTGTGCATTCTCATTGGTTGCTTTTATTATGTTAAGGTAACTCCCTTCTCTTTCCAGTTCACTGAATGCTTTTATCATGAAAAAGTATTGAATTTTGTCAAATGGAAATAATCACGTGAGTTTTCCCCTTTATTTTCTTAATGTACTATATTACATTGATAAATTTTCATATGTTGAACCCCATCCTTGCATTCCAGGAATAAATTCCGCTTGGTCATAGTGTACAATCATTTTAAAACTAGTGGTGTTGAATTCAATTTGTTAGTATTTTATTGAGGCTTTTTGCATTATGGGTATATAATTTTCTTTTTTCTTGTAGTCTGCCAGGCTCCTCTGTCCATGGAATTCTCCAGGCAAGAATACTGGAGTGGGTAGCTATTCCCTTCTCCGGGGAATCTTCCTGATCCAGGGATTGAACCTTGGTCTCCCACATTGCAGGCAGATTTTTTACCATCTGAGCCACAAGAGAAGCCCTTTCACTTTTTTTTTTAGATTGAGGATTTTTGCATCAATATTCATAAAGGATGTGTGTGTGTGTTAGTTGCTCAGTGGTGTCCAACTCTTTGAGACCCTGTGGCCTATAGTCCACCAGGCTCCTCTGTCTATGGGATTCTCCAGGCAAGAATACTGGAGTGGATTGCCATGGTCTCCTCTAGGGGATCTTCCTGACCCAGGAACTGAACACAAGTCTCTTATGTCTCCTGCACTGGCAGAAGGGTTCTTTAAGATATTAGTATATAATTTTCTTTTCCTTGTATTGAATTTGTCTTTGATATCAGGGTAATTCTGGTTTCATAGAATGAGTTAGAAAGTGATCACTGTAATATTTTGGCAAAAACTGAGGACTGTTATTAGTCCCACTTTAAATGTTTGATAGAAGTCACCATGGAAGATCTAGAGATTTTCTTTGTTGAGTGACATGCAAATACTGATTCTGCCTCCTTCCTAGCTTTTGCCTCCTTCCTAGGTCTATTCAGATTTCCTGTGTCTTCATAATTTGGTCTTTGTAGGTTTTGTTTCTAGAAATTTGTCCACTTCATATAATTTATCCAATTTTTTCAGCATGCAATTGTTCATAATACTCTTACAATTCTTTTCATTTCTGTAAAAATGGTAGTAATATGTCCACTTTTATTTCTGATTTTAGTAATTTGAGTCTTCTCTTTTTCTTACTTAAAGAGCTAAAAGTTTGTCAATTTTGTTGGCTTTTTTTAAGAACTGACTTTTGGGTTCATTGACAGTTTTTTATAGTTATTCTATTCTATTTCAGTTCTTTTTTCTAGTTCCTTAGGTTTTAAAGTTAGCTTTCTGATTTGAGAACTTCTAATGTAAACTGTATAGCTATACATTTCCCTTTAGTATTATTTTGGCTTCATCTTATAAGTTTCATTATGGTGTAGCTTAATTTTATTCATCTGTACTTTTTAATTTCCCTTATGAATTTCTCTTTGATCCATTTGTTTAAAAAATATTGTTTAATTTGCCTATTTTGTTAACTTTGCACTTTTCCTTCTGTTACTGATTTATAACTCAATCCCATTGGATTGGAGAATTACTTTGTATGATAGCTTTTAAAATCTCTTAAGGCTCACATTATGACCTAATATGTGTTCTGTCCCCCAAAACATCCCATGTGCACCTGTGAAGAAGGCGTATATTCTTGTCATTAGGTAAAGTGTTCTATAAGTGTCTGTTAGATATGGTTGATTTATTGTGCTGTTTAAGTCTTCTATTTTTTACTTCTTTTCTATCTGTTTTTGCTATCTATTGTCGATAGTGAGTTATTGCTGTGCTGTGCTTAGTCACTCAGTCATATCTGACTCTTTGTGACCCTACAGTGTGTAGCTTTCCTGGCTCCTCTGTCCATGGGGATTCTCCAGGTGAGAATACTGGAGAGGGTTGCCATGCCCTCTTCCAGGGAATCTTCCCAACCCAGGTATCAAACCCAGTCTCCTACATTGCAGGCAGATTCTTTACCATCTGAACCATCAGGGAAACCCAGTGAGTTATTAATATCTTCAACTATTACTGTAGAGCTATTTCTTCTTCAATTCTGTCAAATTTTATTTCCTATATTCTGATGGTTTCTTGTTGTGTGTAAATAAATGTTTATAATTGTCTTTTGTTTCTGCTGTATTCAATTTTTAAATAATATATAATGTCATTTTTTGTCTTTTTAAACTTTTCTGATTTAAAATCTATTTTATTTAATGCTAGTATAGCCACCATGCTCCCTTTAAGTTTCTATTTGCATGGGATATCTTTTTCCATTCTTTTGCTTTTGGTAAGTTTGTATTTGGATCTGAAGTGACTCTCTTATAGACAGCATATAGTTGGATAATGTGTGTTTTTCTATTCTGCCAACCTCTGTCTATTGATTAAAGAATTTGTTTCATTTACAGTTAAAGTGTGCTGAAAATCAAGAACTGCTATTTTGCTATTTGCTTTCTGCATATTTTACAGCTACTTTTAAATCCCTCATTCCCTGTATGGCTGTTTTCTTTTGAGTTTTGCTCATTATTCATAGTAGAATATTTTAATTCTCTTTTTCCTTTGTGCATATGCTATATCTCACAGTTGCCATGAGGATTATTATCTTAAAGTTACAACACTAATTTAAGGTTTTTAGTTTCCATAGATATCTATCCATTGTTTATACAGCTTTTTCATAAAGATAATTTTAAAATGTAAAATACTCACAAATTCTTAAAGTACATTATGAGGTATTATAATTTTATATAGCGGACATTTTACTAGCAAAGTTATAAGCACCTATCACTAAAATTCTTTCCTCACACTTTAAAAAAAATAACACTGATGAAAGAGTAGAAGCAATTTCTCTTCTCTGTGAAGCCTATAAGTATCTATTGCACTTTCAATAAAAGTTCCATTGACAAACATTTTTAGCACACTTCTTTCACTGATTACTTTGTAAAAAATATCTTGAATCTGGCTTCTATATTCAAGCATGTCCAGTCCCACAACTTTATAATTAACATTCATGCCATGCAAAAGCATATTTACCATTGTACTATAAGAACAAAATGTTTTCGAGAAAATGATCACATAATTATCAGAAATTGCTTCTTGTATCTGATTCACAGGAGCAGTTGCTGAGTTCCGCAAAGATAATGATGTGCTATTTCCCTTAACAGAGGCAGAAACTCTCACTGCCAATCAAGCTGATCCACTGAGTCACTCAAACTTTGGAAGAGCAGCTCCTTATCAGAGCTGCATGGTGCCAACACACAGTCCTGATTTGAATGGTCACTTTTAATTTCAGTAAGTATGCTCTTTTACTGGAGAAGACAATGGCAACCCACTCCAGTACTCTTGCCTGGAAAATCCCATGGACGGAGGAGCCTGGTAGGCTGCAGTCCATGGGGTTGCTAAGAGTCGGACACGACTGAGTGACTTCTCTTTCACTTTTCACTTTCATGCATTGGAGAAGGAAATGGCAGCCCACTCCAGTGTTCTTGCCTGGAGAATCCCAGGGATGGCGGAGCCTGGTGGGCTGCCGTCCATGGGGTCGCATAGAGTTGGACATGACTAAAGCGACTTAGCAACAGCATGCTCTTTTACAGATGTATCCTCACCCCTTCTTGTTGTTGATATCACAAAGTTTCATCTTTATACATTCATCATCTTCATCTGTGCACGGTCAGTTGAGCCCAATTCTTTTGCAACCCTATGAACTGTAGCCCACCAGGTTCCTCTGTCCATGAAATTTTCCAGGCAAAAATACTAAAGTGGGTTGCTGTTTTCTACCCCTAAGTGAACGTCAGTTTCATGTGGGTCAGAGCTGGCTATGTGTGTGTGTGTGTGTGTGTATGTATGTATGTATGTATGTGTTAACAGTCATGTCCAATTCTTTGTGACCCCCATGGACTGTAGCCCGTCAGGCTCCTCTGTCCATGGAATTCTCCAGGCAAGAATACTGGAGTGAGTAGCCATTTCTTTCTCCAGGGGATCTTCCTAAATCAAGGATTAAAGCCAGATCTCCTGCACTGTAGGTAGATTCTTTACCATGTGAGCCACCAGGGGCACCCTCTTTATACATGGTGTGCTCTAAAGGCAACGTTCAAACACAGTTTCTTAAGGGCTTCCTTCCCTGGTCACTCAGACAGGAAGGAATCCTCCTGCAATGCGGGAGACCTGGGTTTGATTCCTGGGTTGGGAAGATCTCCTGGAAGAGGGCATAGCAACCCACTCCAGTATTCTTTCCTGGAGAATCCCCAGGGTCAGAGGAGCTTGTCAGCCTACAGTCCATGGTATTGCAGAGTCAGGTACAACTGAGCGACTAAGCACACACTCTCTTAAGTTGTGTTTTAAACAAAACATTGAATTATAAACCACAGTTATAATAATATTAGCTTTTAGAGTAATAATTTTATTTTATTTATTTTTATTTTTTTATTTTTATTTTTTTTAATTTTAAAATCTTTAATTCTTACATGTGTTCCCAAACATGTACCCCCCCTCCCAACTGCCCTCCCCATAACATCTCTGTGGGTCATCCCCATGCACCAGCCCCAAGCATGCTGTATCCTGCATCAGACATAGACTGGCGATTCAATTCTTACATGATAGTATACATGTTAGAATGCCATTCTCCCAAATCATCCCATGCTCTCCCTCTCCCTCTGAGTCCAAAAGTCCGTTATACACATCTGTGTCTTTTTTGCTGTCTTGCATACAGGGTCGTCATTGCCATCTTTCTAAATTCCATATATATGTGTTAGTATACTGTATTGGTGTTTTTCTTTCTGGCTTACTTCACTCTGTATAATCGGCTCCAGTTTCATCCATCTCATCAGAACTGATTCAAATGAATTCTTTTTAATGGCTGAGTAATACTCCATTGTGTATATGTACCACAGCTTTCTTATCCATTCATCTGCTGATGGACATCTAGGTTGTTTCCATGTCCTGGCTATTATAAACAGTGCTGCGATGAACATTGGGGTACATGTGTCTCTTTCAATTCTGGTTTCCTCGGTGTGTATGCCCAGCAGTGGGATTGCTGGGTATAAGGTAGTTCTATTTGCAATTTTTTAAGGAATCTCCACACTGTTCTCCATAGTGGCTGTACTAGTTTGCATTCCCACCAACAGTGTAGGAGGGTTCCCTTTTCTCCACACCCTCTCCAGCATTTATTGCTTGCAGATTTTTGGATCGCAGCCATTCTGACTGGTGTGAAGTGGTACCTCATTGTGGTTTTGATTTGCATTTCTCTAATAATGAGTGATGTTGAGCATCTTTTCATGTGTTTGTTAGCCATCCGTATGTCTTCTTTGGAGAAATGTCTATTTAGTTCTTTGGCCCATTTTTTGATTGTGTCGTTTATTTTTCTGGAATTGAGCTGCATAAGCTGCTTGTATATTTTTGAGATTAGTTGTTTGTCAGTTGCTTCATTTGCTACTATTTTCTCCCATTCAGAAGGCTGTCTTTTCACCTTGCTTATATTTTCCTTTGTTGTGCAGAAGCTTTTAATTTTAATTAGATCCCATTTGTTTATTTTTGCTTTTATTTCCAGAATTCTGGGAGGTGGATCATAGAGGATCCTGCTGTGATTTATGTCGGAGAGTGTTTTCCTATGTTCTCCTCTAGGAGTTGTATAGTTTCTGGTCTTACATTTAGATCTTTAATCCATTTTGAGTTTATTTTTGTGTGCAGTGTTAGAAAGTGATCTAGTTTCATTCTTTTACAAGTGGTTGACCAGTTTTCCCAGCATCACTTGTTAAAGAGATTGTCTTTACTCCATTGTATATTCTTTCCTCCTTTGTCAAAGATAAGGTGTCCATATGTGTGTGGATTTATCTCTGGGCTTTCTATTTTGTTCCATTGATCTATATTTCTGTCTTTGTGCCAGTACCATACTGTATTGATGACTGTTGCTTTGTAGTAGAGCCTGAAGTCAGGCAAGTTGATTCCTCCAGTTCCATTCTTCTTTCTCAAGATTACTTTGGCAATTCGAGTTTTTTTGTATTTCTATACGAATCTTGAAATTATTTGTTCTAGTTCTGTGAAAAATATGGCTGGTAGCTTGATAGGGATTGCATTGAATTTGTAAATTGCTTTGGGTATTATACTCATTGTCACTATATTGATTCTTCTGATCCATGAACATGGTATATTTCTCCATCTATTAGTGTCCTCTTTGATTTCTTTCATCAGTGTTTTATAGTTTTCTATATATAGGTCTTTAGTTTCTTTAGGTAGATATATTCCTAAGTATTCTATTCTTTTCGTTGCAATGGTGAATGGAATTGTTTCCTTAATTTCTTTTTCTACTTTCTCATTATTGGTGTATAGGAATGCAAGGGATTTCTGTGTGTTGATTTTATATCCTGCAACTTTACTATATTCATTGATGAGCTCTAGTAATTTTCTGGTGGAGTCTTTAGGGTTTTCTATGTAGAGGATCATGTCATCTGCAAACAGTGAGAGTTTTACTTCTTCTTTTCCAATTTGGATTCCTTTTATTTCTTTTTCTGCTCTGATTGCTGTGGCCAAAACTTCCAGAACTATGTTGAATAGTAGCGGTGAAAGTGGACACCCTTGTCTTGTTCCTGACTTTAGGGGAAATGCTTTCAATTTTTCACCATTGAGGATAATGTTGGCTGTGGGTTTGTCATATATAGCTTTTATTATGTTGAGGTATGTTCCTTCTATTCCTGCTTTCTGGAGAGTTTTTATCATAAATGGATGTTGAATTTTGTCAAAGGCCTTCTCTGCATCTATTGAGATAATCATATGGTTTTTATTTTTCAATTTGTTAATGTGGTGAATTACATTGATTGATTTGCGGATATTGAAGAATCCTTGTATCCCTGGGATAAAGCCCACTTGGTCATGGTGTATGATCTTTTTAATGTGTTGTTGGATTCTGATTGCTAGAATTTTGTTGAGAATTTTTGCATCTATGTTCATCAGTGATATTGGCCTGTAGTTTTCTTTTTTTGTGACATCTTTGTCAGGTTTTGGTATTAGGATGATGGTGGCCTCATAGAATGAGTTTGGAAGTTTACCTTCCTCTGCAATTTTCTGGAAGAGTTTGAGTAGGATAGGTGTTAGCTCTTCTCGAAATTTTTGGTAGAATTCAGCTGTGAAGCCGTCTGGACCTGGGCTTTTGTTTGCTGGAAGATTTCTGATTACAGTTTCAATTTCCGTGCTTGTGATGGGTCTGTTAAGATTTTCTATTTCTTCCTGGTTCAGTTTTGGAAAATTGTACTTATCTAAGAATTTGTCCATTTCTTCCACGTTGTCCATTTTATTGGCATATAACTGCTGATAGTAGTCTCTTATGATCCTTTGTATTTCTGTGTTGTCTGTTGTGATCTCTCCATTTTCATTTCTAATTTTATTGATTTGATTTTTCTCTCTTTGCTTCTTGATGAATCTGGCTAATGGTTTGTGAATTTTATTTATCCTTTCAAAGAACCAGCTTTTGGCTTTGTTGATTTTTGCTATGGTCTCTTTTGTTTCTTTTGCATTTATTTCTGCCCTAAATTTTAAGATTTCTTTCCTGCTACTAACCCTGGGGTTCTCCAATTCTTCCTTTTCTAGTTGCTTTAGTTGTAGAGTTAGGTTATTTATTTGATTTTTTTCTTGTTTCTTGAGGTATGCCTGTATTGCTATGAACTTTCCTCTTAGCACTGCTTTTATAGTGTCCCACAGGTTTTGGGTTGTTGTGTTTTCATTTTCATTAGTTTCTATGCATATTTTGAATTCTTTTTTGATTTATTCTGTGATTTGTTGGTTATTCAGAAGTGTGTTGTTCAACCTCCATATGTTGGAATTTTTAATAGTTTTTCTCCTGTAATTGAGATCTAATCTTAATGCATTATGGTCAGAAAAGATGCTTGGAATGATTTCGATTTTTTGAATTTATCAAGTTTAGATTTATGGCCCAGGATGTGATCTATCTTGGAGAAGGTTCCATGAGCACTTGAAAAAAAGGTGAAATTCATTGTTTTGGGGTGAAATGTCCTATAGATATCAATTAGGTCTAACTGATCTAATGTATCATTTAAAGTTTGTGTTTCTTTGTTAATTTTCTGTTTAGTTGATCTGTCCATAGGTGTGAGTGGGGTATTAAAGTCTCCCACTATTATTGTGTTATTGTTGATCTCCCCTTTCATACTTGTTAGCATTTGTCTTACATATTGCGGTGCTCCTATATTGGGTGCATATATATTTATAATTGTTATATCTTCTTCTTGGATTGTTCCTTTGATCATTATGTAGTGGCCTTCTTTGTCTCTTTTCACAGCCTTTGTTTTAAAGTCTATTTTATCGGATATGAGTATTGCCACTCCTGCTTTCTTTTGGTCTCTATTTGTGTGGTATATCTTTTTCCAGCCCTTCACTTTCAGTCTGTATGTGTCCCTTGTTTTGAGGTGGGTCTCTTGTAAGCAGCATATAGAGGGGTCTTGTTTTTGTATCCATTCAGCCAGTCTTTGTCTTTTGGTTGGGGCGTTCAACCCATTTACGTTTAAGGTAATTATTGATAAGTATGATCCCATTACCATTTACTTTATTGTTTTGGGTTTGGGTTTATACACCCTTTTTGTGTTTCCTGTCTAGAGAATATCCTTCAGAATTTGTTGGAGAGCTGGTTTGGTGGTGCTGAATTCTCTCAGCTTTTGCTTGTCTGTAAAGCTTTTGATTTCTCCTTCGTATTTGAATGAGATCCTTGCTGGGTACAGTAATCTGGGCTGTAGGTTATTGTCTTTCATCACTTTAAGTATGTCTTGCCATTCCCTCCTGGCCTGAAGAGTTTCTATTGAAAGATCAGCTGTTATCCTTATTGGAATCCCCTTGTGTGTTATTTGTTGTTTTTCCCTTGCTGCTTTTAATATTTGTTCTTTGTGTTTGATCTTTGTTAATTTGATTAATATGTGTCTTGGGGTGTTTTGCCTTGGGTTTATCCTATTTGGAACTCTCTGTGTTTCTTGGACTTGGGTGATTATTTCCTTCCCCATTTTAGGGAAGTTTTCAACTATTATCTCCTCAAGGATTTTCTCATGATCTTTCTTTCTGTCTTCTTCTGGGACTCCTATAATTCGAATGTTGGAGCGTTTCATATTGTGCTGGAGGTCTCTGAGATTGTCCTCGTTTCTTTTAATTCGTTTTTCTTGTTTTCCTCTCTGATTCATTTATTTCTACCATTCTATCTTCTATTTCACTAATCCTATCTTCTGCCTCCGTTATTCTACTATTTGTTGCCTCCAGAGTGTTTCTGATCTCATTTATTGTGTTATTCATTATATATTGACTCTTTTTTATTTCTTCTAGGTCCTTGTTAAATCTTTCTTGCATCTTCTCAATCCTTGTCTCTAGGCTATTTATCTGTGAATCCATTTTGATTTCAAGATTTTGGATCATTTTCACTATCAATATTTGGAATTCCTTCTCAGGTAGATTCCCTACTTCTTCCTCTTTTGTTTGGTTTGGTGGGCAACTCTCCTGTTCCTTTACCTGCTGAGTATTCCTCTGTCTCTTCATCTTGGTTATATTGCTGCGTTTGGGGTGGCCTTTTTGTATTCTGGTAATTTGTGGAGTTCTCTTTATTATGGAGCTTCCTCACTGTGGGTGGGGTTCTATCAGTGGCTTGTCAAGGTTTCCTGGTTAGGGAGGCTTGTGTTGGAGTTCTGGTGGGTGGAGCTGGGTTTCTTCTCTCTGGAGTGCAGTGGAGTGACCAGTAATGGGTTATGAGACATCAAGTGTTTTGGAATAATTTTGAGCTGCCTGTATATTGAAGCTCAGGGGAGTGTTCCTGTGTTGCTGGAGAATTTGAGTGGTATGTCTTGTTTTGGAACTTGTTGGCCCTTGGGTGGAGCTTGGTTTCGGTGTAGGTATGAAGGCATTTGATGAGCTCCTATTGCTTAATGTTCCCTGAATTCAAGAGTTCTCTAATGTTTTCAGGCTTTGGATTTAAGCCTTCTGCTTCTGGTTTTCAGTTTTATTTTTACAGTAGCCTCTAGACTTCTCCATCTATACAGCACCGATGATAAAACATCTAGGTTAAAGATGAAAAGTTTCTCCACATTGAGGGACACTCAGAGAGGTTCACTGAGTTACAAGGAGAAGAGAAGATGGAGGGGGTAGTTAGAGGTAACTGGAATGAGATGTGGTGAGATCAAAAGAGAAGAGAGCAAGCTAGCCAGTAGTCACTTCCTTATGTGCACTCTATAGTCTGGACCGCTCAGAGGTATTTACGGAGTTATATGGGGAAGAGGAGAGGGAGGAGCTAGACAGAGGTGACCAGGAGGATAAGAGAGAGGAATGAGAAGGAGAGAGACAAATCCTGCCAGTAACCAGTTCCTTAGGTGTTCTCCACCATCTGGAACACACAGAGATTCACAGAGTTGGATAGAGAAGAGATGGGGGAGAAAAGAGACAGAGGCCACCTGGTGGAGAAAAAGGAGAGTCCAAAGGAGGAGAGAGTGGTCAAGCCAGTAATCTCGCTCTCAGGTAAACTTGGGTAGTGAAGTTTGGGTTTTTAAATGTACAAAATTGACAACAAAAACCTAAGAGCAAAGATTAAAAATCTAGAGTAGAGGTTGGATTTTCAAAGATACAATATTAAAGAAAAGCAGAAGGAAAAAGGAAGAAAGAAAAAAAAAAACAAGAATTATTTAAAAAAGCAAACAAAAAACAAAAACAAAAACAAAAAACCACCAACAACCATCCAAAGACTATATATGGTGTTTGCCTTAAAAAAAAAGTCTTTTTTTTCCCTTAAATAGTAATAGTAGGTTATAGAAATAAAAATTAGAGGAGAAATAGAAGACTTAACAATTAAAAAAAGTTAGAAAAAAAAGAAAAAAGAAAAACAAACAAACAAACAAACAAAAAGGAATGATTTTAAAAATAGTAAAAATATATCTGGCCCTTCTCTGATGTTGTGGGCCGTGTGGGATCACTTCCAAGGCGGTTCCCTCTGTTTAACTTCTTCTGTTTGCTGGTTTTTTAGGCTCACTAGTTCAGTCGCGCTGTGGGGAGGGGGGATGCTGCAAACAAATAGCACTGTCGTGTGCACACAGTGTCTCAGCCCCGCTTGACCTGTCCCTTCTCACGGCGCACAAACCGCTCCGGCTCTACGATGCTCAGCTGGGAACCGTCTGGGGCCGGCCCTAGGCTGCGTGCACTTCCCCGGTCCAAGCCGCTCAGGTTCGGCGCTCAGGCAGCCCTCAGAGGCACAGATTCGGCTGGGACTGTGCTTTGTGCCCTTCCCAGGTCCGAGTAGCTCAGGAGTTTGGCGAGCGCGATCGCCGCGGCGTGTCACCTTTTCTGCCGCTGCTGCTCAGCTTTCTGGGTGGACCGCTGGCGTCCCCCGTGAGGCAGATTGTGAGTGTCCAGCACCCCCAGAAGTCTTAGCAAAGAAGCCTGCTTGCAGTTAGGTAAGTAAAGTCTCTCCGGGTCTGCAATTGCCCCTTTCCAGTCCTTACGGCTCTGGCTGCCTGTCCCCGGCGGGGGATGGTCTGCAACCGGCTTTTTCCGTTCCGTCCTTTGTTCTGTGCTCGGTCCTGGCGGTGTCTTATGTTTGAGCTTTTCGCGCGGTAGCTATCCCACAGTCTGGTTTGCTAGCGCAAGTTAGATCGTTCTGGTTGCGCGTGGGGCATTCCTGCCCGATTCTTACAAAGCACTGCAGCCCGCGCCTCCCGCGCGTCCCTGCCCTGCCCCCACTTCCCAATGGTGGATGCAGGCATCTGTGCTGCTTTTCCTCTGGGGGAGTTACTGTTGGGCTTGTTATCTCTTGGTTTTAATTATTTATTTATTTTTCCTTCCTGTTATGTTGCCCTCTGTGTTTCCAAGGCTCACCACAGACTCAGCAGGGAGAGTGTTTCCTGGTGTTTGGAAACCTCTCTTCTTAAAATTCCCTTCCCGGGACGGAGCTCCCTCCCCACCTCCTTTGTCTCCTTTTTCGTCTTTTATATTGTTTCCTACCTGTTTTTGAAGACAATGGTCTGCTTTTCTGGTTGCCTGATGTCCTCTGCCAGCCTACAGAAGTTGTTTTGTGGAGTTTGCTCGGCATTGAAATGTTCTTTTGAGGAATTTGTGAGGGAGAAAGTGGTCTTCCCGTCCTATTCCTCCGCCATCTTTACAGTTCCCCAGCTAGAGCAATAATTTTAAATAAGATTTTCATTTCTTGGATCTTGTAGAAAACAATAAATGGACTTGCAAACCACTGTTAGAAAAATGCTGGCTCTACAATTGTCCACATGTTTACATTTGGTGAATTGTTTTTATTTCCTCATGTGACTTGGTGTTGTTGCCTTATGTTTTTTCATTTCACCCCTGCAGGACTCTTTTGAGTATGTCCAGCTTGAGGGCAGGTCTAGTGGTAATAACTCTTTCAGTTTGTGTTGTTTGAGAATGTCTTAATTTCCCCCTCACTTTTGGAGGACATTTTTATTGGATATAGGATTCTTGGTTAAGATATTTTTCTCTTTTATCAGTTTAAATATACAGACCCTTGACTTCTGGCCTCCAAAGGTTGTATAAAGAAATCTGTTAATAATTTTATTGAGGATTCTTTGTACGTGATGACTCACTTTCCTCTTTCTGCTCCCAGGGTTCTCTCTTTGTTTTTTGAATGTTTTATTATAATGTGTCTTAATGTTGTTCTCTGAGTTCACCATACTTGGAATACATATAGTTTCTTTGATATTTGCAATTAAATATTTCATCAAATTTTGGAAATTTTGAACCATATTTTTTTTTCAGATATTGTATTCTCTTCGTTCTTTTTTTCTTCTCTTTCTGTGACTTCTACAATGTGTATATTGGTTCATTGATGATGTCCCACCAGTCATTTAGACTCTGTTCACTTGTCTTCAATCTTTTCTCTTTCTGTTCTCCAGACTCAATAATTTTATCCCAGGGGGCTGGTTTTTTCAGTGTTTCATTCACAGCACTGGATAGATGTACATGTATGGTTGCTGAGAGCTTATTGGATAGTTTTATTGGTAATTCAGAACATTTTCTTCTTTTAAAGTTTCCCATTCATTTCTTTTTCTGCTCTGATTGCTGTGGCCAAAACTTCCAGAACTATGTTGAATAGTAGGGGTGAAAGTGGGCACCCTTGTCTTGTTCCTGACTTTAGGGGAAATGCTTTCAATTTTTCACCATTGAGGATAATGTTTGCTGTGGGTTTGTCATATATAGCTTTTATTATGTTGGGGTATGTTCCTTCTATTCCTGCTTTCTGGAGAGTTTTTATCATAAAAGGATGTTGAATTTTGTCCAAGGCCTTCTCTGCATCTATTGAGATAATCATATGGCTTTTATTTTTCATAGTTCTGGAAGTTTTGGCTACAGCAGTCAGAGCAGAAAAAGAAATAAAAGGAATCCAAATTGGAAAAGAAGAAGTAAAACTCTCACTGTTTGCAGATGACATGATCCTCTACATAGAAAACCCTAAAGACTCCACCAGAAAATTACTAGAGCTCATCAATGAATATAGTAAAGTTGCAGGATATAAAATCAACACACAGAAATCCCTTGCATTCCTATACACCAATAATGAGAAAGTAGAAAAAGAAATTAAGGAAACAATTCCATTCACCATTGCAACAAAAAGAATACAATACTTAGGAATATATCTACCTAAAGAAACTAAAGACCTATATATAGAAAACTATAAAACACTGATGAAAGAAATCAAAGAGGACACTAATAGATGGAGAAATATACCATGTACATGGATCAGAAGAATCAATATAGTGAAAATGAGCATACTACACAAAGCAATCTACAAATTCAATGCAATCCCTTTCAAGCTACCAGCCATATTTTTCACAGAACTAGAACAAATAATTTCAAGATTTGTATGGAAATACAAAAAAACTCGAATTGCCAAAGTAATCTTGAGAAAGAAGAATGGAACTGGAGGAATCAACCTGCCTGACTTCAGGCTCAACTACAAAGCCACAGTCATCAAGACAGCATGGTACTGGCACAAAGACAGAAATATAGATCAATGGAACAAAATAGAAAGCCCAGAGATAAATCTACACACCTATGGACACCTTATCTTTGACAAAGGAGGCAAGAATATACAATGGAGTAAAGACAATCTCTTTAACAAGTGGTGCTGGGAAAACTGGTCAACCACTTGTAAAAGAATGAAACTAGATCACTTTCTAATAAAACACACAAAAATAAATTCAAAATGGATTAAAGATCTAAATGTAAGACCAGAAACTATACAACTCCTAGAGGAGAACATAGGAAAACACTCTCCGACATAAATCACAGCAGGATCCTCTATGATCCACCTCCCAGAATTCTGGAAATAAAAGCAAAAATAAACAAATGGGATCTAATTAAAATTAAAAGCTTCTGCACAACAAAGGAAAATATAAGCAAAGTGAAAAGACAGCCTTCTGAATGGGAGAAAATAATAGCAAATGAAGCAACTGACAAACAACTAATCTCAAAAATATACAAGCAGCTTATGCAGCTCAATTCCAGAAAAATAAACGACCCAGTCAAAAAATGGGCCAAAGAACTAAATAGACATTTCTCCAAAGAAGACATGCTGATAGCTAACAAACACATGAAAAGATGCTCAACATCACTCATTATTAGAGAAATGCAAATCAAAACCACAATGAGGTACCGCTTCACACCACTCAGAATGTCTGCAATCCAAAAATCTGCAAGCAATAAATGCTGGAGAGGGTGTGGAGAAAAGGGAACCCTCCTACACTGTTGGTGGGAATGCAAACTAGTACAGCCACTTTGAAGAACAGTGTGGAGATTCCTTTAAAAATTGCGAATAGAACTGCCTTATGACCCAGCAATCTCACTGCAGGGCATACACACCGAGGAAACCAGAATTGAAAGAGACACATGTACCCCAATGTTCATCGCAGCACTGTTTATAATAGCCAGGACATGGAAACAACCTAGATGTCCATCAGCAGATGAATGGATAAGAAAGCTGTGGTACATATACACAATGGAGTATTACTCAGCCATTAAAAAAATACATTTGAATCAGTTCTAATGAGAGGGATGAAACTGGAGCCAATTATACAGAGTGAGGTAAGCCAGAAAGAAAAACACCAATACAGTATACTAACACATATATATGGAATTTAGAAAGATGGCAATGATGACCCTGTATGTGAGACAGCAAAAGAGACATAGATGTGTAGAGTGGACTTTTGGACTCTGAGGGAGAGGGAGAGGGTGGGATGATTTGGGAGAATGGCATTGAAACATGTATACTATCATGTAAGAAATGAATCGCCAGTCTATGTCTGATGCAGGATACAGGATGCTTGGGGTTGGTGCACGGGGATGACCCAGAGAGATGTTATGGGGAGGAAGGTGGGAGGGGGGTTCACATGTACACCCGTGGTGGATTCATGTCAATGTATGGCAAAACCAATACAGTATTGTAAAGTAAAATAAAGTAAAAATAAAAATTAAAAATAAATAAATAAAGTTTCCCACTCAAAGACAATATGTGTTAGACCAACACTGTTCCTTCCAATAAATACAGCTAAAAATCCTAGATATTATGTGAACACACACACACACAAACACAGACATGAAAACTTGAGAGATACAGATGGAAAGTTATATATACATATATAACTTTTTCTGACCAATTTCTTCCTAAACAACTATCAGCAAACAAACTTACATAAAGACAAGTAGCAAGAATACAGATATTGAGTATTGAATGTTACTGTATAAATGAAGTAGGAAATAAGGGATATTTACTACATTATATTAAACTAAATTTACTATGAAAACATATTTTGCCATTTGAATGCAAATATATTTTAATGTAACTTTTTATTTCATTAATCTTAAATATTAATATTAAATATTAATCTTAATTCATATATATATTTACACACACACACACACACACCACATATTCTTTATCCATATATTTGGTGATGGACATGTAGCTTGCTTCCATATCTAAGCTATTGCAAATAATGCTGCCATGAATGTTGGAGTGTAAATATCTTTTTGAATAAATGTTTTTGGTTTCTTCAGATATATATCCAGCAACAGAACTGCTGGATCCTGTGGTAGGTCTATTTTTAGGTTTTCAGACCTCCATACTGTTTGCTCTAGTATCTACACCAGTTTGCATTCCTACCAACCGTGTATGAGATTCCATTTCTCTACATCCTCATCAATATTATTTGTAGACTTTTAATGATTAGCCATTGTGATAGATGTGAGGTTGCATCTCACTGCAGGGTTATTCCGTGTTTTAAGGAAAACAAATGCTTTGGATAATTTGAATTTTGTCTTATTCAGTTTGTTGCTATAATAAAATGTAATTCCCTAGGGGGCTTAAAAGCATAAATTTATTTTCTCACCTTTCTACAGGCTGAAATCAGAGATCAGGGTGTCTAGCATGATTGGGTTCTGGTGATAACTACCTTCTTGGTTTTCAGATAACCAACCTCTCACAGTATGTCCTCACACATGGGGAGAGGAAGCTCTGGTGTCTTTTCTTTATGTGTGTGTTAGCTCCTCAGTTGTGTTCAACTCTTTGCAACCCCATGGACTGTAGTCCATTAGACATCTCTGTTCATGAGGCTCTCCAAGCAAGAATACTGGAATGGATAGCCATTTCCTTCAATCCCATCTTGGGGCTCTATCCTTATGACATCATCTAAATCTAATTAAGGGCTTCCCTGGTGACTCAGTGGGTAAAGAATCCACCTGAGATGCAGGAGACAAAAGATGTAGGTTCAGTTCCTGAGTGGAAAAGATCCCCTGGAGGAGGGCATCGCAACCCACTCTGGTATTTTTGCCTGGAGAATCCCATGGACAGAGGAGCCTGGAGGGCTACAGTCCATAGGGTTGCAAAGAGTCTGACCTGACTGTCACGACTGATCATGCACACAGAAGTAATTACTTTCCAAAGACTATGCTGTGGGCTGTGCTTAGTCACTCAGCCATGTCCAACTCTTGCCTGGATGCTCCAGGCAAGAATACTGGAGTGGGTTGCCATGCCCTCCTCCAGGAGATCTTCCCAACCCAGGGACTGAACCCAGGTCTTCCAAATTGTAGGTGAGTTTTGTATCATCTGAGCCACCAGAAAAGGCCAAGAATACTGGAGTGGGTAGCCTATCCCTTTTTCAGGGGATCTGCCCAACCCAGGAATTGAACTGGGGTCTCCTGTATTGTAGGCAGAGTCTTAACCAATTGAGCTATAAGGGTACTTTTTAATACCATCACATTGGAGCTTAGGAATTCAACATGTGAATATACTGGGGGTGGGGAAACATTCTGTCCTTAATAGACTTATTTTACTACAAAAATCCAAAAAAGATTTTCATTTAAAATTGAATGCCACTTATTGCATGTAAATTATTCCTATAAATCTTTATATAAGCTCTTCTCCAAATCAACATATATAAAAATATTTATGGTGCTTCTTTAAAATTCAGGCTCACAGATCCAAAATACATGTTCTTATAAGCTCTTATCCCTATTAATACTATGCAACTATTGCTGTAAATGTTAAAAAAGAAAACTTTTCAGCAATCAAGAGACATTTTAATGGATACATTATGAAAATGCATATTTATTTAATGCAGAAGTCATTATATAATTATTTGAACATCTAAGTTGCTACATATTTAATGTCAAGGTATTAGTAACAACATAATAATGACTACATTTTTAAGCATCCAGCAAGTCACTGTAGTTTTGTTGTATTATTACATTTTAAAGAGGCATACAAGATGTATAATAATAGTACTTTCAGCTTTAATATTTAGAAACTGAGATTTATATGGATTAAGTTACCAAGCTAACAAATAGAAGATCAAACATATGAATTTAAGAAGCTCTAGATCTGATTCCATTTCCTGTGCTCTGACCAATGTTAACAAGAACGTGACGGAAGTTACTTTTCAGATTTCAAAAAAAGTTCTGTGCTTTTAATTAATTAATTTAGTTATCTTTATTATTCATCTACATTTTTCTGTTTCATTGTAAAGTATTGCCATCACCAAAGACACAACTTCAAATTTGTAACCTTTAAATATGATCTTTCGGTGATTGGTACTGATATTTTGAAATTTAGCATTTTGAGAATCTCCAGGAGAGTAATGAGTTTAATTTTCCATAGAATCAACAGATTTTTTTGGTCAACCAAAAAAAAAAAAAAAGACTGAAATTTGCAAGTTTCTCATTAAGTTAGACCTACCATACATTTTCTTCTCATTATAAAAATGCAAAGAGGAAGTGACAGAAATTTTGGCTTTTATAGATCTGGCCTATGGTATGCAGACATTCTGTGTGGCAATAGTACAGTTTCAGTTGTGAACTCCCATGCTTTGATACTTTAGACTGGAGTATATCTTTTGGAGCCTTGGTTAGATATCTGAAACCCTCATTATTTCTGCATTTGTTAAACTATGTCTTTTGTTCCACTTGCAGACCAAGTAGTCTGCTTTGATAAAACTTGATCTACATTCAGAGATCTGCTCTGATGTTGGCCTTCTAAACGGTTCATCCTGGGGCACCCTAGAATGTTTGAGAAGATATTTTTAACTAGTTTCTTTTTTTTTTTTTTTTGTTCTTTGTAGCTTGGCTGTTTTCATTTATATACCTGAAACTTTTGACTTTTGCATTTGCTCTAAGACTGAAACTGTTTTGAAAAGCTTTGCATTCATATATTTTGCAGGATTTTCATGAATTAATGCTCTTATTTCAAACATAAAGTCTTATTTAATAATTTCATACTTATATATATACAGATCTAGATAAACATATATGTGTGTACACATTTTACAAAGGGAGTTTTCTGTCCTAAAACAGAAATACTGAGTATGTTCTACCTATGTTTACTCAAAATATTCTTGTCAAGATCAGAATTTTAAAGGTTATTCTTTATCTATTCTCTTTGAAACTGTGCTCATTGAGGGATGTAACTTAGGGTATCTTGAAAACACAGTTTATTTTAGGATTTCACATATAAACAATTCATGAGCTGAAAAATAATCTTAAACTATAGTGTCATTTTTAAATTTTCAAGATACTTTCTGTATCTCAACTTTTAATTTGTGGACATTCATGAGATTAAATTAGTGATGTTAAACTGTTTCCTCCATGCACATATGCACACACTAATATATATTTATATCAGTATTCTGGGTCCTTACATCTATTATGCACTCCACTAAAGCACCTATATGAGAGGATAGAAATTGACTTTCCTTCCCTAGATTGTCTATCCAGCTTGCATTCTGCTTTTCTGACTCTTTTAGACATTTTCCACATTTTTCATATTCTCATCAGTTCCTTGGGCTTCCCTGATGGCTCAGATGGTAAAGAATCTGCCTGCAATCAGGAGACCTGGGTTCAATCCTTGGGTTGGGAAGATCCCCTGGAGAAGAAAATGGCTACCCACTCCAGTATTCAGGCCTAGAGAATTCCATGGAGTCACAAAGAGTAAAACATGACTGAGTGACTCACATTCACCAGTGCCTTGAACCCAATATGTGTCAAGTGAAATTATTCTCTCTCCCTCTCTGTTAAGTGTGATCTTAGAAGTCTCACCAAGTATATGACAATGGTATTGATTCTTCTTAGTGCAAGATTTTGATTTTCCATGGAGCTCTTCTGAGAAAATCAATATTATGGTCTATTTACTTGGCAGCTTTTGAAATTCTTTCCTTGGTTTTGGTAACAGGGACCTACCTGAATACGATTTACTTAGACTTTCATGTAGAGACCAGGTAGAAGTGGTTATGAAAATAGACCAGTCAGATCTTATGCTCTGAGGGACAATACTGTCCAGTGATCCCAGTTGCTGCCCTATGGATTCACCATTGCACTAGCACTGAGACTATATCTTCCATGTCCTGTTCCCAGTCAACAACTAAACACAGAGGAAGTATTAACATGGACCCATTTCAGTGAAAAGGCACAGTTTTTTCTTGAGAGCAGTCAGCTGTCCAACTGCAGCTTTCTTCAAATTGTGCTGTAATCTGCAACATGTCCTACAATAACCTTCATTTCAATCACTCTTTTCTTACACAAGATTCATATTTATATCAAAAATTAAAGATTCTTATACTTTCTGCTGCCCCTCTATTTCGCTTTCATCTCTAATCCCTTTTGGTCATCTGGAGAACCAAGCTTATGTAAATGATAGCTGGAATAATTTAAGAAAACTGATGGTAAAATGAGGTTTTGGGGACTGATTCATTCCCCACTGTGCTGGTGAAAAGTACATCATTCTGAGTAGTATCAGAGCATAGATAGTGTCAAATGCAAGATGATCATTCACTAACTAAATATTTCCCTGTTTAAGACCTGGGGCAATAAACTTGTGGAGGAAAATATCCTTGAAGATGCAGGTGATTTCAGACATTCGTCAGACATGGTGGGAACCATGTCTATAAATAGAGCAGAATTGTCTGTTATGGTAGAAACAAAGGGCAATTAACAAGCAATTAGAGACCTCTTTTGTAATTTATAAAATGCCCCTTAACTCCCACAGTAAAGGCTGAGCACTAAACCAAAGACATGTTCCAGTAGAGACCAAGAGATATTTGAATACTCTGCCAAGGCAGATCTGAATCCCTTTGAAACTGAAAATGGGGCTGCAAATTCTAGAAGAATATCTGAATGTATGATTCTGCATACTCCTGAGCAGATGAGTTCAAAGAGATATCCCACTTTATTTATTTATTTATTTTGTCCAAGAGCTATTGCTTCTCCTTTTGCAAGATGTTGCAAAAGCTTGTCCACCATAAAGGACTTGTAAACTTTCAGTAGCTTCCAATACTCCTTTTGATGACCCACAAGCTAATAAATAGCTTAAATCTCAGCATAATTTGTGTAAGGGATGTACAATGTATGATAAAAGAGACAGATTACATAATGGAGACATTGCAAAAGTTAGCTGGAGTCAAGGAAGCAACCCTGGAACTGGATTTTTTAATTAATTTATTTTTAATTAGAGGATGATTGCTTTACATTGATGTGTTAGTTCCCATCATACATCAAGATGAATCAGCCATAGATATACACATGTCCCACACCTCTTGATCTTCCTTCCCACATCCAACCCCATCCCATCCTGCTACATTGTCACAGAGAAATGGATTTGAGCACTCTGCATCATACAGCATTCTCACTGTCTATCTCTTTCCATATGGTAATGTATAAGTTTCAATGCTATGTTCTCAATTCACCCCCTCCTCCTTCCCCCACTGTGTTCACAAGTCTGTTCTCTATATCTGTGTCTCCATTGATGGTATTTGATTAAGGTGGTTGGAGTTTAAGACTGGATAAATTTCAAGACCCATTGGCTTAGAAACACATTTTCTGGGCATGGAATATAATACTCTGGCAAGAATTTCAGGGAATGGAGCACATTTACTGCTCAGTTCAGTTCAGTTCAGCCACTCAGTCAAGTCCGACTATAGACTGAAGCATGCTAAACTTCCCTGTCCATCATCAACTCTCAGAGCTTGCTCAAACTCATGTCCATTGAGTTGGTGATGCCATCCAACCATCTCATCCTCTGTCAGCCCCTTCTCCTGCCTTGAAGTTTTCCCTTCATCAGGGTTTTTTCCAATAAGTCAGTTCTTTGCATCAGGTGGCCAAAGTATTAGACCTTCAGCTTCAGCATCAGTCCTTCCAATGAATATTCAAGATTGATTTCCTTTAGGATTGACTGGTTTGATCTCCTTGCAGTCCAAGGGAATCTCAAGAGTCTTCTCCAACACCACAGTTCAAAAGCATCAAATCTTCAGCATTCAGCTTTTTTTTATGGTCCAACTCTCACACCCATACATGACTACTGGAAAAGCCATAGCTTTGACTATATGGACCTCGTTGGTAAAGTAATGTCTCTGCTTTTTAATATGCAGTCTAGGTTTGTCACGGATTTTCTTCCAAGGAGCAAGCGTCTTTTAATTTCATGGCTGCAGTCACCATCTGCAGTGATTTTGGTGCCCAAGAAAAGAAAATCTGTCACTGTTTCCCCATCTATTTGCCATGTAGTGATGTGACCGGATGCCATAATCTTAGTTTTCTGAATGTTGGGTTTTACTGCTACAGAAACTTTTATAAACCTGGCTAACATTTACTGCTAGAGAACTTTTATAAACATGGAAAAAATGATGGCCAAAGCTGAACCTTTGATATGTCTCTATTTCTATTTTAAATGTGTACACTTGTCTCATATCCTTGGAAGGACTAGCTGTCATCCCCATAGAGTTAAATACTTATTATGAATGTGAGTTTGCCTTTCTTCACTTCAGACATCCAGCACAACTATCCAGGGGATTATGTAATACCTGATCTGTAAGCATAGAACTGTATATAGCATAGTATTATGACCAGAAGACCATACCTTGTACATGCCTAGCCAAGTTACCTCCCATCTTTTCCTCTGTCTTTAAATGGGTATAATATCTACAATATTCTGAAAGTTCTCTTTACTTTCTCATGTTCCTTCCATTAATAAATCTCTTGCAAAACTAATCCCACCTTACCATCTTCTTTTCCACAAGTGCAAAATGAGTCAGAGTATAAATTTATGGAGTAACCCAAGAGAATTCAATATGATTTTCTCTTATGCACCTAATGGGACTCAGGAAATAGTTCTTAAACATATTTTTAGTGAACATTTGTGGGACTGTGCATGAGGACAAAGATTAGCAGCCATCATTTATTGCCCTTGCTGTGTTACTTTATTTTCATCTTTTGAGCTGAGTGAGTGTAAACAGCTATTAGCCTGTGTGGACAGAGGGAAGAGAAAAAGGACTCTTCATTTTAACAGTGAATGAAGATAACAGTTTACACTGTAGATGGGTGTTGAGAGTTGTATTCTATGAAGGGAAAAACGTTGTCCCATGTCAACAACCATTTGTCACTTATTAGCATCATGCAGAGGCATTTCCCTTTAAATGAATGTACAACTAAGTTTAGCACTGTCAATCAAGCTGGGGGTTTTTAGAGAATATAAGGTATTCTCCCCCTTATTTGGTTAAGGATGAAGAGGAATATGAAGGAAAGAAGGCAAAATAAAATCCAAAACAGTTAAAAAACATTATTACTAAGCAGTTGGATGTGGCTGCTTAATCTTACAATGGAACAAATTATTTTTGTAATCTACTCTGGGAATTTTTCATAGATACATAACATACTCATATATTTCATGCTGCTATTTACACTGAGTAAGTTATTGATTAGCACCTCCAAAATGCTCTCAAGTTTGGACACTCATCTGTGTCACTTGGGGAGCTTTAACAAATACCCATGCCTTAGTCACACATCTGGAGATTCTGACTCAATTGTCCTGGATGGGTATAGGCATTAGTATTTTTAACAGTTTCTTGTTCAGTCACTGTCTGACTCTTTGTAACCCCACGGACTGCAGCACACCAAGCTTCTTGTCCTTCACTGTCTCCAGGAGTTCGCTCAAATTAATATCCATTGAGTCAGTGATGCTATCTAACAATCTCATTTTCTTGATCCCTCCTCCTTTTGCCTTCAATCTTTCTCATCATTAGGGTCTTTTCCAATGAGTTGGCTCTTCACATCAGGTGGCCAAAGTACTGAAGCTTCAGCATCACCATCAGTCCTTCCAATGGGTATTCAGGGCAGATTTCCTTTAGGATTGACTGGTTTGATCTCATTGCTGTCCATGTCATCAAAGTAATGTCTCTGCTTTTTAATATGCTGTCTAAGTTTGTCATAGCTTTCCTTCCAAGGAGAAAGAATCTTTTAATTTCATGGTTACAGTCACCATCTGCATTGATTTTGGATGCCAAGGAAATAAAATCTGTCACTGCTTCCACATCCTCCCCTTCTGTTTGCCATGAAGTGATGGGACTGGATGCCATGATCTTAGTTTTTTGAATGCTGAGTTTTAAGCCAGCTTTTTCACTCTCCTCTTTCACCCTCATCAAGAGACTCATTAGTTCTTCTTCACTTTCCACCATTAGAAAAGTTTCTTGGATGTTCTAAAATGCAATCAGGATTAAAAGCAATTGGTAACATGCCAAAGAGAAGGAGAGAGAGACTGATTATTCCATCCATATTTTAGGTCAGTGGAAAGTTGTGTGTCTACCTGAACTGTTTGACAGAAGGAAACCTCGGTTTGATTCCTGTGTTGGGAAGATCTGCTGGAGGAGGGTTTGGCAACCCACTCCAGAATTATTGTGTGGAGAATCCCCAGGGACAGAGGAACCTGGTGGGCTACAGTCCAGGGGGTCTCAAAGAGTTGGACATGCTTGAGTGACTAAGCACAAGCACAAGGAAGGGTCAGAAGCACTTATTTTCTTGTCATGTTATGTCTTGATGGACTAACTCACATTGTACTTTGTCTCAGTTCCAGAAAAACATCTATTTCTGCTTTATTGACTGTGCCAAAGCCTCTGTGTGGATCACAATAAACGGTGGAAAATTCTGAAAGAGATGGGAATACCAGACCACCTGACCTGCCTCCTGAGAAACCTATATGCAGGTCAGGAAGCAACAGTTAGAACTGGACATGGAACAACAGACTGGTTCCAAATAGGAAAAGGAGTACGTCAAGGCTGTATATTGTCACCCTGGTTATTTAACTTATATGCAGAGTACATCATGAGAAACGCTGGGCTGGAAGAAGCACAAATGGGAATCAAGATTGCCAGGAGAAATATCAATAACCTCAGATATGCAGATGACACCACCCTTATGGCAGAAAGTGAAGAGGAACTAAAAAGCCTCTTGATGAAAGTGAAAGAGGAGAGAAAAAAAGTTGGCTTAAAGCTCAACATTCAGAAAATGAAGATCATGGCATCCGGTCCCACGACTTCATGGGAAATAGATGGGGAAACAGTGGAAACAAGTGTCAGACTTTATTTTGGGGGGCTCCCAAATCACTGCAGATGGTGATTGCAGCTATGAAATTAAAAGACGCTTACTCCTTGGAAGGAAAGTTATGACCAACCTAGACAGCATATTGAAAAGCAGAAACAATACTTTGCTGACTAAAGTCTGTCTAGTCAAGGCTATGGTTTTTCCAGTGGTCATGTATGGATGTGAGAGTTGGACTGT
The DNA here is from genome assembly GCF_023091745.1 of Budorcas taxicolor. Taxonomy (NCBI): domain Eukaryota; kingdom Metazoa; phylum Chordata; class Mammalia; order Artiodactyla; family Bovidae; genus Budorcas; species Budorcas taxicolor. The sequence continues at coordinate 54,688,381 of NC_068923.1, read as the reverse complement.
GAAGAAAGCTGAGTGCTGAAGAATTGATGCTTTTGAACTGTGGTGTTGGAGAAGACTCTTGCGAGTCCCTTTGTCTGCAAGGAGATCCAAACAGTCCATCCTAAAGGAGATCATTCCTGGGTGTTCTTTGGAAGGAATGATGCTAAAGCTGAAACTCCAGTACTTTGGCCACCTCATGCGAAGAGTTGACTCATTGGAAAAGACTCTGATGTTGGGAGGGATTTGGGGCAGGAGGAGAAGGGGACGGCAGAGGATGAGATGGCTGGATGGCATCACTGACTCGATGGATGTGAGTTTGAGTGAGCTCCGGGAGTTGGTGGTGGACAGGGAGGCCTGACATGCTGTGATTCATGGGGTTGCAAAGAGTCGGACAGGACTGAGCAACTAAACTGAACTGAACTGAAAGACCCACACCAAAACCTCAGTGTCAGTACCACAGTAACTCTGCCAGGGTCTTTCAGCCTAGATTAATGAAGGTTCCATGCTTTACAAATTAGGTTTTTGGTTCACATCAAATTCTTAAGTGATTAGTAATTTAATTTATACTGCTTTAAACTTCTCTTTTTAAAAGAAAGAAGATATCACATTGTGTCAAAAATAAACCTGACCAAATATTAAGTCGATGCTCCAGATTAGACCGCAGGGCTCTTTGCTTCCCATTCTTCTACTTTACTCACTGAGGCATGAGGTTAGGGTATGGCTTTGAAGCCAGCCACAGCCTCTTTGGGTTAATCCTTAGGCTTAATGCCTTAAGACTTAGTGAGCTGCAACATACCAATTCCCACATGTCCCACTTCTCTTAGTGATGCGTTAGTTTTTGCTTCATCATTTCTGCAAGCATCATAAGTGTCAAACGGGTTGATAAAAGCATCAGTATTAGGACAGTTCATATCCCGGTGGTCAGCAAGTGCTCACATGTGGAGAATCAAGTGGCATATCAGTCCATGACTGTCTCCAAGACATGAGAATTAGGCTGCAATGACACGTTTCTCAGATGGAGCAAAACAATAATTTCTAATCTGCTACATTCCATTGTTGGGTTGCTCAGTCATTCATAGAGACTTCTGGTAACAATTAATACAGTCATAAAAAAGGGAAAATAACAGGGGAAAACATGCACACAAATTGAAAGCAGATATCTGAACACTGCTATCCCACAAATTTAGATCAACCACACGTCTGCCTGGAAACTTGTAAATAGCATACATAAGTGATGTTATCATATAAAGTGTGGTGGGGAAGTCACAATGGAGACCATTTGTACATTCTGGAATTAATATCTATGTGCAGATAATTAAGAGAACAATAAAAATACATGAAACAAATGTACACAGGGGAAGGTAAGAACTGAACATGATCCAAATATGTCATATTGTGGAAACCTTGGGGAAATAAAGCTTTATGGGATACTGGCAGACAGCATTGCTGCTGGAACCAGGATTTTCAAGCCTTTCAGCCTGGAAATAATGTTTTCAGTTAATAAGGGTGTGTGGGTGGAATTAGACTCACCACTCCCACTATTGTAGCCAGAATTATGTGCCTCATTTCCATACCCAGTCCTAAAAATTATTCTTGCAATTTCTCTTATGAGAAAGCTTTTGAACAAGCCATGGTAGCATTAAATGATATCAAGATACACCTTCTTTGTGTTGCTTATGTGCACATACTCTTACTTTGCAAAGTTTTAGATGTGCACACAGGCATCTGGAATACTCCAGCATGTTCCAAGAGAACAGAACCTAACCAAGTGTGTCAGGTTTAATTTTTTACCCAATTAAAATTCTTTGAAGACTGCCGAGGTTATTAAAAGGCAAAAGTATTACATCTAGCAGTGTTTTCACAAGCTAGTGCTTCCTGATTTTAGGAACATGTATTGAAAGAATATTTGCAACAATATAGACACAAGGCCAGATATGGTCTGAGTGATATAAATCTTTTGTTTATGTATCTCGCAGTATAGTGCAGCAGGCTTTGGGTTGGGGGGGGTGGAATGTCTCATATTTGAGGCACAATTAAGTGCACATGTAGCTTTCTGTGCACAATTCACTGTGCACTTTGATTTATAACAGACTAGATTTCAAAATTGATAGGTTTATATAATCGTGTGTGCTCCTGGGTGTGTGTGTGTGTTGGAGAACAGGGAGTTCAGATTTGTTTTAAGAAGTCTTTGGTATTTCTTTATAAATTCCAGTGAAATTTTTAAAATATATAATATTTATATTATATTAAAATATAATATATTTTAAACTATATTTATAAATAGTTTAAAAAACGCAAAAAATTAAACATAAGGGAATTTCTAGACATGGCTTCCAAATACCAAAAGACCTGCAGTTTCTTTTGAGAGAGATAAACAAAAACGATTAAGCTCATTGAATAGTGTAAGCACAAAGGATTCTGTCACAAATTGCTTTCAAACAAAACTTTCCCATGTTCACTTAACTTTGTAAAATTGTTAATAAGGAAAAAAGAATGATACTACTCTCAGTGGTGAATAGACATTTTAGATGGTCCTTAGTAAAGTGCTCCATCAAAAAGCCAACATGAATAAAAAATTAAAACCAAATATATTACCCTATAATAAATTATTTTTTTTTCCATGATTTTTGTCCTATAGATTCTGGTGATTCATAATCAGTTGTTTTGTATGCCACCATGAGAAACACAACTTTCTTATATGCTAACAAGTCTTATTTGACTTAAGATGGAATTGTTATTCTATTGGCTTGTGGTATGAGCTTCAACAAATGTAAGTAGGAGGTTTATATATAACTAAAATATCTCAATTTGTTAGTAATGGAGGGGTCCTAAATAATATTTGTTTTTAGTCAAGGAAGAGGGCAGTTAGGAGAAAGGATGACACATTGAATGAAGCTTCAACCCTGTGCCACCTGTAGATGGTAGTTGTGGTGTAGTCACTTAGTCATGTCCAACTCTTTGCACCCCGTGGACTGTAGCCCACAAGGTTCCTCAGTCCATGGAATTCTCCAGGCAAGAATTTTGGAGTGGGTTGCCATTTCCTTCTCCAGGGAATCTTCCCCACCCAGGGGTCAAACTCACGTCTGCTGTGTTGAAGGCTGATTCTTTACCACAGAGCCACCAGGGAAGCCTTGCCACCTGCGGGACTTGTATGAAATTATTATTCCCCAGCCCGTTGCTGGGAAGATTTGGAGAGAAAGCTTTTTGACTGTGATATTGTCCATCCTCCTATTAGTCTCAGGGTTGGTAATTCTAAACATAAGTGTGCTCTTTCTGTCAAGGACAAGCTGTGAGAAAGGTGGCATGTCACTTGGTCTACATAGAGCCACACGGAGTTGCCCTTATCTGCCCTTCCCCCACTCCTGTTAAGCCCTTTCTCAGCCTTGCTCCTTAAGCAAAACTGTCTCTGAAATGTAAATTAATTCATACTTCCAGGGACTAAAGATCACTGCTCTTCTGGGCCTTTGGGATTTTAAGAAATCCACTTAGCTATCTGGCTTAAACTAAAATCTTAGAGTGACCTTCAGAAATAAAGAGAATGTCCAAGTCAGTGGGTAAGTGTGTGTATGTTATTCTGGGCAGTGAAAAGTTCTCTTGAGGTATAACGCACTGAATGGGGATTGCACTCTATTCTGTCTGTTTAGGAGGACAGTCCTATGTTTGGGAGGTCCTCAGAGATCAAAACTGCTTCACATTTATACTACTGTTAGTATTTACATTATTAGAAAACAATAACACAAATAAAGCTTTAGTGACTTTTAAATGTTCTTCGTGATCTCCTTTTGTTAATTAAGTTCTCACAGCTATTCCAACAGTTACTCTTTTCCAGGGCACCTTGTATATTGCAATCATTCCATATTGGTTTGTTTCATTAGAAATATGATGTGACTGCATCTTATGTTTGGCTGATACCATCTGGAGGTGGGTTCATGAGGGCCACCCTCCTGATTGCATAAGGAAACCAAAATACAGTGATAAATTAACTTGGATAATAATGAGCACAAAGAAAAAAGATAAATACAAGAATTACTGGCTTTAGTAGTTGCTCTAATATTGTGAGTTGACATGTAATAAAAACAGAATTTAAGTTCCATTAACACTTATAGTAACTGGGGTTCCTAAGATTTTTCTCCCCCAATAAACTTAATGCTCTTTAAGATGGAAACAAACTTATTCAGAACTCATGTGTATACCTTATCTTCAGGTGCATTGTTATCAAAAAATGATTTTCTAAAGATTAAGCAGGAATAAGAATTCTAAATTTGCATCCAAAGCCTATTTTGAGATATGTGTGCAGCATCTGCTCTTTTTCACATAAGATCAGCTACTCTCTCCCCTCCATGGCTTCCTTTAATCTTTCAAACTCTTACCATCTGCTATTTTAATCACTGGGTGAATGCAGAGGTATAGGACATACACATATGATATTACCTTCATAAATTTTCCAATCTCATATAAAATATGATGCACAACAAATAATTTTATTACAGAGATGTAGTACAAGGTGCTATGAAAGCATGAACAGGAAGAGATTTTGTGATATTTCAGCTGATTTTTGAAGGATCAGTAAGGATTGTTACGGAAGAGGCAGAAATAAGACAAGTCAGTCACATCAAGTAGACTTAACATTTCAAAAGCCATAAGAACCTCACATGGCTGGAGAATAAAGGAGAATAAAAGGGGACAGAAGAAGTGATTAAGGGTCACCGTGATCAGATAGGTGAGGGTCTAGATTGAACAAACCAAGTCTGAATACAAAAGTAGTTAGGACCTCACCCGATACATAAGAGGGGATTTTAAAACCATTTGTCATGGTATCTGTGCTATATGGAGTGCATAGATGACGATGGGGAGAGGATTAGATAGGAAAAGAGAAATAGGACAGTTTTGATTGAGTTGAAAATCTTATTCCTGTTTTTAAGTGTGGGAACCAGCCTTGGAAGAAAGCAAGTAGCAGACTGTCAGATTTGCACTGATCAAATGGGAAAGCATGCAAGATCTACAGACCCTTCAGAGTGCGGGCTGACACTGCGTCTGCTTTGCACATGGTAGAGAGTGCACAGCCAAAACAGTGAGGGATGCTCATTCCTCACGGCTCATTAATACGAGACGAAAGGGGTGAGACTCACATTTTCAGCTCCACATCTTTAATAGAGAAATGTCAATGGGTGGTGGCAAATTGGAATGACAAAAGATGACCCTTTTTTAAAATTTCCAATGGAGGTGCAGGGTATGAAAAATCTGTGTATATAACCCATTGTCAAAATCCAGAAAAAAATTCCAGACCAGTGTAGTGATATTGTCTATGATTATTTGTGCTAGTCTGACATAAAGATTCTTTCTGGTGTCATGAGTAATATCTCTCAAGAAATTATAATATATATAATGTATAAGCATCTAACAGAAGAGACAGACTAATTCTCTAGCTGATTATTTGAAGGGATGTTTCATAATTAGACAATAGGAAATGAATAAAAATACAGTGGCTATTTGAATTATTTTCTTTTAGGATAGAAGCAGCCTAGTACTGTACATAGCCAATCATGACATTTCGCCTGAACTTAGCACGTAAGCTTCTAAGTCAACCAATTCCAGAAAGGAAAAGCAACAATGTATCATTCAATCATTCATTTTCTATTTCCTCAGATTCACCATTTTAAGTAGCTTTAAGTAACTTTGTGTACTGTGGATACAAAGTTAATAAAAACAATGACTCCATTCTTGAGGAATGTTCAGGCCTGTAGAGATAAAAAGTAGGCATGCAAAGAGATTGATTGTATTCAATAACATGATGTGGCAAGTACAATGGAAAGATGGAAACAATTCTTTCTAGAATCATTCAAGAAGGGTTCCCAGAAGTGATATTAAAATTTTTGTCTTGAAGTGTGAATGGCAATGAGCCAAGTTTAAAAGAAAACATCATACCCACAAGGAAATTGTAGCTTAAAAATGTATCTAAGAAAAATATTTTACAAATCTTAAGATATAATAGAATGACTCGAAAACAACGGTAAGCAATAGGTAACAGATACATTTGAAGTCAGTAAGCAGCTCGGAGTCTGTGTTTTCAGAATATGCCGGGTAGTCTACTTTTATTTTGCCAAGAACAGTAACAAAGGAAAATCTTTCTTTTTATTCTGTGATAAAATTTCTCCTAATGCCATGGTTTTCTTTCATCACAAACTCATTTTTTAATAGCACCATTATTAGAAACATTATTTTGGATATAATATATAAATTATATATTAAACCACCATATTGCTGTCATTGTTGCAATTATATATTTAAATATTTTAGCTCAGTGGGAAATAATTATTGGACTTCGAATTTCATCTATTGAATTACATTCTTAGTTTCGTTTCTTAATAAGTATACAAATTCAGGTAATGTATTTACTGTGTTTTTAGGACTTAATTTACTTATCTTTATAAAGGAGGTAGTTTCCCTGAAGTGGAAGACAAATGCTCACTGGATCAGACTTTACATTGAAAATATAAAATGTTGTAAATGTGAATGTGGCATTACTATAATAATTATCTGTGATATCAATGCATGTCTCTTTAGGCAGAGGCAGAATGAATATTTTGTTAATGAGAAATGTACTCTGCTCAGCTTTTTCTTTTGGAAGAGAATGGGGGAATCTTAAGCAAAACTATCTATCTTCTCATCTTAGCCCTATTAATTATCAGTGATGTGACAATCCGTTTACCTTTCTGAATCTCAGTGTTTTTCATGTGTAAACTGTCAGTGGAAACAGCTAACACCAATACATAAAACATCTTTGCATTTACAATACAATTTTGCACATAATAGCTTGCATAATTTATAACTAACATATTAAGTAAGCAATTATATAATCCCTCTGTTTCTTTGTGCAAAAACTGAGCCTCAGAAAAGTGTATCACTTGTTGGAAGTCACAGTTTAATAATTCAGGAAGCCAAACTTATTTTTCTCATTTGGTTTCGTATTGTAGGTTCTTTTAAAACACCATGCAGTTGCCTTACTGAATTCTAGTTGCACTGTATTTCTTCAGGGCTATGGAAGAGACCACATGAAATAATGTATTCAGATTCTAATTAAATTAATGCCTATCTGTAAGGTCCTATTACTGTTTGCATGCTGTAGCAAATAATGTAATGTATCTATGCTTATATCCATGTATATCTGAGACTTTTCACATTCACTTTAAATTATATGGTTAATATTTTATTCCCCCAAATTATAAGATAAAATAAGTGTTCTCCTTGAGTTTTTATGCTGATGACTTTTTGTAAGTATAGAAGATTTTAATGTTATTCCAGATATATAAGATAAGGTAGAAATGTTTTGCCAGTTCAAGTGTTTTAGGAAAGAAAAAAACCCATTCAAACCACGGATGCTCCTAATTCACACACTTAAGCTCTGTTTACTTAAATTTCATTATAGGGTATGGCATTCTCAAAGAATTAGCTGTGGGCAAGGAAGAAATCTTTATTCCCTGAGAATAATCAAGTGAATCACCCTGGGATAGGAAAACAGGGGTGAAACAAGGATTTGAGTGCTTTCAAGCCCAATATTAGATTTGAGGACCTTTGTCTGCCTACACTACAGGATTTTAAACAAAAAGGTATCCATTTACCTTAAGAAGTACAAAGTTTATTTAAGAGCCCCTGATTTCTTTAGAATATGATACGAGTCTTGGCATTGAACAGAAACACGTGATTTCACAACATGTGTCCACATGTGGTTCACGTACTCCACATGTGTTCTGTCAATGGGTCCTGTGACCTTGCTGTGGATCACATGTGTTTTACATATGCTTTGTATGGTTCACATCTGTTTTAAACATTTTTTTTCTCTGACAGTAGACACTCTTGTTATATTACCATTTGCTATAATAATTAAATTCAAGGAACTGAACTTGAGAGGATTTGTGGGGGAGGGCGTTTGTTAGTTTTGATTTATATTTGGTGCTGTGTTGAGTGATACCCATTATAACTGCTTATCGTATCTCTTTGTAAGCATACTGTTGCTGCGTTTAACCTCACTGAAGCCAGACTAATCCAGAGATGTTCTTAAATTCCTATGACTCATATGAAGGTTATCATTTTAGAAGAGACCTTGAAAACATACTCTGGATTTAGGAGGAAAAAAAAAAAAAAAAAACCCTGACATTTCCAAGAGGAAAGACTTCTTTTTAATTTTATATTGTAGATTCAGAGCTTAAAGCACTTAAACACATAGAGTAAGTAATATAATATGAGTCATATAACAAAAATTAAATTTAAATGAAAACCTTTTGTGGTATATTGCAGTCACAAAAGAAGATACAAAATGAATGTGGACACCTGACTGTTTTACTTATTTCAGGAGAAAATAAAATTCATTTTAATTCAATGAAATACTTTCTATTATAGTACACTTAATTATCCCCTCCTTTTACCCTCAGGAAGTATCTTTTTAAACTCTCAGCTGTATCTGAATACGGCTACCAATTAAACAGAGAAGCAATACTTTTTATTAATTACAGTATATTTGTTTATATTCATCTTTATAGAACATTCTAAAATTAGAGACCTGCCCCTTGAATAAAGCAATGCAGAGCTTAATGAAGTCTGAGAAGCAGTGACTCTATTTTGTATCTTTTCTTGATGTGTGGATATAATGCTCATTAGTGCTAATAATTCTTGGAAATAAATGAAGCATATTGGTTTGTGGCTACCTTATCTAAACACTGAGTAGGAACGTGGCGCTCCCCAGCCAACAAGGTGCCTAATGTTCAGTTGGCCAAATGTTAAAAGAGATTTGGTGCTGTAGGCGATTAAATCCACAGCCTGCCCCTGCGGACCAGGCAGCCGTAAATAAGCATTTTAAAAGAATCTCAGCCTTTAATGAAGAACAGGGGAATTTCGATCAGTAATCAGAAACAGCTTTGGAAGTACAGGGACAGTGGTATGCATATTTTGATTTGGTGCATAGAACAAGCATTGTTTTAGAGACATTCCAAGGAAAGGATCCCACTAAACTAGTAAATGTTCACGGGTTTTGAACTTCTAAAGAATTTAGAGGAATCCATCTAGAGTAAAAAGAGGCATCCTGGTGAGAAATGTTTATACTTAATTAAAAATAAATGGCATAGCATGAAATGAGACAAAGAACAGGTACACTAGAAGAAGGAAAATATTTAAAATACAAAGTGTAGCAATTCTAATGCTTGCAGCTATTGCATACAAATGTGTGTGCATATTTAGAAAGAGCTTTACAATATAAAAGAAAACATGCTTTTATCTTACAGTTTGTAATAACAAGCACATTAATGCAGTGTATGAAATCATTAATTCTCAGGAGGAAATACAGTTCCATTCCCATGTAGTTAAACATACTTAAAACAGACTAGGAAAACATTAAAAGTAAAGGCAAGTCAGAGGAAAAAAGTAAGAATTGGTAATGGGAGCAACACAGTTAGATGGATGAAATGAAAGTAGATTAAAATGCTTCATCTTGGGGATCACTATCTAACTAAACTGAATAGTCAAAGCTTGTCAATTGTTTTGTTTCATTTTTTTTCCTTCTGCTTGGAGTCAGTGTTCACCCCATACATCTTGTTGTGTTTGAGATTGAATTTAATGAGCTGTGGATTCAGAAATATAATGTAAGGCAAGTAATGTCTATATGCGGAGAAATGTCGAAAAATGGTACCAAGAATTGGTAAGGCTGTCCCTTTGCCTCAGACCATGCAGCTGCCCATCATGCTTTCAGAGATGATCTCTTAACAGCACTATTGATACCTTGCTGGGTATTTCTAAAAGGTATTCCAATTACTTATTGTCATGCTAACTTGCATGAGAGGAATGACCAACAATATGTGGTCAATGCATGAAAGTCACAGGCAAACCCAAAACATTATGACAATAATAAGTCCATCCCTTTGATCTTATACCCAAAGCATCCAAATCTTGACAGTGTACTGCACTCTCCTTGATCCTCTCACTTAAGTATCTAATAATTATCTCACATTTAAATAAATTCACAGCTAGGTTTCTGATTCTCCCTGATTCCCCAAACACTACATATCTCACAATTTTGGCAGCTCATTAAAGTCAATTCCACCCTCCCAGACACTCATACCAAAACACTGAAGTTGTCTATAACCTCTCTGCTTCTCTCACAACCAAATCCACCCAAGATCATTGGTTCTGTTCCCAAAGGCTGTATGTTCAGTCGCTCAGTTTTGTCCAACTCTTTGCGACACCATGGACTGCAGCAAGCCAGATGTCTCTGCCCTCCACTATTTCCCAGAGTTTGCCCAAAGGCAGTATACTTTGAATACAAATTCTTTTCCCATCTTCATCCTTGTTACCCCCATCCTAGGTACTATCATTTCTTGTTGGGATTATTGCAACAACCTTCTGATTGCATCGGTTCTTGCCCTCTTTCAGTCTATTTGCAACACATCAGTCAAAGACTTTGCAAGCCATGGTTAATGATGGTTCTCTATTCCCGTTCTTCAGTGCTTTCACATTGCACTGAGAGTGAAAGCTACATTTCTTTTAAAAAAAAATAAAAACTAAAAACTGCATGATCCCATCTCCTGGAGGATCACAATCATTTTTCTTCCCTCATTTTGCTCCGGACACTCTGACTTCTGCAATACCTAATACACCAAGCATGATTCTGCTACAGGGTATTTGTGCTTACTATCACTTTTCCTTCAAACATTCAGGGCTCAAATATGCCCCTAGATTATTCACTCTCCTCTGTAGGTTTGTTCTCAAATGTTAACTCATTGGAAAACGAACACTCCCTAGCTCTTGCAATTTTTCTTCGCAGCATGTATCTCCAACTAATACAGTTTTTATATATCCACTGTATCTACCATGGTATCAGCCACATAGTATTTAGTCAGTAAACTTTTATCAAATTAGTTAATGCCTTCATTACAAGTGAAGAAGAATAAAGGCCTGGAAATCTTACCAAGTCTCAACTTGTCACAGAAAGCTATAGACTAAAGAGCTAGAAAGTAGTGTCCACAAAAGGCAACATCAAAAAAACAAAAAACAAAAACCAGAGCTTTAGCTGTTTGTTCTCAGAACTGTCTAAAGGCTGTTGAAGGACATAGGACATTCAATGGAACAGACATCAGATATCCTTCACACGTTTCCTCTGTGCTAGTGATTCTTTTTCCTGAACACACAGAAGATCCTAACTTTATGAGATAAAGACTAGAGTCATTTCCTTTTCAGTAGTGAGGAAGATATCAAGGTACAGAGATTTTAAATAACTTGTCCAAAGCACTAGGTTAGAAAATGTCAGAGTCAGCATTGAAACAAAGGCAAGAAGGCTTAGGACCTTCTCTCTTAAAAACTGTAATATATTTCATTGAATACTTTTGTGGTCAAGAGGACTCATACACTTCTCACTTCATTACTTAATAGAATTTCTGGAATTTAAAATCTAATTAATTTTGAAATTATTATGACCCTGCCAGCTAGGCCCTGGCACCATCTGAGATTTTGAAACCTTGCAAAACCACAATACATGATGGGATAGGCATCTCTGTCTTACTCTTTTTTAAACTGAAGTATAAATGTAGTATACATATACACTGAAGTGTAAATGAAGTATAGTTCATTTATTATGTTGTGTTAGTTTCAAGTGTACAGCAAAGTAGTTCAGTTATACATATATATCTATACATGTGTGCTAAGTCATGTCAGTCATGTCTGACTTTTTGCAACCCTATGGATTAGAGCCCACCAGTCTCGTCTGTCCATGGGATTCTCCAGGCAAGAATATTGGAGTGGGTTTCCTTGCCCTCCTCCAGGGGATCTTCCTGACCCAGGGATCAAACCCATCTCTCTTGCATTGCAGGAGAATTCTTTACTGCTCCACCACCAGGGAAGCCCAAGGATATATCTGTAGATATATAGATATGAAAGTGAAAGTTAGTCACTCAGTCGTGTCTGACTCTTTGTGACCCCATGGATTGTAGCCTACCAGGCTCCTCTGTCCAGGGAATATTACATATATATATATATATATATATATATATATATATATGTATGTATATGTATATATTTCATGTTCTTTTAACTTATAGGCTGTTATGACATATTGAATAGAGTCCCCTGTGCTATACAGTAAGTCCTTATCGGTTACCTATTTTACATACAATAGTGTTTATCCCAAACGCCTAATTTATTCTTCCCCACAATGCAGAGTAGATTAAGTCATGAACAGTCAACTTTAAAAAGGTATTATTCTCAATGAGGATGATTATACACTTAGACTATAAGCCTAAACGTCTTTACTTAATCCATTCATTGTAGAGTAAGAGCTGGCCAACTTTTGCAGGTATGACCTTAATCACCTTGAAATTATTAATAGAATCGTTACATTTTGACAGCTTCTGTGATTTACATTTTATAAATTTTGTAAACCCAAAAGACTATCCCATAGCATCGAGGTACTTATTATTTATACAATAATTTACACCTATAGTGTTCAATGGACTTGCCTTGTGGCTCAGACGGTAAAGAAACTGACTGCAATGATCCCTGGATTGGGAAGATCCCCTGGAGAAGGGAATGATTACCACTCTAGTAGTCTTTCCTGGAGAATTCCATGGACAGAGGAGCCTGGTGGGCTATACAGTCGATGGGGTCACAAAGAATCAGACATGACTGAACGACTAACACACTTTCACTTTCATAGAGTTCATTATGCTGTGCTATTACTTTGTAATCACAAAGTAATTGTGTATGTTGGTGTGGGCAAATACCAGGTGCACACATACACATGCAGTGGACACACATGCTTGCATTTCTCCTTGGAAATATTTGGCAATGCACACAAGGTTGGATAATGCATCTGCTGTTAGAACTTGGCCTTTGTTCTTGAAAATATATTTACTAGCTATGATAAAAATTCTTGAATTCAACTTAAGGAAAGAAAAATCTCTTTAATTTTTGTTTTATTCTCCCTTAATCCTAAAGATAGAGGACACCTAAAAGTTTATAGTACGATTTTCCCTAGGACTAAACATGAGACACAGAAATTTTCAGTGGTTGTGCAAAAAGTATACTGTTATTAAACAGTGAAGAGAGAACTTGATAGTGTGTGTGTGGCTTCCCAGTCTATTGCTTTGTGAATGCACAGATCAAGAGACCTGAGACAAGTATTTATCTTAAATAACCAAGCTGCAGGCTTCTTAGAGACAAACAAAGGTTCTCTATGGCTCCCAGGGGTCCTTTGTGTCACTATTATTGTGTCACATATCTCTGACCCTTCTTTTAATTTATTCCCTTAATTTTTTGTGTCTTTTTATATTAAATGAAACGCTGACATTTCAAAAAATGAACGCATCAAACGATAGTATGTTTTGAATTTAAATGTGCATGTGTAGACAGATAAGTAGATAGACAAATAGATCTCATTATTTCTACTACATCGATAGACATTTAATATTCAAACTCAGAACTGACGTATCTGGGGAAAGGTGAGTCTGGGAGTAAACAGATGAAGATAAGCCACCCGTTCTTTTTCACATCAAAAACAGAAAAATCCAATCTTCTCTCTTAATTTTTTTCTTGATTTTTAACAGTAATTCATCTCCAATTTTTCAGGACTGATTGTTATACTAGTCTTCATATATATATATATTTTCATACACTCAGCTTTTACACTTTTTCCATAGAAAGCATTTCACTTGGCTTCTTTTGTGGATGAACATTTAAAGCAAAAGATGAACAAAGCAGGAGGTAGGTCTGTTGATACACCATCTATCCCAATGTATTGGTGAGTACTCTAAGCTCTGAAGGGCTTTTAAGAAATATAAGCTCTTAATGCTAAGATCATTTTTGTGTTAACAAATACTTTTCTATAAAGTCAACCCCCCAGCTGTATGAAACATTGTTTTATTTATTTGGGGGTTTAAAAAATTTTTATTGTAGCCAAGACATCTATCTTTTATGATGATGCATTTTTAATGCACAGTTGGGTTAAGCCTTACTACTTTTGTCTAATAAATAGAGAGATGAAAACTGAGCAGCTGGATGAAGCCAGGAAACTCTTGACATTTGTGTCACTTGCCTCAGCCACCTGGTTGCCTACAAAGAGATCCTGACCTATGTCATAGAAGCACTGATGTGGAGATTAAATAACGAATAGCTGCAAGTGATTTTGAAGGGCAACTCAGGATGACTTTAGGGTGTTAGTTTACCCTGAGTGCCCCGTGAGAAGTCAAAGAGCAATCCATTGCACTTGTACCGTGGCGTCAGACTTGACTCCTGGCAGGTAACCAATACTCTTTATTTTGATTGTAGTAGGAGGCCAGGATTAAAAAAAGAAATACTCACTTAAGTATGAAATTATATTCAGTCTAAATAATGGAAGATCTTACACTTCTGAACTTTTTTGCCGTTTCTTTTTCAAAGTGAAAAGGACTTCAATTCAGTTCAGTTCAGTTCAGTCACTCAGTTGTGTTCGTGAAAAGGAATTAGAGAAAGCCAAAAGATGTTCATTTTTTAAAAATTTCATAAATGCTGAAGTAAAACATTATCTTCTTGGGCTAGGGTTTTGTTATATTGTTTTCTTTAAGATACAAAGAGCAAATTTTTAAGAGTTCTTAAAAATTAAGAGCAAATTTATTAAATTAATTGAAAAGGCTGATGCCATTTTTCTGTATAGACTCCATAAGATTTGAATATGAGTTATTTTGTGCAAAAGGATATAGACAGCTAATTAACTGAATGGTAAATAACAATCAAATAATGAAACTTCTTTAAAACATATATCTTAAAACTTGAATAAATTTATTCACACCAATTTTTTAAATCTTCAGTTGTAAGAGAAATTTATTAACAGTGATTTATCCATTTTGTTGGAATCTACTTGCCATACTTCTTGAAATGTTCTTGTGTGCTCAGTCATGTCCAACTCTTTGCAATCCTATGGACTGTAGCCACACCAAGCTCCTCTGTCCACGGAATTTCCCAGGCATGAATACTGGAGTGGGTTGCCGTTTCCTATTCCAGGAGATCTTCCCATTGCAGAGATCAAACCATGTTTCCTGTGTCTCCTGCACTGCCTGGCAGATTATTTACCACTGTGCCAGCTGGGAATTCCTATTCTTGAAATAGTTTTCCTTTATTTCAAAGTAAGGGTAATCCTTCCATTCCCCACTTCTCCCCTCTGCCAGCACAAGTTCTTATGTCTGGGCTATTTTCTCCTTTTCACCAATCTCCCCCCTTCCAGACCCTCCACCACAACATGTTCACTCCATCTATTATCATCCATGTTATGCAACCTTGGGCTTCCCCAGTGGCTCAGCAGTAAAGAATTTGCCTGCAATGTAGTAGAC
Source organism: Budorcas taxicolor (assembly GCF_023091745.1). Classification (NCBI taxonomy): domain Eukaryota; kingdom Metazoa; phylum Chordata; class Mammalia; order Artiodactyla; family Bovidae; genus Budorcas; species Budorcas taxicolor. Next base: position 54,673,061 of record NC_068923.1, on the reverse strand, counting down.
GTGAGTTTAATCCCTGGGTCAGGAAGATCCACTGGAGGAGGGCACAGCAACCCACTCCAGTATTCTTGCCTGGAGACTCTCATACAGAGGAGCCTGGCTGGCTACAGTCCATGGGTTTGCAAAGAATCAGGCACAACTGAGTGGCTGAGCACATACACCTGTGACCTCTCCCATCGCCTAGAGTTCAAAGCCCATATTCTTGCTATGAAACCATTCCACAGGCTTCCTTTCATCTTCCCAATTTTATCTTTGCTTTTATTTTTCTTCACAAGACTTTCCAGTCAAATGATTTTATTAATTAGTCCTCTTGTGCATTATTTCAATAACTACCTATCATCCACCATGTGTAAGATCAAGGATCTTGTGTCTGTTATGCTTCTGAGGCTGCAAGGCAGCAGATCCCCAACCCACCTGGTTGTGAACATGCTCTCCCTTCAGTCAATTGCTCTTTTCCTAGTTTCACTTGAAGACTTTTCTGAAACATTCTAGTCTTAAGTATTGCATATATAAAGGCTGTATCACTTTATCAACACATTTGGTATATTAGCTAATTTATAGAAGATCAGGAGCTTGTGTCTCGTGTTTATTTCTAGCTTATATAGGCTGTTTGCAATATCCTCCTGTGTGTGTGTGTTAGTTGCTCAGTTGTGTCCAACTGTTTGTGACCCCATGGACCATAGCCTAACAGGCTCCTCTGTCCATGGAATTCTTCAGGCAAGAATACTGGAATGGATTGCCATTCCCTTTTCCAGGTGATCTTTCCCACATAGGGACTGAACCCAGGTCTCCGGCATTGCAGGAAGATTCTTTACTGTCTGAGCCACCAGAGAAGCCCATCCTACATATAATACAATCTTAATAATCATTTATTGAAAGAAAACATAAAGAAGTAAAAGAGAATATGTTTTAAGTTAGATACAAGCTTGAACCCTGTTTGTGCCCCTATCTAGCTGTCCTTAGGCAGTTTTATTTAACTCTTCTGAGTGTTTTTTTCCTCATTTTGTAATGGGCATGATAATAACTACTCCATAGGGAGCTCTGAGTGCTAAATATTTAATCACCTTTTTCTCTTAATGATGAAGAGGAACTAAAACTAGAACTTGTGTATTTATTCTTTAGATTTTTTTTTTAATTTCAAAGAAAAGTAATCCATTTTTGCCACAATCAAACATGAATTGTCTTTCTGGTTTATGTACATGTTTAACATTTACATATGTGTGATTGCATTATGGCTGATTTTCTTTGATCTGAGGTTATTGTCTCAAAAGAAAGTCTAGTTTTAATATTTAACCATAAATAGAAGAAGCCCATTTCCACTTGCAAGTGTCATTAAACATGAGATTAAAGATTTGTCCAATTGAATCATAATTGCCTAGTAACAAATTTCACAGCAGAATATTAATGAGTTCAGATAGCAGCTAACTTTCTCAGTGGCTCCATCTGTGGTGTAGACAGCTAAAGTCACTCAGGAAGAAGTGGGTCTACCTCTCTGGATCATGGAGCAGCATTTCCACCTCATATGCCACAGTCCAGTCACCCAAATTTAGAAACTGTAAGTCCTGACAGCTTGCAGCTCTCAGCAAAGGAAAATTGTCACCATAGGATATAAAGGTACCAATCCCTCAACCAGAGAGAACCAGTCATGGTAGTTGGTTCTGCAAGCCAACTAGATACTTTCTGAGTTTTAATAATAAATGATAACTTGAGATCACAAATGTGGTAGACACTGAGCATCTTTCTCTAGGTCCTGAAGCATCACAATGCCTGAGGGTTGTGCAGGCAACTCAGGGACTTTAAAAAGCAGAAAATATAGATGTCCAAGAGAAAAAACGTTAGCAAATTCATTATTATTCTCACCTTAGAAGGGGAAACAACCTGAATGATTATGAAAAAGTGAAAGAATAACATTTTTGATTTGGATGAGATAACAATTTGGGATTCCCAGATGGCGCCAGTGGTAAAGAATCCGCTTGCCAATACAGGAGATGGAGAGACGCGGGTTCGATTCCTGGGTTAGGAAGATACCCTGGACTGGGAAATGGCAACCCACTCCAGTATTCTTGCCTGGAAATTTCCATGGACAGAGGAGCCTGGAGGGCTACAGTCGACGAGGTCACAAAGAGTGGCACACGACGATGAGTGCGATCGTTATGACTACCTATTTGCTTTCTTCTTTTTTTAAAAAGGGGCTTTTTGGAAAAATTGTGTTAGGATGGATACATGCGTGTTCAGTCTTGTTTGACTCTTTTGTGACCCTGTGGACCATAGCCTGCCAAGCTTCTCTGTCCATGGGATTTTCCAGGCAAGAATATGAAGAGGGTTGCCATTTCCTTCTCCAGGGGATCTTCCCAACCCAAGGATCAAACCCAAGTCTTCTCTGTCTCCTGCATTGGCAAGCAGATTCTTTACCACTGTGCCATCTGGGAAGCCTCATGGCAAGGTATACATAGCATAAATCTTTCTGCTGTAACCATTTTATGAACACAGTGCAGGGTTTTAAGTAACTTCACATGGTTGTGCAACAATCACCACTACCCATTCCCAGAATTACTTTTAGCATCCTGTCCTGTATCCAGTCAACTCTATTTCTCCCTTCTTTCCTCCTGATTCCAACTCTGGCAAACCACTCTCCTTGCTGTCTCGATGAATTGGAGGACTCCAGGTACCTCATATATTGACTTCCTTTTCTTCACCTTTCACTCCTAAACATATACGGTTTAAAATGTGTTGTCTTTGGAATGTGGACTTCATTACAAACCACTCACTAAGAACTGCTGCAGCCCAGTGAGAATTCCTATGCTGGTGGTTTGATCTGATTCTACTCTGAGCAACCCAGCCTGCTACTGCCTCCAAGGATGGGGGCTCGGTGGGCCGGCCTCCTGAGAGGCCCCACGGGTTTACTTTGAGAGACTGTTATGTGACCCTGCTGAGGCAACCTTCCGATCACAGATGCCCATGCAAAAACCTTTACCATTAGAGTGTAATGGAAAGCAGATTTTAACATTCAGGGAAAATGTGATTTCAGATATATTAAAGATCTTTATGTGGGAAAGGCATCTTTTTAACTGAGTCCCCACAGGAAACACGTTTCCCCTTGGGTGTTATGTAACATAAGCATGATTCAGTCTTCAAGATAGAGTTCAGGCAGTTTAATGGGGGACAAGCAACAAACTCAAACTATCCAGACTTGAACTTGAAAGAAGTACAGATGGAAAAAATATAAAATGATCAAAATTTATATAAGATTGCTCTGATCAGGAAATCAGTTCATCAAAAGAAATGGTTTGCAGAGTATTTACAACTCCATAATTTAAGATATTCTTTTCTCCATAAGCTGCCTTTTAATGCTTCATTGCAAGATAGATGCAAGGTAGAATACTATACATAATGAATTCCTACAATTGACTAATCCTTTCATAGTTATTTGTGAGGATAGAGAATAATGTACTGCTCTGCAGAGAATACCAGGTTTTAATTCACTTAAGGCACTTTATCAACATAAAAATTGGAAAAATATGTGTTAATTTGCCCTTGGATCATCTGTCAGTGTTATTATCACTAGCAATAATAATCATAATATTGTATAAACTACTCATAATTAAATTATTTTTGTCTTTTCATTCATATAATACTGAAGGTTTTCCACACTCATTTCTAAACATACAAATGTCAGTGCTAAGGTACTACAAAGGTATTAAAACTGAATTTTTATTCATTGATCTAGCAGGAAGCAGTTTCCCCTGATGTCAGTGAAAGAAAATTACTGGTTTATTCTCTGTGCCCCTTCCCAGAGAAATAAACTTGCATTTATGTTATAAACAGCAAAATAGCATCTTTTATATATAAAACTTTATAGTCAAATGCCAGTACTTATACCTGATATAATTCTCTGATAAGCATTATGGTATAATGTGTAAAATGCCAGGAAAACAAAGACTTATAGGAAGAAAATTCCTCAAGGGAGACCAAGCTCCAAACCTGTCAATCAAAACCTCAGGCACATTTCTATCCCTACATCCAGCCAGTGGTATTGCTACTGTGTGAGAAAGAATATAAAATTTGAATAACTGCAAGGCACACAATAGACCTTCGTTATGACCTCTGGCTTTGCACATAAACAATATCTTCACAAGGCGGAAATCACCAGTTTGGAGACAGAGAATTTGAAGAAACTTCTTTGCCAAACATTTTCCTGTGCCTATTTTCCATCATTGAGCATGCATCCTGAATGATCTCAGAGTTTATAAGCATCAGTTAACTCCTGTAGTACCCATTTTGTATGTCACATCCATTCTAAAATAAAAATGATTCATCACTGTTTAACTTTTATCATTATCCTTCTCTCTCTTGAAGTTTAACTTGAACTGTAATGATCATTGCTAAAACTATCGATCATGTTTTCATGAGATATTGAGGAAATCCATATCTTTCTTACAGACAAGTTAACACCCCAGTTCCTGTTGGTGAGAAATTTTGGGTCTGTTTTAAAAAACTAAGCAGTGTTTGCAACTGTCTGTTGCTTATCTTTCCAGTTAGGCTGATTTTCTCACTGTTCCAAACACAGCAATGTGTTTTCTCTTTTCCAGTCCATGCTTTTTTGTATTCCATTCTGCCCTCTGAAATATTCTTTGTCCTCTTCTCTTCAGTGACATTCCTAGCAATCTTTTATAGCTGAACTCCTCTCTGAAGATTTTTAAAATCATTTCAGACAATTTTATCAGCATTTAATAAGTATATTACTACTTTTGCTCTTGTAACCACAATCTGTGTTTGCATGCACAAAAATATCAAACCATTTTTTATTTTTTTTAATTTTTATTTTTACTTTATTTTACTTTACAATACTGTATTGGTTTTGCCATACATTGACATGGATCACTTTTAAAATCAAACATCAACTGCTTGAGACCTAAGGATGTGTCTTCTTTTGTTTCCTGTAGTCTCTTTAATGCTAATGAGTCTTACCTCACTAAAATCCATCCTCCTTTTAAATTATAAGGAGATGTGGTATACATATTCAATGGAATATTACTCAGCCATAAAAAATGAGATAATATTTGCAGTGACACAGACAGATCTAGAGGTTATTATACTAACTGAAATCAAACAAAGGCTAATATTATATGATATTGTTTATTGTGGAATCTAAAAAAAATGATACAAATGAATCATTTGTATCTGTATTTACAAAACAGAAATAGATTCACGGACCTTGAAAACAAATTTATACTTATCAAAGTGGAAAGGAGGGGATCAATTAGAAGTTTGGTTAACAGATATCACATTATGTAAAATATATGAAAATTATATATATAGGCTTCTGTGGTAGCTCAGGCGGTAAATAATCTGCCTGCAATGCAGGAGACCTGGGTTTGATCCTTGGGTCAAAAAGATCCCCTGGTGAAGGGAATGGCAACCCACTCCAGTATTCTTGTCTGGAGAATCCCATGGACAGGGGAGGCTGGTGGACTACAGTCCATGGGGTCACAAAGAATTGGACATGACTAAGTGACTACACTTCACTATATATATGTGTGTCTGTGTGTGTGCATGAGTGAGTGTGTCTGTGTGTGTGTGTTGCTTCAGTCATGTTCGACTTTCTGCTACCTGTGGACTGTAGCCCACCAGGCTCCTCTGTTCATGGGATTCTCCAGGCAAGAATACTGGAGTGGGTTGCCAATCCCTCCTCCAGGGAATCTTCCAGATCCAGGGATTGAACCCACATCTCCTGGGGCTTCTGCACTGCATTCTTTACCTCATGCAACCAAGGAAGCCATATATATATATATATATATATATATATATATATATATATATATCACGGAATCGTTTTGCTGCATACCCAAAACTAACACAACATTTTGTAAATCAACTACACTTCAATAACAATTAAAAATATAAAGTATGAGCACTATGAAACTATAAATAAATTATAAGCCATCTTTCTAAAATGGTAAATAATCTGTTTGCATTGATTCAAACCTGAAATCCTTGCTGACTGTGACAGCATGCTTTGCGATCTTACCTGCTCCATTTCTCTAGCTTCATCCTAAAGCTTCATCCATTGCTTTTGTGCTCTGTGGTCAGGAATTAGGGGTCTTACAGCAGTGCATTTTTTATATATCCTTCTCATTCACCTATTAATTCTTAGTCATCTTCTAAGATTCAAGTCAAGCATCACTTCCTCATGGAAACCTTGTCCCTGGAGATGGCACTATGAGTAACAGATGACCTCTGGTGGTGTCTGAGCCTCCCTTTGGTCCAGGCCAGCTTCATATTACATAGTCTTCTAAAATTCTGTCAGTGTCTCTTCTTTTCCCTGGGGGACTGAAAACTCTTCAAGGAAAAAGGGCTGTGCTTTATCTGACCCTGGATTGCTTGAACGTGGCACAGGACTGGACTGTAGCCTGCCAGGCTCCTCTGTCCTTGGAATTCTCCAGGCCAGAATACTGGAGTGGGTAGCTGTTCCTTTCTCCAGGGTATCTTTTCAACCCAACCCAGGTCTCCCACATTGCAGGTGGTTTCTTTACCAGCCGAGCTACCAGGAAAGCCCTATCACATGATCAACAGGTAACAAATCTCACCAGAAGTGAGGGTACAAGGTTGCTACCTTCCTGCTTCTCTAGTACCTTGTGAGTTACTGTCTGGGGCTGAACTTCAGCTATACCTTTAAGTAGGTTAATAATGATGACCTATAAAATAAGTAAATGTGTTTGTAAAATTTTCCAGAAGTGGTTTATTTTTATTGTGTATGAAGCTTTAGCAAGTAGCATTGAGTTTTTGCTTTATTTTATTATGAATACGTACCTTTTTAGGACGATTGGTGATGAATCTGGATTTTTTTTTTTTTTTTGCTTCATTAGACTATATCCTTGCTACAGGTGGTCCACAGGTTTAGGCAAACCCAGAAAGTATTTAGCTGTTGGCTTTCTGTTTCCCTGAGTTAGCAGGGGACTGCTGTCAGCTTCTTCAACTGGCCACAAAGAATGGAACTGCTCTGGCTTCAGTCCACTGTCCCTTGTCAGCTCCGGGCTGCCGGGGTGCTCTTGGGAGAATCACGGGAGAGTGGATGAGCCCCTAAGAAAAGAGACATGATGGTGGGGAGAAGGCATCCAACAGAGGATCTAGAAACAGATAGCCAAGAAGTGGGATGGATCAAAGATGGAGCTATATGCGGAGACTGTTTTTCATCTCAAAATGTGCCCTTGTACTCTACATTCTCCCAGAAACATTTCAAGTGCTCCGTTTTCATATATTGCATGTTTACTTCTTTTCACACCACGTTCTTCATTCCCACTGAATTACGTGTTAATATATTAACTGTTGCTCTTTGGTACTGAAGGACCTAACCTACTCCATTTTGTTAAAAGAAAAACTCCATTTTGTAAGTTTCTGGGAAAAGAGCCTTTGGAAATCCCCTGACCTCACCCCACTGCCCATGAGCCAATTGGACCCCCGACCAAAATCTCCTGACTTAACGCTCAGGAACTTGTGGTCTACCTAGACAATAAGGACCAATCAAGAACAAACAGGCAACCCTTTGAAAGAAAGTAACCAATCAGACGTTTCCCTACCTAGAAGTCTTTATTCCATGTATACTTCCTATATAAGCAATGTAATCCAATACCCGGGGCTCCTCCCAATTGCCGCTGCGTCTGTAATAGTGGGAGCCCCAGCCCAAGCTTGGTAATAAAAATCTCTCTTGCTTTTGCATCGGATATCGGCTCCCTTGTGGTCGTTGGGAGATTTCGCGATTTGGGCATAACAGTACTTTCTATCACTTTATATAGTCCCTTAAAAATTGGAAGTAGAAGTTTTCTAGCGTGTTTCCCTCTTGGTCCAACTTCTTTTGAATCTATCCCATATATACAGAAAGATCTCAAGTGTGTGGACTAGTCCAAATGAGATCAAATCCACACTACTGAAAGCCTACACTCTAGAAAGACTTCAAAGACAAATGGGCTTCTCGCTGTCTCAGTGACTACAGTCAAATCTATCTACAGTAGTTGCAAGGAGACTTCTTTAGCCCTATTTTCATATTAATTCTACTAGTGTTTAAATTTAACTGTATTTCTCTAGTTGATTTAAGTAAATCATTTGCTTAAAGTATTTCGTTTCAGTAGCTAATTTGTATCCTATGACTTCCCTTATATGTGGAATCTAAAAAGAAATGATACAAATGAACTTACTTACAAAACAGAAACAGACTCACAGTCTAGAGAAAGAACTTTTATGGTAGACAGATGGGCAGTCGGGATAGTTAGGGAGTTTGGGATGGACACACGGCTATATTTAAAATGGATAACCAATAAGGACCTACTGTAGAGCACAGGGAACTCTGCACAATGTTATGTGGAAGCTCGAATGGGAGGGGAGTTTGGGGAAGAATGGATACATGTATGTGTATGGCTGAGTTCCTTTGCTATTTATTCATCAGAAACTATCACATCATTGTTACTCTACTATACCCCAATACAAAATTAAAAGTTAAAAAAAAGTATTCCAGAGACTTTAATAAACATGATTTTTGTTTGTCCTGACAAATAAAATACATGAATCAATCTCCTGCTTGTACAAATGCAGAATCATTAATATCCCTAATAATGTAAAACTCTAACAAATTAGATATCACTATCCTAAAGGAGTGCCTGATGAACTATGGACAGAGGTCCGTGACATTGTAGAGGAGACAGGGATCAAGACCATCCCCATGGAAAATAAATGCAAAACCCAAAATGGCTGTCTGGGGAGGACTTCCATATAGCTGTGAAAAGAAGAGAAGTGAAAAGCAAAGGAGAAAAGGAAAGATATAAGCATCTGAATGCAGAGTTCCAAAGAATAGTGAGAAGAAATAAGCAAGCCTTCCTTGGCTATCAATGCAAAGAAATACAGGAAAACAACAGAATGGGAAAGACTAGAGATCTCTTCAAGAAAATTAGAGATACCAAGGGAACATTTCACGCAAAGATGGGCTCAATAAAGGACAGAAATGGTATGGACATAACAGAAGCAGAAGATATTAAGAAGAGGTGGCAAGAATACACAGAACTGTACAAAAAAGATCTTCATGACCCAGATAGTCATGATGGTGTGATCACTCACCTAGAGCCAGACATCCTGAAATGTGTAGTCAAGTGGGCCTTAGAAAGCATCACTATGAACAAAGCTAGAGGAGGTGATGAAATTCCAGTTGAGCTATTTCAAATCCTGAAAGATGATGCTGTGAAAGTGCTGCACTCAATATGCTAGCAAATTGTAAAACTCAGCAGTGGCCACAGGACTGGAAAAGGTCAGTTTTCATTCCAATCCCAAAGAAAGGCAATGCCAAAGAATGCTCAAACTACCGCACAATTGCACTCATCTCACATGCTAGTAAAGTAATGCTCAAAATTCTCCAAGCCAGGCTTCAGCAACACATGAACCATGAACTTCCAGATGTTCAAGCTGGCTTTAGAAAAGGCAGAGGAACCAGAGATCAAATTGCCAACATCTGCTGGATCATCAGAAAAGCAAGAGAGTTCCAGAAAAACATCTATTTCTGCTTTATTGACTATGCCAAAGCCTTTGACTGTGTGGATCACAATAAACTGTGGAGAATTCTAAAAGAGATGGGAATCCCAGACCACGTGACCTGCCTTTTGAGAAACCTATATGCAGGTCAGGAAGCAACAGTTAGAACTGGACAATGGAACAACAGTCTGGTTCCAAATAGGAAAAGGAGTATGTCAAAGCTGTATATTGTCACCCTGCTTATTTAACTTCTATGCAGAGTACATCATGAGAAACCCTGGACTGGAGGAAACACAAGCTGGAATCAAGATTGCTGGGAGAAATATCAATCACCTCAGATATGCAGATGACACCACGCTAATGGCAGAAAGTGGAGAGGAACTAAAAAGCCTCTTGATGAAAGTGGAAGAGGAGAGTGAAAAAGTTGGCTTAAAGCTCAACATTCAGAAAATGAAGATCATGGAATCCGGTCCCATCAATTCATGTCAAATGGATGGGGAAACAGTGGAAACAGTGTCAGACTTTATTTTTGGGGGCTCCAAAATAGCTGCAGATGGTGACTGCAGCCATGAAATTAAAAGACGCTTACTCCTTGGAAGTAAAATTATGACCCACCTAGATAGCATATTCAAAAGCAGAGACATTACCTTGCCAACAAAGGTCCGTCTAGTCAAGGCCATGGTTTTTCCTGTGGTCATGTATGGATGTGAGAGCTGGACTGTGAAGAAGGCTGAGCACCGAAGAATTGATGCTTTTCAACTGTGCTGCTGGAGAAGACTCTTGAAAGTCCCTTGGAATGCAAGGAGATCCAACCAGTCCATTCTAAAGTAGATCAGTCCTGGGTGTTCTTTGGAAGGAATGATGCTGAAGCTGAAACTCCAGTACTTTGGCCACCTCATGCGAAGAGTTGACTCATTGGAAAAGACTCTGATGGTGGGAGGGATTGGGTGGAGGAGGAGAAGGGGATGACAGAGGATGAGATGGCTGGATGGCATCAGCGACTCAATGGATGTGAGTTTGAGTGAACTTCGGGAGTTGGTGATGGACAGGGAGGCCTGGCGTGTTGGAATTCATGGGGTTTCAAAGAGTCGAACACGGAGAGTGACTGAACTCATTCCTAAAGTTAGATTGACCACAAGACTTTTTTGGACCTAAGAATCTGCATTTGTCTCAGGCACATTTAACATCCATTCAAGGCAGAAGGGTCAGTTTGTTTTTTTTTTTTTTTTGTCTATTTCATATACAATTCTAAGAGGACATCATGTTTGCTTGTATTTCCTGCTTACAATTTAAAGACAAAAAAGACATCAAAAGAGAATAGATGGATTGAATATTTGAGCTGTTCCTTAATTGTATCACTGATTTTGAGGGGAACATGCTGTGATGGCTTTTATATATTCTCTACTCCCCCCCCCCCCCAATTTTATGGAGATGTGATTGACATATAACATTGTATAAGTTCCATAATGCTTTGATATATGTATATAATGTGAAATGATTACCACAGTAAGTATAGTTAACATCTGTCATCTCACATAAGTACAAAATTGTTTTTCTTTGTGATGAGAACTTTTAAGATTTACTCTCTTAGGGACTTCCCTGGTGGTCCAGTGGCTAAGACTCAGTGCTCCCAATGCATGGGCCTGAGTTTGACCCCTGCTCAGGGAACTAGATCCCACATGCTGCAACTAAGAGTTCCCATGCTAAAACTAAAGTTCCCATTGCAACTAACACTCCTACATGCTGCAGTGGAGATCAAAGATCCCACATGCCTCAATTAAGAACTGACACAGCCAAATGAATACATGTTAAAAAATATGTACTCTCTTAATAGTTTCCAAATATACAAAACAGTATTTATTGTTAACTCTAACCATTATGTTGTACATTTACATCCCTAAGACTTATAACTAGACATTTACAGCTTCTTGTGTTGTAGTGTTCTGGGAAACAAACTCACTCAGAAGGACAATGCAGATAGTGGAGTGCAGTTTATTACACCGGCGGGCCCAAGGCAGAGTCTCCTCTTAGGCAAGGACCCTGACCAGTTTTTGTGAAAACCTTATATATTCTAAGTGTACGTGCCCAAACCCACCTCCCCAAATTCCCTGAAACTAGTCTGAACAACGGAAAAGAAAGATACAAGCAAAGTTACCAGTGATTCATATCTCTTAAGCCTAGATAGTTAACAGTGGACAATTATCAATAAGCCTGTGGTCATAGCCCAATAAGCATAATAGAATTTATGATTCAATTAGGTTACACAGATAAGCCTGGCAGGCTACAGTCCACAGGGGGCTCTTCCATCCAGGGAGGTCTGGTTTTCCAGTTGGTATGTCATTTCCATAGCTACTGGGCATAGAGCTCAAAGTCCACAGTCTGGCCCATGATGGAGTCTTGCTTTCAAGATGGAGCCTGGTCTGTCTGTTTCCTCCACTTACAGTTTACCTATGCTGCAGCTCCTACCTCTGGCAAACACTAATCTGATGTCTTTTTAGGAGTGTTTATTTTTCCAGATTCCACATTTGAGATCACCCACTGTTTGTCTTTCTCTGATTTATTTTACTTATCATAAATTCTTCTCTATTTTCTCAATGACTCTGTTATTTGCCTTAATTTAATAACAATAGAGACAGATGTTCTGGAATGTGAAATCAAGTGGGCCTGAGAAAGCATCACTATGAACAAAGCTAGAGGAGGTGATGGAATTCCAGTTGAGCTATTTCAAATCCTGAAAGATGATGCTGTGAAAGTGCTGCACTCAATACGCCAACAAATTTGGAAAACTCAGCAGTGGCCACAGGACTGGAAAAGGTCAGTTTTCATTCCAATCCCAAAGAAAGGCAATGCCAAAGAATGCTCAAACTACCACACAATTGCACTCATCTAACATGCTAGTAAAGTAATGCTCAAAATTCTCCAAGCCAGGCTTCAGCGATAAGTGAACCGTGAACTTCCAGATGTTCAAGCTGGTTTTAGCAAAGGCAGAGGAAAGTGAAAGTGAAAGTGGAAAGTGAAAAAGTTGGCTTAAAGCTCAACATTCAGAAATCGAAGATCATGGCCTCTGGTCCCATCACTTCATGGGAAGTAGATGGGGAAACTGTGGAAACAGTGTCAGACTTTATTTTTTTGGGCTCCAAAATCACTGCAGATGGTGACTGCAACCATGAAATTAAAAGACGCTTAATCCTTGGAAGAAAAGTTATGACGCATTGGAAAAGACTCTGATGCTGGGAGGGATTGGGGGCAGGAGGAGAAGGGGACGACGGAGGATGAGATGGCTGGATGACATCACCGACTCGATGCACATGTTTGAGCGAACTCTGGTAGTTGGTGACGGATAGGGAGGCCCGGTGGCCTGCAATTCATGGGGTCGCAAAGAGTCGGACATGACTGAGAGACTGAACTGAAGTGAACTAAACTGAATAATAATAAAAAATGTTTATTGAAGATCCCTATGAATATCAAGACTAAATTTACAAACTTTCTCATTCATTCGCACAATGTTGCACAGTCATTTAACTAATTTCTCTATTGTTTACACATTTCCTAACAATATATTTGAATCCCAGTTGATATTTAGTTTCGTTTAGTGAATTTTCTGGCTACGTTAGCCTCATAGTTGATGAAAATCACCTGTAAAAATTAAGAAAAATTATGCACAGTATTTTTCTGTTTGTTTGACCTATATGTTCAGTCCAACATGCCTTTGCTGCTGCTGCTGCTGCTAAGTCACTTCAGTCGTGTCCGATTCTGTGCGACCCCATAGATGGCAGCACACCAGGCTCCCCCATTCCTGGGATTCTCCAGGCAAGAACACTGGAGTGGTTTGCCATTTCTTTCTCCAATGCATGACAGTGAAAAGTGAAAGTGAAGTCGTTCAGTCATGTCCGACCCTCAGCAACACCATGGACTGCAGCCTTCCAGGCTGCTCCATCCATGGGATTTTCCAGGCAAGAGTACTGGAGTAGGGTGCCATTGCCTTCTCCAAACATGCCTTAGACTCTAGTATTTATGATATTTTTGCTATGATGCTTAAAGTATATGTTTACCTTCTATTAGTGGTAAGATCACCACCTTGCTACAGAATTAATCTTGTCTTCAGTTAAGCTGTGATTAAATATGGTGCAGCAGAAATGGCTGGCCTCTTCTTTATTCACTAGAGAATTACTGTTATTGTTCAGTTAATAAGTCCTGTCTGACTCTTTGCGATGTTCCCATGGACGGTATCATGCCAGGCCTCCCTGTCCCTCACTATCTCCTGGAGTTCAGGTGAACAAAAAATAGAAAGAAACAAAGTAAACTGTTGTGAATAAAATAATTTACTATGTGGATCTCTGTAGATCTTTAATTTTTTTCCCTTACGCCTGGGATTCTTGTTGCTTTTTTCTTTTTCTTTTGTACAGGGTATAGAAGTATTCAGGGCCAATTTTGTTCTTCTGCAGTGTGAGAGAAATATCAGTTTAAACTTATGTCACAACAGAGGATTGGGGCCATAAAAAAGTGACTACGAATTGGGGAATATGCCTTGCATAAAGTGAGTCAGAAAGATCTGGAATTTTCCCAAAGACTTATACAGACTGAAATAAAGTCTGGTTATAAGGTAAAAGAACTCTGAGAGACAAACCTTCAGTTAAAGTAAAAAAGAAAATAGCCATGGGATAATGTTTTAGTCAATAAATTTAGAAATATTTTCAGAGTTTCAGTTTCAAAAAGAAAGAAAACCAACAAACTAAAGAAGTGTAAGAGATCTAAGACCTAATATCAAATGATATTTCTTGGAAAATATGAGTGAATTTTTTATTTGATAATTTATATCAGTATGGACTCATGAATATGTATTCTATTGATAAGGTAAAATCCAGGGTTATTATATTAATTTTGTTCTTGTGTTGGTTAGTAAGAGCTTCTACTCTATATTCAAATGAATATTTTAGAAAAAAAATAGCTATGCAAATATTCAAGTAAGTGAAAAAAACCATGATAAATCTGAAAAATGTTCAAAAGAATTAATAATAACAATAACAATTAACAAAATATAAACAAAATAAATACAACTAAATCCAGTACTTTAAAGGAACAAAGATACATTCTATATGAACCAATTTTTTAAAAAGGATATTAGGTTTGAGATATGAAAGAGTTTGAGAAATCACATGGCTACTAATTATAGCCAATGATGTTAATAAATTTTGAATGCAATATTATAGAAAACATTTTAGACACACACAAATTCTGAATCAAATTAGGTTAAATTGAGAAAACATAATCAACTAGTGCTACAGAAAATGTGTTAGAAACCATACTTTATGCCTCTACGGAAATGTCTCCTCCACTAGATCTCCTCTGACCACTGTATTTAAAATTTTAGTTCTTCTTATTGGTTTGTCATTCTCAAACCCTAGACACTGCCCTACTTTTAATTTTGTTCCATTGTGTTTATCAACATCCAAGATACTACACTGCTTACCTATTTATTACACTTGTTGTTGACTGTCTCTCTTGCTAGAGTGTTGTCTCAAAAGCTTGAAATTGCTTGTCAGTATTGTTCACTGATACATCCCAAGACTCTAGGACATTTTCTAGTATACAGTAAATATTCAACAGCTTTTGTTGAGGGACTTCCCTGTCAGTCCAGCGGTTAAGACTTTGCCTTCCATTGCAGGGCAGCAGGTTCCATCCTGTTGGGCAGCAAAGACCCCACTTGCCTCAGGGCCAAGACACCAAAACATAAGACAGAAGCAGTATTATAACAAATTCAATAGATATTTAAAAAATTGTCTACATTAAAAAAAATCTTAAAAAGATTTTTTTGAACAATAATAAAAGGATGAACATAAACATTGGGGTACACGTGTCTCAATTTTGGTTTCCTCAGTGTGTATGCCCCTCAGTGGGATTGCTGGGTCATATGGCAATTCTATTTCCAGTTTTTTAAGGAATCTCTACCCTGTTCTCCATAGTGGCTGTACTAGTTTGCATTCCCACCAACAGCGTAAAAGGGTTCCAGAACATGGAAGCTACTAGATGTCCATTGGCAGACAAATGGATTAGAAAGCTGTGGTGCATCTACACTATGGAATATTACTCAGCTATTAAAAAGAATGCATTTGAATCAGTTCTAATGAGGTGGATGAAACTGGAGCCTATTATACAGAGTGAAGTAAGCCAGAAAGAAAAACACCAATACAGTATACTAATACATATATATGGAGTTTAGAAAGATGGTAATGATGACCCTATATGTGAGACAGCGAAAGAGACGCTGATGTAAAGAACAGACTTTTGGACTCTGTGGGAGACGGTGAGGGTGGGATGATTTGAGAGAATAGCATTGAAACATGTATATTATCATATGTGAAATAGATCGCCAGTCCAGATTTGATGCATGAGACGGGGTGGTCAGGGCTGGTGCACTGAGATGACCTGAGGATGCAGTATGGGGAGGGAGGAGGGAGGGGGGTTCAGGATGGGGAACACATGTACACCCATGACTGATTCATGTCAATGTATGGTAAAAACAACCACAATATTGTAAAGTAATTGGCCTCCAACTAAAATAAATAAATTTTAAAAAAGGATGAACATAAAAAGCATTCTTGTTAAAGTAAGAAAAAAAATAAGTGATACATTACATTACATGACTATTATTAAGTGTTACTCTAGAGGTCCTGGGCTTCCCAGGTGGTGCTAGAGGTAAAGAACCTGTCTGCCAATACAGGAGTCATAAGAGAGATGGATTTGAACCCTGAGTTGGGAAGACCCCCTGGAGGAGGGCATGGCAAACCACCTCAGTATTCTTGCCTGGAGAATCCCATGGACAGAAGAGCATGGTAGGCTACAGGCCATGGAGTCGCACAGAGTGGGACACAAACTGAAGCAACTTAGTCACACACACTCACTAGAGGTCCTAAGCTACTGAGATAACACTAGAAAAAATATATACCCATACATAAATGTATATAGCAAGTTATACACATAATTTGTAATTTTGAAAAGCATAGTTAAAACATCATGTTTGAAATAGAAATAGCAATCAAAATAAACCAAAGAATCATACCCAATATAAAAAATACAAAATTTTAGTGAAATATTTTAAAAGTCTTTAATAAAAAGTTCTATTAACTTTTTGGATGAGAAGATAAAATTTGGTAACAATTTCACTTCTCTATAAATTACTCTAAAAACATCAGATAAAATTACAATTAAAATCACTCTATGCTATTATGAGAATTATCAAGATAATTGTAAAATTCATCTGGAAAAGTAAATAATAGACCTAAGACTGCAGTTAGGAAATTCATTAAAAGACAAAGATGGTAAGACTGAATTATATCATCTAATATTTGAAAAATTTCCACCTACAAGCTGATACAGATCATTTAAAATGAAAGGACATACTCAGGTTTAACATGCAAATATAAACAAATAATAAGACTCCTAGGAAAAATTAAGCTTCAAAATATGTCTCACTTTGAGGTTTCTTCTAGACATGCCTAGCACATGTCTACGTTAAAAAGATGGACATATTTAGGACTGTATATTATATTTTTCATTTAATATACTATATATTCAATTTGATATAGACATTTCAATTAAATGTGACATTGTCTGGAGAATATAAAAACAAACAAAAGATTATTAGGACTTATGAAATCATCTTGTGAAACTTAAAAATTGTAAAGCAGTACAGATTCAAGAAAATTTAAAAATTAAAAAGTAAACTATTGCTTCAAGAATACATTAAAATATCTGAACAGATTATGTTCAGGTGAAACTAAAAGACTTCTGTTCCATAATGTTTTATAAAGTTTTGTTTAATTCTTAAATTTTTATAAATGATGCAATGATATATAAACAGTTTAAGAATATAGAGAAATAAGGAAAAGGTCATGTAGATCTCTGATTTCTGAGAATATTTCCTTTTCCTCTTTGATTTTAGTGTACTGAGATTTTACACTTTTCTTTTCAGTGGGTTTTGAAATGTATATTTGGTATTAATAATTTCCAGTAATAATAATTGCCAAAAGTGGGTAAACAATTGTAAACAATTGTAAACAATTCAATTCTGTGTAGTATTCTCCATTAATTTGTAAATTGTTCTCCATAAGTCTGTATTTCATTTTAAAATTATTTGAGAAGTATATATATATATATATATATATATATTCTTTTTTTTTTCCTGGTCAAACTTTTCAACTACTTGCCAATTTTATTTGTTTTATTAAGAGGATAAATGTCAAGATGTCAAGATTGTTGAAATGCTATTGATACCTAGCATTAAAAACTGTGATAGATGGGGCAATAGAGGGGTAAGGGATTAAGAGGTATAAACTATTATGTGTAAAATAAGCTACTAGGATATACTGTACAACATAGGTAATATGGTTAATATTTTGTAATAACTGTAAATAGAATATGATGCTTCCCTGGTGGCTCAGCGGTAAAAACCTGCCTGCAATGCAAGAGATGGAGGAGATGTGGGTTCGATCCCTGGGTTGGGAAGATCTCTTGGAGAAGTCATGGTAACCCACTCCAGTATTCTTGCCTGGAGAATCCCACGGACAGAGGAGCCTGGCGGGCTACAGTCCAAATGGTCATAAAGAGTTGGACACGATTGAATGACTAAGCACAACCACACTGGCATGGTTTATAAAGTTAGTACTGTATCAACCATTTTTAAATATCTGGAGCACAAGTGAAATATTGATTCAGTTCACAATCTGAAAATGGAAGTTTCTGAGTACTTTCATTGCTCATAAAATACGTTACTTTTCCTGCCAGCTATCGACAATTTTTTACCTGGACCAACCACATCTCAAAATGTTCAGCTGTAGAGATAAATCCCTTCCATTCAATGTACAATGTTATTTATAGTGTTTCTGTCATGCCCTAGGCACTCTTCCAATTCTCTAATGATCAAGAAAATGGCAAAATAGCATAGATAGGGAAGATCCGCTGGAGAAGGGAAAGGAAACCCACTCCAGTATGCTGACCTGGAGAATTCCATGGACTCTATAGTCCATGGGGTCTCAAACAGTCAGACACTACTTAGCAACTTTCACTTTCACTTTCAGATAGATAGAGATAGATGGAGTTGTGGACATGCATGTATATTATTAAATAGTTCAATAAAAGAGGATTAACAAAATAATATAGGTTTCCCAGGTGACCCTAGTGGTAAAGAATCTGCCTCCCAAAGCAGGAAACACAAGAGATGCAGGTTGAATCCCTGGGTTGGGAAGATCCCCTGGACTAGGAAATGGCTACACACTGCAGTATTCTTACCTGGAAAACCCCATGGGCAGAGGAGCCTGGCAGGTACAGTCCATGGGTCACAAAGAGTTGGACATGTCTGAGCGACTGAGAGCACACATAGCACACAACAAAATAATATGGAACGAGAGAATAAGGAAACCAAAAAGTATATATTTGTGTTTGTGTGTGAACAATGTGAAGGGAAATATTAAGCAGCATTATTCTTCACTTATTAACACTTCATCTTGAGTCGTGTGTTCATCCAGGTCATTTTATTTCTAGTTGAATCAGAATTCTGTAAGCACTGACAAGTTTGGAAAGGTTCCATAGTTTGAAGCTGTCAGAGTCAGTGCCATAGATTTTCTCTAGCCAGAGCAGTGTAATCTGCTGCCATGCAGCATTCTCATATGGTCATTCAAGACATGAAGATGGTCATTCAAGACATGAAGACGGTCATTCAAGACATGAAGAGAAGACCTTGATGTTTAGTTTATTTTCTAAAGAACCAGATATCTCACAACCATAAGTCACATATACTTAAATTGTCCCTGAATACTCTGCAGTTTCTGTATTATTTCCCTGTTTCAGCTGATGCTTTGCTCTGCTGGCGTTGTTTCAATATTATATCACAGGTGGTATGATATCTGCTTTCCTATTGCATTATTAGGTTTTTCAGAGAGAGGCTGCCTATTTAGAACATTGTGATTCATTTAAAAATATTCATTTAAAAAAACATTGTGATTCATTTAAAAAATCTCATCCATTTGAAATAATTTCTTGGAAATAGTGTGAAGATGAGAACTGAGGCAGAAACTGGTTCCCCAGAAGCTCTCTATTTTTGGTTCCAAAATTTCTTTTCTAAATGGAAAGCAAACTTTTAGTGACTCAGCTTCCTTTATACTTAGAATTGGGGAATAATCCTCACCTTTCCTGTCTGAGAGCTAGAATCAGTTACCAGGGACCCATGCCATGGAAAGTTGGTATGTGAAGCTCTACATGTCAGCGAGGGCCCAAAGAAACCACTTACTCATTCCTGGAATAAGGGCACTCCAGGAAAGCTGTTGAGTGGCTATTTCCAATTCTAAGTCTCTTTTCATATAAAAACAATAATGATAGTACTAAATTAAGCATCCCGAGTCCCCTTGCTCTAGTTTTGAATTGCAATGAACCTGGACTTGGTGCCTGTGGACTGATGGCATTCCCCAATCTCATTACTGGAAACTCTGCCTTGTCATTTAACATTTAGTGGAGCGTGCAATGTTGCAGGTGGAATTTTCTTTTGGTTTAAATACATGCCTGTAACAGCAAGTTGGCGTTCTCTTTATCTGCAGAAACATAGACAGGGACATTCATTCATTTTTGCATATGTTGGACACATTTTCTTAAGTACCTGTTGTACTCCAACACGACACCCTTGGCTGAGGGAGACAAGAGAAGTATCATTCATGATCCCAAGAGTGCAGATGCTTGTATTGCAACTTCCAATTTTATTTGAAATTTTCTTTAACTCCACTTATTATTAAGCAACAGTGATAGCAGACACCATTTCTTGATCACTTATCATGTTCCAGACACTGTGCTAAGCACTTTCTAAAATCAGCTCATTGGATGTGTTATTATTATTGCAGAAAAACACCATTTTACAAATTCAGAAGAAGTGTGGTTTATATCTTGCTCAAAAGAGTGGTTCATATCTTGCTCAAAGTAACAGCCAACAAGTAAAGTAATCTCACAGCTAGCAGGTACAATAGTAGAGCCAGAATCTCAATTCAGATTCATTTCACTCCAGTGTCATTTATTTGATTGTTTAGTCTATCAGTTCAGCTCAGTTCAGTCACTTAGTCATGTCCGACTCTTTGCGACCCCATGAATAGCAGCACGCCAGGCCTCCCTGTCCATCACCAACTCCCGGAGTTCACTCAGATTCGCGTCCATCGAGTCAGTGACGCCATCCAGCCATCTCATCCTCGGTTGTCCCCTTCTCCTCCTGCCCCCAATCCCTCCCAGCATCAGAGTCTTTTCCAGTAAGTCAACTCTTTGCATGAGGTGGCCAAAGTACTGGAGTTTCAGCCTTAGCATCATTCCTTCCAAAGAAATCCCAGGGCTGATCTCCTTCAGAGTGGACTGGTTGGATCTCCTTGCAGTCCAAGGAACTCTCAAGAGTCTTCTCCAACACCACAGTTCAAAAGCATCAATTCTTTGGCGCTCAGCCTTCTTCACAGTCCAACTCTCACATCCATGCATGACTACTGGAAAAACCATAGCCTTGACTAGATGGACCTTAGTCGGCAAAGTAATGTCTTTGCTTTTGAATATGCTGTCTAGGTTGGTCATAATTTTCCTTCCAAGGAGTAAGCTTCTTTTAATTTCATGGCTGCAATCACCATCTGCAGTGATTTTGGAGCCCCTAAAAATAAAGTCTGACACTGTTTCCACTGTTTCTCCATTATTTTCCCATGGAGTGATGGGACTGGATGCCATGATCTTCGTTTTCTGAATGTTGAGCTTTAAGCCAACTTTTTCTACTGCCTTCAAAGTACTGAGTCAAAACTGAAGTTCTTGCATTTTCAAAGTACAGCAGAAGTCAAAGTAAGTAAGGGAAAGGATCAATTAGTAACACTGCAAAGCCAGCTTCTACATCAGAAGCCTAAGAAATATCATTCTCTTTCCTCATTCCTTACATGTAAATCTTTTGCAAGTGTTTGGGCTCTTAGACCAGCTTCATACACTTGTTTCTCTGTCTCAAGTTTTGTCATATTAATCTATTCCCTGAATTATCACATAATGGTCCATATAATATACAAACCTGATCATGTCACCCTCATGTGGAGAATTTGTTGAAGGCCTTCCATCATCTCATCCAATGTCCCATAAAAGGCATGGAATTTAGCCCCTTTTGTGTCATCTCCTGCCACATGCTTACTTCCCACTAGAGACCCTGGTGGAAAGCATATATATTTTTGCACATATCATTTTGTTTTGTACATTTAAAAAAAATTTCCAATATAGTTGCTTTACAATGTTGCATTAGTTTCCAGTATAAAACAAAGTGACTCAGCTACATGTATACACTTTTCCTTTCCCTCTTGGACCTCCTTCCCATCCCTCATCCCATCCCATCCATCTAGGTCACCCAGAGAGCATTGAGTTGAGCAATTTTGCCATACAGCAGGATCCTACTAGCTAACTGTTTTACACATGCCGGTGCACATACATCGATTTCAACCTCCCAATTCATCCCATCCCCACTCCATGTCCTCATGCCTGTTTTCTACATCAGCATCCACTTCTGCCTTGCAAACAGGCTCATCTGTACTATTTTTCTAGATTCTCCATATAAGCGTTCATGTACAATAATGCACTTCCTTTTCAAAATTTCAAACATGGGCTTCCTTTCTCCTTTGGTGCTTAAGTACCTCTCTGTATTTCTAATAACCTTGGCATTTCTCATGTGAGACTGGATATAGCTATTTTTGTGTTCTTTATCTCCCAGAAACCTAGACTACTTCAGTGCACAGGCCATGTGATTTTCATATTTGAACTTTCAGTTCTTAGCCAAAGGCCGAACAGTAGCTATTTCTTAAATTGAATTAAGCCAGACTAACAGCAAAACAAGCTAACCATAAAACACCAAATCAGAGATATTCCTCATTGTTCTAGTAGAACATAGGAACTGCTTTGGC
Organism: Budorcas taxicolor; assembly: GCF_023091745.1. Classification (NCBI taxonomy): domain Eukaryota; kingdom Metazoa; phylum Chordata; class Mammalia; order Artiodactyla; family Bovidae; genus Budorcas; species Budorcas taxicolor. The sequence continues at coordinate 54,650,610 of NC_068923.1, read as the reverse complement.
AAATAAATTTGGCAAAAAATCAATGGGCTTCCCTGGTGGCTCAGATGGTGCAGAATCTGCCTGCAATGTGGAAGACCTGGGTTCAATCCCTGAGTTGGGAAGATCCCCTGGAGAAGGGAATGGAAATGCACTCCAGGATTCTCGCCTGGAGAATTTTGTGGATAGAGGAGCCTGGCAGGCTACAGTCCATGGGGTCACAAAGAATTGGACACGACTGAGTGACTAACACTTTCTTTCTTTCAGGTATTTCTCCCAAGTTTCCCACATCTTCACATTTATTCGTCACATAATCTTAGACCAACCACTTCGTAACTTGAAGTGAATCTCAATTTCTTATTAGTTAAATGGTTTCATTCTCTCAGACTTGGACATCATTCCAAATGTAAAGGCTATGGTTGCCATTCTAACTACTCTGCATGCTAGAAAGACATTTCAGAAGGTATAAGTCCTCTAGAGGTCACAGATACGAATCAAAATGAAATCTATACACAAAGAACAAGCCGAATATAATACAGATTCCATTTGTAGGCAGAAACTCTTCCCCCAACCCAATTATTCACCCTAAAATGACCTGCCAAGAGTTTGAAGGAACTAAGTAAGAAAATGTAGAGAGAAAATTGCAACCCAGCACCCCCAAGTATAAATCAAGCTCCAATTATTGGGACGGTATCATAGCCTTAATACATTTTTAATGTCTTATCTACCTGAAAAGCTGACAGAATGGGCTTGCTTTCTACCACCTAATGAACCTATTGGAATCTAACAGGACTAAAGATCCAGGGGCAGCCATCCTTGGTTCCAAGAAGCCTTACTTCTTCAGTGAAACAAAGGTTTATCTTGAGAAATAGCATCAGCTATGGCAAAGGACTTTACATGAAAAGATCCCTCATTAGTGTGGCCGGGCGGTTGGTTTTCTGGGGCTGGCACAACATTCGTCTCTTTAGCTATAACAGATTCAAGTTACTGGTGTTGGAAAGCTGTCCAAGCAGTTTACAAAAATAGCAATGCAGAGCCTGCAAGAGTCATACACACTGTATTTCAGTCTATTTCCCCTACTTAGAAGGCTCAAATTGTAGTTCTAGAATTTGGAGACTTAATAGATCAGTTGAACAAAGGGGGATAAAAATTCATTGTCATTGAAGGTTTAAGGCTTTGCTGAAGTGGGATCTGATCACAGTTGGCTGGTTTCTGAAACTAGAATCTTTTTTATGTTATTAAGAATCAATTAAGCATTGCTCCCCTAGGTATTGCCATGGCCCCTTGGCGATTTATCCAGAGTTTGTCCAACCATATTTTTTTGTAGGTGTAATATAAATGGGCCTGATTTAGATCAAGGATAGTTTTAAAATTAATGAGTGGATCTCAGGGACAGACTAATGAAAAGCTTTATTAGAAATTTTCTCAACTACCTTCTCTGCATGTGCCCAACTTTAAAGTACTGAGCAGTTTTCACTGACCTTCCCTTGAAAAAAAATCAACAAAATTAAGGACCATATTTATTAAAGACCCAATAAAAATTACACTGAATTATAGAAATAGAATGAAAAACACACAGTCCACAGTAACATGAAGACTGTTTGAATTTGTCTTTGGAGTAGGAGACAGTTTTACTCAAATCATAAAAGTCATAATTAAAAAAAAATCACAGTTGAGGGATGTGTTAAAAGCAGATCACGAGTCTCAGCTTTTAGTGAATTTATTTTGAACCTCCTCAAGCAGACACTGCAAATTTTTACATTCTAATGAGTGAACTAAAAACATATATTTCAAAGCAAATAGCACTCATAAATTACATTTATGACACATGAGGTTGCTGACTGCTGCGCAGGGAGCACAGAGTAATGGTTCTAATATGCACTCTAGCTTGATTTTCTCAGTTCCCAACATGCTCTAATTCCACACTACAAATCTTTAAATGGCAGTTATATTTTAATTAATGTGATTATGTGCTGCCATTAGCAAAACCTCCCCCAGCACATTTCTCCTGCCAGGCCCATGAATGCCAGTAAACCATTAACATAAAAGGGCTGTTTGCTTATTAAATTCATCTACACAAATAGGCAAGGGTTGCAATTGTTGATTTGCCACTGAAAGAACAGAATGAGAAGGAGTTGCTCTGTGCCTGGCAGTTGCAATTATCTGGTGTAATTAAGTCTAATTTATAAAGCCCCCCTCAAATGAGAAAGTAACAATTTTTGTTAATTAACAAGAGCATTTGTAAAGCTCGTTAACTCCATCATTCAGAGGCTGCCTGGAAAAATGGGAGCATATGGCTATTATGATGGGACATGTTGCATATGTGTATTTGTGCATTAATCTGTTTGGAAGGTCTAATGATTGAAATGGGAACTAGAAATGGAGGTTATGTTACTGAGGAAAGAAGATCTACTGTTTTCATTTATCTTTACAGCAATGTGAGTGCTTTGTCATTATCTTCTGCATATGGTTTCATTATTCTGATACAGTGCTCAGCATTGCCTCATACCATCAGGCCCAGAAGCCTGCAGGGTACAAGAGCACTTATCTTTCCTGATGACTGTTGAATCATTTAAAACAAGTTATTAGTGAAACAATTAAAATGATATTGGTTCACAATTGTATTTATAGCTGGCAGGCATAATGGAACATTCTGAATAGCAGTCGGGGGTTCTCAGAATGGATGGAAAATGCTGTTAATCAGAGACAAGAGAAACCTCTAAAGAAAACCTAAATTGCAAGAGCACATTAATTGTATTGAAGCATTTCATTTAATTGAGAACAAAGGGAAGGTAAAAATCATATTATCAATGTTTTATGAACATGAAGAAATGGGAAAATTACTATGTCATTTGTCACATATCTTCTGCTGGAAGTGAAAATTAAAAAGGCAGTATTTAACTTTAACCAGAGCAGGCCAAATGCATCATGTTGTTATAAATTTTCATTTTCAAAGGGAGCTCCAGAATAAAATAGAACAAATAAGTTAATTAACTCATAAATACAGAGGAAGACCTTTGGGCAGAACACCCATGCACATGGGAGGAGTCCAGTGCAATTCAGAGTTTGTTAAATGGCTATAAAAGACATTGAGGGCTGTCCTTCCTCCATTCCATTCATGATTCTTAAGAAATTGCTGCGATCATATTTTCTGCCAGGAGTATATACATGTGTTATTTCTTTATTGCTATTGGTGGTAGAAGAACTTGGAATTTGTCAGACATGGTTGACAACATGTAGATGAATGAATAGCCAACTTCTCCTCTCACATAAACCAACCTGAAACATGTGCTGACTGGTATTGTGAACAGGAACCATTAATCACACCACACTGTATGTGTGGAGGTGTTGATATGTACTTGAAAGAGGCAGAAGTGAAAGACTAGAGGTGGAGTAGGTGACAGTGAGAATGAAGCTGATTGGAATAAACAAGACTCATGCTTGGTAGATCAGATTTGGTAAGCTGCTCTGCAGGCAGCAACTCTTTGCAGGAGGTCCTTTGCCTTGTCCCTTTAGCAAAGCTAAATTTTAACTTAACTTTTACCCCCAAATTCCCCATGCTTCACCAATCTCTAGCCTAGACATACCTCTCAGATCTTTTGATCACACAATGCCTTGTCTAACCTGTTGATTCTTTTCTTAGATTGAAGAAGTAGGAATGGAGAACTAGCAGTTAATGGGTGATGAGATCTCTTCCCCATCTGCCCTTTCAGTAATCCTGGAAACATACTGTATGAACAAGATAACATCTAAAGGTAGATCACAAGATGTCAACAAACCTGCACACAATGAAAGATGGCAAAGAATCTGATCCCATATTTCAATGATTGATATTATTTTCTCTTAAAAAAAACTTTTAAGGTCAAGTAGAACCCTGGAGTTCCTGTAGATGAGTCTGAATTCTCTCCAGGTTGCTGGCCTCCTGAATAAGCGAACTTTCCTTTTCCAATCAACAATTGTCTCTCAAATATTGGCTTTTGAGCAGTGAGCAGCCAAATGTGAGTTCAGTTACAATTTCTTCAATGAAAATCTAGTTCATCAAACAAATGTACTAACTGGTCTCTAGTTCAGATCAGTTTATTTTGGTGTATGGATGCTCAGTTGCTTTGTCATGTGTCCAGCTCTTTGTCATCCCATGGGCTTTAGCCTGCCAGGCTCCTTTGTCCATGGAATTTTCCAAGCAAGAATACTGGAATGGGTTGCCATAGCCTCTTCCAAGGGATCTTACTGACTCAGAAATTGAATCTGAGGCTCTTGCATCTCATGAATTGGCGGGCAGATTATTTACCACTAAACCACTTAGGACTCCCTGTTCATTTTGGGGTTGTGTTCAAAGTATGGACCCTGACACAAGTAGTTTTATTGCTATAAGCAACTTAAAATCTTTACATTGGACAGAAACAAAGATTCCAAATAGCATAAAAATAGCACTAGTTATCAACCTGACCATCGTGAATCCAAGATGGCAGTTGTGTGGAGAAGCATACCATGGATTTGGAATAGAAAACAAATTTTTATGTACAAAAAGAATTTAAAATAGATATTAAAATACTGTGATGACTTTTTACATGTGGAAATACTTTATTGACAAAGTCTGAACTTGTTGAAATAATTGCATCACAACATCATAGACAATTTAAGGAGACTTGAAGAGTTGTGAATCTGAAAGAAATAGATTATAATAGTAACAGTTAATGCTTATTGAATTCTTACTGTGGAACAAGCATTGTTTTAAATTTATAAATTGAATTACAAAAACTACACAATATTTCTCAAAAATGTCTATGAAATATTAATATCTTTATTTTATAGATGAGGAAATTTACTTGCAGAAATTTTCTATAATGTGCCTGAGGACACACAATCACTGAAAGAAACCCTTTTCAATTGATTAGGTGGGTTATAATCCATTGAACTCAACACCTGAATGTATATGTTGCTTCTATTCATATAACCTCTTTCACTGAGAAAAATATTTTAAAATAAAATTCCTATGAAAATTTCAGTATATTAATTTTTCTAGTTTCTGAATTTTAAACTATATATACATATATACTGGAGGACACAATGGTTACCCACTCCAGTATTCTGGCCTGGAAAAATCCCATGGACAGAGGAATTTGGGGGTCACAGTCAGACATGACTAAGCACACAGGCATATATGTGTGTGTATGTATGTGTGTGTGTGTGTGTGTGTGTATGTATGTGTGTTAAAGTCATTCAGTTGTGTTTGACTCTTTGAAGCCTCATGTAACCATGCATGTGTACATATATATACACACGCATATATATGAAAGTCGCTCAGTCATGTCCAACTCTTTCAGTTCAGTTCAGTTCAGTCACTCAGTCGTGTCTGACTCTTTGCAGCCCCATGAATTGCAGCACACGAGGCCTCCCTGTCCATCGCCAACTTCCGGAGTTCACTCAAACTCATGTCCATCGAGTCGGTGATGCCTTCCATCGAGTCGGTGATGCATTCCAGCCATCTCATCTTCTGTCATCCCCTTCTCCTGCCCCCAGTACCTCCCAGCATCAGAGTCTTTCCCAATAAGTCAACTCTTCGCATGAGGTGGCCAAAGTACTGGAGTTTCAGCTTTAGCATCATTCCTTCCAAAGAAATCCCAGGACTGATCTCCTTTAGAATGGACTGGTTGGATCTCCTTGCAGTCCAAGGGACTCTCAAGAGTCTTCTCCAACACCACAGCTCAAAAGCATCAATTATTTGGGGCTCAGCATTCTTCAAGTCCAACTCTCACATCCATACATGACCACAGGAAAAACCATAGCCTTGACTAGACAGACCTTTGTTGGCGAAGTAATGTCTCTGCTTTTAAATATGCTATCTAGGTTGGTCATAACTTTCCTTCCATGGAGTAAGCGTCTTTTAATTTCATGGCTGCAATCACCATCTGCAGTGATTTTGGAGCCCCCCCAAAAAAAGTCTGACACTGTTTCCATTGTTTCCCCATCTATTTCCCATGAAGTGATGGGACCAGATGCCATGATCTTTGGGACCCCATGAACTGTGGCCTGCCAGGCTTCTCTGTCCATGGAATTCTCCAGGCCAGAATACTGGAGTGGATAGCTGTTCCCTTCTCCAGGGGATCTTCCTAAGCCATGGATGAACCAAGGTCTCCCAAATTACAGGTGGATTCTTTACCATCTAATCCACCAGGGAAGAACATATATATATGTCTATTTATATATACATTTACTTATACAAAGAGAATAATTTTCAGTCTTATCAGATAAATAATTAAAATAACATTTTCCTGGTTGCATTTAATTGTCTGTTGACTTGTAAAATGAGGTGGTGGCCAGGTAGTGCAAACAATGATGAAGTATAGAAGTTAATTATTCTTCACTATTTTTTTCTCTTTTTGGCTTTCTCCTATTCACTCTCACCCTGCTGCTGCTGCTGTTGCTGCTGTTAAGTCGCTTCAGTCATGTCCAACTCTGTGTGACTCCATAGACGACAGCCCACCAGGCTTCTCTGTCCACGGGATTCTCTAGGCAAGAATACTGGAGTGGGTTGCCATTTCCTTCTCCCCACCCTCACTCAAGTACATGGAATTCTCTGGTCCCAGTACTGTTCCTGATTATGAGGAAAATGGCAAAAATATGACTGCCTGCAATGACCACCTAGTTTTTCAGCCAGTAAATCTGAGTTGGTTTAATCTCATTATTATTGAAAATTTGCCTACATCATATGTATAATCTTGACTCTTACAAGAAGTAGAGTTTATGAATGTCTGTTTTTTGCCTTAGAGTTTTTAAACTGCAACTGGTACCAAGTAATAGACTGATGGTATAGAAAAATATTTTATAATCTGATATACAATATTTTAAAATTTTCTCCTGAAAACATAAAAAAGGAAAATCTAACTCTTAACTTTTCGTTTAGTTTTGTCAAAATTCCAATATGTTACACATGAGAAACCAGGAAAGATATTTCACACAAAATATGTAAATTGTGATGACAGGATAAGGCATAAAATGATATGTATTGGGTCTATATAAGAAAACAAAAATGGACATGAATATTATGGCAAAATTCTTCATCTTGAAAGTCTATCTTACTTAGAAATACTAGGAACCAGTGTTTGATGAAGATATGAAAACTTAGTTATATCCGAGTCTCTTATCCATGTGTACCATTCCATTCCATTTGTTTTACTTAAATCTTTCTTATATATTTTTGGGCCTCTTCAGAGAAGGCAATCTCAAATAATAAAGAATCATTATAAACAATTTAATGAGACAAAGTGTGAAGTTCAGAGAGTAAAGGAAAGGATGGAGTTGTTTTTATTTGTCTCTCTTGTTATTCGCAATGTCCATAGAAAAATATATGCTACAAGATACACAGATTTAATTAAACATGCTGACTAAAGAAAGCGCAGAAACTCTCAAAACACATGCTATTAAACACTGAAATGGGCTATCCTGGGAGATTGTTGAATTTCCTAGCCTGAGAATGTAATTGTGGAGAATTAGTCTGTCATGAATCCTAGAAGAAGAGATAAAGGAGACCTCTTTTAGTCTGAAGAGCTTAAGAAATGTTTATTAAACTATGTATGCCAAAAGGTCATTAGGTAAAAAGAGGTGTCCCAAAAACACAGTTCAGCACCCTCTCACACATTAAAAGCTTTGTAAATATTATGCTCTATTATAGCTTAAACTACATTTAACTCTTAAAATACTCAATATAATCAGTCCATCAATGGCCCAAAGCTTCTAGTGTTGAAAGCCAGAACTGTGTGCCATTGCTATTCCCATTGTACAAGGATCAATTTACACAAGGTGATCACCGAGAAAACAATAGCCACTGATAGACGTTACTCTTTTATATCATCAAATTCAATGTTTTAACTTAATGGCAAAGTGTAGACAACATTAGATGGGGGAAGGTATTCTTGGATTGTGACAATGTCTTAAAAATTTGACTCACAAAGCTGCCTTTGACTCTCTCATACTCACAAGGATGCCCATATACATGTGTACTTGCTATGAAAAGTAATTTCAGAAAAAAACCAAATTTTAGTGAAAGTTATGCTTCTCAACATAGGTAATCAAGATAAATGGAATTTGTCATTACCCTACAGCATCTTTCCAGCTATAGGTGCTGTGTTTGTTTTTGTTTTAGTCACTAAGTCAAGTCTGACTCTTTGTGACTCATGGACTGTAGCATGCCAGGCTCCTCTGTCCACAGGATTTCCCAGGCAAAAGTACTGGAGTCGGTTGCCATTTCCTTTTCCAGGGGATCTTGCTGACCCAGGGACTGAACCTTCATCTCTTATGTCTCCTGTATTGGCAGATGGGTTCTTCACCACTGGGTCACCTGAGAAGCCCCAGTGATGCTGTTTGCTCAGAACTAAATTCTGCTTAGTACACTGTTTTAATGGAGTTTATCCTGGCTTCAGTCTGCTTCCCAGCCTTACCACCCTCAAGACAACTGGGAGCCAGGGAAATGTACAAGATAAGAAAAGTAATGAGTAATTTTTCTTAGTATCTTTCTGTAAACATACCCAAAAGTGAAAGTGAAGTCACTCAGTCGTGTCCTACTCTTTGTGACCCAAGGACTGTAGCCCACCAAGCTTCTCCATCCATGGGATTCTCCAGGCAAGAATACTGGAGTGGGTTGCCATTTCCTTCTCCAGGGGATCTTCCCAACCCAGGGATCGAACCCAGGTCTCCCACGTTGCAGGCAGATGCTTTAATCTCTGCACCACATGGTTAAATATTTACTACCAAAATTTATCAAAGTTCACTCAAATAGTTGTTCTTTAAAAAATTTTTTTCTTCCAGTTTTATTGAAATATAGTTGACATACAGCACTCCATAAGTTTAAGGTGTATAGCATTATTATTTGATTTGCATCCATCAGGGAGTGATTATCACAATAAGTTTACTGAATGGACATCATTTCATAGATATCAAATTAAAGCAGAAAAAAAAATTTCTTGGGATGAGAACTCTTACTATTTACTCTTAACTGCTTTCATATATAATGAGTAGCATCACTAATTATATTTATCATGTTGTAAGTTACATCCTTAATATGTATAACCAGAAGTTTCTACCTTCTGACAACCTGTTTTTCACAATCTAGAGGTGTTTAAGAACAAGTCATATGCTTATTTTTAGTTCCTTCTACTTCAGAGTTACTGAATAAGGAGACTAGGAATGGAGAAGAAGACATACATTTCCTAATAACACTTTATTCTGTCTTCTCTTTGCACTCCTTCTTCAGAGAGAGAGAAAAGAGCCAAGAATAGGAAGCTAAAGTGGAACCTGAGACCAGAATTGCAGTATTTCCTCAGTTTGTTCAAATCCCAACCTTCTTAAGCATTTCTCTGGTTTCTCCATGGCCAAAAAATAAAGCAGGAAAAAATGAGGAAATCAGGAAAATTATTGTTTGGTTATCCTCCAGTACTCTTGCCTGGAAAATCCTTTGGATGGCAGAGCCTGGTAGGCTGCAGTCCATGGGGTCACAAAGAGTCGGACACGACTGAGTGATTTCCCTTTCCCTATCCCAGTAAGAGGTCTTTCCTTACTGATAATGGAATTCAGTGTGGTTTCATAACAAGTCCAGTTAAATTTAATTTATGCTTTCTAAGTCATGAGAAAAGGAAGTTAAGCCCTGCTCTGTGCTCTGAGAACCATCTTTCAAGTTTCTCTGGCATGTTGACATGTTACTAGAGCATCGAGTTACCAAGTGGAACACTCTCCTTGGCAAGGCTCCCTTAATTCCTCTGTTTGACTAATTTCAAATATTACTTTCCAATTGCATTTAATCTAACTACATCACATCTCCTGTTCCTTTAATCCCTGGTCACTACTGAAACTTCTAGTCTCATCAGTTATTACCTATCTTGTTTATATTTCCTTGCTTCATCTCTTCCTACTTTTGCTTCCCTCCCTCTCAGTCCTTCACAAGGAATATTCTGAATCTTGATGCAATACTAAACCCTCTTACTCCCATTCTTAACTAATTATTTATCAAGGGATCTGAAGGTCAGAAGGTGTTCTCCTATTTCCTAACCTCTGGATTCAGGCCACATGTGTTGTCTAAGTGCCTATCTTCCCCACACACCACACCACCCGCGTTAATGCCTACCACCTTTTATCTCCCTAGTAACTGCTCTTTAGATAAGGATTTATGTTGCATTTCCTGATACCAGAACACCGTGATCTGTCACACCAGTAGTCATTCAGGCTGTCTAGCCAAGTGTCCATATTTATAATTCTTAACTTTTGATCTTCTCTGAGAACCTCACCCTGCTTATTTAACTTATATGCAGAGCATGTCATGTGAAACGCTGAGCCAGATGAAGCACAAGCTGGAATCAAGATTGCCGGGAGAAATATCAATAACCTCAGATATGCAGATGACACCACCCTTATGGCAGAAAGTGAAGAGGAACTAAAGAATCTCTTGATGAAAGTGAAAGAGGAGAGTGAAAAAGTTGGCTTAAAGCTCAACATTCATAAAACTAAGATCATGGCCATCCAGTACCATCACTTCATGGCAAATAAATGGGGCAACAATGGAAACAGTGAAAGACTTTTTTGGGGGGGGTAGGGTGGGGCTCCAAAATCACTGCAGATGGTGACTGCAGCCATGAAATTAAAAGATGCCTGCTCCTTGGAAGAAAAATTATGACCAACCTAGACAGCATATTAAAAAGCAGAGACAGTACTTTGCCAACAAAGGTCCGTCTAGTCAAACCTATGGTTTTGACAGTAGTGTGTAAGTGTGGATGTGAGAGTTGGACAATAAAGAAGGCTGAGTGCCACAGAATTGATGCTTTTGAACTGAGGTGTTGGAGAAGACTCTTGAGAGTCTCTTGGACTGCAAGGAGATCCAACCAGTCCATCCCAGAGGAAATCAGTCCTGAATGTTCATTGGACTGATGTTGAAGCTGAAGCTCCAATACTTTGGCCACCTGATGTGAAGAACTGACTCATTTTAAAAGACCCTGATGCTGGGAAAGATTGAAAGTGGGAGGAGAAGGGGACAACAGAGGATGAGATGACTGTATGGCATCACTGACTTGATGGACATGAGTTTGAGTTGGTGATGGACAAGGAAACCTGGTGTGCTACAGTTGCAAAGGGTCAAACACGACTGAGCAACTGAACTGAACTGAACTGATCTGAGAACCCCACCCACCCTTCCACTCAGGCACAAACTACACCCTCAGTTCAGTTGCCCATTCCCAAGATGATATTATGGGTTTGTCATGAAGAAATGTCATCAGATTTAAAAAGTTCAACTCTAATTCCTTCATCTTTATTCAAAGCTGTATATTCAGTTTGACTCACATGATTTCACATAGTGGTGCCTCTAAGTGACCTCTTTTTAAAATTTACTCCATACAACTTTCTCCACATTCCTCATCCCACTCATTAGAAATCGCTTGCTTTCACATCTCTACCAAGATTCGATTGTAGTGCTCAAGAGTTCAGGGACTATAATCCACCCATTGCAGGTTCCCTGGTTGCTCACATGGTAAAGAATCTGCTTGCAATGCAGGAGACCTGTGTTTGATCCCTGGGTTGGGAAGATCCCCTAGAGAATGGAATGGCAAACCACTCCAGTGTTCTTGCCTGGAGAATTCCATGAACAGAGGAGCCAGGTGGCAACAGTCCATATGGTCACAAAGAATTGGACATGACTGAATGACTTCCACTTTTATTTTCAAGCTACCCATTTCTCTATGTATGCAGAGTGCCAGGTAGTAATATAACTAGGCAGAGCCATCCTTAATCACCATAAAAGCTTAACTTACCTTATGCTATTCACTTGCTCTTATCCCCAGCCTCAACAACAAGTTTGAGTTTGCCCCTGACACAGTTGGACAAGACAACCAGATAACTATCAGTCTCTTCTGTGCTCCACATGTAGAACACAACTCGAAATCAAGTACAGAGGCACCTTTTTCATCTTATACACCTCTGTAACTAAACTGATGGAAAAAATACCATAGGTTTGAAGACTGCTACAGAGGGCTTCCCAGGTGGTGTAGTGGTAAACAATCCATCTAACAATGTAAGAGATGCGGATTTGATTCCCTGGAGGAGGAAATGGCAACCCCTTCCAGTATTCTTGCCTGGGAAATCCTGTTGACAAAGGAGCCTGGTGGGTACAGTCCATGGAGTTACAGAGAGTTATACCTGACTGAGCATGTACACACTGCTAAAAATCCACTTTTTTTTTTTGCTCTTGCCTCGGGGCTTGTGGAGTCTTAGTTCTCTGACCAGGGTTTGAACACCAGCCCCCTACAGTGGAATCACAGAATCCTAGCCCTTGGACTGCCAAGGAATTCTCACAAACCCACATTTTCTAATCTTCTACTTGATCTTTCAATTTTAACACCTAACCCTCTTAGTGTATTATAATAGCTCTTTGCTGAGATGAAAAAGGCCTTCAGACTCTTGATATATTTGGTACAAGCTTATCTCTGGCCACTCTGGCCAGATGATAGGCTGTCCTCCTTCTGTGTAAAGTTAAGCTTCCTTCCCTGTTTTCCCATCTTCAGCAAGACCAGAGTTATCTTGCTTTCCTTGTTTCTGTCTTGTCTTCCTCCTGACAGGCACTCATCAGTGTCAAAGTGATTTTCTGAAACACAAATCTTATCATGTCACCACTCTCCTAAAATCCTTCTCAGTAATTCTCCTCTGCTCTTAAGTAAAATCTAAATATTTCAACTTTGCTTTCAAGACCTTGAATTACTTGATTCCAGATGTCTCATCTCTTGCACTTCATTCTTGTTGCATTAGGACTTCCTGCTGTATCTTTTGCCTAGAACACCATCTTTTCACCCATTCAACCCTTTACTTTGTCACCAAGCTGCTCCAGCCTCCAGTGAAGTGAAGTGAAGTTGCTCAGTCGTGTTCAATTCTTTGCGAACCCATGGACAGTAGCCTACCAGGCTCTACCGTTCATGGGATTTTCCAGGTAAGAATACTGGAGTGGGCTGCCATTTCCTTCTCCTGGGGATCATCCCAACCCAGGGATTGAATCTGGGTCTCCTGCTTTGCAGACAGAGGCTTTACCGTCTGAGCCACCCACCCTCCAGTGAGTCACTCTAATTTCACCTCTGCCTCAGGGTTCAGTTGAATATTCAGATTTCAAATTAGACTTTTACTTTCTCAAAGAAAATATCTCCGAGCCTCCAGATTCGTACTGAGTGATGTGTTCCCATCAAATCCTGTGTTACCCCTAACAGAGCCTTTATCATAACGTGCTTTAATTTTTTACATACTGTCTGTTTCTCACTAGACACTAAGCACTATAAAGTCAAGTATGCCGTTCATCTTTTTCACTGATTTTTCTTAGAAGACAAGCATTAGGATTTGACACATAAATATTTTGTGAACTCTACACACTGGAATTGGCCCAAGATCCTAGATCCAAGAGCATAGGTGGATCAGCAGTTCAAATCTGAAAGGATTCACAAGAGTATATGAACTATTTTGCAAAGACAACCAGACATGATGGTAGTGTGATCTAAAACAAAAGACAACAAAAATTAAAGTCATATATCAAAAAACAAAGGACATTAAAGAATCAAGATAAATGGTAAATGTTACAAAAATTCCTAACTCCTTAGGAATTACCTAATGGTTTACTCCAAAGAAAATAATGAATACTCAGATTAAAAGCAGCCTTTGCCTCACAACCTTACCACAGCCTGACCTCAAATTCCAAACCAAGTAGAGTGTTTTCTAAAGAGAATACCAGTAGTCTCTTTAGATTCTCAGATGTATCAGAGGATCTGGAGTACCTAGGGGCTGTGTGAGAATTCGGATGCATAGAATGAAACTATTTAGAAAAATAGTTGAAAGCCAAAAATACAAGGGAGACGTAAATTGTATATTATTATTTTTGACTGCTTGACTGTTTTTATTGAATACACCAGAGTGCTCACACTGGTTGAAAAAGATTTCTTCAGCTTAAGTTCAATACATTTACATTATTTACGTGAAGTGATCTCCCTGTATTCATTTTTAATTATAGATTTTATTTATTAAATGTCAGTCATACCAGGTCCAAGTTCAGAGGCAGAAAGGACAAAGATAGAACCTTGCATTTGGTGTGATTCTTTCACAGAGAGAGTGGGGCAGCAACTTGTCAGAGAGGTCATGACTATTTTGGCCAAAAATTATCACAGATAAGGCTAGTGCTGCCTTGAGGTTATTTGAACAATACCTATACAGTTATTACAAGCAAATTAATGGTCACCTAAAGTCTTTATTTCATAACAAATATTCAGGTTACTTGGTTTTCTCAAACTGTATAGTAAGATCAATAAGGCAGGTTATAAGCCTATATATATCCTGGGAATTAAAGTAAATGAAACATTTTGATTATAGATTTATAGTTTATAAATAAATGAAGCATCTTGGCATTATGCACAATATCTACCAGAAAACATACTGAAAGGACCAATTTATAAGGAGCAAATTTATTTAAATTTTGTAGGAAAAAAAATTCTGAAAAATTTCCTGTGTCTGGCAAATGAAAATTACTTATAATATTTCAAAATGCATAGCTCCTCATAGCTATTCTCTTAATTTCCTCTCTCCTGTTTTATTTTAGTGAACATTAATATATTTGTATGTAATTTTTCATGTACATACACTCCTGATCTCAAACTTTCTAGTTCTGTTTTTTTATACTGTTACAAATCTCTTGAGATTTTAATATTACTGTCATACGCCTTTTAGTAATATCATCATCCCGAAGGTTGGAGAAGTACTTCTTTTTAGGCAAGATTTTTCTTTTAATTTATTAATTTTTTATAAACTTTAAGTCAAGCTTCACAAAATTTTAAACTATAATCTTGTTTAATCTACTTAATTTTTAAAATGGCTATTATGATTGAAATGACCTCCCCACAAAAAGTCATCTCATTTGGCAGGGGAACAAGAATCTTCAGCATTTAATTCAGTAGTAAAGTCCTAGATCAGGGTCATAATTATATCTATGAAATGATGCCATGTGGTTGGCAGCCACAAGAAAACAATCATATACCCTTATCCTTAGATAGCCCAGAATAGCATGTCCCTGGAGCCTGTATTTTAAGTGAAATGTATGGGCAAAATCAGAGGGATGAATGCTGGGCTGGAAGCTTCCACTAAGTTCTATCTCTCCCCAAATGATTCACTTAAAGCAACTAAGTCAACCCTCAGCCCATATAGCACACAATTAGTGGGAATGAAAACTCACCCATTGTCTTTCCAAAACGGCTGTTCTTTCCAGCACGGCCCTTAAATCCACAGGTCTCCAAAATCTTGCTTACATGAAGCACAAGGAGTTTGAATTATTGGCTGAGTCATCAGGTCACAGAGACCTCAGATAGAAATTTCTATTGTTTATTTAGGAAATGAAAGAGATTTGTAGAAATATGGAAATTACAGTCTGTCATTTGTAGGGCAGTCTCTTTGTTTTAGGCATTCTGAAGAAATAGGCCAGTGCTATAAACAACCTCACACTAAAAGTTTTTCAATGCCACAACTTAGAGAAATAATAAAATGTAATTGATAGGCTTGGAGATCACGAAGGAGCTGTTGTTTGTTGAGGGGATTTTGCACCACCATGTTCTATTACTGAAATAATTTACTTTTATATCCTGGGCTGATATTGAAATCAGTACATTTCTGGTACAAAATAACTTTAGGCATTTTAAATACCTTTTATGTTCAAGTAAAAACCAGAGAAGGAAGCTTTGGTGTTCCTAAACCACTCTGGGTGTCTTATATTTCCTTCTTTTGGAAGAGTGTACCACAGTTATTTAGTGCATAGGGAGAGAACCCTTGTGCTCAGACTATTGGGCGGTGGTGAGAACACACAGCCAAGCTGAATGCCTTGCCAGATTGGAGCGGTATGTTGCACTTCCCCGGCTGATGGATGCCGACACACACATTGCTCCCTAATCAGCCGACTTTAATAATATCCCAGCCCTGCTGAAGGGACTGGGTAGGTGTGAGCCTCAGTCCAAGCCTGACCCTGCTGGATTTCATTCAGCTGGAAAAACGAACATCTAACACCCACTGGGAATGGGCTTTGCTTATATGGGAAGTCCTCCCAGCCACTGCTTTAACTCCTTTGACCTTTTCTCCAACACTTAAAACTGCAAGGAACTTGGCGATGTTAGAGAGGGAAAAAACACAGTTTTCAGAATTTTGGTTGGCAGGGATGCAAGCTACTGAGACCAGATGAATTTTTGCAATAAGAGGCCAACTGTGATTGCTGAGGTTCACTCATTTTTGTCTAGATAGCCTGCTGAGTGATACATGTGCCCTATTTTTAATGAATATTTCTGATCTTGCTGGTATACACCTGCTCAAGTACCTTTTTCTCCCCTAAATTGACAAATTCCTCAAGCACTTCAGCTTCAGTCGTGATGAGATTCATCTCTCCTTTAAGATGCTAAAGACTGGACGCTTACCTTTGGTTAGCTAACTTTGGTCTGTAAACTTCCAACATGTCTCATTTTTCCCATAACACCTGGGAAGCTAGCACATGCTTATAAGTATGATTATCTTGGTTGTCAGCACTTAGCAGGTGGGTGCAAAACAAGCCTCACTTTTCCTTGGACTTTGGTTCTGATTTGGCTCCTATCCCAATTCATACCTGCTTCCCTGGTGGCTCAGTGGTAAAGAATCTGCTCGCAATGAAAGAACCTTCGGTTCAATCCCTGGGTCAGAAAGATGCCCTGGAGGAGGAAATGGCAACACACTCCAGTATTCTTGCCTGGGAAATCCCATGGACAGAGGAGCCTGGCAGGCTACAGTCTATGGTGTCGCAAAGAGTTGGACACAACTGAATGACTAAACAACAACCCGATTCATAGATAACCAAACGGAGGCAAATTTACGCCATGTCCTAGAGCATATGAGAAATATGAGTCTGTGACAGGGAAGAATACATATTATTTCCTATCATAGTTCTGGACTTTTCCTTATTTTCAAGTGTACCTTATACTGAGCTCCTTTGAAAAGTCACTAGACCCAATTAAAACACCACTTTCAGGAAGTAAATAATTTTATTATTGCGGGTATCACAAAACAGAATTCACAACACTTTAAAAAACCATAAAAGCAGTGGTTGCTGTTTCCTTGAAAAGAAATCCTAGGTTTCATTAGAGATAATCAGGAACTATTTTTAATCCCAAGAAGGAAGGTGTCTTCAAAGACGTTTGTTCTTTAGTTAGTTCGCTCCACTAATGGCCTCTAACCCTGCTTTGTAAGATTTAAAACATCTTTTTGTATGATGTGGAAGGGAGCAGAGGCTTGCTTCTGTATTATCCTAGCTTATAGCTCTATTCATGTGTGTTTAACTTGCATTTGGTAGATACAAATGAAACACATTGGTTCTCATTTATTTCAGGTACAAATTAGTTAATGAGTTTATAATAGCAGTCTTGATATTTCTGTAGGTGAAGTAATCTCCAATTAGATTAATACATAGTCTCTGGTGAGACAGTTTCATACAAGCAAAACACCTACTATTCGGTGCCGAATGAATGCTATGCCTCTCACACATCGTAGCTAATTAGTTACAAAGTGAATTGAATCCTCAAATATTACAGACATATTGAGTTGTCTACAAAGTTTATTCAGGTTTCTCCTTATGATATGAACTCAATATTTGCTGCTAAAAGTGTTCTAATGTCCAGAGAGCATTAGTCCTTGATATTTCTGAAACACAGCTTCCAATAGACATGGTGATTTTTATTCACATAGAAGTAAAAATAGAATCCTCTCCACCCAGTGTAGCAATAAATACTGGTAAACAAACATATGGGAAATGAAAAGACTGACTGAGAATATCATATTCTTTCACTCTGTTGGATAAATCCTATGCAGATGTTGATGACATTATTTACTTTCTGCATCAGAAGCAATATCTTTCTGAAGCCAATATCAAACTAGTTTTTAATGATGGTGGACTGAGCTATGATAATAACTTTAAAAAATTTATAATAAATTTTACCTTAGGTCCTGTTATGTGAACACTTGTATGAAACAGAAGAATGTTAGCTAAATAGCATTTACTAGAGGTGAGTTGGACTTATAAGCGATAACGTCTTAATTGCTAAGATTGCTGTATTAACATAGAAGTGACAAGTTTAAGACAGAATAACATTTCAGGATTAATGCTTTAAATTAACAACTCCGTAGGCTCCACTGCAATCTATCATTTTGAAGATGGGTGAAGTTTATATTCAAAGATACCTCTTACATTTTCTAGGATTTTTGGTCTTATTAATTCAAATCTTACTCTCAATGCATGCATGTAACCAAGATAATTACTCGAAGGCAAGATCAAAGCCAGCATATTATAGTCCTATTCCATTTTCTGCTGATGTGAGTGATCTGCCTTTCCTTTGATGTTGTATGCTTCTACAGCGAAAGTACAGAGGATAAAAATACTACACCATGTAATCTGGCATTTATCCCATGAGAGCAGAATTCCAAATGGTGACACATGTCAAGAAGCTAAAAAAAAAAAAAAAAAAAACTTAAAAGAGTCCTATGCTTTATAAAGTGACATACTCTGCATTTAAACATCATCAAACATCATTTTCCATTACAAATTTAGTCCCTGATATAAAATCCAAAGAATTTTTGTAACTTTAGTAAAAGAAAATAGTTACCATATTTACTAGCAATTACATTAAACCTATGCCTGAGCCTTTATCCCACCTAATGAGGGGAGTTGAGAGGAAGCAGACACATAGGGTACACACATTTATATTTGTGTTTGTACATGGATTCAAGGATTCAGTCAGTCAATGGGTCCTCAACACTCACATACAGCTGGTTTTACTCTGCTATGAATCTTCTGTCACCTCAGGTCATGAGGTTGAGCAACTGGCAGATCTCTGGACTACTTGTTGACTGGAGAAGGAGTTCTTGTTCCCTAACATTATGTTTAACTTAAGTGTTTCTTTTGTGCTATATCTTTGGCAATATTCTATTGGATATGATAAGTTGTTAATATGATCTTGCTCTGTTTGAGAGTGTCCGTTCTTGTCCTAGTTCGCATTTTAGAAATATATTAAATATGCATGATTGCATGTGTTTGTGTGTGTTTTGTTGCTTATGTGCACATGAAAATAGACAATGCAATATTCTTTCTACCTTTCCTGGTAAATTAAATTGAATTCTTGCCCCTCTGAAGGAAAATAGCATTTTCCATTCATTCCTAAGTCACTAGTTGATTCTGGTCCATTCTCTTTTGGACTCTGAGGCCTCTAAGGTACCACGCTCTACATAGAAGTTTTGTCAGGAAATAATTCTCTAATAGTAAGGTAAAATAAAACAAAATAAAAGTTATTAAATGTAGTTGAGAGCTTCCCTGATGGCTCAGTTGGTAAAGAATCCACCTGCGATGTGGGAAGCCTGGGTTCAATCCCTGGATTGGGAAGATCCCCTGGAGAAGGGTAAGGCTACCCATTCCAGTATTCTGGCCTGGAGAATTCCATGGACTATATAGTCCATGGGGCCGCATGTAGTTGAATACTAAATATAGACAGAGAAACACCTTCGGTGATCTTTGGTATATTGTAGAATGCAGTCAGGAAAGAACACATAATATGAGCATATGCCATATGTTATGATGACTTTTGAAGACTAAACATGCAGCCTTTATATAGATCTCTAATAAAATTTTAAGGTACATTTTAATGCAAATATTTCTGAGATGGAATTAAAATAAGGATCAGGAGTCATATTTTGCCAATATGGGTTCAGTTAGAACAAATTACATTTGTGAAATCTCAGTCCCTTTAATTTGAGTGCTTGAATAAGAAAGCACCATTTTGGGGAGGAGGGAATCAAGATGGCAGTGTAGGAGGACATGGAACTCACCTCTCCCATGAATACATCAAAAATACATCTGCATATGGAACAATTCTCACTAAAAACTAACTGGAGACTAGCAGAAACACTTCTGTACAACAAAGGTTATAGGAAAAATCCATACAAAATTGGATGGGAAAGAAAGAGATGTGATCAGGTCAAGACTGTGCCCCTGGGAGGAGACTCAGAGAAAAAGGGAGATTATCAAGGTGGAGACCTCCCCTGGAAAGTGAACTGTTCAAACCACATTTTGGGCACCCCAGCTCTGGGGTCTGATAAAGGGAAGCTCAGCCCACTTGGCTGATTGAAGAGTCAGTGAGATTAACAGGAGGGTTGTGGGAAGCCCAATTTCTGCTCATGAAGAGTATACCAATGTTTGCTTGCACCTGAAGCAGGGAGGAGGGGCTACATTGAAACCACAAAACTGGCTGATTGTTGTGTTGTTTTTTTGTTTTTTTTCTGTGACCACCTTGTTGCATGGCTCAGTCAAATACTCCAGCACAGTTTGCCTTGTGTTGCTGCTCCATGCTGGAGGAAGGGTTGGCATGACTGAGGAAAAAGCTCAACTGTGAGATACTGTTGGGACTGAAACCCTGAATCTGAATAGTGAGGAGGCAGCAATTCCTGGTGATTTCATAGGTAGCACATCAGAGGCAGACCAGGTCTCTGATGACAGCTGAACCTCCACATCCTGTGCCCTGAGCTTTGCTGAGCACCCACACTAGTCCCTCTTGTTCCATCAGTGCTGCCCTCTAAGGCCAAGGGTGCTGTTGCTATGATGGCCACTGAGCAGAGGAGAAGCCCTCCCTCACACCTGGTTCCAGCCCTAGTACCTCCAGCTCCAGCCCTATTTCCTACCAAGGTGACTGCTGCCAACACAGCCTGGGGAAAAACCTGACTTGTTTCACATCAAATTCAGCTCTGCAATTAAAGCCACTGGGCACATGCCAATTGTATAATGACACTCCCGCATGAGGACACATTTTAAAGACTGCCACAGTTAACTGTTTCACCTAATTTCATAGACAGAGAGAAATATAAGCAAAATGACAAAACAGAGGAATTCAACTCACTTAAGAGGGTAAGATGGGAACCCTGAAAAAAAAACCCACAAATAATGAAACAGATATAAACAATTTACCAGATAAAGAATTTGAAGAATTAGTAATAAGAATGCCAACTGAATTAGAGAAAAAAACAGATGAACAGAGATAATTTTAACAAGAAACTAGAAAAAAATATATAAAGATGATCAGAACTGAAGAATACCATAAATTAAATGAAAAGCACTGGAAGGAATGGATAGCAAACTAGGTGATATAGAAGAACACATAAGAAATCTGGGAGATAGAATAATGGAAATTCCCCCATCAGAAAAAGCAAAACAAAACAAAACAAAAAGAAAAAGAAAAAGAAAATTTAAAAAAAGTGTAATCAGCTTAAAGAATCTTTGAGACCATCAAGTGTACCAGCATTTACATTATGGTGATTGCAGAAGAAGAACAGAGAGAAGGGGGTTAAAAATGTGTTTAATGAAATTGTGTTTGAAAACTTCCTATGCCTGAAGATGGAAATACATCCCGGTATAGAAAACAAAGAGTCCCAAACAAGATGAACTCAAACAGACCCACACTAAGATATATCAAAATTAAAATGGCAAAAATTAAAGGGACAACTCTAAAGTCGTCAAGAGTTAAACAATGAATCATTTACAAGGGAATCTCCACAAGGTTATCAGCTGATTTTTGAGCAAAATCCTTGCAGGCCATAAAGGCATGGCAAGATATATTTAAAAAGCTGAAAGGTGAAGCAACCTATGATACTCTACCCAGCAAGATTATAATTTAGAATTGAGAATAAAGAACTTCTCAGACAAACAAAAATTGAAAGAGTTTATCAATACTAAACTGATCCTGAAAGAAATGTTAAAGGATCTTCTCTAAGTGGAAAAGAAAAGCAAGTAATTTTATATAGGAGAGGAAAAAACTAAAAGCAATATACAATAAAGGCTGAGAATCAATAACTTAAACAAGCTAGTGAAAAGTGAAAATGTTAGTCACTCAGTTGTGGTCAACTCTTTGAGACCCTATGGACTGTAACCTGCCAGTCTCCTCTATCTATGATATTCTTCAGGCAAGAATACTGGAGTGGGTAGCCATCCCCTTCTCCAGGGATCTTCCCAATCCAGGGATTGAACCCAAGTCTCCTGCATTGCAGGCAGATTCTTTACTATCTGAGTCAACAAGCTAGTACAAAGATTAAAAGATAAAAAAATTATAAAATCAAGTAAAACTATAGTAATTAGTAAAGGGATAAATATAAAAATGGAGGAACCTGGTGGGCTACAGTCCATGGGGTTGCAAACAGTCGAACACGACTGAGCCACTTCACTTTCACTTTCAAGCATAAAAATGTAAAACATGGCATCAGAAACACAAAATGGGAAGGATGTAACAAAAATGTAATCTGTCAGAGTATGCTTGGCTTAAAGGACTACGTGTTTTAAACAAATAGATATAGGTATAGGCTGACATACAAGAGTCATAAACCTGCAATATATACACAAAAAAAACAAATAAATTAGCATAAGCATACAGCTAAATAAAATCATCAAACTGCAAGAGAAGAAACTAAAAGAAAAAAGACAGGGAAGAATTTAAAAAAAAGTTGCAAGTAATAAAATTTCAAGAAGTGCGTATCTACCAATAATTACTTTAAATGTTAATGGAACACACGCTCTAGTCAAAGGACCCATCTATATGCCACTGACAAGAGAAGCATTTCATAACTAAAGACAGACTGAAAAAAAATTCATGCAAATGGAAACAAGAAAGTGGAGATAGTCATAGTTATACTAGACAAAAAGTCTTTGAAACAGATTGTATAACAAAGGGCAAAGAAGAATATCATGCAGTGATATAAAGGTCAATACAAGAAGATGGTAGTACACTTATTAACATATACACACCCAATATGAGAAGACCTAAATATGTAAATCAAATATTAACAGATATAAAGGAAGAAATTGACTGCAATACAACAGTAGTAGGGAATTTAACATCCCAATTACATCAATGGACAGATCATCCCGACAGAAAACCAAT
Source organism: Budorcas taxicolor (assembly GCF_023091745.1). Lineage (NCBI taxonomy): Eukaryota > Metazoa > Chordata > Mammalia > Artiodactyla > Bovidae > Budorcas > Budorcas taxicolor. Next base: position 54,627,655 of record NC_068923.1, on the reverse strand, counting down.
AATGCAATTGTGGTCCTAGTGACACAGTAGGCAGACCAGTTGGAGTGAAAAGATATCTATGGAACATTCCATTTAAAAAAACAGCAGAATGCACTTTCTTTTCAAGTACATATGGAACATTCTTCAGGATACATCACATATTAGGTCAGAAAACAGGTTTCAACAAATTTTAAGGACATAGAAACTACTTCAAACTTTTGTTCCCACCAAAATGGTATGAAACTAAAAAACAATTACAGGAAGAAAAAATGGGAAAAGCACAAACACTTGGAAACTAAAAACATGTTATTAAAAAGCCAATAGGTCAATGATAAGACCGAAGAGGAAATCAGAAAATATCTTGAGGCAAATGAAAATGTATAAAGAACTCATACAAACCAACATCAAAAACAAACATCCCAATTAAAATATGGGCAGAAGACCTGAATGGACATTATCCCAAAGAAGATATACAGATGGCCAATAGGCACATAATATAATCCTCAATATTACTAGTCATCTGCTGCTAAGTCACTTCAGTTGTGTCCGACTCTGTGTGACCCTACAGACGGCAGCCCACCAGGCTCCCCCGGGCTTCCCTGGGATTCTCCAGGCAAGAATACTGGAGTGGATTGCCATTTCCTTCTCCAATGCATGAGAGTGAAAAGTCAAAGTGAAGTCGCTCAGTCCTGTCCAACTCTTAGCGACCCCATGGACTGCAGCCCACCAGGCTCCTCCATTCATGGGATTCTCCAGGCAAGAGTACTGGAGTGGGCTGCCATTGCCTTCTCCTACTAGTCATCAGAGAAGTGCAAATCAAAACCACAGTGAGATATCACATCATTCCTGACTATGACCAAAAAGTCTACAAATAACATGTTGGCAAGGATGTGGAGAAAAGAAAACTCTAGTAGTACACAGTTGGTGGGATTTGTATCTTTGTGTAGACACTATAGAAAAACAGTATGAAGGTTCCTCAAAAAACTGGAAATAGAGCTACCATATGATACAGCAACTCTACTACTGAGTATATATCTGAAGAAAATAAAAACACAAATTCAAAAAGCTACCTGTATCCTAGTGTTCACAGCACCATCACTTAAAATTGCAAAGATGTGGGAGAAACCAAGTGTCCATCAACAGAAGAAAGGATGAAGCTGCTGCTGCTAAGTTGCTTCAGTCGTGTCCAACTCTGTGCAGCCCCATAGATGGCAGCCCACCAGGCTCCTCTGTCCTTGCGATTCTCCAGGCAAGAATACTGGAGTGGATTGCCGTTTCCTTTTCTGATGCCTGAGAGTGAAAAGTGAAAGTGAAGTTGTTCAGTTGTGTCCGACTCTTAGCGACCCTGTGGACTGTAGCCCACCAGGCTCCTCTGTCCATGGGATTTTCCAGGCAAGAGTAGTGGAGGGGGGTGCCATTGCCTTCTCCAGAAAGGATGAAGAATATGTGGTAAATATACACCATAGACTAGGAATGTGAAGAATAAAAGAGCAAATCACTGGTGGCTCACAGTTAATGATTAATATGTGTATCAAACTATCATTTTGTACATCTTAAGGGTGTGTGTTTATATACATACACACATATATTTGTGGTTTTTACTTCAATAAAAATGAGGTAAAAGAAAATGTGCCACAGAATATTACTTAGCCATAAAAAATGAAATTATGCCATTTGCAACAGTGTGGAGATTCTTATGTTTAGTGAAATAAGTCAGAAAAAAAAATACTGTACGATATCACTTACATGTGGAATCTAAATATAAGCCATATAGTATATACAAAAAGACAGAAACAGAGTTGCAGATACAGAGCACAAAGTAGTGGTTACTAGTAGGGAGAAGAGTGGTGAGAGGGTCCAGATATGGAATTAAGAGATACAAATTACTAGCATAAAATAAACAGTAAGGATTGTACAGCACAGGGAAATATACTCATTGTATTGTATAATCTATAAAAGTATTCAATTTCTATGTTGTACAATGAAACTAACAGAATATTGTGAATCAAATATACTTTAATACAAAAAAAGAAAATATCATTTTGCTCAATTTATTAATTTTGATCTTTCTGGCCTGCTATATGTCTTGTTGGAAACATCAAGTCTTTATCTCTGTTCATTAAGTTCTTCTCTTTCCTCACTGGTTAGTGCTTTTCAGTTTCCTTTACTAGGTCTTCATTTTTCTCAGTTCAAATAATGTATTTAAACAGCTATCAAGTATCTAAGGGCTTCCCCCCTCCTTCCTGACTCAGCAATAAAGAATCCACCTGCAATGCAGGAGACGCAGGAGATGTGAGTTTGATCCCTAGGTCGGGAATATCCCTTGGAGGAGAGCATGGCAGAATCCCATGGACAGGGGAGCCTGGCGGGCTACAGTCCATAGGGCCTCAAAGAATCAGACACAATTGAAGTGATTGAGCATGCTCACACACAAGGATCTGGGCTCCTTCTTCGTCTATCCATACTCGACTGAAAAAGTTGGCTTAAAGCTCAACGTTCAGAAAACGAAGATCATGGCATCTGGTCCCATCACTTCATGGGAAATAGATGGGGAAACAGTGGAAACAGTGACAGACTTTATTTTTTTGGGCTCCAAAATCACTGCAGATGGTGACTGCAGCCATGAAATTAAAAGACGCTTACTCCTTGAAAGGAAAGTTATGACCAACCTAGATAGCATATTCAAAAGCAAAGACATTGCCTTGCCAAGAAAGGTCTGTCTAGTCAAGGCTATGGTTTTTCCGGTAGACACGTATCGATGTGAGCGTTGGACTGTGAAGAAAGCTGAGCGCCGAAGAATTGATGCTTTTAAACTGTGGTGCTGGAGAAGACTCTTGTGAGTCCCTTAGACTGCAAGGAGATCCAACCAGTCCATCCTAAAGGAGATCAGTCCTGAGTGTTCACTGGAAGGACTGATGTTGAAGCTGAAACTTCAATTCTTTGGCCACCTCATGCGAAGAGTTGACTCACTGGAAAAGACCCTAATGCTGGGAGGGACTGAGGACAGGAGGAGAAGGGGACAACAGAGAATAAGATGGCTGGGTAGCATCACTGACTTGATGGACGTGAGTCTGAGTGAACTCCAGGAGTTGGTGATGGACAGGGAGGTCTGGTGTGCTGTGATTCATGGGGTCACAAGGAGTTGGACACGACTGAGTGACTGAACAGAACTCAATACCTAGATTATCTCATCTGCTCACAACTGGTTTAACTATCACCAGATGCTAAAACTCCACCAATTCTACTCCTTGCTTCTGATCTCCTCTCTGAGTCATTGTCCAACTTCTTACCCTATTGAGCCGTTACTGTGTTTTAGGCACTGTTCTGGGCTTCCTACGTGGTGCTAGTGGTAAAGAGCCTGCCTGCCAATGCAGAAGACCAAGAGATAGAGATGTGGGTTCCTTCCCTAAGGAGGGTATGGCAATCCATTCCAACATTCTTGTCTGGTGAATCCCGTTGACACAGGAGCCTGGCAGAATATAGTCCATGAGGTTGCAAAGAGTTAGGCCTGAAATGACTTAGCATGCAAGGGACTGTTCTAGAAAGGTTTACATGTCATAACTAATTTAATCTTGATAAAAATTCCATTAATTTGATTATATTGCTATTCTTAAATTATGGTTACTTCCAATATACTCTTAGATAAACCTATATCTCAAAAGTAATGTGTCCCAAATCTCTTTCCCCTCCACAGCTGACTCCTTGCCAGTTTCATGGACTGTGTAGTCCACAGGGTCGCAAAGAGTTGGACATAACTGAGTGACTTTCACTCCAAGACATAGAACATCCATCCATTCATTTTTCCAATTGCTTTAGAGTTCTTGGATCAACCTAGATTTATTTTATTGCTTTTCAAAGCACATCCAACCCAACAGCAAACTTTGTCCATTATCGGACCACATCTCAAGGCCAATGTTATCATCTCTCTCAGAACTATTGCAATTTCCTCCTCACTGGTCACTCTGAGCTTGAGTAATTCTATTGCATTAAAAGAGAAATTAGTAATTCTAAGTTCAATGTCACCTTAGGGTTTTCCAGCTTACTTGGAATAAAAGGTGACATCCTTAGTATGGCCTAAAAGATTCCCATGACTTAGTGCTAGTCCATTTTTGGATTGTCTATAACTCACTTAACCCACCATTTTCCACCTCATTTCTTTTGATCTCTTTCCTAATATCATCTTATCAAAGTTGCTTTTCCTTACTGCATTAACTATAAGTAAATGTACCTCACCTCATTATCCCACATCCTTTTTTAAAAGGAGCCTTAATTGTCAAATAATGTGCTCTATAGTATGTGTTTATAGTCCCTTCTCCTTACTGTAATATTGTACAAGTCCCATAGGACTATGGCATTTTACTTTTTTATATTATTGTATCCTGAATGCCTAAATTTGTGTTTGGGACAATAAGTATCAATTAATTTTAAGTGAGTAAATTAGCAAATATCTTCAATAGTTTTGTGAATTGTTTCAAACTCACTAGCTATTATTTCTCTGGAGGTGGACCAAAGTACAGTAAGGATGATAAGTTCTCTAGAGGAATCCACTAATTTGGATAAGAAAAGGAACTGACATGTTAAGAATGTATTAGCGAAGCAATTAATATGATTTAAAGTGTAATTACTTTAGCTGTTAAACAAAAGCAATTTGAATTGGTTATTAAAATCTATCTAAACTGTTTAGCTTTGCTAATCTCTATCTGTTCATGAATATATTCTTGCTATACTGTTCCTTAGTCATTTTACTTCAGATAGCACTAATATACTTTTCCTTATATATATATAATATTTTAAATTAAAATTATAATATCCTTTAATACATTTACTGTGATTGTGTGGTCTAGATAAGACTCAATTTTCTTATTATTTAGTAATAATATGTGTTTTATTTTTATTTTCCTTTAGCTGGGCCCACAGCTGTTTAGCTGTCCCAGTAAATGAAGATGTTGTGTGTGTGTCTGTCACAGATGTCTTTAGAAGGAATATATAGAACATTTGTGGAATAAATTTGTAGCTGGGAGGTAGATGCCCAGGCAGACACTGGATTACTTAGCCTCAGTCACTTCTAAATGTAGCCATGTAATGGCATCCTTGCCAATAAAAGATGAGTCAAAATGACGGATGTGTATCACCTTTTGGTTCAGGAGTTTAAACATTGCCCATGTGTTCTATATCTTCTCCTTCCTATGATGGAACTGTCTGTGTTCCAAGTCCAGCTATTTAAAGTAAGTAAGAATGAAGAGAAAAGATGGATGAATTTGTGTCCCTCAAAGTGCTAAGTCGCTTCAGTCATATCCAACTCTTTGTGACTCTATGGACTGCAGCCTGTCAGGCTTCCCTGTCCGTGGGATTCTCCAGGCAAGAAAACTGGAATGGGTTGTCATGAACTTCTCCAGGGGATTTTCCAGATCCAGAGATGGAACCTGAGCCTATGTCTCCTGCATTGGCAGGTGGGTTCTTTGCCACTAGTGCCACCTGGGAAGCCCCACCCAAATGAAGAGCAGCCAGTTTAAGCAACCTCCAGTAATACACTAAAGTAAACAAAATTCTCTGGCCTTTAATCACATCAGTAGCTTAGCATTTTTTCCTAATAATGCACATTTTTTCATCATGCAGCCTTCCTTTTGGTTAGAATGTGAATTTGGGATGTTGAAGCTTGAAGAGCCATTTTAGACGAAGAGGTAAAACCTACATGTTGATGATGTAAGAAACTCCAATTACTTTTAATCTTGGAACATGTGAGAGCCCTGAGGGGCTTATTCCCAACTTTGTTTATGCGTAAAAAAAAAAAAGAAAGAAAAAAAAGAGTGGCTTATTCCCAACTTTGTTTATGTGGGGAAAAAAAAAAGAAAGAAAAAAAAAGTAGCTTTACTTTAGCTTTTATTTCAGGTTTCTGTCACTGGGGATGAATCTAATTCCACCCAATAAACCACATTCTACTTTCTATTAATTTAATTATTTGCATTCTGTCAGTTATTAGCAGAGAAGGAAATGGCAACCCACTCCAGTATTCTTGCCTGGAGAATTCCATGACAGAGGAGCCTGGTAGATTATAGTGCATGGGGTCGCAAAGAGTTGGACACAACTAAGTAGCTAATACACACAATTATTAGAGAGCTAATTCTGAAGCAATTCTGTTATGGCTTGAAGCGTTACCCCAGTCTGAATATCAGCTTGTTCTTTATTTATTATCCAAGAGAATATGGTTCTTCTGCAGGTAGTACTTCTTTACAAGCTATTATGTCACAAGTTCAGCTGAGTAGGTATTATTGTAAACCTGAGATACCAGAGTTTTCAATACAAAATTTCCATTTATCTTGCTTGAAGAGTGGCCTATTTCCTTCCTTTGATATACCTAGAAAAATTTGTTGCAATAAAATAAAGGAACTTCTTCATGGAAAACCACAGCAAACAACTCAGGTCAGTTTTAAAGTATATTTTTCCATGGCTTCCCTGGAGGCTCAGATGGTAAAGAATCTGCCTGCAATGTGGGAAACTTGGGTTCAGTCCTTGGGTTAGGAAGATCCCCTGGAGAAGGGAATGGCAACCCACTCCAGGACTTCTGCCTGGAGAGTTCCATGGACAGAGGGTCTATGAGGTTGCAAAGAGTTGGAGACAACTGAGCAACTAACACTTTTCTTTTTCCTCCACACTCCACAATATTAACGTGGGCCCAATTAACTTTTAGTATCCAAATACAATTCTTACTGTTATTTTTAAATAGAATTTGGTCTAATATTATCTTTGAAACAGAGTTTCAGATTGCAGAATCATTGCCCTCCTAACCTACTCTGCCTTTACTGCCTTTGTGTGAAATCCCTCTGAAGACATGGAACACAGCTTATCATCAAACTCACATTCTATAGTTCCAGGCCAAGATTTGGATTTTTTAAAATATGTCTGGAAAAGAGTTTTACAATCTCTCCTATTTCAGAACAAATTCCTAGTATCATAGTCAAAAGAGGAAGAAAAAACTTTGTAAGTCGATTACCTGATATTTATCTGGAAAAGCTTTTCTCTTGTTTATATACCTATGAAAAGTAAGATTTTAGTCTGTTTCTAAAGTCTTAGGCAATTAATAATTGAGTGTATCTTGAAAATAATAATAATAGGCAATAGTGATAGACTAAAATAGTTTAAGCCTAATGTGGATATGTGTGCTAAGTTGCTTCAGTCGTGTCCCACTCTTTGTGACTCCATGGACGGTAGCCCTCCAGGCTCCTCTGTCCATGGGGTTTTTCAGGCAAGATCATTGGAATGATTTGCTGTTTCCCTTCCAGGAGATCTTCCCAACCCAAGGACCAAACCAGCACCTCTTATGTCTCCTGCATTGGCAGGCAAGTTCCTTACCACTAGTGCCACCTGGGAGATCTAATGTGGATAATGATAACTATTATTCTGTGGTACACCATTGTTTCTAAAACATTTTAACAGCAGTTATTCCATTTGGTTTTTAAGCAGTTCTATGAAGTACAGTGAGCAGGTGTTATTATACATTAAAAAAATATATAACCTCTATTCAGCCATTAAAAAGAATAAATTTTTGCCTTTTGCAGCAACATGGATGGATTTGGAGGACATTATACTAATAAAATAAGTCAGACAGAGAAAGACAAATACTCTATGATGTCAGTTATATATGAAATCTAAAAAAAATGTAGCAAACTATTGAATATAACATAAGAAAGCAGACTCACAGATATAGAGAACAAACTTCAGGTTACCGGTGGGGAGGGGGAAAGGGAAAGGCCAATAAAAGAAAATGGGGACTAAGAGGTATAAATATTGTGTATAAAGTAAGCTTCATGGATTTATACACAGATATAGTATACAACAAGGGGAATATAGCCAATATTTTGAGATAACTGTAAATGGAGTATTACCTTTAAAAACTGTAAATCACTATACTGTATACCTGTAATTTGTATAATGTTGTACAACAACTCTACTTCAACCAAAATTAAATATTTATGTATCAAAAATAATAAAAATAAAAATATATAACCTAAATGTCCTAAACTTTATATGAAGGTCTCTACCTATCTATCACATACAAAGGTAAGTTTCTAGATTCCAGAGTCCATAATTTCTTACTCACCACATAGTGTATAAATTAAAGCTTAAAATCTCTTTGGAAAATTGTATTGCTATCTCACAGTATATGTACAGATAAATACTACCAATTCATGCAATAATAGAATAAATGTGAGACAAAGCTTAGTAAAACTTCTTCCCGCTTCTCTGGAATATAGACCAGTAATGAGAACATGCTTTGAATTGAAGGGATGAGAGGTTTTAAATTAATTCAATATTTTAATGAAGTTAGGCTTTCCTGGTGCCTCAGATGGTAAAAAATCTGCAGGAAATGTGGGTTCAATCCCTGGGTTGGGAAGACCCCCTGGAGAAAGGAATGGCTATCCACTCCAGTATTCTTGCCTGGAGAATTCCATGGACAGAGGACCCTGGTGGGCTACACAGTCCATGGGGTTGAAAAGACTTGGACAAAACTGAACAACTTTTTTTTTTTTGTAATGAACCAAGTTTTTCCTGATATGGCTTCTTCTAATGGAAAATTTGTTCAAATAAAGCGTCTTGTGCCAGATGACAAAGCTATACTGGGAGATATTTATAATTATCATCACTAAAACCATTACCATCATTATGAAAAATAAATCATCTATTATATTTTAAGCAAAAATGACCTTGTCTTTTTGTATGTTTTTATAAAACTAAAATTTGAGAATAGGGAAAATTTTTATCGTCAATAAAGCAACAGGTAATTTTCTGAGCTGTGTGCCTACAACCTAACTGTATTTTGAGAATGATGTGATTCCTTTTGAAAAGTCTGAGGCAGTGATCCTGATGCCTCATCATCCATGTGTGGCTGACTGCCTGAATGTTTTGAGAAAAGTATTTACTCAGTCTTATCAAACAAATTGTGATATCTTTGTTGTTGTTTAACACAATTTAATTTTTCCACAAAACTGCTTGATTGACTGGACGTTTCAGCATCTTGTATAGACAGCCGGTTTCTTTAATGATTATTCCAAAGCTTAGTGAACAGTGATTTCTTAAAGGAACTCATCTGCTACAAATGCTTTAAGTATGATTTAGCGTTCAAGGCGGACACAAGGAAGGTTGAAAAGGGAGATCACTGAAGCAGCTCAGAAACCACTATAAACGTATGAAAAATTTGTATTTTCCCTTTTCTCTGGGTAAATTGCACAGTAAGCTACCTAAATGGTGCCAACAGCTCTCATGGTTTGGGCTCCAGACTACATATTTAAGTGGTCCCCATTGTGTTCACATCATATAGCTGCATTGCATATTAAGAATCACAATAATAGCAAAACTACTATAACATTATTAGCATGATTTTATTTTTCTTATGGCTTCTTGACTAGTTTGACAACTACCTACTGATTTTTAAGAAATGTCTAAATTGCCAGTTATAGGTATTTTATATTGGAGAAGATAGACAGCTTTAGCTTTACTCATGGGGTCATCCATAGGAAGCTTTGCAGACAGAAATTTGGGGGTCTTGAGTTACAACGACCCTCCATACACAGGCCTGCTTGTTATCAGTTAATTCAACTTACTTCTTCATCAATTTTCTCCCCCTTCAGTCTTGATGGTTTTATGACCTGGACCCAGGCAATACCCTTAGGCGGTCCATGTGATAATTGACACATTTTCTAACACGGTATAGTGATGCCCAAGTCACTGCTTTCAGGCTGTGACTTGAGCTTATTGGAGTCTGCAGCAGGGGCTCCTTTTATCCTCATACATCAGAATACACTGACAGCTCTCCCATGCAGGGACCACGCGGCTCTCTCCCCCAGGAAAATATATGCAAACACTTCCAGAACATTGTAATGGTTGCTAGGCATCACAATGGTGACATCTTTATGATAAACACAGTACGCAGAAGAAGGTCTAATAAAAGAATAACAAATTATTACATCCAGAGGGCAATTTTACAAGATTAACGGGTATAATAAATTACTACTAGAGTCAGAATACCATGTTACCTTTTAAGGTATTTCACAGTGGAGACAAAATGAACTGGCCTATAAAAACCCAGAGAATGTAGGAGAGAATAATAAACTGCTTTTCCACATATCTGAAAAATAGTCACAAACCTTGCCTTACAGTATCGTGAGTTCAGCAAGCGACTATTGTAAATAGAGTCACACACAATTCATACTAACATGTTTATTATTATTTTTCATACTGATGTTGTATGTTCAGTTAACATTTGAATCTATTTAATATATACTTCCACCTTAACTAAACTTGTAGCATTTTATTTCTAAAAAATTTCAACACATATAATATTAGATAGTAAACACCAGGTCTCAAATATATTTAATTAAAGTTAGTAAACATATGTTTTTGATAGAATATTAGGAGCTTTGGCGTTTCTGTAAAAAACTGTGAATTGCTTCTCTTGATTATTTTGATCTGATGTTCAAAAGTGAAAAAGAAAATGTTTCTAGATTTCCATATTTAATCTATGTTTTCTATTTATTTTTAAAAATAACCAGTACTTCTTTATTTTTTTATGCCTGTACTTATGGCATATTATGAAACTGAGGCAAAAATAGAGACGTCTGTTGCTCTAACACTTTAGATATGACATTTGTGATATATACAATTATTATTATATTTTATTAATATTAAAAGAATAGTAGCTATTCAGGTATTTCCAGTGGTGACTCTGATCTTTTCTAGAAATACATAAAATTCAAAAGAAGAACGGAGGGGATGGAGGAAGGGAAAGAGAGAAGGAGAGAGAAGAGAGAAAGAAAAGGAAAGAAAGTAATCTCATGAGGTTGTTCATGTATGTTCTTCCCAAACATTCTGATATTGAAGTTGAAAAGTTGTTTTCTATTAAAATATATTTCAATAACTGCTTTAAATAGGATTTGTTGGTTGTAAATGATGCAGTCAGCCTTTATTGATGATTGTTTTGCTTCTATTATGGGTGGGACATTGAACTGACCCGAGAAAATGTTGCAGTAAAAACACGCATTTACATTCCTTTCTTTTTTCATTATAGCTCATGAATATGTAGGGATTCCCAGGTGGCGCTAGTGGTAAAGAACTTGCCTGCCAATGCAGGAGATTCAAGAGACATGGGTTCAATCCCTGGGTCAGGAAGATACCCTGGAGTGAGAAATGGCTACCAGCTCCAATATTCTTGCCTGGAAAATTCCATGGATGGAGGAGTCTGGCAGGCTACAGTTCATGGGGCTGCAAAGAGTTGGACATGACTGAGTGACTGAGGACACACACATACACACACACCCACATATACACACACACACACGGATACTTAAAATTGGGAGTGTGTTCTATTTATCTCTTTCCCATCACCATCACCCCCATAGTGCTTTCTACTGTGGCTGTCACATAGCGGTAATTTACAAGTGGAAGAATGCATCAGGAGTACAGTGTTCTAACAGCATCACATTTAAGTGTCTAAAAGAACGGCCTTCACGTGCTCAGAATTATAAATAGTCCTTTTGACTGATCTTGTGCTCCCCTCAAGGTGAGGTTGCTAATTCTGACAGTATAGTTTTGTAGGTGAAGAAGAGGAGTGGTTGAGTTAACAGTGATAATTACTAGGTGTAGACTGGAGAAAGAGTTGGGAGTGAAGGATAAGGAAGGGATTGAGCTTCCTCAAGAAGAATTTATGCATTACCCAACTTATTGGGAGATATATAGAAAGAAAATGGAAGCTTGTTCAACTTCAGTGTTTTTAATTAGATATCTGTGGGAGTTCTTACCCATTTTTTAAATTATTATTCAGAGAATGCTTTATTATTCCTTCTTTGATGCACTCCCTGTCTTCATGTAAATCCAAGTTTCTGACCTATCTCAGAATATTTCTTGCATATCTGAAGTTGCAACTTATTAAACTTATAGTTAGCTGCATCTTATCTACTTTGCACAGGCTTCCCTGCTGGCTTAGACTGTAAAGAATCTGCTTGTCTACAGGACCCCTGGCTGGATTTTCTCTCTCCATTGGGAAGATTTCCTAGAGAAGGAAATGACTACCCAACTCCAATATTCTGTAATAAAATTTCATTTGGTAGATGAAACATTTCAAAGTAAATATGCTACATACATAATGGACAAAAAGCAGGAGTTCTTGACAGAAATAAATGTTAAAGTGAACCACCAGCCTGTGTTTTATAAATAAGTAGTAGAAATTTTTACAGAGAAGAGGTTTTAGCTTTCTACCATTGTATCCCCCAGGTTACATGCCTAACATGTGTTCTGTAACTGCTAAAGATCAGCCATTTTTAAAGTTCTTTATAGGAGAAGGCAATGGCACCCCAATCCAGGACTCTTGCCTGGAAAATCCTATGGACAGAGGAGCCTGGTGGGCTGCAGTTCATGGGGTCACTAAGAGTCGGACACGCATGACTGAGCGTCTTCACTTTCACTTTTCACTTTCATGCATTGGAGAAGGAAATGGCAACCCACTCCAGTGTTCTTGCTTGGAGAATCCCAAGGATGGGGGAGCCTGGTGGGCTGCTGTTGGTGGGGTCGCACAGACAGAGTCGGACACAACTGAAGTGACTTAGCAGCAGCAGCAGTATTCTTTATGACACTGTGTACTTGGCTTGGAGTTAAAAAAAATTTTCACTAGCACCTAAACCAAAAAATGTCTTTTTAGCTCTTATTTCAATAATATATTCTATGCACTTTACAGTAATGAAACATAGCCATATTCCATCAGTTCAGTTCAGTTCAGTCACTCAGTCGTGTCCGGCTCTTCGCGACCCCATGAATCGCAGCATGCCAGGTCTCCCTTTTCATCACCATCTCCCGGAGTTCACTCAGACTCACGTCCATCGAGTCAGTGATGCCATCCAGCCATCTCATCCTCTGTCGTCCCCTTCTCCTCCTGCCCCCAACCCCTCCCAACATCACAGTCTTTTCCAATGAATCAACTCTTTGCATGAGGTGGCCAAAGTACTGGAGTTTCAGCTTTAGCATCATTCCTTCCAAAGAAATCCCAGGGTTGATCTTCAGAATGGACAGGTTGGATCTCCTTGCAGTCCAAGGGACTCTCAAGAGTCTTCTCCAACACCACAGTTCAAAAGCATCAATTCTTCGGCGCTCAGCTTTCTTCACAGTTCAACTCTCACATCCATACATGACCACAGGAAAAATCATAGCCTTGACTAGACGGACCTTAGTAGGCAAAGTAATGTCTCTGCTTTTGAATATACTATCTACGTTGGTCATAACTTTTCTTCCATGGATTAGCAAAAAATATCACCAGTTTTTCACAGGCTTCCAGGTGGTGCTAGTGGTAAAGAACTTACTGCCAATACAGGAGATTTTTTTGCTTCCCTGATAGCTCAGTTGGTAAAGAATCAACCTGTAATACAGAAGACCTTGGTTTGATTCCTGGGTTGGGAAGATCCCCTGGAGAAGGGATAGGCTACCCACTCCAGTGTTCTTGGGCTTCCCTTGTGGCTCAGCTGGTAAAGAATCTGCCTGCAATGCAGGAGACCTGGGTTTGATCCCTGGATTGAGAAGATTCCCTGGAGAAGGGAAAGGCTACTCACTCCAGTACTCTGGCCTGGAGAATAAGAGTACCACAGGACTGAGCTACTTTCACTTTCACTTTCAGGCGACTTAAGAGATGCCGATTCGATTCCCTGGTTGAGAAGGTCCCATGAAGGAGGGCATATCAATCTGCTTCAGTATTCACACCTGGAAAATCCCACAGAGCAAGGAGCATGGGCGGCTCCAGCCCATAGGTTTGCAGAGTTGGACACAACTGAAGTGACTTAGCATGCATGCATAGGAACTGTGCCTTTATTTACTATCATGGTAATGAAGATTTGTCATATATATAGAGTACTCTATAGAGAAACTCAAAATATTTTATAGTCACAAAATATAAATATTTTCTACCAATCAATCCTATATGCCAAGCATTACTATTCCAAGTATACAGATGAAGAGCCAAAAAGGAGGCTGCTGTGCCAGCAAAAGAGTTTGTTCTATAACTTGGGAGAGAGAAATGTGTATCATACCCAAGAATTTTCTACTAAGAATGCCTTGGAGACAGAAAAGGCATCAGTTCACTTCAGTTCAGTCGCTCTTTGCGACCCCATGAATCGCAGCACGCCAGGCCTCCCTGACCATCACCAACTCCCAGAGTTCACTCAAACTCGCGTCCATCGAGTCAGTGATGCCATCCAGCCATCTCATCCTCTGTCATCCCCTTCTCCTCCTACCCCCAATCCCTCCCAGCATCAGAGTCTTTTCCAATGAGTCAACTCTTCGCATGAGATGGCCAAAGTACTGGAGTTTCAGCTTTAGCATCATTACTTCCAAAGAAATCCCAGGGCTGATCTCCTTTAGAATGGACATGTTGGATCTCCTTGCAGTCCAAGGGACTCTCAAGAGTCTTCTTCAACACCACAGTTCAAAAGCATCAATTCTTCGGCGCTCAGCCTCCTTCACAGTCCAACTCTCACATCCATACATGACTACTGGAAAAACCCAGCGGTGGCGGCAGGCCGGTGCACTAAGCGTGGCGGAGAACTACCCCATGTCCGAGGCCAGGGGCACCGGCCGAGAGGAGCTACCCTGCGTCCGAGGTCAAGGGCGATGGCCGAGAGGAGCTACCCCGCGTCGGAGGCCAGGGGCAGTGCCCGAGGCCTGGGGCGGCGGCCAGGAGGAGCAACCCCACGCCCAAGAAGTGGTGCCTGTGCAAGCGCAGGAGGGCCTAGAGGAGCCATCCCACGTTGAAGGTCAGGAAAGGCGGCGGGAGGAGATACCCCTCATCCAAGGCAAGGAGCAGCGGCTGTGCTTTGCTGGAGCAGCCGTGAAGAGATACCCCACGCCCAAGGTAAGAGAAACCCAAGTAAGATGGTAGGTGTTGCAAGAGGGCATCAGAGGGCAGGCACACTGAAACCATACTCACAGAAAACTGGTCATTCTAATCACACTAGGACCACAGCTTTGTCTAACTCAATGAAACTAAGTCATGCCCGCGGGGCAACCCAAGATGGGCGGGTCTTGGTGGAGAGGTCTGACAGAATGTGGTCCACTGGAGAAGGGAATGGCAAACCACTTCAGTATTCTTGCCTTGAGAACCCCATGAACAGAAAAGGCATAGGTCAGACACAGTAACTTTTAAACTTCTTGGAGCTAAGTTTGCATGTGGGCTTATTTGCTAAGTCTTGTCCAACTCTTTGAGATCCCATGGACTGTAGCCTGCCAGACTCCTCTGTCCATGGGATTTTCCAGGCAAGAATAGTGGAGTGGGCTACCATTTTCTCCTCCAGGTGATCTTCCTGACCCAGGGATTGAACCCACATCTCCTGCTTCTCTTGCATTGGCAGGCAGATTCTTTACCACTGAGCCACCTGGGAGCTAAGTTAGTGTTAGCCTAAAAAACTGAAACAACATCCATGGATTCATTAGCCACTCATTCTTACTAGTCTGAATTAACAACAAGCTAAAGACACCAAAGGATGTTTCAGTAATTTTGCTTTATTAAATGAGGGCATTTTTCTTAGACATCTTTCTGCCTTAACTTTAAGGAATGGGCACAAATAACTTCATTTGCTGTTCGGATGGGAATTCAGTGAATTGGTGGGTTATAGCTCACTGTGTGCCTTTTTTTGTTTTTATTTGTGTTTAGCCTTTCACCTGACCTTTGATCTTCAGTTTAGTTTAGCTCCTTCATTTTTTTGGTTTTGTAAATTTTGGCCTTATGTTGAATTTTTGATTTGTGTTCTTTTTCCTGATCTTTGCTCTTATATATTTTAGATTTTCATAGATAAAGCTAAGAAGGTGAGACTCTTCCTCCAAGAAGTCATTGAATGAATGAGTGAAAGAAAGAAATGCCAGTTGCAGAGCAAAGATCATGTCAAGAACAGGCTTGTAATACTTTACAGTGTTGCTGGTATAGAGCGACACTTTTAACTCTGTCAAAAGATGTAAAAACTTGAAAGGAGTCCTTTTTTGTAGAATCAAAGTTCTGATCAAAACTCTGTTTAGTATCAGTATCCAGTACTAATGGCTATGAATAAATACCAAGCCTAGAGGAAGATTATTCTAGACAAACTTTTTATTAAAAATTGGTAAGTCTAAATGCTTTAGTACTATTCTTATTTAAGAATGATCATGTATATTTTAATTGTTTTCTGGTTAAGGCCCTTCAATAATTTTTATACAGAATTAACTAACTTAACACCTTTAAAGGAAATAAATGTTATTTCTTTTATTGTGACTGAATATTGGTGAACTTTAAAAAAGAGTAAAAATAGTTTATATTACCTAAATTTACTTAAACTGATCATGCATTATTTTCCAGAAATATTACTGGTTTTTCATAGGCTTCCAGGTGGCGCTAGTGGTAAAGAACTTACTGCCAACTCAGGAGATTTTTTTGCTTCCCTGATAGCTCAGTTGGTAAAGAATCCACCTGAAATGCAGAAGACCTTGGTTTGATTCCTGGGTTGGGAAGATCCCCTGGAAAAGGGATAGGCTACCCACTCCAATATTCTTGGGCTTCCCTTGTGGCTCAGCTGGTAAAGAATCAGCTGGGTTTTGCTCTGAACTTATTCATTGATTATCTCTAGTTCTGGTAATCATAAGATTGTTTCCTACATCTGTGACTCTATGTCTTTTTTGTATATAAGTTCAGTCATCATTGTTTTAATTTGCAACTACACATTTAATGCTGAACATCTCTGCATATGTTCTTTTGTCACCCTGATATCTTTTTTGGTGAGATGTCTGTTCAGAACTTTTGCCCATTTTTTAATTCAAGTCTATTTCTTTACTTATTGTTAGTTTTAAGATTTTTTGTGTATTTTGGAAAATAGTTCTTTATCAGTTGTATCTTTTACAAATATTTTCTCCCAGACTGTGGCTCTTTTTATTCTATTGACACTTTTTTCCCCCCAACAGAGCTGACATTTTAAATTTTAATGAAGCCAAGGTTATCAATCCTGTCTTTCATCAATCATGCCTTTGGTGCAGTATCTAAAATGTCATCACTGCATTCAAGGTTAAGTAGATAGATGTTTTATACTTGCTTCTTTTTTTTTTTTTTTTAACTATGAGTGTATAAGCCCATCGAGATGGTCTTCTTGTGTGAGTTTTGATGCACTGCATTTTCTGAGGAATTGTTTCATTTTATCTAGGTTATGAATCTGTGGGCTTAGAATTGTTCATAATTTCTTTTAATGTCCCTGAGATCTCTAGTAACACCTCCTCTTATTCCTGACATTGGTGATTTGTGTCTTGTCTCATTTTTTTCTAATCTGGCTAGAGAATTATTTATTTTAGCAATCTTTTCAAAGAACTAGCTTTTGATTTCTTATTTTTGATATTGATTTCTGTTCTAGCCTTATTATTTCTTTCTTCTTAGTTTGCATTTAATTTGCCCACTTTTCTACTGTCTTAATATGGAAACAGATTTTTAATTTTAGATCTTTCCTATTTTCTAATGCATACATTCAATACTATATATTTTTCTTTAATCATTACTATACTGTACCCCACAAATTTTGATAAGTTGTCAGTTCAGTTCAGTCGCTTAGTAGTATCCAACTCTGTGGCCCCATGGAGTGCAGCATTCCAGGCTTACCTGTCCAACACCAACTCCCAAAGCTTACTCAAACTCATGTCCATCGAGTTGGTGATGCCATCCAACCATCTCATTAAAATGTTTATTAATTTCTCTTAAGATTTCTTCTTTGACTTGAGTGGTATCTAGAGGGGCATTGTTTCATCTTCAAGTATGTGAGGAATTTTCCAGCTATCTTTCTTTTATTGATTTCTCATTTTATTCCTTTGTGTTCTGGAAACAGACATTGCATGATTTCTATTATTTTAAACTTGTTAATGGGCATTTTATGACACAAAATGTGGTCTATCTGGGTAAATATTCCAAATGAGATTGAGAAAAAGATGTCCTCTGCTGTTATTGGAGGAAGTAGTCTACTGTTGTCAATTACATCCAGTTAGTTGATGGTGCTATTGACTTCTTAAACCAGCTGAAGTTCAGGAATGTTGCTGAATGCACCTGATCTACCAGCTGTTTGATTCCTTGTGATTATATGAGTACTCTACTTTGGTTTCTGAGCTTCCATGCCAAGCCTCTGAAATCCATTCATTGCCAAGTTTTGGTATTTCTGATTTTTATAGGTGAGCATGATCAGGCAATAAAAAACAGTCAGAAAACATTGTCCTGACTAGGAAATACCAGAGGAGATGAATGGGTATTCTTTTTAGTGCAGTGCTGGACGTTATCTAGTAAACTCTCTTTGTATTTTCTGATTGTGTGGAGATGTGCACACATGTTTGCCTTTCTTTTACTTAGTCTATTATATGGTTCTACTGAGGCAGATGTTCAGTAATTTAAAAAGACTTAAAAGCAAGTGATTCTTATTCATAGAAATAAAAGAGCATTTTTTTTCTGACAGAGAAAATTTCTTCCTAGTTAAAAATATGGGTCCACTAATTATACTTCATTGCTTTATACATATGAACCAATTTTTCATCTTAGCAAACTTATTTCAACTTTCCAAATTGCTTACATATATATGTTTGTCTTCAAATTGTACTTTGAACTGGTTTTAGCATCTTACTGGTTTCTTTAATTAATGCACTTAATTAATCTTAGACAAGTTCATTTTAAACTTGTATGAGAGGCACAATATTATCTTTTTGAAAATTATACTTTCATACAATTAAGACATAATAGTCACCTGTGCCTCAGTGATTATAACAATTATTGAAATATTTAAAATGAAATATGAAATTGTCTACATTAAAATTGGTGAAATATGGAAATTCCTAAATTGTATTATATTTTCTTCAAAAAACTCTTGAATATATCTTCCTCGTTTAGTTCCCATTACCTTCATTTGAGTTTCTTTTTTATCTGTGTAACTTCCTAACCTATCTTTCTTTGAGATTCCACTGTCTCTAGTCGACCCATTGCAATACTGCCTGGGTAATAATTCTAAACTCCACTGTTTATGTTGTGATTGTTTCAAATCCTGCAGTGATTCTACTTCTTTATATTGAATATTTGGATCTTCACAATTTAAATCTTGCATATATCACTTCCAATGTCATTTGTTCCTTAATTTGTCTCAAGTTATCGGACCTTCTTAGAGACCTTTCACTTAGAGTATTACTTTCTGGTTAGATATGCAGATGACACCACCCTTGTGGCAGAAAGTGAAGAGGAACTAAAAAGCCTCTTGATGAAAGTCAAAGAGGAGAATGAAAAAGTTGGCTTAAAGCTCAACATTCAGAAAACGAAGATCATGACATCCAGTCCCATCACTCCATAGGAAATAGATGGGAAAACAGTGGAAACAGTGTCAGACTTTATTATTTTTGGTTCCAAAATCACTGCAGATGGTGATTGCAGCCATGAAATTAAAAGATGCTTACTCCTTGGAAGAGAAGTTATGACCAACCTAGATAGCATATTCAAAAGCAGAGACATTACTTTGCCGACTAAGGTCTGTCTAGTCAAGGCTATGGTTTTTCCAGTAGTCATGTATGGATGTGAGAGTTGGACTGTGAAGAAGGCTGAGCGCCGAAGAACTGATGCTTTTGAACTGTAGTGTTGGAGAAGACTCTTGAGAGTCCCTTGGACTGCAAGGAGAGCCAACCAGTCCATTCTGAAAGAGATCAGCCCTGGGATTTCTTTGGAGGGAATGATGCTAAAGCTGAAACTCCAGTACTTTGGCCACTTCATGCAAAGAGTTGACTCACTGGAGAAGACTTTGATGCTGGGAGGGATTGGGGGCAGGAGGAGAAGGGGACGACAGAGGATGAGATGGCTGGATGGCATCACGGACTCGATGGATGTGAGTCTGAGTGAACTCCGGGAGTTGGTGATGGACAGGGAGGCCTGGCGTGCTGCGATTCATGGGGTCGCAAAGAGTCAGACACGACTGAGTGACCAAACTGAACTGAACTGAGAGATACTTCAAGTTCTACAAGCTTATCATTGTTTCAAAATAAACAGCAGATTGCACACCTTTTTGTATATCTATTTTTTTTGTATTTAAAAAGGCAAATTGCTTTCTCATAGAATTAAGGATTTCTGATATGTGTTACTCTTTGGATAAAAAATTTATCAAATTCCAGTGTATTTACCTGTTGAGGCTTAATTTTGCATTCATGCTCAAAGTTAGTAATCATATACATAGATTCTGAAAATAACTTTAAAATAAAGTAGCAAGTTGACTTGAGTCTCCTCATTCCATTTTGTATATCTAGGATATAAATGAGGAGCATTTTAAGGAGTTTTAATGAACTAAAATAAAATAATACTTATTATCATTATATTTTGAGATTTTCTTGTAGTTGATTAACAGAAATTGATATGGATATAGATATAAATATAAGTATGTGTGTGTTTAAAGGTTGGTATATACACAAAACATTCATTTTAAACAAATCTTTCAGTTAAAAGGAATCTGTCATGGAAGGAATAGATCTTCTTTTTAAAAAAATTAATTAATTTAATTGGAGGCTAACTACTTTACAATATTGTAGTGATTTTTGCCCAACATTGACATTAATCAGCCACCAGTACACATGTGCTCCCCATACAGAACCCGTCTTTTTCTCCCTTTCCCATCCCATCCCCCAGGCGGATGCACTAGCCCTGAGCACCCTGTCTCATGCATTGAACCTGGACTGGTGATCCTCTTCACATATGATAATATGCACGTTTCAATCTACCTTCTCAAATCATCCCACCCTCGCCATCTCCCACTGAGTCCAAAAGACTGTTGTTTACATCTGTGTCTCTTTGGCTGTCTCGCATATAGGGTCATCATTATCATCTTTCTAAATTCCATATATATATATGTGTTAGTATACTGTATTGGTGTTTTTCTTTCTGACTTACTTCACTCTGTATAATAGGCTCCGGTTCATTCACCTCAGAACTGATTCAAATGCATTCTTTTTAATGGCTGAGTAACACTCCATTGTGTATATGTACCACAGCTTTCTTATCCATTCATCTGCTGATGGACATCTAGATAACTATTGTAAACAGTGCTGTGATCAACATTGGGGTACACGTGTCTCTTTCAATTCTGGTTTCCTCGGTTTGTATGCCAAGCAGCAGGATTGGTGGGTCATATGGCAGTTCTATTTCCAGTTTTTTAAGGAATCTTGACACTGTTCTCCATAGTGGCTGTACTAGTTTGTAAGGAATAGATTTTCTTATGAAATACGTATTTTTCATATAAAAATTATTTTTGTTGTAGACAGTTGGGAAACAAATTACAGATAATTTTAAGATAAAATACTTAGTTCTTTATATATTTTTTAAAGTTGTATTAGACAAAATGGCATCATATTATTAATAACAAGTCTCTTTGTTGACATACTTTTGTTTCCTAGCCCCGAAGTTGCTAACTTATTGAAGTGGAAACACAGATTTTAGGAAAAGTTTTTTTTTTGTAGAAAAATGAAGTATTTGTATCCTGAAAATAGAGATATTTTATACCAGAACTTCACTTTGCAAACTGGCTTCTTTTGAGAAAGCTATATAGAATAGATGATATGTTTATACATATTTATTCACCTAAATTTTGTTCTTTTAAAGC
This sequence comes from Budorcas taxicolor, assembly GCF_023091745.1. Lineage (NCBI taxonomy): Eukaryota > Metazoa > Chordata > Mammalia > Artiodactyla > Bovidae > Budorcas > Budorcas taxicolor. The sequence goes on along the minus strand of NC_068923.1, from coordinate 54,606,035 downwards.
TAGTCCATGGATATATAATACACTTTATCTCTCATTTTTATTACATTATATTTGTAAGAAGGATTGACAACATTTATTATAAATCTTTATTTATTTGTTTAAGAAACACATTTTTCTCCACTTGAACCATGTTCAGTTCAGTTCAGTTCAGTTCAGTCGCTCAGTCGTGTCCGACTCTTTGCAACCCCATGAATCGCAGCACGCCATGAGGACAACACAAACAACAAACACGCAAAGCAAAAAACAGTAAAGCCCAAGATGTGCATTATGAATCCCACTTCTAGGCATAAGCCCTGAGAAAACCATAATTCAAAAAACACACTTACCCCAGTGCTCATCACAGTACTATTTGCAATAGACAGGACAGGGACACAACCTAAATGTCCATCAACAGATGAATAGATGAAGAAAATGCGGTACATATATACAATGGAATATTACTCAGCAATGAAAAAGAAAGATACTGGATGATCTATAGCCATCTAGATAGACCTAGAGTCTGTCATACGGCGTGAAGTAAGTCAGAAAGAGGAAAACAAATGGCGTTTATCAATGCATATGTATGAAATCTATAAAAATGGTATAGATGAACTAATTTGCAGAGCAGGAATAGAAACACAGACGTAGAGAATAGACATGTAGATATGGAGGTGGGGAAGGAGGGTAGGATGAATTGGGACATAGGGATTGCTGCATGTTCATTACCATGTATAAAATAGATAGCTAGTGGGAACCTGCTGTATAGCACAGGGAACTCAGCTTGGTGCTCTGTGGTGACCTAGATGAGTGCGCTGGGGGTGGGGTGGGAGGGAGGTCCAAGAGGGCCGGGATACATGTATACTATATATTGTGGATTCACTTTGCTGCATAGCAGAAATGAACAAAACATTATAAAGCAATTGAATGCCAATAAAACATATTTCTCTTTTTAAAAAAGAGAAAAAATAATAAAGTATGTCTTCTAGACTTACAGCTGACTTTTTCAAGTGTCATTATCTCAGTCAATTATGAATTTCTGCTCAGGAATTCATTGACTTTTATCTTCAGTCTTCTTCCCATCTGTCTGCAGCTATTGAAATTTAGAGAGTTTGAATACCATCCTGGCAACAGGAAGTGTTGTCTGGTTCTTATGCCGGCTAATTTTGATGTTAATCATAACTAGTCTGATTTCTAAAAGAGCTTCACTGGTATCCATTAAAATATGACTGGAGTCACCTTATGCTTTGGACCCTAGGCTGGTGCACATTGCTGAAGTCTACTGTCCCAGGTCACAAGACCTCTTTTTCCTCACCTTCCCTTCTAAAATTCAGGTTTATTTTCACTATTTCTATAACTCTCCCAGGGTACCTGGAACTCCTTGGGTCACATAGATCAATGATTTTGATGGTGTAGAAACAATTGGGAGTAAAATTTCTCTGCAAAATTCAAAGCAGTGGATGGTATCATCTGTAACAGTAGTTATCTTAAGTCTTCACCACAGCAAACTGATAGCTTGCAAATGACAGCTACAAAGTGAATGGGTAAAATCATAAATTTAAGTACAAGGTAGGCTGGTAGATTTTGATATAGCAAAAGAAACTACTTTTTGAGTTTTGGCATAATACCATTGGAAGATGTTCACAATTATCTTTTTTTAAAAAAGTCTTTTCACTAGTCCCCTGTCATTCTTATCTAAATGTTGGAATACTCTTAAATGACAGCAACATATCACAAAAGATATTCTGGTGATCAAAGAAGCAAATACGGGACATCAACTGTCAGGAATTTAAAAAATTTAGAAAAATGTAAATCAAAGCCTCTCTCATCACTATATATATATATAAATTAATTTTTTCCCCATGTTAACATTAAAACTTTTTGTTTGGATATAGTAAGCATAAGATTTTGGATTCCTAATACAGTAAATACTATGACTATGAGGGTTCTTAATAGTTTTTTAAAGTATAAAGTCATAATGAGACCAAAGAATCAATTTTGCTCTAAATACTACACATAAGCAGAGGGCTTCATGCCTGCTCACTCACTCAGTCATCTCTAACTCTTTGCAGCCCCATGGCCTACAGCCTGACGGGCTCTTCTGTCCATGGAATTTTCAGGTAAGAATGCTGAAGTGTGTTGCCATTTCCTACTTCATGGGATCCTGGGGTGCTTCCCCAAATCATCTTGACTCAGTTAGACCTTCACACGACTTTCATGCTGCCATCTAAAGAGCACCATATTGTGCTGAGAAGCAAAAAGCAATGCTTGCTCATTTAAGCTTTTCTATCATTCCTTCCCCCACCCCCAGACACATCTGAATCCTTAATCCACCCTCTCACTCTTCAGAATGCATCCCCTCCCCCTACTTCCTCCTCCATCTCAGTTCAGTTCAGTTCAGGTCAGTCACTCAGTCGTGTGTGACTCTTTGTGACCCCATGAATCGCAGCATGCCAGGCCTCCCTGTCCATCACCAACTCCTGGAGTTCACTCAGACTCCCGTCCATCGAGTCAGTGATGCCATCCAGCCATCTCATCCTCTGTCGTCCTCTTCTCCTCCTGCCCCCAATCTCTCCCAGCAACAGAGTCTTTTCCAATGAGTCAACTCTTCTCATCAAGTGGCCAAAGTACTGGAGTTTCAGCTTTAGCATCATTCCTTCCAAAGAAATCCCAGGGTTGATCTCCTTCAGAATGGACTGGTTGGATCTCCTTGCAGTCCAAGGGACTCTCAAGAGTCTTCTCCAACACCACAGTTCAAACGCATCAATTCTTCAGTGCTCAGCCTTCTTCACAGTCCGACTCTCACATCCATACATGACCACAGGAAAAATCATAGCCTTGACTAGATAGACCTTAGTTGGCAAAGTAATGTCACTGCTTTTGAATATACTACCTAGGTTGGTCATAACTTCTCTTCCAAGGAGTAAGTATCTTTTAATTTCATGGCTGTAATCACCATCTGCAATGATTTTGGAGCCCCCAAAAATAAAGTCTGACACTGTTTCCACTGTTTCCCCATCTATTTGCCATGAAGTGATGGGACCAGACGCCACGATCTTCATTTTCTGAATGTTGAGCTTTAGGCCAACTTTTTCACTCTCCACTTTCACTTTCATCAAGAGGCTTTTTAGTTCCTCTTCACTTTCTGCCATAAGGGTGGTGTCATCTGCATAGCTGAGGTTATTGATATTTCTCCTGGCAATCTTGATTCCGGCTTGCGCTTCTTCCAGGCCAGCGTTTCTCATGATGTATTCTGCATCTAAGTTAAATAAGCAGGGTGACAATATACAGCCTTGACGTACTCCTTTTCCTATTTGGAACCAGTCTGTTGTTCCATGTCCAGTTCTAACTGTTGCTTCCTGACCTGCATACAGATTTCTCAAGAGGCAGGTCAGGTGGTCTGTCTCAATGGATCATAAATACTCTCATTCTTGTCTGGAAGGTCAAGCTTTTGAAGCAACTGATACACAGTATAGTTTTAAATTTTATTTTGAAACTCAGAGCTTAGAATTGAAGCAATGACCTTCATTGTTCTGTCATGTCTGCATTACCTTCCCTGGAAAAATGTTTTAACCGTGGGTTTTACTCTTATTGGTTAAAAGATTAAAGGAGAAAATAAACATCTACCTACATTTGTACATACATGCATGCCTAAAGAGTAAAGGAAGTTGGATGATATTTCAGAACATTACTTCACTAAAATTATTTTTCACTGAATGGTGTACGCTCTTTAAATTCAGGCATCCTATGGGTCATTTTCTCTGTAATAACATTCCTAATTAACCCCTCTTATTTGAAAAATGTCATTTTGAATTTTTAGATTGAGCACTGCAAAGAATGAACTGTGTCCTCAAATTCTTATGTTGAAGTCGTAAAGCTCAATACCTCACTGTTTGACTGTTTTTTGGAGATAAGGCCTTTAAAGAGGTAACTAAAGTAAAAAAAAGGTCCTTAGAATAAGCCTTAATCCAATGTGACTGGGGTCCTCATAAGAAGAGGACATGAGGACAGAGAAAATGTACAGAAGAAAGATCATGTGAAGATGGGGGAGAAGATGGCCATTTATAAGCCAAGGAAAGATCTACAAAGAAATCAACTCTGTAGAATTCTTAATTTCAAAGTTCCCAAACTGCAAGCATGATTAGGCCAATTATCCTCTGTATTCTTAAAGACTGGGCACAAGTATTGTTTTTCCTAGGACTTCCCTGATAGCTCAGTTGGTAAAGAATCTACCTGCAATGCAGGAGTTTCAGTTCAGTACAGTCGCTCGGTCGTGTCTGACTCTTTGCGATCCCATGAATCGCAGCACGCCAGGCCTCCCTGTCCATCACCATCTCCCGGAGTTCACCCAGACTCACGTCCATCAGTCCGCGATGCCATTCAGCCATCTCATCCTGGGTCATCCCTTCTCCTCCTGCCCCCAATCCCTCCCAGTATCAGAGTCTTTTCCAATGAGTCAACTCTCCTCATGAGGTGGCCAAAGTACTGGAGTTTCAGCTTTAGCATCATTCCTTCCAAAGAACACCCAGGACTGATCTCCTTTAGGATGGATCGGTTGGATCTCCTTGAAGTCCAAGGGACTCTCAAGAGTCTTCTCCAACACCACAGTTCAAAAGCATCACTTCTTCAGCACTCAGCTTTCTTCACAGTCCAACAATCACATCCATACATGACCACAGGAAAAACCATAGCCTTGACTAGATGGACCTAAATCGGCAAAGTAATGTCTCTACTTTTGAATATACTGTCTAGGCTGGTCATAATTTTTCTTCCAAGGAGACCCTGGTTCAATTCCTAAATATGGGAAGATCCCTTGGAAAAGGGATAGGGTACCCACTCCATATTTTTGGGCTTCCCATGTGGCTCAGCAGGTAAAAAAAATCTGCCTGCAATGTGGGAGACCTGTTTTTTCTAAAAACATTTTTTAAACACTCCACCTTATTTATCAGTTCAGTTCAATCGCTCAGTAGTATCTGACTCTTTGCGACCCCGTGAATTGCAGCACACCAGGCCTCCCTGTCCATTACCAACTCCTGGGATTCACTCAGACTCACAACTATCGGGTCAGTAATGCCATCCAGCCATCTCATCCTCTGTCGTCCCCTTCTCCTGCCCCCAATCCCTCCCACCATCAGAGTCTTTTCCAGTGAGTCAACTCTTTGCATGAGGTGGCCAAAGTACTGGAGCTTCAGCTTTAGTATCATTCCTTCCAAAGAACACCAAGGACTGATCTCCTTCAGAATGGACTCCTTGCAGAATGGATCTCCTTGCAATCCAAGGGACTCTCAAGAGTCTTCTCCAACACCACAGGTCAAAAGCATCAATTCTTCGGCGCTCAGCTTTCTTCACACTCCAACTCTTGCATATATACATGACCACTGGAAAAACGATAGCCTTGACTAGACGGACCTTTGTTGGCAAAGTAATGTCTCTGCTTTTGAATATGCTATCTAGGTTGGTCATAACTTTTCTTCCAAGGAGTAAGTGTCTTTTAATTTCATGGCTGCAGTCACCATCTGCAGTGATTTTGGAGCCCCAAAAAATAAAGTCTGACACTGTTTCCACTGTTTCCCCATCTATTCCCCATGAAGTCGTGGGACCGGATGCCATGATCTTCGTTTTCTGAATGTTGAGCTTTAGGTCAACTTTTTCACTCTCCTCTTTCATTCTCATAAGAGGCTTTTTAGTTCCTCTTCACTTTCTGCCATAAGGGTGATTCATCTCCATATCTGAGGTTATTGATATTTCTCCCGGCAATCTTGATTCCAGCTTGTGCTTCTTCCAGCCCATGTTTCTCATGATGTACTCTGCATGTAAGTTAAATAAGCAGGGTGACAATATACAGCCTTGACGTACTCCTTTTCCTATTTGGAACCAGTCTGTTGTTCCATGTCCAGTTCTAACTGTTGCTTCCTGACCTGCATATAGGTTTCTCAAAAGGCAGGTCAGGTGGGGTGGTATGCCCATCTCTTTCAGAATTTTCCATATTTTCTTGTGATATACATAGTCAAAGGCTTTGGCATATTCAATAAAGCAGAGATAGATGTTTTTCTGGAACTCTCTTGCTTTTTTGATGATCCAGTGGATGTTGGCAATTTAATCTCTGGTTCCTCTGCCTTTTCTAAAGCCAGCTTGAACATCTGAAAGTTCATGGTTCATATATTGCTGAAGCCTGGCTTGGAGAATTTTGAGCATTACTTTACTAGCATGTGAGATTAGTGCAACTGTGTGGTAGTTTGAGCATTCTTTGGCATTGCCTTTCTTTCGGATTGGAATGAAAACTGACATTTTCCAGTCATGTGACTACTGCTGAGTTTCCCAAATTTGCTGGCATATTGAGTGCAGCACTTTCACAGCATCATCTTTCAGGATTTGAAATAGCTCAATGAATTCCATCACCTCCACTAGCTTTGTTTGTAGTGATGCTTTCTAAGGCCCACTTGACTTCACATTCCAGGATGTCTGGCTCTAGGTGAGTGATCACACCATCGTGATTATCTGGTCATGAAGTTCTTTTTTGTACAGTTCTTCTGTGTATTCTTGCCACCTCTTCTTAATATCTTCTCCTTCTTTTGGTCCATACCATTTCTGTCCTTTATCGAGCCCATCTTTGCATGAAACGTTCCCTTGGTGTCTCTAATTTTCTTGAAGAGATCTCTAGTCTTTCCCATTCTGTTCTTTTCCTCTATTTCTTTTCATTGATTGCTGAGAAAGGCTTGCTTATCTCTCCTTGCTATTCTTTGGAACTCTGCATTCAGATGCTTATATCTTTCCTTTTCTCCTTTGCTTTTCACTCCTCTTCTTTTCACAGCTATTTGTAAGGCCTCCACAGACAGCATTTTGCTTTTTTGCATTTCTTTTCCATGGGGATGGTCTTGATCCCTGTCTCCTGTACAATGTCACGAACCTCAGTCCATAGTTCATCAGGCACTCTATCAGATCTAGGCCCTTAAATCTATTTCTCACTTCCACTGTATAATCATAAGGGATTTGATTTAGGTCATACCTGAATGGTCTAGCAGTTTTCCCTACTTTCTTCAATTTGAGTTTCAATTTGGCAATTCGAAGTTCATGATCTGAGCCACAGTCAGCTCCTGGTCTTGTTTTTGCTGACTGTATAGAGCTTCTCCATCTTTGGCTGCAAAGAATATAATCAATCTGATTTCGGTTTTTACCAAATGGTGATGTCCATGTGTAGAGTCTTCTCTTGTGTTTCTGGAAGAGGGTGTTTGCTATGACCAGTGCGTTCTCTTGACAAAATTCTATTAGCCTTTGCCCTGCTTCATTCTGTATTCCAAGACCAAATTTGTCTGTTACTCCAGGTGTTTCTTGACTTCTTACTTTTGTATTCCAGTCCCCTATAATAAAAAGGACATCTTTTTTGGGTGTTAGTTCTAAAAGGTCTTGTAGGTCTTCATAAAACCGTTCAACTTCAGCTTCTTTAGCATTACTAGTTGGGGCATAGACTTGGATTACTGTGATATTGAATGGTTTGTCTTGGAAACAAACAGAGATTATTCTGTTGTTTTTGAGATTGAATCCAAGTACTGCATTTTGGACTCTTTTGTTGACCATGACCGCTACTCCATTTCTTCTGAGGGATTCCTGCCCACAGTAGTAGATATAATGGTCATTTGAGTTAAATTCACCCATTCCAGTCCATTTTAGTTCGCTGATTCCTAGAATGTGGATGTTCACTCTTGCCATCTCTTGTTTGACCACTTCCAGTTTGCCTTGATTCATGGATTTGACATTCCAGGTTCCTATGCAATATTGCTCTTTACAGCATTGGACCTTGCTTCTTTCACCAGTCACATCCATAGCTGGGTATTGTTTTTGCTTTGGCTCCATCTTTCACTCTTTCTGGTGTTATTTCTCCACTGATCTCTGCTGCCCCTGGCCACCCCCTTGACCTCAGATGTGGAGTATCTCCTCTCGGCCTTGCTTGTGCGCCGTCACAGCCCCCACTATGGTATCAATTCATACTGGACTATATTCACATATTATTTATTGACTGTATACATATCAAAATAGTTATACCTATTTTTATATCTTTTTCTCATTGAATGTAATAATTTGCTTGATTCTATTTATCTTGAACCAAAATATCTTAATAGATGACATTTATTCATCCACCTTATTCAACTTTGTATGCTCAATAACTTGTACTCACCAGTAAAGTCGCTCAGTCATGTCCAATTCTTTGCAACCCCGTGGATAGTAGCCTACTAGGCTTCTCCGTCGATGGGATTTTCCAGGCAAGAATACTGGAGTGGGTTGCCATTTCCTTCTCCAGGGGATCTTTCTGACCCAGGGCTCAAACCCAGATTTCCATCACTGCAGGCAGACACTTGCTATCTGAGCCACCAGGGAAGCCCTGGTATAAACTGGAGGTAAGTTATCAATATTTCAATATTTCTTTTTTTCTTTAATGAAAGATTAACTTTCTGGGTATTAAAGGGACACAATGTTTTGAAAAAATGTGAAATCTTTGAAATAGGTAAAAACATTGCAGTCTATTTTACTATGGAACACTTGATGTTGCCCAACTGGCCCTTGAGGCTATCTAATTCTAAAGAAGTCTGGTAATTGATTTATTTTGCAAATTTAGAGATAGAAATCAACTTTTGTAGGCTGTGGTGATATGAATAGTTCTTATTTATTAAGACACCAGTGAATTTTGGGGGTTAGAAATGCAAAAATGCCTTGATTCCATCGTCCCCATCTGAAGAGATGATTCTAACATTTTATTTCATTGTCTTTTGGATATTAAGAAATATCTATTTGTACCTATTTGTAAATATTGTCTTTTGTAATATTAAGAAATATCTATTTGCATCTATTTGTAAATTAACATCAGCTTTCCTGATTGTGTGTGTGTGTGTATGTGTGACTTCAGTTTTATTTGTCAGTTACTTTAAAATCTTACTGATTATTTCACTTATTAATGTTAAAAATCTGACATGTTTATTTTATAGTTATATATCATATAGTTAACTTTTAAAATGATTATTTAATAACAGTATATCAACAGAAATCATCTCTATGAAATATGAGTTCATCCATTGTAATCATAAATAGGAGTTTACTATTTGCCAATTCCTAGCTTGAAAAATCTATTACAAAGATGGACTATGTACTTACTAAACAATGAGATGATCTCCATTCTTTCCTATTTTTCTTCTTCCTTTATTTTCTTTCTTTGTTATCTTTTTATGAATCACGTTAACTTTATTTGAAAGAGGTATTGTATTGATTTATATTACCTGGCTATCACAGGATCAGTAACACTTTTGTTTATTTTTATTCTTCATAGTTCATGTATAAATTAAGTCATTTGAGTGAGATACTTTTTAAATTCATTATTTCTATCATGTTGCTTGTGTACTGTAATCCTGAAATCTGCTCATTTTAAGGTATTTTAAAACTCTTTATAATATTTTGATTAGAACACTTTTGTAATAATTAGAAATGTGAAATTCAAATGGAAGATGGCAATGCTCAACCTTCACTTCAAAGGATCCTACAGTCATTTCAAGAAGAGGTCAAGGAAATAAACTGTAATACATTAGCCTGGGGCTATGAGTGATCTCTTACCATACTGGAAATTGGCAGCCCTTCTGTTTTTTGTCCTTAAGGACTTGAGTATTAAACTAATTGTTAAATATACCAAGTGGACCGACAGTAAAATAACAGGCTCTGTTGATATGCATAGAAAAGAAAAGCCTATTAATTTCACAAAAGATCCCTTTTTGGTTAATATTTACAAGCAGTCTTGATTTCAGTAACTTGTGACATACTACAGAGAAATCTTTAAAGTACAGATGGCCTGAACTTTTTTTGTTTCTGTTATGTAGAAATGGTTTTAATGATATTTCAAGCAATTATATAAAATGATCCTTTTTGAAAGAGAATAAAAATACTTCATATGTTTTATTTATGGTGAGTGAAATGCCTGTTATTTGGGGCATATAGTTAGCTGCAGTAATAAGTAGCATATCTGCATATTAGTATTTGAACCACCTTTCTTTTAAAAAAGTAATGCTTTGTTAAAGTGTTTTTATTTCAAAATACATTATTCTTCTCAATGTTTAAATGTTGTAATGCCTTTTGATCTTGATTTCATGACGCAAATACCTCTGGTCTGATTCAAAATTGTAACCTCAGAATTTATTGAGTACCTTTCTAAATTCATTTGAATACTTCTGCTAGTCTCTTCATAAACCAAATGATGCATAAGCACTCTGGGTTGCTAATATTTTAGTGGGTTAGTCTGGCATAGATTAAATGATTGAAAATATAAGTGAATAGGTTATATTGAGCTGGCCAAAATTTGTTTGGATTTTGGTCCTGGTTGTATTTTAGATCAGGTTCTTACTGAGATTACAGGTTGAATGAAATGTAAAATTCACAGATTCAGTGTATTAGTTTTTTGTTATTTCAACAATGAATTACCAAAAATTTAGCAGCTTCAAATAATACCCAATTATTAGCTCACAGTTCTGTAGGTGAGAAAACCGAATGAGCTCAATAGAATTCTGCTTAGAGTCTTGCAAATCTCCAATCAAGGTGTCAGTTTAAAGCTCTCAGGAAGAATCGACTTCCACATTTAGGGTAGAATCCTGTTTCTTGTGTTCATGAATCCTAGTTTCTCACCCTTGTTAGATGTCAGACAGGAGTACTTTCTGCTCATAAATACCACCCACATTCTTTCTCAGATGGCCCCTCCATTTTCAAAGCAAGATACCTTGAGTCCTTCTAGCAGTTTGAATCTCCCTGACTTCCTTTTCTTCTGTGACCTGGATAACATTCTCTGCTTTTGAAGGGTGCATGTGCTTGGATTAAGCCCAGCTGAATAATCTCCCTTTTGCTACATTGTCATAGGAATAATACCATCGCGTGGGCTTCCCTGGTAGATCAGATGGTAAAAAATCCACCTGCAAAGCAGGAGACCCAGGTTTGATCCCTGGGTCAGGAAAATTCTCTGGAGAAGGGAATGACAACCACTACAGTATTCTTGCCTGGAAACCCCTTGGACAGAGAAGCTTGATGGGCTATAGTCCATGTGGTCGCCAAGAGTCGGATATGGCTGAGTGACTAAACACACCAAACAATGGGGTAAAGGTCACAAGGACCGTTTTGAATTTCCACTTACCAGAGATATATGTAAACTAATAGACAAGAAGACATTTAGGGAAAAAATGTGATCATTAGAATTTTTATTTTTAATAACAGAAGACTAACGGATAATTTTGTATTTTGTTAAGTTTATAAAGCCTTGGGCTTCCCAGGTGGTGCTAGTGGTAAAGAATCTGCCTGCCAATACAGGTGACATAAGAGATGAGGGTTCGATCCCTGCATTTTGAAGCTCCCTTGGAGTAAAAAAATGGCAATCCACTTCAGAATTATTGCCTGGATAATCTCATGGACACAGGAGCCTGGCAGGAAACAGTCCATAGCATCGCAAAGGGTAAGACACGACTGAAGCAACTTAGCATGCACGCAAGTTTATAAAAAGTACTTCTCTCCAAAAGCCAGCAACATTTTACAATTCATAATGATTTATATCCTTTAAGACAAAAATAAAATTTGTGAGTAAGTTGTGCTCTGGACTAAATGCTTTCCTATCCCTAAGTCCATATATTGAGCCTTAATCCTCAATGTGATGTTATTTGGAGGTGAGGTCTTTGGGAGGTAATTAAGTCCCTTATCAATGAGATCAGTGGCCTATTTAAAAGAGACATGAGAAAGATGATCTTTATCTCTATTATGTGAGGCTACAGTGAGAAGATAGCCATGGGTAAACTGGAAAGAGAGATTCTCACTGGACACGTCTTGGCAGTGCGTTATCTTGGACTTCCTTGCTTTTAGAACTGTGAGCATGTTTATTGTTTAAGCTGTCGAGTCCACTGCATCTTGTTATAGAAGTCTGAGCTAGGAGAGATTGGAAAGACAAAATGTGAAGTCTCCTTGTAGTGTCTGAGGAAAGATACTATCTCTGCACTTTTATCCAGTAATTCCAAATGAATAAACTTGCAAATTTAGTTAATCATGGGTTAAGAATGTCTAGCCAATACTCTGAACATGTGAAACCTTAGGATGTAGACATCGTATTTCATTAAAAAAGAACAAATTTATGGAATTCAAGACATTTTTCTTTTATATTAATATAAATATTTCAACTAAATACCCTCATTTGCATATATTCAGGTAAATTTTTGGAGAGCTATTTATTAATAGAGTCAACATGAATTTGATGCTCATTTGAGATTCCAAATTATCTTGGGTGAGGGACAAGTGAAATGATCAGGCACCAGAATCTTGAAATGGTAAAGTTCTGTGCAGATATTAGCAAATACTATCAGTAATTTAGTTATGTGTCTTTTGTCCACTGAACATCTTTGTTGCTGAGGAAACTGGCATCTAAGAATCAGTCAGTACTCTGACAAAAGACTCATAATCAAATGAATGTTTTATCATCTTGAATCCATATGCAGCCAAAGATGTACCAAAGCCAAGACACACGTGAGCCTCAACATAGAATGGTATCGTATTCCCTTTCTTAATATTATGACTGAAATTTCATTCTCTTTTCTAGGTTTCTTAGTTGATTTATTTCAAAAAACTCATCTAGTCATCAAACTACTCATCCCAAATTATGTGCACTTAAAATGTCTATAGTCTTTTAAAAACAAAAGTATCTATACTATATTGCTATAAATAGATCAAGAATTTTTGGTCATGGCTTTTATAATAATGACTAGTACATCCTCACCATGTCAGTGAGTGTTTCATGACCTGATATATCTAACCGGATAGAAATAAATCTTCAATATCTCCCAAGATGCTGTGAATGAGGTAATATTTATAACAAAATCAATTGAAATAAACTCATAATAAAGCCATTTTCTAAATATTAGAAGAATAATGGAAGTACATGACCCTATACTTAATTTTAGAATAATAAAAAATAGTTCAGTTAAGTCATTGCCTAGATATTTTTGGCAAATCAAAGGGAATATGGGAAAATACAACGTTTAAATCAAAATTTCACCCAAACGTATACTATGCTTGAATTCTCTTCATTTTCAATGAGTTTAATGATCACAAACACCAAATTAAGTTAGGATGAATGATAAACTTGTTTTGTGGGTTTTGATACAGGCTTAGAAGACTTGAGAGTCCCTTGAACTACAAGGAGATCAAACCAGTCGATTCCAAAGGAAATCAGTCCTAAATATTCATTGGAAGGACTGATGCTGAACCTGAAGCTCCAATACTTAGCCTACCTGATGTGAAGAACTGACTCATTAGAAAAGACCCTTATACTGGGAAAGATTGAAGGTAGGAGAAGGGGATGTCAGAGGATAAGATGGTTGGATGGCATCACCAACTCAATGGACATGAATTTGAGCAAGCTCCAGGAGCTGGTGATGGTCAGGGAAGCCTAACTTGCTGCAGTCCATGGGGTTGCAGAGTCGGACATGATTGAGTGACTGAACTGAACTGTACATATATTATAGGAAAATTGTTAAAAGTGATAAATTAAATTACTTTTACAATTGTTCAGTTCAGTTCAGTTCAGTCGCTCAGTCGTGTCCGACTCTTTGCGACCCCATGTATCGCAGCACACCAGACCTCCCTGTCCATCATTATCTCAATTAAAAAGAGTTAGACATTATGCGGAATTAAGATTTTAATCAGGACTTTTTTGGATGGATGTTTTCCTTAATGTTTTTATAATCACATATCTTTTAATCATACACTATGTCTATAAAAATTTTATGTTTGTAAAAATGTGTTTACTCATGTTCATCTAGAGATTTACTGATGTGTACTATTTATCCATATATACTTTTTCTGCATCCATTAATGCAAAATTTGTATATAATACTAAAACTGTATTTGAACAGATGCCATTGTTGTTTCTTAGTAATACAACAGAAAATGAAATTTCATGGATTTGCATTAATTATTCCAGTGTAGAATTGCTAGTAGAGCTATCCTTATAGTAACACAGTCATCCTCATTTTTATATTAGTCCTTGTAGGACACAATATTTAAATGACTTGGTTTGGTCACAAGAATGCCAACATTAGACAATTTGACCAGATTTGCCCTATTTTGTCCAATAAATTCTCAGTGCATGCACTGTACTATTAGAACAAGGCTCATGAGATATTTAGTAAATAAATAGAGAGCATTAGTCAATTTTCTAATAATGTGTTTGTCTATAAGAGAAAATTATTTCTGCAGGTGATAAATATTGGCCCTCTAGCCTGAGATCTGGTTTCCTTGTCATAAAGAAACAAAAAGTGATTACATAGAGAATGCGTCTTCATAAGCATCTCTATAAGGAAATGAGAGGTAGGAAAAGGCAGGAATGAATATTACCTGGAAACCCCAAGTGAGGCATTTTATTATTTTTCTGAAATTTAGCCAGCATTATTGTGATAGGTTCATTGCTTTCTGCTTTCATAAATATGCCCTATTGGTGATAAGCACCATGGAGTTTTCTACATCAAGGACTTCTTGCTAAATCCTATACTGTAAAAACTTTTTGCTTTCCCTAATATTACTGTGTCACTGAAGGCAACTTTTTTTTTTATAACCATTTTATGTTTTGTATTTTTTTTTACTTGAAGTCTTTGCAAATTTTCTCAGCTGCTATTATTGATATTGCATAATTTATCCCTGAAAGAAAGAAAGTCTTTTGTCTCTCTCACCATGTCACACAGTCACTCTGGCCCAAGACCTGTGGATGTTCAAAATGAGGGGAAAAAAAAAAAATGTGACTTGGAACCTGGGTAGCAAAAATGCCTGAAATTTATGGAAATCCAAAGAAACAGACAATGATGTTGGTACTTTAAAGAACTGCATCCTATACTTGGTTGGAAGAGCTGCAAAAACCCAAGATATTACCATTTCTATATTTATTATAGTGTAACAATTCTCTGTGTTTATAACTGTTTTTATATTTGAAAGAAATGACAACGTATGCTCAGCATGATAGCTCTGTGGAATTGCATTTATGATTGCAGCCCTGAATAATGCAAATTGAGTCATTAAACTATTTTTAATGATTGCTTCCATGATCATTTTGTGAATGAGTTACTACAAAGGTCAAAATTTCTGATAACTATCTTTTGAATACCATAAGGAAAAAAAAATGTGATTTTACTTTGGTTAGATGAAAATACTAGGGTTTGATAAAACTAAGTTAAATTTTAAATGATTGTATTGAAATTTTCACTTAAAAATCTATCCTTAATAAACAAATTTTTTCATTTACTTTCAGTTCAGTTCAGTTCAGTTGCTCAGTCGTGTCTGACTCTTTGTGACCCCATGAACCAAAGCACGCCAGGATTCCCTGTCCATCACCAACTCCTGGAGTTCACTGAAACTCATGTCCATTGAGTCAGTGATGCCATCCAACCATCTCATCCTCTGTCATCCCCTTCTCCTACTGCCTTCAATCTTTCCCAGCATCAGGGTCTTTTCAAATGAGTCAGCTCTTCGCATCAGATGGCCAAAGTATTGGAGTTTCAGGTTCAACATCAGTCCTCCAATGAACACCCAGGACTGATCTCCTTTAAATCTTACATACTAAATTTATAAGACGTATAAATAATTGCCTCTGCAAGAATTGTTGAGTTTTTAAGAAAAAAAAATTGTAACTTCTGACAAAGCAGAATTGAGACTAAAATATTTTGACCAGAATTGTTATTTTTATGAGAATTTTTAAACCAACTTCTTTTTTTCTCTGTGTTTTCCACCAGCTTTCTCTTCCTAAATTTTTCCATCTGATATATAGACTGTATAAGCATCTAAGAAAACTGGCAGAGTTTTGACCACAGTCTCAGTAGAGTAGGTAATGGTCAAATGTTGAATGAGATTTATGGAAATATTTATTTCCATTGCTTTCAGAAATAAAGTAAAATTACTATTTTTTATTATCTAATGCCTCACGTCAACACTTCAGAAATAAGGTTGATATGAGGGATTAAATAATAAAAAGATGATTGTAACAAAGTGATATTCAGCCATCCTGAGACACAATATGCAATTGTATATTAACTTTGCTAAATTTAAATAAATGATTCTAATTAACAATTGTTTATACCTATTTACTTGCATATAAATGAAATTGGCAGGAACTTTCTTCTAAATGAATAACTTGTACAATAAAAATTCAACATAATTTTCCACTTGTTTAAAATTTTAAATAATATTTAAATAAATTAAGTCCATACATTCTGTACATATGTAGTAGAATAGAAAATGTATTGAAGTAAAGCAAGACTGAAGAAAAAAGTCTAAGAGTTGACAATAATACATGGGACATGTGGCAAATCTAAAGCAGAGCTATAGATGGACAGCTGGAAAAGAGAAGGTGGACTGAAAAATTCTAAGAGAAAGTTGATGTAACTTAGTGATTCATTGAAAGTAGGGAGTGTGAGTAATTAGAGAAACGAACATTACTTCTAAGAGTAGGACTTGGGCAGAGAGTGGCTTTGTAACTGTTGAGATAGAAAATATAGAATGTTTTAAGGGGAAGGGAAAATGGTGGGGAAAGCTGCTGACTTTACCTGCAGTATGCTGACTTTTGGGGTCAGGGCTTTCTGGATGTCTAACAGGTAAGAAGACATACATTCTGCAAGCTGTTAATCCACTGAGCTCCCTTTTCTCAAGACTAGTTAACACTACAGACACTGTAGGAATTTTCTTTAGGGGACAAAGCTATGTTGACACTGTTTGAGTCATGCTGGGTTAAAGTGTGTGACATAAAATCAAAACATCAGGTAGACTGTTTTCTGCTGTTTCCCTGCAGTGTAATGGTAGCAAGTTAAATCTCTCTGAAACTTGATTTCCTCACAGGATTATTGTGAAGACTAAATGAATGAATATGTCAAAATAGTTTCTGACATGTAACAAATGCTAAATAAATCATGTTAGTCCCCCATTTCTTATTGAAAGTGATCTCTGCTGTCCTTCCAACCATCTCTGCTATGTCTCTACTTCATCACTACCGTTTAAACCATTCTGAAGTGTATCTCATCTTCCTTCACCCATTTATGGAATTGAATCACTAAACAATCGTGTTTGGCAAGGCCTGCAGTGAACCAAATGCTTCTTTAGAAACTGGATATCTAGCAGTGGTTCTTTAAATCTTTCACACTGATATCGTTCAGTTCAGTTCAGTTCAGTTGCTCAGTCGTGTCCAACTTTTTGGGACCCCATGAATCGCAGCACTCCAGGCCTCCCTGTCCATCACCAATTCCCAGAGTTCACTCAGACTCACGTCCATCGAGTCCGTGATGTCATCCAGCCACCTCATCCTCTGTCATCCCCTTCTCCTCCTGCCCCCAATCCCTCCCAGCATCAGAGTCTTTTCCAATGAGTCAACTCTTCGCATGAGGAGGACAAAGTACTGGAGCTTCAGCTTTAGCATCATTCCTTCCAAAGAAACCCCAGGGTTGATCTCCTTCAGAGTGGACTGGTTAGATCTCCTTGCAGTCCAAGGGACTCTCAAGAGTCTTCTCCAGCACCACAGTTTAAAAGCATCAATTCTTCAGTGTTCAGCCTTCTTCACAGTCCAACTCTCACATCCATACATGACCACAGGAAAAACCATAGCCTTCACTAGACGGACCTTAGTCGGCAAAGTAATGTCTCTGCTTTTGAATATACTGTCTAGGTTGGTCATAACTTTTCTTCCAAGGAGTAAGCGTCTTTTAATTTCATAGCTGCAATCACCATTTGCAGTGATTTTGGAGGCCCCCAAATAAAGTCTGACACTGTTTCCACTGTTTCCCCATCTATTTCCCATGAAGTGATGGGACCAGATGCCATGGTCTTCGTTTTCTGAATGTTGAGCTTTAAGCCAACTTTCTCACTCTCCTAACAGATTAAATGTATCCTGTGTCACTGGGACTCTTACAAGTGAAAATCTAAATTCCTTAACCAAGCATAGGAACACTTTCATAATGTGTCTTTGGTCTTCTGACTAACCTTTTTAACAGCTCATCCTCAAATCTCCAGTTATCCTTCCCAAATCTCTGGCAGTTCTACCTTTTAGTTTCAGACTTAATCTCACATACCTTATCTGAGAACATGGTTGCTTCGGTTGAACATTCTTGTGATTAATGATGTTTCTTACATTTAATATTTATATAAACTTATTTTTAAAATAGATGAATTTATATAAAATATAAATATACTTAGCATATTATATAAATAATGAATGTATATCTATACTAAATAAATAACTATGTTTCATATTGCATGCATGCTTCATTTGTGTCTGACTCTTTGTGACCCTATGGACTGTGGCCCACCAGGTTCCTCTGTCTGTGGGATTCTCCAGGCAATGGATTGCCATGCCCTCCTCCAGGCTATCTTCCCAACACAGGGATCGAACCCACATCTCCTGTATTGCAGGAAGATTCTTTATCACTGAGCCAAAGGGGAAGCCCATATTTCATATTAAGAACATACAGGAAACCTAAGATTCCATCTTTGTACTGGGAAAATATCTTCAGTATATTATTCTGTTCCCAATCAACCATTTCAACTTTTAGAATAAATATTTAGAAATTTAGCCTATGGATTGTTTACTTATGAACACAAAGGTACCTGTCACAAAGTTATATGGCAGAAAATTTTGTATATGAAAGGCAGAATGTGTGCACATGTGTGCTTAAGTGTGCAAAATCCTGTTTCTAAATATGTATGTGTAGGATAGGCACACAGTCATGAAGATATCTGGGAGATACACAAGGAAATATTCATGGTATTACTTCCAGATAGTGGTTATCAAGGAAGAAGAGTCAGAATTTTGTATTTTTTACTGTACATCCTGCTACATGATTTGATTTTTAAATCAAATTTGTATATGTTAATCATACATATTAAAGGCAACTGTTTATAAAAAATAAATGCTCTTGTCCATAAATAATTAATTACAAAGATGATAATTCCAGGAGCAAGATATGTCACTTTGCAATTGTTGCATCTATTAGTTTTAGATGCTTTCCAGGAGGTACTAGTGGCAAAGATACCATCTGCTAATGCAGGAGACATAAGAAATGCAGGCTCTATTCCTGGGTCAGGAACATCCCCTGGAGAAGGGAATGGCAACCCATTCCGGTATTCTTGCTTGGGAAATCCTATGGACAGAGAAGCCTGATGGGCCATAGGTGGCAAAGAGTCAGGCACAACTGAAGTGACTTTGCATGCACATCCTTTCTAGTGTTCCTTGATCTTCCCTTTCTAGTAGCTGTGACTATTTCATTTAGATAGGTGTTCCCAGAATACTTTATTCCAACTCTCATTAATATATTGTCTGTGCCTGTGAACCTTTACAGTATTGAGCAGCAGATCTGAACACATGGTCTCTGTTGGCAGCCAACTCCCAAAGAATCAAAAGCTGAAAGCATATAATTTATATCAAAATTACTAGTTAATTAAAATAGCTATTGTCTCCAGGGAATGTGTTTTTCTAATTGATGTTTCTCTATTTGAAAAACGGAACTGTGGGTAAGTATTTATTTATTTTTTTTAGATTTTTATTCCCCTCAACGCTTGTTCAGTTGAGTATCTATAGAGGAAATGGAGATGTTTAGAAATGCACACCTGGACATCAAAAGTGACAGAACTTGAAATGACTTATTAGGGATTAATTTGTAAATCTACCACAATTTGATAATTAATGACCATATTGTAGATAATTTAAAGTTAACATATATATATATATATGTATGTCAAGTACAAAGAGTCAAGAATAGAAAAATTTCAATGAAACAAACTCCAGAGTAAAAGGAGCTAGTGAAAGAAAGAGGAAAAGAACATTTAAGAAAATCCAAAGAGCATAGCATCTTAGAACCTGAGGTAGATTTCAAAAAGACACAGGGTCAGAAGTTCTAAATGCTTGGTACATGACAAAAGATTTGGAGGGTCAGGAAAACCTGGACATAAGGCATGAATTACTGGAGAAAAAGAAAGTGGCATTGGAAAAGAAAGAAGGAGAAGTACATGAATTGAACATCCAGAGAAAACAGGAGAAGATGTGGAGGTGGAAAGAGAGCCCAGATAAATTAATATATTGTTAATTTTGGAAAGTAGTTAGGGAGATCAGAAAGATATGAGACCAGGTGAATAGATGAAAGCAATTGGGGGAAACTTGAGAAAGCTCAGGCTGATAACTGTGGGCTTTGATGGGCTAAGCATAAAAGGCATCAGGATTAGAGAAGAGCTTGGGGTGTTTTATAATCCCTGTGGTAGAAAATGGAAAGTGAAAGTGAAGTCACTCAGTCGTGTTCGACTCTTTGCGACCCATGGATTGTAGCTCACAAGGCTCCTCCATCCATGGGATTCTCCAGGCAAGAATACAGGAGTGGATTGCCATTTCCTTCTCCAGGGGATCTTCCTGACCCAGGGATTGAACCCAGGTCTCCCACATTGCAGGCAGAAGCTTTAACCTCTGCACCACCCAGGAAGCCCAGATAATGGAAGGGACAGTCAACTGGGTCTAAGTTTGGGGGTGACGATTCTGGGGTAGCTTGAGGGCTTAGATGTTCCCCTAGATAATTTAAAAAGCGTTAGTCACTCAGTCGTGTCTGACTCTTTGCAACCCCATGGATTGTAGACTGCTGGGCTCCTCTATTAATGGAATTCTCCAGGCAAGAATACTGGAGTGGATTGTCATGCTCTTCTCCAGGGAGCTCTTTCTGACCAAGGAATCGAACCAAGATCTCTCACATTGGCAGGCAGATTCTTTACCCTGAGCCACAAGGGAAGGTCATTTAAAGAAAGAGACAAATTACTAAACAGTCATGCTCACCAGTTACTGTGTAAGTATGCACTGTTTTTTTTTTTTTTTTTAATCTGCCTTTATCTTTTAATTAAAAAAAAAAAAAAAGCCTTGAGTTCTGAGTTGCCACAGCCTTTGCCCCTGAAAATCTCTGTGCTCTGCAGAATTATGTAAGGCTTTATATGAACATCTGCTTTTTATTTATCTTTGTTTATTTAAGTCCCTACTTTATTATTTTATAAACAGTAGCACAGATAACGAAATTAGGGATGGTTATTTTTGTTGGAGAAGAGTTTTAAACAGTACACAGCAAGAATAAAAAATTTTAGCTGTCAGGAAAAGTTGCAAATTCACCTCTTTTCAGAAAACACTGTTTAATATTTATTTGAGTAGAAAATCTGAGTTCAGTCCCTGGGTTGAGAAGATCCCCTAGAAAACGAAATGGCAATCCACTCCAGTATTCCTGAATGCAGAATTCCATGGACAGAGGAACCTGGTTGGCTATTATAGTCCATGGGGTTGCAGAGTCGGACATGACTGAGAGACTAACATTTTTACATTTTTTTGAGCAGAAAATATGTTTTCTCCAATTTTTATTTATGCATTATGATAGTAGAAGGTTGTTCAAAGGCTTTGAAGCTTTTGGTAATGTAGATTTGAGGGTAGCACTCTGTGGCAAATCCATCTGGGATGAAATACAGAAGGGTGCTTAAAGTATGATGGAACTGTGCTTCTGTCTGGCAATGTTTAAAGGCTGATAGTGATATACTGGAGTTTCCATATAAAGGTAATTATACTAACATTTTAGGATTTTCAACACATGCATTTGGGATTGTTGAAAAACAAGATTCAAGTGAGTAAATTTAAAGACTGCATTGGATTTACTCAGGGGCTTCCCAGGTAAAACTAGTGGTAAAGAATCCACCTGCCAATGCAGGAGATGCAAGAGACATGGGTTCCATCCCTGGATTGGAAAGAACGGCTGGAGTAGGAAATGGCAACCTAATTCAGTATTCTTTCCTGGAAAATTCCAGGAAAGAAGAACCTGGTGGGCCACTGTTCATGAGGTCAACAAGAGTCACACACAACCGAGCAACTGAGCACACGGGCTTTATTCAACAATGCATGATTCGGGTAGCCTCCAATACAGCAAATAGAAAGGAGATCCAAGGAACTGTAAGAAATGGAAGACTTTTAAGGTCAGATGTGGGCAGGAACAAGGAAGTTATCCGAGACAAAATTGCAGATTGCTTATGGAAAAGCAACTGACTTTAAGGGATATAATGGGTTGACTTTAGGGGATATAAGGGGTCAAAGAAGAGGTGGCAAGAGGATACAGAAGAACTGTACAAAAAAGATCTTCATGACCCAGATAATCATGATGGTATGATCACTCACCTAGAGCCAGACATCCTGGAATGTGAAGTCAAGTGGGCCTTAGGAAGCATCACTACGAACAAAGCTAGTGGAGGTGATGGAATTCCAGTTGAGCTATTTCCAATCCTAAAAGATGATACTGTGAAAGCGCTGCACTCAAAATGCCAACAAATTTGGAAAACTCAGCAGTGGCCACAGGACTGGAAAAGGTCAGTTTTCATTCCAAGAAAGGCAATGCCAAAGAATGCTTAAATTACCACACAATTGCACTCATCTCACACACTAGTAAAGTAATGCTCAAAATTCTCCAGGCCAGGCTTCAACAGTACATAAATTGTGAACTTCCAGATGTTCAAGCTGGATTTAGATAAGGCAGAGGAAACAGAGATCAAATTGTCAACATTTGCTAGATCATCAAAAAAGTAAGGGAGTTTCAGAAAAAGATCTATTTCTGCTTTATTGACTATGCCAAAGCCTTTGACTGTATGGATCACAATAAACTGTGGAAAATTCTTCAAGAAATGAGAATACAAGACTACCTGACCTGCCTCTTGAGAAACCTGTATGCAGGTCAGGAAGCAACAGTTAGAACTGGACATGGAACAACAGACTGGTTCCAAACAGGAAAAGGAGTAGATCATGGCTGTATATTGTCATCATGCTTATTTAACTTATATGCAGAATACATCATGAGAAACCCTGGGCTGGATGAAGCACAAGCTGGAATCAAGATTGCCGGGAGAAATATCAATAATCTCAGATATGCAGATGACACCACCCTTATGGCAGAAAGTGAAGAAGAACTAAAGAGTCTCTTGATAAAAGTGAAAGAGGAGAGTGAAAAAGTTGGCTTAAAGCTCAACATTCAGAAAACTAAGATCATAGCATTAGGTCCAATCACTTCATGGCCAATAGATGGAGAAACAGTGGAAACAGTGGCTGACTTTATTTTTTTGGGCTCCATAATCACTGAAGATGATGACTACAGCCATGAAATAAAAGATACTCCTTGGCAGAAAAGTTATGACCAACCTAGATAGCTTGTTAAAAAGCAGAGATGCTACTTTTCCAACAAAGGTCCATCTAGTCAAGACTGGTTTTTCCAGTAGTCATGTATCGATGAGAGAGTTGGACTGTAAAGAAAGCTGAGCACTGAAGAACTGATGCTTTTGAACTGTGGTGTTGGAGAAGACTCTTGAGAGTCCTTTGGACTGCAAGGAGATCCAACCAGTCAATCCTAAAGGAGATCAGTCCTGAATATTCATTGTAAGGACAGATGCTGAAGCTGAAACTCCAATACTTTGGCCACCTGATGTGCAGAGCTGACTCATTTGAAAAGACCCTGATGCTGGGAAAGATCGAAGGTGGAAGGAGAAGGGGACAACAGAGGATGAGATGGTTGGATGGCATCACAGACTTGATGGACATGAGTTTAAGTAAACTCCAGGAGTTGGTGATGGTCACAGGGAGGCCTGGCGTGCTGCAGTCTTTGGAGTCACAAAGAGTTGGACTCAACTGAGTGACTCAGTTGAACTGAAGGGGTCAATCAGGCAGATGACCTAACCAGTGCTGATTAGGTGATTCAAGATTGACTGGTTTAAGACTCCATTTCTACATCTCCATCTCTGTTCCTGACCTGCACATAGGTTCATCATTATCATTTTCCTAGATTCCACATATATGTTAATATACAATACTTGTTTTTCTCTTTCTGACTTACTTCTTTCTGTATAATACACGCTAGGTTCATGCACACAGTGGGGGAAGGAGAGAGAGTGATGGATTGAGAAAGTGGCATTGACATATATTCACTACCATGTATAAAATATCTAGATGGAAGCTGCTCCATAATACAGGGAACTCAGTTTGGTGCTCTATGATGACCCAAAGGGGTGGGATGGGGGTGGGCAGGAGGAAGTCTCAAGAGGGAGGGGATATATGTGTACTTATACCTGATTCATGTAGTTACACAGCAAAAACTATCACAACATTGTAAAGTTATTATCCTCCAATTAAAAGTAAAGAGTAAAATGAATACATTGAAATCTAAAAACAAAAAAAACAAAACCACTTCATTTCTGGGATAGCTGGAATGTAATAAAGTTAAGTCTAGGTTTGGTGAGATGGGGCTTAGCATAAATGACACTTTTTGGGGCCTGTTGTCTTATTTTTAATGGGTTACATTGTTGTCCCAACCCTGTATTTTCCATGAGGAAGGCTGTTCTCTGATATTTCTTGGTTATCGGTTGCATTTCTGTTCCTTCCAAGAAGGTAGAATAAATTATCTGATTGATGAGTCATGGGAAGGCAGTAGCCTGTGTAGCTAGGTTCTTTGTTTCCCCTTTTCTTAGACAGCTCATCCACACTGTATGTTTTTACAGGTGAGACCATCACATAATAGGATCATTTTCCTCTTCCTGGGACTAAGTGAACCCACTGGTCTAATTTTAAGTTTCAAGATTCAAAAAACCCACAATTGTTGCTACACATTTAAGATATGTCTTCAAATTTAGCATTTTTCAGTAATAAAGGTGAGTTTTGCCTTTATGGTCGTATCATCTGATAACACATTTGTCTCTCATAATGAACTCAAAACACAGGCAGTGACAGATTTGTTAGTTGAGGATGGAGAAGATCAATTAATGTCCTTCACCAGAAAATGTCCTGATGGTAAAGGAGACTGTTGACATTTGTATAGAAATTGCAGTGATCTTGCACTGTGACTTGACAGGACTTTTCCCATACCTCCACTCTATAATCTATCTCATTGTTAAAATGGTTCATTTTTTTATTTCTTATTCATTTCTATGTTCAGCTCTAGCTGAGTGAGTGGAGCCAAATGTGTACTTAATAATTATTTGCAGAATGAATAAATGAATGGAATTCAATGATTTTTAATGAATAGAAATCTCATTCTCTTTTCTGTAGTTTTAATTTTAAAATAATAAATATAGAACCTGATATTTAAAAATTATAATACTAAGTATTTGGTAATTCTTCTATAACATCTAGCGTATTATAATGAACAAAACATCCCATATTTTATGACTAATTTGTCATTTTATGATTATTAGGTGTGAATCTGAATTTTAAAGGGTCATTTTAATTAGACTGAATGATTATGAAGTATTAATAGCAGAGAGAGAAAATCATGTAATTAATCCCAAAATAGAAAAAAAAAAAAGTCACTTGAAAATAAGAGGTAGCATGATGTAGACCAAGGTAAAATTATTATTACTATTATAACTGTGTTGTTACTGCAATTATTACAAATAAATGCTATTAATAGATATGAAGATACAATTAGACTTCTTAGTTTAGAGGTTTATTCAGAATTACAGCTAAAAATTAGTTGTGGAAATTATGGACAAAAATGAAATTGAAAATAAAGCCACAGAAATCTATAATGATTTAAAAGAAAATGGATACAAAATATTACATCTCTGAATTTGAGACCATGTAGTTTAAAACCTTTAAAGACCTTGCTAGCTTTCCAATGAAGCTTGCATGCACATATGCATACAGTGTTTTGAATAATTAGAACTTGCATTTTCACAAAGGAAACTGGGTTCTTTGCAGTTAGGACAAGAAAACTCAATTTGAAAATTATTACAGTGATGAGACCGAAAATAATTTTTCATGATATTCATATATGAAGTTGTCAACTCATACAAGTCACTTTGGAGATAGATGTGTGTGTTAGTTTCTTGATCAGTTAATATTAACAGGGTACAGTTCTGGTGTATACTAAAACACATCCTTTACTAAAACCAATGTGAGGAATGAGGGGAGTACCATTAATATGACTAAAGGTTGTTGAAGCCATAAAGTCTCATTGCAAATATATTTTTCAGTGAAAAAAAAATATTGTTTAATGTGGCCTAGTATTTGTTCTTGATGACTAGATGTAATTGAATATTGAATAAACAAATGGAAAACATATTTATGTGCCAAACTTTTGCAAAAGAGGCTTTTACTTTAAGTTTTAGCATTGAATGGAGTTCACTTGGGCTTCCCCTGTGACCCTAGTGGTAAAGAACCCACCTGCCAATGCAGGAGACATCAGAGTCTCAGCTTTGGCCCCTGTGTCAGGAAGATTCCCTGGAGAAGGGCATGGTGACACACTCTAGTATTCTTGCCTGGAGAATCCTCTGGACAGAGGAACTTGGTGGCAACAGTCCATGGTGTCGCACAGAGTTGGGCATGACTGAAGCGACTTAGCATACATCACATGTCATGAAAGGTGATCTACTCTGTATGCACAATTTATAACCTCTTTGTATAAGGAATATAATATTTTCATAGAAAAAGCACAAAATGGTTCAACTGTGCTGATAAGCTTTTACAAATAGATGTATTCATCTTAGGGAAAAAGTGTGATTATGAACAAGAATCTTTATACACAAGAACGTCAAACACTATCCTGATAGACAATGGCACCATGTTTGTGTGAGTGCTGAGTCGCTTCAATGTTGTCCTACTCTTTGCCACCTTATGGACTGCAGCCCACCAGGCTCCTCTGTCCATGGAATTTCTCAGGCAAAATATTGGAGTGGGTTGCATTTCCTCCTCCAGAGGATATTCCCGACCCAGGGGTCGATTCTGCATCTCTTCTGTCTCCTGCCTTCGCAGAAAGATTTTTTACCACTAGCACCTCCTGGGAAGCCCCCGGTTTACTTTTCCCCAAACACTTCAAGCAGCTATTACAAGTTCGATTGTCAGAATGTAGGAAAGGCTCCACGTCTCAAAACCAAGTTGCAAGAGTAATAATTTAGTGAATTACATGATAAAATATAAAATTATCTGGTAAAACAAAAGAGAAAAAATGACAGATATTGTTATTGTACAAGGTGTATATTTCCTTCTTGTACTCATGGATTCTTTTATTTTCTGTAACGTTGCATGGTCCAACCTTCCTATTAACCATGCTTTCGGTGGCAAGAAAAGCTAATTAATAAATGAATTTTTGTAAGCCTGCTTGGGCAGCTGGATTTGGAAGAGTTTTAAGGTTTCAAGAATGCAATCATCCATTCCTAAAGAGTGATGCGTTAGATCATGTATTTGTGGCAAGACAGACAATTCCACAGTGCATTTTTCCCCCATAATGAAAGCTTTAAATTTTCTGTTGTTTTTCTTAGAAATTGAATTTTTGTTGGAAATGGACTAGATTGTTCAAGATTAAAAAAAATATGTCAAGGTTTTAGAAATCCCAAACTATTATTTTTCAAAGTCATAATTATATATAACATGGGAGAAATCTGACACCGTTGTGTCCTTTAATAATATAGTTTTACAAGAAACTGATTTTTTTTCTTTTCAGAATTGTTTATGGGGTTCATGTTAAATCATAGGAAAATAATTTTATCAATATGTAATCTTGGTGAAAAGCATAACATATTTTCTGCACTGACATAAGTAAGCAGATGTATCTAACTTGTTTCAAAGTGCTTTCCTCCTGAGAATCTACTCTTTTCAGTTACAGAAGTTTGCAAAAATTCAGAATATAATTTGCTAAGGTCAGGTTTCCTGTAGATATTTTCTACCATTGATGGAGGTGTAAATCTACAATGCAGGATTGTCTTTCTCGATGACCAGGGAACCATTCAGTTGAAATATAATCATCAATAAAGAGGGTCCTGTCTCATACTCACTGTGAGTTGGTAGGTGCTTACTTCCATGGGCAGCAATTAGAAAACATCAACAGACCTGTCCATTCCATTCATC
This sequence comes from Budorcas taxicolor, assembly GCF_023091745.1. Classification (NCBI taxonomy): domain Eukaryota; kingdom Metazoa; phylum Chordata; class Mammalia; order Artiodactyla; family Bovidae; genus Budorcas; species Budorcas taxicolor. The sequence goes on along the minus strand of NC_068923.1, from coordinate 54,578,146 downwards.
TAGCACATTTCCATTAGCTCATTTCGTTGTCCTCCCTCATTCTGTTTCAGCAAAGTTGAGCTCAATCCCTTTCACCAATTGCAGTAAACTCTCTGTTCTATTAAAAGAGTTTTATATTTGCTAAATGAAGTCTGCATTTATTGTTAATGTTACTATACTATTAAACTAGTCCAGTGCAATTTATATATATATATACTCTTAGCCAGACTTGATAGCCTGGTATGAATGAAGCAGGACTTGATATATGCTACGAATAGTTAGCCTGTTCTCATTTTCACTTCCTGGAAAACCACAAAGGAAAAGGTTGCAATTTAGTTACAAAATTACTCTGTGGATATTGTGAAAGTTACAAAACACTTTGCAACTATATAGCTCCAGTTTTCAATTAGTTGAAAACCTAGGGAAGAGAAATATAAAGAACTCAGACTTCAAAAAAAAATGTTACTGCCTGCCTGATATCCAAGGAAGTAGAAAGTCCGAATTTAAAAATAAGAATAAAGCTTGATATCTGAGAAATAATAGTTACAGTATAATGAATTTATGTATGATGCTTTATTTTAACCTTGTAGCCTATGGGGAAAAATAAGTTAAATCTTGATGATATGGAAATTGAAAAAAATGAAAAGGACTCCTGCATCATTCTACTCAAGCTAGTACTCTTCCTGTTTTTAATTCAAACTAACTCAATGTATTCCAAAGTTTTGGTGGACACAGTTTATGAATTTGGAATATAAAGGAAAAAATCTGTAAAAAATTAAAACCATCTCTATATCATTCTGGGTTTCCCTGATGGCTCAGTGGTAATGAATCTGCCTGCCAGTTCAGGAGACACAGAACATGGGCTCGACCCCTGGTTCAGAAAGATACCCTGGAGTAGGAAATGGCCCCTGACTCTTGTATTCTTGCCTGGAAAATCTCATGGACAGAGGATTCTGGCAGGCTCTGGCAGTCCATGGTGTAGCAAAGAGTTGGACATGACTGAGCAACTGAACACATACACACCCACAAATAGCATTCTAGTCCCAATCAATCATTTCGACTTGTAAGTTTTAGAAATTTAGGATATGGATATGGTTACCTATGAACACAAAGATACATGTCACACATTTCTAAAGCAGGAATTTTTGTATATGAAAGGTAGAATGTGTGGATGTGTGTGCTTGTGTATGCCAAATCCTGTTTTTATATATGTGTGTGTAAGATCTGCACAAATGCATGAAGATATCTGGGAGATACACAAGGAAATGTTTACAGTATTACTTCTAGGCAGCGATTCTCAGAGTCAAAGAAGAGGAGTTAGATTTTTATATTTCTTATTGTACATTATGCTGCATGGTTTGATTTTTTAAAATCATATTTGTATATGTTAATTATACATATTAAATACAGCTGTTTATAAACAGGAAATGATCTTGTTCATAAACAATTTAGTACTGAGATGATAATTTCAGGAGCAAGAGATGTCACTTTACGATTATTGCATCTAGTGACATAAGATGAAATGTGTTTATTCCATGATTTTGATCAGTAGAAAGCATCCCCTTTGCTTGTTAGAGAATTAAAAAGACAGGGAGCCTTTTGTATGCACGGCAAAGGCACGCCTCACGGGAAGAATATCTTGTATAATTTAAACGGGGACCCTGAAATTCCATCTTATATCATAGGACACTAGTTTATACCCAGACCATCAGGACCTGGTAATAATAATACACTGACAACTGTATCTTGATTTTCAGAATTAAATGGCAAATATAGATACTCTATGACCTGAAACTGCTGGAGTACAGTACGATTTACATAGAGACACCAGGCATTAATCATTTAGGTAAAACTAGTTAAATAGTCACGAGTTTGATTATTGAATTTAAACATTCAATATGGTTTAAGGCAATTAACTTTGCGCATTTGGGGGAAATGAGAAGTGTTGTGTCTTGGGAAGGGCAATGTGGGCTTGTTAAAGAATCCATGACATATGAAGAGAGTTAACCTAAGTCGTATGCACTGAGCGTGAAATAGGAAATGCAGCACTCTGAGCCACCCGTTAAGATCCTCTTATCTCCCTGCAGAAGGAAACTGAACTTTATGTGTTGCTGGGGCTAGTGAGGCAGCTTACTATGTTTATCACGAATGGGGGCTGGGAGTCTAGTTAAAAAGATTTTATACTCTTGGCTTCAGAGCAAAACCAGCTGCAGAAATAAGCCCCTCACCACCACCATTACCAAGCACAATCTATTGAGCACCACATCTACATAGATTCTGTCAGAGCCAGGCTAACGGAAATCAACCCTAAATCCCGTCGGCAAGTGGATAAATGAACACTGTTTTCATCCTGTATTCCCATTTTTCTTAGAATACTCTGATTTTTCAGGTTTAGGGGGCATTGTTTCTATGTTTTCTTTCAGAAGTGGTAGCAGCTCTCAGTTTGAGAAAGTGGACTGATGTTAAACCATAGGCAAGACCCTGTTATTGATAAAGAGTTACTGGCATTTCAAAGTTGTGAGACAATTCACCCTTCTGAGTCTCATAGCCAGGTTGGTTTATTTGAGATTATATTTCTCCAAAGCCACAGGAAGATCAAACCTTCCCTCTCCTTTGCCCTTGCCCTTGCTAAAGTCTTAACAGAAACATTTTATTCCTGATGTTGAACTCTTGTTTCTTGTTGGATAATAGGTATGGTTCAAGTTCATATTTATCTATTTTTTCAGTGTGTCATCTTCCTTTTCCGATGCATTTTGGCCAGAAGCACACCCATTAGAATGGTAGAATCAAAGCTTAAATGTCTACTGCCCCTCAGCAATATGTTACGAATGAGTTGACACTGCAATGAAAATAAAGACACCAGACAGATGTCTGCAGATAGAAGATCTATTTACAGTACGTTCTCTTGACAGCTGATGACATCACATGAGCCATTTCCAATTATTTGAATAATGAGGGGAAGTCCTGCCCCTGAATCATCCACTCCAAGTATCAGTTTAGATGCAATTCTGATTTATTTTGGAAGTCCTGGGACATAAGGAGCAAACTCCTATTCCTTATTCTAAAAACAAAGGAAAAGATCTGGGGACTATAATCCACCAATGAGACTTCCCATGCTGAATATTCTAAAGCAGTGGTTTTGACTTTAAGTTATGGTTAAGGATTGGGATAATTGAATTTTTGAAATCTAGGGCTGTTATTCCACCCAGCAAAGAAGACAATGTAGATAATTTAAAGTTACTTTAATAAGGATGCTTATTAGATGGGAAAATAAATTTGAGTCCAATAAATCCTGTTTCTTTAATGCACACAGATTTCCATAGATTAAAAATTAATCAAAACTTTTGAGAAATCAGATGAACTTGAAATCTTAAGATATATTGCTGGGGAAAAAAGAAATTATGTTGTTGATTTTTAAAAATAATGTGCTATTTGTTAAAAATGAAGTGTTAAAAATATTAGAAGTCCCAAACATTTCAGAGCAATAGTTTGGCCTCAGTAATCATTGTGACTAATCCCTTAGACTGCAAGGAGATCCAGCCAGTCAAGCCTAAAGGAAATCAGTCCTGAATATTCATTGGAAGGACTGATGCTGAAGCTGAAACTCCAATACTTTGGTCACCTGATGTGAAGAACTGACTCATTTGAAAACACCCTGATGCTGGGAAAGATTGAAGGCAGGAGGAGAAGGGGACGACAGAGGATGAGATGGTTGGAAGGCATCACCGACTTGATGGACATGAGTTTAGTAAGCTCCGGGCATTGGTGATGGACAGGGAAACTTGGTGTGCTGCAGTCCTTGGGGTCACAAAGAGTTGGACATGACTGAGGGACTGAATTAAAACATAATAAATTTTAATAACTCCAGACAGCATTTTGAATTATATAATACATATCTAGGGCTATGCATAATTCTGATAAAAAGATTTATTATAGCACATAAGTAGCTGGATAGAACAGAAATCAAGATGGGTAAGAAATATCAAAGAAAAAACTCAATCAGATTCCTATATATTTCCATCAGCAAAAGACCAGGAGATATCACTGAAATTCTATTCATTTTCGTAAAGAATGAGAAATTACTGTGATCACTCTTTGATCTTTTCACTTGGCTTTTAGCAGGTTCATTGGTAATTTTTTCGTAAAATTGTCCTAATCCTTAAAAATCTTCTATGTTTCACACAAAAAGAAGCTTGGTAAAAAACTTTGACCATCTCTAAAGGCATACTTGGGTCTTGAATCTTGGCTCGAAACTAACTTAAACTTAAATTTCGTTATTGGAACAATTGTATAGGCACTAGGAATGTGTTATTTGCGGAGACAAAGATAAGAGAGAAAGTATTCTATATTGACCCTTTCTTTTCTGATAGGATCCAAGTAGGAGAACAATATCTGTTGGGTCCATGAGACAGAAAGTGTGTAGACAAAATACCAACTTTACAAAGATGCCAAATGGAAGGTTGAACTGAACTAGATCTTTGATAGTATCTTTGAGTCACTGAAATCATCCTGAAACAACTAACCTCCAAACATCCACAGAAATAAAGAAAAATGACCTAAGCCATTGGTTCTTTGTTCAGTTCAGTCACTCAGTTGTGTTGAATCTTTGCAACCCCATGGATGCCAGGCCTCCCTGTCCATCACCAACTACCAGAGTTTACTCAAACTCATGTCCTTTGAGTCGGTGATGCCATCTAACCATCTCATCCTTTGTCGTCCCCTTCTCCTTCAATCTTTCCCAGCATTAGGGTCTTTTCAAATGAGTCAGTTCTTCACATCAGGTGCCCAAAATATTGGAGTTTCAGCTTCAACATCAGTCCTTCCAATGAATATTCAGGACTGATTTCCTTTAGGCTTGACTGGTTGGATCTCCTTGCAAGTCCAAAGGACTCTCAAGAGTCTTCTCTAACACCACAGTTCAAAAGCATCAATTCTTCAGCTCTCAGCTTTCTTTATAGTCCAACTCTCACATTCATACATGTCTACTGGAGAAACCATAACCTTGACTAGATGGACCTTTGTTGGCAAAGTAATGTCTCTGCTTTTTAATATGCTACTAGATTGGTCACAACTTTTCTCCCAAGGAGTGAGCGTCTTTTAATTTCATGGCTGCAATCACCATCTGCAGTGATTTTGGAGCCCCCCCAAAATAAAGTCTCTCACTGTTTCTACTGATTCCTCATCTATTTGCCATGAAGTGATGGGACCAGATGCCACGATCTTAGTCTTCTGAATTGTTGAGTTTTAAGCCAACTTTTTTACTCTCCTCTTTCACTTTTATCAGGAGCCTCTTTGTTTCTTCTTCACTTCCTGTCATAAGGGTGGTGTCATCTGCATATCTGAGGTTACTGATATTTCTCTCAGCAGTCTTCACTAAAGAGGCAGATCAAGTGGTCAGGTATTCCCATTTCTTGAAGAATTTTCCAGTTTGTTGTGACCCACACAGTCAAAGGCTTTGGCATAGTCAATAAAACCGAAGTAGATGTTTTCTGGAACTCTCTTCCTTTTTTGATGATCATGCAGATGTCGGCAATTTGATCTCTGGTTCCTCTCCATTTTCTATAACCAGCTTGAACATCTGGGAGTTCACAGTTCATGTACTGTTGAAGCCTTGCTTGGAGAACTTTGAACATTACTTTACTAGCATGTGAAATCAGTGCAACTGTGCTATAGTTTGAGCATTCTTTGGCATTGCCTTTCTTTGGGATTGGCGTGAAAACTGACCTTTTCCAGTCCTGTGGCCAATGCTGAGTTTTCCAAATTTGCTGACATATTGAGTGCAGCACTTTCACAGCATCATCTTTTAGGATTGGAAATAGTTCAACTGAAATTCCATCACCTGCACTAGCTTTGCCTACAGTGATGGTTCCTAAGGCCCACTTGACTTTGCATTACAGGATGTCTGGCTAAGGTGAGTGATCATACCATCATGATTATCTGGGCCATGAAGATCTTTTTTGTATAGTTCTTCTGTGTTCTTGCCACCTGTTCTTAATATCTTCTGCTTCTGTTAGGTCTATACCATTTCTGTCCTTTATTGAGCCCATCTTTGCATGAAGTAATCCCTTGGTATCTTAAATTTTCTTGAAGAGATTTCTAGTCTTTCCCATTCTATTGTTTTCCTCTATTTCTTTGCATAGGTCACTGGAGAAGGCTTTCTTATATCTCCTTGGTATTCTTAGAACTCTGCCTTCAGATGGGAATATCTTTCCTTTTGTCCTTTGTTTTTTACTTCTCTTCTTTTCATAGCTATTTGTAAGGCCTCCTCAGACAGCCACTTTTCTTTTTTGCATTTATTTTTCTTGGGGCTGGTCTTGATCCCTGTCTCCTGTACAATGTCTTGAACCTCTATCCATAGTTCATCAGGCACTGTATCAGATCTAATCCCTTGAATCTATTTCTCACTTCCATTGTCTAAGCATTATGCATTTGATTTAGGCCATACCTGAATTTTCTAGTGTTTTTCCCTACTGTCTTCAATTTAAGTCTGAATTTGGCAACAAGGAGTTCATGATCTGAGCCACAGTCAGCTCATGGTTTTGTTTTTGCTGACTCTATAGAGATTCTCTATCTTTAGCTGCAAAGAATATAATCAATCTGATTTTGGTATTGATCATCTGGTGATGTCCATGTGTAGAGTCTTCTCTTGTATTGTTAGGAGAGGGTGTTTGCTATGACCAGTGTGATCTCTTGGCAAAACTCTATTAGCCTTTGCCCTGCTTCATTCTATACTTCATATCCAAAATTGCCTGTTACACTAGGTGTTTCTTGACTTCCTACTTTTGGATCCCAGTCCCCTATAATGAAAAGGACATATTTTGGTGGGTGTTAACTCTAGAAGCCACCCACGCTTAGTCCACCAGTCTAAGCACGGGCTGCTTCTAGAGTTAACACCCCCCAAAATATGTCCTTTTCATTATAGGGGACTGGGATGCAAAAGTAGGAAGTCAAGAAACACCTAGAGTAACAGGCAATTTTGGCTTTGAAGTACAGAATGAAGCAGGGCATTCATAAGAGAAACTCAAATAAGATGGTAGGGGTTGCAAGAGGGCATCAGAGGGCAGACACACTGAAATCATACTCACAGAAAACTAGTCAATCTAATCACACTAGGACGACAGCCTTATCTAACTCAATGAAACCAAGCCATGCCCACGGGGCAACCCAAGATGGGCGGGTCATGGTGGAGAGGTCTGACAGAATGTGGTCCACTGGAGAAGGGAATGGCAAACCGCTTCAGTATTCTTGCCTTGAGAACGCCATGAACAGTATGAAAAGGCAAAATGATAAGACACTGAAAGAGGAACTCCTCAGGTCAGTAGGTGCCCAATATGCTACTGGAGATCAGTGGAGAAATAAATCCAGAAAGAATGAAGAGATGGAGCAAAAGCAAAAAAGAAAAAAAAAAAAAAAAACCCAGCTGTGGATGTGACTGGTGATAGAAACAAGGTCCGATGCTGTAAAGAGCAACATTGCATAGGAACCTGGAATGTCAGGTCCATGAATCAAGGCAAATTGGAAGTGGTCAAACAAGAGATGGCAAGAGTGAACATCGACATTCTAGGAATCAGCGAACTATAATGGACTGGAATGGGTGAATTTAACTCAGATGACCAATATAACTACTACTGCGGGCAGGAATCCCTCAGAAGAAATGGAGTAGCCATCATGGTCTAAAGAGAGTCTGAAATGCAGTACTTGGATGCAATCTCAAAAACGACAGAATGATCTCTGTTCATTTCCAAGGCAAACCATTCAATATCGTGGTAATCCAAGTCTATGCCCCAACCAGTAACACTGAAGAAGCTGAAGTTGAATGGTTCTATGGAGACCTACAAGACCTTTTAGAACTAACACCCCCAAAAGATGTCCTTTTCATTTGAGGGGACTGGAATGCAAAAGTAGGAAGTCAAGAAACACCTGGAGTAACAGGCAAATTTGGCCTTGGAATACGGAATGAAGCAGGGCAAAGACTAATAGAGTTTTGCCAAGAAAATGCACTGGTCATAGCAAACACCCTCTTCCAAAAACACAAGAGAAGACTCTACACTTGGACATCACCAGATGGTCAACACCGAAACCAGATTGATTATATTCTATGCAGCCAAAGATGGAGAAGCTCTATACAGTCAACAAAAACAAGACCAGGAGCTGACTGTGGCTCAGATCACGAACTCCTTATTGCCAAATTCAGACTTAAATTGAAGAAAGTATGGAAAACCACTCGACCATTCAGGTATGGCCTAAATCAAACCCCTTATGATTATACAGTGGAAGTGAGAAATAGATTTAAGGGCCTAGATCTGATAGATAGAGTGCCTGATGAACTATGGAATGAGGTTCATGACATTGTAGAGGAGACAGGGATCAAGACCATCCCCATGGAAAAGAAATGCAAAAAAGCAAAATGGCTGTCTGGGGAGGCCATACAAGTATCTGTGAAAAGAAGAGAGGTGAAAAGCAAAGGAAAAAAGGAAAGATATAAGCATCTGAATGCAGAGTTCCAAAAAATAGCAAGAGACAACAAAGCCTTCTTCAACGATCAATGCAAAGAAATAGAGGACAACAACAGAATGGGAAAGACTAGAGATCTCTTCAAGAAAACCAGAGATACCAGGGGAACATTTCATGCAAAGATGGGCTCGATAAGGGACAGAAATGGTATGGACCTAACAGAAGCAGTAGAGATTAAGAAGAAGTGGCAAGAATACACAGAACTGTACAAAAAAGATCTTCACGAACCAGATAATTGTGATGGTTTGATCACTCACGTAGAGCCAGACATCTTGGAATGTGAAGTCAAATGGGCCTTAGAAAGCATCACTACGAACAAGCTAGTGGAAGTGATGGAATTCCAGTTGAGCTATTTCAAATCCTGAAAGATGATGCTGTGAAAGTGCTGCACTCAATATGCCAGGAAAATTTGGAAAACTCAGCAGTGGCCACAGGACTAGAAAAGGTCAGTTTTCATTCCAATTCCAAAGAAAGGCAATGCCAAAGAATACTCCAACTACTGCACAATTGCACTCATCTCACATGCTAGTAAAGTAATGCTCAAAATTCTCCAAGCCAGGCTTCAGCAATATGTGAACTGTGAACTCCCTGATGTTCAAGCTGGTTTTAGAAAAGGCAGAAGAACCAGAGATCAAATTGCCAACATCCGATGGATCATGGAAAAAGTAAGAGAGTTCCAGAAAAATATCTATTTCTGCTTTTGACAGTTTTGACTGAACTGAAATGAACTGAAACTACGGTGGAAGTAATGAAGATAATGGTGGCCTCTTTCAAAAAATCCCATGCATGTACTGCTACACCTACTGCCTTGAACCCTTTAGCAGGCCAGCAACAGCCCACCAACAGCCCATGCCTCCACTGGACACTCCTGGACACTCCTACAGAAGTCTGGGTCAGTCTCTCGTGGGGTCACTGCTCCTTTCTTCTGTGTCCTGGTGCACACAAGGTTGTGTTTGTGCCCTAGGAGAGTATTTCCCAGTCCTGTGTAAGTTCTGGCAGCTCTATGGTGGGGTTAATGGTGACCTCCTCCAAGAGGGCTTATGCCCTACCCACATTTGCTGCACCCAAAGCCCCTGCCCCTGTGGCAGTCCACTGCTGACCTGTACCTAGACAGGAGATGCTCAAACACAGTTCTTTCTCAGTCTCTGTCGGGTCTCTGGGTCCTGCTGCACACAAGGTTTGTTTGAGCCCTCTTAGTGCTCTGGCAGGAATGGGGTTTGATACTAAACATGAATTCACCCCTCCTACCTTCTTTCTCAGGTTTCTCTGACCTTGGATGTGGGGTATCTCCTCACAGCTGCTCAAGTGCCACACAACCACAGCTCCAGCACTGCACTTTTAATCAAAAATCATCCTTGACTGATTAACTAGCTTCTTAGCTAATTACATCAACCATTAAAATTGCATGTAATATCTTCCATGAAAGTGTCCTGACTAATGCATTTCCCATCCCTCACTATACTCAGAGATGCACTGCCTTTTTTCTCTCTTCTTGTCAAAAACATTTCCTCAGTGTATATCATATACACCGTTCCCCAGTTCTTGTCAAGTTCATTGTAACTTTGTCTTCTTATCCTTCTAACATTCAAGTCTCATTTTGAATGCCCTTTCTCAGAGATACTTTATCTGATCATTATAGATAAGGAAGTGGCCCACAACCAATTATTTTTTTCTATTACAAAAACATTTTTTGTTTTCACTTCATGGCACTTTTTGTAATTTTTAAAATTTATTTCTGGTTCCTTTAATCATATCACCTCATATTGTAATACTGAGGAAGGCAGAGGCAAGTGTGCTTTAATTATCTCTGATACCTGTCTCCAAGCCAGGTATAACATATAGTAGGTCCCTGGAAATACTTCTTAAATGAATAGATGCAGAGATCGGTGCTTCAAAGTAATACATGTAGAGGCAACACCCATTTAAATATTTTAGCCCCTTAGAAAGAGAAGGCAATGGCAACCCACTCCAGTACTCTTGCCTGGAGAATCCCATGGATGGAGGAGCCTGATAGGCTGCAGTCCATGGAGTCCCTAACAGTTGGACACAGCTGAGTGAATTCACTTTCACTTTTCACTTTCATGCATTGGAGAAGGCAACCCACTCCAGTGTTCCCCTCTGGAGAATCCCAGGGATGGGGGAGCCTGGTGGGCTGCCATCTATGGGTTAGCACTGAGTCAGACATGAATGAAGTGACTAGCAGCAGCAGCCCCTTAGAAAGCCAGATATTAGAGTGATAAGGACTGAGTCTGATGCTTAAAACATTAATTATTATTTATTATTTTTTCTACATTATGATCTCCCTGCAAAAGTAGCATTTTTTTTGTCAAATAATAAGGTCCTATGATGTTGCTATTATGTATCCTGATTTTCTGTGAGCATTTTAATATGTATATATATTATTTCCACTAACAAAGAAGTTTCAGTCACTATGCTTATTTCACTTTTCATGTGATTGCTTGCTGAACAAATAATTACAATTTACTTCAGTAACATTGTGAAAAAACTCCCCTTTATTAGTTTATATCTCTTTATGAAACAGTATGACATCTTTCTATTACCCTTTATTTCAGAAATAAAGTTGCTACAGTGTAATAATGTGAAAACAAGTCTAATATCAGGAATTTTAAAAATGCTGTTTATGGGAAAATTAGTTAAGTAATACTAGGAAAAATAGCAAAGTGTAATGGAAAAGAAGAAATAATAACATTTACCTGATTGTGACTCAGATCATGAACTCATTATTGTCAAATTCAAACTTAAAGAAGGTAGGGAAATCCACTAGACAATTCAGGTAGGCCTAAGGCAGATCCCTTATGATTGTACAATATAAGTGATAAACATATACAAGGGATTAGATATGATAGACTGAGTGTCTGAAGAACTATGGACAGAGGTTCACATTGTACAGGACACTGTACAGGAGGCAGGGATCAACCAGCCCCAAGAAAAAGAAATGCAAAAAGGCAAAATGGTTGTCTGAAGAGGCCTGACAAATAGCTATGAAAAGAACAGAAGTGAAAGGCAAAGGAGAAAAAGAAAAATACACCCATCTGAAGGCAGAGTTCCAAAGAAGAGTAAGGAGAGATAAGAAAGCCTTCCTCAGTGATCAGTGGAAAGAAATAGAGGAAAACAATAGAATGGGAAAGACTAGAGATCTCTTCAAGAAAATTAGAAATACCAAGGGAACATTTCATGCAAAGATGGGCACAATAAAGGACAGGAATATTATGGACCTAACAGAAGTAGACAATATTAAGAAGAGGAGGCAAGAATACACAGAAGTACTATACAAAAATGATCTTCATGATTCAGATAACTATCGTGTGATAACTCAACTAGAGCCAGACTTCTTGGAATGCAAAGTCAAGTGGGCCTTAGGAAGCATCACTATGGGCAAAGCTAGTAGAGGATACGGAGTTTCAGTTGAGCTATTTCAAATCCTAAAAGATGATGCTGTGAAAGTGCTGCACTCAATATGTCAGCAAATTTGGAAAACTCAGCAGTGGCCACAGAACTGGAAAAGGTCAGAGTTCATTCCAGTCCCAAAGAAAGGCAAAGACAAAGAATGCTCAAACTATAGCACAGTTGCACTGATCTCACATGCTAGTAAAATAATGCTCAAAATTCACTAAGCCAAGCTTCAACAGTATGTGAACCATGAACTTCCAGATGTTCAAGCTGGTTTTAGAAAAGGCAGAGGAACCAGATATCAAATTGCCAACATTTGCTGTATCATTGAAAAAGCAAGAAAGTTCCAGAAAATCATCTATTTCAGTATTATTGACCATTCCAAAGATTTTGACTGTGTGGATCACCACAAATTGTGGAAAATTCTTCAAGAGATGGGAATACTAGACTACTTGACCTGCCTCCTGAGAAATCTGTATGCAGGTCAAGAAGCAAACCTTAGAACTGGACATGGAACAACAGACTGGTTCCAAATCAGGAAAGGAATACCTCAAGGCTGTATATTGTCACCCTGCTTGTTTAACTTATATGCAGTCCCTCAGTTGTGTCCGACTCTTTGTGACTCCATGAACCACAGCACACCAGGCCTCCCTGTCCATCACCATCTCCTGGAGTTTACCAAAACTCATGTCCATTGAGTCAGTGGTGCCATCCAGCCATCTCATCCTTGGTTGTCCCCTTCTTCTCCTGCCCCCAATCCCTCCCAGCATCAGAGTCTTTTCCAGTGAGTCAACTCTTCACATGAGGTGGCCAAAGTACTGGAGTTTCAGCTTTAGCATCATTCCTTCCAAAGAAATCCCAGGGTTGATCTCCTTCAGAATGGACTGGTTGGATAGCCTTGCAGTCCAAGGGACTCTCAAAAGTCTTCTCCAACACCACAGTTCAAAAGCATCAATTCTTCAGCACTCAGCCTTCATCATAGTCCAACTCTCACATCCATACATGACCATTGGAAAAACCATAGCCTTGACTAGATGGACCTTAGTCGGCAAAGTAATGTCTCTGTTTTGAATATACTATCTAGGTTGGTCATAACTTTTCTTCCAAGGAGCAAGTGTCTTTTAATTTCATGGCTGCAATCACCATCTGCAGTGATTTTAGAGCCCCCCAAAATAAAGTCTGACACTATTTCCACTGTTTCCCCATCTGTTTCCCATGAAGTGATGGGACTGGATGCCATGATCTTCATTTTCTGAATGTTGAGCTTTAAGCCAACTTTTTCACTCTCCTCTTTCACTTTCATCAAGAGGCTTTTGAGTTCCTCTTCACTTTCTGCCATAAGGGTGGTGTCATGTGCATATCTGAGGTTATTGATAATCTCCTGGAAATCTTGATTCCAGCTTGTGTTTCTTCCAGTCCAGTGTTTCTCATAATGTACTCTGCATTGAAGTTAAATAAGCAGGGTGACAATATACAGCCTTGACGTACTCCTTTTCCTATTTGGGACCAGTCTATTGTTCCATGTCCAGTTCTAACTGCTGCTTCCTGACCTGCATACAGATTTCTCAAGAGGCAGGTGAGGTGGTCTGGTATTCCCATCTCTTTCAGAGTTTTCCACAGTTTATTGTGATCCACACAGTCAAAGGCTTTGGCATAGTCAATAAAGCAGAAATAGATGTTTTTGTGGGACTCTCTTGCTTTTTCCATGATCCAGCGGATGTTGGCAATTTGATCTCTGGTTCTTCTGCCTTTTCTAAAACCAGCTTGAACATCAGGAAGTTCACGGTTCACGTATTGCTGAAGCCTGGCTTGGAGAATTTTGAGTGTTACTTTACTAGCATGTGAGATGAGTGCAATTGTGCGGTAGTTTGAATATTCTTTGTCTTTGCCTTTCTTTGGAATTGGAATGAAAACTGACCTTTTCCAGTCCTGTGGCCACTGCTGAGTTTTCCAAATTTTCCTGGCATATTGAGTGCAGCACTTTCACAGCATCATCTTTCAGGATTTGAAATAGCTCAACTGGAATTCCATCACTTCCACTAGCTTTGTTCATAGTGATGCTTTCTATGGCCCACTTAACTTCACATTCCAGGATGTCTGGCTCTATATTAGTGATCACACCATCATGATTATCTGGGTCATGAAGATCTTTTATATACAGTTCTTCTGTGTATTCTTGCCACCTCTTCTTAATCTCTTCTGCTTCTGTTAGGTCCATACATTTTCTGTCCTTTATCGAGCCCATCTTTGCATGAAATGTTCCCTTGGTATCTCTGGTTTTCTTGAAGAGATCTCTAGTCTTTCCCATTCTGTTGTTGTCCTCTATTTCTTTGCATTGATCGCTGAAGAAGGCTTTCTTATCTCTTCTTGCTATTCTTTGGAACTCTGCATTCAGATGCTTATATCTTTCCTTTTCTCCTTTGCTTTTCACCTCTCTTCTTTTCATGGCTATTTGTAAGGCCTCCCCAGACAGCCATTTTGGTTTTTTGCATTTCTTTTCCATGGGGATGGTCTTGATCCTTGTCTCCTGTACAATGTCATGAACCTCATTCCGTAGTTCATCAGGCACTCTATCTATCAGATCTAGGCCCTGAAATCTATTTCTCACTTCCACTGTATAATCATAAGGGATTTGATTTAGGTCATACCTGAATGGTCTAGTAGTTTTCCCTACTTTCTTCAATATGAGTCTGAATTTGGCAATAAGGAGTTCATGATCTGAGCCACAGTCAGCTCCTGGTCTTGTTTTTGTTGACTGTATAGAGCTTCTCCATCTTTAGCTGCAGAGAATATAATCAATCTGGTTTCGGTGTTGACCATCTGGTGATGTCCAAGTGTAGAGTCTTCTCTTGTGTTTTTGGAAGAGGGTGTTTGCTATGACCAGTGCATTTTCTTGGCAAAACTCTATTAGTCTTTGCCCTGCTTCATTCCGTATTCCAAGGCCAAATTTGCCTGTTACTCCAGGTGTTTCTTGACTTCCTACTTTTGCATTCCAGTCCCCTCAAATAAAAAGGACATCTTTTGGGGGTGTTAGTTCTAAAAGGTCTTGTAGGTCTTCATAAAACCGTTCAACTTCAGCTTCTTCAGCATTACTGGTTGGGGCATAGACTTGGATAACTGTGATATTGAATGGTTTGCCTTGGAAATGAACAGAGATCATTTTGTTGTTTTAGCAAGTCTTTAAATTTATGAATGTTTTTGCATGTCCTTACATCTTTTTAATTCATTTTTCTAATGTTTTGTTCTCAGTGTGCATGTCATATTTGTTTGGATACATTTAATTTTAAGAATTTTATTTTCTGTCACTATTGTTAAATAGAACCATTTCCTTGATTTCTTGTATAGATTGCTCATTTCTAGTATATAGAAATAGTGATTTATGTTCTAAATTAATCTTATATCCTACAAATTTGCTGAAGTTGTCTACTAATTCCACTAGCATTTTTTTGGATTATTTAAAAACTTTCTATATTACAAGGTCATGATATTTTCAAGTAGAGATAGCGTTACTTCTTCATTTTCCATCTGAGTGCTTTTTTACTCCTTTACCTTACCTAATTGCTCTGGGTAGAAGTTCTAGTACAATGTTGAATGGAAACAAGGTAAGTGGACATCAGATTATTTGAATTTTGCTCATTAGATATGAATTGATTTTCATACATTGAATAAACCTGGCATTCCTAAAATAAATCCCATTTGGTCAGGTGCATAGTGGCTCAGTGGTAGAGAATCCACCTGCCCATGCAGGAAACACAGGTTTGATTACTGGGAAGATACCCTGGAGAAGGAAATCACAGCCCACTCCAGTATTCCTGCCTGGGAAATGCCTTGGACAGAGGACTGGTGAGCTACAGCCCACGGGATCAGAAGAGTCAGACACAACTTAGCAACTAAGCAGCAATGAAAGTGTAGGATTTTAATCCATGGATGTCATTCTCCATTGCCCTTTCTTTACCAAATACAGCATTCCACTTGTAATTCTTACACAATATTTAAGTGTTCAGATGTATAGCAGTTTATTCATTTGATGAAAATAAAATTACATATGTATATAGTGAATCATTCTGTAAGTTGACAGAGTTTACTAACAATATCTGGTGCTGACTTTTGATACATATTATCATGAACTTGCATCAGTTGAATTAAGTAAGAAGAAAGTGATTTTTTGTAACTTAGAATATATATATGTATATATATCCAACTGAGTTGAGTTGAGTTGCTCACTCATGTCCGATTCTTTGTGACCCCGTGGACTGCATGCAGCATGCCAGGCCTCCCTGTCCATCACCAACTCCTAGAGTTTACTCAAACTCCTGTGCATTGACTTGGTGATGCCATCCAACCATCTCATCCTCTGTCATCCCCTTCTCCTGCCTTCAATCTTTCCCAGCATCAGGGTCCTTTCAAATGAGTCAGTTCTTCTTATCAGCTGGCCAAAGTATTAGAGCTTCAGCTTCAGCATCAGTCCTTCCAATGAATATTCAGGACTGATTTCCTTTAGGATGGATCTGGTTGGATCTCCTTGCAGTCCAAGGGACTCTCAACAGTATTCTCCAACACCACAGTTCAAAAGCATCAATTCTTTGGCACTCTGCTTTCCTTATGGTCCAACTCTCCCATCCATACATGGCTACTGGAAAAACCATAGCTTTGACTAGATGGACCTTTGTCAGCAAAGTTATTTCTTTGCTTTTTAATATGCTGTCTAGGTAGGTTATAATTTTTCTTTCAAGGAGCAAGTGTCTTTTTATTTCATGGCTATAGTCATCATCTGCAGTGATTTTGGAGCCCCCAAAATAAAGTCTCTAACTGTTTTCATTGTTTCCTCATCTATTTACCATAACGAGATGGGACCAGATGCCATGATCTTAGTTTTCTGAATGTTGAGCTTTAAGCCAGCTTTTTCACTCTCCTCTTTCACTCTCATGAAGAGGCTCTTTAGTTCTTCTTCACTTTCTGCTGTAAGGGTGGTGTCATCTCTATATCTGACGTATATATTCTACTGAATATATACATGTTCTGAATATCTATACACATATATGCACACACATATATATATATGCTGTTGTTTAATGTGAAAAATTAGTATTTCATTTACCGAAGATTTTTGCTGCTTCCTGAAACTCCAGTACTTTGGCCCCCTCATGTGAAGAGTTAACTCATTGGAAAAGACTCTGATGCTGGGAGGGACTGGGGGGCAGGAGGAGAAGGGGACGACAGAGGATGAGATGGCTGGATGGCATCACTGACTCGATGGACGTGAGTCTGAGTGAACTCCTGGATTTGATGATGGACAGGGAGGCCTGGTGTGCTGCAATTTATGGAGTCGCAAAGAGTCGGACACGACTGAGCGACTGAATTGAATTGAACTTTTGGTTTATGTAATTTGCCTCATACACAAACAGATGTACATGAAAGTTCAGGGTTTCCCTGGTGGCTCAGTGGTAAAGAACATGCCTGTGATGCAGAAGACCTGGGTTTGATCTCTGGTCAGGAGGATCCCTTGGAGAAGGGAATGGTTGCCCACTGCAGTATTCTTTCCTGGAGAATCCCCATGGATAGTGGAGCCTGGCTACAGTCCATGGGGTGGCAAAGAGGTAGACACGACTGAGCTACTAACAACAGGAAAAAACTTATATACAATTTCAGACCTGAACTATGATTTGAGTGAGACACATTGCACATGAGGAAACCACAGGCTCAGCACAAGATGCTTTTTCCATCTTGTCCAGTCCCCTCCAAAACATATGTTGGCATCAACTAGAAAAAAATACATAACTTCTCAGAAAAGACTACAGCAAAATAGGGTTAAATAAGCAAAATGCTATATGAGTTCCTGGAGAAATATCTGGTGACAGAAATAGATGGTGATTGTTATTCTATCATCGGTGTTTAAGAGGTGTTGCCGTCATGATATGGACTTTGGCGAGGATTGAGGAAAGCAGCATGATTGTGGAGCATCACCTTTAAGTGCTCTTTCCTTTGAATGGCATTTGTCTTCCTTTTTAATTGTGGATTTGAGTTTAATTGCAGAGTTTAATTGCCTCTTTAAGAATGTCAAATAGGGGGCCTGAATGTGGGGGTGTGATTTGCAGCTCAGTCTTAAGCAGCCATATGACTTACCCTCTGTGGGCCATGATGTTCTCATTTACAAAGGGCTTTTGTGGTGCTTCATTAAGTTCAACCACAAAAAAGAAGTTAGAACTGTGACTGGTACAGAGCAGGGTCTCAATAACATTAATGTTGTTGCAATGATTATCTCAAAGCCAGATTTCTTTAAAGCTATTTGCCAACTAATCTCCAACAAGGTATTAGCTGTTTCGGTTAAGGTGTTTATACGTAATGGCATTAAAATTTAATTAGGTGACTCCTGAAAGTTAGAATAGCTTCCAAATCTGAAGGATAGGACATCCATTTGTGGTATTTCAGCCACTTTGTATCAGGCCCCAGGAGAAAAAGTGTGGCTGTTGTAGCTGTTTGAGGGACTGGCACTCCCGCATTACTGTGTGTGGTCAAATGTTTTCTCCATTTGTCTGTAATGGTGGCCCAGAACTAGGGATTAAGAGAGAAAACAAAACAACTAAACTTGGGGAAGAAAATGGGTGCCTACTGAAAAAGGAGCAGAGTGGGAGAGTTAAATGACAGCATGGCTGCCGTTGGATATTCAACTTGTCTGATGGAATAAGTGGTGATGTTCTTCAAATACTGTTGAAATGACCTTGATTTGTGGTTTCACATGGCTTCTATATGTTTCTCCTGAAAATAGAAGAATGAGAGACTCAAGTCTGCTAAATCTGTCTAGAGTGGATATTTGATGAAATTATCTGAATGTGAGAAGTATGCATATAGATCGCGAACCTCAGTGATATTTGGCTATCTTCTAGGGCCTTTAGATTTGTAAGGACGCTACATTAACTCTTGTGAATAACCAACCAAGCAAACAATGGGGAAAATAAAAATAACTTAAGGCTACTGTAGAGCTTTTATTCCTCCCATATGGCTATTAGTTATACATTTGTTATCTGAGCAGAAGTAGGGCAAATTAAAAAGAAACTGAAAGAGAAAGAAAGAAATAGAGAGAGGAGAAATAAAAAGAAAGGAAGTAAGAAAGAAAAACAGGAGGAAAGAAACAGAGGAAGAAAAGAAAAATGGTGGAAACACAAGAGTTCTTGAAATAAAATAATAAAATTAAAACATTGGGAGAGTGGGGGTGTTACTTTGCTCTCAAACGCTGTATGGAGAGCATTCAGTTAACCTGATGAAATGACTAAGGTTGGGAGGATCAGAGAGGTGATATCTTGACTGCTGTTCATTCGCCCTCAGATGGCAAAGGTTATGCTCTCTTCTTTTGAGTTATTTCCTGTCATTTTTCTTGGGATATATGAGCCATTTTGTTCAAGATACTGTTGGTAGTCTCTCTCTAAAAGGATTCCTAGTAACTTCCACTAGCTTGCTGTTTCTTTCTTGCTTGCCCCTGGTGAAACCCCTCCCTGAAACCCTAGAATACGCAAGCCAGTTCATTCCTCCAGCAGTGGTAATGGTTAGGCCACTCTTCAGTGTTCTCCAGAGGTGGGATTAAGCTGGTCAGTTGTAAAGACTACCTATTAAAACGTGCTCCCAATTAGCTTACTGACTATTGGGAGAAGGCTCTCCTGGCTTCTCTGTGCCTAGTCCTTATTGAATGAGCTACTCCTGGATGAAATAAATGTGTTCTTTATAACAATGAGGTCATGTTTTTACACTTATTAGTCTTTAAAGCAAGCTGTTTCTTTATAGAACAAAGTGGGATTTGAGAGAGAGACGGAGAGAAGATGATGACTTATTGAAAGGAAAAGAAAAGAAGCTTTTGTGTGTATGTGCCCATGTATTTTATTAAAAGTTTTAGTGGCTGCTCCAAGAGCAAGGTGTCTGTGCCTTTAATCATTTTCATTTTAAAAACAGAGCCTTATATTTCCACATCTTCAGCCATCCCAGAGGGCAGCTAGGCCAACTTTAACAACATTAATTTCTCTTTATGACAGGACTAGTGCTGCCCCAGGTCTTCAGAACTGCCTAAAATGTCTAGAAAAGTAGATAATGAAGAGGATATTAGAATTGTAAACAAGAACAATTTTGTAATAAAAACCATATATTTTCTCCATTGGACTCTGGGCTTAATACTGCGGCAGCAAAAGTGTCAGGAGTCATAATTTGTTGATGGCTACTGAGCATTAGTTACAGTCAGAGTGTGTGCATAAAGGCCATGTCCCCCTGGCTTCCCATTACAGGGGATCTCGGATGGGTAATTGCAATTTTGTTGTTCTAATGTGTCTCTTTCATTTGATTGTTCATTGTGCTCCCTGATGAAAAGAACTTGTGTCTTACAATTTCCCAAGCTGCTCACAGAGACTTTTATTCTTATGCAGAGGCTCTTTGCGGAAGTTTAAAGGATTTACTAATAGTGAACATGGAAGGATCACCCTACTAAAAGTCAAAGGAGACCTAGCCCCAATTAGCTTCAAATGTTTAGGAAGAACCCAGATCGGAGCATTGGAAAAATAACCTCTTCCTTCCCTGCTCTGTGTTTCTCCAGCAGCACAACCCGGCTTCTATCATCTATTCATCCTTCTTGTTGACAGGGTTTATGAGTCTGGTACAATAGACTCTGAAACAGTAGATTTTCCCCAAGAAACAGAGTGCTCTTCTTTGTTTGTCTGCAAGAAATGTGGGAACGAAGTGTAAAGTGTTAATATCATATCATCTGTTAATAGCATAAACGAGGCTGACTTCTTAAGATGCAGGACTGCTGAGAAAGTTCGTACTGTGCTTAACCTTTTGTCTTTCTCTCATCCTTTGTTGTCCAGTTCACATGGAAGAAGTCAAGCATGTCATCCTGAAAACATAACAACTTCCCATAATATGGTTTTTGCTTTCATGTCATACCTGCTTTTATTGTACTCAGTGGCCTATATTCCACAATCCATTCTCTGAATTTAGTTTTGTTGGAGAAACGACAGTACACAAAGCTCCTCAATTTCTTTTGAGGTCTTTTCCTATTGGAGGTAATCATGAAAAATATTTATGTTTTCTTTCAATTAGCCAGAACTTATTTGCACTGTTGTATGATTTTCAAGATTGGCAGTAGCATACAAGCATGTTTCAAAAAAGACAATAGTTATTCTCATGAAGGCTAGAGTAAGATCCCTAATACTTTACTATTGAAGCAAAATGAGAAGGGACATCATGTTTTATGAACTCCTTTGAAATATTGAGATTTAAAAAAACAAGGGCAGAAACCTTCCATCTGGATTTATTAGCAGCTAATTCATTTCTTGCAGCTAGGACGCACAGGTAATCAGCTTCGTCCTTGTAATGGGATCAGGTTAGGTGTAGGTGTCTTTCAGTTGAGCTGGGATTGTGGGATGCAATTCTGAGATAGAGTTCACTTGGACTCTACACAAAGTGAAAGACAAAAATGACACTCTTCTATTATTTGGGCACCTGTCCAGAAGCTGGAGGTGGGGGGAGTATCTTCCATGTGTAGATTTAGCCTAAGAGAGCACAGATAACCACCTTGCTTTCTCTGTCTAATAAGATGTGAAAAGGGGCAGAAATAATGAGCATTACATTGTATTTTTCATGTAAAAGCCCAAGAAACAAAACGTCCTGAACACTGGCAGTGGTTCCCGTCATTTTCAAATGAAAAGGGCTATTTGTTCCCAAATTACAGCAGCCACTGGAATGCATACATTTATGGCTCAGAAATCCTCATTTTGAGAAGTAAAATTACCTTTCAGTAATTTAGTCATGCAGGCTTTCTCCTGCTGACTGGTCAGAAGCTATCAGATAGCTTGCAGCTGCGGGTGGAAGCCTGACCAATTTTTTTTTTTTTTTCCCTAGGACAGGCAGTTAGTTAGTAGAGCCATCAGTACGGCATCTGTCATCCTGCTAGGCCCAAATTGTTTTCTATGATGGATGTCACAGTCTGTATGATCAAAATAGAAGCCCTGCTGCTTTTAATTGCAAAATCGGAGTACTTGCACATTTGTTATTATGCCGAGGTTATTACCTCACACAAAATGAATTAACAGGTGAAAATAATTGATGAGAGGCGTCTTGGGATTTTTAGCCTCTTCAAAGAGACTTTGTAATTATGGCATAATGAATGTTCTGAGACATATCTGTGGGGGGCAGCATGAGACCACCAAAGATCTCTTCAGATTGATGATAAATTCTCTTGAATTTTACTGTAATACTGCTTAAATTTACTTAGCAATTAGTTTAATAGGCCTACATGATTCATGAGACCATACTGAGAATTTTTAAATAAGTTTGTCCCATCAATCTATAAATTAAGCTACTTACCTCAGCTTTCTTCCCAAGGTGATGGAAAACGTGAACACATCAGACTTTCTGAAACAAAGATGACAGGACAGGGGTTTGGGTTTCAGAAAATCCCTCACCGAATGGGGCTGGCATCTCAAATCCCTTGCCTTCCCCTCTTCCAATAACTTGTGAAACGAGCCTGACCGAATTTTGTCCAAATATAGTTTTAAGACTTTCCCAGCACATGAAGACTCTGCGTTTGTCCTGTGAAGTAAATCGTTTAAACATTTTGCAAGCTGAAGTAATTGTTTTTGGCTTTGTGACCACTCTTCCATTCAGACTTGGTCATATTTCAAATTCATTCAGCCCCTGAGTGCATCCAGAGTGATGGAGTCCGGCCATCTCTCCTCTTCCTCGTGACATCCTGAAACTTCACGATGGTGTGGGGGAGATCTGTTACCATGAGCGCACTTCCAACCTTGCTTCAGAGCACAGAAAGCACTTTCCCTGTATTAACCCAGGGCAGCCACAGGCTGGGGTATGGCTTTTCATGTGTACCTAACTCCATACAGAATGGTAGTGTGAGATAGACAACCTAAGAGTCCAAGGGTGGCACAATATTATCAAGTGAAATAGAACAGCATTTCAAGAAAAGGAAAGGAAGCTGAACACATCATGAGCATGCTTCTTTTCCATAACTGCATATTATTCACATACAGTGTGTGTCTAAATCTCAAGGTAATTCTTTAATTAGCAAGAGCTGAAAACTCCATTAGTTGAGTACTCTTAAGTGAAGTATATGTAAAGAAATCTTGAGACTAAGGTAACCTTTAGTTAAAAGTAAAGGAGAAAAAAAGTAATGGAAAACAGGACTGTGAGTGCTGAGGAATTATAAACTCAATAAAAGAGTCACATGTGGAAAAACATCTATATTCATTTTTTAAGTGACAGGGAGCTTTATCACAGATTCAAACTAGATTGATTAATCCATATTTCTAGAAGACATGCATTATTTACCATTGTTCCTTTTGTCACACACACACACACACACACACACACACACACTTTCCTACCCTCATAAAAGAATCCTTATAAAGCATCTCTTCTATTTGAAGTAGTTTTAATGTTTAATTTGAAGTTTAATGTTTAAAATGAAGTTTAATTTGAAGTAGTTTTAATTCTCGTCCTGAGTTTAAATGAAATGCATATTTGAGGTGTGCAATCAATAGTGAAGGATGCAATTGATACTGAGGTGACTCTTTTTACATTAGGTATATATCATCATATATAGAATATAAAAATGTGTAATAGATGTATATATCTCATTCCTTTCAGATTTACTGTCAGCATTTTGTATTTAAGAATATATTATATCAAAGGGTCTCAAAAACAGAAGAACAAAATACGTGGCCAGCAAATATAATGAATGCAAGGCAAGTAGCAGACTCATGGATTGCCCCATATGTGAAACGGACTGTGGTAACTCATACCAGGCTGCGTGTCACTTGCAGAGGCATTTTTCATAAACCTTCACGTGCTTGCATTTATCTTCAGTCTAAACCCCAAGATGAATTCTCCAAAGACATTAACAATAGATAAATGCTTTTTAAACAAAATAGTCTATTTGAAAAAATCTGTGACAAAGGTAGGAGAGTGTTATACAATCGAATTTCAATTGCTTCATAAACCAATGCACCAATCTGGCATATTACTTTATCGTGGTCTTAACTTTAATTGGAAGTAAAATAACCTCAAATTCAGAGGTTAATGCTGTAAAATTTTGATACCTGTTTCATTTAAATTATATTGGATTATTGTTATGAAACACCATGGAAAACACTCAAGGGATTACAACTTGAACAACAAAAAAATGCAGGTGAAAGAGTGAATTTCTGAAAAATTTCATGGTAATGAAGGTCAAATGCAATTTTAAAAATTTGATTAGTAAAGACAATGCCAATCTTCTTTGTAGCACCAACCAAAGAGCAACAGATTATGCAATTTAAATTTCACAGTAAGCTTTCCAAACACAAATAGATGTATCTTATGCAGAAATGAAGAACAGAGGGACTGGGTGTGCTTTATGATAGCTTTGTGACAAATGACACATATACAGAGTGCACCATAACTGACTCTAAAGCAAATTCAGTTGCTTTTTTCTGGTGTCTTTTTTTTTTCTGTGTATAATATTTACAGAAGTACAAATGTTTGGACGGTGTCTGGTGACTACAAACAAAGAACATTCAATTCAATGTGTATGTTAACCAAATAAATTGTACTTTTGATGAAAAAAATCTGATGTCTTTTTTAATGACTATAGTATGTGAGGCAGTGAGGGTAGGGAAAGAGTATTTGTTTTATTCATGGGCCTTTGCAAAATAATTCTTGTGTGTCATAGAGGGTGGTGAGCTCATGGAGTCTGAATCACTGACTTATCAGACAGTTCCATTTCCAGGAAAGGGAAAGATTTTTGTTGATAATTTAATGAGAATGCAAATAATTTCTTTGATGATGATTGGATTTTGGTAGTGTTTGTCCGATGCTGGCATGCTATGAATTCTGTGTAATTAAATGGAATTGGATTTTGGACCCAGCTTTATGTAGACGGCACTGGTCTCTGAGTAATATCCCATTCAAACACCTCACTCTGATGTATTGCATTAATAGATCATCAGAAGCAGTTGTCATTCCAATGATGTATTAGTGTAATACATGAGAATGAGACTCACTGATGATGTATTTAGTACTCACAAGATGGCAGTGTCTGAAGAAGAAATGGGCCCAGGAAGGAAACCATTCTGAGACTCCAGGATGAAGTCAGCCAGCTTGCAGCACTTTACTAGCTTTCAGGCTGCTAAGTTGGTATGTGGGTGCTGAAGCTCCTTTTAGAGCACTTTCACTGGTATGGTGAGAAGACAGCTAGTTTCCCAGTTCAAAATATTTTCCATTGGTGACCTGCAAGACAATATACAGACATGTCTGTTTACCATTTATTTCAGTGCATATCAATATCTAGATAGGCAGAAAGCCTTGTGTACCCTTAGTGTTTGCTTGTGCAGGGGGAAAAAAAATCTCTTGAGGATTTTCTGAGTTGATACACAAATATATTATCATAACAGCAGTTTTCCAACTGATATTTTCTGCCAAAGGGGAAGCTTTCGCTAGTAAGTGTCTACATGCCACCAATCACGGGCACAGCTCTGGCGTTAGCTAGAGAGGTAGATAGTTAAAGTAAAATATTAAACTTAGATCTGACTGCCATACATTTTCTGCTAATAGAGCTTGCAACACCTACTATAAATGTAGATGAATTAGAGACTTCTAGTGACCTCTATCTACCTCCTGCTGTGCTTTTTCTAAAAGGGTAAGAGAGACTTTTAAATGTTTATAACATAGGGCTAAAAAGGCTTTTTTTATGCAATGGAATAGCAGTTACAGTTCACCTTCTTACAGCAGCTGATTGCATCATAAATAAAACAGTAGGGCTAGTCATCCCAGCTGTGGAATGGATACAGCGAGATAGCAGCCAAAAGGCATGGGTGAGGGTATGCATTTTCTTCCCAGGATCTGGGCTGGTAAAAATTGGGGATGTCCTAAGGGGTGTGTGTGTGTGTGCACCTGAAGTTTGGAAAGGAGGAAGTGACGGTAGAAACAGAGAAGGACGTCAAGGTGATGGCTTATACGAGTCATTTTCCTCCCTGGAGTGTAATAACTGAAGAATTGTTTGAAGGAAGTTTCCTGAGCTCCTCCGTATTCAGGAGACGGTAGTAGCAGTGGAAGGAAAAGATTCGCCATAGGGACAGCAGGATGCGAAACATGGTTGTTCCCATTTCTCTAGCTAGGCTGGAAGTGGCTTTCTCAGGTTACCTAACCATGCCTAGAGCAGAAGATGAAATTTGGAGAAAAACAGGGGGCATCATTTCTCTTTGTCTTAAACCTTTACTGGGATGTAGTTGCTTGACAGTGTTGTGTTAGTTTCAGGTGTACAGCACAGTGAGTCTGCTATACATATACACGTATCTACTCTTTTTATAGATTCTTTGGCATTCTTTTGCTTAAGTGGCATTTCTACTTCCAGAGATATTTTCAATTCTCAAATTTTAGACAGAGGAATCATTTTAAGGTTTATGAATGATGAATAGGAATTATTTTTGTGAACTCATTTAACCACCTCCATTTTGTGTGAAGGCTAAATGTTATGGAAAAATGTATTGCGTACTTTAAATTGACAAGAAAGATGATTTTGGAATGTTTAATATAATATATCTAATCCATTTCAAGAATGATGATGTTATGTAATGCCCATTAAGGTGTACATTTCCCAAACTGTCTTTTGCTTTACCAAATTATTAACCTCTAATGTTCAGTTATATTTTAGACTCAATAGTAACACTGCTAAATGTTTATTTTGTACTATGTAAGTTTTCCTAAATCTAGGAGCTAAGGTCTTGGATATAGAAATTGAATCCTCTTTATGGATCCCTGCCTTGTTGTGGCAAAGGAGCTTGTGCAACTCAATGAAGTTATGAGACATGCTGTGTAGGGCCACCCAAGACAGACGGGTCATAGAGGAGAGTTCTGACAAAACGTGATCCACTGGAGGAGGGAATGGCAAACCACCCTAGTATACTTGCTGTGAGAACCTCATGAATGTATAAAAGGACAAAAAGATATGACACTGAAGGATGGCAGGGAGGCCTGGTGTGCTGCAGTCCATGGGGTCACAAAGAGTCAGACATGAATGGGCGGCTGAACAACAACATAGACTTGAACTAGAGAATGAGTAAATGTTAGGTACCATTACTAAAGGGGAAGGGTAGGAGGGAGGGATAGACTGGGAGTTTGAGACTGACATGTACACACTGCTGTATTTATAACAATATGCCTTTCCATGAAAATATAATTTTAAAAAGAAATAAAGTAAAAAAAAAATATTTTGAGGGTTCAAAGACACCAAAAGAAACAAGCCATGGACATAAACTTGAGATTATTATACTATAGGTAGCCACACTAATTTTTAGGTGATACAGAAATGATTTTTCATACTAAGTGGGTTCAGTTTCATTACATATTTAAACACAAAACATGTGTATTCTGACTTTTGCCTCAACATGTTTACATAAAACAGGTTTAATTATTTGTCAAGTGAGTTTAAAAGTCTTTACATTAAAAATGTACATGACTAATGCAGCAAATATTTGTTATAGACTTCCATATGATTAAGGAATGGGTATTAGCAAGTTTGTATGAAGTTAACAGCAGTGCTAACTTTCTAAAAGAAAAACCCAGGGGTATTTTTTTGCTTTATATGGTAGAAACAACTCAGACACAACCTCAGAATTCCTTTTCCTTCCTTCCTATCTCCTTCCTTCCCTTTCTGCCTGCTTTCCTTTCCTTCCTTCCTGTCTTCCTTGGGTAAGTAGACAGTAGTAGAGGAGAAAGGTCAGAAAGAGAGGAATTGTCACCTTCAAACTGTGAAAATCATGAAACAATTATTTACCTAAAGCTGTACAATATTTCTAAACTGTTACCTAGTTGCAAGGGTATATTAATGATATTTTCATGTGCTAAGATATGCTTTTCTAACTACATGCACTAACTGTAGTGGATGAGTAACAAGGATGCAAATTTACCATAAAATAAGTGACCAGAAAATTTGCCACTGGAAAACTCTAGTGCTTTGAAGGATACTTTCAATAGTAGACCAAAATAAATAAATAAACAAAAGTGAGACTATGAACATGTGAAAAGGTTAGTAGCTCAGTTGTGTCTGACTCTTTGAGACTCCATGGACTGTTACCCGCCAGTATCCTCTAGCCATGGAATTATCCTGGCAAGAATAATGGAGTGTGTTGTCATTCCCTTCTCCAGGGGATCTTCCCAAGCCAGGGATCAAAGTCGGGTGTTCTCCATTGCAGGCGGATTCTTTAATGTCTGAGCCACCAGGGAAGCTTGTCAGTTGTGTCCAACTCTTTGTGACGCCATGAACTGTAGCCTACCACACTCCTCTGTCCATGGGATTTTCCAGGCAAGAGTACTGGAGTGGGTTGCTATTTCCTTCTCCAGAGGATCTTCCTGACCCAGGGATCGAACCCAGGTCTCCCACATTGTAAGCAAGACGTTTTACGTCTGAGCCACCAGGGAAGTAGGAACAACATCTAAGATAGCATTAAATCTAAGCTCTTACCTGGTATATGTTACATTGTCTAAGAAGAAACAGCAACTAGAAAATTCAGAGTTCTCACAGCCACTGAAGGAGATCAACACTGATCAAAGTAATTTCTGATGGCTTGTAGCTAAAGAAGATATTTTAATGTATAAACAAATTAAATATGCCATACCAAATATCTCTATTTTTTTTCAGGAGAAAAACTATTTAATCCATTACTATCTGCCTTATTAAAATAAAGATTAGATTGTTAGCTAATGAGGAATTGTGAGAAGTAAGTTCCCCTGCACACTCGTGAAACAAAAAGGAAAACCTGTTTTAGCAAAATAAAAATCTGCCACTTCCATCTGATCTTAATACAGAGTTCTTCATCAGTTAAGTAACCATTCAGTTTTCCCTAAAATTTCACCAAGTGCTCTCAGTGTTTGCACTGTTTGATATTTGCAATTCTTGGCTGAGTTTTGGCGTCCAGTTGTCTCCATGTACTTGAATTCATCCCACCATTGCCATACTAGTTTATCAACTACAACTACGATTTACCATGTAATAGGTGTTAGTTCTCTGATGATTCCACCTATGTCTTAATTCTAGATTCTTCCCCACACTATTCTATTGTTGTGTGATTTTTTCCCCCTTTTCACCAACTTCTTCACACTCCTCCAATTTCTGTAGGAAATACTCTTCTTTCAGCCACATATATGTTGTCTTCTCCCTTGATGGAAATTCTGCTCATCACTTTTCTCCATCTTTTTTAGGGTGTCTGATAGTCTCATTTTGAATATGACTATTTTACTTTTTTCCATGAGGAGTTATTTTTCCCAGTACTAGCCTTCACCTTCACAGATATAAAAACCTAATTGTGCACTGAGGTACAAATGAAATCTGAAATTATCAAGTGCGAAATTAGCATTAAAAATCATAAGACAACAAACAATAAGGCTTTTATGTGATTTTTGTAATTGTGTGACACTAGTTACTCTGGCAATAATTGTTTGTGCTTCATTAACATGCAAAATGGTTTTATAGATTAACCCACACACAAAAGAAACCATTTTTGAGGAGAACTGTGCTTTGTTTAATGTTAGACACTATTGTATTTGCTTTCCTAATATAACAGTTCTAATTAGTACCTAGCACTCATCCTGAATTTTTCAGCTTGAACACTCTAAAGGTGACAATTGAGTCACAATTCCATGACACTCTTTGTCAGTACCTGTCAAAATATAGCGAAGCCTTCGGAGTTGTGATCTAAACACTGAAAAAAAAGTTAATAGTGCAGAAACAATATGTCTCTTGGTAATTTTAAAACAAAATTGCACATTAGCCCTTGCTTAAAAACATAATACTAACAATGTTACCACATTAAATGCAGTTCTGACAAAACTATGTTTGTCCTAATAATTTCTTAGCATTATTTCTATCATCTGACCTTTGTACATTTGACTGATCATTTGATTCATTTGATTTTACCTCCTTGGTGAGGTAGCACAGGTAGATGAATAAAAACATTTTAAATCAACTAAGCTGTATGTGCACTGCTTTCACAGATGATTAGCTGTTCAACTTAGAAGCATGGGAATATATATATATATATATATATATATTTAACTGCAGTGAAGAAGTGACTCCATTGGCAAAGACTTTGTGAAACTAATCATTCCGACTTGATTCTAATGTGGGAAGGATGCAGGTCCTTGTTTGGGGCCTGTCTCTAGTTAGAACTTTTGTTGAATTCCATGACCTTCTCTACATGACACTGACTCTAGAAGGCCATATGACTTTGGAGGACTAAGTTTGCTATGGAATACTGCCATTCATCAGTCTTGATTACCAAAAAAATTATCAAACATAAGACATGTTATTTTTGGGGAAATTATGGAAAATTGAGACTGATTTAAACCTCTACGAATGATTAGGTTCATAAGAATTATGGAATCAGATTTTTATTTTGGAGGGTGCCAGGCTTGTCATTTTACACCAAATATTTGAAGTAGCTTATAAAAACATTCCATATAACTTCAGTTTGTTTAAAATGATGATGAATTTGCTAATTTGCAAAGCTGATCCATTGAATTTGTTATCTTCCTGAATTAAATGAGGTTGACCAGTTGACCAGAAGCTTTTGTGGTTTTAGGAAAGCATCTTCTAGAGCATTTTGTTCCTCTTTGCTTCTCATTAGAACCGAACACAAATGGCTTTTATTAATCTCGTGATTTTGTTGTTGTTCAGTCACTAAATCGTGTCCAACTCATTGCAGCCCCATGCAGCACACCAGGCTTTCTTGTCCTTCAGTATCTCCCGGAGTTTGCTCAAACTCATTTCCATTGAGTTGGTGATGGCATCAATGTAACTTTAATGATAGAAAATAAAGTGACTACAATTTTATCCATACAATTGTGAGTCACTTGAATCCTTGATTTCTGGATCACCTATAAGGATTTTTTTTTTAAAGATATGATATATGTGTGAGTCTTAGGATACATCCACTTACTTATGTCCTGGAAATATTTGAATTTAAGAAGTCTTGAGTAGAATTTCCTGTCTTTAAAAAATAAAAGAATTGCTGATAGCCTTAATATTTGGATACATATCAGTTCAGTTCAGTTCAATCGCTCAGTCGTGTTCGACTCTTTGCGACCCCATGAATTGTAGCACGCCAGGCCTCGCTGTCCATCACCATCTCCCGGAGTTCACTCAGACTCATGTCCATAGAGTCAGTGATGCCATCCAGCCATCTCATCCTCTGTCGTCCCCTTCTCCTCCTGCCCCCAATCTCTCCCAGCATCAGAGTCTTTTCCAATGAGTCAACTCTTCGCATGAGGTGGCCAAAGTACTGGAGTTTCAGCTTTAGCATCATTCCTTCCAAAGAAATCCCAGGGTTGATCGCCTTCAGAGTGGACTGGTTGGATCTCCTTGCAGTCCAGCTTCTGAAAATTTTATGAAGACATAATTTTTGCTACAAAGAACTTAAAATCCACAAATAAAGTGAATTGCTTTCGCTGATTGATTTTGGAGGAAAAATTGTGAACAAATATTTTAATAGAATAATGCACACATGAAAATAGAATCCATAGATCAGAAAGTTAAAAGGGTCTTAACCATCCATCTTCTATCCACCTCCCAACCAAGATACAGATTCTATTTTTTTTTTTTTTTTTGGATAAAAAATGATTAAGCTTTTGTTTGGAGACATCTAATGTGAATTTATTATTTTACACTATAGGATCCTTTCATAGTTTTTACCATAAGATGTGGCTTCAATATTCTTCTCCGTCTGTTTTTCTGCATGTTCTCTAGCTTGTAAATCACTCTCTTAAAAAATTCAAAACTTCTCTCTCTCTATCTCACCTTCTGTCTACTCACTCTATCTAGTTTTAATATGAATACTATGTTCACAGTGTGCACAGTGGTGAATTCAGACTGATTCATTAAGTCATTATCCTTCACCCTAAAGTAATTTATAGTCATGAATGGAACTAATTGATAAAGAATGATGTCGTTCAGTAAAACTTGTGAGCAAGGACTTTCTATGTGGTGCTAGTGGTAAAGAACCCACTTGTCAATGCAGGAGACATGAGATGCAGATTCAATCCCTGGGTCAGAAGATCTCCCTGGTGGAGGGTATTGCAACTCACTCCTGTGTTCCTGCCTGGAGAATCCCATGGACAGAGGAGCCTGGTGGGCTACAGTCCATGGGGTTGCAAAACAATTGGACACAACTGAAGAGACTAAGCACGACAGTTTTTTAGATGATTTTTTTTTTTTTTTTTTTAAAGAGAGAGAGACTTGATTTAATGGAAGTGGAAAAGAAAGTCAGAGGTATTTTCCTTAAGGAAAAAACAATGATAGTTTCTTTCTTTCTTTCTTTCTTTTTTTTTTCAAGTTTTTTCCCTGAGGACTAAATGATACAAAGACTGA
Organism: Budorcas taxicolor; assembly: GCF_023091745.1. Lineage (NCBI taxonomy): Eukaryota > Metazoa > Chordata > Mammalia > Artiodactyla > Bovidae > Budorcas > Budorcas taxicolor. Next base: position 54,545,850 of record NC_068923.1, on the reverse strand, counting down.
ACCAAAACTTCTAGTATATAGAAGATTATGCATTAAGATTTTGAGGCAACAGAAAGAAATGTTAAATATAAGCTATTGTATATATTAGACAATCACATCAAGCCAGGATCTTATGTTGCCTACACTCACATTCCTACAGTGACTAAATCTTGAGTCATGGTAAAATAGACCTAGCTTCATTCCATACAAGTCCCAGGGAATTAATTTTTAATTTTAGCAAGAATCTTCTGTGTTTCAAAAAGCTCATTAAATGTAGTCTAGAATCCTGCATTGACCATGAGAGATTCATCTCAAACTTAGACAGTCGAAGATAATTCTATTTGGGATTTTGACATTTTTTTCACCCTTATTTGCTATCTGACTCTTTCCTCAGTCTAATTTGTCTCACATTGTATTCTCCAGATTTTCCAGAATCCTTAAATGCAAAGAATAGCTGCAGTATTATCAAAGCATATTTTAAAACAGATGAAAACATGTAGCTACTTCTTTTGGAGTAGATCATTCTTCAATCACTAATAACATCCTCTGTGCTAATTTGGTACCCCAATTCCACCACATGGTGACATATTCAGAGCAGTTTTTTGATGAGAAGGAGGAGGAATCATAGCTAACTAAGTTCTCCTGAATAGCCCACTGACAAATATAATGACATTCAAACACCCTTCTATTCTTCATTCCACCGATATTCAGACCTCATCATCAGCTAAACCCAAGCAAAGTGTGTGTTTGGGGAGGGGAGGTGTTTTACAACTGGACAAATAATCAAAGCAGAGGAATGAATACAACCATCTATATGGAAATTGGTAAACTGCAAATTGGTCCCCTAACTGGGATTAGGGAGAATACATGTTTTCCCCAGCTCTGCTTCTTTCCCAGAATTTCACATACATCAATAACAATGGCTTTTACTTCCCTCACCTGAAGATGGAGAGAGAGATGCTTTAAAGTTGTCAATGTCAGGGAGGGTTTGTCCTGCATAGTTATAAGCCCATTATTTAAAAGAACAAAATGTAGGCTCATTTCCTACAGTGAATTTAATATTTTTCCCACTCTATATTATGGTGACACTGCTGAAAAGGAGAATCAGGAAAAAAATGAACAACAACAAAAAAAACCAAACAGGAATGAATTGTTTTAACTCAAAAACAAACCGCAAACCTTTCCTGCATGATGGCTGTACTGGGATGTTTACCTACCAATATAACCTTTACAAGCACAGTTAGAACCAAAGAATATTTGATAATCTCTCCTTTTATTTTCCTGTTAATTACTTTTTATAGGAATCCCTTTTGGGGTCTCCTAGGAGACTAATGTAATATAATAGGTTAATATAATAGGGTATGATGTCAGCACTGACATTTTGTTGTTGTTGTTTAGTTGTTAAGTCATGTCCAACTCTTTGAGACCTCATGTACCTCCAATACACCACTGTTAAATAATGTTTAAACTTTGAAGAAATAAACCAAAGAAAAGCAAATAAAAGTAGATGATCTAGTCTGAGTGATTAGATCTAAAATTCATGATTTATGTAAGCCTACAATACGAGTTACAGAATTCTGAGAAGCTCTACAGTCTTTGCTAAATTGGAGAACTGAGGAAGAGCACATCATAAAATATGTAAGAATCTACATGAACGATTAGAATGTTTTGTCTGTTTTTTAAAAATCTCATGTGTATTAATATATTTTTAGTTATTTCTGATTATAAAAAGTATGCACTCTTTTCATTTAAATCCAAGAAGAAAATTCTTGGAAGTATTTTCAGATTTCACTGGTCTTTTTCCTCTCCCATAAGTATAAATGTAAGAGCCAGCTGATTGGAGACACAAATATGTTGTTATGACATTGTGGGACAATATTAATACTAGTAATTGTACTGGATTGAATAGTAAACTCTTAAGAAGATATGTTCAAATCCTAACACCTCATACCTGTAAGTGAGTCTTATTTGAAGAGAAAAGGGTCTTTACAGAATAATCAAATGAAGTATCTCAAAATGAGATCATCCGGGACCAAGCAAGTACCTCCCAAATTCAACGACAAGGGTCCATGTAAGAAGAAGAGAGGTTTAAAGACAGAGGAGAGAATTCAAGAAAAGCTGAAGGTGGAGACTGGAGCACTGTTTCCGCATTCCAACTGACAACAGAGATTGCTGACAGCCTCCAGAATATGCGAGAGAAGGAGATGACAAACTTCTTTTGGCAGTTCCAGAAGAAATCAACCTGCCAACACCTTGTTGTCAGACTTTTCACTTCCAGAACTGTGAGAAAATAAATTTCTGTTGTTTTAAGTTATCAAGTTGGTAGTCATTTTTTGGTGGCAGCCATAGAAAACGAATATACTAATTTTCATAATACTAGCATTCAGGTATTGCACACAGCCTTCCATGTGAAAATTAAAAACTGTCATTTTTCATCATCAGAAGTGTCACAGAAAGCAACAGACCAAATTCATAAATGAAAACAAAATTAACAAAGAAATGATAACTCCAACTTTGTAATAAACAGCTTAGCATAGAAGAATGGAAAGCAAGCTAGACTTCAGGGAACCTTCTCTGGGGCACCTAACTTCTGATTACTCTATTTGGAAAAAAAAAAAAAAAAAAAAGACATTTTAAGAACACTTTTAGGTTCACAAGGAAATTGAGCAGAAAGTACAGAGAATTTCCATATATACCATAATCTGCACATACACAGCCTCCCTGTCTATTGACATCAACATCAAAGAGGTAGAGTTCTCACAATTTATTAATCTATAACAACACACCATCATCCTAAGTCCATAGTTTACATTAGGGTTTATTCTTGATGTTGTGCATTCTATGGATTTAGACTAACGTATGATGACTGTCGCTGTTGTTTAGTCACTGAGTTGTGTCTGACTCTTTTGTGACCCCATGCACTGTAGCCTGTCAGGTTTTTCTGTCCATTGGATTTCATAGGCAAGAATATTGGAATGGGTTGCCATTGCCTTCTCCAGGTGATCTTCCTGACCCAAGCCTCAAACCCCTGTTTACTGCATTGGCAGGAAGATTTTTTAATACAGAATAGTTCCATCCCTTAAAAAATCTCTGTGCTCCATCTGTGCATCCCTCCCCCTTATCCCAACCCTTGACAACCACTGCACTTTTTGCTGTCTCTATAGTTTTACCTTCTCCAGAATGTTAACATTGGAATCCTATAGGATGTGACCTTTCTGATTGGAGTCTTTCATTTAGAAACACATATGTAAGTTTCCTCTGTGTCTGCTCATGTCTTGATAGCATTTATTTTAGCACTGACTAATACTCCATTGTCTAGATGCACCACAGCTTATTTACTGATCCATCTTGATTGCTTCCAAGTTTTGATAATTATGAATAAAGCTGCTATTAGTCTGTGTGCATGTTTTTGTGTAGACATAAATTTTTACCTTACTCGTGTAAATACCAAAGAGACAAATTTACTGGATAGTATGGTAAAAGTATATTTAGTATTATAAAAACTGCAAAACTACCTTCAAAATGGGCTGTATCAGTTTGTATTTCTACCAGCAATGAGTGAGAGTTTCTATTGCTCTGCAACCTTGCCAGCATTTGGAATCACCAATGTTTTGCATTTTGGCCATTTTAAAAGATATGTAGTAGAATTTCATTTTGTTTTAATTTGCAATACCCTAAGGACATGTGATGCTGAGCAGATATTCATATGTTTATTTGCCATCTTTTTCTATCTTTTTTTAGTGAGGTGCCTATTTAGGCATTTTGCCTATTTTTAAATAAAGCTATTTGTTTTCTATTGCTGAGTCTTAAGAGCACTTTACATATTATAGATAATAGCTATTTATCACATACATATTTCCCGAGTATTCACTCTCTTTCTATGGCTTGTCTTCTCATTCTCTTAACACTGTTACTCCAGAACAGAAGTTTCTCATTTTAATAAAGCCTAGCTTGTCAATGATGGAGAAGGCAATGGCAGCCCACTCCAGTACTCTTGCCTGGAAAATGCCATGGATGGAGAAGCCTGGTAGGCTGCAGTCCATGGGGTCACTGAGGGTCGGATATGACTGAGTGACTTCACTTTGACTTTTCACTTTCGTGCTTTGGAGAAGGAAATGGCAACCCACTCCAGTGTTCTTGCCTGGAGAATCCCAGGGACGGGGGAGCCTGGTGGGCTGCCGTCTGTGGGGTCACACAGAGTTGAACACGACTGAAGCGACTTAGCAGCAGCTTGTCAATGACTGCTTTCATGGATCATGACTATGGTGCTGTATCTAAAAAGCCATCCCCAGACCCAAGATCATGTTGTTTTCTTGTATGTTATCATTAGGAGTTTTATAGTTTCTTCTGTAATTTTTAGGTCTATGGTCCATTTTGAATTATTTTTTGTGAATGATATAAGGTCTGTGTCTAGATTTATTTTTCTCTCTTTCTCTCTGTTTTGCATATAGATGTCCAGTTGTCCTATCACTCTTTTGAAAATGATATTTTTTGCTCCATTGTAAGTCTCAGGTAGTGTCAGTTTCTCAACTTTTTTTTCATATCTAATATTGTATCGAGTATTCTGGATCTTTTGACTCTCCAAATAAACTTTATAATTGGTCAATATCCAAAACATAACTTGCTTGGGTTTTAATTGAGATTGTATTAATATATAGATGAAGTTGGGAAGAATTGGCATTGTGTCAATAGTGAGTCTCCCTACCCATGTGCAAGTAATATCTCTCCTTTTATTTAGTTATCTTGTGATTTCATTTACCAAAGTTTTGTAGCTTTCCTCACACATATCTTGTACATAGTTTGCTAGATTTATACCAAATATTTCTCTTGGCAAGATGTACTAATATTAATGTGCTTTTAATTTCAAAATCTATGTATTTATTTGTTCATTGCTAGTATACAGGAAAGTTATTGAGTTTTGTATATGAACTTTATTTATCTTTCAACCTGTTAGAGTTATTTATTAGCTCCAGGAGTTTATTTGTATTAAATCTTTTGAGTTTTCTACATAGATGATCATACTATGTGTGAACAGAACCAACTTTACTTTTTCTTTTCAAACTATATACCTTTTATTTCCTTTTCTTGATTTAATGCATTAGCTTGGACTTTCAGTTTGATATTGAAAAGGACTGGTGAAAGGTGACATCTTTGTCTTATTCCTGATCATGGTCGAAAAGCTTTTAATTTCTGGCCATTAATATTTTGTTATCTGAAGGTTTTTGGCAGATAATACTTCTCAAGTTAAGTTCCACTTTATTTTTAGTTTTGAGATTTGTATCATAAATTTTGTCAAATCCTCTCATCTATTGAGAGGATCAAATAAATTATCTTCTTAAGTATGTTGATATGATGGATTACATTATATTGAGTTTTGCATACCTGGGATAAATCCCACTTGGTTGCGGTGCATAATTCTTTTTATACATTGTTAGATTCAATACGCTAAGATTTTGTTGAGGATTTTTCCATCTGTGTTCATGAGAGACATAGGTCTATAGCTTTCTTTTTTTTTTTTTTATAATGTCATTTCTGGTTTGGAGTTAGGTAATACTGGCTTCTTAGAATGAGTTAGGAGCTACTTTTTGCATTTTAATCTTTGAAAGAGAATGTAGATACTAATGTAATTTTAAGTGTTAGTTCAGTTCAGTTCAGTTCAATGGCTCAGTCATGTCCGACTTTTTGCGACCCCATGAATGGTGGCATGCCAGGCCTCCCTGTCCATCACCAACTCCTGGAGTATACTCAAACTCATATCCATTGAATCAGTGATGCCATCCAGCCATCTCATCCTCTGTAGTCCCCTTCTCCTCCTGCCCCCATTCCCTCCCAGCATCAGGGTCTTTTCCAATGAGTCAACTCTTCGCATGAGGTGGCCAAAGTATTGGAGTTTCAGCTTCAACATCAGTCCTTCCAATGAACACCCAGGACTGATCTCCATTAGGATGGACTGGTTGGATCTCCTTGAAGTCTAAGGGACTCTCAAGAGTCTTCTCCAACACCACAGTTCAAAAGCTTCAATTCTTCAGCGCTCAGCTTTCTTCACAGTCCAACTCTCACATCCATACATGACAACTGGAAAAACCATAGCCTTGACGAGATGGACCTTTGTTGGCATAGTAATATCTCTGCTTTTTAATGTGCTATCTAGGTTGGTCATAACTTTCCTTCCAAGGAGTAAGCGTCTTTTAATTTCATGGCTGCAATCATCATCTGCAGTGATTTTAGAGCCCCCAAAAACAAAGTAGTTAGTAGGTATCCTAATTTTTTAAGCAGTAAAATGGAATTAAAAACAAAGACAAACATATAAAAATAGTATAGACATTTACAATACTATTTTCAGTAACAGTATTTCTAATAGCAAAAATCAGGATTTATTTTTAGAAACTTCACTAATTTGGCTTATGGAAAACTGTGTTCTATTTCTGAATAACAACCATCAATTGCAAAGTATAAGTGAAATAAACATATATGATATATTGTATGTGTTCTGAAAAAGGTAAGGTAAATTTATTATAATTTGGAGCAATATTACAAAGAAAGCACTAAGCTAAGTCCATTTTGAAAATTCCTCTTGGCTATCTTTAAAAAAATTGTCTAGAGATATACTTACCTTTTAAACAGGCTAAGTTTTTATAACTTGAAGTAAGTAGTACTTTGGAACTCTCCATTATGGAAATGATAAACTTTTAAAATTAGATATTATGCCATGGTTACCAAGACTTTCATTAGCCTTTGTTTTTTGAGGCCTAAAGTCAGGTGTATTTTCTCAGTGCTATTCTGAATCATTTAAAGTCAATTATTAGTAATAGATTTATTATCTATTTATTTATCTAGCAAAAGCAATGGTTTAGGAATAATAATGATGCATTTTTTCCCCTTGAATAACTATATCAAGTTTCATGGTGAAGGAAATGCCTATTTATGAAACATAAACCAACTGAAAAATAAATAGCAGATATCAATGAGAAGGGTGACCATTTCATAGGTATAGAATTTTAATATTTTTATATTTGAAAATTAGCAACCTGGAAATAACTAAGTAGAAGACTTAGTAGGTCTCTGTTCATTTCTTCTCCTTTAAATAAATAAAGAGTTATTTATTTATTTTTGGCTATATCAGTTCTTAGTTGCAGTGTGCAGTTTAGTTGTCCAGTAGCATGTGGGATCTTAGTTTCCTGACTAGGGATTGAACTCATATCCTCTGCATTAGAAGATTTATTCTTAATCACTGGATGACCAGAGAAAGCCACTCCATTTGTCATTTTAACACCTTGTATAGCAGAATAGTTGGTCTAAGAACAATTGCATTAAATGGTTATTTTCCATATGCCATTACTTAATTGTACACATATGCGTGCATGTTACATTCTAGATACTGTGTAATGACATTGCAATTCAGCACTTGGGCATATGGAACTTACATTTGGTAATGGGATACAAAAAAAAAATGAAACATATATATATATATATAATTTCAGCTAAGGATGATTTTCATGAGAAAATAAAGTTTGGTAAGAATGGGAAAGCTCTAATAGTGTTGGTGGTGGAAGCATTTTTGTCCAATCTATTTTATATAAAAACAATGTCAAAAGGAGAAATACTCTGATAATGTGAATTTCGAGCAGAAACCAGGGTAAGGTAAGATTTTGAGTCACAAATTTTCCTTGGGGGGAGGGATGTCTAAGTAACATGAATAACCTGAGACTTGGGACAAAACTACTTGAATTTTTTTAAGGAACAGTAAAGTCAGAAAGCAGAATGAGAAAAATAAACAATAAAATCACACAGGCTGAAGAGTAAACGTAGCAGATATAAAGCCATGTAAACTATTGTAAACAGTTTGGTTTGTCCTCTAAGGAACTGGAAAACTATTGCCAGGACAAGAGCAATGTGCTAAATGATCTAATTTATGATTTGAGTGGATAGCACATTTGTTTTAAAATAAACTCTGCAGAGAGATGAAAAGGAAATAGATCAGCTAGGAAGTGATTTCAATAATCACTTGGTTTGGTTCAGTTCAGTCGCTCAGTCGTGTCTGACTCTTTGCGACCCCATGAATCGCAGCACGCCAGGCCTCCCTGTCCATCACCAACTCCCAGAGTTCACTCAGACTCGCGTCCATCGCTAGACACAGTCTAACTAGAGTGGCAGGGCAGAGTTGGTAAGAACTGGCAGACTCAAGATGCAATTTGACATTAGCATTGGCAGACTCTATTAATGTCTATTTATGAATTGGAAATGAAGTATAAAAGGAAGAGATCAATTAATGATAATTCCAAAATTTTTCAGTCAAGATATTTAAAATGGAAGTTCTTAGCTTACTTGCTGTGAGAGAGAAAATTGTCAGAGGAATAGAGTTGGGTGTAAAATCAAAGTTTATCTTTGAAGGTGTTTTATTTAAAATGTTGAATAGGAACGTTGGCGTCTGTGTGTGAAGTTCAGTAGAAAGTTCCAGACTGGACATATGCATTTGAATGACCAATGTCCAGATGTCATTTAAAACAGTGAATCCAACTAAAATTCCCTAGTAAGTGAGTGAGACAAAATAGCATTGGAAGGCTAAGGAATGGAGATCTTAAATGTTTACAGGTTTTGACCCAGATGGAGCCAGGTTTTATGGATAAAAAACTAAGTATGCCTATTGTAACATTATTTTTAAACAATCCTTCCTCTTTTAGTCAGGTAAGCCATAACTCACAACAGAAATAATACACTTAACTAGAAAAATTATTGACAGTTGATTGTGAGACAGATCTTTAGTTCAATGTTATGCTCAGAATTTCACTAAATTATGCTTATTAGAAGAAAATAATGCTTAAGGATGTCCCCCCCAAAAAACAATAATTTATCACAAAGCCTTTACTTCAAAAATCACAATGTTCCAGAGTATGATTTCTTTTGACCTAGAATTAGTTGAAGAATTGATACAAGGATCATCATAAATAGAAAAAAGTGACAGGAACTGATCTCTCTGAGGTCAATAGAGTTTGGATGAGGAAGCTTGAGATTCTATCCAAAGGGCAGAATTCAGACTAAAGGTCTCTCAGTTTGGTCCTCTGGTTGATCTTTTGATCTCTACTTCATGCTTCAATGTCATTATCTGAAAGTAAAAGAGAAAGGCCATTTTTTCATTAAAATGTAAGCACTTAAACTTCAGTCTGTCTTCATTTCTCTCTTTCTTGTGTGGTATCAATTTATCTCACCTGATGCATGGTAGTCCAGATTCTCAAACTGTTAATAATGTGGAGACAACGAATTTTCCCCACGAAAACCAAGTCAAACAGTGCACCAGAGTCATTAAAACATTCATGAACTCTGCAGCCAGGTATACTTGCTTCTACCTCTAATTCTGTTTCCATTTAGCTAGGTGACTGCATCAGTTGCTTAACTTTTTCTGGTTTTAATAAGTATAACACAAAACAGCAACACTCAAGTCTTTATTTTACATTCTTTCTCTGTAATATTAATCCTCATCTCTAACAGACGAGTGCTTTGGAATAACCAGGGAGACACTTATGATTTTGGTACTGAGAAAAATATTTGTACTTTTGGAATACAAATAACGAGGGTGATGCTTATGACTTTGCTATTGAGAAAAACATTTGTCCTTTCCTACATATTAGCCTATTCATAGGTGATTTTTATAGCAGCCACTTAACACTAGTATCCTGTTCAGTTTGCAAATGAATGTTGCTGTCTGAACATCTTGTATAAATTGAGAGCTTGCAAGTTACTCTTCCTAGATAAAAACCAACCTGCCAATGCAGGGGATATAAGAGACATGCATTTGATCCCTGGGTCAGGAAGATTCCTGGGAGGAGGACACCACAACCTACTCTGGTATTCTTGCCTGGAGAATCCCCATAGACAAAGGAGCCTGACAGGCTACAGTCCATAGGGTCTCAGAGAGTCAGTCACAGCTGAAGCAGCTTAACATTTAGCTGTTCAAGTTACTCTAACAGTCTAGCCACAATGGGTGACTTACTCCTTTTGTGTATTCAGAAAGGACTAAGGACCTCATTTGTTGTCCAACCTAGAATACTGAAATAGAGTAGTGGAAGCGGAGAGGCGGGAAGGCAGAAATGAGAAAACACTAATATCAAATGAAAGGATTATATGGATAGGAAATAATTAGTGACACTCAACTAAAAGAAGAGGGGTTTCAGATTGCTCTGAATTGTATCTGTCTTGCCTGGAGAATCCCAGGGATCGGGAGCCTGGTGGGCTGCCGTCTACGGGGTCACACAGAGTCAACTTAGCAGCAGCAGCATGCAAAGAAAAGACATATATAGTTTATCTCACACAGGGAAGCAGACAGGTAGGCTAGAGAGGCTGGAGACAGAAAATAATAGCTGATGGACACTAAGTCCAAATTTCCAACCAGCAAAAAGACAAAATAGCATCATTGGGTGAATGACCAAGGTATTCCACAACAATTCCTGGGGAAGAAGTGAATAAAAGAAATAACATCACAGTCCCATGGTGGTAGCTGCTCAAAGACTCAGACAGACATGATGTTGCTTAGGTAAACATTTTATCCAGGCTTTTTAAAATTTTTCTAAAGATTTTTTTGATGTTTACCATTTTCAAAGTCTTTGTTAAATTAGTTGCAATATTACTTCTGTTTCATGATTTAGTTTTTTGGCTGCAAAGCATGTGGGATCTTAGCTCCCTGATCAGGGATTGAACCCATATCCCTCACAGTGGAAGAAGTCTTAACCCCTGGACCACTTGGTCTCTTTGCAGGTCTTTTGACGAAGGACTTCTGCATCTTCTTAGCAGTGAAATTAAAACTTCATTAGCTTAACACATTATTTTCAAGAACCTGCTATATGTCAGCAATGACTTTCAAAATCTTTTATTAATATCATGCCATCCTTCCTGTCCCTCCAGCTTTCTTGCTTATATTTTGTATCCCAAAGTTTTAAATTACTTCTGATTCCTGGAAAATTCCTTAATATCTAGTCTTATTATCCTGCAATCCTCTCTCTGAACTATTTCAGCCTTACCTTAGTATATCAGCGGGAAGGTTGTCTCCCTGCAGAAACCTCCTTTGACTTTACCAGGATGACTCCATCTGTCATCCTCCTGCCACCTGTTCATTTCACACAGTGAACATCCTTGTGAATCTATAATTTTATTATGTCATGATTACTTGCATGTTTCTTTTCAGTAGAATTTAAGCAAATGTATGCAGACCCATCTTCTTCAATGCCTTTCTCTTCTCTTTCTAATCTCAGACCTAGCACAGTTTCTGATACAGTTAGTTTTGTCAAATGAAGAAGGGACCAGAGATGGCCACCAATGCAGGACTGGGGGCAATTTTGGGGAACATAATAAATAATCAGTTTTATATTGGCTATCATGGGGTACATAGTAATTGTTATAGGTAACTCATGTCTCACCCAAGGCTCAGTGGGGCTCAGCTGGTGAAGAATCTGCCTGCAATGCAGGAGACTCAGGTTCAATCTCTGGTTGGGAAGATCCCGTGAAGAAGGAATACTCTAGTATTCTTTTCTGAAGAATTCCATGGACAGAGGAACCCGCAGAGCTACAGTCCACAGGGTTACAGAGTTGGACACAACTGAGTGGCTAATACTTTCACTTTTACCTTCTTCATGTCTTACCTTATAACCTAAACCTAAAATTGCCTGAAATCTTCTGGTGGCCGTGAATATCTACCAAAATATAACTCAATATGAAAATCAAAATACAGTGTAATGCATTGCACTAATGCATTCAATAAATACCTTTTGACTGATCTGTTGCGTGAATACATAACAAGAACAAATGAAGGATGAATGAATTCATTTTTCCATAGACCAAAACAAACATGACTTTTATATTCCTTTTCCATTCCGAATTTAAATTGTGACTCTTATAGTCACATAACTACCAAAATGGTTTTAAACATGCCATCCTGTTAATCTAGAATGCTTTTTTCTATAGATGGTTTTTAAAAAAATTATCCCTCATTTGTTGATGAGGAAAAATAACATTTTCTGTGAAATGGTCTATTCATGACTTTCTATAGAAGATTCTACCTGAACTCTTTATTTTAATCTCCTTTTCTCTTTCTCTCTGGGGAGCCATTCTTCTAAAGACATACTTTTCTTCAAGAGAAACAATTACATTTAACAAAAGACAAGGACTAATGCTATTACTATGTATATTCTGGTGCACTGACTACTGGAAAATCATAGTAGATAAATTTATAAACATTATTGCTGTTTTGCACTGTAGGAAACTTGCAATTTGGTCAAGATCCACATTTAATTCCTGTCCTTATATTCAGATCTCAGTTGTATTTTCTCCTTGGCATCTTTAAAAGCTGTTCTATACAAAAGAATTCTATTAATAATGAATCAGTCTGCCTTTATATCTCACTATGAGCCCCAAATTGCTTTAGATAAGTAAAGAGATAGGTAGCACCATTGATAAATAAAAAAAAAAAATAATAGCACTGTGTCATATGATTTGTTATTACGTTGAAGATTATATCTTATATCTTATGAGAAGGAAGATTTAAATGGGTTTCCAAGGTCATAACCTTATGGTGATGAAAATATATACATAATACAAAGTTTTCTTACTTTGTTTTTGTAATAACATATTCCTTCTTTAACAATAAAATATTAAATTAAAGCTCATATATTTTTAAAAGTCTGTTATGATTATCATATGTATGCTGAGAAGCATGCTTGGCGAATAATATATATTAATTACTTTTACAGCTGGATTTTGGTCAGGCATCTTGATAAATGATTAAACTTATGAACATATGTATCTTTTTGTCTCAAGAAGTCTGAAAACATCACTGATGAAGAATTTTATAAAAATTCTATTGTTTGCTTATATACACATTTCTGTCTTTCTAATATAAACATACATAGCACGTATAAAATCATGTACAGAGTACCAGAGAGTAGCTTTGTAAAAAGTACAAAAATGCTAGTTATAATAACAAGCCTAAATTTAATTTGTTCATATGAGATTATAAATAATATATGCATGTACTTTCAATTCAGTTCAGTTCAGTCGCTCAGTTGTGTCTGATTCTTTGCGACCCCATGAATTGCAACACACCAGGCCTCCCTGTCCATCACCAGCACCCAGAGTTATGATAGCAATTCTGGAGGTGACTAAATGTGATAATTAATGTAAAAGGAATAATTAATGATTATTTTCTTAGTATATCTTGTTCTTCTAAAACATAGTCCTACTCTTAAAGTTAAGGCTCCATTCTGTTCAAAACTAGAGATTTGAAAGTATTATCTTCCACAACCTGATAAAAAATGGGGCAAAAGAACTATGTCTATGTCTAGGTATTTGTTTAAAGTGAAATATATATGAATGCCGAATGATTCTTTCCAAGAATATTTGAAATGGTTTGTAAATATTGATTACTCCTATCTTATGTGTTTTGTCTTAAAGTTGATGATTATTTCAGTGCCAAATATGTATTGTTATTTGATATTTAATTTTAAGACAAAAAGTGTCTAACAACAGTTTGCTTCCTCCTTTAGTGACGAAAGTAAAATCACAGGAAAATACAGATTCTTGAGATGACTAACACATGGAAAATTCATCCTAACAAGAAATGAATATTATTCTTTTTATAATGAGGAGATTTAAGGCTATCATCCCAAAAGGAAGGGCACTCTATGTGCTATGGCAGAATAGGTCACACCTAGAAACTCCATCCCTCATTCCAATTCAGTCTTGATGATCAGTCCATCTGAAATTTCTAGGAATAAGCCCAGAAGTAGTGACCAAAAAGTTGTACCTAACAAGCTATGTACAAAGTCTGCAGAAACTGGTTCTCACCGTGAGTGTCTCAGAGCTAGTAATATGTGGTTAATCCCTGGATGGTCCTTGGGAAGTTTCCTGATTAACCAGGTTTGCTGATGCAGGAGACATGCTTCAGCATCTTAACTGTGACAGTGGCTGGCAGCATGCTACAAAGGACCTAGTCAGAAATCAGCGGCTCACTCTGTGAAGGCCAGGAGGAAAACCTCTTTAGAAGAAGCCCCAAAGGATTTCGTGCCTCAGAAGTGCTAAGATTTAGCAGTTGGAATGATTTTAGAGAAATTTACAAGGAAAACTTTATTATGAATTTCTCATACAGAATGTCCCCAGAGAAGCTTATCACTGTTTGTCAACTGCAACAGAAGGTATAATGCTTTTTTATTAATAGGGTTCTCTTTTTTCCCCAAAGGGATTGTTGTAAAATACCATGATTAATTGAAGATTTTTTTTTACTTCTGATTTGCCTGATTGACACAATAACCCTTATTAATTTCCCCAGATGCCTAAAGCAGCAGTGGCAAAGGAACATAAGATGATGCATTATTTATTCTAATATTCAATGGTCATTTTCATACTCGTCACAAGTATTAATTTAATGAGGTCACATTACCATGCTACCCACCAACTCTGACATGTGTAGTATTGATAAAACTGATTAAACTCTCTAGATTAAGCACACTTACTCAAATCCATGTTCAGATACTTAAAACTCTTGTCATGCATTACCATGCATAATGTGTCTCATAGCCAGTTGCACTGAAAAATGATAGAACAAAATGATTAATGCCAAAAATTAGAAACTATAACCAAATGTATCACATCTCTAGTAGTTTCCTCCTTGAAGCATTTTGACAATGGCAGGCTTAATGAACTTGACCAACTTTTGCTTTGCTCATTTGCTTAGAGAACATAATATTTTTACTGATATTAATACTTCCTATAGATTTTAGCCTTGTGAGATTCAGATAAAAGAACACTGTGTGTTACTCTGTCAGTTATATAGTAGGTGCTGTAGATTCTACTAAAATATGTTATTAATCTTTAATAAGGCATGATGTATGTCTCCACCCATGCAATAAATTCCAGAACTCTTCTATTATCTCCATGGGCTCTTGTTCTTAGTTAACATTTAAGTATATATTCATATGTTAGACATATAATATTTATTAAAACAAACTAAATATTTTTTTAAAGATAGACTTTAAATTTTTGAGGCCCAAAATTCATGTGATTAATACTTTTTCTTATCATCAAGTATGAATTGCAAAACATTTGTTTCAAACTGTTGAAATTATTAGCAGTAAATTGGTAATATTTTCAGAAAGTTTAGGATTGTGCTGATTAATGAAGAGTTTGGAGATCTGTATTCAAGAAGTTGAAAATAATGGCTTCCAATATTTTAAATTCTGTCTATTCTCCATTTAAATCCCAGAATTGCCTGTCTAAAATGCATAGCCCTATCACTTTGCTCTTATAAAGCTTACTTGAATTTTTGGCCCATAAAGGAAAAGAAATTCTGCTTAAGGCTTGACTTTATTTTTTTTTAAATCCCATGACATTGTCTATACAGTTGCTCTTCATTCCTCTAGAAGAACTTGCTTTGTTTTCTTGTTTTTTTTGAATTAGCCTTTAAGGGGCAGTTCTTATGTAACCTTCCCTGTGACTCCTTATGGGTCCTCCTATGATGTTATCTCTCTGACATGAGTGCCCAGAGAAACTTTAAGTTTGCCCTTGATTATATATGACATTGCTACATTGTGATTCTTTGTGGATGAGCTGCTTCATATCCTACAGAGTCCAGAACTATGTTTGACATAAAAGTGAAAGTGAAGTCACTCAGTCGTGTCTGACTCTGTGACCCCATGGACTATATAGGCTACAGGTTTCTCTGTCAGTGGAATTTTCCAGGCAAGAGTACTAGAGTAGGTTGCCATTTCCTTCTCCAGGGGATCTTCGCGACTCAGGGATTGAACCCAAGTCTCCCACACTTCAGGCAGATGCTTTACCCTCTGAGCCACCAGTGTGACATAGGTGATTATATAAATGAAAGAATACAAAAATGAATTATTTCAGGTCACTGAGAATTACCTAAAATTGTTTTACTTCTGAAGGCAGGTCTTAAGAAATTTGGTGACCTAATTTCATTCCTTTTAATAGCTGAACAATATTCCATTGTGTATATGTACAACATCTTGTCTATCCATCTGTCGATAGACATTTAGGTTGCTTCCATGTCTAGCTATTGTAAATAGTGATGCAGTGAATACTGGGATGCACATGTCTTTAAGTATTATGGTTTTCTTAGGATATATGCTTGGTAGTGGAATTGCTAAGTCATATGGTAGTTCTGGGCAATTGGGATTGATATATATACGCTGTCATGTATAAAATAGATACCTAGTGGGAATCTGCTGTATAGTGTAAGGGGCTCAGCTTGGTGCTCTGTGATGACCTAGATGGATGGGATTGGGGGATTGGAAGGCAGGTTCAAGAGAGAGGAGATACATGTATACATATAGCTGATTCACTTCATCGTACATTAGAAACTAACACAATATTGTAACGTAATTATACTCCAATTAAAAAAAAATCAGTGAAATTTGTCCAAGGATCATGGATATAAAGAATTGAAGAGATTTCATCAATATGGAAGTTAAGTAAGCTGCTTCTTCATCCTCTGGAAAACTGTATTCTGTCCTTTATGGGAAAAGTGGCTCCAAGCCTCTATGTATAGGCCAGATAAGAGAAAATCTAGGCTGCCTGAATCAGTAAGAAGGGACAAGTCGGGACAAGCCAGGAGGAATTGTTGGGGCCAGGGGTCTGGAACTATGAGTTACATTAGAAAATCTACTGAGATCCAAAATTTCAAAGGCAGAGGAAAATTCGCTTTTTTGTTCTGCCAGTGGTGTGCTTTAGGCTCTCTTTTTGGGAACTAAATGAAATCCAGCAGTTATTCTCAGCTTCACAATTCTGCCTCTTTCGTCAGACTTCATGCTCTGTAAAGACTAGAACCATGCTTCTTTCCCTCCCAATTTCTCTCTTTCTAAGCAGAATCATTATGTTTAATAAGAGCATGCAAGTTTGTTGAAAAATCGTTATGTTTGAATGTTCTTTAAGTGCCAGGCACTAAAGTTTTTACTTAATTCTCATAAGCACCATATTCCTCTCTTTTCATATGAGATGACAGAGCATACATACATTTTGTTAAGTTGAATCTGGTGATGCTTTCATTTCATTCATTTATATTCTACTATTTTGTGAGGTTCCCAGTCATATTGCCCCATGTATTTGGACGGATTTAAGCTTCCCACCAATGTGCCCCAATTATGCACAGGTGTCTCTAAGGAAAACCTCCTATGATTCCCAAACCAGTCTGTGTGCCACGGTCATAATGCCATCTTTGTTTTTCTTCCTTCCCTGCTCTTTACTTGTACACATGCCCCATGGCTGTTATTGCTCATCACAAGGAGTGTTGTCTCTGGATGCTTTCAAAACTTTGAATTTCTGGACCAACAGAAAAATACTGGATCCTGAGTCAGAGAAAAGGAGGGATGAGCTGCTTACTGGGGACATGAGGACATTGTCTTCCCACTTCCTTTACTTTCCAAGTCTAGCTGTACTTTCAGACCCTGTTAAGCTTGAAACTGAAGGACAAATGGCAATTAAGTGGTCACAGAAAGATGAACAAAGTACTCGTTTGCTCAGTATATATATCTTAAGCACCTTTTCAGTTCTAGGCATTGTCCTAAGCCCTTAGAACACATTCCATTCCAAACAAAATAAGAATTTCTACTTCGAAGTATTTACTTTCTAAGTGCATCAGTTGTGTCTGACTCTTTGCAGGCCCCAGGATTGTAGCCTGCCTGGCTCCACTGCCCATGGAATTTTCCAGGCATGGATAATGGACTGGATTGACATTCCTATTCCAGGGGATCTTTCTGACCCAGGGATCAACCTAAGTCTTTTGCATCTCCTGCATTGGCAGGTGGATTCTTTACCAGGAGCGTTACCTTGGAAGCCCTGTTTATGTACTATATCAGTACCCTAATCTAGGATGCAAAGGTTTTAGGGCCTCGGTTCTATTTTAGTCCCCAGCCTCATTTCCTAACTTGCCCACACATGTAGCAATCAAGTCTGTCTTTTAAATCTCTCTGTGTTTTTGTATTTGTAGTAACTTTCATGTTTCTCTCACTTGTCTAATTACTGCATTTAAAAAATTCAACTCCATCTTCTTTTGATGGTCTCAGCCTTTGTTTCCACTTGAAGGGCTCGCACAATTCCTTATCCAGTTTAATGAAGAACGTGAAAGAAAGAGGCTTTGGGAGATAGAGTGTGCATCTCTGTATGGACTTAGAGGGGAAAATGTTATGCTGATTCTGATAGTTTGTGAAGTCATCATGAGAAGAAAATAAATTGAACTTTTCTCTAAATTTTAAAAGTAAATGTAAAAATGGACAAGCTATCTATACTTCTGATTCTTTCTTATAAGTAAATTATTGTTCACTTGTTCTATGTCATGAGTTCATATGAAGTTCTAAATGATTATACTTTATTTTAATTCATCGCTTACTACATAGATGTAGGAGTAATTCTAACAAAGTCCAAGAAGATTTCTATCTCCTTACCTCACATTTGCTCTACAGAAACAGCAATATATATAAAAAAAACCTATTTAGGAAACTATATTTGGTAAATATACCATGCTTCAAAAAAAAAACCCACCATATATTTATATGTCCTTTGACTTTTAAATAATATTATACAAATGCTATTATTGCTTATATTGGTTTAATTTTAATGTGATCTTTTTTTTAACTAAGGGAAAAATTAAGGAGTGATTTACTGATAGTTCCCATTTGGCAAAAAGTCATTAAAATAGTGAACATATGTTTAGAATTTATAATGTGCTAAGAACTGTTCTAGGTAATCTACTATTACTATCTCTCTCTTTATTTTTTAAGGACACAGACAACTGTTCTCCAAAAAAGGGACGGGGACCATAAGTATCCCATCCAACAGAAACACAGCAAAAGGCCAGGAAGTTTCAGTGTTTTGTCCAAGGTCACAAATAAAGAAAAGGTGTTGAAGGAGTTGGAACTACACACTATCCATATTATCTTTCTGAGAGGCTATACATGTGTGTATGTGTGTATCAATTTTGACGAGAGTTTCAGTTCAGTTCAGTCACAGTTGTGTCTGACTCTTTGCAACCCCACAGACTGCAACACACCAGGATTCCCTGTCCAGCATCAATTCCCAAAGCATGCTCAAAATCATGTCCATTGAGCTGGTGATGCAATCTAACCATTTCATCCTCTAAAGCCCCTTCTCCTCCTGCCTTCAATCTTTCCCAGCATCGTGGTCTTTTCCAATGAGTCAATTCTTCGCATCAGGTGGCCAAAGTATTGGAGCTTCAACATCAGTCCTTCCAATGAGTATTCAGGACCGATTTCCTTTAGGATTGACTAAGTTGATCTCCTTGCAGTCCAAGGGACTCTTAAGAGTCTTCTCCAACACCATAGTTCAAAAGCATCAATTCTTCTAGTGCTAAACTTTCTTTATAGTCCAACTCTCACATCCGTACATGACTACTGGAAAAACCACAGCTTTGACTAGACGGACATTTGTCAGCAAAGTAATGTCTCTGCTTTTCAATATGCTGTCTATGTTGGTCGTAGCTTTTCTTCCAAGGAGCAGGCGTCCTTTAATTTCATGGCTACAGCCATTATCTGCAATGATTTTGGAGCCCAAAAAAGGAAATCTGTCACTGTTTCCATTGTTTCCCCATCTATTTGCCATGGAATGATGGGGCTGGATGCCATGGTCTTAGTTTTCTGAATGGCAAGTTTTAAGCCAGCTTTCTCACTCTCCTCTTTGACATTCATCAACAGTCTCTTCAGTTCCCTTTTGCTTTCTGCCATAAGGGCAGTGTCATCTGCATCTTTGAGGTTATTGATGTTTCTCCTGTCAATCCTGATTCCAGCTTGTGCTTCATACAGACCAGCACTTTGCATGATGTACTCGGCATATATGCTAAATAAGCAGGGTGACAATACACAGCCTTGATGTACTCTTTTCCCAACTTGGAACCAATCCATTGTTCCATGTCCAGTTCTAACTGTTGCTTCTTGAGCTGCATACAGGTTTCTCAGAAGGAAGGTAAGGTGGTCTGGTATACCCATCTCTTTAAGAATTTTCCACAGTTTGTTGTGATCTACACAATCAAAGGCTTTGGCATAGTCAATAAAGCAGAAGTAGATTTTCTCATGGAACTCTCTTGCTTTTATATGATCCAACAGATATTGACAGTTGGATCTCTGGTTCCTCTGCCTTTTCCAGATCCTGCTTGAATATCTGGAAGTTCTCGGTTCACCTACTGTTGAAGCTTCACTTGGAGAATTTAGAGCATTTCTTTGCTAGCTTGTGGGGTGAGTGCAATTGTGCAGTAGTTTGAACATTCTTTGGCATTGCCTTTCTTTGGGATTGCAATGAAAACTAACCTTTTTCAATCTGGTGGCCACTGCTGAGTTTTCCAAATTTGCTGACATACTGAGTGAAGCACTTTCATAGCATCATCTTTTAGGATTTGAAATAGCTCAGCTGGAATTCCATCACCTCTACTAGCTTTGTTCATAGTGATGCTTCCTAAGACCCACTTGACTTCACTTTTCAGGATATCTAGCTCTAGGTAAGTGATCACACCATTGTGGTTATTTGGGTCATTAAGATCTTTTCTATATAGCTCTTCTGTGTATTCTTGCCACCTCTTCTTAATATCTTCTGCTTCTGTTAGGTCCATACCATTTCTGTTCTTGTTTGTATTCATATTTGGATGAAATGGTCCCTTGGTAGCTCTAATTTTCTTGAAGAGATCTCTAGTCTTTCCCATTCTATTGT
Source organism: Budorcas taxicolor (assembly GCF_023091745.1). Classification (NCBI taxonomy): domain Eukaryota; kingdom Metazoa; phylum Chordata; class Mammalia; order Artiodactyla; family Bovidae; genus Budorcas; species Budorcas taxicolor. Next base: position 54,525,162 of record NC_068923.1, on the reverse strand, counting down.
TTTCCTCTATTTCTTTGCATTGATCACTTAGAAAATTTTTCTTATCTCTCCTGGCTACTCTTTGGAATTCTGCATTCAGATGAATATATCTTTCCTTTTCTACTTTGCTTTTCACTTCTCTTCTTTTCTCAGCTATTTGTAAGCCCTGCTCAGACAGCCATTTTGTCTTTTTGCATTTCTTTTTCTTGGGTATGGTCTTGATCACTGCCTCCTGTATAATGTCATGAACTTCTGTCCATAGTTCTTCAGGCACTCTGACTATCAGATAAATCCCTTAAATCTATTTGTCACTTCCTCTGTATAATGGTAAGGGATTTGATTTGGGTCATACCTGAATGGTCTGGTGGTCTTTCCTACTTTCTTTAATTTAAGTCTGAATTTTGCAATGAGGAGTTCTTGATCTGGGCCACAATCAGCTCCAGGTCTTGTTTTTGCTGACTGTATAGAGCTTCTCCATCTTTGGCTGCAAAGAATAAAATCAGTCTGATTTCAGTATTGACCACCTGGTGATGTCCATGTGTAGAGTTGTCTCTTGGGTTGTTGCAACAGAGTGTTTGCTACAACCAGTGTTTTCTCTTGACAAAACTCTGTTACCCTACTTTATTTTGTGCTCCAACACCAAACTTGTCTGTTATTCCAGGTATGTCTTCTTACTTTTGCCTTCCAGACCCCTATAATAAAAAGGACATCTTTTTTTGGTGTTAGTTCTAGAAAGTCTAGTAGGTCATCATAGTATCATTCAACTTCAACTTCTTTGGCATTAGTGTTTGGGGCATAGACTTGAATTACTGTGATATTGAATGGTTTTCTTTGGAAACCAAAATAGATCATTCTGTCATTTTTGAGATTGCACCCAATTACTGCATCTGAACTTTTTTGTTGACTATGAGGGCTACTCCATTTCTTCTAAGGGATTCTTGCCCACAGTAGTAGATATAATGGCCATCTGAATTAAATTGACCACATCTGGTCCATTTTAGTTAACTGATTCCTAAAATGTTGCTGTTCAGTCTTGCCATCTCCTGTTTCACCATTTCCAATTTACCATGATTCATGGACCTAACATTCCAGATTCCTATGCAATCAGTTCAGTTCAGTTGCTCAGTTGTGTCCGACTCTTTGCGACCCCATGAATTGCAGCACGCCAGGCCTTTCTGTCCATCACCACTCCCGGGGTTTACGCAAACTCATGTCCTTTGAGTCGTGATGCCCTCCAACCATCTCATCCTCTGTCGTCCCCTTCTCCTCCTGCCCCCAATCCCTCCCAGCATCAGGGTCTTTTCCAATGAATCAACTCTTTGCATGAGGTGGCCAAAGTATTGAAGTTTCAGCTTCAGCATCAGTCCTTCCAATGAACATGCAGGACTGATCTCCTTTAGAATGGACTGGTTGGATCTTCTTGCAGTCCAAGGAACTCTCAAGAGTCTTTTCCAACACCACAGTTCAAAAGCATCAATTCTTCAGCAGTCAGCTTTCTTCACAGTCCAACTCTCACATCCATACATGACCACTGGAAAACCATAGCCTTGACTAGATCGACTTTGTTGATAAAATAACGTCTCTGCTTTTTAATATGCTATATAGGTTGGTCATAACTTTTCTTCCAAGGAGTAAGCATCTTTTAATTTCATGGCTGCAATCACCATCTGCAGTGATTTTGGAGCCCCCCAAAATAAAGTCTGACACTGTTTCCACTGTTTCCCCATCTATTTGCCATGAAGTGATGGGACCAGATGCCATGATCTTCGTTTTCTGAATGTTGAGCTAAAGGCAACTTTTTCAGTCTCCTCTTTCACTTTCATCAAGAGGCTCCTTAGTTCCTCTTCACTTTCTGCCATAAGGGTGGTGTCATCTGCATATCTGAGGTTATGTAATATTGTTGCACTAAAAAAAATACAGCATTGGACTTTACTTCCATTACCAGTCACCTCCACAACTGGCTGTTGTTTTTGCTTTGGCTCTATCTCTTCATTTCTAGAGTTACTTCTCCACTGATCTCTTGTAGCATTTTGGGCATCTACTGACCTGGGGAGTTCATCTTCAGTGTCATATCTTTTTGGCTTCTCATACTGTTCATGAGGTTCTCAAGGCAAGGATACTGACAGAACTCTCCACCAGGACGTGTCCATCTTGGGTGGATGTACACAGCACAGCTCAGAGTTTCATTGAGTTAGACAAGGCTGTGATCCATGTGATCAGTTTGTTTAGTTTTCTGTGATTGTGGTTTTCATTCTGTTGGCTCTCTGATTGATAAGGGTAAGAGACTTATGGAAGCTTCCTTATGGGAGAGACTGACTGTGGGGGAAATTGGGTCTTGTTCTAATGGGTGGGGCTATGCTCAGCAAATCCTTAATCCCATTTTCTATTGATTGGCTGAACTGTATTTCCTCCCTGATGTTTGGCCTGAGGCCAAACTGTGGTAGGGGTATTGGTAGTAATGGTGACCTCCTTCAAAAAGACTTATGCACATACTGTTTTATTCAGTGGCTCTGACCCCACAGCCGGCTGTTGTCAACCCATGCCTCTGCCAGAGACTCCTGGACCCTCACAGGCAAGTCTAGCTCAGTCTCTTGTGGGGACACTTTCAAAATCAAATTCCTGGGGGCTCTCAGTCCCTTTGCTGGATCCCCAGGTTGGAAAATATATTGTGGGTACTCAAACTTTCTTAACAGTGTGAGAATTTCTTTTGCATAATTGTTCTGCAGTTTGTGAGTCATCTGTTCCATGACTCTATGGTGGGGCTAATAGCAAGATGAGAGTTTAGTTTATATTTATTTGACGAGAGTTTAGCTTATTTTTTTTCAAAACATTTAGTATTTCCTTTAATATTAAAGTCATCATTTTTGTGTAATGTTTCACTATTCTCAGTATTGAAAGGAATCTCATAAGGACTCTATTCAGATTAAAAGCCCACAAAATTTTGACAACTCATGTATTATAATGTAATTATACTTGCTTTTCTGTGTCTTGTGTCAAGTGGAGTGCTTTTTTATGGATTTAATGCTATAGGATTACAGAGTTGTTTTAGCACTGTCCTGTTATCAACCACGTACATAAATTTACCTAAATCTTAAAGAATAAAAGAATATTGCAACAAATTGAGAGAGTAGCATTGAAACACATACATTGCCATATGCAAAATTAGATACCTAGTGGAAATTTGCAGTATGATGCAGAGAGCTCAAATCCTGTGCTCTGTGACAACCTAGAAGGGTGGGATGGGGTGGGATGTGGGAGGAAAGTTCAAGAAGAAAGAGACATATGTATACCTATGGCTGACTCATGTTGATATATGGCAGAAACCAATATAATATTGTAAAGCAATTATCCTCTATTTAAAAATAAATAAACTTAAAAAGAATATATACATTCCTATTTCTAAGCAACCAGTGCATTGAATGAAGTTGAATGAATACTTGAAAAACTCTCCCTTTATCTTTAAAAAAGCATGGAGATTCCAAGCTTCAGAGAAGCTGGAACTTAGATATAAATAAAGTAATGCCAATGACATATTATTGAACTTTAATGCTTCATTATCATACATTTGTAAGGAAAAGGTTACAACAACATCAACAAAGGTTACAACAACATCAGAACTGGTCCAAAATTTGAAAGTATATTGGAAGCTGATAATCTCACACTGTTAAAATTTGTATTCTTTAGGCCTCTAGAGGAGAATCTGAACATAGCTTGCAGGGAGGTTGAGAAATGTGTATTCACTCTGCCTGCAGATTCTACACACAAAACTAAAGGTCTTTAGTTCACTGATTCATTCTCACCAGAATGTACTTTAGCTAATATCTGTGGCTTCTCAAATATCCCCATGGGTGCTTCACCTCTCACCTAAGCAGCAAATTAAAATTGCCCTTCTATCTACATGCAAATATATACATGATATATTTTATAAATAATCTCATATCTATGCAAATTTATGTCATCTATTATCTATTAATATCTGTATAATCTGCTATCTATCCAGCACCTTAAAATTTAAGAAAGGTTTCCAGTAGATGCTAAACCAACTGATCTATTGTTTAATCATTCTTTATGTCTACAATGTGCAAAAGCCCATAACTGACTTCCTATTGCTCTTAAAATTAAATTCGAGCTTCTCATTGTAGTCTCCAAAGCTCTGGATGTTCAGACCTGTTTCTTAGAAGTCTACTAATATTATTCTTCCTTTGGTCACCAGTAGTATATTGGGCACCTACCGACCTGGGGAGTTCATCTTTCAGTGTCCTATCTTTTTATCTTTTCATACTGTTTGTGGGGTTCTCAAGGCAAGAATACTGAAGTGGTTTGCCATTCCCTTCTCCACTGGACCACATTCCATCAGACCGTCATGGTCCGTCCGTCTTGGGTGGCCCCACATGGCATGGCATAATTTCATTGACTTAGACAAGGCTATGGTAAGTGTGATCAGATTGTCTAGTTGTCTGTGATTGTAGTTTCATTTGGTCTGCCCACCCTCTGATGTCCTCTCTCAGCTCTTACCATCTTACTTGGGTTTCTCCTATCTTGGATGTGGGGTATCTCTTCACAGCTGCCCCAGCAAAGGACAGCTGCTGCTCCTTACCTTTGATGTGGGGTATCTCCTCACTGCAGCCACTCCTGAGCTTGGACATGGGGTTTCTCCTCTCTGCCACTCCTGTGTGGATCCAACATCAGCTGGATCATTGAAAAAGCAATAGAGTTCCAGAAAAACATCTATTTCTGCCTAATTGACTATGCCAAAGCCTTTGACTGTGTGGACCACAATGAACTCTAGAAAATTCTGAAAGAGATGGGAATACCAGACCACCTGACCTGCCTCTTGAGAAACCTGTATTCAGGTCAGGAAGCAACAGTTAGAACTGGACATGGAACAATGGATTGGTTCCAAGTTGGGAAAGGAGTACATCAAGGCTGTGTATTGTCACCCTGCTTATTTAGCATATATGCCGAGTACATCATGCAAAGTGCTGGTCTGTATGAACCACAAGCTGGAATCAGGATTGACAGGAGAAACATCAATAACCTCAAAGATGCAGATGACACCGCCCTTATGGCAGAAAGTGAAGAAGAACTAAAAAGCCTCTTGATGAAAGTGAAAGTGGAGAGTGAAAAAGTTAGCTTAAAGCTCAACATTCAGAAAACGATAATGGCATCTGGTCCCATCACTTCATGGGAAATAGATGGGGAAACAGTGGAAACAGCGTCAGATTTTATTTTGGGGGGGCTCCAAAATTACTGCAGATGGTGATTGTAGCCATCAAATTAAAAGACACTTACTCCTTGGAAGGAAAGTTATGACCAAACTAGACAGCATACTAAAAGCAGAGACATTATTTTGGCAACAAAGGTCCGTCTAGTCAAGGCTATGGTTTTTCCAGTAGTCATGTATGGATGTGAGAGTTGGACTATATGGAAAACCAAGCATTGAAAAATTGATGCTTTTGAGCTGTGGTATTAGAGAAGACTCTTGAGAGTCCCTTGGACTGCAAGGAGATCCAACCAAACCATCCTAAAGGAGAACAGTCCTGGGTATTCATTGGAAGGGCTGATGTTGAAGCTGAAGCTCCCAATATTTGGCCGCCTGATGCAAAGAGCTGACTCATTTGAAAAGACCCTGATGTTGGGAAAGATTGAGGGCAGGAGGAGAAGGAATCGACAGAAGTTGGATGGCATCACTGACTCAATGGACATGAGTTTGGGTAAACTCCGGGAGCTGGTGATGGATAGGGAGACCTGGCGTGCTGCGGTTCATGGGATCGCAAAGAGTCAGACATGACAGAGTGACTGAACTGAACTGAAATTTTGTTACCAAACTCCAGACACTTGCACTTCTTTTCTTTTGTTAGACATTTCAAGTACTTTTTTTGTCTTCTAGCCCTTAAATGTGGCTCAGCTGGGAAAGAATCCACCTGCAATGTGGGAAACCTGGGCTTGATCCCTGGGTTGGGAAGATCCTCTGGAGAAGGTAAAGGCTACCCACTTCAGTATTCTGGCCTGGGGAATTCAGTCCATGGGGTCACAAAGAATTGGACACATTGAGTGACTTTGACTTCAATTCACTTCAGTCCTTAAATATGTTCTTCTATCTTGTGAAAACTCTCTTTGTCACTGTTTAATATATTGGGACTTTCTCATTCAAATACTGCATCCTCAATGAGGTCTTTCCTGCCCATCACACAGTTCAGTCAGTTCAGTCCAGTTCAGTTCAGTCACTCAGTCATGTCCGACTCTTTGCAACCACATGAATTGCAGCACACCAGGCCTCCCTACCATCACCAACCATGGAGTCCTCAAGAGTCTTCTCCAACAACACAGTTCAAAAGCATCAATTCTTGGCAGCACTCACCTTTCTTCACAGTCCAACTCTCACATCCATACATGACCAGTGGAAAAACCACAGCCTTGACTAGACGGACATTTGTTGGCAAAATAATGTCTCTGCTTTTCAATATGCTATCTAGATTGGTCATAACTTTTCTTCCAAGGAGTAAGCATCTTTTAATTTCATGGCTGCAATCACCATCCGCAGTGATGTTCAGTTCAGTTCAGTTCATTTCAGTCGCTCAGTTGTGTCCGACTCTTCGCAACCCCATGAATTGCAGCACACCAGGCCTCCCTGTCCATCACCAACTCCTGGAGTTCACTCAAATTCACATCCATAGAGTCAGTGATGCCATCCAGCCATCTCATCCTCTGTCATCCCCTTCTCCTCCTGTCCCCAATCCCTCCCAGCATCAGGGTCTTTTCCAATGAGTCAACTCTTTGCATGAGGTGGCCAAAGTACTGGAGTTTCAGCTTTAGCATCATTCCTTCTGAAGAAATCCCAGGGTTGATCTCCTACAGAATGGACTGGTTGGATCTCCTTGCAGTCCAAGGGACTCTCAAGAGTCTTCTCCAACACCACATTTCAAAAGCATCAATTCTTCTGTGCTCAGCCTTCTTCACAGTCCAACTCTCACATCCATACAGTGATTTTACAGTCCCCCAAAATAAAGTCTGACACTGTTTCCACTGTTTCCCCATCCATTTCCCATGAAGTGATAGGACTGGATGCCATGATCTTCGTTTTCTGAATGTTGAGCTTTAAGCCAACTTTTTCACTCTCCTCTTTCACTTTTATCAAGAAGCTTTTTAGTTCCTCTTCACTTTCTGCCATAAGGGTGGTGTCATCTGCATATCTGAGGTTATTGATACTTCTCCCAGCACTCTGGATCCCAGCTTGTGCTTCCTCCAGCCTGGCGTTTCTCATGATGTACTCTGCATAGAAGTTAAATAAGCAGGGTGACAATATACAGCCTTGATCTACTCCTTTTCCTAATTTGATCCAGTCTGTTGTTCCATGTCCAGTTCTAACTGTTGCTTCCAGACCTGCATATAGGTTTCTCAAGAGGCAATTCAGGTGGGCTGGTATTCCTGTCTCTTTAAGAATTTTCCACAGTTTATTGTGATCCATACAGTCAAAGGCTTTGGCATAGTCAATAAAGCAGAAATAGATGTTTTTCTGGAACTCTCTTGCTTTTTTGGTGATCCAGCAGATGTTGGCAATTTGATCTCTGGTTCCTCTGCCTTTTCTAAAACCAGCTTGAACATCTGGAAGTTCATGGTTCATATATTGCTGAAGCCTGGCTTGGAGAACTTTGAGCATTACTTTACTAGCATGTGAGATGAGAGCAGTTGTGTGGTAGTTTGAACATTCTTTGGCATTGACTTTCTTTGAGATTGGAATAAAAACTGACCTTTTCCAGTCCTGTGGCCACCGCTGAGTTTTCCACATTTGCTGGCATATTGAGTGCAGCACTTTCACAGCATCATCTTTCAGGATTTGAAATAGCTCAACTGGAATTCCATCACCTCCACTAGCTTTGTTCATAGTGATGTTTTCTAAGGCCCACTTGACTTCACATTCCAGGATGTCTGGCTCTAGTTGAGTGATCATACCATCGTGATTATCTTGGTCATGAAGATCTTTTTTGTACAGTTCTTCTATGTTTTCTTGCCACCTCTTCTTAATTTCTTCTGCTTCTGTTAGGTCTATACCATTTCTGTCCTTTATCGAGCCTATCTTTGCATGAACTGTTCCCTTGGTATCTTTAATTTTCTTGAAGAGATCTCTAGTCTTTACCATTCTGTTGTTTCCCTCTATTTCTTTGCATTGATCACTGAGGAAGACTTTCTTATCTCTTCTTGCTATTAGTCACTAACATATCATCAGTTTACTTTTTACAATAGAATTGTTACTATTTGCAATTAATGTAGTCACTCATTTCCTTGTTGATATATTTTTTAATTCCCGTGGTGGTTAGTCATATGTGTGTCAGGTCTATAGGGGCATAGGATGCTCAGATATTTGTATAAACATTATATCTGAACATGTCTGCGAGGATGTTTTAGGAAGAAATTAACATTTGAATTACTAAGCTGAGCACAGTAGATATCCCTCCCTAGAGATCCAATATCCTGAATAGAATTTAAAACTGACAGAAAGAATAATTCTGTCTTTCTGCCAGTCTTTCAGTTGGGACATCAGTCTTTCCTGCTTTTGGACTTGGACTATGACTGGAAATTACAGGCACTATTGGCTCTCCTGGATCTCTAGCTTGTTGACTACAGATCTTGGGTTTTTCAGGCTTCATATTCATGTAATATCTCTACATGTACTCATACACAGAATCAATAGCATATATAGTTGACCATTGACCAACACCAGGTTTGAACTATTCTGGGTCTACTTTATACATAGATTATCTTCAATCAACACATAACAATAGTATTACATAATCTGAGGTTGGTTGAATCCTGTAGATGCTGAAATTTCAAACTGGCTGCACCAGTCTACATTCTCACCAACACTGTGTGAAGTTTCCCTTTTTCCCACATGCTCACCAACACTAGTTATTTGATGATAGCCATTTTAACAGGAGTCTTCTAAACATTCTAAAGGAACTTCCCTGTACCTCAGATAATAAAGAGTCTGCCTGCAATGCAGGAGACGTTGGTTTGATCCCTGGGTCAGGAAGATCCTCTGGAGAAGGAAATGGCAATCCCCAGTATTCTTGCCTGGAGAATCTCATGGACAGAGGAGCCTGGTGGGCTACAGTCCATGGGATCACAAAGTGTTGGACATGACTAAGTGACTAACACAACACACACACACACATTCTAACAGGTGTGAGAAGATACTTCATTTTGGTTTTGACTTGCATCTTCCTGATGATTATAGATATTAGGCATCTCTTAATGTCTATGTCTTCTTTGGAAAAATTCTATTCAGGTCTTCAGCCCATTTAAAAATCAAGTTACTTGTTTTATTGCTAATGGGTATGTGTGTGCATGTGGTCAGTCATATCTGACTGTGACTCCATGGACTGTAGCCCTCGAGGCTCCTCTGTCCATGGAATTTTCTAGGCAAGAATACTGGAGTGAGTCCACATTTCCTACCCAGGGGATCTTGCCAACCCAGGGGTCGAACGTGTGTTTCTTGTGTCTCTTTATCACTGTGCCACCTGGGAAGCCCACTGGGGTATGAGTTCTTTATATAGTTTTGAATATCAACTCCTTATTGGAGATACCACTTGCAAATATCTTCTTTCATTCAGTAGGTTGCCTTTTCATTTTATTGATGGCTTCCTCTGTGCAAAAGCTTTTAAGTTTGACTAGGTAGCATATTAAAAAGCAGAGACATTACTTTGCCAACAAAGGTCCATCTAATCAAGGCTATGGCTTTTCCAGTGGTCATGTATGGATGTGAGAGTTGGACTGTGAAGAAAGCTGAGCACCGAAGAATTGATGCTTTTGAACTGTGGTGTCAGAGAAAACTCTTGAGAGTCTCTTAGACTTGAAGGAGATCCAACCTGTCCATTCTAAAGGAGATCAGTCCTGGATGTTCATTGGAAGGACTGATGCTAAAGCTGAAACTCTAATACTTTGGCCACCTCATGTGAAGAGTTGACTCATTGGAAAAGACTCTGATGCTGGGAGGGATTGGGGGCAGCAGGAGAAGGGGATGACAGAGGATGAGATGGCTGGATGGCATCACTGACTCAATGGATGTGAGTTTGGGTAAACTCTGGGAGTTGGTAGACAGGGAGGCCTGGTATGCTGCAATTCATGGGGTCACAAAGAGTTGGACATGACTGAGTGACTGAACTGAACTGAACTGAGGTCTCAATTTTATGTTTGTTTTTGTTTCCCTTGCCTGAGTAATTAGATCCAAAAATGCTAAGGCCTTAAGCCAAAGGGTTAAGTGTATGTTTCCTTGCAGTAGTTTTATGGTTTCTAGTTTTAAATTTAGGTTTTTAATCTACTTTGAGTTTATTTTATATACATTGTGATAAAATGTTCTAATCTCATTCTTTTATGGACAATTGTCCAATTTTCCAATACCACTCTTAAAGAGAATGCCTTTTTTCCATTTATTATATTTTTGCCTCCTTTGTCACAGATTAATTGACCATATATGTGTAGATTTATCTCTGTGCTCTCTATTCTTTTCTACTGATCTGTTTTTAAGCCAGTATCATACTGTTTTTATTACTATAGCTTTGTAATATAGTCTGAAGTCAGCCAGTTTGATATCACGAGTTTTTCTTTCTTTCTTTTTTTTTTTTAAGATTGCTTTGGCCATTTATGGTACTTTGTAGCTCTATGAGAGCAAGGAGATCAAACCAGTCAATCCTAAGGGAAATCAACCCTGGATATTCATTGGAAGGACTGATGCTGAAGCTGAAGCTCCAATACTTTGACCACGTGATGTGAAGAGCTGACTCATTGGAAAAGATCCTGATGCCGGGAAAGATTGAGGGCAAGAGGAGAAGGGGGAGACAGAGGATGAGATATTGGATGACATCATTGACTCAATGAACATGAGTTTGAACAAACTCAGAGAGATAATGAAGGACAAGGAAGCCTAGTGTGCTGTAGTCCATGGGGTCATGAAGAATAGGACACAACTTAGCAACTGAACAACAACAGCAACAACAACATACAAATCTCAGTATTATTTATTCTAATTCTGCCAAAAAAAAAAAAAAAAAAGGACTGTAGCCTTCCAGCCTCTTCTGTCCATGGAATTCTCCAGGCAAGCATACTGGAGTGAGTTGCCATGACTTCCTTCATGAAGTCTTCTTGATCCAGGGATCAAACCCAGGTCTCTTATATCTCCTATATTGGCAGGCCTGTAATGAAGGAGACCCAAGTTTGTTTCCTGGGTTGGGAAGATCTGCTGGGGAAGGGATATCCTACCCATTCCAGTATTCTTGGACTTCCCATTTTGGCTCAGCTGGTAAAGAATCTGCCTGCAACGAAGAGCCCTGGGTTTGATCCCTGGGTTTGAAAGATTGCCTGGAGAAGTGAAAGGCTACCCAATCCAATATTCTGGCCTAGAGATTTCCATGGGGTTGCAAAGGGTCAGAGACAACTGAGAAACTTTCACTTCCACTTTCTTTATCACTAGGACCACCTGGAAAACTTTAGATAATATTGATATTTGTGATCAATGAATATAGAATATGTTTCCATTTATTTGTACTATCTTCAGTTATATTCATCGATACCTTATAGTTTTCAGAGTATAGGTATTTTATTTATTAAGTTTGTTCCTACATATTTTATTCTTCTTAATGCAATTACAAATAAGATTGTTTCCTGTTGTATCTTTTTGAAGTTTCATTTTTAGTATATATAAATGCAACAGTTTTCTGTATATTAATCTTGTGTCCTTCAAATGTACTAAATTTATTTATTAGTTTGAATAGATTTTTGGTTGTGACTCTATGGTTTCTACATATAGTACCCTATCATCAATAAATAAGAAGTTTTCGTTTTCTCTTCCTGTTTGGATGCCTTTTCTTTCTTTCCTCTTCTTCTTCTTCTTCTTCTTTTTTTTTTTTTTTGGTATAATTACTGTCGATAGGACTTTCAGTAATATGTTAAATAGAAGTAGCAGAGTGGGCATCCTTGTCTTGCTCCTGCTTTTAGAGGAAAAATTTCAACTTTTGGCCATTGAGTATGATGCTACCTTTGGGTTTATCATAAATGGTCATTATGCTGAAATACATTTCTACCATTCCAACTATTCTGAGAGTTTTTTAAACATGAATGGGTGCTGAATTTTGTTGATTTTTATCCATCATTTTGTTAATGTAGTCTATCACATTTGTTGATTTACAGATATGGAATCATATTGGATTAAATACTGCATGGTCATGATGTATGATTCTTTTTGTATATTGTTGAATTAGATTTTCTAATACTTGCTGAGAATTTTTGCATTTATATTTACAAAAAATACTGGTCTGCATTTTTCCTTTTTTGTAGTGTCCTTGTCTGATTTGTGTATCAGAGTAATGATGTCTTCATAGAGTGAACTTGGGAGTGTTCCATCATCTTCAATATTTTGGGGAATGATTTGAGAAAGATAGGCATTAACTCTTTAAAAATTTGATAGAATTTCCCTGTGAAACAATCTAGTCCTGAATTTTGTTTGTTTGAAGATTTTTTTCCAATTATTGATTCCATTTCAATACTAGCAATCAGTCAATTCAGAGTATCTCTTTCTTTCTGATTTACTCTTTTGTTTTAGGAATTTATCCATTTCTTCTGGGTTGTTCACTTTGTTGGAATATTACTGTTTGTCATATTCTCTTATGATTATTGTACTCCTGTCCTATTGTTTGCAGTTTCTCCTTTCATTTCTTGCTTTGTTTATTTGGGCTCTTTCCTTTTTTTTTTTCTTTATGAGTCTGACTAAAGGCTTGTCAATTTTGTTTATCTTTTCACAAAACCAGCTCTTGGTTCTATTAATCTTTTTTACTGTTTGTATTGTCTCTATTTTATTTATTTCCTGTCTGAACTTTATTATTTCCTTCTGCTGACTTTGGGCTTTGGCCATTCTTTTTTCCTAATTCCTTTAGATGGTAAGTTAGGCTGTTTATTTGAATTTTTGTTGTTTATTGAGGTAAGCCTGCAATGCTAAAATTTCCCTCTTAGAACTGTTGTTGTTGCATCTCATAGATTTTGAAAAGTTGTGTTTTTACTTTAATTTGTTTCAATATGTTTTCTGATTTCCTCTTTGATTTATTCATAGACCCATTGGTTTTTAAGTAACATGTTGTTTAGTCTCCACATGTTTGTGTGGTCCTAACTGGGTTGATTTTCTTCCCGTCCTACTAGATTCTGTGTTGTTCCTTCTTTACAACCTCAGTTGTAGAAGAGCCATTCTGCAAGACTTTAGGTCAGTTTTAGGGAAAGTTGTGCTACATATATTTGTAATTTGAATGTGCTTTTGAGGGGAAAGGAGCTCAATGTCTTCCTACTCCACCATTTTGATCCCTATTTTATTTCCTTTACATTTTTTGTGTGTGTACCTGAACGCACAGAAATTAATTGGTAAGTTCTGAGTCAATATTTCAAATATTTATTGATATTATTTTTCTGGTCTATATAAAATAAACAACTTGTGGTGATTAGCACTATGTTCAAATTTTACTATTCCTAAACTTTACTACTTCTTCCCTATGGAAATTCTCTACCTCCACTGAATGGATGAATTTACCAAAGAACATATTGCACATAAAAATGTTTTACAATCTTGATTCCAAGATAGGAAATTCTACTTCACTTTTCCCTGCTACAGTAAAAGTTCAGCACTAGCACATATATTTGATGTATATGCTCCATGATGTCTATTGTATTGTATATAACAACCACATGTAATGTTTTATAAAAAGAAGCTTCTTATTCCTTAGGTCTTTAATTATATGACAATTTCAACTTAAAAAATTCTATTGATTCTGTTAGAATACAGCAAATATACTCCCTTAAATAGTTAGTTATGTCTGACCCTTTGCAACCCATCGACTGTAGCCCAGCAGACTCCTCTGTTAATGGAATTTTCCAGGCAAGAATACTGGAATGGGTTGCCATTTCCTCCTCCAGGGAATCTTCCCAACCCAGGGATCAAACTAGTGTCTCGTGTCTCCTGCATTGCAGGTGGATTCTTCACTTGCTAAGCCATCTGGGAAGCCCTCTTAAGTGGACTATAAGCTCTAAGAGAGAAAGAACTTTTATGTCGTATTCACCATTGACTTCTCAGTGCCTAGAATAATGTCCAGCACTTAGCTGCTCTTCAGTAAAGTGCTGCTAACTAAATGAATATTGTTCGACTATTGTATTACTATTTGAGAGGGATCATGATTTCAAAGAAAGAACAATTTTTAACTGTGTAACATAATGAATAATGAGTTATTTATAACATCATTTACTTTCTCAAACTCTCAATATCTTCATCTTTAAAACACTAATGCTATTTATTTCATTTCATTTGAGAAGGTAGCTTTAAACAACTATGGTGTTACTCATCGTAAGTAAATGTAAAAATTAAAGAAAAGAAATAAAACATGCAATCTAGGAAGAGGTAAAATGAAGATAAATTTGAAAGATTCTAAGTTTAGTAACTACTTAGAAAATTTTTTTAACTCATTTTATTTTTACCTTCAAAATACCTCATATATATATGTGTGTGTGTGTATATGTATATATATATGCTAAACTAAATAACAGCAATATATATTTCATGATATTCATAGGTTTTGGGGGTGAGTCAGTGAGCAAAACTGAAAAATTCATTTATTTGAATGGGCTCTGCAAACAATGAATACACATTTACTATTATTCAGTTCAGTTCAGTCTTTCAGTCATGTCCTACTCTTTGTGACCCCATAGACTGCAGCATGCCAGGCTTTCCTGTCCAACATAACTCCCAGAGATTGCTCAAACTCATGTCCATCGAGTTGGTGATGCCATCCAACCACCTCATCCTTCGTCGTCCTCTTCTTCTGCCTTCAAACTTTCCCAGCATGAAGGTCTTTTCCAGTGAGTCGGTTCTTCACATCAGGTGACCAAAGTATTGGAGTTTCAGCTTCAGCATCAGTCCTTCCAATGAATATTCAGTACTGATTTGCATTAGGATTGACTGGTTTGATCTCCTTGCAGTCCAAGGGACTCTCAAGATTTTCCTCCAACACCACAATTCAAAAGCACCAAATTTTCAGTGCCCAGATTTCTTTATAGTCCAACTCTCACATCCATACATGACTACTGGAAAAACCATAGTTTGACTCTAAGGATCTTTGTTAGTAAAGTAATGTCGTTGCTTTTTAATATGCTGTCTAGGTTGGTCATAACTTTTTTCCAAGGAGCAAGCATCTTAACGTCATGGCTGCAGTCACGATCTGCAGTGATTTTGGAGCCCCCCAAAATAAAATATCTCACTCTTTCCATTGTTTCCCCATCTGTTTTCTTCGAAGTGATGGGACTGGATGCCGTGATTTTAGTTTTCTGAATGTTGGGTTTCAAGCCAACTTTTTCACTCTTCTCTTTCATTTTCATCAAGAGGCTCTTTAGTTCTTCTTCACTTTCTGCCATAAGGGTGGTATCATCTGCATATCTGAGGTTACTGATATTTCTTGTGGCAATCTTGATTTCAGCTTGTGCTTCACCCAACCTGGCATTTTGCATGATGTACTCTGTATATAAGTTAAATAAACAGGGTAACAATATACAGCCTTGACGTACTCCTTTCCTGATTTGGAACCAGTCTGTTTTTCCATGTCCAGTTCTAACTGTTGCTTCTTGAGCTGCATACAGTTTTCTCAGGAGGAAGGTAAGGTGGTCTGGTATTTCCATCTCTTTAAGAATTTTCCATAGTTTGTTGTGATGCACACAATCAAAGGCTTTGGCATAGTCAATAAAGCAGAAATAGATGTATTTCTGGAACTCTTTTTCTTTTTCAATGATCCAACAGATGTTGGCAGTTTGACCTCTGGTTCCTGGTTACTGTTACTAGTATTACTTATGTTCTTTTGTATGCCCTTCTCCCTAAACATTATTTTCTTACTTTATGTTACTTGAAATCCTTTATTATTTTATTTTAGCCACAATCTCTTTTTCATATCCGGTTGTGCTATCTCCCTAAGGAGATTATAAGATGCTTGAAAGCAGTGTTCCTTTTTTCTTTTCTTTTCTTTTTTTTTAACTTGCTGCAAATGTTTTCTGTATCATAGTTTTTCTTTCCTGAGACAAACTTCATGCTAACCATGTAATAGATAGAATCTGGGAGCTGGTGGTTCAAGAGCTAAGTGGCACACTTAGAACTCAAAATGCCTAAAAACTAAAGAGACATTGTAAGTTTTTAAATACAAAAAGCAGATTTTACAGCCTTGAAAGAATCTTTCACTTTTCAGAACTGACTTTTCTGGTTTGTTGCAGTATACTGATTTTTATCTTGCTTTTCATGAGCTCTTTAGATGTTACTAATGATGAGTATGTGGTTTCCTAGGTGGCTCAGTGGGTAAAGAATCTGTGTTCAGTACAGGAGAAGTGAGTTCAGTCCCTGGGCTGGGAAGACCTTCTGGAGAAGAGCATGGCAACCACTCCAGTATTCTTGCCTGGAGAATCCCATGGACAGAGGAGCCTGACAGGTTACAATGCATGGCAAGGAGTTGGACATGACTGAGAGATAGTAAATGTGTACCCTGAACTTCAGCCAAGACTGCTGAATAATTGGATAAAACATGAGGAATTTTTTAAACATTTAAAGATTACTTTTTTAATATTAAAATGAAGAACTACTGCAAACAAATCAAAGTTATCTAACTTGTTAAAAATATAAGAAAGTATGTCAGTGTCTTTTAGTTCAAGGTCAGGGTCACAAACAGTCTAATATGACTGAAGTGACTGACACGCATGCACACACATCATGAGCACAAAGCTTTGTCCATAGAAATACCCTCCTGCCACAAAGAGATAATTTTGCACAGTCTCCCCCTCTAGAATTGGTTTGCTATCTCATGACTCAGAGACTATCACCAATATAAGACCAAAAAACTTGAAACATGTATCCATGTGTTTTACACATAACACACAGCACATTTAATGTGACTTATCTGATTTAAAGGAAAGGAAGGCAAATCTATCATGAAATTTCACAATATAACAAATGGATTTATCATATCTACAAATGATAGAGGTAAAAATAATGTATAAGTAAATAAAATGTAAAAGTAAAGAAATCTTGTCTATATTAGTGAGAAAAGTAAAGTTCATCTCGTATTAAAAACTAAGAAGAAAAATTTGGGAGAATAAGTAAGAAAGACAGTTCTGATCTTTTATATGTGACTGGAAAGTGACATTATGGATGAAAAAACCAAGGATTTATTTCTGTCATCCCCACCTTGGCAACTAATCTTCAGTGATCAAATGGAGATATCTTCATGAAATTTCCTCCAATATTTTCCAGAAGAAAACATTTTTCTCTATAGATATAGCAGTTAATTAAAAAAACTATTATAATGTTTAACAAAATATAACTAGTAAAGGAACCAAAGTTTTTAAAAAATGAACAATTTAACACATTACAGCAGCATAAACAGAACCTTGAAAACACCAGCACAATTTTTTTTTTTGTATAAATGTTATAAACAGGAAAAAGGCCCAGTCTGTTTGGAGTAATTATGGGAATACACATTTAAAACTAACAACATTTAAATCAACTAGCAATCTATAAAGAATTTATAGCTACATTTAACATAATAGATTTTTTTAGTCTTCCAAACTGTTTCTTTATTAGATTACTTTTGGATAAAGCTGTTAGAAAAAGTAATCCAAATTAAACTTTATATTAAAGACAAATGTCTCAACTATTTTTAATTGTTTTTATTATGGGTAAAATAGAACTCTGGTGTACTTTTGAAAGGACATTGAAGGTTATTGTTAGAAAAGAGTTACCACTGTGAACAAGACAACTTTAAGCTGGGCTTCTTCTTTTTTTTTTTTTTGTCTTTTATTTATTTATTTTAATTAGTTTTTTATTTTTTTAATTTTAAAATCTTTAATTCTTACATGTGTTCCCAAACATGAACCCCCCTCCCACCTCCCTCCCCATAACATCTCTGTGGGTCATCCCCATGCACCAGCCCCAAGCATGCTGTATCCTGCATCAGACATAGACTGGCGATTCAATTCTTACATGATAGTATACATGTTAGAATGCCATTCTCCCAAATCATCCCACCCTCTCCCTCTCCCTCTAAGTCCAAAAGTCCGTTATACACATCTGTGTCTTTTTTGCTGTCTTGCATACAGGGTCGTCATTGTCATCTTTCTAAATTCCATATATATGTGTTAGTATACTGTATTGGTGTTTTTCTTTCTGGCTTACTTCACTCTGTATAATCGGCTCCAGTTTCATCCATCTCATCAGAACTGATTCAAATGAATTCTTTTTAATGGCTGAGTAATACTCCATTGTGTATATGTACCACAGCTTTCTTATCCATTCATCTGCTGATGGACATCTAGGTTGTTTCCATGTCCTGGCTATTATAAACAGTGCTGCGATGAACATTGGGGTACATGTGTCTCTTTCAATTCTGGTTTCCTCGGTGTGTATGCCTGAGCTTCTTCTTTAAAAAAAATCCCATGAAATTCTTTCTTTGAAATAATGAAAATTACTTTGTGGTTGTGCAAAGCTATAATTCTTCTGTGAGAAATCAAAGTAAATATCTGATGGCAAAATTCATAAAACAATAATTTCTTGCCCACTTCCCTTGGCTTTACACTTTGTTTATATAGTAGTGTGACGGTTTCAGTTATTTCTCTATCTGTGAAGTTTAGACTTTTTTTCAGGGGGTGTGAGAACATTTAAGATCTACTATTTTAACAACTTTCAAGTGTATAATGCAATATTGTTACTTATATTCACCATGTTGGACATTAGATTCCCATAACTTAATCATTTGTTACCTGAAGTTTGTATGCTTTGTTCAACATTTCCCCACTCCCTCTAATTATAGAATGCTGGTTATATGCAAAGGTAATAATAATGAAATAGTTTATATAAGTAAAATTTTCCAAAAATGTTATTTTAATTTCTGTATATAGCAAATACATTGGCATAAAATTCAGATATATGCATATATACTCTTGCTGTTTAGTTGCTAAATCATGTCTTATTCTTTGTGACCCCTTGGCTTATAGCTTGCCAGGCTCCTCTGTCCATGGTATTTCCCAGGCAGGAATACTGGAGTAGGTTCTCATTTCCTTCTCTAATATATATATATGTGTGTGTGTGTGTGTGTGTGTGCGTGTATGTGTACATACACACACATGAACTTTTTATATCAGGTTTAAAGGAAAATTGAGTAAAAAGTATAGTTTCTGCCTGTGGCTTGCTCTCTATTTCTCCTATTATTAACATTTTTGTATTAGTAGGATAGATGTCTTAGAACTGACCAGCCGAGACTGATATAATATCAGTAACCAAAGTCCATAGAAAACTCTTCAAGAGATTGAAATACTAGACCACCTGACCTGCATCCTGAGAAATCTGCATACAGGTCAAGAAGCAACAGTTAGAACTGGAAATGGAACAACATACTGGTTCCAAATCAGGAAAGGAGTACTTCAAGGCTGTATATTGTCACCCTGCTTGTTTAACTTATATACAGAGTACATCATGCAAGATGCCAGACTGGATGAAGCACAAGCTGAAATCAAGATTGCCAGGAGAAATAACAACCTCAGACATGCAGATGACACCACCCTTATGGCAGAAAGTGAAGAACTAAAGAGCTTTTTGATGAAAGTGAAAGAGAAGAGTGAAAAAGTTGGCTTAAAACTCAGCATTAAAAAAACTGCTGCTGCTGCTGCTGCTAAGTCGCTTTAGTCGTGTCCGACTCTGCTACCCCATAGATGGCAGCCCACCAGGCTCCCCTGTCCCGGGGATTCTCCAGGCAAGAACAAAACTAAGACCATAGAATCCTGTCCCATCATTTCATGGCAAATAGTTGGGGAAACAAAGGAAACAGTGAGAAACTTTATTTTTTATAAGATGCTTGCTCCTTGGAAGAAACGTTATGACCAACATAAACAGCATATTAAAAAGCAGAGACATTACTTTGCCAACAAAGCTCCATCTAGTCAAAGCTATGGTTTTTCCAGTAGTCAGGTATGGATGTGAGAGTTAGACTATAAAGAAAGTTGGGAGCTGAAGAATGGATGCTTTTGAACTGTGGTGCTGGAGAAGACTCTTGAGAGTCCCTTGGTCTGCAGGGAGATCCAACCAGTCAATTCTAAAGGAAATCAGTCCTAAATATTCATTGGAAGAACTGATGCTGAAGCTGAAACTCTAAAACTTTGACCATCTAATATGAAGAGCTGACTCACTGGAAAAGACCCTGATTCTGGGAAAGATTGAAGGTGGGAGGAGAAGGGGACAACAGAGGATGAGATGGTTGGATGGCATCACAAACTCTATGGACATGAGTTTGAGTAAGCTCTGGAAGTTGGTTGATGGACAGGGAAGCCTGGCATGCTGCAGTCCATGGCGTCACAAAGAGTAGGACATGACTGAGCAACTGAACTGAACTGAACTGAACTGAAAGTCCATAGGGTACATTAGGGTTGACTTTTTGTGCTATACATTCTAGAGTCTTGACAAATATTTAAAGATACATAACCACCATTACAGGAGAAGGCAATGCCACCCTACTCCAATACTCTTGCCTGGAAAATCCCATGGATGGAGAAGCCTGGTAGGCTGCAGTCCATGCGGTCGCAAAGAGTCGGACACAGCTGAGTGACTCACTTTCACTTTTCACTTTCATGCATTGGAGAAGGAGATGGCAACTCATTCCAGTGTTCTTGCCTGGAGAATCCCACCGACGGGGGAGCCTGGTGAACTGCCATCTATGGGGTCGCACAGACTCGGACACAACTGAAGTGACTTAGCAGCAGCAGCAACCACCATTACAAGGCTTCTATGGTGACTCAGTGGCAAAGAATCTGCCTGCCAAGCAGAAGACACCAGTTCAATCCCTGGAGAAGCAAATGGCAATCCACTCTCCTAGTCTTGCCTGAGAAATTCCATGGAGAGAGCCCGAGGAGTCCATAGGGTTGCAAGAGTCAGACATGACTTCGTGATTAAAACAGCAAACAAATCACCATCAGACAGAACAGTTTCAGAGATTACTATATATATGTTAATGGTTTACTAATTTATAACTGTAGTCCAGACTTCTCCTTCACCTTGTAGATTCATATATTCAACTACTCCTTTGATGTCTCAACTTGGATGTTCAATAGACATTTTAAATTGAAATGATAAATGTTTTTCATCCTGCGATCTCTTTTTCCAGTGTTTCACCAATTCAGTTTGATGGCCAATCCATTCTACTGACTGATCAGTCCAGAAAGTTTGCAGTCATTCTTGATTTTTCCATTCCATCATATCCTACATCTAGTTCATTTGGAAATATTACCAGTTTTAACTTTAAAATACATCCAGAATTCAATCAATTTTGACTTCCTTTGTTCCTATCACCTTGGTCTGAGCCACCAGAGTGCATAGACTAAATTATTGCAGAAACCTTATAACCGCAACCCACCCCCCCCCCAACTAGCTTTACATGGTTGTTGCCAACCTTCTTTTATTATAGAAGTACCAAAATAATTCTTTTTAAAAACATGACCAGATATTTTTAAGCTTATGTAGGAATCCAGTGATATTTGGCTATTATTTTTAAATAGATACAAAAAGTTAGCTAAGTTTATAAATTATGTCTTCAAACAGCCTGGTTGAATATTACAAACTCTTTCAATTTAATCAGAAATTCTGCTTCTTCAGCTTACTGAAAAGAGGTAAAAAGCTTCAAATCATTCTACTCTACTAAACAGCAGGTATCAGCTCCAAGTACCTCTGAAAATATTTAATATACTCAATCAAATTTAGAGAATGTTAAAATTCTGTTCATTTTTCCTTATAGTAGATTTTCTTCTTTATTTACTGTGCTCCTTTACATTCGATAATAAAATTATATTTCAGATTTTTCTGGATTCCTAGTAAACTTTGTTTTAGCCTTTCAATCACAGAGAAGGCAATGGCAACCCACTCCAGTACTCTTGCCTGGAAAATCCCATGGACAGAGGAGCCTGATGGGCTGCAGTCCATGGGGTTCCGAAGAATTGGACACGACTGAGCGACTTCACTTTCACTTTTCACTTTCATGCATTGGAGAAGGAAATGGCAACCTATTCCAGTGTTCTTGCTGGGAGAATCCAGGAATGGGGGAGCCTGGTAGGCTGCTGTCTATGGGGTCGCACAGAGTCGGACATGACTGAAGTGACTTAGCAGCAGCAGCAGCAGCCTTTCAATCAATAAACTGAGCATCCCACTAGCTCCATATCCTGACTTCTAGAAACACAGATTTTCATTCTAAGAATCCTAAGACTAACTCAGCAGTTTTGGAAATTTTACTTATTTCAAATTAACAGACAGTATTGTCAAATATCTTAAAGTTCCATACATTGGTATACATCAAAACAAGTAATTTTTTTCTCATAAAGCTATGAAATGGTTTAAAATTCTTCCATTGGAGAAAGTGCTACAGGCTACAGAATTTGGTCTGTGGCAGTATTTAATTGAACAGTTAGAGGCAAGTGGTCAACTTTTGTTATGTTTGCAAGCCCAATTAGGTTGATGCAATTTGAGATAATTTATTTAAGGAGTGTTTTGTACTTAGTGTTAATTATATCACATTTTTAGCTTTTCTATAAGAAATCATGTTGTTCAACAGTCGTAAAATGTGAATCAGTTCTTTTCTTGAAGGTAGCCACCATGTAGCAACTAAGCCCATGTGCCACAACTATTAAGCCTGTGCTCTAGAGTCCAGGTGGAAATTTTTATTTCTTTATTATTGCTAGGAAAGTCACATGGACAGAGGAGCCTGGTAGGCTGCAGTTCATGGGGTCACAAAAGAGTTGTACACGACTGAGTGACTGAGTATGCTAGACTCCAGGAGTAGCAATTATTGAGCCCATGTGCCACAACTAGTGAAGCCCTTGCACCCTAGAGCCTGTGCTCCACAACTAGAGACGCCATCTCCGTGAGAAGGCAGTGAACCGCCACTAGAGAGTAGTCCCCACTAACTGCAGTTAGAGAAAAGCCTTCACAGCAATGAAGACCAAGCACAGCCAAAAATAAGTTAATTAATTAAATGGGCATGGTGGTGGTTTCATCTAGGAGATTTCATTTACTACAGTTGAGCATTAATAATTTTGATGGTCATTCATGAAGTTACTCACCTAGAGCATAAGTGAGCTGGTTTGCCCGACTAACATAATCTGGATGGACATAGTTTTCTATTCCTTCTTGGTCCTTTTTACTAGGAGACAATTTGTTCAGTCAGTTAATAAACAGAGTTAAAAGCTACCTGGGAGAAATCAGTATCTAAAGGAAAATCAAAATTTTCTCTAAAAATAATCTGATGTCAATTATAATATTCATGAACAGGTATATCAGATTTTTGTATGCAAG
Organism: Budorcas taxicolor; assembly: GCF_023091745.1. Lineage (NCBI taxonomy): Eukaryota > Metazoa > Chordata > Mammalia > Artiodactyla > Bovidae > Budorcas > Budorcas taxicolor. Next base: position 54,501,797 of record NC_068923.1, on the reverse strand, counting down.
CCTGAGTTTTGTCCCAATAAAAAGACTTTGGAATAACCCTAGGAATTGTTTGATGAACTCACCTAGTGAAGGTGAAGGAAGTTGGGAGAGCTGGAGTCAACAAAGTCCATGACTTTTCATTTCCTGAGTCCTTGTCAAGAAAACTGAAGTCTCTTCCTCCTGTTGGGCTCTGCTATTATTGCAGGGTGTAAAAGTCTCCTCTTCTGGTCTCCACACTTTATTTAATTAAGATTTCTGTGCATTAATTTTTCATATGAGAAACATAATTTAAGATATATGGCATATTTATGTTAGTCAAGAAAAAAAGCAGTTTCATATATCTAAGTATAATACAAATGGAACACATACATGAAAAAATAAACTTTTCATAAATCATCATTCCAAAAATAATTAAGCAATTTTTCCCTTTTGTTTTCTTTTCACTGAGCTATGAAAACTCTTATAATTCAAATTCTAAATGAGTCTTCCCCTTTTAATTAATTGATATTATGTTCAAGCTGGCAGAGATTTGTTTAATATCTATTCAATAAAAATACTAATTGATTTGGATATATGTGAGTGTGATATGTTTGCTGTATGTGTGTTTGTTTAAATATTGTAATGAGGAACAGTTGGATGTCAAATCTTAGTGCTGAAAAAATTAGGTTCAGCGAAATATTATAAATATTAAACATCATTTTGTTTTACAAGTTAAGCAAAATATTGGCAAGTTATTTTAATTAATTCACTTATTCCCACCATAGTATACACCTTAATTGTAACTGGGTCTTAAATTTCTTGGTAAATATTTTTGTTGTTTTTGTTATATTTTACTTTGCTATAATACTTTCCATTTTATTCTGTAGAAATTTTATAATTAATTACAGTGATCAATAAATATTATATAAACTAAGTAGTAAGAAAATATACAACAGCAGTTTGAATATTTTCCTATACGTATTCTGCATCTCACCCTTTATATATATTTCTATTTCTCATATGCTAGACAAAAATGCTAGAAGCATCACTATGAACAAAGCTAGTGGAGCTGACGAAAGTACAGTTGAGCTATTTCAAATCCTAAAAGATGATGCTGTGAAAATGCTGCACTCAACATGCCAGCAGAGTTGGAAAACTCAACGGTGGCATTGGATTGGAAAGGTCAGTTTTCATTTCAATCCCAAAGAAAAGCAATGCCAAAGAATGTTCACACTACTGCACAATTGCACTCATTTCACATGCTAGCTAGTCAGCCAGTTCAGTCACTCAGTCATGTCCAACTCATTGGGACCCCATGCACTGCAGCACACCAGGCCTCCCTCTCCATCATCAACTGCCAGAGTCTACCTAAACCTAAGTCCATTGAGTTGGTAATGCCATCCTACCATCTCATCATCAGTCATCCCCTTCTCCGCCTGCCCTCAATCTTTCCCAGCATCAGGGTCTTTTCAAATGAGTGAGTTCTCCAGATCAGGTGACCAAAGTATTGGAGTTTCAGCTTCAACATCAGTCCTTCCAATGAACACCCAGGACTGATTTCTTTTAGGATGGACTGGTTGGATCTCCGTGCAGTCTAAGGGACTCTCAAGAGCCATCTCCAACACCACAGTTCAAAAGCATCAATTCTCCAGAGCTCAGCTTTCTTTATAGTCCGACTCTCACATCCATATATGACTACTGGAGAAACCATAGCATTGACCAGACAGACCTTTGTTGACAAAGTAATGTTTCCATTTTTTAATTTGCTGTCTAGGTTGGTCATAACTTTTCTTCCAAGGAGTAAGCGTCTTTTAATTTCACGGCTGCAATCACCATCTGCAGTGATTTTGGAGCCCCCAAAAATAAAGTCAGCCACTGTTGCCCCACCTATTTGCCATAGAGTGATGGGACTAGATGCCATGATCTTCGTTTTCTGAATATTGAGCTTTAAGCCAACTTTTACACTCTCCTCTTTGACTTTCATCAAGAGGCTCTTTAGTTCTTCTTCACTTTCTGCCATAAGGGTGGTGTCATCTGCATATCTGAGGTTATTGATATTTCTCCTGACAATCTTCATTCCAGCTTGTGCTTCCTCCAGCCCAGGGTTTCTCATGATGTACTCTGCATAGAAGTTAAATAAGCAGGGTGATAATATACAGCCTTGACGTACTCCTTTTCCTATTTGGAACCAGTCTGTTGTTCCATATCCAGTTCTAACTGTTGCTTCCTGACCTGCATACAGGTTTATCAAGAGGCAGGTCTGGTGGTCTGGTATTCCCATCTCTTACAGAATTTTCCACAGTTTCTTGTGATCCACACAGTCAAAGGCTTTGGCATAGTCAATAAAGCAGACATAGATATTTTTCTGGAACACTCTTGCTTTTTTGGTGATCCAGCAGATGTTGGCAATTTGATCTCTGGTTCCTCTGCCTTTTCTAAACCCAGCTTGAACATCAGGAAGTTCACGGTTCACGTATTGCTGAAGCCTGGCTTGGAGAATTTTGAGCAATACTTTGCTTGCGTGTGAGATGAGTGCAATTGTGCGGTAGTTTGAGCATTCTTTGGCATTGCCTTTCTTTGGGATTGGAATGAAAACTGACCTTTTCCAGTTATGTGACCACTGCTGAGTTTTCCAAATTTGCTGACATATTGAGTGCAGCACTTTCATAGCATCATCTTTTAGGATTTGAAACATGCTAGCTAGCATCCTGAAAGATGATGCTGTGAAAATGCTGCACTCAATATGGAAAACTCAGCAGTGGCCACAGGACTGGAAAAGGTCAGTTTTCATTCCAATCCCAAAGAAAGGCAATGCCAAAGAATGCTCAAACTACCGCACAGTTGCACTCATCTCACACACTAGTAAAGTAATGCTCAAAATTCTCCAAGCCAGGCTTCAGCAATACGTGAACCGTGAACTTCCTGATGTTCAAGCTGGGTTTAGAAAAGGCAGAGGAACCAGAGATCAAATTGCCAACATCTGCTGGATCACCAAAAAACCAAGAGAGTTCCAAAAAAACATCTATGTCTGCTTTATTGACTATGCCAAAACCTTTGACTGTGTGGATCACAAGAAATTGTGGAAAATTCTGAAAGAGATGGGAATACCAGACCACCTGACCTGCCTCTTGATAAACTTGTATGCAGGTCAGGAAGCAACAGTTAGAACTGGATATGGAACAACTGACTGGTCCCAAATAGGAAAAGGAGTACGTCAAGGCTGTATATTGTCACCCTGCTTATTTAACTTCTCTATGCAGAGTACGTCATGAGAAACCCTGGGCTGGAGGAAGCACAAGTTGTAATGAAGATTGTCAGGAGAAATATCAATAACTTCAGATATCTAGATGACACCACCCTTATGGCAGAAAGTGAAGAGGAACTAAAATCCTCTTGATGAAATGAAAGAGAAGAGTGAAAAAGTTGGCTTAAAGCTCAACATTCAGAAAACGAAGATCAAGGCATCCAGTCCCATCACTTCATGGGAAATAGATGGGGAAACAGTGGAAACAGTGTCAGACTTTATTTTTTTAGGCTCCAAAATCACTGCAGATGGGGATTGCAGCCATGAAATTAAAAGACACTTACTCCTTGGAAGAAAAGTTATAACCAACCTAGATAGCATATTCAAAAGTGGAGACATTACTTTGCCAACAAAGGTCCATCTAGTCAAGGCTATGGTTTTTCCTGTGGTCATGTATGGATGTGAGAGTTGGACTGTGAAGAAAGCTGAGTGCCAAAGAATTGATGGTTTTGAGCTGTGGTGTTGGAGAAGACTCTTGAGAGTTCCTTGGACTGCAAGGAGATCCAACCAGTCCATTCTGAAGGAGATCAGCCCTGGGATTTCTTTGGAGGGAATGATGCTAAAGCTGGAACTGCAGTACTCTGGTCACCTCATGCGAAGAGTTGACACATTTGAAAAGATTCTGATTCTGGGAGGGATTGGGGGCAGGAGGAGAAGGGGACAACAGAGGATGAGATGGCTGGATGGCATCATTGAGTCGATGGATGTGAGTCTGAGTGAACTCTGGGAGTTTTTGATGGACTGGGAGGCCTGGCATGGTGCAATTCATGGGGTACAAATAGTCAGAAACGACTGAGCGACTGGACTGAACTGAGCTGAGCTAGGTTGTGGTCAAATTCTCCAAGCTAGGCTTCAATAATACATAAACCAAGAAATTCCAGATGCAAAATTTACATTTTGAAAAGGTAGAGGAACAAGAGATCAAATTGCCAACAATATGATCAAAGAAAAAACAAGAGAATTCCAGAAAAACATTTACTTCTGCTTCATTGACTATGCCAAAGCCTTTGATTGTGAGGATCACAGAAAACTGGAAAATTCTTGAAGAGATGGGAATACCAGATTACCTTACCTGCATCCTGAGTTACCTATATGCAGGTCAAGAAGCAACAGTTAGAACTGGACATGGAACAATGGACTGGTTCAAATTGGGAAAGATCAACCTGCTTATTTAACTTCTATGCAGAGTACATCATGTGAAATGCTGGACTAGGTGAAACTCAAGCTGGAATCAAGATTGCCAGGAGAAACATCAATAACCTCAGATATGCAGATGACACCATCTGTGGCAGGAAGTGAAAAAGAGCGAAAGTGCCTCTTGATGAAAGTGAAAAAAGAGAGTGCAAAACCTGGCTTAAAAAAAAGAACAAAAAGACCTCAGCGTTCAAAAAACTGAGATCATGTATCCAGTCCTATCTTTTCATGGCAAATAGATGAGGAAACAATAGAAACAGTGACAAATTTTATTTTGTTGATCTCCAAGATCACTGCAGACAGTGACTGTAGCCATAAAATTAAAAGACGCTTGCTCCTTGGAAGAAAAGGAGCAAAGAAAAGAAAATGATCAACCTAGAAAGCATACTAAAAACAGAGACATTACCTTGCCAATGAAGATCCATTTAGTCAAAGCTATGGTTTTTCCCATAGTCATGTATGTATGTGAGAGTTGGACCATAAAGAAGGCTGAGTGCTAAAGAATTGATACTTTTGAACTGTGGTGTTGAAGAAACCTCTTGAGAGTCCCTTGGACTGCAAAGAGATCCAACTAGTCTATCCTAAAGGAAATCAGTTCTGAATATTCATCAGAAGGACTGATGCTGAAGCTGAGGCTCCAATACTTTGGCACCTGATCTGAAGAGCCAACTCATTGGGAAAGAGGTTGATGCTGGGAAAGAGAGAAGGCAGGAGAAGAAAGGGACGACAGAGGATCAGATGGTTGGATGACATCATGGACCCAATGGACATGAGTTTGAGCCAGCTCCGGGAGATGGTGAAGGACAGAGAAGCCTGATGTGTTTGCAGCCCATGGGGTTGCAAAGAGTTGGACAGGACTGAGACTGAACAGCAACCAAAGATTACATTTTTTATTAACTATTTGAATATTTTATTGCTCTCTCTCGCTCTCTCCCTCTCCTCTCTGTGTTTTTAATCTGTACTTCTTTGAGAACTTCTCTGTGCTTCTCAAGAATCATCATTATTTGTCTGGAATCAACACAATAAAACTCAGGCTCCTTAATTTGTCAATAAAATTTATCATTTTGTTATAATTTATTTTCTAGGTTAGAGCATTGTATCTTCTACATCTTCTCTTTCAACCAAGAGTTTGTGTATGTGTATGTGTGTGTGTGTATTTTAATCATCCCTGGATAATATTTTTGCATTTTTCAGTCCTTCACATTAACACGGATGCAATCCATTTCTACCATAGAAGGTTAACCCTCCACCTCGGCCTAAAGCAATCTTTCACTGTTACTCGGTCACCAAGTCATGTCCAACTCTTTGCAACCCCATGACTGCAGCATGCCAGGCCTCCCTGTCCCTTACCATCTCTTGGAGTTTGCCCAACTTCATGTCCATTGAATTGGTAATGCCATCCAGCTATCTCAGCTTCGTTTGCCTTCTTCTCATCTTGCCTTCAATCCTTCCCAGCATCAGGGGCTTTTCCAATGAGTCAGCTGTTTGCATCAGGTGGCCAAAATACTGGATCTTCAGCTTCAGCATCAGTTCCAATTATCTCCTCTGAAATTCTACATTGATTTCCTATATTATTTTTCAGCCTGATTATAATGAACAGTGTTGCAGCATCCTCTCCACCATCCTTTTGATTAAGACTTTATTTTTTCAAAATCTGTTTTCTCTTCTAAATTAAATTGTAAGTTCACTGAGGGCAGGGTCTAGTGAATATCTCCTGATGATAATGTTTAGCAAAATGTCCTATGTGTAGTGGAAGTTCAATCAGTAGTTCTTGCTAATTTCACATTCAAAACAGTTTAGTGTGTGTGTGCTCAGTCGTTCAATCATGTCCAACTCTTTGCAGTCCCACCAGGCTCCTCTGTCCATGGAATTTTCCAGGAAAGAATTCTGGAGCTGGCTACCATTTCATATTCCAGGGTATCTTCCCAACCCAGGGATTGAACTTGCATCTCTTGCATCTCCTGCATTGGTATATGGATTCTTTACCACTTTGAAACAAGATCCATTGCACTGAAAATTTACCATGTGTTCTGTACATTATTAAGACTGATTATCATTTTGCTACTGACGTTTCTTCAGAAAAATTTTGGCTGATGGACAAATTCATCTGAAAGGACTTTCTTTAAGTTAACATATTTTTTATTGAAGGGGAATTGCTTTACAGAATTTTACTGTTTTCTGTCAAACCTCATCACGAATCATTTGTAAGTATACATATACCCCCTCCATTTTGAAGCTCCCTTCCATCTCCCACCCAATCCCACTCCTCTAGGTTGATACCGACCCCCTGCTTGAGTTTCTTGAACCATACAGCAAATTCCTGTTGGCTCTCTATTTTACGTATGGTAATGTAAGTTTCCATGATACTCTTTCCATACATCTCACCCTCTCCTCCCCTCTCCCCATGTCCATAAATCTATTCTCTATGTCTGTTTCTCCATTGTTGCCCTGTAAGTAAATTCTTCAGTACCATTCTTCTAGATTCCGCATATATGTGTTAGAATATGTTATTTATCTTTCTCTTTCTGAGTCACTACACCCTGTATAATAGGTTCTAGGTTCATCCACCTCATTAGAACTGACTGAAATGTGTTCCTTTTTATGGCTGAGTAATATTTCATTGTGTATATGTACCAAAACTTCTTTATCCATTCATCTGTAGCTGGACATCTAGGTTGCTTCCATGTTCTAGCTGTTGTAAATAGTGCTGCAATGAACAATGGGACATGTGTCTTTCAATTTTGGTTTCCTCAGGGTATATGCCTAGGATTGGGATTGTTGGGTCATATTTTATTCCTAATTTCTTAAGGAATCTCTATATCATCTTCCATACTGGCTATATCAATTTACATTTCGACCAACAGTGTTAAGAGTGTTCCCTTTTCTTCACACCCATTCCAGAATTCATTGTTCATAAACTTTTTGATAAGGGCCATTCTGACCAATGTGAGGTAATATCTCATTGTAGTTTTGATTTACCTTTCTCTAATAATGAGTGGTATTGAGCAGCTTTTCATGTGTTTGTTAGCCATCTGTATGTCTTCTTTGGAGAAATGTTTGTTTAGATCCTTTCCCCACTTTTTGATTGGATTCTTTGTTTTTCTGGTATTGAGTTACATAAGCTGCTGGAATATTTTGAAACTGAATCCTTTGTCAGTTGTTTTATTTGCTATTATATTCTCCCATTCTGAGGGTTCTCTTTTTACCTTGCTTATAGTTTCCTTTGCTGTGCAAAAGCATTTTAGTTTAATCAGGTCCCACTTGTTTACTTTTATTTTTATTTCCATTACTCTAGGAAGTGGGTCATAGAGGATCTTGCTTTGACTTATGTCTTCCAGTGTTCTGTCTATGTTTTCCTCTAAGAGTTATATAGTGTCTAGTCTTACATTTAGGTCTTTAATCCATTTTGAGTTCATCTTTGTGTATGGTGTTAGGAAGTGTTCTAATTTCATTCTTAAACATGTAGTTTTTTAGTTTTCCCAGCACTATTTATTGAAGAGGCTGTCTTTGCCCCATTGTATATTCTTGCCTCCTTTGTCAAAAATAAGGTATCCATAGGTGCATGGGTATATTTCTGGGCTTTCTATCTTGTTCCATTGGTCTATATTTCTGTTTTTGTGCCAGTACCATTCTGTCTTGATGACTATAGTTTTGTAGTATAACCTGAAGTCAGGAAACTTGATTCCTCCAGGTCCATTCTTCTTTCTCAAGACTGCTTTGGCTGTTTGGGGTCTTTTGCGTTTCCATATGAATTGTGAATTTTTTGTTCTAGTTCTGTGGAAAATGCCACTGGTAATTTGATAAGGATTACATTAAATCTGTAGATTACATTTGATAATATATTTATTTTCACAATATTGATTCTTCCTACCCAGGAGCATGAAATATCTCTCTATCTGCTTATGTCATCTTTGATTTCTTTCATTAATGTCTTATAGTTTTCTGTGTACAGTTCTTTTGTCTCCTTAGGTAAGTTTATTCCTAAATATTTAATTCTTTTTGTTTCGATGGTGAAGGGGATTGATTCCTTAATTTCTCTTTCTGATTTTTCATTGTTAGTATATAGAAATGAAAGTGATTTCTGTGTACTGATTTTGTATCCTGCAACTTTGCTAAATTCACTCATTAACTCTAGTAATTTTCTGATACTATCTTTAGGATTTTCTATCTACAGTATCACATCATCTGCAAACAATGAGAGCTTTACTTCTTTTCCAATCTGGATTCCTTTTATATCTTTTTCTTCTCTGATTGCTGTAGCTAAGACTTCCAGAACTATGTTGAATAATAGCAGCAAAAGTGGACACCCTTGTCTTGTTCCTGATCTTAGGAGGAATGCTTTCAGCTTTTCATGATTGAGAATAATGTTTGCTGTAGGCTTATCATATATGGCCTTTACTATGTTGAGATAGGTTCCTTCTATGCCCATTTTTTGAAGAGTTTTAATCATACATAGGTGTTGAATTTTGTAAAAGGCTTTTTCTGCATCTCTTGAGGTGATCATACAGTTTTTATCTTTCAATTTGTTAATGTGGTGTATCACATTGATTGATTTCTGTATATTGAAGAATCTGTGAATTCCTGGAATAAACCCAGCTTGATCATGGTGTATGACCTTTTTTGATGTGTTGCTGAATTCTGTTTGCTAAAATTTTGTAGAGGATTTTTGCATCTATGTTCATCAGTGATCATTTCAGTTCAGTTCAGTCGTTCAGTCGTGTCTGACTCTTTGCGATCCCATGGAACAGAGCACACCAGGCCTCCCTGTCCATCACCAACTTCCGGAGTCCACCCAAACCCATGTCCATTGAGTCAGTGATGCCATCCAACCATCAAATCCTCTGTCGTCCCCTACTCCTCTTGCCCTCAATCTTTCCCAGCTTCAGGGTCTTTTCAAATGAGTCAGCTCTTCTCATCAGGTGGCCAAAGTACTGGAGTTTCAGCTTCAACATCAGTCCTTCCAATGAGCACTCAGGACTGATCTCCTTTAGGATGGACTGGTTGGATCTCCTTGCAGTCCAAGGGACTCTCAAGAGTCTTCTCCAACACCACGGTTCAAAAGCATCAATTCTTCAATGCTCAGCTTTGTTTATAGTTCAACTCTCACTTACCTACATGACTACTGGAAAAACCATAGCCTTGACAAGACAGATCTTTGTTGACAAAGTAATGTCTCTGCTTTTTAATATGCTGTCTAAGTGATATTGGCCTGTAATTTTCTTTTTTGTGTGTGTTGTCTTTGATTTTTGTATCAGGGTGATGGTGGCCTTGTAGAATGAATTTGAAAGTGGTCATTCCTCTGCAATTTTGTGAAAGAGCTTTAGAAGGATAGGCATTAGCTCTTCTCTAAATGTTTGATAGAATTCTCCTGTAAAGCTATCTGATCCTCAGCTTCTGTTTTTTTTTTTTTTTTTCCTCTTTTTTTTTTTGAGATTTTTGATCATAGCTTCAATTTTAGTGCTTGTAATTGGGCTGTTCATAATTTCTATTTCTTCCTGGTTCAGTCTGAAAGATTGAACGTTTTAAAGAATCTGTCCATTTCTTCCAGGTTATCCATTTTATTGCCATATAGTTGTTCATAATAGTCTCTTATAATCCTTTGTGTTTCTGCATTGTCTGTTGTAACCTCTCCTTTTTCATTTCTAATTTTGTTGATTTGATTCTTCTCTCTTTTTTGCTTGATGAATCTGACTAAAGTTTGTCAATTTTGTTTATTTTCTCAAAGGGCCAGCTTTCAGTTTTGTTAATCTTTACCAGTGTTTCTTTCATTTCTTCTTCATTTATGTCTGCTCAGATCTTTATGATTTCTTTCATTCTACTAATTTGGGTTTTTTTTCTTCTTCTTTTTCCAGTTGCTTTAGGTGTAAAGTTAGGTTGTCTATTCAATGTTTTTCTTATTTCTTGAGGTAGAATTGTGCTATAAACTTCCCTCTTAGAACTGCTTTTGCTGCATCCCATAGGTTTTAAATTGTCATGTTTTCATTGTCATTTGTTTCTAGAAATTTTTTTATTTCCCTTTTGATGTCTTCAGTAACCTGTTGGTTATTTAAAAATGTTGTTTTTAATCTCCATGTGTTTATGTTTCATACAGTTTTTTTTTTCTTGTAATTGATATCTAATCTCATAGCATTGTGGTCAGAGAAGATGCTTGATATGATTTAAATTTTCTTAAATGTACTGAGATTTGATTTGTGACTCAGATGTGGTTTATCCTGGAGAATGTTCCATTTGCACTTAAGAAGAGTTGTATTCTTCTGCATTCAGATGGAATGTCCTGAAGATAACAATGAAATCCATCTCATCTAAGGTATCATTTAAGACGTGCTTCCTTATTAATGTTCTGTGATGATGATCTGTCCATTGGTGTGAGGGGTGTGTTAAAGTCTCCTATTATTATTGTGTTGCTGTCAAGATCTCCTTTTATATCTGTTAGTGTTTGTCTTATGTATTGCAGTGCTCCTATGTTGGGTGCATACATATTTACAATTGTGATGTCTTCCTCTTGGATTGGTGCCTTGATCATTATATAGTGTCTTTCATTATCTCTTGTAATGTTCTTTATTTTAAGGTCTATTTTGTCTGATATGAGGACTGCTTCTGTGGCTTTCTTTTGTATCCCATTTGCATGGAGCATATATTTCCATCCTCTCACTTTCAGTCTTTATGTGTTTTGATGTCTGAAGTGGGTTTCTTGCAGACAGCATATATATGGATCTTGTTTTTGTATCCATTCAGCCAGTCTGTGTTTTTTTGTTGGAGCATTTAATCAATTTACATTTAAAGTAATTATTGATATATACCTTCCTAATGCCATTTTCTAATTGTTTGGGGGTGATTTTGTACATCTTTTTTCTTTTCTCATATTTCTTGGCTATACAAGTCTGTTTTACAGTTGTTGTAAAGCTGGTTTGGTGGTACTGAATTCTCTTAACTTTGCTTGTCTGAAAAGCTTTTTATTTCTCCATCAATTTTCAATGAGACCCTTGCTGGGCACAGTGATCTTGGTTGTAGATTTTTTTTTCCCTTTCAGTACTTTAAACATATCCTGCCATTCCCTTCTGACCGGTAGAGTTTCTGCTGAAAGATCAACTGTTAAGAGTATGGGGTTTCCCTTGTATGTTACTTGTTGCTTCTCCCTTGCCCAAAAGGATTTTTAAAAGAAGCAGTTCACACAATGTGTTACTGCTCTTCTGATTTCCTGTATGCATGCATGTTAAGTTAATTCAGTCATGTCCTCTTTATTTTCAAGATAATGTTGTATCCTTCTAAAATTGCTAATGCTGCCATGACTGATGATAATAAAAATATTTTTCAATGATAATGTGTGGCTTCCAAAAAGTTATGTAATTTAACTACTCTGATTCTCAAAACAATCCTGAAGAACACAAAGATGTTATTCTAAAGTACATCACTTAAATGAGGAAACTGGGGTTGAAAGTTATTATGGAACTTACACAACTGTACATATTAGCATTGTGAAAAATGCCTTAAAGTTGTTCTAATCCAGTGATTTCACTTACGGTTGAGAAAATTGCAACTCAAATAGGTTAAGTGACTTGTTCAAGGTCCCATAGAGAATGAATGGATACAGCAAAATTAGGGCTCCTTAAGTCCAGTGATATTTAGACTGCTCTATTCTATGTTTTATTTAATTAAGCACAGCCCAAAATATGCATTGTTTTAAAAAGCTATTTAAAGCAGCATCTGTCTGAAATGGACTAAATGTCAAAAGGACTTCATAAGTCATAGATTTTAATGTATTTGCTTCTCCTCATTAAATGGGAAAAATCTTTAGGAAGAAAGGAGAGAAAGAGAGAGAGGGAGAGAGTTCTCTTAGGTAAGAGTGTTCAGTTTAAATCTTGAACATTAATTATATTTAATTTTAAATTAGTTATGCAGAAAATATGTGAAGTTAACTATAATCTTAAATTTTATTCAATGTTTTGACACGGATAGGAAATATAGCAAATGGAGAGACAACATGAGATATTTAGAATTCTTCTTAATATAGAATTGATGCAACCACATTTGGTAAAATTTGGTATCATTTACTTTAAACTAGTAACTGCAATTTGACTATGAATTATTTCTGCCATTATTTTAGAACTAGAATACTGTTGATAGTATTTAATATTAACACTCTCTATGTTTTAGATTCTGTAAGAAACAAATAAAATATGCAGTTCTGTTTCCAGGACAGTTTCATTTGCATTTCATTACACTTTTAACCCTCAATTTTTATTCTTTTAGAGGCTATTACAGGGGCTGGTAATCATACCTTATATATTATAACAACACTTGGGTCATCAAAGAGATCATGTGGTCCATTCCTCTGATTCTGAGCACGACAGCCTTAGATCATTCAAATCTACCCTTACTTTTATAATTTTTCAATAAACCAGGTGTAAAGATCAAATCAATCACAAACAAAAGTATATTTTCTCAGAGGCAAATATGTGAGATAAATTGAGTTATATCTTGTGAGGAATGAAATGATTAGCATTTGATCTCAAGCTCAGAATCAAAGGATAAACTAAAACACAGTACAATAGGTAAAATAACATTTTAATAAAGCAATAACAATGTCATAAAGTGATATTCAATTTATTCTCCAATGATTGATTCAGGCAATACATGCTGGTAGATTTCAGAGAAGGGAAGAAATACATCCTAACATTTGATAGAAATTATCTCTTGCTGTAAGTAAATGCCATTTTGACTGAGTCTTTTGTAGTCACTAGAACTGGCAAGTTACAAGTCGGCTTATTTTTTTGAGCCTTTATATGTTCAACATCATCCATAACTTCTTGGATATCTTTGAAACTTTTTCTCTAGGGTTGAGTCGACTATCTGTTAAATAATCTATAATTATTGGTGTGTCTGTGTGTGTGTGTATCTGTGTGTGTTAGTCACTCAGTCGTGATCAACTCTATGTGACCACACGGACTGTAGCCCGCCAGGGGCCTCTGTCCATGGGATTCTCCAGGCAAGAATACTGGAGTGGATTGCCATTCCCTTCTCCTGAGGATCTTCCTGACCCAGGGATTGAACCCTGGTCTCCTGCCTTGCAAGCAGATTCTTTCCCGTTTGAGCTACAGGGGAGTCCTTATATACAATGCTTTCTTGAAATAATTTGTACTCTGACCCCATTACTATATCTTATTTTTTAAAGCAACTTGATTCAATTCAGTTCAAATGTATTAATATTGCCATTGCAAATAATTCATTTGGTGAGGACAAAAAAGTTCTTGTGTCAATGTGATTAGAAGAGAGGGTGAGGCACTAGAAAATAAGTGAGATAGGCAGTTTGGAATTAATCAAGGTAAGAGTACCATCTCATTACATCTCATATTTTACCCAAACAAAAGCATTGGGTATATGCAATGTATACTTTTCCTTGGCCTTGTCATTGTACTTTGCCCTGTAATTGATAAATCATTCCTTTAATTAATCATTTCTACTTTTAGACAAAATATTAGATAGAATATTAGATAGAATGTTTTTTTGATTTTTTTTCTTGTAGCCTAAATTTCTGAATATATATATCATTGAATCAGGAATAGAAATTGCTTACTTGGGGCAGATATTAAAGACTACAGTGTAAAAGGGAAAAAAAAAAAACTATTTTAGTTACAAGGTAAAATACAACACACACAAATCTGAAATATCCTTGAAATGATTTGAGGGGATTTTCTTTTAAGTGATGAAATGCCTGTGGACTCAGTAATGTATGCCACTGTGTTCATGATTGGTAGATGCAAAATGCCTATTCGTTTTCAACTTCTTTAAGTCACTGTTATAATATAAAATTACCAATAGGTAATAACACAACAAAATCTTCTGTAGCACTCCTTCCTAGGTAAATATATTGCTGGAGATTTTCTGTCAATGAATACATGGGGGTGAAAGAGTGAAAAACAGCCCTCTCTACCCAACTTTCCTTCATGTTTATTGCACCTTGCAAAGAGGGAGGAGATCTGAGTATGGAACAGAGAATAAGTAACATAAAGCCATACAGAGCAGTGAATCTTACATGCTTCATACTCACAAGTTTGATATATTTTCTCCCCAGAGGAAATAGTACCTTGCTTATGAAAACTGAAGACTGCAAACTAACAATTTACACAAGAGAAAACATAAACAAGCAAATGTGACATCAATCGTTAGGTAAAATTTTATTTCCACTTGATTATGCTCAATGTTTTTAATAACACTTAAAATGGGCAAGAGTGCAGACAAACTGGAATAAATTTAAACCCAGGCTCCAGTTGAAAATATTTAATACAAATACTCTGGTGCCAGTGGTCAATCAAATTACTACATACCAATAATTATGTCCTTTGCCCTAGTTACTCAAATCATTTCACTGAATAAGTTTCCTGGAAGTCAAATTGGGTATAACAAGTGCTTTTCCAGGAGTTCAGTCTATAGTTGTTGCTGGGAAACAACAGGACAATTGTTGATAATAAGTCAGAATCTGAACCACTCACACTCACCTATACTGATATTGCACTATGTTCATATATTCTGTGTATTTCCAATGTTTTATAGAGCCATCTATAATAACAATGGATCATTCATTCAGCCAAGAGTTAAATGGCATTCTTTTAATGCCAATCATTATGCCAAATGATAAGTTTTCAAAGACAATTGCAATCTGTTGCAAATGTCAATTCCTTTCTTTATGTTTATATAAAAACAGACTGAGGTTCAGACCCATTAGATCTCTAAGTTACGACTGCATGGCCACCACAAGTACAGATTGCGTTGTTAGGAAGAAATGGTATACTTATCAAAAAAGCATATGTTTATTTCAATAAATACTACTTTGAGAGTGTAAAAGTGTTGTTCCATATTACTATCCCATGACCACAATGAAGATTCCCTTAAGTCAGGAGGGGTTAAAAAGGAATCCATTGAAAAACTCACAGCTTCCTGTAGCTTAACAATTGATAATGTAATTGGACAAAAGAATTTTTTTGATTTATTATTCATATTCTTTATGAGTCACATCACCATCTCTCAGCAACATGAGTACTGAGTGTAAGGTTGTTGGTATATGTGTTTGTATATGTGTGTTATACACACACAAAAGCTACAGAAATATGCATTATATGTATATTTATATATACACATATGTATTTAGAAAATATATTACAACCATAACTATTCAGGAAAAAATAGAAATGAGAGCAAAATATCTACTTTATAAAGTATAAAACTTTGATAATGAACTCATGTATCAGAAAATTCCACATTTAAAAAACTTATTTCAAAAGCATATTGTCAGAACCATAAGCATTACTTCTATTACCTCTAGAGAAACAAGCTTAGGAGTCATTTCGTTGGGCTTCACTTTAAGAAGGTTTCAATTCTTAGTCAGAAAGAATATATGACAGGATATGAAAGGTCTTGTCACTATGACAATATTCTTGCAAGAAAAAATTAAAGTTGAGCAAGTCTTCTTAGTCTAGAAATAAACTTCAATATGCCTTTCACCTTTCTAGACCCATAGAAAGTTGCCCTTGGTTATCTGCATAATTTTCATTGATTCCAAGAAAATATTTAATTGGATAGGAGAAATAAGAAGCTAATTTGTTCATCACATTTTTTATATGAATTTTGATTCTTCTGGGGTTATTTCTTTTGCTTTTATGTGACCCCTTTTCAAAATATGGCACTGGTATAGTGAATGGCATAATTTGACATAGGCAAAATCAATCTTTTTTTCTAAGTGGAGTATCTTATAAGGAAAGGTTTTAAATCAGAGATAGAGGCTTAGTTAAAAATCCTCATAATACAAACTCACACACACACACACATACACACAAACAAACATACTAACCTAGTTTTCCATATGCTTCTTTGAGTGATTGTTACTGACCACATACACTGAATGACTGTGCTGATTAAATTCTGTGATCTTTTCTCCACATTTAATTCATCTTGTCAGGTATGGAAGACCAATGGCTTCATTTAAAAAAAAAAAAAAAAAAGACAAAACCACAGGGCTTTGTTCCTTGACCTTTAGTTCTGAGAAAAACACAGAAACACTGCAACACACCCATCTCACTGACCAACGTTTATAGCTAATTTCTATTTTATGAAACAGAGCGGAGGAATTTTTCAGCTTTAAAAGGAGGCTGCTTTTTGGAGTCAAGGCAGTGTTTCTCCTCTGCCTTGGGCAACTGGTAGAGAAGGGCCATCTGGGTTTTCTGTCGGATTCCCACACACAGCCTGTGAAGTTTCCCTGAGTCCAGGCTGGTTATCTCAACTCTGTGCAGAGCTCCAGTGAATAATTTATACCAGGCAGGAGGTGACAAGTTAAACACGCCCATTTTGTCTAAAATGCTATGAAGGCATCAAGATGGGAGCCGAGCTGCAGGGTAAGGGGAGCGAGGGTGATGGGAACCCGGGCCCGTCTAGAAGCGAGGACGCCGCTGTAAAGAAAATGAAATGTAATGAGATCCGCTTTCATGCATAATTCATAGGTGAAAACATGACTGCATAAAGAGCTATGGATTTTAACAGGCAAGCCTGCAATCATGCACATTATCTTCCCAGAGGAACTTTATATAATATTGGTCAAAAAAGGGATTCTGAATCCCAGTACAAAATAAAGCTGACAGGTTTTCAAATGCAGCAGAATTTAGTGTACAATGCCTGTGAAAGAAACAATTCCTGTTTACACCTGAAAAACCACTGCTTAGCCAAAGTTTTACTTTAAAACATCTGCTATCTCTTCTTTAAATTAAAAAAAAAAGGAGGTGAACAGAAGATTCACATTGACAAACATAACAAAAATGCACAAACTATATTTACTGAATGTTACGGGGTTAGGTAAAAGCGGACTTGGTAGGCATTTTTACTCCACTGGCAACAAAAGTTTAGATAGAAATGTAGGCAATGAAGAAGCTTTAAGAGTGATAACGTGTTAGCTATTGTCAGTGGAAATTTAATCTGGATGTGTTGTCGGAGCAAATATTGTAATTCAGTTTTCGAGACCAATTTAGGGGCTAAAACACGCCTAATGTGAAATGGTGTTTAACACATGAGGTTCTTAGTTGTGAGATTTAAGAAGAACATTGATTAAACTTGGGATGCCTTAAATTTTATCACCATCAAACCCTAAAGATGTCTTAACTTAAATAATGTGTGGGATAGGAATTGGGGATGGAGACAGTCTTTCATTGTCCAGACTTAGGATGTACACAGGAATACAAGGAAAACAACAGAAGGGATCAGAGGCATCTTCAAAATATACAAGGTGGAGAGCTGTGTGGGCTTGTTTTCGCGGCTTATGCTGTGTCATATTTGAAAGAAAAGCAAAGTAGTTATGTGGCATTCAGTTATACTCTGGTATTTGACTGAAGAAAGTAGTAAATATTGGAAAAGTCTGACGTATAATATCAAAGTGGTTCTTTACCGTGGGAATTTTTTTTTTTTTAAGGTTCCTAAGAAGCAGAGATACTCTATAAAGCAATTTGAAGTGGCTTAAATTTTGAATAATCTATCCCACTTAAAACTGTTTCATTAAACTCTTTTTGATGTTCCTCAGCTGTGCTTCAGGTTTTGAAAATATTTGGAAAACATAAGGTTTGGGAGATAGTCAATGATTTTATTTCTTAAGCGGGAATCACAATTTTTGTGATTCAGTGCCAGAACAAAGCACAATCATGACTGGAAGTCTTTCTATTTTACTGATATACCCAGGTTCCCCCTGGAGGAGGGCGTGACAATGCACTCCAGTATTCTTGCCTGGAGAATCCCATGGACAAAGCAGCCTGGTGGGCTGTAGTCCACAGGGTCACAAAGAGTTGGACACAACTGAAGCTATGGAGCATGCACACATCCAGGTTCCAGTGATAAATTTAGAGCTTAGTGTTTACTGTGGCATTATGTTTTACTATTCTCTTTAATGCTACTTTGATATATTCCTGGCACTGTTTTACTTTTAAAGGATGTTTACAATCCCTTGTGCCCTATGTAGCCTAAGTGACATGAACTTCTCTCTCCAAGGCATCTAGAATTAACCAGCTAGTTACACTTGTTTAAACCTAACAATTGAGTTTAATACTCCACTGCTTGATTTTTCTTATTTTCTTCCTTCTTTCCATCCTTCCTTCCTCCCTCAGTTCTTTCTTTTCCTTCACAAAAACACACATGGAGTGATTTATCTCTGCCTTTAATAAACCCAGATTGGTAGTGTGGCTGGGAAACAACAGTTCAGGTTGACAGCATCTATTCCCGACTCCATTGGAAGGTGAGAGGAGCCGATCACATCTCTTCCCTCTACCTGACAGCTGTGGGCTCCTCCAGCTCTTCCTGCCAGTGCAGCATGCTGCTGGGAAGTTTGCTCTATGGAAGGATCAGTTTTCAAGCACAGAAAGAATTTGTTTGCTTGTACACCTGTGCTCTAAAGGAAGTTTTCCTATTGCTCCTGCCAGTTGGATGACTTGCTGAATGCTTTAGCATATATAAAAATGCAAAGTGCCTGAAATGGGAATGAAATGATAACATGATTAGAATTCTCTCTTGGGATCAGATGAGACAGATGGTTGCAGTAGGAGGATTTTCCTAGGTACAGCTTCCCTCGTCTAAGTTTGTTTCCTATTTGTTTCCCTTTCTGTGGAAACAATGCACATATTCAATATCATACAGGACACAAAGTGCATTTTAAATAAGGAGGCGGCAGGCTGAGACATGAATGTTAAAACTCCCATTGACTTAGTCTCAGGCACAAGCATTGGTAGAGGTCATTGTAGATCTTTTGGACCCTACATCTCTCCTGCAACCTCTTGCATTCAGGAAATCTCATTGAAAACAAATCATGTGTGTATGAAGATGCAATCCCCAAACCAACTGAATTTGCTTTTTTCACTCATTCAAATAAAATCAGACTATATCATCATTTGTTTAAATTCTTTAAATGTCTCCTTACAAAGCTTAAAGCATATGTTCCTTTTGGGGTTTGGCCTATGCCTGTCCCTCTGAATTCACTTCTCACCATTGTCCCATCTTATTCTGCTTTAACCACTTGGATTCCATGCTAATAAGGAAGTTGATGGGGTCTAGAAAGAAGAATGAAAAAATGTTGGCTTTTAGGGTAAGAACTGTACTCCCTCCATCATAATGAGAAAAAGATATAGAGAGATAGAGAAAAACTAGGGGATTCTTCTTTAATGATGTGTTTTTACTAGTGATACAAGATATTAAGAAAAATTTTAGAAAGAAATTCAGATTTCACGTTTTCTTGTAAAATGACCTGTGGAAATTAGTGCCATTCTATGCATCTAGATAAGGAAATGATGGTAACTAGAAACTAGTATGGCTTCACAAAGAGTAACGATTTGGGTTATAGTGTTATTAGATGAGATTAGGGTATAGTGATAGCCTTTGACAAGGCCTCTTGTGATGAAAACCTTGACTCAATGCTTATAAATTTGATAGATTGGAAGCAATAAAAATGATTTTTCCCATAGCTGCCAACCATTAAGCAACCTGGAAAAAGGGATTTGGTTGTGTGTTCCAGGGCTTTATCCTCCTTCACTTTGTTCACAATGTATGAATAATTTGGATGAAAAATTCAAGACAATTTAATCAAACTGGTGGGTAACTTGAAGCTGGAATGGAGAATGGATAGTTTGCATGTAAATTTCTTTTTTTAAATCATGGCAAGAAGAAGCATGTGCTAGATTCTTGAAGTCTTTAATATGTTGTGTTTCCTTTTCTTTGAAACACATTAAAGATTGAAATGAAATCCATGATTTTAAAAAGACTAGGTTTGGGATGGGGCTGAATAATAATTCTGAATGACTGAGAGTGCAGGGTAATGGCATCTCTCTAGTTCCAAACATGTTTGAAGGAGGGAAGAGATGGTCATCATTACTTCCCTTCTACCTGAGGAAGGTTTCCTTGTCTCTGCCCCTCTTTTATCCTGATTGTTTTTTTAAATTTTATTTATTTATTTTTATTTTATTTTTGGCTGTGCTCAGTTTTTGTTGTTGCACACGGGCTTTTTCTAGTTGTAATGGTCTTGGGCTGCTCTTTTGTTGCAATGCATGGGCTTCTCACTGTGGTGGCTTCTCTTGTTGCAGAAAACAGGCTTTAGGGCATGTGGGCTCACTTGCAGCACATGGGCTTAGTTGACCTATGGCATGTAGAATCTTCCCAAAGCAGAGATCAAACCCGTGTTCCCCTCAATGGTAGGTGGACTCTTAACCTCTGAACTGTTAGGCAAATCCCCTGATTGCTTTTGGATTCATATTTCTAATCACTTCCGGATTCTCCCTTCTAATTTAATTCTATACTGAAAGCCAGGAACAGCCAACATACGTACCAGATTTTTTCCACTCTTTAGATTATTTTTTCTCCAAATAGGCTCTAACTTCTTGGCCAGAAAGAACATGACATATTTGGTGTAAGCATGAAAAAGTTGAGCTCATTTGCCACAAACAGACACTTATAATTAAGTAATATAGAAATGTGGAGTTTATGACTGTATTCAGTTCAAAACAGAAGTTTCGTTTCTATAAATGAACCTTATGCTGAGATGTTTGTTAGTCAAGTTCACTGCAAGAGGTAATATAGAAAACTTCTAAAGCCTCTGAATATTTTTGGTAACTTTGTTTTTAACTGCTACCTATCTTTGAATTAAGAAGAACCAGAGGATGGGTATTTCATTTATTTTAATATGTCAGATGACTAGTTCCTAGAAACCAACTGATGTTTACTTAGCTGCTTCCTCAGATCAAGGACTTTCACTTTCTTGTTCATCTAACAAAATGCTTAAACATGCTGAATTATAATCTGTGAAGAAAAAAACAGGTGCATTGTAGATTGTTCAAGGAAGAGTAAGAATTCATTTTAAGATGCATTTCATGGGAATGTGAGACTGCTCTCAATTACCATGGCTGAATGAATTAGAATCTCAAAAACTGCAGAATTGTTCACTGGGAATTACAGAACTTGAGAAGAAACTTTGGAGAATCTGATGGTTGTCAGTAAGTCTTCGTGTCTGTTTTCCTTCTAAACTGTATTCAGTTCAGTTCAGTTCAGTCACTCAGTCGTGTACGACTCTTTGCGATCCCATGAATCACAGCACACCAGGCCTCCCTGTCCATCACCAACTCCCGGAGTTCACTCAGACTCACATCCATCGAGTCCGTGATGCCATCCAGCCGTCTCATCCTCGGTCGTCCCCTTCTCCTCCTGCCCCCAATCCCTCCCAGCATCAGAGTCTTTTCCAATGAGTCAACTCTTCACATGAGGTGGCCAAAGTACTGGAGTTTCAGCTTCAGCATCATTCCCTCCAAAGAAACCATATTTATTAATAGAATACAATTAAAAATACCCTTCAGATGTTTTCAAATTTTACTTGGTAGAATTTTTATGGAATTAACATATGTTTCTCATAATGTATGGATTTGAACAACTTTCTACATAGTATACTAAATTTTAGCAGAGACACAAAGTATATATACAAACTGAAAATGTACATCAGCATGTGATGAGTAAACAAATTATGTTATATAAGTATAATGGAATACTATTTGTCAATGAAAAGGACTAATAAATGCAACGACATGGGTGAAACGAAACAAAAATAGCTGAGTGAAAGAAGCCAGACGTAGAAGTGTAAACACTGTATGATTTCATTTATATGAGTGTCTGGAACATGATCTTGATTATGCTGGTGGTTATACAGTGTCAAAATACATGTAACTGTATATTCAAAATTGGTGCAGTTTATTCTGTATAAATTATGCCTTGGTAAAGTTGATTTAAAAAACAAAATCCACAAAACAAAAAAACAACCTTATATATGTGGATTTCTGATCATGTGATCCACCATGAAAATGTGTGACATCTCTTTTTAAAACATAAAGAAAAAGATTGTTAATTTGTTGAAAATAATTCCTTCTTAAGTACAAAAAGTATTTGTGGCCTGCAGTTCTACCAGAGTTTAAAGTGGAGGTTGCCTTGGAGAAAAGTGAAAAGATAGCTAATCAAGCATCTTTTCAGATCTGCATAAGGTACTTTCAAGGCCTGTGTTTTGTGTTGTGTTTGAGAATTTCTTGGGGAGAGACTTTCTGTTGTCAGGAAACTTCAAGGTAAGCCAGGGGGTGGGAGCATCTTTTATTGAAGAGGCCTGAGTGTAATAGAACTACCCCACATGAGCCAAGGGCAAGAGTGTGTTAATTGCCATGGGAAATAATCTAGAAGGATGAATGCAGTAGGTCAAGTGGTCAGAATCAGTAGATGGGGTATGTTTGTGGGATTCATAATGGAGCCCTGCCACATAATCTACAATAGAGTCTATAAATGTTTGCAGCAGAGTTGGTGGCTTGACCCTGGGGTAACCCAGAGTAGAAAAGAAGTCAGAAAGGTGCAGGACTTGGACTACCAACGCCCAGTCCCTGGAAATTAGCTGACATTTTGCAAGGCCCAACAATGTCTGCATGCTTCCTACGTAAATCTGTAGAACTCACTTGGCTTTCTGGGTTACACATTTATGCAATCTTAATTTTACAAAATAAATGTAAAATTAAAAAAAGTTATCTCAGTGCAACAATTTTAAAAAGGGTAATCATGTCAGAGTTGAAAACAGGGAATGAAATGTAAGGGCTGGCTTTCATTTGGGTGAAATCCACAGACTCCAAAAGTCTGTTGACTATTTTACTGTGGCTTGTGGGTAAATTCCATAATATCAAATGTGTGTGTCAATACATATTCTGAAGACAAAATCTGTTTGTGTGGGATGTTGTTTGGGAATAATCTATTATGTTACACTGTCACTTGAGGTGGGGAAAAATTTGAGAATAAATTTAAGTAAACATTTCAAGTATAACTGTTAAAAGTTTGTTTTATAAATGTTAGATGTACCATTGTAAAGTTTTAAAACTGATATCTTTTGCTCTTTCACTATAATTCCCTTTAGAGCTCTCTACTGCTAAATTTTTAAATACTTCTTTTCTTCATTCTAAAGGGTAAATGAGACCAATACGGGGGGGCCAGAACAAAGAAAATTAGTTTTCTTGTAAGTAAAGAAATTCTTTGTATTACTTCATTAAATATAATCATTGCCATCCTAGCAAATGTAAAATTAGAGGCAAAGAAAAAGATAATTTTGTTTTTTCGCTCAACTTAGTGTTTGTCCAAATATTGTAGAACTATATTATTTTTTTCCCTGAAAGGGTAAATAACTTATTAGCCTATAGTAATTGGCCTACTTGTTTGTTTTTGTTTTTAATATATAGATTAGAGTGTGCATATTAGTGAATGACTTTTGGAGCAATCTTTCAGTTGAGATCCATTGGTGGGTCAGGAAATCAGTTCAGAAAGCCTGCAATAAGCATTTTTTTAAATGAAATAACAAAAATACCTAAAAACCAAAAGCATTAGCCATATGTGCATGTGGTGTGTGTGTATGTGTGTGTGTGTGTAAGTATTCGGTTGCAAAATAAACAGTATTTCTTACTGTGGGCTGAAACAGGAAAAAATATTTCTTAAATAGTTTGTAAAAACTATTTTAGAGAATTACCTAAAATGTGATAGCTGAAATAATTGAGCAACTTTCCTGTGATGAAAGAGATAGTAAATGATAATTGAACTGAGCACTCAGATTAACAAATTTGGTTACAGTGGGACCAAACAGAAAAATTGGATTCAAGATGGCTCTCCTATATTTTTTCTGGAGTCATTGGAAGCCTCTTTTATTCCATAAATAGCTTAACCTAAAACACTACATTCATATATTTTCAGAACATTTCAGAAATATAAATATCGCCAAACCTCTGTGGGTTACATTTTGAAGAAATACAAATATTCCAATAGGTTGTTTTTCTTAATGGTCTACTTCATACAGACAGGACTCATCAGAAAACATCTCTCATATCTCTTTTACAGATGGGTTTCCTGAACCAACCAAATTTAAAATGTATTCCATAAATATGCTACATTTTTTCTTCTTTTTATAACACTTATCATTATCCTGAATTATCTTGTATAATAAAAATTATTTGTTTTCTTCCTCATTTTCCTACCTAAAACCCAATCTAATAAAAACTAGTTTCCTAACTAAAACTCAATGTAAAACCCACCCATCCATCTTTCCACAATGTAAACTCCACAAAGGAAAGTCTTTGCCTCTTTTGTTCACTGTTTGCCTCAGAAAAGTGTCTGACACAAAGTCATTCTTCAATGAATACTTATTGACTGTGGGTTAGTTGCTCAGCTGTCTCTGACTCTTGGCAACCCCATAGTGGGTAGCCCATCAGGCTTCTCCGTCCATGGGATTTTCCAGGCAAGAATACTGGAGTGGGTTTCTACTTCCTTCTCCAGAGGATCTTCCTGACCCAGGGACCGAACCCAAATCTCCCGCATTGCAGGAAAACTCTTTACCATCTGAGCCACGAGGGAAACTTATTGACGGAGTCACCAGGAAAACACTTATTGACTAGATGACTGATTTAAGAAATGATGACAAAAGCTGCTTACTGCTTTATAAAAACTTTCTAAGAGTGGAAATCAGGACTTCTATAGCAATATACCATTCATAATGATTTTTTTTTGGGGGGGTCTTCTTTGTCTTCATGAGACTTTATATTTTCTTTATAAGTAGAAGTGTTTGGATTCTAAACCTTGACTAACTTAGGGAATAATCAGAAAAAAAAAAAAAAAAGCTTATTACCAACTCTGACCAGCAATCATATTTAAAATTGGAATCAACAATTCTTAAGAAGCAATGTAAATACAATTTGTAACTAAGGTGGCTATATTATTATATCACTCTGTGTCCATCTGCTATTTAGGGGTCAATATGAGCCCTTTGTGCATTAAAATCTGTCAAATATACTTCCAAGAATTTTTTTTTCAGGCAGCAAATTAAAAGGAATGGATGATAACTATCTCTGTTATAGGCTGGGAAACTAATATATCTGCCTGAGTGTACTTATTTGAATGGAAAATAGGTGGATATAATATATACTGAACAATATGATAAAGCCTTTCAGTTAACAGGCAGCTGACCCTGTGTAGAAGGTTAAGTATTTAATACTTCAAAACTAATATTATTGGGGTGAAATTTTGCCTCTAAGTGGTAATTACTTTTAGTCTTCAAAAATTTAGAGAGGTAAGACATTTAAATTAGTAGATGAGTTTTTAGCAAAACTGTAGCACTGAGACCACATTCATTTTGTACCTACCCTATTTAAGATATTACTGCAAAGAGAAAACCATTATTTGAAATATAGTATTTGGCAGATAGATACTGCAATAAATATGTTACATCTCTCTAACACACCATTCAATCCTTAAGGAAATCACATCTGAATAATCATTAGAAGAACTGATGCTGAAGCTGAAGCTCCAATACTTTGGCTACTTATTGGGAAGAGCTGACTCACTGGAAAAGATCCTGATGCTGGGAATGATTGAGGGCAAGAGGAGAAGGGGATGACAGAGAATGAGATGGCTGGATGGCATAACTGATTCAATGGACTTGAGTTGGAGAAGGCTCTGGGAGTTAGTGACGGACAGGAAGTCCTGAAGTGCTGCAGTCCATGGCGTCGCAAAAAGTTGACACGGCTGAGTGACTGAACTGAACTGAACACATGCTAGTAAAGTAATACCCCAAATTCTTGCCCACAGTAGTAGATATAATGGTCATCTGATCTAAATTTGCCCTTTCCAGACCCTTTTAGTTCACTGATTCTTAAAACGTCAATGTTCACTCTTGCTATCTCCTGTTTGACCACTTCCAATTTGCCTCTATTCATGGACCTAAAATTCCAGGTTCCTATACAATCTTGTTCTTTACAGCATTGGACTTCTAATGCTAGGCACAATTAATAACTTTCAAGTTGAAATTCCGTTTATTGATATACATCCTCCACCAAGTTCTCATCAAGTACTTCGTTTGTTATGTTAGAGCAGATGTAGCAAACAGCAAAGAGGAAGTATGTCAAATCAAACGGTTTATTATTTGACCTTGTGGATAATCCAGAAAAGCATGTGCAGGGTTTAAATTCTGAGGCTTAAGATAAATATTTCAGAAAGACTCTCTGCTTTGTTGATTGGTAAAATACACCACAGAATATCATTTCCTCACTATTTAGTTCGATGTAAAGAAATATGGAACTTTTTGAAAAGAATTGCTTGTCTGGTAAAGATGGAAGGTCGACTGAAATAGACATTAAAAAATAGATTGTGCTAGCTTTGGCAGCACATATACTAAAATTGGAACGATGCAGAGAAGATTAACATGACCCTGTACAGGATCACATGTGTATTTGTGAAGGATTCCATATTTTTGGTATATTTGTAGATTGTTAAGAGAATTGATCTTTCTCATCGCAATATTTTTGTTCTTCTTTTGTAATGATGAGATTATGGATCTATATAAGATGATGTTAAATTTGTAGTAATCATATATGTAAGTCAAATCATTATGCTATACATCTTAAACTTATACAGTGCTGTATGTCCAGTGCATCTCAATGAAACTGGAAAAAAATAGATTATGCCATTAAGCATAAAATTGAAAGACAATAAGAATAGCAACAAAATAAGGTTAGTTCATTTTTTTGCATCCTGAGTTAGTGTCAGTTTCTGAATCAGGTTCTTTCTCACAAAAATCTTAGGAAGCATTGGGTTGGCCAAAATTTTTGTTCAGGTTTGATCCACTGGCTAAGTTTCAAAGTGTTGGTAGGTAAGAAAGAATACTTCTGATAAATGCAGTGTCTTAATTTGTGAAAACATGAAACAATGTAAACAGTGACTTTTATTAAATCATAATTTAAAAAGTGAAGAACACTGCTTTGGTGTTTTAATTCCATTGTGTCAATTTTGATTTCCCTCAAACAGTAGAGATTGCAGTCTTCAAAGGGATCCCACAAGGGCGTCTGTGCTAAAATGTCATTTCCAAAAGATCACAACTGATGCTCACAAGTTATTCTCACAAGTATCATATACAAACAAATATAAGCTCGGTAATATACAATTTGAGGAAGATTAGTGAAGCCAAGGAGCCACAACTGTCACACTCACAGGATGATAGTGTTAGGTGCTCAGTCGTGTCCAACTTTTTTTGACCCCACGGACTGGACTGTAACCCACCAGGGTCCTCTGTCCATGGCATTCTCCAGGCAAGAATACTGGACTGGATTGCCATTCCCTTCTCCAGGGCATCTTCCTGACCCAGGGATCAAACCCACGTCTTCTTCACTGCAGGCAGACTGTTTACCATGTAAGCCACCAGGGAAGCCCATATACTCACAGGAATACCACTCAAATATCCCTGCCTTTCAATATAAGCACAGCAAATATGCATATACAATTAAATTGTTTGACATTTGAAATGTGTGACATTGCCCTGTGTAACTCTAACACATTAACCAGTATATGGTAATCCTCTGGTGGCAGTGACTGATTCAGGAAGGTACAATCAAAGTGAAGCAACTTATTGATTCGTTGTGGGAAGCAGCCTCTTCCTATATTGAAATAGGAAGCTATGTAAGTCAGGCTACAGCAACTATTTATGTCCACTATGAGGACAACTAGTTTGTAGGTGAAGCTGCAACACAGAAGAGGGTAGAAAAACATGATTAATTGTAAATTATTTAGTTTAAATAAGTCATATAATGTCTTCGGATATTTGACTGGTTACAAGGCCTGCTTTTCTGGCTGAGTTTTAGTTATAGTTAGTTATGTAAATGATATAGGGACATATACGTTTATATACAATACAGACAACTAGTGCTATCAGGTGATTCCTGTGATGGTAAGATATTTAGAAAATTATTTAATACATACTAAGTGCAAAGAGCTAGTATAGACTTTAAGAAGAAGAAGTCATTATAAATTAATTGCTTTGAGAATGATTCTGAATCAAATAACTCCAACACTGTGAATTACAAATTATGTGCTAATATATCTATATATAAAGTGTTATCAATGGTGAGAAAACTCATAGACTGTGATTCATATGACTTTCTTTTTCAAAGCAAGGCTTCTACATTCCACTTTGGATCTCATTCATACTATTATCTACGCAGAATGGGCTAGGGAAGAGTGGAATTGCTGCAGTCTATACAAAACAAGTGAACAGGATTGGCTTGGAGTTGTGCCATCTTTGCAGAGGTAGTAATTTGGCTCAATGAAGATTGTTGCCTTGATTAATGATATAAAAAAATAGGAGTTTGTAAGATTAGGTTCTCTCTAAGAAGGGAAAAATTTGATAATATAAGCATACTTTTGAAATAACATTTTATTTTCAAGCTGACAGTTAAAGTCAGTATTATTTGTTGTCAGTAAAATAGAGCAAAATTAGTTATACATGTATTATTTCTTTTTCCTCCAACTTCTCTAGCCACACTCTCCACAGCACACAGAAATAGTCATGCACAAGAAGATATATGACTAAAAATGAAAGAACTTCACACACAGTGCAAAGGGGATGTGGTAGTTACTATGAAATATTAAGCAAAAGCTAAACAAGTGACTGGGGAAAAAGGTCTTCATTAAATAACTAGTTTTTTTGTGAGATTCAGACTATGTAATCTAGCATATAACAATTTGGTACAGATATAAGCCATGTATAAGGAGAAGTTAGTAATAAAATTAAGTGATTGATTCAAAATAAGTGAATTAAGAACAGTATTTTTACTGAATATTAATACCTTTTCCTACTGTTATAGGATAAAGTGTTTTGATTCAATCAATTGATTTGGGATTGGAGTGTAAAGAGGATACTCAAAATAGGATTTTGAAGACTGTTAGAATTTTGTTAAGTAAAGGACACATGGGGGCCATTTTATTCATCCAGTCTATAATTCACTTACTTAGTAAATTAGGATTTAAGGAAAAGTTTTGAGCATCTAAGATGAACCTGTTTTAATTTTTATTTTTTTTTATGGTAGTTCCTTGTTGGTTGTCTGTTTTAAATACAGCAGTGTGTACACGTCAGTCCCAAACTTCCCATCTATGCCTTCCCAGTAATCATACATTCATTCTCTAAGTCTGTGAGTCTGTTTCTGTTTTGTAAATAAGTTCATTTGTATAAGATGAATCTCTAATTAGCAAGAAGGGCTTGTCATTAAATAGGCAAGTGAAAACCAATTGGATATGATCACTGACCACATGGAATTGCAAGTTTCATGATAAATGCAATGAAGTAAATCTGCTATAATATTAAATCTGATGACTTTAAATTTAGAATTCATATAGGTCACAGAGACAGTCCATTTTTGGAATAAATACTTAAGATGAGAAAAGTGAATGGAGACAGAGAGATCAGAGCTTCCACAGTGGCTCAGAGGTAAAGAATCTGCCTGGAATACAGGAGATACTAGAGACATGGGCTTACTCCCTGGGTCAGGAAGATTCCCTGAACCCACTCCAGTATTCTTGCCTGGAGAATCCCATGGACAGAGGAGCTTGCCAGGCTACAGTCCATAGGGTTACACAGAGTCCAACAATGTTGAACCGACTTAGCATGCACAGAAAGATCAACATACTATCTGAAAATCAACCTTAGGAGCTCTTTCCGGATTGCCTGGCAACTGCTTCCCTTCCAATGGCCAAATTACACATCTGTCAGAAAGGTCCTATTTGTGGTCATAGAAGAAATTTCTCATTCATAGAATATTATACAGCTTGATAATCCTCAAAACACAGGGTCAGAAGCAGGGGTACATGTATGTCCAGTGATTCCTTCAGTCTTTTGGGCCCTAGAATTATCTTTTAAATGGAAACAGGGGCTTCCCTGGTAGCTCAGTGGTAAATAAATTGCCTGTGGTGCAGAAGCTAAAGGAGATGCAGTTCAATCTCTGAGTTAGGAGGATCTCCTGGAAAAGGGCATGGCAATCCACTCCAGTATTCTTGCCTGGAGAATTCCATGGACAGAGGACCCTGGTGGCCTAGACAGTCCATGGGGTTGCAAAGAGTCAGATGCAATTGACGTGATTTAACAGCAACAGCATTAACCAATGGTATAGTATTTGCTTCCCTGATAGCTCAGTTGGTGAAGAATCCACCTGCAATGCAGGAGAATCCAGTTCAATTCCTGGGCCGGGAAGATCCGCAGAAGAAAGATCGGCTACCCATTTCAGTATTCTTGGGCTTCCCTTATAGCTCAGCTCGTAAAGAAACTGCCTGCCCATGCAGGAGACACAGGTTCAATCCCTGAGTCAGAAAGATTCCCTGGAGAAGGAAATGGCAATCCACTTCAACATTCTTGCCTGGGAAATCCCATGGACAGAGGAGCCTGGTGAGCTGCAGTCTATGGGGTCACAAAAGAGTCATACATGACTTAGTGACTATACAACAACAACACAACAACAACAAAAATGCTTCTACAGGATAAATTTGGACTTAAATTGAAGACAGTGGGAAAACCACTAAACCATTCAGGTATGACCTAAATCAAATCCTTTATGATTATGTAGTGGAAGTGAGAAATAGATTTAAGGTCCTACATCTGATAGACAGGGGCCTGATGAACCATGGACAGAGATTCATGACACTGTACAGGAGGCAGGGATCAAGACCATTCCCAAGAAAAAGAAATGCAAAAAAGCAGAATGGCTGTCTGAGACGGCCTTACAAATAGCTGTGAAAAGAAGAGAAGTGAAAAGCAAAGGAGAAAAGGGAAGATATACCTATTTGAATGCAGAGTTCCAAAGAATAGCAAGGAGAGATAAGAAAGCCTTCCTCAGCTAGCAATGCAAAGAAATAGAGGAAAACAATAGAATAGGAAAGACTAGAGATCTCTTCAAAAAAATTAGAGATACCAAGGGAACAAATCATGCAAAGATGAGCTCAGTAAAGGACAGAAATGGTATGGACCTGACAGAAGAGAAGATATTAAGAAGAGGTGGCAAGAACACATAGAAGAATTGTACAAAAAAAGACCTTCATGACCCAGTTAAACACGATGCTGTGATCACTCACCTAGAGCCAGACATCCTGGAATGTGAAGTCAAGTGGGCCTTGGAAAGCATCACTACGAACAAAGCTAGTGGAGGTGATGGAATCTTAGTTGAGCTATTTCGAATCCTGAAAGATGATGCTGTGAAAGTGCTGCACTCAATATGCCAGCAAATTTGTAAAACTCAGCAGTGGCCACAGGACTGGAAAAGGTCAGTTTTCAATCCAATTCCAAAGAAAGGCAATGCCAAAGAATGCTCATACTACCACACAATTGCACTTAACTCACATGCTAGTAAAGTAATGCTCAAAATTCTTCAATCCAGGCTTCAGAAACACTTAAATCATGAACTTCCACATGTTCAAGCTGGTTTTAGAAAAGGCAGAGGAACCAGAGATCAAATTGCCAACATCCGCTGGATCATGGAAAAAGCAAGAGAGTTTCAGAAAAACATCTGCCTTATTGACTATGCCAAAGCCTTTTACTGTGTGGATCACAATAAACTGGAAAATTCTGAGAGAGATGGGAATACCAGACCACCTGACCTGCCTCTTGAGAAACCTGTATGCAGGTCAGGAAGCAGCAGTTAGAACTGGACATGGGACAACAGACTGGTTCCAAATTGGAAAAGGAGTACGTCAAGGCTGTATATTGTCACCCTGCTTATTTAACTTATATGTAGAATACATCATGAGAAACACTGGGCTGGAAGAAGCACAAGCTGGAATGAAGATTTCCGGGAGAAATATCAATCACCTCAGATATGCAGATGACACCACCCTTATGGCAGAAAGTGAAGAGGAACTACAAAGCCTCTTGATGGAAGTGGAAGAGGAGAGTGAAAAAGTTGGCTTAAAGATCAACATTCAGAAAACGAAGATCATGGCATTCAGTCCCATCACTTCATGGGAAATAGATGGGGAAACAGTGGAAAAACAGTGGCTAAATTTACGTCTGTGGGCTCCAAAATCATTGCAGATGGTGATTGCTGCCATGAAATTAAAAGATGCTTACTCTTTGGAGGGAAAGTTATGACCAACCTAGACAGCATATTAAAAAGCAGAGACATTACTTTGCCAACTATGCTCTGTCTAGTCAAGGCTATAGTGTTTCCAGTAGTCATGTATGGATGTGAGCATTGGACCTAAAGAAAGCTGAGTGCCGAAGAATTGATGCTTTTGAACTGTGGTGTTGGAGAAGCCTCTTGAGAGGCCCTTGGACTGCAAGGAGATCCAACCAGTCCATTCTAAAGGAGATCAGTTCTGGGTGTTCATTGGAAGGACTGATGTTGAACCTGAAACTCCAATACTTTGGCCACCTGATGTGAAGACCTGACTCATTGGAAAAGACCCTGATTCTGGGAAAGATTGAAGGTAGGAGGAGAAGGGGACTACAGAGGATAAGATGGTTGGATGGCTTCACCAACTCAATGGACATGAGTTTGGGTAGACTCCAGGAGCTGGTGGTGGACATGGAGGCCTGGAGTGCTGCAGTTCATGGGGTTGCAAAGAGTCAGGCATGACTGAGCAACTGAACTGAAATGAACTTTGTTATCCAATATATCCTTATTATGATATTTATCTATTTTACACTGAATGGTTTTCATCTCTTAATCTTATACCTCTTACTCCTGTCCCTTTCTCCCAATTGGTAACTACTAGTTTGTTTTCTCTGTTTCTGATTTACTGATATATTTTGGCAGCTTCCTTCATGGCTAGATGGTAAAGAATCTGCATGCAATGGCAGAGACTTGAGTTTGTATCCCTGGATTGGGAAGATCCCCTGGAGGAGGATATGGCAACCCACTCCAGTATTCTTCCTGGAGAATCCCCATGGACAGAAGAGCCTGGCAGGCTACAGTCCTTGGGGTCACAAAGTGTTGGTTTTCTCTATCTGTGAGTCTGTCTCTGTTTCACTTATATACATTTGACTGTTTTATTTTTTAGATTCCACATAAAAGTGAAATCATATGATATATGTCTTTCTCTGTTCAACTTTTTCTAAGCATGATATTCTCTAGGTTCATGCACATTCCTGAAAATGGCATGGCTGAGTAATATCCCATTCCTTATCCATTCACATGTTCCTTCTGCATTCACCTGTTGATAGGCACTTGGGTTGCTTCAGTATTTTGGCTATTATAAATAGTGCTGCTATGAACATTGATGCTTTCATATTGTAGTGCTGGAGAAGACTTTTAAGAGTCCTTTGGATTGCAAGGAAATTAAACCAGTCAATCTTAAAGGAAATAAACCTTGAATATTCATTGGAAGGACTGTTGTTGAAACTAAATCTCCATACTTGGCCACCTGATGTGAAGAACTGACTCACTAGAAAAGGCTGATTATGGGGAAGATTGAAGACAAAAGTCAAATGGCATGGCAGAGGATGAGATGGTTAGATAGTATCACTGACTCAATGGGCATGAATTTGAACAAACTCCAGCAGATAGTAGAGGACAGAAGAGCTTGGCATGCTACAATGCACAGAGTTGAAAAGAATTGGACATGACTCAGTGACTGAACAGGCTTCCCTCGTGGCTCAGATGGTAAAGTGTTTGCCTGCAATGTGGGAGACCCGGGTTCGATTCCTGGGTCAGGAAGATCCCCTGGAGAAGGAAATGACAATCCACTCCAGTACTCTTGCCTGGAAAATCCCATGGACGGAGGAGCCTGATAGGCTACAGTCCGTGGGGTCGCAAAGAGTCGGACACGACTGAGCAACTTCACTTTCACTTTTAGTGACTGAACAATGGCAACAATGAACATTAAGCTGCATATAGCTTTTCATATTAGTGTTTCCATCTTTTTTTTTCTGGATATATACCCAGGAGTGCAATTGCTGGATCATGTAGTAATTCTATTTTTAGTTGTATGATGGATTTCCATACTGTTTCTCATAGTGGTTGCACCAATTGATACTCCCACCAATTCCAAGGACAGAGGAGCCTGGTGGGCTACAGTCCATGGGGTCGCAAAGAGTCAGACATGATAGCAACTAAACAGCAATAGTGTATAAATGTTCCCTTTTCTCCACATCTTCGATAACATTTATCATTTGTAGACTTGGTTGTGAAGTGATATATCAATGCCTTTTTGATTTACATTTCCCTAAAAATTAGTGATGTTGAGGGTTATCTCCATGTGCCTGTTAACCATCAGTATGTTAATTTTGAGAAATATCTACACAGAGCTTCTGCCCACTTAAAATTTTGTTTCTATTTTTTTGATATTTAGTTGTATGAGCTGTTTACATATTTTGGATATTAACCACCCCCCCGTGCTGTGCTGTGCTTAGTCTCTCAGTCATGTCCAACTCTTTTTGACCTCGTGGACTGTAGCCCACCAGGCTTCTCTGTCCATGGGGATTCTCCAGGCAAGAATATTGAAGTGGGGTGCTATGCCTTCCTCCAGGGGATCTTCCCAACTCAGGGATTGAACCCAGGACTTCACACTGAAGGTGAATTCTTTACTGTCTGAGCCACCAGGGAAGCCCATTAACCCCCCATAGACCTTATCATTTAGAAATATTTTCTCTGATTCCATAAGTTGTCTTTTCATTTTGTCAATGGTTTCCCTTGCTTTGCAAAAGATTTGAAGTTTAATTAGGTCTTATTTGTTTTTATTTTCTTTGTCTTAGAAGACGGCTCAGAATATTGCTACACATCAAGGAATGTTCTGCTTGTTTTCCTCTAGCAGTGTTGCAATCTCAGTTCTTACATGAAAGTCTTTAATACATTTTGAATTTGTTTATATTGTGTGATAAAGTGTTCTAATCTCATTTTTTTCACATGTAATAACTGTCCAGTTTTCCCAGAACCCTTTATAGAAGAGTACGAATTTTAGGATAGATTATTTTAGTTCTATGAAAAATGTCATGAGTATTTTGATAGGGATTGAATTTAATCTGTAGATTGCTTTGGATAGCATGACTATTTTAACAATATTAATATGTTCAATCCAAGATCATAGGGTATCTTTTGATTTATTGACATCTTTTCAATTTCTTTCATTAGTATTTCATAGTTTTTAGAGTATTTCCCCTCCTTGGTTAAATTTATTCTTTTGTATTTTATCCTTTTGGATTTAATTTCATTAATTTTTTTTCCTTTTCTTTTTCTGACAGTTCATTGTTAGTGTATAGAAAAGTAACATCTCTGTGTAGTAGTCATGTATCTTGTAATTTGCCGAATTCATTTGTTAGTTTTAATAATTTTTGGTGAGACTAGAGTTTTCTTCATGGAGAATCATGTTATTTGCAAATACTGATAGTTTTATTTTTATCTTCCAATTTGTATGGCTTTTATTTTTTTCTTACCTAATTGCTGTTGTTAGGACTTCTAATACTATATTAAATTGTTTTTGATTTTAGAGGAAAAGTTTTCAGCTTTTCATCATTTAGTATTATTTTAGCTGTGAAACTGTCATAAACAGCCTTTATTATGTTGAGATATGTTCCTTCTATCCCAACTTTGATGAAAGTTTTGTAATGAGTAGATATTGAATTCTGTCAAATGCTTTTTCTGAATCTATGGAAATAAACATATTATTTTTATTCTTCTTTTTGTTAATACAAAATCATTTAATATGATTGACTTGTGGCTCTTGTATCATCCTTGAGTCCCTGGAATAAACCCAATTTGCTCCTGCTGTATGATGTTGTTTATATGTTGTTGGATTTTGTTTCTATTTCCAGGTGAGGTTTAGACCATAATTTTATCAAATATATTTTATATCACTATTGCTCTTCTGGGACACTGTAATGCAAATATTAGGATGCTTGATGTCTTTCCAGTTTAAACTATCCTCATATTTTAAAAGCATTGTTATTCTTTGTGCTTTTCTGATTAAGTGATTTCCATTATATTATCTTTCCAATTACTTATTGTTCTGTATCACCTAGTTTATTGTTAATTCCTTCTAGTGTATTTTTCCTTTCAGTTATTATATTCTTCAGCTCTGTTTTTTTTTTAATACCTTCTAGTCTTTTGTGGAAATTCTCATTATATTTGTCCATTATTTCTCCTATTCAGTTAGCTTTTTTATTACTACTACTTTGAACTCATTATCAAGTAAATTATTTACCTCTGTTTTATCAAGATTCTTTTCAGGTTATTTCTTGATTTCTGAAATATATCCCTCTGTCTTCTCCTTTTGTTTAACTTTCTCTGTCTCTAGAAAATTAAGGGAGACAAAAGGTGTGCCCTTGTGTGATAACGTCCCTATTCATTCTGTGACTACCACAGAATGGATAGGAAGAGCTGGATCTGAAGTGAGCATGGGCCACATCTTCCAGGGAGTGCTGACAGCTGCCACTTTGATTCGGAAGTAGGACTGATGTTGGAAGGGCTAGAGCTAAATTCATGTACAAGCCTGGGCTCCACCTATGCTCAGTGATCATTACTGCCCTATGGTAATGATCCCTGATGGAGCTGGGTTTCTCCCAAGTGTCTTGGTAGTCTCCACTTTGGCTGGGGTCATAGCCAACATGTGAGGCCTTGGGCCTACAGTTCTGCGCTGGCTGCACTTTTTCCTGATTTGAGCTCCTTGGTAAAGGCTGGATAGGCACTGGAGGAGTTGATACCACACAACTGAGCTATTTTTGTTTTCATATGCAATAGCAGTACCTTCTCCAAAACTAGTTTCACTTCTCATAAATGTGAGTAGGGGCATGCTTTCTGTCAATGGCTGCCTCTGTCCTGGTAGAGGCAGGGTTGGGGCCCAATAATATCCCAGTGGCAACAGTAGCCCTTTCCTTAGTGAGGAGCGGAAAAGGGGCTGGAGCAGGAGGTTGGGAAACAAACTGGGGTGGGTGAGCAAAGCCAACCAGAGCACCAGGCAGTTTTCAGCCTGCCGCCTCTGTGCTGTGATCAAGAAAAGCAAGACTATATGAACACTCTTCAAGAGCAGAATCTTGGTTTCATATAACCCTTTGGTAAACTCCACTGAGTTTCAAACCAGCTAAGATGACTTGTCTCTCTGGTGTCATATTCCAAGGACTGAAGTGCCTAATATATAGCTCAAACCCTTTGATCCCCAGGGAAGACCCTAGATCCCATCCTATGCCCCTCCTCTTTTGGATACCCCCATAAAGGGTGTGGGTTCCTACCAGATAACTTTTTCTCCCTTCCTACCAAATTCTGTGTGCATCTCTCTTTCCAGTCTTGGTTATAGAATTGTTCTGCCAGACTTAAGATTGTTTTCAGCAAGAATTGCTCCATGTGTAGTTGCTTTTTTGATGTGTTAAAGAGAGGTGAGCTTAGCATTCTCTTGCACCGTCATCTTTGCACCGATATCCACTTTCTAAGATCTTTAGCTGAGCAGAGCAACATTCTCGCAAATTATTTTGCACACCCAAATTCTTTTTTTCATTTGATGCAAATGGGCCTTCATGCTAAAATGAGAGGCAGATACCACTCTCCTTATCTTCTCTTTTCACATTCCCACAAAGAAAGTAAATCAATATATAAAGTTTATTGTATCTACTCATATAAATATTTAATATTTCCATCAAGTAGGAAATGTGCTAAATTATCTTGTAAAAACATTAGAAATTTATGATAACAATTTTAAAATATCCATTAGAGAAATTCCTTAAGGTATCCAAGGTGATAAAAGCAGGTATGATACTGGCTATTTAGTAGATAACTCTGGTATTGACTATGACAAATATTTTCAAATACACTAGGCCTTTGTCCT
Organism: Budorcas taxicolor; assembly: GCF_023091745.1. Classification (NCBI taxonomy): domain Eukaryota; kingdom Metazoa; phylum Chordata; class Mammalia; order Artiodactyla; family Bovidae; genus Budorcas; species Budorcas taxicolor. The sequence goes on along the minus strand of NC_068923.1, from coordinate 54,463,714 downwards.
GTCAAATGTGGCACCAATTCTAAGTAATCTAGGCAAGAACGATCAATTCTCAAATTTTCTTTAATTATATTATCAGTATCAGCAATCATAAAATTATACTGTGTTCTCCATTGTATAATATTTAAAAAAAAAAACAAGAAAATGTTCAATGGACTATGATTTACTTTCATAGACACAAAAATACATAATTATAGACTGAAAAAAATGTTGAAAGATGACATCAACATGGTACAAGTCCAGAGACAAAGTTTTCATTAACATTATTTTAGTTAACTTTCAAAACATCTGATTTAATTATAGACCTTTCAGAATATATGTGTGTAAAAATTTGTAGGATAAAAATGCATGCCTTGGAATTCTTTTAATTATACATTCTGTGCAGAAATAACTGTATGAATGAAATGCTGCTTCCATCCTTCTCTACAATACTTTGATGGAAAGATTTCCATATCTAAAGTATAAGACATTATGCCCAATACAACCTAAAGAAAGCTATTGTTACAAAACATTACATGCACTCTCATCCTGACACATTTAACTCCTCAGGGAAAAACAAATGTCATGAAAATCTCACCAGTCTTACAATAGTAACAATCCAATATGGCTACCTACCTCTTAGCTTCAAATTACATTTTCTGTTTGGCGAACTCAAAGACTTTTTCCAATGCCTGCATTTAATAATGTGCCTACTATACACACATTAAAATATTTAATCTTAAAACAAATATGAAAAATTGGGAGAACAGATGAAAAATAGTGATTGTTTATGTGGCATTAATAGATGGCGTGTAATTAAGCTAACTCTAGCCTAAGTACTATTATTACTATGTTTTGGTAACTCTGGACTTTTAATTACTTGACATGATGTGTGTCAACATATTAGTCACATGTCTCTATTTTCAGTTGTATTGTCTTTTGTTATACTTTCATTGTCATCTTTTCTGTTAATATTTTAATTTAATGGTAATCATGGAGAGCTCCTAACCTTTATGTCTCTGAATATAAATCTTAATGAAAATGTCCTCAGCAGTTTTGATTCTGTTTTCTGTTGTTTGGAACTGGCTGAAAGCTATGAATATTTAGTACAATTGACTCTTTTGAAAGGAATCCAGCAGAGACTGAATTAATATGTGAGAAAAGTTAATTGAAGTGGTTCTGCCATAGGGATTTTCATGAGATTTCAAGATGTTGGCTGGAGTCACAGTTATTTGAAAGTTTGACTGTGGTTAGAAGATTTGCTTTCAAGGTAATTCACTCATATAGCAAGTTGGTACTGGTGTCAGCAGAACTCAGTTTTTCCAAGCAGGACACTCTGAGGCAGAAGGTAGAGAGTACTCCTCAGGGGAAAGCAATTGGAAATTTATTCTTTGTGAATAGAAACTTCAAAATATCAATAGCAGGACAATTGAGAGAGGAGGCTGGGCCTTGTTCAGATAGAACATGAGAGACCACATATTTCTCGTTTTCTAAGTCAAGAGACTTCCCCAACTACACATGCTCAGAAAAGCTCCTTGGTGGTCAGATGGTAGTGATGCTATCTGATGCTACTACCCAAATGCCTCTTAGGTGGGATCCATCTTGGCTAAGAGATGCATGTGCACACATGGGAGGAGACTGCAATATACCAAATATGGCCTCTGAATCAGGCAAATAAAAATGACTGGACAAAGGAAACCTGAAAGAAATGCCCCATAAAAGTAATTCAAACTATATTTGCAACTCAGCAGCTCTCCCTCTGAAGTTGCCTGTGTGTCTCCCTCCATGTACTGTACTTTTTTCTCTCCTAATAAATACTTCACTTGTTTCACTACTTTCTGCCTTTGTGGGAATTCTTTTTCAGCAAAGACAAAGGACCAGGGACTTTTCACTGATCACTGGCCTAGTGGATAGGATTCGGTGTTCTCATAACCACAACCTGACCTCAATCTCTGTCAGGGGAACCAAAGCCCTGCTTCAAGCTGCTGCAGGCCAAAGCCATCCAAGATCAACTCCAGGGGACTGTTTGAAGTCTGACATCTGACTACTTCCAAAGAGCAATGTGTAAGTAGCAACATCATTTCAAGACAGCCTCAAAAGTCACACACCACCACTTCAGTAGGTCCTTTTCATCATACACATCAGTCCATTTCCCTGTGGGAGCTACCGCCAAGTGTATGAACACTAGGAGGCAGAAATTATTAAGGCCCATCGTGGAGTCTTGTTACTGGAGAATATGTGATAGGAAAGAAGGTATTTAATATGCACTTGAGATAGTACAAGAAATGAAAGGCACTGCTACTTCAATCTAACAGGGAGAAAAGTCACTTGTTTTTCACTTTCTATATTTTGATTGATTAATAATGGTGATGGATTATTTGATGTATTAACTTTACTCATATCAAATTGCCTGGCACTTTCTTTCATAAAATCTAATTATTCCAACTCATGTATAATTTATTTCATTCTTCTTACAGCCTTACTACTTTCCTTTTTTTTAAATTTATAATCACAAATGTTCAGTTGAATAGGCTTGAACTGATGCTGAACCAAGGGGAAGAAAGTAAAAGTATCTTGCTACAAATTCATTACAAAGATATCATTAAAGTGTTATTTTGCAGTGCAATTCAATGCTGTTTTGTTCAGAAACATTGAAAACATTTCTAAAAATAAATATAGTGTTGTAAAATTCACATAACTTTCTGATCTTTTCTTGTGATGCTGTTAAAGTAAAATTACTTTACTGAATGATACAATATGGCAGAGACCATGAAAGAAATAGTTGGCAGTAAGAGAGTATAAAATGCTAAAAAAATTTTTTTTTCTAAAGAAGATAAGAAGAACTAAAAGGAAGAAAAGTTTGAATACATAGACTAAGAATTACAAACTCAAGTATGTAAAGAAAACAGGCGGGTAACATAAATGGGTAAAGCAAGGCTAGTTAGACATTATAGAAAACTGAGAAGATGTCACACTTAAGGAGGGCATGAATATGAAGTCCATGCCAATTTTTGGAATTACTATGCAGATACCAGCTTAAAAAAAAAAAAACAAGAAAAAATTGAAATATGAACTTTTAGGAGAACTCTCTTTATGTAGCAGTTTTATTGATACATAATTAACATATTATAAAATGCATTATTTTAAATTTCAAAATGCACTGTTTGGCAGTATATTTGGTTGTACTGTAGCCTGGTGGGCTACAGTCCATAGGGTTGCACCGAGTCAGACATGACTGAACAACCAGCACTTTGTTGTACAACCATCACCACTATCAAATTTCAGAACATTTTCAATCACATTAAAATGAAACTGTGTACCCATTAGAATCAATTCCCATTTCTCTCTCCACCCAATTCATGGCAATGGCAACCACTGATATATTTTCTGTCTCTATGAACTTGATTATTATAGATATTTTATATAAATGGAATTATATAAGATGTAGTCTTTTGTTAATAACTTTTTCTGCTTATGTTATATGCATAAGCCAAAGATGGCTTCTGTAAATGATTCTTATGTTGTTGGCTTCTTCATAGCAGGCTAGCACCTGTTAGCTCAAAGTTTCATTGACTTCAAACTTAAACTGTTACACATTTAGATTTTTAAATGAACTTCAAATGAGCAGATTTTCAGCCATAAAGCAGCCACTCTTGCCCTTCAGGTATTTCTGGTCTAAAGAATCTTCAATCAACTTCTACTAGCCATAGATAAGATAGACTACAGAGCTATGGTGACCTCAAACCATTGTTGCCCTTCAGAGATCTCTGATCCAGACTCTCCTCATCCCATGGTGCTGTAGAGCATCACTTAGACACATAAAAGTCTCCTCTCTGATTCTTCTTTCCTCTGTGAGTTCCCCAGTCTGCTCCTCTGTGAGTAGCCTTGCTATTCTCCTCTTATTGTTGATAGTCTTCATACCATAGCCTCTGACAAGTTTCATACTGTGAGGGACTTTTTTCCTCACCCCACCTCCAGATGCAAATCTGTCAAAACATTGCCCATAGAAAACTCTTTATCTGCTGCTAGAAATGCATAGTCATGATTTTCTCATGATCAGCCTTGATCACTGCATCTTAACACAGTGTCTTCAAAATTCATTCATACTATAGCATGTATCAGTATTTCATCTTTTATTGTTAAATAATATATTATTTATGGATATACGACTGTTTTTATCCATTCATGGACATTTGGATTGCTTCCACTTTGGACTATTTTACTGGTGTGTGTATTCTTATACAAGTTTTTGTATTGACAAATGTTTTAATGTTTCTTGGTTATATACCTAGGAGTAGAATTTCTGTGTAATATGATAACTCTGTGCTTAACACTTTGAAGAACTGCCAAACTCTTTTCCAAAATGTCTGCTTCATTTTATAATCCCACAAGCAATGTACTAATGTTCCAATTTCTCTACATCTTGCCAACACTTGTTATTGTCATAGTTCTAATAGATTTTTGTTGCTGTTTTCTGGAGGAATAAGGAGTATTCTTAATTTAAGAGATCTTTGTCATGAAAATATTTTGGATTTTTGCCAGGTTTTTTTTTCTGAATCTACTTTATTTTATTAGAGTATATTATTATATATTAAAGTATATTATTATAGAGTATATTATATATATATATATATACACATTGATTTTTCAGTGGTAAACTAATCTTGGATTCTAGGAACAAATCACACAGTTTATCAGAATGTATAATCCTTTCATATATGGCTTTATTTGGTTCCTGAGTATTCTATTGAGAATTTTTTCTTTTACATTCATAAACTATCAGCTTTCTTTCTTTTTTTTTCTTTTTTTTTTTTTTTTTGCAGTGTGATTGTTTGGTTTTAGTATCAGAGCAATCCTAGTTTCATAGGAAGAATTTAAAAATTATTTGTATTATTTATTTTTTGACTCTTTGATAGAATTTACCAGTGGAGCCATTGGCATAATTTTGTGGAAAGCATTTTGATTACTAATACAACCCCTTATTATTCAGATTTTCTTCTTACTTTAAAATCCATTTTAGACATTTGTACCTTTCAAGAAATTTGCCTAGATTGAGTTGATAGCTATTAAATTGGAAATGTACAAAAAATTAGATCCAATTGAGTTCCAGTTCATTTACCAACTTTGTGTCATTTTTGTCATATAAAGAACATCTTTTTTTACTTTTAACCCACCAAACAGATATATAGTTATTGCTTTATGTAGTTGTCAGTTAAATTCTATGGAAGGAAAAAAGTGCTACAAATGAACATACATTTATATTTAGCATGTTTTATATTTTCTTATATAGTTATTTTTGCTGGTAGTCATTACGTATTTGTATGGCCTTAGTTACTGTTTAATGCTCTTTTATTTCTGCCTGAAGGATTCTCTCACATTTCTGGCTGGGCAAGACTGTTTGAAAAAAATAATCTGGAATTTATAAATTTATCTTTATTGTAGAAAAATAGTTTTTATGAAGACTCTTTTGACATCATTTGTGTTTCACACTTTGAATGTGTTATTCCACTTCCTTTTGACCTCCATAATTACTGATATTAAATCAATTGTTATTATCATTGTGTGTAATAAATAACTATTGCTGCTTTGAAGATTCTCTATTTGTCTTTTCTTTCAGCACTTTGACAGTCATTTTTCTATGTGTGAATTTCTTTGAGTTTACCCTACTTGGAGTACATGGTGCTTCTTGCATATTCTTTGCCATAGTTGGGAATATTTGGTTATTATTTCTTTATATATTTTTTCTGCTTCTTTATCTTCCCCCTCTCCTTCTGAGAATCCTATTATGCATATATTAGTGTGCTAGATGGTCCATTATATATCTCTGAAGCTCTTTAATTGTTTTTTTCTTTCTTTCTTTTTCCTGTTTCTCTGACTGTATTATCTCAGTTGTCTTATATTCAAGTTTGTTGATTCTTTCTTCTTTCCCCAAAGGTGTTGTTGAGTTGCTATAGCAAATTGTTCCCATCAATTAATTTTATTTTCAACTTTAGAGTTTTTTATTTTTGATAATTTATATTTCTAGATTGATAATATACAATTGATGAGACATTGTACTTGTACACTCCTTTAATTCTTTAGCCACAGTTTCCTGATTATTTTTATCACAGCCAATTAAAGTCACGTGTAGTAAAGTCATCATCTGGGCTTCCTCAAAGATTTCCATTGATCCTCCCCTCCCCTCACCCAGACATGGGCAATACTTTCCTATTTATTTGTATGTGTCATTTCTGCACCTGTTGAAACTGGTTTTAAATAATATAATATGCTAAATCTGGAGGTTAGTTTTCCTATCCTCCTTAAAATTTTTGTTGTTCTATGCTCTTGATTTTTTATTCCCATTCGCTTTTATAATTGCTTCTTTAAACTGATTTCAAGCCTATATGTTTGCCATGTACAGCCATTAAAAGATCTGCTTAGATAGCTTAGTAGTGATCTGATGTTTGACCAAGATTTTCTTAATGCTTTGAAACTTCAAGATTCCCAACCTGTCACTAAGGACCTCTGTGTGTGTTGGGGTACACCTCTGTCATTCCAGCAGTTTAAAGTTCTTCTGTAGCCTCGTTTCCTGCTTGGGCAGAGTCTTGGGGCTTAGCCAGAAATGAAAGATAAAGGCCTTCTCAGGGCTTTCTTGGACACGCATATAGCCTTATATATTGGCAAGCAATTCTGTATCTACAAGAGTATGTCAAACTGTTCCAAAGACATTTGTGGGTATCTCATTTCCTAGCAACTCTTTTTAAATGCTTTGGTCAGCCTCTTGTTTCCCTTCTTATGTTGCCACTGCAGGCATCTGATGGTAAACTATTGCCTGTTTTGTTTTGTTTTGTTTTCACCAACTCTCTGTAAGAAGAACCTTTCCCTCTGAACAAGTTCTGCATTAGATCTGATAAAGATTGGTCCTGTGAATGGTGCTTTTTCAAGAAATTATAGAAATGCCAAATACTGACAGTTTTCTGATGATGCGGTTGTTGAGGGTGGGAAGTGTCTAGTCCTATTTCTTTCTGTAGTGACTAGTCGGTACTCACTTTTACATATATCTTTGTTGAAAGCCTTGATTTTCAAGACTCCCATGAAATTATGGAGAAAAAGGTGAAAACAGGACAAGTTAAAATGTCCCAGTGCTCATCTTCTTACAGAGAGCCACCTGTTTTTCTTGAAAAAGCATTCTTAGAATTTGTGCAAGCTTCTGGTAATTTTCAAGGTTCTAAAGACATTTATTTTGACAATTTTTCCACTGTTCTGATTGCTTCTGTGCGAGAGTAAATTTTTTAGAAGTCATTACTCAATCATTCCAGATTTTGAAATCTGGAATCATTCTCTCATTTTGAAATTTTGAATATTCTGATTATCTATTCTGAATTTTTCAGTGTGGTTCAAAGGAAACCTATCTGTGGGCAGCATATGACCACAGAAAGAGAAACAATTTGTAATTTCTTACATAGCTCATGTTATGAAGGTCTACAACATTAGCTGAATACTATTTGACTAAAGAAAAAAAAAACACTACTGATGTGGAGAGTCTCCTAAAGTTACCTCTTTATTGTGATAATATGAATGAAATAATACTATTTTATAATCAGGCAAAATTAAATTCTGTTTATTGTCGTATTTTCAAGTCAGTAAAGTGAGTAGTGTATTTTTAAAATGTTTCAAAGAAGAAAATAAGAGATTTAGACACAGAGATAATGAGGTCATATCTCAATCTGCAAATGTTTTGGTTGAACAGTGAGTCTTAATATATCTGTAAAATTCATTCTATGGACCACATTATTCTTTACTAAAGATACATTTTTATTCTTGAATCACAAGTTACTTTTGATTCCCCATTCACTAGATTAGACTGTACCACCTCCTTTTCCTTTCAAACAAGTGCCAGAATTGTCTCTATATATCCATATATGCAGAGAAGACTTGTTTGGCAGCTATATGAAGCCAGATGATTTTCTTTCATGATAGCAGTGAGATATTGGGTTGAAAATAGGAAAAAAGTAGAAAGTAGAAATCTTTTATAGCACTCTTGGAGTGGTTTTAAATTCACTATAGAATTGAAGTTAGAGGCAGATGCATATGAAATTAGTCAAGAGGATTCAAAAGCCAAAGCGTTATTTTACTCTCTCTCTCCAGAACTTCGTTCAGTCATCCCTCAGTATGCATGATGAATTGGTTCTGGGAGATTTTGCAGGTACCAAAGTCCCCAGATACACAAGTCCCTTATATAAATGGCTTCATACGATGAGTGCAGTCATATTCATGCATATGAAACCTGGGTTTTGCATCCTTGGATATGAAGTGAAGACGATCCTCTCCTGTTTTCTCCAATATATAGGACTCTGAGAGTATTAGAATATAACAGATATACACATCAAAGATCCCAAGATGTGTTGCGGCAGCATCTGGGGGTTCCACCTGGCTTTGCTGAAGAATATGCAGAGCAGGGCATGGCAATCCACTCCAGTATTCTTGCCTGGAGAATCCCATGGATGGACGAGCCTGGCGGGCTACCATTCATAGGGTCACAGAAAGTCAGACATGACAAGTGACTTAAAACTCATGCATCCATGCAGACAAATTGGAGAAAGAGTAGGAGAGGAAGAGAAAAAGTCACCAACACATGTAACTGCAAAAAGATTTTGAAAACTCCTCAGAACAACTAAGCAAAACCTGTGGGTAGAACTGTGGGCTTATTTTAAATGGGTAGTTGTATTTAAGACCAAAGACCTGTGGGCTACATTTAAATTTTATTTTCCTTTCATTTTGATCAACTTTTTTGAGGTGACCTGTGCCTCAATTCAATCTTCTTGTTACCTCAGAACATAATTGGTGATCTGCCATTTGCCTGAATGTTCATTCACTCAATCATGTCTGACTTTTTGTGACTCTGTGGACTGTAGCCCTCCAGGTTCCTCTGTCCATGGGATTTCTCAGGCGAGAATATTGGAGTGAGTTGCCATTTCCTCCTCCAGGGGATCTTCCCAACCGAGGCCTCGAACCCATATCTCCTGTGACTCCAGAATTAGCAGGCAGATTCTTTACAGCTGAGTGACCTGGGAACTGGGACTTCTGTAGTTCAGTCGGTAAAGAATCTGCCTGCAATGCAGGAGACCCAGGTTTGATTCCTGGGTTGGGAAGATCCCCTGGAGAAGGAAATGCCAACCCACTCCAATCTTCTTGCCTGGAGAAACCCATGGACAGAGAAGCCTGGTGGGCTAGAGTCCATGGAGTCACAAGAGTCGGACACAACTTAACAACTAAACCACCACCACCACCTCCTGGGAATCCCTTGTTGTTCAGTCACTAAATCGTGTCCTACTCTTTAAGACCCCTGGACTGAAGCATTCCAGGCTTCCTTGTCCAGAGTTTGCTCAGATTCATGAACATTGAGTGGGTGATGCCATCTAACCACCCCATTCTCTGCGGCTCCCTCCTCCTTTTCTTCAGTCTTTCCCAGCATCGGGATCTTTTCCAATGCATTGGCTCTTTGTATCAGGTGGCTGAAGTATTCAAGCTTCAGTTTCAGCATCAGTCCTTTCAACGAATATTCGGGATTGACTTCCTTTAGGACTGACTGACAAACTAACTCCTTGGTATTAAGATTCCAATGAGTTTACTTCAAAGGTGCCTTGAGGCATATTATACAGATAGACTGTTAGAAATCTGAATACCAAGGTTGACATTGTCCAAATGTGTGAAGTTCAATTTAGCTGTTAGAAATGATTTATTATTTTTATCTGCAAATAGATATGTTTCTGAAAGTTCTGTTTACTGTTTGCTCAGAGAAACATGCTTGTAAATTAGTGAATTGCTGATCTAAGCCTTAGGTTTTCTCTTAGTTGTTCTGGTCATTGACTGAGGAAATCTGGCCAATATCCACTGGTTTAGCCAAACATTTCACAACCTCACACAAAGTTAGACTCCTAGATTCAACTTCTTGTCTTGAAAATTCCAGCACAAGTTGACAATTAGAGTTTCTTCCTTGGGATGAATTACTTGTTCTATTCAGACACCCAAGGAACTCAAGCAACATTGGTCTAATTTATCCCATGTAAAATCTAACCTTTTATTTAGAGCTTGTCTCTATTTTGGCTTGATTCAGCAGTCATTTGTTTTAGTCCTGATGTTCTACTTCAAAAGCCTTTAACGTTGATAAATGGCCTATAAGTTCCACATGCTAAATTAACTTCTTCATACCGAAATTATTTTTTCGTATTTTGTCTGATCTATGACTTTTTTTTTTTTTTTTTGAGAAAGAAAGAGGCCATTAATTGATGGGATGCTAGAATGATTAGCACAAACTGCATCAATAACTTCCTTACCTGTGAAGCACAAGAACAGAGTATATAGGTTGATGAAAAATGTTGAGAGCCACATGAACTCATCTTTGTGTATGTACATATATTTCTTCTTTACAGAAAGAGTTGAGAGACTCCAGGATGTGCCATTTTTCTTTATCTTCCATTCTCTCTCTCTCTTTCTCTCATATTCTCTGAGAGTAGAACAATTATTTGTGAAGAAAATAGATCATGTCTAACTTGTCTTACTGCTTATTTGTTTCAAGAAAGAGAATACTCTGGAAGCATGCTTTTTGTGATAGTACTGCATTTAAAATCAGTTTCAAGGTTCTACCTTTAAGTGCAGAGTTGCATCAGGGAAAATTCAACTAAAAGTTTTATAAATTAAATAAATGTTCAAATTAGCACAGGCTAAATTTTAAAATGAGTTTCCTTGATAGCTCAGCTTGTAAAGAGTCAATCTGCAACGTGGGAGACCTGGTTTTGATCCCTGAGTCGGGAAGATCCCCTGGAGGAGGGCATGGCAATCCACTGTAGTGTATTCTTGCCATGGAGAATCCGAATGGACAAAGGAATCTGGCAGGCTGTGATCCCTGGGTTGCAAAGAGTCAGACATGACTGAGTGAACAAGCACAACTTTTAAGGTAATAAGAACTCTGAAGATCCAGCTAAAAAACCAGGACATTGAGAGGTTGTCACAGTGATAGGATTTTGTCCTGACTGTGCAACATTTGAGTTCCTTTAGGTGAAGGTTTTGGGGAAAGGAACACATTAAAATCTTTAAGTTTGGTCTAACAGAGTCTGTCTCACACAATTCAGTGATGCTAACATGTGGTTATATTTGGTTATATTTGTGCTCAATATTTGGTTTTTGACCTTTGGCAGAGGGACCAGAGATCAAATTGCCAACATCTGTTGTATCATCTAGAAAGCAAGAGAGTTCCAGAAAAACATCTACTTCTGCTTTATCAGTTCAGTTCAGTCACTCAGTCTTGTCTCACTCTTTGCGACCCCATGAATCACAGCACGCCAGGCCTCCCTGTCCATCACCAACTCCCAGAGTTCACTCAGACTCACGTCCATCGAGTCAGTGATGCCATCCAGCCATCTCATCCTCTGTCGTCCCCTTCTTCTCCTGCCCCGAATGCCTCCCAGCATCAAAGTCTTTTCCAATGAGTCAACTCTTCGCATGAGGTGGCCAAAGTACTGGAATTTCAGCTTTAGCATCATTCCTTCCAAAGAAAACCCAGGGCTGATCTCCTTTAGAATGGACTGGTTGGATCTCCTTGCAGTCCAAGGGACTCTCAAGAGTCTTCTCCAACACCACAGTTCAAAAGCATCAATTCTTTGGTGCTCAGCCTTCTTCACAGTCCAACTCTTACATCCACAGGAAAAACCATAGCCTTGACTAGATGGACCTTAGTCAGCAAAGTAATGTCTCTGCTTTTGAATATGCTATCTAGGTTGGTCATAACTTTTCTTCCAAAGAGTAAGCGTCTTTTAATTTCATGGCTGCAGTCACCGTCTGACTCTGTTACCACTGTTTCCCCATCCATTTGCCATGAAGAGATGGGAACAGATGCCATGATCATTTTCTGAATGTTGATCCTTAAGCCAACTTTTTCACTCTCCTCTTTCACTTTCATCAAGAGGCTTTTTAGTTCCTCTTCACTTTCTGCCATAAGGGTGGTGTCATCTGCATATCTGAGGTGATTGATATTTCTCCTGGCAATCTTGATTCCAGCTTGTGCTTCCTCCAGCCCAGCATTTCTCATGATGTGCTCTGCATATAAGTTCAATAAGCAGGGTGACAATATACAGCCTTGACGTACTCCTTTTCCTATTTGGGACCAGTGTATTGTTCCATGTCCAGTTCTAACTGCTGCTTCCTGACCTGCATACAGATTTCTCAAGAGGCAGGTCAGGTGGTCTGGTATTCCCATCTCTTTCAGAATGTTCCACAGTTGGTGGTGATCCACACAGTCAAAGGCTTTGGCATAGTCAATAAAGCAAAAATAGATGTTTTTCTGGAACTCTCTTCCTTTTTCCATGATCCAGCGGATGTTGGCAATTTGATCTCTGGTTCCTCTGCCTTTTCTAAAACCAGCTTGAACATCTGGAAGTTCATGATTTAAGTGTTGCTAAAACGTGGCTTGGAGAATTTTGAGCATTACTTTACTAGCGTGTGAGATGAGTGAAATTGTGTGGTAGTTTGAGCATTCTTTGACATTGCGTTTCTTTGGGATTGGAATGAAAACTGACCTTTTCCAGTCCTGTGGCCACTGCTGAGTTTTCCAAATTTACTGGCATATTGAGTGCAGCACTTTCACAGCATCATCTTTCAGGATTTGAAATAGCTCAACTGGAATTCCATCACCTCCACTAGCTTTGTTCGTAGTGATGCTTTCCAAGGCCCACTTGACTTCACATTCCAGGATGTCTGGCTCTAGGTGAGTGATCACACCATCGTGATTATCTGGGTCATGAAGTTCTTTTTTGTACAATTCTTCTGTGTATTATTGCCACCTCTTCTTAATATCTTCTGCTTCTGTTAGGTCCATACAATTTCTGTCCTTTATCGAGCCCATCTTTGCATGGAATATTCCCTTGGTGTCTCTAATTTTCTTGAAGAGATCTCTAGTCTTTCCCATTCTGTTATTTTCCTCTATTTCTTTGCATTTCTCAATGAGGAAGGCTTTCTTATTTCTTCTTCCTAATCTTTGGAAATGTCCATTCATATGCTTATATCTTTTCTCCTTTACTTTAGCTTCTCTTCTTTTCACAGCTATTTCTAAGGCCTCCCCAGACAGCCATTTTGCTCTTTTTGTATTTCTTTTCCTTTGGGATGGTCTTGATCCCTGTCTCCTGTACAATGTCATGAACCTCAGTCCATAGTTCGTCACGCAGTTTATCTATCAGATCTAGTCCCTTAAATCAATTTCTCACTTCCTCTGTATAATCATAAGGAATTTGATTTAGGTCATACCTGAATGGTCGAGTTTTTTTCCCTACTTTCTTCAATTAAATCTTCATTTGGCAACAAAGATTTCATGATCGGAGCCACAGTCAGCTCCCGGTCTTGTTTTTGCTGACTATATAGATCTTCTCCATCTTTGCCTGCAAAGAATATAATCAATCTGATTTCAGTGTTGACCATCTGGTAATGTCCATGTGTAGAGTCTTCTCTTGTGTTTTTGGAAGTGGGTGTTTGCTATGACCAGTGCATTTTCTTGGCAAAACTCTATTAGTCTTTGCCCTGCTTCATTCCGTATTCCAAGGCCAAATTTGCCTGTTACTCCAGATGTTTCTTGACTTCCTACTTTTGCATTCCAGTCCCCTATAATGAAAAGGACATCTTTTTGGGGTCTTAGTTCTAAAAGGTCTTGTAGGTCTTCATTGAACCGTTCAACTTCAGCTTCTTCAGCGTTACTGGTTGGGGCATAGACTTGGATTACTGTGACATTGAATGGTTTGCCTTGGAAACGAACAGAGATCATTCTGTCGTTTTAGAGACTGCATCCAAGTACTGCATTTTGGACTCTTTTGTTGACCATGACGGCTATTCCATTTCTTCTGAGGGATTCCTGCCTGCAGTAGTAGACATAATGGTCATCTGAGTTAAATTCACCCATTCCAGTCCATTTTAGTTCGCTGATTCCTAGAATGTCGATGTTCACTCTTGCCACGTCTTGTTTGACCACTTCCAATTTGCCTTGATTCATGGACCTGACATTCCAGGTTCCTATGCAATATTGCTCTTTACAGCATCAGACCTTGCTTCTCTCACCAGTCCCATCCACAACTGGGTATTGTTTTTGCTTTTGCTCCATCCTTTCATTCTTTTTGGAGTTATTTCTCCACTGATCTCCAGTAGCATATTGGGCACCTACTGACCTGGGGAGTTCCTCTTTCAGTATCCTATCATTTTGCCTTTTCATACCGGTCTAATCACTTCATGGCAAATAGATGGTGAAACAATAGAAACAGTAACAGACTTTATTTTAGGGGTTCAAAAATCACTGCAGATGGTGACTGCAATCATTAAATTATAAGACACTTGCTCCTTGGAAGAAAAGCTATGACCAACCCAGACAGTATATTAAAAATCATAGACATTACTTTGCCAATAAAGTTCTGTCTAGTCAAAGCTATGGTTTTTTCAGTAGTCGTGTATAGATGTGAGAGTTGGAGTATAAAGAAAGCTGAGTGCAAAGGAGATTGATTATTTTGAACTGTGGTTTTGGAGAAGACTCTTGAGAGTCCCTTGGACTGCAAGGAGATCCAACCAGTCTAGGAGATTGGTCCTGAATATTCACTGGAAGGACTGATTTTGAAGCTGAAGCTCCAATACTTTGGCCACCTGATGCAAAGAACTAACACTGGGAAAGATTGAAGGCAGGAATAGAAGGGGATGAAAAAGGGTAAGATGGCTGGATGGCATCACTGACTCAATGGCCATGAATTTGAGTAAGCGCCAGGAGTTGGTGATAGAATTGGAAGCCTGGTGTGCTGCAGTCAATGGGGTCACAAAGAGTTGGACACCACTGAGTGACTGAACTGAACTGATGCCAGCCTTCTCTAATTTGTCTGTTAGCATGTTAGTTGCTAACGTGTCCGACTCTTCTCGACCCCATGGACTGTAGCCCACCAAGCTCCTCTGTCCATGGGTTTCCCAGGCAAGAATAATAGAGTGTGTTGCCATTTGCCTAATTTCCACTTTTTTTTTGTTTGTTTGTTTTCTCCTAATTGGTTGACTTGATTCCCACTCAAATTTACTTGGCCAAAGAAACAGGAAAAAACAAGTTACAAATATCAAATGAATATATTTTAAAATATTTAAATTTTGCCTTAGATGCTTATTCATTATAATTGTTTGTTAAAAAATTGTTTTTCTTAAGCTTGTTTAAATTGTTACAGAGTGAAATCTAGATAGTATTATGGAAGGAAATAAAATATACTGGGTATAATCAGAAATCTAGTCAGACTGACTTGAAAACAATTCCTGGGTCAACATTTACCATCTTTATGATGTTGAGCAAGTGATTTACTTTTGTGTGTAATGCATACTGTTACTATCACAGTTTCACAAAAAATCTTAAATTTCCTGTTTTGTGTTTAACTCATATGTTTGAAAACACATATAATAAGATGCTATTAATTGAAATTTTCCTTGAAATAATGATATTTTACTTTGCCACAAAGTCAATGTTTTAACATTAATTACACAGTTGGTTGGGAAACAAAACTGATGATATATTTCATAGCAGCCCCTGCAGGCACCATACTTGAATTCTGAATAGGGCCCATAAAGTCCATATAAACACTGTGGATGAACTAGAGGGCCTTCTCACTTCCCTTCTTGATTAGAAATCTCTGAGTCTGATAATATCTGTTAGAAAATAAGCACCAAATAAGATTTAAATATATTAACATGATTCACTGCACAAATATTATAAAGCTGGAAGAATATAATATCAGATAGAATATGACAGTAAATACTGAAATTGAAATTAGTTTGCAGTCAGCTTAGTTCCCCTGCTATCCTCCTTCTCTGCTACTTCTTTCATACTCAGTTTCTCACTCACTCACCAACTTTTCCCAATTGTCCAAGTAGACTTTGCTATGCTCTCTGTACTGATCAGTACTGCGGGCCTCAGCAATACAGATAGTGACATGTGCTAGGACATTTTTATGACTGTTGATCAACATATGTGATCATCCTCAGGGGCCAAGCACTTAATACTCTCACTATTTCATGATTTTTGAAAACAATTTAGTCATTTTAATAAAAATTAAAAGAAAAGGATTCTTATGTTTATACAGGTTAATATTTATATGCTTTGCTGGTCTCAAGCAGATCCCTGATACACTCAATAAATACTCTTTCCAAACCACAGAATCAAGTTGTGTTTTAGTAAATGTGCTTTGACATATCTACAACAAATAGATGTCAATCTGAAAAGCATTATTATCACAATTAATGATAATTAGTAAAAGAAAGATGAGAAAGCTAGATGTGTAGTTCTCAATTTCCAGTTGAACAGGTTGACCCTACCACTTATCTCTCTGGCACCCTGGGAAAAATGTTCACTTTTTAAACTTTGATTTTAAAAGGATAACTCCTGTTCTCCCGAGGGAAATATTCTCAGCAGAAAAATCCAAGAGTCCTATAGTCAATAATAAAGGGAAAAAACAATGAGAAATGGAGTAAAGGATCTTCTGAATAAATACATAGGTCAAAAAAAGAATGCTATACTTAGAAGCATTTTTATGGTATCTGTACAGCCTCTTTTAAAGGCTGGATTTATCAGGGAAATGTCCAACAATGCGTGACTTGGTGTGATGTTACAGCATTCAAAAGGATACAAATTTTTGAGCAAGGTTGTAAATGATATAAAATATCTCCTTTTAAATCTGAGTACCATGCAGTTATATCAACTCTATAGTTGTAGCACACGTTAAAGTAACTATAAACAATAATGTTTTCAACTAATAATATCTGGGATAGTTTTTTTATCTTGTAATAGGTAAGTTCAGATCACCCCATAACCAGAGCGTAATGAAATTGTCAACATTTTCTTCATTTCTTCTTTTCCTGACAAATGGTGTGAACATATCACCTTTTTCTCTTAATGGAAAACCTAACTGGAATACATCAAAATGCTATTAGGTTTTTCATTTTCTTTTACAATGCAATGCTGGGGAATGCATGCAGCCTTCATCTGGGCACCACTGTGGAATATTCCTTGTCCCTGATAAAATGACTGCAATGGAAAATCGAGCAGGATTGTTCTCTGGTTTGTATTGCTGCTCCTTTGTTCCAGGCTCTCTGAGAATGTGTGCAGGGGGATTATCTGTGCTACAGGAATACACATGGGTTATGTTAACCGAAATGTGTATAAAATTTTACCCAAGTAATTTTAATGTGCAAACATGTTTAATGAAAAAGACTTCATGTCTAACACGAGTTCAGCATAAGCTGTATTTTGGAATAAAATACTGCAGCCACATAGACTTCTTGCTAGAAGTTTCAAAAGATGCTTATTGCAATATTATGTAGGAAGAGGGGAAAATAAAATCAAGTGTCCTTACCCCTGGGAAATATCTGTAGCCTATTCATTGTTTAATTTATTTTGTCTTGAACTAAACCAATAATGGGATATAAAATAAACCCAAGTGAACCTACGTGGGGCATAGAAGTCAGTAAAGGAAGAAGATACTCCTTGCATCTGTAAAATTTTACCTATGGATTACAGTTATTAAAAGAGAAAGTAACATTTTACTCCAATGGCAGTGAAACAATAAGAAAACCTTAAGTAGTATTTTTGTTGACATCATCACACTTTGCTTATCTTGTGATAAAATGAAAACAATAATACCAAATGGAGTATATATAAACACACACACATAAGTGTGTATATGTATATATGACATCAACCTATAAAGAAGTTATATGGCAGAAACACATTTTTTGGGTAATCAACACAAATTCAAATGTCATTTTTAGAGAGATAGCCCAGTGTGACATAAGTAATCTGACAATTTAAGAAATCATATACATGTTAAATAATTTAAAGCTATTTTGAACTCCCTTAGTATTCAGCATAATAAAAAATATTTTGTGTTTGCATGTATCAGTAAGTTGTAAGTGCTCTAAATTGTTAATAAATGAAAAGACAACTGAATCCTTTCTCCAGTTATGTTATTCTTGACAATGCTTTAGCGATTCTTCTAGCAACATCTGAACAGTGGTATCTTGATTTGCTCTGAATGACAAGTCTAGAGCAAGTGTGTTTGGGAAGAGCAATAAATATTTTCTTGGAGCTCTTGTTATGATTTATTTTTAAAATCCTAACTAGAGTTATGGGAAGACTTCATAGGGAAAGCTTTTTATTTTATTTTCACCTCAACGAAAATGCACCAGCTGCCGACTGAAACTCATTTCAAGTACAAAAATAACACCACAATATTCAATAACTGAACTTCTGAGAACAAATGGGTATTAAGAATACACAATGTCTTATGTTCAATTCCCAAATAATTTACTACTAAATGTGGGATTAACACTCTAAGGCCAGAACAAACATATTTATGCCAATGTCCTTTTCTCTTTTCTGTGTCTAAAATAATTTAAAGACCAAAACTCAAATATTTATGCTTCACATTTTCCTTAGGGGGTTAATTTTATCAAGAAATATTCCTCTAAATTGAAAATGAGTATTTAATATTGCACTGATTATATATGTGTATATAACACACACACATATTTATACATCCACATTAGAGTGAGTTGGAGGTTACTCAGCTACTATCTTCAAATTTGCTTGATATTCTTTACAGTAGTCAATAAGGAAAAATCCACACTTTTTAATTCATTCTCATCAGTGTGGTAAAACTACTGTCTCAAATATATACATTTTCAAATCGGAAAATAAAATAAAATGCACCTAGAAATCAAATGTGAAGGTCATTAGCTATCACCATTTTGTCTTGCCATAATAACATAGCAATAGCATTCATGGCAATTTACATAGCATTACTCGTTATGCTCTGTTCTGCAATTTGGCTTTTGGAGGTCACTGTACCTTGATTTACTTTGTTGAAAGAGAGCATTTTCTAAGCATCAAAGCTATGTAGTTTCAGGGCCCACTATGTCTCTGCTGGCAGCCTCTGTAAAAACAAGGTGCAATGACAAATTGCACAGGGAATCTTGAAATTTTAACCATTAAAAAATGTTTTAGGAAAATTTCACAGTCTTCTATTATATAAAAAGAAGAAAGCCAAATGAGAAGCCGACGTCTATAGATTTCATCCTTTGGTGCTTTTTGCAGCGATGGCATAGATTTCTCACACTTCTGTTATTCATGTGGCATTTATTTGTTTTATTTTTAATTAAAGGTGCGAAGAAGCTGCCTCACTGATTCATTTACTTCAGCATTAGCTGCTCATGGTAGATGCTCAATCCACAAGATATCTGTCACAATTTTGGATTGGATACCCATTACCGAGATTGATAGCAGTTATCAAACCTCAAAATACGTGTGTGTTCTCTTTTAAATATTAGCTGTCAGCATGTGATAAGTTGTGTTGGGTTGTATGGAGCAGGCTTGAACATATGACACAGTGAGGCTTAGTTTTAAAGACGAACACACTTTATCGCTGAAATCCATGACAAAAGAGAAAGGCAGGCAAAATGCCAATGAATGGAGAAGACAAACACCAGGGTTCAGTAACCGTTCCAGATAAAGGAAAACAATTTGACCTTCCTACTTTTGTCTTATGAGATGATTTGTTTAACATTTAGTTTTAAAGAGCATAAAAGGGAGAAAGAGCATAAAGTGGCTCTCCTCCAATGGGGAATGGGAACTTAATGCTAAATTCTCAAGGAGGCCATTTCTGCCAAAGAATTATGAAATTCTTGAAATATGTATTCTGTGTAATGCCATATTTCATGAAAGTATGAAAAATATTTTCATTTCAGAGAGTTAATTGAAATTGGTGTGGAGCACTTTGGGAACTCATTTTTATAAGGGCCTAGATGAAATATCCTTTCTGTCATATATATATATAACATGTTTACGTTAAAAAAAAAAAAAAAAAAACACCTATCACCTTAGAAGCAGTTTTGTACAGGCATATCAAAGCTGCAGCATATTTATTTTGTCTTAACAATTTTATTTTTTCTGTCCCTGAAAGGTTTTTAAAGATTTTGCTTACATATTTTTCTGCAAGAATTTGTACATTAATTCTATCTAATTGGCGACTACCCAACCTTTGTGGTCTCCTGGCAGAAGAGACAGCTGTAATAAGAAAGCTCTGACACAGCGTTGCCTCTTTAATGGGTACTTCAAAAGTATATAATTGTCCCTTTGTCCCTACAACCTAACAAATAGGTTCTTCTTCTGACAAAGAATTACTGCAATTTTTATGACTATGATGTTTTATATCTTTAAAATATACTATTAAAGAGTTCACTTTTAACTAAGTAAAGGCTGTGTTTTAATTAAGCAGAAAACTTGAAAAGAAAGACATCTGCAGAGAGGCTCAGTTGCTTCCTGTAACCTTTATGAAAAGGGCAGGGTGTTAAAACAAACCTCCCACTTTCATTTTCAAAGGAGAAAAAAATATCAGAGCTAAAGATAATCTCTCCATTAGTATTATTAATAGTGTTCCGCTTTCTTGACATGCTTTCGAAGCAGACAGACCTGTCACGAGCATCACGTTTGCAAGCACTGTCACAGCTCCTGAAGGCTCTGGTGAAAGCAGGAAAAGTGTGTTAATGGTAACTGAGAACAGCCTTTGGGGAACAATAGGCTTACCTGAGACTGCCCAGCTTTCCAAAACACAAATTGCTATATTATACTTTATACTTACTTTAGTGCTCACATAATACTTGACCCAGCATCATTGTTTGAAGTACAGTTTCCAATTCTAAACTCCTTACTCATCCACTTTGGATCATCTAATTAGAGTGCTATAGCACTCACCCACAAAACTGTGATTACAGCATGCCTGTCCAATGGTTTCTTGCAAAAGGGCTTAACACCTCAGATTGATGGATCTGATTTCATTTAGTACAAAATATTTGACTTTATAGTTCTGCTAAGTCTCCTAGCATTTAAGTGTCATTAAATAGTTATCTAATAAAACCCATGTATTAGTCTAATAGATATAGAGGATCCTACGATTTTCAGAACCATTGTGTCACAAGACTCTTCAGG
The DNA here is from genome assembly GCF_023091745.1 of Budorcas taxicolor. NCBI lineage: Eukaryota > Metazoa > Chordata > Mammalia > Artiodactyla > Bovidae > Budorcas > Budorcas taxicolor. The sequence continues at coordinate 54,442,725 of NC_068923.1, read as the reverse complement.
CAAATCTGAAGCATTCCATAAGAAGCATGTGAAACTCCTACAGAAATGTGTGTCACTAGGATATAATTCGTTTCATTATTCTGTCTTATGATTAATCTGTTCTATGTTGTTGGTATCATTGAATAAAATACTTTGTAATGGCAATTTCTCTGTGCACACTGGCCAAGGGAATGGTCTAAGTTTGCAAGACTGTATTTTGTTCTACCAGAGCAGTGGCTGTAGCATAATCATTTTGAATAAGTAATCAACTTGGATATTGTTCAGAGATTTGTTTTTGCCTTAGGTCAAGTAAGTCTCTAACTGACATACTTTTATACAATTAAACAAGGACTAACTGAGTTTGGCATCTAATCTGTTTTAGCCAGTAGTTCATTTTATTCATTGTCTACATCCATTGGGAGAATCTAAGCTTCCCATCATATAAACAATGCACTTCTTATTTCCTTGTAAATGGTGTAAAACTTTGTTTCAAAGATGAAATATGAAATAAAATGTTTCATTTGATCTTGTAAAATAAATATATCATAGAAAAATCACTAACGATGAAGGATATCTAAAAACAAGATAGGTACACAGACACACACACACACGCAATATCAAGTATATTTATACAAACAAAAAAAGTCATCATAACTTTAGAAAGTTGTAAATAACAATACTTTAATTTCTTTTTTTATTTGCAGAGATATATTTAACATACATTACAATTTTCATTACAATGGAATGTAACGTATAGTACAATATCTTGTTCTGCAACATTTTAAAAAATACAGGATGGAAAGTCATCTTATAATTGGATTTTTACAGCATATATTTCTATTTAGAATCCTAGGTAAGAATATCACAGAAACATACACAAGCCAAGCAACATGTGAATTCTTATTTTAAACATGGCACTGGGGCATCGGCATCTTGAAATAGAAGTCATTATAGGATGAATAAAAAAAAAGGAGTGTTACACAAAACATGACTTGCAAAAAATACATAATAGAAGGTAACAGTCAAAAGGGATATGCATTATTATTTTGTTGAATTTAAGTGGGTCATGGGAATTTCCTAAATAGTTTACAATTATTGTTATCCAAGAGAAAAATGTGCTCAAGTAATTAGGACTTGAAATTATAAAATTATACATGATCCCATGTATATATATATGTATATATATATGTACATATATATATATATACCTGTTTATACATGTATATGTGAATGCTTTGGGTTTGTGTTCAAATGTACACTCACCTGTACACTCACATACTCTAATAACTTTTTCTTCTTTCATTAATTTAATTTGAAGATATTTAAAATATAAATGGGAATAAAGGATAATGGACTCATCCATGCCTATGATAAAAAGGAATACAGTATAAATATAACCTTATTTAGTGGGGCACTAAAAACTGCTGTGGCTCTGTAGCCTAGAAGAAATTCAGAGATGTAATATAGTTTCCTCTGTTGTTATTTTCTCCCACTGAGCAGACCTCTCTAACTCTCAGCTCTGATGCTCAGGGAAAGTAAAACACAGCAGTTGAATTTCACCCACTCACACTCTACCTGACTTGAGGATAAAGATAACAATTCTGGTCCCTGTTGCTTTCAGTTCTCTCCTTGAGATGACTTAATTCATCACAAACAGGGTAAGCAATAAAAAATAAGGTTGAAGCTTGTGCTTTAGTACGAACATAAACTGTGCCTTGTATATATTCAAATTCATGTCTAGTTGGAGGAAATATTCATGACTAATATTAAACTAAGCCCAGAATTAGGCAAAATGCAACAGACATATATTGAAGTGAGCGTTTTATTATGTGCCATGTCAGTCAGATTAAAGAAAAGAGTGCATGACACCGACAGGATATTACATGTATATCAAGCAATCTATTTATACGTGACAGGGAGGGTTTGATTTCTGGAAAGAGTGACAATCCAATGAAATAACTGCTTGCCTTCAAAATTACTATAGTATAAATGTACATCTTTTAAGATGGAATTTTAAATTACAATTAACAAAATGTAGATAAATATGCTTAGGAATCAATAGTGACACACAGAGAAAAGGGGGATGAAGAAATCTGTATAAATGCAAAGGTTTTTCAATCCTTTACCACTGTCCAATACAGAATACTAGAGGAAGCTTGCCATGTCCCTTAATCTAAGAGCAAGAAATTTCAAACAAGTTAATATTATTCTGCTACCCAGAGAAGTGCTTGGGCATAGGAAGGACTTAAGTCACCAATTGGGAAACACTAGAATATAAAATATAAACACTACTCTGTTATTGATAATAACTAACCAGAAAATGAATATATTTGAAAACTTCAGGTGTACTCTATTCCTTATATGGGCACTTCTTCAAGTAAAACTAAGGGTTTTGCTCTATAAGAAGTCTGCTTTTATTTGTCTAATTCTTCTATCATTATTAAGCATTCAGAAAGAAAGAAAGGCAGACCATAGTGCTAAAACAGTAGAATTACTATTTGTCTGTCATGGATGTGCTTTTGGAGAGGGAGAGAGAGGGAGGTGGGGGAGAGGAAGAGAGAGAAAGACTAAAGTTGAAGCCACTAACTTCATTACCAGTAAAAATAAAGTGCAGTGAAACAGAAATTCTTTGAGTTCACAATCATTACACTTAGATGCTCTTACCTGGTACTGGGATAAGAGAAAAGAACAATCGATGGTCAATTGACTTTATTTCCTTTTCTTAAATTATAATTTGTATGACTTTTACATGTTTCTAGTACTAGCTGAACAAACCACACAGAGACCACCTGACAAGCAGTCCATAAAATAAGTTAAATGAGAAAAACAGAGGTCAGATGTGATGCTCATCAAACTGGGCTCTCATAGCAGCAGTGGGAAGAGCGATGGCTGAAGCTCCTCTTTCATTTCCAACATTTAGGTAATATCTGAGTAGTACATGTGGGGGAGCTACAGGATAGATGCAATCAGAGCCAGCTTTGTGCATCAATAATGGCAAACTGTATTTTCTCATAACCTTTCTTTCTTTCTTTGAAAGAGGGCTTCCATTTTTAACTGTAATCTGTGACTTTTGAAACGGACATTAAGGAATCTTGCCGACAAATACTTCTGGCTGATTTTCTTTTGCTCTTCTTCTTACTGTTTTAAAAGAACTTCATCATGGCAGCCCTATGTGCAGGTGAAAAGTACCAGACTTTCAGCAGACAATTAAGCTTCCCCCATCCCAAGATTTCTGATGAGATTAAGTTTTTAGGAACTGTTAATCAGAGTTGTGCACTAATGTTACAGTTCAGTGAATACTGACTGCACCTGCTCAGATAAAGCCATTTCCACAATACCCAGACTAAGATCTTAGTTGGAATATTTTCTACTTTCAATTTACATTTTTGCTTAACTACCTTCAGCTTCTGAGAATATTGTGAATGCCATCAGAAGCATAAATGGATATTTGACTGTGTAGCAACAGTGGTAAAAATGGTGAATTTGAAACTGCAACACTCTAACACCTGAAATATGATAAAGATGATTTTTCTATCTAACTGGTCATTGTAACATAGTCTTGACAATCCCAAGGTTGACAAAGTTAACAATGTTTGATTGGAAATGGTATAGTAACCCTCTCTCTTTCTCCACCTCCCTCCTTTCCATTGAGAGCAAGACTTTTTGATTGCATTATCAATATATATGCAGACTACTGGCAAAATCTTAGTCATAAAAAATTATCTTTTAGCAGGAGAGGTACACACTTTGCATCCTATATGATACATCACCCATGGCAAAATATGTCTTGATTGGGCACCTCGTACTGGGCAATCTCAAATAGTCTAAGCCTTTGGGGAAATTATTGAGAATTTTGATATTTAAAATACTTATGAAATATATAGAGGAAAGAGGGGAAATTCTTTAAGGTTTAATTATAAATTGAGCACCAATATTTTCCTTGGGGTAAGTTTACAATTTTCAATGCCATGTGCCATGGACAAAATTTAACTGCATCTGGCATATATACCCTTCAAATGAAAAGCAGGAGGTGGCTGGTCATTCGGTGAAGCAATTTCGATATACTTCATCTACAATTAATCTCAGGACAAACTTTTCTCTGAGTAAGATACAAAATAGTGTTTTACCTTTTTCCTAGAGCCTTAGAAGACACAAGATATTTGAAAATTAAAAATATCATCCTAATTTCTCACAAAGCTAAGTATATATACAGAAATAATGATTGTGAAAATGTATTGGAGTAGTCTATGATCCAATAACGTTGTTCATTTGGGGGTGCACGCTAATGATTATGAACCCAAAATCAAATTCAAATTAGTGCATTGTTTCGCCTATGATGGTGTTGCTACTAGCTTCTTTGTTTGTACTCTTGTGGTTGGAGAATAAAAGCTTTTTTCTGAGCCCAGGTCCTTTGTCTTCTTGATATGCTGAAGTCTGTCTACGTGCTTGTATGGTAAATTGTCTCAGTCGAGTCTGACTCTTTGTGACCCTATGGATTGTAGTCCTAAAGTTTCCTCTGTCTGAGGGAATTCTCCAGACAAGAATACTGGGTGGATAGCTATGCCCTCCTCCAGGGGATTTCCCATTCCAGGGATTGAACCCGAGTCTCTTACGTCTACTGCATTGGCAGGCAGCTTCTTTACCATTAACACCACCTGGGAAAGCAGTCTACAGAAGCAGCTATTAGTCTCCATATTGCTGCCTCTGTGCTTGTCGAGATGTAAGGAGGCTTTACTTAGATGCAACTCCATATCTCATAAGAAGTGAATGCATTGGGTCAGGAGAGAAGTGTTATATATTCAAACAGCTAAATGTTTGTTGTTGCTTTTATAAATGTGATTGAATAGTCATCGGGCAATTATTTGTATCTAAAAACCAATATGAAGAAATAAAAGATATTTTGTTCCCAAAAGAAATAGGAAAAACTCAGCCAGTAGCTAGTATTTTCCCTCACATGCCCTAATAATATTTTATTTAAAATGTTTTTTTCACAAATAACACAGTAGATAGTTGACTTGTTATTAAGTCTGCAGTATTTGCAATTATTTTGGAGGCATGAATGCAGATCCAGTCAATGACTGACTAAAAGTTCAAAGAGAAGGCCAGAGAAGTGCAATTTTTTATTTATGTAAAAAAATTAACGAAGTGCCGACTCACTGGGAAACACCCAGATGCTGGGAAAGATTGAAGGCAAAAGGAGTACATGGAAGCAGAAGATGAGATGGTGAGACAGCATCACCGACTCAAAGAACATGAATTTGGGCAAATTCAAAGAGACAGTGGAGGACAGAGGAGCCTGGTGGGCTACAGACCATGGGGTTGCAAAGAGTCTGACACAACTCAGTGATCAAACAACAACAAAACATCAAAGTCTAACAATTTTTTTCCATGTGAAGTTCTTCATACATTGTTTAATAAATGAATGAATAAATACACAAATGGGTGAAACACAAAACTTTGAATGTGCAATGGGAACAAAGTAAAATAAAGCTAAAATTGAACTTGGAATCATGATAAATATTGAATTATATTAAAATTATTGCTATTATTATTAAAAACAAAGATTCTATAATTATGTGACCATATAGCTAGTTTTTTTTTTTTTTAAGGTGTCCATTTTACACCCAAAACTCTGTTAGGCAGATTGTAAACAAGAGAGCTCCCAAAGAGTTTTAATCAATTTTCTTCCAATGCATCTCTTCTATAGGCACCTTAAGGACATAATGCAATCCAACAACCTGCTTTTAAACATCAGTTTCCTCTGTATCTATTTCTTCTTTTTGATACTCAATTCATGCACTGTCTTTTTGCTGGCATTTTCCTTACCTCTCCCAAACACTTTACCACTGGTTCACTACTAGGATAACCACCCCAATCCCACAAGATTCAGTGTGTATACTTTTGTGATATTTTCAGGTTGATATTATGCCAGTTCATTCCACTGTGCGGGCCCTTCAGGTAGCTCTGTTGTAAAGAATCTGCCTGCCAATGCAGGAGACATAGCAAATGCAATTTCTATTCTTGGGTCCAGAGGATCTCCTGGAGTAGGAAATGACAATCACTCCAGTATTCTTGCCTGAAAAACTCCATGGATAGAGGACCTGGTGGGCAGCAATCCATGAGGTTGCAGAGCTGGGCACAGCTGAGTGACTGAGCGCGCACACACACACATACACATTCCACTCTGCACCTCTTGAATTAGCCCTTGTTTTACTCATTTTTAAGCAAAATATTTAGTCCTGTGCCTGATAGAAATGGGCACTCATTACACATTTGGTGAATAAATCTAGATGGAGAAATATGAAAAACAGATATAAAATGGTCTTGATAATGAGTTTAATTATCTAGGATGGAAGAGAATAGATATTATGCTAAAAAATAAGCATTGGAAATAAATAAGTAGAGGTATTAACAGCTATATTTGATAGGGACAAACATATAAAAAACTGTAAAGTATAATGACAAGGATTTGACTTTCAAGTATTTAGTAAATATATGAAAGCAATGACTGTTTTTCAATTTAAAAACTTTTTGAGCTGCTCTCACAAAGGAATTGCATATATTAACATATACCAGGGGCACTCCTGTCTTAAAAATACTTAGATATTAAAGAAATTTTATTTTTTTTAATTTTGTTTGCAGAAAATATAACCCTTGGTATTTATAACTTTTGAAAATAATTGAAGCTTTTTCTATGGTACAGTGTATGATTGGTTTTGCAAACTTTAAAGTTTGGCAGATACTAAGTTTGATATATGTGGCTTCCCAGGTGGCCCTAGTGGTAAAGAACCTGCCTGCCAAAGCAGGAGATGTAAGAGATGTGGGTTCAATTCCTGGGTGGGGAAGATCCCCAGGAAGAGGGCATGGCAATCCACTCGAGTGGATTCTTTCCTGGAGAATCCCATGGACAGAGGAGCCTGATGGGCTGCACATAGGGTTGCACAGAGGCAGACATGACTGAAGTGACTTAGCATGCACACATGAAAGTTTGATGTATATGTGTGGTATTTTAACAATTGCATCTTTCCTTAATTATATTTTATTTTATCCAGTAAATCTATTAGAGCATGAGCATATGATGGTAAAATTTCCCATAGAATTTTTACTTACACTAATTTCTCCTGCTGCTGCTGCTGCTAAGTTGCTTCAGTCATGTCCAACTCTGTGCGACCCCAGAGACGGCAGCCCACGAGGCTCCCCCGCCCCTGGGTTTCTCCAGGCAAGAACCCTGGAGTGGGTTGCCATTCCTTCTCCAATGCATGAAAGTGAAAAGTGAAAGTGAAGTTGCTCAGTCGTGTCCGACTCTTCCCGACCCCATGGACTGCGGCCCACCAGGCTCCTCCGTCCATGGGATTTTCCAGGCAAGAGGGCTGGAATGGGGCGCCATTGCCTTCTCCAATTTCTGCTAGTATTTCTCTATTTTATAATAGTGATGCAGCAGTACTTAGCACATATAAATTTAATATGCATATTCTGTATAAATTATAGGATAAAATGCTTATCAATAAAAAATAATCTTGTTCCATTCATCCTTTTAACCTCAAATTTACTATCTCTTATAAACTTGTTTTATTTTGTTTACATTTATTTGAAATATTAATTACTGTTTTGTTTTTAACCCTTGTAAGTCATTGTATTTTATCTTAGGTACTGCTTAAATAAGTATATGTTTAGATTTTGACAGATTATACTTACTATCATACATTATTGATTGGAGTATATCTCTTGAATAGCTCATGCTTATGTTCTATGTTTTTGTTTTAAGTACCTCTTTGATATTTCCTTTGTTTTCTGGATTTTACTTAATTATTGCTTTCTGTATTGCATTAAAGGCAAATGTGTGGTTAATACTTCTACCTTTTGGCAAGTACTTTTCTATGTACTCAAAACATACTTTAATTCTCATATGTCGAAAACTCAATGACAAAACAAAACAGAAAGCAATGACCTGATTTCATACAAATGTAATATTATGGACAATTATGGACCATCCTGTGAAAATCATGCTTTAGGAAAGATTAAGTTTTTTGAGTCTTCAAGTTAACTTTCAGTTCAGTTCAGTTGCTTAGTTGTGTCTGACTCTTTGCGACCCCATGAATCGCAGCAGGCCAAGCCTCCCTGTCCATCACCAACTCCCGGAGTTCACTGAGACTTGCATCCATCAAGTCAGTGATGCCATCCAGCCATCTCATCCTCGGTTGTCCCCTTCTTCTCCTGCCCTCAATCCCTACCAGCATCACAGTCTTTTCCAATGTGTCAACTCTTCACATGAGGTGGCCAAAGTACTGGAGTTTCAGCTTTAGCATCATTCCTTCCAAAGAACTCCCAGGATTGATCTCCTTCAGAATGGACTGGTTGGATCTCCTTGCAGTCCAAGGGACTGTCAAGAGTCTTCTCTAACACCACTGTTCAAAAGCATCAATTCTTCAGCGCTCAGCCTTCTTCACAGTCCAACTCTCACATCCATACATGACTACTGGAAAAACCATAGCCTTGACTAGACGGACCTTAGTTGGCAATTAAATTTAGATCTTATCAAGTGCTCACTTGCTTTACAGGTGATTTCCCTCTCTTCCTTTCTCTCTTCTGTATCCTTTTACCTTGTTCCTCCCTGTCTACCCCCCAAGAAAAAAGAGACATTTACAAATTTCAGACAGAAGGACTATCTGACTATGCTTAGAAAACTCTGGCTTATAGAATTCTTCAGCTGATATTCCTGTCACTATTCTCTGTTATCATGAGATGTAGCTGATAAACACTAAAATGGTAACCTACAATCAGACCACTGCTACTTGTCTTGTTGGTCAGTCACTCAGTCTTATCTGACTCTTTGTGGCTCCATGGATTGCAGCATGCCAGGCTTCCCTTTCCTTCACCATCTCCTGGAGCTTGCTCAAACTCATATCCATTGAGTCAGTGATGCCATTCAACTATCTCATCCTCTGTCATCCCCTTCTCCTCCTGCCTTCAATCTTTCCCAACATCAGGGTCTTTTGTAATGAGTTGGCTTTTTGCATAAGGTGGCCAAAGTATTGGAGCTTCAGCCTCAGCGTCAGTCCCCCAATGAATATTAAGGACTGATTTCCTTTAGGATGGACTGGTTTTGGTTTCCTTGCAATCCAAGGGACTCTCAAGAGTCTTCTCCAACACCATGGTTCAAAAACATCAATTTCTCGGCACTCAGCCTTCTTCGTGGTCCAACTCTCACATCCACACATGACTATTGGAAAAACCATAGCTTTGACTAGACGGACCTTTGTCAGGAAAATAATGTCTCTGCTTTTTGATACGTTGTATAGGCTTGTCATAGTTCTTCCAAGCAGCAAGAGTCTATTTGTTAATATAGGCTTGTCTGCAGTGAACTAAGTACTTTATGAAGGATGCCAAACCTATGGTGACTCATGATTTCAGGGTACCATTTGCATAGAAAAGGGTGAACTCTTTCAACTGAAGATTTTCTCCCACAAATAATTTGAGTATCATTCAGAATTTATAATTGTCTCTCTTCTTCCTATACCTGTTATATATTTTGTTATGTATGATTTTTTAATAGACAATTTTTTACAGCAGTATTAAGCTTACAACAATATTTAACAGAGGTAAGAGGTTTTCCACCCCCCAAATATGCAGAGACTGTGTTATTATTAGCATATCCCACAGAGTGTTATCATTGTTACAGCTGATGAACCCATATTAAACCATCATAATCCCCCAAAGTCTATAGTTTACATTAGAATGATTTCTGGGAGTGGTACATTCCATGAGTTTTGACAAATGTGCTTTAATATATATCCATCATAATTTCAGACTTAGCAGTTTCACTCATTAAATATCCTCTGTGCTCTGTGTATTCAACAGTCCCTTCTCCTTAAGACCTAAAAAGACCTCTGATTTTTTTTTTCCAACTCTGTTTTTTTTTTTTTTCCAGGTTGTTATACAGTTGGAATCATACAGTATGAAATATTTCAGATTGACTTTCTCCTTTTAAAATATGCATTTCTTTCCTTCACATCTTTTCATGACTTTATACACTGAATGGTATTTCATTGTTTGAATGTATCATAGCTATTTATACATTTACCTAATGAAGGACAACTGGGCTAATTCCAAGTTTGGGTGAGGATGAATAAAGTTGCTATAAACATCTGTCTGCAGTTTTTTGTGTGGATATAAATTTTCAATTCATTTGGGTAAATACCAAGGAATACCATTATTGGATTATATGATAAGAGTATGCTGATTTATTCAAAGAAACTGCCAAACTATTTTCTAAAATGTCCATATTATTTTGCATTTTTACCAGCAACTACTGAGAATTTCTGCTGTTCCATTTTCCTTACCAACGTTTGGTATCATCAATATTCTGGATTTTTGCCATTCTAATAAATATACAGGACTAATTCATTGCTGTTTTAATTTGCATCTGCATGATGACTTATGACGTGGCAAGTCTTTTCATGTCTTTCATATTTACTTTTTTGGTGAGATGCCTGTGAAGCATTTTGGCCCATTTTCTAATTGGTTTGTTTGTTTTCTCATTATTGAATTTTAAGCTTTTGTATAGCCCTATATCAGACATGCCTTATGCAAGTTTTTCCCCTTGTCCATGCCTTGTCTTAGCATTGTTTTGATATTGTCTTTTTTCTGAGCAAAAGTTTTTAATTTCAATGAAACCCAGCTTATCAATCATGTTTTTCGTGGACCTTGCTTTTGTGTTCTGAAAAGTCATCATAATTTCCAAACTCATCTTGGTTTACTTCTATGCTGTTTTCTAAAATTTTATAATGTTGCCCTAGTATATGATTCATTTTGAATTAATTTTGTGAAAATGTAACTTTTATGTCTAGATTTATTTGTGTGTGTGTGGATGTCTAATTGTTCCAGTACCATTTGATGAAAAGTTTATCTTTGTTTCATTGGATTGCCTTTGCTCCTTTGTCAAAAGATCAGCTGAATTTATTTATGTGTGTCTATTTCTGGGTTCTCTACTCTGTGGCATTGATCTATTTGTCACTGATCTACTTCAACTATACCACTTGGTTAGAGGAGATTTAAAGTGAGTCTTGCATCAAGTAGTGTCAGTCTTGCAACTTTGATCTCATTCACCGTGAGACTGACTATTCTGGATCTTTTACTTCTTTATATAAACTTCAGAATTAGTTTGTTGATATTTTCAATACTGTTTCCTGTGATTTTTGGCTAGTATTGCATGAGTCTATAGATCAAGTTGGGAAGGATTACCATCTTGACAATGATGAATCTTTCTGTTCTTGAACACAGAATATCTCTCCATTTATTTAGTTCTGCTTGACATCTCTCAACAGTTTTACAGTTTTCTTTCTATAGATCTGTACATATTTTGTTAGATGTATATTATTTAATTTTTATAGACCTAGTATAAATGGTACAAGGCATTTAATTTCAGATTCATGTGCTAATTGCTAATTGACTTTAGTATATTAACACTGTATCCTGCAACCTCACAATATTCACTTTAGTTCTAGGAAGGATTTTTATTGTTGCTCATTCTTTTAGATTTTCTACACAGTAACGCCATCTGTGAACAAAAGCAGTTTTATCTCTTCCTCCCCAATAAGTATGCATTTTATTTCCTTTTCTTATTTATTACATTGGCCAAAATTCCCATTACAATGATGAAAACAGTGATAAGAGGGGTAAACTTGTTTTATTTCTGATCTTAATGAGAAAGTTTTGAGATTTTCACTATTAAATATAATATTTGCTGTAACTTATGGGTATTGTTTATCAAGTTGAAGTTTCCCTCTTTCCTAGTCTATTGAGATTCCATTTATGAAAGTGGGTATTAGATTTTGCCAATTTTTTTTTCACATTTATTGATATCATGTGATTTTTTGTTTTTAGCTTGTTAACATCATGGATTTTCAAACATTGAGCCATGATAAATATCTAGAATAAATCACACTTGGTCAAGGTATGCAATTCTCTTTATACATTGTTGGATTATATTTGCTTATATTTTGTTGAGGAGATTTGCAGTTATGTTCTGGAGAGATATAGATCTGTACCTTTGTTTTCTTGTATTGTCATTGTCTGGCTTTGGTAAAGGGTTGCTATTGTTGCTCAAGTTGCTCAGCCGTGTCCAACTCTTTGCAACCCCATGAACTGCAGCACACCAGGCCTCCCTGTCCCTCACCATCTCCTGGATTTACCCAAGTTCATGTTCATTGCATTGGAGATGCAGTCCAGCCATCTCATACTCTGAAGCAAATTTCTCCTTCTGCCCTCAATCATTCCCAGCATCAAGGACTTTTCCAGTGAGTGTCTGGTCACATCAGATGACCAAAATACTGGAGTTTCAACTTCGGCATTAATCCTTCCAGTGAATATTCGGGGTTGATCTCTCTTAAGATTGACTGGTTTGATCTTCTTGCTGTCCAAGGGACTCACAGTAGTCTTTTCCAGCACCACAGTTCAAAAGCATCAATTCTTTGGTGCATTGTCTTCTTTACTGTCTAATTCTCAGAATCGTACAAGCTGGTATAGGTTAATGTGAGAGCTGGTATAGGGTAAAGCTGGCCTAATAAAATGAGTGAGAAAGCAGGCCCTCTGCTTCTAACTCCTGAAAGAGATTGTAGAGATTATTCTTTTTCCATAAGTGTTTGGTAGAAGCCAGGGGATCCATTTGGGCCAGATCTATCTAGAGAGTTATTAAAAATTCACCAATTTCTTTAATAGATTGTTTGCTTCTTCTTGTGTGAGTTTTGTCAGATTATGTCTTTCAAGGAATCAGGTCATTTTATCCAGGTTATGAAAATTGTGAGCATAGAGTTCACAGTATTTGATTATTCTCTTTAAAGTCCATGGGATCTTGTGTTGACTTCCCCTTTCATTTCTGATATTACTAATTTGCATTCTCCCTCTTTATTTTTTCTTAGTTAACCTGCCTAGAAGCTTATCAATTTTATTCATCTATTTAAAGAATAAGCTTTTCGTTTCATTGATTTTCTTTCTTGAGATCTTATTCTCAGTTTCACTGACTTCTGCTATAAGTTTTATTATTTCTTTTTTTCCACTAGTGTGCTCAGTTGCCCAGTCATGACCACCTCTATGCTACCCCATGGACTGTAGCCCACCTGTTTCCTCTGTCCATGAAATTTTCCAGGCAAGTATACTGGAATGGGTTTCCATTTCCAATTACATTTCTTTTGCTTTTTTACATTTAATTTACTCTAGTATTTCTGGTTTCCTATGGTAGAAGATTATAGCTTTTAAATCTTTTTTTTCAAATATATGTATTCAATGCTGTTAATTTTTTCTAAGCATTTTGTATGTCCCACAAATTTGGATAAGTTGTGTTTTCATTTTCATGTAGTTCAAAATATTTGAAATTTTTTCTTGAGATTTCCTTTGTATCCATGTGGTATTTAGAAGTTTACTTTTAAATCTCCAACTATCTTTATGCTATTTATTTTTGAGAGCAAACATTGTAAAATTTTTATTATTTTAATGTTTTCAAAGTTTGTTAAGAATGTGATTTATCTAATTAAGTATTCCATGTTAGCTTAGAAAAAATATGTATTCTGCTCTTGTTAGGTGAAGCAGTTTTTTGTTGTTCAGTTGCTAAGTTATGTCTGACTCTTTGTGACCCTATATGAACTACAGCACTCCATGCTTCCCTGTTCTTCATTAACTCCTGGAGTTTGCTCAAAATCATGTTCATTGAGTTGGTGATTCTATCTAACCATCTCATTCTCTGCTTCTCCCTTCTCCTTTTGTCTTCAATCTTTCACAGCAACAGGATCTTTTCCAATGAGTTGGCTCTTTATTTTAATTGGTTCATTAAAACATTGATATTCAAAGTGGTTAATGATATATTTGAATTAATATCTACCATATTTATTATTCTTTTCTATTTGTTACCCTTATTCTTTGCTTTTTTCTTTCTTTTTTCTGCCTCTTGTGATTTTAGTTGGGAATTTTATACAATCCCATTGTCTCTACTTTCTTAACATAACAAATATACTTCTTTTTAAACTTGTTTTAGCAGTAGCCCTAGACTTTGCAACACACATTTATAATAATTCTAGTTTCACTTTAATAGCACTATAACTATACATGAGTAATGTGAGTTTCTTATAATAATCAATTCAGTTCAGTTGCTCAGTCGTGTCCAACTCTTTGTGACCCCGTGAATTGCAGCACGCCAGGCCTCCATGTCCATCACCAACTCCTACAGTCCACCCAAACCCATGTCCATCGAGTTGGTGATGCCATCAAACATCTCATTCTCTGTTGTCCCCTTCTCCTACTGCCCTCAATCTTTCCCAGCATCAGGGTCTTTTCAAATGAGTCAGCTCTTCACATTAGGTGGCGAAGTATTGGAGTTTCAGCTTCAACAGCAGACCTTCCAATGAACACCCAGGACTGATCTCCTTTAGAATGGACTGGTTGGAACTCCTTGCAGTCCAAGGGACTCTCAAGAGTCTTCTCCAACACCATAGTTCAAAGGCATCAATTCTTCGGCACTCAGCTCTCTTCACAGTCCAACTCTCACATCCATACATGACCACTGGAAAAACCATAGCCTTGACTAGATGGACCATTGTTCATAAAATAATGTCTCTGCTTTTTAATGTACTGTTCAGGCTGGTCATAACTTTCTTTCCAAGGAGTAAATGTCTTTTAATTTCATGGCTGCAGTTACCATCTGCAGTGATTTTGGAGCCCAGAAAAATAAAGTCAGCCACTGTTTCCACTGTTTCCCCATATATTTATCCTGGAAAGTCGATAATAGACAGAAATGGTATGGACCTAACAGAAGCAGAAGACATTAAGAAGAGGTGGCAAGAATACACAGAAGAACTGTACAAAAAAAGATCTTCACCACCCAGATAATCGCGATGGTGTGATCACTCACCTAGAGCCAGACGTCCTGGAATGTGAAGTCAAATGGGTCTTAGAAAACATCACTACGAACAAACCTAGTGGAGGTGATGGAATTCCAGTGGAGCTACTTCAAATCCTGAAAGATGATGCTGTGAAAGTGCTGCACTCAATATGCCAGCAAATTTGGAAAACTCAGCAGTGGCCACAGGACTGGAAAAGGTCAGTTTTCATTCTAACCCCAAAGAAAGGCAAGGCCAAAGAATGCTCAAACTACCACACAATTGCACTCATCTCACACGCTAGTAAGGTAATGCTCAAAATTCTCCAAGCCAGGCTGCAGCAATATGTGAATCGTGAACTTCTAGATGTTCAAACTCATTTTAGAAAAGGCAGAGGAACCAGAGATCAAATTGCCAACATCCGCTGGATCATGGAAAAAGAAAGAGAGTTCCAGAAAAACATCTATTTCTGCTTTATTGACTATGCCAAAGCCTTTTACTGTGTGGATCACAATAAACTGGAAAATTCTGAGAGAGATGGGAATACCAGACCACCTGACCTGCCTCTTGAGGAACCTATATGCAGGTCAGAAAGCAACAGCTAGAACTGGACATGGAACAACAGACTGGTTCCAAATAGGAAAAGGAGTACGTCAAGGCTGTATACTGTCACCTTGCTTATTTAACTTCTATGCAGAGTACATCATGAGAAACACTGGGCTGGAAGAAACACAAGCTGTAATCAAGACTGCCGGGAGAAATATCAATAACCTCAGATATGCAGATGACACCACCCTTACTGCAGAAAGTGAAGAGGAGCTAAAAAGTCTCTGATGAAACTGAAAGAGGAGAGTGAAAAAGTTGGCTTAAAGCTCAACATTCAGAAAACTAAGATCTTGGCATCCGGTCCCATCACTTCATGGGAAATAGATGGGGAAACAGTGGAAATGGTGTCAGACTTTATATTTTTTTTTTTTTGGACTCCAAAATCACTGCAGATGGTAACTGCAGCCATGAAATTAAAAGACGTTTATTCCTTGGAAGGAAAGTTATGACCAACCTAGATAGCATATTCAAAAGCAGAGACATTACTTTGCCAACAAAGGTCCATCTAGTCAAGGCTATGGTTTTTCCAGTGGTCATGTATGGATGTGAGAGTTGAACACATCTCAGAAAGCTGAGTGCCGAAGAATTGATGCCTTTGAACTATGGTGCTGGAGAAGACTCTTGAGAGTCCCTTGAACTGCAAGGAGATCCAACCAGTCCATTCTAAAGGAGATCAGTCCTGGGTGTTCTTTGAAGGACTGATGATAAAGATGAAATTCCAATACTTTGGCCACCTCATGTGAAGAGAGGACTGATTGGAAAAGACTCTGGTGCTGGGAGGGATTGGGGGCAGGAGGAGAAGGGGATGACAGAGGATGAGATGGCTGGATTGCATCACCGACTTGATGGACATGAATTGGAGTGAACTCCAGGAGTTGGTGATGGACAGGAAGGCCTGGCGTGCTGCAATTCATGGGGTCGAAAGAGTTGGACATGACTGAGCAACTTAAATGATTGGAGTGGACGCCATGATCTTAGTTTCCTGATTGTTGAGTTTTAAGCCAACTTTTTCACTCTCCTCTTTCACTTTCATCAGAGGCTCTTTAGTTCTTCTTTACTTTCTGCCGTAAGGGTTGTGTCATCTGCATATCTGAGGTGATTGATATTTTTCCCAGCAATCTTGATTCCAGCTTGTGCTTCCTTCAGCCCAGGGTTTCTCATGATGTACTCTGCATAGAAGTTAAATAAGCAGGGTGACAATATACAGCCTTGACATACTCCTTTTCCTATTTGGAACCAGTCTGTTTTTCCATGTCCAGTTCTAACTGTTGCTTCGTGATGTGCATATAGGTTTCTCAAGAGGCAGGTCAGGTGGTCAATTAACATAATTCATTCCTCTTTTATTTTGTATCAATTTCACTTGTATATGAGCATACATTCGCTTATGCATATGTGTATGTATGAATATATAGACATAAAAGTAAGCATAGTCAACAACAGTGTTGCTATTATTATTTTGAGCAAACTATTCTCTATTAGATCAATTAAGAGTAGGAAAATAAAAGTTTTTAGTTTTACTTCACATTTCTTCTTCTATGCTCTTCCTTTATTTATGCAAATCTGTGTTTCTGATACTCTAGCATTATATAATACACCTCCAGTCTCAAAAATCTTGTGTCTTGTTCACTATTTTGTATCCAGCCCCAAGAAGAGTCTCTAAATCGGGAAGACACGTCATGAATAAGAAAATAAACCATTATCCTATAGAAAATTTCCTTTGCCGTCATCACAAATATCACACTCCTATCACCATTAAAGGACCTAGGAACAATGCGGCTGCTTATGTGTTCCAAGGAATGGATACTTTTTTAGCATCAAGTGATATTTAATGAAATGGAGGGGGAACACTATTAAATGTTTTCTTACATTGAACCTATGCAGATATTTGCATTCTATAATATGTGATTTCTCACCTAGAGACCACAGTTGCAGATCATACACAGAGCTTTAAGAGACTTTAAAATAAATGTTACAATTCCTTTTAAAATGCTAATCTTCAATATTTACAAAAGTGTTTTAATCTCCCCATTAAATACAGTAAAAGAAAAATTACAAATATTCAAGTTTCTCTGAAACTAAAAATCCTATGAAAATCCGAAACTCTAAGAAATAGTAGAGAGCTGGGTGTAGCATTTTTTATTCACTTCTTAAGGTTCTTGGATATACCCTCATTTCCTTAAGGTTATGAATAAAAATGAACTTTACATTACTAGCATAATATTTCAGAATAAACTGGGGAAATGATTTGCACTATTAAAGCACAGCCATAAGAGTCCTTTATAAAGAGTGAATTATTTTCCCTGCCTCAATTCTGATTATTATTGTAAATCTTTAATTTGGTTGTTGAGAGTACATGTAGAAAACCCTTGGCATAAAATTTCAAACAGACTTGTCATCTGTAAAAGGAAAATTTCCATTGCTACTTTCACACTGAGGGTAGTTGGTATTCCATTTTCTTAATACTTTGAGTTCCATAGAGGAGGATATCTATATAAGCATATGATATTTTGAAGAAGTTTTGGAACATTCAAAAATTGGAAGAAAAGGTAATAATAACAATGATGGCTCTCAGAATTACAAGAAACATTTTTCTTACCAGAAGCCTGTTAACTAGTATCAAAGATCAACAGGAAGAAAGAAAATCAGTGGCATTTGATTATGATACATTTTGTGAATAGAGGGTTAAAATGGAAATAAGAATGTTTAATATTGGAGACTGTATTGAAAGCTACTAACCAAAATATTTGTGCATGCTTAACGGACCATTTCATGAAGTTTAAATGCCGCAGTTTTTTCACATTTGCCCAAGTTTTGGCTTCCAAGAATAAGGAAGCTGTTTTGTCTGTGAAAATCTCTCATTTATACACAGATGGACTAAAAAAGAAAAATCCATAGTAGAAACTTTTGCAACCTGCTGAAATTAATTCAAGTAATTTGCAGACATGTTTATTCATCACAGCAGTTTCAGAGGTGTATATTATTATCAATTGGCCTGTTCCTATGGTGAACAGGAGTGAAGAGAAAGAGCTTTCAGAGAGTAAAGTGCTTCACCACAGAGACTAGATTAACTCTTTATGAACAATGGGTCTCATGTAAAAGTAACCTCTTTTATGGTGTTAAGTGATTTCCTAGAGACTAGGTAAAGTTAACTTTACAGACTGCAGATATAATGACAAAAATAATATAATTTCCTTCTTCTTCAATTGATTTCTAGAACACATATTGTTTGTACAACCATTGATTCCAAATGTAAAACAAACAAAATGCCTGTACACAGAGAAGAAAACCTCGTGCAACCAGAAGCAACTGAATGAAATAATTTTGCTGGAATGAACGTTTTTGTCTCATGTTCATTCATTACCTGATTCTAAGGCAGACTTCTTCATTTTCATTGTAAAAGATTAGTTATAGTATATTTCAGTTCTAGATCAATCTATTTTGAAGTTACTTAAGGAAAAAAGTGCTGTTTAATATGTAAAAGAGTTAGTACTCTTTATTTAGAATTGAAATATTAAGACATAGTAACTTAAATGTTACTACTGAGTTAATAACTGTGTATATAATTTGTTTTTCTTAAATTCCTTTTGAAGTTTCTGAATTTTTATCTTCGCTTTATTATATTATTTTTGATATCTTCTAATTTAGCAGGATATGTGTACCAAAACACAGACACTTGTCATATTTTGATAATTATAGATCTATGTCTTCTAGACTGATGCTGAAGCTGAACCTCCAATACTTTGGCCACCTGAAGGGAAGAGTGGACAAATTGGAAAAGACCCTGCTGCTGGGAAACATTGAAGGCAGAAGGAGAAGAGAATGGCAGAGGACAAGATGTCTGGAAAGCATCACCAACTCAATGGACATGAGTTTGAGCAAACTCTGCAAGATGGTGAAGGATGGAGAAGCCTGACATGCTGCAGTCCATGGGGTCACAAAGAGTTGTATAGGACTGAGCGACTGAACAACAATGTCTTCTATGAAGTGTTTCAGAAGTTTTAAAAAATGAATAACTTATTTAAATAACTACGGTCTTGTCATCTTTTAAAATTTTGAATATGCTTAGTACTCTTATGAATATGAATATGTGTTTCATATATGTATGCATATGTGCCATCCTTTGTCACTCAGTGATGTCCAACTCTTGGTGACACCATAGACTGTAGCCTGCCAGGCTCCTGTGTCCATGGGAATTCTCTAGGCAAGAATACTGAAGTGGTTTGCATGATATCCACCAGGGAGTCGTCCCAACCCAGGGATCAGTCCCAGGTCTCCTGCATTGCAGGAAGATCTTTACCCTCTGAGCCACCAGGGAAGCCCATGTATGCATATCAGTTCAGTTCAGTTGCTCAGTTGTGTCCAACTCTGTGACCCCATGGACTGCAGCATGCCAGGCTTCCTTGTCCATCCCCAACTTCTGGAGCTTACTCAAACTTGTGTCCATAGAGTCAGTGATGCCATCCAACCATCTTATCCTCTGGGGTACTCTTCTCCTCCTCCTGCCTTCAAACTTTCCCTGCATTAGGATCTTTTCTAGTGAGTCAGTTCTTCGCATCAGGTGGCCAAAGTATTGGAGTTTCAGCTTTAGCGTCAGTCCTTCCAATGAGTATTCAGGACTGATTTCCTTTAGGATTGACTGGTTGAATCTCCCTGAAGTCCAAGGGAATCTCAAGAGTCTTCTCCATCACTACAGTTCTAAAGCATTAATTCTTTAGCATTCAGCTTTCTTTATTGTTCAACTTTCACATCATAAATGACTACTGGAAAAACCATAGCTTTGACTAGATGGATCTTTGTTGGCAAAGTAATGTCCCTGCTTTCTAATATGCTATCTAGGTTGGTCATAGCTTTTCTTCCAAGGAGCAAGTGTCTTAATTTCATGGCTACAGTCACCATCTGCAGTGATTTTGCTGCTCAAGAAAACAAAGTCTCTCACTGTTTCCATTGTTTCTCCATCTATTTGCCATGAAGTGATGGGACCCGATACCATGATCTTAGATGTCTGAGTGTTGAGTTTTAAGCCAACTTATTCATCTTCTCTTTCACTTTCTTAAAGAGGCTTTTTAGTTCTTCTTCACTTTCTGCCATAAGTGTGATGTCATCTGCATATCTGAGATTATTGATATTTCTCCCAGCAATCTTGATTCCAGCTTGTTCTTCATCCAGCCTGGCATCTTGCATGATGCACTCTCCATATAAGTTAAATAAGCAGAGTGACAGTACACAGCTTTGATGTACTCCTTTCCCTATTTAGAACCAGTCTGTTGTTCCATGTCCAGTTCTAACTGTTGCTTCCTGACCTGCATACAGATTTTTCAGGAGGCATATAAGGTGGTCTGATATTTTCATCTCTTTAAGAATTTTCCACAATTTGTTGTGATCCACACAATCAAAGACTTTGGCATAGTCGATAAAGGAGAAGTAGATTTTTTTCTGGATTCTCTAGCTTTATCAATGATCCAACGGATGTTGGCAATTGGATCTCTGGTTTCTCTGCATTTTCTAAATTTAGCTTGAACATCCGGAAGTTCATGCTTCACATACTGTTGAAGCCTGGCTTGGAGAATTTTGAGCAGTACTTTACTAGTATGTGAGATGAGTGCAATTGTGTGGTAGTTTGAGCATTCTTCAGCATTGCCTTTCTCTGGGATTGGAATGAAACTGATCTTTTCCAGTCCTGTGGCCACTGCTGAGTTTTCCAAATTTGCTAGCATATTGAGTGCAGCACTTTCACAGCATCATTTTTTAGGATTTGAAATAGCTCAACTGGAATTCCATTACCCCCACTAGCGTTGTTAGTAGCAATGCTTCCTAAGGCTCACTTGACTTTGCATTCCTGGATGTCTGGCTCTAGCTGAGTGATCACACCATCATGGTTGTCTGGGTCATGAAGATCTTTTTTGTACAGTTCTTCTGTGTATTCTTGTCACCTCTTCTTAATGTCTTCTGCTTCTGTTATGTCCACACCATTTTCTGTCCTTTACTGACTATCTTTGCATGAAATATTCCCTTGGTATCTCTAATTTTCTTGGAGAGATCTCTAGTATTTCCCATTCTATTGTTTTCCTCTATTTTTTTTGCACTGATCACTGAGGAAGGCTTTCTTCTGTCTCCTTGCTATTGTTTGGAACTCTGCATTCAAATGGGTATATCTTTCCTTTTCTTCTTTGCTTGTGGCTTCTCTTTTCACAGCTATTTGTAAGGCCTCCTCAGGAAACCATTTTGCCATTTTGCATTTCTTTTCCTTGGGGGTGGTCTTGATCACTGCCTCCTGTACAATGTCACGTTCATGACAGTGTATAGATATACATAAGAACCAATGAAACTGGTTCTTCTCATGATGTGGCCAAAGAATTGGAACTTCAGCTTCAGCATGAGTCCTTCCAATGAATGGTGAAAGGCCAGTGTGTAGTAGGAACTCAGCGTTTTTATGTATATCATCTATGGGGCTTCCCTAGTGGCTCAGATGGTAAAAAATCTTCTCGCAATGAGGGAGACCTGGGTTCAGTCCCTGGGTGGGGAACATCCTCTGGAGAAGGGAATGGTTATTCCCTCCAGTATTCTTGCCTGGAGAATTCTATGGATAGAGGAGCATGGAAGGCTACTATTATGAGGTCAGAAAGAATCAGACCAGACTGAGTGACTAACATTTGCACTTTTATTTTGGGGCTATATCTAAAACTGTACCTGTGTCCCTATCTGAAATAAAATTCTCAATAGTGACAGTTTTTGCTAGCTTTCATTGCTATTGTATCAGTTCTTTCCAACAAATTTTTAAAAATTTGTCCCACACTACCAACTAGTGGACTAAACTCGAGAAAGGAGACATCAGTGGCATAGAGAAAATGAAAAGATATGTCTGATTACAATGACAACGTTGCCTTAGTAGCTTATGATTTAGTGAAGTGAAACCCCTGCCTCAAGAATCCATATTGTATCTGTTTTGTGGCTGTATTGCATTTGACCACTCTACGTAACAGGGGAAAACACTCACTTTAACTTTTAATTTTATTAACAGTGCGTAATAGGAAAATATGAATGAGTCTTTATTTATCACTGTCTATCCATCTATCTCAGTCTCCAAATGCAAATATTTTCATTTGTACATATGTATATGAATATATCTTTTCATTTGTATGTAAGTATATGCATATATATGAAAATATTTGCAAATGCATGTATAATAGAAATAGATGGATAGATAGATAAAGATTTATTCATATTTTACTATGATACACTGTTAATAAAATTAAAAGTTAAAGTGAGTGTTTTCCCCTATTACGTAGAGTGGTCAAATGCAATACAGCCACAAAACAGATACAATCTGGATTCTTGAGGCAGAGGTTTCACTTTACTAAATCATAAGCTACTAAGGCAACGTTGTCATTGTAATCAGACATATCTTTTCATTTTCTCTATGCCACTGATGTCTCCTTTCTCGAGTTTAGTCCACTAGTTGGTAGTGTGGGACAAATTTTTAAAAATTTGTTGGAAAGAACTGATACAATAGCAATGAAAGCTAGCAAAAACTGTCACTATTGAGAACTTTATTTCAGATAGGGACACAGGTACAGTTTTAGATATAGCCCCAAAATAAAAGTGCAAATGTTAGTCACTCAGTTTGGTCCGACTCTTTGGGACTTCATGGATAGTAGCCTTCCATGCTCCTTTATCCATAGAATTCTCCAAGCAGGAATACTGGAGGGGTTAGCCATTCCCTTCTCCAGAGGATCTTCCCAGCTCAGTGATCGAACCCAGGTCTTCTACATTGCAGGAAGATTTTTTTTTACCATCTGAGCCACTAGGGAAGCTCCATAGATGATATAGATATACATAAAAATACTGAATTCTTACTACACACTGGCCCTTCACCATTCATTGGAAGGACTCATGCTGTAGCTGAAGCTCCAGTTCTCTGGGCACCTCATGAGACGAGCTGATTCATTGGAAACAATCCTGATGCTGGGAAAGATTGAGGGCAACAGGAGAAGGAGGTAACAGGGGATGAGATGGTTGGATGACATCACTGACTCAATGGACATAAGCTGGAACAAACTGGGGGATAGTAAAAGACCGGGAAGCCTGACTTGTTGCAGTTGATGGGGTTGCAAGGAGTCGGACACAACTTAGTAACTAAACAGCTACGTGCTGGCCCTTCACTGAACAGTATAATAAACTATATCTGAAGAGTTGAATCAGAAAGACGAGAAAATTTTGTACTTCCTTTACAGTACTCAATTGTTTCATTCTTTATTTCTTTGTTGTCCCTTCCCATAATGGTTTTAAGACTCAGTATGACTACTCACTAAGACTCCTTCTTCCCCTTTACATTTATCATGGTAAGGTTAGAGGAAGAAAGATCCAGGGAAATAATTTTTTCATGAGTTTTAAAAGTGTGCAATGGCATTTTTTAATGTGAGGCTAAAATGTTCATGAGAAAAGCTGGGAAAAAGTAACTAGGGATTTTGGTAAAACTAAATGACAAAGAAGAAAGTGAAGACAAGATGAAGCTCAGATAGCTCAGATTAATGGAAATGATGAAAAGTTGCATACAGATAATCAAATGTTGCTCATATAATCAAATGCTTGCAAAATAAAGACACTGACAAAATAATCCCACCATTTTCATTTAGGTTTGAATAAAATATTTCTTCGTATGTTTCTTATGTTAATGGCCTATTGCTTTAGCCTAAAAAGCTCCTAAAATTGTAAACTTGTCATCATCCTGGATTAATTTAAGGGAAAATCTATGTGAGCATAGATGTCTAGTAAAAGGCATGTGCTGGGCCTAAAAATAATAGTACTGTGATAAAGAAGATATATATGACTTTGTTATTAATAGTACTTTTGCAATTATTTCCCAATGGCATTAAAAAATCAAATCAAATTTTTATAGAGATGATATGAGAGCAGTGCCTTAAACAAATGAAATGAAAGGAAAATCATCATTTTAACATTTCAGAAATCCACCTGTATCTTTATCCACTCATTGTTAGTGCCAGCGTAATAAAATGGTCATGACTTGTCCTCAAGCTATAAAAAATAAAAGAAGGATGCCATGCCCTCCTCCAGGATATCTTCCCAACCTAGGGATCAAAACCAGGTCTCCCACATCACAGGCATATTGTTTACCATCTGAGCCACCAGGGAAGCTAATAAACTTGGCAAACATTAAACATTAGAACAGCATATGCTAAATGAATAGGACCTCCTTAGATCTGGGATGACCCTGCCTTGATTATTTGGCTTTAGTAAAACCCTCTAGTATGTTTTCTAGTATCTCCTCTCCCTATGGGGACAAAGTTTTATGCAGACAATGGGGCATGCTAACTCAAATCTCAGAGCCCTCTTCTAGGCAAACTGGATCCTTGAATCTATCTGTGGCTTCCAGCGGATAACTAATTTGCCAAAGCCATAAGGACATGTAGTGGTTCAGAGTCTAAATTTGGGTCTAATTATATAATTTGTGTTCTTATGTACTTTGTGTGCATAATTAACAGCTTATGCAACCCTGCTATCTAGACATTTTATGCCATAATTTTAAAAATCAAGAAAAATAAAATTATCATTCTAAATTTTTCTATTTTTTTTCTTGTATATCAGTCTTTAAGTACTATCTTCTAGACATCTACTACTACCTTGGTTCAGAAGGTGACTAGATTCTGTCAAAGTTTAACCAGCTATTTTTAGTATTACTGTCTTCTGACCAATTTGATTTGAAGATTTGAAGATCAGCTCGATTTTCTTAAATGGAATAACAGTTTTGTTCAGGCAGGTATCAGATATCATTCATTTTGCCTATAAGACCACATTGTCTAATATGGATTAAACTACACTAATGTTTATTTTCCTTGAGTTTCTATTCATGTCATTATACTTTTATGTTTTTATCTTCCACTTTGTGTCCCTATATTTAAGATGTAGCCCTTGAAAGAAACACTTGATTTTATTTTTATCCATTCTGTTGATGGTTTAAATGGAATATTTAATCCACTTGTATTTAATATAGTGACATGAGTATGTTTACATGTATATGTAAACTTAGCATTTGTCTGTCTCACCTTTTATATTTTATCAAACATTTTATTACCTATTTCCTACTTCTAATAACTTATAAATTACATTTTTACTCTGGAAATTACAAAGATGCAACTTCTCTATATTATAATCAGTTCATAAGCGAGCTACTATTTGGATACTTTTATTTACCTTTTCCTCTTAGTAGACACTTTTCTTCTTTTCTGCTTGTTAAGTTATTATGTTATTAATTTTAATTCTATATTTTATACTTCAAGGACATTATAACTACTACTACTATATTATGATTTATAATGTAGTCAATATTTATCTAGATTGATCCATGTATTTAGCATTTCCATTGCTCTTCATTCTTTTCAACATTTTCATGTTTCTAAGATCATTTTCCTTCTGCCTGCAGTATCTTCTTTATTACTCCTTTGGATATAGTTTACTTTTCAGGTTTGTTCTTATGGATTTCCTTTTAATTTCTTCTTTTTGGAGAGAAAATTTTACTGAACCAGGTTCCCTTTTTTCAGCACTTAAAAGACAATATACTATTGTGCATTATCTTTGCATTATTATTCTTAAGAAGTGAGATGCTTGCTGCTGCTTTAAAAGTAATTCATTTTTCTTCCTCTATTCCCTTTTTCTTCCTCTATTCCCTTTTTAAATGTTTTTTAAAATTATTTTTTAAGGTTCATAGAGACTTTTTAATATATGCCTTTAAATTTTTCATTATTTTTCAAATTCTCAGCCAGTATTTATTCAAATATAGTGCTGCCTTACTTTCTCTCTCTTTCTGGTCTAAGACTCTAGTTGTGCAATTGTTTCTAATCCTTTTTCATGAATTTTGTTTTCTCTGAGCATCATCCCAAATACTTTCACCCCATTTATCTTTCAGTTCAGTAATTTTCTCTTCTTCAGTGTCCAATCTCCTACCAAATGTATCATAATTTAATAATTTTATTTTTTTAATTTGTAGATGCTCCATTTAATTATTTTTCAAAAATTTAGTATCGGTGATATTGTTCATCAATTTTGAACTTATTTATCACAGCTATTTACAATTCATTGAATACTGCTAACTCTAAGCTTGTTTCTATTATCTGGCATTTTTGTTACTGTTTGCTTGCATTTGTGGTATGTGTGTATGTGCTGTGTGTTTATAGGACTGTTTCTTGGTTTATCTATTAATTTTTGATTGAATGTTATGTTCTCTGTATGATACATAATGTGGTGATGTGATCTTCCCCTGGAGACGATGTATTCTTTCCTTTGATAGGCTGATAATGTTAGGGGGAATTACTGGATAACCATCTGATTAAAAGCCAGATTTTAATCATAAGAATTATGACTTTAATCATATAAGAAATCAGACCAGATTTCTTATAAGGTTCCACTCATGTCCGGTTTACCCTGGCTCTTAAAACACATCTCTCCAAGGATCCCAAGAGAGAGCTATGTTTCCTGAAGGCTTTCTTTTTTAGCAGGTCCTGACCTATTTTTTTGTTTTCTAGAACATGAAATTGTATAAATCTCCACTTTGTCTTTCAGAAGATTTTTACTTAGATTTTAGGGCTCTTTTTCTGTGCAACTTAAGACTTTTTTCTAATACTAAGAAGCAAAATTGCTGAATATCAAGTTCTCTTCTTTAAACTTCATTTTTGAATCAATACTTGCTTCCACAAGTCTTAGCACTTTGATAGCCTTGAGTTTATTTTATGATTCTCCAGCCCTTATATAAGTGCCAAAATTTCTGCTTTTGTTACTCAGACCCTTCCATGTAGGCTTCTGTTCCACTTCTTGGAATCCAATATAATACCAATAACTAGAAATTACCCCAGGAGAAAATTCACTTCTGAGCCATAGATTCTCCTCTGTTCATACTTCCTACTTTCCAGAGTCTTAGTTCCTTATGTCCTGATTAACTTGGCATCTCATCAATACTTTCAAACATATTTTTAAGTGTACCTGGATTTCTTAAGTATTCTTGGTCTGTTGCAAGATAAGTTATAACCTAAAACAAAAGTTTCCAGAAAAAAAAAGAGTTACTGAAAGAGAATTATAAATTTCTGTTATTGTTGAAATGTATAGAACTAACAACAAACTTAGAAAAGACCTCTTGTTTAGATGAACAAGTTGTCTAATTTTAAAATAATCTCTTTCTCAACCTCCAATTTAGATTCATTCATCAAACAATCATAGGAGCATTTTTCTGCTTTCTTTAACTGTATTCCATCCTTAGTCCATGGAACTAATCCTTAAATTATTATTAAAATAAAAATATTGGATAATTGCTCTTTAGAGAGTAAAGGGATCTAATCTAAGTTTAGCTTACCTATTCTGAAAAGAAAATTGCTATACACTTCTATATAGTAGAAACGGAAATTTATAATAGAAAATAAAATTACTATACATTTTAAAGTCTTTCCTTATACTTCCTCTGAAGTATTTTTATTAGTTATCATTATAAACAAAATGTTTTAGGCCCAGTACTTTAATTGCTTCACATGTCCTCCTCTGCGTTGACATTAGGCACAGAAAACTTATTTGCTTTCTAAATTTTAGTTTCATTCCATTCATGTTTTATTTGATAGAGTGGAACACAAAGATACCCCAAAGGGGATGTAATCACTTGCATGTGTAATCATAAGACAGAGAAGACAGATATAAATTAAAATTGGGCTACAAGAATTTTTTTCTAATACTAATTCTGTTGACTTCAGAATTATTATATTTTAATAACATTTAAAACATTGTATAAAACTTATCTACTAATATTTTTTCATAAGAAAGTATCTATTTAAAAAGGTGTTGATAGTTTTTTATTAGCATTAAGAGCTCAAAATAAGAGATTATTAGTTTTAAAGTCTCCAATCTTGAAGTTCTTGTAGTCAACAATTACTTATGTAAGGGTAATTTTCACAGATAGTAAACATAATAAACTACCTATTGAAGTGTTCATTTAAGGGTTTTAATACAGTAATTTTTAATACTATGGTCTATCTATATCAAACTCCATCCTTTGATCATTACCATTCTATAAAAATTCTTTATTCCAATTATTTTCTTCCTATATATAGAAAACAAATTAATTCAAGTAAAATTAAGAACAAAGAATGCATTTCTATGGCAAGAATATCCGCAGAATTGGTCTAGGTACCAGACTAAATTATTTAAATAAGTATATGGAGGTGGTTAAGTTGTTAAGCCATGTCCAACTCTTGCAGCCCCATGGACTGTAGCCTGCCAGGTTCCTCTGTCCATGGGATTCTTCAAGTAAGAATACTGGAGTGGGTTGCCATTTTCTTCTCCAAAATAAGTGTGTGTGTATGTATGTTTATATATATATATATATATATATATATATATATATATATATTTCTTCTTAAATGTGGAATTAGTTCTCTGCCATAAGTATAAAATTCTTAAAGAACTATGGTTTCTAAATACCCATAGACAAAGAATAAGAAGTAAACAGCTCAATTCTTTGATGATGACATGTCATTGTGACGAAGAAAGCAACCTATGGGGCTTAATAATTCCCCAGAGAAAGCACAATGTGATTTAATGAAGGACAAACACAACGTTTATGTGCCAACACACACATAGGCAAAACTATTTTCTTTTCATAGTGAGCATCTTTTTATATCTACCATGTTGTTTTTTTGCACATATTGATTGCCATTTAGAAGCAAGTGAGAAATAACATTAAAGTAGAGTGAACACATTGTGAAGACACATTATTTTCCACTGAACATGTGTTTAACTTGTGTGAATTCCAATTTCTTTATTCAGAAGTTGGATTAACTATGTAAAGCCATGTCTCAAATACCGCCCCAACTGTCTGCATTTTATTAATATGTAATTTAGTAAATGTTGACTGAGCTAGGGCTCAGACTGGGAGATTCTTAGTGAAATAATAAGGACACCAAATGTGGTTTATGTAACAGAACTAAACTAAATGCATTTAGTTTTCCAGAGGTTAACATACAAGATTTTGAAGAAAGTCACATAACAATATAGGGCCTACTTCCTGGTTTTATTACAGATTGAAATTGCCTAAGATAGGTTCAGTATTCAAAGAATTTCCTGCAACATGAACATGACTGGAAAAATAATTTTCAACATTAAATTTGGTGAACTGCTGAACTTTGTTAATATTTTTTGCAGTGTTCAATTTAATTTTAATAAATTGCATAGCTCTGGCAGCAGAGTGAAGTCTGAAGATTGAAAGCCTGAAGAGGTCAAAGGAAAAGTTGGCTTGCCAATGCAAGCCTGTTAAAACACTAACTAGAAAATTGGGCAGGAAAAACAGTTTAAAAAAATATTGTGAGTATCTTTGATCATCAGCTGGTTGAAAAGAAGTAATATGACAAACAGGAAATTACAAAGAATAACTATTTTGACTGTAGTGGAAATAGAGACTTAGGTAGCCACATTTCAAACCAAATGCAGAATATTTTCCTGGAATTTAAGGAAAAAGTATCCAGATGTCTAAACATTCTATTCAATGCAGCTCTTATTTGGAGTTTGGCAAGCCTTCAGAAAACTAGTAGTCAAGTTTAGTTGGAATGCTTTATCCAGCCTATTTACATAATTTCATACATATTTTATGCTTCTGCATTATGTTTTTTGGTAGTGGCTATATTTAATTTTAGGTTTTCTGCAATGTTATATTTGTTTATATGAATTATTTTATTGCTTCCAGTCAAAATGCTTTGTGGATAAACTCAAACTTGTGAACCACTACTGCAAATGATGTTGAAAACAAAGTTACATAATAATATCATTAAATCTTCTAATAAGTATCTCCATATAATTGCTCCATACTGCCCTCAAATAGGAAAAATTACACTCCCCAAAAAAGAAATGGAAATATTCTCTTATTTGTAAACCTTACATAAATGTGTTTATTTTTAGATTTAAAAATAATTTGTAATAAAAATTTGCTTTAAGGATATAATATATTGAACAATTGGATTTAGTGTAATTACATGATAAAATGTCTCCTAAAAATTATACTATGAAAATATAAAAACACAAAAAAACTAGCAGGTGCTCTATAAATGATTGTAAGAACAGAAACAAAAATAACAAATAAGTCATTTATTTGTATTATCAGATTAAAACTTAATAACTGGCTATCCTTTGTGTTAAATACCACAATCACGCCAATTTTTAATATGAAAAAGCTTAGCCATCTGGAGGTTTAATGTAGTGCCTAAGGCCAAAAGTTTCCCAGGTGGTGCAGTGGTAAAGAATCCCTCTGCCAATGCAGGAGAGGAAAGAGATGCTGGTTTGATTCTCGGGTTGAGAAGATCTACTGGAGTAGGAAATGGCAACCTGCTCCAGGATTCTTGTCTGAAAAATTCCATGAACAGAGGAGCCTGGCAGTCTGCAGTCCGTGTAGTATATATATATATAGGGAAGAATAAACAAAACAAACACAAATAACAAGAAAGCAAAAAGACGAGCAAACAATTAAGCCAAATTAATTGGAAAAATGACCACAAATGCAGGAATCACATTAATAAATTCATAGGTGCATGCAAGAAGCATTTCTTAGGTAACACTAGGAAAGGATAGAAAAGAATCAGAATAAACAATTCCTGATGTTGAGGAGTTGAGTCTAGGTGGCAAATATACCTGTCAACATTCATCATTGGAAGCAACAAAAGCAAATGGCTTATTTAATAAGATAAGAAATGTGTTGAAAATATATCATGCAGTTCACAGATGGCTTGGGAATACTGGTATATTGGGATAGGCAACAGTTAGGAACAATCATCAGGTCCCATCACTTCATGGGAAATAGACGGGGAAACAGTGGAAACAGTGTCAGACTTTATTTTTCTGGGCTCCAAAATCACTGCAGATGGTGATTGCAGCCATGAAATTAAAAGACACTTACTCCTTGGAAGGAAAGTTATGACCAACCTAGAGAGCATATTGAAAAGCAGAGACATTACTTTGCCAACAAAGGTCCGTCTAGTCAAGGCTATGGTTTTTCCAGTGGTCCTGTATGGATGTGAGAGTTGGACCGTGAAGAAAGCTGAGCGCTAAAGAATTGATGCCTTTGAACTGTCGTATTGGTGAAGACTCTTGAGTCCCTTGGACTGCAAGGAGATCCAACCAGTCCATCCTAAAGGAGATAAGTCCTGGGTGTTCATTGGAAGGACTGATGCTAAAGCTGAAACTCCAGTACTTTGGCCACCTCATGTAAAGATTTGACTCATTGGGAAAGACTCTGATGCTGGGAGGGATTGGGGGCAGGAGGAGAAGGGGACGACAGAGGATGAGATGGCTGGATGGCATCACTGACTGGATGGACATGAGTTTGAGTGAACTCCAGGAGTTGCTGATGGACAAGGAGGCCTGGTGTGCTGCGATTCATGGGGTTGCAAAGAGTCGGACACGACTGAGCGACTGAACTGAACGGAACTGAACTGAGGAACAAAGAAGACTATGGAGATAGAATCCTAACACAGAGCTATTTCACTGATGACTCTCTGTTATCTTTACTAGACCCTTGAATCTTCAACACCCATCATCAATTGGACAGGCACTCGATGCTGTATTTGTGCTCTGGTAGTAGTAACATTGAGTGTTGCTAGTGTCCTTTTCAGTGAAGTAGTATCATTGTATCTGCTTCTTTGCATCACTGTTCTGATGCAGAGCCTTGGATGGCTGATCCTTCTTATCCTGCCCATAAAACAATATTTGCAAGGAAGCCTAAACATGAACATGAGTGCTAAATTGCTTCAGTGACTCTATGGACAGTAGCTCACTAAACTTCTCAGTCTATGGGATTCTCCAGGCAAGAATACTGGAGTGGGTTGCCATGCCCTCCTCCAGGGGATCTTCCCATCTCAGGGATAGAACCTTTGTCTCTTATGTCCCCTGCATTGGAAGGACCCATTCTATCTTTAAAAGGCTTTCGCTGATTTATTGACTACATTCTCCCTTTTGGTTACTTCAAAGTCAACTAATTGGAACTGCAATTCAGCCACTCAGTCATGTCCGATTCTTTGAGACCCCATGGACCTCAGCACTCCAGGCTTCCCTGTCCATCACCAACTGCTGGAGCTTACTCAAACTCATGTCCATCAAGTCAGTGATGCCATCCAGCCATCTCGTCCTCTGTCAACCCCTTCTCCTCCTGCCTTCAATCTTGCAAAATTCCCTTACAGTAACGTGTAGGCTAATGTTGGATAGAATAACACTGAGAAGGTACATGTGTGCTGTCAGTGGCTGATTTCTCCCTACAATCTTCAACTGTCACTAAAGAAGCTCTCTTATTGTCTATCCTAACTGGAAACCTATCTGAAAGGGAATTCTTAGTAATGCAGTTCAGCCCACCCATTTAGACACAACACTAAAGTCATTGGAAGTGACCTTTTGTCAGTCTGGTATATGTACACATATCTTTAAGCCATATTGCATCTTCAACTAAGACACCAAAGTGATACTTTCACTTAACACTACACAACTTTCCTACACACATCAAAAACATGCTAAACTTGTCTGTAGAATGGATGTGGATGTCCTTGAACATAAATATTCGTGCACTCTTTTTATTGCTGATTCATATTCTCTCTTTGATATTTTATAAATTAAATGTTGAAAATAAATCTATTATTTTACTAACACACCTTATGTTAGACGATAAAGGGAAAAAAATGAGAAAGATAAAAATAATTGGCTAATATATATGCAGACTAAATCCAAATAAGTAGCACAGAATTACAATTATTACATAGGTCCTTGTATCTGCAACTAGCCATATGAGTAGAGCTGGTATGTATAACTACTTTTTCTACTACCCTTTCTATATCCCCTTTGATCTCAGTAAATACTCCAGCTGATTGTATTTCTTTGCCCAGTGGGTTGATCCACACTTTCATTTTCAAAAGGTATGGGCCATAGTCTTGCAAATTGGACTTTAGATTTTCAACTTACTTTAGTCATAAGACAGAATATCACCTATATTCCAGATGCACTCCTCTTTACTCCCCTTGCATAATAGCAACTCAATTTCCCCTTCATAGTAATGATCAATCACCCCAGGCAGCACAATAACTCCTTTCTTTTCCTGTTGATTCAGAGACATAAGAAGACCAAAGTGTCAAGATACCAGTCTAAATTTCCAGTTTAATAGAATCAATGTGCCTCCTGGTGAAAGTATTTCTCCTACTGAAACTAAGACCTCTAGACCAGCAGAGTCGAGTCATGGGTGCAGGAAAAAAAATATTTTGCAGCAGATCATAAGAAGGAATAGTTAGATAAGCCATAGCTACTCCCCCTCCCTTTTTCCTGACTATGGGAGAAATAGGATTGTATGTTAGACAGATTTAGAGCATAAACCACATCTTGAAAGGCATCATTTCAGCCCTAAAAGGTAACAGCGCACATCTGACATGTAACTGGGACTTCAAAAGGCTATTCCACCTTTCTATCAATCCAACTGTCTGAGAATTTTGGAGAACATGGTAAGATCAGTAAATTCCTCGAGCATGGACCCATTGCCACACTTCATTTGCTGTGAAAAGGATTTCTTGGTCATAAACAATACTTCATAGAGTACCATAAGAGTGAATATGACATTCTGTTAGTCCATGGATGGTGGTTTTGGCAGAATAATTGCAGGCAGGAAGTACAACTCCATGTCCAGAATACATGTCTATTTCAGTAAGAACACAGTGCTACTCCTTCCATGAGGAAAGTAGTCCAATGTAATCAACCTGACACCAAGTAGCTGGCTGATCGTCCTGGGAAATGGTACTCAATGTTGGCCTCTGATGCTGATAGATTGGGCACCCAGCTATGACTGAGTCAGCTGTCTAGGTCTGCCTTGGTGAGTGAAAGACTATGTTGTCAAGATTATGCCTAATCTCGGTTCCTACCACTGTGGCCCCTTGGTTTAGGGACTTATTGGGCTATGAGAGGAAAGGCTTGAGATGGAGTCTGACAGCTATCTGCAGACTAAGCTATCCTTTCCAGGGGTTATTTACATTTTTTCAGGTCATCTTTAGGGATCATTCACATGGGACACAAATATTCAGACATTATATACATATTCAGAGCAGGTCTCCATCCCAGACCTCCTTGCCATCAATTTTACAATCATGTTTTTCTGCGTCCTTTACCATCCAGCCAAACCATTGTCCACAGCTTATGAGTTGATGTAGATTTCTATCACCAACCCTCATTCCAGGCAAACAGCAAGTGAGTTGTTTGGAGTTCTTATCACTTTTATAACTTCCTTTCAGAACTCTTCAGAACTTTATCAGAGTGGGGATGATGTACTGCAACTGTTGACTCTCAGGCTGTCCAGGGTCATAAGATAAATAGACTCAAGTTTTCAGTTCCTCAGTAAACTGGTCATAGAAAACTTATCATGAAACTGTATGTGTTGCCTGAGAGAGAAAAAGCAATATATTAACAGTAAGAGCCATGGATGACTACTTCCATGCAACTTTCTTGTGCATTCAGGGTATGTTTGAGACTGGTAGTATGTATACCACTTTTATTTGATGATGAAGAGTGCTGCTAGGCACTTCTGGTCCTTTGCCTGGGTGGGTCAGACAACATCCAGTTCATGATGGAGAGTTCAAGTTACACGGAAACATGATCCACGGTCAGTCATCAGTCTCTCTGCTAAGGTCCTAAGCTTTTTTGTTAAGGCAAAAGCTCTTTCTAAAGGGAAAGGGATTGTCTCCAAAGAACCTATAATCTTACTCCAACATTTTAAGGATATGTGTTCTCTTTACCTATACAGTCCTGCCATAGGCTCCAAAAAGCAACCCTAGTAGCAAGAAGTAAAAACCGGGCAGAAACTTAGGCACTTTGCTTGGGATTCTCCTTCACTGTTTTACGAAATTCATCCATGATATGTTCTGTTTTCCACAAGACAGTAGAAGCAATTTTTCTAAGCTATCTGTTAGTACCTGACAACCATCCCCTTTTTTCTACTTTCCAAGAACACTTTCTTCATGATCTTTTGAACTCTCACTAGCTGAGGCCTAAAAGGCTAGATTTTTTTACTAACAGTCTGGTTCAGGCAATCTAGACTTTCTCTGTTATGCCTCTCAAACTTCTTCCAGGCTCAACTAGCTTATACAGATCTTAGAAGTCACCCCTCTGTCCTAACAATGAGTTAAAAAACTGAAGAGAACTAAAAATTCAATAACTCTTAGAGAAATTTGATCACATAGCAACATGTAGCCTGAAAATTTGGAGAGACAGACAGATTCAGAGAATTACAAAATTTACTGGAAATAGGAACCCACGGGGAGAAACTTCCACAGGAACAAATGCCAGGATAGGAAAACACTGTAACTGCCTAATTACTGAAGGCTCTTTGTGGACAGATTTGTGAGTTAAAAATTCCAGGAGGACCCCATAATCTATGTAGGGCCACCCACACTTGTGTGAATTTTATTTTATTTTTTTATGATTTTTTTAATGCAGGTCATTTTTAAAGTCTATATTGAATTTGTTACAATACTGCTTTTGCTTTATGGCTGCAAGGCATGTGGGATTTTAGCTTCCCAACCAAGGATTGAACCTTTAGCCCCTGCATTGGAAGGCAAAGTCTTAACCACTAGATGGCCAGGGAAGTTCCAACTTCTGTGAATTTCATATCCTGGAATTCTATTCAGTTCCCACAGTAAATATCAGATACAAATTTTCCACATATTTCTGGCATCGAAAGTAGAGAAGGAACCATGCTGAAATATTTATGAGTATTCTATTCTTAACAAGAGTTGCTCTCAGGGAAGCTATTTAACCAGAATCTAACTTGCTGGAGTCTCCACAGGTGGCACTTGTAGTAATGCAAGTGGACATAGTGATGTGGGTTCGATTCCTAGGTTACTAAGATTTTCTGAAGTAGGAAATGGCAACCCACTCCAATATTCTTCCCTGGAGAACCCCATGGGTAAAAGAGCCTGGTTGGCTGTAGTCCATAGGGTCACACTGAATTGGACATGACTGAAGTGAGTTAGCATGCACACAACCTAACTTGGGGAAGGGAAATACCCAACTCCAGACCCCTTTAACCATCCTGTCCCATGTCAATAGGAGTGGGGAAGGGACATCAATGCAAAGCACTTTGTGATGGTCACTGTTAAGGAATACAGGATAACTCAAAGGCTGAGATTCAATCCTAGGACTATAAGACACTTTCCCTCTCTGATACTTTACCAGTATGGGGGTAAGTTGAAGATAAGCTCATGTTACTGTAAATGGCATAAGAAGACCTCTGAATATAATTTAAAAATAATTATAACCCATGTCACATACTGTACCTGTGGAAAAATGTTTTCACTGGATGACTGAAGCAAAGAAAGGATGATGCAAAATTGTTACACAGTACACTATGGCCTGAATTGTATTCCAATTGAATTTTTATTTCTGTTCAACAAAAGAAGTATTTACCCCTTTCAAGATATAGAGGGAGTATAGGACCCAGGTGAATAATTTTAAGCTAAGTATTATATTGCTTTAATATCAATAAGATAAGAATAGTTTCTTCGAGGAAGTTACAGTTTTATGGCAAGAGCATTAAAAATCAAACTACATTCTCTGAGAACCCCTAAAACTTTTTTTTTTAATATAGTGTTATCTCTAAAGAATCTTTGTCTTTTTCCCCTGTTATTTTCCCCTTTAGTTGTTTGTTGGCAGTTATTTGGCTCTTCCTCATTTCAATCTTCTCTGTGGTTCATATTGTAAAATTACAGACAACACCCAAGAGAAATGAGAAGAAGAAAAAAAAAAGAGATTGTATTACAGTCTCAAATAGAGAAATGACTTTATTAGTTAGGTCAGGATTCCTTGTTTCTCTCAACTGTCTTTTCTTTAAAATGGGAGCACTCAATTTAGAAAATGTGTTGATATTTAGATAATACCAAATATTTCATATATAGTCAAAAGATATTTTAAAACTGTCAAATTCTCATCTATAAACTTATATCTGCCAGTTTTTTTTTTTTTTTCAAGCTGTTTCTTCCACTGGATGGTTTTCTGCTTTAAGTTTTTGTTTATCCCACACCTCTGTGGTGGGCTGAAATGCAGTTGGCATCATAACTTTGTTAAGGGTTTATGATTTTGTTAACATTTGTTCATTGGAGTATAGGTGCTGGGTGGTGAGCCACATTTGAATAGTTCAACAACAGATGACAAGAGAGGCTGAAATAGAGAAGTTTATTATTCACAAGATCTGGAGGAAATACATGACATGGCTCCAGGAGTCAGTCACATGGGGAGTTCAAGGCAGAGGGCGGTCAGAGAAAGAGGAAAACCGGGGATTGGACACATGTCTTTATTAGGGCCCTTGGGTGGAATGCTTCCAAGTTCTGGGGGTAAGGTTGGATTAGTCAGTTTAAATTAAAAAGAGAAGGGTTTTGGTAAGCTCTGTAGAGGAATTTTGTCTAAGGAGAGCTCAAGGAGAAGGCCCTGGGAGGTAAGGAAGACTATTTCTCATACAGGAAGTCCTATTAGGTACTTATACTTGCTTGTAAGCCTGCAGTTGTTTGATGGGACTTGTGTTAGGTTAACATTCTCAGGTGACTTGGCCAAAATAAATCAATGCTGAGACATCAATGCCTTGGAGTGACTTAGCTGAACTCTCCCATGAGATTTTTCTCACAGTAAGTTCCAGAAATGTTTGCTGTGCTACATCATTGATATCACTCATGACTTTATTTGGAGATGCAATTTTGTTCAGATGAATTGCATACTTCGTTCTTCTTAGATGACACATTCTTATCCCTACCACCAACCACCACTACCACCACAACTGTCATCTACTATAAACAACTTTTGCATCATCAAAGAGATGCTTAAGTCTTTGAAGATTTCACTTGGGTTGTGATTGCTATAGACTGTCTTTGACTATGCTTCCATTTTAAAAATAATCTTCACATAATTTATCACAAGTGTAAGAATCACTTTTTCTATATTTACTCATGACACTTTTGAATTTTATATATCAGTGGTATACATTTTTAGGAAATTTTAAGTGATATCTAACTTTTCTTTATCACACTTTTTACTGAAAAGTATGTGTGCATCACAATAAACTGTGGAAAATTCTTAAAGAGATGGGATACCAGACCACCTGATGTGCTTCTTGAGAAATCTATATGCAGGTCAGGAAACAACAGTTAGAACTGGACATGGAACAGCAGACTGGTTCCAAATTGGGAAAGGAGTACATCAAGGTTGTATATTGTCACCCTGCTTATTTAACTTATATGCAGAGTACATCATGAGAAATGCTGGGCTGGAGGAAGCACAAACTGGAATCAAGATTGGTGGGGGAAACATCAATAATCTCAGACATGCAGATGATACCACCCTTATGGGAGAAAGTGAAGAACTAAAGAGCTTCTTGATGAAAGTGAAAGAGGAGAGTGAAAAAGTTGGCTTAAAGCTCAACATTCAGAAAACGAAGATCATGGCATCTGGTCCCATCACTTCATGGCAAATAGATGAGCAAACAGTGGAAACAGTGTCAGACTTTATTTTTCTGGGCTCCAAAATCACTGCAGATGGTGATTGCAGCCATGAAATTAAAAAGACACTTACTCCTTGGAAGGAAAGTTATGACCAACCTAGACAGCATATTAAAAAGCAGAGACATTACTTTGCCAATAAAGGTCCATCTAATCGAGGGTATGGTTTTTCCAGTAGTCACATATGAATGTGAGAGTTGGACTGTAAAGAAAGCTGAGCGCTGAAGAATTGATGCTTTTGAACTGTGGTGTTGGAGAAGACTCTTGAGAGTCCCTGGACTGCAAGGAGATCCAATCAGTCCATTCTGAAGGAGATCAGTCCTGGGTGTTCATTGAAAGGACTGATGTTGAAACTGAAACTCCAATATTTGGCCACCTGATATGAAGAGCTGACTCATTGGAAAAGACCCTAATGCTGGGAAGGGTTGGGGGCAGGAGAAGGGGATGACAGAGGATGAGATGGCTGGATGGCATCACCGACACAATGTGCATGAGTTTGGGTAGACTCCAGGAGTTGGTGATGGACAGGGAGGCCTGGCATGCTGTGATTCATGGGGTGGTAGAGAGTCGGACATGACTGTGCAACTGAACTGAACTGAAAAATATGGATGCAGCATTTCTTTTTTATTTGTAATATAAACCTGTGAAATGGTATTGTCAATATGCCTGATATACAGCTACCAAAACTGAAGCCTCAAAAAGCCAGGAAAATTGCCCAAGATAGCTCAGCAAGCAGTCTACCAACTCTGATTCCATCCTACAACAGTGATTAATCTTTACCATGATACCACACTCTCCCATTCTGTATTGTTTTCATCTAGAATCTGGTGATGTTTCACAGAAGGGAACTGGGGGGAGCAGAAATGATAAACAGCTCCCATTGCCTTCAGGAGTCTCATATGA
Source organism: Budorcas taxicolor (assembly GCF_023091745.1). Taxonomy (NCBI): domain Eukaryota; kingdom Metazoa; phylum Chordata; class Mammalia; order Artiodactyla; family Bovidae; genus Budorcas; species Budorcas taxicolor. The sequence continues at coordinate 54,402,830 of NC_068923.1, read as the reverse complement.
GGTATGCTTCTTAAGGAGCAATTTGTAGTAGTACATTGAAAGAGTGTATTTTCTTTTTCTTCTTTTCCTTCATTTTTTTGCCACTTCCAACTTGCTTCATTTTTTCTGGAAACAGTTTTTTATTATATTAGTGTGCAATTTAGTGGTTCAATATTTTTATAGATTATACCCCATGGAAAGTTATTATAAAATATTTGTTATATTCCTTGTGCTGAACAGTATATACTTATAGCTTGTTTATTTTATATATAATATTTTGTACCTCTTAACCCTCTACCTCACTGCCTCTCCGTTTTGCCTCTCTCCACTGTTAACAATTAGTTTTTTCTCTACCTCTGTAAGTCTGTTTATGCTTTGTTATATTCATTTGTTTGTTTTACAAAGATTCCCCATGTAAGTGAATCTTTAGAAAAACTCTGATGCTGGGAAAGATTGAAGGCAAAAGGAGAAGGGGATGGCAGAGGATGAGATGGTTAGATAGTATCACTGATTCAATGGACATGAATCTGAGCAAACTCCAGGAGACAGCAAAGGACAAGGGAGCCTGGCATGCTGCAGTTCCTGGGACACAAAGAGTTGGACACAACTTGGCGACTGGACAGCAACATTCTGCTTTCCATAGTGGTTGCACCAATTTATATCCCTATGAACAGCATACTAGAATTCTCTTTTTTTCCACATCCTTGTCAATGTTTGTAATTTGTGATCTTTCTGATGGTACCTATTCTAAACAGGTGTGAGGTTATTTCTCATTTTGATTTTTATTTGAATTTCCCTAATGATTAGTGATTTCGAGCATCTTTTCATGTGCTTGTTGGCCATCTGTGTATTTTCATTGTGAAAACATATATTCAGTTTTACTGCCCATTTAAGTTTTTTTTATATTGAGTTATATAATCTATTTATATATTTTTGATATTAACCCCTTATTGGTCACAAAAGTCTATTTTTTTTAAGTGTAGTAAACATAAGCAAAGACCATAGATGACCTTCTCAAGAGATGCTTTTGGGACCTTTACCAATTTTCCATATCATAAATGCTATAAAAATATATTATTCATTTAAAGACTAGTGGGAACATCTTATATAACTATCAGTATTTAATGACAATGATGCCTTTAAGATGATGAGTGGAGAACAACAAAGGCCTGCGCATATGTGAATGCTGGGTAGCTCTCAATTTCTCTTTGTTAGTGAGGAGACTTAGCCCAGCCTAAGGAGAACACAATTAAAATTTATACTACACCATTTAACAGTGGAAACTGCTAATGTCAAATTGCAATTGCCAAGAGTTTCTTTGATTCTGTCAAAGACCAGTTAAAGACAGCAGAAAAATTAAAATCTCAGACCACTAGAGCTCAGTCTCAGTGAACCACAGAAGGAGATACTGTGATGGTATATATAGAGTAGTATGTGAAGTGCTCCAAGAACTATAAAATTGCTGGAAATCTCAGTTATCATATCACCCTTATATTAAAAGCTACTGAAATTTTTTTTTAATATGAGCAGAATATTTGGTATGTATAAACATCAGAAAGCAATTATTAACCTGAAAATAGCTATGTTTAAATTTACTTAATCTGAACAACTCTTGCACATTTTTGTAAGAGTGTCACAGGTTTTGTGATCAGTGTTTTTATTTCAGTCATCTTTTGAAGTTTGATAACTTTATACTTCAAGAAAAAAGTCAATAGACAATTCAGAGGAAAATATATTTGAAGAAAACCATATACTTTGTTTCTCAGTCTTTTTAAATATATGCTTACTTTTGATGATATTTTTCATATCCAACTTTATAACTATTTGGAATCTTATACTAAGTTATACCACATGAGTATTAAAAAGCAAAATCAAAACAATAATTATTTCATAAAATACTTGTTCAAATTATCTGAACTTCTGTAATAAGGTGGGTGCATATGTGCTCAGCTGAGTCCAACTGTTTGAGACCCTATGAAGTGTAGCGCACCAGGTTCCTCTGTTCATGGGATTCTCTGGCAAGAATATTGGAGTGGGTTGCCATGCTCTCCTCCAGGGGACCTTCCCCACCTGGGAATCAAATCCACACCCTGTGTCTGGCAAGTGGATTCTGCACTGGCAAGTGGATTCTCTACCACTAACACCACCAGGTACTTGACCATTTATAGGACCATCTCCTTGTTTTATGGCTGCTACTCATCTCCATTCAAGTATATACAACCAGTTAAAATTAAAAGAAAACACTGAAATAAATTAGCCCCAGTTTCAAAAGAAGTGGAGGGCAGAAAGAGGAGAGAGATATGTCTCAGGCAGGGTGAGAAGCTTTAGAAGTTTAGAAGCATTTGAGAAGCCAGACAAGTAAAAGAGGCAAGAAGGCACTAGGTTAGAGTGAGGAAGAAGGTCAATCATAAGGTAGAACATAGAAGAGATAGAATGAAAAACAGAAAATATACACACTCAATTTGATTAGTGGCTGAAAATTTACATGAGGATAAAGCAAAATAAGATTATTTTTAATGCGTTAGAGGTGGACTAGACAATATGATGGGCATATGTACTGATTTGAATTGTGTCACTCCTCAAGTTTATGTTCACTTGAAACCTCTAAATGTGACCTTATTTGGAAATAGGGTACTTCAAATGTAATCAAGCTAAGAGGAGGTCATACTGGATTAGGGTAGCCCTAAATTCAATGTTTGGTGTCTTTATAAAAAGAGTGCAGTTTAGAGACTGAGGCACAGGCATAGAGAGGAAAAATGCTATTTGAAGACATAGAGACACAGAGGGAAGAACACCATGTGAATACAGAAGCAGAAACTGGAGTGATATCGATTCAAGCAAAGGAGTGCCAAAGATTGCCAGCAATCTCCACAACTTAGCAAGGGGAAGAAGCCTTCAGAGAGAGGACGATCCAGCCCACACCTTGATTTGTGGCTTCTAGCTTCCAGAACTGTGGAGAATTTCTGTTGCTTTAAGTTACTAAGTTTATGATGATTTTTTTCTAGCAGCCCTAGGAAACTAATATGAAAATACAGGTAAAAAAAAAATGAACTTACCATGTAAAGATGATATGACCTTGAAGATTAAAGGCAGAAATTGGTTAGGGTGCATTTAACGCTAACCAAGTAAAAGCCTGAATCAGATTTCAAAAAATCCATTTCCTTGAAAAGATTTTCACTAAATTAGGAAACAGTCTCAAGCAATCTTAGTCTAAGGACTTTTTGTTAGAATGTTTATATATCTCTTACTTTAATTCTATACTCACTAGAGTATTTACTTGTCAAATTACTATTTGGTTCCTTGTTCATCTGTCTTACAAGAGAGAATATCTTTCATCACTTAAACCTCAAGTTTCACAGTTTGTATAGCAATGGTGCCTTACTGAAAATTAATAAATTGAGACCCATGGGTATCTTAAGCTTGATTTGTGCTTTTGTGGGGCCTGATCACCCCTGGGCACCAATATGAGTAATAATTCTGAACAGACTAATAGCAGGATTACACGATCACTCAACCATGACCTCCAAATGCCCATACCTCTGATCCTAAAACTTGCATATCACCATGTCAGACTCTACACATACAAATGAAATTGCAAAATAATCTCAAAATTGAAAGGGGTTCATGTAGGCTACTAAATCCTATCTTTGCATTCAGTTCAGTTCAGCCAGTCAGTCTTGTCTGACTCTTTGCGACCCCATGAATCACAGCACGCCAGGCCTCCCTGTCCATCACCAACTCCCGGAGTTCACACAAACCCATGTCCATCAAGTCGGTGATGCCATCCAGTCATCTCATCCCCAGTTGTCCCCTTCTCCTCCTGCCCCCAATCCCTCCCAGCATCAGAGTCCTTTCCAATGAGTCAACTCTTCGCATGTGGTGTCCAAAGTACTGGAGCTTCAGCTTTAGCATCATTCCTTCCAAAGAAATCCCAGGGTTGATCTCCTTCAGAATGGACTGGTTGGATCTCCTTGCAGTCCAAGGGACAAGAGTCTTCTCCAACACCACAGTTCAAAAGCATCAATTCTTTGGTGCTCAGCTTTCTTCACAGTCCAACTCTCACATCCATACATGACCACTGGAAAACCAATAGCCTTGACTAGACGGACCTTTGTTGGCAAAGTAATGTCTCTGCTTTTCAATATGCTCTCTAGGTTGGTCATAACTTTCCTTCCAAGGAGTAAGTGTCTTTTAATTTCATGGCTGCAATCACCATCTGCAGTGATTTTGGAGCCCAGAAAAATAAAGTCTGACACTGTTTCCACTGTTTCCCCATCTATTTGCCATGAAGTGATGGGACCAGATACCATGATCTTCGTTTTCTGAATGTTGAGCTTTAAGCCAACTTTTTCACTCTCCTCTTTCACTTTCATCAAGCTGCTTTTTAGTTCTTCTTCACTTTCTGCCATAAGGGTGATGTCATCTGCATATCTGAGGTTATTGATATTTCTCCTGGCAATCTTGGTTCCAGCTTGTGCTTCTTCCAGCCCCGCATTTCTCATGCATTAGTGGATCTCAAATGATTTAATGGAGCCCTGAGATGGTTCTCTAGAAGCACCAGAGGTAACCCCACATCTGTTTGCACTTTTGTTAGATGCCAAGTTAATCTGTTTTTTAAAGTGAACACTGTGAGATTTTGAAAGAATATTTCCAACACACACACAAAAAGAAGTTTGAAAAATGACTCCTCCTTTATTGTCTATATTCTACTTCTTCAGACTATAATAAAGAATCACATATTTTTTAAAGTTAAATGGTATAATATTAACTTAAATGGAGTGTGAACATTAAAAATGCATAATGTAAATCAACGACAACCAAAAATTTGAACAACTATAATTCCCTTCCTCAAAAAAAATCACAAATGATCCAAATGAAGTAAGAAAAGCTGGAAAAAAAACAAACAACAACAGAAAAGAAAAAGAAGAACAGAAATAAAATTATAAGCATAATGACTCTAAATACAGCCATATCCAAAAATATGGTAAATATTAATGGTCTAAACCATTCAATCAAATGCAGGGACAGCTAGAATGGATTTTTTTTTAATGTGACTGTTTACTTTCTAGAGCTTAAAAAACAATATTGAGGGTAAGAGGACGTTTCAGGATGAAAAAAACAAATTCATCACAAAGGTAATATTTATAAATCTTTATGAATCTTATAGTAGAGCAGCAAGGCAGATGAATGAATAGTTAAAAGAAGATCAAACAGAATCAGAACATTTCTGTTACCATAGCAAATTCCATAATTAAATATAGAAAATTTTACACTCTGCTCTTGGCAACTAACAAATAGAACAAATTACTAAAGACATAAAATATATAATCAACACTATCAACCATTTTGACCAAATTTTAGTTTAAAGCAGCCATATAGAATACTCATATTTTTCATGTGTACATTTTATGATTGCCATATGCTTATCATAAAGTGTCTTAATAAATTTAAAAACAATAGAAATCTTACTATATTCTTTCAACAAACTAGAATTTAAATATAAATCAATAATGATAAGATATATAAGGAAAATACAAATATTTGTAATGTAACAATATGCTTCTAAATAATTCATTAACAAAAGAAGATATGGTAAAGAATATTTTAATATATTAGGTACATTAACATCCTAAAGAGTCTATTTTAAAAACTGTTTTTGAGAATCTATTAAAAAACAAGTAGACAAAAACAAAAAATTGAATTTGGTGAATTTGCACAATATGCAGTTAATGTACAATTCAATTTAGTTCTATACCAGCAGCAAAAAATTGGAAAACGAAGGTACAAAATATATTTATCATGATGTCAAAAGATAAAATCTTTAGAAATACATTACAAAGAGTTACTTTTTGGTAATAAGAACATTTGATACCTACTCACAGCAAATTTCAATGATACAATTCATTGCTACTAACTGTAGTCATCATGCTGCACACCAGGTTTCTAGAACTTATTCATCTTGTAACTGAAAATTTATACTATTTGATCAATATCTGCTTTTCTTCTTGACTCCTAGCCTCTGCTAACTACCATTTATTCTCTGATATTAGTTCATTGTTTTTCAATACACATATGAATGATATAATGTTATATTCTTGTTCTGTCTGGCTTATTTTAATCATCAATATGTCCTCTGTGTTCATTTCTGCTGTTGGCAAAGTCAGGAATTCCTTACTTTTTAAAGCTGAAAATATTTTGATGTGTGTGTGTATACCCAAACTTATAATGTTCTACTGTGGACATATATTTATATAAATAAGCTAATATTATTAAGATGGAACAATATTTTATTGTATATATACATGCAATGTATTATCTATATACTATATATTAATGATTTATATAAATACATATAACATCAGTTTCTTCATTTCATTTACCCACAGACATTTAGTTATTTTTTTTTTTCTTATTAAAGTATAGTTAACTAACAATAATATGTTGGTGTTAGGTAAATAGCATAGTGAGTTGATATTTTACACATTATACTTCATCTAAAGTTACTAAAAAATATTGGCTATATTTCCTATATTGTATATTACATCCTTGCATCTTATTTATTTTATAGCTAGTAGTTTATAGCTTTTAATCCCCTTCACCTATGTGCCCTTCCCCCATCCCTCTCCTCATTAGTAACCACTAGTTTGTTCTCCATAACTGTGAGCCTGTTTCTATTTTGTTATGCTTGTTCATTTGTTTGTCTTCCACTGTCTAACATTTCAGTAAGCATAATACCCTCCAGATCCATCTATATTTTTTCAAATGACAAAATTTCTTTCTTTTTTATGGCTGAGTGATATTCCATTGTGTGTGTGTGTACACCACATTGTCTTTATCCATTCATCTATGATGGATGTTAAGTTGCTTCCATATCTTGACTACTATAAATAGTATTGATATGATCATTGGGGTGCATGTATCTTTTTGAATCACTGTCATTTTATTCAGATATTTACCCAGGAGTAGAATTTCTGGATCATATGGTAGACCTATTTTTAATTTTTTGAGGATTTCCATAATGTTTTTGATAGTGGCTGCACCAATTTACATTGCCATCACCAAATACTAAGATTTCCTTTTATCACAGCCTTGCAAACACTTTATTATTTGTCTTTTTGATGGTAGCCATCCTGACAAAGATGAGATGATGTCCTTTTGGTCATTAGATGCATTTTCCCTAATGGTTAGCAATATTGAATATCTTTCCATGGATCTGATGGCCATCTTCTACCCATTTTCGGTTAGGTTGTTTGGATTTTTTTTTTTTTCAATATTGAGGTATATGAGTTTTTAATATACTTTGGATATTAACCCCTTATCTAACATCAGTTGCAAATGCCTTCTCACACTCAGGGGGGCTGACTTTTTGTTTTGCTGATGGATTCTTTTGCTATCCTAAAACTTTTAAGTTTTATTATGTCCCATGTGTTATGTTTGCTTTTGTTTTCTTTGCCTGATGAGATCAATTCAATAAAATGTACTGTCAAAGAGTATTGCTGTTGTTGTTCAGTTGCTCAGTTGTGTCTGACTCCTGGCAACCCCATGGACTGAAGCATGTCAGACTTCCCTGGCCTTCCCCTTCTCCCGGAGCTTGCTCAAACTCCTGTCTATTGAGTTGGTGATGCCATCCAACCATCTCATCCTCTGTTGTCTCCTTCTCTTCCCACCTTCAATCTTTCCCAGCAATAGTATCTTTTCTAATGAGTTGGCTCTTCTCATTAGGTGGCCAAAGTGTTGGAGCTTCAGCCTCAACATCTTAAGATTTCCTTTAAAATTGACTGGTTTGATCTTGCAGTCCAAGGGACTCTCAAGAGTCTTCTCCAAAACCACAGTTAAAAAGTACCAAATCTTTGGCACTCTGCCTTCTTTATGGTCCAGTTCTCACATCCATACATGACTACTGGAAAAACAATAGCTTTGACTATGGACCTTTGTGGGCAAATTAATGTCTCTGCTTTTTAATAGGCTGTCTAGGTTGGTAATAGCTCTTCTTTTAATTTCATGGCTGCAGTCACTATCTGCTGTGATTTTGGTGCTCCCCAAAATAAAGTCTGTCACTGTTTCCATTGCTTCCCCCATCTATTTGCCCTGAAGCAATGGGACCAGATGACATGATTTTAGTTTTTTGAATGTAGAGTTTTAAGCCAGGTCTTTCACTCTCCTCATTTACCTTCATCAAGAGGATCTTTAGTTACTCTTTGTTTTCTAACAGGGTGCGGTTATCTTCATATCTGAGGTTATTGATATTTCCAGGACTTTTATGATTTCTTTTTTTAAAAATATAAATCTATTTATTTTAATTGGAAGTTAATTACTTTACAATACTGTATTGGTTTTGCCATACACCAACATGAATCTGCCACAGGTATACACGTGTTCCCCATCCTGAACCCCCCTCCCTCCTCCCTCCCCGTGATCTTAAATTTAGATCTTTAATCCATTGTGTGCTTATTTGTATATCTGAGAAAATGTTCTAAATTGATTCTTTTATATGTAGCTATACAGTATTCATAACATGACTTATTGAAGATAATATCTTTTCTTTATTGTATATTCATGCCCCTTTTGGATAGATTAATTGGCCATATGGGTACACAGGTTTATTTCTTGGGTCTCTATTTTGTTTTATTGATCTATGTGCATGTTTTGTGCCAGTACCATACTGTTTCATTTCTGTAGCTTCATACTAGAGCCTGGAATCAGGGAGTGTAATAACTCCAAGTTTGTTCTTTTTTCTCAAGATTGCTTTTTCTATTCGAGGTCTTTTGTGGTTCCACACAAATTTTGCAGTCATTTGTTCTAGTGCTTTGGAGAGTACCTGGGTGTCTGAAAGAAATTATGTTAAATATATAGATAGCTTTAAGTTGTATGGACATTTTAATGATATTAATTCTTTCAATCCAGGAACACTTGATATTTCTGTTTATCTGTATTATCTTCAATATCCTACATAAATGCCTTATAGTTTCCAGAGTATATGTTGGTTAAATTCATTCCGAGGTTTTTTTTTGTTGTTTTTTTTTTTTTGTTTTTTTTTTTTTTTTTTTTTTGTGCAGTAGTAGATGGCTTTGATTTATTTTTCTGGTAGCTCATTGTTAGGGCATAGATATAGAAGAGGTTTCAGAGTATTTAATCTACCTTGAAGTTGTACTCAATTCATATACTAGTTCTAGTTTTTGGTGAATTTTAGGGTTTTCTTTATCTTCAATAATCATCAGCTAATAGTGACAGTGTTGCTTCATACTTCTTAAAACTACTTCTTTAATTTTATCAAATTTTGTATGTTTTTAGCTATATATACTAGGTTTTTTTTTTTCTATAGCTTTACTAGTTTATATATTACCATTATAATACTTATTATATCCTTCCTTCTGTTGACCTTGGGCTTTGTTTGTTCTTTTTCTAATTTCTATAGATGGTAAATTTGAGTTATTTAATATTTTTTGTTTAATCAAGTATGCTTATATCACCACAAATTTTCTTCTTAGAACTAGTTCTTTTGTATCCCTAGATTTTGAAAAGTTGTGTTTTTATTTTCATTCATCTGAGCATATTTTCTGATTTCCTTTGCTGACCTGTTGGCTTTTTAATAATGTTATTTAGTCTCCACATGTTTATGTGCCCTTTTCACATTATTTTTATTTAATTTCTAGTCTCAATATTTTATGTCAGAAAAATATGCTTGATGTAATTTTAGTCTTCTTAAATGTATTGAGACTTGTTTTGGAACCTAGAATATGATCTATCCTGAAGAATGTTCTGTGTGCACTTGGAGAGAGTGTATATGCTGATTTTTAAAAATTTAATGTCCTGTTTATAATTAGTAAGTCCATTTGGCCATTTAACACTGCTCTTTCCTTATTGGTTTTCTTTCTTGGTGATCCATCCTTTGATGTACAAGGGGTGTTAATGTCATCTATTTTATTGTGGTACTGTTTCTCCCTTTATGTCTGTTAATATTTGCTTTATATATTTACATGTTCCTATATTAGGTGTGTATGTATTCATGGATGTTATATCATCTTCTTGTATTGAACCATTTGTCTTGATATCATGCTCTTCTTCACTTTTTGTTACAGACATTGTTTTGAAGTTTACATTGTTTGATATGAGTATTGCTACCCCAGATTTGTTTCTATTTCCATTTGCATGAAATATCTTTTTCCATCCCTCACTTTCAGTCTTTTTCTGTCTTCAGCTCTGAAGGGAATCTCTACAAGGCAGCATATATATATATTGCTTTGATCTCTTTAACCAATCATCCATCCTATGTCCTGTGATTGGCACATCTATTGACATTTACCACGATTATTGACAGGTATATATTTATTGCCATTTTGTTACTTGTTTTGATGCTGTTTTTGTAGTTCTCTCTTTCTCTCTCTTTTTTTTTTTTTCCTTCTTTCAGGCTCTTCCTTTACGCTTACCCATGGAGTAACATGGAACATCACAGGGAGATGCTTAGCATCCAGTGGGTTTGTATCATACTGTGAGGCCAAGACTTCCAGACAATCCAAATCTTTTGAAATAGGCTTCAAGCAAACCTGACCAGCCATTTTCTGGAAGGAGGTATTTTTTTCTATCTTTCATGTTGTTTGCTATACAGTCTTCATGAAAAGACAAGCCAGAAAATTGATCTTCCCCAAATATAAGAAGAAACATTAAAAGCCAAGAAAAATGGTTTCTCACCTAGTGAATTACAGCTTAATTAATAAATGGCACACCTTTGTGGGAGATGTTTGTGTCTTCTGGTTTCAGATCATCTTGTTTCTATAGGATCATTAATATCTGCTACTTCCTTCTTTTTCCCCCCTTTTATTTCCAAGTATCTAAGAAGAGTCTGTCTGTTCTAACTTCCTCCCTCCTAGAAATGATGCCACACAAAACTGCTCTTCTAATACCTATGAGCTCTCAAGCTTTTCCTTTTCTCCCTCATCAAACTATTTTCTGATAAAATTAGTCTCATATTTGTTATAAGGATTTCTTCCCATAATGTGTAATTATTTTTCCATTTTTGATAGGTGTTATTTTGTGTCTTCAGCTACTAGTTCTATGCCCACCACCCTCTCACTTTTTATTTGCCTGATACTCAGTTCTGTTGTGTATTCAGAACTGGCTAAAATAGTTTCAGAAAGTTTATATCCTTACATGTGACATTGAAATTTTAGCATTCTTGTTCCTATGGGATTAAAGTGACTTTATATGTTCTTTTTGTTGAATTAAATGGCTTGGGGAATGTGTAAAATGATTAATATTTAGATGGCTTTAATTATCCAATATGTGAACATGAAATTTTTTATTAAAACTAGATTAATTTTGTAGATTACTTAGGAGAGAAAGAATACCTTTACAGTATTAGAGTTTTGCATTTAGAATAATGTCAAGGATCTTCATTTATCCATATTTCTTTATCTACTCTTCTATAATTTTTGGTCTATTTACAAAAAATATTTCTTTCTTTAGAATTTGTATTATGGTTTTTACTATTATTTTTATTATAAATTATATCCTTTAAGTTGTTTTCAGCTTGATTTTTAAAGATAGCCTGCAATACAATTTAATTCTTCATGTTTATTTAATAAAAGACTTGTTTTCTGAACTCTCATGAGAGTTTTCATATTTTTTGAAGTTGTTTCTCTTTTTTTCCTCTCCCAAGAGAATTTTCAACTAATGAAAATTTATTTTCCTTGCTTCCAATATTTATAATTCATATTCTATCTTATGATTTCTTTGGATAAACTTGCAAAACAGAATTGAATTATGGACATGAGAGTAGATATCATTGTTTTGGAATTCACTTTAATGGGATTACTCATGGTTTTACTCTTTATATAATGTTTGCTAAAATTTTTATATAGATATCCCATATCATATTAGGAAATTATTCTATCCTTATGCTAAAACTTACCTTCATAATGAAGACTGAATTTAATCACATAATTTTTAGCATCTATAGGTACAATTGCAATTATAGATAATGACTGACATATTTTGGGAGAGAGGAGAAAGAAGAATCTTACCTGATTAGGCCATTGTTATGATACCACCATTATAAGAACTGTCTCAAACACAAAATCCACTTGTTTGGTTTCCAAAAGCCCTGCTAATGCAACTCATCAAGACACTAGAGACAGAAGAGGAAATAACAAGTAATCCTAAAGAGATGTCAGTAGAAAATTTCAAAACTCAAACAGGGGGAAAAGAAAAAGATTGAATAGAATATCAAAGAACTGTAGGCCAATTACAAAATGTATAATGTAAGAGTAATTGTATACCAGGAGAAGAAGAAAAAGATAAAAAGACAAGAAATCTCTGAAGTACTAATAATTGAAAACTTCCCCAAATTAATGATACCAAAGCCTATGGAGTTTTATTTTTTACCAGTTATTCCCATCTTATTATCCCCACCTACATTTACAGTTTATTATAAATTTGTATACAATCATACTATAAATTCCTTACCCTGAATTGAAACTATTTTTATTTATTATTGAAAGGAGAACATCAAATGCCTTTATCAGTAGCTTTCTTACATATACCTTCTGAATCACATAGCATGCATTACCTATAGCAGATTTTCTTTTTTTTAAAATTTCAATTGTGTGGAATTTCCTAGCTAGGGGATATTTAACAATGTTAGAAACAATTATTGATTATCATCATGAAGGAAGGATGCCATTAACATCTAGTAATATTAAACAAGCATAGGACAGCCCTCAAAATACACAAGAAATTATCCAGTTTCAAATATCAATAATAGAGAAGTTTTAAAACTATTTTCTATACATATAAATGTCCAGACATCTTGATACGTTTATATTACTGTTACACCTGAAATTTCCTTTTTTTATCAAGCCAGTCAATCTTAATTGAAATCAACACTGAGTACTCATTGGAAGGACTGGTGCTGAAGCTGAAGCTCCAATACTTTGGCCACCTAATGTGAACAGCTGACTCATTGGAAAAGGGAGGCGATATAGTGAATTTCTTCTCCTCAGACAGAGAAGCGGATGACAGAGGATGAGATAGTTGGATGGAATCACCAATTCAGTGAATATGAACTTGGTTAAACTCTGGGGGTTGATGAGGGCCAGGAAAACCTGGTGTGCTGCAGTCCATGTGGTTGCAGAGTCAGATATGACTTGATGACTGAACAACAGCAACAACAACAACAAATTAAAGAACAAACTATAAGCTGACTCCATCAATAAAATATAGTGTGTGTCCTGAAGCCTAGAAGATAATACTTAAGTCTCCTATCACTTCCTCTAGTGCTTCAACTGCACCTCAGCAGACCACTTCAATACTCCATCAAAAAGGTGGAATATGGCCAGTGGATTTATGGTCATAGGTTTGCAACCACACATTCTCTGTTGTAAGGTTGTCCATTTTATTTAAATGCAAACTTTTGGTTGTCTTTAATGATTAAATTATAAAATATTTAACAAATCAATGGGTGCATTTCATGTAGTTGAGTTCATATTAACTCACTCTAGTAAAGATACTACATCTGTTACAGCAACTAAAATGCAAGACTAGATTGATAAATTAAATGAAAATTTATCGGGGATTGCTATCCCGGTATCCTTCAGATCTTTAAGGATAGCACTAATTTTCAGCCATTCTTGGGATGGAGTATTGTTTCTTTTTTTTTTTTTTTTCGTCTTTTACTGTTTTGGAGGAGGAACAGTTTCAAAATATTCTACTGCTCTTCTCTATTGTAATGGACAATTTTATGTGTCAATTTTTTCTGGGCTACAAGGAGCCCAGATAGTTGAGCAAACATTACTCTGAGTATGTCTGTGAGGGTATTTTTAGATGAGATTAAACTTTTTTATTAATTTATTTTTTTATTGAAGGAAAATTGCTTTCTAGAATTTTTTTTTTTCTGTCAAACCTCAACATCAGCCATAGGTACACATATATCCCCTCCCTTTTGAAACTCCCTCCCATCTCCCACCCCATCCCACCCCTCTAGATTGATACAGAGCCCCTGTTTGAGTTTCTTGAGCCATATGGCAAATTCCCGTCGGCTATCTATTTTACATATTGTAATGTAAGTTTCCATATTACTTTTTTCATACATCTCACCCTCTCCTCCCCTACCCCCATGTCCATAAGTCTGTTTTCTGTCTGTTTCTCAATTGTTGCCCTGTAAATAAATTCTTCAGTACCATTTTTCTAGATTCCATATATATGCATTAGAATATGATATTTATCTTTCTCTTTCTGACTCACTTCACTCTGTATAATAGGTTCTAGGTTCATCCACATCATCACAACTGACTCAAATGCCTTCCTTTTTATGGTTGAGTAATATTCCATTGTGTATATGTACCATGACTTCTTTATCCAATCATCTGTGGGTAGACATCTAGGTTACTTCCATGTTCTAGCTATTGTAAATAGTGCTGCAATGAACAATGGGATACATTTGTTTTTTAAATTTTGGTTTCCTCAGGATATATGCGTAAGAGTGAGATTCCTGGATCATATGGTGGTTTTATTCCTACTTTTTAAGGAGTCTCCACATTGTCTTCCATAGTGGCTGTTTCAATGTACATTCCCACCAACAGTGCAAGAGCCTTCCTTTTTCTCCACACACTCTCCAGCAATTATTGTTGTAGACTTTTTGATGAGGGCCATTTTGACCGGTGTGAGGTGATATTTCATTGTAGTTTTGATTTACATTTCTCTAATAATGAGCAATGTTGAGTATATTTTCACATGTTTGTTAGCCATCTGTATGTCTTCTTTGGAGAAATGTCTGTGTAGGTCTTTTTCCCATTTTTTAATTAAGTTGTTTGCTTTTCTGGCATTGAGATGTATGCACTGCTTGTATATTTTGGAAATTAATCCTTTGTCAATTGTTTAATTACCTATCATTTTCTCCCACAGGGTTGTCTTTTCACCTTGCTTATAGTTTCCTTTGCTGTGCAAAAGCTTTTTAGTTTAATCAGGCCCCACTTATTTACATTTGTTTTTATTTCTGTTACTCTGGGAGGTGGGTCATCGAGGATCCTGTTTCGATTTATGTCATCGAGTGGTTTGCCCTTGCTGTCCTCTAAGAGTTTTATAGCTTCTGGTCCTACATTTAGGTCTTTAAATCATTTTGAGGTTATCTTTGTGTATGGTGTTAGGAAGTGTTCTAACACCATAAGTGTTCATTCTTTTACACGTAGCTGTCTGGTTTTCCCAGCACCAGAAGCTGTCTTTGCCTCATTGTATTTATTTTTGCCTCCTCTGTCAAAAATAAGGTACTCATAGGTGTATGGGTTTATTTCTGGGCTTTCTATCTTGTTCCATTGGTCTATATTTCTGTTTTTGCGCCAGTACCATACTGTCTTGATGACTGTAGCTTTGTAGTATAGTCTGAGGTCAGGAGACTTGACTCCTCCAGCTCCATTCTTCTTTCTCAAGACTGCTTTGACTATTCAGGGTCTTTTGTGTTTCCATATGAATTGTGAAATTTTTTGTTCTGGTTCTGTGGAAAATGACATTGGTAATTTGATAGGGATTGAATTGAATCTATAGATTGCATTTGGTAGTATAGTGGTTTTCACAATGTTAATTCTTTCTACCCAGGAACATGGAATATTTCTCCATCTGAATATGTCATCCTTGATTTTTTTCATTAGTGTCTTAAAATTTTCTGTGTACAGTTCTTTTGTCTCCTTAGGTAAGCTTATTCCTAGATGTTTAATTCTTTTTGTTGCAATGGTGAAGGGGATTGATTCCTTAATTTCTCTTTCTGATTTTTCATTGTTACTATATAGACATGTAAGTGATTTCTGTGTATTGATTTAGTATCCTGCAACTTTGCTAAATTCACTGATTAGCTTTAGTAATTTTTTGATACTATCTTTAGGGTTTTCTATGTATCATGTCATCTGCAAACAGTGAGAGCTTTACTCTTTCTTTTCTGATATGGATTCTTTTATTTCTTTTTCTTCTCTGATTGCTATAGCTAGGACTTCCAGAACTATGTTGAGTAATAGTGGTGAAAATGAACATCCTTGTCTTGTTCCTGATCTTAGTGGGAATGCTTTCAGTTTTTCACCATTGAGAATAATGTTTTCCGTAAAGGGCTTACCATATATGGCCTTTACTATGTTGAGGTAGGCTCCTTCTATGCCCATTTTTTGAAGAGTTTTAATCATAAATGGGTGCTGAATTTTGTCAAAGGCTTTTTTTCTGCATCTATGGAGAATATCATATAGTTTTTACCTTTCAATTTGCTAATATGGTGTATCACATTGATTGCTTTGCATATATTGAAGAATCCTTGCATTCCTGGAATAAACCCTAGTTGATCATGGTGTATGAGATTCTTAATGTGTTGCTGAATTTGTTTGCTAAAATTTGTTGAGGATTTTTGCATCTATGTTCATCAGTGATATTGGCCTGTAGTTTTCTTTTTTTGTGTTGTCTTTGCTTTTGGTATCAGGGTGATTGTGGCCTTATAGAATGAGTTTGGAAGTATTCTTTCCTCTGCAAGTGTTTGAAAGAGTTTTAAAAGGATAGGCATTAGCTCCCCTCTAAATGTTTGATAGAATTCTCCTGTGAAGCTATCTGGTCCTGGGCCTTTTTTTTTGTTTGTTTGTTTGTTTGCTTGTTTTCTTTGGGGGGAGATTTTTAATCACACTTTCAATTTCAGTGCTTGTAATTGGGTTGTTCATAATCTCTATTTCGTCCTGGTTCAGTTTTGGAAGGTTTAACTTTTCTAGGAGTCTGTCCATTTCTTCAAGGTTATCATTTTATTGCCATAGAGTTGTTCATAGTAGTCTCATAATCTTTTGTGTTTCTGTATTGTCTGTTGTAATGTCCCCTTTTTCATTTCTGATTTTGTTGCTTTGATTCTTCTCTCTTTTTTTCTTGATGCATCTGGCTAAAGGCTTGTCAATTTTATCTTCTCAAAGAACCAGCTTTTAGTTTTGGAAGTTTACTATTGCTTCTTTTATTTCTTTTTCACCGATTTCTGCTTGGATCTTTATGATTTCTTTCCTTCTCCTAATTTTTTGTTGTTGTTGTTCTTCTTTTTCCAGTTGATTTCCACATGAAGTTAGGTTGTCTATTTAATATTATTCTTGTTTCTTGAAGTAAAATTGTGTGCTATGAAATCCCCTCTTAGAATTGCTTTTGCTGTATCCCATAGGTTTTGAGTTGTTGTGTTTTCATTGTCATTTGTTTCTAGAAATTCTTTGATTTCCCTTTTGATGTCTTCAGTAACCTGTGTCTATTTAGAGATGTGCTGTTTAACCTCCATGTGTCTGTGCTTCTTACAGTTTTCTTCTTGTAATTGATATCTAGTCTCAATGCCTTTTGGTTGGAGAAGACGCATGATATGGTTTCAACTTTCTTAAATTTACTGAGATTTGATTTGTGACCCAAGATATGGTCTATCCTTGAGAATGTTCCATGTGCATTTGAGAAGAAGGTGCATTCTTTTGCATTTGAATGGAATGTCCTGAAGATATCAATGAGAGCCATCTCATCTAATGTATCATTTAAGACATGTTTCCTTATTAATTTTCTGTTTTGATGATTTGTCCACTGGTGCGGGTGGGATATTAAATCTTCTACTATTATTGTGTTACTGCCAGTTTCTCCTCTTATGTCTGTTAGTGTTTGTCTTATGTATTGAGGTATTCCTCTGTTGGGTGCATAGATATTTACAATTGTCTTATCTTCCTCTTGGATTTATTCCTTGTCTTTATGTAGTGCCCTTGCTTGTCTCTTATAATCTTCTTTATTTTAACGTCTGTTTTGTCTGATATGAGGATTACAACTCCAGCTTTCTTTTGCTTCCCATTTGCATGGAATATATTTTTCCATCCTCTCACTTTCAGTCTATAGGTGTCTTGAGGTCTGAGTGGTTTTCTTGTAGACAGCATATATATGGGTCTTATTTTTGTATCCATTCAGCCAGTCTGTGTCTTTTGGTTGGAACATTTAATCCATTTACTTTGAAAGCAATTACTGATATATGTGTTCCTATTACTATTTGCTTAATTTGTTGGGACTGATTTTGTAACTCTTTTTTTCTTCTCTCATATTTCTTGACTATATACATCACTTTAACATTGATTGTAAAGCTGGTTTCATGGCACTGAATTCTCTTAACTTTTTCTGTCTGAAAAGCTTCTTATTTCTCCATAAATTTTTAGTGAGATCCTTTGAGTGAGAACCAACAGTAATATTGGTTGTAGAGTTTTCCCTTTCAGTACTTTAAATATATCCTGCCAGTCCCTTCTGGCCTGCAGAGTTTCTGCTGAAAGATCAACTGTTACGCATATGGGGTTTCCCTTGTATGTTACTTGTTGCTTCTCCCTTGCTGCTTTTAATATTCATTCTTTGTGTTTAGTCTTTGTTAGTTTGATTAGTGTCTGTGTTGGAGTGTTTCTCCTTGGGTTTATCCTAAATGGGACTCTTTGTGCTCTTGCACTTTATTGACAATTTCCTTTTCCATGTTGGGGAAATTTTCAACTATAATATCTTCAAAACTTTTCTCATACCATTTCTTTTCCTATTCTTCTTCTGGGACTGCTATAATTCAAGTGTTAGTGTGCTTGATATTGTCCCAGAGGTCTCTGAGACTATCTTCAGTTCTTTTCATTCTTTTTACTTTATTCTGCTCTTCAGAAGTTATTTCCACCATTTTATCTTCCAGCTCACTGATTCATTCTTCTGCTTCAGATATTCTGCTATTGATTCCTTCTAGAGTATTTTTAATTTCATAATTGTGTTGTTTGTCTCTATGTGTTTATTCGTTAATTCTTCTAGGTCTTTGTTAGTTGATTCTTGCATTTTCTTCATTTTGTTTTCAGGGTTTTTGATCATCTTTACTATCATTATTCTGAATTCTTTTTCAGGTAGTTTGCCTATTTCTTCTTCATTTATTTGGACTTCTGTGTTTCTAGTTTGTTCCTTAATTTGTGTAGTATTTCTCTGCATTTTCATTATTATTTTTTTTAACTTATTGTGTTTGAGGTCTCCTTTCCCAGGCTTCAAGGTTGAATTCTTTCTTCCTTTTGGTTTCTGCCCTCCTAAGTTTGGTCCAGTGGTTTTTGTAAGCTTGTGCTGTTTTCGTTTGTTTGTTTTTTCTCTGATGGGCAAGGCTGAGTGAGGTGGTAATCCTGTCTGCTGATGACTGGGTTTGTATTTTTGTTTTTGCTGCTTAGATGAGGCATCCTGCACAGGGTGCTTCTGGTGGTTGGGTGATGCCATGTCTTATGCACAAAATCTGTTTCTTTTATTTGAGTTCTCACTATTTGATACTCTCTAGTGTTAGTTCTCTAGTGATCTAATGTCTTGGAGTCAGTGCTCCCACTCCAAGGGCTCAGGACTTGATCTATTTATGAAGAGGCACTGTGGGAGAGTCTATCAGTAGCCATGTCTTGGGTCCTCTGGATGACCTTCTCTTTCAGCAGCACCACATCCCAGCAGGTCCTAAGGAGGCCAGCTCCTGTCAGCATGAACTGGACACCACACAGTCCCAAAGCTGAAACCCCAGCAGGTCCGGAGATTCTGCTTCCATTAGCAGGAACTCTCCCTCCAGTTTTCTAGAAGCCCAGTCTGGCGGCAGGAACACATCCCTGAGTGTTCCACAAACCAAAGTCCCAGACGTGGCTTCCATTAGCTTTGACTCACCCTCAGTTTGTCTGGAAGTCCAGATTATTAGCAGGGACTCAGCCCCGAGTCTTCCACAAGCCAAAGCCCCAGCAGGTCCTGAGGACACCCAAGAATAGCATAGAAATTAGTAGACTGAGTATATCCTCCTCCTTGAGGTGGTGGACTTCATCCAGTTAAATGAAAGACAGCATAGTACAAAAGGATGAGTCTCCCTGATAAGGGACCACCTCCTGCCTCACTGGGTTGAGATATTATTTTTTTTTTTTTCTTGCTTACCTTAGAACTCAAGTTGAAACATCAGCTCTCCCTGTAGTTACCAGCTTTCATTCTGAAACCGATGCATGATTTTTCAGGTCCTCAGAGTTAGACCAGATTTACATCAACAACATTCCTTCTAATAAATCTCATATATATATAATATACTATTCTATATATGTATATGTGTAAGTATATATCTTTATATGTATATTATATATATGTGTGTGTGTGTGTGTGTGTGTATATATATATATATATATATATATATGAAACTTTTGGTTATGTTTTGCTGGAAAGCCCTGAGTAATAATCCACTATGCTTTCACTTTCCAAAGGCCAAGGGCTCCTCAATGCATTCAACTATAAAGTATGCCAATCTCAATTAAATATTCAGGGACAAGATCCAATAAATATATATACAGCAGCTGATAATCAAATTTATTACCTGGTGGCATATGTCCCACTCTAGCCAAAGCAATAAGCTGCAGGTATCAATGTCGTCCCAATACCTATATCCAAAAATGGTCCTCAGGATATTTTTTTTTACCCAACATACAAATACCTACGAAAATGACTCCAAGGCCCTGTGAGGAAGGACTAGGAGAATCATAACTGTGTGTGATTGTCATAGAGTCTTGCTGCTTCTGGACATGGTCACCTCTTAGGACCCTGGGTTCTAGATCTGAAAACTTGCTTAGGACTGCAATTTCCAGAAAGAACTGTGGCTTTTATGGAAATGAGTGCTCACATCATGCCACCTATCCCTGATTTCTTCTGATGGCACAAGTTGACTATTAACGTTATTAGCTGCTCATCTAGTTTGTTTCCCGGAATGCCATTCTATTAATAATCTCCATGAATGTGTGGGTCAAACACCCTTCACTGTCACTCTGATCCTGCAGCTCATTATGATAATTGCATCCTCCTATTGCAGGGATCAAGACCATCCCCATGGAAAAGAAATGCAAAAAAGCAAAATGGCTGTCTGGAGAGGCCTTACAAATAGCTGTGAAAAGAAGAGAAGCAAAAAGCAAAGGAGAAAAGGAAAGATAGTGGAGGTGATGGAATTCCAGTTGAGCTATTTCAAATCCTGAAAGATGATGCTCTGAAAGTGCTGCACTCATATGCCAGCAAATTTGGAAAACTCAGCAGTGGCCACAGGACTGGAAAAGGTCAGTTTTCATTCCAATTCCAAAGAAAGGCAATGCTAAAGAATGCTCAAACTACCACACAATTGCACTCATCTCACATGCTAGTAAAGTAATGCTCAAAATTCTCCAAGCCAAGCGTCAGCAATACGTGAACCGTGAACTTCCTGATGTTCAAGCTGGTTTTAGAAACGGCAGAGGAACCAGAGATCAAATTGCCAACATGCACTGGATCATGGAAAAAGCAAGAGAATTCCAGAAAAACATCTCTTTCTGCTTTATTGACTATGCCAAAGCCTTTGACTGTGTGGATAACAATAAACCTTGGAAAATTCTACAAGAGATGGGAATACTAGACCACCTGACCTGACTCTTGAGAAATCTGTATGCAGGTCAAGAAGTAACAGTTAGGACTGGACATGGAACAACAGACTGGTTCCAAATAGGTAAAGGAGTACGTCAAGGCTGTATATTGTCTCCCTGCTTATTTAACTTATATGCAGAGTACATCGTGAGAAACGCTGGACTGGAAGAAGCACAAGCTGGAATCAAGATTGCCAGGAGAAATATCAATCACCTCAGATATGCAGATGACACCACCCTTATGGCAGAAAGTGAAAAGGAACTAAAAAGCCTCTTGATGAAAATGAAAGTGGAGAGTGAAAAAGTTGGCTTAAAGCTCAACATTCAGAAAATGAAGATCATGGCATCCGGTCCCATCACTTCATGAGAAATAGATGGGGAAACAGTGGAAACTGTGTCAGACTTTATTTTTTTGGGCTCCAAAATCACTGTAGATGGTGACTGCAGCCATGAAATTAAAAGATGCTTACTCCTTGGACGGAAAGTTATGACCAACCTAGATAGCATATTCAAAAGCAGAGACATTACTTTGCTGACTAAGGTCCGTCTAGTCAAGGCTATGGTTTTTCCAGTGGTCATGTATGGATGTGAGAGTTGGACTGTGAAGAATGCTGAGGGCCGAAGAATTGATGGTTTTGAACTGTGGTGTTGGAGAAGACTCTTGAGAGTCCCTTGGACTGCAAGGAGATCCAACCAGTCCATTCTGAAGGAGATCAGCCCTGGCATTTCTTTGGAAGGACTAATGCTAAAGCTGAAACTCCAGTACTTTGGCCACCTCATGTGTAGAGTTGACTCATTGGAAAAGACTGTGATGCTGGGAGGGATTGGGGGCAGGAGGAGAAGGGGATGACAGAGGATGAGATGGCTGGATGGCATCACTCACTCGATGGACGTGAGTCTGAGTGAACTCCGGGAATTGGTGATGGACAGGAAGGCCTGGCGTGCTGCGATTCATGGGGTCGCAAAGAGTCAGACACGACTGAGCCACTGAACTGAACTGAACTGGTAGTGTTTAAGTTTAGCTGCCAGGCCTCTATTGTTTTGATGTCCTAACATTGTCCTTGCTATTAATGAGTCTCTCCTATTGTCAGTCTTCATAGAGTGGAGGTGCCACCAAACTTCTAAGTACTACTCACTAGTGCATTCCTTGTGTGCTGTGCTTAGTCGCTTAGTTGTGTCTGATTCTTTGAGACCCCATGTACTGTAGCCCACCAGCCTCCTCTGTCCATGGGGATTCTCCAGGCAAGAATACTGGAGTGGGTTGTCATTCCCTTCTCCAGGGAATCTTCCCAATCCAAGGAACAAACCCAGGTCTCCCATATTGCAGGTGGATTCTTTACCATCTGAGCCACCTGGGAAGCCCAGCACATTCTTTAAGGACTTTGTAATGGCATACCTTCTGTGTCCTCCATGGTGAGTATCCTACCTGACATGCTTATTTACTTCAGCATGTTCATGTTCCTGAGATTTTTAATCCTATTTTCTAAAGTCTGCCATGCATTTCTGCATTTTAATTTCATTTATCATGGACCATTGTGTTTTCTTTGTTCCTAGAAATCATGCTAGTGGTAAATTCCCAACATCTTATGGGGTCATTGCTAGAGCATTTATATCTATGTCTTGGGAAAATGTTCCCAAATAAATAATCTTTGATTAAATTTTATGTTTAAGTTTCTTAGATTAAGTATCCTAAAAATCTATTCCCATACACTCCTGAGTCCTCCTGGTATGGTGATATATGTTGGCTATGTCTTACTACTTTGGGGAGACTTTATATATATATATATATATATATATATATATATCTGTAGCCTTTAAGGCATTTCTCTCCATGAAACTCCCCATGCAAGAATACTGCAGTGGATATTCCCTTCTCCAAGGCTTCTTTCCAGCCCAGGGATTGAATTGGGGTCTCCTGCATTGGCAGGAGGATTTTCTACTGTCCCCAAGTCACACCTGATCACTTGCTTTCTAGGGTGACTTTCACTACCATAAATCAAAAGGAGCTGGTTTCTTTCAGAAACAGACCAAACACGTTGGAGGAGTTCTGTGTGTGGAATATTTATTAGGGGTAACAACCATAGAAAAGAGAAGTAGAGCGATAAAGGATTGGTCATAGGAAAAAGTCAAACTGCAAAGAAAAGCCAACAAAGTTTTAAACATACTCATATGGAGTTATGAAGCATGTATGAACCACAAGAATTGTCCTCAATTCTGGTGAGAGCTGGGCTTTCTTACCTTGATCAGTCCTTTGATTTGGGTCATCAGAAGAACATACCCATGCATAGCATGGCTTTCAACAGTGCACCAAACCATTAAAAGGCTGTTAAAAGGAGTTTTGATTGATGGGTGAGGCAAGAAGTCCTTGCTTGGGAAAGGATTTGGGCAGTTTTTGTACATCTTTGTGTCTACCACAGCATTCCACTTATAATGTTGATTTATATGGTTCATTAACTCTGTGCGTGTGTGTGTGTTTTATTCATCTAATTAAAATTGTGTGTTTCCAGGAGACAGAATGTGTGTATTATTTGTCTTACAAGAGTAAATAAACAATAACTTGTATAATTATTTCTTTAGAGTCTGGGTAGGGCATCAATTTGATAAAATCAAGAACAATCTCTCTTTCTCATGTTCAGTGTTGGACACTCAATAGCCAGCACAATGATTGCTACATATTAGGTAAGCACTATTCATAGAATATTTTAATGAGTTTCTGGGTGAACATTTTATCAATAATTCAAAAGCCAACAGTCATTATATAATTTTCCAAAGATAAATTTTGAAATAAAATATATAATTTAGCACTTAATAAACAAGTTCTTCTGAAGTAGACATTTTTTCATGCTTATATTTACTCTTATTCCACTGATACCTTGTTATAACAGTGAAGGAAGTTATAGTAATGAGCATTAGTACTCAAATCGATTCATCTGAATTTCATCTCTTCATCACATATATTTTAAGATCTAATGAGTCTTTTGAAGTATCATTATAATGATTTTTAACATGATTGAAATTGTGTTTGACTAGCAGTTATCATTACCACTTTTCACTATAAAGTGCCAATGAGGCAAAGATAATGGTAGAAGCTCACAACAACAAGCTACAAATGACAATCATTGTAGCTTTAGAAATGGGGAGAATGCCACACTGACTCTAAAGCAGTGAGTTGAACAAATTGGAAAGAAATTGATGCTTTTCTTATCTTGGGATATCCTTAGGTATTTTTTTTTAGCTCATGAAGTAGACAAGATCTAAAAACAAAAAAAAAAGAACTAAGATAATACTTTTTACGTTCTCCCAGTGTTTGCTCTCTCCAAATATTTTTTTCTTCAATATGTTTATAAGTTCTAGCATGCTCTTATGCAAAGACATCTCTTTTCATTTTAGAATGCAGACATTTAAACTTTTATAATTACATTTTTTCCTGCTTATATTATTGTTAGTCACTTAGTCAAGTCCAACTCTTTGTGACCCTATGGACTGTAGCCCACCAGGCTCCTCTGTCTATGAGATTCTCCAGGCGAGAATATCAGAGTGAGTAACATTCTCTTCTCTAGGGCATCTTCCTGCCCATGGATGGAACCCGGGTCTCTTGCATTGCAGGTAGATTCTTTACGGTCTGGGAGACCAGGGAAGATGTTTTGCTAATATTATTATTCGTACCTAATTGTTTTCCTCTGTACTTAATCTATACAATGATCTTGAATTTGGTACTAAATAAAAGTAGTACTGTTGCCTAATCTGTTTTATCTGCATAAAGTTTAAGTGGGAACTCATAAACTCTAAGTCCTCGACCACGAAAGATAGAGAATGTACTAATATTCTTAATGGGCTATGGAATCTGTAAATGTGAGGTTTCCACTCTAGTTATACTGAAGAGCAACTTAGTAGGCTGTTATTGAGAGCAAAACTTTGTGTAGGAGCCCCAGTTCAGAACTACCATCTAACTTCTTACCGTAATCTGAAATGTGCAAATATAATGACACATAACTTTGTCTCTCATTCTTTCATGTACTTTTTCTTCTTAAGTAGATTCTATAAACCTTGAATTTAAAAAGTACATATTTTTAGTGGTTGTTTCCCTTATGACTTCTACAAAAATGGGGGAGTATTAGTTTTAATTAATGTCTTCCTGCTTTGAAATTAACAGTTACACTTGATTCCTAGTCTAGTTTTTCCATACAATAAATGCTAACTAGATGTCTGTACATTTGTACACAAATAATTTTGAACTTTAAATAAACAAATTTTCATGACAATTTGAGTTATATGTAGAAGTATATTGATGCCATTTTGAAAATATGTAGAATGTGCATGCACGAAACTACAAATCAATAATAAAGCCTCCTTTAAGAGAGGGTATTAATTTGAAAAATACACAAGTGAAGATTACTTTGTATTTTTGCGTTTCTTACAAAATGAACAAATATTCTATTATCTTTCTCAGAATGTTAGATGTTAAGAAGAAATTTCCTCTTTTTAACAAAGGAAATATCACATTTTACTCTAAATATCCTGGACCAGTATTTATTTATTTATTTACTCACTTTTGGTCAATGCTTTTCTATAAAAGTAGGGTAACTATATTTCAGGAGTATACTTTTAAAAGATTTTTCCAACTTCTAAGTTTCAAAATATTTCAAAAATTGTGTTGACTTGTTTCAAATTTTACCTTAAATAAAATAATTCTAAGTCTTTAATATCAGGAAAAAATACAATATTTGTTTCCCATAAATTATTTGAATAGAAATCTATTTTATTTTTTAATATTTTGAAGCATCAATGCTGTAGGACCAAAACTTTAAGTGAAAATAATCGAAATAATACAATACAGATCTTTGGGGACAGATTTTTGCATAACCAGCTAAAAGACTTTTAAAACACATAGCTGTCCAGAAAGAAAACATTGATTCGAAAAAAAGAAAGAAAACATTGATTCACATCCACCATCAATCATTTTTTTAAATTTTATAACTTATCATATTTAAATTTAAGTGTTCTCTAAAGGATGTAGCATGCATGTGAAAACTCAAATAATCTCAGATTAAATATATTGTTCAGTTCAGTTCAGTTCAGTTCAGTCACTTAGTCCTGTCCGACTCTTTGCGACCCCATGAATCGCAGCACGCCAGGCCTCCCTGTCCATCACCATCTCCCGGAGTTCACTCAGACTCACGTCCATCGAGTCCGTGATGCCATCCAGCCGTCTCATCCTGGGTCGTCCCCTTCTTCTCCTGCCCCCAATCTCTCCCAGCATCAGAGTTTTTTCCAATGAGTCAACTCTTCGCATTAGGTGTCCAAAGTATTCATGTAATCTATTAATTATTTTCTCCTTTTCCTAAAATAGTAGCTGTTCTAACTTGCTTTAGTCATGTTCAACTCTTTGTGACCCTATGGACTGTAGCCGGCCATGCTCCTCTGTCCATGGGATTCTCCGGGCGGGCAAATATACAGGATTAGGTTGCCATGCCCTCCTCCAGGGACTTTTCCCTACTCAGGGATTGAACCCACATTTCTTATGTCTCCTGCATTGACAGGAGGGTTCTTTACCACCAGTGCCACCTGAAAGCCCCTAAAGTAGTAGGTATTATTATATAAAAACTTTTGATAATCATGTATCCACTTATTAGAATGTAAAACCAGCTTTATAGATTTAAACAAAGAAACAATATCCCTGATATTTCCCAGTAATATCTAATTAAAGGATAGTTTTGAGTAAGTACTAAGACATTTTCCAAAGATATTCATGGATGTAGACACATTTTTATTTATAATGAATCCATTATGTATCATAGAAATGTATTTTTGATTAGTCCATCTTTAAAACTGTTGCTAAGTGCTAGTTATAAATGGTGAACTCTTATTTTATAGAGAGCTATTAAAGGTAATAATCTCATAATATTTTACTATAATAAACTAAGCATTTATCATGTATTTCAGTAAATGTTCATGAATAGTTTGATGGAGATGTCATGTGATTAAAAAAAATTATTTTCCATTGACACCATAAATATTTTCATTGGAGAGGTAAATCATAGAAGTTTTTGTGCAGTAATATCTATGCTCTATTTAGGACACAAATTTTATTATTATTATGTATTTATTTTAAAAATTTTATTGAAGTATAGTTGGTTTACAATGTTGTGTTAGTTTCAAGTACAGTAAATTGAATCAGTTATACATATACCACCCTTTTTTAGATTCTTTTCACATATAGGCCAATACAGACTGTTGAGTAGAATTCCCTGTGCTATATGGTAAGTCCTTATTGGCTATCTATTTTACATATTGAGTAGTGTATATATGGTATTCCCTGGTGGCTCAGAAATAAAGAATTCACCTGCAGTGCAGGAGATGAAGGTTTGATGTTCCATCCCTGGGTCAGGAAGTCCCCTGGAGAAGGAAATGGCAATGCACTCCAGAATTTTTGCCTGGGAAACATCGTGGACATAGGAGCCTGGCAGTCTACTGTCTGTGGGGTGGCATAATAGTTGGACATGATGTAGAGACAAGAACAACAAACTGTGTTTACATCAATCCCCAATCTCCCAATTTATCATCCCCTACTAACCCCCTGATAACCATAAGTTACATGGAACTGCAGACTGGTTCCAAATTGGGAAAGGAATATGTCAAGCCTGCGTATTGTCACCCTGCTTATTTAACTTATATGCAGAGTACATCATGTGAAATGCCAGGCTGGATGAAGCTCAAGCTGGAATCAAGATTGCTGGAGGAAATATCAATAACTTCAGATATGCAGGTGACACCACCCTTATGGCAGAAAGTGAAGAAGAACTAAAGAACCTCTTGATGAAAGTGAAAGAGGAGAGTGAAAAAGTTGGCTTAAAACTCAACATTCAAAAAATGAAGATCATGGCATCCGATCCCATCACTTCATGGCAAATAGACAGAGCCACAATGGAAACAGTGAGAGACGTTATTTTCTTGGGCCCCCAAATCACTGCAGATGGTGACTGCAGCCATGAAATTAAGACACTTGCTCCTTGGAAGAAAAGCTATGACCAATCTAGACAGCATATTAAAAAGCAGAGACATTACTTTGCCTACAAAGGCCCATCTAGTCAAAGCTGTTCCAGTAGTCCTGTATGGATGTGAGAGTTGGACTATAAAGAAAGCTGAGTGCTGAAGAATTGATGCTTTTGAACTGTGGTGTTGGAGAAGATTCTTGAGAGTCTCTTGGACTGCAAGGAAATCCAACCAGTCCATCCTAAAGGAGATCAGTCCTGAATATTCATTGGAAGGACTGATGCTGAAGATAAAGCTAAAATACCTTGACCACTGATGCAAAGAATCAACTCATTTAAAGAGACCCTGATGCTCTTGAAAGCAGGAGGAGAGGTGGATGACAGAGGATAAGATGGTTGGATGGCATCACTGACTCAATGGACATGTGTTTGAGAAATCTCTAGGGGCTGGTGATGGACAGGGAAACCTAGTGTGCTGCAGTCCGTGGGGTGGCAAAGTGTCAGACATGACTGAGTGACTAAACTGAACTGAACCATAAGTTTTTTCTGACATTCATAACTATTTCTGTTTTGTAAATGACTTTATTTATAACTTTTTTTAAGTTTCCACACAAAAGTGATATCATATGATATTTTTCTTTCTCTGTCTGACTTGCTTCACTCAGTATGATAATTCTTATGTCTATCTATGTTACTGCAAATGATATTATTTTTTTTATGACTGTACAATCAATATTCCATTGTACATATGTACCACATCTTCTTTATTTATTCCTGTGTTGATGAACATTTAGGTTGCTTCTGTGTCCTGACTATTGTAAATAGTGCTTCAGTGAACATTAGGGTGTATGTATCTTTACAAGCTATGGTTTTCTCTGGATGTAGGCCCAGAGGTGGGGTTGCTGTATCATATGGTAATTCTATTAAGAGTTTTTTTTTTTTAATGAAGTCTGTTTGTTTTATTTTTTTCAATTGTGCTTTTAATTTTGTACTCTTGGGATGATAACTTTCTACTACAGATTTCATTTTCATTTTTCTTAGAGCTCCTAATTTTCCTTGTTTTCTGCAGTTTTCCCTTCATCCATAATTTCTAGTGCCTGGATTTTTTTTTTTTTTCCCCCAGTGAGAAACCTCTTTATCTGGATTTCTTTATTTTTTTTGTTGTTTTTTTGGTTTATTTATTTATTTATTTATTTTTATTTTATTTTTTTTGATTTTAAAATCTTTAATTCTTACATGTGTTCCCAAACATGAACCCCCCTCCCACCTCCCTCCCCATAAAATCTCTGTGGGTCATCCCCATGCACCAGCCCCAAGCATGCTGTATCCTGCGTCAGACATAGACTGGCGATTCAATTCTTACATGATAGTATACATGATAGAATGCCATTCTCCCAAATCATCCCACCCTCTCCCTCTCCCTCTGAGTCCAAAAGTCCGTTATACACAGCTGTGTCTTTTTTCCTGTCTTGCATACAGGGTCGTCATTGCCATCTTTCTAAATTCCATATATATATATGTTAGTATACTGATTGGTGTTTTTCTTTCTGGCTTACTTCACTCTGTATAATCGGCTCCAGTTTCATCCATCTCATCAGAACTGAATCAAATGAATTCTTTTTAACGGCTGAGTAATACTCCATTGTGTATATGTACCTATTAAGAGTTTTTAAGGAACATCAATACTGTTCTGAACAGTGGCTGTACCAATTTGCATTCCCACCAACAGTGTAGTAGGGTTCCCTCTTCTTTGCACCTTGTTTAGCACTAATTGTTTCTAGAGTGCTGCTGATGGCCATTCTGACTGCTGGTAGTCGATACCTTATTTGTAGCTGTTTTATTAAAATTTAAATTTATTTATTTTAATTGGAGGCTAATTACTTTACAATATTGTATCTGTTTTGCCATACATCAACATGAATCAGCCATGGGTGTACACATGTTCCCCATCCTGAATCCCCCTCCCACCTCCCTCCCTGCACCATCCCTCTGGGTCATCCCAGTATACCAGCCCCAAGCATCCTGTATCCTGCATCGAACCTGGACTGGCGATTAGTTTCTTATATGATATACATGTTTCAATGCCATTCTCCCAAATCATTCCACACTCTGCCTCTCCCACAGAGTCCAAAACACTGTTCTATACATCTGTGTCTCTTTTGCTGTCTTGGATACAGGGTTATTGTAATTTTGACTTGCATATTTCCAATAATTAGTTATGTTGAGAATCTTTTCATCAACATTCAGAAAACTAAGATCATGGCATTTGGTCCCATCACTTCATGGGAAATAGATGGGGAAACAGTGGAAACAGTGTCAAACTTTATTTTGGGGGGCTCCAAAATCACTGCAGATGATGACATGAAATTAAAAGACACTTACTCCTTGGAAGAAAAGTTATAACAAACCTAGATAGTATATTCAAAAGCAGAGACATTACTTTGCCGACTAAGGTCCATCTAGTCAAAGCTATGGTTTTTCCAGTAGTCATGTATGGATGTGAGAGTTGAACTGTGAAGAAGGCTGAGTGCCGAAGAATTGATGCTTTTGAACTGTGGTGTTGGAGAAGACTCTTGAGAGTCCCTTGGCCTGCAAGGAGATCCAACCAGTCCATTCTGAAGAGGATCAGCTCTGGGATTTCTTTGGAAGGACTGATACTAAAGCTGAAATTCCAGTACTTTGGCTACCTCATGCGAAGAGTTGACTCGTTGGAAAAGACTGTGATGCTGGGAGGGATTGGGGGCAGGAGGAGAAGGGGTCGACAGAGGATGAGATGGCTGGATGGCATCACTGACACAATGACATGAGTTTGAGTGAACTTCGAGAGTTGTTGATGGACAGGGAGGCCTGGCATGCTGCGATTCATGGTGTCGCAAAGAGTCGGACACGACTGAGCGACTGAAATGAACTGAACTGAACTGAACTGATGTCTTCTTTGAGAATTCTTTGGCATTTCCTTTCTTTGGGATTGGAATGAAAACTGACCTTTTCCTGTCCTGTGGTCACTGCTGAGTTTTCCAAATTTGCTGGCATATTGACTGTAGCACTTTCAAAGCATCATCTTCCAGGATTTGAAACAGCTCAACTGGAATTCCATTGCCTCCACTAGCTCTGTTTTTAGTGATTCTTTCTAAGGCCCACTTGACTCCACATTACAGGATGTCTGGCTCTAGGTGAGTGATGACACCATCATGATTATGTTGGTCATGAAGATATTTTTGTACAGTTCTTCTGTGTATTGTTGCCATTTCTTCTCAATATCTTCTGCTTCTGCTATGTCCATTCAATTTCTATCCCTTATCAAGCCCATCTATGTATTAAATGTTCCCTTGGTATCTCTAATTTTCTTGAGAGATCTCTAGTCTTTCCCATTCTGTTGTTTTTCTCTATTTCTTTGCATTGACCACTGAGGAAGGCTTTCTTATCTCTTCTTGCTATTCTTTGGAACTCTGCATTCAGATGCTTATATCTTTCCTTTTTTCCTTTGCTTTTCACTGCTCTTCTTTTCACAACTATGTATAAGGCCTCCCCAGACAGCCATTTTGCTTTTTTTTTTGCATTTCTTTTTCATGGGGATAGTCTTGATTCCTGTCTCCTGTACAATGTCATGAACCTCCGTTCATAGTTCATCAGGCACTCTATCTATCAGATCTAGGGCCTTAAATCTATTTCTCACTTCCACTGTATAATCATAAGGAATTTGATTTAGGTCATACCTGAATGGTCTAGTGGTTTTCCCTACTTTCTTCAATTTGAGTCTGAATTTGGCAATAAGGAGTTCATGATCTGAGTGACAGTCATCTTCCAGTCTTAATTTTGCTGACTGAATAGAGCTTCTCCATCTTTGCCTGCAAAGAATATAATCAATCTGATATCGGTGTTGACCATCTGATGATGTCCATGTGTAGAGTCTTCTCTTGTGTTGTTGGAAGAAGCTGTTTGCTATGACCAGTGTGTTCTCTTGGCAAAACTCTATTAGCCTTTGCCCTGCTTCATTCCACATTCCAAGGCCAAATTTGCCTGTTACCCCAGGTGTTTCTTGATTGCACTCATCTCACATGCTAGTAAAGTAATGCTCAAAATTCTCCAAGCCAGGTTTCAGCAATACATGAACTGTGAACTTCCAGATTTCAAGCTTGTTTTAGAAAAGAAGGAGGAAGCAGAGATCAAATTGCCAACATCTGCTGGATCATGGAAAAAGCAAGAGAGTGCCATAAAATCATCTATGTCTGCTTTATTGACTATGCCAAAGCCTTTGATGGTGTGGATCACAATAAACTGTGGAAAATTCTGAAAGAGATGGGAATACCAGACCACCTGACCTGCGTCTTGAGAAACCTATATGCAGGTCAGGAAGCAACAGTTAGAACTGGACATGGAACAACACACTGGTTCCAAATAGGAAAAGGAGTACGTCAAGGCTGTATAATGTCATCCTGCTTATTTAACTATATGCAGAGTACATCATGAGAAACCCTGGCTGGAAGAAGCACAAGCTGGAATCAAGAGTTCTGGGAGAAATATCAATAACCTCAGATATGCAGATGACATCACCCTTATGGCAGAAAGTGAAGAGGAACTAAAAAGCCTCTTGATGAAAGTGAAAGAGGAGAGTGAAAAAGTTGGCTTAAAGCTCAACATTCCTAAGATCATGGCATCTAGTCCCATCACTTCATGTCAAATAGATGGGAAAACAATGGAAACAGTGAGAGACTTTATTTTCAGGGGCTTCAGAATCACTGCAGATGGTGACTGCAGCCATGAAATTAAAAGACGCTTACTCCTTGGAAGGAAAGTTATGGCCAACCTAGACAGCATATTCAAAAACAAAGATATTACTTTGCCAACAAAGGTCCATCTAGTCAAGGTTATGGTTTTTCCTGTGGTCATGTACGGATGTGAAAGTTGGACTGTGAAGAAAGCTGAGAGCTGAAGAATTGATGCTTTTGAACTGTGGTGTTGGAGAGACTCTTGAGAGTCCCTTGGACTGCAAGGAGTTCCAACCAGTCCATTCTAAAGGAGATTAGTCCTGGGATTTCTTTGGAAGGAATGATGCTAAAGCTGAAAGTCCAGTACTTTGGCCACCTCATGCGAAGAGTTGACTCATTGGAAAAGACTGTGATGCTGGGAGGGATTGGGGGCAGGAGGAGAAGGGGACAGCAGAGGATGAGTTGGCTGGGTGGCATCATCAACTCAATGGACATGAGTTTGAGTGAACTCCGAGAGTTGGTGACGAATAGGGAGGCCTGGCGTGCTGCAGTTCATGGAGTCTCAAAGAGTTGGAGACGACTGAGCATCTGAACTGAACTGTTGTCTTCTTTGGAGGAATATCGATATAGATCTTCACCCATTTTTTGATCAAGGTTGTTTGGCTTTTGATATTGATCTGCATGTGCTGTTTGTGAATTTTGGAGATTAATCCCTTGTTGTTCACTTAGTTTGCAAATATAGTCTTCTATTCTCAGGGTTGTCTTTTAGCTTTGAAAATTTTTTTTGTCTGTGCAAAAGTTTTTAAGGTTAATCAGGTCCCATTAAAATTTTTTTTGTTTTTATATTCATTACTCTTGGAGGTGTATCAAGAAAGTCTTGTGATTTATGGCAGACAGTGTTCTATTCATGTTCTCTTCTAAGAGTTTTAAAGTATTTGGCCTTACACTGAAGTCTTTAACCCATTTTGAATTTATTTTTTGTATACGGTTTTAGAAAGTGTTCTAATTTCATTTTTTTTTACATATAGCTGTCCTGTTTCCCCAGCACTACTTATTGACGAGTCTGTCTTCTCTCTATTGTATATTCTTGTCTCTTTTGTCATAGATTAGGTAACCATAAGTGTATGGTTTTATCTCTGAACTTTCTGTCCTATTCATTGATCTATATTTCTGTTTTTGTGCCAGTAACATACTGTTTTGATTTCTGTAGCTTGTAATCTTGTCAAAGTCAGGGAGTTAGGGCAGTTTTAGTATGAGCAACTTCAACACAGAAATCTCGCTCTCTCCTCTCAAGTCAATCTTGTGCCCAGTTAAATATTTTGTAATATTATGAAAGGGTTAACAGCCTCGGTAGGGAGGCCAAAAGTCCTCAAGGGGCAGGAGGAAGGAAATTACAAGTGACAGACTTTTTTTATCTCTTCCCTACACAAAATTAAAGGAGGCTCCTTTTAATTCTGTGGTGCCATGTACAACCTGAACTCAATATTTCTCAGTCCTTGAGCTAACCAGTTTTCTCATGGAAATGTTTTTCTTAAGCTATTTTAAAAAAACTATTTACTTTGAAATCTGCCTTTCTTCAAATGGTTCCATCTGAAGTTAACTTTTCTCAAGGCTTGAGCTAACCAATGTGTTTTTTTCTTGGAGATGTTTTTCTTAAGCTTGGTTAATGAACTGCCATCCTAAAGGAAATCAGTTCTGAATAGTTATTGGAAGGGCTGATGCTGAAGGTGAAGCTCCAATACCTTAGCCACCTGATGTGAAGAACTAATTCATTGGAAAAGACCCTGATGCTGGGAAAGATTGAAGGCAAGAGGAGAAGGGGATGACAGGATGAGAATGTTGGATGGTATCACTGACTCAATGGGCATGAATCTGAGCAATCTCTTGGGAGTTGGTGATGAACAGGGAGGCCTGGTGTGCTGCAGTCCATGGGGTCGCAAAGAGTCCGACACAACTGAGTGACTGAACTGAACTGATGCTAATGAACTATGTATTTGCTTAGAAATATGCCTTGCTTCAAGATTCATGTCAATTGTTTTATGACAAGAGATCATAATTATTTTATGACCAGAGAATGACTTGTGTTATTCTATCTCAAAATGCAAGTTGTGGAGGAGGGACCAGGTACAACTCTCTCAGTCTTGAGGCATTTCTTTATCTGATTAGCAACTTGGATCAGATTGATTATATTCTTTGCAGCCAAAGACGTAGAAGCTCTATACAGTTAGAAAAAAAAAAAAAAAAAGACTGGGAGCTGACTGTGGCTCAGATCATGAGCTCCTTATGGCCAATTTCAGACTTAAATTGAAGAAAGTGGAGAAAACCACCAGACCGTTCAGGTATGACCTAAATCAAATCCCTTATGACTATATAGTGGAAGTGAGAAATTGATTTAAGGGACTAGATCGGTAGACAAAGTGCCTGATGAGCTATGGACAGAGGTTTGTGACATTATACAGGAGACAGGAATCAAAACCAGCCCCAAGAAAAAGAAATGGAAAAAAACAAAATGGCTGTCTGAGGACGACTTACAAGTAACTATGAAAAGAAGGGAAGTGGAAAGCAAAAGAGAAAAGAAAAGATATAAGCATCTGAATGCAGAGTTCCAAAGAATAGCAAGGAGAGATAAGAAAGCTTTCCTCAGCAATCAATGCAAAGAAATAGAGGAAAACAACAGTATGGGAAAGACTAGAGATCTCTTCAAGAAAATTAGAGATACCAAGGGAACATTTCATGAAAATATGGGCTCGATAAAGGACAGAAATTGTATGGACCTAACAGAAGCAGAAGATATTAAGAAGTGGTTGCAAGAATACACAGAACTGTACAAAAAAGATCTTTACAACCCAGATAATCATGATGGTATGATCACTCACCTAGAGCCAGACTTCCTAGAATGTGAAGTCAAGTGGGCCTTATGAAGCATGACTACAAACAAAGCTAGTGGAGGTGATGGAATCCCAGTTGAATTATTTAAATCCAGAAAGATGAATCTGTGAAAGTGCTGCACTCAGTATGCCAGCAAATTTGGAAAACTCAGCAGTGGCCACAGGACTGGAAAAGATCAGTTTTCATTCCAATCCCAAAGAAACGCAATGCCAAAGAATGCTCAAACTACCGCACAATTCCACTCATCTCACATGCTAGTAAAGTGATTGTTAAAATTCTCCAAGCCAGGCTACAGCAATACGTGAACTTCCAGATTTCAAGCTAGCTTTAGAAAAGGCAGAGGAACCAGAGATCAAATTATGAACATCTACTAGATCATCGAAAAAGCAAGAGAGTTCCAGAAAAACATCTATTTCTGCTTTATTGACTATGCCAAAGCCTTTGACTGTGTGGATCACAGTAAACTGTGGGAAATTCTTCAAGAGATGGGAATACCAGACCACCTGACCTGCCTCTTGAGAAACCTATATGCAGGTCAGGAAGCAATTGAACAGACTGGTTCCAAATAGGAAAAAGAGTACGACAAGGCTGTATATTGTCACCCTGCTTATTTAACTTATATGCAGAGTATATCATGAGAAATGCTGAGCTGGAAGAAGCACAAGCTGAAATGAAAATTATCGGGAGAAATATCAATAATGTCAGATATGCAGATGACACCACCCTTATGGCAGAAAGCGAAGAAAAGCTAAAAAGCCTCTTGAT
Source organism: Budorcas taxicolor (assembly GCF_023091745.1). NCBI lineage: Eukaryota > Metazoa > Chordata > Mammalia > Artiodactyla > Bovidae > Budorcas > Budorcas taxicolor. The sequence continues at coordinate 54,366,095 of NC_068923.1, read as the reverse complement.
GAAAGTGAAAGAGGAGAGTGAAAAGGTTGACTTAATGCTCAACATTCAGAAAACGAAGATCACGTCATCTCATCCCATCACTTTATGGCAAATAGATGGGGAAAAAGTAGAAACAGTGGCTGACTTTATTTTTCTGGGCTCAAAATTACTGCAGATGGTGATTTCAGCCATGAAATTAAAAGATGCTTACTCCTTGGAAGGAAAGTTATGACCAACCTAGATAGCATATTCAAAAGCAGAGACATTACTTTGCCAACAAAAGTCCATCTAGTCAAGGCTGTGGTTTTTCCAGTGGTCATGTATGGATGTGAGAGTTGGACTATAAAGAAAGCTGAGCGCTGAAGAATTGATGCTTTTGAACTGTGGTGTTGGAGAAGACTCCTGAGAGTCCCTTGGACTGCAAGGAGATTCAACCAGTCCATCCTAAAGGAGATCAGTCCTAAATATTCATTGTAGGAACTGATGCTGAAGCTGAAACTCCAATATTTTGGCCATCTGATGTGAAGACCTGTCTCATTTGAAAAGACCCTGATGCTGGAAAAGATTGAGGGCAGGAGGAGAAGGGGACGACAGAGGATAAGATGGTGGATGGCATCACCGACTCAATGGACGTGGATTTGGGTGAATTCTGGAAGCTGGTAATGGACAGGGAGGCCTGGCGTTCTGTGGTTCATGGGGTCACAAACAATCATAGACAACTTAGCGACTGATCTGAATTGAAATGAGCAGATAAATATATGCCTTGCTAAAAACAGAAAATGGTCACTCTTTCTGTCACCTTCTGATGTTTATGTCAGAAGTTCTATCTCTTTTACACTTTAATAAAAACTTTGTACACAAAGCTCCAAGTGATCAAGCCTTGTCTCTGGCCTCAGATTGAAATCCTCTTCTCCAGAGGCCATGAATCCTGGCATCTCTCACGGTTTGTGGCAGCAGGCTTTCACCTATTAATATTTTGCCTGCTTTATCTATCAATTACTAAAATAAGTACATTAAAATACCTCACTATGATTTAGCAGTTGAAAATGTCTGCTTGTAATCACATAAGTTGTGCTTTACATATTTGAAACTATTTATTAAAGGCAAAGAATAATTCAAAATTATTAGTATGCATTATATCTTTTTTCTCCAGAGAATTGTTTTCACTTTAAAGTTGTATTAACATGAATCAATATAAATTTTAATAGATTTCTTTATTATTGTAGTGTAGCATTTTTCCTCCTTTTAAACATTTTAGGTTCTTCCATGAACGGGGCTTCTATAGAATTTACTTCGGGTATCTTTAAAAAAAAAAAAGAAATCCAGTTATCTCTGGTGTTGAAAACTGCATTAATCTGTATTTTCCCATCTCCTTCTTTAGATACATTGCAAGAAGCCAAGAATATACAATAAGGAAAAAAATAGTCTCTTCAATAAAAGATATTGAGGTAAACTGGGTAGTTACATAAAAAAGAATGACTCTGAAACCTTATCTTCAGTTCAGTAAAGTTCAGTCGCTCAGTCGTGTCCAACTCTTTGCGACCCTATGAATCGCAGCACGCCAGGCCTCCCTGTCCATCACCAACTCCCGGAGTTCACTCAGACTCACGTCCATCGAGTCCGTGTTGCCATCCAGCCATCTCATCCTCTGTCATCCCCTTTGTCTACTGCCCCCAATCCCTCCCAACATCAGAGTCTTTTCCAATGAGTCAACTCTTCTCATGAGGAGGCCAAACTACTGGAATTTCAGCTTCAGCATCATTCCCTCCAAAGAAATCCCAGAGCTGATCTCTTTCAGAATGGACTGGTTGGATCTCCTTGCAGTCCAAGGGACTCTCAACAGTCTACTGCAACATCACAGTTCAAAAGCATCAATTCCTCTGCGCTCAGCCTTCTTCACAGTCCAACTGTCACATTCAGACATGACCATTGGAAAAACAATAGCCTTGACTAGACGGACTTTTGTGGGCAAAGTAATGTCTTTGCCTTTCAATATGCTATCTAAGTTGGTCATAACTTTTTTTCCAAAGAGTAAGCGTCTTTTAATTTCATGGCTGCAATCACCATTTGCAGTGATTTGGAGCCCCCAAAATAAAGTCTGACACTTTCCACTGTTTCCCCATCTATTTCCCATGAAGTGATGGGACCAGATGCCATGATCTTCATTTTCTGAATGTTGAGCTTTAACCCAACTTTTTCACTCTCCTCTTTCACTTTCATCAAGAGGCTTTTTAGTTCCTCTTCACTTTCTGCCATAAGGGTGGTGTCATCTGCATATCTGAAGTGACTGATATTTCTCCTGGAAATCTTGATTCCAGCTTGTGCTTCTTCCAGCCCAGCATTTCTCATGATGTACTCTGCATATAAGTTAAATAAACAGGGTGACAATATACAGCGTTGATGTACTCCTTTTCCTATTTGGAACCAGTCTGTTGTTCCATGTCCAGTTCTAACTGTTGCTTCCTGACCTGCATATAAGTTTCTCAAGAGGCAGGTCAGGTGGTCTGGTATTCCCATAGCTTTCAGAATTTTCCACAGTTTATTGTGATCCACATAGTCAAAGGCTTTGGCATAGTCAATAAAGCAGAAATAGATGTTTTTCTGGAATTCTCTTGCTTTTTCCATGATCCAGCGGATGTTGGCAATTTGATCTCTGGTTCTTCTGCCTTTTCTAAGACCAGCTTGAACATCTGGAAGTTCACAGTTCATGTACTGCAGAAGCCTGGCTTGGAGAATTTTAAACGTTATTTTATCAGCGTGTGAGATGAGTGCAATTGTGTGGTAGTTTGAGCATTCTTTGGCATTGCCTTTCTTTGGGATTGGAATGAAAACTGATCTTTTCCAGTCCTGTGGCCACTGCTGAGTTTTCCAAATTTGCTGGCATACTGAGTACAGGACTTTCACAGCATCATCTTTCAGGATTTGAAACAGCTCAACTGGAATTCCATTGCCTCCACTAGCTTTGTTCGTAGTGATATTTTCTAAGGCCCAATTGACTTCACATTCCAGGATGTCGGGCTCTAGGTGAGTGATCATACCATCGTGATTATCTGGGTCATGAAGATCTTTTTTGTACAGTTGTTCTGTGTATTCTTGCCACCTCTTCTTAATATCTTCTGCTTCTGTTAGGTCCATACCATTTCTGTCCTTTATCGAGCCCATCTTTGCATGAAATGTTCCCTTGGTATCTCTAATTTTCTTGAAGAGATCTCTAGTCTTTACCATTCTGTTGTTTTCCCCTATTTCTTTGCATTGATCGCTGAGGAAGGCTTTCTTATCTCTCCTTGCTATTCTTTGGAACTCTGCATTCAGATGCTTATATCTTTCCTTTTCTCCTTTGCTTTTCACTTCTCTTCTTTTCACAGCTATTTGTAAGGCCTCCCCAGACAGCCATTTTGCTTTTTTGCATTTCTTTTCCATGGGGATGGTCTTGATCCCTGTCTCCTGTACAATGTCACGAACCTCATTCCATAGTTCATCAGGCACTCTATCTATCAGATCTAGGCCCTTAAATCTATTTCTCACTTCCACTGTATAATCATAAGGGATTTGAATTATGTCATACCTGAATGGTCTAGCGGTTTTCCCTACTTTCTTCAATTTAAGTCTGAATTTGGCAATAAGGAGCTCATGATCTGAGCCACAGTCAGCTCCTGGTCTTGTTTTTGTTGACTGTATAGAGCTTCTCCATCTTTGGCTGCAGAGAATATAATCAATCTGATTTCGTGATGATTGATTTCATGATGGTGATGATGGACATGTCCAAGTGTAGAGTCTTCTCTTGTGTTCTTGGAAGAGGTTGTTCGCTATGACCAGTGCATTTTCTTGGCAAAACTCTATTAGTCTTTGCCCTGCTTCATTCTGTATTCCAAGGCCAAATTTGCCTGTTACTCCAGGTGTTTCTTGACTTCCTACTTTTGCATTCCAGTCCCCTATAATGAAAAGAACATCATTTTTTGTGTGTTAGTTCTAAAAGGTCTTGTCGGTCTTCATAGAACCATTCAACTTCAGCTTCTTCAGTGTTACTAGCTGGGGCATAGACTTGGATTACTGTGATATTAAATGCTTGCCTTGGAAACAAACAGAGATCATTCTGTTGTTTTTGAGATTACATCCAAGTACTGCATTTTGGACTGTTTTGTTGACCATGATGGCTACTCCATTTCTTCTAAGGCATTCCTGCCCACAGTAGTAGATATAATGGTCATCTGAGTTAAATTCACCCATTCCAGTGCATTTTAGTTCTCTAATTCCTAGAATGTCCATGTTCACTCTTGCCATCTCTTGTTTGACCACTTCCAATTTGCCTTGATTCATGGACCTGACATTCCAGGTTCCTATGCAATATTGCTCTTTACAGCATCAGACCTTGCTTCTCTCACCAGTCCCATCCACAGTTGGGTATTGTTTTTGCTTTCACTCCATCCCTTCATTCTTTTTGGAGTTATTTCTCCACTGATCTCCAGTAGCATATTGGGCACCTACTAACCTGGGGAGTTCCTCTTTCAGTATCCTATCATTTTGCCTTTTCATACTGTTCATGGGGTTCTCAAGGCAAGAATACTGAAGTGGTTTGCCATTCTCTTCTCCAGTGGACCGCATTCTGTCAGACCTCTCCACCATGCCCGCTGGTCTTGGGTGGCCCCACAGGGCATGGCTTAGTTTCATTGAGTTAGACAAGGGTGTGGTCCTAGTGTGATTAGATTGACTAGTTTTATGTGAGTATGGTTTCAGTGTGTCTCCCCTCTGATGCCCTCTTGCAACACCTACTGTCTTACTCGGGTTACTCTTACCTTAGAGATGGGATATCTCTTCACGGCTGCTCCAGCAAAGCGCAGCCACTGCTCCTTACCTTGGAAGAGGGATATCTCCTCACCATCACCCCTTCAGACCTTGAACGTGGAATAGCTCCTCTAGACCCTCTGGCACCCATCCAGCCACCGCTTCTTGGGCTTGGGGTTGCTCGTCCTGGCCACCACCCCTGGCCTCGGACCTAGGGTAGCTTCGAACTCTTATCTTACACCATACACAAAAATAAAGTCAAAATGTATTAACTTAATGGGAGAAGAGAAGAACAGAAATCGTAAAATTTCTAAAACAAAACATTGGAGTATACTCCTTACCAATGGTTTTAGCAATGAATTTTTGTCTGACATCAGAAACAAAGACAATAAATGGAAAAAATAAACAACCTGGGGTACTTAACATTGAAAAAAATTCTACACAGTAAAGGAAATTGTCAAGAAAATGAAAAAGCAGCTTAGGGAATGGGAGAAAATGTTTGCAAACCACATATGTGATAAGGGCTTAATATCTAAAATATGCCAGAAACTTAAACAACTCAATAAAAATCAATGAATCAATAAATCAAGTATAAGTTGACAATCTGAATAGACATTTTTTCAAAAAAGATATATAGATGGCCAACAAACAGATACATGAAGTTGCTTTCAACATCACTAATCATCAGGGAAATGCAAATTAATACCGCAGTGAAATATCACCTCACACCTGTTAGGATGTCTATTATGAAAAAGACAAGAAATAAAATTGTTGGTGATCATATAGAGATAAGAGAACCATTGTACTCTGTTGATGGGAATGTAAACTGATAAAGCCACTATGGAAAACAGTATAGAGTTGTCTCAAAAAATTAAAAAATATAACTACCATATAACCCAGCGATTCCACCACAGATAGATATCCAAAGGAAATGAAATCATATCTTGAAGAGATATCTGTATCCCCATATCAATAGCAATATTAGTCACAAAAGCCAAAGTATGGAAACAATCTGGTGTCCATCAGTGAACGAGTGGATAAAGAAAATGTGACATATGTGATTATATACATATATAAATGTGATCTGTATCTGTACATATATGAATATTATTTAGACATAAAAGAAAAAAGGAAACTTTATCATTTACAGCATGAATGAACCTGAAGTGCATTAAGTCAGAGAGAAAAAGACAAATACTGAATGGCATCGCTTACATATAGAATTTAAAAAATAAATAAATAAGATAAGCAAAGTAAAAAAGTAGTTGCCAAGAGTGCGGCATGGATGAAATGGGGAGAGGTTGGTAAAAGGGTACAGATTTCAGTTATAAAATGATCTAATATTTGACGTTGCAGTTACAATGGACAACACTATTGTATAACTTAAATTTGTTAAGAAAATAAAACTTAAATGTTCTCACCAAAGAATGGTAAATGTGAGAGATAATGGATGTGTTTTAAATTGCTTGATGAAGGGAATCCTTTAGTTGAAGGATTTTCATTGTAGATTAATTAATTGATTGTTAATTATAAGATTTATGCAGATATTGTCTATCAGGTAGAGGAAGTTCCCCTGTACTCCTAGTTTGCCAAGAATTTATATTTTTAATGGGTATTAAATTTCACCAAATGTTTTTGCTGCATATATTGATATAATTATGTGATTTTTGTCACTTTGGTAGATTGTGTCTTTCAAGAACTTGTTCTATTTCATACACATTGTGAAATTTGTGAACATAGACTTTTTTCATTATATTCCTTTATTGTCATTTTAATATTCATGGGATCTAGAGTGATGTCCCTCTTTTATTTCTATATAAGTAGTTTCTGTCATTTCTTTTTTTCCTAGTTAGCCTAGCTAAAGGTGTATCAATTTAATTGATGTTTTCAAGCAAATAGGTTTTGTTGTTGTTGTTGATTTTCCCTATTGATTTCCTATTTTCAAATTTGTTGAATTCTGCTTTATTATTATTTGTTTTATTTTACTTTGTATTATAAGACTTCCCGGGTGGCTCAGACGGTAAAGCTTCTGTCTACAATGCAGGAGGCCTGGGTTTGATCCCTGGGTCTAGAAGTTCCCTGGAGAAGGAAAACGCAACCCACTCCAGTACTCTTGCCTAGAAAATCCCATGGATGGAGGAGCCTGGTGTCCATGGTGTCATAAAGAGTCGGACACGACTGAGCGACTTCACTTTCTCTTTCATAATTTGCCCTTATTTTAGTTTCTTAGCATAGAATAATTTATTATTGAGTTTACATTTTTGTTTTTTCTAGTGTATGCTTTTGGTATTATAAACTTTCCTACATAAAAACTCTTTCATTTTACAGTTTTGGGTTTTTTTTCTCTTGATCTTACATCCACCTTGTTTGGGTATTTATAAACATTATTGTTTTTATATTTATTGTCATCAGTATTTCTTTAAATTTAACCATGCAGGTATCTTTTGTTCACTATTGCCTTTTTAATTTTATTCCTTCCTTTTGGTTTTTTTTTTTTTTTTTACCCTAACTTATGCACTCGTAACTTATGAAATTCATTCAACAAGATCTGTAGTTAGAGATCTTTAAAACCTTACATGTATATATTTCATTTGTTTTGCTCTTGATTGATAGTACTTGGATAGAAAATTCTAATTTGGCATTCATGTTCAGCATGTGGAAGTTATTTTATTAGCATTCTTTATTCTTGGCATATATTGCTGTTATTAAAATCATCTGTCAGTTTATGTATCATTATTTGGATTGTGAATTTGTTGTCTTTGCCTACATTTAGTGTCATCTCTTTGTATTAATCATTTTGCATTTCACAAATGTATCTTCATGTAAATATATTTATACTTATTCTTCTCAAGACATATCTCTGTCCATGGAGTTCTCCAGGCAAGAATACTGGAATGGGTAGCCATTCCCTTCTCCAAGGTATCATTCTGATCTAGGGATTGGAACCAGGTCTCCTGCATTGTAGGCTGATCCTTTACTATCTGATCCATGAAGAAGCCCAAATATGAATCATATCATAAATTAAATATGTAAAATTGATATTTATGTCAACCATCTCTTTACTGACATTCTTCTATTACCTCAGTTTTCTCCTTTTGAAATGTGTATTAACTTTATGTTAGTCCTTCTTATTTTTTCTTAGCTGTTTCCAAATGTTGTAACCTTATGTAGATTCCAGATTATTTTATTCTACTTATTATCCAATTTACTATTGTTTAGTGTTTATGTGAAAATTTTAACTTATATAATTATTTTTATGTTTTAAAATGTCTTCTTTTTTTCAAAATATATTTTATGTTTTATATTTTAATCCCTTACTTTGATATCATTAATCACTGTTAGCATTTACTTTGTGGTTTATATTTTACTGATCAATTATATTGTACTTCCCTGATAGCTCAGTTGGTAAAAAATAGGCCTGCAATGTTGGATTCCACCAAAAGAGGATACCCCAATCCAGGGGCAAAGGAGAAACCCCAACAAGATGGTCGGAGGGGAAGAATCATGTTTAGAATCAAACCTCATGCCCACCAGACATTCTTGGAGGGCTCAAACAAAACCTTGTGTGCACCAGGATCCAGGGACTCCACAGAGACTGAGCCAGACCTGCCTTTTAGTGTCTCCTGTGGAGGTACAAGTCAGCAGAGGCCTGCCACAGGGGCAGGGCTCAGGGTGCAGCAGAATTGGATTACACAGCATGTGGCATGGGCCCTCTTGGAGGAGATCACCGTTGGCCCCACCGTGGGGCCACCGAGCACATGACCCACAAACTGCAGAACAATTATACCAAAGAAATTCTTGCACTGTTGAGAAAGTTCTAGAACCCACAACAGATTTCCCAACCTGTGGATCTGGCAAAGGAACTGAGAAACTCCAGGGAATTTGACCTTGGAGGCCAGTGGGATTTGATAACAGAACTTACACAGGACTGGGGAAACAGACTATTGGAGGGTGCAGACAAACCTTTGTGTGCACCAGGACCCAGGGGAGGGGAGCAGTTACTCCACAGAAGACTGACCCAAACTTGCCTGTAAATGTCCAGGAGTCTCTGGTGGAGGCAGGAGTTGGCAGTGGCCTGCTGCAGGGATGGGGGCATTAAGTGTGCCAGTGCCTACATGGGACCTTTTGAAGGAGGTTGCCATTGTCTCCATTGCCTCCACAATAGTTTGGTCTGAGGTCAAATGACAGTGAGGGAACACAGCCCTGCCCATTGCCAGAAAATTGGATTAAAGATTTACTGACCCTGACCTTGCCCATGAGAATAAGACCCTGATTCCCACACAATCAGTCTCTCCCACAAGGAAGCTTCCATAAGCCTCTTATCCTTATCCATCAGAGGGCAAAGAGAATGAAAACCACAATTACCGAAAACTAATCAAACTGATCACATGGACCACAGACTTGTCTAACTCAGTGAAACTAGGAACCATGTTGTGTAGGGCCACCCAAGATGGATGGGTCATGGTGCAGAGTTCTGACAAAACATGGTCCACTGGAGAAGGCAATGGCAAACCACTTCGGTAAAATTGCCTTGAGAACCCAAAGAACAGTATGAAAAAGCAAAAACAAATTACACTGAAAGATGAACTCCTCAGGTCAGTAGGTGCCCAATATGCTACCGGAGAAGAGTGGAGAAATAATTCCAGAAAGATTAAAGAGATGAAGTCAAAGTGAAAACAACATCCAGTTGTGGATGTGACTGGTAATGGAAGTAAACTCTGATGCTGTAAAGAACAATACTGCCTAGGAACCTGGAATATTAGGTCCATGAATCAAGGTAAATTGGAAGTGGTCCAACGAGATGGAAAGAATGAACACTGACATTTTAGGAATCAGGGAACTAAAATGGACCAGAATTAGTGAATTTAATTCAGATGACCATTATATCTATTACTGTGGGCAAGAATCCCTTAGAAGAAATCAAATAGTCATCATAGTCAACAAAAGAGTCTGAAATGCAGTGGTTGGGTGAAAACCCCAAAACAGCAGAATGGTCTCTGTTCATTTCCAAGGCAAACTATTCAATATCACAGCAATCCAAGTCTACACCCTGACCAGTAATGCTGAAGAAGCTGAAGTTGAATGGTTCTATGAAGACCTTCTGGAGCTAACACCCAAAAAAGATGTCATTTTCATCATAGGGGACTGGATTGCAAAAGTAGGAATTCAAAAGATACCCGAGTAACAGAAAAATCTGTCCTTGGACTAGAAAATGAAACAGTTCAAAGGCTAACAGAGTTTTGCCAAGAGAACACACTGGTCATAGCAAATGCCTTCTTTCAACAATACAAGAGAAGACTCTACACATGGACATCATCAGATGGTCAAACAAAATCAGACTGACTATATTCTTTGCAGCCAAAGATTGAGAAGCTCTATACATTCAGAAAACACATGACTTGGACCTGACTGTGACTCAGATCATGAACTCCTTATTACCAAATTCAGGCTTAAATGGAAGAAAATAGGGACAACCACTAGAGCATTCAGGTATGACCTAAATAAAATCCGTCATTTTTATAGAGTGGAAGTGACAAATAGATTAAAGAGGTTATATCCGATAGTGTGCCTGAAGAACTATGGACAAAGGTTGGTGATGTAGTACAGGAGGCAGTGATCAAGCCCATTCCCAAGAAAAATAAATGCAAAAATGGTTGTCTGAGGAGGGCTTACAAATAGCTGAAAAAAGAAGAGAAGATAAATGTAAAAGAGAAAAGGAAAGATATAACCATTTGAGTGCAGAGTTCCAAAGAAGAGCAAGGAGAGATAAGAAAGACTTCCTCCGTGATCAGTGCAAAGAAATAGAGGAAAACAACAGAATGGGAAAAAACTAGAGATTTCTTCAAGAAAATACCAAGGAGGATACCAGAGAATATTTAATGCAAAGATGAGCACAATAAAGGACAGAAATAGTATGGATCTAAGCCTTTGACTGTGTGGATCACACTAAACTGTGGAAAATTCTGAAAGAGATGGGAATACCAGACCACCTGACCTGCCTCTTGAGAAATCTGTATGCAGGTCAGGAAGCAACAGTTAGAACTGGACATGGAACAATAGACTGGTTCCAAATAGAAAAAAGAGTATGTCAAGGCTGTATATTGTCACTCTGCTTATTTAACTTATATTTACATCATGAGACATGCTGGACTGGAAGAAACACAAGCTGGAATCAAGATTGCTGGGAGAAATATCAATCACCTTAGATATGCAGCTGACACCACCCTTATGGCAGAAAGTGAAGAGGAACTAAAAAGCCTCTTGATGAAAGTGAAGGTGGAGAGTTAAAAAGTTGGCTTAAAGCTCAACATTCAGAAAACGAAGATCATGGCACCAAGTCCCATCACTTCATGGGAAATAGATGGGGAAACAGTGAAAACAGTGTCAGATTTTATTTTGGGGGGCTCCAAAATCACTGCAGATGGTGATTGCAGCCATGAAATTAAAAGACGCTTACTCCTTGGAAGAAAAGTTATGACCAACCTAGATAGCATATTGAAAAGCAGAGACATACTCAGCAAACTAAGGTTCGTCTAGTCAAGGCTATGGTTTTTCCAGTGGTCATGTATGGATGTGAGATGGACTGTGAAGGAGGCTGAGTGCCGAAGAATTGATGCTTTTGAACTGTGGTGTTGGAGAAGACTCTTGAGAGTCCCTTGGCCTGCAAGGAGATCCAACCAGTCCATTCTGAAGGAGATCAACCCTGGGATTTCTTTGGAAGGAATGATGCTAAAGCTGACACTCCAATACTTTGGCCACCTCATGCGAAGAGTTGACTCATTGGAAAAGACTCTGATGCTGGGAGGGATTGGCGGCAGGAGGAGAAGGGGATGACAGAGGATGAGATGGCTGGATGGCATCACTGACTTGATGGACGCAAGTCTGAGTGAACTCCGGGAGTTGGTGATGGACAGAGAGGCCTGGCGTGCTGCGATTCATGGGGTCGCAGAATTGGACTAGACTGAACGACTGAACTGAACTCAACAGAAGTAGAAGATATTAAGAAAAGGTGGCAAGAATACACAGAAGAACTATACAAAAAAGATCTTCATGACCATGATGGTGTGATCATTCACTTAGAGCCAGACATCCTGGATTGCGAAGTCAAGTGGACTTTTAGGAAGCATCACTATTAATAAAACCAGTTGAGGTGATGGAATTCCAGTTAAGCTAGTTCAGATCCTAAAAGAGAATGCTGCTAAATGCCAGCAAATTTGGAAAACTCAGCAGTGGCCACAGGACTGGAAAAGGTCAGTTTTCATTCCAATCCCAAAGAAAGGCAATACCAAAGACTACTCAAACTACTGCACAGTTGCATTCATCTCATACACTAGCAAATTAATACTCAAAATTCTTCAAGCCAAGACTCAACAGTACGTGAACCATGAACTTCCAGATGTTAAAGCTGGATTTATAAAAGGCAGGGGAATCAGAGATCAAATTGTGAATATCCATTGGATCACCAAAACAGCAAGAGAAAAAATATCTACTTCTACTATATTGCCTGCACCAAAGCATTTGACTATGTGGATTACAACAAACTGCACAAAATTCTTAAAGAGATAGGAATATCAAACCATGTGACCTGCCTCATGAGAAATCTATACGTAGGTCAAGAAGCAACAGCTAGAACCAGACATAGAACAACGGACTTTTTCCAAATAGGGAAAGGAGCACATCAAACCTGTATATTGTCACCTTGCTTATTTAATTTATAAGCAGAGTACATCATGTGAAATGCCAGGCTCGATGAATCACAAGCTGGAATCAAGATTGCTGGAGAAATATCAATAACCTCAGATATGCAGATGACACAACCCTTATGGAACAAAATGAAGAACTAAAGAGCCTCTTGATGAAAGTGAAAGAGGAGAGTGAAAAAGTTGGCTTAAACTCAACATTCAAGAAACTGAAATCCTTGCATACAGTACAATCAGTTCAGTTCAATTCAGTTACTCAGTCATGTCTGACTCTCTGTGACTCCATGAATCACAGCACGCCAGGCCTCCTTGTCCATCACCAACTCCTGGAGTTCACCCAAACTCATGTCCATTGAGTTGGTGATGCCATCCAGCCATCTCATCCTCTGTCGTCCCTTTCTCCTCCTGCCCCAAATCCTTCCCAGCATGAGTGTCTTTTCCAATGAGTCAACTCTTCACATGAGGTGGCCAAAGTATTGGAGTTTCAGCTTCAACATCAGTCCTTCCAATGAACACCCAGGACTGATCTCCTTTAGAATGGACTGGTTGGATCTCTTTGCAGGCCAAGGGACTCTCAAGAGTCTTCTCCAACACCACAGTTCAAAAGCATCAATTTTTCAGCACTCAGCTTTCTTCACAGTCCAACTCTCACATCCATACATGACCACTGGAAAAACCACAGCCTTGACTAGACGGACTTTTGTTGGCAAAGTAATGTCTCTGCTTTTTAATACACTATCTAGGTTGGTCATAACTTTCCTTCCAAGGAGTAAGCGTCTTTTAATTTCATGGCCCTAACACCATCTGCAGTGATTTTGGAGCCCAAAAAACAAAGTCTGACACTCTTTCCACTCTTTCCCCATCTATTTCCCATGAAGTGATGGGACCAGATGCTATGATCTTAGTTTTCTGAATATTGAGCTTTAGACAAACTTTTTCACTCTCCTTTTTCACTTTCATCAAGAGGCTTTTTAGTTCCTCTTCACTTTCTGCCATAAGGGTGGTGTCATCTGCATATTTGAGTTTATTGAAATTTCTCCCGGCAATCTTGATTCCAGCTTGTGTTTCTCCCAGTCCAGCGTTTCTCATGATGTACTCTGCATATAAGTTAAATAAGCAGGGTGACAACATACAGCCTTGACGTAATACTTTTCCTATTTGGAACCAGTCTGTTGTTCCATGTCCAGTTCTAACTGTTCCTTCCTGACCTGCATACAGGTTTCTCAAGAGGCAGGTAAGTGGTCTGGTATTCTCATCTCTCTAAGAGTTTTCCACAGTTTATTGTGATCCACACGGTCAAAGGCTTTGGTATAGTGAATAAAGTAGAAATAGATGTTTTTTCTGGAACTTTTTTGCTTTTTTGATGATCCAGTGGATGTTGGAAACTTAATCTCTTGTTCCTCTATCTTTTCTAAAACCAGCTTGAACATCTGCAAGTTCACAGTTCACATATTGTTGAAGCCTGGCTTGGAGAATTTTGAGCATTACTTTACTAGCGTGTGAGATGAGTGCAATTGTGCAGTAGTTTGAGCATTCTTTGGCAGTGCCTTTCTTTGGGATTGGAATGAAAACTGACATTTTCCAGTCCTGTGGCCACTGCTGAGTTTTCCAAATTTGCTGGCATATTGAGTGCAGCACTTTCACAGCATCATTTTCAGGATTTGAAATAGCTCCACTGGAATTCCATCACCTCCACTAGGTTTGCTCGTAGTGATGCTTTCTAAGGCCCACTTGACTTCACATTCCAGGATGTCTGATCACTTCATGGCAAATAGATGGGGCCACAAAGGAAAGAGTGATAGGCTTTATTTTCTTGGGTCCCAAATTCACTGCAGATGGTGACTACACCCATGAAATTAAAAGATGCTTGTTCCTTGGAAGAAAAGCTAGGACCAAGCCAGATATCATTTTAGAAATCAGAGTTTTTGATATAATTGATTAGTTTGGTTCAGTTCAGTAGCTAAGCTGTGTTAAGTTCATCTAGTCCAAGCTATGGTTTTTCCATAGTCATATATGGATGTGAGAGTTGGACTATAAAAGCCATGGATAGAAGAATTGATGCTTTTAAAATGTGATGTTGGAGAAGACTTTTGAGAGTCCCTTGGACTGCAGAGAGATCAACGAGTCAATCCTAGAGGAAATCAGTCATGAATGTTCATTGGAAGGACTGATGCTGAAGCTGAAACTCCAATACTTTGCCACCTGATGTGAAGAACTGACTCATTTGAAAAGACCCTGATGATGGGAAAGTTTGAAGGCATGAGGAGAAGGGGAAAACAGAGGATGAGATGGTTGAATGGCATCACCAACTCAATGCACAAGAGTTTGAGCAAGCTCTGGGTGTTGATGATGGACAGAGAAGCCTGGTGTATTTAAGTCCATGATGTTGCAAAAGGTCAGACACGACTTAGCAATGAACTGAACCAAACTAATCAATTATATCAATCAGGATAACTTATATTATTGTTAAATGTGCTGATACTTCTCAGTTTTACCAGTAGCTCTACCCATATGTGTTTTATAGTTTATTTTCACTGAGTGTATGTGAACACAAGAAAGTTGCCTTTCCTATAATAGTAGGTCTACAACTTTTCTGGTTCACATTTTTGTTCAGATCTGGTTTTACAAAGCCCCACAGGCCCATGGCTTCATTCGCATCCTACCAATATACAAACTAAATTTAAATGTAGTTATTACGAAGACAAATATATTTTCTAAGGTTTCCTACAATATCTCAGCTATCTCAATAGCAACTTGTAGCTTATTGTTCAGTTCTTTACTTCCTTCTTAATTGTACAGAATGAATAGAATTTATGTTACTAACTATTTATTTAGTTTGTTTAAATATATAAATACTTATATGCAAAAGTAGGAAGTCAAGAAACATCTGGAGTAACAGGCAAATTTGGCCTTGGAATGCGGAATGAAGCAGGGCAAAGACTAACAGAGTTTTGCCGAGAAAATGCACTGGTCATAGCAAACACCCTCTTCCAACAACACAAGAGAAGACTCTACACATCGACATCATGAGATGGTCAATACCAAAATCAGATTGATTATATACTTTGCAGCCAAAGATGGAGAAGCTCTATACAGTCAACAAAAACAAGACCAGGAGCTGACTGTGGCTCAGATCATGAACCCCTTATTGCCAAATTCAGACTTAAATTGAAGAAAGTAGGGAAAGCCGCTAGACCATTTAGGTATGACCTAAATCAAATCCCTTATGATTATACAGTGGAAGTGAGAAATAGATTTAAGGGCCTAGATCTGATAGATAGAGTGCCTGATGAACTATGGAATGAGGTTCGTGACATTGTACAGGAGACAGGGATCAAGACCATCCCCATGGAAAAGAAATGCAAAAAAGCAAAATGGCTGTCTGGGGAGGCCTTACAAATAGCTGTGAAAAGAAGAGAAGTGAAAAGCAAAGGAGAAAAGGAAAGATATAAGGATCTGAAGGCAGAGTTCCAAAGAATAGCAAGGAGAGATAAGAAAGCCTTCTTCAGTGATCAGTGCAAAGAAATAGAGGAAAAGAACAGAATGGTAAAGACTAGAGATCTCTTCAAGAAAATTAGAGATACCAAGGGAACATTTCATGCAAAGATGGGCTCGATAAAGGACAGAAATGGTATGGACCTAACAGAAGCAGAAGATATTAAGAAGAGGTGGCAAGAATACACAGAAGATCTGTACAAAAAAGATCTTCATGACCCAGATAATCACGATGGTATGATCACTCATCTAAAGCCAGGCATCCTGGAATGTGAAGTCAATTGGGCCTTAGAAAATATCACTACGAACAAAGCTAGTGGAGGTGATGGAATTCCAGTGGAGCTGTTTCAAATCCTGAAAGATGATGCTGTGAAAGTGCTGCACTCAATATGCCAGCAAATTTGGAAAACTTAGCAGTGGCCACAGGACTGGAAAAGGTCAGTTTTCATTCCAATCCCAAAGAAAGGCAATGCCAAAGAATGCTCAAACTACCGCACAATTGCACTCATCTCACATGCTAGTGAAGTAATGCTCAAAATTCTCCAAGCCAGGCTTCAACAATATGTGAACCGTGAACTTCCTGATGTTCAAGGTGGTTTTAGAAAAGGCAGAAGAACCAGAGATCAAATTGCCAACATCCGCTGGATCATGGAAAAAGCAAGAGAATTCCAGAAAAACATCTATTTCTGCTTTATTGACTATGCCAAAGACTTTGACTGTGTGAATCACAATAAACTGTGGAAAATTCTGAAAGCTATGGGAATACCAGACCACCTGACCTGCCTCTTGAGAAACCTGTATGCAAGTCAGGAAGGAACAGTTAGAACTGGACATGGAACCACACACTGGTTCCAAATAGGGAAAGGAGTGCAGCAAGGCTGTATATTGTCACCCTGCTTATTTAACCTATATGCAGAGTACATCATGAGAAATGCTGGACTGGAAGAAACACAAGCTGGAATCAAGATTGCCAGGAGAAATATCAATCACCTCAGATATGCAGATGACACCACCCTTATGGCAGAAAGTGAAGAGGAGCTAAAAAGCCTCTTGATGAAAGTGAAAGAGGAGAGTGAGAGAGTTGGCTTAAAGCTCAATATTCAGAAAACAAAGATCATGGCATCTGGTCCCATCACTTCATGTGAAATAAATGGGGAAACAGTGGAAACAGTGTCAGATTTTATTTTTTGGGGCTCCAAAATCACTGCAGATGGTGATTGCGGCCATGAAATTAAAAGACGCTTACTCCTTGGAAGAAAAGTTATGACCAACCTAGATAGCATATTCAAGAGCAGAGACATTACTTTGCCAACTAAGGTCCGTCTAGTCAAGGCTATGGTTTTTCCTGTAGTCATGTATGGATGTGAAAGTTGGACTGTGAAGAAGGCTGAGCGCTGAAGAATTGATGCTTTCGAACTGTGGTGTTGGAGAAGACTCTTGAGAGTTCCTTGGACTGCAAGGAGATACAACCAGTCCGTTCTGAAGGAGATCAGCCCTGGGATTTCTTTGGAAGGAATGATGCTAAAGCTGAAACTCCAGTACTTTGGCCACCTCATGCAAAGGGTTGACTCATTGGAAAAGACTGTGATGCTGGGAGGAATTGGGGGCAGGAGGAGAAGGGAACAACAGAGGATGAGATGGCTGGATGGCATCACGGACTCGATGGACGTGAGTCTGAGTGAACTCTGGGAGTTGGTGATGGACAGGGAGGCCTGGCGTGCTGCAATTCATGGGGTTGCAAAGAGTTGGACACGACTGAGCGACTGAACTGAACTGATAAATACTTATACGTTTAGATATTCGCTGAATCAAGTGACATTTAAAGGAATGTAAAATATCTGTAAAATGTATATGTGCATGTATTAGTGTGTGTATCTGTGTGTTTGCTTTTGCATTTCTTTCTAAGAAAGGCTTTTTAGATTTATTTCTCACTTACCATATTAGTATTTTTATGGTGTGCCATTTCAGCAAGTAATTTCCCAGCATTTGCAGTAAATAACAAAAGCACTTAATTGTCAATAACTCAATTTCTGTTAATAAATTGTAGGAAATTGAGTGATAATGGAACAAAGATTTGAAAAGAAATATGCTTAGTATTTTGGCATGTATATTAAAATTTTAAATTATAAATAAACTATGTAATTGTCTGTGGATGGTTAAGCAATTCATGACACTTCAAAGAATCAATTTGTTAGAAGCCACTAACTTGTGTTATTGAAGGCTACTTAATTTGGACCACTGAAAAAACAATGTGTTAACTTAAATTTGTAAAATAACTTGAATAGAAAATCTGATTTATTCTATGATTTATTCCAAATATATTTCAAAAATAATGTAAACCAACCATGATGTTAATTGCATCATGAATTAAATTTTAAATATTTAGATTTTCTTCTAATGTAAAACACATTTCTATTGTTATCAAAGTAAAAAGCAAAACAGTACATTTTAAAATTCTACATAATGATAACTACTAAGGCTTATCTCCTCTTTGGTTCCATTAATTTGCTAGAGAGTGATGAAATGCAATTCATATTTTAAGGCAAGACAAGAAAAACATAGACAAAAATTTTGTCCTCCCTATATGAGCTTTCTGCCTTCCTTCTAGTGTGCACTGTGTGCCTGCATTGAGCATTACTTAGATCTCTCTAATGGTAGAAATCTCTGCTCAACCATAAAGAGCATTTTTTTTTTTTTATTTTAATGCCAGCCATGTAACTCCTTAGAAGATTACATTTCTTTCTTAATCCTCTAAGGGAGCACAATGACCCACCACTCATTTTACACATGTAGGTGTCTTTGGTGAACTTTATGTGCAATGCCAACATATAATTTTCCTTAAAGATAGCAGTGATTGGGGTAGAACATGCTAAGTCAGGCAAGCTGGAGAAATACTGGTAAACACTTAATGGATGTTCTTAGCTCAAATACTTACTTATGACCTTATTAATACCTAGTTATATTATTTGTATTCTATCCATTTTACAAGATTATTGTTTCTTGAATTACCAGACGTGTGATTGAGCCTCCAATAAAGAAAATGCTCTCTAAGCAATTTGAAAAAAAAAAAAAGATCAAATATATAGAAATATAATATCAGTGCTTATAGTACTGCAGCTCTAGATATGGGAAGAAGCAGCATAGCAAGGTAATTCTCAAAATCCCTCAAGCTGGGCTTCAGCAGTGCATGAACTGAGAACTTCTAGATGTACAGTTGAGTTTAGAAAAGGCAGTATAATCAGAGATCAAATTGCCAACATCCACTGGATCATGGGAAAAGCAAGGGAATTCAAGAAAAACATCTACTTCTATTTCATTGACCATGTTAAAGCCTTTGACTATGTGAATCACAAAAAGCTGTGGAAAATTCTTAAAGTGATGGATACCGGATCATCCTATGTGTCTCCTGAAAAACCTATATGCAGGTCAAGATGAGACAGTTAGAACTGGACATGGAAGAACAGAACGGACTGGTTCCAAATTAGGAAAGAGTATGTCAAGGCTATACATTGTCACCCTGCTTATTTAACTTCTATGCAGAGTACATCTGCATGGTCAAAGCTGTGGAATCAAGATTGCCAGAAGTAACAGCAATAAACTCAGATGTGCAGATGATACCACCCTTATGGCAGAAAGCAAAGAGGAACTAAAGAGCCTCTTGATGAGGCTGAAAGAGAAGAGGAAAAAGGCTAAAACTCAACATTCAAAAAACTAAGATCATGGCATCTGGTCCCATTACTTCATGATAAATAGAAGAGAAAAAAGAAGAAGCAGGGACAAATTTTATTTTCTTGGGCTCTAAAATCACTGTGGATGGTGACTGTAGCCATGAAATTAAAATGCATTTGCTCCTTGGAAAGAAAGCTATGACAAATCTAGAGTTTGTATTCAAAGGCAGAAACATCACTTTGTTGACAAAGGTCCACATGGTCAAAGCTGTGGTTTTCCCAATAGTTTTGTACACACGTGAGAGTTGGACCATAAGGAAGATGGACTGTTGAAGAATTGATCCTTTCCAAATATGGTGCTGGAGCAGACTTTTAAGGGTCCCTTGGACAGAAAGGAAATCAAAGCAGTCAATCCTAAAGGAAATCAACTTTGAATATTCATTGGAAGGACTGATGCTGAAGCTGAAGCTCCAATCCTTTGGCCACCTGATACAAACAGGCATCTCACTGGAAAGACCTTGATGCTGGGGAAGATTGAGGACAAGAGGAGAAGTGGCTGGCAGAGGATGAGATGGCTAGATAGCATCACCAACTCAATGGACATGATTCTGAGCAAGCTCTGAGAGATAGTGAAAGACAGGGAATCCTGTTATGCTATAGTCCATGGGATTGCAAAGAGTCAGACGCAGCTTAGGGGTTGAACAAGAACAAAAGATATAGTAAGAAGCAACAAAAGGCAATCTTTTCCAGGCATCATTTCCAGGACCATAACAGACTAGAAAGACCACTGGCTTTGGGCTACTGTTAACAAGTCCTAGTCTAATAATAACACATAGAGTGTCTCATCAAAAAATCCTTTTTGTAACCTCAAGATGAGCATTCTTCTCACTGTGGGACAATATGGTCAGAAATGCCTCTCAAGTCTCAGTCAAAATTATGACTAAAAGTGAGGGATTGCAAAATAAAGACTGATGCCCATTATCCAGCTCTATAAGAATGAAGTCATTAGTCACTTCAGTTGCTGACCTACAATACAACCTAAAAGGAATTCAGGGTGAAGATCACAATGAGGTATTTTGTACTCCGGAAAAACTGGAGTACTGGCTCTCAAATAGTTAGATATTTTTAGGAGAAATTTTATGAACTCAGTTTTTGCATCTTTTCATATTTAATAAACACTAAAGCTGATCTCAGGTGGCCTTGGTCTGCAGTGGTTTGGATCAGGGCTTGGGTTCCCAGCCAAAGTTTGGGCTGGATTGTGGTGATGAAAGCACCAGATCCTAGCCACTAGACTAGTGGTCAGCGAAAAGAGCCCTGGCCTTCAGCTTTGCAGAAAAGAATTTCCACAAAGACAGAAAGTAGTGAAACGTGTCAAATATTTATTAAGAGGAAAAAGGGTACAGTACATGTGGGTAGGCACATGGGCTGAATCAGAGGGAGAGTCCCTGAGTTGCGCACTCTTGGCAATTTGAATTACTTTTATGGGGCATTTCTTCTGGTTTTCCTTTGGCTAATCATTTTGATTTGCCTGGTTCACAGTCCATATTTGGTATATCTCAGGATCCTCCCATGTGTGTGTGTACATCTGTTAGCCAAGACAGATTTCACTGAAAAGGAATCTGGATAGAACACTCCTTGACATAATTCCCCTTTGGCCTCCAAAGAGCCTTTTCTGTGCATGTGTGATCAGAGAGGTCTCCTGACTCTGAGAACGAGAAATATGTAGTCTGGGCAGGGTAGAGCATCCTCGCCTTACTTGTCCTGGTATTCTAGTCTTTGAGTTTCAGTCCTTAGGAATGAATCTTCATTGCTTTACCTTTGACAGGGTGGGGGGTAGGGGATAATTAGGGAGGGTGTGGCATCTGCCTCCTGCCTCAAAACCATTAACTAAGATACATGGCTCTTGTGAAAGTAGTGATTTTCTACCAAGATGTGTGCTTGATTGCATATACCCTTTCATCAAAATCACATGCATACTACACTCTAGCCTTGCCTGTTAGGAACTGTCCTCAGAGATTTCTGAAAGGTTGTCTCCCAGATTATAATTCTCAGATTGTCTCAAATACAATTTCCATTACTTAGATTGAGTTTTGTTTAATTTTTTCATTGACCAGAGGCTCACAGAACTCAGAAAAACATTTTACAGTATTTACTGTATTGCTGCTTTATTATAAAATGATATAATTTAGGAAGAGACAGATGGGAGAGATGGATGTGGTAAACATGTGGGATGGATACAGGGCTTACCCTCTGTGAGCTTGCTACTCTTCCCAAATCTCCACTTGTTCACCAACCCAAGAAGCTCTCTGAAACCACATGGAGGCTTTGTTAAATAGGCATGATTGATTAAGTCATTGGCCACTGGCAATTGATTCAACCTACAGCTCCTCAGATGGCCTCACTGATTAAATGGACATAAGTATGGGTAAACTCCGGGAGTTGGTGATGGACAGGGAGGCCTGGTGTGCTGCAGTCCATGGGGTCACAAAGAGTCAGCCACGACTGAGCCACTGAACTGAACTGAAGTGAACTGGCAGCTCCTCTTGGTTCCTCTGTGGGTCAGGAAGGTGGTATTGAAATTCCAACCCTGTAATCACCAGGCTGGTTCTCTTGGCAACTGTGAGAATTCTTAGTGTGGTCCCAAAGTAGCCTCATTAACCAAACCAAAGACACCTTTGTGGTTCTTATCACTTATCCTAATCCCAATGGATTAGCAGCACTGTATCAGAAACCAGGAAAAAGACATGTACCTATATATTTAAGTATTTACCTTCCTACCTATAATGGTAAAAGGAAATAACAAGTTCAAAATGGAGTCATTTGTCCCCATGACAACAAACAATGATTTAATTGCAGTTTCAGCCTCTCCTAGGAACATGACCTTTAAACAGACAATTTGAAATTTTCTGATCAGCACTAGTGAGGAAATCTGCATAATAAGACCCTGACCTTCTCTTCCCCCCTAAAGAAGCTTACCAGGCCTGAAATAATTTCTTCTTTTGCTAATACCTTCCTTGCCCTTCAGCTCTTCTGTCTATGAAAATCTTCCATTTTTGTACAACTCCTCTGTTTACTAGATAGGATGCTGCCTGATTTGTGAATTATTGAATAAAGCCAATTAGATGTTCAAATTTACTTGGTTTAATTTTTTTAACAAGTATGAATCACAATATCACATTTTCTCACACATATAAAAAATAAAATATGCTTAATCTTAATTTTTGCTAGCCAATTTTTACCTATTCACTGGAGAACTAATATATTGTTGACAAACCTTTTATGAGAAGACTGTTTTCATTAATGTACTTTGTAATATATTTCCTATGCATTTATTTTTTTCTCTGTCTTAAATTACACTCAGTTAAGTTCAGTTCAGTCACTCAGTCATGTCTGTCTCTTTGTGATCCCATGGACTGTGGCATGCCAGGCCTCCCTGTCCCTCACCAAATCCTGGACTTTACTCAAACTCATGTCCATTGAGTTGGTGATGCCATCCAACCATCTCATCCTCTGTCGCCCCCTCCTCCCGCCTTCACTCTTTCCCAGAATTAGGGTCTTTTTAAATGAATCAGCTGTTTGCACAAGGTGGCCAAAGTATTAGAGTTTCAGAATCAGTCCTTCCAATGAACACTCAGGACTGATTTCCTTTAGGATGAACTGGATGAATCTCCTTGCAGTCCAAGGGACTCTCAAGAGTCTTTGCTAACATGACAGTTAAAAAGCATCAATTCTTTAGTGCTCAGCTTTCTTTATAGTCCAACTTTCACATCCATACATAACTATTGGAAAAACAATAGCTTTGACTAGATGGACATTTGTTGACAAAGTAATGCCTGTTTTTTAATGTGCTAAGTCGGTAATAACTTTCCTTCCAAGGAGTAAGCGTCTTTTAATTTCATGGCTGCAATCACCATCTGCAGTGATTTTGGAGCTCAAAAGAATAAAGTCTCTCACTGTTTCCACCGTTTCCCCATCTATCTGCCATGAAGTGATGGGACCGGATGCCATGATCGTAGTTTTCTGAATATTGAGCATTAAGCCAACTTTTTCATTTTCCTCTTTCAGTTTCCTCAAGAGGCTCTTTAGTTCTTCTTTGCTTTCTGCCATAAGGGTGGTGTCATCTGCATATCAGGTTATTTATATTTCTCCCAGCAATCTTGATTCCAGCTTGTGCTTCCTCCAGCCCAGGATTTCTCATGATGTACTCTGCATATAAGTTAAATAAGCAGGGTAACAATACATGGCCTTGACGTACTCCTTTTTCTATTTGGAACCAGTTGTTCCATGTCCAACTCTAAGTGTTGCTTCCTGACCTGCTAAATTACACTAGATATATAATATGTAGATGCTTATAATTTCTTAATTGTTTCTTAATATGCAGTTGTTTATAATAGTCAATTAACCAACAATACTGAGAAAGAGTCCTAAACTTGAAAATAAAAATATTTTTCAGTCTGTTTCCACTATCTGGATTTTTTTTTTTTACTTCTTGTGTTTGCTATTTTTGTGATTCTTTCAATGCTTTCAAACAATCTAGCAAACACTTTAAGCTTTAAAGTGTTTGAAGACAGCCTAAAAAGTTAAAACTAAATTAAAAAAAATAATAATAGATTATAGACAATTATAGAATAGTTTTTGCCAAAAGAATAAATCAGGGGGTTACAATGAGTAACTAGTTACATAGCTTTAAGCAAGGGAGCAAAGAGTTAATACTTCAGAACCTTGAAATGTTGCAGGAAGGCGGACTCTTGGGGGACTCCTTCCATGGCCTGAGAGTGGGTTCTTGTCTAATACTCAGAAATGAATTTTCCAAGGAGACGTATGTACTGACAAATCAAAAGGCTTTACTGGGAAGAGATGCACAGGGAGAGCAACAGGGTAAGTGGACCAGGTGAACTATGCTGTCGTGTGACACACAGACTCAGACTTTATAGTAATGAGGTTAGTTTCTGGATTGTCTATGGCCAATCATCTTGCTTGGTCCATATTTGGTCTGACTTGGTGACCTTCAGAGTGGTGCATGCATCTCTTAGCCAAGATGGATTCCACTGAGAAGGATTCTGGGAGGGTAGTCATCTCCCTCTGGCCACACCCAAATTCTCCTGATTAGTTTTTGACTGCAGTACCATGTTATTTATTGGGACCTCCTCTTGTGAGACAACTCATGCAAGTGGTTATCACTGTTTTCGTCAACAGTTGTGGTCAAAGGTTCCCCAACAGAAAGAGAAAAATGTTAATGAAAAGATTAAATAAAGTGTCTGAGATTTGGTGAAAAAATAATGTATATATCCCAGGATTTGGGCATAGCTACTCTTGTTTTTTTCTTTAGTAACATGCTGATTTCTGAAGGTCATTGAAATTACTTGAACCTGTGACTAAAATTAACTAATTAGCTTGCCTGACTATCTAACTTAGCTCCTCATTTGTGAAACTATTTTTATATTTCCTTGCAAAAGGATTGGGTACTTTGTTTTTATGAAATATTTTTCATTGGGATTTTAATAATGATATCTGCATCTGCATTTCTTCTGTGCAGAGTTGAGTGGAAAGTAGAATATGAGACTACAATTTCTCTGTTAGAGGTTTTAGAATTGCATATTGAAATTTCTGTGATCAACTGAGAAACACACACACATGCGCGTGCATGTGCACACACACACACAATGTAAAAGCTTTGAGTCAAGTTTATTCAGTGTCTTACTGAGGACTATAGTCCGGAACACAGGCTCTCAAATAGCCCTGAGAATCTGTTCCAAAATGTAGGCGAGGAATTAGTATATATACTGTAATATATGCCATCAAGACTTCAGTGAAAGGTTACTGCTTGTAAAGAGGATCACATACTTGACTAATGATTTTAGTGCTTTTTTATGTATAGGAAGATGCAAGAATCTGGGGTTATCGAAACTCTTTATTATTTATGCATTTTAAATATCAAGGGTGCCATCTCGCACAAACACAGATTACTTTATCCTGAATTCTTTTCGGAGTATACTTGTAGGTAAGCAATTCCAGTGGCTAATGACTTGATCCTCGTAGAACTGTAATGCCAGGCAATATTCTTTGTTTACACTGCATACCAGTCAGCACTCACAATTTTCCAAATCTCTCTAAAACATATCTGAGTGCTTGCACACACACACACACACACACACACACACACACACACACACACACACACACATCTCAACTTTTCCTTGTCTTTAAAACTAATGTAGGACCCAGTAATTTATTTGTCTTACACAGTCACACGTAACTGCAGGCTAGATCTGCCCTGCCTTATTTTTCCCCTTTAGATCAGAGTCCTTTACACTCTCAAATAGCTCGTGCCATTTAGGAATGGGAGTTAAAATGTTGGAACAGCAGTCAAGTACTCAGCCTTCAGAACAGAGACCTAGGAGAAATTTTCCCAGGTTACTTATGCTAAAAAGAACTTGCTCCAAGGGACCTGATCAACCACTCTATTGTTTGACATACTTAAACTTAATGCCCTTTTGCTACAGTTTAGTATGTGTCTTCTAGTCTTGGCTTGAGGGCAAATTGCAAACATCTGGTTAATGTTTTAGGGTAAGAGGATTTGATAGCTGTTGGAAGTTTGTACTAAAAGGAGAAATTCTTCATCAAGGCATCAATAGATTTTCAAAGATGTCATTGAGTGTATTGTTGTAACTGTCTAAAAGGTTTAACTAGACATTTAGAAACATAGTTGTTCTCTATTATGGATTGTGCAACTAATTATTTAATTAATCCTTTTAAGCAAATTTCACAACAAAAGCATTTCCTCAAGTAATAGCAGTAAGAGAGAAGAGCAGGGTAGGCAATAGAGGAAGAAAGGCAAGAGGTGGAAGGGTGGGAGGAAACATTGGCATCACCAGTAGACAAATAGGAGTATGCCTACTGAATAAGCCTCTGGAGATGTCAGTTTAATAAAAACCTACATTTTAACAGAAGCAACATATACAAATAAATTTGAAAAAGATTTTCATAGTAAAGAACCAATTTGGTTCAAGCTTTATTTGGCTAATGTGTAATTTTATCTTTTATAAATGTGCAAATCTCTTGGATTCCTGATGCTTATCTTTCAATGAGGATCCATTCATATAATTATGGTGGTCTTGCAAAAACACAAATGAACAAATAAGATCTACAGTTCTTGCCTATTTGAATAAATATATGTATATGATATATATGATAAATATATTTTCATAGACTCCAGTCACACAAATACGTATAAATGTAAGCTTGGATATAAACTATGGGAATTCCATATGATATGGATTTTTAAAAATTTCTTCAGCAGATGGAAAAGTTTAAAGGAAATATATCTGAACATATTTTAAACTACCCTTTAATTGGAATTCTCTGGGCCGAGAGAGATTTATGTGCGTGCTTAGTCATGTTTGATTCTTTGTGACCCTATGGACTGTAGCCCATAGGCTCCTCTGTCCATGGGCTTTTCCAGGTAAGGTACTGGAGTGGGTGGCCATTTCCTACTCCAGGAGATCTTCCCAACCTAGGGATTGAATCTGTATCTCCTGTGTCTTTTGCATTGCAGGCAGATTCTTTACCTCTGAGTTATCGGGGAAGCCCTGAGATAAGTTTGGTTATGTCCATATCAAATCAAACTGTGCAAATGAAAATTTTTAAATTATTCCCTTGGGTGTGACATTTCTATTAACCTGAAATATGGGATAGGAAATTTAAAATGTAAAATAAAACTTTGGTAAAATGATGATAATAATAGATTGGCAGCAAAATTGGATATGGAAATAGGATATCTTTCATATCAAGACATATGGTATGACAAAGAGATTTTCTGTTCTGCAAATATGTTTATATATACAACTAAATGTGCAGGAAATGTTTATTGTTATATAAATTTCCTTGGAACCTAAATTTATTGCTTCTGCTGGCATGGTATACTGAGTGATACCAACCTACAAAGAAACAATATCAAACCAAATAGAAAGAAAAACAACTACTATAGATACTAGGGATTTGAGTTAATGAGATAGCTTAGCAGAAGGACACAATTCAGATGTATCTTGACTTTCTCCTCAAGGTTTTTTCTTTTTTTTTTTTTTTTTTTTTGCTTTTCTGTTAAAGCATTGTTGCTTTGCACTATTGCATTAGTTTCAGATGCATAGCAAAGTGATTCAGTTTCATATTTATATGCATATACATTTCAGATTATCTTCCACTATAAGTTATTATAAGATATTGAATATAGCTCCCTATGCTGTACAGTTCAGTTCAGTCGCTCAGTCGTGTTCAACTCTTTGTGACCCCATGAATCACATCACGCCAGGCCTCCCTGTCCATCACCAACTCCCGGAGTTCACTCAGACTCACGTCCATCGAGTCCGTGATGCCATCCAGCCATCTTATCCTGGGTCATCCCCTTCTCCTCCTGCCCTCAATCCCCCCCAGCATCAGAGTCTTTTCCAATGAGTCAACTCTTCCCATGAGGTGGCCAAAGTACTGGAGCTTCAGCTTTAGCATCATTCCTTCTAAAGAAATCCCAGGGCTGATCTCCTTCAGAATGGACTGGTTGGATCTCCTTGCAGTCCAAGGGACTCTCAAGAGTCTTCTCCAACACCACAGTTCAAAAGCATCAATTCTTTGGTGCTCAGCCTTCTTCACAGTCCAACTCTCACATCCATACATGACCACAGGAAAAACCATAGCCTTAAGTAGATGGACCTTAGTCGGCAAAGTAATGTCTCTGCTTTTGAATATACTATCTAGGTTGGTCATAACTTTTCTTCCAAGGAGTAAGCGTCTTTTAATTTCATGGCTGCAATCACCATCTGCAGTGATTTTGGAACCCCCCAAAATAAAGTCTGACACTGTTTCCACTGTTTTCCCATCTATTTCCCATGAAGTGATGGGACTGGATGCCAGGATCTTCATTTTCTGAATGTTGAGCTTTAAGCCAACTTTTTCGCTCTCCTCTTTCACTTTCATCAAGAGGCTTTTTAGCTCCTCTTCACTTTCTGCCCTAAGGGTGATGTCATGTGCATATCTGAGGTTGTTGATATTTCTCCCGGCAATCTTGATTCCAGCTTGTGTTTCTTCCAGTCCAGCGTTTCTCATGATGTACTCTGCATAGAAGATAAATAAGCAGGGTGACAATATACAGCCTTGACGTACTCCTTTCCTATTTGGAACCAGTCTGTTGTTTCATGTCCTGTTCTAACTGTTGCTTCCTGACCTGCATATAAGTTTCTCAAGAGGCAGGTTAGGTGGTCTGTTATTCCCATCTCTTTCAGAATTTTCCACAGTTTCTTGTGATCCACACAGTCAAAGGCTTTGGCATAGTCAATAAAGCAGAAATAGATGTTTTTCTGGAACTCTCTTGCTTTTTCCATGATTCAGCAGATGTTGGCAATTTGATCTCTGGTTCCTCTGCCTTTTCTAAAACATAGAGATATAGAAGTTCATATTTATTAATATTCATCTCATACTACTAATTTATCCCTCCCCTTTATCCATCATAAAGGATAATTTATCCCTTATCCTTTTGGAAACCATGAATTTGCTTTCTATGTCTGTGAATCTGTTTTGTGTACAAATTCATTTGTATCATTCTTTTTTTGATTCAACACATAACTGATACATAGTATTTATCTTTGATTTACTTCACTAAAGCAAGTGAGACCCATGTGGTCAGAGTGAACCTATGACCACCTGTGCAGGCATTTCTGCCCAGAAGCCACTAAAGGTCACGTCCTTTTCTCTGTTGTGCTCATCACAGACCTAGTGGTAGGCTTTGGTGTCAAATGGGCTGGTGCAGGGAGCTGAGGTTCTGTGGCTACAGGAGTTGAGGTGGTTGTGTTGCAACCTTGGTTCCTGTGTTGGAGCCTGGCACCTGGTCTGCCTCTGTAGCCAACCTCTCCCAGGACCTGTTGTCCCAGATCTGACTCCAATCTGTGATATGGGGTGGAGGGAAACAAAGTACTCCCGCTGGGAAACAAGCCTCAAGTACTCCTCCCCAGGGGCTGAATGTCCAAGACATGCATTTCGGTGTTGCTTCCTGGAATGCATACTGACCAGGCCCATCCCACCCTGTGAGTGCTCACAATAAATGCTGCAGTTTGGCTTAAACCATAGCTAACTGTCAAAGGACAGCTAGATGGAGTTCTCTTCCAGAGCTCGTTCTCTCAAGATACAGCACTTAGCTGCTGTGTGTACTAGCAGTCCTGCCCAATGTGATTTTTAGACTGGGAGATGTGATGAGGTGGTAGTCACCAATACAGGTGTCGCTCTTCCCTGATTGCTAGCAATCCAGCACAATCCACTACACTCCTCTCAAGCAGAGTTTTTAGCACCCCAGTCCTCTCTGTTATCCCAGTGGGCCCCCCAGAAGGCAAGGAGGCTCCCCAAGGTGATGATCTGCCTGTGTGGACCTTTTCTCCTTCACATATTCTTCCAGCGGTGCCAGTTTCATCTGATGACTTCCCCCCTGCCCCACTCCCCAGACCTACCCAGGGTTTCCTTGGTGGTTCAACTGGTAAAGATTGTGACAGCAAAGTAGAAGACCTGGCTTCAATGCCTGGGTCAGGAAGATCTCCCAGAGAAGGGAATCACTGCCCCCTCCAGTATTTTTGCCAGGATAATCCCAAGGACAGGAGCCTGGTAGGCTATAGTCCATGGTGTCACAAAGAGTTAGACATGACTGAGCAACTTTCACACTACCACCCAGTTATATGAAGATCTTTGTCTCAGCTTTGGTTGTATAGGAGACCTTCTACCAGTTTCTGGTTGGTTTTGTTTAGGAATTGTTCCACATGTAGACTATTTTTGATGTGTTTTAGGGGGAGCTGAGCTCCACGTCCTCCTACTCTGCCATCTGGATCCTTTTTCATCCTTAAGTCCTAATGAGATGTATGTTCACACACCCATGCTTAAAGTTATAATCTGTATGTAGAACTTAAAACTTTGCATTTGACAAGTAGAGACAATTTTGAATTTTTAACAGCTTTTTTGAAATATTCTTCACATTCCATATACTATATCCATTTAAATAGTACAGTTTAATGACTCATTATATTTACAGAGTTATATTATCATCACCACACACAGTCAATTTTTGAATATTTTTATTAGCACAAAAAGAAACTCCATTCTTGTTAGCAGTCACTCTCCTTTCCCACATTCCACAAGCCCTTTAGACAACCACTAGCTATGGTTTCTCCAGTAGTCATGTATGGATGTGAGAGTTGGACTATAAAGAAAGCTGAGTGCCGAAGAACTGATGTTTTTGAACTATGGTGTTGGAGAAGACTCTTGAGAGTCAGTCCCTTGGACTGCAGGGAGATCAAACCAGTCAATCCTAAAGGAAATTGGTTCTAAATATTCACTGGAATGACTGATGCTGAAGCAGAAACTCTAATACTTTGGCTACCTGATGTGAAGAACTGACTCATTGGAAAAGACCCTGATGCTGGGAAAGATTGAAGGCAGGAGGAGAAGGGGACAACAGAGGATGAGATAGTTTGATGGCCTCACCGATTCAATGGACATATGTTTGAGTAAGCTCCAGGAGTTGGTGATAGACAGGGAACCCTGGCATGCTGCAGTCCATGGAGTCTGAAAGAGTCAGGCACAACTGAGTGACTGAACTGAGCTGAATCAATACTCTATTCCTTTTTATTGCAGAATAATATTCCAGGATATAAATAAACCACAATTTATTTTTTCATTCAGAGGTTGATGAACATTTGAGCTGTTTATAATTTTTGATGGATAATGCCAACATAGACTTTATTGTGCACATTTTTACATGGGCATATATTTTCATTTTTCTTTAAATAAAGCTAGATGTGAAAGGCAGTTTTAACATTTGATTAGCTGTCAGTCTGTTTTCTAAAGAAGCTAACCAGAAATTTATGAGGCTTCCAATTTCTCCATGTTCTCACCAGATTTGTAATTATCTTCTTTGTGATTGTGAAGTGAAAGTAGCTCAGTTGTGCCCAACTCTTTGCCACCCCATGGAATTCTCCAAGCCAGAATACTGGAGTGGGTAGCAGGTCTCCTGCATTGCAGGCAGATTCTTTACCTTCTGAGTCACAAGGGAAGCCCAAGAATACTGGAGTGGGCAGCTTATCCCCTCTCCAGCGGATCTTCCTGACCCAGGAATCGAACTGGAGTCTCCTGTTTCGCAGGTGGATTCTTTACCAACTGAGCTATCTCCATTCAAATAAGTGAGAAGTATTTCTGTGTTTTTAATGTCCTTAATGACTAAAATGTTGAATATCTTTTCATGTGTTTATTAGTCAGAGTTGAGAATGGAAATATTGTTCTACTTTTCTTGGGATGACTCACCTGCTTTGTGGATGGGATGCTGGTTGGTGTATATAGCCTCTGGATTTTATGGATTGTGTCTTTTACTATGGAAATTCCACCTTTCACCTGAGGCAAGGGGGATTGGGACCCAGTACTGCAAGGAGATCCAATCAGTCCATTCTGAAGGTGATCAGCCCTGGGATTTCTTTGGAGGGAATGATGTTGAAGCTGAAACTCCAGTACTTTGGCCATCTCATGCGAAGAGTTGACTCATTGGAAAAGACTCTGATGCTAGGAGGGACTGGGGGCAGGAGGAGAAGGGGACGACAGAGGATGAGATGGCTGGATGGCATCACCAACTTGATGGACGTGAGTCTGAGTGAACTCCGGGAGTTGATGGACAGGGAGGCCTGGCGTGCTGCGATTCATGGAGTTGCAAAGAGTCGGACACGACTGAGCGACTGAACTGACTGACTGACTGAGTAGTGGAGCTCTTGCCATAGGTTAAGGAGGTAGATTCAAGGTTGCTCAGCCTCTTTTTCTTATAATAGAGTTACTCCCAATTAGAGATGGAGGGTGGAGGTATGGTAGCAACCTGCACCTACTGGGAAAGATTCTGCAGCCTTACACTGAGACCTGAAAGGAGACTTGTTTTCTTGGATTCCCCTCAATGGGTAGAGATTCTGTCTCATTTAGCTGGGAGCAGGGAAGGGAATGGGCTTCCCAGGTAGTGCAGTAGTAAAGAATCCACTGCCAGTGAAGGAGACGTAAGAGAAACAGGTTTGATCTCTGAGTCAGGAAGATCTCCTGGAGTAGAAAATCACAACCCACTCTAGTATTCTTGCCTGAAAAATCCCACAGACAGAGGAGCCTGGCAGACTACAGTTCATGGGATCTCAGAGGATGGAGCATAGGCATAGGAAAGGGAATGGCCCAAATACCACAGATTCGAGTAGTTAGCAATAATTAGGAGGTTTTCTTGAACATTTGTTTCTTAATTGCTACACAACCCTGAAAGGAAAGGCTACCCACTCCAGTATTCTGGCCTGGAGAATTCCATGGACTCCATGGGGTCGTAAAGGGTCAGACATGGCTGAATGACTTTCACACAGGACTATTTCAAGAAATGTCAAGAGGTAGTTTTTTTGTTTTTTTTTTTTTGGTTTGTTTTGGTTTTTTAAAATAATTTTAAACAATTGTGGTTGTTTTATTAGGGAGAGAATCCTAGAACTTTCTTTTATGTTGTGTCTCCCTGAATGTTTTAAAATGTGTCTCCCTGAATGTTTTAAATTTTGAAAGCATTCTTCTGCTTTGAAAACGATTGATTTTCAGAATGATTTTCTAAAAGAAAGGTCTAATTTGAAACACAATCCAGTGCAGCAAATCCTACAATTTCAACTGAATTCATGTGTTTTCCTGAATGAACTGAGGGCAGATTATATAAGAGTAGGGAAAAGCCAGGGACCGACTAGGGTTGAGTAATTTGAGAGGTGAAAATATTGTCCCCAAATATTGGTCTATGTATGTGATGTATATCGCACATCTGAGCCATGACCTTGGTAATGCTTTTTGTTGTTGACATCATCATCATCTTTGTTTGGTTTTTATTGTTTACCTGGGAAATAGAATTGCTTTTTAAATTTAATCTATTATATGTGTTTACTTTATCCTGAAGTATTTCCATTAATTTCATTGTTTCATATTCTGTGGCATCTTCCATTCACTGATAATCCCTTCTCTGGAGATTTTCTTTTACATTCTGGAGTCCTAATTTCTCGTGTCCAGGTCTAGACTATTTTCTCTCTAAACCTACCATGGAGTTGTCATTCAGGAATATCTTCTCAGATTTTTTTGTTTTTTTTCTACTGATTTCTGAATCTAATGTTTTTCTATTTCTTGATGAATGTCATCTTTTAGCCAGATACATCCTTAAGACATTTTATAACAATTTATGTTTTTATGTATCCTTGCATCTTTAAAAATGTCTTTATTTTGCCTTATTTTGATTAACATGTTAGATAGAGTGAAACTAAATTTTCTTCCATAGGCTAATAGTTTAGATGTTTTTAAGTGACTTTTTTTTTTTCTTTTCAATTTGTGGACTTTTTAGTACTTTTTATCTTTTTTTTTTCCCCCCCAGAATGTGAAACTTCTCCTTGCTATAGCATGGATTTTACTTAAAAGTTTTCACTCTCCAAGTCATCCCTCCAACCTACTTATAAATTCCTAATTAAATAAAAAGTTCCTCTCTACGTGTTCCTTATATTCCTTTATGCTCATCACTGCTTTATGTTCATCTTTTTCCAACTACTTATTTTGTTTCCTGATATCATTCATTAAACATTTTAATAGATAACTGAGCATCACTTAGAATATAATGTCCTTATAGTAATTTATAGGTTTCAGAAACCTTGTCTATGCCTCCCTTACCTTTTAGTCTGCCTGTTTCCCTGTATTCACTTCCTATTAGCTGAACAGGTCAAGGCATTCAGCTAATTCATATATACTTAACTTGGCTTTAAACTTGGAGATCAATCAATCCCTATAGTTAGCAGGAATCAATAGATAACATATCAGTAGATTTAGGACCATGCACATTGGTTTCACTGCATTTAAATTGGTAAGAAAAATTTAATCTGTATGGGGCAATTAATCTTAAAATGTGTCACATTGATTATTAGTTCAAAGTAAGTTCATAAAAAAATAGATTTAAAGTGACTATTTTGTTGTAACATTCAGAACTTGAAGTAGATCTAAATAGCTACCATTTATTGGAAACTTACTAAGTGCTACAGTCTTTATTTTTCTTATTTATAATCTGTGCAGCCATTTTCAAGATATTATTTCATAGATTAGTATATCAAACTTTAAAAACAACTTGCTGCTCAAGTAACCTGCATATTATTTACATTACTCTGCTGCTGCTGCTGCTAAGTCGCTTCAGTCATGTCCAACTCTGTGCAACCCCATAGACAGCAGCCCACCAGACTCCTCCATCCCTGGGATTCTTCAGGCAAGAACACTGGAGTGGGCTGCCATTTCCTTCTCCAGTGCATGAAAGTGAAAAGTGAAAGTGAAGTCGCTCAGTCGTGTCCAACTCTTAGGGACCCCATGGACTGCAGTCCACCAGGCTCCTCCATCTATGGGATTTTCCAGGCAAGAGTACTGGAGTGGGGTGCCATTGCCTTCTCTCTCACATTACTTTATCAGGGTGCACATTCAAGTCTCTGCCAAAGCAATTAAAATTTCACTAGGTTACTCTGCTTTAAAGAAGTAGATTTTAGACCACAGAAGTTTAAATGGAAGGAGCAATAAGCACACAAAGTAACATATGTTAGCATGACCCTATAGGAGGCAGATTGTGCTTAGCTTAGACATTCTCCAGGCTTTGAGGTTAAAGCATTAAGGAGGCAAAGGAAACAGGAAAAACAGAAGAGACAACAGCAGCAGCATTAATAGCATCATTTTATGATTCTATTTTGCTTATAGAGGGTGCACCCAAACACTATTCCTCCTGAGCTCATCTGACTTGTGGGTACTCTACAACTTCTAAGGTAAGTTTAATTTCTGAATCTCCATGAGATTTTAGCAGCATTGTATAAATTACTCCAGTCCAGTCATACCATACATACTTTGCTGAAGCATGAAATTCCTAAAGTAAGACACAAAGACTTTCTTTCTACCATTTCAGACACAAGTTTAAAAAACAATTACTACTTAGAGGTAAGTAGTCTGAAATCAATAACAGATGTTTTTCAGTTTTGAAAAGGAAGATAGAAGACAGCAATAGATCCTTAAGAAGGGAGAAGAGTTAGCAATTGTGAAGAGGCCAGAGACACACACAAAATATCAATCATATTTCCCTTATGGCCTTATACCATACTTAAAAAAAAATTGTTATTAGGCAACCTGTGCAATGGACTTCCAAGCTGGCTCAGTGGTAAAGAATCCACCTGCAACTCAGGAAACGCAGCTTCAATCCCTAGGTCGGGAAGATCCCTTGGAGAAGGAACTGACGACTCACTAAAATATTCTTTTCTGGGAAATCCCATAGAGAGAGGAGCCAGGTGGGTTACAATCCATGGGGTCACAAAAGACTCAGGCAGGATTTAGCAACTAAACAACAACAACAACCTGTGCAATATCTATGAACATATGACTATGTACCTTAATATAGATACCACTCTTTCAGAGTGTATTTTTACCTTTCCTGCCCTCCCTGCATAGCTAAATTTTACTACTATAATGATCAGTTGGATGATGACCCAATAATTCTATAGGAATTATGATACAAAATTTTGTATTTTTTTAAATATAAATTTATTTATTTTGATTGGAGGTTAATTACTTTACAATATTGTATTGGTTTTGCCATACATCAACATGAATCTGCCACAGGTACACATGTGTTCCCCATCCTGAACCCCCCTCCCTCCTCCCTCCCTGTACCATCCCTCTGGGTCATCTCAGTACACCAGCCCCAAGCATCCAGTATCATGCATCAAACCTGGCCTGGCGATTTGTTTCATATATGATATTATACATGTTTCAGTGCCATTCTCCCAAATCATCCCACCCTCGCCCTCTCCCACAGAGACCAAAAGACTGTTCTATACATCTGTGTCTCTTTTGCTGTCTTGCATACAGGGTTATCGTTACCATCTTTCTAAATTCCATATATATGCGTTAGTATACTGTATTGGTGTTTTTCTTTCTGGCTTACTTCATTCTGTATAATAGGCTCCTTAAAAAACTGGAAATAGAACTGCCTTATGACCCAGCAATTCCACTGCTGGGCATACACACTGAGGAAACCAGAATTGAAAGAGACATGTGTACCCCAATGTTCATTGCAGCACTGTTTATAATAGCCAGGACATGGAAGCAACCTAGATGTCCATCAGCAGATGAATGGATAAGAAAGCTGTGGTACATATACACAATGGAGTATTACTCAGCCATTAAAAAAAATTTGTATTTTAATGATCACAACATAAAGCATCATTTGAGAAAACTGAACATATAGAGTATATTATGTATATTATAATAATTTATTTGTGTTATCATACACTAGAGACATAAAAACATAACTGCACTGAAAAATTTATGTAGGTTTATAATCTTTATTTCCTAAAGTAATTGATGGGGCACTGAGTCAAGTCTTGGTAAGGATAATGTGAGTATTTTTTCCCCTCTTTTTGTGTCACCTACTGCTCCATCTAGATGTAAAGGTGATGTTTCTGAGGTTTGGGACATGGTTGCCCAGTTATTCCCTAATTCTTTTTTATGGAACTGATGATTAGAATATGTAATCTAAAAGGACAAAATAGATGGAAAACCATTGAGGGGTATTGCAAAATACAGTCAATCAAAAGAAATCAAAGATATAAATGACATTAACAAAAACTCATGAATTCTTGCCCTGTTTCAAAACCCAAATTTATTTCCAATCCAGAACTAGGAGAGAAACAGGATCATAAGACGGAAAGAATGTGCAATATCATAACAAGTAAATACAGTAAAGATTCCCCTGAACCTCATTCAAAGGCCATTTACTCAATGAGCTATACACTGGAGAAGGTTTATATTAGTACACAGGGAACCAAAGTGTTACCATGGTATTCGTATTACAGAAATGTATACATGAATCAAGTGATAAATGGAGTCCAGGCCCAAGGGTGATTCACAATGAGTACAGTGGGTTCCCAGACACCAGCTTTCATTTTCAGTATAAATAATATATTTGGTAGTTGAAAGAACCTCCACATTAGTCTCTTAGCCTATGGAGAGGAGTCATTATAGGAGGGAAGGCAAAACTATATGAACCCTAGAAGATGTTAGCTGGTTACCGCAAATTCAATCAAAAAGAAGCTTCATTTTCACGTGTTGTGTTAATGAACTATTTTTGCTAAAAAAAAATTAGCATGATTTTAAGTACATGGCATGTGGCTACTGAGCTGGAAGAAGCTTCTTTTCTATGCCTATCAGACTTGAGAACAAGAAGTAGCTCCCATTCATATGTGATGGGTCACATCAGTTTTATGGCTTTGTCCCAAAGCTAGATTAACCTTCTCCCCTTCTGACATAATATAGTTTGAAAAGATTTTAGCCATCTGGATATTCTGCAGAATATCACTTTGGTCCGCTATATCAAAGCTATTATGTTAATCTAACTAGATGACAAGATATGGGAACCACATTTGAGACCTTGATAAAGCACATATGTTCTAGACAGTGGAAGCAAAACTGTATGAGGATTCGGGGTCTTGCCACATCAATGTAGTTTTGTTATAAATTCAATGATCTGATGCATGACAGGACTTAAAAAAAAAAGATAAATGATTGTGTCTTTCATAGCCCATTGTGACTCACATCTTCCACTACCAAAGAAGCTCAATATCTACAAGGCTTCTTTAGTTACTGAAGCCAACATATTCCAAAAGTGGGAATAGAGCCCTGGTTCTCTATTGAATAACAATGAAGGCTGCTAGCTGGGAGTGGGGCCCAGTGCTGAAAAGAACTCTTAGCAGGTGTAGGCTGTGTTGAAAGCAGTGCTGTTGCTTTGGCATATTATCTCAACAGAATCTATAGAATTAGAATTTTTGCATTAGAGAAAAAAATGCCACATGGAGTTTAGGGCAAGCCCCTGTGAGAAAATTATATACCATAGACCCAAGAAATTTGGCATAAAGTCATGCTACCTGCTTCAAAGCTTTTTATTCAATCTGAAAAATAGTCTCTGAAGTACTATTAAACCTACAAGAGACGTGCCTAATAAGACCATGATCATGCGGCCAGAGCCGCCTACCATAAGCTGAGTTTTGTCACAGTAACAAAGTCATAACTTTACACAGGTCTAGCAGAAATTCATCACGTGATAGAAGTGGTGCCTCTTGGATAGACAGGAGCAGAGCCAATGAGCACAAGTAAGCTGCAAGAGTAGGTAACCTGATGCCCCTGCCGTATGATCCACCATTATTAATACACTGGTGCTTCTCCCTCACAGTATCGCTATACCATCATAGGAATGTGACCTTAGGACCAGCAGACAAAAAAGGAAACAAATCAATCTTAGTGCCTGTGTGCACTGACTTGGTTTTGTGGTTGAAACTGAAAACGGACTACTGCTGCATTTCAGCTTAACTCAAGGGTGATTTGAAAGACACTCGTGTGGGAATATCCTTCTAATGGGCAATTCACACTGTGTGGCTCTCACCTTCCATGCTTCATGGAAAGAGAAGTGGCCTGATATAAGGATGTATATGGGTTCATGAGTATCTCGGATGTGTCAAGGAAGAACAAGCTTAGTACTCAGGTAATCTACTGATGGGCTTCCCCGGTGGTGCAGTAGGAAAGACTTTGCCTGCCAGTGCAAGAGATGCAGGTTTGATTTCTGGGTTGGGAAGATCCCCTGGAGGAGGAAATGACAACCTACTCCAGTCTTCTTGCCTGGAAAATCATGTGAGCAGAGGAGCCTAGTGGGCTACAGTCCATAGAGTTGCAAACAGTTGGGCACAACTGAGCACACACAGATGAATGATCTACTGATACATCAGTTTGCAACCTTCTGCTTAATTTAATGATAAATAGATGACAAGTTCAGCACCTTTAGCTTGAAAAGAGCATGATGATCATGGGCTTACTTTTCTATATTACACTTCATTTTATTATATTTTGTCATTTTTCCTTTTTTCTTTGGGTCACACTGTGCAGCTTGTGGTATCTTAGTTCCTCAACCAAGGAGTGGACCCAGGCCCTTGGCAGTGAGAGTGTGGAGTCCTAACCACTGGACTGCCAGGTGGTGGTGGTGGTAGTTACTCAGTCGTATCTGACTCTTTGTGACCCCATGGACTATAGCCCATGGATTCCTCTGTCCATGGAATTCTCCAGGCAAGAATACTAGAGTGATTTGCCATTCCCTTCTCCAGGGGATCTTCCTGACCCAGCAATCAAACACAGGTCTTCCACATTGTACCAGATACTTTACCATCTGAGCCAACAGGGAAGTCCTTTGAACTGCCAGGGAATTCCCCAGACTTTATTTTATAATTTTTCCAAGGAAAAGGCTGACCACAATACTGGCGGGATTTTCCCAGATGGGGCAACCAGACAAAAGTGCATGCTTCCAAGTGACTCATGGATTGTGCTATAGTGAATATAATGGTACACCTCTGAGATCCTCCTTCCAGAAGACTGAGATACCCATTCTTCCAACAGCTGGAAGTGTTGACTGCTGACAACTCACAGTTGGGCTCTTCTCCTGGAATTACTCTCAGCCTAAAAAACTGCCTTACCAGTGTTAGTCCTCTTCCTCAGGGGCAGTTCACATCAAATGACTAGTCAGTGATAGGGTTCAAGTCCTGTGTCAATCTAGAACAACTTTAAAGGGCCATCACAACTTCACTGCGATATGTAGTACTGTCTGTGATATCACTTGTAGCTGTATTCCCAACTCAGTTTCTCACTCTGCCCTATCTTCCTATCCTTAGTGGTCTGTTTGCTAAGAGCTTCCTAAGTTGCGCTAGTGGTAAAGAAGCTGCCTGCCAAATGCAGGTAGACATAAGAGATGTGTGTTTGATTCCTGGGTCAGGAAGATGCCCTGGAGAAGGGCATGGCAACCCACTCCAGTAGTCTTGCCTGGAGAATCCCATGGACACAAGAGACTGGCACATTACAGTCCAGAGGGTTGCAAAGAGTCAGACACAACTGAAGCGACTTAGCAAGCATGCACACATTGCTAAGTAGACCCTTCTGCATGTCATCTTTGTCTGGAGTTATGCTATGGTCTGAATGCTTGTATATCTTCAAAATTCATGGATGGAAATACTAATCCATAACGTTATATATTAAGGGGAGGGGGGGGCCTTTGGGAGGTAAGTGGGTTATGTGGGTGGAACCCTGATGAATAGTATTAGCGCTTTTATAATAAAAAGTTGGGGACACATCTTTCGCCTCCTTTTCCCTGTGAGGATACAAAGAGAAGACATTGTATACAAATCAGAAAGTAGACCCTCAGGAGCCACCACATTGAACCTGCTGTTGCAGTGATTTTGGACTTCTCAACCTCCAGAACTGTGAGAAAGAAATCTCTGTTTACCAGTCACCTAGCTTGTGGTATTTTGTTTCAGCACCTTACATGGATTAACACAAAATCTATTTCTGGGAAAATCAATTTTTTGCTTCACTAATGATTAACGTTTTCCTACACTCTAGACAAAATTTCCACATGCTATCAGAATAACACATATAGACAATTTCAAGATATCACCCTCCACCACTTGGAAAGTTCTCCTCTTTAGATTGCCCTCATCTATTTCCTGGGCTTCCTAGATGGATTAGCAGGTAAAGAAGCTGCCTGGAATGTGGGAGATGCAAGAGACACAGGTTTGATCTCTGGGTCAGGAATATCCCCTGGAGGAGGAAACGGCAACCCACTCCAATATTCTTGCCTGAAAAACCCCATGGACAGAGGAGACTAGTAAGCTACAGTCCAAAGTGCTGCAAAGTCAGACACAACTGAGCATGCATGCATCTATTTTCTGCCCTCATTTAATTGTTCATTGCATTTTTTTCCCTGTAAATTCTACTAATTTTTATTTCAAAGAATTATTTTAGTATTAACTCACTGTAACAAATACTTTTTCTAGAAATACTACCTCTCTGTGCCCTTAAAAATACTTGCATCGTAAATACAACCATTAATATATTCTATTTTATATTATTTCGATTTTGTCTACATATTGGGTGAAGGGGGCAGTGCTCTGTGGTTTAA
Organism: Budorcas taxicolor; assembly: GCF_023091745.1. Taxonomy (NCBI): domain Eukaryota; kingdom Metazoa; phylum Chordata; class Mammalia; order Artiodactyla; family Bovidae; genus Budorcas; species Budorcas taxicolor. Next base: position 54,324,411 of record NC_068923.1, on the reverse strand, counting down.
AAACTTGAGGAAATAGTCCTAAAATGCAATTTCCTACATTCAAATGAATGGACCCATGAAAAGATATGCTATGTGTTGCATATACACTAAAAATGGGTTTTGAAGAATTGTAAATCACAATTCTTCCACTTTATGTGAGCAAGTTATTCAGTGTCACCAAGCCCAAATTTCCTCCTTTGTCTATGAACATAGCATCTTATTTTAGAGCAGCATTATAAAGATTAAACAATTTACTGAAAGAGCTTAGTATCTTTCTGAGCACATGGGTTCAGTAAGTGATGAGTACTTTTATTAATGAAGGAACACTTTTTTATCTTCTTAGATCCCTAAGCTTGATCTTTGAATAAGGTAGGTGTTCAGTGCATGCTTTTGACATGACTTTTAATGAATATTCTCCAATATTTTTCATAAAGAAAACAGTCAGGATATTAATAATAGGTTTCTACAATGGTATTGAATTTTAAATCTCTGATGAAAAGGATAACAGCAAGGCAAATACTGGGTATGCCCCTGGTGATTTTCAATAGCAACGGCTTTAGAAATGTAAAATCTGGAAATATAGGGCTCTCCACATTTTAATCATGGGATGGTACTTACGTTACCCATACCTAATCCTGCTTAATGTTGGCAGGTGATTTAAAGTTTATATTAATCCCAGCAAGTACTATGGAAAACCTATCTCCTCAACTTTGTTTCTTTGAAAATCTACCCCACCAACATATATCATTTTCTTTTGTATAAAACAGAAATCCACAGAGATACACATAATCTTCCTATTAATGCAATATTAGTGCAATGCTTGAAAAAGAAACTTAACTCTGGACAATGATAATAAAACAATGTCAAAAAAAATGGAAATGTTTCAAGAACATATAAAATATTTAATATGTTTTCTGTAGAAAGCTGTATCTGTTAGGGAATTTTAGAAATCTCTACTAATTTAGACAAAAAGCTATCCAAGAACTTTTAAGCATATGTGAACTTGAGGGAAATAATGTACTGCTTTTATAATTGTGAATATAAAGTCACTAAAAAACTTAAATAATGCAGAAATATTCACACTCAATTATAGAAGTCCTCTTTCATTTTTTTTCAATCCTCTCCCCAGAAGTAACCCCTGTTTACAGTTTGTTGTATATATTTTGTCTTACCCATGCCTTTAATATGTCCATATTAACTATATTTTATTCATTTTTATACAGGACATGATAAGTATCTTTCTTTCCATGGAGGCATAGTTGAAATAAGTAAAGTATAGAAGAAAATGTTCCCTAATTAATAAATTCTTTCCTAGAACTTTGAATATAGTTAAAACATAAAGCAGGTTGTAGGGACTTCGGGAGGAAAGGATGTGTGTAGAAATGGGAAATCTCTTTGTAGCTTGATTTTAACACTTTCTTATCATCACTCCTTCAATTGTCCACTTTTTCTTTAATTTTTTCAAGGTTTCAAGAATATAAAATGTTAATTTTCCTTTTAAAAAGTCTGAAGATCTGCACTTTTTGCTAGAGTTATACAGTTGAAATCTGTATCCTGGCTATGAAAAGAACCTCTTTTGAATTTTCATATATTTAAACAATGGATCTCTCAAAGTCCTTTGCAAATTATTGTATAATATTATGGTTAACTGAAAGTAAATGAAAAAAAATAAGAAAACAACAGCAATAAAATATTTTAGTTAGTTCCATTTCTTTTTCCATTCTATCCCTTTCTTGGTCATTGCTGTCAATCAAGTATAATTGGGAAATTGCCTTGTAGATGGATATAAATGGAGATGAGTTTGAAACTCATTTTCTTTTTTAGTCTAGTCTGAAAATTCAACTGTATGCCATTTCTTGGACATACAATGAATAACAGCCCTTTATTTAAAGGACATCTGGTCATCAATATAATTTGATTTTCATCTACAGGAGGCTAGATGTGTATGTGTGTGTCTGTGTGTGAGTTCAGACTAATACTGAAGACCTAAGAATATGAATGATCATTAGCAGAAATAGTAAAGGAAGTTAAACAAGGAGATTATAATAAGAAAATGCAATAATGGGAAACTTGCTTAATGAGGACATCAGTGCCAAACTACATTATTCATAGGACATTCTGATTAGAGACAAATGTAAAATGAAACCTACATTCCTTAGTGGAAATCTTCATTTACATTTCAAATAAATACTATTACTCCAACCTTTGGCTGAGAAAATGAGCCTTCATACTAAATAACTAAAGATCCCCCCCACCCAAGATAATGTGTACCAAATATATTGTTAAGTAATAAATGGAGGAGTCAAGTACATTTTCTTGATTTTGAGAGTTACAATTTATTGTATATCCAGTGCAAGACACCATTAATAAATGTAATAAATTCAGGACTTCTATGCATGAAATTAAATATGACTGTAAATAGATTTATATATTTTTATCATTTTATTGTATTCCAATAGTTCCTCTTCTCATTTTAGGTCAATCGGCTCTACTGATGAAAGCAAAGTGATAATGAGACCTGTTTATGGATTATAGTTTTTCTTATTTTAGGTTTCTTGGCCATAAAAGAGAATCACACATACTACAAAGTGTGGATGAATTGTCTCAGAACAAATATTCCCAGTGAGTGTGTGCATGTGTATGTGTATGTGTATATAGCAGTATGCTTATCCCAATCACCTGTGAAAATTTTGCACCTTACAAAATTTGGATATAGAATATGACTTAAGACTGATCACTTGGTTGAGAGCTTCCTGCAGGAATCTAGGAAGCAAAAATTGAGAACAATTGGTAGAAGAGAAGCATCTGAGTAAAACTCCAAGCACTAATTATACTTTTATACAATTCTATTACTGAAGAGAATCCATTAAAAGAAAAGATACTAAAGATACTTTTTTTGAATGGAGCATAAACTTATACATGGACTTTTGAGTGGAGAATAATTCATTCTTTGTGAAGAAAAAGTAAGGACTGGAAATCATTCTTTGATGGGATACCGAGAAAGAAACAGATACAATATATTTTAAAGTTAAGAAAAAGTAGATTCTGTTAAACTCTTTGGTATTTGATATCCTTTGGCGTATTAGTAACCATTGTAGAACTTTCTTCAGAAGGAAAAAAATAATAATATATATATATCCTTGAGAAGAAAATACACAAGAAAACTTTTAAAAATCTTAGGAAATTTATAACTAACTAGCAATGATTAGTGATATTGATTCTAGACATTGAGAAAAAAAAGTCTTAAGAGAATTTGAACTCTAATCGTGTGCTGAGACGACTTCCATGATACTTCTGTGGGTGGTTTGAAAAACATGTTAATGCTATCCTTGCCCATTACCCAATCTCTGACCTTTGGTGACATTTAGATGTAGGTGGGTAACAAAGAAACTAGTCTTCACATAAGCCACATATCTTACACAGCATTACATTTCACTAAGGATCCATGCCATCATGAAATACAGATAAAGCAGGAGGATGTGTGGAGTATCCTGTATGGCTCAACTTCTTTCCTGTTAGGGTATCATACTTTCTGATTGGATATAGATTGGGTTGCTCAAGAGGTTTCCAGTTTAGTTCAAAGGAAACTATTTTAGAATGAAGTTGGACTATGAAGCATCTTCATTTCATATCCCAGAGATTTGTATAATTCACATGACATTCTCCAGAGAGTGATGCCGCATAAATCCATAGAGTATAGATTTGTTTATTATAAGCAATCCCAAACTAGGGTCATGTTACACAAAGCAGTCATGCATGCATCAGGACTCTCATTGGTCAATAAACTAGGAGGTCAATTATCAGCACATTTACAAGGAATTAAGTTAGCTGCCTCTTTATTTCTCCAAAAACACTTCCCCAGTAATTGAGAGGAATATTTCATGGCACATCTTTTTAAAAAATTCCTTTCATAGGCTAAATTTTCAGTGAATTCATTTTTGGCATTAATCATAGAGTAATGGATATATTAGCATTTTCTAATATATAATTAGTGGTACTTAGGCAATGGCACCCCACTCCAGTACTCTTGCCTGGAAAATCCCATGGACGGAGGAGCCTGGTAGGCTCAGTCCATGGGGTCGCTAAGAGTCGGACACGACTGAGCGACTTCACTTTCACTTTTCACTTCATGCATTGGGGAAGAAAATGGCAACCTGCTCCAGTGTTTTTGCCTGGAGAATCCCAGGGACGGGGGAGCCTGGTGGGCTGCCATCTATGGGGTCACACAGAGTCAGACACCACTTAAGTGACTTAGCAGCAGCAACTGTGTTACTCAACTTGTTTTACACTGTCGCATATTATATACTAGTGCACAGGAAAACTCAGAGGACTCTAATATAGGTAGGATATTGCAAGGAAGTTGAGATGTTTCCAAAAGAGCAACTAGTTGCTGTCCTTCTGAGTTGGAAGGTAGTATATTGGTGCAATATATTTAGATTTCTCACCGACAGACACTACATATGCAGCAGACTTGGGTGTTTGGCTATCTTTGCAGCTTTCAGAATTGCATCAGAATTGGCATACTTTTGGTGGTAAGACTAGGAAAACTAAATACATCTGGATCGTAGACTGTCTGAAAATCTGTTAATACGAATATACTGTTTCTTCCTGCCCTACCAGCAAAACATACCTGTTTTGTGCCACATACCCTTAGTCAGGAGCTCCCATAATAAGGTAATTTGGTTTATTAATATATAATGACAGAAGCAGCTTAATGTTTACATCTTCCAGATAACAACATCTAGGACCTTAGATTACTTAAACTAAGTAATTTAATGAAATTTTTATTTTAGACTATGGACAGATCTATTTTATCCAATCATTTGTTTCTTTTGTATATTAACTACCCATTCTGACTGGCTACAAGTTGCATTTATCTCCCAGTAAACAAATACTAAATGTTTTCTTGACCAAACAAACTTTGAAAAATGAGACATTTCTCTTCATCTAGGCATTTTGAGTTTTTCTTTTGAAAAAATCATTTATTTTCTCAAACATACAGCAGTTGAGAAAGCTGCTTTCTTATGTTGAAAATAATGCATGTATTTCAGGCAAATTACATTTTAATACTACAGAGCAAGATATAAATGAAATTGAAATGAACATTTATTCCTGCAGCCATTTCCTAGAACACACAATGCCCACAGCCATAACTTGATATGAATAATGGTGGTATTAATTATTAGTGCTGCTGTTTTAATTGAGTACAGGGTACAATGGCATTTATTCAAATGTTCATCAACTGCACATAATAATTGTTTGGCAACATGCTACAGTAAGTGACATGATCTCTATTAATTCCTATGGTACTCATTGTTAGCATATGAATCATACTAAATTGTTTCAGTATTCATGTGGGTATAAACTGTAATTCCATGGGAATCCTATTGTAATTTGCCAGAGCATTAATTAATACTACTGTGAAAATATGAGCAGGTATGTTACAGACAGAAATAAGTAAGGAAAGCCAGCAACCTAAAGCCCCAAATGATACTATTTTCTATTATGACCATTAGTATTTTTTAGATATGTGAAAGAACTGCCAAGTATAGGAGGTGACCCAATTAATCAACTCATATCTCTCATACCCAGTAGGTTATTGGAGGATCCTCAAAATTAATGCTAATTTCAGGAATTTCATCTCATCAGAAGGCCCTTGCCTCACTAATATTCAAAGGACCTCTGTATTTTAAATGCCTCAGGGGAATATTCATCTTTATAGTATTCCATCTAAAGGGAGATTTCTTGAGAATAACAGTCACTATTTTGCAGGCATTCAGGTAAATATAGTTAGGTCATATAACTAGTAATGACATATGCAATTACAACTGCATAAAAAAATACAGTGTCTAGGTTAAAATGTCAAGTTTTATTGAGTTCATCATGGTGTTGCAAAGGTGCAAAGAAGATGACAGTAGACATTACTTACCCAAATGGTTATGGCTACGTAAGCTTGGTCAGTTGATTAAACTCACTGTGTTTCTGCTGATTCATCTTTTTAATGTGGATCATATAATGTCTACCTATGAGAAGGGAGCTGCATCGAATGATTTCTTATGAGACCAGCCAAATCATCCAATGAAAATCTAAGACCTGAGACTAATTTGTCCAGACTACAGCTGACTAGTCTTCTCTTTGTCTCTCAGGCTGACGTTGCTCCTGTTCCCAGGTACATGTTTCTGTGTGTTTGTCTTTCTTCCTTCCAAATAGGAAAAGGAGTATGTCAAGGCTGTATATTGTCACCCTGCTTATTTAACTTATATGCAGAGTACATCATGAGACATGCTGGACTGGAAGAAGCACAATCTGGGATCAAGATTGCTGGGAGAAATATCAATCACCTCAGATATGCAAATGACACCACCCTTATGGCAGAAAGTGAAGAGGAGCTATAAAGCCTCTTGATGAAAGTGAAAGAGTAGAGTGAAAAAGTTGGCTTAAAGCTCAACATTCAGAAAACGAAGATCATGGCATCTGGTCCCATCACTTCATGGGAAATAGATGGGGAAACAGTGGAAACAGTGTCAGACTTTATTTTTTGGGGCTCCAAAATCACTGCAGATGGTAACTGCAGCCATGAAATTAAAAGCTGCTTGCTTCTTGGAAGAAAAGTTACGATCAACCTAGATAGTATATTCAAAAGCAGAGGTATTACTTTGCCGACTAATGTCCGTCTAGTCAACGCTATGGTTTTTCCTGTGGTCATGTATGGATGTGAGATTTGGACTGTGAAGAAGGCTGAGCTCCGAAGAATTGATGCTTTTGAACTGTGGTGTTGGAGAAGACTCTTGAGAGTCCCTTGGACTGCAAGGAGATCCAACCAGTCCATTCTGAAGGAGATCAACCCTGGGATATCTTTGCAAGGAATAATGCTAAAGCTGAAACTCCAGTACTTTGGCCACCTCATGGGAAGAGTTGACTCATTGGAAAAGACTCTGATGCTGGGAGAGATTGGGGGCAGGAGGAGAAGGGGATGACCTAGGATGAGATGGCTGGATGGCATCACAGACTCGATGGACGTGAGTCTGAGTGAACTCCAGGAGATGGTGATGGACAGGGAGGCCTGGCGTGCTGTGATTCATGGGGTCACAAAGAGTCGGACATGACTGAGCGACTGAACTGAACTGAACTGATATGTATGTAAGCATTTGTTGTTGCTGTTGTTCAGTTGCTCGGTCATGTCCAACTCTTTGTGACTCTATGGGCTGCAGCACGCCAGGGTTTCCTGTCCTTCACTCTCTCCTGGGGTTTGGTCAAACTCATATCCATTGAGTTGGTGATGCCATCCAACCATTTCATCCTGTCATCTGCTTCTCCTCCTGCTTTCAGTCTTTCCCAGCATCAGGGTCTTTTCCAATGAGTCACCTCTTCACATCAGGTGGCTAAAGTTAGGAGCTTCAGCTTCAGCATCAGCAGCCCTTCCAGTGAATCTTCAGGGCTATTTTCCATTAGGATTAACTGGCTTGATCTTCTTGCTGTCCAGGGGACTCTCAAAAGTCTTCTCCAGCACCTCATTTTGAAAGCATCAATTCTTTGGCACTCAGCCTTCCATGGTCCAAAAAAGAGACCATATTATTGATGTATTTTCTAAAGGTGTAATTTGCAGCAACTTCTTTCATTCACATCATGCCTAATGAGCACTTCATTCACTCAACCAGGACTATGTTCAGATGTTCAGACAGGTGTCCAGTAACCAGCTTTCTGCCAAAGAAAGTGAAAGTGAAAGTGAAGTCGCTCTGTCATGTCCAATCCTTTGTGACCCCATAGGCTGTAGACTACCATGGTTTTCCATCCATGGGATTTTTCAGGCAAGGGTACTGAAGTGGGTTGCCATTTCCTTCTCCAGAGGATCTTAAAAAAATCTATTTTGTTCTCCTTAGTTTCTTTGTATTATCTCTCTCTCTCTTTTTTTTTATCCCTCATACATAATCTATCTGTAAACTGAAACTGAAGTCGTTCAGTCGTGTCCGACTCTTTGTGATCCCATGAACTGTAGCCTACCAGGCTCCTCAGTCCATGGAATTTTCCAGGCAAGAGTACTGGAGTGGGTTGCCATTTCCTTCTCCAGGGGATCTTCCCAACCCAGGAATCGAACCTGGGTCCCCTGCACTGCAGGCAGACGCTTTACTGTCTGAGCCAACATTTATATTATACACATACAGCACATACATACTCACAGTCTTCTTTTTTAACTATTTTTCTTTGGCTTTTGTACTGTCATTTGTTCTTACCTCCCTTTTTCTGTTAATAAACATCAAATAAAGTTTCAGCCCTTGACTTTCTGCTTTCTTTCTCAATTCAGAATCTAGGTAGGAAAATAGATCTCCTGTTACTGTTGTGTGTGCGTTCAGATGTGTTCGATTCTTTGTGACCCCATGGACAATAGCCTGCCAGCCTCCTCTGTCCGTGGGATTCTCCAGGCAGGAATACTGGAGTGGGATTCCATAGGGGATCTTCCTGACTGAGGGATCTAACCCACATCTTTTGTGTCTCCTGCATTAGCAGGCAAATTCTTTACCACTAGTTCTATCTGGGAAGCTGAATTTCCTTAAAGAGTTAGTAATATGACTTGAGAACACCTGGTTGCCACAGACATTCCCAGTCACTGTCTATCCATTTTCATTACAATGTCTTAATTTGCACTTCAAGCTTGGACTATTGTAAAAGTATTTTGACATCTCAAGGTCTTTAGGTAATTCACCTCCTCTTGTTTCTTTTATTTCTTGCTTATTTTTTTACTTCTCCTCTTCACTTTCTGCTATGTTGTCTTCCTCACACACTAACACACCAATTCTAGTCAACAACCTACTGTGTATCCATCCATACTTTTCACCATGAATATAATTCATATTGAAACGAAATCATTCACACACAGAAATTTTCATGCATTTGTTTGAAAAATGAGAACATTTTATAATGTTTTTGCATCTTAACATTTTCATCCTAAAATACCACACTATTTTTAATGGCTGTACAATTTACCCACAATATGGGTATGCACAAATTATTTAACCATTGTCCTGATTAATAGACAGTCAAACTATTTCCAGTTTTTGACCACCATGTACAATTCTGCAATAAATGCACTTGTATAATTAATGTTTATTTATTTATTTAAAAAATTTTATGGAAAAAATTGCCATGGGAGTGAAAATTTTCAGTTAATAGTACATTCATGCTTTAATTTAATAGGTACATAGGGACTGTAATAATTTGTATGTCTACCAACAATGTATGAAAGTATCATTTTTCCTCAATTCCTGCCAGCGTAAAATGTTATCACATTTTTCCTTTATGAAGATAACTGACACTTCCTTGCTTTTTATTTTTTTCTTAGCATATCTGATGAGTTTGAACATATTTTTATGTAGTTGTCAAATTTGCAGATCATGAATTGTTTATTTCTCTTTGGACACTGCATCAAATGACCTGGCCATCTTAGCTTTTAATATAACAGAGATAATTTCACTTCTTCCTTCCCAATTTGGCTGTCATTTTTTTCTTCTTGCCTGATTGTTCTGGCTAGGACTTCCAGTATATACATTTAACAGAAGTCATGAAACTAGGCATCTTTGACTTATTCCTGAACATAAAGGAAAAGTTTTTCATCTTACACCATAATATTTTCCTTTTCTCCAAAGAACTTCTTTTAACATTTCTTGTATGGTAGGTCTAATGGCAACAAATTCTCTCAAATTCTGTTTGTCTGAGAAAGGCTTCATTTCTCCTTCATCTTTGAAAAATCATTCCTCAGGGTAAAAATTTCTAGACTGGTGTTTTCATTCTCTCAACACACTACTTATTTTACTCCCTTCTCTTTTAGCTTACATTGTATCTGAGAAATTTTATGTAATTCATATCTTGTACATACTATATGTATAGTATTTTTCCCTTTAGTTTCTTTTAAAACCTCTTCTTTATCTTGGTTTTCTGTAGTTGGAAAATAATATGCCCAGGTATATTTTTTGGCGGGGAGGGTGTTGGTTATTTGTCCTGCTTGATGTTTGCTGAGCTTCCTGAATCTACAGTTTGGTGTCCAACATCAATTTGGGGAAAATCTTACCCTTTTTTTTTTCCCCCCAAATATTGCTTTTCCTCTCACTCTTTCTTCTCCTTACAGTATTTCCATTACCTGTTTGTTACACCTTTTGAAGTTGACACACTCTTTGAAAATTTTATATTCTTTTTTCTTAATTCCCTTTCTCTTTCAGTTTTAGTGGTTTCTATTGAGATATCATCTAGATCAGATGCTTTCCTTACCTGTGTTCAGTCTACTAATAAACTCATAAAAGATATCACTTATTTCTATTTCACTGTTTTTGATCTCTAGCATTTTGTTTTTGTTTTTCGTTCTTCCTTAGAAATTCTGTCTCTCTGCTTACATTGCCTATTTGTTCTTGCATGCTATCTACATAACTTTATCAACTAGAGCCCATAGCATATTAATCCTGATAATTCCAATATCTCTGCCATGTCTGGATTTGAGACTTTTTCTATTTCTTCACATTCTGTTTTTAGCCTTTTGGTATACCTTATAATTTTTTTTTTTTCCTGGATAGCCAGATGTGAGGTACTTTGCAAAACAAACTGTTGTAAGTAGCCCTTTAGAATTGTGGTGTTGAGGTGCAAGAGGAGGGGTTTTTTAATAGCCCTATGATTGAGTGTCAGACTTTTGATGAAATTTTGCCTCAGGAATGTGAACTTCACAAATGTTTTTATTACCTTTCTTTGGTGGGACAGGATGGGCAGGGCAGGTTGCATTTGGGTATTTTCCTTCTCACACATGGATAAGTATGGTTGAGTACAGCTGATTGGAGTTCAGTATTTTCCTTTCTCCAAATCAGTCAGAAATAATCCCAATCAGATAATATCCCTGAAGTTTAGGCTCTGTTTATCTAGTTTCCCTAATGGGCAGGTCTCCTAAGAGAAACTGAGTATGTAGTCATAATTTAAAATACCTGCATTTCCCTTCCCAATCTAGAAGGATTTTCTTTTTTTTCCTCTGATATTTATGGGGAGAACATAATAGCAATCCTTGAGTTAAACTCACAAAAGTATATGGGTCTCCTTTTGGCTGGGTCCTCCTGGAGTATTTACTCTCAGAGCTGTCACACTGTGCCTCCAGGAATTCATCAATTACATTCAGGTTTTCCTACCCTGGCATTGATTCCTGTGCCAGTTTCCGCTTCTGAATCTCTGCTCTGATAAGACATGAAGTGAAGTCTTAGTCTCTCAGTTGTGTCTGACTCTCTGCGATCCCATGGACTGTAGCCCGCGAGGCTCCTCAGTCCATGGGATTCTCCACGCAAGAATACTGGAATGAGTAGCCATTCCTTTATCCAGGGGATCTTCCTGACCAAGGGACTGAACCCGGGTCTGCAGCACTGCAGGCAGATTCTTAACCATCTGAGTCACTATGGTTCCCTGAATTCACCTGGTTCTCCAATCACCTCGCTGGGTGCAGCGGCTTGCCTCCTGTCCTCAGATCTCTAATGGATCCAAAGAGTTTGTTTTCAGTCTACTCAGCTCTTTACCTATTACTGGCACAGAGTCCCTACTCCTAAACTCCTTACACGTGGAACCAGAAACCAGAAACAGCAGTGTGTGTTTTTTCTTTTTTTTAAGGTTCAGAACTCTGTTGATGGAATGGAATGTTCTGTTTTTTTCTTTCAGAAACATATGTTACATTTTGAAAGAGGCCTTTGGTGATATTTCATTAATATTGTATATTAAATTAAGTGTTCTTTGCCATTCTAATAGTAGTTTATCAGATACTTTGGTGCATACAAGTTAATGACTTCTTCATAAATTATACCTTCTACTTTTATAAAATACTCCTGTGTGTCTTGACAAATGCTTTTACTCTTATGTTCCACTTTTTAATGTTATCTTGGCTTCCCTGCTTTCTTTATGATTATATTCACTTACTCTCTCCCTGCCCAAGCCTTAATTTTTACTTAAAAAAAAATTATGTGTGTGTATGTTTGTGTAGTTTTAGTATTATCTTTTAAATACCTTTCTGCTTTCTATTTCCACAATAATGTGTCATAATAAGAACCAAAACCTTAGAGCTTTACAACAATAATCGCTTATTCATTGCTCACTAACTTTGCAGCAAAATTCAGCTCTTCTGACCTATGGTTGGCTGATCTCGGCTGGATTTGCTTACATTCAAATAGTCAATGGCGAATGAGTGGGAGTTCTTCAGATTTTGTCTATTTTTTTCTTATTTACCTAGAGATCTGCTCTCTGTTGGCTGATCTAGAGTGGTCTCCATTAGAACAATCTGGTACAACTCAGCTTATATTATGAGTTTTATCCTCCCTTGGGCTATCCCAAGGGCTTCCCAGATGCCTCAGTGGGTAAAGAATCTGCCTGCAATGCAGGAGGCGCAGAAGACGCAGGTTCGATCCCTGAGTCAGGAAGACCCCCTGGAGAAAGGAGTGGCTACCCATTCCAGTATTCTTGCCTGGAGAATCCCATGGACAGAGGAGCCTGGTAGTCTATAGTCCATAGGGTGGCAAAAGTGCCATGACTGAAGTAACTGAACATGCACACGTGGGCTATCCCAAGCGACTTGTCTTGGCTTTAGCAGATATGCAGTACCAATCAAGGGACAGCATGAGACACATTGTGACCTGGCCTCAGTCCCTGATACACTGATTTGGCTAAATAAAATTATGGATTCAAGCAGTGGGGAAATAACCATGCCCTTTTTCAGTATGAACATAAAAAAGTAAATAATTGAACTACTTTTTAAAATCTACAGTAAACATACAATAGATTTTTGTGTCTTAATTGAATACTGGGAAGATTCAGTTTGATTTTATTTTTATTTTTAAAATTTCATTTCCTTTTCATTTCATTATGTTATTTGACTGGACATGATGATACTCGTTCTTTACTTTTTATTTTATAATTTGAAAATTCTACTGTATCTATTATACTGTGATCAGTACTTGGTCACTTCAGTCATGTCCGACCCATTGTGACCCTATGGACTGGAGCCCACCAGGCTCCTCTGTCCACAGGATTCTCCAGGCAAGAATACTGGACTGGGTTACCATGCCCTTCTCCAGGGGATCTTCCTGACCCAGGGATCAAACCTGTGTCTCTGTGTCTGTTGCATTGAAGGATTCTTTACCCACTGAGCTACCTGGGAAGCCCTCTACTATATTAGTTTTACTTTATACTAGTAGTCAATCAGACACTTGTGTTGATTAGTATATGAAAGTAAAATACTGTTTTCCCTATGAAAGCATTCTGTTCTCCAGTGCTTACATCTGTCATCTCATGTGCATTTTCCCCATCTTGCTGCTGACCTTTTCATTTCTCTTTTATATTAACTGTTTTACTTTAGTACTCTAACTCTGACCCTACAGTTTTCTCTGTATCTTGGCCTTTTTATTTTGAGAATCTGTATTAAGATTTACTTTATACATTAAATTCAGCTTATGGTTATATTTAACTATATAGATATGTGGGTGCAAAAGAGTATGAGAAAAGGGTAGAGGAAGTACAACACAACAGAAGGACATTTCAAATAAGAAAATGCTTCAGAACTCACCCTTATTCTTCCCGTTTTCTGCTTTCTGTATCTTGTGGTCCATTTTTAATCTTTTTTTTTTTTTTGATTAGCATGCATGCATGCTCAGTTCTTAATTTGTATCTGACTCTTTGCAACCCCAAGGACCATAGCCTGCCATGCTCATCTGTCCATGGGATTTTCACAGCAAAATTACTGGAGTGGGTTGCCACGCCCTCCTCCAGGGTATTTTCCCACTCAGAATTAGAAACCATGTCTCTCGAATTTCCTTCATTTGCAGGTGGATTCTTTACTGCTGAGCCAGCACTTTGGTAAGTACATTTTTTTTCTCAGTGGTTAATATATATTCACTGAGCTGTCCTCATTAGCATAATGGTGAGTATCCCCTCCTGTCTCTCAGGAGACTGGAGTTCGATTCCTGACAGGGAGGCAACACACCCTTGCGGCTTCTCTCGTGGCTCAGCTGGTGAAGAATCTACCTGCAATGCGGGAGACCTGGGTTCGATCCCTGGGTTGGGAAGATCCCTTGGAGAAGGGAAAGGCTACCCACTCCAGTATTCTGGCCTGGAGAATTCCATGGGCTGTATAGTCCATGGGGTTGCAAAGAGTCAGACACAGCTGAGTGACTTTCACTTCACTTCATATATGTTCTTTTTAAAAAATACTTATTCATTTATTTGTCTGCTCCAGATCTTAGTTGCATCATGCAGGATCTCCTGTCTTCCTCGTGGCATGCAGGATTTTTAACTGTGGCGTGTGACTCCTCTGCATTGGGAGCACAGTGTCAGCCATTGAACCAGCAGGGAGCCAAGATGCCCTGTGCTATTGTGTACTGGGGTATGACAATGGGTGAGTCATTCGCCCCCTCTACAGACACCAAGGAGAAGCTACTGGGCTTCTGTTAGATTAAAGACTCAGATCATCTATTCTGACCCTCCTGGATTCCCTGAAGTGAAGTAGAATATGGTTAAGGTCTTCTTTTATTTTATTTATTTATTTTTTACTTTACAATATTGTATTGGTTTTGCCATACATCGACATGAATCCGCCATGGGTGTACATGTGTTCCCCATCCTGAAACCTCTCCCACCTCCTCCCCATCTCATCCCTCTAGGTCATCCCAGTGCACCAGCCCCAAGCACCCTGTATCATGCATTGAACCTGGACTGGCGATTCATTTCACATATGATAATTTACATATTTCAATGCCATTCTCCCATGTCATCCGGCCCTTGCCCTCGCCCTCTTCCAGAGTCCAAAAGACTGTTCTGTACATCTGTGTCTCTTTTGCTGTCTCGCATACATGGTTATCGTTACCATCTTTCTAAATTCCATATATATGAGTTAGTATACTGTATTGGTGTTTTTCTTTCTGGCTTACTTCACTCTGTATAATAGGCTCCAGTTTGATCTACCTTATTAAAACTGATTCAAACGTATTCTTTTTAGTGGCTGAGTAATATTGGTTAAGATCTTCTATACCAGCTTTTCTTTGACAAATCCAATGGTCTAAGTCTCACCAAAATTTACTTCAAGGAGATCCTTGCCACTGAATTCCCTTTCATTGATTTCCAGAGGTTCAGAGAAAGCCAGAAATATTTGTCTCTATTGTACTCCTTATGCCCTATATGCCTGTCTTGGTTTATAGGAGAATAGATTGTAGCTGAAATAAGAGAAAGAGAAGAAAGATACTTTTAGATGCCTTGTTAGAATTTCTATCACTGGAACCAAACTCCTGTCATAATAATTCAAAAAATTCTGCCTGTTCCCTGGTACAGATGCAAGGAATATTTGAGGAAAACCCTGAAAATTCATTTATCTTAAGGCTTCTGCCTTGCTGGCTACGAATTCTGGTTTGCTCCTTTTGGAATCTATTGTCCTTAGGTGTAAGTCAATACCATATCAATCACAGGATTGTCATGAGAATTAATTAATGCAAGAAAAATTCTCTCATCAGTGCCTGACATAAATATGTGCTGAATTGTTACTGCTCTTCAGTTCACCCAAAGTTTGAATGTACTTACTACACACTTAGAAACCATTGACTAAGCACACATTTTGAACTTCATTCTTCCTATGCTTCATATACAAGTATATATATTAAATAAAAATTATTGAAAGTACAGCAATGCATGGAGTTGGCAAAATGTGTATCCTATATCCAAACAGTTGGAATAGTTACATGACTGCAAAGCCATCTTCACAGTCACCATAAATGAAAGAAAAAGGCTATTGTGTGACTTGTCTATAGAGAGTAACATATTACACTATAAAAGTGTAATAAGGGAGCTGAAAGTTGTAAAGACTGATAGACTATTTGTATGAACACATAAGTAAGCATGGTTGGATATTACTGTTGCTTCACACACCCCCATGCCCACACAGGCATGCACATACATATCCCATCAGTAATGCCCAGAACTGTCATGAGTAGGGGATTGGTAGTAAAACCATTCCCTTAGGACCATGGCTACATTAGCAGTGAGATCCTGATTTGAATTTTTAAGTACAGCCTTCAAATCTATTAACTTTCATTTCTAATATCAAATTTTTAAGGAAGATAAGAAAAGAGCAGCGGAGCATAAAAAAGGTCAAATGAAGAATTATCTTAAAATGACATTTTTATGATTATAGCCATGTTTAATAACTTCAAATGAAGAATTATCCCCCATTTGATGTTTTTAAGACCAAGGCAGTGTAAAAACGTCATTTTAAAATGACGTTTTTACAATCAAAGCAATCTGTAAAAATGTCAGGTGAACAACTCAATGAATTAAATGTATCTAAGGATATAAAAAATAGGTTAAAATGTCCAGTGGAGCATTTCATTGACATTTGATGGTTTTTTCCAGAAAATATTGATCATAAAAATGCAGTAGTTAGTATGTTAGCATCTTTAATTTTGTTAGTTGTCTGTAGAAATGATGTATAAATAAATGTTCTGATCCATCATATCAAAGTGATAGATGATAATTTGACTAGTATCTAAATATCAAAATACATAGTTATTTAAATTTACCTTTGCAACATAGAATTAAATATTGAAATGAAGATATAGACAAACATGGAATTTTGCTTTTTAAAATATATTTTACAATTTTTTCTATTATTATATATGTAAGAACAAAGAATGAGGTGAACATTGTCAAACTTTTCTTACCCAAATGATATTTGACAAATTCCAGTACAACTAAAATTTGTCTAGAATCCCCTCTTTTTCATAAAAAGAGGTTTTGTGGGGATATGCACAAATATACTTCCTGGATGATCACCGTCCAATATCACTTCAAATATCTGTCTATAGCATCACTCCTTAGGAAAATCTTTGGTATTAATGGAAATTTCTATATCTGTGCTAACCATTAGCTTCATGTGACTACTGAGGAACTGAAATTCTTATTTAATTCTGAAGCACGTTTAAATATTCACATGTGCAGATATTTAGGAACTAATTTTCAGGCTGTCAAGTTTTGTTAACTTGGGATACAGTTCAATTCTACACTCAAATTTTCTGATTATGGAGTCTCTAGTGATGTAATAAGTCAGGGAATACTTCTATTGTGTGAAATAGCAAATGTTATTTGGCTGGTAATGTACTGTTGCTTAGCCCCGAAGTTGTGTCTGACTCTTTGCAATCCCATGGACTGCAGCGTGCCAGACTTCCCCATCTTTCATTTTGTCCCAGAATTTGCTCAAACTCATGTTCATTGACTCAGTGATACCATCCAGCCATCTCATCCGCTGTCATCCCCTTCTCCTCCTGCCTTCAATCTTTCCCAGCTTCAGGGTCTTTTCCAATGATTCAGCTCTTCACATCAGGTGGCCAAAGTATTGGAGCTTCAGCTTCAGCATCAGTTCTTCCAATAAATATTCAGGATTGATTTCCTTTAGGATTGACTGGTTTGATCTCCTTGCAGTCCAAGGGTCTCTTAAGAGTCTTTTCCAGCACCACAATTTGAAAGCATCAATTCTTCGGCGCTCAGCCTTCTTTACGGTCCAACCCTCACTTCTTTACCTGACTACTGGAAAAACCAAAGCTATGACTATACGAACTTCTGTCAGCAAAATGATATCTTTGCTTTTAATGTGCTGTCTAGGTTCGTCACAGCTTTTCTTCCAAGGAGCAAGTGTCTTTTAATTTCATGGCTGTAGTCACCATCTGCAGTGATTTTTGAGCCCAGGAAAATAAAACCTGTCACTACTTCCACTTTTCCCCATCCATTTGCCATCAAGTGATGGGACTGAATGCTGTAATCTTTGTTTTTTGAATGTTGAGTTTTAAGCCAGTTTTTTTCACTCTCTTTCACCTTCATCAACAGGGTCTTTAGTTCCTCCTTGTTTTCTGCCATTAAAGTGGTATCATCTGCGAATCTGAGATTGTTGATAGTCCTCCTGGCAATCTTAATTCCAGCTTGTTAGTCACTCAGTATGGCATTTCACATGATGTACTCTGCACAGAAGTTAAATAAGTGAGATGACAGTATGCAACCTTGATGTATTCGTTTCCCAATTTTGAATGTGTTTGTTGTTCCATGTCCAATTCTAACTGTTGCTTCTTTCCAGTTTCTCAGGAGAAAGGTAAGGTGGTCTGGTATTCCCATCTCTTTAAGAACTTTCCATTGTTTGTTGTGATCCACATAGTCAAAGGCTGTAGCGTAGGCAATGAAGCAGAAGTGTTTTTTTTTTTTAAATTCCCTTGCTTTTCTGTTTGGTCTAAAATAAAGACCATTAAAGTAGATTGAACATCTAAACCCAGGCTTTCAGGATTAAGCCTATGCACTACAGTATTTTCCAAAATGATTTCAATGACATACTCATACATTTTCATAAATAGAAAAAAAATTCTATAGATGTTCTTGCAATGTCAAGAAAAACTCTAAATGTATCATTAATATCCTTAACCAGATATCATAATTATCCTCAGCCAGGGCAAATGTATGTGTGACACACACACACATACACAGAGTGCATAGTTAGAGTTTAACCATAAGTAATTTAAGCTTCCTTCACTTTTTAACTGAAAAGAGTTCTTTACTTTCCCCCCCCTATATCTATGGCATATTTCCATGAAAGTTCTTGATGCAACTAGCAATGTTCACTTACATAAAATGCTGTACATTTTAGGAAATGTTTCTTCATGCTTTATTGCATTTGAGACAAGGATAATGAAAAGGGCAGATTTTGAAACTTTTTTTTTCAGATGAAGACATTAAAACCTGAATAAATGAAGGCAAATAAGTGATGAAGGGAAAGTCACAAACAGTGATGAAGATAGTAACACCTGACATAAATAAGATTTTCCCATCTATAATCATACCTAATGTCCATGTTCTCCCAGGAAATTAAGCTATTTTGATTATTACTCTTACTTAATAGGTATGAAAGGTAGACACATTCCATTCCAAGTCACTACTGGTTGAGGATATGTTCCAGGTGTCATAACTCCCTGCCTACTGATGTTTCTAAGAAGTGTGAAAAGACCATGTGCAGATACACAGTACTAGAAAACAGGAGAAGTAGGTTTGGTTGATTGATTACAAATGAGTTGCAAAGGATTTCTATGCATCAAATATGACTGAAAGATCAATGCTTTGATAAGTGGAGAAGATGAAAGGAGTGCCAGAGATAATGGGAAATTTAGCACAAGGGAATAGTTAGAGAGCATATACGAATTCTGCCTGCCTATGTCATCTTGAATTGTAGTTATGCCCAATATTCAGTATTTTTTAATACCCTACCAAATGCATCATGACCCTTATTCCATCTACATTGCAGAGGTTGGACATCTCTAAAGAAGACTCTTTGAGCCATCTTTTGCCTGATGCTGACTTTTATTTGCTTTCCCCCCTATCCCGTCTCTCTCCCTTATTACTCTGTTTTATTATTCTTCTCTGACATAATGGATCAGATACCATCTTTACTTTCCACTAAGCATTGTGTCTCCAGCATTTTGCATTCACTATTTAATTTATCACTTCCAACAACTTTGTGAAAATAAACATTTATTTTTCACAAAATTTATAAAAATAAAAACTTTGCAAAAATGGCATATTATTGCTCAAATTATACAGATGAATAAACTAAGGTAAAGGGTATATACTACCTTACCTAGAGACAAGTAAATGATGAGCTTTGAAACCAGAACTCAAACACAGATATCACTATTTACACAGGCCCCATCCATAACAATTATATTCTAAGTGACATGCTAATAAGCTACTGCTCTTTGATTTTCCCGTATGTCCGTTTCCTTAAGATTGACTCAGCAGAAAACTATCAGACCGTTTTCTTTAAAGCTGTAAATAATTGATGTAAAGCTCTGCTAGTAGGGCCTTCCCTTGTGGCCCAGCTGGTAAAGAATCTGCCTGCAATGAGGGAGACTTGAATTTGAACCCTGGGTTGGGAGGATCCCCCAGAGAAGGAAAAGGATACCCACTACAGTATTCTGGCCTGGAGAATTCCATGAGGTCGCAAAGAGTCGGACACGACTGAGACACTTTCACTTTCTTTCTGCCAGTAGAATGAGCATAAATCAATGATGTTTTTAGATAGGTTGAAACAAAGGCATTGTGTCCACCACAGAACTTTTACTGACTTTTGCAAACAAACATCGAGTAACTGTAACCTATACATAAGTAAGTCTTCTTCCCTCTCTGCCATTTTTGCTAGTGCCAATTAAAACCTGCCTTCCTACTTATATGTTGCCCAGTGTGTACTCTCTGACACAGAAGAGAGTATTCCATGGGAAAGGCTGTCCAGAGAAATTTCTTGTTTACATTTGATGGGGAAATCTTTGATTACCTCTATCAAAAAAAAAGGAGTTTTCTTAACCTTTGTGGTTCAAGACGCCATAATTTAATGATCAGTTAAGTTGGAATGAATATTTAGTACTGAATGGACATCAGGATTTCAACAGATTATGCAAAGATAATTTTTGCAATTTATGAAGGAACAAGTAACAGCTTCTCTGGTAGCTCAATTGGTAAAGAATACACCTACAATGCAAGAGACATGGGTTTGATTCCTGAGTTGGGAAGATCTCTTGGAGAAGAGAATGGCAACCCATTCCAGTATACTTTCCTTGGAAATCTCATGGATAGAGGAGTTTGGTGGCCTACAATCCATGGGGTTGCAAAGAGTTGTACACAACTTAGCGACTCAACAATGACAACAAATAAAGGAACAAATAATTTTAAAATTTTTGATAGAAATCTATGGGTGCTATCAATTCTCCACATTTATTTCAGTGGGTTAATCAATCAGAACAAATTTGGACTGTTTTTCTGCACAACGATCATCAAATTTGTTGACTAAAATAACTAACATTTAATGATGAATAGCCTAGAGTGCTAAGTAACCTATTCTTAATATTTGATTTTCACATTTTATTCTTGTTACTGTTCCTATTTAGCTGATGAGCTATTTGAGGTTTAGCAGATCAAATACCTTCCTAATTCAGAGTTTATAAATGATAAAGCCAAAGTTGAATCCTAGGTGGGTGTGTGTGTGTGTGTTAGTCAGTCACAGAGTCATGTCCAACTCTTTGTGATCCCATGGACTGTACCACTAGTACCACCTGGGAAGCTGCACGTAAAAATGAGTGAAAATAATGAAACATATTTAAAAAGCAATAGACAATGTATTTAAAATACAAAAACTAATCAATTAAAAAAATCAACAAAATTTATAAAAGCTTCAGTTAGACTGATGCAAAACTGGAGAGAATGTTCAAATTTCTTAAATCAAGAATGTAAAAAGAAACAGCACCACTACTCTTTCAGAAATGAAAAAAAATTCAAGTGATATTCTGGAAAGTTTTATGTCCACAAATTAGATAACCTAGATGAACAACATTTCTATGGAAGTAAACCATTGACAGTAATGTAAGAAGAAGTGTAATCTGAGAGACCTATTACTCTAGAGAGACTAAATTGGTAACCAGTATATAGGCATACCACAGTGAAATCCTGGGTTCAGTTCTAGTTCACGGCAGTAAAGTATAACAATAAAGCAAGTCACATTGCTTTGGATTTCTTGGTTTCCCAGTGCACATGAATGTTATGTTTACACTATACTATAGTTTATTAACTCTGCAATAGCTTTATTTCTAATAAAACTATATCTTAATTTTTAAGATTTCTATATATATCTTAATTTTAAAATATTTTATTGCTAAAATGGTAATCATCATTTGAGTTTTCAGTGAGTCATAATCTTTTTGCAATTATAGCATGAAAGATCCCTGATCACAAACCACCATAACAAATATAATAGTAATGAAAAAAATTGAAATACAGTGAGAATTACCAAAATGTGATACAGAGACACAAACTGAGTGGATGTTGTTGGAAAAATGCTGCCTGTAGACTTGCTCAATGCAAGGTTACCAGAAATCTTCAACCTACCAAAAATACAGTATTTGCAAAGCATGATAAAACAAGGTATGTCTGTATTTTCTACAATGAAAAGCTCAACCTTGATAATTTCATTAGTGATTCCCATAAAACACTTAAAAAAAGAATTAACACTACATCTTAATAAAGTTTCTTAAAACATAAAAGGATGGAACAAATCCCAGGTTATTTATAAAGTTGATATAGCATTAATAGCAACACCAGAAAATATATTACTACAGATTTTAAACATTTTGAAAGGATAATAAAGAAATATAAACATATAATGCAATATAAATTTGACATACTTACATGAAATGAATGTTTCTTTAAGTACACAAATTGCAAGGATCATTCAAGAGTAAATTAATAAGCCCAATAACCTCATATCGGTTAGATAATTGGACCTGTATTTAAAAAATAAAAAAAAAAACAACTACCAAAACTACCTGCAAAATCTCTAGACCCAAATGACTTTATTGGTGAATTCTGCAAATAATACCACTGCTAAACAACCTCTTCCATAATATGAAGAGCAGAAAACACATCTGAACTCATTCTATACTAGTACAGTGATATGAAAGCCAGACAAAGACACTGAAAAAAAGAATATATAAACCAGTACACTTTGAGAAAACAGATACAAATTTCTAACATAATTTATTAAGTTCAATTGAGCAATGTATAAAAAAGATGATACCTATGACCAAAGAGTTTATATCAGTAGTGTGAGGCTGAATTAACACTCAGAAATCAATTTAATAAAGTCAGTTCAGTTTAGTTCGTCTCTCAGTCATGTCCAACTCTTTGCGACCCCATGGACTGCAGCACCCCAGCCTCCCTTTCCATCACCAACTCCCAGATTTACTCAAACTCATGTCCATTGAGTCAGTGATGTCATCCAACCATCTCATCTTCTGTCATCCTCTTCTCCTCCTACCTTCAATCTTTCCCAGTATCAGGGTCTTCTCAAATGAGTCAGGTCTTCCCATCAGGTGGCCAAAGCAGTGGAGTTTCGCTTCAGTATCAGTCCTTCCAATGAACACCTAGGACTGATCTCCTTTAGGATGTACTGGTTGGATCTTCTTGCAGTCCAAGGGACTCTCAAGAGTCTTCTCCAACACCACAGTTCAAAGGCATCAATTCTTCAGCGCTCAGCCTTCTTCACAGTCCAACTCTCACATCCATACATGACTACTGGAAAAATGATAGCCTTGACTAGACAGACCTTAGTCGGCAAAGTAACATCTCTGCTTTTGAATACGCTACCTAGGTTGGTCATAACTTTCCTTCCAAGGAGTAAGTGTCTTTTAATTTCATGGCTGCAATCACCATCCGCAGTGATTTTGGAGCCCCCCAAAATAAAGTCAGCCACTGTTTCCACTGTTTCCCCATCTATTTGCCATGAACTGATGGGACTGGATGCCATGATCTTCGTTTTCTGAATGTTGAGCTTTAAGCCAACTTTTTCACTCTCTTCTTTCACTTTCATCAAGAGGCTCTTTAGTTCTTCTTTGCTTTCTGCCATAAGGGTGGTGTCATCTGCATTTCTGATATTTCTCTTGGCAATCTTGATTTCAGCTTATGTTTCCTCCAGCCCAGCATTTCTCATGATGTACTCTGCATAGAAGTTAAATAAGCAAGGTGACAATATACTGCCTTGACATACTTCCTTTCCTATTTGGAACCAGTCTGTTGTTCCACGTCAAGTTCTAACTGTTGCTTCCTGACCTTAATAAAGTCTACTGTATTCATAAATGAAAAATATTATCATATTTCAAAATATATGCAAAAAATTTATTAAATTTCAATATCCATTCTTCATAATACTATGAGTAAATGGCATTTCCTGAACCTAATAATGGGCATCTGTTTGAAAAAAAAAAAAGCCCTAGATAATATGAAAATATTTTAATAAATACTCCACCAAAAAAAGATAGCAACAGTGAAATTCACTCAGTCATCTCTGACTCTTTGCAACCCATGGAGTGTTGCCCGCCATGCTGCTCTGTCCATGGAATTCTCCAGGCCAGAATACTGGAGTGGGTAGCCTTTCCCTTCTCAAGAGATCTTCCCATCCCAGGGATCGAACCCAGGTCTCCTACATTGCAGGAGGATTCTTTATCAGCTGAGCCACCAGGGAAATAGCACATGAAATATGCTCAACATTATTAGTCATTAGAGAAATGCAAATTAAAATGACAATTAAATGCCAGAACACATTTAGTGTTGAAAAGATTGACAAAGTCAAGCACTGGCAAGGATATTAAAGAACTGGGACTCTCACATCTACTGATGGGATTGTAAAATGATACATACTTGTTGGCAAGAGTCTGCCAGTTTAAAAAAAAACTTGAGCATGTAGCTATCATATGATTCAATCATCTCATTCTTTGATGCTTACTTAATATGAATGAAATTATGTGCCAAAAAAACTTGTAAACAAATGTTCATAGCAGCTTTATTTATAATCAATTAAAACAGGAAAAAACAGAAAGTGCTTCACCAAAAGGTAGTATTAACACAAATGTGATACATTCTTACAATGAAATGCTTATGAACAATAAAAGGAATGAACCATTGACATAGGCTAGATGTATGGATTCTCAAATAATTATGTTGAGTGAAAACAGCTGGGTACACATTTTATTATTCCATATATACGTGTCCATGTCTGTG
Source organism: Budorcas taxicolor (assembly GCF_023091745.1). Lineage (NCBI taxonomy): Eukaryota > Metazoa > Chordata > Mammalia > Artiodactyla > Bovidae > Budorcas > Budorcas taxicolor. The sequence continues at coordinate 54,299,814 of NC_068923.1, read as the reverse complement.
TAATTTGCTCAGTTGCATCTGACTCTGGGACCCTATGGAGTATAGTCCCCCAGGCTTCTCAGTCCAAGGTATTCTCCAGGCAAGAATACTGGAGCGGGTAGCCATTATCTTCTTCAAGGGGTGTTCCCGACCTGAGAATTGAACCCAGATCCTGCATTGCAGATGGATTATTTACCATGTGAGCCACTAAGGAAGCCCCCATTTATGCTTAGCTATATAGAAAATGCAAATTAATTTATGATCAGAAAGCAGAGGGATTTCAGGTAAAAGCATAGGGAGGGATTACTAAGAGACACATGGAAACTCTGGGAGATTAGGGCTGTATTCATCTTAATCATGCTAATGTGTCAGCTCAGTTCAGTTCAGTTGCTCAGTCGTGTCCGACTCTTTGCAACCCCATGAACTGCAGCACACCAGGCCTCCCTGTCCATCACTAACTCCCAGAGTCCACCCAAACCCATGTCCATCGAGTCCGTGATGCCATCAAACCATCTCATCCTTTGTCATCCCCTTCTCCTCCAGCCCTCAATCTTTCCCAGCATCAGGGTCTTTTCCGATGAGTCAACTCTCTGCTTCAGGTGGCCGAAGTATTGGAGTCTCTGCTTCAACATCAGTCCCTCCAATGAACACCCATGACTAATCTTTTATGCTCAAAATTCTACAAGCCAGCCTTCAGCAATATGTGAACTGTGAAATTCCAAATGTTCAAGCTGGTTTTAGAAAAGGCTGAGGAACCAGAGATCAAATTGCCAACATCTGCTGGATCTTTGAAAAAGCAAGAGAGCTCCAGAAAAACATCCATTTCTGCTTTATTGACTATGCCAAAGCCTTTGACTGTGTGGAGCACAATAAACTGTGGACAATTCTGAAAGATGGGAATATCAGACCACCTGACCTGCCTCTTGAGAAACCTGTATGCAGATCAGGAAGCAACAGTTAGAACTGGACATGGAATCACAGACTGGTTCCAAATAGAAAAAGGAGTACATCACGGCTGTATATCGTCACCCTGCTTATTTAACTTATATGCGGAGTACATCATGAGAAATGCTGGGTTGGAGGAAGCACAAGCTGAAATCAAGATTGCCAGGAGAAATATCAGACATGCAGATGACGCCACCCTTATGGCAGAAAGCAAAGAACTAAAGAGCCTCTTGATGAAAGTGAAAGAGAGTGAAAAAGTGGCTTAAAGCTCAACATTCAGAAAATGAAGATCATGGCATCCAGTCCCATCAGTTCATGGCAAATAGATGGGGAAACAGTGGAAACAGTGGCTGACTTTATTTTGGGGGGCTCCAAAATCACTGCGGATGGTGATTGCAGCCATGAAATTAAAAGAAGCTTATTCCTTGGAAGGAAAATTATGACCAACCTAGATAGTATATTAAAAAGCAGAGATATTACTTTGCCAACAAAGGTCCATCTTGTCATGGCTATGGTTTTTCCAGTAGTCATGTATGGATGTGAGAGATGGACTATAAAGAAAGCTGAGTGCTGAAGAATCGATGCTTTTGAACTGTGGTGTTAGAGAAGACTCTTGAGAGTCCCTTAGACTGCAAGGAGATCAAACCAGTCCATCCTAAAGGAAATGTGTCAGGGATGTATAAAAATCCAAAAACTTATCTAAATTTTACATTTTACATTTGTGCACTTTATTGTCTATCAGCTATACTTCAAGGAAAACATTATAATAACATATGCTATGATCTCATTACAAGTTTTACTCATGGCAATTATGGTAGACTTTGGAGTTGACCAAAATCAACCAATTGCAGTGGCATGGTAAAAGGTTTTTCCTGAGAAAATGTGAGCTTGAATGATGGGAAGTTTTGGGAGAAGAGTACAGTTCTGTGAGGCAGGTAATTACCTAAACATAAAGCTTTGAATGAATGAAAAAATTTTTTTTTCCTAATAGGATAGATACAGATTCATCATGTTAATTATGGTAACTCAGTGGTAGAAGAATTTGCTTGCCTATGCAGGAGCTGCAGGAGACGTGGTTTTGATCCCTGGGTTGGGAAGATCCCCTGGAAAGGGAAATGGTAACCCCCTCTAGTATTCTTGTCAGGATAATCCCACGGACAGAGGAGCCTGGCAGGCTACAGTTCATGGGGTCACAGAGAATCAGACATGACTGAGCATGCAGGCAACCAACATCCTATATTTACAAAAGTGAATAAAAGTTGTGGTTTGCAAGTACTCTCTTTGTAAAAAGTAAAGTACTTTTTAAAAAGTTTTAGTTTTGTCCTCAGAGGTTTGCAGAATCTATCAGTTTGCTGCTTTTTTTTTTTTTTTTTTTGGTTTGAGTCACAGTATTGGAGGTGTTTGTATGTATGGCTATACATATGACAGGTATGAATATATTTATTTGACTCTTGAATACTGTTATCTTTATGTTTTGAATTCCCTTCTCCTGGAAGATCAGAAGATGCTGCCTATTCCAAGCCAGGGAAAAAAGCCATAAATGATTAATTCTATCAGTTTTCTCAGTTGAAGAAAGAACACCTAAAGTTGCACTGCTTATTGTAATGGAAGTACATTAAACATAAACTCTGACAAGAGTTAAAACAGCAAGATTGCACTTACATTGTATAATCACTATACAAAAGGCCAATAATCACTTTGTTCAAAAGAGATAATGCAGTATAATATAAGTAGTAGTTTAAGCAATTATCCAGTAGAACAGTTAATCATCACCCTCAGTTCACAGCCCTTTGTTTCTTACTAATACACATGTCAGATTGTAATTAAATGCACTCACACTGTTCAGGGCAGAGTGAGAGTCCTGGGTTGAAATGTTGGAACCAAGTCGGAAAACACAATGCAGACAAGTTTAGACACCGCTTTTGGACTCTATCTGCTTAGTATGGGGTCTTGCTTGACAAATTGGCTATCGAAGGGTGAAACCACTCTGGAGTAAATTATTTATAGAAGAGAATAATTTATGCCTGTAGAAAGCTTATGCTTATAAAGTTCACAAATTTTCCAAACATTAACTTTCTGTGTGACATATCTACCAGATATAAATTTGTTCTAAATCAGATTTATAGGCAATGAACGTTTTTAAGTACTCTGGCTTTTCTAAATTGACAAAGATTTAAGAAATCTAGAAAGTTTCTCTGTATCTGTACAAATTCTTTTTTATTTCTAATAAAAGCAACAATAACAAAAACATAATAGAGCTGGCATTTTGCAGTTACAATAGCAAGACATGCTTAGACACAGCACAGCACATATTATGGTGACAGAAATATAATAATCAAAAATAGGATTATACTTTTCTGATGAAATTGGCTTTTTAAAACTATAATTTTTAGTGGGCAATTAGGATTTATATATATTGAAAATTAAAATATTCTGTATAAAATACAATCTATCATAATGTCGTAATGAAATGGTCAACTTTTCATTCTTTGAAGATACATACAATTTCATCATTATTTATAGTTTTATTTATGATAATATCTGTAACTCCAACTCAAAAACTTCCCTACAACTCTGGACATACACATTCAATTGTTTATTAAAGCAGTACCTCTCAAATTTTAATGTGGATAAAACAGTTGAGCTCTTTCTAAAAATGCAGAATCTGACTCTCTTGTTCTGGAATGTGCTCTGAGATCATGCATTTCTGAAACACCCCCAAGTGATCCTGATGCTGTTGGATCACACTTTGTTCTGAGGTCCTAAGTAACCCACACATAAATTTCCTACAGGTACTTAAACTCAAGAGTAAAAATCTGAATGAAACCTTTAGCCTTAACCTTAAATTTGTTCCTCTTTAGTGTTCTTTGTCAAGTTTATTTGACCCAATATTCATTTGGTGACTTGGTTGAAACCTATGAGTCATGTGAGATTTCTTCCTATTTCTCATCTCTTTTATACAACTTATCACCAAGATTTCTGATTCATCCTCACTGACATTTCTTAACCATTTCCTCTCCTTTCCAGTTCCACTTCAATATCCTAATATAGGACACCATAATTTCTCATGTATTATTTTAGCATTCTTCTAATTGATCTACCTTCAGTTTCATGACCTAATTCATCCTTTACTTGAAGCCAAAAGAATCTCCTTAAATACAATTCTGTCCTCATTATCCTGTTCTTAGACTTTCAATATCTTTAATAGATCTCCAAAATACCATATTGGGCTTCCTTTGTGTCTCAGCTGGTAAAGAATCCATTTGCAATGTGGGAGACCTGGGTTCAATCCCTGGGTTTGGACGATCACTTTGAGAAGAGAAAGGCTACCCACTCCAGTATTCTGACCTGGAGAATTCCAGGGACTGTATGGTCCATAGGGTCACAAAGAGTCGGACACAACTGAGCAACTTTCACTTTCACTTTCAGAACACCATATTACCACCTTATTTTCATGTTAAACTATTTCCCACATCTAATACCCATACTTGATTGCATCAGAGTTCTTTAAATTAATGGATCACTCTTGTTTCTTTCTTCAGGCAATTTTGCATTCTTTCCCTCTCCTCCCCATCACTCTTATGCTCCCTCCAACTCAATATGTCCAAACTGAATCTTCCAATTTGTACTTAACAGTGTCTCTATACTGGGAGATACACTGCTGCTGCTGCTCAGTCACTTCAGTCGTGTCCGACTGTGTGACCCCATAGACGGCAGCCCACCAAGCTCCCCTGTCCCTGGGATTCTCCAGGCAAGAACACTGGAGTGGGTTGCCATTTCCTTCTCCAGTGCATGAAAGTGAAAGGTGAAAGTGAAGTTGCTCAGTCATGTCTGACTCTTAGCGAACCCATGGACTGCAGCCTACCAGGCTCCTCCATCCGTGGGATTTTCCAGGCAAGAGTACTGGAGTGGGGTGCCATTGCCTTCTCAGGGGAGATACACTAAATTCTTCTAAAATCTCATTCTTCAGTTTAACTGAGAATATGTTCCTTTAAGTTCTACACTCAAAATATTTATGAAAATTACATTTGCTTTCATTATTTTATATAGAGCTTTCTTCACATATAAATCACATAACATGCAAATTAGGCATTTACAGTTTATAATTCAATGATTTTTAAAAAATATTCAGAGTTGTATAACCATCACCACAATCAATTGTACAACACTTTCTTTATACTAAAATGAAATCTATCACTTCATCACACATCAATTGCACAATAATCACTTCTCATTTCCTCCTAACAGTCTTTAATATGCATATTTATATATATTTATGAAGTATATTATATATATAAATATGTGTATGTATGTGTATGTACATATATACAATATACATGTATGTATGTATATATTGCATGATGAGAAATAAAATGTATTCTTTGCAATATATTTTACATTTAATGTCCAAGGTTACCATGTGTCAAAGACATAGATAGAAAGTGAACTTACACCCTGACACCCTTGCCAATTAAAAAGAAGAACTAATTAGAATTTCAGCACTCTATTATAGAATAGTTTGAAAATGGAAAGTAATTTTAATCTGAAAAATTAATTTAGATCCTTTGTATATTTTAATGAATATAAAATGCAATATAGTTGAGTCCCTTTTTTCTTAATTATTGTATTAGTCAGGGTTCTCTAGAGAAGCAGAAGCGATAGAAGATACATATATATATATAAAATATAATTTGTTATAAGAAACTGGCCTATGTGATTATGGAGGTTGGGAAGTCCAAAATCTTCAGTGTGGGACAGTGCTGTGGGTCTCTGAGGTAAAGACCCAGAAGAGCTGGTGGTGCGCTTCTAGTCCAAATGCTGGCTGGTGAAGATCTGGAAGATCTCGATAGTTCTAGTGAAGGCCCAAGGCAGTCTGCTGGAGCAATTCCTGCTCATGGAGGCTGGTCACTTCATTCTATTCAGACCTTCAGTTGAGTAGATAAGTACCATTTTATCACAGAAGGCATTTGTTTTATTCAAAGTTCAAATATTTAAATGTTAATCTCATTCAAAAACACATTCCAAGTTGACACATAAAATTAACCATCACAGTTATGTAAGTTACAGGGCCAAGATTTTCTTCTGTGCCAGTCAAATGAAGAAACAAATTAATCCTTATTAATATAGATCTTAAAGGAAAACAACAAATTCTCAACAGTCATGAACAGAAAACAGGATATAATATTGGAGTTTTCCCTTTGTCTTAAAAATGTAGTCAAGGTCCTAAGTTTAGGAAAACAAGCAGTAAAGAAGGCAATCATCAGATAGGACAACCACTTCCCCCTAAAACAGCTTTTCTACCTCCAGCACAGCAGAGTATCTGAGGAGTTCTCTGGAGATTTTTCTGGGAACCTAAATCATTAGCATGAGTTTATTTTATGTCAAGGTTATACACTGTCACCCTGTTTATTTAACTTATATGCAGAGTACCTTATGCAAAATTCTGTGCCGGATGGCTCACAAGTTAGAGTCAATGTTGCCGGGAGAAATATTAACAACCTCAAATATGCAGATGACAACACCATAATGGCAGAAAGCGAAGAAGAAATAAGAAGTTTCATGAGGAAGGTGAAAGAGGAGAGTGAAAAGTCTTAAAACTCAATATTCAAAAATATAAGATCATGGCATTTGGACCCATCAGTTCAGTTCAGTCTCTCAGACATGTCTGACTCTTTGCAACTTTATGGACTATAGCATGCCAGGCCTCCCTGTCTATCACCAACTCCCAGAGTTTACTCAAACTCATGTCCATTGAGTCTGTGATGCCATCCAACCATCTCATCCTCTGTCATCCCCTTCTCCTCCCGCCTTCAATTTTTCCCAGCATCAGGATCTTTGCAAGTGAGTCAGTTCTCTGCATCAGATGGCAAAAGTATTGGAGTTTCAGCTTCAGCATCAGTCCTTCCAATGAATATTCAGGACTGATTTTCTTTAGGCTGTACTGGTTGGATCTCCTTGCAATCCAAGGGACTCTCAAGAGTCTCTCCAACATCACAGTTCAAAAGCATCAATTCATTGGCGCTCAGATTTCTTTATAGTACAACTCTCACATTCATATATGACTACTGGAAAAACCATAGCTTTGACTAGACTAGATGGACCCACCACTTCATGGTAAATAAATGTGGAAAAAGTGGAAACAGTGACAGATTTTACTTTCTTGGGCTCCAAAATCACTGCCAATGCTGACTGCAGCCATGAAATTAAAAGATGCTTTCTTCTTGAAAGGAAAGCTGACAAACTTAGCATATTAAATAGCAGAGATATCACTTTGCCAACAAAGGTCTGTCTAGTCAAAGCTATCATTTTTCCAGTAGTCATGCATGGATGTGAGAGTTGGACCATAAAGAAGGCTCAGTGTTGAAGAATTAATGCTTTCAAACTGTGATGCTGAAGAAGATTCTTGGGTCCCTTGGACTGCAAGGAGATCAAACCAATGAATCTTAACAGAAATCAGTCCTGAATATTCACTGCAAAGACTGATGCTGAAGCTGAAGCTCCAATACTTTGGCCACTTGATGGAAAGGGCTGACTCATTGGAAAAGACCCTGATGCTAGGAAAGATTATGGTCAAGAGGAGAATAGTACAACAGAGAATGAGATGGTTGAATGGCATCACTGACACAATGGACATGAGTTTGAGCAAACTCCAGGAGATAGTGAAGGATGGGGAAGCCTGGGGTGCTGCAGTTCATGGGGTCTCAGAGAGTTGGACATGATTTGGTGACTAAACAACAACAATTTTTAGTCCTACTTCCCAAAGATGGGGAAGATAAAAAGATATTTAACATCTTTCTCTGAGATTTGAGAAAATTTCTAAATAAGTAATGGAGCTTACTCCTGGTGGCTGAAGATAAGAAATTTACAAAGTAGTGAATCCCAGTAAAGCCAAAGAAACTGTATTGCAATGTACCTGAGAACATGATCTGAGTTATTCCTATTTCAGTCTAAGACTTTGCAGTCACACAAGCAAGCAGCAGAGGAGTCCATTGGTTCTAGTGGTTATGCAAGGGCAATAGTGTAGGCTAGAAAAGAGGCAGGATCAATATTGTTCTGCAAATGGCTGCTGAGTCAAGCAGGGGTCATGAGTCAAGTGAGGGGTCATCTACTCCTAGCAGGGGCAGGGGAAGAGATGTCTCTTAGAAAGGTTTCTTCTGTGCAATCTGGAGAGTTCTGCATACAGTCTAGCAAAAGGACACATGGAAGAACAAATCTGACTCCATATTAGGTTTGTTTGTTTTCCTTCAACCTTTATATTCTATTGCTTTTGCTACCTATTATCCTGAAATATACAGTAGAGTCCAGTCACAAGGTTCTGATCTGTAAATGCATAACACTTTTCCATTCATACAAAGATTAAAATTTGCAGAGCAGAGAATAACATTTGTCTTGTTGGACGTTGACAGGAGCATCATGACCTGACCCATGTGGACAGCTGCTAGAACAATGGATTCTAACACCAAAAAGTTTGCAACAACTAATTATGCCCCTTCCCCTTTTAATATAAAAGAAGCCTCAATTCTAATCTGGGTAAGATGGCTCTTTGGGACACTAGTCCACCATTTTCTCAGTCTGTGGGCTTTCTGAATAAAGTCATTATTCTTTGCCTCAACAACTCATTTCTAAGTCTATTGGCCTGTTGTGCATTGAGCAGTACGAGCTTGGACTGGTAGTGAATGTGAATATGTTAGTTCTTCGGTCATATCTGACTCTGCAGCCCCACAGATTGTAGCCCACCAGGCTCCTCTGTTCATGAAGTTCTCCAGGCAAGAATACTGGAGTGTGTTGCCAATCCCTTCTCCAGGGGATCTTCCCAACCCAGGAATCAAATCTGGGGCTCCTGCATTGCAGGCAGATTCTCTACAGTCTGAGCCACCATAACACACACACACACACACAGAATTTATTTGGAATCACCAAATTAACAGAGGCCCACAGCATCAAAAAAAGGAAAATGGACTGAATTTTTTCAGAACAGGTCAATAATGCATCCTACATGGAAAAAATAGATGGCTCAGGGAGAAGTCTTAGAGCTAGAACACACAACACTACTTCAAATTCAAGCAATAGGAGTTCACAGGAGGAAAATTTTGAATTGAGTTTGATGCTGAAACTTTACAACAAACTAGAATTAATTTTAACTAATGAAATGAGATTGTATTTTTCACTTAGCAAGTGTGAAAAACTTTGCAATCACACTCAGATCCAGGGGAAAACAGATCCAATATAGTTGAAAGTGAAGATTGGAATAAAGAAAAGTGATACTGTCTGTCATGTTATAATACTCACAATTTGGTTGACAAGACAGATGACAAAAATTATGTATAAGTTAGAAGATATTTCTGAAAATTAGTGGGCAGAATGATAAGGAATGTGAATAGGATATACCACAAGACTGTCCATGGTTTTAATACACAAAGTCCAATGAAAAACTCCAGAAACCTATCAAATTCAAATGACAGAATCATCTTAGGTTTTCCTTTTGAACTCAAACAGCAGCACGAGTTGTTCCACCCGCTCTGTAGGAAGACAGCACTGGTTCTCAGTAGCCAGATGTGTGGTTTGGAGGAAAGTTGTGTTCTCTGGGTGATATTTAGTAATGTTTAGAGCCATTAATGGTCCTCATGGATGCAGCTAAATATCCTCCAAGGCACAGGACAGCACCTCACACACACACACAGTCACTAATCTGACTCAAATCGTGGTAGTGCCAAGGTGGACAAATTCTGAATTAAAGCAACAATTTACGAACTTACTCAGATCCATAACAGTGATGCATTAGCAATACAAGTTCAGGGGAGTAGTATGGGTTAGGGTATGCTTAAGGAATGTTCTGTGCTTCCCAGGTGGTGCTAGTGGTAAAGAACTCTCCTGTAAATGCAGGAGACATAAGAGACATCAGTTTGATCCCTGGGTCAGGAAGATACCCTGGAGGAGGACATGGCAACCTATTCCAATATTCTTGCCTGGGACAGCCGACAGGCAGAGGAACCAGGTGAGCTACAGTCCATAGGGTCTCAAAGAACCAGCCAAGACTGAAACAACTTAGCATGCAGCACGCACACAGGAATGATCTGGTTGCCATCTCAAAATAGACATTCTAATCAGCATAAAATTATTGATATGTTGTATCTGAACTCTAATAACCAAAATAAACCATTGTATCTCTTTCCTAAAGGTGTTGACAGCATACTTGATAAACCAATTTAATTCAGTTAGATTTATAATAGCACTAGAGTAGGATTTCCCTGTTAACTCAGCTGGTAGAGAATCAGTCTGCAATACAGGAAACCCTAGTTTGTTTCCGGGGTCGGGAAGATCTCCTGGAGAAGGGATAGGCTGCCCTCTCTGGTATTCTTGGGCTTCCCTGGTGACTCAGACAGTAAGGAATCCACCTGCAATGCAAGAGACCTGGGTTCTATCCCTGGATTGGGAAGATCCCCTGGAGGAGGGCTTGGCAATTCACTCTGGTATTCTTGCCTGGAGAACCCCCATGGACAGAGGAGCCCAGTGGGCTACAGTCCATGGGGTCACAAAGACTCAGATACAACTAAGCAACTAAGCACAGCACACAGCGCATGACTAACAAGACAAAAATTGAATGACCATTCTAATCTAAGTTTTTTTACCTAATTTTTTGTGAAACTAGCATTTTAAAAGTTTTTTACTTATAGAAATATTTATCAAAATATTTTTGAAAATATTAGGTACAGGCACTAAGCAAGATTACAGGTAAACAAAAACAGACAAAACATACTCCTTAATTTCAAAAGGTTTATAAATAAATGGAATTGAAATATTAAGATTATTTGAAAGAAACACAAACAATAAAAAAAGATTAATCTAGTTTTCACTTTTGATTACTTGTTTTTTTGAAAAAAAATTTTGATTGGAAATATTAAAAATAACTGTAGGAAAGTAAAAAACACATTTAAAGGTCATATTTTTATATTAATAATTCTATAACTTCCTTGAAAATATAATTAACATAATAAAGTTTAGAAATAAGAAAAATTAAGCTTAAAGTATCTTGACTGCATTTATTGTCACATTTTATTCTGAAATATGTTATTGTATAATGAAAACTGATGAAAAATAATATTAAACTTTCTCTGAAAACCATTTTCCTATAATATACTTTGTAATTTGAAAGAGGTGCCTTCATAGATCTTCATTAAAAATAAACCTAGATTCATCTGTGCCTCTATTTTTTCTTTGTAAATAAGATCATCTATACCATTTTTCTAGATTCTACATATATGAGTTAATATACAGTATTTATTTTTCTCTTGCTTCACTCAGAATAAGTCTCTAGTTATGACACAGTTTCATCCCTTTTTAATGGCTGAGTAATATTCCATTGTATATAAGTACCACAACTTCGTTATTCATTCTTCTGTTAATGGACATTTAGGTTGCTTTCATATCCTGGCAGGGCTTCCCAGGTGGCACTAGTGAAAAAGAATCACCATGCCAATCCAGGAGACATAAAAGACTCAGGTTCTACCCCTGGGTTGGGAAGATCTCCTGGAGGAGGGCATGGTAACCCATTACAGTATTCTTGCCTGGAGACTCCCATGGACAGAAGAGACTGGTGGGCTACCATCCATAGTGTTGGACAGAGCTGGACATGACTGAAGAGACTTAGCATGCATGCCCACACATGTTCTGGCAATTGTAAATAGTGCTGCAATGAACATTGGAGTGCATGTATCTTTTTGAATTACGGTTTTCTCTGGGCATTTGCCCTGGAGTGGGATTTCTGGGTCATACAATAGTTCTATTTTTAATTTTTTAAAGAACCTCCATGCTGTTCTCCTTAGTGGCTGTATCAACTTACATTCCTACCAACAGTATAAGAGAGTTCTCTTTTCTTTAAACCTTCTTTAGGATTTATTGTTTATAGATTTTTTTGATGATGACACTTATGGCCAATGTGAGGTGATATTTCATTGTAGTTTTGATTTGCATTTCTTTAATGAATAGTGAAGTTGTTTCCACCCGGTTTACTCACATGCTAGCGAAATAACGCTCAAAATTCTCCAAGCCAGGCTTCAGCAATACGTGAACCATGAACTTCTAGATGTTCAAGCTGGATTTAGAAAAGACAGAGGAACCAGAGATCAAATTGCCAACATCTGCTGGATCATTGAAAAGCAAGAGAATTCCAGAAAAACATTTACTTCTGCTTTATTGCCTATGACAAAGTCATTGATTGTGTGGATCACAACAAACTGTAAAAAATTCTTAAAGAGATGGGAATAACAGACCACCTAGCATGCCTCTTGAGAAATCTGTATGCAGGTCAGGAAGCAATAGTTAGAACTGGACATGGAAAAACAGACTGGTTCCAAATAGGGAAAGGAGTATATCAAGGCTGTGTATATTGTTACCCTGCTTATTTAACTTATATGCAGAGTACATCATGAGAAACGCTGGGCTGGAGGAAGTACAAACTGGGATCAAGATTTCCAGGAGAAATATCAATAACCTCAGATATGCAGGTAACACCACACTTATGGCAGAAAGTGAAGAAGAACTAAAGAGCTGCTTGATGAAAGTGAAAGAGGAAAGTGAAAAAGTTGACTTAAAGTTCAACATTCAGAAAATGAAGATCATGGCATCTGGTCTCATCATTTCATGGCGAATAGATGGGAAAGCAATGGAAACAGTGGCAGACTTTATTTTTCTGGGCTCAAAATCACTGTAGATTGTGACTGCAGCCATGAAATTAAAAGACGCATGCTCCTTGGAAGGAAAGTTATGACCAACCCAAACAGCATATTCAAAAGCAGAGACATTACTTTGCCAACAAAGGTCCATCTAGTCAAGGCTATGGTTTTTCGAGTAGTCATGTGTGCATACAAGAGTTGGACTATAAAGAAAGCTGAGTGCCTAAGAATAGATGCTTTTGAACTGTGGTGTTGGAGAAGACTATTCAGAGTCCCTTGGACAGCAAGGAGATGCCACTAGTCCATCCTAAAGGAAATCAGTCCTGAATATTCACTGGAAGGACTGATGCTGAAGCTGCAACTCTAATACTTTGGCCACCTGATGCAAAGAACTGACTCATTTGAAAAGACCCTGATGCTGGAAAAGATTGAAGGTGGGAGGAGAAGGGGATGACAGAGGATGAGATGACATCACAGACTCAATAGGCATGAGTTTGAGTAAACTCTGGGAGTTGGTGATGGACAGGGAGGCCTGGCATGCTGCAGTCCATGGGTTTGCAAAGAATTGGACAGGACTGAGTGACTGAACTGAACTGAGCAGTATGATTAGTGATGCTGAGCATCTTTACATGTGTTCACTGGTCATCTGTATATCTTCTTTAAAGAAATGTCTATTTAGGTCTTTATCTTTTAAATTGAGTTGCTTTTTTAATATATATATATTGAGCTACATAAAATCTTTGCATATATTGGAGATTAAATCTCTTGTCAGTTGCTTTGATTGCAAATATTTTCTCCTATTCTGAGGGTTGTCTTTTTATCTTGTTTATGTTTTCCTTTGTTATGCACAAGCTTTAAGTTTATTTATGTCCTATTATTTATTTTAATTTTTTATTTTCATTACTCTAGGAAGTAGGTTAGAAATACAGGACAAATGTATGGATACCAAGAGGGCAAAGGGAGGGTGGGATGAATTGGGAGATCGTGGTTTCCCTGGTGGCTCAGTTGGTAAAGAATTCACCTGCAGTGTGGGATACCTGAGTTCAGTCCCTGGGTTGGGAAGAACCCCTGGAGAAGCGAAAGGCTACCCACTTCAATATTGTGGCCAGTAATTTGTCTTTGGTATGAATTAATTATCTACTCTGTAGTTGAAAAACATATTTACACTATGTGTGCATAAAATAAATAACTAATGAAAACCTACTTATAGCTCAGGAAACTATTCACTGATATATGGTGACCTAAATGGGAAGGAAATCCAAAAAGGAGGATATATATCTGATCCACTCTGCTGTATAGCAAAAAGTGACACAGCAGTGTAAAACATCAATGCTCCAGTAAGTCAAAATCTAGATGGTTTTGGAAACTGGGTATATTAAAAACCAAACAAACAGATATTCTAGATAAATATTCACTCAAATAATGTATTTCCAGTTATAACTATATTAAACTTGGCATTGAAGCAGTGAGACAATTTCTATTCTTAAATTTTAATGCCATTAGTAGTTAGCTTGCTGTTTTCTGATATAATTATATATCACAATTTCTTGCATGTCAAAAAATGTGTTTTTCTTCAGTTATTAACAAGACTGTAGCTTTTCATTTAAACGGTGTAAGAAAATAACATCAGAAATACTGTAATAGACTTTTGATGATATATATTGCATTTGTGCTCTGTGACAACATAGAAGATTGGGATGGGTGAGAGATGGGAGGGAGTTTCAAGAAGGATGGGGTACGTGTATACCTATGGCTGATTCATGTATGACAGAAATCAACCCAATATTGTAAAGCAATTATCCTCTAATTAAAAATAAATTTGAAAAGCATATCATTTTATATAGCTGAATTCACTCTGAGATTTTTAAATATAAGCACTGTGCAGTACATTGCTGTGAACCCACAAACTTCATATTCTCTTACCTAAGTGATGACTCATTTTCTCACAAGGAAAATTAGTTAGAAAAATAATACTTCAAAATATTTCATTTACCAAATTTGTGGCCTCCATTTATTTATTCTCAGTGCATATATTAATGATTTCAAGTCATTATGTAAATTTACCTTTCAATTTTCATAGTGTTTTTGATTTCTATCATAATCCATGAGAAACTCCTTAATTATACAATTATAGACAGAATTGAAGAAGCTAGGAATGGCCTTCATGGCAATGCTTTGTCTGATCTAGTGATAAGAGAGGGTCAATAGAAAATCTGAAATGTAAGAAATGTTTTCATAGGTGCCAAATCTGTATGAATTCTGTACATAACATTGTTAATTTTTTTCAGTTAGGGTAAAATGTTTTCTTCATCTATCTTTGATGTTTTGTATAGATTCACATTCTGTATTTTGCTATAAACAGATAAATGTTTTGTAAAATCTTCTTTCACATATATTTTAACTCTCTATATATGTGTGTATGTGTTTGTCTAGTTAGACTACAACTCTGTGTATCTATATTATATATATATATATATTATATATATATATATATATTATATATATATATTTGTACTCTGGGCATTGTATTTCCCAGTGGGTAGCATAAGACAGTCAGGAAATACAGAAAATGCATTTTCACACACAAAAATATATTTTTCCTTTTATGTATAAGAATATTAAACTACAGATGACAACCTTTCTAAGAATTCAGTGTTTCTAAAATGTGGTGAAAATAAAAGGAGCAGACACAGCTATATTCAATCTAAAAGTGAAAATAAGAAAAAGTAGTCAGGGCTGTTCAGGTTTACAGTGGTCTTTTAGTAGTTTCATCCCAGCAATTAATTTCATCCATAGTCTAAGAAGCCTTTTATAATTAATTTCTCAGCATTTACCACATACAAGCCATCACTTTAAAGTGCTATGTCATTAACAAAATCCCATTTTTTTTCATAAAGAATAGGCATACTGATCTACATTTTTCCATGCTGCCAAGGCAGAATGGACTCGAGGGATATTATCTTATTCAGAAAGAACCTTTCAAGGTTGAATAAAAGAAATGGTGCAGGGTCCCTGGGAGAGGGAAGTGATCATCATTTTCACCTTCAACTCCTCTTTGATGTGGCAGAGTCAATTTTTAATCAGCAGCCATCAGACTGGGCTTCATTTCGCCTTACAAAGTCCTATTACTCTGCCACTTTCTGGAAGGAGGTGATAAGGACAATGCTCTTCTTTTTCTCTTCATAGAGCCCTGCATATGATGAGTCCCTTTGGAGAGGCTTGGTAAAAAAATAAAATAAAATAAAAAAAAAGAGTGAGTATGTAGGGATAAAGGTCACCTCTCTGTCAGAATTAACTCTTCAAGACAACAAACTTTGATTTTCCTGTGTTTGTTTTTAAGAACTCTCCTATTGTCTTTGGAGGCAATCGCAGTAATAAGTTGAAGTGGGAGAAAGAGGTTAAATGCACACAGCTTTTCATGAGAATAGTATTTAGGCTTATTTATTAGTCTTCCCGAGCTAAACACCATAGTGGACACAATGCTAATGAATGCTGTAGGTATTAGTGACATGGAGGAAAAGCATACAATTAAAATCTACTTCTTTGAGCAGCACACCTCAAAGAAATCATTTATCATCAGAGCGCACATAAGTGCCACACAGGCACAGTAAGAGAAAATCGCTTCTTTGCATTCAGCTAAATTGAAAAGTGGAAGAAAAAAAAACCCACTATTTTTTCCCTCTGGAAGTGTTTTTTATGTTAAGTAAACCTAAATTATTTTTTAAACTATGCACTCATGTGGAAAAACCTCTATAATCTCTTAGTATCATTTATTGTAGTTAGCAGTCTTAATTGCCTAACTGAAATGGATCGGAGTTCTGGGAATTACTCAATAAAATGATGTTACTACTCTCCAGCCTTTCCATCCTTTGATATAATCTCATTAAAAATATCAGGCCTCTAGGTGAGGGAATACATATGGATAGTAAATGCATGTTAAGCAGGCACACCCAAACTGATGACCTAGTTATTATAGAACAGAGCAGCAGCAGATGAATTTTAATTTTGAAGTATAGCAACTGCTTTCTTGGTTAATGCCATAATTATTAACATATTTTTGGAATGAATCTGCTTGTTACCCTTGAAAAAGATAATAACAATGAACCAACCAAAATACTGAAATGACATTTTTTGGAATAAAATAAACTCTTATTTTCCAGAAGACCACACAAGTGAAAAAACACACGTAGTTTCATTAACTATAATTACTGAAAGGAGATGGGAAAAGATGTGTGCCAAATCCCTTTTTGTGTGTGTGTTCTCAAAATGTAGCTGGGTTGAAAAAATATAAACCCTAGAGGAAATACACTCATCACCCAGCCAAATAAAGGGGGAAGGAGTGGAGGGGAGAGTCATGCTGAGTCCACCATATGAAATAATTAGATTTTTATAGAATTGGATTTCCTGTTATAAATTGGAAAGTGTAGTTCCACAAAGTCTAAGAGCGTAGAGAACATAAAACCCATCCTGGGCTATGCAGTCCAATGTGTAGTAATAACAAACTGGTCTCTCTTTGGTAGTGAATAGCAGAGCAGAGAGAAATAGCACCAGGACAAAGATGTGTTGTTGTTGTTTAGTTTTTAAAATGAAACTTCAATATTCATTTTCTAATAACTCATAATTTCAAGGGGTCCTAAAGTAAATGTTGCTGTGTATATAGTGGTAAAATGGTAGAATGTTGTTATGACTTGGGAGCAATTTGTGGAGTAAAGGATTATCTCCTTTTTGGTTATATAAAAAACTCTATTCTGATTAATATATATATTTAAAAATTTCTTGCCTCCATATACTCACTCCAGCTTTTATTTTGTTATCCTAAAATTTGCTTTGGGAAAAAGTGTGGGAAGTGATATGTTGCAAGATTCTTTTCAATTTAACACGTTGGTCAAAAGTTGATTGGCTAGTAGAAAAAAGTTCAAGAAATGTATCTGTATTATACAGGTCAGCGTGTCCCAAAATCATGTTGAATGCTAAAATGAAGAAATCATTATCTTTTGGCTGTGTGTGCATGCTCAGTAGCTCAGTTGTGTACAACTCTGCAACTTTATGATCTGTATCCCTCCAGGCTTCTCTGCTCGTGGACTTTTCTAAGGAAGAATACTGGAGTGGGTTGTCATTTCTTACTCAAGGGAATCTTCCTGACTCAGGGATTGAACCCACATCTCTTGCATCTCCTGCATTGGCAAGTGGATGCTTTATCACTGTGCCAGCTGGGAAGCCTATCGTTTGGTCACAATTGCATTCAGCAAAACAAAGGAATTGATTTTTTATGTCACAGTATTTCCAAGAGATGAATAATAATTATTATAGCTGTTCCAGTTATTTCTATTCATAGCAGAGACCAAGTTTTTAAAAAGGTAGAGTTTACCAAGAGGAAAATAAATAAAAATATACCAACATCCATAGTCAAAGACATTAAAGTAAGACTGACAAATAGGGGGAGGGGTGGGGAGAGAGCTTTCCTTTAGGACACATTTCTTTCAAGCGTGCATTTTAATACATATGCCTGCAAAGGGAGTATGGGTCAGGTAGAAATTACCTCCTCTTAGAACATCTGTGTATCCTTAACTTTTACCCTTTTCTTATTGTTTCCAAGTTCCAGACTTTTTTTTTTTTTTCTTTAACACCTTGGCACTTGTCAACACAGAGATCATTGTTCAAGCCCCATGTTAAATTCTTTTAACACTTTCCTTCTTTTGCTCCCTAAATCTACTCACTCTTCTCCCAGTAAGCCTGCACAGGTACCCCTCAAGGACTCCATTCTCTGTCTCTGGCACAGCTACAAATGCAGACTGAAGAATCCAGAAACCCTGAGGGGAAGTCTGCACCCCATAAACATCCATAATAAATTTTCTCTTCACCTTCAAGGTTTATTTCTTTGAACAATTTGAAGGATAGAGACTAGAATTTTGTAAAGCCATTTCTCTTTCTTGTGCCTATTCTGAAAAGAAGTTACATATTGCCAAAGTTACAACTGTCAGATTAATTTGGAAAACAAGAAAAGGGAAAGCCTACCATTACTAATTATCATGCAAAAGTGTATTCTAAATATTTTATAGACTATTGATATTTATCAGAAAAAGGCTGAATAGGATCAACACAGACCAGCAACTGGGATATATTTTAAACAAATGGACCCTAAGAAAAAAGATTAAAACAAAGTGAAAGGATCAGAATAACTACAAAAAAGGAAATTATTTCCCCTCTTTGTGCGTGTGTGTGACACATAGATATTGGTAAAGATGTTAAAGGTTCACCCTTTCTAGAAACCCACAAACTCTTTTTCTTTTTTCCCAACTGGGAATAATTTGGTAAATATTTATACTTTTCTAATATTTACATTTTAAATCACCATACTTTAACACACACATAGGCAGGACCACTCATTTCAGACAAATTATCATTCCATATACTAAATGCATGTATATATGTATGTAGGTGTATACACTAAAACCAAGACCTCAGGTAATGGAGTGAGAGCAGGCCTTTTCAGCAGGATCATTTGACTTAGGCCTCAGGACTAAGTGTATCTCAAACTTTGTCGAACTTCAGTAGCAAATTGTGAAGGGTACCAGAATAAGACATCATTATGACAAAAGTCTTGGGTGGGCCTACCTGGCATGGCTCAAAACTTCGGTGAATTACACAAGCCCCTTCACCATGACAAGATTTTGACCCCTGAAGGATCACAGTGAAGAGTTCTGACAAAATGTGGTCCACTGAAAGAGGAAATGGCAAACCACTCCAGTATTCTTGCTGTGAGAACCCCTTGAACAGTATGAAAAGGCAAAAAGAAATGACACTGAAAGATGAGCACCCCAGGCGGGAAGATGTCCAATATGCTACCAGGGAAGAGTGAAGGGCAATTGCTAATAGCACCAGAAAGGATGAAGCAGTTGGGCTAAAGCAGAAATGATGCTCAATTGTGGACGTGTCTGGTAGTGAAAGTCTGATGCTGTAAAACCAACACTATATAGGAACCTGGGATGCTCAATGTAAAGAGATGTGATCCAGCAGGAGGTGGCAAGATTGAGCATGGATATCTTAGGAATCAGTGAAACAAAATGGATGGAAATTGATAAATTTAATTCAGATGACCATTATATCTACTACTGTGGACAAGAATCCCTTAGAAGAAATAGGGCAGTCCTTAGAGCCAACAAAAGAGTCTAAAATGCAGTACTTGGGCACAACCTCAAAAACAAAAGAATGATAAGGAAAACCATCCAACATCACAGTAATGCAAATCTGTGCCTCAACCACTGATGCCAAAGAAGCTGTAATTGACTGGTTCTATGAAAACCTACAAGATCTTCTATAACTAACACCAAAAAAATGACTGGATCATAGGAGGTTGGAATGCAAAAGGAAGAAGTCACAGAATATCCATAATAACAGGCAAGTGTGTCCTTGGAGTACAAAATGAAGCAGGGCCATGGCTAACATAGTTTTGTCAAGAGAACACACTGGTCATAGCAAACACCCTTTTCCAACAACCCAAGAGATGACTCTACACATGGACGTCACTAGATGGTCAATACTGAAATCAGATTTATTATGTTCTTTGCAATCAAAGATAGAGAAGATCTCTACAGCGACAAAAGCAAGGCCTGGAGTTGACTGTGACTTTGAAACATGAGCTACTTACTGAAAAATTCAGACTTAAATTGAAGAAGGTAGGGAAAACCACTAGGACATTCAGGTATGACCTAAATTAAATCCTTTATCATTAAACAGTGGTGAAAAATAGACTCAAGGCATTATATCTGGTAGACAGAGTGCCTGAAGAGCTATGGACAGAAGTTTATAAAATCATACAGAGGGCAGTGACCAAAATCATCCCAAATAAAAAGAAACGCAAGAAGGCAAAATGGTTGTCTAGGAGCCTTTAAAAATAGCTGAAGAAAGAGGATAACCAAAAGGCAAAGGAGAAAGGAAAGATATAACACAACTGAATGCGGAGTAATAAAGAATAATAAAGAGAGACATTGGGTTGGTGGCTCAGACAGTAAAGAATCTGCCTGCAATGCAGGAGACCTGGGGTCGATTCCTGGGTTGTGAAGATCCCCTGGAGAAGAGAATGGCAACCCGCTCCTGTATTCTTGCCTGGAGAATCCCATGGACAGAGGAGCCTGGCAGGTTACAGTCCATGGGGTTAAAAAGAGTTGGATGTGACTGAGCAAATAACACATGCAAGAAGAGATAAGAAGGCTTTTTAAAATGGATGAAGCAGTTAAGTGCTGCACTCAGTATGCCAGCAAATTTGGAAAACTCAGCAGTGGCCAAAGAATTAGAAAAGGTCAATTTTCACTCCAATCCCATAAGGCAAGGCCAAACAATGTTCAAATTATCCTATGACTCATGGAAAAGACTCTGATGCTGGGAATGGTTGAAGGCAAAAGAAGGGGGTGACAGAGGATGAGATGGTTAAATAGCATCATTGACATAATGGACATGAATTTGAGCAAACTCTGGGAGATATTGGAGGACAGAGGAGTTTGTCGTGCTGCAGTCCTTGGGGTGGTAAAAAGTCAGACACAGCTTAGCGACTGAATAACAACAAATGACAAAAGTTGAACCTATTTAAAATCTAGGAGCCCTAGTCAGGTCTTCTTATTTCTTGATTGTTTGCTTTTTTGATACTGAGCTGCTTTAGGTGCTTATATATGTTGGAGATGAATCCTTTGTCAGTTGCCTCATTTGCAAATATTTTCTCTCATTCTCAGGCTTTCTTGTCATCTTGTTTATGGTTTCCTTTGCTGTGCGAAGTTTGTAAGTTTAATTAGATTCTATTTGGTTATTTTTGTTTTTACTTTCATTACTCTAGTCAATGGGTCAAAAAAGATCTTGCTGCTATTTATGTCAAAGAGTGTTCTGTGTTTTTTCTCTAATAGTTTTATCATTTCTGGAGTTAAATGTACATTAGCAAAAGAATGGATAAAGAAGATGATGTACATATATACAGTGGAATATTATTCAACCATAAAAAGAACAAAATTGGGTCATTTGTAAAGATGTGGATGAACCTGGAGAGTGTCATACAGAGGGAAATAAGTCAGAAAGAGAAAAACAAATAACACATATATGTGCATAAATATTTGGAATCTAGAAAAATAGTGCAAATGATCTTATTTGCAAATCAAAAATAGAGAGGCAGATGTAGAGAACAAATACATGGATATCAAGAAGGAAAAGGCGGGTGGGTAGAATTGGGAGATTTGTAATGACGCATATACACTATTGATACTACACATAAAATAAGTAACTAAAGAGAACATACTATATAGGACAGGGAACTCTACTTGATGCACTGCGGTGACCTGAATGGGAAGGAAATCCAAGAGAGGGAATGTTATTTTGTATATATATGACTGATTCATTTTGCTGTACAGTAGAAACTAACAAAACATTGTAAAGCAAGTACAATTAAACTTAACAATTATCTTAAAAATAAAGTCGAGGCAAATCTGAGGGTAGGGTTGACTCAAGATCCAAGACATGAAACCTCAGGGCCTGAGGGAGGTTCCAGGACTATCTGCCTTCCTTTTCTCTCTGGTTTGAATATTTCACAACTCAGGCATCTCATTGTTTCAAAGCTGGTGTCTATTTACATACAATGTTCTTCCTTCTTGAAATGCTCTTATAACACTTCCCCTTCTTGACAATCACTCTTCCATTCTTTAAGGGCTAAATAATGTACCACATTCCCTGTGTTTCCTGCCTGATCCCCAAGATTCCTCCTTTCAGCTCTGATTTGGCATTGTTCTCTGTGGAATAAGTCAGTCCTCCACTTACACAGATTGGAAACTGAAGTTTACTTGCCTCTGAATGTATATTCAGTCCTAAATAGTTGGAGAAGGCGATGGCACCCCACTCCAGTACTCTTGCCTGCAAAATTCCATGGATGGAGGAGCCTGGTGGGCTGCAGTCCATGGGGTCGCAAAGAGTCAGACACGACCGAGCGACTTCCCTTTCACTTTTCACTTTCATGCATTGGAGAAGGAAATGGCAACCCACTCCAGGGTTCTTGCCTGGAGAGTCCCAGGGACGGGGGAGCCTGGCGGGCTGCCGTCTATGGGGTCGCACAGAGTCGGACACGACTGAAGCGACTTAGCAGCAAATAGAGTAGTAGTTTCACAACAACTGGAAAATTTATTTTTATTCCCTTGAGGTCTATGTCTGTACAGTCTAACCTTGGTGACAAAAAGAGGAAGAAAGCGGAGGGGCAGTAGAGCAGGCAGCAGAGTATTTGTGGCCTGGAAGAGACTGGTAACAGTGGTGAACAGCTCCAGAGCACTTGGGAATCAGTTCAGCCTGCCCACCAAACTCTGCTGGAGACTGGCCATCAGCATCTCCTTGTAATACATACGTATATTCTGAGAGGATTCCGTGATAGGTACCAATAAAGTTTTCTTTTTTTTGCTCCCTTGTTTATGGGAGAAATAAGTGAGGAGAGTTACAATTTAAGCAAATTTAAAAATTTAAATAAAAAGGAATATAAGATAGCAAAGTCATACCATTTAGATAATATCAATAAAAGGATATACATTATAAAAATTAACCAATAATCCATCTTATATTGATATATATACATATTTGTATAAGTAACTGTATATATTAAAAAAACAATACTCATTGACAATTATTTGACAATCTCATAGACAATTATTTGATTCTTTATCAAAGAAAATGTTATTGCTGGAAAAGCAGTCTAAGTCTACTGTTTTACATTTATTTTTGAAGGTTGAAATTTTTTCTTTCTACAAGCAGTAATCATTACCTATTATTAAACACTTGCTATAGGCCAGTCAGTCAGGTCAGTTGCTCAGCCCTGTCTGACTCTTTGTGACCCCATGGACTGCAACACACCAGGCTTCTCTGTCTATCACTAACTCCCAAAGCTTACTCAAATTCAAGTTCATCGAGTCAGTGATGCCATCCAATCATCTTATCCTCTTTCATTCCCTTCTCCTCCTGTCTTCAATCTTTCCCAGCATCAGGGTCTTTTCAGATGAGTCAGTTCTTCACATCAGGTGGCCAAAGGGTTGGAGCTTCAGCTTTAGCATCAGTCCTTCCAGTGAATATTTGGGATTGATTTCCTTTAGGATCTCCTTGCAGGCTTGATCTCCTTGCAGTCCAAGGGACTCTCAAGAGTCTTCTCCAACACCACAGTTCAAAAGCATCAGTTCTTTGGCACTCAGCTTTTCTTATGGTCCAACTCTCACATCCATACATGGCTACTGGGAAAACCATAGCTTTGATTAAACAAGCCTTTGTCAGCAAAGTAATGTCTCTGCTTTTTAATAGGCTGTCTAGTTTGTCATAGCTTTTCTTTCAAGGAGCAAGCATCTTAATTTCATGGCTGCAGGCACCATCTGCAGTGATTTTGGAGCCCAAGAAAATAAAGTCTGTCACTGTTTCCATTGTTTCACCATCTATTTACCATGAAGTGATGGGATTGGATGCCAAGATCTTCATTTTCTGAATGTTGAGCTTTGAGCCAACTTTTTCACTCTCCTCTTTCACTTTCATCAAGAGGCTTTTCATCTTATTCCCATTTTGATATCATACCTTTTCTTTTTCTCTAATGGAAAATGTCTTCCTGTCCATTAGTGTTTTTATTTCATCTCTAAAGTCTTCATCCGTGAGTTCATCCATCTCTCTGTCTAGTATTGCCATCAATCTACTTATGATGCTAACGTCAAATACTAAGTGAAAGTGAAAGTCGCTCAGTCGTGTCCGACTCTTTGCGACCTCATGGACTATACAGTCCAAGGAATTCTCCAGGCCAGAATACTGGAGTGGGTAGCCTTTCCCTTCTCCAGGGGATCTTCCCAACCCATGGATCAAACCCAGGTCTTCCACATTGCAGGCGGATTCTTTACCAACTGAGCTATCAGGGAAGCCCATGTCAAATACTATGCTAATGTCAAATACTAGGGCAGTCTAACTGCTGTAATAAAAACCCCAACATGGTGAAACGGATCAAAGTCAATAGAAGTTTATATCTTACTCAGGTAAATAAATGGCCAGGTTTGCATGTCATTCCTTATCTGTAGAATCAATCAGGGATCCATGCTGATAGAAGTCCTAACATCTTCAACTTGGGACTTAAAAAGTGTCCCTGGTGATCATCTGCATTCTAAGCAGCCAGATGCAGAAAAGAGCATGAACAAGACAGTTCCATATTTAAACTTCCTGGCCCAGAATAAACATGCATTCACTTCTGTTCATATAAGACTAAATGAATTAGCTGCTATCAAATTCCTTCTTTGCAGTTCTTCAAACTGAATGATGAATCTGTTCAATGAAAAGGGAACTATTAACTGTCATAGACAGTCCACTGTCTCTGCCATTTACAGTTTTCTTCTCTCCGTCAATGCTTGACAACAAACTATTTTGTCCCCTAGCTTTTCCATTATTATGCATTTCATTCACTTAACATATAAGTAAGCTATATCAAGAATCATGTCTTTGTTTTTCTCTTTCAATGAGATCTACATCTCCTATAGCACCTTATACAAACACAGTAATAGACACACTCTATGCATAATATGTGATAAATTATTATATGAAAATGTCTAGCAAAAGGCATGAAACACAGTAGGAGCTCAATAAATGTGTGATGTATATTCCTCATTTCACCATTAATTCATTTTTTTAATTCAACTTAACCAAGGCTTCTTTTCAGATTTTGAAATTAAAATATGTGTAAGACACAGTTCTTGCCCTTAAAAGGCTTATTTTCTCTTAGTCCACAAAAATTTGAAATATGAGTTATTAAAAGGAGTCTAATCATTTCCAGAATTACTGAATCTTTCTAATCTTTTACTAAAATATATAATACCATCACTGGTATTCATATACCAAAACCTACAATTGAGTTGTAATTCAATTCATGCCTATGTTTGAGCAAAACATTTCTAAATACATACACATTTAAGGGTACTGTATACATAATTCAAATCTTTCAATTTTAGACTTATTTCAATTCATTTAACTAATTTTTCATTGGAAAAGACTCTGATGCTGGGAGGATCAGAGCAGGAGGCAGAAGGGGACGACAGAGGATGTGATGGCTGGATGGCATCACCGACTTGATGGATGTGAGTTTGAGTGAACTCCGGGATTTGGTGATGGACAGGGAGGCCTGGTGTGCTGCGATTCATGGGGTCTCAAAGAGTCGGACACGACTGAGCGACTGAACTGAACTGAACTAATTTTCATTCTTATCTATATACTGCTCATTAATCGTAACCCAGATTAGAATAATGTAATTGAAATATTTTCCAAATTTATGCATTTCAATCTTTGATGTCACTGTTTTTAGAATCTTTTTTCAAAGGAGAATGCCAATAATTTTCAAAACAAAATTTGATTGTGTTTTAACTAATATGTCGTGATTTAAATACTGAACATACACACACGTCTCCTGCAGTTATCCATAATGCAGGCATTGTCTGGCATATAAGCAGGACTCTTGTATTGGGGTACTCTGTTTAGCTCCATTCTCCCTGGAAGCGTGCTCTAGGGATCTAGCTTCAATAAGATGGTTTTGTGAGTCTCAGTGTTTCTGCATCCAGTTTTACAAAGGCAAATTTCTAGTCCAAGGTAAAGGATATCTTCAACTCTCTTTCCAACTCTCCACTCTCCAATTCTGTTGTTTAGTTGTTAAGTCATGTCTGACTCTTTTGTGACACTGTGGACTGTAGCCCACCAGTCTCCTCTTTCCACGGGATTTCCCAGGCAAGAATACTGGAGTGGGTTGCTATTTTCTTCTCTAGGGCATCTTCCCAACCCAGAGATTGGACCTGCATCTCCTTCTAGAAAAGAAACAGGAAGCAGGATAGAAGTTAATATCCCCTGATCTCAATAAAAATCCTTGGATAACCCTGAAATGTAAGGAATTTTACTAACATCAGGGGATATTAACTTCTATCCTGCCTTCTCTCTCTCTCTCTCTTTTTTTTTTCCTAGCAAGAGTAGAAGCCCTTAGCATTGAAAGGCTTGAGTATACCATTTGTAAATTATGCTAGTTCAGAAGCATTGAACTATAAGGTTTGGCACTTGATTAAATGTTATAGGAACAGTAAAAGGTTTGGATCTAGGATGGCTGTACATCTAATGGTGAAGAAAGCAGGATATTTGTTCTTTGTTTTGTTTCTATAAGGAGGGTATATTATATAAAACTCAGAAGTCTATCTATATTTCATTCAGCCCAAATAATATTTACCAGATTTTGGTCTTCACAAATGACTGCATATAGAAGCCTCCTAGACTCCATCATTTACCTGTTCTATCACATTTAATCAAGTAGAATATCTTATAGATTTCATTTCTTAGAATATGCTTTCTTTTTTCTCTTTTATCTGTCTTCATTGATGTAATTCAGGACTACTTAATATTTTGACTGTCCTGACTACTTTTATTCCCACCATACCTTATCTCCTCATTTTCTATTACGGTTAACTTTCAGTTCAGTTCAGTCACTCAGTTGTGTCCGACTCCTTGCGGCCCCATGAACTGCAGCACGCAAGGCCTCCCTGTCCATCACCATCTCGTGGAGTCCAACCAAACCCACGTCCACTGTGTCAGTGATGCCATTTAACCATCTCATCCTCTGTTGTCCCCTTCTCCTCCTGCCCTCAATCATTCCCAGCATCAGGGTCTTTTCAAATGACTCAGCTCTCCACATCAGATGGGCAAAGTATTGGAGTTTCAGCTTCAACATCAGTCCCTCCAATGAATACCCAGTACTGATATCCTTTGGGATGGACTGGTTAGATCTCCTTGCAGTCCAAGGGACTCTCTGAGTCTT
Source organism: Budorcas taxicolor (assembly GCF_023091745.1). Taxonomy (NCBI): domain Eukaryota; kingdom Metazoa; phylum Chordata; class Mammalia; order Artiodactyla; family Bovidae; genus Budorcas; species Budorcas taxicolor. The sequence continues at coordinate 54,272,400 of NC_068923.1, read as the reverse complement.
CTGCAACACTACAGTTCAAAAGTATCAGTTCTTCTGCACTCAGCTTTCTTTATAGTCCAACTCTCACATTCATACATGACTACTGTAAAAACCATAGCCTTGACTAGATGGACCTTTGTTGGCAAAGTAATGTCACTGCTTTTTAATATGCTGTCTAGGTTGGTCATAACTTTCCTTCCAAGGAGCAAGCGTCTTTTAATTTCATGGCTGCAATCACCATCTGCAGTGATTTTGGAGCCCCCAAAAATAAAGTCAGCCACTGTTCCCACTGTTTCCCCATCTATTTCCCATGAAGTCGTGGGACTGAATGCCATGATCTTCATTTTCTGAATGTTGAGCTTTAAGCTAACTTTTCCATTCTCCTCTTTCACTTTCATTAAAAGGCTCTTTAGTTCTTCTTCACTTTCTGCCATAAGGGTGGTGTCATCTACATATCTGGGGTTATTAATATTTCTTCCGGCAATATTGATTCCAGCTTGTGCTTCTTTCAGCCCAGCGTTTCGCATGATGTACTCTGCATATAAGTTAAATAAGCAGGGTGACAATATACAGTTAACTTTACAAAAGCTAAATATTATCATGTTTCTGTTTTGTTCAATGTTTTTTGACAGATTAATATGAATTATAGGATAGTGATTAACACCAATGTCATGACTACAATGCTGTTCCTGATTTAACCCTTGGGCAAAAGCTTTGACCTTTTTTTCCTGCCACTAACTCCTCCACTCATTTCCTGGTTATTTTAGTACTTAGTAATTCTGAATTTCTCAGAATTTTCTGCATACATCACATTGTAACTTACTGTGTGCCTTAGACAGTTTTTTTTTTTTCTATTGATAAAGCCTCAGTGGGTCTCTCCTCATCTTTCTTGACAATTTATTGCCCCAATTAATTTTAGAGTCATTGTGATAATTAATTAAAATAATAAATATCAGAGCTTATTATATCCTGTAAACACAGTAAACACATACAATACTCAGTACATAGTAAACATAGCATAAACATATTAAACAATAATGAAAACAATAATCATTTCACTTTAATATGGTTCTCTTCAATATATCAAAACATTAATTCTTTCTTAAAAGGCAAATAAGCCCTTCTATAATATTACAGTGGTTGTAGGTTACAGTGGTTATTTCTCCAGTCCTGGAAATTTCTCTTGGATAACCAAGTCATCTTTGAACCACTTGTTTTGTTCAAGACAGCCATCATGGAATGCTTATATCTAGACTGACAAATTGTTCATCTCTCATCTGTAAACCTATAGTACCACTTAGGTAACTAACCATCGGTATTTTCGTGCATAACCTAATGGAAACGTCTACCTTGTTTGCGAAGTTTCGCAAATTAACAAGTCACCATGGCAAAAGTTTAAATAGCTTTAATATATTTCTAGGAGTTTTTTCTTTTTAAATTCTCAGGAGGTTGCCTAATAATAAATGTTCTATAGTCAGTGTGATCTTATCTTCCTCTTCAGATTTCTTTTGTGAATCCTGTTTTCTTATAGACTTGAAGGAGTATTACATGCCATTTTATTCAGTTCAGTTCAGTTCAGTTGCTCGGTCATGTCCGACTCTTTGCGACGCCATGGACTGCAGTCCACCAGGCTCCTCTGTCCATGGGATTTTCCAGGCAAGAGTACTGGAGTAGGGTGCCATTGCCTTCTCCGATAGTCCAACTCTCACATCCATACATGACTACTGGAACAGCTTTGACTAGATGGGCCTTTGTCAGCAAAGTAATATCTCTGCTTTTTAATATGCTGTCTAGGTTGGTCATAGCTTTTTTTCCAAGGAGCAGGCGTCTTTTAATTTCATGGCTGCAGTCACTATCTGCAGTGATTTTGGAGACCAAAGAATAAAGTCTCTCACTGTTTCTACTGTTTCCCCATCTACTTGTCATGAAGTGATGGGACCAGATGCCATGATCCTAGTTTTCTGAATGTTGAGCTTTAAGCCAACTTTTTCAGTTTCCTCTTTCACTTTCATCAAGAAGCTCTTTAGTTTTTCTTCTCTTTCTGCCATAAATGTGGTATCATCTGCATATCTGAGGTTACTGATATTTTTCCCAGCAATCCTGACTCCAGCTTGTGATTCATCCAGTCCAGCATTTCCCATGATGTACTCTGCATATAAGTTAAATAAGCAGGGTGACAATATACAGCCTTGACATACTCCTTTCCCTATTTGGAACCAGTCTGTTGTTCCACGTCCTATTTTAACTGTTGCTTCCTGACCTGCATACAGATTTTTCAAGAGGCAGGCCAGGTGGTCTTTTATTTTCATCTCTTGAAGAATTTTCCACAGTTTGTTGTGACCCACATAGTCGAAGTCTTTGGCACAGGCAATAAAGCAGAAGTAGATGTTTTTCTGGATCTCTCTTTTTTGATGATCCAACGGATGCTGACAATTTGACCTCTGGTTCCTGTGCCTTTTCTAAATTCAGCTTGAACATCTGGAAGTTCAGAGTTCACGTAGTGTTGAAGCCTGGCTTGGAGAATTTTGAGCATTACTTTACTAGCATGTGAGATGAGTGAAACTGTGTGGTAGTTTGGGCATTCTTTGGCATTGCCTTTCTTTGGGATTGGAATGAAAACTGACCTTTACCAATCCTGTGGCCATTGCTAAGTTGTCTAAATTTGCTGGCGTATTGAGAGAAACACTTTCACAGCATCATCTTTTAGGATTTGAAATAGGTCAACTGGAATTCCATCACCTCCACTAGCTTTGTTCGTAGTGATGCTTCCTAAGGCCCACTTGACTTCACATTCCAGGATGTCTGGCTCTAGGTGAGTGATCACATCATCATGATTATTTGGCTTGTGAAGATGTGTTTTGTATAGTTCTTCTCTGTATTCTTGCCACCTCTTAATATCTTTTGCTTCTGTTAGGTCCATAACATTTCTGTCCTTTATTGTGACCATCTTTGCATGAAAAATTCCCTTGGTATCTCTAATTTTCTTGAAGAGAGCTCTAGTCTTTCCCATTCTATTGTTTTCATCTATTTCTTTGCATTGATCACCGAGGAAGGCTTTCTTATCTCTCCTTGCTATTCTTTGGAACTCTGCATTCAGATGGGTATATCTTGCCTTTTCTCCTTTGTCTTTAAGTTCTCTTCTTTTCATAGCTATTTGTGAGGCCTTCTCAGACAACCATTTTGCCTTTTTGCATTTCTTTTTCTTGGGATGGTCTTGATCCCTGCCTCCTGTACAAGGTCACAAACCTTCATCCATAGTTCTTCAGGCACTCTGTCTGTCAGATCTAGTCCCTTGAATCTATTTGTCACTTCCATTGTATGATTGTAGGAGATTTGACTTAGCTTATACATGAATGGTCAAGTGGTTTTCCCTACTTTCTTCAACTTAAGTCTGAATTTGACAATAAGGATTTCATGATCTGAGCCACAGTCAGCTCCTGGTCTTGTTTTTGCTGACTGTATAGAGTTTCTCCATCTTTGGCTGCAAATAATATAATCAATCTGATTTTTGTATTGATCAGCTGTTGATGTCCATGTGTAGAGTCTTCTCTTGTGTTTTTGGAAGAGGGTGTTTGCTATGACCAGTGTATTCTCTTGGCAAAACTCTGTTAGCCTTTGCCCTGCTTTATTTTGTACTCGAAGGCCAAATTTCCCTGTTACTCCAGGTATCTCTTGACTTCTTACTTTTGCATTCCAGTCCCTTAAAATGAAGAGGACATCTTTTTCAGGTGTTAGTTATAGAAGGTCTTTTTGGGCTTCATAGAACCATTCAGCTTCAGCTTCTTCATCATTAATGGTCAGGGCATAGACTTGGATTGCTGTGATATTGAATGGTTTGCCTTGGAGATAAACAGAGATCATTCCCTCTTTTTTGAGATTGCATCCATGTACTGTATTTTGGACTCTTCTGTTGACTATGATGGCTCCTCCACTTCTTCTAAGGAATTCTTACCCACATTAGTAGATACAATGGTCATTCGAGTTAAATTCACCTATTCCAGTCCATTTTAGTTCACTGATGTCTAAAATGTCGATGTTCACTCTTGCCATCTTGTGTTTGACCGCTTCCAATTTGCCTAAATTCATGGACCTAACATTCCAGGTTCCTATGCACTACTGGTTTTTAGAGCATTGGACTTTACTTCCATCACTGGCCACATCTCCAACTGGGTGTTGTGTTTTCTTTGGCTCTGTCTCTTCATTGTTTCTGTAGTTATTTCTCCACTGATCTCCAGTAGCATATTGGGGACCTCCCAACCTGGTGAGTTCATCTTTCAGTGTCCTATCTTTTTGCCTTCATACTGTTCATGGGGTTCTCAAGGAAAGAACACTGAAGTGGTTTGCCATTTCCTTCCCCAGTGGATCCTGTTTTGTCAGAACCTCCACCATGTCCTATCTGTCTTGGTTGTCCCTGCATGGCATAACTCATAGTTTCATTGAGTTAGACAAGGTCTTGGTCCATGTGATCAGATTGGTTAGTTTTCTGTGATTGTTGTTTCCAGTCTCTCTGTCTCCTGATGGAGGAGGATAAGAGGCTTATGGAAGCTTCCTCAAGGGAGAGACTGACTGAGGGGAAAACTGGGTCTTGTTTTGATGGGCGGGGCCATGCTCAGTAAATCTTTAATCCAATTTTCTGTTGAAGTCTGGGGCTGTATTCCTTCCTTGTTTTTTGATCTGAGGCCAAACTATGGTCAAAGTAATGAAGATAATGGCAACCTCCTTCAAAAGGTCCCATGCTACACTCAGTGCCCCCAACCCAGCAGCAGGCCACCACTGATTCACACCTCCGCTGGGTCACCATAAACACCCTGTGCGTATTTTCAAACTTTTCTTAATTCTAGTGTCTTTTAAAGTATATTGATTTTCAATGTAGTGGTTTTATAAAGAGTATTATTTAAGAAATTTAAAATAATAATTCTTAGAGATTTCATAGGTTATTCTCTGAACCTGCATTGCCTTGGGGGTTTGCTGCTTGTCTCTAGGTGCTAACTGCATGAGTCCTTATATAACTATGTGCAACAATGTCATCAAAATTCTCCAAATGTGTTCTTATATACAAAGTTGACTATCATATTTAATATTGATTTGAAATGCATCCTTCTTGGAGTAAAATACTCAAAAGTAAATACATTTTTTTCATGAAATGTAATTAAGAGTTTGCAGTTTTGATTATTTTGTTGCGCTTATGTCGTGAAATTCACAATTTCAGTATTGCTTTATAAATCTTAAACTTTTAATTTTAGTAAAAAAAAAAAAAAGTGTTTTAAAAATCACAGGTATGGACCTTCTTGCTGATCCAGTGGCTAAAACTCCACACTTCCAGTACAGGAGGTTCAGAGTTCTATTCCTGGTCAAGAAATTAGGATCTCATATGTCTTCGAGGTGTGGTGGAAAGAAAGAAAGAAAGGAAGAAAGAAAAAAGATGTTCATGTTGATGCATGGCAAAACCAATACAGTATTGTAAAGTAAAATAAAGTAAAATGAAATTTTAAAAAAATCACAGGTATAAGGAATAATGATAGTTGTTATATTGAATTTTGAATTTGCCAGGACCATAGTACTAGGTTGGCCAAGGTCACAAGTCCAATTAAGTCACCTTAGAACCTAAAAAAAAAAAAGAAAAAGAAAAGAAATAAAAAGTGTAGCTATCAGGCAGAAGTTTCTTTGGTAGAGTGGTGAGAAAGTGCTATTGAAGAATTCACATTATTCTTTCAAAGCTAAAAAGTGTTACGTGATAACCTGGAAAGAAGAAAGTATAGTAAAGAGAACATTTTCCCCTAGAAAAAAATCTTGCAAAATTTTCAAGCATTATATAAACTCTGAAAGGGAGATGAATTACCTATTGCTTTTAAATATCAACTGACACTATAAAAGTAAGTTGTGAAAAGATAGCCATTTTTAATCAGTGGAAAGTAATCTGGCAATCTACTAAAGTGATAAGCAGGAAAAGAAAATGTCTCAGTATTCTATGCTCAAAGTCAATAAAACAATTAAACGCAGTGTCATGACTCATAGCCTAGAAGTGAATGTATCATGGAAATAGCTTACTTTTTTTTTCTTTGATGTAAAACATTGCCTTTCTCTCCTCTTGCAAAAATTAGCTAAGTATAATGCATATTTTCATCATGCCTAAAGTGAGTGCCACAACTTCAAGGTAGAATGTAATCATGTGATTGAGACTTGCTATAATAAAGTGGAAAGACTTAATCACTTAGGGATACCTGGTTATGTTGGCTCCCATCCCCTAGCATAATCTGTGAGATTTAAATGTATGCATGTGATGGACAGACAGATGTTAGTGGCAATGAACTTTATTTCACACAATACACATGCACACATATAATCTCCAAACTTTGTTTCTGTTCTGTTTTTTATAATTTTTGGATAAATGGCTGAAACCTTTAATGCATAAAAATGAGAGTGTTAATAGCCTTGGTAGCAGCAAGAGGAAATAAAACTGCAAGCAGCAGACTTTTTTTCTTTTCTCTTCCAATACTGTTTTGTCATGATGACACCTGGTTCCACCTGAACTTGACTTTATCTCAAACCTTGAGCTAACCATTGGAAGTCCTTCATTGGAAAGACTGATGCTGAAGCTGAAACTCCACTCCTTTGGCCACCTGATGTGAAAAACTGACTCATTTGAAAAGACCCTGATGCTGGGAAAGATTGAAGGTGGGAGGAGAAGGGGACAACAGAGGATGAGATGGTTGGACAGCATCACCGACTCAATGGATGTGAGTTTGAGTAAACTCCAGGAGTTGGTGATGGACAGGGAGGCCTGGTATGCTGCAGTCCATGGGGCTGCAAAGAGTCAGACACAACTGAGCAACTGAACTAACTGACTTGCCTATAGTAAGTGTTCAATAATAGATAATAATTACTGCTTGTAGAAAGAAAAAATTTCAACCTTCAAAAATAAATGTAAAAAAAGTAGGCTACAAAGTGTCAGACAAGACTGAGGGACTGAACTGAATGGAGCTAACCAATGTGTTTTTCTCATGGAAATGCCTTTCTTAAGATATGCTAATGAACTATGTAGCCTTTCTTCAAGATTCATGTCAATAGTTTTATGGCCCGGGATGACTCACCTTGTGCCAGTACTATATCAAAATGCATGTGTGGGTGAGGGGCCTGGTACAACTCTTTCAGTTTTCATGGGTTTCCTTTCTCTAATTAACAGCTATAATCAGTATATAATTCCTTGCTAAAAACTATTAAGGGGGCACTCTTTCTGTCCCCTTCTTATGTCTATGTCAGAAGCTTTCTCTATCTCTTTTATACTTAAATAAAACTTACACAAAAAGCTCTGTGCGATCAAGCCTGATGATGAAGTCACTGGCCCTGGAGTGAATTCCTCTCCTCCAGACACCATGAATCCTGGCATCATTCATGGCTCATAGCATGAAGCTTTCAGAAGCACAACCATTTTTATTTTTATTTTTATTTTTGAAATAGACATGTGAAGCCAAATCAAAATTTAAACAAAGTATTATCTAAAGAAACAACCAGTAACAATGCAACCAGCTGCCTTCCAGAGATAACTCCGTGGGCACCAGCGGAGACCAAAAGCAAAATAACCAACTACATTCACAAAGGACAGGATAAGCTTTAAGTCATTTTGTATTCATTCATTCTATTCTGTTTGATGATGCACAGATCAAATTTTTCAAGCACACTAGACTCAATTTTGAAAGCATTACTGTGCTTACTGAAATTTTAAGGACATTTGTTTGACATTAAATGAAAAATAAAAGTATAGAGTTTTTTAAGTAGCAGTACTATGATGTAATCTCTCTAAAAACCATTATGTTGATACCAAGAACAATAGCAATTAAAATATTATTTAAAACAAGTGCATAAAATAGATAGCCAATGAAAACTTGCTGCTATGACTCAGAACTCAAACCGGGGCTCAGTAACCACCTAATGGAGTGGGATGGGGAGAGAGGTGGGAAGGATATTCAAGTGGGAGGGGATATGGGTAAACCTATGGCTGATTCAGGTTGATGTTTGGTAGAAACCAATGCAATACTGTAAAGCAGTTATCCTTCATTAAAATATGAATTTTTTCAAAAATTATCTTTTCATAACAAAACAAAATGTATAATATTTTAATTAGAAAAGATTTATGAAAATGGAAAGTTACTTATCTAAAATAAAGTTATGTAAAAAATGCTTTGTTAATTAAGACAATGCTTTGATTCCCTCATATTTCAAGATAATCTCCTATTTAAATGGCACAAAATGAGAATTTTGGGTAATGTTAAAAAAGCATGTCAATTTCTTCATAAACATGGAAAAACATAAAATATGTAAGATGTCTAATTTTTGAACAGAAGTGATATTATCTGTATGCAAAATCAGCACAAAAGAATTATTTGCTTATAAGAATGTAGAATCCTTGGTTGTGGTTGACAGCTAATTCTTCTAGTCTCCTTTTGCCCTGCAGCTATTAATGCATGCTGATCTTCAAGTATTATTGGGAAAAAATAGACATGCCCATGAAAAGAACAAAAATAAAGCTATCAATTTTAAGCTGATTAAAACAAAATAGTTAGAAATGCACTCCTGCCATTGAAGGAAAGAAAAAGAGCATAATGGTGGCCTAATCATTTTGTATGAAAAACAGACTATCATACACACCCAAAAATGTGTTATAAAGTACAGATGTTTCCTTAGATTAGAAAAATAAAGTTTGCTTTTAGCATATGTAAGCATACCATATGGAATTCATTTTCATCACTCTGATGCTTTTAAAAAATATTTCTTGAACAAATACTTTGGGAGTTTGATATGGAGATGTAAAAATTTCTAATGTATGTTTTTATTCTTTAGTATTAGAAGAGTTCAAGGCAATAATTTAGGAACTTAATACAGAATGGCATAGTTAGAAACTAAATGGAAAGTATAAAATTTCCCATTTTTTTTCATGAATATATGTCTTTCCACTATTCTTTTTTTTCCTTATGGAAAGCTTCATGTGTGTATAAATTAACTCTAACATTTTAGTTGATATATTCTTCTCCTTGACTGCTTTTAGTACATTCCCATAACCCTGAAATAGCCTCTCCAAGACTAGCCGTAGCCTACCATTAGTCTTCTCTCACATTTTCAAGACAATTTATTTTTTATTTTTTTACTTTGCAATCTAGTTGTTTTCCCTCAAATATATTTTAGATAAAGTCTAAGAGATAAATTTAAAAAAATTAAGGTGCTAATTTTTTTTTCTTTCTTTGTCTAATTTTGTTATGTTCTCTGCAACAGTATGGTTAAGACTGAATCTCTACGGTTTCATTCATTAAAATAATTTCAAATATGTCAACATTAGTAAGTAAAAGTAAATGTCGCTCAGTTGTGTCCGACTCTTTGCGACCCCATAGACTGTAGCCTACCAGGTTCCTCCGTCCATGGGATTTTCCAGGCAAGAATACTGGAATGGGTTGCCATTTCCTTCTCCATTAGCATATTTAATTCAAATCTTTCCATTCCATCATATTTTATTTGTTTTAACTTCTTTTCAACTGGCTACTTTTGAATTTCTTTTCAATTAGTTACTTTTACTTTGCCATTCTCCCATTCAAGCCTCTGTTAAGCTATATCTCTCCCATGTTGAGTGAAGAGTTTTTTGAGATTATTCTCATAATAAAAAGAGACTTTAAAAATAATTGGTAGAAGATATTCTTCATTCTAGTTGCATTAATAGAGAAAGCCACCTCTTCATTTTATGCTTTCCACCCCCCCCCAAACCCTCCCCCCGCCACTGCCCCCACCACGCCAAAAATGTCTTCTGTGTTAGAAAAGTGTGACAAATTTTTGAACCTCACTGATTGGGTCAAAATTTTAAAAGTTCTTTAACACAAAAATTATCCTGTTAAAACTGAAAATTTCTAGATATATTTCCTAAAAATTCTAACTCAATAGAACTGTAGGAAACCAGAGAACTTGCATTTTTATAGTGCGCAAGTGATTACAATGAATGCGTTTGAATTACACTGTGAGAAACACTGAGCTAGATGGATACACTTCAAGTTCATATTTTCATATAGGTAGTATTCTTTATTCCCAAATTCCCAAATAACTATTTCTCTTTTCCTGGCTTATTTTATTGTGTACATCAAGCATCAGTAATATCATTAAGTCATAAGACACTTATTTTAAAAAGTAAGTCAGTATATAATTTATGAGTTGCCAATGTGTATGATAGAGAATATTTGCATATATGCTGCTTTGTACGCCTGTATAAAAATAACATAATACTCTCTTTAAATTGTAAAGTAATAATGTGTTTATAGTTGCAACCTGGTGTTATGGAAATTGCATTACAAGTTAAGCCTTTGCATATACTTTCCATATATTTATGTTTTGGTAATGAGTTTATTTTCATCAATAATCCCCAACTGAGCTGTGGAGGAATTATCACCTTTATTTATAGAAATAAATACCCTTTCAAACATTTGGCATTGGACATGCAGTGTCCATGTGGGAGAAGATCATTGTTTCTATCAGCTTTGGCTGTCTTTGCTTTGAAACTTGGCTTTCCCTTTGGGATTTTCTTGCTTGGGTTATTGTGACCGTTAAAAACTAAATGTCACGTATCCATAGCTTCTTCTTCCAAGGAGCTGGCTAAGCACAGATTTTATAAAAGGCAAAACAAAGCAAAAATTAGCAGATAACTCATATTACAACTTGTATTATTTTGATATAATCAATGATAGAATATAGATCTCTCTCATCAGTTGCTATCTAGCACAAGTTGGTCTGTAATAATCTTAGTTAATACCAGTGTAATGATTGATGGCCCTCCTTCCAACCTCAAACATCCTTGTTGAGATGATCAGTTGCATATTTTCTCTACCTATATATGACTTTGAATGCAACTTTTACTTTATATAACCCAGAAATTTCTCATTTTGTATTTCCCAGTAGAACCTTTTATAGAAGAAACAATTTTATTTCCATGACTTATGAAATATGGATTCTTATGGAGTATATTCCACTTGAAATTAAGACTAAGAGAGAAATTTAAACTTGATGGCAATCCTAATATCTTGTCCATTCAGTGTCAACTTCTCTTATATAATAGACTTCCCTGGTGGCTCAGATGGTAAAGCATCTGCCTACAATGGGGGAGACCCGGGTTCAATCCCTGGGTTGGGAAGACCTCCTGGAGAAGGAAATGGCAACCCACTCCAGTATTCTTGCTGGAAAATCCCATGGAGGAACCTGGTAGGCTACAGTCCATGGGGTCGCAGAGAGTCGGACATGACTAAGAGAGAAATTTAAACTCGATGGCAATCCTAATATCTTGTCCATTCAGTGTCAACTTCTCTTATATAATAAATAGGAATTTGATATTTGACTTTAAAATGTGACTTGATTTGTTAGCTAACCAGTAAAAATGAACAAAATAGCTGCATAATATAAGGCTAAAATGACTGAATCATAATGATCAAAGGAGAGAGTAAAAGAAAAGAGACTCACAGTCAAGAGCCAGGTCATGTATGCTCTTTAAGTTGAGTAAGATTTTGGGCTTATTGTGATAGGAATCAATTAGAGGGCTTAGGGGATTAATACTTTATCATTTACATGTTAAAATTATTACTTAGAAGAATAGATTGCATAGGACGAGAAGATTACCAGAAGCCAATTACATTAAATTAGGCAATAGACGATGGTGTCTTTGACTAGTCTGGTAATAATGAAAATAAGGAGTATATGCAGGTCAGGAAGCAACAGCTAGAACTGGACATGGAACAACAGACTGGTTCCAAATAGGAAAAGGAGTACGTCAAGGCTGTATATTATCACCCTGCTTATTTAACTTATATGCAGAGTACATCATGCGAAACCCTGAGCTGGAAGAAGCACAATCTGGAATCAAGAGTGCTGGGAGAAAGATCAATAACGTCAGATATGCAGATGACACCACCCTTATGGCAGAAAGTGAAGAGGAACTAAAAAGCCTCTTGATGAAAGTGAAAGAGGAGAGTGAAAAAGTTGGCTTAAAGCTCAACATTCAGAAACTAAGATCATGGCATCTGGTCCCATCACTTTATGGGAAATAGATGGAGAAACAGTGGAAACAGTGTCAGAATATTATTTTGGGGGGCTCCAAAATCACTGCAGATGATGATTGCAGCCATGAAATTAAAAGACGCTTACTCTTTGGAAGCAAAGTTATGACCAACTTAGATAGTATATTGAAAAGCAGAGACATTACTTTGCCAACAAAGGTCCATCTAGTCAAGGCTATCGTTTTTCCAGTGGTCATGTTTGGATGTGAGAGTTGGACTGTGAAGAAAGTTGAGCACCGAAGAATTGATGCTTTTGAACTGCGGTGTTGGAGAAGACTCTTGAAAGTCCCTTGGACTGAAAGGCGATCCAACCAGTCCATCCTAAAGGAGATCAGTCCTGGGTGTTCATCGGAAGGAATGATGCTGAAGATGAAACTCCAATATTTTGGCCACCTCATGTGAAGAGTTGACTCATTGGAAAAGACCCTGATGCTGGGAGGGATTGGGTGCAGGAGGAGAAGGGGACAAGAGAGGATGAGATGGCTTGATGGCATCACTTACTCGATGGACATGAGTTTGAGTGAACTCTGGGAGTTGGTGATGGACAGGGAGGCCTGGCGTGCTGTGATTCATGGGGTCGCAAAGAGTCGGACATGACTGAGTGACTGAACTGAACTGAACTCAACTGAAGTACATGTGAAATGGATCACCAGTCCAGGTTCGATGCATGAGACAGGGTGCTCGGGGCTGATGCACTGGGATGACCCAGAGGGATGGGATGGGGAGGGAGGTGGGAGGGGGGCTCAGGATGGGGAACACATGTACACCCATGGCATATCCATGTCAATGTATGGCAGAGCCACTATAATATTTTAAAGTAATTAGCCTCCAATTAAAATTAAAAAAATAAATAAAACCAGTTTGAAGACAGAGTTATTAAAATTTGTAGAGGAACAGATGTAGAAAAAGCATGGAAATAGAAGAATCAGTAAGACTTTTCATAAGACAGTAGGTTTAGGACAGAAGAGAAGTCAGAAGTTCTGTTTTGATCTCATTAGTTTTGGTATATATATTAGAGATTATGTTGAAATGGTGTGAATAACACAGCTAAATTTATGAATCAAATGTTTCAGATACAGTTTGTGACTGCATTGCTTCAGTCGTGTCTGACTCTGTGTGACCCCATAGATGTCAGCCCACCAGGCTCCCCTGTCCCTGGGATTCTCCAGGCAAGAACACTGGAGTGGGTTGCCATTTCCTTCTCCAATGCATGAAAGTGAAAAGTGAAAGTGAAGTCACTCAGTCATGTCTGACCCTCAGTGACCCCGTGGACTGCAGCCTTCCAGATTCCTCTGTCCATGGGATTTTCCAGGCAAGAGTAGTGGAGTAGGGTGCCATTGCCTTCTCCTCAGATACAGTTTAGGAAGGACTAAAAGATAAAACTCGAGTGTTATTGGTATATCTTGAATCTGTTCTAGGGTTGGCCTTATCACTCAGTCATCAAACATTCTACAGAGGATGTCCAGGGCTCTGAGGTATTCTCTTTCTATTCTTTTTTTTTTTTTTTTAACTCATCTATCTTATGGTCTTACACTGAAGTGCACTGAGGTTGCCATTTTTCTAATAGATAGAATAAAATAAATATTACTGTCATACAATAATGATGTACTTTAATTACTTTATGTAAATGGTTTTTCAACTACACCCTTGAAACAGACTCAATGGATCATCGAATATTCTCTGCTTCCTCTTGGTGCAAACTGACTTATGATCTTGGTGTGTTACATGCTCACAGCATGTTGGCCACTTCTCTCTTTACTTGAGCAACCTGAATCTTAATGCTTAATAGAAGTTGGTTGTATTTTTTTATCTTTCTTGTGGCAGTTTTACCTGTTATCTAGTTACAAAATTTAACTGAATGTTTAATAGACTGATGCTGCATATATATAAAATTAGAAATTTAAGTTCAGTGGTTTGAAATAATTCAACAAAGTTAGGTAACTCAAAAATTATTGCTGTCAAACTAGGTGTGGAGAAAAAAATAAAAGACTGAAAATATTATGAAATCTGAAACCTCCTTTGTAGGTGTTTCAATTTTTATTCTACTTTAAAGAAACTGACACTAATACTGAGAGATAGCATATTATTAGTACTTTATGCAAGAGCAACAGCTCAGAAATGAGAGTAAGTAGAAGTATACTAAAAGAAAATATTGACTTTATATAAAAAGATTTATGAGTTAATTCATATTTACATTTGTTAAATTAAAGCAACAATTTTATATATGTACCATTTTTGTATTTTGCTGCCTTTATGGTTTGTTTAAATTGACTAGCTACTGCTTCAGTAACATCATATAATGATTTTTTACTGAAATTCAAAAATTATCTGGACTAGGCTGTTAACTTCTAAAATTTAAAGGACTTTTAAAAAGCTATAAAGACAAACATTTTGAAAGATAAACCTTCAAAAATCCTGCAAATATATATTGCAAATATTGCTGAACTATTTGGCACTGAATCCGATCTAACAGTTTCATATTTGGTTACATTTGCACACATTCACCAACTACAGACCTACGTCTCCCACTAGTCATTGGAACTCAGCAGTTTCAGGCATTGCTCTTGTTAAGAACACAATTACACTTTCAATATTTATCTAATATGATATTTAGCATATGAGACTGCCACAATTCTCTCCTTGAAAAGCTTCCTATCTTCATTTTCAGTAACAATTCTGGCTCCTGCTTTTTCTCTCACATCTCTGGATGTATGCTAAGTATTTTTTTTTTCCTGCCCCTAAAACAAATCGATAGGTTCTTATACCTTCCTGCTTCTTCCCTCTCCCCTCCCACCTAATCTTCTACTCTCAAAGGAAAAAGCATATAAGGTACATGCAAATGAATAAGACCACAAATATGCATTCTAGTACTGAAAAAGTGCACAAAGAAGACAGATTCTACGTGATGTAATCATGCATTTTACTGTTTCAGTTATTAAGAAAGAGGGGAATTGGTTAAAAGAAAGGTAGATCAGTGAAAGAGCAGAGAGTACAGAAGCAGACTCGCATGTATTTGGACATCTGATTTATGAAAAAAAGCAGAACTCTTCTTAAATTCAGCACTCTTCTTCACTTTTCTTCAGCACAATCTTGAAGTTAATTTGTTCTGAGCTCATTGTATACCTGTGTGAAGAAAACACTTGATTTCTACATCCCATCAGTGATAAAACTATAATTCCAGGTGCATTTTGAATTTTAGTGAAAAAATGAAAAATGAATAAGTAAAATAAAAATGAAGTTTTACAGAGTAAATTAAAATAAATAAATCTTTCTGACTTTAAAGTTAAAGATTTTATGAAAGGGGCAAAAGGAAAATAATTTTGAATTAAAAAATTTTAAATTTAGAATTTTTATTTATCAAAAGGTAACATGCAGGTCAGGAAGCAACAGTTAGAACTGGACATGGAACAACAGACTGGTTCCAAATAGGAAAAGGAGTACATCAAAGCTGTATATTGTCACCCTGCTTATTTAACTTCTATGCAGAGTACATCATGAGAAACGCTGGGCTGGAAGAAGCACAAGCTGGAATCAAGATTGCCAAGAGAAATATCAATAACCTCAGATATGCAGATGACACCACCCTTATGGCAGAAAGTGAAGAGGAGCTAAAAAGCCTTGATGAAAGTGAAAGAGGAGAGTGAAAAAGTTAGCTTAAAGCTCAACATTCAGAAAACGAAGATCATGGCATCTGGTCCCATCACTTCATGGGAAATAGATGGGGAAACAGTGGAAACAGTGTCAGACTTTATTTTTTTAGGCTCCAAAATCACTGCAGATGGGGATTGCAGCCATGAAATTAAAAGACACTTATTCCTTGGAAGGAAAGTTATGACCAACCAAGACAGCATATTAAAAAGCAGAGATATTACTTTGCCAACAAAGGTCCATCTAGTCAAGGCTATGGTTTTTCCAGTAGTCAGGTATGGATGTGAAAGTTGGACTGTGAAGAAAGCTGAGCATCAAAGAGTTGATGCTCTTGAACTGTGATGTTGGAGAAGACTCTTGAAAGTCCCTTGGACTACAAGGAGATCCAACCAGTCCATCCTAAAAGAGGTCAGTCCTGGGTGTTCATTGGAAGGACTAATGCTAAAGCTGAAACTCCAATCCTTTAGTCACCTCATGCGAAGAGTTGACTCTTTGGAAAAGACTCTGATGCTGGAAGGGATTGGGGGCAGGAGGAGAAAGGGATGACAGAGGATGAGATGGCTGGATGGCATCACCGACTTGATGGACATGAGTTTGGGTGAACTCCGGGAGTTGGTGATGGACAGGAAGGCCTGGCGTGCTGTGATTCATGGGTCGCAAAGAGTCGGACATGACTGAGCGACTGACCTGAACTGAACTGAACTGAACATTAAGATAATGAAAAATGCAAGCCAATGAATGTAAACTAGATATTTTCAATACTTATATCAAACAAAACATTGATATTCTAAATGTGCAAATCACTTCTATAAATCAATAAAAAAAAATAGTCACTCAGTCTTGTCCAACTCTTTGTGATTTTATGAACTATAGCCCACCAGACTCCTTTGCCAAGGAATTCTCCAGGCAAGAATATTGGAGTGGGTAGTCATTTCCTTCTTCAGGGTATCTTCCAGACCCAGGGATTGAACTTGAGCCACCAGCTTCTGCTGCTGTTGCTGTTAAGTCGCTTCAGTAGTGTCCGACTCTGCAACCCCATAGATGGCAGCCCACCAGGCTCCCCTCTCCCTGGGATTCTCCAGGTAAGAACACTGGAATGGGTTTGCATGTCCTCCTCCAATGCATGTAAGTGAAAAGTTAAAGTGAAGTCGCTCAGTTGTGTCCAACTCTTTGTGACCCCATGGACTACAGCCTACAGGCTCCTCTGTCCATTGGATTTTCCAGGAAGGGTACTGGAGTGAACCACCAGAGAAGCCCATAAATCAATATGAACAACAACAATTCAAGATTTTAAATGGGCAAGACACCTAAACTGACATTTCACAAGAAAGATAACATGAAAATATTCTTGTTATTAATCAAGAAAATGCAAATTAACACTAGTAGACCCATTGTGGTATGGTGGAAATTCTAAAAGTCTGAATATACTAAATGTTGAAAAGTAGGTGAAACAAATGTTTCTTTCATATATAGCTCCACACACACATACACATATTCTGAAACCCATGTTAGGTCTTAGTTTTATAGCCAGTAGAAATGTACACACCCGTGAGTCCTGTAGAAAATGTTCCAACAATATTTATTATAAAAGACCCAAAATGAACATTTTCCAAATGGGTAAAAATGAACACATTCCAAATTGGTAAAATCATTGAAACTGTAGAAACAAAGTGGTTAAATCAATTATGATAACATCTTAAAATTGAAAGCTATAAATAGCAATTAAATTTACATACTGAAACCAGGCAATACTAAATGTATAAATCTCACAAACATAATACTGAGTGAAGGAATTCAGACTGAAAAAAAGTCTATAGTATTTTTCTAATGATTCACTATATGTAAAATTCAAATACAGGTAGTGTGGATATATGGTGTAAGATTTCAGGATATTGGATACTACTGGGAAATTGGTGGGGCAAGATGTTGGAAGGTGTGAAAGGGTCTTCTAGAATAATGGCATTGTATTAGCATTGAAGTGTAAATTTATAAATTATGCAGCTTTCAATCAGTGTAAGTTATATGCAGGGTAGAAAACCACATATTACTCTTTAAATATCTAAGCTTCATTAAACAGTTGATGGTGGGGGTTTAGTCACTAAGTCGTATCCAACTCTTGCGACCCCATGAACTGTAGCCCTCTAGGCTCCTCTGTCCATGGGAATTTCCAGGCAAGAAAACTGGAGTGGGTTGTCATTTCCTTCTCCAAGGGATCTTCCTGACCCAGGAATTGAACCCAGGAATCCAACCCAGGTCTCCTGCATTGCAGGCAGATTTTTTACCTACTGAGCTAAGAGAGAGGCCCAAGTGGAAACAACCAAGAAGGTCCCACTGAGATTTGAACTCGGATTGCTGGATTGAAAGGCCAGAGTGCTAACAATTACACCACAGAACTTTAATGAAAATATGTTTGACTCCAAGTTATCTGTTTACTTCAAGTATTATCTTGAATTTTTTTTCATAGAATGATCTTTATAACTATATTAATTTTAAACTTTTAGTATCTGTTTAAAGAAATTTGTTCAAAGACCTAAAGAAGCTTGCATTTTCATCTAAATTAGCAAAAGTTATTTTTTGATATTACAAGAATCTCTGGCATAATATGAGTTTTGAATATGGAAAGAGCTATTTTAGAGAATTAATAGATATCATTCCTAGCACTGCCTCAAAAGATAGCAGTTTCTATGAATCATTCTCAAAGACACAAATAGGGGAAAAAATTATTATTCTCAATGTCAAGAAATGTCAAAAAGAAAGGGTGGAATCACTGAAACTGCAGACTTAAGACTAGTGAAGGAGAACTTCCAAAAATATCTGTATTGTTCAGTAGTTTCAATTAAGTAGTTTACAAAATAAAGTTATGCCCAATAGCTTCAAACAAGTAGTTTACAAAACAAAGTTGTCTAGTGAGGAATTTGATCTAATTGGAAGTCTTTTAATTTATTCTATAAGTGTGGAGAATATATCTTCTATCAGGCACAGTTTCAAAAAATAAGAATAGAGCTATGAATGAAATGGACAAAAATCTTTGTTTGCTTTTCATAAATTAAAACTGCTGCGGGAAGACTATGACTAAAATTTTAAAAAATTAGATATAAACATATGGTGTATTATAATTAGGTAAATATCATGCATTAAGTCTCATAAATACATATAAGAATTTGTATATATAATGCAAGTATTAAGTGCTAAGGAAAAGTAAAACAAGAAGGCAATGTTGAGGTGTTATGGATGGAAGGAGGGAGGAGAGGAGATGAAAATTAAATAGGTTGTCAAGAAAGGCCTTGCTGAGGAGGTGATGAAAAATGTTGGGCTGGAGGAAGCACAAGATGGAGTCAAGATTGCCAAGAGAAATATCAATAACTTCAGATATGCAGATGACACCACCCTTATGGCAGAAAGTGAAGAAAAACTAAAGAGCCTCTTAAAGAAAGTCAAAGAGGAGAGTGAAATGTTGGCTTAAAGCTCAACATTCAGAAAACTAAGATCATGGCATCTGGTCCGATCACTTCATGGGAAATAGATGGGGAAACAGTGGAAACAGTGTCAGACTTTATTTTGGGGGGCTCCAAATTCACTGCAGATGGTGATTGCAGCCATGAAATTAAAAGATGCTTACTTCTTGGAAGGAAAGTTATAACCAACCTAGACAGCATATTAAAAAACAGAGACATTACTTTGTCAACAAAGGTCTGTCTAGTCAAGGCTATGTATGAATGTGAGAGCTGGAATATAAAGAAAGCTAAGCGCCGAAGAATTGATGCTTTTGAACTGTGGTGTTGGAGAAGACTCGGAGAGTCCTTGCACTGCAAGGAGATCCAATCAGTCTGTAGATTCATGTCAATGTATGGCAAAACCAATACAGTATTGTAAAGTAAAATAAAGTAAAAATTAAAAAATAAATAAATAAAGGAAATCAGTCCTGGGTGTTCATTGAAATGACTGATGTTGAAGCTGAAACACCAATATTTTGGCCATCTGATGCGAACAGCTGACTCATTTGAAAAGACCCTGATGTTGGGAAAGATTGAGGGCAGGAGGAGAAGGGGACATCAGAGGATCAGATGGTTGGATGGCATCACTGACTCAATGGACATGAGTTTGGGTAAACTCTGGGAATTGATGATGGACAGGGAGGCCTGGTGTGCTGCGGTTCATGGGGTTGCAAGGAGTCAGACATGACTGAACGACTGAACTGAATGGGACTGAGGAGGTGATATATAAACAAATAACTAAAAAAAGTGAGGAGGTGAAATAGGCAGAGGAGATAGAAATTCTGAAGATCCTAGGGCAGGTGCTTGTCAGTTCTATTCAACGAGCTACCTGAGAGTAGATGGACAGGTTATTGTTAATCAGTAGCACCAGATTCCTCTATCCTCCACTATCACCTGGAGTTTTCTCAAATTCCTGTCCATTTGTGACTTGGTAATGCTATCTGTCTCATCCTTTGCTGTTACCTTCTCCTTTTGCCTTCAATCTTTTCTATCATCAGGGTCTTTTCCAGTGAGTTAGCATTTCACATCAGGTGGCCAAAGTATTGGAGCTTCCGACTAAGCATCTGTCTTTCCAATGAATGTTCAGAGTTGATTTCCTTTAGAATTGACTGGTTTGGAACCCCTTCATGAAGCACAGCCTTGTTGTGGTGAAGGTGCTTGCATAACTCAGTGAAGCTATAATCCATGCCATGCCATGCAGGGCCGCCCTAGATGGATGGGTCATAGTGAAGAGTTCTGATAAAGCATGGTCCACTGGAGAAGGAAGTGGTAACTGACTCCAATAAACTGGAAAACTCCATGGACAGTATGAAAAGGCAAAAATTTAACAGGTAGGAGTAAGAAAATATAAGAGTAATAAGATACCAGGTCTCTGAGGTTCCTGGATTGCTCTGTCACGTGGATCCTGTCTGGCCTTTGTAAGGATCTCAAACATTGGACATTTCTGATGAGAAGAAAAAAAAAATATATATATATATATATATATATAAAATTTTTAACAGGATAGCTCTGATGGCTGTGTGGAGAATAGATTGATGGATAGCAATCATGTGATCAGGAAAACCAGTAAGGAGTCAATGATAAAATTTAAAGCAAGAGGTACTTCCCTGGTGGTCCAGTGGATAAACCTCCAAGCTCCCAAAGTAGGGTTCTATCTCTGATTAAGATCTATCTCTGATTAGATCCCACATGCTGCAATTAAGACCTGATGCAAGCAAATAAATAAATACATAAAAGCATCAAAGCAAGAGATGATGGTAACTTGAAGTAGCACTTTTATGGATGCTGTGTGAAGATAGAGCTCTGATATTGTTAATAGAATGAGTTCATGATGGTTCTTAAGATTTGGGGCTGGAACATGTAGAAGAATGGTGTCATCCACCTACATGAAATGAGAAAAATGAGAGAATTGAAGGTCTTTAAGAGGTGATTGTAAGGAAGACCAGGAGCTCAATTTTGAACTGTTCATTTTGAGATAACCACATGACAGTTAGCTCTACAAATCTGTAGGTGATGGGAGAGATTGAGGCCAGAAATAAAGTTTAGTACTCATCTGCTTTAAGCAATGTTTAAAGTTCAAAGATTGTATGAGATCCATCAAAGAATAACTCTGGATAGAAACTATAAAAAGATGAAGAGGAACATTAATGACTGAGCCTGGGGCACATTATGTAGAGACCAGGATGGTACAGGAAAGAGTAAACAGAAAGACCAAAGCATGGTGAAAAAATGTTGAAAAGATAAGGCAAGTAAAGAAGTGTTTCAAGGTAGAGTGAGCGATGAACTAAGTCAAGTAATGTTGATTAAATGAGAACCTAGTACTGTGGAGTTCACTGGAGACTTTGTTCATGACAAGTGAATGGTTGGGGTTGAGAGTCTGATTGGAGTGGATTCAAGAAAATGGGGTAAGAGCTTTCAGAGTTAGTGATTACTGATACCATCAAAGAGGTTTTCTATATATGTAAAAAAAAAAAAAGACAGATCGAAGAATAACTTTAAAAAAAGGGCAAGAGTGGAATGTTCAAGATAGATGTAGTAACAGAACACATTGGAAAAATTGTAGGTATAGGAGAAGAAATCCTTAGATATTTGGAAGTAAAACAGGATTGAGGTACGTGTGATGGAATTAAAATATTGCTGCTTGTGCAGCCTCATAAATAAGGAGGACATAGGAGTTCACTGAAGTTGTTGCTGGCATTTACGATTTCATATGTTAAAGGTATTAGAAAAAAATAACCCCAAGCAAAACAAAGAATCAAGTCATGTTTGAGGTTTTGGAATATAAATGCATTGACATTATATATCAACTCTAAGCTTAGTTGTTTAAATTTTTGAATAAGTATGTTTTTATGATGTTTTAGAACCACATTTGCAATTCTCATCTCTTTCCACACACTGTGAATCAT
Source organism: Budorcas taxicolor (assembly GCF_023091745.1). NCBI lineage: Eukaryota > Metazoa > Chordata > Mammalia > Artiodactyla > Bovidae > Budorcas > Budorcas taxicolor. The sequence goes on along the minus strand of NC_068923.1, from coordinate 54,250,296 downwards.
TCCCACATGCAGAGCTTCCATTGACTTTCAAAAAATCATATGCAAGCAATAGGACTCTGTTAAAAATTGAACCTAAAGAAAATGCGGATATAGCAAATATATAGGGAGAAGAGTACAACATATTTTCAGTGGGTATTTGCAGATATATGGAAAATCCAGTCTGGAAATGTACCGTTTCACAAACAAGTGGAATGGTTATTGAATATTTTGCAAAATGCACTCAGGCCCTATTTATCTTACTAGTCAAGGCACCTGTGTCATTCTTATATAAAGCAAAAGTAGAATCATGTACCCTACCTACTTGTTGAAATATGTCAAGATTTTGAGACATTTAAAATGTTTATAAAAGTCATTTTGTCAGATTTCTATGCATATATGCAATCAGATATGCTCAAAATATTTTGAAATTTAAGTCAATTAGCTAAAGGATTTTGACTCTTTTGTAAAGGATTTTGACTCTTACTTGGCTTCCCTAGTGGCTCAGAGGTTAAAGCATCTGCCTGTAATGTGGGAGACATGGGTTTGATCCCTGGGTCTGATCCCTGGGTCAGGAAGATCCTCTGGAGAAGGAAATGGCAACCCACTCCAGTATTCTTGCCTGGAGAATCCCATGGATGGAGGAGCCTGGTGGGCTACAGTCCACGGGGTTGCAAAGAGTTGGACACGACTGAGCGACTTAACTTTCAACTTTGGTACATGTTTATTCATCAAATGTTTGTTCAATTATTTCATCATGGGAACAGGTAAACACGACAACTAATAGGACAGAAAGACAATTATGAAGAGAAGTGTTATGCCATACTGATATGTACATACATGTCAATGTAAATTTTATATTTGAAAAACAATATACATGTAAGGGGATTGGGAAAAGAAAATATAATAATCTATAATTTTTTAACTGATAGTGATAGCTTTTTGCTATTAAGACAAACTAAAATTTGAAAAGAGCTATTTGGTCTATAGTTCTTACTATCAGACTCACTATAAAATAAATAACAAAGGTGGAATTGCCTCACAAAAAAGCAATAATCTTTTTTCATCATTCCCTGTAAGCTTGCTCTATGGTCTAAATCTATATAAACTATAGGCGATTTATGAAGAACAAGCAACTTTGTTTTTTAAGAAAGTTGTTTTATTTTATCTGTTAACAAATTAGCTCTCAGATTTTAAAGATACAATTATAACATTCATGTTCTCCACAATTTATTCCCATTTCTCCTTTTTTTTAACCTCTCTCTGTCTCTGCCTCTGTCTGTCTCTCTCTTACCTTAGCTCTCTTCACTGCCAAGGTAACTTAAAAAAAAAAAATTAAAGTGCAGTACCATGGCTCCATACCAAAAATATATTGCTGTGCATTCAATTGCAATATTCCTCCTGAGGCCAAAACATTTTTTCACAAAGAATAATACTATGCAAAATAACAGGAAACATACTGTGCATAATGTCTTACATATGAAACACTTGGTGCTGTTACCAAAACATTGGTTTTGTGTATGCAAATCTAAATAGCCATAAAGAAATGACAACAAAACAGTTTGCGGATGTATTAAATATATTTATTTCAGTTATGGATGCTTTATCAATCGCTAGACTTAATTTTGCTTAAGAAAAAATTGCAGGGTTATACTTTTAGCATATTGGAAAAGTTTATAGATTATAATTTTACCCAGAGTCAAAAATATTAAGATGAATATTAGTATACATAAAATTTCTTGTGCTCACTATTAACTAGCATAAAGTCACTTATTTGAAAGCAAATTTCTCAAACTATGGTTGCAATATATAATGAGGTCATAGGGGAAATATACCATGCAGGTATGGAAAACAGTCTGCAATATGTTACTTATTTGCACATGTTTTGTTTGTTTTCAAGAATTTCACCAGTGTTCATTTAGTTTTGTTTTTCACTTCCAGTTCTATTGAAATATAATGAATATACAGCACTGTATAAGTTTAAGGTGTACAAATAATGATTTCACTTACGTACGTCATGCAGATGATTACCACCATAAGTTATTGAACATCCATATTCTCATATAGACCCAAAATAAAGGGAAAAATTTTTTCCTTGTGATGAGAAGTAGTAGGGTTAAGTCTCTTAAATTTCAAACTGTATATAACATGTAATAGTATTAATTACACTAATGCTGCACATTACATATTTAGCACTAATTTATCTTATAACTGGAATTCTTTCTTTTTATTTTAGACAGCCTTTATCCAGTTCTCTCTCCTTTGACCCTCTGAATCTGGCATATTCAAAATGACTATTGGCAACATTGTATTAATATTACTATATTCATTACTATTTTCTGTTTATTGCCCTTTTCCTTTGTTCCTATTTTGTCTTCCAATCTTTTTCCTCCTTTTCATGGTTTCAATTGAGTATTTTATGTGATTCTATTTTCTCTTCTTTCTTAGTATATTGGTTATATTTTTAAATTTTTTTTTTTGGTTGTCCTAGACTTTGATATATTAATGTATAGATAATCTATGTCCATTTTAAAATAGTACTTATTACTTTGTATTACTTTACAGCGAGTATAACCTTATAGTAATAAAAATCTTAATTTATCTCTCCCATTCTTTGTATTATTGTTGTCCTATATTTCATGCACATATAAGTATGTGTAAGCATAGATGGATCAATAGATAATAGATGAAATATAAGCATACATAATTAAATACATGTTTGGTATTACTTGAAGAAAGTGTTATCTATTAGATCAAATAAGAGAAAATTTAAAGCTTTTATTTTACTTATTTCTTCCTCAATGTTATTGTTTTATGTAGATGTGAGTTTCTGTATATGTACTACTGAGTTTCTGTAGTGTATAATATTTTCATTTTTCTAAAGGATTTTTTTAATAACATTTCTTGGAAAATAGGTGTAATACCAACAAATTTCCTCAATTGTTTCGGCCTTAGAAAATCTTTCTCATTCACTCTTGAAGAGTAATCTTCCAGGGTGTAGAATTCTAAGTTGCTGTTTATTTTTTTCTCTCAACACTTCAGATATTTCACTGGATCTTTTTCTAGCGTTGTCTTTAAAAGGTATATGTAATTCACATATGTGTTTTTTAGATTTTCATTTATTTTGTAGTTTGAAATAATATATAAGGTTCTTTTCTTGTTATTTTTGCTTGTCTGAATTCTGTATGCTTTTTTATTTTTTTGCATTTATCCTGCTTATTGTCTCTGAGCTTCGTGGATCTGTGATTTGCTGTCAGACATTCCTTTGGGGAAATTCTGTCATTATAGTTTGAAATATTCTTTTTGTTCCCTTTTCTCTTTCTTCTCCTTCTGGTATTCCCTCTATATATGTTACATCTTTTGATTTTATCCCACAGTCCTTGGACATTCTGGGTTTTTGTTTTGTTTTTGTTCTCTTTGATTTTTCAATTTTCAATAATCCTGTTGATATTTCTTCTAAATCTGAAACTTCCTCAATCATGTCAAGTCTATGAACAAGCTATTGAAGGAATTCTTCATTTCTGCTACAACATTTTTCATCTCAAGTATTTCTTTTTTTACTATTTTTAAGGGTTACACTCTTTCTGCTTACCTTGCTCATCTGTTCTACTTTAACCATTTCAGCTCTTAGCATATTAGTCATAATGTTTTAAATTCCCCATCTGACAAATTACAACATCCTTAACCTGTCTGGTACTAATGCTTGTTCAATCTCTTTAAATTGTGTTTTGTTTTTGTTGATCCTTGCAATTTTTTTGAAAGGTGAATTTGAGGTACTGGGTAAAATAAGTTTCGGTAGATAGTAGTATTGTGGTAAGGTTTTGGGGAAAGGGAAGCATTCTATGGTTTTATGACTTTAATCTTTTAATGAGCTGATGCCTCTGAACTATGAACTTCACAAATTTCTCAACGTTCTTTTGACTATTTTTCCTTCCCTTAGTTGGAACAGCATGGCTCCAGGTCAGTAAGCCTATGATAATATCCCAACCATTTAAATTTGGTTAACTAGTTTCCCCTGAGGGAAGGACTTGATAAAAAGAGTCCTGTGCTTTATATTAAAGTGGTTATTGCCCTCTTCTTACAGAAATAAGAGGGATTTTTCTCAGCTATTTACTATGGGAATCTTGGTGTACTGGGAGTACATATTACAATATTGTGAAATCACATTATGACTGGTCTCTCTTGCAGTTTTTAACACTGAGCTGCCCACCCATGAAACTTGAGCATTTTTAAAATTATAGTTCAGATTTTCTTCCTCTTGTCTTGATTCCCAAAGCAGATTATGCTCTTGAATATCTTTTCAGATAAGCAGTAATAACATATTTGCATATCTTTCTCTCTACTCATGAAGGCAGCAGTTTGCCCTGCATCCTCCCCTACCTTATGCCTGCAAGAAGAGTTGGGTGTTTTTTTTTTTTTTTCAGTCTGTTTAACTTTTACTTGTAGATAGAATGGAGTATTACCTTTCAAGATCTTTACAAGTGGAACCAGAAATCCCATTGGGGAATTTTGAAGAAAGAAGAGACATAATCCCTTATGTTCTAAAAAATCATCTTACTGTTTTTTGGAAAATATACAGCTGATTACAAAGAACATCACTTTGTTGACAAAGGTCCATATAGTCAAAGCTATGGTTTTTCCAATAGTCATGTACAGATGTGAGATTTGGACCAGAAAGAAAACAGCACTGAAGAATTGATTCTTTCAGACTGGTGCTGAAAGAGAGGGTCCCTTGTACAGCAAGGAGATCAAACTAGTCAATTCTAAAGGAAATGAACCCTGAACATTCATTGCAAGGACTGATGCTGAAGCTCCAATACTTTGGCCACCTGATGTGAAGAACACTCATTGGAAAAGATCCTGATGCTGGGAAAGATTGAAGGCAAAAGGAGAAGGGGGCTGTAGAAGATTATATCGTTAGATAGTATTACTGACAAATGGACGTGAGTTTGAACAAACCCCAAGAGATAGGGAAGGACAGGGAAGCCTAATATGCTGCAGTCTGTGGGGTTTCAAAAAGTTGGATATAACTTAATGACTGAACAACAAGAAAGAACAAAGGCAGATAGATAAGAAAACCATTGCATTACCAAGGGAGAGATAATGTGGCTTGAATAAAAATGGACCAATAAAGGTAACAAGAACTGGTTGCCTCTTGGATAATTTTTTAAAGTAGAGCTGATGGTAGTTTCAGATAGTGTGGCCTGCAAAGGGTAAAAACTAATAACTAATAACTGTCATAGAGTTTTTGGCTTTACTGACTGACCAAATGGTGATGCCATTTGCTGAGATGGAGAAAGCAGTGGGAGAGGAAATCATAATGTTTTAGACATGTTAAATTTGATATTCTTTTTACACATCCAAATAGAAATATGTTAAACACCTAGTTGAATGTATTAGGTCAATGTGTGGGGGAAAGGTAGGAAAATATCAAAATTATCAAATGAAGGTGAGAAAGGCATAGCTGGAGATAGAATAAATTCCAAGTAAATTTAATATCCTAAAAGTAAAGCAAAGAAGAGTTTTGAGAAAGAAGATGTGATCAATTTCTTCAGTTGCCTCTGCAGAGTGGGGTAAGATGAATACTGAGACTTAAATATTGGATTTGGCAAGATGGAGGTAGTTGTTGGCAGCAGTGACAAGAGTGGTTTCAGTGGTTGAGAAAAGAGTGGGAGGTAAAAATAGTGAGGATTTCAGCTGAAGTGATACATTAATTCATATCAACATCCATATTGCAAGAGTGAGTTACCATTTCCTTCCTTCCCCACAGGAATTTTTTGCTTTGTGGTATTAAAACCATGTGGTTGTCTAGAGATAATTATTCCCTTGCCTTTATATTACTCTCAACACTTTCTTGGACCTTGTTGTTTAGGCACCAATGGTTAGAATTCAGCAAAATAGTTCTATAGTATTTTGACTCATATATGTCTCCTTTCCTCTTCTCCTATCTCTTCTCACCTGTCTTCCTTCTCCCTAAATTCTTTTTCCATTTTATTCCTCTTCCTATCTCTCTCCTTTTATCTGTAGGATAAAGACATGTATTAAGGACAGTTGTATCTAACAGGTTCTAAAACTGTTCTCAGGAAACTATTGTTTTCTCAAAACTGTAACTTCATGACTTAAACCATCATTCTATGTTCCTTTAGAATGTCCTCCTTTCTGGGAGACTCTCCATTCTGAATTTACTTCTGATAGACTTTTTCCAAACTTCCTTGTCAATGCCTGAATTTGCTTGAATAAACATCGAAGTAGACATTGGAAGTCTCTGACTGAAACTGTAATCCATTGAAAGTGAAAGTGTTGGTCACTCAATCATGTCCCTCTCTTTGCCACCCTGTGGACTGTAGCCCACCAGGCTCCTCGGTCCATGGAATTTTCCAGGCAAGAATACTGGAGTGGGTTGCCATTTCCTTCTCCAGGGGATCTTCCAGACCCAGGGACCCAACCTCAGTCTCCTGCATTGCAGAGAGATTCTTTACCATTGGTGCCATGAGGGATAGTTTTACTTTATTAATTTGTAATTTAATTACATTTTCATTTGAGAACATACTTTATGTTACTTGTATTCTTTTAAATTTATTCAAATGTTTTACATTAAAAATGTGATTTATCTTGGTGACTGTACCATCTGAGCTTGAGAAGAATATATATCCTATTATTGCTGATAGAGTATTTTATAAAGATCAATTGGATCGAGTTAATAGCACTGTCAACTATGTTTTGCTGATCTACTGATTTCTTGATCTATTAAGTACTGAAAGATGGTGCTGAAGTCTCAAACTACAATAGTGGTTTTGTCTATTCCTTCAGTTTTAGCAATTTTGTCATCACATATTTTGAGACTCACTTCTTGAGGTTGACTCTTTTATCATTATGAAAAAAGTTTGCTTATTCCTGAAAAATATTTTTTTCTGCAGTCTACCTTGTATGAAACTTATAGAGCTACTCTTGCTTTCTTTGCATCTTGTTAACAGGATCTTTACCCATCTTTACCCACTTTTTTAACCTATCAGTCTTTTTATTTAAAATGGATTTCCTAAGACAACATATCATTGCCCTTCTTTTTAAAATCATTATTCCTTATGTAAATCCTTTTAATCTAGTATCATCTCTTAGTACTTTGAAATTAGAATACTTAAATAGTTCACATTTAAAGTGATTATCATTATATTTGAATTGATATCTCATATTTGTAACAATTTCCTCTTCATTATGTTGGTTTTTTGTTTTCTTTTTCTTTTTCTTTGATTTTAATGGAGTTTTGCAAATGACTTCTTTTGAACTGCTCTCCTAGTATATTAAAAAAAAACATTTCAGTATTTTCCTTAGAGTTTCAATATGCATTTTTGAGTACAGTAAGTTCATCTTCTGATAATACTGTACCTCTTCATGTGAGGTGTAGGAAACTTAGAGTATTCTAACTTATTTGCGTCTATCCTTTATGACATTACTATTATTTCACTTATCCAAACATTATCTTTTAGATGAATTAAAAGAAAAAAGCATAATTATGCTTTAGTTTCATCATTTATTTTTCAGTAATCTTCCTTTCTTTATGTAGATCTGAGTTTTGACCTACTTCAATTTTCTTCTCCCTGCTGAACTTTTCACATTTCTTGCAAGGCGAGTCTGCTGCCAGTGGCGTTCCTATTTTTGTATGAGAAAGTCTGTATTTCTCCTTTACTTTCAATGAATACTTTCACTTGGCATAGAAATCTAGGTTGTTTCCTTTTTTCAACACATCAACTATTCTAATCCACTCTATTCTTGCTCCCATGTTTAACTATAATATGTCTACTCTAATTCTTATCCCTGTTTCTCTGTATGTAAGATTCTTTCTCAGATTCTTTTAAGATCATCTCTTGATCCTTTGGATTTCTGAAGGTTGTGTTACATGCTAACTGAGGTTCTTTTGGGGTATTTATCTTTATTGGTGTCCTCTCACTTTCCTGGATCTGTGGTTTTGTGTCTATGATTAATTTTAGAAACTTCTTGGGCACATGTTGTATTTTTTTGGAATTATCACACAATTATTGAATGTCCTGTTCTGTTTCTTTTTTAATCCATTGTTTTTCCATGCTAATTTGGCTAGGAAATTTTTTTTTGTATTTAATGCTTTCTGTAGCTACAGACACCAGGCTTTAATGTCCTTTAGTTTCCTTGCTTCTGTTTCCTTTGAGTTTGACTTTGATAGGATATGATTAAAAAAAAAAAATACAAATGTGTATTTGTCTCAAAACAAAGAGATGAAATTCGAAGATACCAGATACGAGGAGGAACTTCACATCTAGAGGAATGAGTGAGTTGATGTCAAAATAACTCAAGGAAGTTGTACAGAAAGGCATATCTATATCTGGACTTTTAATGCCTGGACAAGCCCAGAAGTAGAATCCCATGTGGCATACAGTAAGAAACTGAGCTCTTCTTTACATCATCTTTATCTTGATATCTACCCTTTTTATATGAGTCTTATTTGGCTGGTAGTAAGGTGCATGTGAGGGAATTATCTATAATATGAGAGTTAAATTTCAACATTTCAACCAGTCTGTGTTTCCAGACATTGACATTCACAAATGTATCTCTAGTAGTATTACATTTTCACCACTTTTTGCCAAGACAGAGAGGCAAGTTGCTGGAGTAGCAGCATCATCCTTCTGCAAGCTAGAATAAAATGAATTTGATGCAGTATTTTTCCTAAAGAGTTGACTTTTCTTATGGAGAATGCTCTGTTTGTATTTCATAATGACTAATACTTGCTCCTGACTAGCCCCATGAGGAGTTATTACATGAATCATTACCATAAGAACTTGATAGGATTAATCCCACAAAAGTGCAGGGATCCCTATCTGATTGCAACCTCTTTTCTGACTGTAATGATAATTCACACTAAGTTCCCACCTATTTGTCAAATTTAAAGTGTTGTTAGTTTATGACTCCAGTTACTTCAGCTCTAGGTACATAGAGTTCAGTTATCACTGTGGATTTTGATGTTATTTTAAGTCTGGCAGTGGCCATTTATCCTACAATCTCAGTTTTCTGATGGGTCTGAGAAAATTTATTACTTTTTGGTTAGCTCACTTTGTCTTATTGTAAAGATGTTAGTTATGATTTTTAAGCTCTTTGCATGTAGGAGCTGAAAGTGGAGGTTCACAATTAATATTTTGAATTTTGTAACATACCAAAATATACTGGAAGATAAAAATTTTAAATATGTTATATTCAAAATTATTAGAACTGACTCTACTATGTATGGTTGTTGTTTTTCAGTCACTCAGTCGTGTCTGACTCCACAACCCCATGGACTGCAGCACGACAGGACTCCCTGTCTTGCTATCTTCCAGAGCCTATTCAAACTCATGTCCATTGAGACAGTGATGCCATCCAACCATCCCATCCTCTGTCATCCCCTTCTCCTCCTGCCTTCAATCTTTCCCAGCATCAGGGTCTTTTCTAATGAGTCAGCTCTTTGCATCAGGTGGCCAGAGTATTGGAGCTTTGGCATCAGTCTTCCAAAGGATATTCAGGACTGGTTTCCATTAGGATTGATTGGTTTGATCTCCTTGAAGTCCAAGGGACTCTCAAGAGTCTTCTCCAACACCACAGTTCAAAACCATCAATTCTTTGGTGCTCAGCCTTCTTTATGGTTCAACTCTCATTTCCATACATGACTACTGGAAAAACCATAGCTTTGACTAGATGAACCTTTTTCAGCAAAGTGATGTCTCTGCTTTTTAATATGCTGTCTGGTTTGTCATAGCTTTTCTTCCAAGGAGCAAGCATCTGTTAATTTCACAGCTGCAGTTACCATCTGCAGTGATTTTGGAGCCCAAGAAAATAAAATCTGTCACTGTTTCCATTGTTTGCCCATCTATTTGCCGTCAAGTGATGGGACCGGATGCCAAGATCTTAGTTTTTTGAATATTGAGTTTTAAGCCAGATTTTTCACTCTCCCCTTTCACTTTCATCAAGAGTCTCTTTAGTTCCTTTTCACTTTCTGCCACAAAGGTGGTGTCATTTGCATATCTGATGTTACTGATATTTTTCCTGGCAATCTTGATTCCAGCTTATGCTCATTCACCCTAGCATTTCACATAATGTACTCTGCATATAAGTTAAATAAGCTGGGTGAAAAAATACAGACTTGATGTACTCCTTTCCCAATTTGAAACCAGTCCATTATTCCATCTCTGGTTCTAACTGTTGCTTCTTGACTTGGATAAAGATTGCTCAGGAAGCAGATAAGGAATCTCTTTAACAATTTTCCACAGTTTGTTGTGATCCACACAGTCCAAGGCTTTAGCATAGTCAATTAAGCAGAAGTAGATTTTTTTTTTTTTCTGAAATTGGATCCAATCATACTATCCATGGATTTTGCTATTTCCATGTAACATTATGAAAGATTGTTTGTACTTTGCAGGAGACCTGGGTTCGATCCCTGGTTTGGGAAGATCCTCTGGAGAAGGAAATGGCAATCCACTCTAGTACTATTGCCTGGAAAATCCCATGGACAGAGGAGCCTGGTAGGCTACAGTTCATGTGGTCGCAAAGAGTCGGACATGACTGAGTGAATTCACTTTATACAAATTAAAAAAAAACGTTACAATATCATAACATTTTAAATTGGCATTTTTCTGTTCTAACCCATATAACGCAGTGGGCCATATTCAACTCTACCGACATTAGTAAATGCAATATTGTATTATTCCAAATTGCAGAAAAGTTCAGGTATAAGATATTAGGTAGCAAATGATGTCAAATTAAAAGTAAGTGATGATACTGGTGCCAGGAAACCTCAAAGAGCTGAAATTTCCTTTCTATTTGTGTGAAGTGAAGTGAAGTTGCTCAGTCGTGTCCGACTCTTTGTGACCCCGTGGAATGTAGCCCGCCAGGCTCCTCTGTCCATGGGATTCTCCAGGCAAGAATACTGGAGTAGGTTGCCATTAGTTTATATAATTTTCTTTAACTGAAAATTCTGGTTTCTAACTGAATATTGCCAAATTCAGACTTAAATTGAAGAAAGTAGGGAAAACCACTAGACCATTCAGGTATGACCTAAATCAAATCCCTTATGATTATACAGTGGAAGTGAGAAATAGATTTAAGGGTCTAGATCTGATAGATAGAGTGCCTGATGAACTATGGAATGAGGTTCATGCCATTGTACAGGAGACAGGGATCAAGACCATCCCCATGGAAAAGAAATGCAAAAAAGCAAAATGGCTGTCTGGGGAGACCTTACAAATAGCTGTGAAAAGAAGAGAGGTGAAAAGCAAAGGAGAAAAGGAAAGATACAAGCATCTGAATGCAGAGTTCCAAAGAATAGCAAGAAGAGATAAGAAAGCCTTCTTCAGCGATCAATGCAAAGAAATAGAGGAAAACAACAGAATGGGAAGGACTAGAGATCTCTTCAAGAAAATTATAAATACCAAGGGAACATTTCATGCAAAGATGGGCTCAATAAAGGACAGAAATTGTCTGGACCTAACAGAAGCAGAAGATATTAAGAAGAGGTGGCAAGAATACACGGAAGAACTGTACAAAAAAGATCTTCACAACCCAGATAATCATGATGATGTGATCACTAATCTAGAGCCAGACATCTTGGAATGTGAAGTCAAGTGGGCCTTAGAAAGCATCACTACGAACAAAGCTAGTGGAGGTGATGGAGTTTCAGTTGAGCTGTTTCAAATCCTGAAAGATGATGCTGTGAAAGTGCTGCACTCAATATGCCAGCAAATTTGGAAAACTCAGCAGTGGCCACAGGACTGGAAAAGGTCAGTTTTCATTCCAATCCATAAGAAAGGCAAGGCAAAAGAATGCTCAAACTACTGCTCAATTGCACTCATCTCACATGCTAGTAAAGTAATGCTCAAAATTCTCCAAGCCAGACTTCAGCAATATGTGAACCATGAACTCCCTGATGTTCAAGCTGATTTTAGAAAAGGCAGAGGAACCAGAGATCAAATTGCCAACATCCGCTGGATCATGGAAAAAGCAAGAGAATTCCAGAAAAACATCTATTTCTGCTTTATTGACTATGCCAAAGCCTTTGACTGTGTGGATCACAATAAACTGTGGAAAATTCTGAAAGAGATGGGAATACCAGACCATCTGACCTGCCTCTTGAGAAATCTGTATGCAGGTCTGGAAGCAACAGTTAGAACTGGACATGGAACAACAGACTGGTTCCAAACAGGAAAAGGAGTATGTCAAGGCTATATATTGTCACCCTGCTTATTTAACTTACATGCAGAGTACATCATGAGAAATGCTGGACTGGAAGAAACACAAGCTGGAATCAAGATTGCCAGGAGAAATATCTATAACCTCAGAGATGCAGATGACACCACCCTTATGGCAGAAAGTGAAGAGGAACTAAAAAGCATCCTGATGAAAATGAAAGAGGAGAGTGGAAAAGTTGGCCTAAAGCTCAACATTCAGAAAATGAAGATCATGGCATCTGGTCCCATCACTTCACGGGAAATAGATGGGGAAACTGTGTCAGACTTTATTTTTTTGGGCTCCAAAATCACTGCAGATGGTGACTGCAGCCATGAAATTAAAAGATGCTTACTCCTTGGAAGAAAAGTTATGACCCACCTAGATAGTATATTCAAAATCAGAGACATTACTTTGCCGACTAAGGTCCATCTAGTCAAGGCTATGGTTTTTCCTGTGGTCATGTATGGATGTGAGAGTTGGACTGTGAAGAAGGCTGAGCGCCGAAGAATTGATGGTTTTGAACTGTGGTGTTGGAGAAGACTCTTGAGAGTCCCTTGGACTGCAAGCAGATTCAACCAGTCCATTCTGAAGGAGATCAACCCTGGGATTTCTTTGGAAGGAATGATGCTAAAGCTGAAGCTCCAGTACTTTGGACATCACATGCGAAGTGTTGACTCACTGGAAAAGACTCTGATGCTGTGTGGGATTGGGGGCAGGAGGAGAAGGGAACACCCAGGATGAGATGGCTCGATGGCATCACGGACTCAATGGACGTGAGCCTGAGTGAACTCCAGGAGATGGTGATGGACAGGGAGGCCTGGCGTGCTGCGACTCATGGGGTCGCAAAGAGTCGGACACGACTGAGCGACTGAACTGAACTGAACTGAACTGAAGTCTATTTCTGTGTTTATTTTTGATATCCATTCATTGGAATTATAAATGTATAGCTGTTGCATAACTCATTAGGTATGTGCAAACAAAAGAAATGAAAACAAATGCTTTCATTAACACAATTGCTCTACAACATTTAGTTGAAGTTTTTCTGTATTGGCTTTCCACAGATAAGAAACTTAGGAAAGGAGAAAAATAAAGTGAAGTACTACAATATCCCTCCTCTAATTCAAGAAACCAAAAGTAGGAGAATTGATACTTATGCTCTAAAAAAGTATAGACAGTAGATACTAAAGATGCAGATAGCATAAATATTAACAGTAAATATTCACTGTTACTGTGACATTCAAACATACGCCACAGCCCTTTCAAGTGTTTCAACGTTTTCAAATAAAAACATTTTTTAAGAGACTATGAGCTGTGCCTTTGTAAAATATGCTTCAGATTATTTTAGAACATTGTGAAAATTAAGAAATTTTAGTGCAAAGGAAAACCCTGTTAGGTCATCAAGAGAAAACAACTCTCTGGAGAATATCCTTTTATTCTTTTCCAAGAAAAGATTAAATCACATTCCTATATAATTGTATTGTGTGTAACCCCTTGTCTAAAGTGGGATTTTTTTCTTTTTTAAACTTAGAGCTATCTAGCCAGGATACATGATAAATGAAAGACAAGGTGGTAGGAGAAGGGGGGCAGGTGAGTTGATAGAACTTTTGCTTCTGTCCCAGAGTCTAGCATATGAACACACAGAAACCCTGGATGGAATGTGACAAAAAAAAAAAAAAAAAAACAAAAACCCACCCAAGAACAGAAGTATACTGTTGGTCTCAAAACAAAGAGGTGAAACTGGCAGGTGACATAAATATGGAAAGACCTAAGCCTAAAGTAATGAGAGTGCATTGAAACCATAACAGTTCATGGGAAATGCTTGACCGGATATGTCTGTTTGTACTCTCAATGCCCAGACAAGGCCAAAGGTAGATTCTCAGCTAACACAGTAGGCTGGACCTGGGGTACCTACAATAAAACTAGGCACCAGAATAGATGTTCATAATATTTTTGTCCACTGTGTTAATTTATGAGGGCTGCCATAGCAAATTACTTTAAAGTTGGTGGTTCAAAACAATACGAATTTATGCTTTTACAGTTAGGGAAGCTAGAAGTCAAAAATCAAGATACCAGCAGGGGAAAAAAAAAAAAAAAATGCCAGCAAGGCCATGCTTCCTGTTGCTCTAGGGAAGACTCTTCCTTTCTAGCTTTTGGACTCTCCTAGAAATCTTCAAGGGAGAAGGCTATGGCACCCCACTCCAGTACTCTTTCCTGGAGAGTTCCATGGATGGAGGAGCCTGGTGGGCTGCAGTCCATGGGGTCGCTAAGAGTTGGACACGACTGAACGACTTCACTTTCATTTTTTAACTTTCATGCATTGGAGAAGGAAATGGCAACCCTCTCCAGTGTTCTTGCCTGGAGAATCCCAGGGACGGGGGAGCCTGGTGGGCAGCCGTCTATGGGGTCGCACAGAGTTGGACACGACTGAAGTGACTTAGCAGCAGCAGCAATCTTCAAATTCCTGGGCTTGAGGCTCATCACTCTATTCTATACAACCATCTTCACATAGTCACTGACATTGTGAGTGTCTCCCTTTGTGCTCTCTTTTCCTAAGGAAACCAAACATTGAATTTGGGGCCTTCCCTAAATTCAGTGGCGCTTCCCTGGTGGCTTAGTCAATAAAGGATTTGCCTGCAATGCGGAAGACGTGGATTCGATCCCTGGGTTGTTAAGATCCCCTGGAGAAGGGAACGGCTAGGCACTCCAGTATTCTGGCCTAGAGAATTTCATGGGCAGAGGAGCCTGGCAGGCTACAGTCCATGGGGTCACAAACAGTCGGACATGATGAGTGACTTTCGCTAATTCAATAGGATTTAATCTCAACACTTTTAATTAAATGCATCTGAGAAAACTTAATTTCTAAATAAGGTCAGATTCTGAGGTTCTGAGTTGACATGAATTCTTGGGGGACAGAGTTTAATCCACATTGCTCATTGCACCAAGAACATGGTGGTGGAGTGGAACATTCAGCCCAGCTGGGGCTTCATATAGAGCTATCCAGAGAAGTTGCAAACCTGTCTGCCATATTACCTGAATTTGCATCATCTTTAGTCTAGAACACCAGTACTGGATAGTTACATAAAACAGGCATGTCAAAAAAGCCCCTAGCACCTTATCAGATAAGGGAGGTTTCCACAATTCTAGACCCATGGAGAATTCCCAAATAATTTGAATTCATTCTGTTGATGATTGCTAAAGCTTTATGAAATGCCAGGGCAATTTAACTTTACTTATTTCATTATTGTTACCAAGTGCAAGCTCATGCTGCTTGCCACATGACAGGACAGTAAATCAAAAGACAAGATGTTGGAGCAAGGAATAGCAGCTTTATTCAGAAAGCTAACCAACTGAGGTTGTGGAATAGCATCCCAAAGAACCATTTTACTTGATTTACAATTCAGGTTTCTTTTATATTAAAATGGTGGGAGGGGGTAGAAAGGCTGACTAGTTGTTGCAAACTTCTTGGAGCCAGCCAGACCCTGGAGGGGATGATTTAATCTTTTGTTCTAGCAGCTGTCTGGGGCTTCCCTTAACATTCAAAAACTAAGATCATGATATCCAGTTCCATAACTTCATGGCAAATAGATGGGGAAAAAGTGGAAACAGTGGTAGATTTTATTTTCTTGGGCTCCAAAATTACTGCTGACAGTGACTGAAGGCATGAAATGAACAGACACTGGTTCTTTAGAAGAAAAGTTATCACAAACCTAGACAGTGTATTAAAATGCAGAGACATCACTTTGCTGACAAAGGTCCATATAGTCAAAGCTATGGTTTTTCCAGTAATCATGTGTGGGTGTGAAAGTTGGATCGTAGAGAAGGCTGAGCACCAAAGAATTGATGCTTTTGAGTTGTGGTGCTGGAGAAAAGACTCCTGAGAGTCCCTTGGAGAGCAAGGAGATTAAACCAGTCAATCCTAAAGGAAATCAATCCTGAATGTTGACTAGAAGAACTGATGCTGAAGCTGAAGATACATTACTTTGGCCATTTGATGTGAAGAGCTGAGTCATTGGAAAAGACCCTGATGCTGGGAAAGATTGAGGGCAGGAGGAGAAGGGAAGGACAGAGGATGAGATGATTGGATGGGATCAAAGACTCAATGGACATGAGTTTGAGCAAACTCTGGGAGATAGTGAAGGATTAGGGAAACCTGATGTGCTCTATTCCACGGGGTCAAAGAGTTGTACACAACTTAGCAACTGAACAACAACAACAAAGCAGCTGTCCACGTAGGTCTCGTCAGGATGTTTCTGTAAACCTCCAACAAGACAAAGTTTAATTTATGTTCTGTTACTTTTTATTTCTATTTGAATGAAAAGAGTGATATCTTTAAAGGTCAAGCACGGGAGACAGAGACTTGAGAAAGGGCTATTATGTATATTTCAGGCTATAGCCAACAGTCTTTTGCAAAAATCAGCAAAGCAGAAAGTTTAGAGCTGAAGGAACAGATTCAGTATGGAGTCAGATTTGTTCTTGTCTGTTATCTATTAATTTCTTATTTCTAATTGTACACAGAAGACAAAAGGTATGAGAAACGGACAAGAAGTGAAATTGTTTTGGTTCAAAACCTATATTTGATAATGACCAGTTGATTAACCCCATGGAATCCTAGCTTCCTCACTAATAAAATGAAGATTATCATAACTCTTTTGCTTACAACACAGATTTTGATGAAGGCAACATGAAACAGTGAATTTGAAAGCCTGTTGAAAACTGAAAGATGCTATGTGGATAAGAGCAAGGAATTAAAGGCTTTGGAAACTGCCCATCATGACTGCAAAAGAAATCTGTACAGTCAATGTTTAAAGGTTAATAGAGCCCAAAAGATTGAAGTCTAAGTAGAAAAACACTACAAGTGGTGAAAGACTTTCCTCAAAGGAACAGCAAATACTTCCATAAACTGCATTATTTCAAACAATGAAAGTAAAATCAGAAAAATGAACAATGAAGATAAGCATGTTCTTTATAAGGTGAGCTAACTGGATTCAACTATTGTCAAGCTTTAAATTATGCTTAAACATTGGTGCCCAAGTTTATTTTTAGCTTTGTGGATAGATCTGTCATGGATTTCTCACTGGCTTCTTAAGTAGTTTCATTGGCATGTCCTGTAAAGTCACATTTAGCAAAAGAAAATCTGAATCTTTACTAACATTAAAATTCTTGCAGGAAAGTAAAAAGCTGCTTATTAGCTCAGTTCACAGAGTTTGCTTTCTGCAACAAAGCATTGCCCACTAACCTACACACTATAAAATTGCTATTGGAAAGTTATTTTTCTTACCAGCATTAAAAAATAAATTGTTGTTCAGTGCTAAGTCATGTCTATCTCTTTGCAACCCCATGGACTGCAGCACACCAGGTTTTCCTGTCCTTCACTATCTCCCGGAGTTTGCTCAAACTCGTGTCCATTAGGCTATGATAAATCATAATAGAAAAAAATATTAATAAAATCTAATGTATCACATGTGTTAAAAAAGATTTTGGAAGAAACATAAAAAATAAAAATTAAAAACACTAGGAAGCTTCTGTGTACTGCAAACTTGTTTTGGTATTACTGTTATCTTGACTACAATAGCATAAGTAAAACAGTAGCTTTTTACCAGTGGAAAAATCTCATGCTTGTTTTATCCCCACAATGCCAAGGCCAATCAACCAGAGACTTATTTTACTAAATGCTAGGAGTATAGCTCTCAATTCCTAGTTTAGACATCCTGTCTTATGATTCCATTTGACTACTTCTTTATTCATTTTCTCCAATCAAGAGTAGACTCAACAGGAAATCTGCCTGGAAATAATTAGAATGATATATGCTTTTCCTTGTATCTTTCTTATGTCTTACGAATGGAATAAGTAACACAATCTTTAGCATATAATCAAAAGTTTATACTGGTGCTCACACCTCTTCGGTCCAGCCCATAAATCATCAATCAAGACTGTCTCCTCTATCGTGTACACATTAGTGAAATTGAGTATGCCAGCAAATTCACATCAGGAAACATCCATAATGTCATACTGTTGGAGCGCTTAGCAGCTCCATCACTGATATAATGTGAAGAGGCAAATTCCCAACAAGAAACTTTTGGCGTCATGTTTCCAGCTCTTCTCCGTCTTGCTCTCCCCTACTCCAGACCTTCTTGAGGTCTATTTTTCCCATTTGTCTTCCCATTGCTTCATATTTCACCATTTTCCAAACTCTTTCATAGAGACAGTCTGCTTAGTTTTGATACTGAATTACTCTAAGATTTATTTCTTGTATCTTTCTCCTCTTGATCGTGAATTTTATGCCAAAAGACTGGTTTTACACCATCCAAGAGGCAAGTATAAGGGACAGTAAAGCTGAGCTATAATCTTCCATGCCACTTCTGATAAGAAACTTGTGTCAGTCACTGTACTGAGATTAAAGATTAAAATATTAGAAAGATAATTTTGGCTTCCTAGGGGCTTTCAGTAGTGAGCACATAATTGCAGGAGACACCTGAAAATATGTAATTCTAACATAATGCAGAAAATTACAAAAATAAAATAGTAGGGTTTTCTGAGGCCTATGAGAAAAGAAGGAGAAATATCAATTTTGTTTAATTGGTGAAAACTTAGATATATAAGCTGAAAATGTTTGAACAATGTATAAGGGAGTCCCATAACTTAATTTAGATTAAGGGGTTTTAAAGGATTAGCATCATCATATCTGTCTGTTATGAACAGTATGAAGAGGCAAAAAGGTATGGCACTGAAAGATGAACTCCCCAGGTCGGTAGGTGCCCAATATGCTACTGGAGAAGAGTAGAAAAATAACTCCAGAAAGAATGAAGAGACAGAGAACCAAAGTAAAAACAACACCCAGTTGAGATGTGATCGGTGATGGGAGTAAAGCTCAATGTTGTAAAAACCAATAGTGAATAGGAACTGGAATGTTAGGTCCATCAATTAAGGCAAATTGCAAGTGGTCAAACAGGAGATGGCAAGAGTGAATGTCAACATTTTAGGAATCAGTGAACTAAAATGGACTGAAATGGGCAAATTTCACTCAGATATTTGTATCTCCTACTATGGGAAAGAATCCCTTAGAAAAAATGGAGGAGCAATCATAGTCAACAAAAAGTCAAGAATGCAATGCGTGGATGCAATCTCAAAAATGACAGAATGATCTCTGTTTTCAAGGCAAACCATTCAATATCACAGTAATCCAAGTCTATGCCCCAACCAGTAATGCTGAAGAAGCTGAAGTAGAGCGGTTCTTTGAATACCTATAAGACCTTCTAGAACTAACACCCAAAAGACATGTCCTTTTCATTGCAGGGGACTAGAATGCAAAAGTAGCAAGTCAAGAGCTACGTGGAGTGACAGACAAATTTAGCCTTGGAGTACAAAATGAAGTAAGTCAAAGGCTAACAGAGCTTTGCCAAGGGACTGCACTGGTCATAGCAAACACCCTCTTCCAATAACACAAGAGAAGACTCTACACATGGACATCAAGAGATGGTCAATACAGAAATCAGATTATATCCTTTGCAGCCAAAGATGGAGAAGCTCTATACAGTCAGCAAAAACAAGATGCCAGAGCTAACTGTGGCTCAAATCATAATCTCATTGTCAAAACTCAACATTCAGAAAACTAAGATCAAGGCATCTGGTCCCATCACTTCCTAGCAAATAGATGGGGAAATAAAGGAAACAGTGAGGGACTTTGTTTGGGGGGGCTCCAAAATCACTGCCGATGGTGATTGCAGCCATGAAATTAAAAGACATTCGCTCCTTGAAAGAAAAGTTATGACCAGCCTAAGACAGCATATTAAAAAGCAAAGATATTACTTTGCCAACAGAAGTCCATCTAGTCAGAGCTATGGTTTTCCTGTGGTCATGTATGGATGTGAGAGTTAGACTGTAAAGAAAGCTGAGCACCAAAGAATTGATGGTTTTGAACTGTGGTGCTGGAGAAGACTCTTGAGGGTCCATTGGACAGTAAGAAGATCCAACCAGTCCATCCTAAAGGCAATCAGTCCTGAATATTTATCAGAAGGACTAATACTTTGGCCACCTGATGTGAAGAACCAACTCATTTGAAAAGATACTGATGCTGGGAAAGATTGAAGGTGGGAGAAGGAGACAGCCGAGGATGAGATTGCTGATTGGCATCACTGATGCGATGGACATGAGTTTGAGTAGGCTCCAGGAGTTGGTGATGGTATGCTGTAGTCCATGGGGTTGCAAAGGATCAGACACGACTGATCCCCTGAACTGATCAGGCTGATAAAAATAGGAGACTAAAATTTTACAAGATAATATGGAGAAATATTGTTTGTCACTACTCTGACCTTGAGTACAGTTTCTTTACTACACAATTAGAAAAGAGGAAACATAATTTAAAACTAAATCTGCACTAAACATTTCTGCTTATGCCTACTCCCGTACTATGCAGTACAGTGGACTGGGGAAGTATGCTTACATTTTAGCAACTTCTGAATACCTTCAAAACTTTGTAGTATTTGAATATTTGCTGATCTCCTGTAGTATAATTTATGGAATATTTTAGGTTATATGCCTTTTCACTTAGCCTAAGGCTTCCCTGGTAGGTCAGTTGGTAAAGAATCCACCTGTAACACAGGAGACCCTGGTTCTATCCCTTGATCAGGAAGATACGCTAGAGAAAGGATACATTACCCACTTCAGTATTCTTGAGCTTCCCTCATGGCTCAGCTGTTAAAGAATCTGCCTCCAATGCTGGTGACCTAGGTTTGATCCCTGGATTGGGAAGAGCCCCTGGAGAAAGGAATGGCTACCCACTACAGTATTTTGGCCTGGAGTATTCCATGGACTGTATAGTCCATGGGGTCACAAAGAGTCGGACACAACCGAATGACTTTCACTTCACTTCACTTAGGCTGATATGAGGCAGTGAAGCAGTACTAACTGTGAAATTATGAATTTTATGTGATATTTGCATATATATAGTATATATAATGTATCATAATGTACATTAAAATACTATTGACAACACAAGTATAAATAATCTCCCACACTTTGTAACTCAGACCTCAGTAGGGGAAATGGTGGTGTCTCTAAGTCAACAAAAGTCTCCACTTGTCCACAAATGTAGGTAAATGTAGTTTATCCTATAAAGACTGCCATTTTGATCATTTTGATCTTTTATGCAAGGAGTACTAGTCATTAAGAACTAAATATTGGATATACTTCTCACAAGCTGTGTGACTTGAGACAATCTACTTAGCTTTTGTGTGTCTCCATTTTGTCTTGTGAAAGTAAGAAAATGATATTTGCCTTTCAGAGCTGTTTTTAGGATTGAATGAAACCATGTATTCCAAGCCTTAGGCATGATCCTTGGCACACATTAATCAAACTATAAAATGTAGATGCTTGTGTTATATTTGAGTTTTCTAACAAAGTGGAAAATTGTCTCCAGAGAGAAGCTGATGAGTTTCATTTGGGCTACTTGGTAATCATTTTCTTGCCACTTCCCATTAATTGATAAATTTGAAGCAGAAAGAGTCCTTTTGATACGAATTCATGAAAATTATGAGGACTGTGCGACTTCACTTTCACTTTTCACTTTCATGCATTGGAGAAGGAAATGGCAACCCACTCCAGTGTTCTTGCCTGGAGAGTCCCAGGGACGGGGGAGCCTGGTGGACTGCCGTCTCTGGGGTGGCACAGAGTCGGACACGACTGAAGTGACTTAGCAGCAGCAGCAGCAGAACAAAATCATTACAGTAAACTTCTCTAAGTAACAGGGAACCACAGAAAGATAAGAGAATACAGGAGCAGCTTAAGATGATTTCTTATAATAGCTGTCATCTGATGACCATTTACTGTGTCTCAAATGTGTATAGTGTCTTACTTAATTCTCTTAATAATTTCACAAATTATATTATTTAATAGATGAGGAAACTGAGGTTCCAAGGGCTAAAGTAACTTCTCAAAATTAGAGCACAAAGATACTGGGTTGGAGGCACATTTGAGCACAGTGTGTAAGTTCAGGTAATCTTTGGGTAGCTTTTGACATGTCTTCTAAGAGATTCAAGAACCAGCACTAGAGAGGAAAGAGCTAAAGGCAAATTTTATTTCCTGGACACTTTTTTTTTTTTTCCCAGGGACATGGTAGAGTAAAGTTCCAAGTCTAATAGGTCCTATTAGGAAAAAAGAATGGAGGCAGTTTGTGAGGAGAAGAAAAATCCATCATGAAAAACTAACCTCTTTTTCCTTACACATACATTCAAAGCAATCCTATAAGCATGTCAACTTAAATGAAATAATTAGTGTAAGAGCTTCAACATGAGATACAACACGATGGCAAAATTAATCTTGGGTATTTAATGAAATACCGTCTCTTCTTTTAACCAAAAGTCTGACAACCTGGTGACAATACAAATCTGTTCCACAGGCTATTTAATTAAGAACTATCATATAGAAACCTATTTTGATCATCAAATAAAAAAGATCCTTGTTTAAATCAAGATGTTTACATGGCAGGTTCTTGAGATCAAAGATATCTCTTGCATACTTGAAAATAATCTTTAATCATTTTTTGGGGTTGGGTTATGATTAAGGTATCATCAATTTCTTATTCTAAACTTACATGTTTGTCTTTCTTGATCTTAAATATTGTTGCATCTTAATCCATTTAAAATATCTCCATCACCACAGACAAAAAAAATGTTTTTATGCTATTATTGCATAGCATCTAGTGCTTCTGTTTACTTTATTCAATCAGCCACATTTGTTCTAGTAGTAATTTAAGAAATTACATATTCTGAATTTTCAATAAGGATATAAGGCATGGAAAGTTTTGTTAAGAATAGGGGAAGATGAGGCTACAGAGTGCTAATTTGCTTGGCATTGGGTTTCTTTATTTTTTCCTTCCTTCCTTTCAATTCTCTGAAAGATATTTGAACCAAGTTCTCTATAACAATGAAAGTTTCCATTCACATTTTATATTATTTCTGGGGGTTATTTTCTCTTAAACATAGTTTTAGGAAACAAATGAGAAAAATTTAAGCCATCTAAACCTCTTACAATTTGACTCTAGTAGGAAGTAGGAGACTAACAGAAAAAAGAAAAAGGGAAACTCAATATGTATGACATATACATTATAATTATATTATGTTAAAGCTTTTGAAGATGAAGCGCAGTCAAATTACTTCTTATTCTTATTATCCATGGGTCATATCTAGCCTATCTATAAGAAATATTAGTTTTGTACTAATAATATCTTCATACTAATAATTTCATATGAAAATACAGTCTTTAAAATATACCCATAGTTATGATTCCAGTGTGCCACTCACATATATTTATAAGGAAGCATAAAAATTAATATACTACTAATTTGTAAATGCAAAAAGTGAAACACCATGAAACTAAGGGACAGGTCAAATGGCTACAGTTGCCATCTGGCAGCACTTCCATAGAGGAGCGATCTAAAACCTTGAAGCTATACTCTGCTTTCAATATTTGGAAACCAATTTTTAAAATAACAGATAGATATCAAATAAAACATTTGATTTGTCATAAGAATGTATATACTACAGAATATTTGCTTACAAATAATTTTATTCTAAGCAGACAAATCACTTTCAGAATCCTCATGGATTTCAGAACCCTTATATCTTTATAAGCCTGAAAAACAACTTCCTCATAAAAAATAAAGCCAAAAGATGCATATTTTTTTCCATTTCAAAATATAAGACTGATTTCCTAAAATGTCAAAAACAAATCCCAAATGTCAAAGTAATCCCAAATTACTTTGTATTTTGTTTTCAATATTTGATAAGGAAATGATCATTCCTTTATTAACAATTTTTTGTATTATTTCTTTATTCTACATGATTAAATTATAAACATTTTAGCACTAGGAATATATTTTAATGTTGAAACATGTTACTGTATTCAAATCTTCTAAAGCTGAACTTATATATCATATTCACTTAAAATAATTATATTTTTCTTAATAAGTAGGATTTATAACACCTCCTCCCACTATTAACAATCATATGGGTATTATAAGGTCATATTTTTTCACTAGGTTGTTAGAAATCAACCACAGAATTTTTCGATAGTAGCCACCCCATAGCTTGATTTAGCAGGCAAACTGAAGGATAATATCCAATTCATATTCATTGTGTAAATGGTGAATTCAGTGATTACTATTTTCCCATTAAGAATATATTCAATTATGCCACAGATAGAACACTATTTGGTTTAATGAGAATTTAAAATGAATGGAATTAGATTTAGACTAGAGTCTCATGAGCATTAATAGAGTGATTAACATAGGTGTGGACATTTTTACTTTTTAAAATTTATTTTGCATTCCAGTCAAAAAGGTTCATTTTTATATAAATTTAAGAATGATTAAATCTTGCGTGTTATTTTTAAACAGAAGTTGCCAGCTGCACCAACTTGTTCATTCTCTTTGACTTACAAAATACATGTGCTAAAAGTTTAGATAGACTCTCATTAACATATAATAACATTGTTATATAATAAAAAATATAAACATTCCAATATTAATTTGGAAATTTAAAGAACACTCAAACTAGTATAATTAATTATTAACATTTATTGAATGCTTATTATTTTTCAGATAATATGCTAAATACTTTCATATATTACCTCTTGGGAGCCCTCCAAGTCATTTTATGAAGTAAGCATTCCCATTATATTTACAGGGAAATTAGTTTTATGAGCTTGAATGACTTACACAAAGTCACAGGATGTGGTCAGCAGAATTTTAATATGACCTCCAAGATCCCCATCCCTTGGAGTACATAAACTGTATAATCCCTGGATCTGTGAACATGATGGATTTCACTCCTGGGATTAGGTTGTTATTTGGCACAGTTCATTTTAATAAAAGGAGATTATCTTCAGTGGGGCTGACCTAATCAGGTGTTCCTTGAAAATCAACTTGATGTCTTACTGAGGCCAATGATTCAAGTCAGAGAGACTGAAAGCATCATGGAGATTTGACAGTAGAGAAAACTGTTTTTTGGCTTTGAAGATAGAGAGGGTCATGTAGCTACATTCTTAGTGGGTTTCAATGAATTGAGAGTAGCCCACAAGCAGACATCCAGCAAAATGGGGACCTCAGCCCTACAACCACAAGGAACTGAATTTTACCAAAAACCTGAAAGAACTTGAAAGTGAATTCATCCTAAATGGCTTCAGACAAAACCTAAGTATAGTGAACACCTTGATTTCAGGCTGGAAAGTAGCAGAATGGAGAATCATGCCAAG
This sequence comes from Budorcas taxicolor, assembly GCF_023091745.1. Classification (NCBI taxonomy): domain Eukaryota; kingdom Metazoa; phylum Chordata; class Mammalia; order Artiodactyla; family Bovidae; genus Budorcas; species Budorcas taxicolor. Next base: position 54,224,850 of record NC_068923.1, on the reverse strand, counting down.
CTAAGCCTGGTCTGCTGATTTACAAAACTAAGAACTAACTGGTGCATGTTGCTTTAATCCACTATATGTGTGGCAAAGTGTTCACATCTTAAAAACATAGCTACATAAGTCCAAGTTTACTCACAAGAAACCTGATTATACTCCTCTGTCCCTCCACCTTATTCTTCTAAACAACCTAGACACTGCTTCATGAAAACAGTAAATTTATTTACTACTCTTGATAGAGTATGTCTTTCTACAACCCTATGTGATTCAACCTTTTATTTAATGGAAAAAGAACTGGATTTGGAGTTGATAATATTTCTTTCATAAGTTAAATAAAATGGTACTATTTGCTTATTTATTTGGAAATGTCTTGAATAATCTAGCATATAGCAATTGCTCAATAAACGTTGTTGGCCACTTTGCTAATAATTATTACTAAAATTTTAAAGCATGAAAGGTATCAAAACTATCACACATCTATCTATCTTTACTGTTGTTGTTTAGTCACTAAGTCATGTCTGACTCTTTTGGGACCCCATGGACTGTGGAGCCTAGCAGGCTCCACATGGGATTTCCCAGGCAAGAACAGTAGAGTAGATTGCCATTTCCTTATCCAGGGGATCTTCCTGACCCAGGAATCAAAGCCCCATCTCCTCCTTGGAAGGTGGATTCTTTACCATTGAGCCGCTTGGGATATCTGTATCAGTTATATATAAAAAAGTTGTTTTCATTTCTAATGCTTTACCTGGCTTAATATAGCACTCTTCAAGGACAAAATTCCTACTTATAACTCAAAATTTGCTAGATCTGTATTTCCTTGATCCCTCAGGTAGAATCAGATTTTCAAAAGGTTCCAATTTTATTGTAAACACCACACACATGCATGTTATTTTCTGTAAGCATGTTTGTCTTAAACATGTTCATATCACAAGCTCTTAGAATAGAAGGACAAGCATGTAATATTTAGTAAATGTTTTCCAAATGAATGTTTAAAATTTTATAAGGAAGATATAAATTTAGAATGTATAAAGATAGGTCAAAAAATTCCTACTAAAGATTTCTGATTGGTAAATATAAAGGCATATATGCCTTTGGAGTAAACATAGCAAATGCATTATCTCAATGACTAAATATCAAGAAAATAATTTCATGCTCATTAGACGAGGCACTAGCTTATAAACAAAACGAATAGGATTTTTTTAAAGTAATTATTTGAAGGAAGTCAAGAAGAAAGTGAAGCTTGGAAAAAGTACTTTTCCAAAAAACCCTATTCAATGCTTGAAATGTCTGAGTCTCTTATTAATTCCAACATGTTATGGTAATAGGTTGTTGTTGTTTTTTTTAATGTAGCTTCCTGTTTATAAGAAAACAATTTGTCTAGGAAAAGCCTCAAATTTTTCTTGAACATGAAATTGTTCCTACCAAAGTACAACTTTGATGGGACTGGTAAAATGAATTGTAGAAACACAGATATATACATTTCATTTTTTATTATTGTTGTACACATTACAAATCCCTACGTTACAAAACTATCAATACCAATATATAATTATTGTTTTCTGTAGTTATTTTTCAAATCAGGTAGGAGAAGAAAACAGTTGCAAAAATGTATTTATAGTCTTTTACATTTAATTATCTTTCTGGTGCTCTTTGGGCTTTCCAGATGGCTTAGCAGGTAAAGACTTGACCTGCAATGTAGGAGACACAAGAGACTTAGGTTTGATGCATGGGTTGGGAAGATCCCCTGGAGGCAGGGTATGGCACTCCACTCCAGTATTCTTTCCTGGAGTATCCCATGGGCAGAGGAGCCTAGAGGGTTACAGTCCTTGGGGTCACAAAGAGTAGGACATGACTGAAGCAACTTAGGATACATACCTGCACTGGTGCTCTTTATTTTTTATCATATGGATTCAAGTTACAGTTGACCCTTGAACAGTTCAGTTCAGTCTCTCAGTCATGTCCGACTCTTTGTGACCCTATGGACTGCAGCATGCCAGTCTTCCCTGACCATCATGAACTCCCAGAGCTTGCTCAAACTTAGGTCCATCGAATCAGTGATGCCATCCAACCATCTTATCCTCTGCCATCCCCTTCTTCTCCTGCCTTCAATCTTGCCCAGCATCAGGGTCTTTTCTAAGGAGTCAGTTCCTCACATCAGGTGGCTGAAGTATTGGAGTTTCAGCTTCAGAATCAGTCCTTCCAATGAAGACCCAGGAATGATCTCCTTTAGGATGGACTGGTTGGATCTCCTTGCAATCCAAGGGACTCTCAAGAGTCTTCAACACCACAGTTCAAAAGCATCAAATCTTCAGCACTCAGCTTTGTTTGTAGTCCAACTCTCACACCCATACATGACTACTGGAAAAACCACAGCTTTGACTAGACGGACGTTCGTTGGCAAAGTAATGTCTCTGCCATTTAATATGCTGTCTAGGTTGGTCATAACTTTTCTTCCAAGGAGTAAGTGTCTTTTAATTTCATGGCTGCAGTCACCATCTGCAGTGATTTTGGAGCACCTCAAAATAAAATCTCTCACTATTTCCACTGTTTCCCCAACTATTTCCCATGAAGTGATGGGACCGGATGCCTTGATCTTTGTTTTCTGAATGTTGAGCTTTAAGCCAACTTTTTCACTCTTCTGATTCATCAAGAAGCTTTTTAGATCCCCTTCACTTTCTGCCATAAGGGTGATGTCATCTGCATATCTGAGATTATTGATATTTCTCCCGGCAATCTTGTTTCCAGCTTGTGCTTCCTCCAGCCCAGCGTTCCTCATGATGTACTCTGCATATAAGTTAAATAAGCAGGGTGACAATATACAGCCTTGATGTACTCCTTTTCCTATTTGGAACCAGTCTGTTGTTCCATGTCCACTTCTAACTGTTGCTTCCTGACCCGCATACAGATTTCTCAGGAGGCAAGTCAGGTGGTCTGGTATTCCCATCTCTTGAAGAATTTTCCACAGTTATTGTTATCCACACAGTCAAAGGCTTTGGAATAGGCAGTAAAACGGAAGTAGAGGTTTTTCTGGAATTCTTGCCTTTTTGATGATCCAATAGATGTTGGTAATTTGATTTCTGGTTCCTCTGCTTTTTCTAAATCCAGCTTCAACATCTTGAAGTTCAAGGTTCATGTACCGTTGAAGCCTGGCTTGGAAAATTTTGAGCATTCCTTTGCTAGCGTGTGAGATGAGTGCATTGTGTTGTAGTTTGATCATTGTTTGGTATTGCCTTTGTTTGGGATTGGAATGAAAACTAACCTTTTCCTGTAACCACTGCGAAGTTTTCCAAATTTGCTTACATATTGAGTAGAGCACTTGAATAACACGAGTTTAAACTTCACAGGTCAGCTTATAATAAAACATTTTTTCAGTAAATACATACAACACTACATGAACACTGTGCTTAGTTTAATTGTTGAATATGGAACAGTAGGTATAAAGGGCCGACTGTGCGACTTGAGCTTCTTTGGATTTTGGTATCCATGGTAGATCCTAGCAACAAATTCTCTCACTTTGTGTTTATCTGGGAATGTATTAATTTCCCATTTGACTTTTAAGACTAATTTTGCTTGATACAAAATTCATGCTTTAGAGACTTTCTTTTGGCACTTTAATATATTGTCCCACTGCCTTCTGGCCTCCAAGCTTACTGACAAGAAGTCAACTCTTAATCATGTTGAGGTTCCCTTGTACATAATGAATTATTTTTCTCTTAGTGCTTTCTAAATCATCTCTGTAATTGGTATTTGAAAGTTTGAATATATTATCCGAGACATTGATTTCCTTGAGTTTTTTAATTACTTTGAGGTTGTCATGTTTCTTTCTGTATAGGTCTGTTTTCTTCGAATTTAAGAAGTTTTTGGCTATTGTATGTCAACTATTCTTTCTCCTCTTTTTTTTCTCTTTTTCCCTTCCTTCAGACAATCAGAAGTTTCATGGTATCTGACAGATCTTTCAGTTCAGTTCAGTTCACTTCAGTTCAGTCACTCAGTCGTGTCTGACTCTTTGCGACCCCATGAATTGCAGCACGCCAGGCCTCCCTGTCCATCACCAACTCCCGGAGTTCACTCACACTAACGTTCATCGAGTCCGTGATGCCATCCAGCCATCTCATCCTGGGTCGTCCCCTTCTCCTCCTGCCCCCAATACCCCCCCAGCACCAGAGTCTTTTCCAATGCGTCAACACTTCGCATGAGGTGGCCAAAGTACTGGAGTTTCAGCGTCAGCATCATTCCCTCCAAAGAAATCCCAGGGTTGATCTCCTTCAGAATGGACTGGTTGGATCTACTCACAGTCCAAGCGACTCTCAAGAGTCTTCTCCAACACCACAGTTCAAAAGCATCAATTCTTCAGTGCTCAGCCTTTTTCACAGTCCAACTCTCACATCCATACATGACCACAGGTAAAACCATAGCCTTGACTAGATGGACCTTAGTCGGCAAAGTAATCTCTGCTTTGGAATATGCTATCCAGGTTGGTCAAAACTTTTCTTCCAAGGAGTAAGCGTCTTTTAATTTCATGGCTGCAGTCACCATCTGCAGTGATTTTGGAGCCCCCAAAAATAAAGTCTGACACTGTTTCCACTGTTTCCCCATCTATTTCCCATGAAGTGATGGGACCAGATGCCATGATCTTCATTTTCTGAATGTTGAGCTTTAGGCCAACTTTTTCCCTCTCCTCTTTCACTTTCATCAAGAGGCTTTTTACCTCCTCTTCACTTTCTTCCATAAGGGTGGTGTCATCTGCATACCTGAGGTTATAGATATTTCTCCTGGCAATCTTGATTCCAGCTTGTGTTTCTTCCTGTCCAGCGTTTCTCATGATGTACTCTGCATATAAGTTAAATAAGCAGGGTGATAATATACAGCCTTGATGTACTCCTTTTCCTATTTGGAACCAGTCTGTTCCATGTCCAGTTCTAACTGTTGCTTCCTGACCTGCATACAGATTTCTCAAGAGGCAGGTTAGGTGGTCTGGTATTCCCATCTCTTTCAGAATTTTCCACAGTTTATTGTGATCCACAGAGTCAAAGGCTTTTGCATGGTCAATAAAGCAGAAATAGATATTTTTCTGGAACTCTCTTGCTTTTACCATGATCGAGTGGATATTGGCAATTTGATCTCTGGTTCCTCTGCCTTTTCTAAAATCAGCTTGAACATCAGGGAGTTCATGGTTCACATATTGCTGAAGCCTGGCTTGGAGAATTTTGAGCATTACTTTACTACATGTGAGATGAGTGCAATTGTGCGGTAGTTTGAGCATTCTTTAGCATTGCCTTTCTTTGGAATTGGAATGAAAACTGAACTTTTCCAGTCCTATGGCCACTGCTGAGTTTTCCAAATTTGCTGGCATATTGAGTGCAGCACTTTCACAGCATCATCTTTCAGGATTTGAAACAGCTCAACTGAATTCCATCACCTCCATCCACTAGCTTTGTTTGTAGTGATGCTTTCTAAGGCCCACTTGACTTCACATTCCAAGATGTCTGGCTCTAGATTAGTGATCACATCATCATGATTGTCTGGGTTATGAAGATCTTTTTTGTACAGTTCTTCTGTGTATTCTTGCCACCTCTTCTTAATATCTTCTGCTTCTGTTAGGTCCAGACAATTTCTGTCCTTTATTGAGCCCATGTTTGCATGAAATGTTCCCTTGGTATCTCTGATTTTCTTGAAGGGATCTCTAGTCTTTCCCATTCGGTTGTTTTCCTCTATTTCTTTGCTTTGATTGCTGAAGAAGGCTTTCTTATCTCTTCTCGCTATTCTTTGGAACTCTGCATTCAGATGCTTATATCTTTCCTTTTCTCCTTTGCTTTTCGCCTCTCTTTTTTTCACGGCTATTTGTAAGGCCTCCCCAGACAGCGATTTTGCTCTTTTGCATTTCTTTTCCATGGTGATGGTCTTGATCCCTGTCTCCTGCACAGTGTCCTGAACCTCATTCCATAGTTCATCAGGCACTCTATCTATCAGATCTAGGCCCTTTGTTATACCCAGAGTCCGAGTCCCCAAAACTGAGAATAAGACATCCACAGCAATGCAAAAGCATGAAGGGGTTTTATTTCTAGCTTGAGCTAGGGTTCCCCCCACATCGAATGCAGTGGAGTGGAGCAAGGAGCCCCGAGCCCAGATTTACAGCAGTATTTATAGGTTTTAGAACAGAGATTTGGCAAGGGCTGATTGGCTGCAGGAGTTTCCTAGTATTTACTAATTGGCTAATCTTTATTGGCTGCAGGGGTTTCCTGATATTTACTAATTGTCTATTGGCTGCAGAGGGATGTCTTTTATGTCCTAATAAACTCATACCAGGTTACAGGGAGTATGCTGATTAGACAAGTCCTGGCATCCGCGGAGATGACCTCACTGGGCAATGACTCAACCTTTTCCGTGAGTCCTACCTTAGTCCCTGAAGCCGATCATGGCATTTGTTAGGTCCCAACACCTTAAATCTATTTCTCACTTCCACTGTATAATCATAAGGGATTTGATTTAGGTCATACCTGAATGGTCTAGCGGTTTTCCCTGCTTTCTTCAATTTCAGTTACGACTCTTCATTTCTATATTTTTTTTCCAGTTACTCAGATTGGGTAATCTCAGTTAACCTATCATCAGGTTTATTGATTCTTTCTTCTGCTAAGTCAAATTTGATATGGAAACTCCTCTAAATTTTGATTCCAGTTATAGTTCTTGAAACTTCAGTTTCTATTTTTCTATCATAAAACTTCAATCTTTGTACTGATATTCTTAATTCAATGACATGTCATTATCATACTCTCCTTTCATTCTTTAGAGATGACTTCCTTTAGTTCTTTGAACATATTTTTAATAGCTCATTTAGATTTGCTATTTAGTGCCGGGGGCCAGCGTGAGGAACTCCGCCCATGGCAAAGGTCATGAGGAAGGAGGCTTGGCATACGCAAAGGCGTGATCAAGCCTCAGGAAACCCCCTGTTCCCGAGCATCTAACCCCAAAACCAGAGTCTGTTTTATGCTCTCCTCCATAACCGTTTTTCTTGGAGAAGGAGTAAACATGCAGCTCCAAGGCAATAAACATTCTTGGGCATGACAAGAGTGTTTCAGCTTACGGACTCCTCTGAAGGTTATCTAGCCCACCTGTATAGGTTCGTCCAGCCACATGTGATTGTTTACAGCCTCCCAATCTGAGAGGCGTGAGATGTTTTAGACTTACTAAAGGCAAATTCTTTTGGGGAGTTAGAAATTATTAGTAAAGTGGGTTGGTTAGGAATTATATTGGTGAAGGGTTTTTCATTTGTTGTGTCAATAATTGCTGCTAATTCCCTGCTCTGGGTGGGACAAGGGTGTCTCAGGTCAAACCTCTCTGCTGACAGACTAGCTTGTGTGACAGGATTATCCATACTCCTGCCACTATGCACATGATTGTTTACTACCTCTTAACCATAAACAGCACAGAGAGTTTTAGGGTATTTTGAGAGTCTTAATTAGCATAGGGCTTTTTCTTCTTGTTGAGTCAATGACTGCCGCCAGGCCTCCACATCCTTAGGCACCTGGGAATATATTAATCAATATATTTGGACTATAGAAAAGGAAATATAGTAGTTTTTGATGTTAGCAATACTAGACTTTTGGAGTTAATGGATTTTCTCTTTTGTAATAGATCACTGTACTTTGTTATAAATCACTATGTCCTTGCTGTGTAAAAATGCAATTATCATATCTTAAGACTAAATAGATCTTAAGGGAAGCATTGGCGAAAGGATTTTCATTTGTTGGGCTGATGTTTGCTGCTAAATCTCCATGTTCCCTACCCTTATAATGAATATAACTAACATATAGAAGAAATAAGTATTAACCTTTAAGCATATAGGAGAAATAAGTATTAACCTTTAAGACTAATCATGTTAACCTTGGGTTAAATAAATTCCTTTCTTGATTGTAACTCACTACACCCTCACCCTATAGGAATGTAACTTTATTTGGAGGGTGGTGCCTGGTTTAAGAAAAAACACCCTTGGAAGAAATGTTTTTTGGTTATCAGAAAGAAAGGATCATAAAATGTCAGCAGGTCTCACTCATGGCCAGAAGATGATGTAATATCCCTAAGACCTTTTTTTATACATTTATGTGAAGCACCTGATTTTGATAAAGGTCAGGACTGCTGACCCCCGCGTGACTCTGTATTCATCCCTATGTGTAACAAAAGGTATATAAGCAAATCCCAAAATAAAGAAATCGGATCAGTTTCCAAAAAGACTGATTCCCCCATGTCGCTTCTTTCTTGCTCTTGTTTTTCTGGCTGAATTCCCATCTGGAGCATGGATGCTATTCCACGTAATCCAAGTTATTCAGCCTCCTTTTCTCCGTTAATCTTCCTACTACACTATCCATTTCTAATCTCTCTATATCTGTGATTAAATATGTATTTTTCCAAAGATGCCGACGCCGTCCCCACCTTCGAATCACCCTGGATCCACCGGGGCTGGACCCCGGCAAGTGGCGCCCGGAACAGGCTATTCGAAGGTAAGTTCTTCGGAGAAAAGGCTCCCCCTGGAGCACTCTGTGGCTCCCCCCAGAGTGTTCAATCACTCCCCCCGGAGTAATTTTGGTTACTCTCCCAGTGTTGAGTTCTTCGGAGCAAAGGCTCCCCCCGGAGCACTCTGTGGCTCCCCCCGGAGTGTTCAATCACTCCCCCCGGAGTAATTTTGGTTACTCCCCCAGTGTTGAGTTTTCGGGACTGATAGGACCCCACTTAAGGTGCTGCAGACCCCCCTGTAGGATAGACAGGGTGAGTAGGAGTGGGAAGTGTTGAAGGGTTTAAGAGAAACCTGGTTTTGTAGAGGTTGAAAGAAACCTGCTTTCTTCCGGTTGAAAAGAAAACCCCCCTTGCAAAGGTAAAACCTTTGTTGAGGCAGACTTTTCTATGAATCTTAATTTTCTGACATGGGTAACAGTGAGTCAAAAGAAAGACAGCTTTTTATAAGAGTAATTTTGCAGTCATTAAGTAAGAGAGGAATTAAAATTAAGAAATCCAGTATTCAGTCATTTTTTCATTTGTACCAGACCAGTGTCCTTGGTTTCCGGACAAGGACACTGTGAACTTAGATTCTTGGGTGAAGCTAAGGAAACAGCTAAAAACTTATTATACTTTACATGGGCCTGTAAATGCTTTTGCTCTGTGGAATATGATTAGAAATGTTCTGGATCCCTGTCATGAGGCTGTTAGATAGACTATGGGAGAGGCTATAGCAGTGGATGGCAGTGGGTCTCCACCTTCTATGCAGATCATATTTTCTGCCATTGACTAACAAAAGGAGGGACACTATACCTCCCAGGGAAGGAGAGGACTTACAGGACGCTGCGGCCGGGTGCCCTGGCGAGCCCCCTCCCCCTCTACGAAGACCTTTAAAAATTTATCCAACATTTTCTGATTTAAGGCGACCACCCCACCTCCGCTTACCCCTCCCAGTTCAGTTCAGTTCAGTTCAGATCAGTTCAAAGCCTCCCAGAACATTGCCTAAGGTTGAAGAAGATAGGGAATTTTTTTTTTAAACAGAGAAGCTTTTAAAGCAGAGCCTGCTCCTTGCAGAAAACCCCCTCAGGGGGGCCTCACCCAAGCAAAAAAAAAAAAAAGAGAGAAAATCCATTAACTCCAAAAGTCTAGTATTGCTAACATCAAAAACTACTATATTTCCTTTTCTATAGTCCAAATATATTGATTAATATATTCCCAGGTGCCTAAGGATGTGGAGGCCTGGCGGCAGTCATTGACTCAACAAGAAGAAAAAGCCCTATGCTAATTAAGACTCTCAAAATACCCTAAAACTCTCTGTGCTGTTTATGGTTAAGAGGTAGTAAACAATCATGTGCATAGTGGCAGGAGTATGGATAATCCTGTCACACAAGCTAGTCTGTCAGCAGAGAGGTTTGACCTGAGACACCCTTGTCCCACCCAGAGCAGGGAATTAGCAGCAATTATTGACACAACAAATGAAAAACCCTTCACCAATATAATTCCTAACCAACCCACTTTACTAATAATTTCTAACTCCCCAAAAGAATTTGCCTTTAGTAAGTCTAAAACATCTCACGCCTCTCAGATTGGGAGGCTGTAAACAATCACATGTGGCTGGACGAACCTATACAGGTGGGCTAGATAACCTTCAGAGGAGTCCGTAAGCTGAAACACTCTTGTCATGCCCAAGAATGTTTATTGCCTTGGAGCTGCACGTTTACTCCTTCTCCAAGAAAAACGGTTATGGAGGAGAGCATAAAACAGACTCTGGTTTTGGGGTTAGATGCTCGGGAACAGGGGGTTTCCTGAGGCTTGATCACGCCTTTGCGTATGCCAAGCCTCCTTCCTCATGACCTTTGCCATGGGCGGAGTTCCTCACTGCTGGCTCCCGGCAATTTAGCAAGTTTAGCATCTGTGCTCTCTAAGCGTTAGTTTCTATCAATTACTCCACACACTTCATGTGTGAATTATACATTCTTGTGTCTTTTCCTAACTCACTGTTTTTGTGTGTGGAAATTCAGACGTTTTAGCAAATATAACATGGCAACTTCAAAAATCATATTTTTTCTTTACTTCGGGTATATTTTTACTGATTTTTTATTAATTTTTAATAACTTTCCTAGACTAATTCTATAAATTTATATTTACTTTATCATTACTAAAGTCTCAGCTCAGCTAATTTAATGGTCAGCTAATGACTGGCCAGAAATTTCCTTACACTTTCAAATTAATAAATCTTCTACCCTTTGCTTGTGTGGTATATAAAAACAGTTTAAATATAATTTTACTTCCTATTCCTTCTGTGGCTTCTTTCAATATATTCTCTTTAGTTTTAGTGTTCTGCACTGTACATATGTTATGTAATTGCATATATTATTTTATACATATTATACATATATATTATATAATTATATATGCATATATCCTGTGGTCTTTTAGATTCCTGGATCTATAGTTTGGTGTCTGTCATAAAATTTGGAAAATTCTCAGTTATCACTACTATGAATATTTTTTCTGTTTCTTTTTTTCTTCCACTTCTAATATTTGTAGTTTATATACTTTGTAATAATGCTACAGTTTCTGGATATTGATTTAATGCTTTACATTTTTTAGTTTCTTTGCATCTAAGTTTTGGAAATTGCTATTAACATATATTTCAGTTCAGATCAGTTCAGTTCAGTTGCTCAGTCGTGTCCGACTCTTTGAGACTCCATGAATCACAGCACGTCAGGCCTCCCTGTCCATCACCAACTCCTGGAGTTCACCCAAACTCATGTCCATTGAGTCAGTGATACCATCCAGCCATTTCATCCTCTGATGTCCCCTTCTCCTCCTGCCCCCAATCCCTCCCAGCATCAGGGTCTTTTCCAATGAGTCAACTCTTCACATGAGGTGGCCAAAATATTGGAGTTTCAGCTTCAGCATCAATCCTTCCAAAGAACACCCAGGACTGATCTCCTTCAGAATGGACTGGTTGGATCTCCTTGCAGTCCAAGGGACTCTCAAGAGTCTTCTCCAACACCACAGTTCAAAACTATCAATTCTTCAGTGCTCAGCTTTCTTCATAGTCCAAACTCTCACATCCATCCATGACTACTGCAAAAACCATAGCCTTGACTAGACGGAACTTTGTTGGCAAAGTAATGTCTCTACTTTTTAAGATGCTATCTAGGTTGGTCATAACTTTCCTTCCAAGGAGTAAGCGTCTTTTAATTTCATGGCTGTAGTCACTATCTGCAGTGATTTTGGAGCCCCCCAGCAATAAAGTCTGACACTGTTTCCACTGTTTCCCCATCTATTTCCCATGAAGTGATGGGACCAGATGCCATGACCTTCGTTTTCTGAACGTTGAGCTTTAAGCCAACTTTTTCACTCTTCTCTTTCATCAAGAGGCTTTTTAGTTCCTCTTCACTTTCTGCCATCAGGGTGGTGTCATCTGCATATCTGAGGTTATCAATATTTCTTCCATAAATCTTGACTCCAGCTTGTGCTTCTTCGAGTAAAGCGTTTCTCATGATGTACTCTGCATATAAGTTAAATAAGCAGGGTGACAATATACAGCCTTGATGTACTCCTTTTTTCCTATTCGGAACCAGTCTGTTGTTCCATGTTCAATTTTAACTGTTGCTTCCTGACCTGCATATAAGTTTCTCAGGAGGCAGGTCAGGTGGTCTGGTATTCCCATCTCTTTCAGAATTTTCCACAGTTTCTTGTGATCCACACAGTCAAAGGCTTTGGCATGGTCAATAAAGCAGAAATAGATGTTTTTCTTGAACTCTCTTGCTTTTTTGGTAATCCAGCAGATGTTGGCAATGTAATCTCTGGTTCCTCTGCCTTTTCTAAAACCAGCTTGAATATCTGGAAGCTCACGGTTCACTTATTGTTGAAGCCTGGCTTGGAGAAATTTGAGCATTACTTTAGCAGTGTGTGAGATGAGTGCAATTGTGCCATAGTTTGAGCATTTTTTGGCATTCCCTTTCTTTGGGATTGAAATGAAAACTGACCTTTTCTAGTCCTGTGGCCACTGCTGAGTTTTCCAAATTTGCTGGCATATTGAGTGCAGCACTTTCACAGTATCATCTCTCAGGATTTGAGATAGCTCAATTGGAATTCTATCACCTCCACTAGCTTTGTTCGTAGTGATGCTTTCTAAGGCCCACTTGACTTCACATTCCAGGATGTCTGGCTCCAGATAGTGATCACACCATCGTGATTATCTTGGTCATAAAGATATTTTTTGAACAGTTCTTCTGTGTATTCTTGCCACCTCTTCTTATTATTTTCTGCTTCTGTTAGGTCCATATTTTTTCTGTCCTTTGTTGTGCCCATCTTTGCATGAAATGTTCCCTTGGTATCTCTAATTTTCTTGAAGAGATCTCTAGTCTTTCCCATTCTGTGGTTTTCCTCTACTTTTTTGCACTGGTTGCTGAAGAAGGCTTTCCTATATCTCCTTGCTATTCTTTGGAACTCTGCATTCAAGTGGGTATATATTTCCTTTTCTCCTTTGTCTTTAACTTCTCTTCTTTTCATAGCTATTTGTAAGGCCTTTTCAGACAACAGTTTTGCCTTTTTGTATTTTTTTTCCCTTGGGGATGGTCTTGATCCCTGCCTCCTATACAGTGTCACAAACCTCTGTCCATAGTTCATCAGGCGCTCTATCTATCAGATCTAGTCCCTTAAATCTATTTCTCACTTCCACTATATACTCATAAGGGATTCGATTTAGGTCATACCTGAATGGCCTAGTGGTTTTCCCTACTTTCTTCCATTTAAGTCTGAATTTGGCAATAAGGAGGTCATGATCTGAGCCACAGTCAGCTCCTGGTCTTGTTTTTGCTGAATGTATAGAGCTTCTCCATCTTTGGCTGCAAATTAACCATCCCCATTTTAGGATATGGAGCTGTTGCAAAGAGAGATTAAATTATCCAATAAAATTTTCAAAATGTGAAGGTGGTAATGTTTGGAACAGAGTCCAGCTATGTAGACAGCAAAGAATGCTCCTTAACAACATCCTATTGTGCTTCTTTTGGAAAGATGGCAAAACTTGCTGCTGTTTTTCACTCTAAGTCTTGTCTGACTATCTGCAATCCCATGGACTGTAGCATGTCAGGCTCCTTCATCCTCCACTATTACCTGGAGTTCACTCAAATTCATGTCCATTGAGTTGGTGTTGCTATCTATCCATCTCAGCCTCTGAAGCCCTCTTATCTTTTTGCCTTCAATCTTTCCCAGCATCAGTGTCTTATTTAAAGAGTCAGCTCTTAGCATCAGGTGGCCAAAGTAATGGGGCTTCAGCTTCAGTAACAGTCCTTTCAATGAATATTCAGAGTGGATTTCCTTCAGGATTGACTGGTTTGATCTCCTTGCAGTCCAAGGGACTCTCCACAGTCTTCTTCAGCACCACAGTTTGAAAGCATCAATTCTTTGGTGCTCAGACTTCTTTATGGGCTTCCCTGGTGACTCAGAGGTTAAAGCGTCTGCCTGCAATGCAGGAGACCCGGGTTCGATCCCTGGATTGGGAAGATCCCCTGGAGAAGGAAATGGCAACCCACTCCAGTATTCTTGCCTGGAGAATCCCATGGATGGAGGAGCCTGGTTGGCTACAGTCCACGGGGTCGCAAAGAGTCAGACACGACTGAGCGACTTCACTTCACTTCAGACTTCTTTATAACTCATCTATCACATCCACACATGACTACTGGAAAAACCATAGCTTTGACTATATGGACCTTTGTCAGCAAAGTGATGTCTCTGTTTTTTTAAATATGTTCTCTAGGTTTGTCATATCTTTCCTTCAAAGGAGCAAGAGTGTTTTAATTTCATGGCTGCAGTCACCATCTATGGTGATGGCAAAAATACAACTCTATATCTTCTAAGCGGAAATAGAAGCTTAAAAATGATGACAAAGTCAGAGAATATAATATTCTACACAGAATTTAGGTTAAAGAGCCATCTTTTGGCTTTAACTGCATTTGGTATAAGTAGATAGAAGCTCAGCCTCCTTTAAATAATTTAAGACAAAATTTTGGACATAGATTTCTGTGATTAGCATAAACTTAACTAAGAAAAGGAAAAGAAAAAAAAAATGCTCATTTGTTTACAGTCTTAAACCCTCTCTCCTTTTGCCCTAAAAGTGAAGCAGTATAATTTAAAAGTTAGACCATCTATTCTTATTTTAAATTCTTATTATTCCACCTGTGAAATATGTCATTTCAAAGATAGCTTCAAGTTCTTAGCTTCTCAGGTTTCTGAGTATGTCATGTTACCTTACATTTCCTACAAATTCGAGGAAAGACTGCAATCCTTGCCTCCAAATGATAATTAACCCTTAAAAATCTTTTAGTTTTCTTAATTTCTGTAATTTACAAATGGTTTCTACCCATGTATAGCTTAATAAAAATAACAGGTCATTGTATTTTCAGTGTTTTACCTAAAAGACAATGAACATCTGCAATTTTGGGAAATATAAAGATTTTTCTAGAGTTAATTAAAGATCTTTCTAGAGTTAATTAAGTTGAACTTGTAAATTTTATCCTGGCATATAGTTTTGGTTTGGAACAGCCCAGATAGAAAAAAGCAATATGAAAAAGAAAGTAAAGACAAGTAAGAAAATATGCTTTATGATGTAATAAATAAAAGCCTTTAAGGAATGGCATGATTTACAAAAAGTTTCAGCACTAAATATGTACTGTTTACTTAACAGATCATAGCAGTTTTCTTTGGAAAACTTGTATCTAATTCAAGTCTTATTATAAATGTTTTTTTCACAAAAAATTTTTCCAAAGCCCTTTTTGTGTACTATATCAGCATAAGTTTGTGAAAAACAAAAATCACATTCCACACAGAAACGATCACAGAGAATTTTTAAATTAATGAACTAAGCAAACCATAAGACACTTCTTTCTCTTTTAAATAACAAATTCAATTCATTTTTTACAGTGTTCATTACTATCTTCCTATGCATGTTTGCTAAGTCGCTTTAGTCATGTACATCTCTTTGCGACTCTAGGGACTATAGCTCGCTAGGTTCATCTGTCCATGGGACTCTCCAGTCAAGAATATTGCCGTGAGTTGCCATGTCTTCCTCCAGGAGATCTTCCCAACTCAGGGATCAAACTTGGGTCTCTTGCTTCTCCTGAATTGCCAGGTGAGTTCTTTACCACTAGCACCACCTGGGAAGCCCATCTTCCTATAAGAATTATCAGAAAATCAAATGGAGTTTACTCTGTGATCTGTAATTTGAGAAAGTTCACATGTTATAGCATACTAAGTACTTCTCAGAAGAACAAGTGGTGAATGATGTCTGGTGATGATGATTTGATGTTTCTGAGCTTCTGATTTATTTGTTCTCAAAAATACTAAACAATGAGTATTAATACAATATACTTTACTAAGGTCATGATTAAGACACAGATAATTTCCCCAATCACACATGTAATAATTTTTATGAGGGCAGGAGTCCAACACTAATATTTGGATGCCAAGAACCCAAGCAAGGTCTTTACTACTCTGATATTGGACAGAGGCAGACTATATGACAATCTCTCTTAATAAGAATGAAATAAACTGTATTGGGTTGAATGTGAACCCTGAACATCGTGGAACTCCAGGTAGTTTCACTGCTTCAGAAGTGTGATATCATTACTTTTTTTTCTCTCATTTTCTTTTATTACCCTTTAGCTGCTTATACTATTAAATACTCCTTTAAATCATTTTGTTTTAATTCATTGCATAATTCTAAGGGATTGGAAAAATATGATTCTGCTTTCTCAAAGTCCCTCCTTCTTTTGTTTCTTCTTTGGCACCATAAACAGCAATGAAATAGTGGAAAGAAAGACCCTTGGTGTAGTTGGACCCATGCCTAGAACCACTGTCTACTGGTTATAGTTTTCTAATTTTAATAAATAGTCATTTATTCTCCTGAAAATATGTTATATCCATAGCTCCTCTTCTCTGTCTTTAATTGAATATTTGTTTCAACTAAATGTGTACTGCCTACAGATTTTGTCCATAATAGCTTTGGATTCTGTCAGGGGTTAACTGATTTTAAATTGAGTTTAGTATAATTTGGATACAGTTGCTTTTCTTTTGCCAAACTGGCTAGCCATTTACAATCATCAAGCCACTTAGTTCTGAAAACAGTTTTAAAATTTTAAATCACTCTTCTCTCCTGTAAAGTTCTATGTACGTTTCTACATTATTCTTCGGAGAGAGCAATTCTATATCTTGTTTGAAAATAATTAATCCATGGTGATGGCATCATGATATTAGTAACCTCCATTATTTTTTAGGTCTTATTTAGCAGATTACACAATTGTAATTTCATTCTCAGTGTGGCTATGGCTATACTTTAATATAATCAAAAAAATATGAAAACATATTTTCATTTGGTATAAAATGTTAGCAAAGAAGTTCTTGGAATTATCTGCAAATTTATATATGAGTTACTGGACTCATTATTTCAAACATCTTGGTCTGAATCAATATCATAATGATTCATTCTTTTGATTAAGAAGTGACTCTGTCTGTAGATGTCAGATAATCACCAAGATGACCTATAATGAGAACATTTCACAACTCTAGGACTTAAATTTCTTATTCCCTCAACAGCATAATGACTTCCTTCTAGATCTTTTTATAGTGTTTCTGTGCTCCTGGGGTTTCTTTTCATGATCAGTCATTATCAAGGGTTGCTTCTATCATCTGCTTTTAGACAAAGAAATGTTGTGGCTCTATACAATACAAACTGTGTTTTGTCTACATATCTTAGAATTCTGGCACATTTCCTCAATTTTTTTTTAAGCCTTGTCCCACACATCTGTATATAAATTGCATAAAACTGCAATAGTAAAAGATGACACAGGATACTCTTTGTTATTCTGTTAAGTGCTCTGAGGGGAATTAGAGAGGTTTCTTTTATATGAAATATTAAGATTAGAAATGCAAGATGTTCTTCTGATCCTGCCCCTTAGGAATAGGGTATTTAAAAGTAAGTAAGGAAAAATGATAACATCTTGATGACATTCACTATGAATCTTGAAATTCATAGCAATACCAATATACAAAGAGCACTTTGTAGGTAAAATCGTAAGTTTGTTGTTGAATCACTTGATTCTTTCTCAAACAGTTTCTAGGGAATTGAACACTGCACCAATATTGTAAGTTTTCTTTAAAATTCATAACATTCTAAAAACTCAGATACAGTCATTAATATTATAAAATATCTTTATGTGTTGGGGTTTTGTGTACTTTTCTTCCTCGTGTTAAAAATGTGAATTGTTTCCTTATTGGTTTTACAACTGATAGGTTGGATTTCTTTAGCTGTCAGCTTTGTGGCTTAGTTTGTTCCTGGTTAATGTCTGGTGAAAACAAAGTGAATGACCGTATGTGAATTTTGTGTCTTTGTTAAAGTAACACGGACAGAAGTCAATTTCTCATATATATTAAGGATAGTCTGAGTTTTTTTTTAACACTTGAAAACAATTTTATTTTCAACAATAAACTTTAATGATTAATGTGGTTCTTATGGTTCTCTTGATTCTGTCCTAAGTTGTGAGAGTCTCAGACTCCTTAATTAAATGTTTTCATTCTTCTCAAAATATCTTCATTCCTGTTAGGTACAGCAATGGTTGAAAATGCAATAGAAATTTAAAAGATGCAAATGACAGATCCATGCATATTTTCTAGAATCAACAAAGCAAAGGAGAGAATTTTCCCCTCATTTAATAAAACTTTGATTTTGGGAAGAAGGAAATAGACCTTAAAACAAAAGCATACCCATAAAACAATACAAAAATATTTTTATTAAAGCATCTCGTTCTTCTTTAAATTTTTGACTAATATTAACCCTAAGAAGAAACTAGTGATAATTCAAATCTCACATTAAAATTGCATTCATCAACACTAACAATGCACAACTTGAGAGGCTTTGGTTTTCTAGATATAAAATTTAATCAAAATAATTCAATATAGTTCAGACAGTGGGAATCATGGCAGTTTGGATTAGCATTACATTTCTTTTCTAATTTGTTATCGTGGGAGTTTCAGTTTCCTCATCCCAAAAAAACCTGGACTTGACACATGATCTTATATTCTTCCATTACACATCTCTCCAAAGTTCTACAAATCTAAGAGTAGAGCTCAAGTGAACACCCCAAAGGCAAAAATATTAATTTTTTAAGATATGAAATCATAATTGATAGTATCTCCTAAGCTAAAAAGAGCAAAGTCAAGGTAACTTTATTTTAAAACTCTAAATCCTTAAATTATCCACCAAATAGATAAAAACAACAGTCATTCAGAAGCTTCCTCTTTTCAACTTAATATGTAGTATAGAAAGTCATTTAATCTAAATGAAGGAGTGGAAACACTAAAATTCATTCTAAGTTAAGTAACTTAAGCATAGCTGAAAGTGAAAGTTGCTTAGTCGTGTCTGACTCTTTGCGACCCCATGGACTATATAGTCCATGCAGTTCTCTAGGCCAGAATGCTGGAGTGGGTAGCCTTTCCCTTTTCCAGGGGATCTTCGCAACCTAGGGATTGAACCCAGGTCTCCCACATTGCAGGAGTATTCTTTACCAGCTGAGCCACAAGGGAAGCCCAAGGAGAACTGAAGACCTTCTTTATGTTCAACACTAGAATTATTTACAAAGCTAGCATTCAAAACTGTGTTACTCATTTTCACCTCATCATCACTCTGGTAATCAGCAATGCAGTACACCGTGGAAAACTCAAACTTCAGGTTTGCAGTTAATTTGGTAACTATTAGTTTCCTAGAGCTGATATTAACAAAGTACTGTGAACTGGTACCTTTGTTATTATTTAGTTACTAAATTGTGTCCGACTCTGTGACCCCATGGACATAGCCTGCCAGGGTCCTCTGTCCATGGGATTCTCCTGGCAGGAATACTGGAGTGGGTTGCCATTTCCTACTGCAGGGGATCTTCCTGATCCAGGGATCAAACCTGTGTTTCTTGAATCTCCTTCAATGGCAGATGAGTTCTTTACCACTGTGCTACCTGGGAAGCCCAACTGGTAGCTTACAACAACAAAAATTTATTCTGTCACAGTGCTGGAAGATAGAAGTCAGAAATCAGGTGTCAGCAGTGTTGATTCCTTCCAGAGTCTCCAATAAAGAGGCTGTTCAAGTCTCTCTCCTAGTTTTTGATTATTGCCAAAAATCCCTCAATGTTCTTTCATATGTAGACTCATCACTCTACCTCCTGCCTCTACCTTAACATGGCATTCTGTTTGTGTGTATATGTATGTTTCCTTTGCTTATAAAGACACCTTCATGTTGAATCTGAGGCCACCTTAATTCAATATGATCTCATTTTAACTCAATTACATCAGCGAAGGCACAATTATCAGTATACATTCACAAATATCAGAGATTAACACTTTAACATATACCTTGGGGACACAACTCAGTGCACAAGAGTAATTAATCTCACTCTGAGAATCTCAGTTTCATCATCAGTAAAATGGAATGAAAATACTTCTTATATTTCAGGAATAAATAAACTATATATATATAATTAATACTTAAGCATTATTACAAAAACATTTGCAAAGGACAGAATGTGCTGTATCTCTTTATTTCACTATTAGGGAAAGTGTCTTCAAGTTGCATACATCTGTATAATTGGTGACAGAGTTGTGATGAAAATGCAAATAGCCTTATTTCCAGGCTTATTTTAGCTATTCAGACATATCCTCATGGCTTATAATTGACTTTTTAGACCTGCTTACATTTCTCATGCTGCCCTCTCTCTCTATCTGAATCCATGATTACATATTACAAATATAAGAGGACAAAGAGAGTATCCAAAGAGTTTGGTAGGAAAATGAGGGAGTAGAGACATTATAATTCTTTTGAAGTTTAGTGGACTAAGGAAATGTTTTGCAATTACTTGCAGTCAATCCAACAGTCTCACATATTTCATACTCATCTGCGATGCATGCACGTGTGCTAAGTTGTTTCAGTCGTGTCTGACTCTTTGTGACCCTATGACATGTAGGCCACCAGGCTCCTCTGTCCACGGATTCTCAAAGCAAGAATACTGGAGTGGGTTGCCACGCCCTCCTCCATGGAGCCAATCGTGTCTACATACTAAAGTCTCTAGGTTGGTGAATATGTGGTGGTGCTGGGAGATTTACAAGTCTGGTGAGGGAATGGAAGCCTGGTTCCCTTTCTCTCATACTTTGCCCTATGCATCTTTTCAACCTGGCTTCTCCTGAGTTGTGTATATTATAATAAGTGGGCAAAAAAAGTGGAAAAAGTGAAAGTCACACAGTTGTGTTTGACTCTTTGCGACCCCATGGTCTGTTGCCTGGCCAGCTCCTCTTTCCATGGAATTCTCCAGGCAAGACTAATGGAGTGGGTTGCCAGTCCCTTATCCAGGGGATCTTCCCAACCCAGGGATTAAACCCAGGTCTCCTGCATTGCAGGCAGACTCTTTACCAACTGAGCCACTAAGATAACAGCAAGTAAAGTACTTTCTTGAGTTTTGTGAGCTGTTCTAGCAAATTGTCAAACCTGAGGAGGAGGGAATCACAAGTTATAGCCCGTTGGTTGGTCAGAAGTATAAGTGAGAGGGTGGACCTTGAATTTGGCATCTGAAATGGTGGGGCATAGCAGTCTTGAGGGACTGAACGCTGAACATGCTGTGTCTGCACTAACTCCATTAGTTATCTCAGAATTGCATCTAGTTGTGTCTACTGAAAACTGGATGTATATTTGATGAGGAAAATCCAACATCTGGCACCAGAAGTGCTTTGAATAGAGGAAACAGAGTTCTCCTTTAGTAGATTTAGAGAAGAAAGTTTTTCTGTATTATCATAGACAAATGCTTCATTTTAGGTGACTTGGATGACATTGACTATTTCTAATGCATGGTCCTTGTTGAGAATTCATTTCCATAAAATTTCACAGAGTTGAAGGAGAGTTGAAATGTATTAAATTTATGCTTCCATGTACAAGTTTGATTTTTTACATGAAAAATTTACATAAGAGGAGCTGTCGTTGGGGCATCCTTAGTAGTTTATCTTATTACATGAATAGTAACATAATGCTTTCCATTTCGTCACAATGAACTCTGAGATTTCTAACCTTCCCAGTACAAGATTGCTGTTGTTCTGATAAGCACTGCAGACCTCACTTCAGTTGCTCAGTGTAGGGTGGTAAAAAGAAGACGGCATAGGAAAGGCAAAGATCTCCCTATCAATAGAGACCAGAGAAAAACAAATCTTTAAAACAAGGAAAGCTTCTTTGAAATCTCTAGGAGAGGATGAAGTCCTATTCCACTCACTGAAAGGCTTTTGGCTGGTGACTATCGTGATCAAACGGGCTACCAGGCCTGCAAGGAGTTCTCCTTGTCTCCATTGTGCACACACAAGAAATGCCTTCCCCTCAGGGACCAACTCTTGATTCAGGACCAACTCCTTCTGCCCTCTGCACCTTGGCTTCTCATTTCTAGCTGCATCCTGTGACCCTGCTCATTAAAGACTCATCTGCTTTTTGGTGGGCTATCATTATTGATGGAAAAATTGTTCTTTTATCAAAGCTGGATTACCATAGATAATTTATATAGAAATAGATAGACGGCTAGGTAGATCAATCCCTAAAGGAGGGCATGGCAACCCACTCCAGCATTTGTGCTTGGAGAATCCCCATGAACAGAGGAGCCTGGTGGACTACAGACTACAAAGTCACAAAGAGTCGGGCATGACTGAGCAACTAAGCACAGCACACACACACACACATATACATGTAGCTCAGCTGGTAAAGAATCTGCTTTCAATGCAGGAGACCCAGTTTGATTCCTGCATTGGGAAGATATCCTGGAGGAGGGCATGGCAACCTATTTCAGTATTCTTGGGCTTCCCTGATGACTTAGACAGTAAAGAATCTACCCACAGTGGGGGGAAACCTGGATTCAATCCCTGGGTTAGAAAGATCCCTTGGAGGAGAGCATGATAACCCACTCCAGTATTCTTACCTGGAGAATCCCTATGGACAGAGGAGCCTGGTGGACTACAGTCCATAGAGTCACAAAGAGTTGAACATTACTGAGCGACTAAGTCCAACTGAGTGACTAAATGCAGCATATATAGGATTTTCCTGATGGCTCAATAGATAAAGAATCTGTCTGCAATGCAGGAGACAACACAGATGTGGGTTTGACCCTTGGGTCAGGAAGATCCTCTGGAGGAGGAAATATCAACCCATTCCAGTTTTCTTGCCTGGAAAGTCTCATAGACAGAGAAGCCTGGCTGCCTACAGCCCAAAGGGTCGCAAAGAATCGGACACAACTGAGCCAGCAATATATATATATATATATAAAGTTACTTGTTTAGTTGTGTCTGACTGTGACCTTTTGGACTGTAGCCTGCTAAGCTCCTCTATCCATGAGATTTTCCATATATATGCCAAATAGCAAATTCCTAGAATGCAAAGGAGGAAAATAGAGAAAGAACACAATAACAGGGAGAAAACAGAGGAATAAAAAGGAATAACACTTGTATATATCTTTTCATGCAAAAGACACAGTGAGTTTTTATATTTAAAAAAAGATGAATGTCTCATCTTCCTACCTAGAACTATCAAAATATTTACATTTCCCTTTGTTATGATACGCCAAAATAAAGAAAATGCTAACTTAACCACGAACAAGGGATATATGACCCACCCAGTATTCTTTGGCCTCCCTGATGGCTCAGCTGGTAAAGAATCTCCCTGCAATGTGGGAGACCTGGGTTCCATGCTTGGGTTGGGAAAAATCCCCTGGAGAAGGGAATGGCACAGTTAGAACTGGACATGGAACAACAGATTGTTTCTAAATAGGAAAAGGAGTACATCAAGGCCGTGTATTGTCACCCTGCTTATTTAACTTACATGCAGAGTACATCATGAGAAACGCTGGGCTGGAAGAAGCACAAGCTGGAATCAAGATTGCCAGGAGAAATATCAATAACCTCAGATATGCAGATGACACCACCCTTATGGCAGAAGGTGAAGAAGAACTAAAAAGCTTCTTGATCAAAGTGTCCTCTTGATAAAAAGAGGACAGCGAAAAAGTTGGCTTAAAGTTCAACATTCAGAAAACTAAGATCATGGCATCCAGTCCCATCACTTCATGGCAAATAAATGGGGAAACATTGGACACAGTGGCAGACTATTTTTTTGGGCTCCAAAATCACTGCAGATGGTGACTGCAGCCATGAAATTAAAAGATGCTTACTCCTTGGAAGAAAACTTATGACCAACCTAGACAGCATATTAAAAGGCAGAGATATTACTTTGCCAACAAAGGTCCATCTAGTCAAGGCTATGGTTTCTCCAGTACTCATGTAAGGAAGTGAGAGTTGGACTATAAAGAAAACTGAGCACTAAAGAATTGATGCTTTTGAACTGAGGTGTTAGAGAAGACTTTTGAGAGTCCCTCGGACTGCAAGGAGATCCAACTAGTCCATCCTAAAGGAAATCCGTCCTAAATATTCATTGGCGGGACTGATGTTGAAGCTGAAACTCCAGTACTTTGGCCACCTGATGCAAAGAACTGATTCATTTGAAAAGACTCTGATGCTGGGAAAGATTGAGGGTGGGAGGAGAAGGGGATGACAGAAGATGAGATGGTTGGATGGCATCATTGACTCATTGGACACAGGTTTGAGTAGACTTTGGGAGTTGGTGATGGATGTGAGAGTTGGACTGTAAAGAAAGCTGAATGCCAAAGGATTGATGCTTTTGAACTGTGGTGTTGGAGAAGACTCTTGAGAGTCCCTTGAACTGCAAGGAGATCCAACCAGTCCATTCTAGGGGAGATCAGTCCTGGGTGTTCTTTGGAAGGACTGATGCTAAAGCTGAAACTCCAGTACTTTGGCCACCTCATGAGGAGAGTTGACTCATTGGAAAAGACACTGATGCTGGGAGGGATTGGGGGCAGGAGGAGAAGGGGATGACAGAGGATGAGATGGCTGGATGGCATCACCAACTCGATGGACATGAGTTTGAGTGAACTCCAGAAGTTGGTGATGGACAGGGAGGCCTGGCATGCTGCAATTCATGGGGTCACAAAGAGTCAGACACGACTGAGCGACTGAACTGAACTGATGGACAGGGAGGCCTGGTGTGCTGCAGTCCATGGGGTCGCAAACAGACAGCGCTAAGCAACTGAACTGAGCTGAACTGAACCCACTCCAGTATTCTTGAGTGGAGAATTCCATGGAGTGGCAAAGAGTCAGACATGACTGAGTGACTTTCACTTTTACTTTCAACCGAAAATGAACTAGTCTGGAAATTGTGAAATTTCTCCTCATCTTTCCTACATTTCTATGATAAGTATCTGATCTTTGAATTTTCCCACATAGGTATGTTTTCCAAAATTTTGATAACTTTTAAATTCCAATTTGATAATTTGAATACTTTTCAAATTTTTATTTTCTTTCTGTAATTCTTGGGAAGAAAACACTAATCCACTGCTCTGTGTCCATATAAAAGAAAGAGAAAGAAAGAAGCAAGCGGGAGAGAAAAAGAAAAGAGAGAGAAAGTAATAGAATACAATTTTAATTTAATAATACAAATTAGCATTTTGGGGCTTCGTATCTCATGGACACTTTTTTTTTTAAGATAAAACAACATTTTGATCTCTCTCAGTCTTTTTTTCATTTGTTCCACTGGTTGTATATGTGATATATGGCACTCTCTCCCTCTCTTTGTCTCTATTTTGATATTTCTCTTTTACATTCTCTTTCTCTCCTGCTCCAGCTTACATTGTAAATTCTTTGAGGAAAGGGACCAGGTATTCAAATGTACACAGATATATACAAATCTCTTTATAAAGTCCCAAGAAATATAGTATGTGACATTAGTGCATAAAATTGAAATTGAGAAATGTATATTTTTGTTTTGTTTCTAAGATAGTGATATTAGCTTACATTACTTATATAAACTTTGTTTTACTTGTCCTATTCTGCTTTGTTGCTTTGATTTCATGTGCCTTGGTCAAATCTTGTTCAAGGAAATGGAACAGCTAAATACTCAGGTATTCAGACAGAGTGGCTTTATTCTCTTTTACTTTATGTTTCTAATAGGGATACAAACTCAACAAGAAGGGTCTCCAGACAGGAGGAATTACCATCATGTATTGCATACTCCTCTGTTATGTACCGGGACTGGAAAGATGTACTAGCATGTGAGAGACACCCTCACGGGAGCGTTTATTCTTAAGGGATTACCAAGGTCCCACAGAACTTCTTTTAATACCTTGCACTGAGCACAGCTATCTTGGGAACAAAAGAGACAACTCTTGCTTGCCTTCCATCTAAACATTTGGTCTTTAATAAGAACTTTATTGTTTTCTATGGGAAACTATAAAATCTGAAAAATTTCTCAAAATTTCACACATGGGTAACTCCACTGCCTCTCACTGCCTCTCATCAAGTGTTCTGCGGTCTCTTAGGGCATATTTCAATTTCACTAGGCTTAACACACTTTTAGGATGTGGCCCAACAATGAGCAAAGGAAAAATATATTTCCGCCATGCTAGACTAATTGTTGCTGGTCGTCTATTCATTTTTTATTTAGTCTCAATATAATTCTCTAGTTGCTCATTCAAAAACAGTTATGGGAAACCTGCTATGCAGTATGGTAAGGGGTCAGGTATGAATAACTAGTTATATAGTCATCTTGGGTGGTCAAGAATATTGTGGTTTGGGAAATTTCCTTCAAAAACACCTTGTATTAAAAACACCTGTATTGAATACATGCTACTTTTCATTAGTATTGCTAGCTCAGAAATAGTTTGTAAATCAATATAAAAATTTGAAATTAAATGATGTACTAGTGTCTCAATAGAAGTGCAGGCTTAGTTAAAATGCTTTTAGATAAGCATTTTATTTTTCACACAAAGGATGAAAAAAAGCAAGCTTACTGGATGCATGCATTACTTGTATATAATGCCTGTTAAGATCAATTAGAATATCTTTAACCTAGTTTTTATACAGCAAAACTTATAGCTTCAGATCTCCCTAATGTTGAGAAAACTAATATTGGAATGATGCCTAACACAACAAAAGTTGTAGGAAAAATAATTTTATAAATCAACTGAAAAGCATCTTTTGTTTAAAAAATTACTCATTATGAATTTCTAACTTTTAAATTTGTTTTGTCCTGCAGGAAAAGATTAGGTAAGAAATCATAAAAGGAAGATGAAGCACAAGGATTAGTATCTTGGCTACCTTCGTTCCCTTTCCTAGCACTAACAATATCTAATCAAGAAAGATCTGCTACAAGATGAGGACTGGCAAGCCTGTAGGATGCTTACAAACATTTAAGAAAATTGACAAGTATTATGCTTCACAGTTTCTGTGGAGAAAGCAATAAATTCTGAATTCAACCTAATGGTAAGAACATTGGGTGAAAAATCTACAGTCTTGTCACAGATCTGTTATTTGCTGATTTGCTTGTCCTTAGTGGAGGGTAAAGTGGTGGTGATAAAAACAAAATATGGAAAAAGTGGCTCAATGTTTATATCTACACAGGAAGAACAGATCCTAACAACACAAAAATTTCCCATTTAGTTGAGTCAGGTTCTTTTTTTCCTCTCTTGGAGCTATTCAACATAAATTTAAGTTTTCAATAAAACATCTATAAACTATGAAGCCCAATTTCTGTATGTTTATGTTTAAAACTTGATTCATCTTTGACTTATTTGATCCATGAGTTTAGTAGATCTAACTAATTTTATTGAATTTTATTGAAAGAAAATCATATAAACAAGGACCTCACAGTCATTTAATATAATGATTTAATAATTAAAGTCATTTTAAATTCCTTTAGAAAATACTATCTAAATAGCTCATATAAAGAACAAATGAACAGAAAATCTATATGCAATAGAGTTTCTAAAAACTGCTCAAGAAAATAATTTTAAGAAACAGCAAGATATGGTAAGTTCAAAATAATGAGAAGAAAATGCAAAGGAAGCATTACTTTTTTTATATACCAAGTATTCATTCATTTACTGAATTATTCACTCAGCAACACTTACTGGATGCATATTATAAACACTGCTTACAATATTGGGGATTTGGCAGTGGAAAAATATAGGGAAAAATCCCTGCCCTAAAGGACTTTAAAGTCTGAAAAGGAGAGAAATTCAATAAAATTAATATCCTTATTCTCTATCTATCTATCTATCTATAACCTATCCATAAAGTTAGATAATGCTTGGTGCCATGAAGAAAAAGTAAAGTAGACATGGAAGATAGGGATGTGGAGATCTATTTGCACTTGAAAATAGGACTGTCTTGGAATTTTTCACTGAGAAGGTCACATTTAATTAAGGACTTAAAGAATGCAGGAGTGAGTTAGCTTACAAGCTGTTGGCATGTCTAACTTGTGACAGGCACACACAGCAAAGAGAGCAGCATGGTCAGAGCAAATTGAAAGAGGGTTAAAAAAAATAAGTCAGAGAAGTAAGGAAAGCAGTCCTGTATCTCTTATGAGCCATTGTAATGATTAACGAATCTTGAATAGAGAAGTGACACATTATAGGGTCAGATGATTCTAGCTGTCCTGTTAGATAACAGGGGGAAATGAAAGAAAGCAGAAGGAACAGTTACAAAGTTATTGAAAATAATCTAGACATTCAAGACTCAGCCTTGGGCATTAGCAATGGAGTAGCTAAAGAGAGATTAGATTCTGAATATATTTTGGAGTTTAGATATTATAGTGTCTGCTGATGCACAATAGTACATGAGGAAAAAAGAAAGAAAAAAAAAAGAAGTAGCCAGGATCATTTCATGGTTTGGGGCAAAAGCAATTGGGAGAATGAGGTTGCTACTTACTGAAGTGCAGAACACTTTAGAAGGAGGGACAGGGCAAAAGTCAGTTTTGGACACGTTACATCGGCGATAATAGTACTCATTAATTGTAAGTGTTAAAAGAGTTACAGGAGAGAAGTCAGTAATATAGAATTTATTATTAGTGCAACAAATTATACTATTATAATAAATAAATAATATAGAATAATATAAAATTTATGCTTAATAGTATTTAAGCATACGTAGCAGTCTGTGGGGTCGCTGACTGAGTGACTTCACTTTCACTTTCCCTTTCATGCATTGGAGAAGGAAATGGCAACCCACTCCAGTGTTCTTGCCTGGAGAATCCCAGGGATGGGAGAGCCTTGTGGGCTGCCGTCTATGGGGTCGCACAGAGTCAGACACGACTGAAGTGACTTAGCAGCAGCAGCAGGGTGAGATCACCAAGAGCATGTACTTGAGAAGGGAGGATAATAATAGGTTCAAGAACTGAGCCCTGGGAACTTAAAGTTATAAATTCAAGAAATATAAACAATAAATGAAATTGTGTTGTAGTTATAATCAAAGGAATCATTTTGCAACATAGAAGAACCTTTGTGGATGATTTGCAAAAAGACTTGGCCCTATTTTGAGTAAAAATAAAACGGCATGTTTGAAACTAGAAATTCACCAATAATCTCCAGAAAGAAATATAAAATACAAATGTTATAAAATAAGACAGCTTAGTGATATAGAAAACAAGTGGAATTATCTAAATGCAAATTAACTCTTTAGTTTTAAAGACATTGAAATTTCTTTATGAACATTTACAGTTGAACATGAAAATAAAGTTCTCAAGAAATGATTGAAATAATATCAATAGTTCATGAGTTGATAGTAATAATGATAAAAACAGATTATTTAAAAAATGAATCTGAATGAAAGAAAAGTGAGTTACAAAAAACCCTCTATTTTTATATAGTCCCATGTCAATTTCAGAAATAGAACAATTCTTTCATCCCCAAGAAAAATACTACTTTAAACTCAGTACCAAGGAAACCAAATCATTTCCTTTTGTCTTCATGTACCAACACAGCTAAACTTACTTAATTCGAGAATCATAGTGGTGAAAGCCAGTCTTTAAAGAGATAGGAAGTATTGAGGAAGAATATTCAAGATGGAGGAGGAGGGGGAATTATACATCAACATAACAAAAAAAAAAAAATAGTAGAACAGATCATGGAGTAAAGGAGCAGGGAAGAAGGAGAGAAAAGAAGTTGAGAAGGAAAAGAGATGGGATGCAGGGGGTCTTCATTCCTGTGGATCCCACTTCTCAAGCTTAGATTGATATTGAAAGCAGTGATTATAAAATTACCCAAACATGGGAATCCTAGAGTCAACCTAAAGAATCATAAACACTTTAGAGAACTCCTTTGTGTCCACCATGGAACCATTGCTAAAGAGTAGAAATGGCCAAGCGTATGTGCGTGCTAAGTCCATTCAAGCGTATGTGCGTGCTAAGTCCATTCAGTGGATTGTATCCTGCCAGGGTCTTCTGTCCATGGGATTTCCCAGGCAAGAGCACTGGAGCTGCTTGCCATGCCCTCCTCCAGGGGATCTTCCCCAACCAAGAATCAAACCAACATCTCTTATGTCTCCTGTATTGGCAGGCTAGTTCTTTATCATTAGTGCTAACTAGGAAGCCACAGAAATGACTAAGATAGGTAACTAAATATGTGGACTGAGTCAGTTTTCTATTTTTTGTGACAATATTAAAAATACTTATTTTAGGACCCAAAGTAAGTGTTGGCATTTATGTGACAGCCAGGCAGACCCACTCAACTGTCTTTCTGTGCACTGCCATGCTGTTTATTTTTAAATATTTATTTTGATGTTCTATACAATTTTTATATTTAAAAAAATTTTTATTGGAGTACAGTTGATTTGCAGTGCTGTTAGTTTCAGGTACACGGCAAAGTGAGTCAGTCATATAGCACAAATATCCACTTTTTTTAAGGTCATTTTCCCATTAAGTCATTACAGAATTCTGAGCTCCCTGTGCTATACAGTAGGTCCTTATTAGTTACCTATATTATATATGATAGCGGGTATATATGAATCCCAATATCCCTGTTTATCCCTCTCTACCCCTCACTTTCCCCCTTGGTAACCATAAATTTGTTGTTTTACATCTGTGAGAGTTGCCGATTTTCTACGCCTACTTGCACAACATCGGAAATCCATAAGTGTTAAATTCTGCAACAGCAAGTGCTGCTTCATTGTGAGGAGGGCCACGGAGAGAAATAAAAAGAAAATTAAAAAAAAAAAAAAAACTTGATGTCAGAGTCATTCTCATAGGACTGGGAGAATGAGGGACAGACAAAGTAAGGTCTCATTAAGCAAAGAGGATCCAGTTGACCAAGGCAAGCTTGTAGGTCACTGGAAGCCGACCTAAGGACTTGAGCCACAGCCTGACTACCATACCAGACCACTACACCTGGAGGATATGATGCTTTTCCTAGTATGCAACATCCTCTGACAAAGTAAAACTGCAATGATCACCAGAAGATACTATTTTAAACTAGGCAAAAATGGAAACTGAGTTCTTTGAAAACTGGAATATTCTTCTCTACCCAGAAGAACAGAACCCTGAAAGTTGATCAGATATGTAGAAAATTTTGGAAATTATTACATTTTTTAATAAAATTTTCAATAAAGAGTGCAGACTGTTTGCAACTCCATGTACTGTAGCCCGTCTGGCTCCTCAGTTCATGGGATTCTCCAGGCAAAAATACTGGAGTGGGTTGCCATTTCCTTCTCCAGGGGATCTTACCGACCCAGTGAGCAAACCCGGATATCCTGCATTGCAGGCAGATTCTTTACCATCTGAGCCACAGGGAAGCCCAATAGAGGGTTCATGGAGTCCTAATTCAATTATAACTATTTATTCAAGAAATAATTTAGCATTATCAAAGGGTTGGGAATAAGAATAAAAATATTGTTTTTTGGGGTTTTTCCCCCCTCCCATTTTTCTACATTGACTTACTGCTAGTTACTTGGGGTTTGGTCCAGTATTTCATTCACTGTAGCCCTCAGGTTCCTCTGTCCATGGGGTTCCCCAGGCAAGGATACTGGAATGAGTTGCCATTTCCTCCTCCAGGGAATCTTCTGACCCAGGGATCAAACCTGTGTCTCTTATGTCTCCTGGTTTTGCAGGCGGGTTCTTTACCACTAGTGCCACCTGGGGAGCCCTAAAATATTTCATTGATAGTGGTGAAAAAGAAATTTAGAAGCAAAAAAAAAAAAAAGGGGGGGTGCACATTTGCAGAAGTTTTGCACGGCTAAGCCCTCTTCTGAGTCTCACCTTCAGAATTAAGAGTGTGTGCTGACAGGTAGACATTCTAAATACCAAAATAAAGATGGGATCTCTCTTTAATTTTTAATCCTTAATTTGGCAAGCCTATGGGTAGCTAACAGGAAGAATCTTCATTGTTTCTGTAAAGAATCACTTTTCCACAGCAATAGACACACTTAACTAGTCCACTGTGTTTTCTGAATAGGAGAAATCCACACATACCACTATTATGAATAGTACATTTACTTTTCTCAAATTAATCTATCCTTCTAATCACCGTGGAGCTTGTTTTGAATACTGCCAGCCCTTACTTCTTCACCTCTCACTGATAACTGAACTTACTTCGATGTGCTTGTGTGCTATTATATTGAAGATACTTTCACTAAGGTTACCCGTAAGCTTGCAATTCACAAATCCACTGAGTATTTTTCAGATCTTATCTTACATGTCTATCCAGTATTTGTAATAATTCTTATATATTTTTTTCAGAGCTATGACATGTCTAATTCTTATCTCCAAATGTATAAATACAAGTGCAAACATTAATAAATGCTTTCTTCATAGAAACCCATGTTCGGAGAACTCACATCATGACTACACTATACGCCAATCTCTGTATATGCCCCTTTCTTTATGCTGCTCATCCAGAAATTACTGTGAGGTTTTAGGGAAAAAGTGAAAGTGTTAGTTGCTCAGTTGTGTCTGACTGTTTGTGACCCCATGGACTGTAGCCTGCCAGGCTCCTCTGTCCATGGCATTCTCCAGGCAAGAATACTGAAGTGGGTTGCTGTTCCCTTCTCTGGGGAGAGGGTGGGGTCCTATTTCCCCAAGGTTGAGAAAGATTCATACTTGGTAAAAATCTCAGATCAGTTGTGTAAACTTTGATAAATTACTTGACATGTATTAACCTGTTATTTCATTTGAAAAATATGAGTATTAATAGCAATAATAACTGCAATGAATTGAGATCTGTCTGTTTTAGGCAGGATGTGCTAGTGCTTTCTCTATGTTCTGTCTTAATTCTCAAAGCAAATCCATAACTAATGAGTCATTAAAATCTCTCTCATATTTAGAAAGTGAATTTTAAATACTTTGAAGGACTTGCTGTAAGGCACAAAACCAGAAGGTGAGAGAGCAGAGAATCCACCACTTGTCTATTTACTCAAAAACCTCACAGCATTGTCACACCCAGCACATCCTTGTCCACTTGATAAACCATATCTGAAACAATAAAATTGCTGAACAAAATTTCAAAATGTAAATCTTCCTTAATACATATTTTGTGCAGCAGGACTGATGAAAATATGTGCTAACCAAGAATGAAAATTATGAGCCAGCTCATTTATTTGCTTAAAGAGAGAGACAGAGGGAGCAGCTAGCCTACACAAAGAGAACATGGGAATATTCACAAATGGATTAAAATGCACAGATAAAGAACCAAAAATGAAATGAAAGGAAAGCAGCATCCAGGAAGATTCAAAGAATCTCCCAGTGTGACTCAGTCTGAAATAGCTTCAAAAGTTTCAGTCAGCTTGAATACACAGGCCAGCTAAGGGTGAGCTGTTGCTCTTGAATAATTATTTCCATTCCTACTTTTTTGATACAGAAACCAAAAAAGTGATAAGATGTCTCTGGCTTTATCATATGAATGTCAGCATTAGCCTCCTTACATTGTTGCAGAAATGGTATTTCAAAAATAAGCCTATTTGTGGAACAAACACCAAGGAAATAAATTCCTTTATAATAAAATTATTGTAGCATTAAATATGCATTCTGTTGGATTATAAAATACTAGCAGATAAGCACAATACATTTTCCAGTTCATTTACTTTTCTCAAATCTTCCCATATAAGTCATATAGGTTTTGCTAGCAAAAGCACAGGACAAATAAAATAACAATTCACCATTAGATCTCACAAATAAGTGAAATAATGTTTTTTATCTAAGACTGGTTAAATGAGCTAAATACATTTTAGATCATGATAATGAATTTAAGATATGTTAAATGATGTTATTAATTACATGAACGAACAAGAATTCAAGTTTTTAAACAGGATTCATATATCTCACTATACTACTACGTAAATTTTGTGAAATGGGTTTCTCAGGTGGCTCAGTGGTAAAGAATTTGCCTGCAGTGCAAGAGACCCAGGTTCCATGTCTGGGTTGGGAAGAACCCCTGAAGGAGGAAATGGAAACCCACTCCACTATTTTTGCCTGAAAAATCCCATGGACAGAGGAGCCTGCTGGGCTTGAGCACAAAATCTTGTGCAATGGTAGCTATTGTTGAATATAAGTGATCAAAATTTGGCGTGTTTTGGTCAAATTTCTGAATTCTGGTTTTATCTCTTAAAACTTTTTCCCCATCTTTTGTATTTTCCCTATTGGAAATAGGAATTTGGACCTAAAATTCCTCCTAGGATGGATTCATTCCTCTAATTTTGTTTTTTTCCAATATTTAGGGTGGGAATCATCTGCTCCCTTTTGTTCTGAAGCAGAAATCATAATTCATATTATCTCATAGCTTTACTTTATACACGCTGTGCTGTGCTGTCACTTCGGTTGTGTCCGACTCTCTGCGACCCTGTGGAGTGTGAGCCTGTCAGGCTCCTCTGTCCATGGGATTTTACGGGCAAGAATACTGGAGTGGGGTGCCATGCCCCCAGGGGATCTTCCTGACCCAGGGATAAAACCTGTGGCTCCTGCATTGCAGGCAGATTCTTTACTGCTGAGCCACCAACGAAGCCCCACCTTTTTACATAATACTATAGAAATAAAGGCAACATTAAAAAAACAGTAAGATAAAGGTGTGTACCTGTTGATCCTAAACTCCTTAACTATCCTTTTTTCCTATTCATCCCTACTGTTATTTTTAAAATGGATAATCAACAAGGTCCTACTGTACAGCACATGGAACTTTGCTCAGTGTTATGTGGCAACCTGGATGGGAAGGCAGTTTGGGGGAAAATGAATACATGTACATGCATGACTGAGTCCTTTGCTGTGTCAACATTGCTGGCCATCTATACTCCAATATAAAATAGAATGTTTAAAAACTAAGAAAATCTACAATAACTTTTTCTGACTTACTTCACTCTGTATAACAGGTTCTAGGTTCATCTATCTCACTAGAACTAACTCAAATTCACTTTTTTTTTTTAATTGCTGAGCAATATTCCATTGTATATATGTACTGCATATTCTTTATCCATTCATCTGTCAGTGGACATCTAGATTGCTTCCATGTACTAGCTTTTGTAAATAGTTCTACAATGAACATTGGGATATATGTGTCTTTTGTAACTGTGGCTTACTCCAAGTACATAGAAACCAACACAACATTGTAAAGCAATTTTCCTCCAAAAAATATCAAAAAATATATATAAATGGAAAAAAGAAAATTGAACCAGTCATGCACACTTGAAATAAATCTTCCTTGGACATTGTTAAAAGAAATAGCTAATCAAAGATGTGCAGTCTGTATTTAATACATGTAAATCATATAAATAAAACAATATATATGCTGTGAAAAAATAAAAGAAAAAATGCAGAAAGAAAAAGTAAATTTAGAAGTGAGGTGGATGAACCTAGAACCTGATATACAGAGTGAAGTAAGTCAGAAAGAGAAAAACAAATTTTGTATATTAATGCATATATATAGAATCTAGAAAAATAGTACTGATGAACCAATTTGCAGGCAAGGAATAGGAACGCAGATGCAAAGAACAGACTTGAAGACACAGTGGTGGAAAGAGTGGGATGGATTGAGACAGTAGCATTGAAATGCATACATCATCATGTGTAAATTAGACAGGTAGTAAAAAGTTGCTTTATAAAACTCAGCTCAGTCTGGTGTTCTCTGATGACCTAGAGGGGTGGAAAAGGAAAGTGGGAAGGATGCTCAAGAGAGAGATGTATTTATACTTAAAGCTGATTCAAGTTGTTGTACAGCAGAAACTAACAACATTGTAAAGCCATTGCCTTCCAATTAAAAATAAAAGAAAAAATAAGTGAAATTAAATTTTTAAGCACTAAAAACAAAGTGTATTACGGCTTAAATTCAAAAACCAATGTGCACAAATGCAAGATATGAAAGAAGGGTCATGTAACTGTAGATTTTTGAAAATAATACATTGTGAAATAAAAATAGTGTGAACAATCTTGAAGAAATGAGTGATTTTCTAGCTAAATATAAACCTTCAAAATTGATTCAAAAAATGTGAAATTTTCAAACCCATGTAACAATAGAAGGAAGGAAAATGGATGCTCAAATGATGATCAACAAAATTTACAAATCCCAAAGGTTTTAAAGTATTTGTTTCTCATGCTATATAAATTATTTTAAAGCATAAGGAAGATGGAAAGCCACCAAATTTACTTAATGATAATATAAATTAATAAACATTCTTGAAAAAGGAGTAAAAAACAAAACTTTCTGATTACCTGTTTGGGATCTGTGGGAAGTGGATACCAATAAGGGCAAGATATTAATAAGGGAAACATCTCCGAAAGAGAAAGGGGAACAGGTATTCAGGGAAACTCTTCAGACCAGGACAGCAGCATGACAACTGTAGAAGGAGAGGGGGAATAAGAGAAAGATGAAGGAGAAAGATCCTAAGTGGTGCAGGTCCGATAAAGTTTCATCCAGTTCAATCAGAAGCGTCAACATGAAGAATGATTACAGAAAAATATGCAGTTGGTATGATTTATAGCCATGAGGAGACCTAGAAGAGAAAAGCAGAGCCAGAGGAAAGGGAAGGAAGAAGGAGGTGCAAGAGAAAACAAATAGTATATATTAACACATATGTATGGAATCTGGAAAATTGGTACAGATAAACCTATTTGCAGGGCAAGAAGAAAGATGCAGAGAACTGATATGTGAACATGGGGTTGGGGTGAAGTGGAGGTTGAGATGAATTGGAGAGTAGCATTGACATGTATACACTACCATGTGTAAAATAGCTAGCTAGCAGGAAGGTAGCTCTCTATATACACCAGGGAGCTCAGCTCCCTGCTCTGTGATGACCTAGCGGGTGGGACTGGGAAGGGAGGAGGGAGGCTTAGAGAGAAGTGTTATAGCTGGCTCACTTCATTATACAGTAGAAACTAACATGATATTGTAAAGCAATTATACATCAGTGATATATATATATATATATATATATATATATATATATATAAAGGGAGTGCAAGAAAGGTAAGTGGGGACAAAGAAAGTTCAGTTCAGTTCAGTCACTCAGTCCTGTCCGACTCCTTGTGACCCCATGAATCGCAGCACACCAGGCCTCTCTGTCCATCACCAACTCCCAGAGTTCACTCAGACTCACGTCCATCGAGTCAGTGTGCCATCCAGCCATCTCATCCTCGGTCGACCCCTTCTCCTCCTGCCCCCAATCCCTCCCAGCAACAGTGTCTTTTCCAATGAGTCAACACTTCGCATGAGGTGGCCAAAGTACTGGAGTTTCAGCTTTAGCATCATTTCTTCCAAAGAAATCCCAGGGCTGATCTCCTTCAGAATGGACTGGTTGGATCTCCTTGCAGTCCAAGGGACTCTCAAGAGTCTTCTCCAACACCACAGTTCAAAAGCATCCATTCTTTGGCGCTCAGCTTTCTTCACAGTCCAACTCTCACATCCATACATGACCACAGGAAACACCATAGCCTTGACTAGATGGACCTTTGTTGACAAAGTACTGTTTCTGCTTTTCATTATGCCATCTAGGTTGGTCATAACTTTTCTTCCAAGGAGTAAGCGTCTTTTGATTTCATGGCTGCAATCACCATCTGCAGTGATTTTGGAGCCCAAAAAAATAAAGTCTGACACTGTTTCCACTGTTTCCCCGTCTATTTCCCATGAAGTGATGGGACCGGATGCCATGATCTTCGTTTTCTGAATGTTGAGCTTTAAGCCAACTTTTTCACTCTCCTCTTTCACTTTCATCAAGAGGTTTTTTAGTTCCTCTTCACTTTCTGGCATAAGGGTGGTGTCATCTGCATACCTGAGGTTATTGATATTTCTCCCAGCAATCTTGATTCCAGCTTGTGCTTCTTCCAGTCCAGCGTTTCTCATGATGTACTCTGCATATAAGTTAAATAAGCAGGGTGACAATATACAGCCTTGACGTACTCCTTTTCCTATTTGAAACCAGTCTGTTGTTCCATGTCCAGTTCTAACTGTTGCTTCCTGACCTGCATACAGATTTCTCAAGAGGCAGGTTAGGTGGTCTGGTATTCCCATCTCTTTCAGAATTTTTCCACAGTTTATTGTGATCCACACAGTCAAAGTCTTTGGCATAGTCAATAAAGCAGAAAGAGATGTTTTTCTGGAACTCTCTTGCTTTTTCCATGATCCAGCGGATGTTGGCAATTTGATCTCTGGTTCCTCTGCCTTTTCTAAAACCAGCTTGAACATCTGGAATTTCATGGTTCACATATTGCTGAAGCCTGGCTTGGAGAATTTTGGTCATTACTTTACTAGCATGAGAGATGAGTGCAATTGTGTGGTAGTTTGAGCATTCTTTGGCATTGCCTTTCTTTGGGATTGGAATGAAAACTGAACTTTTCCAATTCTGTGGCCAATGCTGAGTTTTCCAAATTTGCTGGCATATTGAGTGCAGCACTTTCACAGCATCATCTTTCAGGGTTTGAAACAGTTCCACTGGAATTCCATCACCTCCACTAGCTTTGTTCGTAGTGATGCTTTCTAAGGCCCACTTGACTTCACATTCCAGGATGTCTGGCTCTAGATTAATGATCATATCATCATGATTATCTGGGTCATGAAGATCTTTTTTGTACAGTTCTTCTGTGTATTCTTGCCACCTCTTCTTAATATCTTCTGTTTCTGTTAAGTCCAGACCATTTCTGTCCTTTATTGAGCCCATGTTTGCATGAAATGTTCCCTTGGTATCTCTAATTTTCTTGAAGAGATCTCTAGTCTTTCCCATTCTGTTGTTTTCCTCTGTTTCTTTGCATTGATTGCTGAAGAAGACTTTCTCATCTCTTCTTGCTATTCTTTGGAACTCTGCATTCAGATGCTTATATCTTTCCTTTTCTCCTTTGCTTTTCGCTTCTCTTCTTTTCACAGCTATTTGTAAGGTCTCCCCAGACAGCCATTTTGCTTTTTTGCATTTCTTTTCCATGGGGATGGTCTTGATCCCTGTCTCCTGTACAATGTCAGTGGTATATATTTTTGTTAATAAAAAGGGAGTGCAAGAAAGGTAAGTGGGAACTAAGGAAGTAAGGTTGTTGTCAAAGATACAGGAAATGATGTTTAAAAAAAAAAACAAAACAGAGGATTCTTGGTACTTAACAATTATCATTGTGTTTGTTCCTGTTTTCATGTTGAAATTCCATCACTTGAATTTTCTTTCTCATTCTTTCCTAATGCTGTCGATTCAGCTGCCAAATCACCATTTCAGCTCTACCAGGACAAAGATTCATCCTTCCACTCAAGCTATATAGCGAGGCATTGTGTTTCTTTTTCCTATTTTTGATTGTTTAAATTTCATCAGGCAACAAAACTTTTCCTTGTTTCCCTTTCTATCTGTCTATATTATTGTTCCAAATCTAAAATGTTCAGTATCTAACACCACAGCCTATTCTTCTTCTGTTTACAGGAAAGACTCTTTTGGATCTTAATGGGATGGGAAAGGACAGTAAAATGATATATATGGGAAAACAAATTTTCAAATACTTATTTTTTAGAAATCTTTGTTTTCCATAAAAGTTTCTTCTTAGTCTCAACAGTATCAAGTTTCCCAGAGTAGGAAATCAAATCAGGAATCTTCTGACAATGCTAAGAAAAAGCCTATTTGTTGTATAAACCAGCAGTAGAATTGCAGCCTGAGTTCTCTTTACTTTTTTGTTGTAATATTGATGAGATTAACTCCACACCAGAAAGAGAGATAGAGAACATTCTTTGCAGATAGGGTGGAAAAAATATGGACCATGTTAGAAATTTATTTTTGTGGCACAGTAGGTGACATATTACACTCCTGTTAAGTCTTGTGGGAATTAGAAGACAAAAAAAAAATGGTGAGTATAGCTTTCTTATATCTATATTTCTGATATAAGGTTATAGATTTTTTTTATTCTCGATTCACTGATAATGATCCTTTTTTTTTTTTTTGCTAACCACTGAAATGTAAGCCACAAAATAAATCAAGTCATCTAGATCTGTGAACTAATAATACCATGTTTTAGATGAATGCAATTATATTTTTAAAGTAACTCAATGCATCCATCTGATATTTTTTCCTTTCTCTCCTCTTCCTGTCCTTTTCTTTCCCCTCAAGTTTCTCATTCCATCCTCAGTCCCAAAGGACTTTTGTATCTTTAATTTAGAATTTGTTTGGTTCTTCAAAAGCCAAGAAACAATGTAAGGACCAAATTTGGTAAGGAAAAGAAATGTTCTGACTTCCACTTAACATGAAAAACAACCACCACCCCACCACCCTGAAAATATCTAAAAATGTAATTTAGGGACACTTGCAAAGGGTTTTTCTAAAAGAAAATAGGAAGGAATGTCATTAAGTCTAGCCTTATATATTAGAATTATTTATAGCCTTTATTACATTAATCAAACAGTACAAAACAGTAGGTGAACAAGCTGTCTGGAACTGTGGTTCTTTACTTCTGTAGCAGTTGTTAACATGTCATGTTCAAAAAAATACAGAAAAACCGTTTGAATGTATATGTAAGAAATATTGCTTACACTAGAAGCAACCGCAAATCTCTTCAAAATACAAAGAAATCCCACACATGAGGGGGAAAAATTCTTAGTTGCCTTTCAAAGTAATCAGGTTTATCCCCAGAAAATAGGTCCAATTTACTGATGGCTCTAAGCTGGATAGTAAATTGACTATAATATCATCTCTGCTGTTGTTGCACTGTGGGCTCAGTTCAGGAATCATCATCTAACTGCTTCATGAAAGTCTGCATAAAGATACAGTAACTCGTAAAGTAATCTCTTTCCCAGTTCTTTGTGGCCCTGGAAAGGCACAGAATTTATGGGGACCTGTTAGAGAAGCCAGGCTAATAAAAACAGAAAGTTACCCTAGTGTTCTTGGCAGTGCATTGTGCTTATAGAGGTAAAAGTGTTTAAGCTTCTCTGTCCAAGATGATATTCTTGCCATCCAGTGAATGAAATTCTAGGAGAAACTAGCCAATAATGTTCAACAATGCATTCTATTTATTGTGACTGCTAATAATTTAATCTGTCCAATGAAAACTGGCAATTTGTTTGTAACAAGTCCTATTTTCTTATTACAGTTTTCCTTTGCTCTAAAACTGTGATCATCTGTGGCAATGACTGTCATAAAGTTCCTATAAGAACGGAGTGATAAATATGGCATAACAGGATAAACAGAACATTCAAAATAAAAGCAGGTCTTTCCTTCCTTTTAAACCTTTTGTGATTCTCTTTTCTAGAGCCAAACTTTCCATTGAATAAGAAAAAGGCTGGTATATAAGTTACTGAAGTAATTACTTATTATGGCTATTTTTGAAGAATCGAGGATTTTAGAGAATAAAAAATGACAGGAGTGTTGGTGTTTTCAATAACCAAAATCTATTTGAAAAGTTATAATACATGCAATGGTATACCTGGCTGTTATGAGTCCATTAGTACTTCTGCCTAAATATTTAAATCTCATTTAATTTAATTAGCATACTTTTGCAGGATATCAGCAGAGTGAAGTGTTGAGAGCAGTGGTTATGAAGAAACCTTACCTTCCTGAAACACTGTATAAAAATATTTTGTACAAATTATCTTCTTTGTATCTATCTAGGGAAAATGAAAGATAAGAGAAAGATAATATCTTTATGGAGGAAGACATGACTACCCACCCCAGTAGTCTTGCCTGGAGAATTGCATCAACAGAGGAGCCTGGTGGACTACAGTCTCTAGGGTTGCAAAGAGTCAGACATGACTGAAGAGACTCAGCATGCATGCAACATATTTACCGGATTTCAAACACACAAAGCAGTGAAGTCAACTAATCTTTCTCTGGGTAGTTTTTTAGAGCTGAGCTATCTGATAATATGAACTCAGACACATTATTTAAATTAAAATTAATTTAAATTTAATTATATTATGTATTGCATTTTCTTTATCCATTTAAGATACTTCCTTGTCCTGGCCACTTTAAATAGCACTGCAATGAACATTTGGGCATATGAGTCTTTTTGAATTATAGTTTTCTCTGGGTATGGGACTAATAGTGGAATTGCAGGGTCATGTGGTAGTTCTGTACTACTCATCATAGAGGAAGCCATAAAAAGAAATGAAATTGGGTCATTTGTAGAGATGTGAATGAACCTAGAGTCTGTCACATAGACTGAAGGAAGTCAGAAACAGAAAAGCAAATACTGTATATTAATGCATATATATATGGAATCTGAAAAAAAAAACTGGTATAAATGATCTTATTTACAAAGCAGAAACAGAGACGCAGGGTGGAGAACAAATGTATAGATAGCAAAGGGGAAGGGCAGGTTGAACTGGGAGATTGGGACTGTCATATATATATTACTGATACTATATATACAATGGATAATTAATGCTAACCTACTGTATAGCACAGGGAACTCTACTGAGTACACTGTGGTGACCCAAGTGGTAAGGAAATCCAGAAAACAGATGTATGCATATGTATGGCTGATTCACTTTGCTATACAATAGAAACAAACACAGCATTGTAAAGCAAATATACGCCAATTTTCTTTTTAATTTAGTGATGCTAACAATACACTTTCTCAGTTGCACTAGCATATTTCAAGTATCTAGGCAGTCACATATGGCTGGTGATCATAGCCTTGGACAAAATAGCTTATAGAATATTTCCATCAGTATAGAAATTACAGTTGGGAAGTGTGGTTCTGAAGAATATCTGCTAAAATTTCTACAGCCTTTTTACTTTGATGAAGTATTTTTTATATGCAATGGAAATTATGGAAGCAAGAAGAGGAGAGAAGCAAACCATTGCTTCATAAATTTTATTGTCAGCTTCAGTTCAGTTCAGTTCAGTAGCTCAGTCATGTCCGACTCTTTGTGACCCCATGAGTCGCAGCACGCCAGGCCTCCCTGTGCATCACCAACTCCTGGAGTTCACTCAAACTCACGTCCATCGAGTCGATGATGCCATCCAGCTATCTCATCCTCTGTCGTCCCTTTCTCCTCCTGTCCCCAATTCCTCCCAGCACCAGAGTCTTTTCCAATGAGTCAGCTCTTCATATGAGGTGGCCAAAATTGTCAGCTTAGGGGAATTAAAAAGATGATTCTACTTATAGAAATAAATAAGAATATATAGATTTTCAATATTGCTGCAATAGCTAATGGTCAGGTACTCTTTAACTCTAATTCTGTGTGGAACTTGCACAATAATCCTTTACTGAGTACTATTTTGACCAGACATTGTTCTAGATTCTTAGAATACATGAGTGAACAGATAAAAATCCCTGCATTCAAGGACTCAGCATTCAGATTTTGCTTTAGTAGCTTTCTATAATTACTTGATACCAACCCTACATTTTAGCAAATATGTTTAATTTCACTACCCTTTGTAGATATTATTTATACTTTTAATACAATTGTATGCTAAGTTGTTTCAGTCATGTCCATCTGTTTGTGACCCTATGGACTTGGGCTCCTCTGCCCATGGGATTCTCCAGGCAAAAATACCAGAGTGGGTTGCTTTGCCCTCCTGTAGGTGATCTTCCAGACCTAGGGATCAAACCAGGGTCTCCTATGGCTCCTGCGCTGCAGGCAGATTCTT
The DNA here is from genome assembly GCF_023091745.1 of Budorcas taxicolor. Classification (NCBI taxonomy): domain Eukaryota; kingdom Metazoa; phylum Chordata; class Mammalia; order Artiodactyla; family Bovidae; genus Budorcas; species Budorcas taxicolor. The sequence goes on along the minus strand of NC_068923.1, from coordinate 54,181,440 downwards.
TAAGGCTGAGCCACTAAGAACACCACTTTTAGTATGAACTATTAGTACATGAGATATTTTGATGACATCTGGGTTTAATAAAAGTCCTTTTTCAAAATAGAGTCTTTAGAATTATTTCTTTGACTTCTAAAGTTATCCATTTTTGATCATTTCTTTTTAGCATATAGATGCAGGCTCTCTCTGAGGCAAGAGATATAATATATAGGCCAGAGCTTAAATTTTAAAATTATGGTAAATAATGAATGTCAAATCTGATAAATCAGGCAGAAATATAAAAACAGATAAAATAGCTGATAATTGTCTTCAGTAATTTTGTAAAATTCCAAATTGATCCAATTATTGTCTAAAATCTTCACTTTTTTTCCTATATTAATGATTAAATAAACACACAACTCCAGCTTCAGAAAGAACTAATGCCAATTTTTCTCTAAGTCTCTTTTTCTCTAACCTTATTTCATCATGAGTTCCATTCCCCTGCCTTTACGTTTATAATCTTATTCTTCACTGGAAAGGAATTTGAACAAGCAAACACGTTTTGGCATAAAAAATAAAAATCATCCAAAGCTGTTAGCCATAAATATTCTTATAGTGTCATACTCCTATAACTCATATTGAAATCACAGAACTTGAATTGCATGTGCAATTGTAAGTGGGCACAATTCCTTTGCATGTGCACACATATATACACACCCATGCACAAAGTACAAATGCTTTTTAACTGTGGGCTTAAGTTACCATAAGTCTGGCGAGTCAAAGTTAATAGCATGACTCTATCTTTAGCCCATCCACTAACGTATAACAGAAGAGTATGGAAACCATTCACCCACTGTGCAAAGACTGGAAGTAGAGTTTTTGGAATTTATTGATGGAGTTTTACTATGTGCATGTTCAAATTGATTTCAAACATTGAGCAAATAGGGACTTAAATTTTAAACTGTTAAAACAAAATGTGGAAACCATAGACCTTTTTCTAGGATGTCACTAATTTTGAATGTGCATTTTTACTTTCAGGGTAGTATGATGAGCAGGTGTTCAAGAAAGTGTTCATGTCTGTTTCAGCTGAAATTCAGGACACATGTCAATGGACTAGTTCCACAAATATGTAATGAGCCTAATCTTGTGTCCCTGGTAGCTCAGATGGTAAAGAATCTGCCTGCAATGCAGGAGACCAGGGTTTGATTCCTGGGTCGGGAAGATCCCCTGGAGAAGGGTAAGTTAACCTACTCTGGTATTCTTGCTTTCAGAATTCCATGCACAGAGGAGTCTTGTGGGCTACAGTCCAAGGGGTCACAAAGAGTCAGACACGACTGAGCGAGTAACATTTTCACTTCACTTTCAATGATGTGTCATGCTCTATGAATTAGACACTTGTCCTCACAGGATAGCTAGCCATTTCCTTCATTCTGGGATCTTCCTGACCCATGGATTGAAGCTAGGTCTTCTGAATTGCAGGCAGATCCTTACCAACTGATCCATGAGGAAAGCCCTAAAAAAATATTGAAAAGATTCATAGTGTAGTGTGATGATTATCATAAAATAAATATATATAAAGTAGGGGTCCAGAAGAGGCAGTGATTAATGGAAGGATTTTTCACATGCAGTTTAGACTAATAACTTCATTGATATAAAATACTAGTTTTGGATGAACACAGTTGTACACAATCTATAATATTATAGACACTGAAAATGTGTTAATACATGCTAATTCACCAATATAAATTATCATCATCACATTTTAGTCCAAACTCTCTAAAATTCAGCCTTGAATAAGGAGGAGTTTTCAGACTGTTCAGAAAGTATAGACATATTCTGATTAAACATCATGCTTTGAAAAGAATATTTTGAAACACATGGAAGAATATATCATTTGGCAAAAATAATTTAAGCCCAGGATAACACTTTTTTCCATACTGTTGACTGATATGAAACCATGAAAATAATGTCTAATGTTAATATGGTATATTTTGCATGAAAATAATGAGTGGGCTTTTAGAAAACAAAAACAAAGTTTAGTCTAGGCAACAGGAACCCTATTCCAAGATAAAATTAGTTCTTCATTTGTCCAGACATTCAAAGCTCCAAACATAACTCAACTGGAGCTTTCAGAAACAAGTTACCAACACAATCCCAAGGTTTGGATTGCTTGGTCTATAAATGAATCCAGTGCCTTTCCCACTCAATGTCTAGTCTAATATTATTCTTGGGATAATATCAGTGTCCCCCAGCAAACAATGTTAGAAAGATAAATAGACAGACAGATAGATAGATAGGTAAAGTTGAAAGAATAATTGTCATACAAAATTTTCTGAAGATTAATTGCAAGATGAGTGACCATTTTACCCATAAAACTGATTTGTTTACATAAAATATATAGAATGTAAAATGTTATCTTTCTTGTAACTATTAATTACTACAATATTTTAAAAATATGTTCAAAGACTACATGATGGGTTTCTCCCTTTAGAACTATGTGTGACAGGACAGATGAAATTAATCAAAAGCCTCAAGCTGGTCCAAGGGCTAAATTCCTCACTTATTCCTGGAGTTGGTGGTTTGTGGAATGGGGTGTGTGTGTGTTTGTGAACGTATGTATGTGTTATTGAGACCCTAATTTTATAACCACAAACCCACTCATCCAGAATCAAAGAGTGATATTTCAAATACAGTAATTTATTTTACATAGTCCATTAATTACATTTGTTTTCTGCATATATCCAGATGTGCACAGAAACATTCATTGGAGAATATGCAATGTTTCTGCTCTAAAATAGTTCACAGCACAGCAAATAGGCATCCATTCTCCCTGGGGATAGGTGATCTGACATCAATTTAAATAGATGTGGGTTGAGATTTTAGGTTTGGTTTAAAACCTGAGCTTTCACAATCTTAGCCTTACACTGGACCTTAGTTCATTCTTCCTGGGGAGTTTTTAATGGCATCCCAATCTCCTAAACAGTGTGCAGTGCATTCTGCTTTTTTCATTACCATTTCTAATGTGTCCTTGAAATACCTGGGGTGCTGTGGATTGTTCAACCACAATGCACAAGTCTTGTATTATATAGCTGGAAGAATACTTAGAAGCCCTGGTAATAAAAATGACAATAAATGGTTCTTTACAATTTCTTTAAATTTAAAAATAATATATCTGAAATGTTCTGACATGAGTATATTCAAATGCTTGCATGCAATGTGATTTTAAGTCTTTTAAGATTCTTTTTGCCTTATGGTTTTATTTCATCTGAGAGGCATAGAAACCAATCCTATACAGGATAAGCAATTATGACTTTTAGAAGGTGTTATTCTTTGAGTCTTGCTTCTCTTTCTCCCTTTGTGTTAGACTCATTATTGATGGCTGCCTTTTAGCTCAAAAGAATGATAGCTGACAAAGGTTCTCATAAATCTAGCATCTGCTTTATAATTTGTCTTTGTAGAAATATAATATTTTCTCCATGGAGACATCACAGTTCTTATTTGGGGGAACATATTTATTAAATACTAAAGTCTTTTAAGATTATTCCTAAGAACTGATTTTAAAACAACAAAAGCTATATAGACTTGCCCCTTGGTCTTTAGCTCAATACTATTAGCTTTCCTGTTACAACACACAAATAAATAAGGGATAAAATTTTGCCCAAGTATGAATTCATTTGAAAAACGTACATTTTGAGTTTCAACTTTTTGTGATTCCCATTTGGCTACCTAATGCCAAAATGCAGCTTCTTAGAAGAGGGGGAAATGGGGAATTATTAAAAATAATCTCACAAACTTTCTTGGACACGACACGACTTTCATGAACAATATTATGACAAGTTAAGTGCAAATGAATCAGAACATATGGATTAAATTTCCCTTGAAGTATACATGGTTTCTGTAAATTATGAGAAAAAAGGGAATGGGAAAATGTAGTTTTAACTTTGCCAAACCCAAGACATTTGAACAATTGTTCAAGAGAGCATGCCAAACCCATATTTTCCTCCTTTAAATCCACCTAATATACAAAGAAACACTTTGAACTAATATAGCCAGTTCCTTCTCAGTAACTCAGTACTTTTGGAATTTCCTCATTTCTTCCTTATAGTAGATTTGTAAACAAATTTTAGATATGACATTGCAATTTTTACAAGTGTGATTATGGGGGAAAAGTTTAAAAATAATGTGCTTGGTAAATAAGGAAGAACTGAGTATTAGAACTTAAGTGGAAACCAGTGAATTTGCGTTAACTAAATTCTATTTTATATTTAAAAAAACATAATCCTGAGCAATATCATGAGATATAACTACTGCAGATTGATATTGTGAATTGATTACCAAAGTTTCTAACTATACTGAAGGCAACATCATTTCCACCAATATAATTTTACCCTCAGTATCTAACAGAAACTTTTGGGTCATCTCTGGATTTATTTTTGTAGTGACTTTACTGTACAAAGAAGCTGAGTTCATTTTTTTTTAAGAATCAGATTCCAAATAAACCATGAAAAAAATCAGAAATAATATCTCCAGGTGCAATCTTCCACAATTTATCCTAAATAAAATTACACATAGATACTATTTAGAAAACATATGCTATAATGTAGATCATATATTATTTGTTTTAATTCATGTTAGACATACCTAATGTATATATATTTATATACATGTAGATTCTATGCATGCTGCTGTTGCTGCTAAGTCGCTTCGGTCATGTCCGTCTCTGTATGACCCCATAGACGGCAACCCACCAGGCTCTGCTGTCCCTAGGATTCTCCAGGTAAGAATACTGGAGTGAGTTGCCATTTCCCTCTCCAACACATGCATGCATGCTAAGTTGCTTCAGTCGTGTCCGACTCTGTGCGACCCCAAAGATGGCAACCCACCGCGCTCCTCTGTCTACGGGATTCACCAGGCAAGAATACTGGAGTGGCTTGCCATTTCCTTCTCCAATTTTAGGCACAGATTTTGTAATTTTCTCAGAATTTGATCATACTATATACTATATTTTCTAATCTGAAGTTTCCTCTCAATTCGTTTACTTTCTTTTAATATATCTACATGCCAACCACATAATTTATATATCATCATTATCTGGTTCAAACTGGTTAGATACATCTATGGTTTTAATTTTGCTTATATTTTTAATGGGTATAGACAAATTTTGAAGTTCTTACTTACAGAGCTTATAAATTTCCAAATGACCTCAATGCCTCCTGTCACACAAATTTCAGTTCATTATTCCTATAGACCCACAGGGGTAAAAATCTTATGTCATTGATTCACTGCTAGCTTCCCCAGGTTTTGTGCTTGTTGTGCTGGTGCTCAGGCAAGTCTGACTCTTTGTGACCCCATGGACTGTAGCCCGCCAGGCTCCTCTGTCCATGAAATTTTCCAGACAAGAATACTGGAGCGGGTTGCCATTTCCTCCTCCAGAGGATCTTCTCCACCCAGGGATTGAACCTACTTCTCTTGCGTCTCCTGAATTGGCAGGCGGATTCTTTACCACTAGCACCACATGGGAAGGGAAGATAGAGTGCAATACATAACAGAGATTCCCTGCATGTGTAAATGAATGTATGAGTATTCCTGTCCTAGAGTCATTTAAACACTGCCCTCTCTCTGACTATCACTCTGATCTCCTCTGCACTTTTTGGTCTCTATCAGCATAGGGCACATTTTGACATCTTTTCCCCTTATTTATTTCAATCTAGATAGTAGTCTTACAACAATATCTTTCTTTTAGTTTTTGGTCAATTTACTTGATCTAGTTTTTGCAATGAGCATGCATTTTTCATTACAGGACTCAACCTAAAGATAGAAACTTTATTTGTTTGAAGTACTAAGCAAGAGGATTTATATTAACTTGGAAACTAGAGACATGAATTGGCTGAAGCCAGTAAAAGAAACAGGGAATAGACATGCTCACAGGATAAAATGTGGATTCTTTTACATCTACCATTACTCCCTTGAGAGTCATTAATATGTATTGTTTTTAATCTCTCCCCAGCTACGCCATGTCTGGCATCACTTGTACTAGGTGACTCAAATACTTGAGATTTTGTACTCTACACCCATCCTCAGCAGAAGCAGCCAAACTTCTTCCCAACCAATCACTTTCTTACAGTTCAAATTAACCTCTATATGAATCAACAGTATCAAGTGATTTCTTTTTTCTGCTAATAGATTTTAAATAAGTTCAACTTTAGCTTTGTACATACTGCAATTACTATGCAACACAAATTTAATTAAAACTAAAAGCATTTATCAGAACATTGGGTCAATGTAATTACTATAAACAATTGCTATGAGCCCAGCATTGTTATTATTAATATGGTGATTAAATGCTTTTCATGTATTAAGCACCCAGTTGAATTTAGTCTCATATCAGATGTGGCCAATGGCATGAAGTTCCTTGCAGCTAGTAAAGAAAAAATGAAAACAAAAGAATAAGACTGTGTGATAAGTGAAATAACAAAGCCCAGGAATTCATGGGAGCAAAGAGAAAAACATGAATGTGTTTAGACAGGAGGGTAAGGTAAAATGTATATAAGAGCTAAAGTTAGAGATTAGGATAGAAAGGAACAGGCTGATTTTAAAAATATTTAACATGCAGAATTACTAGAACTTGGTGACCAATTTGATGTAAGTAGGGATGGAAGAAGGATTCATACATTTCTTTGTGTTTTCAGGCTGAAAAAGCACGTCAGAAAAACAAAAAATGTGCACATCCATTAGAAAGTCTGCTGTAGACAGAAATGTAAGGGGAGTAGATTACAATAGAAAGTTAGATGAGCTAAATAAGAAAAATATATATATAAATATATGTATATAAATACATATTTATATACCACAGCTTACATATCATATGTATTTATGGATATATATTTAAATATAGAATCTTGTTCTGTATACAATTTCATGGACTCCTTTTTTAGTTGTTGTTAAGATATCATGAACCTATTTTCACCTCAGTTCATATAAATCTGTAATGCTATATTCAGTACTGATATAAAAGCCTATTGAATGGAAAAATATCACTCCACAGGACTTTGGAAAAGTAAGCTCTGGTGCATGCTCTAAAGACCTGTAAAGAGAAAATTACAGATTAGAAGTTTCTGTAAGAAAGATTTCTCTAGCAGAGTATTTTGGAGGAGCCATCTAGGCACCTTTCTGCTATTGTTCAGTCACTAAGTCGTGACTGACTCTATGCAACCCCATGGACTGCAGAACACCGGGCTTCCATGTCTTTCACTATCTCCTAGAGTTTGCTTCAATTCATGTCCATTGAATCAGTGATGCCATCCAGCCATCTCATCCTCTACTCCTCTCCTCTTCATTTGCTTTCAATCTTTCCCAGAATAAGGGTCTTTACCAAGGAGTCGGCTCTTCTCATCAGATGGCCACAGCATTGGTGCTTCAGCTTCATCATCAGTCTGTCCAATGAATACTCAGGGTTGATTTCCTTTAGGATTGACTGATTTGATCTGCTTCCTATCCAAGTGATTCTCAAGAGTCTTCTCCAGCACCATGGTTTGAAAACATCAGTTCTTTGGTGCTCAGCCTTCTTTATGGTCCAGCTCTCACATACGTACATGACTACTAGAAAAACCATAGCTTTGGCTTTAGAACCTTTGTTGACAAAGTGATGTCTCTGCATTTTAATATACTGTCTAGGTTTCTCATAGCTTTTCTTCCAAAGAGCAAGTGTCTTCATTTCATGGCTGCAGTCACCATCAGCAGTGACTTTGGAGCCCAAGAAAATAAAATCTGTTACTACTCCCACTTTTTCTCCATCTATTTGCCATGAAGTGATGGGCCCAGATGCCATGATCTTAGTTTTTTGAATGCTGAGTTCTAAACCAGCTTATTATCTCTCCTCTTTCACCTTCAACAAGAGGTTATTTAGCTCCTCTACACTTTCTGCCATTGAGATGGTATCATATGCATATCTGAGGTTGTTGATATTTCTCTGGGCAGTCTTGATTCCAGCTTATGGTTCATCTAGCCCAGCATTTCGTGTGATGTACACTGCATATATATTAAATAAACAGAGTGACAATATATAGCCTTGTTATGTTCCTTTCCCAATTTGGAGAAAGTCAGTTGTTCCATGTCTGATTCTAATTGTTGCTTCTTGACCTGCATACAAGTTTCTCAGAAGACAGTTAAGGTGGTCTGGTAATCCCATCTCTTTAAGAATTTCCCACAGTTTGTTGTGATCCACACAAAGACTTTAAAATAGCCAATGAAGCAAAAGTAGATGCTTTTCTGAAATTCCCATGCTTTTTCTATGATCCAAGGAATGCCGGCAATTTGATCTCTGGTTCCTCTGCCTTTTCTAAATTCAGCTTGTACATTTGAAAATTCTTGGTTCATCTATTGTTGAAGACTAGCTTGGAGGATTTTGAGCATTACTTTGCTAGCATGTGAAATGAGTACAATTGTGTGGTAGTTTGAACTTTCTTAGGCACTGCCTTTCTTCGGTATTGGAATGAAAACATCTTTTTCAGTCTTATGGCCATTGCTGAGTTTTCCAAATTTGCTGGCATGTTGAGTGCACCACTAAAATATCAGCTTTTAGGATTTGAAATATCTGACCCGGGCTTCCATCACCTCCACTAGCTTTATTTGTAGTAATGCTTCCTAAGGCTCATTTGACTTCACACTCTAGGATTTCTGGCTCTAGGTGAGTGACCACACAATTGTCATTTTCTGAGCCATTAAGACTTATTATGATTTTTTGCATAGTTCTTCTGTGTATTCTTGCCACCTCTTTTTAATTTCTTCTGCTTTTATTAGGTCCTTATAGTTTCTGTGCTTAATCGGGCCAATTCTTGCATGAAATATTCCTTTGGTATCTCCACTTTCATGAAGATTTCTAGCCTTTCTCCTGCTGTTTTCCTTTATTATTTCTTTGCATTGTTCATTGAAGAAGACCTTCTTATCTCTCCTTGCTATTCTCTGGAACTCTACATTCAGTTGGGTATATCTTTCCCTTTCTCCCTTACCTTTCACTTCTTTTCTTTCTTCAGCTGTTTGTAAAGCCTCCTCAGACAGCCACTTTGCCTTCTTGCATTTCTTTTTCTTTGGGATGATTTTGGTTACTACCTCCTATACAATGTTAAGAATCTACATTCATAGTTCTCTGGGCACTCTGTATATCAGATTTAATCTTTTGAATCTCTTGGTCACCTCCACTGTACAACCATAAAGGATTTGATTTAGGTCATATCTGAATGGCTTAGTAATTTTCCTTACTTTCTTCAATATAAGCCTGAATTTTGCACTAAGGAGCTCATGATTTGAGCCACAGTCAGTTCAAGGTCCTCTTTATGCTGCAAAGAATATAATCAATATGATTTCAGTATTGATCTTTTGGTGATGTCCATGTGTAGAATCATCTCTTGTGTTGCTGAGAAATGGTGTTTGCTATGACGTGTGTATTCTCTTGACAAAACTCTGTTAGCCTTTACTCCACTTCATTTTTTACTCAAGGCCATACTTCCCAGTTATCTCTTAACTTCCTACTTTTACATTCTAGTCCCCCATGATGAAAAGAACATCTTTTTTAGGTGTTAGTTCTAGAAGGTCTTGTAAGTCTTCTTAGAACCAGTGAACTTCAGCTTCTTCAGCATCTGTGGTTGGGGCATAGACCTGGATTACTTCAATGTTGAATAATTTGTCTTGGAAAAGAACCAAGTTCATTGCCATTTTTGAGATTGCACCAAGTATTGCATTTCAGACTCTTGTTGACTGTGAGGGCTTTTCTATTTCTTCTAAAAGGTTCTTTCCACAATGGTAGATATAATGGTCATCTGAATTCCACTGGTCCATTCTCATCCATCAGCGTTCACACTTGCCATCTCCTACTTGACCACTCCAATTTACATTGCTTCCTGGACCATACATGAATATAGCTTGTAGGTATAAAATACACAGAAAAGAGGGATAATATTTTAAAGATATTTGGTGTGCACAATCAGATAGATTTCATGACTGCTGCCGCTGTTGCTGCTAAGTCGCTTCAGTTGTGTCCGACTCTGTGTGACCCCATAGATGGCAGCCCACCAGGCTCCCCCATCCCTGGGATTCTCTAGGCACTAATAACATATAAATGAGAGAAATTTTAAAAAGCAATAATGGAAATGAGAATTTTGACTTGATGATAAAGAATCAGCAAATGCAATTTATCTACATACAGAAAACTGAACGAAATCTCCCTATTGAAAATGAGCCTGAGATGCTGAGCCCAGTGTTCATTTTTACATTTGAAGAATTTCTGGGACACTCTGAAGGATTTTCCTAAAATTCAAAAAAATACATTATTATGGGATCTTAACTATCAGTGTCTTCTGTAAAGAGGTCATCATTATAGTTTTTGATATAGATAAAATGATTCAGTAACAGTGTGCAGACTGGGAAGAGTTGAAAGTAGAAAGCTAAGAAGTTTTCAATACCAAGCAGTAGGCTAAAATAGAATAAATTCTAGTGGAGGCTAATAACCTTAATTCACAATGTCAATAAAATAACTTTAGGTATCTCTCTGATTCCTTAACAAAATGCTGTTAAAGTACAAAATAGTCCCCCAAAATCACTGAGATGACTGAGAGGAATGGTATGGGGAGGGAGGAGGGAGGGGGCTTCAGGATGGGGAACACGTGTATACCTGTGGCAGATTCATGTTGATGTATGGCAAAACCAATACAATATTGTAAAGTAATTAACCTCCAATTAAAATAAATAAGTTTATACTTAAAAAAAAAATAAGAAAAAAAAGTACAAAATAGTCCCCCAAAATCCCAGTCAAAAGTGGTCTTCATAATATATTTTGCCAAAGGTAAAAATTTAAGAATAACTTTTTGAAGTCCTATAAATGTTTATTTTTGATCTTAGAACTGTTTCAATTTTTTGATTTAACCATCAGCTCAAACTCCACTCCAGTATTCTTGCCTGGAGAATCCCATGGACAGAGAAGCCTTGAGGGCAACAGTCCAGGGGTTGCAAAGAGTCGGACATGACTGAGAGACTTCCATTTCATTTCATCTTCCAACTCCACAGCCTCGGTCAATGAAAGGCGTAGTGGGAAGTGCTGGGAATAGGAAACTGAACAAAAAAGATGGTGTCCTGCCATCGTGGAATGAAGAAACTGGTAGGGAGATAGTTATTAAATCTTTACACAGATAATGATAAATATCCTGCTGAAATAAAACTCTCAAAAGGAAGTGCATGAATCAGTGACATTTGAAGACAAAAAAAAAAAAAGATTTCTTTGAGGAGTGATGTTGGGACTAAGACTTGAAAGAGGTATTGGAAAGTGGGATGGGAAAACAAGATGATTTAGAGAACTAAGAACTTTATATAATGACACTAGAACAATATGTGACAATAGGGCTTATGTAAAGAAGTGAAGGGGCTTCCCTGATGGCTCAGCAGGTAAAGAATCTGCCTGCAATGCAGGAGACACATGAGATGTGGGTTCGATTCCTGGGTCAGGAAGATCCCCTGGAAGAAGGCATGGCAAGCCACTCCAGTATTCTTGCCTGGAGAATCCTGTGGACTTAGGAGCCTGGCAGGCTACAGTCCATGGGGGCATGAGTCTGACATGACTTGAGTGACTAGGCATACAAAGAAGTGAAAGACTTTGCAATGGAGCTAAAAGGGATGACTGCATGAGGTGAAGGTGTAGGGACATAGGTAGATATCTTGTTTTACCAGTCCATGCTGAAGCAACCCAACTATGTCTAACAGAGAATATGCTAGATAAATATTGGAGGAGAGAATAGATACTTTTTATAATGTTGAAAAGATTCCACTTTTGGGACTAAACAGGAGAAGAAACAGCTCCCCTTGATTGCTAACAAGACTGGCATTTAAGAGATATTTCCTGCAGAGAAAACAGAAAGAGAACAGCTACATATTTAAATTAAGCCATGCCAACAACAAAGGGGCTTTACCACTGTGCAGAATCAAAGGACCAAGAAACAAAGACAAAATTTACTCCTTTTAAGTTTACATAAACCAAGCGAATATTCACAATAGAGACATTGCCAGATTCTAGGATACAGTGTATTGATTTAATTCCATAGTGCTTATTTACTAGACAATAATGCAAGCAAATACTGCATTCCTAATTAAATATCTTAGCATAAATATTCTGAAGCACTTACCTTCAATTTTCCGTTACAAATTACTTTTTAATTCAGATGTCTCTACATAACCACATGGTTCTAGAATATAACTAGACATTTATTTTTCTAAAATTGATATTATTAACTGAAAACCAAATTTTGAGACTGTATTACATTCTCTTTCCTTCCACGGTGCCTTCTGAGACTTTCTTGGTAGTGTAGGGCAAAACCTTTGCTATCAGGCACTATTGACTGAGGTTCATCACAGAGGAATTTTAGGGCAGTGAAACTTTTTCGTGTGATACTTTAAAGATGGACATATTATACATTTGTCCAAACCCTTAAAATGTATAAAACTAAGGGTGAATCAAACTAAGTGCAAACCTGAAGGCAAACTATGAATTTGGAGTGATTGATACTTGTCAATATAGGTTCATCAATTGTAACAAATGTTCCACTCTAGTGGGAGATGGGAGGCTATGAATGTGTGGAAGCCAAGAGTTTATGTAGTTTGCAGTTCCTGCTCAATTTTCCTGTGACTCCAAAACTGCACCAAACAAAATAAAGTCATTTAAAGCAAAAATAGAAGCAAAGTGATCTAGAATAGCTGTGTTAAAACTTGGAAAATTAAAGTTAAAACCCAAAAACTAATGAATGAGAAAAGACACCAAAATAAAAAGGGTATGGACCATAACCTCCCTCAACTCTTATAGTCTAACAATTAAAGGCACTTTCTATACCTCTTTGACATAAATGAAGGAAAAATAACTCTGTCCTACATGAATCATATAATAAAAAATTAAAGATTAAATTAAAGATAATATTCCAACTTGAGAGCTACAGAAAAAGGAACTTGAAAACTACTACCTGACTTTGAAGTGGCAAATGCTGCTTTATTTCCAAGTGTTCTAATTCTCAGTAGAAAGGCAAAAAACTTCTTGGGTCTGTTTTCTGAGCTCTTTGTTCCAAATGGGCTACTATTCTTTGTTTCTCTTCTAAATCAAATTCTACTATTGCCTGCTGCTGCTGCTGCTAAGTCGCTTCAGTCATGTTGGACTCTGTGCGACCCCATAGATGGCAGCCCACCAGGCTCCCCCGTCCCTGGGATTCTCCAGGCAAGAACACTGGAGTGGGTTGCCATTTCCTTCTCCAATGCATGAAAGTGAAATGTGAAAATGAAGTCGCTCAGTCGTGTCCGACTCAGCAACCCCATGGACTTGCAGCCTACCAGGCTCCTCCATCCATGGGACTTTCCAGGCAAGAGTACTGGAGTGGGGTGCCATCACCTTCTCCACTACTATTGCCTATTAAGCTGCACTTTATACCATAGTAGGAACATCATATAGAAAGCTATTTCGTATTTTAATAAGCAATCACTTATTTTTCTATATAAATAGTCTTTTACATATGAGAAATGTTCTTGGGTTTTGATGGGAATTAATCTATTACATGATATAAGTAACCATATTTTAGAATAAATATTGTTGTTTAGTCATCTCTTATACTAGCTGATAAGAATCTTGAAGTTCAAAACTTTACCCATATTGATTCAACTGTTCAGTTGGCCACTGAATGAAGGATATGTTGTTGAAGAATTTAGGTAGACAACACCTAACATTTAGGTGTTCAGGGTAGGAATAGTAAATAATGTTCTTCATATTTAGGTAAACAACAGAAAACACTCACCTCTTTAAAATCTGTTATTAAAAGAAATAGGATGTTTCAATTCTTAATCAATTGTAATCAATCAATCCTAATCAATTTCCTACAGAAATTATTAAATTTATCACTCTAGTCGTACTCAGCTTTTCCACACCCTTAGGTAAGAACAGACACCCACATACACGATTATGTAAACATTTAATTCAAATTGAAATTTCGAAAGTTATTTATAGTAACCAGAACTATATAAGATATATCAAAGATAATTAAAATATCTGATGGAGATAAAACAATTGAATAAAAAGAATGCAAAATTTTAAATTAAAAAATTAATTTAATTTTCATTTTTCATGATTGCACCATTATTAGGACCTTGAATAATATGACTGCCTCCTCTAAATGTCACTTTTTTATTTAGGGTAGCTAGGCCTCTAATTTTGTACTGTCAAGATAACTTTTCTTCCTGAAAAAATTAAGGTTAAATGGAAAGAGAATGAAAGTCTGTAAAATTCTCAAAGATGAGAACAATGGATGAGTCCATTTATTAGAGCCCAGAAAATCAGAAAGGGTATAAATCATGATAAATGAAGTAAAAGGAATAAAAAAGTAATTCTTAGTAAACATAGTAATTTTTAAAGGTTGACCTGAAGAATGTGTATGCATGAAAATCACAAAGTTAAAAGACTCACATTGACTCATGGGTGATGAAATTAAAGCAGGTTACCAAAGGAAAATTGTACAGAATTACAATTCAAAAATAAAGCCCTAAAAATTTAAGAAGTTTAATAAGCTAGGAGGTCTATGTTTTGAAGTGTGCCATAGGATTTCTTTAAGTATACAGCATCTGATAATAGATATATTAGCAAAAACTAAAAAAATTATTTTCTGGCACCTATAATGTGCATTCACTGTGATTTCTCGGAAACATCAACATGGAAGAGGTCCTAGGGATATCATGATCTGACCCGCATACACTTTCATATGGTTAGAAACTAAGATACAGAGTAAAGTGTCAACTGTCTTTCCCATCTTATCCCTTCAAAATACAGCTTTTGAATCCTGACTCTTCTTTCTATTTATGTTATCTGGGGTACAGTTTTTAGTTTCTGTGCCTTAGTTTCCTCATTTTAACACAGATGTAATGATACTATCTACAAATAGGGTTGTTAGAAAGATTAAATCTCCTGAAAGAGGACCATGTATTCACGCTAAGTCACTTAAGTAGTGTCCTACCTTTTGTGATCTGTGAACTACAGCCTACCAGGCTCCTCTGTCCACGGAATTCTCTAGGCAAAAATACTGGAGTGGGGTGCCATGCCCTCCTCCAGGGGATCTTCCTGACCTAGAGATTGAACCCATGTCTTCTATGTCTCCTGCATTGGCAGGCAGGTTCTTTACTACTAGTGCCACCTGGAAAGACCAGGCACGTCTCAATAAAAATTAGCATTCACCGTGGTGTATAATGGGCTTTTGTTGCTTTATTGCCTAGCAGAAAAAAATGGTTTGTGGCTGGTGCGTGTCAATGCATCCAGTAAGAGATGCAACTGATAGTTAAAGGAAGATGAAATCGATAGTTTGACAGTGTCTGACTTATTCTCTTGTGTTTCAAACAATGTGTTGAATGTTCAGGGTACTTATCTCTTATGAGGCTTACAGATCAGAAGATAAGCTAGATATAATTTAGCAATAATGATATAGGATGAATGTTTTATGGAAAAATTATGACTCTAATATACACATTGATTTTGCTTTTATTTTAGGTAAAGATAATTATGTAAGCAAGAATATGAATTGATGATGACTGATAGATATAAAATTATATTTTAGCTGTATCACAGATAGTTTTTGAGATATGAATAAAAGAATATTGGGTGAGGTTAATAAAGATATGTATGCATGTTAAAATTGGTAATCATTAATATAATAAAACCCCTCTGCTATAATTACAGTTTTATAATAAATTCCATCAGTATAATTATGGTTTTATACTATAGTCAAGATTACCAACAGCTTTATTTTGTACCAACTATAAATTCTCAGTATTAGATAGGTTAAAAAGAAGGTAAAACATTTCTCTAAAAAGTTAACTGCATCCAACATTACCAAACACTACAAAGCACCACTTTACAGGGGTAACATTCTGGTTGACTAATATAATATTTTCTCTCACAAGTGGAATCATGCCACTATAATTCAAGAATACTGATGAAGAAGTAATGGCTAAAGTGAAATTTTTGACAACTGGCAAGATACCCGTATGATATAGATCATTCCTGTTATGATTTGTCAAAGAATTTTAAATTTCTTTCGATCTAAACTTTCACAAACACAAATAATAGATCTCTTTCCGTATTGTCTGCAATAACATTAGCAGTAAATTTAATTTATAATACTGTACCAAGTATCTAGTGCTATACTGTCATTGAGATTATTGAAATGATACTTCTGCTAGATAATCTATCAATCCGAATGGCAGAACTTGGACCAATCTCGTCTATATTAAAATTACCTTCCCTGTAAGAAACCTATAATTCTTTCCTTTTCTTTCACAACTTTGCCTCTAGTTTGAGTTTTATGAATAATTGCTTTTCTACTGATCAAAAACAAATTCTAGTATACTAGATACACTATCATTGATCACTATAAGTACTAATGTATGAATAAAAATATGTTTATGTTTCAAACTAAACCTGACATCTTTATAATAAGACCTCATACGCAATCTAGCACATAACCATCTTTCTTCCTGGGGAGGGAGACAGCTTGGGCTTTATGAGTCAAGATTTGGTCTAATAAAATAGTGATGATTTGTTGCCTATCATTCTTTTAATGTCCTGCTTGATGACTCTGATTTGTTAATATAATATTTTGAAGATAGTGTTATTAATTAGTGCAGTGCCAAGAGTGCAAAATCATGACAAAAGCTTCTGAGCTCTCTTTTTCTAGTCATGAAGAGTACTGTGGGGAAAGTTTGTCTAAGATGATTAAAGACAAATTAATATACCACCTTTTTAAATCATGATTTTAAACCATGATTTTAAATGGTAGCTTACTGGGACTCAAAACAGGATTCACACCATTTTCTTCCCCCCTCTCTGCAGGGGCATCTGTGGTTTGATTTTTACAAATCTGTAATAAGCAAGAGAAAAGCCTTACTCATTAATCTTCAAACTGGATTTTTTTTTCATAATATTTTGGGAAGCTTGAAGACCAAAGCCTAAATCAATACTGTAGTCGCAGCATCCAAGCAATTGGCTCTGTAGACTAAACTTACTGATTTCTCTAACTAAATTAGTTATTTATTTGGTGTATCATGGTCCTCAAAACTGGAAACTGTATTTTAAGTCTTGATGTCCTTTGCTTTTTTGTTGATAAATGAAAGAATAGTCTCTTTTCAAAATGGGGAGAATATTTTTCCTTTTCCAGAAGGAACTGCAACAAAAATAAAAAGATGGCAATGGAAATACAGCAGTTTTCTTCAAACAATACCTTGGATTGAAAAAAAAAAGAATGAAATTTTTCATGTTTTAACAACTGACAGAGCAAGTAGAAGTGTGTATACACTTAGCATTGCTAATTATGAAAGTATGTGGGGAAACTTAAGGTCTTAACTAGTCTGGGTCCTGAGTTAGCTTATTTAATTCTCAGCAAAGACAGCCGAAGATGAAGATGAATATCAGTGGAAATTAATAGGTTCTTTTAGGGCTGGAAGACGCACAAGCTGGAATCAAGATTGCCGGGAGAAATATCAATAACCTCAGATATGCAGATAACACCACCCTTATGGCAGAAAGTGAAGAGGAACTCAAAAGCCTCTTGATGAAAGTGAAAGAGGAGAGTGGAAAAGTTGGCCTAAAGCTCAACATTCAGAAAACGAAGATCATGGCATCCGGTCCCATCACTTCATGGGAAATAGATGGGGAAACAGTGGAAACAGTGTCAGACTTTATTTCTGGGGGCTCCAAAATCACTGCAGATGGTGATTGCAGCCACGAAGTTAAAAGACACTTACTCCTTGGAAGGAAAGTTGTGACCAAACTAGACAGCATATTCAAAAGCAGAGACATTACTTTGACAACAAAGATCTGTCTAGTCAAGGCTATGGTTTTTCCAGTGGTCATGTATGTATGTGAAAGTTGGACTGTGAAGAAGGCTGAGCGCCAAAGAATTGATGCTTTTGAACTGTGGTGTTGAAGAAGACTCTTGAGAGTCCCTTGGACTGCAAGGAGATTCAACCAGTCCATTCTAAGGGGATCTGTCCCGGATGTTCTTTGGAAGGAATGATGATGCTAAAGCTGAAACTCCAATACTTTGGCCACCTCATGTGGAGTTGACTCATTGGAAAAGACTCTGATGCTGGGAGGAATTAGGGGCAGGAGGAGAAAGGGACAACAGAGGATGAGATGGCTGGATGGCATCACCGCCTCGATGGACGTGAGTCTGAGTGAACTCCGGAGGTTGGTGATGGACAGGGAGGCCTGGTGTGCTGCAATTCATGGGGTCGCAAAGAGTCGGACACGACTGAGTGACTGAACTGAACTGGTAACTTTCACATGTGGACAGTTAAGGCAAGGCTAAAGCAATCAGCTAGGTCAAGTGAGTAGGAAAATAATCAATTATTTCCCATTGTCTAAATAAAGCAGCTTAATTGCTATCATTGTTTTTTGTAACCTGTTAGCATTACATACTACAAAACATAGATGAATTTACAAAAGAGTAAATAGAATTTAGCCACAGAACTATCCAAAGCATACGGTTGTGGGTGTTAGTATTTCAACAAAGAAATAGATTCTCATTTTTTTTTTCCAAATTTTATTTCAAAGCAATTAATTCAATCATAAAAGGAATTGTTTCTAGAAAGAAAGATCCATGAATACCTACTGGAAAGGGGGCTCTACCTTTCTATACATAGGGTAGAAAGAAAACTATTTTTCAGGAAATGAGTCCAGTGCAATTTGTATACATTTACCTTTTATTGCACCTATTGAACTGAAAAAAAAATTAAACAAACAAGTGATTACTCTTGTGGGGATAACCCTGGTGGCTCAGTGGTAAAGAATCTGCCTACAGTGCAGGAGGGAATTTGATCCCTGGGAAGCGAAGATCCACTGGAGAAGAAAATGGCTACCCTTTCCGGTAGTCTTGCCTGGAGAATTTCATGGACAGGGGAGCCTGGCAAGGTCACAAATAGTTGGACACAACTGAGCAACTAACCAACATGGAGTAAATAGAAGCAAACAGTCAAAGATCTGATTTTTTTATTGTAATTTAAGTGTGTTTTCAAACTGGTAATTCAACCACATGACAAATAAAAATATTAAAAGATAGAAATTAAGATATTTCAGTTTGTTACCTGTCTTGATCCAAACCTCCCTACTCACGAAAGCTTATTAATTGTTTTATGATATAGTCTCTTGTTTTTTCAGTGTATAAAGAATATAAAAACATGTGACTAGATACAAAATATATAAATATATATATTGAAATATATATAAAATATATAATATTGAAAAGCCTAATAATTTGCCATTTTAGGCTGTAAAGTTTTATTAGTTTTAATAGAGCTGTACATTGGTGAAACCACTTGCAAAAGAAGAATACTCCACAAGTTATATCATGCCCCCAAACCCTACATACTACCTTGATGTTCTAACAGGGTTCATCCCTGATCCCTGACAGTCAGTGCTCTGTACACCCAAACTATAATTTTATCTTTTAAGAATGTCATGTAAATGAAATTATAATAGCTTAGATGGTAAAGAATCTGCCTGCAGTGTAGGAGACCTGGGTTCAGTCCCTGGGTTGGGAAGATCCCCTGGAGGAGGACATGGCAATCCGCTCCAGTATTCTCACCTGGAGAATTCCATGGCCAGGGGAGCCTGGCAAGTTACAGTCCATGGAGTCACAAAGAGACAAACATGATTGAGTGGCTTTCACGTTCACTCTCAACCTCTTGAAATTGGCTTCTTTCTCATAGCATGTTGTCTGTGATATTCACCCAAGTTATTGTATCTCATCAGTGATACATGCAAGTTCCTACTTCTCTGAAGTCTCACTAGTAGACCATTTTATCAAATTTGACTTTTTTTCTATTTGTTTACAGTTATCTGTAAGACAGCAAAGAAAAAAATTTTCTGAGGAAACACAGTTCTCTTTTCATTCAAATTTTATTCAAAGTACATATATGACTTATCTAGAGAAGGTACTAGAAGGGTTGTCAGGACAGAGTAAGTTAAGGAAATCAACTAATCACTCAACTTGGACCACTATGTCTGAAAAATGACTTTAAAAAAGAGTAACATATTCACAAACAGTAATTTGAATACAGTTTGTAAAGCGAATTCAGTCACTCAATTGTGTCTGACTCTCTGTGACCTCATGGACTGCAGTATGTCAGAGTTCACTGTCCTTCTCTGTGTCTCAGAGCTTGCTCAAACTCATGTCCATTGAGTCAGTGATGCCGTCCAACCATCTTGTCCCGTGCTGTCCCCTTCTCCTGCCTTCAATCTTTCCCAGTATCGGGGTCTTTTCCAATGAGTCATCTCTTCGCATCAGATGGCTGAAATACTGGAGCTTCAGCTTCAGCATCAGTCCTTCCAATGAATATTTAGGGTTGATTTCCTGTAGGATTGACTGGTTTGATCTCTTTGCAGTCCAAGAGACTCTCAAGAGTCTTCTCCAACACCACAGTTGAAAGTGAGTCTGTGCTTCTTATAAATTTACCTCTTTTACCTGTTTATCATTCTATCCTTTCCCTATTACTTGTTTTATTTTATTGTATGTCAACATGCTCTTTTAAAACACAAAGATAAAACAAATTCCTCCTAAATTGTGTCACTGTTTCATCACATATATACATGTGATACTTGCTTGCTCTTTATTCAATTCCTTGTCACTTTGTCTCTGTTTCTCAATTTACATTGGATAAACACATGAAAAGTTTCATGAATAAAAATTTAAATTCAGACTATTCTTCCCAGCACAGGGACCTATAGTTCTGGGTTTTGATTTAAATACTGGGACTTAAAGTTTTGCAACAAATACATCCAATATTTAAAGTTTAATTTTTCCTTTTAACCTTGAGACTTGCTATTAATTCTTCAATTCTACCTGTTATCTTCTTAAAAATATGAACTTTTGTTAGTAATGCTATGATGTTTTAATTCACTATTTATAAGAGCTTTTGGACTCATGTCCAAATAACAGCTTTTAGACTCATGTCACCTACTTGATGGGCATGAGTTTAAGCAAACTCCTGGAGATGGTGAAGGACAGGGAAGCCTGGTGTGCTGCAGTCCATGGGGTCTCAAAGAGTCAGACATGACTGAGAAACTGAACAACAACAAATTTATAAAAAGAGTGATTTGATTTCATCTTTAGGTGATAAATTTGCCTGAAAACAGTTTTATTAGTTTTGGTTTACTTATCCCCACCCTTATATAATGCATGTATATAGCTGCTAGCAAACTACCTGCAGATACTGTTCCACGTGTTGATGACACATTTGTGAACAAGTCTATTTGAATCCACTCTAAAATGGCTGGAGAGGTTTCACCTGCAAGCATATAAGGTTCACAAACTTATAATAGCTTTGGACAGGATCACTTTCAAAAATTTGGAGCAATATATTGAGAGTTGGACTGTGAAGAAAGCTGAGCACTGAAGAACTGATGCTTTTGAACTGTGGTGTTGGAGAAGACTCTTGAGAGTCCCTTGGACTGCAAGGAGATCCAATCAGTCCATTCTAAAGGAGATCAGTCCTGGGTGTTCTTTGGAAGGAATGATGCTAAAGCTGAAACTCCAATACTTTGGCCACCTCATGCGAAGAGTTGACTCATTGGAAAAGACTCTGATGTTGGGAGGGATTGGGGCTAGGAGGAGAAGGGGACGACGGAGGATGAGATGGCTGGATGGCATCTCTGATTCGATGGACATAAGTTTGAGTGAACTCCAGAAGTTGGTGATGGACAGGGAGGCCTGGCATGCTGCAATTCATGGGGTTGCAAAGAGTCAGACACGACTGAGCAACTGAACTGAACTGATTCAATACATATTCACTGGGTATCTACTATGTTACAATCATTGTGCTTTTTGCTGAAGTTTCAGAGACATAAACCATAAACCCTACTCCACCAAGAACACAGTATGATCTTCAGTTATAGAAACAGAATAGTGGCTGCATATGATAAAGTGTAGTATAGGGGTCCATATAAGGTAATTATTAATTATTACATCATTGTATTACAAAGCAACCTCAAAAAAATAGGCTGACATACTCTAATGAGCTTCTTGTCTCTCAAAGGCTGAACTGTTACTTTTCAAGAGTATTTAAGTAATCCTGCAATGGCACCCCACTCCACTACTCTTGCTTGGCACATCCCATGAATGGAGGAGCCTGGTAGGCTGCAGTCCATGAGGTCGCTGAGGGTCGGACACGACTGAGCGACTTCACTTTCACTTTTCACTTTCACGCATTGGAGAAGGAAATGGCAACCCACTCCAGTGTTCTTGCCTGGAGAATTCCAGGGAGGGGGGAGCCTGGTGGGCTGCCGTCTATGGGGTCACATAGAATCAGACACGACTGAAGCGACTTAGCAACAGCGGCAGCAGTAGAAGGCAACAAGCACAAAATACACTATTTGAAATACACTTGGCTTCTATTTTGCACTTGGCCACTTTCTGAAGATTTTAAAGAAAAAAGTGACACATTGACTCAAAATTCTGTCATTATCTTATAATAGGATAATGAGACATGTTTTGTAGTAGAGAGGAGGAACTATTGTATGAATAATCTGAGTAATATATGTGGAAAAATTTTGTGATCTGTGAATGTGCATAAGTATAATATTTTGCTATTTTGGTAAGAGGACTAAAACATGGTTTGAGATATTAAAGGCTAAATGAATTCTAGACTTCCTTCTCAAACTAAAACTCCTCAATTCTAGAGCTGGAAGAGACTGCATAAACATTTTATCAAATTTAAATTTGTAAATGCTGAAACTAAAGATACATGAAACTATGGAAACTATATATATACATACACATAATTATACATAAACTAGCTAATGGCCAAGTGAGTGTTAGTCACTCAGTTGTGTCTGACTCTTTGCAACTCCATGGGCTGTAGCCTGCCAGGCTCCACTGTCCTGAAATTCTCTAGGCAAGAATACTGGGTTGTCATGCCCTCCTCTAGGGAATCTTCTCGATCCAGGGTTCAAACCCAGGTCTCTTGCATTGCAGGCAGATTCTTTACAGTTTGAGCTAACTGGGAAGCCAAGAATACCTAAAAGTAAATTATTTTATCTTCTTTGCCTCTCCCTTAAAAATAGTTTAACGTCTAAAATTTTGTTTACTAAAAATATTTTAACTTTTTTCTGTAATATTCTTCTGGATTCATAAACGAAACAGCCTTGATATAATAAATTGATTGTGAAAATTTTCACCTAGAAAGACAGTGTTTTATAATTATCATTTTGAGGGCATTTCCCAAAAGTTCGATGGTTAGGACTCAACTTTCTCAAGACAAAGGCTCTGAGTTCAACCCATGGTTTCTGCAAGCTATGTTGGATAGCCCCGCCCCCCCCCAAATTTGTATATAATTATAAAAGTATATAATTATACTTTTGAGCTTTCGTCTTTTTAATAAAACTTTGAAAGATGATGGGTAGAAAGATATTACGCAGTGCCAAAGTGATTGAACCCAGGTCTCCCGCATTGCAGGCAGATTTTTTACCATCTGAGCCACCAGGGAAGCTCCAATTTTTTTTTGTTTTTACTGATTGCTGATTGCAAATGATAGTCATATATGTCTTTAATACTTTATAGTTTCAAAGCAGTTTTAGGTATGCTGTAAATAATGGCACATTACCGATCTGTTCAAAATGAAATATTAACTTATAAATATTACCTTTCAAATAAGTTAAATCTCAGAAAAGTCAGGACTCTTAGCTGATAATCTTATAAAATTAGAAACCACTGTACATTTCATGACTCTGAAAAGCCAAAGGAATAACATTTCTTATAAAAGTACATTTTTCCTACTACCTTTTTTATGGCATTTTATTGGTTTCAGGTGCAGTGGGGAATAGTTAGAAATTATATAATATTGAAAATTACAGTTCATTTTCATATTTATTTCATAAATAATTAATTTTAAAGACACTATCTCTATCTAAGACCATTAAAATACAAACAAATATGACAACACATTCAAATATGAACTATATATTTAACTGATCTGAGAGAATAGAATTTTAATTTTAATATAATTATGAATACTTCTTAAAGGCTACAAAGGCAATAGAAGTGTCCTTTTGGCTAAAAATAGATCACTGCACATTTATAATTGGGTATGAATGTTTCTCAGAAATAAAAGGTATTCTTTATGTACTCACCCTCTTCAGGGCAAACATTTGTGGTAGTTTTGCCGATGAGACTAGTTAACTGTGTTAATAATCTCTTGACTGTCCCTGCATTGTTTTGCAGATGAGTTTAACAGTCACTGAACACAGACTTCGAGTTCTTCAGCATCCAAGAGCTATCACTAAATGAAAATTTCAATGAAAGTACTGACATGTAGCCAGTGATCTCTTTGCATATATCAGCCTACCAATGTAACGAAATTCAGTTGTCTGATTTATGCAACTGATCAGCTTCTCCCATTAACAAAGGCCTTTAACCAATAACCGTAGCCAGGTTTTGCTTACTTGTTTGTTTAAAACAATGTAGTCCTGGTATAATTCTCATTATAAATATCTAGTAGGGTTTAATGTAATGAAATCTCTCTCACTCTCTCTCTTTTTTTTTTTTTTTGCCTTTGGTTATATGTAGAGAAAAACTCCAAAGATAGGATAAATTTAGTTATCTAGATGAGTCTGAGTACCAGGATGAAACCTTTCAAGATATTTAGGCAGACAGTACTTTTGGAAATTATAGAAGATTGGTGTTTGTGTGCTAAAATTAACTGTGCAATTGCTGTAATTTTTCATTTTATTTTCAATTTGTACAGAAAACCTAAATAGTCATTTAAGTTTGATTAAAAAAAATAGCTGCAATGCAAAATTTTATATATAAGAACAAAAGTACACTGAAGCTATTTTATTAATATGTTTTAATAGGAAACAAATGGGAATGGTTATGTTAGTTTCTGAATTTCATTTTCTTTCCTAAACTCTATTATATTACAAAAGCAGTAAAAACAAGCAGAACTATATGTTAAGCACGGACTTTTAAAAATACACAATCTCATGTTTATTTTAGTCGCTTTTCATTTCACAACCAAATGAAACATGCCTATAATTTTAGAAATCACATAAGTGAAAGAGAACACAAAATCATGCTCAAATATATCCAAAATAATCATCACCCTGGAAAGCATGCCCAACTTATTTTAAAGCTGCATTATTGCCTGATTTAAAGGCAGACAGGGGCTGTGGGGCCACATTCCATGACAGAGAGCCTCTAGAGACATCTTTGATCATTCTTTGTGATGCATAAAATATGTCACAGTTGTACTATAAAAGATATCAGCCATCAGGTAAGGTTGTCACTTGCCCTTGTAGTATTATATTGGAAAAATACGGCTTTTCTCTCTCCTGCTTGTATGGGATTACTGCTCATGGAAACACAGCCTATTTAGTCTGTGTGAGACCATTATCATACTCATGGTTTCTTTCAAAAGAAAGTAGTCATAAATAAACATCCTAAAGAGAATAGATCTAGTTGATAGTTTGTTTCAACATTCACCCATTTCATAAGTTGTTATAAGCTGTGAATATGCTAAGTACTGGTCTACATGAAAGCTGAGTTCTACAAAAGGATTGCACATTTCTCCAGAGACTAGTTGCTTTCATTTGATTTGTTATGCATACATCTTAGTTTACTTCAAAATCTGAACCTATGTCACAAATAATATTTATAACAAAAGAACAATAGAACCAAACTATTTCAAAATGTTACATTTTTATTTCTCAGTTCCTCACATATTTTTTAAATTAAATGTGTGTGTGAATGAGCTTTAAGACAACTCAAACTAAGTTACTTGTTATAACAACAGCATCTTTACTTTAAATTTGCCTTTCACATATTGATGTACATAAAATGTTTTTACTTTATACCTAGATTAATGATTCCTCACACTTTTTAAACTGGCAATGAGGCTGATTTTAATAGTCATTTAGGGAAAATAATTTTTAATTGTATAGAAAATTTGGAAATATTTTAATATGAAATGCAATTGAAAAGTGATTCTTACCTTTGAAATCTAGAAGTAATTACTGAAATTTTACCAACTTGAATGATATAATTGTCTCCGTTAATATTGGCAATATTTACTGGAGAGTTTGTCAAGTATAATATTCTTATCTGAAAGCATTTGGCTACTAAACCAACAAAACCCAAACAATACATAAACTATGGTGAATATATGTTAACTCTGAACATCTGACAAAAGTTTTGCTGAAAGAATACAAATACAACTTTCAGATGATTTTTATCCTTTTAATAATTTGTTGCTTTTAAAAAATAAAGATTCTCAGTTTATCATTTCTAAGTTGCAAAGTGCTACTTCTCACACTTAAACATTTAGCAATTTATTTGTAAATTGGAAAGGAGGAACCCCTTTTAATGGAGAAATAACATACGGTATAACAGACCGGATCGATTAAAGGCCTCCATCTGGCACAAGACTAGAAAAGTTGCTGCCATATGTTTTGAACAGCATGGCAAAACTAACTGTTTTATACTGTCACCGCCCCCAGATTTGTTTTAAAAATTGCATTTTGTTTTAATATATATGCGTATATGTGTGTAGGTATATATACATATGAAAAATATCAGGTATACTTTATTTATGATTTCTTAATTGGAAAGTAGACACTATATAAAAATTTTAAAAAGCCTTTGGTCTTCACGGTTCAGTGTGAAAGGCAGTTGACAGCTTTAAATAATGAAAAAATAAAATAGAGAGAGAAACACCAAATTTGTTTACTCAGTATTGTTTAAATCTTAAATGACTTTAACAATGAAAGCTCATACTTGAGGACTACTAAAAATGATAGAATTAAAACAACAACAAAGGAGAATAATGTATAAAATTCATATGAATATTAAATACTGGTAATATCAAGAACATATTCAGTAGTTCTGTGTTTTTTAAGGTAAAATTTCATAAAGATAGATTTAAAAATCAGAATATATATGATGCTGTTGGAAAAATAACATATCAGGTTCAAATGAAATTTAGGAATGTTAATCTCTTTTGCAGCTGCTATTTTTGTTTTATGGTATTTTTACAGCTGTTTTTAATTTCTTTTAAGAAATACTAAACCTTTAGGAGAATTCCCATGTGAACAACCACAGTACAGATAATTGGTTTCATTGCAATTCAGATTATGAACATCATTTTTCAGTTGTTACTTTCAAACTACATACATAGCTAAATCTGTAAGCCATTTTCTTTATTCAGCTACTATCAAAAGGGAAAAAATCAGTTAGAAACATCACAGAGTCTCACTCTTTATCTAATAGAGTGTGATGTTTGAAAAATATTTACCTTCCTCCATATCCTATATAGTATGTGCAGATGTAACCTATATTTTTTAATTAAGAAAAGCAGAAAACATAAATTATGAAAAATTCTTTTAGAACTATGATTACTTTAATAAATTTCAGAATTGGCATTTATCATGCAATCCTATTTCTATACCTAACATCTTCTCCTTTGATTAATTATTACCATAGACTGTATATCTTCATTTAGAAGCATCGTTGATTAGCAGCCACACCTATACCATGCAGTTTTTTAATAGAAGCCACCCGTCCCGTGCAAGCCGCAGGGGAAAGTAATTAAATTTAATAGAAGCCGTCTTTGTTTTATAGCCACCCTCAATTTAAAGCCACAGGGGTAAGTAATTAAATTTAATAGAAGCCATAGCTTCTAAACAAAGATATACAGTATCAGTTAGGTATGCAGAAGTATAGAAATGAGAAATACTCTACCTTGGGAGTTGTGAGGAGTGTGGGTTTATATGGAGCAATGTTAAAAAATGTAAAAGTTCAGAAAATGTTTTTTAAGTGATTCAAAATGGGTGGAGAAGGTATAGTTGTCACCCTACATTTTTCAAACAGCAATAAGAGAGGTGGGGCTGCTACACGTCCTTGCTAAACCACAATAGCTTGGACAGTTGCCTGCTGTGAGCACTGAATGCATCTCTCCTTCTAATAGGAGTTGGACAAGTCCAGTCTTTCCGATGCAAACACAGTATGCCTTAGCTTGGTTAGAAGCAATTCATGGGAATGTAAGAGTTTTGATATTCATGATTATTTATTCTAGATTTGAGATGATAAAAATTTTTATGTTTTGTTGTGTTCTTTGCTCATTTGTTTTTTAAATGATGATGATGATGGGCCCTCAATTAGTTTTCCCTGCCTGTAGCCAAGGACCTGTAAAACCTGATCTACACTAGAAGCACCATTTGGATGGTTAATTTCAGCTTCATCCTAGGGAATGTTTTGGCAGGCTGTCTCACCACACTTTCTAAATACTTTGATGGACATACAAAGAGGCTGATGAAGAATTGTAGAATTCACATTGACTATCTAAAATTTTTCAAGCCCTTTTTCTCACAAAGCCATACACTCGATGTAACTAGCTTTAATTCTTAAATTGTATTTTGACTTTTAATACTGTTTTAAAATTCCAATTTTTCAAAATCATCCGGAACACTTTAATCCATGCTTTGCCATAAACAGTGCTTTAATAATGCACAAGTCTCACATAGGGTAAAAGCCCAAAGTGGAAAGAAAGCAGCTGGTGGCATGTCCAGTGATGTTCTAAGTTCATTGCCTTTAAAAGATAGCTCAAGTTTTCTTAAAAAGAGAGGAAAGGAAAGATTCTGAAATTCAGCAGCCCAGATGGTAAAAAACAATAGGAGCTGCCTGTAGGCATATGGTGCACAGAAAACGTACTAAGAATGTGTTAATAAGTAAATTAAAACTTGTATTTAGGTAATTGTGATTACAACATGAATCATAACTAGGAGGGATGAAAACAGAATGGGGCTCAAAGAAAGATATGAGATAAAAAATCAAGAAGGGTGTTTAACATGCACATTTAGTCATTGGCTATCTGCATATACCTATAAATTGTTGATGATTAAGTTGTGTTTTTCCTTAGAACGTGTACAAGCTTAGGCATTTTGTGATTTATCAGTAGAAAATAAAGTTTGTCACTAACAGTTGTTACCCAAATTACTGCAATGCACACAAATTCATTGCTTTGCCTGTGACACTGTATGGTGGCAACTGAGAAACATAGTCTTTCCAGTTGGTTAGAAATAGAATATTTCCAAATTTTAAGCAATAAACACAATGTTCTTTTAATGAAAGAATTTTAAAGTACCATTGAGTATTTATTCCCATATTTGTGATTATCTCTTTAAATACCTATAGATATTTTTCAGTAAGTAAGGTTGAAATCCTCAGTATGAATTCTTGAACCATATTAGACTCATATTAGAGTCAATTAGACTCTATTATCTTTATCCCAGCTTCACTGAGAAATATTTTCACATTCCTTCCTTTTTAGTCATTTTCAATCAGACTCAGGATTGATTCTTCCCATTTTTCTTTCTATCAATATCTTTCAATCAGGATTTTTCTTCTGTTTGGATTATTGAGACAGAGGATATATTCATACAGTATTATTCTGCCTTTGAAGCAAAGCAACAACCGTTTTCTAGTTTTCAGAACAGGCAAAAAGTTAAAAAGTCTAGGACTCCTGCTTTTGTTGTCAGGAGGCTCCCTACCTTTTACAGCTTGATTTTACCATGTGTCACTCAGGAAGATGGTTGTTCCCAACAGACTAACTCATTTAGATGTTGCAACCAAAGCTATTTGGAATTTCTTGCATTGAATCACATACTCCTGCTGCTGAAAAATATAAAGCCATTTACTGTATTTTTTATATTCTCAAGGAGCTAGAGGTGAGATGTTTCCTGTTTCCCTATTCCTTGACATACTCAAGGAATGATCTGGCAGCGTTTGGTGAATGTAGTGAAAGGAAGGGGTTTTTAAGTCACTCCAGTTTTAATATTGCAAATTGTACCTACTTCTGATGAAACCATCATCTGATTATGACTGTGTCAAAATTTTCAATTGTTAATAAAATCTATAAATCAGTGTACATTCTTACTAGTTAAAACTTTAAACAATAAACTCTGAATGGAAAATATTTTGATTTTCATTGACGGCATCAGAAATGTATTACAAATTCCTATGAAAAAGAAGTAGGATGTTAGAATTTGAGAGCAGCATGTTACAGTTTATCAAGGTCTGTGTCCACTGTACTTCTCCTATCGTCCACATTGCACCACGCACATGCATACACACAGCATATCAAATGCTGATTTCTTGCATTGTAGGAGATTGAGGGGAAAAGATGTCATAACTTGTTGCAAACTGTGATTCTGGCAATACACAAAGCAATAAGGAAAGTTAAAGTATATAGTTAAAGGTGACTTTATCCAGAAGAATATTACACAACTCTAGTCTCTAAAAAATGGGACAGAAAAGAGGTTGGAATATGACTGACTGTCAGGACTACCAAACTGGGAGTGGAAGTGTGGTTTGGAATCAGGGACAGTGAAAAGAAGCCCAAGGACTTTTCTATTCCTTTTGCTGAAGAATATGGAGTGGGAGAGAAGATAAAATAATCCAAGCAGGAGAAGTAGCAGGGATAAAAGATAATATATGGCCATTGGGGCAGAAATTCTGATATACTGAGTTTTTATTTGTTCAATTCTTTAAATATTTAATTTTTACTTATTTGACTATACTTGTTCTCAGTTGCAGCATACAAGATTTTTAGTTGTGGCATCCAAACTCTTAGTTGTGGCATGTGGGATCTAGTTCCCTGATCAAGGATAGAACCTAGGCCTTTGCATTGGGCTCATGGAGTCTTAGCCGCTGGACCATCCCAGAAGTCTCTAACTGGGTTCTTATTTTAATAGATAGGATTATGCATATACTAAAACAAAGAACTAAGACCTTCAGCACTTAGTTAATATTCTAAAGTTCTATTCCACAAAAGTATTTTATACATAGATATGTTAAAATGATTAATTTTTCTAAAACCTATACATTTGGTTCCAAACTAGGGATGTGACCCCATGGACTGCAGCTCACCAGGTTCCTGCAGCTCACCAGGTTCCTGCCTCTATGGGGATTCTCGAGGCAAGTATACTGGAGTGGGTTGCCATGCCCTCCTCCAGGGGATCTTTCCAACCCAGGTATTGAACCCAGCAGTCCCTCATAGCAAGTGGATTCTTTACCATCCGAACCATCGGGGAAGCCCTATTAGATGTATGGTTAGAAATATTTCCTTCCATTTTGTAGGTTGCTTTTTCACACTGTTGATTTCCCCTTTTGATGTGCAAAAGATTTTAGGTTGATTTTGTCCCACTTGTTTATTTTTGTTTTTATTGCCTATGGTTTTAGTGTCTTATCTGAGAAGTAATTGCCAAGATTTAATGCCATGAAATTTTCACCTGTATTTTATTCTAGGAGTTTTACAGTTTCAGGTAATGTTTGAATTATATTTAAGCTGTTAATACTTTCAAAATTGATTTTTATATATGGTATAAGATAAATATTCACTTTCATTTTTTTGTAAGTGGATATCCAGTTTTTCCAAAGCCATTTGTTAAAGTGACTATCCTTTCCCTATCATGTATACTTGATGCCTTTGTAGAAGTTCAGTTGACTATATATGTTTGCACTTATTTCTGGGCACCCTGTACTGTGCCTTTAGTCCATATGTCTGTTTTTATTGTGGTACTATACTGTTTTGATTATTGCAGCTCTGTAAAATGTGCTTTAAATCAGGAAACGTGACGCCTCATACTTTATCTCTTTTTTTTCTTTTCTCAAAATTACATAGCTATTTGGATTCCTTTGTGCTTTCATGTGACTTTTAAGGCTGCTTTATCTATTACTGCAGAAAAACAAACATCATTGTGATAGGATTTTGATAAGGATTACATTGAATCTATAGATGGCTTTGAGTGGTATGGATATTTTAACAATATTAATTCTTCCACTCATGAATATGGGCTAATGTTTTCATTTTTTGTGTCTTCTTCAATTTTTAAGTATTTTACAGTTTTCAGTTTACAAATATTTTACCTCTTATTAAACTTATTCTAAGTATTTTATTTTATTTTTTACTATTGCAAATGTGATTATTTTCCTAACTTTCTTTTCAAGATTATTCATTGTTAGTGTTAGAAATGCCATTAGTTTGGGGGTGGAAGTATTTTTTCCTGCAGTTTTACTAAATTTACCTATTGATTCTAATAGGTTTGTGTATGTGTGTGTTTTGGGAGTCTTTTGATACAAATAAGATCATGTCATCTGCAAACTGAGATAACTTTATATCATCCTTTCTGTTTTGAATATTTTTTTTCCTTACCTAATTGTTTTGGCTAGGACTTCTAGTAATATATTGAATAGAAGTGGAAAGAGTCAGCATCCATACCTATTTCCTTGTCTTAGAGGAAACGTTTCCAGTTTTTCACCATTCATGTGATGTTAACTACTGGCTTTTTATTTATGGCCTTTGTGATGTTGAGGTGATTTTCTTCTATTCCAAGTTGTTGAGTGCTTTTAACATAAACGAGTGTTGAATTTTATAAAAATTTTGTTTTTGCATCTACTGAGATCATCATGTGATTTTATATTCTTCATTCTATTAATGTGGTACATCACATTGATTGATTTTCGTATGTTGAACCATCTTTGCATTCCACGGATAAATCCCATTGCATAAATCTCACATGGTATAGAATTCTTTAATATTCTGCTAAATTATTTTTTTCTGGTATTTTGTCGAGAATTTTTGTATCAATTTTATGGATATTGGTCTGTAGAATTTTTTTCTTCTGGTGCCTTTTTCTAGCTTTGATATCAGGTTAATGCTGGCCTCATAAAATGAGTTTGGACATGTTCCCTTCACTTAACTTTTTTGGAAGACTATGAGAAAAAATGATGGTAACTTTTTTATAATGTTTCTTTGGTATGATACTTAATATGAGATCTACTCTCAACAAAATTTTAAATGCATACTATTTGTGGTTGATCATAGGCACAGTACTGTACAGCAGATCTTCAGAACTTCCTCATCTTATTTAACTTAAACTTTATGCCCATAGAAAATGCCCAGTAGAACATTTGGGAGGGTGTTAATTATGCATTCAATCACATTCAGTCACATTTTCTGTTTCTTCATGATGTGATCTTATTAGGTTGTATATCTCTAGGAATTTTCCATTTATTCTATGCTATGCAATATTTTGGTATATAATTGTTCATAATTGTCTCTTTGACTTTTTTTTTTAATATTTATTTTAATTGGAGGCTAATTACTTTACAACATTGTAGTGGTTTTTGCCATATATTGACATGAATCAGCCATGGGTGTACATGTGTCCCCCATCCTGAACCCCCTTCCCACCTCCCTCCCCATCCCATCCCCCAGGGTCATCCCAGTGCACCAGCCCTGACCACCCTGTCTCATTCATCGAACCTGGACTGGCGATCTGTTTCACATATGATAATATACATGTTTCACTACTATTCTCTCAAATCATCCCACCTTTGCCTTCTCCCACAGAGTCCAAAAGACTCTCTTTTGTTGTCTCACATATAGGGTTATCATTACCATCTTTCTAAATTCCAATATATATGCATTTGTATACTGTATTGGTGTTTTTCTTTCTGACTTACTTCACTCTGTATAATAGGCTCCAGTTTCATCTTTGATCTTTTTGGTATTTCTTTATCATTAGTTGCAATGTCTCCTCTTTATGATTTAGCTTACTTGATTCATATATCCTTTCTTAATCAAGCTAAAGTTTTGCCAATTTTGTAGAACATTTCAAAAAAGTAACTCTTAGTTTCACTTGTTTTTATTTATTGTTTTGTTTTTTAGTCTTTGTCTTATTGGTTTCTGCTGTAGTACTTATTATTTTCTTTCTTCTGATTACTTTGGGCTTGCTTTTCTCTTTTTTTAGTTCCTTTAGATGTATATTTATGTATTTCCTTTGGCTGTTTATTTGAGATCTGTCTTTATTAATGTAGAGATTTATTGCTATAAACTAACTTCATAGTACTGCTTTTGTGGCACTCTGTAAGTTTTACTGTGCTGTCTATTCATTTTTTATTTATCTGAAGATATTTTATAATTATACTTCTGACTTTTTCTTTGTCTGATTGATTATTCAAACATGCATTGTTTATTTTTGCATATTGGGAGTTATCCAGTTTTATGTATGCTATTGTTTCTAGTTTTATTCAATTGTTGTTAAGAAGGTATTTGGTATTATTTTCTCAATAATCCCAAATTTGTAAATACTTGTTTTGTTACCGAACATGTGGTCTATGCTAGAGAACATACTGTGTGTGCTTGAGAAGTATGCTGCAGTTGGATAGAAGGTCATGTATATATCTATTAAAATCATTAGGTCTACAGTGTTATTTGAATCTTTTATATAATTACTGATCTTTGGTCTAGACGTTCCATCCATTATTGAAAATGGGATATTGAAATCTCTCATTATTTTATTGCCATCTCTTTTTCTCTTCAGTTCTATTAATATTGCCTTTGTATATTTGTCTGGTTTCCGATGTTGGATGCATATATAATTGTTTTATCTTGCTGGTGAATTAACCCTTTTATGATTATGTAATGTACTTTGTCTTGTCAGAGTTTTTACTTAAAGCTGATTTTGTCTAATGTAAGTAAGGCAATCCCTACTCTTTTGATTACCATTTGTTTAGAATATCCTTTCACTCTTAGCCCATGTATGTCTTTAAATCTAAAGTAAATCACTTGTAGACAGCAAATACTGGACACTGTTTTTTGTTTGCTTTTAATTTATTCAGCCTATGAAAACTGTTACTTCTCTCCCTGACACACTTTATGTTATTGACATAAATTATGCCATGCATCCACTAACATATTTTTACAGTTATGGTTATTTTTATACCTTTATCTTTTCATTTCTATATCAGAATGAAAAGATATTTTTGCACCTGCCATAAGAGTAGTACATTATTCTGTATTTGTCTATATACCTACCTTCAACAGTAAGCTTTATTTTCACAGACCTTTTTTTTTATTGTTTAAAAATGTTTAGTTTTCAATTCAAAAGACTCTGTTTAGAATTTCTTATAAGGCAGGTCTAGTGATAAACTTCTTCATATTTTTTATCTGGAAAAGTCTTCATCTCACCTTAATTGTTGAAGGAGAGTTGCTGAATACAGCATTCTTAGTTGTTAGTTTTTTGTTTTCTTTTTCCAACATTTTGAATATATCACACTACTCCTTTTTGGCCTGCAAGGATTCTGTTAAGAATTCCATTTATGAGAGTTCTTTTCTGTATGATGAAGTACTTTCCTTTTATTGTGTTTAAAATTTTCTTTTTGTTTTTGACTTTTGAAAATTTGATTTCTTTATGTATATTTACCAGTGAGTACTTATTTGGTTTTGTCCTATTTAATAGGTTTCAGGCTTCTTGAATCTGGGTGTCCTTTTCCTTCCTAAATAAACTTTCCTCCCTTTTATCTCTCTTTTCATTCAGTGACTATCACTATGCATATAAATGCTCTTTTTGGTAGTATCTCACAAGTCCTTTAGGCTTTCTTCTCTTTCATAATTTTTTTTCTCCTCTCACTGAATAAATACAAATGACTCTCTTCAAATTTACCGATTCTTTTACTTGATAATGTGTGCTGTAGAATTCTTCTGGTGATATTTTCAGTTTGAATATTACATTCTTCAGCTCCTTCCATTTGATTCTTTTTAATATTTTCTATTTCTTTGTTGTAATTTTTACTTTATCCAGTCATTGATTTTCCGAGCTTGTTGACTATCTTTTTGACTGTTACTTAGAATACTTAGTCAGGTAATTCGTATATCTCTGTTTCTTTTGAGTTGGTTTATACAGATTTTTTTTTTCTTTGATTGGGTCAGTTTTTCTTGACTTTCCATTACTTATAGGTTGTGTTGCCATCCTTGTATTTGAAAGAAGCAATCATTGATTCCAATCTTTATAGAGTGGCTTTGAACAGAAAAAGACCTCCAAAGAGATTCTGTTGTTGTTATTCAGTGGGTTAGTTGTATCCTACTCTGAGACTTACTCAGTGGGTAAATCTATGTGTCCATAGACTGCAGCACACCAGGTTCCTCTGTCCTCCACTATATCCTGGAATTTGCTCAAATTCCTCTCCATTGAGTTGGCGATGCTATCTAGTCATCTTGTCCTCAGCTGCCCCATTTTCCCTTTCCTCTTCAATCTTTCCCAGCATCAGGATCTTTTATAATGAGTCGACTCTTTGCATCAGGTGGCCAAAGTATTACAGCTTCAGCTTCAACATCAGTCCTTCCAATGACTATTCAGGGTTGATTTCCTTTAGGATTGACTGGTTTGATCTCCTTGCAGTTCAAGGAATGCTCTGAGAGCCTCTCAAACTTTTCCTATGGATGGGTCTTTTCCATAAATGTCTATTTAGAGGGATGTGTCACTTTCTTTTTTTTCAGGAACTTGTAATCTCTTATCCCTTTGGTGTTGCCCATAAGTTCTCTGAAATGACAGCATGCCACACAGCTTGTTTTTATTTTCAGCACTGTTTAGTCCACCCAGGCTACTATAGGAAAAATCCCAGTGATTGTGTGTCTGGAGGCTGGTAAGTTCAAGATAGTGGCACTAGCAGATTTTGCATCTGCTGAAGACCATCGTGGTTCATTGATGGCCACCTTCTTGTTATGTCCTCACATGAAGGAAGGTGTGAAACACCTCTCTGAGGATCTTCTGCAAGGGTACTAATGCTATTCATGAGGGCTTCATCTTCATTATCTAATCACCTTCCAAAGTCCCCACTCCCAAATAATATCACATGGGTGATTAGCTTTCAACAGAAAAATTTGAGAGGAGCACAAATATTCAGTCTATAGCATCAGCCCCCAAACATTTAGAGCATGCAGCATCCTATCTGTGCTCTGAAATGAGCAAAACAGAAGCTAGTCTCTCTAGCAGACTCATGGAAAGCTGGACCATTGAATGTATGCTCCACTCTTTTCTTTCTTCCTGAATGAGGGGCCACTGAGCAGTAATAGCCTCTGTCTATTGCATCACACATCCTGTGGCTCAGCAGTATGCCCCAGGGCTCTTTTGTCCTCAGCAGCCCCCGGACACCTGGAGAATACCAGATCCCATCAGTGCTCTGAGACAGGGGAGACAGAAACTAACCTTTCAGGTAACCCCACTGCAAAGTCAGAATGTTGGACATTTGATCTGATCTCTTTTTCTTCAGGGAGAAGCTGGGAACTGGGAGCGTCCTCCAAATTAGGTGGTGCTATGCCAATTTCCACAGTGACTCAGCAGTAAATAATCTATTTGCAATACAGGATATTCAGATTTGATTACTGGATGGGGAAGAACCCCTGGAGGAGGGCATAGCAACCTACTCCAATATTCCTGCTGGGAAAATCCCATGGACAGAAGAGCCTGGTGTTCTATGCTCCATGGGGTCACAGAAAGATGGACACGACTGAACACACACACATGCATGCCAATGGAAAGAACTATGGTGCTGCTGCTGCTGCTCCTAAGTCGCTTCAGTCCTGTCCGACTCTGCGCGACCCCATAGACAGCAGCCCACCAGGCTCCCCCGTCCCTGGGATTCTCCAGGCAAGAACACTGGAGTGGGTTGCCATTTCCTTCTCCAATGCATGAAAGTGAAAGTGAAGTCACTCAGTCGTATCCGACTCTTAGCGACCCCATGAACTGCAGCCTACCAGCTCCTCCTCATGGGGCTTTCCCAGGCAAGAGTAATGGAGTGGGCTGTGAATGGAAAGAACTATGGTGAGAGAGTGTCAAAAATTTTCTTGCCAGCTTTGTTGTATCTGATTTTGTGTTCCTGTTGGGTGCAAGAGCCCCTAAACTGGTTTCTAGATTTCTCACAAAAGAAATTGTTCCATGTCTTAATATTAAATTGGTATTTCAATGGAAGGAAGGAACACCATTTTGTTCTTTGAATTATTTTAATATGAACAAACCACTTATTTTTGGTAAAACTTGTAAAATTTAAAATGAACTTTAATATGAATAAACCATAATTTCTTTTCAGTACAACAAAAAATTTATAAAAGAGCACATAGTATTAAGAAGAAAATAGACATTTGATAATATTACACATGCTTTAATATGCTTACTATTTAATTTTAATACAGTGGTTGCAGTCTTTTGTTTACAGCAAGTCTAGAAATATGTCATCTCATTTACAACATATGTATATTGTAATGTCTCTATCTGTATGTGAATGCATCTAAATCCAATTTTAAACATCACAGTATAAATATAATATCTAGCAATAAAAAATGAACCATGTACCTACATAGTTTATACTACTAAAATCTTTGTTGTAACCAATATTAATTCACATTTTATAATTTTATTTTTATAGTAAATTTAAAAAATTCAACCTAATGGGCACAAGAAATGCAACAATGCTAACTATGAACCATAAACTTTGAAATTTCATAGGTAATTTTGTTTTAAAATTTGAAACTCTGTCATATAACTTTAAGTAGTGTTTTAGCTATAATACTATCCAAACAAAGGAAGATTAAAGGACACCATTAAATGTATAAAACATCCTCAGGAAAAAAAAAAAAAAACCTGCTTTTCCAATTATGTGAACCATTCACCATAAAACCATTGAGGCCGTCAAGCAATAAAAATTGGGATGGTGATGTATGAAAAAATATCGAAAAGCAACAAATATTTCTATGTTAATATAAATTTCAAACACTACACAGAAAACTAGTTCAAATTGATGAATGAAAAATCAAGAGGAAATTCTTGCCTCTCTGGTTCTGTCACATTACCTTAAGATTTATGTGGTCATGCCTTAGAAAGACAATAGGAGAGGATTATTTCCTCATGAATACTGACAAAAAAGGAATGCGAGGATTGATTATGTAATATACAATGACAGAAGTTTAGGAAATTTATAAATTTCCTTCTAGCAATATATTTTTGCTAAAGATACACGTAAAATGTTAGAACACAGTATGCCATATGTATGACACAGGTCATCAATGAGCTTAGATGAGTTTAATGTCCCTGGAATTTGTGTGTACTTATTTAATAGTATTTTTACTGAAGCAACTGAAACTTTAACATCTAGTGCTGAAAAACACAAATACAAATTATTTTAATTATTAGAAAATAATTTTTGTAATATGTAATTGAATGACAAGTATAGGACAACAAAATTTGTCATGATTATTCTTTACTGGGGAGAAAATATCAATAACAGTAACATTTTTTAAGAAGGAAAGAGAAGGGAAAGGAGATCCATTCAATATGGAAATGAGATTGTAGTCTAAAGTTATTTTATAAACTAAATAAAAAACCAAAAATCTTGTTGCAGATCAATCATATGCATATGTATATGTAAGGTATATATATGATATTACCTGCTCCAGTATTCTTGCCTGGAAAATTCTATGGACAAAGGAGCCTGGTGAGCTACAGTCCCTGGGGCCTCAGTCAGACAGTTGAGTGACTGAGCACACAGAAAGATGTGACATTATTTGCCTCAGTTATCCAGATAATTTAAAGTTAGACAACATTGATCAAAACTCTCTAGATTAGAACTTTAGTTTTCAACTTCAATTTTATGTATTAGAATAGTTTATGCATAACATATATTATTAGGGGAGAAGCTGGAATCAGAGCCACCAGTTCAAGAATACAGTGAACTTATCAAAGATATAACCCAGAGAGAAATATTAAACATATAGATAATAGTGTCTCCTCTGACTATCTAGTCACACTGTCATAAATTATTGTATGCTACTGCTGCTAAGTCACTTCAGTGATGTCCGACTCTGTGCAACCCCATAGACAGCAGCCCACCAGGCTCCTCTGTCCCTGGGATTCTCCAGGCAAGAACACTGGAGTGGGTTGCCATTTCCTTCTCCAATGCATGAAAGTGAAAAGTAAAAGTGAAGTCGCCCAGTCGTGTCTGACTCTTTGCGACCCCATGGACTGCAGCCTATCGTCCATGGGATTTTCCAGGCAAGAGTACTGGAGTAGAGTGCCATTGCCTTCCATGAAATTATTGTATAGCTAAGATTAATTTTATTTGCCTATTTGCTTCTCTCTATGTCCATGTTTGAGTATTAAATATAGGGCAGAATTGTTTAAATTGTTTTGCAATTTTAACATCTAGAAATGTTTCATAGATCCATTAAATGTAAATAAATACAGATTTACTTTCTAGTGTATTATAATATTCTAAAGACCCTAAAGCATTTAAAAGATGAAGATATTCATGAGAAAGATTAATATGATTCCCAGCAACATTTTCTCTTATTCCAGATTATGAAATATGGAAGATATAGAAATATGTTTAATCACAATGGCACCCCACTCCAGTACTCTTGCCTGGAAAATCCCATGGACGGAGGAGCCTGGTAGGCTGCAGTCCATGGGGTCCCTAAGCGTCAGACACGACTGAATGACTTCGCTTTCACTTTTCACTTTCATGCATTGGAGAAGGAAATGGCAACCGACTCCAGTGTTCTTGCCTGGAGAATCCCAGGGACGGGGGAGCCTGGTGGGCTGCCATCTATGGGGTCACACAGAGTCGGCCACGACTGAAGCAACTTAGCAGCAGCAGCAGTAATGGTTAAAAATGTCTTCCCTGTTACACAAGGTAAGATGTTTAATTTAGCTATAACAGAAGCTATACATGTATATACATGAGATAAATCAGAAGCAAGAATATTATAGATTCCACTCAAGTAGAAACAAAAATTATTCCAAACCTGATAGCAACATTGTGGGAGAACACTGGAACCAATGGAGTAACATCCAAACAAACAGAAAAATGAGATTCATAGCATATTATGTAATGAGGATAGAGAAATGAGAATATGATAATCAATTAGGTTGAAATATCTGTATAAAAACTGTAAAATTCATGTAGTATAAAAAACAGAAAATTTTGATAAGTTATAGTATTTGAAAAGTAAGAAATGACAATGAATTCAATCCAATTGTCTATCCATTCCATGACTGGATTTTTGCAGCTACATGATTC
Organism: Budorcas taxicolor; assembly: GCF_023091745.1. Lineage (NCBI taxonomy): Eukaryota > Metazoa > Chordata > Mammalia > Artiodactyla > Bovidae > Budorcas > Budorcas taxicolor. The sequence goes on along the minus strand of NC_068923.1, from coordinate 54,140,506 downwards.
TAATTTAAATTTATGTGGTTGCTTTAAATTAAAGGCAATAGTACTGTTCAATTACCTTCATCTAGTACAATATGTCTACCTTTTCTCTGTCCTCAACCTTCGACCTTTTCTTACACATCATGGCACTCAATTCATGACATTGCTTCCTACTTCAAAAAGAAAACACAGTCAAAAGGGAAAAGCCACATACTCCCACAATTATGTCTATTTACCTAACTGCATTTGGCCTATATATTCTGGATGAGTTTCTATGTTCCCATCTAAGGCCACCAGAATTGATCTTTTTCACTCACACAAATGTTTCATCACTTCACATGCATAACCCCAACAACCTTCCCCCACTTTCTTTGCATCTTCAAATATTTCCTTGTTAGTGGTTTCTTGATATCAGGATACAAATTAAATAAGAATATTAATTGCAGTACAAATTAAATTAATACTGCCTTACATGCCACAGCATATACTGTTGGCTGCTACAATCTCAGGGTTTTGGCTCCTCATTTGTATTTCAGCTGTCATTGGGCTCAACAACTGCATAGATTCCAACCAACTTCATCATCCGTATGACACCATACACTACTTCCCTCTCGCCCAAGGTTGTCTGTTTTTAAGCTGAAGTTTGGAACACCATAAGATACTCTAAACACTAAGTACTCAACAGAGAAATGCAGAGGAACTAACACCTAAGTGTTATTTCACAATTTCACTAATGGGGAAAAGTAACTGGCAGATAGACTCTTCCTTGCTCCTCTGAGCAGAAACCCTGAGAAATAGTAGTTCATTTGGCTTCTGGAAGGACAGTACCATGAGATAAATTTACGAGTCATGTTTGATATCAAGAGGTTGTCAAGTTAATAGCCACACTTCCTCTTTCCCTGCTTAGTTCCAATTTTCCTCACTTTGGCTTTTGGGGATTGTTTTCTCTAATCAAGTGATGTCATATATGACTATATCTCCAGCTTAGGTGAAACTAACATGCACAGTTTTAATTGTTAATAAACATACTCACACACACATACATATACACATACGGGTCCAGTACCATTTGTTTCCAGCCATAGATAAATATTTTAAAATACATCTTAAAGACCCCTAGTCTTCATTTCCTCCTTTTATGTTCTCTCTTCTGATTCCCCATATCTCCCCTCACCCTGCACCCAAATTGCTCTGACATGGTCTTCAGTGACCTCTATGTGGTTAAGTCAAATGGACAACTCTCATGTCTTACTTTTACCATATTTCATAACCTTCATCATGGTACTTTCCAAGAAAAGTTTTTTCTATGGGGCTTCCCACGTGGGGCTATCCCAGTGGTAAAGAACCTGACTGTCAGTGCAGAAGATGCAAGAGACATGGGTTCTATCCCTGGGATGGGAAGATCCCTTGGAGGAAGAAATGGCAACCCACTCCAGTATTCTTGCCTGGAAAATTCCATAGACAGAGGAGCCTGACTGGTTACAGTCCATGGGGTTGCAAAGAGTCAGACATAACTGAGCACGCACCTATGCACACACACACACACACACTCAGAAATGTTTTACTCTGTTGGTTTTGAGGAAACCATAAGTTTTCCGGTTTTCCTCTTATTTTCTTCTCAGGCCTCTGGACTAGTTTCTCGCCTCTACTGGAATGTTCCAAGATGTGACTTCTTGGCCTTTTTTCTTTATTGTACCTACACTCAGTTAATTCATTGTCTCCTCTTGGCTCATTGCTTTAAATATCAGAAACCAAAAAACTCTCAAGCATATATCTACAGGGTGATCATCTCCTGAGTTCTTGAGTTATAGCCATTTGCCTATCTGACATCACTATTTGGGTATCTGCTGCTGCTGCGTCACTTCAGTCGTGTCCGACTCTGTGCGACCCCACAGACGGCAGCCCACCAGGCTCCCCCGTCCCTGGGATTCTCCAGGCAAGAACACTGGAGTCGGTTGCCATTTCCTTCTCCAATGCATGAAAGTGAAAAGTGAAAGCGAAGTCACTGAGTCGTGTCCAACTCTCAGCGACCCCATGGACTGCAGCCTACCAGGCTCCTCCGTCCATGAGATTTTCCAGGCAAGAGTACTAGAGTGGGGTGCCATTGCCTTCTCCGATTTGGGTATCTAATTATCTCAAAATTAAAATGACCAAAACTGAAATTCTAATTTTCCATTCTAAACCAGTCTCCCTTATTGTTCTTTACCCATCAGGGTTATTTATCAATAATTACTTTATTTAGTGTTTTTCCCATGGGGATATAAATTTTATGATGGCAAAGTTATTTGATTATTTTATTCATTGGTATGCAAATAGCTATATAGGTAGGTATTCCAAAACTATTTCTTATACAATTTGGGGATAAAATATTTGGATATTCTCCAGCATTCCAACCCTTGAAACAAATGGACTCGTTCAGCAGGTAGAATTTGCTTCATATTCAAAAAGAAAATGATTATGGAAACATAAGCTTCATAAAATCAAATCATATGTACTACTCAGAGAAAAATCAATGATAGTTTTTATTAAGATTTTGGGTTTGATGATCTTTCTCTTTGAATCTTATCTACATCAAGACTATGGCTTTGGAAGTTAATTCTTTTAAATGTTGTGAGAACTTTTTTTTCAAAAATTGATCTTTATAAAATGAGAACAGACTTTGAAGTGCATTTTGCCAACATTTTGCTATATGTTTCACATTGTATATAGAAAAACTGAGCAAGTGTAGAAAAGTCTTTATTATCACTAAAATTCACTTGAGATAAAAATGATGTATTTATATATATAAAGTGGCAACTAATACGTAAAGCCCATTATTAGAAATATATCTATGTAAAAATAAAAAGCTGTTCAAAATGTAGGATTAAAAAGTCTGAATAGCATATACATTAAATATTCCAAAAGTATAATGTATATGGAATATTAGCACTTAAGATCTTAAGAAGTTCTATGATTTAATGATAATTGTATGCATGCTTTAGGAAATATAGAAATCTATACTTTTTGGAAACAAATATTAAATCAAAGGTGTGTGTGCCTGCTAAGTCACTTCAGTCATGTCTGACTCTTTGCAACTCCATTAACTGTAGCCCACCAGATTCTTCTGTCCATGGGATTCTTCAGGGAAGAGTACTGGAGTAGGTTGCCATGCCTTCTTCCATGGGGTCTTCACAACCCAGGGATAAAACCCACATCTCTTATGTCTCCAACATTGTCAGGAAAGTTCTTTACTACTACTGCCACCTGCGGAGAAGGCAATGGCACCCCACTCCAGTACTCTTGCCTGGAAAATCCCATGGACGGAGGAGCCTGGTAGGCTGCAGTCCATGGGGTCGCTAGGAGTCGGACACGACTGAAGCGACTTAGCAGCAGCAGCAGCAGCAGCAGTGCCACCTGGGAAGCCCAAATCAAATATGTATTAACTTTTAAAAGAACAGTCAGTACTGAACTAGATCTACTAAACAAAATCAAAGTAAAATAAATCTTACTTTAAGAAAAATATACATTAGTAAAACTAAGAGATGATTTTTTTTCTTAGTGATACAATATGATTTCAAAATACTGTTAATTATAATTCAATTTTTGACACTATAGCATTTTGCCCTTGCTTCAGTCTTGGAAAATATACTGGGCTGTATCTACTGAGGTTTTTTAAGTAAAAGAATGCTCTTAATTTATGATGTCCTTGTTTCTAATTTTTAGTATTCCAGTTTTCCAGAAAAACTGTGTGCTTTTTCCTCATAGGTATGTTGCTTTTACAATTCACAAATATACAGTGTACTGTATCTAAATAAAAGTCAATTAAATATCTTAAAACCATCTTTTCAATGGCTTAGAATATAAATATTATTTATATAATCATTTAGATTGTTAGCAAATAATCCTAAAATATAAGTTTCTGGAAGATATCCAACCTGTGCCAAGAAGCAATATTCATCACTTGGCATTAAATATTATGTTTTATGCAAGGCCTCTCATTTAAGCAACTTGGGACCAGTGGTGAATTCATGTCAGATGGACAAATACAAAGACACACAGAACCCAGCCTATAGTGCTCCCTCTGTGAGTATCACGGCTTTCCCTGGTAGCTATTGGTAAAGACTCTGCCTGGGTTTGATCCCTAGGTTAGGGAGACCCCCTGGCAGGCGGCATGGCAACACGCTTCAGTATTCTGGCCTGGAGAATCCCCCTGGACAGAGGAGCCTGGTGGGCTGCAGTTATGGGGTCACAAAGAGTTGAACACTACGGAGCAGCTAATTACAGCACAGTGAGTATCATAACGTGATGAAAGAAAGAACGCATTGACCAGTTCAACAGGAACCCATAGTAGATTACCAAATGCCCTTCATTAATTATTTCTCTTCCAAAGGCTGGAATTGTCTTTGACTCATTTAAATTTTTGGCTTATTCAGGTGAAATCAACAAGTTCCCATGTTTTCTTTATCTTTTATTTTTAAATTTGGCCATGTGTGGCTATCACACATTGTTAAACTCACTATGGGTAGTTTCAGTGGAGGCAGAGACATCACAATGGTCAAGATAACTTAAGAATTCATTTCTTAGTCACATAGAATAAGTACGAAAGTGGAACAGGAAACTTAGCTTGCTTTTATCAATGTTTGTTTCAATTTATATATTTATTTAATTTCAAATAATGAAAATTGAAAAAATGAAGTATTCCTATATGCCCTTTACACAGATGCCAACATTAACATTTTATTCATTTATTTCATATGTTTGTCTCCCTCTACTTCCCATGCTGACACTCTGTTTTCTGAACTATTTCAGAGTAAACTGTCTGTATGATGAGCCCTTACCCCTGAATACTACAATGTGTGTTTATAAAATCTATGTCCTATACAACCATATGTAATTACTAAAATCAGGAAATTAATACTGACATATGCTATTGACTAGGTGACATATTTTATTCAAATATCAGTCATCATTTTTGTCATTAGAAAATTTTTTCCTGGTCTATGCTCCAATCCAGAGGCATTTGATGTATTTAGTGATCCCTTTAACCTTCTTTTGGAGAAGGCAATGGCACCCCACTCCAGTACTCTTGCCTGGAAAATCCCATGGATGGAAGAGCCTGGAAGGCTGAAGTCCATGGGGACGCTGAGGGTCGGACACGACTGAGCGACTTCACTTTCACTTAACTTTCTTTAATGTTATACAGTTTCTAAGTTTTTCTAATAATCTGTTTATTTTATCTTTCATGACACCGACATTTTTGAAGAGTAAAGCCATTTATTTTATAGAATGTTCCTCAATTTTTGTCTGTTAATTTTTCATTATTAGATTTTAGTTGTGCAGTTTTGGCAGAAAAGCTACAAAAGTGATGCTGAATAAGGGACAAGTGAAAGTTATCAATGGTTATTGAGCAAGACCATATTTGCCCTTGAAACCATGACTTTCTTCCTATATCCCAAAAGCATATTCATTTTCACATCAGGAAACATATTTCTGAATACAGTCTTGATAATGTTACTGGCAGCATGTGTATAATAAAGTATTATAAAAGCTCAAGACTAAGTGTTCAAATATTAGTGTAATTGAGGAAAACCCTACAGAAGTACTGGAACTTTAACAAGAAGGTGGGAGAGCAGGTGGATGAAACATCCAGACAAGGAAAGCTAGTAGGATGGAATTCATCACCTTGCAAAGTAGGGTAACTATGCCCGGGCCATTCTAACATCTTATGGATTGTCTCTGGTACATGTGAAATCAATTTTTCATCACCCAACTATAAACCACAATTAATAAAACTATCCTCAGCAGGGATTAATTTTCAGAAATCCAGGATGTCTTTTGATGTTCATAATAGTAGTACATCAGGTCTGGAGAATAGAGTTTTCATTGGTCCAGCTATCCAAAAGAGACTAGAGTTTTTAGTATTTTGCTTCCATGTATTTAACAGCTAAACTGCATTTAGCTGCTATGCATTGTTGTTTTTCTTGTAGTCTATTTATTTACTTTTTAATTGACTGAGGCTCATCAGTTAAATCATCTGCCAACTGAGCTTATCTGATCCTTCTTGTTTCTGATAAAAGATGACAAACTTTAGAGCAGCCTTTATGTAAATCTACACATATATACAAAGAGCAAGTAAATGCTTTAGCATCCCATTAATTTAAGTATTCAAGGAGTTGAGAATGTAGATCTAGGTAAGAAGCATACTATTTGTTCAAAATCTGGCAATATTGTTAAAAGAGAATGTTTCATTTTCTAGGATATAATTATCTCTGATTATTTCTGAAGCTTGAACTTCTAGAAGAGTAATGCAATCCTGTAACTGGGGGACCTGAAATCTTAGAAGTTCAAAGTCAAAGAAAGGCAGCACAACTTATGACTACCCAAATGGTTACCTTCCATATGTATTTAGTTAATCTATAACACATTATTTTATTCCTTAATAAACATGTGAGCTACAGTTGATATGCATAGTTTGTAACTAAGGTTAAACTTCAGAAAAAAGAAAAGAAAATTTACTAAAGTATAAGTTACAAAATCACAAGGGTGAAAAGGTTTTGAAGAATTTAATTTCCTTTTCTGTCTTAAAAAAAGAATAGGAAATAGAGCAAATATTAGATACATTTTATTAATCACATAGTCCAAGTCAATGCATTATGTGCATAGGAATGTGAAATGTCAGATTCAATTAAATGAGCACTTGTAAAATAAACCATTTCACCACAAGAGCATATTTAAATCATAACACAGATAAGTGCACTAAACATTCAAATATGTAGCTACTCGACGCTTTAATTATTGAAATGGAGACACTGACTTCCATGGGTGATGATGCAAGCAGATCATGTTCTTCTTGTAAATGTTTATTTCTGGCTTTTGACTTGAAATCTATTTTTCTAATGGCATTTTATAACAAAAAGTAATACAGCCTCTTTATATACTTTCAACGCAGAGGTTTTTCAAATTGAATGAATAGTTAGCATATTTCTATATTTCTGAATATAAACAACACATGGATCAATACTTAAAGAAATGAAAAATTAACTCTTGTTGAAGACTACGGACATTTCATGGAAGTCTGCAATCTCTTATGGTTGCAAATATACGCATTTATATCATATGTATAAAAGTTAGCTTTAGTTATAAATAACAGTAATTGGCCACACTTAGAACCAGCTCTGTGTTTGACAGTGCAGCTAGCCTTTTAAACCAACAGCCCTAATCCTCCCCTAAATCTTGCATGGTCAACATTGGTATTCACATTTTACAGGTGAAGAATCTTTCTTGGATAAGCTACATTACGTACATAATATTGTTTAATTAAGACTATGTTTCAATAGGGGATTCAGACTAGATATATTGAATTTCAAAGCCACTGTAAATTAATCTGGCATTAAACATCATGAGTATCAGTCACCTATGTGGCATTATAGGAATATTTACTTCCCATATCTACTTTATTCACATTCAAATTTTTATTGTTTAACCTATAAGATAATTTTATTGTTAGTTATATTCATAATTTTATTTATATTTCAAGATATTTATTTTTATGATAAAGATATCCATTGGAAAAAAAAAAAACAGAAAAAACTCAAATTTCCACAGTCTTGTAACCCAAACATAAACACCAGTAAGAACATATTTGCATATTTCTTGACAGTCTGCCAGAAGGACACTTATTTATAGGTAATATACAATTGCATAGTGAAGTTGCTCAGTCATGTCCGACTCTTTGCGACCCCATGGACTGTAGCCTACCTGGCTCCTCTGTCCATGGGATTTTCCAGGCAATAGTACTGGAGTGGATTGCCATTGCATACACATATTAATTTAACAACTCAAATATTTACAGAATGCCAATTTTGTACCATTGCCTAAGGATGAAGCAGTGATTGTAACAGAAAAATACCTGGTATCTTACTGCATACCCAAATATATATATATATATATATATGTTTGCTTATTTTAGAGAATATCGAATATAAAACTTTTTTATTTTTTTACTTTACCTGACATTAAGCATTTTTTACAAGTCTTAAGCATTGAAAGTGAAAGTGAAATTCACATCTGACTCTTTGTGATCCCATGGACGATACAGTCCATGGAATTCTCCAGGCCAGAATACTGGAGTTGGTAGCCTTTCCCTTCTCCAAGGGATCTTTCCAACCCAGGGATTGAACCCAGGTCTCCCACATTGCATCCCACTTTACCAGCTGAGCCTCCAGGGAAGCCCAAGAATGCTGGAGTTGGATTCTTTACTAACTAATCTTTGAGGGAAGCCCAAGTCTATGCATTATCAGATGCAATTTTTAATAAAGGTTATCAGGTGCCCTAGTGACTAGATCATGATGTTTTTAAAATTTGGCTTCAAATTTTAACTTTGCTACATTGTGTCTTTCCCTTCAGAAAATAACATAACATCTTTAATATCTACATCTCAAATTTTTAAATAAAAACAAAAATTAATACTTATCAATAGGACTCAGAATCCATATTTATATTTCATGTGATTATACTATATCAGATTACACTTCTAACATTATACTTTCATTTTATTATATCATAGTCAGCTGGTTTGGTCTTTCATGAGAACCTACCCACCAAACTACCTGCCAATATTAACATCAAATCCTGTTATTTTTTTTCTTATAGCATTCACATACTTTCAGTAATAAGATTAAAAATTAGCAGGCTTCTTGGTGCCAAGGTTTAGGACCTGTTCTGAAGCACTACATAGAAAAAAAAAAAATAAAGAATTGGATCAGACACTAAATATTGCTGCTGAAGACTCCCATAGTAGTCTTGTAGGGCATTGCCTACTGCTGCAGCAGTGTCCTTCTGGCATCCTCCCTTGCACAAGCTGAAACAGTGCTGCAACCCAGGGGTCCCATCCTTCTCTCCATGTTCACCCACACAGCCTTTATCTTCAAACACACATCCCCATACTCAGAGGGTGCTTCAAATGTCTGCTGTGCTGGACCAAAATCAATGTCACCCCACAACAATCTAGGTCTTTGATTTGTAATCAAGTCACTAAACCAATCCCCTTTTCTTCATGATAGGTTCTCATTTAAAGGGAACTTGGTGTTGTTTCATATCCAGATAACATAGTGTAGCTCATCTTAGACTATCACAGATGTTCCAAAAATTCCTGAAACCTACACAATGGCAGAATCTTGATTTCTCACTTCTCTTAAGCTTATCCTGGGTTCAGTGCATGTGCGAAGAGAACCCAGACATTATCTGTTTCCTAGTTTTGGCTAAAATTTTCCTCTCTCCCACCTTACTCTATTCCCTTCTCTCTCATCCCACTGAAAGCAGGTAGCCTAAAATTCTCAATGAAGGTGGCATTTGACAGAAATAGAGATTGTATTTAAACAGTTTTTTATTTTAATCTGGTTTTCCTTGCAGCAAAGAACAAAGGTCTGATTTTTTGATTATGGGGGAAAAAAACAGCAGAAACTTCTGAGATTAAAACATTAATTTATGTTCTAATAGATTATCCTTGCATGTTGATTTTTTGGACTTCGGTCTTCCTATGTAATAGATATCTAGTAAGAAGAAAAAATTAATATCCTTTATATGCATTCATTTATTAAAAAGTCATTAGTTTAAGGAAATGTGCTAGTATAATCTCCAATGTGCTATTTTAGAATTGTGTCTGGAGATCTTAAAAAAAAAGTTGTCTTAATTCTTCTATTATAGCTAGCCATCTAAAAAAGTTTTGTGGTTGAATTTAATACTTAGCAATTATGCTGGTCAAGCACTATGTAGGCAAGTATTTTTAAGAAGCAATATCTCTGCCAATTCCATGCTGCAATTTTAAACCCAACTATTCTTGATATTACATAAAATATAAAGAGAGTTCATTATGTAAACAGACTTATTCTGGTCTAAAAATAAAAACTTTAGATTTACTTAAATCTTACTTGTCTAGACTATTCTTTGAAATCAGTGGATGCTATAAATCTGTATTATATTAAAGTCATTTTTGAGATTAATAGGAATTGCATATCATGCTTTTATAATAATCCCCATTTATTGAAATGTGCAATGTGAATGGTAATGTATTTAATTTGTATATGCATAATCTTTTAGTTTTTACAGCAACATTGCAAAACAAAGATTAATGTTAGGCCTTTTCTGCAGTTGAAGATTCTGAAGGATAGAAAGGTTAAGTAATTTGCCGCAAACTAACAAGTGACAGAACAGGAATATGAGCCTATTTCTCCCAAAAATGGTGAAGGAAGCGGTGAAAGATGGCTGCCAAAGGTTGTTCCCATCCCTGTGTGTTTATCGTTGGTCTTATGTCCCCTCCCCTTAGATCTTGGCTTTCTTATGATTTGTTTTGATCAATGGAATACATTGGAAATTATCTTTTGCCAGTTTCAGGCCGAGATCTAAGAGGCTTGGATGCTTACTATTTTTGTTTTTTGTCTTGGACAATAGCTGTCATGAAAAGAAGCTCAACTACCTTGTGGGTGAGAGACCTGTGAAAGGAATGAGAAACTGCACACAGCGAGAAAGAGAAGCCAGGCAACCAGGCTGCTGCAGCCATCTTACTTGAGACATCAGAGGTATGAATGAGTCATGTGGACCCTCCACGCCTAATTTAGCTATGTCAACCAAACCACAGACAGGAGAGGCTCAGTCAGAGAAGCTATGCCCAATTTCAAAATTATGAGCCAATAAACAGTGGTTTTAAACACTACGTTTTGAGAGATTTGTTGGGCAGCAAGAAATAATTGAGTTACCAATGTAAATTATAGCCTCTTTGCCAGCAAACTCTTATACTACATCTATTATTTATCATAAAACAAATCTGTTAATGTTCATTTAATTAAAAAATTATTTGATATTATTGGTTCATAGATAGCAAGAAAAAAAGCATGTTACAAATATGAGCAAGAAACTGAATGAAGAGTAAAGTCTTTAGTTCACAGCTAGCAGCTGTATTTATCTACTACTAAAATTCCCCTCATTAACATATCTAATGTTTAAATACTCAGAGTCACCACAGAGAAATTTCCAAGGAAGTAATATAAATGTTAAAAGCATTCTCTTAGTTAAAACCATATTCTTAAGGAAAATATTCCCATTTATGGAAGTTTACTATGTGGCTGGTAATGTGTTGCAGGTTGTATATATTGACGTCATATTCTTTGTAAAAATATGTTTGTAGTACTGACAAGAATTTAAAATATTTGGTATGTTTGCTATATTACTATGAATAATACAGATATGTTATTTTATGTTAAGTAGGAAATTGTCTATCAATCTGTATTGATTTTACATTTAAAACTTCTCTTCTTAAAAACGTGTATCTAAATTTTGATTCTATCTCATATCACAGACACAAATTCTTTCCAACAAAGATAATATTTTAAAAAATATTAAAAGCACCAAATATTTCAGATGGACAATAAATGTTAATTTCCTTACTTGGCAGCAATATGAAAAATTTGAAGTACAGTTTATGACTATGGAAGTTGTTAAATAAACATGATACAGTGCAAGGTGAAATACTATGAAGCTATTTAAAACTTGACTCACGTTATTACATGAAAAATCTTGGAAAACAATCTGTAATTAAACCTCATGCTGTTAAAATAGCATTATTAATTGCATATCTATGAATACACAATTCTAAATTTTTTACATTTGTAATATTTAAAAATTATATTAAAATTTGCTTTATTTTATAAGCATGAAAAAGAATTTAAATGTGCAGAAAAAAGGAACATAGACCCTGGAGTCTGAAAGACAGATAAAAATCCTGGTTTTACCACTTTGATTTTAGACAATAACAAAATATATCTGAATCTGTAAAATGGAAAGAATAAAATCTACTTTAAAAACTATAATAAAGTTTCAAGAGTACCTAATGATGCTCGGTAAATGGCAAATGTCCAAATTCTTAAAATTCAAGCAGAAATCAAGCCCTGGACCTTTTTCTCCATCAAACAGCAGCGAGCTGCCCTGTTGAGGAAGGGTTTTTGTATATCTCTGTGTGCATTGAAATATTATTGACATTCCCCAAAAGTTTGAATCAAATTTCAGTACAAATGTAATTTAATTTTTGAAGTTATACCGACTCAGTTGAATGAGGATGAAGTTTAGGGGCAACTGCTCGGTGCATCTTTTTTTTTCAGAGTGAGTATTGCTGAATACGAAAATCCAAGAAATGATATATTGCATTAAGTTTATGTTAGCTTTATTGCAAGAGTTTTTGTTTGGCTTATATACTTTAAAATGTTTCTTCTATTGAGGTGCAATTCTTACCATTAAAACCAAGAAAGAGTAATTGATTATAAATAGAAATTGATTATAAATTGATTATAAACAGAAAGAGCAATTGATTATAAATAAATTTAAGAAACTGATACAGTTTAAGAAATTTAAATTTAAGAAAGACTAATACAGATATGACAAGACAGATCAAGTTTAAGAAAAAAGAAATATCACTGTAACCAACACCAAATGATTCACATTGGCCAAACTAGTGAAAAAATATAAAAGAGCAAGTTGGTCAAAACACTCACATAAGGTCATTCAGTGAAAGAAAACAAAACAAAATAAGGCAAACGGGTGATTCTAAATAACTTTGGGGATTTATGTGTTATAATGTGTGAATTTCATGTAGTGAGATTTTGCAAAGTAGATCTATAGCACAGGCCAAGTTTTAATGTTATTTTGAAAGAACATAAAATCCAGGAAAATTATGTTTCTTAGAATTTTTATTACAATGGAAAGAGGTTAGTTTTATTAGTTATAATTAGATAAAATTTTGTATGAAAATGAATTTCAATCAAAGTAAGTTAATTTGGATTTGAAGGGAAAACAACATTGGGTGGGAAAGGGTATTAAACCCAGACAACTTTTGTATCATTGTGTTTGATAGCTATACTTAACATTTTTCTGTTCACTAAGCCCTATATTTTTTCAATGTTTTATAATATGTTTATACTCATTTTGACATATGAATTTAATGATTTCACTTATCTTAAATCTTTCAACTTTTCTGGGACTTTATATGCATGTTCCCCTTGTTACACTGATGCAAGTAAATATGACAATAATGTTAAATAGCACTCTATACAATGTTTGCCAAACACACACACACACACCAATACAAAAGGAAAAAAATGTACTTGTTACTTTCATACATGATGCATATTTTGTTTTTCAGTATTCCTTTAGAAGCATTTACCAAGTATTTACTATGTGCTAAGTTTATGGCATAATTGTATGGATGTATTATTAGGACAAATATGAGTTCAGTGTGCTGTGATTCATGGCGTCACAAAGGGTCGGACACAACTGAGTGACTGAACTGAACTAATGAGTTCGTTACAAAATATGAAAGAATGTTTAAAAATCCAAAAAACCTCCAGGTTTATCAAAGAGCTGTTTTTAAAATGCTTCCATATAATCACTGTATATTTTGTAAAAAGAAATTAACTATCGGAGAGAAGTGGCATATTTGTTTTATAATGCAAGTTGAATAATGCTATATATAATAAATATTATAAACATAAAATTTCTAACTTTTTAATATGAAATCATAAGAACAAGTATAAAAATACAATTTTACATTAAAATTTCTGCTATCTCAAATATTTAAATACAAGCTATATCAAATGTTTAAATAGAACTAGATTAGATGGACAGACAGATTTCAGTGTTAATATTGATGTATTGATGAAGAAATGCCATTAACAAAATCTCTCTGTCTCTTCCTCTCTTAAGAACGTGGATAAGCCATATGAGATCTTTTTGTATCTTTAGCACCTTTACCTCTGGCAATATTTGGTGACTGTCAGTGTTACACACTTGCAAATATAGCAATGATATAATTTGAATTCAACTCTTTAAATGAAATGCATTTAATTACTTCGAAATAAAGTGTGAGTATGCTACAATAATAAACTCTCAGCTTTCTGGAAAAGAAACTGTACTGAATGCTTAACTGAAAATACTGAGCACTTTCCAAAAACAAAGGAGGATGTTTTGTTTGTATTAATTTTTTGAAAAATTTCATTACTCATTTTTAGCTTTTGGATTGATTTGATTAGTGATTTAGGAGAAGGTCTAAGGTAAGCTGTTTAAAAAAGAAGTGTTAACGTTTGAAACAACCTCCTTGGATGAATCACAATGGTTTGCTAGTAAGCACACTACATGAAAAACAGAAATTACATGGACACTGAGCCTGAAAAGAAATCACAATCGCTTGTGTATAATTCTTGATTTCAATTTAGTATTTACAAAGTCTTCTCATCATTCTTATTGTTGATTGATTTGATAATGAATAAATGTTATTAAATCACTTAACAACTGTCCTAACAGATAAGTGCAGGAAAATTCACCAAAGTATAGATCAGGGCCCTTAGCAACATTCCTTTAGTGAAAAACAAAGATATTCCTCTACTGAAAAATCAGGTTTGAAAACTACAGTTACACTTTTGGGGCTTCCCTAATGGCTTAGTGGTAAAGAATATGCCTACGGTACAGAAGATTCGAGTTCCATCCCAGATGGGGAAGATCCCCTGTGGTAGGGAATGGCTACATAATCCAGTATTCTTGCCTGGAGAATTCCATGGACAGAGGAGCCTGGCAAACTCCAGTCCATGTTGTCACAGAGTCTGACATGACTGAGCAACTAACCAAGTTACGCTTTTTATTTTCATATCAGACGTTTCTGTAGTTGTTATATAGAACAACGATTTTGTTTTCTGAGAATTTTTAAAAGCAGATAAATACTATGGCACATTCTATTTAAACATCTCTTTAACATTTATATATATTTCTTTGATCTAAATCTATTTAGGGCACATCCTAAATGTTAAACTACTCTAGAAACATTTTAATACATCTGTAGGGGAAGATGCATATTGAAAACAGTTTTAAATGGGGTTCAGTATACACAAATGATCTTACTCTCTTTATTCTGATTAGCAAAGAAAGGCTGCCATCAGCTTTCTCTACTGTCTCCAGACGTGACAGTTCTGTGGTCAGAAACTCATAAAGCACTGGGATCTAGTAAATTTGTTAGACTTCAAGAATGAAAAGAATTGCATAATTTTTATTTCTTAAATAAAATGAAGTCTGATTTAGAATACAGATGTTTTTTGTCTTTGATGTTTGAATGCTCTGAGTAAGCATATTAATGAGATTCAGCTGTATTAGTTTAGCTCAGGTACACTGGACTTTTATGATCTTGTGAAGTTGAAAGAATAATTGTACTCTTTTATAAATGCTTTTTGTGGATCATCCCTCACCACCCCCCCCCCCCCAGATACTTTAAAGCAAATGTTTTTCTTTCTCAGATGGCATACTCTTTTGAACATGAGCAATAAGAATATTGGCAATATTTATTACAAGCCTGAATCGATGAGGAGTTTCCTGCTGAAGAGGAGTTCGGTGGATATACTTAAGTGACTCAGAAAATTTTAAACAAGTAGAAAGGTAGACATATTTTCCATGGTTGGCTGTTTTCCATGCAATGGGCTGTGTTTTTTAAAACACATTCTTGGCCTTTATCGAAAAACCACAGATAGCCATAATTTGGGTAGCTTTTACAGATAATTTATGACTTTTGCACTCAACTTAATGGCCCATAAAAACTCAAACCAGCAGTGTTAGGACATTGCTTTAGCAGTCAAAAGGATTCTGGAGACTGAGTAGATATTTAGAAAGGGACTTCCTTGTCAAATGGAAATTTTGAATTGTAGTTAAAATATTTGTTGCTTGATACAAATTATCTGTTTCAAAGTCACACCCTGGCTACTCTGATTCCTGCCAGTGTAGCTAGGAACCCCACAAAAGAGAATTGTTAGTGTGCTTAAGATTGTCTCCTCTTCTTAATGCACTGTTATAAGATAATGCAAATTATCAAGTTAGAATATGAATGTGTCTCTGTCTGTGGCACTTTGCTGCAACTGAAACAAATGTATATATTTCAGCTCTGGCAACAGATGCCTGTGATTTTTTTTTTCCCCCATGGCTTTTAAACAGTTAACATCACCTGCTGCTGTTTGTGATGAAACCCCACAGGAAATGAATGCCAAAGGTACAAGATGAAAGAGAAAGTAATTTTCTGGGAGGGGAGTAAGAGTAATTTTGCACTGTGAGGTGAAAGGGTGAGAAACCAAAAGACCTGTGAGGAATTACTTATGAAACTGGAAATGAGGGTAAAAGTTGGAGGCAAAGAGAATAAATATAGGAAAGAGAAAAAGAAGAAAATACCTAGAGCCACAAGAAAGTTAAAAAAATACCTAGAGCCACACAGTCCCTTTAACTGTGTATTGAAATATACATTAGAAGATGCTATTGAGAAAGTCTTTGTTATATGCATAGAAAAATCACAGACCTAATAAAATATTGTCTACCAACTCAATATATGCTTGACAGGTAAAAATATTAGCAGACAGATATATTTAGGTCCTTCCTCACCACTATCCTGGATAATTCTATCAACTTCTTTTCTTTTAGTTTTTTTTTTTTTGGTGAAAAAAATCAGAGAATGTACAGTGAGGAAGACCAAAAGAGGCCAGAAAAAAATAAAAGTCATCATTTTAAAAAAGGACGGGAAATTAGAATGTGTATATATGTATGGAAAGAAAACTATAAAATTGATTTTGAACTAAGTTGACAAATGGAAGGAGAAATATTTGTAGGGGCAGTTCAGAGCTGTAGATAGCAAAATGAGATGAGACGGGGAAGCTATGGCTATGTATTTCAAACTAACAGACTTCAGAAGATATTTAAACATGTTGCAATCAGCTGGTGGGTATCGAAACTGTGTTTATTTAACTGTAGCACTGTTTTAGGACTGGATCATGACATAAGTTATATGTGAAGATGTAAACAAAAATAGACATATCAGAGTGACTGTTCTCACCTAAAATCATTGTTAACATGGTTATTTTTCCCTGGTGATTAACAAATATATGCACAATCGATTGTTGCTACCAGTACGAACCAAATAAATCAGTCTATTTCTTTGAAATAACAACAACAACAAAAAGGAATAATGGGCGTAAATCCTTGATAACTCCAAGTTACATTCATTTAGAACAAGATGGGCTTCCCTTGTGACTCAGACGGTAAAGAATCTGCCCGCAGTGTAGGAGACCTGGGTTGAATCCCTGGGTTGGGAAGATCTCCTGGAGAAGGGACTGGCTACTCATTCAAGTGTTCTTGCCTGAAGGATTTCAGGGACAAAGGAGATAGGTGGGCTACAGTTCAGTTCAGTCGCTCAGTCGTGTCCGACTCTTTGCGACCCCATGAATCGCAGCACGCCAGGCCTCCCTGTCCATCATCATCTCGCGGAGTTCACTCAGACTCACGTCCATTGAGTCAGTGATGCCATCCAGCCATCTCATCCTCTGTCGTCCCCTTCTGCTCCTGCCCCCAATCCCTCCCAGCATCAGAGTCTTTTCCAATGAGTTAACTCTGCATGAGGTGGCCAAAGTACTGGAGTTTCAGCTTTAGCATCATTCCTTCCAAAGAAATCCCAGGGTTGATCTCCTTCAGAATGGACTGGTTGGATCTCCTTGCTGTCCAAGGGACTCTCAAGAGTCTTCTCCAACACCACAGTTCAAAAGCATCAATTCTTCAGTGCTCAGTTTTCTTCACAGTCCAACTTTCACATCCATACATGACCACAGGAAAAACCATAGCCTTGACTAGACGGACTTTTGTTGGCAAAGTAATGTCTCTGCTTTTCAATATGCTATCTAGGTTGGTCATAACTTTTCTTCCAAGGAGTAAGCGTCCATGATATATTCTATAAGGAAAGTCCAAGTAAGCAGACATTTGTAGAGATGAGAAAATAGTTGGTCAAGATGAAACGAAGGTGATAAATAGCTATATGGTTGACATAGTAGTGTCTCTAAGAACATGAGGACAATATTTTGTTGTTCAGTCACTCACTTGTGCCCGAGTGTTTGTGACCCCATAGGCTGTAGTACGCCAGGCTTCTCTGTCCTTCACCATCTCCCAGAGCTTGCTCAAACTCATCGTCATTGAGCTGGTGGTGCCATCCAATCATCTCATCCTCTGTTGTCCCCTCCTGCCTTCATTCTTTCTTAGCGTCATGGTGTTTTCTAATGAGCCAGCTCTTTGCATCAGGTGGCCAAAGTATTGGAATTTCAGCTTCAGCAACAGTCCTTCCAGTGAATATTCAGGACTGATATCCTTTGGGATGGACTGGTTGGATCTCCTTGTGGTCCAAGGGACTCTCAAGAGTCTTCTCCAACACCACAGTTCAAAAGAAAAATTATTTTATCCTCAGACTTCCTTATGATCCAATTCTCGCATCCATACATGTCTACTGGAAAAACCATAGCTTTGACTAGATGAACTTTTATCAGAAAAGTATAATGTCTCTGCTTTCTAATATGCTATCTATGTTAGTCATAGCTTTTCTTCCAAGGAGCAAGTATCTTTTAATTTCATGGCTGTAATCACCATCTGCAGTGATTTTGGAGCCCAAGAAAATAAAGTCTCTCATTGTTTCCCCATCTCTTTGCCATGAAGTGATGGGACCAGATACCTTGATCTTAGTTTTTCAATATTAAGCTTTAAGCCAGCTTTTTCACTCTCTTCTTTCACATTTATCAAGAGGCTCTTTAGTTTCTGTCTTCTTTCTGCCCTAAAGGTGGTGACATGTGCATATCTGAGGTTATTGATATTTATCCCAGCAATCATGATTCCAGCTTGTGCTTCATTCAGCCTGGCATTTCACATGATGTACGCTCTGCATAGAAGTTAAATAAACAGGGTGACAATATATCGCCTTGATGTACTTCTTTCCTAATTTTGAACCAGTATATTTTACCATGTCCAGTTCTAAATGTTGCTTTTTGACCTGCATACAAGTTTCTCAGGAGGCAGGAAGGTAGTCTGGTATTGCCATCTCTTTAAGAATTTTCCACAGTTTATTGTGATCCACACAGTCAAATGCTTTAGTGTAGTCAGTGAATCAGAAGTAAATTTTTTTTTAATTCTCTTGCTTTTTCTATGATCCAACAGATATTGGTATTTGAAATATGGTTCCTCTCCCTTTTCTAAACCCAGCTTGAAAATCTGAGATTAGACTTCCTAAGAAGAAAACCTACTCCTTGAAGGATAAAAGTTATGTATGCTGCTGTTGTTGTTCAGTCACTAAGTCATGTCCAACTCTTGCAACCCCGTAGACTATAGCCACCAGACTCCTCTATCATTGGAATTTCCCAGGCAAGAATATTGGAGTGGGTTGACATTTTCTTCTCCAGGGATCTTCCTGACCCAGGGATAGAACCTGCATCTCCTGTGTTGGCAAGCAGATTCCTTACCACTGAGCCACCAGGGAGACCTTAAAATTATGCATGCTCATTGATAATTGGTTCAGTCCTGAATTGATAATGCCAGATGGTAATAGATTTTTCTGAAGTTAGTTTGTAAAGAGAAACAGAAGATTCTAGACTACAAAAGGCATGATGAAGGTTAGTCATATTTTTGGAGACCTATAAGTTGCTACCCTGGTGGCTCAGGCGGTAAAAGTGTCTGCCTACAATGTGGGAGACCCATGTTCGATCCCTGGGTCGGGAAGATACCCTGCAAAAGGAAATGGCAACCCACTCCAGTACCCTCGCCTAGAAAATTCCATGGATGGAGGAGCCTGGTAGGCTATAGTCCATGGGGTCGCAAGGAGTCGGACGTGACTGAGAGACTTCACTTTCACTTTCATAAGTTGCTATGTTATCACAAAAAAGAAGAAAGGCCTTCAGGAAGAGCTCAGAAATGTAGCTCAGAAAAATCAAGTTCATTAATGATGAACATATCATTTGCTTCAGTTTTCTAATTGTTGCACAACAGATTTCCACAAACTTAGAAGCTTAGAAGCAAACAAATTTATTAGCTCACAGTTTCCACTGATCAGGAGTCTGGATATGAATTAGCTAGGTTAGCAAGTCTAGAATCAGTTGTCAGCTTAGGATTCAATCTCATTTGAGTCTTGGGGCTTTTGTACAGGGCCACTCACGTTTTGGGATTTCCCAGTGGCTCAGCAGTAAAGAATCTGCCTGCAATGCCAGAGACACAGGTCTTATCCCTAGGTTGGGAAGATCCCCTGAAAGAGGGCATGGCAATCCACTTTAATAATCTTGCCTGTAGAATCCTATGGACAGAGAAGCCTGGCAGGTTACAGTCCATTGGGTCACAAAGAGTTGGACATGAATGTAGAGACTGAGCAGAATTCAGGTTTTGACAGAATCTATTCACTTATAGCTATAGTCTTCAGTTGCCAACTATCTTGCTGCCAGTATGCTAGGAGTTTCTCACCCCATGGAGGTTAGACTCAGGTCTAAGACATGCAAGTCTCTCACAGAGTCACAGAATGCTTCTTCAAAGCCTGCAGGAGAGTCTCTGTCTTTTAAAAGAGGCAGTTCAAACTGTTAAAGACCTACCAATTAGGTCAGATCATCCTAGGTTAGTCTCCCTTTTGTTGCTATTCATTTGTTAAGTCTTGTCTGACTCTTCGCGACCCCATGGACTGCAGCATGCTACGCTTCTCTGTCCCTCCCTTTTAATTAACTCAAAATCAATTTATTAGGAAACTTAGTCATATATATTTCCCTTGTGGCTCAATCGATAAAGACTCTGCCTGCAGCGTAGACCTGGGTTTGATCCCTGGTTGGGAAGATCCTCTGGAGAAAGAAATGGCAGCCTACGCCAGTGTGCTTGCCTGTCCATGGAGTTGCAAGAGTCAGATGCTACTTAGCAACTAACCCACTACCGCCACTAGTTGTATCTCCAAATTTCCCTTACTTTTACTCTATATTATTGATTAAAAGTATGATAGAGAAGTGCACTCAAGAGAAGTTTTGCAAGGGTATGATTATTGGGTGCCTTTTTAGAATTTTATATATACCATATATATATTTATATATATACCATTTATATAGAGAGAACTATAATTTAACGACAAAAAAAAGAGTAAAATATAAGAAAATAAGATTTTGGTAGCAAAAAGTTGTTATTTTGAAGCAAATCAAAGGTATGACCAAACATTTTGCTAGGAATTTAAAAAATCAAAATATTGCACATATTTCTATGTATAAAGTCTGTATATAAAGGGGTAAGAGATGAAACAGGAGCTATCAAACTTCAGAAACAAAAGTAGGGAAAAAAGCACCCTTCTATAGATAGAAACACAAAAAAGAAAGGTTCATGGGAAAATAGACACTAAAAAGCTTGGTAAAGAAACGTAGCAGATAAAACAAAAATGACGGCAAAACAATAAAAATATTAAAATAAACTATACAAGAGAAAATGATTACAAAAGCAGACAGATAATAAAGAGCCAAGGTTTAAGTCATAGAATACTACCCTCTTAGAAAAATAAAAACCTAAATAAAGAAAAAGAATAGCTACTTTAAAATATAATTATTTTATTTTTTAAAACTGAATATTCATGTTGAATTAGACATTCATCTATAAAACAGATTGAGGAAACTTTGTATAGAAACACATGATCAAACTTGAAAGACATAATTTTAAGTGTAAAAAATAAGGGACAGAATTTTATATATTATACTCCTATCTTTTGTGAAAGAAGTTCAAGTTGATATATTTTCAGAAGCTAGTATTGTTTTCTACTAAAAGCTTAAAAGCTAACAATGTTTGTCTTTGTGGTACAGTAAGATTAGGAAAGGATTTCAGGATTTTTAATACAAACCTTTTAAATATATACTTTTTAAATCTATTTTTATTTTTAAACCATATGACTGCATTCTGTTAATTTGCTAAATTAATGTTTTAAAAATTATACTTTTAATGAATAATAAATTCCTTTAAAATTTAAGACAGTTGCTTAAAACTGACTGAAAACGGTATTAGGTTTAATATTAACATGAAAATGTAACTCGACATACATAAATTATGTTAGAGTTGGGGTGTATAATATACTAACAGAGGAATTTAAGTTACAAAACATTATTATATACAATATGGTGATTTCTCTTTAGTGTGGATTTCCCAAGCAAGAGTACTGGAGTGGTTTGCCATTGCCTTCGCCGAGTGTGTGAGAAATGAAAGTACATCTAAATTGAGCAGAAATGGAAAACTACACAGTGAAGTCGCTCAGTCGTGTCCGACTCTTTGCGTCGCCATGGACTGTAACCTATCAGGCTCCTCTGTTCATGGGATTTTCCAGGCAATAGCACTGGAGTAGATTGCCATTTCCTTCTCCAGCAGATCTTCCCGACCCAGGGATTGAACCCAGGTCTCCCGCATTGTAGACAGACGCTTTACCATCTGAGCCACCAGGGAAGTCCAAAGGAATTCGCTCAGTCGTGTCCGACTCTTTGCGTCGCCATGGAGTGTAGCCTACCATGCTCCTCCGTTCCATGGGATTTTCCAGGCAAGAGTACTGGAGTGGGTTGCCATTTCCTTCTCCAGAAGATCTTCCCGACCCAGGGATTGAACCCAGGTCTCCCACATTGTAAGCAAGACGCTTTACCATCTGAGCTACCAGGGAAGTCTGGCATGCTGTAAACCAACTTCTTTCAACACACATTTTGTTTCTTTCTCCTGATATGAAATTTTGGTTGCTATTTTGGGCTTTTCTTACAAGTTTTCTCTGATTTAAAACTTTCTATTATAAAAAATAATTTCCAAATGCAAAATGAAGTAATTAAATTATTAAATTGATGTTTTTTATTTCTTAATCAGAGAAGGCAATGGCACCCCACTCCAGTACTCTTGCCTGGAAAGTCCCATGGACGGAGGAGCCTAGTAGGCTGCAGTCCGTGGGGTCGCTAAGAGTCGGCAGGACTCAGCGACTTCACTTTCACGCATTGGAGAAGGCAATGGCATCCCACTCCAGTATTCTTGCCTGGAGAATCCCAAGGACAGAGGAGCCTAGTGGGCTGCCGTCTATGGGATCGCACAGAGTCGGACACGACTGAAGTGACTTAGCAGTAGCAGTAGCAGTATTTCTTAATGAAGATCTACACAATACTTTAAAATCTTATTGTAGCAAACAAAAGACTTCCCTGGTGGCTCAGATGGTAAAGCGTCTTGCTTACAATGTGAGAGACCTGGGTTCGATCCCTGGGTCGGGAAGATCTTCTGGAGAAGGAAATGGCAACCCACTCCAGTACTCTTGCCTGGAAAATCCCAGGGAACGGAGGAGCATGGTAGGCTACACTCCATGGCGACGCAAAGAGTCGGACACGACTGAGCGACTTCCTTTGGACTTCTTTACTTCGTCTAATTCCTTCTTTCTCTAATATTTGTTATTTAAACCTATGGGTATTGATCCTCCAAATCTGTCTTTTTTCTCTCTAATACTTTTACCTACTAAACCATTCCTTTAGCATCCAATGTATAAACAATTAAAATGTATTTTAAAGTATTCTCTTCTTTATAAGTTGCTTTCAGTATATACCGTAGCCCTTTGTAAATTCAGATTTCTCATTTTGAATGAGAAATCTTAATTTTACCATGTAGTATAACTTGTTTCCCTTTTTTTTTTCCTTCTGCTTTTTTCAGTGCATTTTCTTTTTCTTTTGATTTTCTAAAGTTTGTATATGATATGCCAAGCTGTAGTTTTTTGTTTGTTTGATTTTGGTATTTATCCTCTTTGCCCTTTTGTGAGCTTTCTGAATCTCTGGTATGGTGTCAGACTTTAATCTGAGGAAATTTTCAGTCATCATTTCTTCAAATATTACTTTTTGTCTTTTCCTTCTGGTATTTACATTATGTGTATGTTACATCTTCCATAACTGTCTAGGTATCCTATTGTCTTTGTTTGTTTGTTTTCTTTGCTTTTCAGTTCTGGAAGTTTCTATTTGACATATCCTCAAACTCAAAAATTCTTTCACCAGCTAAATCCAGTCTACTAATGAGCCCATCAAAGGCATTCTTGTATTTTAGTTACATATTGCTTGTGCTCTCTAGACTTTCTTTTTGATTATCACCTAAAAATCTTCATTTCTCTGCCTATATTATCCCTTTGTTCTTATGTGTTGTCTACTTCTTCTTCTAAGTAATATGAATAACACATTATTAATCAACCAAAAAAAAAATGTCTCATTTGATGACTTTAACATTACTGCTATATCTGATTCTGATTCTGATTCTGATTCTGATGCTCATTCAATCTCTTTACACTGTTTTCAGTTCAGTTCAGTTCAGTTACTCGGTCATGTCTGACTCTTTGTGACCCCATGGACTGCAGCATGTCAGGCTTCCCTATCCATCACCAACTCCTGGAGCTTTCTCAAATTTATGTCCATTGAGTTGGTGATGCCATCCAACAACCTCATCCTCTGTCATCCCCTTTTCCTCCCACCTTCAATCTTTCCTAGCATTAGGGTATTTTTCTAAGAAGTCAGTTCTTTGCATCAGGTGGCCAAAGTATTGGAGTGTCAGCTTTAGCATCAGTCCTTCAAATGAATATTTAGGACTGATTTCCTTTAGGATGGACTGGTTGGATCTCCTTACAGTCCAAGAGACTATCAAGAGTCTTCTCCAACACCACAGTTTAAAAGCATCTATTCTTTGTCATTTAACTTTCTTTATAGTCCAAATCTCACATCTATACATGACTACTAGAAAAACCATAGCTTTGCCTAGATGGACCTTTGTTGGTAAAGTAATGCCTCTGCTTTTTAATATGCTGTCTAGGTTTGTCATAACTTTTCTTCCAAGGAGCAAGCACCTTTTACCTTCATGGCTGCAGTTACTATCTGCAGTGATTTGGGAGCCCCCCAAAATAACAGCCTCTCACTGTTTCCATTGTTTCCCCCTCTATTTGCCATGAATTCATGGGATCAGATGCCATGATCTTAGTTTTCTGAATGTTGAGTTTTAAGCCAACTTTTTCACTCTCCACTTTCTTCACTTTCTGCCATCAATTCAGTTCAGTTCAGTCACTCGGTCATGTCCAACTCTTTGCAACCCCATGAATTGTAGCATGTCAGGCCTCCCTGTCCCTCAGCAACTCCCAGAGTTCACTCAGACCCACGTCCATTGAGTCAGTGATGCCATCCAGTCATCTCATCCTCTGTCGTCCCCTTCTCCTTCTTCCCCCAATCCCTCCCAGCATGAGTCTTTTCCAATGAGTCAAGTCTTCGCATGAAGTGGCCAAAGTACTGGAGTTTCAGCTTTAGCATCACTCCCTCCAAGGAAATCCCAGGGCTGATCTCCTTCAGAATGGACTGGTTGGATCTCCTTGCAGTCCAAGTGACTCTCAGGAGTCTTCCCCAACACCACAGTTCAAAAGCATCAATTCTTCAGCACTCAGTTTTCTTCACAGTCCAACTTTCACATCCATACATGACCACAGGAAAAACCATAGCCTTGACTTAGACTTTCTGCCATAAGGTGATATTATCTGCATATCTGAGGTTATTGATATTTCTCCCAGCAATCTTGATTCCAGTTTGTGCCTCATCCAGCATAGCATTTCACATGATGTACTCTACATATAATTTAAATAAGCAGGGTGACAATACATGGCCTTGATGTACTCCTTTTCCTATTTGGAACCAGTCTATTGTTCCATGTCTAATTCTAACCGTTGCCCCTGACTTGCATACAGATTTCTCAAGAGGCAGGTCAGGTGGTCTGGTATTCCCATCTCTTTAAGAATTTTCCACAGTTTGTTGTGATTCACATTTTTTTGAGCTCCAAAATCACTGCAGATGGTGATTGCAGCTATTAAATTAAAAGATGCTTACTCCTTGGAAGGAGTTATGACCAACATAGATAGCACATTCAAAAGCAGAGACGTTACTTTGCCAACAAAGGTCTGTCTAGTCAAGCTATGGTTTTTCCAGTGGTCATGTATGGATGTGAAAGTTGGACTCTGAAGAAGGCTGAGCACCAAAGAATTGATGCTTTTGAACTGTGGTGTTGTAGAAGACTCTTGGAGTCCCTTGGACTGCAGGAGATCCAACCAATCCATTCTAAAGGAGATCAGTCCTGGGCGTTCTTTGGAAGGACTGATGCTAAAGCTGAAACTCCAATACTTTCGCCACTTTATGTGAAGAGTTGACTCATTGGAAAAGATTTTGATGCTGGGAGGCATTGAGTGCAGGAGAAGGGGATAACAGAGGATGAGATGGCTGGGCGGCATCACCGACTTGATGGACATGAGTTTGGTTGAACCCCAGGAGTTGGTGATGGACAGGGAGCCTGGCATGCTGCAATTCATGGGGTTGCAAAGAGTCAGACACGACTGAACGACTGAACTGAACTGAACACAGTCAAAGACTTTGTCGTAGTCAATAAAGCAAAGTAGATCATTCTGATTCTGATGTTTGTCCAATCTCTTCAAACTGTATATTTTGTCTTTTATTATGCCTTATAGTTTTTCTTAAAAATGGACGTGATATAATATATAAAAAGAACTGTGGTAGACAGGCCTTTAATACGTGATAGGGTGTGGTGGCAGGAGAAGCATCTTACCGCCTGATGATAAGTTCTTAGTCTTATACTGATCTTTTTTTGGATTGTGAAGTTCATCAGTTCTTCTCAATTCCCCCTTACCCTCCCTTCCATGGACAGAATAACTTGAAATGGGTATATTCCCTGGGGTCAGGTGGGCTCTAATAAGACCCCAGCAGGTTAGGTTCTGCTGAAATAGTTTCTCCTGAAGGCAGACTTGTTTTCTAAAACAGAGTGTTGTGCATTTCACACTGGTTTCTTTCTCCTTCCCCTATCCATCTTGGGAAGGAGAAAGGAGAAATCTTTCTCCAATATTCAGTTGAGTTCCTGAACAGAAAACTCACAAAAATACCAGTACTTACTCCATCCCTCAGCACAACCTTCCTGCCCAGTGACTGGACTCTCTAGAGTGTTTTGACTTATAGACCTTTCCCCCTGAGCTTCCAGCAATTTATCAATTACAATTCAGTTTTTCCCATCCAGGCAGGGCTTTGTTTCCACGTAAATTCCTGCTTGTGAGTTCCTTCTTTAGTAAGTTGTGATTCTCTGTATCTGCTTGTCTTTGCAATTTGGGGGCAGTGTTTTGCCATGAGACCTCACTTCTCTGAAGAATGTAAGAAGAGTTTTTGATTTTTCAATATGTTTAGCTTTTATTTGTGGTTAGGAGGGAGCAGCAACTTCTAAGCTCCTTAAATGCTGGTCTGTAAACTGCAAGTCCATCCCAACCTTTTTCAATTATTTGTTCTTTTAAATTTATTTTCCTACACAAAAATAAAAGGAGATATATATATTTCTTGAATATATGCACAAAATAAATACAAGAGTATACTTTAAGGGCAATGTTTCCTCTGTTTGTCTCCCTTATTGCCTATTAAATGTCAAAACTAATGGCATATTAAAATAGTCCTTTTTAAAGGTGTTCTCTCAAGGTTTTAGAAATTCAGGGTGATCAATTTTTTTTCATTATTGTTAGTCGGGATGTTGAAACATGCAACGTAACATGAAAATATATTCATATTTTATAATACTGCTATAGTCTTTAAGCTTTAAAATATGAAATATTGAAACTTATTTTTCATGTGATTCCATTAATTAAAAAGCAAAATTTGTGATGTACCTATACTTGCATGTATTACTTAATTATGTATATTCTTAACAGCAAAGTATGTCCTTAATGATTGGTTTTGTAAGAGAATCAGATCAGCCACTTAAAATATTATGTGTCTAATGAGAAGAAATTTCCTCAGATTAATACTGACTCTATATTTCAAATTTTGTTCTTTATTTTTGCACAATTGCTAAACATACTTTCAGTAACAGAGCCCAAAGGACACATTCATACTGACATGTAGAGCTCTCCTTGCATATTTGGGCCATGACATCAAATAGGTTAGTGCAGTGGGTAGGGGGATTTTCCTATACTGGGATAATTATTGTTAACTGATTAGCAGAAGTGACTAAAAACTGCATAAACTTGCCCTATTAAACCAAAATAAAATGTGGTCCCTAATAAAATCAACTAGGTCTCAAAACATGACTTTGCTTCCCTTGACTATCAAAATTCACTTAAAGGAAGAAAGGTATAATTTAGAAGAATTTGCATGTAAGAGGACCTTCAGCCTAAGCTTCATTAGCTTGGCTGTGAATTAGCTTCTTAGACAGAAACACTATAATACTCCCAAAAGTGGTTAGACTCATAAGGAAAGCTTCAGTGAAGACTTACTTCCAGGAATTTGATTCTTTTTGCTGTCAAGTACAGCAAACATTAGCAAACTCTGGGACAAAGAGGCCCCAAATTAGGAAAGTAAAGATTTGTCTTTCTTAGGAGATCAAGAACGAAGGTTCTGGGAAACAGAGATAAAATAGGTATATTTTCTTACTTTAAAAAAATTTCTTATAGAGTGAGAATGAAAGAAATAAATATATTAATAATTTTGCTCAAGTTATCATAAACATTTTACAGATTAAGAGGATAGTCTGAAGTTCAAAGACATTGAACTCATTTATATAAGACTGCAAAGTTACTCTGTTTCAGAACATAAACTAGAACTCAGTCTGTTGTCATGAGCCCCTGAGTTTTTGTTCACTACACCTCACTGTTGTCTCATCACTTTAAAAGCCACTTCTTCCCACAGATGGCTTCCTATATCTGTCCCATGGATGTGTGTCCAAGGGGATATAATGTAAAGAAACTTCTGAAACTTGAAAATATATCTGCTCCTTATTTCTGTTCCAAAAGGTATACCATTATTTATATTGAACTTAACCATATAAAATTGCAGCACTAATAATCAAAAATTGGTCAGAAATAGTCATTTTCACATAATTCAATCATATAGAGATTTTTTATTTCTGTGGCATAGTCAAACTTTTCCTATGTACTTGGGCTTCTTGCTTCTTAATTCTACTTAGAAATGCTTTTTACCACTTCCATCAGTTTAGCACATTGTATTTGTATGCGAAAACAGATGAAATATAGGCAGTTTCATATTGTTCAATCTAACATTTCAGAGCTTTAGAATGGTATAGCGCATTCTCTTTTGTTGTAAATTTAGCACTTTAGAATTTGAAGATTCATGATTGATGCATGAAGTAAACTGTAAGATTTTTCAAAGATCCTAAAAGGCTGGATGGCATCACCGACTCGATGCAGATGAGTCTGGGTGAATTCCGGGAGTTGGTGATGGACAGGGAGGACTGGCTACTGCGATTCATGGGTTCGCAAAGCGTCGGACATGACTGAGCGACTGAACTGAACTGAAATAATATTTTAAAATTATTAGATGAGTACCAGTTTATTTAAGTGGTAAAAAATTAAACTATCTGATTTCTCTTATTTGGAAGTATTTCACTTGGAGGGATAGTAATAATTTATTTGCTTTTAAAAACTTTCTATCTAGCCTATATTTTGATGTTAGTATATTCAAATTTGGAAGAGTATTCATTGTGGTATGTTATCATATCTATCTAATAAAACTAAAATATATTTTTGATACATTATGATATCCATTTGCCAAACTAAGGAACATAACATGGTTTGCTTTCTTTTGTAGGTATAGAAAGCTATTTTTCTTTAAATAGCCAATATACCATATATACATATAGGCAAGTATGCCACTGCATTTGATCTACAAAGATGACGGTTTCATGTATAAATTGTTCAATCTAGCGTCTATTTTTGCTTAACAATTTTAATTATATATTTATTTTAGAAGATTATATATACACATATATTATAAAACACTATCTTTAATTTTATAAAAGTAATGGGGAAATGTAGGACCTTTTCTAAAATTTAGTGTACAGTCACCAAGATAATGGAGAAGGCAGTGGCACCCCACTCTAGTACTCTTGCCTGGAAAATCCCATGGACGGAGGAGCCTGGTAGGCTGCAGTCCATGGGGTCGCTAAGAGTTAGACATGACTGAGCAACTCCCCTATCACTTTTCACTTTAATGCATTGCAGAAGGAAATGGCAACCCACTCCAGTGTTCTTACCTGGAGAATCCTGAAGAAGGAGGAGCCTGGTGGGCTGCCGTCTATGGGGTCGCAGAGTTGGACATGACTGAAACGACTTAGCAGCAGCACCACCACCACCAAGATAAAATGGTCTAGGTTTATCTACATTGTCATTTTATTAGTATCTTTGCTATCACTACCACAAAGGATGAACAATAAAGTGTTAAAGCTCTCACAAATAGTTTGCTGCAGTCATATATATTTATAATAATTTACATCTTAAATGTTCTTTCTCACACAACTATAAAGCATTAAATTAAAAACTAAGATTTTAATTGTCACGTTTTGACTAATATCACATATGTTCACTTTGTAATAATAATTAATTATTAGCTAGTTCATAAAAGAGACAAATCTTCTTCATAAAGATGTGCTCAGAAAATGCATGGGTTGTTCCTTCCAGGGACCACTCAAATAGTTTAAAGAAAATATGATAATTCAAGTATGCCTCTTTGTTTTAAAACACGTGTGCTACACATTATCACAAAGAAGAAAATTGCCTACAATCACATCATCAAAGAACACAGTATCTATATATCTATCTATTCCTTGCCTTTTTACTGCAGGAATTCCTTCTGCCACTTATGCTCCTAAGCTCCAACTATATTCACCATCCAGAGTCTTGCATGGTCAGACATTTTGGACCCATCAGGAATGGCCTATTTAGATTCTTTAGAACATGACAGATTATTTGTTGATCACTTTAAATTTTGTTGAAAAAAGTGGGACAGTTTCATTTTTAACAATATTGTATTCCTCCCTGCTGCATCTGTTTCTACCCACTTTAAAAAATGATAAGAAGGAAGCAGTTATTTCTGCACTCTGTATCTTTAAAAATCCTCACCCATCAGTGTGAAAAGTATCCCTATTCCATAATGCTTCAACCTTCCATTGTGGCCAGCTGTGGTTATACTCTAAGCTTTCTGTTTCATGACTACTGTTGTACACACCATTTTCAAGGTACATAATGTGTGCTTTTTTTTTTTTTTAATTTTCACAATTTGAATGTTTTTGTAGAAGTTTTGCCTTGACAAGAAAATCCTGCACATTTTTAAAAATGTTTGTTCTCTACCTCTGATTGTTTTCATTTTGCTATAACTATAAAAAATGTGTAATCCAATCACCCTACAGAAGCATTCTGAAGACCTTTAAAAATTATATGTGCTATGTTAGGGAAAGGTGGAGAAAATCCACAGTGGAAGAAATAAGTTCTTAGAATGTGTTGTGTAGATATTCCAGAGTTAAAGAAAAGAAAGATGATTTCATATTTTTTCCTTTCTGTTTAAAACTATTTCCCACTGGGCTCAAAATGGGGCATAATATCTTTATGAAACATTCTGAAACTGTGACCTTTAAGTCAAAGTGTATGCAAAGAAATAATTTTCCACTGTAAAATTTCACTTTATACAGTAAGTGGCATACAAATATCTGCATATTTATAGTATTAAGCTAAGTAGGTAATTTGCAAAATGCATTTGAAGATACTCAAGCTAAGAGTCAGACACCCTCTAGCAGCTCATCTGATCCTCCTAATCAAACTCCCAGCTTCAAAGGGCTAATGCAACATTACCACATACTCCATAGGAGCAGCAGTTCCAGGCATCAAGGTGATATAATGATCACAGACACAAGAGAAAGATTTCAATTAAGGGTAGCGTAGCAGCATGTTACTAAAGGCACACAGCATCATGCTAATTAAAGTGCAATAAGCCAACAAAGGCCATCAAACATTATCCTACCAGAGGCAATATAGAAAACTGATGAACCAAAGCACTTGTTTTGTTTTTAAAATCAAAATGCCAATATGCTACTGACTGGTAAAATATGAATGAATTTGGGTCTCTAAGAAATTAAAAATATCAAATATTGAAATTTTAAATCAATTCTTTAATCAACTAATTCAAGGTGGAAATGTGAAGCCCTGAATGTGCTCCCAAACTGTAGTAGGTAAATATAAAGTCACTGCATTAAAATTACTGCTTGATATTACTGAACAACTGTCTTTAGTGAACATCTGATGTAAGAAAAGCAGTGAGTTAATTAAATGATATGTTCTTATTCTGATCAGTGAAATGTTTATGCCTTACAATTTACTTTGTGTATAAAACAACATCTCTGTGGGAAATGTGGGATTATATCAATGGTTATTAGACTGAAAGCAATAGACAACTCAAACAAGTAAGCCTAATAGTACACTGTGGTAGAAGTCAGTTAAATAAGTCGATTCAATGCTTAGGAGTATACTTTTTTCTAGAACTGAACTTGAAAACATTTTTTTTTTTTCCACAGAAGCTATAATCACTGAATAGACATAAACAAGTGAAGGAAATTATGATATAGATACAATAATCAAAATCATATTAACTTTGCAGTGATGTAATCTGGATTTGCAGTCTGTAGTCTTAGGGAATCATGCACAACTATGCATGTAGGACAGGCCCAAAACATTTTGAAAAGATATAAAGAGTATAATTAAAGATATCATGATGGGTGCTCAAAGGAATTCTTTGAAAGATCTCAAATAAACAGGACATTAATGAGAATGCTGTAATAAGGCTGTGGCCTGGGCTATGATTCTCAGTTGTATATTGTGAATTACAACATATAATTATAGCATTACAATCCAAGTTATGAAATCAGCTAGTATTTATAGCCAATGTCCACGCAAACTATTGTTAATAGCTTGAAAATAAATACTGCAATCACCATGGTATAATAAAACTCCACATTTTTATCTTTGAAAGCCAATTCATTGAATTCTAGCATTTGAGCTAATCCATCTGCAAATGTTAAAGAAGAAAATTGAGAAAAATTCCATAGTATTTTCAATGAAAATAAGCAGACACATATTGTCTTAATAAAAATCTCTGAGTAATTAATGTACAATAACTGTGTCACTTATTATGCAGTAATTAAGTATAATTGTTCCCAATTATATCAAATATCAAAAGCTGTACTTTATTTCAGCCAATTTTTGAGAGATACATATTCACAGGTCACAGTGATATCTTAGGTTTACTGACTCTTTTGTGGATTCAGAAACACTAGATTTGACAAAGTCTGAAACAACAAAGAGAAGTTGTCTATCTCCAATGTTTTAATCTTAAAGCGTATATTACCTCTAATTGGATGACACTTCTTCACCAGGTAGTAGAAACAAAGAGTAAATTTGTGTACATTTCAAAACATGGGTTATATATCTATATGTTTTCTTTAAAAAATAGAGCTTGAAAGGCAGGATTCAAAGGAACCTGCTATTCTGAACATGTACAAAGGAAGACGTTTCCTTAGCAACAGGAAATAGGTGAAAGCTCTCAGGAGTCATCCTTCCACCCATGCTCCTTTTGAGTTTGATAATGTTTCCAAGATCATGTAGGAAAGACAGAGTGAATTTATCGTGAACAAACAATACTACTAGTTACGGAGCTTTCACAGCATTTATGAGTTGCCAAATGCCTTGTTTGCTCTTGTTGGCCTGACAGGAGTAGTCATTCTAGAGACTAGACTTCCTTTTTTTTTTTTTTTAATCATTCTGTATATTCTCAAGAGGTTTAAGACTTTAAAACTATGTTGTGAATTCTTTATAACTCAAAAGACCTTGTCACATATAGAAACAAAGTCACAGGTTTTGTAGTCATTCCATCCATTTATGAATTCACTTAGAATTGTGTTACATTTTGTCTTTTTTTAATGGAGAAATGGAACCCCCATTGTATAGGAGATGTTTTTAAACACTTCAGAAAGAAAATTATATTTACCAGTTGATGCTATGACCCTTTCAAAGGTAAGTCTAAAACTGAGGCATATAGAGGTTTAGTTTCATGTTTTGTTTTTAGTTATGTACTAAGTGATTTTTGGCATAATGAAAATGTGCCAATAATTGAATAAATTGCTTCACTTTCAACATGTTTTTTTCTTAAATCATCAAATCTTTATTTTACTGTATGGAACTATAGAAATGAGAACTTTCCTGGCTAATACTATTTAAATACTTAATTTAACATGCACTATGCTGGAGTCTGGGAATATAAATATGAATAATGAACAGCCATGAGCCCAAAAGGCCCTGAATCATTTTTACTGTGTAACTTGAAGAATTTGAAATAACTTAGTAATTAGGTTTATTTCTCCTGTAATAGTTCATAATTCTATAAATAAATACTCTTGTATCAGATGTATCTGGTAGAATTTGTAATTATTATGCTTAGTAATAATAAACGGAGAAGACAATGGCACCCCACTCCAGTACTCTTGCCTGGAAAATCCCATGGATGGAGGAGCCTGGTAGGCTGCAGTCCATGGGGTCGCTGAGGGTTGGACACAATTGAGTGACTTCACTTTCACTTTTCACTTTCATGCATTGGAGAAGGAAATGGCAACCCACTCTATGTGCTTCTATGTGTCTTCTATGTGCTTTTACAAGTTATTCTGAATTATCTAACTATACATGGATTGGTTTCAGAATCAAAGTAAAGCTATTTTAATTTTTTGAGATACGCTATTTAATTCTGCATAATTTTACTATTTCATTTGAATTGAGGCAGTTTCCTTCAACTATCACTACTAATCTAAGCATCTAAGCCTCCTC
This sequence comes from Budorcas taxicolor, assembly GCF_023091745.1. Classification (NCBI taxonomy): domain Eukaryota; kingdom Metazoa; phylum Chordata; class Mammalia; order Artiodactyla; family Bovidae; genus Budorcas; species Budorcas taxicolor. Next base: position 54,106,005 of record NC_068923.1, on the reverse strand, counting down.
TATATAAAATGTATTTCATGTGAGCTATCATTTAAAATTTTATATAAATAAATTCATCAGATTTCTGCTAAAGACTTTTGACAATACATTTGAAAATTCTATGGAATCATTCTTCATTTTTGTCCTTTATTATTACTGCTGCTGCTACTACTGTTAAGTCACTTCAGTCGTGTCCAACTTTGTGAGACCCCATAGATGGCAGCCCACCAGGCCCCCCGTCCCTGGGATTCTCCAGGCAAGAACACTGGAATGGGTTGCTCAGCGACCCCATGGACTGAAGCCTACCAGGCTCCTCCGGCCCTGAGATTTTCCAGGCAAGAGTACTAGAGTGAGGTGCCATTGCCTTCTCCGTTGTAGTAACTAGGGAGGTTTAAAAGGACAAAACACAGATTATAATGGCCTTTTATCTGCTAAAATACCATTATGATCTTTCTCTACTGCCATCCAAACCCATGTTTGCATGTTTGTTTTGATATTCCATAGTTGTTGCAAAGGATTTGACTAAATTTATTTGGGCATTCCCTCAAAAATGATTGAATTTTGTGCTGGATTGCTTTTTTTTTAAGTAATTTCTGCAGATACATCAATGAGCAAAAGAAATTAATTGTATTCATGGATCATATATTCTAGGTGGTTCCTAAAATTTGTTACAAAAAGTTAAAGGAAAGATTAGTGGTCCTTGATGAATGCAGATATCATAGGAGGCAAAGGAAAGGTGTAACTTCTAGTGTACACTTAATAAGTGAGAATCTGATATTTTCTAACTTTGCATCCCTTGTTTTCTTGTATACAAGTATCAGTAGTGCTCTTTCTTTTTGAAGGAATTCTATACATTTCTTCAACTATTCTTTCATCTTGTGAAGTCTTATTAGGTTCCAAATCTCCATGGAGTGCTATCACAGGATAGATTTAAAAAGGTTACATATTTAGATTTTCCATCATTATGCCCATTTGCAGAAATGGAGATTTGATTGTATGAAATTTCACCAATGTTAGATTATGAACAATGACAATTCCTTGCTTTATGTAGCAATTCACATATTTAAAAGTATTGTTATCCCTCATACTACTATTCATAACATCATTTGGGGTAGAGAAGTTCTTAGTAAGAAGAAAAAGGTAAAGTCAAATGCCTCAATAAGTATGGAGTTAATGTTGACAGAGTAGAGAAACAAATTTGAATTTCTATATTCTCTCTCTACTTATGTACTTATGGAGTCTCTTTGGTTAGGTCCTGATAAAAATACTCACTATAAACACGTATGTAATCATTTATTTAGGAGACAGATTTATAGAGTAGAAAATCAGTGATATATTTGATTTTCTCAATATAAACTAAATATATTTAAAGAAAACATAAGCATTGATCATACGCATTTCTTTTTAAATAGGCTGTTTCAAGATTTTTTTTCCTCCAAAAATATTGACTTGTTGGTAAATAAAGGATCAGTTCCTGAGAATTAAGAAGTTTCATAAGGGTGATTTTTATCAACCATGGTAATCTAATGAATTATAAACTACAAATTTTGATAAACTTATTATTTAGAATTAGGGCATACTCATTCTATGGACTGTTCTCAAGAACTACTCATATGTTCTTCCTCAAATTTTGGTTTTCCCCCCGTAGGCTCTTTGATGATCATCATCATTGAGTTTGTACCTGTTATTATATCTTTCTTTCTCATTTCAACATACTCCCTTTTCATATTAAAACTTTAAAATTTCCATCTTCATTTACATTTATTAATGACTTCTGGGAGGCACCTTAATCATGTCAGTAATGAGTTGTTAGCTTCAATTAAAGAAGGTGGCCCTTCTCTAACCTGGTCGTCCTTTCCTGATCTTTATCTATCAGGTTTTACAGGTTGCAACTCAAAGCAGCCGTCCATTTATTATATGAACCAGTTTTCCACAGCACTATAGGAGTCATGGACCCCTTCCTTTCTTTTCTTAGGATTGTAAATGAAATAAAAATTATTATATATGTTGTTGAGATGTATAATTATAGCATATAGAAAGACACTGTAGTATGTTAAAAAACGATGACTTCCATTAAAAGAAACAAGTAGCTTTCTTGTGGCAGATTTTTGTGTAAAATATAGCTATTGACCATTAATTGGATAGAAAGTAAAGGAGAATCATCATTTCGTTATTGATCAGCCTTTTAAGGTTTGACAAAATATGTGTAGGACCAGGGTATTCTTAAAGAGGAGAAAACAAAGGTAGAAAGTAAAAGAAGGGAAAATATACAATATATTCTAAATAAATCATGTGGACTGGAAGAAGGTTTTAAAAGGTTCAAATTCTGCTGCTGCTTGTTGTACTATAAGTCATAAATGACCTTGAACATGGGAGATTTTGCTAAAGCTCTCTACAGGATGCTGAATAACCAAATACCTGTCTAAAGACTGAGACAATATACATCTATAAAACTGCATGATAGATTAGTTGCTGCTGAAGTGAGTGATGGAACTCACTCACACAGTATATCAAAACCTGCTATTAGTTGATAGGACACTTGTGAAAACATAAGTAAATGGATAATTCAAATTAAGTTAAGTAGGTCCATCTTTTACATAACATGCTCACTCTTCATTTTTAACATTCCCATCATGATTCTTGGTGCAATCTACCTTCTATTTCTTAGGAATCTATCTGAGTAAAGCATTTGCCTGAGGATTGAATCTCTGTCAACCCACTGCAGTAATCTAAGCTTTTGGAGGGAACTTTACCTCTTCCCATCTCATCCTATTATCAAAATTATATGTATACAGGACAATGTAATGACAGTGGTAGGTGAAAATTTTTCAAAAAATGTAGGAAGTTTAGGATACCCTTGTAGAAGAAAAAGGCACTTAAGATTATCCTCTTTAAGAAGATAATCTGTATCAAATAAGGCATAGAAACAAAATGACATAATAAATACAATGGTTTGGAAAGACAGCCGTGGAAAAATACCTATAAAGTAATATGGATAATGGGAAATTCAGTTCAGTTCAGTTCAGTCACTCAGTCATGTCTGACTATTTGCGACCCCATGAATCGCAGCATGCCAGGCCTCCCTGTCCATCACCAATTCCCGGAGTTCACTCAGACTCACGTCCATCGAGTCAGTGATGCTATCTAGCCATCTCATCCTCTGTCGTCCCCTTCTTCTCCTGCCCCCAATCCCTCCGAGCATCAAAGTCTTTTCCAATGAGTCAACTCTTCGCATGAGGTGGCCATAGTACTGGAGTTTCAGCTTTAGCATAATGGGAAATTAAGACAACTTAAAAGAAAAAACAAAATACCAAAATTGTGTGATTATCATAGAATGAATGTGGATGAAGAATATAAAAAGAGATGAACTGTATGAAAAAGAAGATTTTTAAAAATTAGCTGTAATTAAATTTTGTTAGAATAACAAAACTATGTGTAGTCAGTTGTTCAGTTGTGTCTGACTCTTTGCAACGCCATGGCCTGTAGCCCACCAGGTTCCTCTGTCCATGGGATTATCTAGGAAAGAATATCAGAGTGTGCTGCATTTCCTCCTCCAGGGGACCTTCCCAACCCAGAGACTGAACCTGGGTCTCCTATGTTTCCTTTACATTGGCAAGTGGACACCACTGAGCCACCTGGGAAGGAAAAACTTTAAATTAAAAAAAAAAAAAAAAAAGACTTTCTATTTAAGAGACTATCCTTTTCCCACTGAGTATTCTTGACTAGTTGACTGTAAATGTGTGCCTTTATTTATGGGCTCCCAAAACTGTTTCACTCATATGTGTGTCTGCTTTATACCCTTACCATACTGTTTGATTACTATAGCTTTGTAATATAAATTGGAATAAAGAAGCATGATACCTCCAGCTTTATTCTTGATCACATTTCTTTAACTACATGGAGTCTTTTGTGGTCCCATATACATTTTAAGATTTTATTCTGTTTTTTTAAAAAAAATGTTATTGGAATTTTGATAGGCATTTTATTGAATTGATAGATGGCTTCGGGTAGTATGGACCTTTTAACAATGTTAATTATTCTCACCCATGAACATGAGATGTCTTTTCATTTGTTTGTGTCTTCTTCAATTTCTCTCATCAAAGCCTTATACTTTTCAGTATACAGATCTTTAACTTTCTGGTTAAATTTATTTCTAAATATTGTATAGTTTTTCATACTATTTTAAATGAGATTTTTTTCTTTGTTTTTCAGATGGTTTGTTATTCATGTATTGAAATACATTGATTTCTGTATGCTGATTTTGTATTCTCCAATTTTATAGAAATCATTCATTATAAACTAGCAGCTTTTTGGTGGGGTCTTTAGGGTTTTTATATATAACATCATGTCATTCAAACAGAAACCATTTAATTTCTTTTATTCTAGTTTGGATGCCACCTGTGGAATTATCAATGGGGAAATGGAAGTCTCCTCAACAATGTTTAGAAAATGGAATGTGCACATACCAAAAAAAAAAAAAAAAAAAAGAAAGAAATTGAATCTATCTTACACCACTCACAAAAAAATAGCTTAAAATGGACTGGAGACTAAAACATAAGACCTCAGTCATAAAACCTCTAGAAGAAAACATAGGGAAAAAAGCTCTTTCAGTTGTGTCTTGACAACATTTTTTTGGATATGTCACCCAAAGCACAAACGACAAAAGCAAAAATAAGAAAGTAGGACTATATCAAACTAAGCTTCTGTTTTCCCCACTATGTCCACAGCCTGTTCTCTATGTCTGTATCTCCATTTCTGCCTAGCAGATAAGTCACAATGGGAAAAAAGAGGGTGGGACAATTGGAAAGAGTAGGATGGAAATATATAAGCTACCACATGTAAAATAGATAGCCCATGAGAATTTGCTGTATGGTTCAGAAAGCCAAACAAGTGTTCTCTGACAATCTAGAATGGTAGGATGGGGTAAGAGGTGGGAGGAAGTTTCAAGAGGGAGGAGACATATGTATACCTATAGCTGATTCATGTTGATGTATTGCAGAAATCAACACAATATTGTAAAGCAATTATCCTTCAATTAAAACTAAATAAAATTTTAAAGATAAAAAGCATATGTGCAATGAAAGAAATAGTCAACAAAATGAAAAGGTAAATGGAAGAAAAACTGCAAATCATATATTTGATAAGGAGTTAAGATCCAAAATATAAAAGGAGTTAAGATCCAAAATATGTATCATACAACTCAATTGCAAGAAAACCAAATAATTCAATTAAAAAAATGGACAAAGGACCTGAATTGAAATTTTCCTAAAGAAGATATATAGGAAATTCAGAAGATGGCAGAGGAATAGGATGGGGAGACCACTTTCTCCCCCACAAATTCATCAAAAGAACATTTCAACGCTGAGTAAATTCTACAAAACAACTTCTGAATGCTGGCAGAGGACATCAGGCACCCAGAAAAGCAGATCATTGTCTTCAAAAACAGGTAGGAAAAATATAAAAGATGAAAAAAGAGACAAAGGAGGTAGGGAGGAAGCTCCGTCCCGGGGAGGGAGCTCTGTCCCGGGGAGGGAGCTCCGTCCCGGGGAGTGAGTGCTGTCCTGGGAAGGGAGTCTTAAAAAGAGAGAAGTTTCCAAACACCAGGAAACATTCTCACTCCTGAGTCTGTGGCAAGCCTTGGAAGCACAGAGGGCAACATAACAGGGAAGAAAAATAAATAAATAATTAAAACCAACAGATTATGATCCCAGTGGTAACTCCCCCAGCGGAGAGGCAGCGCAGACGCCTGCATCTGCCACTAGCAAGTGGGCCTGGGCAGGGAGGTGCGGGCTGCAGTGCTTTTTAAGAATCAGGCCAGAATTCCCTGAGTGTAACCAGAGTGAACTAACTTGGGCTAGCATACCAGACTGTGGGATAGCTACCACATGAAAAGCTCTAACGTAAGACACCACCAGGACTGTGCACAGAACAAAGGATGGAATAGAAATAGCCAGCTGCAGACCATCCCCTGCCGGGGACAGGCAGCCAGAGCCATAAGGGCTGGAAGGGCGCAATTGCAGCCCTGGAGAGACATTACCTACCAAACTGCAAGCAGGTGTCTTTGCTAACTAAGACTTCTTGGGGTTCTGGACAGTCACCATCTGCCTGACAAAGGGTGCCAGTAGTACACCCAGAAAACTGAGCAGCAGGGAAAGGCGATAAGTTGCAGTGACCGCATTCACCAAACACCTGAGCTACTTGGTCCTGGAAAGGGCACAAAATGCAGGCCCAACTGAATCTGTGCTTTTGAGGGCTACCTGAGAGCCGAGCCTGAGTGGCTTAGACTGAGGAGGTGCACGCAGCCTAGGGTTGGCCTCAGACGGTTCCTGGTGGAGCAACATAGAGCCTGAGTGGTGTGCGCCGTGTGCAGGGGCATGCCCAGTGTGGCTGAGACACTGCGAGCACATGCCAGTGTTATTTGTTTGGAGCATCCCTCCCTCCCCACAGTGCCACTGAACAAGTGAGCCTAAAAAAAAAAAAAAAAAGTGTCCACCACTGCCCCCCTTGTGTCAGGGCGGAAATCAGACACTGAAGAGGCCAGCAAACAGAAGAAGCTAAACAGAGGGAACAGCCTTGGAAGTGACCCCACATTGCTCACAACACCAGAGAAAGTCACAGAAATATCTTTACTATTTTTACGACCATTCTTTTTTTTGTTGTTGATTGATTGTTTTTTCTTCTATTCTTTTTCTTCTCCTTTTTTTTAAACATTTTTAAAATTTTAGGTCCTCTATTTCTCCTTTAATTTTAATTTTTATAACCTACTATCACTTTTCAAAAAAAAGACCCTATTTTTAAAGCAAACACCATATATATATATATTTTGTGGTTGTTGTTATTTTTTAATAATTCTAGTGACTTTGTTTTTTTTTTTTTCTTCTTGTTCTTCTTCTTTTCTTTAATATTATATTTTTGAAAATCCAACCTCTACTCTAGATTTTTAATCTTTGTTTTTTGGTATTTGTTGTTAATTTTGTCATTTAAAAACCCAACCTTCAGTACCCAAGTTTACCTGAGAGCGAGATTACTGGCTTGACCATTCTCTCCTCCTTTGGACTCTCCTTTTTCTCCACCAGGTTGTCTCTGTCTCCTCCCTTCCTCTTATCTTCTCTACCCAACTCTGTGAATCTCTGTGTGTTCCAGACGATGGAGAACACTTAGGGAACTGGTTACTGGCTGGATCTGTCTCTCTCCTTTTCATTTCCCTATTTTATCCTCCTGGCCACCTCTGTCTACTTCCTCCCTCTCCTCTTCCCTGTATAACTCCGTGAACATCTGTGAGAAGTCTAGACTGAAGAGTGCACATAAGGAAGTGATTACTGGCTAGCTTGCTCTCTCCTCTTTTGATCCCACCTCATCTCATTCGGTTCACCTCTAACTACCCCCTCCCTCTTCTCTTCTCCATGTAACTCAGTGAACCTCTCTGGGTGTCCCTCAATGTGAAGAAACTTTTCATCTTTAACCTAGATGTTTTATCATCAGTGCTGTATAGATGGAGAAGTCTTGAGGCCACTGTAAAAATAAAACTGAAAACCAGAAGCAGGAGGCTTAAGTCCAAATCCTGAGAACATCAGAGAACTCCTGAATCCAGGGAACATTAATCGATAGGAGCTCATCAAACGCCTCCATACCTACACTGAAACCAAGCACCACCCAAGGGCCAACAAGTTCCAGAGCAAGACATACCACACAAATTCTCCAGCAACACAGGAACACACCTCTGAGCTTCAATATACAGGCAGCTCAAGTTACTCCAAAACCATAGACATCTCATAACTCATTACTGGACACTTCATTGCACTCCAGAGAGAAGAAATCCAGCTCTACTCACCAGAACTCCAACACAAGCTTCTCTAACCAGGAAACCTTGACAAGCCACTGATACAACCCCACCCACAGTGAGGAAATTCCATAATAAAGAGAACTCCACAAAATTCCAGAATACAGAAAGGCCACTCCAAACGCAGCAATATAACCAAAATGAAGAGACAGAGGAATACCCAGCAGGTAAAGGAACAGGATAAATGCCCACCAAACCAAACAAAAGAGGAAGAGATACGGAATCTACCTGAGAAAGAATTCCAAATAATGATAGTGAAAATGATCCAAAATCTTGAAATCAAAATGGAATCACAGATAAGTAGCCTGGAGACAAGGATTGAGAAGATGCAAGAAAGGTTTAACAAGGACCTAGAAGAAATAAAAAAGAGTCAATATATAATGAATAATGCAATAAATGAGATCAGAAACACTCTGGAGGCAACAAATAGTAGAATATTGGAGGCAGAAGATAGGATTAGTGAAATAGAAGATAAAATGGTAGAAATAAATGAATCAGAGAGGAAATAAGAAAAACGAATTAAAAGAAATGAGGACAATCTCAGGGACCTCCAGGACAATATGAAATACTCCAACATTCGAATTATAGGAGTCCCAGAAGAAGAAGACAAAAAGAAAGACCATGAGAAAATACTTGAGGAGATAATAGTTGAAAACTTCCCTAAAATGGGGAAGGAAATAATCACCCAAGTCCAAGAAACACAGAGAGTTCCAAATAGGATAAACCCAAGGCGAAACACCCCAAGACACATATTAATCAAATTAACAAAGATCAAACACAAAGAAAAAATATTAAAAGCAGCAAGGGAAAAACAACAAATAACACACAAGGTGATTCCCATAAGGATAACAGCTGATCTTTCAATAGAAACTCTTCAGGCCAGGAGGGAATGGCAAGACATACTTAAAGTGATGAAAGGCAATAACCTACAGCCCAGATTACTGTACCCAGCAAGGATCTCATTCAAATACGAAGGAGAAATCAAAAGCTTTCCAGACAAGCAAAAGCTGAGAGAATTCAGCACCACCAAACCAGCTCTCCAACAAATGCTAAAGGATATTCTCTAGACAGGAAACACAAAAAGGGCATATAAACCTGAATCCAAAACAATAAAGTAAATGGCAACAGGATCATACTTATCAATAATTACCTTAAATGTAAATGGGTTGAATGCCTTAACCAAAAGGCAAAGACTGGCTGAATGGATACAAAAACAAGATCCCTATATATGCTGCCTACAAGAGACCCACCTCAAAACAAGGGACACATAAAGACTGAAAGTGAAGGGCTGGAAAAAGATATTCCACGCAAATAGAGACCAAAAGAAAGCAGGAGCAGCAATACTCATATCTGATAAAATAGACTTTAAAACAAAGGCTGTGAAAAGAGACAAAGAAGGCCACTACATAATGATCAAAGGATCAATCCAAGAAGAAGATATAACAATTATAAATATATATGCACCCAACATAGGAGCACTGCAATATGTAAGACAAATGCTAACAAGTATGAAAGGGGAAATTAACAATAACACAATAATAGTGGGGGACTTAAATACCCCACTCACATCTATGGACAGATCAACTAAACAGAAAATTAACAAAGAAATGCAAACTTTAAATGATACAATAGACCAGTTAGACCTAATTGATATCTATAGGATATTTCACCCCAAAACAATGAATTTCACCTTTTTCTCAAGTGCTCACGGAACCTTCTCCAGGATAGATCACATCCTGGGCCATAAATCTAACCTTGATAAATTCAAAAAAATTGAAATCATTCCAAGCATCTTTTCTGAACCATAATGCATTAAGATTAGATCTCAATTATAGGAGAAAAACTATTAAAAATTCCAACAATATGGAGGCTGAACAACACGCTCTGAATAACCAACAAATCACAGAAGAAGTCAAAAAAGAAATCAAAATATGCATAGAAACTAGTGAAAATGAAAACACAACAACCCAAAACCTGTGGGACACTATAAGGGCAGTGCTAAGAGGAAAGTTCATAACAATACAGGCATACCTCAAGAAACAAGAAAAAAGTCAAACAAATAACCTAACTCTACACCTAAAGCAACTAGAAAAGGAAGAAATGGAGAACCCCAGAGTTAGTAGAAGGAAAGATATCTTTAAAATTAGGGCAGAAATAAATGTATAAGAAACAAAAAAGAGACCATAGCAAAAATCAACAAAGCCAAAAGCTGGTTCTTTGAAAGGATAAATAAAATTGACAAACCATTAGCCAGACTCATCAAGAAACAAAGGGAGAAAAATCAAATCAATAAAATTAGAAATGAAAATGGAGAGATCACAACAGACAGCACAGAAATACAAAGGATCCTAAGAGACTACTATCAGCAATTATATGCCAATAAAATGGACAATGTGGAAGAAATGGACAAATTCTTAGAAAAGTACAACTTTCCAAAACTGAACCAGGAAGAAATAGAAAATCTTAACAGACATAACAAGCACGGAAATTGAAACTGTAATCAGAAATCTTTCAGCAAACAAAAGCCCAGGTCCAGATGGCTTCACAGCTGAATTCTACCAAAAATTTAGAGAAGAGCTAACACCTATCCTTCTTAAACTCTTCCAGAAAATTGCAGAGGAAGGCAAACTTCCAAACTCATTCTATGAGGCCACCAAAACCTGACAAAGATGCCACAAAAAAAGAAAACTACAGGCCAATATCACTGATGAACATAGATGCAAAAATCCTTAACAAAATTCTAGCAATCAGAATCCAGCAACACATTAAAAAGATCATACACCATGACCAAGTGGGCTTTATCCCAGGGATGCAAGGATACTTCAATATCCACAAATCAATCAATGTAATTCACCATATTAACAAATTGAAAAATAAAAGCCGTATGATTATCTTAATAGATGCAGAGAAGGCCTTTGACAAAATTCACATCCATTTATGATAAAACGCTCCAGAAAGCAGGAATAGAAGGAACATACCTCAACATAATAAAAGCTATATATGACAAACCCACAGCAAACATTATCCTCAATGGTGAAAAATTGAAAGCATTTCCACTAATGTCAGGAACAAGACAAGGGTGCCCACTTTCACCACTACTATTCAACATAGTTCTGGAAGTTTTGGCCACAGCAATCAGAGCAGAAAAAGAAATAAAAGGAATCCAAATTGGAAAAGAAGAAGTAAAACTCTCACTGTTTGCAGATGACATGATCCTCTACATAGAAAACCCTAAAGACTCCACCAGAAAATTACTAGAGCTAATCAATGAATACAGTAAAGTTGCAGGATATAAAGTCAACACACAGAAATCCCTTGCATTTCTATACACTAATAATGAGAAAGTAGAAAAAGAAATTAAGGAAACAATTCCATTCACCATTGCAACGAAAAGAATAAAATACTTGGGAATATATCTACCTAAAGAAACTAAAGACCTATATATAGAAAATTATAAAACACTGATGAAAGAAATCAAAGAGGACACTAATAGTTGGAGAAATATACCATGTTCATGGATCGGAAGAATCCATATAGTGAAAATGAGTATACTACCCCAAAGCAATCTACAGATTCAATGCAATCCCTATCAAGCTACCAGCCATATTTTTCACAGAACTAGAACAAATAATTTCACAGTTTGTATGGAAATACAAAAAGCTCGAATAGCCAAAGCAATCTTGAGAAAGAAGAATGGAACTGGAGGAATCAACCTGCCGGACTTCAGGCTCTACTACAAAGCCACAGTCATCAAGACAGTATGGTACTGGCACAAAGACAGAAATATAGATCAATGGAACAAAATAGAAAGCCCAGAGATAAATCCACACACCTATGGATACCTTATCTTCGACAAAGGAGGCAAGACTATACAATGGATTAAACACAGTCTCTTTAACAAGTGGTGCTGGGAAAACTGGTCAACCACTTGTAAAAGAATGAAACTAGAACACTTTCTAACACCATACACAAAAATAAACTCAAAATGGATTAAAGATCTAAATGTAAGACCAGAAACTATAAAACTTCTAGAGGAGAACATAGGCAAAACACTCTCAGACATAAATCTCAGCAAGATCCTCTATGACCCACCTCCCAGAATACTGGAAGTAAAAGCAAAAATAAACAAATGGGATCTAATTAAACTTAAAAGCTTCTGCACAACAAAGGAAACTATAAGCAAGGTGAAAAGACAGCCTTCAGAATGGGAGAAAATAATAGCCAATGAAGCAACTGATAAACAACTAATCTCAAAAATATACAAGCAACTTACGCAGCTCAATTCCAGAAAAATAAATGACCCAATCAAAAAATGGACCAAAGAACTAAACAGACATTTCTTCAAAGAAGACATACGGATGGCTAACAAACACATGAAAGATGCTCAACATCACTCATTATCAGAGAAATGCAAATCAAAACCACAATGAGGTACCATTTCATGCCAGTCAGAATGGCAGTGATCCAAAAGTCTACAAGCAATAAATGCTGGAGAGGGTGTGGAGAAAAGGGAACCCTCTTACCCTGTTGGTGGGAATGCAAACTAGTACAGCCACTATGGAGAACAGTGTGGAGATTCCTTAAAAAGTTGCAAACAGAACTGCCTTATGACCAAGCAATCCCACTGCTGGGCATACACACCAAGGAAACCAGAATTGAAAGAGACACATGTACCCCAATGTTCATCACAGCACTGTTTATAATAGCCAGGACATGGAAACAACCTAGATGTCCATCAGCAGATGAATGGATAAGAAAGCAGTGGTACATATACACAAAGGAGTATTACTCAGCCATTAAAAAGAATACATTTGAATCAGTTCTAATGAGGTGGATGAAACTGGAGCCTATTATACAGAGTGAAGTAAGACAGAAAGAAAAACAGCAATATAGTATACTAACACATATATACGGAATTTAGAAAGATGGTAATGATAACCCTGTATGCGAGACAACAAAAGAGATGCAGATGTATAGGAGAGACTTTTAGACTCTGTGGGAGAGGGAGAGGGTGGGATGATTTGGGAGAATGGCATTGAAACATCTATACTATCAGTTAAGAAACGAATCACCAGTCTATGTTCAATACAGGATACAGGATGCTTGGGGCTGGTGCATGGGGATGATCCAGAGAGATGATATGGGGTGGGAGGTGGGAGGGGGGTTCAGGATTGGGAACTCATGTACACCCGTGGCTGGTTCATGTCAATGTATGGCAAAACCAATACAGTATTGTAAAGCAAAATAAAGTAAAAATAAAAATTTAAAAAAAGAAGATATATAAGTGACCAACAGGTATGTGAAAAAGTATTCAACATCACTAATCACAGGGAAATGCAAATAAGCACTATGATGAAATATTGACTCACATCTGTTAAGATTTCTATTATCGAAAGACAAAAAAAGATAACAAGTACTGGCTAAGATGTAGAGAAAAGGGAAGCCTTGAACACTGTGGTTAGGAATATAAAATAGTGCAACCACAATAGAAAACATCACAGAGGGCCCTCAAAAAAATAAAAACAAAACTACTGTATGATCCAGTAATCCCATTTCTGAGTATATATTGGGGGGAAGATTGCCAAGAGTAATATCAATAATATCAAATATGCAGATGCCATCACCCTATGGCAAACAGTTCAGTTCAGTTGCTCAGTCAAGTCCGACTCTGAGTTTACTCAAACTCATGTCCACTGAGTCAGTGATGCCATCCAATCATCTCATCCTCTGTCATCCCCTTCTCCTTCTGCCCTCAATCTTTCCCAGCATTAGAGTCTTTGCAAATGAGTCAGCTTTTTGCATCAGGTGGCCAAAATATTGGAGTTTCAGCTTCAACATCAGTCCTTTCAATGAACACCCAGGACTGATCCCCTTCAGGATGGACTGGTTGAATCTCCTTGCAGTCCGAGGGACTCTCAAGAGTCTTCTTCAACACCACGGTTCAAAAGCATCAATTCTTCAGTGCTTAGCTTTCTTTATAGTCTAACTCTCACATCCATACATGACTACTAGAAAAACCATAGCCTTGACTGGATGGATCTTTGTTGACAAAGTAATGTCTCTGCTCTTTAATATGCTGTCTAGGTTGGTCATAACTTTCCTTCCAAGGAGTAAGTGTCTTTTAATTTCATAGCGGCAATCACCATCGGCAGTGATTTTGGACCCCCCCCCCCCCCAAAAAAAAAGTCGGCCACTGTTTCCACTGTTTCCCCGTCTATCTGCCATGAATTGATGGGACCAGATGCCATGATCTAAGTTTTCTGAATTTTGAGCTTTAAGCCAACTTTTTCACTCTCCTCTTTTACTTTCATCAAGAGGCTCCTTAGTTCCTCTTCACTTTCTCCCATAAGGGTGGTGTCATCTGTATATCTGAGGTCATTGATATTTTTCCTAGCAATGTTGATTCTTGCTTGTGCTTCATCCAATCCAGTGTTTCTCATGATGTACTCCGCATATAAGTTAAATAAGCAGAAAGTTAAGAGGAGCTTAAGAGTCTCTTGATGAAGGTAAAAGAGGAGAGTGAAAAAGCTGACTTAAAACTCAACATTCAAAAAGGTAAGATCATGGCATCTGATGTCATCACTTCATGGCAAATAGACTGGGAGACAATGGAAACAGTGAGAAACTTTATTTTTGGGGGCTCCCAAATCGCTGCAGATGGTGACCGTAGCCATGCAATTAAAGGACTCTTGATCCTTGGAAGAAAAGCTATGACAAATCTAGACAGTGTATTAAGAAGCAGAGACATTACTTTTCTGACAAAGTTCCATTTAGTCAAAGCTATGGTTTTTCCAGTAGTCATGTATAGACGTAAGAGTTGGACCATAGTGTGGAACCCTTCAGCATCAGTCCTTCTAATGAATAGTCAAGATTGATTTCCTTTAGGACTGATTGATTTGATTTTCTTGCAGTCCAAGGGACTCTTGAGTGTCTTCAAGAGTCTTCTCCAATACCACAGTTCAAAAGCACTAATTCTTCAGTGCTCAACCTTCTTTATGGTCCCTCTCCTCCCACCCCCCACCTGCCACCTGCCATCCCCTCACCCTACACCCTACACACTCCACCTCTTGCCCCATTGACTCAGATGGTAAAGAGTCTGCCTGCAGTGTCGGATACCTAGGATGAATCCCTGGGTGAGGAAGATCCCCTGGAGAAGGGAATGATTACCCCCTCCAGTATTCTTGCCTGGAGAATCCCATGGACAGAGGCCTTGTGGGCTACAGTCCATGGGGTCACAAAGAGTCAGACAGGACTGAGCAACTAATACTTTCACTTTCACTTCCACCATTTGTGATATCAATGATGAATCATGCAGGCATTATTCTAAGTAAAATATGTGAAACAGAGAAAAACACTGTGTGATCTATATGTAGAATCCAAATTATATGAACGTGTAGAAAGAGAATATAAATTGTTGATTGACAGGGCCTTTGGACAAGGGAAGTGGATCCAAAGGTACAAACTTTCAGTTACAAGGTGAATAAATATTAGTGATCCAATATGTGACATGATGACTATAGCTGAAAATGCTCTATTATATACTTAAATATATAGATAAGAGAGGAGATCTTAAATGTTCTCCACACACACACATACACACAAATACACACCCCTATGTGAGGTAATAGATGTGTTAACTAACTTATTGTGGTAATCATTTCACAATATATAAGTATATTGAATTGGGTTTTATACACCTTAAACTTAAACATAATGCTATGCTATATATTGTGATATGTAACAACTGTATCTCAATAAGCTGAAGAAAAGGATCTGTTTTCTATGATCAAGTTATATAAAAGCAGTAGACGAGGGAAGAAAAAGTCCACAAAATGTATATCAAGGGAAATATTCTCATCATGCAAATAGAAGTATTACAAACATTTTTGGTGAGCAGCCAATTCTGGCCAAATGAAAAGATTCAATTCTAGTAGTCTACACTGCGGAGAAGGCAATGGCACCCCACTCCCATACTCTTGCCTGGAAAGTCCCGTGGACGGAGGAGCCTGGTGGGCTACAGTCCATGGGGTCGCTAGGGCAGGACTGAGCGACTTCACTTTCGCTTTTCACTTTCATGCATTGGAGAAGGGAATGGCACCCCACTCCAGTATTCTTGCCTGGAGAATCCCAGAGACAGAGGAGCCTAGTGGGTTGCCCTTCTATGGGATTGCACAGAGTCGGACACGACTGAAGCGACTTAGCAGTAGCAGCAGTAGTCTACACTGACTATATGGTGATTGAAGTGCAGCGGTATACAGAACTCAATGTAAATAAAACAAAAGAAGCCTGATATAGTAAAGAAAGGTCTCTGAGAAGAAAGAAAAAGTTAACTGTCAAATTATTGTTCTGTGAAATGCTCATAGATTGCTTCCTATCATTAGAAGTCTTAAAAAAATAAATCTCATGCTCTTAGCCAGTGTAAAAATATCTGTACAGCAGCTAATTTCTCTCTAGCATGGCTAAAATGGTTGTTTCACTATTTGCTTAATAAGCTGAGAATTTTATTTAAACAACATTTACTATACATTTTTGTTTTTCTAAACTTCCAACACAGTAGAATCTTCACAGCTTCAAGAAGTGACTATTGTATCATTGAAATTTAAGGAAAGTGGTTTAGGCTGTGCAATTTATATAAATGTAATGTGACTTTACTCTTGGATTGATTTTCAAGTAGGATCACTAGACTTACATGTCATTTAAAGAGTTCTTATACATTTCCTGGATACCATCTTATTTCGGCAACTAGAGAATTATTCTGTGAGTAAGAGAAGTTATTCTGAAATGCCAACTATCTGATAATATTTCTCACATTATATCTAGCTGATCTCAGTTTAAGAGAGAGAGTGAGAGAGAGGGAGATATTTATATTAATATAGATAGTCAATATGGTTGAACTAAAAATACAGAATCGGGAAGGAAGTCTCAATATGAATTCTTATGGACCTTAACTCAATTTCAATATCTCAGATTCATAATTTATGTCTAATGAAAAAATATTTTATCACCTGACCCTTAGTCCATTGGGTGTTTTCCAAACCTTGAATCCACACTCAATAGATAAAATATCTGCTACAATACACAATAGCTACCCAAGCTTCACCAGAAATCAGTTTAGGAACTGGTACAAAAATGCTCTACAAACTTCATAAGAAATAGGTTACTTCATTCCCTCATGGCAATTAATTATCAGTTATATAACCTCACAGCTATCTATATCACTTCACAGCTACATTTCACATGTGTTGTAGTTTGAGAATCAATCCCTGCATAATGATCACTATCACAGAGCCATGTAATAGATTCATGTTGCTTTTTATTTATAGATTTATAATATTTCTGAACAAAATTTTTATTTTCACTAAAAGCCATCTTTTAAAAATAAGAGAAAGTTAATGTAAAGTTATATACATAATTTATGTCAATCAATAATGTTCTTGGTTCTGAAATACCTAAATAATTTTTTTTAATTTTGAGAATTTATGTATTTTTGTTGTTTGGCCATGATAGTATTTTTTTTTTTTTTACTTTATTTACTTTACAATACTGCATTGGTTTTGGCATACATTGACATGAATCTGCCATTTTTTATAAATGAAATATAGAAAAATTGAATAATTCATGATTAAAATATAATTTTTGTTGAAAAGTCATTAATAGTTTTATAAGTGGGATTGATCAAATGCCAGTAATTAGCAAACTCTACTTCTTACAGTGATATATAAACCTAGACCTGGCATTAAATTTTTCAACATAGACCTTGGAGTCTAACATAAGTTTTCTGTTTGTTTTATTTTCCTTTACTAAATGCATATCTTCACAGGATTCTTCATCAACAAATGTGGTATTGGTTTTGCAAAGCCTAGAAAAAAGAATATTTTCTTTTCCTGCACCATATATTATTGGGTATGGTCAGCCAGTTTCAAATATGGAAAGCTGACTATTTTTTGTGGCTGTAAAACTCGTACTGGTTATGTTTCATTTTTCATGTGAATTGCTGACATCATCATGATGCTGATAGAAAAGCTGCTGCCCTAATTTCAAGCTCCATTAGCAACATGAGAAGTACTGTATTGCTTACATTTATAGAATTGAAGCAGTACGGACTTTCAAATAAGTTAAAACAAAATAAAAAGTAAGGCTTGAGTGTAACGCTTTTAACTCTTGAATTTAAGAATTATATATCTAATGTAATTTACCTTTTTTCTTGTTATATTTATAGTCCTAAGAATTAAGCAAATGCTCCTAATAAAACTATTTTTTTGAAATTTTTGGGGTTATTATCACACTTAGAATCCTTTATTTCTTAACGCTTTAGTCCATAAAAATATTTTAAATTAAAATTTCACTTTTAATTTCAATAAGGCATTGGTATGGGTTTGTCTCAGGCTGAATAATACATTTTACAGTGGGAAAAAGCTTAGAACAAAAATATGTAAAAATTATAATTTAATATGTTTTCTACAAAAACATGTTTATTTTGAGCTGACAATTTCCAAATTTGCATCTTTAAAACTCCAGCCCTGTGGCTTCCTTGTGGTCCGGTGGTTAAGAATCTATCTTGCAATGAAGGAGACATCAGTTTGATCCCTGGTCCAGGAAGAACCCATATACCTTGGAGCAACTAAGCCCATCACCACAACTGCTGAGCCCACGCTCTAGAGTCCGTGAGCTGAGCTACAACTATTGAGCCTGTGCTCCACAACAAGAGAAGCCACCACAGTTAAAAGCTCATACAACACAACTAGAGAGTAGTCTCAGTTTCCCACAAGAGAAAACCTGCACGCAGCAAAGACGACCCATTATAGCCAAAAATAAATAAATAAATATTTAAAAAGTAAACTGCTGTAATTCTTATTTAAAAAACAAAATAAAACTCCAACCCTTACATCTTATCTGAATGAAGACCAGATTTTAATATAAAACTCGCAACTTGTTATCACTGAGTATATGACTGCTAGGTATATCAAATTCAGTGTGTCTAACCAGAGCACTTGATGTCTCCATTTCCACTCATTTAAAATAGTGTCACAAGTTATGCAAATTAAAAATCCAGGCTTTTTCATTCCTTTTCAGAAGGAGTTAACAGGGTCATGTCTGATGTTTCTTATTTTGATGACTATCTCAGAAAAAGAACACTTCCACATGTATGGATGTGAGACTTGGACTATAAAGAAAGCTGAGTGCCGAAGAATTGGTGCTTTTGAACTGTGGTGTTGGAGAAGACTCTTGAGAGTCCCTTGGACTGCAAGGAGGTCCAAACAGTCCATCCTAAAGGAGATCGATCCTGGGTGTCCATTGGAAGGACTGATGTTGAAGCTGAAACTCCAACACTTTGGCCACCTGATGTGAAGAGCTGACTCATGTGAAAAGACTCTGATGCTGGGAAAGATTGAGGGCAGGAGGAGAAGGGGATGACAGAGGATGAGATGGTTGGATGGCATCACCGACTCAATGGACATAACTTTGTGTAGGCTCCGGGAGTTGGTGATGGACAGGGAGGCCTGGCATGCTGCGATTCATGAGGTCACAGAGTCAGACATGACTGAGTGACTGAACTGAACTGAACTGAACCTAGTCCACACTCCTTTCTCTGCTTATTCTATATGATATATTTATTCTTTTCTTTCATAAATAACAAAAGCAGCATAAAGGTTATATTTATCATGTTGCATATTACATCCCTGTTACCTGTGTATCTTATAACTGAAGATTGTACCTTTTGACCACCTCATATATACATATAGCCAAAAAAATAAGAGTGAAATCTTGCTCCTTGTGACAACATGGATGGACCTAGAGGGTATTAGGCTAAATGAGATAAGTTATACTAACAAAGGCAAATACTATAATTTCACATATATGTGGACTCTGAAAGCAAAATGAATGAAGCAACATATCAAAACAGAAACAGAGTTATAGATACAGAGAACAAACCAATGTTTATCAGAGGGCAGGGGAGGAGAGAGGAAAGAAATAGATGAAGGAGATTAAGAGGTATAAACTTCCAGTTGCAAAATAAATGAGTCACTGATGTGATATGTACAGTGTAGGGAATATAGTCAATAATGGTGTAATGTCTGTATGGTGACATACTATGACTAGACTTATCATGGTGATAATTTTTAAATATATAGAAATACCAAATCACTATGTTATGTAAACAGAACAAACATAATGTTGTAGGTCATTTATACTGAAAAACAAACATACAAACCTATAGAAAAAGAGATCGGATTTGTGGTTATCAGAGCTGAGAGGTTGGAGGGAGGGGTTATTGAGTGAAGGTGGTCAAAAGGTACAATCTTCCAGTTATAAGATATACAGATATTAGGGATGTAATATGCAACATGATAAATACAGTTCAGTGCTTATTTATATAATGCAAGTTGTAAAGAGAGTAAATTCTGAGTTCTCATAACAGAATAATAATTTTATTTAACTTTTATGAAATTAAATGAAAGTGAAAGTGTTAGTTGCTCAGTCATGCCTGACTCTTTGAGACCCCAGTCCACTAGATTTCTCTGTCCACAGAATTCTCCAGGCAAGAATACTGGTGTGGTTTGCCATTTCCTCTAGGGGATCTTCCCGACCCAGGGACGAATCCCAGTTCTCCTGCATTGATAGGCAGATTCCTTACCATCTGAGCCACCAGGGAAACCCATCTGTGTGACATTATGGATATTCATCTAAGTTTACTGTGATAATCATTTCACGCTCCATGTAAGTTAAATCATTATGCTGTACACCTTGAACTTATACAGTGCTCTATGTCATTTATATCTCAATAAAACTGGAAGGAAATAAAATATTTATGCATACTCAAAGTTTTAGAATGAAAACTTGAAAGTGCTTTTAGGCATAATGGTACCTCAAAGGAATCATCTGCCTTAGTATGAAGTCACATTCATGGAAAAATCATTTTAAAAAATGGAGAAAGAAGATTTAATGATGAAAAATCCCCTTGATGTAGCCGTGTCTGAAATTAGTTAATAGACTCTCCACATATATTTAATTAGTTTTTTTTTCAGTTAATGTCTATTTGAATCAAGCTTTTGTCACTTGAAATCACAAAAGTTAACAATCATAATAAGTGCCACTGTGTTCTTGAGGAACAAGGATAAAAAGAAAAATACAGCAATAGACTCTCAGCAGTAAATTATCCCTAGTAAATATTTTCATATTGTTTATTGTTCTTTTTCTATCCCTGCTCATTTTACACAAATCTTAATTGCTCTAATAAATACACAAATTAATTAGATTTAATTAATTCAATGTGACTTTTTTTTCCAGCTTTTTGGACTAATTTTAAAGCAAAATCAGTAATATCTGTCTTTTATGTCCTTAAGAAAAAATAGGGAAGTATTGATGAACTACTAAGAGTAACTCCTAATCTGTGTAGCTTTCATCATCTTTTATGAACATATGTGTTATTTAAAAAATAGTTCTTTATACTATAGGCTCACCTCTGAAAAAGGTTGGAAGCACCATCACATAAGCAAATAATACAACAGGTAAAACTGGAAATAAATTTATATTTAGTGTAGAATTAGATGTTTTATTTCAGTGACTTGGGTAGAAAAGCCACAATTATGGAGCTTTCAAAGATGATAGCATAATGATACAGTTCTTTATCTGATTTACAGAGAAGGCTGCCATTTGAAACAAAAGAAAAAGAGTAACTAGAACTGAATGAGCTCAAATTAAATGACCACGATTCTGATTTTTTTTCAATCTTAGATAAGAAGATATCATTTAATAGAAAGAACGAAGGAAAAAAAAATAGGTAAACTCTATGGCTTAGGTGACTGCAAATGGAATACCTTTCACCTCTAATTGACTAGGATTGAAATGGAGGTAGTCTCCATAGAGACTGAAATTCCTCCATGAGGGATGGCGGCTCTTCACAGAGGCTGCCTATGGAGGCTGATGCCTCCATTTCTAAGAGGTAAGGAGCATGACATTAAGACTAGATTCACTGGCTCCCATAGCCAATCTTAGTTTCATACTTAGCTTCAATACTCCATATTTTTAAATATAGTGCTCTTTAAAACAATTCAATTTGAAGAATTATAACCTGTTTATTATAATACAATGTGGCTTGGGGAAAATTTTTAATCAATGTATTTCTTAAACTAGTGCTCACACTATTAAACTTCATGTTATACCCATCAACATGTATCAGGGATTTTTTCTTCTATATGATTATACTCTGAAATCCTGTGATTATATTGTTACAAATAAGTGTTATGATTTAAGGATTCATGCATTCTGTCTCTGAGATATAGGTTGAATTTTAATCATAAAATAGAGCATTTTAGTCATAAAATAAAACAGAAATGCAGGCCTTCCATTTACTACTTAAACCATCCATTCTTTGTGTCCTCCACCCCAGGTTCTTCAGGTTTTTGCTGACCTTACTGGCTGCTTTTCAGCTTTGAATATTTCTTCTGCTAAATTCTCTGGCTGTTTGTAATGTCTAATTTTTGGCTTTCTCAGAAGTACATCCAGACCATTATCAGATTTGCAATGAAGGCTTCCTAAACTCCCTCCATACCCACCCTTCCTTTAAACTCCCATTCATGGTCCCTGCACTCTTCAACTCAAAGCAGAGAATTTTCTTTACGCATAAATGGGACAACACTACCTCTTTGCTTAAATCCCTGTCTTGTCTTTTACCGAAAGAACAAAATTTCAAACTCTTTGAAAGACTCTGCATTGTGTTCCTTAAAATTGCCTGCCTCTCTTCTCTTCATTCAACATACTGTAGCCATGTTTTTACTCCATTCCTCAAAAGTGCTAAATCTATATCCACTACCCATAGCATTCTTTCCACAGCTCTTCAAGTGACTGGATTTCTTTTTCTTCTTTTGCTATCATTTTATATGCACATCATCCAAAGATGCTTTTCCTGATAATCTATTTAAAAGTTCACAAATACAATTCTTAATATGCATCCATGAATATATATGCATATATATAACTTAATCATTTGCTGTACAGCAGAAATTAACACATTATAAATCAACTGTACTTCAATAAACTTTTAAAAATTATTAATCCATACTATACCTCCTTCAAATACATACTGAAATCTGTGCCAGTATTTTGCATTGAGCAAATTGCTTGTATTTTCTCTTTCTGTTCCACTCAATTACAAGCTCCATCAAGCCTGGACCTTCTGTATTATTCAACACAGGATCACCAGCACCAACACCAAGATACACCACCTCCTAGAATTTCTAACCAGATTTGATGTACTAGACACCTGGTACTAACATAGATTTTTACACAAAAATTGACTCTGAATTCATGTTTGCTAAAGATGTTGCATTCTGTTGACATGACTATCGGGAGGCATCTGTTCTAAATTTGGATATTATTCATGATTGTATGTTTATTTATTTATATATGTTGTGACTGTCTCTCACTAGTGTGTGCATGCACTCGTCTCTCTTCCATTGTGTCCAACTCTTTGTGACCCTATGGAATGTAACCCACCAGACTCCTCTGTCCCTGGAATTCTCCAGGCAAGAATACTGGAGTGAGTTACCATGCCCTCCTCCAGGGGATCTTCCTGACCCAGGGATGGAACCCTCCTCTCCTGCATCTCCTACACTGCAGGCAGATTATTTACCACTGAGCCACTGGGGAAGCCCCATGTCTCTCACTAGATAAGGTAATAAGTATAAAAAATGTGGTTTAGACTCAATGGACATGAGTTTGAGCAAACTCCAGGAGATAGTGAAGGAAAGGGGAGCCTGGCATACTGTAGTCCATGGAGTCACAAAGAGTCAGACATAATTTAATGATTCTTTTGAAGTACATGCATAAAGCAAGCTCACAACTCTAAAAGAAAAGACAGAGCTGGTTAGTCATTAAAGCAGCAAAAATACATTTTATTAAGGACTATAGCAGTAGGGAAAAGAGACCTTAGAATAAAATCAGGTACAGTTTTGAATAAGGGATAAGCAAGTGGAAATTTATAGCCAAGAAGTAAAAGTGGGAGGGTTGGAGGATAGAAAATTACTAAGAGGAAACATCAAAGGCAAGAGGAATTCTGTCTAAACCAACCAAAAGGAAGCTGTTTGCTGAGGGCAGATCAGAATGAACAGAAATCACCTGGAAGATGGTGAAATAAGAGGAAATGAATCAAACATCAGGGTGGTGAATACTGTTTAAACTAACTTAGCAGTGTTCTTGATAAAACTTGACTTTTACAAAGCAGAGCACAGAAGAGTCTAGGAGAAGTTCCAAGAGTCTGACTAAAGCTGGGTCAAGCGAAGAATCTCTATCACAACATAGTCTTTTCATGAATGTACTGAGAAAAATGTTGTCTAAGTGATATATGAAAAGCCTCACTCTTTCTGAGCTGTTAATTTCATTTATGCAATTAAAGAATCTGGAAATTTATAATGGCTCATAATTGATTGAATTAGTTTACTTTTAACAATCACATAAGCCTTAAGAAACTTTTAGTTGCAGGTGAAACAGATTGGTGAGACCCCCCTCAGGAATGGGAAGAATATGGGTCTGGTTTCATTCAGGAATTTCCTTTTACTTGCTTCTACATAAACAAGTGCATTTCAGCACATGAATAGCTGAAAGTAAGGTCACCAAAGGCAACCACTTAAATACCTCTGCAGCAACTGTCCTATATGCAACATCTACTCCAGTTCTAAAATGAAGGTGGCTTTCAACTCTGTTCTAGTAATTGAAGAGTGTGGAGTTTCTTGACTCTAATGTTCTATCATTTCTAATAGGCTTGTTCTCATTGCCAACATATTAAATGTTTTCCAAAAAGTGTTTTATACTTTCACATAGAAAGTGTTTTAGGCATGGGTGAAATTAAAAACTGTCAAAGAGCAAGGCAAACAAAATTGTTCATCACTGAACAACTACTGCTGTTTAAGCTACATATTAGGGAAATCTACAGTACCTCATCAGTGCTAGATATTACACCGTCCAGTTGGGGGAAAATTCTCTTTTATCACATTGTCATAATAAAATGTGAAGCTTATCCTTGGTTTGTTTCATTTTTAAGGTGTGGGCTTCCCAGGTGGTGAAGTGTAAAGAATCTACCTGCCAATGCAGGAGACAGAAGAGACATGGGTTTGATTCCTGAGTGGGGAAGATCCCCTGAAGTAGAAAATAGCAACTTACTCCAGTATCCTTGCCTGGAAAATTCCATGGACAAGATACAGTCCATGGGATCGCAAAGAGCCAGACATCAGTGAGCACACACAAATGAGCTTTTTTTTTTTTTTTTTTTTTTTATGTAAAGTTGTATGAATGAATCAACACTAGTAGAATCTGTGTTCAACACTAGTAGAATTTTTAAAACTCCCAGTGATATAATGCAAATTGGAAGAATTTAGACTTCCTCTAGAAAAGCTTTGCCCATCTCTTCCTATTCCATTTGATTAGCCTCAACTCCAAGTTCAGTTCAGTTCAGTCACTCATTCACGTCCAACTCTTTGTGATTGAATGGACTGCAGAACATCAGGCTTCCCTGTCTATCACCAACTCCCTGAGCTTAGTCAAATTCCTGTCCATCAAATCAGTGATGCCATCCAACCGTCTCATCCTCTGTCATCCTCTTCTCCTCCCACTTTCAATCTTTCCCAGCATCAGGTCTTTTTCAATGAGTCTTTTCTTTATATCAAGTAGCCAAAGTATTGGAGTTTTAGCTTCAGCATCAGTCCTTCCAAAGAATATTCAGGACTGATTTCCTTTAGGATGGACTGATTGGATCTCCTTGCAGTCCAAGGAACTCTAAAGAGTCTTCCCTTTTGCTTTTGAATTCTTTGCTGCTCAGCTTTCATTATAGTCCAACTCTCACATCCATACACAACTACTGGAAAAACCATAGCTTTGACTAGATGGACCTTTGCTGGCAAAGTAATGTCTCTGCTTTTTAATATGCTGTCTAGGTTGGTCATAGTTTTTTTTTTTTTTTTTTTTTTTTCCCAAGGAGCAAGCAGCTTTTAATTCCATGGCTGCATTCACCATCTGCAGTGATTTTGGAGCCCCCAAAAATAAAGTCTGTCACTGTTTCCATTGTTTCCCCATCTATTTGCCATGAATTGATGGGACCAGATGCCATGATCTTAGCTTTCTGAATATTGAGTTTTAAGGCAGCATTTTCACTCTCCTCTTTCACTTTCATCAAGAGGCTTTTTAGTTCTTCACTTTCTGCCATAAGGGTGGTGTCATCTGCATATTTGAGGTTATTGATATTTCTCCCGGCAATCTTGATTCCAGCTTGTGTTTCTTCCAGCCCAGCATTTCTCATGATGTACTCTGCATATAAGTTAAATAAGCAGGGTGACAATATACAGCCTTGACATACTCTTTCCCTGATTTGGAACCAGTCTGTTATTCCATGGCCAGTTCTAACTGTTGCTTCTTGACTTGCATACAGATTTCTCAGGAAGCAGGTCAGATGGACTGGTATTCTCATCTCTTCAAGAATTTTCCACAGTGTATTGTGATGCACACAGTCAAAGGCTTTGGCATAATCAATAAAGCAGAAATAGATGTTTTCCTGGAACTCTCTTGCTTTTTCTATGATCTAACAGATGTTGGCAATTTGATCTCTAGTTGCTCTGCATTTTCTAAATCCAGCTTGAACATCTAAGCTAAGCTAAAGGCAAAGGAGAAAAGGAAATATATACCCATTTGAATGCAGAGTTCCAAAGAATAGCAAGGAGAGATAAGAAATCCTTTCTCAGTGAACAGCACAAAGAAATAGAGGAAAACAATAGAATGGGAAAGACTAGAGATCTCTCCAAGAAAATTAGAGATACCAAGGGAATATTTCATGCAAAGATAGGCTCAATAAAGGACAGAAATGGTATGGACCTAACAGAAGCAGAAGACATTAAGAAGAGGGGGCAAGAATACACAGAAGAACTCTACAAAAAATATCATGGCCCAGATAACCACAATGGTGTTATCACTCACCTAGAGCCAGACATCCTGGAATGTGAAGTCAAGTGGGCCTTAGGAAGCATCACTACAAACAAAGCTAGTGGAGGTGATGGAATACCAGTTGAGCTATTTCAAATCCTAAAAGAGGATGCTGTGAAAGTGCTGCACTCAATACGCATCAAATTTGAAAAACTCAGCAGTGGCTGCAAGACTGGAAAAGGTCAGTTTTCATTCCAATCCCAAAGAAAGGCAATGACAAAGAATGTTCAAACTACCACACCACTCCAAGTTACCCTGCAGTATATATCGACTATGCTGCAATCAGATTTCCTTCTGTTCATTTGTACTACTTGAAAGCAAGTTGAATTTTTGTTATATAATTATGCCTGCCTTCATCAATGAGTCATGTTCATATAGGCCTGAGATGCCTCAATAAGTGCTACCTATAGAATTCACTAAAATTTCCCCATTCTTGCAAGGCTTCAGTTCTTCATTTTCACAGTTCTATCTTAAAAAGGCCCCTTTCTCATTCTCATTCTCTACCCGTGTTCAATGATCTCTCAGTCTGATGCTCTCTCAATTGTCCTTCAAATGCAACTCATTGGATATTTGAAGATCATCTTGAAAGTGACCTTGAATTTAAATCTTTTTCTCTAGATTAAACCAAAGAAATCATATACTTTGCAGTTCAAATGCAGGTGAGTATAAGCAATAGCTTATACTTTGAGCTTACAAAATCAGAAAGCCAAGACCTAAAGAGTTTATGTATGACTTGTCCAAAAATCACATCTTAGGTAAGCCAACCAGCAGTGAAATCCAGAAGCCTGATTTTCCCATGTATCTATTCTTCTAGGGATTTCCCTGGTGGCACTAGTGGTAAAGAACCTGCCTGCCAATTCAGAAGACATAAAAGACGTGGGTTCAGTCCCTAGGTTGAGAAGATCCCCTGGAGGAGGGCATGGCAACCAGCTCCAGTATACTTGTATAGAGAATCCCATGAACAGAGGAGCCTGGAGGGCGGCAGTCCATAGTGCCGCAAAGAGTCAGCCATGCCTGAAGCAACTTAGCATGCATGCACGATAGTCTAGCTGGCTGCTTTAAACATTAATGATACTTGCCTTGCTCCCAAAGAGTATTAAGTTGGGGACACCAGGTAGGCAGCTACTTACTCCATTCATTCAAAACACTTGTGTTGTTCATGTTGTAAGATGCAGAATAGATATCTTAATATTTTAGTCCTGCAGAAGATATAGTAAAAGTACCTATGTGTCCCTTCATTCTAGTGGGTGCAGCGGTGATGAGCTGTTACTTCCCAGTACCTCCCCCTTCAAATACCATCCACAAGAGGTAAATTTCAAAAATGGTGACTCTGACAGCTACCTTTGTATCTCACACAGTATAGAGTTTCACAAAGGTTTGTTGAATATAATGGAATTGAGTGAAATGTGAAACCCCCAGTTCCTATGGATTTTTGTCAAACACATGCTCCCTGGTTGTATTTCTCTGTTCTCAAAGTCTCAGGTTTCCCTCCTCACTGTTCTTGCATGTCATTTCACTGATGCCTCAAATTTAGTGCTAAAACTATTTTTGGTTTGTAAGATCAAGGTTTAAAATTAAAACTAGAAAAATTTGGAAGTTACCTATTTTGTAAAGAGTCTCTCTTTCCATAATAAAAGATAACACATTAAACTAAAAATGCATGTTAAAGAAATTAATTTTATCCTTGACTAGACATTTGGAAATCCTATTCTCTGAGTATTAACTATCTATTGGCTCACTTCATTTAAATCAATTGTTTCCAGTGAATTCAAGTAAAGAGGGTCACTGAAATCAACCATCAACTTGAATATGCAAGACTAAACTGCTGTTTATCAGTTATTAACCTAGATTCCTCAAATCAATGTCCTCATATGCTAAGAAGTAATCATTTTGGTAAATTAATTTTATTAAATAGTTTCATATGTTCTCACTGAAAAATTCAGTTAGGCATTTCCCCCTTTTTTTCTGTTGTATATGTTTTTTCTAATAGGTTTACTTAGGAAAGGCTCCTACATCAAAATATAAAATATTTGCACAAAATCTTTCAAAATTTTTCGAGTATGATCCACTGAAAGATCAGTATATTTAAGGATCAGTTTTAACTTTTTATAGCAATTGAAAGTGTCCTCTAATGTCTATTATAACTGAGTACCCGAAATGTTAACCTATCCAATATGTGCTGTGTCCTAGGTAATTAGGACATTTCCCTCAAAACAATGATATTAACTAAAGTGGATGGTAAGGGACTAATCAGATAGGAGAAATGAAAATGTAGAGAAAATTATAGGATAAAATCTTGTAATGAAAAGACCAACAATAGAAATATAAACCATCCGCACTTGTTCTAACCCAAAACAGGTCAGAGGAATTACAAATCTTCTGCTAATTATATACAATACTGATTGAAAGCATCTATGAAAAGAAATCATCAACTAAAATCATGTATGTGTTAAATAACAGCCTGTAAATTGAAAACTGCAAACATCTGTGGTCCCCTTGAGTTTTCTTTCCTTCAACACTTTCAGTAAATTTAATGACACAAGTGAAACCTTGTGGCAGGTCACAAAACTACAGAGTTTATAGATGAACTTAGGATATTTTATGTTCCTTTCAGGATATGTCAAATATCACACACACACACACACACACACACACACAGAGTCAATGCATTGCATCCATCAATCAGGAACAATTTTGCAGTTTGATAGTGGTATTTTATTTATTTAACTTTCCTCTTTCTTTGCTTTTTCTCTCTCTCTCTTTTTTCAAACAGGGTCAAATGCTGTTCTTCAGATCTGCTACAATCAGGTGAGCTCTGCAGAACTCTCCCTTTGTTCTTTGGAGGGGATCCGTTCACACATTGATGTGTACCTTTTGATGATCTGAAAAATGTGGGTGTTCCTTAAGGGCTACTGATCTAGATGCCTCCGTTGCTCGAAATAGATCAAGGGAGGCTTTCTCCAAAAATCCAGAGTCATATCACAAAGAAAACCAAGAAGATTAAAAGTTTTATATTAAATTACACTCGTACCACTAAGCAAAGCTTGTACCTCTTTTATTTTTTTTTTTTGGTAGAATTACCAGAGAAAATAGCTATATTTACATGCCAAATTCAATAGCTCAGTCTTCTGAAAAAATGGATAAATGATCACATATCTTTAAATTAAATAATGAAGCTGAGGTTTGCCAGAATCAGCAATATATTTCAGCATTAACTTACCTATAATACTAGCAGCTACTTTGATATTTGAGTCTGTTGAGGCATCAAGATTTAGAAAAGAAACGATAATACTTATCGTTTTGATTGAGGTTGCATTAACTGCGAAAGGGATAAATAACTGAACTGACAAGTAAACAAGAGGGAATTGTGCCAATATGCATCTTAAGGCTAAATGCTCCACGTTTTAAAAAATGGGCTTTGGCAGAAGAAGTGTAGAAATTGTAGGGGAAAAAAATTGTAGAAAACAATGTTGATAAATGTAATAACTTGAAATATTTATTTTTTGTGATAATGTTGATGGCAAACCCTAAAATATCCAATGCACCAATACCATAAATTAATGCCTTTCAGAAAAGGAAGTTGGAAGTTTCACTTAGAACTTTAATTTTTGTACAATGTCTTCACCAACAGTCTAGCCTCAAGAAGAGATGCATTCTACCAGAAAACATCAGCTGAATAACTTTTTGAGTCTTGCAACATATCACATCCTCTGATATCCAGTTACTTATTTTTGCCATATGCACAACTGAGATAAAATTACTCAACATTCTATGTAAGGGACAAAAGTCAGCCCCTCCTTGTTCTTCTGAGAATGGAGGCACACATTTAACTCCTATTTTGACAGTCTACTCTCATAAAATGAAAAGAATCAAGTTTATACAATAAAAAATAAGATTAGGATATGGTGAAAAGGGATGATAGTCTTTAAAATGCTTAACAATACTTTGGAAAAAGGCTGAAAGTAAATATGAACTGTGATTATGCATGACAAAAAATCACTGTACCGAGTTTGAAGAATTGGGAATTGTCTGGTGGATCATGGATAAAGTCACCTGCCAGATGTAAAGCTGTTGCAAATTAACTGAAGGGGAGAAAGGAGCTGAAGAGGAGACTGGAACATCACAAAGAGCTTTTAGTCACAGTTTAATATTTATAGTTCTTTTAGGCAGGGTGAGATTAGTTAAACTTGTCTAAATTGGATTCAAAGTGATACCATGTGGTCCAGATTCTGGGTCCACAAAGCCTTTACATTGTTTTACTGAAATAATTGTCTTTAAAGTAAGCAACATATTGCTTTTTTATGTGCTGTTGAAACTTATACAAGGTGAAGGTAATCTTTGAAAGAGTAAGGATAAAGATGAAATTAAAGATTCTAAAAATCAATTAACTGGTCAAATCGCATATCCTTCTTTAATGTTTCATACTAATAATTAGCTATTACTGACAGAAATTAAGGAAGCAAAGATTTTGAATTTAGATTTTCATAAACAAGTATAAGATCTTTGACTGTAATGCTTAAGCTGTCATATTCTTTGCGATTAACCACTGAAAATCCAATCTCTTCATGTTTTTAAGCATTCAAATGAAGGACGCATTCCTTAGGCAATCCAGCAGTAGAACTAAACCAATAAAACTACCTTCAACTTAAAAAGAATGTTATTTATTTAAAAGATATTGTTAAAGTCTACCATATTGTGCATATATGTGTATTTAAAATACATTAAGACCACTTACCATCACCAAATTTGAATGAGCACAAACTTAAGAAATACAGTATACAGAAATATTGTTTCCTGTCATAAAATGTCAATTTATGGCTCTTTTATGGTTTGGATCAAGCTATGTCACTCTAAACTAACTTATTAACAAAGAGTAGACACAGTAACAAATGAAATATTTTAAAACAATAAGTATAGCATCATCATATGTCTGATATAAAAAAAAGTTCTCGAGCAAATGGATGCACATAAATTGATTTCAATCTGAAGTGCTTTGATATCCCTGAATATCAGATTAATTTCATGGAGGAGTTTTAGGACCTATTTGGATATTTCACATGCTTGTACTGAATGTCCTTTGTCCGATCAGAACTGGGTAATATGTATTATATTGAATATTTTATACTCACTAAACAGAAAACCTCCCCACTATTCAGCAGGAAGTAGGCTGTATGTTAACTAATCACGAAGTGACTCTTGATCAGAATGGAGAGATTTGCTAAGTGGCTCTCAAATGGAAGAGGTCATTGCCCTCTTCTTAAAGAGGTCCTAGCTACATGGCTTTTTTATGTATATTTTAGGAGAGCTCTGAAGAAAACCAAGCTATGAATATAATAAACGTCCAATGTAGCCAGCCAGTTCATTCAAGTGTCAAACTGTAAAATTTTAGAATCCAGCTAAGATATTTCTAAGGTATGTTTTGTGAAAGAATAATTTTTCTTTAAGAATATCAGCATTCTGTGTTCCTAGAACACTGTGGAAACGGGTCCCAGCAAGTCATTATGGAGATATGAAAAAGAATATGAATGCCATGTTCAGCTAAATGCAGAAGGCTAAATCAAGATAGAATTTCACAAAAATTCAGCTTATTATATAAAATACAAAGTAGCAATCAAAATGTTATACATGATATGATATATGACTAATTGGGTTTCCTCAGTGACTCAGCAGGTAAAAATCTGCCTGCAATGCAAGAGACATGGGATCAATTCCTGGGTCAGGAAGATCCCTTTGGAGGAGAAATTGGCAACCTGCTCTAGTATTCTTGCCTGAAAAAAATCCCGTGGACAGAGGAGGAGACTGGTGGGTCACCGTCCAAGGGTCAAAAAGAGTTGGACACTACTGAGCAAATAAACTTGCACTTAGCTTATGACTAATTGACATTTTGTGTTAATCCTCCTTTTCCTTTTTCCTTTTGTTATTTGCCAACTTTCTTGAAAATCTATGTTTTTTTTGAATAAATATTTTTAGTACCCTATCTTCAGTTTCAAAATTAATCTATCTTTTCTTAGGATACTTTGGATATTTCACTGTAAACTTTCTGTTAAAGTGTACTAAATATATTTTCCTCTCAAGAATGTGCTTCAAGAATGTGATCACTTTATATGCTTATCTCTGTGGTCCTTAACATGAGTTACATGTTAACATTACTTAGGGACCCTAAAAACTGCCTTTACATGGGCTCTAGATTTATTGCATTATTTTATTATTATGGGATGGATCTTATGTTTGTTTGTTTGTTTTTAAGTTCACCAGTTGATTATAATATTTAGCCAGAATTACCAACCACTGAACAATCAAATCCCACATTCTCTTGGAGATCAGGGCAATCAAACCTGCAGGTTATGGTGCCTTGCATGCTCACACCTTCTTGAGGAAAGATTCTTTTCTTTCCACCAATAGTGCTTATGGACTATCCTACTTATATAATTTTTAGTACACACCATTTTAGACTTTTAGTTTTGGTAAACATATCAGATTGCCTAATTTTTCCTGCTTTCTTATAAAATCCTGTGGTCAGAGATTCCATTTTATATATCTTTGTTTGTGGCTGTGCATTGTACTCTTTTAATAATAATAGTTTCTTTTTTTAACATCAGTGTAATTAACTAATGCATTATCCACAACTAAATATTTTCTAGGTCTTATAAAAGTAAATACTCTTGTACTATGCTCTCTGAATGCAATGCAAAAGTAAATATTTAAAATGTGTGTGTTCATATGAAGATTAACAATAAGAAAAAACAATTTCAAAAAAAAGTATCTCCAAACCAATATATCTTTTCATTTTATAAAAGGAAGAAGATGAAAAAGTTTGCCAGATTCTTATCTTTTTAAAGGTATATACATGGTTTTGTTTTTCTTAGGAATTGCCCATTCCTTAAATAGTACTTGGGCCAAAATTCTATGGATTTAATAAGTTTAATAATGAATCTAGTTTTGTGTCTCCTAGAAACAAACATATTAATGATATTGAATCAGGGATTTAGATTTGAAGCAAATTTAATTTTCCATTGTAACAATTAGAGAATGATAAGAAAAAACACAATCATAGAGGTTATAACAACTTTTTCCCTGAACAGCAACTCCAGCACTCTGGAGAACTATTTGTATAAAGTGGTTTAAGTCTATTCTATTTGGTTAAACTACTTAACGATTGGCCTATATTTTCCTTTCAAGATAATAAATTTTAACAGACCAGCTATGATTTATGGAACAGAATTACCAGAAAAAATAAGATAAAAACTCAACTTCAACCTATAATGTGTGCCACACACTTTGTTAAAGTGGTTTTCTTTGATGGAGTAGAAATAAGTTTTAAATCTTGCTTATTTTGAGTTGTTGCTATGGTAACTATGTATGTCTTATAAAACTGTAAACAATTGTGTAAAATGGTCAAATAGAGCACAAGTTTATAGCTGTACCAGTTTAGTTCAAATGTATACACACTCTATTTTAAATATTATCTTTACAAAGAAATACTTATTCATTTCAGATGGATGCTCAGAACCTTCTTCCAAAAGATTATGGTTATTTGTGTGTGGGTACATGGTGTGTAATTGGGGGAAAGTAACTTTCCGTTTTCCAAAACATAAAATGAGGTGATTATAATACAGACAACTAAATCCACAGTTCATCCATATAATTATTATGAGTAGTCTATGAAAACATGCCAAGAGCTTTTCTAAGAATTAGGCCCTCAGGTATAAAGATTAGCATGGTTAAATTGACTGCTGGTGATTTGAACAACCTCTAAAGGCTCTGCATAAAATCCATTGACAATGAAAATTTTCATTTAAAAAATGTGCTGCCATGGGCAATCCTTGCTAACTAATTTATAGTCTCTATTTTTATAAGAGTTTGGAAGAAAATGCTTTTAAATAAGCCAAACAAAACTCCCTGAATTTGTTATAGATTAATACATGATGACTTTACCACCCAAAAAAAAAAAAAAAAGACAGAAACTATAGGAAATCAGAGGGCATACATCTACTACATATATGGAGCTCTACTTATGAGTTTGAACTGGGGAATGATGTTTCTGTGGTGACCTATATGCTAAATCCCTGAATAAGACAGTAGAAAGCAGGGCTAAGGTTCTTGTTGTCTAATGGTTCATTCACATGGAAAATGTAACCTATAAAGACCATTATAACACTAATGGTTATTGTTTGTAGCAATGTTACAGTCATCTTAGGCACTCATGTTTAAAATGACATACAGAATTAGTAACTATATATAGATTCGCTCACTCATCTAATAATCACCTTTTTCTAGCCAGTAACAGATAATCGTTGTTACGTAACGGTCTCCTATGTAAATTAGAAAGCATCCGTGCCTACTAAGTTGCTTCAGTCCTGTACAACTCTGTGCGACCCTATGGACTGTAGCCCGCCAGGCTCCTCTGTTTGTAGGATTCTCCAGGCATGAATA
Source organism: Budorcas taxicolor (assembly GCF_023091745.1). Lineage (NCBI taxonomy): Eukaryota > Metazoa > Chordata > Mammalia > Artiodactyla > Bovidae > Budorcas > Budorcas taxicolor. The sequence continues at coordinate 54,070,784 of NC_068923.1, read as the reverse complement.
CAGAAGTGGGCTTCCATGCCCTCCTCCAGGGGATCTTCCTCATCCAGGGATCAAATTGTCATCTCTTACATCTCCTGCATTGACAGGTGGGTTCTTTACCACTAGCATCACCTGGGAAGCCCAAATTAGAAGGTATCAAAGGCACAGAAAAATGCCCTAAATCTGGTATACATTTATTTATTTTTCAATTTAAAGGTAAGTATATTGGTTTTTTTCACTTTTTAATTTTTTTGCTTTCTATAGTGTTTTTTATTTATCTCATTTTATATATTTGATATGCAAATTAAGAACAATGGATAAAATTAAAATGTAAGTACATGAAACAGAAGTCTAGATAACAGATTTTTCTAACTAGAATGAGAAAAATGAGAATACAAGAAATGTTGTGTTGTGCTGTTTCTTCAAGGAAAGGTGCATTCTGATTGTGACTACATATATTAAATACACAAATATTTAATTCTGTCATCAGAGCATGTGAAAAATACCATTTTATTATTCTCATAAAATGTTTACTTTGTCTTGGCTATCTTTCAAATACTAACACTGAATAAAAATTACAGAAACAACTAAGTGACTTTAAAAAAATTTCCTGTTGCAGAAATTACAGCTATATCACTTGGCTGTTTAAAATCTCAAAAAAATCTTCAGAACTCTTCCAACTCAGAAACCAAAGGTTTGTAATTACCTTAAGCAGTATTTGTGATAGAGCAAATAAAAAGAGATGAAATCTGTTAACATCCCAGACTAATGTAATCACAATGATAAGCAACAAGCTTTAATAAAGAATAATTTATACTAGAAAAAAGATTGCTGTTAATAGTTATAGGATTTGAAGATATATATACAGTAGCAGGTATCTGCTACTATAAAATATTCAAAGCTACATTTCATAAACTTTTGACTATGAAATTAAGTAAAAAAGCCAGCTGGCAATATGAATACTTTTACATGCACTGAAAACTAAAAGCTACAAACACATTCCCACAGATAATAACTTTTCTTTTTGTAGGGAATTACCTGCCATGGAAAAAGTGAAAAGAAAGAAAAAAAAATTAACTTGTGTATGTGAGTTAACCGTGTTCTAATGTAATTGGAGGGAATTAGAAGAATATAAAAGGATTTGAGGAAACACAGCACCAAACCTGAGGTGATGCAGCTGTGGCTCTCCTGTTGTCCCATGGCCTTCCCTACAGATAAGATCAGAACATCCTCTGCAAACTGGAGAAAGAAGCAACATACGTTCTGCAAGACTAGAGAAAAATCATAGCACTCAGTCCATCAGTGTTTCCCAATTGTATTATTGTAATAGATTTGATACATTTCAAAAATATCTACTGAGCAGAAATCATGTGCCAGGTCCAGCTCCAGACACTGGAACTGAAACAGTATATAAGACGGTACGCTCTGCCCCTGTTTGTGGAGCTTGTCTAAAAGAACAAAAACAAAAATCTACACACTAAATTGATGAGCTAATGGGATTAATGTCAGGTGGGTTATGTGAAAAGGGATTTCAAAAGCAAATATGAATTATTTGCTCAAAAATAAAATGTGAACTATTCAGTCAATAATATTAGTGATAATTCTGCATAACTCTGGTGATGTGTCTCTATTTTACATTCTTGCAACTCAAGCAAATTTAGCACCAGTTACTGACAATAAAGTAAACACATAGGAAACACATGAAACTTTGAAAGGAATGATGACTGGTGTATAAGATTTTGGTTCAACCACTTCTTGGGTGTAAATGATTCTAGGCTAAGAAATGGTCACAAAGCATAATGATTACCACAAAGTTTCTGTTCTCAAATACTCTAAGTCTAGGAAAAGGATAAGTTAATAATTTAAAATAATATGATGAGTGTTAAAGAAAGGAATGATGAACTATGGAATCAGTGAAATAGGACAAACATGGGGAGGAAGATTTTCTACAAGCAAAGATGCCTATTAGTGAGTCATAACTAAGCAAAAGGGTTTGGAACAAGAATTCTAGGTGTGGAGCAAAATATAAATGAAAGTACAGAATAATAGTATGTGTGGATGAGGTCACAGAGTTCTATATTACTAAATTAGTAAACATAGTTCAGGAAAATTAAGCAATTTGACTTATACATTGTATGTGTTAGTCATTCAGATGCGTCCAACTCTATAATCCCATGAACTGGAGTCCACCAAGCATCTCTGTCCATGGATTTCTACAAGCAAGAATACAGGAATGGATTGCCATTTCCTTCTCCAGGGGATCTTTCCAACCCAGGGATTGAACCAAGGTCTCCCACATTATAGGCAGATTCTTTACTGTCTGAGCCACCAGAGAAGCCCCAACTTCCTGGTTAACTTAAGCTATAAATTAAGTTAACTATGACAATTTACAGATTAAGTCATAGATTTTTCCATCCTAAGAAATTTGGTATTCTAAATTTCTACCCTAAGAAATTTGATTTTTGTTCTAAGATGTTTATCATCCTAAGAAATTTGGTATTATATTAATGGGGAATTTTCAGAGTGCTTTAGTAACTGAAAGAGCATAGTCTTATTTGTACTTTTTAAGAAAGTTTACATTTAACATAGATTATCAACAGGGACCTACGTTATAGCACAGAGAACCCTGCTGCTCCTGCTGTTTAGTTGCTACTGCTGCTGCTGCTAAGTCGCTTCAGTCGTGTCTGACTCTGTGCGACCCCATAGATGGCAGCCCACCAGGCTTCCCCAACCCTGGGATTCTCCAGGCAAGAACACTGGAGAGGGTTGCCATTTCCTTCTCCAATGCACGAAAGTGAAAAGTGAAAGTGAAGTCACTCAGTCATGTCCCACTCTTCGCAACCCCAGGGACTGCAGCCTACCAGGCTCCTCCGTCCATGGGATTTTCCAGGCAAGAGTACTAGGGTGGAGTTCCATCGCCTTCTCCGGTTTAGTTGCTAGTTCAGTTCAGTTCGATCGCTCAGTCGTGTCCGACTCTTTGCAGCCCTACGAATCGCAGCACGCCAGGCCTCCCTGTCCATCACCAACTCCCGGAGTTCACTCAGATTCACGTCCATCGAGTCAGTGATGCCATCCAGCCATCTCATCCTCTGTCGTGCCCTTCTGCTCCTGCCCCCAATCTCTCCCAGCATCAGAGCCTTTTGCAATGAGTCAACTCTTCGCATGACATGGCCAAAGAACTGGAGTTTCAGCTTTAGCATCATTCCTTCCAAAGAAATCCCAGGGCTGATCTCCTTCAGAATGGACGGTTGGATCTCCTTGCAGTCCAAGGGACTCTCAAGAGTCTTCTCCAACACCACAGTTCAAAACCATCAATTCTTCGGCGCTCAGCCTTCTTCACAGTCCAACTCTCACATCCATGCATGACTAGTGGAAAAATCATAGTCTTGACTAGACGCACCTTAGTCAGCAAAGTAATGTCTCTGCTTTTGAATATGCTATTTAGGTTGGTCATAACTTTTCTTCCAAGGAGTAAGTGACTTTTAATTTCATGGCTGCAATCACCATCTGCAGTGATTTTGGAGCCCCTAAAAATAAAGTCTGACACTGTTTCCACTGTTTCCCCATCTATTTCCCAAGAAGGGATGGGACTGGATGGCATGATCTTCGTTTTCTGAATGTTGAGCCTTAAGCCAACTTTTTCACTCTCCACTTTAACTTTCATCAAGAGGTTTTTTAGTTCCTCTTCACTTTCTGCCATAAGGGTGGTGTCATCTGCATATCTGAGGTGATTGATATTTCTCCCGGCAGTCTTGATTCCAGCTTGTTTCTTCCAGTCCAGCATTTCTCATGATGTACTCTGCATATAAGTTAAAAAAGCAGGGTGACAATATACAGCCTTGACGTACTCCTTTTCCTATTTGGAACCAGTCTGTTGTTCCATGTCCAGTGGTAACTGCTGCTTCCTGACCTGCATACAGATTTCTCAAGAGGCAGGTCAGGTGGTCTGGCATTCCCATCTCTCTCAGAATTTTCCACAGTTTCTTGTGATCCACACAGTCAAAGGCTTTGGCATAGTCAATAAAGCAGAAAGAGATGTTTTTCTGGAACTCTCTTGCTTTTTCCATGATCCAGCAGATGTTGGCCATTTGATCTCTGGTTCCTCTGCCTTTTCTAAAACCAGCTTGTACATCTGGAAGTTCACGGTTCATGTATTGCTGAAGCCTGACTTGGAGAATTTTGAGCATTACTTTACTAGCGTGAGAGATGAGTGCAATTGTGTGGTAGTTTGAGCATTATTTGGTATTGCCTTTCTTTGGAATTGGAATGAAAACTGACCTTTTCCAGTCCTGTGGCCACTGCTGAGATTTCCAAATTTGCTGGCATATTGAGTGCAGCACTTTCACAGCATCATCTTTCAGGATTTGAAATAGCTCAACTGGAATTCCATCACCTCCACTAGCTTTGTTCGTAGTGATACTTTCTAAGGCCCACTCGACTTCACATTCCAGGATGTCTGGCTCTAGATGAGTGATCACACCATCCCTAAGCCATGTCCAGATCTTTTTGACCCTATCAATTGTAGCCTGCCAGGGTCCTCGGTCCAGGGGATTTCCCAGGCAAGAATACTGAGGTAGGTTGCCATTGCCTTCTCCAAGGGATCTTCCTGACCTAGAGATATAACCCTGGTCTCTTGCACTGAAGGTGAATTTTTTTTTGCTGAGCCACCTGGGAAGCCCACTCAATACTCTATAATAACCTAAATGGGAAAATGATTTTAAAAAGAATGAATATGTGTATATGTATAACTCAATCACTTTGCTGTACATCTAAAACTAACAACATTGTTAATCAACTATACACCAATACAAAATAAAAATTTAAATAAAAGCTGAAATTATACTCAGAAACCTAGTGACTCAGAAAGAGATGGTAAAGTGTGGACTTAAGGGGTGAGTAGTAGGGGTAGAGAAAGGGCATATGCTGGATATGTATTTAGAAGGTAAAATCAATTAGTGATGAATTGTATCAAGGTCTGATGTGATTGAAAACTGAGAAACTTATTAAACTTGGATTAGCTAAGAATTAGCTTTATCAGTGGTAAGCTTTGGGGAGTCAAGGATAATAAGTTACAATTTAAGCTTGTTACATTTTTGACAACCTGTAGGGTATTGAGCAGAGAAGGCAATGGCAACCCACTCCAGTACTCTTGCCTGGAAAACCCCATGGACAGAGGAGGCTGGTAGGCTGCAGTCCATGGGGTTGCAAAGAGTGGGGCATGACTGAGTGACTTCACTTTCACTTTTCACTTTCATGCATTGGAGAAGGAAATGGCAACCTACTCCAGTGTTCTTGCCTGGAGAATCCCAGGGTTGGGGAAACCTGGTGGGCTGCCATCTATGGGGTCTCACAGAGTCGGACATGACTGAAGCAACTTAGCAGCAGCAGCAGCAGCAGCAGGATATTGAGAAAAATGTGGACACCCCCACCATCTTCGGTGAGTGATCCTGCCTACTTGCATTCTACTCCATCATCTACTTCTTTTCCTCAAGAGCAAGATTTGAGATTAATCTGGAGGCTTGGTGATAACAGTGTAGGAGGGTGTCCCAAGAGCATTGATGTGGTCAGTCATACATGTCTGCTGGGTAGGGAAGGACATGAAGCCAGGACCAAGGCGGGACAGAATAAATGGTATATAGACATTTATAATATAGTTTTAAATTATTTTCCCTGCTAAGATAGATATTTTAATTTCTAAATATTTATAGATTAATAAACCATAGATTAGAATTAACACTTTCAGTCACCTTTCTGTGATTAATTATATTCAGTGCTACTGTCAAGATTAATTATTCAATACATGTAAACTTCAAGATTCTCTCCCTCAATCAATTGAAGTAAAGTGATGGTATTCATCTCCATACATCCAGAATTTCAAATGTCTAAAAATACCTATTTCCATGGTGAATCTTGCCCTTATTAATAGAATATTATTTGTTTAAAAGATCTTTCAGTTACATCCAACTCTATGATACCATGGATGGTAAATCGCCAGGCTCCTCTGTCCTTGGAATTCTCCAGGTAAGAATACTGGAGTGGGTAGCCATTCCCTTCTTCAGGGCATCTTCCAGACCTAGGCATGGAACCTGAGTCTCTTGCATTGCAGGCAGATTCTTTACTATCTGAGCCACCAGGGAAGTCCCCATATTTGGATGTAAAAGAGCATGTGTGTGTTCAATTGCTTCAGTTGTGTCCAACTCTTTGTGACCATATAGACTAGGAGCCTACTAGTCCCCTCTGTCCATGGGATTCTCCAGGGAAGAATACTGCAGAGGTTTTCCATGCCCTCCTCCAGGAGATCTTCCTGACCCATGGATGGAACCTGCTTCTCCTGTGTCTTCTGCATCTCAGGCAGATTAATTACCACTTAGCTACTAGGGAAAGCCATAAAATAGCATAGTTGTGTGCAAAATTTTTAAAGTAAAGCATGTGTGAAATGAAAAATTTGAAGAGTATCTTCTTAAACTATTCAAGTATATATATATACATATATATATATAGTTTCCTTGTTGTTATGATAAAAGAAGTATCTGAAAAATTAACTCTTTTAATTCAGTAGGTTGATTCTTTTATTGTTAATACTGACCTGTTTCAAGGGACTGTGTTTATGATTTGTCAGGATGTCTTAGCTCTTGCCATTGTAGAATATGCAAAAGTGTGATTTTTATTCAAAATAATATATAGAACATCTACATACATGCCCCGATGATATATTTCATGAGAAAAATTTCCTAGATTTAGGAGGATATATGAGTTAAATGCTTTGCTATGAGCTAGTTAATAAATTGATCCAATGAAATTTAATATCAAAAGCATTTTACTGGAGAGCATCATACCGAGTGAAGTCAAAAAGAGAAAAATCAAATATTGTATATTAATGCATATATGTGGAATGTAAAAATGGTATAGATAATCTTATTTGCAAAGCAGAAATAGAGACACAGAGTAGAGAACAAATATATAGACATCAAGGGGGAAGGGAGGATGGGAGGAACTGGAAGACTGGGACGGACACATATGCACTGTTGGTGCTCTGTATAAAATAGGTAACTAATGAGGGAACTCTACTTAATGCCTGAATGGAAATGAAGTTCAAAAGGCAGGGGTATACATATGTATGTATGTGTGTGTGTGTGTGTGTATATATATATATATATATTTTTTTTTTTTCCCCTATCAGTGCAGTGATCAACAATCCACCTGCCAATGAGGAAGGGAGACACGGTTTCGATTCCTGGGTTGGGTCAGGAAGATCTCTTGGAGCTTGGAGTGGCAGCTCGCTTCGGTATTTTGCCTGGAAAATTCCATGGACAGAGGAGCCTGGCGGGCTACAGTCCATGAGGTTTCAGAGCTCAACATGACTGAACAATTGAGTGTACACACATGCACGCACGCACACACACACACACACACACACACACACACACACACACATACATATGGCTGGGCTTCCCTGGTGGCTCAGATGGTAAAGAATCTGCCTGCAATGCAGGAGACCTGGGTTCAATCCCTGTGTTTGGAAGATCCCCTGGAGGAGGACATGGCAACTCACTTCAGTATTCTTACCTGGGGAACTCCCATGGACAGAGGAGCCTGGCAGGCTACAGTCCATAGGGTTTCAAAGAGTTGGACATGACTGAGCAACTAAGCACAGCACACAACACATACACATGGTTGATTCATCTTCCTGTACAGCAGAAACAAAATTGTGAAGCAGCTATACTCCAATAAAAAGTATTAATACTTTAAAAAAAAACATTAAAATGTCAGATATTTTTGTAACAAAGAAAACCTGAGGTCAAGGGTGAAAACCAAATAAATATTAACAACTGAAAACTATAAATTTATAAAATTGTAAGCTCAAGCTCAAATTCATTATACAATACACCCAATAGGTAGTAATGCTTCGTAAAAATAGAAAATGAACTACAAGTGCCTCCTCCGAAAATCCTCAAGTAAAAGAAATCACCTGAGGCTGATTACCATAGATGCTACTGCTCTGATTGAATGAGCCCTAATTTGGCCCTTAAATGATGATTTCACTGAAGAACAACAATGAGGAATATGTGAGGATAGCCATTTCAACACAATTCTTTCGGAGATTGGTTGACCTAATATCATTGTGAAAAGTGAGAAGAAATTGAATGAATTTTCCAAAGAGTTAAAATCGAGAAACACTAGGATCTAGCTTATCAGCAACCAGCCAAGAATCTTCAATAGAGAAAATGTGTACTTAGTGAATTTCCATATTCAAAGCAAACATAGTGGGTTTATGTTATTACCTAAGATTATGCAAACAAAAAACTCAGTAAATGTGAAAGTGGATACATTGATTTAAGTTACTTCATAAATTTGTGTAGTGTACTATGTGCAAAACATTATATGATCTTACATAATATTAGTGATTGGGTCCCATCAGTTCAGTTCAGTCGCTCAGATGTCCCATAATTATAGTTAAACAGTCTTGAAGCTGAGGTTCCTAGTTGAATAATCTACTTTTTGCCCAAATATAGATTAAACTAATCTACATTTTTTGTAAGTAATCTACATGATATTGTAGATCAAAAAAACCTACAAAATTTGCCCCCAATAATTTGACCCTTATCTCATCTCCGTATTTACTCTTCTTTCCTGCACTATTCCCTCTTTCTTCTCTTCAATTAATGCAGGATGCCCTTTTCTTCATCTACAACATGTATCCGGCTTCTCTGTGATATGTTTATGTATTCTTATTCTATTTACTTTTATGATAGTAAAATATATTTATTTCTCCATTCAAGTTTTACAAGCTGCTAGGAATTGAGAGATGTTTGGAAATCCTGGAAGCTTTATGATTTTGCTGTTTTGATTTTATTTAATAATAATTTTAAATTAATATAAGCATATTCTGGATCATGACCATTTTTTAAAGCTACTGCCACTCAATTTTAATCAACTATATTTATATAGAGACAATTTGAAGTTTGGAAATATTTAAAATATTATAGTAAAAATAACATGTCAGTAGGGGAAATTTGAAAGCTTTTATTTTTTAAGAAAAAGATAATCAACTAAAAGTAAAATTACTAAATTTTTTAAATCAAATACTGATTTAACATTCAGTTATTTGCAAAATTAGTAACTTCAAAAATGTCTCCTTTCCTCATAGCTGTATTGTAAAATGCTTAAAGAACATACATCTTTGCACTACTTAAAATATTCAGTAACTGGTTCACATGAAAAATTTTTTTAATTAACACTTGAATAATTGATTACATACTCACCCCCCCAATTTTATCTACCTTCAAAACTTTTATCATCATAAATTAACATGTATTGATAACTTTTACAAAGTCTGATGACTAGAAATGTTACATAGGTCCATTTCTTCAGCATATCTGAAAAGGAAAAAAAAAAAAGTTAAAATGTACAATCCTTGTAGTGGATGCTATTGTTGCCTCTGCCTTTTAGTTTGTTATTGTTGCTTAGTTGCTAAGTCATGTCAGACCCTTATGCAACTCCATGATAGCCTGCCAGTCTCCTCTGTCCATGGGATTTCTCAGGCAAGAATGCTGGAGTGGGTTGCCAGGTCCTTCTTTGTGTGATCTTCCTGACCCAGGGATCAAACCATTGCTCCCCTTGATTTAGTAACTGGCCGACAGTGGTATGAAAAAGACTGTGTCTTTCACTCAGGAAGGAAAGTGAAAATCACTCAGTGTTTGGAAGACATGGACTTCTTGCTAGGTTCCTCTGTTCCTACAACTCTCCAGGCAAGAATCCTAGAGTGGTGGGCTGCCATTCCCTTCTCCAGGAGACCCTTCTGAACCAGGGACCAAACCTGGATCTCCTGCATTTCAGACAGATTATTTACCATCTGAGCCTCCAGAAAAAACCTCAGAAAAGGAAGTAACTAACTCCATAGTTAATAAATGGCAATTCACTTCAGTATTCCTGCCTGGGGAATCCACATGGACAGAGGAGCCTGACAGGCTACAGTCCATGGGGTCAAAAAGAGTTGGACATGACTGAGCAACTAAGCATAGCACACAATACATATGCATGGCTGTAAATATCTTGCCTTACAGTTATTGTTGGTCAGAAATCTGGATAGGATTTAAATAGGTGCTCCATCTGAGAGTTTCTCACAAAGCTGCAGTCCAGGTGTCAGACAGGAGTCTAATCTGAAGGTCCAGTTGGTGAGGGTCCATGTCAAGCTCAGTGGTCATTGACAGCATTCAGCTTCCTGCCATCCACTGGCCAGAAACCTCTCTTAACTCCTCACTATTGCAGCCTCACTTCATAAGAGTGTGCAAGGTAAGAAAGCAAAGGAGAAAATCTGCTAGCAATACAGAAGTTACAATCTTTTGTAAGGTAATTAGCTAATTATGTAACTAAACTCCCATCAACTTACTAAATTCTACTGGTCACCAGGACCTGTTCATGCTTTAGGGATACAGATTGTCAAAAGGAATGGATACCAGGAGGTGAGGTTCATTGCGAACCATCTTAGGAGTTTGGCTGCCACCATAGGAAAAGAAATATTTTATCCCTGGTAGTCAGATTTCTAAACAACTTTTTCTTTTCTTTTTTATATATTCACTTCATTTTCATTAAAATTAGGAAAATACCACCTAAATACATTGTAAAAATGTGTCCCAAGAGATTTGGACATTTGTGGTCTGTTAGACTTATAGTCTAAAATGTTTTCTCACCACCACAAATAAAGGTGGAATGTATGCTTTAAAACTGTGGTGCTGGGGAAGACTCTTGAGAGTCCCTTGGACAGCAAGGAGATCAAACAGTAACCCTTAAAGGAAATCAACCCTGAATATTCACTGGAAGGACTGATGCTGAAGCTGAAGCTCCAATACTTTGGCCGCCTGATGTGAAGAGCCAACTCATTAGAAAAGATCCTGATGCTGGGAAAGATTGAGAGCAGGAGAAGTGGGTGACAGGATGAGATGATTGGATGGCTTCACTAATCCAATGGGCATGAGTTTCAGCAAACTCCAGGAGAGAGTGAAGGACAGGGAAGCCTGGCTTTCTGCCATTCATGGGGTTGTAAAGAGTTAGACATGACTGAGCAACTGAACAACAACAATATGGAGGCAAGGAAAAAAAAATTATACCATTGGCTAAATTTTACTTTTTAATCTACACACAATGGATTTTGATGAAGTTGCTAATTAATGCAATAGAGATGAAGAATGAACCCAAAGTATTTTTTTTTCCTTAAAATTATATCAAACCATTCCTTTAACCCATTGTAGCATTTGACAACTCTGAGAATTAAACTCATCAGTTCTACATGTTTTGGTCTTGAATGATTTGATTTTCAGTGGACTGTAAACTTATTTCATGATTCACCCCTGTTTTATATCTGCCTCGCCCCAATTCACAGGAGTTCTCTTTAGCCCCCATGGCATGCAAAAACTTAGGGTATATTTACTTTTATCTTTGCCTGAAAGTGTTTGCTTCATATTTCACCTTCATATGTCATCCCAAATTACTATATATGCTCACTGATAACAAGTCATGATCACCTGCTGTTTTGAAAATTACACTCAGACAAATAGGAAACTTCAAACAGCAGAATTTTCTCCCTTTCCTACCTGTCCCTCTCTTTCAGTTGAACCACTGATCTACTGACCCTGAGGTACACCAAGTTTTTCCTTCAAAGATATTGGTGTAGGTGCATATCATTCTTTCATAGTAGGTGTCGCTTAAAAAAAAAAAATTGACCTCACCCCCCACAGCATGTGAGACCTAAATTTCCTGACCAGGGATCAAACTGGCACCCTGTACATTGGAAGGTGGAGTCTTAATCCCTGGACTGTTGGGGAAGTCTCAGATATCATTATTACAATTATTTGTTCATTTTCTTACTTGTACTTGTCTACTTCTATCATTTTCCCAATAGCTCTCCAAAGGAGAGAAATTACATCTGTCTTAATCACCTTTGATGCTACAAAGACTTACAAAGTATTTAGTTTATAGTAACCTTTCCCTGATAGCTCAGCTGGTAAAGAATCTGCCTGCAATACAGAAGACTCAGGTTCAATTCCTGGGTCAGGAAGATCCTCTGGAGGAGGGACCAGCTACCCACTCCAGTATTCTTCCTGGAGAATTTCATGAACAGAGGAGCCTGGCAGACTACTATCCATGGGGTCACAAAGAGGAGGACAGGACTGAGTGACTTCCACTGTTCAATAAATGGATTTTGTTTGTATTGAGAATGACAAATTCATTAGTTAATTAATCAAAATTAGGTGATTTCTTTAGGTTCTGCTAAAAAATTCAAACCATGGAGTGTCTTATCTATCTTGGATTCCTTGTGTCTAGAGATAGACTAAGTCCTTTTTTATACAATAATTGTCCCAGTTTATACCTAGAACCCTATATAATTATGAATAGCTTCCACTTTCATTCTCAAAAATACTCTAGTTTGAATGATAAATTAGGTAGTCATCCTATTTGTGTCTCTAGTAACTTCTCTATCATATACATTGTTTTTAAAATTGTATTTTTTTTTGTGTGTGAGTTTGGTAGAGTAAAATTTCACCAGCTAATAGAACACAATATTATCTTGAACTGTTAAATTACTTCATTTACATTTTTCATTTTGAGAAAGATCTATTCATGAAAATAATCACCATCATAATTTTATCATGAGACAAGGAACATACAAAATATTTAGGTGTTTAAAAGATACTTTCTAGACCGTAAGATGACCATGTGATCTAAGCCACCACTAGTTTATTATGTTTGCCCCATCTATTGCATTTAGGATATAGACTATATCTTAAGGGAGGTTAGAAAAAATATAAATAGGCAGTATAATTTTCAACATTTAATTATTTCTATATCAGTTACCTGTATATAAATAGTACTTTTAAGATTTAATATAATGCATTAAAATTATATACTTAAATTAGAAATAAATTACTTTTGTCATATATTTCTAACCTAAATTTCAGACATTCATACAAATAATTTAAAAGTAATTATAGGACTTTCAAAGATGGATTTTTCTTTTTTCTTGAATAAATGTATATTAATATGATATGAAAACAAAATTTTTAATTTTATGTTACTAATAAGCAAGAGTTTGGATACATGTTTAAAAATGAATTCAGCTTATCTCATTTTGATAATCAAAACAAGAGAGATCCTAAAAATTATGACAAGGAAATTAAAAAGCCAAATAAGGCCCCTAATCACAGTTTAGAAAGTATTCTGGTAAGAAGCCAGAGTGCTTCTTTTTGAAAACCAATTGCCCCCACTTATTGAAAGGAATGATATTTTTCATTGAGGTCATTAAAGCCCAATAACATTGGCATACCTTGTTCCCAAAACTGGCCACCAAATAAACAAACATACTTTGTAAGTCTCTAGTTAGATACACAAAGGATTAGGAATAGTGAATCAAATGCCACAATAACTCATGCCTAAAAAATATATCCTTCAGTTCAGTTTAGTCACTCAGTCATGTCCAGCTCTTTGCCACCCCATGGACTGCAGCATGCCAGGGCTCCATGTCCATCACCAACTCCCAGAATTTACTCAAACTCATGTCCATCGAGGTGGTGATGCCATCCAACCATCTCATCCTCTGCCATCCCCTTGTCTTCTTGCATTCAATCTTTCTCAGCATCAGGATCTATTCAAATGAGTTAGTTCTTCGCATCAGGTGGCCAAAGTATTAGAGTTTCAGCTTCAACATCAATCCTTCCAATGAACATTCAGGACTGATCTCCTTTAGGATGGACTGGTTGGATCTCCTTGCAGTTGAAAGGACTCTCAAGAGTCTTCCCCAACACCACAGTTCAAAAACATCAGTTCTTCTGTGCTCAGCTTTCTTCATTGTCCAAATTTCACACCCATATATGACTACTGGAAAAACAGTACCTTTGACTAGATGGACTTTTGTTGGCAAAGTAATGCCTCTGCTTTTTAATATGCTGACTATGTTGGTCATAACTTTCCTTCCAAGGAGTAAGTGTCTTTTAAGTTCATGGCTGCAGTCACCATCTGCCGTGATTTTGGAGCCAAAAAAAAAAAATAAAGTCCGCCACTGTTTCCACTGTTTCCCCATCTATTTGTCATGAAGTGAGGGGACCGGATGCCATGATCTTCATTTGCTGAATGTTGAGCTTTAAGCCAATGTTTTTACTCTCCTCTTTCACTTTCATCAAGAGGCTCTTTAGTTCTTCATTTTCTGCCATAACGGGGGTGTTATCTGCCTATATGAGGTTATTGATATTTTCCCCAGCAACCTTGATTCCATCTTGTGTTTCTTCCAGTCCAGCGTTTCTCATGATGTACTCTGCATATAAGTTGAATAAGCAGGATGACAATATACAGCCTTGATATACTCCTTTCCCAATTTGCAACCAGTCTGTTGTTCCATGACCAGTTCTAACTGTTGTTTCCTGACCTCTCCAAGGCAGGTCAGGTGCTCTGGTATTCCCACCTCTTGAAGAATTTTCCATAGTTTGTGGTGATCCCCACAGTCAGACACTTACTGTCATAGTCAATAAAGGAGAAGTAGATGTTTTTCTGGATCTCTCTTGCTTTTTCCATGATCCAGCGGATGTTGGCCATTTGATGTCTGGTTCCTCTGCCTTTTCTAAAACCAGCTTGTACATCTGGAAGTTCACAGTTCATGTACTGCTGAAGCCTGGCTTGGAGAATTTTGAGGATTACTTTACTAGCATATGAGATGAGTGTAATTGTGCTGTAGTTTGAGCATTCTTCGGCATTGCCTTTCTCTGGGATTGGAATGAAAACTGACCTTTTCCAGTCCTGTGGCCACTGCTGAGTTTTCCAAATTTGCTGGCATATTGAGTGAAGCAGTTTCACAACATCATCTTTTAGGATTTGAAATAATTCAACTGGAATTCCATCACCTCCACTAGCTTTGTTTATAGTGATGCTTCCTAAGGCCCACTTGACTTCACATTCCAGGATGTCTGGCCCTAGGTAAGTGATCACACCATGTGATTATCTGGGTCATGATCTTTTTTGTATACTTCTTCTGTGTATTCTTGCCGCCTCTTCTTAATATCTTCTGCTTCTGTTAGGTCCATACCATTTCTGTCCTTTATTGAGCCCATCTTTGCATGCGCAGCACTGGAGTGAGCAGCTGTGATGAGATACCTCATGTCCAAGGGTGAAGGGCTCAAACAAACTTTGTGTGCACCAGGACCCAGGGACCCCCCCAGAGACTGAGGCAGAACTGTGTTTGAGCATCTCCTGTGGAGGTACAGGTCAGTAATGGACTGACACAGGGACAGCGGCTTTGGGTGCAGCAGACTTGGATATGGCATAAGCCGCCTTGGAGGAGGTCACCATTTACCCCACTGTAGAGCTACCAGAACTTACACAGAACTGGGAAATAAACTCTTAGAGGGCACAGACAGACCCTTGTGTGCACCAGGACCCGGGGGTAAAGGGGGCTGGATTGCAAAATGTCTTTAATTTTCTTGGAAAAATTAAACCTTGGAAACTGACACCTTAAATAAGGTTCATTTTATGAAAAAATGTTAAGATCAAGTAGAGAAAAAGTTGATGGGACAAATGTGGACTTTTGGTGGCCTGGAAAACTTCAATTAATAAGCCTTTTCTTTCTTCTGCAATTTCAAGTAGGAATAATGCGAGATAATAAGAAACTATTTAACCAAGGAGAGTGATAGAGAGGAAGATTTTCTTCTATCTATCAGAAGCCCTAAAACATCTGGAATTGTTCACTTTGATTCACAGGGGCAATAAAACGGAAAAGCTGGTAGATAGTAATTTAGTGGCTTTCCACTTCATTGTGCAGTCTTTGTATTTTTGCAATCCATTTGATATCTGTTTTTATTTTTGAATGCAAAATGGTGTTCATTATATAAATGAAATGAGCCACTTGATGATGGTGGAGACATTGTTTCTACAACCTGCCAAAAATTAGCTGAACAACTGCCGTGAGTGATGATGGGGAACTAAGTCTTTGCATATGCTGAAAAAAATATAAAAAATAAATTCCATGTGTATTGCATGTCCTTCAATTCACAGCTGGTTAAACCATTAAAAATACAGCATTTATTTTCAATTTGCTTCATACTGAATGGAATTTATGATCCTTTTCATAAAATTAATATCCACAACCCTCTATAATTCAGATGCTAATGACTTGTTTTTAATGTCCAAGATTATAACATTGACTCTTTCCTTTTCTAGTCCTCTCTTGAACACTAGTTTGTTCATTATTTGCCATTAAGTCAGGTAGAGCTGGAGAAGTAGGAAAATTATAATAAAGAATTGTGTGACATGGAAGTCTGACAGGAAATCATGAATGGATGGATCAGTTCAGTCAGTTCACTCGCTCAGTCGTGTCCGACTCTTTGCGACCCCATGAATCGCAGCATGCCAGGCCTCCCTGTCCATCACCAACTTCCGGAGTTCACTCAGACTCACGTCCATCTAGTCGCTGACGCCATCCAGCCATCTCATCCTCTGTCGTCACCTTCTCCTCCTGCCCCCAATCGCTCCCAGCATCACAGTCTTTTCCAATGAGTCAGCTCTTCACATGAGGTGGCCAAGGTACTGGAGTTTCAGCTTTAGCATCATTCCTTCCAAAGAAATCCCAGGGCTGATCTCCTTTGCAATAGACTGGTTCGATCTCCCTGTAGTCCAAGGGACTCTCAAGAGTCTTCTCCAACACCACAGTTCAAAAGCATCAATTCTTCAGCACTCAGCTTTCTTCATAGTCCAACTCTCACATCCATGCATGACTATTGGAAAAACCATAGCCTTAACTAGATGAATCTTTGTTGGCAAAGTCAAGTCTCTGCTTTTGAATATGCTGTCTAGGTTGGTCATAACTTTCCTTCCAACGAGTAAGCGTCTTTTAATTTCATGGCTGCAATCACCATCTGCAGTGATTTTGGAGCCCCCCAAAATAAAGTCTGACACTGTTTCCACTAGCTAGATGAAAATGAAAGATAAGTATAGATAGATAGATAGATAGATAGATGATAATAAAGAGGAGAATGAGAAAGAGAGATTTCACACATTTATTAGATATAGGCAAACGGTCCCATCACTTCATGGGAAATAGATGGGGAAATAGTAGAAACCGTGTTAGACTTTATTTTTATGGGCTCCAAAATCACTGCAGACGGTGACTGCAGCCATGAAATTAAAAGACACTTACTCCTTGGAAGAAAAGTTATGAGCAACCTAGATAGCATATTCAAAAGCAGAGGCATTACTTTGTTGACTAAGGTCCATCTAGTCAAGGCTATGGTTTTTCCTGTGGTCATGTATGGATATGAGAATTGGACTGTGAAGAAGGCTGAGCACCAAAGAATTGATGGTTTTGAACTGTGGTGTTGGAGAAGACTCTTGAGAGTCCCTTGGACTGCAAGGAGATCCAACCAGTCCGTTCTGAACGAGATCAACCCTGGGATTTCTTTGGAAGGAATGATGCTAAAGCTGAAGCTCCAGTACTTTGGCCACCTCATGAGAAGAGTTGACCCATTGGAAACGACTCTGATGCTGGGAGGGATTGGGGACAGGAGGAGAAGGGGACGACCCAGGATGAGATGGCTTGATGGCATCACTGCCTCGATGGACGCGCGTCTGAGTGAACTCAGGGAGATGGTGATGGACAGGAAGGCCTGGCGTGCTGCGATTCATGGGGTCGCGAAGAGTCAGACATGACTGACAGTCTGAACTGAACTGATTATCATCAATCAAATCTTGCTAGAGTCAAGAACCACTTTTTCTTCCTGGTTCCTCTGATATGTTACTTTTCTAATTGTTAACTTTCAATGTTCTATTTTTATTGGAGTAGAAGATGATTTGATTTACCAGTCCTTGCCTGTCCTTCATTATCACAAAGGTACTTTTACTTCCTATTCAATACTCAATTTTCCCTACTGATCAGATGTTTCCCTGAGAAGATCAGGGTTCAAGTTCATTTAATTGCTTCTTATTTAAAAGCTATATAACAGATAAGTCAACTGAACTCTGAGTGTCCATATTGTCATCTAACAGATAAATTGATAGAAGTACTCTCATTTGCCTCACAAGAAGGTAATACTATTAGTAGATAGTAAATGTGAAAATCTTACACAGTATGTGCATGCTCAGTTGCTTCAATTGTGTCTGACTCTTTGCGACCCTATGGATTGTGGCCCACCAGGCTCCTTTGTCCATGTGATTCTCCAGGCAAGAATACTGGAGTGGGTTGCAATTTCCTTCTCCACTTATACAGTATAATGGGTACTTAATATTAAGGAATTATTAAAGGATAAGAACATATTCAAAGCATGTTATGGATCAAGTAACTTTAGTCAATTCAA
This sequence comes from Budorcas taxicolor, assembly GCF_023091745.1. Taxonomy (NCBI): domain Eukaryota; kingdom Metazoa; phylum Chordata; class Mammalia; order Artiodactyla; family Bovidae; genus Budorcas; species Budorcas taxicolor. Next base: position 54,052,476 of record NC_068923.1, on the reverse strand, counting down.
TGAGCCATTCACACACATACACAAGCGAAAGAGTACAATAATAAATTGGTTTGACTTTCTTTGCACATTATTTAAAGTGAAATTCGCTCAGTTCAGTTCAGTTCAGTTCAGTTGCTCAGTCGTGTCCGACTCTTTGTGATCTCATGAATCACAGCACGCCAGGCCTCCCTGTCCATCACCAACTCCCGGAGTTCACCCAAACTCATGTCCATCTAGTCAGTGATGCCATCCAGGCATCTTATCCTCTGTCGTCCCCTTCTCCTCCTAACCCCAATCCCTCCTAGCATCAGAGTCTTTTCCAATGAGTCAACTCTTTGCATAGGTGGCGAAAGTATTGGAGTTTCAGCTTTAGAATCAGTCCTTCCAATGAACACCCGGGACTGATCTCCTTTAGGATGGACTGGTTGGACCACCAGCAGTCCAAGGGACTCTCAAGAGTCTTCTCCAACACCACAGTTCAAAAGCATCAATTCTTCAGCACTCAGCTTTCTTCACAGTCCAACTCTCACATCCTTACATGACCACAGGAAAAACCATAGCCTTGACTAGATGGACTTTTATTGGCAAAGTAATGTCTCTGTTTTTGAATATGCTACCTAGATTGGTCATAACTTTCCCTCAAGGAGTAAGCGTCTTTTAATTTCATGGCTGCAGTCACCATCTGCACTGATCTTGGAGCCCCCCAAAAATAAAGTCTGACACTGTTTCCACTGTTTCCCCATCTATTTCCAATGAAGGGATGGGGCTAGATGCCATGATCTTCGTTTTCTGAATGTTGAGCCTTAAGCCAAAGTTTCACTCTCCTCTTTCACTTTCATCAAGAGGCTTTTTAGCTCCTCTTCACTTTCTGCCATAAGGGTGGTGTCATCTGCATATCTGAGGTTATTGATATTTCTCCTGGCAATCTTGATTCCAGCTTGTGTTTCTTCCAGCCCAGTGTTCCTCATAATGTACTCTGCATATAAGTTAAATAAGCAGGGTGACAATATACAGCCTTGACGTACTCGTTTTCCTATTTGGAACCAGTCTATTGTTTCATGTCCACTTCTAACTGTTGCTTCCTGACCTACATATAGGTTTCTCAAGAGGCAGGTCAGGTGGTCTGGTATTCCCATCTCTCTCAGAATTTTCCACAGTTTATTGTGATCCACACAGTCAAAGGCTTTGGCATAGTCAATAAAGCAGAAATAGATGTTTTTCTGGAACTCTCTTGCTTTTTCCATGATCCAGTGGATATTGGCAATTTGATCTCTGGCTCCTCTGCCTTTTCTAAAACCAGCTTGAACATCTGGAATTTCACGGTTTACATATTGCTGAATCCTGGTTTGGAGAATTTTGAGCATGTGAGATGAGTGCAATTGTGTGATAGTTTGAGCATTCTTTGGCATTCCCTTTCTTTGAGATTGGAATGGAAACTGACCTTTTCCAGTCCTGTGGCCACTGCTGAGTATTCCAAATTTGCTGGCATATTGAGTGCAACATTTTCACAGCATCATCTTTGAGGATTGGAGATAACTCAACTGGAATTCCATCACCTCCACTAGCTTTGTTCGTAGTGATGCTTTCCAAGGCCCACTTGACTTCACATTCCAGGATGTCTGGCTCTAGGTGTGTAATCACACCATCGTGATTATCTGGGTCATGAAGATCTTTTTTGTACAGTTCTTCTGTGTATTCTTTCCACCTCCTCTTAATATCTTCTGCTTCTGTTAGGTCCAGACCATTTCTGTCCTTTATAGAGCCCATCTTTGCATGAAATGTTCCCTTGGTATCTCTAATTTTCTTGAAGAGATCTCTAGTCTTTACCATTCTGTTGTTTTCCTCTATTTCTTTGCATTGATCGCTGAGGAAGGCTTTCTTATCTCTCCTTGCTATTGGAACTCTGCATTCAGATGCGTATATCTTTCCTTTTGTCCTTTGCTTTTCACTTCTCTTCTTTTTGTAGCTATTTGTAAGGCCTCTTCAGGCAGCCATTTTGCTTTTTTGCATTTATTTTCCATGGGGATGGCCTTGATCCTTGTCTCCTGTACAGTTCACCAACCTCTGTCCCTAGTTCATCAGACACTCTGTCTATCAGATCTAGTCCCTTAAATCTATTTCTCACTTCCACTGTACAGTCATAAGAGATTTGATTTAGGTCATACCTGAATGGTCTAGCAGTTTTCCCTACTTTCTTCAATTTAAGTCTGAATTTGGTAATAAGAAGTTCATGATCTGAGCCACAGGCACCCCCAGTCTTGTTTTTGCTGACTGTATAGAGCTTCTCCATCTTTAGCTGCAAGAATATAATTAATCTGATTTTGGTGTTGACTATCTGGTGATGTCCATGTGTAGAGTCTTCTGTTGTGGTTGTTGGAAGAGGGTGTTTGCTATGACCAGTGCATTCTCTTGGCAAAACTCTGTTAGCCTTTGCCATGCTTCATTCCTTACTCCAAGGTCAAATTTGCCTGTTACTCCAGGTGTTTCTTGATTTCCTTCTTTTCATGCCAGTCCCCTATAATGAAAAAGACATTTTTTGGGGATGTTAATTCTAAAAGCTCTTGTAGGTCTTCAGAGAACCCGTCAACTTCAACCTCTTCAGCATTACTGGTTAGGGCATAGGATTGGATTACTGCGATATTGAATTGTTTGCCTTGGAAATGAACAGAGATCATTCTGTCATTTTTGAGATTGCATCCAAGTACTGCATTTTGGACTTTTTTGACCATGATGGTTACTCCAATTCTTCTAAGGGATTCCTGCCTACAGTAGTAGATATAATGGTCATCTGAGTTAAATTCACCCATTCCAGTCCATTTTAGTTGGCTGATTCCTAGAATGCCAACGTTCACTATTGCCATCTCCTGTTTGACCACTTCCCATTTGCCTTGATTCATGGACCTGACATTCCAGGTTCCTATGCAATATTGCTCTTTACAGCATCAGACCTTGCTTCTATCACCTGTCACTTCCACAACTGGGTATTGTTTTTGCTTTGGTTCCATCCCTTCATTCTTTCTGGAGTTATTTCTCCACTGATCTCCTGTAGCATATTGGGTACCTACTGACCTGGGGAGTTCCTCTTTCAGTATACTATCATTTTGCCTTTTCATACTGTTCATGGGGTTCTCAAGGCAAGAATACTGAAGTGGTTTGCCATTCCCTTCTCCAGTGGACCACATTCTGTCAGACCTCTCCACCATGACCCTCCCATCTTGGGTGGCCCCACATGGTATGGCTTAATTTCACTGAGTTAGACAGACTGTGGTCCATGTGATCAGATTGGCTAGTATTTTGTGATTATGGTTACAGTGTCTGCCCTCTGATGCCCTCTCACAACACCTACCATCTTACTTGGGTTTCTCTTATCTTGGATGAGGTGTATCTCCTCACGGCCACCGCTTCTGACCTTGAACGTGGAGTAGCTCCTCTCAGCCCTCCTGCACCCACACAGTTGTGTTCAACTCTTTGTGACCCCATTGACTCTACAGTCCATGGAATTCTCCATGCCAGAATACTGAAGTGGGTAGCCTTTCCTTTCTCCAGGGGATCTTTCCAACCCAGGGATCAAACCTAGGTCTTCCACATAGCAGGCGATTTCTTTATCAGCTGAGCCAACTGGGAAGCCCAAGATACTGGAGTGGGTAGCCTATATCTTCTTCAGGATATCTTCCTGACCCAGGAATCAAACTAGGGTCTCCAGCACTACAGGTGGATTCTTTACCAGCTAAGCTTCCAGGGAAGCCTCAAACAGTTGACATAAATTAATCAAGTATCCCTTAATGACTGTATGCTTGAAATGGTCACTTTTCTACCTGTTTTGATAGAACAATTATTTAAAGCATTCATATTAGAACCACAGTTTTGCTTCAACCCTTGGGTTCTCATAAAACGTGATTTGTTTTTTAAATTAAATTTTGTAATCATCAGTTTAAAGCTTAAATATGATGCATGTAAGATTAACATAACAACATATGCATCAAAGAAAACTGATTTTTATGTCTACATCTCCATTACTGCCCTGAAAATAAGTTCATCAGTATAAATATTTCTAGATTCCACACACATGCATTAATACACAAAATTTACCTCTCTTTCTGACTTATTTCACTCTGAATAATAGGCTGTAGGTTCATTCACCTCATTAAGACTGACTTGAAAGCATTCTTTGTGGACACAGTCAGGGAAGGAGAGGGTGGGACGAATTGAGAGAATAGCATGGAAACATATACATTACTATGTGTAAAATAGCAAGTGGAAATTTGCTCTGTGATACAGGGAGCTCAACATGGTGCTCTGTGACAGCCTAGAGGAGTGAGATGGGGTGGGAAATGGGAGACAGGTTCAGGAGGGGGGCACATGTGTATACTTGTGGTTGGTTCATTTTGATGTATAGCAGAGGCCAACACAATATTGTAAAGCAATATTCTAAAAAAAAAAAAAAAAAAACCTCAGGGGCTTCCCTGGTGGTATAGTGGGGGGGGGGGGGGGGGAAACACATGATTTTTTTTTAACAAAGAATCATTATGAACATATGAAGAACGCAAGTGAATAAGTGTAAATATTTATTCATTTGTCACCAGGCCTTAGCTTTTTAAAATATGTCTTCCTAAAAAGATAAACCTTAAATGGATCACATACTGTTCAGTTTGTACCTTTGAATATGAAGACCTTAAATTTGAATATACTGTAATAGGATTCTGATTATGAAGCAAGAGGGGATTAACTCTGATCTTAATTTAATCTGATAACAAACCAAAGTTTCGAATATTACCCACACATGAAAGCAAATAAGAAGGCATTTGGGAAAAAGGAGGAAAATAGACGACCTAAATATTTTGAGACTCAAGACGTTTGCTTATTTTTCAGAAGTGTTTTCAGAATAACAGATATTTCCACATGTTTTTTATATTAAAAACAATTTTAGTCGCCAGTAAGAATGTTTGTAATTCCCATACTCTCATAGGTAATGAAAGGTTTCTTGGAAGAAACAGAAATAATCATTCTGGGTTTTTAATAATTACGAAAGCCATAGGATGCATCATTTCTCAAAATTGTACTAAAAATATCTTTTCCAAGGTATGTTCACATAGATTGCTAATACTAGAAAATGTGAAGCATTAGAAAACTGTGTAATTTTGCCTGTTATTAGGAAAAACAGAAACATTTACTTATGCTTCTATTTATCTAGTAAGTATATTAAACAGTAAAAAATAGAAAACCTACCGAAACTAATACACTATTGAGGTTAATTACTTTAGAAATATGCCCTTCAGTTAAGAAAAGCTGTCCTGTCTGACTCTTTCTGACTCCATGGATTATAGCCCGCTGGTCTCCTCTGTTCATGGAATTCTCCAGTCAAAAATACTGGAATGAGAACCATTCCTTTCTTCAGGGGAGCTTTCCTATCCAAGGATTGAACGTGGGTCTCCTGAATTGCAGACAGATTTTTTACCATCTGAGTCACCAGGGAAGCCCCCTCTTTATATAGGCCCTGGTAATAAAGAACGAAAAATGACATTTAGGTCAAATATTTTCATATAACGTGTTTGATGAATTAACTAGTTCCGTTTCTTTCTTTTTAATTTTTTCATTATCCTATAATTTCTTCTCACATTATAACGAATCAGGGTTTCTTGAGATAGATAGCGTACTCTTTTGTTTTATGTTAGTTGTCCAAAGGTTACATGTGTCGTGAAAGTTTTGATTAGTACTTCCAAAAGATATGACCTTAAACAACTGCCTGTCAGTTGTCAAAAAATGTCAAAAAATCTGCAAATTAGATAGTATATTACTAAGGAATATTTGTCCTGATGTATTTAGAACCTCCCAAAGAATAGTTAAGGCATTAACTCTGGTTCCAAATTTTCCTGTCAGTAGGAAATGGCAACCCACTCCAGTGTTCTTGCCTGGATAATCCCAGGGATGGGGGAGGAGGTGGGGGGGTGGGGAGGGGGTGGGCTGGTGAGCTGCCATCTATGGGGTCGCACAGAGTTGGACACGACTGAAGTGACTTAGCAGCAGCAGCAGCAGCTATGGTTTAGAATGCCATTATCTATTTGGTTTTGGTGACTCATTTGGCAGACTGCCATAATATGAGCTGGTAAAATTTAGTGTAGCTCAATGGAGACATAAATAGTGCTTAGTAAGTGAATATTATTTTGCTTAAAATGTTTCAAAGTTCATCTGTATGTAAGAAGTCAGCTCCCTCGCCAACAAAATTCAAGTGATACATGACCTAAAATTGAATTTAGAGAATTTGCAGGTATTGTATTTTTTTAAAATATAAATTTATTTATTTTAATTGGAGGCTAATTACTTTACAATATTGTATTGGTTTTGCCATACATTAATGTGAATCCGCCACAGGTGTACACGTGTTCCCCATACAGAACCCCCCTCCCACCTCCCTTCCCATACTGTCCCTCTGGGTCATCCCAGTGCACCAGCGCTGCACATCCTGTATCATGCATCGAACTTGGACTGGCATTTTGTTTCACATATGATATTATACATGTTTCAATGCCATTCTCTCAATCATCCCACCCTTGCCCTCTCCCACAGAGTCTATAAGACTGTTCTATACATCTGTGTCTCTTTTACTGTCTCGCATATAGGGTTATCATTACCATCTTTCTCAATTCCATTGTTAAGCAATATATCCAGGTATACTTTGCCTCTGTATTATTATTTTTTTTTTAATGAAAGAACAATAGACTCGTGAAAGACTAATAAAAATTTTTGGTACTACTTTCGGACTTGAGTACATGCCCCTGGAATGAACAAGAGCTTCTGGAGGACGAAGTTCATAAATTTCAGAAAGAGGTGTACATGGAATTGGATTGTGTCTTAAAGGTTGGACTAGTGTCTCACTTGGCTCAGGCATACTGAGGCTTTTTCAGCTGACAAGGCTTCCCTTCACAGATGTTTCAGTCAGAGTGCATGTGTGTTCAGCCTCTTTAGTTGTGCGGGACTCTTTATGACCCCGTGGACTGTAGTCAGACTTCTCTGTCCATGGGATTCTCCAGGCAAGAATACTGGAATGGGTAGTCATGCCCTTCTCCAGGGATCCCAACCCAGGGATCAAACCCCGGTCCCTTGCACTGAAGGCAGATTGTTTACACTGAGCCACTGGGAAAACCCACAGTCTGCAATGCAGTTCTTTTTACCCCAAGTAAGTGCAGTTTTGACAAATGCTCTTCCTAAAATGCTTCAGAGTAGAATAAATATGAGAAGCTTAATAACAGACATGGTTTAATCCTGACAGAGCAAAGTTTAAAAGGAAGTTCGATAGCTGGAAGCTGGTGCAATTACATCTAATACAAGAGAAAAACAAAGGTAATAACACAAAATGGTCAACAACAATAACAAAAATTATAATAGTCAATCAGCCATATTTTCAGGAACAAGCACAACACTGTTTAGCCTAATTAATTATCCTTTAGGTAAATATTGGACTTCTCTGGTGGCACAGATGGTAAAGAATCTGCCTGCAATGCAGGAAACATAGGTTCAATTCCTGGGTCGGGAAGATCCCCTGAAGAAGGGAATGGCAATCCACTCCAGTGTTCTTGTCTGGAGAATCCCATGGACAGAGGAGCCTGGTGGGTTACAGTCCATGTGGTCACAAAGAGTCAGACATGGCTGAGCAACTTCCACTCCACCTTTACTTTTAGGTAAATATTGGGTTTCTTTGGTGGGTCAGGGGGTAATCTGCCTGCAATGCAGAAAGCACAGGTTTAATCCCTGTGTTGGGAAGATCCCCTGGAGAAGGGAATGGCCACTCACTCCAGTATTCTTGCCTAGAGAATTCCATAGACAGAGGAGCCTGGTAAGCTATAGTCCATGGGGTTGCAGAGTTGGACACTACTGAGGGACTAACACTTTCACTTTCATTAGGTAAATATTTATACTATCTTCAAGTGTTTGCTATTTTATTAATAAAACTAAAAAGTCAGTTTGGCAAAGCAGTCACAATAAAATAAATTTCAAGGATGCATAAAATATAACTACAATTGATACATATTCATTACAAGAGCACTAGTAGGAAACTGAGGTACTATGTTGACATATAATGATTTGAGGAAAAAATATTTCTCAGAGAGTTTAGTCATGAGTACTTCTAAACAGTTAGAGTTGTGTCTTGCAATGCTAGGCTCAGTTCATTTCAGTTCAGTTGCTCAGTCGTGACTGACTCTTTGCGACCCTACAAATTGCAGCATGCCAGGCCTTCCTGTCAGTCACCAACACCCAGAGTTCACCCAGACTCAGGTCCATTGAGTTGGTGATGCCATCCAGCCATCTCATCCTCTGTCGTCCCCTTCTCCTCCTGCCCCCAATCCCTCCCAGCATCAGAGTCTTTTCCAATGAGTCAACTCTTCCCATGAGGTGGCCAAAGTACTGGAGCTTCAGCTTTAGCATCATTCCTTCCAAAGAAATCCCAGGGCTGATCTCCTTCAGAATGGACTGGTTGGATCTCCTTGCAGTCCAAGGGACTCTCAAGAGTCTTCTCCAACACCACAGTTCAAAAGCATCAATTCTTCGGCACTCAGCCTTCTTCACAGTCCAACTCTCACATCCATACATGACCACAGGAAAAACCATAGCCTTGACTAGATGGACCTTTGTTGGCAAAGTAATGTCTCTGCTTTTCAATATGCTATCTAGGTTGGTCATAACTTTTCTTCCAAGGAGTAAGCGTCTTTTAATTTCATGGCTGCAATCACTATCTGCAGTGATTTTGGAGCCCAGAAAAATAAAGTCTGACACTGTTTCCACTGTTTCCCCATCTATTTGCCTAGTTTGGTTAAATGATAGCTAACAGATCATGGTAATCAGGTTTGGAGAGAAAAGACACAATTACATACTCTGTCTTTTCTGCTTTGAAGTTAGAAATGATGGGAGTACATTAAAACATCTTTTTTCAGTAATGTATATTTACATTTTAAATGTTGATCTTGAAATTTAAGTAACATTGATGCTAACATTAGAATTGGTACTGAAGAGTAATTGCAATTACAATTTCCATAGTATACCAGAGCTATAAAACAATATCTGCTTTTTACATACTTAGTAAGCAAGCAGGACAAACATGACAAGTTTCAAACTCTGCAGCCTAAAAGATATCAATATTTTTAGTATAGGTAGGGCTGATGTGCCAAGAAATGAAATATTTGCTAAGATACTTAAAACAACACACATGAAAATCTTGGGAAATATAAAATATTACATAAGCGAAGACAAACACAAGGGAAGGTAGTCAGGAGGGCTGGATGACAGAGTATAGAAATTATATTAGGAGGAGAAGGAGTAATATTCGCAAGGCATTATTTTCGCTATATCCTTTGTGAATTTGGCCTACCAGTTAATTGCATTCATGTTCCATTAATTTTTATGAACAAATTTTAAATGCTAAAAAGTTAAACCTATTCAGCTTGTAGTGTCAAGAATTATACTTGAATTATGCCATTATGTGTTGCATGCAAAGGCACTGGTTTTTCTCCTCTGAGGGAATTTTAGAGAAGTGTTATTTTTACTCTTTATTCAAATTGTCAAATGTATTTTCTCTGACTTTCATCAAATTCTCTTTAGAATACTTCTTTCCATTCACCATGAAATATTGTTATTCTAATAACCAACTTTCTTGGCTATTTAAAATAGGAAAAATATTTTGTGGAAGATTTCCTTCCCAAAATTATAGTATCAGAGAACATTTTAGAAACTTGGTCAGTCAAGCTGTTCTGAGAGTGCAAGAACATCTAGGCACATAATAATTAAGGTGAAAAAGTTAGTTTGCCTGTTTTGGCCTGATTCCCCTCTGTTTTGTTACTTTTAGATACAGGATAACCCCAGACAGTATAATATCTCTAATTAAATTTTATACCTAGAGTTTCTATTACTTTTTTCCCTAAGAACTTCAGGAATGGGCATGTGTGGGTGCACACCTGCTCATATATGCATTTAGTGGGAATAGTGAAATTATATTATGAGTGTTTTAAGTATCTTTTTACTCTGATCACTTGAAACACTGATGATTCTCTAAGCCAATAAAAAATTAATACCAATATTCAGAAAGGAAATAAAAGGAAAATAGAGAAAGTGAAAAAAGAGAGAGAGAGAGAGAAGAAAATGAAGAAAGAGAGAAAGAAAGAGAAAGGAAAAGGGGAAACAGAGGAAGAGAAAAAGAAAAAAGAGAAAGAGGAGAGAAAAAAGAAAGAGAGCAAGAAAGAAAAAAGAGAAGGGAAGGAGGGAAGAAAAAGGGATAGAAGAGAAAGAAACAAGGAAAGATAGAAAGAAAAAGAAAAATGGAAAGGAGAAAGAGAAAAGAGAGAAGGAAAGGAGGGAGAAGGAAGGTAGGAAGTCATGAAGGAAGAAGGAGAAAGAAAAAAGCATAGAAGGAAATAAGAAAGAAAGAGAGAGAAAGGAGAGGAATGAGGGAGGAAGGAAGGAAGAGGGGAAAAAGAAAAGAGAAAGGATAGATCAGAGAGAGAGGTACAGGTAAGAAATATGGGAAAAGTTGAGCAGTCATATGGATATTTTAATTGCTTTAGTCTATAGGAATGAAATCAGATTTTTTTAAAGAACCCAATTTTACTCACTTATGTGCTTTGATCCACTGATTAACATTTGCAACCATTAACTCACTTTCCTGTTGAAGGTGAATGTCAGATCGCACTACTTTCAGAGCTGGGCACATAGTTTCCAGCTATGGGTGCAGACAGATCAAAGCATATGATGGACTCTCTGCAATCCAGTCTATCTGGAATACTAATAATAGCCTGCACTACTTGTAAAGAATCAAGTCATTTTTCTCCACTCCTTCAAATAATCAGGGTTTCCTTGTACATGCTATTAATTGATTCAATATGCAGAAAGAATGTCTGAACTTTTCCCACGCCTTATACTTACTGGTTTTCTATTATATACATTAGTCTATATGCAGAGGTTGTTTTAATTCAAGTCAAGTTTTTTTTTTAATAAAAATGAAATAGGTACTTTTTCTGTTTAGCTTTATATGCTATGCATTTTCCTCTGTTTTATAATTGTGTGTATATGTGTCATCACTTACCTTGTTCAATTTTGATGTTGCTTCACTTGCTTACAATAGAATTTCATTCCCTACTTTGATACATATTGAGATTTTTACAGTGGATTCTTTATAAAGATTGTTTGGTCCTTTTAGATTTTGGTCCATCTCAAGATTTTGAAACAGTAGTTCCAAATTCTCACCCATGACTGATAATGATTTTCAGGCTTGTCACTGTGTTGAAGACTGGGGTCCTTTTCTGTTTCCTTGTTTGCAATGTGATAACAGTTGCTTTCTCTTATTTCATTCCTAATTTACCCTTTGCATGGTTATAGTTCAGTCTCTTTTCAGGTAATTCTGGAGATTTTTCACATAAGAAATATTTCTGTTGTCTGATTCTTTTGTATTGTGCAAAATATATACCCAAAGTTGTAGTATGTTTCTAATATCTTTAGAAGATAAAAAACTTAAAAGGACCAACTCTTCTAATTTCTGGTTAAAGAAACATTTATTAAACATGTAAGGTGTACCCAAGCTGGGTGATTAAAGATGAAGAGCATACAATGAAAATGTATTTTAAAACAGATTCACACAGCTTGCAATCCATTTACAAGGTGGAACAAAGGATTACTGAAAACCCTCTGTGTAGTCATCATTGGATATGCACAGGTCAGGTAGGATAATACTCTTTAAACTTCCAATATATCAATGAATGATAAGAAAAAGTTTCTGCATTGGGCATTAAGAGTAACTAAGTTTCATAGAACTAACGAATTTATGTGTCAGGAAAAATTCAGTAAGACCATCTTATTTTACCATCACAAAAGGCTTTCAGTCAGCCACTACATATTTTCCATTTCTGTTTTAATGATCTTGGTTGAATAAAAGTAACTCACAGTTATCTATTTGATCAGTATTTCACAGGGGCATAGTTCTCTCTCTCTCTCTTTTTTTCTTTATGGTGGTAAATAAACACCAGAAATAACTCAAAAATGCTTCCTGCAATAATATCAATTTGGTCAAAACTTATTTCATATCAAAATGCAATTCTACCTATAAGAGTTTAGAGTAAAAGAGTTAGACTATGCAATTTAAATTATTTTCATCCCTCCTGTCCCTATTTTCAGAAGGATGCATTACAAATTTGTTGCCTGTATTATTCAATGGTCAGAAGGAAAATTCAATAGTGAGAAGGAAAACGGGGCCCAGTTTGCATGTTTCTCTTTAGGATGTCACAAAAACCACACGAGAGAAACAACAAGCAGTTTTGCTCACTTTGTGGCTAGGGTGTGGGAAAGGAAACCAAGCAAGCTCTGCATAATTAAGCTTGCCCTTGCCCGTGACATAAAGAAGAACAGAGGAAAAGAATTTCTAAATCCTGTGTTTTCTCAAACTTTTCAAATTAAAATAAAGATATACATGTAAATGCAGAACTAGCACATTTTTACTAGTTAAAATTCTGCAGTATTAAGGAAATGGACATAAAAATGTTAAATAAGCATTTACTCTTTAATTTATAAAGGGTGAATGAAAATGCATGATTGTTCTGAAGCTGACTGTATGGGAAATATATGAGTGTAATATTGGAATGTCTTCAATATTATCTTTCCATCTGCAGCTATTTAAGAACAATACACATATTCATATGCTTCAAGCAGTGGTATAGGCTTTAAAAACACTACTCCTTTTCATAAGAAAAACTTTTTTTTTTCAGACCTGAAAAAACTCTTCCACCCAAAGTAGTACACTTTTTGATCATAATTCAGTGCATGACATCATTAATATTTTAAAAGTTGCTAAGGTAATAAATCTTTGATTATTGTACACTAAAGCTTATTATAGTATTAGCATGGCTAATACATAATGGAAGAGATAATATATATCTAATCAAAGTTAAATCAAAATTAATATTATAATACTCTACTGAGACTCATTTGTTATGTATGTTAATATTAAGTAATAGATAATAACATGGGTGTAGGAAAAATTTGCATGTTGGAAAGATCCTTGAAACATCATGCATTGCTAAGTCAGACAAATTTTATTCTTATTTTGTCTCAAAATAATTTAAAGGTATTTAAAGACACTTCAAGCTGCCAGGGTACAAATATTGATAAAAGTGGAAAGCATAAGTAAAAATTCTATACAAAATGCCATCTTCTATAGCCAGATATTTTCATAAATGTAGGCCTTTAAAATTCAAACTATGTTCTAAGATATATTAACAAAAAGAATAAGAAAAAATTTGAAATCACTAGCTTTTTGAAACAAGCACTCAAAATTGTGTTATGTATTCTCTGAGATAATTACCTCTTGTGATATGTTTAAGAAAAAGATGATAACAAGTGGAATATTTGCAGAGAAATGGAGTTTTATAGATATTTGAAGAACTATAATAATATTTGTACTTCTATTTATTGTACATTTAGCACATATCTGTTCTATATGTTTTACAATGTAATAAGCCATTTAATTCTCACAGCAACTTGACAAGATAGAACTTAATTATACTCACCATTTTACAGTAGAGCAAAGATTACAAAGCTACTGCCAGCAATACAGATAGCATTCATTCAAATACAGGTAGTCTAAACCTTGAGTTTCTACTCTTAACTACAAAGATACTACCAATAGGGTTAATGGAATTATTGTCAATTTTTAAGGAGATATTTGGGGTTAGAATCTTTTGTCTGCTTCTTGACATAGTTGGAATATTGATTCATCAAATGCACTAATGACACTTTGTTGACTTAACTGATTTAATAAAAATGTTCTTCAGTTGAACTTAACATTAATTATAATAGACACACTCATTGAGTTCTAACCATGAAAGAATATGGAAGTCTGTTTTAGAAGATAATGCTGTAGGAGATCCCAGCAAAAATTTAATTGTCCAACAAAAGTGGACAATTAAACAGTTATTCATAAAGTAAAACAACTCTGGAAAAGCTCCAGAGCCCTCTTCATAAGCTTCAGCAATACAGCAGAACAACAATATTTGATAACACATGCTCAGTCGCTTCAGTGGTGTCTGACTCTGTGCAACTCTCTGGACTACAGCCTGCCAGGCTCTCTGTCCATGGGATTCTCCAGGGAAGAATGCTGGAGTGGGTCACCATGCCCTTCTCCAGTATTTGATAATAACTGCACACAGAAAAAGGAAAAGCAGATTTATTTTGTCTGCATATCTCATTCCCAAACCAACATTGCTCAGCGCCAACAGGGAATTCCTCAGTTAGAGTGACACTCATCAGGAAAGGAAGTCTTGTGGGCCACCAGCTTCCCCACCCTTTAGGGGCATTGCACAGAAGTCCTTCAATTTCCTTTCACCCAGACCAGCAAAGCTGAAATATACAGAGATGCAGCTCAGAGCAAGGAAGAAAAACAGTGCTACCAATAATAGTCATGCAATAGGAGCAATCGCAGTTCATATTGTCCTATTCTACAGACAAACCCTGCATCTATGTTATTACAAGCTGATAGCTGGGACCCATGCAACAACCTGTGTCCCTGCAGTTGGCCTCATCAGCCATTGCCACCTATGCTATCCACCTGCCATTGTTTATGTGTCTACAACAGAGCCCTAGCACTACTCGTGTGTGTGTGCTGTCACTTTAGTTGTGTCCAACTCTATGCAACTCAATGGACTATAGCCTGTCAGACTGTGACCATGGGATCCTCCAAGCATAAAACTGGAGTGGGTTGTCATGCCCTTCTCAAGGGGATCTCCCAGATCCAGGGATAGAACCCGCATCTCTTATGTCTCTAAAGCCCTCAGCTGAATGTGTGCATGCAACTAGCTCTGGTTACTTCTGCTGCCTTCCCTGGTTCCTAGACCTTTGATGTGGATGCATTGTAAATGATTCCCAGCAGCACTTATAGCCATATCCCCTGGAGTGCTCACCAAGGACTACAGATATCAATGCTACAGTCCCAGTGGCTTGAGCTGAAGGGTCAACACGGACACCAAGATCAAATGCTGTCATACACCTTTGCACCTCGCATCCTACATCACTAGATCCAGGGTTACAGAAAAATCCAACAGGTTCTTACCCAGAAGTGAAAGTCTTTCCTTACTGAAGTCATTCCATAAAGTCTGAAAGAGGTGATTGCTTCTTTAAATATGCATTTATTTAGTCACAAAGCTAGGAATCATGAAGAATCAAGGAAACATGATGGAATCGAAAGAATGCACATGTAAGAATCCAGTAACTGGCCTCTAAGAAAAAATGATCCAGGAATTTTTCAACAAAGAATTTAAAATATGTATACCTGAAACTTAACACAATACTATAAACCAAATATATTTTAAAAAATAATTTAAAATAATTATTTTAAAGATGTTCAGGGAGCTACCAGAGAATTCAGTTAAGCAATTTAACGACACTAGCAAAAAGTAGTATAAGAATAGAGGAATTTCAACAAAATGATAAAGAAAAATTAAAAACAAGCAAAATTTGAAGTTGAAGTATGCAATAGCTAAATAGAAGAAATCAATAAAGAGCTTCAATAACAGATTGTCCAAGCAGAAGTAGTAATAAGTAAGCACAAGGACAAATCAATTGAAATTATTCAATCAGAGAAGCAAAAATTAAAGAATGAAGAAACCCTACATGTTCTCTAGTATAAAATCAAAAGTATCAACTTGTGAATGATTTGAATTCCAGAAGGAAGAAAAAGTGACAGAAGGTTTATATAAATAAATAATGACAGAACTCAAATCTGCAGAGAGATTTGGATATTCAAATCAATGAAGCTCATAGGTCACCAAACATAATTAACTTAAAGAGATTTTTTGCAAGAGATATTTTAATGAAACTGTCAAAAAGCAAAAGCAAAAAGAAAATCTTAAAGGTAGAAAGAGGAAAAAAATCTTGTAACTTAAAAAGAAACCACCATAAGGCTATATATTAGCAGACTTCTCAGCAGAAACCTCATAGGACAGGAAGGTGTTGGATCATATTTTTGAAGTATTGGAAGAAAAAAAACTGTCAACCAAGAATACTTTATTCTGCAAAGCTCATCACAAATAAAGGAGAGATAAGGACTTTCCCAAATAAACAAAAACTGAGAAAATTTATTACCAATATATCTGCCTTCTAAAATGCTAAAGGAATTTATCAAGTCCAAATGAAAAGATGCTAGTAGTAATAAGAAACAGATGAAAATATACAACACACCGGAAAAGGAAATATATAGTCATATTAGAATACTTTAAAACTGTAATGTGGTGGAGTGTTAACCACAAAACTTTACTATAATTGTTTAACTGTGTGCATGTTCAGTCACCAAGTTGTGTCCGACTCTTTGTAACCTTATGGACTGTAGCATGCCAGGCTCCTCTGTCCATGGGATTTCCCAGGCACGAATACCTGAGTGGGTTTCCATTTCCTCCTGCAGGAGATGTTCCTGACCCAGGCATTGAACTTGTGTCTCCTTCATTATCAGGCAGATTCTTTACCACTAAGCCAACTGGGAAGCCCCAATGGTTTAATTGCATAGTATTAAAAATAACTGCAGGTATAATAATCTGTGAATAGAGACATATATAAAAAGAGATAAATTGTCACTTCAAAACATTTAAAAATGGGAAAAGGGGCTATTGTTTTTGTAAGTAAAGTTAGGTTATTACCAGTTTAATATAAACTGCTCTATCTATAGGTCTTACCTACAGGCTCTGTGGTAAAGAGTTTGCCTGTCAATGCAGAAGACATTCTGCATTCAATCCTTGGGTTTGAAAGATCCCCTAGAGTAAAAGATGGCAACCCACTTCAACATTCTTGCCTGGGAAATCCTATGGACAGAGAAGCCTGGTGAGCTACTGTTCATAGGTTCACCAAGAGTCAGACATGACTGAGCAACTGAACGCTCACACACTCATTATATCTATAAGAAATTTTATGTGAGCCTTATGGCAACCATAACCCAAAAAATATACAGTAGATTCTTTCTAAGAAGTAAGCTTATAGTGATCAATACCTACATGAAGAAGGAAGAAAAAACTTCAAAGAATATAATGCCACACATTAAGGAACTAAAAAAAAAAAAAAAAGGAGAACAAAGTAAGCCCAAAGCTAGAAGAAGGAGGGAAATAATAAAGATAGGAGCAGAAATAGAGTCTGAATAAACATTAGAAAAGATCGAAGTCAAGGATAGACACATAAAATTGTAACTTGCTTAATAAATAATGCACTATAACCTATCTTCACTGATCAAGTTCAGTTTAATTGTTGCTACAGAAATTTGTCTTTCCTCCAAGTGTCATGCAGCCTAAGCCATAAGATTTTGCCCAAACTATTTTTCAGAAACTTGGAGTCAGATGTGTCTAGTTTAAGCTCAAGCTAGTTAAGACTTATTAGGACCACTGCCCTCCAACTAGGCACGCATGAGTATCCAATCTGTGATCTTTTGACATCAGAGAGTTAAAAATTTCACCCTCAGAACAGGCTAATATGTCACCATTTTCTGAGCATGCATCCAATGAAGCAGCTTGTTGCTTAGTTGCACTGGAAGAGAACAGTGTTTACCTTACATTTTTTTCTTATCTTCAATCACCTACCCCCAAGTTCCCTATGACTCAGCTTTATCCCATAAATATCTCAAGCCCCTCACCTTTAGCGAGGAAGATTTGAATTTTTTTTCTCCCATATCCTCACTTGACTGCCTCATGAAGTAAACCTTTTCTCTGATATAAATCTCAGTGTCTCAGTGTTTGGTTCTTGCATATTGGACAAAAACATCTGGTTCAGTAACAGAATCAACAAAGCTAATAGTGTTTTGAACAGATAAGGGCAGTTAATAAAACTTTAGCTAGACTAATTAAGAAAATGCTCAACTGGACAAAATCAGAAGTGGAAGACAAGACATTGCTGTGATACCACAGAAATACAAACAACCATAAAACACTACTATGAACATTATATGCAAATAATTTGACCACCTGGAAGAAATGGATACATCTCTAGGAACATACAGACTAGACTATCCCAGAACAAGACTATACCAAGAAGAAATAGAAAACCTGAACAAACCTTTGATTTTTTTTTTAATTTTTATTTTTACTTTATTTTACTTTACAATACTGTATTGGTTTTGCCATACATTGACATGAATCCACCATGGGTGTACATGCGATCCCAAACATGAACCCCCCTCCCACCTCCTTCCGCACAACTTCCCTCTGGGTCATCCCCGTGCACCAGCCCCAAGCATGCTGTATCCTGCATCGGACATAGACTGGTGATTCGATTCTTACATGATAGTATACATGTTT
The DNA here is from genome assembly GCF_023091745.1 of Budorcas taxicolor. NCBI lineage: Eukaryota > Metazoa > Chordata > Mammalia > Artiodactyla > Bovidae > Budorcas > Budorcas taxicolor. The sequence goes on along the minus strand of NC_068923.1, from coordinate 54,034,198 downwards.
CAATGCCATTCTCCCAAATCATCCCACACTCTCTCTCTCCCTCTGAGTCCCAAAGTCCACTATACACATCTGTGTCTTTTTTGCTATCCTGCATACAGGGTCAGGATTAAAGATCTAAATGTAAGACCAGAAACTATAAAACTCCTAGAGGAGAACATAGGCAAAACACTCTCCGACATAAATCACAGCAGGATCCTCTATGATCCACCTCCCAGAAATCTGGAAATAAAAGCAAAAATAAACAAATGGGATCTAATTAAAATTAAAAGCTTCTGCACAACAAAGGAAAATATAAGCAAGGTGAAAAGACAGCCTTCTGAATGGGAGAAAATAATAGCAAATGAAACAACTGACAAACAACTAATCTCAAAAATATACAAGCAACTTATGCAATTCAATTCCAGAAAAATAAATGACCCAATCAAAAAACGGGCCAAAGAACTAAATAGACATTTCTCCAAAGAAGACATACGGATGGCTAACAAACACATGAAAAGATGCTCAATATCACTCATTATTAGAGAAATGCAAATCAAAACCACAATGAGGTACCACTTCACACCAGTCAGAATGTCTGCGATCCAAAAATCGGCAAGCAATAAATGCTGGAGAGGGTGTGGAGAAAAGGGAACCCTCCTACACTGTTGGTGGGAAACCTTTGATTTTTAATGCGACTTAATCAATAATCAGAAATTACCCCATATGGAAGAGTCCAGGATGAGGCGGTTTCACTGGTGACTTCTACCAAACATTTGATAAAGAATTAATAACAATCCTTAACCAGCCCTTCAAATAAAAAATGAAGAAGGAATACTCTGAACTTGCTTTACAAGGCCAGCTGGAGAAATTCAAGTACTGCATTTTATCACTTTTATATGGAATTTTAAAAAGCTGAGATAATAGAGAGTAGAATGGTGGTTACAAGAGGCTAGAGGTGGAGGAAATGGGAAAATACTGGTAAAGTAGCACAAATTTCCACAAGCAATATAAAAATTTGGGGGGATCTAATGTACAACAAGAATGAATAGATGGAGCCAAAGCAAAACAACACCCAGTAGTGAATGTGACTGGTGATGGAAGAAAGGTCCAATGCTATAAAGAGCAATACTGCATAGAAATTTGGAATATTAAGTCCATGGATCAAGGCAAATTGGAAGTGGTCAAAAAGCAGATGGCAGGAGTGAATGTTGACATTTTAGCAATCAGCGAACTAAAATGCAATGGAATGGCTGAATTTAACTCAGATGACCATTATATCTACTACTGTGGGCAGGAATCCCTTTGAAGAAATGGAATAGCCATCATAGTCAATAAGAGAGTATAAAATACAGTATGTGGATGCAATCTCAAAAACGACAGAATGATCTCTGTATGTTTCCAAGGTAAATCATTCAATATCACAGTAATTCAAGTCTATGCCTTGGCCAGTAATGCTGAAGAAGCTGAAGTTGAACAGTTCTATAAGACTTATACGACCTTCTAGAACTAAGACCCAAAAAAGATGTCATTTTCATTATAGGGCACTGGAATGCAAAAGCAGGAAATCAAGAAATACCTGGAGTAACAGACAAATTTGGCCTTGGAATACAAAATGAAGCAGGGCAAAGACTGACAGAGTTTTGCCAAGAGAATACATTAGTCATAGCAAACACCCTCTTCCAACAACAAAAAAGAAGACTCTACACACGGACATCACCAGATGGTCAACAACGAAATCAGATTGATTTTATTCTTTGCAGCCAAAGATAGAGAAGCTCTATACAGTCACCAAAAACAAGACCAGGAGCTGACTGCAGCTCAGATCATGAATTCCTTATTACCAAATTCAGACTTAAATTGAAGAAAATAGAGAAAACCACTAGACCATTCAGGTATGACCTAAATCAAATCTCTTATGATTATACAGTGGAAGTGAGAAATAGATTTAAGGGCCTAGATCTGATAGAGTGCCTGATGAACTATGGATGGAGGTTCGTGACATTGTACAGGAGACAGGGATCAAGGCCATCCCCATGGAAAAGAAATGCGAAATAGCAAAATGGCTGTCTGGGGAGGCCTTACACATAGCTATGAAAAGAAGAGAAGTGAAAAGCCAAGGAGAAAAGGAAAGATATAAGCATCTGAATGCAGAGTTCTAAAGAATAGCAAAGAGAGATAAGAAAGCCTTCCTCAGTGAGTGGAAAGAAATAGAGGAAAACAACAGAATTGGAAAAACTAGAGATCTCCAAGAAAATTAGAGATACGAGGGGAACATTTCATGCAAAGATGGTCACAATAAAGGACAGAAATGGCATGGACCTAACAAAAGCAGAAGATACTAAGAAGAGATGGCGAGAATACACAGAAAATCGTACAAAAAAAGATCTTCATGACCCAGATAATCACGATAGTGTGATCACTCACCTAGAGCCAGACATCGTGAAATGTGGAGTCAAGTGGGCCTTAGGAAGAATCACTGTGAACAAATCTAGTGAAGGTGATGGAATTCGAGTTGAGTTATTTCAAATTCTAAAAGATGATGCTATGAAAGTGCTACACTCAATATGCCAGCAAATTTGGAAAACTCAGCAGTGGCCACAGGCCTGGAAAAGGTCAGTTTTCATTCCAACTCCAAAGATAAACAATGCCAAAAATGCTCAAACTATCACACACTTGCATTCTTCTCACACAGTAGTAAAGTAAGGCCCAAAATTCTCCAAGCCAGGCGTCAACAGTATGTGAACCATGAGCTTCCAGATGATAAGGCTGGTTTTAGAAAAGGCAGAAGAACCAGAGATCAAATTGCCAATATCTGCTGGATCATCAATAATGTAATAGAGTTTCAGAAAAACATCTATTTGTGTTTTATGGACAATGCCAAAGCCTTTGACTGTGTGGATCACAATAAACTGTGGAAAATTCTGAAAGAGATGGGAATACCAGACCACCTGACCTACCTCTTGAGAAACCTGTTTGCAGGTCAGGAAACAACAGTTAGAATGGGACATGGAACAACAGACTGGTTCCATATAGGGAAGGGAGTTTGTCAAGGCTGTATATTGTCACACTGCTTATTTAATTTCTATGCAGAATACATCATGAGAAACACTGGGCTGGAAGAAGCACAAGCTGGAATCAAGATTGCTGGGAGAAATTTCAATAACCTCATATATGAAGATGACACCACCCTTATGGCAGAAAGCAAAGAACTAAAAAGCCTCTTGATGAAAGTGAAAGAGGAGCGTGGAAAAGTTGGCCGAAAGTTCAACATTCAGAAAATGAATATCATGGCATCTGGTCCCATCACTTCATGGCAAATAGATGGGGAAACAGTGGAAACAGTGGCAGACTTTATTTTGAGGGGGCTCCAAAATCACTGCAGATGGTGACTGCAGCCATGAACTTAGAAGATGTTCACTCCTTGGAAGAAAAGTCATGACCAAACTGACAGCATATTCAAAAGCAGAGACATTACTTTGCCAACAAAGGTCCATCTAGTCGGGGCTATGGTTTTTCCAGTAGCCATGTATGGATGTGAGAGTTGGACTATAAAGAAAGCTGAGCACCGAATAATTGAAGCTTTTGAACTGTGGTGTTGGAGAAGACTCTTGAGAGTCCCTTGGACTGCAAGGAGATCCAGCCAGTCCACTGAAGGAAATCAGTCCTGAATATTCATTGGAAGGATTGATGTTGAAGCTAGAATTCAAATACTGTGGCCACCTGATGCAAAGAGCTGACTCATTGGAAAAGACTCTGATCGTGGGAAAGAATGAAGGTGGGAGGAAAAGGGGCTGACAGAGGATGAGATGGTTGGATGGCATCACTGACTCAATAGACATGAGTTTGGGTAAATTCCAGGAGTTGGTTATGGACAGGGGGCATGGCCTGCTGCAGTCCATGGGGTCACAAAGGTTCAGACACGAATGAGCGACTGAACTGAACTGAATGCACAGAATTGTGATTATAGTCAATAATACTGTTATATATACTAGAAATTTGCTGAGACTTAAATTTTAAATGTTCTCACTAAAAATTGGAAATAATAACTATGTGATGTAATGGAGGTGTTAGTTATGAGCTATTGTATAATCAGTTTACTGATTAAGTGTATTAAATCAACATGTTGCATACTTTCAGTTCAGTCAGTAAGTTCAGTCACTCAGTCGTGTCCGACTCTTTGTGACCCCATGAATTGCAGCACTCTGGACCTCCCTGTCCATCACCAACTCCCAGAGTTCACTCAGACTCACGTCCATCTAGTCCGTGATGCCATCCAGCCATCTCATCCTCGGTCGTCCCCTTCTCCTCCTGCCCCCAAACCCTCCCAGCATCACAGTCTTTTCCAATGAGTCAACTCTTCACATGAGGTGGCCAAAGTACTGGAGCTTCAGCTTTAGCATCATTCCTTCTAAAGAAATCCCAGGACTGATCTCTTTCAGAATGGACTGGTTGGATCTCCTTGCAGTCCAAGGGACTCTCAAGAGTCTTCTCCAACACCACAGTTCAAAAGCATCAATTCTTCAGTGCTCAGCATTCTTCACAGTCCAACTCTCACATCCATACATGACCACAGGAAAAACCATAGCTTTGACTAGACGAACCTTAGTCAGCAAAATTAATGTCTCTGCTTTTCAATATGCTATCTAGGTTGGTCATAATTTTTCTTCCAAGGAGTAAGCATCTTTTAATTTCATGGCTGCACTGACCATCTGCAGTGATTTTGGAGCCCCCCAAAAATAAAGTCTGACACTGTTTCCACTGTTTCCCCATCTATTTGCCATGAAGTGATGGGACCACATGCCATGATCTTCGTTTTCTGAATGTTGAGCTTTAAGCCAACTTTTTCACTCTCCTCTTTCACTTTCATCAAGAGGCATTTTAGTTCCTCTTCCCTTTCTGCCATAAGGGTGGTGTCATCTGCATATCTGAGGTTACTGATGTTTCTCCCGGCAATCTTGATTCCAGCTTGTGTTTCTTCCAGCCCAGCGTTTCTCATGATGTACTCTGCATATAAGTTAAAAAAGCAGGGTGACAATATACAGCTTTGATGTACTCCTTTTCCTATTTGGAACCAGTCTGTAGTTCCATGTCCCGTTCTAACTGTTGCTTCCTGACCTGCATACAAATTTCTCAAGAGGCAGGTCAGGTGGTCTGGTATTCCCATCTCTCTCAGAATTTTCCACAGTTTATTGTGATCCACACAGTCAAAGGCTTTGGCATAGTCAATAAAGCAGAAATAGGTGTTTTTCTGGAACTCTCTTGGCTTTTCAATGATCCAGTGGATGTTGGCAATTTGATCTCTGGTTCCTCTGCCTTTTCTAAAACCAGCTTGAACATCAGGAAGTTCACGGTTCACATATTGTTGAAGCCTGGCTTGGAGAATTTTAGTATTTGGTAGCATTGGCAAACATTTTTTATCATTTCGCTTTGTTTCATCCATTAAGAAAAATTATCCTAAATGATTAAAAAAAAAATTGTTTGCAAATTCAGTTTCCTCTTATATCAAACCAAATTGATTACCATGTACCTCTATGTGGTAGCAGTTTTGAGGGACACTCTTAGATTAAAGAGTGTCAAATATACAAACTTTGCTTTTCCAAGTGAAAACTTTTTTCCTACTGTTGTGCTAGTTAAAAATCTATAGAATTGCTACTCTGATTTAGTGATGTACCTAAAAGTTTCCCAGTGATAAACTCCAGGGGTAAGCTAAGATCTTACCCTTCAGGTCATAAAGAAGTTGAATTAGTTATACTTCTTACCATTCCCTTATCACCTAGTACTAATCATATATTACTATTTCCTGCTAGTAGATATTTACTGTTAAATGTCAATTTTCTCCATCTATTAATGTATTTAAAGGAGATTAGATTTTTTTTTTTTTTGTCATGGTATACTCAGAACCAAGCACATGTGAGTCACCAGTAGTTGTTTAATGGATGAGTGAATGAATGAATGAGTTAAATATAAATCAGTGTATAGATATCTAAAAGAAGAGTATACTTTTTCTGTTTTGATCATGAATGTAAAAATACAGTTCTTTTGCTTACATTTCTTTCACTTGAGATTTTAAGCATAAAGCAAAAATCATAACTTGAGGGAAAATTGGTTTCAAAATTATTAGTAAGAAGCAAACCTGCTCATTCAGATACTACCTGGAATAAAACTGTCACAGCTCAGTGGAAGCCATGCATAAAGTCACAATGGGAGAACTAAAGCAATAACAATAATAAAACAAATAATAACCACCACTAATTGAATATGATGAGCTAAAACAAAAGCAAAATAAACATTTTCATTTGAATCCAATAATTGATATTGGGTATAGATTAGAATCAAATGGATTTTCTCAACTGGGTTTATTTGCTTCTCTATTCATTGAAGGAAGTATTGGCAATATCAGGAGACCTTTTTGATTATTACAAGTTGTTTGGTTGCTCGTGGGTGTGTTGAGTAGGGCCAAGCATGCCAGTGAACATCTTACAATGCACAGGATAATTTCCTCTATGCCTCTGGTCCCTATCAACAAAGAATTATCTAGTCCAAAATATCAATAGTGCTGAGGTTGATAAATCCTGATGTAATATGTAACAATCAATTACTCATTCAAAGCCTCCATTTGAATATTATTCTTCAAGTAAACAAATTAGATTCTAGGCTTTCCACAGTTTTTTATATTTACTCAAATTTGGTTCTTCAAAAGTAATAACTATCTCAGGTGAAATTTTACAAACTTTATTTCCTCCAGAGTATTTCTTCTGCAATTCTGGTTTTTATCATTAGAACATTGAATTGGAAATTTGATCTTGAAAACTTAGCTTATGTTAAAATTCTATTCACTTGTATTTTGACTGGAAAACATATAATAAGATAAACAAATGGTGTTTATTTGCCTAGTACATTTGTGCTTAACATACATATTAGTTTTTTTAGGAATGACAAATGGACACAAATATTTGGAGATTTAACATATGTGTGTGCATGTATGTTCAGTTTCTCAGTCAAGTCCAACTTTTTGTGACCCCAGAGACTGTAGCTGATCAGGCCCCTCTGTCCTTAGGATTTTCCCAGCAAGAATACTAGAGTGGGTTGCCATTTCCTCCTCCAGGGAAATTTCCCTACCCAGGGGTCTAACCCACATCTCCTGCATCAGCAGGCAGATTCTTTACCACTGAGTCGTATGTAAGTCATATGTAATCTTAGCATATGTAAGTAATATTTTATTTATTTTGGAAGACTTCTGTATTTGTTTTTTTTTTAATTTCTGTTATAACAAATTATGACAAATTTAGCATTAATACGTGTTTATTATCTCATCGTTTCTACAGGTTAGAAATGAAGGTGAACTCCACTGAGTCCTCTCTCTAGGGTCTCACAGGCAGAATTCAAGGTATAGACAAGAACAAGATCCTCACACAATACCCTGGGCAAGAATTAATTTCCACATTTGTTCACATTAGGCATACCTATATTAACTAGAAATGTCCCTGTTTTATATGTTAAATAAATTTAATTCTACCTCCAAGTTATTTTGCCACACAAAGGAACATATTCACAAGTTCCAGCCATGAGGGTGTAGATTTTTTTTTGGCAGGGTGAGGATGGGAGGTGGCATTCTGCCTGCCACAAATCCTATTTTATAGTTTTAAAATGTTTTAGAAATAATGACAACAATCTTTGATATTTAATTAATATTCATATGTCCTAGATATTTTAGTCACTTTCATACATAATGTATTTCACTCATCACTGAAGTGAATTATTTTAATGTTTCTAATACAAGCATCATTTTGGTGGATCTTATTAATAAAACCGTAGTTAAAATAGCAATTGCATTGACACTTTAAAAATATCCAATGGAATATTTGATTATTTTTACCTAAACTACCTTGTTTTCCCCCAAGTAATTCATTGCTACCCAGGAGATTCAATGAGAGACCAAAAACAATTTGGATTCCATTCTCAAAGGACTTTAGTGAAGAGTTTTCTTCTCAACCAAGAATAAACTTCTGAGGTTCAAATTAAGGGCACCTTCCAAAGTCATGAAGCAAAATTGAGGTTCAATATCAGGATTGAAGCAAGAAAGATCAAAAAACAGGAAAGAGATAACAGAAGTATGTAATCAAGACATAATGTCATATATACAGTTAGAAAGTAATAAAACACAACATAAGGGAATGTGTTCAAAAATCATCATTGTTAATTTCTTCATGACTGCTAATTCAATTTTCTTGCTCTTTTAAGCCAACTGGCTCATAGAAAATCTATTTTTAATTTATATCCTGGAAAATTTCATAAATAGGTAATTATTTTAAAAACAAGCATTCACAGAAGTTAAAAAGAAAAATCATAAAAATAGACTAAATAAAAAACTTTTAATGGCTCAGATGGTAAAGAATCCACCTGCAATGTGGGAGACCTGGGTTTAATCCCTGGGTTGGGAAGATCCCCTGGAGGAGGTCATGGCCACCCACTCCAGTATTCTTGCATTGAGAATCCCCATGGACAGAGGAGCCTGGCAGGCTACAGTCCATGGGGTTGCAAAGAGTTGGACATGACTGAGTGACTAAGCACACAAAGTAGCTTTAACTTTTAAAATAGATCTCTAAAAATCTATAAAATTTTATCTTTAATTTTTAAAAAGAACAAAGTAAATGTCCTTACCATACAACTATGTTTTTAAAATGCCTATCTATTCATTTTAGTCTATACCATTACACTGCTAAGAGGAAAGATTGTTAGAAATGCTTGCCAATCAGATCAAATGAAAATCAAAATGAAAATCTGACAAACTGCAGGAAACATTCAGAGCAATGTTAAGTGGGTTCAAAATGATAGCCCTCCTCACTGAAGTCCTTTGAGAACAGAGTGTCTATATGCCAGAGATGCCATAAGGACTGGAGTTAAAGAAGTGAGAAAAGCATCTGTAAGGAATGCAAGCCTATTTTTATTATGGCTTTACAAAGTATAGAAGTAATTATTGTTGTTCAGTCACTAACTCATGTCGCTCTTTGCGACTCCATGAACTGCAGCACACCATGCTTCCCTGTCCTTCTCTATCTCCTGGAGTTTGCTGAAACTCATGTCCATTGAGTCAATGATGTCATCCAACCATCTCATCCTCTGTCACCCCCTTCTCCTCCTGCCCTCAATCTTTCCCAGCATCAGGGTTTTTTTCCAGTGAGTCAGCTCTTCGCATCAGGTGGCCAAAATATTAGAAATTCAGCTTCAGCATCAGTCCTTCCAATGAATATTCAGGGTTGATTTCCTTCAGGATTGATATAGGTTCCTTTTTTTTTTTTTTTTTTTTTTTTGCTTTTCGTTAGATCAAAGAGAAGGATATCTGGAACAGTATATACAATATTTGAAGGAAGTTCCTTTTAGAAATTAAATTAAAAGACATTTTAAACTGAATATTAAAATAGCATTAGGAAACAAAGCTGTAATCAAAGAAAAACTAAAACAGGAAGAAAATAAAAAGATTGTGCTTAGCATTTTATCAAGTGTTCATTTGATTAAAAGACAACATGCAAAAAACTCAAGAAGAAACAGTAAATTGCAAAACCACATCAGAGGAGGTAAACACAGGTGAGTTGCAACTGTTAACTTTACTAGCTAAAAAGACGTTACACATTCAATGCCCAGGAGATAGAGTTTGGCAACTTCTTTAGTTGATAATATTGTTTTTATGATACCATGATACCCACTTGTATTGAATCCATATATATAAAATTCTTAAATCTATCAATCAAATTTAAAAGTCTGGCCAAAAATCCCATGGGCTCAACGTTAAATTTCCCCACATTTGTCAAACCCGCCTATATTGAATTTCCACTTACATCAACCTATTAGTTCCCCAGCAATGCTGTGTTTTTATAGGGCTTTATACCACTTCCTGGTGCTGCAGAGAAGAGGCAGAACAAGAGATTGACACTACCAATGTGCTTTTCTACAAATATTGAATTGCTTTGTTTTATCAAAATTTCTGTCTGATCTCTGAAAATTAGATATACAGTAAACTCGCTTCACTTTCTACAGAGTTAGAACAAAGTTGACTGAAATTGTTAAGATACTAAACGTTGATGAAATGTTTACCTGCTTCTTTCTGTCTTGTCCTAATTTTGAAGGTTGTTATCTTAAAAAATCCCTACAAATATTTCAGGACACTTTTCCTATTGTAGGAAAAGACAGTGGGTGGATGTATTTCCCTTTTAGATTATAAAATGTGTTTTGTTTTTAATTTATGGAGTATAAATTGCATAGCATCTGTCTTGGGGATATGTTTGGCACTTAAGACTTTAGAGTGGCTGTAAAAGACAGAATCTTGTAAAAGTGTGAATATTTATATCACAATATTATTTTTTGTTGTTTAACCATTCTAGGTTAAGCACACAAATGTTACTTTATTACAGTTAAGAAAAATTCTTGTTGTTGCATTTTGCCTGCAATTAGAAAATCTTTTTTTTTAAAGTTTTCTTAAGAGACACTTTATAACTTTCATATTCAGGGGAAACATTTGAAACTAGATTGATTTCTTTGATCACAATGTGCATTTTAATTTAATTTGCATAAACCCTGCCTTTGAAAATATGTTTTAGGGGTAAATAACCCACTCCAGTGTTCTTGCCTGGAGAATCCCAGGGACGGGGGAGCCTGGTAGGCTGCCATCTATGGGGTCGCACAGATTTGGACATGACTGAAGTGACTTAGTAGCAGCAGCAGCAGCCAGCAGCATGCTGAAGAATAATGCATTATATAAAGAGTTAGCTACTTCTTTTAAATAAATGTTTAGGAAATGAACATCCAAATTTATTCCAAATGGTAAGTATCTGACAAAAGATGAAGAATAAAATAATTTAAGGACAAAAAAGTGCCTGCTTATAGAAAACACTTATAAACTGTGTTGTATGAGGTGTTAGTGCTTCATGGGAGGAGGGCATGGCAACCCACTCCAGTAGTTTTGCCTGGGGAATTCCCATGGACAGAGGAGTCTTGCCAGCTAGTCCATGAGGTCACAAAGGGCAACTGAGTGACTAAGCATAGCACAGTGTTTCCTTGGGAGAAGACTTTTGAATTGTTTACATACTAAAATGGATATGTGCATTACAAAAATAAAAATTTGAGCAATATCCTTAACAATTGACATTAATGACTCCACTGAACATAATTTATTATTAATGAAATTATTTTCATAATTATCATTTTGTTTATCAAGATATGTTCATGATAAGTTCTTTTTATTTCATCATTTAGTGGGAAATGTTTGTTACCATGATTGACTTCTCAAAGTTTCTGATACAAATTGTACTCCTAGTAAAGATCTTCAAAATTTTTTAACTCAGCTTAGAAAATCTTAATTAATAGTATGACAAATCTCATGAATGGATAAATATGATGATTTTTGCGTTCATTGTCTAAATGACTGCTCCTAAGTTAATTGATTCATAATCATGTACAAAACGTTTGTGAAGTGCCAGCTATGTCTGCAGTGGAACTAAGTGCAGTAATGGGAAAATAAGAATAAATAAATTACAATGCTGTACTTGTGGCATTTTATAGCATACAAGAGTGGTTGACATATAAATTATATTTTGATTCAAGATATCAAAAGAAATGTATGAATTACCATGTAAGCAATAAAAAAAGATAGCCTTTTTATGATTAAAGGAACAATGTTCTCTTACATAAATCAGAGCCAACCTCACTTCTATCCCATGGTTAACTTTTTTTTTAATTTATTTTTTTATTGAAGGATAATTGCTTTACAAACTTTTGTTTTTTGTCAAATCTCAACATGAATCAGCTATAGGTATACATATATCTGTTCCCTTTTGAACCTCCCTCCCATCTCCCTCCCCATCTCACCCATCTAGGTTGATACAGAGCCCCTGTTTGAGTTTCTTGAGTCACACAACAAATTCCCATTGGCTATCTATTTTATATATGGTGATGTAAGTTTCCGTGTCACTCTTTCCATACATCTCACCCTCTCCTCCCCTCTCCCCATGTCCAGAAGTCTATTTTCTATGTCTGTTTCTCCATTGCTGCCCTGTAAATAAACTCTTCTGTACCATTTTACTAGATTCCATATATATGTGTTAGAATATGATATTTATATTTCTCTTTCTGACTTACTTCACTCAGTATAATAGGTTCTAGATTCATCCACCTCATTAGAATTGACTCAAATGCATTCTTTTTTATGGCTGAGCAATAGTCCATTTTGCATATGTACCACAACTTCTTTATCCATTCATCTGTTGGTGGACATCTAGGTTGCTTCCATATCCTAGCTATTATAAATAGTGCTGCAATGAACAATGGAATACAGGTATCTTTTTCAATTTTGGTTTTCTCAGGGAGAAGGCAATGGCAACACACTCCAGTACTCTTGCCTGGAAAATCCCATGGATGGAGGAGCCTGGTAGGGTGCAATTCATGGGGTCACAAAGAGTCGGACATGACTGAGTGATTTCACTTTCACGCATTGGAGAAGGAAATGGCAACCCACTCCAGTATTCTTGCCTGGAGAATCCCAGGGATGGTGGAGCCTGGTGGGTTGCCGTCTATGGGGTCACGCAGAGTCAGACACGACTGAAATGGTTTAGCAGCAGCAGCAGGGTATACGCCTAGGAGTGGCATTGCTGATATAGTGGTTTTATCCCTACATTTTTAAAGAATCTCCATACTGTCTTCCATAGTGGCTGTATCGATTTACATTCCCACCAACAGTGCAAGAGTGTTCCCTTTTCTCCACACCCTCTCTAGCAATTATTGTTTGTAGACTTTTTGATGATGACCATTCTGACTGGTGAGAGGTGATGTCTCATTGTAGTTCTGATTTGCATTTCTCTAATAATGAACGATGTTGAGCATCTTTTCATGTGTTAGCCATCTGTATGTCTTCTTTGGAGAAACGGTCTGTTTAGGTTTTTTCCCCCACTTTTTGATTGGGTTGTTGGCTTTTCTGGCATTGAGCTGTACGAGCTTCTTGTATATTTTGGAAATTAATCCTTTGTCAGTTGTTTCATTTGCTATTATTTTCTCCTATTCTGAGGGTTGTCTTTTCGTTTTGCTTATAGTTTCCTTTGCTGTGCAAAAGCTCTTAAGTTTAAACATGTCCTACTTGTTTATTTTTGTTTTTATTTCTGTTACTTTAGGAGGTGGGTCATAGAGGATATTGCTTTGATTTATGTCATCTAGTGTTCTGCTTATGTTTTCCTCTAAGAGTTTTATACTCTCTGGTTTTACATGTACGTCTTTAATCCATTTTAAGTTTATCTTTGTGTATGGTGTTAGGAAGTGTTCTAATTTCATTCTTTTACATGTAGATACCTAGTTTTCCCAGCACCTCCTCCTCCCAGAGGAGGCTCTCTTTGTCCCATTGTATACTCTTGCCTCCTTTGTCAAAAATAAGGTACCTATAGAAGTATGGGTTTATTTCTGGGCTTTCTATCTTTTTCCACCTGTCTATATTTCTTTTTTTGTGCCAGTACCATACTTTCTTGATGACTGTAGCTTTGTAGTATAGTCTGAAGTCAAGAAGGCTGACTCCTCCAGCTCCACTTTTCTTTCTCAAGACTGCTTTGGCTATTCAGGGTCTTTTGTGTTTCCATACGAATTGTGAATTTTTTTGTTCTAGTTCTGTCAAGAATGCCATTGGTAATATGACAGGGATCACACTGAATCTGTAGACTGTATTTGGTATTATATCATTTTCAGAATAATGATTCTTCAGGAACATGGAATATTTCCCCATCTGTATATGTCATCTTTGATTTCTTTCATCAGTGTCATATAATTTTCTGTGTAGAGTTCTTTCTTCTCCTTAGGTAAATTTATTCCAAAATATTCAATTCTTTTGATTGCAGTGGTGAATGAGTTTGATTCCTTAATTTCTCTTTCTGATTTTTCATTGCTAGTATATAGAAATGCAAATGATTTCTGTGTATTGATTTTGTATCCTGCAACTTTTCTAAATTTACTGATTAGCTCTAGTAATTTTCTGATACTATCTTTAGGGTATTCTATATACAGTATCATGTCATCTGCAAACAGTGAGAGCTTTACTTCTTCTTTTCCAATCTGAATTCTTTTTTTTTTTCTTCTCTGATTGCTGTAGCTGGGAGTTTCAGAACTACATTGAACAATAATGGTGAAAGTGGACACCCTTGTCTTGTTCCTGATCTTAGGGGGGAATGCTTTCAGTTTTTCAACGTTAAAATAATGTTTGCTGTAGGCTTATCATACATGGCCTTTACTATGTTGAGGTAGGTTCCTTCTATGCCCATTTTTTGAAGAGTTTTAATCATAAATAGGTGTGCTGAATTTCATCAAAGACTTTTTCTGCATCTACTATGATGATCATACGGTCTTTATCTTTCAATTTATTAATATGGTATATCACATTGATTGATTTGCTTATATTGAAGAATCCTTCCATTCCTGGAATAAACCCAAATTGATCATGGTATGTGAGCTTTTTGGTGTGTTGCTAAATTCTGTTTGCTAAAATTTTGTTGAGGATTTTTTTATCTATGTTAATCTGTGATATTGGCCTGTAGTTTTCTTTTTTGTGTGTTGTCTTTGTCTGGTTTTGGTATCACAGTGATAGTGGCCTCATAGAATGAGTTTGGAAGTGTTCTTTCCTCTGTAATTTTTTGGAAGAGTTTTAGGATAAACATTAGCTCTTCTCTAAATGTTTGATAGAATTCTACCAGGTTGCCATCTGGTCCTGGGCTTTATTTTTTGGGGAGAATTTTTTTTTTTTTTTAATCACAGCTTCAATTTCAGTGCTTGTAATTGGGTTGTTCATAATTTCTGTTTCTTCCTGGTTCAGTCTTGGAAGATTGAACTTTTCTAAGAATCTGTCCATTTCTTCCAGGTTATCCATTTTGTTACCATATAGTTGTTCATAATAGTCTCTTATAATCCTTTTTATTTCTGCATTGTCTGTTGTAACCTCTCCTTTTTCATTTCTAAATTTGTTCATTTGATTCTTCTCTCTTTTTTCTTGATGAGTCTGGCTAAAATTTTGTCAAGTTTATTTATCTTCTCAAAGAACCAGCTTTGAGTTTAATTTATCTTTGCTATTGTTTCTTTCATTTCTCTTTATTTCTGCTTGGATCTTTATGATTTCTTTCCTTTTACCAATTTTAGGTTTTTCATTCTTCTTTTTCCAGTTGTTTTATTTGAAAAGTTAGGTTTTCTATTTGATGTTTTTCTTGTTTCTTGAGGTAGAATTGTATTGCTGTAAACGTCCCTCTTAGAACTGCTTTCACTGCATCCTATAGGTTTTGAGTTGTCATGTTTTCACTGTCATTTGTTTCTAGAAATTTTTTTATTTCCCATTGATTTCTTCAGTAACCTGTTGGTTATTTAGAAACATGTTATTTAATCTTCATGTGTTTCTATTTCTTACAGTTTTTTTTCTTGTAAATGATATGTAGTCTGATAGCATTGTGGTTGGAGAAGATGCTTGATACAATTTCAATTTTCGTAAATTTACTCAGGTTTGATTTGTGACCTAAGTTATGGTCTACCCAAGAAAATGTTCTATGTGCGTTTGAGAAGAAGGTGTATTCTTCTGCATCTGGGTGGAATGTTCTGAAGATATCAATGATCCATCTCATCTAACGTATCATTTAAGACTTGTGTTTCCTTTTTAATTTTCTGTTTTGATGATCTGTCCATTGGTGTGAATGGGGTGTTAAAGTCTCCTACTCTTATTGTATTGCTTTCAATTTCTCCTTTTATGTCTGTTAGTGTTTGTCTTATGTATTGGGGTGTTCCTATGTTGGGTGCATAGATATTTATAATTGTCATGTCTTCCTCTTGGGCTTGATCCCTTGATCATTATGTAGTGTCCTTCCTTATCTCTTGCAATCTTTAGTTTAAGGTCTATTTTGTCTGATATGAGGATTGCTACTCCAGCTTTGTTTTGCTTCCCATTTGTATGGAATATGTTTTCCCGTTCTCTCATTTTCAGTCTATATGTGTCTTGAAGTCTGATTGGGTTTCTTGTAGACAGCATATATATGGGTCTTGTTTTTGTATCCATTCAGCCAGTCTGTGTCTTTTCATTGGAGCATTTAATCCATTTACATTGAAAGTGTTATTGATATATATGTTCTTATTGCCATTTTCCTAATTGTTTGAGATTGATTTTGTACATATTTTTTTCTTCTTTTGTATTTCTTTTTCTAAAATTTATTTTATGGAAGGATAGTTGATTGACAATATTGTGTTAATTTCTCCTGTACAGCAAAGTGACTCAGTTATACATATATATACACTGTTTTTCATATTCTTTTTCATTATGGTTTATCACAAGATATTGAACATAATTCTCTGTGCTATACAATAGGGCCTTGTTTATCCATTGTGTGTGTATATATATATATATATTTATTTATTTATATTTATTTTATTTATTTATTTTTTACTTTACAATATTGTATTGGTTTTGCCACACATCAACGTGAACCCGCCACAGGTGCACACGTGTTCAAGTCTCTTTAACATTTGTTGTAAATTGGTTTGATGGTACTAAATTCTCTTAATTTTTGCTTGTCTGAAAAGTTTTTTATTTCTCCATCAATTTTGAGTGAGATTCTTGCTGGGTAGAATAATCTTGGTTGTAGATTTTCCCCTTTCAGTAATTTAATTATATTCTGCCATTCCCTTCTGGCCTTCAGAGTTTCTGCTTAAGATCAGCTGTAAAGTGTATGGGATTTCCATTGTATATTACTTGTTGCTTCTCCCTTCCTGCTTTTAATATTCTTTCATTGTGTTTAGTCTTTGTTAGTTTGAGTAATATGTGTCTGGGCATGTTTCTCCTTGGGTTTATCCTGTATGGGACTCTGTGCCTCTTGGGCTTAATTGACTGTTTCCTTTTCCATGTTGGGGAAATTTTCAACTATAAAATCTTCAAAAAATTTCTCATACCCTTTTTTTTTTTTTTTTTTTCTCTTCTTCTTCTGTTAGTTCAGTCGCTCAGTTGTGTCCGACTCTTTGCGACCCCATGAATCGCAGCACGCCAGGCCTCCCTGTCCATCACCAACTCCCGGAGTTCACCCAAACTCATGTCCATCAAGTTGGTGATGCCATCCAGCCATCTCATCCTCTGTTGTCCCTTTCTCCTCCTGCCCCCAATCCTTCCCAGCATCAGGGTCTTTTCCAATGAGTCAACTCTTTGCATGAGATGGCCAAAGTATTTGAGTTTCAGCTTTAGCATCAGTCCTTCCAATAAACACCCAGGACTGATCTCCTTTAGAATGGACTGGTTGGATCTCCTTGCAGTCCAAGGGACTCTCAAGAGTCTTCTCCAACACCACAGTTCGAAAGCATCAATTCTTCAGTGCTCAGCTTTCTTCACAGTCCAACTCTCACATCCATATATGACCACTGGAAAACCCATAGCCTTGACTAGATGGACCTTTGTTGGCAAAGAAATGGGACCCCTATAATTCCAATGTTTGATATTGTCCCAGATGTGTCTTAGACTATCCTCAGCTCTTTTCATCCTTTTTACTTCATTCTGCTCTTCAGAATTTATTTCTACCATTTCATCTTCCAGCTAACTGATGTATTCTTCTGCTTCCAAAATCCTGCTATTGCATCCTTATAGAGTATTTTTAATTTCAGTAATTGCTTTGTCTCTGTATATTTATTTAATTCTTCTAGGTCTTTGTTAATTGATTCTTGCATTTTCTCCATTTTGTTTTCAAGGTTTTTGATCATCTTTACTATCATTATTCTGAATTCTTTTTCATGTAGTTTGCCTATTTCCTCTTCATTTATTTGAACTTCTGTATTTCTAGCTTGTTCCTTCATTTGTGTATTTCTATGCCTTTTCATTATTTCTTTTTTTAACTTATTGTGTTTGAGGTCTCCTTTTCCCAGGCTTCAAGGTTGAATTCTTTCTTCCTTTTGGTTTCTGCCCTCCTAAGGTTGGTCCAGTGGTTTGTGCAAGCTTTGTATAGGGTGATGTTTGTGCTGAGTTTTTGTTTGTTTGTTTGTTTTCCCTCTAATGGGTAATGCTGAGTGACATGGTAATCCTTTCTGCTGATGATTCGATTTGTATTTTTGTTTTGTTTGTTGTTTAGAATGAGGCATACTGTAGGGGTGCTACTGGAGGTTGAATGATGCTGGGTCTTGTATTCAAGTGGTTTCCTTTGTGTGAGTGCTCACTATTTGGTATTCCGTAGGGCTATTTCTCTGGTAGGCTAGGGTCTTTCAGTGCTCCCATTCCACAGGCTCAGAGCCTGATCTTGATTTCAGCTGGAAGATGGGAGATCTGTGTTTTGGCAGATCCAGAGTCCTCATGACTTGAAAACAGTTCAATATACTTAGAAACGAATTGAATCAGAGTACTACTGATGTGCCATTCTTTCAGGTGTGTCTGCTCCTTCAAAGAATCTGGGATGCTTCTTCCAGTGATCGCTGGAAAGTTCTAACACAAACACTCCTTCATTTGTCTCTCTCCTTGGAGAGCACACTCTGCCTAGCGAGAGAGCTCCTTTGGATCTGCTCCAGCAGCCTCATGCTGGTGCCTATGAAGCCATTCTTGCAATACTCGGCCTGAGGAATGCCTTTCTTCCTACACTCGGCCATGAAGTCCACTCCTCCTTTACCCTAAAACGGGATGGAAGAGGTTGTGGTCACCTGCCTGGAGAAGCAGGGCAGGCCACCTGGGCACATCCCATGGTTAACTCTTACATAATTTATTCCATTAATTTATTCATTTAAGAAACGATTTGGGTAACTTTTATGTGCAGGACACACATATATAAAAGCATACTACAATGCAGTATGATAAGTTCAAGAATATAGACAACTAATGAATTCTGCCTGATACACTAAAAAGGGAACTCAGAGAGGAAGCAGAGGTGCCTTTTGGACAGTCTTTGGGAGAAAAAGTAATTTTCATATTAGAGGAGAGGATGAGAAAGTGTCCTGGGCAAATGGGGAACACAATGTGTAAAGAAACGATGTGAAAGATCAAGGGTTTAAGAAAAATTTTATATTTCTCAAAATGACATTATTTTTGAGGAAGAGTTACCTAAGCAAAGTATATAATCCCCTCGTTCCTGTCCAAGGTATAAATACAAAATAAAATATATACCAGTAATTCATTGTAAGCATAGTGACTTATTTGTCATGAAATATACATTTAAACATAACATAAAATGGATGGTAGTTTTAAACTTTTTAATTGAAGTATAACTTATACAAACCATGCTAATATTGTGTTCAGTTTCATGATTCTTTTTACCTATATAATCACTCATATTGCCACCGACTAGATTATGGATGCAAATTTTCAGCATTTCTTTCTCTCTTACTCCTTTGCCTGTTCACTACCTACCTACCAAGTGTAATCATTAGTCTGACTTCTATCATGCTAAATTAACTTATGCTGTTTATGAAGTCCATTTAAATATAATCATACACCATCTATATTGTGTCTGGCTTCTTTCATCTAAATTATATTTTGAGATCCTTCTTTGTTGTCACATGTATCAGCATTTGTTTTGTTTTGTTTTGTTTTGTTTTTTCATTATTTGAGTTACATTTCACAATAATATGTTTATTCTGTTTCATGCTGTTGCACATTTAGGTTACTTCTAGTTTGAGGCTATTAAGAATTAAATTGCTATGAATATCTTTATAATGAATGTTGGCATACATTTCTGTTGGGCATACATTTCTAATGGGTGTGTGTATATGCTGCTTCAGTCATGCCTGATTCTTTGTGACCCAGTGGACTGTAGTCTGCCAGGCTCCTCTGTCCATGGGATTTTTCAGGCAAGAACACTGGAGTGGGTTGTCATGCCCTCCTCCAGGGGATCTTCCAGACCCAAGGATCAAACTGGTATCTCTTATGTCTCCTGCATTGGCAGGCAGGTTCTTTACCAATAGCACTACTTGGGAAGACCTTCTAATGGGCATATATTTTAAGTGAACTCTTGGAACATGTTTAGCTCCAGGAGGTGTTAGATAGTATTATTTTTGAACTTAAAATTTCCTTTTATATTTTCACACTGTAGAGTGTTACAGAAAAACTAGTGCTGATGATGTTGTATTAGTTTCCTAGGGCTCCCATAACAAAATACCTGATTGAGGGGGCTTAAGTGAAAGAAATTTTCTCACTGTTTTAGAAGCTAGAGGTCCAAGATCAAAGCGTTGGTAGGTTGGGTTTCTTTCCAAGCGTCTCTTCATGGCTTGCAGATGGCACCCTTCTTGCTGTGTTCACATGGCCTTTTCCTTATGTGCATATAGGTGATGTCTCTCTAATCTCCTCCTATTATATGGAGATCAGTCATATTGAAATGGGACCCACTCTAATGGCCTCACTGTAGCCTAATTACTCCCTTAAAGGCTCTGTTTACAAATACAGACACATTCTAAAGTATTAGGGGTTAAGGCTTCAGCATATTGAATATTGAGAAGGAGACACAATTTGGTTCATAACAATAATTTAGTCAAATGCTCTGATTGCCATACATATTTTAACCTCTAAAAAAATCCCTTGACTTGGGAAAGAATAACTCCATGAATATTAACATTTAGAACTAAACAGATGTGATATTTTTAAAAGTATTTTCAGAGAATAACTTAAAACAGTTGGTATTTGCTGTAATATTTAACTCACATTCTATGCACCAATGGGCTTACCAGGTGGCTGGCTCAGTGTTAGAAAATTCACCTCCAATGCAAAAACACACAGAAGATGTGGATTTGATCTCTGGGTCAGGAATATTGCCTGACTGCTTAGGAAATGGCAATCCACTCCAGCGTTCTTTACAAAATCCCATGGACAAAGGAGCCTGGCAGGCTACAGTTCATGGAGTTATGAAGAGTCAGATGCTACTGAGCACATACACAATGTACCAATAAAACAACTAGAATTTCTTAAGATATATTCATCTATTTAAAAAACTGCTTTCAATTATAAAGAACTTTTACTTATAGTCACATGATCATATACATGTCACTAGGCCAAAGTATAAGCAGTGTTTTGTTTCTTAAAAATAGAGCCAAAAAGAAATGTTTTCTGCTGTCATACTTGCTTAGAAAAAAATTACACAGGAGAAAAGTAATGGAGAGCTTAAATAACCTTATATGCAGTTTACATACATTATTTATTTTTAATCCTTCTCTACATTCAGTGACTGAGATATTATATTATCTCAAATTTACAGATGTGAGAACTGGAGAACAGATATGCCAAGTGTTCCAAGTTGGGTAGCAACATCTTTGCCTTTAAGTTAAGGAATCTTTTTATAATATTTAAATTTTAATTCAAATACATGTTTTCAAAAATAATGCCTCCAGTTCATAGCCGGTAGACCATATACTTATCATTCATTCATCACCACTCTCTATCCAAGCACAAAATAGGTATTTACTTACTTGTGCCTGAGACTGTGCTTGTGAAGATAGAGAAGTGAATAAGATAGAAAAGATCCCTGTCTTGATAGAACTTACAATCTAGCATCAAGTTACATAATTTTAGAGAATCAAGTAACATATTTAGTAAGCATATACTGCAAGCAATTCACTGTATTATCTTCCTATAATTAAATTATATCATTTCCAATTTATTGGTGGAATCATTTTCTCTGAGGATTTGTTCAGATTCTGGAGAATGCTTGGTGCACCAGCCTAGACATGACAATCAATGTCATCAATGTGGTGGTCGAGGTGATGAGGAGAGGGTTTTCATAAAGCATCCATTCATGCCTGCCGCATCCTCAGTAATTTTCCTCCCAACTCTATTTTTGTATTTCCACTATATTTTATTCTTACCTGTTTCAAGTTACAATAGCTCTCAAGGGAACATCTATGGTGCTTTTGCCTATCTGCAGAATTCTAGGACTGTAATGAAGATCTGGAGTTGTTTTAGGGTCAAATGCCTAGAAACAGCATTAAGATTTTTTTCCTGCTTTCTCAGCATCATGTAAGGGTAAGGGAATTCAGGATTTGGCCAATTTCTTTTTTTTTATTTATTTATTTTTATTAGAGTATAGCTGATTTACAATGTTGTGTTAGTTTTAGGTATATAACAAAGTGAATCAGTTATACCTATACATATATCCACTCTTTTTTTAAGATTTTTTTTCCTTACAGGGCATTACAGAGTATCGAGTAGGGTTCCTTGTGTTAAATGATAGGTTCTTATTAGTTATCTATTTTATATATAGTAGCGTGTATATATCAATCTCAAGTTCCCATTTTATCCCTTCTTTCCACTCTGATGCCCTGGTAACCATATGTTTCTTTTCTACATCTGTGACTCTACTTCTGTTTTGTAAATAAGTATATCTGTACCTTTTTTTTAGATGTCACGTATTAGTGATATTTGTCTTTCTGTGTCTGACTTACTTCACTTAGCATGACAATCCCTAGGTCCATCCATATTGCTGCAAATGGCATTATTTTGGGCTTTGTATGGTTGAATAACATTCCACTGTGTGTGTGTGTATATATATATGAATGTGTGTATATATATATATATATGAATGTTATTCAACTATATATATATTGTTGAATAACATTCCATTGTGTGTATGTATGTATGTATATGTGTATATATATATATATAGTTGAATAACATTCCAGTGTGTGTGTGTGTGTGTGTGTGTGTGTGTGTGTATACCTCTTCATGTACTACTTCATGGTAAATACAAGAGGAAAAGGTGGAAGTAGTGACAGATTTCCTCTTCATGGGCTCTAAAATTACAGCAGATGGTGACTGCAGCCATGAAATCAGAAGACAATTGCTTCTCGGCAGGAAAGCTATGACAAACCTAGACAGTATGTTGAAAAGCAGAGGCATTACTCTGCCGACAAGGGTCAGTATAGTCATGGCTATGGTCCCCTCAGTGGTCATGTACAGTTGTGAGAACCAGACTGTAAAGTATCTGGCAGAGTGCCAAAAAATTGATGCTTTCAAACCGTGGTGCTTGAGAAGACTCCTGAGTGTCCCTTGGACTGCAAGGAGCTCAAAACAGTCAATCTTAAAGGAAATCAACCCTAAATATTCATTGGAAGGACTGATGGTGAAGCTGAAGCTCCAGTAGTTTGGTCATGTGATGTGAGAAGCTGAAGTGATGCTGGGAAAGATTGAGGGCAGAAGGAGAAGAGGGTGTCAGAGGATGAGACAGCTGGATGGCATCACTGATGCAATGGACATGAACTTGGGCAAGCCTTCAAGAGATGGTTAGGGAGAACTGGCGTGCTGCAGTCCATGGGGTTGCAAAGAGTTGGTGATGGCTGGGTGGCTGAACAATAACAGTATTTGTACCACATCTTCTTTGCCCATTCCTCTGTTGATGTACATTTAAGTTGCTTGCATGTCATGGATATTGTACATAGTGTTGCAATAAACATTTGTGTGCATGCATCTTTTCAAATTATAGCTTTCTCCAGGCACATGCTTAAGAGTGAGGGTGCTGGGTCATATGCTAGTTCTAGTTTTAGTTTTATAAGGAACCTCCAAACTTTTGTCTATAATGGCTGTACCAATTTACATTTCCACTAACTGTGTAAGAAGGTTCCCTTTCTCTCCAGACTCTCTTCAGCATTTATTATTTGTAATTTTTTTTTAACTGATGGCCATTCAGATTGGTGTGAGATGATATTTCACAGTAGTTTTGGTTTATATTTCTCTAATAGTTTGTGATGTTGAGCATCTTTTCATGTGCTTTTTAGCCATCTGTATGTCTTCTTTGGAGAAATGTCTACTTAGATATTCTGCCCATTTTTGATTCAATTATTTATTTATTTTATTGAGTCTTCATGAGATGTTTGTGCATTTTGGAAATTAATCCCTTGTATATTGTTTCATTTGTGAATATTTTCACCCATTCTGAGGGTTGTCTTTTTCTTTTGTTGATGGTTTCCTTTGCTGTGCAAAACCTCTTAAATTTAATTAGATCCCATTTGTTTGTTCTTGTTTTTATTTTCATTACTCTACCTACCCTGACTCTGGGACCCAAACCTCTCTGATTCCTCTTCTCCCTTTCTCTGATTGGGAAGAGTTTTATATAGCCATGGGCAAGTGAAGGGGATTCAGTGACTATTCCTTTAACTTAATATATACTTTCTGGGTGAAAAAACTCTCTTTTCCAATATATTAAAATACCACACCGCTGTAAAACTAATCCCCAAACTTTAAGAAACATGTGTTGTAGAACAGATTGACCAGGGCTGGAGGGTTCAGAGAGTGTCCAGGAAGATCCAGAGAAGCTGAACTTAAGACAGAGATCTAAAGGGTAAGCAGGGGCCTGGATAGAAGGGCTGCATGTGTATAGGTTTGTCCATAGGAGGAAGGAAGTTGGTGACTTTGAGAGAACAAAGTGTTTCTGGGGGACAAAAGCAGTGGAAAAAGTTGTTAATGATGAAGCTGTTGAGGAAGGCAAGGGTGACATTGCGTAGGACCCTAATAGACATGTTATGACCAAACAGACATATTTGGTCTTTGCCCTAAAAGTAAATGAAAATTGTTAATGATTTTAACTGGGAAAAGAACCTAACCACATGTGATTTTCTAAATGATCCTTAAAAGAGAATGAGTTAAAGGGAGTGTAAAGAAGATGCTGTAAGACCAGAGACTGTTTTTAAAATTAGTTCCTTTCCAACAACAACAAAAACAGTACTAATTATACTGTAGATAGATGAGAGCTGGGTGCTTCTCAGGTGCCAAACACTAGGTACCTTTATGTATTATCCCACTGAATCTTCACAAAATGTTAAGCCTCACTTTAAAGGTGAGAAAGATGAGTGAGATTAAAGAATTCAAATCTAGGCAATCTACATCCAGATCTCATATGCTCGGCAGGGTCATTGTTGTGTTTTTTTTTTTTTTTTCTTTTCAAGTCAAAGAAAACTCATTCCAAAATATAACTTTATTTCCTCACGCCCTTGTAATTAATAGCAGGGATGTGCAATATGGTTACAAAGAATTAAAAACAGAAGCTATAGAAAACAGTTTTTCTTCATGTAATTTTTAAAACATCTAGAATATAAACCTAATTAGATCTAATAGAAGATTAACTCATAACTTGGCAAGCTTTACTTTCTTCTGCCTTATCAATTTAAAAAGAGAACACTTTATATCAGTATTAGTAATGATCTAGGTTTGTAATACAGAATAGTTTCTCATATTTATTTCAAGCTACTAAATTGAATGATTTTACATATTAATTTATCAATTTCATTATTCTTTATGTTTAGATAATCCTACTAGATACAATATTAAAAGATAATCATATTCCATGTTGTGTTGAACATTTACCTCTCTGAAAATGGAAACATTTACTTTGTACAAAATCATTTTATATCACTATCTGTTCACTGTGTCCAATCCATTCAGTATAGGTTATAGGTATAGTTTCCTTCCAAATTAAAACAAAATGTTAGAGGAAATCTAACATTTTGTGAGAAAAATGATTCTTCATCATAAATTCCTTATATCATAAAATATCTAAAAGTACCAGAATATACCACTTTACCATTTTAACTACAATCTACCAAGCACAGGATGTGAAATCTCAGAGGTGTTCTTGTTTAATATCAACAATTGAAAAGTGAACCACAACATCTGCTGTTTGTGAATTTTCTCCCCATGATGTCTATTTCAATTTTTAAACTAAGTTGTGTCAGGGCTGGGATTTTTCTTTTAAGATGTAGACTCTTTCCTTCCTTTTCATTTTGGGCTGTGTGATGTTATGAATTTATGTTTGACTACTAGAAACTAGTGGAAGGAAAATGCTGATATTGACATTGAGAGAAGTTAATAATAGAGTTTAGCAAAATTCTTTACTAAGAGCCAAGTATTTTCCAATTTATTTAATAGTTCTAACAGCAATCCAACTCTATAGCATGATGACTCAATTTCTGGAAGTGTTCCTAATACAATTTTCACACACACACAAAACCATCAGATCTTCTCTTTAAAAAGATATAAAAATATGTAGAAAAAATAGGATAACACAACTAAGAAAAACATTTTGTTATAGTTGTATCTGATTATTTTATATGTTTGATAGTACATCAACTACAGCTAATATTATATTTATCCATGTTCCCCTTCTCCTACCCTAGAAGCAATAGTTATGATTAAATTTGAGGCTATTCATGTTTTTACATTTAGTACAAACATTATCACAGCAGAGGTCTATGTATGTACAATATTTATGATTTTTAACTGTAATAGAATTATTTCATAACTATAAAGTATGAAGTATTGTGCATTTTGTTTTGTTTACTCAGTATTAGTTCTGTGAGTCCAATCAAAGTTGGACTCATGTATATAAAAATAGTTCTGGTGTATCTATTTTTGACAGCTATGTAATATTTCATTCCCCAGTCAGTCTCCCATTTCTCTTCTGATAGATGTTGATTTGAAATATTGCAATAAAATAGTTATATGTCTTTAGGGCATGTATGACAAATATTCTTTATAACATTTCCCCACTATACACCATAAATGTAAATTTTATGTCATAAGGCATATACATTTTCAAAAACAATACATAATAATACAATATTCTACAGGGTAGTTGTGGTCATTCTGCCAGCTCTCCTTTTTATGTGTCAATATCTTGTTGTTGTTTTTTTCTTGATATTGCATTTTCCAGTTTTTTCTATTAAGCTTTTTTATACAGATGAGTCTGAAAAATATAAAAATAAAAAAGGAATAAAGACAATATTTAACTTTGTAATAAGAAATTGGATATTTATCTTTATCTAGACACACTGGGTATACTCATCCAGGGTAATTGTTTTAATACAATCTAATGTGCTTTGAATTTGGGCTTCCCTGGTGGCAGAGGTAAAAGAATCTGCTTGCCAATGAGGAGACCCAGGTTCAGTCCCTGGGTCGGGAAGACACCCTGGAGAAGAAGATGGCTGCCTACTCTGGTATTCTTGCCCAGGAAATCCCATGGACAGAGGAGTCTGGCAGGCTACAGTCCATAGGGTCTCAAAGAGACACTACGTAGCAGCTAAGCAACAACAAGAACATGCTAATGACTCCTAAATTTATATCTCAGCTCTCGGCTTCCAAATGAACTCCAGACTTATATAAATAACAAACTATCGTAATATCAACCTGAATGTCTACTAGCATCTTGGACTTTATCATCCAAATATCAGACTTTTTCTCCCCAAACCCACTCCTTTCAACAGTCTTCTTCAACAGAGTCAGTGAAAACCCCAACCTTCCAACCTTGACCTTTGCTGTTACTAACTCTTCTTCTTTTCTTGTATCCCACATGAAATTGATCAGCAAGCCCTGCTATCTCTATTTTCAAAATACCATAGATTTAATATTCAACCACATTTTATTATCTTCACCATCACCACCGTTCCAATCCTCTGCTAAGGAAAACATCTCTCCCCTGATTGTTGCAATGGATTTCTAAATTATCTTGTTGCCTCTATCTTTGCCAACTTATAGTCTATTCTCAAAACTGTTGTGGTCTACTAACATATAATTCACATTATGTTATTCATGCTCTCAGGATCTTCCAACTACCCTAATTAAAATCCAGTCTTTGCATGGCATTCAAGATACTATTTGATCATGACTCTATTACTTTTCAGACTTCTTCTGCTACATATTCCTCTGCCTTTCTACAGCCATGTTGCCATCTTCTCTGTTTGTAACATACAAGAAACTGCCCCTATGTGTACCTTGAGCTAGTACACTTCTTCCAGACATATACAATGTCTACTTCCAAGTTCAACTTAGGTCTTTATTCAAAAGCTACTTCAGAGGTGATTGTCAGCCTTTCTATCAAAAATTTCAATAACCTTTCCATGCAACACACCCGGAATACTATATTTCCCATTTCTGCAATATGTTTTTCTCCTTAACACTAATCAATAGATAATATGCAATATAACCAATATGTTGCAGTTCATTGGTTTCAAAGAGTCAGACATGACTTAGTGATTGAACAACAGCAACAACATATTTGATTGATTTCTTAGCTCTTAGCACAGCACCAATTACATGAAAGATACATTCAGTATTTCTTAATTTTATGAAAAATATATCTAGTGAATTAGTTTTAACATAACAAAGAGGAGAGTGAAAAAGTTGGCTTAAAGCTCAACATTCAGAAAACGAAGATCATGGCATCTGGTTCCATCATTACATGGGAAATAGATGGGGAAACAGTGGAAACAGTGTCAGACTTTATTTTTGGGGGCTCCAAAATCACTGCAGATGGTGACTGCAGCCATGAAGTTAAAAGACACTTACTCCTTGGAAGAAAAGTTCTGACCAACCTAGATAGCATATTGAAAAGCAGAGACATTACTTTGCCAACAAAGGTCCATCTATTCAAAGCTATAATTTTTCCAGTGGTCATGTATGGATGTGAGAGTTGGACTGTGAAGAAGGCTGAGCACCAAAGAATTGATGCTTTTGAACTGTGGTATTGGAGAAGACTCTTGAGAGTCCCTTGGACTGCAAGGAGATCCAACCAGTCCATTCTAAAGGAGATCAGTCCTGGGTGTTCTTTGGAAGGACTGATGCTAAAGCTGAAACTCCAGTACTTTGGTGAAGAGTTGACTCATTGGAAAAGACTCGGATGCTGGGAGGGACTGGGGGCAGGAGGAGAAGAGGACGACAGACGATGAGATGGCTGGATGGCATCACCGACTCTATGGACATGAGTTTGAGTGAACTCCGGGAGTTGGTGATGGACAGGGAGGCCTGGCTTGCTGTGATTCATGGGATCGCAAAGAGTCAGACACGACTGAGCGACTGAACTGAACTGATGCACTATATAACATTATTTAAATATATAAATTAAAAATTACTTGCCAATTATAAATGTTGAAATACTTTGAAAATGAGTTTCTAAAGAGATAGCTTTACAGTATCTCTGAAACCTGATTTTTAACACAGTTGCCATTTAAGAGGTATCAGGTTGCTTTTTTGGTTACTTTTTTATCAATTTATATAGCTACTAAAAAAAGATGCAGCCATCTTACTTTTCAGATATAGTGAAAAACAAATTTTGTGTGTTAAAATAAATATTTAACTATAGAATCATTCATATCTTTTCAAAAGGCTGTTAGACAATATCCAACTCCATCAACTGTGTCTGTGACACATTAGGCAAAAGATATCTTTTATGATGTAAATAAGACATATATTATTACAATGCCTTTACTTTCTGAAGAATTCTTATTCAAATACATTTCATATATATGTATATATATATATATATACACACACACACATACATGATATACAAATCTGGCAATGTACCAACTTTTTGCTAGCCAAAAGTATTACAAAATGGAATATATGTACATATATATATATTTCAAATATTTGAATGCCTTACATAAATTTAGAACACATTACTGAGAAATAGATGCAAGTTGAATTTATTTGAGAATGAAATCACTTAAAATCCTGCTGTGAGACAATCATTAGAGCATAGTAAGCTGTGGTCTTTGCTTCAGTTTTGCTCACAGTACCTAACTCATTATAAATTTATCCATATTTTCTCTGATTTAATAACATTCACTTGTCCCCATCATCTCTGGCCTCTAAAATAAGTGAACCACAAACTTCTGATTATGATCTTGCAGCCACAGAAAACTTGGAAAATATAATCACAATTTAAAATTAACTCTTTGTCTTTAGGTTGAAAAAAATGCTTTCAATTGCATACTTTTTTCTTAACCACAGGTGATATTTCATAAGTTTAAAGGACTGTTTCAAAAAAAGGAAGGTACTTTCAAATAATTTTCCATGCCTTCATTCAGCAGGTAACCCAAACCTTCATAATCCCCAAATGCTGCACTTCAAAGTTATGCTTAGGAAAAAAATATTAAAAAGAACAGCCTCTCTTTCCAGTTGATTTAAAACATCACTAGCTTATTTTCAGTACACATATGGAGTTACTTTTAAAAAGAAATCTTGGAATATTGCCAGACTACATACAGGAAAGGCTTTTCTCCAGAGAGAGCTAAAATTCATTATCTGAGCTTTGGGACACCCATGTTCCTTCAAAATTTGGACACATCTTTGTTCCTCCATGATTAGTGATAGGAGTTTGACTTAAAATAAAAGACTACTCAATGTGTAACTAGAGTGTGCAGAAACCAAAGGATTGCCATGTTTTGAATTGAAACTGATTAATAATTATACACTTAAATAACATATTAGTTCCATGATGTGATAGCTTTTGAAAAAAGGCTATAGAGTATTTTTTATCTGAACTTGTTTACAAACATAATACATTATGTATTTATAAGTAACAAGAAGTTGAAGTTTGGACACTTTGTGTTATTTCTCTTCTTAAATGGTTGGCTTCTTTTATTTGAATCTATCTGATTGGTTTTTTTTTTTTTTTAGAAGAAAATCCCTAAATCTTATGACTCTAAAGACAATATAATTATTTTGTTATTGTTGTTAAGTGGTCATTTATAGCAATAAATTTTTAAGAAATTAGGTCTATTTGTGATCCATAAAATAAATCCAGCAAAGTGGACAACAGGGTTACAAATTAAAAGGAAAAATAAGCAAAGTTAACATAGTGATTTCAGTAATAATTTGTAACATTGTACTGTGAAATACTACATAGTGATAATTATTTTCTAGATTACTCATATAAGTATTTTTTTCTAACACATGGGATACATTTCATTTCTTTCTTTGGTGAAATGGTAAAATAAAATCTGCATAATTGATGCTGAAGGGCCAATAATACAAAACAAAGTTAATATGCATTAATGTAATAAAATTTTAATAAGCACAGGCATGTTCTCTCTAAAGTACACAATACTAACCTATGCAGTGGATTCATACAATAAAGATGTTAAGAGACTATTGTTAAAATGTCAGTCTTACACATAAGAAAAAATAAGTGCATTTTGTTGCATGCTGAATATAGAAGCTAAGGGACTTGTTTACGCCCATTTTTAGTCATTGGGAAACAAATGCACAGAGTTTTAGAAACTACTTGAAGGAAGAAAAAGCTTTGGCATGCTGGAAGTGCATTTTATATCACAATTGAGCATTACATGTCAGAGGAGTTTTTAACCACTGTGATTTTGTCCACAAAGAAGGTCTGGACACTTTCTGTATCTGCATAATTTGATGGACTCAGGTATTCTGAGCTTAATGATGAATTATTTCAAATGGAACCAAGTGTAAGTTCTATTTAAAAGAGTAATGGTAGGGCTGGGCAGGATTACTTCTGTGAAATGAATTAGAACACTATGAACTGCAATATATCAGTGATAAGTCTAGCATATTTCAGTACTGCTGCTATTGGAGAAATGAGTCTGAATCACTTGAGCATCACAAATCCTAGGCCATATTTTTATTTCCAGTCGTACTCTTTGTGCTGCTTCCAAATACGCAGCTCTAGCTGATTTCAAAGGCAGTAGATGAGAGATAAAGAAAAGTAAGGATTGTTCTACCTCAGCAATTCATGATCCCTCTAAGGCCACTGATTTTGAAAGAATATGGAGACCTTGGTGTCTCAGCAGAATAGAAGCAGCTACTCTTTTCTATTCCACTCCCATGAGGCAGCACAAACATTTATCCAGTTTACCATAGCAAATGATTCTCCATGTCCAGAAAATTACAACACTCTTCCTCTCTTCACTCCAAGGAGTCATAAAACCTAAATTAAACATAACTGTCCAAATAATTATTTTTAGCTATGTTAACAAGTCAACAAGGGAAATAAATGGAGCCATTTTATTTGAATAATTTTATAATATGAAAAATAATAATTTGTAACATTTACACATTGCTTATTAACTTTTAAATTCTTATTTTAAAAGTATTTTATGGGCCTAGTGTAGAACTATATAGTATATTACTAAAATATATGTTCCTTATTCTAAAATCCTTAAAACTTTCTAAGTAATACTTCTTTCATGTTTCTTATGGATGAATTCCATTTCTCCTTTGAAATTATTCTTCATTTCCATTTATATACATTTAAAAGATGTTTAATTATAATATTTTAGTAATATGTTTCACTGTTCAAATTACTTATAACTTATCTACATAGTTATGCTAATGTTTGATGAAATGGATAAATATTTACAGTTTTATGAACTCCATTAATTAAAATATCATTTTATTGAAAAGCAGAGACTAAAAGCTACTGAAAGGAATACACTACTGTTAGGAAACTTTAGATATATGTACTAAAAATATCTAATATTTATTGAATACTTACCAGATTTCACTCACTATAGTGTTATTATATGCATTATCTCATTTAATCATTGCACAGCCCTATGAGTCAGCATTATTTTGACCCATTTAAAAAATATTAAAGTGAAGAATTACAGATGGTAAGTAAATTGCTCAAGATGGCAGATGAGGAAGACTTGGAGTTTGGATGCAGATATCTGAATTGAGAATTCTTTTTTTGACAATGTTTTATTATTATTCTGGGCTTCCCTGATGCTCAGCTGGTAAAGAATCCACCTGCAATGCAGGAGACCTGGGTTTGATCCCTGGGTTGGGAAGATCCCTGGAGAAGGGAAAGACTACCAACTCTGGCCTAGAGATTTCCATGGACTGTATAGTCCATGGGGTGGCAAAGAGCTGGAAAGAGTCTCAAAGAGAGTGGCAATTATTATTCTGGTGATACAATGTTCTGGGCTAGAAAAATTTTAAGATACAATTTCTAGTTAGATTGAGTTTTAAGATTATGGTTGTTCAATAAGGGCTTACAAATTGAATGCAAAAAATACATACAGTTTGAAAACATAGAGTCTACTTTGTGTGTCAGCTATGTGTTGAGTGCAAACTAAAATAATTAATTCATGGCCCTAACAGAAAGGACCACTAAAAAATAGAGCAATACACTTTTTCTGCAAAGGGACATTTAGGAAATATCTTAAACTTCAGGGGGCCACATAGTTTCTCAAAACTAATTCATTCTGTCATTTTTTAGCCTGGAATTTGCTACAGAGAATCTGTAAATGCATAAGCATTGTTATAGTCCAATGAATCTTTATTAAGAATACTGAAATTTAAATTTCATATCAAGTGTCAATAAATATTATTAATTTTATTATTATTTTCATCAATTTAAATGTGAAAATACAGCCTAACTCATTGTATGAACTTGGCCAATTAACCAAGTCACTAGCCATACATACCTACTAAGCACTAAAGTTTGCTTGTGTGTGAGTGCTCAGTAGCTTAACTCATGTCCAACTCTTTGTAACCCTATGGACTGTAGCCTGCCAGGCTCCTCTGTCCATGAGATTCTCCAGGCAAGAATATGAGAGAGTTGTCATGCCCTTCTCCAGGGGATCTACCCAACCCAGGGATCGAACCAGTGTCTCATGCCTGTCCTGCATTACAGGCAGATTCTTTACCACTGAGACACTGAAGAAGCCCAAGCACTTAAGTTTAAGTAACTCAAATTGAAACATACTGTAAGTGTAAAATATACACCAGATTTTAAAAAGACTTAGTATAACTTTTCTGAAGGGGATCAGCCCTGGGATTTCTTTGGAAGGAATGATGCTAAAGCTGAAACTCCAGTACTTTGGCCACCTCATGCGAAGAGTTAACTCATTGGAAAAGATTCTGATGCTGGGAGGGATTGGGGGCAGGAGGAGAAGGGGACAACAGAGGATGAGATGGCTTGATGGCATCACGGACTCGATGAACGCGAGTCTGAGTGAACTCCGGGAGATGGTGATGGACAGGGAGGCCTGGCTTGCTGCGATTCATGGGGTCGTAAAGAGTCAGACACGACTGAGAGACTGAACTGAACTGAACTGAACTGAACTGAATATAACTTTTTAAAAATAATATTATTTTGAAATAATAAGCTTTTGATACGATTATATATATTATTAAAATTAAGATCATCTGTTTTATTTTTCCCTTTTTCTTAACATAAATTCTAGAAATTTTAAAATTATACATGTGGATCGCATTATAATTCTCTATATTACTAAAATGTTACTTTCAGTTCAGTCACACAGTCGAGTCTTACTCCTTGTGACCCCATGAACTACAGCATGCCAGGCCTCCCTGTCCATCACCAACTCCTGAAGTTCACCCAAACCCATGTCCATTGAGTCGGTGATGCCACGCAACCATGTCAGCCTCTGTCGTCCCTTTCTCCTCAGCCCTCAATCTTTTCCTGCATCAGGGTCTTTTCAAATGAGTCAGCTCTTCGCATCAGGTGGCCAAAGTATTGGAGTTTCAGCTTCAACATCAGTCCTTCCATTGAACACCCAGGACTGATCTCCTTTACAATGGACTGGTTGGACTTCCTTGCAGTCCAAGGGACTCTCAAGAGTCTTCTCTAACACCACAGTTCAAAAGTATCAATTCTTTGGTACTCAGCTTTCTTTATAGTCCAACCCTCACATCCATACATGACCACTGGAAAAACCATAGCCTTGACTAGAAGGACCTTTGTTGGCAAAGTAATGCCTCTGCTTTTTAATATGCTGTCCAGGTTGGTCATGACTTTCCTTCCAGGAAGTAAGGGTCTTTTAATTTCATGGCTGCAAACACCATCTGTAGTGACTATGGAGCCCAAAAAATAAAGCCTGATACTGTTTCCACTGTTTCCCCATCTATTTTCCATGAAGTGACAGGACCACATGCCATGATCTTCGTTTTCTGAATGTTGAGCTTTAAGCCAACTTTTCCACTCTCCTCTTTCACTTTCACCAAGAGGCTCTTTAGTTCTTCTTCACTTTCTGCCATCAGGGTGGTGTCATTTGCATACCTGAAGTTATTGATATTTCTCCCAGCAATCCTGATTCCAGCTTGTGCTTCCTCCAGCCCAGCATTTCTCATGCTGTCCTCTGCATATAAGTTAAATAAGTAAGGTGACAATATACAGCCTTGATGTACTCCTTTTCCTATTTGGAACCAGTCTGTTGTTCCATGTCCAGTTCTAACTGTTGCTTCCTAACCTGCATGCAGGTTTCTCAAGAGGCAGGTCAGGTGGTATGGTGTTCCTATCACTTTCAGAATTTTCTACAATTTATTGTGATCCACACAGTCAAAGGCTTTGGCATAGTCAATAAAGCAGAAATAGATATTTTTCTGGAACTCTTTTGCTTTTTTGATGATCCAGCAGATGTTGGCAACTTGATCTCTGGTCCCTCTGCCTTTTCTAAAACCAGCTAGAATATGTGGACGTTCATGGTTCAGGTATTGTTGACAGAATGTGGTTCACTGGAGAAAGGAATGGCAAACCACTTCAGTATTCTTGCCTTGAGAACCCCATGAACAGTATGAAAAGGCAAAAATATAGGACACTGAAAGATTAACTCCCCAGGTCAGTAGGTGCCCAGTATGCTATTGGAGATCAGTGGAGAAATAACACCAGAAAGAATGAAGGGATGGAGCCAAAGTAAAAACAACACCCAGTTGTGGATGGGACTCATGATAGAATCAAGGTTCAATGCTGTAAAAAGCAATATTACATAGGAACCTGGAATGTCAGGTCCATGAACCAAGGGAAATTGGAATTAATCAAACAAGAGATGGCAAGAGTGAACATTGACATTCTAGGAATCAGTGAACTAAGATGGAGTGGAATGGGTGAATTTAACTCAGATGATTCCTACTGTGGGCAGGGATCCCTTAGAAGAAATGGAGTAGCCATCATATTCAACAAGAGAGTCCAAAATGCAGCTCAGTTCAGCCTAGTTGCTCAGTCATGTCCAACCCTTTGGGACCCCATGAATCGCAGCATGCCAGGCCTCCATGTCCATCACCAACTCCCGGAGTCCACTCATACTCTTGTCCATCGAGTCGGTGATGCCATCCAGCCATCTCATCCTCTGTTGTCCCCTTCTCCTCCTGCCCCCAATCCCTCCCAGCATCAGGGTCTTTTCCAATGAGTCAACTCTTCGCATGAGGTGGCCAAAGTACTGGAGTTTCAGCTTTAGCATCAGTCCTTCCAATGAACACCCAGGACTGATCTCTTTTAGGATGGACTGGTTGGACCTCCTTGCAGTCCAAGGGACTCTCAAGAGTCTTCTCCAACACCACACTTCAAAAGCATCAATTCTTTGGCATTCAGCTTTCTTCACAGTCCAACTCTCACATCCATACATGACCGCAGGAAAAACCATAGCCTACTAGATGGAACTTTGTTGGCAAAGTAATGTCTCTGCTTTTGAATATGCTATCTGGTTGGTCATAACTTTCCTTCCAAGAAGTAAGCGTCTTTAAATTTCATGGCTGCAATCACCATCTGCAGTGTTTTGGAGCCCCCAAAAATAAAGTCTGACACTGTTTCCACTGTTTCCCCATCTTTTTCCCATGAAGTGATGGGACCAGGTGCCATGACCTTAGTTTTCTGAATGTTGTGCTTTATGCCAACTTTTTCAGTCTCCTCTTCCACTTTCATCAAGAGGTTTTTTAGTTCCTTTTCACTTTCTGCCATAAGGGTGGTGCCATCGGCATATCTGAGGTTATTGATAGGGGCAGGGGGGGAGGGGAGCTAACCCATGCCCGAGGTCAGGGGCGGCAGCCAAAAGGAGCAACCCCACATCCAAGAGCAGTGGCTGCACGGGTGCAGGAGGGCCGAGAGGAGCTACTCCACGTTCAACGTCATGAGGGGTGGCCTTGAGGAGATACTCCTCGTCCAAGGTAAGCAGCAGCAGCTGTGCTTTGCTGGAGCAGCCCTGAAGAGATACCTCACTTCCAACGTAAGAGAAAAACAAGTAAGACAGTAAGTGTTGCGAGAGGGCATCAGAGGGCAGACACACTGAAACCATACTCACAGAAAACTAGTCAATCTAATCACATGGACCACAGCCTTGTCTAACTCAATGAAACTAAGCCATGCCATGTGGGGTGACCCAAGACAGGTGGGTCATGGTGGAGAGGTCTGACAGAATGTGGTCCACTGGAGAAGGGAATGGCAAACCACTTCAGTATTCTTGCCTTGAGAACCCCATGAACAGTATGAAAAGGCAAAATGATAGGATACTGAAAGAGGAACTCCCCAGGTTGGTAGGTGCCCAATATGCTTCTGGATATCAGTGGAGAAATAAATCCAGAAAGAATGAAGTGATGGAACCAAAACAAAAACAATACCCAGTTGTGGATGTGACTGGTGATAGATGCAAGGTCCAATGCTGTAAAGAGCAATATTGCATAGGAACCTGGAATGTCAGGTCCATGAATCAAGACAAATTGGAAGTGGTCAAACAGGAGATGGCAAGAGTGAACGTTGGCATTCTAGAAATCAGCCAACTAAAATGGACTGGAGTAGGTGATTTAAACTCAGATGACCATTATATCTACTACTGTGGGGAGGAATACTTAGAAGACATTGAGTGGCCATCATGGTCAACAAAAGAGTCCGAAATGCAGTACTTGGATGCAATCTCAAAAACGACAGAATGATCTCTGTTCGTTTCCAAGGCAAACCATTTAATATCACAGTAATCCAATCCTATGCCCCAACCAGTAATGCTGAAGAAGCTGAATTTGAATGATTCTATGAAGAGCTACAAGACCTTTTAGAACTAAGACCCAAAATGCAGTACTTGGATGCAGTCTCAAAAATGACAAAATGATATCTGTTTGTCTCCAAGGCAAACCATTCAATATCATGGTAATCCAAGTGTATGCCCCGACCAGTAACGCTGAAGAAGCTGAAGTTGAAATGTTCTATGAAGACTTATAAGACCTTCTAGAACTAACACCCCAAAAAGATGTCCTTTTCATTATAGGGGACTGGAATGCAAAAATAGGAAGTAAAGAAATACCTGGAATAACAGGCAATTTTGGCCTTGCAATACAGAATGAAGCAGGGCAAAGGCTAACAGAGTTCTGCCAAGAGAACGCACTGGTCATAGTAAACACCCTCTTCCAACAACTCAAGAGAAGACTCTACACATGGATATCAACAAATGGTCAACACCGAAATATGATTGATTATATTCTTTGCAGCCAAAGATGGAGAAGCTTTATACAGTCAGCAAAAACAAGACCAGGAGCTCACTGTGGCTCAGATCATGAGCTCCTTATTGCCGAATTCAGACTGAAATTGAAGAAAGTGGAGAAAACCACTAGACCATTCAGGTATGACCTAAATCAAATCCCTTATGATTATACAGTGAAAGTGAGAAATAGTTTTGATGGACTAGATCTGATAGACAGAGTGCCTGATGAACTATAGGCAGAGGTTCGTGACATTGTACAGAAGACAGGAATCAAGACCATCTCCAAGAAAAAGTAATGCAAGAAAGCAAAATGTCTGTCAGAGGAGGCCTTAAAAATAGCTGTGTAGAAACGGAAGTGAAAAGCAAAGGAGAAAAGGAAAGATATACCCATTTGAATGCAGAGTTCCAAAGAATAGCAAGGAGAGATAAGAAAGCCTTCCTCAGCGAGCAATGCAAAGAAAGAGGAAAACAATAGAATGGGAAAATGTTACTTCATATGTAGTAATATCTGTAGGTAAACAGACCCCTAACCCACGTTTGTAGCAATTTTAGGGATTTGTTAGCTATTGAACTGGGATAAAGCGTCATTAAAGAAAAATTTTTTAAATTTGATCATGCTTTAAAAATAAAATCAATAGTTTCTAGACAGAAAAGGAACCAAGGCACTCAAGACACAGATTCTGGTACTTATTAGCATAAGTCTGGGAAATTAAAAGTTGTTCATTACTACTAGAAAATAAATTATAATGTCGAAAAAATGACGAAAGATAATGCTGCATGAGTTAACCAAGATTGGATCATGCAGGATCTGTTTGGCATGCTGAGGATCTTAAACTTTATCTAAAAATGAAGGCACTGACAAATGCTAGGCACTGGTAGGCACTCTGAACTATTGAGAAAATGTACTCATTTAGATAGAAGGAGGAAGTAGTCAGAGATAAGTCTCAGGCTACGTGCTAACAGCACTGGGTGAACTGAAGTGTCATCTGAAGACAAATGAAATACAGCACTAAAAAATGGTGATTTCTTTGGTATGTTTGCAGGTTTATTTATCCACTTACTTGTTTTGTGGGGATTGGTGCTCAGGGGTGTTAAGACAATGAAAAAGCATTCAAGTTCAGACATATGGATATTTAGTAGTTGAATGGTAGTTTTTCTGGTCTATGGACATTTCAGCTTTGAAACCAACAGGACTAAGTCATAGACTCAGATATTGAAAACTGTAGGAATAGAGATCCAGGCATAGGAGACAGACATGTGGGCAACAACTGGCGGCAGGGGGCATTATGCTAAGCAAGTTAGTCTGACAGAAAAGACAAATAACCATATGAGCCCTCTTGTACATGGAATCTTTTTTACAAAGAAAATTAAAAGAAAGAAGGGAAAATAAAAAATAACCTGATATACAGAAATAAAGATGGTTGCCTCAGGGAGGAGGTGGGGGGATGGGGAAATGGGTGAAGTGGGTCAAAAGATAAAAGGGGAGAAAAATGCAGTTGATGTGAAATACACATAAAATTTTTGAATCATATTCCAAATATTGAGTTCACATATATACCTTTGTTAAAAAAGAAAAAATAGCTAACAAAAATGGTGCATTTAGATTTATGAGATATGGAAATAAAGTCAGAGCCCAAGAGATGTTACTATTTGAAAAGTCCCTATAATCTTCCAAGCCTCATTCTTACAGAAGAAATAATGATATTCTTCAGTAATTATTTTTCATTAAAAAGGGAAAGAATGAAAATTGGCAGCATGTTTGAAGATGGAGGAGATGATGTGGTCAATTTTTAGTAACTGGATCCCATCATGAATCTATCACTTCTCAAAATCTGCATTAAATTCTCTGCTAACATGTAATGTGCTAATAGAATTACATTGAAGGCAAACATCACCATGGAGAGAAAGGGGGAAGAAGAGTGAGACATGCTGTTGGAGCTACAAAGATATAAACATAAATGCTGTTACTCCTCAAGAAGAAGAAACAAAAGAAATACAAGGAAAAGCTTGTGTTATTTTGTTCTTCTAATAACTACCTACCTAACAAGCTAACTAAATCACTATTAATGCCCCTTTATATACTTTCTTTCTGCCTTTTCTGGGGTCACTTTATTGTTTCCTAGTTGTTTTCAGACTCTTTATTCTCTCCTCAACATTGATCTGACTTTTAGTCTTCCTTAGAATAAACTTTCTATTTGTCCTGAATCATATATGGCCTCTAGGAGAGAGAGGTCTTTCCACATATATTCTCATATCCAGTGGTTTCTGTGGAAAGAGTTGTTTCAAGGGCAGAGAATTGGAGAGAGAAGGAAGGAGATTCACCTATCAAGCTTTCCTACTTTACTTCAATGAATGCAATTCTTTTTTTCTTTTTTGAACAAAAGTCAGATTTTATTTGATGAAATAGTTTCACTGTTTAGAAACATAGCCAAATATTTCATTCTGACTTCCAAATACTTACCAACTTAATTTTCTTCCTCTCACCTCTCTTGCAACCTACTCCAGTATTCTGGCTTGGAGAATCCTGTGGGCAGAAAATCCTGGCCAACTACAGTCCATAGAGTCACAAAAAGTCAGATATGACTGAAGTGACTTAGCCCGCATGCACATCTCTTTCAATGAAGTTGTAGCATAAGAAAATGGGAGACATTGTAAAGAAAACAAAAAAATGTAGACGATTTGAAATGCACAATTTACTATAGGGACAAATGAGTTTTGCAACTGTGGGACTGTGGGTCATATCAGGGAAATAAGGAAGGATTATAGTTGGGGCTTCCCTGGTGGCTCAGAGGTTAAAGTGTCTGCCTATAAATGTGGGAGACCTGGGTTCAATCCCTGGATCGGGAAGATCCCCTGGAGAAGGAAAAGGCAACCCACTCCAGTATCCTTGCCTGGAGAATCCCACAAAGGAGCCTGGTGGACTACAGTCCATGAGGTTGCAAAGAGTCGGACACGACTGAGTGACTTCACTTTCAATTTCTTCATTTTCATAGTTGAAAGAGGGCTTCCCAGAGAACCCGATGCAAGAGGCATAAGAGACTAGGAAGACTGGAGAAGGAAATGGCAACTCCCTCCAGTATTCTTGCCTGAGAAATCTCATGGGCAGAGGAGCCTGGCAGGCTACCGTCATGGGGGTGCAAAGAGTCGGACACGACTTAGTGACCAAACCACCACACCACAGTAGTTGAGAGAGAGTTGTAAAGCCACATCTTTGGAGAGAAACTGACAAATGAAGCCATCACCTTCTCCAAAGTAGAGAGGGCTGAAGGCTCCACATCTTTTACCTTATCTCTTGTGAAAGGGCATTCACAAGCTCCTGGAAAGAATCTGCTCTGGGCCCACTAAACCTAAGGGGGACCAGGGAGAAAGGATGGAGCCTGACTCACCCTTGGGAAAGCAGTAGGCCACAAATGGCAGCATTAATAGACCTGTACACCATCATTGTGTCCTACCTAAGAAGAGAGCCTGGGCCACACTGGGACTGCAAAGTCATTAGGGAGTGACACTGGGTTAGAGTCAAGAGGGTTTCAAATGTATCCTCAGGTGATGGACTCTGAATTTTCCACAAATGCCCTCAAAAAGGGCAAAGGTCACCTTAATCAACTTCAAGGTCTGGAAGTGTGAAGTCATCTAAAAAATAAAAACTTCAGTTCTATCCCGGACCTCTCCTGTCTTCTCCCACCTCATTGCTGCCATGGGTAAGGGAGGGAATGAATGGGGAGAGTTGACATCATTGATGTCAACGCTCCTTCTAGAAAGGCACTCCCAGTTACAGACCTTATCATGATTTAAAGAGGGAATAAGCTTTAAATTTGACTAAAAATAAAATGTTGATGGATATATTGGACTGGATATATTCTCATTGCTGAGTGAAAGTGAAAGTGAAGTCGCTCAGTCGTGTCCGACTCTTTGTGACTTGTGGACTGTAGCCCACCAAGCTCCTCCGTCCATGGGATTCTCCAGGCAAGAATACTGGAGTGGGTTGCCATTTCCTTCTCCAGGGGATCTTCCCAACCCAGGGATCGAACCCAGGTCTCCCACATTGCAGGCAGACGCTTTAACCTCTGCACTACCAGGGAAGCCCTTAAATACAAGAATACAGTCTCTCAGAAAACCTCCTATAGAGACACAGAACTTCAGATCCAAGTACTAACATCAAAGATTTCAAACGAGGAAAGGAAGCCAGGTTGAAAGAAGAAGCGGGAGGAGGCGGGAGGGAGGGGGCAAAAGGGGTGGCCTTAAAGACGTCTCCTGCCACCTGCAGATGCCCTGGCGTTATGGGACTTTTCCCTGGGCCTCCAGAGAAGGGAGGACTGGAACTCGGCCCTACCAGAAATCAGACCAGACCAGAACCAGAATTCGAGTTCTCTGCCAAGAGGAGGTGATCAGTCTCCAATCCTTAGCTCAGGCTGAGGGCCCTTCAACCAGATTCCTGCTTCCAGGACCGGGGGACTAGAAAAACAGGGAAGGATAGGAAGGGTTAAGGAGAGGAAAGAGAGAGGGAAGGGGAGAGAGGTCAATAAAGTCTCTTGTTCCTTACCGGTCGGGGCATTTTGGCCAGTTGTCAGCATCAGGAGGAGACCAACGACAAAAGCGTCCCAGTTGCGGCCACTGGGTCTGGTCCATTGGCAAGCAAGCTGGCCCCTGAGTACCCCGAGTGGTCAGGATGTCAGTCTCGGCGAAGAAGAGTTCCTGCCAGAGTCGCCATTTGTTGTAGGAAGGTGGATCCCTTCCAGGGCCCAAAACTGGGCTCTTGTCTAACACTCAGAAATGAATTGTCCAAGGAGACACATGTGCTGACAAAGCAAGAGATT
The DNA here is from genome assembly GCF_023091745.1 of Budorcas taxicolor. Taxonomy (NCBI): domain Eukaryota; kingdom Metazoa; phylum Chordata; class Mammalia; order Artiodactyla; family Bovidae; genus Budorcas; species Budorcas taxicolor. The sequence continues at coordinate 53,991,455 of NC_068923.1, read as the reverse complement.
TTACTGCGAAAGGGCACCAGGGTGGAGAGCAGTAGGGTAAGGAAACCCAGGAGAACTGCTGAGTAGAGACTCTAATTTGGAACTTAAAAACATTTTAGGATTTTTAATATTGAGGTAGAGCAATTTCAGAGAAACTTTTTATTTTAATCATAGCCCACAAGTAATGTATTTAATATACCATTTATTCAGTGGTTGCTTCAATCATACACATACACACACACATAGGCACTCATTCATACATCATTCACCTTTTGAAGAAAAGATTATGTATTTCTATTATTTCCACAGTTGCACTTTTTACATCTGTTTATTTTCTTCAGAGAAGACATCAAAGTTTTGCAAAGACCAGCTGTATCCTCATTTCTTATATGAAGGAAACTTAGTTCCCAGACTTAGTGTCTGTGTCAATGGTTTTCACCTAGAACTTGGGATGGGACTGTATCAACACCAAGGTTACATTTAGAATTCTTAAAGGAACAGAGCATGACCTTCATCCTCCAGAAGCTCACAAGCAAATGAGAGACATTGGTGAAATACAAAGAAAAGGCGCAGGAAAGGACTGGATCTATCATTTATTTATTTATTATTTTCATTTTCTTATTTCCCAAAAGGAAGCAGCAAAAGCTGCCTACCAAAATAAAATATACTGTATTTAACTTCAGTTCACTGTGCTCATTCTAACTGGAGTGATATTTTTCCTCCTCTCTTTCCTGGATTGACCAAAAAGAAAAAAATTTGAGCTTAATTTCTGACAAAAGATGAGGAAGGAAATAATAAATTAGGGCATTTCAAATATATCTTATACATCCCTATTAATATTCCAACATGAAAAATCAGATATTCCTTAGCCCCAAACAATATAGAGTTTAACTACAATAGCAATCAAAAGAAGAATAATTGAAACTTTTATGCAAAATTTTCTTCAAAGGCTTGAACAATTTTAGTACCCAGTGATAAGTAAAATTTAAATCTAAAAGCATTGTTACATACTCCTTAATTTTGATTGCCTATACTTTGCAAATCTTGGTTTTCTTTTCTAGTTTTGTATACATGCAAGCTATTTCCTTGTAATTTTCATCTACACATCTCATTTGAATGCAGATCATTTTAGAAACTCATGAGAGTATGCTTTCCAGATTGAAAATAATAGCCCTCTGTCCAATATGATTACACATATTTATTATGATTTTTTTCCTAAACCAATTTTAATGAAAACAACTATTTGCTCACTCAGAAGCAGGAGTTGAAGAAGAGATTCCTTTGTGGGTTTATCATAGATTTTTTTTGGTTTAAAATATGTCAGAATCTCTTTTGCCTTTACTGAGGCTATTTGGATATCCTTTAGTTTGGGGTTTTTTGTTGTTGTTCTTGTTGTTGTTTTGGTTTACTTTATTTGTTTTGTGTCATGCATTTTTTTTTTTTTTTTTAACTGACAGCATATTAGTCCCGTCCTGCTTCTATTGCAAGGAGGAATCAGTTCAGGTGCTGAGATACTCTGGGAAATTTTCAAACAACAAAATAATCTGAGACATCTAATTTTTCAAACCAAAAATTGCTGTTGTTGTTTATGAGCTAAGTCATATCTGACTCTTTTGCAACCCTATGCACTATAACCTGCCAGGCTCCCCTGTCCATGGGATTTTCCCCAGCAGGAATACTGGAGTGGATTGTCATTCCCTTTTTTAGGGGATCTTTGCAACCCAGGGATCAAACCCATGTCTCCTACATTAGCAGGCAGAATCTTTACCACTGAGTCACCAAGGAAGTGAAAGTGTGAATCGCTCAGTCATGGCTGATTCTTTGTGACCCCATGGACTATAGACAGGCAGGCTTCTCTGTACATGAAATTCTCTAGGCAGGAATACCAGCATGCATTGCCATTCCCTTCTCCAGGGGATCTTCCTGACCCAGGAATCAAGCCCA